>NC_083887.1:56097874-66097874 GCF_032452875.1 Bos javanicus
AGCTTGCATCCTGGATTAAAAAGTCACTAACCAGAATAAGGCATGGGACATGCCTTGAGCTCGTATCATATGGAAGGTTACCTTGTTAGGCTTTTAGGATTAAAAAAACAAAAGTAGCCAACCACTGCCCTTTACAAACTTCTGCTCTGATGGGAAGAAACTGACGTAAACATGTAATTTCAGTGCAGCCCGCCAGTGCTGTCTGAGAAATGTGTACGTGGTTACTCAGGGAAGATGACGGTAGATGCTCAAGAAGGAACTGAGAAAATATATCACAGAGGAAGGGCCGTGTGGCTATGAGCCCAAGAGTCTGTGGGAACACAGCAGGTGCAGAGTGGGGGAAGGGCCCCGAAGCATTTGAAAAAATTGGAAGAACAAGTGCAAGTCGCTTAGTTGTGTCCAACTCTTTTCGACCCCTTGGACTGTACAGTCCATGGAATTCTCCAGGCCAGAATACTGGAGTGGGTAGCCTTTCCCTTCTCCAGGGAATCTTCCCAACCCAGGGATCGAACCCAGGTCTCCCACGTTGCAGGCAGATTCTTTACCAGCTGAGCCACCAGGGAAGTCCTGGAAGAACAAGGATCAGCAAATGGAAAGCATGCCTGTAAAGTGTGGGATTTGCTAATAAGGACATGTAGGAACCAGGCTTGGTTGGAAAGGCAAAGACGGTGCATGGCTGTTCATTGAGAAAGACAAGACGTGGTGGGGAAGCTGAGGCTGGGAGCTGTGGAGTGGCTTGCCAAGGAGACTGTGAACTTTTGTCTCCTTGTGTTAGTTTCAGAGCAGAGTCCTACTTCCTGCTGCAGGGTCCCACCTTAAGGGCTCTGTCCTGCTTGCTAAGACCTGCCGACTGTATCTTCTAGGCAGTAGAGAAGTGTCCAAAGTCTTCTTAGTCAGCAGTGGAGTGATCCGTGTGTGTTCCGAGAAAATCACACGAATCAGGACAGTTTGATTCACGGGATGGAGAATGGTAGTCAGGTGTCCGCAGAGGTAGCCTCTCAGTTCAGTTCAGTCGCTCAGTCATGTCCGACTCTTTGCTACCCCATGAACTGCAGCACACCAGGCCTCCCTGTCCATCACCAACTGCTGGAGTCTACCCAGACCCATGTCCATTGAGTCGGTGATGCCACCCAACCATCTCATCCTCTGTCGTCCCCTTCTCCTCCTGCCCTCAATCTTTCCCAGCATCACAGTCTTTTCAAATGAGTCAGCTCTTCGCATCAGGTGGCCAAAATTGGAGTTTCAGCTTCAACATCTAGAGATAGACGCTGCTGCTGCTGCTGCTAAGTCACTTCAGTTGTGTCCGACTCTGTGCGACCCCATAGACGGTAGCCCATCAGGCTCCCCTGTCCCCGGGATTCTCCAGGCAAGAACACTGGAGTGGGTTGCCATTTCCTTCTCCAGTGCATGGAAGTGAAAAGTGAAAATGAAGTCGCTCAGTCCTGTCCAACTCTTCGTGACCCCATGGACTGCAGCCTACCAGGCTCCTCCGTCCATGGGATTTTCCAGGCAAGAGTACTGGAGTGGGGTGCCATCACCTTCTCCGAGAGATAGACTGTAGAGAGTTATATTTTCTCTGAAGAGGACATATTTTTGGCTCAGTGAGCCTGATCATTTCTGTTACCACTACTCTACTCTGCCCTTAGAGTGTGGAAGTGCTTGCAGACAGAGCACGTGTGAAATGCCAGGCTGTGTTCCAATAAAACTTTATTTATAAAAATAGAAGGGCAGATATGGAGGCCGCAGTTGGCCGACAGGTGCGCTGGAGGGGAGACTGCAGATGGATAAAGGGCCCTGTTCACAGCAGAGGCACTTTCCTTCAGGTGTTTTTTGATCCCTCCTCCCTGATTTCCTGGGGACTTCTCCACCTTTGAGCCTCCCTGTCCCTGGTTCTTGGATCTCTCCTTTTCTACTGGATCATTGGCTTTATTACCCAACAATTTCTAGTATCTTTTACAGGATACTTGAACTTTTTTGCCTGGTGATTCAGACGGTAAATAATCTGCCTGCAATGCAGGAGACCCGGGCTCGATCCCTGGGTCAGGAAGATTCCCTGGAGAGAAGGGAATGGCAACCCACTCCAGTATTCTTGCCTGGGGAATCCCATGGACGGAGGAACCTGGCAGGCTACAGTCCATGGGTTCGCAAAGAGTCAGGCATGACTGAGCGACTAACACACTTACTTATTTTCTGTATTTTTGAAATAAGAAAAGATAAAAGATCGTCTTTGGCTCCGCAGCCTCTTCCACACACTGCCCCGCCCTCCTCCAAGCTCCTCCACCATTCTGGACTCTTCCTCGTTCTCTTGGCTCATGTTCCTCAGCTTCTGCCAGCCTGCCTTTCCTTCTGTGCATCTCCCTGCCTCCCCAGACTTCAGGGCTCCCCTGCCAACTTCTCTGTGTCCCACCCATGTGTCCACTGCCCCCAGGGCATCACCACGAAGGTCCCTTCTGGGCATCTCAAGGGTGACCCCTCCTCAGTTCACCCTAATTTTCTCCCAGAAAATCGTGTTCCTCCTATCATGCTTCTTGTTCTTAGCAAGGTCTCAAGCTGGAGATCAGAACATTAATCTTGGCTCTGTGAGTCACCCTGCCCACAACATGAAGGTCAGATTACCTTTGGTCAACTGTACCGATCTCATATATACAGTTAAGTGATTATTGACAAAGATGCCCAGCTGTGTTACCAGCGTCTAGGTCATCACACTGGCTGGGAAACTCCCTGGACACTCCCGATTCATTCCCCCACCTCCCTGTCACCGAGCACCCAGACCAGGACCCCAGCCATCCCCTCCCTCCTCTGGGGACCTCTGGCTTTCCCCTTTGCTCCCCCTCTCCTTATCCTCTGCGCTCATTCCCCAACTTCCTTTCTCATGTCTCTCCATCCATCCATCCTCAATCCATTCTCCACACCGAGTGATTGGTTAGAACCTTGAACCTGATCATGACATCCTTCTGCTTAAAAAGTATTCTTGAAACTTTCCATTATGCCTACAAAAAGTTCTCAGAACTTCTAATATGGTCTCCCAGGCCCCATATCAGTGCCGTAGTTATTTTTCGTTCCCTTTTTTAAATTTTCATTATTTATAAGGCTTTTTTTTTTCTTTAACAACATCAACTCATTTTGACTTATCTGGCCGTGCGTGTTTTCTCTGAAGCCCGAGTTTGTGTTTGTGGTCACGTTGGCGCCAGGGGTTAGGGCTGTAATCGTCAGGGGCTAATGAGACAAATGCAGGACTGGATATGTCAGTGATGTGTTCGCTGTCAGTGAAGGGGAATTAAGTGTGATTTCTGTGCGAGTGACTGTTTTATCGGGGCTGGAATACAGGAGCTAAGGTGGAATACATGACTCATCGCAGCGCCTGTGGTCAAAGAGGCTGCCAGGCTCATGGGGAAGCAGTGGGCAGTCACGGTTCAAAGAGCGCTTCAGTTTTAGCAAAGCAACATTAACCAGGGGGTTAAGGTAGTCTTGTTAATCTAGATTTTATAGGTATGATAGTTTATGAGTCTAACATTTATTTTGGCTTCATAGTTCTGTGGTGCAGTAAGCAAAGCAGAATATACTTAGTTATTATATCCTTAGAATGCTATAATATAGATGCTGTCTGTCGCATAGCATGTGTTATCAAGTTCCCCAAGTAAGTAACTCATTTCTATCACTATCCGCCACCAAACAGCATCAGATCCCACAGGTTAACAGCTTGGTCCTCCGAGACTGCCTTCCTCTCCATGTCAGGTGCTGGTCATGTGGTCACCTGTGCTTCTGACCCAGCAGCTCTAGGTTGGAGCTTCCGATGACCCCCTCCTTGGGTTTGATTAATTTGCTAGAGCAAAAACATTGTTTTTCTAGAGCAGCTCACAAAACTGAAACCTTTTAGTTACTCGATTATCAGTTACAGTAAGTCCTTTATGTAGGAGTGAGTTCTGTTCCAAGAGCACGTTTGTTAAGTCCAATTTTAAGTCCAACAGAGTTAGCCTAGGTATGCAACTAATGCCATCAGGAATAATAATGTGGGCACGCACGCTAAGGCGCTTCACTTGTGTCCAGCTTTGCAACCCTGTGGACTGTAACCCTCCAGGCTCCTCTGTCCTCAGGATTCTCCAGGCAAGAATACTGGAGTGAGTTGTCAAGCCCATTTCCCAGGGGATCTTCCTGACCCAGGGATCAAAACTGCATCCCTTATGTCTCCTGCATTGGCAGGCAGATTCTTGACCCCTAGCACTGCCTGGTGAGCACGCGCACACACACACACCCAAACCCAACTCACACAATCAGCTATGTAGTACTGTCCTGTAATAGGTTTATAATACTTTTCACACAAATAATACATGAAAAACCACACAGAACACACATGAATGTATACAGTACTTTGAGGAGTACAGTGGTACAGTGCAGCAGCTGGCAAACAGGGGCACGTTTGCCCCTTTGAAGTTTCGTGGAGGCGGGGAGTCACTGTATTATAGAGGGATGTGTGTAACTCAGGAACAGCGGATGGAAGCGGGGATATACAGTAGGGTGTGGGGAAGCGGGAGGAGTTCCCGCCCCCTGGGGAGCCACTCTCCATCTCCATGTGTGCCCCAGCCCAGAACCTCTCCAAACCCATCCTTTTGGATTTTATGGAGGATCCATTCCATAGTGTGATGGATTGACTAACCCATTAGCCATGAAAGTCCATCACCAGCCTCTCCCCCTCTCTCATATGGAAAAGAACCAGTCCCATACTTGCCTGGAAAACAGTGGCCTCTCGGTAGGACCCCAGCCCCCCTTCCCTTCTCCACTGACTCTGCAGGCATCTCCCCCTCTGCTAAGGCTCCAAACCCTCCCCTCCTCATCCTTCAGGTTTCCCCCAGCTCACTTTTGTGCATGTCTGTGCATTTCAGTCCAAATGTCATTTCCCGGGAAAGGTCTTTGCTGAACCTTTACTCTCCACCTAAATTATGACTCCTCCTGTCTCCTGAGGTTCATACTTGACAGCATTAGCCATAATTTGTGGCTCTTTATCTCCTGCTGCTGCTGGGTCGTAAATACCGTCCACAGCTGTTTGTCTCCAGACTGTCTTCCCCGCCCTTAGTGCAGCCTGCTGCATCATGGCCCCATGGATACTTCAGGAGGGAAGAAGTTCCTGCAGAGATGCTCTTTGTCCATTGCTTCAAAGATGGTGTTTTGTGACCCTCGGTAAATGGGGAATGGGCTTCCCAGGTGGTGCTAGCGGTAAAGACCCCGCCTGCCAATGCAGGAGACCTAAGAGATGCTAGTTCGATCCCTGGGTTGGGAAGATCCCCTGGAGGAGGGCATGGCAACCCATTCCAGTATTCTTGACTGGAGAACCCCAAGAACAGAGGAGTCTGGTAGGCTATGGTCCATAGGATAACAAAGAGTCAGACACAACTAAAGCGACTCAGCACACAGCACAGTCACAGGCAGGGGTGGGGAGGCGAGGAGGAAGAGGAGGATTAGACAGAAGTGAGTCCTGGTACCTTGATGCTAATGTCTGGGGACATCTGGCATATTTCTGAGTTTTGACCATTTGTGAGTCATTTATATTTATTCTTTGCCTTGTTCATGGCACACTTCCCCAGCCCGCTGTATATGTCGCCTTTGTTATCTGGTGCAGTCCTAATCTGAATTATGTGAAAGGGCTTTTGAGAATAGTTGTTCCCAGCCTTGACTTCTTAGTAAAATCACCTGGAAATTTGTTAAAAAAAAAAAAAAGAAAAAAAATTACTGATTAAGTTCTATCCTTACAGGTTCAAATTAGGAACACAGCAGGTAGTTCTCATGTACAGCCAAATTTGAGAATTACTGTTGCGCAAATCTGAGTTCCTTCTTTGTTTTTAAGTTTTACTTTACGGATCAATGATGTGCCTAAATAGGTTCTGTGCTGTGTTAGGTCACATCAGTCGTGTCCAATTCTTTGGGACCCCATGGACTGTAGCTCACCAGGCTCCTCTGTCCATGGGATTCCCCAGGCAAGAATACTGGAGTGGGGTGCCATGCCCTCCTCCATGGGATCTCCCCGACCCAGGAGCTGAACCCCCATCTCTTGTGTCTCCTGCATTGGCAGGCGGGTTCTTTGCCACTAGTGCCACCGGGGAACCTATCCCATTTTTCGAGGTGGGGATGGATTGGGATTGACGTGTGTGCACTGCCATGTGTAAAACAGACAGCTAGTGGGAACCTTCTTGTAGCACGGGGAGCTCAGCTCAGTGCTCTGTGATGACCTAAAGGGATGGGGCGGGGTGGGAGTGAGACGGATGGCCAAGAGGGAGTAGGGTGTGCATACACATAACTGATTCACTTTGCTCCCACAGCATTGTGAAGCAGCTATACCCCAAATTTTTTAAAAGAGATGTACTTACAGAAGATGCTTGAAAAAAATTTGCTACAGTGAGAAATGATATGGGCTGACACCTAGAGATGGATCAGTATCCTAGGCTGGTGAAGGACAGTGCAAGTTTTGGGTTTTCTTCTCCTTGATGAGTCTTTGCCCTCCACCTCGAAGAGCCTCTTCTCCACGGCTATATGGTTACCGTGTTCATCACGGTAGGTTCATTGCTGTGCTGATTGCTGTAACAGGGGCTTGCCTGGAGAATTCCATGGACTGTATGGTCCACGGGGTTGCAAGGAGTCAGACGCGACTGAGCAACTTTCACAGCCCGTATGGGAAGGTGAGACCCCTGGCTTTGCTGTACCCATCATTTGTTCTGGAGATTTGCCATCCCGAGGGCACCCAGATGCCAGGCTGGTAAGATAGGAAGCCCAGAGGACCTTGAGGGGGTTTAGCCACCGGAGTTGGCCACGTTCACTCCTGGTTACTGATCACTGTCCTTCATACAAGGGAGGTTGACGTGCCAGCCCCTCTGTGTGCTGGAAGATACAGAGATGGGTTTGGGGACCATGTAAAACAATATTTCTGTTTCATACATTGTAACTAGAGAAGTGTCACTTTCAGTTTTGTTTTAACAAAATTTAACTGCTAGGGAGATGGTATATGTATTTTTAAATATCAAGAATTATTTAAATTTTCTTCCTGCAACTTTCTCTTACTTTCTGCTACTCCTTCCTGCTAAATGCCTCCTGTGAGCCAGCTCCCGGGCTTGGCTGGTACCAGAGATGCAGAGTCGAATGTGCAGCCCCACACTAGGGAGGTTCTGGTTGCCAATGACAGAAAAGGCGACTCAAATTGGTGTCACCTGCATGGGCCTTTATCATCTCAGGCAGCAGGGCAGGGTGGGGTCAGGGCTGTGGGTTCAGCCACTCCCACTGGCGCTTCTCTGATTATCTTGGCTTTTGCTTTCTGATCTCAAGAAAGGTGTGGCTTCCCAGGTATTTGTCATCTGCAGTCAGGGGGACACTCTGCTTGGTCTTGTGTGTGTGTGCGCACCCCATCCACCCACACACCGCATGCACATGCACATCTCCCCAGAAGCCCTCAGCATGCTTGACTTTAAGTCTCTTTGGCTGGAATCCTGACTCTTTGCCATGACCAACCACCCTATTACCTGCAGAGGGAATGGAGTTACAGTGATTGGCCTTGATCGATGGAGATTCCCCAGGGCCTGCAGTATCCAGCCGGGCATGGATGGTGTCATCTCTGAGTCATTTCCTCTCCTTTATTACATGCGCTTAATCATCCGTGGTGTTTTCTGCAGAATTCCTTGTTCACAACCTCCCAGCTCTCTACACTCAGTGGGGACTGCTTCTTTAGAACTTGTTGGGACCACGCGCGTTTATCTCACCGCTTGAGCAGTTGTGAGCCTGTTACCCCATGATGCTGCTGGTGTTTGTGTGCTGTTACGTGATTGCTTTACTCTTCTCATAAGTTCTCTTTTTACTACTCCTTGGACGCAAACAGACCGGCTCTTCAATTCGGATCCCGACACTTAGCCACTGCACACCTCTTGGTATTATTACAAGAATAAAAATGCCTAAGTGTGGGTCGAGCACCTTCGGGCTCATTGCTTTGTCCCCTCGATATTTATGAAAGATTGCATTTTTATTCATGTTTACCAGAAAGATACCATTAATGTGCTCATTCATATACTTAATATTTACTTGCTTACCAGAAAGATATCGTTAATGTGCTCATTCATATAGTTAATACTTACTAAGTGCTGGCCACCAGCGAGGACAGTTCAGTGAACAAAACCCCTATTCCGGCCTTTGCAGAGCTTGCGGTGCTGTGTGCTTAGTCGCTCAGTTGTGTCCGACACTTTGCGACCCCGTTGGCTGTAGCCCGCCAGGCTGCTCTGTCCTTGGGGATTCTCCAGGCAAGAATACTGGAGTGGGTTGCCATGCTCTCCTCCAGGAGATCTTCCCAACCCAGGAATCGAACCCACATCTCTTACATCTCTTGCATTGGCAGGCAGGTTCTTTATCACCAGCACCATCTGAAAAGCCCCAGATGAAGCCGTTCCCTTCTCCAGGGATCTTCCCAACCCAGGGATTGAACCCACGTCTCCCACATTGCAGGTGCATTCTTTACCAACTGAGCTACCAGGGAATTGAAAGGCACTGTCCGTCTTATTACCTGAGCTTAGTCAAAGAGGAGGCTTCTGTTTAGTGGGAGGCATTGGCAACACCTAGGCTGTGTGGCTAGCAGGAGGAGGGACCCTCACTTCCCTGTAACTCAGCACTTGAGTCTCTTTCCCACTGTTCAACAGTTGTTCTGTGGACACATTGGAGTGACTCTGGCCAAGTTGGTTTTTATTTTTATTTTTTTTTTCACTAGAAGTATAAACGTCTCCATTTTATCTTCCAGTGGTGAAAGTGGCGCAGGGAAAACCGAGAGCACGAAGCTGATCCTCAAGTTTTTATCAGCCATCAGTCAGCAGTCTGTGGACTTGTCCTCGAAGGAGAAGACCTCATCTGTCGAGCAAGCCATTCTTGAGAGCAGGTATTTTTCCATCGTGTTTCTTGTTCCAGCGAACAGGATCCACTGTCCTCACTGTACGACTTATTTAAGGAAGTAGTTGAAACTCGGGGTTCTGCTGCTCTGTTTCTTGACGTGGCTTTCATGATCACTCAAGGAGAAGTCTCTACACACAGGTGGAGATTTCCGGTGACCTGACCGTCCATTGCTGGGCCAGGTTTGAACAAAGGAGTGAGACGTTCAGAGCTGCCTCCTACTGGGCAGCTCCTGACTGGCTGTTTGGAGGCCTTGTTATCAGCAGAAATTTCAGTCTCTATCCCGCACATTGCAGAGAGCTTAGCGGTCAACTCTTGGGAGGCGTCTTGTGAGCAGAATGGTATTGTGTAGCCTCTTACCAGGGGCTTCCCTGGTGACTCAGGTGGTAAAGAATCTGCCCTTAATGCCGGAGACCCAGATTCAATCCCTGGGTCAGGAAGATCCTCTGGAGAAGGAAGTGGCAACCCGCTCTAGTTTTATTGCCTGGGAAATCCCATGGACGGAGGAGCCTGGTGGGCTACAGTCCATAGGGTCGCAGAGTCGGGCATGACTGAGCAACTTCCACGTCACTTCTTCAGTCTCAGGTGGCAAAACAATTCAGCATCAATGGCAATTACCTCAGAGCTTGAAAGAGAGCCTTGGTACAGTGCTCTCTGAAATTCTAATTAAAATGTGTAATTGCCCCGTGTCTGATTGGTACCTTTTAAGGTCCTAGAACCCATCAATTCAGTTCAGTTCAGTCGCTCAGTTGTGTCCGACTCTTTGCGACCCCGTGAATCGCAGCACACCAGGCCTCCCTGTCCATCACCAACTCCCGGAGTTCACTCAGACTCACGTCCATCGAGTCAGTGATGCCATCCAGCCATCTCATCCTAGAACCCATAGAGACTTTATATGTCCTGTTATTTAAAAATTAGTCCAGAAGTCAGCTGACTCCAGCCTGACATCTGTATCCTGCAGCCTATTTTGGTTTGCCTTTTTAGACTTCAAAATTTATTTTTAAAATTGTGCTAAAATATACATAACAAAATGTATATTTTGTTATGTATATATATATACATGTATATGTGTATATATATATATATATATAAACAAAACTTTAAATATTTTTCGATGTACAGCTTAGTAGCATTAAGTACATTCTTGTTGTGCAGCCATCACCACCAGTCTTTCTCTGGGCCATTTTCATTTTCCTCCTGCAGCCTGGTTTTATAAATAAAACTTTATAGAAACACAGACACACTAATTTGCTATCTTGTCTATAGTTGCTTTTGCACTCTAGTGGCAGAGCTGAGTAATTGCATCAGAGACCACATGGCCCACAAAGCCAAAAAGTATTTATTATCCAATCCTTTACAGCAGAAGATGGCTGACCCCTGACCTAGTCTGACCGCAGACCTAGTCTGACCACATTTTACAGCTGGACGAGACCCAAGGAAGTTAAATGAGCTCCCCTGGGACATACAACAAATGAGTGAAATTTCCAGGACTGGGGAATTTTTCGGTTCCTAGAGTTCATATGGGTTTGTGTGTGTGTGCGTGTGTGTGCACGTGCAACCCTTGACTTGCGTAAATAAACTAATTTGGGTGAGGACCAGCCCACATGGCCTCCTTGACGCTTGGTAGCATCCTTTGCCCACACAACCAGCTGCAAGCTCTCCTCCTCGAGATGGACACACATTATAAACCCATTTCAGCAAGTGCTGGGAAATCTGGCCCTTCTATAAATAAACATAATTGCTCTAGGGCCCTTTGCTTTCAGATTTCTCCTGCACTTGTCTATTTTGCCATTGGTGAGGACTGTTGTTAATTACATGGACCCTGATTGCCTCTCATTGTTGTCCTGGTTTTTTTTTTTTTTTTTTTGCAGCCCCATCATGGAAGCCTTTGGCAATGCCAAGACCGTGTACAACAATAACTCCAGTCGCTTCGGGAAGTTTGTTCAGCTGAACATCAGCCAGAAGGGAAACATCCAGGGCGGGAGAATTGTAGATTGTATCCTGTTTCATTTGGCTTTTGTGTATTAGTATTTGACTCTCTAGTAGAAACTCTTCTTTGCTTTTTCTTAAAACAGACATAGAATATGAAACATTCATTTCTGGTTCTGTCTCATTACTGCTCCTGTTTTACTCTGCTTGACCTGTTAATTATCCTAGGAAATAAGGGGCCCTCTTTCTTTTGGGAATCTCTGATTTCATGTCCCTAATCTGAAAATTTGGACTCCTCATCAAATATCATAGGCTTCCCTGGTGGTTCAGATGGTAAAGAATCTGCCTGCAGTGCAGGAGACTGGGTTGGGAAGATCCCCTGGGGAAGGGAATGGCTTCCCACTCCAGTATTCTTTCCTGGAAAATTCTGTGGACAGAGGAACCTGGGGGGCTATAGTCCATGAGGTCCCAAAGAGTCTGACATGACTGAGCAACTAGTTGTTTGAAATAATCAGTTGTTTCAAATAGCTCGATGCCTTCTAGGGCACACGTATCCCGTTTGAAGTTGGATTTTGATGTAATAGTCTGTTTTGTTTGCTTATCTTTCGGCACTGGAAGTCAGAATGTCCAAGACACAAAGAATTTTAATTATTTGGGTAACAAAGAGTAGAAAACTAAGGACTAATGGAGCATCCTGTATCCTTGTTTTGTTCCTTGACTTGCCATTGCTTTTCACATGAAGATTTATTAGAAAAAGTAAGCAAGCATGATTTAATTCACATTATCTTTAACAGTTTTCAGCAATTACTAGTTCTTGGTCATTAATCAGAGGAAACATCTCTGAATAGATATCTGGCTTCTTCTCTTCACAGAACCGAGTAGTAAGGCAAAACCCCGGGGAAAGGAATTATCACATATTCTATGCGCTGCTGGCAGGGCTAGGACATGAAGAGAGAGGTGAGTGATGGAGCCGCTTGCAGAGACATTTCCTTTACAGCCCATCTGTGAAAGAGAAGACGGGACTTTATTGGGCTTCCACCATTTGAAACGAAATGTGCGAGATGATCAAAGATGCTGAGTGCGTGTAGAGCCAGATGCCATAGAGCGAAAATCATCAGGAGAGACAGCTTGAGTGTTTTTGATATGTTGTGGCATCTTAGTTCTTTTCTGATTTAAAGTATATTTGTGAAAAATATATAATGTATCACAGCTGGCTTTACTTTTAAATCATACCCTAATAAAGCAAATTTCTAAACATTTGATTTTTTAAAAAAACAATCAACACAGGATCCTCATCAGTTACTTTTTTCAGTAGTGTTTTCTTCCATCCCTTCTAATCTGATAATTTTATTTTCCCTAGATGATGATGAAGAGAGAATGTTTTAATCTTTTTTTTTTACTTTTTTATTTGTTAGATTATGAAAGTATGATAACAGATTTATGGGAGACTTGGAAAATATAGAACAAAGTTACATATAATTTCAGTATATATTGCAATTATGTAAGTAGATAAATTATGATTTTTAGTTGGAGTTTCAGTATCAAACTCTCGGCAATTAATAGAATGAATATACAGAAAAGTAGGATATAGTAGACCTGAAAAGCAGCATGAACCAATTCAACATAATTAAGATTTGTACCATTTTCACACAACAGTAGGATACAAATTCTATTCAAGTTCCCATAGACTATAAACTAGGAGACACTAGAGCACATCCAGGGACATAAAACAAGGTACAAAAATCTCATGGTCTAAAGGTATTGAAATCATACAGTCTGAGAACATTTTAATCTTATTGGTGAACTATTGCAAGCATAGAATTATTTTCCAAACTTTAAAAAATAAAGTTGCAAAGTGGAAAGAAACTCTTCTGAGTTCTGTCTTATCCTGGCCAGTCAAGTACTGATGTTATGCTTTTGTTTTTCTTTCTGTAGAAGAATTTTATTTATCTGTGCCAGAAAACTACCACTACTTGAATCAGTCTGGATGTGTGGCAGACAGGACAATCAGTGACCAGGAATCCTTTAGGGAAGTAATTGTAAGTTACTTGCCTATCTTCTTTATAAGGGTGACTCCGCCCCCACCCCCACCCCTGCAAAAAAAAGAATGAAAAGAATGAAATTGACAACTTTCATTTTCTGTTTCAAAAAAGTTTTTAATAATCCCATTTGTACTGCTCTGTGAGACTAGGTCCTTTCTTCTTATCCCAAGTCCTGGAAGGGAATCCTCTCTCTTAGAAGATGGGTGAATGTCTGCATTCAGGAGCGATGGGGATTGGCTTGGAATAGCGTTCAGAAAAATGAAACAAAAGAAAAATCACAGGTTTGGTACTGGAGTAAGCAGATCATCTGTTTCAGGGCTTACAATTAAAAATTGTTTTGAGTAATTGATTCCACAGTTCAAAAGAAGTCTATCAACGGTTAGACCAGGTGACTGTTGGGTCTCATCCTGTTCTCATAGCCTGATTCTGGTAAATGATTCTTACTGCACAAACAGTGGTCATCTTAAGACACTTTGGTGTGGACCCCTGCTGTATCCTGCAGTTCTTGAATACCCCAAGGACTGCATTTAGGAAGCCTGGGCATGGTTGAGTGTGGCCGGTAGATTTCATCAGTGTGGCCTGTTCCTCTGCTCCTTCAGCATTTGGAGTCTGTAGATAGAGTTCATTCATAAATGGAGCTAACACTGATTGAGTGCTTACTATGAGGACTTAACCATGCCTCTGCTTCTAACAACCCTGTGAGGGTAGAAATATGGTTGTCTATATTCTGTGACTCAGAGAGGTTGGTGACTAGCCTAACCACATACAGCACCTAACAGAACCAGTATCTAGACAGTCTTAACTTCAAATCCTAGACTCTAACCAGGAGGCAGATAGGTAGCCCCTGATTTCCGTGCACCTAGATTTGTCTTCCTAGTTGCTGTCAACAACTCGGTTCTGTATCGCCGTTTGCTCTTCTAGACTGTTCATGAGAATACCTTCTGGAATGGAATCAAAGTATATTTTTAAGTGGATATATATCACGTGTCATTTCCCGATGTCTAATGTATGCGCCCTTAAACTGAAATGAAAATAAAAGCAGACTAGGCTTACAGTATTACGATCACCTTTGCTTCAGCCTTCCTTTGAAAGATGTCACATTCTGCCACGTATAATGCAAAGAGATGTCTCTGTCATCTCTCCTTCCTTCAACCTGTTAACCAAAAAACCTCTGCTAACAGCACCGTTGCCGTGTGTCTACCCAAGGCAGTACAGGATTTGGCCCTGCTAATTGAATTTTATGAAATGTTTAAGTATTTATTTAAAATTTTCTCTCAATTTTCTTTTGATGCCCGAGACTTCTTTCACTACACGAGCTTCCTCCATTCACTTTGTGCTAGAAAGTGGATGTTTGCAGTGAGAGGCTCCTTGTTATCCAGTTAACAGTGTCACTGCGGGCCCACACTGAGCAACTCACTGGCCGCCAGGTTACAGGGGGCAGCGAGGCCCTTCTTAGTCCTGGGAGTGCCCCGGGAAGGTAGTCTGATGGCTTCCTTTGGGGGCATCGTTTTCTGATTCAAAACTGTGTGCTGCTTCTGAAGGCTTCAAGGAAAGCTGTGCAGCTTGGCCCTCTTTCAGTGATTGCTAGTTTTTATTTTTAAGTTGAAATGATAGGTTTGGGGATTTGAAATTTGGTCCTGCGATGAAAGGACATGTCATCTAGAAGGAAAGAAAAGTTTAGACGTGAAATTGACATAATGAATGTACACGACAGACTTAGAGGAATTCTATTTATAGATTCTTAAATATTTGCTTTGCAATTACTTTTTAGTGTTGACCCATCAGAAATGTCAGTGAAGACTTAGCTGGTATTCACTGAAATCAGGAGCATGTAATTTTTGCTCTTATTTAGCCTTCTTCAGGAAGATTGAAGCAATGCAGCCAGAAAAAAAAAAAAAAAAATAATGTGCTACTTCTGAGAAAGGAGGAAAAAATATTCTTTTCTATAAAAAAGTGAAATTCTCTCTTCCAAAACCTACAAAAATAATCAGTTGGGGGATGGCTCTAATAATTTATTATATCTTTAAGATCCATTGTAGCTCGCAAAGCCATGTTCATGTATGTTTAACACTAAGGAAAAACTTGTTCATTCTATAAGTGAGGAAAGCATAATACAACATGATATGATCTTTCATTTGAAAGGTAAGCTTATACATGTCATGTATGTATAGTTGTATGCAGAAAATATGCTAAAATAATTCAAAAGTGTTATCTCAGAGCAGAATTCTAGGGTTTTATTTTATTCTTTATGATTCTGTTAGAATATTTTTACAATGAATATGTCAGTTTTCATGATTATATGATTATATCACCAAATCATAGGTCTTCCCTGGTGGCTCAGTCAGTAAAGAATCCACCTGCAATGTGGGAGACCCAGGTTTAATCCCTGGGTCAGGAAGATCCCCTGGAGAAGGAAATGGTAACCTACTCCAGTATTCTTGCCTGGAGAATTCCATGGTCAGAGGAGCCTGTGCAGTCCATGGGATTGCACAGAGTTGACACGACTGAGTGACTAACATTTTATCACATCATAATTTCTAAAATATAGGAGTATAAAGTATTATATCAGTACCAGCCAACCCATCTTTCTATCCTGCATAGTGCTCTATAACCAAGAGTGATACAGATGGTTAAAGAGACCCTGAACACTTCTGGTTATAAAGTTGATTTTCTGTCTTCAACATTTTTAAGCATCTGTTGTGTGCCAGGCAGGCACTGTTCTAGCAACAAGGAGACCGTAGTGAGCAAACCATCTATATAATCACTATATTCTGTTAAATTAGGATGACTGGAACAGATTATGCTGTTGTTTTATCATGTAATTTGTCTGCTATTGTTGTTTGGTTGCTAAGTCATGTCCGACTCTTTGCGATCCCCTGGACTGCAGGACGCCAGGCTTCCCTGTCCTTCACTATCTCCCAGAGTTTGCTCAAATTCACGTCCATTCAGTTGGCGATGCTATCTAACCATCTCATCCTCTGTTGCCCCTTCTCCTGCCCTCAATCTTTCCCAGCATCAGATTCTTTTCCAGTGAGTTGCTCTTTGCATCAGGTAGGCAAAGGATTGGAGTTTCAGCTTCAGCATCAGTCTTTCCAATGAATATTCAGGATTGATTTCCTTTACGATTGACTGGTTTGATCTGCTTTCGGTCCAAGGGACTCTCAGGAGTCTTCTCCAGCACAATTTGGAGCATCAGTTCTTTGGCACTCAGCCTTCTTAATGGTTCAACTTTCACATTCATAGATGATTACTGGAAAAACCATAGCTTTGTCTCAATTTCCTTCCAAAATCAAGTACCATTGAAATTTGTATCTTCCTACTTTTAATTCCATAAAGCTCCTTTTCCCAGAGGTTTCGGGATTGAAGAAAGGGAAGGGACCACATTCTATTGGGACTCAAGAACATTTGTTTACAGAATGTGTTAAAATGTTAACGGAGAGAAGTTATTCCTGTGAATTACATATGAAAATGTCACCTTTGGTATTTTCAGCTACTAAAAAAAGATCATTATTCTTTTTATCAGCTTTAATGTCAACATACTTTGGCAATAGGACCTTTTAGGAATTTTGCTTATTTCATTGAGAATTTATGTATTTTTAAAATTCTTCATTGATACCACCTGACATAACTATAAATGTACCTGTAAAGGATCCTGAGCCATTCTTAGGGGATCCAGTTTTTCCTGGGGAGAGACAGTGAACACAGACTAAATTTCATAGCTCTTTTTTTTTTTTTTTTTCCTTTGTAGTCTTCCAGGTTGCACTATAAAATGCTGAGTCAGAATGAAAAACTATTTCAAGAAAATAGTAACAACTAATTTATTTTTATTGCCTGCACTTGACCTACCAGAATGGTGGCTGTTGAAATGTGAGGAGGATAACAAGAGTCTTTGAGTGATAGTCTCTTTATTCTTTTGACTCCATAAATATTACATGGTAATGGTGTTCATAGCCATCTACCGGACTGGGGTTTCCTGACCATGTAGGTTTTACTGGGTGTACCCGTGTTTTTAACAGTGTGAACCCATCTACCCCTACGTTCTCTCCTCATCAGTCTGACTTTATAAAGATTTAGAGGGCTCTCAGCCATAAAAAAAGAATGAAATAATGCCATTTGCATCAACATGGATGGACCTGGAGATTGTCATACTGACTGCAGTAAGTCAGACAGAGGAAGACAAATATCATATGACATCACTTATTTGTGGAATCTAAAAAAAGGTTGCAAATGAACTTATCCATAAAACAGAAAGTCTTACAACTGTAGAAAATAAATTTATTGTCACTGGGGGGTCGGGGAGAGGGATAAATGGGAAGATTGGGATTGACACATATACACTACTAGGTATAAGATAGATAAGTGATAAGGACCTACTGTATGGCACAGAGAACCCTACTCAGTACTCTGTAAGGGTCTGTATGGGAAAAGAATCCAGGAAAGAGTAGATCTATGTATATGTATAACTGATTTGCTGTGCTGTACAGCTGAAACTTAAGACAACATTGTAAATCAACTATGCCCCAGTAGAAATTTTAAAATAAAAGACTGACTTTATACCTCGATTTTGCCACATTTGAAAACTTCAGTCTCTTTCAATGTTGGAAAATTCGGGAGTGGAAGCTAATTTTATATTATACAATGCTATGATCTCGCCTAATATAAAATTACGTAATAAATCTTCAAAGTATTGATCCTTCACTCGTGATTTATTGTGCCCAAACACCTCCCCTCCCACCCCATCTTATTCAGTCCATTTATTCACGGGTCCTGAGGACCCTTGGCTTCCTTAGATGGTGCCCCCACCTCACAGCTGAGACCCTGAGTGGATTTACCTTTTGTACCTGAAATTCAGTCCTCTTCCCTGTTTGTTTCCACTGTGAAAAGCCTGGCTTCCTTCTGACCTTAGTGGTTGGGATTGTATTATGTATTTGTCATCACTCCCCTCCCACCCCACACTTTCACAATCACCTGTTTTTTTATGTGCTTATTAAAGACTTTATTGAAAACATTTTGTATGACTTTGTGCCAGTTTTATAGCTAAATTGCTGTTTCACGCTTCTGAATTGTACTGAGAATTTCCCAGGGTTTTTTTTTTAAGTCTTGAGCCATGTTGTTGAGAAAAGATAATTATAAGGAGGCTTAAGAGCATTGTAAATCAACTGTGCTTCAATAAAAATTTTAGAAAAGTCTTAAAGTGGCTACTTTTGCCAAAGGGGTGGAGCTTGCTACTGAAAAGACTGTAAATAGGACCGTGAATGGAGACTTGCTGGCAGGGGTGAGTGGCCACGCCTGTGCTGGTTGGTGTTAATTGGTTCCAGCCATTACATTACCCCATGGCACATGATTGATACTTGTCACCACACTCCTAATTCACTTAGAGTTAAACTTGAGAGTGAAGAAGTCACAGATTGGTTCATACAGACGGCACATTTTACTCATTGGCTTTCATGTCTCTATATGTAAGCTATGTATTTTCAGAACTTAACCAAGAATTTTTTTCATGGAGCATCTTTTGATATTTTTTATTTTACAGTTTGCAGTTTTCTGCTACTGTGAACTTATTTTTTGAAGACCTTCTTTTTTTTTCTGCAAGTATAGAGGAGATTTTGAAAACTTGAAGTATAGTTGATTTATAGTGTGTTAGTTTCTATTGTACAGCCAAGTGATTCAGTTATATATGTGTGCATGTGTACAGATTCTTTTTCATATTTTCCATTATGGCTTATTCTAGAATATTGAAGATAGTTCCCTGTACTATACAACAGGACCTTGTTTATCCAATCTGTATATAATATTTTGTATCCACTAATCCCAAACTCCCAATCCAGCCCTCTCTTGACTCCTCTCCCCCTTGACAAGTCTGTTCTCTATGGAAGATCTTATTTGTTTAGTGTTATATAAAGTCCAGGCTGGTGAGTTACAATGAAATCTTGTATCTCTATGGTCATCCTAAGATGAGCTTAGAAAATTTTTATAAATTAGTGTTGAAGAGGTCCTGTGCTACATAAGGAAAACTTTAATAAAAAAAATTATTAACTTTAACGTGGCATAGATGCTTTATAGTTATTTTGCCAACATCTAAATTGGTCCTTACCACTGTTTTGAAAAGCTTCCCTGCTGGCAGTGATGGTAAAGAATCTGCCTGCAATGCAGGAGATCCAAGTTTGATCCCTGGATCGGGAGGCTCCCCTGGAGAAGGAAATGGCAACTGGCTCCAGTATTCTTGCCTGGAGAATTCCATGGACAGACGAGCCTGGTAGGCTATAGTCCGTGGGGTCGCAAAGCATCAGACATGACTGAACAACTAACATTACTACTCCTACTGTTTTAAAAGTCTTGAGCATAATAGATATTCTGTATTTCTTAGCCATATTTCTTTGCTTTTAGAGTAAGTAAATTTGAATAATTACTTTCCCACAGGTTTTTAAAAATTGATGAGCACTTGACCAATAGTTCTTATTCTTGGCATCAGTTTTTGTCTGTACCCATAAAATGATACTCTGTTAAACAATTCATGGTCTTTTTATTTTTATTTTTTTGGTAGTCCCTTTTATTAAGTTATAATGTACATATAATAAAATGCCCTCATATAAAGCATATAAAGTGAAATTTGAATTTATGCACTCGTGTACCCACAACCACGATCAAACTGAAGGACAATTCTACACCCTAAAGATTTCTTGTCCCCCTTCCTAGACAATCCCAGACTCCCTAACCCTAGGAAACCTAGAAAAATGTGTCTTTTCTAGAGTTTCCTGAAAATGAAATCATACAAAATCTCTTCTCCTGTCTCTGGCTTCTTTCACTCACCCAAACTGCACCTAACAGAATTGTTTCTTTTTACAATGAATAGTATTCATTGAAGAGACAGCAATTTATTTATCCATTCACCCATTAATAGACTCAGTTGTTACAGTAAAAACATGTCAACAATATCAAAAGATGTGAATATAATGTCCATTAGCCTGCCAGCAGTAACATTGCAACTATTTTCAATTTTGTAGATCTTCTTCCCAGCCTGATTTTCTTTAAAAAAGTTGCACAAATTTAGTACTTTTTGCATAAAGCTATCATAAATATCATGTTTATATGTAATGTTGATAATTTCCTTTAAAAACTATATACTGTTCCATAACAAGTTTACTTACTATATTTGACTTGTCTGATTGTAGAAAAGCTAGGACTTTTTTTTTCTCTGAAAGTGTTGTTAAGATAATGCTGTAGTGAAAGTTTACAAAGCTTTCTTTCCTGTCGAGATTTTCTTTGAAACAAATCTTCAGCATTGGAACTTCCTGGTGGTACAGTGGATAAGATTCTGCACTCCCAATGCAGGGGGGCATGGGTTTGATCCCTGCTCAGGGAACTAGGATCCCGCATGCCCCATATGGTAGCTAAAAATAAAAAAATTCCAGCACTGAAATTAAGGGTGATTACATAGGCAGCTGACTTTTTAAGGACGTAAAAAGAAAAAAAAAGCATACAACCGAATGGAGAGCAAGTTCCTAGACTTTGCGTTCGTCAGGCCTGACTTGGAATCTTGGTTTTGTGACCCTGAGAAACTTGTGTAACTTCTCTGAACATTTTAAGGTTATGTACCTAGGTGGCCCAGCCCAACGCTGACCCGTAATCTTTATACTGACTTACGCTACCAGCGGTGACCCCTGCATAAATACCCCACTTTCTCCCATTTTCTCATTCAGAAAAATTTTTGTTAATTTAATAGAAGTTATCTCATTTTCTTCAATATGCATGTGTTGGATTTCTAGGAAGGAAAACGTTTCTCTGTGGATTTGCATTTCCTCTTACAAAAGGTGCCTATTTTATTTAACTGCGTCATGTGTCTCTTAATACAGCTGTTGGTTCCTTGCCTTATGCAGTTTTTTCTTTTAATTTTGTTTTCCTGTTTATTGTTTTTGCCCTTTGTTGCTGGCTTTTTTTCCCTTTCCTCGTAAAGAAATTACTTTTCATATTTTAAAGTCTCCAGTCGCTTCCTCTTGCAGCTTCTGTGGCTTCACAGTGCTGTGTGGCTTCCGCCTTCCTGCTCCGGTGGTCACTGTAGTGATCACGGGTCTGAGTTCTCTTTGTAGGTTATTTTCATCCATATTGCCAGCAGTTCTGCCCTCTGTTCTGCACGTGTGTGTGCGTGCGTGCATCCGTGTGCGTATGTGTAGCGTAGGTGTGGGAGAGGGTAGCTGGCTCTTTTCCTGACAAGAATATGGCTCCTAAATCCTAAGAGATAATGAGCAAATCTTTGATCTGATTCAGAAGATGCTTGGCTTCAGTTTAGAAACTTTCTGGGGAACAAAGCCCCTGTTGGTGCTTGTTGTTTTTTTTTTTTTTTTCCAAATCAGCATTGTGTTAACTTCTATTTAGTATCCAGAGGCCAAAATAAGACCTTAAAAATCCTTTGGAGAAATGGAGAATAGCAGTGTGATGACTGTCAGGGAAGACAAATCTAGATCCATTCAGTTTTTCCATCAGCATCTTTTACAAAAGGAGCAGAAGTTTCTTCTATCTGTAGAACCCCTGATGGAGAATTTCATTCTGCTTATCAGGGTCCCTGCTTCTTTTAACCGTTAAGACAAGTCCCCAAATTTATATTGGAGGAGTCTCATGAAGTATCCCCAACCCCTGACATTTTCTTTTCTTTTTTAAAATTAATTAATTTTAATTGGAGGATAATTACTTTATCATATTGTGATGGTTTTTGCCATACATCGACATGAATCAGCCACGGGTGCAGTTGTGTTCCCCCAACCTGAACCCCCCTCCCACCTCCCTCCCCACCCCATGCCCCCTATTTTTTATGTGTAAGAAAATAAAAAATGTTCCATTACATTTTGATACACACAGAAAGAAGTATTTCTTTGTCACTATCATTACTATGACTCTCTGGAGTAATTCTTTTCTGGCATAAACAGGAGTCTTGTGTGTAAAGCAGATATTTATTTTTTTTTATCTTATTGATTGGGTTATCTCTTAAGTATTGTACAATTATTTCCTAATGTCTTGCTTTTCTTTTATGTATACCCATTTAAAGTGTTTGTCATATAAAATGGGTTGACCAAAAAATGTGTTTGTTTTTTTCCTGCAGTATCTAATGGAAAATCCCCAATGAAATTTTTGGCCACCCCAATATTTCTTGCTTTCTTGCCTTGTACTTAGTAACTTTATTGAGTAGTGACCATTTTCATTTTTTTTTAGTATGAAAAAACATGAAAAACTAACCTTGTTTCCTTCCAGATGGCGATGGAGGTCATGCAGTTTAGCAAGGAAGAAGTTCGGGAAGTGTTGAGGTTGCTTGCTGGTATATTACATCTCGGGAACATAGAATTTATCACTGCTGGTGGGGCGCAAGTTTCCTTCAAAACGGGTAAGGTTGCTTCTCCCTGCTTCACTTCCTTGGCTTTTGCCTCATAAGAAATGTAGATCTCAAATATTTCCTGTCTCACCTTTGACAGAAAAATATTTTGAGCCCTAGAATAAGTGCTACAGAAGTTTGATGTGAAAGGTCAGCTAATAAAGGGTCAAAGCATCTCAAACAAGTGATTACTGCGTGGAATGGTGGCTGTGTTCTCATTTTCTGCTAAGAAAGAAGGAAAATGAGCCCAAGAAGAGGAAATAGGGGCAACAAGAATTTGATGTAGGAATAATGTCTTGAGTCAGGCGTGTAGTGTTGTGGTTAATTCCTGGCTACTTAGGGCTGCCGTAGTGGAATGGTTAAGATCGTTAGTTTTCAAGCCAGGATGACTGGTTCGTAGCCCGGCTCTGCCCCAAGCTGTTTCCTTGGGTTACTTATCCCTTCAACACTCATGACTTCTCACTGTAAAGTGCACAGTGGAGATGTCTTAAGACTAAGTGAGTTAACATACATGTAACAATGTCAGTTGTCATTTTCCTGGAGTGATTTATTCTTTAAACTTTTCTGATGGTTGCAGTGGATGAGGGCATGGAGGCTGGGAAATGGATGAGTGTAAGTTCAGAGTGGCCCTTGAGTTGCCCAGGGCTAGAGGCCTGTAGTTCTCCTTCCCATGGATCATACCTGTTGATGTTTACTGCTTTAGAAATGAAAACAGAGGCAGTTAAAACTGGAGTGGGTTGCCATTCCCTTCTCCAGGGGCTCTTCCTGACTGAGGGATCAAACCCAGGTCTCCTGCATTGCAGGCTGATTCTTTACCATCTGAGTCACCAGGGAAGCCCTTTAGAAATAAAAGCAGAGATAGTTAAAAACAATAGATTCACTTTAAAATAACCGTAACCAACCCCTTGCATATAGTAAAATAAATAGTATTTTATTTGAAAGGCCGTCTTCCAAAACAAAAAAGAACAAGTCAATAACGACTGACATTGTCTAATGATTTTGTAAATGTTTGAAATATCTGATGTAATGAAGGACAGCTGGCTTCTATTTCTGCCTTCAGCTTCTTGAGCTACCCATGTCATGTAGCCTCTGGGATATTCTTCTGTATACTTGTGAGGGAATGAGGGTGAAAAAGCAAATAACAAGAGTTTATCACTAAAAAAAAAAAAAAGCTAGTCTTATTACTGAAATAGTCATGGACCTTGCAAACCTCTGACAGGGTCTTGGGGAGCCTGCCGGGGGTCTCTGGACCGTACTTGTTCCAAGTACCAGGTCATTTGCTGTAAACCTAAGACACATTGAGGGAGTGAAAAGCCTGCCAGCAGAACATGTGTCCTCTAGGTCCTGCCCGAGGGGCTTAGGAATATCCTCTGCTTTACTGTGTCGCTTTGTGGCACTGGCTTTGCACCCATTTGGGGTCGCATGGGCTGTCCCTTCTTGCGGTTGTGCATCCATTTTCGCCTTGTCCTTCCTCCCCAGCCTTGGGCAGGTCTGCAGAGTTACTTGGGCTGGACCCGGCACAGCTCACGGACGCCTTGACCCAGAGGTCCATGTTCCTCCGGGGGGAGGAGATCCTTACACCTCTCAACGTTCAGCAGGTACGTGTGTGGCCCTCAGAGCAACTTCTAAAGATGCCTCTGGGTCTGCAGATCCATGGCTTTGATTTGAATAAGTAACTGTAATTATCCATTTGAATGCTTTTGGCTCAGGATCAAAATAAGACGTCCACGTTGAGGGGATAGGCAAAGTGGTTCAGTGGCCATCTTAGAGACAGTGTAGCAGAATCTTTAAGAGGACTGGGGGAGATTTCCTGAGTCTGAGTCCTGAGTCTTCAGCTTATTATATTCTGGTCTTGGGGAATTTATTCACTGTGCCTCAGTTTCCTCTTCTGTAAGACAAGGATGAAAATAAAGTGTTGGTTGCTCAGTCATGTCCGACTCCTTGGACCCATGGACTGTAGTCCACCAAGCTCCTCTGTGCGTGGAATTCTCCAGGCAAGAATACTGGAGTGGGTAGCCATTCCCTTCTCCCGAGGATCCCCCTACCCAGAGATCAAACCTGGGTGTCCCAAAGTGCAGGCAGATTCTTTAGCTTTTGAGCCACCAGAGAAGCCCCAAGACAAGGATGTGAAAGTAGTCATTCAGTCGTGTCCGACTCTTTGTGACCCCGAGGATGGGAGCCCGCCAGGCTCCTCTGCCCATGGAATTCTCCAGACAAGTATGCTGGGGTGGGTTGCCATGTATAAAGATGATAGTAAAAAATATATAAATGCTAAAAACTTAGTGGCATTGCCGACTCAGTGGACATGAGTTTGATCAAGCTCCGGGAGTTGGTGATGGACAGGGAAGCCTGGCGTGCTGTGGTCCATGTGGTCACAAAGATATGGGCAGAGCTGAGCTACTGAACTGAACACTTGGTGACTGGTGCAGAGTAAGAGTTAAATAAACAGCTGTAATAATTATTATTATTAATTGGTGTTAGTTTTATTATAATTATTATTATTAATAATGAAAGCAAAGCAACAGTATGTTGTATGATTTATTTTTGTCTCTGCAACTGCCTTGAGCCAGTTACATGCACTAGCCCATCTAATAGCTGTTTCTGGATTGGATAAGTAAAACTGCTAACCATACCATGAAGAAAACTTGTATTACACTAAGTAAAATATGAGAAGATGATAATGAGTGAAGTCAAGTCTTAATTAATGTCATGTCGTTGTTGTTATTTAGTCACTAAGTCGTTTCCCACTCTCTTGCAACCCCCTGAACTGTAGCTTACCAGGCTCTTCTGTCCATGGGATTCTCCAGGCAAGAACATTGGAGTGGGTTGCCATTTCCTTCTCCAGGGGCTCTTCCCAACCCAGGGATCGAACCCTAGTCTCCTGCATTGGCAGGCAGATTCTTTACCACTGAGCCACCTGGAAAGCCCACTTATTGGCATAAACCTGATCAAATTTAGAGCTGTATATATTGGTTCCGATTCTTTCTTATAACTCAGTACATAAAGCTGAATCTGAAAGCCTGATGCTTCAAGGTGAATCTTGCTGCAAATAAGCAAGCTTCAGGTTTCCCTTTCTTTAGACAGCTGTGTTTTCCTGGATGGTATTGATTCACTTGACACAGCCTGCGTGGATGTAGAGTGAGTGGCTCCTGAGTGCAGCTCGGGCAGAGGTGCCCATCCGGGTTCCCTGCAGTCATCAGGGAAACCGCGTCTCTGTCTCCTCTCCCGTCAGGCGGCAGACAGCAGGGACTCCTTGGCCATGGCACTTTACGCACGCTGCTTCGAGTGGGTGATCAAGAAGATCAACAGCAGGATCAAAGGCAAAGATGACTTCAAATCTATTGGCATCTTGGACATCTTTGGATTTGAAAACTTTGAGGTGTGCTACCAATGAGTGGGATCCTCCTAAGCAGAGCTCGTGAAACAAACACTGCTATGTTTTCTCCGCAGATTTTTGTTGGCCTTTTCTTTACCTTTTTATGTAAGAGTGAGAGTGCTAAAGACTCTTGTTGGATTGTTTCCCCCCTTAGGTGAATCACTTTGAGCAGTTCAATATAAACTATGCAAACGAGAAACTTCAGGAATATTTCAACAAGCATATCTTTTCTTTAGAACAACTGGAATATAGTAGGTAAGCACTCACTGAATTGCGTTTCAAAATGTTTAAGAAAATGAGTCCCTACGTTGGATAGTTTTGAAGTGATATTTAACTACAACCTGGACCTTTTTAATCTTTGCACAGAGAAGGCTTAGTGTGGGAAGATATTGACTGGATAGACAATGGAGAATGCCTGGACTTGATTGAGAAGGTAACGCACTGGTGAAGAATTGTTGCAGTCCCAAGGGTGTCCAGCTGGGCTGATTCATATTTACGGGAACAAAAGAGCTTGTAGGAACACGCACGTGAAAGATGTGACTGTTTAAAACACAATGGACCGTTTGGAACCGTACATGTAACTGTGCAAGGTTGAGTTTAAGGACTTGGCTGCTTCAAGCCCATTGTCTCTTTGAAGTCGATATTTTAAGAGTCAACAGTGAGCAGATTGGCTTCCCAGAGATTTTAAGTCAGCATCAAAAACTTTGCCATCCCAGTAGTGGATTGGCCAATTGTAAACATCCTGGTCACCAGACTACAGGGGGTTCAGTGTTTGCAGTATGGAATGAGTTTGGAGTTCTTTATAGTGTATCATTCTGAATTTTTCAATCTGAGAAACTATGCCCTTTTTACCACTTGATAGAGAGTAGAGAGGAAAGGAGCTGTAAAAATACACAGAGGCAAAAATTAAATGTGTAATTCGTATTTAACCTTTTTTTTCCCCTCTCTTCTAGAAACTTGGTCTCCTAGCCCTTATCAATGAAGAAAGCCATTTTCCTCAAGCCACTGATAGCACCTTATTGGAAAAGTTGCACAATCAGCATGCTGTATGTCCATACCTGCCAACTCCTCATTGTGTCTGGGTAGCTCATCTGTGGATTAAGATGCTGGAGGACAGATTTAGGGGCTGTTGGCCCCACGGTGCCTCTCACATTGAATTTTTTTTTCCTCTCAAACGGAAGCTTTGCTCTGCCAGAACTAAATAGAAATAAAAGCCAAAGGCATAGATTTGAGGCTACTTGTCAGAACATGCCCACGTTTACTTTGAGTATAAAATTTAACCTTTTTAACCTACCATAATGACACAGACCAGGGTTGCATGATTTCGATGAAGTGCATCACATGATGTGGCCTAAAGCTCTTATATGTCGTGGGTTTTGAAATTGTTTTCCCTGGCAGTTGTAGTTATACTGTCAGGAAATCAGTGAGTGAAATTAGGCATTTACTTTTTTTTTTTTTTCTTTTTTAGAATAACCACTTTTACGTGAAGCCCAGAGTTGCAGTCAACAATTTTGGAGTGAAACACTATGCTGGAGAGGTAACTCCTGTTTGAATTTGTATGATCGAAGTGTGGTTGATTTACAATGTGGTGTTAATTTCTGCTGTACAGCCAAGCGATGCAGTCACACACACACACACACATATTCTTTTCCCGTTATGATTTGTCCCAGGATACTGAATATCGTTCCCTGCCCTGTACAGTAGGATTATCCATTATCCCTGATTATCCGTTCAGTACGTAGCAGTTGTCCTCTGCTGACCCCAGACTCCCGCACCCCTCTCCCCCGTGGCAGCCGCGGGTGTGTTCTCGCTGTGCGTCTGTTTCTGCTCCTTAGATAAGGTCATTTGTGTCGTGTTTTGATTCCACATGTAAGTGATACCATGATATTTGTCTTCCTGATTTACTTCACTTAGTATGGTGATCTCTACTTGTGTCATGTTTTGATGCCACATGTAAGTGATACCGTGATACTTGTCTTCCTGACTTACTTCACTTAGAATGGTGATCTCTACTTGTGTCATGTTTTGATGCCACATGTAAGTGATACCGTGATACTTGTCTTCCTGACTGACTTCACTTAGAATGGTGATCTCTGGGTCCATGCATGTTGCTGCAAATGGCATTTTGTTCTTTTTGTGGCTGAGTAGTATACCCCTGTATATACATGTACTACATACATCTTTATCCATTCATCTGTTGCTGGGCGTTTAGGTTGTTCCCATGTCTCGACTATTGTAAATAGTGCTGCTGCTAACATAGGGGTGCCTGTGTCTTTTTTAATTAGTTTTATCTGGATAGATGCTCAGGAATGGGATTACTTGACCATATGGCAACTCTGTTTTTCATTTTTTTGAGGAACCTCCATACTGTTTTCTATAGTGGCTGAACCAATGCAACCAACAGTGTAGGAGGGTTCCCCACACCCTTAGGCAGGTAACTTCTCAATCAAGATCCCGGCTGATATTTGCCCATTTGTAATTTCAGAAGCCAATCATAAATAGATTGAACGATGGTTCCAGCTTTTAAAGGGGATGCTTAGGACCTGAAATGATTCTTTTGATCAGTTCTTCCTTTTCTCACTTGTTTTTGCAAACCAGGTTCAGTATGACGTGCGGGGCATCTTGGAGAAGAACAGGGATACCTTCAGGGACGATCTTCTCAACCTTCTGAGAGAAAGCCGGTGCGTTGGTCTCTTTCCTGAGCTGTCAGAGTGATGTCTGTGCAGATGCTTTTAATTCACACAGAAAAATTTAATATGGGGGCAACTTGATGTAGTGTGTTCTTCCCTGGGCAATATTTGATTAATAAAGTGATATATAAATGGCCTTAGTGGTAGTGGCTACCATTTAATGAAGTGGCATTGGAACACCAGACCCATAGATTAGATACTTTTATTCATCCTGTTATGCAGGTAAGGAGATTAAGCCTGGTGTGGTGAAGTGACTTGCCCAGGATTCTTCAACTAGATTTTATCTGTTCTGCTTGGTTCAAGAATCTAAGATTTTAACCAGCATGACCTAGTTTCTTCGGGTCTTGTAGGACCTTCTGTCTCTAGTTAGTGTAAAGGTTATCAAGAGAAATAAACAAGTATTCAGCTAAAATTACCCATTCGTTTATTCATTCATGAATTGTAAATTCACACCATTAAATCAGTAATTAAGGAAAATATGCTGAAAAGTTTTGATGATGAATTCATTTGTTTGTATATATTAAACCAGGAGGCTTCCTGCTTTTAGGAGGCTTTGTGAGAGAGAAAGAGGGGAAAACAGCCCTTAAAGTCATCAATATGTGTCTTAGATCCAGTGTGAATCTCTAACACAAATTTTCAATATCCTAGGAAGGAAAGTAGCACAATCAGTAAAAAGCTGTAATACTTTTAGAAATGAAAGTCCCAGGTGGCTACCCTGTCGCTTAAATAGCTGTGAACCGGGGTGAAGAGAACCCATCTTAAGTGTCAGCTTAGAAGCCCAGGGTGGAAGTGGGTGATCTTTCAATGTGTCTTAACCCTCCTCTATGAAGATTCCCTAATTACAACCTTGTCGGCTATTTTAATTTTAGGTGCATTTTCAGACCTGTAAAAATGGTGATGTTTTAACCATAGCAGATTACCTCTCTCTCAAAGGAAATTTAAATCAATCCATTTAAGTAAAAGCGGGGTCTTGAGGTTAAATGAACATTTTGTTATGAGCAGGGCCGAGGCTTGGAGCCCAGCAAGATGGCCTTCCACTGGTTGCCGCTATCATACCATTAAGTGGAATTAAAGGCAAGAGTGTTGTTTTAGCCCAGGTTTCTCTCTGCAGATGGAGGGGCTTGGTGTCTTTGCCTCTCTTCTCTCTTTTGCCTTTGGCATCTGTGACATTTTGCACTCCGTCTCTTCAGTCACATCCAGCTCTTTGTGACCCCATGGACTGTAGCCCACCAGGCTCCTCTGTCCATGGGTTGCTATTTCTTTGTCCAGTGGGACATTTTAATGGCACCCAAAGCTTTTCTCCAAAGCGCTCAAAGTACAGAGAACTTCAAAGAGCGAGAATGAACGAAACATCACCTTAGGACGAAAGTGAGAGAGTTGAACAGAATGAGAAGTGATGAGGGAAGCACTGGCATTGTCTCCTTGATGGGGTGCGAAAGCCAGACTCTTTCTCCTGGTTCTAGCAAAGACATTACCCCCTACACCCCTGACCCATGGTTTTTATAGCCCAGAACATCTTCCATTCAAAGAAGATCAAAAAGGTCCTGAGGATTTCCTTAGTGGTGCAGTGGATAAGAATCCGCCTGCCAGTGCTGGGGACACGGGTTCAGTCCCTGGTCTGGAAAGATTCCACCTGCCTTGGAGCAATTGAGCCCTGCGCTAGAACCCTCGAGCCACAACTGCTGGACCAGCACACCACAACTACTCAAGCTTGCATGCTCTAGAGCCAACGAACCGCAACTGCTGAGCCTGAGGGCAGGAGGGGAAGGGGACGGCAGAGGATGAGATGGCTGGATGGCGTCACTGACTCAATGGACACGGATTTGGGTGGACTCCGGGAGTTGGTGATGGACAGGGAGGCCTGGCGTGCTGCGGTTCATGGGGTCGCAAAGAGTCGGACACTACTGAGCGACTGAACTGAACTGAGCTTGAGTGCTGCAGCTACTGAAGCCCATGTGCCCCAGAGCCTGTGGTCCGTAAGAGAAGCCGCCGCAACTAGAAGCCCACACGCAGTAGCTGGAGAGCAGCCCCTGCTCGCCGCAGCTAGAGAAAAGACCTCATGGCAACGAAGACCTAGTGCAGCCAGAAATACAAAAAAAAAAAAAAAAAAAAGCTCCTGAAAAGTCTTCTACTTTGTCCGTAGTGGCAATAGATTTTCCAGAACTTTTTAATAACAACAACAGTGATCATCAACACTTAGGATGGGCCAGGCGTCACACTCAGCCTTCTGCCTCCATTCCTCATTTCATCCTTACCCCAGCTTCCTAGGATACATCCCCAAATGACTCCCATTTCCAAGTGAGAAAACAGGTGTGGAGAGAGACCAGCATCATGTCCGAGTCATACAGCTAGGAAGAGGGGACGGCAGGATTGAACCCAGGTCGGTCTCACTCCTGCCTGGTGCCCTTCCACCTGTTAACTGACTGCATCTTCGCCACACTGAGTTGCACAAGACAAACACTTCCCTTCCACTGGGCTGCAAGGCTCAGCTCCGGAGTGGCTGGTCACGTGGGTCATTTTCACCGTCCTCTTCTCGCCGGCAAGACTCCAGCACTCCGAAGCGGCCACATCTGCTTTCAGTGCCTGAAGCTCCTGGGTGGTGGTGGGTGTGTGAAATCTTGGAACACTGTCTTAGCTCTTGCAGGCCTTGGTGTGTTATTTTCAGTGGGAACCTGCATTATAATTACAGTGATCAAGCACCTAATAATTGGGTGTGCACCCCTCATGGCCCTCCTGCTCTTTGCTCACACAGATTCGACTTCATCTACGACCTCTTCGAACACGTTTCCAGCCGCAATAATCAGGATACCTTGAAATGCGGAAGCAAACACCGGCGGCCCACGGTCAGCTCGCAGTTCAAGGTTAGTTTATGCTGCTGGTCTGGATGGAGCCATCTTTATTGTGACTTTAGGAACTGAAAATCAGAATGAGCATCTATGGGGTCTATGAAAGGGTTCACTTGTTTTCTATAATCCTTTTAAAATAGGATTTTAGGAAGAAAAATATACTTTTGTTCCCTGAGCCAGATTTTTTTTTTAAAGGTTTTTTTTGTCTTATTAAAGATAAATAACTACTTACTCTAAGTTTGTGAAATAGTCATTCTTCTTAAGGACTGTTTGGTTATTTGGGATTGCTCTGATTTGTATTTAAAGGCTCAGATGCATATAAAATTCCTATGTCTGGATTTTTAAAAAATTTTTCCTCAGTAGATTTACAGTATCATAACTAGGAAGAGTAACCAAGTGCATGGTTAAATAAGATCAGTGTCAGTCACCTTGTCCAGATGTCCAGAATTCAGGGAAAATAAGGAACGTTCTTATCTGCATCATAAATATGTAAGCCTTTTAGACAGTTTAGAGGCACAGCACAAGAAGGCCATTCCTCTAATTTAATTGTCCTGTTTTAGCCCCAGATCCTCACATGAGGGGGAATGGAGGCTTGTCAGTCATCAGACCTTTGTTAAATTTGCTCTCTGGGAGACTCTCTTTCATGTAGCTGCTCAGTTGGGTGCCGTGGGGTTGGGGGATGCTGTGTGAGGTTTGTTGTTCAATGTGTTTGGGGATCAGTTCAACCCACAGTCCCATTGCTGACAGTACTGGCAGGTGTGAGCCAGATAGGATGTATTTTAATAATAGCTTAATAATCACAGCTGCCGTTTATTATATGCTCTTCGGTTACAGTCACGGGGCTGATCCCTTTACATATGCTCTCTTGTTCACTTGGCTTATCATCTTAGAAGTATGTATTATTGTCCCCATTTTACAGATGAAGAGGCTGAGGTTTAGAGAAATGGAGGCTTGCTCAGTCCCTTTGAGGACTGAAGCTAGGATTTGAACGGAACTTGAGTCTATCTGACTCTAAACCCTAGGCTCTTATTCATCCAGTGGGATCATTACATCGTCTTTTTCTAAGTCAGTGTTGCCTGGAGTTGTCTTAGAAGTTTTTGCGATGTTGGTGACTTAAATTGAACTAGGAATCAGGCCGTGGAAGAGAATGGGCAGAAGTAGAGACAAAGGCAGGAGGCAAGGTCCCAAGTCAGGAATGAGTCCTGTTCCCAGAGGACTGGCCTCCTTGGATGATGATAAACGGGCACCAGAGTATGAGGGGCCGTGAATTCCAGGACATTCCGTCATCGGTGAGAAATCCTAAGGCTTTCTGAGTACAGAAGTAACTAGTCAATGTAGTGGACACCCCAGTTTATTCAACAGCAAAATTATAAGAAGAAACAGACAAATAGAGACTGAGGGAAAACCAACGGATTAAAATAGACTGAAAAGACATATCAACCAACTGCACTGCATGGATCTAATTATTTGCATTCTGATTTCAAAGAATAAACCATTTAAAAAGTATGAAATTTGAGACAGCGGAGTATTTAAAAATGAATCCTGAACTCATTGTACCTTTTCATCTTGATAGTGAGAAATATGTGTTAATTCTTTTCAGGAATGATATTGTGGTTACCTCTGTACATTTTAAAGTATTTAGCCTTTGGTAATACATACTGAAATGTTAAAGGATGAAATAGCACAGTGTCTGGGATTTGCTTTTCTACTAAAAGTGGGTGTGATGTGGACAGAGCAGGGATCAGATGAGACGAGATTAGCCAGGAGTTGAAGCTGATGACGGGTACTCCTTACATGCTCTGTCTACTTTGGTAAATGTTAAAAATTCTTCACAATTAAAAAAAAAATGTTTTAAAGAAAAGACAGCAGTATTACAGGAGATTGATCTGCCTGGTGATTGAAAGATCATGGTTCAAAGACCAGTGAGATGCTTGTGGAAGCTGTCATTTCCATGGAAATAATGAGGAACAACTCCAAAGGAGAGGTGATAGTTCTCAGGTTTTCTGTATAAATATTGAAATATCCCAGGGTATTTTTTTATTTTTATTTTTTATTTTTTTTTGCTGGTTAACAGAAAAGTATTTTTTAAATGGTACTATATCAAAGAAGTAATAAATGTTTGCATATGTGGAATAATTTCTATGATAATTATAATACCTTTATTTTATTAGAATAACATGATTAAAAATCAAAGGGGCTTCCCTGGTGGCTCAAATGGTAAAGAACCTGCCTGCAATGCAGGAAACCCAGGTTTGATCCCTGGGTCAGTCAGCAAGATCTCTTGGAGAAGGGACTGGCTACCCACTCCAGTATATATCAAAGAAGTAACAAATACGTTTTGCATATGTGAAATAGTTCCTATGACAACTATAATACTTTGATTAGAGTGACATTAAAAATAAAATCACTATTATTCCTCAGGTTTCTTTTTCTTGTTTCTGATGAGTGCCTAGGGTGCTGAGAAGTTTCAAGACATAAAAAGAGACCAAATCAACCTATACTTTTTTCTTTCTCATAGGACTCCCTGCATTCCTTAATGGCAACGCTAAGCGCCTCTAATCCTTTCTTTGTTCGCTGTATCAAGCCAAACATGCAGAAGGTAAGATTTACGACACTTCTCCCCTGAGACTGTCTTATTTAAGGCCACTGCTTTCTGGCATGGCTACTTGCTGATTTGGTTTCTCCAAAGTTCTTTCATTATAGATGGTTGGAAATGGATGTGACATTATTATAACATTCAGTGGGAAAAAAATCCCTTTGTCTTTTGGACCTGTTTGCTTTTGAATGATGCCATTACACTTTAGAGAAACCTAGTTTAAAAGGAAACATTGCAAAACCTTGCATTTTTCCTTTAGCATTGCTTTCAGATTCTTGGGCAAGCTCCAGAATGTGGTATATACCTTTTGGAAGAAAAGATTGGTGTGTTTTTTGTTTCGATAGATTTCTTTTTCATTTTTTTGTCTTTTGCTTTATTGTTAAACATGACAAAGAGTCTGTATTCTATGTAGTAAATAATGGATTTCAGGGACTTTAGTTAGTTGTAACTAACTAGAGGACTCCTGTCATCAAAAGTTTTAGTGTCTTGGCTCTCGGTTTTAGATTTTTAATGCCATGCCCTGATCAGAAACAGTGTGAGTTTTATACAGAGAATCTATCTGAAGAAAGAAAAGAAAATGTGTTGTTGTTTGGTCACTAAATGGTGTTCGACTCTTGACAACCCCATGGACTGCAGCAGCCAGGCTCCCCTGTCCTTCATTGTCTCCGAAATTTGCTTAAATTCATGTCCATTGAGTCGGTGATACTATCTAACCATCTCATCCTCTGCCACCTCCATCTCCTTTTGTCTTCAATTAAGAAAATTTAGTATTAGGTGAAAACAGCTGCTCTGTCTAAGGCTAAATGGGTAATTGCCTTCAAGTGCTGTTAAAGAATTGACATGATCTTGATTTGGCAAACATCTGCTCTTAGTCCTGTGAAGAAAGGAAATCCCTTAGCAAAATAATAATGTCAAGGCCCCTCGTGGGGAAGAACTAGATGCCATCCTCATAAGGACTCAGATAAGGAATCTCACCTCGACTGTTTCATGCTCCCTAATGCTGGTGTCCATAACTTTGGTGGTGTGGATCTTTTGTTTTCCAGTTATCTCTGACTTAATACTACAGTAATATTTTCTTTAGAGTTTAAGGTGTTTTTTATAAGAACCACAATTCTGAATTCTGTCTTCTAGGAAGCAAAAACTCAACAAGGGGAGATTATAATCTGTTTGGTTTGTTACTCTGAGGTGTGATGGGGAGAATTTGTCATTTGTGTGGCCTAAAGTGACTGAGATTGTGGTTCTGTAGATCTGTGATGACTTACGGTCCATAAGGTCTGGCAGTTGAATTAGTAGCTCATCTTTTTGTTTTTCAAATTTTTAATAAAATGTTTTAGGTTATCACAAAATAACAGCAGCTTAACAATACATAGGTGTTTTTTTGGACAGAATGTTGAAAGTTAATAGCTAAAACATAACTGTGTTCCATGAAGGACCTTTTGTATAGCCCAGGGAAGTCTGCTCAATGTTCTGTAATGACCTAAATGGGAAAAGAACTTGAAAAAGAGTAGATATATGTATGTGTATTAACTGAATCACTTTGCTGTACACCTGAAACTAATACAGCATTGTTAATTAACTATGCTCAACATAACAGTTAAACATAACCATGTCCCATGTCAGCTGGTTTATATCCCTTTGCTGTGCCTTATGGAGAAGGCAATGGCACCCCACTCTAGTACTCTTGCCTGGGGCTGCAGTCCACGGAGTTGCTAAGAGTTGGACACAACTGAGCGACTTCACTTTCACTTTTCACTTTCATGCATTGGAGAAGGAAATGGCAACCCACTCCAGTGTTCTTGCCTGGAGAATCCCAGGGACAGAGGAGCCTGGTGGGCTGCTGTCTATGGGGTTGCACAGAGTCACACACGACTGAAGCAACTTAGCAGCAGCAACAGCTGTGCTTTATAAAGCTTCCCTTGTGGCTCAGCTGGGTAAAGAATCTGCCTCAAGTGCGGAAGACCTGGGTTCCATCTCTGGGTTGGGAAGATCCCCTGGAGAAGGGAAAGGCTGCCCACTCCAGTATTCTGGCCTGGAGAATTCCATGGACTGTATAGTCCATGGGGTTGCAAAGAGTCAGACACGACTGAGCGACTTTCACGGTTTCTAAAACCCTAATTGGCGGTATCTACGTGATGGATAGAGGAGCTTTGTGTTTGCATCTACACTTACAGGAGCTGTTAACCTCTGCCAGTGTTTCTTTCCTCTTCATTAGTAGTGCCGTAATTTGTTTTTTATGTATCTTTTAAAAACTAGTTGTTTGGCTGTTCTTTGCCTTGGTTGCAGCTCACGGGATATTCATTGAGGCATGCAGACTCTCAGTGGAGACAGGTGTGCAGGGATCTAGTTACCTAAGCAGGGACTGAACCCAGGCCCCCTGCCCCAGGAGCAGAGAGTCTTACCCACTGGACCACCAGGGAAGTCCCAACAATACCGTAGTTTGAACCTGCATGTTTGTCCCAAATTTAAGGCCATGAGTATTGAGATACAATGTACAGCTTTTTTGACAAACCATAGTTTAATTTGGAACTTTTTCTCTCTTCTTAGTGATGTCATAATTGTGCAGTTTTACAGCTGTTGGCATCTTAGATTCAATGAAATGAGGAGAGCCGGCCTTGCCAGGCCTTATTTTTAAGGATAGAAATTTTAACTTTAAAACCTTGGCCCTCCGTGTTTTTGTTTTCCTTCTTGGATGGCATGGAGTTAGTTTTTTTCTTTAAATTGAAATCACTTTTGAAATTAGGCCTGTTTGAAAGCACTTCATTCAGAATGTTGAAGAAACTGCCTCTTTTTGATGTTTAGTTTTCCTTACTGGGGTTTGGTTGTGTCTAATTGCTTTAGTGTTTGCATTAAAAAAAAAAAAAAAAGAGCCAATCCAGCTTCTGGTTCTATTTTTCTTGGCTCACAGCCCTTCCTACCTCCTGACCTATGGCAGGCAGTAATTAATAACCCACCAGGAGATGGACAGGACTGTCAAAGACTTTGGAAACACATCTCGGTACCATTTTAAAGGCACCCAGCAAGTCAGACAGGAGAACTGACTTGTTTGAGGCCTAAGATGTAGGTGTGATACCAAGTGTGAAGGGACTAATTAGACTATGGGAAAGGTAAATTATGACTTGCTTACATTTGTTTAGTTCCATTGGAAATATTGGAGTGTTACTGGTGATGATCTAGGAAATATATGTAAACAACCCTCGTTTGTAGTTTCTTATGACTTTTGTCCGAAGATGAATGCTTCTAGAAATGTCACGGGGAAAATCTTGCTTGTCTTTCCCCAGATGTGGGGAGTGTGTGTTTCCAGGCTTCATCTCATACCTTTCTCAAGTCAGACATTCATCAGGGGGCCTTGAGAGGATGTATTGTTTTTTGGCCACATCACATGGCACAAGGGACCTTCGTTCCCTGACCAGGGGTGGCACCTGTGCCCCCTGCAATGGAAGCGTGGAGTCCTAACCACTTGACCACCAGAGAAGTCCTGGGCATGTATTTAAAAATGTATGTATATGGAGGTGTTTTGTACATCATTCAGGAATTTAGATCATGGGTTTTGGCAGCTTCTAGAGATTCCTTTTGGGAATTCTGTGACCCGAAAGGGGATGAGAACAATGGCTGTAAAGTCTGTGGCCTCAGGAGAAGCAGGGGAGCTGCCTAAACAGCTCCTTTAGGCACCTGTGCAACACATCCGAGGCTCCCGTGGTGGCCCAGAGAGCATGCACACACGGCTTGTGCGCTCCAGGCTGCGTCCTCTCCTTGGCAAGAACGTGACACTCAGGATGGAGACTTGGCCTGAAGCGTCTAGAAATCCTCTTTGGGGAATATTATGGGTTTTCATTATTGGGGATTTTTATGTTTTGCTTTGAAAAAACTGGTGTGAAAAAGTCCTACGTGTCTGTGCTCAGTCGTGTCCGGCTCTTTGCAACTCTGTGCCTGCCAGGCTCCCTTGTGCATGGGATCTCCCAGGCCAGAATGCTGGAGTGGACTGCCATTTCCTCCTCCAGGGGATCTTCCCGACCCAGGGAGCGAACCTACATCACCTGCATCGTAAGCAGATTCTTTACCACTGAGCCACCTGGGAAGCCCAGCGTGTTTTGCTTTGAAAAGCTGGTGTAAGCAGGGAGAATATAACTGATTGCTGAAACAGTTCTGTCAGTTCGGCTATAATAGTCTGTGGGCCTTTGTTGTGAACAATTTGGAGCGAACCTTGGGTATTGTATAGAAGGCACTTTACTAGCGTCACTGGGCAGTCCTCCTGGCACTAAGTCATGAAGAAAGTAAAGGCATACCTCTGGGTAGGGGCTGGCCTGCAGCCAGCTCTTTGCCTCAGAAGACACTGGGGAGTGCAGTCCTCCTGTCAGCTTACAGTCTTCAGTTTACAGAGGGCAGGCTTCTCCATCAGATGGTTTTCAATTGGTGATGTGACCGTGTAGCTTTGTCCTATTGTGATTTGCTTGTTGTTGTTCAGTTGCTCAGTCGTGTCCGACTCTTTGCGACCCCACAGACTGCAGCACACCAGGCTTCCCTGTCCATCACCAACTCCCAGAGCTTGCTCAAACTCATGTCCATCGAGCTGGTGATGCCATCCAACCGTCTTATCCTCTTTCATCCCCTTCTCTTGCCCTCAGTCTTTCTCAGCATCAGGGTCTTTTCCAATGAGTCAGTTCTTCACATCAGGTGACCAAAGTATTGGAGTTTCAGCTTCAGCATCAGTCCTTCCAATGAATATTCAGGATTGATTTCCTTTAGGATGGATTGGTTGGATCTCCTTGCAGTCGAAGGGACTCTCAAGAGTCTTCTCCAACACCACGGTTCAAAAGCATCAATTCTTCGGTTCTCAGCTTTCTTTATAGTCCAACTTTCACGTCCATGCCTGACCACTGGAAACACCTTGGCTTTGACTAGACGGACCTTTGTGATTTGCTTAGGCAGTAGTAGTTTCTGGCCAGATGTGTCCAGACCAACCCCAGAAGATATCGGTACCAGAGAAAACCTGCTTTGCCTCCTCAGAGTTTCTCCCCCAGGGTGTCCTGTGGCCTGTGATCTCTGCCTTCTCTCCTTGCTTGTTGTTTCAGCAAATAATTTTTAGTCAGAAAAGTCCATTATTAACATTCCTCAGTTCAGAATTAAACAAGGGGACAGACGGATAAATATCAGGAGAGCCTTCCCGGGTGTGAGAACTGGTTCTCTGCACTTCCCACCCCCGAGTGTGAGGCCCACTTGCTACAGGAGCAGCAGGGCGTGTTCTCGCCTGGAGAATTCACAGGACGGTGGAGCCTGGTGGGCTGCAGTCCATGGGGTCGCAGAGTCGGATGCCATGAGCAACTCACTCACTCACTTATTCAGAAAATAGTACTGGGGTAGAGAAGCCAAAGCTTAAAAGGAAATGTGAAGGATCTGCCTGGCTTTCATCACTCTTCCTTCTGTCTTTTGATATGGGGAACTCTTGGGTTCTAGGCAGAAGCATCTTTGATTCCTGCAGGGTCACCTTAAGTTTTAACTCCGCGTAACCATATCTTCAAAGATTCTATCAGGTCTGCTCTAAAAAGGCAGGATATGGGTCAACTGAATGGCCCTGACGCTGGGGGCCTCTGGGGGGAAGCTTCTAGCAGAGGTGGCTACGTGGAGTCAGGTTTTTCTAAGGGAAGAGGGGTGTCCACGCCAAGGGGAGCTCTGGACCAGGCGTCCCAGGAGAGAAGCCCTGCGGTCTGTGAGTTGGAGTGCAGCCATGTTTGCTAGAAAATGGAACATCCAGTAGGACAGTGGAGCTGGACACACAGGGCTGGCCCCGCTGTGATGGCCTTGTCTTAAAGCACCGTCTTCAGGCTCCGAGATACGAGGACAGCCCAACCGTCTCACACCGAAGTCGTCTTCTAGAGACTTCAGGGGAGGCCAGTTTTTCCCCTTAAGTGAGTCCTGCTGACCTGTGTCCCTCTCTTCATGCAGCCGCTGATGACACCGGCCCAGGTCCCTGTTTAAGACAACACTCAGGACCACACAGCAACTGAGAGTGCCATGTTAGTGTTACAGAAACCGGAGCCTTTTGTTTCCAGAGGCATGGTGATTTAATGAATGGCTTCATGAATCCGGCACATTTAGTCCCAGGGGTTCGTGTTTGTGTGGCCCCAGGGGTGCTGCCTGCTATGTTTTTCCTTAGGTTTTTTGTTTGTTTTAACAGAGTGCACATGTTAGAAAGTTCTGATACTATTATAGTGCATTTCCTACCTTGACTGTTTTGTCCTGTCTTATTCTTTCTAGATCTTTTCCCCTCTCATTTTATTCACCTTGTTTCTCACGGGCCTTTCTGAGTTTATTCCAGTGACCCTTTACATTCCTTTTTAGGCATTGGTGTCTCTACCCCAGTGCTGTTTTCTGAGTAAGTGAGTGAGCTAGTCGCTCAGTCGTGTCCGACTCTGGACTGTAGCCCACCAGGCTCATCCGTCCATGGAATTAATTCTCCAGGCAAGAATACTGGAGTGGGTAGTCATTCCTTCCTCCAGGGAATCCTCCTGACCCAGGGATCAAACCCGAGTCTGCTGCATTGCCGGCAGATTCTTTACCATCTGAGCCACCAGGGAAGCCCTGGCTGGCTTATTTTCTGAATAAGGTATTCCATAAATACAGAAGATCTTGACCATGTACAGCTTTGCTGGCTGTGTCTTCCATCTTTGCACGCTGCTGTGTAGCCCAGTCTACATCCAGGCCCTCATGTGTGCTCAGTAAATGTTGAATTGAATTGCTCGTCAAAGGACACCATGATTATGCCCATGGTGTGTGAATACTTGACTTTGCCAGAGATAGACTTACGCACCATCTTTAATCCTTACTGCTGTAGGTTTCATTCTAGTTGGGTTATTTCTGGTCTGTTTTTTGCTGGATCATCTTTGATTTCTGCAGTCGGAAGTTACCCTGGGGATAAACCAGTAGGTCAGTATTACAGTGATGTTCTTACTGTGATTCAGCCTTTCTGTGTTAATATGCTATCTTTCTGTCTCCCAGATGACCCCTTCTCAGATGCAATGTCCCCCACCCCTAGGATCTGGAGCCCTTTGGAAAGAGCCAATCACAGCGCAGGAGACTCATTCACAAATATTGAGAGTTGGCCTTGCTGCTTCATACACAGACGCTCAAATCCTTAAGTGGGATTCCCCTAGGGAAAGTGTTCTCTGCCAGGATTTGGCGAGGCGGTTTGGGTGTACAAACCTGCTGGATAACAAGAGTTGAACCTGAAAGGTTAAATGCTATATTTTAGCATTTTGATTGAACTTTCTAGAATTTGGGCTTCCCTTGTGGCTCAGCTGGTAAAGAATCCACCTGCAGTGTGGAATCCCTGGGTTAGGGAGATGCCCTGGAGAAGGGAAAGCCCCACTCCAGTATTCTGGCCTGGAAAATTCCATGGATTCTATAGTCCATGGGGTTGCAAAGAGTCGGACACAACTGAGAGACTCTCACTTTTCACTTTCTAGAATTATACATCATCCAGTTCAAACATTATCTATTACTGTATTTTATTGACTCAAAGATTCTCATGGTTGTAAAGGCACCATTATTTTATACATCACTCTAAAAGCAGAAGTTGTTCCTAAGCCACTTAGCTACAGCACCATGCTGTCTTGTCTCCAGGCACTTGCTTTTGGCTTTGCAAGGGGGGTCGTTGAAATGGTCAATGAAATGGAGGTCGTTTGTCCATCACAGATCCTCGCTCTGCTGGTAAGAGTTACACCTTGTCGTTCCATTTCCAGGCCTTTCTGCAGATAAAATGACTTTCCATTTCTTTGATGACTCTAAAGAGGAATATTTAGGCTACATTTAAAGGCCAGCTGGACTCAGTGCAAGTAGTTCCAATAGTGCCTGTGATTTTCAAAGACAATGAAAAGCTGTGATGAAATCCATGCACACGCGGTATGGAATTGCATCATGATGGCTGTTCAGATGTCAGCAAGCCATGGACACATTCAGGCGTATGGAGAAAGGAACGTTTGCATAAAGAATTGATGAAATATGATCTGTTTGTCCCCTTTAAATGATACACCAAAGGATCCGTCTCCCTCTTCCTAAACTAATCCTCAGGAATGGATAATTTACTCTTTGTTTACACCTAAAGGGACCCTGTTATCTTTTCTTTCTTTTTATGCCCTTACTATTTATGAGAAAGGTCTTCACTCCTGCTGAATGAAATCTGCACTTCTTTATCTTCCATTTGCTGATTTTTATCCACTCACTTGAGATGAAAGTAAAATGGCAAATATTTATTCGTATGAGTATGTCAAATATTTTAAGCTCTGAATAAGTATACATTTTTCCTGGTCTAGTAACCAGCCGCCGGCAAGAAATGTTATCTTAGAATTTTTCCGTCACACATCCCTACATCAAACTGCAGTATCTCTAGGCTCTTGAGGACAGCTGGGTTTGATATGGCTTCGCCTTATTCCTAACTCTGCTTGTGTCTTTCACGCCTTTGATTTTCCTGTTCTTTTCAGTGCAGCTGTTTTCCCACGGCTGCTCTTACCACTGCCACACATGTCCCCAGCTGCCCTCTGCGTGCTCCCCGGTCACCCATGGAACCTGGGTGACTAGGTCATTCATTCATGCACCGCACCAAGGGCACAGGCGGCTCTGCTCACTGCTGCTGAGACACGGGGTGCAAGGTGCCCTGGGTCTGGGGAGTTCTGAAACCCCGAGGACCCGCCCTTTTGGGAAGGAGATTGTGCAGCCGCCCAGGTGCAAGGCCCCTAAAGCACTGGAGTGGAATTGATGTAAGTCAGAGGTGTGTGTGCCCGGTCCGTCCAGCCTCTTATCACCAAGCGGTCATATGGCCTTGGGGTTGTTGCTACTCTCCCAAGTGTGCGTAGTGAAGGTACCTGCTGAGCCTGCCAGGCTCCTCTGTCCGTGGGATCCTCCAGGCAAGAATACTGGAGTGGGTTGCCATTCCCTTCTCCAGGGGATCTTCCCAACCCAGGGATGGAACCCGGGTCTCCCACTTTGCAGGCAGATTCGTGACTGTCTGGGCCACCAGGGAAGCCTCATTCACGAGAGCAGCTGTGAGTATTAAATGAGGTAACAGGGACATGAAACAGCTACACTTCAGTCTAACAGTCCGTAGTTGCATTTCATGTGTGGGGTGAAAAATATGCTCCTTTCATCCTCACAGTTTCACCCCCAGTTTAAGCTGAATCACGGAAAATCTCAGACTGTGTCCAGACCTCCTCCTTTTGGAGTTTAGTTTTAAATAGAATACTTTTGGAAGATTGTTGTGTAACCAGCTTCTTAATCTTTTTTTTTTTTTATTTCCGTTTAGCCTTTGACATGGTTATGGATGAACATTTTAATTTCTTTTTTTTTTTTTTTAAAGGAACACATTTGAGTCAGTTGTAGTGAGATGGGTGAACCTAGAGCCTGTTACACAGAGGGAAGTACATCAGAAAGAGAAAAACAAATACCGTATATTAACCCAGATATATGGAATCAAGGAAAATGGTACTATGAACCTATTTGCAGGGCAGGAATAGAGACACGGACGTAGAGAACAGGTTTTTGGACACAGCAGGGGAAGGAGAGGGTGGGAGGAGTTGGGAGAGTAACATTGAAACGTATACATGTACATTATCATATGTAAAATAGAGAGCTAATAGGAAATTGCTCTTTAACACAGGGAGCTCAGTGGGGTGCTCTGTGACAACCTAGAGGGGTGGGTGGGGAGGGTGGGGTGAGGTCCAAGAGGGCGGGGACATACGTACACCTGTGGCTGATTGATGCTGATGTGTGGCAGAAGCCAACACAATATTGTAAGGCAGTTATCCTCCGGTTGAAACGTGGGGCTTCCCTAGTGGGTCAGACAGTAAAGAATCTGCCTGCAATGCAGGAGACCTGGGTTTGATTCCTAGCTCAGAAAGATCCCTTGGAGAAGCAATATTCTTTTTTTTTTTTTTTAATGCTATGGCTTTTGCAATCTTTTTTTTCTTTTTACATTTTATTTTATTTTTAAACTTTACATAATTGTATTAGTTTTGCCAAATATCAAAGAATCCCATGGACAGAGGAGCCTGTGGACTCTGGGGTCACAGAGAGTTGGACATGACTGAGCACCAACATCCTCCAATTAAAAATAAAGAATGAATAAACCTTATTTTTTAGAATATTTTAAAATTTACAGAAAATTTGAGCATAGAGTACAAAGAGTTCCCATATTACTCTCCCCTCCAACACACAGACACACACACAATTTCTCCTGTTAGGCACCTCTTATGTTAGTGTACATTTGTTACCATTAGTGAACCAATATTGATCCATTATTATTGAAATCGAAAATTATCATTAAAGTTCACTGTGTTGTAGATTCTTTGAGTTTTGACAAAGGCGTACCATCGTGATGTGTCAAAATATTAATGTTCATCATCTGTTTACAACCTGGTGAGCACTTTTTCAGGTAATATTGTATAAGAATAGGATGGTTTCGATTGCCTGGCCAAGTGATGAAGACTGAGAATGAAGTTTCTGTGGTTCACAGTCTGATTGATATTGCTTTATAGTTGTTGAGTCACTCAGTTGTGTCCGACTCTTTTGCTCCCCCACGGACTGTAGCCCCTTAGGTTCCTCTGTCCATGGGATTCTCCATAACTGGAGTGGGTTGCCATTTCCTTCTCCAGGGGATCTCCTGACCCAGGGATCGAACCCACATCTCCTGCATTGCAGGCGGGTTCTTTACCACTGAGCCACTGCTTTATTGAAGAGAGACTAAATGAAAAAATGGAGACACAGAGAGAGCAAAGGAGAACCCAGGAGCCAGGGTTTTTTTTAGAACTGTCTGGATTATCAGACTGACTCCGCCCCACATTCACTTAGTCTTACAGCCTTTTGTGATGATGCTTTCTCTGCATCCATACTGGACAAAGCCCCCTTGAAAGCAGTAACCTTCCAGAACTCTTCCTGTTGTTCTGATTGCGACTCCTGTCGCCTCTTCTCCTGGAACCAGAGCACTCATCGCCTGCATCTGTGATTTTTGAGACCATCACCTAACCACAGTCTAAGAAAAGACAGCTCTACCTTTTCAGGAAACGTTAGTAGGGGAAGCCTTAAAGCTACCATTCTTCTCCCTAAACAAAACAATCCCACTAAACCCCTCAGTGGTCACTTGAATCCTGTTTACTGAGTCGTCATGGCAACTATTCAGGAGCCAAATGCAAAGACCAGGATAAGTAGCCATAAATGAAGCAGGGCTCAAGGGAGGGCTGCTGTTGTCAGGGTGGAGTTTCCAAGGTCACCACTAAATTGTGGCGTTTTGTCCCGGGACATTTTTTTTTTCTTTTTAATATTAATCATCTTTGAAAAGTCAGACTTTTTGGACCTTCCTAATGTCTCCGCACACGTGTTGGCGCGTAGAAGGTGATTCGTTTGCTTCTACGGTCGAAAGTGTCTCGGGCAGTTGCTCTCCCGCCCCAGCCTCGCCAGGCTGGACTTCTTTCAGTAAAATCAGGAATTGAACAAGCAGGGCCCAAGACACCACATAAAAGACTGCGAAGCTGAAGAAAGCCGGTTTTTGTGTCTGCGGGCTCAGATGCTTGCAGCCCGGACTGCTAAAGATGCAGCCGTTTACAGTGGACAAAAGCTGAAGGGGGCAAGAGAGACCCAAGGTAGGGTTTTTTCCTCTTTATTTGCGCTGTTTAAAAGTTTCACGATGATCGCAGTTCTGAAATTTTTCAAGCCTGAGGAAAACAGGTTTTTTGCTGTTTTCCTCAGGTTTCCCTGAGCAGCAGAAGTGTTTAGTTTCTAAACAAATGGGTAAGTGCTGATTTTGATTGTATATGCAAGTCTGAACTACTGTTGCTGTGTAAAAACAAAAGACTTAACCACATGGATAAGGCATTGGTGATGCAGTGTATTTTGTTTATGGAATTCGCCTTTTATAGGAAAAAAAATCATTTGTATTATTAGGTCGCTCTGGGAAATGATGAAGGGTAAGGGTGTTCTTTTGTTTGAATTTGTGATGTCAAAGAAGTTCCCTTTGGAAGAGTATATGCTATAGTTCTGGGGCTTTTTCTTGCCCTGTGCTTTATACCAACCTTTAAAGAAATGGGCACAAGAATCAGCATCTTTCTAAGTTGGATTATGAACTGGCTGGTACACAAGGCTGGAACTGGGAGAAATTACGGGAACTGAATGGTCATTTGTTGAACATCCTGTGCTTGTTTCATGCAAGCGTGAACTTGCTGATATTTTGCAATCTGCCTGGAGAAACCTGGTAAGACTCATTTTCTTGAGATCCTCTTGTTCCTCGGAATAGAAGTCCCTAAAGATTTAAAGAACATAATAAAAGAGCGTCTGAAATGCTAATCTCTGCCTCTACTGCCACCTGAATGTGTTTAGCTGATTTCTATTCAGTTGCTAAAAGTGCCCTTTAAGAGAATAAGTGTTTTAAATGTGAAGGTGGGCTTTCATATTAAACTGACTTGCATTTAAAAGAAATGAATGATAATGTGGCTGACTGCCGCTTAGCCAAATCTGCCTTCACAGAAATAAATTCCTAGTGCCAAGTGAAAGCTGAATGTTAGAATGTTTTATTTTTAACCGTGAGTTTTTTCAACCTTGTGTGTTAGTCGCTATGTTGTGTCCGACTCTGCGACCCTGTGGACTGTACCATTGGAGTCTCTTCTGTCCATGGAGTTTTCCAGGCAAGAATACTGGAGTGGGTTGCCATTCCCTTCTCCAGGATGTCTTCCTGACCCAGAGATTGAACCTGGGTCTCCTGCATTGCAGGCATTTGAGCCACCATAGGGGAAATTAATTAGACATAACATTGATAACCATCATAAGGGAAGGATGAAGTGCCACATGTTTCTGGCTCTTTCATTGTATTGGACTTCTGGGTTTTCTCGCCTGTCTTTCTGTGCTTCAATATATGGAACCCCAGTTCCAGAATCCTATTGTTGTTTGCAGTGAAAAAATACACTCCCTGTTGGATGAATATTTCACCGTGAAGAGTACCATGGCATGGTGAAAAGCATGTTGGCAAAGGCAGCCCAACCCACCTGCTTACTTCCCACCTGGAAGATGCCATCTGCCATAACAGGGTACATGTCTCCCCTGTTCCCACCATGCCAGAGAGCCATGCCACCACCTCCCTGCACCCTCCAGGGGTGCATTTTTATTTTGGTTGGTCTTGATGAACTTCTTGAATAGCATCCAACCAAAGTGAGTGATAGTTGCTCAGTCATGCCTGACTCTTTGCAAGCCCATGGACTGTAGCCTGCCAGGCTTCTCTGTCCATGGAATTCTCCAGGCAAGACTACTGGAGTGGATTGCCATTTCCTTCTCCAGGGGATCTTCCCGACCCAGGGATCCTGCATTGCAGGAGAGTCTTTACCATCTAAGCCACAGTGTTTGAGCCAACCCCAGTCCCAGACTACCTGTCAGTCACAGGCAGGCTGGTGTGTGTGGGGGTGTGTGTTTTCTAGCCTAAGTGGCTTTGCATTAGTAGTTTCACGAGCAGCCTCCTTAATGTGTGATTTCTGTTTGTGACTTTGTTGTAAAGCATGCCCTGCTCACCCAGGATCTGGATGAAGGGTTCTAAAAGCTGTGTTTCTCCTCAGCGACCTTAGAGCGAAGGGTCCAGGTTTTGGAGCCCAGAGGGTGGGCGCTGGGGCTGATTGCAGTGTGGTGCCTAGGCTCAGAGTCTCGTGTCCCTGGGTTTCCTCACGGCCTTGGAGAAAGGCCTTGGAGAAAGCTGGGTCTGCCACCTTCTCTCCTCAGCACTTCCCTGTGCTGGCCTTTGACCCTGGGGAGTTTCCTGTTTTCCTTCCTCAGGCCAGTTCTTTCCCTGATACTCAAAAATACTACTGCCATGAAGAGTAGCTATAATAAAAACATTATCACAAAAGTCATTAGGTTTTTCTTCCACCCCTCTCCAATACAAAGACCATACTTATTGATCATAAAATATTTGGAAACAGTGCAGAATCCCCAAAAAATCTCCTTACATTTACCTATAATTTTACTACCAAGAGACAATCCTGCTTACATTTTGTTGAATGCGTAGTTTTTTCTTTAAACTGGGATCATGGTCAACCTTTTTTTTTTAACCAATAGATTCTTATTGAAGTATAGTTGATTCACAATGTCGTGCTAATTTCTGTTGTACAGTAAAGTGATTGTAACATATATACATTCTTTTTTAAAAAAATTCTTTTTCCATTATTATCACAGGATTTTGAATATAGTTCCCTGTGCTATACATATGCAGTAGGATCTTGTTGTTATCCATTTTATGTGTAGAAGTTGACATCTGCTAACCCCAGCCTCCCACTCATTACCTCCCTTAACCCCCTCCCCGTCGGCAAACACCTGTCTGTTCTTTGTCCACGAGTTGGTTTCTGTCGTGTAGATGGGTTCGTTTGTGTCATATTTTCGATTCCACATGTAAGTGATATCACCTGGCATTTGTCTTTCTCTGCACTTTGGTGCAGTGATCTCCGGTTGCATCCACGTTGCTGCAGGGGGCATTACTTCATTCTTTTGTATGGCTGAGTAGTCTTCCGTTGTATATATGTGCCACATCTTTATCCGTTCACCTATCGACATGGAGGTTGTTTCTGTCTCGGCTATTGTGAATAGTGCTGCTGTGAACATAGTTCAGTTCAGTCGCTCAGTCGTGTCTGACTCTCTGCGACCCCATGAATCGCAGCACACCAGGCCTCCCTGTCCATCACCAACTCCCGGAGTTCACTCAAACTCACGTCCATCGGGTCAGTGATGCCATCCAGCCATCTCATCCTCTGTCATCCCCTTCTCCTCCTGCCCCCAATCCCTCCCAGCATCAGAGTCTTTTCCAGTGAGTCAACTCTTCACATGAGGTGGCCAAAGTACTGGAGTTTAAGCTTCAGCATCATTCCTTCCAAAGAACACCCAAGACTGATCTCCTTTAGAATGGACTGGTTGGATCTCCTTGCAGTCCAAGGGACTCTCTATGAACGTAGGGGGTGCATTAATTTTTTTGAATTGTAGTTTTGTCTGAATATGGTGGCTTAGATGGTAAAGAATCTGCCCTGCAGTGTGGGAGACCCAGGTTCAATCCCTGGGTCAGGAACATCCCCTGGAAAAGGAAACTGCAACCTACTCCAGTGTTGTTGTCTGGAAAATCCCATGAATGGAGGAGCCTGGCAGGCTAGTCCATGGGGTCAAAAAGAGTTGGACGTGACTGAGTGACTTCACTTTGGATATATACCCAGGATTGGAATTGCTAGATCATATGGTAATTTTGTTTTTAGTAACTTACTTTTTTTATTAATATATCTTAAAACATTCCTGTGCTTTTTTCCATGACTATATAATTATCAGTGGTGGTGCTTTAAGTCAAATTTCTATTGTTGGATTATTTCTTTTATTTCTTGTTGTAAACAGTGCTGCTTGGTATATTATCCACATGTGTGTAAATACTTGTGTTCATTTAAGACTGTTTCCTTAAGGTAAATTGTCAGAAGTTTATTTGCTAAAATGTGAGTCTGCACATTGTTATGCTGTTGATGTATACACACATGGGCAGCATGCCTTTCATTAAGGCCAACAACCAGAAAAGTTTTCCAGAGTATAATAATGGATTTAGAGCTTTAATATGTAAAGAGCCCTCACCAATCAATAAGAAAATAATAAATATTTTAGCAGAAAAATGAGTAAAACACATGAGCAAGAAATTTTCAAAAGTTATAATACAAATGGGAAATAACCTGACAACCTCAATAGTATCATCAAAGAAGTAAAATGTAAAATAGTGAGATAACATTGCCGATGTGAAGACTGGATGAGTTTTTGGTTTTCTGTTATCAGTAACACATCCCAGAGACTGTGACTGAGAAAACTCGCATTCATGTACTTTGCGGCTGGAAGTTTAAATTGTTGCAGGCTTTCTGAAGAACAGTCTCACCTTGTCGTCTTGGTTTAACATTTTCTTGCTTCTCCCGAGACCATAGCCCTCTGTTGGGCTGTAAAGAGTTCCTTCTCTTTGGAGCCCATCTCCTGGCTGACACTTTTGATCTCAGGTGGCCTCAGTCTGCAGTGGCTTGAAGCGGGGTTTGGGTTCCCAGCCAGAGACTGAGGTCAGGTTGCGGCAGTGAAAGCTCCATATCCTACCCACTAGACCCGTGGTCAGTGACAAGGGCCCTGGCCTTTTGGCTTTGCAGAAAAAAATTCCCACAAAGATGGAAAGTAGTGAAGTAGTAAAGTATTTATTAAGAGGAGAAGAGTACAGTACATATGGGTAGACACACAGGCAGACTCAAAGAGAGTCACCGAGTCCCGGCCTTGTGGCAGTTTGAATTACTCTCATGGGGCACTTCTTCCGGGTTTCCTTTGGCCAGTCATTTTGATTTGCCTGATTCACAGCCCATGTTTGATATCTCTCAGGGTCCTCCCATGTATGCACGTGCATCTTTTAGCCAAGGTGGATTCTACTGAAAAGGCCTGTGGGTAGCTTAACATCACTCACTCCCCTTTGACCTCCAAGGAGCCTTTCTGCGCTGTATGATCAGGGAGGTCTCTTGACTTCAAGATTGAGAAATTTGCGATCTGGGCAGGGCCCAGCCACCTCTCTTAACTGTCCTGTTCTCGTCTTGGAGTTTCATCCACAGGGAAAGAATTCCCTGTCACTTTACCCTGGGGGTCCCATCTAGTAAGTGTTAGTTGCTCAGTCGTGTCCAGCTCTTTGCGACCCCCTGGACTGTAGCCCTCCAGGCTTCTCTGTCCACGGGAATTCCCAAAGAAAACTGGAGTGGATAGCCATTCCCTTTTCTAGGGAATCTTCCCAACCCAGGGATCGAATCCGGGTCTCCTGCATTGCAGGTGGATTCTTTACCATCTAAGGCACCAGGGAAGACATACACCTCCTGTATTTAAATATACGTATTTATTTATGTAAAAGAAAGAAGGGGTAGGAATGAATAAGAGCTTCAATTGAGTGGCCTTCTTTTCAGTGCTGAAACATTTCTGAAAAGAGGCCATGCCCGTTTTCTTATTTCCGAGGTTCTGCCATCCAGGCTGCCTCTGCCTCTGTCTTGCTGAAAGCTTGCAGGTACAGTTTTTCCCTGCCCTGCCCTCCTAATCCCTACCTCCCACCCCCGTGGCATCACCAGCCACCCCCTCCTTCCTGGCACTTCTCTGACCAAGCCTCTCCCCCTCCCGCTCTTAACTGGTTCCCTGGGTGTGGGTTTGGCCAAGGGCCTGCTCTCACCTCCTCACCTGTGCTGTTCCCATAGGAACACTCACTCCTGTCCCGCTCTCAGCCCAGGTGAGTACCTTTCCCTTGTGTTTTTCCAGCCCCAAACCCCCCTCTAAGCTTTGGCCTCCTAGTCCAGCTTTGTAACCTACTTTTTTTTTTTCCCCTGAGTTGTGCTTCAAACTTGAAAGGTGTCCATAATTGGATTTCACAGCCTTTTCCTTCCACCTCCTTGTTTAAATATTTTTTAATGTATCAGTTTGGGGTAGAGTGTCTCAACCTTGGCACTGTTGACCCAGTTCTCTGCTGGCGGTGGGGTGGGGGTTCTGTCCAGTGCATCTTATAAGGATTTGTAACAACAGCCATAGATGCTAGGACCAAACCACTCTCCCCCAAGCGTCCCCCAGAGGGCAGAATTACCCTTGGCTGAAAGTCACTGGGTTAAGATATCAATGCTGATTATTTCTTGGGCTTTATCCTTATTTTTCCATTGTTCTTGGTAAAAGAAAAATAACATCCACAATTGAATTTTTATTATAACACATGTTATGACTTTGGACCTTGTTTTAACTGTTGAATTTATGGTGAAAAGAGTATCCTTTCACATTTTTCACAGGTATTGAGTCATTAAGTGAAACATATATTACTGTTTTGTTTCCTCGTACGTAGTACTAGAAAATTTTAAATTTGTGGGGAGCTGTGGAGCACCCTGAGTATCAGTGTGCCCTGAAGGATTACGTAACTGCCCTGTGCTATCTGCTTGCTCAGATGAATGGCTGCCCTAATTTCAGCCACTGTGAAAGGATAAAACAGCCCATTAAAGTGCGCCAGATGCTTCGTTTGCCAGTATTTCACTTAAAAGGGGATACTGTTCAGCTTTCGAATTCTGTGATAGACTCAGAGTTTGCCTTTATGAAATGACAGTGTCCGTGTTAAAAATGCGGTGAACATTTCACCAGGGAACAAATGTTTCGGATACTGTTTAGCAATGCTTTTGTAAACAGTCTCTTTAGAAACCAGAAGATGAAGTTTGAATATGCACAAGAAGTTTGAGTTCCTGCGATTTCGGCCTTCGTGCTTTAGGCACAGGACGGAGGCTTGAATATGAAATCTTTCAGGCATCCCTTGATGTTGTTTTCAACGGAACAGTTTAAATAAGGTGGTAACACATATGAGTAATTATTGTTGTTCATTCGCTCAGTAGTGTCCGATTCTTTGTGATCCCAGGGACTGCAGCACGCCAGGCTTCCCTGTCCTCCACCATCTCCTGGAGTTTGCTCAGATGTGTATCTGTTGAGTCGATGGTGCCATATAAGTAGAGGATGGTTTAAATAAGGTTGTTACACTACAGAAGTAGAGGACTGAGGCCAATTGTGCTGAGCCAGTGAAACCAACCCCAAATGTAAAGAATCTTTAATATGTTGATTGTGGCTTGAGAAATTACAGAAGGGAAATTAGCCTGGCTTGGCTTCTTTTTCTTTCTCTTTTCCTTTTGTTGATTTTGGTATTAACTCTGAAAAGTTGGCCTCCGTGTTTGATTCCATGCCTTCATTACATCGATTCCAATGAAGCGTGGACTGTTCAGTTTACACTGAGCTGCGGGTGCATACGGAGGCACCCCGGAGAGCCTTCTGCTTGGAGGTGCCTTGCAGATTAGGAAAGTGAGTCCTGAGTGGAGGTGGAAGGGCAGGTCGGACCTGCTGGTGGTGTCACGTGACTTGGATTTCCAGGTTCAGACGCAGCCCGTTAGTGCCGGGGTCTGGGATCAGATGTACGAAACACTGCAAATCTCAGTGCCGCTAACCAGCTCTTGGACCAGTGATGTCTGTCGCCTCGTTGCATCAGCACACGGTCCACTCTTGCTCAGGAGCGCTGGCTGCTGTGCTGGGCCATTTCCCGGTTCACACAGGCTTGGGGCTCTGCCAGTGTCGACTGAGTTAAAGCCTTTCCCTTCTCATGCCTGATCAAACACACACACACACACACAAATGAACTACAAACAATCGGCACTTGTTCTGCATTACTCACCTTGCCTGCCCAGAGCACATCCACTCTCCCTGTTACAACATGTTGGCATGAAGTATTGAAACAGTTGAGAAAGAGGTTTGGGAATATTTGAAGGGCTTTTAGCGACTGACGAGGGTGTGCAGGCTTTTCTCTTCTTGGTTCTGCTTTGAGCCTAAAACCCGGATTGCCCTCTGTTCGGTGCTGCACAGTCAGTAAACTGTAGAGCTGAGAGCAGGTGTAGAGAAAGATGAATAGACTAACGGACATATCGTCACTTGTTCAGTCGCTCGATCGTGTCTGACTCTCTGCGGCCCCATAGTTTTGAAAGTACTGACCTTCCACCTCCTTGGTTACACTTATTCCTAACCATTTTATTGTTTTTGATGGTAGTGTGGATGGGATGGAGCTTGTTGGTGTTCACTCGCTTGGTCGGGTTTGCTCAAACGCCTGTCCATTGAGTTGGTGATGCCATCTAACCATCTCATCCTCTGTCGCCCCCTTCTCCTCCTGACGTATGGGCATAGATGAAGCAATGCTCTTTGGTTGACTAGTAACTGTATTTGAGGGGTTGGGTGCAAAAGTACAGAAGGAAATGAACTGATGAATAGGTTGTCTCTAAATCATTTCCATTTCAGTTAATAAATCATGTTTTGGCCTCAGATATAGATGATGAGGCCAAATCATGGATGTGGGAAAAGATGAAGCAAGACCCAGGAGGACTTGTGAGAACAGTCACCAGTGTACGATGTGTCTCTCCACCACACTGGTCCCACCAGGCCTGGTCCCGTGGTTTTGTGGCCTGAATCGCAAAAGATAAGCTCTAATTCAAACCTAATCCCAGCCTGCCCAGTGACTCTATAGTGGTCAGTTAACCTGGGCCTGTTTTTCTACACATTCTAGGACTAATAGCGTAAGGTTTTATGATTCTCAGGGGACAAGTTGATTGTATTTCTGTTTGCTAGTGAATAAAGCAATCTGTCCTTCAGACACTCTATAGTACACAGACTGATAAAACTGGTTAATCTTTCAACAGTTCTAGATTAAAATGATTAGCGAAGACGTATTAGAAGCCATGTAGTGTGGTGGACAGAGTGAAGTCTTATAGGAAATGCTGGACTCCCTGCCTTTCACCAGCCATGTGACACTGGTGTAGCCACTCGAGTTGCCTCCTTGATGGTGTGAGGACCGAAGTCACCCATTTTTAAGGTGGTTGCAAGGTTAACTGTGATCATGTCTGTTGGCTCAGATTCTGGCACACACTGGCCAACACTGGTCATGGTGGTAGATAAATAATAGTGATCATACTTGTCTCTCTGGAAAGAGACAACACCTGTGTGTTGGTGGAGCCCTTCCACACTGACTGTGGCTGTCCCATCATGAAGAGGCTTTTGTTTCCTCTTGAACTTGTTCACCACTTTCTTAACTTAGGACCACATCCTCAGATAGAATTTATGAAGGGCATAACATCAATATGGGGTAGATGTATGGAAAAGTAAATTCATGGAAAAAGTATTACCAGAACCCTGAAAACTATGCTTTAAATCTAAGAATGGGAAACATCAGTTCAGTCACTCAGTCATGTCTGACTCTGCGACCCCATGGACTGCAGAACGCCAGGCCTCCCTGTCTATCACCAACTCCCAGAGTTTACTTAAATTCATGTCCATTGAGTCGGTGATGCCATCCAACCATCTCATCCTCTGTCGTCCCCTTCTCCTCCCACCTTCAATCTTTCCCAGCATCAGAGTCTTTTCAAATGAGTCAGTCCTTCACATCAGGTGGCCAAAGTATTGGAGCTTCAATATCAGTCCTTCCAATGAATATTCAGGACTGATCTCCTTTAGGATGGACTGGTTGGCTCTCCTGGCAGTCCCAGGTACTCTCAGGAGTCTTCTCCAACACCCAGTTCAAAAGCATCAATTCTTTGGTGCTCAGCTTTCTTTATAGTCCAACTCTCGCATCCATACATGACTACTGGAGAAACCATAACCTTGACTAGGTGGACCTTTGTTGGCAAAGTAATGTCTCTGCTTTTTAATATGCTGTCTAATTGGTTGTAACTTTTCTTCCAAGGAGCAAATGTCTTTTAGTTTCATGGCTGCAGTCACCATCTGCAGTGATTTTGGAGCCCCCAAAATAAAGTCTGTCACTGTTTCCACTGTTTCCCCATCTATTTGCCATGAAGTGATGGGACTGGATACCATGATCTCAGTTTTCTGAATGTTGAACTTTAAGCCAATTTTTTCACTCTCCTCTTTCACTTTCATCAAGAGGCTTTTTGGTTCTTCTTCACTTTCTGCCATAAGGGTGGTGTCATCTGCATATCTGAGGTTAGTGATATTTCTCCCAGCAATCTTGATTCCAGCTTGTGCTTCATCCAGCCCAGCGTTTCTCATGATGTACTCTGCATAGAAGTTGAATAAGCAGGGTGACAATATACAGCCTTGACAAACTGCTTTTCCCAGTCTGTTGTTCCATGTCCACTTCTAACTGTTGCTTCCTGACCTGCATACAGATTTCTCAAGAGGCAGGTCCGGTGGTCTGGTATTCCCATCTGTTTCAGAATTTTCCACAGTTTATTGTGATCCACACAGTCAAAGGCTTTGGTATAGTCAATAAAGCAGAAATAGGTTTTTCTGGAATTCTCTTGCTTTTTCCATGATCCAGCAGATGTTGGCAATTTGATCTCTGGTTCCTCTGCCTTTTCTAAAACCAGCTTGAACATCTGAAATTTCACGGTTCACATACTGTTGAAGCCTGGCTTACAGAATTTTGAGCATTACTTTACTAGCGTGTGAATGGGAAACGTGGTGAGTGTTAATAAGTAAATTGATCACTAAGGGAAGTGCGTCAAGGTGGACGAGTGTTTATCGTGATGGACTACTAATCCATTGTGCTTTGCATGCATGGGTTCAAGTCCCATCCTCGTCAAGTATGGCTTTTGGGCTTCTCTGGTGGCGCAGATGGTAAAGAATCTGCCTGCAGAGCAGGAGACCTGGATTCAATCCCTGGGTGGGGAAGGTCCCCTGGAGAAGGAAATGGCAACCCACTCCAGTATTCTTGCCTGGAGAATCCCATGGATGGAGGAGCCTGGTGGGCTATAGTCCATGGGGTTACAAAGAGTTGGACACAGCTGAGGGACTAACACTTTCAGGGGAAGTGTGTGAAACATGTTTTTCTAAGGATGGATGAGGAGAAAGATCGTGTTGTTGTCTTAAGTATGCTTTCTGTTTCCTGTGCCTTCCTTGAATTTTCTCATTGGGTCCTCTCCCCAGGTAGGGGCATCAAGAAGGGCTTCTAGATTTCAGCATCTTGAGTCACACAACTCTGGGATGCTGGGACTCCAGCCGGAACCAGTCCTGTCCAGGCCCCGGGGATGGGAATACCCTGGCCTTTGGGCATTGCCTTACCTCCTGTTTCCTAGAAACTTTCAAGTGCTTAGCGGAATATTTTGTGGCGTTCCTAATTTATACTTAACAGATATTGGCTATGTCTAAGGCTGGCTAATTTCCCGTTAGGACTTGCAGACAGCCACTTTAATACATGAATAAGCAAGAGAAAAGGCTCCTAGGAGACCAAGCCTTCATTTTCATTCGGGAGAGTAGACTTTACCAAGGACTTGCCAATATGATGCCACCTCTCTCAGGCCAGACCGCACCAAAAGGCTTTCAAGTAACGTTCTCTGTTTGATTTTTTCTGATAGACCAACCTGTATTGATGAATATTTATAAACCAGCCACATCCATTATCAGTGAGGTAACTCTTTTCTTAGCACATCCTTTTAGACAAACGTAGACAGGTAACTTCGTCTCAGTTTCTTCCTGTATAAATGGATGATGAGATGGGATAATTTCTTAAGCTCCTTCCAGCTGTCAACCAACAATTGAGAATCTGATGAGATTACATTCTTTCTAATGACGAATAATGTCTTTCTAATGACATTCTAGGTTTTAGCTCAAAATTTTCCGAGTTGCTATTTTCATACCTTCTTATATTTCAAGCTCTTTGGTCCTAATATGAATTTTTATTTATTTGTCTCTGCTGTTGTTCAGTGACTAAGTCTTGCAAGACTCTTTGTGACCCCATGAACTGCAACATGCCAGGCTTCCCTGTCCTTCACTATCTCCCAGAGCTTGGTCAAATTCGTGTCCATTGATTCGGTGATGCCATCCAGCCATCTCATCCTTTGTCATCCCCTTCTCCTGCCATCAGTCTTTCCCAGGGTCTTTTCTGATGAGTTGGCTCTTTGAACCAAGTGGCCAAAATATTGGGACTTCAGCTTTAGCATCCGTCCTTCCAATGAATATTCAGGGTTGATCTCCTTTAGGCTTGACTGGTTTGACCTTCTTGTCTCTAAGAACCATTGGTTTTTCTGTCTCTAAGAACTGTTGTTTTTCTGTGTATCCTGATGTTTTAAAAAGAACAATTTTTTGAAACTTAAGTATGGTGAACAGTCTCTAGTGTTCAGTGGGTCAGAAGTGTGTCTCAGAAGTTCAATTACCTTAAAGCAAGAAATCACAAGTTTATTCTCCTGATTGTTATCTGTACACTGATTTATGTTATCATGATGGCATGCCCTAGTCCCAGCTGATCAGCATCATAAGAGTAATAACTCTGGTGGTCTATGACAGCTCTCAGGTGGACACATTTTCCTGGTTGCCTGGCTCCTGGACACCCACCTGTCTTTCCTCCTCATCCCCTGCTTTACATTCTCTGCCTCAGCATCCTTGTCATATCGTCATGACCTGGGTTATTGCAGAAGCGACTTGGTAAGTTTCACAGCTATTTCAGCAGTTTCAGGACTGATTTGAGCTTTCTTGCCAACATCTACAAAGAGTGACGGCTGCCCCTCAATTGGTATTGCTCAGCATGGTTTCTCACAGCAAGTCTGAATAAGAGGGACTGTGACTTGTCCTATGTGGTGGATGGAGAAGTAGAAATAGTCCAGCAGTGAATAGAGTGAGATCAGGGCTTAGTTTGGCAGGATAAAAAGGGTTTAATTACAATCATTAGATAAAATCACAGCAGTTGATTCCCAAGAGGGAGACTGCTCTGTGAGGATTTCCAGATAGGGTTTATAGCTTTAGGTTTGGATCTGTCAGGGTTTGTGGTCTGATTTAAAACAAATCTTTAGTCCTTACCTCCCTCCCCATTTGTCTCTGTGTTTTTCTGAGGTTGTCTTTCAATACATATTAGTTGACTCTTAGGATCTTTTTTTTTTTTAATCTTGAACTACTGAATCTCTGATTTTACATATATGTGACCTGTTCAGAATTTAAATTTGCCATCCAACCTGCCCTCTCAATTCTTCCATTGTTTTTACTCCCTCGTTTAAGAGAACTAACTCATTCCTTTCCTTCGCACAGACCTGGGTCTCTTAGTTCCTCTTGCTCGTGAACCCGTGTTGGGATTTCATTGTTTTCTTGCTTCAGTTGGATTCATTTGTGGGCCTTTCATGTTCAAAAAATGCGAACACGGAACACGTATTTTAAGGAGCCATCAAACCGTACTTGAACAGCTTTGTATAATCACATGGTAAGCCCAGGTGTGAAACAGCGTCTCAGGTCTGGGAGGAGAGGTGAGCCATTTAGTCATGAACCGGTGGAGTCTGTGAGGTCCCTTTGGCTCACTGACCTCACCTCCCTCCAGATGGACAGGCTTGTCTTGGGTGATACTCATGTTCTCCTCTGTCTCAGATTCCATGGTTTGCTGGACAATATTGAGAAAAGTGCCCCAGTGGATTCTAGGACACATTGGCGCCAGCCTTGGAGGAGGTGACCTCTGTGCCCTTGCCTCCCTCCCTCGAAGCCTTCCCACACCCCTCACCTGATGTCAGCCTTTCCACTCCTGCACATGACCTCACCTCGTGACCCACCCAAGGCCTGAGAACATCTCTTCTTTGCCAGCTCCCCCGCCCTCCTCCTCCTCTCTCCCCTTCTTCGGCAGGTCCTCACTACACTTTCAGAACTTCCTTCCTCAAACCACTGTGTCAAAAGCCTCCTGCCTATCTGATTGTTTCCCATGATACCACCACCTACTGGTCCTCACTGTGCTCACAGAACCTGGGTCCATTCATTCTGTCTTTGATTCCGACTTTCCAGACCTAGATTTGAACTTGACCACAACTGTGGGATGTCTGTCTGGCTTTGGCATAGCACACCAGTTCACGTTGCCACTGGTGACCTCTGCTCCACGGCTCATTTGCCTTCTGGGTGTTTTCGTGGCTGACAGTATGTAGAGTTTTAAGCTATATATCAGCCTTGCATTTTCACCATGCAGCTTGATCTTTCTGGTCTAAGTCTGTTCCATATTGGAACCCCATACTTCCCAGGGGTGATCCTTCGCTTCTAAAATTTAACCTCTTCAGTCTACCATCAGACCGTACAGGTGTGTCACACACGTACATGATACCCCTCAGTGTCCCTTTGGGCAGAGCCCCAACTCTCCAGTGATAAGACAAAATAACTCAGCCAACAGTGACCTACACAAGAATATACAGATCACATTTAATAACAAGCATTTGTTCAGAGACTTCGCAATATCAGGGCTTCACATTGATGCATATGCAATTCCATTGGTCCTTCCTCAAGGTCACAAAATGACTGCCATAGTGGCAACCATCACATCTTCACAAAACATCCTCATTTAGTTCTTTCAGCAGATAGTCTTTGAGAATCTGTTGTACTCTTGGGATGCATCTCTGAATAAATCAAACCAAGGCTTTGCCCTCTTGGAATACACATTACTTCTGAAAGGAATCCGGACTGTGCCAAAAGGAACAGCTGTCCTTTAATTAGAAAGAAAAAAAATTTTTTTTTCATTAGATTTGCCTCACATCTCCCTGGTCCTGGCTTCTCTGCTTGGTTCTAGGGCCAGCTTGAAGCCTGTTGCTGAGCCTCACTCCACAGAAAGTTTAGAGTGAATACCTGGCAAAGGGGAATGGGTTTGCAGAGCTCACTTAGAATGATCTCATTCCCAGGACAGCTGCCCTGAGTACAGTGGGAGCTCCATTAACAAGGGAGCGTTCATAGGTCCGACTGGAAAATAAAAGTTTAGAAGAAGAGTGGAAAGGATGAAGCTGGAAATAAGGAAATACAAAAATGTTTGAATTATATCTTGTGTACAGTTCGGAGAACTTTTAACAAATGTGATATCAGAATTTCTGAACAGGTACTTTGTGCTTCTTGACAGTTTTGAGGAATGGTTTAGATAAGTACATTTTCCTTATCTATTGAGCTTGATTTGATGTTAAACAATAGAAAGGGGAGTAAGTCTAGTACTTTCATGCAAGATTGATAATGATGTAATAACAGCAGATTTGTGTACACATGATTATCAAGAAATTTCTGATAAGCACTACCACAAGTTCAGCAGTACTTCTCAAAATACCTGTGGCAAGAGAGGAACCCTTTTAATTCTTACTAATTCATTGTGGACTGGTACTTCTGAAAAACAGAATAAAAAATGATGTGGCCATGTCATTTTGCTGTTCAGTTCAAAGTTCAGTTGCTCACAAATAATCATTCTGGCTTGTCCGACTCTTTGTGACCCCCTGGACTGCAGCACGCCAGGCTTCCCTGTCCATCACCAACTCCCGGAGCTTACTCAAACTCATGCCCACTGAGTCAGTAATGCCATCCAACCATCTCATCTTCTGTCGGCCCCTTCTCCTCTTGCCTTCAATCTTTCCCAGCATCAGGGTCTTTTCTAATGAGTCATCTCTTCACAACAGGTGGCCATAGTATTGGAGCTTCAGCAGCAGTCCTGCCAATGAATATTCAGAACTGATTTCCTTTAGGATTGATTGGTTTGATCTCCTTGCTGTCCAAGGGACTCTGAAGTCTTCTCCAACACCGCAGTTCAAAAGCATTTTTGAATGCTTTCAGCTTTCTTTACGCTGTTAAAGTTCCTAAATGCTTCCCCTCTCTTTCGGGATCCATCTCCTCATGGGCCAGCACCTGTCACAGGCCACACTTGGAGTCACGCCTTCCTGGTTTTCCTACAAGAAGGAAGACCCAGAATCTAGGCACAGATCCTAGTGCCTGCCAGTCACAGGACCTCGGACACAGCACACAAGTTGTATCCGATGCATGCAATGGAATAATCATTCTGGCTTGCCCACTTCTCTTAATAGAGTTCTTTCAGGTTTAAATAAGGTACCAAAATCCTTGATATAGATAGTTCTCATATTTAAATAATAGATAACCATTATTTGCTGCTTTGCATTTTAGAAGAAAGCCATCACTTCCTTTCAGTGATGAGAATTAAATGCCAGCTCCACTTTTAGCAATCCAGGGGTCTCAAGTTTGCAGGAACTCTTTCTTTCTGCTTCACGTGAGAGGCAGAGGGCATAGTAGAAAAGTTTAGGGTGTCTGGTCCCCATGAGGGGTCTGAAATGCAGGCCTGAAGACCAGGCTCTTCCTGCAGGGTTTCCTGGGGATCTGTGGCCCAGAGGGAGTCAGAGTGCCTTTCGTGTATGCAGGAGAGGAGAGGAAGCCCAGCTGTATTCCACGTGCATAGCGAGCAAGAAGAGGAAGGGCGGTCAGAGCAGCAGGTGCAAGGCTGGTTGTTAAAGGCAGGAAACCGGAAAGGAGCAAGAATGGAAGAAAGAAGCCATGGGAGGTGGGGGTGGCGGGCGGAGGGGGGACTTGTATTCTTGTAACTCAAGGAACCATTCGACCAAATGTTAAATACGTGCGGTTTTCAGGCCATTTGTGGGGCTTGGAAACAAGTATGGGACATGGGCACAATGGCAGCTAAGAATCAAAGGAGGAAGTGCCCCATGGATCCACTTCAGATGCTCCAGCCAAACTTTGGGAGCTGTTAGCTTGTGTAGCCTTTCCAGGCATTTACTTGCCAAGTTTGGGGGAAAGATGAGAATGTATGTGTTCCTGTTTTGGCCTGTTCAGTCTAATGTTGTGAGAGACTCCCCCTGTGGGACTCTAGTTCATCATCACCATAGGTGCAGAAGATGCTAGGTTCAATGACTTGTCAAACAAGAAAACACATTTAATTGCTTGAAATATTCTGGAGTGATTTTGGGAACAAAACATAAAATCATTAGGAAAATGAAATCAACATGTTTCATTTGAGAATCACTATTGGTATTTTACACTTTATTTGAAGTAAATGGAAATTCTTCACATCTCATTTTTTTGTGTTGCGTCATTGCCCTCATGAAAACTTCTTCATGTGGTCTCTTCTATTTCACATTATTCGTGTGAGTGTTGCTTTTCATCTTTGAACAATGGATAATGTTTTCAATGAGAAGTGATAGGTGTTGTTTGTCTCTCTATAAGCCTTGTATTAAAATAGTCTTGACAGTTCATTTATATAAAAGATGCTCCAAGTTTCAGAGTAGAATTACAGTATTAAGCTTTGTTATTCTTTCACTGCCCAAGTCATTACAGGGCAGAGGTTCAGCCTAATTTGTTAGAGCAGCATTGTCCAGTAGAAGTAAAATGTGAGTCATGTATGTAATTAAAATTCTTCCAGTGGCCACTTTTAAAAGGAAGGAATTTTTGTGGAATTAGGCTTTAGCCCAATAAATCTGAGATGTTATTTCAACATGTAATACATTTCAAAATTATTGACATTTTATATTTTATTTGCATATTGATTTCTCAAAATCTCGTGTAGAGTTACCCTTGGAACACAATTCAGTTTGTGCTATTTGAGTGCATCTTTTCCCTGGCTTTGATTCTCCAACTCAGCAGTTGGCAAACTTTTTCTAAAACTGGCAAGACAGTAAATATTTTAAGCTTTGCCACTGCCCTGTGAAAACAGTCACAATGCATGGCTGTGTTCCAATAAAACTTTATTTACAAACCAGGTGGCAAGCCAGATGTGACTCCAAGGCTGTCCTTTGCTAGCCCCTGCTCCAGCTGAATATATTGTCTCATTTGTATTTTAATCCAAGAAATTAGTATCTGTTTTGGCTTAAAGTCTGCTACCAAGATAGCTATTGTGATGAATTTCATTCAGAAATATTTAGGGCAAATGTATCAGGAAACAAACTCCATTGTTAAATAATGAATACTCTTGAACTGCCGGAACTTCCCTCTCCGTCTCCTAAAAGAGCACCTTGCAGACCAGCGGGATAGCTTGTGGGTGTAGTGCAGGCTTGGTCCTCACTCACGGGACTCTGTCTCAGAGGAGCTTCGTGACCCTTGTTGTTTAGTCCTGTTCTGACCGACTCTTTGCGACCCTGTGGACTGCAGCATGCCAGGCTTCCCTGTCCATCACCACCTCCTGGAGCTTGCTCAAACTCATGTCCATTGAGTTGATGATGCCATATAACCATCTCATCCTCTGTCATCCTCTTCTCCTCCTGTCTTCAGTCTTTTCCAGCATCAGGGTCTTTTCTAGTGAGTTGGCTTTTCGAATCAGATGGCTAAAGGGTTGGAGCTTTGGCTTCAACATCAGTCCTTCCAATGAATATTCAGAACTGATTTCCTTTACAATTGACTGGTTAGATCTCCTTGCAGTCCACGGGACTCTCAAGAGTCTTCTCCAACACCACAGTTCAAAAACATTAATTCTTCAGTGCTCACCATTCTTTATGGTCCAGCTGTCACGTCCATACATGACTACTGGATAAACCATAGCTTGACTAGATGGACCTTTGTTGGCAAAGTAATGTCCTGCTTTTTAATATGCTGTCTAGTTTTGTGACCCTAGATAAGTTAATTAACCTCTCTGTTCCTGAGGTTGTACATCTGTTAAATGAGAATGATGAGTGCTACCTTAAGAGTTGCTAAAGTTAAATAAAAGCTAGAGGCTGTCCTGCTAGTCCAGTGGTTAAGATTCTGGGCTTCCACTGCAGGGGGTGAGGGGTTGATCCCTGGTGGAGGAATTTAAGACCCAAATGCTCCCAAAAATAATAAATAAAAATAAAATCTAGTATTATGAGCTGAGCGTACAGCATGACACATATATGTGAGCAGTCATTATACTGCTACCTTGACCACTGCTGCTACTAGTCCATTACTACTAGTAGTATTAGTACTGTTCTACTACCACCACCGCCCTAAAGGTTCATAAATACAGACTAATCCATGCACCAGAAGTACATCAGCCACTCACAGACAGTCATAGCAGCTACTCACATGATGTCAGTTTGGACTTGAACTTGTCTATAAAGAGAGGAGTTCCTACGTTCTAGGGAAGTTTCGGCAGAATTTGCAGGAATTCTGATGTTAGAAGTGGATGCCTATCGTTCCTGTGTCCTGGTAACTGCCGTGTGACTCGGGTTAGATCACTCACATCCTTTGGACCTGTGTAGTAAAGATGCTAATTGCTGCCCTGCCCACCTCACAGGGCGGTAGAGATGAACACATGGCATCTGATCTACACAGTGCTGTGCAAATGTCAGCTGGTAGCGTTTCCTGAATGTCTGCCTGTCTTCACCTTAATCACACATTTCATTTGATCATCATGGACTGATTTACTCAGAGGGAGGTTGTAAAGATTGAGATACTCATAAAGTGGAAAGAGGTCCCTGTTCCATGGGTAGGATAGCTGCTATTTCTTATTATTAAATTACTTAAGATACAACCTTTTACTGGAACCCATCTCTTTAGGTTTCTATCCATCATGTGGACTAGAAATACTATTAAATGACCTTGTTAGAGGGTGACAGATAAGCTCCCAAAGTCCTGTGGTCTGAGATGCTGGAACATAATAGAAAATTTGCAGCGTTGCGTTGCTAGTTCATCATCTCACTGGTAGTTTCTGATTGATTGACTAAAATGTACCGAAGTGTTGTTGACACTTTATATAATCTGGGAGTCCATGGTGTAATCTTCTCATAGATCAAGAGCCTGTCTCACATATGAGGCGTCTTAGTAATTGTTTTTCCTTGCCAGTAGAGGTGGATGATCTCCATCTTGGAGGAGGTTATAAGACTTCACACTGGGGTAATCACCTTCTGTTCTCTGGGCTTCTAACCACTGGCATCAGAAGTACAGGATTCATTCACCAGGAAGCAAAGAGGGGGCCTGGGATGGAGGTACTGATAGGAAATTCTCTGGTGTGGGGACTCCAAGGTTCCGCTTTACTTCCATTCATTCCATAAAAGTGAAATAGAAAACAGCTCAGGGGAGAAACAACCTCAGTGTTCCTCCATAGGAAACTGATTACACACCCATTCTGGTAAAGACATAGTGTGCTGCTGTGAAAAAAACACGGGAGCTCTGTGTGTCGTGTGTAACAGGGAGCTCTCCAAGATTACCTTGGGCGAACAGAGCACAGCGTCGAACATGTCTTTATTTGCTTTCAAAAGAAAAAAAAAACAACAGCTCAAAAATGTGTTCATCCGTATGCACAGGTGCACGTCTGTATCCGTGTGTGCATAGAATACATCCAGAAGCAAACACGGGAAGCTGGCAAGAGTGGTTTTCTCCAGGAGAGCTGTGGGGCTTTCATTGCATATATTCTCTATATTTTTTATTTTAAAACCCCTTGGCATGCATTATTCTTTCCTTCAATGATAATGGAGAAAACCAGGCTTTCCTTGCATCTCCCGGTATTTTACATCTGTCCTCATTAAACTCTGTGCCAAAACGTGCTTCGGTACATGGTGGGCCGAGTCCTTTCCCATAGAAACACATTCCAGTTGTGTCATGTAAATCACTGAAAAACTAGGTGGGTGTTGAGCTGAGTTTTGGGCTTGTTCCCTACAAACACATTTTGAGGACGGCTTGGACCTTGTGACTGGCATCCTTTAGAGTTGAGGTTGAGACAGCATCAGAGTTGGGTTTTTCTTTTTTTTTTTTTTTAAATTTTATTTTATTTTTAAACTTTACATAATTGTATTAGTTTTGCCAAATATCAAAATGAATCCGCCACAGGTATACATGTGCTCCCCACCCTGAACCCTCCTCCCTCCTCCCTCCCCTGGAGTTGGGTTTTTCTGCTGCTGTTTAAGTGAAAGTGAGTCAGCTCTAGTTGGGCAGAATTCGTTTCCTTAAGGTCTTCTTCCACCACGCATCTGTTGATTTGTTCCATTCCAGTGTAAAGGTATGGTGGTATCAGAATTGTTCGTTTACAGCCCCCAGGAAACAACTTTATCCACCACAATATAGTGCTTTTATGTGACTCCTTTTGCCCCTGAGTCTTAGGATAGACTCCGTGCCTAACGCTGTTGTACTTTAGTTGCAGCTTTTCCGCTCAGTCCTTCCCGTAATGTTGTTTCATACATTTGTAATACATTCAGATTCTTTTGTGATAATCTGAGTTATTTCCTAGGATCCTCCAAGGTTCCTTCTTTGGTTGTAAAGTTCTGTGTGTCTTTAAAATTTTGTTTTTAACTGGAGGGTAATAGCTTTACAGTATTATGGTGGTTTCTGCCATACATCAGCATGAATCAGCCATAGGTGTGCATATGTCCCCTCCCTCTTGAACCACCTTCCGTCTCCTACCCCATCCCACCCCTCTAGGTTGTCACCGAGGGCCTGATCTGAGCTCCATATCTTTTTGGCATATGGTAGTGTATTTGTTTCCATGCCACCATCTCAGTTCAGCCCACCCTCTTCTTCCCACCCCGAGTCCACAGGTGCTTACTGGGTGCCTGCGTCTACATCGCTGCCCTGTAAATGGGTTCATCAGAACCATCTTTCTAGATTCCACATAACAGAAAGATTCATATGTATCATGTCAGATATAGTATCATATGAAACAGTTTCCTCAACCTAGAATTTTCCTATTCTTTACCTGTTCAGCCCTCCCCGAGGCCCTGGCAATCACTCATCTTTCTGTTATCTCTTTCTACTGTCTGCATCCTTTTTGGCCCCAGGGAATGATTTCGTAGAAGACAGTTTTTCCTCGGACCAGGAATGGGTGGGCATGGTTTCAGGATGATTCAAGCACCTTATATGCATTGTGCTCTGTATTTCTAATTCCATGCCACTGCTGACAGGAGGTACCAGTTTGCAGTCCCAAGGTTGCAGACTCCTACTTTATAGCTTTGCCTTAGTCAGAATGTCAGGTAATTGGAATCACATACATAGTATTGCGTTGGTCAGAAAGTTCATTCAAGTTTTTCTGTAACCTCTTCTGGAAAAACCCAAATGAGATTTTTGGCCAGTCCAGTATATGCCCATTTCAGGGCTCTTCTTTCACCTAGCATTGTGCATTTAAGGTTCCACCATGTCTTCTGTAGACTTGAGAGTTCAAAAAAAAGAATCTGAGTAAAATTCCATTAAATGAATACTGCAGTTATTTTTCCATTCACCTATTGAAGGGGATGATGATTGCTTCCAGCTTTTGATGGTTATGAATAAAGCTGTTATAAACATTCACGTGTATGTTTTTGTATGAATGGAAGTGTTCAACTCAATTGAGTAAATATAGTTAACGCTCCTGATCCAAGGGTTTCACATCCGGGAATTCAACCAGCCTCAGATCAGAAATACTCAGGAGAAAAAATTCCAGAAAGTTCCAAAACACAAAACATGAGTTTACCAGTAACTGTTTATATAGCAGTTACATTCTTTTTATAGCTATCTAGGTAGCATTTATATTGTATCAGGTATTATGGGCTTCCCTGGTGGCTCAGACAGTAAAGAATCTGCCTGCAATGCAAGAGACCTGGGTTTCAATCCCTGGATCAGGAAGATCCCTGGAGAAGGGCATGGCAGAGGAACCCACTCCAGGGTTCTTGCCTGGAGAATCCGCATGGACAGACGAGCCTGGCAGGCTACAGTCCATGGGGTCACACAGAGTTGGACATGACTGAGTGACTAAGCACCGAGGTGAATTATACAGGAGGATTTGTATAAGTTATATGCAGGTGTGTGTGTGCACACACGCTTCATTCGCTCAGTCATGTCTAACTTTTTGGACCCCATGGACTATAGCCTGCCAGGCTCCTCTGTCTATGGAATTTTCCAGGCAAGAATACTGGAGTGGAATGCCACTTACTACACCAGAGGATCTTTCCAACCCAGGGATTGAAACCACTTCTCTTGGGTCTCCTGCATCAGCAGGCAGATTCTTTCCTGCTGCACCACTTGGGAAGCCCCCGGAAAACAAACTTAGCTGTTACCAAAGGAGAAGGGAAGGGGATTAATTAGAAGTTTGGGATTCGCAGATACACACTACGATTCATGAAACAGCAAGGGCCTACAGTATAGCATTGGGACTTATATTTAGTGTCTTGTAAAAAAGAAAAGAAAGTGAAGTCGCTCAGTTGTGTCGGACTCTTTGTGACCCCATGGACTGTAGCCTGCCAGGCTCTTCCATCCATGGGATTTTCCAGGCAAGAATGCTGGAGTGGGTTGCCATTTAAGTGTCTTGTAATAACTTATAATGAAAAAGAATCTGAAAAAGAAATACATATATGTAAATATATTTAAAATACATATATAAATGTAATATATGTAAATCTGGTTTTTATATATAAAATAATGGAATCACGTCTCTATACACCTGAAACTAACACGATTGTAAATTAACTGTCAGTTTAAAAAAAATGACATGAGAAAGAGCATGACAGGGTCACAGACAGCACGAATTTGATGCAGCCAGGACAATGTTATTGAGGAGGGAGTATTTGTGAAGCCCTTAAAGACCCATGAAACGCAACAGAGACAACGGGAACATTTCAGGTGGGGAAGCTGGCTTCAGCTGAGCCAAGACAGGAAGTTTTAGTCAAGGAGCTGCTAGAGTTACTTCTCATCTGAGTTAGATGTAGAGGGTGGGTGGGATGCATTGACGGGGAAAATAGATTGGAACATATTGGGTGGGGGGCTTCAGTGGGAAATTGAAGCCTTTGTGTTAATTTGGTGTGTGTGATCAGTTCATGAACAGGCGGGGAAAGGACAGTGCTAACACAGTGCCTTAGTAAGGTTTCATGACGCGCCTGTGGATTATTTATGTTCAGAGTTCTCTTCCCCATTAAGTAGTTGGGGTTTGTGTGGATCCGAGGTGAGGACCACAGTGTCCATCTATAACAGCTTGGATTGCCTTGCTTTTTTTTTAACTGCACTTATCTGGGAAGGGTGTGGTTTGAAGGCTGTATCTGGTGGGTGAGAAATTTCCAGGCTCTATAATCCGACCCCCAGGACTGACTGACAGCTTCAGCCACTCATGTAACCAAGATGCTTACCATTCCTCACCTGGGAGGGGAGAAGGCTTGCTTCTTCTCCAGGGGAAATTTGTTTCTGCCTCTTCCTCAAAATGAAAAACTTAACAAATGGCAGCAACTGCCTCGAATGTTGAACAGCCCGGGAGAGAAGTGACTGACGGTGAGACAAAGAATCTTTGTCTCTAGTTTAATTGGCTGTTGTTTACTTCCTGTTCAAGGTCAAGGAACTTAACACTGTAGCTTCAGTAACTGTGCTTTTGAAAACGGTTCAAAAGCAGGATAGGATAAACCCTTGTCTGGTATTTATTAACTGCTTTTGAGAATCTGATGTAATGAAACAAGAAATAAAGATTGAGAGGCCTTACATCTTAATTTTTTGTTAAATTAGTAAGATGTGAGGACAGGAGTCTTACGGAGACTCAGTCACTGTAAGGCCAGGAAAGATATTTTATTAGTGTGATCAATTTTTGGTAAACCCTTCTGCAATTTTTTTACTTCTTGAAGTTGATGAAGAGTTATCAGCCTTCTTAATATTTGTTTGCTTTTAAAGTTGAATTAGGGTAAAGGTATATCCCATGAAAAAAGTGAAAGTGTTAATTGCTCAGTCTTGTTGGACTCTTTGCGACCCCATGGACTGTAGCCCACCAGGCTCCTCTGTCCACAGGATTCTCCAGGCAAAAATACTGGAGTGGGTTGCTGTGCCCTCCTCCAGGGGATCTTCCCGACCCAGGTATCAAACCTGGGTCTCCTGCATGGCAGGTGGATTCTTTACTGTCTGAGCCACCAGGGAGGCCCATATCCCATGATCTGATCATAACACAAATATCCCTAATATATTAAGTCCTCTCTATAACACTAGTGTCTCTCTTTTACTCCACAATGTTTACTTATCAAAATGAAGAGTCATGTAATGGTTTTATGCAAGAATCAACTTAACATTTCTTGGGATGCTGGATACTAATCCTCCATCATATGGACTATGTAACAAGTCCTTCCACTGCAGAGCTGCCATGTACATAAATAAAGTTGACAATATTTCATCGAGGAAGCAAATCAGAAGCCATTAAAAAACACAATAAAAAAAATAGAACTCCTTATTAGTTTTAGAATATTACACCACTCAGTTTCAATCTACCAGTGTTGTTCTGGGGTTAAGTCTTCAGAGAATATAAAGTTTTTTTTTAATTAATTGATTTTTGGCTGCTCTGGGTCTTCAGTGCTGCTCGCAGGCTTCAGTAGTTGCAGCTCTTGGGCTCTAGAGCCCAGGTTCAGTAGTTGTGAAAAACGGGCTTAGTTGCCTAGCAACATGTGGGATCTTCCTGAACCAGGGATCAAACCTGTGTCCCCTGCACTGGCAGGCAGATTCTTAACCACTGGGCCACCAGGGACGTCCCTGGAATATGAAGTCAAAAGCAAATGTATTAGGCTACTAAAGTAGGACAATAAGACACCTGTTGGTATCAGGCTCAGATCCCATGTCTGCTTATTCTGTGTTCTGGGGACTCATAGTGCCAGACCCAGGGTTCACCTCCCTGTTGCATTCCAAGCAGATTGGAACCAAGAAAGCCTGGATTTGTTGTGTCAAAGCAGGGACTGATTTGCTCTGGTGCATCCCAGAGCTTGTGGTTGTTCAGTCTATGGAAAAGTGAAAGTGAAATAGCTCAGTCATGTCCAACTCTTTGCGACCACATAGACTGTAGCCTACCAGGCTCCTCCATCCATGGGGTTTTCCAGGCAAGAGTGCTGGAGTGGGTTGCCATTTCCTCCTCCAGGGGATCTTCCCAACCCAAGGTTGAACCCGGGTCTGCCGCATTGCAGGCAGACACTTTACCATCTGAGCCACCACGGAAGCCCCCAGTCTATGGAAGATTCTTAATAAATACTTTCGATTGATGAAAATAGTAATATTTACTTTTACCTCATCTCTAAGACATTGTGATCCTATCAAGTGGTTAGTTTTTAGACTTTGAATAAATTAAGCAACTCCTTAAAAGGGACAAAAGGACTCATTCTGGAAATTAGTTGTAGCCTGCGTTCAGAAGCACATGCTTGAATGATCAAGTTGCATTTGTTGTGAAAGCAGGAGCAGTCAGCATGAAACGTGTTGCCCCAGGCAGGCTCATGCCATGGGGTGGGGTTCCGTGAGTGCCTGTTGTGGGTCAGCTCTTCTCCGGCCCCTGTCCATGGCAACTGGTACCCAAGGAGTGGGGAGGAGAGGCGGGAGGAGTTGCAGCCACCAGTGGCTCAAAGAACAGTTAAATTCTGTCGTTTCTCTGGGGCTCAGATGCAATGAAACGTGTTGTCAGTCTTTCATTGTCTGTGTTAACAGTTACCAAAGATGGATTTGCTCAGAATTTGTTATTAGATTTTCCAAAAGGTTTCATCTGTTCACTCATTATTTCCATATATAGATATTTGACTGAACTCACAGGGCAGTGAACCCGTTTCTGCTTTACATTGTCATGGCCCTTAGAATTGTGATCTTTCATCACCCGCGTTTACATCACGTCTGTACCTGACAGGTTGTTTCTAAGGCCCCCTCCTCAGTGTTGCTATTTTTAGATACTGTCTTCCTGTGCGGGGAAGACCCAGAGTTTCTGGAAATGCTACAATCCAGGGCACATTTTCTGCCTAGATTTCACTGTACTCTTTTCCCTAGAGAAGTTTCCAGCTCACTCCTTTGAGAATAGTATCCTATGGAAATATGCCTCCAATTTTATAACATATCAGTTGGAAAATATGGTTTGAATCAAGTTTGATTCACATACTAGTTTTCAGGAATGCAAAGCACTTTGAACTTTGTGTGATTTAAGCAAATATTAAAACTGGTTTGAACAAGTCTTTTAGCCTTACTCACTTCCAGTTTCCTCATCTGCAAGATGGAATAATACTACTCATCACACCCACCCCATCGGATTTCTGCGTTCAAGTGCTGTATGAGTTGAAGGATAGCTGTGGGAATCTTCCGTGTATCAAATAAGAGGACTTGATTCCTGCAAGGCTGCTAAGAAACCATTTGAAATCCTGTGTGTATACTCATCAATAGTTCTTTGAGGGTAGAATAATAGAATTCTTTTTAAAAATTATTAATGTTTTTAAGATTATGTTTTTATGGTTATTTTAGACTATAAAAATAACATAGCTTCCTTAAAGGAGCTGATAATCTGTTGATTAACATCTGTGAAGCCTGATCCAAAAATTAAGGCAAAATAAACTACCTGGTTAACAAAAGTTACTGTTGAGAAGTAAATTTAAGTTTGAACTTCCTGTCAACCAAGGCAAAAAGGCGAATGCGATGTATTTTCTACTCTTTGTTCCCTTTTAATCATGTGTTTATTTCCATTTTATCTTGCCTAATTCCTCTTTGACACAGTGTGCTTAAGTAAATCACAGTGAGTTAGGATAGTCATCAATTTATGAGTGTATAGTCAGATAACGCATAGCATTTCTTCTCGAGAGTATAGTTTTTTCCCCTCATAGCAAATTTTTAAACAATTGGTCTCATAGATCCATGTTAAGTGATACTACATGACAGTGGATGACAGCAGATGAAATAAGAGTTGGTTCTGTGCCAGCCCTATGTCCCAGTCCAGCTTGTTCTCTCCCCTTAGGGGGTCTTCTCTTCAGGAGACTCCAAGGCGTGGAGAGGGTCTCACCTTAGCAGGAGGACTGGATTTCCCCACCACCCCCGACTTGGTTTCTGGTCTATGTAATGTTTAATCAGTGTGTGTGTGTGTGTTTGGGTGTGGGTGTGTGTGTGGGTGTGGGTGTGTGTGTGACTTTTCCCATCAGAGGAGAGGGAATGCCTTCTACTGCAGTCCTGGCTGGTCCCAGACAGACACACACACACCCCCGCCTCTGTGTGGCAGGCTGCGTTCCCACCCCCTCTCCCTGGGCCCTTCTTAGAGCTCCTTGGTTTCAAATCTAGGACGTCTCAGATCCGTGAGGTCTCAAACACTGAAAAGCGTTAGAACTTCCAGGGTCCACAGATAATTAACTCCTATTTCCGTTAATTAAATAAGCACAGATTGAGCATCCCCTTACTATGGACAGGTGACTATTTCCAAGTCCCACGGTCAACTTCTTACTGTCTCTCTGCAGTCTTTGGAATTATGGAAGGCTAGGTGATATTCAGGGTAATCGTATTCATCAGCACATAGATGCGTTTTTCTTTTTTGTTGTAAAACACCTTCCCTGTCCTGTGTCCCTGTCTGCCAGCACTTCTGTTGCCCTTTATGTAGACATTTAGCTACCAAAGCTTGCCTTTACCCATAATTGATTTTTGTGGAGGGCTTAGCATGCTCTGTTATCCATCACTTGTTTTATTGAGGCATTATGAAATCTTATTTTTTCAGATTGTAAGGGGAAAAGTTCTATTTTTTGTTTTGTTTTATTTTGTAGAATTAAATTACCTGAAGCTAAATGTATTTAGTCCTGTCTCCAGAATGTAAATTTTCTCTTGCATCCATCTCTTTTTGTCCATTTTAAATGCCTCTGTGTCAGTCTGGCTTTTACAATACCTTTTTTCTAAGCTTTATTAAGCTGTAAATCACATAGCATACAATTGACTCATTTAGAGCATACCATTCAGTCGTTTTTCACATATTCACAAATCTGTGCAACCCTCACCCCCGACACTTAAAGCATTTTCATTAGCTTAAAGGGAAGTCCTCTTACCTGTCAGCTGCTGCCCCTCTGTCTCTTCAGCCCTGAGCGGCCACCACTGTACTTCCTGTCCCTGTAGATTTCCTGTCCTGGACATGTCACATGAATGGAATCCTGGAACGTGTGGTCTTTTATATGACTGGCTTCTTTCACGTAGTGTAGTGTTCTCAAGGCTCATCCTTGTTGTAGCAGGTAGCGGCACTTCGTGTTTATGGCTGATTATATTCCATGTTATGGATACGAAGCACATTTTCATCTGCTCACCAGTTGATGGACATTTGGGTTGCTTCCACTTTAAAGTACCCTTCCAGCAGCTTCTCCCCTGTTCTCCCTGCTTCTCTGCCCCCATTTCCACCTTATTCCATGAAGGACCTCTAGAATCCATTCTGTACCTGATTTTTTCTTTTACTTTGTAAAAAAAAATTTTTAAGTGTCTTCAAAGATATACAGCCAAACAGAAATTTCTCATGTGGTATGTATGTGATTATTTCCTTCTTTTAGTGCCATCTGATTTCCCACCTTTTTTCTTAGCTGTCTCTTCTTCCCACCGCCCAGAATAGTGCCCCCGACTCCACAACAGCCTGGCATGTCTCCTCCTATGCTTTTCTGCACACCGTGTATCTAGATGTATCTATTCACACATACGTGCATACGTAGAACAAGTGTCAGTCATGTTTGATGGGACCACTGTTTGTTTTACAGTAATGAGATTCTTATACATACTTCTCTGCATCTTGTTTTTCTCACCTTACAAAAAGCTTGAGAGTTAACTGGGGTATTTAAAAATATATTTAGTATTTATTTCTATCTGACGTGAAAGTCACTCAGTCGTGTCCAACTCTTTGCAACCCCATGGACTATACAGTCCATGGAATTCTCCAGGCCAGAATACTGGAGTGGGTAGCCTTTCCCTTCTCCAGGGGATCTTCCCAACCCAGGGATCGAACCCAGGTCTCCTGTACTGCAGGCGGATTCTTTACCAGCTGAGCCACCAGGGAAGCCCATTTATATGTTATTTAATCATTTTATATACTATTTGTATCTAATATTTATTGCTTACTTAATTTGTTAATTTTTTTTTTAATTTATTTTTACCACACCACTCAGCTTGTGGGATCACAGTTGTCTATCAGGGATTAAACCCACGCCCTCATCAGTGAAAGCACAGAGTCCTAACCACTGGATCTCCAGGGAAGTCCCTACTGGGGCATTTTTAATTTGTGCTTATTTTTTAATGGGCATATAACATTTCATGATGGCCATCATATCAGCGTATACCCGGCCATTCCTCTGGTCTGGTTTCCAGTTTTGCCACTACCAACGGAAGGGGGAGGGGTGGGGAGGGGAGGCCCCTCCACAGCCCAGGTCTGACCCTGGCCGGCAGCCCCTGAACCTGAAGCAGTGGCTTCAGACTTGAGTGCCATGTCCACTGTCAGCGCAGGCTCCCTCTCCGCCTTTTTGGTGTGAGCTCTGCTCTCTGTGCAGAATGTCCCGTCCCCACAGGACTGAGTTGTAGATGTGAGAGTCCAGACTCTGACTTGTGGGATCTTAATTCAAATTCATGTACTGCCTGTACCATCTCAGTACTTTTCTTTCTTCTGTATTCCCAAGAAACACGGTTTTAATTTTCAATGTGTTTTTAAATTCACTTTGAATTGGAGGACAGTTGCTTTACAATATTGTGTCGGTTTCTGCCATGTATCAACATGAATCAGCCATAGGTATATGTATATGTCCCCTCCCTCTTGAACCTCCCTGCTGCTTCCTACCCTTTCCCACCCTTCTGAGTTGTCACTGAGCACCAGATTTGACCTCCAGACCACCAGAAGGTATAAGGGATTCTTTACTTTCCTCTCAATTTTGCTGTGAACCTAAAACTGCTCTTAAAAAACAATAACTGTGGAGACAGTAAAAATATGAGTGGTTGCCAGGGGTTGGGGAGAGGTAGAGGTGAATAGATGAAGCACAGGATTTCTGGGCAGCAAAACCACTGTGTGTGAGGCTCTGATGATGGACACGTGTCATTACACACTCATCAAAACTCAGAGAATGTAACACCCGAGTGAACCCTGACGTCAGCTGTGGGCTCAGGGTGAGTAGGATGTATCCTGTGGGTTCATCGGTTATAATGAATGCACTACTCTGGTGAGGGCTGTTGGTTTAAGACACACAAGAATCTAGCACGTATTTTTTATGTTTTCTCCCCAAGCATGAATCACAAAACCTTGATGCCTAGTAGGTGTTTATTCATTTAATATTTGGTAAATGGATCTCCTGGGACTTTAATTACCCTAGTTCATGGCTGTTATTTCCCAAATCCTCTTTAGCTGTTGGCCTGCAAAACTTCCCAGTTAGGACACTGCAGGGAGTCTTTGAAGGGGGGCCCTCCAGTTCGGGCAACTAGTTACCAGTGTGGACTGGACGCCGTGAGGGAAGTTTTAAAAGGACACATGCCTTTGAGTTGTGACTTGTCCCCCACCCCCCTAGCTGTGTCATCTTTGAACCAGAAAGAAAAGGAAGTTAAAACTCAGAAGAGACCCACCAATGGAAATACAGGTCTGCTCCCCTCACGATGGCCCTGTGGGTTGCCCAGGGTGACAATCTGCCCAGAGATCCGCCTTCCCTGGTTAAATTTCTGTGAAGGGGCAGAAGCACAGTCACAATGGGAGCCTGGAAAGAGTGGCCACTCCTGGTGGCTGCCTCCCACCCTCCCCTCCCTGGGCTCTATGAAACCCTACAACCACACCACACTAATTAGCCCGAGAATGGAAGGGGTTGTCATGGCGACCGAGCACTTTTTAAAGCACAGGAATGGTGTTCATTATTGTTCAGTGTCTTTAGCTGTGGCGAAAAGGTCAGTGTGGCAGTTGTTTTCCATATGAATTTTGGCCTGAGAGCGAAACTGAATGTGGAATGTTCCTCGGAGGGACTGGAAGATGGTAAGTGCGGCTGGACTTTATGGATAGGGGTGTCCATTTAGTAGTATTTTTCAGAGTTTTAATAACTAGTACCAAACTAAGGAATTGTATGGACTTTGTTAAGTAGAGATCGGAAGAAAAGGAGCAAGGGAAAAACAGTATGGGTGAGGAATGGTGAAAGTTTAGAGAGATTTTTAAAAAATTGGACAAGTCTTGAAGCATCAAATGATTAAACATGAAATTTGTAGATTTCTCTGACTATGAATTTAACAGTTAACTAAGCCTGATGTCTTATTCAGTGTTTGTTTTATGTTAGCTCTCTGGTGGTTATTGTGGATTCAGATTATAAGAACTTTTAACCACATACCTTCAGAACTGTGGACCTCTCCTTTTTTTTTAATCCAAAGATTAAGTAGAGGAGTAACCAAGGCTAGTTTTTTCATGCTTTTATTCTATTCTTTCTTGTCTAAGAATATTTGAAATAATTAAGACTAGAAAGCAGTGAGCCACAGTTCTTTGGGTATTTGCCCTCGTTTATTGGCTAGTTTCGGGTAGAATACTGCCGAGTAGAGACAGTTTAACTACAGTGTTTTAGGGAGAAATTAAATACGAGAGAAGTCATTCTGCTGCATGGGACAGCAACTTTTCCATCAAACGCTGCAAAGATTTGCAGAGCATTCTTCAGATTTATGTTTTGCTAGTTTGGAAAGTGAACAGGAGAACGTGCCTTTCAGCCTGATTTTGTGCTAATAACTGGCTGTGTTTTTAAAGCTCACAAATTTAAGCCACTTTATGTCTTTGCACTTTTTTAACAACATCTTTGAGTCCTATGGCACTATTTTTCAGTCATCTTATACACAGTTCTGTAAGATAACAAAATACAAGTTAATTAAAGGAAGTGGGGTATCTGGATTAAAAAACAAATCCCTGCTCAAAAAGCTGTGAGTGGGAAATGGCCTACTTCGGAGCTTTTCCCTGAAAGACCGTTGTCCTGTCAGCGATGCCAGCTTGTTTGGCAACTGAGCAGATCTGAGAATGTGGTTCAGAATGTTAAGTCTTGGTCTGATTTCCTCTGTCTTTCATTTGTATGTTCCGGGATTAATGTATTTAGTGATCATAGTATGGAATGTGATAAACAGCGTGTTTGACTAGAAGTTGAGAATTTTCTCCACTTACAATCTCTCCTTTTTCTCTCTAGCCCCTAACTCTTTCCTTAGTCCTCCCTGGGTCACTTCACTGCATTCTTCAGCTAAAAAAATGCCTGGAAATTGAAGTATTAAAGTGACAAATGCATGACACTTTAGCTTCTTTGGAAAATGTAGAATTAAAAATGGTGGTTTGGTTATGATATTCATAAAATAATCAGAAATTTGAACCTGGATATTAATATCAAGAAATTATTGATATCTTTTAAATATAATAGTATTGTGATAAAAAGTGATTGAAGGGTTAGTCTTTTAGTCATGTCCAACTGTGGCCCACCAGGCCCCTCTGTCCATGGGGATTCCCCAGGCAAGAATACTGGAGTGGGTAGTCATTTCCTTCTCCAGGGGATCTTCCTGACCCAGGGATTGAACCCTGGTCTCTGCACTGCAGGTAGATTCTTTCCCATCTGAGCTACAGGGAAGACTCATAACAGTGTTGTAGTTCTATTTAAAAATGATACTGATGGGGGGACTTCCCTGGTGGTCCAGTTTTTAGGACTCTGATTCCACTGCAGGGGCACAGGTTTGATCCGCATTTGGGGAACTAAGATCCTGCATGCTGCACAGTGTGGTCGAAAAAAAAAAAAAAGTTAAAAAAAAAATGATACTGATATGTTTACAAATGAGAAGGTGTGCTGTCTGGGACTTGTTGCCCCAAAACATCCAGGAACAAAGAGTACAAGGGCTAAGGATGGGGCAGGGTTGATAGTGCTGGCTATTATGACCAGTCTATAGGTACACGGGATGAGTTCGTTTTCTCTTGTACGTATTTGTGTAGGCCTAAAGTGTATGTGTGTACAGCTGTGGTGTGGGTGGTCTTGTTAATAACCTCATCTTCTCACCTCTTTGCACATTTTAGATGCCCGACCAGTTTGACCAGGCAGTCGTGGTCAACCAACTGCGGTACTCGGGGATGCTGGAGACGGTCAGGATCCGGAAAGCTGGCTATGCCGTCCGGAGACCCTTCCAGGACTTTTACAAAAGGCAAGATGGAGTTGCAGAGACCCTCCTTTTCAAAGAGATTGGGGAAAGGGTTGTAGCCCGAGGTGATACTGGGTGTTCTTACATTGCAGGTATAAGGTGCTGATGAGGAACGTGGCGCTGCCTGAGGACATCAGGGGCAAGTGCACGGCGCTGCTGCAGCTCTACGACGCCTCCAACAGTGAGTGGCAACTGGGGAAGACGAAGGTAAGATTTCAGAGAGCGAATGGCTGGCCCGTCAGCCCCCGGAGAGATGTCTGAGTTCAGTGTCCTGTGATGACTGTTAACCAATTGTTTTTCAGCATTGGGAAGATGATATCATGGTATCACGCTGGCCAACACTCTTTGTCCTTCTACCATTAACCTTTTATTTGAAGTCCTTGACTCTCTGGGGACTCTGTTCTTGGGGACCCATTGAAGCATCAGGTCCTGTGTATATTTTCATTCAGTCAGTCAACAGATGTTGGCTGATAGGCAACTCAGTGCCAGAAAAGAGCTGGGCAGCCTCCAGCATCTAAGAAGTGAGGCACCAGACCCTCTAACTTTGCGTTGTCATAACGCTGCCCGTTCCCTGGGCACCGCGGGAGCTGTTGTGTGAGAGACCAGAAATCGTCTGAAATCATCTAGGTTGCCCAAAGTCCAGTCCCAAAAGCCAAGGTGAAATCCATTCTTTACACATGCAGGTATGAGGCCTTTACCCCTGAGCTAAGTGATGATTGGTCTGGCCTCGATTGCAAAAATTAGCCATAAAATTGGCAGTGCAACCTTTTCTCCCAGTATCAGAAATGGCCAAAACCCCCATGTGGGCTTCCAGCCTTGTGTCCCCTCCCACCTCCAGTGTCTTACCACACCGGAGAGGCAGAAATGCAGGCAGCTGGGGCCTGGCCTTTGAGTGTATGGATGTCCGCAGAGTTGGAGGTATTCCTTGAACCGCAGTGTAGGGTCAGAGAAGTATTTTAAAGTTGCTGCTCAGATTATGTTTTTAACCTAGGAGTTTCTTTGTATAAAAAAAAGAGAGGAAGAAGAGGGAAAGAGAGACAGGTATCTTGCAGTTTGACTATCTTCATCTTAGAGCCGCTCTGATAAAATACCACAGCGTGGCTTAAACACACACGTTTATTTCACAAAGTTCTGGAGGCTGGAATCTGCGATCAGGGTGCCTACGTGGTCAGGTTCTAGCAAGGGACTCCTTCTTTCTTTACCGTCAGCTGCCTTCTTATTATGTCCTTAAACGGTGGAGAGTGAGTTCTGGTCTGTCTTCCTTCTTTCCATCATGGGACCTCACCGTCCTAAATGAAATTACTTCCTAAAGGCCTGATTTTCAAATACCATCACGCTGGCAGTTAGGGCTGCAGCATATGAATTGGGGGCAAAGGGGTGCTAGACATTCAGTCTGTAACACTGATGTGAAATTAATGACAGGTATTTAGGCACCAACTGGAGGTGACTTAGTACACGCACATCTATTAGGGTAGAAACAGCATGCAGAGGTATTGTGTGAGTTACCTACTGCTGTGTAATAATCAGCCATAAACTTAGCAGCTTTCACAGCATGAGGCAGTGATCTCCTAGTGTCTGTGGGTCAGGGCTCCAGGCACAGAGTAGCTGGTCCTCACTCTGGGTCTCAGGCTGTCAGCTAGGGCTGCATTCGCTTCCAGAGCTTGTGGTCCTCTTCCCAGCTCATGTGGCTCTAGAATTGAGTTCTTTGTGGTTGTAGGACTGTTGTTGTTGTTGTTCAGTCACTCAGTCATGTCCGATTCTTTGCAACCCCATGGACTGTAGCCCACCAGGTTTCCCTGTCCTTTACTATCTCCCAGAGTTTGCTCAAACTCATGGCCATTGAATCAGTGATGCCATCCAACCATCTCATCCTCTGTCGTTCCCTTCTCCTTCTGCCCTCAGTCTTTCCCAGGCCTCTCTTTTCCTGCAGGCTGCTACCCTGAAATTACTCTCAGCTTCTAGAGTTTCCCACCCAGTTTCTTACCCCATGTAGTACATGTACACGGTACTACACAGTGCACATAGTAGGAGCTCAGTCAGCGTCAGTTAAGTGCTTAAATCAAAACACACACACACACACTGTTAGGGAATGACACGAGCTTGTTATATGTTCAGTCTCAGGAAAACACCCACTGATGTTCTCACCCTGGGCCCACCTGCTTCTTCAGGGCCAGCAGGAGAAGCTTGGTGGAGTCTTATATATAATGTAACACACTCGCAAGAGGGATACCCCTTCACCTGTGCCACGTCCTAGGAGAAAGACAGATTCCACCCACCCTAGTTGGATTAAGCAAGGGTGTAACATATCGGGGCGTTTGGGGTCCCTTGGGGTGTGTGTCCTTGCAGGTTTGAAGGTCTCTCTACCGGGAACTCTCCCCTCTCCTTGTTTTAGCCAGTCTATCCTTCAAGTCTGCTTGGATGCAGACTGATGGGAATCGCTTTTTTTTTTTTTCTTTCTTTTTTCTTTTTTAAATTGAAGTATAGTTGATGTACAGTGTTGTGTTAAATGCCGGGGTCCAGCCCCGGCTGATCCAGGGTATTTGAAGGGGAGACGGCTTCGGCGACTATTTAAATATTCATCAAAGATATAAAGAGTAATAGAATGAGGATAGCTCAGTAGGAAAATTCAGTGGAGAAAAGAGGCTGAGTAGCTTGGTTTACGCGGGAGACCAATAAAAGTTCAAGACAAGAAGCTTGTGCCACTTACATAGGCCGCAGGCGTCCTTCCGTTCTCCCGAAGGAGAGAAGACACTGAGGCCTCCCCAGTCGGATCTTAGAAGCCCAGGCATAATTAGTAAGCATGGCGGGTCCCGTGCTCCAGATGGAGACTCAGCCAGAGTGAGAGAGCGACATGGGTAGACCAGTCTTTCGAGGAACTGATCCCCCTTCTTTATTTTCCAGAGCCTGTTTTTATACACTGAGATGTTATGCAAAAGTCACGTGGGGACAGCAGTCCTGACTTTTATTAAAGTCAGGTGCTTCATACAAATGTATACAGAGGCCTTAGGGTGTTACATCATCTTCTGGCCAGGGGGGCCTGCTGACAATTTACGACCCTCTCCTTGTGACGGTGGTCAGTCAACCAGAACACTTTTTTCTCCAAGGGTGATTATTCTTAAAACAGACGCCACCCAAATAAAGTTACATTCCTATAGGGTGAGGGTGTAGTGGGTTTTAGTTAAGGAAAGAATTTACTTAGCCTAAGGTCTAACGTGATTAATACCAAAGGTTAATACTTATTTCTTCTATATATTCATTAATGTGTGTAAGGGCAGGGGATGTGGAGTCTTAGCAACAAACATTGGCTCAACAAATGAAAAATCCTTCACCAATACAATTTCTAATCAGCCCACTATACTTATACTAATAGTTTTCTAACTTTTCTAAGGAACCTGTTTTTAGAAGGTTTAAAGCATCTCGTGCCTCTCACGGTTGGGAGGCTGTGAGCAATCACATTTGGCCGGACAAGCCTGTCAGGCAGGCTAGAGAACCTTCAGAGGAGTTTGTAGGTTAAAACACTCTTGTCACGCCCAGGAATTATTATTAACTGGAGCTCTAAGTTAACTCCTTCTCCGAAAGAGGTGGTGGGAGACAGCCCCCCGTAAAGTCAGAGGTGTAGGGGAGAGCACAAAGTAGTAAAGTAGGCAGGCTCTGGTTATGGGGGTAGATGCTCGAGGATTTCCAGGGGGACTCCTGTGGCTCGATCCCGCCTTTGCTTATGTCGAGCCTCCTTCCTCATGACCTTTGTCATGGGCGGAGTACCTCACGCCGGCCCCCAACAGTTAAATCTGCTGTACAGCAAAGTGACTCAGTTATACACATATATACCTGCTTCTCCATATTCTTTTCCATCATGGTTTATCACAGGATATTGAATAGAGTTCCCTGCGCTATACAGTAGGACTTTGTTGTTTATCCATCCTGTAGTAGTTTGCATCTGTCCATCCCAAACTCCCAGTGCACCCCTCTCCCACCTGCTCCCCCTTGGCAGCCCCCAGTATATTCTCTGTGTCCATGAGTCTGCTTCTGTTCTGTAGATCCGTTGATTTGTGACATAGTGTGGATTCCACATGTAAGTGGCATCACATGGTATTTGTCTTTCTCTGGGAATCCTTTTTGACGTGCTTCATCTCCCCCTGCACCGAAACTCACCCCTAAATTGGATTAAGCCCCCTCCTCTGTCATGGCTTCCCTCATAGCTCAGTTGGTAAAGAATCTGCCTGCAATGCAGGAGAGCCAGGTTCAATCCCTGAGTCAGGAAGATTCCCTGGAATCTTACATTCTCTATAATATATTACATTCTCTATAGTGTACCTTCCTCCTATCTCACTTCCTTGTATAGTGGAATAATATCAAAGATCATTGACTTACTGAGCCAATAGCAGTCACTTTTTTGAGCACTGAGCACCAAAAAACCAATCCAACTTCATTTACAAATGGAAGTCAGACCCCAGCACAGCTTAGAACTGGGTGTTGCACAGGGATATAGAGACATAAAAGCATTACCCCTGGTTTACTTATTTGCTGGGAGATGTCATCGCGTTATTATTGTTCAGTTGCTCAGTCATGTCCGACTGCGACCCCATGGACTGCAGCACTCCAGGCTTCCCTGACCTGCGCTGTCTCCCAGAGTTTGCTCAGACTCATGTCCATTGAGTTGACGATGCCATCCAACCATGTCATCCCCTGCCCTCAGTCTTTCCCAGCATCAGAGTTTTTTCCAATACAATTAATAAATTATAGTGTGATCTCTTTAAGGAATGAGGACACAGCTCCAGGAGAGAGCTCACTGTGAATTGAAATGATCAGAAAAGTATTCAAGAAAAGGAAGTCTTTAAAGAGGAGTTAAATTTTAACTGGTGACACATTGGCAGTAGAATGGAAGCTTATCATTTCATGTAAATATTAGGAAGTAAATGTAAACATGGAGAGCATTTGAATTGTATCCGCTAAATAGCTTTGACCTTGACCAACTTTTGACTTAATTATATGCTAGCAGTGTTTCTGTCTGTGCTACTGCCAGAGGTCTTTGCATTTAAACCCGTAAACCACTAAGGAGCATCCAGATCTTCTGGATAAGAAGTTTCTGTCGACACTTACACGGTAGAGGGAACTGTGGGCAGCGCTGTAGTCAGAAAACCAAACATGGCACCAGGACTGAATTCACAGGCTTAAAAAACACATCTAGTTGTTGAAAGGCAAGGATTTAAATCTGCTGGGGAAGCACCCCTAAAGAAGATGGGAGGCTGGCTGAGCCCCCGGAGCAGCCCGATCAGGAGATGGGATGTGTGTCCCCCCTGAGAAGCTGAGTTTAGGGAGGCAGAGGTGGACAGCTGCTCCCCTCTTTTTTTTTTTTTTGCCTGGCTTAGGCTTTTCCCTCTGCCCTGTGACTCTAGCACGTTTCACTTTTCCGGTCACCTGGACTACACTGCCAGACCTTACTTCTTCCGTGGCAATAAAGTCTGCAAGCGGTGTTCTAAAAAGACCTGTTTACTAGAATAATCCATAGGCTCTTAAGCTATCTAAAGAAAGGATTTTTTTTTTTAAAAAGAGCCACAGGAAAATATTCATATTGGGTAGTGAGTCAAGGTTGGCCGAGCAGCCCCCTGAGTGGGTGTTGACCTTTCCTAGGCTGTTTGATGATTCCCGACAAGGACCTCCACTCACAGCAGCTGGATCCTGCTAACTTTATCTTGGCTGTGTCCTGGGAACATGGTGACGTGGCAAAAGGCACCCTGGGCTGGAAGAACTGGATCAATTCCCACTTGTCACTGCGTAAATTCAGGGTAGATGTTCTTAATGAAGCCAAGTCAGGTCTCTAAAGCATTTTGCTCCGTTTTCCATTATAGAAAGAGGATCTAGATAAAGATGTGGATGTAAGTCTAATGGGCAGAGCAGAGAGCTCTCTTTGATGGACATGAAACTAAAACAGGTATTTCTCTGATTCTGATCCAATCAAGAGAGTCCTTAGACTTCTGATACGGTGATAGACTTCCCTTCATATTGTTGTTCAGTCACTAAGTCATGTCCAACTCTCCTAACCCCATGGACTGCCGCATGCCAGACCTCCCTGTTCCTCACTGTCTCCCAGAGTTTGCCCAAGTTCACGTCCATGGTCAGTGATGCTACCGTTTCATCCTCTGCTTCCTTCTTCTCCTCCTGCCTTCAGTCTTTCCCAGCATCAGGGTCTTTTACAATGAATTGGCTATTCACATTAGATGGCCAAAGTATTGGAGCTTCAGCTTCAGAATCAGTCCTTCCAATGAGTATTCAGGATTGATTCCCTTTAGGATTGACTGCTTTGCTCTCCTTGAGTCCAAGGGACTCTCGGGAGTCTTCTCTGGCACCACAGTTCGAAAGCATCAGTGGTGATCAGCCTTCTTTATGGTCCAACCGTCACATTCCTGGGGTTCCTTGATAGCTCAGTTGGTAAAGAATCCACCTGCAATGCAGGAGACCCTAGTTTGATTCCTGGATCAGGAAGATCCTCTGGAAATGGGATAGGCTACTCACTCCAGTATTCTGGCCTAGAGAATTCCATGGACTGTGTAGTCCGGGGGGTTGCAAACAGTCAGACACGACTGAGTGACTTTCACTTTCTTTCTTTCTCACATCCCTGCTTGACTACTGGAAGCACCAGAGCTTTGACTATATGGACCTTTGTCAACAAGGTGATGTCTTTGCTTTTTAATACGCTGTCTAGGTTTGTCATAGTTTTCCTTCTAAGAAGCAAGCATCTTTTTCCTTCATAAAGCTTCCTGTTTGTTCATGTGATAAATATATGGCTCTTTGGAATTAACACTTCTGTTTTATTATGTCACCACCATCGTCATCACTCTTCGTCAAGATTTAACTTTAGTAATTCCATGGGGGGTCCAGCAGTTACAGCTTCACGTCCACTGTAAGGGGTGCAGGTTTGATGCCTGGTCAGGGAACTAAGATCTGGAATGCCATACCACACAGCTCCATCAAAAGAAAAAAAAGTAAATGGCGAATGTTAAAAAAAAAAAAAAAGACTTTATTACTTTTTCTTTTAAATAGTAAGCAGAAGCATTTGAGTAAGCTCCTTAATGTAGAAGAATCATCTCAAAGAGAAGTTTAAATATTTCTTTGAAGTCCAGGCTTGGTGAAAACTGCTGCTGACCTATTGTTTTGGTAGAGATTCATATTTCTGGAAACCTTTTATCATTATCGAACAAACATAGTTTATGCTTGTAGCTTCTGCTTCTTACTTTTTTTTTTTTTTTTTTTTTTACTAACCTTGCAGTCTCTTTATGCATCAGTGGATCATATTACTTGCAATTGTAGGAAGAGCATTGTATGCAAAGGTTTTTTGGGAGAGGTATTGTGGGAGAGTTTTACAAATGCTCAGAAATCCACAGCAGGAGTAGGTAAGGTTTCTGTGAGTCACATGGTGGTAGAATTCTTTATTTGCTTTTTTGTTCAAATGTCTTGGAAGAAACAGAGCAGAAAGTCTGGAAGAATGTGCCATCAGGGGACATGATGCATCGTTGTAGGCCAGAATGAGTCACAGGAGCATAAGTCAAGAAATCATGAATGAGGGAGTGTGTCATTTAACCCCCGACCAGTATTTGGGATTAGTTTTTTTAGGTAATAATTCAAAACTTCTTAGGTGTGCATCACATTGGAAAATACAAAATTAAAAGCTCCTGTGATTGAAAAGTGAAAGTGTTAGTCCCTCAGTTGTATCCAACTCTATGTGACCCCATGGACTTTAGCCTGCCAGGCTCCTTTGTCCATGGTATTCTCCAGGCAAGAATACTGGAGTGGGTAGCCGTTCTGTTCTCCAGGAGATCTTACCAGCTTAGGGATGGAACCTGGGTCTTCTCCATTGCCAGTTGATTCTTTACTGTCTGAGCCACCAGGGATGCCCTGCCATGATTGAGGGGAGGGTCTTTTATTTTCATACTTTTTCAAATATTAGGGATTCTGATACAAATGCCAGTTACCAGACACACTTATTTTATGTAAATGACAAGCTTAGTATTGAAGTGCCCATAGCCAGAAACAGGCCAACAGATAGCTACCATCTGTTTAGTCCTGATTCTGATTGTCTTGTGGTGGCTGTAACATCAATGATTCAGTGCTCATTTCAAACAGTTTACAGAATTACACTCTTAAATATCAAATTTTTAATTTGCTTTATTTTTGAGGCCAAGAAGCTTGATTGTAATCACTTGACAGCATGAAGAGAGACTTTCCACGTGATGACAAATAACGTTTTACAAATGTTTTGGTTATTTCCCCCTCCGTTTCTTTCGTTAGGGGGTCTTTTCACGTCTCTTGTTACTTAGTGCAGACTAGTGCTGGTCCCTGACCTGTTTGCCCTGACCCACAATGAGATAAGTGTTTATAAACTTCAGTGGCAATTTCACAGTCGTCTTATGCCTGTTGAACTAATAATAAACAAAAAAGTAGGACTTCTATGTTAAATATCCTTAGGTTTTTTTTCTTTCTGGTAATATATTTTGACTACATTTTACAAAAGTCTTAGTCTTTGACAGATGGGATATTAAAAAAATCCTTTCCCCACTAGGAATTTGAGATTCCCTCTGCTGGGCAGCATTGCTTTTTGTGTTTGGAGCAAAAATCGGAGAGAGAAAAAAAGCCTTACCCTCACCCCTCCACCCACCCAAAGCAATCTCTGACTCCGAGAGGCCTTCCCTATACTTGCCACTCTGCGGTTGTGACATGTCACTCCCTCCTGGGCAGGTGTTCCTTCGTGAGTCCTTGGAGCAGAAACTGGAGAAGCGACGGGAAGAGGAGGTGACGCGGGCGGCCATGGTGATCCGGGCCCACGTCTTGGGCTACTTGGCGAGGTAAGAAGTATGCAGAGGGGAGTTTCACCTGATGTTTCACCTGATGGTGCTGGCTATTATATGCTTTCATTTAAAATAGACCCAGATGGTTTCTTATCAGGACCAGGCTAAGGAGAGGGCCAGGGCAGTGCTCCCAATTGGTGATGCCAGTTAGCTTGACGTGGGCAGTAAGTGGGAACAGGGGCTCGTGATGTCTCAGAGCGGTAGTGTCTCTGGGGGGCATCGGGCGAGATATTTAAATAGTTTCCCTAGCTCCTTGGGGCCATATACTGAAGCCACAGGCAGTTCGCCAGTTTACCTTGGTGTCGACCCACGGGGTCCACAGCGGCCCCCTCTCCCGGGTTTGCCCAATGAGACAGGCACTTTCTCGTGCATCCCTAGACCAGCGGGCTGGTCCACTGGTCATCATCTCATCATCATACATTACATTTTCTCAAACATAAAAGCCATCCTGCGGTGGTGAATCCTTTTCCCTTTTGCTCCTAAGAACAGCAGAAAGTATCACATCCCTTGGTTCTGTTTACAGCCTCACTTCCTGCCAGGACTTTGCAAAGTCAGTTATTAGGAGTGATGTGTTTATTTAGCCAATATGATGATAGGCTTCTTGCTTGAGTTCTGTTATTATTCTTTTGTTTTTCTTCTGTTTTGCCCACAAGGGCCTACTCACTGGCTCCCTGTAATGAGTCCCATAATGAGTAGATCAGCCCCAAATGAGATCCTGCTCTCTTGTCGTGTAACATTAACATAAACTCCTGTGAAGAGCTTGTGGCCTCATTCCGTCCTCAGCAATGCTGTTGTGCTGTTTTCGTTCTCATTTTTCAGAAAGCAATACAAGAAGGTCCTTGATTGTGTAGTGATCATACAGAAGAACTACAGGGCCTTCCTCCTGAGGAGGAGATTTTTGCACCTGAAAAAAGCAGCTGTGGTTTTCCAGAAGCAACTCCGAGGTCAGATTGCCAGAAGAGTTTACAGACAACTGCTGGCAGAGAAACGAGCAGAGGAGGAAAAGAGGAAACGGGAAGAGGAAGAAAAGAGGAAACGGGAGGAGGAGGAAAGGTATGGACTTTCCTTATTTGCATGAAACAAGACAGGACACCTTTGGAGTTTTTATGCTCTGGATCCAGCCTTGAGGCCGTAATTCCCAGAGCATGCTGCTGAACCTGCTGTTGGAAACAGTATCTCTTGGTGGGTCAGATAAAATTCCTTGGCACCACTGAAGACCCAGTTTCATGCATATTTTTATTCATGCAAAGAATAGCTGTCTGTGTTGCCCAAGGAAGACACCCCGTTCATCCTTCATGCCTTTTAAGTCGTCTTTAGCAAAGCTTTTGTTAAAAAGTTCACTCTTAGCTCCTAGTAATGGTAGATGCCATTCTTGTAGCCGTCAACGTTGAGTTTAGCTTGATTTAAGGGTTTGGGAGGGATCATTAATTATTGCTGGTTTTTTTTTTTTTTTTTTTAAGATTTATTTACTGCTGAGCTGGGTCTTCATTGCCACCTTCAGGCTTTCTCTAGTTGCAGCGAGCAGGGCTACTCTTCAGTACGTGGGCTTCTGATTTCTCTCATGGTGGGGTGCAGCTCTAGGCTTGCAGGCTTTAGTAGTTATGGCACATGGGCTTAGTTGCTCTGCACCATGTGGAATCTTCCTGGACCAGGGATCGAACCCAAGTCCAGGGTTCAAACCCAAGTCCCCTGCATTGGCAGGCAGATTCTTAACCACTAGACCACCACGGAAGCCCAGTTAGTGCTCGTTTTGAGATGTCTATGTGAATAGGGTTGGCGCAGATGCAACAATGTGGAAAACTGGGACATGGGATCACAGTAATCTATGTTCCTCTGGAAACCATTTGAATATTTGTTTTATGTGGATTTTTATTGACTTTTCAAGCATGCTACTAAAGTGTGCCCCTCAACTGCTGAGCAAGCATTTGTAGCTTGTGCATCAGCAGAATGCGCCAGAAGCTTAGTGTTGTGACTTGTTTTTTAAACAATAATCTTGGGGAAAAAACCTTGGCTTTCTGAAAAGTGGTTCTCAGATTTTTTTTTTTCATTGCTTTCATTTATTTTCACTGTCTTTTTTCTTGACTATTTTTAGAGAAAGAGAGAGGGAACGAAGAGAAGCGGAGCTCCGCGCCCAACAGGTGAAAAACGCCACGACCACATGGTATCTTGTCTGTTACCTTCCCACTACTGACACTTTTGGAGAAGGAAATGGCAACCCACTCCAGTATTCTTACCTGGAGAATCCCATGGTCAGAGGAGCCTGGTGGGCTACAGTCCATGGGGTCACAGAGAGTCAAACTCAACTGAGTGACTAACACTTTCACTAACACTTTGCCCCAGGGATTAGAAACTAAAATAATCATATAGGGAGAAGGATTCAAAACTAAAGACACAGGAAGAAGGATTTTAGAGATGTTTCTATTGCCATTTCTAACCCATTACAGTTGGGTAAAAATGTGTGAATGTCTAAGATTTTTGTGCCAATCACAAAAGCATGCTGGCTCTAAACCAGCAGCGCCACTGTACTAATTTGCTCAGTCTATGATATATAGTACCACAGCCCGGAGGGAATTAAACAAGAGAAATCGATTGTGTCACAGTTCTGGAGGCTACAAATCCAAGATAAGTTTCTGCAAGGGTGGGTTTCTTATGAAGCTTCTCTCTGTAGGTTCATGGTGTGTCATTTACATGGTCTTACATCTGTGTGCATACTTCCCTGGTGTCTGTGTGTGTGTCCCCTCTTATAAGGACATCAGTTAGATTGGCTTAGAGCCCTACCACGGGGCCTCACTGTAACTTTATCACTTCCTTAAGGTCCTGTCCCCATATCCAGGCATATTCCAAGGGTCCTGGGGGTTAGACTACAGAGGATGAGATGGTTGGATGGCATCACTGATTCAATGGACATGAGTTTGGGTAAACTCCAGGAGTTGGTGATGGACAGGGAAGCTTGGTGTGCTGCAGTCCATGGGGTCACAAAGAGTTGGACATGACTGAGCCACTGAACTGAACTGGGGGATAGGGCTTCACATGGCAGTTTGGCAGAGGGAGGGGTGCAGATCAGCACACAACGGGCCCCATCGCATCATGCGGGAGGGCCGCTGCCCCCCTTCTCTGCAGGGTCACTTCCTGACCTCTTCCTTCCTCCGGAATCCAGGAGGAAGCAGCCCGGAAGCAGCGGGAACTGGAAGCCTTGCAGCAGGAGAGTCAGAGGGCAGCGGAGCTGAGCCGGGAGCTGGAGAAGCAGAAGGAGAACAAGCAGGTGGAGGAGATCCTGCGGCTGGAGAAGGAAATCGAGGACCTGCAGCGCATGAAGGAGAGGCAGGAGCTGTCCCTGACCGAGGCGTCCCTGCAAAAGCTGCAGCAGCTGCGGGATGAAGAGCTGCGGCGGCTGGAGGACGAGGCCTGCCGCGCCGCCCAGGAGTTCCTGGAGTCGCTCAACTTCGACGAGATCGACGAGTGCGTCCGCAACATTGAGCGCTCCCTGTCGGTGGGGAGCGGGTGCACAGGCGAGCAGGGCGCCGGGGCGGAGAAGCCCAGCTTCAACTTCAGCCAGCCCTACCCAGAGGAGGAGGAGGTGGATGAGGGCTTCGAGGCTGACGACGATGCGTTCAAGGACTCGCCCAACCCCAGCGAGCACGGCCACTCAGACCAGCGCACCAGCGGCATCCGGACCAGCGACGAGTCCTCGGAGGAGGACCCCTACATGAACGACACCGTGGTGCCCACCAGCCCCAGCGCTGACAGCACCGTGCTGCTGGCCCCCTCGGAGCACGACTCCTCCGCCGGGGAGCCCACCTACTGCCTGCCCCAGACCCCGGGGGCCCTGCCCGCCCCAGAGGGCGACTACGATTACGATCAAGATGACTACGAGGACGGGGCCATCACCTCCGGCAGCAGCGTGACCTTCTCCAACTCCTGCAGCAGCCAGTGGTCCCCAGACTACCGATGCTCCGTGGGCACCTACAACAGCTCGGGGGCCTACCGCTTCAGCTCGGAGGGCGCTCAGTCCTCGGTGAGTACCCGCCGGCCTGGTGCCACCCACCTCCCCGCCTCTTGCCCCCTGCCCGCCCTCATTGGGCTGGAAGTTGTCTGTCATCCACGCCCCTGTTGCACCCTCCCTGGGATGAAGACATCCCCCCACAGGATGGGCCAAAGGCAGGCTCTTATAGCTGGTCTGAGACCTATCTCTCTTGCCAGAAGCAATCCGGTGAGAAAATGGGCCTGTTGGAGCTTCAACACAAAACCCAGAGAACTGCATTTTGCCCAACGTCTAAGAAAACTGGCATGCTCAGTGGAGAACTTGGCCCGTGTCTGTCCTGGCTTTGCAGGAGGTTGGGAAATAAGGCCCGCTCTAAGCTCTAATGAGGCTCACCAGGGACCTTTCAGAGAATGCTCCAGACAGTAGCTTCAGGCTCACTGCAGGATATTGTGTATTGTTCTCATTGTAAGGGAGGAAACTTTGCAGGCTTCAGCAGGCCCTTTGTAGCTTCTGGATTTATTTGTAGTTTACTTTTTTTTCTCCTTTCTTTTCATTGACCATGTGTTAAATGCTCTCTGGATTTTGCTAAGATTTGAAAGATACATTTAGCACAGTAACCTAGAGGGGATTAACTCTTGAGTGGTTTGATTAAAATTACATGTTTAAGCAGTAGTGTTGTACTTAGAATACAGAGTCTTGGGATTAAAGTATGTCTCGTGTGCTACATCTCAAGTCCACCGACCACTCTACACCAGCAGTCAGTATTTTGTAATTCTGAATTCTTTTGATGACCACACTCCATTTTATTGTCACAAATCGGCCTGTGGCTTCTTCGTCAGTTACTTTTATTTTTTCAGTGTTGATCTGTGCTGGGCATTTCTGGTGATTGTTTTCTGTCCTTGTGGCTCACTGTTGGCTCTCTCTCTCTCTACCCTGGTTCAGTTTGAAGATAGTGAAGAGGACTTCGATTCTCGGTTTGATACAGACGACGAGCTTTCGTACCGGCGGGACTCTGTGTACAGCTGTGTCACGCTGCCTTACTTCCATAGCTTCCTGTACATGAAAGGTATGACCTGCGTCTGTCCTGGTGCCTGGGTCAGGGGTGAAGCGATGGGAAACTGAGGCTGATGGAAGGGGGACCGGGAAAATCTCCCCACATCCCCCTTCCCTGGTGTTAGGCCCTGTCAGGTGGATGGAGGGGACGCCATGGTGGTGTGGCCTTGGTGACCCGATCAGACTGTGCGTTAGGACAAAGGGTCTGCAGCCTCTGTCACCGTTTTCAAGCCATCTCTCTCTGTTGCCTCCATGTTTCGTGTGTGTGTGTGTGTGTCAGTCAGTCGCGTCCGACTCTTTCTGACCCCGTGGACTGTAGCCACCAGGCTCCTTTGTCCATGGGATTCTCCAGGCAAGAATACTGGAGTGGGTTGCCATTTCCCTCCTCCAGGGGATCTTCCCAACCCAGAGACTGAACCCGGGTCTCCTGCATTGCAGGCAGATTCCTTACCATCTGAGCCACCAGGGCAGCCCTTCACATCTCATATCTGTGCTGTCTTCCTCCCTCCCTTTCTCTGTCCCTACATCTTTTCCCCTTTCTCTTTCTTACACATGTACAGACACACTTGTGTGCTGCCGCTGTGGTTGGTGCAACCCATTACAATAATAAAGCTCCATTTTTGCTTCCCACAGGAGTCTTAGAGACCCTGGAGGGATGTCTTATACACAGAAAAGTAAAGATCTGAGAGTGGGCCGCCCCTGGCTTGAACTGCCTATGACACCTACTGTCTGTCCCTTGCTCATGATGAGAATTTTAATTTTATTTTCTCATTGCCTTGGAACTTGGAATATCGAACTGGACCTTAAAATGCTTGGGGACCTTGAAGAACCCTTCTTCTGGAAAAGTACTTAATCAAGACCTTGTCCCTGTGGCTTATTCGTGTTCTTGACCTTGACTTCCAAATCAGTGAAGAGGGATCGGGAGAAACCATAATCATCACCAGTTTTATGTAGGTCATCAAAAGAGGGGATTGTCTGGCTTCTCGCTCAGCCCTGGACTGGATGAAGGGAGAGGCCAAGTCTTGTGGGTCGAGTGGAGACAACAAGACCCACCCTCCCCAGATGGTTTGAGTTCTTGGTGTTTTCTCTGACCCTTTGTTTCTGTGCTTGCCTTTGCTTCTCTTTTCTGTTGGTATATTTTTCTTTTCTCATACCTCTTTTGTTCTCCTTAATACTTTTTCTGTGTGTCTATTTTTTTTTTTTCCTTTTAACTTGGTTTCTTTTTTGCTACTTCACTTTCCTTCTTTGACATCTGTGTAGCTGCTAACGTCAGTCACTTACTTTTAAAATTTCTGCTGTTCCCAGCCTCAAAGGGCCCATGGAAACCTCTCCAGGTTTGTTTTAGGGGAGATCTTCCTATTGGTGAAAGGTACTTTTTGATGGAAATTCTTGTAGTTGCATTGGGATGAAAAAGATTGAGGAATTCTAACCAAATAATCGGATGAGGGAAAAAAATGTCATCACAAAGCAGAGTCTAATAATGTAATGAGTATCTAATCATAGCATTTTAAGATTTTCTCGTGCATTTCCCAGAATAAAGATAAGCTTTTTATTATTCTTATATTTTCCTCACCCCCAATTTATCTAGTTCTCTAAGTTAGCTTAAAAATTCCCTGTAAATCACTCTTAATTGTAATATATGGCATTCATTTATTATATAATCATCTTGATTAAAACAAAGAAGATTATGAAAAAGTAAATATACATTCAGAGCACTCAGATCCCAACATTAAATTGTTAAAAGCTCAAGAAGGTAAGCCAGTGAACTTTTGGCAAACTCATCTCTTAATAAAACAAATTATTGTGTAACTGCATCACCGTTTAATCTCCGATACATTGTTGTTTGATGTTTAATAAGGCCTTAAGTTGTGACCAAAAGTTTCAAAGAAACGAGTGATAAGGCAAATCTAACCATCAGATTATATTTTGTGAGTGTAAATGAGTTTGCACCAGCCTAATAACCTCCTGAAGGTGTTTACAGTCAGGAAACTAAGAACACTGGTCAGATTCTCTAGATGAAATATGAAGGGGGCCCCCGGAATGGGGGAGGGAGGGCTGGGCGTGAGTCCCATCAATAACGGAAGCACAACGGAGTGACTGGTAGTGATGACTGTTGTAATCTGTGTCTTTAAAACAACTGTGAATAACCCTTATCGTTCAAAGACGATAAGATAATCGGATAACTTTGTACTACAGTTTCCTCTTGGCTTATTTTGAGAAACTTAGATTAAAGCCACAAATCAAGGAAAAGAAGTTTTCTCCTGCTAGTCCCCGGCAAGTTTGTTGTTTGTTAGGAAACAGTTCTGGTGCTTGGCGTGATCACAAAGGCTTCTCAGCTAAGTAAGCAGGACATTCTGTAGATACGAGACAGGACTGTCGTCTGTACGAGTTAGCGAAACGTGTGCTCTGCAAGGCACACACGAGCCAGTGTTACCTGTGCTTCTCTTGTTCCACTGTGAGATTGAGATCTGCAATCACTGAGCAACCATTGAAAAAATTAATCTGAGAATGTCTGTTTTAAATATATTTCTAATCTGTAAAAGGAAAGCATTTCCTCTATATTCATTTTCAGTATCCACATTTAGATACTCTTTATTTGTGTTACTGGTGGATCAAAGAGATAACTAATTTATTGAAGTAGATGCGGTATTCTTCAGTGGATTTGTTAAAACAGATTCGTGACTTGTGGCAAAATGTCACTCTTGAGTGTCTTGGGAATCTAAGAATAATCAAATTATCCTGCTGGAAGACTATTAGAAATATTTTTTATGTTGTAAAAGATAATATCTGTAAATCCTGGTCTAGTTTCCTTCAACCACATTTATTTTCATGAAAGAAATTACAGCTAAATTCTCGTGTTCACGGTGCTGTCACAGTTTGGAGTCTTTGTTTCATAGTCTAAATTTTATACCTTGACATGTAAACCATTTTCAGATAATGATGCTTTTCTCTGAAGATGTTTATTGAAAAAAGGGACATGTTATTTTCCTATGTAAGTTAGAGTTTATTGCTGAACTCCTGAATCTTATAGATGTTGTTCCTCACATTGACTAGACTAAGAAGGAAAGTGTTAACTTGGACACAGTTTAAACTAATTTCCCCTCCCTGGGGTGTCTGGACAGAAACACCATCCATAAGCATGGAAATGGTTCTCCCCATCCCTCTACCCCAACCCCCATGGTCCTGCCTCACTCCGGGTTAGAATATCAGTCCCTTTGTAGTCTTGGTGTTAAGCTCCTCACCAAGATTTCTAAGCTAAGTGAGTAGGAACTTCTTTGGAAATAAGGAAAGATTGTATTTCTTTTTTTGGCTGCATCTAATGGTGTGCCAGATCTTAGTTCCCTGACCAGGTACTGAACTTGTGTCCCCCTGCAATAACCCATGGACCACCCAGGAAGTCCCAGGAAGGCTTCTGATATAATTCAAGCAAGCCAGTGTGGTCCCTCCCCTGTTCCCCCTGAACATGACCCTGCAGTGCTATGATCCATCGTTGGGGGCATGTCTGAAGGGAGGACATTTGGTGCAAAGTTAAGGATGGGCTGAACCTTAAGACCTACTGATCTTAACATCCAACTTGATGGACTTTCCTCAAACCCCTCCCTTCCCCCTGAACCCTGGGGAGACAGGTGGCCTCATGAACTCCTGGAAGCGCCGCTGGTGCGTGCTCAAGGACGAGACGTTCCTGTGGTTCCGCTCCAAGCAGGAGGCCCTCAAGCAAGGCTGGCTGCACAAGAAGGGTGGCGGCTCCTCCACCCTATCCAGGAGAAACTGGAAGAAGCGCTGGTTCGTCCTCCGCCAGGCCAAGCTGATGTACTTCGAGAACGACAGCGAGGAGAAGCTCAAGGGCACCGTGGAGGTCCGGGCGGCCAAGTACGTTGATGGGCCCTGGCAGGGGCTTGGGGCTGCTTCATCAAGTTGGTCCCTGACTCCAGGCTGTCTGGGACGTGTTCTCTGAAGCAGTAGGTTGTAGGAGGTGATCGAGAGTCCTCACCATTCCTTTCATTGCGTTGAATTATTAGGAAATCAGAGAAATAAGACCATCTGGGAAAATTCACTTGAGTTTTCAAACATTCATCTCTGGGTTATAAGATGCTCGCTGAACATAGAACTAACCTGTTGGAAATGTGATTGGCTGTACACACAACTCATGGTGGGGATATTGATCCATTGGTTGAGCATCTCGTCATCCTTCTATGGATCAGCCTATCACTTTTATTTCTTCCCACACCCAACGGTAGCCAACAGATGGCTATCCTGGGAGCAGACAGTCCATCTGGAGGGGAGTGAAATGAATCATTTGTGTCCCACCTTTGCTGGGTTTCCTGGGCTCTTCATGCCAACAATGAGAGCAACAGAGCTGGGGTTTGAATCCAACACCCTCCTTTTTCTGCCACCTTTTTTTTTTTTTTGGTCACACCACTCAGCTTGTGGAATCTTTATTCCCCAATCAGAGATTGAACCCCGGCCCATGGCAATGAAAGCAGCAAGTCCTAACCACTGGACCACCAGGGAATTCCCTTCTTCCGGGTTCTTTTGAATCAAAGCATTTAACTGTTGAGGGCCTGTTGTATTTGTTAAAAATTAAGGTTTTCAGAAAATACTGAGAATTGAGGGGTAGCTGGTTTTCTTGGATAACTAAATACTGAGCATAAAATTTGGGGATGGCATGTAGCTACTCCCCACTCAAACTGAGTAATCATGTATGTTTAGAAAACGGGTAAAAATAAGCTTTGAGAGACTGAATTAACCCCTGAATTCATGAGACCTAAAAACGACATCCCGTTTCTACTCAACCAGCATCAGGAACTTTAGAAAATGGTTCATTGAAAAGTGGAGAGTTTAATCAGTTATGTATTTAATTTTAAGGATAAATACTGAAATGCAAACAGCAGAGTATTGGAACTTTCCAGGCTGCCGCTTTGGGGTTCCTTAGGAGGATCCCATGTTCCGTAGTCAGATGGGTTCGTGGGCATTTGAATCTGAGTCCTGCAGGTGTTTGCAGCATGGCCCAGCTCTGAGCCTCCTGCAGTCTTCCCCCTGCCGTATATACCACGATGGTCCTCTCTTCACCCCATGGGCGGGGGGAGTCACAGATGCCAGGAGGCTGAGAGAGACAATTACGGTCGTGAATTTCACCAGTGTAAATTTGATGGATGTTCCTTTTGCTGCTCACTGTATAGCAAATGAATGCTTAATAGAGCCCTGTTCTCCAGGTGTTCTGTAGAAATTATAGAGGTAAGAAGTGTTATTTTCAGCTGTTGGTCGTGTTCTGTAGAGAGAAGGCAATGAGTTGTTAAGGTTTCACCATAAGGTTTTCTTCATTTTTTATTTTATTATATAAAAAATATATAGTTTGTATTATAGAAAATTTCAGTCATACGCAAGCATAGGTTGGAGACTAGAATGAAATTCATGCGCTCATTACTCAACGTTCAGTGGTTTCCCACTCCCAGCCAGTGGTGTTTCATTTGTGATCCCACCCTGCTCTCCCCCCTGCAAATTACATTTTCTGTTGTGGTTGACTGAGCTACGTGACTCATAGTATCTTAGTTCCCCAACCAGGGTTTGAACCCACACCCATGGCAGTGAAAACACCCAGTCCTAATCACTGGACTGCCAGGGAATTCCCCAAACTACATTTTTAAAGCAAGCCGTAACCATATAATTTCATTTGTGAATATTTGGTATTCACTTAAAGATTAAGACGTTTAAAAATATCACAATATTATTATCACATTTAAAAAGGAACACGAACCCCTTCTGTCATCCAAATTCTAGTCATTATTCAGATTTCCCCAGTTATCTTATAAATGGAGGTGATAGTGTTATTGGTTCGGGTTGGTTTCTTTCTTCAAATCAGAATCCAGATGAGGTTCATAGTTTTTGATCAGCTGACAGATCTCTCAAATTGCTTTCAATGTATATACCATCCGCTTCATCTTTTCTTTCACTCCCCATCTGTTATTGGAGATGCTGCCTCATTTATCCGGTAGTTGACACACTGTGTTTATTGAGACCCTGACAGTATCATCATCTCCAGGGAAGCTTTTTATAAATGCAAGTCACTGGGTTCTACCCTGAAAAACTCCACCTGGGTTTTCTGAATGTTCCCCAGGATTCTGGTGGACCTGCTGTGGCTCAGAACCATGGCACCCACTCATTTTATACACAAGGTAACTGTGTTCCCAGGAATCTAAGGGGCTGGTCTGGGATGATGTGGTCTGGTTAGATTTCCCCTGAAAATTGTCACCCTGCTCCAGAGGCTGCAGTATCAGACACCTGGCTGATCGCTCCCCCATGAGGGTCACCTCTCTCTTCCACACCTGAGAAGGCACCACAGACGCCTGTGTGAATTCTGATCTTGGTTTTTCAAAATATTTTATCTTAGTTGTTGTTCTTCAGTTGCCAAGTTGTGTCCAACTCTTTGCGACCCCAGGGACTGCAGCACTCCAGGCTTCCCTGTCCTTCACCATCTCCCAGAGTTTGCTCAAACTCATGCCCATTGAGTCGGTGATGCCATCCAACCATCTCATTCTCTGTCGCTCCCTTCTCCTCCTGCCTTCAATCTTTCCCAGCATCACAATCTTTTCCAGTGAGTGGGCTGTTCGCATCAGGTAGCCAAAGGATTGGAGCTTCAGCTTGAGCATCAGTCCTTCCAATAAGTATTCAGGGTTGATTTCCTTTAAGATATCTCATCTCAGTGATTCTAGCTAAAAGGTCATACAGTATTTATTTTTTCTAAGCGGACTGCTGAATGTTCTAGTTGTAAAATAAGTGTTTTACTGGAAACAGCTGTGCTACTTCAGCTGTCAAAGCAAGCTGTCTGTATCCCCAACACCCTTCTTCATCAAGGAGATCGCCACCTCTGGTCCCATCCCAACAGCTGCTTGTTTTACCCTGCTATTCGTAGCCTGGTCCACTGAGTTTGAACCTCTAGAGTTGTTTAAGATTGTTAGGATCAGATTCAGGTGGAATTGAGATCTAGAGACACTCAAGTCCTGCTCTTCACCCCGAAGCCCCTGGTAGAAATAGTGTGCCCTTATCAGAGGAAGTCAGAGGTGTCAGCAGCGGCCTTAAACCTTGTTGGAATGCTGTGATGAATGAAAGCGCTCTTGCAGATTGGCTTCAATGTGGGAGTCCTTTATAGAGCAGTGGGGGAGCCAAGGGAAGGTATAGGCAGACTGGGGCATCTGAACTGGATGGGCCTTGGATGGGCCAGGGGGAGAAGAGAGGCCCCTCCCCCAACCCCATTCCCACCTCTCCACACCACCCTCCCAGCACAGCCCCCCCCCCATTTTTGAGCAAGAAGGAATCTCCCACCCCCAGAGGCCCCTTCATCATTTCTCAAAGTGAAAAGGCTGAAGGACTGGTGTCTGATTTTTCAGTTACTGTGAAATTTCTCTTCTTGCCCCTCCTCAAGCATTCATTCTCTGTTCCCGATCTGCGTTGGGTGCTTGTGTTCCCCTGCAGGGAGATCATAGATAACACCAGCAAAGAGAACGGGATTGACATCATCATGGCCGACAGGACCTTCCATCTGATTGCAGAATCCCCGGAAGACGCCAGGTGAGGTGCTGTGCTGTCCACTTGGTCGTAACTATATCCTCGTTCCTCTGCCGGCCTGGAGGTCACATGGGTCACTGTGGCGCTGACCAGCCCTGAAAAGCTCTTAGCTGATTTTTCTAGTTGGGTATTTCTGTTAGGATGGTTGAAGGACTGAGTTGGAAGAGCTGAATGTATTGCACACTTGTCTCCTGGGGACTCTTTATGTCTGTTACAGTAACAAAGCACGTGGATTTCCAGCTTCACTTGCCACGGGACAGACCCTTTGTTGGGTGCACTCAGGCTTTTACTGTCACCAGTGGCATATGGAAACTGCACTCCTACACACAGCTGAAAGCCACCCTGTGGAAGCTTCTGAGCTTTGGAAGGGAGCAGCTTCTGTTTGCTTAAGGGTTGAAAAAGCAGGAACATTCACCACTGGCCGTTTAAACAAATGCCAGGATTGTGGCTTTTGGGAGGGTGCTTAAGGCTGTGACAGTGAAGAATTCTGTGGCTGGAGAGTTAGTTAACACTTAGCGGGAACTTACTACATTTCAAGCAGTGTTCAAAATGCTTCGCGTGTACTAACTCATTTAATTCTCACAACAACCCAGTAGGGTAGCAGGAGTTACTGTTACCCGATTTTACAGAGTAGGAGACTGAGGTACAGAGAAAAGCTAGAATAATCTGTAAAGTAAGGCAAGCTCAGTTCTAGTGAACAGAGGCAGAAAGCCTCTGTTAGAAGCTTAGACTTCTGACTGAGCTCAGAAGACAGTGGTGTCTCTTATTGGCTGTGACAGGTTGTCTGACTTTCCTGGACCTCGATGTCCATTGTTATGCCAATGGGCACCAATCAAGGACTGGGGTCTGCCCCTCAGTGTGATGCATGGCAGGATCGCTCAGGACAGCCTGTGTCTTCTCTGTCCCTGCTGCTTTCTGGGTGTGTTGGGTCAGGTTGGAGCTGCCTGTCATCCAGCGCCAACAAAAGGAGCTCGTCTGAGCTCAAAATGCTCATCTGAGCAATGCCACAAAATACCTTCTAATTTATGAGGGTGACATCCTTTGGCCTGTGTTCTTCACTTTTCAGAACTTCCCTGGTGGCTCAGATGGTTAAGAATCTGCCTGCAATGCAGGAGAATCCAGATCAGTCCCTGGATTGGGAAGATCCCTTGGAGGAGGGAATGGCAACCCATTCCAGTATTCTTGCCTGGAGAATTCACTTTTCAGCTCAGAAATCACTAGAATCTTCCAGAGAGTTCTCGGGGCCTTTATGACCCCTTGCCCTTTGGATGTTTCTATGTTGATACAACACCATGGCAGCAGCATTAAGGGCAAAGAAAATAATTTCTTCCCATGGGAACGAACTAAAACCCCCGCTCAGATCCATAAATCATGACACACGCTGGAAAAACAAGCAGACCTGGAATTACAGCCCCATCATTCTGTCTGGGACTCCTGGAGACCAAGTGTGGTTTTCTGCGGTCCGGGGAATGCCCGCGGCTTTGCGACTGAATTACAGACCTAGCGCTTGGCAGCAGCCCTGTCTGTTTTCTTCCATAATGAACCTGCTAAATTTAACATTTGGAATATTGTAGCCAAGGAATTTTTGCCCTGACCAGTGGAGCACATTTTTACAAATTCTTTTTCAGATTCTGAGTTGTACTTGATTTAGGAGAAGAGATTTTTTAGATTTGAGGGGGTCACCTGTACAGATGGAAGCCACAGCAGATTGTGTGTGTGTGTATCTGTCTGTCTATCTGATCCCATGTGACCTACATTTTAAATGTATATGTTGCTCAGTGTTTGACTTGGGATGTTTTTGAGCTTTATAAAGCAGTAACTGAAGTCTTGCCTTTGGATTAACTAGAGTTGATGAACAAATTCATATTAAAATGTTTCCATTGGTCTCCCTAAGAGTCTCTCTGTGTTGAGTATTTTCAAGCTCTTCATTACATGTTTCTGCTTTAGGAATCACAGAAAATTTTAGTGCTTTGCTATAAATAATTTACATGACTTACCTTTAAATATAGATATTAATTTTTTTACTTAAACATGCCATTGGATACCAAGTACTTTCTCAGCTTTAGCTACAGGAGTGTGTATATGTGTCTGCTCAGCCCCCTGCAGGAGAAGAATGTCCTGGAATCTCACATTCGGTACCTCTCACTTGTAGTTGCTTAGTAAATAACAGATGGATGGATTGACGGACCAACAGACAACTGGACATGTGTAGTCATTTTTCTCAAGCGTGTATTGTGTTTCTAGTTACAACATAACTTTTGTTCTGCTTGACTTTTCTGGAATTGACCTGTTTTCCTTCATTATCTGAATCTGATAAGGCTGGAAGTACCAAAAACCTTTTGAAATGAAGGCAGAAGTATTCTCTAGTCAAAATAATTTTCTGCTTCAGGCATTTGTGTTCTGTTTCCAACTCTCTTGTGGTTTTATGCACCTAGGTAGAAATCCATCAGGGGTTTGGAAACCTCATCCTGGGATTGAGTAGACACCCAAGATGATGCTCTTATATTATAGGTCTTCTTATCTCAGAATACACTTTTTAAAGCTGAGAAGGCACTTGCATGTTCCGTAGGTTATAAGTAATATCTTCAGTAAAGACTCTTGACCTCAGGGTTTTGGATAGAACTGAGGGTCTTATTTCTTGCTGCCAATTTCTCTAGAAACTCATTGTCATCACCATTAAATGTCCATGTGAATGTAGGGCCAGAGAAAAGGGTTTTCCCACTGATTGGAAGTCGCATCAGATGGTACTTCAAGGTACCTCGGCTGCTTTTACTACCCTTGCTCCTTTGGTAGTAGTATAACTACATTTACCCGTGAGGAACAGGCAAGTTAAGAAAGTTGCTCAGAGCAGATGTCATTTTTTCAGGGGAGGTGGAACAGGGTGTCCCTGTTTTGTAAGTGCAGAGATTGGCCATCCCTTGACCCTCGCTGTCTCCTTCCCACAGCCAGTGGTTCAGTGTGCTGAGTCAGGTCCACGCATCCACAGACCAGGAGATTCGGGAGATGCATGATGAGCAGGCAAACCCACAAAACGCTGTGGTATGTAAGCTGTGGTGGAGTGGAGGGGGGCAATCCCAAGAGGGGCAGGGGAACCAGGAACTTGCGGGCAGTTGTTTTTTTTTTTTTAAGTAAGTAATAGTATAATAATTGGGCTTTCCAGGTGGCTCAGTTGGTAAAGAATCTACCTGTGATGCAGGAGATGCAGGTTTGATCCCTGTATTGGGAAGATCCCCTGGAGGAGGGCATGGCTACCCACTCCAGTAGTCTTACCTGGAGAATCCCCATGGACAGTGAATCCATGTCCTGCATCATGGAAGGCTATCGTCCATGGGGTCCCAAAGAGTAGACATGACTAGAGCAACTAAGCACACACACACTATAATAATGAAAGAGAGAAACAGGAATATCTTGGTAAAAATCATTCAGAAACACAAGAAATTATAGAAGATTCTGAGTGGTAATAAATTACAGATTGCCCATCTGGAACAAAAAGCATTCCAGTTTTTATGAAATCATTTAAGCTTATTATATTTTCTTCAAAAGATTTACTGAATTACAAATAGTATTCATTCTATTGTTATTCTATCCCAGACATGTATAAACAGAGCCACAAAACCATATTTTAGAAGTAGTTTCCTTTTCATATAAATATAAAATTCAAGATAGATCATAATATAAATCAGAAAATTGGTACGATTGAAAGAAGTTCATAAACACTCTTTACTGAAAGTATTTTAGGAACAAGACAGAAAGATTCGCTTATAATTTATTTGATGAGTAGACTGTAGATTCTGCCCTGTCTCAAGGCTGTCTGTACTGAATGAAGGGGAATGTTTCTTTAGATAACTATTACTTCACAGTTAACACAAAAAGAAGGAGCCTTTTTTGTTTGCCTGCTTGGAGAGGCATCATCTAGGGGTGTTATCATGATGTGTGCTGTACTCCAATGGTTCTCTGAGTTTCTCTGCTTTTCGCTCCTTTCCAGGGCACTTTGGATGTGGGGCTGATCGATTCTGTGTGCGCCTCGGACAGCCCAGATAGGTAAGCTCAGGTGTGATGGTTAACAAAAGTACCTGCTCATTACCTGCAGGCACCCACAGGCCTCTATGCTCAGGCTTCGTGTTCCCACCTGGTCTGCTCCAGCAATCACAGTCTTCCTCTCTGGGTGTCTTTGGTGTGTGGGGGATCAGAGGTGAGGGAGACCATGGAAACCTAATTTAGACAGTCATAGAGACAAACGGGCTTCCCAGGTGGCCCTGTGGTAAAGAGTCTCCCTGCAGTGCAGGAGATGTGGGTTCAGTCCCTGGGTCGGGAACATCCCCTGGAGAAGGGAATGGCAACCCACTCTAGTATTCTTGCCTGGGAAATCCCATGGACAGAAGAGCCTGTGGTCCTTGGGGTCACAAAAGAGTCGGATACAACTAGGTGATTAAACAATAACAACAAGAAAACTGGGAGAAACTTGGGATTCATTTAATAAGAAAATGCTTGTGTCCCAACACAGGAGTGGGTGAACTTCCCCCTTCTGTATTTTAATAATGAACTAGAAAAGGATTTTGATGGAAGGTTATATGTAGAGTATTAATAAATTAAACCACAGTCATTTATTTCCCTTGCCATGCCTGCCTTACCCGTGCCCTTAAATATAGCATATTTTCAGTTTTGCTTTTTTTGTTTTTGAAGGCAGATCATCTTTGGCAGTGGTCTCAGGGGTCTTTGTACCCAGTGACCATCATCTTTACCGTCTTTATTTTGCTTCCCCACTTAAGAATTCTGAGTATGAGTGGAAATTGACTTCTGCCTTCAATAACATTGCTTTAGAGAGAATAGAAATGAATTCAAATTGACAACAAAAATCATGTCTCCTGGGCCAAATGAGAGTTCTGAGGGGTCCGTCACTCAGCGTTCACGAAGGCTTTTCTGAACTGTATTCTTTGTTTCTACTAGTCACCCCGCACCTCCCCGTACCTGGCTCAGGAACGTGAACACGTGCACGTCACGTCAGTCATCGAAGCCCAGGTCCTGATTCTGACGGTCACGTTCCTGCCTGCATCTCTCTCCTTCTAAACCCCTTTCTCTGGCACGTTGGGCATGTGATGATCCACGGGAGAAATTTCCATCCCTACCTTGCTTTTCCCTTTTCCCCAAGTGCTCACCTTTCTCCTTTCCCGACTCTAGAAAAATCTTGTTTTTTAAGGACCATCTGTCTGTCCATACTATAGTCCTGTTCCTCTTTCTTTTCCTTGAATTTTTGCAGCACTTAGCTTCAGCAAACATTTGAAAAGTTCCAAAATATTGTTCATAGTCCCTAGCTCCAGTAATTAAGAATTAATAGAAGCAAGGTCCTATGAGAGATTCAGGGCATTGCCAGATAAAAAGATGCAGGAGAAAGTAAATTTCCATTATTAATTTATCTCTGCCTGGAAAAGGCCCCCTTGTCAGCTCACACTGAGGTCATGGATCCAGGTGGCGCTCTGTTCCAGGCATAGTCGAGTGTATAAGATGTTCCACTTACAGCTGTTTACTGATCTTCTGTTACTGGTGTATGACATTTCATTACCGACCCACAGAAATATTATCCAAGGCAGGAAGAAATTTACTTTGGAGAGGCATCCAAAAAAAATCTTTCCCCTACGGTCACCTTGGTTAGCCTGCCCGGAACCGAATTTCGTCTGGAAAGTTTTGCGAGAAGAAATGTTTTTCCTTCCAGGACCTTTCAGAATGTGTTGCTCCAAGTGTAAAGGTTAATGAGGCATGAAACAAATCCTGCAGAAATGAGTGAGGTTTGCCTCAGCAGAAAATACAAATAGCACTGCCATTTTTCTCCCCATGATCCGTAAGCCAGGAAAAAGACGTTCAGTCTCGGTTCACACGGAGGTGACGGTTTCAGTGGAGCTAAGCGGTTTTGCTTCCTTCTCTCCCCGCCGCTCAGACCTAACTCGTTCGTGATCATCACGGCCAACCGGGTGCTTCACTGCAACGCCGACACGCCGGAGGAAATGCACCACTGGATAACGCTGCTGCAGAGATCCAAGGGCGATACCAGAGTGGAGGGCCAGGAGTTCATAGTGAGAGGTGATGCCCTGGGGCCTTCTGACTGATTCATAGTGAGAGGTGACGCCCTGGGGCCTTCTGACTGGTGGAGCCCTGTTTTCATCTACAGGAGTATCTGCTGCATTTCCGTTTTAAGCCTCTTTTCTGAATAATTTTGCCTTTTTTTTTTAAATTGAAGTATAATTGCTTTGTCCAAGTTCATGGAGATGAACTTGGGCAAACTTGGGGAGATGGTGAGGGACAGGGAGGCCTGGCGTGCTGCAGTCCATGGGGTCGCAAAGAGCCAGACACAACTTGGTGACTGAACAGCATAATTGCTTTACCGTGTTGTGTTTCTGTTGTACATTGAACTGAATCTGCTCTATGTGTGCATATATCCCCTCCTCCTTGGATGATTTTGCCTGCTGGCATTGTTAAAAATCACCAAAGAAGGAAGGATTGTGGCCATTGCTAGCAGATGTATAGAAAGACACCCCATTTGTAAGCCGATTGTCACCTGGTATTAGATGCATCCTGGTTTTGAATTTACACTTCAGTCTGTCTTTCCAGGGTGGTTGCACAAAGAAGTGAAAAACAGTCCGAAGATGTCGTCCCTGAAACTGAAGAAACGGTGGTTTGTGCTCACGCACAATTCCTTGGATTACTACAAGAGCTCGGAGAAGAACGCTCTGAAGTTGGGCACCCTGGTTCTCAATAGTCTTTGTTCGGTCGTCCCACCTGATGAGAAGATCTTTAAAGAGACGGGTAAGGGGTGCGGTATGCTTCGGGCTGATCATGCCTGAGACATGGCCCGACTGATCGTAGGAGTTCCAGGTTTGCTCAGAGCGAAGGGGCGAGGTCCCCACCTAGCGTGTGTATATTCCCTCCTCTCCCCTCCAAAAATATCTCTTTCCTTGCTTAATTATCTTTTGAGGCTATCCATGGTTACCTATATAAACACTTGATAATGTAAACCATAGTAAAGGGTCCTGATTTATTGAGTTGCTGAAAGATTCTTCTCAGGACAGTGGAATGTAAACAGACAAAGGTTTTCCTGCAGAACGCCTTGTTTTTCTGTGCTTGTGTTTTTGTCTTTCTCACCGTTGCACCCTGAGAGTCATAATGCAGCCTAAAAACAAGGTAAATTCTGAGTGTCAGTGAACATAACCCAGTAGAATATAAAGCAGTCACACAAGCTTCTTTTTCTTGTCCCCTTTTGGGTATTATGAAAGATGTTTCTAGATTGTTTATTTTGATTTTTGTTGCTAGTTGTGACTTTGTGCTTTTGTAGTATAGTTACTCCATTCAAAAAATACTCATGTATTTTTTTTTAACTGAAATCACTCCATTACACTTTCATCCGGTGTCTGAACACTTGGACTGCTTGCTTTGCATAAACAGTTTCTTTTGAAGGGAGTAGGGAGAATCCTAAAGAAAGGAAAAGAAGGAACAGAAGGCGGGGGGGAAAAAGTCAGAAATCTGAGGCAAGAGTTCTGACTCTTGTCCAGAGCCTTGAACAGGGCTTTAGTTTATGCCTGTTGCTTCTTTTAGAGCAGGTGGTACTAATTATATGTTTGATTCTGGGCTTATCATTTTAATGTTTGTCTCTCCCTCTCAACTGTAACTTCCACGTGACTTTGGGTATCTAGTGCAGGGCCAGGGCACTTGGAAGAAGTCAGCAAATAGCTCCTGAACTAAATAATAAGGGACTTAGGTGGAGACGATGTGGGTGCTGGATTTCTGGGACTCTGGCATGAGGATGTCACCTTGGCCCCCAAGGTTAACACTGATACGTGTGTGTCCCTGCTCTCACAGGCTACTGGAACGTCACCGTGTACGGACGCAAGCACTGCTACCGGCTCTACACCAAGCTGCTCAACGAGGCCACCAGGTGGTCCAGCGCCATTCAAAACGTGACGGACACCAAGGCCCCAATTGACACGCCCACGCAGCAGCTGATTCAAGATATCAAGGTGGGCGTGGCCATAGTGGTCTGTGGTAGCCCGCAGAGTCCCACCCTCAGAACACCAGGACGTCAGCATTAGTCAAGCTTCATTTTCACTCTGTAATCAAAACTAACTCTTGGTCAATTTCGTGTTTGTGCATCCGGGTTTTAAAAAATCTAAATGCTCGACTGCATGTGGAATGTGATGCTAAAGCTGTCATGTCTCTGGGGAGGTGTTAGGCGTGGCCGGCGAGGCAAACCCAGCTGTAGAGCTCTGTAGGCCGAGGGACAGTGGTCTGTAATTTGGGGTGGGGGCTCCCCAGTCGCAGGGATGTGGTGTGACCTGTGTGGGGGACAACCTGCATGTCACAGATTCCACTTGAGCCCAAGTTGGGGCCCTTCTAGGAGTCACAAAATAATTCTACTTTCAGTCAACGGTTTCTAGACCACACAAGTGGATTCACTAAGAGCCCATAATCTAAAACTAATTCCTAGTGCTCAATCATGTCTGACTCTTCACAACCCCATGGACTATAGCCCACCAGGTTCCTCTCTCCATGGGATTTTCCAAGCAAGACTATTGGAGTGGGCTGCTGTTTCCTCCTCCAGGGATCTTCCTGACCCAGGGACCAAACTTGCACCTCCTATATTGGCAGGTGGATTCTTGACCCCTGAGCCACCAGGGAGAATCCCAAGATGGGTCTAGAACATTGGAATCCTTGTCAGGTGCCTCTAAACTCACAGAAGAAGCTCCCAAGTTTGTGGACCAACGTTGACCTTGTTAAATTGTGATTTTTCTGTTGATAAGATTACTTGCTCTGAGTAGATACTGAATGATTGAATGATTAAATGGCAGCCATGAACAAGGATCACGGCACGGCGCTCATTTTCCAGGAATGGAAACGGAGACATGGGATGTTCTGGTTGCGTTGTTCACATAACGGGTCAGTCCCTCGTGCAGAAGCAAGTCAGGGGAGTTATTTTTATGCTGTTCCTCCAAGGTTTCCATGTGGGCAGGGTTCCAGTATGAAGGAAAGAGCCAGAGCTCTGACAGAAAAGACACCACAAGGATAGTGAGGCAGGTGTTTATTTACTGATCTCTGTCAAAGGAAAGGAACTCGTCAGATCCAGGATGGAAGCTGTGCCTTTGTAAAGTGGGAGAGGGTCTAACGCATTGATAGGATATTATTACCCACCAAATTCAAGTCAGCCTCTTGATTCCAAAATGATATGTTTTCTGGACATTTGGAGTCAAAATTCCTGCAAGTCAGTTATCCTACAAACTGCAGAGCTGTTTGGGGAACCCTTGAAACTAATATGTCATTAGGAACACTTGAAACTAATAATGTCATTTCTTGTCACAAAAAAAAAATGAATTTTTTGAAGCTTTCCTGTGAGAAAAGAAAGAAAAAAGCGTGTATCAGCTGAACGTTCTCTTCAGAGCTATATCTTATCTACCCCTCTGTTTATTATATAAATCAAACATGAAAGAGTAAATAGTTTTTAACTGTGAAACTGTGATTCTTAACATTTAGAAGCACTTCTTAACTTAGACAAATACATTTAATTCATTTGTTAAATGAAATCAGATGTTAAAAAAGTAAGGAGAATTTTTTGATATGAAGCAATGCTTCTTAAGAAATGAGTCAAGATTGCCCTAATTATTTCCATATCATATTTTTAAAGTAATTAAAACATATTTCCTTCTCGTTTTCAGTTGAGTGTTATTGAAAAAGTTTCATAGTGGAAATGAAATTGCCATGATAGAATGATTTATTCCCTCTCCTCCAACATTTCTGTTGATTCAAAGTTCTAAAAATAATTGTGACTTTTTCAGATCCCAAATTAATGTTTTCGGAACATGAATACATGATGAAATTCTCTGAGAGGAGCTCTTATATTTCAGGAGTTCTCAGGAAAGAACAGTCTCACGGATAGCATATTACAGTGTCATTTCCATGCATATTACAGTGTCATTTTCAGATGGACGATACAAAAGACCAGTGAGAGAACTAGAAAAATGTATTTTTTTTTCTAGTGGCCACCCCACACGGCTTGCAGAGTCTTGGTTTCCTACCCAGGGATCAAACCCAGGCCCCCTGCAGTAGAAATGCAGAGTCCTAATCACTGAACAGCTAGGGAATTCCTATTTTTAAAATGAATTACAAACCAGGATAGCATGATTTGCCAAATGACTTATGGCTAAATAATTAGCAAAAGAAATTATTAATTTTTTAAGTATATGTAATTTCCAGAGATTGCTCCTTAGACGAAAACCTATGACAAACCTAGACAACATATTAAAACGCAGAGACATCACTTTGCTGACACAGGTCTGTATAGTCAAAGCTATGGGTTTTTCAGTAGCCATGTGTGGATATGAGAGTTGGACCATAGAGAAGGCTGAGTGTGGAAGAATTGGTGCTTTCAAATTATGACGTTGAAGAAGACTCTTGAGAGTTCCTTGGACTGCAAGGAGACAAGGGAGTCAATCCTAAAAGAAACAAGCCCTGAATATTTATTGGAAGGACTGATGCTGAAGCTCCAATCTTTTGGCCACCTGATGTGAAGAGCCAACTCATTGAAAAAGACCCTGATGCTGGGAAAGATTGAGGACTAGAGAAGGGGATGACAGAGGATGAGATGGTTGGATGGCATCAGTGGGCATGAGTTTGAGCAAAACTCCAGGAGTGAAGTGAAGGACAGGGAAGCCTGGCATGCTGCAGTCCATGGGGTTGTTCAGACACAAATTAGTGACTGAACAACACCACCAACAATCTCCAGAGGGAAGCTTTTTTAGTAACATAGGAAAATATACACAGACCAAAAGAGAATGAGAATAAGCTATGTAAGAAAAACAGGAATGTGTGATTTCTCTTGCAACATCGCTTGTGGGTGTCTTGGTGCTTGAGATGATTAATGCTGGATCCCCGCCGCCATCCCCAAGCTGCAGGTGTTCTGTGACGTATGAAAACCGTTCACGTGCAGGTGGATATGGGTGGCTTTTTCTTTCACGTGTATGGGGCTTACAATGAGCTTGTGGGCGTTCTCTCATGACCCTGTTCTTCTCAAGGAGAACTGCCTGAACTCGGACGTGGTGGAGCAGATATACAAGCGGAATCCCATCCTGAGGCACACCCACCACCCGCTGCACTCGCCACTCCTGCCCCTGCCCTACGGAGACATCAACCTCAACTGTGAGTCCCAAATTCCACCCGGACCTGGGACACGGTGCTGCGGTTCCCTGTCAACTCTTGAGCTCCATCAGATATGCGTTGCTTAGTTCTAGCGGCATGAGGATTGTTGTATTAAAGAACATGCCAGTTCTCCCTAGGAACTCACGGTACCCTTCGTGTACTAGAACTGGGGTTCCCAACTGCCAGGATCAGTGCCTGGTGATCGGAGGTGGCTGATGTAATAATAATAGAAATAAAGTACACAATACATGTAGTGCACTTGAATCATCCCCAGCCATCCCCACCCACCTCACCTGGTCCGTGGAAAAGTTGTCCTCCACAAATTTGGTCTCTGGTGCAAAAACGATTGGGGAACGCTGTAAGAAGCAGACGCTAAACAGGTGTCTTACCTGTCAAATGTGGAACTTGTTTGGCATAGACCAGCTTCTCAGCAAGCATTTTGCACAGTAAAATAGTTCAGTTATGTGTTTAAACAGTTTAAACAACTAAAAATAATTTAGTTTAGGCTGCCTCGGTTTGGCTGATTGGAGTGTCCAGGGCACGTGGTGGGCACTGCATCCTGAAATAGCTCTAGTCCCCAGTCCTGCCTCTTGTCCACTGCCCAGCGGGTACCTTCTCCAAACCCCACATGGTGGGCACTGCCCAGAGGGTACCATCTCTGAACCCCTCCTGTGACTCGTGCTTGTTTTGCTCCTCGTAGTGCTCAAAGACAAGGGCTACACGACGCTTCAGGACGAAGCCATCAAGATATTCAACTCCCTCCAGCAGCTGGAGTCCATGTCCGACCCTATTCCCATCATCCAGGGCATCCTCCAGACGGGGCACGACCTCCGGCCTCTGCGAGACGAGCTGTACTGCCAGCTCATCAAGCAGACCAACAAGGTGCCCCACCCGGGCAGCGTGGGCAACCTCTGCAGCTGGCAGATCCTCACCTGCCTGAGCTGCACCTTCCTGCCCAGCCGTGGGATCCTCAAGTACCTCAAGTTCCACCTGAGAAGGTACGAGGTGGCCTGGGCGGCTCTGCTCACGTTGGGGGGCGCAGTGGCCCGTGGCTCCGAAAACTCAGACCCAGAACAGAAGATGCCTGGTGTGGGTCAGCCTCCTAGGTCACTGGAGCAGCTCACCAGGGGCAAACGACCTTTGTGTCTCTAAACCACACGGGGCTGGTCCAGGGACCAGGTCACTTTGAGGTCCTGATGTGTAGGACGCTGGATAAATTGAATGCCACCACTCTATATGAGGGCTTTCCTGGTGGCTCAGCAGTAAAGTATCCATCTGCAGTGCAGGAGATGGGTTCGATCCCTGGGTTGGGAAGATCCCCTGGAGGAGGGCATGGCAACCCACTCCAGTATTTTTGCCTGGAGAATCCCCATGGACAAAGGAGCCTGGTGGGCTGTAGTCCATGGGGTTGCAGAGAGTTGGACATGAATGAAGCAACTTAGCACATGCAAACTCTATAAAAACAGGAAAAAAAAAAAAAAACCGTTAGATATTTGTTTCAGATCAAGCAGGTGGAAACTGATTCAGATGCAGATTAACTGTGAAAAAGGGATTTTCACAGGACAGTATGAGGCACGTGGCTTTTTCAATCATAATAGCTCTGCAGAGGTCAGCTGGTAGCAAAAGTTGTTCCCAGTCATACTTGGGCTCTTTGGTCTCTGGATTTTCTGTCTGTCTTCCTTCCTTTCTGTCTCTCCCTTTCTGCTGCTTTCGTCTTAAACAGCACAGGGTGAACTACAGAAGTGGCTGGCACTGGCTCCGCTCCCCACTGGGACCCCACTGGCCACCTTGGTCTGCGGCGCCTTGAAGCTGCCCAGCTCTCCGTAGCCAGCCATGCTCAGTCTGGCAACTAATGGTCGGTGTTTGTCTCCTAGGATACGGGAACAGTTTCCAGGAACTGAGATGGAAAAATATGCCCTCTTCATTTACGAATCTCTTAAGAAAACCAAATGCAGAGAGTTTGTGCCTTCGCGAGATGAGATAGAAGCTCTGATCCATCGGCAAGAGATGACGTCCACGGTGTACTGCCACGGTGGGGGCTCCTGCAAGATCACCATCAACTCCCACACCACGGCCGGGGAGGTAAGCGGGAGGCCCACGGGCCCACGAGCTTCCTCAGACAGGAAAATCGTGCGCAGTTCGGCTGGCGTACTGCCGCTGCTCAGTAAACGAGGACGTGCCCGTAGTCCTGCTAATCTGAGAAGCAGTGGAGTGTCTAGTAGACGTTATGGACCTGACTCAGCCACCGTGACGAGGGTGTATCTGATCGTTTCTGCAGTAAAGTATTTCTGTTTGCCACACAAATAATCTGGAACATGGGGTCTTCCCCGGTGGCTCACTGGTAAAGAATCTACCTGCCAATGCAGGAGCCACAGTAGACATGGGTTTAATCCCTGGGTGGGAAAGATCCCGTGGAGGAGACCAAGGCAACACTCCAGTATTCTTGCCTGGAGAATCCCATGGACAGAGGAGCCTGACAGGTTACAGTCCGTGGGGTCACAGAGAGACAGACGTGACTCAGTGACTAAACAACAGCAATCTAGAGCACTAGGAGAAGGGAGCACAGTTTCTTTCTTTTTTCAATGTAAACTTAGTATTAATATTATAAAACTCATGGGCTAAAAGGAATAGTACAATAAAACCCAGGAAAGCTGGTGTAGCAGAAATATCAACGGAAATCACTGTTAGACAAAGGGGCTTTATTTTTGTTGTTGTTTACAATTGTATTTATCTGTTTATTTTGGCTGAGCTGGGTCTTTGTTGCGGTGTGCAGGCTTCTCATGTCTAGGCACACAGGCTTAGTTGCCCTGTGGCCTGTGGATCTTAGTTCCCCAACAAGGGATCAAACCCACGTCACCTGCATTGGAAGGCGGATTCCTAACTACTAGACCACCAGGCAAGTCCCCAAAAGGACTTTAGTTCCATGCACTTGGCTAGTTTGCAAGAAACTGGCCCAGCATCTGCCCCTACCAGGAGGTAGAATAGCCTGTGTTCTTTTTGGCAAGGAAGACAGAGAACTGATTTCAGGAGAACCAAGGGGTACGGCACACGATGGTGTGGGAAAGCTGCTTGGACCCTCGCGTGTGCCGGCAGCGCCCTCTGGCTTCTGATAAAGGCATGTTCTAGAACCACAGCTGAGGCCCCCGTGTGTTCCAGGTGGTGGAGAAGCTGATCCGAGGCCTGGCCATGGAGGACAGCAGAAACATGTTCGCACTCTTTGAGTACAATGGACACGTCGATAAAGCCATCGAGAGCAGGACCATCGTAGCAGATGTGTTAGCAAAGTTTGAAAAGTAAGTTCCTTCTCCCCGAAGTGCCAGCAGATTAGAGGAAAAGAAGAGAAAGGGTTTGAACTTCTATTCCATTTTCAGCTTCAGCGCGTGTTCGAATCAGTCTCATTTTACCTGTGTTGAAGCATTTTTAATTTCTCATCTCTCTCTGCTGCCTGTTTCCCTAGAGAGCCACTGTCTCAAATAGGATTCACTCATCCTTGTTCCTCTGCCCCATTCTTTCTCTCAGTCCCCTGTTGTTCCCATTATCTCTGAATTTTCTGATTTTCTCAGATCTTCACTTGTCATTAGCTTTGAAGCTGGACGAGTAGACAGAAGCCAGCTTATAAACTCTTCAAACCCCACTTAGTATCTCTTGGACCTACAATATTCACAGCACCCAAGTAACACAGAAGATATTCCTACTTTAGAAAGATGCTAGTGCCAATAACAAGACTTTGGCCAGGCTGGGCCCTCGCCCTCCCCGACTGCATAAGGGGCAGAAGCAGCTTTAACTTAGAAATGTGGCAGGAGACCACGAGGTTTACAGCAGCCCCAAACTTTAAGTCTCTGAGAAGTGACATCCTCTCTTCTGGGTGGGCCTGGTCTAAGTGCTTTGTTGGAAATAAGCCAAAATGGGGGAAAAAAAACAAAACAGACATTTCTACTTTATGTAAACACAGCTTCCCTGCTATTCACGTCAGTTTTTGTTCAGGTTGGGTTTGTTTTTTTTTTTTTTGCTGCGCTGTGCGCTTGCAGGATCTTAGTAGACCAGGGCAGTGGAAGGGCAGAGTCCTAATCGCTGGACTGTCAGGGGAATTCCTCAGGTCAGTTGTTATAAATATTTGAGAGCTGGCAAAGGGAATGAAGGAATAGGCTTTGTTTCTTTTCTTCCTCTGAATGCATCAGAATGCTTAGCTGGAACTAACCAGAGTGGGCACTCAGAAAATACTCGTTAGCTCAGTTTAACTGAAGGCTGCCTGTTTGTTGTCTTTAAAACTAGGATGAAAGCATATTTTTCGCCTCTGGATAAGTTAGCAGGGTGCACCCTGGCTCTGTTTTCTCTCCCACCATCCCACCTCCACACTCTGCTCTGAGCCCAGACAGGGTGTCTGAATCCTGATGTAGAATACATCCCATGCGCTGATGGCCCTGTGGGTCACTCTTGGCCCGTATCCGGTTTTACTCCTTGCGTGTCTCTCCACTTGTCTGTAGGCTGGCCGCCACTTCAGAGGTGGGCGAGCAGCCCTGGAAATTCTACTTCAAACTTTACTGCTTCCTGGACACAGACAACGTGCCAAAAGACAGCGTGGAATTCGCCTTTATGTTTGAACAGGTAAATGGAGTTCTTAGGTTCCTTTGCAGACACGCAGGGGTGAACCCATTCATACCCTTCTCAGGTTAACTGCTAGTCCTTAGACCCCAGGCATGGCCGTAGAATTCTCAGCGTCACCAGTGAGGGATGCTCTTTTATTCACTGGTAGAAGGAAACTTGGGTACGTTTCATATGAATGCCTGTACCAGGAACTGTCTGAGTTGGGGATAGGGAGGAGTGAGAGGGAGAGGAAATAATAAATACATGTTTTCAGTGGTACCCATTGCCAGGGAGAAATTTAAAGCCACAAAGGGGTGTTAGGGTACCATTTTATGGAATATGGCATTTGAGAGAAATCCTGATGGTTTGAGGGAGCAAGCCAGGTGGGTGTCGTGTCACACGGCAGTGTCTCGCCCCATGAAGTCATCGACTACTTCTTCACAGGCCCACGAAGCCGTCATCCATGGCCACTACCCGTCCCCCGAAGAGAACCTGCAGGTGCTGGCTGCCCTGCGGCTCCAGTATCTGCAGGGGGATTATGCACCGCACGCCCCGGTACCGCCCCTCGAGGAGGTCTACTCGCTGCAGAGGCTCAAGGCCCGCATCAGCCAATCCACCAAGAGCTTCACGCCGGGGGAGCGGCTGGAGAAGAGGCGCACGAGCTTCCTGGAGGGGACCCTGCGGCGGAGCTTCCGGACGGGCTCCGCGATACGGCAGAAGGCAGAGGAGGAGCAGATGGTGGACATGTGGGTCAAGGAGGAGGTGTGCTCCGCGCGGGCCAGCATCCTGGACAAGTGGAAGAAGTTCCAGGGCATGAGCCAGGAACAGGCCATGGCCAAGTACATGGCCTTGATCAAGGAGTGGCCTGGGTACGGGTCGACGCTCTTCGACGTGGAGGTGAGAGCGGGCTGCTTCTTCCTGGACCAGGTTGCACACCTGTCAGTGTGACCTCGGTCAAGGTCAAGGGGAAGGAGGACTGGGTGGAACACGTGGCTCTCTTACCCTCTGAGGTTGCGTGCATGCTAAGTCGTTCGGTCATATCAGACTCCTTGCGACCCTGTGGACTGTAGCCCACTGGGCTCCTCTGTCCATGGATTCTTCAGGGGTGAATACTGGAATGAGTTTCCATGCCCTCCTCCAGGGCTTCTTCCCCACCCAGGGATCAAACCCGTGTCTCTTATGTCTCCTGCTTTGGCAAGTGGGTTCTTTACCACTAGCGCAACCTGGGAAGCCCTGCCCTTGTAGGTTAGAGCTCCCCAGTTTTACCCTTCACACCCTCCTGTACCCACCCAAAGTATTCTTCCTCCTTTTCAGTAATTACTTGTAATGTTAGAAGCAAGTGGAAAATTAAGATATTATTTATTCTTAAGTAACTGACTCTCATTCAAGCCGTACACCCAATGAAAAAGTGCTGGTAAAAATCTGCATTAAAGTTTTTAAAAATATCTTAGCAGTATGTCCATAAAATTAGAAAATTTGGATACACTTGGATTTTAATTTTTTTTCCCATGACTATTTGTAGGGAAAAATTTCTTTTACACAATTGGAATTTGGCTAAGTTTGCATCAACCCAGTACTGATTCATATCCTTTTTCTTTTTTTAAGTAGACCATTTATTGGAAGAGAATTTTATTAATGATCAAGATCAAGCCTTGACAAACTGCAGCCTGAGGGCCAAATGCTGCCTGCCTTCTTTTTTTTTGTAAATAAAGTTTTACTGGAATACAGCAGTGCTTTCTTTTATGTATTTTTCTCTGGCTGCTTTCAGGCTGAAATGACCGAGTTGAATAGCTGTGATCAATACCACAAAACCTAAAATGTTTGCCGTCTGTTCCTTAACAGATAAGTTTGCCAACTCTTGGTCTAGATGAGCATCTATTTTTCTTGTGATCAGAGTCATTCAGCATGTTATTTGTTGACTTTTAAAGAAGGCTTTATAAAACCCTAAATATTGATCTCTATTCCATGAGTTTTCACTGGATGCCATCTTTGGGTGGATGGGTTGATTGGTTGAGTCGGTTACATTTGTTTTTAAGTCAGGTGCTTTGTACAAGTACCTCGTCTCCTGTGTCACCGATGCGTATCCCTCTTGCGTCCCATTGACTGGTGTTGTCATCCCTATATCCCAGCTCCTCTCTCTCTCCACTTATGTGTGCAAAAAAGTCTGTTGGTAAACGAATGAGATCAACCACCATACACACAAAAGGCCATTGCTGCTACTTGTCACAAGATGTATTTTGCAGGAGGAGCTGAAACTGCACAGCACATATTTGGAGAATTTCCCTCTATGATCCTAGATTTTGTATTTGAAGAACACCCATCCAAAACAGGATTGAGGCGGAACTAGAGATAGACAGGAATCCCCAGGTGGCATTAGTGGTAAAGAACCCCCCTGCCAGTGCAGGAGATGTAAGAGATGCCAGTTCCATCCCTGGGTAGGGAAGATCCCCTGGAGGAGGGCATGGCAACCCACTCTAGTATTCTTGGCTGGACAATCCCATGAACAGAGAAACCTGTTGGGCTACAGTGTGTAGGGCGCAAAGCATCAGACACAGCTGAAGTCACTTAGCATGCAGCAATAGGCTGCTTGATTTGATGGGAAATTACTGTCGAGTTTCTCACCTGTGGCCACCTTCACATAGCTAATTCACATGGCCAAGACAGTGGTGATGTTGAGAGGTGGAGAGTCCAAGCAAGATGCTGAATTTACCAGTTGGTGTTCTCCAAATACATGGGGTTGATGAGTTGGTCAGAAATCAATCAAGGCAGTCAGAGAGCTACCATTTCTCACGTCTTGTATTTCAGTTGCCCTCTGCATAAAGACACATTAAATGTGTTCAGTACACCATGCAGAGGGCTGGGCTCAGAGCCCTTCTTGTGGTTTCTGTGTCCTGTTTCTGACTTTGCTGATCTGATCTTGCCCCAACTCTTGCCCGCCCCCCAGTGCAAGGAAGGTGGCTTTCCCCAGGACCTCTGGCTGGGCGTCAGCGCCGATGCGGTCTCTGTCTACAAGCGTGGGGAGGGGAGGCCATTGGAAGTCTTCCAGTACGAACACATCCTCTCCTTCGGTGCCCCCCTGGCCAACACCTACAAGATCGTCGTCGATGAGAGGGAGCTGCTCTTTGAAACCAGTGAGGTAAGAGGCAAACCTTTCGTCCGTGGCCTTGATGAACTAGCAAGACAACATCCCAGTTCCTGATGCCTTTGACCAAATAGCTTTATTTGCATATTTCGCTCTAAGACATAGGAAAGTACAGTATGGTGGTCCCTCCCCTGCTGCAGGTTTCTCACAGGCCAAAATCTGACAGTCCCACGTTTCTTCTGTATACCTTTGCAATGGAGAAATTTGGTTTTCAGCTGTCAGGGGATTTTACCCTTGCAGGAAAAGAAGAGAAAGGGAAGTGACATAGAAATGAAGAGATTTGGTTTCCAGCTGTCAGGGGGGTCTTACCCTTGAAGGAGGAGAAAGGGAAGTGACACAGAGGTCCAAAAAAATATATATAATTTGGCAATAAAGCCTTGCGAAAATTATTAGACAAGGTGGCAGTGGGTCACAGCCATGGGACTGGGGCCAGGCAGCGCCCACGGAGCAGGAGGGTGAGTGGCAGCCCAGCCTGCGAAGAGCTAATTCTCACAATAAAAATCACAAAACCCCTGTATATATGCCATCCTACTCCAAAGCATAAAATGTAGTAGTAATCATGATGAGAATGCAGGAAGCCTGTTGAGGTCTCCACACAGGGAGCTGCCAGCAAGCAAAGGTGAGAAATGGGCGTGAATCCCAAGTGAGGGTGAGGTGCTGGGAGGTGATGACTGGACCACAGATGTGGTGCAGGAGGTGTGCGGTGGGGTGGAAGGAGGGTCCCTGGTGCCCGGCTGCTGGGTTTGGTCAACTCCAGTAGAGAGCAGAGAACCGCTGTGAGATCTTTGTGCATGGTGTGTCAGGACAGTGCTTTTACAGGGATGTCCAGTGGGATTAGAAGGAAGAGAGATCGGGAAGACGGAAGCCAGTTAGGATGTCTCTGCAGGGACCCAGGCCAGCCGTCGGGAGGAATGGGCCGGAAAGGGGCGGCAGTGAACACACCATGAAAGAGCCCCTGCACGTGCAGAGTCTGCAGGGAGCAGAACCTGCGTGGGTGGCTCTTGGTGGGGTGGGAGGTGGTGGTCCCCATTTCCGCCCACCGCCCCCCGGCCCTCAGTTCTGTTTCTCCAGCTGTATCACGAGATGCTGACTGGCAGGATGGGATCCAATCTTTAAAAGCTGTGATGTGGGCTCTGTTGTGTTGCCCTTATTTTCAATGGGGACAGTCATCCCAGCCCTGATCATACCAAGACCCTTAATGTGATTAGGTGGGGGGCTTTATTTTACCTGCAAAATGCGACAGTTTTACATCAGGCAACCACCAGGTGGCGCAGTGGAAGGACGAGGCCACGAGTTCGTTCTCCCCACCAGGAGCCAAAGGGCAAAAGCAGTTGAACTTTTGGCTGAATCCGTGGATTCACACGGGGCAGGTTGCTGGCTTTTGCAGGCGGGACGGACCCCCGCTTGCCCACGCTGGGCGGAGGATGTCTGATTGTTAGCCTGGGCGCCCTGGCCTTGCGGACACTTGGTGACCGTGGTCCGACTCTGCTCCCCCGGCAGGTGGTGGACGTGGCCAAGCTCATGAAAGCCTACATCAGCATGATCGTGAAGAAGCGCTACAGCACCTCTCGCTCCGTGAGCAGCCAGGGCAGCTCCAGGTGAAGGCAGCCTGAGTCCACGCGAACTCAAAACCTGCACGCGCCACCCTGCTCCTTGGCCCCCGCCGGCTCCCGCGTCTGCAGTCTGAATTGCGGCCGCCCCAGACTTTCCAGAAGCCCCTCGTTGGAGGGAGGTGTCTTGGGGGACCTTTCGCCCTGTCCATTCCAGCGATCGGTGTATTCAGCTGTACCACCTTAACCCAGTGTCCAAAGCTTTACTTCTCTAGGTGACACATGCCTTAAAAAGAGAGGAAACGAAACCCACGCTGCCACCAAAGCAGCCGGAAGTGCCTTAACTCCGTGGAGCCGACATGAACCCCCCGTAACTGTGCTACTGAAGGGAGATAGATGCTCGCCCCTGCTTTACGGGAAGGCTTGCTGAGCTTGGGGTGGGGGAGGGGCGTCGATCCATCAATTCTGCACTAACCTCCCGCTGGCCTGATTTCCCCTGGGAGGGAAGGTGAGGGAGTTGGGGAGAGGGACGGAGAGAGAGCGTAAGAGGATGGTCTGTTTTAGGTGGAGAGCTGCTGGCAGCCTTCCTCACAGACGCCTATTAACTTCTTCTCTGTTTCATCTTTAACGTGCATGCGCTTGCCTGTGCACGCATGTGTTCATAAACACATCACTTTCATCATTGTTCCGCGAGCCTTGAAAGCGAAGGGAAAGAGGATGTGCAATGAATGGTGTAGCATCTGTATATTTTAATCGTTCAGAGTCAAGAGTCCTCAACTGTTACTTTGCAAGGTGGTTTTACTAACAACCCGGAATCCTGGATTTTTCCTGTCTTTGCTGTAGTTCGAAAGCCACATTTTTGACTCCAGTTTGTATTACATGTAGCAAAGTCTGCAGTCTGTGTCTGCTGTATTATAAACAGATGTGCAGCCTGCAAATAACTGTATTTATAAACCACTCTTAAACAGCTGGCTCCAAGGCTGCTTTTAGAACTGTATGAAGTCACTTTGGAGTCTTCAGTTTCTAAGAGATTTAAGTTAAAAAATGTTTCCTGGAAGGTTAGCTTGAATCACTCTGTGGATAGATTGTGACTTAACCCTGTTTGAATATGAGGGAAAGCTGTCACCTTCCTTGAAAGCAACTTGAGCAAATCTTTAAAGGACCCTGACATTCAATGCTGAGGCTTTAATAAAATACACACCTATTTTATCCCAAGTTTATAATGGTGGCCTGAACAAGGCCCCTGTAAATAAATCAGCATTTATGACCAGACAAAAGATAATCTGGTCTTGGACTTCTATTTTTATACAGAAAACTTGTAAAGACTTAGGCCAACTAAGTCTACCCACCAAGAGAAGAAACTTGCCTTATCCCTATGGATAGCCATGCGGAATCATTGTTTCTTGGCTCAAGAAAGTCTGACAATAAAAGATACTAGCTAACGTTCAGTGTCTTTTCTTTATGGGGTGGCTCTCAATACCACATGGGCTTTGTGTTTTTGTTGGGTTTTCATTTTAATGCTTAAGGCTTCAAAGGGCCAAAGCTGTGTGTTTCATGCACTTGATCATCAGGACTATATGTCAACCACGTCGTCATTTCAGCAGCTTTTTAGACACAGAGCATGACCCCAGAAAGCGGAGAAGGTAAACACCAGGTTCAGTGAAATCGCAGAAATCTGAGGACTTGAATTGCGGATGTTGGACTGTCTCCTGTAGCCGAGCCCCAAGACGCCTGATGGCGGAGCCTCTGTCCCGCCACCTGCTTGCAGCCCCGCTCACCTGCTTGTGAGCAGAATACACAGGGAATTGGTTTAGCGACCGATTTCCCCCAAAGAACCTACACAGGCTCCTCAATCAGACGTGGCATGTGACGTCACTGGTCCCCCCAGTGTCCTTCTCATCACCTGTGTGTCCTGGAGCTGCCGCCTCCCAGGAGCGATCAGGAGGTGATCCGAAGCCAAGTGCCCCCCAGCACTTGGCCTGGAGGTGACCAAACAAAAGTGAGCTAAGACTCCGGTATTTTATTTTTGTCACTGTTTTTATTTCAGGCCCCAAGAGCAGCCGGCAGAAGTGCCTTTTCCCCTGCTGACCACTCAGGACCGCCTCTATAACTTCTCATACCCCAGAAGGGTGCCCCACGCCCCCAGTCACATAATGAGGAAGTGGGCAGAGACAGGCAAAGTGACTTGGCTGAGGCATTGCAGCAGTGCCAGACTTGGACCCAGGTCTCTCTACACAGAAGCTTTTACCCATCAATAGCTTCAATGTAACATTTTATTTAGAAGTAATTACAGATTCAAGGGAAGTTGGAATAGAAGTACAGAAAGGCCTCTACACCCTTCACCTGGGTGTCCTCAGGGGTAACATCTCACACAATTGCAGAAAAGATCGCAGCTAAGAAACTGAGTTTCCTCCATCTGCAGTTTATTCTGATTTCACCAGATTGACACGCACTCATTGTGCGTAAGGCTAATAGGTTTGTGCACGTGACCTGTGGAGTAATGTGGAGTCTCTGCTTACTACAGAGAAAGGCATCAACATGGACAACTAGTTGGACAACCTAGTTTTTTCATTTGTTCTAATTTTTAATTCTTTTAGAAGATAATACACATAGGTGGGGTTTTTCTTATTCAAACAGTGAGAGTAAAATGACTTTTCCACCCAGCTGTGATCCCCTGGTTTACCCAATTTAATTCCCCAGAAACTATTTTTACCATTTTTTAGAATGTTCTTCCAGAAATATTCCAAGCATATACTCACATAAATATTCCCAACCCCTTCCATTTTAAGAAATACACAAAAGCATAAACTCTTTAACCTTCCTTTTCTCCCAGGATATTTTAGATATGACTGTACATGGTATCTCTAGAGGTGCCTAGTCCTTTTTGTGTCCTAGACAGCTTTGGAGAGGAAAAAAAAGCCCACTTGATTTATCTCTAAAAATAGTTCAGAAATGTAACAAAGCAAACATTTGTGAGACTTGTTACTAAGCACCTTAAGTTGGGTCACATACACACTTCTAGTCAAATTCTATATTTAATCTATCTCATCCATTGGGATCTTTGATATATAATAGAAATACATGTGTCCTTTGGGTATACAAATACGTGCTTTAAAGAACATAAAAATTCTGATCCACTAAACCTTATTATCTATTAATAATAGTGAACAAAACAGTATATAAAACTGAAGACCTGGATTTGATCCCTGGGTCAGGAAGATTCCCTGGAGAAGGGAATGGCAACCCACTCCAGTATTCTTGCCTGGAGAATCCCATGGACAAAGGAGCCTGGTGGGCTGCAGCCCATGGAGTCCTATAGGGTCGGACATGACTGAGTGACTTGCACTCACTCACCCAAATTTAACCAGTACCTTTATGCCTGTTTTGTACAACTGACCAGAGAAACATCATGATATTTGGGAAAGCGTTGGATCTGGATTCTGAGTTTGGCATTACCATTTTCAAATCTGTAATTTTGATCTTTTAGGTCAGAGGTCTGGAAACTATAGCCCAGAGACCAACTGCTTTCTAAATAGTTATTCTGAATACTTTCTAAATAGCACATCTCTGCCTGCTGATTTGTGTGGTATCTAGAAGTGTGATTACCATTCAACAGCAGAGTTGGTGTGTTGTGACAGGAGCTCTTGCAAAGCCCAAGTATTTACATTCTGGTCCTTTGTGGAAGGAGTTTGTGGACCCCTGTTTTAAGTAATTACAGAAGTATGCTATCTCCTTTGTGACCAGCTGTTAGCTCTAGTTGGGATTTTGACTTCACATGTCAGACATAGAATAGAGTCCCTGGTTTTGGATCTGTTGCTTTGTCTTGTCCACCATATTGAATGACCTTCCTGATCGGCCCTCCTTGCATTTCTCAGCACAGATCTGGTTTCTGCCTGATCAGTCCCTAGGTTTTGACAAGAGCTTCTTCAGGACAGAAAATGTCTTCTGTCCACGTGCCCAAGAAATCCAGCATGGTGCCCTCTGGGAACGCCCCAGAAGCTGAGTTTAGCCAGACATAGTGATCAAGTCCCAGCCCCAACTCTCAAGGGGTTGTGGAGATGAGACAGATGCAGGTGAAGATGCTACGTGACCACACAAGGTGACCGCAGTGGTCAGGCGAGTTCCAGGAAATCCAGGGAGTGGTGTTCCAGGTGCCCAGAGCACGTAGGTCCATGTGACTGGGAGGGGCGTGGAGGAGCTCCCTCAAGAGTGGGGCACCTTGAGTGGGTCTTGCCCTGCGGCAGAGGGAATTCCTGGGGGGAGGGCCCCTCAAGGAGCCTGAGCACAGAGCTGTAGGCGTGGAGCAGGCGTCAGGACAAAGGTCAGAAGCCATGTCCTAGCTCCCCAGCCCCAGATGGCATCTTTTTTGGTCTCCATACTTCCATCTTTGGTACCCTTCACCCCATCCTCATATGCTGTTATCCACAGACAAGATGCCTGGAATGTCTTTATCAAACATAAATCCAAATATGCGTGCATACTCAGTCGCTTCAGTTGTGTCCGGTGACCCTATGGACTGTGGCCCACCAGGCTCCTCTATCCATGGGATTCTCCAGGCAAGAATACTGGACTGGGTTGCCCTCCTCCAGGGGATCTTCCAAACCCAGGGATCAAATCTGAGTCCTTTAGGTCTGCATTGGCAGAGTGCCACCTGGGAAGCCCAACGCACTCTTGCACTGAAAACCCTCCTGTAACCTAACCAAAAGATGAATCTCTACTACATGCCCTGTGCTTTCTGCCCGGCTGCATCCAGCCTTGTCTGATGCACACTCTGCCTCACCCATGTGTCAGCCCATATTGCTGGCTCCAACTCAGTGGCACATACCTCAGCCGGCTGGCCCTATTTTAATTTTGCCTCCTTTTGTCACCCGAACTTAGAGCATTCTTCTGCCCAGCAGTGGGAAGGTGACCCTGACGTTTACTGCTGAGACCTAGTGTCTGAGTCAGGATGACAAGAGCTGTAATTCTCCAGCACTCGATGTTCTGGCAGCAGTGACTTGCTGGCAGATAAATTCATCTCCAGGCTCCCCAGGGAAAACAATCCCATTTTGTAGTGTTTGCTGATTTCCAGGGTGGCAATATTCCCACTGTGGCTGATTGCAAGCTCCGAGGTGACATTGCTGCACGCAGAGTGGAAACGAGATGCATAGTCGGCTCCCCAAAGCTGGTAGAAGCTGGGTCCTTACCCCCAACAGAAAAGACACATCAATAAATAATTTTTCAATAAAAAGCGGCATCTTAGAGGAAACCCTCTGAAGGAAATAAAAAGGAAGCTGCTTAGAAAGCTTGCAGCATTTTGAATGAGGGAAAGATGTGGGAAAATTAAAGATGTTTTTAAAGTATAGAGACAGTGCCTGTCTTTAGTTCACCCAGGCACCTTTACTTTTTCTTTCAGGTAATAACAGGATCAGAGTTGATGAGCAGTTTGAGACATAAACAGAGTCTACTGTCCCAGAGGCATCCAGACGTTTGTTTGGTGGGAACCAGTTGCCAGATTAGAGGTCTCCCTATTCCCTCCTGACATGCCAGGAAAGAAAATGAATAATTCCTCTAATTCTGACGTCTTGGGGGAAATGATTCTCTGTACATTTACTTGACACTGAGGAAATTTAATAGTCCTCTTGATTAAAGATATGATAACCCCAAGAATAACACCAACCAGAACATAATTTAATTAACTCAATTTAGTGAGTATTTACTACATTCTTGCTGTTTGGATAAAAAAGCAAAACACCATCTCAGCGGGGTTTGCCAAGGAAACCCAAGAATTATCTAAATTGCTTAGAGCCTGAAAGTTGAAAGTATGAGTCACTTAGTCATGTCTGACTCTTTGTAACCACATGGACTGTAGCCCACCAGGCTCCTCCGTCCATGGAATTCTCCAGGCAAGAATACTGGAGTGGGTAGCCATTCTCTTCTCCAGGGGATCTTCCCGACCCAGGGATCAAACCCAGGTCTCCTGCATTGCAGGCAGATGCTTTACCATCTGAGCCAGGAGAGAAGCCGAGCCTAGCTGGAGATAAAATATATAAATACGTGAAGCCAGAAGTTGATTCTAACATATGCTGACCATTGCATATGTGTTGAAGTGTCCAGAAAACAAGAATTTGAGGAGGAAAGTTTTCAAAGGTGAATAATGAGCCAGAAAATGCAGGTTTGTGATGTATGATGTGAGCTCGTGCTGGCGGGACGAGTCGTTCCTCCTCACACTCCCCTTTCACTGTGTTTTTCCCTTGACCATCTCTCTCTGATGTGACCAGTGGCATTAGCATTTGTTCAGCACATGTAATGGTTCAGGCTTGGTGTCAAGTACACAGTCCTCATCATCTCATTGTGTCCTCTCAGTGGCCATGATGTAGATGCTGGCAAATCTATTTTATGCTGAGGACACTGGGGTGTAGAAGGTCATTTATTTAACTAGCTGTAACAGCTTTGTTGTGTAACAAGTCACTCTAGAATCCAGTGGCTAATGCAACAAGCCTTTATTGAGAGCATGATTCTACAGGGGACAGTTTCCCTGATGGGCTCACTCATGACTCTGCAAGTCAGCTGCAGCCAGTTCTCTTTGTTGATCCTGCCCTGTCTTTGTCCTGTGCCTGTGAGAGTTGGACTGTGAAGAAGGCTGAGCGCCAAAGAATTGATGCTTTTGAACTACGGTGTTGGAGAAGACACTTGAGAGTCCCTTGGACTGCAAGGAGATCCAACCAGTCCATCCTAAAGGAGATCAGTCCTAAGTGTTCATTGGAAGGACTGATATTGAAGCTGAAACTCTAATACTTTGTCCACCTGATGCGAAAGGCTGACTCATTGGAAAAGACTGATGCTGGGAAAGATTGAAGGCAGGAGAAGGGGATGACAGAAGATGAGATGGTTGGATGGCATCACCAGCTCGATGGATGTGAGTTTGAGCATGCTCCAGGAGTTGGTGATGGACAGGGAAACCTGGCGTGCTGCAGCCCCTGGGGTCGCAAAGAGTAGGACATGACTGAGTGGCTGAACTGAGCTGAACTGGGGCCTCAGATGGGTGGTTGAGCTCTGCTCTATGGGGTCTCTTGTCTACTACTTAACTAGTGTTAGCTGATTCACAGGACATTTTGGCAAGACCTCAAGAAAACTAGCAGGCAGTCTCTTGAGACTTATGTTTAAAATAGTCACATGATTAATTCTGCCCCATTCTATTGGCTAAAGCAAAACCCAATGCCAGACCAGAGCCAAGAGATGAGGGAACAAACTCCATGGCTTGATGGAAGTTGCTGCCAAGTCACTCAGTCAGAGTGGGGAGAATTGTAGCCATTTTTGTAATCTGCCTTGCTGGCTGAAAAATCATAAAACTACAATGGACAGAGAATTCAAACCCGGGTTCATGTGAAATCTTGCTCGTATCACAAAGCTATATTAAAATCCAAATACTTCCTCTCTGTTTCTTCATAAGGCCACCCCCATCCTAGGGGGCACAGTCTGCTAGCATCCCGCCAACGGCTTCCTCTGGATAGCTAAGCACTCTTAATGTACACAGACACACATGCCCACATTACTCCCTCCTCCAAGTATCTGTTCATGTTCTTCCCTTGCCTGAAATGCCCTTTCTCCCCTTGCATCTTTTCTTCATCTTTGGCAACCTGGTTTAGATGTCAATTCCTTCACAAAGCTGCCTGTTGCAGGGATGGCTAACCATCCACCAGGCATCTATCCATTCTCTCCTTTTACCTTATAGTAAAAGAATTCCCCTAAGCTTTAGCTTGCAACAGATACTCAGCTACAGAATACATTTCCCAGCCTCCCTTGCAGCTTAGTGTGTGTGTGTGTGTGGTAGTTTTAAAATACGCTGCAACTTCCTCATACCCAGACCATAAAAAGGTCAGGTCTCACCTTGTGAATAAAGGACCAGCCATGGTGACTCTAGGCTTCCCTGGTGGCTCAGCAGCAAAGAATCCGCCTGCAATGCAGGGGTCACAGGAGACTTGAGTTTGATCCCTGGGTCAGGAAGATTCCCTGGGAAAGGAAATGGCAACCCACTCCCATAACCTTGCCTGGGAAATCCCATGGACAGAGAAGCCTGGCAGGCTACAGTCCATGGGTCCCAAAGAGACATGACTGAGTGACTAAATACCAGTTTAGTGACTCCACTTCTAATAACCGGGATGTGGTGGAAGTGATCCTGCCCAGCTTACAAGCCAGGTCAGCAAAGGTGGCCTATCTTCATCTGCTCTCTTGGGAACCACACCTTAAGTGCTCTGAACTGACAGGAAGTCCCCCTAACCTGAAGCGGCAGTGCTGAAAAGATTATGCCAGGAGGTCACATAGAGATGGACAAGCCCGAGTGGACCATCACCCACTGTTGCTCCCGTAAGTCTCAACCATAATGTGTGAGGGTCTTTAGATCATCTCAGCCACTAACTTATTTTTACTTTTTTTAAACAGTTGTTTTTTTAAAATTTTATTTATTTTTGGCTGCTTTGGGTCTTCATTGTTGTTTCGTAGGCTTTTCTCTAGTTCCGGCAACCGTGGGCTACTCTTCATGGCGGTACCCCAGCTTCTCACTGTGATGGCTTCTCTTGTTGCAGAGCACAGGCTCTAGGCACTTGGGCTTCAGTAGTTGCAGAGCACGGGCTCAGTAGTTGTGGCTCACGGGCTTAGTTGCTTGGGAGCATGTGGGATATTCCCGGATCTGGGATCGAACCCGGGTCTCCTGCATTGGCAGGTGGATTCCTACTGCTCCTCCACTAGGGAAGTCCCTCAGCCACTAACTTTAAATCACCCTTCATGCAAAATCCACTCCCTCCCTCTCCAGACCCATCAAAGTCTTATCTATTGAGGCATCAAGTTCAGGCTTGAGGCCTAAGACCTTGTCATCTAAATCAAGCTCCACTGTGAATGAGGCTCCTTGGTTGTGGTCCCCAGATACAGCTCATTGATTAAAGTCTTGTTGATTGGAAGGTCTCTGCACTAAAGAGACAAGTTTTCTATGCTCCCATACCATAATGGGACTGGCAAAAGATAACAGCTGTGGACATTAATTTTTAAAGGGCGAAGGTAGGAGGCACATGGGAGAAGGCGATGGCACCCCACTCCAGTACTGTTGCCCGGAAAATCCCATGGATGGAGGAGCCTGGTGGGCTGCAGTCCATGGGGTCACTAAGAGTCGGACACGACTGAGCAACTTCACTTTCACTTTCCACTTTCATGCATTGGAGAAGGAAATGGCAACCCACTCCAGTGTTCTTGCCTGGAGAATCCCAGGGACGGAGAAGCCTGGTAGGCTGTAGTCCACGGGGTCGCACAGAGTCGGACACGACTGAAGCGACTTAGCAGCAGCAGCAGCAGGAGGCACATAGCCGTCACTGTTGTTGTCATTGTTCAGTCGCTCAGTCGTGTCTGACTCTGTGACCCCATGGACTGCAGCACGCCAGGCCTCCCTGTCCATCACCAACTCCCAGAGCTTACTCAAACTCATGTCCATTGAATCAGTGATGCCATCCAACCATCTCATCCTCTGTCATCCCCTTCTTCTCCCACCTTCAACCTTTCCCAGCATCAGGGTCTTTTCCAATGACTCAGTCAGTCCTTCACATCAGGTGGTCAAAGTATTGCAGTTTCAGCTTCAGCATCAGTCCTTCCAGTGAATATTCAGGATTGATTTCCTTTAGGATTGACTGGTTGGATCTCCTTGCAGTCCAAGGGACTCTCAAGAGTCTTCTCCAACACCACAGTTCAAAAGCATCAATTCTTCAATGCTCAGCCTTCTTATCAGTCACTAATCCATAGCATTTAAAGAATAATGAGTGGGAGGGATGTTTAAGTGGGAGGGGACATGGGTAAACCTATGGCCTATTCATGCTGATATTTGATAGAAACCAACACAATACAATAAAGCAATTGTCCTTCAATTAAAAATAAAGAGAAAAAGAAAGAATAATGACTCAGAGGATAGACCCAAGAACCCATGGAGAATGATCCCAGTTAGCAGAACTGAGTCCTGATAGTGTGTTAAGTGAATTTCGGAAGTGCATGAAAGAGAAGACTCGATGATTTGGGCCAGGGGACCAATCACGGTGGCTTTAAATGCACCCACAAATCCTCTGATAACCCTCCCGTAAGCAGGTGGAGTTCGATTCTCCTCTTTCTAAAAAATAGAATGTGGCAGAGGAACAATGTTCAACTCCCAAAGCCAAGTCATGAAAATGGACACAACAGTTTTTTTGACTCGTGGGATGTGTGCTTTTGGGGTACAACAGTCCCGTACTGGAGACACCAGGTAAAAAGCTATAGGGAGAAAGATAGCGTAGGCACCAGACGTCAGCTAACCCTAGAAACAAAAATAGGAGGAAATCGGTTTATAACCCAGTTTATTATACAGGTGAAGTAGCTAGATTCATCACTTTAATTTCACGGTCCTCTTAAATGATGCTTGGTGTAAAAAATAATCTGATTTCTAATATGACAAAATATATCCTTTCATGACAAAGAAAATGCCATCTATTGGTAAGTTGGAAGACTTTGCTTGAAATATTTGTCTTTTAAACCATCTGGCCTTCTGTTGCTTGGTAGAATCATGAATTTTTTAAAAGTAAATTTTTGCTGCTATTCACCCAGAGCATGCTACCCAGAATCATCCATGTGAGATAGCAAATTGATACCTGCCATTAAAGTCGCCTCTTCTTCCCCTCATTCTGCACAAATGGCTGTCATGCAGGTCTTGGTTTGATTGTCATCTCCCTAGAAGAGCCTTTCTTCACCACCAAATATAATATGGCAAGACTTTTATCACATCCCTGTGGTTTAAATAGCACTTGCCACAAATGGTATTTTTCTTATTTAATGGTTTCTTGCACGTCTTCCCCAGTTAGGATGTAAGCTCAAGGAGAACAGAAATCGTTTTATATTTATCACTGTGACTCTGTTAACTAGAATGGTGTCTGAACATAGTAGATGTTCAGTAATTATTTCTCGAATCAATGAAGGAATAAATGGTGACTTTCAGCTGGGGGAGGGAGGCACATTAGATGAGATTCCCTAGAGAACAGAGCCCATAGCAGAGATTAACTGCTGAGGCTTAAAAAAGGGCAATCCCAGGGCAGCAAGTTTAAGGCAGTGAGGTGGAGGAGGATGGAAGGCAAGGCAAAGGACCGTGTCACTGTGCCAGCCGCTGCCTCCCAGGGAACCGTGAGAGACCCCCCCCGCCCCCCAGGTGCTCAGTAGGAGCCTCTCTGGGGCCACGGGCGATGTCTCTGCACAGGTCCCTCAGGGACTTCCTGCCTCGGAGTTCTCCTCCAGGAAGGAGGAAAGAAATGTCTTCTTGGATAGGTCCTGCCTCCTGGTTCCCATTGGTTGAATTTTGCCACATAGGGGGTCAGGTCCCTCCCCTTTGGGCTTCCTCAATAGCTCAGCTGGTAAAGAATCCACCTGCCATGCAGTAGCCCCCGGTTCGATTCCTGGGTTGGGAAGATCCCCTGAAGAAGAGATAGGCTACCCACTCCAGTATTCTGGGGCTTCCCTGGTGGCTCAGTTGGTAAAGAATCTGCCTGCAATGCGGGAGACCTGGGTTCAATCCCTGGGTTGGAAAGATCCCCTGGAGAGGGGAAAGGCTACCCACTCCAGTATTCTGGCCTGGAGAATTCCTTGGACTGTATAGTCCATGGGGTCGAAAGGACTCTAACAACTGAGCAACTTTCACTTCCTCCCTCACCTTTCCTGTCATCTGGTGCCTTTAAAGCCATGTGGGAAGCCATATCCCTCACGTTGGCAGGCTGAACAGTGGTCGCCAAAGATACCCTCATCCCAAAGGAAGATGTGGTACATATGTATGGTGGAGTATTGCTCGGCCATTAAAAAGAATGACATAATGCCATGTGAAACAACATGGATGGACGTGTAGACTGTCATACTGAGCGAAGGAGGTCAGGCAGAGAAAGATAACTATCATGTGATTATCACTTGCCAAACATATATGCCAAATTTGAAAAGAAATTATACAAATGAACTTACTGACAAAACAGAGACAGACTCATAGACTTAGAGAATGAACTTACAGGGGCATGGGGGGAAGGTGGGGGGAAGGGACAGTTAGGGAGTTTGGAATGGACAGGTACACACTGCAGTATTTAAAATGGGGTAACTAACAAGGCCTTATGTACTGGACAGGGAACTCTGCTCAATGATAGGTGGCAGCCTGGATGAGAGGGGAGTTTGGGAGAGCATGGATACATGTATATGTATGGCTGGGTCCCTTTGCTGTCCACCTGGAACCATCAGAACATTGTTAATCAGCTGTATTCCAATATAAAATAAAAAGTTAAAAAAAAAATACATCCTCATCCTGATCACCAGGACCTGAACATGGTACCTTGTAAAGCAAATGAAACTTGGCAGATGTCATGAAATTGAGGATTTTTAGATTATTCTGGGTTATCCGTGAGGGTCCAATGTACTCACGTGTCATAAGGAGGAGGTAGGAGATCAGAGTCAGCAGGAGGAGAGGAGAAGGAAGCAAGAGGTTGGAGTGATGCAAAGAAGGGGCCACAAGCCGAGGAATGCTGGCAGCCTCTGGAAGCTGGGGGAGGAGTGGGCTGGATTCTCCCTTGGAGTTCTCAGCGGGAACCAACCCTACTGACAGCTTGGTGTTACCCGGTGAGCCTCATTTCAGACGTCTGAGCTCCTAAACTGTAAGAGAATCAACTACTGAGGCTGTGTTAACTTGTTCCAGCAGCGACAGGAAATTAACACACATGCCCTGTAGGGGGAGCTCTTCCTTCAAATCTATGGCAGGAGGATCCAGAGGCCCCCAGATACAGACACAGGTCAGTCTCAAGGGGTGGAAAAGGATGTGCCCGCAGAGTGGCCATCAGCCTACTTGACTCTGAGAGCTTGGCGTCCGACCAGGCCAGGGCACCTGAGGAGATATGTGACATGTACACAATACAGGGACTGGTATTTATTTTTATTTTTTTGAAATTTGGCAATGCTAGGTTTTTGTTGTGGCACGTGGGATCTCGTTCCCTGACCAGGGATCACACCTGGGCCCCCTGCACTGGGAGCGCAGAGTCATAGCCACTGGACCACCAGGGAAGGCCCAGGGACTGGTATTTTAAATGACCACGAATATTAAGAAGTTGCCTGCTCAGTCGTGTCTGACTCTTGCAACCCCATGGACTGTAGCCTGCCAGGCTCCTCTGTCTATGGGATTTTTCAGGGAAGAATACTGGAGTGGATTGCCATTTCCTCCTCCAGTGGATATTCCTGACCCAGGGATATCCGGGTCCCTCATCTCTTGCATTGCAGGTGAATTCCTTATCACTGAGCCACTGGAGGAAATGTGTACATCCTGATTGTATTAATATTACATTTTATTGTACTTCCTTTCCAGTCATGGTAGAGAATAGCTGCCTAGTTCCCTGGGCCTCCCAGAGTGAATTCAGTACTGTCCCATAATCTGTATCTGAGTCAGACCATCACAAACATACCTTCAAATCTGTTCATAATCTACTGAGGCAGAAACAATTTTATTTAATGTAGATTTGATATACAATTTATATCATCCTAAAGAAAATCAGTCATGAGCATTCATTGGAAGGACTGATGCTGAAGCTGAAACTCCAATCCTTTGGCCACCTGATGCGAAGAACTGACTCATTTGAAAAGACCCTGATGCTGGGAAAGATTAAAGGAGGGAGGAGAAGGGGACAACAGAGGATGAGATGGTTGGATGGCATCACCAACTGGATGGACATGAGTTTGAGTAAACTCTGGGAGTTGATGATGGACAGGGAGGCCTGGCGTGCTGCAGTCCATGGGGTCACAAAGAGCTGGACACAACTGAGCGACTGAACTGAACTGAACTGTATGAGGGTAACTTAAGCAAACAAACTCCTACATTTGAATGCCTAATAAAATTAAAGGTGATTTCTTACTTACGTATCCATCCAATATGGGCATCCTGTAGAAAGGATGATGGTTCTGCTCCTTTGGCTATTCAGGGGCCCTGGCAGATACAGGCCTTGCTTTCTTCTACATTTACCATTCAAGCTACCTTAGGCATAAACAGGTGGCAGAGTGGGAACAGGACGTTCACCTCTTAACCTCCTCGGCCTGGAAGTGACATCACTTCTGCTTACAGCCCTCCAGCAAGATCTACTCACATAGCATTATTTCTATGTGAGGGATGCTGGGAAATGTAGTTTCAGGCTTTTCAGTAACAACTATACATTAGATAAGGGGAGACTGAAGCTTTGGTGGACAGCTGCTCCTCTGGACAAGAACTATTCATGAAGATTCTTTCCCCTAAATATGGAAAACTCTTCCTCCAGCTAAAAAGGAACACTCGAGGGAATTTAAGCCAGCTTTTTCATTTTCTTTAACCTTCATCAAGAGGCTCTTTATTTCCTCTTTGCTGGCTGCCATTAAAATGGTTTCAGCTGCATATCTAAGGTGTTGATATATCTCCTGGCAATCTTGATCCCAGCTTGTGAGTCATCCAGTCTAGCATTTCTCATGATGTACTCTGCATATAAGTTAAATAATCAAGGTGACAGTATATAGCCTTAACATACTTCTTTCCCAATTTGAACCAGTCTGTTGTTCCATGTCTGGTTCTAACTGTTGCTTCTTGTTCTGCATACAAGTTTCTCAGGAGACAGGTAAGGTGGTCTGGTATTCCCATCTGTTTATGAACTTTGCACAGTTTGTCGTGATCTACATGACTCAGGGACTGAAAAACAACAAGGGAATTAACTCGAAATCCTATTAGGTACTGAGTCTCTAGGAGCAAGACAGATGGGTAGCCAACATGAGACTGCTCAGCCTATACAGTGAAAAGGAGCCAAGGATGTATGATCAGAAGGCTGAGGCTGCCCTCCCAATAAAAAGTCACCATCCCTTGTCTAGGTTCCAGACCAGAGCCAGTGTTTGGACCCAGGCCCACTGATTGAAGAAAGACTGTATGTGCAGGAGGCAGAACCCTACAGAACTAGTATGTAGGCAGAACCCTACATACAGAACTGTATGTGGTCTTGGGTCTCCCAGTCCTTTACCAAAGGGACCTTCTTGGGCAACTTAAGTGAACTCTGAATGTTGCCCAAGAGTTTTGGTGGCCAGCAGGCAAGGTCTTAGTAGACATTGATACCTAGAAACACTAATCACAATCACAGGCCTCTGTCAGAGTACAAGAATACTGGGACTAGAGTAGAAATGGAGGTCTGGAGAAGGAAGTTTCAATCCCCTCCAGTATGCTTGCTGTGAAAATCCCACAGACAGAAGCCTGGTGGGCTACAGCTGGACGCGACTGAGCAGGCACACATATAGAAATGGAGACCTGGCCAGATCCAAGGTCCCGTGGGTCCACTGTGTCTGTGGCCCCAGCTAGTGGTCATTTCCTGAGAGCCCAAATGCTTAGTGGTTGCACAACCTCACATTTGTTCCTTGGCTTAGAGTAAGACCGCCCGAGTGCAGAGGCCAGGGAGAGTGCTCTGAAATGAATCCCCTCCGTGACCAAGATGGTGAGTCAAAACCGACAGGGCGCCCTGGGTGAAATGGCAGAAATCAGTGTCATCCCTAAAGACCTAGAGGGTCAGGGTGAGGCCCCCACCATGCTGCCTTTTAATGCACAAGTCTGGACCCTGAGAAAACCAAACACGTCCAGTGAACTATGGCAAAGTCAGCCAAACATCATCCCGGTTTCTGTGACAGATGTGGTCTCATGGCCGGGTCAGAATAGCCTGGCCTCAGTGTGTGTTGTGTGTGATTTAACATTCATTCTGCCTTGGAATTGTTCTTTGAACTAATTTCAAGTGAACTGAAATCAGAAGGTAGAACTGTATGTCTGAAGATACACAAGATGTTTCATTGTTGTTTAGTCACTAAGTCATGTCTGACTTTGCAACCCCCTGGACTGTAGCCCGCCAGACTACTCTGTCCAATTTGATTTCCCAGGCAAGAATTCTGGAGTGGGTTGCCATTTCCTGCAGGGGATCTTCCTGACCCAGGGATTGAATCCTTATGTCCTGCATTGCCAGGCGAATTCTTTACCACTGAGCCGCCAGAGAAGCCCATACAAGATGTTTAGGAAAGGGTTAATTATTTTCAAAGAGAGTTATATAATTGAAGCTTAATAAATGACATAATAATAATAAATTTTCCATATGGTACTTATTTGGCAAGCTCAGTAATTCAGAACACGGCCAAATATCTATGAGGAAGTAAAACTTGGCCCCGCAGCAGTAATTAATAATTGTTCACTGCCTGGGTGCAGTCTGCTCTCCTTGTTTTAACCTTCTTCTTGTTTCGTGAGCACGCCAAGCTGGCCCTAGCTTCAGGATCATTGCACCTGCTGTTCCTCCATCCGTCATGTCCCTGCCTCCAGAACTTCACATGACTGGCTGTCTTCCTTCATTTAGGTCTCTGATCAAAAGTCACTTCCCTGACTACCCTGTCTGTTCAAGCCCCTTCTTCTGAGTTAATTGTCTTTTTGCCCTATTCTGATTTTCTTCATTGCATTTAGCACATGTTAGGTTGTTATGCTTATGGTCAGTCAGTTCAGTTCAGTCACTCAGTCATGTCCAACTCTTTGCAACCCCATAGACTGCAGCACACCAGGCCTCCCTATCCATCATCAACTCCTAGAGTTTACTCAAACTCATGTCCATTGAGTCAGTGATACCAGCCAACCATCTCATCCTCTGTATCCTCCTGCCTTCTCCTCCTGCCTTCAATCTTTCCCAGCATCAGAGTCTTTTCAAATGAGTCAGTTCTTCACATCAGGTGGCCAAAGTATTGGAGTTTCAGCTTCAGCATCAGTCCTTCCAATGAATATTCAGGACTGATCTCCTTTAGGATGGACTGGTTGGATCTCCTTGCAGTCCAAGGAACTCTCAAGAGTCTTCTCCAATACCACAGTTCAAAAGTATCAGTTCTTTGGCACTCAGCTTTCTTTATAGTCCAACTCTCACATCCATACATGACTACTTGAAAAAGCATAGCTTTGACTAGCCAGACCTTTGTTGGAAAAGTAATGTCTCTGCTTTTTAATATACTGTCTAGGTTGATCATAAATTTTCTTCCAAGGAGTAAGCATCTTTTAATTTCATGGCTGCAGTCACCATCTGCAGTGATTTTGGAGCCCCCCCAAATAAAGTCTGTCACTGTTTCCACTGCTTATGGTCAGTTCCTAGTGACTCCCATGCTCTTGTGTTGTCCCCTCTCATGATGACTCCAGGCTTAGCCATGCCATTTACCTTGGCCATTGGGACATTAAAGGGTTAACCCAATCAGAGGCCAGATAAAAGCTTGCACATTAGATTGCCTTCATGGAACCCCAGCTGCCAAATGAGGAGCTAGAACTAGCCTACTGGAGAGGCTGTACGGGGACAGCTGGCAGCCTCCCCCAGCTGCCATGCACCAAATGCCAGTTGATAGCAAATGCGTAAGTGGAGCCAGCAACACCATGGCGTGGATCTGAGACATGCCTCTCCAGATAGCCTCTCCCCAGTCTCCAACCCATGGAATCGTGAGCGCATAAAAGTCGTTTTAGGCCCCTGAGTTTGGGGATGGTTTGTTACGCAGCAGTAAATTATACCTGTCACTATTTGAAATTTTATATATACAAGAAGATTTGCTCATTGCCTGCCAACCCTTCTAAAATTTCAGCTCTGTGAAGGATAGGAACTTTACCTTGGGTACACCATGGTCCCCCAGTCTGTCTGGCCCATGGAGATACCAAGAAGACATTTTTTGTTGAATGAATGAACAGTCTTTTATGGAACAGCCTCATCTGGTCCTCTGGCTTCCAGTAAGCTCTCTAAATTTGGCCCATTAAAAAGATCTGTCCCTGTGTTTATTTGACCATGCAATAGGATCAACTAAAATTCAACATTTCCCAAGCTGATGTTATTCCTGCCATGCCCACCCCCCAGATTTGTTCCCAACCATTCCCCTCTATTTCACATTTTAGTAAGGGCACAAAAATATAACCAGTCTTTAAAAGAGCCACGATGATGGTTAATTTTATGTGTCAACTTGGCCAGGCTTTGGTGCCCAACTGTTCAAACATTAATCTAGATATTGATGTGAAGTTACTTTTATAAATAAACAAACAATAAACTTATTGATAAATAAATTATATAAATATAAAAAATGATATAAATATAACAAATAAAACTTTTAATAAATAGATAAATATAAATGTGATTAACATTTATATCAGTAGACCCTGAGTAAAGCAGATTACCCTCCATGATTTCGGTGGGCCTCACCAATCTGTTGAAGGCCTTAAGAGAAGAATCTGAAATCCCCTAAGGAAAGTGGAATTCTGTCTCCAGACTACACGTGGATTCAAGACTGAACATCAACTCGTGTGGGAATTCCCAGCCTCCCAAACTCCCCTGCAGGCTTCAGACTTGCCTGTGTCCACAACTTCATGAACGGATTCCTTAAACCTGCCTCCCTTTGTCACGATACATACACACACACACACACACACACACACACACACACACAAACACACACACCCTGCTGGCTTGTTTCTCTGGAGAACCCTAACACAGGGGTTATCCTGGACCACCTCCTCTCCTTCCCTCCCAGCACTCCTTCGGTCATGAGAGCCAATCAGTGCTTTGTCACATCTCCTGCATTGACCTTTCTCTGCCTCCGCCTACCCCATCTTGCTTTAGGCTGTCAGTTAGCATCTCTCATCTCAACTATTACAAAAGTCTTTTAGTCAGTCTCTCTGTCTCATCTTTTCTCAATCTCCTGCCACTCCACCACCAGGATTATCTTTCAAGATAAGAATCAGATCATGTCACTTACCATCAGAACCTTCCCAGCATCTGCAGGATACAGCTCAAACTCTTTAGTATAACATGAGATCTCCTGATTAACTAGCCTCCATCTCTCTTACTCCTCCACAAACCCCCTAAATCTGAGCTTTATTTAACTACTTGGGGATCTCCAAACATGTTGTGACCCCTTGATAACTTCATGCATTTGCACACTTTGTTCCATTTGCTTTGAATGCCTACCAGTCTGTCTTGAAAACATTCTGACTTCCTCTTCAAGTTCTAGCTTAGAGCTACTCCGTTCCAAAGTTGTGCCTGGATGCCTGGTCATAATTTTTAGACTGTGATAAAGATCTTTTCATAAATCTTAGCTTATTCTATTGACATTCATGTATGTGTCTGTATTTCTCAAAAGACAAGGGGCTTTTGGATGGCCAGGACTGTGTCTTATTCATAATCAGATCCCCAGTCCTAGTCTTTCCTTTGGCTCATACGAACCACTCAAAACATGTCAAGTCCATGTTTATGTGATGTTTTTAAGCCCTTTGAAGGCATGCGTGGTATCTCTCAGAGGATCTTGTATATAGTTGATGTTCAATGGAAGAAGATTAAATTCAATAGATAAGCTACAGTTCTCTGGAGAAAACCTAAATATTTCCTTTCCTGTTGCTGTTGTATGTCAGAAATCATCTGATTCCCATGCTCTGTTGTCACAATGATTTTAAGTCAAGCAAGAGTCCTTGGAAAGGAGAAATCATCAAAGGTCACAATCTTGGGCAAAAGAAAATAGAAGTGATGTGTGTTTTAAGATATTTATATATGAAAACTTTCTCTATTTCTTATTCTCTCACATAGTCTTCTAAAAAATAGTTGACCACATTCAAACCCACAGGAAAGTCAAAAGAACACAACAATGAACACCCAGATTCCCCTCATACAGACTCTCTAGTGTCTTGCCACACCCATTTCCTCTGTTTCTGAATTTATATACCTCTCTCTATACACACACTTCCTTTTTGCTGAAAGCAGATGGCTGCCCCCCCCACCCCGGTATTTCACCTCTAAATGTTTCATATCGCCTCACTCAGAAGGAGGACATTCCCTTACACCACCACAACACCATTATCACACCTAAGAAAAGCAACATTAATTCAACAAAATCACCTCCTGTGCAGTCTGGACTCAAATTTCCCTAATTTTCCCTCCATATGTCCTTAATAGCTAGCTTTTGACCCAGAATCCAATTAAGTTTCACACACCGACTTGACTGTTGTATTCCTTTATTCTCCTCAAGTTCTTCCTCTGTTCTTGATATCAAACACTTTGCAGATTCAATCCATTTGACCTGCAGAACATCTTAAGTTCCAGATTCCTCTGTTTTGTCAGGATTTGATGGAGAGCAAATGTTTCCAGCAGGTTTTGTTGTGCCTCACCCACAGCAGGAGGTCCGTTCCTCAGAAGGTCAGATTGTCACACTACTGGTGATGCCAAGTATGAGGAGAAGCACATAAGGTCTCTCCAGTGCAAAGACACACTTTCGCTTTTGTAATTAAAAAGTAACCATGAGGTTATGTCTATACCCTCTTTCCTAGAGTTTTTTTTCCCACTGGTTTGTATTTTTCATTGACGAGCATTGCTTGAATCAGTTATTACATTGAGAGTTACAAAAGGGTGCTTTTCTAAATCTGTAAGTTAGTCTATACTTACTAGCTTATAATGTTTTTTAAATTAATTTATTTTTTATTGAAAAATAATTGCTTTACAGAATTTTGCTGTTTTATGTCAAACCTCAACATGAATCAGCCATAGGTATACATATATCCCCTCCCTTTTGAACCTCCCTCTCATCTCCCTCCCGATCCCACCCCTCTGGGTTGATACAGAGCGCCTGTTTGAGTTTTCTGAGCCATACAGCAAATTCCCCTTGGCTATCTATTTTACATATGGTAATGTAAGTTTCCATGAGGGTGAGATGTATGGAAAGAGTAACAGACAGCTTATAATCTTTTGTAAAGTAGAATTTTGTCTCTTTCTCTTTTGAGTCACTAGCAGTTCAGTTCACTTCAGTCGCTCAGTCATGTCCAACTCTTTGCAGCCCCATGAATTGCAGCACGCCAGGCCTCCCTGTCCATCACGAACTCCTGGAGTTCACTCAAACTCAAGTCCATTGAGTCGGTGATGCCATCCAGCCATCTCATCCTCTGTCATCCCCTTCTCCTCCTGCCCCCAATCCCTCCCAGCATCAGAGTCTTTTCCAATGAGTCAATTCTTCGCATGAGGTGGCCAAAGTACTGGAGTTTCAGCTTCAGCATCGTTCCTTCCAAAGAACACCCAGGACTGATCTCCTTTAGAATGGACTGGTTGGATCTCCTTGCAGTCCAAGGGACTCTCAAGAGTCTTCTCCAACACCACAATTCAAAAGCATCAATTCTTCAGTGCTCAGCTTTCTTCACAGTCCAACTTTCACATCCATACATGACCACTGGAAAAACCATAGCCTTGACTAGTCACTATGGAATCATAAAAATTTTTTAATTCAGTATTTTGTAATCATTCGCCAAGATTATTCTTTTTGATCCTCAAAGTTTCCCAGATTTGGTCAATGGAATCCCTTCCAAGTTGGCTTCTGTGTTCTTTTGATATGAACTATTGAATCATCTTCGAACACGTCTTTGCTTTCCAGCAGGCAACATGTTCCTAACTCAGACCTAGCATCAGCCAATTCTCTAAGGAGCCTAGGTTTTTTTTTTTTTTTGGTAGAAACCAGGGGCTCCCTATGTGGCTTAGTGGTAAAGAATCTGCCTGCCAATGCAGGAGATGCAGGTTCACTCCCTGGGTGGGGAAGATCCCCTGGAGAAGGAAATCGCAACCCACTCCAGTATACTTGCCTGGAGAATCCAATGGACAGGGGAGCCTGGCAGGCTACAGTCCTTGGGGTCACAAAAGAGTTAGACACGACTCGGTGACTGAACAACAACAACAAACAATAACAATAAGTTAGAAGCCATCTGCTCCCTAAGTGAGCTCATTGCTACAGGGTATCATTGAGTCAGGCTCTTTCTGTGGGCAGAGTTAGAATATTATCAGATTATGACCTCATACTTACTGATATCTCCAATTCAAATCCTACACCTCAGCCCTTTGATGATCTGGACTTGAGGCTTTTCTGCAAAAGCTGGGCCTTACTTGTGTGTGTGTGTGCTCAGTCATGTCTGACTCTTTGTAGCCCCATGGACTGTAGCCCACCAGGCTCCTCTGTCCATGGCCTTCTCCAGGCAAGAATACTGGAGTGGGTTGCCATTTCCTCCTTTGGGGGATCTTCCCAACCCAGGGATCTAACTGGCATCTCTTACGTCTCCTGCATTGGAAGGCAGGTTCTTTACCACTAGCAGCACAAAGGTGGTGGCAAAATGACACAGAAGGAAAGATTCCCTAGCCAGTCAGCCAGCTGTACGCCAGGGTGACTGCCTGCCGGGCTTCTTGCAGCAGACAAACTTCTGTACAGAAAGGGAGGGACCTCTCACAAGGGAAGGCAACTGTCCAAATGAACATTATCAAAACAGCCACCTGGGATCCAATACTTACCTGCCTGTGGATTTTTTTTTAACATAAAATCAGGCTTCCCTGGTGGCTTTGACTGTTAAGTGGTGGCTCCGACTGTTAAAAATCTGCCTGCAATGGGAGAGACCCAGGTTTGATCCCCAGGTCAGGAAGATCCCCTGGAGAAGGGAATGGCAACCAACTCCAGTATTCTTGTCTGGACAGAGTGGAGCCTGGCGGGCTACAGTCCATAGCGCTGCAAAGAGTCAGACATGACTGAATCAGTCGATTACATTTTCACTTTCTTTCAGCTTTTGAAGATTTTTCTACTTAGGAACAAATTAAGGACAAAGCTGCTTTTGTTGTTTCCTCTGCGCAAATGACATCTTTACCCTCAAAGCTACTTGACACATTACCCCTGGAGAAAGGTTCCCTTTATTTCCTCTGAACAGGGTTCTCAGTGGCGTGTTGTGGTTAAGCCACCCCTGGGGTGAGACTGGTTTCTCTTTCTGGTTTTGCACTGTGCAGAGGATGCTGTGAGATTCTATTAGTATACAAACTTTGGTATGTGTTGCAACAATTGTTGCATGTGGTATATGTCTTCCTGTGAGATGCTGGGTGATTATTACAGACTGGTTGGGGATAGCATCTAGGTTCCCCACCCTAGGTCATGACTATATTATCTCAAGTCATTCCCACAACCTTCTTGAGAGTCATGTATCGACCCAGAGATGGCACTGAGTGAAGTAAATCAGAGAAGGAGAAATAAGCCATTCCTTATATGTGGAATCTAAAAAGAAATCAGACGAATGAACTTACTTATAAAACAGAAACAAACTCACAGGCTTGGAGAAGGAACTTACAGTTGCAGAGGGGAAGAATGGGGGGAAGGCGTTGTTAAGGAGTTTGGGATGGACATGTACACACTGCAGTACTTAAAATAGATAACCAACAAGGACCTACTGAACAGCACAGGGAACTCTGCTCAGTACTATGTGGCAGCCTGGATGGGAGGGGAGTTTGGGGAGAATGATAAGCATATGCATGGCTGAGTCCCTTTGCTATTCACCTGAAACTATCACAACATTGTTAATAGGCTATACCCCAATACAAAATAAAAAGCTTTTTAAAAAGAAAAAGATGAGGAGGGGACTTCCCTGGTGGTCCAGTGGCTAAGACTCTGTCCTCCTAATGCAGGGGCCTGGGGTTCGATCCCTGGTCAGGGAACTGAATACCACATGCCGAAGCTAATACCTGGTGCAGGCAAATAAATACATATATAGCTCAGCTAGTATAGGAAGCTGCCTGCAATGCAGGAGAGCCCGGTTTGATCCCTGGGCTGGGAAGTTTCCCTCGGGAATGGCTAGGCTACCCATTCTAGTAATCTAGCCGGGAGAATCCCCATGGACAGAGGAGCCTGCTGGGCTACAGTCCATGGGGTCGCAATGAGTCAGATATGACTAAGCACACAGCATACACCTATTTTAAAAACAGATGAGGAAACCAAGACTCAGTGTTGTAACAGAAAGCTAGAGAGTCACTATATTGATTCTAAGATGGCATAGATTTGAAGGTATATTTCATTCCCAGGTATGTTAAAATGGAGTGGGGGAGGACTTCCCCAGTGGTGCGGTGGATAAGAATCCGCCTCACAGTGCAGGGGACAGGAGTTCGATCCCTGGCCCAGGAAGATTCTACCTGCCCTGGGGCAACTAAGCCCATGCAGTGCAACCACTGAGCCTGTGCTCTAGAGCCCGGGAGCTGCAACCACGGAAGCATGGGCACCTGGAGTCTGTACCCCATAGCAAGAGAAGCCACCGCAATGAAAAGTGCACGCGCCGTAAAGAAAAGTAGCCCCGGCTCAGCACAATCAGAGCAAAGCCCGAGCGACAACAAAGACCCAGTGCAAGTGCAAGTAAATAAATATAGGGGAAAAGTGAGTCTTAAGACCGATATAACGCAGAGGTTAGTGCTTGGACTTCCCTGGTGGTTCAGATGGTAAAGCGTCTGCCTACAGTGCGGGAGACCCAGGTTCAATCCCTGGGTTGGAAAGATCCTCTGGAGAAGGGAATGGCAACCCACTCACTTATTCTTGTCTGGAGAATCCCATGGACGGAGGAGGCTGGTAGGCTACAGTCCATGGGGTCACAAAGAGTTGGACACAACTGAGGGAGTTCACTTTCACTTTCAGTGCTTGGACACTAAGAGCTACAATTAATTTAAGATCTTCCTGACTTTGAAACCCAGGCTCTTTGCACTTGAGGAAGGATTTCTGGACAAGGAGTAGAAAGCTACAGATTGGGGAACTAGGGCTTGAGAAGACAGGAAAAGGTTTTACTGTGTCAGCAAAGGCGTGAATGAGAGGGCTTGCTTGGAGTGTGGACTCAGTGAAAAGTTAATCTGACTATAGCTGAGTGTTCAGATTAGCATTAGCTGCCACTGTGGGACAGTGCCAATGTGGGAGACATAAGAGACGTGGGTTCAGATCCCCTGAAGGAATGTAAGACAACCCACTCCTATTCTTGCCTGGAGAATCCCATGGACAGAGGAGCCTGGAGGGCTACAGTCCATAGGGTTGCAATGAGTCAAACACGACTGAAGTGGCTTAGTAGCACAATCTGCCTACAGAGAAGTGTGACTTTTAGAGAGAGGTGACTCAGGACTTTAGAAGGTGGCTTATAATTATTTCAGTTTAGGGGTCCTGGGTAACTGGCATTGTTGGAAGCATTTGGGTGGGTGTTCCATGTTGCAAGCGGAGAAGGCAATGGCACCCCACTCCAGTACTCTTGCCTGGAAAATCCCATGGATGGAGGAGCCTGGAAGGCTGTTCACTTTCATGCATTGGAGAAGGAAATGGCAACCCACTCCAGTGTTCTTGCCTGGAGAATCCCAGGGATGGGGAAGCCTGGTGGGCTGCCGTCTATGGGGTCACACAGAGTCGGACACGACTGAAGTGACTTAGCAATAGCAATCCATGTTGAAAGACATGTTTTGGATGAGACATATATGGTATAGATCGGAAGTGAAGGGGTTAGTGCAGTTCAGACAGGCAGCAAGTGATGAATCTGGGACAGAGAAGGTGGCTCTGAGACTGGAGAATAAGAGAGATGGGCATGGGAACATTTGGGAAGAAGGGTTCTCAGCGGTCGCTGACAAATGAGAGATGGATGGGGAGTCTATATAATTTATCATCCAAACCTGGACACCTTGAGAAAGAAAGCAAAGTGCTATTAATAACCATGGCAGACAGCAAGCATAAGCCAGGGCTGTCGTGGGCAAACCCGACATATGGTTACTCCAGACAGAGAAGGAGGGAGAGACCAGACTCAAAACTCACCCCAGTGTTTCTTGCCTTGGAGACTGTGTGTTACTGTGGTTGACAAGGCAGTCATAAATGTTCCCTCTTGTGCTGCAGTGGGATTTCTCTTTGTGATCTCCCCTTTTCCTCTCCAACAGGGCTTGTAAGGAATCAGTCCCACATGGGATGGGTTAACTCAAAAGAAATGTTGAAGCCGGGGAGTTCTCTGGGGCCCATCGTGGGGGAGCATTCCCAAAGAAGGAGTCTCTTCCTTCCAACTCTGTCCCCTCCCTTCTTTACAGGGCAAAAGTGACAACCAATTCAGGGCTTCCCAGGCGGTGCTACTGGTGAAGAACTCATCCACTAATGCAGGAGATCAAAGAGACGAGGGTTTGATCCCTGTGTCGGGAAGATCCCCCAGAGGAGGGCATGTCAGTCCACTCCAGTATTCTTGTCTGGAGAATCCCATGGACAGAGGAGCCTGGCAGGCTAGAGTCCATGGGGTTGCAAAGAGTCAGGCATGACTGAGCAACTATCACTATCACTCAAAGTGACTTAGCTCACACACATGCGAGAACCACTTCATCAGTGGGAGGAAAAATGGTCTATAGGTCTACTGGATGCATGGTTGGCAGAACTTGGGGAATCCAGCTGTCCAGAACATGGGGAATATGAGAGCCTGTGGGTAGCTGGCTTTGGAAGTAGAGGCCCCTGAGTCTGTGGGACCTTAAGTTCACATGCATCTTCTCCCTGAAGAAAAGAGAAAGGCCTTCAGTCCCAGCCCAGCCCTTGTCCATGCAACCCAGAGGAAGCTCCCAAGGCCATTTTGGGGGACCTGGTTTAGAGCAGGGGTGGGATGAGAGTGAGCATGCAATGGGGGAGACAGAGACCATCAGTTTTCAATAAATGGGTCTCCAAGCCAATATAGTATACTGTGGACGCATGCTCAGTTATTTCAGCCGTGTCTGACTCTTTGGGACCCCCTGCCTGTAGCCACCAGGCTTCTCTGTCCATGGGATTCTCTAGGCAAGAATACTAGAGTGGGTTGCCATGCCCTTCTCCAGGGGATCTTCCTGACCACGGGATCAAACCCAGGTCTCCTGCATCTCCTGCATTGCAGGGGGATTCTTTACAACTCAGCTACCAGGGAAGCCCCTGTAGTATACTACGAACTATATTAAATACAATCTCCAAGTTCCTTTGATGACTCAGAGGTCACTTGAGTCCTGTAAAGCCTAAGGGTCCCCATGAACAGCCCTGGCTGGGCCCCTCCATGCGCAGGTCTCGGAGGATGCAGGTGACATGCCTGATTGCACGTGCCTGGCAGTGCCTGGACCACTATGTCAGCCCAAAAAGTCACCAGGTTTTGTGCCCGATTTCTAATGAACTAAAATAGGAAGAGGTGACAAACCAAATACAGACTTTGGAGGGATATCCGTGGGATGTAACGCTTGCAGCGGTTCCATGACATTCCACCACTCTAATTTTAGCTTTGAGAATACCCCTCGAGACTGAAGACCTGATTTGGAGACCTGCATTTAGAGACAATCATATTCACGGTTTTGCTTTGACAATGGACGTCCAGCTGGAATTCCTGGGCCTCAGGAGACTGGAATTCTATCGGTTCTGTGGTAAAAATAAAGAAAAAGACAATAAAAAAGAAACTCACAAATTTCAGGATTCCTCCTTTACTCACAGAATTGGGTCTAAACTTGGCAAATGATGCTCAAAACTCCCTTCTGTTGATCTGTCTGTCCGAAAGTCTCATCGCATTTTCTGTTGCACGTGGTCAACCTGATCTGGCCTGTGAGCTCACACCAACCTCACCCCTCTGCCAAGTTCTCATACAGGCTGCTTCCTACCTCTGATCTGGCTCTTGTTCAGAACCCCTGCTGCTCTCTGAGCCACAGAAACCGTTGCCCACCTGCTACCTGGCTTTTCCAAAGATGCTCCAAACATGCCTTCCTTGTCTCCCCAGTCTTAGTGAAAAAATCTGTCCCGGGGTCTCTGCCAGGCTCCGTATAATCCATTGCCCCAGATACTTTTCTGCAACGCCAGCCAGGCCACTTGACTCTCCTGCTGGAAGCCTACCCAGGGTCCCAAAGCTCAGACTTCTTAGCGGTCCATTGGAGGAGACAGTAGATTTCCATCCCCACCTGCCAGAATCCTAAGAGTTTATTGTTGTTGGTGGTGTCTAGTCCCTAAGTTGTGTCCTTCCACAGAGGCCTTAGTGTAGCTCAGTCACACTGACCACCTGAATGGTCTCAACACCACACCTGTCTCTCACAGCCATGTCCTTGGGACCGCTCCCGCTGTGGGAATGGTGGGCAGAACGTACATCCCAGGACAGAGGAGGGGATCCGGCACCTCCAATCGCCTGGGTCCAGTTTGAGTGTCAATTAGAGGTCACGTCCTCTTGGTGAACTCCTTCAATAGGACCAGAAGGGCAGCCAGTCCGCTAAGGTGAGTGTAACTGCTGGGCCCGTGGGAAGGGGTTGGCAGTTAATGTTCTGAAATCATTGCTGCTGCTGCTGTCTGTGCTGATGTATGTGCCTGTGGGTGGACGAAATAGTACCTTTTCAGGATACACACTCCTGCAGTGTGACCCCAGGTCCCTTCAATAAACCCTCCTGAAGACTTCCAAAAGCTCTTTTGTATATTATTAGGGAATGATACCTAACACTGAGTACCCCAACTTGGTGTGGTTGGCCACCATGCTAGAGTTCATTTCTGGTAAGCATCCCCCTTACAGAATGCTTGTCAAATTAGGTTTTTCTGGTTTGGATATTCCAGTTCTTATAAGCACAACAGTCAATCCGCACAGAAAACCAATTCCTTTTGTGACTTGGGCCTTGGAAACCAGGCACAATCTTCCTTTCCATTCCCTCTGTTGTTGCTGTCGTGGTGTGGTGTTCCTATTTCTCTCTGCTCAGTGTGATCTATTAGGCTGTCTTGTTGTTCCTGTTCAGTCGAGAAGTCATGTCTGACTCTTTGTGACTCCATGGACTTTAGCACACCAGGTTTCCCTGTCCTTCACTATCTCCCAGAGTTTGCTCAAATTCACATTCATTCAATTGGTAATGCTATCTAACCATCTCATCTAACCATCTCATTCTCTGCCGCCGTTTTCTCCTTTTGTCTTCGATCTTTCCCAGCCTTAGGGTCTTTTTCAATGAGTTGGCTCTTCACATTAGGTGGCCAATGTATTGGAGCTTCACACAATTAACAAAGCTTAACAAAATTATCAGCACACAAAGATCTATCTCCCAGACCAAAGCTCCTTCTTGTAAGGACCTAGGAGTCTAACACGAAACATTTTAGGGGAAGAAAATACGGAGGCATTTCCCTCTTGTCCTAAGGCTTTAGCTTGAGGTTGCCTATGTAGCCTCCTAGAGTAGGAATTAATTATTCATTGCTTTTTTCTCCTATTACAAGCTTTCTAGCCACTTTTGGAAGAGAAAGGCGAGTGACCTCTTTTAAGAGTTCTTGTGTGTATTTTGGCTTTCTTTGCCTGACTGGTTATTTTCTAAACTGTCACTTAGATTCAGTGGCTACAACTGTTTTCTTTGTCTCGCTCTCTTCTTTTTTTCCCTCTGACATATACCCTGTCTGTTTTCCTTGGATCTATATTTTCAAATTGTCTACCCCATTAGTGTGAATCACTCTGTTCCCCGTACATGGTTGTACAAAATTCAGAAGAGAATCTTAAATGATAAGGTTACTCACAGGAGTTTTAAATGTGACATGTTGTAGAGATGAGGGGACAAGGTTTATTTTAAGCATCATCAGTATTATTTTGATGCAGTCTTAGCACTGAATACATTATTCACACATCGCAAAGTTAATTAGGCAAAAACACCCAATAGCACCCAGTTATGTGTCTAGGCCAGCATCTGCTCCTGTGACATTATTTGCTGGTAATCATTAGAGGTCAGAGGTGAAAAAGATGACAGCACTTACTCCAGCTGTGCAGCATTTTAAGAGAGAAGGAAAGATTTCACAAAGCTGTGAGGAGGGAGCTTTATCAGTAAGTGGAGGTAAGCGTTGCAACCCACACGTAGCAAATGAAGTTGAGCTTTTATGTGTCTTGGCTGTCAACAGCTTTTACTACTTCAGCATATCCTGATGACAGTAATTAAATTCCAGGGAGAAGAGGAATGTGTAAGATCTTGCGGACATGTTTCTAGAAGCACATCACCCTGGTTTGGAAAATGGGGATATCCTCCCCATTTCTCAATTCCTCCCTCCAGTTGTAGAGTCTAGGGCAACCCTTGGGCTGTCTCAGTCCTTTGCTAAGCAAAGGCCAGATGACACAATAAATCATCCTTAATCTTTCAAAAGCTCCTGCACCAATGCTAAGAGAGGGCACAACACTCAGGGAAAAATTGTTGTTGTTGTTTAGTCGTTAAGTGGTATCTGACTCTTTTGTGACCTCATGTCCCACTGGGATACTCTGTCCATGGGATTCTCCAGGCAAGAATACTGGAGTGGGTTGCCATTGCCTTCTCCAGGGGATCTTCCCCACCCAGGGATCAAACCTGTGTCTTTTGTATTGGCAGGTGGATTCTTTACCACTGAGCCACCAGGGAAGCCCCAGGGAAAGACTGTTTTTTCTTTTGTGGTAAAAACACCAGAATTGATTGCATATTGCCTTTTCATGCCTCCCCAGCTACTGTATTGGGTTGTCATGAATCTGTTCATAGACAAGCCAGAAACATGAGACTTTGCATTGCCAGCAGGTCAAAAACCAAACTTCCTTCCACTAGTGGATCAACTGAGGTGATCTGTTGCAGATACACATAAGGAACCATGACCTCCACCTGCCAGTTCACAACTTCACTTATGTTGATCTCCTGACAGACATGATTGCCTCCTCTTCCCTACCCTATCCTGCCTTTACTGCCCAGTTCAGTCTCTCAGTTGTGTGTGACTCTTTGTGACCCCATGGACTGTGACACACCAGGCTTCCCTGTCCATCACCAACTCCAAGAGCCTACTCAAATTCATGTCCATCGTGTTGGTGATGCCATCCAACCATCTCATCCTCTGTCGTTCCCTTCTCCTCCCACCTTCGATCTTTCCCAGCATCAGGGTCTTTTCCAGTAAGTCGGTTCTTCACATCAGGTGGCCAAAATATTAGAGATTCAACTTCAGCATCAGTCCTTCCAGTGAATATTCCTTTGCTGCCCTCCTGCTTACAATTCAGGACAGACACCCTCTATTCCAAAAAGCTCCCAGAAACCTGACTCCTCCACTTGTCCCTAATATTTGACACATGACTGAAGTAAGGACTCTTAGCCCTGAGTGATTATTTCCGTCACAGCAGTAATCACAATTGTCACTGGCCCTTCCTTGGACTGTGAGCTTCCTGCAGGTGGAAGCCATACCCACAGAACTGAGCAAGGGGTTGAGTACATAGTAGGTGCTCAATAAACCTCTGAGTAAATTAGGCTTACACCCTTTTGAGGTATAACATACACACAGGAAAGTGCATACATTTGCAATGTACATCAGTGAATTTCTTCGTATGTGTACACCGAGGTATAAACATATATAATAACCCCCAGATGAACACTCTAGAACATTCTCCAGAGGCTCCCTGGAAACAACAGGCTTTAATAGCTCTGAGAATGAGCCCCATCCATCCTGTGAAAGAAGTTGGTTGCCAGTAGTAAACTCCAAGAGGATATAAGATGCTCTGATTCATCAAGGTAGAATGCTCTGCAAAGGGAAGGAACATTTTATTCTAGAGAAAAGTGACAATGGGGATGAAGGAAGAGAACATTTAAAAAATGAAAATAGGGAAAAGTGAACATAATCGTTTACCTTTTATCCCAGCCTCCCCAATCACCCAGAAGCACCAGTGAGGCCAGGTCTGAGAGATCTCAGAACTCCTGGTCACTCCGTCACAGCACCTGACCCCTGCCCTGATGCCTGCTGTGACCACAGTGACTCTGGCCAAACCTGTGTAACACACCCAAGCGGCGCTGCGTCTCAGCTCCCCGCTCACTTGTGCCCTCCATAGACCAGCGTGCATTTTGGAACCAGATGACTTTGTCCACAAGTCGGAGAGAGGAAGCCCCCTGCCACAACGCGGTGGCCTGGCGGTTCCTGATTTGTAAAACCAGAGGGCCACATGCTTCCGAATGGACCCAAAATGTTTCGCCCCCACCCCCTCTCCTCCCGGGCCCTTGCCTTTCTCAATCCAGCCTTTAAATCATCACGTTGTTCTTAAGAGTCCTGAAGATTTCGGCTATGAGGGTGCAATCTGCTCCTGCAAGGGCACTCGGTGGGGATCACTGGGGACTGAAACACGCTGCCAGGCTCAGGGGCGCCCCATTATGCCCTCTAAAGCTGCAGGATGAGCGATCAGAGGCCCTGGCTGGAGAAAGCGAGGACGGCCAATTGCTTCCGCCCGTGGCCCGGAGACTCCCTTTTAGATAAGCGGGCGGGCGGCGGCTGGGAAGGGAAAAGGGGATCACTCCGGTGGCCCCGCTTGAGGGCCCCCGCTCCCCCGGGGACGCCGCCCGGCCCCGCCCAGCCCCGCGCCAACTCGGCCGCACCCACTTCCCCCGGGAGGCGCCCGGCCGCGGCCGACGCTGACGTCACAAGGCACCCAGCCGCCGGCGCCCCGCGGTGCGCGCCCCGCGCGGGGACCCGCCGCCCTCTCGGCGCGACACCGAGGCGCGCGCGCGCGCCCGAGCCCGTCCCCGCCCGCGCCGCCGAAGATGGCGAGCCCGGCGCCCCCGGAGCCCGCCGAGCAGGGATCCCCGGCTCCCGCCGCCGCCCCCCAGGCGCCGCCGCCGCCGACCCGGGCTCCCCCAGAGGAGCCGGAGGGGGCCGCGCCTCCAGAGGAAGGGGCGGCGGCGGGCGCGGGCCGGCAGGTGGAGGAGGCCGCGGGCGGGGTGGCCGCCGTGGTGACCTGGCTGCTGGGGGAGCCGGCGCTGTGGCTGGGCGGCCGCGCCGACGAGCTCCTGAGCTGGAAGAGGCCGCTGCACAGCCTGCTCGCCTTCGTCGGGGCCAACCTGGTGTTCTGGTGAGAGCTCGGGATGGGTGGGGCGGGGGGTGCGGGCAGGTGACCTTGGGGCGCCCGGGAGCGGACGGAGGGCGCGCCCGGGACCCGATATGGGGCGGTGGGGGGCGGTGCACGGCGGACCCTGCGGAGGAAGGTACACGCTCAGGCCCGCTTTCGCGGCCACCCTTCCCCGCACAGGTCTACACACACTCCCAACTTTCCTCCAGACTCACCTCCCCCTGTAAGCAGCTGTCATCCTCCGTGGGGGTAGCCCAGCCTCGCGGGCGAGACGATGGGCTGACCCCGCACGCACCTGGACCGGCAGGTGTGCCTCCGAGCGCACTGGACCTTTGGCTTTCTGAACTCGCAGGTCGTGACCTGCTCTTCCAAAGCCCGCCGGACCACACGCACTTGAACCTGTGTCCGTTCTTGCCCCCAGAGAGGGCATATCTGGACCAGCTTGGGCACACGCTCAAGACTGAGCCGTCGCCATCAGTCAGCTGAGACGGGCACCGAGTGATTTGTTTGCCCATCCCACCCGGAGGCTTGGGTGTACTGTCTCTACTCCCCGAGAAGAAAACAGGAGGCAGACAGGTGGATTATGGACATCACCCCGCTCCCCAGGTGTGCGTAGTGTAAAAAAGTCTTATTTTTAGCTGAAGAATAAAGAGACTACCCAGGAATGTTCTCTGAAAAGCCCCTGATCAACAGGTTTGTCTCTTCCAAAAGCGCCCTTCGCCCTAAAGACGCGGAAATGTCTGGCTCCTTCGTGGAAGCCCCTGCCTGGTCCTCTGTTACCAGTCTGATGGGGGTGGAGAAAAAGCTGCTTTGTTTCCACCTGTGTTCTCATAACAAGCATGACCGACACTGTGCAAAATAAGCAGAGCTTCAGTGACCCATACATACCTTGTCACAGGACATTGGTTTCTTAACCTTAATAAAGTTAGGAAATAAATAAACGAACAAAACATACACAACCTGCCACTTCCTCAGTTAGCTCGTTTAACCATAATGTTTATCTGCAGATCTGTGCCAGACTGATCTTGTCTTGAAACAAACTGTTTCTTAATAGAGCCCCTGAGTGTGAATTAACCTTACTTTGGGTCTCTTAGCTATCATTGTTTCTGGAGCTTATTCTGTATTTCTCTAACCTGTTATGAAGTTATAGTGAGCACTCAAAATCAGGAAGATATATGTATGATGGTAAATTGGGCAACAATAGTCATAGGGCTGTATCTCTCTCATTTTACCAATGAGGAACATGTTTTTAAAATTATTAATTTTAAACTTTATTAAAAAAATAGCTAATAGCCTCAGAGTTCACAAGTTTAAGGTACAAAAAGTTAAACAGTCTGTAAATGTCTTTCCTATGTCTCTCTCTGGCTACCCACTTTCCTACCAGAAGCAACCAGTGTTACCGGTTTCTTGTGTATCTTTCCAGATAGTGCATATTTCAACAAATACAAAATATTCTCTGCAAATTGTGGACTACTGTCTGGGCTATTTTTCTTCTTAGCGCACTTTGGCGATCACTTTCTTGTGATCAGCTGAGTCCCACTGTATGGATGTCACACATTAACCTGTCTCCTACTGACAGAATAAGATTCTTTACAAACTTTTGCTATGACAGCGTTATAGCTAAGGGTCTGAACATGCATTATTTTGCATGTAAGCAAGTATTGCTGTAGGAGGAAGTCCCAGAAGTGGAATTGTTGGATCAGAGGGAATGCGCCCTTGTAGTTTTGATGGCTGTCATTGCATTATTATACTTCCTTGGAGTGTTACCAATTTATGCTCCTACCAACAATGCATGTGACTGCCTATTTCTTTTTATACCCTTGCCAACAGCATTTTGGAGAAGGCAATGGCACCCCACTCCAGTACTCTTGCCTGGAAAATCCCATGGACGGAGGAGCCTGGTAGGCTGCAGTCCATGGGGTCGCTAAAAGTCGGACACGACTGAGCGACTTCACTTTCACTTTTCACTTTCATGCATTGGAGAAGGAAATGGCAACCCACTGCAGTGTTCTTGCCTGGAGAATCCCAGGGACGGAGGAGCCTGATGGGCTGCCATCTATGGGGTCGCACAGAGTTGGACACGACTGAAGTGACTTAGCAGCAGCAGCAACAGCATTTTAGCAAACATTTTGATTTGTAAATCTGATAGGTAAAAAAGGCTATCCAGTATGGTGTTATGGTTTTGCATTTCTCTGAGCTTGAGCATTTTTTATTATGTTCAGGAACCATTATAATTATCTTTTCTATGCATTATCTGTTTACAGAAAACTTTTATCCGTATTTTTAATTGAGTTATTAGGCTTTTCCTATTGATTTGTTAGAACTCTTTTTATATTAAGAACTTTAGCCTAATTTCTATAACATGAGTTGCAAACATTTTTTCCTGTGATATATTTTTAATGTCTATTGAAAATAATGATTTTTGTATTAAATAATTGAAAGGCATATTTAATTTTATTTGGGAATGATGTCTTCCATCCATATATTTTTTTAATAAGTATGATAGCAAGGCAAACACTGGCCATAGGTTTTCTGTTTATCTGTTTTGTTTCTCCTTTTTGGAGAATTTACAATCCTATGTGTATATTTTCATGGACAGAAAAATGACTGTCCTGCTTTTGAAATTTGAAGTACTTGCAAATTGGAATTTCTGACCCATTTATTAATTTCATTAAAATGTTGTAGTTTTCCCCATTGTTGCTCCTAGGTTGAAATATTCTTTCAAGGACTTTGTTTTCTCTAAATAGTGTACCTCTTATCAAGCTATCTTAAATTATGTGGCACTGACATTCTGTGTCCCAAGAACTCTAAAACTGTATTTTTATGCTCACTAATGTTTTATTTATAATAGTGAAAATTGAATAAAACTTAAATGACAAAACATAACACTAGTTTCATAAACTGAAGTACTATGTCTAAAGAGTAGATCATGTAGTTAGCAAAGTATAATTAAGTATACAGCATAACATAAAGCTCTGTTTTGTTTTGTTTTAATAAAAAATCAGTGTTCGAAGCATGAAGAACCCAAATTTGTATGAAGCAATCATGATGATTTCACTTTCACTGATATTATGTTTGTGAAAATTAACTTTTTAAATACATATTTTTGACTGTTTAGTACCTGGTACCAGCAGTAGCTCTCAGGATTTTGAGTTTGAGTTTAAAAGCTTTAACATTTATTATCTGCCCATTTTTTGCAAGATTTTAGTGCTGTGTATTGGAAGGACAAAAGCTGAGACAGGGGCATGATGGTATGGGTATAACTCAAGGCTGAATGGCATGAGTGTGGTTGAAGAGTCAGAGAAGGAATCATTCATTTTGATGCAGCTTTTTGTTGGGCAGGTGGCATCCTGGATAGATGAGGCTGTGGGGTCTTCTTAAGGAGACCATGCTTGAATCCGATTTTGACGGACAGGAATGATTTGGGTAGATCTAGTGCATGAAGGCAATGGCACCCCACTCCAATACTCTTGCCTAGAAAATCCCATGGGCAGAGGAGCCTGGTAGGCTACAGTCCATGGGGTCCCTCAGAGTCGGACGACTGAGCGACTTCACTTTGACTTTTCACTTTCATGCATTGGAGAAGGAAATGGCAACCCACTCCAGTGTTCTTGCCTGGAGAATCCCAGGGACGGGGGAGCCTGCTGGGCTGCCGTCTATGGGGTCGCATAGAGTCGGACACGACTGAAGCGACTTAGCAGCAGCAGCAGCGCATGGTGGACAACACTCCAGGCCTAAGGAATTGGACTTAATCTACTTGTTTCCACCAATGTATTCAACTGACGCAGTGCCACGTGAGGCAGTGGGAAAAAGTAGGGGAGATGAGACTGGCTAGGCATTTTGGCGACCCATCTGGGGGCAGTGGTTGCCTCGAGTGTCATACTTCATGTTTGGATCTGTTTTTTCTATAGGCAATGGAGACCCCAAAATGCCTTGTGTAAGTGCCCAGGAATATTTTAGTGGGCAGGTAAATTGTGGTTTATTCATTTATTCTTACCATAAAATTCTTTCCATAGAGCAATAAAAATAAACTGGAGCTATAGGCAACAATGTAGATGAATTTGACAAATGCAATTTGGGGAAGAAAAGCACCTTTAATAATATGTACAGAATGATTCAGTTTTTTGAAAGTTTTAAGATGTCCAAACCTGAACAGTATTGATTAGGGATATATAGATAAAAGACATTCTTATCTGTAAAATCAAGAGTAGAGGGAGAAGGTTTGATCACAGAAGGCACATGAAAGGTTCTGGAGTGTAGGTAGTGTTCTGTTTTTTGACTTTGGTGGTGGTAGTTATCTGATGTTCAAGTTATAATTATTTTAAAACTGTGGTTGTGTGTGCACATTCTTATCTTTGATGTATTTTTGAAAAATACTAAACTCCTAAATAATGCTTTAAACAATTGTTATTTACTCAGAGCTCAGAGGAGAATCCCAGGGCGGAGCCTGGTGGGCTGCCGTCTCTGGGGTCACACAGAGTCGGACACGACTGAAGCGCCTTAGCAGCAGCAGCAGCAGAGGAGTTTAGTACAATGCAGACCATATAGTTCCTGTCTCAAGAAGCAGGGTTTCCACAACCTGAAATAGATTGGGCAACAGTCCAGTAGTCATAGGGTTGGGTCTCTCTCACTTTACCAATGAGGGACATGTTTATAAATTCTTTTTCTTATCTTAAATTTTATGGATTTAAAAATGGCTAATAGTGCCTCATAGTTCAGAAGTTTAAAAGTATGAAATTAGATGTCTTTCCCACGCCTGTCCTTGACTGCCTGTTTCCTCCCAGAGGCAACCAGTGACACCTGTGTTAAGTACACCATCAAATAGAACGAACCCAGTGAAACAGAAAATGCCCCATTTGCTTTTGTTTTTAAAGAAGTAACTTCATGCAGTATACTGTCAATAAAAACACACACATTCTAAGGGAACAGCCAAGTGTAAACACCTGTGGAATCAAAATGGCAATCAAGATCTAGAACATTTCACCTCTCTTAAAGGTTACTTTGAGTTTCTTTCCCATCCACACCCACCCCAGGGATTGATCTGTTTTCTCTCACTGTAGATTAGATTTGTCTTCCCTAAAGTTTCTTGTAAATGATACTTTATAATATGATGTCTTTTGTGCCTGGCTTTGCTTACCCAGCGTAAAGCTTTGAGATTCATCCTTATTGTGTTTATCAGTGGCTTGTTTCTCATTTTTGCTGACTAGTCCGCCTCTTTGGGGGCTTTCTGGAGGGCTCAGTGGTAAAGAGTCCACCTGCCAATGTAGGAGACACAGAAGTTGCGGGTTTGATCTCTGGGTTGGGAAGAGTCCCTGGAGGGGAAAGGGCAAGCCATTCCAGTATTCCTGCCTGAAAAATCCCATGGACAGAGGAGCCTGGCGGGCTCCAGTCCATGGGGTCGCACAGAGTCGGACAGGACTGAGTGAGCATAGCACAGCACTGCTGCTTCAGGGATATACCACAATTTGTTTATCCATTTGCCAGTGGATGTTCTTTTGGGTTATTTTCATGGTTGGCTGTTATGAGTGAAGCTATTGAAAAAATTCAGGCACAAATCTTTGCATGAAATGTCTGGTTTTGGTGAAAGGAGTGATGAGCTCTCACTGTGTTTTGTATGGCCATATGGTGATTGCCTTGGATAGCAAGGGCTGGAGGAGAAGGTCCCTCTTGTGCTCCTTGATGGTCATGATACTGAAATTGAGTCCTTCACGATGCCACCTAGAAAGCTGCTCTGATGTGATTTAGTCTTGAACCCGCAGTTGGAGACCATGCATGCAGAGAAGTCTATGCTGAGCCTTTTTCCTCAGAGCATCTGGCACTTCATGGTAACAATACCCTCCACTTACATGGTTAGTTCAACTGCAAGAAAGTGATTAGCCTGAGGTGATGACGCAAGGGTGTGCCTGGCAGGAGACCTTGAGTTCTCTGACTTTTGCCATTTCTCAGACTGGGCACCCGTGCAGTCTGGAATGCCCAGGACCCACTGAGAGTCCTTGGAGGCCTGTCCTCTAGAGTTGGTTTGGAAGGTTGCAGAATCCAACTCTCACTTGATGTCAAGAGCCCCCTTATGCCATCACTGTTGGGTTCAGTCAGCTGATGTCAGAATGGTGTCCCTCAAAGAGCCAGTAGCCACCAGCATCATCATGGCCATCTCCGGGGTGCTTGTAGAGATGCAGATCATGGGCTCCACCCCAGTCCTTCAACCAGAATCCCTGGAGGTGGGGCCAGAACATCTGAGTTTTCTCCAGCTCCCCAGGTGACTCAAGTTTAAGAATCACTGCATTTGAGCACTCTCTGGGATCATGAAATCTTCTCCATTAAGGCAGCATTTCCACTGCAGGACAACTCTTGACTAGCAACTATTTTTCTAATACTGAGTTAAACTCACCTCTTTGTTACCTCTCCAGCTGCCCAAGATCTGGGCTCCCTCCCCACGACAGTCCTTTGTCTGTTTCAAGATTTGTTCTGTTCTCCATTTCCACTGAGTCTCTTTTCCCCAGGTGAGAAATCCTGGGCTCCTTCAACTCACCAGGCTCTTCTGAACACGCTTCAGTTTATCCATATTCCTCCTCAAATGCAGCATTCTGAGATGCTCTGAACAGTGTGGGTTTTCCCCCATCCTCCTGGACAGCATCCTTCTGTTCACATGGCCTGAAATAGAAATTCTTTGTTCTACTTGATAGTAACTCCTTTGACAGCCGCTACTATTAATGACTGCTGCTCTCCTCAAATTGTGCCTGTATATATAAATGTAGAAGCAGGTAGAGTTTGTCAAACTACAAATATTAAAATGATTAAAGATGCTCACAGTTAGCACCTCATTTAAGTCTTACAGCAACAAGAGAAGCAGATATTGTTCCCTTTTTACAGAAGAGGAAACAGGCCCATAGAAGTTAATTGAATTATTAAAGATGACTTTGTACTGTTCCATAGAAAATTTGCAGTGATGGAAATGGTCTACATTTGTTCTGTCTTGTAGGGTAGCAAATAGCCTGCTGTGGTTATTGAATTTACAGTGTGTGGCTAGTATGACTCAGGAACTGTATGTTAAATTTTCTTGAATTTAAACTTCAATTTAAATAGCCACATGTGGTTAGTGGCTGCCATATCAATAGCCCAGTTCTAACCTGGCTCATGGGCCTAGGTCATGAAGCCACATACTTTCTTCTTCTTCTTTTTTTTTTTTTAATTCTATCACTCTAAAGAATAATAGAAGACAGATATGGGAGCAGACTGGAGGAGGCGTGGCAACCCACTCCAGTATTCTTATTTGGAGAATCCTCATGGACAGAGGAGCCTGGAGGGCTACAGTCCAGGGGGTCGCAAAGAGCTGGACATGACTGAGCGACTAAGCACAGCACAGCACACATGGGAGCCAAAAATTGGGGCTTACATTTTACAAGTATTACAGAATTTCACTTAATGGTTTCAGTATAGGTGAAAATAACTTTATTGGGAGAGGATTGTTTCTACATTGAGAGGGATCTTTTTAAGCCTATTAGCAAGTCTGGTCCACATCCCCCACCTTATCTCAGCTCCATCTGGGCCCGAGGAGCCATGGAAGAGTGTCTGCTTCAGGCCTACATGGTGCTGGGCCCAGAGGGTATACCAGAAGTCCCCGGTCTGCACTTGGCTCTGAGAGCTTACTCTCTGCTTTTGGAGATATAGCTGGTTCAGTGAATTGGTTGAAACAATGTATCACACTTCTAAATTGCATGCCACAGGCTCTCTAGGGCTTTACAGTTTAGGAATAGTGAGTATCAGAAAGGTTTGGAATAGTTGATAAAAGCTTTGTATGATTTACTGTATGTATAGCCTAGCTTCCCTGGTGGCTTATAGGTAAAAATCCTCCTGCCAATGCAGGAGACACGGTTTCAATCCCTGAGTCGGGAAGATTCCCTGGAGAAGGAAATGGCAACCAATTAAAGTATTCTTGCCTGGGAAATCCTGTGGACAGAGGAGCCTAGCGAGTATGGTCCATGGGGTTGCAAGACTTGGTGACTAAACAACCACAACAAAATAGGCCTAGAAGAGAAGATGTAACTGTAAAAGTAAGGTTAACAATGAGGGTTTTCTGTGTGGGACAGACCCAGGAATAAATGGGGGACAAGCGCTGGCTGTTGTCAGTCTAGGGAGACTCACCTGCCTCAGGCTGAGGATATAGGTTATAGTCCATGAGATTGTGAAGAGTCGGGCAAGACTGAGTGACTTCACTTTCACTTTTCACTTTCATGCATTGGACGAGGAAATGGCAACCCACTCCAGTGTTCTTGCCTGGAGAATCCCAGGGACAGGGGAGCCTGGTAGGCTGCCATCTGTGGGGTCACACAGAGTCGGACATGACTGAAGAGACTTAGCAGCAGCAGCAGCAGCAGAGGATATTCCCCTATACTGTACTTGTATATATATAGGCAGGTATAGTCTGTCAAACTACTACTATTAAAATGCTTAAAGATGCATGGTTAGCCTGGATAGGGTGAGGATGGTTTAAGGAAGGTCTTGCAAAATAGAGAATCTTCAGGTCATTGAAAATCGTGGACAATTTTTATTTTCAGCAAACGTTTCTTGAGTGGTGGCCGCATGTGCTTATTATTAGATCCGGGGTGCCTTTCACGAGCCTCTCTGTAAGGCTGTTTTCTAGATCTTGGTCTTTGAAGACCAGGAGCTGCTGGTGGGAGGTCCTAAGAAAAAGGGCTGTTTTTAACCAGATTAATGTTTATTCCAGAAACCCATCAGGTTTTCTTCACTAGTGTAATAACCACAAAGCTCATTTTTAGTGATTTCTCACAGTTTTATTGTTATGCTTATTTGGGTAATAACTTTGTCTCAGTTTCTTCTTGCTACTCTTTCTCTTCTTGTCCTGCTGTGCATGAATGTTTTTAAGCTGCCTGATTGATCCAAACGAGTACAGATAAATGTGTTGTATCATTATCCCTAGCTGCTGGGAATATAGTGATGACTAAGACACATTCTGATCCCTGGTGAGAAGTGCAGATTAGTAAGCAAGTAATTCTAAGGTTATGCTGTGAGCACTAAACTATCACACATGGGCCAAGAGGAGCCAATAGAATTTCCTTAGGCAGCAAATGAGGGTATGGAGACTGGGGAGAAGACAGGATGATCAGTATATAAAAGTGGAAGAGAACTAATATGTATTGAGCAGTTATTATACGCTGGGTGCTCAGTTGGGAGAGGGAAGGGTGGAGATCGGGGGGACAGGGACAGCAGGGGCTCTGGGGGAGCCCACGGGGGCTGGACTTAAAAGACACCTCCTCCTCTGACTCCTGAGGACCAGGGGGAAAGCTGGGTGCACCTGGCGGGCAGGTGGCCGGGGGCCCCTGCCAGTGGTGGCTAATTTCTCTTTGAAGGAAGAGGATGAGCTCCTGAGGTTGAGGCGGCTTAGGGAGGAGGAGACTGACTCTTGATTTCATGGGGAAGGATAACAGGAACCCAGAAACTATTGGGTGCGGCGTGCAGGGGGGAGCTCGATTACATTTTCTTAGCTTTATGTGTGTGTGTTTGGCCGTTTCTTCAGTGAATGCATTTTTATCAGGCAGGAGGGTCAAAGCATGGTGTCCCCGAGGGGCCAGGTCAGCTCGCAGCTGGGTCTGCTAGGATTCCAACCAGCAAGTGCCCTTTCCTGGCCAGCACAAAAATGAAAATACATTTTATCATGTATTTTCATCTTTGTCCTCATAGACCAATGATTTTTCAAGGTGCATGTTTCATAGAAGAGCACCAAATTTAGTGTTGTGGTCACCTCTGTGGTCTGTGAGCTTTAACAGGAAATATTTTCGGGGAAGTTAACCATTTGCTGAAGAAGCGAGATCGCCTGTGTCTGGGGTTTGCACGTGTTACTACACACATGCTGTCAGAAGTGTACAATGCAGGTATTTTCAAAGATTCTTTGTTCTCTGCCGATTTCAGTTCATTGGGGCAGTAAGTGTTTTTGTCTCGGGCATGAAGGCAGCATTCCCAAAAGGAAAACAGGTGGAGCGAGGTGTGACCGCCTCCCACCCCAGGTGGCATCATCTTCTTCTTGTTTAGTTGCTAAGTCATGTCCAGCTCTTTGTGACCCCATGGACTGTAGCCCTCCAGGCTCCTCTGTCCATGGGGATTCTCCAGGCGAGAATACTGGAGAGGGTTGCCATGCCCTCCTCCAGGGGATCTTCCTGACCTGGGACTCAAACCCCCCTTTCTTATGTCTCCTGCATTGGCAGGTGTATTCTTTATCACTAACGCCATCTGGGAAGCCTGAAGAATGCTATACAGGAAAATAAAATACTCTTTTTTGTCTCTCCTCTCCCTCTTAATTAGATCAATGAATTCCACCAGATTTTTAATAAAATTAGAGCAGTCTCTTGCTCACCTCTTCCCACTTCCAAGTCTTGTTTCTCAGGGAAACTGTTGTTAATTTTCTGCTTTTAGCTCTGTTTAGGCTTTTCTAGATAATGTGCTTAAAATGCCATTTCTTTTTTTCCCCCTGCATTTATTTTATATTTACATTAGTAAAATTTGCGGGGTATAATTGATGAACGTTATATTAGTTTCAGGTGTACACTATAATGATTTGATATAAGGAGTCGGACACGACTGAGTGACTAGCACTTTCGCTTCCTTGACTTTAATTTATATATATTGTGAAATTATCACTCCAGTAAATCCAACATCCATCACCACACATGAGTGTGTGCTTAGTTGCTCAGTAGTGTCCAACTCTTTGCGACCCAGTGGACTGTAGCCCACCAGGCTCCTCTGTCCTTGGGATTTCCCAGGCAAGAATACTGGAGTGGGTTTCCAGTTCTTTCTCCAGGGGATCTTCCCCACCCAGTGATCGAACTCATGTCTCTGGCACCTCCTGCATTGGCAGTGGTAAAGGATTCTTTACCACTGTGCCCCTAGGGAAGCCCTATCACCACGCACAGTTACAAAATTTTTTACAATGCCATTTCTGGATTTAGCAATCCGTTGACCTCCTCCCTCTACTAAAATGAGGTCACCGTTTCGGGTTCTGTCTCAACATCAGTGTGGTTCATACGCGAGCTGGAGGAGGATGCCATGTTCATGGTCCCTTTCTGGTACAACTATTTTGCCCTTGCTCCTAGCATTTTTTTGTTAGGTCTTTGTAACTCTCCAGCATTTCTAGAAAACTCCTTCTGATAAAGGTCAAGCCTATCAGGCCTGCACTTCAGTTTCTCTGTCTCTTTCCTAGGGAGCCCCCTCTCTTAGAGTCCTCATTCCCCACATTGTCCCCTGGGCCTCCTCTCCCCCAGGATATCTGCATCATCACTTCACCCCCACCTCCAGGGTGAGAGCCTCTGCTACTGGCCCGCTGCTGAGAGCAGGGTCGGGACAGTCAGCTGAAATGGGGGAGCCCCCGTTTCTTCTCCTTGAGGTTATTCCTGATAGTTTAAGGTTTCCTTGTGTTCGCACTTTGCCTGTCTGCTTTCTCTGTTGTTGCACTCTTTCTTGGTAGACTCTTCATCCTGAGAAAGCACACCCTCTACCTTGGAGAGAGGACAGAGAAAACAGCACATTTTGGGAATTTGTGTGTGGAAACGTCTGTATCTCACCCATCCAGTGGGCTGCTGGTTTGGTTTGGTGTAGAATTCAGAGCTTGGAGTCATTTTCCTTTAGAATTTTGAAGCACCACCCTCTCTCACTCGCATCCAGGGATGCTTTTCACAGATGGATACCTTTCCAGTACCCTATCTTGGTAGATCGTCTGTAGTTGGTCCACCCGATGGTTTATCATTTCTGGTATTTGGTTAATAAACTCAGGAGTCGGCCTGAGTGCTGTTACTATAGCTCGTGCTTTAGCTCTTTGAGGCAAGCTCATTCCTCTTTGCCTGACTGACTTCTGGGACCTAAAGTCCGCTTGTCTTGTGAAGGCTGCATCTGACTTCGGTGGTCCATTCTCGAGGTGGATGGAGTTGAACACGGGCTTCTGTGTACCTGTCAGGGCTGCTCACGCAGAAACGAGCCTGAGTAACACCTGTTGCCCCACCCCATGCCCACCCCCTGGTCCCACAAGCTTGGCTGAGTCGTGCCTCCTGGGCGTCAGGCCTGGTACCTGACCTGGCTTTGTGGAAACTTATATCCTAGGATTGGAGAAGGAAATGGCAACCCACTGCAGTGTTCTTGCCTGGAGAATCCCAGGGACGGGGGAGCCTGGTGGGCTGCCGTCTATGGGGTTGCACAGAGTTGGACACACTGAAGTGACTTAGCATAGCATAGCATAACATACATCCTAGGATAGGCTGGGCCTAACTGAACTAAAAGGCCGGGAGAATTCATACCCTTGACCTCGTTAGCACAGTGCTCAAAACAGATGGTTAAATAGCATGACTAACTCAATGGACATGAATCTGAGCAAATTCTGGGAGATGGTGAAGGACAGGGGAACCTGACGTGCTGCGGTCCATAGGATCACAAAGAACCAGATCCAACTTAGTGACTGAACGATGAAAACCACAGAACAAATAGTTTCCTCACTTGTCACAGACCAGGACGCTTGAGTCCAGAGTCACTGCTCAGTTTCTGGGTCTGGCGTGGAGCCGAATGCTACGTAGGTGCCCACTTCTGCTTTGTCTGCTTCCATAAAGCCTCATGGGTGCTTCTCTGTGTGTGCTTTGCTGACCTGTGCAGCGCTGGATGAAATGGACATCTGGAGTTGCAGATTGCAGCCCAAGAGTCATTGAGTAAATCTATTAAAATCAGCTAAGACCCTGAATGCCCCAGTTCTCTGATGGTACTGACCTGCTTTCGGTATTTCAAATAACTGGGGAAGAGGCTTAATTCTGCAGTCAAGTTGCAGTTGCTCTGACCTAGTAAACTGTATTATTTATTTTGTTAGTAACTAAAACCTTTCAAAGGCAAGCACCTGTGTGATGAAATAAAAGGTAGGTGATCTTTGCTTCAGTTTAATCACCTCATTTTATAGATGAAGAAACCGAGGCCCCAGGCCTCACGGAGAGCTGGTGACAATGCAAACCCTCCTCCACTTTAAAAAATATTTTAAGTTGATATGTTGTATTTTCAGTTTTATTCAGTTCAATACATTTTTCTTTTTCTTCAGCCGCCCCCCCCCCCGTTTTTTTGGCTTCATGGCATGTGGGATCAGACCCGCGCCCCTTTCAGTGGATGCGTGGAGTCTTCACCACTGGACCCCCAGTGGGGAGTCCAACCCAACCCCTTTTGAAAACTGCATGCTACCAAGTGTGGAAGCAGTGAGCGAGGAAACTTAGGAAGGGGGAATCATAAGGTTCCTAGGGCAGAATCACCCTTCAGATTTTGCAGGCCTGTATAGAGGCTTTGCTGAGTTGATCCAACCATGTCTTTGGGGGGTCTTGAGCATCTGCAGTAGGTATATTGACTGGTCTCCCCAAGACTTAACCTCATGCATTTCCTCCAGATTTACCTGCACTTCTTACCTGCTGTCACAGGAGCCAGTTCGTAAAAGTCACTTTTGACATAAGGGGACTTTCTCCTCTCTCAGTAGTCAAGGCTTACGTTTGATCACGTCTACTGGAAACAAGAAGTCTACCGTCCAGGTGATGGAGCTCCGCCTTCTTTCAAGTGATGAGGTAACTCCATCCTGGGAGACCTTTCAGAGGAGACTTGGTGTCACTTGAATATGCCTTTATTATTCAAAGGAAATATTTTTACATGTTCTTGAACTACAAATGGATAACATTTGCTCAAGTATCACTGAGACCTGTTAAATTCGACAATGTACTCGGTAACTTTGTTTTCAAACCCAACTGAAGGACTTTTTTGTTGGTAATAAAGTCTCTTGAAAAGAGCTCTTGACCTCTTCCCCTCAAGCCCTCCTGTAGCTGCTACACATAATAAAAACAAAAACAAAAACAAAAAATTATGTGCACACTCAATATTTTTTAAAAATTCAAAATTTCAGGGGAAATAACAGCCAAATAAAAAAATAAGGATTAAAGCTATTCATTCGAACAGTGAGGTTTAGGGACTGATACACAGGACTTCCCTGTTGGCTCAGACGGTAAAGCATCTGTCTACAATGCAGGAGACCCAGGTTCAATCCCTGGGTCAGGAAGATCCACTGGAGAAGGAAATGGCAACCCACTCCAGTACTATTGCCTGGAAAATCCCATGGACAGAGGAGCCACAGAGAAGCCTGGTAGGCTACAGTCCATGGGGGTCGAAAAAAGAGTTGGACACGACTGAGCGACTTCATTTACTTACATACACAAGATTGCAGCTGCTACTGATTTGCCCAACTCTAGTCCCCCAGGGGAATTTCACGGGTAGTCCGGAGGTGGCCTTGTGCGCTCTTGCTTGGGGCTCTGTTGCTCATGAGTTGCATAAAATCCAAATCCATCTTTGTCAATGGAGGAAACGGCTCATAAACTGGAGGAAGGGATGGTAATGAAATTCCTTCTGCGGCTGAGTTCCTGTCGTTGAATGGATATGTCTTGGACTATTGACTGTAGCTTGGAAACCTTACTTCATCTAAGTCATCTTTTTAGAATGAATATATATTTCCTTGTCATACCTGATGGTTTTAACTTCCAAATACCTTTGGGATAAGTTCAAAACAACAGCTTGCGTTGTTACATTGTGTAGGATATCTGAGAGTTATAGCGAGGGACTTTAACTGGTTTATTTTTATAGTTTATGAAAAATATGGTACATATGTGAAACTACAGACCTTTTTCTTATAAATTACATCCAAATATTTAAAGATATTTAACAATGATGTTTCCCTTTTTGCTCAAGTTCCAAGTTTCTTAGATTTTAAAGCATAAGCTAGTGGAAATGGAGAATACGATCTTAGGTTGTTTTTTGCTTTTCTAATTCACTAGTAGGAGCAGACTCTAGTTTTCATTTATCAAAGTGGAAATTGATCATTTCCATTCAAAGCTTCAGTTTTAGTAATATCCTGAGTATTTTAGCTCTGATGTTGTCCATGGACTCTCTGCTGTGTGTGGGTTTGCCTGGCGCACAACGTGGATGTCTTAAGCCTTATCAGCCCCTGATTCATGCCACGCTTGCCGCGTGCCTCTGGCATCCAAAAGCGAGGCTGTTAAGAGAGACCCGTTGTTGGGTATTGTCTTCAGAGTGTCAGAGATGATCTTTTCTTCTAGTTAGAGCTCCTGGATGTGTGGAAAGAAGCCCTGGCTCATAGTGCTTTCACGTAGGCCTGGCTGCTTAGACAGCGTGCAGTCATCGGCCAGGGCACCGTCCTCAGGGACCTGACCAATCACATCATTGCAGCAGGGCTTTATTCAGCACCGTGGCAAGTTCAGAGGGCCAGACTGACTTCCCATTAGAGAGATACATATTCACCTAGGCCAGAGTCCCAGGGCCATCATCTTATCAGTCGCTTTTCAAAAGGTCTTCCAAAACTCTGCAGGAATATTTATGCTGCATAGGCAATTACTGTCCCTTCCCCCCTAACCCCTCCATTTTGGCAAGCTGTTACTGTTGTGATAGTATGATAGTGTGCTTTAGGGAGTTCATGATTCACGATAACATTAATTACATGCATAATTATTTAATTGTTAATTTACCCATCCATTCAGTAAACACTGAATGAGCCACAATGCCAAAAGGCATTCTTGAGCACCCACGACCAGCCAGGTGGTGGCCTTGTCCAAGGGTGACCTTGGTGAACTGGACAGAGGGGATCCTTCCCTCCTGGAGCTAATGGTTTGGTGTCAGCAAATGATAAACAAGCAAATGAATGTACAGGTGGGAATCAAGATGAGTCATGAAAGGAATAAACGTTTTTCTGGGAAAGCAGTAGGGTGACGAACATGATCACAGTCAGCCAAGGAGACTGGTTCTCTGGGCTCTGTTGCTACTGAGCGTGACCACAGGGCAGTGTTTTGACCGGGTGCCTTTACCAAGCTTTTGAAAACGCCTTTTGCCACAGAACTCCTGTCATCCTTGATCAAAATAGCCAATCCCTTTTGAGAAAGCAGTTTTGATGTTCTGATGTAGCTGACTGTGTGGTTGGGGTCATTTTTAAAAGATGTGTTGGGAGGGACTGGTACCTGTACCTGTTTTCTGGTGGGTGGAGAGAGCTACAATGTGATCCAGCAATTTCACTCCTGGGCATGTATCTGGAGAAAAAATAATTCAAGAAGATAGATGTGCCCCAGTGTTCACTGCAGCTCTGTACACAATAGCCAGGACATGGACGCCACCTAAAAGTCCATCAACAGAAGAATGGATAAAGAAAATGTGGTACATATGTACAATAGAACATTGCTCAGATGTAAAAAAAATAAAACAATGCCATTTGCAACAACATGGATGGGTCTAGAGGTTCTTACACTGGATGAAATCAGTCAGACAAATATGTGATAGTGCTTATATGTGAAATATTAAAAAAGGCTACAAATTAAACCATCCCATGGTTGGGAAGATCCCCTGTAGGAGGGCATGGCAACCCACTCCAGTATTCTTGCCTGGAGACTCCCAAGGGTAGAGGAGTCTGGTGGGCTACAGTCCATAGGATTGCAAAGAATCCAACAGACTGAAGCTACTTAGCACTCAAGCACGAGCTTATCTATAGAAACAAAACAGAGTTACAGCTTTAGAAAATAAATGTAGGGTTACCAGGGGGTAAGGAGGAGAGGGATAAACTGGAAGATTGGGATTGCCACCTGTGCACTACTGTATATAAAATAGATAACTAATGTGGACCTATTGGGGACCTACCATATAGCACAGGGAACTCCACTCTCTGTGACGGCCTGTATGGGCCGTCTAGAAAACAGTGGATGTGGGCATCTGTATAGTGGATTCACTTTGCTCTGCACCTGAAACTTGCACAACATTGTAAATTAATTATTCCCCAATAAAATTAAAAAAAAAGACATGTTAACAACTGACCGAAGGCATCTTTCTGTCGTGTGTGTGTGTGTGTGTGTGTGTGTGTGTGTGTGTGCGCGTACACGTGTGCCGAGTCATGTCTGACTCTTTGCAGCCCCATGGACTGTAGCTCACTATGGCTCCTCTGTCCATGGGATTCTCCAGGCAAGAATACTGGAGTGGGTTGCCATTTCCTCCTCCAGGGGATCTTCCCGACCTGGGAATCAAACCTGCGTCTCCTGCATTGGGAGGGGGGTTCTTTATTCCTGTGCCACCTGGGAAGCAGTTTTACCTCACATTCACTTCTCATCTGATTGAAATGCCTGCTTATGACTGAAATGTGGATCCTATCCGGTGTCAGGCTCCTCGTGTCTGCTGTTTGCCGTTGCACTGAGGCGTTTTCTCTTATCTTTCATGTTTAATGTCAGATGTTATAAACACAGAGGCGGAGTCGCTCATTTGGAGACCTTAGTGAGAAACTGTTGTCTTTGCTCATTATGTTTGCTTTTACTCTGCTTCCAGGCATTGTTTTTCACGGGCGTTGTCTATATGTTTGAAGAGTTAATTTGGCGCTGGGAATCTCAGGTGGCATTCTCAGGAGGACATGTGTTTTCCGTTGGAGGTTGGTGAGGGCCGTGCTAGGGGACGGCTTTGTCTCCCTTGTTTAATTAGAGAGAGTTGCACCACTGCTGTGCAGGTGTGCACAAGAGGACAGGCCTGTCGGGTGATGCTCACACCTTCTAGCACACCCATGGGAGTTTTGAAACTGTGTGTGTTACAGCAGGTGGCTTGGTTTCCTCCTATAACACTCCCAACCACCATTTATCTTGTCTTTCTTTTATTGCTCCTTTTGGACAGACAGTCAAAAGCATTAAACCCAGCATCTCCAGAGATTCCCTTTTTTTTTGTAACCATTTTTAAAATTGAAATATAGTTAATTTACAGTGTTGTGTTAGTTTCTCGTGTACAGCAAAGTGATTCAGTTATACACACACACACACATCTATCAGGTTCTTTTCCTCTATGAAAGCGAAAATGTGACAGTGTTAGTTGCTCAGACGTGTCTAATCCTTTGTGACCCCGTGGACTGTAGCCCTCCACGCTCCTCTGTCCATAGGATTCTCCAGACATGAATACTGGAGTGGGTAGCCATTCCCTTCTCCAGGAGATCTTCCTGACCCAGGGGTTGAACCTGGGTCTCCCACATTGCAGGGGGACCCTTTACAGTCCGAGCCAGCAGGCAGACCCTTTATAGGTTGTTGTAAGACACTGAGTGTAGTTGCCCGAGCTGTACATTAGGTCCTTGTTGTTTATTTTATATGGAGTAGTGTTTATGTGTTCGTCGCAAACCCTGTCTTCCTCCCATCTCTTTTGTAACCATAAGTTTGTCTTCTATGTCTGTGAATCTATTTTGTTTTGTAAATAAGATCTTTTATATCATTTTTTAAGATTCCACATACAAGGGATAGCATATGATGTTTGTCTTTTCTCTGTCTGACTTCACTTTTAACAAGTCAGGGATGCATTGTCGTTCAGGTCGTTATTGCATCTCCCAGGCTCTCAAAGTGAGCTTTTTTTTTTTCAGTTTTTTTTCTAAATTTTATTTTATTTTTAAACTTTACAATATTGTATTGGTTTTGCCAAACATCGAAATGAATCTGCCACAGGTATACACATGTTCCCCATCCTGAACCCCCTCCCTCCTCCCTCCCCATACCCTCCCTCTGGGTCATCCCAGTGCACCAGCCCCAAGCATCCAGCATCGTGCATTGAACCTGGACTGGCGACTCATTTCATACATGATAGAATACATGTTTCAATGTCATTCTCCCAAATTTTCCCACCCTCTCCCTCTCCCACAGAGTCCATAAGACTGTTCTATACATCAGTGTCTCTTTTGCTGTCTCGTAGACAGGGTTATTGTTACCATCTTTCTAAATTCCATATATATGTGTTAGTATACTGTATTGGTGTTTTTCTTTCTGGCTTACTTCCCTCTGTATAATAGGCTCCAGTTTCATCCACCTCATTAGAACTGATGCAAATGTATTCTTTTTAATGGCTGAGTAATACTCCATTGTGTATATGTACCACAGCTTTCTTATCCATTCATCTGCTGATGGACATCTAGGCTGCTTCCATGTCCTGGCTATTATAAACAGTACTGCGATGAACATTGGGGTGCACGTGTCTCTTTCAATTCTGGTTTCCTCAGTGTGTATGCCCAGCAGTGGGATTGCTGGATCATAAGGCAGTTCTATTTCCAGTTTTTTAAGGAATCTCCACACTGTTCTCCATATTGGCTGTACTAGTTTACATTCCCACCAACAGTGTAAGAGGGTTCCCTTTTCTCCACACCCTTGACGTAATTGTCTATGATTTCACAACTTCACTTACCCACCAACTATATTTTAATTGATGAATTCTTTTCCTATTAAGAAGATGAGGAAATGCTCACTGTTTTAGTTTGCCTTCTACTATTGGGGGTGAGAAGGGATTTTTCTAGTGATGAAATATCAAGTTCTTACCCCAAGGAGGTCATCTCAGAACCAGATTTGTGGCTGTCATTTTGCATCTCAACTCTTGGTTTGATTTCTCGTGGGCTAAACTTAAACCTGAATGATGGTCTTTTCTTTATTTTTCCTCTCTCAGTTGCTTGTTGGATTGAGATAGAGTAGAAATAAATGCTCATGGAGGCACACAAGTGTGTGCGTGTGTGTCTGCCTCTCATTGTATGTGTGTGTGTTTGTGTGAGGCTAAGGAGGAGGGGTGAACGGGAGGTGAACTAGCTTCTAGCAAGATGAGCCTGGTTAAAGAACTTAATCTCTCTGAGCTTCGGTTCGCTCGTTTGTCAAAAGCAGTGAGGATTATGGAGCCAGATGCCTCACGTTCTCAGCACTCCAGCCGTGAACTCATTCAGGCTCGTGCCCTGGCCTCATGGCTCTTTTTCAGAATCACAGTTTCCCACTTAAAAATGCTCCATTAAATTGTGTGTTACTACTTGTTTGTGCTGTATATCAAAAGTTATTCTTTTTTTCATCATAAGATGTGAAAGAAGACAGTAAAATATTCTTTTAAATAAAAATAACTTCTTAGGGGCTGGAGGCCTGATTTATAGGTTACCCTGCACTTTCAGGAGCAGGCTCCACCAATCCAGAGCAGAATAATTTTGTGACAGTAGCGCTCCCTCCCACCGGCAAGTTCCCACGTGTTCTCCATCCGGGAGGGTGGGAGAGGCTCTGCTCCGCCTGCTCAGGGATCCTGTAGGTCCCAGGACCAGGGGCTGGAGTTGGGGACCCTGAAGAATTGACATCCATCAAAAAAGATTCGTTCCTGGGGCTCCCTTGCCAGCTCAATGGTGAAGACTCTGCGCTTCCATGCAGGGGATGTGGGTTCCATCTGTGATCAGAGAATTAAGCTCCCACATGCCGCGAGGCATGGCCAAAAAAGTAAAAATTAAAAAATTCATTCATATCCAAAATTTACTCTTGGTTTGGAACACTCCAGAAACACATTTGAGGCCAGGGGTCCATGAGGCAGCTGCTGGTCCTCTGTCATGCCTTGTGTACTGATGAATAACATAACCCCCCTCCCCGGCCCCGTATATCTGTCTCTGTCTCTCTTTTCTCTTTTCATTGGACTCATAGGAAAGAACCAGAAAGGGTTTTCTTACCTGGATGACAGAGCACAGTCTTGGGCCTGGAGGCAGCCCTGTCAATCAGAATCCAGGCAGGCAGTGGCCGTGCGTCCAGAGTGGGCCTTTCTGGTGGCCTGGGTTCTCCCCTCCTGTGCCAGCAACTGGAAGGACACCCACTGGACCTGCACACGTGCTTTTGGTTTCTACTCAAGTTTGGAAAACGTCTCCCACCCTGTGTTGGTCAGGCAGTCACCCAAGTAGGATTATAGTCTCCCTCGTGGCGCAAACGGTAAAGAATCTGCCTGCAATGCCGGAGACCTGGGTTCAATCCCTGGGTCAGGAAGATCCCCTGGAGGAGGGCAAAACCCAGTCCAGTATCCTTGCCTGGAGAATTCCCATGGACAGAGGATCCTGGCAGGGCTACAGTCCATGGGGTCACAAAGAGTTGGACATGACTAAGCAAGTAACACTTTCACTTTGGCCTGTCCCCATGTTGCCTTTTGTGGGGACAGACACCCACCTGTTGTCATCACTGCTGTGTCCCCTGAATGTACCTGTGCAAACTGTGATGACACGATTCTGGGATGATGTGATGACAGGATGACTAGTTCTGGGGAGTATATAGTTTTTTGAATGTTTTTGCATCAGATGAAGGTGGGTGACTTTTTTCCTGGCATAGCTCCTGGATATGGTGTTCCTGATATTAAGGGAGTGTTTGTGTGGGGAGGCTGCTTACTCATATTCTTAGGGGGGCATGTTGGTAAATGGGGTGACCCATGAAGCTTCAGTTCAGTTCAGTTCAGTCACACAGTCGTGTCCAACTCTTTTCGACCCCATGGACTACAGCATGCCAGGCTTCCCTGTCCATCACCAACTCCAGGACCTTGCTCAAACTCATGTCCATTGAGTCAGTGATGCCGTCCAACCATCTCATCCTCTCTCGCCCCCTTCTCTTCCTGCCTTCAATCTTTCCCAGGATAAGGCTCTTTTCAAATGAGTCAGATCTTCACATCAGGTGGTCAAAGTACTGGACCTTCAGCTTCAGCATCAGTCCTTCCAATGAATATTGAGGACTGATTTCCTTTAGGATTGACTGGTTAGATTTCCTTGCTGTCCAAGGGACTCTCAAGAGTCTTCTCCAACACCACAGTTCAAAAGCATCAATTCTTTGGCACTCAGCTTTCTTTATGGTCCAATTCTCACATCCATACATGACTACTGGAAAAACCATAGCTTTAACTAGACAGACCTTTGTTGGCAAAGTAATGTCTGTGCTTTTTAATATGCTGTCTAGGTTGGTCATAACTTTTCTTCCATGAGGCTTCAGTATACTGATAAAGGATTCTTGATCTTGGCCTTCCAATAAATGGCCCTCCCAGGATGGCAGAATTACTAACTCAGTGCTCAGTCTGTTTGATGTTTTCAACATTTGAAGCAAATTAAACTGGTGCTTCTCTGTGTTGTGTATTTGTCTGGCTCTTTAGTGGATGAGTGTGTGATCTTCTGTCTAATCCTAAGGACGCCGGACAAGGTGTCAGTTGGGATACTATGGTTTCTCTAGTCTTAAGTCACCTGTCTCTTCTAATTTGCAGTTTCTTATAGTTTGTTCAGTTCTTTCAGCCTTGGCGTCTTCGTTAACTGAGTGTAGCAGCCTGAGAGAATGTCTTCTTCCCTAGCTGGTAGGGAAGAGACAGGATGGTCCTCAGCTCTGCAGGGTGGCCCTGGGGCAACTTTAGGCTCATTCACCTTGACACAGAAGTAGACCTTGCCGTGAGCAGTTCAGTCCAGACACTTGGCCCAAGGGCTGTAAAAGCCTCAGTCCTAGTTCTGGAACATTATGGGCTCAGACCTTCGAGGCGAGGGTCTGGGCTGTGTGAATCTTGTTGCTGAGCCTAGGATCTTGACTCAGGGAATGGTCATTCCAGGAGGCCCATTGAGGTGAGACTGTGATCCTGTACAGTGTATTATTAGGGTGTGATCAAGGTTTCATCACCTGGATAGGGGTTGGCTGGAGCTGGGGAGGCAGAGTCCTGGCCAGGCTTCCCATGAGGAAGAAGAGAAGGATCAGGGTAGGGATGGGCTGGAGAACCAGGCTGACCAACAGGGCAAGACCAAGTGGGGTGGGGGCCACATGAAAGCACCAGGACTAGGGTGTCCAGTACCCTCCATCCTTGGGTTTTCAGAGTGACGAAGCTGGAGGAATAAGATCGACAGCTGGGGCAGTGCTGTCAGAACTGCAGAGTGTCTGACCCTTGTGGGGCCCTGGACAGGGTGCGTTGGAACGGGGTCTGGGAAGGAATGAGAATGAGAGGAGCCCATATGACAGTTGCTCTTTCAACCCTGCTATCTAGGGACTTCACTGGCGGTCCAGTGGTTAAGATTCCTCACTTTCACCACAGGAGGTGTGTGTTCGATCCCTGGTTGGGGATTGAAGACCCCTGCATGCCTCACCAGGGCCCCAAATTTTTTTTAAAGAATCCAAGCAAAACAACCACTCCCCTGCTATCTAGAACATTCTGGTGCTTTAGATTGGTTGGTTAAAGTGGGAGGCCGAGGGACTCTGTAGATGATATGTAAACAGAGCAGTGGACTTGGAGTCAAGAAGACCCAAACTCTTTGGGTTATATGCTGCACGTTTTTTGACTAATTGCTCTAACCTAGTCTATTTATCGGAGAAGGCAATGGCACCCCACTCCAGTACTCTTGCCTGGAAAGTCCCATGGATGGAGGAGCCTGGTAGGCTGCAGTCCATGGGGTCGCTAAGAGTCTTGCGCGACTGAGCAACTTCACTTTCACTTTTCACTTTCATGCATTGGAGAAGGAAATGGCAACCCACTCCAGTGTTCTTGCCTGGAGAATCCCAGGGACGGGGGAGCCTGGTGGGCTGCCGTCTATGGGGTCGCACAGAGTCGGACACGACTGAAGCGGCTTAGCAGCAGCAGCAGTCTACTTATAAGTGTATGATTTCCAAATATCTAGCTTCCCAGGTTGTGCAGGAGCATTAAATGAGATGAAAATGTAGAAAAACTTACAGCTATCAAAGGGGAAAGGAAGTGGAAGGGAGGGATAAATTACGAGTATAGGATTAACAGATGCAAACTGCTATGCACAAGACAGGTGTGTGTGTGTCTGTGTGTGCTAAGTCGCTTCAGTCGTGCCCAACTCTGTGCGACCCTATGGACTGTAGCCCACCATTTTTCTCTATCCATGGGATTCTCCAGGCAAGAATGCTGGAGTAGATTGCTGTGCCCTCCTTCAGGGTCTCTTCCTGACCCAGCAAGCTAACCTGTGTCTCTTACATGTCCTGCATTGGCAGGCAGATTCTTTACCACTTACACCACCTGGGAAGCCCACACAGAGAGATAAGCAACAAGAATTTACTGTGTAACACAGGGAACTATATTCAGTATGTTGCAATAACCTATCATGGAAAATAATCTGAAAAAAATATATATATAACTGAATACCTTTGCTATACACCTGAAACTAACACAATAAAATGAGATGAACATGTGAAAATATTTAGCACACGGTAAGTCCTCATGACACCTCAGCTGCTTTTTATCTCGGGCTCTCATAAAGGTTGATTGAATTCCTTACTGTGTGTCTGGTCCCCCTTTCTCCTTCCCAAGAGCTAGTCGTCTTAGAAGCCCCTTCCACCCCTGCCACTGTGGATTGAACTCAGTGTTTACATTCATTTATTTATGAAGGAAGAGGGCCCAAGTTCAGCTCAGATTTGGATCAGCTGAAAGGTATTACTTCTGCACTTACAGTTCATGAACTCAGAGGATGTTTGGATGGGAAATGCCCAGGGGAATCATTGCAGTTCATTATTTGCAAACCTGGCTGTTAACACGGAGACTCCTGTGCCCCACCCCAAGGATTCTGCTCTCCCAGGTCCAGTGTGGTGCCCAGGAATCTGTATTTGGAAAAAGTGTCCTGCATGATTCTGATGGTCAGTTTGGGGAAGGACTTATCTAGCCACTGTCCACTTTGCAGATGAAAATACTGAGGCGTAGAGAGGAGGATGGAGGTGTTTCTCACTGGCCATGTGATTTGGGGCTGAAATTCAAACTTTGCAGTCGCCACTGGGCACACATACCATATATCTCCTTGCTATTGGCATAAAAGCCTATGTAAACCCAGGTGGCTCACTGGTAAAGAATCCACCTGCTGATACAGAAGATGCAAGTTCAGTCTCTAGGACTGGAAGATCCCCTGGAGAAGGAAATGGAAACCCACTCCAGTAGTCTTGCCTGGAAATTTCCCTGGACAGAGGAGCTGGTGGTGAGGGGGTGGGCAATACAGTCCATGGGGTCACAAAACAGTCGGACATGACTTAGCGACTGAACAACAAAACCGACAGCGATGCCGTGAAAACAGATGCCTGACCTTGTATTTATTTTTTTCCCTCCTCTGTGCTTCTGGGTCTCACTGTCCCTTTTCTGGTCTCCACCATCCCCCCGCCCCCCCCCCCAAACCCCGCTTCCCCTTGCCTTCCCTCCGTCATGCCCCATTGCAATGCATGGCTCTGATAGCATCTATTTCTTCTTTTTCTAGCTCCTTTCTGTGATGGAATCTTGGAGTTAGTCTTTAACTTACTGGGAACTCGTTGGAATGGGCTGTAGAGGTTGACTCACTAACCCTACTTGGAAGTCAGCTTCTACTGAGCTGCAGAGACCACCTGGGACAGGTGTGGGGCATGGTGGATGGGCAGATATTGTAGCCCAGGTGGCGGTGCTAGAAACCCACTGTTCGCCCGGGTGCTCCTGACTTGATTTGCCCGTGGCTTTTCTCCTAATTCCTTTGCAGAGCTGGGGTAGGGTAGGCCTGAGTTCGCCTTGCCTTGACCTCAGTTGGACTTGGTTCCTCTCTAGCTGTGCCCTTGGCTTCTCCCACTCCCTGGGCTCAAGAACACAGACGCCCCGCGGCTCCTCCCCACAGTCTTGTGGTTTGTCCCCTGTGAGTTGCTTAGCTGGGCACATTCCCTGAATTCACTGGATTATCACCACTGGTTTCTACTGGAGCCAGCCCGACTCCCTCTTCCACTGACTGCAGTGGACCCTTTCTGATTGCCTCATTCTGATGCTTCCCTGCCTATGGGTGGCTTCCAAAATGTCTCCTCTCCCTGGGTCAAGAGGCTCACCTCTTTATTTTTCTTCATACTTCTCACCTCTCTTGCTTCTGATTCACTTTTTTGGTCATTGCAACTCAAGTACTTCTCTGGAAAAAGAAAAAAAAAGCACTTCTTTGGAGACTAACACTTCAGAGTTTTAGTCTCTGATTTGCAATTTCTTGAGTCATTACTTTATCTCACTAGATTGCATGATTACCCTCTTCTTTCTCAATTATTTAAAATGTGTATTTAGCTGATTTCTAAGAAATACATCCCTCCCCACCTTGGCATATCTTCATGTTTAAACAGATTTGCATCTGGGACGCTATTACAATTCAGAGGGTCATCGTGTATTTGGCAGATTTTTCCCCCTTTTGTGGTGTGTGTGCTCAATCGTGTCTGACTCTGCAGTCCTTTGGACTGTAGCCCGCCAGGTTCCTCCGTCCATTGGATTTTTCAGGCAAGAATACTGAAGTGGGTTGCCATTTCCTCCTTCAGGGGATCCTCTTGACCCAGGGATTGAACCCATGTCTCCCGTGTTTTCCCTGTTGGTGGTGGGTGTGTAATTTCACATGGCATCTTCAGACAGTATTTTTGCTGGATAAAAGACCAGGAAAAATTAAAGCCAACTTCAGTGAAGATTCAGAATTTTGTGATATTAAAGAGGACTGCTGCCAGTACGCCTAACTCTTGACAAGATGATGGAATTATTTTCCAGAAAAATGTGATCTGGAGTTTGAATAATGTTGGATAAATCATATAAGGCCCTTCTTTTATGATTAGAGGCGTGTAATGTTAATGTAATATTTAATAAAGCTCTATCTAGGCAAAGCCTATGGTTCTGTATATTTCAATAAAGAAAAACTAAACTTCCTTTTTAGATCTCTGTTTTGAAAGAGCTACAAAGCCAACATTATAGATGAATTTGTGCTTGAGAACTTGGAGAGTTTCAATGCCTTTGTCTTTCTTTCTCTGGAGACAAAAAATAAAGTGTGTTTTTTTTAGCTGTCAACAGCCTTCATTTCATTGTAAAAAGTGAGTTATACTTTACCCAAGAAAGGAGGGTTAGGTTTTTACATGTGGGTTCAGCTAAATATTGTCCTTTTCATCCAATAACAAAGAAATTGTTGTTTCCTTTTGTGAATTATCCCTTTCTTTGCTTTTTAAGAAATGTATCCTGTCAAGCCATTTAATTTGGCCTTGCAAAGCTCATCAATGAAGTAATGGAAGATTCAGTTAGTGTTTCCTTATCAAATAGATACACAACTAATCAAAAAAAAAAAAAAAAGAGGTTTAGAGACTGTAGTTGGCCACGGAGGGGAGGGTCACAGAAGGTGGCTGTGTACTTTCAGCTCCTCCTCATGTGCGCACTGTCCACACAGCCCTTCCTGGGCGCTCCCAGCCTGGCCCAGTGCTCTGCCGGCCCCCAGTCCTGAGTTGGAGCAGGCACCCTGGAGCCCCACGCACCTTTGGAATGCCTGAAACCAATGAGCTTTGAGGGAAGATCCCCCTGTCCATGGCTTATAGGCAGTGATTTCAGACTGATTTTATATTAGTCAAAGCCTATAATTTGATAGGAAAATTTTCTACTTAAAATCACAGTACTTTCCAAAATGGACATCATCCGGGAGCTCCCTGGTCTCCTCTATTTTTTTTTTTTTTTCCCACCATTAGAAGAGTCATGTAGTCACAGTCATGTAGATTTTCTCAGAGTCTGTTTTCCTTATACCCTCCCTTGTCTCTGAGTATACAGGTTGGGTCTTATTTCTTAGCAGAGCAGAGACTAGTGTTATAATCCATCCCAACAATACCAAGTGGACTGTGGCCATTGGTGACTTGAAACTAGATTCAAATGCAAATTGATGTACCTGAACTGGAGAAGAAAGTGTAGAATACAAAAAGGACAGAAAGAAAAAAGCAAATAGACAAATGTATTTACTCCAGTATAAAAATGAATCAGAAATGATGCTATACTAGCATGGCTGGACATCATCCGTAAACTGTAATTATCACAAGCTAGACATGAGTCAGCCTGGTCATGCAGTGTTTTTTTAAAGCAATCATCGCCCTGAGATGTAGAAATTGGACACAACTTGCTAAAAGAAAGTACACACAGTGAATTGCAGAACTTGACCTTTCCAATAACTGTTAAACCATACAGTACGTCTTTATAAGACAGATGGGTATCATATATACATATGATTTTATATGTATAAGCATACATAATTTAATATATTTGTATACAAAGTATGATTGTCATATGTAGTACTGACCTACGATGATATGTGCATGCTAAGTTGCTTCAGTCCAACTCCTTGTAACCCTGTGGACTATAGCTGGCCAGGCTCCTCTGTCTGTGGGATTCTCCAGGCAAGAATACTGGAGCAGGTCGCCATGCCTTCCTCCAGGGGATCTTCCCAACCCAGGAACTGAACCTGCGTCTCTTACATCTCTTGCACTGGTAGTGGGTTCTTTGCCACTAGCACCACCTGGCAAGCCTCACCTACCATGATGTGTATGTGTATATTATGGTTGTCATGTGTAATATGTACCTGTCTTGGCTTTCAGAGTCTGGATTATCCATTGTCAGATAAAAGAAGTACATGTAATACGCACTGTTATATTTAAAATGGGTAACCAACAAGGACCTCCTATAGAGCACATGAAACTCCGCTCAGTGGTGTGTGGCAGCCTGGATGGGAGGGGAGTTTGGGGGAGGATGGAGACATGTATATGGATGGCTGAGCCCCTTCGGTCACTGCTCACCTGAAACTATAAGAGCCTTGTTCATCATCCATACCCCTGTACAAAACAAAAAGATTTTAAAAATATGCAAAATGGTATTTGAATTTAATTGGTTATGAAAAGCTCACGTGCAGAACAATATTTACCAGAGCCGGAGACTTAGGGGCTGGTAGGGCTTCTTACTAGTTCTCACTTGTAGGAAGCATCTGTTGATACAGTCAGGATCCCTCGGCTAATTTGGAGAAAGACAAGTGTCTATGATCTTTTTATCGAACTAACAATGATTTTAAAGTGAAAGAAAAAAACCTTTCCAGGGCTGGCTGAAAGGGCGTGTGACCTGTGCAGACACGCAGAGCCTGGCGCCCAGAAGGCCCTGCACTTGGAGACTGATGCTCTGAGGCTGCAGTCTTATAATTCTTAGCTCTTCTGTCGAGGGATTTGTGTTTTGTTGGTGAAGCGCAACAGGACAGTGAAGCAAGGGGAGCAAGGAGCCTCAGCTCATGCGTGGGGTCTCCTCACCAGAGTGGAGTATGGGCACCCCCTCCCTGCCATTGGGTGCTGGCCCTGCCAGCCTCCCCCTCCCCACCCCACCCAGGATTGCTGCCCCAGGGCGGTGGGCAAGAGGAGGCCTGTGTTCCACTGTGACCCCCTGCTCCTCACTGAGGCGTGGGTGTGAGACACAGACCACCACCTTTGCCCGGCCCGGAGAGCCCCAGTACTCCGAGTGACCAGTTGGCAGGGGCCTCACCCCTGCCCTGGATCCAGGTCCCGAACCCGTCCTGGAGTAGGGGCTGCAGTGTCTTAGGGAGCCCCCCTTTGTTGTGGGTGGGGCCTGCAGCCTGGTGGGAAGGGGAGGTTGATTTCTCCACCACCAGCACCCACATGTTCAACTTGCAGTGGACTCGGAAAGCCATGAAGGCCCCAGCGTGAGAGACACCTGTCCACAGCCTCTTCCTCTTAAAAGTCTGTGCTTTTTCACTCTGCTTCCTGGGGCCTCATGGGCATCCTGCATTGTGACCGCAACCCGTCTCTGAATTGTTGTTCAGCAGCATTCAGGAATCCTCTGGCCACCTGGGTGAGGGGGTCACTGTGTGTGTCTGTGAATTCTGTGAATGGGTGGATCAGCAAGGTCACCTGGGTCTTGGGCTCGGGTCAGGCTGTTCCATGTGATATTTGCTGGCAGGTCCTAATGTTGTTTAGTTCTACTGAGAATGTTCCCAGACCTCACAGTGTAATCCTCAGCATCAGCCAAGCAGATCAGCACTTATAGACACTCAGACCCAAGGAATGCAGCAGGTTTCAACAAGGTGTTTAAGAAAAGTGTCTCATTAGATCTTTATGGACAGGATGGACTAACATGGGCAGAAGATAATGGCAAGCTGGATGGTCTGTCATATTCATAAAGTACCAATTAATAATAGTAAACTAGGTCTCCGTGGGAATCACCAGGCTCCAGTCCTGATCTGTCTTTGATGAGGATGAGGACAGAAGACACACAGACGTCAGATGTGTGGGTGTCATGGCACTGGGTATGAGAACGAAGGTGGTTGATGCCACCAATAAGGGCTGTAGGTTTGATTGATGGGCTGTCAAACAGGCACCAATGTAATAAGGTATACTGAGATTCAAAAGTTGCAGCAGAAAAATGAAATCCGTGAAGGTTTTAGCTGCCTATAAATTGAAAAGCATGCTGATAGAGCTATTTTAAAAAAGGCTGTGTCCAAGTGAGTTAATGAGTTGAAAACTTATGAATACACAAAATGCTGCACACACATTTTCAGAGAAGTTTTATTTATAATCGCCCCGAATTGGAAGCAACCAAGATGTCCTTCAGGAGGACAAACAGTGGTACTTGGATAAACGGTGGTGCAGCCTATGATGGGATGTTGCTGCTGCTGCTGCTGCATCACTTCAGTCGTGTCCGACTCTGTGCGACCCATAGATAGCAGCCCACCAAGGCTCTCCCGTCCCTGGGATTCTCCAGGCAAGAACACTGGAGTGGGTTGCCATTTCCTTCTCCAATGCATGAAAGTGAAAAGTGAAAGCGAAGTCGCTCAGTCGTGTCTGACTCTTAGCGACCCCATGGACTGTAGCCCACCAGGCTCCTCCATCCATGGGATTTTCCAGGCAAGAGTACTGAAGTGGGGTGCCATTGCCTTCTCCGTACTCAGTAATAAAAAAGAAGTGAGTTATCAAACCATGGAAAGACAGAGGAACTTAAATAAATTCTAAGTGAAAAGAGCCAGTCTGAAAAAGTTACCTGCTATGCGATTGCAGCTAGATGACATTCTGGAAAAGGCAAACTCATAGGTACAGTAAAATGACCAGTGGTCACCAGGGTTTATGGGGAGAGAGAGAGGTATGACCATGTGGAGCTCAGGGATTTTTAGGGCAGCGAAATATGCCAGGTGACACTGTCATGATGGATACGCAAAATTCTGCATTTGTCAGAACCCACAGAATGTGTGACAGAGTGAGCTCTCCTGTGATCTATGGACTTGGTTAATAACATATCAGTATTGGTTCATCAGTCATAACACATGTATCACAGTGAAGCAAGATGTTAATACTAGGAGACACTGCAGGTGGGATGGGAGGATAGGGGAGGAGGGGATATGGGAAGTCTCTGCACAGTCTACTCAGTTTTTCTGTAAACCTAAACTGCTCTAAAAATACAGCCTATTAATTTTTTAAAAAGTGTATAAGTAGAGCTTTGGAATCCAGAACAAAGGGATTCAAGGCCCTTCCTGGCTCCCCTACAGATGCCCAGTGGGAGCATTTGGTCTGAAAAAAGTCACCCCTGGAGCCCGGCCAGAGTTGGATTAGACACATGGGGAAGAGGTGACGGGACCAGGGATGTTTGTCCTGACGAGGCATGATCATGACCCCCACTTTCTGCAACCTTGGTGGTGGTGGTGGTGTCACTAAGGAGTGCTCTTGGGATCTCTTGTGTCAGTTCAGAACACCCTGAGCAGACATACTCTCCAAACTCGGTAACAGCCCTTCTAGCTGTTTTCATGTAGTAACAGGAGGAGGAAGAAGAGGAGCTTGTGTTTTGGAGGTGTTTTTGCAAGGTGGTGAGAGAGCTGGCTTAGAGCCAAGCTGTTTGGATTCCCAGATCCTGTCTGGATGCTGGTCCCACCTCCCCTGATTTTGGGGCCTTAAGAAAATTTCTTAATCTCTCCTTGCTCATCTGCAAAATGGGGCTAATCGTAGTAGCTTCCTCATGGGATTGTTATAAGGATTAAATGAATGAATACATACATTGTTATAAAGATTAAACAAGTGAATACATACATTGTTATAAGGATTAAATGAGTGAATACATACATTAAATGATGTCTAGAGCCATGCTTGCACTCACTAGACATCAGCTATTCTATTCACTGAAATGTGGTTCTATAGTAGCTTCCTCATGGGATTGTTATAAGGATTAAATGAGCAAATACATTGTTATAAGGATTAAACGAGTGAATACGTACATTAAATGATGTCTAGAACCACGCTTGCACTCACTAGACATCAGCCGTTCTATTCACTGCAATGTGGCTCTGGATGGCAGAACTTGAGCCTCTGGGTCGAGGGAGGCTGGCGTTAAGGGCACTTTGTCACTCTCCTGTCCAAGCCTCTCATTGTTTCCCTGCTTCCCCTGTTCCCAGACCCGGAATGCCTTTGGTGCCTTTTTACCTGGCAGAGTCCAACAGCTTAAACGCCACCCTCTCTCAAGAGCTCTCTCTGCCTTTCTTATATGGTCATCGGTCCCCTTTCCTGTTTCCACAGTCTTGTGGAAAGTACTTGGGTTAAACATAGCTGTTTACTTGTCTGCTTCTCAGCTTCTCTGGGATTTAGTCATCAGCCCAGGGCCTGACAGTCACTGGTTATGGAATGAAATGGGATTTCCCCTTCCCCCAGTAATAAAAGGACACTGTAGGGAGCTGGATGCAGAAGACATGCTGAGCTTCCCCATACGAGATGTGTTTCAGTAGGACTGGGTGATGCTTACCGAGGGAATCATGGGTTGGATGAAAAAGTGTAGTCGTCTCTGAGTAGTGCCACAGAGTGCCAGAATCAGAATCGCTTATGGCCGGCAGGCAGGGATTTGTTTTTGTTTTTGTTTTTTTTGATGTCCTATAAGACAGTTTTCATAAAAGAAAAGATCGGTTTGAAACAACTCTGTTCAACTATTTTTTTAAAAGATGTTACTTATTTATTTTATTTTTGGCTGCAGTGGGTTTTCACTGCTTCAGGAAGGCTTTCTCTAGGTGCAGCAAGCGGGGGCTACTTTTTGTTGTGGTGCTGGGGCTTCTCATTGCTGTGGCTTCTCTTGTGCGGAACTCAGGCTCTAGGCGAATGATCTCCATAGTTGTGGCACACAGCCTGGGTTGCTCTGAGCCATGTGGGATCTTCCAGGGCCAGGAATTGAACCCATGTCCCCTGCATTGGCAGGCAGGTTCTTTACCGCTAGACCACCAGAGAAGCCCTCTATTCAACTATTTTTTTTTTAAAGTATAATTTGATTTAGTCAGATTATAACCCTTGTTATTCTTGAGCTTTCAATTTTAGCTATCATAGCATTATTATGTTTATAAATCCAAGAAATTTTAGCAGTCATTTTCAAGAGAGTCTTTGATGAATGATTGTGTGTGTTAGTGGCTCAGTCATGTCCAACGCGTTGCGATACCATGGGCTGCAGCACACCAGATTCTCTGTCCATGGGATTCTCCAGGCAAGAATACTGGAGTGGGTTGCTATTCCCTTCTCCAGGGAACCTTCCCAACTCAGGGATCGAAGCCAGGTCTCCTGCAGTGCAGGCAGATTCTTTATCATCTGAGAATGGTTTCATTAAAAACTTTCATTATACTTCTTTCCACATGTTAAACTGCATTTGTAAAGTTTATATTTTTCCTGTCCCTTTAAAGTGTTTTATTATCAAAAGTTACTACAGTTTATACCAAAGGGACTCAGGAACCAACCTGATTAACCCACCAAGATGGGCCACTTGAGGGTCCGTAGGGATGAGACTCCGGGGGCTGTGGCACATCATTCATAAACACTGAAAAGGAATGAAGGAGACCAGCTTCTCTACCTTTACCTTAAATCTTAGTATTAGAGAACACTAAGGTCTCATTTTTTTTGAGGGCTGGTAAATAAAGAGAAGGAATCAAGTGTTGATCCCGCCTTTGCCTTGAGATCCATCTCTTCTGGTCATCCGACATTGATGAAGGGAAGTTTCTCTTGATCGATGTGACCTAGCTAACACCTGAAGCTAGAATGAAGTGCTCCCACCCCCGGGTAGCCCCTGAGGAAATATCAGCCAGGCAGCCATCACCAATGGCTGCTAACGTCACAGAATCGAGACAGTGGTCACTGGGTACCTGCTGATGGGAGCACACAGGTTCACCTGTCGTGCAGCTCTATAGAAGAAGAAACTGAGCCGAAATCTGGTCAAGACTGCAGATGCAACTGCCAGTTTTCACAGTCTGCAGAAGGGGTAAAGGAAAATGTTACACTAAGCCACAAGGATACAAGAAATGATTCTGACTTTGGAAAGCTTTACTGGACAAATGAGTCTGTTTCTTCCATGATAATTTAAAGCAAAAACAGTAATAATAATAAATAGAGACAGATGAGGGGCAGACAGGAAACCTACAAATTACAGGAAACTTAAAACTCACATCTATCCGTTTCAGTGTATGATTTTTTCAGATTCTGGTTCAGTCTTTCAGTGTTTTCGTGTGTGTGTGTACACGTGTGTGCAAAAGATGAGTGGGCAATTGGGAATGCTGACAGGCACCTGACGACATCAAAGAATGTTTGCATTAAGGACATTGAGCAGTATTATTAGATGTGATAGTGATATTGTTGTTAGGTTAAAAGTCCCTTTTTGTTTTTGAAGATAAATGACATTTGCAAATACACACACAAAAAATAAAATTTTGTGAAGTTTGACATTTACTTCAAATAATTTAGCTGTGTATGTGGTGGAGAGAGCTTCAGTTCAGTTCAGTTCGGCTGTTCAGTCGTGTCTGACCCTTTGTGATCCCATGGACTGCAGCATGCCAGGCCTCCTTGTCCATCACCAACTCCCGGAGTTCACTCAGACTCATGTCCATCGAGTTGGTGATGCCATCCAGCCATCTCATCCTCTGTCATCCCCTTCTCCTCCTGCCCCCGATCCCTCCCAGCATCAGAGTCTTTTCCAATGAGTCAACTCTTCACATGAGGTGGCCAAAGTACTGGAGTTTTAGCTTTAGCATCAGTCCTTCCAACGAACATTCAGGACTAGTTTCCTTTAGGATGGACTGGTTGGATCTCCTGGCAGTCCCAGGGACTCAAGAGTCTTCTCCAACACCACAGTTCAAATGCATCAATTCTTTGGCGCTCAGCTTTCTTTATAGTCCAACTCTCACATCCATACATGACTACTGGAAAAACCATAGCCTTGACTAGACGGACCTTTGTTGGCAAAGTAATGTCTCTGCTTTTAAATATGCTCTCTGCTGCTGCTGCTAAGTTGCTTCAGTCGTGTCCGACGCTGTGTGACCCCATAGACGGCAGCCCACCAGGCCTACCATCCCTGGGATTCTCCACGCAAGAATACAGGAGTGGGTTGCCATTTCCTTCTCCACTGCATGAAAGTGAAAAGTGAAAGTGAAGTCGCTCAGTCGTGTCTGACTCTTAGCAACCCCATGGACTGTAGCCCACCAGGCTCCTCTATCCATGGGATTTTCCAGACAAGAGTACAGAGTGGGGTGCCATCGCCTTCTCCGAAATATGCTGTCTAGGTTGGTCATAACTTTTCTTCCAAAGAGTAAGTGTCTTTTTACTTCATGGCTGCAATCACCATCTGCAGTGATTTTGGAGCCCAAGAAAATAAATCTGTTTATTTTTTAGATTTGTTTCTCCACTGTTTCTCCATCTGTTTGCCATGAAGTGATGGGACTGGATGCCATGATCTTAGTTTTCTGAATGTTGAGCTTTAAGCCAACTTTTCACTCTCCTCTTCCACTTTCATCAAGAGATTCTTTAGTTCCTCTTCACTTTCTGCCATAAGGGTGGTGTCATCTGCATATCTGAGGTTATTGATATTTCTCCAGGCAGTCTTGATTCCAGCTTGTGCTTCCTCCAGCCCAGCATTTCTCATGGTGTACTCTGTATAGAAGTTAAATAAGCAGGGTGACAATGTACAGCCTTCACGTACTCCTTTTCGTATTTGGAACCAGTCTGTTGTTCCATGTCCAGTTCTAACTGTTGCTTCCTGACCTGCATACAGGTTTCTCAAGAGGCAGGTCAGGTGGTCTGGTATTCCCATCTTTTGAAGAATTTTCCATAGTTTATTGTGGTCCACACATTCACAGGCTTTGGCATAGTCAATAAAGCAGAAATAGATATAAAAATAGGAGAGAGCTTCAGTGTGTGGAAATATAAAGAAATAAGACTGGCCATGAATGGAGAATTGTTGAAGCTGGGTTTACTATACTTCAGTCTCTCTTTTTGTATATGTTTGAAAGATAACAAAATAAAAGTTTTAAAAAATGACCTTGTCTGACAACCAAGATCTCCCAAATATTAGGCAATTTCCATAAAATAAATACATTCATAAGTGTTCCCGTGATTTGAATTTCAAAATCAGAAGTCTAAATTATGCTACATATTTTAATTGCAACCATGAGATGAATCCTCATAACCAGTATAAATAACTAAAATACCAAAAATATGCAGGTTTTTCCTAAGTACAAATTATTAATATTAGGACTTTGTTTCTTAGACATTTCTATTCTTAGCTCTTGGACTGCAAAGACATGCATCGACCAAGGAGACATGCAATCCCATACAATTTTGGCATTTCCACTCCAAGTATTGAATAGTGATTGGGTTGCATTCTCATTTGGCTGAGGATCTTTAATGACAAATGAGACCCTTGGGCAAGATACCAACTAGTCCCTGGCTCAGGGCACATGAGGGGCATCCTCAGGGCTCTTGGAGTTGCTATGGTAGTGCCCTCTAAATGAGAGCTATTAGCAGCCAGGGCGATGGGTCAAAGTCCTATCATTCCCTAATTTTTGTATTCCTGGAAGATTGTAATTTCCACTAAAAGAATAAGTAATGACCAGCATTGCTTCAGTTCATTTTGCATTTCTTTGGTTTTTAAGACATCCTTAAATGGCTTCCTGGTTAGCTCAAAAGATATTTAAACTTGAGGGAACTTTCTCTCCTAGGTCTTTACCTGACTCTGAAGCAAAGGCCTTTCTAATGAAACATAGTAATCTAACATCTGCAGATTCCTTCTGATGCAATGTGAGTCACACTGAGTTACAACTCGTTGTGGAGACACTTAAGTGAGTTGCAGTCAGCATTTTAAAATATAGTGGAATTGAAGGAAAGTATCAGAAGTCATCACACATTATAAGGACAAATATCACTTTTGAAGCTGGTTTCATCTGTATGTATGTAGATATAAATTAATTTCTTACAGTGGATCATTATCAAAAATTCTGAGAACTGCCACTTCAGTGTGTTGTGGTTCAGTTGCTCAGTCATGTCCAGTTCTTTGCAACCCCACGGACTGCAGCACGCCAGGCTTCTTTGTCCTTCACTGTCTCTCGTGCTGGCAAAGTAATGTCTCTACTTTTTAATGTGCTGTCTAGATTTGTTATAGCTTTTCTTTCAAGGAGCAAGGGTCTTTTAATTTCATGTATGCAGTCACCATCTGCAGTGGTTTTGGAGCCCAAGAAAATAAAAGTCTCTCACTGTTTCCATTGTTTCCACAACTATTTGCCATGAAGTGGCCCAGTGTAGGCCCCCATAAATAGATATTTATTGAATGTAAATACTAGTATTTAAACCACCTATTTCAGAGGATCTCGGGGGAGGAGCCTGGGGTCTGGGAATCTGTATTTTAACAAGCTTTCCAGGCAGCCAGGCTGCTAACAGTTGCAGAACTATACTTAGGAAGCACTGACCTATTCTACCTACTCTGGCCCAGGTCACACACAGACAATTAGCATAAGAACCAGACCTTAAACTTGGGTTTCCCACATTCTGGGAGAGGGTTTACCTGTACTTCACCAGCATCTCATGTTGGCCACTTCCCACCAAGCACATTGCATAACCTTCCTGAATGCCAGTTTCCTCCCTATCTACCGTATCTTCCCTGCTGCCCTCAGGGATTTCCCTAAATCACTCAATTTCATTTTCCTACTCTATATCTTTGGCTTTTTCTCTACTGTCAGTAGAGTTAAAACCAAACTCCCTATATATCCTTCAGGGCTTGCCACAGTCAGCCCTGAGCCTGACATCTCAATCTCTTCTCTCTGCCAATCTCCCAACTCTCTTGTTTATCCCTTTGCTTCTGCTGGGGCTACCTCAGACCACCTGCATGCCCCAGGCACACCTCACCCTTGTCTGATTCTTCTACTCATGTTATATCCACTAATTGGAACTTAGCTTCTATTTACCTCTGAATTGCATCCATCCTCCCAGACTAAGTTCAGTGCCACTTTTCTAGATCTTCCCTGATTTGGAGTTAATAGTTTCTCCTCCTTTGGTTCTCTCTTCTCTTTGCCCATGTTTTGCTATAGCATTAAGACTCATTGCCTTGGACTTTGTTAGCACAGCCTGTGTTCATTTCTCTGATGAGGAAGTAAGTTCCTAGAAGGCAGTTTTCATGTATTCTTTATATATGTATGCTTCTTTATATTAATACATTCTACACTACTTTACAGTTAGTGTTAAGTGATATATATGTTAATTTGTCTGAGTTATGATCGCCCCAAGTGAAAGGATTCCCTGGTGGCTCAGTTGGTAAAGAATCTGCCTGTAGTGTGGGAGACCTGGGTTCAATCCCTGGGTTGGGAAGATCCCCTGGAGAAGGAAATGGCAACCCACTCCAGTATTCTTGCCTGGAGAGTCCCATGGACAGAGGAACCTGGCAGGCTTCAGTTCACAGGATTTCAAAGAAGTGTTAATTAGCAGCTTAACCAACTAACTTATGTAAAATGGGCTTCAACCTCTGTATGGAGGCTCAAAGCTCCCTGTGACTTCTTTGCCTTTCCATTCCTTTATAAAACCAATCAAAAACAAACAAACCAAAAAAGTATTGTAGGGTTTGTGTGCTGTTCATCATAAAGAATTCTTTGTTTTCTTCTGGAGAGAAAGCGGGCAGATAGACAAAAGAGCAGTGATATTAGAGAGAAAAGGCTGGCAAACTGGGTTCCTAATAACTGCTATTTTTAAGAGATTGGTGGGAAAATGGGTAGGAGTTAGAGAAATGAATATGGCATAAAACAGAAACTAAGACAGAATAGTAAGTAAAGGGCATCTACTTTAGCTACTCTCTGTGCATGAGAAGAGGCTTCCCTGATACCTCAGTTGGTAAAGAATCCACCACCAATGCAGGAGACCCCAGAGAGAGTTTTGCCAAGAGAACGCACTGTTCATAGCAAACACCCTCTTCCAACAACACAAGAGAAGTCTCTACACATGGGCATCACCAGGTGGTCAATACCAAAATCAGATTGATTATATTCTTTGCAGCCAAAGATGGAGAAGCTCTATATAGTCAGCAAAAACAAGACAGGGAGCTGACTGTGGCTCAGATCATGAACTCCTTATTGCCAAATTCAGACTTAAACTGAAAAAGTAGGGAAAACCACTAGACCATTCAGGTATGACCTAAATCAAATCCCTTACGATTATACAGTGGAAGTGACAAATAGATTTAAGGGATTAGATCTGATAGAGTGCCTGAAGAACTATGGGTGGACGTTTGTGGCATTGTACAGGAGACAGGAATTAAGACCATTCCCAAGAAAAAGAAATGCAAAAAAGCAAAATGGCTGTCTGAGGAGGCCTTACAAATAGCTGTGAATAGAAGAGAAGTGAAAGGCAAAGGAGAAAAGTAAAGATATACACATTTGAATGCAGAGCTGCGAAGAATAGCAAGGAGAGATAAGAAAGCCTTCCTCAGAGATCAATGCAAAGAAATAGAGGAAAACAACAGATTGGGAAAGACTAGAGATCTCTTCAAGAAAATTAGAGATACCAAGGGAACATTTCATGCAAAGATGGGCTCAATAAAGGACAGAAATGATATGGACCTAACAGAAGCAGAATATATTAAGAAGAGATGGGAAGAATACACAGAAGAACTGTACAAAAAAGATCTTCATGACCCAGATACTCATGATAGTGTGATCACTGACCTAGAGCCAGACATCCTGGAATGTGAAGTCAAGTGGGCCTTAGGAAGCATCACTACGAACAAAGCTAGTGGAGGTGATGGAATTCCACTTGAGCTATTTCAAATCCTGAAAGATGATGCTGTGAAAGTGCTGCACTCAATATGCCAGCAAATTTGAAGACTCAGCAGTGGCCATTGGACTGGAAAAGGTCAGGTTTCATTCCAATCCCAAAGAAAGGCAATGCCAAAAAACATTCAAACTACTGCACAATTGGAGTCATCTCACACACTAGTAAAGTAATGCTCAAAATTCTCCAAGCCAGGCTTCAACAGTATGTGAACTGTGAGCTTCCAGATGTTCAAGCTGGATTTAGAAAAGGCAGAGGAACCAGAGATCAAATTGCCAACCATCTGTTGGATCATCGAAAAAGTAAGAGAGTTCCAGAAAAACATCTATTTCTGCTTTATTGACTATGCCAAAGCCTTTGAATATGTGGATCACAATAAACTGTGGAAAATTCTTCAAGAGATGGGAATACCAGACCACCTGACCTGCCTCTTGAGAAACTTGTATGCAGGTCAGGAAGCATCAGTTAGAACTGGACATGGAACAACAGACTGGTTTCAAATCAGGAAAGGAGTACATGAAGGCTGTATATTGTCACCCTGCTTATTTAACTTATATGCAGAGTACATTATGAGAAATGCTAGGCTGGATGAAGCACAAGCTGGAATCAATATTGCTGGGAGAAGAAATATCAATAACTTCAGATATGCAGATGACATCACCCTTATGGCACAAAGTGAAGAGGAACTAAAGAGCCTCTTGATGAAAGTGAAAGAGGAGAGTGAAAAAGTTGGCTTAAGCTCAACATTCAGAAAACTAAGATCATGGCATCTGGTCCCATCACTTCATGGGAAATAGATGGGGAAACAATGGAAACAGTGGCTGACTTTATTTTTCTGGGCTCCAAAATGACTGCAGATGGTGATTGCAGCCATGAAATTAAAAGATGCTTCCTCCTTGTAAGGAAAGTTATGACCAACCTAGACAGTATATTAAAAAGCAGAGACATTACTTTACCGACAAAGGTCTGTCTAGTCAAAGCTATAGTTTTTTCGGTAGTCATGTACAGATGTGAGAGTTGGACTATAAAGAAAGCTGAATGCCAAAGAATTGGTGCTTTTGAACTGTGGTGCTGGAAAAGACTCTTGAGAGTCCCTTGGACTGCAAGGAGATCAAACCAGTCAATTCTAAAGGAAATCAGTCCTAAATGTTCAGTGAAAGGACTGATGCTGAAGCTGAAACTCTAATACTTTGGCCATCTGATGCAAAGAACTGACTCATTTGAAAAGAACCTGATGCTGGGAAAGATTGAAGGCAGGAGGAGAAGGGGACGACAGAGGATGAGATGGTTGCATGGCATCACCGACTCAATGGACATGAGTTTGAGAATACTGCAAGTGTTGTGATGGACAGGGTGGCCTGGCGTGCTGCAGTCCATGGGGTTGCAAAAGTCGGACACGACTGAGCAACTGAACTGACTGACTGACTGTGCCTGAGAAGACCCTGCAGCTCTGCCTTTGTTATAATGATTCTGCTCCAGGTCAATTCTATTCCATCTAGCAGAGTGCTATTTGGGCCATACCCGAAATTGCAAATCCTCTGCCCAGATGGGCAGTTAGAGCAGAAAAGCCTGGCACAAAAGTACACATGGATCAGGTGCTTTTATTTCACTGTCTCTAATGCCTATTAAGTAACTTTCTTTCTTCTTTAATTTTTGGCTTCTCTGGGTCTTGGTTGCTGTGCACAGGCTTTCTCTAGTTGCGGCAAGTGGAAGCTGTTCTGTAGTTGCGGTGCTCGGGCTTCTCATTGTGGTGGCTTTTCTTGTTGCATAGCATGGGCTGTAGGTACATGGGATTCAGTTGTTTCACCTCGTGGGCTCTAGATCATGAGCTCAGTAGCTGTGGTTCACAGGCTTAGTTGCCCCCAGACATGTGGGATCTTCCTGGACCAGAGATCGAACCTGTGTCCCCTGCATTGGCAGGCAGATTCTTAACCACTGGCCCACCAGGGATGTCCCAAGTAACTTTCATATGGTTACGTTGTGGGTGCTTTTGACAAGTGAAATCATTATTGAATCTATTTTTTGTTTCTGTGGCAGAAAGTAAACCTAATTGTTTAAAAAGGGTAAAATCCTCAAATTGAAACAATGATTTGTCTGTTTTTTGCTGTGATAGGTTCCTTGCACTGACTCCATGGAGAGTGTATCACCTGATTTCCGTCATGATCCTTACACGTGTTATTATGCAGATAATAAAGGATATGATTTTGTCTAGAACAAGAGGTAAGAAAACTTTGAATTCATTTTTATGGCATTTAATTTTCTAGACCCTGAATGTCTGACCTTTGTGTAGAGATTTTAACCAAGTGGTCTTTGAAAAGGAACAAAATAAACAGATTGTATAGGCACTGGCTTTTCTAGTTTAAATGTTTGTTAAGTGTTACTTTTAAATTTATTAAATTTATTTAGGTATTTATCATTTATTGAACAGATGTGTCCTTGGTCATAACTGCTGCTGCTGGGCAAATGGTCTGTGTGTGCTGGTTTCTTTTTTGGCTCTGAGTGCTGTTATTCTAAATGGCATTTTGATATTCAAGTAGGCCGCAGTGAGGATGACAGTTAAATATTTATTACATCCCACATGACGAAACTGAGCCATTGGAAAATGGACTGCTGCTGCTGCTGCTGCTAAGTCATTTCAGTTGTGTCCGACTCTGTGCGACACCATAGATGGCAGCCCACCAGGCTTCTCTGTCCCTGGGATTCTGAGGCAAGAACACTGGAGTGGGTTGCCATTTCCTTCTCCAATGCAGAAAAGTGAAAAGTGAAAGTGAACTCGCTCAGTCGTGTCCGACTCTTTGCGACCTCATGGATTGTAGCCTACCAGGCTCCTCGGTCCATGGGCTTTTCCAGGCAAGAGTACTGGAGTGGGTTGCCATTTCCTTCTCCAGGAAAATGGACTAGTTGATGTAAAATTTTTCTCTGCCTCAGTGGAGAAAAGCAGTGAATTCAGGGCTTAAAAACAATTAAGTTATGGTTAAATACATTTTTTTTAATGAATTGAAAAAATAAATTCATTTTAAACACCAAATTTTGAAAATTCAAGTGAAAATTTGAATTATTTAAAATATTTGTGTAAGATTTAACTATGCTATACGTCTGAGGCAAGCGTTTCCATACTTGAAATGGGGGACTTCTTTCTACCAAGGTTTGAGCAAGTGTTTGTAAGTAGGTAAAAATCCTTGCTTGGAATATTTGGGCTCCATGAAATTAAGTGGAATAGGATTGATTCGATCAAAAGTAGCTAAGAGTGGGTTACAGTGAGGTAGTTGATTCCAATGAATGTAACCCCAATGGGTAATTTTGGTTGGGGTCCTTATGGGTGGATGCACATAAGAACTGTCCAGGGTCCTGTTCCCTTTTGGGGACACTGAGGCTGCTGCTGGAACCTCCCTGATGACATTCTTGGGACCAGGGATGTAAGCGGTTAGGGATGTACCATCGTCTGTTAAGGAGGCACCATCACAGTGCTCTATAGGCTAGTCCTGGTACTTAGTTGCTCGGTCGTGTCCGATTCTTTGTGACCCCATGGACTGTAGTCCAGCCAGGCTCCTCTGTCCCTGGGAATTCTCCAGGCAAGAATACTGGAGTGGGTTGCCATTTCCTTCTGCAGGACATCTTCCCAACCCAGGGATTGAACCCAGGTCTCCCACATTGCTGGCAGATCCTTCACTGTCTGAGCTGCCAGGGAAGCCCCTACAGTGTTCTATCAGTTCAGTTCAGTTGCTTAGTCATATCTGACTCTTTGTGACCCCACAGACTGCAGCACACCAGGCTTCCCTGTCCATCACCAATTCCCAGAGCTTATTCAAACTCATGTCCATCGAGTCAGTGATGCCAGTGTATGGAACATTACAGTGCTCTATAGTGCACTTCAAATCCGGTTTATATTTTAAGTCTGTATGGTTCTTAAATTAACTCATGTGTAAACCATTTAGAAAGATTGTTTCACATGGCTGTGTTTCAAGGTTTGGAGGTGATTCCTTGGAGGTGATAGATACCTCCAAGGTTTGGAGGTCCCTGTTCTGGGAACATAAACAGATTTGGTTTTGTCCAGTTACCACTTTTCTCAAATCTATATAGGCTGGTTTATATTCTTGTACATGTTCTTCCTTCTTGCCCTGTCCTCCTTCTCCCCACGCCCCTCTTTTCTGTTTCAGAGAATACCTTCTAACCTTAACCGGGCACCCGATGCTTTCTGTTCACCCTAACATATGCGTGCGTGCTCAGTTGTGTTCAACTCTTTGTGACCCCTTGGACTGTAGCCCACCAGGCTCTCTGTGCATAGAATTTTCTAGGCAAGATTACGGGAGTGGGTTGCCATTTGCTCTTCCAGGGGATCTTCCCGACTCAGGGATCAAACCCACGTCTTCTGCATTGCAGACGGATTCTTTACCGCTGAGCCATTGGGGAAGCCCCTTGGTTCGCCCTAGAAATACTAATTCTGCCTAGAGTTGGGGCTTCTTTGGTGGCTCAGATGGTAAAGAATCTGCCTGCAATGCAGAAGACCTGGGTTTGATCCTTGCCTTGGGAAGATCCCCTGGAGGAGAACATGGCAACCCACTCCAGTATTCTTGCCTGGAGAATCCCCATGGACAGAGGAGCCAGGCGGGCTATAGTCCATTGGGGTCATAAAGAGTCAGGCACGACTGAATGTGCACACATAACATTTTCCACATAAAGTAACATTTTGCAGGATTCAGGGATTAAGGCCTGATAGTTTTGGGGACCGTTATTCATCCTCCTACATAATTGGAACCTCTATACTATGATGAGAAATCCTCCTTATACCACAGAGTTGTGTAGAGGTCAGACAAGAGCATTAAAAAAGAAGTTCCTACATCAGTATGGGCCCCTCTGTTCAGCTTCCGGCCCATCACTTGAATATCACGGGTTTGGTCACCCGTCAGTTTGTCCATATTGAGGGCCTTCCTCTAGCCAGGGCCTGTTGTGAGTGCCACTCTGACCAAGTCCAGCTCTCACGCTTCTGCCTGTAGGGCTGGCATTTGGAATGGACCAATCTTTCTGTCTGAGTTTTCACTGGGGGACATTGCTCTCAATACAGAGTTTCTGCTGCATGAGAAAAGGAGAAACAAGATTCATCCCCATGCGTTCCCAGGACTCCCTCTCTGTGGCTGAAGAAGCCCTGGTGCCTGCTTCATTCTTTCTGATCCAGTCTTTTAGAACAAAGGCCCATTGAATCCCATGTGTGGTTGGCAGGAGCCTGGTCTTATAGGCCTTCAGCCTAAGGCCCTGTGGTGATGAATTGGTCTCTGGGAGGCACAGAATTGGTTTCAAGTTGGACCCAGATATGGGGATTGGCTTCATTTAGAGCCGCTGGGCTCTCATGAGACACCCTGGCCCCCCAGCAGGAGTGGTGAGGAAAGGACCCCCAACTCATCTGTCTCCTCGCCTCTCCCCCAACTTTCCTGCTTCCCACAGCATTTCTGGCTAAATATATTAACCAAAATCCTCTTGTTAAGAATTTAATTGTATCCCTCCTTTCCCTTCATTATATCTTTAACACCATCTCGACACTTAATATGAAATAGATGAGCAAAAGTGTGGCTGTACTGCCTTGGAACTTAATCGTTGTAAAACCCATGGGGGCCCCATGTCTCTGGTTTCTGAGTCACTAGTGTGGATGCCCCCTGGCTGTGATAGATTTCTGTCTTGCTTTTTGTGCCCAAGTGCCTGCTCCCAGAATTAACCCCCTAGTCTGGTTCCTGGGCAGGCATCTGTGGTGTGGGAAACTCTTCCCGCAGCCTTCAACTTCTCCATCACCACCTTCTCTCTCTTTACAAAAGAACCAGTCATCTCCACCCCCCACACCACCTGCCCCTCACTGTCTTGAGATGCTCTTTACCTACTTCCCTGGGCAGTGGAGGAGGGCTCACTCAGCAGAGCCCCACATGCTCCCTGTGGAGCATGACCAACCACCGTCCCTTTATGCCTTTCCTCCTGCCAAATCTACATGAACCATTTGATACAGAGCATGGACCCACCTGGAATCATGGCCTATGAACTGTAGGCATTTGTGCTCACTCTGCACTGTCATTCCAGCTTGTGCCCTCATGGCTTGTGTGAAGGCCTGGATTTGGTCCCCTAGACTGTCTTCGCATCTTGCACCTCAGCCTTTGGAAGTGCTGTCTCCAACCCCTGCCAAGGCTGGAGGGTGCTTCCTTCTGTTCAGCCTCACTGCCACTGAACCAGCTCTGTGCCCGCAGTTCAAGTGTGCTCCTGCTCAGCCTCTCACCACTGCCCCATCCTCAGCCCTGAGCAGCCACAGCCTGGTCTACGTTCAGTGATGGTGGTGCTGCTGTCTTCATCATTCTAATTTTCTTGCTCCCTTAGGCAGCAACCATTTTTCCATTTTTTTGTTATAATTAACATACAATATAAGCTTCAGGTGTATAGCATAGTGACTTAATATTTTATACACTGAAAGTGAAAGTCACTCAGTCCAACTCTTTGCAACCCCATGGACTACACAGTTCATGGAATTCTCCAGGCCAGAATACTGGAATAGATAGCCTTTCCCTTCTGCAGGGGATCTTCCCAACCCAGGGATCATACCCAGGTCTCCCTCATTGCAGGCAGATTCTTTACCAGCTGAGCCACAAGGGATGCCCAAGAATGCTGGAGTGGGTAGCCTATCCCTTCTCCAGCAGATCTTCCCAACCCAGGAATTGAATCATTGAACCAGGGTCTCCTTCATTGCAGATGGACTCTTTACCAACTGAGCACTTAGGGAAGCCCTCTTTTATACATTATTAACTGATAACTTCAGTAAGACCAGTAACCATCCATCATGTCACCACACAAAGTTGTTACAATATTATTAATTATATTCTCTGTGTGTGCATTGCATTTCCGTGATTTATTTTATAGCTAGAAGTTTGTACCTTTTAATCCCCTTCACCTATTTTGTCTATCTCCCTGATCCCTCTCCCCTTTGGCAACCATTAACAGTTTGTTCTCTGTATCTATGAATCTATTTCTGTTCTGTTTCTTCATTTGTTTTGTTTTTTAGATTCCACATGTAAGTGAAATCATGTGGAATTTCTTTTTCTCTGACTCATTTCATTTAGCATAATACTCTCAAGTCCTTCCATATTGCTGCAAATGGCAAGATTTCATTCTTTTTTCATGACCAAGTAATACTCCACTATATATGTATATTGGGTTGGCCAAAAAGTTCATTTGAGTTTTTCCATAAGATGTTACACTACATCTTCTTTATTTGTTCATCTAGGTGAAAGGGAACCCAGATCAATTATACAGTTCTAATAATCTGATAAAAGGATGCAAGCAATTTTGAGAAACTTCCTGGGGCTGAATTCTAAGAAGACTTCATCATATAGATCTTTGAGAGGGGCTTCCCAGGTGGCTCAGTGGTGAAGAACTCTCCTGCCAATGCAGGAGATGCTGGTTCGATCCCTGGTTGGGAAGATCCCCTGGAGGAGGAAATGTCAACCCAGTCCAGTATTCTTGCCTGGAAAATTCCATGGACAGAGGAGCCTGGTGGGCTACAGTCCATAGGGTCACTAAGAGTCAGACACAACTGAAGTGATTAAGCACACAAAAGCATGTAGTGAAGCACGAGAGGGACAACATCTTTATTTGATGGGAAAAAGCAGAAACTGCCTCATGGCCATTTCTTTTCTTGAACTTCATTAAAGCTGGTATCTGGGAAGTACTATCAAGACATAGTCCAATGAAGAAAGTCATCAGAGAATTAAGAAAGCAAATGAGATCTAGGTGTATGTTTATATACATTTTAATGTTGATTTCAGTTGAGCCTAGATATACACTCAAAACACTTAAAGAATGAATAGATAAAAATCTCCTTTCTCAAATAACAGTTGTCCCTTTGTCAGTACCATTTCAGAGTTCACCTCATATACCACCTCTGTCATTGGTGCTTTCATGACCAGCCACATTTTTCTGTCCTCCCTGAACTCTCATGGCTTATGTTTCTTGTAGAGTCCTTACATCCCCTGCCTTGGTTTATGTTCACTTGAGTGCAGGTTAGGTCTGCCCCAGGGGACAGTACAGCCCTCCAGGCAGGACCATGTGTTCTCTGCTGTTCCATCTCTCCTGCTACCTATCCAACGGTTTTGCAAATATTAGAATCTCAGTGGATATTTGTGGACAATTTTCCTGAATGAGTTATAGTACCAGAGGTAGACACTGTATGATTTGAGAGTTTCTAGAGTTTAAAGATCTAAGCATTCCATTTTAAGCAGCCCAGAATCTTTCTAAGTTGAGAAATACCTTAAGAGGAAAATACCTCCACTAACGTCCCACATTTACTTCTATTGCAGGTGCACAGTTGTGGAGAAGCCTCAGTGAAAGGTAGGGAACTTGCTTTCAGTGTTACCACTGATGAAGAGTGGGTGGGGGAGGTGACTGGGACACCGAGATGTGCCTCTGAAACCATAGTTTAGCGACAAGAATGACAAAAGTAATCTACAAGAGTGGGAAAATAAAGAAAAATACAGCTGAACTGAGGATGAGGATAAAATTGGGACTAGCTCTTGGAAGTAGCTCGCAAATTTGCTTGAGAGTCACAGTGTGTGAAGGAGTACGGAGAGGGAAGAGTTGGGGGATTGGTTTCATTGGGGATTTCCTCTCCAACCTCATTTTGGGGTGTGAGCATCACTGCTGAGGTGGGTGAAAAACAGGTGACCCCGAGGCCTGGAACTCTGCTGGAACGTTCCTGAAGGTTAACCAGGAGAGAGCTGTCGGTTCATAGAGCTGTGGGTTTGGGGAACAGCGAAGAGGAGTGGGAGGTTTGTAAGCCTGAGGGGTCAGCGAGTATCTACCGGCGTCTGGGCTCCTGGTGCAGCCGCAGGCAAAGTAGCTCCGTATTCATCCACTGTACTCTACCCGGAAGTAAAGGTGGTCCACCCGGAAGTAAAGGGCCCCACCCAGAAATAAAAGGCCCCACCCGGAAGTAAAGGTGCTCCACTCAGAAGCAAAGGTGCTCCACTCAGAAGCAAAGGTGCTCCACTCGGAAGAAAAGGTGCTCCACTCGAAAGTAAAGGTGCTCTGCTGTGTGGAGGAGAGAGCTGGGGCAGGTGATGCGGGAAAGTAATCAATATCACGAACTGCATGTATGAGAAGTGGGAAAGTGAAGAAGATGTAAGGGTTAACACCCCAGTAAAACAAATTTTTGTAGTTATTTTTTAGTTCTGCCTTCAAAGTATTCTCGTATGATTGAAAGAGAGGGTTGAGTGCTCAACTTACATCCAAGTGGACAGTATGCAGTGAAGGCTCAAAAAGGAGACAGTTCAGTTCAGTTCAGTTGCTCAGTCGTGTCTGACTCTTTGCGACCCCATGAATTGCAGCATGCCAGGCCTCCCTGTCCATCACCATCTCCCGGAGTTCACTCAAACTCAAGTCCATTGAGTCGGTGATGCCATGTAGCCATCTCATCCTCTGTCCCCTTTTCCTCCTGCTCCCAATCCCTCCCAGCATCAGTCTTTTCCAATGAGTCAACTCTTCGCATGAGGTGGCCAAAGTACTGGAGTTTCAGCTTTAGCATCATTTCTTCCTGGTATATAACATACCCTTAAAAGCTGTGTGTTTATTTCAGGTGTAAAGTCCAATTTTATGACCAGTTGACATCTGTGTGCGTCTTCATTTTGAAGCTCAGATTTTCAAGGGGGGGGAGGGATGGGTGGGAATGTAAACTTGCCAAGAGACTCAGCAGAAGGAGACATTGGCTATAAGAAGGGAAATGTGATCTTCCAGGCACAGACTCACCCCAGCTTGGCCGTCTAGGGCCTGGTTTCTGTCCTGTCCTTGCTGACACACTGAGCCTCCTAGGATATGTCTGCAGATGCTTCCCCAAATGTCAGGTGGAGAAGTTGAGCATGCTCCCTGATTCTGACTGGGGGAAGATCTGACCAAGTCAGCGGGTGTAATTTCAAAGGAATTTTAAAAGCTTTTTGATGAAATATTCTTTCATTTCTGCTCAGACTGGTTAAGGCATTGCCCATCTTTACTATAGCCCTTGCTGTCCACAGCCCTTCTGAAGTAGCTGCAAGTTGCCTGGGAGAATTTCCACAGCACACTTTCTCAGCATGGAAATTAACTAGAGTATTTGATAAGGGTTTGGAGAAAAACCTTAGCTGTTAGTGAGCCCGGCAGGACCAAGGATCTCACTTTGCCAGTGTCAGGTTCAGTTCAGTTCAGTTCAGTCACTCAGTCACGTCCGACTCTTTGCGACTCCATGAATCGCAGCACGCCAGGCCTCCCTGTCCATCACCATCTCCCGGAGTTCACTCAGACTCACGTCCATCGAGTCAGTGATGCCATTCAGCCATCTCATCCTCCGTCGTCCCCTCTTCCACCTGCCCCTAATCCCTCCCAGCATCAGAGTCTTTTCCAATGAGTCAACTCTTCGCATCAGGTGGCCAAAGTACTGGAGTTTCAGCTTCAGCATCATTCCTTCCAAAGAAATCCCAGGGCTGATCTCCTTCAGAATGGACTGGTTGGATCTCCTTGCAGTCCAAGGGACTCTCAAGAGTCTTCTCCAACACCACAGTTCAAAGGCATCAATTCTTCAGTGCTCAGCTTTCTTCACAGTCCAATTCTCACATCCATACATGACCACTGGAAATTAGCTCCTTACAATGTGGCTTTTTAAAGATTTGTAACATTCTACTCCTTTGGGGAAGTGCTTGTGTGCCCCCAGAGAAGCCATGCTATGGAAATAGTCCTTTCTAGGGAGGTCTCTTTGACTTCAAAGTCACCCAGTTGGATATTCAAGTGCAGCTGATTTTCCACCTGGGTCCTAACCCTGTTCCTAGTGGTCTTGCCAAGTTACTGCTCTCTCGGCCTCAGTTTTCTCATCTGCAAAGTGAGAGGTAAGAGAGAGAATCATCTCGAAAATTCATTCCAGCCCTAAAAAGTCTGCAATGTGATTCAAGGGGATCAGTGTTACTTTAAGCTTCCCAGGAGTAGGAAATGGCAACCTATTCTAGTATTCTTGCCTGGAAAATACCACAGACAGTGGAGCCTGGAGAGCCAGAGTCTGTGGGGCCACAGAGAGTCGGACATGACTGAGTGAGTACGTGTATGCATGCAGTGTTCCTTTCAGATTGTTACCCTTTTACCTTTCTGTTTGGCCAGTGCTTGTTTCAAAGTGATTTAATTCTCACTAGAAGGGATATTTCCCCCAATTTTCTTACTGCATTTTCCACTGTATAATTGCATTCTGTTCTCTGTTCATCACACTGGAGATGTGAAATTAAAATATGGATTTCTTTCATTTCTTTGATGGTTTGGTTTATTGTTTACAGTGATTCTTAGTATCTGGTACTGGCTAGTACAGTGGGTTTTTTTCTAATTTATTTTTATTGAAGTATAGTTGTTTGGACTTCCCGGTGGTGCTGGTGGTAAAGAACCTGCCTGCCAGTGCAGGAAACCCAGGAGACACTGGTTCGATCCCTGGGCCAGGAAGATCCCCTGGAGAAGGGCATGGCAACCCACTCCAGTATTCCTGCCTGGAGAATCCCATGGACAGAGGAGCCTGGCAGACCACAGTCCACAGGATCACAAAGAGTCAGACACAACTGAAGCGACTTCGCACACATGCCCAAGTAGTTGATTTACAACGTTATTAATTCCTGTTTTACAGCACAGTGATTCGGTTTTATACACACACGTTCTTTTTAAAGTATTCTTTTCCACTATGGATTATCATAGATTTTTTTTTTTATTGGTGGATAATTGCTTTACAATGTTGTGTTAGTCTCTGCGGTATGACAACATAACTCAGCTGTAAGTATACATATATGCCCTCCCTCTTGAACCTCCCTCCCACCTATCCCCCATGTCATCCCTCTAGGTCATCACAGAGCACCATGCTGAGCTTTGAAACATTCAAAACCATCTTATTTTAAGAATAAAGTGCAGTGATGAGTAGGAGGATCTTTGCAGGCAGAAGGGGGTGGGGTTTTGCTCCTGTGAGGCAGGTGGGATGAGGATCTTTCCGCTTGTGAGGTCTGTGAAGTCTCTCTCTTCCTTGGCGGTAGTTAGACATCAGCATTTCTCCTTCCTTTCTCCCGTTACAGCCCGTACACCTGGATCCCCAGGTCTGTCAGGCTGGCTTTATCCTTCCTCACCCCAGCTTTGCACCAGTGGTTTATGCTTGGTCCCAGAATGAACCCGGCCTCTTTTCTGAGGGCTGGGTTTAAGGGCCATGAAGTTCACTGTTCAAAGGTGGATGGAATGATGGGCCATTCTGTATGACAGCCTCTAGGTCCACCTATGTCTCTTCAAATGGCTCAATTTCGTTCCTTTTTATGGCTTAGTAATATTCTGTTGTATATATGTACCACATCTTTTTTATCCATTCGTCTGACGATGGGCATCTAGGTTGCTTCCATGTCCTGGCTATTGTGAACAGTGCTGCAGTGAACACTGGGGTGCATGTGTTTTATTAACTTTGGTTTTCTCAGGGTATATGCCCAATAGTGGGATTGCTGGGTCAGTCATACAGAGTGAAGTAAATCAGAGAAAAACAAATATATATTAACGCATATATGTGGAATTGAGAAAAGCAGTATAGATGAACCTGTTTGCAAGGCAGAAATAGAGACACAGATGTAGAAAACAAATGTATGGACACTCAGCGGGGAAGGTGAGACACTAAGGGGTGAGACGAACTGGGAGATTGTGATTGATTTATATATACTCATATGTATAAAATAGATCACTAATGAGGACCTGCTGTATAGCGTAAGGAACTATACTTAATGCACTGTGATGACCTAAGAGGGAAGGAAATCCAGAAAAAGAGGGGATATATGTATACATATTGCTGATTCATTTCATGGTACAACAGAAGGTAACACAACATTGAAAAGCAGCTATACCCCAATTAAAAAATAAAACACAGTGGACCACTCTACCTTCATGATGCCACTGTAGAGTTTTTCCATTAACAAAGAGCTCCTTAAAAAGGGAACTCTTGTGCACTGTGGCTAGGAATATAGATTGGCACAGCCGCTACAGAAAACAGTATAGAGGTTGCTCAAGAAATTAAAAATAAGCCATTCTGATGGTGGTTCAGTAATTCCACTCCCAGGTCTAGATCTGAAGGGAATGAAGTCACTGCCCTCAAGAGATGTTTATGCTCCGTGTTCACTGCAGCGTTATTCACAGTAGTCACAACAGAGAAACAACTCAGTGTCCACCGGTGGATGACCTGGTAGAGAAAACTGGCATATATACACAGTGGAATATTATTCAGCCACTAAAAAGAAGGAAATTCTGTCATTCATGACAACGTGAATGAACCCGGAGGGCATATGCTAAGTGAAATACATCAAACAGAGAAAGACAAATACTATGTGATCTCACTTACATGTGGAATCTAAAAAAGTTACTCATAAAAAAAAAAAAAAGTAGAGTGGTGGTTGCCAGGGGGCTGGAGAGTGGAAGTGAGGAGCTGTTGGTCAAAGGGTACAAACTTCCGATTATGAGGTGAGTGAGTTCTGGGGATCGAACATGCAGCAGGTGACTGCAGATAACAGTACCATATTATTTACTTGAAGGTTGCTGACAGTAGATCTTAAATGCTTCCACCACCACCATGACAAAGTGACAATAATGTGAGGTAAAGAATGTGTAAACTACCCACTTGGTCAGCATTTTGCAACAGGTACATCTGTCAGATCCCCATTGTACACTTAAACTTGTGCAATGTTGCACATCAATCATATCTCAATAAAACTGGAAAGAAAAGTAATTTCTCCTTCCTACAGTCCTAATGGCTTATTTCCATAGAGTCTGAGAAAATTTGCTTTGTCAGCTAAGCTTAAAGTACTTCATCCAAAATTTAGCACAAAGATAATGATATCTCTGTGCGTGCACATTTGTGTGTGCTCGTTCGTGTCCTGCTCTTGGCAACCCCATGAACTGTAGCACGCCAGACTCCTCTGTCCGTGGGATTTCCCAGGCGAGAGCACTGGAGTGGGTTGCCATTTCCTCCTCCAGGTTATCTTCCCTACCCAGGGATCGAACCCATGTCTCCTGTGTCTCCTGCATTGGCAGGTGGATTCTTTACCACTGAACCATCTGCGAAGCCCTAATGTCTCTGTGCATGAAGGATATTCTCAAGTATAATGTGTTACCCTTAACTAGTAAATAACAGTAAAGCCAGCATCAAATGTCTGACATTACCAACAATAAAAATTGGATCGTTTTAATCAGATGCCATTCACATACCAATTTCTGTACCTGGAAAGTTCATTTTGTGCAAATATGATTCTCAGTGGGTAAGTCCTAAGAATAGCTTGTGCTTGACCTTATTCTTTAATAAGCAGTAAGGCCCAGCTCTGCATTCTGAACAGGATTTGTATGGAGTGGTCTGTCAACTGAACCAAATTAGCATTTTCTGTGGCTCATTTCTAGTAAAATGAAAGCTGACCTGGGGTATCATAGCTCTTAATTCTCGTGTGACCATGGCCGTGACTGAATAAAACCTCTGTTAACATAGGAGAAATTGTCCCCATTACCTTTAAAAACATAAAATTGGTTTCAGTTTGGCCTGATTTTTCTAAGTATAAATCAGAAAGAAGTACTTTTAATTACGTATATACTGATCATTTAAAATTTCCCAGATTAAAGAGTTATTTTCATCATAAACAGTTTTATGGTTCAGTGTCAGTTTACATAAAATGTTTTTTTTTTCATTAATGTTACAGATTTTTGGAGTTATGGCTGAGAACCCTGGGGTTTTCTTACAGATATCCCTGGAACCCCGATACCTTGGCTGTTGTCTTTCACAGAAAGTGGGGAGTGGCTGTCCAGGGGTGTAACGAGGGCCAGGACTATTGTGCCTGACCTCGAGCTGATTCTTGGGGGGCACAGCAGAGAATTAACAGACACTGCCTTTCTAGAGCCAGCTGGGATTAGCGAGAGTTGTGAGCTTTTTACCTTCAGTCTTTACCTCCAAATCTCAGGACTCCTTTGAGCTTGCTCGCTCGCTCTTTCTCTTTCTCCCCCAGCCCTGCTCCTGCTCTCAGGAGAAGCAGTTCTGTGGCCTCACTTTGTGGAGTGAAATACCCTTTTGTCTTGTCAGCTTCCAGATCATTGCCAGTCAAAGCATTCTAGCTGATTCTGGTGTTTTTTTTTTTTTTCCGAGGAAAAGGAGCCAAGAACTATTGGTCGTAAACCCCAGTCCTGAGCTTGCCCCAGCTCATAAACCCAGAACCAAATGGAGCATTGACGTGAGAGCTGTCTAATTAATTAAACCCTGGAGCACAAACTCAAGCCTTGGTTGAAAGTGAAGAGTCATCTAGCATTTGCTAAATTGTCTCCTTTGAGGAATAGCATTCAGTGTGAAAACTGCGTTTTCTTATTTATGAATCATCATTACTTGTCAAAATTCCACAGCCAGGATGAATTACCAAGTAAAAAGAATTAACTAGTCACATGGTAGCTTAAAAAGTTTCCTCTTTGCTATTTGTGTGTGTGTGTGTGTGTGTGTGTGTGTGTTGTGTTAGTCGCTCAGTTGTGTCCAGCTCTTTGTGACCCCATGGACTTCAGCCCTCCAGGCTGGCACAGCAGGAATGCTGGACTCATGCACTGAAACTACTAGATTCCACAGTTTTTAGTTTTTTCAAAAGTGTCTAAAATCCCCTCGTAACTTGTATTTTGTTACCTTTTTTCATAAGGCATCTTGTTTTGAAGCCGTATTTTTTAACTTCAGCCAGGACTATAGTTAGGGAGCCGTATCTCCATGAGTTTTAAAAGAAAGTCTAGATATGAAGGATACATTTACCTGGAATGAATGTAAAATTCTTTTCCTCAGAAGAAAAATGCTCACTTCAATTCGGAACGTGCTGGATTTTAGCTCAAGCGTATCTGAGCTTGTGGCATCTCAGGCTGCAGATGTCTGGCCAGCCTGCAGGCAGAGTGCCGCCTTGAAAGTCTCTACCCCGCCAACACAAAAAATGCGAATAGGCCTTTTATTCCTTTTTTCAAAAATCATAACTGAGCACAACTCTGTAGTCATTTATTGTAGCATGGAGGGCTGAAGTCCTTTTATTCCCCCCTCTTGGGGAAGAAGGGACCCATTCAGTGACTGAAAGACGGCAAGCTCCCAGCCAGCGCTGCTGCCGCGAGAACGTTTCTCAGAATTCATCCAGATTCCAGTCTGTTGTGTTCATTTCTCAAAGTCGTGCTTTGACAGTCAGACCAGCTGAAGACAAGTACAGAGCAAAGGACAAGCCAAGTTTTTTCTTTTTTGTTTTTTGGACCGTGCCACTCATGGCATGTGGGAATCTTAGTTCCCTGACCATGAATCAAACCCACTCCCACTGCATTGGAAGCATGGAGTCTTAACCACTAGACCACCAGAGAAGTCCCCTTTTTTGAAGGAAAAAAAAAAAGAAAAGTTTAAAAAAATTTACATTTTATTTTCTAATTGAAAACTTTAAAATTTTATTAAAAATTGTTTTTTTTCCTGCAAGCTATTTTTAAAGCTGTTTGAGGACAAGAGGGCTAATTCTGCTTGCTTCCTGTCTCTTCACCATCAGTGGGGTCTCTACATAGAGTGTTGACTTCCTGAAAATGCTTCATGCTAGACATTTAAGGGCTTTCCTCCGCTCCTCAGGAGCCCATCAAGCTAAAAACCCTTCTTGAAACTGACGTGCATCTGCACAATTGCAAACTGATCTATTTCTTAGGCATTAAAAATAAAATGAAACAGGAAGTACAAACTGTTATGTATAAATGAGCTACAAGGATATATTGTACAACGCAGGGGATAGAACCAATATTTTCTAATAACAGTAAAAGTAATATAACTTAAAAATTATGAATCACTGTGCTGTATACCTGTAACTTATACAACTTTGCACATTGACTACACCTGAAGAAAATGAAATAGGAAGTACATTTCAAGGCCCACATGTTTCATTGACAAGGGAGATAAATTGCTAGACCTGTTTCCGGCTGTATAGTCCTGTCATGAGTAATATATTCTCCTTATATTCAAGCAGATTTGTCAAGTCAGAATGTGGGTGGAAAACCCCAGGCCAGGCTCTTGGTGAGTCTGGAAGCGGCAGCCCCTTACTTAATACTCAGGGCTCCCAAGTGAAAAACATTCAATATTATATTTTAGAATAATTTATAGTTTTTGGTTTTTATAATTTGGGGCATTCCTTAAATTTGATAATCTGATTTAATGAGTCCAATTAGTTTTTTTCCCCCATTATTTTAGAGCTACTCCATTTCTGCATAATTCAAACTGTGTCCATCATTGTGTTCTGTGGCCACACCACAGGTGTCTACAGCCACTTGATAAGAAATGAAAGTTCTAGCTTTGGTCATTTTAATTCATGTTTTCAGATCCTCTTAGCCTCCTCGCTTATTAGGTTTGATTTGGTACTGGACCCTGTGTATTGGGTTTCCCTGGTGGCTCAGACAGTAAAGAATATGCCTGCAATGCAGGAGACACGGGTTGTATCCCTGGGTCAGGAAGATCCCCTGCAGAAGTGATGGCTACCCATTCCAATATTCTTGCCTGGAGAATTCCATGGACAGAGGATCCTGGCAGGTTACAGTCCATGGGTTTGCAAAGAGTCGGACATGACTGAGTGACTAACACTTTCACTACATTTTTTTCCTGAATTATTAAGCATTTGAGAATACAGTTCACTTATAAATATATAAAATAAGGAGAAGGCAATAGCACCCCACTCCAGTAGTCTTGCATGGACGGAGAAGCCTGATGGGCTGCAGTCCATGGGGTCGCACAGAGTCGGACACGACTGAACCGACTTAGCAGCAGCAGCAGCAGGCTAGACTAATTGTTACCTAATAGCAGTCTTGCTTCAATAAATTTAAATTACCCGAGAAGGAAGAATGATCAGTAGTTAATAATATTTATCTTAACTTGCCCTGACCTTTGTTGTGATTATTTGACCATAAATTAAAATTTCACAGGTAGTTGAAGGTTTCTGTCCTCTGCTTATCTTTGCCTCTTTCTCTGTCCTTCTCTTTGTCTCTCTCTATTGTACCAAAACAATATTTATAGTCATATTTTCTAGTAGCATTTAAAACAATTTTTCCTGATTTTAAAAAGTAATACTTGCTAACTTAGAAAACAGAAAATATAGGAAACTTATGATAAAAAAGATAAAAGACACTTGTTCCTTGGAAGAAAAGCTATGACCAACCTAGACAGCCTATTAAAAAGGAGAGACATTACTTTGCCAACAAAGGTCCATCTAGTCAAAGCTATGATTTTTCTAGTAGTCATATATGGATGTGAGAGTTGGACTATTAAGAAAGCTGAGTGCCAAAGAATTGATGCTTTTGAACTGTGGTGCTGGAGAAGACTCTTGAGAGTCCCTTGGACTGCAAGGAGATCCAACCAGTCCATCCTAAAGGAAATCAGCCCTGAATATTCATTCGAAGGACTGATGCTGAAGCTGAAACTCCAATACTTTGGCCACCTGATGTGAAGAACTGACTCGTTTGAAAAGACCCTGATGCTGGGAAAGATTGAAGGCAGGAGGAGAAGGGAACGACAAAGGATGAGATGGTTGGATGGCATCACCAACTTGAAGGACATAAATTTGAGCAAGCTCTGGGAGTTGGTGATAGACAGGGAGGCCTGCCATGCTTCAGTCCATGGGGTCGCAAAGTCTGACCCGACTGAGCAACTGAACTGAACTGATGATAAAAAAAGAAAACAAACTTTATAAACTGTCACCTAGAAATTAAACTCATTTTCAGTTTTATGCTTTTCCAGTCTTTTTATAAATGTATTTGTTGTTTTTGTTGTTTTTAGCTGTTCAGTTGCTCAGTCGTGTCCAACTCTTTTGCAACCCCATGGACTATAGCCCACCAGGCTCCTCTGTCCATGGGATTTCCCAGGCAAGAATACTGGGGTGGGTTGCCATTTCCTTCCGCAGGGGATCTTCCCGGCCCAGGGATCAAACCTCCATCTCTGAATTGGCAGGTGCATTCTTTGCCACGGAGCCACGTGGGATGCCCATTTGCTCATTCATCCTTTCAACAACTATTTATTGAGGGTCTTTGTTGCCAGTACTTCTAGGCATTTGTGGAATTAAACAAAAACAATGACAAACAACTTTCTCCTCCTGGAGGTCACATTCTACTGAGTGAAGCCAGAAAATAAATAAATTGCTACAATATATAATGTTAAGTGGTGAGCCATATTTAAGGGAAACTGAAGCAGGAGAGGAGATTAGGGAGTGTGAAGGTGGGAAGTGAGGGTTGATTGTATTAAAGTCCTCAGGAAGATTACTTTTGAGCGACCACTTGGAGGAGGTGAGCTTGTGAGTCATGTCTGGTTGAAGAGCTTCTAGGCAAAGGAATCAGCAAGTGCAAAGACCCTGGGCCAGGAGTTGTTTATGAGGGTGATTTTTGTTTTACATCATTACTTTTATTTTTTAAATGCAACTATGGTAACTAGAATAAATGGAATATTATGTATCTGATTAAGATCATATTTCATCGTGTTTCATTAAGCTAGTTTCATACTCTGTAAAGAGTATGAAAATGGAATATGGGATGTGAAAATGTATCATTTACTGCTAATTGTAAAAAAATTTGAGATTTAAAGTACTGTAGGGTGATGTCATACCTGGTACATTACAGCTATATGCTGGTACATGTCTGGAAGCTTTGGATGAGGAGAAAACAAGTAGTCTTTAGTTTCTTGATTTATTTATCCTTATCACATTTTTTCCCCCTATAATGAGCATGCACAGCCTTTAACCTGAAGAGAGATGACAGATACTCAGAGGGGAGAGCGTCCCACCAGGCAGGTGAGGCCTGTGACTGTGGGCCTGGGAGGTGACACGTCGCTTCAGGTATTCAGTTCACGTGAGGGCTCCGGCCCGTGAGCTGGCGTCCAGAAACAGGGCTCTGGTTACCGGGATGGCACGGCCCAGGCCTTGGAGACAGGTCAGGGCTGAAGTCCAGAGATGCAGCGGGGCTCAGAGGAGAGGCCGGAGCCTCAGGAATACATCAGAGGCATTACAGGGGCCCTTGACCAGCCCAAGTGTCACTTGATACGAAGCCTCTGAGGATTGGGGCAAAGAAAATGACTAATGTGTGATTAAGTGATAAGTTAAAATGATGAATTTCCTCAGGTGGTATTGGAGGGTGGGATGAAAGTGCTCCCTGCTTCCTGAGGCTCAGTGGCAGGCACAGGTGAAAGGCCCTGGTGCGTAGCCTCCTGACTCAGACGCCCCTGGAAAGCTTATCGAAGTAAAATTTGGAAACTCTTTGTATCATCCGATAGGATTTATATCTTATTTATATCTCAATCCTTATGCTCCAAACTGCAGTCTTGGGACAATTCAAACAAGAATGAACCTGAGAAGCCATTGTGTTCTCTTCTGAATACCCCATCTCTGGGTTATGTAGGCCAGTCAGTCTGTCTGTCTGTCTGTCATCTCTGTCTGTACAATCTAGTTAGGGTGCATAGTCCATACCTTTGCATATTGCTTAATTGTCTTTTAATGATTGTATTTGATATGTTGAAGAATGTAGCTTTTCCACTAGTCATGTACAGATGTGAGTGTTAGTTGCTCAGTCGTATCTGACTCTTTGTGACCCCATGAACTGTAGCCCACCAGTCTCCTCTGTCCATGGAATTTTCAGGCAAGAGTACTGAAGTGGGTTGCCATTTCCTACTCCAGGGAATCTTCCCGACCCTGGGATTGAACCCACATCTTCTGTCTCCTGATTGGCAGGCAGATTCTTTACCACTGTGCCACCTTTGAAGTCTATTAAAAAACGGTACCGTAATTATGTAATCTTCTAGAACCAGTGTCTTAACACTAAACCTTTTTCAAAAAGATGAATCCACGCCGCTGTGTGTGGCTGTGGGTCCTTCCTTTTTGTTGATATATAATATTCCACTCTGTAGCTATACCACAGTTGATCTATATGCTGTCTTTCACTGGACTTTGGGACATTTTTTACCAGACTGTCCACTGCTTCTGTCACTTTCTGAGTTTACCGTATGACAGTACCAAAACTCAGAAAATGGGGAAAGGCAAATACTTAGCACATAAAGTGAATGGTTTTCTAGGCCAGAATACTGTAATTTGAAAGCTTGTGTAAAGTTTGCGTCATTTCTTTGGCTCAGACAGCTGTTTTAATGGAATGATGATTGCCTTGCACTCTTGGATTCTTGGCAGTGCTGTAGTGCTGGCCACCACTAGACGGCGTAGGAGAGCTGGGCCATCAACGTGTTGAAGAAGCTTAGAATGAGGTGACTGCTGTTTGAAACCTAGCCCCATGGCACCAGTGTTTTTAGTACATGCAGGTTTCAGCAGGGCGAAAACATCGGTATCGCTCCAGTTACAGTATGAAAATCCAATTAAAGGCCACATCTGTATCTGTACACGTCTATGCCAGGTTAAACTTTAGTGTTAGTTAGTTCAGTCATTAAGTCACACCATAATGACTCTTTGTGACCCCATGGACTGCAGCACATCAGGCTTCCCTGTCCTTCACTATCTCCCTGAGTTTGCTCAAACTTATGTCCATTGAGTCAGTGATGCCATCCAACCATCTCATCCTCTGAAATGAATAAGGATGAAGAGTAGCATCAAAAAAGAATAAGACAGATTGGGTGCAGAGGAAATTCACATACAGATGACCCAGAACAATGACAGATGACTCTTCTCAGATGAGAAACAAGCTGATGTTCAAAGCCTCTAAGGACTCAGTAGTATTTTGAGTGTATCACCCTGTTCCTATGTATTTCTATCCAGTGTTTTAAGAAATCTTCTGAATGTTCTTTATTATGTGATTTCCAAGAACTTCCATAGAGCTCTGTTGTTGCTGTTTAGTTGCTAAGTTGGGTACAACTCTTTGTGATCCCATGGACTGTAGCCCACCAGGCTCCTCTGTCCATGAAATTCTCCAGGCAAGAATACTGGAATTGGTTGCCATTCGCTTCTCCAGGGGATCATCCTGACCCAGGGATTGAACCAGCATCTCCTGAATTGGCAAGCAGATTCTTTACCACTGAGCCTCCGGGGAAATGTTCCCCCCCGCCGCCCCACCAGAGCTGTAAATAACCTTGGATCAAGAATCCCAGAAAATGGCTTAATTTGCAGTTTCATGAAGAGAGGGCTTCTTCTGAGTTGAACAACAACAAGTTGATCAGAACAACTTCTGGTCAGTTGTTCAGCAACTGATCTGTGAAATACTGAGGACAGAGGTCCCTGCTTGTTGGACATACGTGCGAAAGAGGGACGGGGCTGCTGAGGTGTGTCCTGGACCAAGTCACACCCCAGCACCCACCTAAAGATGCCCATCTGCAATGCCCAGAACCTGTGATTTTATTCCTAACATGGCAAAGGGACTTGGCAGGTGTGATGACATTGAGGGTCTTTACGATGGGAGATGATTCTGGATTATCCACATGGGCCAGTATAATCGCAAGGATCTTAGGAGAGGGAGGCAGACAGGCAGAGAAGAGAAAAGATGCTTCTGGGCTTGGAGATGGAGCCTGGGGCCCCGAGCCAAGGGCAGGCGGCCTCTAGAAGCTGGAAGAGCTCAGGAAGCAGATCCTCCCCCAGAGCCTCTAGGAGGAAGGTAGACCAGCAGACCCATGTTAGACTCTGGTCCCCAGATCTGTACGATGATAAATCTGTGTGGCTTTAAGCTACTAATTTGATAACATGTATAGCGGCAATGGGAAACTCTACAGTGTTCCTTATGATGGGAAAGAACTGGCTTTGTTTGAAAAGGTTCAGGATAGGTTTACCGACTCACATCTCCATCCCCTGAAGGAGATGCTGTCTGACCCCAGCATGCGGGAGAAGCACCTCCTGAAACCAGGGGGCCTTGAGTGATGCCAGGCGAGGTGACGCAGCCCCAAGAAAGGACAGGGAACCCAGGATGGCTGGGGAGAATGTTCCCACTGGCAAGTAGGTATTGGAGAGCTTGGAAAGGAAACAGGAGGTCAAGATGGCCTGAAAGAGTCTTGAAGACGCCATACTTGGAGGGACTGTTGTGGTGCAGGCTGCCTCGTCCCTGGGGTAGAACTTGCAGGGAGAGTCACTCGCGGGGCAGGATGATGTCTGGGGGAGAGGTGGACCTGGGCAGGTGATTGGCATTGCTTTTCATCCATAAATCTCTTCTGGAGCATTGAAGATAGTGTGAGATAACTCAGCAAATGCCGGAATGCCTGCTGGGGAAGCTGAATTCTAGGCAGGCTGCGTGCCTCCGGCAATGAGAGCATTGCTTCTGGAAGAGGCACCCAAGAATGTGCCCTTCACTTGTCATTTTAGTCATGTGTCCTTTTTAATTTTTTGAAAGTGGAGGGGACTCTGCAGTTAGGAAGTGGGAGGGGACAGTGTTATGACTTAGAGGTACTTCATAAAACAAGGAAGAGGGCCGTGGCGTCGTCCCCTTGTTGGGGTAGATTGCATTACTCATGTGCCGTTTTAGGTTTTTTTTGAAGGCTATTCTTACTTGTGCCTGTTTTTAATACCTGAACAACTGGGAGAGAACTTATAATCCTGCAGTCATTTGGCTTGTATTCTTAGAGAGTATTTTTAAACTCTTAACTTTCAAAGCCCTCTAATGTCATTTAAAGCACAAGAAGTGCTTTCAGTATCCATTCTGCCCAAGTGCAAGTTTTTGATTTTAAATAGGATTTTTGCTTCTGCTGAAAACACCTTTCAGTGATGTTTGGGGGTTTTTTTGGGGGGGGGAAGGTGGGCTCAGGTGTTGTTGTTATCTTTATGAAAATGAGTGATATTTTCAGTCATGACTCAGGAGTCATCGGCTCTGGAAAGAGAACTAACTGAACTCTGAAGCTTATCAAGCTGAACATCCCCAAGTCAGAAATGGATGTTTATTTTTAATAAATTGCACTCTTAAATACATTTATTTTTCATGGGGCTGAGTTGGAATGAAATCATCCTCCTTTATAGGGCTTTTAACAGATGCACCAGGCTTGGAATATGTAATGGAAACTCAGTAATTGAGAAGATCTTTAAATGAAAAAGAAATTTGTATTTTAAAATTGAGAGCTGGATCTGAAATTGATTTCTGATTACAGCAGGACTGTCCCAAATCTAGGTCCTCAGTAAACTGGACTTGGAAAAACTGCCTTTCTCCCCACTTCTGCCCGTAGATGAGCTGTTCCATGAATACACAGATGACTGGGTTGCATCATTTCTGCTTCCCTCATGGAAGGGGGTGCTCAGTGGTAAAAAATCCACCAGCAATGCAGGAGACTTGGGTTTGATCCCTGGATCGGGAGGATCCCTTGGAGTAGGGCATAGCTACCCACTCCAGTATTCTTGCTTAGGGTATCCCATGGACAGAGGAGCTTGGCGGGCTACAGCCCATAGAATCGAAAAGAATCAGACATGACTGAATTAACTGAGCCCACACACACGCAGGGAAGGAGAGAAGTGACCCTGGTTTGAGGAATTTGTCTGTGCTCTTTGTGTAGGGCACATAGAAAGTTTGAGACTGACTTATAAGTTTGTCTCTGTCCCTTGTTTGAGGCACAGAAGTCCTTCAATGGTGAAAGAATGCAAGGCTTACAATAAATGCATTTTATCCAGCTCATTAAAATGTGGGGCTAATAATTTAATCAATAACAGATAGCTATTTGTAAAATCCTAGATAAAGCTTTTCCTTTTAATACTGCCAGTTGATTTCTAGAATTAAAAGAAAAAAGCAACTTTCCTCTGCTAAGCATGTGATTTTGAGAGAGAAGGAGGCCAATGAGAATTGAGTGAGGCTGGATGTTGCCTGAGCTCATTACTTAGACTTTGCGTGACCTCCTGGCCTCAGATTCTCTTCCTGCCAATCTCCTCCATTTTACCCTTGTGAATTTAATAATGAGAGTAAGAAAGGGGAATTAAATGGTTGATAAAATTCATAAAGAAGGCAGAATTACAGAGTAAGATGACTCTACAGGTAATCCAAGCCTCCGAGAAAGCTTTGAATGAAACAAAGTTATAAAGATAATCTATCTGGCACTCAGATTCCTACAGAAGCGATTATTTCATAGTCAGTTTTGGTTAAATGGATTCCCCTGTGGCTCAGCTGGTAAAGAACCTGTCTGCCAGTGCAGGAGATGCAAAAGATCTGGGTTCAATTCCTTGGTCGGGAAGATCCCCTGGAGAAGGAAATGGTATCACTCCAGTATTCTTGCCTGGAAAATTTCATGGGTAGAGGAGCCTGGTGGGCTACAGTCTATGGGGTTGCAAAGAGTTGACTAAGCACACACACGTGGCTACCCTTGGTTAAATTGTTCTAGCATCTCAGGACCCCCTGAGATACAAAGGAGAAACACTCCCTTTCATATTCTTTACAGACACTCTTTCCTGCCTATTACAATTGAGCTCTGGGACTCTCGAATTACAAGGGTTATTTTAAGGGACGTGGTATATATTTCAGTGTGGACCGCAGGGGACTAAGCCATTTTCAGTCACATACTGCCTTCAATCATTTATATTTTGACACCTTTCTTTATAAAAACTACATATTTATTTATTTACTTGCTTATTTGTCTGCACCAAGTCTTCACTGTGGCACTCGGGATCTTTGAACCTGGGCCCCTGCATAGGGAGCGTGGAGTCCTAGCCACTGAACCACAAGGGAAGTCCTCATATTTGGACTCCTTGGGAAGATAACTTTATAGCCGCTAGATTGGGTCTAATTCTGTAGTAGGCACCGAGTGGAGGAGTGCATCATGTGGCGGGGACACGTGGCATCAAGACAATATCATGGGCCGAGCCCACTATCAACCCTAGTCATCCTCCTCTCCTCCAACCCTGGAGTCTCATAATTTCAGGATATGAAATTGTTGGGACTTTTGACATGATGATGCCATATTTATATCTGTTCTTCCAGACACAGCTAAAGGGTTTTGTAAAACCTACTGTTAACAGAACTGAAGGTATTATATACCTTTGTGTTTATGGAAAGGTTGTGTTATACACAATGAAAAGAGAACTTGGAAGAACCAGAGATATTCTTTGGCCAAACCATCCAACTATTTCTGTAGCCAGAATTCATGCTGCTGAAGCAAGAGTTACTGTTTGGGGGCCATAAACTGTCTCCATTGTTGGTAACATGCTCATGGTTATTTTTCAACACAAGAAAGCAGAAAGCCAGCTATGTGCTCGGCTCTGCAAGAGGGTGGTAGGAAGCGAACGTGGGATGCATTAAAATCGTTCCTTTTGTTCCGAGGAAACCCAGGTCTCCTGTGATCTGCTGAGGAGATGGTTAACCCTCTGTGCTATCCCTCCCTTAAAATATCTTTCATCTTGGGCCTGACTCTGAAATTCTGCACTTGAACTTCTTGTGATCTTTGCAATGGGATGAAACGCTTCACAAATGTCAATCTTTTGGGTCGTGAATGGAGAAGGGGAGGTGACGGTGTCCATGGTCACCTTCCGTCGCTACAGAGCTGCTATTTTGGATTCCTGCTTAAACTCTGGGGCCACTTGCCCTGTTGGTGTCTTGAGCTTGAATCAGCGGCTCCATTCTTCCAACATTAAGTAGATGCCTGCTGTGTATAAGGCACTCCACTGGACGTCTGGCATGGCCCCTCGTGTGCTGTCAAGAGTTGATTGTATTTCCCTTGATGTTAGCACAAGGGGTAAAGTTCTCAGACATCAGAGAGGTGGTACAAATAATAAGAGAGTTGTGCATTGTCAGAATTGGGTTGAAGCTGTCAGTTCACTTTGAAATAATTCTAAAGAGAGTCTGTTGCTGCTTGCTCTACCTAAAGGGAGAGAGCCAGTGGGACCCGAATGAAAATAGCTGTATTACATCATCAGGAAAAGTTTTCATTGGTACTTTATGTCTTGAGGGGAGGAAGTCTGCAGTTATATTTAGATTGACTCGGTTTTGCTTTTTGAAATGGTAATTTCAAGAGAAAGTAAGAAACAAGAAAGGGAGGGATACTTGAAGAAGTCCACTAGGTTTATCTTGTACACGTTGATTAATGTGGCATTAATTTTTGTGTGTATTGAATCCGCAACCTATCGTATTCCTGTTTTCCAATCACCTATTGTATCTCATTTAAACTATAATAGCATCTTTGAAGTAACGTGTTGCTTCTAACAGTGCACCTCTTTTGAAATGTCGAATGTTTCTTTATCAGGAATATGAAATTTCAAGATTTCTTCTGTGGAAAACAGAGGTACCAAAAGAAATTTTTTTAGTGCTTTTTTTGTTTTGTTTTGTTTTTCTCTTGGCATTTCATTTATCTGAATCTCAAAGCCTTGCTTTTTATGACCTGTGAAGACCAGACTTGTTTAGATGCTGAGGGATAAAGGTCTTTAGCTTACCACATGTATGATGCATTTCATCAGAAGCCAGTGGTGCCTCCAGCCCAGCACTCCTCCTGGGTCCCATGGAGAAACAGTGTCCCCACATGACCCAGGGGAGTGAGGCGGACCATGAGAACCACACTCGGGAGACGCTAATTCACATGGCTTCCCAAGGAAGCGTCTGTGATAACAACAGACAGAAACCTCTCCATCCAGCATTCAAGAAGGAGAGGTTATTATTTGGACTCAGTATCACATGAAAGGCTGAGACCCTGAAACGTAAGGAAACAGGAGCTGGAAAATGACTGGAACAGAAGCTACTAGAAGGCACCCCAGGAGTCAGAGGGGACTGGTGGGACGCTCACAGAGGGGAGGCCTGGGATGAACATAATGGTAAGTTGTGAAGAACCATCATCTGTTAGTGCCAAACATATGCCAGGCTGTGCTGAATACGGGCTCAGTTAGTAAAGAATCTGCCTGCAATGCAGGAGACCCCAGTTCGATTCCTGGGTTGGGAAGATCCACTGGAAAAGGGATAGGCTACCCACTCCAGTATTCTTGGGCTTCCCTTGTGGCTCAGTTGGTAAAGAATCCGCCTGCAGTGCGGGAGACCTAGGTTCGATCCCTGGGTTGGGAAGATCCCCTGGAGAAGAGAAAGGTTACCCACTCCAGTATTCTGACCTGGAGAATTCCATGGACTGTATAGTCTATGGGGTCGCAAAGAGTCTCCCAGGTGGCTCAGTGGGTAAAGAATCCACCTGCAATGCTGGAGACACAGGTTTGATTCCTGGGTTGGAAAGATCCCCTGGAGGAGGGCATGGCAACCCACTCCAGTATTCTTGCCTGGAGAACCCCATGGACAGAGGAGCCTGGAGGGCTACCGTCCATAGGGTCACAAAGAGTCAGACACGACTGAAGCCCTTGAGCACGCACACATGCACTAAATATTATACTTTCAGCTTTACCTGCTTTACCTACATGATGGTTCATGAGGCAGGAAGTGCTGGCCCCATGGAAAAGAATACCACAAGGATACCACAGCTTGGCTAACTTGATTAAAGTGATGGAGGGAAGACATCGACTCACATCCACCTCCGAAGGGCTGGGTTTACCTCAGCGTTTTACTGCATCTCTTACTAAACTGCTTTTATTTCCTTTTCCAGGGTATAGGTGCTGCTGCTTCTCTTTTTCAAAATTTACTTATTTGGCTTCATCAGGTCTTAGTTGCAGCACACAAAATTTTCGTTGCATCGTGTGGATCTTTCCTTGTGACGCATGTGCTCCAGAGAAGGAGGGCTCCGTAGTTGTGGTGCATGCTCCAAGGCTTGTGGGAGCTTAGTTTCCTGACCAGGGATTGAACCTGAGTCCCTTGCATTGCAAGGCAAATTCTTAACCACTGGGCCACCAGGGAAGTCCTCCCAGAGAATAGCTTCTTAAACAGTATATAGACAAATTAAGGTATAGTTAAGAGTTTAAAATGTTTTCACCACCTCACTTGCCAGCAGTGAAGAAATGAATGGAATGTTGGCAGCATTATTGTGCAAGGATTAGAGATGCTCAGAGCTTTTGGGGACACGTGAGCTAGGTGGAGCCCTGAGCGGAGCAGTGGGGTGGGAAAGTGAAAGTGTTAGATGCTCAGTCCTGTCCAACTCTTTGTGACCCCATAGACTGTAGCTCGCCAGGCCCCTCTGTCCATGGGGTTCTCCAGGCAAGAATACTGGAGTGGGTAGCCATTCCCTTCTCCAGGGGATCATCCTGACCCAGGGATCGAAGCTGGGTCACCTGCATTGCAGGCAGATTCTTTACCGTCTGAGCCACCAGGGAAGCCAAGAGATGGGAAGGGGTCTCTGAAATTTAGGGAGTTGTGCTTTCTTTGTGACTGAAATATATTTATGTATTTCCTTGCTTTTGCTAAAAGCTGATTGTTCATAGTTGTAAACCTTGCTTTCATCACAGAAATGAGACTGTATTTTAATATGTTGATTTCTGTCATACCAACTAATTTTTCTTGGCATAGACCCTCTCCTTGCAGGTAAAAGAAGTGAATCTTAGGAGATGATGTGTCACCAGTGGAAGGCAGTTTGGACTTTGAGCAAACAAGGTCGGCTCTTGGGCCTCGGTTTCTTTACCAGCTAAACCAAGTGAACAGGCTTATTTTAAAGCTATGCTGGGGCTTCCCTGGTGGTCCAGGGGTTCAGACACATGCTTCCACTGCAGGGGGCGCGGGTTCAGTCCTTCACTGGGGAGCTAGGATTCCCACAAGCCTCACGGCATGGCTCCACAAGAATAAAAATAAACTGGTTTTTGAATTATCTTTTCCTTAAAAACTTGTGCTCATCCAGGCAGAGTAGAGTCTAGAGATAGACTCACGCATATATGACAACTAATTTTCAACAAAGATTCAGAGGCAGTTCCGTGGAGAAAGGATGAAAGTCAAAGTCCAAGTTGCTCAGTCATGTCCGACTCTTTGTGACCCCATGGACTGTAGCTCATCGCTCCTCTGTCCATGGGATTCTCCAGGCAAGAATATTGGAGTGGACTGCCATGCCCTTCTTCAGGGGATCTTCCCGACCCTGGAGTCAAATCTGCATCTCTTACATCTCTCCATCATTGGCAGGTGGTTTCTTTACCGCTAGTGCTGCCTGGGATGGTGTTTAACAGATAGTGCTTAAAAAGTTGAATATCCATGTGCAAAATCATAAACTAAAGGATGGCTTCTAACAAATAGTGTTTAAAAAGTTGAATATCCATATGCAAAATCATAAACTCTGATCTATACCTTGTACAATACACACAAAAAATAACTTAAAAGGGCGTTAAATCATAGGCCTGAGTGTAAATCTACATCTATAAAGTTTCCAGAAGAGAAAGCAGGGAAACTCTCCATTATCCTGGATTAAGGAGAGGTTTGTCGGATAAAATGCTGTAGGCATGACCCATAAAAGAAGAAAAATGACAAAGTGGGCTCCATCAGGATTAAAAAACCTTTGTTCTTTAGCTGGAATGTTGAGGGAATGAAAAGTCAAGGCACAGATGGGGGTGAGTTTTGTAAATCATATAGCTGACAAAAAAATCATACCCAGAGTCTATAAAGAACTAAAACTTAATAAATATCCCAATAAAAGAGGTTCAAATGGTTTGAACAGATATGTCAACAAAGATAAACACATGAAAAGGTGCTCACCATTGTTAGTCACTAGAACTGCAAATTAAAACCACAGTGAGACACCCCCATACCAATTTGAATGGACAAATGGTATTTTATTTTCTTCTGTTCTGTTCTGTCCCAGACTGCAAAGCTTGTGGGTTCTTAGTTCCCCGACCAGGGACTGAACCTGGGCCCCTGGCAGTGAGAGCAAGGAATCTGAACCACTGGAATGCCAGGGAATTTCCCGACTGGCCGTTTTTTTCTTTAAAAAGGGCTGACCATACCCTGTTTTATGAGGGTGCGGAGCAGTTGCGGTTGTCATGTCCTCACATTCATATAGACGGAATGAATGTCAGACTATATACAGCTGTTTGCTAAATCAGCTGGGCAGTTCTTAAAAAGATAAACATACACCTGCCACGTGATTCAACCATCCCATTCCTCCGTGTTTACAAGAAAAATGAAACGTGTCCACACAAAGTCTCGGATGTGAATGTTCACAGTGTCGTTATTTGTAGTAGCCCCACACTGTTTGGTGACACGTAACGGATGAGTAAATTGTGTCTATCCATACAGTGAACTCCGGAGAAGGCAATGGCACCCCACTCCAGTACTCTTGCCTGGAAAACCCCTGGACGGAGGAGCCTAGTGGACTACAGTCCATGGGGTCGCTAAGAGTCGGACACGACTGAGTGACTTCACTTTCACTTCTCACTTTCATGCATTGGAGAAGGAAATGGCAACCCACTCCAGTGTTCTTGCCTGGAGAATCCCAGGGATGGGGGAGCCTGGTGGGCTGCTGTCTATGGGGTCGCACAGAGTCGGACACGACTGAAGCGACTTAGCAGTAGCAACAGCAGCATACAGTGAACTCTGCTTGACCATGAAAAGAGCTTCCCAGGTAGCTCAGTGGGTAAAGAATATGCCTGCAAGGCAGGAGACACAGGAGACACGGATTCGATCCCTGGGATGGGAAGATCCTCTGGAGGAGGAAATGGCAACCCACTCCAGTTCTCTTGCCTGGAGAATCCCATGGACAGAAGAGCCTGGCGAGCAGCAGTCTGTGGGGTTACAAAGGAGTCGGACACGACTGAAGCAGCTTAGCATGCATGCACGCTATGGTGAAAAGGGATGAATAAATGGAACAACTTGGATGAATCTCAGAATAATGCTGAATAAAAGAAGCCAGACAAAACAGAGTACATGCTGTAAGATTCCATTTGTAGCAGATTTTTTAAATGCAAGCTAATCTATGTTACAGAAAGCGGATCAGTCCTTGCCTTGGAACAGAGTGGGGTGGTCAGGGAAGGGTGATTGGCAAGGAGTGAAAAGGGTGTCAGGAAACTGGGGAAAAATGATGGATTGTTTATTATATTGATTTCGGTGATGGTTTCTTGGGTGTGTATATATGTCAGACGTTATCAGATAGACCTCTTTAAATATGCAGGTTTTTGTACGTCAAGTATACTTCATAAGAGAAAACAAAACAGCTACAGCAATCGATACCAATACATGAGACAGACACAAATACAGTAGGAGCTGTTCTGTGTAGACAGACACAGTTCAGTTCAGTTCACTCGCTCAGTCATGTCCGGCTCTTTGCAACCACATGGACTGCAGCACACCAGGCTTCCCTGTCCATCACCAACTTCCGGAGCTTGCTTACACTCATGTCTATTGAGTCAATGATGCCATCCAACCATCTCATCCTCTGTTGTCACCTTCTCCTCCTGCCTTCAATCTTTCCCAGCCTCAGGGTCTTTTCCAGTGAGTCAGTTCTTCGCATCAGGTGGCCAAAGTATTGGAGTTTCAGCTTCAGTATCAGTCCTTCCAATGAATAGTCAAGACTGATTTCCTTTAGGATGGACTGGTTGGATCTCCTTGCAGTCCAACACAACAGGACAGTTCTAAAATCCTGGCAGGAATTTTCTGAAGTTTTCTCCAGGTAGTCCCAAAGCTAGTTCCCACACCCTTCCATGTGGCTGAGATGTCCCTTCACATGTGCTGTGTGGCATGTATTTCTTTTAGCCGAAACGATTAAGCAGCCCTTTGACTTATGAAAACAATGTGTCATACATTCAAAAACAAAAAGAGATGCTTTCTGGAGGCACAGTGCAGAGATGGACAGCGTAGACCTGAGTTCTGAGCTGAGTTTGCTGGGCTGTGGGTCTCAACCTTGTCGTTTGCCCTTCGTGGAAGACCACCCCCAAAGAGGGCTGGATGTTTGGAGCACACCAGGGTTTCCCTGGTGGCTCAGACAGTAAAGAATCTACCTGCAGTGCAGGAGACCCGGGTTCAATCCCTGGGTCTTCAATCCCTGGGCGGGAAGATCCCTTGGAAGAGGAAATGGCCACCCACTCCAGTATGCTTGCCTGGAGAATTCCCATGGACCAAGGAGCCTGGCGGGTTACAGTCCATGGGGTGGCAAATAGTCAAACACTGCTGAGCAACTAACACTTTCACTTATAGGTTTTACTGACTCTGAGACCCCCTTTCCCCCAACCTGTCTTCTGTCTTCATAAAGCTCTGTCACCTGCTAGTATTGTATACAGTGGAGCAAAATAAAATATACTTGTGCTTTAACGCCCCCATGCACACACACACAAAGCCCTCGGGCAGGAGTCAGGTGGAGCGCTCCTCCCTGGCACCATTGCTCTTGGGCAGTGATGGAAACCAAGCGGTAGCTGGGGCAAGGTAGGCAGGTGTTCAGTAGGGGAGCGTTGGAAGTGTTATGTATCTTGCTTCTGGTGGTGGTTCCACGGGTGTTGTCATCTGTCAAAACTCACCCGATTTTATGCTTTGAAAAGAAGTGAAAGTGAAGTCGCTCAGTCATGTCTGACTCTTTGCGACCTCATGAACTGTAGCCCACCAGTCTCCTCCATCCATGGGATTTTACAGGCAGGAATACTGGAGTGGGTTGCCATTTCCTTCTCCAGGGAATCTTCCTGATCCAGGGATAGAACCTGGGTCTCCCGCATTGTAGGCAGACGCTTTACCGTCTGAGCCACCAGGGAAGTCTTATGCTTTAAATGCATGCAGTTTATTCTCTGAAATTTTATCCCCATGAAGTTGTTATTAAGGTTGTATTTTATTTTCATCTTTGGCTGTGCTGGGTCTCCTTCGCTGCACGCAGGCTGAGTGGGGGCTGTTCTTTGTTGCGGCACACAGGCTCTTGAGGGGCAGCCTTTAGAGCACGCGGGATCTTCCCAGACCAGGAATTGAACCTGTGTCCCCCACATTGGCAAGGCAGATTCTTAACCTGTGGATCACCAGGGAAGTCCGAAGTTGTTATTTTAGAACTCCATACCTTGTCTGCCCTCAGCTCTCAACTCTAGAATATAACGGCCCCCCCACACACTCTCTGATTATGTTTTAATAAAATAATAGTATTGTTGCCTTCTTTGGTACTTCTTGGAACAAGAAAGTATAGGCAGGTACGTTAGATTTTATTGTGAAACTTGGATGCTCTTCCTTTACGTCTCTGTTTCTAAGGACAAAGTCAAGTGTGAAATTGCAGCCATTTGTTTTAGCTAATGGAACAGGAGAGAAAGTGATGCGTAGTCCTGTCTCCTCAGACGAGCAAGCCCTGGGACAGGGCAGGGTCAAAGGTGATGCTTGTCCTAGAATCTCCCAAGCACAATGATACCACACGATAAATGTTTCTTGTTTACTTGTCACTTGACGGAATTGATGCTTTTTTTTCCGCTTTAGTTGTGAATCATCCTTTTACACAGCTGCTGTTTCCCTGATCCCCACAAAACACACAGGACGTATCAGCCAGCCATGGCGAATGTCTTCCCAGTCACTTTGTGTCCCCAGTTCTGTGCTCAGAAATGTCATTTCTGTTTGGCTCCCTGGATCCCGGAGGAACTGATGGACCTGAGTGCCCACAACCCCTGCTTTTCGGGCCCAGGTCCCCGATATCCCTCTCCTTCCCTTCCCTTGCTATATAATCATCAGTCAGCTCCACGTTACTCATTAACCAGCCTAAATCTTTCTCAGATTTGATTTTCCTACAGCGACCAAGTGAATCATTTACAGGTATGTGGATTTCCTAAAGGGATCAGAATCAAAGGGTTTCAGATTCTCAGTGTTTAAGATCCTGTCGCTCATAATTGAATTTGTGGTAGAGGTGAGCTCATTCTTTAGCTCCGGCCTGTGTCTTCAGAGATAGGAGCTTCTGTGTGACAGAAACATGAATCCTGAGTCCCTGAGTCCAGCCTCATCAGATCCCACTGTCTCCCTCTCCCCCTTAGGCTGGTACACTTTGTCCTCTCAAGTTTTATCAGTGATTGACTTCACAAATGACTGTGATCGTAAACAAGCATAATGAGGTCATTGATTTGTTCTTAAGAAATTTACAAGTGCTTAAAAGGCATCAGTCAGAGAAGGCAATGGCACCCCACTCCAGTACTCTTGCCTGGAAACTCCCATGGACGGAGGAGCCTGGTAGGCTGCAGTCCATGGGGTTTCGAAGAGTCGGACACGACTGAGCGACTTCACTTTCACTTTTCACTTTCATGCATTGGAGAAGGAAATGGCAACCCACTCCAGTGTTCTTGCCTGGAGAATCCCAGGGACGGGGGAGCCTGGTGGGCTGCTGTCTATGGGGTCGCACAGAGTCGGACACGACTGAAGCGACTTAGCAGCAGCAACAGCAAAAGGCACCAGTAGGGTAGAGGCCAGTGCCCTGGGAACTGAAACTTCCTGTGTTGGTTGTTTTTAGTCGGGGACCCAGTTTGCATCAAGAAAGCTGTGGACTTTGGCTCACTTTTGTTGTTGTTCAGTTGCTCAGTCATGTCCGACTCTTTCCGACCCCCATGGACTGCAGCATGCCAGACCTCTCTGTCCATCACCAACTCCCAGAGTTTACTCAAACTCATGTCCATTGAGTCAGTGATGCCATCCAACCATCTCGTCCTCTGTCACCCCCTTCTCCTCCTGCCCTCAATCTTTCCCAGCATCAGGGTCTTTCCAATGAGTTGGTTCTTTGCATCAGATGGACAAAATATTGGAGCTTCAGCTTCTGCATCAGTCCTTGCAATAAATATTCAGGATTGATTTCCTTTAGGTTGAACTTTTTAGTCCTTGCAGTGAATATTCAGGGTTGATTGATTGGTTTGATCTCTTTGCAGTCCAAGGGACTCTCAAGAGTCTTCTGCAACCCCATAGTTCAAAAGCACCAATTCTTCGGTGCTTAGATCCCCATCAAGAAGTATTCCCAAAGAACCGATTTTCATAAATCTACTCACTGAATGTCTATTTTCTTTTCAGCAGCCACATCCTTTGTCCTAACCAAAAAAGCAGTCAAGAATCTAAAGAAGATACTTAGAAGTTTTATGTTAAAATAATTATTTGAATGTGCGCTTTCCTCAGGCAGAGTTCTTATCTGTTCATTTAAATGTGTCATTTATATTTTCTACTCTGAGCAAAGCTGACTTGGAAAAGTTATTTTAAAACATGTCTTTCAATCTAGGCGTATTGGATAAGTAAAGAATCTGATAGCAGTAATCACTTGACATTTAAATGTCTGGTGTATAAACTACTTAACAAATTTTGACAATTACTCAAAACATGTTTAAAACAAGTCAAGGTAACAATGAGATCTGCCTTCAGTGAGAGTGAAGTGACATGGTGAGACATGGTGCCAGGACAATTGGCTCTGCTGGCAATTGTGGGGATGGGACCTGGGGGCCCAGGGCCGGGCAGCAAGCAGGGGCCCCGGAGACAGGACAGGAGAGGAGGCTGGGCCGGCAGGACGAGAGGCTGGTCTTGACCTTTCCTGTCTGGCTCGCTGAGTCCCGGCCCTAGATTACGAAACATGTTCTGGAAATTATTTCCAGCCGGCACACATCCCTGCGGTGACAGCTTATTTCTGGATTCCCGGTGCGAATGCCTGGGCTCTGATGACATTCAGGGGTGTGTTTTACAGCCTATCATCTGATTAGTCACTGAATTCTGAGGACTCTCCCCGCTGGCGATGGGACAGAGCACGTGAGCACAGGAACAAAATAACTTGTTTATTTCCTCCAGGCTCCTTGTAACAGACCGCCAAGTCAGGGCCTCCCTGCCTCTGTGTCCCCTTTGTGAATGTCCCCAGCCATGTGGATGAGAAGTGTGGGGCCCTTCCCGGGGAATACCCCCAAAGCAGAGATTTTTGAGCTGCATATAGGGACATTTCGAACTTGATGTCTAAAGAGATGATTTCAATCATTTCTGAAAATTTTTGAAATACAAACTGAGTCTGTAACAGCTTCTTACAAACCAGCCTCAGCTTTCTTTTGGAGAAGAGCGCTGTCACCCCTTGTCAGTTCTCGGGATTGGGGACACCGAGGACAGAGTGCAGGGTGTTCTAGGAGGTCAGAGGTCATGCCAAGAGGCAGAGTCCTGGTTACAACAGACTTGAGTTCAGACGTCTCCTGACCTCATTGTGCTCATCTTTAAAATGGGTATAGTGATAGAATTCCCCTCCCAGAGCTCTGGGAAGGCTTGATGGAGATCCTGTATGTATGGCATCAAACAGAGTAGTGCGCTTGCAGTTCATCAGAGCTGCCATGGCTGTTGTTACTTGGGAATCATTTTCATGAGACGTAGAGGAGCCCCTGGGGCTTCCCAAGTGGCTCAACGGTAAAGAGTCTACCTGCTAACGCAGGAGACCCAGGTTTGATCCCTGGTTCGGGAGATGCCCTGGAGAAGGAAATGGCAACCTGCTCCAGTATCCTCACCTGGAGAATCCCACGGACAGAGGAGCCTGGAGGGCTGCAGTCCATGGAGTCGTAAGGAGTCTACAGGACTGAAGGCCTGAGCACATGCATGAGAGGAACTGCTGATCTAAAGCTGCTGCCCTGCTCAGAACAAGCCTCCGCAGGGAGCCAGGAGGTACACTAACCCTCCTGCTGCCTGGAGCTGTCACCCCTCAGGTTCCCTTCATTCAGAGCAATCTAGAGCCGGGGTCACCTCTCCCAGAATGGTGGGGGGCTAACTTTTCAAATCCTCTCTGGGGGCCGGGCTCTGTATGTCTTGCTCTGATTTGGGTCCTACTGGAACTCTCTGTTAGTCCCCACAGATATCCCTGGAGGAGGGCATGGCAACTGCAGTATTCTTGCCTGGAGAATCCCCATGGACAGAGGAGCCTGGTGGGCTATAGTCCATGGGGTCGCACAGCCTAAGATATCAGATATCACAGACTAAGCACAGCCACAGATATCAGTAAAAGGAGCTAGGTCCTCCCTGTGAAGATCCTTGAATATACACAAGTGCTGAGTTCCTCCGTATTCTGTGAATATATTGGGGGCGGAGAATTCCTGAATTTGATCTGCTTGCCATCTGCTCCCACAGCAGCGCCCCTGCCTGCAGCCCGGGGCAGGGTCCTCACACTCCCCTTTGCAGATGAGGGGCCCCTAGGACCTAAAGTCACCCCGTGGCCACCCACACCCATGCCTCACGCTGTTTTTTTTCCCTTTGATGAACCAGAGCCTTGGTCTGATCTGTGGTCATAGCCACACGCCATGTAGGACCTATGCCCACGCCCCACAGTTGAGCCGCTGCAGATGCTGGCAGCTGGCAGATATCCAAGCAGAACAGGGGCAGCATTTACAGAACGGGCTCTGAGGCTCACTGCCTGTGGTTGCAGCCTAGCTCTCTTCCTAGGTACCTGGCTCTGGGCAAGTTCCAAAACCTCAAAGCCTCAATTCCTCATTTTTTTTTGGCCGCAGCATGCAGCCTAAGAGATCTTAGTTCCCCGACCAGGGGTGGAACCCAGGCCCCGTGCAGTGGAAGCACAGAGTCTTAACCATAGACCACCAAGGAAGCCCCTCATTTCTTCATTTTTGATACATGGGAAATGCTAGTTAATGCAGGGGTCACAATGAGGGTTAGAACCCATGGAACCCTGCCAAGGGCCTGACTCTTCCCAGTAGGGGCTCCAGGAACGAGGGCGGTTCTCTGATCTCTGCCACCGTCCAGGGTCGGAGGGTAGGCCCCTCGAGGGTGTGGGGGCAGGACAGGCAGAGTGGGATGGGTGGGTGATGGTCAGGGGAGAGCAGGCAAGGGTCCAGAAGGACTGTTGGCTGAGATGGGACCTTTTGCCATCTTGGGGCCCTGTTTCTATGGATATGCCCTCCTCGCCCTGACAGCTCATCCTGGGGGGACCCTCAAGCAAGTCCATATTTGAAATGCCTTCCTCTAGTCTTCTGGCCAAAATCCTCCCCCAGGAGTCTCAGATGAACTTGGAAGCCCCATTAGTGGTAAAACCCTCTAACTCTGATATTTTGTTGTTGTTAACTATTTTTTTTTTTTAACTTTAAACTTTTTATTTTGCATTGTGGTATAGCAAAGAGTTGGACACAACTGAGCGACTGAACTGAACTGATAACCAATTTAACCCACTGCAGTATTCTTGCCTGGAGAATCCCATAGTCAGAGGAGCCTAGTAGGCTACAGTCCATGGGGTCGCAGAGTCAGACACAACTGAAGCGACTTAGCGCACACGCACATAGCCGATTAATAATGTTCTGGTATTTTCAGGTGAACAGCGGAAGGGACTTAGCTATACATATACATGTATCCATTTTCTTCCAGACTCTGATTTTAATTTGTCAAAATCCCCATGGCCTTGGGCATCCCTTTGGTTTGGTGTCCTCAGCATCACACGCCAGTGACCCATCAGCCTCTGGACTCTCTCTGGTTTTCCACCCAGCTGGCTCTGAGACACCTGGGCCTGAGTACTTCCTATTGGGTGGGATGAGGGGATAAAGGTCACGGAAGACCAGGGTGTCTTGAGAGACCTGTGTTTGTCCTGAGACCTGTGTGTCTCGGGGGAGCCTTGGGAGAGGAGTTAAAATGTGTGGCAGGGCTGGCACGTCGATTCCACGTTGTGGCAGGTGACGCTCTTAGGTTTACTTATAAGCCTTGCTGCTCTCATTGCGACTGTGAGTAATCGGATTCTTCCTGTTCAGAGACACAAAGGAGTGAATTTGGGTTTTATCAACACTGATCAGCTTCAGGGCAGTTTGTGAGCTTCTCTCTGGGGATGAACAAGAGGGCTCACGGACTTCAAGGCCACCCCTGGGAAAAGGCAGGCTTCTTCACTGGTGAACACTGGTCAGAAAATTGTCATCAATCCCAGCATTTGGGTGGTCTGTTTCGAGCAAGAGGCAAGAAAATGGTTGGGCACAGGAGGTGGGCTGCAAAGAAGAGAAAAGGACTCACAAAGCTCTCATGTGCTCCTGTGTGGTTTTTTCAAAAAGATATTTATTTGTTTATTTGGCTGCACGGGGTCTTTGTTGCAGCCTGTGAACTCTTGTGCTGAGTGCTAAGTCACTTCAGGTGCGTCTGACTCTATGCGACCCCATGGACTGTAGCCTGCCCGGCTCCTCTGGCCATGGGATTCTCCAGGCATGAATACTGGAGTGGGCTGCCATTTCCTGCTCCATAAACTCTTAGTTGTGGCATGTGGGATCTAGTTCCCTTACCAGGGATGGAACCCAGGCTCCCTGCCTTGGGAGTGTGGAGTCTTAGCCACCAGACCACCAGGGAAGTCCCTTTGTGTGGTTTTAAATCAGGCCCTGAGGCGTGGCAGACAGCTCTTCTGACCCAGTGCAGCGTGCATCCCACACCTATCCTGTAGCTCCCGCCAGCATGGAGACCGCTCCCACCCTTGGTGCCTCTGAAATCGGCCAAGCGCTCAGATCTCCTGAGGACTCATGCCGCCTGCAAACATGCTTGTACATACTTGGGGGTGAAGAGAAGAGAAAAAAACATGGGTGGTCTGCTTTAAATCCTTCGTTGTTAGGACCCAGAGCTTAGCTTTTAACCAAATGATCTTAGCTCTTAACCAAATGGGCCTTTATGTGTTGGTCTCTGGGCTTCCCCCTTGGCTCAGTGGTAAAGAATCCGCCTGCAACGCAGGAACCTCAGGAGACCCAGGTTCGACCCCTGGGTGGGGAAGAATTGCTGGAGGAGGGCATGGCAACCCACTCCAGTATTCTTACCTGGAGAATCCCATGGACAGAGGAGCCTGGCTGACTACAGTCCATGGGGTCGCAAAGAGTTAGACATGACTGAGGTGACTTAGCATGCACACACATGTTGATCTGTGTCTTTGGTTGCTTCAAATTCAGCTTCTCTACTACCCTGGGAGCTCTATGAAATGGAGATCGTGTCTCCTGGATCTGCCCCTGTGACCCCCTCCCCCCAGGGCCTAGCACAGTGCCTGGCACTTAATACATGCTCCCTAAAAATGCTTGATGAGTGAATGAGTGACCACAGGCCTTTGTTTCCAGAAGAAAAATGACAGCAGGAGACACCGCCTTGCGGGAGTTTGGCAGGGATATTGTAGCAATGCAGCAATCTCTGCAACAGAGTATAATTCTAACAGGGCTTCTGCCCTGAACAAATTAGTAAGATGGGTATTCTGAGTCTCCTGTGAAAAGCGGCTGGTAAGCGCTCAGCAGAGGAAAATGCGAGCTGGCCAGGAGTGAAGTGTGAAGGTTGCTGTGAGTGCAGAAATCCCCGGGCCACCCCTTCTGATTCATTCACACATTATCACCTGATGGTCTTGGCCTTGATAAGGTTGGCTGAAATAAGCAGAGCAGCCTCTCCTCTCCACCCGCTCTATACGTCTGCACTCTGCAGCGGGGCCGGGCAAGCGTGGGGCGCCCTGCACTTCACACAGTAACCTAGGGGAGCATCCCGTCACACAGCATCACACCAGTGGGGGCCTCGTGTCTCGTGTCTTAGACTGAGTGTAGACAACACACTTCTCACAGTCAGAGCCTCGGTTACTCGGAACACATACTCTAATGCTGGGGTTTTTCGTTGTTGATAACATGCTCACTGTTGTAAATCAGTGGGTGTAGAGAAAACATGGCATTCTTTTTGGTTGCCCAGACCTTTGCCCTGAAGGAGGATTTTCTGGCTTATCACTTCAGGCAAAGGTTTCATGCCATTATTTTCTTATTCAGGTAATTGGTAAACGTTTCTTCACAAATATGCAGATAATGCAGTGTAATACGCAGATTTTACACTTGGCAAAGATGCTTTAAAAATGGCATCTAGGTAATTGCTTTCAGTTCAGTTCAGTTGCTCAGTCGTGTCCAACTCTTTGCGACCCTGTGAACTGCAGCACGCCAGACTTGCCTGTACATCACCTACTCCCGGAGCTTGCTCATGTCCATCGAGTCAGTGATGCCATCCAACCATCTTGTCCTCTGTCATTCCCTTCTCCTGCCTTCAATCTTTCCCAACATTAGGGTCTTTTCTAGAGAGTCAGCTCTTCGCATTAGGTGACCAAAGTATTGGAGCTTCAGCATCAGTCCTTCCAATGAATATTCAGGACAGATTTTCTTTACGATGAACTGGGTTGATCTCCTTGTTGTCCAAGGGACTCTCAAGAGTCTTCTCCAACACCACAGTTCAAAAGCATCAATTCTTTGGTGCTCAGCTCTCTTTATAATCCAACTCTCACATCCATACATGATTACTGGAAGATCATAGCTTTGATTAGACGAAACTTTGTTGGCAAAATAATGACTCTGCTTTTTAATATGCTGTCTAGATTGGTCATAGTTTTTCTTCCAAGGAGCAAGCATCTTTTAATTTAGGTAATTGCTTTAGGGGAGATCAGCCCTGGGTGTTCTTTGGAAGGAATGATGCTAAAGCTGAAACTCCAGTACTTTGGCCACCTCATGTGAAGAGTTGACTCATTGGAAAAGACTCTGACGCTGGGAGGGATTGGGGGCAGGAGGAAAAGGGGACGACAGAGGATGAGATGGCTGGATGGCATCACCGACTCGATGGACGTGAGTTTGAGTGAACTCCAGGAGTTGGTGCTGTGATTCATGGGTCGGACACGACTGAGCAACTGAACTGAACTGAACTGAATTGCTTTAGGTGTTCCCTTTATCATCTGCATGGAGACCCAGCATGAGGGAACTGAAAGGAAAAAAAAAACATGAAAAAGGAAAAACATTTTGAACACTAATGAGTCAATTAAGATGAAACCTCTGATGTCCTGGGAAACTGCATCACTACCCTGATACCCACAGACGTGAGTGACAGACAGGCTACTGATATTCAGTGTCACTGGGTCTCCATTGGACACTGTGCAGGCGTGCTAAGTTGCTTTATTCGTGTCTGATTCTTTGCAACCCTTTGGACAATAGACTGCCAGGCAGCTCTGTGCATGGGATTCTCCAGGCACGAATATTGGAGTGGATCGACATGCCCTCCTCCAGGGGATCTTCTCAACCCAGGGATCAAACCCGTGTCTTTTATGTCTCCTGCACTGGCAGGCAGGTTCTTTACCACTAGCTCCACGTGGATATCAGGATGCATCTCAGTGTCTGCCTTCCTGTGTCTGTTTTTAAAGGACGGTTTCTTAGGCCAAGGAGGACGTGGCCTATTCCCTCCAGCCTAGTGGTCTAAGTCCTTTAACAGTTGCACAGGGCCCGGAAGGGCCGACGGTTCCCAAGGATGCCGCTTCCTCATGTTGGAAAGGAACCTTGCAGCGGGAGGAGGAGCACAGACCTTCCTAACCAGGTTGCTGGCCGCACGCACTCTAGGGAAAGCCCGACACAGGCTGTCCACTGCCTCGTTTGTTGGGAGAAATCCTGTCTAATGCCTGGGGGATCTCGTTCCCCACCCCCCTCCCCTGCATCCTCTCTAGCCCGCCCCCTCCTGTGCTCATCACGTGCCTCTCCGTATCACCCTGTCCTTGACCTGTCCTGACAGCACCCATCACATTACTTTGTAATTGCCCCTTGATTTGTCTTGTCTTCCCCACCAGACAGACCTGGTGATAACAGGGAGCTTTTCTAATCTTTGCCCTCCTGCTGTCTGGCCTATAATTGCCATCAATAAACACTTATTAGATGAATCAGTCATGTAGCCAAACGATAGAATTAATAAGCAACTCAGATGAGTCTAGAATGGTGCTATGAGCAATGAGTGATTCAGCAGAAGAAACACAGCCCTGGCTCAGCCCGTGTCCACGTTCTTCCTGTGGCCTTGAGCAAGATGCTGCAGCTCTCCGTCTCTTTCTTGCTCTGTGAAAGGGGATTGGAACAACACCTTCCCTAAGATGTTCCAAGGATTACATGAAATAATGAACATAAAAAAAAAAAAAAAAAAACGAACATAAAGCACTTGATCCATAGTAAGCAGTCCTTGGTGCCGTTATTATTGTCAAGAGGAGAACTGGCCAGCAGTAATGAAGGATCAAAAATGAAAGAATGTACAATATTTGTCTTTCTCTTTCTGCCTTACTTCACGCTTTAGAATAGTCTCCAGGTTCAGCCACCTCATTAGAACTGAATTAAATTCATTCCTTTTTATATAGCTAAGTAATATTCCATTGTGTACCACAACTTCCTTATCCATTCATCTGTGATGGACATCTAGGTTGCTTCCACGTCCTAACTATTTTAAATAGTGCTGCAGTGAACGTTGGGGTCCACGTATCTTTTTCAATTATAGTTTCCTCAGGGTAGGATGATTTGAGGGACTAGCATGGAAGCATATATATTACCATGTGTAAAATAGATAGCCAGTGGGAATTTGATGTATGACACAGGGAGCTCAATCCAGTGCTCTGTGACAGATAGAGGGACCGGGGCGAGAGGTGGGGAGTAGGGGAGAGGTGTAGAGGGGCACTCGAGGGAGGGGACACAGGTATACATACCTCTGGCTGATTTCGTGTTGATGTATGGCAAAAGCCATCACAATATTGTGGAGTAATTATCCTCCAATTATAAAAAACATTTTAAAAATGAAAGAATAGGAAACCTAAACATCAGTTCAGTCGCTCAGTCGTGTCCGACTCTTGGCAATCCCATTATGGACTGCAGCACGCCAGGCCTCCCTGTCCATCACCAACTCCTGAAGCTTGCTCGAACTCATGTCCATTGAGTCGGTCATTCATTTCTTATATTGATATTCCACTGAGAGTTAGAGAAAGGAAAGATCGTTGTGATTGGAGAGAGCAACATGGAAAACGTGAGACTGAATCTTTGTCTCTCATGTGTGTTTTTAAAGCCAACACGTAGGACAGTCAGAACCCCTGCGCTGTCCTCTGTGTTTTGCATATGACAGTATCTCGTTTAATCTTACACGCTCAGTCTAATCCACTTACAACACTTACGGGTGCCTTAAGTCTTGGCAGCCCCTGTTGCCAGTACTTTTATGATCCTCATTGCACAGATGAGGAAACAGGCAGAGGGGTCGAGTCGCTTGCTTGAGCTCACTGCACTGGTGGGTGATGGAGCCACATCAGGACCCAGGCGGGCTGCCTGCGGGGGTCACTGGGTACTACTGCCCAAGGAACATGCCGTGTGCCCAGCACAGCGAGGGGACCAGACACCAGCAGGTTTGCTGCTGGGGGTGAGGACTCACAGTGGCATTGGAAGTAAACAATATTTGGCAACAGAGGAGAGGTTGATGGCCGGGGTGGGTCTCCTGGAAGTGGACTTGGGGATGGAGATGAGCTACAGCACGTTTGTCTGGGTCAAGACCTGGGAGGGTGGGGCAGAGGGAAGAGGGCAGGGAGGAAGGGGAGCTGCCACTTGGCCCAGCCTTCTGGGCGGGGAGGACGGTATCAGATGATGGGAGACGGTGAACATCACCATGTGCAGGCTGCGGTGAAAGAGAGGCTGAGGATGGTATCCATGAGCTTCAAGGTTAAATTTCACCCTCTGCCCAATTCCACAGGTGGATGCACAGGGGTTTGCCAGTGTGTGCAGTCAAGGAGATGAAAAATGAAAGCAATGAGACAGCTGGGGGGTCCTCGAGATGGTCCATATTCTCTGAGGTTCAGTTGCATCTGAAAAATGCCGCCAGACGACCCTTCTGTTGTCTTCGGTGGGCTGAAGTGTTAAGTCATTCAGTCGTGTCCATGTCCACTCAGTTTGTGACCCCGTGGATTGTAGCCCACCAGGCTGCTCTTTCCATGAAATTTTCCAGGCAAGAATACTGGAGTGGGTTGCCATTTCCTCCTCCAGGGGACCTTCCCAAACTAGGGATTGAACCTGGGTCTCCCGCACTGCAGGCAGATTCTTTACCGCCTGAGCCACCAGGGTGGGCTGGTTCAAATCAGAGGCGGATCCAGGAAGAGAGAGTTTCTGGTTTGTTCAGTTACCACATTAACAGCGACTGCTACAGCTTTGATTTGCACCTGATATGATAAGAGACTAATTATATGACAGGGTGACCCACATGGCAGGACGATTTCGGTCATAGCAACACAATATTTACCTGGACTGCACACCGTCCAGCTGCTAAGTCAAGATGCAATCTTTTCCAGGGACTCAGCCAATGCAGTGAAAAACAGCCTTCCTTGTTCCTCACACAAGCTCTCTCCAGTTCTAGGAAGCATGACAGGTTATTTTCTTGTCATCTGCAGATTTAGAATTTATTTACTGATGACCTTTTCCGTAAGTATTTTTATATTAAAAGAAAATATCCATTTGAAAGTATGATCAATGACAGGACACCAAAATACAGTATCCTGATTTTGTTTTTTCTTTGTAGATCTGTAAAGGTAGAATTTCACACTTTTGGGGGGTAGATTTTTATCTGACTACATATATCCGTGTGGGGAAGTTTTTGAAAATACTTGAAAATCACAAAAGAAAATAGAAACTGTAGAGACGATTGCTATAAATATTGGATTCCTTCCAACAGTTCCTTCCTGTTGGTTTTCTTTAATCAATTAAAAATACCACATACTCTAACTGGTGGTGGGGGTGTGTTTAAAAAACAGAGGTTTGCCAACTGTGGCCTACATTCGTTCCTTTACATATTGTCTGAGCCGCAGTTGTTTGTTCACTAAGTAGTGTTTGACTCTTTGTGACCCCATGAACTGCAGCACACTAGGCTTCCCTGTCCTTCACTATCTCCCCAAGTTTGCTCGAATTCACGTCCATTGAGTTTGTGATGCTATTTAACCATCTCATCCTTTGCTGTCCCCTTCTCCATTTGCCTTCAGTCTTTCCCAGCATCAGGGTCCTTTCCAGTGAGTCGACTCGTCAAATCAGGTGGCCAAAGTATTGGAGCCTCAGCTTCAGCATCAGTCCATCCAGTGAATATTCAGGGTTGATTTCCTTTAGGATTGACTGCTTTGATCTCCTTGATGTCCAAGGAACTCTCAAGAAGCTTCTCCAGCACCACAATTGGAAAGCATCAATTCTTCAATGCTCAGCCTTTTTTATGGTCCAGCTCTCACATTCATACACGACTACTGGAAAGCTGAGCTACAGTAGTAGAGTTGATTAGCTGCGATAGAGACCATATGGCCCACAGATGTGAAAATATTTAGTGTGGGGCCGTTTTGCAGAAAACTTCTCCAAGCTTTTTTAATATGTCAGGTATCCTAGGCCATTAGCTATTCTTTAAAAACGTGCTTTTAAGGACTTCATGGGGGTCAGGTGTATAGACTGAAGTCATATGTGGTTTCCCCTTATTTGTATTTCACAAGTTTGGTCCGTATGGAGACCTGCTTGGCTCCATCTCCAGAATGTGACCTAGATCCCCAAGCCCCACTCCGTCATCCCCTTGGACCTGGGCCAGATCTTACCCCTGACTGACCCCCACACTTCCTCTTAACCCTCAAGAGGGGTCTTCATGTAGTAGCCAGGACTATTTTGATGATTTCTCCTTCCATTCAGAATACAATTCATACGCAACATAAGGGCACCTCGAACGTGTGTTGGCCCTCCTTTCCATCGCCAGATCCAGGAAAAGTTTTAGGCCGCCTTGCCTACGTCAGCTTCCTGGAATGAAAACAGAAAGGGTCCAGTTTTTGACTTGTAGTAATTGTGAAATCACTGTTAGCTCACTGTGTTGATAGATATAAAATCACAACTCATTTGCATAACATCTTATTCATATTTAGTTTCAAAATGCTGTTTTTCCTCTTCTCCCTTCACGTCAATTTTATTAAAACGAGGGCCACTTTTTGGCCTTAACACGTTTTCCAGAACAAGTTATTTTCTTTCCTGAGTTGTGATAGAGGACTAAAGTCACGGATATTGATCCAAGCTATAAACAGCTATTTCAGTCAATTACTTTTTCACTCTATATTTATCCCTCCCCCTCCCATTTTATTGAGATATAATTACCATACTACTTTGTATAAGTTTCAGGTATATAAGGTAATTATTCAGTACACATACATATTACAAAACAAAGTTAACACCCATTGCCATACAGTTGGACTTCCCTGGTGGCTCCGTGGTAAAGAATCTACCGGTCAAGCAGGAGACTCAGGTTCAGTCCCCTGGAGGAGGAAATGGCAACCCTCCCCAGTGTTCTTGCCTGGAGAATCCTACTGGTAGGAGTCTGGCGGGCTGTGTTCACAGGGCCACAAGAGTCGGACACGATTTAGTGACTAAACAACAGCAACCATACAGTTGCAGGTTTTCTTAGTATTCATTCCTCACTTGTTTGGCTGCACCGAGCCTTAGTTGTGGCACTGGAGATCTTTAGTTTCGGCACGTGAACTCTTAGTTGCCGCATGTGGGATCTACTTCCCTGACCAAGGATCGAACCTGAGCCCCTTGCACTGGGAGCACAGAGTCTTAAACACTGGACTATCAGGGCAGTCCCCACTTACCGTTTTTTTTTTTTTTTTTTTTTGATGACAAGAATTTTTAAGGTTTACTCTCTTAGCAACTTTAAATATATAATATAGTGTGGTTAACTATAGTGACCATGCTGTATGTTACATCCCCAAGATCTGTTCATCTTATAACTGAAAGTTTGTAACTTTTGTCCACTTTGACCCAATTCCCTTCCCACAGCCCCCATCTCTGGAGAATTGCATGGCTCCATCTTTGGCACACGAATACTTAGGATAGTAATTTTCTTAAAACTTTTCGTTTTGTATTGGGGTATAGCTGATTAACAATATTGTGATAGTTTCAGCTGGACAGCGAAGGGACTCAGCCACACATATGCATGTATCCATTCTTCTCCAAACTCCCTTCCCATCCAGGCTGCCACATAACACTGAACAGAGATCCATGTGCTAGTATATTGCTTTTTGGAGAAATTTTTGCTAAGCTTATATTACGATAACACAGCCACTTAAGCTGTGAAGTTGCACACTCCAAAATAATTAAGAAATCTGTGATAAATGTGTTTTTAATGTGTTATTATTTTTTGCCCACCTCTTTAATTAGTGTTATTATTGTTTTTACCCACCCTGGCAATCAGGCAACTGCTGTGACATCTAAAAGCTTCCCAAACCAGCCTTGACTGATGTCATTTCAGTCATTCTTCCTCTCCTAGTGCTTTTCTATTCAAAATTTTAAAGTTGAGTCCACAGCCCTGGTCTGTGACAGATTACAGACATGTGACAGCTCCTCATTTGGAGGGATTTGTTGTTGTTGTTCAGTCGCCAAGTCATGTCCGACTCTTTGTGACCCCATGGACTGCGGCATGCCTGGCTTCCCTGTCTCTCACCATCTCCCGATGCTTGCTCAAACTCATGCCCTTTAAGTCAATGATGCCATCCAACCATCTCATCCTCTGTCGCCCCTTCTCCTCCTGCCTTCAGTCTTTCCCAGCATCAGGGTCTTTTCCAGTGAGTCAGTTCTTCATATCAGGTGGCCAAAGGATTGGAGCTTCAGCTTCAGCATCAGTCCTTCCAAGAATATTCAGGGTTTTCTTTAGGATGGACTGGATTGATCTCCTTGAAGTCCAAGGGACTCTCAAGAGTCTTCTCCAGTTTGAAATCATCTTTTAGAGGGATAATTTCTAGCACAGCGCAGCACAGCACGTTTTAAAGAACTGTGCCTGTTTGGGGGCCTGTGGGCATGCATTCAGTGAAGCCTACCTTTCAGGCCGATGCCCCTAGAGGAGCCTCAGTTTTGCCCTTCGGGTTTATAATCCTGTGCCATCGCAGAGACCCCAGAAACAGCTATTTCTCATTGTTGGGGAGCCTCCCTGTGAACCCCTTCTGTGACAGCAGCTGCACTTGATGGGAGGAGAAGTGGACCCCCAGCTCACCCTGGAAGACATGTGGAAACATGGTGTCCCTGCTTGCACACCCATTGAGGCTGGTGTGAGAAGACATGTTGCTTCCTGGCCTGTGTTCCAGCCCTTGACACGGCCCATTCCTTGCTCTTTGATGACTTTGGACCGAGGCGGTGTGTACATTCTTATTGCTCCTGATGAACACAGAAGCTGGGTCAGGGGGGTTCTTCACCTCTCATGGGCCTCTCCAGCTTTCAGTACAGTGTAGGATTTCACTGTCATGTGTTAAGTCAAGTTTGATATAAAATTCACATTGGTTTTAAATAAGCAGATCAGAAAGCCGTCCCTGGCAGCATAAATCTGCTGTGAAAATGTATGATGAACTGTGTGTATGTTGTTGCCATGGTTTTGATGCTAAAAGTAGGTGCAGGTGAAGAAGCCAAGTCTCCTTTCCATTTTTAAACTGTGGACTTCCTCTGTACTCAAAATAGGAAAGACACATGAAACGTCAGGACGCATGGCACACGTGGAAAGGAAATCTGAACTTGGTTACAAACCTGGACGTTTTATGAGAGTAAGGAAAAAATAGCAGGTGGTCATGGTTTTGTAAGAACGCGCTGGTGTGCAGATGGCTCACCTCCGAGGACACTGCTCGCCGCCGGTGGCACCCCCCGAGGGGCACATGCAGCGCCCCCACCTCACCCATGTCTGTGGAAATGGACATGCACGTGTGGAGCACAGGCTTTTGCTCCTGTGTCTGCTGACCTCTGACTTCTGAGTTCAGTCTCCATATCGTCCCTTGGCTGGTGCTTACAAGGTGGAAAGGAAGCAAGATGATGTTGAGGGGGTTCAGGTGCACTGTGGTTGATCCTAAGCCCAGCTGGAGAGTGAGGGCTGGAGTTGGATCAGTCAAGGGGGGAGCAAAGAGGTGGCCTCTCTAGGTCTCTTAAGGGGCTGGAGGAGGAGTCGTGGAAGAGGGCAGGGTGGGCAGAGTTGGCAGCTGAACAGTTTGCACAACAAAAAGTCCATCATATAGCTCTGGATTATGGCTTTCCTGGTGGCTCAAATGGTAAAAGAATCTGCCTGCAATGCAGAAGACCTAGGGTTGGATTCCGGGGTCATGAAGATTCCCTGGAGAAGGGAATGGCAACCCACTCCAGTATTCTTGCCTGGAGAATTCTGTGGACAGAAGAGCCTGACTGGCTACAGTCCATGGGGTCACAAAGAGTCAGACTTGACTGAGCGACTGACATACACACACATACACACTCTGAGTGCTCATGAGTCCGCCCTGATTGATATACATGAATAGGTGAGTCAGTGAGGGAAGGAGGAAAGGCAAGTCTTCCTTCCAGAAGAATTCTGAAGACTTGAAGTTGCTCCCCCTACGTTCAGGAGGTGAGCTGTGTCCCTTGGGCTCCACCACCCTCCCCCTGAATGTGGGTGGGACTTGGATTTGCTTTCCAAGACCAGAGTATGGAAAGGGAAAAGTGATAACTTTGCAATGGGGAAACCTGGCATACATGCTGTGTAATCTCAGTGATCAAGTGACTGTCACCGGGAGAAGTCATGTGGACATCAGGAACGCCCTGGTGTGATGGGAAGGGCCCTTCTCCTCCATCATCATCTTGCCCCTAAATCCATAGTGAAAGTCACTCAGTCGTGTCCGACTCTCTGTGACCCCATGGACTATACAGTCCTTGGAATTCTCCAGGCCAGAATACTGGAGTGGGTAGCCTTTCCCTTCTCCAGGGGATTTTCCCAACCCAGGGATCGAACCCAGGTCTCCCGCATTGCAGGCGGATTCTTTACCAGCTGAGCCACCAGGGAAATCCATAACCTCAGTCGACTCATGAGACAAATATCAGAAGACCCAAACTGAGGGCATCCTATAAAATTACCTGATAGCTACGAAGTAGCTGTCACAGCTGTCAAGGTAAAGGGACTTCCCTGATGGCTCAGTGGTCAAGACCCTGTGCTTCCACAGCAGGAGGCCCCGATTTGATCCCTAGTTGGGGAAGTTCCACATGCCATGCAGTGTTGTCATAAAAAAACAAAGACAAAAAACGTGTCTAGGTAGGAAACCAAGGGAAGAGGAGCAGCTCTCCTGGACCACAGAAGCTCAGAGGGTATCATGATTGAATGTACTGTGATGCCCCGATGGGATCCTGGAAGAGAAAAAGGGCATTAGTGGAGGAAACTAAAAATAAAATCTGGTGATCATAGTCACCTACTGATGCTGGCATGTAGTTCTGACGGACGTGCCATGGTAACGTAAGATGTTAACCCACGGGAATCTAAGTGAGGGGGGTGGGCAGGCGCTCTGGGTACTATTTTCGAGGCTCTTCTGTAAATCTCAAATCATTCCCAAATGAAAACGTTATTAAAACAAAACATGTTTGTTATGCTTATAGGAGTGAGGGGCTGGGTCCCGGGGGAAGCCCCTCATGGGGAATCATTGTAGAGGCTGGAGATCAGAGATGAACCCTGTCAGTTTTTTTGGGTTTTTTTTAAAGATTTTTTTTTTTAATGTGGACCATTTTTTGAAAGTCTTTATTGAATTCCTTACAGTATTGCTACTGTTTTATGTTTTGCTATTTGGGCCATGAAGCATGTGGAATCTTAGCTCCCCAGCCTGGGATGGAATCCACACCCCCAGCCTTGTAAGGGGAAGTCTTAACCCCTGGATGACCGGGGAAGTCCCTACCCTGTCAGTCTCAATGGACCCAGTTTCTCTGCTAAGGCTTCCTTCAGGTTCACCTTTTGGATTTGTTTCACTGGGTTTTTAAAATGCATTGCTTTTTGCCAGTCATTGAGAGGGCTTTACTCATGCCTGCTAGAAACAAACTCACTCAGGGCTGCCTTATCTGGAACCTTGAGGTGGCCTGAAGGAGAGATACTGCGTTTCTGAGAGGCCAGGTTTATTATCAGGAGGGCAGACAGTGGTTGAGGTGATAAGGAGATGCTGGTCCTATAGTATACTGGAGGGAGCCACCCTGCCACGAGAAGCAGATAGGGGTCTCTGCAGTGAAGGCTCTCTCTCTCTTTTAAAATTTATTTATTTAATTGGAGGCTAATTACTTTACAATATTGTGGTGGTTTTTGCCATACATTTACATGAATCAGCCATGGGTGTACATGTGTTCCCCATCCTGAACCTCCCTCCCACCTCCCTCCTCATCCCATCCCTCTGGGTCATCTCAGTGCACCAGCCCTGAGCACCCTGTCTCATGCATCGAACCTAGACTGGTGATCTATTAGAAGGCTCTCTTTACTGATGAAGACCAGAAAGAGACAAAGGTCTGTCTAGTCAAAGATGTCATTTTTCCAGTAGTCATGTACAGATGTGAGAGTTGGACCATAAAGAAGGCTGAATGCCAAGGAATTGATGCTTTCAAACTGTGGTGTTGGAGAAGACTCTTGAGACAGTAAGGAGATCAAGCCAGTCCATCCTAAAAGAAGTCAGCCCTGAATATTCTTTGGAAGGACTGATGCTGAAGCTGAGGCTCCAATACTTTGGCCACCTGATTCGAAGAACTGACTCACTGAAAAAGACCCTGATGCTGGGAAAGATTGAAGGCAGGAGGAGAAGGGGACGACAGAGGATGAGATGGTTAGTTGGCATCACCGACTAAAAGGACATGAGTTTGAGCAAACTCCGCGTGATAGCGAAGGACAGGGAGCCCTGGCGGACTGCAGTTCATGGGGCTGCAGAGTCAGACGAGACTGAATGACTGAACAACAAGACCAGCAGATACCCAGCTTTTCTTGTAGCAAACATTTCTAAAGGGACTGATTCATCTCCAGAAATGCCTGGAGGCCATCGGATGCTAGCCAGGCCTGGAGAACATTCCCAGAAATGCAGTTACCTGGAGGGGAGGTTCTTTCAGTGTCTGAGATCTCTCAGCCCTCCCCAAGGCCAGGGCAGCAGGTGGAACTCATCCAGCCAAGGTCACAAGGGTGTCAGTTGATGCGTGGTGAAATGGGACTTGAAAGGGATTCTCTGGTCCCTGGCCCATACCCTCAAAGCTAATAATGATTAACTAGTACAAGGCTATGGAGCTGGATAGTCTCCATTTCAGTTTGGCTTCTCCACCAAATACTGGGTAAATGTACAACCAAGAAGCATCTTATCAGGTGCTATTAAAGGAATGAAAACTACTTTTTAACACTGACTTCGCAACATGTGATAAGGAAGATTAACAGATGAAAGTGTTACATAATCCTTGGTTAAACATAGGTTGTAATTACCCTCTGTTTTTCATTGTGTTTTTTTTATTAATTAATTTATTTTTAATTGGAGGAGATGCAGATGTAGAGAACAGACTTGTGGACACAGTGAAAGGAGAGAATGGGACAAATTGAGAAAGGAGCGTGGAAATGGATATGTTCAGTTCAGATGCTCAGTCGTGTCTGACTCTTTGCGACCCCATGGACTGCAGCACGCCAGGCTTTCCTGTCCATCACCAACTCCTGAAGCTTGCTCAAACTCATGTCCATTGAGTCGGTGATGCCATCCAACCATCTCATCCTCTGTTGTCTCCTTCTTCTGCCTTCAATCTTTCCCAGCATCAGGGTCTTTTCCCATGAGTCAGTTCTTCGCATCAGGTGACCAAAGTATTGGAGCTTCAGCTTCAGCATCAGTCCTTCCAGTGAATGTTAAGGACTGATTTCCTTTAGGATTGATTTTTTTGATCTCCTTGCTGTCCCAGGGACTCTCAAAAGTCTTCTCCAGCACCACAGTTTAAAAGTATCAGTTCTCCAGTGCTCAGCTTTCTTTACAGTCCAACTGTCATCCATACATGACTACTGGAAAAGCCACAGCTTTGACTATATGGACCTTTGTTGGCAAGGTAATGTCTCTGCTTTCTAATATGCTCATTACCATATGTAAAATGGATAGCCAGTGGGAATTTGCTGTATGACCCAGGGAGCTCAACCTGGTGCTCTCTACAATGTATTTTTAAGTGCAAGAGATAAGTTTTGGCTTAAGCTGTGTGCCACTCTTGTTTGAGTCACTCCAGGCTTTACCATCTACAAAGACCTCTGTCTCTACGATTTGTGGCTTTAGAAATTTTCCATTTCCTTATGTTTACTAAGAGCAGTAAGACCTGCCAGAGTTCTTCCTCTCCTACGGCTATTTGTCCTAACTTTCTTGGAACCAAAGATTCTCTGTCAAGGAGTTTTAACCCCTGAAATACACATAGAGCCTGAGAAAGGAGCTTTCAATAAGCATGCAAGATTATTCAGAAACAGGATTGTTATTCTTCAGGATTATTCTATGAAGGGAAGCTTGAACCAATAGTGACATTGCAAGCCTTGGGAATTTGATTTCTACCATGTCTGTACTGCTGGAGTTTTATACAATTGGGAGGGGAGGAGTTTGAAAAGGATGGGAGGGGGAAGAGATAAAGAAATAACCCCTCTTATAGAGAAGAGCATCAACAATGTTCTAAAGAAGGCATGAGGAAGTAAGTGGGAATGAAACCAGTCACCACTGACAACAGGTCCTTGGAGAAGCACGAATAGGACTTCGGAGAGACCCTGTTAAGTGCATTGAAATGGGTCTCAGTAAATGATACACCAGTAGTCATGTATGGATGTGAGAGTTGGACTATAAAGAAAGCTGAGCGCCAAAGAATTGATGCTTTTGAACTGTGGTGTTGGAGAAGACTCTTGAGAGTCCCTTGGACTGCAAGGAGATCTAACCAGTCCATCCTAAAGGAGGTCAGTCCTGGGTGTTCATTGGAAGGACTGATGTTGAAGCTGAAACTCCAGTACATTGGCCACCTGACACGAAGAACTGACTCATTTGCAAAGACCCTGATGCTGGGAAAGATAGAGGGCAGGAGGAGAAGGGGACAACAGAGGATGAGATGGTTGGATGGCATCACCAACTCAATGGACATGAGTTTGGGTGGACTCCAGGAGTTGGTGATGGACAGGGAGGCCTGGCGGGCTGCAGTCCATGGGGTCGCAAAGAGTCAGACATGACTGAGTGACTAAACTGAACTGAACTGAGATGACACACAGACACACAACCCAGGCCAGTGAGACAGGGTGATGTGACTCACGAGGTCCCAGCACCTGGCTGGTTTCCCAGAGTCCTCTTTTCCTCGCTCTTCCTTAAGCAGTTGCCAGGCAGCCTCTTCTTCCTCTCTAGGTATCCTGAGGCTACTCCTGTCCCCCGAATTCACCGTCCCTTTCCTGCTCTTCCCCAACTGCCATCACCCCACCGTGAATTCGCCAAATGAATCCGCAAATGGTTACTTGTGTTGTTTACACTTTCCTTCATAGGTTCAAATGGTCATTCACTCCTAAATATCACAATTTAAAATTTAACAACACATAATGAACTTTTATTAAGAAACACATAAGCCAAACCTATGGTTTTTCTAGCAGTCATGTATGGATGTGGGAGCCGGACGATAAAGATTCTGGCTAAGCACCGAAGAATTGATGCTTTTGAATTGTGGTGCTGGAGGAGATCAAACCAGACTGCAGGGCGATCAAACCAGTCAATCCTAAAGGAAATCAACCCTGGACATTCATTGGAAGGACTGATGCTGAAGCTGAAGCTTTGGCCACCTAATGCAAAGAGCTGACTCATTGGAAGAGACCCTGATGCTGGGAAAGACTGAAGGCAAAAGAAGGGGATGACAGAGAATGAGATGGTTGGATGGCATCATTGACTCAATCGACATGAGTCTGAGCAAACTTCTGGAGAGAGTGAAGGACAAGAGTGCCTGGCATGCTGCAGTCCATGGGGTGGCAAAGACTCGGACACGACTTCGTGAGTGAGCAACAACAACAAGGAGCAAGGACCTACTTACTGTACAGCACAGCAAACTATATTCAGAGTCTGTAATAACCTCTAATGCAAAAGAATCTGGACAAGAACGTTATATATATGTATATACACATATGTGTGTATATATGTATTGTGTATATATATATATATATATATATATATCTGAATCACTTTGCCATACATCTGAAACTAACACAACATGGTAAATCAAATATACATCAATAAAAAGATTTTGATTTAAACTTCAGAGCATCAGATACAGCCCCACAGAGATCAGCATGAGCAAGATGCACTGGCATAGGACCCACCTCTTGGGGGCTCTTGGGTCTTTCACTGTGCTTCCTCCCTCCTCCCTACCCCAAAACTTCTCTCTACTCCTTCACCCCCTTTTCCCTTCAGCCATTTGCTGATTCTTCTCCCGTAGTTTGATCCTTCCACTCCTGCGTGCTGGCTCCTCCTTTGTCCCTGGGGCAGCTGCATCCACAAATGTCCAAACCACAGTTTCCAGACAGCTTCGCTCCATCAGTATCTTTTTTAGGAAAGGACACAGTTCAATCCTCGATGACAAGTCACACGATGCATGTGGTATGGACCAGACTGGAAAGGTGTGAGAGGCATTCCCTAGCTAAACTGAATGATCTATGGCACAGACTTGGCTCCAGTTGAGGGGCATCCCTGTTGAGACAGTAACAAATTACGCAGTAATGAAAACAAGAATCGAGCACAAATTAGCAGCATGGAAGTTCTGACAAGTAAGAATATGGTAACAATTTGGGTTATCCTACAACTGATGACCTAAACAGGGACACTGATGAGAGTGCAAGGCGTCTGTTATTGATTATACCAGGACAAGAGGTGAAAATGAAGACTGTCCCAGGCTGGAAATAGGATGATTACAGTGGTACCTCCAGCGAAAGGAAGGAGGAGGTTGACCAGAAAGCTGGAGGACAGGACCTCAGAAGCTCCATGTGTTGGTTACAGAGTACCAGCTATGTTTGGATGAGAAGAAATTTGAGGAAAATGCTTCATAACTCTAAGCATTAAAAAAAAATAAAATGGGTAACTGAGTTGTTTTATTGTTCAATCGCTAAGTTGTGTCTGACCCTGTGACCCCCATGGACTATAGCATACCAGGTTCCTCTGTTCTCCACTGTCTCCCTGAGTTTGCTCAGATTCATGTCCATTGAGTGGGTGATGCTATCTAACCATCTCATCCTCTGTCATGACCTTCTCCTTTTGCCTTCAGTCTTTCCCAGCATCGGGGTCCTTTCCAATGAGTTGACTCTTCACATCAGGTGGCCAAAGTATTAGAGCTTCAGCTTCAGCATCAGTCCTTCCAGTGAATATTCACAGTTGATTTTCTTTAGGATTGACTGGTTTGATCTCCTTGCTGTCCGAGGGCCTCTCAGGAGTGTTCTCCAACACCATAGTTTGAAAGCATCATTTGTTTCTGCGCTCAGCCTTCTTTATCCAGTCACCTGTGTTGATTCTGTCCTAATTATTATAAGAAGCAACTGAGAAAAAAAGATTCCCACTTTCTCTTCCTGGCTGTCCAGATGATCCTGGTCACAGTTTTCCATCTGTATCTCATGCAACTCTGGATTTCCAAGGATTCAATTCAGGGGCTGCCTTTGTGCAGAATCGAGTCAGCCTCTCAGTGCCCTGCTCCCAATTAATCCTGAATCACTCTTTTGGGTTGTTTTGTCTTTTATATACAAAGCTTTGTCATAACAGCATTTAGGGAAAATAAGAGTTTTTTTCACTTGGGAAGCCACGGATCTAGGACAAGTCTCAGTATGACTCCACTAACCAGAAAGCAAGAGACAGGTACCATCTCTCAGTGTAAGATGTTATGACTGTTCATCAGATCATCACTACTGAATGACATTAATCACATGGTATACGTGTATAGTCATTTGAGCCTTTTATTCCTTTTTAAGAGGAGAAAGATGTCCTTTTCCTTTTTGTTCCAGAAATACATTGGCTTTGATACTAATTGACATCCTTAATCCACTTTTGCAAAGTGCATAATGTATATGCTGACTTCTCATGGGAAACAATTTCTGTGTTGGCGACACCACCTTCTTCTATGAAGAATATGCATTGAAAGTCTTTGGTGGGATTGCCAGGTGGTGCTAGTGGTAAAGAATCCGCCTGCCAATACAGGAGACGTGAGAGACACAGGTTTGATCCCTGGGTCGGGAGAGGAGGGCGTGGCAAACCCACTCCAGTGTTCTTGCCTGGAGGATCCCATGGACAGAGGAGCCTGGCAGGTTACCGGGCTATAGTCCATGGGATCACAAAGAGTCGGACACAACTGAAGCGACTTAACACACACTCATGAAGAAGGTGGAGAAGGGGAATTCTTATCCTCTCAAGTCAGTGGGTGGAGGGAGGGCTTGCTTCTGTTTTCTTTCTCTCGTTCTTTCAGTCAACACGAATCTTTTTCTGAACAGTCAGCTGCTTGTAGATGGGAACTCTTTCTGATCTGGCTTGTGGGAAAAGTCCTGAAGGCCTTGTTTCTCAAGTGAAAGAATATAGATTTTTTTTTCCTTTAGTGACAGGAAACCACAGAAAATTTTTTCCCTTCCACTTAAAAGTAACTGTTTTTTCTTTTTCCTACTTTAAGAACATTTTCTTATCAGATGAACCATTTGTATTTGTTGCCGAAAAATGGAAAAACAGGCAAAAAGAATACAAGTTAGAACATTTATTATTTTCTAAAGCTGGAAAAAAAAACCCACAATTAATAGCTCAGTATAGACAATGGCACCCCACTCCAGTACTCTTGCCTGGAAAATCCCCTGGACGGAGGAACCTGGTGGGCTGTAGTCCATGGGGTTGCTAGGAGTCAGACACGACTGAGCAAATTCAGTTTCACTTTTCACTTTCATGCACTGGAGAAGGCAATGGCAACCCACTCCAGTGTTCTTGCCTGGAGAATCCCAGGGACGGGGAGCCTGGTGGGCTGCCGTCTATGGGGTCGCACAGAGTTGGACACGACTGAAGTGACTTAGCAGCAGCAGCAGGTCCTTTGAAACATTTTTCCTTTGTCTCCGCCCCCCCTCCTCGGCCCCTCCCCACTCCTCCTCCCCTTGTCTCCTAGTTTCCCTTTCTTCATTCATATCTTTGTTCAGATATTTTCATCAATATATAACTGTATATTTTTACATCAATGGGAGGCTATGCATTTTGTTTTCTAGTCTCTTTTTAAAGCTGACTATATTATGGAAAGATTTTCATAATCTCATCCTTTTTATCATAAGATTTCATTGCACCGAAATATAATTAACCCCTTGCTGATAAACCTCTAGGTTGTTTTGGTGGGGAGGAGTTGCAATTATAAAGAATGCCTGTATTTATTTTATCTCTATGTGTTTTTATTTTACATATGATGGATGAAATACATAAAGTATTTGCAAGTCATGTATGTATATGAAAATATATGTGAAGATGAAGTCACCATGGATTTGGAGAATGTGTCCTGCTAGGGGTGCTTGATCACAAACATTTGGGGGGCTCTAGCCAAAACAACAGATGATGCTGGACTGAATTAGGACAATAAGTACATCGGGCACAGCCTCCAGGGTGGTTACAAATACAGCTCATGTGTTAGAGTAGATAGTACTTAGTGAGAAGTCTCCCCTGGCTGGTGACGGAGAGGGAAGAATGAATATAATCCCCATGTTTTTGTCTTATTTGACCATTTGGAACATTTCTTCACTTACTGATGTAACTAGTACTAACTAATAATATCATCCTAAAATAATATGGTATGTGCTGTTCTAGGAGCTAGGTCTACCACGCTCTGTACTACTGTTGAGAAACAATAATGAACAAGAGGCTAAGATCCCAGGGTATCTCCTAGTTGGGAGGGAGGGATTCAGACAGCTGGCATGTCAACAAGTAGTGAAGATCCACGGAGATGTTGCTAAATTCTATGAAGAAAATGCATCATAAAAATAAGATTGAGAATGATATGGGAAATGATTTTTCTAAAGAAAGAAAGAAAAAGAAGAGGAGAAACAGGAAAGGATAAGGGAGAGCCAGTTGATGAGAGACAGTGGGTCCTCTCTGGACTTGTTTTTAGAGACGTTTGTGGGAATTCCAGGTATTAAAAGACACACTGAGGCATATTAAGCATTTTAAGAGTTTATTTGAACAAAAACATCAATTTGAACCTGGCAGCACCAAACCAGAAGTGGTTAGGATGCTCCATTGGTGGGAACTGGGGACAAATGAGTCTTTTATAGAGAAGACACAGAAGCAGAGAGAGGAAATCATCTGACTGGCTTTAGCCTAAGTAGTTGCTGACAAAGGTCTTTCTAGTCAAAGCTATGAATTTTCCAGTAGTCGTGTGTGGATGTGAGAGTTGGACTGTAAAAAAAGCTGAGCACCAAAGAATTGATGCTTTTAAACTGTGTTGGAGAAGACTCTTAAGAGTCCCTTAGACTGCAAGGAGATCCAACCAGTCCATCCTAAAGGAAATCAGTCCTGAATATTCATTGGAAGGATGGATGCTGAAGCTGGAACTCCAATACTTTGGCCACCTGATGTGAGGAACTGACTCACTGGAAAAGACCCTGATACTGGGAAAGATTGAAGGCAGGAGGAGAAGGGGACAACAGAGGATGAGATGGTTGGGTGGTATCACTGACTCAATGGACATCAGTTTGAGCAAGCTTCAGGAGTTGGTTGGTGATGGACAGAGAAGCCTGGTGTGCTGCAGTCCATGGGGTTGAAAGGAGTCGGACACGACTGAGCGACTGAACTGAACTAAGTGGTTGCCCTTATTTGGGAAATCCTGGTTGGATGTATGTGATTAGCTGTTCTTATGTTTCTTAACCTTGCAGCATCTGTAGGCTCAGGTTATGATTGTATTACGTAGGCTTCTAAGGCCTTAGAACCACCTGGATCTGATGGCATCCCTATTTAATTAATTTAACACAGATTCTGATGTCTAGTAGGCAGCTTTGTGTGGGTACATTTCTAGCAACTGTCAGTAGGGAATAGCAGCTTATATGTAACATTTGCCAGTTTCCATGCCGTGGCTAATGCAAGCTACCTCCTTCAGAGCACTGAATGTGGGGTGGTAAGAAATGGTAAGAGTTTTCATGAGCAGATCAGAGGCAGCTTTGGTGCATCACAGCTGGTGGGTGACAGGACTCAAAACTTCCTCGGGTTATGATAGGGTTATGTCCCGCTAAGTTGAAAATGTTGTAAGTCAAAAATGCATTAATACACCTACCCTACTGAACATTGCAGTTTAGCCGAACTTATATGTGCTCAGAACACTTCCATGAGCCTACAATTGGGCAACATCATCTAAAAAATAAAAATAAAACAGTAGTCGCTCAGTCATGTCCGATTCTTGGCAACCCCCATGGACCGTGGCCTGCCAGGCTTCTCTGTCCCTGGAATTCTCTAGACAAGAATATTGGAGTGGGTTGCCATGTCCTCCTCCAGGGGATCTTCCCAATTCAGGAATTGAACCTGGGTCTCTTGTATTGCAGGCAGATTCTTTACCATCTAAGCCACCAGGGAAGCCCAATGTCATCTAACACAAAGCCTATTTTATAATAAAGCGTTGACTGTCTCGTGTAATGTATTGTCCCAGGTGGCACTCATGGTAAAGAACCTGGCTACCAATGCGGGAGACAGAAGAGACACAGGTTCAATCCCTGGGTCAGGAGGATCCCTTGGAGAAGGGCATGGCAATCACTCCAGTATTCTCACCTGGAGAATCCCATGGACAGAGGAGCCTGGAGGGCTGCAGTCCATGGATTGCAAAGAGCTGGACACGACTAAAGCAACTTAGCAGATCTCATGTAATGTATTGGACGCTGCACTGAAAGTGAAAAGCAGAATGGTTATCTGGGTACAGAGTGGTGGTAAGCATATTGGTTATTGACCCTTGTGATCACTGGGCTGACCAGGAGCCCAGGCTCACTGCCACTGTCCAGCATCACAGGAGAGTATTGTACAACAGCACTGAGTACTATTAAAAAAAACTTTTTTAATGGGTCTTGTTCTTAGCAGGTGACGAGGAGTCTCTTTGACCAAACTCTAGTCAGGCTTCTCTAAGCTCTTTTTCACCCACTCCAGTGTTCTTGCCTGGAGAATCCCAGGGACGGGGGAGCCTGGTGGGCTGCCGTCTATGGGGTCGCACAAAGTCAGACACGACTGAAGTGACTTAACAGCAGCAGCAGCAAGCTCTTTTTTTTTTTCACCTAGGCGAAGTCTGTGGGTATGACCTCAGGAACCCAATTTTAGCAGGAAACTTGTCAAGTCACTTTATCGAGAATCCTCCACCCTTGGTATTTGATCACCTTTAATACCTAACCAAGGGCTTTCCTCATAGCTCAGTCGGTAAAGAATCTGCCTGCAATGCAGAAGACCCAGGTTCAATTCCTGGGTCAGGAAGATCCCCTGGAGAAGGGCATGGCAACCCACTCCAGTGTTCTTGGCCTGGAGAATCCCATGGACAGAGGAGCCTGGCAGGCTACAGTCCATAGGGTCTCAAGAGTTGGACACGACTTCGAAACTAAACCACCTACCAATACCTAACCAAATCCCTCATGTCTCATCACCTGGCCAGCCTTCAGCAAGAATTTTGTTAGGTCAGTTCAGCAAAGAGGCAACCTACCCCACTTAGTAATTTTCTCTCTACCAGTGACAACCACCTCCTCCCACCACCACCACCACCATTGCTTAGCCATTCATCCTAATATTGCCCAGTAACTTCCAGGAGAGGGAGCTTCCCTCCTCTTGACTCTGAAAGTTCCAGAGTCTCAGTCCACACCGATGTAGGAGTGATGGGGAAAACAAAGCTCTTAGACCAGTGATTATGTGGAGAGAAAAAGTGCATTAAGAAAAGTGGACAGGGACATCCCTGGTGGTTCAGTGGTTAAGAATCTGCCTTGTAGTACAGGGACATCCATTTGATCCCTGGTTGGGTAACTAAGATCCGACATGCTGCAGAGCAACTGAGGCCAAGTGCAGAAGTTAGAGAAGCCCATACACCACAATGGGGACACAGTACAGTCGAAACTTTAAAAAAAATTTTTTTTTAATTTTTTTAAAAAAGAAAAGTGGACATTTAGCTTTGAAATGGCATTTATTTTCTTAGGGCATAGCACTGTGTGATTAAACAGCAAGAGAAAATGGAAATGTTTGCTTAAAATATACTACTAAAATTAAACGCATACGAATTTTGAAAGAGTGTGGGTATAAGAGAACTTGAACCGTACACGTGTCTGGCCGTCTGGGTGCCCTTTTGCCGGAATGAGAGGCTCTGCCATCTGTTCAGCCGGAGGAATGAGAAGAGCCCTCAGGACTGGAGGCTGTTGCTGGCTCTGACCCCAGCAGCTCACCTCACTACTGGGCCCCAGTTCCAGCGACTGAAAGTCTAGGATGGCTTTCGTGGCCCTTCGGGGTCTTTCCCATGTCTGTATTCTGTGAGACCTTAAATTCGGGCGCCCAGTAGACTTTGAATTGGTGATGACGAGGGGACCCTGGGCCTCCTAACCCCCTGCAGGACCACAGGTGTCTGCTGGGGCAAGGAAGCCATGTTGTATGTCCTGCACCCTGGAGTTGGGTGTCTGTGCCATTACTTTCTCCCTCCTCACCCCTGTGAATTTCAGAAATTAACCCAAATATGCTGAAAGGGGAGTTTACAGTTGGAGCAAGAAATTCAAAAATCCACAAAGGAGTGCTTAAAGGAGGTATTGTTAAAGGAAATTAAAGAAGATATTTTATGGTAGTGATGAGTGATTCACCTCTCACACAGACCAGTTAATTGTCCTTTAAAACTGATAGATGGTTTCAGGGATCTAGTGGTCAGTTCTGTAGTCATCCACAGCTGAGTTCAGCAACAGCTATACATAGATATTCAAGAAATTAGTACAAGAGGAACTTATAAGAATAAAGAAAAGGTAAAAATTAATGAGATAGAATTGTTAGAACTGAGAATTAGAACATAAAATTAGCATTGTGGTTGATCAAGGAAAATAGTCTCATGGATAATATTCTCATGAATTTTTCACTTCATTTAGACCTGGAATTTCTAACACAGCACATTGCTCCAATCCTTGGGAGGCTCCGGCATACCCTGATCTTCAGAACTCTGCTTATGATTGTTTTCTTCCAAGGTCAACAGTATTTGAGTTATGTATTTGAGTAACTGCAACAACTTACTCTTAGCCTTTGAAGTCTAAAACTTTAGGTCTTGTGTGGAATACTGAAGGATTGTCTTGAGTTGCAACATGCCTGTATCACAAAATAGCTAATACCCCTCAAAGAAAGTAGACAATATTTGCTTCCACTCTTCATTATACTCTAGAAATTACTTCAGAGACTTGTGAACGTTAAGTGTACATTGAATATAGAGATATTGCTGGGATTAGCTATGACTAATCCTGTGACAATGGAACACATATTTTAAAAAGTGTACCATTTTACATATATACAGTGGAATATTACTCAGCTATTTAAAAACTTCATTTGAATCAGTTCTAATGAGGTGGATGAAACTTGAGCCTATTATATAGAATGAAGTAAGTCAGAAAAGAAGAGCACCAATACAGTATATTAATGCATATATATGGAATTTAGAAAGACAGTAACGACGACCCTGTATGTGAGACAGCAAAAGAAACGCAGATATGAAGAATAGACTTTTGGACTCTGTGGGAGAACGCGAGGGTGGGGTGATTTGAGAGAATAGCAGTGAAACATGTATATTACCATATGTGAAATAGATCACCAGTCCAAGTTCAATGCATGAAACAGGGCGCTTAAAGCCAGTGCACTGGGACAACCCAGAGGGATGGGATGGGGAGGGAGGTGGGAAAGGGGTTCGGGATGGGGGACACATGTACACACGTGGCTAACTCATGTCAATGTATGGCAGAGACCACCACAATATTGTGGGGTAATTAGCCTCCAATTAGAATAAATTAATTAATTTTAAAAATAAATAAATACTAAAAAAAAGTGTACCATTTTGTTTTTATTTTTAAAATTAATTTGTATTGGACTATAGTTGGTTTACAATGTTATGTTAGTTTCAGGTGTACAGCAAGGTGAATCAGTTACACATGTATCCACTCTTTTTTAGATTATTTTCCTATACAGGTCATTACAAAGCACTGAGTTGCGTTCCCTGTGCTATGCAGTGGGTTATTAGTTATCTATTTCACATATAGCAGTGTGTATATCAGGCTTCCCAGGTGGTGCTCGTGGTAAAGAACCTGCCTGCCAACGCCGGAGACGAAAGAGACGTGGGTTTGATTCCTGGGTCGGGAAGATCCCCTGGAGGAGGGCACAGCAACCCGCTTCAGTATTCTTGCCTGGAGAGTCCTATGGACAGAGGAGCCTGGCAGCCTACAGTCCATAGTCTCACAGAGTCAGGCACACCTGAAGTGACCGGGCATGCACGCACGCGTGCTCACAGTGTGTATGTGTCAGTCCTGAGCGCCCCGTTTATCCCTTCTCCCTTCCCCTTGGGTAACTATAGCTTGTTTTCTACATCTGTGACTATTTCTGTTTTGTGAATAAGTTCATTCATACAATTTTTTAGATTTTTGTATATAAGTGAGATCATATGATACTTGTCTCTCTGACGTACTTCGCTCACTGTGACAATCTTTAGGTCCATCCATCTTGCTGCAAATGGCATTATTTCATTATTTTGTATGGCTGAGTAATACTCCATTGTATGTATGTACCACATCTACTTTACTCATTCATCTGTAGATGACATTGAGGTCATGTCCTAAAAGTGGTTGTTTACATGGCTATTGTAAATAGGGCTGCAGTGAACACTGGGTGCATTCATCTAAGGAAAATATATTGTTTCTTAATAATTAGATCTTACTTATGGCTTTACTTTGCCAACCAGGAAAAGAAATGGTTTCAAGATTCTGTGCAAAGCTTTCAGGTTACATTTCTAAAGGGATCTCAGTGTTTTGCCCAGCTCTTTTGAAAGCAGGATTAAGTAATTTTTGTCCTGCTCTTAAAAGTTGTAGTGAATGAGGGTACCTGGTGATTGATGACCTGTGTATGATAATGGGGGCTTCCCAGGTGGCGCTGGTGGTAAAGAACCCACCTGCCAATGCAGGAGATGTAAGAGACATGGGTTCCTTTCCTGGGTCACGAAGATCCCCTGGAGGAAGGTATAGCAACCCACTCCAGTATTCTTGCCTGGAGAATCCCATGGACAGAGCAGCCTGGCAGGCTACAGTCCATGAGGTAGGTCACAAAGAGTCAGATACGACTGAAGCGACTTGGCATGCTCACATTCACGTGATGAGGGGCCAAGCTATCAAAACATCTCAGGCCAACAGCTCAGCCACATCCCAGTGTCAGGCTGCTCCCGGATGACAGAGGGAGGTCCCTCTGAAGAAACCTTGTTGCCCAAAGGAACTCACAGGCTCTTGTTTGCTTACTTCTGAGTTAAGAAATCTAGATGACCCAAAGGAAGATTTTCTTGCAAAACAATAGCGCTCCAAACACAACTGTTTATCAGTATCTCCCCCACACCCACACCCCCAACCCTTTTGTGTGTGTGTGTGTGTGTGAGAAGTGATCTTTTTGCTGAGTGGCTAAGTGTTTCCAGAACAAACAAGCCTCTGGGCTCTTGCAGTCCTGCCCATCTGCTCTCCGCCCTCCAGCCCCTCCTGCGAGTTGGAGATCTGATAGCCCAGGCTGAAGTTTGAAGCTCCCGGTGGCCACGCCGCCCTTCGGAGGGGTGCCTTGTCAATGCCAGGAAAAAAAACAGGAAAGAGAAAGGGTAGGCTGGCTTCGGTGAAGTCATCCCAGTAAAGGTTAATAGCTGGGCGGTGACACCTCCTCACAGGACTGGAGCGAAAATGCTGGGCAGCCAGGCAGCGCTTTGCTCCCAGCTGCCTGTCACGGTCCCGGGAGTAAGAGGTGACCTGTTTATATTTAGAAGGGGACAGTCCTAATAACCCGGCTCCCAGCTTCATTCAAGGCAGGCCGGCGCTTCGGAAGTTTGTAAACACCTACTTTCTGAGTAGGGGAGGAGTGCTTTTCTCCAAAAAGGAAAGAACTTCACTACTGGGTTTTTTCCCCCTCCTGATAATCATCATCAGTGCGGAGAAGAAACTGCTATAGCACAGAAGGGCTGCAGCTTTCTCCACTTGGTTATTATTTTTTTAAAGGGCAGAAATGCCTGAAGGTGAAGACTTTGGACCAGGCAAAAGGTAATAATGATCTGTATTTACTTTTTCCTTGAGTCTATTTCCTTTGCCAGTTATCTTTTTTTTAAAAATTATGACTAATTTAAAAGGTAGTTGAAATTAAAATTTAAAAAGGAGTGCAAACCCTTTAGTTCCAGGAAAGGGAATTTTCTTCAGCATGAGGAGAGAAACCTAAAATTAACAGATATACCCTTAGAAACATATGCCAATAAGCGCTTTTCTTGAACGAGGAAGGGACAGCCTGAAATTATAAAAAAGTGCTTCGACCTACACCCCGTAAAGTATACTTGGGGTTTTTTGATGTTTCATTTTTAACTTTAGGTGGTAGTTGTTAGAAATTTAAGCTAGTGAACATTTTGCAAAAATGCTTGGATTTTAAAGACTTGTTGAACATTTCTAAAAGTTAACTATTAGACCAATATACCCATTTTTATATTAAACACTTTTTTTTTAAACTTCAGTTCTTGTCTTTGAAAATATGATCCCTGGGGCCCCCATATGCAGTACATTAACCAAATACTTTATTAATACCTGGCTCTAAGAAGGGGTATAGAGATGGGAAAGGAAGCAGGCAGTTATTCCTATTAATATGAACATAACTTATGTCCATACTGAAAGTTTCCACTTCTAGCCCCACTGCACTGTTAACAAAATCTGTGTGACTTGGTGTCGTTGGAATTCTGATTCAGGTCATTGAAATTCATATGTGAAAAAGTAGAAAGAAACTTGTTTTAAAAAAGGACAAGAGATTATTGCCAATCGTCAAAGAAAGTGGAAACTGGTGAATCTCTAGGAAAAAGAATAACACAGTATTTTTTTTATCATTGTATGAGCATCCCTTTTCAGCCATAGTTGTATGATTGTGTGTGTGTGTGTGTGTACTATAATGTAGCTATAATCGTGTCCTTAAAAGCTGCTTTTGTCTTTAGTTTTCATTTTCTTCCAGATTCCTTCCCAGTCCCTAAGAGGGGACATGAAATTCACATTTAATTGCCTATTAAAAGAGATTTCTATATAAAATGAGACATCAAATCAAGTGCTTGAAGATGACAATTATACACATGCCTAGATTTAGGACACAGACTAATTGATTAAATAGTTAAGAAAATATTTCCAGAGACATTTAAATGTCAGTTTTGGTTTGAGATGATGGGTGATCTACCAGGATTGTATGTGTCCCCCTTATGACATTTTAATATTTCTGAACGCAGGACTTTCCCTTTTTTACTTTACATCATGGCATTCCTAACGACTCTGCATAAATTTTTGCATAGAACAGGCATTTTTAATGAATACTTGTGAATGGAATGTATTTATAAACCATTTGAACACTGGCAAGAAGTATCTAGGGGGCCTGATCATTTCAGAGACTGAAGGGAGAGTCTTGGCAGAAATGTAATAAAGTTTGCCTTAATGAAATGTTACATTCCCACAATTAAATTAAATCATAATTAATTGTGGCTAATTATAAATACTTTGAACTCGCAGTTTATGATATAAACTAAACAAACAAGTTTTTTTCTGAGAGTGTGTTACTGGTTACAGGGTAAACAGGCAAGAAGGGGAACCCTGAATACACAGTGCATGTGTATCTATTAATAATAATTATTCCCAAAGACCAATAACTTGTGGAAAGTAGAAAACACCCTCACACTGCTCTGAAGTCGTGTACCCCTGCCTCTCCTTGTTTATTCTGCTGACATACTCTCAGCAGTTGGTGGTTTCTATAGAATATACTTTGCTTTGCCTCATATGGTTTGGTTCCACCGTATCTGTGCAAGAGAGTTAGAAAGGGCACCCCAGACAGAGGGGATGTTTAGAGCCCGGCAAGAAGTAAAATATTACACAAGAGGGAATTTTACTCTTGCTAAATTTGAGATGGAATGTCATTGGACATGCCCTTTGGTGTCACTCCTGAAAGAGATGACTATTGTAAGTCTTGAATCTGCTGATAAAATGTGCTGTTGGAGCTTGATTGTGGCAGGTTCTGGGTGAGTCCCACATTTAGGGCTCCTTCGTGTTACTTTAGTCCCATTTTGGAATTTGCTGAATGGCTCTGTAGCTGGCAGTGAGGCAACCCTGAATTCCATCAGTGGAAAGCAAGCGAGGGGAGACTTCGTGAGGGTATCCGGATGCACACTTAGGGCACCGCACGGGCGGACTGCTGTGTGGCTGTGGTCCAGTGGGCCCGACGCACCGTCAAACATTCACCAGTAGATTTCATGTGATCACAGCCACCGGTGGGCTGGGGAGGCAGGGGAGAGACCCTCCTCCTGGCCATTTATCTCGCTGCGTCGCCAGTCATAAGCCCTCTTGGTAAAAACCTCCAAAGACTCCACGCCAGTTTCAAGGTCAGGAGATGAGGGGAGAGGGTGTGAGAGAAGGCCATTCCGATGCTGGGTGGGGAAGGCAGAAAGCCAGGCGTCCGTGTCAAAGGAGAAGGAAGGGAGGGCCACAGCTGGGGAGGCACACTGGATCAAGAAATGCCAGGAGAGTCCTCCTTGCTCCAGGCGCTGGGCACTGCGTGGTCCCTTATCCTACCTCTCACCTCATTTGGGGCCCCACCTGGAGGTAGCAGGCGGGCCCTGGGGTGTCTTCAATAGCCCAGTGAGGTGTGTGTGTGGGGAGGGGATGTGTGTGGACGGGAGAACCGGTTTTCTGTTTTTCTGTTCCAATTGCCTCGAAGGGTGTGGACCCCAGGCCACCCAGACTGAGTTCCGAGTGTGTTTTATCACAGAAGCCCTTCCACAAGAGATCATTCTGTCCACACGTCCCCTGGTTCACTTGGGGCATGTTTAATCAAGCTGCATCTAATCTGGTGGCCGTGCGCCAGGTATGATGGTTTGAGCCTCTGCTTTCATGGAGCACACAGTCTGAATGGGGGTGAGACTTCACACGTTAAAAAAATCAGTAAAAAAAAATACTTCTGATAATAAGGGTTAGAATAAAATATAAGAATGGTCCTATGGGAGATGACCTGGTGGGTGTGTGGGGTGAGAGAGTCTTTAAGCAGGCCTGTCTGACAAAGTGCCCTTTTGGGGCTGAGATGTGAAGGGGTGGTCACGTTGGGGTGTCAGGTCCCCAGGAAGGAGACCCAGCTCGGGTCAAGATCCTGAGTGTGTGTGTGCTCAGTTGCTAAGTCATGGCTGACTCTTTGCAACCTGACAGACTGCAGCAGGCCAGGCTCCTCTGTCCCTGGGATTCCCCAGGCAAGAAAACTGGAGTGGGTTGCCATTTCCTCCTCCAGAGGACCTTCCTGACCCAGGAACTGAACCTGCATCTCCTGCATCGGCAGGTGAATTCTTTACCACTGAGCCTCCTGGGAAGCCCGACACCCGTTAGAAGCAGACAGACGGGAAAAGAGAGCAGTGACTAGGAGAGAGGGTTGGCCAAGTCCGCAGCACCTCCGAGGCCTCGGCAGGGGCTTGGATGGTCCTCAAGGGCATGAGAAGGTAGGGAAGGGTCTGAGGCAAGGGGCCGGGGGGCCTCCTAAATACTCGAGAGATGTTATGGGGTGATACGTGCTTTCATGAATTGATCTCAGGACCTTAACACGGTTTCTAATTTCTCATAGAAATATGGATTCTGAAGGTAAAAATGCTGATTTTAAGAACAAATCTGAGTTTATAAGTTGGAATGAGAAAAGCCTCACAAAGAAGTCTGACCAGTACCCCCTGCCCACCCCAACACACACACAGCTCAAGCTTTGTGTTGAGATGGGTTCCCTGAGCAGGTATATTTCAGCGTTCTCAAGGCTGCCAAAGTCCTTGTGCTGCCTGCCATTTGGTTTTGAAATAAGTAGAGAGAGGTGAAGTTAAAAAATAAAGGTCACACAGCCATTAAGTGAAGGAGCTGCTGTGTGAAGGCAGGCAGCTGCCTCCTGAGTCTGTCCAGACACATGCATAGTTATATGGTGGTGACCCATAGCATGGGATGGACACTTAGAAAGGCCAGTGTGGTCAGCACACTCAGAGAAAGGAGAAAGGTGGCTGGAGGTGGGAGGGGGAGGTGTATAGGATCCCCTCATTGGGCCTTGTAGTCAGTGGTGTGTTGGTAAACGTTCAACAACCTGCTCTCTGTTCTTTAGCATTTGTTGATTCCCGTGGTGTAAATATAACCACTGTGGTCAATTTCAAACCACCCCCATGTGGTCAGTGAAAGTGGGGTTCAAAGGAGATTGGAAAAACTGATTCTTGCAAACCTGCAAGGGTCAGCCGCAATGTACAAGTGGTGCTCGTGAAGTGAGTGAAAGTCCCTCAGTCGTGTCCAACTCCTTGCGATCCCTTGGACTACACAGTCCATGGACTTCTCCAGGCCTTTCCCTTCTCCAGGGGATCTTCCCAACCCAGGGATCGAACCCGGGTCTCCTGCATTGCAGGCAGATTCTTTACCAGCTGAATCACCAGGGGAGCCCAGAAATACTGGAGTGGGTAGCCTATTCCTTCTCCAGGGGATCTTCCCAACCCAGGAATGGAACCAGGGTCTCCTGCATTGCAGGCAGATTCTTTACTAACTGAGCTGTGAGGGAAGCCCAAGTCAGCCTTCCCTAGTAGTCAGTGGTGCAAAAGTCATTATTTAATTCTATTAAAAACTGCTCCATCTTCATTTATATATCCTCAAGGGATACTAGACATTCAGGAAAGCTTTGTCAAAGGAATGAATGGTTTATTTTCCTTCCACCCTTTGATGCGGTCGTGGAAAATATCTCTCAGGCATAGACAATGTTTACCATTTTCGAAATCCTGCTTTGACCCAGCCGGGCTAATATTTAAAATTGATTAAGAGCTTGGAGAACAATGTGATCTGTCCTTGTTGCAAGAGAGTGTGTTTAATGGCCATATCTTTACTCACCAGTTAACAAACCGTTAACTTCCCAAACCCCCAGGGCTCCCCAGTAAGCTTCTGGTAGTCAAGCCCTGTTGAAGCTCATTTCTGTTTCATCAACACAGGGTAACTCATTCTCTGCAATCCTTAAAATGTGATGAAGGTGGCTTTGGTTTCCATTGCCAGAGGAGGGCTGTAGCTGTTGTATGGCGGACCACTGAGAGGCCTGTCCCCAGGCTGCTGCGAGAAGCTGTCCCCAACAGAGGGACTGTCCCCTCGTTCAGGCCACCCTTACTCCCAGCTTTTTGTCTCTTCATGGGCAAATCTGTGTCTGGAGCCACTCGGTGTCTCCTCACTGTAGAAACTGGATTCCCATAGAAGGCATGGGAGGGCACAGGCTCACCTGAGGACCAAAACTCATACACAAGGTTTTCCCACTGAAGATGTTATGACTATTCATTTGGGGAAACCAAAATCGTATTAGAGAAAAATGAATGTAAAAAAAGAATGTAAGAAAAGATCCATCATAATCTTACTACCCTAAAAAAAAAAAAAAGAGGATTGTTATATGATATTCTGTCTTTCCTAGTACTTCCTTGGACAGGTTTTCTTGGCAAAGTTACAATCATGTACTTTACACACAGTTTTGTATGTTGCCTCTTCCTCTTCTGAGCACTTCTCAATGGCATTAAAGATTTGGGGAACTTTTTTTAATGCCTCAAAATACTCTCACCTTTGAATTGCTCCCATTTATTAATATTACTCTGTTGTTCAAGATTATTTTGTCATATATAAATGGGAGAAAGGTATACCACTTTAATTTTTCTCAGGGGAATGCTTAGATCCAGGGCTAAGAAGTCTGAGCTGCCCATTTCCTAAGGCCTGCTTCCAGAAACTGTCCAAGTATCATTCCCACTGTGTCCTGCTGGTCAAGCAGTCAATCCCAGTTTGAAGGGAGAGGACATGAACCCCATTTTTCCTTGGGAAGAATGTCAGTGAATTTGGGGGGGTTTATTTTAAAACTTGTAGACTGGGAAAACTTGTTTACTTACTAATGATTTTTATAAAATGTTATCAGTTGTCATTTGAAAGGATATCAATGGTAAAAATTACAGTCTGGCTCCCTCTTCAGCTTTAAAAAAAAAATGCAGGCTAGTGACATCTAAGGGAATGCTCCAGTGGTCTGGTCTCTTGGTGACTTTTTTATATAGAATAACTTCTTAGTTTGTTGATGCTCACATTTTTACACATAAACACTTAACTATTTTAACTCTTCTGTAGAATGCATACATGGTCTGTGCAATGATGCAAAGCTGTTTCCAGTTCTGGCTGCAAATCCCAATTTCACCAATGACTAGCTGAGTGGCATCTTTGAATTTAATTTTGTTATCAATAAAATGGGGATAATAATACTTCCTTTATCAGTTTGTCTTATAGATGAAATATGGTAATCCACATTAAATATTTAGCTTTATAAGTGGCTTATCATAAGCCTTCAAGAAATAGTTAATGATAATAATACTTGCATAAGTTATATACTTCCTTAGGCAATATAGAATAGGTCACTTTTAAGTGAAAACACCTCAACCATCTGTGGTTTCATCCTCGTGAATATTCTGATTGCTGGTCATGATCCGTGCAGAGGCTGTTCAGTAACCCATCCACTCTAGATGGTGGACTCAGCCTTGGGTGTGCACAGAATTGGCCCATTCTTGTATGGTTTGGTCGAGATGGTCGGTTTGGGTAGGGCCATAATGGGGTGTGTGTTCAGTTCACATTGTTTTGATTCTTCCTGGGATTGATGTAACCCACTGTCATGCCAGTGACCTGTGTTGAGTCAAAGTACTTACTCTTTCTTGAGGGAACAAGGATGTCTGCCCAGTGCATCCAACAGAGAACTGAGTGCCCACAGGAGGGAGTTCAGTGCACTTGTCTAAGTGTGTGTATGGTAGTCGCTCAGTTGTGTCTGACTCTTTGCTATCCTGGATGGCAGCCCACCAGATTCCTCCATTCATGGGATATCCAGGCAAGAATACTGGAGTGGGTTGCCATGCCCTCCTCCAGGGCATCTTCCTGACCCAGTAATCGAACCCAGGCCTCCTGCACTGCAGGCAGATTCTTTGCGGCCTGAGCCACCAGATAAGCCCACTTGTCTAAGTGATTTGCTTTAATCTTATGGGCACCATGATTCTTCTAAACAATTGTATTTCCATCTCTGATTTAGCCATTTGGGGGTAAATCACAGCTCACTTCTAGATGGTATGTGGGACCCTCCAGATGTACTTCTGTATGTTCTTCTTCCCCTGGGCTCTTCTAATTTCCTCTCCCATCAGGCGTTTTAGTCTCATTCCTTTGTAGGGCCACAGGCCCTATGGCTGCAGGGGTTGTATTCAAGGCATCCAGCTGAGAGAGTCAGTGGAGGTGGGGGCCACTGCCGTCCATCCTGGGTTCCATCCCCAAGCCCTGTGCCCTGGAGTGACGCTTCATCTCCTGGAAAAGGTGCACCATTTTGTACAAATACAGCCTGTGGACTAACGGGCTCTGCTCCTTGAGCTGTTTATTTATCCCTCGTTCACTATGTATTTTTACAAGCGACCTCAAATCCTTTCTAGACCAGAGTGAGAAAAAGTAATTACCAAGGGAACAACCTCTGCCACACACGAAGATGCTGTGAAGGGTTAAGGGCAGGAGGAGAAGGGGACGACAGAGATGGTTGGATGGCATCACCGACTCAGTGGACATGAGTTTGAGCAAACTCCGGGAGATAGCAAAGGACAGGGAAGCCTGGCGTGCTGCAGTTCATGGAGTCGCAAAGAGTCGGACACAACAACAGCAGCAACATGTATAAAGAAACAGAAAATGAAGTGTGCCACTCACCTAGTTTTAAACTTTAGACAAGGGGACAAAAAAGATTCAGTACTGGAGAAGGTCAGTTATAGGTTGAAGTTAAGGGGAAAGAAATTCAGTGCCTCAATTTTGTGTTTGAGAAAATAGGGCATCCACTTACAGTCTTTTAAAGGAAGGTTGCTTTGAAAATCAGAAGTTTTCTTCAGCGATTACATTGCTCTTTCAAATAAAATCAAGGAGTTTCAGTTGGTTTCTGGGGCTGGTTGGCCACATCACAGCCTAGTAAGAGTGTATAATAAGAACCAGCCCAAAGTCAGAGGAAGGACCTTCAGGCAGAAGTGAGTTAAAACTCTGTTGATGTTTCTCCCGCTGTTCTTGTGAAACTACCGTGAACTCTGAATAGGAAAATAAAAGTGGCCTCCTTAAGGAGTCCTGGCTTCCGGTTCTTCAGCCAGAGTGACCTCATCTCATCCCATGTTTTGTGAGTGAGATGATCAGTTAGGAGGATTCTACCTGAGCCGTTCCTCCGTGTATTTTTTTTCTAATTTCTCTCTCATCCTCTCCTGCATCCGTTCTGTCTCTAATCTCTTTTCCCTGGTGCCTTCAACACAGGAACTACCTTCTCACTCATGGTACTCACCCACCTCTTGGTCCCAAACTGCCAAAAGCCTGGATGTAGCAACACATGGCAGTACATCTAGGTCACACACTGTCCTGTTGCAGACGTTGGGAAACAGTGGGGTGGGGAGTGTCCTGGCTGTTCCCAGAAGGCACACAGAAGCTCAGTGCTCAGGAGGACACACGTGGGACCCTTAGAAGGAGGCTCCCATGAACCCTCCAGGCAGAACACGCTCCCCTACCTGCTGCCCCCCACCACACACACACCCCACAACCTCATTTCTGCAGGGTTGCCCTGCCCTGGGCGTGACTGTCACCCAGTGGCACAGTGCCACAGAGGCCTATTAAAGATGCTACTCTGTGGATTCAGCAGCGTCTCGAGAGGGATCACCAGCCCACATGGTCTTCCTTGGAAGGGGAGATATGGAACAAGGTGAGAGAGGGCTGAGGCCTCCACCTGCCTGCTCTTCTCCGTAACGCTGATTTATGACGGGTTGGTGTGTTTCCAGGGTGGAGACTGGCTCCCCAGAGCTGGGCAGACACCCACTTGTGGTGGTGCATCAGAGGCATCAGCTTGTAATTACCAGCAAGATGCAGCCTCTTTGCTTGCTGTAAACTGAATGAGCAGCCATGCACCAGTATTATCCATGACTCAGGAAGGAACATCTTCTGGTCGGTGTTTTAGTTGAACTCTAAGCAAGTGTTTTATTTTTTAAAGGAAAACAAGCCCATCTGTCAGAGCGTTTTCACATTATGCCTGTAGAAACATGCCTATAGACTCTGTCTTCAGAGAAGAGGTTGCGATTGTTGTTGTTAGTTGCTCAGTCATATCCAACTCGTTGCGACCACATGGACTGTAACCCGCCAGGCTCCTCAGTCCATGGGATTTCCCAGGCAAGAATACTGGAGTGGGTTGCTATTTCCTTCTCTTGGGGATCTTCCCGACCCAGGGATCGAAGCCGTGTTTCCAGCATTGGCAGGCAGATTCTTTACTGCTGAGCCACCAGGGAAGCCCAGAGAAGATGAGGGGATTACAGATGTGTTTCTACATTTTGGGGAATTATTAGCATCTACTACTGGGAGTATTCTGTGCAGAACTCATTAATTATGTGGCATGAACGTGTAGGTCATTCAGTTGCATCCTACTCTTTGTGACCTCATGGACTATAACCCTGCAGGCTCCTCTGTCCATGGTATTCTCCAGGCAACAGTATTGGAGTGGGTTGCCATTCCCTTCTCCAGGGGATCTTCCCGACCCAGAAGTTGAACCCAGGTCTCCTGCATTGTAGCTCCTGCCGTTTGAGCTACCAAGGAAGCCCATTATGTGGCATATGTATGTTTAAACGTGGCTCTCTTCTCTAAGAAATTAACTCAGTGTTTCTCGAGTAACTTGTTACCTAAGTAGTAGATAACTTTCCTTCCAAAGTGATTAAAGTGAATATGAATTCTAGATAGTCATAGTTTCCCCACTTTGTAATATGAAAACTTCCCTTTAGAAGTGTATTTTTTGTATGAAGGAAGACTTGAGACATAGGAGTACACACATCAATAGATTATAAACCTAGACTTAATTGACTTGCTTGCTGAAACAAGAAGAGATTTGCTCAGTAAACTAAGATACGGCTGACATTGGCAGCGACAATAAAGGAAGAAATAGATAATCCCTTTTTTGGGCACTGCAGAGGGGAAAATAGGAGGCGGTTTGTTCCATAAGTGTTGAGGGTTTGGTGGCAAATGACTTCATTCTCTGATGCCAACTCCTATAAACTGGAAATGGTGCCTGGAGCTCTGACAGGATTGTGAGGCCTCACTGGGAAGATTCTAGAAAGAGTATGATGACAAATTAGCATGGTCTGCTGTACTTGGGGAGGGTAGAGTAGTTACATGTATGAAGCCCACTGCACAAGGGTGAGGAGTATGGGTTGGAGTTGGAGGGGCTGAGGTTTAATCTTTGTTTATTTAGATAAACTTTGAAAGACCCTAAAGTTTTCAGTGATATTTATGGCACCTTGACTTTTCCTCTGCGTTAGATACCAGTGTTCTGAAACTTAGCAGCTTCACCCAGGGAAAAGTCTGAAGGTTAGATGCCTTTTGCTAAGACCTGGATAAACTTCTGGGGCAAGGACTATTTTAAGATCAGAGGAAATTTTTCTCACTGTAATACTTGACAGGCCAAATCTGGCATTCAACAACTTCAACCAGTAATATGACAAATTGTGTGCTTATATTTCGTTAGCAAAAGGACTGTTTTGGTGACCACAGGCTTGAGAGGCTGGTGGGCTGGAGCTGGAAAGACCTGGGTTTAGATCCTGAGTGCTGCTGCTTCTTGGTTGTGTCCCCCTTCTCATCTGGAAAATGGGGGCATTTAGTCCACCTTGTCAGATATTTGTGAGGATTAAGGAAAATGTTATCAAGATCCTAATGTAGTTTCTGGGCTTCCCTGGTGGCTCAGAAGTAAAGAATCTGCCTCCCAAGGCAGAAGAGGCAAGAGATGGGGGGTTTGATCCCTGGGTTGGGAAGGTCCCTGGAGGAGGAAATGGTAACCCACTTCAGCATTCTTGCCTGGAGAATTCCATCGACAGAAGAGCCTGGCAGGCTACACTCCATGGGGTCACAAAGAGTCAGACTCGATTTAGTGACAACAACATGTAGTTCCTCGCATTTGGTATGTGCACAATAAGTGGAAGGTGTCCTTGGACTAGAAGTCCTTTGAATGGTTCCTGGTTGGCTCGCTGGGCTAATCAGTGATCCCTGTCATAGCAGTACCCAGAAGTTCAGTGAAGCCCTGAGGCCAAATCCACCCGCGGCCTGTTTTTATAAATCAAATTTTCCTGGGAAACACCATGCTCTTCCGTTTGCATGTTGCCCTCATGCTGTGAAGCAGAGTTGCGTATACAGACTGGCCAGCAGGGCCCAAATATTTGCTCTCTGGCCCTTTCCAGAACACATTTGTCTCCTCTGCTCTAGGGCATAACAGCTTCCACTGTTTGTCTGCATTCTGAGTCGTGTGTTCATTCTCAAATCTCTTAATGGCCATTGCTGTCACTACTGTAATCGCATAATTTTAATTATAAATTATAATAAACTGATGAAGTAAGAGATCAAAAGGAGTATTGTTGTGGGAGAGTCTACTGGCTGTCCCCAAATCCTTGACTTCCTTTCCTTTGGTAATAAGAATCTCAAGTTCCAGCTGGAAGATGGCCACCAGCAATTTAATTACATTTCTTAGGCTCCCATGCAGCCAGACATGGCCATGTGATGACATTCCAGCCAGTGGGATGTGCTTGGAAGCTTCAAATACAACTTACAGGTCATGATTTCAAAGGGAGAGGGGGTGCCTTCTGCTTCCATCCCATAGACCATGGGATGGTTATGTGATGTTGAGAACATGGAGCAACAAGATGGAAAGAACCTGGGTCTTCAGCATTACAGAGATCTCATGTCAGCCCTGGACCACTGTGCTCTGCTGTCCCTGAGGGAAAACAGAAGTGCTTTCTTGTTTAAACCCCTGTCACTTTGACATTTGACACAAAAGACAAACTTATATCTTAATACATACAGCTGTTTATGAAAATTAAGTTAAATGTATTAGAATCAGTAAGGGCCAGTTACAAAGTAACAATACTATTTTTAAAGAGTGGACAAACAACTAAAAAGGTCCATGGGAAATAGGCATAAAAATTGAGAATGATCCTTTATGTGGGTTGTTTGACTTATTAAATTCTCATTCCTCTGTAAATAAATGAAACAAGAAATTATGGGTAATTCACTAGGATGTGTTTTATGCCAGAACGCCAGTCTTGTTCTAAGCCCTAACTCAACTGGCACATTTATAATTCCCACAGCACATATGCAAACATTAATGTTTACTGGACTGAGTTGACTGACCCACGAGTGGACTGCTTGGTTTGTCAGTCTCCAGTCAGCATTCAAGTTCTACCCTGAGCCTAAGGATATTCACGCCAACTGCTCATTAGCATGGCTGAGAACTAATCATCTACACGAGCTCAGATAGGGCTTCCCTGGTGGCTCAGTGGAAAGAATCCACCTGCCTTCTGGGTCCAGGAAGATCCCCTGGAGAAGGAAATGGCAACCCACTCCAGTGACATTGCCTGGAGAATCCCATGGACAGATGAGCCTGAGTCCATGACGTTGCAAAGTTGGACATGGCTTAGGGACTAAACAATAATAACAACAACTGGAATAGGGAAGTTATCTAATACTGAAAAAGCAGCTTCAAAGTGACCATGGTTTGCAACAGATAAAGATGGGCTGTGTTTGCTCTTTTAAACCCCGTGATGAAAATCTGAGATAGGAAGTATAATCAGTTCAGTTCAGTCTCTCAGTTGTGTCTGACTGTTTTCGACCCCATAAATTGCAGCCCGCCAGGCCTCCCTGTCCATCACCAACTCCTGGAGTTTACTTAAACTCATCGAGTCAGTGATGCCATCCAGCCGTCTCATCCTCTGTCGTCTCCTTTTCCTCCTGCCCCTAAACCCTCCAAGCATCAGGGTCTTTTCCAATGAGTCAACTCTTTGCATGAGGTGGCCAAAGTACTGGAGTTTCAGCTTCAGCATCAGTCCTTCCAATGAACACCCAGAACTGATCTCATTTAGAATGGACTGGTTGGATCTCCTTGCAGTCCAAGGGACTCTCTCAAGAGTCTTCTCCAACACCACAGTTCAAAAGCATCAATTCTTTGGCGCTCAGCTTTCTTCACAGTCCAACTCTCACATCCATACATGACCACTGGAAAAACCATAGCCTTGACTAGACGGACCTTTGTTGGCAAAGTAATGTCTCTACTTTTAAATATGCTATCTAGGTTGGTCATAACTTTCCTTCCAAGGAGTAAGCGTCTTTTAATTTCATGGCTGCAATCACCATCTGCAGTGATTTTGGAGCCCCCCAAATAAATTCTGACACTGTTTCCATTGTTTCCCCATCTATTTGCAATGAAGTGATGGGACCGGATGCCATGATCTTAGTTTTCTGAATGTTGAGCTTTAAGCTAACTTTTCACTCTCCTCTTTCACTTTCATCAAGAGGCTCTTTAGTTCTTCTTCACTTTCTGCCATAAGGGTGATGTCATCTGCATATCTGAGGTTACTGATATTTCTTCCAGCAATCTTGATTCCAGCTTGTGCTTCTTCCAGCCCAGTGTCTCTCATGATGTACTCTGCATATAAATTAAATAAGCAGGGTGACAATATACAGCCTTGGTGTACTCCTTTTCCCATTTGGAACCAGTCTGTTGTTCCATGTCCAGTTCTAACTGTTGCTTCTTGACCTGCATATAGGTTTCTCAAGAGGCTGGTCAGGTGGTCTGGTATTCCCATCTCTTTCAGAATTTTCCACAGTTTATTGTGATCCACACAGTCAAAGGCTTTGGCATAGTCAATAAAGCAGAAATCAATGTTTTTCTGGAACTCTCTTGCTTTTTCGATGATCCAGTGGATGTTGGCAATTTGATCTCTGGTTCCTCTGCCTTTTCTAAAACCAGCTTGAACATCCGGAATTTGACGGTTCACGCATTGCTGAAACCTGGCTTGGAGAATTTTGAGCATTACTTTACTAGCATATGAGAGGAGTGCAATTGTGCAGTAGTTTGAGCATTCTTTGGCATTGCCTTTCTTTGGGATTGGAATGAAAACTGACCTTTTCCAGTCCTGTGGCCACTGCTGAGTTTTCCAAATTTGCTGGCATATTGAGTGCAGCACTTTCACAGCATCATCTTTAAGGATTTGAAATAGTTCAACTGGAATTCCATCACCTCCACTAGCTTTGTTTGTAGTGATGCTTTCTAAGGCCCCCTTAACTTCACATTCCAGGATGTCTGGCTCTATGTGAGTGATCACACCATCATGATTATCTGGGTCGTGAAGATCTTTTTTGTACAGTTCTTCTGTGTATTCTTGCCATCTCTTCTTAATATCTTCTGCTTCTGTTAGGTCCATACCATTTCTATCTTTTATTGAGCCTATCTTTGCATGAAATGTTCCTTTGGTATCTCAGATTTTCTTGAAGAGATCTCTAGTCTTTCCCATTCTGTTGTTTTCCTCTACTTCTTTGCATTGATGGCTGAGAAAGGCTTTCTTCTCTCTCCTTGCTATTCTTTGGAAGTCTGCATTCAGATACTTATATCCTTCCTTTCTCCTTTGCTTTTCGCTTCTCTTCTTTTCACAGCTATTTGTAAGGCCTCCTCAGACAGCCATTTTGCATTTTTGCATTTCTTTTTCTTGGAGATGGTCTTGCTCCCTGTCTCCTGTACAATGTCATGAACCTCAGTCCATAGTTCATCAGGCACTCTATCTATCAGATCTAGTCCCTTAAATCTATTTCTCACTTCCACTGTATAATCATAAGGGATTTGATTTAGGTCATACCTGAATGGTCTAGTGGTTTTCCCTACTTTCTTCAATTTAAGTCTGAGTTTGGCAATGAGGAGTTCATGATCTGAGCCACAGTCAGCTTCCAGTCTTGTTTTTGCTGACTGTGTAGAGCTTATCCATCTTTGGCTGCAAAGAATATAATCAATCTGATTTCGGTGTTGACCATCTGGTGATGTCCATGTGTAGTGTCTTCTCTTGTGTTGTTGGAAGAGGGTGTTTGCTATGACCAGTGCATTCTCTTGGCAGAACTCTATTAGCCTTTGCCCTGCTTCATTCTGTACTCCAAGGCCAAATTTGCCTGTTACTCCAGGTGTTTCTTGACGTCCTACTTTTGCATTCCAGGCCCTTATAATGAAAAGGACATCTTTTTTGGGTGTTAGTTCTCTAAAAGGTCTTGTAGGTCTTCATAGAACCATTCAACTTCAGCTTCTTCAGTGTTACTGGTTGAGGCATAGGCTTGGATTACCGTGATATTGAATGGTTTGCCTTGGAAACAAACAGAGATCATTCTGTTGTTTTTGAGATTGAATCCAAATACTGTGTTTTGGACTCTTGTTGACTATGATGGCTACTCCATTTCTTCTAAGGGATTCCTGCCCACAGTAGTAGATATAGTGGTCATCTGAGTTAAATTCACCCATTCCAGTCCATTTTAGTTTGCTGATTCCTAGAATGTCGACGTTCACTCTTGCCATCTCCTGTTTGACCACTTCCAATTTGCCTTGATTCATGGACCTGACATTCCAGGTTCCTATGCAATATTGCTCTTTACAGCATCGGACCTTGCTTCTATCACCAGTTACATCCACAGCTGGCTATTGTTTTTGCTTTGGCTCCATCCCTTCATTCTTTCTGGAGTTATTTCTCCACTGATCTCCAGTAGAATATTGGGCACCTACTGACCTGGGGAGTTCCTCTTTCAGTATCCTATCATTTTCCCTTTCATGCTGGCAAGAATGGGGTTCACAAGGCAAGAATACTGAAGTGGTTTGCCATTCCCTTCTCCAGCGGACCACATTCTGTCAGACCTCTCCACCATGACCCGTCCATCTTGGGTGGCCCCACACGCCATGGCTTAGTTTCATTGAGTTAGACAAGGCTGTGGTCTGTGTGATCAGATTGGCTAGTTTTCTGTGAGTATGGTTTCAGTGTGTCTGTCCTCTGATGCCCTCAGGCAACACCTACCATCCTACTTGGGTTTCTCTTACCTTGGATGTGGGGTATCTCTTCATGGCTGCTCCAGCAAAGCGCAGCCGCTGCTTCTTACCTTGGACGAGGGGTATCTCCTCACTACAGCCCCTCCTGACCTTGAACGTGGAGTAGCTCCTCTCGGCCCTCCTGCGCCCACAAAGCCGCTGCTCCTTGGACACGTGGTAGCTCCTCTTGGCCACCGCCCCTGACCTCCAGCGTGTGGTAGCTTGTCTTGGCCGCTGCCCCTGATCTCGGGCGTGGGGTAGCTCCTCTCGGCCGCCGCCCCTGACCTCGGGCGTGGGGGCGTGGAGTAACTCTTCTCGGCCGCGCTTCTTCACGGTCTGTCGCAGCTGAGTCGCTTCTGCGCGGGGGAAGTTTAATCACTCCCAGGTAATTAGACCCTGACAGTAAGGAGCACCCATTGCTTCTGGAAAATTTGCCTTTGTCTTCTGACCCTCATCTCTGCCATCTTCTGCTCAATGTTTCCAGTGAAACCAGAGGTCCTGCTTTGACCAGACACAGAATTTTGACTCACATGTTTTAGCAACTTTGGAAAAGAAAGATAACAAACCAGTGAAGGTTGGAGCCTTGGGCCACCTAGAGGATCCAGCTGACTGAGCCTGCAGAGGGTGGGCTGGCTGGACGGGGCGTCTGCTCTGGCCTTGCAGTTCCCAGGGCCCGGCTCGGAAATCAGTAAAGAAAAGATGAACCCTCCTTGTTGTTCTGTCGCTCAGTCGTGTCTGACTCCACAATCCCATGGACAGCAACACGCCAGCCTTCCCTGTCTTTCACTATCTCCCGGAGTTTGCTCCAACTCATAAAATTCCTTATATGGTTTTAGGTTTCTCCATCCTAGGACCACAGATATGGACAGTTTACATCTTTAGTATCCTCACAGTCTCAGAGAATGGAAGCAGATGGGGCCCTCACAGCTTATTAGGAGGTCTGTTTGCTGGGAACATCTCCTAGCCTGAGATCTGACACTTTGACGTCAGTACTTGACGGGTCTCTGATAGCTAATGGCAGAGGTTCTTTTTCCCATTGGTATCACCAGGGGTGTGTTAAGGGATGTTGTCAGCTTTAAACATTTCTCTCTAAAGTTAATGTCAGTTTCTAAATCGACTCTTTATAGTAGAAAATAAACGTTTATTTCATGAAAGTAGAGGACATATCTAGAGTTTTCCTGAGTTCAAGTAAACATGTGAATGGATTATAAAATCCTTGAACAGAAGGTGTCGTTGATGATCAAATCCAGCCGTACTCAACCTGGAGCCCATGAACCCTCTGAATCCCTGAGATATTTCAAAGGAGGCTAAATATTATCCAAAACCAGTTAATATCCAGTCTGGTCCAGCAGAATGGCTCCCCAGTGACTTCTGGGGTTGCTATGCCGCTGATCTGTATATTATTATATTCATGCATTCTTTAGCATAATTCATTAAAAAACATTAATTTCATTTCCTCTTATGATTCCAAAGAGTCCCTTCATAACAGAGTTGATTCATTCTTGGCCTCTCGGGCTATATATTCAAAATAAATTTAATTTTTAAGTGAACCTAATCATTCTTAGCATCTGGGGTGTCTGGTGGTTACGCTTTGTACAGGGATTGTTCAGACCATGTCAGTACTAGATAGTTTTGTTAAAAGGTACATAAACTAGAAGGTATAGGCTTTTGTTTATGACAAGAGAAGCCAAGGCATATATCTATCTATAGAAGCAATTACCTTTTCTAGAGCCCAACATTTTATGAGCTGTCTTTTCCATTTCTTAAAAATGCACAGTAGCATGAGCTAGGGGGAAAAAAAATAATGTGCATGATAAATTCAGTCCTGATCAACATAGAATTCTAAACACAGAATATCTTTCAAGACAATGATTAAAAGATCTCCCTCTCTCTTGCAGTGCACATTATTTGTTTAAAATAGTAATCATGTTGTTTAATTATAGGTGATTTTCTTTGACCATCTGCCTCCATTGGTTTTATTTTGGCTGTGGTCAGTTCCCTGAAGACCTGTTATCTTTAAGACTCTCACCAAGGATGATGAACTCGCAAGAAGCTCAGGATGAAATATTTGGTACCACTTTACTGATCCACTTAGGGCTTTTCTGATAGCTCAGTTGGTAAAGAATCCACCTGCAATGTGGGAGATCCTGGTTCGACTCCTGGGTGAGGAAGATCCCCTGGAGAAGGGAAAGGCTACCCACTCCAGTATTCTGGCCTGAGAATTCCATGGACTGTATAGTCCATAGGGTCAAAAAGAGTTGGACATGACTGAGCAACTTTCACTTTCACTTACTGATCTACTTAACTGGATGGAGACCACCCTGGGAATGTCCAGGCCCAGTTACATGCTGTGTCACAGTAGTCTTGTCCTTGTGGTTCTGGATGGTTCCACATGGCAAAAAGTGTTAAGGCAATCCAAGTGTGGGTTGGAAAAGAATTTGCTGACACAGAGCATTTCAGAAGAGGGTGAGTTTATTAAAAGCAAAAAGCAGAGATACTGAGGGTACTGCAAATGCAACATGCCAACCTCCTGACAGACCAGGGAGAGTAGACACTTTGGGAGGGTTAGTAGCCAATTTTTATAGCTTCAAGACAGGGACAAATCCTGCTGGAAGGTTGGCATTAGGTGATTGGTTAGGATGCCATAGGGTGACTTCCGGGGTAGGCATTTTTGCCTAATATGAGTCAGGAAGCATGCTTGTGATGATCAAGGGGGTTTTTGGCAACAGTCACAAAGGGGCTCAGTCAGCTTTGGAGATGACCTTGGTTCTGGGCTCTGCTTCTGTGGCCTTGGTACAAAGCCTCACACCTGTGGCCTTGGAGCAGGACTCAACAAAAAGTAAACGATTAAGGCTGATCAAAGATCTATTTCACCTTACTCAGGCTCTTTTCAAGTTTATTTCATGTAACTATATTATAGTGTTGGGAAGGAATAAATTTTCCTCAACCCTTCTAGGTACTTCTGGCCAGTCTGAGAATTAAATTGGCATGAGCTAGATTAACAGGACAAAATCAAACAGAAGTTTATTAGCATGTGTATACATGAGAGACACTCAGGAGAACTGAGTAACTACCATCTTTAGATAAAGACACAGAGAATGTCGAGGGTAGTGGTTTCGGACTTTTAAGGCTAGAAGGCAGTTGACATGGAGATAGAAGAGCAGATGTTTGGGGACTTCTCTGATGGTCCAGTGCTTAAGACACCACACTCCCAATGCAAGGGGCCAAAGTTCGATCCCTGGTCAGGGAACTAGATCTCACGTGCCACAGCTAAGACCTGGCACGACCAAATAAATTTTAACAGAAGCAAATGCTTGGTAAGTGAAGGTTGGCTGGGCCTGCAGAGCAGTGGGACACAGAGTGGACTCTGATCTCTAGGCCTGCCGAGTTTCTCCCACCATACTCAGATCATGTTCTTTGCCGATGTCTCTGATTCTCACTTGGTTCCTGGGACAGGCCCTCTATCTACATTATTTTAGGCATTTTAGGGAGAAGGTCAAAGTTTCTTCCTGAGTTTTTTGGGCCTTGGTTGTTTTCAGCTCAAAATAATACACAATTTGGGGTAGCAGATTTTGCTCCCCTGCAACAGAGTACAAGCAGAACGTGATCATAATACATTCTGTGTGTAAAAACATGAAGGCCTATAGCGTTTTACTGACTAGACAATCCAGTTAAACAGTGACCTAGAGGGAGAGGAGTAATGGGTATGGGTATATTGGGCAAAGAGTGTGTTTGGATTTTTCCCATTACTTCTTATGGAAAAACTGGAATAAACTTTTTGGCCAACAACATGGGGCCTGAGCAAGCTGGGGAGGTGTGAGCACACTTTCCTAGGAGATCTGACTCAGTCTCGGTAGTTTCCTAAAAATGGCTACAATATCGGACAAGCAGGTGTTCTCCAATGTACTGGCTTGGCAGTTTATCCACCTGGAAATTGCTTGTGGCAGCCTTTAGATTCTCCTGAACGCCACAGAAGGAATTTGCATTCTAGAGGCAGCCGTGAGTGTCTGCAAAGATAAAAGGGGATGGGGGAGATGGCAGGTACCTCTCTCACTGGCATGAAGTTCAGCCTAGATCATTTCAGTCTCCTTTATTTGCATTGAACTACATTGCACAAGGGAATATGAATTTTTAGAGTAAGGTTTTCTAAGCAAATTATAATTGCAAATGGATATGAAATGTTGGGGGAAATCTTTAAATAAAGTGTTTGCAGAAACCCCTTCACTTTTCAGGTATAAAATGAACAATAACATTTATCAAGGTGGTGAAAAATGCACTGAAGGTAACTCCTTTTTAGTTCATTACCAGCCAAATTCTCTCTCTTTTTTTTTTTTTTAAACTTTTTATTTTGTATTGGGGTCTAGCTGATCAGCCAGTTAAAATGTTGTGATAACTTCAAGTGAACAGCAAAAGGACTCAGCCATACATATACACATATCCATTCTTCTCCATGTGGTGTTGGAGAAGACTCTTGAGAGGGAAGCCTGGCGTGCTGCCATCCATGAGGTCGCAAAGAGTCGGACTGAGTGGCTGAACTGAACTGATTCTTCTCCAAACTCCCCTCCCATCCATGCTGGCGCATAACACTGAGCAGAGTTCCCTGTGCTACACAGTAGATCCTTGTCAGTTATCCATTTTAAATATAGCAGCGTGTACGTGTCCATCCCAAACTCCCTAATTATCCCTTCTGCCCCATCCTTCCCCCAACCCTGGCCTCTCACAACCATTAAGTTCTCAGTCTGTGAGTCTCTTTCTGTTTTGTAAGTAAGTTCTTTCGTATTGTTTTTTTTTTTTTTTTCAGATTCCACATATAGAAGATTTCATATGCTATTTCTCCTTCTCTGTATCAGCCAGATTCTTACTGCTGCTCTGTGTATGAGAAAGTAGGGGAAATACATTCCTGTAACAACTCTCTAAAAGCAGACAGGCTGTGTTAATTGCTTTTTAGAATTTTTGTTTTCCTAAAAAAGCTATCACTAGGAGACATAAGTTCTGAAGTTTGTCTTCACTCCACAGCATCAACCACTGCACCCCACCCCCCAACAAAACATGGCTTCTCGGTAACCTGTGCCAGGCCCACCTCTCCTCCCCGCCCACCACATACTCCTTTCTAGTTTGTGCCAAACACACCCCCACTTTCCGCCATGCTGCTGTTGGATATGGCCTTGTACTCATTCACCATTAAAACATGCAATATCCACACAGTAGCTCATTGTTAAAAATCTGCTTTTGAGGGAGGGCTATGGTTTTTCCTGTTGTCATGCATGGATGTGAGAGTTGGACTGTGAAGAAGGCTGAGCACTGAAGAACTGATGCTTTTGAACTGTGGTGTTGGAGAAGACTCTTGAGAGTCCCTTGGACTGCAAGGAGATCCAACCAGTCCATCCTAAAGGAGTTCAGTCCTGGGTGTTAATTGGAAGGACTGATGGTGAAGCTGAAACTCCAGTACTTTGGCCACCTCATGCAAAGAGTTGACTCATTGGAAAAGACCCTGATGCTGGGAGGGATTGTGGGCAGGAGGAGAAGGGGACGACAGAGGATGAGATGGCTGGATGGCATCACTGACTCGATGGACGTGAGTCTGGATGAACTCTGAGAGTTGGTGATGGACAGGGAGGCCTGGCGTGCTGCAATTCATGGGGTCGCAAAGAGTCGGACACGACTGAGCTACTGAACTGAACTGAACTGATGGCCTGTTTAGCAAGCAATAAGACATCATAATGCAACTCTCATTTTCTCTATGACTGGTAACAGTGATCTTCTTGGTAGGGGCACATTCTTGTGAAGTGAAGTGAAGTGAAGTTGCTCAGTCGTGTCCGACTTTGCGACCCCATGGACTGTAGCCTACCAGGCTCTTCCGTCCATGGGATTTTCCAGGCAAGAGTACTGGAGTGGGTTGCCATTTCCTTCTCCACACATTCTTGTAGGAAACATCAACATTGTTTACTGGCTTTGAAAAGAAAAGAAACAGGAAATTCACTCTTTAAAGATCTAAGGTGAGACAGGGTCCCGTGATTTAACAGTGTAACATTTGTATATGTGTGTGTGGGGGTGGGGGTGGGGGGCTGTGCGGAGTCTTCTTTGTTTTGTTTAAATTTATTTATTTTTCAATGAAACAAAGATGAGTACTTTTAATGATGAAAGGTGCAATTCACAGAGAAGATAGACACCATAAACCATTGGACACCTAACAACAGAGAAACAAAGATACATACAGCAAAAATCAGAAGAAATATAAGGGATAAGAAATATATGTATAATCATAGTGAGACATATTCTTCATTACAGTGCTTGGGCTTCTTCTGTGGTGGTGCTTGAGCTTAATTGCCCCATGGCAGGTGGGATCTTAGTTCGCTGACCAGGAACCGAACCCGTGTCCCCTGCATTGGTAGGTGAATTCTTAACCACTGGCCCACCAGGAAAGTCCCAGCATTTTTATTTTTTTTTATTTTTATTTTTTTTCCAGCATTTTTAATAAATACCTCAGTGATGGATAGTCACTGACTTCCCGTTTGCCATATTCCAAGGTACCCCTTTAAACACAAAGGCTGCCAACAAATTCTCGAAACAAAATTGATGTTAATTGACCTTTATAAAAAAAAAAAAATGCCCCTTGGAGGAACTTGATCATCATTCAGCCTGTTTGGGTTGTATATACCTGTTCCAGTCCAGTGCTATGGCTAAGGTTTCTCAAAAAACAAAATGAGGAACTATATACAGTCAATGAAAAATTTTGCACCATAAGAAATACATTCTTCAGTATTGTCACAGAAGCTTAGGTTTCATGCAACTAGGCCAAAGGATTTTGTTTGTTTATTTGTTTGTTTTAAGAAAAAGCAGGGAGGGGACATTTTCTTTTGAGTCCATTTTGAGTAAATCCTGGATGGTACTTCATTGGAAATGTAGATCCCATACGGAATGCAGAGAAAGGCTTATATCTGAATTAGCAAACGTGCTTCCCAAGAACAATTTCTATTTTCTTTGGAGAATATTTCCTGGTTCTCAGGTATTGTCTGTCCTTCAGGGATAAAGTAGAAACCTTTTCTTTCCTCAGGGGTAGTTATTAAAGCAGATTTCAGTGTTTACAAATGAAAGGGTGTTGACTCTCCTGAAGGTCTCAAGTAGGAGCTTGTTAGGAGCTTGTAATGGAATTTAAACTGTTCATGCCCTCGGCTTAGGAAAGTCTACTTGTTGAAAAATTAACAAAATGAGAACACTGGAAAGTAACTACTATGGGCATCTGTTCATAGAAGCTAGAATCATAAGAAGTAGTGTGATGGGCATCTAAAAAGAAATTATAGAAACGAACTTACAAAACAGTAACAGATCTACTGACTGAGAAGAAACTTAAGGTGGGGGGTGGGGAGTGGGAAGAAGCAGAAGAGGGATAGTTTGGGAGTTTGGGATGGACACATACACATTGCTGTATTTAAAATGGATAACCAACAAGGACTTACTGTATAGCGCAAGGAACTCTGTTCAATGTTGTGTGGCAGCCTGGACTGAGGTGGGGAGTTTGGGGGAGAATGGATACATGAGGCTGAATCCCTTCACTGTTCACCTGAAACTATCACAGCATTGTAAATCATCTGTACCCCAATACAAAGAGGTTTTTTGTTTTTTTTTTTTTTCAAAAGTAATGTGATGGGCAACCAAATGCCAGGATTCCACAAGGTCTTGGTGAATTGATCATTGATGATCTCTGCTCTCTGGGGAAGTGGCAAGGCAGAGATTGAGGTGGAAGGAAGGGCAGTTTCACAAAGTGACTGATCTCTAATTCCTTTGTGACGTGGTATAAAAAGAGAGAAAGACCTCCAAATAAAACACCAAGTTGCCCAGAGGGAGGTGAGGCCTGGCTTCTCAGGACAGGAAGAGACAACACTCAGGTGGGCCTCTGAGTGGTCCCTGGCCGGGGAGAAAGATGTCCACGTGGCTTGTTGATCGGAGAGAGTGAGGGCTTCACATGGAGTGCTATGTAATTTCTTAATCTCGTGTTTGCTTATTTAATCCTCCAGTTGACATATCTCATTTGCTTTGTCATGGTTCTAATTCTGTGACTGTTTGTGCAGGGAAACAAATCCCTGTTTTTTATTTTGTTTCTCTGCTTACACACCCTCACGCGCAAACACACCCTCACGCAGGGAAACACGTCGTGGATCTGGAGGATTAAAAACAGTCATAACGCATCGCACTAAGAAATGCCCAGATCTGTAACTGGAGACTGACTGACCTTTCTAAGAGAAATTCGGCAGGAGTTAACATCAACAGATGTTCACTACCAGCAGAGAACATGAGACCATTAGTCACCAACTGAGAAGGACAGGGCGATGGAGGGCTCGGGGCCAAAGTTTATTTATAGGTGCGATGGGTGAAGCAGCTATTTGTCCTGTTGCTAAGTGACAGCTTAGGTTATAACAAATTCCCTCCTTCAAAAGTTTGTCAATATATGGGATGTCGACGTGTTAACTTTCTATAAAATATGGTTCAGCTTCAACTTCCAATCCGTATGGATTAAAAATAAAACCAGAAAGTGTAAAATAATGTATTTTCCCTGGAGGTAGTTTGACAGTTCTTCTAAAGATCTTTGGAAACGGTTATTGCCATATGAGGGCTTAGGGATATGGAAAATCTAAAAAGTGAGTAGAAAGGTGTGCGCGCACGCGTGTGTGTGTGTACTTGTGCATGTGTTTGAGAGAAAACAGCAATAGCTAAAAATATTCTTTAATGGGTTGACATTGCCCAACAGCAACAAACATATCCTTCTGTCCCGATAGCAAGATGAATATTCATGGAGTTTCACATTCTGGATGACTTCACGGGCCCCAGTCCTGTCTCCATGGGTCTCACTGGTGCTCTTGAGTCACTTGAAAGTCACAGAAGGTGGGCCTGGATCCAGGGATCTCCATGGCATTAAGACCCAGGTTTTACCAGAAGGAATTCCACCCAAAACGCCAATTCCCAGTTCAGGAAACGTTTGGAATAAATGAGCCCTATTTCCTTATTACCTAATTTCAGTGACACATTAATGCTCCATTTCCAAGAAGAAAAGATTGAAACATTCCATGTAAGTGAAAGTTAGTTTGCAAATTATTTAGACTTTTTGCCTATGGTATATTCTTACACATATAAAGGAATACATGCTAAATATTGTGATAGGTAACATATAGAAGCATTGAGATAAATGAATAAAAATCATACATGGTGTCATTAGACTTGGCATGGGATATGGAATCACTTGAGGGTCCTGGAATATAATTAGCTGAAGCAGTGGAGAGAGGAAATAGGAATCTAAACTCCTGGGTCCCAAGCTTCACCTGGGAACCTAGATGAAGCTGAACCTTCTTCAGCGTTTCTAGTTCTGTAGCTCAGAATTCCGGGAGTCTGTAATCCATCCATGTTACTGCTCTAGCGTTCTTTCCCACTCATCTTTGAAATGCTGCCAAGTTCCATTCCAGGAAGTTCTTCCTGTGTTTCACTTCTCATGATCAGCATTTTCAGTTCCATTTATGAAGGTCTCCTATTCTGTGTGTATTTGTACTCTGACCTCAGCAGTTAATGTATCTAAGCCTCATTTCCTCATCCGTAGGACAGAATAATAAATCGCATCTCACACATAGGCTGGATGTAAGGATTGAATGTGATGGTAAGTTTTCAACATCATAGCATGGTGCTTGGCTCCTTGTAAGAATTAGTTGTTACTCTGATTTCGCATTGTCTGGAACCCCCTTTACTTGAACTTTTCATCATCTTCTTTGGTGTGAGCTTTTTGTTCTGTTTCCATCCTTCCATTCTATTAAAACTTTATTTAAACATCATCTAAATAGACGTCATCTAAATTTATTAAAACGTCATCTAAATAGAACTTCTAAAAAGCACTAATTTGAAAAGATACATGCACCCCAGAGTTCACAGCAGCATTATTTACAATTGCCAAGATATGGAAGTGACCTAAGTGTCCGTCAGCATATGAATGGATTAAAAAGATGTGGTGTATACATATGATGGGATATTACTCAGCCATGAAAAGAATAAGACTTTGCCATTTGCAAAAACGTGAGTGGACTTAGAGGGTATTATGCTAAGTGAAATAAGTCAGACAGAGAAAGATAGATACTGCAAGTTCTCACTTATATGTGGAATCTAAAAAATATAAAAAAGTAGTGACTGTGACAAAAAACAGAACAAACTAGTGGTTACCATTGGGGAGGAGGGGACAGGGAAAAATAGGAGTAGAGGGGAGCAAGAGGCACAAACTATTAGATACAGCATAAGCTACAAGGATATATTGCACAACAGAGAGAATATAGCCAATATTTCATAATAACTATAGAGGATAACCTTAAAAAATTATGAACCACTATGTTATATATCTGTAACATATAATATTGTATATCAGTATTACAAGTTGATTGTACACCAACCATACTTAAGTACAAATCAAACAAGGTGAAAAAACTAACAAATGAAACCATTTGAGTACTAAAAACTAAAAAAACAAACAAACAAAAAACCAGACAGTAAAAGTTGAAAATCGCTCAGTTGTGTTCTACTCTTTGTGACCCCATGGACTATAGCCCACCAGGCTCCCCTGTCCATGGAGCTCTCCAGGCAAGAATACTGGAGTGGGTTGCCATGCCCTTCTCCAGGGGATCTTCCCAACCTAGGGATTGAACCCGGGTCTCCTGCATTGCAGGCAGATTCTTTACCATTTAAGCCCCCAGGGAAGCAAAAAAGAAACTGAACTGTCATACTAAACTCTGTGGAATCTTATTCCATAACTCTTTTTAATAGTTGTTTCTATCTTATAATTTAAAATATATTCTACAGTTCTCCATTGCACCCCTCCTCCCTGAAAAATGTAGCACTTTGTTTTACATTGTAAATGCCAAAAATCAGACTGAAGCCAGTTAGAGCCAAAAAAGGGGGAATGGGCTCTACAAAGAGGGCATCTATGTTTGGGTTTGTTTTGGACTCAACAGAAACCAGATGACCTCACACTGAGCATCAAATCATTCATAGCCTGTACCCCCACTTACCCCTACTCCTCACACTCTTTGTCCCACTTTCTGTCTCTCTCCATCTGCTCCACGATTCCTGTCTCTTGTTGGTGATTATCTCCTCAAATCTAAAGCTCAAGAAATATGTGCAAAAGTTATTCCAGTATGCAGTAGATGCAGACACATACTGTCTGCACTTATATAATTCCACTTATATGAGGGACCTTGTTGTTGTTCAGTCAATAAATTGTATCCAGCTCTTTTCGACCCCATGAACTGCAGCACACCAGGCTTCCCTGTCTTTCACCCTCTCCCGGAGCTTGCTCAAACTCATGTCCATTGAGTTGATGATGCCATCCAACCATCTCATCCTTGGTCACCCCCTTCTCCTCCTGCCCTCAATCTTTCCCAGCATCATGGCCTTTTCCAGTGAGTCAGCTCTTTATATCAGGCAGCCAAATAGTCAAATTCATAGTCAGAAAGTACATTGGTAGTTGCCAGGGTCCAGCTGAGGAGTGGGGAGGGGGACGGGGACGGGGAGTTGGTGTTTAACAAGGACAGAGTTTCAGTTTAGGAAGGAGAGAAATTCAGCAGACGGATGAAGGTGAGAGTTGCTCAAGAGTGTCAATGCACTTGGTGCCACGTCACTGTACAGTTAAATATGGTTAAAATAGTATGTTATGTTACTTTGACCACAATTTAAAAAAAACATTAAAAAGGAAATATGTGCAAGGATTTAAACTTTGGTATATTAAAACCTGTTCTTTTGCTTTGAAAAATTACTTTCAGTTTTAAAAATATCTTCTGAGTTTTAGGTTCACTGAGCTCAGTCGCTCAGTCATGTCCAGCTCTTTGTGACCCTGTAGACTGTAGCCCGCCAGGCTTCTCTGTCCGTGGGATTTTTCAGGCAAGAGTACTGGAGTGGGTTGCCACTTCCTTCTCCAAGGTTCACTAGTATATACTAAAAAGATTTATTATCCTATAAAATATACAATAATGAAATGATTGTAACATATTCAATAGGCTCTCCTCATATATCCAATCCCCAGCTTGGTTTTTGAGTGTCTCCGCCACCCACCCTCCCCCAACCCCCAGCAATTAGCCCTCAATTCAGTGAAATGTCGTTTTATAAAACTGAGTTTCATACATAACGTGAGCAGGAGAGAACTCATTTTGGGGTCACACCTAACCCTTTTACTCGCTGGTTGAGATGCAGTCAGATCACTCACTCACTTGAGATCCCTGAGGTGGGACTGGTGACAGACAGACAGCTGCACTCAATGCAGGTTGATTGAAATGAACTGAAAGGGAAATGATACTGAAATGCATTGTTTGTTCTCTGCCAGGATTAATTTATTTCAGCATTATTTTTGGTTGTACTCAAAGACACTTGGGAGTGAAAGAGATAAAACAGGCTGCCGGCATGTGTTCTTTCCTCCGGAATTACCATCTATTTTTAAAGAGCACTGGGGCATCACACTTAGTCTTACAGAACCCCCTAACGGGGAGAATTGTGTGCTGCACCCGGAAAGCCAAGTCCATTCCATTCCTGGTTCGTGTACAGAGCCCTTAAATGTGCAAAGCCTAGTTTGCTTTTTAATATAAAATTCAGACAGTGTTTTTGTTAAGTAGATTTTTAAAGAAAAAAGATACACAGTCAAGTAAAAGGTACTTTGCCGTATACGTGAAACTAACACAATATTGTAAATTAACTGTAGTTCAATGAAAAAAGATGAAGAAAATTCTTTACCACTGAACTATAGTGCCACCATTATCATTTGTTCGTTTGATATTTTGTTGAATAAATACTGTGCAAGGAAGTCCCTATGCATATATTAAAAGAGTACATCATATATGATAGCATCAAAACCCATCAGATTTCTAGGAACAAATGTCATGAAGGGTGCATAACCTCTACACTAAAAGCAGTAAACAAAAGATAAAAGAAAAACAAAATTATAGTTATGTGTTCATACACATCGGTGTGTGCATGTATATTTAATAGCTTTACAATAGATCTTGAAATATGGTAGCGTGTGTCTGAACCTTGGTGCATCTTTTTCAAGATTTCCTTCACTGTTCTAATACATTTGTATCAGTTCTAATGAGGTGGATGAAACTGGAGCCTATTACATAGAGTGGAGTAAGCCAGAAAGAAAAACACCAATACAGTATACTAACACATATATATAGAATTTAGAAAGATAGTAACGATAACCCTATATGCAAGACAGCAAAAGAGACACATGTATAGAACAGTCTTTTGGACTCACAGCGAGATGGTAGTCATCTACAAGCCAAGTAGAGGGTCCTTGCCAAGAACTGTGTCTGCCAGCACCTTGATCTTGGACTTCCCAGTCTAAAGAAGTGTGTTGCTTAAAAAATTAAAAATTAAAAAAAAAATTCGCATGTAAATTTTGGGATTAGGCAGCCAATTGGCATAAAATCTGATGAGATTTTGAATTTGTAGGTCAAATTGGAGAGAATTGACATATTTACAATATGCCAATATATCTACTCCATGAACATATTCCTCTATTTACTAAGGTTTTCTTAAGTTTTTCTTACTAATATTTTGTAGCTTTTAGTGTAGCGATTTATTCATCTTTTGTAATATTTATTCCTAAGAATTTAGTGGCCTTTGATGAGACTGTAAATTATATACTTAAAAAATTTTTGTTTTTTAAGTTTCTATGTTATAAATAAATGAAAACTCAACTGAATAAAAAAAGGTTTGAAAGAAAAAATTAGAAAATCATTTAGATCCCAGTTTGACCATGTGGGTTATTTGGTCCATAACAAAACTCACCACTTTGTATTCCTTTATATGACAGAGTTTGGAGGAGGAAATGGCAGCTCACTCCAGTATTCTTGCCTTGGAAGTTACATGGACAGAGGAGCCTGGCAGGCTACATCCATGGGGTTACAAAGAGTCAGACTAAACAACTTAGCGACTAACAACAACAGCATGACACAGTTAAATTACTTTAAATCAGTTGGATCCTTTGAGCCCCTGCTTTTAAGCGGTGTTAGGACCACAGTGGCATTTCAGTCTGGACTCATTGTTCTCCGCTACTGAGGTCGGACCTCTGAGCACTCTACTCCGTTGTGTGAATTCTGAGCGTGTCTAGTCCCGTCAGTGGGATCCAGTGTCCTCCAGCCCTGTGAGCACAGGACTCCCTTCCCTCATTCCCTCACATCCTTTCTGATGCCTTTTGTTCCTCACTCGTACTGTGGTCACCCTCAGCTGGAGAGTCCAGGGGACCCTGGAGGTGGCCTGTGTTCCCTGTTCAAGCTCTTACCCCTTCCCCCGCACACTCTGTCCTGCCAACTCCAGCCTCTGTTTACTCTCACGGCTGCCTCCTCAATTCAGCTAGTTGCCAGGACCCACCTTGGGAGGGGGTGGCACCTCCCTGCTCTGGAAGTTAGGTCCCTGCTATACCATCTTGCCTGAAGCAGACTTTCCCTCTTGTCTCTTATTTTTGAAACAAGAATCCTATGTGGTTTTCTCACTGGGTGTTTCTCATTTTGATCTTAGGATAAGAAACACCTGACTCAAGATGAACTTATTTGCAAAGAAGAAATAGAGACACAGATGTAGAAAACCAATACTTATGGACACCAAGGAGGGGAGGGGCGTGCAGGATGAATAGGGAAATTGGGACTGACATATACCCACTATTGATAGTATCTAGAACCTACTTATAGTGCAGGAAACTCTACTCCCTGCTCTGTGGTGACCTAAGTGGGAAGGAAATCCAAAACAGAGAGGATATATGTATATGTATACCAGGCAATCCTAAAAGAAATCAACTCTGAGTATTTATTGAAAGGACTGACGCTGAAGCTGAAGCTCCAATACTTTGGCCACCTGATGTGATGAGCTGACTCATTGGAAAAGACCCTGATGCTGGGAAAGATTGAGGGCAGGAGGAAAAGAGGTTGTCAGAAAATGAGATTGTTAGATAGCATCACTGACTCAATGGACATGGGTTTGAGCAAACTCTGGAAGATGGTGAAGGACAGGGAAGCCTGGTGTGCTGCAGTTCATGGGGTCAAAAAGAATCGGACAGGACTCAGCGAGTAAACAACAGCAAATAGCTGACTTGCTTTGGTGTGGTAGAAAATAACACGGTGTGGTAAGGCAACTATACTCCAATAAAAATTAATTTTAAAGGAAAGAAACACCTGCCTGAGAATCACCTGGGACGCTATTTTCAAAGGGCAGATATCTGAGATCACAGCAGGCCTGCTCTACCAGAGTTTCTGGAGTAAGGCCATGACCGCTGTTTAAACAGTGCTCTGGAGTTCACACGTACTTTCCACGTAGAACTACCTAAAGAGATTACTTTGGCCACATGTAATGTCTATGCCTGAGTGTGTTCTCATAATTGCCTGATGGCTCAGCTGGTAATATAGGAGTATTACCTGCAATATAGGAGACCTGGGTTCGATCCCTGGGTTGGGAAGATCCCTTGGAGAAGGGAAAGGTTACTCACTCCAGTATTCTGGCCTGGAGAATTCCGTGGACTGTATAGTCCGTGGGGTCTCAAAGAGTCAGACATGACTGAGAGACTTTCATTTTCACTTAATTTTCATTTTCTCAGTTCCATGGACAGAGGAGCCTGGCAAGCCGCAGTCCGTGGGGTTAAAAAGAGTTGTACATGACTGAGTGCATGGTGAGAGCATATACCCACACACACAGAGATGGAGGCAGAAGGAAGGGATGTTGGCTTCAACTTCTCCTGGGAATCCAGAGCTCCCTTCTGGAACAAAGTGAGGCTGCTTGTCTCAGGAGCTATTTCCCTTAGATCTTCTCAGGCTGGTGGAATCATGTTGGTTCTTCAGTAAGCAGCTGCTTGTCTTGAGCATGTTCTTTGTCAAAAATCTATCCCTTTAGTTTCTCTTAAAAAGGAGACTGTAATTTGCTATATAACTCTGGGAACTCAAACCGGGGCTTCGTGACAATCTAGAGGGGCAGGATGGGGATGGGAGGGTGGCTAAAGAGGGAGGGGACATACGTAAGTGTGTGGCTGATCCGTGTTGATGTATGGCAGAAACCAACACAATACTGTAATTATCCTTCAACTAAAAATATAAATCAATTTTTTAAAAAAGGAGAATGTAACTAAATGGACATTTTGGAAAGCTCTGCACAGCTGCAGACTCCTGGGCAGAGCCCTGGTGACAGATGGGAAGGCTGGGAGGTATGGCTTCTCCAGGAACCATGTGACCTGGATTCTTGGAGAGTCTGGGAAGCTGGGGCTGATGGTCATGATGGAGGGACTCTCACTTGGTCCTTGTCTCCTGGCAGGAGTGTGCCAAAGATTCACTCCTTCGAGAGAGAGAAAATTAGTGGGGAAAGGAAGCAAGTGAAGGTAGGGAGGAAAGAAGGAAAGAAAAAAAGGTAGACCAACAAAGGAAGTGCATGTTCTCTCTGAAACTTCGGAGGAAAAATCCTTAGCCCTGGAATATTAATGCTGAAGCCATTGGTATCTTTTTTCTTTTTTTTCCTCTTGAGCGAACATCAGTCATAGAACACTTAACACTCTTTGGTGAAGAACTTGGTGAGTCAGACAGAGAAGCAGAAGTATCATATGGCATCCCTTATATGTGGAATCTAAAAAGAAATGATACAAATGAACTTACAAAACAAAAGCAGACTCATAAACTTATGATTGCTGGGGGGAAGGATGGAGGTAAAGGGTAGTTAGGTTGTTTGGAATGGATATGCTATTCATATATGATATATATATATATATGGATGATATTCATATATTCAATATGCTATATTGAAAATGGATCACCAACAAGGACCTACTGTAGAGCACAGGGAACTCTGCTCAGTGTTATGTGGCAGCCTGGATGGGAGAGGAGTTTGGGGAAAATGGATACATGTATATGTATGGCTGAGTTGCTGATTAACAACTATCAGAACATTGTTAATCAGCAATTCCCCAATACAAAATAAAGAGTTAAAATTTTTTTAATGATTAAAAAAAAAAAGAACTTGGCCAAGATTCACACCATTTTTCAGCCTCCTTTTCTCTTGCTTGGGTCTTTCGTTGCCTGTTGTTCAGCGCCAGGGATGGTGGGAAGAGAGCCACATGCCATGTAAAAGATCTGTCTCCCTAGCATCGTCCAGTATTCACAGGAGATCCTTTCTCTGGTTATGCGTTTTCCAGACAAGGCTCTCTAGGAAAACCTAGAGTTTCTTTATGGAGCAACTCAGAGCCTGTGTGCACCCACACATGTGTGTATGTATGTGCAGCTGTAACCTGTATTGTCAACCATCCATCAAGCATGAATCTTACGTTCTGATGAATATTTGGATTCTGAACAGGAAGTACTCTTTTCTTTCTGTAAAGAGTTGGTCCTAATGATGCCCTGTTGGTCTTGGTCACACCTCATTTGCCCTGACTCTGAAGGAGTGAGGTTGATCAGCTTATGTTCCTTCTTGTTCTAAATTATAATTCATGGCCTCTTCCAAGATGTCACTGAACGGATTCTTCCCTTGAAGAGGGCACATGTTTTAAAGGGAAGAGAACTATAGGAAATCAGGCTCTGCCCTGAACTAGCTGAGAAAATAGGGATCTCCCTTTCCCCATTTATAAAAGAAGGGAATTTGAAAAGCTGCCATCAAGTGTCCCATCTCATTCTAAATTATATAACTGTATTATTCAAATATATTATGTAACTGAATTACCTAAATAGAACTGTGGTGATGTCAGTTACCGGTAGACTATATATAATGGAAGACAATAGAAATGTATAGCCCACTGGTCCTCAGAATTAGCCGCTGGACAATTTTAAAGTATCATGAAACTCCCAGAAAGTAACTCTGCTGGGTGCATGTTTTATTTAGAGTGTACATGTAGAGTGACATCTCTTCTTGGCCCTTGAATTCCCATTTTCTTCTTAAATCATATTTCCATTAAATTTTATTCAGGATAATCTATACATTTATTTTTATCTCAGACATTTATACTCTTTCCCAAACCTGTTTGGTTAGATGATATTTTCATGATTTACACAAAGAATTTCTCATTTCTGTTTGTGATTTTTACAGTAATGCAGGTATCATTAGAATAGTTTAAGGCATTTGAAAAGATGCTTTGATAAGCCTCAAGTATTTTAGTTCCCCACATAGATACTGAATCCTGGCCATGGCAGTGAAAGCACTGAGTCCTAACCACTAGCCCATGAGCGAACTCCCTAAAGGGACTTTGTTAAAAATAAAGATAAGTAACCAGTGGAATTTGTTGTCCCAAAGTACTGTCACAGGAGGTAACATTTGTATTTTGACTATAAGATGTGAAGTGGGATATACTCGTGTAAGAATGTTACTGATTTAATTAAAAGAAAGAATATACACTTAAGCATCAAAAATCACTGCAAATGGTGACTGAAGCCACAGAATTAAAAGATGCTTGCTCCTTGGAAGAAAACTTACGACCAACCTAGACAGCGTATTAAAAAGCAGAGACATCACTTTGCCAACAAAGGTCCATATAGTCAAAGCTATGCTTTTTCCAGTAGTCATGTATGGATATGAGATTTGGACCATAAAGAAGGCTGAACACCGAAGAATTGATGCTTTTAAACTGTGGTGTTGTCAAAGACTCTTGAGAGTCCCTTGGACTGCAAGGAGATCAAACCAGTCAATCCTAAAGGAAATCAATACTGAATATTCATTAGAAGGACTGATGGTGAAGGTGAAGCTCCAGTCCTTTGGCTACCTGATGTGAAGAGCCGACTCACTAGAAAAGACCCTGATGCTGGGAAAGATTGAAGGTGGGAGGAGAAGGGGACGACAGAGGATGAGATGGTTGGATGACATCACTGACTCTACGGACATGAGTTTGAGCAAGCTCCAGGAAACGGTGAAGGACAAGGAAGCCTGGCCATGCTGCAGTCCCTGGGGTCGCAAAGCGTCGGACACGACTGAGTGACTGAAAAGCAACAACAATCAAGGAGTTTTAAATCAAGGGTGTGAATGTGTACATGTATATAGCTTTAAGAACAGTAATATTGTACATCATTCTTGTGTATCCAGCACTTGAATTAAGATATATAACATAAGGATATTCAAGAATTGTCATCTTAAGTCTTATTCCTTACATACTCTCATCTGAGGTAACTGCTCTCCTGAATTTTGTTTTTTTCTGTTTTTAATGTTTCCTTGCTTAAAGAACTGTTAGCTTAATGTGATTTTGAGCTTTATAAAAATGTAATTATGCTGTGTGTATTCTTCTGTGAATTTTTTCCCTCAATATTACGATCCCAAGGTTCATGTACAAACTTGGAACTTGTATTCCTTTATTTCCATTCCGTCTTTCATTTCTGAACACAGCTCACTTTATTTGTTCATTATCCTAATGGAAGTATATCTTAAATTTGCTTCAAAATACAAAATGTCCACTCATTCCATTGTAATCATTAAAATAATAATAATCAAATTAGTTCCATTATGTTTTTTCATAGATTTTTGTTAGAATTGTATTTGCCAGTCAATTTAACCAAATGCTCATATACTACTTACTAGGCCTAGAGAGTAGAAATTAAAATCTTTATTAGGTTAGCCAAAAATTTTGTTGGGGTTTTTCCATAAGATGTTACCCCAAATGAACTTTCTGGCCAACCCAGTATGTCATGCACTGAGCCAGCCGCAGAGGAGCCTACCCTTGGCAATTTGTTAACAGGCCTATGTTGTTGTAGAAAAGAAACCATAGGTTAGTAGCCAGTTCAGTTTTTACTCCCCTGTACAAAGTCATTTCCCATTAAGTTAATACACTGGCAAGGTTTTGTTACAGATAGTGACCTCCTAGCCATGCACTTACTGTTTCTTTTAATAGGTCTGGAATCATTCATAGGATATGCAGACCTAGTGCTAGGCTTGGTCACCAGTGTCAACAGGCTTGCTCAGTGAGTCACGAGTGGGTAGCGTTTATGAATACATAAACTGATAGCTAAACGTCCCCAAAAGTTCATTTCTTACAATAGTTGGGAAATCATTTGGCAAATGTCTACCTCATGGAGTAGCATCAGCCTGAACGCTGGAGGCTCAGTGACTGTCTGGCAGAGCTTTGGTTGAGGCTGACAGAGCAAAGAGGAAGGACAAGACTTTTTTTTTTTGCCTTTTTAATGCTGTTGAACTCACTTAAATTAGCTTAAAATTTATACTAAAAAGGGAAATTGTATTGATTGTAGTTGTCATGGTGTTGATTTGAAAATTTATTAAAAAGAAACAATTTCTGAGTAGTTGAGCATCTAAGGGCCAAAGTGGCTTTGATTTGTCGTAGGGCTGAGTTGAAGGCAGGAGAAGAAGGGGACGACAGAGGATGAAATGGTTGGATGGCATCACGGACTCAATGGACATGAGTTTGAGCAATCTCCGGGAGGTGGTGATGCACAGGGAATCCTGGAGGGCTGCAGTTCATGGGGTCGCAGAGAGTCAGACGCAATGGAACAACTGAACTGAAAGTGAAAGTGTGTGGAAGTGTTAGTCGTTCAGTCGTGTCCGACTCTTTGCCACCCATGGAATGTAGCCCTCCAGGCTCCTCTGTCATGGGATTCTCCTGGCAAGAATACTGGAGTGGGTTGCCATTCCCTTCTCCAGGGGATCTTCCCCACCTAGGGATCGAACCTGGGTCTCCTGCCCTTCAGGCAGGCTCTTCACCGTCTGAGCCACCAGGGCTACTGGAGTCCAATCTAGAGATCAGTCTCACTCTGGCACCCTTGCAGTCACAGCTCAGAGGACACCTCACTAACACTGTGTCCTCTACTGGACACATTTGTTTAAAATTATCTATGAAATGATTGAATTGGGGGGCCCTTGGTAGATCTTGTTTGGTATATTTATGTGATAAGGTAGGATTTTAAGAGTGGCATTTGAACTTGATGGCTTTGTAACTGTAAGAAATGCCCAGTGTCTCTATGTCTCCCTCCTGGAGCAGTTGTGAACAGTTTTTAGTTCCTGTAGAAAAAATGAAGACAGGGACCCACAGTACGTGCCTGGCATATACACCACATTCAGCATGTTTTCTGATGATGATTGAGAAAAGATACTCTAGAAAAATATGGGGTATTGAGAGATCTTGTTGAGCTTAACAGTTTTCTACTGAGTTGACCAACATGGAGTACCACTGCCCCTTGAACAACCCAGGTTTGAACTGTGTGCATCCACTTAGAGTGGATATTTCTCAATAGTAAATATACAGGGTCTGTTGTCGGCTAAACCCTTGGATGCAGGGGAATGACCAACATGAAGGGGCAACAATAAATTGTACATACATGGATTTAGTGCAGCATTGTGCAAGGATCAAGGGTGTACTGAAAATGCAATATTGGTGTTGATGTTGAGGATGATAAGATTTATGCCAAGGTTTCTTTCAAGGTGCTGTGGCTTCTGTATCCCTAAGGTTTAAAACATTCCTAAGAATCCCACAAGGTCTCTTCCCGTCGTCCCAGCTCCCTGCAATGTTATTCTCTGGTTCGCTCTGCTGCAGCCGCACCAGGCTCAATGGTGCTTCAGCTCCATCTCACACCAGTGCCTCTTGCACACGCTGTACACTGTTCTGTTTTGTCTGGAACCCTTCCAAGCCCTTATAGGAAATAGTGTAAATGCAGACTGCACCGTAAAAGTGACATCTTCAAAGATGCCCCAGCGCCTCCACCCTATGCTATTCCTTTGTTGTGACCAGATAATCGTGGAGTTCCGTGCTACCCTTGGCCTGTGAACGTCCTTGGACAGCTATCTGACTTGTTCATCTCTGAATTTATATGGCTTTTCCAGAGAGTGTAGTCACTAGGAGGTGCTGAATGAATATGTGCTGAAGCAGTGACTACTGAGTGAATTATCCAAAGTTCAGTTAAAAGTTTTGTTTTCTTTTTCTCTCTTTAGCTGGGAAGTTATCAATTCTAAACCGGATGAAAGGCCCAGGTTCAGCCACTGTCTTGCAGAATCATGGATGAATTTCAGCATATTTCTTCAAGAAATGTCTGTGTTTAAACAGCAGAGCCCTGGCAAGGCAAGTTTTCCAGGGAAGGAGAATGATGTGTGTGCTTTAAGATGTGCAATAAACTTGGAAACAAATGAATTAACCTATTTCATCAGCTTGTAAAAGTTTTCCAACTCTGAATGTAACATACTGGGAACTGTGCCATAAAAACTGATATTAGCAAGGTCTGGAAATGTTAGTGTGTTAGCACTAGAAAGTCCTCAACCTTATAATTTAGTTGGAATTGGATTTCTATTTTATCAATATCTATGTAGCTTATTAGCTAAAATAAAATGAATGATGATTTGTCTTCTCACTCAGTGAGACCAAAGATAAAAATGTGTTAGGGGCTCTGTGACAACCTAGAGGAGTAGAATGGGATGAGAGGTGGGAGGAAGGTTCAAAAGGGAGGGGACATATGTATACCTATGGCTGATTCACATTAATGTATGGCAGAAACCAACACGACATTGTAAAGCAATTATCATTGAATTAAAAATTAACTAATTAAAAAAAGAATTTCAGTTTATGTTAATCTAGACTGGGAGAAGACAATGGCACCCCACTCCAGTACTCTTGCCTGGAAAATCCCATGGACGGAGGAGCCTGGTGGGCTGTAGTTCACAGGGTTGCTAAGAGTCGGACACGACTGAACGACTTCACTTTCACTTTTCACTTTCATGCATTGGAGAAGGAAATGGCAACCCACTCCAGTGTTCTTGCCTGGAGAATCCCAGGGATGGCAGAGCCTGGTGGGCTGCTGTCTATGGGGTCGCACAGAATCGAACACGACTGAAGCGACTTAGCAGCAGCAGCAGCAGCAGCAGACTGGTTCTCAAGTCAAAGGGAGATAGAATGAACACATAGCCCTTTGAGGATGCTTTTGGAGGTAACTGAATCTCACTTCAGTCTAACAAGTGAAGATTCTTGTATGATTTACTTAAGAAAGGAAACCTTTGGCAGAAACATCCATAGTGATCATATGAATGGAATGAGTATTTTTCCAATGAAGATGAAAACCCATGAGGAGCAGAGTCAAGAGTGGTTTGAAGGGGCTGCATGGAGAAATGCACACTGGAGTGTTTCTATGTGTAGAAGCAGCTTCCGCTGTATCCTGACACCATGGGTGAGGTCGGGCACCATCAGTAGACCCTCCCCTTCCAGGGCCGTAGTCAGGTTTCTTGAACATCCCCCTGTCATTGGAAGGAAGGACCTAGGAATGTCCTCATTTAAAATCCCTCTCTTACAGGAAATCTAACCTTCAATGAAGAGTAGAACTATACTTGGACACATTTTGAGCATACTAACATTGCAACATTATATATGGATAAATCATTTTAATCACTGAAGGCAGTTTTTAGAATAGATACCAATATGGTGGTGGGGGTGGAATAAGTCATGCTTTTATTGCTTCCTTTACTGAGATGATTAAACACATTGTCAGAAGATTCTGAACTTAAACTTTTGCATTGGGTTACACTAATGTGCCCCAAGTCAGTTAGCCTAAGATGATGATGCTCTTAATACAGATTTAGTGGATAATATGAAATCCCTTTGCAGAACTGAATTCTGTATATAGTAATGCCTTTATTTGTTCTTTTAACTTCTATGGTCTTTCGCCTTCCATTTTGCAAATAGAGCTCCATATTCTTCAAGGACCTCTGATACTTGAGAAACAACTCTTAATTTTGTTCCCACAGTTTCATCTGTTTTCCTTTTGACTAGTGAATTTGTTCGGAGAAGGCAATGGCACCCCACTCCAGTACTCTTGCCTGAAAAATCCCACAGATGAAGGAGCCTGGTAGGCTGCAGTCCATGGAGTCGCCAAGAGTCAGACACGACTGAGCGAATTCACTTTCACTTTTCACTTTCATGCACTGGAGAAGGAAATGGCAACCCACTCCAGTGTTCTTGCCTGGAGAATCCCAGGGACGGGGGAGCCTGGTGGGCTGCAGTCCATGGGGTCGCCAAGAGTCAGACACGACTGAGCGACTTCACTTTCACTTTTCACTTTCAAGCATTGGAGAAGGAAATGGCAACCCACTCCAGTGTTCTTGCCTGGAGAATCCCAGGGACGGGGGAGCCTGGTGGGCTGTTGTCTATGGGGTCGCACAGAGTCGGACACGACTGAAGTGACTTAGTGGCAGCGGCAGTGAATTTGTTAACCCTGTGCCAAGAGTGAAAAATCAAAATTAATCTGAATTTTAGATCCCCTTTCTGTTTCCCTTTATCAGTTATTGATCAGAATTGTATATGCTGTCCTCATGACTTATTTTGAAATTCCCTTAATGAATTTTCTTGGCTTATCAGTGAAATTTAGTACCATAATGTAAAGCAAAGGAGTAAGATAGTTTAAAGAATAGAGTATGGGAAAGAAGTGAAGACTTTATGGGACAATTTTTCTGTCTTGATGTTTTAATTTCCTAAAACAACCAAGATTCTTTTGGCCACAACTGACAGAAAGAAAATAACTGAATTTTGCCATAGGAATTTAGTTTTACTCGTCGTTGGTTTCCAGGTGACCTAGGAGTGGAGTTGGTTTGAGGAGCAGGTGGTTAGAAAGGAGGATAGTAATGGCCAGTAGATTTATCCTACGATCTACTAGTAATCTACAATCACAATTGCTTACCACCTGGGTAAATTGCTGTTATGTTTATGTAAATACCTCTAATTTCTCTAACTCGTTTTGCTGGATTTATGGATTTCCATGGACTTACAGGTGTAGTTTGAACTTACAGATTTCATTCCTGGACTGCATTGTTTTCAGAGAGTGACCATGAGTGAAAGAAGTTTCCAGGCACATACTACTCTTCAGGTCTCTTGCATTTAGTAACGTAGCCGATTAACGGGAGATGTTCTCTGTGCCAGAAATTAACTTCTGGAACCTTCAAAATGATTATTATTAAATGTGAAAGTGGATTAAGGCTCATTGAATACAGCAGTCATTAGATCTAAGTGCAGAGAACAGTGTTTGAAGAACGTTTGCCATAACATGATAGATGACACATAGATCAATAAGTGTGTGTGTATCCTGTGCTCTGAAGTGTCTTGGTGTTATGAGCGAGTGAGTAACTGTCCCATTACTTCTGTTACTTCTAGTTTTGTCTCCTGGTCTGCAGCGTGTGCACCTTTTTTACCATCTTGGGAAGTTACATTCCTGGGGTTATACTCAGCTATCTACTGTGTAAGTATATAGAACATTCAGCTAATTGATACAACACATACGATGTTATTTAATGGTCTATTAAGAACTTCCATAGCTTAGAAGAGCGGGTATGAGTTCTTGATTATAAATAAAGTTGACTATTTAATTTTCTGCTCTTCAAAGTTTCTTCTTTTTCTAGAGACATGTTGCTTTTCCACAACTGTACAAATCACTGTCAAAAAGCAAGATTGTAAGCAACTCATTTTATTTTAAATTATGTCAATAAAACAATAAAGTTATACTCTCCACTCCCCAACCCAAACACATTAATTCCTTTCGCCCAAACACATTAATTCCTTTGCCATTGTGCATGATTGGCAGCTCAAATGTAATTAAAGGCACAATGAGGACGTCCCTGGGTGGCTCAGTAGTGAAGAATCCCCCTGCCAAAAGCAGGAAACATGGATTTGAGCCCTGGTCTGGGAAGATGCCACATGCCTTGGAGCAGCTCAGCCCACGCACCACAACTATTGAGTCTGTGTTCTGGAACCCGGGAGCCACAGCTACTGAGCCCACGTGCTCCAGCTGCTGAAGCCCACACAACCTGCAGGCCGTGCTCCACGACAGGAGAAGCCACAGCAATGAGAAGCCCTTGCCCAGCAAGTGGAGAGGAGCCCCTGCTCATCGCAGCTACAGAGAAGACCCAACACAGCCAAAAATAATAAAGAAGTAGATTTTTTTTTTTTTAAAGCACAATGAGACATCATTATACCCCCACCAAAGTGGCGGAAATTAAAACTACTGACTGTATCAAGTATTAGGCAGGATATGGAACAATTAGAGTTCTCATGGATCAGTAAAATGGCGCAGCCACTCTGGCTAACAATTTGGCAGTTTTCCAAATGACCCAGCCATTTCAAAGCAAGGTATTTATTTACCCAAGAGAAATGAAAGCATACACCTTCACAAAGACTTGTGCACAGATGTTCATAGAGGCTTTATCTGTAGTCTACTCACTCCAGTATTCTGGCCTAGAGCATTCCATGGACTGTATAGTCCATGGGGTTTCGAAGAGTCGGACATGACTGCGCGACTTTCACTTTATCTGTAGTAGCCGAAATCAGAAGATAATTCATATGTCCATCAACAGATAAATGGGCAAACAAATTGTGATATATCCATACAGTGGATTACTACTCAACACTAAACAATTGATATATGCAAAGATCTGGATAAATATAAAAGTAATTAGTTGAGTGGGAGAAGCCAGGTTAAAAAACAGACTACGCACCATACGATTCCATTTATATATAATTCACAGTAATCTTTAGTGACAACACACAGAAGTGATTCTCTGGGGATGGGGTGGGTGGGGCGGGGAAAGGCAGGAGAGAGGAAGGGCTAAGAGAAACAGGAGGAAACTTTAGGGGCTGGCAGGCATGTTCCTTATTTGTCATAATGATAATTTCTTAGTTATATGCATGTGTCAAAACTTTTCAAACTGTACACTTTAAATGTATGCAATTTATCATATATCAACTATAACTCGAAAGTGCTGTAAAGAAGTTGTGCCTTCATGCTTTTCCTGAAAAATGTGACATTCTGGCCCTGCCACCTTTTTAAATGGGGCAGCAACTCTCCACTAAACTAACCTTCTTATTTCCCTATTTTTCTTGCACCAGCCTTTACATTTTACATATACCTTCTCAGCTTCTAAAGATATTTGAGTTCACAACTCCTATTTAAAAAAGGTAAATGGGGCATGTGTCCTGACAACTGCAAAGAAATAAACATGAGGGCATGCAATGTTGATTAGGGCATACTGCGTTGATCTTCATTTCTTTTCATATTCCTAAAGCCTAGCACAAAAGGCAGATGAAGTGAAGTGAAGGTCACTTAGTCATGTCTGACTCTTTGTGACCCCATGGACTGTATAGTCCGTGGAATTCTCCAGGCCAGAATACTAGAGTGGGTAGCCTTTCCCTTCTCTAGGGGATCTTCTCAACCCAGGGATCGAACCCAGGTCTCCCTCATTGCAGATGGATTCTTTACCAACTGAGCCACAAGGGAAGGCAGATGGTCAGGGCTCAAATTCATTCTCCCAGGTATAACTCATGTAGAATGTTTCAGCCCTTGAGCTGCCTTGTTTAAGAGAGAAAGGAGAAGAGAGCCAGGGAAAGAGTGTCTAAATATGGGCCAGGCATTATTCAGATGGTCTGTATTCATCTCAGTTATTCTTCACAGCAACCCCTAGAGATGGTGGTGTTATCCTAATATGACTGATGAGAGGCTAATGGATAGTGATAACTTTTCTATGGAGAAATGTCATTTAACAAATAAGTAGAGTTGATATTTTCATCCAGGACTGTTGTATGAGAAGCATGTAACCTTTGTATGACTTTTGAGTGTAAGAGGGTTGAGTGGATGGGTTATCTAATTTCAAGTCTTTGAGAACAGTGATCATGGGGTGTGTGTGAGTGTGTGTGTATGTGTAGGAGAAAATGTTTTCATTACAAGGAGAAGAATGAAATTATGAACTTATCTCACAGAGGCATTTCCCCAAGGGAAAAAACTCCAGTTTGTCCGTAAAGGAACTGAAACAATTTTGTGAAATACTAATAGGTAGTTGGAAAGCAAGGGCATTTCCCCTAACCTCTCTTCCTCCTTATCTTTCAGTGCTGTGTGCATTTTTGTGTCCACTGTTCAAGTGTAATGATATTGGACAAAAAATATACAGCAAAATCAAGTCATGTCTCCTGAAACTAGATTTTGGAATCAGAGAATATATTAACCAGAAGAAACGTGAGAGATCTGGTAGGTAACGTTTGGATTTTAGATTCCACACCTGAAAGGAGGCATTGCTGGCTCTGTATTATGAGATCGCTTTGAATGCATTTTAGGGTGTTTTAGCCATTAACTACATATTATTACAGAAGCAGATCCCCCCACAAAGTAACAAAGCTTTTTCCTACTTAAGCGTTTATTACTCTTTTCTCACACACATACTAAAGTGGCTTTTTAATCCAAACTATCAGGGGAAAGAGGAAAGACTCCGGAGGTCTACATTTGCTATTTATTGTTTCCTTTCTCGACACTGTTTGCTTTTGGGGTAGGTGCTTGCAAATAACGAATGATGCAGGTAGGGCAGAGAGTGGGAGCCATGGAAAAAGAAAATAGAGGGAAGGCCAGTGTGATCCTTTTTCACATTTTAACTTGGCCTCTGACCTTATAGATTCTCAACTAGAGCAAGCACCAGATGGATCTCGAGAGCGTCTTAAAGTTAGTGTCTGATTGAGTTGGTCTGGGGGAGGGCCTGGGAATTTGTATTGCTAAAAGATTCCCAGTGCTGCTGTTACTGCTGTGGTCCAGGGGCCACGCTGTGAGAGCCACTGGTATGGACCATTTCCCTCGGAAACCAAACACTTGCAAATATGTGAAGCTCGTTATATGCAAACATTTAATTACATGGAGACATTGAAGGACATGAGGATTGGGGGATCAGGATATATAATGGATAAAATACACTCTGTCTGAGCTGGCCAGGAAACTGAAAGCTTCCAAATTTTTTCTCAACAGAAGCAGATAAAGAAAAAAGTCACAAAGATGACAGTGAATTAGACTTTTCAGCTCTTTGTCCTAAGGTATTTTTTGTTCAGTTTTCAATTCGTTCCTGTGTCGTTTGCCTGTCAGTGTATCTACTTGTACCAAAACTGGAATGATTTTCCTTTTTTTAAAAAATTTAAATTTATTTATTTTAATTAGAGGCGAATTACTTTATAATATTGTATTGGTTTTGCCATACATCAACATGAATCTGCCATGGGTGTACACGTGTTCCCCATCCTGAACTCCCCCTCCCACCTCCCTCCCCATACCATCCCTCTGGGTCATCCCAGTGCACCAGCCCTGAGCATTCTGTATCATGCATCAAACCTGGACTGGCGGTTCATTTCTTATATGATATTATATATGTTTCAATGCCATTCTCCCAAATCATCCCACCCACTCCCTCTCCCACAGAGTCCAAAAGACTGTTCTATACATCTGTGTCTCTTTTGCTGTCTCACATAGAGGGTTATCGTTACCATCTTTCTAAATTCCATTAATACAACTTCTCCTATTTCTCTAAAATGATTGAACTATTAAAAGGAAAATACTCATCTGGTTCTTACTATTCTGACATTTTCGGTGTTAGTTGGATTTTTAGAAAGACATCCCATAGAAGTTTGAAATGTGTCACTGGCATTTATATTAATACAGATTAGCCTCACCACTGCTGCCAAAGAATTGTCTGTGTCTGACACCGATGTGTCTGAGGTCTCCTGGACGGACAATGGGACCTTCAACCTCTCAGAAGGATACACTCCACAGACAGACACTTCTGATGGTATGTTCACACCTGTAGATGCTCTGAGTGTTATTTTGAGTCCATGCAAAAGTATTTAACTGTGTCAGCTTCTGACTGGATAAAGTGTGCTACATCTATGCAATGGAATATCACTGGGCTATAGAAACACTGACACTTGCTATAATATGGATAAACCTTGAACATGATATGCTGAGGGCAGGAAGCCAAACACACAAGTCCACTCATTGTGTGACTCCATTTACATGAAATGTCCAAAACAGACAAATCCATGTGGAAGGAAATTAGATGAGTGATTGCCAGGGGCTGGGAAGAGGGACTGGTGGGTGACTGGTACTTAATATGTTTCCTTTTGGGTGATGAAAATGTTCTAGAATTAGGTAGTGGAGATGTTGTACAGCCTTGTGAATATACCAAAGACCACCTAGTTCAGTTCAGTTCAGTCGCTCAGTCGTGTCCGACTCTTTGCGACCTCATGAATTGCAGCACGTCAGGCCTTCCTGTCCATCACCAACTCCTGGAGTTCACTCAGACTCACGTCCATCAAGTCGGTGAAGCCATCCAGCCATCTCATTCTCTGTTGTCCCCTTCTCCTCCTGCCCCTAATCCCTCCCAGCATCAGAGTCTTTTCCAATGAGTCAACTCTTCACATGAGGTGGCCAAAGTACTGGAGTTTCAGCTTTAGCATCATTCCTTCCAAAGAACACCCAGGACTGATCTCCTTTAGAATGGACTGGTTGGATCTCCTTGCAGTCCAAGGGACTCTCAAGAGTCTTCTCCAACACCACATTTCAAAAGCATCAATTCTTCAGTGCTCAGCTTTCTTCACAGTCCAACTCTCACATCCATACATGACCACAGGAAAAACCATAGCCTTGACTAAACGGACCTTTGTTGGCAAAGTAATGTCTCTGCTTTTGAATATGCTATCTAGGTTGGTCATAACTTTCCTTCCAAGGAGTAAGCGTCTTTTAATTTCATGGCTGCAGTCACCATCTGCAGTGATTTTGGAGCCCCAAAAAATAAAGTCTGACACTGTTTCCACTGTTTCCCCATCTATTTCCCATGAAGTGATGGGACCAGATGCCATGATCTTAGTTTTCTGAATGTTGAGCTGTAAGCCAACTTTTTCACTCTCCTCTTTTACTTTCATCAAGAGGCTTTTTAGTTCCTCTTCACTTTCTTCACCACCATAAGGATTGTGTCATCGTCATATCTGAGGTTATTGATATTTCTCCCAGCAATCTTGATTCCAGCTTGTGCTTCTTCCAGCCCAGCATTTCTCATGATGTACTCTGCATATAAGTTAAATAAGCAGGGTAACAATATACAGCCTTGACGTACTCCTTTTCCTATTTGGAACCAGTCTGTTGTTCCATGTCCAGTTCTAACTGTTGCAACCGTACACTTTAAAAGGGTAAATTTTATAGGATATGAATTATATCTCAAAATCTATTATTTAAGAGTGTGAGAAAAAAATCTAAGCCAGTCAATGTCAAATTCTTCCTTTATTTTGAAAACAAATAATTGGCAATGAAAAAAATTCTGGAATATCTGGTGGCATTATTTATAGCAGTAATGGGAAATAGTGAGACACACACACGCTCAGTCATGTCCAACTCCTTGTGACCCCATGGAATTCTCCAGGCAAGAATATTGGAGTGGATAGGCATTCCCATCTCCAGGGGATCTTCCCAACCCAGGGATGGAACCCGGGTCTCCTGCATGGCAGGCAGATTCTTTACTATCTGAGCCACCAGGAAAGACCACAGTTGTGGGAGAGAGGAAGAGAAAAGCTAATCCCACATATCCAGAGCTAGCGCTCATTAAGAGGGACTGAACCATGGGGGACAGGTTTCCTGAATCAAAAGCTGACTCCAGGGTTGCTCATATTCTTCTTCCAAGGTAGTTTTTTTTTTTTTTAAAAAGCTTTCTTCTCTTTTATAATTAGGTTAAGTACAATTTAAAATAAAATTTCAGACAACTCTTGTGCAATAACTTTTGCTAGTCTCATTGGATTATTTCAAGTCATTTTAACCATATACTGAAAATATAAGCAATTATAATAAAGGATTATGAATAAATTATTTTACACATGTATTTACAGGCAAGAACACACTTCCTTTTTCTAGAGGAAGGAAGAAGGCTGTGTGATGTTGAAATAATACAGATTGGGAGATTGGAAAACCCAAGTGTAGCCTTGCATTTGTCATTAACTTACTATATGGCCTTGCACAGGTAACATAATTTCTGTGGATCTCAATTTCCTCATCTTTAAAGTGTATTAGAACAAGAGGCTCACTGAAGTCCTCTCAAGTTCTACAAGCTGTAAACATCCGTAAGACCAGCATAACAAACCCTTTAATCTTAAGCATCCTGTCTCAGGGGCTTCCTTGGTGGCTCAGATGGTAAAGAATCTGCCTGCAATGCAGGAGACCCGAGTTCTATGCCTGGGTCGGGAAGATCCCGCTTGGAGAAGGAAACAGCAGTCCACTCCAGTATTCTTAAGTGAAAGTCGCTCAGTCTTGTCCAACTCTTTGTGACCCCATGGACTATGGGGTGAGGCCTGGGTTTGATCCCTGGGTTGGGAAGATCCCCTGGAGGGTTTTTCTGGAGTAGGCTGTTCCCCTGGAGTAGGCTACCCTACTCACTTCAGTATTCTGGCCTGGAGAATTCCATGGATTGTATACAGTCCATGGGGTCGCAAACAGCTGGACATGACTGAGCGCCTTTCACTTTCACTTCCAGTATTCTTGTCTGGGAGATCCCATGGACAGAGGAGCCTGATGGGCTGCAGTCCATGGGATTGCCAAAGAGTCGGACACAACTTAAAGACTAAACAACAACAGCTTCATCAGTTAAAAGTTGAATCATTAAAAAAAAAATTATTATGGTGCTTAAGCCTCAATTTCTATTCTGCATTTTACAGACCTTGACCGACCTAGTGAGGAAGTTTTCTCTCGAGACCTTTCAGATTTTCCATCGCTAGAAAATGGCACGGGAACAAACGATGAAGATGAATTGAGCCTTGGCCTGCCCACTGAGCTCAAGAGAAAAAAGGAGCAGTTGGACGGCGGTCCCAGACGGAGCACGGAGAAGAAGTCAGCAGCTGGTCTCAGCCTTCCTCTGAGCAGTGACCAGACGCTGCACCTGATGAGCGACCTGGCTGGGGACGTCATCACGGCCGCGGTGACAGCCGCGGTCAAAGACCAGTTGGCAGGCGTGCGCCAAGCGCTGTCTCAGGCTGCTCCCAGCCTGGGGGAGGACACAGACACGGAGGAGGGCGATGACTTTGAACTCCTGGACCAGTCAGAGCTTGATCAAATTGAGAGTGAATTGGGACTGTCACAAGACCAGGAAGCAGAAGCCCAGCAAAATAAGAAGTCTTCAGGTTTCCTTTCAAATCTGCTCGGAGGCCATTAGTCTGGGAATCAGCTTATTATGACAGAGCACAAACTACCAAAAAAATTTCAAACAAGCAAAAAAGAAAAAAAAAATCAAATCTTTTCAAACTGTGAGCTTTACTGATTACTTTAGAATTTTTTTTGGTCTTTCTCCCTCCTTCTGCAGTGAATTCATTGGATATATGTCAGCTGACGCTGATAGATTGATATTTCTCATAGTTATTTTTATGTAATGAGCATGGAAATGAACTTTATATATATGTATATACACACACACTGTGTTGTCGGAGTTGAACATTAGCGGTTGTTTTTAAAGTAAAATGGAAACACCCAATTATTGAGATCCTCCCATAAGTATTCCTTACATTTTCTTCACAATTTTTCAAGCATGCAAAAACAGTTTATTGTAACTCACTGAAATACTAACAATTGTGAACACATGCTATATTGGCTCCTTGTTCCTAATACTTGGACACAGTTAAAAATTTTTGGTGGATTTTGACATAAAAAGACAAAAATTATCAAAGTCACTTTGGTTGAAAGACTTGGGAGAGACTATTAAAATCAATTTCCTAGGATAATTTTTTGAAAATATATTTATGTTGGATAGGCTGATACATTTCCATGTTATCTCTGCAGTTGTAGACTTTAGGCTTCCTTGTAAATGGCATGCTCCATTGACTGCCAGCTCGAGCCTTGGCAATGGGTGATATTAGCGTGTAGAAAGCAAGTACTTAGATATCACGTGTCTACGTGGTTTTGATGTAAACAGAAATAGGCTGCACTTTGTTGTTTCAGTTGTCATGTATTTGTGAGAAGGATATTGTGAGTGCAGATCTATTCTGCCTGCTCAGAACTAGGTTAAACCCTCATCTTTGATATTACAGAAAAGTCTCTTAAAATAGTTCCTGGTATGTTCTATGAGTGATGTGGTCATCCACCGCAGAGAAACAAGAACTGTTTTCATAGTCTGACTCCCTGGCAGGAGAGAAACTTGCCTGGCTTTCAAGTGTATTTATTTGCCATTGAAGTCAAAACGTGTAATCTGTTTCTTCTTAGGAAGCTAGAATATATATTTTCTTTTACTTTAAACATTTTAGATTACTTATAATCAAATTCGACTTAGGTTTTTAAAAGGACTAAAGAGCAGAAATCAAGCTACTTCTGTTTGTGCGATAGAAACTTTTAATAGTGTCGAGGGACCATGTCAGCAGCTACCAACCATCTCTTCAATCTTCAGGTAGAGCTGGCATTTTGACAGATGCACACAGACATCTGAGCCCCTCAGAAAGGAAGGATAATCCAAGAATACAGGAAATCTGAGGTCCCCTCTCTTTACTTCATCCCTTCCCTTCTGTGTCTAAAGAGTAATAATACATCACCTGACATTTTAATGTAACATCTCATATTTTGTTTTTCTTTCTGAGGTATTAAAATATCTAGACTAAATTTTGCCAAATGTTAAAGGGAGAGAAGTGACTGAAGACTCTGACCGCTTGCTTTTCGTGATTGATGATGCTTCCTTGTTATTAGTGCCTCGTGACTGTGTTTGATGTCCTTTATCAATACAAAAGTGAGCCCGTGCCTTCATCATCTTGCCCATTTCGGTACAAATGGAAACCTGGTGTTAGATCTATGAGCTGTGTGGGTTTGCGAGGAATATCCCTGACTTCTGTTTCAGCAAGAGTTTCTGGACATGAAGAAAAATACAGTCACGTATTTATAAAATAGTTTGTTACCAGGTTTCTTTTTTTATGTGTATGTTTCTTCATTGGAAAAAACTTCTGGCCATGAAGTCAGAAAGTTTAAAGGTCTTTTAAGTTTCTTCTATGAGGAGAAAAATAAGTTAAATAACTCAAATAATTAAAGAACGTGTTACAAGCTTCAGTCAGTTCAGTTCAGTTGCTCAGTCGTGTCCGACTCTGCGACCCCATGGGCTGAAGCTTACAAGGAGATAAACTCCAAGATTTGATGGTATAAATCATAAAGCTAGAATCAAATGTTATAAACTATCAATTAAAAGGGGTTGGGGATAGGGAGGGAGGTAGGTAGGGTAGAAAAATGTGTTACCACCCTATGGTGGAGACATACCAACTCTCTGTGGACACTTGCATTCTAACTACATATGCACTTTAATAGCATTTATTGAAGAATGGTGGTAGTTTAGTTGCTAAGCCATATCAGACTCTTGCGACCCCATGGAGTGTAGCCCGCCAGGCTCCTCTGTCCTTGGGATTTCCTAGGCAAGAATACTGGAGTGGGTTGCCATTTCCTTCTCCAGGAGATCTTCCTGATGAAGGGCTTGAATCCAGGTCTCCTGCAATACAGGCAGATTCTTTACGAATTTACGGATTCTTTACTGAGTCACCAGGGAAGCCCTATGTGACTATAAATATACACAATGTAATAATGGTACTCTTAAGTCTATCAAACATCGGGATGTTGAGGGTTTTCATCTTGTGTGTGTGTGTGTTTCTGGCAGGTTGGGGTGGAGGGGACATTACATATAGTCCTGTTTCTGGTTTTAAGATGTGCTAATGATAAACCTAGTGATTGATTCAGTTCAGTGGGAAACTACAGATCCTTTATTATGATAATTTATACAATCATTAAAATGGGAAGCATGGATTTTTCTTTTAATTGTAGAGGAGCTATAGAAAGATGTCTTGTTCACTTCTCATAGGAAGTGCTGAGCAAAACCATACAATGGGAAAAGCATACCCTGATCATGCATTTTGATCTGAAACAATAAAGCAGGGCTCAAGTTCCTTTTGGAAGGTCAATCTAGGTTTAAAGCAGTATTTATATTCTCATTCTGCAACATTTTTACTGTTTTCACCCTAAAAGTCTTCAGAAGTGATTTTTGAAAACACTTTAACATAGTACCTCGATATGCCGAGGAGAGATTTAACTCAAAGTTCTCTTGGCCAGTGGGCTCGCATTTATCAGAGACCTGTTGGCCATAGACCTCCTCTTTTCTACTGTTTCTCCAGTCAATTGCAGATACTGCTGCTGGATCTCCTCAAGGTCCAGTTATATTCCTCATGCCCATAAAAACAGAAACACTCTGAGTCTCTACTGTTTACCAACTGCAAAGTGAACGGAAAATTCTAGAATTCAACTCTTTACCCAAAGGTGATACCTTAATACTTCCTTGTCTCATTTCCCTTTCTTTACCATATCTTTTGTATCACACAAGCTAGGTATGTAATCTTCCTAAATATGCCGCTTATTTTCCTCTGTCCACAGGATCTCTTCTCTAGCCCCTTTTTTCCACCTACAGATGAAGTCTTCATTATCCCCACCTCCTTCAGTGCCCATCTGAAATGTCAACTCCTTAATGAAAACTTATCTCCCTAGTTGATGCCATTTTTCTATTCTAAATACCCATTGCCACTTCCTTTGTATCTCATTGTATTTGACTCATCTTTATGCTATTAGTTACTTGTGAATTTCTTATCCTTAACAAGACAGAAAAATCTCAAACAAAGGTGTATTAATTTATAACCAGTAGGATATTATGTATGTGATTTTGTGATAATAAAATACAGATATTTAGTCTTTGTCCCATTCCTTGCATGGAGCTCCTAAAACCCTTGGAAGGTCTTAAATGATGAGAATGATAAATGTGTCTTTGTTATCTTGATGAGGTGACTTTTGGACAGCCCTGGGTAGGCTAGCTGAGAGGATGTCATAACCAAAACTCCAGGGAGAGAGAATCTCTTGTTTGGGACCTTTCCAACCTCACTCTAAGTATTTCTTCATTGGGCCATTCATTTACATCCTTTAGTTTCCTTGGTAGGGCTTCTCCGGTGGCTCAGTGATAAAGAATCTGCCTGCAGTGCAGGAGACACAGGAGATGTGAGTTCGATCTCTGGGTCAGGAAGATCCCCTGAAGTAGGAAACGGCAACCCACCCCAGTATTCTTGCTTGGAGAATCCCATGGACAGAGGAGCCTGGCAGGCTACAGTCCAGGGGGTCGCAAAGAGTCAGACACGACTGAAGCTACCTAGAAGTCACCCCTGTTTCCTTTGTAGTAAACTGGTAATCTAGTGAGTAAACTAGTCTCCAGATTTCTGTGAGCTGCTCTAGTAAATTACTCAAGACTGAAGAGGACGTCTTGGAAACCTCTGATTTACAGCCAGTTGGTCAGAAGCACCACAGCCTGGACCTGGAATTGGCTTCTGAAGTGGGGTCAGTCGTGCAGGACTGAGCACTTTGACCTGTGGGATCTGACTTCATCTCCAGATAGATAGTGTTAGAATCAAGTTGAACTGGAGGACACTAGCTGGTGCTGGAGAACTGTTTTGTAGTCTGGGAAAAAACACACATGTTCCTGGAGATAGATAGGGAGGAGAGGTGATAGGAGATACTGAAAACCAGGCAAAGGAATGTAACCTTCATCTATGGGCAACAGATAACCATTCTTGAGCAGAAGGAGCCACACAAGAGAAAAGATGGCTGAGGAGAATTATTGTAACGATCTCTGTGTGCTGGAGGGTAGATTAAGGGGAACGAGAAGGCTCTCCAGGAGACCAAGTATTAATAGAATTGCAGCCCTTGGAGAAATTCACATGATGGAGAAAGTAGAGTCCCTTTGAAGGAAAAGTAAAAACACTCAGTGAGTTTAAAGATGCTGAAATGAGTCATGAAATAGATGGAAGGAGGTAGGGAGGAAATAATGACCTGAAGAAGGAACAGATGCTTGAAGAACCACAGATAATGGGAAAGAGAAAACAGAAATTCTTTACTTAACATAACCATTCTCTGCTTTAATTTTAGAGAAAGCTTGGAAATATATATTGTATTGTGTATCCCTGCTGGATTCATACTAATTACATTTCTTAAGATGGGTATCCAGAGGACTCAGCTATTTTAAAAGATTTTGATAATCTCAGAATTTTCTGGAATAAAAATCATCACAAAAGAATCGTTCAACACATACTAAATAATCCATGTGCCAGCACTGTTCTAGTTTTGGGGTACATAGCAAGGAAAGGAGTCCCTGTTCCCAGGGAGCTTGTAATCTGGAAATGGAGGACTAACCCATAATGGGACTGACTATTCTGGTCTGCCAAGGATGGAGGCAGTTCATGGGATACTGGACTTACTGTGCTAAAATTGGGAAATTAGAAACAAACAACAAATCCTAATGGTGGCCAATTTCCCTAAATGGTCCCCAAAGACACCCCATTCATGTACTCATATACCCCCTCCCACACTGATTAGGGCTGACCTTTGTAAGTAACAGCATATTGCAGAAATGACCGTGTGTGACCTAAAGACATTATGACTTCCACTTTGCTTACTTTGAGGGAAGCCAGTTGCCATGTTACAAGGACACTCAAGCAGCTCCATGGAGGAACCCAACCCTCTTGCTATCAGTGTGCAAACAAGCCTCTTCTGAGGGGATCCACCAGCCACAGTCAGATCTTCAGCTGCCTTAGATTCTTGATGTGACTTAAGCTCTGTCCCCTGCAACTTTATGAGACAGAGAGCCACTCCAACTCCTGACTTACAGAAATGGAAATAAGCAAGGTCTGTTGTTTTCTTGCTAGATGTTGGGCGTAATGTGATATGGAGTAATACATGTCTAGTACGGTGATGTGAAAAGAATGGTAAAAAAATTCTCCTGCAATTCAGGAGACCCAGGTTCAATCCTTGGGTCAGGAAGATCCTCTGGAGAAGGAAATACCTACTCATTCCAGTAGTATTGCCTAGAGAATTCTATGGCCAGAGGAGCCTGTTGAGTCCATGGGGTCACAAAGAGCTGGACACCACTGAGCAACTAACACACACATTGCTGTGGAGAAAAGGTATGCTCGGGAAAGATTTATGAGCTGGGAGTAGGCACTACTATGACAAGAGGGTGTGGATAGGCCTCTCCTATAAAAACATTTGGGTAAAAACCTTAAAAGTAAGGGAGCAAGACAGCAATAGTTGATTCAAGCAGAATAGTAAATGATTTCTGAGACATAACACCAACAAAAAGATGCTTGCTTAGCTTTGTTAGAGGAACAACAAAAGTGTCAGTGTGTCTAACGTGGGTAAGCAGGGTAGGGCAGGAGGTCAGGGGTAGGTGTAGTGGGCACGCTAGAATAGAAAGGGGATCCTCTTCGTCACTTTGGACTTCCCTAGTGGCTCTGACAGTAAAGAATCTGCCTGTAATGCAGGATTCAACCCCTGGGTTGGGAGGATCCCTTGGAGGAGGGGGTGGCAACCCACTCTAGTATTCTTTCCTGGAGAATCTCATGGACAGAGGAGCATGGTGAGCTATGGGCCATAGGGTTGCAAAGAATTGGGACAGGACTGAAGCAACTTATCACACATGGACAATAAAATATCACAGACTGGGTGGCTTATAAACAACTTTTTTTCCCCCCCACAGTTCTGGAAGCTGGAAGTCAGGGTGCCAGCACAGTCTGGTGAGGGCCCTCTTTGTAGTCTCAGACTTATTGTATCCTTTCCTGGGTTTCTTTTAGAAGACCACTAACCCCATTGGGAGAAATCTGACCTCACACCCTAACACCTCCCAAAAGGTCCACCTTAAATAATACCATCATCTTGGGCACTGTTTTCAATCTATGAATTGTGGGGGAACACAAACATTCAGACCAGAGCAGGAAGGTGTTTGAATCTTATTGTGAGTCAGGGGAATCCACTGGATGGCTTTCAGCAAGAAGAATACAAGACTAGACTTGATTTTTTTTTTTAAGTCTTTTCTTTGGTGCTCTAGCTCCCTTGTATTTAAAACATGTAGCCATTCAATTTTGAAACAGGCTGATTGCTTGTTAGGCTGTGCACAGAAGTATAAGAACTCCCCTTTCCGTCAACATAAGTGCCTCCTATAGAACTGGGCTGGGACAAATGAAAGGACAGAGCTAACTGAGCACACGAAATGAAGCTAGTCTGAAGTGCTGCTGCTGCTGCTAATTCGCTTCAGTTGTGTCCCACTCTGTGGGACCCCAGAGACGGTAGCCCTCCAGGCTCCTCCATCCCTGGGATTCTCCAGGCAAGAACACTGGAGTGGGCTACCATTTCCTTCTCCAGTGCATGAAAGTGAAAAGTGAAAGTGAAGTCGCCCAGTCATGTCTGACTCTGTTAGCGAACCCATGGACTGTAGCCTGCCAGGCTCCTCCACCCATGGGATTTTCTAGGCAAGAGTACTGGAGTGGGTTGCCAGTGCCTTCTCCGAGTCCGAAGTGAGGTGGGCGTTAGTTGTAAATTCACTCTGGAATCCCAAGATTTAGTACTAACAAACCACGTAAATGTCTCATTAAATCCTTTGTCTTGACTACCTGTTGAAATAATATTCAGGTCACTTAAGTGGTGTCCAGCTCTTTGCGACCTATGGCTTGTGGCCCACCAGGCCCCTCTGTCCATGGGATTCTCCAGGCAAGAATACTGGAAAGGGTTGCCACGTCCTTCTCCAGGGGATCTTCCTGACCCAGGGATCGAACTCATGTCTCCTGCATTGGCAGGAGGTTTCTGTACCACTATCACCACCTGGGAAGCCTGCTATACTGGGCTTATTACAGGATCCAGTTCAGTCACTCAGTCGTGTCCGACTCTTTGCGACCCCATGAACCACAGCACGCCAGGCCTCCCTATCCATCACCAACTCCTGGAGTCAACCCAAACTCATGTCCATTGAGTCTGTGATGCCATCCAACCATCTCATCCTCTGTTGTCCCCTTCTCCTCCTGCCCTCAATCTTTCCTAGCATCAGAGTGTTTTCCAATGAGTCAGCTCTTCGCATCAGGTGGCCAAAGTATTGGAGTTTCAGCTTCAACATCAGTCCTTCAATGAACACCCAGGACTGATCTCCTTTAGAATGGACTGGTTGGATCTCCTTGCAGTCCAAGGGACTCTCAAGAGTCTTCTCCAACACCACAGTTCAAAAGCATCAATTCTTCGGCGTTCAGCCTTCTTCACAGTCCAACTCTCACATCCATACATGACCACTGGAAAAACCATAGCCTTGACTAGACGGACCTTTGCTGGCAAAGTAATGTCTCTGCTTTTTAATATGCTGTCTATGTTGGTCATAACTTTCCTTCCAAGGAGTAAGCGTCTTTTAATTTCATGGCTGCAATCACAATCTGAGGGGATTTTGGAGCCCCTCAAAATAAAGTCAGCCACTGTTTCCAGTGTTTCCCCCATCTATTTGCCATGATACGGAGTTTAAAAAAATGGCCATCTTATCTTTCTTTCTGCTTTCTTAAAACATGGCTACTATTAGGTTTAAGATGACCTGCATGTCCGGGATTCTATTCCTAATGGGCAGCAGCTGGACGGAGGCTCTGTGCTCCCAGGTGCGAACTATTGATTCAGGAGGTTCCCCTGCGCCCTTCATTGGAAGGGCCGCCCTAGTAAGGCCGAGGCTCTGGCCTGGACTCTCTGGTTTTCCTGTGAATTCCCTCAGCCTCCAACCTGAATTCCCTCAGCCCTCGGGAAGAGGTCTCTGATGGTCCGACCAACGGTCTAACCAGCAGTCCTGGCTTTCGTGACACCCACTCCCGGGGCTGCAGGGGCACGAACTTCAGAGAGTCCTCGACCGTCGAGTGGTCAACCACATCAGTCCTCGGGATTCCCCAAGCCGCGTTTCCGCGAGGCGGCCCCCCTTCCTGGCCTCAAGTTTCAACGTACAGGAAAAAAAACAAACCCAGACATTAATTCGGCCGGGGCTAGGCCTGTCAATCAATAACCACCTCAGGCCACGCCCACTTTTGTTGACTCAACACTCAGCTCAGGTCGACTGGGCGGGGCCGGATGCGTCACTGGCTTCCCCCACTTTCCCGGGACTCTCCGCGGCGGAGGCGTGGCTACAGTCTGAGAGGCGGGACTTCCTGTCCGGCTGGGGATGACACGATTCAGTCCGGAAGTCAGCTCGCAGTTCGGTTCTTTTGGTGTGGTCAGGCCTCTGGTTGCTAGATTTCTGCCTCGGTCGCGCTTTATTTCCCGCCTGGGGATGGCGACCTACACCTGCAACACCTGCCGGGCGGTGTTGGAAGATGCGGAGGCGCAGCGGGTCCACTACAAGACGGACTGGCACCGCTACAACCTGAGGCGCAAAGTGGCTGGCATGGCCCCCGTCAGCCTCGAGGGCTTCCAGGAGCGGGTGCGGGCACAGCGGGCCCTGGCGGAGCCAGAGAGCAAAGGCGCGGCCACCTACTGCACCGTCTGCAGTAAGAAGTTTGCTTCCTTCAAGGCCTACGAAAACCACCTCAGGTCCCGGCGGCACGTGGAGCTCGAGAAGCAGGCGGTGAGTCGGAAAGTGGCACTCATGAACGAGAAGAACTTGGAGAAAGGGCTGGGCGTAGACAGTGTGGACAAGGATGCGGTGAACGCGGCCATCCAGCAGGTCATCAAGGCTCAGCCGTCCACGTCTCCCAAGAAGGCGGCGCCAGCGCCCGAGGCGGAGCCCGGGTGTCCCGTGGCCGCCGGCGGACGTGGGACTCAGCCGCGAGACCCGGGCGAGAAACCTCCCCGGCTGCGGTGGTTTGAACGGCAGGCGAAGAAGTTGGCGAAACAGCAGGGGGAGGAAGAGAGTGAAGAAGACCTGGATGCGGACGGTGAGGACCGGCCTGGGGGGCGGGGCTAGGGAGGGGTTGGTCCTCAGGTTTTCAGTTTATCCATGAGGTTGGAGCGGGGAGGTGTCAGTTTTTAAGTGAAGATGATGAGTGAAGGTGGTTTCCATGCTTTCTGAACTGACCGGTGTGGCCAGCATCCTTACAGGGCATTTTATCAGTTAAGTCAGTTGTCAGTTCAGTCGCTCAGTCGTGTCCGACGCTTTGCGACCCCATGGACTGCAGCACGCCAGGCCTCCCTGTCCATCACCAACTCCTGAGTCTGCTCAAACTCATGTCCATCGCATCCGTGATACCATCCAGCCATCTCATCCTATGTCTTCCCCTCACTGTTGATTTAAATTGAGATACTGAAACCTTAAGATAGGCGAAGGGTGAGAATTAGCTTAGTAAATATTTGTAGAATGAATAGATCCTTTCTCTGTTTATTGAATGGAGAGATTTTTAACATATGCAGAAGGGTACACATTACCCCCTACACCTTTTGCTGTAGAATGTGTTATTTCTATTGGGTATCTAGTTATGATGGCTTTACACTTAACCTAGTTTGGTAAAACCGTGCACTGAGAAGTTCAGAATCAGCTAACCTGAAACGGGAGGTTTGAGCCTTCGACCTAGCTTCCTTGACTTGGTGAGTTTTTTTTTTTCCCCTTTCTTCCCCTATGGCATCTCACATCCCACTAACACTGATTGAAAGTGTTCATATATACCTAGAAAAGGAGCCAAAGCCCCCTTCAACGGGTTTACTGTGCCCTGAACAAGGAAGACTAAGGCATTCCTTAGCCATGCAGACTGGTGAGTGGTAAATGAATAGCTAACACTGACATCTACTAATTTTGTTTTCGAAATCTCTGGCTTGAAGACTGGGAGGATATTGATTCTGATGAGGACTTGGAATGTGAGGATGCTGAAGCCATGGAGGAGGAGGAGGAGCAGGATGCAGAAGAGGAAGAGGCAGGAGGAAGCACCCCCCTTGGTGCCATCCCCATAACGGACTGCTTGTTTTGTCCACATCACTCAAGCTCCCTCACAAAAAATGTGGCTCATATGACTAAAGTCCACAGCTTCTTTATTCCTGATGTAGAATATCTTTCGGATCTTAAGGGACTGATTAAATATTTGGGTGAGTATAATGTTCTTTTCTTTTTTAATGATGAAACCCTGCATTATTGAGGGGCATTAACTTTGTGTTTCTCACCAGTCTTGGATTTAATGACCTACTGATTTTGTGAAAATCAAAAACTTGACCACCAAGTTTTTGATTGTGATGAGATAGATGATGAGATATAATCTGGCTGCAAAAAGCTGCTTTCATGTCTTTTTCTCAACTTTTTTTCCAGGAGAGAAAGTTGGTGTTGGGAAGATTTGCTTGTGGTGCAACGAGAGAGGGAAGTCCTTCTACTCCACGGAGGCGGTACAGGCACACATGAATGACCGGAGTCACTGTAAGCTCTTCACAGATGGGGACGCTCTTTTGGAATTTGCGGACTTCTATGATTTTAGGTCAGTCTGGTTTGTAACATGGAGCGAGGCAAACTCATCACATTTGCATTGGATTCACCTGTGCCCCTCCCTGGTAACTGTGTCTGGCTCTGTCGGATACCCTATTCTTAATACCTCTTAGAACACTTTTGTAAGAGGTGCTTATTTCCTGTCATTTTGTAAATGAGAAACTGAGTATCACAGAGGAAACACACATATCTGACAAAGAGACGATCTCAGGCCCAAACTGTAAGTTCGTCTGGTTTGAAAGCTTGTTTTTGTTTGCTGTGGTGTCAGTGGTCCGAAGTTCAGTTTTGCCTGAGTGGTTGGTGCTTAGTGTCGGTGTGTCTATGACCCATCACAGCTCTGCTTTGCAAGCAGGTGTGTGTCATGACCATGCCAGAGTGCAGAGTCCCCCTGATACAGGTGTTCAAAAAAGTCCTGGTCTTTTAAGTTGTCCTTTTGCATTTTCCTCCTGATTTCTCATTTCTCACTTGTCCTGACAGTTTTTCATTATAGCCACTTTGGTGGCTGTGTAGGGGTATCCATTGTGGTTTTGATGTGCGTTTCCCTGATGAGAACTAATGCAGTTGAGAACCTTTTACTGTGTGTTAACTGGGTATCTTAACCACTTGAATATCTCTTGTGAAGTGTCCGATCTAGTCTTTTGTCCATTCCTGTTGACTTATCTGCCTTACTGTTAACATTTTAGTGTGATTTTCTCTTAATTATTTTCTGTGTGTATTTGTGAAAGACAGAGATTCTTCTAGAACTACAGTGTCTTAATTTGCTGATTTCTAGATGTACTTATGTCACTCTTTGGGATAATTAATTAAATTAAAAATTAAAAAATTCGGTTCTTCAGTTGCACCACCCACATTTCAAGACCTATGCTTAAAAGCAGATGTGCTTTCAAAGTAGCCACCATACTGGACACACAGACTGAAGATCTGTATCATCACAGAGTTCTCCTGGACTGCACTCTTCTAGAACTTGTTTCTGTAAGGATTTAAGTTGAGGAGAGCTGCATCTCCCACTGTACAGCCTCTTCCTCATCCCCTGTTTGCCAGCCCTCCTCGAGAGAAACAGATAACACAGATGAAGAATTGGTGTAGGTTATTTGCTCACTGTTTTTAGGAACAGTTTTAGGTTCTCAGCAAAATTGGGCCGAAGGTATAGCAGTTTCTTATGTACTCCTCACCCTACAAGTGCATAGCCTCCCTCATTATCAGCCTCCCCCAGTGGCACATACATTGCATTTGATGAACCAAGTTGACCCACCAGTTACCGCTCAAAGTCCATAGTTCAGTGTTCACTCTTGGTGTTGTCTGTTCTGTGAGTGTGGACAGATGTACATATAGTGACCTGTATCCACCCTCAGAGTAGTTTCATTGGCTTACAGATCCTCTGTGTTCTGCCTGTTCATCATTCTCCTTCACCCGATCCCTAGAAAACAGTGATACTTAATGTCTCCATATTTTTGCCTTTTCCAGAATATTGTCTGGTTAGAATCATACAGAATGAAGCCTTTTCAGGCTTCTTTCACAGTAACATGCTTTTACGGTTCTTCCGTGTCTTTTCATGGCCTGCTAGCTCATTTTTTTTTGGTGTAATCCAAAACTGTTCCCTTGCATGGATGTACCAGTTTGTTTATCTAGTCACCTATTGAAGTCTGTGTTGGTTTCTTCCAAGTTGTAGGAATTTGGATAAATCTTCTGTAATCCACTTGCAGGTTTTTGTATAGACAGAAGTTTTCGACTCCTTAGGGTAAATCCAAGCAGCAGGCTGGGTCTTATGGTAAGAGTATGTTTGATTTTGCAACAAGCGGCCAGCTCTTCCAAGGTGGCTCTGCCCTCCTGTATCCCTGCTGGCAACGAAGGATTCCTACTGCCCAGACCCTCCCCAGCATTAGATGTTCCGGGTCTGGGCCATTCTGATAGGTGTGTAGTGATATCTCTGTTTTAATTTCCATTTTTCTGATGACATATGCTGTAGGCATCTTTTTTATATGCTTATTTGCCATGTGTTTCTTCTTAGTGAGGAGTCTGTTGAGGTCTTTGGCCCATTTTTGGCCGAATCGGTTATTTTCTTACTGTTGAATTTTGAGAGTTCTTTTTACATTTGGATAACAGTCCTTTATCAGATGTGTCTTCTGTCAATACTTTTTCCAAGTCTTCATCTTGTATTTTAATTCTCTTGATACTGTTTTTCACAGAGCAGAAGTTTTTAATTTGAATGAAGTTTAGTTGATCAGTTCTTTCTTTCATGAACTGTGCCTTTTGTGTCATGCCTAAAAAGTCATCACCAAACCCTAAGTCATCCAGGTTTTCTTCTATATTATCTTCTAGGATTTTTAATAGTTTTGTGTTTTACATTTAGGCCTGGGATCCAATTTGAATTCACAGGCTATTTGCTTACTTTACTAAAGAGAAAATGCTAGCAAATTGTTTTCTCTCCAGAAGCTTTCAGTGTAGTCCCTGTAGACGTTAACCCCCACCCGCTACCCCTTCAGTGATCTAGTAGGTTGGCAGTATTTTAATGAGATTTGGGGTCTTGGTCTGTGTGTTAATGGCATGCCATGGTTCCAGGAGTAGCTACCCAGATCACAAAGAAGGCGAGGACCATGATGAGACTGAGGAGCTGCCCTCAGAAAAGACCCTGGATTATGACGATGAAACCATGGAGCTGATTCTCCCTTCTGGTAAGTGCATTTGTCCAGAATACGTAGCTTCACGCCATTGAGATTATCGGAGAAGTGTGTTCCCATCACTTGCCTTCCACGCTGTGGGGAGAGAACCTACAACTTCAAGTGTGTGTCTATGTTCCTTGGACTAGGTCACCTCTGAAGGGAGCCCCATAGCTCTGATTTAGCTGTTTTAAGTTGCATCAGTGTTTTCCTCACTTTGTTGTGATTTATAATGCTTTAATCGGCCGTTTCCTTTCTTTTCAATACATAAACCTTTTGTATACTGTTTATTATCTAGCTTTTTGGCTCCTGGATTTTTCTTGTTAAACTTGACTTTGCCCTTACTCCTTGAACTAATTCCTGTTTCCATAGTTGTTCAGACTGCGTGTGTTAGTCTGGCATGGTTGGATATAATTGACAGCACCTAGGCTTCCTGTTCATATTCTGGGTGCAGGGAGAGACTTGGAGTTTAAATTCTGCCTTCGTCTTTGGGGAACAGCATTCATAATGGTAGAATTTTGTCCCAGATATGAAAAGAAGAAGGAAAGCTATGAATATGAGAAGTGTGAAATATTGTTTATAGTGTTATGCTTAGCTGATAGGAATGGGAGCAGCTAGAGAATATACGTTTTAAAATGACAGGGAATGGAATGATAAGATAATAAGGTTCTAATAGTATATTTACTGAGAAGTTAGTATATTCAGGCAGATACATTATTTTATCTTTAGATCAAGTCTGTGAGTTAGATTCTGTGGTCTTTTTTTGACATATGAGCCACCTGAAGCTTAGACGGATGAGTAATTTGCCTAAGATCAGGGACCTCATCAGTGAAGAGCCCATTCCACCTTTCCTCCACTGCCTGGGAGATTTGCTGTGATGGGGGGTGCAGGAGCAGCCATGCTGCCAGTGGGTACATGTCTGCCATGATGGAACCACCTTGTGCTGTTTGCAATCCACATGCAATATTGCTGTTTAGGAACAGACAGCCCTGCTTAACCTGGAATAATAACCTTCTAAGGTGAAGGGCAGCTTTATGCAGTGACAGTTGGAGGAAAGTGCCGGTGGAACCTGTCTTGAGGATATAGCTCCTCTACAGTGATAAGAAAGCTATAATGCAGCAGAATATTGTGGCCCGTACAATACACAACAGCAAAACAGGCTTACGTGTATCACAAGGGACCTGATCTCTTCCCCTGGTGAAAATACTAATGCAGAACCTCAGACATAAGTTTGAAAACTTCTTTTTCAAAAACTAGTTGCTTGGGCCCTTATTTTATTAGGTTCCCCTTCCTTGCATGCTAAGTCGCTTTAGTCATATCCGACTCTGCGACCCTATGGAGCCCACCAGGGTTTTTACCACTAGTTCCACCTGGGAGACTAAGATCACAGTAGACTTTGAGAAAGTGAATGTGCTAGTCCCTGCCAGCAGTGTCTGGCTGTAGCAGGATCACTAGGAACGTGGGCTTCGTTTTGCAGCCACTTTAGCACTTTTCATGACAAAAGTCTGCTCAACAGTGAGGATATCCTATTTAAGAAATATAGCCTATTTTGAGAGAAATTTTCATCTGGACTTAAAATTTCAGAAACTTAAAGACTCCTTAGCTGTCTAGACAACAACACATTGCCCAGAGTGATCCAGTCTCCTCAGGTTCGCCAAAGCCAAAACTGAGTGTCTTCTCAGGATCCTTTATTCCTCTCCTAAATCCAAATGGTAACTAATTGCAGTTCCTAATTAGTTAGGAATTTGCATTTTGAATAATTTTTCTTTTTTTTGCCTCCTTGTCCATTTGTCTGTGTTACCATGAAAGCTTCCTCTCTGGCCTTCTCCAGTCTGATTTCCACTTGGCCACTGGAACATTCTTTCTAAAACAAACACCATTCTGCTATATTTTCTTTTCCCTCTGGAATTCCCAGGGGCAGCCCTGGCCTTCAGGGTCACTTTGTCACCAGTGTCTTTGTGTGCTTCCTTTTCCTGCCCACGTGAAGTTTCCCTCCTCTAGGCCTTTGTACACGCACTGCCTGTCTTCCTCTGAGACTCAAGTTGGGTTCCATGCTCCAAGCGGCTGAGGTGAGCTCCCGCCCTGGGTGAGGAGAGTCTCCTCTGCTCCTGTGACACTCGCACGGCCCTCATGATGGGTCTCTTCTTCTTGGTACTCGTTGACTCGCTTGCCTTCTGTCCCTGTTTCTGTGAGGACCAAACTGGCTTCTTTCATCTCAGCACAGTGCCTCAGATACATGGGAGCCACGTCTGTTGACTGAGTGACTGGAAAGTTGGAGGTGACTTCCCTGGGCCTGCCACAGGGCAGGTAAAGAGAGCCGAAGGAGCCACCCTGGGCTCCAACGTGGCCTCAGGGACCACGTGTCATATTTGCCTACAGCCCCAGGTGGCAGATTGCTTGTTCATCACACAATCAAAGAAGAAAGGGCCATGAGATTAACTTGTAGGTCCAGTTTCTTGGGTATTATTTAGTCTTTATTTTTAAGATATTTTTTATGTGGACTTTTTTTAAGAAATCTTTATTGAATTTGTTACAACATTGTTTCTGTTTTATGTTTTGGCTCTGGGGCAAGTGGTATCTTAGCTCCCTAACTGGGGATCGAACCCACACCCTCTGCATTGGAAGGCAAAGTCTTAACCACTGGACTTCCAGAGGAGTCCTATTCTCGCGTTTTTAAACATGAACTTCCTTACTGACAGCTGCCTGTCCACGTACAGAGTCATGCTGTTTTCAAGTGTCGGATGGTGACCTCAGGCAGCTCTTGAGGGAGACTTGGCAGTAGTGAGTGACCCTTGTGGTCCTAGAGTACCAGGCAGTACTGTACCATTATACAGCCTCTGGAGAGACCTAACCGACTGCCAAGTACTGCCCCAACCCGGGGTAACTAGGCTCTGCACATCTCTTCCTGTACGTACATTTTCCTGGGGAAAGGCCATAACGGCATCAAGTAACCTGTGTGGCTACACAGATTTTTTTGACCATGTGAATAAGTGTATCTCCCCACCCTGGGGAGAGTCTGCATGTAGTGTCTAAAAAGCATGTGTGACCTGGAGCCAGAAAAGGAACTATCTACATATACATCAGTCATTGCCTTCCTGGGTCTTCTTCACAGATGACTGACTTCTGAAACCTTATAATAGAATTCATTTAAATAGCAATAGTACATGGCTTTCTTAGTGAACCAGAAACTAGCAATATTCTGAAATTTTTTCCAGCTCTACAGTTACATACACTTTTACTATCTCATTTTAAAAACCAGTCATCCTCTGGTCAGTCTTGGTTGTAATGAGATATGACAGTTTATTGTCCATTGGTTTTCTCCCTCAATACTGGTGTGGGTTTTTTCTAATGAACCAAGGAAATAGGAACTCTCAAATAAACACCGTTTAGACGTGTAGTGGCATTATGGCAGTATATTCAATCACCTGGTTATTTCTTTGAACAAATTCACCATTCAGAAACTTCTGATTATGTTCAGTTATATGACTGGGTGGTGTGGACATTAGCATGAAGCTGATTTGAGAAGGATTCTAATGTGGAGAGCATAGTGGTATTTAATCAACTACCCTTAGTAGAGTCTGCATAAAACTGGTTTCAAAAGCAGCAAGTAGTTGGGATTCCTTGACTGTAGTTGCTTCAGGTCAGTTTCAGTTCAGTCGCTCAGTCATGTCTGACTCTACGACCCCATGGACTGCAGCACACCAGGCCTCCCTGTCCATCACCAAATCTTGGAGCTTGTGCAAACTCATATCCATTGATGTGGTGATGCCATACAACCATCTCATCCTCTGTCATCCCCTTCTCCTCCTGCCTTCAGTATTTCCCAGCATCAGGGTCTTTTCCAAGGAGTCAGTTCTTCACACCAGGTGTGTGAAGTTTCAGCTTCAGCATCAGTCTTTCCAATAAATATTCAGGACTGATCTCCTTTAGGATGGACTGGTTGGATCTCCTTGCAGTCCAAGGGACTCTCAAGTGTCTTCTCCAACACCGCAGTTCAAAAGCATTAATTCTTCGGTGCTCAGCTTTCTTCACGGTCCAACTCTCACATCCCCATATATGACTGGTGGAAAAACCATAGCTTTGACTAGATGGACTTTTGTTGGCAAAGTAATATCTCTGCTTTTTAGTATGCTGTATAGGTTTGTCATAGCTTTTTTCCAAAGGAGCAAGCATCTTTTAATTTTATGGCTGCAGTCACCAGCTGCAGTGATTTTGGAGCCCAAGAAAATAAAAGTCTGTCACTGTTTTCACTGTTTCCCCATCTATTTGCAATGAAGTGATGGGACCGGATGCCGTGATCTTGATGGTCCCAGAGGCAGTGACATAAAGCATCCAGTAGAGGGCGCCGTGAGTATTTGTATCCAAGACTGGTCCGCTCAGTTCCCCCTTCGCTCTTCAGTTCCTCTGGAGCAGGTTGGTGTGAGGACAGCTCCAGTTAGTTGCTGACTAGCCAGAAGAATCTCCCACTGGATCCACAAGAGATACATAATCAATCTTAGGGAAATTACTGTTAGAGATACTTCTTTTTCACTGTCTAATGTCAAATGTTAGGCTCTTTGTTAAGTAGGACCCCACTCCAGTACTCTTGCCTGGAAAATCCCATGGACGGAGGAGGCTGGTAGGCTGCAGTCCATGGGGTCGCTAAGAGTTGGACACGACTGAGCGACTTCCCTTTCACTTTTCACTTTCATGCATTGGAGAAGGAAATGGCAACCCACTCCAGTGTTCTTGCCTGGAGAATCCCAGGGACGGGGGAGCCTGGTGGGCTTCTGTCTATGGGGTCGCACAGAGTCGGACACGACTGAAGTGACTTAGCAGCAGCAGCAGCAGACAGTCTTTTTCATTTTAATTGAAGTATAGTTGATGTACGCTGTTGTGTGAGTTTCTGTTGTACAGCAAAATGATTCTACATGTTGGCGTAAATATGTATATGTGTGTGTGTGTTCTTTTTCATTAGAGTTTATTACAGGATATTGAATATCGTTTTCTGTGCTGTGTAGTAGGACATTGTTGTTTATCTATTTTATACATAGCAGTTTGTATCTGCTACTGCAGTTACAAAGCCCTAATTTCTCCTTCCCTGACCCTCTTTCCTCTTCAGGAACCAAAAGCTTGTTTTCTATGTCCGTGAGTCTGCTTTGTTTTATTAAGTTCACTTGTATCATATTTTAGATCAGGAGTGGACAGTCTTGTAAGCAGTTATTACTGTGGCAGAAGATAGATGGACAGGTGGAAGCTTCAGCCTGACTCAGACACTTCCCATCTGTTACTTATGGACAGGCACGCTGTGTTCTGGTACGAAGCGGAGCTGTTCTCAGCGCCTGTGCTAGGTGCTTACTGCCAGGCACGCCTGTCATTGCCACAGGAAGGGGTGGCTCTAAACAGCGCTTACAGTTCTCCTGCCAGGTGTCAGAAACCCTGGCACTGATTCATGAACCCTCTTCAAACATGTCTTAAAAGATAGCCTTCAAGAATAGGTATTTCTAAATGCTGCTTACAAATGTAAATAAATCAATTTAGTAAGTCCTAATGAGCAGCATTATCATTTAATGATTCTGAGGAAGTCTTTGTTGCAAACTCAGAGCATCCTGACCTACATTATAAATAGAAAGTTGTCATCAGCACTGCTGGGCTTTGCTGCTAGAGCCTCCATGTACATGCGAGCCTTCTCCATTGCTGTGTCTTACTTGTTTCTGGTGGTCTGGGAGCTTTGTTAATTCTTCCCCCACCAGAACAATCGGGTCCAGGGAGACATCGTTCATCCATGTTAGTATCCAGAGACCACAGCATCCTGGAATTGAAAATTTCTTTTTTTGTTGTTTCCTGAGTCTGGTCACAAATCAATCACCTGGAAGTAATCACTTATTCATATCTGTGTAGGGAGCAAAATGTTACACAGGTAGCTCGTCAAGTACTGGGACTTCACACAAAATAACCTGATAGAGATTTTTCTAGTAGGTTAAAAATCTAGATTCTAAAAGCAAATATAGCCATCTATAATAGTTATAGTATTCTGTTCATGGTCTTTCTACCCAAAAAACTTCCAACATTTAGAAAGCAGTAGGTCGGGTTTCTCCAATTCAGCACTGTGGACATTTTGGGCCAGATAATTCTTCGCTGAGGGGCTGTCCTGTGCATTGTATGGTGTTTAGCCAAATCCCTGGTCTCGACCCACTAGGTGTCAGGAGCTTCCCTCTACCTGTGACAACCAGCAGTGACTCCAGTCATTGCCACGTGTCCTCTGGGGATAAAGTCACCCCTGTTTGAGAAGCACCCCATTAGAGAATGTTAGCAAAGGGAAAGTGGATTGGCTTCTCTTCTAAACCCAGACTGTGGCTTGTAGAACTAAAATCGGGCCATTATTGGTTCAATCTTTTTTCTTTTAAAGAGAGTTAAAATTCCTTGTCTCCTAGGACCCTGTTACGTGTATTAGTAGGGATGGCCATGTGAATTTCTGTGGAGGCATATCGTAAGTGCGGGGGCTGCATTTTTCACCTGACAGTGACTTGTCACTGTCTCTACTGTTATCACTTGTCAGCGTCTCTACTGTTCTTTTCTCCTTTAGCCGTAGACTTAATTGGTTGAATATTTGCAACTATTATTCTATACACAAGTTTTAATTTCTTATAGAACTCTCTGTTCCATGTTGCTAGGTCATTTCACTCTGTTTTATGCCACATTTCCATCAAGAAGTATTTCCCCAGTTCACAGTCTGCCTGGTTGTGTGTTGTTGTTGTTTAGTTGCTAAGTTGTGTGCGACTCTTTGCAATGCCATGGACTGCTCTGTCCATGAGACTTCCCAGGCAAGAATACTGGAGTGAGTTGCCATTTCCTCCTCCAGGGTTTTTTTTTTTTTTTTTAATATTTATTTACTCACTGATTTGGCTACACCAGGTCTTAGTTGCAAACTCGGGATCTTTAGTTGTGGCGTGTGAACTCTTAGTTGCAGCACGTGGGATCTAGATCCCTGCCCAGGGATCAAACCTGGGCCCTCTGCTTTGGGAGCACGGAGTCTTAGCCACTGGACCACCAGGGATGTCCCTCAGTGTCTCTGCTCGGGTTTGCCTTCTTTCCCTCGTTGGTTAACATACAGCTTCATCTTTCTTCAGCTGATAGGAGTGTTTTTTTTCCTGGCACATGCGTTTGCCAGCTAGATGAACATGAAAAGTGATTTGGAAAGCTCTTGCTTTATAACTCTGCTTTGAAAAATGATCCACCTCCGTACTTCAGTACTGTTCTTTTGAAAACCAGGTGCCAGGGTGGGTCATCGCTCCTTGATGAGATACTACAAGCAGCGGTTTGGCTTGTCGAGAGCTGTGGCGGTTGCTAAGAATCGGAAGGCTGTGGGCCAGGTCCTGCAGCAGTACAGAGCCCTGGGATGGACTGGCAGCACAGGTACGTCCGTGGGGACCTCCCGGGCCAGCCCAGGAACTTGCGTTACACAAAGGGGCTTGGGTGACGTGGTTCTCTTCACTCTGTTCTTATGGGTCCTCTCTGGGGGAAACTTACCTTCTTGCCTATGACCACTTGAGACACATATGGTGATAAACCCAAAGCTTTATGACTTAAAAATTTCATATTCCCCAGCACAGTAGCTTTTTAAAACTGCCTGTAAACCATTAACTTTTTTAGGAGGTATAATTGCAAAAATAATTGTTTAGTAATCATCAAAGGTTGAAATTCTGGAGGTTATACAGTGGAATTAAATAATGTCCTTGAAGCAATATAGTTTGAGCTGTAGAGTCAAACATGACTTACCTGATATTCTTATAGGTTCTTATACAAAGAGTCTGAGTAATTTAGTTAATCGAAGCCTCTGCTTTCTCACTGATAAAATGGAGGTGGTATTAATAATATTTACGTATAGAGTCGTGCAGGTTGAACGTCATAAAGCATGTATGACATAGTACATGCACATAATAAACGCCGGCTATCATCCTTCGTTGTGAAATTTTTCTTTAGAAAGCTTAGTAAGACTCAGAAGGCTAGAGCATGCTACTGAAATTGTTCAGCTTTGAAACATCATCAGTATGAAACTATTTAAATCTATTCTGAGGTCTGCTGAGTGCAGCTCGTTATGCTTGGATCTTTGAGGAGAACGTCAGTCCCTGAAAACAGGAATGGGGAGAGGTGCTTTCCGATGGCCTGGAAAGCACCGAAACTGAAATCCATTGTCAAGGCCTCTGTGTTCATGTATGCACATGGGTTCCCTCGCTCGGGCTCCCTGGGAGCTGTGAGGCCACTTAAATGTAGTGGACAGACTTCCTGTTAGTCTTGTCAGGAATTCCTGTCTGACTTGGTTTCTAGTCTGCCTTTCTCTGTGCCTTTGGTCAGTGGGCTTCACCTTTTGGGCTTCTAGACCTTTTCAGGTGATGAAAACTGAAGAGGCATGTATATAGAGAGCAGTCCTGGTGCACAGTGGCGGGCGCACGGAACCCCCCAGGGCTCGTTGGATAGAGGCATCAGATAATAACTCCTGGTTAAATATTAGAGCCCGCTTACCTGAAACCAGCTTTGATTCTCTGCCAAGTTGGGTTTTCTCTGATCACGGCTCACAGCCCTTTGCCTCATTCTCACCCCCTTCCCAACCCCAGGAGCAGCTCTGGTGCGCCAGCGGGACATGCAGTATGTCCAGAGGATGAAGTCGAAGTGGATGCTGAAGATGGGGATGAAGAACAACGCTACCCGGCAGATGCACTTCCGGCCCCAGGTGCTGTTCTGATCGGCCAGGGGCTGGGACGATGGCCCTCCTGCTGCCACTCCCCTGTACTTCCTCTGTCCTGACCTGATAATAAAAGCCAGGATCAAATTGGCTCTCCCGTGTCATTTTTGGACAGGGTTGAGGGGTCATCTTCTCACCCAGTGAGTACTGTCTGCTGGACGCAGGCCCTGCCCTGCTCCTGAGAGGTGCTGTGTAGTGTCAGCTTGGAGCTGATTTAGGGCTGTCAGAGTAGCGTGGGGGACTAAGGACTGGCTTGTCTGCCCTGAGCCTGGCTTAATGTTCAGAGGAACACCTTGCTGTGTCCTGGATCCGCGACCCACATTAGGTGCTTTGAAGCTTCTGGGGGAGCAGAGTGGAGTGTCCCTCATTGGAATGTACTGTGGCTCCCGACATGGCGACGATCTCTGGGCACTTTCATTAAATCCAAGCAGAATAAAAAAGCATGTCAATGGCTGGCTGTAAAAGTTCTTTTGAATTTGTTTATCATTTATTTTTGGCGGTGTCGGGTCGTAGTTGGCAGCGTGCAGAATCCTCATTGTGTCGTGAGGGTTCTTGTGTTGCCGCGCACAGGCTCTGGAGCTCTCGAACTTACGTAGTTGTGGTGCACGGGCTGAGCTGCCCTACAACATGTGGGATCTTAGTTCCCCAAGCAGGGATCGAACCCGGGTCCCCTGCACTGCAAGGGGGGGTTCCCAACCACTGGACCACGAGGGAAGAAGTCCCTTTTTATTTCTAACTGTAAGCCAGTGCTCCCTTTAGAGTAGGAAGAAAATAAATGTAAAATGTTGAGTTTTCATTTTAGAAACAAAAGCGATCTCAGGGTTCAATCTGTGAAGAGATGCTCAGTATAGGTGGTTTGGGGAAAAGGCCATGGTCTGTTGGAAATGAAAGTAAACATGAAGTTCAAATCCACTGAGTGACCTTTCTGACTTTGGAAAGTGACTTGATCTTTAAAATCTGTGCAGTGAGGTGTTTATTACCTCACAGGTGGTGTGTGATGAATTAAATCAGTGGACCCATCAGTCACTCAGTCCCCAGCACAGACTAAGTGCTTCACGTTCTCCTGGGTGGAGCAGGGGCCCCGCTGAGTAATGATGGTCTGAGTAATGATGGTCTCCCTGAGGGGTGGGTTCCGAGATGCCCAGAGAGCGTACTTTACCATACATTCACCAGCCCTTGATTGCTATGGAGACACTTATTTTTCTTTAAATCTTGGATGCAGAATTGAATTAATTTTATTTCTTTAGTACAGGGCTCACTGTCCGACGGTGGAGGGCTCCCTGGTTTTTTATTTCATTCTGTTTCCTAACATTCTCGTCACACAACAGTCCTCCACTCTGTGTTTGACATCTTTAAATCTATGTCCTGGGAAATGATACACTGCTTGGCATGGGGTATGTTTTTAATTTATACTTAATTGAATGTGGCCTTCCCAGGTGGCACAGTGGTAAAGAATCCACCTTCAATGCAGGAGACACAAGGGTTGCAGGTTTGACCCTGGGTTGGGAATTTCCCCTGGAGTAGGAAATGCAACCCACACCAGTATTCTCACCTAGAGAATCCCATGGACAGAGGAGCCTCTCGGGGTTCAGTCCCAGGGGTTACAGAGAGTCGGTACGTGATACTGTGCTATATAGTTCTTGTCAGTTTTGTTTTTCTCTCAGTATTTTTTCACTCAGCCTCATAAACTTAAGTCATCATGTAATTGCTGGGAGACATCCATGCTGTGTCCCCCACGCAGAACTTCCCTTCCCTTGCAGCTGACGTGCCCTTTCCAGCCTCTGGTCTCACAGCAGCCCTGCACTGTTGGTGTGCCTCATTTGTATAGGTGCCCTTTAATTTTAAGACCTTTTTACCTCTTGAGTGTCGATGAGGACAGTTTGAAATATTTCATTGATTTATTATCTCCTTCCAGGCTTCAAAAGACCGGTTCTGATTTAAATTTGTGAAGGAGTCCACTACACTGCTACCTACATCATTTTAATAACTTTTAAAACTTCAGTTTATGTGCTTTTCTGGAGTAAAATTCTACTTGGGAATGAAGGCAAAGAAAAAAGATTTAAACAACTCGTAGTTAAATAACATGAGAAAGGAGCTTGTTTGGGAGGGGGACTTCTTTGTGGTTCGGGAAACTGAGGACGTGTCTGATAATGAAATCCCCCCGTAGTTCTCTCCTCTGATGTGTCTCTGTCTGTCTCCGGGTGCACTGTGCCCCAGTCTGTCTCATGTAGTTGGGCTTCCTGGGGCTTGCTGGCCCATTGCCACACAGCAGTTTGCCATCGGGCCTCCCCACTTCAGTCCTTTCAAGGCCACATGTTCTTTACCTGGTGTCTTAAGCACATTGGAGAAGAGGCAGAACCTGTCAGAATACCAGCTTAGAGTCTAAGGCAAAGCTGCCATCCTTCACCTCACACTCTGTCATTCTGAATTTCACTGCTTACAATGTATTGTTGACATACTGCTTTCCTTTCTCCAATTATTTATTCACATTTTTAAAATTAAATATTTATCCAAAGTAACTCCAAAGTATATTTTTACTAAATCCAAATTTTTTACTTCATTCTCATCAAGGCTTCCTAATAGCGACTGTAAGATAGTTGTCTAAACTGACAGCGGATACAAAAGTAATCTTATTAGCGGTTCTGCATCAGGACTGAGTGAGCACTGGCTGCTGCAGCTGACTGACCGTGACTCAGGTGGACTCTTTCATCCTGGGAGTAACCCCAGGATCGGCTGGTCCTTGAAAGTGGATCTGTCTGTCTTTGGTTGAGATAACAAGACTGGGATCAAAAGTGACAGAGTGTAATCTCATCCCCTCTCCATGCATTTTACCCAAGTCCCATGCAGCTCTGCTGACGGGTTGCACTGCTCGTCTGGTGATGGCACCGTGTGCTCTTCCTGCCTTGTGGACACTGCGTTTGTGTTTTATGGAGTGTAAAGTGCTTCACAGTGCCATTTTCTGTTTCTCCACAGTGAGGTGTAGGTAACATTTCTATTTCACATGTGAGAAAATAGATTTAGGGAAGTTTAATAGCTTTGGTAAGGAGACAACCAAAGGAAGCCAGAGATTTCTGGTCCAGTGTTCTTATTTAGATATTTACTTGACTGCTGCGGTCATGTGACTAAATTAGGGCCAATGGCTGTGAGTGGAGGTTGGATTCAATCCAAGTACAGATCATCTCTGACTTGGAGACAAACAGCATTTTCACACTGTGACTCTTTTTCTCCTCTGCCCACCTGGGGGTGAGCTGTTGCCACTCTCAGCTGTGCAGGTGAGGATGACACCTTAAGCAGAGTGATCGTGCGGAAGACACCAGGGTCTCTAAATGACATCATGGAGTGGAGCTGCCTTGCTGACCCGAGCTGGCTGGACTGTTATGCGAGATAAACTGAAGCCACTGTGTGGTAGAGTTTCTGTTACAGTTGCCTCGCTTAAAATCCAACAGAGTAAAACCCCAGGGTAATGCTCATGGGACCTGGCCCAAGGCAACAGTATGTGAGATGCAATTGCTGGGTTCCTCTCTTTCCTCTTACCTTTGTTCTCAAAAAGAGGTAGGCTAGATTGTTCCGTTATGCAGGATTGGGGAACAGTGAGGAGAAAAATGATATGATCTTATGGGACTTGCTCAGGTCAATGTGTCCAACATGTCTCTTTTTAAAATTATTTTAAGAGAGTGTGTGTGTGTTAGTCACTCATTCGTGTCCAACTCTTTGCAACCCCATGGGCTGTAGCCCACCAGGCTCCTCTGTCCATGGGATTCTCCAGGTAAGAATATTGGAGTGGGTTGCCATTCCCTTCTCCAGGAGATCTTCCCAACCCAGGGATTGAACCCAGATCTCTCATGGAGCCCACTAGAGACTGAAAATGAATATTTTTTTATTAACCTTGTTTGGCAACCTTACAACATGCTTGTGGATTCTTTGATCCTGCTCCTATGGAGAGGTAGGGTCTGCCTCCCCTTCCTTTGATACTGGGCTGGCCTTCGATGACTTGCTCATAACCAATAAAATGTGGCAGGCGTGATGCTGCCAATTCCACGGATAATCACATAATGCAGTTCGGCTCCCACGTTGCTTTCTTGGCCCCTGACCATGGAAGAAGTCTGACCCCCACCTTTCCTGGAGGTCAGGCTGTGCAAAAGCCCAGGTGATGTGGAGAGGTCACTGTAGAGTGCTCTGGTTGATGGTCCCAGCTGAGGTTCCACTCAGTAGCCAACACCAACTGCCAGCATCCAAGGTCAGCATCTTGCATATCACACCCAGTCAAACCTTCAAGGGACTGCAACGTTCCTTGACATCTGACCATAACCTTATGACAGATCCCACCCCAAAACTGCCCAAATGAGATTTCCCCAAATTCCTGACTCATAGAGGCTGTGAGAATTTAAAAGACAGAAAATTGTTTTACACCGTTGGGTTTATACAACAGCAGTGATCAGCACACTTGACTGTTGTACCATCACATGTTTCGTGCAGTTGGCATTTTGGTTTCCACTTGTCAACTTTCAGTTCAGTCAGTTTTCATTCCAGTCCCAAAGAAAGGCAATGCCAAACAATGCTCAAACTACCACACAATTGCACTCATCTCACATGCTAGTAAAGTAATGCTCAAAATTCTCCAAGCCAGGCTTCAGCAATACGTGAACTGTGAACTTCCTGATGTTCAAGCTGGTTTTAGAAAAGGCAGAGGAACCAGAGATCAAATTGCCAACATCCGCTGGATCATGGAAAAAGCAAGAGAGTTCCAGAAAAACATCTATTTCTGCTTTATTGACTATGCCAAAGCCTTTGTCAACTTTAGGTGCAGTTTTTCTGTCAATATGGCTTTAAGGGCAAGGCCTTTACATACATTATTTTTATTACTTAATTTTTGTAATGTTCTTATCAAGTAGATGCAATTATTATTCCCATTGTATAGCTCAGAAATCTCAGGCATGGCTGCCAGGGTCTTGTGTTCTTCATCACTGTGCTTTTTATCAGCTGTGCTGCTTGAGTCATGGAATTTCAGGCTTTGGTGACACTCTAAACAGATCAATTCCCACCACCCACCTCTTCCCTCCCATCTGGGTTACATACAAGAACCCGGGTGCTCCGGGTGGTGACACGTGACTCCTCTGTGGTATACATCAGTAACTGACAGCATGGGAAAACCAGTATCTCCATGCAGGGCTCGATACTCACTACACGGCTCAGCAAAATCGAACTTTTTTTCATCTCTTTCAAACAACCTTTTATTATAAACTATTTCCTGAGAAAACATTATGCATTTCTTTGGAGGAAAAGAATGCTCACTTAGCATAGACCTACAAATATATTAAAAGCACTAAACTACACTAAAACATCAAGCCTGTTTGTTAAGGAAATCTACAATTTTGATTTTATTGAATAAGACCTCCAAATCCAAGGAGTTCATTATTATGTTAACTCCATGATATTTCATTATTAATGACCATATTTGATATTCCATCAGCAAATACCATCTTCATCTGGAGTAATGTGTCTCATACATGTTGCCCTGACCAAGAGCATCCATTTTCTAAACCCAGCATCTGCAAATGTGGAGAATAAGACTCTACAGAAGCAAGGGATTTTAGTGTTTGTGAAGAGATTTGCTTTCTTCTTAGTACTGGTGATGGGAATATGAAACTGACAGCAAATGGGAACTACTCTGACATTCATGCTTGAAGCATGAGCCCCCTTCTAAGATGTCTTTCCTATTTCTGATTCAATGAAGGAAGTCTATGTGGATAATTTGGTAGTGTCTTCTTTTTATTCATCTTGAAGCATGGGGGAGTTTTTCACAATATAAACATAAGAATATATAATATGTAAACATTTATAACAATGAAATGGAGCTTATTATGTGCCAGATAGTGCTGTGTGTACTCTAGATGTGTTAGACCATCATCTTCTCAAGTACGGGAGGTAGGTAATATCCCTAACTATCCAAGTGGGGAAACTGAGGCACTGACATCCCTTTGTTGTTATTTAGTTGCTAAGTCGTGTCCAACTCTTTGCAACCTCATGAACTGTGGCACGCCAAGTTTCCTTGTCATGTAAAAATTTAGCATCATAGTATTAAAATGTCCCCTCCTGGACCATGTCAAAATGCAGTAAATGTTTGTTAAAAGGAAGGGAGCAGAAATACTAACTTTTTAAACTACCGATGTTGATTTCAGTAGATATCGCCTCTGCAGTGAGGTGGGAGGATTTGATATTTCCTTTTATTTTCCTTCCTCCCTCCCTCCCTCTTTATTTCCTCTAATTTTACCCCTCAAAAATGGACTTTAATGTTTCTGTTGGACAGTAAACCACTGATACTTCATTGCCTTCATTATCTAGAATTCTTTCAGGAACAGCAGTTATAGTCACAGCGTTTAGTTGAACCCAGGGCTTCTCCCAAGATCCGTAGTAACTAGTGTATGACAGTAAACCTAGGCTCATGGATGCCTATCTGGTTTCGTTACCATGGATAGACATATTCAACAATTCAATTATGTGTTGTAGTGGATACTGTGGTGTGCTGCCTAATCTCCCCTCCAGGACGGAGGCAGTCCCCCAGATGCCAGGAGAGCTGGCCTCTGATATCTCACTGATGAGCCTGTCTCTGGGAATAGCCCTTAGCAGAAGTAGGCTGCCCTTCCGAAGGCCACACCTGCTCTGCATCCAGCGGCTGGTCCCCTTGCCTAGATTAGGTCAACTCTGACAGCTTCCCCAGCTTCAGAGCTCTCCATGGGACGGTCTGAGGCCTTCGCTGCAACTGCATCATAGTTCAACTTCTCCCACTATGGATTCCTTTTTCTTCTACTTCTTTATAGGTAAAGACCCCCCAAGGCACTCCCCAGTTAAAAAAAAAAAGTCCTGAATGTAAATCTCCATCTCAGAGTTTGTTCAAGAAAGCATAATGAAAGCCAATGGTGGTAGGAAATGTCCCAGGAAGCTCTTACGTGAGATCTGGAGCTGGGTTACCAGCTTATTGTTGTTCAGTCACTAAGTCATGTCCAACTCTGTAACCCTATGGGCTGTAGCACCCCAGGCTTCTCTGTCCTTCACTATCTCCTGGAGTTTGCTCAAATTCATGTCCATGAAATCAGTGATCCTATCTAACCATCTCATCCTCTGCCACTCCCTTCTCCTTTGCCTTCAATCTTTCCCAGCGTCAGGGTCTTTTTAGCATCAGGTGATCAAAGTATTGGAGCTTCAGCTTCAGCAATAGTCCTTCCAATGAATATTCCTTTAGAATTGACTGGTTTGATCTCCTTGAAGTCCAAGGGACTCTCAAAAGTCTTCTCCAGCACCACATTTGAAAGTGTCAATTCTTTGGTGCTCACTCTTCTTTATGGTCCAACTCTCAACATGACTAGTGGAAAAACCATGGGGCTTCCCAGATGGCGCTAGTGGTAAAGAACCTGCCTGCCAATGCAGGAGATGTAAGAAATGCAGGTATGATCCCTGGATCAGGAAGATCCTGTGGAGGAGGGCATGGTAACCTACTCCAGCATTCTTGCCTGGAGAATCCCATGGACAGAGGAAACTGGCAGGCTACGTTCAGAGGATTTCAAAGAACTGGATTCAACCGAAGTGACTTAGTAGGCATGTGTGCACCTTTGTTGGCAAGCTGACCTCATTGAATGAGAACACCGTCTCTGGGGGTGGGTGGAGAACAGCGAGCCCCCAGTACTCTGTAGTCCTGCAATTGTTAAAACCTTCACTGTGGTGTGACAGCCAGGAGGGAATGCATAGAAGGGCGCAGGATCTGTACATCTGAGAGGTTCAAGGGAAGTGGTAATCGTAGGTACAGTGGAATTACATGGCTGTTGCTGAGTGTTGTGGAATGACTTAGAGGAAGCGGTGAAAGGCTGGAGTGATTAATCACCAATCTAAGGCTAAGTGCGAGAGCCAAAAGTCTTTGAAGGTTTATAGAGAGACTCCCATCTCCTGCAGCCAGAGGCAGAAAAAAATGCCAGCATTCAACCTTGGACTTAATTAGAAGGCCAACAGAGCTCCAGAGAAGTTTGAATTTTTCAACCCCAGCAAGTCTGCTATGCCAAGGTCAAGGCCCTAATTGGGAATAAATGAGATGCTGAGACTTGAGATGCAGACAGCTGTGTTCATGCACTATTAAAAGTCTGGAATCTCCAAATGCCCTTGAACCCCCTGGGCCTGCTCCTCCCCATGAAAAAAGTTAGCTCTGCCCCCTTTCTTGAAGATGAGGCAGCAGCCTGTCCACCATCAGCATGAAACCAGCTCCCAAGCCAAGATCCACCCCTACCTCCATCCCTGGACACTAGACCAGTAACCAGAATGGGGACCAGCAACTACACCCTATGGGTCAAGTCTAGCCTGTAGTCTGTTTTTTTGTACATAAAGTGTTATTGAAACACAGCTCTGCTCATTCCGTTACATCTTGTCTGTGGCTGCTCTTATGCCAGAGTGAGAGACTCAAATCATTGCAACAGAGTCTAAAACAAGACTGGCTCTTTACAAAGAAAGTTTGCTAACCCCTGAGCCTTTGACTGTGTGGATCACAATAAACTGTGGAAAATTCTGAAAGAGATGGGAATACCAGCACACCTGATCTGCCTCTTGAGAAATTTGTATGCAGGTCAGGAAGCAACAGTTAGAACTGGACATGGAACAACAGACTGGTTCCAAATAGGAAAAGGAGTTCATCAAGGCTGTATATTGTCACCCTGTTTATTTAACTTATATGCAGAGTACATCATGAGAAACGCTGGACTGGAAGAAACACAAGCTGGAATCAAGATTGCCGGGAGAAATATCAATAACCTCAGATATGCAGATGACACCACCCTTATGGCAGAAAGTGAAGAGGAACTCAAAAGCCTCTTAATGAAAGTGAAAGTGGAGAGTGAAAAAGTTGGCTTAAAGCTCAACATTCAGAAAACGAAGATCATGGCATCCGGTCCCACCACTTCATAGGAAATAGATGGGGAAACAGTGGAAACAGTGTCAGACTTTATTTTTCTGGGCTCCAAAATTACTACAGATGGTGACTGTAGCCATGAAATTAAAAGACGCTTACTCCTTGGAAGGAAAGTTATGACCAACCTAGATAGCATATCAAAAGCAGAGACATTACTTTGCCAACAAAGGTCCGTCTAGTCAAGGCTATGGTTTTTCCTGTGGTCGTGTATGGATGTGAGAGTTGGACTGTGAAGAAGGCTGAGTGTGGAAGAATTGATGCTTTTGAACTGTGGTGTTGGAGAAGACTCTTGAGAGTCCCTTGGACTGCAAGGAGATCCAAGCAGTCCATTCTGAAGGAGATCAGCCCTGGGATTTCTTTGGAAGGAATGATGCTAAAGCTGAAACTCCAGTACTTTGGCCACCTCATGCAAGGAGTTGACTCATTGGAAAAGACTCTGATGCTGGGAGGGATTGGGGGCAGGAGGAGAAGGGGACAACAGAGGATGAGATGGCTGGATGGCATCACTGACTCGATGGAGTTCTGAGTGAACTCCGGGAGTTGGTGCTGGACAGGGAGGCCTGGCGTGCTGCGATTCATGAGGTCGCAAAGAGTCGGACACGACTGAGCGACTGATCTGATCTGATCTGAGGAGAAGGAAATGGCAACCCACTCCAGTATTCTTGCCTAGAGAATCGCGTGGACAGAGGAACCTGGTGGGCTGCTGTCCATGGGGTCGCACTGAGTCGGACTCGACTGAAGCGACTTAGCAGCAGCAGCAGCAGCAGCAGAGCTCAAGTCAAGTCATAATAAAACCCAGCAGGAGAAGCGCTAGTTCTGATAAGGGAGTAAAGGGAAAATACACTGAAGAAGATGAAGGTCTTAGCCAATAAATACTAGCAGAAGTGGAAGAGTACACATGGGATTGAGTTCAGAAGGGCCTGGATTATTAGGATGGATAAAGGAGCGTTTCTCCACATGAAAGAACTCTCCTGACATATAGGGTTTATTAAACACTCTCTTGGTTGGCTCTTGGAAGCTTAGGAAAGCAATGACCATGCTAAGTGGAGGATATATGTGAGCAGTGCCTTGGCTGACACTGGAGAAAGGGATCAAAATTCTCCAAGAAGCAGGCACGCCAGAGTGGATATGCTCTGTATGACTGGAAAATCTACCGATCCACCGTGTTTTATAGGGGCACCCAGAGGATGCTCTGGTTACCAAGGCTGTAAGCAATGAACCGGTGAGAGCAACATCCTCTTCCCTGAGAGTCTCAGTGGGCTGACCTCTGCAGGCAGGGCTGATGCTATAAAAGATGCTGATACAGAATTGGGCTCCCTGGAAACAATGAAGATGAGATCTCAGTTTGTCAGAGGTCAGGTCATTATTGTTCAGTTGCTTAGTTGTGTTTGACTCTTTGCAACCCCAAGGACTGCAGCACGCCAGGTTTCCCTGTCCTTCACCCTCTCAGAGTTTGCTCAAACTCATGTCCGTTGAGTTGATGATGCCATCTAACCATCTTATCCTCTGTTGTCCCCTTCTTCTCCTGCCCTCAGTCTTTTTTCAGCATCAGGGTCTTTTCCAATGAGTCAGCTCTTCACATCAAGTAGCCAAAGTATTGGAGTTTCAGCTTTGGCATCAGTCCTTCCAATAAATATTCAGGGTTGATTTCCTTTAGGATTGATTGGTTTGATATCCTTGCAGTCCAAGGGACTCTCAAGAGTCCTCCAGAACCGCAGTTCAGAAACATCAGTTCTTTGGCTCTTGGCTTTTTTTTATGGTCAAACTCTCACATCCATACATGACTACTGGAAAAATCATAGCTTTTAGGGCTTTGAGGTTAGGTAGCAGGAGCCTGGTAGGCTGCAGTCCATGGGGTCACTACTAGTCGGACACGACTGAGTGACTTCACTTTCATGCATTGGAGAAGCAAATGGCAACCCACTCCAGTGTTCTTGCCTGGAGAATCCCAGGGATGGTGGAGCCTGGTGGGCTGCCGTCTCTGGGGCTACACAGAGTCAGACACGACTGAAGTGACTTAGCAGCAGCAGCAGCAAAACTTAAATATTGGAAACAAAGAGGATGCAATTTAAACAAGTTAAGGGGCCCCTCACTCACAGAGAGCCATGAAGATGACCAATAGAACTTGATTTGTTAAGGGCAGGAAGAAGAGTGGCTAATTAAGATAATGCTGACAATCCCCCCCAGTGAGAAGTCATGGCCAACTTCCAGACCTGAGCTGGTCCTTCAACTTCAAAGCTGGTGCCTGAATGAAAGGCTGGTTTGAAAAAGGATCCTGCTATACCAAGGCAAGGGCATACAGTAATAATTTTCCTAGTCTTTATCCAAAGGTTTGTGGGTAAACTTTTCCTTGGGTAACTATAGAGTGGCTTCCCAAAGATTTCAGAGACTCTCGGGCATGGCAGTTTTCATTGATATGCAGAGATTTTTGTGTTTCATCATGGCTCTTTACTCAAGTTGGGCCTAGTTGGCAGGGGTTAGGTAGTAAGATACCCAGTCTTGTCCACAGTGGGTTCTTTGGCTCCATGGGTCTACTTGGAGATCATTGGTTCAGTCTCTGAATGTGTCAGTAAATGGACATCCTTCAGTTGCCAGAATCTCTTCATTGTCTCTCTGGTTTGTCAAGTGAGCTGCTGTAGAGGAGAAGGCCACGTGGAGGAGGACCCTGAGATGTTCCCACTATGGTTGAGAGAGTAGTTTAACAAAACTGTATCACAGATGGGGAGAGTGGCAGCTATATCTGCTCCCTTAACAGACTCCACACTGCCAGGGTAGTGGGCCCCATCAGGCCCCCATTTAATTTGCCACTCTGCCCCATGTGAAGCCAGTATCCTGGACTGTCCTGGTGGTGCAGTGGATAACCTGCTAGTGTAAGGGACATGGGTTTGATCCCTGGTCCAGGAAGATTCCACATGGCATGCCACAACTTCTGAGCCCAAGTGATGCAACTGCTGAAGCCCATGCACCTGGATCCTGTTCTCTGAAACAAGAGACGGCACCGACGAGAAGCTTGCTCCCCGCAACTGGAGAAAGCCAGTGCAAAAGAAAAAATAAATAAATAGAAAAGCAACGAAGACCCAGTGCAGCCAGAAAAAATAATAAATATAATAAACAAATAAAACCAGGATCCTAATCATTAAGAAAAGACTTAGTGCATTACCATTGCTACATATCCAACCTGGCAGCACAGACTCCAACTCTGAGATCCCAGAGCTACGTCCTCCCCTGACCAACCAGTTACTTGTTAGCAACTTGCTGGCATGGGATCCCTTCAATCTGCCAGTGGCAATGACCAGAATTAATGCGTATTCCAGAAAACACCTTTGCCTTTCCTGCCTAAATGGACTCAGTCGGAACTGCCATCCATGAGTTTGTAGGTTATTTGATAAACTGGCATGGGATTATATACAATGTGACCTTGGACCAAGAATCCCATTTAGTAGCAACTGGAGCCTACCTACACAGAAACACACCACCCAGAAGCTGCCTGCCTAATAGAGCCTTTGGAAGACACAGCTAAGGTGACAGCCTGGAGATGATACCCCGGGAGGACTGGGTAGCATTATATCAATGTCTGTTATATAGTGCTGTGCTCCCAATAGGTGGAATTGATTGGTCCGTAAAACAAAGATTGGAAGGAGGCCAGGCCCATTGACCATTACTCTCAATGACCTGCTTGGGGAATTTGTGTTCCTTGTCATTGCACATTTAGTCTCTCGGGCCGTGGTGTTCAGGGAGAGGTTGCTCCTATCAGGGGACACGGTGAGAATTGCATTTGGCTTGAAGCTACAGCTGCTGCCTCGTTACAGCCACATCCACTCACGTGACTCACTAGGCTGTTCCTTGGGACTCCCTGGCCACATTTTTAAGCTAAAAGAACAAGTAAAGCAGCTATGGCTTGACTTTGGTCATTTACCACCACGGCCATGTCCTCAAGGTCACCCCTTGAGGGCTCGGAGCCCTTAGAGATGAGAACTGGTTCACCCCCACAGGTAAGCTACCCTGACTAGCGGGGATGCTCTAGAAAGGATAGCTGGGAGGGAGACAGTGGTACCAGCTGTAGTGGCAGGAGCTGGAGTTCATCCCAACAATCTCCCTTCTTCTTAACATTTTCCTCAGAAAAAGGGATCATCCAGAATCACATGGAGGTAAGAGCCCCTGGAGGAGGCCATGGAAACCCACTCCAGTATTCTTGCCTGGAGAATCCCGTGGACAGAGGAGCTTGGCGGGCTACAGTCCATGGGATCACAAAGAGTTGGACACCAATGAAGCAACTTAGCATGCATGCATTCCCACATGAGACAAAATCAGTGTATATAGGAATTGGATTTGGAGGGCTTGAGGAGTGAACTGTAATAGATCTAGGGGGTCTCCCCTTCAGGAATGAAGCATTCATTGCTTAGGTAGTTGGAAGGGTTGACTGACTTCTGCAAAGGTACTCACCATGAATCCCGCTGAGAATGGCCCTCGGCCAAAGGGCAATGCTTCAGTCAAGGTTACAGCCAATTTCCAATGGCATCTGGAGGTGGGCTTCTGTAAGGACACAAAAGGCCTGGCCCCCTCACCTCTATGAGGGCCTCCGAAGGGCCATGTCCACTTGCCATCTCCTTCTGGTATCACTAAGGCTCCTTCTGCAACTGCATCCCAGCTCAGCTTCTCCCTACACCCCATCCTGCCTCCCTCAGCCCTCAAATTAGGTATGTGAGAGCACTTCCCACCAAAAGCCCCTGTGTGTGACCTTCCATCTCAGAAGCTGGTCCCCAGGAACCTAAGACCACACTCTGGTTTAGGCATCTTACAAATGCATTTTCCCAGTCGTTGTAACTGGGGTTAAAATAGACCTGTGACTGCTGCTAAGTCACTTGAGTCGTGTCTGACTCTGTGCGACCCCATAGACGGCAGCCCACCAGGGTCCCCCGTCCCTGGGATTCTCCAGGCAAGAACACTGGAGTGGGTTGCCGTTTCCTTCTCCAATGCATGAAAGTGAAAAGTGAAAGTGAAGTCACTCAGTCGTGTCCGACTCTTTGTGACCCCATGGACTGCGGCCCACCAGGCTCCTCTGTCCATGGGATTTTCCAGGCAAGAGTACTGGAGTGGGTGGCCATTGCCTTCTCCAAGACCTGGGACTAAGAGGGAATAATTTTCCCTTACAAATTGAGAATTAAAATATTCAGTAGTTTCATGCAGCAGAAAACCTTGTGCTGAACACAAAGGGCTCTGTTTCAATGGGAAGGCGTCTCCACACAGCATCTCATCTCTCAGTGAGCTTTTGGTGTTTCAATTATTTATTTTTTAATCAAGTTCTAATCTGTTGTTTGGATAGATGTTTCTGAAGTATTTTTTTAATGTAGGAAGTTTTTAAAAAATTAGATCTCAGTCTGTCATTATATAGACTGTGTGGCAGATGGTAAATGGAATTAGTTTTAACCCCTGGATGCTGTTAGCTTGCTTCACTGTCTCCCTGGAAGAGAAGGGTTGTTAGAACTGTTCTTTTCTTCCCTCCACTCACAATTAATTTTGCTTCACTTTGGGATTTCCAGCATCAGATTTTGGGGAAAAAATCCAAACATCACCTTAACCTCTTTAAAGAGGATCACAGACAACGGATCTGCAAATTGATCTTCTCTTTCCACCTCTGAATTATTTCTTTGCAAAGAGAAAGACATGTTCACTAAGCATATTGTAGATTTTCAATTCACTGAATTTTTTTCTTCAACTGTTAGTTTTTTAAATATAAATTTATTTATTTATTTATTTTTGGCTGTGCTGGGCTTTCTCTCGTTGCAGCAAGCAGTGTCTACTCTGCAGCTGTGGTGTACAGGTTTCTCATTGCGGTGGCTCCTCCTGTTGCAGGGCAGGGCTAGGGTGCTTGGGTTTCGGTAGTTGTGGCTCCTAGGTTCTGGAGTGTGGGCTCAGTAGTTGTGTACATGGGCTTAGTTGCCCTGTGACAGGGATTTTCCTGGACCAGGGATCAAATTCATGTCCCCTGCATTGCCAGGTGGGTTCTTAACCCCTGGACAATCAGACGAGCCCTAAACTGTTAGTCTTGATGGTTTTTCTATTAAATTTGTGGTGGTATTAAGTCCCAAACAAACATACTGTAGGTGATCCATTTTTTTTTTCAAATTTTCAATCATTAAATTAGATAATATTTGGAATGTTTCCAAATTTCAAATATATGTAAGAAATCAACATATTGATTATGGAGAGATTTTATGAGAGTTTTGTTTTCCTCAGATTGTTTATTTCATTACTTTCTAGTCCTTGGCAAGTTTGGAATTTCATTTCTATAGGTCTTGATGTCCTCTTAAACATCATTTATTAGTGTTAAAGTTTTTTATTAGGGAATTTCCCAAACATGCACAAAGGTAGAATAAATAGTGTAGTAGACCCCTGGGCACCCATTGTTCAGTTTCAACAAGGATCAACATTTTTCAAATTTTATTTATTTACCCATCTTTACCACCTCCTTTCTGCTCCCACCACACACACACACACACACACACACAATTTTTTCCTGGAATATTTGAAGAAATATCAGACACTGCATCCTTTTCCACATAAAATATTTTATCTGCATTTAATTAATATGACTTCAAAAATATAACACTGATATAAAAACATATGAGTGTTGAGTTGAGTGTTAGTTGCTCAGTTGTGTCCGACTCTTTGGGACCTCATGGACTGTAGCCCACTAGGCTTCTCTGTCCATGGAATTCTCCAGACAAGAATACTAGAGTGAGTAGCCATTCCCTCCTCCTGGGGATCTTCCCAACCCAGGGATCAAACCCTGGTCTCCTGCATTGCAGGCAGATTCTTTACAGTCTAAGCCACCAGGGAAGCTCTAAAATATCAGATCAGATCAGTTGCTCAGTCGTGTCCGACTCTTTGCGACCCCATGAATCGCAGCACGCCAGGCCTCCCTGTCCATCACCAACTCCCGGAGTTCACTCAGACTCACGTCCATTGAGTCAGTGATGCCATCCAGCCATCTCATTCTCTGTCATCCCCTTCTCCTCTTGCCCCCAATCCCTCCCAGCATCAGAGTCTTTTCTAATGAGTCAACTCTTCGCATGAGGTGGCCAAAGTACTGGAGTTTCAGCTTTAGCATCATTCCTTCCAAAGAAATCCCAAGGCTGATCTCCTTCAGAATGGACTGGTTGGATCTCCTTGCAGTCCAAGGGACTCTCAATAGTCTTCTCCAACACCAGAGTTCAAAAGCATCAATTCTTCGGCATTCAGCCTTCTTCACAGTCCAACTCTCACATCCATACATGACCACTGGAAAAACCATAGCCTTGACTAGACGGACCTTTGTTGGCAAAGTAATGTCTCTGCTTTTGATATGCTATCTAGGTTGGTCATAACTTTCCTTCCAAGGAGTAAGCATCTTTTAATTTCATGGCTGCAGTCACCATCTGCAGTGATTTTGGAGCCCAGAAAAATAAAGTCTGACACTGTTTCCACTGTTTCCCCATCTATTTCCCATGAAGTGATGGGACCAGATGCCGTGATCTTCGTTTTCTGAAGCTTTAAGCCAACTTTTTTACTCTCCACTTTCACTTTCATCAAGAGGCTTTTTAGTTCCTCTTCACTTTCTGCCATAATGGTGGTGTCATCTGCATGTCTGAGGTTATTGATATTTTCTCCCGGCAATCTTGATTCCAGCTTGTGCTTCCTCCAGCCCAGCGTTTCTCATGATGTACTCTGCATAGAAGTTAAATAAGCAGGGTGACAATATACAGCCTTGACGTACTCCTTTTCCTATTTGGAACCAGTCTGTTGTTCCATGTCCAGTTCTAACTGTTGCTTCCTGACCTGCATACAAATTTCCCAAGAGGCAGCCACCTGAATATTATTATACCCCAAATAATAATAAGATATTACATATTCTAATACCCAAGCTATATTCAGATGTCTCCAGTCATCTCAAATTTTTCTTTACGGTTGGTCTACTTAAGTAATAAGAATTAATGATGTTCATAAACGGCATGGTTGCCGTATCTCTTAACTATTTTAATCTACGTGGTTCCCCCTCCCCTCTCATACCATTGAATTTGTTGGAGAAATCAGATTACTCATCCTTTATAGAATTGTACCCAGTTCTAGAAATGTATAGTTACTTTTATATGATGTTTCTAACTTGCTCTTCTGTTCTTTGTGTTTGCTGTAAACTGGTAGTTAGACCTGAGACATGATTTGATTAAAGTTCAGATGTTTTTTGGGGTCATATTATTTCTTAGGCTGTATACTTTCCATGGAATCATATCAAGAGCTTAGGAAATCTGAATATCCCACTTTCAGAAATGTCACCAATTCGTCCAGGTGGTGTCAGAATGTCCTGTGAGTTTAAGAACATTTCACCTATAATTTTAGGATTCACTGATGACCATTGCTTAGATGCAGAGTTTCATTAAGGATTGAATTCAATTCTCTTGCCAGTTAGTTAGCCATAATTAGTCAGCAAATTAGCCATGATTCTCTGCATTAGTTAGCCATAATTCTTCTATAAAGAATAATTCATCCTCATCAGTTTCTTGGCTTCCTCGAAACAGAGTTTGTATAGGAAACGCAGGCCAATTCTTTATTCTTTCCATATATTTATCAATTTCCAGAGCAATGAGTTAGTGCCCTTATGACATCCAGTGGAAACTAGTAAGTTTAAGAAAAGTATCATGAATTACATATATAAATAATATTTTAACTGAGTGTGGTTACTATTCTTTTAGTAGTCATGATGTTCCATTTTGCCCAATGGGCTCTCTTTCAAGTTGGCTTCCTTTTGACACTGTCTATTTAGTCTTTAATAGCTTCTTGCTTTTTTGCACTTTGAGATGCCCCAAGTTCATCTTGTACATTTCACATTCCATATAGATTTTCAAAAGGTGATTTATGGGGTCAAAAGGAATAGCTATCTTTAAGGCTGTTTGAAATTGTAGAAGGTGGCTTTATAGGTGGTTAGAACATGATAAGAATCCTAGCTCTGGGGACCTAGAAGAGGTTTCATCTCACAACATAAGGATAATACGAACTCATAAGGAAGAGGAAGCTAAAATAACATACAGAATTATTTTATTATAGCATTAAGTGGAAAAAGCAGGCTTCACAATTTTATTAAAAAAACACATGAAGACAATATTGTGATCAAATATACTAACATGTCAATAGTGATGTCTCTTGATGGTGAGACTACAGGTCATGCATTCTCTTGCTTATGCTTCTAACTCTACTGTTTCACATAACCTAGAATGGAAAGAAAGAAGGTAACTTCATTCAAAGAAAAATAAACCTAGACAATAAATCCTATAGTGCTGATGCAGATTCATTTGGGATATGATTCGTTGCATACACTTTTTGTATCTCTCATGGTCAATTTAATCCCCTTGTCCTTTAATAGGATTTAATGCAAATTCTTTAATAAAGAAAAATACTGATGTACCTACCCTCTGCCATCTGCCTCATTTCTCTGCACCCTGTTCTATTGATTTCAATAGACCAGGTCAAAGCTGATCATGCCCTGCTTTCAAGGATAACCTCTGAGGGCCTCATGCTCTCTGCCTCCTTCTCCCAGGGGATAGCCTGTAGGTTCTGGGGTGACAGCTGATGGCAGAGCAGTAAAAACAGGAAGTAAAATAAAATCTCCATTTGACACACTTATAAATCAGCTTTCCTATGGGACACAGTTGTTGGTGTTGGTGCACAGTGAAAATGGTCTTATTGATCAGAAAGCTAAACCAACTGTTCTTTATACACCTGAGAATTCAGATTGACTCAGAGTGACTTGTCAAGGATGAATTCATCTGTAATCCTTTAAAACTATGGCAAATGATGAAAACTTGTGGGGAAGATATCTGCAGAGTATTCTGATCTAGGATTCAATCTGCTTTTCAGGAATGATGTTTTGCTCTTGGAGTCAAGGATCCTAATTTTTTCTTTTCAAATGGTTGATAAAGTTCTACAGATTTGAGGTTTAAGGGAGGATGATAATATTAACATCTTTCTTTGTTATTTTTTCTATTTATATATCTTATTTCCAAGGAGAATTCTTGATTTTTTGAGTCAGTGTAGGCTAAGTCTGACATTGGGGAAACCTGACTACCATGATCAACTCATTAAATTCTGAACAGTGACTTGCCTTGGACAGGTCCTCAGATGGCTGTAAAAGAAGAAACACATAAAATGAAGTGTCCTGGAAATTGACAATAAATGGGGAAGTTTGTTTTTTCTCTATTCTTTTTCTTTGTGTTCCCCTCATCAATGAGCTGATTTAGATGCTGATCTGTAGATGAGCCAAACCCAAGTATTTGGTATCTGAACTCGTCACTAAAAGCGTTGCTTCCTTGGGACGTTCCTGGCATCCCAGTGGTTAAGCTCCTGTGCTTCCACTGCACCAGGCGCAGTTCCATCCCAGGTGGGGGAGCTAATATAAGATCTTGCGTGTCGATCCCACACACCACACAGTAAGGCCGAACGAAGAAGTTAAAAGTGTTGCTTCCTTCAACAACACATCTTTAGTGAGCCCTCATTCCTGATGCAGGGTCTCTGCTGAGTGTTAGAAAAACGCTGCTGATGGAGATAGAGTGCCTGTTTACAGAGCCCTCCCAGCCTGGCTGGGTGGGCCTGGAAATAAGAGATTAGTGTTGGCTGCACCAGGTGTGATGTGTGATAGTACTCGGGAGAGTGTATTAGCCAAAGAAACAGAACCCACATACCTCTTCCCCACCCCTCATTATTTTAAGGAATTAAGGCATGCAACTGTGGCAGGCTGGTGAGTCTGGCATCTTCAGGGCAGGCAAGCAGGCTTGAGACCCAGAGGAGTTGGGGGTGCGGTCTCAAGTTTGAAGGCAGTCCTGAGACAGAACTCCCTCTTCCTTTTTAGGAGGAAGATCAATCTTTTTTTTTTTTTCTAAACTTGAGGCCTTCAGCTGATTGAATGAGGCCCGCCTTCTCATTCTTTTTTTTTTTTTTAACTATTTATTTGGCTGTGTCAGATCTTAGTTGTGACACTCAGGTTTCTCTCTAGTTATGGCAGAAATAGTCCCACAGCACATGGGATCTTCGTTCATTGACCAAGGCTAGAACCTGCGTCCCCTGAATTGGAAGGCAGATTCGTAACCACTGGACCACTGGGGAAGTCCCCACCTGCTCATCTTATGTCACAAATTCAAGATGCAAAATGATACACAACAAAAATGAGCATCCCTCTCACTCCTGACCTTGTGCCACCCCAGGCCCTTCCGCAGACAAAGCAATGATTATCAATTGTTGATTTCCTTGTAGAGATATTCTTTTCACTGATGAGCAAATGAGTACAGATTATTTTAAAACGATATGCCAATGATAACATCTTGCTTTTTTTCTAGCTTGAAAAATATCTTGGAGATTGTTCCACTTGAATTTAGTTAAAGCTGCCTTTGTTTTTTATAGCTACATACTATTCCATTGAACAAATATACCATAATTTTTTAGTAGGTCCCTCAACTAGGTTGTTTCCAGTCCCACACTAGGACACACAATATGGTCATAAATATCCTGGTACATACACCCTCTACCCCCATTCTTTAGGATAGATTCCTAGAAGTATAATTACTAGGTCCAAGGGGACATGTATTTGAAATTCTGACATACTAGCAAATTGTCCTCCAGAGAGGCCCTGCCAGTTAACACATCCACAGCTGGTTCTTTTCAGACCCAACTTGCAGATGCCCAGACATAAATCACAGGCATTATTTTCAAGGGTGGTGATGGATTTTGATCCATTCTCTCCTTTCCCTCATGTCCCTGGTCCATTCACTACCATTTGGGAATCCGCTGCCTAGGGTGTAGCCTGAGGAAAGGAAACACAGCAAAGGGAATTGGTCTGTGGAGACAGCAACACTGGAGCTGTACACGGTGACTATTTGGCTTTGATCAGTTACAGCAATGTAGGTCTCCACCTGGTGACTTGCCAAGACCACTCAGCTCACAGGTGTCAGTAGTAGAATTTGAACTCTTAATCAAGTTCCTCTTCAATTAAACTTATGATTACCAAGGGGAAAAGGGGGAAGGAATGAATTGGGAGATTGGGATTGATCTATACACTACTATGTATAAAATAGGTTAACTAATGAGAGCCTAGTGTGTAGCACAGGAAACTTGACTCAATGCTCTGTGATGACCTAAATGGAAGGAAATTAAAAGACACTTACTCCTTGGACTTCCCTGGTGGCTCAGACGGTAAAGCGTCTGCCTACAATGTGGGAGACCCAGGTTTGATCCCTGGGTTGGGAAGATCCCTTGGAGAAGGAAATGGCAACCCACTCCAGTAGTCTTGCCTGGAAAATCCCATGGATGGAGAAGCGTGGTAGGCTACAGTCCATGGGATTGCAAAGAGTCGGACACGACTGAGCCACTTCACTTCACTACTCCTTGGAAGGAAAGTTATGACCAACCTAGATAGCATATTCTGGAGAAGGCAATGGCACCCCACTCCAGTACTCTTGCCTGGAAAATCCCATGGATGGAGGAGCCTGGTGGGCTGCCGTCCGTGGGGTCGCTAAGAGTTGGACATGACTGAGCGACTTCACTTTCACTTTTCACTCTCATGCATTGGAGAAGGAAATGGCAACCCACTCCAGTGTTCTTGCCTGGAGAATCCCAGGGACGGGGGAGCTTGGTGGACTTCCATCTATGGGGTGGCATAGAGTTGGACATGACTGAAGCGACTTAGCAGCAGCAGCAGATGGCATATTCAAAAGCAGAGACATTACTTTGCCAAAAAAAGGTCTGTCTAGTCAAGGCTATGGTTTTTCCAGGGGTCATGTATGGATGTGAGAGTTGGACTGTGAAGAAAGCTGAGCGCCAAAGAATTGATGCTTTTGAACTGTGGTGTTGGAGAAGACTCTTGAGAGTCCCTTGGACTGCAACCAGTCCATCCTAAAGGAGATCAGTCCTGGGTGTTCATTGGAAGGACTGATGCTGAAGCTGAAACTCCAATACTTTGGCCACCTCATGCAAAGAATTGACTCATTGGGAAAGACCCTGATGCTGGAAGGGATTGGGGGCAGGAGGAGAAGGGGATGACAGAGGATGAGATGGTTGGATAGTATCACCGACCGACTCGATGGACATGAGTTTGGGTAAACTCCGGGAGTTGGTGATGGACAGGGAGGCCTGGTGTGCCGTGATTCATGGATCACTTCTCTCTTCGAAAAGAGTCAGATACGACTGAGTGACTGAACTGAACTGAACTGAAATGGAAGGAAATGTAAAAAAGACTGGATATATATATTTGGGGGCTTCCCTGGTGGCTCTGCAGTAAAGAACCCACTTCTAATGCAACAGACACGGGCAGGAGACTTGGGTTCAATCCCTGCATCGGGAATATGCCCTGGAGAAGGAAATGGCAACTGACTCCCTGGGAAATCCCATGGACAGAGGAGCCTGGCGGGCTACCATCCATGGGGTTGCAAAAGAGTTGGACACAACTGGGTGACCAAAGAGCAGCAACATAACTGATCCACTTTGCTGCACAGCAGAAACTAACATGACAATGAAAAGCAACTATACTCCAGTAAAGATTAATTTGAAAATACACAGATTTTGACAAAAATAAAAGAAATGAGGAAGAAAGAAAAATTCAAAGAAGTCCTGCCTATTTAAACTAAAATCAAATTTCTTTAAAGACTGTTTAGTCTTTGTTTATATCAGCTCAAGTTGTAGAGAGAGTGAAAACATATTATTATGTTACAAGGAGAGATTCTCACACTGGAGACCACCAACATATGCTAGAGGATTTGTAAGTTTTCTCTGAGAATGTAAATATTTTATGTGTTTATTTCAAACACAATCTTTAAGGAAGAATATAAACATATAGTCTTAAATCCCCAAAATAGTTCTTGTTCAACTCATGACCTCTGGGCATCATAAATACATGACCGTGTCTCAATGAACTGATTCATCTGCATCATTTATGATGAGCTAATTCATATTCATCCTGTAAAAGCTGATTCATGTGTATTTGTGATGGTCCATATGTCTCATTTATGAACTGGTTCATGCGTGTTGTTTAGGATGGTACCTGGGACTTAGTAAGCACTCAGTGAACACTAGCTATTACTGTCCTTCTGGTTCCTTAGGAAGTGGGTGTGGAATGTGTATGGTGGGGGGACACTGGAGGAGACTAGAGGAGGCTGGATGCTGCTGGGGATGGGTCTGGAGCCCCAGAGAGGGCTAGGATGCCCTCCTGGTCCTCCCAGCTGTGTAATTCAAGCAACTCCAGCTTTGTAGCAGCGTTTGAATCGTGGGGGCCGAGGACCATTTTTCTTAATTGAGCGAGAGCTAATGAGAGCTGTATTTCTTTGAATCTGCCCATTGGATGAGAACAAACATTAATTACTGCAGGGCTGGAAAGGCCAGATACAATTTACGGAAGAGAGGACATCTTCTCCCATCAGTTATAAAGTGATGTGCAGGGGACCCGAGCACTTTCCAACAGCGAAAGTCCATCACTGGCTGTGGTGTTAAATACAGAGCAAAGGCCCCATAAATGGTACCCACGTGTGAAGCAATTTAACGTGGGCGGCCCTAGCAGCCATGCTCCAGCAGCCGCCTCCGTGGGAGCTTTCAAGCCTCAGCAACTTGCAGGATGACTGAGGAATGATAATGCTCTGGCTTCCTTTGTGGACACAAGGAAGCCTGCAGAGGAGGAGCTGGCGTCTCCTAGCTGAAGCAAGATCCTGAAGGCATGGTCACCTGGGTCCCCAGGGAGGGCAGGGCTGGCTCTCCACCCCCAGCTCCCTCTGCCCCAGGACCCTGTGGTCTGCTGGTGGCCGCAATTAGATACCTTCCATGCACCTGACAGGCAACCCTGGGCTCCCAGGCAAATAGTGATCCGGCTGCTGCTTCTCTTTCTTTTTAATCGTAAACGCAACCTACCATTTCATGTGTCCCAGCTCCCATCTCACCAAAAGCCAGTCTCCCTGCTCCAGTTTGGGAGCCCAGAGGGTGTTGCTAAGTCTTGGGGACTCAGGGAGGTTGGTGGTTATCCTGAGCACATCTCTGAACTGATGCAGTTGGCTCGGTTTATGGTAATGGCTGGGTTCCTCCATGCTATGCTAGTGGGAAGCAGAGGACAGGGTACAGGGAAGGCGTGGAGGAGGGGTAAAGGAAGTGCTGCTGGGTTTCTCATTCTCCTCTGTGACCATTCCCTTTAAGAGCTGGAAACCTGGGTCCCCTGGACCCCAGCACCCATCTCTCCAGACCAGATCCAGAGCCTGCTGGACCCTGGGTGTGTCTGGTGTGTCCAAGTGAGCAGCACCTTCTGGCTCACTCCATCAGCTCCACTGTCCTGGCCAAGGGGCCACTGAAGTGCCTGTTCCCAGGCCTCCCCCGGGTCCTGCTCCACTTCACGTCTCTGGGTTCCTGGGAGGACCAGGGCATGTTGTCTCATGTCGCAGCACCGCTGCCTGTGGAGTTGAGGCCATGTGGTTAAGAGGCCATGTGGCTCAGTGCTTAGGAGTTTGACGCTGTCTGTTGGAATCTGGGCTCTCCCTCTTACTGTGTGTCTTTGAGGCAACTGCTTACCCTCTCTGTGACTTAGTTTCCATATCTGTAAAGTCTGGATCATAGCAGTACCTCCCTCAAGGATGGTCAGAATTAAATGACATCTTGTATGTAGAGTAAATGGAACAGTACCTTCTATATAAGCAGCCCCCTGGTCCCTGATCCCAGCTACTTCATGCTTTGACCTAAGATCTCTTTCTTGGGGCTCAGATCTAGTCTGGCTGGACTGGGGGGTGGGGTGGGCAGGGAAGGAGGGCTCTGCCTTGTGGTCCACATCTCATCCTGACCTCTTGGCTTTGCAGTAGCAACTTTCCCCTCTTCGTTCTGGTACAAAAGAAGTTCAGAAGCTCCCAGGTGTGTCAGCCTTGGGGGCTGCCTGTGTGAACCAGGCTGGCTTTGCTAGGCCCTGTGGAAAACCTTAGATCATTTGGGGTGTCCTCTGTAGGCCAGTGCACACCCTATGGGACCTTCTTGCCCATCTTACCAGCCAAAGCCCATGGGTCGCATTTGAGTTGCATTTCTAAGTGTGTTGCCATGATCACCAAGATGACTCCTGAGCTGGGGGAGAAGAAGAGCCTTTACAAATGCCCTCACCCCCTAGTTAGTTTCTGCTGGAGGCTGGCAGGCTGAGCCGATAGTTATTGGCTCCAGAGGCAGATCCCTTCCTGCAGGTCTCCACACACACCCCGATGGTAAGAATTTCTTCTCAGTATTAGGTGGTGTTAGGAACTCCTGATCAGGAGGAGCATTCTCCTCTGTTAGGAGAGAATTGGGGGAAGTTTTGGTCTTTCTGGGATCCTGGCTGGGCCCAAGATCCTGGATTTTGACTCCAGGAATTTTCCAGTCCTGCTGAAGTTAGCAAGGATGGTGAACATGAATTATTTGCCACTTTTTGTGCATGTATGAGGATGTCAATTATGATTTACATTTTTATTAAACAATCCTTCTTTAAAAAAATTAGTTTACTCCTTTTAAAATTTTATTTTGATGATTTCATTAATTTATTTGTTTATTTCTTGGCCACACCGACTGGCATGCAGAATCTTAGTTCCTCGATCAGGGATCGAACCTGCACCCCTTGCATTGCCACCGCAGAGTCTTAACCCCTGGACTGCTAGGGAAGTCCAACTATTAAGCAATCTTGACTATTATTCCCTTTGTTTATATCTTCCAATGATTATTTTAACCTCTCTTTCATCTTTGCCTTTTGACTTATTATTACTTTCCCCTATCCTTTTAAAAAATAGTCTTATTGAGGTCAATTGATAAAGAATGCATGTATTTAATGTGGACAATCTGATGAGTTTGAACATCTCGGAACACCTGTGATTCCATCACCATGATCGAGACAATAGACTCAGCCAATACCTCCCAGAGTTTCCCTGTGTCTCTCCAACCCCACCAGCCAGTTGGTTTTATATGGTAAGAAAAAGGTCTTTATGATGTGGTTCCCTCTCTTTTCGCATTAAAATATCGTATTTACCGGCAGTCATTTGATTTGGACTTTTCCTCTGTCCATGGAATTTTTTAGGCAAGCATACTGGAGTAGGTTGAAATTTCCTCCTCCATAGGATCTTCCCAACCCAGGGATTGAACCCATGTCCCCTGCATCTCCTGCATTGGCAGATGGATTCTTTATCATTAGCACCAGCTGGGAAGTCCTTGGACTTTTACTATTGTTAAAAAAAGACTGAGGCATATTACAGATTTTAGGAGATTTTTGGAACAAAAATCTATTTGAATTGGGCAACCTCAAACTGGAACTGGTTAGAAATGCTGTGCTGACAGGATCAGGGGAGAGAATTATACAGAAACAACAGGAACAAAGTGAGAAAATGATTGGTTGGCTGTAGCCTAAAGCCTAGTTGGCTATTTGTGTTTGGTTGTCCTTAGATTTTGATTTCAAAACTTGAGGCCTTTACAGGTTTGGAATGCTGTTGGCTCACACAGGCTGCCATGGTCTTGGTGCCACCTCCGTCTAATGGCCTACTTGTCTAACTGACTTAAAGATATCAATGGAATCCAATAAAAATGGACAATGATTAACCATCTATATTTATTTTAAAAATGAAAATACCTTTTATTTAAAAAATAGATTTCCATTGAAGACTAAACAGAGCATAATCTCTGCTTTAAGGAGGTGAGTCCAACAGTTTAGAAACCAATAATCTGGGGATAAACTCCTCTCCCACCCCACACACACTCTCTGCCTCTCTTTCGGGTTTTTTTTTTTTTTTTCTCTTTTTCTTTGTTTTAAACTTCTCTCTCACGAACACACACAATAACTGATAGACTGATGTTAATGGATGACTGTTTTTTCCAGCTCAACTGGGGTTCTAGGGTAGAGATAGAAATTTGGTCTATGGGGATCTCAATATATGGACTGGCTGCTCTCACTAGCAACATGCCCCTGGGAGCTCCACTTAGTTGCTCTGGGCCTGAGTTTCCACGTCTTTAAAAAATACAAATGTGACTTCTTATTCTATAAGATCACTTCTATTCTTTCACCATAAGACCTCCAACTTGCAGTGGCCATTTATCCACAAGCCACAAAGGCAAGGCTTATTTGCATACAAATAGAAGGCTAACCAGGAGATGCAGATAAAGGCCCTCACAGTCTGGATGGTCTGTGGGGACACCATCCTTCGGGAGGTGCCCAGATAGGACCAGCTCAGGCTGGAGACATGAACCGAGCTGGAGCAGCAGGGCGATACCAGTTATCGCGGGCTCCAGGTACACTAAGCAGTCTCAGAATCTTCAGTGCTTAGCTTGGGGGAGGCCTTATCACTCCAGCCCTGGAATTTGGAGCCATTATCTACCAGAGCAGAGGGAGTAAAAATAATGTCTGGGCCTGATGGACAGCGGCTAGCAGCCCTTCACACAATGACCTTGATTGCTCACAGAAGGGTGTCTTGGAAGAAATAAGCCAGGAGGCCAAGAGAGAATGTTCAGGACCTTTGGGAGATCCCTGGGGGCACCTCGGGAAAGTTCCTTCGACTCCCTGCAACTGAGTTTTAGTCTTCATTTTGTAACCAGTTATTATTTGACTTCTTTTCTCACTGTGCTGTTACAAGAATAAAATAGAATCATGTGGCAATGGTGCTTTGGAAAATTAGAAATCGGGTCCATATAAACCATCAGTTTTCAGGCAACCCGTATCAGTGTGTATTGTACGCACTATCCTGTGAATGGTAGTAACCGCCAACATTTGTAAAGAGCTCACTATGCGGCAGCATTGTTGTGGGTGTTTTAAATAAATCAATGTTCTTAATTCTTAAAACCTGTGAGATAGGTGCCACCACTGTACCCATTTAAGAGATTAGAACATGGAGGTAAAGGGATTTATCTAAGGTTACAGCTAGTATGTGTTTCAGCTGAGGTTCCAACTCCCTCTAGAACCTGCCCTTTTAACCACCAGGTCATACTCCCCTCAATAAAAATGGTGATAAGGCAATTTAGAAACATCCTTTTATGCAATGTACCTTGTATTTATTTGAGATAATATTATAATCTTGAAATATATTTTAGTTAATATTATGTAAGTATATTCCCATGTCTTTAAAAACTATTCTTAAACATAATTGAAGGGCACATATTGTTATATTGAAAGGAATTACTATAATCTACTTAACCCATGATTCAATATTTGTTTTTTTTCCATTACAAGTAATCTTAATAAACATCTTTTCTATAATTTGTATCACTCCTCAAAAGTGAAATTTTTGTGTTTAGAAAGTGTTTATGTAATTTTATTTAAAAATTATTTTATGCAAATTTTCAAGTGAAAAAAGTGAAAGTTGCTCAGCCACGTCCAACTCCTTGTGACCCTATGGACTACACAGTCCATGGAATTCTCCAGGCCTTGCAACCCCGGGGAATTCTCCAGGCCAGAATACTGCAGTGGGTAGCCATTCCCTTCTCCAGGGGATCTTCCCAACCCAGGGATCGAACCTAGGTCTCCCGAATTGCAGGAGGATTCTTTATCAGCTGAGCCACCAGGAAAGCCCAGGGAAGCAAAATTTCAAGTATATCAAAAAGTAGGAAGAATTATCTAATGAACCCTGGCTTCCCATCACCAGCTCCAACAGTCATCCACACCCAGAAAATCTTGTTTCATCTATTCCCTCCCCATTCCAAGCTATTGTGAAGCAAGTCCCAGATGTTATTTCACATGAAGATATTTCAGGATGCATTTCTAGAGGACAAGGCTTCCTTAAAAAATACCTGCAATATTGTTGTCACACCTAAAATTTTTCATAATAATTCTTTAGTATTGTCAGATATCCTGTCAATTCACATTTTCCTTGTTATTTTATATATTTCAATCAGTACCCAAATTAGTTCCACTTATCAATTCAGTTCAGTTCAGTAGCTCAGTCGTGTCTGACTCTTTGCGACCCCACGGATTACAGCACACCAGGCTTCCCTGTCTATAACTAACTTCCAGAGCCTGCTCAAACTCATGTCCATCGAGTCGGTGATGCCATCCAACCATCTCATCCTCGTCCCCTTCTCCTCCTGCCTTTAGTCTTTCCCAGCATCAGGGTCTTTTCCAGTGAGCCAGTTCTTTGCATCAGGTGGCCAAAGTATTGGAACTTCACCTTCAGCATCAGTCCTTCAGGACTGATTTCCTTTAGGATGGACTGGTTTGATCACCTTGCAGTCCAAGGGACTCTCAAGAGTCTTCGACAACACCACAGTTTAAAAGCATCAATTCTTTGGTATTCAGCTTTCTTTGTGGTCCAACTCTTACATCCATACATGACTACTGGAAAAACCATAGCTTTGACTAGATGGACCTTTGTCAGCAAAGTAATGTCTCTGCTTTTTAATATGCTGTTTAGGTTGGTCATAGCTTCTCTTTGATTAGGTAATACTTTTTAAAATTTATTATTGAAATACAGTTGATTTATAATGTTGTATTAGTTTTAGGTAGACAGCAAAGTGAATCTGTTTTACATATTTACCTAGAGGGACCATCCAAGATTCAGGCAGGAAATTCTTCCATCCTTCTCTTCATCTAGTCCTGAGCCCCTGGAACAACTGGTGTTGGCTGTTTACCCAACAGCAAACCTATCCCTGTCTCTGTCCCTTGGCTTCTTATTTCTTGCCAGATCCATCTTCCCACCATGATATACACAAGCCAGATATGTTCCTAAATCACCTTGATGATTCTCTTGAAGCCAGTCCTGGCTGCAGGGAACTAAAAGGAAAAAATGCTGTATGTATATGTGAGGGATGTTAAGAAAAGTTGATTTCCTAATAAAAAGAGAGAATCCTTTGGATGGCAAGGAGATCAAACCAGTCAATCCTAAAGAAGATCAACCCTGAATATTCATTGGAAGGCTGAAGGTGAAACTCCTATACTTTGGCTACCTGATGCGAAGAGCTGACTCATAGAAAAGACCCAGATGCTAGGAAAGATTGAAGGGACAAGAAGAAGGAGGCGGCAGAGGATGAAATGGTTAGATGGCGTCATTGGCTCAATGGGCATGAATTTGGGCAAACTCTGGGAGATAGTGAATGACAGGGGAGCCTGGTGTGCTGCAATCCATGGGGTGGCAAGGAGTCAGACAGGGCTTAGTGATTGGACAACAATAAAAGAGATTCGTAAGAGGAAGTACCAATATTTTTCACTGGATGTGGTTATAACTGTGGGTGATGCCTGGCTCTGCAGCAGTCCTCTTGCAGTCCCAAGAAGGGACATTCCAATACTGGGAAGTACAGATCAGAAGGATAGAAAGAGCCTGAGAGGCTATCCCTGAACTGTCACAGCAGTCTGGGGGATTACCCTTCCTCTGAGCTTCTTGGTTTATGAGATAGATGTCATTATTGTTCAAACTACTTTCGAGTTATTAGGTAGGAACCTGCATCTGAAAATATCCTGGTATATTCTCTTTGTTCCAACTTCCACTGCACACTCGGGCTCCTTGCTTCAATGCCCAAGGCAGCTCCCTCATCAGAAACACAGACATAGTTCATAGTCCAGGAACAGTCTTTGGCCACCGGGCTTAGGGTTGCACAGACATGCACAAGTGCGCATGTGCGTGCACGCGCACGCACACACACACACACACACACACACAAACACACACACGGTGTCTTCATTCTCTTCCTTTCAGTTCAGTGTGTGTGTGTGTGTGATGTATTTAAGTGCCCAGGGAGTATCGATGAAGCCCAGAATCCACAGATATGAAGTGACAGAGGCGATGAGTGGCTCTGAGGCAGGCGGGTCTGGGTAATGAGTGAGATGTCTCACAGACGTGTGGGAGGCGTGTCCTCTTTAATCATGCCTTTTCTGAAGCTCTTGCCAAGGAGACATTTGTATTCTGTTGACTCAGCACTAGCCAGAAAATCCAAGACAGGCTGGATTTGCTTTGAAAGGGCTAAAGATGCCTGAGGAGTGGGCTCCTAATAAGGGATGCAAGGCATTTCTATTGAGGTCAGGAAAGGGAAACTGCCCCTCTGGGTTCACATGACTAACTGGAATGATTCTTGATGCCCCACAGAGGCCAAGAGCCTTGGAAGGAAATAGCCGTGCAGTCTTAAAGTAAGAGCTAAAGTATGTGACCACTACACATAGTCAGATTTGTACTCTAAATGTTGGGCAATCAGATGTCTACATTCCAGGGGAAAGAATAAATAAGAGGTTATGGTCAACTTGGCTTATGGAAAAGCTGGGCTTGGATGCAGAGGACTGGATAGTCTGGGAAAAGCAGGACAGGGCACAAACGTGAGGTAGTGAAATGGGAGGAAAAGAACTCAGTCAACTCCAAGGGGAAGAAAACCACTATGGAAGCTTCTAGAGCATTCAGTTCAGTTCAATTCAGTTGCTCAGTCAACTGACTCTTTGCGACCCCATGAATCGCAGCACGCAGGCCTCCCTGTCCATCATCAACTCCCGGAGTTCACTCAAACTCACGTCCATCGAGTCGGTGATACCATCCAGCCATCTCATCCTCTGTCGTCCCCTTCTCCTCCTCCCCCAATCCCTCCCAGCATCAGAGTCTTTTCCAATGAATCAACTCTTCACATGAGGTGGCCAAAGTACTGGAGTTTCAGCTTTAGCATCAGTCCTTCCAAAGAACACCCAGGACTGATCTCCTTTAGGATGGACTGGTTGGATCTCCTTGCAGTCCAAGGGACTCTCAATAGTCTTCTCCAACACCACAGTTCAAAAGCATCAATTCTTCAGCGCTCAGCTTTCTTCACAGTCCAACTCTCACATCCATACATGACTACTGGAAAAACCATAGCCTTGACTAGACGAACCTTTGTTGGCAAAGTAATGTCTCTGCTTTTGATATGCTATCTAGGTTGGTCATAACTTTCCTTCCAAGGAGCAAGCATCTTTTAATTTCATGGCTGCAATCACCATCTGCAGTGATTTTGGAGTCCCCCAAAATAAAGTCTGACACTGTTTCCACTGTTTCCGCATCTATTTGCAATGAAGTGATGGGACCAGATGCCATGATCTTTGTTTTCTGAATGTTGAGCTTTAAGCCAACTTTTTCACTCTCCTCTTTCACCTTCATCAAGAGGCTTTTTAGTTCCTCTTCACTTTCTGCCATAAAGGTGGTGTCATCGTCATATCTGAGGTTATTGATATTTCTCCTGGCAATCTTGATTCCAGCTTGTGTTTCTTCCAGCCCAGTGTTTCTCATGGTGTACTCTGCATAGAAGTTAAATAAGCAGGGTGACAATATACAGCCTTGACGTACTCCTTTTCCTATTTGGAACCAGTTTGTTGTTCCATGTCCAGTTCTAACTGTTGCTTCCTGACCTGCATATAGGTTTCTCAAGAGACCAGTCAGGTGGTCTGGTATTTCCATCTCTTTCAGAATTTTCCACAGTTTATTGTGATCCACATAGTCTAAGGCTTTGGCATAGTCAATAAAGCAGAAATAGATGTTTTTCTGGAACTCTCTTGCTTTTTCCATGATCCAGCGGATGTTGGCAATTTGATCTCTGGCTCCTCTGCCTTTTCTAAAACCAGCTTGAACATCTGGAAGTTCACAGTTCATGTATTGCCGAAGCCTGCCTTAGAGAATTTTGAGCATTACTTTACTAGCGTGTGAGATGAATGCAATTGTGCAGTAGTTTGAGCATTCTTTGGCATTGCCTTTCTTTGGGATTGGAATGAAAACTGACCTTTTCCAGTCCTGTGGCTACTGCTGAGTTTTCCAAATTTGCTGGCATATTCAGTGCAGCACTTTCACAGCATCATCTTTCAGGATTTGAAATAGCTCAACTGGAATTCCATCACCTCCACTAGCTTTGTTTGTAGTGATGCTTTCTAAGGCCCACTTGACTTCACATTCCAAGATGTCTGGCTCTAGGTGAGTGATCACACCATCGTGATTATCTGGGTCGTGAAGATCTTTTCTGTACAGTTCTTCTGTGTATTCTTGCCATCTCTTCTTAATATCTTCTGCTTCTGTTAGGTCCATACCATTTCTGTCCTTTATCGAGCCCATCTTTGCATGAAATGTTCTCTTGGTGTCTCTACTTTTCTTGAAGAGATCTCTAGTCTTTCCCATTCTGTTGTTTTCCTCTATTTCTTTGTATTGATTGCTGAGGAAGGCTTTCTTATCTCTTCTTGCTATTCTTTGGAACTCTGCATTCAGATGCTTATATCTTTCCTTTTCTCCTTTGCTTTTCATTTCTCTTCTTTTCACAGCTAGTTGTAAGGCCTACTCAGACAGCCATTTTGCTTTTTTGCATTTCTTTTCCATGGGGATGGTCTTGATCCCTGTCTCCTGTACAATGTCACGAACCTCAGTCCATAGTTCATCAGGCACTCTATCTATCAGATCTAGTCCCTTAAATCTATTTCTCACTTCCACTGTAATAATCATAAGATTATAGATCTAGAACATTACAGGTCACCAAAAGCTATGGGCACAGAAAGCAGGTATTTAACACAATGCTCCTCACTAGGAAATAGACCTTGAATGCAGCCCAAGCCTGATGATGCATCGGAGTTATTAGATGGGGAGCTTCTGTAAGAAATGCATGTCCTACCTATTGCAGGAGGTCACCGAAGGATGAGACCACTGGTCGACCCTCCAGCTGGACTTGGGTCATCGGAGGCTCCTTATCACCCCTTCCTGTCCTTGGAACATACATTCTGCCTATCGTTCCCACGGTGGGAGCTGTCTTCCAGAACACAGCCATGAGACGGCAGTGAGTGGCTGAATCCAGTTAAGGCCTCCTATAAAGTTTGATGTGAGCATGTATGGAGGTTTACGGGGGTCTTGCAGGAATCACAGCAAGCCTCGTATGTCGTATGTGAGTTCCCTTTCTTCTGAGACCCTCCACCTGCCAGTCTGGACCGGCTCCCTCTGTTCTGTGTCTCCTTGTCTTCTGTGTGGGGATCAGTCAGATCACAAACCAACACCATTCTCCTTCTGCCTCTGGGATTCTGATTCAGTAATTTCGCTGGTTCTAATATCATTGGTTCCTGGAATTTCTCTTTTGAGGAAGATTCACAGGTGATTCTGATGACCTGTCTGATTTACAGGTGACCTGAGTTAGGCAGGTTGGGAACTCAAGGAATTTGCCATCACAGTGTGGACTCGAGGGTTTGGAGCAGGTAGGGGATACACTGAGGGGAAGCGGGCAGTCAGCACTGGGGATCGGGGGTCAAAGATATGAATTCCTCCTCCCAAGAAATTGGGCAATCACCCAGCTCTGGGCTGGACCTCAACAATCTCAGAGAAAGCATTATATATTCTTGTCCTGTGAGCTGTGTCCTGGTGTTCTGAGTTTACACCAGATGAAACTGAGGTCAAAGAGGGGAAGAGATTTGCCTAAGATCACACATCCAGCAGATGGAGGAAACAGGAAGTGGACCCAAGGTTTTCCTTTGACCACTGTCCGTGGGGGGGAACTGGTCACCTGGACCCTAAAGAAACAGAAACTTGAGTGGAGAAAAGAAAGGAAAGAGGAAAACACTGGACTTGATTCTCCCTGGGAGTGGGAAGAGAGGAAGGTATTCCAAAACAAGAGAAAAATCTCTTATTTTCTGAAGTTGGCTCTGTTTATTCATCATTTCTTCATCATAATCTTCAGAATAACTGTTCACCTCCCTTACTCACGACCTTCTCCTGAGTCCTCACTTCCCGACAGCGGGAAACTCTCCTTCTCCTTCTCCTAAACTTGATTGGTTCCTTTTTCTCATTCACTTTCCCGCTGGCCTCTTGCCACTTGGCAGGATGTTGTGTAATATGGTGTCTCTTCCGCTTTCTTTTTACAGAAGTGCCTTTCCTACTCAGTCCCTTGGGACACAGAGGAAGTAGCGTGGACTGTTGCCTTCTAGAAGTTCTGAGTCATTTGTTGGGTACCAGCTTCTTCTAGTGTTTAAATCAGGGGTCTCCAACCTCCAGGATCTATTGCCTGATGATCTGAGGTGGAGCTGATCTAACAATAATAGAAATAAAGTGCACAATAAATGTAACGCACTTGAATCATCCTGAAACCATACCCCTGCCCATCGTTCACAGAAAAATTGTCTTCCATGAAACCTGTCTCTGGTGCCAAAGAGGCTGGGTACTGCTGGTGTAAATAATACTTCTTCAGCAACCAAAGATAGAAATCATCCACTTGTCTGAAACAAGCAAATCCATCGCTAATTAGTTTTTATGATACTTTTTGCATCTCCTGAAATGCTGTACAAAGAACCATGGAAACACTTACAGCTCTAAAAGAGTCAAATACAGCATATTAATACACACTTACAAGAGCCATTGTGCCTTTTGAAGCATCTGCCTTTCTAACCATGGGTAACTGGGGATCTAGGACAACTGGGCTCAGGGACCTTTCAAAGCAAGAAGGGAAATGCCATTTGTTATGGATAGTTCACAGGGCACCTAAGAATCCTCTGTCATCCAGTTAGAGCAAAGGAAAAATAAATGCTGGTCTTTTTTCTAGAGTTTACCAACAACAATAAGGTCTACGTTCTTCAGGTTTCTGCAGTAGACATTTTGAGCAGCAATGCATTAGGCCTTATATTAAAACAGGAATTAAAATATTATGCAAAACATCCCCTTATTTATAACATACTAAATTCATTGTAAAGCAGTTTTTTTTCCTCCATGGCTGAGTGTAATGAGTTTCTTTCAAAAGAACCATAAAAAGCCTGCTCAGAGAAAGGGGACAGTGTTGTTTTTAAATAAGCAATGTAGCTGTCAGCAGATGGTATGAAGATTGATGACTAATGCATTTTTAATGCAGATAATTTATTAGATAATAGAGGTTTTCCCCTTCTAAATTTCCAGTAGGAGGAAATCATTGAGTTTTTCCATTTTAAATTAAAGGCTTTCTGCAGCTGGTTTTTCACGAAGCCTTACAATGGATGATCCAGTTCAATTATGCAACAGGCACACTCAGGATGAAGCCCACTGCTGTAGCTTCCCCATCATCCGTTTACCTTTGATCTCAGCTTGACTCCCCACACCTGCCCCGACAGCACAAACCAAATACAAGCCATACCCTAACCAACACCCCTAGTAGAGGGCTGTTAGTATATAGTATGGAGAAGGCAATGGCACCCCACTCCAGTACTCTTGCCTGGAAAATCCCATGGACGGAGGAGCCTGGTGGGCTGCCGTCCATGGGGTCGCTAAGAGTTGGACACGACTGAGCGGCTTCACTTTCACTTTTCACTTTCATGCGTTGGAGAAGGAAATGGCAACCCACTCCAGTGTTCTTGCCTGGAGAATCCCAGGGACGGGGGAGCCTGATGGGCTGCTGTCTAAGGAGTCGCACAGAGTCGGACATGACTGAAGCGACTTAGCAGCAGCAGCAGCAGCAACAGTATATAGTAAGTGCTCCAGGCATGTTTGTTGGATGAAGGAAGGCATATGCTCTTGTTTTTATTGGAAACACTAATTCATAGATTCTTTCTGCTGAAGACACATGTCCTGGCTCATTTCTCAGTGATGACTGGCCATAATTCCCACTGCTTCCTATCCCTCCGTATTGCCTCCAGAGGTCAGGAAGCAGACAGAGGCTGAGCCAACTGTGGACTCAGGTCTCTGTGTTCACAGACATGGTTAACTCCTTTGCCTACTTGGGTTAAGAATAGTGAACCCAGTCATGTCCCTATTTCCTTTGCTGAATGAAGTTGAAACTGTTCTATACCACCAATGCCAAGTGGTCAGGCTTCACTGAGACAGCTGATGGAAAATTTCCTAATCAAGGTGGCCAAAAACTTGAGATGAATAAGGTGACGCTCCACAGCAATTTTTCGTAACAATGTTGAAGAAACCGCCTACCAGAACCCTCTTACACTGTTGGTGGGAAAGCAAACTAGTACAGCCGCTATGGAGAACAGTGTGGAGATTCCTTAAAAAACTGGAAATAGAACTGCCATATGACCCAGCAATCCCACTGCTGGGCATACACACCAAGGAAAACAGACTTGAAAGAGACATGTGTACCCCAATGTTTATCACAGCACTGTTTACAATAGCTAGGGCGTGGAAACAACCTAGATGTCCACCAGCAGATGAATGGATAAAAAAACTGTGGTACATATACACAATGGAATATTACTCAGCCATTAAAAAGAATACATTTGAATCAGTTCTAATGAGGTGGATGAAACTGGAGCCTATTATAGAGGAAGTAAGTAATAGAGAAAAACACCAATAGAGTATACTAACACATATATATGGAATTTAGAAAGATTGGAATTTAGAAAGATGGTAACGATGACCCTGTATACAAGACAGCAAAAGACATACAGATATAAAGAACAGATTTTTGGACTCTGTGGGAGAAGGTGAGGGTGGGATGATTTGAGAAAATAACATTGAAACATGTATATTACCATATGTGAAATAGATCACCAGTCCAAGTTCAATGCATGAAATGGTGCACTGGGACAACCCTGAGGGATAGGATGGGGAGGGAGGTGGGAGGGGGCTTCAGGATGGGGGACACATGTACACCCATGGCTGATTCATGTCAATGTATGGCAAAAACCATTACAATATTGTAAAGTAATTAGTCTCCAATTAAAATAAATAAGTTAATTTTAAAAAAAGAAGCCACCTACCAATGTGGGAGACTCAGGTTCGATATCTGGATCAGGAAGATCCCCTTGAGTAGGAAATGGCAACCCACTCCAGTATTCTTGCCTGGTAAATACCATGGACAGGGGAGTCTGGTGGGCTGCAGGCCAGGGGGTTGCAAAAGACTTGGACATGACTGAGCAACTAAACAACAAAACAACAAAGAAAAATAAGTTTAAGTAGAAATGTCTCTGGGGAAGATGGGGCACCGAGACCAAAAGAGCTTATGGAAAAAAAATTTTTTTCCTTGAAATCTCATTTTATGAGACTCTTTTTAAAAGTGCGTGCAAGTCCTCATTGTAAACTATATGTACCTGTTTGTTATAATAAAATCAAACAGGGTAAACAAAGCAGAAATTTCCTACCCATCTCTGGTTATTACTGAACTGAGTATTATTTCCTGAAAGATAACCTGAGTTTCAAGTGACATGAGGCCACATATTCAACTACAGTTTGGAAACCCTGGGTTAGTGTCTCTTACTGAGAGGTTAAGCCGCTTGGGTCACATGCTGGTCAAGTTTACTCACTTAGTAACTATGCTCTCAAAAGCTTAGTCTGAAACAATGAGTCTTCAAGTCAATAATATTTGTCCCTTTTTGGTCACCTCATTGAACATGGTTGAATGTTGAAGATGGTTGGATGGTATCACTGAATCAATGGACTTGAGTTTAAGCAAACTTTTGGAGATAGTGAAGGACAGGGAAGCCTGGCATGCTGCAATCCATGGGGTCGCAAGCAGTCAGACACAACTGAGCAACTGAACAACAATTGAACATGGTAAGAAACTGACGAGGCAGGCAGTCAATTAGTTTGATGAAAGATGCAGTTGCTGCTGGCTCTCAGGATGAACCATGGTCGCCAAAATTTTGACTACTCTGATTAGACTCTCATATCCCCTCATTTTTTTTAGGTGACACAGCATGAATAGTGACTTATTTGTTTCTGTTTCTGTATAAGAAATGAAAAGGACTAATTTTTTATCAAGTGACACAAGCATGCACTCTGACATATTCTGAGAAATCAGACTTGCCAGATCCTGCTTCTGGGTGGAACAGCACCAGCTGTGGGTTCCAGGCTCATTTGTATAATTCATTCCCCCTCCAGGATGATTCCCCAAACAATAGTAATTTCATTCAGTTAAGTTCAGTCGCTCAGTTGTGTCCACCTCTTAGCGACCCCATGGACTGCAGCACGCCAGGCTTCTCTGTCCATCACCAAGGGTGAGAAATAAAGGAAGAAGTAGGAATAAAGGAGAATTGAGGAATACAGAAGTAGGGGTCTTACATGACACCAAGGTTTTACATAATGATATTAATTATAGGATATGGGAGAGGATTCAGAGGCAATTCAGGATATACATAGAGAGGGTGTCAAATACTAGGAAATGTTCTGTTTATTCAGCTGAATCTTAATCTCGTTCAGTTACCTGCTAATTAGAAGGAATCAAATTACAAAACCACTCTCAGCCCATTATAACTTTTTCCACCAGCTTCACAAAAAACATAGTGTACTATTTTTTTAAAAATATATATTATTTATTTGGCTCTGTCGGGTCTTAGTTTGGTCAGGTAAGATCTTACGTTGCAGGGCACGGAGTCTCTAGCTGTGATGGTTGGGCTCAGTATTTGTGGTATTCAGACTTACTTGCTCTAGGCACGTGGGATCTTAATTCCCTGACAAAGGATGGAACCCTTGCCCGCTGTGTTGCAAGGCAGAGTCTTAATCCCTGGATCATCAGGGAAGTCCCCCCAGTTGTACTTTTCAACATGGAAAAATGGAATTCTTTACAACTTCATGTGCATATGGGATGATCATAACTTTTAAGGGTAAGTGTTTCAAAGGCTTCCCTTAAATAATTGGTGAAATAAGTGTCCCTGGAGAGGTGCGATAGACTTAAGGAGGTCAGTCTTCAAGGCCAGTGGCCTTTCCTATCTGTTCTGTTATCCTCAGGTTTAGGGCTGGGAGAAAGCAAAATACTCTTTGAACTAGGGTTCAAAAATGGCATTATTTATGGCTTTATCAATTAAAGGGCCAAAGGCTAGAGAGACAATAGAGGATTAACAATTCTGTCTGTTAGTCCCCATAAACGTAACAAAGATTTCAAATAGTCACCATTGTAACAGGGGGAATTGTTTGTGTGGACCGATGCCCCTCAGCTCATTGCCCGGTGCCTGTATAAGGAGAGCATCAATAATAGTGGTTGACATACTGCCAGCAGCTTTCATTTGTATAAACTACAGAAAAGAAATGTGATCTGTTGTCACAGTTCCCTTGTGTGTGCTGTACGTACCAAGAGATAGAGGCCTCTATGGTTTCAACAGCCTGGAAATGCACTGAAACAGCCACAAAAGTTACCTTACTGCTCAGATTTTGTTCTACAAAAATAAAACCATAGTGAAGGTTCATTTAATTAGGAAAATGTGAAGAAGGAAGATTTCGTTGGTGGAGACAGTGAATACAATAATCTAGATGAGATAATGGAGGAGAAAAATAGAGCCATGGAAGGTCCTTGAGAGGCAGAAGTATATTTCTACCGACAAGACTAGATAGGGAAGCCAGTAGAATTGAGGAATAAAGAAGTAGGAGTCTTAAATGACACCAAGGTTTTACACAATGATATTAATTATAAGATATGAGAGAGAATTCAGAGGCAATTCAGGATATACATAGAGAGGCCTTCAAATACTAGGAAATGTTTTGTTTGTTCAACTGAATCTTAATTAAATTTTTTTTCTTATTGGGGGTAGAGTTGCTTTACAATGTGGTGCTGGTTTCTGCTGCACAATGAAGTGAGTCAGCTCTACAGATGCACATTCCCTTTCCTCTTGGAATGCCCTTCCAACATCCCGTCCAGGGCCTCACAGAGCGCCAGGCTCCCTGTGTTGTGCAGCAGGTTCCCACTAGCTAGCTGTTTTACAGGTGGCAGCATGTATCAGTCCTCTTGCACTCTTGGTGGGAATGTAAACCAGTACAGCCACTGTGGAGAGCAGTGTGGAGCTTCCTTAAAAAACTAAAAAGGGAACTACCATACGATCCTGCAATCCCACTCCTGGGCATATACCCTGAAAAAACCATAATTAATTTTTATTACAGTGTGTGCATGCCTGCCTGCTTGAGAAATTCCCTTTTTGGTTTTTAAGGAACCTCCACACTGTTCTCCACAGTGGCTGTACCAGTTTACATTCCCACCAAGAGCACAAGAGGATTGATATACCATGTGTAAAATAGCTCCAATCCTTTGGCCATCTGATGCGAAGAACTGACTCGTTGGAAAAGACCCTGATGCTGGGAAAGATTGAAGGCAGGAGCAGAAGGGGATGGCAGAGAATGAGATGGTTGGATGGCATCACTGACTCGATGGACATGAGTTTGAGCAAGCTCTTGGAGTTGGTGATGGACAGGGAAGTCCATGGGGTCTCAAAAAGTCGGATGTGACTGAGCCACTGAACTGACTGATGCACGCCTGCTAAGTTGCTTCAGTGGTCTCCGAGTCTTTTCGACTGACTCTATGGACTATAGCCCAACAGAATCCTGTCCAAGGGAGTCTCCAGGCAAGAATACTGGAGTGGGTTTCCAGGCCTTCCTCCAGGGGATCTTCCTGACCCAGGGGTGGAACTCGAGTTTCCTGCATTGGCAGGCAGATTCTTTACAGCTGAGCCACTGGGGAAGCCCTTTATTATAGTATTATTCTTTTAATAATAGACATAATATTAGTACAAATTATAGTATTTATTGACTTTCCCTGGGGTTCCAATGGTAAAGAATCTGTCTGCAATGTGGAAGACCTGGGTTCGATCCCTGGGTCAGAAAGATCCCCTGGAGAAGGGCTTGGCAACCCACTCCAGTATTCTTGCCTGGAGAATCCCCATGGACAAAGGAGCCTGGTGGGCTACAGTCCTTGGGGTCGAAAAGAGCTGGACATGACTAAGCACATAGCACATAGTGTTTATTGGACTTCACAGGTGGCATAGTGGTAAAGAATCTACCTTGCCAGTGCAGGAGACACAGGAGATGTGGGTTTGATCCCTGGGTCAGAAAGATCCCCTGGAGGAGGGCTTGGTAACCCACTCCAGTATTCTTGCCTGGGAAATCCTATGGACAGAGGACCCTGGTGGGCTACAGTCCATGGGGTTGCAAAGAGCTGGATATGACGAAACAACAATAGTATTTATTTGATGTGATGTTTTGTAATTATAAAATATTTTAAGATTATTCATTGAAATGTCCACTCAAAAAGTAATTAATTAATTAATTCACAATACACTCTGAATATGTTATGTGAGGGGCACTGGGCTTAGTATATGAAATGTGGTCATTGTCTTCAAGGAGCTCAAACCCAGAAACAGAATTTTGCCACTGGAATTCTTGGGTCTACTTGGTAAGATGGGACTTCTTTCGGATGTGATGGGATCCACATGTGTGAATGTTGTGTAGCTCCTGGAGTTGGACTTTGACTTTTTTGTTGATGTCGTTATCTGGCTGTGCCAGGTCTTAGCTGTGGCAAGCAAGATCTTCCATCTTCGCTACGGTGTGCAGGGTCTTTAGTTTCAGCATGTGAACACTTAGTTGAGCCATGTGGGGTCTAGTTCCCTGACCAGGTATGGAATCTGGGCCCCCTCCTCTGGGGCCACAGAGTCTTAGCCGCCCAACCACAAGAGACGTCCTCCAGAGTTGAACTGTGACACAGATCAGACCTTTTCTTTATTCACCATGATCACATAGTACCTAGCACTCCCTGGCACACAGTAGGTGCTTAATGATATTTGTTGAAGTGGAAAAGGCAGGTGGGAGGGTGGCACAGCCACTGGAAATTACAGAAATACCTGGGCAGCCGTGAGTCGTCCCCGTTGCCAGAGTCCCCTGCAGTGGCCAGCTTTCCTCTGTCCTTGAGGATTTTTCTTTGCCTTTTTCTGCCTCCCTAGTGATACCAATGAAAGCCTTTTTGTTCCCACATTGGTCTCCGGGGAAACCAGGCCAAGGGCTTGAAGGTGGCCTCCTGCAAGAAAACTGTGCCTCTTCTCTTCTCGGCCCTCAAGCAATATTTTCTTTCCAAAATCCTTTGCTACCCTCCGTATTCCAATGCACTTAAATTTGTTTTCTTAGAGTATTGTAACCAATGTCTAAATTCATTAGAAATTTGAATTTAGAATTTAGAAATTTAGAAATCAGCCAGATTTAGAAATTTAGAAATCAGCCAGGATGTGCAGACATCTGACAAGTAACAGGTATGGTCTTCATTTGGACAGTTCCCTGAACCCAAATATGAACTTGAACTTCCAGGTTCATATCTGATGTCCTTGAATTCAAATACTCAGCGTGAGGTTATGTGGCTGAATTAGGCAAGGAATGCCTGCTTCTTACATCGTGGCCTTTAGTCATTCGCCAACATGACTCTGTGACTAGACTGGTATCAGATTACAGATTAGATCCTGTGTCCTTTTGGATCAGCAGTCTGGAGGAGATGTAATTCTGATGGGAAAACAAGGGTATGTAAGCAACTCCTTTGCCTCTTTTCTGTTCGATCGTCCCTGTTTTCTTTGGACCTTAACCATAGAGATGAGATCATTCAACAACATTTAACTTAGTTCTTGACTTCTGCTTTATTAAATATATACAACATACAACAAATATTACTAAATATATACAACACTTTACCTAACCTGGTGGTTCCTTTCTTGGATTAGGAAAAGTAAGAAGAAAGAATTAAGTAGTTAGAGAAAGACCCTCTACCCTCAGTTTATCCTTAGTAAATTTGCAGGTGGACCATTTGGGCAACAGAACATCCAGTTTCAGGTGGACCACATGGGCAGGGGGCTTCCCAGGTCGCTCAGTGGTAAAGGATCCACCTGCCAATGCAGGAGATGCAGGAGACATGGGTTCTATCCTTGGGTTGGGAAGATGCCTCAGAGGAAGAAATGGCAACCCACTCCAGTATTCTTGCCTGGAAAATTCCATGGACAGAGGAGCCTGGTGGGTTATAGTCCATGAGGTAACAAAAGAGTCGGACATGACTAAGTGACTGAACATGCACACACGCATGTGGGTAGGACAGCATTCCAAGGAAGATGGGGAGAAGTCAGCAAATCTGCACGCAATGGAAAGATGAGCAAAAATCTGACCTCCTGCCTCAATGATTCATTAAGATCGTTTCCCCTTTATCCCTTTAAAAATCATCTTGGCTGAGCAGGATCTTTGGAGTTGGTCTCTGGACCTAAGTCCACCATCTCCCCAGACTGCCGGCTTTTCTGAAAAAGTAAATTTCTTCTCTACCAAAGCTTGCCCCTCAATTTATTGGCTATTGAGTGACCAGTTGCTGAAACCGCATTTGATTATAATTAGAAATATTGTGGATTTTCCAGCCATTTTGAAAATATGTTGATCCAGTAGGCTCTTGGATTCAAGTTCTCATTAGCTTGTTTGTCCTTTCATCTATAGCCAAGAAAGGAGTGACCTAAGCAAGAAATATAGACAGCATTATTTCATCCCTACAGATCTGAAACCCAGCCTCAGAAGGGGCAGTTGTAAAGAGCCTGCATTTACTTGAGCCACTGGGAATCCTGGTGGCTCAGACGGTAAAGAATCTGCCTACAGTACAGGAGACCAGGGTTCAGTCCCTGGGTGTGGAAGATCCTCTGGAGGAGGAGATGGCAACCCACTCCAGTATTCTTGCCTGGAGAATTCCGTGGACAGAGGAGTCTGGAGGTCTACAGTCCATGGGGTAGAGTCAAACGTGACCTACGAGTGACAGCAAGTACATTCGCTTGACCTTCTCTAAACGGTTAATTTGAGAACACATTCCAACACTGAAATACTGTTTTCTTTCCCCGTTTCTTGAATGGGTGGCCTTTTCCCTCTCTTTTCTGCTCTGTTCAAATAGTGAAACTGACATAACACATTTGCAGGGAGTTGCTTTGCTCTGCTGCAAGGATGCCTTCAAGAAAAGACACTTTTATGACATGTGCACTGAAAACATTGCTGTTGTTTCTTTTAAATCATTTTATTACCAGTGTATGTGTTTCCTTAAATTAATTATAAACATATTTTGAGTACATACTATGTGCCAGATACTGCATTAGAGATTTTATATACTTTAATTTCAATATTTGATTTGCATATTCTAATTCATATCCTCAAAAATGTCCTGTTGTGTATTATTTACTATATTTTACAGAAGATGAACAGAAACTCAGAGCATTGGGGTGAGAAAGTCACGTTACATGCTCAAACTGGTATTCAAGTTCAATCTGAACACATAGACTCTTCATTTTTTACCACATGTGTATGTGTGTGTTAGTTGCTCAGTCTTGTCTGACTGTTTGCGACCCCATGGACTGTAGCCTGCCAGGCTCCTCTGTCCATGAAAATTTTCAGGCAAGAATACTGGAGTGCATTGCCATTTCCTCCTCTAGGGGGTCTTCCTGACCCAGGGACTGCACCCACCTCTCTTGCGTCTCCTGCATTGACAGGCAGAGTCTTTAACACTGTACCACCTGGGAAGCCCATTCTTCACCATGTTGGCAGCAATCAGCTGCTTCCTCATCCTCTTGGCGTGGTTCTGTACTGATCTCAAAACCAATCAGTCCTCAGTCCTGCGATTTAGCCATGTTAGAAAGACACATTTAAGGAGAACAGCTAGCAATATCTGAGCATCTATATTTACTGGGCACTGTGCCATGCAATTACATGTATCATCACAGCTGTGCAGTGTATATGTGGGAGGGCTGGGAAAAAGGGGAAAAAAGAAGTTTCCTGAATTGTGGAGACAAAGGTTTAACTGTTAGTAGATCAGCAATAAACATTTTAAAATTGTCAAACTATTTCCTCCACGTTTCTGAATGTAGGCCTTTTTGGGGAGGAGCATCATTCTAATAATGGGCTTCCCAGGTGACCCTAGTGGTAAATAATCTGCCTGCCAATGCAGAAGACTTGAGACACAGGTTTGATTCCTTAGGTCAGGAAGATCCCCTGGAGGAAGGCATGGCAACCCGCTCCAGTATTTTTGCCTGGAGGATCCCATGGACAGAGGAGCCTGACGGGCTACAGTCTATAGAGTCAGAAAGAGTCGGACACAACTGAAGCGACTGAGCATGAATGCGCACATCATTCTAATAATAAAGCATTCAGTCCTGTTTGTTTGGAATTGCATCATCACCCTGAAAAATAACATGACTCCAGTAGTCTATGTCAGAGATCAGTAGAGATCTTCAATCAAGAACCCGATGCTGCTCTGGAATAATCCTTTTCTTCCTGACCACTTTAGGTTAATAGAGCGAAAGTCAAAAGCATCGAAGTCATGCAAAAGCTTTTAGGAAAATGTATGTATCAAATAAATGGGTCTTTAGAAAAAACAATCCAAGAGTTGATGCATGCTAATAATATTAGCTTCAATTATATTTAGCCTTTTTCAAATAAAGCCCACACAAAGAGATAAGAGAGGATGGCTTCCATTTCTGCTCCCCCAACCCCTCCCTCTCTACCAGGGATGACTCACAGCTGAATCTGGGACCCAAACAGCAGGCAAAGGGATCAACAGAAGAACCAAAGGAAGATGGTGCCACCCCTCTTTCCTCTCTAATTGCTGACACACAAGCTTCCCAAGAGAAGCTGGAATTGTGCAGGATGTGAGTTCTCTCTATCTGGTAGATTTCATTCTTTGATACTTATTGTCTTCCTCTCCCAATTGTCATTCTCTGCGATTAAGTAAAAATAAATGTTAGCACCATTAGGAGGCTGAGATAATTCTGTGGCGTATACTAATTCACCCTGGTCTGCCTGCTGTGTGTTTTCAAATGCCAAGCCCAGCTCTCTTCGTTTCTGGATCTTTAGGAAACACTATAACATGAGTTGTCACCCTGTCGGAGACACTTTCTCTAAGTGATAATGAAGCTTGCTGTGTTTACACAAGAGACTGTGTCTCAGTAAATCACAGCCTTCCCTTTGCGTACCGTCAATGCTATCCAGCCAGCCTGCAATACCAGCACATGGGGTCAGAGAAGGAAAAAAACCAGTTTGCAGATGTCTGATAACTAACCACAGAGGCTTCCTTGTTCATGTTTTTTTCCCTAGAATGAATCACTTGTCAGAGGAAATTATGTTGATAGCTTTCATGTAGTTACACTGATAACAAATTAGCAGTTTCCATCGTTGTGTGCATTCATTTGTAGTGATGCCAGTCCACTTCCCTGCAATTCCTTAATATCCATCTGGGTAGTAACAATTTTCATCAGAGAGTTGGAACAATAGGGAGGCCTCGCTCTCCCTTCTGGAAACCGACACCTTTATTTCCCTGTTTTCCATTTTTATTCTCATCTTGGCTGGCTGGCTACAGTGTCTCATAGCAGTTCGTGACATAACTACTAAGAATATAAATGATTCTTCATTGATTGAATGTGGTTTACCTGAGCTGTGAGAAGTGTCTCAGGAGGAAAGAAAATAGAAATTGTAATGACAGTTGCAGTTTGGGATTAGCAGATGCAAACTATTATGTATAGAATGGATAAACAACAAGGTCCTAGTAGCGTATTGTACAGGGAGCTGTATTTGATATCCTGTGATAAGCCATAATGGGAAAGAATATGCAAAACAATATACATAAGCGTAACTGAATCACTTTGTTGTACAGCAGAAGTTAATGTTTTGTCAGAACTCTCCATTATGACCCGTCCGTCTTGGGCCCTTCACAGCAAGGCTCACACCTTCATTGAGTTATACAAGCCCCTTCGCCACGACAAGGCTGTGGTCCATGAAGGGACAGAAATTAACACAACATTGTAAATCAACAATATTTCAATAAAATAAAAAAAAGAAAAAGAAAATGCGATCTCTGATGAGTGGTAGCTGCCTCAGCTACCTTTCTTAGAAGGCAAAATCAGGATGCAAAATGGCAATTTAAGTCCTACGTACAGGGTTAACTTATTCATTTTCTAAAATGAATTAGCAGTCAATTCAGTCAAAGAACGGGTTTGATGAGTTGGAAAATTTGGAGTCAGCTAGTCTAATCAACTGAGTCTGCAAATCATCAAGCTTATTCTTTATGTAGTCATAAGCCCCCCCCCCCCACTATTTTTTTCAGTGATGTCTTATCATTTTGGTTTTATGTACAAATCAAAATGACAGTTACTTTGACAATTGTAAACTTAATTAATAGCTTAGCAAAGAAAACCTGTCTTTTCCAAAGTTTTCCTCATAAATCTGCAAAAACGACTCAGCTAGTAATTTTGTTTACAAAACCAAATTGTAGTATCCAGAATATTCCTAATTAACAATTTAACTCCAGCCTTCACCCCCTCCCACCATAATTACATAATGCAGGATGAAGGCAAGTCCATTTAGCGTTTTGTTTTAGACTGTCAACATATTTGAAATACCTTGTACCAAGAAGAGCTTCCCAGTTGACTTAGTGGTAAAGAATTCCCCTGCCAGTGCAGGAAATGCAGGAGACACAGATTTGATCTCTGGGTTGTGAGGATCCCCTGGAGGAGGAAATGGCAACTCACCCAGTATTCTTGCCTGGAAAATCCCATGGACAGAGGAGCCTGGTGGGCTACAGTCCTTAGGGCTGAAAAGAGTCAAACTGGACTTAACAACTGAACACGTATCAGGAAATGTCATTTGAGGCAATTTCTTATTAGGTCAACTAACTCAGAGGGGAGAAAATATTTTTGTGTTTATTTTTTGTCTTTTAATTTTGTGGCACTTAGGGGGAAAAATTAAAGGTTGACATATACCTAATAAATTAACATACTGAGTTAACCTAACTGTACCTTAAGAACAGGGCTTCCCTGGTGGCTAAGTTGGTAAACAATCTGCCTGCAAAGCAGGAGACCCGGGTTCGATCCTTGGGTCAGGAAGATCCCCTGGAGAAGGGAATGGCAACCCACTCCAGTATTCTTGCCCGGTGAAATCCAAAGACAGAGGAGCCTTTTGGGGTCGCAAAGAGTCGGACGTGACTGAACAACTAACAACTAGACCTTAAGAAGATGCAGAAAATAATCCACAGGCTAAGGAGTTGGTCCAATTCCTGGCAGATGATCTATTGTAATTGTGTGAGTGGTCTTCTTGGGTGGGTGGGTGGGGGGTGGTTATAGGAAGCATGGAGGAGGACTATGAACAGGGACAATGAGACAGAGAATGTCTGATGATCATCCAGAAAAACATCTACTTCTGCTTCATTGACTACACTAAAGGCTTTGACTGTGTGGATCACAACAAACTGTGGAAAATTCTTAAAGAGACAGGAATACCAGACCACCTTACCTGCCTCATGAGAAACCTGTATGCAGGTCAAGAAGCAACAATTAGAACTGGACACGGAACAATGGACTGGTTCCAAATTGGGAAAGGAGTATGCCAATGCTGTATGTTGTCACCCTGCTTATTTAACTTATATGTAGAGTACATCATGTGAAATGCCAGGCTGTATGAAGCACAAGCTGGAATAAAGATTTCGGGGGGATATCAATAACCTCAGATATGCAAATGACACCATCCTTATGGCAGAAATCGAAGAGGAACTAAAGAGCCCCTTGAAAGTGAAAGAGGAGAGTGAATAAGCTGGATTAAAACTCAACATTCAAAAAACTGAGATCATGGCATCTCGTCCCATCACTTCACAGCAAATAGATGGGGAAACAATGGAAACAGTGAGAGACTATTTTCTTGGGCTCCAAAATCACTGCAGACGGTGACTGCAGCCATGAAATTCAAAGACGCTTGCTCCTTGGAAGAAAAGCTATCAATGTATTAAAAAGCAGAGACATTATTTTGCTAACAAAGGCCAATCTACTCAAAGCTAAGGTTTTTCCAGTAGTCATGTATGGATGTGAGAGTTGGACCATAAAGAAAGCTAAGCACTGAAGAATTGGTGCTTTTGAACTGTGGTATTGGAGAAGACTCTTGAGAGTCCCTTGGACTACAAGGAGATCAAACCAGTCAATCCTAAAGCAAATCAATCCTGAATATTCATTGGAAGGACTGATGCTGAAGCTCCAATACTTTGGCCACCTGATGCATAGAATGGACTAAATGAAAAAGACCCTGATGCTGGGAAAGATTGAAGGTAGGAGGAGAAAGGGATAACAGAGGATGAGATAGTTGACAGCATCACTGACTTGATGGACATGAGTTTGAGCAAGCTCTGGGAGTTGATGATGGACTGGGAAGCCTGGTGTGCTGCAGTCCATGGGGTCACAAAGAGCTGGACACGACTTAGTGACTGAACTGAATTGAGTCAAGGGATAGTACTTCAGTATCTTAGTCACAAAATATTGACTAAGACACTGAAGTACATAAAACTATTCAAGTTATTAAAATAAAAAAAAAAACATTTGAAACCACTCATTCTACATAAATACTTGCTGTGTCCTAATTATACGTGATTCCTAAATAGCCATTCTTAAGCCATTCTTAAATAGCAAAGTCACTGGGTCTTCCATTAGCCTATACGTGTCGGTCTCTTTCAAGTGAGTGAGTGTCCCCAGAAACATAGAAATTGGGCTTCTGAAGTCTGAAATCCAAACTTGCCTTTCCCTCCATTCATGAGTACTATTACATTTTACCTTAATAATTCTTCTTTGGCCCAGGATTGGGGTGGAGCAGAGCTCGGCACATCTTTTCTTTTTTTCCTTGATATGGACTATTTTAAAAGTCTTTACTGAATTTGTTACAATATTGCTTCAGTTTTATGTTTTGGTTTTTTGGCCTCAAGGCGTGTGGCATCTTAGCTCCCTGAGCAGCCCAAACAGGGATTGAAGCCACATCCCCTGCACGAGAAGGTGTCAACTAGGGAAGTCCCTCAGCACATTGGTTTTTAGTCGACTTCCGTGGAATTCTGGGTTCCTCTTCTCCTGGGTCAGAAGGAGGGCTTCAGAGAATTTCCTTCAAAGGCCGCTTTGCCACGTGACCTCTTCCCTGTCACTGTGGGAAACTTCCAGGTTTTCTAGGAGCATCTTAAAGACTATTTGCTACTCAGTTCTTTGATGCTAAAATCCCATTAGCAAACATGCTCACTTATCACCACACCTGCATTAAACTTCCCACATCACAGCCCAGTTCTCAAGGTACCCATCTTCTCCTCTTCCCTCCTGCTTCCTCCATGTAAATTTACTGGCTGCTGTCCCCGCATCTTTTCTGCCTCTTCCTAAACCATGCTTTTATTCCAGCTGTCTCTTCCTCCCATCAAAATAGTAAGTCTTTGCTGACAGCGCTTAAAAATTTATATCCAATTCCCCACCACTGCAAGTAAAGAGGTTAGGGCATTTAAGGTGGGGAGTGTGGGTCAAAACTGATCATCTCATTTAAGTCAGTGAATTATTGCCTGACATGCCATATAACATCAGTTCTGGATGAGGCTAAATGAATTATTTTCATTCCTCAAACGACAGTTTATCTACACGCTGACCAAAAATTACACATGGCTGCCACTCACAAAAGAGAATGACTTTTTTTCTTTTCCAAGTTTGGAAGCAAGGTGAGCCATCCATACTTACTATTTAAAAATCACATCCAAAGTGATTGTCAGAATAACATTCTGTGCTCACTAAGAGAGCTTTAAAAAAAAATAGAAAAAATATACAATAAGTACATTGACAGAGCAATTTCCAGCTTTTGGGCTTAATGCTCGGGTGTAGGGTAAGAGATCAGGAAATAACAGTCACTATTATTACTTTACATTTATTATTTTAATAATAAATGGTTAATTTCTCCACTTGTAACCCCTCATGCCTTTAGCCACAGGAACTATGGCTACTTCCAAAAGACTTAAGGTATGTAAAGCAGAGAAGCTCATGTTCCCTGTTCTGGAGGAAGGGAAGGGAGAGGGACAGATAAGAGGAAAGTGTGTCCAGGTTCTCCCTCCACACTAAACCATCACATCAGGATGCTCCGTATCTCCTGGGGAGGAAGAGGTAAGGGAGCAGAGAGAGGCCTGGAGGGTTCCACTCCTGGGATTCCCTTTTACTGAAAGAAAACACTAGGAGAGGGGCTGGAGTCTTATTGTGTAAGCACTATCTTATCTCAGGTTATGATTCAGTGTTTATTGCTTTTAATGTCTGTAAGCCACAGTTTTCTGGTCTTTAAAATAGATACAGTATCGATTATATCTATGTAGAATGACTGTTGTATGGGTTAGAGGCAATGCATGTGAAGCTAGCACAAGTGCCCGCAGTCGGTCCTGAGGGGAGAAACGTATGCACAGCTGTATATACTACAGATGGAGTATGCGATGTTGTAACAGTAAAGGAGCAAGTCAAGTGCTCTAAAACCCCAGTGAAGGAAAATTTAATCCTAACATGGACTTAGGTAGATGGATGATTTCCCAATAAGGGTGACTCTGGAGTTGAGTTTTAAGATCTCAAGAGAGGCCCTCCACCATTTAGTTTATCTGATGGGCACACATCTTGATCATCTACTGTCTTAGAGACCCTAGGAAAGCAGAGATATGAAAGATAAATAATACAGTTCCTGAATCTGTAGACCCAGTTGGAGAAACATCACACTCACAAGCACACACATGCGTGTGTACACAAGACACAAGAGAAATGCAAAGTATATATGTATACCTGCAAGTGAAGTGATGCGAAATATCATGGGGAGAGGATGGGGAAGGGAAGAGGATGCTGAAGCGACAAGTCCGGATGCATTCATCCAGGATGCTTCCCTAGAAGGTGGAGGCTTTCAAGACAAAAGTAAGTAAAGGGAGGGGAGGATGGGAGAGATGTTCGGAAGCAAGGCTATTGAAAACCTCTGTGCAAAGAGAGGAAAGCAGTGAGTGCTATCAGAATAGCAGAGGCTTGCTGGAGGAGCTTCCTTTGGAGAGGTTTGTTCCTAGGTGATATCAAGTCAGGCTGAAGAATTCTCATGGGGATCACAGGGCATAGGGAGTGTGTGGTTTAGGAAGAAGCCATTTCCCAGCTGTGGGGAGCCATGTCCTTCCCATCAGGATACTCCTTTTTCTATCCTAGATCTTTAAGATCTTTTTATCACAATTGTCAAGTCCATTTAGAAAGTCTGCCAATGATGCAGGACTGCTTCCACTTAAGGATAGAAAAAGACTGTGACATAATATTCTGACAATACATCATTTATGTTTGAATATGAACATATTTTAAGTACATAAGCTGTAGTTGGAAAATAAGTATTATTTCTTAATCTACACTTGTTCCTTATTCTGTATTTTGATTCATGTAGAGAATCCCAGTGAAAGGAATAAGTAATTTCCTGACCTACTTAATGGATGGAAATCTGTGTAATGGTGTCCAACATCTTGGAGATGTTGGAGTCAGAATTCTTGTATAAAAAAAAGTAAATTGCATGGTCTCAACTCAGCAAACCATGGATCATGGTCTGTGCCATTGCAATAAAGCTGGTGATCAGGGATACATGTGTGGAGGGAGAAAAGAAATCCAGCAAGATGAGAGAGAGTATGGCTTTCATGGCTTGGCAATGTCCCCAGCAGAGAGAGCTTGCATCATTTAAATAGTGATGTCACTTTATTGACCATCATAAACTGAAGCCTCAACACATCATGAATAAATAAATGAATATCTTGAAAGAATGTAGCAGGAGAAGGAAGGAGAAGAGAGCTGCAGGATCGGAGCGCCCTGGTGTGCAGTGGTTTGGGTGATCCAAGTGGTGAGTCCGGTCTTCCCCTGCCTGGGTGCACCCCAAACAGAAAGCCTGCCCTGCACACAGACACGGATTCCACGAACCGACTGGTATTTGAGACATGGCTGGTGGGGAGTTCTTTCTGTCACTCTTTTTCACAATTCCCGTATGCCATGAAAGCGGAACTGTAGCAGGGACGAACAGAATTGGACTCCACGTTGGATCTCTTCCTTTAACCTTTGCTTTTCGTTCCTTTTGTTACTCTAATCACTGGAAGGCTGCTGTCTATAGCTGTAAGCACACCTCATGGCCTGCCTCCGGGAACCTGCCCCTCTGCCCGAATGTTAAATTCAAGTGCCTTTATTCAGCTCACAGGGAGACTTTCTGCCCCTGCCCACCTTGATCTCTGATGCTGGCCAAGCCAGGAGATACTTTGCAAGACGAATGGCCTCTTTACCTCCTCGCCTCCTCCCCCTCTCTATTCTATATAGTAACTGGCATCCAGACTCCGATGAGACGGTATTCTAGGTCACTAGTCCACCATCCTCTTGGACTTCTAACTTTCCAAATAAAGCTGCTATTCCTTGCCTCAAAGCCTCTTCTCCCAATTATTGGCCTGTCCTGTGGTGATAACAGAAATTTACAGAGAATCAACTAGGATGTGGGTTACCTCCTGTGGCTTCAGAATAGAGCAAGGCCGAGGCATCCTTTCCCACTGACCCCTCTACCACACATACACACATTCCCCACTGCCCTGGAAAGGCTACTCCTGTAGACTCTCAGATGGGATCGTAAATCAGCTAAACCAGATTCACAGTAGTTTGCCCCCCGCCCCCGCCCCAGGGTAGTACATGCCTGGGGGTGCTTCCGTTACTTGGCTACATGTGTTGCACCTCCAAATTGGCACCAAGTGTTTCTATAAGAATGACACTGAAGCTATGACATTGCTTCCTTTCACAGGAGGGAGAGAGTAAGTTTCTGTTCAACGTTCTAAATGCTACCTGATTAGCTTCATAGGACTGCAGTGACCTCCCCGAGTCCTCCACTGAAGGCGCAAGTATCCTGAAGATGCGCATTTTTCTCTTTTCTGTTAAATGGTGCAGAGCAACAAGTTCATCATGACCCCGATTTGATTGCAAAGTCATCTGTTTAATTAAATGTCCTCTCTTTATCCCAACTGCCCCACTCTACCTCCTGCACCCCTCCCTCCATCAAATGGCATTCTGCCCTAAGACAGAAACCAAGGAATGTGGCTAATTGAGTACTGGGGGCAGTGTGATTTCTATACATAGGTTTTTCTCTCACTTGAAAAATCATACCAGGAAGTGAATTGGCAGTTAAAGTAAACACTCAGTCCTGTTGATGACACAGTGTCCGAATTATTTCTGTTCTGCACACAGGCAACCAGTGCTCACAAGCAGATGGCCAAGGCAGCTGGTCCATTTCTTCCCCTGTTGGGGAACTTTTCCCAGGTGGTTTTGGATAATGTAATAGCTGGGATGGGCTAACAGCTGGAGCTGAGCTTTCAGAGACCTTCCCCTCGCAAAGCATCTAGCGGGAAGCTGCTGTATAGCACAAGGAGCTCAGCTTGGTGCTCTGTGATGGCCTAGAGGGGTGGGAGGGAGGGAGGCTCAAGAGAGAGGGGACATGTATACTTAAAGCTTATTTACTTTGTTGTACAGCAGAAACTAACACAACATTGTAAAGCAGTTGTTCTCCAATTTTTTTTTTTTTTTTAAATATAGGAGCTGTTGTCAGGAGGAAATACTGTACCAACCCTACTCAGTGGCAGCTCTCCCTTATGTCACGGGCTGCTGTCTCTGCTCCTAAGGCGATTGTCAACAGGTGCAATCAGGAAGGGCTTCCAGCCAGAAGGGTGGAGTGTGTGAAGGCAATGTGACTGATTGAGTAAATTCCATCTTCCTGGGTACCTCTGCTGCTGAGCCACAAGAGAAGCCCAAGAATACTGTAGTGGGTAGCCTATCCCTTCTCCAGCGGATTTTTCTGACTTAGGAATCAAACTGGGGTATCCTGCATTGCAGGTGGATTCTTTATCAACTCAGCTACCAGGGAAACCTGGATGCCGTAAACCATGGGCACATTCCTTGCCCATGAGCAGCGGGCCAGGATGACAGATGGTGAAGTGGCCAGGCAACTGCCCAGACATGGCATCTGGAGGATTGCACTGGGGAAGGGCAGCCTTCAGTGGACTCAACCGTGATTCAGTCCGAGCTTTTCCACAGAAGTTGGAGGAAGCACAGCTCAAGCAGCCTGTCACAAACCAAACATGTTAATAAAGGGGCAGGAGGCATGCCAGTTCAGGGTTTTGACCTTGTTTAGGTCCCAGAGGTGGCAGGCATGCAGTAAAATGAGTCTCATCTTCATCAGGATTCTTGTTTTTTTCAGAGGTGGGGGGATCCGGCCTGGGAGGTTGGGCATAAATGAAAAGGGTGAGTGTGAATGAAAGTATTTCTAATCAGCTGCACACCTAGTGGATGAACTAGGATGGAGGATGAGCACCACTTTATGTCAGGTGTTGCCCTGGGGGAGAGGTCTGGGGAGCAAGGCTGGGTCAGTGCACATCTTTGAGGCTCAGGGCTTGCAGGGGCTCTTGTGCGTATGTGAGGTCAGACACAGGGACTGAGATGAAAGCTGACATGTGTCTCTCATAACCGGCCACTGCTGTCAGGTTTGGTTTCTGGAGCTGAGAGCAGGTGCCTCAGACTTCAGAGTAGAACCCAGCATCTCTCTGTGACCTTTCCTTGTGGATCTGGTTTGGAGAAGATGTAGTCTTTCTCCTTGACTGCATCACTGTTTTGGAATGTGGGCACCCTTGACACTTACAGCTGTGATCTTGACCTTGGGGCCTTGGTCATGAGTCAAAGAGAAAGCATTTGGTTCTAACATCAACTTAAATGTTTCCTGCCCAAGCAGGGCAATGGTGGAACTTTGCTAGAGAAATGTGCTTCAAGGCTTTAACATCATGTTAAAAAGTATTTGCAAGGCGCTTACTACATACATGCTGATATATACCAGCAGCTGAAGTTCCAATCCTTTGGCCACCTCATGCAAAGGATTGACTCATTGGAAAAGACCCCAGTGCTGGGAAAGACTAAAGGTAGGAGGAGAAGGGGATGACAGAGGATGGGATGGTTGGATAGCATCACCGACTTCCATAGTATCTTCCCGACCCAGGAATTGAACAGGGGTCTCCTGCATTGCAGGCGGATTCTTTACCAACTGAGCTATCAGGGAAGCCTAGCATAGGTATTAGACATGGATATTAATTAACAAACAATTAATTCATTAGATGGGGATTACCTGGTTGCTCAGCGGTGAAGAATCTGCCTGACAGCACGGGAGACGCAGGTTCAATCTCTGGGTCAGGAAGATCCCCAGAGAAAGAAATGGCAACCCATTCCAGTATTCTTGCCTGGGACATCACATGGACAGAGGAGCCTGGTGGGCTACAGTCCATGGACTTGCAAAAGAATTGGACTTCACTTAGCGACTAAACAGCAATTAACTGGACAAATATCTATCAGATACCTACTCTGAGCCAGGCACTGCAACAAGCACTAAGAATACAGCAGTAAAAATATGTCAAAATTCTCACTTTCATGGCGCTTACAATATACTGGTTCAGTTCAGTCGCTCATTTGGTCCAATTCTTTGCAACCCCATGGACTGCAGGACACCAGACTTCCCTGTCTATCACCAACTCCTGGAGCTTACTCAAGCTCATGTCCGTCAAGTCGGTGATGCTATCCAACCATCCCATCCTCTGTCATCCCCTTCTCCTCCTGCCTTTAGTCTTTCCCAGCACTGGGGTCTTTTCCAATGAGTCAGTCCTTTGCATGAGGTGGCCAAAGGATTGGAACTTCAGCATCAGTCCTTCCAATGAATATTCACGGTTGATTTCCTTTAGGAGGGACTGGTTGGATCTCCTTGCAGTCCAAGGGACTCTCAAGAGTCTCCTCCAACACCACAGTTCAAAAGCATCAATTCTTCAGCACTCAGCTTTCTCCATGGTCCAACTCTCACTTCCATACGTGAATACTGGAAAAACCATAGCCTTGACTAGATGGACCTTTGTTGGCAAAGTAATGTCTCTACTTTTTAATATGCTGTCTAGGTTGGTCATAGCTTTTCTTCCAAGGAGCAAGCATCTTTTAATTTCATGGCTTTGGTCACCATCTGCAGTGATTTTGGAGCCCAAGAAAATATAGTCTCTCACTCTTTCCATTGTTTCTCCATCTATTTGCCATGAAGTGATGGCACCAGATGCCATGATCTCAGTTTTTTGAATGCTGAGTTTTAATCCAGCCTTTTCACTCTCCTCTTGCACTTTCATCAAGAGGCTTTTTAGTTCCTCTTTGCTTTCTGCCATAAATGTGGTATCATCTGCATGTCTGAGGTTTGATGTTTCTCCCCGCAATCTGGATTCTAGCTTATGCTTCATCCAGCCTGGCATTTCACATGATGTACCCTGCATATAAGTTAAATAAGCAGGGTGACAATATACAGCCTTGACTTACTCCTTCCCAATTTGGAACCAGCCTGTTGTTCCGTGTTCGGTTCTAACTGTTGCTTCTTGACCTGCATACAGATTTTTCGGGAAGCAAGTAAGGTGGTCTGGTATTCCCATCTCTTGAAGAATTTTCCATAGTTTGTTGTGATCCACACAGTGAAAGGCTTTAGCGTAGTCAATGAAGCAGAAATAGATATTTCTGGAATTCTTGAGGAGGCTCAAAATAAATAAAATAAATAGGTTAAGTAATGAATGTAGACAATGGTGGGAAAACCACATCCCTTATCCTGTGGATCTTCCTGATCCAGGGATCAAACCTGGGTCTCCTGGATTGCAGGCAGATTCTTTAGCATTTGAACCACCAGGGAAGCCCAGGTCAATAGTAGGGCAGTGCAAATAGTAGGGCAGTACAAATTTCTAGCCTGCCCAGAAATAGTGATAACATAATAGGGATGAGAGTAACTCTGTAGTTATCTGCACCTTGCTCTGAGTCCCAGAAGGCAATCTGAGTGGACTGCATCCATGCGATTTTTGTCCTCTGGCTTCTGAGGATGTTCAGCCAAAGGGTTTTGGGGGCATTACTAGAAGATCAGAGGGTGAGGGGAGAGGGAGATTCAGATGTTTATTCCTTCAATTGTCTCCCTGCCAAGTCTCCACGGGCTTCTGTGTCCCTCTACTGAAGGCCACCATGCCGAGCTGGTGGTCCTCGTCACTTCCTTTCAGGGACCTTGTCACTGTCTCTCCCCACTTGCCTATTTAGGTCTTAGAATGACATATACCAGCCCTTGCTGGTTTTCATGAACTCTGCCCACATCTTTGCAAACAGAACTGTTGCTAGGCTCTTCTATTACCCCAGCTTGAGTATACCATTCATTTCCTGTGGGACCCCTCAAAGATCTATCTTAACAATTCCTTCAAACCATAAACATTTTGGAGTCTTGGTCACATCATGGAATAAGTGAAAACTCACCGGAGCACTCCAGTGCCAGCTGACAAAGCAGCTTCTTTCCTGGAGCACTCCAGTGCCAGCTGACAAAGTAGCTTCTTTCCTGGAGCACTCCAGTGACAGCTGACAAAGTAGCTTCTTTCCTTTTTGTTTTTTTTTGCTACATACAGGATGGAGGGGACAACGTACAGACCTCCCACCTGTAGGTTGTGAGAATGCTGACTCTGAATATACTGCTCTGGAATCCTTCCAGAAGGGCTTAGGTTCTGACCATACTTCTGGGCATGGGAATCTATTTTGTGCCTCCAGAAAGTATCTGTTCATCATGTCCATTTTCAAGCAACACAGATGGTGAAATCTCTGGATGGAGGTAGTGTCAAAGGAAGATGAGCATTGAGGGTGGTCGTGCCTTCCTAAAAGCCTGGGGAGTGTGCACCTGCCATGCTGAAGTCAGCAGGGAAGACTGCTTGCAAGTGGCCCCCATGCCAGCCAGCGGGTGAGCAAAGCCACCCTCTTCTCAGTTTCCTTGTCTTCAGAGATTGGAGAGGGTGATGCTCAAGCAACAGCCCACAGAGAATTCATTTGAAACAACGTCTCAGAGACTTTCTACTGAAGTCTTGTAGTTGATGTTGAACAACCACCAACGCCAGCATATGGGTCTTGCTGTCAGAGCGTCAGCTACACTTCACAAGCACCCCTAATGTGTTGAGCAGTGCCACCTGTCAGCAACTGTAGAAGTCAGCTGCCTCTATAGGCTGAGGATAAAGCCAGCAAATAAATGGTGAGATTCTAGTTTTCCTTTTCTCCTTTTTCAAATGCCGGGCAGGAGAAGCTGATGACATGGATGATCAGCCTATCCTGATCTCTTCAGGACTTCTTTAGTTAAGTCCTGCTTCTCAGAAACCCCCTCAGTCCCTGGGAAACCTGAATGGTTGTTTGATCACTCAGGAGACGTGATGTCAGCTGAAAGCCTGCGTATTGATTGCTCTTAAATATGCAAAGATTTGAACACTGATTCATTTTCTTTATAGTGATGAGTGACTAGATGACTTGCACTCTTAGTAAATTTTCACAATGAGTAGGATATGGAGATCCACATTTTCTAGGGGAAAGTTTGAAATTAAACCTTCTAATCCTGGGTTCAGAGAGCTCTGTGACAAGTTATCTTTCTATGTAAGATTTAATAAAACACTCTTTAAGAAGACTGGTGGTGGTGGTGTTGGTTTAGCTGCTAAATCGTGTCTGACTCTTGTGACCCCATGGACAGAGGAGCCTGGCAGGTTACTACCCATGGGATTCTCCAGGCAAAAATACTGGAGTGGGTTGCCATTTCCTTCTCCAGGGGATCTTCCCAACCCAGGAATTGAACCTGGGTCTCCTGCATGGTAGGCAGATTCTTTACCAACTGAGCTACAAGGGAAGCCCAAGAAGACTGGTAACACTGGCCGATACAATTTTTAAATCACTATTAAATATAGAATTCTTTTTACCTATTGATTCAGCTCACAGTTTATTTATTGAGGCTTCATCTATGTCAATTAAAAATACTCTTAATATGCTCTCTTTGTTCCTAAGAATCCATTATGATTCCCAAAAAGGAAATATTTAAAAGCAATAATTTAAAGTGCAGGATTAAGAGATCTGGCTTAAAGTTTTTTATATGCCTACAGTTGTCCATACTTCAGTCTGAATTTGGTAATGATATGAATGTTATGGTCCCTGAGGGGCACATCTGATTGGTCTGGGGTGGGGCACAGACTGGTAATCTTTAAAGTTCCCCAATCTTTCTGATGTTCTGCCAAGGTTGAAAAACCTGTTCTAGAGTTTTGTTGTTGTTAATAAATGACCTTTTTCTCAGCTTATTCAACCTGAAAAAAAAATAAAATAAAAATAAAAGCAATAATTTTTCCCTTGTTTTTGCTCACTTCTATAGTTGTACTTCCAGGGGACTTTTGGCTTGACTTTCCCTATGGGGAAAAAATCCAAAGAAAAATTGTATCTTGGAGCAGGATGGTGGTGGTGATGAGTTAGAAGAATCAAGTGAGAAGTAAGGCAGAAAAGAAGCCCTTTTGGTCTCAACTTGGTACATCTCAAGGGCTTCCCTGGTGACTCAGTGTTCAAGAATTAGCCTGCAGTGCAGGAGAGGCAGGTTTGATCCCTGGGTCAGGAAGATCCCTTGGAGAAGGAAATGGCAACTCAGTCCAGTATTCTTGTCTGGATAACCCCACAGACAGAAGAGCCTGGCGGGCTACAGTCTGTGGCGTCTCAAGAGTCAGACACGACTGAGCGACTTAACCACCACCACCACTGTGCATCTCAATGGTGGCTGCACATCGGAAGCACTCAGTGCCTGAGCCACATCCCCAAACTCTGGTGTAGCTGGTCTGGGGGGTTCCCCTGAGCAGCCTCCCAGAAATAGTCCCTGAGAAGCATCTAATGAGAAACTACAACTGAAAACCTCTGCTCTAGCAATGCTGAACATTCGCCAATTGCCGTCTTGTTCCACATCTTTCTGTCTTTGCCTGTGTTACTTCCGCCTGTACATTTCAACTCAACTTCCCTTTGTGAACCTTCCCTGACCCCCTTGACAAAGCCCTCTCCTTTGCCATTACAGCACCATCCGCTTTGTATTGAATGCCTCCATATCCACAGAGTACTTATTGATCCTTTACAAATATTTTGCCTGGCAGCATCTGTTTCCCCTTTCTGTTCAGGGAGAGTCTGGCACTGTGTACATCTGGTGAAGCCTCAGGGACAGATATGCCCTGGTTTGGACCCGGGGCTTTGAATCTTGAGATACTGACCATACTCACAGTGGGAGTTCAGAGTTCACTCTCTGCCCACTGGTGGTGGCAGTGATGGTGACCACAGCAGCGTCCAATGGCCCAAACTGACCGCCTCTCAGCATGACTTTGGCAGTGGTGCCCTCTCTTAGTTTCAGTGCAAACGTTCAGCTGGATGGTGGTTCTCTGAGCTACTCTCTAACCTCCTTTAAAAATTCCTTTTGTGTGTGTGTGTATTGTTGAAAATAGCCAGAGAGGTTTCTGTTACAGAGAAGACTAACCAATATCCTACCCCACTAGAACCATCAATGTCTCAAGGGTATGGGCCCTGTCTTTCCTCTTTGTCGTTCCAGTGCCTTGTGTATGATACGTTCACAATAAATGTTAAACCCGAATGAACAAAGTTCAGTCTCATCTGCATGGCCCCTTAAGAAACCATTTGCGAGAACTCACACATATTAGATGTGCTGTTTTCTAATGATGCATAATATATCTTCCATTTTATAATATGCCATTTGGTCATGCAGGATAAATTGGACTGTCAGCATAATTTTTGTGGATGAAGTTATCTTTTTAAAGGAACTGAAGAAAAAGATCTTTGAATCATCTCCTCCCAGGCCAAGCCAAGAGCGGCCAAGCCAAGATCAGCCAAGCCACTCTTCCTGGGTTAGACATACTAAGATGGATACTATCAGAACTGAAAGTACTTCCTTTCTCTCTTCCCTGTATTTCTCTCTCCATCACGTGTCTCCCTTTCCCTGTCCCTCTTCCTCCATATGCTATGACGGATCCATTGTGGAGTCCCAGACTTCCGACTCCTGGCAAGCCCCACATCGTGCTGGCCTGCACATTCATTACAGGAAGTGCAAAAGCTAGACATCCACCATCAACATCGACTCTTGTTTTATGCCCATCAGACCCACAGTGCACATCATCTCAATGAAAACCTCTTGGACCAGGAACAAGTAGAAACAGGGAAAATAAGTACATGACAGTCACTCCCTGCTCTTAATTATATTTCTGTTTCCACCAGACAATGCCCACACATCTTTCTCCCCCTCTTCCACTCTCTCCACAGTCTTTCAGTTCCATTTCAGATTGGGAGAATGGCAACTAGCTTGGTAGCCGAAAAGAACAAGGAGAAAGGGTGGATGGGATCGAGAGCAGAGTGATGAAGATGGGAAGTGGATGGAGGAAATAAAGGTAAAGCTTTTCCACCAGGTTCAACTTTTTGGCATCAAAGGAGAGGCCCCAGATGCAGTCAAAGAGTAAGGGAGCAAAGGAGGAATCTTCTCTGAGAATTCACTGATGAGCAGCAAACCACTTGATTTTCTCCTTGTCTTCCTCCAGTTCCAAGCAAATGCTACCAACGACGTGGAGACATTATTATGTGAGTAACCAGTGGCAACTTATCTTTCTATGCTAAGGATTGATATTCACCTGACCCTGGGTGGAGATTTCTCAAATTCTCATTCAGAGAGGCAGCTGGATTACATTGGGGGAAAAAAGAATCACGCCTGTTCCTAAATCTTGATATGAAAATGATGAACTCTCAAGAGCTGACAGGCCATAAACTCATTTAATTCAACCCTTCCCTTCACAGACAGGGAAGAGAGACACAAACCTTTTGAGCACTCAACTGTTTAATGGAAGAGCCCAGAATAGAGACTTTTCTCCTGAGTCATGATAAGAGCAGTGAGGGGGATGAAGTCAAAGAGGAAGAGAAGAAGATTAGGTTGGGGAAGTGTGTGTTAATAATTTATTCTGTATTTGTATTGTTCAGAATTTGAGAATGCTTTTTGATAAATTATTCATGGTGGAAGAAGTTACAGAAAACATCCAATGCCATAGTGCATCTGATCTGACCTTTTTGAGAAGCATCATTTCCTGGGTCCAGCATAGTATAATGAAATTAGTCCATCAAGGATCTTTCAATAAATTTAGTGAGCATCTCCCATAGGCATCCTGAAATACCCTACAAGATAAAGACAGCATCCTTTTCAGGGACTATTATGGATCCACTTGCATATAAGCCTGAAGAAATGTGTGCTTTTTGAAGTTAGGAGATGACCTCTCTCTGGCAGGTCTGCTAGGTGAATGCGGAACACTGGGTTTCTGAAAACCACAGGGCAAGAGGCTGTGCCTATCAGGGTGAGAGGGACATTAGTGCAAACAAGACAGGAGATCACGAAATGATGATCTGAATCATCAGATCCTGAAAAGATGTTCCAGCACCTGCTATACTTCTGTATCATTAGTAGGTGTTTCCTAAAGGCTTGTTGAATAGAGTGAATGACTGAACAAATTAATGAATGTAAACTAGTGACATCCTTTAGGATCCAGAAAGCAAGATTATCTGAAATGCTAGACACATATTTCATCTTCTTTTTGCTCTGAGTCCCTTAATCTTGAGAGACTGTGGACTGTATTTGAGACTGAAAAAGGTCAACCTCAAGTTCTATGAGATTAAAACTGTGTCTGTAGCCCCCTCTGCTTTGTGGGTTAGGTTAAGAGTTTATCACAGGTCTGTGTATTAGGAACATGGATTAAAATCTTGAAAATAAGTTATAAGGCTTTGAAAAACTAGAAAATTTTGTAAAAGAATAAAAATGATTTAACTTGGGTAGCTGGATGGGGCATCATGTCTAAGATGGTTGTGAATACTTTTTCTTTCTGACTTTCATGAAATTTCCCTTTTAGGTTGCCCTGAGGAGTTCCAAAAGAACATTTGCAGATTTCTGCTTAAGAAGATTCGTGTTGATATATAGCAAAACCAATACAATATTGTAAAGTTAAAAAATATAATAAAATAAAAAAAAAAAAAGTAAAAGAAAAAAAGTCTTCAGCTTGTAAAAAAAAAAAAAAAAAAGAAGAAGATGCCCAAGGTTCTGGAATGAAAAAATGAAACCAAACCTTGGGGCTGAGTAAATGACAGATAATGTATATTTAGAAATAGACAAATGTCCAGCTTCCCTGGTGGCTCAGACGGTAAAGAATCTGCCCGCAATGCCGGAGACGAGAGTTTGATCCATGGGTCGGAAAGATCCCCTGGAGAAGGGAATGGCAACCCACTCCAGTAATCTTGCCTGGATGGAGAATTCCATGGACAAAGGAGCCTGGTGGGCTACAGTCCATGAGGTTGCAAAAAGTCAGATATGACTGAGCAACTAATACACACACACACACACACACACACACAGACACACACACACACACACACACACACGCACACACACATAATGACATCACTCAGCTAGCAGAGATTCTTTCTTTAAAATGGAAAAGGAGCAGCAGAGTGGGAGTGCCGCTCTGGAAACCGAGCTCAAGTGTGTTTTATTGGTAAATCTGGACAGCAAATGAAAGTAGTAATTCAGTTAGTTTGCTCTGGCCTGGGTGTCTGCCCATCCCTACTTCAACCCCACCCTCCTCACTCATTTCCCCAACCCAATCAATGGATTTGTGAATGTGGGGTTGGAATTCGCCCAGTAATATCTGAAAATGCCCTCTCACGTTGTCTGAATCTCTAAGGAGGAAATTATTCAGACGACTGACGCTCTTTGGGGCACAATATTAAATTGATCGTTTGGCAAGGAAGACCTTATATAACTTAATACCACAATTCCCATAAATACCAATCAGAGTATCAACCAGAAGGCTTACCTCTTTCTCAAAATGAGACAAGTTCTATATACCTTTTTGTGTAGTTGTTATGTTTAATATGTGTGTATCTTAACATGTGTAAGCCAAGTGTGACATAAATGACACCAGTGAAAATACACTGCCAAGCACCCAATATGCTTGATGAAACGCTGCCATTGTAGGACTGTTTTTGAGCACTTACCTTTCAAGTAAAATATCCTCTAGACTGACATTATTTTTGCTTTTTCTAACCTCAGTGGGAATTCTCTTTTCAACAGAAAGTTTTATTGTATTCCCTTCTGAGACATGACTGTATTTTAATGATTTAAACTTGCAGAAGTATTAGTTAAACTTGCAATAGGTATATTTGATAGCTTTCTTACTGTGAACCTAAAACGTTTGTAAAAGTTTTCTTTCCCCAGGAAGGCATTTCTTGCATCCATTTGTTCATTCATTCAGTAAATATTCATTCAGTGCCTGTTTGTGTCAGATCCAGGGTTCTAGGCGCTGGGTGTTCACTGGTAACCAAAACAGACATGGTCCCAAATAAAGATGAAGAAAAATCAAAGAGAGGTGTTCAGTAGGTGAGTGAGGCATGGCGTAAGGGTGCTGTCAGGGCGGACCCTCCAGGCACATAACACCTGAACAGAGACCAGAATCAGGTAAGAAGTGAGAGAGCAGCTGTGCCAGGGGAGGAAGCTTGGAGCAGACAGAAAGTGTGCAAAGACCTTGAAGAGAAACATCATGGGTATTTCTTTATTTCTTTGTGTGTGTGTGGCTTATAGGATCTTTTATACATAAATAAATAATATATATAATGAATTATATATAATAATATATAGTTTATATGATATATAATATATATAATTTATTTATTTTTAGCTGTGCTGGGTCTTCGTTGCTGTGTGGGCTTTTCTCTAGTTGTGGTTAGTGGGGGCTACTCTCTAGTTTCACTGCACAGGCTTCTCATTGCAGTGGCTTCTCTTGTTGCAGGGCACAGGCTCTAGGGCATGTAGGCTCAGTAGTTGTGGCTCCTGGGCTCTAGAGCACAGCCTCAATAAGTGTGATGCATGGGCTTAGTTGCTCCGTGGCATATGGAATCTTCCCACACCAGGGATCGAACCTGTGTTTCTCGCACTGGCAGGTGGATCCTTTACCACTGAACCACCTGGGAAGTCCCAATTTTTAAATATAGCCCAAGGAAGCAGAGTTTTATTATTATTATTTTTCTTTTGGCCATTTAGAGCCTGCCTTGTTTGCATACCCCGTGAAACTGCCCAATGCCTTCTAGAGATACAGAAGATAAGCTCTGGGGCTGTTAGGACCCCAGGTTGGTGCTGTGGCCCTTTGGGGACTGTCTGACCCAGAGATGCCCTGTTGGGTTGCTGGGTGATGTCAGACATGTCAGACCCCTCTCTGGTCCCCCCTCTCCTGGGAGTTCCCTTGCCCTCCTCTTCTGGATGGTGGTCCCCATGGTAGGCTCTGCATAGTGTCATTTTGTGAGGGATTCCCCTAGGTTCCCCAACCAGGGATCAAACTCATGCCCCCTGGCATTGATCTTCCCTCGTAGCTCAGTAGGTAAAGAATCTGCCTGCCAGGTGATACCTGGGTTGATTCTTGGGTTGGGAAGATCCCCTGGAGAAGTAAATGACCACACACTCCAGGATTCTTGCCTGGAGAATCCCATGGACAGAGGAGCCTGGCAAGCTAAAATCCATTGGGTCTCAAGAGTTGGATACAACTTAGCGACTAAACCACCACCTAGGATTGCAAGCACCATGTCTTAACCACTAGACCACCAGAGAAATCCTTAAAACTTGTCAAGAGTAGTAGAGCAGTGTTGGTCACTCAGTCGTGTCCGACTCTTTGCAACTCCATGGACTGCAGCCCACTAGGCTCCTCTCTCCATGAGATTTTCCAGGCAAGGATACTGGAGTGGGTTGCCATTTCCTTCTCCAGGGCATCTTCCCAACCCAGGGATTGAACCCAGGTCTCCTGCATTGCAGGCAGATGCTTTACCGTCTGAGCTACAAGGGCAAGCTTGTGTGTGCTACCGCCACCGTGTGGTCATATTTTCCTCCCTGGTGAGCTTGTATATCTTTCCATCATCCCCTGTGGATGGGAAAGCCAGTCACAGCAGATCTGGTCTAGAAGTAGCAGGAAGAGTCCCACTGGGAGCCACAACATCAAGGAAGACAGAGGGACCTTGAACCAGAGAAATAAAGGGGTTTGTTCACACTCACACAGACTATTTGTAGAAGGGCTGGAGAATCTTTACTTCTGAAATCTTTCTTCACTTCTAATTCTTTGGATAAACTTTGTAGTTTTGTGAAAACTACACTTCAGGTCTCCTCAGATAGCGCTAGTAGTAAAGAACCTGCCTGCCAATGCAGGAGACATAAGAGATGTGGGTTTGATCCCTGGGTCGGGAAGATCCCTTGGAGGAGGAAACAGCAACCCATTCCAGCATTCTTGCCTGGGAAATCCGATGGACAGAGGAGCCTGGCAGACTACAGTCCATGGGGTCGCAAAGAGTTGGATGTGACTGAAGTGATTTACCACACTTCAAGTATATTTCAAAAATGGGTTTCTGTCTTTCTCATCTTGGGAAATAAATCTTTCCTATATCATTGAGTGCTTTAATTTTTGCCATAGTTGGAAAAGATAGTCGCGCTTCCTGTCACCAGTCTCAGACAAGCAAATATGAAATGTATGAATACGGCTGCATTAAACTGTTATTTGGGCTTCCGAGGTCTGCCTGCCGATACAAGAGATGCAAGAGACTCAGGTTCTATCCCTGGGTTGGGAAGACCCCCTGGAGGAGGGCATGGCAACCCACTCCAGTATCCTTGCTTGGAGAATTCTATGGACAGAAGAGACTGGTGGGCTACAGTCCATGGGCTCACAAAGGGTTGGACATGACTGAGGATACATATAAACGGTTATGTACTGTTAACTTTGGGTTATTCTTGTGTTTTATATGATATAAGCATTCAGACTTCTAACCTAATGACCTGAGACTAGTTAGCTCTTCTGGAAGCAAGAGATAACTGTCTATATAGAGCATTCCAAATGCAAAGCAACTTCAACAAAATTGGATTTTCTGGCTAATGTCTTTGAGAAAGAGACTCGGCTATTAAGCCTAAATGCAGACCACATAGCTTTGTTCCAGTTATAAATGGGACCCCTCCATTTAGAGCCTCATAAATACACCTTAGCCATTTTGAGAGTTTCACTCTTGTGGAATAATACAAAGATAGATGGAGGGCAGAGGCATTAGTGAAATATTCTGTAGAATGAAGGAGAAATATGAGAGTCAAACAATTAACTCTTCAGCCAGTTGCCTGTGTATTTACCCTTCATCTCATTGAGCAAAAGACTGGGTACTGAAATGTCTGAGTTCAACCTTTGGTTAAACTCCATAATCTGAAGAATGGCACCACATCTTGACACACGCTGAGGTTCTTCTATCCAAAGAGTGATGGGAGACTAGAGCTAGACAAGGAGGAGTTTATAGGAATCTTTCCTACAAATAGAAATAGAAGAAGTTGCTTCATTTTCCTAGGCTGTGGATGGCTGCACAGGTGTGCAATGATTCTTTCTGTAAGACTCCGTTTTCTTAAGGTGCCAACTAGTATCTCATTATGCCAGGTGCCACCTGGTAGCAGAATTTAGTAAGAGCTTTCAGTTCAAGTCACGGATGCGTCTTAGCACAATTCAGGACAGAGTTCCCCCTTTGTCCAAAAAGTGCCATTCAGGATTGATGTAATCTGTGCCCAAATATGTTTTCTGTGGCCCTCACATTTATAACTCATACTTATTACTTGACCTTTGCACATCTTACAAGGGATGTGGGGCCTCTTCAAATGCAGAAAGACTTGGGTTAAAATCCTGGCTCTATTTGCTTACCCAGCTGGGTGACCTGGAGAAATGTATTAACCTTTCTGAGTCTCAGTTTCCTCACTTGTAAGGTGTGGGTGACAATGTCTCTTTGATGGACATCTTGTAAAGATTTCTTCTATTAAGAATTGCCTCATCTTCCCTGTCTTGCTGGGGTTGCACAGTTGCTTGAGCAGCAGTCTTACTAGACACTGCGTCTTTCCTTTCCTTTGAAATCAGGTTTCATGAAAAAGTATTCCATACTCAGTCCACTTTCTACACTCCCATTTGTTCTTCATCTTGTTCCAGAGCATCTGCTAACCTCATTCTTCCAAAACTGTTTTTACCAAGGTTATTGCTATGGACTAAATGTTTGCATATCCTCAAATTCATATATTGAAGTCCCAACCTCCAGTTGGATGGTATCAGGAGGTTTGGTCTCTGGGAAGTAATTAGGTTTAGATGAGGTCCCAAGGAGAGCACACCTATGATGGGGTTAGTACCCTTATAAGAAGAGACCAGAGACCAGAGGGAGACCTCTCTCTCTCATTCTCTCTCTCTTTCCCCATCTCTGCCACTATGTAAGGATACAGCATGTGTTAACCTGGAGGAAGGTGTTCACCAAAATCATTTTGATTTTGGGCTTCCAGCTTTCAGTCCAGAACTATGAGAAATAAATGTTTGCTATTTAAGCCACTCAGCCTATGGTATTGTTGTCAAAGCATGCTGGATGACCTGAGTCAGTTGTAGTCAACCTCATTTTCCAATTCGATGATCTGTTTTGGCCTAGACAGCATATTAAAAAGCAGAGACATTACTTTGCCAACAAAGGTCCGTCTAGTCAAAGCTATGGTTTTTCCAGTGGTCATGTATGGATGTGAGAGATAGACTATAAAGAAAACTGAGCACTGAGAAATTGATGCTTTTGAACTGTGGTGTTGGAGAAGACTCTTGAGAGTCCCTTGGACTGCAAGGAGATCCAACCAGTCCATCCTAAAGGAAATAAGCCCTGACTATTCACTGGAAGGACTGATGCTGAAGCTGAAGCTCCAATACTTTGGCCACCTGATGGAAAGAACTGAATTATTTAAAAAGACCCTGATGCTGGGAAAGATTGAAGGTGGGAAAAGAAGGGGATGACAGAGGATGAGATGGTTGGATGGCATCACCGACTCAATGGACATGAGTTTGAGTGAACTCCGGGAGTTGGTGATGGACAGGGAAGCCTGGCGTGCTGCAGTCCGTGGGGTTGCAAAGAGTCAGACATGACTGAGCAACTGAACTGAATTGAACTATAAGTCACTAGACCTTACTGATCAATTCCTTAAACTCTCCCCTACACACCATCCAGGACAATCGCTGCTCTCCAGGTCTTACCTCACTCTCCAATCATCCTTCTCAGTCTCTCGCCAACTCCTTTTCCTTTACCTGCTCCTTAACTGATTCCACCACCATCTACTCCTATGTTGTTCCCTTCTGCTCACCAGCTGATGTCGTTTTCTGCTATAATTTCAGCTGTTACCCATATGCTCATGATTCCAAAATCTGTATTTACCACCATAACTTCTACCCTACACATATTTCCAACTGAAGGTATTTTTCATTTCTCCCTGGATACCCTTCAAGCATCTTATATCTACCAATAAGAATTGAACTCATTATGCCCTGGATCCACCAAAAACTTTTTAATTAAATAAATGGGAAAAAAAGACATCTAAATAGATCTACCTCCTGGTGGTTTTCTCTTGATGCACCTGGCATAGTATCCCAGGCTAGGAATTTATGAGATATCTTTGACTTCTGTCTTTTCCCATCTCCAAATACAACTACCAGCCACTCATCTAAGCCTGACTATTTGTGCTCAGGCCTCTGCCCTTCTTGCCCATGCTCATGCTGCCTTGGTTTATCACCTGCCCACCTTATCTGTTGAGCCTTCCTGCTTGCCCCAGCCTCCCTGTTCCAGTGCACTGCATGTACGTCCTGTGATATCTTCCTAGACTTCAAGTCACATCACATCACATCATTTTCTTGCTTACAGGACAAGCCCTAATGCCTTGGCAGGACATGGCCCTCTTCATACTCAGGTGTCAGTACTTCATATCTAGTCTATGTCCCAGGATTCTCTTCCCTTTGTGTATAGATTCCAGGCACCCTGAATCTAGTAACTCCTTAGACTTCCATTTCTTCTTATAAACTGAATTGTGTCTCCTCAAAATTCATATTTGAATCCTCAATGCCCAGTTTGAGAAAACTCTGGAAGATGGTGAGGGACAGGGAAGTCTGGCGTGCTCTAGTCCATGGGGTCACAAAGAGTTGGACATGACTTAGCAACTGAACAACAACAACCCCTAGTATCTTTGGATGTGACTGTATTTGGAGAAAGAATCTTTAAAGAGGTAATAAAGTGAACAAGAGGCTGTTAGGGTTGGGCTCTAGTCCAGCAGGACTGATGTTCTTATACAAAGAGGAAGACATCCCTGGGATGCAGGAAGCAAGGAAAGGCCACGGGAGGATGCAGAGGAAGACGGCCATCTGCAAGCCAAGGAGAGAGGCCTTAGGAGAAACCAACACTGTGGGCACTTTGACCTCAGATTTCTAGTCTCCAGAAATACAACACAGTTCTGTTGTTTAAGACGCCGAGCCTGTGGTATTTCATTACAGCAGGAGGGGACATGAATTCCATTCCTCGTTCAGGAAGATCCTCTGGAGAAGAAAATGGCAACTCACTCCAGTATCCTTGCCTGGGAAATCCTATGAACAGAGGAGCCTGGTGTGCTACAGATCGCAAGAGTTGGACACAACTTCAACCAACCAACAAAGCAAACTAATACAGTCTTTTACCCGAGAAATCATTCACCTTAGCTTTACTTGTAGTGCCTTTCCCTCATTCCTCTACTTGAGAAAGTCATGTAATAACTGAAAAAATAAGAGAAAGTCTTATTTATTTTCCAAGATTCAGTTCAAATGGTACCTTGATGATTATTTTCCTGATTCCCTCAGGAATAAATGGTCCATCTTCTTGCTCCTGCAGAACTTTGCTGAAATTCTACTGCATCTACGCTGAAATTTATCTTTTCCCCTTCTTCTGAGTCCAGCTTCTTGAAGGCAATGTCTTCACTTCTTTCCAACCCTAGTCTAGAGGTCACAGTGCACCTCATGTAGGTGCGAGGCGTGTTTAGTGCACCCTCATCGGCATTATCTTCTTATAAATTGAGGTAACATCCTAAAGCCAGGAAATTTCACACAAGAATTCTCTGGAAGACTAGGAGGGTGTGGCAGCCTCCCCACCTAGATGTTACGTTACATACCTGGACCCGCAGACACAAGCTCCTGACTTCCTTACAGCTGCACCATAACACCCTCCTTGTCACTGCTGGTGCTCATCTGCTCACCCTTCTCCAAACATCAGGAAATCTTCAGAATAATAATGGTGGACTTAAAACCCATGTGTTTTTGTTGTTGTTGTTGTTTTAAATGGACAAGAGGTTGCATCAGATCATGAAACTGAAGCAGCTCTGCCATTCTGGAAAGTTGTTGAGAGTCTCAGGTCAGTCAGCCTTGTTTAGGATTTGATGCAGACTGGAGATCAGACAGGACTCTCTCCTTACTTTCCTAAATGTAACAGCACGTCTCCAAGGTGGCGGCTTCCTTTCAGTTTTACATCTACCTTCTACCTTTATCTGGGCTTCCCTGGTAGCTCAGCTGGTAAAGAATCCACTGGCAATGTGGGAGACCTGGGTTTGATCTCTGGGTCGGGAAGGTCCACTGGAGGAGGGCATGGCAACCCACTCCAGTATTCTTGCCTGGGAATCCCCGTGGACAGAGGAGCCTGGTAGGCTAGTCCATGGGGTAGCAAAGAGTCGGACACAACTGAGCAACTAAGCCCAGCACATATAATAGACAGACTTGGTATTGGTATGTTTATGATCAAGCTATATCAGTTGGTTGTTTCAAACTGACAAGACACTGGCTGATTCCTTTTTTTTTTAAAGAACTTAAAAATATATATATATATTTATATATATAAATATTAAAATATATATATATATAAAATAAAAAAATATATATATTTTTTAGACATGGACCATTTTTAAAGAAGCCTTTCCTGAACTTGCTACAGTATTGTCCCAGGGTCTTCCTGACCCAGGGATCAAATCCAGATCTCCCGCATTGAAGGCAGATTCTGTACCATCTGAGCCACCAGGAGAGCCCCAAAACTGCTTCTTATTTCCTGCTAATGTCACCACAGACCCCTCAGTTTGGTCCTTTATTTGACTTCTTACAGACTTTCTCTTCATCTCCTCCTGACTCAGTTCACATTCACTATCTTCAGATTGCTTTGGTGGGAGGAGACCGGGTATTCAATGCCTCCTTTCGTTTGCACACCCTTGTCTTTTTCCCTCCTGATTTTAATTTGCTAGTTCCTGGCATCCTTCTCTACCGGGTAGAGAATTGATTCTGGTGCCAACCCATGACTTTCTTCCTTGCTGTTGGAGATCCTTTAATGAAATAATCACAGTGGAGCTTTGTAAACTTCAGGGATTGTTTGGAAAGGAGAGTCAGTTTTTACTGGTTCCAGCTCATGAATCGCAAGTGAAGTTTTGTAAGAGATCCTGACGTTCATACTTTACCATAACTGGGAAGCAAGCTATATACCTAGCTTAGCTATGCACAGGACAGATGGTAATGACTACAGAATCCAGTAATGATTTGTGGGGCCACCACTTTCCTTCAACTTGCTGAAGCTGCCAAATGTCAAAACAAAAGTTAATTTCACAATTTAAACAATTAATTATGTGGAGAATAAAACCAATTCCACTCGTAGTCTGATTTGACATATCACACTTTTGTTAAAATGGCACAACTTTAAATATAGGCGACGATTGTTAAAAGGATGGTGAAATCAAGCTAACAAAATTTCAAGCATTCCAAACTATGCAGCTAACAACGCACCAAATGATACAGAGCATAAAGTGACCCCGAGGAAATGTTAATGAATGGATACCGCACCAGTGCAAGGCAAAACACCAACTCTGCCATAGAAGAGATAAGCAAGGTCAATGGAATAAGAAGAGATGATACTGTGCTTTAAATACTGTGACAGCCAGTTCAGTTGGGTGAACCCAATCGAAACAGTCCTAACAATAGAAACAGAAAATATTGTTTAGAGGCATTTGCTGTGACCGAGGGTAAGTGGGAGTATTCGTTTTTTTATGCTGGCGTAGCAAACTACTGCAAAATTAGTGGCTTTAAAACAACACTCACTTATTAATTCACAATGTGTTAATTCACAGAAGTCTGGGGGCTCTGAAGGCTCTGGGAGAAGGCTCCAAGCTCATTCAAGTGTTTGTTGAGGCAGTCCCAGCAAAGGCTGGAAAAGAATTTTCCAGACACAGAGCATTTCAGAAGGGAGTGAGGTTATTAAGAGCAAAGAGCAGCGATAACCAGGGCACAGCAAATGCAGGGGGCCGACCCTCTGACAGGCCAGAGAAGGCGTTGCCTTTCCTGGGTTAGTAGCCAGTTTTTATCGCCTCAAGACAAAATTTCTGGTGATTGGTTAGGGTCGTATAGGCTGATTACTGGGGTGAGCATTTTTACCTAATTTTTAGTCAGAAAGCCTGCTGGGGATGATCAGGGGTGGCAGGGGGTGAGGGAGGGCTGTCTTTGGTAATGGTTACAAAGGGGCTCAGTCAGCTTTGGAGACAACCTTGGTCTGGGCTCTGCTTCTGGGCCTTGGTACCAAACCTCAGCCCTGTGGCCTTGGGGCAGAACTCAACAGTGTTGGTAGAATCAAGTTCTTTACAGGTGTGACACTGAGGTCCCCATTTCCTTGCTGAATTCCCAACCCCTTTTGTGTGGCCTCCTCCAACTTCAGCCATCAGTGGCACGTAGAATGCTTCTCAAACCTCAGCTCTGCCTGACTTCTTTGTCTTCTTCTCTGGCCTCTCTTCAATGTCAGCAGCAGGGGAAATTGCTCTACTTCAAAGGGCTAGTGTGATTAGATCAGGCCCATCCAGATAATCTACCTGCTTAAGATCAGTTGTGCCTTATAACATCACACATCGCTGGAGTGACATCTCATCACAGTCATAGGTTCCAGGAATTTCCCATAAATTCTGCCTCCTGCGGTGGGTACTGAAGTCACACAGAAATCTCTAGCATTATGTTCGTGGGAATTAGAAAGCACTACAAAAACACATTTATGGAGATATTTTCCTGTTGAGCTTTCTTCTGAAAGGATGTTCTGATTATAAGATAATGTCAGTTCAAACTTTTGCATTATTTTAGGATTTTTAAGGTTTTTTTCCCCTCCTCGAGTAACTAGTCACTGGACTTTTTGAACAATATTTTGTTAATATCAAGATGAACATAAACTTGGAAAAGTGGCTAGACTCTTCATGAATACAAATTTTGTATGTAATAAAAACTTGGAGCTAATATGCATACATTCAGTAATTATTTTAATAGTCTATGCCTTTTTACTGTTTCTGTTTGGGGATAACATCTCCTTATGAAGTAGCATAATTGGGCTTCCCTTGTGGCTCAGTTGGTAAAGAACCCACGTGCAATGTGGGAGATTTGGGTTCGATCCCTGGGTTGGGAAGATCCCCTGGAGAAGGGAAAGGCTATTCACTCCAGTATTCTGGCCTGGAGAATTCTATGGACTGTAGAGTCCACGGGATGGAAAAGAGTCGGACAAGACCAAGCAACTTTCACTTTCATGAAGTAGCGTGGTCTACTAGAATTCCTTCTGTGTAGGGTTTTGTGGAGGTCATACATTGATCTGAGGAATATCTGAATTCATATAATGTGGCTAAGGCTACTTACATAATTATGATGATTTAGTTGCTAAGTCATATCCGACTCTTGAGAGTTTATGGGCTGTAACCTGCTAGGCTCCTCTGTCCATAGCATTTTCCAGGCAAGAATACTGAAGTGGGTTGTCATTTCCTTCTCCAGGGGATCTTCCCGACCCAGGGATCAAACCCTGGTCTCCTGCACTGCAGGAAGATTCTTTACTGACTGAACTATTTCGAGTCCATGGGGTTTTATTACCTACCTTTTCTAAGGTAACTGAAAATGTCAAGCAATGCAAGCTTGCTTGCACCTACCTTTATCTCTTAATAATAAATACTCTTTTCTTTATTTTTTTCATATCTTCTCTGGACATATTATGTGTTTATTTCTTTACTATGTATCTTTCTCCTGCCCTTCAACTAGAATGTGAGTCCATCAGGGCAGAGCTTCTGTGTTTTTACTTTTATAATTCTTGTACCTGAACAGTTCCTGACATATAGTAAGTGCCCAGCAATATTTGTTGGATGAATGAATGAATATATGAAAATGGAACATCAATTGTTTTAGAGACAGTTCTAGCACATGGAGCTATTTATTTTTATTTTCCTAGAAGCTATTCTATAGAAGCTATTCTATGGGCTTTCCCCATAGCTCAGTTGGTAAAGAATCTGCCTGCAATGCAGGAGACCTTGGTTCGATTCCTGGGTTGGGAAGATGCCCTGGAGAAGGAAATGGCAACCCACTCCAGTATTCTTGCCTGGAGAATCCCATGGACAGAAGAGCCTGGAAGGCTACTGTCCATGGGGTCGCAAGAGTCAGACATGACTGAGCAACTTTCGCTTCACTTCACTTCATTCTGTGGAAAAGTGAGATGTTTCAGATGATTTAAATGTCAAATGTAGATGTGTGTGAATTTGACCCTTGGTAAGAAAAATAAGAATCACCTCTCTGGAATACTTCAGGGAAAGAGGCAGATGGGTTTTCAAGGAATTGTGACTTAAGTTTACCTATGATTCAGATAGAGGTGGGTGTTAGCTGGCTAACAGGACTCATTACCAGTGCAATTTTTGGTGACCCAGTAACACAGTTGAACATCAAGAGTAAAACAACTCTAGAAACAGTCTAGATTAAAATCCCAGTACCACTTCTTTGGACATGAATTTGAGCAAACTCCGGGAGATAGTGGAGGACAGAGGAGCCTGGTGTGCTACAGTCAACTGGGTTGCAGAGAGTTGGAAATGACTGAGTGACTGAACAACATCACCTCTTAGAGAGGTGTATACTCACGGAAGCTTCTTAACCGTTTTGTGCCTTGGCTTCCTCATCTATCAAATGGGAATGGTGAAAATCTATCCCACAAGGGGTCATTATGAGAATTAAATGAGTATGTAGATGTGTTAGACCAATGCCTTGCCCCAAGCAAGAAATAGTGTTAACATATTTAGATGTTATTAACTTCTGTTTTACTGGCTCTTGACCCTCTTGTTACAATGGAGAACTTGAGCTCCCATAGAGTTGACCCAAAGTATTTCTTAGTGTTCTGAGAAATACTTAATTGTGTCCAGAAGCAAATCTTGCCAATATCTGATCATGTGTTAATATGATGTGCTGTTCTCTTCTTTTGCTTTGATCCTCTCTCTCCTACACAAAGCACTTTATCTGAGCCCAGGCAGTTACAAGAAAATACCCTAGGCTTAAACAATACACATTGATTTATCACAGTTTTGTAGGCTGGGAACTTCAAGATCCAGGTGCGGGGGGTGGGGGTGATTTGGTTCTTGGTGAGGCCTCTCTTTCTGGCTTGCAGTCCTTTGTCTTCTCATGGCAGAAAGAGAGCATGTTCTCTCTCCTCCTCTTATAAAGCTAGTGAAGACTCTGCTTCCCAGTGCAGGAGAGACAGGAGCTGTGGGTTCCATCCCTGGGTCAGGAAGAGCCCCTGGAGCAGGAAATGGCAACCCACCCCATTATTCTTATCTGGAGAATCCAATGGACAGGGGAGCCTGGTGAGCTACAGTCCATGGGCTCACAAAGAGTCGGACATGACTGAGCATACATACAGAGATACATAGATGATGTCACCATGAGAGTATTGCTGCCATGACCTCATCTAAACCTAAGTAACTTTCAAAGGTTTGATCTCCAAATATGTTCACACTGAGGGTTAGGTCTTCAACATACACATTTAAAGGAAGACACAGTTCAGTCCATAGCACACCCCCATGCCAGTGGGATGTTCTGCTGCTTCCGATGGTACATAGGCTCCTCTTGGTAAAGTTGGTACTTGAGTTCTTATGTCTGCTGGGAATGGTCAAATCTGTCTGGTCCTATTGTCCAGTCAAGAACCAGAATGTAAAGTCTGTGTCTAGGTTCATTTTTTTGCATGTGAATGTCTGGCTGTTCCAACACCACTTTTTGACTATCTTTGCTCTACGTATTGCCTTTGCTACTTTGTCAAAGATCAGTTACATTTGTCTGTTTGACTATATTTATGTGAATCATTTTCTGGACTCTAATTTTTTTCATTGATCTATTTGTTTGTTTGTTAACAAGTATCACACCCTCTTGACTACTATAACTTTATAAATGAGTTTTGAAGTTAGATAGTGTCAGTTTTGGAGAAAACAACAGCACTCCACTCCAGTACTCTTGCCTGGAAAATCCCATGGACAGAGGAGCCTGGTGGGCTGCAGTCCATGGGGTCGCTAAGAGTCGGACACGACAGAGCGACTTCACTTTCACTTCTCACTTTCATGCATTGGAGAAGGAAATGACACCCCACTCCAGTGTTCTTGCCTGGAGAATCTCAGGGATGGGGGAGCCTGGTGGGCTGCCGTCTATGGGGTCGCACAGAGTCGGACACGACTGAAGTGACTTAGCAGCAGCAGCAGCAGTGTCAGTTTTCCAACTTTCTTCTTCAATATTGGCTGTTCATCTTTTCCTTCTCTGTATAAATTTTAGAATCAATTATTCAATATTTACATAACAGCTAGATAGGATTTTGATTAGAATTGGAATGAGTCTATAAATGAAGTTAGAAAGAAATGGTATCATCACAATATTGAGTCATCCTATCCATTAACATGGAATATTTCTCCCTTTATTTAGTTCTTTTTTCTTTTTTTAAAAAAATTGTTTATTTATTTATTTATTGTTAATTGGAGGATAATTGCTTCACATATTATGTTGGTTTCTGCCATATATCAGCATGAATTGGCCATAGCATTTAGTTCTTTCTTTGATTTTTCATTAGAGTTTGATAGTTTTCCTTACATGGATCTTGTACATATTTGTTAGATTTATATCTAAGTATTTTATTTTAGGGGGAGGATGCTAATGTAAATGGTAACTTAAAGTTTCAAACCTACATATTCATTTCTGATATATACAAAAGCAATTTACTTATGTTTTAATCTTGCAAAACAACAACTTTGCTGTTATTGCCTATTAGTGCCAGAATATCTTTTTGAGTCAATTTCTTTCAGATTTTCTACATAGATGATCTTGTCCTCTGCAAGCAAAGACAGTTTTATTCCTTTCTTCCCAGCCTTCTGTGTACATTTTTCTTCTTTTTCTTTTCTTATTGCATAGCTGGTATTTCCAGTATGATGTTGAAAAGCAGTTTTAAGAAAGGACATCATTGTCTTGTTCTAATCCAAGTAGAAAGCTTTGTGTTCTCACCACTAACCATACAGTTAGCTGTAGGTGTTTAAAAATGTTCTTTATCAAACTGAGGAAATTACCTTCTAGTACAAGCTTGCCGAGAGTTTTTATCATGAATGGGTATTGGGTTTTGTCAAATGCTTCAGTTGTGTGATAAATGATGTGGCTCTAGTTTTATGATTAGGTTTGAGTCTTTAGGTGGGCCTGTGACTCTGGACTGTGAACTTCACCAGTTCTTCCAGTTTTTTTCTCCCCTTTTGGTGGAAATGGATGGCTAAAGGTAGCTGTAATTGGGTATTTCTCTTCCTCTATGTGGAAGGCTAGAGCTGCCTCCAGTTGGGAATTCCCCTTTCTGCAGGTAGTTCTGGCTAGCTACGTTTCTCCTGAGGGCAGGCCTTGTTAAAAAGAGAATACTCTGGAGTATTTTAAATGGATTTCTTTTCCAGAAGCACAAGGGGATGTTTCTCCAGCTTTCATGATGAGGACCTCATTCCTAGAGGTAAAAGTCACAAAAGTGACTGTCTCCGACTCCCCACCACCACACCTCTAGACCGTTAATTCTTGCATGCATGCTCAGTCGCTAAGTGTGTCCAACTCTTTGTGACCCCACAGACTGTAGCCCTCCAGGCTCCTCTGTCTATGGTATTTCCCAGGCAGGAATACTGGGGTGGTTAGCCATTTCCTTCTCCAAGGAATCTTCCCTGGCCCAGGGATGGAGCCCATGTCCCCTGCATTGGCATGTGGGTTCTTTACTATTGAGCTACCAGGAAAACCCAAGTTTTTCACTCTTATGCTTGTCTAAACTGAGCCTCCATCAATTAAACTACAGTTCGGGTTTTCCTACCTCAGCACAGGTCCCAGCAATGGTTTCTGCTTATGGATTTCTGTTCAATAAATTGCCATTCTCCCACTGTGCCCATCTGTCTCTCCAATAGTGGGGCCAGCACTTTGCCCTGTGACCTCACTTCTCTGACAGATCTAAGAAGAGTTGTTGATTTTTCAGTTATTCAGCTTTTTACTTGTTGTTAAAAGTACAGACTGAGAGGCAACTTCTAAGCTCCTTACACTTTGGAGCAGACACCCAGAGTTCTCAAATTTATATTTAGATATGTTGATGATGATATTTCAACACTATTGGTTTATGATTTTGAAGAGTTATTACTCTGAGCATACAAATTTTACAAAAATGCCAAAGGGATTCATGTCACAAAAAATGTTTAAAAATCTCAAATCTAAATGAATAGGGGATGAAAAAATGTACATTTGAATCTATTTTGCTCTGCAGTCGGGTCTTCAAGTTTTCTGGAGATTTTATTAAGTATCAGGGCCATGGGTGATAATGATTTAAAGCAGTTTCTCAGAATAAATTAGTCTTGTGACAACAGACACATGCTAAGGCCTTTTGTGCAGAGAACTCATGCTCTGCTTGTGCTGGGGTCCAGCTAGGAGCTGCTGTAGCCCGGCCCTGACTCCTCTTGGATAGTAATTGAAACATTAGTGAGAGGGGAAGGGAAATCAGTGGATGAATTAAAATATGATAAAGTCTGTTAAAGGAAATGGTCCGCTCTCAAGGCCTGGTTTGTAAGCCATTCAACCCTAACTTGTAAATAGAGAGAATGAAACAGAATGTGATCTTCCTGCAGAAGCCACTGTGATTCTAATAGATGGCTCCCTTGATAGACAAACCCAGCATGCTGTTTCAAACAGTTTAAAGAAATCTTTGCCAGAGAGGCTTTTGGTTATGTTTCTGGCCAGCCTTTCTTTCCCAACAGAGCTCTCAGCTAAGGAAGAAATGAGTGTCTCAGGGCTGACTAGGATCTGGAGGGAGGAACGGGGTAGAGAACTCGACAGGCGCGCTCGCCATCTGACAGCCAAGGATTCTCTCTGTTTTCCACGGTGCTTCCTGATCCTCTTGGCAGGGACATTACTCCATTTAGGCTGCGGAGTAATCCCTGGTAGATCCCAAGGATGATGTTGCTTTTCAGAAAGGCCAGAACAAATTAAGCGTCCAGTGGAGAAGAATGTGGCCTGAGCCCATTTTTCAAAGTGAATGTTGATGCCGTACTTTTGGAGGATATAGACATGGATCGCTGGAAGAAGATTTATTTTAGAGGGAAGAAAAGTAATAAAAAGGTACAGCTCATTTCTTACTTCAGCTCCTGTATTTCTAAAATAACTAATGCAAGAATATAATCTACGGAAATGGCTTAGTGCTTACCCATGTCCAACTACATAACATATAACAGTGAGGCTTGTATCCTTTGTCAAAAAGAAGCCACTAAAGAATTGATTTCTTTATTTGAATTAATTTCTCAATGAGATACTTGGGGAAAGAAGAATTCAAGAGGTTTTTTTTAATGGACAATGTAAATAATCTTCAATGATCTTTCAGCTCTTCCTTCCAATTTACCAAAGAGAAATTATTCATCTAGGAGTTCATGGCAAAGACAGTAAAAAAATTTCAAATTGTCCTCAGATTTTCTAGTGAAAGTCTAACACCTTCAATAATAAAAAGAATGTACTCTAAAGAAACTTGCATATACTAACAAGGGAGAAGAGGAAACCTGAGGCATGGATGTGTGCATGACTAAAACACTGTTCTTGTAATTCACGTTCATGTTTTAGGTGTGTGGCTTGAGCAGCTGTGTTCAGGAGGGAAAGTCCAGGTCGTTGCTATAAACACAGAGTAACACTTTGGTTCATCACTCACCTCCCTGAGTCAAAGAATGTGGCTGGTAAAAGACAAGAAATAATGGCATTTGCGGCAACGTGGATGGACCTACAAATTGTCATACTAAGTGACGTTAGGCAGAAAGAGAAAGACAAATACCGTATAATATCACTTCTCAGTTCAGTTCAGGTGCTCAGTCGTGTCGGACTCTTTGCGACCCCGTGGACTGCAGCACACCAGGCTTCCCTGTCCATCACTGACGCCCGGAGCTTGCTCAAACTCATGTCCATCGAGTCGGTGGAACGCTTCTATGTGGGATCTAAACTAGGCACAAATGAACTTCTCCGTGAAACAGAAGCAGACTCATAGGCCTAGAGAGCAAACTTGCGGTCTCCAAAGGGGAGGGAGGTGGTGGGGGCATTGGGAGTTTGGGACTAGCAGCTGCAAACTATTATATGCATAGAATAGGCAACCAAAAGGTCCTACTCTACTGTTGTTGTTTAGGTGGTGAGTCGTGTCAGACTTTTTGTGACCCCATGGCTGTAGCCTGCCAGGATCCTCTGTCCATAGGGGTTTCCCAGGCAAGGATACTGGAGTAGGTTGCCCTTTCCTTCTCCATACTGTATAGTAAATGAACTGTCTTCAACATTCTGTGATTAACCAAATGGAAAAGAATATGAAAAAGAATGTGTGTTTTACATTCTTTTACATCAGATTAGATCAGATCAGTCGCTCAGTCATGTCCGACTCCTTGCGACCCCATAAATCACAGCATGCCAGGCCTCCCTGTCTATCACCAACTCCCGGAGTTCACTCAGATGCCATCCAGCCATCTCATCCTCTGTCTTCCCCTTCTCCTCCTGCCCCCAATCCCTCCCAGCATCAGAGTCTTTTCCAATGAGTCAACTCTTCGCATGAGGTGGCCAAAGTACTGGAGTTTCAGCTTTAGCATCATTCCTTCCAAAGAAATCCCAGGGCTGATCTCCTTCAGAGTGGACTGGTTGGATCTCCTTGCAGTCCAAGGGACTCTCAAGAGTCTTCTCCAACACCACAGTTCAAAAGCATCAATTCTTCAGTGCTCAGCTTTCTTCACAGTCCAACTCTCACATCCATACATGACCACAGGAAAAACCATAGCCTTGACTAGACGGACCTTTGTTGGCAAAGTAATGTCTCTGCTTTTGAATATGCTATCTAGGCTGGTCATAACTTTCCAGTTCTGTGTAAATCAAATATATTTCAATAAAATAAATTTTTAAAAAGTGTGGCTGATTAGGAAACACTGACAAGAAAGACAGGGAAGTCGGGGGTCACTAAATTTGCTTTCATCTCACTTGCACAGGGGTATTTTGGCTAGTGACATCAGTTTTAGGGAAAGACCTTTTAAAATTATTTAAAATTAATTGCTTATCAGTTCAGTTCAGTCACTTAGTCACGTCCAACTCTTTGCGACCCCATGAACTGCAGCATGCCAAGCCTCCCCGTCCATGACCAACTCCTGGAGTTCACTCAAACTCATGTCCATCAAGTCGGTGATGCCATCCAGCCATCTCATCCTCTGTTGTCCCCTTCTCCTCCTGCCCCCAATCCCTCCCAGCATCAGAGTCTTTTCCAATGAGTCAACTCTTTGCATCATGTGGCCAAAGTATCGGAGTTTCAGCTTTAGCATCAGTCCTTCCAAAGAACACCCAGGGCTGATCTCCTTCAGAATGGACTGGTTGGATCTCCTTGCAGTCCAAGGGACTCTCAAGAGTCTTCTCCAACACCACAGTTCAAAAGCATCAATTCTTCAGTGCTCAGCTTTCTTCACAGTCCAATTCTCACATCCATACATGACCACAGGAAAAACCATAGCCTTGACTAGACGGACCTTTGTTGGCAAAGTAATGTCTCTGCTTTTCAATATGCTATCTAGGTTGGTCATAACTTTCCTTCCAAGGAGTAAGCGTCTTTTAATTTCATGGCTGCAATCACCATCTGCAGTGATTTTGGAGCCCCAAAAAATAAAGTCTGACACTGTTTCCACTGTTTCCCCATCTATTTCCCATGAAGTGATGGGACCGGATGCCATGATCTTCGTTTTCTGAATGTTGAGCTTTAAGCCCACTTTTTCACTCTCCACTTTCACTTTCATCAAGAGGCTTTTTAGTTCCTCTTCACTTTCTGCCATAAGGGTGGTGTCATCTGCATATCTGAGGTTATTGATATTTCTCCCTGCAATCTTGATTCCAGCTTGTGCTTCTTCCAGCCCAGGGTTTCTCATGATGTACTCTGCATAGAAGTTAAATAAGCAGGGTGACAATATACAACCTTGACGTACTCCTTTTCCTATTTGGAACCAGTCTGTTGTTCCATGTCCAGTTCTAACTGTTGCTTCCTGACCTGCATATAGGTTTCTCAAGAGGCAGGTCAGGTGGTCTAGTATTCCCATCTCTTTCAGAATTTTCCACAGTTTATTGTGATCCACACTGTCAAAGGCTTTGGCATAGAGGTCATTTATTTTCAAAATGTTTGGAACAGTAGGAGGTTATATACAATACAGAATATATACAATAAATCTGGCAGATTGTTTTTAAAAAAGGAGCCCAGCGTAAGGAGACAGTATTACCTACCTTGTAGACATAATACGTATTTCAAATTGATTTCATCAGGACTTTTTTTAACCTGGTGTTCATGTGCCATGTAGCATTCAAGGAGGCTGCAGACATGAATGGGAAAAATTACCTTTCTGATTTTTCAGAACTCTGACTGAAATTGAGTTTTACTGTAATTATGAATATAGATGTCATTAGGCTGTCAAAAGGATTCATGGCACAAAAAAAGGTTAAAACTTCTGGAATAGCAGTATCTTTACCAATAATAAGAAAATGAGTATTTGTTATGTTTGAACCAAAATATTAGTGTATTCAGCTGGTGAATATATATATATAGTAAAAAATATTTTAGATCTAAGGAGACTGATAACATTACTTACTACTGCCTAAATATTTTTCATCTTAGTCTCTACAACTGATACTTTCAATTTAATTCTATTTGTTGATTGAGTATCTGCTATGAAGTAGATGCTATGTAAAGCTCTGGGGGCTACAGTGATTGCAAAATCTTCCAGGATTTTGGAGGAATCTGGCAGGTAATGATGACTATAATATAAAAAATGGTGTGGTAATTTTTTAAAATAGAAAGATAAGAAGCAATGGATCAATAACTTACTTGGATTCTGTATGTGTTGGCAGGGATGTTAAGTCCTCCGGGTATTCACATATGCTTTCTTCTATTCCTTTGTGGAACCAGTTTTTGAGCATCCACATTGGATGAAGGAGGTAGTGTTTTAATAGGCAGTTGGTGACACCCAAATCCCTCACCCACACAGAGCTAACGTCCTATTCCTTGTGATCTCATGAAACTCTAACCAGGTAAGATAGTTCTCTCTCTTTAACTTCTTCATCCAATTCTCCAGTTCACTTGAACCTATGAATAAAGAAACTGTAGAAGACTGTAACATATTCACTCTTTTTGAACCACAAATAAAAGCTTGTTCCTCAACAATGGTGGTCCAAAAGTATCATCTGTGTCAATATAGGCTGCTTTAGAATAATCTAGACTTTATCAGATTTGGTCGACTCATTTGATTTGTGCTCCTTATTTGAGAAGAGACAATTAATGGGAAGATATTGAACATTTCAGTTGAAATGCTGAGTCTCCTGGTTTGTTGCTGAGACAGCTACTTTAATTTTCAAAAGAGATTGCAAAAATTGACTCTTTTAAATGTTCGTTTAACTACACAGTATTTTAAGAATATCAGCTTAGACAATAGAACACTAAGAACACATACCACTCAAGGCTTAGGTAAACCCAGAATATTTCACACCATGCTTGCTAGCAAGTGGAATATATTAAAAAATACTTAAAGTACTTGTCATTTGGCATCCCTTGCCCGGGTGAGGATGCACATCTCTCCCCAGCAATCTGAGGAAGTTCTCCAAGTCCTGGTCCTCATATTCTCTCCGCCACTAAGAGATGGAGCCACTGCAACTCAGGCTCTCGATGCAGTAGAATTTCAGTGCTGTGCCAATTGTTAGGCTAAAAGCTCTATAGCTCATGTGATCTTGGGCAAGATAATCTTGCCCAAACTCCAGTTTTCTCATCTGCAAAACAAGCACAATAATAATAGTATCTATAATACTTCATAGGGTTATTAAAGGTATCAAGTAAGGTGATTCATGTAAAATGCTTAGCAAAATGTCTTGCACACCAAATACTTTTTATCACTTTTATTATTATCATCTTGTTATTTATGCTCTCCAAAAATCATTGACATTCACTTTACTATCTTCGCAGTCTCTTGCCCACTATACATTTTCTCCAGCCCATCCTTATATTAGTCACTCAATCCCAGAATTATGGATACTTCCTCCTAACAAGGTTATGTTTTCCAACTGAATATTTGACCTTATTCCCTCAGATTTCTTCTTCTTCGATCTTCAATCTCTTATTTCCTTTGCCCTTTTTTCTTTAGTTTCTCAACATGGGCAAGTCCGTTTGTTGTGTGCTGGTTTCAGCACATTGGTAACCAGTGTTGTGGCAGGACTACTATGGTTGCAAGATGCCCTTAACGATGAACTATCAGGGCACTTTGCAAAAGAAAAGTTTATTAATTCCAGGTCCTAGAAGTTACACAGGACACTTAAGGCCACACTATACTGGGGGGCCAACCTTCTTGATATCTTTTCTAGGTTGTTAGATCAAGTAAACAATGAAGTAAATGAATAGGTAAAATTTTTCTCTCTCTTTCCTCCCCCAGAGAAAGTAACCATCAGTTAAATAGGAAAATCTTGAGCTTAAACATATTAACATACATACATGTTATTAGTTTTCACATCATAAATGAGCAATATTATTACATATATTATTACATATGTCAATAGATGAGTTGATAAATTCATGGATGTAGCAAACAAATGGGAAGCAAGAAGCTTGAGTTCCAGTTGACTAAGTGAATCAGCTCTGTGCGGTTAGAGAATGCACTCTTAATTTGTTAATTAATTAATTTCTTAATTTCACCTTACTAATACCTTTCTTTGGAGAAGGAAATGTCAACCCACTCCAGTATTCTTGCCTAGAGAATTCCGTGGACAGAGGAGCCTGGTGGGCTGCTGTCCATGGGGTCACTGGGAGTCGGACACAACTGAAGCGACTTAGCATGCATTGGAGAAGGAAATGGCAGCCCACTCCAGTATTCTCACCTGGAGAATCCCAGGGATGGAAGAGCCCCGTGGGGTGCCGTCTATGGGGTCGTATAGAGTAGGACATGACTAAAGCGACTTAGCAGCAGCAGCAGCAGCAGTACCTTTCTTAATTTCACTATCTATAAATATGGAGATGAAAGCATTTGCTTTGTCTACATGATGGAACTGTTAAGAGGTTCAAATGAGACAATATAGTCACACTGGTTTAATGTCAAAGTGTCCACAATTGCACAGTGTTGTGTTAATACAGACATAATTGTTATTCTCAAATAATTTCTAATCTAATAATTTACAGTTAATTGGGTAGTTATTTCCATTACAATGATGAAATCATACCAAGACTTGCCACTATCTTTGTGATTATATTTGCCTGTTTGTAAAAATATTTCTAAAATAATTTAAACCCATTCTTTGTATGTTAGAGATAACTAGGGATATAGATTTATTTCTAGGCTGGAGTCTTTGTTATTTTTATTAGCTATAAATAAATACCTTGAACACCCTATTTTGTTTTCCAATTAAAATTAAATCAAAACTTAATTTACTGTTTTAAGTGACTTTTTTAAATCTTGCCTTTTCCTCTAATTCAGTCAAAGTTCACTTGGGGAGTGTGGTGGATGTGGCTGGTTCTTAGCCAAAGGCCAAATTCCCTTCTTTATTCTTCCTTGCTAACAGAATACCAATTTTGTTCAGCGAAATGTCAGTGATGGGTTATTAGACTGTTCTTAGCCAATCTTAGCAAACCCATTCCTCTTTGCCAGTAATTGGTTTAGGGGTTGACATCCAATTGTCCACCCAAATCTGGTTCATAAAACCTGAGAAGTCTGCTGTTGAAGGAATGAAGGATGTTCTGGGAAGGGTTTTCTTCCCAGATAAAAAGAAATAGACATGTTCTTCTTTCCTTCTTGCTTTTGCAAAAACACTGTTATGGGAGGACATATTGGTTGGCATTGTGGCAGCTCTCTTGAAACCATGGAGGAAAAGTCACGAGCCCTGTGCAGAAGCTGATATTGGTAAACTACCGAATTAACCAACTCTGGAACTACTTACCACTGGGGCAGGCCATATAATGGGGACAGTGTTTACAACAAAATGTAGAGAATTCTTAAAAATCAATAAGAAGAAAAGCTATGAAAAATAGGTAGAAGACTTGAATAGGTATTTTGCAAATAATATATACAAATCACCCATATTTATATGAAATAGTGGTTAAACATTACTGTTCTTCAGAAAAATGCAAATTAAGACCACAAGACACCACTGTATAACCACAAGAATGGATAAAATAAGAAAGACTGACAAACCAAAGATATGGAGACACTAGAATTTTCTTGAACTACTAATGGAAGGGTAAGTTGGTACAACCACTCTGGAAAACTCTTTAACAATATTTACCAAAACTGAACTTATGCATGCCTTTTGAACCAGCTGTCCCACTCCTGGGTACCACCCAACAGAGGTAAGGACATGTATCTACCAAGAATATTTATAGCAGCACTCTTTTCAATAACCCCAAATCAGAAACAGCCTCAATACTCAAGAGTAGAACGGATACCTAAATTGTGGTATATTCATGTTAATATTTATATAATAGGATACTAGAGAACAATGTGAATATAACTACTGCTACATACAGCAACATGGATACATTTCATAAACTCAATTTTGAACAAACGAAGCCAAGACATGTCATATAATTCCATTTGTATAAACTAAAAAACCAGCAAAACTAACCTCTGTTATTAGAAGTCAGGGCAGTGATTGGGAAGGTTTTTCATGCTGTTGGCAAGGCTCTGTTTCTTGATGTTGGTTTTGATTGCACATTGTATTTCACTTTACATATAAAAATTGAGGTGTATGAGCCTTCAGCAAGGCTGTGTGAAGACTAGCATACATGGAAGAAAAACCAAAACCTTCCAATAACCCAAGGCAGACATCATATAACTCATTGGTCAACAGTGAGGACTAGGGGCTAAGTTGGAGAAATCCAAAAGAGAAGCAAGTCATCAGTAAAAGTCTTGCAACAGTAAAAAACAAGCAAACATAACTTGTTAGTTAATGAAGTCTTTGCCTAAACTACAAATTGATTAAGTACACTATATCTAAAGTACTATTCTTCCATAATAGGAGAATAAGTTGACTTTGTTAGCAAATCAGTATGCTGTACTGTGCTTAGTCACTCAGACGTGTCTGACTATTTGTGGCTCCATGGACTGTCCATGGGGATTCTCCAGGCAAGAATACTGGAGTGGGTTGCCATGCCCTCCATGTGAAGGCTCTGTAGATTAGAGGCTTCCAGAGTCCTCAATTTGCCCTTTGACTGTCTCCTGTTATTGTTGAAGGTAAAGAACAACTTTATTTGCTCTAAAAGTTTAGAATTCACTGTTTGGAGCTAGTCCTCTGCAAGAAGTAGTCAGATCTTTCTTTTCTGGTCCTTGGATGATTTTGTAATTACGAGTCCATTTCTATCCCTCAATTAGTACCTGGTTTTAGATGTATACACTTAATTGGTAATGCTTGGACTAGCTGGTAAAGAATCTGCCTGCAATTTAGGAGACCTCAGTTCGATTCCTGGGTCAGAAAGTTCCCTTGGAGATGGGATAGTCTACCCACTCCGGTATTCTTGGGATTCTCTGGTAGTTCAGCTGGTAAAGAATCCACTTGTGATGCGGGGACCTGGGTTGGATCCCTGCTTTGAGAAGATCCCCTGGAGGAGGGCATGGCAACCTATTCCAATATTCTTGCCTGGAAAATCCCCATGGACAGAAGAGCCTGGTGGGCTACAGTCCATGGAGCCACAAACAGACACGTCTGAGTGACTAAGCACAGTACCGCAGACTACTTTGCTAATAAAGTCAACATATTCTCCTATTATGGAAGAATAGTACTTTAGATACAGTGTCCTTAATCAATTTGTAATGTAGGCAAAGACTTCATTAACTAACAAGTTATGTTTGCTTGTTTTTTTACTGTTGCAAGACCTTTACTGATGACTTGCTTCTCTTTTGGATTTCTCCAACTTAGCCCCTAGTCCTCACTGTTGAGTAATGAGTTATATGCTGTCTGCCTTGGGTTATTGGCAGGTTTTGGTTTTTCTTCCATTTATGCCAGTCATTTGAAAGTAGGATCTATATCTTATAATCTTTTAAAAGTTTCTCTAACTTTGGACTTTCTTCATAGAAAGTGCTCCATTTTCATTGAATAATTACTGGTCACTCTCATGCTTAGGTCATTTCAGATAAGCAAGGAGCAGGCTCATGGGCGATTGGCAGGGGACTTTTCTTGGCAACACTGAAGGATGGAAGAGGCATTCTTCTGCTTATAGTCTTATAGAAACTCAAGGAAATGAACTATGAAACCCATGACAGTCTCTATCAGTTCTGTGACCTGTGGATGTAACAAAAATAACAGGCAAATTTTTGTCTGGCCTATCCAATACCAAACAACCCATTTGACTTTTTTTTTTTTTTTTAAACAGACTTAACTAAATTACCCAATTGTTTTGTCTTTGTGTAGACAGAACCTGGGATTCTATTGATGAAACCATATTTCATGCTCATGAGCTGTAACAGCTGTAGTTCACCGATTTGAAATAACTTAATGAGGTATTGATTTGCTGCTCAACAGGCTCCAAACAACTACCAAAATTGTGAAGTCAACATCATAGGGATGGGGGGAGAAAGAAAGGTGAATTTCTAATGAATGTGCTAGATGAGTTCCTGCCTATTTATTATTTGAATTGGATGCTTTAGAATAGAGACATGAATTATTTAATTGGAGAGGAAAACCATGAGTTCGTTTTGCCCATTTGGAATTTGGGACTGAATCACACGCCCTTTAGGAAGCATAAAAGTTTAAAAGAAAAACTAGTTCGGAGATGAATTATCGCAGTAAGTTATTTTTCAAGCCCATTTTTAGTTGTTCATACTAGCAGAACTGGAGAAAATCTTAGAGTGGAAATGAGACTCCAGGGAGAGGAAATAAGGAAATGTTCCTTTTGCATGTTTCCTAAATACTCCCTGGCGACTTTTAATGAGCTGCCTTATTGTCTCTTGGCTTTGGGTTTGGATGGAGCTCTGCCATAAATTAGTGAGATGGAGGGAATTTGAATGCAAATACTGCAAGGGCAGGTATACTGGAAACCTCTTTCCCAGATTCCATTTGGCTGGATCCTGATTCCAGGCATAAACGATTGGCATCCGGAGGGCTATCTCAGAAATACCCAACTTTGCAAAGCACTTTCTAGAATCACTGGGTCAAACACTGTGCTCACCAGGCACATTTCCCTAAGCCACTTCCCCACTGTCTTCCCAGTCGCCCCATCTCCTTTCATTAAGAAAACCCAGCATTGATTATTTGTCTGAATGAAATAAATCTGGCGTTCCCCACAAACACAGAGTGCTTCTATTACAGGACAGTTTAGAGCCAGCAAGGATGACACGGTAGACCACAAGAGGAAATGGTCCTGAAACACAGCAGAGGAGGCTCCAGGGTCATAAGGAAGAAGTTCCAGTGAATTGCATATGGAGAGTCCTCCCAGGCTAAGAAAATCATTGGGAAGGAAATAAGCAGCCTCCTCTCAGGGGGGATGAGTCCCCTGAGGCCCTTCAAGTCTCGACTCTTTTCCAAGTTTAAATTTGCCTTGTTTTCTTGATTTCAAGCAGGTTACCTGAAAGTAATGGTTCTCAGCTTGGGGCAAGGGTGATTTGCCCCTTGGGGGACATCAGGGGATAGCTAGAGATGTTTTGGTTGTCACAGCTGGGAAGAGAGAAGGGGCTACTAGTGTCCCGGGAGTAGAGACCAGAAATGCTGCGAAATATGCTAGAATGGCTGGAGTGCCAGTCCCACTGCCCTGACAAAGATGGTTTTGGCCCCAAATATCAAGTGACAGGGCTCCCCTTGTGGCTCAGCTGGTAAAGAATCCACCTGCAATGAGGGAGACTTGGGTTCGATCCCCGGGTTGGGAAGATCCCCCGGAGAAGGGAATGGCTACCCACTCCAGTATTCTGGTCTGGAGAATTCCGTGGACTGTATAATCCATGGGGTTGCAAAGAGACACAACTGAATGACTTGCACTTCATCAAGTGACAACGTTGAGAAACTCTGGAAGGGAAGACTTATTTCTACAGTCACGGAAGAAAAAAGAACTATTAAAAAATTAGAAAGAACTTAAGCTGTGCTGGCTAAATTAGGGAAAGGCATGATAAGGTGATGTGCTGCTCTGGCAGGTGTGTGAAGTTCTGTGACACGGGTGTCTGGATTGTGTGGCTTAGAATCACTTTGGCTACTTGCCCAGAGCTTCAGTGCTGCCACAAAAGTTCATGTAATGATATGTTTATATAAAATATATAGTGAGTGTTACATAAAACAACAGTGGATGGGTTTTTTTTTAATGTATCTCTTCCATTGCCAGATAAGGATCATCTATTGAGCTTCTGTTGGGCTTTGGAACTGTGTTTGATATATTTTTTCAAGCTATTCATATTTGGTCTCTTTTTATTTCAAAACAACAGTTTGCATCAGATATCCTCATGAGGGTAATTTAATTGTTCCAGAAACATGAAGGAACTTCTTTGGGGTCCCTGGGTTTCCATCTGTAGAATAAGTTGTTGTTGTTGTTGTTATTGTTTAGTTGTTAAATTGTATCTGATTCTTGCAACCCCATGGACTGTAGCCCCCAGGTTCCTCTGTCCATGGGATTTCCCAGGCAAGAATACTGGAGAGGGTTGCCATTTACTTCTCCAGGGGATCTTCCCAACCCAAGGATGAGTCCTGTGTCTCCTGCATTGGCAGGCGGATTCTTTACTGCTGAGCCACTGGGGAAGCCTGTAAAGTTAGTACAGAGGAAATACAACTTTGAGATGGAAAGACTTTCAGGGTTTCTACACAAGGGGAAATAGGCCTCATGCACTTGAAATATTAATGACAAAAGGAGCTTAAAGGGATTTGCATGTCACAGCCTAAACCAAAATTATTCTAGGTCTGCTTCCTACAGCCTAAAATGAGAAGTCGGTTCTGATGAGCTTTGTCCCTGAGGATCTAGGATCCTGTCCTTCTCGGCCAGCCAGTTAGAAGAGAGGCAGGTGGGTCACGCTGTCATCTGAGTAGGCTGCAGGATTTGTAACCATTATTTCAGGGGCTTCAGGAAGATGGTAAAATTAGATGCCAAACTTTGTGAATATGTGCATATTCCTATGGAGACATTTCTTATCTACTCGATCATTGAATAGCCTATGCTTTTACAAAAGTGAAGATCTATTGCAGGAGGAGGTGATGCTCATACTTTTAGGATGACAAGCTTCTACTGTCTATGGCTATGAACAGAAAGGACATTCTATCCTATAACCCTCCACCCCACAACTGACCCAGGGGAATTACATGGAAATGTGTGTTAGTCACAGAGTTGCAAGGGAAGATGGTATATATGGGTTAACAGCCCCACGGCCTCTACTGAATATGGTGCTCGCAGATGAAGAAGAACTGTTATGAAACCTCATCAGTCAGAGCTCCATGTGGTACATTGGATGACCAATAAATGATACTTATCTTTCTCTTCAGATTCTAGAGCCAAGAGAGAGACACGCCAGAGAATACAGACAGATGGAGAGTAAAAAGAAAGTTGGCTTTATTACTGATTAAGTTGGTGGGGAAACATGGATTTAAATGTGGGCTTAAGAGGCTTAGAGATACTCCTGCTAAGTTCAGAATGATTCCTCCAGTTGACCCTGGCTCAGCCCACACAGCAGGGAGCTCCTTTCCTTTAGCTGAACAGAATGTCTGGTCTGAAGGCCACGTCTCCCTAAAGTGATTGAGCCTAGCGCTGCTCAGCTCTGTCTCCTGACCTCACCTGTCGGATGTGTCTCTCCTGCCAACAGGAGCAAAGAATGAAAGGTGATGAGCAATTTTCCCCAATAACTTTCACCTCTGGGGTATTGAATGCACATCATCTGCTCTCTTTAGAACACCTCAAGTTGAGCAATAATGTCTTCCTTCCAATTTAAGTGCATCTCTGCCTCAATTGCAGAAGGAAATACAATATTGGCGGGGAGATATCTGGGAGTGACTTACTTTCAAAAATGAAAATAAGAGTCCTTCAAGGCCATGTAAAGCAGAAAAAGAATTGATCAGAGGTTTCTAAGAGCCTGCTCATAGTAAGGTGGATCTCTTTTGCAAATACCACTTAAGGCAAACTGATGAGAGTTAAACATTGTTGTTTTTTAAAAAATATATTTATGTCTCTTATTTACTGATTTAGCTGCACTGGGTCTTAGTTGCAGCAGGTGGGATCTCCCTGCCTCCTGTGTGATCTTTTGATGCAGTGCATGGACTCTCTAGTTGTGGCATGTGAGCTCAGTAGCTATGGCATGCAGGTTCTCCAGGCTCTAGAGCATGTGGGCTCAGTAGATTCAGTTCATGGACTTAATTGCTCCAGCATGTGGGATCTTAGTTCCTCGAAAAGGGATCAAGCCTATGTCTCCTGCACTTCAAGGCAGATTCTTTACCACTAGGCCAGGTGGCTTCCCAGGCTGTGCTAATGGTAAAGAATCCACCTGCCAATGCAGGAGACTCAAGAGACCTGAGTTTGACCCCTTGGGTCAGGAAGATCCCCTGGAGAAGGGAGTGGTGCCCCACTTCAGCCATCTTGCCTGGAAAAGGACAAGAAGAGTCTGGTGGGCTAGTCTATGGGGTTACAAAGAGTCAGACACGACTGAACACAGGCATCTCTTCATTTCAACAAGGGATCAGACCTGTGTTCGCGGCATTGCAAGGCAGATTCTTTACCATTCATTGGGCACCAGGAAAGTCCCAATGTTAAGCATGGTTAAAAGGAGCTAAAATGTGCTGGTAGGAAGTGTTTGAAAGTGAGAAGTACAGGAGTTGGCATGGAACTGGTCCCCCAGGTAAAACTCTAAGTTGTGTTTTATAAGCATATGCTGTGTACTGGGAGGGCATTTCAGTTCCATTTTCTTTATTTGCTTTACCTTCCTTGGCTCTACAAAAATTTCTCTGACTTTCTAGCAAACATTTTATAAATTTTAAATACTTTCAAGTTGTCACTCATCTCAAATTATAGAGTAGTTCCCGTTGGGGAAGGTGGAAGACCCACCCTTTACTGGGTAAGGCCCAAAAGGATCTTCTCATGGCGTTTTCATTAGCGTTCTTATTTGTCCCAATGTTCCTACCCATGTCCCAATTTGTGTGATGGGTCTTAGGTTATACTTAACGTCCTGGTATAACAATCAAAGGTCTTTCCAGTCAGCCTCAAGAGTGTCTTGGTTGGGATAATACATTCTATGGCCACTCAACTTTTTCTTTTTTTCTTAACAATTTTGTGCATTTATTCATTTGGGGCTGTGCTGAGTCTCTGTTGCTTTTAGGGCTTTGCTCTAGTCACAGAGAGCAGCGGCTACCCTCTAGTTGCGGTGTGCAGGCTTCTCATCGTGGTGGCATCTCTTGAGCATGGATTCTAGGCGCGGGAGCTTCAGTGGTTGCGGCAAATCGGCTCAGTAGTTGCAGCTCTTGGACTCTAGGGCACAGGATTAATACTCGTGATGTATGGGCTTAATTGCTCTATGGCATGTGGGATTTTCCCAGACCAGGGATTGAACCCATGTCTCCTGCACTGGCAGGCAGAATTTTTTTTACCACTGAGTCACCAGGAAAGCCCTCAACTTTTTCTTTAATGTTTGGCTTTTTTAAAAGAAGAATGGATTTATTGTTGCTTGAATAATTAAAATTAGTTTTATAGAAGGCTATGACATGATTTCTGCTTCAAGGGGAACCAACTGCTTATTATGAGATTAAAGTAAGCATTGATATGGTGCTTTTCAACTTTTAGAACACTTTAACAAGTCTATTCAGAGGGTTGAATGGGAAGGTTTCAATATATTTTGAGTAGATGAATGAGTAGGTGAAGCTGGAGGGATGGGTATGGCAGGCATCAATATATTAATTACATATAAATTGTCAACATCATTGCCAACAAATGCTTGTGTACATTTGTTCCTACCTAAACTAGTGACTCTCTTGTGTGAAGCTTCTTTCTTTCTTGCCTTTTTCTGAGTGGCCAATGAGACTTGAAATTATGCTGGTCTTTCAAAAAGTTGGCATTTCTCCACAACTCCTAATTTATACTTTCCTTAACATCTAATTAGATCTTTTTATTTTTTTCCAGCTGCCAAAAAGGTGCTAACTATTGTAGGCATTGTTGTATAAAGTGAAATAAAATTGGTAAGTGGGTGAATAGCACTGATCTCAAAATAAATGCGTATGGAGTATTGTTTCCTAGCTTCTCCTATCTGATACGGAGTCATTGAAATCCTCTCTGTATTTTGGCCCTCCAGCGAGATCTTCCTTGTATGTCGTGAAATCCAACTAACCTTTTCCCCATTTATTAATGGCTGTTTCACACAAAAGAGAAGGAAGAGCCGAGATAAACTAAGATGGATTGCCTCTCTTTTCATTCCTTTCGATCTTTCTGTCAAGGAGGAGAGTGGGTGTCATGGGGTTGACAGTATCTGGATTCACACTGGTGGTTGTTCCAAGATTGATCTTTAGGCACCTACTGTGTCGGTACTGCTTGTTAAAATAGGAAAATATTTCTAAACCAGTGGATAAATAGCCACTGTTTCAAAGTTTCCCTTGAAGTTCTCCTGCCCCCAGTTTTCCTGACTCTAACCTCAGCTACCCCTGGATGTCTCCAGACCCAGTAAATAAGGGTCAACCCTTGGCATACATGGGACTACTGGGATTTTGTTCCAACCCATTCTGATTAGCTAGTGTCTATGCTACATAAGTTGTTGAATATCACCCTTGGTTGTGAGAGAGTCAATTTCTAGGCAGGTTGATAAGAAGTCCGGGGTCCCCAAGGAGGAGAGAGGAGTCTGGAATTCTCAAAGAGGAGGAAAGGACAAATGTCTTTTTTTCCTCTACATTCCTTAGTCTTAAAACATAAACATATGTTAAGTATGTTTTTAGTACATATTTTAAACATTTCAGTATTTTAAATATCACATAAAACATTTTTTAAAATTATTCTTTAAGCCTTGAACTGATGATTACACAACAAAACAACTCAGTCTAAACTCTGTACTAAGGATTATATAACAACAACGTATCCTGCTTGAGGACAGTTTCTCCTTCCTGAAAACCTTCTGACTAATCCTGTTACCTTAAAATGTAAATTGTGGGAGTGGGTCTCATAAGATCTTGACAACCTTGAAACATCCTTTTGATTTATTGTAATAGCCAATTAAAAAAGTATATAGCTCCCTTGCTAAGACTAGCGAGGGGGGCAGTCTCCATCCCCCTTCTGACATCTATGTCAGAAGCTTTCTCTGTCTCTTTTCACTGTCATAAAACTTCTGCCACCCAAGAGCCCTGAGTGCTCAAGCCTGATCTCTGGTCCCGAAGCTAAAGCTTCTCTGGAGATCATGACTCCAACATCCTTCACCATAAGCTATCGGTTGTTCTCTTGCATCTCCTCTTTAGGGTGCTGAAGCCTGAATCTGGCATAACGTCGCACACTTTAAAAAACAGAAATCAAGCTAGTACTGCAGAATTAAGCTTAATTCTTTCCCGAGAGAGAGAGTGTGGTATGTGTGTGTGCGCATGCATATCAATGGCTCTAACCCATTTTCTATCTCTCAGGGTGTCTACAGTTAACACTGCTCATCAACAATTTGGTCAATGGTTTTCATAGCAGGCATCCTTTAGGGGTCTTCTCTTCAAACGATATTTGGGACTTTCTTCTAGTACCTGACAGATGGTCATCAGTTTTTGGATAACTTTGGTAATGGAGAGATCACTATCCATTTTCCCTTCGGAAGTAACTTACACAGGACCACCTACCCTCATTTCTCAGAAATGTCCCAATCACAAAGAGCCATAGCTGAGAGCTAACAATGGGCTCAGTCTCTCTCTGTGTAAACAGGCTTCTCCAGCTCATTTTTTCTTAGCCATGGTCTCCGTGTACATATTCATGCACGTGTCACAACATTTGAGAAATACAAACTTAAAGAGACGGCGTGCTCCGGAGTCCTGACTTTTGGGTGAGAAACATGCTTTGCACATATTTAGAGAATCAGCAGAAGGGTAATTGATCATTTCTAACAAAGAAATGAACGAACGAATGAAGGGCTTCAGGTGGAAAATTTGTTTTTAGCCTCTATAGAAAATCTCTCAAAGGTATAAATTTCAAGACTTCTGGTTGGCCTACTTCAGTATTTTATCATAGCAAGGATCAAGACTCTCTCTTATACTCAATGGAAGTCACCATCTTTCATTTAGGTTAATTTCTTCTTCTTAAGTGGATGTCCTTCATCTGACTCCAGTCTCAGATCCTTGTTTGTGTGGACAGGGTGGAAGCAGAAGGAAGAACGTTCAGACCTGTGTTATAGGAGCCTGGTGTTGTAGAGAACTCTTTTTATTACCAAACTTATCTCTCCAAGAGAGCATTTTCCTTATAATCTTAGGTCTCTGATTATATTAAAATGTTTAAAAAATGCTATTCATTTTGTGATAGCAAGTGAGGCCAGTTTTTTTAATAAATGAGGTCATATTTCAGCCTTGGATATTCAGAGATGAAAAAAGTCTAACACTGTAAAAAAGTAGGGGAAAGTGGGTTTTCTTCTTCAAATTTTCTAGAAAAATTATCTGTTACACTGTATGCTAAATTTAAAGATTAGAATTATGTGTTTTGTCTTTCAAAATTGATCTTCCAACTCTTAATTAGTTCAATTATACACTCTCACTGATCTTCTGAGAATATAATAAAGAAAGCACAGAAAGAAGTTTTATCACGAGATTCCTAGTTCTGGTCACCTATCAATGGATTCTTTAATGACAAAACCCATGATTTTATTCGACTTTTAGTTTCTATGATTTTGAAGGGATATTAAGTCTGAAAGAGACTGTAGATATTCGCTAGCTTAACCCTCTGTTTTGCAGAAGAATTTGTTGCTTGTGCTTTGACCATACACAAAGGGTTGAGCATTGAGGCACAGTATTGGTCAGTATTGAACAGCAGCATTGACTTTGTTGGATATATCTGGATCAGATCCATCTCTTGCCACCCCATTGCCATGGCCTCCATTAGTTAGAGATAACCCTCCTACAGTGTTGGTGGGAATGTAAGTTGGTGTATCCACTGTGGAAAGCTGTACGGAGGTTTCTCAGAAAACTAAAAATAGAGTTACTGTATGATCCAGCAATTCTTCTTCTGGGCATATACCCAGACAAAACTATAATTCAAAAAGATACATGCAACCTACGTTCAGAGCAGCACTATTCACAATAGCCAAGACATGGAGAAAACCTAAGTGTCCATTGACAGGGAAATGGATAAAGAAGATGTGATACACATACACAACGAAATACTACTCAGCCATAAAAAAAGAATGAAATAATGCCATTTTCAGCAACATGGAGGCAACTAGAGATTATCATACTAAGTGAAGTAAGTCAAAAGAGAAAAACAAATACCATATGATATCACTTATACGTGGAATCTAAAATATGACGCCAATGAACTTATCTATGAAACAGAATCAGGGACACAGGTGGTGGTTACCAAGGGGGAGGTGGGATGGGGGAAGTGATGGATTGGGAATTCGAAGTTAACAGATGCAAACTATTATATATAGGACGGATAAATAACAAGGTGCTACTGTATAGCACAGGGAATTATATTCGATATCTTGTGATAAGCCATAATAGAAAAGAATATAAAAAAGAATGCATATATGTATAACTGAGTTTCTTTGCTGTACAACAGTAATTAACGCAGCATTGTAATTCAACTATTTTTTCAATAAAAATTGTTTAAAAAGAAACATATGCAAAGAAGGAATACAATGTGTCTGGTGTCCCCAGCTGTTGGAGGTGTCCCCTAGGACCACTAACCCTTCTAAAATTAATTTTCTGATCATGAATAGTCTATGGCCATACCACTCTGAGCATACCCAGTCTCGTCTGATCGTGGAATAACTTCCTGATCTCTGAGAACATTTGCTTACTAAGAGAGAGTGCTCTGAGCAGAAAACAGATGTAGATCATTCTCCCAAAATAAAAAAATCTTCACCGTTCTGATTTTTAAATGTTTCCTATGAGTTTGATTGTTTTGAGGTCATTTCTTAAAAAAGCTCTGTGTGAACCTGAGTTTCCATCAGGGATTATTTTTCTGTTTTAAAAAATCTTATAAACAACAGAAATGTATTGCTCACAGCCTAGAAGGCAGGGAGTCCAAGATCAAGGCACCAGCATGACTCTATTCCTAGTTCATACCCACTGCTTTCTTGCTGGGCCTTCACATAGTGGAAGAACCATGGGTTCTTTGTAACTGTCATTATTCAGCATCTCCTGTCAGTTTATTTATTCAACAAGAATTATTTCATGTCCACGATTAGCAGAACTGCTCTAGGTGATAGATATAGTTGAAATGAGAGAAATTCCTGCACTCATGGAGCTTTCGTTTCACGACAGACCCAGGTTGGCAAGACACATCCTATCCCTGCCCCCCTGAGCTTGGAGCCTAGCAGGAAAGAAAACATTTAAATTGATTGCTACAATTAGTATGATGAATATTCATTGCAAGTGTCAGGAGGTATACGGTATTAAGTAAGCAGAGAACAAGGAGTTGGCATCAAGTCCTGGGGTCATGGGGAGCTCCTCAATAAAGCAGAGAGAGCCATTCGAGCTGATGTCTAAAGGGTGAGTAGGAGTCGAGTGAACTGGGGAGTTGGGAGAGAGATGCTTCATCAGAAGGAAATACATCCATGAGTTTTGAAATTGAAAGAATGGCACATTTGGGAAACTGGAAGCAGCTTGGTTTGACTGCAGCAGAGGATGTATGGTAGGAAGAATTTTTTTTGTTTGTTTAAGAATTGTGTGCCTTAGTTGCTCAATCTTGTCTGACTCTTTGTGACCCCCAAGGACTGTAGCTTGCCAGGTTCCTGTGTCCATGGAATTCTCCAAGCAAGAATGAATACTGGAGTGGGTTGCCATTCCCTTCTCAAGGGAATCTTCCTGACCCAGGTATTGAACACGGGTCTCCTGCCTTGCAGGCAAATCCTTTAGCCTCTGAGCCAAATTGCGGTATAATTGCTTCACAGCATTGTACAACAAAGTGAATTAGCTATATGTATACACATATCCCCTCCCTTGTAGGCCTCCCTCCCACTCCCCCACCCCCATCCCATCCATCTAGGTCACCGCTGAGCACTGGGCTGAGTTCCCTGTACTATATAGCAGCTTCCCACTAGCTCTATATTTTACACGTGGTAGTTTGCATACATCAACCCTAATCTCCCAATTCATCCCTTCATCACCCCACCTTCCCCACTCCACCCCGTGTCCACAGGTCTACATCTACATCTCTTACTCTATGTCTGTATCTCTATTCTTGGCCTGCTGCTAGGTTCATCTGCACCATTTTTCTAGATTCCACGTACATGCCTTAATTTATGATATTTGTTTTTCTCAAACTTACTTCACTCAGCATGACAGACTGTAGTTCCATCCATGTCTCTGCAAATGACCCAGTTTTGTTCCTTTTTGTGTACATGCATCACATCGTATTTATCCAGGACATGGAAGCAACCTAAATGTTCACTCATAGTTGAATGGGAAGAGTTTTGAAATGAGGTTCCATTGCTTCAAAACAGAGGTAATCAAACAGAACTGTTACTTCAATGGTAATGTTAACCAGTACTGAACCAGTGAAGTTGCTCAGTCATGTCTGACTCTGCGATCCCATGGACGGTAGCCTACTAGGCTCCTCCATCCATGGACTTCTCCAGGCAAGAGTACTGGAGTGGGTTGCCATTTCCTTCTCCAGGGATTTTCTCGACCTAGGGATCGAATTTAGGTCTCCTGCATTGCAGGCAGATGCTTTACCATCTGAGCCACCAGGGAAGCATTGTTGAGGGCTTTGCAAACCATTTTACAGAGACTGTCCTATATTTGAAGGACAATAGGGAGGCACTGAGTGTTTTAGGCCTCGTTTGGTTTTATTCTAAAGATCATTCTTGCAGCAATATGGCTAAGAGGATGGAAAGGGGCAGTGGAAGGGAGCACTTCCATTACAAGACAATTGGCATAATCCAGGAAGGGAAAGGAGGTGTTTGGAACCAGAGTGGTGACAGAGGGGATGGAGTGAAAGGGATGGATGTGAGTGACATTTAGGAAGTAGAGTGATTAGTCATAAGTGAGAAGAAGAACTTAAATGAATGATCACATGTGCATGGGAAAGACAGTTCAAGGGAATTGTGGATTCTGAATTCACTTGGGTACAAATCGAAAGGCCAGACCCTGGACCTTCCCATCTCTCTGGTTTCCTTCCTTTAAGGACCTACTGTATATTCAGCCACTCATCCAAATATCTCTTGCAGGTCTTCATGCAAAGGAGGTCCCCCACATCTCAGGTGGGACTGTGTTCCAGTGACAAAGCCTGGAGACCTTGTTAACGAAGACTGCATAGTTTAAAAGAAATTATTGGAGTGTAGTTGATGTACAATGCTGGGTTAGTTTCAGGTGCACAGCAAAGCGATCAGTTATACATGGTTTCTAAGGTGAGCTGACCATCCTCTGAATTCCATTCAACAGTGAATACTGCTGAACTGAAAGAACATCTGAGAATGATGACATCAGAAGTATCCATCACTCTGCCCACATCATGGACCAATTGACTACTAACTCACTCAACTGTTCTATGCAAATAGCAGGGTTGGAATTCTGTTTTCCTTTTCTGGATACACTGTTGTTGGAGGTTGAATTGCACATCACCTGCTGCTTCCATACTGTAAAAACTCAATGTATCTGCTTCCCTGCTGAGTCAGAAGGGGACAATTGAGATTAATATTTTATTATTTTAAAATGCCTCCAAGATACCATCTGATTCACTCTCATAACAATTCTGGGAGACAGGAAGGAAGCAGGTAAATGTGTGCTTCACATAGTTTTTACTTAATGGCAAATTTAGTGCTGTTTGGTCAAAGATGAAAAATGAAGAAATTATTCATGTGGAGTCTAATTTAAGGTCATCATTCTTGGTGACAGTTATGATTTGCTTCTGGCAGGAATTTTGTTTGTTGTCTTAATATGAGAAATGTGCTACTTATGGTAGTTGAAGGTGACATGTCTCTCCCTCCATGAATTGCACAAGTGCTTTGAGATGTTTTTCTAATGGAAAGGACAGATTGCCATTAAGTCATTGGCACTGTCTCTCGACGCTGAGATGATTGACACACATTTCTGATGCCTGGACTTGGTACAGGTATTACAGCCCTCACCACCAGCAGAGAAAAGCAAATTGCCTGCCTGGGGATTTCGACTGTTGCCATTGGCCTCATTAGTACAGTGTGCTAGCCAACTAGGGTAGACTCGGGCAGGCAATTATAAAACAGCGTGAATCCAGCCTGGTCTATGGTCCTGCAACTGAACCTTTGAAGATATCCATTAGCCTTGACACATGGCCATGGTAGAACATGGCCTTTCTCGAGAGGCATATACTGCAGAATATTTTGCAGTTTTCTTTCACTGAAGTTTATTTTTCAAATTTAATAAAGATAGAAACATTAGTGAATCTTGAAATAAAGTTTAATGTTTCTATAACACTAGGTACTTATTTTTGAATGGTATTTATAAATATATCTTTCATCTGTGACAATTGCTTTCAATAACTTCTTTTTAATAGTAAGGGCAAGCCTGAACCACAACTGAATTTATGTTTATTCACATGTAGGAGGAAATAACATTTCACAATTAGATCACAAATGTCAGAATGCTACTCAAAGTGGGAGCTTCATAGAAATGTTAGAGGGTGGAAAGAGATATATGAGGGCATTATTTTTTTTAAATTCTTTACAGTCAACATACCCTCGCAAACTGTTTTGAAAATGAAACACTCAATTACATTGTGATACTAATGATTTAAAACCAGTGGAGGTTATATAGATTAAAAAAACCATTCAAGGAAGTGAAGATGTTATAGAAACAGATGATATATTATAAATTGTTGGTTTGCTTGGGCTGATACAACAAAATACTATGGATTGGGTGGCTTAAACAACAGACATATATTTTTGACAACTTCGGAGTGTGAAGAGTCCAAGATCAAGGTTGTACGTGCAGATTCAATTTCAAGAGGGGATTTCTTCCTAGCTTGCAGATGGCTGTCCTCTTGCTGTAGCTTCACATAGTGGAGAGAGAAAGTGCTCTAGTCTCTTTCTTCTCTTAGAAGAACACTAATCCCAGCATTACTTTGTCAACAAAGGTCTGTCTAGTCAATGCTATGGTTTTTCCAGTGGTCATGTATGGAAGGAAGAGTTGGACTATAAGGAAACCTGAGCGCCAAAGAATTGATGCTTTTGAACTGTGGTGTTGGAGATGACTCTTGAGAGACCTTTGGACTGCAAGGAGATCCAACCAGTCCATCCTAAGGAGATCAGTCCTGGGTGTTCATTGGGAGGACTGATGTTGAAGCTGAAACTCCAATACTTTAGCCACCTGATGCAAAGAGCTGACTCATTGGAAAAGACCCAGTTGCTGGGAAAGATTGAGGGCAGGAGGAGAAGGGGATGACAGAGGATGAGATGGTTGGATGGCATCACTGATTGAACGGACATGAGTTTGAGTAAACTCTGGGTGTTAGTGATTGACAGGGAGGCCTGGTGTGCTGCAGTTCATGGGGTCGCAAAGAGTCGGACATGACTGAGCGACTGAACTGAACTGAATCCCAGCATGGAAGCCCCATCCTAAAAACCTTGTTCGTGGGTGTTAAGTCACTTCAATTGTGTACAACTCTTTGGGACCCTATGGACTGTAGCCTGCCAGGCTCCTCTGTCAATGGGATTCTCCAGGCAAGAATACTGGAGTGGGTTGCATTTCCCTCATCCAGGGGATCTTCCCAACCTAGTGATCAAAACCACTTCTCTCATGTCTCCTGTATTGACAGGCAGCTCTTTACCACTAGTGCTACCTGGGAAGCCCCCTTATAACCTTATCTACAGTGGAAACAGTGTCAGACTTTATTTTTGGGGCTCCAAAATCACTGCAGATGGTGATTGCAGCCATGAAATTAAAAGACACTCCTTGGAAGGAAAGTTATGACCAACCTAGATAGCATATGCAAAAGCAGAGACATTACTTTGCCAACAAAGGTCTGTTTAGTCAAGGCTATGGTTTTTCCAGTGGTCATGTATGGATGTGAGAGTTGGACTATGAAGAAAGCTGAGTGCCAAAGAATTGATGCTTTTGAACTGTGGTGTTGGAGAAGACTCTTGAGAGTCCCTTGGACTGCAAGGAAATCCAACAAGTCCATTCTGAAGGAGATCAGTCCTGGGTGTTCTTTGGAAGGAATGATGCTAAAGCTGAAACTCCAGTACTTTGGCCACCTCATGCAAAGAGTTGACTCATTGGAAAAGACTCTGATGCTGGGAGGGATTGGGGGCAGGAGGAAAAGGGGACGACAGAGGATGAGATGGCTGGATGATGTCACTGACTCAATGGACGTGAGTTTGAGTGAACTCCGGGAGTTGGTGATGGACAGGGAGGCCTGGCGTGCTGCAATTCATGAGGTCGCAAAGAGTCAGACAGGACTGAGCGACTGAACTGAACTGAAACCCAATTACTACCCTAAAGCCCTATCTCCATATATCATTACTTGGGGTGTTAGAGCTTCAACCTATGGGTTTTCAGTTCAGTTCAGTTCAGTGTTTGTGTGCACAAGTGTTTTGGGGGAGGTAGCCTCACACTAATAGATATAGCTTCACACAAATTTATATTTTTTGCTTTATCTCCAAGTGAGGTTACTCACATAGTGACTGATGTTTATATATTTGTGTTGAGGCATTAAGTACAAACATTTAAAAATATCTAATTTTTATAATCCCTTTTGACATTTCTTTATTTTCTTGGCACACTGATAAAATGAAAGTGAAAGTTGCTTAGTGGTGTCCAACTCTTTGAGACCCCATGGACTGAACAGTTGATGGAATTCTCCAGGCCAGAATACTGGAGTGGTAGCCTTTCCCATCTCCAGGGGATCTTCCCAACCCAAACCCAGGTCTCCCGCATTGCAGGCAGATTCCCGTGAGGGAAACCCAAAATACTGGTATGGATAGCCTATCCCTTCTCCTGTGGAACTTCCCAACCCAAGGATAAAATCAGGGTCTCCTGCATTGCAGGCAGATTCTTTACCAACTGAGCTATCAGGGAAGCCCTACACTGATAAACGAAGCAGAAACAAATTTAAGTGGCCTTGATTTCTTACGTTACCTTGATTCCTTACCTCTCTGTGAGGCTCTGCCCACAGAGAACTGTCTGCTCAAATTATATTCCTCCAGGCTTATTTCTGTCTGCTCTCTACCTACCATTGCTCACCCTAAGCTCTACCTTCATCATGGGTTGTAACAATTGTTCCACTCTGGTGGGGGATGTTGATAAGGGGCAGGATATGCTTTCCTTTGAATTTTACTGAACCTAAAACTGCTGTTTTTAAAAGCCTTAAGAAAAAACCATTTTATATATACACAGCACTTACCACAAGCAAGACATTGTCACAGGGGCTTGGACATATTAAAATAAGCTAAACAAAAGGATCCAAGTCCCTACTCCCGTGGTGCTTCTATGGAATAAGACACAGTATTAGTTAGTGTCTTTAGGATGCTTCCTTTTCTGCCAGACTATGTAGGAGAGAGAGCATGTAGCAGCTAAGAAAGCCAAAAGGCAGTTGAGAAGAGCTCCAGGGGCTTTTCTTCCAAGGAACAGGAAGAATTGCCTCCATAGTTTCGCCTTTTCCAGAACTTCGTGTGGTTGGAATCCCACAGTACGTAGCCTTTCCAGACTGGCTCTTTCACACAGTAATATGTGTTTAAGGTTCATCCGTATGTGTGTGTGTGTGTGTGTGTGTGTTTTAATGGCTTGATCACTGATTTCCTTTTAGCACTGACTAATACTCCACCGATTGGATGTATCACAGTGTATTTATCCATTCACCTGTTGAAAGAGACATCTCGGTGGCTTCCAAGCTTTGTCAATTATAAATAAAGCTACAACAAATATCCCGGTGCAGGTTTTTGTGTAGGTAAACGTTTTCAAAGCCTTTGGAAAAATAACAATGAACACAATTACTGGGTATTATGGTAAGAGTATGTTTTGCAAGAAGCCACGCAGCGTCTTCCAAAGTGGCCGTACCGTTTTGCCTTTCCACCAGCCAGGACTGAGAGTTCTTGTTGCTCCACATTTTTTGCCAGCATTGGGTGTCGTCAGTGTTCTGCATTTTGGAATTCTAATGGACCAATTTATCTAGTAGATCTAATCACGCCTATCACTAAAGGAGCTGAAAGCTTTGCTCGTGCTCAGCAGCTCAGTCTTGTCCAATTCTTTGAGACTCCATGAACTGTAGCCCACCAGACTCCCTTGTCCCCGGAATTTTTCAGGCAAGAATACTGGAGCAGTTTGCCATTTCCTCCTCCAGGGGATCTTCCCTACTGAGGGATTGAAGTCACATCTCCTACTTCTCCTGCTTTGGCAGATGGATTCCTTACAACTGGGCCTCCTGGGAAGCCCTGTTTAAGTGCTATAAATGTCCAGTATTTATACCAGGAATCAGAGCACAGACGCCATCCTGTTGTCACCCTGTTGCAAACATGCACACATCAAGGAACAGCCCATCCTTTCCCTGTTCAATTCCTATGGCTCATCAGTGGTTTATCTTTAGAGAGCAGGAAGCCATGCTTGTCTGTCACCATTTTTTTAACAATTTTTTTTCCTTTGTAATGAATTCACAGTAACACGCTTCAGTGGGAAGGAAATAATGGAAGCCAATTATTTTAAAAAATGGATTGTCTTTAACTTTGCCTAATGAAAACTTAGCTGTATTTTTGCCTAGATAACAAAAGCCTCAAATTATCAAAAAGACTGCTGACTCTAATTAGCTAAGAATACCAGTACAGCTTCATGTTGAAAATTTTCTACCATAGCTCTGAGTTCATTAATATGAAAGGAGGAAAGGCTAACCACATGGCATTTAATGGATCAAAAATTGAAGTAATAGTTAAATGTTTAAAATGTTTTCTGAGGTTCAATTTCCTAAGGTCTATGTCTGTGATCTATAAAATTAGGAAATAAATCTAAATGGCTTGATTTAAAAGAGTATAAAATAGGCTTTAAATGAAGGTTGACCAAATTCTTTGATGTTAAGATTCTTTTATTACTAGATAAATGCTTAATGGAAATAATAATTTATAATAGCTACTAATAATTGCATCTCTGTTTTCAATGTACTGTTACTTTTATATACATAAACATAATTTAACTCTCATGGTGGTGATTTAGATGTTCAGTCATGTCTGACTCTTTGCAACCTCATGGACTGTAGCCTGCCAGGTTCCTCTGTCCATGGGAGTCTCCAGACAAGAATACTGGAGTGGGTTGTCATTTCCTTCTCCAGGGGATCTTCCCAATCCAGGAATCAAACCCAGGTCTCCTGAATTGCATGTGGATTCTTTACTGACTGAGCTACAAGGGAATTAATCTTCATACTATTTCTATAAAACAAGTATAACTTATTCCAGTCTTGTAGAAAAGGATCAGAATGATTAGGTGGTTTTCCAGAGAGCACACAGCATGAGGTAGTTGTGGAGTACAATGTCCTTTGCCCAGTTTAGCCCCTTCTTCTGAGTGTGTCTTGGGCTCCAGTTAATGATTCTCCAAAGAGCTGTCTAAATTACTATTGTTTAAATATTGTTTTGCTGCATCTGATATTCCTGGAAACAAGTGGGCTGCCAGAGAGGTGGTCTTAACGAGTGGTTTATATTCTACTTTTGCGATTTTCTCTAATTTTCACTATGCAGCTTCCACTTCCAATATTCTCACTAGTCTTATGATTGACCTGCACATCAGCAAATTTAATGATGTCTCTGTCTTTTTCTGGCTTCCCTGATGGCTCAGATGGTAAAGCATTTGTCTACAAAGCTGGAGACCCAGGTTTGATCCCTGGGTGGGGAAGATCTCCTGGAGAAGGAAATGGCAACCCACTCTAGTATTCTTGCCTGGAAAATCCCATGGACGGAGTAGCCTGGTAGGCTACAGTTCATGGGGTCACAAAGAGTTGGACACGACTGAGTGACTTCACTTTCACTTTCACTTTCTGTCTTTCTCTGGAGGAGAGTTCTGACAAAATGTGGTCCACTGGAGAAGGGAATGGCAAACCACTTCAGTATTCTTGCCTTGAGAACCCCATGAACAGTATGCAAAGGCAAAAAGGACACTGAAAGATGAGCTCCCCAGGTCAGTTGGTGCCCAATATGCTACTGGAGGTCAGTGGAGAAATAACTCTAGAAAGAATGAAGAGATGGAGCCAAAGCAAAAACAATACCCAGTTGTGGATGTGACTGGTGATAGAAGTAAAGTCCAATGCTGCAAAGAGCAATATTGCACAGGAACCTGGAATGTCAGGTCCATGAATCAAGGCAAATTGGAAGCGGTCAAACAGGAGATGGCAAGAGTGAACGTCGACAATTTTAGGAATCAGAGAACTAAAATGGACTGGAATGGATGAATTTAACTGAGATGACATTTATATCTACTACTATGGGCAAGGATCCCTTAGAACAAATGGAGTAGCCTTCATAGTCAACCAAAGAGTCTGAAATGCAGTACTTGGATGCAGTCTCAAAAATGACAGAATGATCTCTGTTGGTTTCCAAGGCAAACCGTTCCATATCACAGTAATCCAAGTCTATACCCTGACCAGTAATGTGAAAGAAGCTGAAGTTGAACAGTTCTATGAAGACCTACAAGACCTTCTAGAACTAAAACCCAAAAAAGATGTCCTTTTCATTATAGGCTTCCCTGATAGCTCAGTTGGTAAAGAATCTGCCTGCAATGCAGGAGACCCCGGTTCAATTCCTGGGTCAGGAAGATCTGCTGGAGAAAGAATAGGCTACCCACTCCAGTATTTTTGGGCTTCCCTTGGGGCTCAGCTGGTAAAGAATACGCCTGCAATATGGGAGACCTGGATTTGATCCTTGGGTTGGGAAGATCCCTTGGAGAAGGGAAAGGCTATCCACTCCAGTATTCTGGCCTGGAGAATTCCATGGAGTGTATAGTTCATGGGGTTGCAAAGAGTTGGACACAACTGAGTGACTTTCACTTTCACTTTTAACTTTCATTATAAGGGACTGGAATGCAAAACTAGAAAGTCAAGAAATACCTGGAGTAACCCAAGGCAAATTTGGCCTTGGAGTACGGAACAGGGCAAAGGCTAATAGAGTTTTGGCAAGGGAACACACTGGTCATAGTAAACACCCTCTTCCAACAACACAAGAGAAGACTCTACACAAGGACATCACTAGATGGTCAATACCGAAATCATATTGATTATATTCTTTGCAGCCATACATGGAGAAGCTCCATACAGTCAACAAAAACAAGACTGAGAGCTGACTATGGCTCAGATCATGAACTCCTATTGACAAATTCAGACTTAAATGGAAGAAAGTAGGGAAAACCACTAGACCTTTCAGGTATGACCTAAATCAAATCCCTTATGACTATACAGTGGAAGTGACAAATAGATTCAAGGGATTAGATCTGATAGAGTGCCTGAAGAACTATGGACAGAGGTTCATGACATTGTACAGGAGGCAGTATCAAGACCATCCCCAAGGAAAAGAATTGCAAAAAGCAAAATGGTTTTCCGAGGATGCCTTACAAACAGCTATGAAAAGAATAATGTATACCTGTGGTGGATTCCTTTTGATATTTGGCAAAACTAATACAATTATGTAAAGTTTAAAAGTAAAATAAAATTTAAAAAAATGATAAGGTAAAACGTAAAAAAAAAAAAAAAGAATTAAAGTGAAAGGCAAAGGAGAAAAGGAAAGATATACCCATTTGAATGCTGAGTTCCAAAGAATAGCAAGGAGAGATAAGAAAGTCTTCATCAGTGATCAATGCAAAGAAAGAGAGGAAAATATGGGAAAGTCTAGAGATCTCTTCAAGAAAATTAGAGATACGAAGGGAAGTTTTCATGCAAAGATGGGCACAATAAAGGACAGAAACGGTATGGACCTAACAGAAGCATAAGATATTAAGAAGAGGTGGCAAGAATACACAGAAGAACTATACAAAAAAGATCTTCACGGCCCAGATAATCATGAGGGTGTGATCATTCACCTAGAGCCACACATCCTGAAATGTGAAGTCAAGTGGACTTTAGGAAGCATCACTACAAACAAAGCTAGTGGAGGTGATGGAATTGCAGTTGAGCTATTTCAAATCCTAAAAGATGATGCTGTGAAAGTGCTACACTCAATATGCCAGCAAATTTGGAAAACTCAGCAGTGGCCACAGGACTGGAAAAGGTCAGTTTTCATTCCAATCCCAAAGAAAGGCAATGCCAAAGAATGCTCAAAATACCACGCAATTGCACTCATCTCACACATTAGCCAAGTAATGTTCAAAATTCTCCAGGCCAGGCTTCAACAGTAAGTGAGTCATGAAATTCCAGATATTCAAGCTGGATTTAGAAAAGGCAGAGGAACCAGAGATCAAATTGCCAACATCCACTGGATCATCAAAAAAGCAAGAGAATTCCAGAAAAACATCTATTTCTGCTTTATTGATTATGTCATAGCCTTTGACTTTGTGGATCACAACAAACTGTGGAAAATTCTTCAAGAGGTGGAAATACCAAACCACCTGACCTGCCTCCTGAAAATTTGTATGCAGGTCAAGAAGCAACAGTTACAACTGGACGTGGAACAACAGACTAGTTCCAAATAGGGAAAAGAGTACATCAAGGCCGTATATTGTCACCCTGCTTATTTAACTTACACGCAGAGTACATCATGAGAAATCCTGGGCTGGATGAAGCACAAGTTGAAATCAAGGTTGCTGAGAGAAATATCATTAACCTCATATATGCAGATGACACCACCCTTATATCAGAAAGCAAAGAAGAACTAAAAAGCCTCTTGATGAAAGTGAAAGAGGAGAGTGAGAAAGTTGGCTTAAAACTCAACATTCAGAAAACGAAGATCATGGCATCTGGTCCCATCATTTCATGGCAAATAGATGGGGAAACAGTGGAAACAGTGAGACTATTTTGGGGGGCTCCAAAATCACTGCAGATGGTGATTGCAGCCATGAAATTCAAAGTTGCTTGCTCCTTGGATGAAAAGATTCATTTTGATATTTGTCAAAACTAATACAATTATGTAAAGTTTAAAAATAAAATAAAATTTAAAAAATAAAAAAAAAAAAAAAAAAGAAAAGTTATGACCAACTAGACAGCATATTAAAGAGCAGACATTACTTTGCCAACAAAGGTCTCTCTAGTCGAAGCTATGGTTTTTTCAGTGGTCATGTATGGATGTGAGAGTTGGACTATCAGGAAAGCTGAGCACCAAAGAACTGTTGCTTCTGAACTGTGGTATTGGAGAATACTCTTGAGAGTCCCTTGGACTGCAAGGAGATCCAACCAATCCTTCCTAAAGGGAATCAGTCCTGAATATTCATTGGAAGGACTGATGCTAAAGCTGAAACTCCAATACTTTGGCCACCTGATGCAAAGAACTGACTCAGTGGAAAAGACCCAGATGCTGGGAAAGATTGAAGACAGGAGGAGAAGGGGATGACAGAGGATGAGATTGTTGGATGACATCACCGACTCAATGGACATGAGTTTGAGTAAACTCTGGGAGTTGGTGATGGACAGGGAGGCCTGGCGTGCTGCAGTCCATGGAGTCACAAGGAGTCAGACATGACTGAGCTCCTGAACTGAACTGAACTGTCTTTCTCCCTAGTACTTGAAATTGCCAACTCATCTTCCCTTGAAACTTTCCCTTCTTACCGGCACAATCCAGCCACCCTTCCTTGGTTAGTTTCAGAAGTTGTTCAGTGGTTCTGCAGTATTTCTAACTCTACAAGTCTGAAACCCAACTCATTTCTCTGCTCTAACAGCTTCCTTCCTGTGTTAGTACACTTAATGATGAGTGCTACCATCTTACTAGTTGTTTGTGATGGTTGATTTTATACATCATATTGACTGTACTAGTGTGTCCAGCTGTTTGGTCAAGCACTAGATATGATGTTGCCAGAAGGTGTTTTGTAGATGTCACTTGACTTTAAGTGAAGCAGATTGTTCTTTATAATGTAGGTGGGCCTCATCCAATCAACTGAAGATCTTAAAGAGTGAAAACTGATGTTTCCCAGAAAAGAAGGAATTCTGACAAAGACCAACAGAAGGTAAGGTGTCTTACCACATCCACCTTCCAGGTCTCTACCTGTGAGTTCTGGTGACAGCAAAAGTGGGAAGAGTCCTTTTCTTTCTTTCTCAATTTACATTAGCAGGAGAAAATATTTGTGAAGCTAGTTTCTTGCAATATAGCAACTCTGGTGTTTGTAAATGGGTACTCTCCATTTTTACTGATTCTTTTCTCCCAGAAATGTTTGTTTATTGTTTCATTTGTCCTAAGGAGGAAGAACCATAGGGCAGAATGCCAGGCACAGACTCTATCAGCCTGGTCTTCAAGCCAGCTGGTTATCTGATGGCTCTCCCCAGACCAGCGTCTATTTAGCAAACTTGGCCATGGGTCCTGTATTAAGAAAACCAGATGAGTTTTTCATTCCATCCTGTTCTATGTCCTGAGAGCTTGGCTTTGTGTCTACTGAGAATATTTTCACTGGTCTCCACCATCTAGCAGGCGCATTTGCCAGGATGCATCTGGTGGCCAAATAGACTGGAGTTCCATTGACACGAAGTGACACAGAGTCACAAGCAACACTCTCTGTCTGGCCATGCTGGCTCTCAGGAGAACACGTTGTCACACCACGCTGAAGTCCACGAGGGACCTCTGTTGTCTTAATCTCTGTTGCTTTGCTAGTCCCGGAAAAGTCCCATTCCTGTAGTGCCCACCTGGTGTCACAGGTTAGTGGGTCTGTGACCTGAGGCATCCATGCTTTCGCAGGAAACTGGAGACATCATTTTCACTGCACCATTCTCACCACCTGTAGCAATGAAGGGCTTGTACTTTCTTAGACTAACTCTGGAAGTAAACTTTCTAGATCTCGAGAGATTGACATATTCTCTTGTGAGTTGCCTCCTATGTCTTTGGCTAAGTCATTAAAAAAAAAAAAGGTTTATTGGTTCGAGTCAGTATTTGAAATTAATATGAGATCCTACTTGTCAATGACCAGATGATGATTGGCTATATTTGAAAGAAAATTCTTGAAAGATCTCATGATTAGCAAATTGCTTTCATATTGGTACTTATGAGAGAACCAAATTAAAAGGGGAGAAAAGTTATAGTGGCTGGCTTTAGGGAGTCCCTTATTCACAATAACAAAATTGAAACTAAAACAAAGATCCAACATAAATTCCCCTTCTGAAAAAAAAAATAAAACTGCTTCATCTCCTCAGCAATTCCCCAGTCCCTCCTACAATAATCTGGAAATTGATCAGCTGGAAGCCAATAGTAAGGTCTAATAGAAGCAATAGTCTTTGTCTTGCTAACTGTTGTTGTTGACATCTTGGTTCCTTTGCCACATCCAGGTTGGGAAGTCTGTTGTGGGGCCTAGAATTTTCATTGTCTTGCTAATCTGTACAAAATCAGAACTACAATGCTAGTAACAAATCAACACCCACCTACCTTTACCAATCCCCAAATGGCAGCTGTTTCTCTCAAGTGCTTGTAGATATTGTAAAAAAATCAGGATATTGGAATAAAAGTGTTCTGTACTAAAGAAGAACAAAATTTAAATGCTAATCACCTAAGATTTACGATAGTTGACATATGTGTGCATGCTAAGTTGCTTCAGTCACTTCAGTGTCCAACTTTTGTGACACTATGGACTGTAGCCTGCAAGGCTCCTCTGTCCATGGGATTCTCTAGGCAAGAATACTGGAGTGGGTTGCCATACCCTCCTCCAGGGGATCTTTAAGACCCAGGAATCGAATCTTTGTCTCTTAGATCTCCCACACTGGCAAGCAGGTTCTCTACCACTAGAGACACCAAATGTACTCCAAAACTCTTAGAAGAAAACTTTTCTTTTTCTGCCCCTTAAAGTTGTAAATTTGTCATGTCTTTGAAATATAAACACAGTCCACAATCAACTGAGCCTGAGCATGGATTAACTCAATCACTAGAATCTGAAACTAAAAAAAGAGGGAAAGAGGACTTTTAGTATAAAAACTGCTAAAGGAACTCTCTTGCCCCCAAATTCAGCCTCCTTAAAAATTGCTTATCGAGGACAAATGTAGCTTAAATCTTCTGCACAAATAACAAAAGATTTTTGCCATCTGAGCGAGTAAACTTGATTTATTTCAGCTGTTTTTTATAAACTGGTAAGATTTGCATTGTACCTGATTCAGGACTAAAGTTTAAAAATAAAAACTATGAAATCTCTGGTTGTGTCTATCTATATGTCAATGTATACTTTATAGATATGGTATATTTTTTTACCTTCAAATGATATTGCCAAAATTAATCTATAAAAGAGCTCTATTTAATTGGCTTAAATAAATGTCTATATAAAAATTCTCAAAAATATAACCCAAAAATTAACCCAAATATCTTTCAAGGGCACATGATATAGGATAATCTATAGTATATAGAAATTAATGAGAAGGTTTAACTAATACAGGTGTGTCTTCAGATTTATCAGCATTAAATATAACGTAGATAAACAACTTTTCTCCACCTAGGTTTACTAGTCCGGAGAAGGCAACGGCACTCCACTCCAGTACTCTTGCCTGGAAAATCCCATGGACGGAGGAGCCTGGTGGGCTGTAGTCCATGGGGTCGCTAAGAGTCAGACACGACTGAACGACTTCACTTTCACTTTTCACTTTCATGCATTGGAGAAGGAAATGGCAACCCACTCCAGTGTTCTTGCCTGGAGAATCCCAGGGACAGGGGAGCCTGATGGGCTGCCGTCTATGGGGTCGCACAGGGTCGGACACGATTGAAGCGACTTAGCAGCAGCAGGTTTACTAGTCAGATGGGCTCCTGTTGTCTCTGCTGCAACGTTTGTCAGCAAAAGACAAATGAACACAAAGGCACAAAACTTAAGATAATGACTAACTGCTTAAACTTCTCATGACGTTTTCATGAATAATCTAGGTGCTATTATTAAGAAGAAATGAATTAAATAGACGTAACTAATAGTAAGAGTTTTTAGGTGAGCTTTCACACCATAATTGTTTTATGATATGTCTACTTAGTTTCCTAAATCTCTTTGGTAATATACTCACTTAGAATTTTTCTAAATTAAATTAAATAATAGGAATTCACTGAATGTCTAGATCATTTACAAATGGGATAAAATACTGAATCATTAATTGTTAAACAACTCTAAGTTTATGTACTTTTGACTTTTTGTTACAGAGAGAATAAATATTTTTGGGTCTAATTAGTAAATATCTTGCGCATTATTGAAAGAATGTACTATCAAGTAGCATATGTTTCTAGAAATTAGGATATGTATTTATAAGCTTGCCAACCCACAGAATGCCAACACAATTCACAATTTCATTTTTCCAAAAAAATTTTAAGGTTTCTAAGAATTAAAAAATCTAATATGTATGACTAAAGCTACTAGAAATAATAAGAAAAGTAAGATATGTTTTGGGGTGGTAAGGCATGGAGATGTTTTTGTTAAAGAGAAAGAGAGTGATTTTGTCCTAAAGCTCTTTGGTTCTAAATGGAAAAGAGAATAAGGAATAAACTAAAATAGACATAGAAAGTTGTATTGTTGCTGCTGCTAAGTCACTTCAGTCGTGTCGTACTCTGTGTGACCCCATAGACGGCAGCCACCAGGCTCCCCCATCCCTGGGATTCTCCAGGCAAGAACACTGGAGTGGGTTGCCATTTCCTTCTCCAATGCAGGAAAGTGAAAAGTGAAAGTGAAGTCGCTCAGTCGTGTCCGACTCTTATCGACCCCATGGACTGCAGTCTACCAGGCTCCTCCATCCATGGGATTTTCCAGGCAAGAGTACTGGAGTGGAGTGCCATTGCCTTCTCCGAGAAAGTTGTATTAAGTTTGTTTAAAAAAAAAAAAAAATGAAGTCTTTGGAAAGGAATTACATTGGAAAATACTTATTAAATAAATGAGTTTTAATATCAAAAGGAAGCATAGCACAGTAACCCCAAAACATGTCTTACTTTTCTTATTATTTCTAGGAGACACTGTAAAGCAATTATACTCCAATTAAAAAGTAAATTTAAAAAAAGCATCTGCCTTGCACATGAATAATCTACAGATAATATATACTACTGTGTCTAATAAACACTGAGGACTATTTTTTTTAAAAAAGGAAGCTGGCACAAAATTAAAACGTTTTTCTTTCCATTAAAGTGATAGAGTTTTTAATTTAAAAATTATTTCATTGAAGTATTGTTGATTTATATTATGTTAGTTTCAGGTATAATGATTCAAAATGAATCATTACACCTGAAAACATAATGATTCAAAAAATTTGTAAATTGTACTCCATTTAAAGTGATTGTAAACTATTGGCTGTATTCCCTGCATTATATGTCCTTGTAGTCTAATTATCTTACACATACTGGTTTGTTTCTCTTAATCCCCTCCATCTATCTTGCCCTTTTGCTCTTCCCTCTCCCCACTGGTCACTGCTAGTTTGCTCTCCATATGTGGATCTGTTTCTGTTTTGCTATATTCACTTGTTTTATTTTTTAGATTCCACATACAAATGATAACAGACAGTATTTGTCTTTTTGTCTGACATTTCGCAAAGTATAATATCCTCCAGGCCCATCCTGTTGTTGCACACAGCACGATTTCATTCTTTTTTATGACCGAGCATTATTCCAAATGCCAAGCTTCATTTCTACTGCTGTTTGAACCACTCAGAAAGTTTACCTGAGCATCTGAGGACATCATCAGAAACATTTCAAACTGCAAAAGATGCTGCAACCCTGACATCCCAGATCTCCTTGACTGACTGCCCCTGGGCTCAGAAACTGGTTTATAACTGCTCCAGTCATTAACCTTTGTTTTTTCTTATGTTTCCATAGACATGTCTCTTATTAAATACCCAGTTGCTTGTATAATGTAGGCCTGACTTTGGGAGCTGACCCACATCACTGCCTCCTGAAATTAGTTTCAATGAAGTGACCTATTGTCAAGATGAAGAGACTGGTTCAGTGAAATGAAATGATCTACCAGTTCAGTTTTTAATATGAAAAAACTTGCAGGGAAGTTTCAGAGGAGGTATTGCTGGGGCTCAGGGCAGGCTGTCCATAAACATGCCTCAATGGCATATTGATTATTTTGAATTAAAGTTATTTAAGAAAAGGTCGACGAAAGAGGGACACTCTGGTCCTCCTCTTTATCTCTCTGAAAGCAGGAAATCAATCTCCCACGTGAAAGGTGTACTCCCTGCATTTGGAGGTAGCAGGACCCCCTTATAGCCAGAAATAGGGAATTGGGGGCCAGGGTGGCTAAATGAAAAACTCTTGTCATTTCTCTAACATACTATGCCAAATCCAGACTATTTGGATTCTTCACTAATTGAACACCCAAAACTCAAGTGTCTTTGTCTTGTCAAATCCTCATACATTTATTGTTTCTTTATGTAAAAAGTATGAAAGTTGCCTGCTTTGGCCACTTTGTAGGTCCCATTTCTATGAGACTTCTGTGCCCACAAATTGAAATTTGTTTTCTCTTCTTCTTTTAATGTGTCTTGGGTCAATTTTATTGTTAGTCCTGCCACAAGAACTCAAGAGACATAGGGGGAAAATTCTCCCTCCTTGGTGATGCTTACAGGAGGAAGTCTCCGTAAAAATTCCAACAGTACTCGGATTAGAAAGCTTCCAGGTTGGTGAGCACATCCCTGAACTGGGAAGGTGATGCACCTACTTCCACTGGGACAGAAACTCTTTTGCTAGGGGCCCTCTTAGAACTTGCCTTGTGCATCTCTTCATCTGGCTGCTTATTTGTGCCTTTAATCATACCCTTTAATAAATTGCTATGCTATGCTAAGTCACTTCAGTCGTGTCCGACTCTGTGCGACCCCATAGATGGCAGCCCACCAGGCTCCCCTGTCCCTGGGATTCTCCAGGCAAGAACACTAGAGTGGGTTGCCATTTCCTTCTCCATGCGTGAAAGTGAACAGTGAAAGTGAAGTTGCTCAGTCGTGTCCGACTCTTAGCGACCCCATGGATTGCAGCCTACCAGGCTTCTCTGTCCATGGGATTTTCTAGGCAAGAGTACTGGAGTGGGGTGCCATTGCCTTCTCCTTTAATAAATTAGTATATGTAAATAAGTGATCCCCTGACATCTGGGCGCTGTTCCAGCAAATAACCTAAGCCAAGGAGGAGGAAGTTATGGTTACCTGTGGTTTTTAGCCAAGTCAAAAAAAAGCTGTAGGTAACCTGGGGACCTACTGCTGTGACTGGCATCTGAAGTGGGGGACCGTCACGTGTGACTAAACCCTTAATTAGTCTATGGGATTCGATGCTACCTCTAGATAAATCCGGTAAATCCAGGGGCTTCTCTGATGGCTCAGCAGGTAAAGAATCCGCTTGCAGTGCAGGAGACACAGGAGACACGGGTTTGATCCCTGGGTCAGGAAGATCCCCTGGAGAAGGGCATGACAATCCATTCCAGTATTCTTGCCTGGGAAATCTCATGGACAGAAGAGCCTGGTGGGCTACAGTCCAAAGCGTCACAAAGAGTCAGGCATGACTGAGTGACTAAGCGTGCATGCCAGGTAAGTAGTGTCAGAATTGAGTTAAATTGTAGGACACTCAGCTGATGTCACAAAATTGTTTGATTAGGGAAAAATCCCCACACATTTGGTGCCCAGAACTATCAGGAATGAAGTATTCTGAATAGGAAATAAAAGATACAAAGTAGGGAGACTAGGATTTTTGTGGAAGACCACCAAGTTTTTCCAAAAACCATTGGATTTTTCCCCAGTACAGGACCTAACCATGTGTTAATATTAAGATATAAAAAAAAATTAAAATCTATAGTACTGTTCTATACTTTTCAAGTTATACAAGTAGCTATGCAACCAAATGTTGAAATGTATTTGAAACTCATCCTTAAAGATAGACATAGAACTATGTGATTTTTTTTTTACCATTTCCCAAATTCTTCAGTTTAATGTGGGCCAGGGAATATTTCCAGGTGGCTGAAATATAATTCCGTAAGATCATATCTATCTTGTTCACCACTGTATCCCTAGTCGAAAGCCTTTCTGTCACAGGTGCTCAGTTAATGTCTGAAGGAAGGACTGAAGACAATGCCAGGATTAAAGAAATCTTCCAGACCAGCTCAAGGGCACTTTCCCATACCTGATTCTTTCAGTATCAAGAGCCCTTTCTGATCCCCAGAGCTGTGGCAATAGCTCCTGGGTCAGAAAATTCTAATGCATGAAATCTCATCATTCTGGAAGTTTTCCTAAAAATTTGGTTTTAAATTTAGATTGAGAGCGGAACTGGTAATCAAGATTAATATTAGCTGTTGGATACACACTCTTCCTTACTGTCATAAAAGAGCAATTATTAGTATTTGAGAACAGCAAGTCTCCATATATTGCTGCTATTAAAACTTCAGCATAAAGCTCTTTCAGGATGTTTTAATGATCAGCGAATGACTTAATGAATGTTGAGCTGCAAGCTATTAACCCTGACTCTGACCTCGATTAGCTATGAATTAAGGCAGAGATGCAGACTATAGGGAAGGGATGAGAGTAAATATGGAGAGCAATTAAGCTTCAGTGGGTCTCAACACTTTTGCATCTTCCATTGTAGTAGCCTGTGTAATTGCCAAAGATAGTTGATCACTCTGAACCTTAAAAACAAAAAGATATTTTATTCTTTGATTCCGGATATTCATGCAGATTAAATGGTGTGCATTCTTCTTTCTCACTTTGAAGACAGTAGGTAGAAAAAGAAAGAGGCTTCAGTAGAAGTAAAATTGATGGTAGGGGAAAGTCACCACCAAGCTTTGGACCATATAACATAATTGTCTGGGGGAAATGGCATAGTATTCATGCTTTCACCCAAATAAATGTGTGTAATTGGCCAAGTGCAAACACACAGCCTTCAAAGCACAGTTCTTCCAATCAACAGGATATCAGATTAGGTAGTGTATTGTCATCTCTAATACGTCAAATACAATGATTTTTTGAATATTTAGGAATCATCAGGCATTCTATTGGTCAATATATTTTCTTTACAAGATATTACATTTGCTTTTAATTATTTATCTTTGAACTGAAGAAAAATCTCTTCTAAAGGTTATGATTTAAAGGCAAATTTTCCTCTTTTATGAACCAAACTGGGTCAAAATATATTTACTATTTTAGAATCAGGTTTTCTAGGATAAGGCTTTAAGATTCTGGAGACTTTTAATTTTTTTTTAAACCATACACCAAAATATACTTTATCTTTTTGGAGAAGGAAATGGCAACACACTCCAGTATTCTTGCCTAGAAAATCCTATGGACAGAGGAGCCTGGTGGGCTACGGTCCAAGAGTCAGACAGAATTGAGTAACTAAACCATCAACCATACTTGATCAATCTTGTATCAATACTGGACTCTATTTTCTTTTTTAATATAATCAATTTATAGTGTGTTGATTTCTGATATAGTCTAATGATTCAGTTTTTCGTATATGTACATTCTTTTTCATATTTTTCCATTATAGTTTATCACAGGATATTGACCATAGTTCCCTGTATAAGACCTTGTTATTTATCCATTCTATGTATAATAGTTTGCATCTGCTAATCCCAAACTCTCAGCTCACCCTTCCCTAAGCCCCCAACATGCTCGGCAATCACAAGTCTGTTCTCTATGTCTGTGGGTCAGTTTCAGTTTCATCAAAGTTCGTTTGTGTCTTAGGTTCCACATATGCTGCTGCTGCTGCTGCTGCTGCTGCTAAGTCGCTTCAGTCGTGTCTGACTCTGTGCGACCCCATGGACGGCAGCCCACTAGGCTCCGCCGTCCCTGGGATTCTCCAGGCAAGAGTACTGGAGTGGGGTGCCATTGCCTTCTCCGAGGTTCCACATATAAGGGATAGCATATGGTATTTGTCTTTCTTTTTCTGACTCACCTCATTTAGTATGATAATCTCTCATTTCATCCATGTTGATGCAAATGACATTATTTCATTCTTTTTTATGGCTGAGTAGTATTCTACTGTGTGTATGTGCCACATCTTCTCTATCCATTCATGTGTTGATGGAGATTTAGGTTGTTTCCATGTCTTGGCTATTGTGAACAGTGCTGCTATGAACACAAGGATGCATGTATCTTTTTAAATTATATTTTTGTCCATTATATGCCAGAAGTGGAATTTCTGGATCATATGGCAGCTCTATTTTTAGTTTTTTTGAGGAACCTCCATACTGTTTTATATAGTGGTTGCATCAACTCGCAGTCCCACCAAGACCCTTGCTCCTAGGATGAAAAGCTATGACAAATCTAGACAGCGTATTAAAAAGCAGAGGCATCACTTTGCCAACAAAGGTCTGTATAGTCAAAGCTATGGTATTTCCAGTAGTCCTGTACAGACGTGAAAGTCAGACCATAAAGAAGGCTGAGCACCAACGAATAGATGCTTTAATACTGTGGTGCTGTAGAAGACTCTTGAGAGTCCCTTGGATACCTAGGAGATTAAGCCAGTCAATCCTAAAGGAAATCAACCCTGAATATTGAATGGAAGGACTGACATTGAAGCTGAAGCTCCAATCCTTTGGCCACATGATGCAAAGAGCGAACTCATTGGAAAAGACTGATGCTGGAAAAGATTGAAGGCAGAAGGAGAAGGGGGCAACAGAAGATGAGATGGTTGGATAGCATCCCCAACTCAATGGACATGAGTCTTAGTAAACTCTGGGAGATAGTGAACAGGGAAGCGTGCTGTGCTCCAGTACATGGATTCACAAAGAATTAGATACCACTTAGTGGCTGAACAACAACAGTAACAATTTTGTCATTAGAAAGAAAGGAAGGAAGGGAGGGAAGACATAAGAAATAAATAAGACCTTTTATGAAGTTAAATTATTTTAAAGGGCATAGAGGCATAGAGTATACTCTAGGTCTCTCTGAACTACCGATGTGAAAACTCATGTGAGTTGATTGTTAGTGATTACAAGAGTCCTTAACTAGGAAAATAAGGATTTGCAACCTTCTGGACAGTGTACAGAACTTATGACAGTACTTAACTCTTGGACTTAAGTTCCAATGTGCATCCTTTATAAAACTGGAACATAAGGGACACAAGAGAGGCAGAGTTTTTTTTTTGTAGAAATATCTGGGAACTCCACCTCCTCTCTGCTCCTACCAGGAAGTTGAAGGATTTTCCCCCAACTTTGTATCATCTGAGAATGCCTCTTGAAGAAGCAAACGTGAAAAGGAGTTGAATATATATATATATATATATATATATATATATATATATATGTATATGAGAAGGCAATGGCACCCCACTCCAGTACTCTTGCTTGGAAAATCCCATGCACCGAGGAGCCTGTTAGGCTGCAATCCATGGGGTCGCTAAGAGTCGGACACGTCTGAGTGACTTCACTTTCACTTTTCACTTTCATGCATTGGAGAAGGAAATGGCAACCCACTCCAGTGTTCTTGCCTGGAGAATCCCAGGGACGAGGGAGCCTGGTGGGCTGCCGTCTATGGGGTCGCACAGAGTCGGACACGACTGAAGTGACTTAGCATATATATATATATATATATATATATATATATATAGTATGTTTATGTGTAAATGCACACATAGTTAAATATTTTAAAATCTGGGATGGAGGCTACATTAATAATGATAATCCCAACCTTTTCTAGATGGTGAAAATGTTTATTTTTCTTGGACCACTCCACTGTGTTCAGCCCCATTAAGTCAGACAGGATGGTGGTCCCCTGAAGATGTCCACATTGTAATCTATGGAGCCTGTGAATATGTCACTTTAGATGAAAGAAGGGGTTTTGCAGATGAAATTAAGGTAAGAATTGTATGGCAGGTTATCCTTGATTATCCAGGTTGGCTGTGTAATCACAGGGTTATTACAAGATGGAAGAACGAGGCAGAAGAGAAAGAGGAGATGTGACAACAGAATCAGGGACCAAAGACCAAAGACGGAAGAATTTATTCGAAGAATCTATTCTGGTGTCTTTGAAGATGGAGGAACATTCCATAAGCTAAGGAATGTAGGCAGAGTCTAGAAGCTAGGAAAGGTATGGATTCTTATTTAGAATCTCCAGGAGAAATATGATCCTGCCAACCCCTTGATTTTAGTCCAATAAGATCCTCCAGAACTGTAAGATAAGATAAATGTAACAATACATTTGTATTGTTAGAGTCCACTGAGTTTGTGGTAATTGGTTATAGCAGCAGGAGGAAACTAATACACAGAACATTTAATTTCCAGGTGAGCATCCCCTACGCTCCACTGCGCTGCAGCATTAACCATGGTGGTCATGTGTTGCAGAGGCTACAGCTGCAGGATGGGGAACTTCTGTAAGCCTGCGTCTCAGAGTCTCTCGGGGGAATGCACTTATCACTCAGACCAAGAGTTATCACTCAGACCAAGAGTTATCACTCAGACCAAGTGAGAATAAACCTCTGTTCTGATGGGACCTTGAGATTTTATGATTGTTTGGTTTTATAGGCTACTCTAGACTCTCCATTAGTACCCGAGCTCTGCCTGGTTCACTCAGGTCTTCATGAATAAGGTTGTTATCAGTGGTGTGCTGACAAATGGTAACAACCAGTTCTCAGAAAACAAGAGAGACACACCCTGATTTGTAGTGTTGATGATTTCCATGGTATAAATATTACCACCTGGGCTGATTCTAGGCTACTAACCCCATGTCACTGATGATGGAGCTGTAGAGTGATGGCATAGTCAGCTCTGAGAGCCTGTGAGAGTTAGAACCCCGGGTGACATCTTGACTGGATCTAAAAGATGGGACAAAGTTTGCTACTTTTATAATGTTGACAGCAGTATCTCTATGGAGGGAGCCTGAAGGTGGAAGAGTACACAGCCTGTCTGTGGCAACAATAAATTGAAAAGTTGTATTTGGTAAAAAAAAATAATAATAATAAAATTACTTATTTGTTTATTTTTGGCTGAGCTGGGACTTATTTATTACTTACTTGTTTATTTTTGGCTGAGCTGGGACTATGTTGCTGTGTGCGGGCTTTCTCTGATTGCCGCAGGCTAGGGCTACTCTTGGCTGCATTGTGTGCATTTCTCGCTGCGGTGGTCTCCCATGTTGCAGAGCATGGCTTTTGTAGTTGCAGCATGTGGGCTCAGTAGTTGCGGCTACCAGACTCTAGAGCTTGGGTTCAGTAGTTGTGGTGCCCAGGCTTTAGTCGCTCCAAGGTATTTGGGATCTTCCCAGACCAGGGGTTGAAACTGTGTCCCCTGCATTGGCAGGCAGATTCCCACCCACTATGCCACCAGGGAAGTCTTGTATCTGGTAATATTTTGATTAAGACTTTCAAACAGAATTGGAAGGGTGCAACTGTTCATGGTAAAATAAATGTCAGCAATTAAATTTTAATTTAAGATTCACTTAATATACTCACTCAAGGCAAATCATTTGACAAATTATGTTTGAATTTTAAGTGATGACTGTGTGTCTTATTTTTGTGACAAAGTAAGTTACTGCCATATTAAAATTAAAAAAAAAAAAAAAACCAGAACATTCAGGATATATTTTTTGTACAATGACTAAATTAAATGAACTTTGTTACCTTTGCTTTATTGGTCAAATACTTTAGTATTACCCGTTAAATATTTAAGAGTATATAAATGCCAACCTAGGGGTATTGTTGTTGTTATTTACTTGCTAAGTCCAACTCTTTTGCAACCCCATGGACTGTAGCCCTCCAGGCTTCTATGACCATGGGATTTCTCAGGCAAGAATACTGGAGTGAGTTGCCATTTCCTTCTCTAAGGGCTCTTCCTGACCCAGGGATCGAACCTGAGTCTCCTGCATTGGCAGGCTTTGGCAGGCCTATTCTTTGCTGCTGAGCCACCAGGTAGACAAAAGTAGAAATGATACTCATTGGTATAGTGATCATGAAATAGCTATTCTGGCTAAAAGTTTGGCCGAGACTGTGGTTAATCCTCCTTAAACTTCACCTTTGCTCTTGTCTCTATGAAGTGACTGACCTCCTCTGAAGGTCTTTCAGATGCTGCCCTTCTGCATAATCATTCCTTCATGCTTTGTATGTGTGTGCAAGCATGGGTACACATATGTGCATGCAGGCATATGTATGCACACATGCACGCTCAGACACACCCATACATACTTACATACACACATATACAGACACACACACACACGTTTTAGAGACTTGCATGAAGCGCTTTGAATCATTGAATTATCTGGGGACTTCTTGGCAGCCTTTTCCCCTTACTCTTATACCCATGGCCTGGCGCATGCAAATAAGGGATAGGTAGGTGGTGGAAACAACACCGTGAGTGGAACACTCTAGCTTTCAGTGTAGCTCAATCCTACCCCCACAGCTATCCTCTGCATCAGTGTACATTTGAGCAAAGCTGTGACAACAAAGAGTGAAGCTAATCCTTCCCACGGGGGGCCTGAATATTCAGGTTGATTTTATTATATGGAAGAAAGGCAGTCCATAGGCATATCCTGTAGTGATAGTGTATGTGTTCTTAGGATGGCAGAAATGCTCACGTGAACAAAGGCGGCATGATTCCTTGATTTCCAAAATAAGATCAGGGTTTCAGAACAGAGTGATCTAGCAGCTACCTAATGATTCAGACAAGGAGCAAAGCCCAGTGGGCTTCTCACTTTAGCACAAATTTAAACACTTCTAGAATAGTTTATTTCCAAATTTGGATTATTCTATTGGAGCAGTGAAGACATTTATTCCACGTATCAGATGTAAAAGAAATGGTGAAGCCCCTACAGACTCAAAAATACTTTCAATGTTCATATTCTCTAGAATCAATAAGGGTGGTGAACATTGCAAAGAAACTTCAAACAGTAAAGTAGCCAAGATTTGACCAGAAAATGGGCTAAAGTGGCTGGTGCTCTACTCATTTCTTGCAAAATCTATAGCAAATGGAATTGTGATACTGGGCTCCCTGAAAGCACAGCCTGAGATGACAATTTCTAGTGTCCAGATAGTTTACTTGGGAATGTGATTCCAGGGAGCAGGAAGGAAGGATGTAGCGAATGAAACAGAGAAGAAAGCAAGCCTGTACAGAAATGCATTATCGAGTTGTCCAGTCCTCTGGGCAGCCATTATTCTATTTTGCTGGAACTTCTGAGGAGCCTCATGAAATATGCCTCAGAACTGACTACACGGGGAACAAAACGAGGAAGAATTTTCCATTGACTCCCCTCTACCATTCGTTAAGGGTACCTTTGTACCCCTCATGCCTTGTATTGTACCTGTGTTCTAATGGACATCCCACACTGCAGAGACAGAGAAGCCCACGGCAGAAGTCAAGAGATGCATGCACAAGTCCAGGTAAGGTGGCTATCAGACTGACATTGCATTAAGCTGGCAGAAACATGCACAGAACTGGCATTCCAAACAGAGGTTGGAATAAGAGAGTGCCAAGTGGATGAAAATATGTTTAAGTATCTGATATAGGCTGTATTAGTCAGTAATAAATAGCCCCCAAAACACTTAAAAGAACAATAGGTTTTCCCTTTTGCTTTCAGACCGAAGGAGCGGACTCTAATTAGGACATTTCATTCTCAAGGCAGAAGGAAAAGAGCAAAAGAGGTACCATATGATGATTTTTAAGACATTTACTCAGATGTGAAACATATCATTTCTGCTCATGTATTACTGGCCAAAGCATGCCATGGCCAAGGAGCACAGGGCAGAGAACTAAACTCTACAGGGAAGCACTATAAGTCACAAAGCAACAGGCAGGATTTTATCAGCCTCTTTCAGGGAAGGTAGAGAATAAGTCACGACAATAAGTAATCCAATCCTGGGCATCTCACCATATGAAATGTTTATTGGAAGGCCTGTGAGATGTCTTTTTACTTCTACTATTATTTACTTATTAGATAATTAATATAACTAATGCAATTATTATATAGCATTAATAGTCTGGGGAAGCCCAATAAAATGTAATAAAGTATTTCTTTCACATATACAAGCCCTACTCATTGAGCTTGACATATGTGATACAGCAGAGACTGAATTCACATCAAGATTCATCAAAGACATCACTTATCAATGGCCACCAATGTTGCTGTCAAATGCAAGTTCTCCCATTCTCATCCATGTCTGTCACTGTAAGAACACATTGGCCACAACTTTAAAAAATATATATTATGGTTAGTTTTGCCTTTTCTTTTAGACGCAGGACTGAAAATAGAAGTATTTGATTGAACTCCAGAAAGGTGGTGAATGTCCACAGGGGTTCTTGGGCAATTTGAGATGACTTGTCTTCGACTCTTAGACCCTGTTTTTACCTTATTTTATTTTATTTGGCTGTGTTGGGTCCTGGTTGCATGTGGGATCTTTTAGCTGTGACATGTGAACTCTTGGTTGCAGTCTGTGGGATCCAGTTCCCTGAACTGGAATTGAACCTGGGCCCTCTGCATTACGAGTGTGGGATTTTAGCCACTGGACCACCAGGGAAGTCCCATCGACTTTCCATTTTAACCACGGCTGGTGCATAAGGAAAATCCAACCCAAGTTTCAATTGGCCAACCACCTTTTCACATCTCCTCCCCAGTGGTTTCTGTCCTTTATACTGAAGATACTCAAAGAAATTTCAAAAGGAACTGCCTTCACGGAGAAGAGATTTTCATGTTTAATTTGCACATTGTCTTAGTCCAGTTGGGCTGCTATAACAAAATACCACAGACTAAGTAGCTTAGAATCAACAGAACTTTCTTCTCACAGTTTTGGAGGCTGGAAGTTCAAGATCAAGGGGCCTCTATAGACGCATTCTGGTGAGAGTCCTTCTTGGTTCAGAGTGGGCACCTTCTCACTGTGTCCTCATATGCTGGAAGGGACTAGGGATCTCTTTTATAAAAGCCACTAATCCCATTTGTGAGGGCTCCACCCTCACGACTGAATCACTTTTCACAGGGCTACCTCCTAATGCCATCCACTTTGGGGGTTAGGATTTCAACATGTGAATTTTGGGGAAATGTGCTGTGTGCCCAGTCTCTTTGCGACCCTATGGACTGTAGCCTGCTAGGTTTCTCAGTCCCTGAGATTATCCCAGCAAGAATACTGGAGTGTGCAATTAAAAAAAAAAAAAAAAGAATACTGGAGTGGGTTGCTATTTCCTACTCCAGGAGATCTTCCACACCCAGGAATCAAACCCAAGTCTCCTGTGGCTCCTGCATTGGCTGGTGGTTTCTTTACCACTGAGGCACCTTGGGGGAGATACCACCATGTTTATTTTCCATGAAGTTGAAAACTTCCAACCAACTCGTGGCTTTGGCTATCTCCCAATTGGATCAAGAGGGCATATGTTTTCAAGCTAGATACAGTATTAGTTTTTCAGCTTTACTGATGTATAATTAGTTGACAAAAGCATATACACAACTAATGTAGGCAATTTGGTAAGCTTGGCACATGTATACAGCAACAAAATCTGGGAAATAAATCTGTTCATTCTCTCTGAAGGGCAGATTCAATTTCAATCATCTCTTTTCTGCCCCAAAATGTTGTAATTGTTTTCTCAATAAAAAAGTAAGAGCTGAGAGCTTCAGGTCTTCCTGACTAGTTATCCTACTATCAAAAATATAAACAGACAGCTGAGGAGTAGATGCAGAAATTTTAAATGGCATAACCACTTAAAGGAAACTGTTTAAATAAAGTTGCAGACTAAAAATCATTTAGGAGAATAAAATGCTGATCTGTGTATAATAGCTGTAAAGAGTGCCCTTTCACAGTGTGTCTGTAACAGTGGAAACAAACCTTTAGGGATTATTATGCCCTATTGAATGTAGCCTTTAATTTCTAAAAAAAATCCCTTTTAATGCTAATTAATCATTGTTGGTAATAATATTTAAATTAGAGTCTCTAATTTTAGAAGACCCATGAACAAGTTTGTCTTTATGTTCCAGAAGAGCTTTGGAATTTATTTCCTCTGTCTCCATGAAAAAAGGTATAAGTATACAGATGATTCCTTGTTTTAAAACAATTTGAATAAATGGCTGATTTGGCAACCCACTCCAGTACTCTTGCCTGGAGAATCCCATGGACAGACGAGCCTGGCAGGCTACAGTCCATGGGGTCACAAGAGTCTGACACAACTTAGTGACTAAACCAACTAAACCATTGTCACATTACTGCGCAAATACTTCAATATTGTACTAATGAGGTCAGATGAAATGAGTAATGTAAGAGGAACCATAATTAAGGGTTAAAGTGATCTTAGAGGTAAGAAAGTTATGTAGTAGCAAGAGGTTGATACCAGTAAAGACTTATGGGGGACTGGGGAAAACTGGCTGTAATTTGGTCAGTGCTGGGGGGAGAGCTGAAAACATTTGTCCCCATCAAATGCCTCTCCCTTTATATGATCAGTGGGATCATGAAAGGACCCAACATCTCCATGGCATGTTATACTTTTGGTTGAATGTGACATGTCTAAAAAATAATGAAGCCAGATTTTTTCTTGTGATATAAGGAAGTAGGGCAGAGTGATTATCAAGGCCACCTCCACCTATGTTCAATGGAGCAGCACTTGGCTCCATGAATGCTCAGTCTGCTGAAATTAAAGGAATGTTTCTCATTGTCCATATTAAAGTTCTGGCTCAGAGAGCAAAGACTTAATACCAAATTTTACATGAATTTCAATAAACCAAGGATAAATTATCAGACATATTAATTAAAGTCTATTAAGAGATACAGTAGTGTTATGATCAGGAATTTATTTTTTGCTGTCATATTGGGTTTTTAAAAGGCAGAGGAGCACTCTAGTAAAAATAAGCACATGGAACACCCTGATTTGGAGTTTTATTTGGAGTATAATTGCTTTTCAATGTTGTATTACTGATCTTGGTTTTGAATAACAAACTCAAAAAACAGGAACCAGGACTTTGGAGAAATGACTTATTCTAGGACTGAGCCAGGAAATATACAAGATCAGAACATCTAGTAACAATAGAAAGTAAAGAAGTACTCCCCGCCCAAAATACTCATACACTGATAGAGGCAAACGGTCACGGGAGTCAATTGACAGGGATTCCAATGGACAAAAGTGGGAGAATTTGAGCAATAAAATAAACCAGCATTGGATTATAACCCAGAGTATAAAAAAAGTATACATGAGCTCATACTGTTATAAACAAATGGTTGAGTAACAAGTGCAGGAGACCAATTTCCTCTGCAGAAGAATTCCAAATAATTTATGCAGAATCTCCACCCTCAAGATGGGAGAGCACAGCTCCCCATTCTTTAGTTGTGGGCTGCAAATAATGACTGCATTCTAGTGTGGAAAAGAAGAGGGAAAAAAGTAAGTTTACAGTGGAAAAGATTGACAGACGCTACCTTAGTGACCAAACACCTAGTCGTAAATCACATGGATGGTAAATACTCATGATACAATGTGATGAAAATGGTAATTTACCTTTGCAGTCTTCCTCCTGATAACCTATAACCCCAGTCTTATCATGAGAAAAACATCAGGTACATTCCAGCATGGATCATTCTACAAAATACTCCTCAAAACTGTCAAGGTCATCAAAAACAAGGAAAATCTGAGAACCAGCCACGGTGAGGAGATGCCTAAGGAGACATGATGACTAAATGTCGTGTGGTACCTGGGATAGGATTCTGAACAGAAGAAGGACCAGAGGTTAAAACTAAGGAACGCTGAATCAAATTTAACAAGAATGTATTGAATTGGTTCATTAATTACAGTAAGTGTACCATGCTAATGTGAGATGTTCAGTTCAGTTCAGTTGCTCAGTCGTGTCCATCTCTTCGTGACTCCATGGACAGCAGCATGCCAGGCTTCCCTTTCCATCACCAACTCCCAGAAGTTGCTCAAACTCATGTCCATCGAGCTGGTGATGCCATCCATCACCATGTAATGTGAGATGTTAATAACAGGGAAATCTGGGCGTGGTATATATGAGAACCCTTTGTGCTGTCTTCTCAGTTTGCTTATGAATCTAAAACTGTTCTAAAAAATAAAGCCTGTTTTTTAAGAAGGTAGAGGGTGGCATTGCTTAAATTTCAAAATGATTTCAAGACTGAGACTAGAATGAGGCATATGAATCAATAGTCTCAAGGGTAAAATTTAAGGGATATCAACATAAATGATGTTTCACTGAAATATTTTTGAGAAGCACAATTAATGCAAAAAATCCATAATGAATCAAATATCAAAATTTTAAATAAAGACAGGATCAGCATCAGTGCCATGTTGACCTATAGTTGTTTCTGAGGCCAAAAAAAAATCAGTCAGTTGAATCAGATGCTGGTCGTGTCTTCAGTTCATTTTTGATATTTTGTCCATCATGGAATTTTGGCGTTCATTTGATTTTTAAAAGATGTTACCATAAAATATTATTATTTTGAGGGCTGTTTGGAGCTTCTTAATTTTGTGCTGGAAGATGACTTCCTCCCTTGCCTCATCCTGACCTCAGCCCTGAGCGCCTGTCACCTCTCACAGATCCTCTTTTTCCCGCCTCTCCTTGTGCCTCTGCTCGTATGACAATGGGCCTTGCAGTCCCTGGAACCTTCTAGAAATCTCCTCCATTAGGAATTTTGCACTGGAATCTTCTCTGCCTGAAATGCTTTTACCCCAGAAAAACACAGTTTGGCTCCTCAGCGCCCTCAGTTCTTCGCATAAACAGCATGCTCTCTGAAAAGTCTATCCTCCTGTAATTCCTAAATGAAGAGTCTGTTTTCTCTTTCCTGTGACTTCCAAGTTTCATTTTATGCTCTCACTCTTTTTTATTATAATTTTTTGGTGGGTGCACACTGCTTTATTTTCACTTATTATTTATTTTATGTTTGGCTGTCCTGGGTCTTCATTGCTGCACATGGGCTTTCTCTAGTTGCAGAGAGCAGGGGCACGTTCTAGCTGTGGTGCACAGGCTTCTCGCTGCAGAGCACAGGCGCTAGTCACAGGAGCACCAGTAGTTGCAGCACAGGGGCTCATTAGTGGCGGCTTGCAGGCACTAGAGCTTGCAGGCTTCTGGAGTTGTGGCCAAGAGGGTACTTGTGGGTAGTTGTGGCACACGGGCTCGGTGGCTCTGTGGCATGTGGAATCCTTCCAGACCAGGGATTGAAACCGTGTCCCCTGCATTGGAAGGCAGACTCTTATCTACTGTATCATCAGGGAAATCCTGGTCTCTCTCTTTTTAAAAATCTCCATGATTCTTCTGATTTCCTCTACTAGATTGTAATTTTCCTGAAGAGAGAAATTTTTGTTGTTGTTGTTACTGTCTGGGGCATGGTTGTTGCTCAGCAAATCTTTGTTGAATGAATGGCTTGATCACTCAAAGATTCACTGAAACTGTTGAGAGGGTCAGAGATTCCTTTGATTCAGATACACATTAGGGCTGCCCAGGTGGTGCAGTGGTAAAGAATCCACCTGCCAAGGCAAGAGGCACGAGAGACACGGTTCAGTCCCTGGGTCAGAAAGAGCCCCTGGAGAAGGAAATGGCAATACACTCCAGTGTTCTTGCCTAGGAAATCCCAAGGACTGAGGAGCCTGGCCATGGGGTCGTAAAGAGTTGGACATGACTAAGCGACTGAGCACACACAGATACACATAAACTGTCAAGTGTTTAAGAAGTAGAATGGACTCAGTCCCAAAGACTGAATTAAGGAAAATTTCTGCAAAATGATATTGGGCACAGTCATTAATTTAATATAAATGTATATTTTAATTAAATGTCTTTATATAATTTAAATAATTTAATCCATATCTAATGTAGTTATATATATTAAATTTAAATCTCTCTCTCTCTATATATACATGTATATTATTTACATTTGTCCTGAACTTCCACAGGAAAACAGCACATCTGAATAGGATGTTTTCAAAACAACTTGAGAAAATATGCCAAAGTCATCTATGTTATAAAAATCCCATCTGAAACCAGACAAATCATGGTCTTAATTAATAACAAGTGAGGAAAATATTGGCTTATTTTGTGGCTATTGGTGTCTTTGATTTTGCAGAATTTACCCAGTATAGGCAAAATATCACATATGTTAATGGGAAATTGAAAGTCTCTGAGTCTCTTGACTCAAAGGAAAAAAAAGAACAAAACTGAGATGTTTCATAATTGTCTTTGTTTTTCCTCCAAAATGAAATATTTCAAAGATTCAAAGATTTAGAAAAATGTAGGCTGTAATACAGAGAAGGCAATGGCACCCCACTCCAGTACTCTTGCCTGGAAAATCCCATGGACGGAGGAGCCTGGTAGGCTGCAGTCCATGGGGTCGCTAGAGTCGGACATGACTGAGCAACTTCACTTTCACTTTTCACTTTCATGCATTGGAGAAGGAAATGGCAACCCTCTCCAGTGTTCTTGCCTGGAGAATCCCAGGGGCGGTGGAGCCTGATGGGCTGCTGTCTCTGGGGTCGCACAGAGTTGGACACGACTGAAGCGACTTAGCAGCAGCAGCAGCAGCAGGCTGTAATACAATGAACATTCAGATTCTGACCAATCAATTTGTCAAATTATGCTATTTTTCTATATTTGCTCAGATTATTGCCTTTTTCCCTAAGAAGCAAAACCTGATAGAATTGGTCCATAATATACACATCCTCACTCCCATGATCCTCTTCCCTCTCCAGTTAAATATTCTCCTAAATTTCTTCATCATTCCCATGAATGCTTTTATACTTTCATTGATATGTATGTATTCTTAAATAATTTGTAGTTGCTTTCCATATTTTAAAAAACTTTATATAAATTTCATCCTACTCTATATATTCATTTGAAATATTTTTCTTTTGTTAAAAATTATGTTTTTAAGATTCATTCATGTTGATACATGTGATTTTGGCTACTGCAGTATTACATTGTTTAAATATGCCTTTTCATCATTATAAACCCTGCTGTACACATTATTCCTTGCCTATATCTCCTTTTGTGTACAGCTGAGAGTTCTCTGAGATTGCTGCCTGGAAGTAGGTCTGTGTTTTTTCAATCCAATTTCATTGGAACATGGCCTATTTTCTATGAACTTGTTTATTTTGCACAAAAATTATATCACCAAATCTAATCACTCACCTTCAACTCCATATTCTGACTTCTGACTCTATTCAGAAAGCTCATCCATACTGAAAGTTTAAAAGGCTATGACCACTGAGCAGTTTCTAAATGATCTGACTTATGTATGGTCTGAGAGCAGTTTCTTGAAAGGTGCTCCCCAAATATTTTAAGCCATAGTATCATCACTGAAATAAGTATGTATCTCCTACAGTTTACAAGTCTGGAGAGCTATTTCTTATGTTAATGTGTAAATGTATTATTTATTTAAAAATAAAGAACCATTAGTAGAAAAAGTGCAACAACAACAACAAAAAGCCTGAAACAGCAGTTAAGAGAGATGAAGGTATTGTAAAGCGAATTCAGTCAGCATCATCCGTGGATCCTTCTTTCTATCCCGTTAAGAGAGATGAAGGTATTGTAAAGCGAATTCAGTCAGCATCATCCGTGGATCCTTCTTTCTATCCCGTTAAGAGAGATGAAGGTATTGTAAAGTGAATTCAGTCAGCATCATCCGTGGATCCTTCTTTCTATCCCAGGGATCATACACCTGAAAGGGGGGAAGAAAGGTTTCCTGCTACTTTCATTAGAGCTGGATTTTTTGGGATCATTCTTGGAAGGGCTGTCAAACCAAGGGGTTCATCATCTAGTTGGGTTGTATAGCCTCTGCCAACTCTCTCACCAACTCCCTCTGGTTGCCCATCCATCAATCTTTGAGGTGGAGACATGGAAGGGAAAATAAGGAAAACCCTGCAATGCTTTCTTCTGGCAACTTTCATTATATTGCTTCACTTCAAGCAAAAGCCAATCATATCCCCTCCTCTTTCTAACCCTGCCATTTCCCACTCCTGCTGTTCTCTGAGTATATCACCATTCCCTTCTCTTCATTTTCCTGTCTGTCTTCAAAGTAAAAAAACACCAGACATATGCTGGCAGGTAGGGACATGCTAGAATGGCCAGAATATGTCCGTACTCATGCTGGGATGAGGCTGCGGGGAGGACACGGGCTTTTCCATCATCTCAAAAGTTGAAACACTCTCTGGCCCACTCCTTTTAAATCTTTCAGATTTATTTTTCCCAAAGCCTTTGGGGTTAAGCAATGACTGATGCTCTCCAGGTCTCCCATCCCACCTACAAGACTGCATGACCTTTCCTCCTGTGCCTTCCTGCAGTGGGGAGAGAACTTGGTTAGACAGCTGATTTAGGGGGGGAAAAAAAAAAACTCTTTAAATAATTTGTCCATAACACTAAAGTTCTATTAGTGAACATTGTCACTTTGAGGACAAGCATCGCTTTAACTCAAGAGAACACAGTCCAGCTGTTAACTTAAAACTGCTGCCATTTCCCAATCTAGAAAGTGAGATTCAGGAGGTCATTTGGGAGAAAATGGCTTTGTCAATACCCGGCGTAACACCACTGCTACAGCTGTGTTCTATTCTCCTAAAGCACAATGGACTTTTTAAAAATGCTCGGCTGGATAGAGGTTAACACTTTTCAGGACTTTAATGGAATTCCTGAACTTGCCTTTCTGTGGGAAATAAGGTGACCTCGGAAGAACAGCCAGAAAAAAAATACATGCAGTCCCCTTAGCTCTACAAACACTAATTGGGAGAAATGGAGTAAATTAAGGGATTCAACTTCACAGGTCCAGGAGGTTGAAACAGTGTTGCTCACCTTTTATGTTACTCATATAAGGTTCATTAAGAGTGGGCAAATGGCTTTAAGTGGTTCCTTGAATTTTATTCATATGGACGGTTTAAGGGTCTGAGAAATTTTACACTCATAGACTTAAGAAATGATTGGGTTAATTCAAAACACATTTGTTTGTTTGTTTATATTTATTTATCTTCTGGCTGTCCTGGGTCTTCGTTGCTGCCCAGGCTTTTCTCTGGTTGTGGCGAGTGGAGGCTACTCTTCCTTGAAGGGCAGGGGCTTCTCTTGTTGCAGATCGTGGGCTCTCAGATTATTCAGTAATTGTGGCACCTGGGCTCAGTATTTGCAGCTCCTGAACCCCAGAGCGCAATAGTTGTGGTGCATGAGCTTAGCTGCTCTTAGGGATATGAGATCTTCTCAGACCAGGGATTGAACCCGTGTCTCCTGAATTGGCAGGCAGATTCTTTACCACTGAGCCATCAGGGAAGTCTCTGTTTGTTTTTCAAAAAACATTTATTTCTAGTTTTTTTTTTTTTTAATTAAACTCAGGACATTGTTTATACAACTAACAATGGGGAGGTAATTTTTAAGGTTCTGGGGGAATGCTTTGTTCGTAGTGATGCTTTCTAAGCCCTACTTGACTTCACATTCCAGGATGTCTGGCTCTAGGTCAGTGATCACACCATCGTGATTATCTGGGTCGTGAAGATCTTTTTTGTACAGTTCTTCTGTGTATTCTTGCCATCTCTTCTTAATATCTTCTGCTTCTATTAGGTCCATACCATTTCTGTCCTTTATCAAGCTCATCTTTACATGAAATGTTCCTTTGGTATCTCTGATTTTCTTGAAGAGATCCCTAGTCTTTCCCATTCTGTTGTTTTCCTCTATTTCTTTGCATTGATTTCTGAAGAAGGCTTTCTTATCTCTTCTTGCTATTCTTTGGAACTCTGCATTCAGATGTTTATATCTTTCCTTTTCTCCTTTGCTTTTCACTTCTCTTCTTTTCACAGCTATTTGTAAGGCCTCCCCAGACAGCCATTTTGCTTTTTTGCATTTCTTTTCTATGGGAATGGTCTTGATCCCTGTCTCCTGTACAATGTCACGAACCTCATCCCATAGTTCATCAGGCACTCTATCTACCAGATCTAGGCCCTTAAATCTATTTCTCACTTCCACTGTATAATCATAAGGGATTTGATTTAGGTCATACATGAATGGTCTAGTGGTTTTCCCTACTTTCTTCAATTTAAGTCTGAATTTGGCAATAAGGAGTTCATGGTCTGAGCCACAGTCAGCTCCTGGTCTTGTTTTTGCTGACTATATAGAGCGCCTCCATCTTTGGCTGCAAAGAATATAATCAGTCTGACTTCGGTGTTGACCATCTGGTGATGTCCATGTATAGTCTTCTCTTGTGTTGTTGGAAGAGGGTGTTTGTTATGACCAGTGCATTTTCTTGGCAAAACTCACAAAGCTAGTGGAGGTGATGGAATTCCAGTTGAGCTATTCCAAATTCTGAAAGATGATGCTGTGAAAGTGCTGCACTCAATATGCCAGCAAATTTGGAAAACTCAGCAGTGGCCACAGGACTGGAAAAGGTCAGTTTTCATTCCAATCCCAAAGAAAGGCAATGCCAAAGAATGCTCAAACTACCGCACAATTGCACTCATCTCACACGCTAGTAAAGTAATGCTCAAAATTCTCCAAGCTAGGCTTCAGCAATATGTGAACCGTGAACTTCCTGATGTTCAGGCTGGTTTTAGAAAAGGCAGAGGAACCAGAGATCAAATTGCCAACATCTTCTGGATCATAGAAAAAGCAAGAGAGTTTCAGAAAAACATCTATTTCTGCTTTATTGACTATGCCAAAGCCTTTGACTGTGTGGATCACAGTAAACTGTGGAAAATTCTGAAAGACATGGGAATACCAGAACACCTGATCTGCCTCTTGAGAAATTTGTATGCAGATCAGGAAGCAACAGTTAGAACTGGACGTGGAACAACAGACTGGTTCCAAATAGGAAAAGGAGTTCGTCAAGGCTGTATATTGTCACCCTGTTTATTTAACTTATATGCAGAGTACATCATGAGAAATGCTGGACTGGAAGAAACACAAGCTGGAATCAAGATTGCTGGGAGAAATATCAATAACCTCAGATATGTAGATGACACCACCCTTATGGCAGAAAGTGAAGAGGAACTCAAAAGCCTCTTGAAGAAAGTGAAAGTGGAGAGTGAAAAAGTTGGCTTAAAGCTCAACATTCAGAAAATGAAGATCATGGCATCGGGTCCCATCACTTCATGGGAAATAGATGGGGAAACAGTGGAAACAGTGTCAAACTTTATATTTTTGGGCTCCAAAATCACTGCAGATGGTGATTGCAGCCATGAAATTAAAAGACACTTACTCCTTGGAAGGAAAGTTATGACCAACCTAGATAGCATATTCAAAAGCAGAGACATTACTTTGCCAACAAAGGTTCATCTAGTCAAGGCTATGGTTTTTCCTGTGGTCATGTATGGATGTGAGAGTTGGACTGTGAAGAAGGCTGACCACCGAAGAATTGATGCTTTTGAACTGTGGTGTTGGAGAAGACTCTTGAGAGTCCCTTGGACTGCAAAGAGATCCAACAAGTCCATTCTGAAGGAGATCAGCCCTGGGATTTCTTTGGAAGGAATGATGCTAAAGCTGAAACTCCAGTACTTTGGCCACCTTATGCAAAGAGTTGACTCATTGGAAAAGACTCTGATGCTGGGAGGGATTGGGGGCAGGAGGAGAAGGGGACGACAGAGGATGAGATGGCTGGATGGCATCACTGACTCGATGGATGTGAGTCTGAGTGAACTCCAGGAGTTGGTGCTGGACAGCGAGGCCTGGCGTGCTGCGATTCATGGGGTCACAAAGAGTGGGACACGACTGAGCGACTGATCTGATCTGATCTGGGGGAATGCTATCTTACTCTAGAGAGGACTTAGTTTTTTGTTTTGGCAGTGCCATGTTGCATGTGGGATCTTAGTTCCCTGCTCAGGGATGGAAATTGACACCCCTTTCAGTGGATGCATATAGTCTTAACCACTGAACCACCAGGGAACTCCCAAACATATATATTAACTGCTGATTACACATCTAGCATCATGGGTGACTCTCCAATAGCATACAGCTTTTACACTAGTTCATTTCCTAAGTAAGCTTATTATCAAGTGTATTAGCTGCCTAATAAGATGAGATGAGATGGTTGGATGGCATCACTGACTAGATGGACATGAGTTTGAAAAAAGTCCTGGAGTTGGTGATGGACAGGGAAGCCTGGTGTGCTGCAGTTCACGGGGTCACAAAGAGTTGGACACAAATGAGCGGCTGAACTGAACTGAACTGATTAGCTTCCTAGGTCTGCCGTAACAAATTAGCAGAAATCAGGTGGTTTAGAACAACAGAAGTTCATTCTTCCACAGCTCAGGAAGTCAGCATCCAAAATCAAGGCGTCAGCAGGATCGGGTCCTTCTGGAGGAAAAATCCATCCCATGCTTCTCTCCTGGCCTCTGGTGGCTGCTGGCAATCTTCGGTACATCTTAGATTGTAAATGCATTACTGCACACTGCCTTTTTCTTTTTGTGGCCCTGAGTCCTTTCTCCTTCTTATAAAAATACCAATCTTTGGATTTAGGACCCACCCCAAATCTACACGGAGAAGGCAATTGCACCCCACTCCAGTACTCTTGCCTGTAAAATCCCATGGACAGAGGAGCGTGGTAGGCTGCAGTCCATGGGGTCGAAAAGAGTCAGATATGACTAAGTGACTTCACTTTCACTTTTCACTTTCATGCATTGGAGAAGGAACTGGCAACCCACTCCAGTGTTCTTGCCTAGAGAATCCCAGGGATGGCAGAGCCTGGTGGGCTGCTGTCTATGGGGTTGCACAGAGTTGGACACGACTGAAGCGACTTAGCAGCAGCAGCAGCCAAATCTAGGATGATTTCATCTCAAGATCCCTAATTAATTACATCTGCAAATACCCTTTTCCAAAACGAGGTTACATTCTGAATATGGGCATGAAGTTTGGCGGTAGGCACCATTCAACCCACTATACCAAGCAAATATGTAAAAATAATCTGAATAGCACATCTTAAAATACAACCTGGAGGCCAGTTGTAGGTCATAAAAATTCTCTATGCATTTGGCCTCCACCACACCTTGAATTGCTTGTGTTCGTGGTAAGAACACACAAGGGTGCCCTCCACACCATGATACCACTCTGTCACTCCTATGAATGCCAAGAGACCCAGCCTAAGAGGGACCTGAGAAACAGACCAGATCATCTATATTTTTTGTGGGAGCATCAGGTCTAAATATCCTACTTCCCAAGTCACCAGAGATTCAACTTTCCCAGGTTATCCATCCTTGGTGGGGCACTAATTCTGTACATTCCTAAATCTAACCATTTACATACTTTTCTGAATCTTCGGCCTACTGGCATAAATTAATAATCTGCTGTCAGCAAAATCTTATATTTTTAACCTCTTCTCTGCACAACCTTTGAGCTTTTTGTACCAACTGAAACCCATTCCCAAAGGACTCTGATTCCCCTAAAAACTACTCAAATGGTGCTTAGAAAAATACACCACGTATGTACCACATGACCCGGAAGTGGGGTACAAGACCTTCTGCTCCTCACGGCTACTTCTAAACACTGTGTCCTCTTCTTCCTCAAGAAGCTCGAAGCCCCTCATCATAATACATCATCTGCCACTTTTCCTGGCTGCAGCTGTTGATTGACATCTTGGTCATATCCTCAGTCACTCAGATTTTTATTCCCTGGCTCATCATCTTTACCCTCAACACTGTTTCTGGTGATCTTGACATTCATTAACATGATCTACTCAACCCTTAGCCTTTCACTACCTTCACGTGGGCTTCCCAGGTGGCTCAGTGGGTAAAGAATCTGCCTGCAATGCAGGAGACATAGGCAGATGTGGGTTTAATCCCCAGGTTGGGAAGATTCCCTGAAGGAAGGCATGGCAACCCACCCAGTATTCTTCCCTAGAGAATCCCATGGACAGAGGAGCCTCATGGGCTATAGTCCATAGGGTTGCAGAGTCGGACACAACTGAAGCGACTGAGCACATCTCTTCACCTTACTTCCACAGATCTTTTCCCAAACCCTACCACAATCACTTCTCCAGAACAGTATACTCTGCTGGAAATAAAATGTGAGTCATGAATGTGAGTCATATGTGCAATTTTAAATGTCATAGTAGCCACATTAAAAAAGTGAAAAGGAACAGGTGACATTAATTTCAGTGGCATATTTTATTTGACCTAATGTATCCAAAATATTATCATTTAAACAACTGATAAATATCAAGTATTAATGATTTTTTTACATTTGTTCCACATCAAATTCTTGAAATCTAACATGTATTCTACACATGCAGCATATGTTAATTTGAACTAGCCATATTTCAGTCTTGAGTAGACACATGGCTCTGGGCTATCATACTATATATGTAGCTCAGCTCTAGAGAATGACTATACTCTAGATCTTGTCATAATTCATCTTTGAACAACCAACATCATCCTAATATTGAGGCTCTCATACCCTGATGTGTAATACATGTAGCCTTCTACATGTATTAGAAGGCTCACTTTCTAGCTCACTGACCCTAAAAATCCCAATCCAAGAATTCTTCCACTCTGTGCAGACCTCTAATCAACTGACCTACTTCTTCTTCTTCTTCTTTTTTTTACTGTCCTTCATCTTTCTAATGTCAATACTTTCCTCCTAACTTTCCTTAGATTCTCTGTTCTATCGACTATGATGACTCCCTCACAAATACCCACAAGCCCTTGCTCCCACTTTTGTACTTACTTGACTTTTGTACTTACCTGACTAGTGAAATCCCATCTCCAGTTAAGCTCAACTCTTGACCTCTGTTTCCCACTTGCACCAGAACAGTTGACTGGCCGGAGACAATGCATGACCACAAGACTCTCAAGTGGGACCTCAGAAATATGCTACATTTCCTTAATCAGTGAAATCTCCAATTCTCTGAGACAGCTGTTTGACCTTTTCTCTTCTCTTCCCAAACTGATTACCTCACTCCTTGTTTCACTTAGAAAACAGAAGCAATCAGAGGAAAATAACCTCATTTTTTTCCCAGGAAAATCTATCAACTAATGGCATCTAAATCCCTCTATTCTGCCTGATGCCCTGTTAACATTATGGAGGATGCCTTGGCCTATCTCAGGCAGACCTCTTTTTCTGAGTGTAGATCCTGTCCAATCTCACTGACTCAGGGACTTTGCTCCTGCAATTATTACCTGCATCATCAATTGCTACCTCCTCTCCACTGGATTCATCTCATCCTTATACAGAAAGGCTACATGTATTAAATATTTAAAAAAAAAAAAAAAAGAATCCTCCCTTGATCTTAGGATCTCCTCCAGGAATGCCCTGCTTCTCTGTTTACCTTCTAAGTAAAATTCCTTTAAGGAGTTGTCTAGATTTCCCATCTCTAATTCCTCGTTTGTAATTTTCTTTTCCGTTCCCTCTGTGTAGGCTTTTGTCCTTTCTCAGTCACCTCACCCACTCAGAGCTGTCTAGTCCAAGTCACTAACGTCTTTCATCTTGCCAGATCAATGTAAAATTCTCAAGACCGATTTAAGTTGAGCTTTAGCACATTTGACACAGTCACTCTGTCCTTCGTGAAACACTTTATCAGCCTTCTATGACTTTCTTCTTGGTTTCTGTTTACCTCATTGGCTTCTTCCCTTTCCCTCTCTTGATGAATCCATCATGATCTCATCCCTTCTCTTAAGTTGGAATATCCCACAGCTCAGTTCTCAAAGTTCTTCTCTCTGATCTCATCAGATCTCATGGTTTTAAATCTCCCTGTATCATGCTGTTCTCAATATCTATGCCTCTTTATCTTTTCCTTGCCTTGAACTCTAACTCATAACTAACTTATCAACATCAACATCTGAGGTTTGATAGATATCTGAGACTTAATATTTCCAATTAAAGTTTATTTCACCTTCCCTAAGTTACTTTTTCTCCAGTTACTTATGTCAGAAATCTAGGATTTTTGACTCTCACTTCCTTATTTTTCTCCATATGTATTTTTAGTCCATCAGCAAGGCCTGTTGAGTCTGCTTTTAAAATATATCTGAATCCAACCCCAATTCTTATCACTTTCTCTTCTCCTCTCCACTTTCACCATCATCTTTTTGCTCCCTCACCATAACTTCCACAGAATGAACCTTTAATATGTCAATATGTTTCCTGGTGGTTCAGATGGTAAAGAATTCGCTTGCAATGCACAAGACCTGAGTTCAATCCCTGGGTCAGGAAGATACCCTGGAGAAAGGAATGTCAACACACTTCAGTATTCTTGCCTGGATAAGTCCACAGAGAGAGGAGCCTGGTGGGCTACAGTCCATGCGGTTGCAAAGAGTTGGATATGACTGAGCGACTAACACTTCACTTTCAGTATATTTCCAACCTAATCTATGGCTAATCTATTCCTAATAAAATAGGAAAAGGAGTATGTCAAGGCTGTATATTGTCACCCTGCTTATTTAACTTATATGCAGAGTACATCATGAGAAATGCTGGGCTGGAGAAAGCACAAGCTGGAATCAAGATTGCCGGGAGAAATATCAATAACCTCAGACATGCAGATGACACCACCCTTATGGAAGAAAGTGAAGAAGAACCAAAGAGCCTCTTGATGAAAGTGAAAGAGGAGAGTGAAAAAATTGGCTTAAAGCTCAACATTCAGAAAACTAAGATCATGGCATCTGGTCCATCACTTCATGGCAAACAGGTAGGAAAACAGTAGAAACAGTGGCTGACTTTATTTTTCTGGGCTCCAAAATCACTGCAGATGTGATTGCAGCCATGAAGTTAAAAGACACTTACTCCTTGGAAGGAAAGTTATGACCAACCTACACAGCAACCTAGACAGCAGAAATACTACTTTGTCAACAAAGGTCCATCTAGTCAAGGCTATGGTTTTTCCAGTGGTCATGTATGGATGTGAGAGTTGGACTGTGAAGAAAACTGAGTACTGAAGAATTAATGCTTTTGAACTGTGGTAGTTTAGAAGACTCTTGAGAGTCCCTTGGACTGCAAGGAGATCCAACCAGTCCATCTTAAAGGAAATCAGTCCTGAATATTCATTGGAAGGACTGATGCTAAAGCTGAAACTCCAATATTTTGGCCACCTGATGCGAAGAGCTGACTCATTTGAAAAGACCCTGATGCTGGGAAAGATTGAGAGCAGGAGGAGAAGGGGACGACAGAGGATGAGGTAGTTGGATGGCATCACTGACTCAATGGACATGGGTTTGGGTGGATTCCGGGAGTTGGTGATGGACAGGGAGGCCTGACGTGCTGCGGTTCATGGGGTGGCAAAGAGTTGGACAGGACTGAGTGACTGAACTGAAACTGAAACTGAATCTATGGCTTTCCATCACACATAGAACAAAATCCAAACACATTAATATGCCCTATAAACCCCTACATGATCTAGCCCCTGCATTATCTCAGTGATCACTCACCATTTTCCTTCATTTTTTCCAGTCAATCTGCACTGGTTTTCTTGCTGATCCTGCATATACCAAGATCATTTCTGGTCTAGGGATTTGTACTTTTTACTCCCCTCCATGGAAACACTCTTCTCAAAGAGCTTTAAGGAGCTTATTCTGATAAGTTTTTCCATGTCTCTTCTCCAATGTCATCTTCTTTAACACTGTAGCTAAAATAGCCAACTCATACATTAATCTCTTTCTTAAATCTTGAATTATTTTGACTTATTTTCACCTGAGATTAGATTATGTAATTATTTGCTTAATTGCTCATGGTCACGGTCCTTCTCTAGAACTATAGTTATGTGAATATACAGATTTGGTCTATTTTGTTTGCTGATATATCCTTAGGGCCTAGAAGAAGACCTCAATGCTTGGTATATGATAGGTGCTCAGTAAGAATTTACTGCGTGAATGAATGAGTCAAAGACCTGTTTTCACATAACACACCACTGTAACATAAATTATCATTGCACGGTGTCTCTTATGTCAAATCATGTTTCACAAAACTACAATTCTGTAAGGCAAACACTTGCTATAATAAGGTTGTCAAGTAAAGTAGGCATTACTCTTTGCTTCAGTCTAATAAAAAAATATGAATTTCACTCATTAGTACTTTTAACTGGACAGTACCCATGTTTTGGTACCCAGAAGAATAACTGATCTGTGATATTCCTTATAAAATATAACTAAGATGATGTTCTTTGGTCTTGCTATTTGACCTTAACTAAAAGGGAAAACCTGCACCTAAGTGGGTATAACAACATCCCAACAGGAAGAACTGTACCCAACAGGAAAATTTTCATCACAATAGAAAAGTTACTCGATGGCAAAGGAAGGGCAAACTGTTGACTATTGACCTGATTGGAAAGAAGAGGCAGAGACATGAATGGAAAGAATAGAATCACAACTGATGGCGATTCTTTCATGAAAGCAGAAGTAATATGGAGCCAAGTGGGTCCTTGAAGGAGAGCAGTGACACAATGAGCATGGCATTTATAACCCATGCCCCTGAAGCCTGTGTGCCAGAAGGACTAATAGAGATTAAAGTTGGAGATTCACGTTGGGCTCTATAGGCATCATGTAAAGGAATCTGGATAACGGCAGTGTGCTGACCTACTATGGCTGAAGTGAAATTTTGAACCTCTAATTTAAACAGTGTGAGAATTTGTATTTTATTGAAGTATAGCTGTTTACAATGCCATGCTATCTTCTGCTGTACAGCAAAGTGATTCAGATATATATGTGCTGTGCTGTATTTAGTCATTTAGTCGTGTCCGACTCTTTGCAACTCCATGGACTGTGGCCCACCAGCCTCCTCTGTCCATGGGGATTCTCCAGGCGAGAATACTGGAGTGGGTTGCCATGCCCTTTTCTAGGGGATCTTCCCAATCCAGGGATCAAACCGAGATCTCCTGCATTGCAGGTGGATTCTTTACCATCTGAGCCACCAGGGAAGCCCAAGAATACAGGAGTGGGTAGCCTATCTCTCCCCCAGGGGAACTTCCTGACCCAGGAATTGAACTGGGGTCTCCTGCATTGCAAGCAGATTCTTTACAAACTGAGCCACCAGAGAAGCCCTATATATATATATATATATATATATATATATATACACATACACACACATACATACATATACATATATGTATATGTTCATTTTCATGTCCTTTCCCATTATGCTTTGTTATACAGAGTGCTGAATATAATTCCCTTTGCTATACAGTAGGACCGTGTAGCTTATCCTTCTATATGTAATAGTTAGTATCTGCTAATCCCAAACTCCCAGTCTATTCCTCCCCTACACTCTTTCCTCCTTGGCAACCTTTTTAAAAAAATAACCAGTGTTAAATAGAACTCCTTATATTTTCCAAAGGAATTGATATAGCACTGTTCCTTCCTAAGTACATTTGAGCAACTGGTAGAATTTCCAGGATCGACAGAAAAAAAAAAAAGTAATTTAGCATGCTTGAATTCATTCTGAGGCAGATAAAAGTGAACAAGGGAAAGAAGTACACTAATAATTTGTCTTTTGATGAGTAGGGTTGAAATCGTACTTTTTGCAAAGAACAGGAGAAATGGTCTCCTCATTATAAGCTAAAACTTGCATTCTAGCTTTTAAATTGAAAGTAAACAGTGAAAGTGTTACTCACTCATCTGCATTCAACTCTTGGAGACCCCATGGACTGTAGCCCACCAGATTCTTCTGTCCATGGAATTCTCCAGGCAAGAAAACTGGACTGGGTAGCCATTCCCTTCTCCAGGGGATCTTCTTAACCTGCGGATCAAACTCAGGTCTCCTGAACTGCAGGCAGATTCTTTATCATCTGAACCATCAGGAAAACCCTTTTGTATTAGATAGAAATATCTCTGCATGAAGTCATATGATTGCTGAAAATTTGTTTTAAAATAATCCATGGGTGGAATGGTGGTGATGGCTGATGAAACAAAATTGCTAGACCTAGGTGGCACAAGAAATAAAAAACTTGCCTGCCAGTGCAGGAAGCACAGGTTAGATTCCTGGGTTGGGAAAATACCATGGAGGATGGCATGGAAACCCACTCCAGCATTCTTGCCTGGAGAATCCCATGGACAGAGGAGACTGGTGGGCTACAGTCTATATGGTATGCAAATAGTCAGACACAACTGACTTAACATGAAATTTTATCATGCTTTCCCCCTCTGCTTTTGCTTATGTTTGAAAGTTTCCACACTAAAAATGAAAAACAACAATAATAAAAAAATATTTAAGACTTAGAATTCTGCTGATATCCCAAGTAAATTGTCATTGTTGTTTAGTCACTAAGTTGTGTCCAACTCATTTGTGACCCCATGGACTGTAGCCAGCCAGGCTCCTCTGTCCATGGAATTCTCCAGGCAAGAACACTGGTGTGGGTTGCCATTTCCTTCTCCAGGGGAATCTTCCAACCCAAGGGTTGAACCCACGTCTCCTGCATTGTCAAGCAGATTTTTAACCACTGAGCTAGAAGGGAAGCCCACCCCAAATAAATAAGCAAAAATAAATAAAAATTTTTTAAATTAAACAAACAAACCTCCCACAACTCCTCTTATCTCTGCAATACTGTTTTCTTTGGTCTTTCCTGCCAGAGGATGTCAATCAATGTCGGAGCACCCCAGGAGAAAGCAAGGAACCCCAACATTCATTGAGGAGAAGGCCTTGGAGAAGGGAGCCTCAGACCTTGCTTATCACATAAGCATCCCTCTTTCCCAGACCAAGTTTGATGCCATCACTGGGTGACCTATGATGGCCTCCAGTGGATCCTGAAAGCCCGATCTGGAGGTTTTGTTTTTGCTGACTTCATCTCTGCATACGGGTTTCTGATTTTCTCTCTCTTCTTCACTGAGTCTTTTTCTCTAGCATGAAACTCTACCTTTTTCTCAAAGCTTATCTCTGCCTTGGAAGGTTCTGTTAAGGCTTGGGTCTACCCATGGTTTGAAAGATGATTCCTCCGCAGACTTGGCCTCTGTCACCTCGTTTAGCTGGCTTCTCTCCCACGTTTGTTATCTAGATGAGTAGAGGGAAGTAGTTACCCAGGGCCCGTTGTCATTCATTCTGTTTTCAGCAGCCAGGACAGGAGTGAAGCCCTTTTGAACAGTAGTGGGTACGTGAAATACTCAAAGTACCTAGCAACTGGTGGGGTGAGGACATCAATCAATACTCATCCTGGGCCAGAGCTGATAGTCAATGCCTGGCCAGGTCTCACTACCACAGACCCCCTCAGTGTCAGCCCTGTTGCTGAGGCTCCCCAGATTCTCAAACACTAGATCCCTCCTGGAAGCTGGAATTCCACAGATGATTGGAAGACAATGGTTTGCTTACTTTCTAGTAGGTGTACTAGCCTATGGAAGCTTGATAAATTCTAATGCAACTTTTAAGAGATTTTATGGATTACGAAGGAAGTTCTGAGATTCCTGGTGTTTCCTTACCAATCCAGTGGATATGACTTGAATTCCTACCTAGCCATTTGGTGATGACAGGGATCTAAGACAAGTGTGATCAGACACGAATTATGCTGTTGGTCAACATTTGTTCAGGAATGTACTTATATAATGATATAATAATTTTTATATAGTTAAAAAGGAATTAATAGATACAAACTGCTGCACACAAAATAGGTAAGCAATAAAGATTTACTGTATAGCACAGGGAACTACATTCAATATCTTGTAATAACCTATAATATAATCTGAATAAAAATATAACAAAATCGCTTTGCTACACACCTGAAACTAATACGATGTTATAAATCAGCTATGTGTGTGTGTGCTCTGTGGCTCAGTCATGTCTGAGTTTTTGTGACTCTGCACTTTAGGCTGCCAGGCTCCTCTGTCCATGGGATTTTCCAAGCAAGGATACCAGAGTCAGTTGCCATTTCCTACTCCAGGGCATTTTCCTGACTCAGGGATTAAAACCGAGTCTCTTGCATCTCTTACATTGGCAGGTGGATTCTTTACCACTGCGCCACCTTGGAAACTCTATTCTTGAATAAAAAATGTGGTGCAACTGACTCTTTTTAAACCCTCACTAACATGTACCTTTCCACATGACCACTGCTCTTCTCACACAGATGACAGAGAACACAAGTCACTGATTGAGCCATATATATATATATATATATTTTTTTTTTTTTTTTTTGCAGCATCTCTTTGAGAATTGCTTCACAAAGATCCTTTGGAATACTTGTTTTCATCGTGGTAGATTGTTTTACTTTGAGGATAGAACCTTTTTTTTTTTCTTCCTCAAATAACTCTATTAGTCAGGAGTTTCATTTGTCCTTAAGTGACTCAAATCTGACATAGAAACATCTTAGACAAGACAGTTTATTTTTCTCTCACTAAGAATATGATCTAGTATCATGATTCTGCTCTGTAGTCTCCAGGGGCTTGGCACCTTCTGTCTTGTTGGTCTGTCATCACTACTGAGAAGTGGAATATTTCCTGCCACGTCAGTAAACAAAGGGTGTCACAGTCATCAGAAATGCAGCCACCAGCGATGGTGAGCTGCAGAGACCTGAGGGGACTCAAGAAGGAAAGAGTACCTGTATCTAGCCACCATCGGACTGCAGCCACTTCCCATGGTGAGCCCCGAGGAAACTCAGGATATGATAACACAGGATACTGGCCCAGACAGCTGAGACATACCTCAAAGGAATGATTTCAGTGGGTCCAGACTCTTGCACCTTCTCATACATAGACAAACACTGAATTCCTTAATTTGAGATATTAATATCTGGTTTTCCTTTAACTAACAATACTCTTTTGATGTTCAGGCTACCTGGGCTTTGTTGCAAAATTTCTGTATAACCTGGCTTCCTCCCTCACTTCCTTGGAGCACTTCTCTCAGGGTTACTTGAGATGCTGCCTCTCTGGCTTGAAGCCCTAAAAATTCTCGCTGAATAAAACAGCTTTGGTTGTGAATATGTTTAAGTCAACACTATAATACTATTCTTTGTTTGTTTCAAGGTGGTTCATCATCCAGGAAGGAAGGGAAATGGGAGGCTGAATTCAGCCCTTGCCTCTAAGGCTGTAATCCCAATGTTGTATATATTATCTACACTAATACACTGTTGGCCAGAACCTGGCAATCTGGCCATACCTACCTAGCTGTGTGGGAAGCAGGGAAATTTGTCCTTATTCTCTGTTCTCATGTATAACATACCAGCTGAATGTTAGGGAGTTATTATTTTAGAAAAAAGAGTGAACCGCTACCAGATGATGATGGGAAAATTTGGATAATGTACATTTGGTAAAAAAAATAGTCACCCCTCCCCTAATTCTAGAATCACCATATTCTAATCAGCTGGCTCTCGTGTTCACCCATACGTGTGTGTCTGTGTGTGCGTGCATGTGTAAGTGCATGTGAAAGAGAGAGATAAACTCTTGGAAGACTGGTAAACTCCCCCAAAAAGGAATTCAGAAGTTTTGGAAGGCGTCACTGGAATAAATCTATAACCTCCCAGGGCAATGCCTTTAGAGAGGACATCAATAATTTGAGTTTTCAGGCCTGATGTGTTCATACTTTAGACAAATGCATGAGGATGCACTTCACACTCTGTGTATTAGGAAGATGACATGACTGATTCCTAGGTAACCAGATATGTGGTCTAACAAAGAAGTTTTTAATTTTCTCATTAGAATAAATAATCATGACTGCAAACAGCTATCAGTATGATTACAGGGTTTAGTAATACCTATGGATGAGGCAAGCCTGATTTTAGGTGTAATGGTCTCTCCCTCCCTCTCCCTCTTCGCTTTGCCTCGACTGCTGTTAAATGTTATCCTTTTAATCAGTCTTGACTGCTCCGCCTTGCTCCGAGACTTGCTTAGAGACTCCTCAGAGGCACATTGTTTCGTGGGAGACAGCTGTTCTCTCCCAGCTCATACTGACGGGAGTTATATATAGGGACGATAATAATAAATTGTCTACACATCCGCACACAGCACATGGGGACCCGCTGATGAAAATTAGTGTTTTATGTGTGTGTAGTGCTTTGCTTTGATTGCATTTACAAACACTCAGCTTCCCTCTCTCCCTCCAGCTGCTGCAATGTACCTCTTCAGCTCACAGAGGGATCACAAGTTACCTCTTCCACCTTAGGTCTCTTTTGCAATTTCCTAATTAGCATGTGTATTGTCTAACTTTCCCTTCTGGTTCTATTGTGATGGAGAACCATTCAGATCTCCTAGCTCTTTAATTCTGCTTTTATTCTGTGAATATAAGCTGATTTCTAGATAAATTCAGTCATGTCAATTCTTTGGGACCTCATGGCCTGTAGCCCGCCAGGCTCCTCTGTCCCTGCGATTCTCCAGGCAAGTTTACTAGAGTGGATTGCCCTTCCCTTCTCCAGGGACTCTTTCTGACCCAAGGATCGAACCCTGTTTCCTGCATTGCAGGTGGACTGTTTACCATCTGAGCCACTAGGCAAGCCCAAATTCTACTTACAAAAATGTAATATGTGTGAAATTGATATGTTTGTAAAATTCAGCTGTATTTCCTCTTTCTATGAGGCACCAGTGACTAAAAAAATGAGACCGTTGGCTTAAAAATATTGATCACCATTGGGAAGAAAAGTGGAATCAGATTCTTATTAATGTGTTGGGCAATAGTTATTGTTTAAAATACCAATCTAAATTTTTTCATTGATCATGTAGAATTTGAAATAAACATACTAAAATTTGTTGTTGCTTAGTTGCTAGGTTATGTCCAACTCTCGTGACCCCATGGACTGTAGCCTGCCAGGTTTCTAGGTCCATGGGATTTTCCAGGCAAGAATACTGAAGTGTGTTGCCATTTCCTACTCTAGGGGATCTTCCTGACCCAGGGATTGAACCTGCAGCTCCTGCATTGGCAGGTGAATTCTTTACCACTGAGCCACAGCAAAAGCCCATACTAAAACTGGAGACCATTTATTTAAAATACCATGTCTTATAATATGGGTTTCCCAGCTGGCTCAGTGGGTAAAAAATCTGCCTGCAATGCAGGAGACGCAGGCAGTCATGGGTTCGGTCCCCAAGTTGGGAAGATCCCCTGAAGGAGGGTATGGCAACCCACTCCAGTATTCTTGCCTGGAGAATCCTTGGACAGAGGAGCCTGCTGGGCCATAGTCCACAGGGTTGCAAAGAGTCAGAAGAGACTGAAGCGACTGAGCATACATGCCATATAGTATCGTTTTAAAGCCACTCTCCTATGTCATGCATTTGCTTGTGGGGTCAGCCTAATCAGATCTCACACAATGACAAACATCCCCTCTCACTGCCAGATCGAACATCTCTAAAGCAGAAAATACAATTGTTCACCACTCTGGCCTTTTAATAACAATCTGTTTTGAAGTTGACAGAGGTATTAAAGGGCATAATATTTACATTATAGCATGCGTTCTTCAATGTATCTGGCTTTTATTTACTTTTAGATCTTCATATTAACATCATTTCCCTTCCTAGTTTTGCATTTCTTTGTCATCTTTTCATTACAAAGAGTCAGACATGACTAAGTGACCAACACTTTGATTAGCACATAAAATCCCTGTATTTTTCCTTTGCTTCTTTTTTGCATTTTGGAAGTCAATTTACCTTCCAGCTCACGACAGCAGCATACATGGGGTCACAATTTCTCCATCTCCTTTTTGATTTCTACCATGACCTTAGAGTGACCTAGAGACCTTCTCCAAAGAGGGAATTCTGGAGAAGGGCACACTGTATCTGAGGCCAAAGCTAAGGCCACTGGCCACGTTGCATATGGTCCCAAGGTCAGAAATGGAGGGGAAAGGTTCCCCTGCCATGTAGAGCCTTCTTGCTAGTCTCCTGGGTTGGCGTCCCCCTTCCTGCACATCTGGGTCATGTCTTTGCTGATGCCTGTGTTCTCTGGATGTGCTACACTGAACTGCACCAGGTACATGACTGTGGAGAACTGAAGGTGGGATCTTGGGTGAGGTTCCATCTTTGGCCTTCCATGTAGAATATATTTGTCATTCAAGGGGATGGACTTTGAGTGTGCTAATCTAAAGCTCATTTTAACAGTGAGAAGTGCAGCAAATGTTTAGATCTTATACCAAGACCACACTTGGCAGGAGGAGTAACTGATGATCACTGATAGTGAGAAAACAGGAAGTGATTTTTTTTTTTGGCCACATCACTTGCTTTTGGGATCTTTGTTTTCTGACCAGGGATTGAACCTGGGCAGTTGGCAGTGAAAGCACGGAGTCCTTACTACTGAACCACCAGGGAATGCCCTGATGATCACTGATACAGTTTGAAATTGATGCATGGTGATAATAAAGAGCAGACCAACTTTTAGTCCAGTGTTATTATTGTTTCCAATAATATGGAATAACGACAGGCGGATTCTTAACCAGTGAGCCACCAGGGAAGCCCATTCTAGATCAATGTTGGAATAAATCTTTTGCCCTTTTTAAAAAAATATGTATTTTGTAATTAAATAAACTACTTTGCTACAGTATGAGTTTCCTATCACAAGCTGGGTGGCTTAAAAAAGGAGAAATCTATTTTCTCACAGTTCTGGGGGCCAGAAATCTGAAATCTAGCTGACGGCAGGATTGATTGCTCTGGGGGACTCTGAAGAAAATCTCATGCCTCTCTCTTAGATTCTTGTGTCTTCTGGCGATCCTCTCACTGTCTGCCTCCAGCTTCTCACACCTTCTCCCCTGTGTCTGGGTTTTTCTTTCTTCTTGTAAGGACACTTAAACTTGGATTTAGGGGGATCACTCAATTAATCCAGGACTTCCCAGGTGTCACTAGTAGCAAAGAACTGGCCTGAAAATGCCAGAGATGTAAGAGATTCAGGTTTAATCCCTGGGTCATGAAGATCCCCTGGAGAAGGAAATGGCAACCCACTCTAATATTCTTGCCTGGATAATCCATGGACAGAGGAAGAGCCTGGTGGGCTATAGTCCACAGGATCACAAAAGAGTCAGACAAGACTGAAGTGACTTCAGTTCAGTTCAGTTGCTCAGTCATGATTGACTCTTTGCGACCCCATGGACTGTAGCACGCCAAGTTTCCCTGAAGTGACTTAGCACAAAATTAATCCAGAATGATTCATCTTGAGACCCTTCACTTGCTTACATCTTCAAAGACCCTGGTACCATATCTTTTGGGGAGACGCAATTCAATCGAATACAGTAATGTTTTTCTTAATGGGTACTGCAATGTTTATTTTTTATTATTTTAAGTTTGGAGCATGATTTTACATGCAAAACTTTATAAAGAAATTTACACTGTCTCTATTGCTATTCTAGCCATTATTAATACTTATTTCATCTTATGATTATTAGGAAAAAGTACTACAAATGATGATGAATGGAGAAGGTATTAAAAATATCTCCTTTGTGTGTCAAATAGCTAGATATGAATGGCTCATGGGCTAAGTTGTCACAGAAACAAAACAGAAAGTGGAATGAAGGCTGGAAGATGGAAATTAGGAGAAGAATGGAAAAATTCGTAAGATGGTGATCTCATTGTGTAGAGTTCAACAGCATGAGATTGAGAGTTTGACTATCAGGATTTATAACTCCAACCTGTGGGCTGCTCCTACAATGACATCTGATCTTAATATGAGTTCACCAAATACAGAGACTTTTCAGAAGAGGAGGCAGGAAGGAAAACTTGTAATTATTTTTCAGTTGGTATGCTTGTTGGGCTGCAAATTTAGGGTCCCAGGTAGGCCTTGGAGAGTTGGCAAGAGCCCAGCTGATCCTGGCTGCTCAAGGCAGAGGGATAGCAGGGTTGGAAAGGGTGACTTTGGACAAATAGAAGATGACACGAGGGCATTAGGACTAGGAGCGAAGGAACCAGCTACTCTGTGTTTATTGTAATGCTTATTCTTTCATGCCTGAGAAATAATGGAAAATAAAAGAATGAATGAGATACGCAATTAGTAAACCATAGAGTATCAGCTGTAAACGAATTTTTCCCCCACTGGGTCTTCCTTGCAGTGCGTGGTCTTTCTCCAGTGGTGGTTCGAGTGGGCTTCCCTTGCTGTGAAACATGGACTCTAGAGCACCAGGGCTCAGTGGTTGCCCCAGTGTGAACTCTAGTTGCAGCTCCTGGGCTTAGTTGCTCTGCAGCATATCGGATCTTAATTCCCCAACCAGGGATTGAACCTGCATCCCTTGCAATGAACGTTGGATGCTTAGCCACTGGACCACCAGGGAAGTCTCCTAAATGAGTCTTTAGAGAAGAAGTCATCTAAACTCCCTCATTTCAAAAAGGAGGTGGAAGTCCACATTGTCTAACATGTTAGCTGAGAAGAGTCATTGCATTGGTGTGGAAACCACCATTGTATGGTGTGGGAAAAGGACCCTTTCGTTTGTTCAGGAAGTTGTCATCATCGGCCCTGGGGACTTCTTTTAACTCTTTACTATGTATTTATATGAAAAGTATGATCCCAAGCAAATATGCCTCTGCAAGTAGTGCAACTACAGCCTCAAATTTATTATAGGAAGATCAAAATAAAAAAACACACAAAAAGCTGAATCAAATAATACACTTTACTCAGAAATACTCACCTTGTGTAAATTTAATCTCAGACATGTTAAATGACAACCACTTAGAAATGCATTACAGAATTCCTTTAATAAAATGTAAAATCTAGAGTTAATAGCTATATATATTTTAATGACACACATTTATTGCCACACATAATTCATTGCATATATTAAGTATGAAATTTCCAGTGGGCAATAATAAATGTGATTTATAAGTCACAAGTTTGTGTGAAGTCTATTTCTTATTCTTTTGGGGACAGTTCCAAAATTCATCAAAAGTAAGAAATAAAGTCTAAATTAATTGGAGACTTATTTCTTTGTGGAATTATCTTTGTTTTAGTTCATTCTACAAATGTATTTTAAATGAAATTAGTTTATATATATTCCTATCATAAAATTTTACAAAACTTTAAAGATGTAATTGTAAGGCTTTCTTAATTTTCATCACTCAAGGAATGTACTCATTTGTTTAAAATTTCAAGTAAATAACTTTCTCCTATATTTTTAAAATTAAAAACAAACTTACTACTAAAAAAGTCAGTGAATATAAATTTTAAGAAATTTAAAATAAGAAAATTAAGACACTATCCCCAACACAAAATCACTTTAATATAGCTGTATATTTTTATACATATGCATCTTTAAAAATGAGGAATAGTATGATATATAATGTGTAGGGAGTGATCTTCTTTTGTCAGTTAATGATTTTTTACTTTTCTATTTGTAAACAAAACTACCCCCTCTAGTATCCAAATCATAGTAAATCACCCCAATTGTGCCCAAGGTGTCTTTACAGCTAGTTTTCCCAAGAAGAATCTAAATCAGCATTATATATTGCATCTTGCTTTAAATCTTTAATCTATAAGGGCTGAGGCAAATCCATCAGGTGGCCTGCTTTTTTTTAAAAACAAAGTCTTATGGGAACACAGGAACTCTCATTTCACAGAGTTGTCCATGGCTACTTTCACTCTATATAGACAGAATTTAGTGGTTGTGAAAGAGGCCATATGGGCCGCAAAGTCTAGAATATTTACTATGTGGTCCTTTACAGAAAAGATTTGCTGATCCCTGATCAAGGAAAGTCTTCTTTTTCATGACACTAAGTTATTGATGTGTCCGGACCTGTTATCCTCCAGAATGTCATACCCTCTGGATTTATCTGGTTGCTTCTAACAGTGTCTTAGCTTATACTTCTTACTGGGTATTTTTCTCCATTCCACTGCAATAGTCTCAATTATCTCATTGTCCATATGTTTGGGCTTTCATGCAGGCTAAAAGGATACATTCGAACAAATGGTTGTAGGAAATTCCCTCATCCTACCAAACTTTTCATCATTCTTTCTTGAAATTTCTTTAACTTAACATAAGTCTTTTTATTTTCTCAATAGAAAAAAAATGATTTCAAATGAAAATATCTTGGGTGAAAGTAGAATGGAGGAGACGCACAGACACATGGCCTGATTTTCAGGCAGGGGATGAGGGGAAGTGAGGATAAACCATTGTTGGAAAACCCAATCATTTAAGGTGTGAATTGCAGATAAGGTCCAGGCCAGTGGGCAGGAGAAGCAAGAAACCTACAGGAAGGTTTTGGTTTTCTGAAAAAGTGGAGAGAAGAAACACGATAAAAAGGAAAACAGGAATTTCACTGACAATGTCTATCTCAAAATTTTGTCTGGAGCCAATTCTGAGCAGTAGATATCGAGTGAGTAAGATGGATTGGGGGTGAGGTGACAGAGGATGAGGTGGTTGGATGGCATCACTGACTCAATGGACATGAATTGAAGCAAACTCCAGGAGACAGTGAAGGACAGGCAAGGCTGGCATGCTGCAAATGATGGGGTCACAAAGAGCTGGACGTGACTTAACAACTGAACAACAGCAAGATGGATTGCAAGCATTTCAAACTTATTCCAGTGGTCGTGTATGGATGTGAGAGTTGGATTGTAAAGAAGGCTGAGTGCCAAAGAGTTTATGCTTTTGAATTGTGGTGTTGGAGAAGACTCTTGAGAGTCCCTTGGACTGCAAGGAGATCAAACCAGTCAATCCTAAAGAAAATCAGTCCTGAATATTCATTGGAAAGACTTCAGTGAATCTTTGAAAGCTGAAACTCCATACTTTGGCCACCTGATGCAAAGAACTGATTCATTGGAAAAGGCCCAGATGCTGGGAAAGATTGAAGGCAGGAGGAGAAGGGGACAACAGAGGATGAGATGGTTGGATGGCATCACTGACTCAATGGACATGAGTTTGAGCAAGTTCCAGGAGTTGGTGATGGACGGGGAAGCCTGGCATGCTGCAGTCCATGGGGTTGCAAAGAGTCAGACATGGCTTAAGTAACTTAGCAAGCACACATTATTGAATGCTCTAACTCTGTTCTTTACCATGCAGTATTCATTTTCAGCCAATGACTTACAACAGAATAATTGAACACTATCATGAAGTTTACTACTACTCTAGCTTTTTAAGATATTCTTTTGTGGTCTTTTGATTTTAGCATACTGATTGACTCTTGACCAAGAGCAGTTAACTAAGCAAAGCCTAGTTCACTAAACTTTCTGCAGTAAAGGAGAACATCACCTTATCTTAAAAGAAGGAAGTAAGGGAAGGAGTTTGTTTTTTTTTTTTTTAATTAATAAGATTTTGAGGTTTGGGCCAAGTGTTTAAGATGGATCTTTCAAGGCAGGGATGGAGTGGGACTGGTTAAGACACATGACGTGAAAATACAGGTTTGGTGAACATAGCAAAGCAGGATTCTGATGAGCAAGCTGTTTGCACAAGGTAAGCAAACCATTCTGATGGGAGAGCTGTTTGCCCAGAGGAGCAAATTGTTTGGCTTGATAAATTGCCTTGCAAGGGTTTCCTGAAGGAAATGGTGAAGTTAATTACTGGTTTACAGTCATTTTCAGGGGCATGAATCACCTGGAGCAATCAGGTCACACTGACATAGGTGGCCTCAGGTGTCAGTCCCAATGCTGAGCTATGTTGATTGACTCAGGTGATCTCAGGGTTCCAGAACTTCATGTAAAGTGAAATTTTAAAAAGTAAAGATACAAAACTGTTACTCTTAATTAGTAAGAGAGATTAGTCAGAGATGTTTGTTTTGTTATATCAAAATTATGTTGGAAAATTTCCAATTTGCTTTCCACACTTATCTTATTTATCATGATCATTTTATGAGTGACATGATTTGTTATTTATAAGAACAGATACTAAAGGTATGGTATTGAAGATAGTGGGCCTTTTCCCTTAGCGATAATTATAGATCCTTTAGACAACTTTTTGAAATTAAAAGACTATATCAAAACTAGCATGCTCATTGAGGTCTTCTGAAGTGATGTTTCTAGCAAAATATGTGTAAGGAATCAATTTTCTTGAATAGAAACGTAAAAACAATTTTGCCAATTAAAATTATTTCTTAAGACACCATATATAAAAAGAAATTTTTATTTATACTTTCCATTACATTTATCAGATGTTATTGAGCATGTACCACTTGTAAGACACTGTAAGGTCTGTAGAGAATTTCATTGTGAATTTTTCCAGGGCCCTGATCTGCAGAAACTCATAGTTTAATAAAGTTGGTAGCACAGAAAACCAGGCGTGAAGTAGATTTTGTGAAAATTAAAAAGATCACGTAAAGTACTTCCAAATGATAGCGTTAAAATATGATTTCTAAAAAAGATTAAAACATGATTTTCATGCAAATAACAGAATGACATGAGTCAGAGTTCTATGGACTCATTAATAAGTGAATCACTAAAATCATAAGGAATCACTAAAATCATCCTTCAAAAAGCATTTTGAGGAACTGAGCCTTATTGGCACTTTGAGAAAAAAAAAAAATTAGAACATCATGGATAGGTTAGATACAAAATTGGGTAAGGTCTATAGAGCAGTAAGATCTTAATCTTGAGGATTATGTTTTCTTCTAGAATAAAATGTACACGTAAACATAATTTCATAATTTATGACATGAAAACATAATTTTCAGGGCTGGTGTGCTGAGTCCATGGGGTTGCAAAGAGTCGGACATGGCTGAGTGACTGAACTGAACTGAACTGAACCATAATTTCCCAGAGTCTAAGCCTTTAATTAATAGTAAATGGCAAAGTCAAATGTAGTCATTCCTTGTGGTACCTTAGTAATCTTTAATGAGTCTATTATACATGACATTGAAAGTAGTATTTTTATGTGGGAATTCCTATATGACATTTCATGGGGCTGTCATTCTAAATCCTGAATCCCAAGAGAAATCAGTTGAGATAATGTATTCTAATCAGGAAAAAGTATTCTGCTGCTGCTAAGTCGCTTCAGTCGTGTCTGACTCTGTGCGACCCCATAGATGGCAGCCCATCAGGCTCCCCCATCCCTGGGATTCTTCTCCAGACAAGAACACTGGAGTGGGTTGCCATTTCCTTCTCCAATGAATGAAAGTGAAAAGCGAAAGTGAAGTTGCTCGGTCGTGTCTGACTCTCAGCGACCCCATGGACTACAGCCAGGCTCCTCCATCCAGGGGATTTTCCAAGCAATTTTCCAGGCAAGAATACTGGAGTGGGTTGCCATTGCCTTCTCCGAAAAGTATTCTAATTCTCCTATAAGAATGAAAGGTTAACATGAATGTAGAGACATTAATGGTTCAAAGGAACCCACTGACACCAAGTGGGAAGCAAGAGCAATAAATGATCCTGTACAGAGAAGGTTACAGCCAATGTTTCTGGGGACCAGGGAAGTTTTAGACAATTTTTCTTAACAGCTGTAAGAAGAAGGATCAGAAAACAATCTTAGAGGAAAGTGTGAACAAGGTGTAATTTAAACTTGCAGAGGCAGCTGGGGTGCAAGATAGTAGAAAAAAGGCTTTCTAAGCAAAGGGACCTCTGTGAACAGAAGGTGTGAGGGATACATAAACCTTTTTAAAAAGGAGAAAGTAAGGTGGGACCAAAGGGTAGAGGGTGTTGAAATGCCACGATAGGATTTGAATTTTAATCTGTGAGCAGAGTTATTATATGATAACTGGGTTTTGTGTAGTTGTTAAGGCTGCACATATTTGGGAACAAGATGAGGGAAGTTAGGCCAAAGAGGGATGAGGCTGGAGTCAGGCAGATGGGTTAGGATGACGTGGGCATAGTTTAGGTGAGATGTAACTCTGGCCTTAGCTAGGTTATGGCAGTAGGCACAGAGAATGAAGAGAAAGTAGGTATGCTATTTTGGTAATAGATCCCAAAAGGCAGAGCAAATGCTTGAATATTTGGGATAGTCAAGGGTTAGGAAGGGCTTAATGGGAAGGGAAGAAACATTAAAAAATGAGATTGAAATACTCATATGGGAAACTTAGAGTAGCAGATATTTTCTGCTTTGCATTATAATGACTTATTATGATAATTATCTTAATAAACGAGTATTCATCAAAAGAAGTGCTTTTTTTAAAACTTAAAAAAATTAATTTATTTATTTTTAATTAGAGGATAATTGCTTTACAATATTGCCCTCGTTTCTGCCATATATCAACAGGAATCAGCCATGGGCATACATATGTCTCCTCCCTCTTGAACCTCTCTCCCATCTTCCACCCAGTCCCACGCCTCTAGGTTGTCACAGAGCACTAGGTTTGAGCTCCCTGCATCATACAATAAATTCCCACTGGTTATCTATTTTACATGTTTATGTTTCAACGGTAATGTTTACATTTTAATGGTAATATATATGGGCTTCTCTGATAGCTCAGTTGGTAAAGAATCTGCCCGCAATGCAGAAGACCCCAGTTCTATTCCTGGGTTGGGAAGATCCCCTGGAGAAGGGAAAGACTACCCACTCCAGTATTCTGGCCTTTCAACGCTACTTTCCTGATTTAAGCCACCCTCTCCTCCCCCCACTGTGTCCAAAGTCTGTTCACCATGTCTGCGTCTCCATTGCTGCCCTGCACGTGGGTTCATCTGTACCATAAAGAAGAGTTTTCTATAAATTATTTCATTTGAAATACATTTTGATTCTGTTTCAAAGATATAGAAAAATGAAAAAAAAAATCCACAATATATTTTCTCTTTTGAGAAAGAGAAGGTCATTTAGATAAAAGCCAGCAGACAGTGAAGGCAGTGGTCTTAGGATGTAAGCCAGCCTGGAGAGCAAGGGTCTGGACAGAACCTCACCAGCTGAGTACCCCAGACTTGGGTTCTTTTCAAGCCAGTCTGTGTCTTGCTCAATATCTCTTGGACTTACACATTGTGAACTGGCAGGGAGGAAAGCAAGGGAAAGTGTTTTGGAGATAGAAGGGCTCGGGGGAGGGAATAATTTTTTCCCTGACCTTGGACAGCTTAAGAAGAAAGAGAAGAGACTCTATTATAAATCCATGAGAAAATGGAACATTAAAATCAATACTAACACTATTCACTCATCAGTTCATTCAGTCCTATATCCACAACTCTTATTCTGGGGATCTTGGATCAGCTCTCTGTTTTATGAAGTTTTCTGCCTCTGTACTGAAGAGAATCCTGACACAAGACACTTGTTCTCCTTATTTCTCTAAGCCATAGGATGCTCAGAATGCTGTACCTCTGCTATACATATGTATGTAATGAGATGTGTGTATTTGGGATGTGTGTGTGTGTGTGTGTGTCTGTGTATAATACTTAGTTACCTATGCTTCAATGTTCTATCGTATACAGACATTATCTTGATGTACCAAGACTCTCCATTAAAAAACTCAGTTTAATTATTGTCTAAGGTGTAATCTTATCTAAGAACCTTAGAAATTCTGTTCAAGTTGATATACAACAAAACATAATTACTGTTCTAAAAATGTTAGACTCTTATTTCAATCTATTGATAGTTGAACACCTACGTTTGTGTTTTTACATTTCTTCTTAACATTATGTGGGCTTCCTTGATGGCTCAGTGGTAAAGAATCTGCCTGCAATGCAGGAGCCACAGAAGACATGGGTTTTATCCCTGGGTCAGGAAGATCCCCTGGAGGAAGACATGGCAACCTACTCTAGTATTCTTGCCTGGAGAATCCCATGACTGAGGAGCTTGGCAGGCTATGGTCCATAGGGTCACAAAGAGTCTGACATGAGTGAAGTGACTTAGCATACAAACATTACTCAGAATGTTAGTTATCTGATCAATAAACCAATATAAGTCATTTAAGAAATCAGATGAACTAGTCTCTTCATGAGAAAACAAAGTCAAATTTTTAAAAAATGTGCTTGTATTACATGCTTCACTGATAACCTCAGGGAAAAGACATAAAGTTATTATTTAGAGTTTTGTAAATCAAAATTATTAAAACAAGTCTGACTTGTCCTAAGATTCACCTTAAATATGAGAACCCAAGTTCTTATTTAAAACAAGCTTCTGGAAATTGCCTGGTGGTCCAGCGGTTAGGACTTTGCACTTTCACTGCTGGGGCCCTGGGTTGGATCCCTGGTCAGGCAGCTAAGATCCCACAAGCTGCATGGCATGGACAAAAAAATAAAAAAGCTTCTGAGCCAGAAGTTCATTTTGTTTTTTGTTTTACTTAAATGGTTATCATAATAAAATATTAGGAATTTTGTTTCTTTATTTTCTTGAAGTTTTGGCAAATAATTGATTATATAAGCACATATTCCTATAAAACAATCAGAACAAAAAATATAAATAAAAACAAAAATTATCAGAAGTTTTTAAATTTAAGGTGTGCTATAATCTAATTTAATAATAATCTCTGGACACAGGAGAATATTTGAGTAGTAAAAGTCTTTCCTGGTTGGTTTTAGACACACAAGTATCCGAAGAGCTTGTAGTTTCAGTCTCAGGTCTCAGAGGTCAGAGAGAGAACAGAAACCCAAAGCCTCACCAGTCTGGCTCTCAAAAAGCTTATTCTTTTTTAATTGACTTGAGATCACATATAGACAAAGAAAGAGCCAGCACATACCAAAGGGCAGCTACCATCCTTCACCAACTCCATTGACACAATTTATCAAATGGTGAAACAATTAAACTGGATTTCAAACCAGTCAGTTCTAGGAAATCAACCCTAATATTCACTGGAAGGACTGATGCTGGAGCTAAAGCTCCAGTACTTTGGTCACCTGATGAGAAGACCTGACTCATTGGGAAAGACCCTGATGCTGGGAAAGATTGAAGGCAGCAGGAGAAGGGGGTGGCAGAGGATGGGATGGTTAAATAGCATCACAGACTCGATGGACATGAATTTGAGCAAACTCTGGGAGACAGCAAAGGACAGGGAAGCCTGGCACACTGCAGTCCATGGAGTCACAGAGTCGGACACAACTGAGAGACTGAACAATAGCAACTACCATCACTCTGAAAACAGTAATGATAACCATAACAACTTATCATCTTTGAGCAAGCACATAAGTACACAGACACAAAGAGAGAGTGAAGATTTCCACATAACCAGAAGCAGAAGCAAATTCAGCCAAGATTCGAAAGCAAAAGGAGGGACTCAGCATCAGGTTAAAGAAAAAAGAGAAGAAACGGCAAAAGTAAAGTTCTAGTGCTGCTGGATAATTACCCTAGAGGCCTAGAAGAGATAAGTCTATGAAGAACACTTCTTGGACAAAACAGTTTAATTGGTTCTGATTCAGGAGTCCACTTGGACATGTTCAACCATTTCCAAAACAAACTCTAATTTTTGAAAAGTTAAAAACATTGTCCTTGTTCAAATACAGAAAGAGCACATGTCAAAAATTGTGTTCCTGTTAGTTAACAAGGGAACTGGCAGGATCACAAGACTGATTCAAAGAAGAATTCATGAAGCAAGAGATTGATATAATCAGAAAGCTAAAGAAATGCAGAATAAATTTTCTAATAAATAAAAAATTGGTTAGTGTCTTATGGAACCATACAAGCATAATAATTACCATTTCTACCAGACTGACATCTACCAAGTAGAGTTCTAGCTTCATAATGTTTATGTTGTGAGTGCTATGCTTAGTGATTCAATTGTATGTGACTCTCTGTGACCCTATGGATTATAGCCTGCCAGGCTCCTTTGGCCATGGAATCTTCCAGGCAAAAATACTAGAGTGGGTTTTCATTTCCTCCTGCATGTAATCTTCCCAACCCAGGGACTGAACCCACATCTCCTGGGTCTTTTACATTGGTAGGTGAATTCTTTACCAATAGTGCCACCTGGGAAACCTTATAATGTCTATGCTTTAATCAAATAAACAGTGAAGTCTCACACAGGTACATTTGCCTAAATAATTAATTATGATGTATGGGGACTTTGAGGGCTTTGAATAGAGTTTGGCTTTTATCCAAAGTGTAATGCTTTCAGTAGAGTGATGATGCTGGCAAGGCTTAGGTATTGGCAAGGGAAACCGAGAATGCTCTGTGGATTCTAGATATATTTTAAGGAGGAAGATATCCAGGATGATGATCAGGTTACTGGCATGAGCAACTGGGGTATTTGGGTGTCATTTACTGAGATAGAACTGGAAGAGGAGCAGATGGAGAGGGGGATGGGAAGTTTAATTTGGGAAGCCATAGGTGAGAGATGTTTGTGAGATATCTAAGAAGTTATTTTAAGTAGACAGTTGGACATTTAGGTCTGGGGCCCAGAGGAGAGGTCAGGGTAAGAGAAAATGGACAGTCTGGGATGGAAAAAATGAAGGCATGGATGACCTCAAGAAGGGGAGATTCTGAGTGAGATAGGTGCTTAGACTGGAGGCCCTGGCCCTCCAACCTTGAGAGGGCAGGTAAGAGAGGAGGAGTCTGAAATGGAGACAAGATGAGGGCCACTGAAGTCAGAGAACCTGGAGAGTAAAGAGAAGAGAGTGGGTTTTGAAAGTTGATCAAAGAAAACTCTGAGACTTTGTCACTCCTATGGGTTGGACTGTGTATCCCCCAAAACATATATTGAAGTCCTAACCCCTGTTACCTTAGAATATGAAATTAATTGAAAATAAGTTCCTTGCATCTATAATTAGTTAAGGTGATGTCACGTAAGTGCTGAACATCCATAACTTGATCAAGAGTGGCCTTGTTGAAGGATGAGACAGAGCCAGGCTAGAGTGGACAGTGGAGTGAGCCATGGGCTCCTGGAGGCAGCTTGGGGAAAGCTGTGATCCCCAAGCTTTGTGTGTTCAAAGAAGTTCCAGGAAGTTTTGGAAAGCTGTGTACCACCATCATAGTGGCATACTGACAACCTTTCATTATAATTTTAAGTAATTTCAAAAATATATATACATACATGTTTCAGCATTCTTTTGGGTTCTGCATCCAATTTCAACATGTGTGTTTAGGGGGATACGCCTCCCACTGAAACTGGGGAGGACTGTGTGGCTTCTGGGTGCAGCCTTTCTGTTTCTTGTAGGAAACAGATTCCAGCCTCCAAGACCATCCCTGAGTTCCAAAAGAACAGATTTGAATAGTTATTAATACAGGAAGGGAAGGGATGCCATGGCAAGTGACAGGCAGCCAAGAAACAATAGTACAGCCTTGGGGCAGGTGGGTCTATTGGTAAAGAATTCATCTGCCAGTGCAATAGACTCAGGAGATGTGGGTTCAATCCCTCAGTCGGGAAGACTCCATGGAGGAGGAAATCAGTCCTGAATATTCATTGGAAGGACTCACGCTAAAGCTGAAACTCCAATACTTTGGCCACCTGATGCGAAGAACTGGCTCATTGGAAAAGACCTTGATGCTGGGAAAGAATGAAGGCAGGAGGAGAAGGGGACGACAGAGGATGAGACGGTTGGATGACATCACTGACTCGATGGACATGAGTTTGAGCAAGCTCCAGGAGTTGGTGATGGACAGGGAAGCCTGGTGTGCTGCAGTCCATGGGGTCGCAAAGAGCTGGACACGACTGAGGGACTGAACTGAACTGGGGCAGGGTCCTGGTTCCACGTCAAGGTATATGCATAGCAATGCTTTTAAGCTCTTTACAGAACTGTTCTCATTCAATCATTAAGTCATGTCTGATTCTTTGTGATCTCTTTGTGTCACTTTTTCTATTTTTTTCCCAGCTATTTGCCATGAAGTGGTGGGACCGGATGTCACGATCTTACTTTTTGGAATGTTGAGTTTTAAGGTAACTTTTTCACTCTCCTCTTTCACCTTCATCAAGAGGCTCTTTAGTTCCTCTTTGCTTTCTTGCATTAGAGTGGTATCAACTGCATATCTGAGATTGTCGATATTTCTCCCAGCAATCATGATTCCAGCTTGTGATTCATCCAGCCTGGTATTTCACACGATGTACTCTTCATATAATTTAAATAAGCAGGGTGACAATATATAGCTTTGTCTTACTCCTCTAATTTTGAACCAGTCTGTTCTTTCATGTCTGGTTCTAACTGTTGTTCCTTGACCTGCATACAGGTTTCACAGAAGACAGGTAAGGTGGTCTGGTATTCCCATCTCTTAAAGAATTTTTCAGTTTTTTGTGGTCTACACAGTCAAAGACTTTAACTAGTCCATGAAGCAGAAGTAGATGTTTTTCTGGAATCCCTTGCTTTCTGTATGATCCAACTGAATGTTGGCAATTTGATCTCTTTATAGAATTAAAACCCAACAAATGAAGGATGTCTTCACACTAGAGAAGCTCATCAAGAAGATTACCAGAAACAGATTAGAGCAGTACAGGCCCTGTACTTACCCTAATCTTATCAACAACCCCACCCTGAACCATTGCCATAAAACTCCTCACCAAACACCCCTGGGTTGGGACACAGTTTCTGAGGGCAGAAGCTCACTCTGTCCGCCTTTGCCTGGCAAAGCAATAAAGCTATTCCTTTCTACTTCACCTAAAACTCTGTCTCCAAGTTTTGGTACTGGTGCACAGAGGCTGAGCTTTCAGCATCACCACCAATAAGGAATTGATGGTAGGGCACCAGCAGTCAATTCAAATCTGGACCCTCTATCTGGAGATAGCATTAGATTCCGCCGATTGAGGGCTTAGTCCTACAAGACTGAACCCCGCCTCCCCTTCTGACACCAGTCTCAAGTCCAAGTTGTCATCTGTATTCTTATACTTCAGAGTGGGGCTTCCAATGACTAGAAGGGCTCACAGAACTCAGAGAAACATTTTACTTCCTAGATCACTGGTTTATTAGAAAAGATGGAAGAGACAGAGGTCAAGGTATGTGGGTGAGGGCTTGAAGTTTCCATGCCCTTTGAAAGCACACCATTCTCAAATCTCCATGTGTTTGCCAACCTGGAAGCTTTCTGCACCTCATCCTTTTCAGTTTTATGAAAGCTTCAGTACATGGACATGAGTGATGAAACCATTGACTATTGGTAATTGAACTCAATTTCCAGTTCTTCTCCCCTCTCTGGAGATCAAGTTGTGGGACTAAATTTCCAACCCTCAAATTACATGGTTCTTCTGACTATTAGAGCCCATTCTTAGGGAGTCTTCCCAAACCACCTCATTAACAAAATAAAATATACCTCCATCACTCTGTAAGAAATTCCAAGGGGTTTAGGAGCTCTGTGCCAGACATGGAGATGAAGACAAAGGTTCTCTATATATTTGTTATTTAAATTTATATATAAATTTATTTATACTTATATATTTGTTATGTAAATTTAAAGGCATGTTGAAATTTTAAAATACAACTATTGTGAGGTTTTTAAAAATTTACTTATGGAATCAACATACAGTTATAATTTGGCATTCAATGATTTCACTTAAAATATTCATGATGAGTTGGAAATTTTATGTCATTCTTTTTCCCTTGGAATCTTATTTCCATTTGATTTTATTTCTTCCACAGGATTTTATTATATCTTTACATTTGGAAATCATTTTTGAGCAATGTTTGCAACAAATTATAGACATTGAAATTAAATTTTTTAAAAGTCCTGTAACCATAATCTTCTATGCATTAAATATTTTTCTTCTGGATTGAATTAATATTTGCATACAATTAGTCAAGACAATAGAATGCATTATACAATTTGATAACTTATTGTTAAATATATAAAAGTTACTAGAAATGTGCCAGTTAAAGGGATAGATGGAGGGTTTTTTCCAAGGTAATTTAAGTATCCAAGTTCAATATTATTTTTTGTGAAAATGAGACAGAGTTCTGCATCAATACTTTTCCTGTTTTTGACTTTTATTAATACCATCCCTGAGAACCTTTTCACAGAATTAAGTAGACAAGAATGAAGGACTTTGTTTCTAGCAGTGTCATTCAATTCTTCAAATGCCTTCTCAGGTTTATGGCAAAAATCAGAGAGTATATATCAAAAATCACTTTAAATAACTTATTGTTTGGCAAAAGATTCAGTTCTCCTTCAGTTAGGGTGAAAGAATTCGAAAAATATCTTTTACCCAGTTTCTACAGTTATTCACTTTCTCAACATCTATACCAACATTTCTGTTAGTTTGTTGTTTGATTTTCGCTGTGCTGGGTCTTTGTTGCAGTGTGAAGACTTCTCTAGTTATGCACGGGCTTAGTTGCTCTGTGGCCTGTGGGATTCTAGTTCCCTGACCAAGGATCTAACCCATGTGCCCTGATTGGAAGGCAGATTCCTAGCCACTGAACCACCAGAGAAGTCTCATATACCGCCGTTTTGAATTGCCCTTTTGTTAGGCATTGGAAGGGTGAAGTGACTGACACCTGAAAGGATGGAATTTATGAGGTTTAAGCTTTCTGAGCCCTTAGTTGCACCTGCCCTGGCAAATGCTGAGAGTTAAAGCCTTGCTACCTGAAATATGGCTCATGGCTGGGAACACTAGTGTCACCTGGGCATGCCCTGCGCATTGTGAAATATGTAGACCCTCAAAACCCACCCAAACCTATCAAAACAAGATCTGCATTTTCACGTTTCCCAGAAGTTCAGTGTGTGTGTGTGAGAGTGTTTGCGTGCACACATGCACTCAGTTGCTCAATCATGTCAGACTCTTTGCGACCCCATGGACTGTAGCCCACCAGGTTCCTCTGTCCATGGAATTTTCCAGTCAAGAGTACTGGAGTGGGTTGCCTTTTCTTACTACAGGAAATCTTCCCAGAAGTTCAGAGGTACTTTGAAATATGCTGCTCTTGGGTATTCTGTGTTAGGAAGGTAGACCAGGTTGCTGTTAGTAAGCATTTCTCATAAATTGTTTAAAGAGATCACAGAAGAAAGGGACCTGGATTTACAAGTCTCTAGTATTTGGTGTGTTTTCTTTGCTTATTTAAAATAAATAAATTCTCCTTTAGACCGAATTTTGTATTCATAATATTTTTCTTAAAAGGGATTCCCAATACTTTATAACCTCCAGGACTTCCAAAACTTGTGTCTGTCCCTGGCCAAGGGTGTTCATGGAGAGTAGAAAGCGGAGGGGAAGAGGAAGAAAAGAGAATAAGCTTAATGAGGAAAAGCACCAAAGTTGAACCTCAGTGAGGTGGGCCTGCTTGGGACTGGCATACCAGTTTGACTGGCTGTGTGAGATTTTTTTTTTAGCATCTCCTGGTGAGTGCTAGATAGGGAACTGGTGGGTGTATGCGTTCTTCTTGCTTTGGAGGTTTACATGATGCAGGCAAGGAGGTAGAGAAGAGGGATGAGAAGATTAAAGTCACATGTCTCTCATTGTTATCCTCCTGATACTCCATGGCATGGGAGGGAGTGTATGTGATCAGCCTTTTAGAGCTGAAGAAACTCAGACTGGAGTCAGATAACTTTCTAAAATGCTACAAGGGATTTCTAAATCCCTGACCCTGTTTATCACCACTCCACGCCCCTCCCCTGCAAAACCAGATAGCTTGACCTGCTTCCTGGGACTTGATCTCCTGCTTGATGGAGGGGTCCTCTGACCCTCCATTCCTGGATAGGTGGGTGCATAGGGGATGTTGGCCTTTAGCATTACCTCTGTGATGCCTCTGAAAGAAGAGCTGTCCCTGTGTCAAAGGCCAGCCTGGCTTAGCCGTGGGTTCCACCTCCTCCCTCTGCCCCTGGGCTCAGATGAGGTGTTGTGCGGTAGGCAATGCAATATGGCTGCTCCAGCAGCAGATACGGCCAGGTAACACCACTCGGGTGTGTGCGAGGAGTCAGTGTCACAGGAGGTAAATTGAAGAATAAGACACAGGTATAAGGGGTAAGACACTGGAAAAATGAGTTCCTCTCCTCTGAGGGATGCATTTGGATGATGTCTTGTGCTTGGAACCCTTGGTCTTGGTAAAAAACGTTACTACCTTCAACTGGCTTCTTGTTTCTACCTCATTCCTCATGCCTTGGGTTGGTACCTCCCCAGAAAGCCGTAGCACACAGTTCTGCCTCAGCTCTGCTTCCCCAAGTGTCCTGGACCAGGCCTTACCAAGGAGGCAGCAGAGTTTGAAGTCCAACTCCTCATTTTCAGAGCTTCCTGTGTGCCATGCACCAAGCTAAACTCTAGAAATGCAAAGTCAACCAAGAAAGATAGTGACCCCTTCCTTTGGGGAGTACAAGTCCAGGTTTTCCCATCTCCTGGTCCTCTGTTCTTTCTAGACCGCATCCTAATGATTGCAATGGTTGGTTTGTTTCTCAAACATGGATGGATGTTGCACCGATGCATCCTATTGCAGAGCTAAATTCCTCCTGTCACACTTCTGTTTTCTGAGTGGATTTTGTTTGAAAGTATAGCTTGCTCTTTCTGTGTATATGAAACAGAAAGAGAGCAGAAAACTATATACCTCACAAAAATCATTTACTGAAAGTGGGCTTTTTTAGAAGATATACTGTTTGTTCACGCCATTGAATGTGACTCATTTTATAGTAATTGAGCTTATTAGCCATCTACAGTGAATGACCACACATATGCAGCCTTCTAATTCTCTTGTCTTCTATGTAGGTGTCATTATTCATATTTTATTCATTCATTTACAGAGAAAGGGTTGAGGACTAAACTTAACAAAATAAGACATTGACTTCTGGTGTAATCTTAGCCTCTGGTGAAGAACTTAGTAGCCTGCTTTGAATAATGAAGTTGGATATTTCAGAGGATTCAAAGCGGGCACAGAATGGACCATAGGGATCATGATATCACACAGGAAGAAACTGAGTCCCACAGAGGGTAGAGGGCTTTTCCTGAGTCAATGATAGACCTGGGACTCAAGCATCATCAGGCCCCCTTACCATCATGATGTTTGGGAACTCTTTCCTTTATCAGAAAAAAACACTGTCTATATATTGTGATATTGAAATATGCATCCACTTACTGCACTCCACTCTTAAGAGTGAACAACTGGGATGAAGTCTACTTTTCAAAGAAAAGGCCATAACCTTGGAGTTACACATTGATGAGGAAAGCATTCCTCTTTGCAACTGCCTCGTAAGAATTTGGGAACAGCTGTAGCATAGGCGACAGTGTATAATGCCTCCTTCCACTCCAGTGACAAAGCCAACACTATGTTTGCTAAATTTTCTAGATGATTTCCCCTGCTTTACATTTTGTCCAGATTAAAAATATCCAGAATACCCTACATGCAATTTTGCAGGATTGACAATGTTTAACGATGCTAACATCTTGGTAATCATTACTTTGAAAATGTGCAACAAAATGCTGGGCCTGAAGAAGGGGAAATGTTCACCTCATCAGGCTGTTTAGTGCATTTCAAAGTGCATTGATCCACTGGGAAAGAGTTTGTATGAGACTGTTCAGCTCTATTTTTTCCTTAAGCTAATTTTTTGAAATTTTCTACATAAGAATAATGAAATAAACTCCAATGAGATTAATTTAGTTTATTGCTTTCTATAATTAAACCCCAAGTTAAGACTAGTAACTGCAGATATGAGTAAGCAACTAAATTAAACATGTTTTAACTAGGCTTTAATAGTCTAAGTCTATGCTGGAACCAGGGACTCAGGTAGTATGTCAATGGAATATCTCTCCTATGATATCAAACTATAAAATGGAAATCTTTGTTAAGGTTTTGATAAAAATTGGAATATTTTACTTTCTGACTTTTTAAGCATGTTCTCTCCCCCACTCCTGCAATTTTTATATTTTCTATTTTAGTGTGAAAATGTGGGGATATATTTCTATGGTTAGTGTGGAGTAGTTAAAAGAATTCTACATTTTCATTTAAGTGTTCTAATTCCAATTCTACAACAAAACAGCTGCTAGACAGAACCACTTAATCTGTGTTTCAACATCTATCAGATGCGAGGCTTAGTCTACTCAACAATGTCTGTGTTTCCTGTCCCATTCAGTGACTCTTAGTGAATATCAATTTGAGCTGTAGCATTTATTTATTTATTTATTTTTGGCTGCACCATGTGGCTTGAGGGACAGGGCTCTTAGTTCCCTAACCAGGGATCAAATCCTCTGCAGAGGGAGCACAGAGTCCTAACCACTGGACCACCAGGGAATTCCCTGGGCTGCAGCATTTAAATGTACCTTTAGTCTTGCTTTGGTTTTTATCATCACATATTTAGAGATACTGGCTTAGGTTCCTTTGAGAAATAATGTTGTACAAGGAATTAATTTTACAGATACTCATATGTAATAATCAGTAATGGCCCAGGAATTACTCAAAGTTAATCAGATTTTAAATCCTTCAGAATCTTCATATTCTCAAATTATGGTAATATATATCTTCCTAAGAGACATTTTCTAAATGAAAGGGATTATTGAATATCCATAATAATTTCCAATTAGTGAAGAAAGACATCTAGCCTCTTGTGGTTTGTCACATTCAGGTGAAAAACTCATTTGGATAAATTGCTTATTTGAAACATACTTTATAATACAGCTTTCTAAGTTTGTATGCTGAAATACAAACTAAAGGAAATCAACCCTGAATATTCATTGGAAGGACTGATGCTGAAGCTGAAACTCCAATACTTTGACAACCTGATGCGAAGAGCCGACTCATTGGAAAAGACCCCGATGCAGGGAAAGACTGACGGCAAGAGGAGAAGGGGACGACAGAGGATGAGATGGTTGTATGGCATCACTGATCCAATGGACATGAGTTTGAGCAAACTCTCAGAGATGGTGAAAGACCGAGAAGCCTGGCTTGCTGAAGTCCATGCAAAGAGTCGGAAACGACTGAATGACTGAACAACAACAAAGTTTGTATGCATTTAGTCAAACATTCTGCAATCAAAGATCCCCCTTCCCAAGAACAAATATCTTCCTGTCAAATAATAGATGATAGAAATATTGCATTTGGTCACTAACCAACTCTGTAAGTTAGACAAAGTAAAAGTGAGAGTTGCTCAGTTGTGTCCCACTCTTTGTGACCCCATGGACTATACAGCCCATGGAATTCTCTAGGTGAGAATACTGGAGTGGGTAGCCTTTCCCTTCTCCAGGGGAATCTTCTTAACCCAGGGATTGAACCCAGGTCTCACATTGCAGGCAGATTCTTTACCAGCTGAGCCACAAGGGAAGCCCCAAAATACTGGAGTGGTTAGCCTATCCCTTCTCCAGCAGATCTTCCTGACCCAGGAATCGAACTTGGGTCTCCTGCATTGCAGGCAGATCCTTTACCAACTGAGCTATGAGGGAAGAGAAAGACACAGATGTGTAGAACAGTCTTTTGGACTCTGTGGGAGAGGGAGGGGGGGATAATTTGAGAAAATTGCATTAAAACATGTATAATATATAAGAAATCAATCGCCAGTCCAGGTTTGATGCAGGATACAGGAAGCTTGGGGCTGGTGCACTGGGATGACCCAGAGGGATGGTATGGGGAGGGAGGTGGGAGGGGGTTCAGGATGGGGAACACGTGTACACCCGTGGCAGATGCATGTTGATGTATGGCAAAACCAATACAATATTGTAAAGTAAAAAATAGTAATAATAATAATAAAAGAAAAGAAAAGAAAAAAGAAAAAAAGAGAAACTCATATTTATATTCTAATTTTACAGTTTTTTTTTTTTTTAACTGACTTTCAGAGTTTAATCACCTTTGCCAATTTTACGCAGCTTTTCAGATGGGTCAGAATCTAAGTCTTTCAATTACTCTGTTCCAGAGGTCCTCAACCTCCAGGATCTAATGCCTGATGACCTGAGGTGAAGCTGATATAATAATAATAGAAGTGAAGTACACAATAAATGTAATATACTTGAATTATCCTGAAACCATCCTTCCCCCTTCACTGTCTGTTGAAAATTTGTCTTCCACAAAATCAGTCCCTGCTGCCAAAAAGGTTGGGGACCACCACTCTATTAATTACATCACAGGTTCCTTTGAATTGCCTAACAGGAGGAAAAGAATTGTTATGGAAGGTTAAGAAGTGACATCATAAATGAATAAAAACAGCAAAACAAAAGCAGACCAATTGTCCAAAGAATCCAGGGGAACTATTTGGAACTATTCAAATAATTTCTCTCACATGTAATTGTTCCTGTTCCTCTAATCCTTATTAGAAATGCAAGTGAATTGTTGAAAAGATAGGTTGAAGAAGTAGCTTTCATAAGCAATGTTAAGGCTTGAACTAAGCTATGGAAGCTAACCAAAGCTCAACTGTTGAGGGAAATGCTTTTCTCCTTCAAACCTATAATGTAGGGCAAGAGACAACACATCAATGAGCTGAAGATGGGTGGTGATCCTTGATGGAAGGCTTAAAGAGCAACTGAATAAAACCTGAATAAATTAATTCAGTTCAAACTTATGTAGATTAGAACACAGGTTTGCTGGATACTTAATTATGCACTTGAAGTCAGAGAAAATATCAATAACTGATTGCTGAACAAATATAGTCTGTTTGCCATATTAGAATTTCTCCAGATAAGAAAGAACAACCTACCTTTTTATGATTAAATGTTCATAATACTTGGCACAGTTGAATTGTCAGTGAACCAATTACTTGAGAAATAAATGCAAAGACTTCATATCTTTGTTCCACTGTTCATCCTTTGGGGAAATTTCCTCAAGAATGTATTTTTTCAAATTGTTCATTTGTGTTTAAGAAGTGTTAACAGAAGTTAGTGGTAAGGCAGTGATCCTCAACCCTGGATGTCCACTGGGCAACTCACGTGTGCGAACTGGGTGGAGAACTCAAGCTGTAGTGGGAAAGATCCTAACATCAGAAGACTAAGGTGAAAACCAGTTCCCAGGTGAATTACTGGAATTAATTTTTAAAAATTAGATTAATTTTTACTAACCTATTTTCTATAACATTTGAATTATAGTCCTTATACCTGGGTGTTATAGTTGTGTTGTAGCTTATGTAATTGGGGGACTTCTTTGAGAAAAGAATATAAAAATACATTACCTTTGCAAATACTATAAAACTGTACAACAATACTATAAAAAAGAACACAAGGCCAAGGGTCAACAGCTTCACAGTAAATCTCACTCTGACTTTACTATCAGGTTATTGACAGGGTCTTGTTGAAGAGTGGCTATAAGACTGCATTATGCTGCTGCTGCTGCTAAGTCGCTTCAGTTGTGTCCAACTCTGTGCGACCCCATAGATGGCAGCCCACCAGGCTCCCTTGTCCTGGGATTCTCCAGGCAAGAATACTGGAGTGGGTTGCCATTTCCTTCCCCAGTGCACTAAAGTGAAAAGTGAAAGTGAAGTCGCTCAGTCCTGTCCGACTGTTAGCGACCTCATGGACTGCAGCCTACCAGGCTCCTCCATCCATGGGATTTTCCAGGCAAGAGTACTGGAGTGGGGTGCCATTGCCTTCTCCGAAGACTGCATTATAGCTTTACAGAACTCTGTGGGATATTATCGTCAACAAACAACATTGTAACAGTGGGAGACTGGAAGGATGCAGTGCTGCATGCAGCATTTGTAGAGGAGATGGAGTCTATTGTAAAATTCATAGGTTGGAGGAGAACCACCATCATTAGTTCATGTACATTGAAAGTTTTTCCCCTAATATTTTATAATCAAGAGATAATCACTATCAGATTTTCTATTGTTCAAATAGCTTCCTTTGGGGCTAAAAGATGTCATCCTTGAAATCACTAATTCTTGTCAGAGTTAGGAACTTGAATCTGGAACAAGGAAAGTAGCTTGCTTACACAGAAATGATATAACATGAAAATCTCCTCTGACATTTCTTATGTAATGTCCTTTTCTATATCTTGGAGATCTCATCTCCTCACATGGCTTCAGCAGTCACATAAGTCTTTTTCCTCACTTTATGCATGCCTTGATTGCACATTATTTCATGTGCTGAGGAAATCCAAATACCAGTCTCCAGTCTTCTCTCCCGAGTGCAGGATATATACAAGTGCCTATCAGATCTCACATTTCACCTTTGTTGTTGTTCAGTCGCTCAGTCGTGTCCGACTCTTTGCAACCCCATGAATCGCAGCATGCCAGGCCTCCCTGTCCATCACCAACTCCCGGAGTTCACTCAAACTCATGTCCATTGAGTAGGTGATGCCATCCAGCCATCTCATCCTCTGTCATGCCCTTCTCCTCCTGCCCCTAATCCCTCCCAGCATCAGAGTCTTTTCCAATGAGTCAACTCTTCACATGAGGTGGCCAGAGTATTGGAGTTTCAGCTTCAGCATCAGTCCTTCCAATGAACACCCAGGACTGATCTCCTTTAGGATGGACTGGTTGGATCTTCTTGCAGTCCAAGGGACTCTCAAGAGTCTTCTCCAACACCACAGTTCAAAAGCATCAATTCTTCAGCGCTCAGCTTTCTTCACAGTCCAACTCTCACATCCATACATGGACAGTGGAAAAACCATAGCCTTGACTAGACGGACCTTTGTTGGCAAAGTAATGTCTCTGCTTTTCAATATGCTATCTAGGTTGGTCATGACTTTCCTTCCAACGAGTGAGCCTCATTAATTCACAACAGCAAGCATAGTAACTTCCTAGTCCACTACTGGGACCTCATCTTAGTGAGGGACATACTATTCACACAGCCCCCTGAGCAGGAAGCCTTAGAATCATCTAGACTCCTTCCTCTTTCTCACTCCAGATGTTAAATCAGTCACTGTGTCCCTTGGATTCTGCCCCTGTATCCGTAAGTATTCCTTTTCCTGTACTCCATTGTTTCTAATTTGAACCAGGTCCTCATTGTCTTGCACTACACTATCGCAATGTTTGATGAACAGATCTACCCTCTCTCCAATGCATGACTGGAGTATATTTGCACAGTTAAAATTTGATCATGTTTGCAATCAATCAGATTTGATCATGTTTGCAATCATGTTTGCAATCCTTCCTGTTTTGGAAGATAAAATCCTAAGGAGCATGCCACATTCACTTTGTGATCTCTGACCTGCTGTCCCAGCCCCATTGCTTTTTGGTTCGATATGGAGGAACCTCTTACAGTTCTTTACATGCCAGCTTTCTCATTTCTCTGCCTTTGGCCATGCTGGCTTCCTGGCTTCCTTGGCTACTTCTGCATGCATCCAGACTGAGTTGGGGGCTTCTTGCCTGGGAATGAGAGAAGAGAAAGTAGATACAGCAAATTTATGTGAAAGAGAAAATAGGAAAATGAGGCGGACTACTAGGATCATTTCAGGTCAGCAGAGGGTAACTGTGGCAGAGCATGGTAAAACCTATCAGAACTCTCAGTCCCCTCAGCTTCATGCCTAGCTTAGGAAAGAATGACAAACATTGGTGTTTTGAATTAGATTTCTAATTTAGTTTTATCTATTTCCGCAACCCAATTTTTAAGATTTTAATGATTGTCATATCATTTAGTGATGGGGTCAATCTCTAAAACCAGTGAGTTACTCTTAAAATCAAAGAATAAAGACAAAAACCATATTCTGAACCCTAATCCATTTTGGAAAATTGATATTATGTTTCCTTAATTATTTGGTAGAATTCATGAATGAAGTTATCTAGAGATTTCTTTGGGAAGGTTTCTGAATAAAAATACATGTCTTTATTATGGGGCTACTTGGATTTTCTTTCCTCTTATGTCAGTTTTAGTAATTTGTGTCTTTCAAGGAATTTGCCTTTTACATTGTTGAATTCAGTGATATAAAGTGATTCATAAATGTCATTATTCCTTTAATGTCTATGGATCATCCCTGATGTTCTCTCTTTTTCTTGGTAATTTGTGCTTTCTCTGTTTGTGTCTTAGTTAAGGTAGGTGTTATTGATTTTGTTAACATTTCAATGAACCAAATTTTGATTTCAGGATTTTCTTTATTATTCATCATTTTTCTATTTCATTAGTATCCACTCTTACCAGTACTGTTTCCTTCCTTCTGCTTATCTTGGGTTTAGACTTCATTCCCTAGATTCCTAAGGTGAAAGCAATAATGATTGATTTTAATTCTTTTCTGTTTTTTATATATGCACACATGCTAAGTCGCTTCAGTTGTGTCCGATTCTTTGCAACCCTATAGACTGTAGCCCACCAGGCTCTTTTGTCCATGGGTTTCTCCAGGCAAGAATATTGGACTGAGTTGCCATGCCCTCCTCTGGGGGATCTTCCTGACCCAGGGGTCGAGCAATGTCTCCTGAGGCTCCAGCATTGCGCATGGATTCTTTACCACTGAGCCACCAGGGAAACCATACAGAGCTATATAATTTCTGCCAAACACTGGATCCCCCAAATTTGGATAGTGATAATTTTATTATCATTCATTTGATAATACATTCTAAAGTTTTCCTTGAACCATGGGTTAAGACATGGCTTTCTTAATTTCCAAATATTTGGGAGTCTTCTGATGTCTGTATTTTGATCATTTTGTGATTTAATTTCTTTGTTGTTAAGAATGTACCCTGTATGATTTCAATTTTATAAATTTTCTTATAGTTTGTTTTGTGACTTAGCATATGGTCTTTATGATGAATTCTGCATGATCACTCTGGAAAAGACATGTGTTGTGTTTGTTGTGTTATTGATTATGCTATTCAAGTCTTCTATATCCACACAGAGCATTTTGTATACTTATTCTATCACTGAGAAAGGAGTACTGATATCTAAAACTTCAGTTATAGCATTTCCTATTTCTCCTTTCTGTTACATTAGTTTATTTCTTTGTGCATTTTGAATTTCTCTGATTAGGTGTATACACATTTATTATTTTAATGTCTTCTTGATGACCATGTTTTTTATTATAGCATGTCCCTCTTTATCTCTAAAAACATTTTTGTCCTGAAGTATAATTTGTTTGAGATTAATATAGCTTACTCAACAGTCATTTGATGAAAATTTAAGAGATATACCTTCTTCTGTGCTTTTCTCTCTTATAAACCATATATTCATTAAAAAAAATTCAGTCTGATAATCCTTTACTTTTAATTAAAGTCCAGTGTCAATTCATGGACTTACCAAATAATCAGTTGTATTTAAATATGTCATCTTGTATTTGCTATGTTTTTATCCCATTAGATCTTTGTCTTTTTTTCCCTTCTTTCTTGCTTTCTTTTGGATTAAGAGTTTTTAAGGATTCCATTTTATGTCTTCTACTGTTTTGTCAGCTATGCCTCTTTCCTTCTCTTTTTTTTTGATATATAAAATTACAAGTATTTACATATAAATGCTCATAATAGTATACTTTCATTTTTCTCTGAAATTAAGCAAAAAGAGAAAATAATTTATATTTATTTACATATTTAGTTTTTTTGGCACTCTCCTTTCTTTGTGTAGACCAAATTTCCATCTGGAATCCTTTTTCATTTAGTCTGAAGAACTTCTCTTAATATATCTTGTAGTGTTTGCCTGCTGGTGACAGATTCTCTCAGTATTTGTTTGCCTAAAAATGTCTTTATTTTTCCTTCATGTTTGGGGGATATTTTTACAAGATTTTAGGTTTAGTTTTTCCTTTCAGTACTTTAAAGATGTCAATCTAATGTAGTCTGACATACATTGCTTCTAATGAGGTTAACAATGGCTCTTTTCTTTTTTTCTGATTTCTTTAAATTTTTTCTTTTTATGCCATTATCTATTTTGGACAAGGCTTTTTCAAACACTCAAAGATTCATGAGATTTATATCATTTTGCTAAAAATAAACAATTTACATTTCTGTTAACTGACTTTTCTTTTGGTTCTGCATCATATTTTGCTGTTTCTTCACAATGTCTAGTAATGTTTTGTTATATACTGAATACTGTGGGTGCTATGTTGCCAAACAGCTGGCTTTTACACTCTTCTTTAGTAAAATATTGAATTTTGTTCCAGCAGACAGATAATTAATTTTCTTAAGCTTTACTCATTCAAGGACAATTTTTATGCTTTGTTAAGGACCACTGAACCAGACGGAGAAGGCAATGGCATCCCACTCCAGTACTCTTGCCTGGAAAATCCAATGGATGGAGGAGCCTGGTAGGCTGCAGTCCATGGGGTCGCAAAGAATCGGACACGACTGAGCGACTTCACTTTCACTTTTCACTTTCATGCATTGGAGAAGGAAATGGCAACCCACTCCAGTGTTCTTGCCTGGAGAATCCCAGGGAGGGGGGAGCCTGGTGGGCTGCCTTCTCTGGGGTCGCGAAGAGTCGGACATGACTGAAGCGACTTAGCAGCAGCAGCAGCAGTGAACCAGTGAAGTTGCTCAGTCATGTCCGACTCTTCTCCAACCCACGGACTATAGCCCACCAGGCTCCTCCATCCATGGAATTTTTCAGGCAAGAGTACTGGAGTGGGTTGCCATTTCCTTCCCAGGGAATCTTCCTGACCTGGAGATCGAACCCAGGTCTCCCGCATGGCATACAGACTCTTTACTGTCTGAGCTACCAGGGAAGCCCTTGTTGAGGACAACTTACAATAGTTTCTACTGTGAAATGAGATTAGCATGACCTTCTCTGGGTATCCACTGAATGTAAGGGATATTTAATGAGATGTCTCTACTCTGATTGTCAGTACTCAAGTGTATCCCAGACTAGGTGAGGTCTAATAGTTTTTCAACTCAAATTTCCTCAGTAACTTCTCTATCTTCGATAGCTGTTTTTTACCCTGTCTTAAGAATTCTGCCCTATGCATACAGTTTTGTCTCGCATCCAAGAATAAAGGTAACCACACGCAGCATTCTGGAGCTTTATTTCTGTATGACTCTCTTTTCTTCTTTCTTGCCCCATAATTTCCAACCACCTCTTAAGCCCAGAGCTATGATATCTTCCTTTTCCGCCCAGTGAGACCCTTGCACTCTATTGCTACTCCCTGCCTCCAAATGCCTCCAAGGAGACAGCTGGTATTAACTATGATGCTTGGCTGAAGGCTCCCTGACTCCCCTGGGGGACCAATGGATCTGTGTTGCCTGTTGTCTAACATCTAAAAATAATCACTTCCTATATTTTGTTCCGTTTTATAGTTTTCTATGATGAGAAGATCAGTCTGGTACAAGTTATTTTGTTATGGCCACAAGCAGGAGACCTCTAACATGTTTTGAAATATCACTGGTGAGGTTATAGCTCAGCCAGTTTTGCGAGTTTTAAAAATTCATTTGTCTTATGAATATTCCATGAAGAACAGGTTTTTTCCCCCTACTTTAACAATATTGACTAGACTTCCCCAAGTCCTGAGGAGTAACATTTTTGCTGTATAAACCTTAGATAGCCTTCCAAGGTTTGCCATTTCAAAACTGAAATGGCAAAAAAAAAAAAAAAAAAGAAAGAAATGATCAAAAGTATACAAGCAATTTTATACATCCCAGTGCAATTTTTTGAAATTTATCTTTGACTGTGTTGGGTCTTCACTGCTGCTTGGCCTTTTCTCTAGCTGCAGTGAGGGGGCGGGGGGCTCAGGCACTAGGCTTCACAGGCTTCAGTAGTTGTGCTTCCCAGGCTCTAGAGCACAGGCTGAATAGTTGTGGTGCAAGGGCTTAATTGCTCCAAGGAATGTGGGATCTTCCTGACCCAGGACTTAAACCCATGGCTCCTGCATTATCAGGTGGATTCTTTACTACTGAGCCACGAGGAAACCCCCCAGTGCAATCTTAATGTTGTTTTATAAAAGGCAGAGGGAGGTTTATTTTTGAGCTTGAAATGGTTGCCAAGTTTCAAAGAGCAGTAGACTACACATCAGAAGATACTGAATCTTGTGCTGGTTTTATCACTTTCTAATCATGTGATCTTGGTAAAGGTGACAGTTTTCTCATCTGTGAAATTATTTCTGGTTTATCTGCCTCATGAGATTAACATGTGGCTTAGATGTAATTAAATAGATCAGAAAGGACATTGCAGATGGTAAAACACCATATAAATAAGGTGCATTCATCCTCATACCTTGAGAAAGGTGAGATAAATTTATGGTTAAAGAGAATAATTTCAAGTGCAAAACTCTCAAAGCAAGAAGGAGGTCAATAATGGAATGAAAATAAGAACTTAGAGGGGATAACTTATTCATTTTTTTATTTGCAGTAATTTCATTGAAAGTCACATGTTTTTAGAAGCAAAGCAAATTTCACTCAACTCAGTCAAAATGAGTTTAAATGTGATACTGTAAACAAAAGTGGTGTCCATCTGCTTGCTGCTCAAAAGCCAATAAAGAGGCAAGGATGGTGGAAAAGAAAGTTTGCTTTATCTCTAATGCCAGAAACTTGGGGCAGAAATTGGGGAAAAGACTTCTGTCCAAAGGCTGACTCCTCTTCCCACTGACAATCAGTGGGCAAGAGATTTTATGGACAGAGGAAGGGGGCTACATGAGGAAACATCACAGTCAGCTCTAGCAGTCATCTTGAAATGGGTCGTCTTGAAAGTGGATGTTGATTAGACTAAACCAGTCCCCCTTTGCCTTTGATGTGGTGGTCCATACGATGTGAGGCAGTTTTGGGTAGGAAGAAATGAAGGGAGTCCGAGGGTTGCTATTATTTTTCTTTATCCTAAGAAATGGACCTGGTGCATCTGTTGGCCTGGTTTCTGCCTCTCAAGGAAAACCTCTCAGGATGTAGCATCCATCTTGGGATTCTGAAACCACAGGTGTGAAAGTAAATGCCAGCAACTCAGTAGGGGCCACAGCGGGGAAAGAGTGAGGTGCCCAGGCTGCAAGCCAGCCTGGAACTGTGAGCCGCTGCCTACTTTTCATGCCACAGATTATGCCTGCCATGGACTGAATTATGTCTCCTCTCCAGATTCATTTGTTGAAGCTCCAACTTTCAGTGTGACTATTTTTGGAGATAAGATCTTCAGGAGAAAATTAAGGTTACATGAGTTCATAAGGGTGGGGCCCTAAGCTGATAGACTGGTGGTCTTATAAGAGGAGGAGGAGAGAGAGAGATCTCTTATTTACTCTATCACATGCACAGAGGAATTTCGTGTGAAGACATAGTGAGAAGATGGTCATAATCAAGCCAGAAAGAGAAACTCCACCAGGAACTAAGTTAGCTGGCACCTTGATCTGGGACTGCTAGCCTCCAGAAATTTTAGAAAATAAATTTCCAAGTGACTCGATCTAAAATATTTTCTTATGGCAGCCTAAGTTGACTAATACAAGACCCTATATATTGTTGAGCAAGAGAGAGAAGGATGGAGAAAAGGAAACATGAAGAAGGAAGGAAGGAGGGAATGAAGGCAGGGAAGACAAGTCAAAATTAGGAAAGAGTGATGTGGAAAACAGGGAAGCTATGTTATGTTCAAAGGATGAAATGGCTGAGAATCTCTAAATACTTACAAAGTACAAGTTCTATAAGGCTTGAAATAATTTCAGAAGATCATTGGCAACCCCAACAACTCAAATGATGTGGGTAATAATAAGATGGTGCTAGAACAAGGAATGAGTAGGAATTGGGCAAGGGAAATCAAATATTGACATTTTCTAAAAGGTTGATTGAAAAGGGAAGGTATCTAAAGAGATAAAAGGGCCAGGAAGAGTTAATCTTTAGAATGGGAAAGTCTTTTTAAAATTTTGTAGGCAGAGGATCAAGAGTCAGGAAAGAGGAAGAGACTGAAGATATAGAAAAGAGAGAATTATTTCTGGAGAATGTCTCTGAGAAGATGGGGAAAGTGTTAGGCTGAAGAAGAAAGATGTGAAGATTTTGATTTGAAGCAGAGAATACACAGTATTCTGAGATGGTGGAGAGGAGAGAAGAAGTGAGGAGTATGCTTATACAAATTAGAGGAAGGAATGGACGGCAGAAGTCAGAGAGGTGATACTATTCTTTGCCCTTAAGTAGGAGAGAATTTTGTTTGCAGAGAATGAAGGGGGCGGATGTTGGCATGGAATCAGGAGTGGCCACATTCTACATCCTCAGACATGCTCAAGCAGCTGCCTCATGGCTGACTGAAGAGTGGAATTAGCCCAGGAATGTGACCCTGTTAAGTCATGCATTTCTTCACATCCAAGTGAATGATAGGCTGCTGGAATCGCTGCTATAATTAGGTTAAAGTAAGTGCCACGGGGCCTTATCAAGATTTGCAGTGATCCCAGGAGATAAGTAACAGCATCAGTTACAAAAGTAAAAAATGAATTAATACATTAGGGATAAAAATGCAATTTTTGCAAAATTAAAAATGCATTGTATCTCTAGGGTTTGATGTCTTGTGATATCTTGTGGCTTGATTCTATCAGCCTAGTACCTGTGGAGTAATGAGCAATGTTTTGTTTGTTTGTTTTTAAATTAAATACATGGATGGTCATTTGAACATGATGTGTATGTTCCCAGGCTTCTGGCTCACGTAGACCATTTGCCTTGGCGAAAGCAGGATCTTGTCAATCCTGGTAGCACATTTAGGAAAAACAGGCAACATGGTGGTCATTAAAGAAATTTTGGACTAACTGATTGAAATATTAAAAAGTGAACATAAGAGCTAGGCATGATATTATTAGCTATTATTTTCTACTGATTTAAAGGGGGCTTCCCTGATGGCTCAATTGGTAAAGAATACGCCTGCAATGCAGGAGACCCTGGTTCAATTCCTGGGTTGGGAAGATCTGCTGGAGAAGGGATAGGCTATCCACTCCAGCATTCTAGCCTGGAGAATTCCATGGACTCTATAGTTTACGAGGTCGCAAAGAATTGGACACAACTGGGTGACTTTCACTCTCATTCTACTGATTTAAGGAGCAACAACAACCCAGTTGGACCTTTCTTTTTGTACACCTTGTACTTCATTGGTTGTCTGTTGCCAAGTGAGGAATCACATCCAGGCAATAAAAATGACTGTATTATTTTCTCTCATTGTTCTGGGTGTTGACTGGGCTCAGTTAGGCAGTGTTTGCCTGGGACTGGGGACTCCTCATGCTGTTGTAGCAGGTGATGTTTGGGGCTAGAGTTACTCTGTGAGTCAGCTACTCATATATCAGGAGGTTGATGCTGGCTACTGGCTGGGACCTCAACAGGAGCTTTAGCCAGACAGTTATACCTGGCTTCTGTGTGGTCTTGCCATTTCCTCATAGCAAGGTGGCTAAGTTCCAGAACAAGTGTCCCAGGAGAACCAAGTGAAATCCATATAGACTTTCATGTCCTAACCTTGGAAGTTCCACAGCATCAATTCTGGTGTTGTCAGGTTCTAGGGGAGAAAAATAAACACATATCTCTCTACTAGGAGTGACAGCATGCCATAGGAAGAAGAAGAGTGGGTTGAGAGCTCTTGTTGCAGTCATCTTGGAAAGAATAATCTGCATAGAGCTTGACTGACAGCATGGCACTCTGTCTAGACTACAGCTCAAGGCAAACACCTTATATCTCTTCCAACCCCACTGTGCCTTTTGGAGATGTTATCTTTGGGGGCTTACTAAGGGTGCCTTCTAGAGCCATAAATGGTACTTATATATGTCATCTGACAAGTTAAATCTGGTATTATTTCTTGTCAGAGACTTTTTAAAGTAGAATTAAAGTTGTAGGGCAGTTTCAGGTTCACAGTAAAATTGAGTAGAGATTTCTCATGTAACTTCTCCCCTGACACAAGTACAATCTCCCCTTATCATCAAATTCTGCCTTAGAGTAATACATGTGTTACAACAGGTGAATATACATGGATGCACAGTCACCCAAAATCCACAGTTTACATTGGGATCACTCCAGGTGTTGTGTATTCTATGGGTATGACATGTTTCCCACATTATAATACCACACAGAATAGTTTCACTGCTTATTCTTTCTTCCCTCCCTCCAACCCTTGCCAACCACTCAGACTTTTTATTAAAATGCACTGGTCTTCTTCATTGTACATTGTTAGCGGAATTACATTTTCTTTAAAAGATTCTGAACACATTGTTCTCCTGATCAACAACCTCCAGTGGATTTTCCCACTGTGTGTAGACTAATTTGAAATGATTCATTTTTTATTTTTTTGGATCCCATGTTAAATAGTTAAATTAAAGGAAAATTAGTGGTTTGACAAAGAGTGGACACTCAAAAGCAAGATTTGAGGATTACAAAATGTAGTAAAATGATATTTTTCTTCATTTTCCATCTTTCCTCTTCTGGCTGACCTCCTTCTTAGAATATATTGCACATCTAGTTTCATTCTCAGGTCCTGGCTCAAAGGAGCTAAATTAGCAGAAAGATGCCTTTGGTAAAACTAAAAAAGAGAGACACTTCAAACAATAACACCCTATGGTTGTGCTAAAAGATTTGTCTTCTAGATCCTTCATCTTGAAGCTCAGACAAGGGAAGACCATCCTTTCTATCATTGCCTCCAAAATATGGTCCTGCCCCAGATTTACCAAGACTGGAAATTTGATTATTTCAAATACCTAACAGTTTTGACTGAAGACAGAGAGTAGAAAAACTAAGATTCTTTAGAGGAGACAAAGAAATTGAGGGACCTAGAACAAGGGTCCATAAACTACAAGCAATGGTCCAAATCTAGCCTGCCATCTGCTTTTAAAATAAAGTTTTATTGGCCACACCATTCACTCACCTATTGCTTATGAGTGCTTTCAGCTATGATAAAGAACGTTTGACATGTGAAACTTAAAATATTTACCATCTGTCCTTTTTCAGAAAATGTTTGCTGGCCCCTGATCCAGAAAATCATAGTGAAGAGAAAAGGTACCAGTAGCTAAAGAGGAGAGACTGACTTGGGACCCTCTGAGATAGACTTATTGAAGGATGAAGCATTGTCAAGGGAAATACATGAATTGTTTGGCATCATTTTCTGGATTCTGGATAGTGTCATGGCAGTATGACACATTCTGGAAAGGGAATATATATTTATGTACTTCCAATAGTAATGCTCAAAATTCTCCAAGCCAGGCTTCAGCAATATGTGAACCGTGAACTTCCTGATGTTCAAGCTGGTTTTAGAAAAGGCAGAGGAACCAGAGATCAAATTGCCAACATCCGCTGGATCATAGAAAAAGCAAGAGAGTTCCAGAAAAACATCTATTTCTGCTTTATTGACTATGCCAAAGCCTTTGACTGTGTGGATCACAATCAACTGTGGAAAATTCTGAAAGAGATGGGAATACCAGACCACCTGATCTGCCTCTTGAGAAATTTGTATACAGATCAGGAAGCAACAGTTAGAACTGGACATGGAACAACAGACTGGTTCCAAATAGGAAAAGGAGTTCGTCAAGGCTGTATATTGTCACCCTGTTTATTTAACTTATATGCAGAGTACATCATGAGAAACGCTGGCCTGGAAGAAACACAAGCTGGAATCAAGATTGCCGGGAGAAATATCAATAACCTCAGATATGCAGATGACACCACCCTTATGGCAGAAAGTGAAGAGGAACTCAAAAGCCTCTGGATGAAAGTGGAAGTGGAGAGTGAAAAAGTTGGCTTAAAGCTCAACATTCAGAAAACGAAGATCATGGCATCCGGTCCCACCACTTCATGGGAAATAGATGGGGAAACAGTGGAAACAGTGTCAGACTTTATTTTTCTGGGCTCCAAAATCACTGCAGATGGTGACTGCAGCCATGAAATTAAAAGACTCTTGCTCCTTGGAAGGAAAGTTATGACCAACCTAGATAGCATATTCAAAAGCAGAGACATTACTTTGCCAACAAAGGTTCGTCTAGTCAAGGCTATGGTTTTTCCTGTGGTCATGTATGGATGTGCAAGTTGGACTGTGAAGAAGGCTGAGCACTGAAGAATTGATGCTTCTGAAGTGTGGTGTTGGAGAAGACTCTTGAGAGTCTCTTGGACTGCAAGGAGATCCAACCAGTCCATTCTGAAGGAGATCAGCCCTGAGATTTCTTTGGAAGGAATGATGCTAAAGCTGAAACTCCAGTACTTTGGCCACCTCATGCGAAGAGTTGACTCATTGGAAAAGACCCTGATGCTGGGAGGGATTGGGGGCAGGAGGAGAAGGGGATGACAGAGGATGAGATGGCTGGATGGCATCACTGACTCGATGGATGTGAGTCTGAGTGACCTCCGGGAGTTGGTGCTGGACAGGGAGGCCTGACGTGCTGCGATTCATGAGGTCTCAAAGAGTCGGACATGACTGAGCGACTCATCTGATCTGATCTGATCTGAATAATGACAAAAAAAATTACAAAAAGATAAGTCATCCCACCTTTTTATAGTTTTATCTCCCACTTCCTCTCGTCACATCCTTTGCACATCCCTCATGGTAGCCTTATTAGAGTGAAATCTGAGCCCTTATATTGCTGGGACTTGGTGCAAGTTCCTTCTTGGGTCTGTAACACTCTTTTACTTTGTTGAAGATCTTGGAACTTCAACTGAATGTCAAAAGGCTTTCCCAGGTACCCACATTCCTGCCACCCTCAAAGAGTTTGAGCTTCCTTTGCACCACTTCACATAAGTCAGTTTGTACCAGATTATTAGAACATGTCATTGTCTTTTCAACAAGATGTTGGCAACTGGAAGGCAGAAATAGGACTTTTAGTTCGCTTTCAGTGTTCAGTTTGATCTTAACAACTCTTCTAATCCCAGTCTTCTCATTAGTACAGTGCTTTATAGATTTTAAGTATTTATTGAGTTGAACATGAGGGCTTTGAAAACAGAAACTTTGTAGTTTCATTATTTTTCTTGTAAAAACCTAAAGATATTGTACTTTGGCTCAATAATATTTTGTGTAGCTGTTACAGAAATTAGAAAATATTTACTGTCTTGAACATGAGGGCTTTGAAAACAAAACTTTGTAAAAATCTAAAGAAATTCCCCTTCTTGTAGAAATCTAAAGAAAGAGTACTTTGGCTCAAGATTATTTTGTGTTTTCTTGAAAACAACAACTTCTCTTAAAAGTACTCCAGAGACCTAAAGTTTATCATTTAATGAAGAAAAGGAACCCATATTCTCAAAGCAATGGGCTAAACGGAAATTACACCTGGAGGAGGAAGCCACTGGAGAAGTAGAAACAACTGCCCTCCCATCTTCTAAGCCAAGAGGAGACCAGCTCTGTGATTCCTTCAGCCAAGACTAAACCAGATGGAAGGCTGAGTCCAGGAAACTTGAATGGGATTTTTCTATCCCAGCAAGTACATTTTGTGCTAAGAGGAGAGAGAGGACTAATTTTGTGCTGTAAAAAAAAAAAAAAAAAAAGGACGCCATTCAAATATAAACTAATTTCTCTCTTCAATGGTGGCTGCCGTCTTTCCCAGACTGATGTCATCATTATGGTCTCTCTGGGATTTTAACTGGCACAGGAGAAAGTGACTAATGCAACTGTATCAAAATGTTTTTTAAAAACATCATTTTAGACCTGGACAAATGATAGAAAATTTAAGTCCAAGAATATTTTTTCTTAGTAAGATTACAGAAAAATAAAATAAGGAAATTATATCACAAAATGTGTTTCTACTGACCTGTAGAGTCTTTGTTGTTCTACACATCACATATGTGTGCATGTATGTGCTCAGTCATGTCTAACTCTGTGTGACCCCATGGACTGCAGCGCTCCAGGCTCCTCTGTCCATGGGATTCTCCAGGCAAGAATACTGGAGTGGGCTGCCATTTCCTTCTCCAGGAGATCTTCCCAGCTCAGGGAGCAAATCCACATCTTTTTTGTCTCCTGCATTGGCAGACAAATTCTTTACCACTGTGCCATTTGGGAAACCCTATATGCCAGATTGCAGGGAGAAATATCAATAAACTCAGATATGCAGATGACACCACCCTTATGGCAGAAAGTGAAGAGGAACTCAAAAGCCTCTGGATGAAAGTGGAAGTGGAGAGTGAAAAAGTTGGCTTAAAGCTCAACATTCAGAAAACGAAGATCATGGCATCCGGTCCCACCACTTCATGGGAAATAGATGGGGAAACAGTGGAAACAGTGTCAGACTTTATTTTTCTGGGCTCCAAAATCACTACAGACGGTGACTGCAGCCATGAAATTAAAAGACACTTACTCCTTGGAAGGAAAGTTATGACCAACCTAGATAGCATATTCAAAAGCAGAGACATTACTTTGCCAACAAAGGTTCGTCTAGTCAAGGCTATGGTTTTTCCTGTGGTCATGTATGGATTTGAGAGTTGGACTGTGAAGAAGGCTGAGCACTGAAGAATTGATGCTTTTGAACCGTGGTGTTGGAGAAGACTCTTGAGAGTCTCTTGGACTGCAAGGAGATCCAACCAGTCCATTCTGAAGGAGATCAGCCCTGGGATTTCTTTGGAAGGAATGATGCTAAAGCTGAAACTCCAGTACTTTGGCCACCTCATGCGAAGAGTTGACTCATTGGAAAAGACCTTGATGCTGGGAGGGATTGGGGGCAGGAGGAGAAGGGGATGACAGAGGATGAGATGGCTGGATGGCATCACTGACTCGATGAACGTGAGTCTCAGTGAACTCTGGGAGTTGGTGCTGGACAGGGAGGCCTGGCGTGCTGCGATTCATGAGGTCGCAAAGAGTCGGACACGACTGAGCGACTGATCTGATCTGATCTGATATGCCATATAGTTTATTGTTATTTCTAGATTTTAAGCTAATACTGGATCAGTCAGTAAAGACTAAAATGAGAAGAGGACTCAGAAGGATGGATATGAGAAGGACATTCTTGACAAAAATAGTTGTAGTAGCAACAACAAGGGCACACTGCATTGTTCTTTATTTTTTTGGAAAAAGTGAGCAAATAGATTTTACTTTAGAAAGGTTTAATATTTAATGTAAATTTACTTATAATGCTTGGGAGAATGTTTCTTTAATAAAAAATATTTTTTCTTAAGAGTCTACTATTTTAATATTGTTTATTCCCATCACTGATTGAGTCTTAGAATATCCTCTATTATTACTCCAAAAATTATAATGCTTATTGGGTTATAAATAATTCAAAAATTATAATGCTTGTTTTGATGTATAGAAAAAAGAGAAAAGAGCATGGTGTATGCAAAAATAAGGCCCTGAATAGTACTCAATTGAAGAACATCATATTGGTGTATAAATCAGAGTTCCTGGCTTGGTTCAATGAAGGTAAAGCTCAGTATCTGGGTCACAGCCAAATACTCTTTGGGAGCCACGGAGCACAGGCACTAAATTTTCCTTTACTCAAATACAAACCTGCTGCCCAGTGTTAAGCAATCTTCACTGAATTGATGTTCTTCCTCTCAACTTATTTTACTTAATCATATTTATTAGGGAAGCTTAGCACATCAAAAGCACATTTGAAAATAAGCCCATGATTAACCTTAGGGCAAAAAGTTAATGCAATGTATATTGCCAAGTTCATTAACTATCCTCTTGATGGGCTAACAGCTGTGTAATGAAGACAGTAGCCATCAATTAAATGAACAGTAATCTTGAGACAGGAGTTTTCAGCAGGGACGTCAGCTAGGTTATGGGCATTGAGAGGCAACCACGGAATGGGCATATTTCCAAATGTTTTATGCCTTATGAGTTAGTGTTTGTGAAAAGCCTATGCAAATTGGTCCACTGGGAAAGTCAAAAGACATTTACATGGTTTGGGTGGATTTTAATAAAAGCTGATTTTTAGAATAGCATGAAGCATATCATATAATTACAGACTCACATTCAAAAGTTGTTATTTATTTAAGGTATAAGCAGATGTATATAATAAAACATAAAACATTAGTTTGCAATTATCCCTACCCCTTTATACAATAGAAAGATGCCATTAAACAAATGCAATTTTAATAGAGACAGATAAAACTCATATAAAATTAGTATGTCTTGATGAAGTAGTTAGACACTATTTTGGGGACAAGAGTTGACTAACACTTCAAAGTAAGAAATAAATGCTCTTGAGTCTTATCTTTAACTAAGATGTATTATAACATTGCTTCTCTAGCATAGGGGTTGCTGTTGCTCAGTCATTAAGTTGTGTCCGACTCTTTGCAACCCTATGGACTGCAGCACACCAGGCCTTCTTATCCCTCACCATCTCCCGGAGTTTGCCCAAGTTCATGTCCACTGAATTGGTGATGCTATCTAACCATCTCATCCTTTGCCACCCTCTTCTTTTGCCCTCAGTCTTTCCCAGCATCAGGGTCTTTTCCAGTGAGTCAGCAGTTCACATCAGTTGGCCCAAGTATTAGAGCTTCAGCTTCAGCATCAGTCCTTCCAATGGGTATTGAGGTTGATTTCACTTAGAATTGACCGGTTTTATCTTCTTGCTGTGCTAGGGACTCTCATGAGTCTTCTCCAGCACCACAGTTCGAAAGCATCAGTTCTTTGGTGCTCAGCCTTCTTTATGGTCCAGCTCTCACATCTGTACAGGGCTACTGGAAAAACCATAGCTTTGATTATAGGGACTTTTGTCAGCAAAGTGATGTCTCTGCTTTTTAATATGTTGTCTAGGTTTGTCATAGCCTTCCTTCCAAGAAGCGAGTGTCTTCTAATTTAATGGCTGCAGTCACAATCCACAGTGATTTTGGAGCCCAAGAAGAGAAAATCTGTCACTGCTTCTACTTTTTCCCCATCTATTTGCCATGAAGTGATGGGACTGAATGCCATCACCTTTGTTTTTTTGAATGTTGAATTTTAAAACAGCTTTTTCACTCTCCTCCTTCACCTTCATCAAGAGGCTTTTTAGTTCCTCCTTTCTTTCTGCCATTAGAATGGTATCTATCATCTGCATATCTGATGCTATTGATATTTCTCCTGCCAATCTTTATTCCATCTTGAGATTCATCCAGCCCAGCATTTTGCATGAGGCACTCTGTGTAGAAGTTAAATAAGCAGGGTGATGACATACAGCCTTGGCGTACACCTTTCCCAATTTGGAACCAGTCCGTTGTTCCATGTTCGTTTCTAACTGTTGCTGCTTGACCTGCATATATGTTTCTTGGGAGACAAGTAAGATGGTCTGGTGTTTCCCTCTCTTTAAGAATTTTCCACAGTTTTTTGTGATCCACACAGTCAAAGGCTTTGGTATAGTCAATGAAGCAGAAGTAGATGTTTTTCTGGAACTCCCTTTCTTTCTCTATGATCCACCAAATGTTAGCAAGTTGATTTCTGGTTCCTCTGCCTTTTCTAAACCCAGCTTGTACATCTGAAAGTTCTCGGTTCACATACTGTTAAGGCCTAGCTTAGAGAATTTTGAGCATTGCTTTGTTAGCGTGAGAAATGAGTGTAATTGTGCAGCAGTAGTTTGAACATTCTTTGGCATTACCTTTCTTTGGGATTGGAATGAAAACTGACCTTTTCCAGTCCTGTGGCCACTGCTGAGTTTTCAAAATGTGCTGGCATATTGAGTGCAGCACTTCCACAGCATCACTTTTTAGGATTTGAAATAGCTCAGCTGGAATTCCATCTCTCCACTAGCTTTATTGGTAGTCATACTTCCTAAGGCCCACTTGACTTCACACTCCAGATGTCTGGCTCTAGATGAATGATCACACCATCGTTATCTGGGTTATCTAGTCCTTTTTTTGTACTGTTCTTCTGTGTATTCTTGCCACCTCTTCTTAATCTCTTCCACCTCTGTTAAGTCTTTACCATTTCTGTTCTTTACCATGCTGATCCTTGCATGAAATGTTCCTGTGATATCTCCAATTTTCTTGAAGAGAATCTCTAGTCTTTCCCATTCTATTGTTTTCCTCTATGTCTTTGCATTGTTCATTGAAGAAGGCCTTATCTCTCCTTGCTATTCTCTGGGACTCTGCATTTAGTTGGGTATATCTTCAGTTGGGTAGGTGTTGCTGCTGCTGCTGCTGCTGTTGCTGCTAAGTCAACTCAGTCATGTCTGACTCTGTATGACCCCATAGACAGCAGCCCACCAGGCTCCCCTGTCCCTGGGATTCTCCAGGCAAGGACACTGGAATGAGTTGCCATTTCCTTCTCCAATGCATCAAAGTGAAAAGTGAAAGTGAAGTCACTCAGTCGTAGGTGTAACCACTCTTAAAACGTATAAAACCAAAAATAAACAAGGGAGACCTCATAACTTAAAACTTTTGCACAGCAAAGGAAATCATTGACAAAATGAAAAGACAACCACTGAATAGGAAAAAATATTTGCAAATGATATGATTAATAAAGAATTAATATCCAGCCTATATAAACTACTCATACAACTTAACGTCAAAAGAGACAAACAATGCAATTAAAAATGGGCAGAATAACTAAACAAAAATTTTTCCAAAGAGGAAATGCAGATGGCCAGGAGGCACATGAAAAGGAGCTCAACATCACTAATCATCAGGGAAATGCATATCAAAACCACAATATGATACCGTCTCACACCCATCAGAATGACTATCATCAAAAAGAACACAAATATTGGCAAGAATATGCAGAAATAGGAACTATTATACACAGTTGGTAAGGTATAAATTGGTGAAACCTCTGTGGAAAACAATATGGAAGTTTCTCAAAAACCTAAAAGCAGAACTACTTACCTCCCAGCAATTCCACTCCTGGGTATATATCTGAAAAAAGCAAAAACATGAATTCAAAAAGATACCTGCACTCCAATGTTATAGAAACATTATTTATAAATGCCAAGATACAGAAGCAACCTAAGTGTTTATCAGCAGATAAATAGACATGGGAAATACAGCCAATATTTTATAATAACTATAAATGGCATTATAGCCAATATTTTATAACTATACAGTTATTTTAAGTTATCTTAAAATAACTTTAAAAACTGTGAATCACTATATTTTACACCTGTAACACATAATATTGTACAGCAACCATGCTGTAATAAAAAAAGCAATATATCAAAGTACCTCTGTCTTATAGAGTTTGCAGAGAAGTTGTTCAAATGGTGATAGTATTTGTTAACAGCATGTTCCTGAAGCTTATAGACACCTGCCACAAAGACCACAGAAGACCCTTTCAGTCAGTACGTTTAGAAAACCCAAGAGTTGGTTTGTGTGATGCACTCAGCACAGTTCCTGGAAAAAAGCAAGTGCTCAGGACATTTAGCTATTATCCTAATAAAAATAATGGCATAAACACTGTAGGTTTCCACCCTAAGGAATGGCCCCATAATGATGTTGATTTACTACAACATGAAAATATTATGAGAAGGAAAATAAAAGCGGTAACATTAATATTTTCCTTTGACTTTTCCCAGGGAAAATAAAATTCTATTTAGCCATTTATTGAAATTAAGAAGTTGTATTAAACCTGAGGTCATTTTATCCAGAAGAAATCCAAAGTGTTATTGGAGTCAGAATACTGATTTTATATCAAACTTTGAGAAATTGTCTCTACTGTTCCAGAAATTAAAAAAAAATGTTCTAAAATGCTACACCCCCGGGAAATCTTGGATAGATATAAAGACATTTGCATCCATCAACCACTGTTATTGAGAGCTGGCTTTGAACATGGTAGAGCTGAGCTAGGTGTTAATTTATTCACAATGAGTTAGTGAGTCCTTTCTCTTTTTTAGATGATGAAAAAACTGCGAGAATAAGGAAGCCAAGCTCCTCTCTTTCTGGGAGCTTTTGTTATGATGGGGAGTGGGAGGTTAAGAAGAGACAATATATTAATACAAATAAATAAACAATATCTCATAAACAACGGCAATATACAATAAACAAAAACAAAGAAATGAAATGAAGAAGGTAAATGCAGAGTGACCGTAGGTTTATGTGAAATGAGTAGAGTCGGTGATGATCTTGATGATGAAAGTCAGTGATGACATTTGCACACGTGCATGCTCAGTTGTGGGCTTCCCTGGTAGTGCTAGTGGTAAAGAAGCCCCTGTCAATGCAGGAGACACTTAAGAGATGTAAGAGACTTGGGTTTGATTCCTAGGTTGGGAAGATCCCCTGGAGGAGGGCATGGAAATTCACTCCAGGATTCTTGCTTGGAGGATCCTATGGACAGAGGAGCCTGGTGGGCTATAGTCCATGAGGTCACAAAGAGTCCAACAAGACTGAAACAACTTAGCATGTACACATATGCTCAGTTGTGTCTGACTCTTTGAGACCCCATGGACTTTAGCCAGCCAGGCTCCCCTGTCCATGGAATTTTCCAGGCAAGAATACTGAGGTGAGATGCCATTTCTTACTCCAGGGGATCTGTCCGACCCAGGGATGAAACCTATGTCCCTGTGTCTCTTGCACTGGCAAGTGGATTCTTTTACCACTGAGCCACCTGGGATGCCTGATGACATTTGAGCTGAGACCTGAATGCTGAGAAGGAAGCCAGTGACCATGTTAAGATCTTTGGAAATAATATTCCAGAGAGAGGTCAGTATGAGGAACAGTCTCCAGAGATGGCTTCTGTCAATTCCTTCCCTTCCTATGGGCAAGCCCCTCCTACTATCCAGAGGCAATCTTCCTTTCCTTCACTGGTGGATGCAAAGATGTGCCCATTCCAGGTGGCACTAGTAGTAAAGAGTCCACCTGCCAATGCAAGAGATGCGAGTTCGATCCCTGGGTCAGGAAGATCCTCTGGAGAAGGAAATGGCAACCCACTCCAGTATTCTTGCCTGGAGAATCCCATGGACAGAGGAGCCTGGTGGGCTACCTCCCATAGGGTCACCCATTCCAAGCCTATTTTTCAAGAAGCTTCGTAGCTTTTGCTTTCCCTCTTTGAAGCCAGCTGCTTTTTACAAAGTTCAACTACTCTGAACCTGCCATGGTGTTTGGAAGCCCAGACTACAAAGAGGGGCTACCCTGAGCACCATCTGGATGAAGACTTCATCAGCTTTCCAGCCCAACCCAGTTGAATGCGACCAAGTGAATATGGACACAATTGATACAGAAGAGAAGAACTACCTAGCTGAGGTCAGTCAGTCCACAGAATTGCAAAAATGAATAAGATGTTGCTATAAGTTACCGCTTGGATAACAAAAGCAATCAAAACAGAATAGCCTCGGGTTTTCTTTATAGGGTGACTAAATTCTCAAAGCTCAGAGTAGTGGGTGATAACATCTCCCTGGGTTCTAAAGTCAGATACTAGAAAATCCCCCACCAGACTTGCTAGGAGGTGCACGAGTCACTCATACAAGCAGCTTGTTTGAAAAATTGCTCAAGTCATTGAGTGCAGCAGGCTCTCAAGTGTGGGAAGAAAATGTAGTGGTACTTCCTTTCTCTTTCTCTGTGGGTAGAAGGGAATCATCTGGTCCTTCCTCTAAGTCACATGCAAGAGGCAGCAATTGAACATTTTTTGTGAGGGTAGAGGGGGGACAGGGGTGTTTGCAAGCAAGGAAAACTGAAATTATATTCCCTCTTTCAGAACTTGCTTATGGAAGTGCAGAGACCAACTTACCATCAAAGAAAAGTAACGGAAGTTTCTGGAGAATCTGAGATTCGGGTGACAAAGAATGGATTGCCCAAGTTTTGGCTGGAAAAGTTTGAAGATAGGAAGCTGGCTAGGGAAGAAACTGACCTTGGCAGAGTCAAAGGAGAGGGAGGAGGGCAAACCAGGGCAGCTCAGTGTGGTACCAGGGTGGGACAGGTCTGGGAGGACCTTCACCCACAGGCTGCCTGTGTGCCTGCCTGTGACAGGAAGATCCCAAGGGTGTGCATGGGATCAGGGAGCAGGGGACACAGGTCTGAATAGCTGCTTCAAGAATGCATGGCTTGTGAACACAGCGAGGGAAGGAGAGGGTAGGAAAGTTGGGAAAGTAGCATTGACATACATACACTGTCATGAGTAAAATAGATAACTGGTGGGAGCTGCATATCACAGGGAGCCCAACCTGGTGCTCTATGATGACCTAGAGGGGTGGGGTGGGGGAGGGGGTAGACTCAAGAGGGAAGGGCTATATCACACACATATATATATATATGTGTAATTATGACTGCTCTGCTTTGCGATACTGCAGAGACCGCACAGCATTGTAAAGCAATTATCCTCCAATTTAAAAAAGAGAGAGAGAATAAAAAAAGACAACAACCAAAAAGGAATGCATGGCTCACATCAGGGAGCAGCGCTGTAAGGAGGTAGCTGTGGTGGGCAGTGATGGGGGTGTCTCTGAAGAACATATGTTGAGCCTGCAAGGAAGAGTGAACACTTGAGTGTCAGCCTTGACAGAGGGTATTTGAAAGCCAGAGATATATCAAGCTAGGGCTACACAGGTCTGTAAACCAGTCATAGCATCCTTCCCGCAAATTCCTCCCCACTGTCCCCAACCAGAGAGGCCAGATGCCACTGCAGGGGAGGAGGTGAAATGAAGTTGGGATGGGGGAGTGGCAAATGAAGGGGAAGGGCTGATTTCTGCAGAGGAACAGATGACTAGGCAGTGTGAACATTGGCAGTGAGAACACATTCTTTATTTGGAAAATGGCTTTCCTGGTGGCTCAGTGGTAAAGCATCCGCCCACAAGTGCAGGAGACACGTTCCCATGGGTTTGATCCCTGGGCTGGGAAGAACCTTTGGAGGAGGAAATGGCAACCCACTCCAGCATCTTGCCTGGGAAATCCTGTGGACAGAGGAGCCTGGCGTGCTGCAGTCCATGGGATCACAAAGAGTCGGATGCAACTCAGTGACTGAACAACAGAAAGCTAAGAGCACTGTCTGGCATTGTTTTAACTTGAAGGGAGGAGCAGATCTCAGCGCAGTGTCTGGAGAAGAGTACAGCTCTTTTTTGACTTTACTCTCCCTCTCAAGTTTAGAGCACTCAATGACAAGCTCAAAAGTCCTTGGGGAGAAATAGGTTTCCTGGGGTTCTGAAAGAAGGCATCTGTGGCGGGAAAATGATGAGCAAAAATTAAGGGGAGAATGGTGTGAAATGAGGCTGGAGCAGGGAGGTGGGCAGAGGTTTGGTCCTGTGTTCTTTGGCAGACGTATCTGGATCTTGTTCTCAGTATTTCAGGAAGCTACCAGAGGGGTCTAGGCAGGGAAGTAAGAGGATCTCATTTTTATTTTTCAAAAAAACTTCTGGATGTTCTTTGGGGAATTGGGAGGGAAGAGGCTGTCCGAGGCATGGAGGGGAGGCATGAAAGATACTGAATTCTCTCTGTCATGTTTTATGACAGAATTTTGCCCTTCACAGCAGTGGGAGAGGTAAGGGAGAGATATATTAGGTTTCGTTATTTGTGGAACTAAAGGCCATCCAGACAGGTGGGGGTCGGCCTAGTGTTACTTTTCAGAGCTCTAGACTGAATATATAAGCAGCTCTCAGGCCCCATCGTGTATATGAATCACGTGGGAAGTGATGGATATGCAAATTTCTGAGTCTCCTCTGAGCTCTTCTGAGTCAGCAGGCCAGCTGGGGCCCTGGACCCTGTAGGTTCTCAGGCAGGTAGTTTAGGGATCCCGAAAAACCCCGAATCTTTGCCCTGAAAGGATCTCCACTTCTCTGCAATTTTGTTTTCCTCAAATGTCCATTTCACTCTGCAAGTCAACATGCATTAAACATTTCACTAAATTCTATTTTGTCACCTCTTTTTTTTTTTTTCCTCACCCCTGGAGCTTTAAACACTTCTCAGACTAGTTTTTTTCCTTTCCTCTTTCTTTGTCTCTCTTTTTAATTTTCCTCCTCAAAGAACAGAATTCCAGGTGCCTAAGTCCTTTTCAACTGTTTGTGAAGGAATGAGGTACTTAACATGCAAAACATGAAAAGGACAATGTATCTATTACAAGCAGAACAATTTAGAGATGGAAGTGGGTTAGTGATATAAATAAAGGATCCGTTTTCTCTAGGAAACAACAGAGACAGAGTAGCCAACGTTTCCCTCCCATAACCAAAGACATTTTAGGAGAAGAGAGTTCTGAGTCATCGGCAATAAATGGTAAATGAAAATATACAAGTGTCTTTATCAGGCATTTTCATTTAAAAAGTGAGAAACACCCCTAAGGCAACAGATACTTAATGCTGTGCTGTAGAACCTGATTGTAGGATAGCTTGGTTTTTTACTTACAACGAAGTGGAATTTTCTCCAGGTGTCTGGATAACCTTGATGTAGCATGAAATGTACGATTCAGTCATATCGGTAATAATAGCTCAGATGGTAAAGAATTCGCCTGCAGTGTGGGAGAGCTGGCTTCAATCCCTGGGTCAGGAAGATCCCCTGGAGAAGGGAATGGCTAGCCACTCCAGTATTCTTGCCTGGAGAATCCCATGGACAGAGGAGCCTGGGGGGCTACAGTCCATGGGGTCACAAAGAATCGGACACGACTAAAGTGACTTAGCATGAATGCAAACAGCTTTTTGTTTTTGTTTTTCCACAAAAGCAAGTCCAAATGACACGTGAAGAACAAAATATTTTTCTAACCAAATGTATGTAAAAAAATAAAAAAATAAAAAAAATTAGTTCTATCTATTCAAAGCACTTGATAAAAAAAATAAACATGAACCTCAGAAAAGCATCATGTATGAGTGAAAAACAAAATTTTCTTCTCTGGATGATTGCTTTCCTAGACCCAAAGACACCGCTAAGTCAGTGCAGACAAGTTCTCAAAGGAAATGTGTTCATCCATACTGAGACTAGATTGACATTAAACCGCTTACCAAAAACATGGCGCTTGCCACACTTGGAGAGCTGGTAAGGTACGTTGTAAAACCATCTGAGGTACCCAATCGTTTGTCCCACACAGCTGTGCCTCAGACAGGGAGACGTGTGAACTGCATGTCTTAAGCTGAAAAGAATTCAATATGCCTTGTGTAACTGCTTCTTTGATTGCTACACATAGCATACAAGTGGAAAGCAAGTGGGCATTCTGTCATTTCTGTTTCAGTAAGCTGGAACAATACCCATCTCAAACAGAACTAAAGCAAGTCACCTCTCAGTTGTGGGCCAAAAGCTGGAGCATTCGAGGATACACATCTGGAATACATCAGCAAGTTTAGGGCACGGACTGCGTAGTTGTGGTGCTCAGGCTTAGTCGCTCCGTGGCATGTGGATCTTAGTTCCCCCATCAGGGATGGAACCCACACCTCCTGCATTGCAGGGTAGATTCTTAATCACTGGACCACCAGGAAAGTCCTTTATTAGCAAATTTTATATGGGGAAAAATATTTCCCTAAGTAAGAAATCCTTGTTAATGTGACTGAATTCCAAAGTAGAAAATGGAATGTTTTGATGTTTATATCTTCAGAAAAGGAGATTACTACTGCCCTTTCTTGAAGAAGGCATTTCTTTAAGGCAAAAAATGGATGTCTGATAAAAAGTTTTATTAATGTGAAAACATTGTTGTCTCAGATGTTATGTGGAGATACAGTGTTAAGGGAAGAAGGAAGACATTTGATGAGCTAATCAAGTGAGAAAAAATTCCCAATTTCTAAATTTGTTGTTATTTAGTCACTAAGTCGTGTCTCTTTTGTGACCCCATGAACCATAGTCTGCCAGGATCCTCTGACCATGGGATTTCCCCAGCAAGAATACTGGGATGGGTTAATATTTCCCCCTCCAGGGAATCTTCCCGACCCGGGGATTGAACCCCAGTCTCCGGCATTGACAGGAGGATTCTTTACCACTACTGCTGCTGCTGCTGCTAAGTCACTTCAGTCATGTCCGACTCTGTGCGACCCCAGAGATGGCAGCCCACTAGGCTCCCCCGTCCCTGGGATTCTCCAGGCAAGAACACTGGAGTGGGTTGCCATTTCCTTCTCCAATGCATGAAAGTGAAAAGTGAAAGTGAAGTCTCTCAGTCGTGTCCGACCCTCAGCGACGCCATGGATTGCAGCCTACCAGGCTCCTCCATCCATGGAATTTTCCAGGCAGGAGTACTGGAGTGGGGTGCCATTACCACTAAGCCACCAGGAAATCCCAAACTTCTTAATAATTATTTATAAAAGATAGTTTGGCGACTGAGTGAAAATAGCCTAAAGACCTACATTATTTCAATGGCATTAAAATCCAAGGTGAGTCAAAAAAGACTATGATGATTGATCTATTATCTCAAAGTAATGTCTCTGCTACAATTTGCTTGATAGTTTTTACAAACTCCTAAAAAAGTATGCAATTTGGAAAAAAAGAAATTGACATGTCTGGATGATGTGTAGAAGGATTATGTCATTCATTTCTTTCTTAGAAGAAAATCTTCGGGACCATAATGGTTTTTAGTTTAGTGGTATCAGATTGATCGAGTCATTGGAGGACAAATTTTCAATTGAAAAAGGAATTTGTTGGGTCTGGTTAATTAATACACTAGGCTCTAGATTACGAAGGGGCAAAACAGGCTCTAACATCAGAAAAGGGCCTCTCTGGGAACACACTTCATTACCTTCATGTCTATGGAATGCTTGCAAAACGGCACACAACCTTCAGCAAGGAGGAAATTCTTTGACTTGGTCGTTTACATCATTGTCTTTGGGGGAGGGAGGTAATCGCACTTTGTCCATCTCTGTTTCCCTTAGTGCACATGAAATTCCCTTCAAATATTCACCTTTTAAAAAATATTTGTTTGCCCTTCAGCTTAAAAATCACATAAAAGACAGGCAATAGAAAGCAACAATACAAAGACTGAGACTTTTAAATCACACACCCAAAATACACTCTTTCTTTCATATCCCATGGTTTAAAATGATATGTGGTATCTGATGAGTGGATAGAAATTTTGTGTCATCTAAAAAAGTTCAAGGACTTATCTTGCCAGGGAAGCCAGTGGATAAAAGAGAGAAACGACTGTTTAATTTTGTTTGTTTTTGTAGCTAAATAAAGTGATTGTCCTAGATATGTTCAAATTTACCATCTGGCTCTCACTCCATATTCTCTTGGTTTAGAAAATCGCTGGATCCAGGACTGCCTATTAGGCTATTCTGATTAAGAAGATACGGGAGGACAGATGGTAGCATTATGTAGTGGAGGAAGTGATGGGGGACAGTGAACTACTTAAAATGAATCCTCTGCAGGCGTAGAGGCTGTCACATTGTTGGTAGAGACTCTAAGTTGAATGTCATGTCTAGAAAAATGGCCGTGCAAAAATCATCACTAACAGAAGGTAAAAATGTTTGACAATGATGTAAGTAATTAAAAAATTAAAGAACCTAATTATGTGTGGATCATTATTATTATTATCATTTGTTATGGTTAGTACTTTATGAGAATGTATGCATTGAAAGTGAAGTCGCTCAGTTGTGCCTGACTCTTTGTGACCCCATGAACTGTTGCCTGCCAGGCTCCTCCGTTCATGGGATTTTCCAGACAAGAATACTGGAGTAGGTAGCCATTTCCTTCTCCAGGAGATCTTCCTGACCCAGATATCGAACCTGGGTCTACTGCACTGTAGGCAGACTTTACTGTCTGAGCCACAAAGGAAGTCCAAAGTGAAAGTCAGTCAGTTGTGTTCGACTCTTTGTGACCCCATGGACTATACAGTCCATGAAATTCTTCAGGCCAGAATACTGAAGTGGGTAGCCATTCCTTTCTCCAGGGGATCTTCCCAACTCAGGGACTGAACGTAGGTCTCTCGCATTATAGGCGGATTCATTACCAGCTGAGCCACCAGGGAAACCCAATGTATGCATTGGGATTGCACTAATTCCTTTAAAAATTTTTTAATCTATTTTTATTGGGGTATGGTTGCTTTATAATGTTGTGTTAGTCACTCAGTATACATATATCCCCTCCCTCTTGACCCTCCCACTGCCACTCCCAGCATCCCACCCAACTAGGTCTTCACAGAGTACAGGATTGCACTAATTTCTGACATGCACTACTTCATTCATCCTTCAAAAAACCCTAAGAATTGAGACTCTAGAGTTCTGCATCTTGTCCAAGGTCCGACAACTAATAAGAGGCTGAATGGAAGACATGGAACCACTCTGATTTTGAAGCTGTTATGGTCTAAGCACACTGCTTTCTGTAACTTTGAATAATTGGGAATGCAGCCAGTTTATATTTATCTGTTTTGCTCCTCCATTCAATTTGCTTTCCCAATGTCAGTCCTCTCCTTCCATTGATCCATGCCTTCAGCTTATCTGTGATAGAGGGAGTTCCAAGTGATAATACATCCAGTACTATATCTGATGTTAACTACAAACTGGCACTTGCCATCTACTCTATAAAGATTAAATCACGTGCTGCTTCGGCTGCTGATTTTCAATACCACCTTAAAGGGGTTCAGGTTGGAGAGCAGAATCAAGGCACTCTGTGCTGGGTAGGGGGACAGCTGGCAGAACAGGTTTTCAGAAATTAGTAATTAGATATTTTCGGGAAACAATTTTAGGAGCCCAATTCCTTTATCTCCTTCTATCTAGTTCAGTTCAGTCACTCAGTTGTGTCCAACTCTTTGCAACCCCATGGACAGCAGCACACCAGACTTCCCTGTCCTTCACCAACTTCCAGAGCTTGCTCAAACCCATGTTCATTGAGTCAGTGATGCCATCCAAGCATCTCATCCTTTGTCATCCCCTTCTCCTCCCGCCTTCAATCTTTCCCAGCACCAGGGTCTTTTCCAGTGAGTTGGCTCTTCACATCAGGTGGCCAAAGTATTGGAGCTTCAGTTTCATCATCAGCCCTTCCGATGAATATTCAGGATTGATTTCTTTTGGGGTTGATTGGTAGAAAAGCACTAAAATCATTCATGGTGACTACTGCCCCATGTGAGTAGCAGAAACCTTCTGCAAAAGATATGTGCCTGACTGCATGTCCTCCTCCTGCACCAAAAGCACCTGTATACTCATCTCCCCCCTGCCTCTTTGGAGCACTTTCTCAGAGCTATCTGAAATGCTGTTTCCTGATCAACAGTCCTCATTTTGCCCCTAATAAAACTTAACTTACAACTCCCATGTTGGGCATTTCTTTTAAGTTGACAAAATTCCAGTTGCTGTCTCACCAGTCCTCTACACGTCCCTTCCCTATGCCACCTCCTTACTTGCTGTAAACAGCATTGATCATTTTCTAGCCCATCTCAGTTCTAACACGCATGATTAACTTTGCCATTACCCTCAGGTCTTTTAGGACGTTAGTATTTGACTGACTTCACTCATCCTTCGACAGTTCATGTTTTGAATTATTTTTCAGTTCTCAGCTATATTAGATGGTAGCTTGCTAAGTTGAATTTCATGTACTCCGTGGTTTTTCTCCTCAATTTACTCCTCTGTCATTGTTTCAACTCCCAATTTAAAATCACATTTCATTACTGTGGTATTTTCGCATTCGTCTAGGTTGTCAACAAAGATGTTAGAGCAGCAGACCTTCAAAGTGACCGCTTGGTTCCTGTTTGTATATTCATTCAGGAAACCCACCCAGGAGGAGCTTAGAGTGAATACAAACTGTGAAATCTTATTGCAAGAAGCTTCTTAACTTGCTATCAAGGGTCAAAATAATTCCATATGTAGTAATCAAATGGAAAATGGCTTGGACTAGAACAAGGAGTAAGAAGTAGAAAACTTAAAGAAGAGGATGAAATAATTTTAGTTCTAGTTGCTAGAGATGACATAGGAGAAATCTATAGTATCTAGAATAATACAGTCACACCGGAGGTTAAATCCTCAACATATGAGTTTGGAGGACATAATTCAAGCTATAACACCTCCAAACCTGAGATCTAGTCTGCTATAAACGTGCTCCTATTTACCTCTCTCTAATGCAGGGGATCGCAAGAGTTGGACACGACTTAGTGACTAAACCATCACCATCACCATCACCAATGCTATAGTCACAACCCCATTTAAAGGGCTAAGAGGTAGAGACTCCATGTGCTGAACACTGTCTATCACCTCTTTGCAAAAACACCGGATTTCAGAAGACAATGAGGTATTTCTTAGCCTCAGGAGCCTAGGGAGACACCCCTACCTGAGCCTGTGCTGCCCGACGGTTTACTCAAGAAAGCACAGTCTGAAGTAGAGCCAAGCAGATCCCTTAGCCACAGGGCCGAGTTGCGTAGTGTTCCCTAAAATTCTTGTCCACCCAGAGGAAACTGTTCTTGCAGGTACAGCCAAGTTAAGATGAGGGCGTTCTGGATTAGGGTGGGCCCTAAGTCCCATAACTGATGCCATCACAAAGAGAGGGAGACACAGACACACAGAGAGTGAAGACAAGCTTGTGAAGGTGGAGGGAGAAAGTAAAGTGATGCTGCTGCAAGCCAAGGAATGCCAAGGATTACTTGCAGCCCTCTGCAGAAAAGTTGATGATTTCTTTTTGCCCTCCTCATGTTCCTATCCAATTTGCAAGGAACTCTCATCAAGTGTCCTTCTAAGATATGACCTAGACCCAGGCATTTCTTGCTGTTTCTATTCCTGTTGACCTCATCTAAGCCATTATCAGCTTTCATTTAAGCTGTTGTGATGGTTTCTTAATTTATATCTCTGCTTTCACTCGATAACTTATGATTCATCCTCTGCACAGTGGCCTGTGGGATTTTTAAAAATTTAAAGCTGATCTCATCATTTCCCTTCTTAAGACCCTACATAGGGTTCCTATTGTAATAGGACAAAATCCAATCTCTTTTCCTGCTCAGGAAGCCCACTTTCTATGAGCTGCTCTCAGCTCACACTTCCACTGTCACTTCATGTGCTATCTGCTCATCCCTGACATTCCAGTCACATCTGCCTCCTTCCACACTAAAATACCTATTTCCTCTGCTGGAAATGTTCTTTCTCCCAAGTCTTCACTTGCCTGCTTTCTACTGCCATGCATACTTGCTTAATTTAAATATCACATTTTTGGAGAAATCTCCTCTGGTCACACAATTTTATGGCAGAAAGTGAGGAGGAACTCAAAAGCCTCTTGATGAAAGTGAAAGTGGAGAGTGAAAAAGTTGGCTTAAAGCTCAACATTCAGAAAACTAAGATCATGGCATCCGGTCCCACCACTTCATGGGAAATAGACGGGGAAACAGTGGAAACAGCGTCAGACTTTATTTTTCTGGGCTCCAAAATCACTACAGATGGTGACTGCAGCCATGAAATTAAAAGACTCTTGCTCCTTGGAAGGAAAGTTATGACCAACCTAGATAGCATGTTCAAAAGCAGAGACATTACTTTTGCCAACAAAGGTTCGTCTAGTCAAGGCTATGGTTTTTCCTGTGGTCATGTATGGATGTGAGAGTTGGACTGTGAAGAAGGCTGAGCGCCAAAGAATTGGTGCTTTTGAACTGTGGTGGTGGAGAAGACTCTTGAGAGTCCCTTGGACTGCAAGGAGATCCAACCAGCCCATTCTGAAGGAGATCAGCCCTGGGATTTCTTTGGAAGGAATGATGCTAAAGCTGAAACTCCAGTACTTTGGCCACCTCATGTGAAGAGTTGACTCATTGGAAAAGACTCTGATGCTGGGAGGGATTAGGGGCAGGAGGAGAAGGGGGCGACAGAGGATGAGATGGCTGGATGGCATCACTGACTCGATGGACGTGAGTCTGAGTGAACTCTGGGAGTTGGTGATGGACAGGGAGGCCTGGCGTGCTGCGATACATGGGGTCGCGAGGAGTCAGACACGACTGAGCAACTGATCTGATCTGATCTGATATATATACACACATATATACACATATATCACAGTTGAATATTATTCAACCATAAAAAATAATAAAATGCTGCCATTTGCAGCAACATAGTTAGACTTTGAGATTATCATACTAAGTGAAATAAATCAGACAGAGACAAATATCATATGATATCACTTATATGTGGAATCTCAAAAAAAATATGAATAAACATTTTCAAAATAGAAATAGACTCATAGACAGAGAAAACAAACTTATGGTTACCAAAGGGAAAGAGGGGCAGGGGTAAATTAGGCATATGGGTTTAAAGGACACTGCAGTATATATAAAGTATGTAAATAATAAGTTACTTCTCTGATAGCTCAGTTGGTAAAGAATCCACCTGCAATGCAAGAGACCCTGATTTGATTCCTGGGTCAGGAATATCTGCTAGAGAAGGGATATGCTACCCACTCCAGTATTCTGAGAATTCCACGGACTGTATAATCCATGGGATGGCAAAGAGTCGGACATGACTCAGCGACTTTCACTTTCACTTTCAAACAATAAGGATTTACTGCATAGCACAGGGAACCATATTCAATATCTTGTACTAAACCATAATGGAAAAGAATCTGAAAAAGATTATATATCAGATCAGATCAGATCATTTGCTCAGTCATGTCCGACTCTTTGCGATCCCATGAATTCCAGCACGCCAGGCCTCCCTGTCCATAACCAACTCCCGGAGTTCACTGAGACTCATGTCCATCGAGTCAGTGATGCCATCCAGCCATCTCATCCTCTGTCGTCCCCTTCTCCTCCTGCCCCCAATCCCTCCCAATATATATAAAACTGAATCACCTTGATGTACATCTGAAACTATTACAATACTGTAAATCAATTATAATTCAATTGAAAAAAAGTAGCCACCATCTTGACCCATCACATAAGGTCTCTAAAGAGCACTTTGTCACTGTCTGACATCTTTTTTATGTATTTGTTTTCTTGTTTTCCTGCTTTACCTGTAATGTAAGATCCACGTGAACAGGTAAGATTTCTGTTCATACAAACAATATGAACACGGAGTGACACAGAGTAGCTTTTAAGTAAATATTTCTTGCATGAGTGAATGAATGTAGGGTGAAGAAATTGTCATGACTGTATTCATGGAGGTTGCCAAGATCATTCAAACTTCCATTCACATCTGCGTGATTACAGAAAGCATGGGCATGTAGGCTAGTAACACATAAGAAAACTGCAGTAAGATGGTAATGACTAACTTCTTTCTTTCATTGAGACGATCTCCTATAGCCAGCCCTCAGCTTTGCCAGCGACCATTAAATTATCCAGTTTTGCAGCTTATTCTTTCATCACCCTGAATGTTTCATGTATTCAACCCTAATAAGTTATCAGCCTTGCCAAGTTATACAGTTTTGCCTGCCTCAAGGGCTAAAAGATAATTAAAAATATGTAAAATACACAAGTGATATTATGTGATAGATTCCACAGGACTGGGAAACACTTTCCTTGACTGCTCAATGATGCCTGAATTTCCTTTACCCGTAAAAGCTTTGCATTTGAAATCAGAGATAAACTTTCCAGATAAAAGACCCAGGAGGAGGCTCTGTGGGCAAGCACTTCTGCGGTATCTGAAGAGGGGGATGGGGGAAACCACTTTTCAGGGCAAAAGTTGAAGGAGATCAGTTTCTGCCTCTGGCTTTCTTTGCAGTTCTGGTAAAAAGGTGTAAATGTGGGTCACCAGAGCTCTATAATTCTGAATTGTTGGCAAATAAACATAAAATACTCTGTTAAGCATCCTAACTCGCTGTGAGTCCCTTCCTTTCCTTGTTTTGGTCAAATTTCCTTCTTCCTTTGCCTAGATAGAATCTGTTTATCATTTTCTCCAAATCTTGATATTCCCTGTAGCTATATAAATTTTATTTGGCTGTTTCTTATGTATGAAAAATATATTCTCTTAGGCTTTTTCTCAGCAAAATCTTTTTGCAAATTTGTTTTCAGGATAATGTTTCACCAAATCTTTTGAATCTGATCCCCTAGTAAAATTCTCCCGCTTGGAGAAGAAGATATGGGAGACAGCTCAGGAAAGAAGAGAAATGAGACCCAATGTCAGTAATAGCTCATCCGCGAAGCTTGCCTTCCTCCCTAGACATGTTTCTGACTTGCTTATTTGGTTGATTTTCTGTTTTGTCCTTCAACCAAAATCCCAGTGGACAAAGGTTGTCCCTTCTTTTGTGTTCTCAAAAGCACCCTATAAATAACAACTATACCTGTTTTGTAGCCATTTTCTAATGTTATCTCAATTGCTTACCTTACACAAATATTTTTGTAATGATAAATATCCACAATGTCCTGTTCGACATCTATTTTCAATGAGGGACACGGACATGATGTTAATTCAAGTGTTCAGAACACAGAGCACAAAACCCAAGATATGGATCTAAATGTAGGAGTTGTGTGTCCTTATTCTGCCTCAAAATTGAAATTCAGACCATATTTTATCTGAGAAGCTCTATTTTATAGTAAGCAAAGGAAAAAGGCAAGGTGAGAGTTGTGTTGGGACTCAAAAATAAATACAGATGTTCATAGAATTGAATAAGATAAGGGATATGGATTCACTTTGTAAACTATATTCATATACAAATATACAGTAATAATTTATTATTGACAGCTGACTTTTTTCACTTTCAGTCTAAATGATTGTTATAATCTTTTAGAGAAAAATTATTAATTTCCCACCAAGTAAAAGATGCAGGAAGGAAGTAAAAGTAAAAATAAGCAAACTTAGGATTCTCCTTCTATGATTGCTATCGGGGGTTGTTGTAATTTGCTAAAGAAAACAGGTGGAGAATTTACTCACTTATTTTCATAATATGTTTGAGTATTATTTTATTATCTTTATTTCCTCAAGTTATAAATAAATTAGTCAAGATTGAATATATCCAGCCTATGTCCTATTCTCAGAAAGTATTTATTCCTTAATATGTCATTAATAAGCAAAGTTATTAAATAAAATGTATTATTCAATTTGAATTATTTATTATTAAAATTTACTGAATATTGGAACAGTTTAAAATTTCTGTTTTGTTTACCTTGTTAAATCTTAATGACATCTCTGAGAAGAAAGAAAAGTACAAGTGTTATTTGTATCTACTTCGTTATTGTTGTTCAGTCACTAAGTCACATCCGACTCTTGGCAACCCCATGGACTGTAGCATGCCAGGCTTCCCTATCCTTCACTATCTCCCGGAACTTGCTCAAACTCATGTCCATTAAGTCAGTGATGCCATCCAACCATCCCATCCTCTGTTGCCCCTTTCTCCACTAACCCTCAATCTTTTCCAGCATCAAGGTCTTTTCCAATGAGTCAGCTCTTTGCTTCAGGTGGCCCAAGTATTGGAGCTTCAGCTTCAGCATCAGTCCTTTCAATGAATATTCAAGGTTGATTTCCTTTAGGATTGATGGGTTTGATCTCTTGGCAGCCCTATATCTACTTTAGAGATGGGCAAAACTGAGGGCCAGGGAAATTTACAACTAGGATTATCATCAGTGGTGTACTGTTAGATGTTTAAACAGCAGCTTTCCTGGGGCGAGGGGAGGGAACCCCAAGTCCCTGAACTGTAGCATTTGTCAATTCTTGTGGTGTAAATACTCCCACCATGGCTGACCCAAGCTACCCAAAGGAAGTCACTGACATGAAGTTGGGAAGAAATGGACATGGCTGTTTGTTGCAACAGCAGCTCTGTACCCTACTGCTTCATGGCACCTGACTACAGCATCTTTAATAAGAGTGCTTTTCACTCTTTTAGGTTATTTTGAGTGAAATTAAAATAACCGAGAGCCAGTCAAAGCCAAAAGACCAAGAAACAACAAAAATGGGGAGAACTCACAGGATGCAGGTGGTGTATGGGGATGTCTCATGGAACACAAACAAGAGCTGACCGCTGGACCTCTCGATGTGTGAGGATGATAGTGGCTCTGAGTGCCTCTGCAGCGGACTCTGAGGGTCTTCAGTGCTGCCATTTTTTTTGCTTTGGTTACTGATAACTCCCAATTCTCTCATCTGAGATCAAAGTCCAAACTTCAAGGGGAGATGATCTGATTGGTCCAGCTTGAGTCCATTGTCCAGAGCCAGGGGACTCCATGGCTAGGATGTGGCTGCTGGGGCCTCATTGTCATGACAGATGCAGTTTCTAGAGAAGCAGGAATAAGTGTGTCCTTGAAGCTCCTCTTCAGTGGGGAATCAGGTATCTAATGTGTTATTGCCGGATCCTCCAGCAGCCACGCAATTGTCTCTTTTCAGACAACACTGTGTCAATGTGTCCTCCGTATTTGAAGTCACGCTTCTTGGGAAACTGCCTTGTTAGCCTAAACTGTGAATATAATACCGCTAGCAACCCCTGTGTACAATCATCGGGGAAGAGGAGAAAAGAGAAAGAGAACTTCTATTTAAAAAGAGGGAAGGAAAAAAAAAAGACAGACATTCAGTTAAACATGCAGATTTGATTACCTATTGTGCAAACAGTTCTGCCCTTGCAAAACCTCACTAAGAGGATGATGAGAGAGGCAAAAGCTCATAGGAGGAAAAGAATAGAAGTAAAGAGCATAGCAACATAATTTTGGAAGCTAGAAAGGAAAACAAGCAAGTGGTAACTGAATTAGCAATGTAGAGGAAATTGAAATACAAATTGGAGAGGGAAAGCCAGGTCAAGTTTTACCTCAGAAGTCCAGAAATGGACATTTTTGGAAATAGAAAATACTTCTGAAAATGGGCTTTTCAGGATGGGGCTGAAGACAGATTGTCTACAAATGTTTATAAGCAGTTACCCCCTCCCCCCACCTCCAGATCCCCTTCTTTCTTCCATTTCAATTCTGATTCCAGCTCTTTTTACCTGGCAGAAGACTTGAGAATTATTCTATGAAAAATCTGAAACAGGAAATCCAAATTCCTGGCTGAGGATGCAGACACTGAAAACAAGGGCATTAAATGAAATCCTAGACTCTTTCCATGAACGATTAGACCTCCTGACTCCCTTTCAATACTGGGCTCTAGAATTCTTGCAGCTAGATGGGTCAGTCTGAGGAAGAAAGAAACAGCCCTTTGCAACTGAGAATCAGCTAGCTGAAGGGATGGTGAGAAGCCGGGGCAGGTTGCACAGTGTGTGGTCAGAGCGGTCACACGGGACCCAACACACAGATAGACCCCTTGCTTGGGGGGTTTCCTGCTCTGCCATTGCTGTATTGAAATTCTTAATTAATTTGAACTCATGCTCTGTAAGTGAAGCCTATGGTACAAGGACATATGCGCCATGGGCTTGGAAGCTGGTATGGACTTGATCTCAGATGGCCTCGGCCTGCAGCAACTTGGAGCGGAGCCTGGGTTCCCAACCAGAGGCTGGGCTGGGTCACAGCGGTGAAAGCACCAGATCCTTGCCACTAAACCAGTGATCAGTGACAAGGGCCCTGGCCCTTCAGCTTTGCAGAAGAGAATGCCCCAAAACACCACCCAGTATTTATTAGGAGGAAAAAGAATACTTTATGTGTGGACAGTATGTGTGAGCTGCTCCCACATGGCAGTTTAAATCACTTAGATGGGGCATTTCTTCTGGGTTTCCTCTGGCCAATCATTATGATTTGCCTGGTTCACAGTCCCTATTTGGCGTATCTCAGGATCCTCCTATGTGTGCGCACGCATCTCTTAGCCAAGATGAGTCCTACCAAAAAGGTGTCTGGGTAGGACATCCCTTGACCTGACTCCCCTTTGGCCTTCAAGGAACCTTTTCTGCATATGTAGGGTCAGGGAGGTCTCCTGACTTTGGGAACAAGAAATATGTGGTCTGTGCAGGGTCCAGCCTCCTCCTCTAATTGCCCTGCTTTCTTGTCTTGGAATTTTGGTCAATAGAGAATGAATCTCCAATTGCTTTACCCTGGGGATACTCATCTGCCTCCTGCCTCAGATCCACCTTCTGACAGGTTTCCCACCTGCCTCCCCAGAACAAGTTGCTCTGAGCTTCCGTGTCTGGCTCAGCCTGCCTTTCCATGTCTCTACCCTGTGTGTACTGCTGACCTCTGCCTGGGACTGAACTCCATGGATGAGCTGGGGGAGGCTGCCCTCCAGGCCAGCAGAGGCCTGGGCACAGGGAGGTGAGGGTCAATTTCAGGCAAGTTCCCCTGGCAGGCAGTGCCAAGGAGACTTTGATGGGTGGCTTTGAAGAATCCCTTATTCCCGATTCAGGTGCAACCAGCATAGATGTGCAGTCATTTGGAGGGACTGGAAGGGCAGAGAGTGAGGGCACGACTCGTAGGCCATGCCTTATTTTCTTATTTAGCGATTTAAGAAAATTCAGTGTCCTAAGGATAGAACTATAGATAATGTCATCAGGACTTTCCTCTACGTGCATTAAAATATGGAAGAAATAGACAAAGCCAATTTGTTTTTATGTCGGTGACCACAGTAAAAGTTCAGAACTGCAGAACAGAAATCAGACTTGCAGGATCAGATATGGAAAACTATGGGGAGAGATGGTATGGGGACAGACACGATCTTAGATTCAGTTGAGTTTGTAATAAGCTATTGAGAACAGTTAAGAAAGCATTTAAGATAGACACTGAATATGTGCAGTGAACTTCTATAAGTTAACTTGGAGAGAGAGAGAGAGAGAGAGAGACAAGATGGCAGAAGGTTTGCCCTCTAGTTCACCAAAGAGCATGGACTCTTTAGTGAAAATGAAATGGGAGGTGACTCTGATCTTGATTCCCAGAGCTTCTGGTAGTGTGATCATGTCACGCTACTGAAGATAGTTCTTGTTTAGATATATGCTAGGCACACTGAATGACCCTTAAATGCAAGCCAGCGATTTCATTGGGTGAGGAAGTGATGAAGCAGCTCTCCATTGGTGATATGAGATTGGGCAGCATTGGACTGGGAGAGAAAGAAGGTCTGCCTTTGTGTGGCAGGTGGGTCATTTTTTACACATGATTTTTGACAAACAGGATGATTTTAGAACCTAATTCGATGCAACTCTACTGTGATTAAAATGTATAGTCTCAGAATAATCGATGTTAGCACTTATATTCATAAAAGCAAACATGTTTTCACGTACATTGGAAAGTAAAAGATTAAACATATTTGGATAAAATTAACCAATATCTGAAGCAATCTATCTTCAAAATCATATGAACACCCTCTTTTCTTCCCAAATCTTGATCTAGCTGCAAGGGTATTTATCAAATACTAGGGAAATTAAGTTACAGCTACTATAAAATAAATGTGGATACATCTCATTGCAGCAGGTCAGGAGAAATGTTTTAAAAAGTCTCACAAGAAGAGATTTAGAATCAGAATTTTTCGGGGCTCCGTAAACACTGTCCAGGAGGTAGACCAGGAAATTTGCTACTTCTTATCACCCAACAGATAAATAATGCTTGGGCTTGGTGAGCTCCCAATGGTAACAAAGGGGGTTGAACTGCTCTGCAGGCTATATCATCTAGGCTGTGGTAGATTGGACACTCTGGCTATAGAAATTATCCACCTAGGAGGTCCTGATTGAAGATAGCGGGAAACTTAGTACAAAATCCTAACAGAAAGCATGCAAACTATTAAGCAGAGACTAGATGCCAAAGGTTCCACAGCAATTTGTTGTTCGAAGGGATGTATCCCATACAATTATGAGTCGCAACTAACCATCTGTTTCCATATCCTGGCACCATGTTGGTCAGCATTGGAAAAATGAGCATCTTGTTGATTTTGATGAGCTCCGTTTAGGTTTCTCTGAACATATGAAACACTGATGGTAATTTAATTCAGCATTTATTGTATGTCTAGGATGTGAACAGCATGGTAAAAGACAGTGGGAGAATTTCTAGAAAAAAAGCTCCAATTCTCCAAAGTGTTTGTGGGCTAGAAAGATTGAAGGCAGAAGGAGAAGGAGACAACAGAGGATGAGATGGTTGGATGGCATTACCAACTCAGTGGACATGAGTTTGAGCAAGCTCTGGATGATGGTGAAGGACAGTGAAGCCTGGCGTGCTGTATGTAGTCCATAGGGTTGCTAAGAGTTGCACACAACTGAGCACTGAACGATAACAACAACAACAGCAAAGGAGACAAAGAATGGATGCAGACTGCAGTCATAGAAAGTGCAGTGCGTTATTTACTTAAGACATTTATTGAATGTGTACTGAATGCCGGTACTGTGCTTAAAGCTGCAGATACAGTATCTGCCTGCCAAGTAGGAGACGTGCATTCGATCCCTGTGTTGGGGAGATTCCCCTAGAGGAGGAAATGGTAAACCACGGGAGTATTCTTGCCTGGAAAATCCCATGGACAGAGGAGCCTGGTGGGCTACAGTCCATAGGGCTGCAAAGCGTTGGACACGACTGAAGTGAGTAAACAGCAACACAGACACAAGAGACAGAGTCCCTGCTGTGGGACTGTGGGAAGAGACGGCATACTGACAGTTACATATGCTGTTCTAAGTGCATCATGGGGAATCCATGGCGCCACCCGAAAGATGATCTGTCCTCCCTTGTGAGGATCAGGAAAGTCTACCCAAAGAGTTGACAACTGATTGGAGCCTTTGAAGACTGAGCATTTACTCACTTTTTCATTGGACACCTATGGCTTGAGGTCTACTCTCTTCTGGGCATATGGGATCTAGTGCAACAAGACAGCTGAGGGCCCTGGCTTCACCGAGTGTATTTTCCAGGGCAGGGTGGGAGAGGTGTAGAGAGAATAAGTGAGTAGATAAACAAGATAATGTCAGCTGCTAAAACTACTTTAAAATGTTAAGTTCTATGGGGACAAAACTGAGAAAGTATTTTAATACTGAATCATCTTAATAGCTGAAAAACTGCTGCTGCTGCTAAGTCGCATCAGTCGTGTCCGACTCTGTGCAACCCTATAAATCCTGAGAGTTTCATTGCTATGCTGACTTATAAACACATCTTCTCCATACAGTAAAGATCTATTAATTGTTGGCTTGTCTAATTCATTGAATTAGATTAACCAATGAAGAAAGGGGTGAGATGGTGGAAGGATATACCAGAAATATGAAGAAAAAAATAATAGAGCAAAAAGTCACATTAGCAAGTCTTAGACGTGCCAGAGTATGATGCATTCTGGGGAAATGCAGACACCCTTAGTGTGACCAGCATATGTGACCAGCATACAGGGTATGATGCAGCAAGTGGTGGAGTTGGAAAGGTGAAGAGGGACCAGATCATGAAGGCCCACCTGCCAGACTGAGGACTTGGACTGCTTTCTCCAGAAAGATTTTCTAATCATGTCACCAAGATCACCAAATGTTTATTTTAGAAAGATAAATGTTGCAGTGGAGTGGAGAACATTTGGAGGTAGGACAAAGGTGGAGATGGGGGTTCATTAAAAAGGCTGCTGCAATAATCCAGGGGAGAGATGATGAGGGTCTGAGCTAAGGCTGAGTCAGTGTAGATGGACCTGAACTAAATGAAGGGAGGCAGAATCCTTAGGATCTGGTAATTGATAGGATATGGAGGTTCTGTCAGATACTTTCATGAGAATAGTGCTAGTCCCCAGGGTGGAGATCTTTTGTTGTTGTTATTGTTGTTTAGTCACTCAGTCCTGTCCAGCTGTTTGTGACCCCATGGACTGTAGCCTGCTAGGCAACTCTGTCCAGGCAAGATTACTGGAGTGGGTTGCCATTTCCTTCTCCAGGGGATCTTCCAAACCCAGGAATAGAATCCAAGACTCCTGCATTGCAGGTGGATTCTTTACCACTAGGGCTTCCCTTGTGGCTCAGCTGGTAAAGAATATGCCTGTAATGTGGGAGACCTGGGTTCAATCTCTGGGTTGGGAAGATCCCCTGGAGAAAGGAAAGGCTACCCACTCCAGTTTTCTGACCTGGAGAATTCCATGGACTATATAAAGTCCATGGGGTTGCAAAGAGTTGGACATGACTGAATGCCTTTCACTTCTTTATCACTGAGCCTCCTGGGAAGCCTGGAGATCTTAGGAGGGACATTTGAACAGGCAGATCATGAGTTTGATCTTGAACTTGGAGCCTTTGAGATATCTCAGGGACAAGTAAGTATGTTTCTGTAACAGACTACTGAACCTAGGAGTTTAGAGTGCAGAAGCATGATTGGGACTGGGAAGCATTGAATTGGGAGCTGTTTGGGTTATTGAAGCTATGAGAGTGAGAACACTGAGATGACCCCATGAGGAGTGAAGCAAGAATATTCTCTTCTCTTGTGAGAAAAGGTTTACACATGTGCAGAGAGAGAAAAGAGACCACCTTCTCCCCACTGAGAAGTAAAACACCCAAAGACTGAGAGGGATTTGCAAAGGTGAAGAGAGAATGGTGTCCTCCTGTGAGCAGGAGGAGGTGGGCAACTGTCAATGATCACAAGAGACTGTGATATGGAGACTGAAGACTGTCTGCTGTTTGGTGACAATGAAGTGAGTGACCATCTTCCTCTAAAGAAGTTTTAATAGAATGAGTGTGGGATGGGAGATGGGGCTAAGGGCTGTGTATTGGAATGTGTGTGTATGCTAAGTGGCTTCAGTTGTGTCCAAATGTTTGCAACCCTAGGGACTGTAGCCCATCAGGCTCCTCTGTCCGTGGGATTCTCCAGGCAAGAATACTGGAGTGGGTTGCCATGCCCTGCTCCAGTGGATCATTCCCCACCCAGGGATCCAACCCAGGTCTCTTACGTCTCCTGCATTGGCAGGTGGGTACTTTACCACTAGCACCACCTGGGAGGAAGTAGGAAATTTATATATAAGATTAAAGGGTAAATGAGGGATTCAAAGTGGAGAGAGTAATTGGAAAGAACTCTTGTGATAGGATTGAAGCCAGTCCCCCTGCATTGGGAGTGCAGAGTCTTAGCCACTGGATCATCAGGGAAGTCCCAGGTTATTTTAAGCCAAAGTTGATGAGAGGGAAAGAGTGGGAGTGGAAATTTTGGAGGAAAAGGGACTCTGGCTTCCAAAGATCAGGGGTTGTGGATCCATAGCAGAGATGGCGTGACTTTCAGTTGAAGACAGCAAGTTGTTCTACAAAAATGGAATTAAAGAGATGTGATGGTTAATTTTATGTGTCAACCTGATGGGGCTCAGGGATGCCCAGAGAGCTAGTAGAGTGGGTGTGGCTATGAGAGTGTCTCAGGAAGAGCTGGGTGTTTATCAGACTGAGGACTGAAAGATGGTCCTCAGCAAGGCAGGTTGGCATCGCCTAATTGTTGAAGCTCCTACTAGAACAAAAAGACCGAAAAAAGAATCCCCTCTCTTTGAACTGAAACATCCATCTTCTTCTGCCCTCAGACATTGATTCTGCTTCTTCTCAGGCCTTCTGAGTAGGACAAGGGCTTAAACCTGCCCTGTTCTCGGAGGTTCAGATGGGGATTGAATTATATCATTGGTTTTCCTGATTCTCCAGGGCAGGTCAGGGGCTATCTCACCCTCCATTACTGTGTGAATCAATTCCAGCAATGAATCCCTATCTATCTATCCATCACCTCTCTCCAACTGGTTCTGTTTCTCTGGGGAACCCTTAGTCAAGGTTGCTTGTATCACAGATGAGAATGTGTGGATTGGGAAGCTGCAAGCCAACAGAACTCAATGCTCATGGGTTCCATTTCTCTATGAAGTAGATGGAAAGGCCAGATGCTGAGTAAGGATGATAGTATGCAACGTTAAGCTTAAGAGAGGAGGAGAAAAAAGTGAAAGTCAAAAGAAGGGGTGAAAGTAATTGTCTAATGGACAGGATAAAGTTTTGTGAAGAAGGTAGTATTGGATTTGGCCCTAATGTGGACAAGATTTAGGAAGATGGAGAAGGAGAAGTAAGTTCCAGGGAGAAGACTGCCATGAATGAAAGCCAAACAAACAAACAAACAAAAAACCCTAGAAGATTGAAGGTCATGTCAAGGTCACCAACTCACAAAAGTGAGAATGTTGGTGAGATAAGAGGTTACACAAAAGGAATTACACACACACAATGACTGAATGCTATCATATTTGTCTAGTGTCTCTGAGATCCAGCATGACTCCTGGTACCAACATGGGCCCTCAATGGATTTGTGTTACATGAGCAAGACCAACTTCATTTGCTCCACAGAAAATTATGAAAATGAAAATAAACATCCAAAGACAAGCCTAAATACTAATTTCCTTAAAAAAAAAACAGCAAAACATCATTACTTCTCATTTTTATCTACCTAGGTGCTTCATATCATACTCTTAAGTGCTCAGTCATGTTGACTGTTTGCAACCCCAAGGACTGTAGCCCACCAGGTTCCTCTTGCCTGGGATTTTCCAGGCAAGAATACTGGAGAGGGTTGCCATTTTCTTCTCCAGAGGGTCTTCCCTCACCCAGGGATCAAATTCTGATCTCCTGCACTGCAGGCAGATTATTTACTGTCTGAGCTACCAGGGAAGCCCGTGGGTGCTCCATAACATATTAGCACTACATAACAAACTATCCTGCAACTTAGTGGATTAAAAAAAGGAGTCTTTTTTAAAATTTAATGTCACAGACTCTGTAGGCAAGGAATTCAGGCAGCGCTCGGCTGGGTCCTTCTTCTGCTCCTAGTGATGTTGACTGAGATGCTCGGTGGTACTCAGCCGGCAGCTGGAGCACTCTGAGGGTCTAGAATGGCTCCACTCACAAACCTAGCACCTTGGTGATGGTGGCTGGCACAGCTGAGCTCCCGCTGGGACTGTGTACTGGAGCACCTACACGTGATGTGTCCAGCACGGTGGTCTGGAGTAGTCGAGCTTCTTCAGTGTCGGCTAGCTTCCCGTAGAACAGAGTTTCTCAGCAGGAGGTGAGCTTGCCTTCCAAGGGGAGAGTTGACAGTATGTTCTGGAGCTGATAGTGGTTGTCACAAGTGGGGAGACGGTACTGCTGTCATCTAATGGGTGAGACCGGGAAGGTGCTGAGCATCCTCAGTGCACAGGACAGCTCTCACCCACTCCTCCCAACAAATAACTATTCAGCCCAGGATGCCAACAGTGCTGATGTTGAGAAATTTTCCAGTAGACCCAGGGAAGCAAGAGATATAGACAGCAGCTTCAAGGCCTTTCTTAAGTCCAGCACAGTCACTTCTCTCCATCGCATTTGCGACAAGAGACTGAAAAAGCCCAGTCTAGATGCAAAAGGGAAGGGAACAGACTCTGCTCAATGATAGGGGGCTGGCAAAGTCACATAGTGTTAGAGCATGTGGATGGCACAGCTTTGAAAAATATAATTTATTGCAACAGAAATGGAAGCATAAACAGATATCTGGGGTTGGGTGTACAGCAGAGGGGGGTGTTTAGCAGTTCATGCTTTTAAAGGTCAGAGTCCTGAATACACATCAGATCAGATGGGGGAAAGGAATGGACTCAGTGAACATACTTCAGGGGAAAAGCTTCCTCCCAACAGGAAGCCTGAGAAGGTCACTTCTTCCATCTCTGTTCCAACTGACAAGCAACCAATCAGTGAAATGTGGACCCGTCAGAAACAGTTAGATTTTGCTCCTGCTGATTCCTTGGAACACCAAGGCCAAGAGTCTTTACTGATGCTAAGAGCACTGAGCTGGGGCCACCAATGTCCTCATTAGAGATACTCACTCCCTGAGCTCTTGGTGCCCATGGAGGTTATGGAGAACAGTTTGTTTGCTTGTATTGAATCTTGTATTGTCCTTCCCTTAGGAGGACTCCTGTGAGGCTTTTTGTGCTGGGCTGAGACCAATTGAGAGAAAGACTCAGTGCTGTGCTCAGAACCAGCCCTTCTACCTGGGCCTTTTGTCCTTTCACCAAATCTCTGAGCCTTCAGTCTGCCCTCCATCAGTATAAGTTCTTTTCCAAGAGTTTCCATGATCCCTTAAGGTCACCAACTAGCCATGCTGGATTTGTAGTTGTATTTCACTTTATTTTTTTAAATGTATTTATAGTGTATTTTAAAAAATATTTGAACAAGTTGTCAACATCCAAAAACTAGGAAATTTCACATTAAAAAAAAAAAAACCCTTCTGTTTGTTTTGAATCCCTAGAAGATCTGGAAATATTGAAGCCACAATCTTGATGCAACAACTCTCTAGATGTGGGTAGCATCTACTTTGTGGTAAAAAAAAAAGCCTGTGAAATATTTCAAGGTAATTTCCCCATTTTGGGGATTCCCAGTGCCTGGTAGCGTGTCTAACTCCCTGAGAATCCCTTAATAATGCTGATATTAAGAATAATGATAATAATAACTTCTTAAAGTTATTTAAGGCAGGATTTTCCAATGGGCAAGAAAATTTATATACATATACACATATATACATATACATATATATATATATATGTATATACATACTTAGAAGCAAAATGTAAGGAGGACCTCATGGTAGCCAGTGTTCCAGACCTGCATACAAATGCCTGAATCTGAGATCCTTGGTACATGACATACAAGCAATATAAATATATATATATATATATTTTTTTTGGGGGGGGGGAGGCAAAAATGGTTGCAATAATTTCCCTCTCTTAGTCTATGCCCTTGTTTAGTCACTCTCCATAATAACCATGGCCTTGATCTAGTTATCTCTTTGGCTAATAGAGCAAGAACAAATATGACACACAAAAATTCCTTGTGTATTAGGTCTTGCCTTCCCTTGCTGGGCTTAGAATTCTGAAAGCATCACAGAAATAAGCCAGAGTTAGTCTTCTGGAGGGACCACGTGGTGGAGAAGTGACATGTCCTGGCAACCCAAGCCAACTGTGAGCATACAGGCAATTTCCATCTAACTACAAATATATACCTGAACCAGCTGATAATTCCTGGTGCACATAAGTCTTCCCAGCTGAGCTCTGCCCTAACAGCTGACGCACAGAATCATGAACCAATAAGTGGGTGTCATTTTAAGTTACTAAATTTGGGGATTGTTCACTAATGGAAGACAGATACCCATCACTATCTAAAATCAGTACCCTTGTGTATTTGTTGCTCTTCCTTCTAGGATCTAAGCCTTGTAATACAAGCCAACAAATTAGTTTTGTTTACACTGTGGTCATTGAGCCTAGAGTCTGAAAGCCACCCACAGAAGTGTGAAAGTCACTCAGTCATGTCCGACACTTTGTGACCCCATGGACTATACAGTCCATGGAATTCTCCAGGCCAGAATACTGGAGTGTGAGAGAGTCATTTCCTAGGCAGGTCGATAAGGAATCTAGGGGTCCCCAAGGAGAGAGGGGTCTGGAATTCTCAAGGAGGAAGAAAGGACAAACTTTTTCCTTCTCTACATTCCTTAGGATTATATAACAATAATGTATCCTGCCTGAGGATAGTCTGTGGATTAAGGACAGTCTCTGGATTAAACCTTCTGGCTAATTCTGTTACCTTAAAATGTAAATGATGGGAGTAGGTCTGGTGAGGTTTTTACAACCTCCAGACATTCTTTGGATTGGAGAGTATATAACTTCATTGCTAACGCTAGCAAGGGGGTTCTCTTTCTGCCCCCTTCTGATGCCTATGTCAGGAGCATTCTCTATCTCCTTTATACTTTAATAAAACTTTATTACACAAAAGCTCTGAGCGATCAAGCCTCGTCTCTGGCCCTGGATTGAATTCTCCTCCAGGGGCCAAGAATCCCGGTGTCTTCGTGTGATGCAACAACAACCTTTCAAGTGGATAGTCTTTCTCTTCTCCAGAGGATTTTCCCAACCCAGGGATCAAACTGGGATCTCCTGCATTGCAGGTGGATTATTTACCAGCTGAGTCACATGGGAAGCCCAAGAATACTGGAGCGGGTAGCCTATCCCTTTCTCCAGGGCATCTTCCTAACCTAGGAATCGAACTGGGATCTCCTGCACTGCAGGTGGATTATTTACCAACTGAGCTATCAGGGAAGCCCACTCACAGAAACATGCAAGAAATACTTGTTGAATGAATGAACCATCTCTTATGGAGATGCTCCTCCTTTTGAGGGAAGATCAGGGAGGACAGAGAAGAGGAGGCGAAGTTAAGAGAAGTGAGGGGATTATAAACTTAGGTGACTGGAGTCAACAATGCTAGAAATTTTAAGATTGGAACAAAACCTATACAAAAATTAGAGAAACTGATTTAATAAACTCCTTTTCAATTCCCACTTCAGTGGGAATTATTGTTCATTATTGTTCAATTATTGTTCATTTATTTGAGCAAAAATATTTCTGACCTATGTGAACAAGCCAGCACCATTAAATACAAAGTGTTGTGTCTTTTTAACTCAATTGATTCTTAGCCTCTTAGAAAAATTACCTGAAGGCCTTTTAATACAACATTGCAAATGAAGCAGCCAATCTTACTCATAAAACTCCAATCTTTTTAAAATCTTGGCATAGTATTTTAAAGACTGCTATAGATTAACTGCACATTATGAACTCAGTCCAGCAGTCTTAATAAAGAGACATTTCCACTTGATGAAAAAATGCAATAAATTCAACTGGTTAAAAAGGAAGAAATGAAAAAAATGCGAGATTAAGACCAAGTTTTTTTTTAATATATGAAATCAACACAAGTGAAATTATTTCAGAGCAAAGATCAAAGACTTGATAGTTTGCAAAGAAGCTAAAGAATCTACCATGTACACACTGGATTGGACAGGTTTTTAAAATATCATTTTCTCAAGTTCTAAATTAATGCTAGTGTCAAAAGACCAACATTTGAGTATTGGCTCTTATTCTTAAAAGCTATTTTCCTTTCTAATGAATTTACTGCCAAGATACCTCTGAAAATAATTTTGGCTTTGTTATTTTTTTTTTAAGTTGACCTCTATATGGTTTATAAAATTACTTGAGAATCATAGGATCAAATGTAAAGGTCATGATTATTCCTGCCTTAATTTTTTTAATAAAAAAAAATTGAATTAGTTGCTTTACAATGTTGTCTTAGTCTCCACTGTACAACAAAGTAAGTTAGCTGCAAGTGTACCTGTATCTCTGTCCTCTTGAGCCTCGCACCCACCCCCTATCCCACCTCTGTAGAGCATCACAGAGCACCAAGCTGAACTCCCTGTGCTACATGACAGCTTCCCCCTGTCTGTTTTACACATGGTAGTGTGCATATGTCCAGAGAAGGCAGGGGCACCCACTCCAGTACTCCTGCCTTAAAAAATCCCACGGACAGAGGAGCCTGGTGGGCTGCAGTCCATGGGGTCACTGAGGGTCGGACACGACTGAGTGACTTCACTTTCACTTTTCACTTTCATGCATTGAAGAAGGCAATGGCAACCCACTCCAGTGTTCTTGCCTGGAGAATCCCAGGGACGGAGGAGCCTGGTGGGCTGCAGTCCACGGGGCCGCACAGAGTTGGACACGACTGAAGCGACTTAGCAGCAGCAGCAGTGTGTATATGTCAGTGCTACCCTCTGCCTCTTATTTTTACCATTAAAATACACAAGCAAAACAGTTGAAATACTTGTATATAAAAAACAACCTGGACAACTGTATTATGCACTTTCATTAAGACTTTGATTGCTGTATTTTTGAAATCATGTTTATGGTCAAATATCAAATGTTATAGAGGGCGCAGAGTAAAAAGAACTCTTATCTACCACCCTTGCCCACCTGCCTCACAGTGCTTTTGCTAAGGGTCAACAATATGACTTGTTTCTTGTATCCTAATTAATCAATACACCAGCATCCAGGTGGGCATTTCCTTTTTATTTCTCGGAGGTGATAACAGATATAAAAACTCTCCAGGACACCGTTTTCTTTTCTACTATCTCCAATACATCTTAACAATTATTCTATGTTTGAATGACCAGAGTTATGTCAGTGTTTTCAGTGTTGATATTCCATCATATAATGTATGATTTATTTTATTTTATCATGCTCCTATTGGTGCAAATTTAAGTTGTTTTAATCTTTTGATGTGCACACTGGGTATCAAAGAGGCAGAAGAACCAGAGATCAAATTGCCAACATTCCTTGGATCATGGAGAAAACAGAGGAGTTCCAGAAAAATATCTATTTCTGCCTGACTACATGAAAGCCCTTGACCATGTGAATCACAACAAACTGTGGAAAGTCCTTAAGGAGATGGGAGTAACAGACCACCTTACCTGCCTTCTGAGAAACTTGTATGCAAGTCAAGAAGCAACAGTTAGAACTGAAACCACAGACTGTTTCAAAATTGGGAAAGGAGTACAACAAGGCTGTATATGGTCACCTTGCTGATTTAACGTCTATGCAGAGTAAGCCAGGCTGGGTGAATCACAAGCTGGAATCAAGACTGTGTGGAGAAATATCAACAATCTCATATATGCAGATGATATCACTCTAGTGGCAGAAAGCGAAGAGGAACTAAACAGTCTCTTGATGAGGGTGAAGGAGGAGAGTGAAAAAGCTGGCTTAAAACTCAACATTCAAATAATGAAGATCATTGCATCTGGTCCCATCACTCCATAGCAAATAAAATGGAAAAAAGTGGAAATGGTGACAGGTTTTATTTTCTTGGACTCCAAAATCACTGTGAACAGTGACTATAGCCAAGATATTAAAAGATGATTGCTCCTTGGAAGGAAGCTATGACAAAGCTAGACAGCATATTAAAAAGCAGAAACATCATTTTGCCGACAAAGGTTCATATAGTCAAAGCTACATTTTTTGCAGTAACCATGAGCAGATGTGAGAGTGGACCATAAAGAAGGCTTATCATCAAATAATTGATACTTTTGAATTGTGGTACTGGAGAAGACTCTTAAGAGCCCTTTGGACTGCAAGGAGATCAAGCTAGTCAATCTTAAAGGAAATCAGTGCTGAATATTTATTGAAAGGACTGTTGCTGAAGCTGAAGCTCCACCTGATGTGAAGAGCGAACTCATTGGAAAAGACTTTGATGCTGGTAAAGACTGAAGGCAAAAAGGAAAGGAGGGAACAAAGAATGAGGTGGTTAGGTAGCATCACTGACTCAGTGGACATGAATTTGAGGAAACTCTGGGAGATATTAGAGGAATGAGGAGTCTGGTGTTTTGCAGTCCATGGGCTTGTAGAGTTGGAACAAGCAGCAGTGATTGAATAACAATAATAGCAACAATAGATAAGAAATCCATATTGTATTTCATTTGAAATTCTCTTATTTTGAGGTAAATATATTTTTTCTAAGTGTAATATATTTACATTTCCTTTTCTGTGAATTATCGATTTATGACATTTGCCATGTCTATAAGATTATTGATTTCTTTCTTATCAGTGTAATAAATCCATAATATCTATAGTAGTCATTGTGTATATGTTTCTGGCATTAAAAACAATCTCTACATGAATATTGCTGTATGTCTTGCAGTTTGCTATTTGTCAGCTTACATTGATCATTTTGTGGTATAATTTTTAAAAATATGTTAACCTATTTTATAAGCAACATATCCTATGTTTGAAGTTTCCTGTCTGGGAGTCAACACTATAAAGAATATACTGTATTTGTTCTGTGCCCTTAGATTTAATCTAATTTTTTTTTTTAAAGAAGAGTTTGCTAGGGCCATACAGATCATCATGCTTTCTAGGAGAAATCTGAGAAGATTCTAGCAGCAACCAGGTGGACAGTTAGTTCCCTGAAGTAGAATTTATTCTTACAAGAATAGATCTATGAAAAAATTCTGCACTTTAGATGTCAGGAACACAGCACTTAGGATATACAGGAAAAGAGTCTGCATTTTAAAATTTACTATGAAAAACAAGGGCTTCCCTGGTGGCTCAGATGGCAAAGAATCTGCCTGCAGTGCATGAGACCTGGGTTCAATCCCTGAATCAGAAAGATCCCTTGAAGAAGGAAATGGCTACCCACTCCACTATTTTTGCCTGCAGAATTTCATGGACAGAGGAGACTGGCAGACTATAGACCATAGGGTTGCAAAGAGCCAGACATGGCTGAGCAACTAACACTTTCAATTTCATGGAAAACAAAGATTAATTTGGGGAAACATTTGCTTCATGCTCCATAAAATTTAAGTGTAGATAAATTCTGGAAATAGGATATTGCTGGGATGGAAATCCTAGTCTAACATGAATAGGATTACACCTGAGAGGCAGTTGGAAACAAGAAGTAACTGATTGTGAAGGGGAGGACTGAAAACAACACAAAGATAAAATTATAGAAGTTGTCCTTTAAAGACCAATGGATACTGCTAAAAAACAAATCAACAGATGAAAGACACACACACACATATATCTTAGAATAAACTGGGGAAAGGACAAAAATACAGGATGAGCCCCAGAAACAAAGAAAAAAAGGAATGAAAATGGAAGATGAAGAGCAGAGATGGAGAGCTGCTGATTTTGACAAAGATGCTAGATGGAATGGAATACCATGATAATGAAGGCATTTGAGCACTCAGCTTTCTTTGCTGGAAGCTAAAGAAAATTATTCTGGCTAATTTAACAAAAAAGAAATTTACTTAAAAATATTGCTTAGCTTACAGTATCTCCAAGATGGTTCCAGAATCAGGCTTGGAGTCTAGGTAACCAGGCAGTAGGCAGGTAATCAGGCAAAGATAGTACAGCTTGGACAGCAGAAGTATTGAATGTTGGATCTGAAACCTTTCCACCTCACTGCTGTGTTGGGCACTTGAATGCAGCTGCCCCTCCTATGCCACCCTGTTTCTTCCTGTAAGATGCCTTAATTTCAGCATCTGCAGGGTTACCTTGCAGTAAATAAGCGTAGATCATGTACCTGTAGGAGATTCCCAGGTGGCGCAGTAGTAAAGAATCTACCTGCCAATGCACAAGATGCAAGAGACTCAGGTTTGATCCCTGATCTGGGCAGATCACCTGAAAGAGGGAATGGCATCCACTCCAGTATTCTTGTCTGGGAAATCCCATGGACAGAGGAGCCTGGTGGGCTACAGTCCACGGGGTCACACAGAGTTGGACACGACTGAGCAAGCACTCACTCACGTACCTGTATGCCATTCACCAGGAAGGTAGTGAATACGTGCCATCTGACATTTTCACTTTCTGTAGAGGTTTTTGTGTGTGTGCGAGTGCTCAGTCGCTTCAGTCAGTTTGCAGTGTTTTCCAAATACAATGACAGATTCTTCAAACATAGAAAAAGCCTTTATTAAGAGGTACAAACTTCTATGTGTAAAGTAAATAAGTTACAAGGATCTACTGTAAGGCACAGGGAACAGAGTCAATATTTTATAACTTTAAATGGCATATAATCCATAAAAATATCAAATCACTGTTGTACACCCAAAACTAATATAGTAGAGTAAATCAATCATACTTCAATAAAAAGAAAGAAAGAAAAAAACCCAGAGTGTGGGCTGGACCCAGGGATTTGCTTATAACAAACAGAAGACAATAAAATGGATTGGATATTACTTTCCAGAGTATGCTACAAAAGACTGACTTCCCTCTTGCTGAATTCTCTCTCTCTGGCTCTTCTCACTGGCTTGGTTGATGCAGCAAGGTGCCCTGTTGAGCTGCCACCCAGCAAGGAACTGAAGACCCCTCAGAGCAGCAGCAGGAAGAACTGAAGCCCTCATTTCAATATCCTTTGGGAAAATGGAATTCTACCAACACTCCCATGAGTGAGCTTGCAGGCAAGTCCTTTTCCCATGGAATCTAGAGGTAAATTGGTCCTGGAAGACACCTCGCTTGCAGTGTGGGACAGTCCTTAGCCAGAGGCACTCAGCTGAGTCCTACCCAGGATCCTGAACCACAGAAATGCTGAGATAATTTATGTTGTAGGTTTAACCCCCTAAGTGTCAGAGCACCAGCAATGAAAACTAACAAAAACAAAACCCAACATACTTTCTAAAGATTCTTAGCTCAAGAGTTAATCAAAACTAAAACTCTTCATTATTTATGGGAAATAGCAATGAAAAACCTTCACAAATCAAAACGAACAGGTAAATTTTCACATCTGACCCCAATGGTATGGTTTGCGTAGACCCATGCCTCTATGCGGGCTTCTCTGGTGGCTCAGATGGTAAAGAATCTACCTGCAGTGCTGGAGACCCAGCTTCTGTTCCTGGTCAGGAAAATCCCCTGGAGAAGGGAATGGCCACCTACTCCAGTATTCTTGCCTGGAGAATCCCAAGGACAGAGGAGCCTGGAGGGCTAGAGTCCATGGGGTTGCAAAGAGTCAGACACAACTGAGGGACTAACATAAAACATCATCTGTGCCACACGCTTCTTTGAGAACCAGAAAAGATGAATAAATTGAAAAAGAGATTCTGTTTGAAGGCCTCCGAGACAGCTGAAGCAGCTTGGACTTGAGGGACCAAGTTCCCGCACAGAAAGGAGCTTATTGGGTTAGATTTGTGCCAAGGCTGGGAACCGAGGAACTAATATCACAGAGAGAAAAAGAAGTTATATCTGGAATCTCAAAAGAAATGATACAAATGAACTTACTTACAAAAACAGAAAGAGACTCACTCACAGACTTAGAAAAGGAACTCATGGTTGCTGGAGGTCAGGGAGGGAAGGGATAGTTCAGGACTTTGGGAAGATCATGTACACACTGCTATATTTAAAGTGGATAATCAACAAAAATCTATTGTATAGCGTATGGAACTCTGCTCAGTGTTACATGGCAGCCTGGATGGGAGCCGGGTTTGGGGGAGAATGGATCCATGTATATGTATGGCTGAGTCCCTTCACTGTTCACTGAAATTATCACAACATAGTTTATCAGCTGTACCCCAATACAAAATGTTTTAAATGTTAAAAAAAATTAAATAAATAAAAAAGAAGATGGAAACTGGTATCTTCCCTTCTTCACCAAAGAATGTGCTATTCTCCTCTCCTCCCACCGCTCCCCCTGCCAAAGAGTGTCCACAGGAGCTGCAGTTCACACAGCTTCTTAGGGTGGACCCTGGGCTTGGAGTGAACACACCTACAGGCATCCATCTATAAAGCACATGCTCACAAGGACTCTCCCATCTCTCCAGCTTCACTCCCCCTGAGCCTCATTCCTGCTCCTGGGAATGGTAATTCCTAATAAAGTAGTAGCTCATAAACCCTCTGCCTGAGGCTTATTCAGCGTATTGAAACTACATTCAAAAGAAATGAACAGAAACTAAAACACTTTTAAGACACCAGCGATGGCTAATGAGGAGACATAATGGTATAAGCTCCCCATAAGTTGTATTAGGTTCTGTTTTCATTATCAGTTTAAAATATTTTCTAATTTCCAGTGTGGCTTCTTTTTCTGAAACATAGATTAATATATGTGAAGCACCTAAAAGGTACATAGTAAGCATATATAAGTGCTAATTTTTATTATGGAAACGCATAAAGATATGTACATGCTCCTATATCTATGTACACACAAACATACAGTATTACAAGTAAAAGACAACTTTTACAACATATATGACAGACATAATAATAACAACAGTAGCTTTTATGGAGTGTCCTGAATAAGGTCTCTATGTGGCAACACCATGCCCTACTATCCACATTTTGAAAATGAGGAAACAGGCACGGTGATTTGTCTAGGTCATACAGCAGGTAAGCGATGGAGCCTCATTTTGAACACAGGAGAAGGAAATGGCAACCCACTCCAGAATTCTTGCCTGGAGAGTTCCATAGACAGAGGAGCCTGGTGGGCTACAGTCCATGGGGTCTCAAAGAGTCGGATACGACTGAGTGACTAACTTTCACTTTCTTTCAATCTTAGTCCATAAAGAACTTCTGAATTCTGGTCCAGTTTACATAATGAGAGGCAGAGTTATTACTTGCCTTTCTCAAATTCTATTAAAATAAGAAATATCTAAGTAAATCCATGAGATATTGAAAAGCCAGTGGGGGTGTCAGTGGCTTCATAAAACCAAAAATTCTGTAACATACAAAGCAGTTGGTGATCAATTAATAGTAAATGCTAACAGCACTGAGAAATTACAACCCGACCACATTGTAACTTGAGTTTACAGAGCCACAAAAAAAAAAAAAAAAGAGCAGAACTGGGAGAAAATATGGGTACTGCTGTTATGCCAGATATTGAAAAGGCAACAGTTGAGAAAGAATTGTTGTTCTCTCCCCGCAACCCACACCCCCCCCTCCAATTCCATCCCTAGAGAGAGGCTGCTTCTGAAATCAATTCTCAGGTCACTGCCTCTGGAACTGTGAAGGAAGGGCTCTGACATGGGAGGTCTTGGGAATGAGCCCTGGACTGGAGATGATTCCAAGATGCAAGGTTCCTAATATGCCAGGTCCCTGAGGGCATGACAAGGGATGTGGGATCTCACACCCACAAACATGGAATATAGACCATATTTTTATAATAACTTTAAATGGAGTATAATCTGAAAAATATTGAATCACTATGTTGTGTACCTGAAATTAATATTGTAAATCAATTCTACTTCAACAAAAAGAAAGAAAAAGCCTAAAGGGTAGGCTGGATTCACACTTGCTTTTAACAAACAGAATACAACCAAAGTGATGGGATATCATTTCAAAGAGTAGGTTTAAAAAGATTGACTTCCTCCTTGGCTAGATTCTCTCTCTCTGGTTCTTTTAATTTTCACTGTTGATGAACCAAGCTGCCATATTGAGCTGTTCCACATGGATCCAACTTTCGATACCTACAAAGCTTGGGAGGAAGCCAAGGTCAAGGACCTATCTCAACAAGCACAGCCAGCAACTGTTGAGAATCTCAAAGTTCACAGCAGAACCATCTGGGACATTCAAGAAAAATACGGTCTCTTCTTGCACACGAGGAGAGAGAAGAGGAGGAAGTTAATGAAACAGATGTGAACATAAAGGACATAATGGACCTGGTCATGTCACAAGCAAATGCTTTAAGAGCCAAGGCAGTCTGCTATCCTCCAGGATAGCAATAATGACATCATAAATGCTACTATGGAATTAACAAGGTAACCATCTGAAAATGAGGACTCAGTTATTTTGGCATTTCTAAAGAGTAATTGTAGCTTGGTTTTACATTTGAACTATTTCCATTGGTAATACCATTATGGCCTCAATTTTATACTGCTTGGTTCATGGATTCTACTTTAGTGATTTTTCTTCAGGATATAATCAGAAAATACAAAAAAATTTTTCTTCATTGATGCCAATACAAACATTATTGATAATAAGCCTTGCCTCCCCTTCTCCCATAAAAAACAAAAGACAAAACCCCAAAACAAACAAACAAACAAACACAGAAAAAAGAGAAAAGAATACCCTAGGAGAAAACAAGTAAATGAGACATCCATGAAATATATGATATCACCTCTCCAATAAAAAGTATATTTTAGAAGGATATGATATAAAGGATCAAAATACTCTCTGTAGAGTAGACCCTTAGCTGAGCCATAATATTTGGAAGGACTAGAGGGCTTCCCATGTCATTCTAGTGGTCAAGAATCTGCCTGCCAATGCAAGAGACTTAAGACAGTCAGATTTGATCCCTGAGTTGGGAAGATCCCCTGGAGGAGTAAATGACAACCCATTCCAGTACTCTTGCCTGGAAAATCCCATGGACAGAGGAGCCTGGCGGGCTACAGTCCATAGGGTCACAAAGAGTTGGACACGACAGAGCGACTAACAAATAACAACAAAATACCTCTCGTGTACATTTAAGATATCCAAGAAAACTGAGTAACTTCTTGAAATGGCCCAATCCACCACCTTAAGTACCATCTTCAACTAAAGACAAAAGAGAGATGTGTGTGGGTAGGGGAGAGTACAGTTATGGGGAAAGCATAGTGAACAGGGTAAATTTGTTTTACAGATTCCGATCATCACCTTCTTCATTGACAAGAGTTTCTAGAGATTTAGAATCCTTCTTCTCTTCCTACTACAGAGAAGGAAAAGTGAAAGTGTTAGTTGCTCAGTCGTGGCTGATTCTTCACAACCCCATGAATTGTAGCCCGTCAGGCTCCTCTGTCCATGGAATTCTCCAGGCAAGAATACTGGAGAGGGTTGCCATTCCCTTCTTCAGGGCATCTTCCCAACCTAGGGATCAAACCTGGGTCTCCTGCATTGTAGGCAGATTCTTACCAGGGAAGCCACCAGGGAAGAGGAGCCACCAGGGAAGCCCACAGAGAGGGAAACATGTTTAAATATGATTTCCCTTATAAATGTAAATGTACCTTACAAAGAACAACTTGGTTTTCAGAGTTTTTCCTGCGTCTGCTGTTTCTTAAAAATAACCAGCTCAAGATCATCCGTATGCCAAAGAAACATATTTTGGGGTGGCATATTTTGATCCTCTTCACACACAAATGATAGGATTTGAAAAAAGCAACTTATATCATATTAAATATTTTCTTTTTGTCTAAGAATTACTAATATGACCTTTTTAATGACTGAGGTTTTTTTTTTTTTTTCCTTTGTGTTTCTGGTTTTAAACTAATTGTATTAGGATAACACTTTCCTATACTAGTCAGATTTTTTTTTTTTAATCATCACAAACACCTCTCCTAAAAATATGGGAATAGGTATCATTCCCATGAAGTGAAGTAAAAGTTGCTCTGCCATGTCCAACTCTTTGTGACCCCCTGCATGGTGAGAGTGGAGTCTTACCCACGAGGCCACCAGGGAAGTCTCCCTATCAATAACTTTTAACAAATGAAAGGTTGTTTTTTTGAGCTAAAGTTTCTATTAATCTTTACTTATTTGTTGTTGTTGTAGTTTAGTTGTTAAGCTGTGTCCGACTCTTTTGCAACACCATGGACTGCAGCCTGCCTAGGCTCCTCTGACCGTGGGATTTCCGAGGCAAGAATACTGGAGTGGGTAGCCATTTCCTTGACCAGGGATGGAACTTGGGTCTCCTGCATTGCAGGCAGATTCTTTACCATTTGAGTACCCACAGAAGCCCCATCATTCCCATAACTATCACTGTTGTCTACCAGGCGGCTCAGCGGTAAAGAATCCACCTGCCAGTGTAGGAGATGGGGGTTTGATCACTGGGTCGGGAAGATCCCCTGGAGGAGAAAATGGCAGCCCGCTCCAGTTTTCTTGCCTGGAAAACCCTGTGGGCTGAGGAGTCTGGCAGGCTAAAATCCATGGGGGTCACAAAGAGTCAGACATGACTTAGTGAATGAGCACTGCACTGCACGTGCTGTTTAGTAGCATGTTCTTTTATTTAAAGAATTTCAAAATCTACAGGACCAGGAGTTAATGGTTTTTAAAGACCAATTTTTAGCTTCCATAAAGCTAATCTCAAAACCAAAATATTCTTTGAAATCAGTGGGAAGTCTGTTCACTGAGCATTGGAAAAGATGAAAATAAGTTGAAAGGAAGTAACTCTCACCAGTTTCTTCTGAGTTACCTCATGCACACGCATTTCTTTAATCTATTTTAAATTAGCATTTTATTTTAAGCATATGCTCTTGTATTATGCATGGCCTGTTCAATTAGTCTTTGGACATTGTCCTTTTCCCCTAATTGTCTCTACGTCTTTCAATATTTAAAAAACTCTAATTTTAATCTTTTTTTAATTCTAAAATTTTTTTAGAATATCCTCTTTTGTATAATTTATCATTTCCTTTTTAGAGTTACTTTAACAATTATAACTGTTTTTTACTCAGATCTTGGGGTATTTTTAGGGTGGGGATTCTCTGTCTTGGTACTATTAAAATTCGGGGCCAGATAATTCTTTGTTGCAGGGGCTGTTCTGCGTTCATTTCAGTTCAGTCACTCGGTCATGTCTGACTCTCTGCGACCCCATGGACTGCAGCACACCAGGCTTCCCTGTCCATCACCAACTCCCAGGGCTTATTCAAACTCATGTCCATCGAGTCGGTGATGTCATCTAACCATCTTATCCTCTGTCTTCCCCTTCTTCCCCTGCCTTCCATCTTTCCCAGCATCAGGGTCTTTTCTAAGGAGTCAGTTCTTCGCATCAGGTGGCCAAAGTATTGGAGTTTCAGCCTCAGCATCAGTCCTTCCAATGAACACCCAGGACTGATCTCCTTTAGGATGGACTGGTTGGATCTCCTTGCAGTCCAAGGGACTCTCAAGAGTCTTCTCCAACACTACAGTGTACTGTAGTATATTCAGCTGCATCTCTGGCCCCTGCCAACAGCAGTACCCCACGAGTTGTGACAAGCAAAAATACCTTCAGTCATGAACAAGTATCTCACCTGGAGGTGGGGGCAAAGTTTCTCCCTGTTGAGGAAACAGAGATGGGGTTAAGTTTTAGGCTTCTGTCTCTGTAAATCATGATTTACAGATTTCATAAATTCTCTGAAACATTATAATGAATAGATCTTTTACAGCAGAATTTTTATTTTTTCCAGAAAGTACACAGAGAAAGTTTGTGAAAATCAATAAAGGGAAATCTCCTTAAAATGAAGTCAGGAGACCCAGAAGGGAGAACTGCCCTGCAGGTAGGTGCTAGTGCGGTAAGTCACTTCAGTCGTGTCTGACTGTTTTGAGGCCTTAAGGACTGTAACCTGACAAGCTCCTCTGTCCACGGGATTCTCCAGGCAAGAATACTGGAGTCGGTTGCCACTTACTACTCCAGAGGATCTTCCCAACCCAGCATCTCTTACGTCTCCTGCATTGACAGGCGGGTTTTTCTTTTCATTTTTTTTTTACCACTGGCGCCACCTGTGAAGCCCATCATGCAGGTACCACTAGACATCAGTATAGATGCCAATAGGAAGAGACATACATCTCTTGCATCTCTGGCAATAAGTGACACTACTTTACTACTGCCATCAAGAGGAATAAAGATTTTCTCCTTGCCTGGCAACAGCTTAGCCAATCAGAGGCTATCTCAGCTCAGCCAATGAAAACCCACCATGTTTCAAAATCCCAGTTTCCTCCAATGCACTTTTCCTTTAAACAGCCCCGCCCAAATTCCCTTTTTCCTGTATAAAAAGCTTCCTCTCCTTTGCTCTACCAGTCTTGTAAGTGGTTGGCCATTGTTGCACCTTCTGAATGACGTTTCTTTGCTGCCCCTGGAGTAAAGGCTGGTGAGATAATTATCTGTTTGGTGAGATAACTGTTTTTTATTGCTTAAGGTCAGCGTTACAGCAGGAAATGCCGTACTTACTCAACTCAGTGCCCCTCCACTGCTGTTATTTTCTCTCTGCCAGTAGTATCAAGAAACAATTTTAAGAGTATAGTTATGATACTTCATGCTATCAATCTCAAAAGGTCTGGCATATAACTTTCCTTGCTGCTGCTGCTGCTGCTAAGTCGCTTCAGTCATGTCCGACTCTGTGCTACCCCAGAGACGGCAGCCCACGAGGCTCCCCCGTCCCTGGGATTCTCCAGGCAAGAACACTGGAGTGGGTTGCCATTGCCTTCTCCAATGCATGAAAGTGAAAAGTGAAAGTGAAGTCGCTCAGTCGTGTCCAACTCTTAGCGACCTCATGGACTGCAGCCTACCAGGCTCCTCCGTCCATGGGTTTTTCAAGGCAATAGTACTGGAGTGGGGTGCCATTGCCTTTTCCACTTTCCTTGCTACTCAGGAGCAAAAATGTGAAAATGTAGATGACAGTCAAGTGTACCTCTGTTCAAAAAACAAGACAGCAGGAACAAGATGAAGTTACTTATGCTAAAGTCCAGCATCACCAAATGGAGGCTTAACTCAGTGTCACCAAGTTGAGACTTCATTACAGCTTCAGCTCTTCCAAAAATGAAAATTTAAACCAGGCAATCAGAAGTGATCTGATCAGTAATAGTTGGGTAATCTGCCTGATAGCCTCCTGCCATTCCCTATAGAAAAGTAATCTTGCAATAACCCTCCTCCCCCCTTTTAACCTGATATAACTTCCTTGTTCCTATTTCCTTCTGCTTATAAAAGTCTTTAATTTTGTACAGATCCTTCCTTTCTATATGCCAGATTGGATGTTAAATCAATTTTCACTCCAACTCTTAAAAATTTTAATATGCCTCAGTTTATCTTATAACTCTGTAGTCTCATGTCCATTGCAACATTATTCACAATAGCCCAAATATGGAAACCATTGAAGTGCCCATCAGTGGAAAAATGGATAAAGAAAATGTCATCTAAATATACAGTGGAATATTATTTAGCCTTAAGAAAAAGAAATCCTGCCATTTGCAAAAACATGGATGTACCTTGAGAGCATTTGTTAAATGAAAAAAGAAAGAGAAAGATGAATTATGTATGATCTTACTTATATATAGAATCTAAAAAAGGTGAACTTACAAAAACAGAGGTAGAAGAGTAACTTAAAAACAGAGTTGTATTTTTTTTTTTTTCAAACTGATGAATCTACATCAATGATCTTATCCACCTCTAGCAGCCGCAAGTTTCTTTTTGGGTCTGCAATAAATCAGGAGGCAAGTACCTGAGCTTTGAAGGGCATAGGCGTAGGAACCAGACTGCCAGGGTGTGAAGGCAACTTCTGTTTCTGTTTCTCACTAACTGCCTAAATGGTTACAGGTAGATTTCCTTGGCCTCCCTTTCCTCATCAATGTAACTCAGGTAATAGTACCTGCTTCACAGACTGTGCTGAGGATTAAACAAATGAACACGTGTGAAGTGCTTGGACCAATGCCTGACCTGGTAAATGATCAATCAGTTTTACTTATCACTGGTAAGTGCAAAAGAATTGTTCATGTAATTGGAAGCTCATTCATTTTTAACATAAATCTTCTTTAAACATGTTACAGAAGCCTCATTTTTCTCTTATTCCTCATATAAAACTTTTTTGAATAACCATTATGTATGAATACGTTTGTACGAAGCCCTGGGAACTATCTATAAACTTTATATGTATATGTATATAAATGATCTGGCCTCAAGCAACTTGTGATCTTCCAGTAGGGAGAGTAAGTGGGCATGGGTGGTACTGGCTCACGAGGGCACAGTGCGATTGGGGTGACACAGCACAGCCTGGCTGTGAGGGTGGAGGGAGGCACAGGGGGCTGCGCAGAAGAGGATAAGGAAACTTTTTAATCTGGTTATTTCAAGTGGTGAACGTTTGTAATTCACTCTATTGAAAGGGAGTCTTAAGAACACGTCTCATCATGCCTTGCAGATTAATCAACATACATGGCCCAGGCTGTAAACTGTTCTTGGATAGTCACAACCTTCATTAATATTACCAGTGATTGCATGAGTCAATCCCCATGGACAAAGGAGCATGGCAGGCTATATCGAAAAGAGCTGGGCGTGACTGAGCAACTGAGCACACAAAGAGTAGAAAGACCTCTAGGGGGTTACTACATTGCCTATACAGCTGTGTGCTTTTATTTATTTTAAATTATTTTTTGATTACACTGGGTCTTTGCGGCTGCACACTGGCTTTCTCTAGTTGCAGAGAATGGGCTTCACATTGCACTGGCTTCTCTTGTTGGGGAGCACAGACTCTAGAGCACAGGCTCAAAAGTTGTGGCACAGGGCTTAGTTGCTCTGCAGCAGGTGGGACCTTCCCTGGCCAGGGATCGAACCTGTGTCCCCTGCATTGGCAGGCAGATTCTAATCCACTGTACCACCAGGGAAGTCCCAAGCTGTTTGCTTTGAAATAAACTCTTACTCCAGAGATTTAAAAATTAAATTAATTTAAAAATTACTGGGTCTGCTTCTTCATGAAGATGATTAGCTGTTGTTTCCTGAAAGTGCTCTTCTGCTGACACTTCCAAGATTGTTATCTGTGATTTGCTGTGGACAGAGAAAGTAGGTAAGCATGTTTTTTAGGACTATATTCAAAACTTGATATAACAGATCTAGTAGTCTCACCTGACAGGAAAGTGGAAGCATTTATAAATGGGTTTTCATGTGGTTGTGTGTGGGGTGGATTGCACTGGTTTTTGGAGGCTGATTTGCTAATTTCCCCGTTCTTGTGATTCTGATTGCATTTGATGGAATAGTGACTTCCTGGTAATTAAATGATTTAAGGGACTTCCCTAGTGGCTCTGTTGGTAAAGAATCCACCTACAGTGAAGGAGACCTGGGTTTGATCCTTGGGTCAGGAAGATCCCCTGCAGAAGGAAATGGCAACCCACTCCAGTATTCTTGTCTGGGAAATCCCATGGACAAGGAGCCTGGTGGGCTACAGTCCATGGGGTCTCAAGAGTCAGACACGACTTAGTGACTAAACTACCAAATGATCTAAATTCTAGATATAGTGACATTTTTCCTAAAAGAAGATGTATTTCAGTATGTAGTAGGTCTACTTTTATCCTTCTCATCACCATCTTAATTTTTATGAACTTGAATCATATCCTCCCTTATCTTTCCTTGTTTCTATAGTCCTCACACTTGAGTCTAAGATTCACATCAGTTTCTCTAACCTCTTGAGTTAGCTGCTGATATGGAGCACATCTGGCACACTCCTATCTAGCCTTCAAAGCCCAGCTCAAATGACCCACTCTGAGAAACTTTTTCTTAGGATGAATAATCTTTTGCATGCAGACTTGTTTATATCTGTACTTCCATAACACTTTTAATCCTCCTATATGACTTTTAATCTATGTAACATCTTTATACATACATGCCTATCTTCTTAGTTGGATTAGGGCTTTTTTGAGGTTGGGTCCATCTACCTCTCAAAATGCATTACCAAAAATTGTCACTTGCTGGTTATTGATTGCACAAAAAGATAGTGTTTTATGGTTTGCACACACTCTCTTTCTGATGATACCCATCACTTGTGAGATCCCCTACCCAGTCATCCACTTATCCCCTCACCACACAGACATGTGGGCACACACACACACACACACCGCCCAGCATGCTGAACTCATGCTCATGATATCAAAAGTTATTTTTCTTTAACTGTATTGAGTTTCCACTTATTTAAAACTGCCTGCATTTAAGAACCCGTGCTTATAGCTGCAGTTTATCACTCTCAGTTGTGCGCTTCTGTATCATTTGGCTTGTAGTCTGGTGGTGTTGGCTTAGCTGTGGAGGGTCTAAGTTCCAGAGCTCAGCTGGACAGGAGGAAGGATCTCACAAGTACTGTAACTGTATGGGCTAGACGTCAAATTCCAATGTGGGGGGAGTTGGCATCTGGTAGTGTCTGCCAAGCAGCCATTCCCCTGAGAGCAACATTGTTCTTCTTTTGAGGAGTTGCTGTTTACCCATAACCACCTAATTCTGTTGAAGGTGCTTCAGTGACTAGTCAAAAGCTCCTCGTCAAGACAGTCAGTCATGGTCCTTTCCTGAAAACCTTAGTGTCTGGAAAAGGGGTGGATTGAAGTTGAATTGGGGATGAAATTGGTGACCTGGTATAAACATGGAGCTGCCTGCCCTTTTTGTCAGAACATGTACTTTTCTAAGATACAGGGAAACAGACCAGTGATCCCATTCTAGGGAGAGGCCCTGTGGGAAAAGTAGAGACCCTAGGATTCCATGAGCAGAGAAACCAGGATTCAAGTCAGGAATGCTTCAGCAGGAAAGACTGAAGCCAAGCTGCGGCACAGCATCCTTGCATGTTTCCTGTTGTTGCATGTGGGATGCAGTTCCCAGACCACGTGTTGAACCTGGTCCCCTGCATGGGGAGAGTGGAGTCTTACCCACTAGGCCACCAGGGAAGTCTCCCTATCAATAACTTTTAACAAGTAAATGGTCATTTTTTTGACCCAAAGTTTCTGTTAATATTTACTAATTTGTTGTTGTTTAGTCGCTAAGTTGTATCTGACTCTTTTGCAACCCCATGGACTATAGCCTGCCAGGCTCCTCTGCCCATGGGATTTCCCAGGCAAGAATACTGGAGTGGGTTGCCATTTCCTTCTCCAGGGGATCTTCCTGACCCAGGGATCAAATATGTGTCTTCTGCATTGAAGGTGGATTCTTTACAGCTGAGCCACCAGGGAAGCCCATTTACTTATTTAGTACACATTTATTGAACTCCTACTGTGGCTCAGCTGGTAAAGAATCCGCCTGCAATGCAAGAGACCTGGGTTCGATCCCCGGATTGGGAAGATTCCCCTAGAGAAGGGAAAGGCTACCCACTCCAGTATTCTGGTCTGGAGAATTCCAGACTGAGCAACTTTCATTTTCACTTTTAAGTGTCAGCGGTCATAGTATATGCAGATAAAAGATTCATTTAAATAGGCTCAAACTACAAGTAGGTTACAATCTAGCATAAGAAAAAATAGATGCAGATAAGTTGCATGCCTAGTCTCAAGGCAAGGTATAATATAATAGAGGTCATAAAAATCATATTTAATATGTGAGTTTGGTTGAAAAACAGATGATTTTCAGCAGAGGGGAATCAGAGCTGATTTTTATTCAAGATCCTTGTAAAGCTTGGGTAGCTCTGTCAGGTCATGCTGATTCAGTTGCGTTCCAGATGTCAGTCAGGTTTAGAATTTCCAGTGTACACAGTGATGGAACATATTTATATGTCTTCAACCTGTCAGGTAAAAAGCCCTTCTGTATTTCCAAGTTAAAGGTAAGGACACCAAGGAAGAAAATAATGCTTGGTTATTTTTGAAATTGTAAAAAATTCAATATGATCCTTTACAAATCAAAAATGCCTTTAAGGTGTTATTTTATTGTTTTGAAGTTCTCTAAGCTATGCTTTTTCAAAGCTAAGTTCTCTAGTCAAAGCTATGGTTTTTCTAGTAGTCATGTATGGATGTGAGAGTTGGACCATAAAGAAAGCTGAGTGCCGAAGAATTGGTGCTTTTGTACTGTGGTGTTGGAGAAGACTCTTGAGAGTCCCTTAGACTGCAAGGAGATCCACCAGTCCAAGGACTGATGCTGAAACTCCAATCCTTTGGCCACCTGATGCGAAGAACTGACTGCTTAGAAAAGACCCTGATGCTGAGAAAGATTGAAGGCAGGAGGAGAAGGGGATGACAGAGAATGAGATGTTTGGATGGCATCGTTGACTTGATGGACATGAATTTGAGCAAGCTCTGGGAGTTGGTGATGGACAGGTAAACCTGGTGTGCTGCAGTCCATGGGGTCGCAAAGAGTAGGACACGACTGAGTGACCAACCAAAGCACAGGAAGCTAATATAGCTTTGAGAGCTCTTTATACAGAGTTTAAATATCAGTGAGCTTTCAGAGAAGATGCCAACTTCTTGGAGAAATGCCAGGTCAAAGGAAGCTGGTGAAGATTAAGGCATCTAGTAAGGGTAGAGAGGGGACTGGCTGGTCGGCTTGGATATGGAAGCCTTTATGAGTGGAAGAGCCAGCAGGGACAGAGAACAGGGGAGAGATGCAAGAGACAAAGACAGAAGGATTGAAAGAAAGTATGGTAGGAAACCTACAGGTTGAATCAACACACATTGGAATGCAGTGTAGTATAAAATCAAAAGAGGAGCATGATGGATGGTCAATGAAATTGCTCAGACATGGATACCATCCATCCATATGCTTTCACTTTCCCTTAAGACCAATTGTGTGTGTTTTTAAATTTCTTATATCTTCATATTGGGTCAATCAAGAGTTTGACGTAATATGCCTAGTAGCAAATGACAAATTAGGCAGCAAATAAAAAATTTCTAAGGAAAATAATAATTTTAGGTAATTTGGCTAAGAAATGGGAAAAAATGGCATCACATTGAATGCACCAAAATTCTGTGACTGTGTCCTTCCTTGTCCTACAGATTTCATTCCCACCTGGAAACTGTGGTTTAGCCAGCTGCACAGTACCTTAAACAAGAAAGCTGATTAATAGTCACCTGCTCAACTGCCTGTGAGTGAAACTGCGAGTAAGTGAAAGTCGCTGTCTTGTCTCACTCTTTGTGACCCCATGGACTGTAGCCTACCAGGTTCCTCTGTCTGTGGAATTTTCCCAACAAGAATACTGGAGTGGGTTGCCATGACCTCCTCCAGGGGATATTCCCGACCAAACCTGAATCTCCTGCATTGCAGGCAGATTCTCTACTGTCTGAGCCACCACAGAAGCCCCAAATTATTCATATATTTGTTCTATAAGATTGACCGAACACTCCTCTGTCCAGGCACTGTTCTAGGCACTGAGGATAGAGCAGCAAACAAGGACAGTCTTCAACAGAGCAAGTGTTCCAGTGGGGCAGTGACACAGAAGTCTGGAATTCAATAGTGGGAAACTATTCCAGTGATTGGAGAAGGCAATGGCAACCCACTCCAGTGTTCTTGCCTGGAGAATCCCAGGGACGGGGGAGCCTGGTGGGCTGCCATCTATGGGGTCGCACAGGGTCGGACACGACTGAAGTGACTTAGCAGCAGCAGCAGCAGCAGCATTCCAGTGATCCACATATTAGATAAGAAAAAAAAAGCAAGCGAAATAAGTGCACATTATGTAAATATATACATAGCAGTAAGTCAACTTAGGAAAGTATAAAACTGGGCAAAGGTTAGAGTTAAAATGGGGGTGAAGGGTTCTATTTCAGTTCAGAAGGTTGAGGAAAGTCTTTCTGTTGAAGTGTCTCAGAGCACAGATCTGAGTGAGGGAGTGAGCCATTATAACTGGATGAAGAGTGAGAAGGGAGTCTACTTGGGGTGTAGCAAGGAGGCCAGCATGGCAGGAATGAATAATAAGGACCAGGAGAGGATGGTGGAGAGGATATAGAGATAGATGTCTTTAGAGATGTAGCCAGGAGCTACACTGAGGATTTGTAGGGCATGCTAAGATTTTTGACATTTGCACCAAGAGTGATGGGAAGCCACTGGTGGGTACCAAGCAGGGCGATAACGTGATTGGACTTTCACTTGAACTGGATCATCCAGGCTGCTGTAGGCCACAGACTCAAGAATGAGAAGCAGGTGACAGGAGACTATTTTGATAAACCTGGCTTATCATGGTGGTTTGAACTGGGATGGTGGGAACAGAGGTGAAAAGCAGTGAACTTTGAAGTATAAAAAATGCACATATGAGAGAATTTTTTGCCACACTGACTGTATGAGCTGAACAATTAAAGGATGACTCCAAGGATTTTGGCTTAAGTACCTGGATGAGTGAAGAATTGGTTTACTGGTTATGATGAAGATCGGGAGATGGGCAGGTTTGGGGTTGTTTGCTTTTGGACTGGGTTAGTTTGGAATACTCTTAGGTATCTATGTAGAGCAGTCATAGTGGCAATTTGACACAGAAGTTTGGAATTCAGTAAAGAGATTAGAATATGGGATATAAGTTGTCGACTTTTCTGTACATGGCATTGTGTGGTATGGTGCTGACTCTGCTTCATTTCTAGCATACAATGAAGCTGTTCTCTGCCCCAAGGACTTGCAACCTACTGCTGCTGCTGCTGCTAAGTCGCTTCAGTCGTGTCCGACTCTATGCGACCCCATGGACGACAGCCCACCAGGCTCCCCTGTCCTTGGGGTTCTCCAGGCAAGAACACAGGAGTGGGTTGCCATTTCCTTCTCCAACTTGCAACCTACAGATTGCACTTGACTCTCCTCTTTAAAATTACCCTCCCACTCACACAACATAACCTCGTTGCTCTATAATATACTGAGTTCTTAACTACTTTTCTCTCAGATATTTGAAGACAATTGAGAATTCTCTGTACTGTACTCAATGACCACAGAGATTAATAAATACACCCCAAAGATGCCAAGTCAACAATTTTGGAACATCTCTAAAAGTTAAACTTAATTGAAAGGCAACTTTTAAATATTTTTCATTGAAGTATACTTGATTTACAATGTTTCAGGTGTACAGCAAAGTGATTCAGATATATTATGTATTTATATACATATATAGAGGCATGTTCGTATATGTATATATGCATATACATACATATATATTCTTTTTCAGATTCTTTTCTACTATTACAAGATACTGAATATATTAATAGTTCCCTGTGATATAAAGTAAGTCTTTGTTGTTTACGCATTTATATACAGTCCTTTGCATCTGTTAACCCTGGATTCTTAATTTGTTCCTTCCCCGCCCCCTATCAACTTCCCCTGTGGTAACCATAAGTTTGTTTTCTATGTCTGTGAGCCTATATTCTGTTTTGTAAATAAGTTCATTTGTATCTTTTTTAGATTCCACATGTAAGTGATGTCATGTATTTATCTCTGTCTGACTTCACTTAGCATGATAATCTCTAGGTCCATCTGAAAGGCAGTTTTAAAGAGCTCTTCAGGCTAACTCTATTGGAGGACAGATCAAGGTCATCACACCTAGTGTAGCTTCAAAGTCATTCCTGAAAAACAACTCTGACCTAGTGTAGCTTGAATTGTTTTCTACCTAATATCCCGAGGTGACTTCAGGGAACAGCTTCAAGATGTGGTCACAGGGAAGTTCAAGGAGAAAATCGTACAGATATCCATTAATATCACCAAAGAAATTTTTGGGACATACTTGCCTGGGGCTCTTCCATCTCTCTTCCATCCTTGGATTCAGCTCAAGAGACTCCTGGTGGCTAAAGAGTTTGCATGTTCATAATGAAAGACCTCTTTTGGTAAAGGTAAGTGTAACTCTGCACATATGGGTGGGTGGGGTGGGGAAAAACATAAGGATGGAGACTTTTCAAGCATTACCTGTATTACTTAGATCTTTCTCTTCCTTTGTATAGGTTGGATGTGCCTTTCTCTGTTTGCTCAGATTGGTAGAATTGCCTCTCTCTTCATCCATTTCTTAGTTGGTGGATGCACATCAGCCATTGGATGGCTGTTGGTGGCTGTGGGTGCCCTGTGGTTCTTTATGTGATGTCTGTGTCTCTCCGTCAGCTCTCCTACTTGGGTGCCAGCAGCTGAGAGTGGTTTATCCTTTCAGTACACTCCATTGTTTTTATATATTCATGGCAGAGGATGCAGCCAAGGTTACAAAGGTATTTTTTTCCTTGATCCATTGAAGACTCACCGAGTTAACTGAATATTACAAACAAGTTTCCCTTTGTTAAGGTCAGCTTTGGAGGTCACTGCTGCTGCTACTGCTAAGTCACTTCAGTCATGTCTGACTCTGTGCGACCCCATAGACGGCAGCCCACCAGGCAGATGCTAGCAAATAATATTTTTACATGGCTACTCATCATCATAATGAAAGTTATTTTTCTCTTACCAGAGTTATTTTTCAACAATCAAATGAAAGAACACATCTAGCATTGTGGCCAGTTTACTCTTTTATCCATGTTACTTTGCTGCCTGAGTCATTGCACATTGTTTATCCAGAACTCACAGCTTTTATATGCTGTTCTGCAAATAATGATGGACTGTGTCATATTTGGGAGAAATGTATTAGTTGTAAACTGAATTATTTAGGGGGTTAAAAAACAATTTAGACAACTTTTAATTGAAGAATTTAGGATTAAGGCTTATGATCATATTATGACTTGTGGCAGTGTACAGTTTTGTGCAATGTCATTTTGACAGGTGAAGACAGAAAATGAAAGCATTATCTACAATCATATTTCTTCAGTGTGATAAGTTCCTAGGGCATTCAAGGATTATTACTATTTTTTAAATGTGCTTGCTGCTTGCCATTCTGCTACCGAAAACAAGCTAGTCAGAGGAGGCTAAATGTTAGAGGACATCTCTGGGAACTCTCATTTGGAATCACTTGTGACAAAGCATTCTTGACTTCTTTTTTACTACTTCCTTCTCTGCTTTCCAACCAAACCAATTTCTGTTGAAAGAGCTGGACTATTTTTTTCAAACCAGATATACTTCTTACTGCCAAATGTATAGTGGAAAAATTAAATTAGGCTGGTAATTTATCTTAATCATTCAAGAACATCTAGCTATTAATGGAAGTCAGTGCCACCAAACATGCCATGTATTATTAATACAATATTGTTTTAGAAGGCAGGAAACAGAATTGGGGGAAAAATCATTCAGTGTTTGAGTCAGAAAATCTGTGGAGTCAGGGAGCTCAAAAGTTCTTTGTTAATAGTTCTGTGACCTTGAACAAGTAACTTTGCCTGTCTGATCCTGGCTCTACAGCTATGAAATGCAGCCAAAAACGACCGACTGGAGAGCAAGTCAGTTGTGTCAAAGACATCAAAGTGTTACACTAGTGAAAAGAACCGATGCTCTGAATAGACACATTGCAGTATATAAATCCATGGCTTTGTGATTTTACACTGTACAAATTTGGAAGCTTCGGCATGTGCACCGGTTCCCCCCCCCCCCCCCCCAGTCTAGTTCCCTGCAGGTGAGGTAGTTTATTTTCAGAAAAGAACTGAGTTTGTTGCCCTGCAGGAAGAGGAGGTTTTTCGGAGGGGAGTTCCAGAGAAACTGGCTGGCTTCGGGGTGCATAAAATCGAAATCCACTGCTGCAGCAACTTCTGCAAGAGAGGTGTCATTTGAGTCCTTTCTGTGGCAAGGATGAAAGAGACCACCCACCACAGAAACGTGGTATCAGGGTTCACTAGGAGGAACCACTGTAGGACATGATATTTACAATGTCACCAGAATATTTTCAAATAAACCAGGATACTCACTGCAGGAGGGAGAGGGCGAGGGGGGCAGAGAAGGAAGATGCAGGTTTCAGTGACCTGTTTTGGAGGCTCCGGAGGGTCAGTGAGTGTGCCCTTCCCTTGAGGGAGAGGGCTCAGGGGGCTGGAAGCGATCTAGGGGGAGCATCCGTTAGTCCCCAGGGCCCCGCGCGCCCTTTCCTTCGTCCCCTGCTTAGGGGGCAGCTGGGGCGCGCTAAGGGCAGCAGTGTCGCGAGCCCCCCGCCCCCCCTCCATTCCCACGCCGGTCTTGGGTTCGATCGCCCCTGCCCCGTCCCGCGGGCATCCCCCTGGCCGTCCGGTAACGGTTTCTGGACCCGGTGGCCCCCGACCCTCCCCCCCAACCCCGCCTCCCGCCACCCACCGGAGCCGCAGTGCTGCGCGGTTCCGAGAGGGGTAATCCGCCCCGGAACAGACGTGAGCGGCCCCGGGGCGGGGTCGCGGGAGGCGGCCCAGGGATTCCCCCACCCGCCTCCCCCCAATTCCAGCCGGCCCGCCGTCTCCGCACCTCACCCGGGGTTTGCGCTCGCCCCCCACCCCGGCCCCTTCCCCTTCCCCATCCCCCGGAACGACCTCCGGCTCCTCCCCACCTACCGCCCGGCGCCGGCTCCCGCCGAATACCTCCTCCTGGGCCCATCCCCTCCGCGGCGCGGCTCCTCCCCCTCCCCTGGTTCCCGGGTCCCCCGCCCTCGCTCCCCCCCGACACCCCCCCGGGCCGCGCCGCTCTCTCGCGCTGCCGAATCGGGCACCGCCTCCATCAGAGCCGAGCCCGCGGCTCCGCGGAGCAGCAGCCTCCGCCGCCGCCGGACCCTCCGCGTTCCCTCCCCGTCCCGCCCCTCAGTCCCAGGCGCCCGGGCCCCCGTCACCACCCTCCGCCAGCCCCCTCTTCCTTCCCTTCCTCCTCCGTTCTCCCTTAGCCCGCAGCCCGAGCCGGGCCCGCTCGCCGGGCTGGCAGGAGGGCGGCGGCGGCACCACCATGAGCTTTGAGGGCGGCCACAGCGGCGGCCGGCGCCGTGAGGCGGAGAGCGGGGACTCCGAGCCACCCCCGTCGCCTCCCCCGCCGCCTCCCCCGCCGCCGCCGCCAGGAGAGCCGGCTTCGGGCCCCGCGCCCCCTCGCTACCTGCCAGCGCCGCCCGCGTCCCCTGAGCGCCGCGCGGGGCCCGACGAGCCGCCCGCGGAGGTGGTTCCGCGGCACCGGGGCGCCGAGGAGCTGCCGCCGCCGCCGGCAGGGCAGGAGGTGTCGGCGGCCGGCGACTCTGGCGAAGGTCCGAGGCACCTTCCGGAGGCAACGGTCCCCGAGGCGGCGGCAGGGAAGGGCGGCCCCGGGGAGCCCGAGGCCGGCGCGGGTGGGGAGGGCGAGCGGCGGGGCGCAGGCGACCAGCCCGAGACGCGCTCGGTGTGTAGCAGCCGCAGCAGCAGCAGCGGCGGCGGCGGCGACCATCGCGCCGGGCACCAGCATCAGCACCACCAGCCCATCTGCAAGATCTGCTTCCAGGGCGCCGAGCAGGTGAGACCCGGGGGGGACGCTGGGGCAGAGGGAGGTGGGCTCGGGAAGGGCTGGGCTGGCTCCCGGTCCGGATGGCCGGCTTTCAGCACCACGGACAGCGTCCGCTTCTGGGTTCCGGGGCTGAGCGGTTGCGTGGCGGCTACCTAATGTCCCTTTCCTGCAAAGGCAAATAACCTTGTCCCGGTGGCGAATAGTGCTTGATTTGGTCTACACTTTTTTTTTTTTCTACTTGGTTTTGCAGTTACACACTCCTCAGGTGTTTTAGTGGTAATGCTATAAGTATCTCTTTTGTGAATTACTAAATGGATTTGGTTTATACATAGAAACCAACCTATATTCCTTTATCTACAAGTGTATCGTGAGGCAGATAGCCTTAGAGCACAAACAGGGAGTGAGTCATTTCAAAACCAAAAAGGGCAGAGTCTTTCCTTATTGCAAATTTTGGTGACTCAGTCTCACTGATGTGAAAGGCATGTTAGAGTTTTTAATAGGACAAATAAAAATGGACTTTGATCTTGTAAAAGAAAGCCTATTTAGCTAACAATGTACTTGATTAGAAACACAATTCTGAAATTATTAACTCCGTCAGAAGTGCATGCAAACTTATAAGCAAGTAATCGCTGGGGAAACAGGATATACGTCTCTCTTATGAAATGTGTGGTCTCAGAAAACATTAGGTTTAGTATTTTTATAAGTAAGGAAATTGCATAAGAACATGTAGGCTTTCAGGAATATAGTGCCCTAAGTCAATATTTATGATGCTACATTTAGAAAAAAAAAAAAAGCATAATGCTATTGCAAGCTACTTTCTGGGATGGCATGCATTTCTTCTTTAGCAATGATTAAGAATAACTGCAGAGGAAATGCATCTGACCATCCACTTAAAAGTTATTAAAGAGATTTAATAGTACAGCTTTCCCCCAAGGGTATTGAGAGCTATATCTTGCAGACATTTTGTATGTTGGTAGAACATTTATGTCATGACTCTAAGTAATATCTTTGAAATAGTTTTAAGACTTTAGTTTCATTCCCACCAGAGATATAAAATTTTAATTTCATTTTCTAAGATAGTGTTTGATGCTTGTATCCTTCTGAGTAAATGGCTTTGCAAGAAAAGAAAGCAAGTGTTGGGTTTTTAAAACAGAAACACAAACATAAAGATTCATGCTGAGTTGTTTTCTTTTCAGGGGGAGCTGTTGAACCCCTGCCGATGTGATGGGTCCGTTCGGTATACACATCAGCTGTGCTTGCTAAAATGGATCAGTGAGAGGGGTTCCTGGACCTGCGAACTCTGCTGTTACAGATACCATGTCACAGCCATTAAAATGAAGCAACCCTGCCAGGTAAACTGTTGTGACATTTCCTTCCCTCGAAGTCATTTTGCTACTAAGCATGAGGATATCTGCATATGCTACTTAACATATTCTATGCAAATCACACTAAAACCAAGATTTAGAATTTGTAGAGATGTTCTTTGAGAAGTCTGTGACATTTTTATCTGAGAAACTCCAAAGCCATTTTTATTCAAATGGCTTACTTTATTAATTGGTTGTTTATGGATGAAATTATACTCATCCTAGTTTATAAACGGGCAAGTTGGTAAAAAAAATACTCCAGTTAATTCAATTTTATTAATTAGAAATGTTACACAAATTATTTTAGTAGTATTTTGTTAATTTAAGCATTGAAACTCTAAATGGGCTCCATTTACAGGAGATAGATGCAAGTAAAGCAAAACTTTACTAATCTGGAAACTTTGGTGGAACCCATTATTTCTAATCTGAGCCATTTTTTCACTTAACCAGCCTTGTTTTTTTCATGAGTATTTTTCCACAGTTTTATTTTGGCTACTTTCATTCATTGCTCTGTTCAACTACACAGTGGATGCAGAAGTATTCCCAACATTTGCTCTCAATAATATTACTGAAATCTTATATATTCTTAGAACTTTTAGTGCATAATCACATGATCACATAATGCTCATAACCAGACAAAAATTCCTGGAGAGATAAGCTTTTTTTTTTTTTTAATGGTAGAACAGATTCAGGTTCTTGGAATAGACTTGTGAGATGTAAAATAATACTAAGAAAGACATCTTAGACTGAAGCAGAATAGTGTGTAATTGATAAGATCTTATAGTGACATAGGATTGAAGTTTAGCCAATATAAAAGAGTAGGTTCAAAACATAGAAATGAAGGAGATAATGGAAGGAAAAGGAAGAGGAACTGAAAGTTAAGAGGGTGAGAAAGTAATAAAGTCCCATGTTCCCTGTTTCACTTTAAATTACCAAATTTAGTTTGCATTTAGCAATATAAAATAGATGGAATTGTTAGTGATGGCAGTAGGAATATGGAAGCTGAATTCAGTTCAGTTCAATTCAGTCGCTCAGTCGTGTCCGACTCTTTGCGACCCCATGAATTGCAGCATGCCAGGCCTCCCTGTCCATCACCAACTCCCAGAGTTTACCCAAACTCACGTGCATCGAGTCGGTGATGCCATCCAGCCATCTCATCCTCTGTCGTCCCCTTCCCCTCCTGCCCCCAATCCCTCCCAGCATCAGGGTCTTTTCCAATGAGTCAACTCTTTGCATGAGGTGGCCAAAGTACTGGAGTTTCAGCTTCAGCATCAGTCCTTCCAATGAACACCCAGGACTGATCTCCTTTAGAATGGACTGGTTGGATCTCCTTTCAGTCCAAGGGACTCTCAAGAGTCTTCTCCAACACCACACTTCAGAAGCATCAATTCTTTGGCACTCAGCTTTCTTCACAGTCCAACTCTCACATCCATATATGACCACTGGAAAAACCATCGCCTTGACTAGATGGACCTTTGTTGGCAAAGTAATGTCTCTGCTTAATATGCTATCTAGGTTGGTCATAACTTTCTTTCCAAGGAGTAAGTGTCTTTTAATTTGCATTTCTGTTACTCACCATTTAAGGCATGATTAGCTGGCATGAAATAAAACTATGAATTTTCTCAAGCTGACCTAAGGCTGGTAAATAATTTGGAAAGAAGATGAATAACTAATGTGAATGAATGATGACGATGGTAAAGATAGGCACAAACCTGACATATTTTCTCAGAACCACTAACTGATTGACCTACTTGGGTATCGATTTATAGATCTGTCATAATTGTCTTGAAAAGCAGAGGGAACCATGCCCAAATAACAGGATATGAGTAGTATAATTGAATCTATAATAATTTTATGAATAGAATGTGTGGAGATGAGAAATGGAGAGCTTTGAGGCTCCAGTGAAAAGTCCCATGAGAAGTGCAATGGTCAGATGTTCCAGAGCTGATATAGATTGCTAAGTATTTAAAAAACTTCAACTTATGCCACTATATATTAATTCGCTTGGTGTGGTTAATTCTAAAGTAAATATAAATAGGTACTTGATATAATTTTAAAATAGAGAAGAGACAGAGAGTTGGGGCGAAATGATATTTACTAATTCTAAACCTGTAGCAGTATAGATTATTACTGTATTTTGCTTCATTTAAAAAATAAGTAGTTTTGCTTCATTTTAAAAATCGATGGTTATTTTAACAAAAACAAGTCCCCAAAGTGTGTATGTAATATGACTGAAAAATCAAGGGGAACAAAAAACAGCCAAAAACCAAAAGCTAACCTGGTATTACTAATTAATACATTTAGGATTAATTTTATTATGATATGTGCAAATATTGTCATAATCTGATAAAAGTGAAAGTGGAGAGTGAAAAAGTTGGCTGAAAGCTCAACATTCAGAAAACGAAGATCATGGCATCCGGTCCCACCACTTCATGGGAAATAGATGGGGAAACAGTGGAAACAGTGTCAGACTTTATTTTTCTGGATTCCAAAATCACTACAGATGGTGACTGCAGCCATGAAATTAAAAGACGCTTACTCCTTGGAAGGAAAGTTATGACCAACCTAGATAGCATATTCAGAAGCAGAGACATTACTTTGCCAACAAAGGTCTGGCTAGTCAAGGCTATGGTTTTTCCTGTGGTCATGTATGGATGTGAGAGTTGGACTGTGAAGAAGGCTGAGCACTGAAGAATTGATGCTTCTGAAGTGTGGTGTTGGAGAAGACTCTTGAGAGTCCCTTGGACTGCAAGGAGATCCAACCAGTCCATTCTGAAGGAGATCAGCCCTGGGATTTCTTTGGAAAGAATGATGCTAAAGCTGGAACTCCAGTACTTTGGCCACCTCATGTGAAGAGTTGACTCACTAGAAAAGACTCTGATGCTGGGAGGGATTGGGGGCAGGAGGAGAAGGGGATGACAGAGGATGAGATGGCTGGATGGCATCACTGACTTGATGGATGTGAGTCTGAGTGACCTCTGGGAGTTGGTGCTGGACAGGGAGGCATGGCGTGCTGCGATTCATGGGGTCACAAAGAGTCAGACATGACTGAGCGACTGATCTGATCTGAACTGATCTGGTGGCCTGACCTGTTTGTTCCAGTGAACCACAAAATAATATTTAGAAACAAAATTGGTACGAGTACGATGATGATAGTTCAGATCATGCCTGAAAACACAACTTTCCAGGACTGGAGTATATGCTTATAAAGCTCAGTACTCTTAATGAACAGAACTCAGTTATAAGGTTCCCATAGCATAGATTGCAATACCTAGGAACAGATTATCCTCAGATAAAATTTGAATGATTGACTGACATATCTGTTATTGATGACCCACACACTGAGAATTTACTCTGAGTTTTGGTTTCCTCTGGTGTGAAGCTAATCAAATTTAGCATTTGTCGCACTCATATTTTTATGACATGGCAGAGATCCATTTCCTCACGGTATAGGATCAAACAGGAACCGTATCATGTCCTTCCCTTGCACTTTCTGAACCCCTTCATTTTAAATAGTGAGCCCTCCCATAGCTGTGAGTGCATAGTTACTTGGATGTAGAAGGGAAAAACATTAAGTAATACTAGTAAGAGAAAGCATTTACTGAACACTTACTTTGTGCCAGGCACTGTTCTAAGTGCTTTACATATACTATTACTGATGTTTAATCTTCAAAATAAACTTATGAGGTAGATAATATTATCTCTATTTTATACAAAAGGAAACTGAGGTACAGCATAGTTGAGTACCTTTTACTACACTCATATATAGTAAAAGACAAAGCTGAGATTCAAACAGTCTGAGGCTCTGAGGTCCATGGCCTTAGCCACTGTGCCCTGGTTGGAAAGTGTTCTTCTCAACTTCATCATAGCCATCCTGATGTTTCTGGGTTCATCGCGACTTATCCTGTGTTTTGCTGAGTCAAGCAGGCACTGGTTTCAGCCTGAGTCTTGATGATGGTCTAGAAAGGCTTCATCTATTGCTGTTTAACAAACTACCTCACACACTTAGTGGTTTAAACAACATCCATCATTTATTATCTCTTAAGAGTCTGTGGGTTGACTGAGATCAGTTGGGAGGTTCCTCTCGATATATGGCATCATTCTGGAGCCGTGAGGTTTGACTGGATGGGAACATCCGAGAAGGGTATCTTTATTTGACTTGATTGACTCAATGGACATGAGTTTGAGTAAACTCCGGGAGTTGGTGATGGACAAGGAGGCCGGGCATGCTGCAGTCCGTGGGGTCACAAAGAGTCGGACAGGACTGCGTGACTGAACCGAACTGAATTGACTTGTGCTGGTTGTTGGTTGTAAGCTCAGTTGGGGGGTGTCAGCTGGTGCTTCACTCCTTTCTGTGTGTCATTTGGGTGTGATGATTGGATTCCAGGAGCATAAAAGTTACAGGTCTGTTATGACCCAGCCTTGGAAGTGACATGGTTTTATGTCTGCTGCATTCCCTTGATTGAAGCAAATCAGAGGACCAACCAGATTCAAGAGAAGGAAAAATAGACTTCACCTCTGGAGCCTGCCCTTCTTTAAAAAGAGTGGACATCTTTAATTCCCTGTGTGAGATAGCTTCTAAAATGGTGCCATCTACCTACACTGGTGTTTGCATTTGGTCCTCATCAGGTCCAGATCGGTCAACGTGTACCACCATAACTCCCCTTTCAGGGATGAGAAATAAAGAAAGTTAAAAAATGGATGGGAGTTGGACTCTATCGGCAGTGCTCGATGTATCCACTAAAGCACTTTCAGAAGTGACTGTTGCCATGATGCTCCTCTTGGTGCCCAGAGAGATGTGGGGACAGAGAAGGAAAGGAGCAGCTAACCAGGAAGCACATGTGTATGCAGGAAACATGTTGCAGTGAGTCTAAAACCTTAGTTCTACTTGTTTTTCTCATTGAGATTAGAATTCTTTGAGAATTTGGGTGTAAACCTCCCCATTTTGTGAGCTTTTAGTGATGCTCATCAACATGACCCAACAGAAATCTGATGTAGCCTGTAGAATATATTTAAATCTTAATTACTGTATCATTAGCAGTAGGAGCTAATTAAGACATTAGAAGTAATTAACATGCATTTACGTTCCTACTACCTCCTTGCAGAATCTCTTTTATTGATTACCATATTCAAGATGATGCATTAATGATAATTTTAAGAGTAAAAGCTAATTCTGTTTTGAATCTCATACTGTGGTATAAAATTAGTGCAATCTAAGAACATATAAGATCAAATTTATTTTGAGATGTTGGTGATATTTTAAATTAATTAAGCAAGTATATTTAGCTTTATGAATGCTTTCAGTACTTTTTCAAGAACTAGAGATGTTTGAAGAGAGAACATTTACTAGATGCAGAATTGTATGGCAAACTTTAGACATGCTATAAAACATGGACCATAATGCCTAAAGATAGAAAAATAAAATGTTAATGGAAGGCAGTAGCTATGTTACCTTGGCTGAGTTAGTTAACTATTTGTGCCTCAGTTAGCTCATCTTTAAAAGATAATAATGGCACCTATTTTATACATTTTTTGAGGATTAAATATGTATATACCTGTAAAATGCTTAGAATAGTGCCAGCAGGTAATAGGTGCCATTTTAATGTCGACTCTGATGACATTTATTTGTTCAGTCGGCTAAGAGATGGGGACCTTCGCTTGCTCCCACCAACAGTTCCTGTTGTTTCCTTCAGTCTCTTGTCACCAAAATAAAGTTACTGACTCTTCTTTCCATATCATTCTTTATGCCTGCATGTTTACTCTCTGCTTTTTCTAGCAGAGCCCACCTAGGTTTCTGACCAGATTGGTTATTATAAATAAAGAAGGAATCAGGAATAAAAAAAATCAGATGTAGTGAGATATAAAATGATCTCAGCCCGTGGGTGCATATTTACTCTCCAGCTGTCCCTCCCCACGAGTCTTTATTGGAGTCTGCTTGTAATTGGAGAGATGCTTTTCGTGGTCAAGCACAGGGCAGTACCCTCCAGTGTCACTGAGTGGCATTGCGTGTTTATGCTCTGGAAAGGGCCTTGAGTTTGGGGTGTGTGTGATAAGCAGGAGGTCGAAGATACTCCTGAGATCCTGGGGTGGGGGCAGTCACAGAGGGCACAGGCAGGTGGTCCGGCATCAGTCACCGTGAATCTGGTATCCATCAGCTTTCCTTCCTCCTCTGTTACTCGGGGCACCAACGTCTGGCAGAGAGCTTGCGCGGTAGGTCGGAGACTGCCGCGTGGGCCGCCTGCCTTTATAGATAACAGGGCCCCAGCCATCTTTACCAGCCAATAACATTTTTGTTATTCTGCCCCTGCTGCTTCTCCTTGAAGCTCTTATAATGGGCTGTCAGCGACAAGTCTTCTTCCAGCAGTGAGACTGATTGGAGCGACTCCTTGGAATGAGAGTATTTTTCATTTTTATCCATGTTCTTTTCCTGATGGGATTCATTGTGATAGTTTTGAATTAGAGATGAAGTTGACACGAGGCAGCTTCACGTTGGCTACTGTTCTAAGGTACAGCTTCTGGACTACGTGCAAAGCGTTTATAGACCTTTCATGAACTTCTTGAGGGCCCCGTGATCATTATTTTGCTAAATAGGGCTCTGTCGTGAAAGGGGTATTTCCCCCTTCAGAGGTGATTTAAGTTGTTCTCATGGTGTAGCTGATGCAGTAGGAGAAGCTGACAAACTATCATTGAAAATTGACTGTGATTTTGGAAATGTATTAGGAAAACATCGGAGCATGAACTTCGGCGTTGCTGTCTGTTGAAATACTCAAGGCATTTGCATTTAATGGATGAAGAATGTCTGCATACATTCAACATGGCTGAAGTCATGAAGACACCACTTTTACTGTTTCTCTGTTGCTCTTGTTAGCATCTCTGTAGGTTTCACAGCAAATGACACGTCGAGGGGAAGCTTTTCATTACCATGCCTGAATATCTGAGAAACAGTGCTGAAATGTTAAAATTTAAATACATGAACTGATGTATGTAATAGGTAATTAAAAATATCAAAATACACAAAGAACATATCATGAGGCATCTCCCTGGCCTTTGAAGTGATTTTTGTTTCATTTGCTTACTAATTCTCAAAGCACTTAGATCTGCATTTTACTGCAGTTAAACACTGAACAGTTAAATCTGCACTAGAACAGATTAATAATCCTCTAGTGAATAAAACATGTAAATTATACTGCATCTACTACTATAGCCATCTTAGTTACTGTATGGGCTGTGTGTACAATAATTTTACAATCTGTTTCAAAGCCAGATGGTTCCAAGACGGTAGTAAAAAAAAAGATGGAGACCCTTCAGGGTATCGTGGACTGGTGCTTGCTTTTATCGTTTATGGAGAGAGGACCAGGGATGATGTGGTCCTGATGGATGACACTCTCCAGAACTTTCTTTCCCACACGTGTCTGCTTTTCTACATTCATTCTAGCTTTGTTCAAGTATATCTTCCTTTTGACACCTTTCTCTTCTTTGCTCTCTTGCCCTCTCCACTCAGCTGCTTGTAGAAGAAGAATCTGTCCCTAAAAATCTGTGGGACAGATTTTATTAAAAAATGAGGTAACACAGATGAGTGTAGCTTGGCAGTCACTTTCATGGTCACTTCGTGGGCATTCGGTGAATATTTGTAGTAGGCATGAGTGAATGAACACATGAGCAAGTGTTTTAGAAAAATAGAGAAGATCATGGGGGTCATGTTCATATTTCTGTTGTGAGAATGTGATTTAAGGAAATTAAGTTGCATTTACTGCTTACCCATTAGCCACCTACAGTCAATTTTCAAGTCCTTCTTAAATTGACCTCATACTCCTATTCTGAATCTGCGTGGGAAAATATGTTTGGTTCTTCAGACCACAGGAAATAAAAAATCTTAAAAGTAGGGTCTATTTTTAAAAACCTAGAATAAAAAAAAAAAGGTTTCCAGTGAGACAGATCTGCTCTTTTCAAAAACTAAAATGTCATGAAAAAGACTCTGTGAATGTGAAATTACCCATGTGTGACATACTTGGTTTCTTGAGGTTGTCACTGGTTGAAGGATTTCATCTAGCATTTTGTTCAGAGAAATTGAATAATTTGTTGGAAATTTTACTGTATGATCGCGGGTATAAATGAACTGCTAAGAATGTCTGCTGGGTAGTTTTCTTGGTGTGAAATCTGCCACCTGGCTGAAAACTAGGTGATGGATTTTTTTTTTTTTTTTTAATGAGCAGTTGTACAGTTGTAACATAACTTCAAAAATGATTTTCCACTGGTGAGTACAATACCCCAACACAGGGCGATGCGGCAAGGGAACAGATCATGTCTCCCTTACTCATTTCCTGCTTTGTCTTGGCGTGTGGCTTTGCCGTGATGTGACTGATGTTTGCTGAAGGGACTGGAACAAAGGAAACTCAGCTTCCTTCTATTTTTGGACCTTCTAAGAGTAGGATGGGATGACTCTGAGGGTGAAGCTACAGTGCTTCCGACCCTTCAGAGCAGCGGGGAATGGACAAGATAATCACCTACAATTACAAGTAAATGGATAGCGGACACTGAGGACACGGCCTGGAAAAACTGCACCCTGGCTTGTACTTTCTGTATCCTTGGATATTTAACAGCATCTTCCCTGTGCCCATAACTTATAATTCAACAACTGTTCTTATGATTTAGCCAAATGAAGTCCCACATAAGTAGAGGTGGTCTGGAAGCAGTCCCGTGGGAAGACGTGACAAAAACGTTGCTGTGTAAAGTCAATGAGAACTTATTGGGGAGATATTTCCTATTTAGTCCCTCCTTTTAGGCATATATGCTCTGAAAGCGACTGTATAAAACCCTGTTTCCCGCCCCCCGTTTTCATCTCTTCAACAAAGTTGATTTTGAATAATGACACCTGGGCAATGCATGTGTCCTTTACATGGTAACAGGGTTCCGTTGCCCTGATATGTTTTTCAGCTTTCTTTCTCATTTTGGTATGCTAATTATGTGCAAGTGGCCAAGGCTTAATCTAGGCACAGGGGCCCTCCCGGTATGAATGGAGCATCCAGCTCTTATTTCAGGAACCCTCTGGGCACTCCTTTGTTATATATGGACCTGCAGTTGTGCCCTGACACTTACATGTCATAACTCCAGGGTACAAAATAGTTCAGATAAACAAGGAACTATTTCAAGAAATGTATACAGGCTTGCCTTGGTTTGTTCAGCCTGTTTAAAAAAAAAGTCTTTAAGAAGGGTAATATCTCTCACAAATATTAGTGGATTTTATTTATATTCCTGTGACAGAATATTCCAGAAGCCACAGGAAATACTTCTCTTTTCTTCCCACACCAGTGTTAACTTCTTTTCTGTGTTACATTTGCAGATTTTAATGTAAGTATGTATGTAAGTGTCCTCACTATCAGTTTTTAAAAGAAAATAAAATCAAGGGCTTCCCAGGCAGTACTAATGGTAAAGAATCCACCTGCCAATGCAAGAGATGCAAGAGACTCAAGTTCAGTCCATGGGTTGGGAAGATACCCTGGAGTAGGAAGTGGCAACCCACTCCAGTTTTCTTGCTGGAGAATTCCATGAACAGAAGAGCCTGGAGGGCTACAGTCCATGGGGCTGCAAAGAGTCAGACATGACTGAGCAACTGAGCACAAAGAAATTAAAAACTTTACCAAATTTTGGTAAAATTATTTGTAATCTTAAGAGTAGAGTAATAATAAACAGCACAGGATTGTCCAGGCATATACTGAGCATTCTGTAAATGTTTCTCTTATCCTCCTTCCATCTTTTTCTTCCTTTTCATGACAACATCTTATCCTTCTCTTTGTACTGAAGATAACTAGACGGGAGGTTTCCAGGGCAGCCTCCAGTTCTTCAGAGAGAAAAGACCCAGTGAACAGGGTGACAGCCCTTGTCCACGATGTGTTTTCTAGAGTCAACAGGCATGCCTTAGGGCAAACCTGGAAGTGGAAAGAAAATCTTGAATGTAGAATCCCTTTCAGTCCCCTCTCAAACTGTCTTCCTTTTACCTTTCATACTACAAAAGCTTCTATGAAAGACATTTTCAGAGCTAGACAAGGCTTTTCAATAGTTTGAGAAATAGTAGAAAGAAGAAAAATGCTAAGTCAACAAAATTAGAACTAATTGTACCAAAATTTGTCAGGTAGCTTTGAGTGACACGTGGTCCCTAGATTTGGGGGAAAAGACCTCCTTGAGCAGTTTGGTGAAGCATAAGGATGGGTGAGGAATGTCCTTACCTCCTGTCTGCCTCTTCTGTCTGACCTACACCCTACTAAGACTGAAGTAGTATACATTGCATAGAAGGAAATCTGAGATAGAAATGTGTTACTTTCATTTTGGGCATAATTAAGCTCCACTGTAGTAAACTTTAGGGGGAAATTCTCAAGCATTCCTTGAAATGCTTTTGCGGAAACTTTCAACTCCTAGTGATGGTGAATGCACAGTGATTATTGATATAACAGGGCATAGAGTTGGATAAATATCTGTTTATTTTTCATTTAGAAGATGATCTTACTCATGTCAAGGGTTAGCCTCACAATATTTCATCTTTTTTTCTGCTATGAATTAATTGATGATTTTTATTGACTACTTCTTCACTCATCAGTACATTAACCACTCCCACGTTGCAGGCACTGTTCTTGGTTCTAGAGCTATGGAATTTGTTGAAACAGGCCTCTGCTTCTAAATTTAAATTCTTGATGATGAAGGACAAACAATAAACAATAAGTAAGCAAACTAGGTAATTTTAGATTAAGTTAATAATTTCAGTAGGAAAAATCTGGATGATTAAAAAAATGATTAAAAAATGATTTAAAAAATGCAGTGAACCATGTGATACTGGGTTAGAGTTGGAAACAGTGTAAACTCATGTTTTGCTTAATATAGGTACAAATGGTTACATATGGAAATATTTATAGATATGTGCTTGTGCATGGGTTAGTATACACAAACCCATTTCTTCTCTCTGTCTCCTGAGAAGGCCTAATAGTAAAACCCCAGTTACAGTTTATCTAACACCAGATCTTGGTGTCCAATATCATCCTCCAATAAAAGGAACCAATCTTATGCAAGATGTTATTCTATGAGGCTGGAATATGTTGTTCCAGAAAAGAAAATGCTCAAAAAAACACAATGATGGGACTCAGCAAAAGGACACAAGAGCCAGCCTGAAGAGTCCCCAGTGGCTAAATTTGGAACAATTTGAGCAATAAAGTAAATAATGTAGTATTGGATTATAATGTAAACTGTAATATGAACTTCCATGTATGCATATTATTATAAATAAATGACTGCATGAATAAGCAAATGGAGGAAAAGAGACAAATCTCCCACAGATGAATTCTAAATTATATATTTATATACTGTCCTCTCCAGGAGGTGGAGCCTGGCTCCCCTTGGCCCTTTGTACTTAGTGGCTTTTTTCGAAGAGTAGACTGGTTTCAGCACAGAATGTGGGGAGAGGGATTAACTTAACAGTAGAGAAGTCTGGCAAATGCTGCCTAAGCCTTGTGGCCAAGTTTAACATTATCAGTGATAAGCCATGTTGCTAATATGTGCCCTTGATATGATGTGATGAGACTACCTGCCTTACCTTTGTAGTCTTCCTTCTAAAATCCATAACCCTCATTGAACCATGAGAAAAACAGCAGACCAAACCAAACTGGGGCACAGCCTACAAAATACCTGGCCAGTACTCTTCAACACTGTGAAGAAAAAACAAGAAAAGTCCAAGAAGCTGTCACAAGCCGAGAAAGCTAAGGCTATGTGGCGTGCATGCCCCTCTGTCCATGGGGTTCTCCAGGCAAGAATACTGGAGTGGATTGCCATGCCCTCCTCTAGGGGACCTTCCCAACCCAGGGATCAAACCCAGGTCTCTCGTATTGCAGGCGGATTCTTTACCATCTGAGCTACCAGGGAAGCCGCCAGGAGATGCAGTAACAAAATGTAATGTGTCCAGGATGGAATTCTGGAAATAGAAAAAGGACATTAGAGAAGAACTAGTGAAATCCTAGTGAAGTGTGCTGGTGGTGTAGTTTCTAAGTCATGTCTGACTCTTGCAACCCATGGACTATAGCCTGCCAGGCTCCTCTTTCCATGGAATTCTCCAGGCAAAAATACTGGAGTGGGTTGCCATTTCCTTTTTCAAGGATCTTCCCAACCCAGGGATCAAACCCAGGTCTCCTGCACTGCAGGCAGATTCTTTACCAACTAAGCTACTAGAGAAGCTTAGTAAAGCTTAGTAAAATGTGGACCTTAGTCAATAGTAACGTACCAGGGTTGATCTACTAAATTGTGACAAACGTACCTTAGTGATGTTAGATGCTGACCGTAGGAGAAACTGTGTGTGGCGTATACGGGAACTCTTTGTGCTATCTTTGCAACTTTTATGTACATCTAAAGCCACTCTAAAAGTCATTTTTTTTTAAAGCTATGGGAAACACTAAGTGTATCCAGATAGAAGGGGTAAGTAAGGAAAGTCTTTCTGAGGTGATGATAGTCGAGCTTAGACCTAAAGATTGATGCTAATCACCCTGAAAGGAGGAGCAGCTAGCTTAAAGACTCGAAATAATGAAGAGCTTGTTGTATTGGATGGAACAAAAGGAGATCCATGAGTGAGGAAGAGTAGGAGATGTTGGGGAGGTAGGGATGCACCTTACCGCGCAGCCCACTGTGATAGATTTGTGTTTCATTCTAAGAGCCATGGGACATCATTGTAGAGTTTCAGGCAGAGGAGTAAAATAATAAAAGTAACAAATACCTTCGGTTGCTTTGTAACGCCTGGATTGGAAGGAACCTGGGCTGAGAGGAGGGATGCTGCTAGAATGCTCCCTGATGGATAGGAAGGAGGTAACAGGGGTTCCTATTCAGATGATGGCAGCAGAGATGAAGAGAAGTGTATCCAAAATGCTTTGAAAGTAGAAGCAAGAGTTAACAATTTTTTTTTGTAATTTATTTCATGACAAAACACCTGAACTGAGTTGAAGCTGTTTATAGTCTTTTTCTAAGGCAGTGTCAGTTTTCATATATTTTGCTGTAGAAATATTGTGATCGATTACAGGATATTGACCTAGACCCTGCTGAGCATGAAGGATCTTATATAATACAATAAAAACGCAACATACTTTAAAAATATGGACAATTTGAAATTCTGAAACACATATGGTCTGAAGTGTTTTGGGTAAGGGATTTTGCTCTAACATATGGTCTATTCTGGAGAGTATTCCCTGTGCTCTTAAGAAGAGTATATATTCTGCTCTTGTTGAGTGATGTATTCTATAAAGGTCTGTTTGGTGTCGTTAGTTTATTTCCTTGTTGGCCTTCTGTCTAGTTAAAAGTGAGGTATTGAAGTCTCCAAATGTTATTATTAAATTGTCTATTTCTCTCCTCAATTCTCCCAGTTTTTTCTTTATGTATTTTGGGGCTCTGTTATTAAGTGCAGATACATTCATAAGTGTTACGTCTTGATGGACTGACTTTTTTTTTTTTAATGACAAAATGTTCTTGGTCCCTAGTAACAATTTTATCTGTAAGATACTAGTATAGTTATCCCAGCTGTCTTTTGGATATGTCTGTATGATTTATCTTCATTCTTTTTATTTTCAACCTATTTGTTTCTTGAATCTAAATTGTGTCTCTTGCAGACAACACATCATTGGATTATTGGGTAAAAGTGTTTGGACCTGTATGTAGTTATTCCTGTAATAGTGTCTAACGAAAATCAACAAATTTTTTTTTTAATTTTATTTTATTTTTAAACTTTACAATATTGTATTAGTTTTGCCAAATATCGAAATGAATCTGCCACAGGTATACCTGTGTTCCCCATCCTGAACCCTCCTCCCTCCTCCCTCCCCATTCCCTCCCTCTGGGTCGTCCCAGTGCACCAGCCCCAAGCATCCAGTATCGTGCATTGAACCTGGACTGGCGACTTGTTTCATACATGATATTATACATGTTTCAATGCCATTCTCCCAAATCTCCCCACCCTCTCCCTCTCCCACAGAGTCCATAAGACTGATTGATACATCAGTGTCTCTTTTGCTGTCTCGTACACAGGGTTATTGTTACCATCTTTCTAAATTCCATATATATGCATTAGTATACTGTATTGGTGGTTTTTTTTTTTTCTGGCTTATTTCACTCTGTATAATAGGTTCCAGTTTCATCCATCTCATTAGAACTGATTCAAATATATTCTTTTTAATGGCTGAGTAATACTCCATTGTGTGTTGTTAGCATTGCTTGAAAGGAACTATATCACCTGAGGCTTGATGTGAGTAATTGAGAATTTGTGGAAGCCTAGGCTTTTCTAATTAATAGGATATTCTTCTAGCCATTCATAAATACTCAACTATTTCTTCTAAGTCTCCAAAGCCCCCTGAGTATGAGCATTTTGACACAATTAACCTTTGTAATTTTAGATCTTTTTATACACTTGTTATACATCTTCTAGAGGAGCTGAGATTATATGTAGGTCAGTGTGATATAATGGACAAAACATAGACTTTAGCAACATGCAGACCAGGGTCTAAATTTTAGCTCAGCTACACACTAAGTTGTGTGACCCACAGTGATACCATATGTATTCATTCCTTAGTGTTGTTGGAAAGTTAAATCAGGTAACATTTTCAAAGTTCTTGGGGTGTAACTGTTTTAATAGTTCTGTTGGAACAAGAGTTTGAACACATAAAATTCTGCTAGGTTTTGGATTTGTTGTTTATTCATTTACATTCATCCATTTAATCCAACAAATATTTATTAATTACTTACTAGGCCAGGCACTGTTCTAAGGGTTGGAGATAAACAGAAGAGTAAGCAAAAGAAATAAAATTCCTGCCCTCAGAGGGCATATACTCCAGAGAGGGAGACGGATAGTAAACAAATAAAAATTCCAAGTAGAAAAATTAGTAAATTAATTCATTGTAAGTGCTAAGGGAAAAACTTTGGCCAAAAAGAGGGGTATGAAAAGCTGAGAGAGGTGGTTAAAATTTTAGATGAAATGGTTAGAAAAGTCTACGCATGCATGAGATTTGACATTGATTGACAGAAATTTTCCATATGTGGCTTTCTAGAGATACGAAGTAGGATATATTCATGAATGTTTAGGGGCTTCCCCAATAGCTCAGTGGGTAAAAAATCCCCGTGCAATGAAGGAGACACAGGAGCCATGGGTTCAATCCCTGGGCTAGGAAGATCCCTGGTTTGAGAAGATCCCCTGGAGTAGGAAGTGGCAATCCACTCTGGTATTCTTGCCAGGAGAATCCCAGGGACAGAGGAACCTGGCAGGCTACAGTCCAAAGGGTTGCAAAGAGTCAGACATGAAAGCATGGCAGTGATGTTTACCATGGTTAGTTTTCCTAGTAAAGTACATTCCATTCTGGGCTTTAGTTTTCCATGAGTAGACCGACGAGGTCAATATTTTACAGCCTATAGTTTTCAAGTTTACATACATATATTAAAAACCTTGGTGAAAGTTGAAAGTGAAAGTTAAGTCGCTCAGTCGTGTCCGACTCTTTGCGACCCCATGGCCTGTAGCCCGCCAGGCTCCTCCATCCATGGGATTCTCCAGGCAAGAGTACTGGAGTGGGTTGCCATTTCCCTCTCCAGGAGATGTTCCCTACCCAGGGATCGAACCCGGGTCTCCCGCATTGTAGGCAGAGGCTTTACCATCTGAGCCACCAGGGAAATACTTGGTAGTGGCCCTATTTCCTTGACCTGTTGTATATCTTGGATATTATGGTGAATGTTCAGACATTGGTTTTAAAAGCAAGGAAAAAGGCTACACAGTCATATATATATTAAGAGAAAAAGAATAGTGAAAAGTGTATTTTGGATTTTAAGAATCACAGATGCTCAATTTGTACTTCTTGAATTATTTAAATCATTTATGTTGCCACATTCACTGTTCAATCTATAGAATTATCAAGGGATTAGGATCTTAAATACAAACTATCATATATGAGAAACATGAGAAATTCAGCCTGTTTGGATTATAATTCTTTTTAACACTGATTTTTATAAGTACAATGTATTTTATAAATATAGTGATAATAAAACACTCTTCTAGGAGAAACACATTTTTTTTTTTCTGTTGAGAAACACACATTTTCTGAGATGGATTATTTTGAAGGGAAGCTCCATCATCTCATGGAATGCCATCCAAGAAACTTGATTAACTGGAGAATGAATGTGTGAGGCTGTAATTTTCAATGTACTGTAATTAGGAGCTTTTGACATGGCATGTACATGACTTGTAATGTACATGTACATGGCCACTCTGAAAGTCTTGCAGGGGCTGAAAGTGGAGAATTGGCTTTTTATGTTGCTCCTGGAACTGCAGAAATTGATATTTGGGTTTCCAAAATCCACTTGACATAAATGGCTTCCATTTGTCAGTGCAGTGGAATGCAGGGTACCCATCTTTTTTGAATCTCAGCCATTGACAGAGAATGAGCACAAAGGAGCTCTGAAGGTTGAACACTTCTTCTTCCTCCTCAGAAAACTTTTAATCATATGGAGACATTTTGTCTCAGCTTATGGTACTTAGCTCACCAAAATGGGATAATCAGTTCCTCAGATTTGACGGGAAATGTCATCTGTAACTTAAAATCCCTGGGTTTCAAAGGCAGGAGCATAAGTGGGTTATTGACAATCTTTTATTCAGGAGAAAACTGATGGTTACTTCACAGGGAGTGACATGTTATAAACATGTGCAGGAAGGAAGATAGATGTCCTTACAGCAAATACTCTCCATGGAACTCCAGTCTGGGTGTCCTGTGTTTGACTGTAGTGAACTAGTTTAGATCTTCTGTTAAAAATCTAAAGCCTTTCAAGATAACTCAGTATCCTGAGAGTTTGTATAAAGGGCAAGCATCTGATGACTGGTATCCCCTTCATCAGTGAGATGCCAGAAAAACTTCACCATGCAACTCCGCCCTCTAGTGTTTCCTGATAACTACAGTCATGGTCTCAAAATTTGACCCATGGTACCCAGAATTTCACTAGGTTAGAGATATTTCTTTTTTTTTTTTTTTCATTTTTTTTTTTACTATCTTTTTTTCAAAATTTTATTTTATTTTTAAACTTTACATAATTGTATTAGTTTTGCCAAATATCAAAATGAATCCACCACAGGTATACATGTGTTCCCCATCCTGAACCCTCCTCCCTCCTCCCTCCCCATACCATCCCTCTGGGTCATCCCAGTGCACTATATTTCACATCTTGTTTGAAAATAAATTTGGCCCAGGTTCCATTTGTGTAAAAGCCTTTGACATCTGTTTTTGTTTACCTAATTTGTTTCAGAAAAGCTGAATTGATTAGATTTTGATTAGATTTTGATTAAATCAAACTTGTTTTCTTTATTCCACTTTGCAAATATGGAGGATTAAATTTTAGTCCATTGAGAGACTTTGGAATAACTATGTCTTAAATAGTTTAAGAATATAAATCATGTGAGCTCAAGAAGAATGTTAAATCCATTTAAAGTTATTTTAGGAAACGCATTCACATGTGATTCCCCACTGAATATCTAGGTGCAACAAGTTTACATAGAAGACGATTATGACATCTTGCATCCCTGTCAAAGCTGTGGTTTTCCTAGTAGTCATGTATGGATGTGAGAGCTGGACCATAAAGAAAGCTAAGTGCTGAAGAATTGATGCTTTTGAACTGTGGTGTTGGAGAAGACTCTTGAGTCCCTTGGACAGCAAGGAGGTCAAACCAGTCTATCCTAAAGGTAATCAATCCTGAATATTCATTGTAAGGGCTGATGCTGAAGCTGAAGCTCCAATATTTTGGCCACCTGATATGAAGAACTGACTCATTGGAAAAGACCCTGATGCTGGGAAAGATTGAAGGCAGGAGAAGGGGATGGCAGAGAATGAGATGGTTGGATGGCATCACCGACTTGATGGACATGAGTTTGAGCAAGCTGTGGGAGTTGGTGATGGACAGGGAAACCTGGTGTGCTGCAGTCCATGGGTTAAGCATGACTGAGCAATTGAACTGAAATGAGAATCTTTGTCAAAATATTTGCAATATATTGATGATCAAGTATTTTATATATTTTGGAAAAAAGATAAAAATATCCTTAGTATTTGGATTAATGTATTTAAGAGAAACTGCCCCTGTTGTTATTCAGTCGTGTCCAACTCTTCGCAACCTCATGAACTGCAGCAAGTCAATTTTCCTGGTCCTTGACCATCTCCCAGAGTTTATTCAAACTCGTGTCCATTGAGTCAGTGATGCTGCCTCATCTCATCCTCTGCCTCACGCTTCTCCTCTTGTCCTCAATTTTCCCCAGCATCAGGGTCTTTTCCATAAGTCAGTTCTTTGCATCAGGTGGCCAAACAACTGGAGCTTCAGCTTCAGCATCAGTCCTTCCAATGAATATTCAGGGTTGATTTCCTTTAGGATTGACTGGTTTGATTTCCTTGCTGTCCAAGGGACTCTCAAGAGTCTTTTCCAGCACCACAATTCTAAAGCATCAATTCTTAAGAGAAACTATTGATCAAATATTGGGGCGGTTTTATTACTTGAAAGAGAAACTGATCACATTTCAGCTTCTTTTGTTCAGCTTCAGATTTTTCAAAGAGGCCCTTTTATTTTGCTGCAGGCAACATTTTTAAACAGAGAATTAGATGAGAAGCAATTTTCATGATGTAAAACTTATGAACTATATGTGAAAATGAGGTTTTTAACTACTGATGACTGTTTTACTAATGGTGAGCCATCTTGCTTGAGGGAGAAAATTTTTCCAGGAGGCTTAAGTTCTTAGTTAATAACCAGAGGAACCTTAATTAAGCAGTTACTATTGAGGCCCCAGCCACCTCCTGAGGTTTATCACTGTGGGGAGGGATGGTGGAGAGACAGTGTTTCTGTCTGGTTTGAGTACCCTCAAAATAACTAGAGTAAATAAAAAGAAATAGCAGAAGTAAAAGGAATGATAAGTAGAGTTTCCTTTTTACAAGTGGGGAACATAATTTTATTTTAGAGATAGAAAGGTTTCCAAGAATATTAATAGGGGTATTAGACAAACTTACTTGTCTTGAAGGGTGTTAATATCCTTTCCAAGTCAATGAGGCCATAGGTAGTCTTGGTTCCATGCTCAGAAACTAAGACCTATTAGTTATTTTGTGTGTGTGCGTGTGTGTTAAACTTGTGGTTTATTTTCTAAGTAGTCTTGGTAATGTGATTATACAAAATTGCCTGTGGTTAGAAAACTCAGATGTTTTTAAACTTTATATTTTACATTGGAGTATAGCCGTTAACAATGTTGTGATAGTTTCAGGTTTTCGGTAGAGTGACTCTATAGCCACACATACACAAATATTCATTCTATCCCATACTCCCCTCCCAACCAGGCTGCCACATTAGCATTGAGCAGAGTTCCCTGTGCTGTATAGTAGGACCTGTTAGTTATTGAAAATGAATAATACGTAACTATCAATAGGTCAAAGAGCTCAGTTTGTGATACTGTCCCTGCCTTCTTGGCTGAGTAACTCAATTATCAAGAAGTACCAGAAAGCATGGTAAAGGTGGAAGGAATGTTACGCTCTGTTGGGGAAAATGATTTCAGCACTGTGGTGTCCAGCCTCATAGCTGGGGCAGGGGGCTTGTAGAAAGCTTCTGAGAGACAATTATGTAGGCATAACATTCATTAAATATATATATATTTTTTTTGGGGGGGGGAAGAAATTTTTATTTTTATTATTTTTTAAAATTATTTTTATTATCTTAAATTTTTAAGAACCCATCCTGAACCCTCCTCCCTCCTCCCTCCCCATACCATCCCTCTGGGTCATTAAATATATTTTAAATAGGGATAATGTGAGGGGGATTTTAAGTGAACAGATAAACATTTAAAAGAAATACACTGTCTCTTCCATAAAGATGCACATTTAGTTCTTTTGCCTTATCAAAAATTGAAAAGTATTTTGAGACCAGACAAGATTTTAAAAAGCTGAACATGATAATAATTGCATAAATTAGCATGATAAATTTACAGTTGAGTATCTTGGTCGTGTATAAGTTTTAGTTTCGACAGCTGGAAAAATGTTCCTCATCAGATTTTCATATGGTGAGAAAAATGGCTTATATTACTTGGTAAATGCCTTTTTCTCTCTGAGTAGCAAACCATAGGTGCTAAATGAAATAAACACAGAATAAATTAAAACTATTTTGCAGGGGTGATAACATGCTTTCAGTGGTTAAATCTTATAGCAAAATGAAAGCATATTCATTTTTAAGGTGTTATTGCAATGGAGAGTTAATAGCAAATTGGGACGATTTTCAATGAAAAGCATAACGTTTCATTAAGAGTAAGGAGAGGAATTCTTATATTAATCGTGTATATGCATTACTCGTTCTGTGTGAAAACATATTCGTTTAACCATTTCCCAGCAGCTTCACATAGATATAAGACTAATATTTCCATAAAGAACTACGAGAATAATGGCCATGGTTGAAGGCAGTTTTAGTTTATAGTTTGAAGACAAGGCCCTAACTTCAAATAAGGTGCTAATTATATATAGATGACAGTTCTGCGATATGTAAAGAAAACACAGAACTCCTTATCAACTGTGAGTCAGAATTTGGCCAGCACATTAGAAGTAAAGAGAAGCTCATTTCTCATATGGTATCAGAATCCAGTGATGGAATTTCTTTTAGATATCTGGTCAGAACTAGACAGTGCCAGCAAAGTGACCTTACAATGATTAAATTATACAATTACTATCTTTTAAGTATCTAATAAATCCACTCAGAACTCAGTACAAAATTATATTGCTTTATCTACTTAGAGATATTTATGGATTAAAATGAACTTGATTGCACAGTGAGCAGCAGTGCAAAGTGATGTAGATTAGACAAGCGTTTACTTTAAGCAAATCCCAATATGTCATTTCCAGGACTGAAAATATTTCTGAAGTATGGTTGAGAGCTATCTGCTATAGGAGGATTAGAGTCCGTTTGAGCATCTCCCCTTGGACACGCTTTCTCTGCGGCAGAGCCTTTGAAGAGCTCGGAAAATAAGCGTGTTTATTGTAAAGTTTGTGTCGTACTACAAGACACCTATGGAGATTCTTACTGATAATAATAATAGCTGTTGTTTATTGAGATCTTAGGTGCTTAAGAGGCATTGCCTCATTTAATTCTCAAAAATACTGTAAGAATGAACATCTGGAAAACTGTATCTTACGTGGAGGTGCTTCAGTTTAAGTGTGTCCACATTCACAGGAACAGCCAAACTCTCTGGAGTTCAGTGAATTTAAATCAGTTGGGGAAAATGGGAAAACCCTTTCCAATCAGTTAAGGAGACTGAATGCTAGTTTATGAGTCACCGCATATAGTGGCTCAATGGTGAAGAACCTGCTGGTAATGTGGGAGACACAGGGTTGGTCCCTGGTCCAGGAAGACCCCCTGGAGAAGGAAATGGCAACCCACTCCAGTATTCTTGCCTGGAGAACCCCATGGACAGAGGAGCCTGGCGGGCGACAGTCTATGGGGTCACAGAGTTTCAGACACAATTTAGTGACTGAACAACTACAACAACATGTCACTCTGAGATTTGGGATAAATTTAATAATTTACTGAACTGTTTTTACACAGATAACTCAGGAAAACATAATATTGTCAAAAAGCATGTTAAAATTGTAATAATTGAGGTAATATAGAGACCAGTAAAAAATGAATAATCTCTCTCTTTATTGACCCTCAAGGCCCCACCCTAATCCAAGTAATCACTGTTAAAATTAAAACATTGGTCTGTATACTTCAAGTCCTTTTTGAAGAATGCATTTACATGTATATACATATATGTTTGTGCAATTATAGTATTTTTTCCTCACTTCATGCTTTATTCTTTAGTTTTTTTTACTTGATAGTATGTATTACATATGACTATTATTTTTTTAATTAATACATTAATTATATTCTTCAGACTGAATCTAACAGTTAATTAACAGTTTTTCTGTTGAAAGACACTTAGGTTATAATTTTTCACTGTTATAAAAGTGCTGCAGATAACTCTACATACATGTTGGGAACATAACAGTAGGGTGGAGGCAGACATGGAAATGTTGGGGTTTAGGGTATGTACCATACACTTTGGAAAGACAAAGTCACTTCCCAATTGACCACCATCTCCACTGTCTTAATATGACGCTCCATCAGCAGTGTAGGTGAGCATTTTCCGTATCTTCACCAACACTGGCAATCATCAATTATTGATAGTTAGTAAACTAAATTTTTAATGTTTTATAAAAATGATACTTTGTTATTTGAAATTGCATTTCCTTAATAATCAGTGAGCTGGAGCACTGCTTTTTGTGTTTAGTGACCATTGGCATTTCTCTGTGTGTGCAGATTACGTGCTCATACCCTTAGTTTGTTTTTGATTGAGACCAAGTTTATTAGTTTTAAAAATTTATGTTCATGTCTTTACAGATTTTCCCCTTTTCTTGACCAGCTTGGTCCGTCAGTTTCTCTTCTATAACTTAGAATCTATTGGGTTATAGACATTAACAAGTCATCATGCAGTTAGTTTTTAAATGTATAAGGATTATCTTTGTGTTACTGATTTTTAATTGAATAGCCTTGTGATTAGAAAACATACTTGATAAGAATTCAGTGTTTCAACATTTGCTGAGACTTCAATTTTGGCCAATGGTATGGGTAATTTCTGCAGCTATGTAATGTGTGCTTGAAAAGAATGTGTTTTCTTCAGTTATTGGATGCAGTTTCTCAGGTCTGATTGGATTGTCCAGTATGGCTTGCCTCACCGCTTACAGAATTCTTGAGTTCCTAAGGTGAAGTTAACAGATTTGCTGGATGTGTGACTACAAAAAGCCTCTTGCATCACTTTCTCAACCGTGTCAGATAGGATTTGGTTTAGATGCCAGTGGTCAATATCCAAAATACCCAGAGCTCAGAAAAGATAAGAATTTCTTTCTCTCTTTCATAAAAATGTCAGGTAAGGTGCTCTGGTCCTGTGCAAGTGCTCCTCCATGTGTCAGAGCCCAAGTTCTTCCTCTTATTGTCCTGATATATGAGACCCTCATCTCACGGTCTCCTTGCCAATGTTGGCTGCTTCAGCTCCAGACATTACACCTACTTTCCATGATGAAGGGAAAAAGAAGGGAAAGAATCTTCCTCAAGAGATGTGTGGAAATGTCTTGAGGCCGCTTCCCAGAAGTGGTGCACAGCGCTTCAGACTATGTCCCATGGTCCGTAATTTAGTCTTATGACTTTATCCAGCTAGAGGGCAAGTTAAGTAAAGTCTTTATTCTGTGACCTGACTAATCTGGGGAGTTCTTTAACAAAAGGGATGAATAGGTATTGAGTAGCAATTAACTGTCTCTGCCATAACCAGTTTCCATCAATATGTACATATATCAATTGATACTGTATTGAATGCAAATATCTTGAAATGTAAAGAATACCACTTTAATTTTGTGTGCCATCTTTGTTAAAATACTTAGAACTCCACCTTTTCTACATCCTAAACATAACTCTGAGCATCTGTATCGCTTCTTAAGAGCTTTTTCAGCAACTACAGGTTGCCTACTGAGTCATATTCTTGCTCTCTAGCACGGTGGTCAAGGTCTTAATTAACCTTGTCATAGCTTAAGTTACCAAGGTACGCCTGCTTCCTGGGCTTCTTCTTGCAATCCTGGTAAAGAGTTATTCTTATTTTCCCAACATGAACCCTGCCGTAGTTCCTATGCCGGTGATGCTCCTTTGTCATCCAGGAAGTGTGCTTTCTCTATTTTCTACATGGAGAAATCTCCTGCTTTCCAAGTCTAATTCGAAAGCCACTTGTCCATTGAGCTGTCTCTGATCACTCCAGAATGTGCATTATCTTCCCGTTGGAACCACTATGACACTTTATCTTTTCTGTAATTGTGTACACATTTTGTCTCTCTGCTACACCAGGAGACTTGTGAGGGCAGATCTGGTGCCTGAGTTACTTTCCATCCTCTCTGCCTGCTGCTGCTACTAAGTCGCTTCAGTCGTGTGTATAATATTGGGCAATAATATATCAATAAAGGGGTAAATAAAGTGAATGATTGATTGCTTATAAAATGTGTGTATTTAGTGCCATAATATTTATTATATACAAATCTATAGTATTAAATTACATTCATGTAATTCTTTTTCTGTGTGGTCCAAATGATATGATTGGTTCTTGATCACAGTAATAAGCAGAGATGCTTTCAGTTCAAAGATAACATGACCAGCTGCAGGTGGTGAGAGAAACATGATCCTACTTACTGGCATATCTTAATATTTTAACAGATTTATTCTTAGCCAAACAGAGGAAGCAGAATTTAGAAACAATGCCAGTTCCTGAAATTGGATTCATCAGGGGGCACATTATTTCATAAACTTTGGGAAAGAGTGATGAAACATCTCGGGTTCCATTTGTGTCTCTGATGGAGAGTAAGAAATGGATGTCTGGTTTTGCTGTGAAAGCTGTTTGTAGGTAATCTTATCCTATGGTTTTATATCTATCTTGTCTCAAACAGGATTTCTTTACATCAGACTGGATCTTGCCAAAATTCGGTTTAGTGTCTCTAAGATGAATGAATAAAAAAGGCTTGCTATGGTTTGTGACACGGATCTTGATCATACTGTTATTACTCTTACATTGTACATATACTCAGAACATGTGCTTTAACTCTATTTTTGCAAGTTGGTGCAGAAACTTGGGACAAATCTCATGTTTGGACAGAAACTGAAAAAAGGTCTTTGTTAGACAGATGGGTAGGCAGGTAGAAACTGTCTGGTTCATATCACACTCACCATGAGTATCTCAATCAGTGTGTATTCATCTTGATAGATACACAAAAGCTTCATTTGGAAAAAGTCATTTAATCATAATGGAACTGTGAGAGAAATAAAAATATAAAACTCAACTAAAAAGTGTCTTGTGCTTGATAACTGAGATGCTGGAAATATAACTACTGATGTCAGGTCAGAACACAAGTATGGCTGTCATCACAGTTGTTTGAAAAATTTCTGAAAGTGCAAGTTAATGCAATACGGAAAGAGATCCAAAAAAATGGACATATGTTTCTTTCCCTGACACTTGCCTCAAGAGAGAATATTACTGTTTGCCTTCGCCTCCAAATGACAGCAACAAAAAAACAAAACCCAAATAGTCATTATTATTTTATTTGCATTCTTTTGGTTAGTGGGAGTTTGGATATCTTTTCATATGTTTATTGGCGAAGTTAAGAGTGAGTGTTGAAATGTTTACTTATGGCAATAACTAGAGACATGGAAGGGAGAATTCTGATTGACATCACTTTTCGATAGCTCCCATCTCCCTCTCTCTCTCTCTCTCTCTCTCTCTCACACACACACACACACAAGCACGTGTGCTCATAAGGCGAAGTAAATAACTAAGCTGCCAGGTTTGTCTTGCTAGGAGAAGGCAATGGCACCCCACTCCAGTTTTCTTGCCTGGAAAATCCCATGGACGGAAGGCCTGGTGGGCTGTAGTCCATGGGGTCGCTAAAAGTCAGACACAACTGAGCGACTTCACTTTCACTTTTCACTTTCATGCATTGGAGAAGGCAATGGCAACCCACTCCAGTGTTCTTGCCTGGAGGATCCCAGGGATGGGGGAGCCTGGTGGGCTGCCGTCTGTGGGGTTGCACAGAGTTGGACACGACTGAAACGACTTAGCAGCAGCAGCAGACAAAGTAATTAATCAATCTCCAAGAGTGAGATGTGTGGGGGAGTGGTTCTGGGAAACAGATTTGGGTCCTATAAACTGATACTCTGTTTTAGGAAAGTAATCTAGGAATGTTTATACAAATATAAAATCTTCAACTCTTTGACTTGGCAATCACACCTTGAGATTTACTCTAAAGATATAATTATACAAGTCTGAAATGGTGTATATACTACGATATTGACTTCTGTCTTGTTTGTGATAGAAAAATATTGGAAAAGATTTAAATGCTCATCCATCAGGGTATTGTACACCATATAGTAGTATGAAACCAATGAAATGTATGGACTTGGGAGAATTTCTGCATTGTTACCTTGAAAACAAAATGAAGGTTCCAGAGCACATGTATGTTCTAATTCTACTTTGTGGTTGAATAGATAGGTAGATTCATATCTATATATCTAAACATATCTATGAATGTAAAGAGATAGTTAGAAAAAACATTTGCTATTGACATTGATAATTAAAAATCTAACTGGGAAGATTAGCTGGTAAAGATTCCACCTGCAGTGCAGGAGACCTGGATTCAATCCCTGGGTTGGGAAGATCCCCTGGAGAAGGGAATGGCTACCATCTCCAGTTTACTGGCCTGGAGAATTCCTTGGACTGTATATAATCCATGGGGTTGCAAATAGAAACAACTGAGCAACTTTCACTTTCAATTGGGCTGCTGCTGCTGCTAAGTTGCTTCAGTCGTGTCCGACTCAGCCCACCAGGCTCCGCCATCCCTGGGATTCTCCAGGCAAGAACACTGGAGTGAGTTGCCATTTCCTTCTCCAATGCATGAAAGTGAAAAGTGGAAGTGAAGTCGCTCAGTAAGTGTCCGACTTTTTGTGACCCCATGGACTGCAGCCTACCAGGCTCCTCCATCCATGGGATTTTCCAGGCAAGAGTACTGGAGTGGGTTGCCATTGCCTTCTCCGTTCAACTGGGCAGATACATGCAAATTCAAAGCTTATGGGGAGCAATGAGAGATACAGTGAATTCTTAAGGTCTCGGGGTTTCAGAGAAGGGGAAGCTTTGTGTAGCAAGAAAGGTCAGAGGGGCTCACATAGTAGGAAGCACTTGGATTGATTCATTTACCCAAGGTAGGGTTTGAGTGGGTAAAGAGGTGGGAACAGCATCTTAGGTGGGAGTAAAGCATTCATCTGCCTCATTGATATGAAGCAGTGAGGTCACACACCAAGAATCACGTATAAGTTATGGCCTGCAGACTGAAGGAGCTTATAGTCTAGTGGAGAATAAAAGCACCTAAGTTACAATCCAGTGTGGAACATGCATCTATAAAACTGTGCCCAGGGCACTGTGAGAATACTGAAGATGGGTACTTACCTAAGTCTAGAGGGTGGTGAATGAGGGGGAGGGGGGACGGGGAGGGGCTCCATGGGGGAAGTTTCCAGGAGTGGTGAGTGTGAGCTGAAACTCAGAGGGTGAGTTAGCTATGTGGGGAGTGAATAATGCTAGAAATAAATGTGAATGTTTACCTCAGTTTTGATGGTTACATGTATAGAAGAGGCTGCCTCCAACCTACCAACAGGAAATGAATTCATTGATGAAAATGAAAGAGGAGAGAGAAAAAGTTGGCTTAAAAACTCAACATTCAGAAAACTAAGATCATGGCATCTGGTCCCATCACTTCATGGCAAATAGATGGGGAAACAATGGAAACAGTGACAGACTTTATTTTGGGGGCTCCAAAATCACTGCAGATGGTGACTGCAGCCATGAAATTCAAAGACACTTGCTCCTTGGAAGAAAAGTTATGATCAACCTAGACAGCATATTAAAAAGCAGAGACATTACTTCGCCAACAAAAGTTCATCTGGTCAAAGCTATGGTTTTTCCAGTAGTCATGTATGGATGTGAGAGTTGGGCTATAAAGAAAGCTGAGCACCTAAGAATTGATGATTTTGAACTGTGGTGTTGGAGAAGACTCTTGAGAGTCCCTTGGACTGCAAGGAGATCCAACAAGTCCATCCTAAAGGAAATCAGTCCTGAATATTCATTGGAAGGACTGATGCTGAAGCTGAAACTCCAATCCTTTGGCTACCTGATGGGAAGAACTGACTCATTTGAAAAGATCCTGAGGCTGGAAAAATTGAAGGTAGGAAGAGAAGCGGACAACAGAGTATGAGATGGTTGGATGGCATCGCCGACTCAATGGACATGAGTTTGAGTAAATTCTGGGAGTTGGTGATGGACAGGGAGGCCTGGCGTGCTGCAGTCCATGGGGTCACAAGGAGTTGGACATGACTGAGCAACTGAACTGAACTGGTCTTGTGTGGGTATGATACCTCCTCTTCTCTGTCCCCTGCTAGGAGTACAGGTCCTTACAGGATTGTGTCTCCTCCTTTCATACCAGACTCTTTGTGGATCGTTTTTTATTGCTTTGCTTGTAGAAAAGTCCTTTCGCCAGCCTCCTGGTCATCTTCAGTAAGAGGTGCTCCTCATGTGGTTGTATTTTTGACATGTTCATGGTGGGAGGTGAGCTCAGCATCTGCTTACTTGACCATCTCCAGCTCTATCACCTAGTAGAGAGCATACTGGTATACCCACATCCAGTCTTCCTCATGATTAACATCTTATATTAGTTACTATGGTGGACCTAGAGCCAGACATCCTGGAATGTGAAGTCAAGTGGGCCTTAGAAAGCATCACTACGAACAAAGCTAGTGGAGGTGATGGAATTCCAGTTGAGCTATTCCAAATCCTGAAAGATGATGCTGTGAAAGTGCTGCACTCAATATGCCAGCAAATTTGGAAAACTCAGCAGTGGCCACAGGACTGGAAAAGGTCAGTTTTCATTCCAATCCCAAAGAAAGGCAATGCCAAAGAATGCTCAAACTACCACACAATTGCACTCATCTCACATGCTAGTAAGGTAATGCTCAAAATTCTCCAAGTCAGGCTTCAGCAATATGTGAACCGTGAACTGCCTGATGTTTAAGCTGGTTTTAGAAAAGGCAGAGGAACCAGAGATCAAATTGCCAACATCCGCTGGATCATAGAAAAAGCAAGAGAGTTCCAGAAAAACATCTATTTCTGCTTTATTGACTATGCCAAAGCCTTTGACTGTGTGGATCACAGTAAACTGTGGAAAATTCTGAAAGAGATGGGAATACCAGACCACCTGATCTGCCTCTTGAGAAATTTGTATGCAGGTCAGGAAGCAACAGTTAGAACTGGACATGGAACAACAGACTGGTTCCAAATAGGAAAGGGAGTACATCAAGGCTATATATTGTCACCCTGCTTATTTAACTTATATGCAGAGTACATCATGAGAAACCCTGGGCTGGAAGAAACACAAGCTGGAATCAAGATTGCCGGGAGAAATATCAATAACCTCAGATATGCAGATGACACCACCATTATGGCAGAAAGTGAAGAGGAACTCAAAAGCCTCTTGATGAAGGTGAAAGTGAAGAGTGAAAAAGTTGGCTTAAAGCTCAACATTCAGAAAACGAAGATATGGCATCTGGTCCCACCACTTTGTGGGAAATAGATGGGGAAACAGTGTCAGACTTTATTTTGGGGGCCTCCAAAATCACTGCAGATGGTGACTGCAGCCATGAAATTAAAAGACGCTTACTCCTTGGAAGGAAAGTTATGACCAACCTAGATAGCATATCCAAAAGCAGAGACATTACTTTGCCAACAAAGGTCCATCTAGTCAAGGCGATGGTTTTTCCTGTGGTCATGTATGGATGTGAGAGTTGGACTGTGAAGAAGGCTGACCACCGAAGAATTGATGCTTTTGAACTGTGGTGTTGGAGAAGACTCTTGAGAGTCCCTTGGACAGCAAGGAGATCCAACCAGTCCATTCTGAAGGAGATCAGCCCTGAGATTTCTTTGGAAGGAATGATGCTAAAGCTGAAACTCCAGTACTTTGGCCACCTCATGTGAAGAGTTGACTCACTAGAAAAGACTCTGATACTGGGAGGGATTGGGGGCAGGAGGAGAAGGGGATGACAGAGGATGAGATGGCTGGATGGCATCACTGACTCGATGGACGTGAGTCTGAGTGAACTCCGGGAGTTGGTGATGGACAGGGAGGCCTTGGGTGCTGCAATTCATGGGGTCGCAAAGAGTCAGACACGACTGAGCGACTGATCTGATCGGATTTGATGGTGCACTTGTCACAGTTAAGGAAGAAATACTGGCACATTATGATTGACCAAGCTTCATTAAAATTTTGCTATTCTCCCCACCCCCAATAAATTTTGTCTGGCTCAGAATCCTCTCCAGGGCAGCACGTGATGTTCAGTCGTTGTGTCTCCTTAGGCTCCTCTGGGCTGTGACATTTCCGAAACTTTCTTTGTTTTTGATGACCTTGACAAATTTGAGGAGAATTGCTCAGGTGTCTTCTAGAATGTTCCTCAGTGTGGGTTTTCTGATGTTTTTCTCTCTTAGGTAGACTGGGATTAGGATTATGGTTTTCAGGGAGAGGTGAAGTGTCATTCTTAACACATTGTATTAAGGATGCCTGCTACCACTAGGAATTGTAACCACTGATGTTAACCTAGATCACACAGTTTGAGATAACATTCATCAGGTTTCTCTACTGTAATGTTCCTCTTCCCACTTCCTCCCGTAATTTCATAATTTACTCTTTTGAAAACAAGTTAGTAAGCACAGGCTTCCTTGGTGTTTCAGATGGTAAAGAATCTGCTTGCAATGCAGGAGACTCATGTTTGATCCCTGGGTTAGGAAGATCCCCTGGAGAAGGGAATGGCCACCCACTCCAATATTCTTGTCTGAAGAATTCCATGGACAGAGGAACCTGGCGGGCTACAGTCCATGAGATCACAAAAGAGTCAGAAAAGACTGAGAGACTAACATGTCCAGTATTCAAAGGGTAGAAGATCTTTGACTTTATTAAACAAATGTGTTGAACTCTTTTCTATTACCCTAAACTGTTGAAGTGAGTCCCAATTCTTATCCTTATCTAATGGGAAGTTTTTAAAAAAAAACATTACTGAAATACAGTTGATTTACAATGTTAGTTTCAGGTGTATAGCAAAGAGACTTAGTTATACATATATATACCTGGAAAAAGAAATGGCAACCCACTCCAATATTCTTGCCTGGAGAATCCCATGGACAGAGGAGCATGGGGTCACAAAGAGTTGGACACAACTGAGGGCTTAACGTATTTTTGTTTAGATTCTTTTCCATTATAGGTTATTAAAAGACACTGAGTTTAGCTGCCTGTGGTACACAGCAAGTCCCCATTGATTGTCTACTTTATATATAATAATGTATATATTTTAATTCCAAACACCTAATTCATCCCTCTCCTCTTTCTCTCTCTGGTAACCATATGCTTATTTTCTATGTCTGTGAGTCTCTTTCTGTTTTTTAAATAAGTTCATTCATATAATTTTTAAAAAAGATTCCACGTATAAGCAATATCATGTAATATCTGTCTTTCTCTGTCTGACTTCATTTAGTATAATAATCTCTAGGTCCATCCATGTTGCTGCAAATGACATTGTTTCATTCTTCTTTATGGCCAATTTTCCATTGTGTTTGTATGTACCACATCGTCTTTATTCATTCCTCTGTTGATGGACACCTAGGTTGCTTCCATGTCCTGGCTATTGTAAATAGTGCTGCTGTGAACGCTGGGGTGGAATTTTGTCTTGTGATTTGCCTGTAAGCTCCATGTATTCTCTTTTGTCATTTCTGTCAGCTGTCATTCTTAACTTTGCCCTTTTTTTTTCTGTTGTGTGTACATGGCATTTAAAATCCAGATTAAGATTGAAAATTTTAGTCAGCTATCCTCCTGTTTCCACTTAATTTAAATGTTTGCCTAATAGCCTAAAAATTCAGATAACAAACCAAATTGTTTTTTAATTACAGATTTTGGCACCGTATAGTGATATACTCACTTTGGCACTGTGAATTTCTCACTTTGTTATTAAATTATATATAATTTCAAGGGATGTGGAGCCACATGACTCATATTTGAGCATTCCTCTGTGGGCTTGATAAACAGATTGCAATATGTTGCTTTGATTAAGAATCAGTGGGCTGCATGCTTTAACTAAAAGTGAGAACCCCTGAATCAATCATATGGGCTGGTGGAAAAACAAGTAAGGTTAGGGGATAGAGAGGAGAAGGTCAGTGAGCACACGTTTAATAGTTAGTGCTGGCGAACAAAGAGAGGGAATAGGACTGTAAGTGATGCTGTTAGGAAGTGTTCCATTATGGAGAGGGCCGAGAGGACCTGCTGATGATGGCAGGTGATGGAGATGATAACGCACTGGGAGAGCATGTATGGTCTAGGCAACTCGGAGCAATTTGATAAGTTTTATTTTAAAGGGCACAAGTCATCTCAGTGAATATTTAAAGAGTATTCAAGAATGCAGCTATGGGCTTCCCTTGTAGTCGGTAAGGCATCTGCCTGCAATGCGGGTGAGATCTGGGTTCCATTCCTGGGTCAGAAAGTTCCTCTAGAGAAAGAAATGACAACCTATTCCAGTATTCTTGCCTGGAGAATCCCATGGACAGAAGAGCCTGGCAGGCTACAGTTCACCGGATCCCAAGAGTCAGACATGACTTAGTGCTATCTTTCTTTCAAGAACGCATTCTTGACTTTTTTCTTTACTAAACTCATTTTACAGCGTTAATTCTGAGTTTCTCTGAAAAACAGTAAATTAACATTTTCTTCTTGTTTTTCCATGCATAAAGTGCTTTACATTCATTCACTGAATAATCCCATATGAAAATATATGATGTTAATTTTTTTCTCAGTCCCATTTTACAGATGGGTCTTTTGAGGCTTGAGGAGATTAACCAACTTATTCTGGCTCACCTGCTCAGAGATAAGCAGGAATTTCTATTAATTTCAGTTGATTGGCTTCAGTGAACATAAGTGAGCAACCTTGACTGAATGAGAGTGAGTTGTACACCTGGGTCTCCATACAGCTGCTCTCTACACTGGAGTCCGCTGCAGTCTATTTAAATCAGAAAATTCTGAAGTCCTGCCAGTGCTGGAGGAGATTTTACTATCAGGATGTCTAGGGAAAGTTTCTGTTTTGGGAGGTGTCACCCAGAGGAACCTGGCAGGCTACAGTCCATGGGGTCGCAAAGAGTCATACATGACTGAGCGACTAACACACACACACACGCACGCACATGCACACTCACACACGCAGACACCCAGACTCAGGCTTGATTATGACTACACCTCCTACTCCGTGCCCACACTGCACTAGACTCAGGCAAGATTCTCTGCAATGCCTGCCTCCCTCTCTCTGACCTTGCTCTAGTCACCCTGGTTTAGGTAAAAAGGGTGAATTAGGGTTAGAGGAAAAATCCCCTTTTTCTTGCAACATTTCCTGAGGCTTGGCTCTTACTTAGGACAGTTCTTTTTCTTGAACACATTCTTGTTGAGTGATGTTCAGGTTAGCTCCAAGACAGGCTCACCTCAGAAAGGGAGAAGGTCCATATTCAGTGGCACAGTGACCCACTCTGGGGAGTCAGCGAGGAGGAGCAGACTGGCCAGGGGGGCCCAGGAGACCTGGCATCAGGGTGTTAGGGGGACAGGGAATGACCACAAGAGGAGCAGTGTGTCCCATCAACTGTCCTCGCCAGCCCCTTGTCTACCTCCCCAGCTCCAGCACGTTCACAGCGCTCTCTTACTCCCCACCTCCCTGTGCTGCCTTAGAAATAGGATGCTGCTGCTGTTGAGTCGCTACATCGTGTCCCTTTCTTTTGTGACTCAGGCTCCTCTGTCCATGGAATTTCCCAGGCAAGAATACCTGAGTGGGTCACCATTTCTTTCTCCAGTGGCTCTTTCCAACCCAGGAATCGAACTCGGGTCTCCTACTTGGCAGGCAGATTCTTCCCCAGTCTGAGCCACCCACCTGGGAAGCCCCAGAAATCAGAATGGAACAAAGCTATCAGCTAGAAGAGCTTCAAATAGAGTGGTGAGCCAAGGACAGGTGAAACTGAGAAACAGAGAAAGCAGAGGGAGGAGATATGGGCTTAGCGGGGTTTGTCTCTTTTAAGGTCTGATACGATTTGCATTTATACATTAGAATGATACGCCTGCGTCCCTATGCCTGCCCTGCAAATAGATTCATCTGTACCATTTTTCTAGATTCCATCATATGTGTGTTAATATATATGATATTTGGTGTTCTGTTAGGATGGACATGGTAGGGGAATGGGAGGGGAATGGGAGAGGGGGACGAATTGGAAAGGTAGCACTGATATGTATACTACCATGTGTAAAATAGCTGGTTAGTGGCAAGCTGCTGTATAGCACAGGGAGCGGTGGAATGGTGGAGCAGGAGGGAGGCGATTCATGTTGTTGAACAGCAGAAACTAACACAACATTGTGAAGTAATGATGCCACAATTTAAAATTTTAAAAAAAATTAAAAATGAACATTTTTAAGTATTTTTGAAAGAAGGTAAAATGCACAGAGTACAAACAGGGCTTTCCCTCTGAGCGGACTAACAGAGGAGAGGAAGGCAGGGGTAATGGAAGCTGTGGTGTGATGACCGCCGCCTGGTCCACCAGAGGGCACAGCATCCTGTGCGCCACCAACATGGCGGCTTCCGGAACTTGTCGGCAGTTTGAATCCTCAGGGCAAAGCTAGGCTGCGTTTTACGGTACTTCCTCTAGGGTATATATATTTTTAATCTGGTTGCCTTAAGAGCCATCCACTTGGCAGAAGACACTGTTGGACTCAGAAGAGGAATATTTGAAGTCTGTCCCAGTGGTCCTGGAGCGGAATTACTCTTCCTGTTGTTATTTTAACGAGGAAAGTGTGTGTGAGCAGAAGAGATGATGAAGGTACCAGATCCGCCCGGAAGACTGTGTTCTGGTTGTCAGGTTCTTGGATGCTGTTGCCTCTTAAACATCTCACCTCAGAACTGACTTGCCTTTGTCAAACAGAACACCATTTAATAGCTTCCCCTTCATTTTAACTACTTGTCGGGAACTGTTTTGGTTTTGGAAACCGCAATGCCAACTCTTCAGTGAGGGTTTTAGTCATGTTGGCCTGAGTTGATACTCTGTGAATAAGATAGAATCTGCTGTTTTTTCCTTTGAAAAATGGTCACAAGACTGGGCTCCTAAATTTCTGGCAGTGACTCATGTGGAAACCACGGGGAGGCTCTGACTTGCCTTTTAAAAATCTCTGTGTTAAAAGTGATTTGCCAGGAAAAAGGGAAAGAAGTTTCTTAAAAATCCAGCAACATCCTGATAGCGGAGGGCCTTCAGGGGCTTCCTGTACTGCGAGGTAATGACCATGAAGCGCCCAGATCCTGGAAAGTACCCTTGACAAGGCAGAGGGTTTGTAGGCAACACCACTCTTACTTGCTCAGGATCACAGTATATTGTTCTCATGTGCTTCTTGGCTCTTGAGCTTCAATCCACATTTTCAAGATGAATGGAAGGAAAATTTTATTGGTTTTTAAAAAATGTCCTTTTCCTTCAAAATATTAAAGTGATCCTGATATGCAGATGACGGTGTCCTAGGCTACCGTTTAACTTCTGATGGGTGTGTTTCTTTCCTATTTCTGTTTCTGAATTTCCAAAGACACCCCTTTCTTTTATTTTGCCAATAGGATATGACAGGGTAGTCATGGTTCCTGGTGACACTTGGCCTGCACATCTCATGGGCGCCTTGAGAAGGACCACAGTTTTGTATTCATTTAATCCAGTGCCTGAGGTTTGGGGAGTGTTTGCTAATAATAAAGAGGCTTCTCACTATTAAGTGCTTCCTGTATTTAGATTTAGGACCAGAATACGAGACAGATTAAGACAGTTTATTCTCCTGGTAAATCTCCAGCACCTAGAACCGTATCTGGCAGCCTGCAGGCACTCAGTAAATATTTGCATGTTCCATCTGATGAGATATGCATCGGCTGTTGGGTAAAGCAGAGCACTTGCTGCACAGTCCCTGTCTAGAGGGTCCAACGGACTCTCGGAGGTAGGCTTTAGATGTGTCTTCTTCTGGTTTGGCAACCAGATGATTCCTACAACTTTCAGACTAAATCAAGGGTCTTACCAGGTGGGCCCTGCCTCCCTGCTTCCTCTGTTCCCACTGCCCTTGCCTTACTTTCAGAAAAGAAAAAAGGAAGAGTTTGAATAAGTACACATCCACCTAAAACACCACGTAGTAAACACTTTATAAATATTAGTTGTTATTATGATGTTACTGAAGTCACCATGTTCTTCTATTTTATTGAGTTTTTAAAAAACCAAGTGAATAAATTTTAAATTTTATCAAATTTTGTCCAATTAATTTTTAATGAAAAACATAACATTTCTCTTTTTACTTATTATTACAGCAAAAAGTTATGTCAACATTATTCTCTAATGTTAAACAGTCCAAAATTTTATTAGATTATAGTTGATTTATGGGCTTCCCAGATGGCTCGCTGCTGCCGCCGCTGCGTCGCTTCAGTCGTGTCCAACTCTGTGCGACCCCATAGATGGCAGCCCACCAGGCTTCCCGTCCCTGGGATTCTCCAGGCAAGAACACTGGAGTGGGTTGCCATTTCCTTCTCCAATGCATTAAAGTGAAAAGTGAAAGTGAAGTCGCTCAGTCGTGTCTGACTCTAGCGACCCCATGGACTGCAGCCCACCAGGCTCCTCTGTCCATGGGATTTTCTAGGCAAAAGTACTGGAGTGGGGTGCCATTGCTGCTATGGCTTAGTGATAAAGAATCTGCCTGCCAAGGCAGTAGATATGGATTCAATGCCTGGGTTTGGATGAGCCCCTGGAATAGGAAACGGCAACCCACTCCAGTATGTCTTGCCTGGAAAATCCCAGGTACAGAGGAGCCTGGCGGGCTACAGGGGTTGCAAAGAGTTGGCCACAACTGAGCGACTGCACATGCGTGTATGGTTGATTTACAACATTATATTAGTTTCAGGTATACATCAAAATGAGTCAGTTATACATATAAACACTCTTTATTTTTAGATTCTTTTCCCTTATAGGTCCTTGTAGAGTATGGAGTAGAGTTACCTGTGCTATACTGCAGGTCCTAGTTTTTATTTATTTACTATTTTTTGGCCATACCACGTGACCTGCAGTATCTTAGTTCCCTAGCCAGGGATCAAACCCATTCCCCCTGCAGTGGAAGTGCAGGTCCTAACCCTGGACTGCCAGGGAAGCCCCTAATATTGAACAGTTATTGAACGCCTCTTGTGGGCCCCAGTGAGCTGCATAATTTGGCTTACATTAATTTAGGACTTTTGCATTGAGAACATAAGTGAAATTTGTCTGTAGTTTTGTTTCCCATGGATGTGCCATCTGCAGATGTTGGTGTTGATTTTATGCTGGTTTTGTCAAAAGAGTCGAAAACTTCTCTTCCTTTTCCATGTGCATTGTAAGTAGCGGTGAAATCTGATACTTCAAGGATATGTAGAATTCACAAGTGTGAAACTGATTAAGTCTGCTGCATTTTGGGAGGGTTTATTCTTTTAAAAATGTACTACAGTTTCATTTGTGGTAATTGGTAATGTACAAAAATCATCTATTCATTTAGGATGTTACATTTATTATAATATTTTTCAGCCAAGTAGTTTTTATGATGCACATATTCTATGAACAATTTGTGGTTATTTCTATAGTCTCACTTCTGTTTCTTTTTCTTTATTTTGGTTAGTCAAAGGTTTACCTTATTTATTGGCCTTAGAGTTCTTAACTTAAAAAGAAGACTTTATATATATATATATATCAATTCAGTTCAGTTCAGCCGCTCAGTCGTGTCCGACTCTTTGCGACCCCATGAATCGCAGTACGCCATGCCTCCCTGTCCATCACCAACTCCCAGAGTTCACTTAGACTCACGTCCATCGAGTCAGTGATGCCATGCAGCCATCTCATCCTCTGTTGTCCCCTTCTCCTCCTGCCCCCAATCCCTCCCAGCATCAGAGTCTATATGTATATATATATATATATATATATATATATATATATGTAGTTTAGACTGTGAATTTTCCTTTGAGCACATCCCAGAGATTTCAGTAAAGAGCATTCTGTTTTATTATATTCTGCATATTCTGTATTCTTGGCCATTTTATTATATTCTGCATATTCTATATTCTTGGTTTTGATTTCATTTTTGACACAAAGTTTATCTTGGAGAATTAAAAATTTTTCAGATGGTAGGATCTGAAAATTTTTTTTAATTTTAAAAATTTAAAAAGTTTTTCAGATGGTTGATCTTCTGGTTTTGTTATAGATTATTATTTTACTGTGAACATAAATTATTTTTATCTCATGTTAACTTTTGTAATTGATTGAGGCTTTATTTTTGACCTAATATATACTCAAAATGGAGTATTTGTAAAGAAGCTGTATTCTCTGTTCTAAGATATGGAATTCCATTTATATATCAATTAGAACAGTTTTGTGTCTTATTATTTCTTGTTCATGTGATCATTCTTCAGCAGGAATAAATTGTCATCTGTATTTCTTCTGTGCTTCAGATAATTTTTGTTATGTAAATGATGCTGGCATATCTATAAATGCTTATTGTGGATTATACTCTCTGCAGGTTTAAAGTAGCCTCTTCCCTTGTAGCTAAGTTGGTAAAGAAACTGCCTCCAATGCAGGAGACCTGGGTTTGATCCCTAGGTCAGGAAGATCCTCTGGAGAAGCAAATGGCAACCCACTCCAGTATTCCTGCGTGGAGAATCCCATGGACAGAAGAGCCTGAAAGGCTACAGTCCATGGGGTCGCAAAGTCGGACATGACTTAGCATCTAAACCAAAACTTCTTATTGGATACTCTCTGCTTTGAATTCAATGTGCTTGATACTAAGATTAAGATTTCTGGTTTTTTGTTGGTACTTGCCTGGCATGCCTTTACCCAAACTTTTATTTTCAAATTTTCTGACTCATTTTATTTTAGGTGTTTCTGACATAGAGCATACAATTTTTTTTTTCCTTTGAGAACCAGTTTAGGGTCTTTTTATTTTGATTTTGGAATATAATGCACAAATGTTTCTTTATGATAGATATGTTCAGCCTTAATTCTATAATTATACTTTATGATATTCTTTGCTTTATTACTTCACTTTTTATTATATGGTCTCAGTTTAATTGTATGTTTTTCTCCTGTTATTTGGAAAGTTCTTGCCCATCATGCCATAACTGTTTTAGTGATAACCTTTACAACAATAGCTTCATAGTTAATTATAATCTGTTAACCAGTTTCTATCTATGCCTCCTAAGACTCATGAAGAAATGAGTATAATTCTATTTATTTCTACATTCCATTCCTTCCTTCTACCATCTAGTTTTAGTTGATTATACCATATATTTTTAGTTATTCTATTTCCTTTTATATTTTTACTTCACTTACATTTCCTTTCCTTTACCAGATTTGAATTTTATGTTTTTACCCTGGCAATAAAAGATGAGTCAAGCAGTGCATTCCATGCTTCTTGACTTCTCTTTCTGCATGCCCCGAGTTTTGTGGGCTACCTCATTTCAACACCATTGTTGTTCTATTCTATAACCACAGTTCCCATGGTGGCTTTAATCCTCATTCCTTCATTAAATATAGTCGGTGCTCAGTACTAGGCATTTTGCTGAAGGTTTTTTTCCTGTTTTCTCATCGTCTCTTGGTTTACCTTGCCTGAGGTCTTCTACCATGTCTTAATATTGAATGTTTCTGGGGGAGAAACCAAGGTTAGCTCATGTCTTTTCTTTCAAGATAAAGTCATCTCTTTATCTTATCTGGATGCCCAAGGAATTTTCTTTATTATTTGAAGTCCACCAGTACTCTTGTCTGGAAAATCCCATGGATGGAGGAGCCTGATGGGCTGCAGTCCATGGGGTCTCGAAGAGTCGGACACGACTGAGTGACTTCACTTTCACTTTTCATTTTCATGCATTGGAGGAGGAAATGGCAACCCACTCCAGTGTTCTTGCCTGGAGAATCCCAGGGACGGGGGAGCCTGGTGGGCTGCCGTCTATGGGGTCACACAGAGGGGGACACGACTGAAGTGACTTAGCAGCAGCAGCAGCTTCATGTTGGTTGTTACTTAGCGGTTTTTCCCCTTGGCATCCAATGTGCACTTTCAGTCTGCTTTGAATCTTTTCTTTCTAATATTTTCTTGTATTGCTTACCTGTTGTATGTACATATGTATGTATATAAATATTTATCTATCTTACTTGTTTTTCCTTTTTTCTACAGCATTTTTACAAATACAGCATCTCTTTGTTTAATTGCTATCACTTTCTCCCTGAATTTTTAAATATCAGATTACATTTACTCCTTAATTTATAGATGAGAAACTGAGGCATAGTAAGAGACAGGACTGGCAAGGATTCAAACACAGGTCTACTTTTTCTGTGTCTTTGTAGAGGGGCACCTGTCTTCCTACTGAAGATCTTTCTAAGTTTGTTCCTCCTCTTTCTCTCCTTTTTTCCTTACCTTCCCCCACCGCATACCTCTCTCTCTGCCCTTCCCTCCTCACTTTCATTCCTTCTTATTGTCTTTGACATCTTTCCCCACATCTTTTCACTGAGGAACATGTTCTAAATAAAAATGTGGCTGTAACAGTGTGTGTCATTGGAAGCAGTGGTGGAAGAGAGGGAGCTGGCATGAAGGTCACATTACTGACTCATACTGTTTTGGAGGCATTTCCTTCGGTAGACATGGAGACCTCAGTTACTTTTCATGTACCCTAAGACTTCTAAACTTTTCAATTGTGTCCTCTTTGGGCTATGTGATCTTGTTTCTGAAAAGGTACTGTGACATATGATGTTTTCCTTTAAGCCTTTCTTTTTAAACTTTGGATCAAAAACTATAGGTGATATTCTTTACAGACGGAACATGGCCAATGGAATGGGAAGGAATTCATCTCATGTTTTTATTAGTCAATGTAGGTTTCCATAATGTGCTTGATTTTATACACAGCTTTTTAATTCATGTTCATTCAGTTCCTGGTCTGCTAACTCCTAGATCCATTTTAGACACACCTGCACTCCCTCTCTGTATTGCCTAGTGTAATTAATGCCTGTATTTACAGAGGATGAGATACAATATGCATGTTCTGTAAATGACCCAGCAGACATCTCTTTTGGATCTCATCCTATTTATTTCTGATCACTTCAGCATGTAACAATGTCATTCTGAATTCATAAAGTCTTCTGGTTTGGTAAAAGATCCAAAGCTCTTATGTTTATACACTGCACCACTGTGTAGTGACCAGTGGAAAGATTATAAAATGTACTGAGCCAGGAATTGACTTCAAAAATTCATCCAAAGCTATACTAATTGTTTTTTCTTCCAGTTTTACTGAAATATATTTGACATACAGCATTGTAGGAGTTTAAGGTGTAGAGCATCATGATTTGACTTACATACATCGTGAACTGATGACTGCAGTGAGGCTAGTGAGCATCTGTCATCTCACATCGATACAAAATTTGAAAAATAGAAAAGATATTTTCACCTTGTGATAGGAACTCTTAGGCTTAACACCTTTCCTACATAACATGCAGCCATGTTAGTTATATTTATCATGTTGTATTATACATCATATCTCTAGTGCTTATCTTATGATTGGAAGTTTGTATCTTTTGACTGTCTTCTTCTAATTCTCCCTCCTGTCACCCTGTCTCTTCATCCATTCATTTATTGACTGACACTAAGGTTGCTATATAACTTATTCCTTAAAAAGTGAATTTACTGATTGTATTTATAACATTAATGTATGCTTATGGTAGGGCATTTGAAAACTGTGTGTGTGTGTAATGTTACACAAGTGTACTCCTGCAGGCACAATGATTACTTAGTATGCTTTGTGTTTCCTTCTGGTCTTTATATACACACAAACTACTCCAGTACTCTTGCCTGGAAAATCTCATGGGCGGAGGAGCCTGGTAGGCTGCAGTCCATGGGGTCGCTAGAGTCAGACACGACTGAGCGACTTCACTTTCACTTTTCACTTTAATGCATTGGAGAAGGAAATGGCAACCCACTCCAGTGTTCTTGTCTGGAGAATCCCAGGGACGGGGGAGCCTGGTGGGCTGCCGTCTATGGGGTCGTGCAGAGTCGGGCACGACTGAAGTGACTTAGCAGCAGTAGCAGCAGCAGCATACTTTTATTAAATTTTAGTCATGCTTAAATATCTAAAATTTAGCATTGTTTTTCTCTTTGTACTGCTATGTTATTTCATTTTGGTAAATATTCTTTATTTGTGGTTTCTGTAATGGCTACATAATTTTAAATAAGGCTATACCAAATTTTAGTCACTCCCTTATTATTAAACCTCTTGTATTATCAGATTTTGTCCATATTTATATCTGTTTTATTAAGATAATGTCCAAGTGTAGAATTAATAAGTGAAAGATCATGATATTTTTTTCAGTGCCAATTTATTTGTTTGCTGTTTCATTGTGAAATATTACATGTATAGAAATGTAACATAAGCATGAGCCTTTTTCAAACTCAAAATATGAGACTAGTCATAGGAATGGCATGTCACTTTTACCTTCTCACCAAGAATGTGTTTGAGTGGTTGCCTTCCCATGCCACACTCAACATTTAGCCTGTGGGCTTTAAATTTTATTGTCAATTTAGCATGGAAAAATGGCATTTTGGGGGGTTTAATTTTTGTTTCTTTTATCTATGGAGTTGTGTGGACTATGATATTTACTATCCATTTGTATTTTTTTCTGTAAATTGTCTAAAGAAGTTCTTTGCACAATTGTCTGTTGGTGTGTAGAGTTTTGCTTATTTCCTTCAAAGGCATTTCAAATATTTCAATATTTTTCATATACTTATACGGATGCATATTTGGGTACATGTGTATGCATGTTATAATATTTTTGTTCTTTAGGTAAATTAGTTAGCTAATTAGTAAATTAGTAACTAACTAGTTAGTAACAAAAAATTACGAAACTCAGTGTCTTACAGTTATCCTTTATCTTTGTTCGTTAGTCTTTGGGCAGTCTTTCTATGGGTTTTTGATCGTGACTGCAGTGTCTAATGTCTCTGCTGTCAGCTACGGGGTAGGGAGATGTTTCTGCTGACCTTAGTCAAGATTTCTTGCATTTTAGGCAATGACAGGCTGGCTGAATCCTGATGACCTAAGCTGGGGCAACTGAGTTCTCTCTTCTTCAGGAGGCTAGATGGCTTGTTCAAATGGTAGGATTTCAAAAAAGCTTGGAACTGGTACACAGCTATTTTTGGTACATTTATTGGCAAAAACCAGAACCAAAGTCACAGAACCAACCCAGATTCAAGAAATGGAGAAACAGACTCCACCTCTCAGTGGGAGGAACTGCAAAATGCATTGCAAAGACACAGATAAAGGGAGGAGGGGATAGTTGTGAACACTCTTTAAATTTCCCACAGTAGCTAACTAGTTTGGTTTTTGTTTTTCACTGAATCATTTTAGGATATTTCCTCACTCTTTTGTTTCAAAGATTTTTCTAGGAGATATCTAAAAGACATTTTAAAAATTAATTTTACTTTTCTTTAAGTGCAAGATTTTCTCAAGTATGTCTTTGATTATTGCATCTATTCCTGCTTATGTGCATGCTAAGTCGCTTCAGTTGTGTCTGACTCTTTGCGACGCTATGGATCGTAGCCTGCCAGGCTCCTCTGTCCATGGAATTCTCCAGGCAAGACTACTGGGTGGGTTGCCATGCTCTCTCCCAGGGGATCTTCCTGACTCAGGGTTCAAACCTACGTCTCTCTTACATCTTCTACATTGGCAGGCAGGTTCTTTACCACTAACACCACCGGGGAAGCCTCCATGTATTCCTATTGCCTGTGTTAATGTCAGTTGCTTACTCCAGTGTGAATTTTGTCTTACCTGTTATGTTTTATTATTTCCTTGGAATTCTTTGTCTCTGTTGTGGCAAGTTGTGTTTCTATCTGTTCCTGTTAACTTTTCATCTGAGGGTTTTCTGTCCTTGTTATTTTCTGCTTCTAGCTCTTATAAGGCATTGCTTCTTTTATTCTTGAGACTTCCAAGAAGTCTTTAAGATGTTCTTTGGGTTTTTTAATAAAACATCAGCTCTCTTATTTTTGGTCTCCAGACTAACACTCCACCCTGTCTTGTTCTCTGACACTTTAAATATAAATCATCCATATCCAAATGCAACCTTTGATTTGCCTGTTTCTGAACCTTTTTCCATATTTTAGTACCTTGCTTATAAAGAGCTGTCCTTATACAGCTAAATTTTCATGTCCTGTTGACCCTTGAACAACATGGAATTGAACTGCATACATCCACTTACACATGGATTTTTTCATAAACGTTATAGTACTACACATCTGTTGGTTGAGTGAACAGATACAGAACCTCAGGTACAAAGGGCTGCCTGTGGGACTCGACGGTTCACAGATTTTGGTCCTTGAACCCATCCCTTGCAGGTACCAGGGACAGCTGTACACACTTTTCACCATTAAGCATCCTTGGTTCTTGCAGTCCAGACACTCTAGGGGGTTTATGAAGGTCATGTTAGGGAAGAAGAAGCCAAAGATGGATGAAAAGTGTAAGCTCCTAGACCAGCAAGGAATAGAGCCCTGAGATGGGTACTAAGTTGGACTGGTAGGATACACAGGACTGGCCTGAGGCTGATAAGATCAGACCAAAAGGAACGTATTCAAAACGGGGCCCATTATTCTCTTTATCATCACCTTTCCAGACATATTAGTTCCTTTTTGCTTTTAAGCCATTCAGACAGCTTGAGAATAAGCCACATTATGCTTGGTTCTGACCATGGCAACAGCTCCTGCCTCATTCTGCATCACTTGGGCAGCCTCTCCAGCTGGGGATGCTTTGAGCTTTGAGCTCTGAGCTCTTGTCCTGAGGGCATGGATCAGGAATGAAAGGAATCCTCTGTAGCCAGCTCTGGGCTACACTCTGGGGCCTAAGTCCTTGACCTTGTCTCTGCTTTTCCTTTCTGTTCTTTCTTTGTGGGTGAATCCTACCCCACCTCAGAGCATCTGTGACTTTATTATTGCGTCTCCTTTTTAAATGCTATCACATCACTACTATTAAATATTTTGCTTCAGAAGTTGTCAGAAGGTAGAACTGAATAGAATTTAGATACAAAAGGATGTATATTCCAGTTCCAAGCACAAAGTAAAATGATCTTTCTATTTAAGCTGTTCTTTGTGAAATGGCAATGTTCCCAGGTTATTTGACCTGAAAAGGATCTAAGAGATCATCAGGTGTACCTGGAAGAAGCTGAGCCCCGGAGGGGTAAGGATGATTCATTCATGATTCCAAAATGGGAATTCAGATCCAGGTCCCATCAATCCATTGCTTTTTTTATTCTTAACTTTCCCTCTGGTTCTTCACACTACTTTGCTGGTAACATATTTTATTTTAGATTGTGTTTTTTTTTTTTTTTTTTCTTTTCTCTCTACTGTACTTAGTCTCCCAGTTGTGTCTGACTCTTTGCAACCCCCATGGACTGCAGCCCACCAGGTTCCTCTGTCCGTGGGAATTCTCCAAGCAAGTATACTGGAGTGGGTTGCCATCCCTTCCTCCAGGGGATCTTCCCAACCCAGGGATCGAGCCCAGGTCTCCTGCATTATAGGAGGATTCTTTACTGCTTGAGCCATCAGGGAAGCCCAAGAATATGGAGTGGGTAGCCTGTCCCATCTCCAGGGGATATTCCTGACCCAGGAATTAAACCGGGAAGTCCTGCATTATAGGTGGATTCTTTACCAGCTGAGCTACCAGGGTTCAAATCTTTTTCACCTTTGTTCTATTTTGTATACTTTCTATATTTCAAAACTGAAAATATATCCAGAATCTAATAGAAAATCATAAGTAAGAAATTGTAACTTACTATTTTCTGCTTTCCTTTCTCCATAGTAGGTAATTCTGATGGCATTATGTTACTGCTTATGAACTAGAGTACATTACTGCCTGCTATTTCTTTCATAATGATTGTTTGGTTTCTTCCTTACAAATTAATGAGGAGTTACTGCAATTAGGATTAGAATGTTGAACTTTTTAAAAAAAGAATTATGTTGAACTGTTTTATTAACAAGCGTTGCCTTAAGTTGCGTGTGCGTCCTGGTTAGCTGAGCCTGTCCTTCTGTCCGAATTCCCCAGGCTGTCCCCTATTAAATGGAACAGTCAAGCCACTGCTGGCTTTAAAGTGTGTGTCTAAAGGCATTTGTAAGTATTCACCATTATTTCATCTATTTAAAATGAAATATAAATCCCATCAGATCTCATTTGCCTGGTAACTTAACATGAGCCTTCAGACATGTTGTTTAGTCACTAAGTCATGTCCGACTCTTTGAGACCCCATGTACTGAAGCACATCAGGCTTCCCTGTCCTTCACTGTCTCCTGGAGTTTGCTGAAACTCATGTCTATTGAGTCAGTGATGCCATCCAACCATCTCATCCCCTGCTGCTCCCTTCTCCTCCTGCCTTCAATTCTTTCCCAGCATCAGGGTCTTTTCTGATAAGTTGGCTCTTCCCATCAGGAGACTAAAGGATTGGAGCTTCAGCTTCAGCATCAGTCCTTCCAATGAATATTCAGGGTCTATTTCCTTTAGGATTGACTGGTTTAATCTCTTTATAGTCAAAGGGACTCTCAAGAGTCTTCTCCAGCTCCACAGTTCAAAAACATCAGTTCTTCAGTGCTCAGCCTTCTTTATGGTCCAACTCTCACATCTGTACATGACCACTGGAAAAACCATAGGTTTGACTATTCAGACCTTTGTTGACAAAGTAATGTCTCTCCTTTTTAATATGCTGTCTAGGTTTGTCATAGCTTTCCTTCCAGGGAGCAAGTGTCTTTTAATTTTGTGGCTGCAGTCACCGTCTGCAATGATTTTTGAGCCCAAGAAAATAAAATCTGTTACTGTTTCCACATCTATTTACCATGAAGTGATGGTACTGGAAGCCATGATCTATAGGCCACAATAAATTTTGTCAGGTGGAAAAAGATGTAAGAAGTGAACTAATTTCAGTAAGAATGGAAAGTGTTGTCTACTATAGAAACATATGTGGAGTAAGACTGTCAGCTTACAGTTGGATCTCTGGCAGTGTTACTGGGTTGATTTGTTGGTGACACGATTGTCTTCTGCCTCAATAATGACAAATTAGAGTATATTTTGAGCACTCTGACTTTGTTTAATAATGCTGTCTCAGTTGTATTCACCTATAAAATTGTTACTGCCTTTTGCCATTTTGTGTCTATCCCTTTCTGTATATCACCATCAGACTTTTTTTTTTTTTTTTTTTTACCAGAACCAAGGATGTTTTATTTTCCTTTATTGAGTAGCACCCTGCACAGATTTTGTTCTGTAATATCCTACAACTCTACAGAAGTCTGAAAGACAGTAAAACTATCTTTATAATGCCTAAATATCATGGGCACATTTTGTGTCACAATATCCTAATTTTGAGTGTGTTTTGCATAACAGAAGTCTTCAAGTTCAAGGTTTGTAAACACTCGATCTTTTCAAATAGCTCATGATCTTCATTGATTGGAAACACTGACCAATGTTTAACAAATGGTTAGTAAAAATATGAATGCACCTATTATGTATGTGTGTTTATCACCTAGAATTGATGGTACTTCCATCAGCATAGCAATTAATATGAACTGTTAGCTGAGAGGTGGACCAAATTTCCAAAATTAAATCTGGATTTAATTATTGAATTTATTAAAGTGAGATTTTACTTGTATTTACATAATTCAGTTAGACAGAATCTTAAGGGCAACAAATAACTATCTCATTTTCTCTGTAACTGATGTAATATTTTGTCTTTATTAATTTACTAGGAAATTTTCACATCTTGAAATGCTAAGAAAGGGAAGACATGGAAATTTCATCCTCTTTGCATTTTTTTGCACACATTTTTAATTTCATAGCACAAATGCATAGCATTGCATTCTCTTTTTAAAATTTTGATCTATTTTTGTTTTGGTCCTTTATCACTGATAGGATTTCACTCTGATAACAGCCCCAGTGCCATGTAAGGACAAAAATAAGTTGGGATAAGTGGCATAAAATGACCTCAAATGAAAGAACTGTGTAATTTATTGGGATGAATGTCGACTGGAAATTACTCTTTCTCTATTGTTTCTCTCTGAAAACAAACTCAGAAATGATATTAGTGATATCTTACTCAATTCTACAGCTAATTTTTATAAAGTCTTTTTTGCAGCACTGAAAGTCAGTATAGAAATAAAGTATTGCTCAGCCAGCAAATTGCTGGAAAAGTAATTTACTTAAGGTATAATGGGAATGTAAAATAATCCAAAAATAAGTATTATAAATATCTCTATTTGGACATCTTTATAAAGGGCTTTCCAGGTGGCTAGTGGTAAAGAATCCATCTGCCAATACAGGAGTCACAGGAAATGCAGGTTCAATCCCTGGGTTGAGGAGATACCCTGGAGGAGGCGATGACAACCCACTCCAGTATTCTTGCTGGAAAATCCCATGGACAGAGGAGCCTGGTGGACTACAGTCCATAGGATTGCCAAGAGTTGGACACAACTGACATGACTGGAGCACGCATTAAATACAATTAAATTTGACATAGCTATTTCATATAAAATAGTTGCCTTAAAAATAAGGAAATATTTCCATTTTAAATTGTGATTTTAAAAAATTGTTATAGTCTATTGCTTCATAGAAAAACATGAAGGGCACCAACTGTATGCTAGAAAAATGTTTATTGAACAATGCCAAGAAAATATACTCAATATACACTGATAAATAGTATGAAGATGATAGATAACATTTCCAGGCATTCCACAACTTTAAATACCTACAAATGTCTTTGGATGGTTTGACATAATACTGTTTTATTTGTACAACATCTGGGTTTTCCGAAATGAAAAAGTATTGTGCCAGGGTAAACAGCAGCATAGCAGCTCATGTCAATTGTATGTCAGTTGCATCAATTGCATGAACTATGATTAACAGTTGAGAGATTCAGGGTTGCCACATGAAGGACTGAATGATGATTCCATAGGATTTTCCAGGCAAGAGTACTGGAGTGGGGTGCCATCACCTTCTCCGATATTAGAAATAGAGACATTCTTCTGTAAGATCACCTTTTAGTCAACCCTCACTAATCAAGGGTTCATGGGACTTGTCTGCATAAGCATAAAGTTGGAAGGGAGTGTCCTTGTATACAAAATTAAAAAGGCATTTTGGAAAATGAAAGCAGCTAGGCACAGAAGGGCAGAGTAAGTGAAAGTCTAAGGTTTAAATATCCATCTGGAATTAGTGTTTTATAAGTTACTTGATGAACAGATGGCCAAGCTTGCTTACATTTTTTCCCCTGAATTTTGGAATATTGGATCAGTTTTCCTATGAACTTTGAAAGACTCATTTGAAGTGGTGTTTTCACACACACACTAAAGTTTAGTATATGACTGGTAAATTCATTCCAAGGAAGTCATTTCTTTTGCTAGGGCACATGCTATTACTCAGAGACTTTTCTGACACCTCAGTCTGGAATTACACAGGGGCTGACAGCAAGAGCATTAAATTCTGGTTCTCTGGTTCTTGCCTCTCCTTTCTAGGGAGGAACCCTGAACAGCTTCAGACCATTTCCAAATACACCTGGGCTTACCCAGGGGCCATTGCAGTGGGCTTGAATACACCTTGGCAGTTAGTAGTTGTTCCGCAGTGTTCAAAGCTGCGTGGAAAGGGCCAGCCATGACCTCTAGAGCCCGTACTCGAGCTGTCTGCAGACTGTCACAGTCCTTGCAGGTCCCTCCACCCAACAGGTGTGAGGATTCGACTCACTCACTAGGGCCCTGAGGTGCCCGTGGGTCTCTGGGAGTCTGCATATAGCCCAGCTGCACCAGGCCTCGAGTCAGGACAGGGAGAACACCTCACTTTCTCTGTTCAGCTGTATTTCACCCGATGAGGCCACTTTGTGTCTTAGTGTCTTACCATCATTTCAGGAAACATAGTTTTAGCCTTTTAAATTACATGCAGCCTGAATCCAGCCCTGATAGGAAACACAAAGATCTCTAGATGTGTCTTGTGGATGCTGTGAGCAGGGTGTGTGCATGCTCAGTCACTTCAGTCATGTCTAACTCTTTGCGACCCCTTGGACTGTAGCCCGCCATGCTCCTCTGTCCAGGGGGATTCTCCGGGCAAGAATACTGGAGTGGGTTGCCATGCCCTGCTCCAGGGGCTGAACCTGTGTCTCTTACATCTCCTGCATTGGCAGGCAGGTTCTTTACCACTTTTACTGCTAGGACCACTTGTGAGCAGGGTAAAGAGAACCGACAAGAGACAGTGGACAGCTAGGATGTGAAGGGATTGGGGGAGGGTTCTTGGAGATTGTTCAGAACTGTGCTGTGGAAGAGGAGATGAGCTGAGGTTAGAAGAATGTAGCCACTGCCATGTTCATGTCAGGTTAGGAGGGAGCAGGGGAAGCAGACACCCCACCTTCACTCTGCTCCTTCCCCTTGACCTCCTGCAGGCTCTTCCCATCCAACCAGAATCCCGAGGGTTGGGGAGCTGATGTGAGGGTTTCATAAAGAAGAGAGCAGACAGAACGGAGATGCTTCGCACTAACAGTGCCAAACTAACAGTGCTTGGCACACCGACTTCCCCTCCCCCCACCCTTGCCTCTCCTGTGCTGCAGTAGACTGGGTCCGGGGAGCTGGGTCCGAGTAGGAATCTGCAAAGCAGGTGGCTTGTCACACTCAGAAGAGTCCCTCTTCACAGAGCAGTGACAGATCGTAACTGTGGTGCTTGAGTTCACATGCAGAAGGCTGGCTACTCAGGCAGATGCACTGCTGTGTTGACCCAGGCAATTCTCCAGACCTGCCCAGACATGCCTCGTATTAGTCAGGGGAGGTCAGGCTGCACTGTGGATCAGACTGCAAAATCCCGGAGAGTTTACCCCCTTAACCCAAAGAGAGCTGATCGCTCATGTTCTAATCCAGGATGGGTCAAGTGCTTTCTGTCTTGGAGATAAACCATCTACAACACAGAGTCTCCAGAATTCAGAGAAGGAAGAGAAAGGGAGGCTTACAAAAGATAATTTTATGGCCAGGCCTGATGGGGCTGACATCCGGCCACTCACAATCTCTTGACCTCTTAGTTACATGGTTCCACATTGCATGCAAAGAAAGGCAGGACTTTGAAGAGTTTTGCCAGCCTCTATTGTGTGCCTGAAGCCCAGCAATGAATGTAACTTAGACAGAGTGGAGTTCCTTAGGACATGTTCATTGAATACTCAGCCCCCGCTGTATGGGTTCTCAGTCACTCAGTCGTATCCAGTTCTTCACGACCCCCGGGACTGAAGCCCACCAGGCTCTGGGAGAAAACCCATGGAATTTTTTTTCAGGCAACAAGAGTACTGGTATTGTCCTCTTGCAGGGGATCTTCCTGAACCCAGGGATCGAACTCGACTTCTCCCGAGTCTCCTGCATCACAGGGGATCCTTTACCACTGAGTCATAGGGGAAGCCTCCACAATTGTACAGATCCATTAATTCTTGTTATCCTGGGGATTTCCACTGTAGCCTGTGAAACCTGAATGTTTTACTAGTTACTCTAGATCTTTAATTATCCAATTAATTAATTTTATGTAACTTTAATTATCTCCACCATTTATGTTTGGAAGAACCATTAGGGGGGTGCTTTTTACTTATTGATTTTTTGATTGAGTTGAGATGATGTAAGTAAGTAGATTTATGTTGTTATTAGAGATTTACAGCCCTTCAAATATATTTCCTCAATTTTTAGTACCTTAATCAAGTTATTAATTTGTCTCCTTATAAAGCATCCATGCCCATTAAAAGTAGATGCTTATCAAAGCAAGACTTTTAGAGATGTCATATCTTAAGGTTAGAAAAAACAGTATTATGGTGGGCAGTTACTATGGTGAATTGATTTAATGTCAGTACTTATTAGAATTTTAAATCTACAACTGGAATCTTAATTCAATATGTCCCATTACATAAGCACCTTGAAATATTTGAAACCAAATATTTAGGACTAAAGAGAGGTCCAAAGGGAGAATATGTCGTTGAGCTTTTCTTGCCTTAAGAAATACAGGACCATCATATAACACTAATATTTTTCATTCTTATAAGCACTTCTTATAAAATGTCTCTGCAGGGCATTAAAAAAGTAGCTGTTGTAACAATAAGAACAATATAGAAAGCCCTTGCAATTAAAGACTTAAGTTGAATTCCAGCTGCAAAGTGTTATGATTTGAAATAGAGTACGAAATAATTCATGTGTTAAAAATTGGTCTATCTGCCAACGTTTTTTTGGAAAAGATTTAGTTGTTAATTAGAGGCGTTTATATGGCACATTCTTGGCATGGGACTTCATGGAATTGGTGAGCACCGTGCAGATGAGAAACGGATTCATCTTAATTCCTGATTCTCCTTTGTTTAGATGTCAAGTGATCCGTATGAGCCCCTTACACCCACCACCACAACTTTAAACCATCCATGGTTTATGTTAAAATGATGGCTGCTTTTTTCCTTCGTTAACAATTTCTCCTTGACTGCACCAGGTTGCAATGCTTAATTTGCACAATAACTGTTAGCTGGAGTGATGTTATTTAAGAAACCCAAACTCAACTGAAGCAGTTAAGGGATTCATCTGAATTCTTTACGGTGAACACTTTCTAAAGACTTGCCAGCAAGAAGTTATGTTCACAAATCAGAATGAGGAAATTCTCATCACACTGACTTGGTATTAATATATAAGGGGTTTTAGGACCCACATGTCTTTGTTCTCACACATTCTGGATTTCTTGCAAGGATCCCTTTGATAGTATAATGAAGCAGAAATCAACAAGAACTTACAGACTGCCAGGGTTCCCCTGCTGAGAGAAGTCCATGGATGAAGCAGTCCTAAGGTCCTGACTACTTTCACAAGCTCCAAATCCATCCTGAGATGCCCACCTTGGGGCTAGATTCTTCATGGCAGGCCAGGTATTGCTGGGAAGTTATTCCACACTTTAAAAGCCACATGGCAAGTGGCCATTTTGGAGACCAAACAGCACTGAGAGCTCGAAGATAATAGGATTTATTGAACTTGAACCACATGCCATCCCAGTCATAGGATAGTTACATGTATTTTACTCAATCTGGGTTTCCAGGTGACTCAGTAGTAAAGAGGAAGGCAATGGCACCCCACTCCAGTACTCTTGCCTGGAAAATCCCATGGACGGAGGAGCCTGGTGGGCTGCAGTCCATGGGGTCGCTGAATCAGACATGACAGCGACTTCACTTTCACTTTTCACTTTCATGCATTGGAGAAAGAAATGGCAACCCACTCCAGTGTTCTTGCCTGGAGAATCCCAGGGTTGGCGAAGCCTTGTGGGCTGCTGTCTATGGGGTCGCACAGAGTCAGACACGACTGACACGACTTAGCAGCAGCAGCAGTAGTAAAGAATCCACTTGCCAATGCAAGAGACACAGTTTGGACCCCTGGGTTGGAAGGAGCCCCTGGAGGAGGAAATGGCAACCCACTCCAGTATTCTTGCCTGAGAAATCCCATGGACAGAGGAGCCTGGTAGGCTGTAGTCCCTGGGGCTGCAGAGTTGGACACAACTTAGCAACTAAACAGCAACAGCAGCATCCTTAGTCGACACAGGAGCGGCCTTCAGTTCAGTTCAGTTCAGTCGCTCCGTCGTGTCCGACTCTTTGCGACCCCATGGATTGCAGCACGCCAGGCCTCCCTGTCCATCACCAACTCCCAGAGTTCACTCAAACTCATGTCCATCGAGTTGGTGATGCCATCCAGCCATCTCATCCTCTGTTGTCCCCTTCTTCTTCTGCCCCCAATCCCTCCCAGCATCAGAGTCTTTTCCAATGAGTTAGCTTTTCATGTGAGGTGGGCAAAGTACTGGAGTTTCAGCTTTACCATCACTCCTTCCAAAGAACACCCAGGACAGCCTTACTGATATTTAATATACGGGTTGGCTTTTGTGCCAGTATTCAGTTCAAACGTCAGATGGTCATGAATATGCTATCAGCAATGTTCCAAAGAAGGAACCTTGGCAGTGTCATCCTCACTGGGGTTGCATTTCAGCTTAATGTGACATATCCCGTTATCAGGACCCCATGGGATAGATATTGCAGATTACAGTACTTGGTTTAAACTCCACTTTACCATCACACAACTGACAAGAGGCTAAAAAACTTTCTGGTAAAGAAAGCTTGGCTGAAAGGCAATTATAACAATGCACACCTAATCAAACAATAAGAATATGGTTCAGCTGGTGTTCCTTGTACCAGTGCAAATCTAGCACATCTGACAAAACAGTTAGCCCACAACTTAGAAATGATTAACAGATTAGTAGAAATCGAAAGATGTAGATTTGCATCTTCTATTCTTAATTATGAGTCTTGCCCATAAGTGTAATGTTGTGTTTGAGATATAAACTAATGATTTTATAAGTCTCTGGCTTGGAAATTCATGCCTGGAAACTTCCAGGGGCACCACTGGATACTGTCAATTTTCAAGGAAAATACGGCACCATCTGTCTGGAAATGGGTGAATTGCTAGCTCAGGGTAGTTCATGGTTTCAGGTTCCAGCTTCCTTTTGATAGCCTAAGTTTGTAAAGTCAGATTTTCAGGATTGCTGGGATACGATGAAAGTGCTCCGTGAAGATAGAGCTGAAGCAGGGAATGGAAGAGGCAGTGTCTTCTCTCAGTTGAAAACTTGAGAAGCCGATCAGGGTGCAGCAGGGACCCATGTTATGTTACAAGTAATTGTGGTCATTGAATAATGAAAATTTATTATTATTTCTTCAAGTGGCTACTAAGTTGTTTAGAAAGGTACTTATTTAATTGTCTGGATCTGACTACTTCATAAAGAGGACTTTAAGCTATTTTGTTTGGCTTAGGGGCAATGTGAGAAAATTTATTGTGATGGTAGGGGCCCTGTGAATCATTTAGGATTCTTGCCTGTAAATCCATCATTACCAAGACCTTTTCAAAAATTAATAGGCAAAAAGGAACAAATCTATTACATAATTTCTCTAAAGATAGTTTCAAATCACATTTTAACAAAGCAGACCATTTTTACTCATGTGCCTAGAACCTTTATGAATGTCTTATGAAACCTGCTAGTTCTCACCATGTCTGCAAATTTTTATTAGGCTGATCTCAGCTCTTATCTTGAGGCATTGTTCACCCTGAATTGGTGACTGAATTTCCAAGAACCATGGCTTACCTTGGGTTTTCATTTCATTATGCAGCTGTGATGATGCAGGCTGAGGATGCAGCCCAAACACCAAATTCCCTATAGCTGTCACTGACATGAACGGATATGAGGTTCCTTAGCAGGGGAGCGTGTTTCAGCCTTCCCTATGGGAAGTAGTGATCAGTATTAATAGAACATATAGGGAAGGAGGCCATGCCCTTGTTTTGTCTTCGCTTCTAGGGAGCATGCTTTTGTACTCCCTGCACATCTCTTTTCCGTCCATTTTGTTGACCTCCAGCCCTAGCTATCCATCTTGTGTAGAAGTACGGTGTCTGACTCATGTTTCTGTCCTCTCCTGGATTAATAAGAGAGGTTATAATTTCTGAATTACTGAGTCTCACTTTTGAATACCAGGTTGAATTAGAGTCCTTGTTATCCCCGCCACATCCTAACAATACCAGGCAACCAACTCAGCCTCAAAATAAAACCCTCAGTGTTCAGTGATAAGGCAGCACAGGACATATCCTAAGGCCTTTTACTGTGTATGAGTTGCTACAGCTGCAGTAACAGAGTGCTGCTGCACACTGGCCGTCATGAACCACAGAGATTTCTAGTCTTACAGTTCTCAGGCTGAAAGTCCGGATCAAGGTGTCAGCAGAGTGGTTCCTTCTGAGAGCTGTGAGGGAAAGGTCTGTTCCTGGCCTCTGTCCATGTCTTGGAGATGGCTGTTTTCTCCTGTGTGTTCATGTGGTCTTCCCTGTATATGTGTCTTTGTGTTTAAGTTCCTGCTTCTTACAAACACACCTATTATACTGGATCAGGGACCACCCTAATGACCTTATTTTATCTCAGGTACCTGGTGTTATGAATCAAATGTAAGTATATCTCTCAAATTCATATATTGAAATCCAGTCTCCAGTGTGATTATATTAGGAGGTGGGACTTTTGGGAAGCGATTAGGTCATGAGGGTGGAGCCCAGTGATGGGATTAGTGCCCTTATAAGAAGAAGGCCAGAGAGATGCCTAGCTGTCTTTCTTCCATGTAAAGATATAAGAAGGCAGTCTTATGGTATCCCTGGGCAGACTCAAGGAGGCATCTTCACTGAACCAATTATGCTGGCAGATCTGTGGGCTTCCCCAGTGGCTCAGCGGTAAAGATTGTGCATGAACTGCAGGAGACATAAGGGACATGGGTTCAATCCCTGGATCAGAAAGATCCCTGGAGAAGGGAAAGGCAACCCATGCTAGTATTTTTGGGTTGCAAAGAGTCAGACACGACTGACTGACTAGCACACACACATATCATTTGATAGATTCCGCATATAAGTGCTATCATATGGTATTTCTCTTTCTCTGACTTCACTTAGTATGAAATCTCTAGGTCCGTCCTTGTTGCTGCAGTATAGCAGCAAAAATATTTTATGTTACATTGGAACATAGTTGATTAACAATATTGTGTTAGTTTCGGGTGTACAGCCAAGTGATTCAGTTATATCCCTGTCTCTATTCTTTACAAATTCTTTTTGCAGAATATTGAGCAGAGTTCCTGTGCTACACAGTAGGGTCTTGTTTGTTATCTATTTTAAACATATCCATGTGTACATGTTCATCCAAAACTCCCAATCTTTCCCCTACACTAACCAATTATGTTGGTACCCTTATCTCTTGATCACCATAAATTTGTTTTCTAAGTCTGTGAGTTAGTTTCTGTTTGTAAATAAGTTCCTTTGCATCATTTTTTTTTTTAGATTCTACATATAAGTGATATTATATAATACTTATCTTTGTCTAACTTACTACACTCAGAATGATCATCACCAGGTACATCCATTTTGCTGCAAAAGGCATTGTTTTCTTATTTTTGTGGCTGAGTAATATTCCTTTTTATATATGTACCACATCTTTATCCATTCATCTGCTGATGGACATTTAGGTTGCTTCCGTGTCCTGGCTATTTTAAACAGTACTGCAATGAACACTGGAGTACATGTATCCTTCCAAACCATGCTTTTCTCTGGATATATGCCCGGGAGTAGGATTGCCCCAATTGCTTGTGTTTAAATCCAGCACTACTGATTCAGTTCAGTTCAGTCGCTCAGTTGTGTCTGACTCTTTGCAACCCCGTGGACTGCAGCAGCACACCAGGCTTTGTTGTCCATCACCAGCTCCCAAAGCTTACTCAAACTCTTGTCCATCGAGTCGGTGATGCCATCCAGCTACTGCTTAGCACATACCTAAATTCTCTGTCCCCTAGTTTCTGTCTGTACAATGAAGATAATAATTTTACCAATGAGTTAAAATGCATAGTGTACCATAGACAGTACCTGGAGCAGTACAGTCACTTGAAAAGATTCATATTGTGATTATTGTTACCTGTGATAGGGTAGCTATAATGATATTGATGGCATACTTGATAGGAGAGGTCATGAAAGACTACCTACATCAGGACGGGTACAAAGCTCTAGCCTTCCTTTTTGGATCTGTAGGTGGACACTGACCCTCAGCGGTTATAGTGGGTTCAGCCATGATCGGAAACAATGGCATTATTGGTGTGACACTTACATGCAAACTGAAGAATTTATTCAGGTGTTCACACAAATGTCACTACCTTAGTAATTCCTTCTGTCACCACCAAATCTAAAGAAGACACCAGTACACTTACTATCTCATCATCCTATTTTAAATTTTTTTATACTGGTTATTAGTATCTTATGTTTCCTGGTTTGTTTCACTCACTCATTGGCTTACTCCTTTCCTACCATGTGCTAGGCATTGTGTCAGTTACAGGAAACATAAGGAGGATGAAACAAGAAAAAGTCCTGGTCCTCATGGGACTTATATTCTAATGGACAAGGTAGATTCAAAATAAATAAATATATAAATGTATGGTAAATATCATATATTAGATGAAGAGAAACCTCATGAAGAAACACAAAAACAGTGCTGGGCTGCAGTAGGTAGGTAAGTTTGCAGTACTATATACTGTGTGCATTTCAGACTCCTGTTGACTATGAGGACTACTCCCTTTCTTCTAAGGGATTCTTGCCCATAGAAGTAAATATAATGGTCATCTGAATTAAATTCGCTCATTCCGGTCCATTTAGTTCACTGATTCCTAAAATGTCGATGTTCACTCTTGCCATCTCCTGTTTGACCACTTCCAATTCACCTTGATTCATGGACCTAACATTCCAGATTCCTATGCAATATTGTTCTTTACAGCATCAGACTTTACTTTCACCACCAGACTCATTCACAACTGGGTGCTGTTTACTACGTTGGCTCAGCCTCTTCATTCCTTCCAGAGCTATTTCTCTGCTCTTCTCTAGTAGTACATTGGGTACCTACAGACCTGGGGAGTTCACCTTTCAGTGTCAGATCTTTTTGCCTTTTCATACTGTTCATGGGGTTCTCAAGGCAAGAATGCTGAAAGAAGAACCAATCCCAAAGAAGAACAATGCCAAGAATGTTCAAACTACTGCACAATTTCACTCATCACCAACTCAGTGGACATGAGTTTGAGCAAGCTCTGGGAGATGGTGAAGGACAGGGAAGCCTGGCATTCTGCAGTCCATGGGGTCATGAAGTGTCAGACACATGACTGAACAACAATACTGTGTGCAAGGAATGTCTCACTAAAGGCTCACAGCTGGGCTGAGATCTGAAGAGTGTGATATATGTGGATATCTGGTTGAGGAGTGCTCTAAAGGGAATAGCAACTGCAAAGGGTGGGGGGTACACAGCTTAGTTGTATTCATGTCACAGTAAGGAAGTGGGTGTGGTGGGGATGAAATGAGTGAGGGGAGATGCATCAGTTGGCTTTTGTTGTGTAATAAGCCACCTCAAAGCCTAGGGGTTTACAACAGTGACCATTCATTTAGCTTAGTAACTTATTTGTGGCTAGTTTAGCTGGACAGTCTTCTGTTGGTCTTGATGAAGCTGTCACATATCTCTGGCAGCTATCAGAAGTTGAGCGCTGATTGGCCTTGGGGACCACAGACGGGATGGTTTATCTCTGGTCCGCATCCTCTAACAAGTTATTGGAGGCTTGTTCATATGGCAGGTCACTTCTCCCACATTCTATTGGTCAAAGCAAGTCTCATGGCCAATCCCAGGTTCAAGGCCTGGAGAATTTGACTGTTGACGGGACAAACGGCCAAACACTGTGTCCATTTTTTTGCAGTGTGCCCTAAGGAGAATGGCAGGGCATGAGGTCAGAGAGGATTTCAGCCTTGCAAGTTGTAAATGTGAGTTGATATTTTATTCATAATGTAAGTCGCAAATGTAAGCTGGAAAGCCATCCAAAGGTTTGGAGCAGAGCTTTGACATGGTCTGAATTAATAATTGAAAAGCGTTTCTTTGGCTGCTCCGTGGAGAAGAGACCATAAAGGGACAAAGTGGAAGTTGAATATCCAGTTAGGAGGCTGTTTCAGTAATCTTAAGTGAGGCTTGGTGGCAACTTAAACTGGGGTGGAAGCAGTGAAAGAGGTGAGAATTGACCACATTCTCCATATACGTTGAAAGTCATCCCTGGCTTATTCTCACTTTGTCATTTTGAATGAAAACTCCTTGTGGGCAAGGAATATTTTATTCCCACAATTTTTCCAGCTCCTAGGACCATGGCTGCCACGTGGTAGATGTTCAAAGCATATATGTTGAATGAGTGAATGAGTAAATGAATCTGCTGGACTTTAGATTTCCAAGGTGAACTTGTGGAAAGAGATAGAGCCCCCATTCTCAGAAACTCCTCCCGGGATTCCAGTGGCTCTGGGCTGCTCATGGATGCTGCAGAACAGCAGGTGCAGGCCCTGCTTGCTGTCCTTGGACCATCTGCTGGGAGGGGAGTGTCCTTGAGTTAAGCACTTAGCAGTGTAAGTAAGTACGGGCATAAAGCCTAGGGGAAATCCATTTGTGAAGGGTTATTTAGTACACAGTGCATTTTAAGCTAGTTCATTTTACTTCATTTCATTCTGCATGTTTATTTGAATCTGTGGGTTGAGTTTTTATTACCATAAATAGAAGTAATAAAACACTGAGCCTTGAGTTTTTTTTTTGCCTTAGAGGAATAATTGGTGGAATAAACTCAAAATTGGAGGATTCTTAAAAGGTATTGTCAGCAAGTCAGTAAACATAATTGTTCTGTTGGCTGATTGGACTTCAGCATCACCAAACAGAGAGTCTTCATGGGCAGGCATCTTTTAACGTTTTAAAATCCCAGAGCTTCCAATCTTCATGGTTCTGGGAATTTGGATTAAAATCAAATTTTCCTCAAGCTGTGTGTATAATGTCAGTGATGCTTCTGGCGTGATCTCTCCCCAGCTTGGGCCAGAGAGGGAAGAGCAGCCTCTTCAGAGCTCATAACTCTTCTCTTGCTCCAGACCTCAGCCCTCCCTCCCCACTACCAACAGCTCAAGTCTTTTGTTCCTTGGTTGTTTCTTCTCTTTCTTGACTCTTCAATGTCTCCTCTTTAATTGGATTATTTCCAAGAGTGGTGGTACAGAGGTCTAAAGTCTCCTCCCCCAATTCTAAGAACAGGACTGAAAAAGCAAAAAGCTAACAAATAAACCTACCTTTGACCTACTCAGCTACTATTTCCTTTTTCTTTCCCAGCCACACTCCTTAAAAGTATTGCCCATGATTAACTGTTTCTACCTCTTTGCTTCCCAGCCATTCTTCAACTCACTCTAAGAAGGATTCTTCTGTTATGTTCCTGAAACTGTTCTGGTAAAACCATTCATGGCCTGGAAGAGGGGTCTTCAGACATTCCAGAATATGATATAGTGGGTGATGCCCTCCTCCTTTCTTCTATTGCTCTTGATTTCCCTGACCTGGGTTCTTATGTTCTCTCTGACTGCTCTGGCTTTTTTGTTTGTTTGTTTGAATTTTTATCCTGGTTCTTCCTTCTCTATGTAGTGTGGTAATTCTTTCATGCTCATAAATCCAACTACCATGCTAATATCTCCACCTGAATGTTTAGTGGGAATTTCAAACTAAATGTCTATAGCAGAACTGTTGGTCTTTTCCCTTAAACCTCGTCCTCCTCCAGTCTCCCCATCTCTGAGTGCTGTACTCCCATTCACTTGCCTTCTCTAACCACCATCTATCTGTCTCGAGTCATGGCCACCTCTTATTTGGACCATTTGAATGTCCATTTAAATGAATTTTCTACTTCTCTTCTACTCAGATCCATTCTCTATCTATACAGCAGTGAAGGAAACATCACTTCTTGTGTTAAAATCCTTCAGTGGTTTGTTTCCCTGTGAGCTTGGAAAAAAATTTCAGTCCCTAAAATGACTCACAGGTTCTGCCTGACCAGGGCCATGCCTACATCTTCAAGTTCCTTTCATGTTGCTTGCATGTTCACCTGCCACTTTCCATCTCTGGTTCTATGTGTTCCTCAAAGTCCCCCTAGGTGTTCAATGCTCTTCCCCTTGCTGTGCACACCTGTCCCCAAGCTCTTCTCCTGACGAACTCTTGCCCATCCCTCAGGTCTCAGGATAAAAGAGTCTTTTGGTTGAGGGGGCTTTCCTGAACCCCTAAACCCATATCCTCCTTTCCTCCTTCAGAGCAGCCTGTGCTGTCTCATAGCAGTTGTCACAATTTATAGTTACTTGCCAGCTTCCTTTGTGCCATTTTGGGTCTAATTTCTGTGTCTTCTGCTGGCTGGTAAGCATCATGTGAGCAGGAACTTGCCTGTCTTTTCACCAACACATGTCCTACATCAGGCACGTGGTAAGCACTGTTATAGGATGAATGAGTGAGTTTTATGTCTGAGTTTATTGGGGAAGAAAGCAGTCATCAGTTTCCTTGGCCCTGTGGCCTTCCTGAGGGACCAGGTGCACCAGTGGGTGTGGCTGGGCTCTGTTGCTTTGTGTAGAGTTCTTCCTACGTACACGTTATTTTTTCCCGGATGTATAAACGGGTGTGAGTTCAGGACGGCGAAGAAAGAAGCTGGCCCTGAAACGTGTTTATGCAAATGAATCAATTTAAGCAAAGAAAATCTGATAAAGTCAATTTTTATCAGATGGTTTTAAAAGGTTAGTGAGTCAACATGCTGAATGGGTCCACAGTCAGGAATAAATAATTCACAGCATCCCAAATGAGCCCTATTACAGCACAGCTGATTCAGTCATATTTTATTTATCTCTGGACTGAAGAAAATCAATTTGAGGAGATTTGCAGGGCGATCCCGGTATCCTGGTACTTACCTGCTGTGGATGAGTGGGTAAGCACCAGGATACCAGATGTGTTAAGTTAGATGCTTCTTTTCAAGTGAAACAGCTGCAAAACTTTCTCCTGCTCTTTCTACCTCTCTGGTAAGATCTCCACTGCAGGTATTCAACACCACCGCAGTTTTCGTGCATTTGTTCTTCTCAGTGCACGTCTGACTTGTAATTTAAATGATGGCTCTGGGGTTCTAATAGTCAGAATGACATTTTCGTTAGAGTTTAGTTCTTCTCCTTTATCCATGTCTTCCCTAAATGTCCTAGCTGGACAATGTCAGATCTTCTCCTTGAGCTTTTATTCCTGTGCCCGAGAAAGTCTTAGCACTTCCTAGTGCCTGACCCTTCATGAGGTGATAGGACTCTGAGAAAGCAACTTCTGTTATAAGGGTGCTTTGGGGGAATTTTACCCAAATTTGATTGCTTAAACATTTGTCCCCCGATTTAGATAGCTCTTTATTTAGATGCATGAGTGTGTCTGTGTGCTCAGTCGTGTCCGACTCTTTTCGACCCCTGGATTGCAGCCCGCCGGGCTCCTCTGTCCATGGGGCTCTTCAGGCAAGAATACTGGAGTGGATTGCCATTCCCTTCTCCATCATGAGCATGGAAAGTAGGCAATCCCAGCTCCCTGCTAGGCAGGGCACACATCATGAAGGTAGCGTAGTGGGTGAAGTATATTTTCTGGTGAGAGGGATTCAGTTCCTGGCTCCCGGCATTGAAGTGTGGTCAGTTTGATTTCTTAGTGTGAGATTCAATTTTTTGGTTGTTGACAGACAGACAGAAGAGACCGAGGACAGTAACGTCAAGAATGCTGCTCATTGATTTTGAAATACTCAAGCATAAAGAGAATGGTTTTCTTTGTCGTCTGCAGGGTCTCTTTTGATGGTCATTAAGAAGTACACGCATATTTCAAAGGCAAGAATCATGTCACTAAACTTTGCCATCTCTCTCTCAGTGATGCTCAGCCTCACAAAATGCAAGGCAACATGGGCTTCCAAGAGTATCTAGTCCCCACAGAGAAATCCACAAAGCCAATCTCAACACAAGTGTTCATACTGAAATGTTCCTGGAAAAAAGATGAGTTTTAGAAAAGTAAGCAAGCTCCAAGTTTTCAGTTTAACAGATAAAATTTTCATATCAGTCTTTTTATTCTATCCTGCTTACCCAATTTTTAAAAAATTGTAGATGACTCCTAACTTACATGCTTCCTGTAAATGCTGTTTAAAAATTTTTTAAAGCATTTAAAGCATTTTGTAAATGCTTTTTTTAAGAAAAAAATATTCTCTTTGCATGTCATTGCTTCTATCTTCTCTTCTACCTTCCAAGGGTCTTGATTCAAATTTAGTGATATGATCCTGTAATCCTACTCCTGGGCATATATTTGGAGAAAAACATGGTCCAAAAGGATACATGCACCCCAATGTTGATTGCAGCACTGTTTGCAATAACCAAGGCATGGAAGCAGCCTAAATGCCCATTGATGAATGAATAAAGAAATGTGGGAAATATTACTCAGCCATTGAAAAGAATGAAATAATGCCATTTGCAGGAATATGGATGGACCTGGAGATTGTCATACTGAGTGAAGTAAGTCAGGCAGAAAAAGTCAAGTATCATATATCACTTACATGCAGAATCTTAAAAAAAAAAAATGCGATACAAATGAACTTATTTACAAAATAGAAACAGACTCACAGACTTAGAGAACAAACTTATCCTTACCAAAGGGGCAGGGTGGTGGAGGGAGGGAGAGTTAAGGAGTTTGGGACTGACATGTACACACTGCTATATTTAAAATGGATAATCAACAAGGACCTACTGTATAGCACAGGGAACCCTGCTCAATATTATATAACAACCTAAATGGCAAAAGATTTGAAAAAGGTTACATGTATATATATAATTGAATCACTTTACTGTACATCTGAAACCAACATAACATTGTTAATCAACTATACTCCAGTATAAAAATTAAAAAAAAAAATGGATTTAGTGATGAGTTCATTCTTCTCTCCTAAACTCATGAGGCTGTGGCATCAAGCTGCACTTGACAATTTTCCTCAGCCGAGGAGAAAGCCAGAAACTCAAAACACACACTTCAGGGAAGCACAGGAAGAGGACCTGAGTGCATATCGAATGTAAGTGTTATGAAGGAAATGGATGAATTAAGGAATGAGAGGGCACTCATTACAAAATAATGGCTTAAATTGGATTCACAGATTTTATCTTAAGAAGCCGACTGACGAAATATTTCAAGTTATGCTCACTGCAAGATGCCCTTTACAAAGTCCCACCTTAGCCTCCATTAAAAATGTTACTGCAGAGTCAAGACTCATAATCTTATTCATGACCTTCACCAACGACAGGAATTTATTCACTGCAGAAGGATAAAGTAATCGCAAGAGGGTGAGCCATAGTGTGCAGCTAAATACTGTAAATACCGTCAACTAGAAGAGCTTAGACTAATGGCTTTTGATTCCACAACACAGTTTTGTTTTTATTTTTTTTTTATCTTTTTTTAATTCTTAAAAGAACAAGCCCAGTAATCAAAGTAGATTTAATTAAGGGAAAATATGAGATCCCACTGCGTTTCTTTTTCATATCATTAATTAAGGCAGCCCTGTCTTCCTGATAACAAAAGAGTTCCAGTAATGTCTGCCCTGTATATGTACCACAAGCTCCTCCTTACCTACTGGTTCCACAATTGACACTTCTGGACCAAAAGGGAGATTGCCACTCAAGAATAATGATGCTTCCTGGGAAACAGACAAGTTGGAGATAAGAAAAAAGGGCATGCTGGCAACTGACCTGCAAGCCTAATCAGTTCACAAATGAAACACCAGAAATCTTTTTCAGATTTTGGCTTCCTTCTGTTTCTTTTCTTGAGTTGCATAAATCTCAGTTTGTATATTATAACCAAAGTTTATATTAATTTTGTTAATTCTTATGCTATAAACCAGCTCTGTGAAAAACTAAGATAATAGCTTCCTTTGAAAAAAAAATATGCTCTTGATATAAAGTATTGGTATTAGGAGGGAGGATTGTATTGTTAAAATTTTTTCAAAGACATTGTGCTGTTGAGATTTGTTTAAATTGTATAGTTGATGTACAATATTGTATACGTTTCAGGTGTACGATATAGTGTTTTAAAGGTTATGCTCCATTTATAGTTACTATAAAATATTGGATATATTCCTTGTGCTATACATTACATCTGTATCTTATTTATTTTATACATGATAGTTTTTGCATTTTATTTCCCTACCCCTTCACTGCCCCTAATCACCTTCTCGCTCCCCATTGGCCACTACTTGTTTGTTATCTATATCCGTGAGTCTGGTTCTATTTTGTTATATTCACTATTTTATTGTGTGTTTTATAGTTCACATATAACTGTTATCATACGGTATTTATCTTTCTCTGTCTGACTCATTGCACTTAGCATAATACTCTTTAAGTCCATCCATGTTGTTTCAAATGGCACAATTTCATTCTCTTTTTATGGCTGAGTTAAGATAGGCACAACAAAGGACAGAAGTGGTATGGACCTAACAGAAGCAGAAGATATTAAGAAGAGGTGTCAAGAATACATAGAACTGTACAAAAAAGATCTTCACGACCAGACAATCACCGTGGTGTAAAAATTCACCTAGAGCCAGACATCCTGGAATACAAAGTCAAGTGGGCCTTAGGAAGCATCTCTATGAACAAAGCTAGTGGAGGTGATGGAATTCCAGTTGAGCTATTCCAAGTCCTAAAAGATGATGCTGTGAAAGTGCGGCACTCAATATGCCAGCAAATTTGGAAAACTCAGCAGAGGCCACAGGACTGGAAGAGGTCAGTTTTCATTCCAATCCCAAAGAAAAGAAATGCCAAAAAATGTTCAAACTTCTGCACAGTTGCATTCATCTCGCGTGCTAGTAAAGTAATGCTCAAAATTCTCCAAGCCAGGCTTCAACAGTACGTGAACCGTGAATGTCCAGATGTTCGAGCTGGATTTAGAAAAAGCAGAGGAACCAGAGATCAAATTGCCAACATCCATTGGCTCATCGAAAAAGCAAGAGAGTTCCAGAAAAACATCTGCTTATTCTGTATTGACTATGCCAAAGCCTTGTTGGGTGGATCACAACAACTGTGGAAAATTCTGAAAGACATGGGAATACCAGATCACCTGACCTGCCTCCTGAGAAATCTGTATGCAGATCAAGAAGCAACAGTTAGAACTGGACATGGAACAACAGACTGGTTCCAAATAGGAAAAGGAGTACATCAAGGGTGTATATTGTCATCCTGCTTATTTAACTTATATGCAGAGTACATCATGCAAATGGTGGGCTGGATGAAGCACAAGCTGGAATCAAGATTGCCAGGAGAAATATCAATAACCTCAGATATGCAGATGACATTACCCTTATGGCGGAAAGTAAAGAAGAAACTAAAGAGCCTCTTGATGAAAGTGAAAGAGGGCAGTGAAAAAGTTGGCTTAAAACTCAACATTCAGAAAACTAAGATCATGGCATCCGGTCCTATCACTGCGTGGCAAATAGATGAGGAAACAATGGAAACAGTGAGAAACTATTTTTGGGGCTCCAAAATCGCTGCAGATGGTGAATGCAGCCAGCCATGAAATTAAAAAATGCTTGCTCCTTGGAAGAAAGCTGTGACCCACCTAGACAGCATATTAAAAAGCAGGGACATTATTTTGCCAACAAAGGTCTGAATAGTCAAACCTGTGATTTTTCCTATGGTCATGTATGGATGTGAGAGTTGGATTATAAAGAAAGCTGAGTGCCAAAGAATTGATGCTTTTGAAGTGTGGTGTTGGAGAAGGCTCTTGAGAGTCCCTTGGACAACAAGGAGATCCAACCAGCCCATCCTAAAGGATATCAGTCCTGAATATTCACTGGGAGGACTGAAGTTTAAGTTGAAACTCCAATACTTTGGCCACCTGATGCAAAGAACTGACTCATTGGAAAAGACCCTGATGCTGGGAAAGATTGAGAATGGGAGGAAAAGGGGATGACAGAGGAGGAGGTGGTTGCATGTCATCACTGTCTCAATGGACATGAGTTTGAGTGAGTTGGTGATGGACAGGAAAGCCTGGGGTGCTGCAGTCCATGGGGTCACAAAGAATTGGACATCACTGTGCAAGTGAACTGTACTAATATTCCATTTTATGTGTATATGTATATGGTGGCTTAGATAGTAAAAAATCTGCTTTGTATGTATATATATTCACATCTTCTTTATTCGTGCATCTGTGAATAGACACTTAAGGTGGCAGTCATATATTGGCAATTGTAAATAATGCTTCTATAGACATTGCGGAGCATGTATCTTTTTGAAATAGTGTTTTCATTTTTTTAAAGGTATATACCCAGGAGTGGAATTGCTGGGTCATATGGTAGCTCTGTTGTTAGTTTTTGAGGAAGCTTCCTATGTTTTCTACAGTGGCTGCACAAATTTTTATCACCACCAACTGTGTACCAGGATTCTCTTTTCTCCACATCCTCACCAATGTTTGTCATCTGTGTTCTTTTTGATCATAGCCATTCTGATAGGTATGAGATGCTATCTCACTGTGGTTTTAATTTGTATCTCCCTGATGATTAGTGATGTTGAGCATTTTTTCATGTGCCTATTGGCCATTTGTCTGTCCTCTCTGGGAAAATGTCTATTCAGGTCTTCTGCTCATTTTTTAATCAATTTTTTTTTTCGATGTTTCTTTGTATGAACTGTTTATACCTATTAGATATGAACTCTTTATTGGTCATATCACTTGCAAATATTTTCTTCCATTCAATAGGTTGTGTGTGTTTTTTATTTTTATTTTTTTTTTGTATTTTCAGTGATTTCCTTTGCCATGCAAAACTTTTAAATTTAATAAACAAAGTACCCCTTATTTATTTTTGCTTTTATTTCTTTTGCTTTAGGAGTGGGATCCAAAAAAATATTGCTGAGATTTGTGTCAAAGAGGGTTCTGCCTATATTTTCCTCTAAGAGTTTTATGGTCTCTGGTCTTACATTTAGGTCTTTAATCCATTTTGATTTTATCTTTTTATGTGGTGTGAGAAAATGTTTTAATTCCATTCTTTGTGTGGTAGCTGTCCAGTTTTCCCAGCACCACTTATTAAAGAAACTCTGTTTTCTCCATTGCATAGTCTTGGTTCATTTGTTGTAGATTAACTGACCATAAATACATGAGTGTATTTTTCAAGCTCTCTATTTGCTTCATTGACCTGGGCCAATCCATGCTGTTTTGATTACTGTAGCTTTGTAGTATAGTGTGAAGTCAGGGAGCATGATACCTACAGCTTTGTTCTTTTTTCTCAAGATTGCTTTGGGAATTCAGGGTTTTTTTGTGTGGTTCAATATAAATTTTAAGATTATTTGTTCTGGACTGGCACGATACTGGATGCGTGGGGCTAGTGCACTGGGACGACCCAGAGGGATGGTATGGGGAGGGAGGAGGGAGGAGGGTTCAGGATGGGGAGCACATGTATACCTGTGATGGATTCATTTTGATATTTGGCAAAACTAATACAATTATGTAAAGTTTAAAAATAAAATAAAATAAAAAAAAGATTATTTGTTCTGTTTCTGTGAAAAATGTCATGGGTATTTTGATAAGGATTGTGTTAAATCTGTAGATTTCTTTGGGTAGTATCAACATTTTAACAATATTAATCCTCCAATCCAAAACACATTATATCTTTCCATTTCTTTGTTTCATATTCAGATTCCTTCATCAGTGTTTTATAGTTTTCCTAGTATAGGTCTTTTACTTCTGTGGTTAAGTTTATCCTGGATACGTTATTCTTTTTGGTGAGATTTTAAACATAATTATTTTCTTGCTTTCTCTTTCTGATAGTTCATTATTAGTGTATAGAAAAAGAGTCAATTTCTATATATCAATCTTGTATCCTATACGTTTACTAAATCCATTTATTAGTTTTAATGGATAGAGACTTTAGGGCTTTATATATTAAATATTATGTCATCTGAAAATAGTGGTAGGTTTCATCTTCTCTTCCAGTTTGGATGCCATTTATTCTTTATCTAGTCTGATTGTTGAGGCTAGGACTCCAATACTCTATTATGTAGAAATGAAGAGAGTTGAAATTCTTGTCTTATTCTTTTTTTTTAAATTTTATTTTATTTTAAAACTTTACAAATTGTATTAGTTTTGCCAAATATCAAAATGAATCCGCCACAGGTATACATGTGTTCCCCATCCTGAACCCTCCTCCCTCCTCCCTCCCCATACCATCCCTCTGGGTCGTCCCAGTGCACTAGCCCCAAGCATCCAGTATCGTGCATCGAACCTGGACTGGCAACTCATTTCATACGTGATATTATACATGTTTCAATGCCACTCTCCCAAATCTTCCCACCCTCTCCCTCTGCAACAGAGTCCATAAGACTGTTCTATACATCAGTGTCTCTTTTGCTGTCTTGTACACAGGGTTATTGTTAGCATCTTTCTAAATTCTTATTCTGGATTTTAGAGGAAAGGCTTTCAGTTTTTCACTGTTGAGTATGTTAACTATGAGGTTGTCTTATGACAACATGGTCCCTCTGTACTAACTTTGATGAAAATTTTTATCATGAATGAATGAATGATGAAGTCTACCAAATGTTTTTCTGTGTCTACTGAGATCATGTGCTTTTTTTCCTTCTTTGCATTAGTGTGATATACGACATTAATTGATTTGTAAATATCAAAGTGTCCTTGTATCCCTGTAATAAATCAGTTGATCATGGTGTGTGATCCTTTTTATATGTTGTTTGATTTGGTTTGCTATTGTTATTTCTCCATTTTCATTTCTTTTTTTGTTTATATCTGTCTTCTCTCCTTTCTTCTTGATGAGCCTGACTCATAGATTATCACTTTCAAAAAACCAGCTCTTGGTTTTATTGATCTTCTCTATTTTACTGCAGGGGATCTCTATTTTATTTATTTCCTCTCTGATCTTTATTATTTTTTCCTTCAACTGACTTTGGGCTTTGTTCTTCTTTTTCTAATTCTTTTATACACCAAGTTAGGTTGTATATTTGAGATTTTTCTTGTTTCTTGAGGTAGGCCTTCTAAATGCTTTTTTTAAACCTCTAATGTTTAGTTCAAATAAATGCCTGCATGCTAAGTCGCTTCAGCTGTGTCCAAATCTGTGCAACCCCATAGACTATAGCCTGGCAGGCTCCTCTGTCCATGGGACTCTCCAGGTAAGAATATTGGCTTGGGTTACCATGCCTTCGGGGATCTCCCCAATCCAGGGATCAAAGCCATATCTCCTGCATTGATAGGCAGGTTCTTTACCACTAGCGCCACCTGGGAAGCCCGTAAAAGTGAACACTAACCCCAATGTGATTTGAACACACAATCTTTTGATCTGGAGTCAGATGTGCTACAGTTGTACCACAAGGTTGGCCTCAAATAAATACGTATTTAATATTATATAATTGTATTGTGTTCTAATTGTGCATTCAGATATGAAAATGCTGCTCTTCACCCACAACTGCTGCTGCTGCTGCTAAGTCGCTTCAGTCGTGTCCAACTCTGTGTGACCCCATAGATGGCAGCCCACTAGGCTCCTCCGTCCCTGGGATTCTCCAGACAAGAACACTGGAGTGGGTTGCCATTTCCTTCTCCAATGCATGAAAGTGAAAAGTGAAAGTGAATTCGCTCAGTTGTGTCTGACCCTCAGCGACCCCATGGACTGCAGCCTTCTAGGCTCCTCCGTCCATGGGATTTTCCAGGCAAGAGTACTGGAGTGGGGTGCCATTGCCTTCTCCGGATCACCCACAACTAGTAACCCACATATAAGCAGTGAAAATGCAATGATTTTTTTCTTGGAGTTGTGTGATTTTCTTCTTTATATCTGGTTTCCTTTGAGTCCAGTGACACAATTTAATGATTCATTTGTGCAAAACAGTCTTACAGGTACAGAAACTGAATTATGTGATCTTGATCTCAGTTAGTGTCCTAAACAATAGTCTTTGTCTTGTTCTTGTTTCCTAAAGGAGGCCTTTAAAATTACATGTATTAGAAATTTTCGAAATTAATAAAAACTTACAAATATAATTTGTCTAGACATCTAGGAAGAAAATATCTAGAGATCTAGGAAGAAAACATATTTTCTATGTTATCAATATGTTGCATCAATGGTCCTGGTGGAAAAAAAGTGACAGTTGCTGTTTTTGCCTTTTGGATTAAACATGCCTGGGCGTGCCTTCTCTCAGGGCTCAGCTGGTGAATTTCTGGGAACTCTGACCTCTTTACAGCTAATAGCTAGATGCAGTCCTTTGAACCCTTCTGTTCCAAAGAATGCCACTAAGTGCTTAATAAAATCATCTCCTGTGATGCTCACGGCAATCCTATAAGGTAGGTGTGATTATCCTGTTCTGAAAATGAGGAAACTGAGGCTCTGAAAGGTCAAGCAGATTTCCAAGCTTATGTAGGAAATAGCAGAATTAGGACTCTCATTGAGACTGGACCACATTGGGGCTTGTTCAGTTCAGTTCAATTCAGTCACTCAGTCGTGTCCGACTCTTTGTGAACCCATGGACTGCAGCACGCCAGGCCTCCCTGTCCATCACCAACTGCCATAGCTTACTCAAACTCATGTCCATTGAGTTGGTGATGCCATCCAACCATTTCATCCTCTGTCGTCCCATTCTCCTCCTGCCTTCAATCTTTCGCAGCATCAGGGTCTTTTAAAGAGTGAGTTCTTTGCATCAGGTGGCCAAAGTATTGGAGTTTCAGCGTCAGTCCTTCCAATGAATATTCAGGACTGATTTCCTTTAGGATGGACTGGTTGGATCTCCTTGCTGTTCAAGAGACTCTTAAGAGCCTTCTCCAACACCACAGTTCAAAAGCATCAATTCTTTGGTGCTCAGCTTTCTTTATAGTCCAACTGTCAGATCCATATATGACCACTGGAAAAACCATAGCCTTGACTAGCTGGACCTTTGTTGGCAAAGTAATATCTCTGCTTTTTAATAAGCTGTCTAGGTTGGTCATAACTTTTCTTCCAAGGAGCAAACATCTTTTAATTTCATGGATGCAGGCAGCATCTATAGTGATAAAGTTGTCACTATTTTCATCATTTCCCCACCTATTTGCCATGAAGTGATGGGACTGGATGCCATGATATTAGTTTTCTGAATGTTGAGCTTTAAGCCAACTTTTTCACTCTCCTCTTTCACTTTCATCAAGAGGCTCTTTAGTTCTTCTTCACTTTCTGCCATAAGGGTGGTATCATCTGCATATCTGAGGTTATTGATATTTCTCCCAGCAATCTTGATTCCAGCTTGTGCTTCTTCCAGCCCAGCATTTCTCATGATGTACTCTGCATAGAAGTTAAATAAGCAGGGTGACAATATACAGCCTTGACATACTCCTTTCCCAATTTGGAACCAGTCTGTTGTTCCATGTCCAGTTCTAACTGTTGCTTCTTGATCTGCATACAGATTTCTCAGGAGGCAGGTCAGATGGTCTGGTATTCCCAGGTCTTTCAGAATTTTCCACAGTTTGTTGTGATCCACACAGTCAAAGGCTTTGACATAGTCAATAATGCAGAAATAGATGTTTTTCTAGAACTCTTCTTGCTTTTTCTGTGATCCAACAAATGTTGGCAATTTGATCTCTGGTTCCTCTGCCTTTTCTAAATCCACCTTGAACATCTGGAAGTTCACACTTCACACTGAGGCTTGTGATATTAACTATCATCAATGCCAGGCAGGAGACACAGGTATGTGGTCATAAACACACATACTCATGTATACATGTGTGTGTTGACTGAAGAAAAAAAATACAACATACAAGTTGTAAATTTTTATTTGGAAACCTTCAGTTCAGTTCAGTCACTCAGTTGTGTCTGACTCTACAACCCTACATACTACAGCACGCCAGGCTTCCTTACTGAGGATTATAGCCTGGGAGCCAGCCACTCAACTCTGAGGAACAGTTCCAAAAAGGTAAGGGAGAAGCCAGGATATATAGGAATTTTTGCTGAAAAAAGAAACCTGTAGTCAAACACCAAAAGATTACTGCTAATCACACAAAAAATGATTATCGTGCTTTTCCATGTATAGGAAAGTGCAAGAGTCTGGACTCATTGAAATGATTTCACAGATATGCATCTCAACTATCCAGGGCCAGTGTCCAGAGTACAGAACATTTCCTGTTTTTCTTCGTTCTGAATGCCCCTCAGGGCACACCGCTGGGTACCGCTGCCAGGGCTGGTGGCTTGCTGGTGGGCAGCATTCGTAGTTTACTGGAATGGCTGGCAATGTTCCTTTTCCATAGGCATGCACGCGCACAGAAACACACACACAGACGCCGCACACACTACACAAGTGCTGTCTGCACAGAGCTCTGCTCCCGCAGCTGCAGGAGCAACTCAGACCAGAGCATACCCTTCTCGTGCCCCTCAGCTACCTGGAGAGACACTGGCAGTGTTTTCCGTTGCCTGCTCTCTCCGGCCACTGCAGCTCGAATCTCTCAGTTTGCAGACCTCCTCCTCTGCCCCAGGTCGCTAAGCCTTCTGGAAATGAATGGAACTGATCCTCTCTGCTCCCCCTTTTCTCCAGAGCTCGTCCTTCCTGGGGATGGTTCTGCCACCAGCAGGGCCCCTTTCTCTTCCCTGACAGATGTTAAGACAGGACCTTCCAAGTTCCATGCCCATCACTGGAGCCCTGTACCTTCCCTCCTCTCCATCTCTTAGCCAGAGATTTAGGCTTTATTTCTTTAGCAGGAGCACATTTAATATTGTAGCTATTTAATAATTTATTAATTACTTGGGAGCACAGGAGGCCTTATTTCACTGTCTGCAAAGCACGCTTAGTTTCAGTCATTCATTCTTCCTGCTTCCAACTATAAAACTTTTGTCAGAGAAGTTTTTTGAAGAATAGAATTTTATTTAATAGGGATATAACCTCCTAAAAGGACTTCCCTGGTGGCTCAGCTGGTAAAGAACCCTCCTGCCAATGCAGGAGATGCAAGAGATGCAGGTTCAAGCCCTGAGTTGGGAAGATCCCCTAGAGAAGGAAATGACAACCCGCTCAAGTATCCTTACCTAGAAAATCCCATGGACAGAGGAGCCTGGTGGTCTATAGTCCATGGGTTGCAAAGAGTCAGACATGATGCACGCACACATACAGCCTTCTAAAAAGCAATAATATGGTAATCTAATTTCTAAAAAAAAAAAAAACAATAGTGCTTCCTTCAAGCCCTTCTCTTTTCTCTAAACTGCTTACTTTTTTCACTCTAAGCATTTCTTGGGGAAGGGAAAGCTCTGGAAAAGTTGCCTTCACATCTCCTCTTAGATAAATCCTGTTCATAAATGAAGTGGCTTAAAAGCTAGGTCAGCTGTCATGTGAATAATTTAATATTCATCCCTTCTGTAATGTGCATTATTTTGGAACATTTCTCAGGATAGACAGAGATTTCCTAAGAAGTAGAGGAGCAGCTTAGTGAACACCTGACCTGTAAGCAGGTCCCTGGCCAGTGTTGAGGATCCTCCCTGAGTTGCCTCTGACATTGTGGGTCGTGGGGCAGGGGGTTTCTACAACTATCATGAGTTATGGGCTGGATCCGTGGGCTAGACGAGGAAGAGTTAAGAGTGACTAGTACATTAGCCCATAGGAGTGAGAAGATGGCCAAAGTTGAGACAGGAGAGGTTTCAGGGTAAGTTCAGAGGCGTCACAGCAGAGTGGCTGGACCAACATCAATGGTCACGTTCATGTCCCAGCAGCCAGCTTGGTGGCCTTGACTAGCAGTTTACTTCTCTGCTGGGACCTCTCTTTTCTCTTCCTTAAAACGAAGGGCCTCTGAGCAGCTTTCTGCCTCCTTCCACATGTGTTTCTACGAGGACGGGTTCTTGGTTGTGCATGTTCAGATCTGAAACAGGTTGATCTCTGTGCTCAGTAGACATGGTTTTCATCTGCACCCATCATTTCTCTATAAACCAGATTATCTTTGTTTTTCTCTTATCTGAAGAGCTCCCCTCTCTCCAGGACCACAGGATTATTTAGTTTCTAGGGTAGGTTCCCTCTCTGATGTGCCTAATCCAGAAGCTGTTTGGTATCAGAATGTTAGAATTACCCTAAAGTTGTTGAGTAACTTTCTTCTAGTTCCTAATCAAAAACCATAAAAGGCTAATTTGGGTTTCTTCAGTTTATGGAGACTCTGTGCAGGATGATAATACAGCATTATGGATGCTTTAGTGACCTTGGCTGTGGCCTTGGATGGGGGTAAGTCAGTCTGTCTTTCAATCTATCCATTCATTCATCATCCATTTGTCTACCTATCACACATCCATCCACCCATCTATCCTTCCCCTCTCTCTCCCTCCCTCTGTCCCTCCCTCCCTTCCTTCCTCTGTCCTTTCCTGCCTCCCTCTTCCTTGTTTCCATAACTCCCACCCTTCCTTCCTTCTTTCCATCCCTCCCTCTGTATCTGGAGTTATAAAGAAATCTTTCCTTTAGCAACATACTTTTCCTTCCTTTATCAATGCTTCACTGAATCATCTGTCATTCATTTCAAAAATTAGCATGCTGGGTTAATAGATGCCTGTAGCTTATTTCATGCAGAATCACAAGGAATTGGAATTTTTTTTTTTTAATTAGCACATTAGTCACCGTCTGATATTGTCCTCCCCGCACTGTTTCTCATGCATTTTCCAGCTGAGTCACCATGTAATGCAGTTGGCTGGCTGATGAGATGACCCCTGACACATTTGGACATCACCGCTCTTAGGTTTCTCAGGAAACTACATTGAATTATCTTGAAAAGAATCAGGCTTTTCCCCTCTCATTTTCTTTCTTTCTTTTTTTTTTTTTTTAAGATAAGCATACTTTAAGTTCAGAAGAGAGTACAGCTAAAATACCCACGATCTACACACAGTGTCTATTTTGGTCTTAAGTGTGATAGACTAGTTTCTCGACCTTGGCACTATTGACATTTTGGGACTGATAATTTTGTGGGGCTGACTTGTACACTGTACGATGTAAGCAGCTTCCCTGGCTTTTACTTCGTAAATGCCAGGGGCACCATTTCCAGTGATGATAACCAAAAATGTCTCCAAATTCTGTCAAATGTCCCCAGGGGAGAAGGTGGGCAAAAATCATCCTTGGTTGAGAACTAGACCAGAAAGTTACAGTGACTTTGGGGTCCTTTCATGCTGTCAAAACAAATCACTCACATAAAGAGATAAAGCAGAACTAAGTCTCCTTCACTGACTCAGTGTGGGTTCTGATGATGTGCCAGGCACAGTGCCAAGTGACAAGGATTCAGTCAGACATTGATAAGGTTTTGTCCCTGCCTGCACAGAGCTCCCAGCGAAGTCAGGGAAGCAGACGTGTAAACCGATCATCATGTATTGATGGGACTTAATAGGGAGAAAGTTAGTCATATTGCTGGATGTTCTGTGTCTATCAGATTGTGTACCAACATCACTTCTCAAACGATTCTTCTGGGGTCCTGCGAATACAGCCTGCCTTTAAATCAGGCACCCCAGAAGCATCCCTTGTTCTTTCCTTCACCTTGGAGCCTTGCTCAGGTTGTTCCTCCTGAAAGATCTTATGTCAGACTTTTACATCTCCAGATTTCCCCTGTCACTCACAGGCAGGCCAGGGAGCCATTCTGGATCGCTTTAATTTGCATTGATGTCTGCCCACCTAATTCCCATTATGAAACTCACAGTCTCTTCTGCACAGTTGATGGCTAAATTGCATGCTGTATTGCTTGATTCCCCTGTTTCTCATGCATTGGTCTCATCCCTCAAGTAGATTATGGGCTATTTGAGGTGAAGCTCAGTATTATACTCAAATGTTTGCATTAACGGCCTAAGAAGTCACTATTTGACTGCTGTTGGCTTGCAACTAAGTGTGAGAATTGAACTCAAATCTATTATAAAAGACAAGTAAAAGAGGGAGGAGGGTTCAGGATGGGGAGCACATGTATACCTGTGATGGATTCATTCTGATATTTGGCAAAACTAATACAATTATGTAAAGTTTAAAAATAAAATTTAAAAAATAAAAAAAAATTAAAATTAAAAAAAAAAAAGAAATGAAAGCAAAACCTGTAGCCAAAGAGAGAGAGGTGCTTGGTCTTCTGCCTGGTACGTTCTTTTCTGCCTAATGAACCTCTGCTGATGCGTCAAAACCCCTGAGCACATTACCTTCCTCGTTATGCTTTTGTGGCTCCAGATGTGAAGCGCGTCTCTGCTCTGCACTTTGAGAGTGCTGTGTGCACAGATGTGGTTGCTGAGGAATCCCCTGGGGTGAGCCGCTGCCTGGGTCTCTAGAACCCAACTAAGGAAGAAGTGCTAGGTGTGAAGATGTCCGTACACGTTATTCTGAGACAACTATGTCAGATGTCATTTTACAGTGAAGAACACTGAGGTCCTTAGGAGAAGAGTAACTCACATGGTAGAACAGCCAATTCCAGTTCTCTTTTTGAACCAGTCCCCCTATAGCCAAGGAAAGCCACTGTGTAAAGACTGCATCAGTTACACAGAAGAGGTGGTTTTGATTCATGATCTGGTCCTTAATGATCAGGGGTATTGTTCTGACCCCCAGGAGAGTATACGGTGTTCAGTCTTCTCAATGAAAATAACCAATAAACCATCTATGGTAAGAATAGAAAAGAGCTTTATCTGAGATAAGTTGAGGACTGTATCTCAGGAGAGACCCTCTCATCTAACTCCAAGGAACTGCTCCAGAGAAGCACGGTTTTCCTGCTTGTCAGAACAAAGAGCATGAAACAAGTCAGGGATACATTCCTGGAAGGTTTCAAGAAAAACAGCTCAGGATGTCCACAGCCAGTCAGTATGGCTCTGGCACCTGGGAAGACAGTCTTATCATCAAGGGAGGGCCACCACTGGCACCTCAGGAAGGGACGCACTTAATCCTTATTTTTAGCATGGACATTCTCTGCTCCTCGGTGCACCATTTTCTTTAATAATTAAAGCAGGTGTGCAACGTGTGTGTGATGGGCCACAAACAGGATGTTTTAGTTAGCGTAAAATTCATGTCAACTCAAGTATAAGCCGAACGACTTCCCTGTACCTCAGGATGTGAACGTTACTTTCATCAGTCTGCATGAACTGAGTGTTTCAAATGAGAAGGTAGTTGCTTTCCATGCAAATCCTGTTCCAAAAGCAATGCTGAAAAAAGTAACAGCCCATTGAGAGTTTTAGTAAGTTCCATTAACAAAGGTAGCTTTCAATTCGTGGAGAGAACAAGTAAATACGATTGTGACCACCTACTAATTACTTAGAGATGCCCTGGGGAGTGTGCGTTCAAACATTGTGCTAATACATGCATGCTCAGTCGCTCAGTCATGACCTTCATGGACTGCAACCTGCAACCAAGCTGGTTCCTCTGTCCATGGGATTTTCCAGGCAAGGATACTGGAGTGGGTTGCCATTGCCTATTCCAGGGGATCTTCCCAATCCAGGTATCAAATTTAAATCTCTTGGGTCTCCTGCATTGGCAGGTGGGTTCTTACTGCTGCGCCACCTGGGAAGCCCATTCAAACATCATTAGTACCAAATATTGAGAAGAGTATTGAAACAAAAGTGCTTTATATGCAGGCATACACTTTTAATTCCTATGGGATAAAATCTAGTTATTGAGATTAACTATATTAGACAGTTGACACTTGAGGCAAATTTCCCTGATTTGAAATAATGGATAGCACTTGCTTTTGTTGCAAGAAAGAATTAACACAGAGAGGGAAAGGGCAGTATAAGGTCTTGAACACTGAAGAGCTGAAGTGTATTTTTATTTGAACACTTGGAACGTTAAATCTGGATCAACATGCCTTTGACAAGTATGGACATCTACAACAATCAAAACAGTTGAACAAGAGATTACCTTGAGGGATGAGATATGGATGGTTCAGAAAGAATTAGACAAATAAAATGCAGGAGTAAATATGCATTTTCTTAAGTGAGATACAGAATCTTTGGTATCTTCATGTAGACTCCATACCCTACATTTGCTAAAAAAAAAAATACTAGCTTGTGGCCCTAGTGGTAAAGAACCTGCCTGCCAGTGCAGGAAATATAAAGTGATGTGGGTTCAATCCCTGGGTCAGGAAGATCCCCTGGAGGAGGGCATGGCAGCCCACTCCAGTATTCTTGCCTGGAGAATCCCATGGACAGAGGAGCCTGGAGGGCTACTACAGTCCATAGGGTCGCAAAGAGTCAGACACGACTGAAGTGACCTAGCACGAATTACTTCAAAAAGCTGTTGCTCCTGTTAATACCAAGTCACTTGAGAGATTTTTCTCAGTGAGGTGAAACCTTACATCTAACGATACTCATCTTTTATGAAAAATCTTCACACTTTCTGCTCCTTTGATCTGCCATCTTCCTGTGACTCTGGAGACAGCTGGATAGGTTCAGCCTCCATTTACAAGTCAGATCTCAGACTTGGGATCTGAATAGAGGACAGCTTTGGTTAGAAGGGTTTTTCTGGGCAGATATTTTGGAAAGGCTCATCTGACATATGGAGTTAGTGTCCATGTCTCTGGCCATTCACAGACACTCCTGTTCAGCTTCCCTCCCTACTCCATGTCCGTGGGCTCTGCTAGTCCTGCTTCTTACTTAGTGATGAAGCTTTCTCTTTGTTCCTCTCAACCTGGAGTTGAATTTTCAAACTTGCTAGGCTTATCTGATCACTCTGGCCCAGCCCTGAATTTTTGATCCCTTTGCTGTTCCACATGGCCTCAGGCCAGTTTAACATTTTTTTTCCTGATTCATCCAAGACTATTCTCCTGGAGTTAAAGTCAAAGGGCAGCCTTGCCTCAGTTCAGTTCAGTTCAGTTGCTCAGTCGTGTCCGACTCTTTGCGAACCTATGGACTGCAGCATGCCAGGCCTCCCTGTCCATCACCAACTCCTGGAGTTCACCCAAACTCATGTCCATTGCGACAGTGATGCCATCCAACCATCTCATCCTCTGTCGTCCCCTTCTCCTACTGCCTTCAATCTTTCCCAGCATCAGGGTCTTTTCAAATGAGAGTTCTTCACATCTGGTGGCCAAAGTATTGGAGTTTCAGCTTCAGCATCAGTCCTTCCAATGAATATTCAGGACTGATTTCCTTTAGGATTGACTGGTTGGATCTCCTTGTAGTCCAAGGGACTCTCAAGAGTCTTCTCCAATACCACAGTTCAAAAGCATCAATTCTTTGGCGCTCAGCTTTCTTTATAGTCCAACTCTCACATCCATACATGACTACTGGAAAAACCATAACTTGGCCTATTCATGTGTAAATTCCATGTGACCCCAGTTGTCATGAGGAAACCTGGGATGACTCTCAACACTGGAGGGAAATCTTCTTAGGGTCCACCTTCTCTCAGAGGTTTCCTTCCTGGGAGAAGAATATTTCTCTCCTACTTCATAATCCAAGAACCCAGGCACATAGTTCTGGACACTCATCCCAGGAAGTGTGCACGTTTTGAGGTACAGGGAATGCTAAAACATCTTGTTTGTGGTCCATTAAACACATTTTGTGCTGGCTTCCCTGGTGGCTCAGTGGTAAAGAATCGACCTCCAGTGCAGTGGAGTTGGGTTCAGTCCCTGATCCCGGAAGACCCCCTGGAGAAGGAAAGAGCAACCACTCTAATATTTCTTGCCTGGAAAAATGCCATGGACAGAGGAGCATGGCGGGCTAGTCTTAATGTGTCTGATAGAACTTAGCAACTGAACAACAACAAAACATACATTTTACAACTGCTTTAATTATTAAAGAAAAGGGTACAAAGACCAGAAGTAGTGAATGTCACTCATGCTGCATTATTATATTTATATATTGATGGATTTGATTTGCTAATATCTTATAGAGGATTTTTTTTTTTCCATCTATGCTCATAAGGAGTATGGTCTGAAAGGTTTTTTTTTTTTTTCTTGTAATGTTTTTGTCAGGTTTTGGTACCTGGTTGATGCTGACCTCATAAAATGAGTTGGGAAATATTCTGTCCTCCTTTATTTTCTGAAAGAATATGTGTAAAATTGACATTTTATTTTCTAAATGTTTGATAAACTTCTCCAGTCAAACTATCTGGTCCTGGAGATGTTTGTTCATTTGTTTGTGGAAGGCTTTGGATTAAAACTTCAATGTATTTTATATAGCATTATTCTATTTCTATACATTCTATTTCATCTTGAGTCAGTTTTGGTAAGTTTATTTTTTTCAGAGAATTTGTCTATTTCATATTTGTAATTGAATCCATTGGCATAAAGTCGTCTACAGTGTTGTTCTAGTGTTCTTTTCCTCTGTAACATCAGTCATCACATCTCCTCTTTCATTTCTTGGTTTTATCGATTTTATTAACATTTAAGAGAAGCAGTTTTGTGTTCCCCTAATTATTTTTCCTAGGTCATTTGGATTTCACCTTTCTCACACAAAGCAAATTTCTCTTGCATGACTTTTATCTCAGGTCTGACACATTTATGAAAATGCTTTTCTCACAGAGAAGACTCATATTAAGCCATGAAATCATTTTTAATATGCAACCTATAAATGAGAGTCTTCAAAGAATAGGCATATAATTAACTGAATGTTTTATCCACCCGTCAAATTGATTACACATTGAGATGTTTTCTGCCAGCGTTTCAAATTCCAACTTTAGTGGTTCAATTTAAACACCATCTAAAGATGATTGAAAATGGGTTTTCGCTGAATTCATTTTTCTGTAGAGGACCCTTCTTGAGAACAGGTGTTTTCTCCTGTGACACTGGTAAGTAATACCACCTGTCACACTGCATGCTATAAACCACTGTTCTGCAAATCTATTAGCTGTGATTCATATCTGACCTGCCTTGTAAAAACAAAGATGAAGCCGTGCTTCAGACTGAATGACTTAATGCACACTGAAACAATCTACTTTCTCTGAGTTTAGCCTCAGTCCCTCTGAGCACGTGTTATTTTCAGGGAGGAAATTGGTTCTAAATTGAGAGGCTGCATTAACTCTTTCAGACAACAGAATGACAGGAACACATCTTTCTAAACAGCTTCCTGGAGGCCTGATGGAGTGCACACCTTTCTCTGGTTCTCATCTTACTGGATGAGATTTTTACAAGGAGGGGACTCGATCTCATCATGGCTTGGGCACCCATCATTTCTTTAAAGAAAATTCCTGGCTTTTTATTCCATCCTTTTTTGTCTGAAGACAGTAATACACCTGTGATTGTATTGTTGTTCAGTCGCTCAGTCGTGTCCGACTCTTTGTGACCCCATGGACTGCAGCATGCCAGGCTCCCCTGACTTTCACCATATCCCAGAGCTTGTTCAAACTCATGTCCATTGAGTCAGTGATGCCATCCAACCATCTCATCCTCTGTCAACCCCTTCTCTTTCTGCCTTCAGTCTTTCCCAGCATCAGGGTCTTTTCCAATGAGTCAGCTCTTCTCATCAGGTAGCCAAAGTATTAGAGCTTCAGCATCAGTCCTTCCAATGAATATTCAGAATTGATTTCCTTTAAGATTAACTAGTTTGATATCCTTGTAGTCCAAGGGACTCTCAAGAGTTTTCTCCAACACCACAGTTCAAAAGCATCAATTCTTTGGCACTGAACTTTCTTTATGGTCCAACTCTCACATCTGTACATGACTACTGGAAAAACCATAGCTTTGACTAATAAGGACCTTTGTCAGCAAAATAATGTCCCTTCTCTTTAATATGCTTTCTAGGTTGGTCATAGCTTTTCTTCCAAGGAGCAAGCGTCTTTTAATTTCATGGCTGCAGTATGATTTCATTGGTAATGGCAACAGTTAGTGCCATGGTTTCAGAGCAGTCTATAAAAATTATTGGGGTACTTGTCGAGTTTCCCATGAAGGGGATGCCAAACCAATACGGACCCTCACACAACATTGTACCCCGTTTGGGGCCACACACACTTGTCTGTGTCTTTCCGGCACTGATGGGCCTTACTTGGTACATCTCCGAACAGTCATACATAAAGAGAATATTAAAAAGTTTCCAGTATGAGTTTATTTAATTCTTTCCAAACTTTGTTAAAAATTAAAGAAATATAATTCCACTAGCATGTCATCATTATGTTAATATTCATTTATGTGTATGTATATGTGCTTAGTCCCTCAGTCGTGTGGCCCACCAGGCAAGAATCCTGGTGTGGGTTGCCATTTCCTTCTCCAGGGGAATCTTCCTGACCCAGGAGTTGAACTTGGGTTTCGTACTGCAGGTGGATTCTTTGCCATCTGAGCTACAAGGAAAGCGCAATATTCATTGAACAAACTGCAGCTTTCATACTGAAGAAGTATGTGAGGATCCCGTTTGAAAAGCTATTGGTCAGGTTTAGCTGGTATTCTGCTGAGCTGCTTTTTGCATTTGTTGACCTTTTTCATCCCTAGAGTTACCTTTAGATAGATATAGCTATGTCCTCTTTGGTTTTGCTTTTAGATGAAGGATGTGTCAGTTTAAACAGACAGAAGATGTGAAAAGCAGACACTATGCAGAGGAAGACACTTAAGAAAGAAGTCAGGCTTTGGAAACAAATCTGAGTTTAAATTCTCACTTCTTTACTCACTGGTGGCTTCTCCAGAACTGAACTTTATCCTGTCGGCAGTGATGGAATAGATGTGGAGAGAATGTTAATCTGGCAATCAGATAGGTGATGAAAACTAAAGTCAGGTATGGTGTATTTAAAGCATTGACTAAGTGTTTTCTGCTCTTTGGTGAACACAACGGGAGATGAGACGCAGCTTCTGCTATCATGTCATGCAATGTGTGGATGATAGGATTCCAAGACAACATGGGAGTCCAGTGAAAGAAATCCATGCTAATCAGAGCTATACAGAGTGGCTTGTGGGGTCCATAAGGAGGAATTCTGCTTAGAAGAGAAGGGGCAGGAGGGGGCTGCCTTTTAAGAGGAGTTGGCATTACAGCAAGTTATGGATAGATGAGAGATTTCATCAAGTGAGAATGTGCTCAAAAGCAGAGACGGGACCGAAGTAAAAGGTACACAGCCTTTGAGAGAATACAGAGAATCAGATGAAGCTGAATTGAGGAGTATGCCTCTCTCGCCTCTCTCCCTCCCTTCCTCCTTTCATCCCTCCTTCCCTACCTTCCTTCTTTCCTTCTTCCTCTTTCTTTCCTTCTTCCCTGTCTTCCTTGTAATATTCTTCCATCCCTTTCTTCCATCCTTCCTGCAACAGTTATGTGCCAGGCACTGGGAATATGTGCTGAAAAAAATATTTAGCCCCCTTAATGGAGCTTAGAGTCCAGCCCAGTGGGGGCAGGTTTTCTTTCATTAGGAATATAGATTTGAGTGTTTAAATAGAGGATCAGCAAGTGACTCACAGCTGGCTATGCAGCTAGAAAGCTGTCATAGTAGACCAGAAAAGACAGTCTTGAAGCTTTTATCAAAAAACTGCCATGGCACTGAAATGATGGGGTATAGGAGAAAGACATGGCAACCCACTCCAGCATTCTTGCCTAGAGAATCCCGTGGACAGAGGAGCCTGGTGGGCTGCTGTCCATGAGGTCGCACAGAGTCGGACACGACTGAAGCAACTTAGCATGAATACATGCAATTAACTGTTATCAGAGCTCAATGAAATTATTACACATAATAGTAACAGGGTTAAGAGCATGACCTAGAGGCCAGACTATCTGGGTTTATATCTCAACTCCAGTCCTTACAAGGTGTTTTAATTTGGAGCAATTGTTAAGCCTCTCTCTACCTGTTTCCTTATCTGTAAAATGGGGATTGTAATAGTACCTCCCTCCTAAGGTAGCCAGGGAAATTAGATGAGTTAATATGTACAACTTCTTAGAAAAATGCCTGGCACATATTAGTCCTGGATAAATACAGGCCATGAATATTACATTACTTCTTCTTGTACACTAAATTAGAATGAACTTCCCAATGAGGAACCAATTGGTCCCAATTTTTGTAGAAACAATAGGTTCAATAGTTGTGTAGAGGTGAACAGCTTTTCAGAAATATAAGAGTCATACATATTCACATATTATAGACTGAAAGAAAATAACAGCAATTATTGGCTTTAAACCAATCTGATTATTGTTACTTTCCTTTCCAAACTTGGGAAGACATTTAAGTGAAAAAAAAAATATATATATATATATGTACATACTTATGTATGAAGTTTTAGAGGAGAAAAAAGTGTGCTCAGCAGTTGACAAATTTTGTTCAAGATTCAGAAGTGCCTTACAAACTGCAGTCCAGGCCTTCAGTATTATTGTGGTAGAGAGAGAAGCCCCAAGACACTCATCTACTGTTTTTATTGTCCAAGCTAATGGTCCATTAACACAGTTCCTTTAGGCTGAGCCTGGTAGAAAATGAGTGTCTTCCAGGCGTGTTTCCTTGTGGTGGGAAGTAGTATTTTTCCTAGGGGAAGAATGTGAAAAATCCCACTTTTTGTACATAGTGGTAAAAATAAGAGAGCGGTATACAGTGGGTGAAGAAATTATCAAGATGGTGTCAGTGCTCAAAGGGCAATCTCTAAGTTCATAATTGGTTTCATAAATTTTATTCAGTAACGGTTTGTCCTCATTAGCTTCAGTGAAATAGTACTAATTTTAAGGTTCATCAGCATGTGAAGAATATACATGCACTTTCAGACACACTTGCACGCACATTTGCACTATTAGCGAAGTAACAGAAAACCAAAATTGCAGGGAGTTCATTACAGATTTTGAACAGTTTGTCCTTCTTTAAAAGTAAATTTCAAAAATCTCAAAGTACTTCTTATATCCACCACAAAAAAATCATTTCTATGATAGTAAATAATTGAGCCTCCAGGTGTATTGTAATCAAGAGTTGTTCTTTTTTATCCTAGCTTCCTGATATAATTTTAAATGCATTGATTGCAAACAGCCAGGCATTTGAATTTAAACCATTTTAAATTTGGTAACACCAAACAAGTGTGAGGCATCAATATTTCCTTTTTTTCTTGTTGGGTTGACTTACAATGTTGTGTTAGTTTCATTTGTACAGTAAAGTGATTCAGTTATACATATGCATATATCTGTCTTTTCAGACTCTCTTTGCTTATAGTTCATTGCAAAATATTGAGTACACTTCTCTGTGTTATACAGTAGGCCCTTGCTGGTTATCTATTTTAAGTATAATAGTGTGTATATTTTAATCCCAACCTCTTAATTTATCCCTTCCCTCCCCCACCCTTCCCCTTTGGTAACCATAAATTTGTTTTCTATGATTGTGGGCCTATTTCTATTTTGTATAAATTCATTTGTATCAGGGTTTTTTTTTCTTAAGATTCCAAATATAAGTGATACCATATGCTTCTTATTTCTAGTAAGTCTGTCTTGTTGTTCATTTGCCTTTCTCGTCAAGGAATGGCTGAGCCTCATGTTTGGGAAGCCTGCCGCCTGAGCATGGCCTCCCTGTCCTGGCAGTCAGCTGACTCTGAAACCCAGAGTCACCAGCTTCCTTGTCCCAGGACACACCACAGCACCATAAGACCATCCCCACCAGTTCTCCCAAATCCAAGTGCCTACGAGGGTGTCTGTGGCCACCATGCAGTTACTCAATTGTCATGCAGGCAGCCTGGATCAACTAATTAATTAATAAGCTTAACTGGAGTGAAATATAATTAATTATACAATATTGAGCTGTTCAAATTTAATGCCAGTGAAATTACATAATGAATCTGGCAAAAGGAAAATAGATATCAGTATATAAAGTGCATTCCTGGTGAACCTTCTTCACACACTTTTGACTTTCTGACTCCTGTGATGCAGGCGTATATATTTTGAAACTTGTAGCCCATCCTGTGAAAATCAAACACACATACATACACACACAAATTGGACATCTTTGCCTCATGGGTTTAAAATGATGCTTTGTTTTCATCTGTGTGATGTGATTAATAAATTGATAAAGACTAACATAGTGTATACAGACCTGTTAGCATCCATCTAAGTTGGAGATTAGTTGGAAGCAGTTTTCTATGTTGCTTACCATGTTGTTGTATTTAATGCAGACTTTAATGGGCATCAAAACTAAACAAGACCACAGACACTGACACTTCACACTTGGCTGGCAACACCAAATTTTAAATGGTTTAAAATTCAAATGCCTAGTCATTTGAAATTAATGTGCTTAATGTTATGTCAGGAAGATAGTGAAAAAAAATAAAGCTTCAGATACATGCTCAAAATATAATACTGATTTATTTGTAATGATATAATAATGTGATGATATTGACTAGTTCAGTTATTATTCATGCAAATTTATAAAAATAAGGACCACTTTTCAGTAAATTAATCTTCATATTAAAATGATTAAAAATGTCTTCACTATAGAATCCACAAACTTTGTCATTTGGTTCTGGTTTTTTTTGTTTTTTTGTTTTTTCTTTTTTTAAAGAGAAGCCAGTAAGTGACTTGAGAGAATGAAGTATTTTGAATTCATTTTGATATTTAATCTTTAACAAATGTAGCCTTATGTGTCTTAAGAATATGCAAGGTTCAAATCATGCTTAAAATCATTATATGTAACTTATTTGTGGTGAGAGACCGAGGCATTGAGGAAGAGAGGGAAGTTATGAGTAGTGATAGACTTCTTTCTGGGGATTCACATATTCACACTCCAGGTAAGTAAAGAGTTTAAGGAGGTTGTCAGATTCACCCAATGGATTCTGACTGTTGAAGCTCATTTGTTTTTTAAAGGTTATTTAAACTGTTTAGCAATTCTTCTGACAAGCCATATGTTGTAACAGCTACAACTCTCACACACAAGGAGACTGTGAGGGTTGTTTTGAGTTTCATTGCTTGACTTACTGGCAGACCATAATAGCGATTCTAGTTGTGTTTCTGTCTCAGTGATGAAAAGTGAGAACATGATTAATTAATTCTCTCAAGTTGGTAACACCCTTGAAAGATTTTTCATCATTTGTACAATAAATCCTCTCAAATGTTGATACTTTGGACACCAAATTATTGTCTCCATTGAATGGTGGTCCCTTATACAGTTTGTGAGTTTCAAAGATACTCCTTCAAGTACAAATTCTAAATCTTGACAAGAATGGCTTCATGGATTGCTCATTAGTTAATAAATAGCCAGTAATATCTGAGCATATGAAATGTAGCAATAACAGATAACACACAGTTTTATAGTTTCCTTATAATTATTTCAGTGTGTTAAATTACTTTTTCACAGATGTTCTTATATAGCTTCTTTATTTACTTTTTACATTTTTTCACAAAAGGAGATACTTCCCTTTTTTGCAGTAGCCAGATGTATTAATAGCAAAATAAGTTTCCAGGCAGAGGAGTCCTCATCATGTGTCTTCAGAGTGCATTTAATTTCATGCATGTGTGAAAGATGACAATGTGATTCCTCAGTACTAAATATTCCTCAGCCATTTGCACTCAGTATGGTTATCCGGAATAAAACTAGATTAAATTTGCAGAGTGGTGAATTATGGAAAATAATGAAGTTGAGGCAATTCATTAATCTTTATCTACTGGTCTATTTTTTATACACTGAATGAAATGGGAAAAAAAAAATTCATTTGGGGACCGATCAAATTGAAAAGGGTCTAATGTGAAGAGAAACATGGGGCTAAAAATGTTTTTTTTTTTTCTTTTTAAATTATCCACAGCACTTTTTCTTACATGCCTCTGTTTTTCTTTTAGTGGCAAAGCATTTCTATAACACTGGTTGAGAAAGTTCAGATGATCGCTGTAATTCTAGGATCCCTGTTCTTAATAGCGAGTGTGACCTGGCTCCTCTGGTCAGCCTTCAGCCCCTATGCAGTGTGGCAGAGGAAGGACATCCTTTTTCAGATCTGCTATGGAATGTATGGTTTTATGGATCTAGTGTGCATAGGTAAGACCATGACGTTCAACGCTAACAAACTGTCAGTAATCCGTTTCTTCCAGCTCTTTCGTTTCCATCAGTCGGGTCTAACCTAGAATGTGGCGGTTCACATGATCTTGGTTCTCTAGCTCATTAACTGCCTGGGGCACCACAATCCACCACTTTTCTCAAAAAGCGTAGCATCTCTGTTCTCAAGTAATCTGAAAAAAAAAAATGAACAGGATAATGCCCCTTTAAAGTGGTTTATTTTGCATCATAAATAAGGAGGAGTTGAAGAAATTATTTGGGGATGGGCGATGGAAGGATAGTCATTTAATTTCTAAGAATGAACAGCAACTAAATCCCCCTCACGAAGCTGGGAAGGTATTGACTAATGTCAACGGCCATAGTGTGCGTCCGGGGAGAACACGGATACCTGGAGGTCTTACGTCGTGGCCTGGCAACCTCAGACTCCCTGCCCAGGACATAAAGGGCTCCTTGTAAGGGTAAGGACTCGGGGACAGTTTTCCTTGCCATTCTGTGCCGCTTAGTTTCACTTATTACATTTAGTGGTTCAGAAGAGGAAAAGGATGGGATGCTTTAGCCAAAATAGATGCTACAGAAAGGGTTCTTTACATGTTTCACTGGCCCAATCTCATTTCCCTTGTACCATGGAAAACAGAAGCCGATTCAGGCAGCATCTACTTGTGTATGAGATGCCACAGGCATTGCGATGGTGACCAGTTGGCACCGGGGGACAGGCATGGAGAGCAACCGTACCTTACCCAGGAGAGCCCCTGCTCAGATGTGGCTGGCAACTTACAGGATGTAAAACGAGCCCAGGGAGGAAAGTATGGTCCGAGGACCACCCTTGGCCGCAGCAGCCTCTGCAGCGTCTTATAAAGAAATGCACGTTCTCAAGACCCGCCCCAGACCTGCCAAATCCAACACTTCAGGGTACACCCTCTCCAGCCACCATCTGTGTTCACAAGCTCACTGACGGGCAGATAATGTGAGAGCCACTGACTTCAGGGAATGGACTCGACCTCCCATCGAGTGCCTTGGTTTCTAACCCTGGCCTCTGCTCGGACAGGTCAACCTTGTCTCTCTCTATTTCTTTTTTTTTTTCCTCACCTATAAAAATGGGAATAAGCCTCCATAGCACACAGACTTAAATAAAGGAAAAGACTATTATAAAATAATTATGTTTGTAACTGGGAGTTGTAGATTAAGTGTGTTTGAAAAAGACACAAACACTGAAAGACTTGAAATCACTTAGAGTAATGCCTCTACTCACAAAAGCCTTTCAATTAGCAGCAATTTCAATATTCTCAGTCAGTTTTTCTAAGAGAACTTCGTACATTTAAAAACTATGATCAGCTGGAATTTCACCTCTTTTTCTTTTTTTTGCCATTGTTACTAACACAAGACTAGTAAGAAAGAAAAGTATAAAATTTCAAGTCAAGAAGGAAATAATGGAGGGAGATGTCATGAAAAATATGTAAACTGAGCAGATGTGGCCTGAATAATTGGGCTAATCATGTATATGAACAATTTGCATTAAATGTGATAATACATATGTAGGCATTTGGAAATTCCAACTCTATTCAAATAAATCTCTGGGGTATGGCTCTAAATTGAGATGGATTACAGAATTGTTCTACAAATCCCTCAACAAATTCAGAAATAGTGTTTTCTATCTTTCAATATAAAAGTTATAAAATGTGGTATTCCATTGATATTTAGAGGAGAGATGAAAAATGAAAGAACCATTGGGCTCCCAATCTGACCTGAAGGGAAACAGTTGACTTTATTACAGCACTGAAAGGGCCAGGCCTTTCTTGCTTAGGAAATCATCTTCTTGAATTTCATAGCTTGCATTTAGTACTGAGTTATTATATCTTAAATTTTGATTGCTGATGCCAGTCTTTTAATCCAGATTATTAGGATTCTGGTTTTAAGAGCACATACATAGGAACTAATGATCTTTTTGACAACATAAGACGCATTTGGGCCTCCCTTTTGAAATGTGGGTGTTTGCCCATTTTATAAAGTTAAGTTTCTTAGGGAAAAAAAACCAGTGGACATTTTCTGGAGAAGCTTTGGAGAGTGAGTTTTTATCTAGGTTTTAAATATTGACAGTGCTTTTCATTGTCTTTTGGCTCATCGAATCAAAATCCCATCACTCAATGACTTATTTGTATATTTTAAAAAATATTAAAGAATTCAGATTGAACAACAGTATTTATTTCACTTTGCAATGTCATTAGTTAGCCTTTTTCGACCCAGAAGTGAACTGAGAGTCGCTCAGTGGTGTCTGACTCTTTGCCACCCTATGGACTGTAGCCCGTCAGGCCCCTCTGTCCATGGAATTTTCCAGGCCAAAATACTGGAATGGGTTGCCATTTCCTTCTCCATTTTGGACCCAGAGAAAAGCTTATTTTTCCCCCAAGAAATTGGAAACCTATTAGATTTAGAAAGCAAATACATGTAGGCTACCAACAGCCAGCTGGATCGTGGCAGGTAATTATTCCTGCTAACATTTCAAATTAATTAAAATGTCAGCTAACTAAATGTAGACAGTAACAAAGTAGCTTACATTGATTATACCTCAAATACCCATGACTGCAAGACCAGAGTGGAGTGAAAAGCGTTCATCTTTGTGTCCAGCTTGTTCAGTCCAATCAGCTTTCTAGGTGTCAGACACAGTGCCAAGTGCTGGGAATGCAAATGAGAGCCGGTCACTTTCCTGCCCTCTAGGAGCTCCCAGCCACACAGGGAGGACAGATGTAAGTAACTAGAATTCAGCAGGATGTGCAGGGATGGACTTAAGCACAGGAGATGGTAGTTGAACAAAGCGGGGGGAGATTGACACTGGTTGTTCTATGTGGGAAGGGAACTGTTTCAGGCAGATTTCATGGGGAAGTAATAGCTGAGCAGGCTGATGGATGAAGAGATGCTTGGCACATGGGGAGATGGCCCCCTTGTCACCACCGGAGGCTGTAAGATTGGCTCCCCATTTGGAAGGCTTTAAGGCGGCTGGAAACATTCCCGTATTCCTGTTCATCTAAGCTTTTCAAACTTATTTATACCTAAATGGAAAAGGAGCAGATTGACAGCTTCATAAATGTTCTTCTTAAAAAATATTTCTGTGAATTCATAGAAGATTATTCCAGAATCCAAACAGTGTTCTAGTCCGGTCAGGGTAAGTAATGCGTTGTGCTCAGTCAGTCACTCAGTCACGTCCGACTCTTTGGGACCTTTGTGAGCCCATGAACTATAGCCCTCCAGGCCCCTCTGTCCACGGCATTCTCCAGGCAAGAATACTGGAATGGGTCGGCATTTCCTCCTCCAGAGGATCTTCCAGACCAAGGGATGGAACCCACATCTCTGGCATCTCCTGCATTGGTGCCATCCAGGAAGCCCACATAATGTTTAGGAAGATAACGTGGGGAAATTTACTTATTCCCAAAGTTAATTTGTTACTTTCATTTATTATCATGTAATACATCTGCTTTCCCGAGATTCAATTTCTTCTTGTTGTTAAAGTTTTGAATTCTCCCAAGGGTCTGGGTACCATGATAGTTTAAATACTTAGATCAGGGCTGTCCAAAGTTCTCCAGAACTTTCTGCAATGAGTAAAATGTTGTGTATCTGTGTTGCCCAGTACCGTAGACACTAGCTCCATTTGTCTGTTGAGCACTTGAAATGTACTTAGTGTGAATGAGAAACTCAATCTTAAATTTAATTTTGCTGAACCTTCACATAAATCACCACCTGTGGCTCATGGCTACCATATTGGACAGATTTCTAGATGATGGGATGGTAAATGTGTAAGGGTTTGATTGACAAGTTTCACCTTTATAACAGGTTATAGTTCCTAAATGATGAAGTAATTCTGTTTCATGAGACGAATAAAGTGAAAAATGAGTGCAAGAGGATTGGGAGAAGGGTATTAACAGTGAGAGGGTGGTGGTCCAGAGCTAGACAGAGAGCTGTCAGAGGGAGCTGTCTTAAGGAAATGGGAGTACAGAGAGATGTAACTTTAGATTATATTTGGGGAGCTCTTTCAAATATTTAAGTAGATGGCATTCAGACTATGACTGTGTACTAGGAAAACTAATATAAAGGATCTAAATCACTGAGATGCTGTAGCCCAGGGGCAGCAGTTTAGGGAGAAGTAATAGTCACAGCAGGCTCACAGTGGCTCCCTCCTAAGAAGTTTTGCACAGTGGACACAGAAAGATGAGCCAATTCAGAAATTAAAAGCAAGTGCCTGGCACAAGGCTCTGGGCACAGGACCTGGTTCTCAGCTCCATACATGGCACATGGAAAAAACAAGACTCCTGCTTATATCGGCCGTGTCCCTCTAAGGATGCTTGGACCACAAAAGGAATATGTTTCTGAGTGACTTGAAGAAATGAGGGATTGAGACGCGACCATAGGATGGGGAATCATCTGATGAACTTGCATCTGGAAAGTGAGGGCCCTTACCAGGTCCCCTCAGTGTCTGGTGACCCTGAGGAGGTGAGTTCAGCCTCTCATAGAAGCTGTAAACTAGAACAAAAGCCTCATCATGGTCCCTGTTCTGTGGGATTCCCGAAACAGGCAGCAGTGCTTATACCTACATAGTCTCATGCACGCGCAAGGTTAGTGCCAAAACCACATCTGGAAGATCTGTATCTTCCTTGGAATGATAAGGGAAGGGTGATGAGGGTTGTGGCTCCAAAATTTAGAAATTTGGATCACTGTTGTTCTTTTAAAAGGTTTTGTTAGTCATCCACATAATATAAACACATACATATTCCGACTAAAACACCTTTCATGTTTACAATTGAGAAATTATATAAAGTTTATAAAAAAGACCTTTCCCTCCCAGTGCCCTTTTTCATTTCACTTCCTGTGCAGAAACGTCCCCTCTCCAATGCTGATGTATATCTTCGAGATCTTTTTCACCGTTTCCTTTTTTTGACATGGTGATCAGTAGTTTGGATTGTATTTAACGCCATTAGAGTGGTTTTCTTAAAATCCATTCTATGACCATCTCCCTGGAGAAGGAAATGGCAGCCCACTCCAGTTCTTGCCTGGAGAATCCCATGGACCGTAGCCCACCGGGCTCTTCTCTCCATGGGGTCGCAAAGAGTCAGACACGACTGAGTAACTGAGCGCATGACTATCTAGGTTTGTGGGACAAGTTTGTCTAAGAAAGTGGGAGTGGCCACTCTGGACCTTGCTCCTATGCGGCTTGTCCTGTCTGGCGTCTCTCAGGGACATCAGGATTGCCATGTGCAGCTTTCAAGAGCAGGACAGTGTAAATTCCATCCTATAATTTATCTCATTATTTCAAAAGCATCCTGCAAGGTAGTTCTGGTTCCTGCTCATTACATCTGTGTGTGTGTGTGTGTGTGTGTGTGTGTGTGTGAGTACGTCCTCTGTTCTGTATGCTTGTACTTGAGTTTGAGAAATAGAATAATCAGGAGAGTCAGCAATAACAGAATCGGGACGTTAGCCACAGAGCCATGCGACAAAGGGAAGCAATTTTTCTTAAAGCAATTTCTGGGAGTGTTTACTAGGTGAGAAAAAGAGATTGAGAAGTGAAAGCCTTTCAGTATTAACAGTGTAATAGGTGTAGAAGAAAGTGACCCCAGAGCTCCTGGATGTGCTGGAGAAGGTGGGGGTCTTGGGAGGCAGTGATCTGGATCACCCCTGCTGGATTTTGCTTTCCAAGATCTTCAGAGCAGATCCAGTATTTCAGTATTGTATTCAAAAATAACCCCAGACACACTAGAATAAGGATCAGATCAAGGTGCCTTCTTCTTTCTGTATCAATTATAGTCAATACTGAACAGTGCTTCTTCTGCAGAAATTTCATGCTGTCCATATAAGGTTTTCCTAAGTTTCAAGTCCATTTTTTTTGATCTATATAAATTTTTGTATCTATAATGGCCCTTTTGAAAATCTGTTTTTCATAGTTGACAATATATCTAGCTAAAGCTACTCAGGAAAATGCAAGAAAACTATTTAGAGTTACCAGTTGATAACTTTTATTCACATTTCATTCTAGAACTTTGGAAGAACAAATAAATACAACAGATTCCTGTGGTCTTGGATTGACCTGTATTTACTGTTTAAAAGGCACAGTAATTCTCTTTAAAAGGCACAAATTCTCTTGCTTTTGACATTGCTTCACTTCTCTATTTTTTTTTCCTTCAGGCGGAACAGCTAAAAGTAACACAGGATTTAACATTTGATTGATGGGAAGTGTAAAATGCAAATTTTCAATTTTTTTATATTATATGAGGAAAGATGTAGAAGTTTGACAGAAACTTTCAGGATATTCAGAGTCTTGGTTACAAGGAATGAATCCTTGCCCTGGAGGATGACCAGTGTATATTTCATGGCAGGGTTGTTTTCCCGTAAAATGGTGCTTCTAGGTCATCTTCCTTCCTGTAGCTGGATTTCAACACATACAACCTAATTACATAAGTGAAGCATAATTGAGAAAGTGAATCAACTAAGGGAAGAAAATCCTAATGCATATTTATATCTCTGAACAAAATATAAGTGACGTTGAAACCATCCCATTTAAAATTTTCCATGCTTTCTGGCACTTCCCAGCATGATTCAGAAGTTGACAATATTTCTTAGAGTATTTTAGGTGAAAAACACATTTACTGGAGGAAATTGGTATTGGAATTGAAACATGCCACAATAATTTACAGCAGAAAAAAAATGGGTTTACTGAAGAGCACCCCCTTCCCCGTTCTTACCTTGTCACATGTGATCATCACGAAACAGAGGTGCAACTGCTGGTGAGGTTTGTAAAATGTGCAGCCCCTGGGTTGTGATAGAGAGACAGAATTTTCTTCTTTAAAAAAAAAATGTATTTGAGTTGATTTGAGTTGATTAAGTACAGTTGATTTACAATGTTGTGTTAGTTTCAGGTATACACCAAAGTGAATCAGTTATACAGATACATATGTCCCCCTTTCTTTAGCTTTTTTTCCCATTTGGTCATTACAGAGTATTGATTTGAGTTCCCCGTGCTATACAGTAGGTCCTTGTTACTGATCTATTTTATATATAGCAGTGTGTACATGCTGAGAGACAGCATTTTCTTAAGCTGTAGAATATGTATGGGTAAATATAGAATTTGTCAAACACTCAGTTTCACCACACTCCTAGGGCCAGTGAGGTCCTGCACAGAGCAGGTGTGGATGTCCGCCAGGATCACCTCTTGCCCGGTCCTCCCAGCCGAGAGCCTGGACCACAGAGCCCAGTTTGACCTGAAGTGGGGCATCTCCACCCGAAGAGGCTTTCTCTGTGGGACATGGGGACCACTTCTCTTCTTCTCTTCTGCCCAAACGACAGCCCCGACTCATTCAAACTTGCCAGTGACTTTGATCATGAGATTTCAGATGCACGTGAAGTAGATTTTTTCGGGGGGAGACAGTCCACCCTGTCCCACCCCAGTCACCACCACCACCAAATCTGGGATCTGAATCACTGGAATCACCTGGGAAAACAGAGCTTAGACTGCCAGTAGGTCCACACGGAGCCTTGGGGAGAGGACGGGGATGTGAAAGCTACTTGTGTGCCCTGCTTGGCGCTCTGGGTTGCAGTGGATGGTGGGGGTTGTGGTTGCCTTTGTGTCATGCCTATTTTCATAGGAAGCACGGATGTGGGTGCATCTGCGTGAATCATAAGATGTGAAAAGGAAAGAAGCTCAGCTTAAAAAGTGTTTGGCAAAATAACTATAAAAGTCAATTAGCCCAGTGCTTCCTTTTTGAGTCTTCCTATTACAGTTTTCCCTCTAGACAGGAGAAGACCAGTCAGCCACCTCGGCTCCGTTTCCTTCTTCTGTTTCCTGGTCTATAATTGGACTGGGGACCAACATCCCTCCAGCATCTCAGTTTGGCTACCTGGGAGACCTCGGCCCAGCTGCTGACTTAGGACAGACAGAAGCCTTCTTCTCCAGCCCGGAGCTCCTCTGGATTTCTCTTCAAACATCTCCCCAGGGGAAGACTGGGCTGGGAGGTTGGCCACGCTGGCTGGTCCGTTACCCTTGCAGCCAGGGCTGTTAACCAGATTTGAATGCTCTCCTGGTTCGTTTAGAATTATTTCTTAGAGCAGAATTCCTTTACAAGCCCAGAAGAACTGCCCCAGAGACAATTTTTCCTGATTTCAGAATATCTTGGTGTGCTTCATGCCCCCAGGAAATGCCCCAACTTCACTTAGAATCTAGCCAGAGCCCTTGGAAGGAGAGGCAGAGTGGCCTCTTGTAATTCAACATCATTAGGGAAAGAACAGCTCTTTACCCTTTATATGCTGTGAGAAGAAAGCTGTTATTATCTCTTTACTCTGGAGGTACAAATTATAGGCTTGTCTATGCCTTAATCATACTGATGTTTACCAGTTTTTCCAAAGATTACTATCATAGTTGGTTATTAGTGGTACTGCTGCCTTTAAAACCCCAGGGAAGAAAGCAGAAGGGATCTTGCTTTTGCTCCTTTTACCCTCAGGGCTGTGCTGAAACGGTCTCTCAAAGTAAATTCACTCTTCAGCCCTCCTCCTGGCAGAGAAAACCCAACCCCAAACCTTCCCCTCCTGTGACTGGGTACAGTTCAAGTTTTTTTTTGGCGAAACATGGACATGATTAGCTGAGCAGCAGACCAAATATATTGTTGTTGGTGACTTTGTTTCCTCCTTAGGAAAAAGTGTGAATCTTTCAACTTCTTTCAATTGGTGGCTCAGATGGTAAAGAATCTGCCCACAGTGCAGGAGATGCTATTTTGATCCCTGGGTCAGGAGGATCCCCTGGAGAAGGGAATGGCAACCCACTCCAGTATTCTTGCCTGGAGAAGCCCATGGACAGAGGAGCCTGGAGGGCTGCAATCAGACACAAAGTCGCAAAGAGTCAGACACAACTGTGCCACTAAGCACGCATGAAATTGGGGATGGTTTAGCCAAACAAGTATTAGTCATCTATTGGGCCAACATTAATTGGGTATTTATCGTGTCCCAAGCCTGGAGCACAGGCTAGAGATACAATTAGTTCAGAGTCTGCTGCCTGTTTTTACCATCCAAGATCTAAGAATGATTTTTACATTTTGAAATGGTTGAATAAACATTAAAAGAATATTATTTCATCACATATGGAAGTTATGTCAAATATAAATTTCCGTGGCCATAAAAAATGTTTTGTTGGAACCCGGTCCTATCCATTCATTGATGTGTTAGCAATGAGTGGTTGCAGCCTCAACGAAGAGGGACTGTGATATCTATGTAACCTATAGTACTTACAGTCTGGCCCTTTGCAGAAGAGCTTTTGGACTATAGCATCCTCTCTGCTCTCCAGCTACTGGTGAGAGACAGTCAGAGAAATGAGCAATTAAGATACAACATGGAAAGTGCCAGGAGAGAAATATATGTGAGAGCAGATGGGGGAAAGGTAATCATCCTTAGGGTTGGAAATTTGAGCTGGGGGTTTATATCTGGTAGTTGAAACCAGCGTCTGCAAGGGAAGTGATTCAGGAGAGATGAGCAGCATTTTGAAGAAGACAGACACAGAGCAAGCAGAGAGATGAGCATGGCCAGAGAAGGAGAGAGTGGGGTCGGCTGAGGTGAGGAAGGGACTTGGGGGCGGAGGAGCAAGCGGCTGACAGTGCCAGATGCTTTATCAAGAGTAGGTGAAATCAAGCCAAAATGCATCACTGGATTTGGCAGTGTGGGGGTTGGCTGGATAGAAACGGATTGCAGAGAATGGCTGGGATAGGCAGAAGGGGCTCAGGATGTAAGTTTATAAATCATGTTTGAAAAAGAGCACAGTCAAATGAGGGTAGAATCTAGAGATGGGGGTGTAGAATTGAGAAAAGTTACGCTTGTTTTCATGGCGGAGTGAGGTTTGAGCAAATGTTGAGAAGACAGACTTAGAAGGAATCAGAAGGCAGATTGAAGATCCAGGGGGGTGGGACAGCTGGATGCCCTTGAGGTGCAGAGATGGAACTCAGCACTCAGGAGAGGGGTCTGTCTTGCACAGGAAGGGTCCTCCCAACCCTGAGATGGGCAGGCGGGGGAGGAGAGGGTGGACATGGCTGTAGATGCCTCATGCGCTGCTCTGGGAGAGTAAACAGAGGGACCTCCTGGCAAAAGATCTGTTGCTCAGGCAGTAGGTGGATATGTGTTCAGTCTCTCAGTCATGTCCAACTCTTTGCGACCCCATGGACTGTAGCCCTCCAGGCTCCCCTGTCCATGGAATTCTCCAGGCAAGAATACTGGAGTGGGTTGCCGTTTCCTCCTCCAGGGGATCTTCCCAACCCAGGGATTGAATCTGCCTCTTCTGCATCTCTGCTTGGTAGTAGGTCATGTGGTCCTCTGCTGAGGTGGAGAAGGCACTGTGTGGGGAGAGGAGTCTGTCGAGAGCATTATAAGTGATGGTCAGCTGCAGAGAGCTCTGGGGAGAGGAGGCTGAGCCAGGAGACAAGAGGAACCACAGGACATGGCTGACTGCCCTCCTGAGGCTGGGCCAGGGGTGCCCCAGTCTACAGGGCCAGGAGGCTGCATGTTTTTACCCATTAGGGCTGAGGAGTGAGTGCAGAGGGGTGAAATAGTGAGGCTAGGCTAGGATGAGGCTTTATATCCAGAGTTGCTGGAATACCAGCAAGGACAAAGATCAACCTTGTCCTTCACCTTGAGAGGTGGAGAGTAATTACAGGATGGGATTGCTTTCTCAGAGACTGGGGAAGGAACCAAAGCCAGAAAGAAGCTGACCAATTGGAGGAAGATTGCCCAATAGAGGGGCTTGAAGTCATAAGGAAGCAGAATAGGGTGCATTCATTGAAATGAAGTAGCTCAGTTGATAAAGAATCTTCCTGCAATGCAGAAGACTCAGGTTCGATTTCTGGGTCAGGAAGATCCCCTGGAGAAGGAAATGGCAACCCACTCCAGTATTCTTGCCTGGAGGATCCCATGCACAGAGAAACTTGGCAGGCTGCAGTCCATGAGATCGCAAGAGTCGGACATGACTTAGTGACTAAACCACCACCACCTTTAAAATGAAGAAAGTGGATGAGTGAGAAGCCCTGGAGGTGGTAGTTGCCAGCAAAGCTGGGAGAGTGTCAGGGCTTGTGGTTGGACCAGTTTCTGGAAGGGAGAGGCCTGAGCTGAAGTGAAGGAGGGACAGCAGAGGGTAAGAGTTACACAAGTCAGGTCACGGTCAAGTCATCCACATGGACAAGAAGGGGGTGGCTGTGTGGGGCTGCAGAGATCCAGGAGCCAGGGAACGAGTCATCCGAGATTATTGGGAGCAGCTGAGGGGTCAGGAGGGGACATCCCTTGTGGTTTCATTCTGTATGTGAGCATGCACACGTGTGTGTGTGTGTGTTTGTTGTGCAACGTCACTCTCTCTCCAACTTGACTGTTGTCCACAAGAGCGGTTGTGTGATTTCTAAACACATGAGGCTTGGAACAATTACAGCAACTTTGGAGAGAGCTGAATATATCCCTAGGCTATTCTAAAATGAGGTTATTAAAGAGGCCAACTGAACTTGGACACTGGAAGTTTTCCTTGGAAGAGAAAGCAAAGGCGCCTGTGGTAATGGGAACGATGACGAGAAGCAGCTCCCTTAATTTCAGAACCTAGAGATGGTTCATCAGAACTGGCACCCAGTCTTTGGGGACCTCCTGACTTCAGACTATTTTGCAACAAAGAACTTTCTCATCAAGGAGAGTGTGAATGTGATTCTTCTAAACGATGTTCCTACTTGGAACACAAGTAGGTGTCCTGACAGGGTTCCTCTGGGGTCAGGAAGAACCACAGAGATGAGCGCATTTCCAAACATGTTGAAAGGAGGTTTTCAAAACAAATCTCCAGTGATGGCTAAGATTATGTTTACTCTGATCCAAGCAGCATTCTAAGCACTTACCCTCGTTTTTCACACTCAAACTTCATAACAGTCCTATGGGGTGCAGGTACTCTTTTCATCTCAGAGGTGAGAAAACTAAGGCACCATTAACTAGTTTCCAGAGGCCATACAGATTAGAAGAGGGACCCAAGATTGTGGCTCCAGAGCCTGTTACAGGCTGAGCTTGACTTGGTAATTTATAAAATGTTCCTGTCTATTCAATAAACTGAAACTACTTCTTTAGTTACTGTCTCAAACACCTAAGGTATGATACCAGAAATAAATATTTCTTTTAACACTAGTTTTAGATTGGAAATGGAGAAAAAAACTTCCCTAAAAATTCCAAAGTAATTAGCTATTTTGTGACTCTTTTATTTATTGTTAATTAATAGAACAAAAAATATACAGAAACATATTAAAGATAAAATTTAATATTACCATACCAAAATCCATTTCTCTCTCCATTGTTTTAAGTGAAGCAATTTCTTGATAAGAATTATTTATGTAAAGAATCACATCTCAACCTTGAATTTTCTTGCTAGATCACAGGATAGTATATTAAGGAAGCCTAAGGTCTGAGCCGGAGAAGGCAATGGCACCCCACTCCAGTACTCTTGCCTGGAAAATCCCATGGATGGAGGAGCCTGGTGGGCTGCAGTCCATGGGGTTGCTATGAGTTGGACACGACTGAGTGACTTCACTTTCACTTTTCACTTTCATGCATTGGAGAAGGAAATGGCAACCCACTCCAGAATTCTTGCCTGGAGAATCCCAGGGACGGGGGAGCCTGGTGGGCTGCTGTCTATGGGGTTGCACAGAGTTGGACACGACTGAAGCGACTTAGCAGCAGCAACAGCAAGATCTAAGCATTTTTATATTCAGGTTAAAAATTCTAATTAACATCAATTCAAATATATCAAATTTAATTGATATTCTCAACTACAAAATACTACTGATGTTATGAGGATGAAGTCAAAGAGTTATACATTTTACTTATGCTGAGACGACAGCTTCTGTTTGGAATATTTACCCACAGTCTGTGTGATTTAAGAGGAATGAAAAGCAAAGTCAACAAAACTGAACTAGCCTATGTCAGGTCCAAAGATAAACAGGTTTTAATTAGATATTTCAATTAAAACTTCTAAAATATTGTTCTTACCCCATGAAATGAAACAATCAATACATGTGTTGCTTACCCTTAAGGTAAATAAAATCATAATCTGCAAGTTTGCAGTAGACAGTTTATCCATTGGAGATGGAAGGGAAATTTGCATATACATATTTCAGCTTGCCACTAAGAAAAGTCCACTAAGCCTCCTTCTCAGTACTGGCTTTGGTCCAGAGTATGGGAAACAAATGGAAATCTACCAAGGTAGATCCTGAATCCTTAAAGAATTAATTCACAGAAGATAGACATCTATCTTTAAACCAGATGCTGTAACATTGAGGTTTGCAGAGTTATTTATTAATATTTTATATATTGTGAAGGTCACTACAGTCCTCCCATCCCCTACCCAGATGCGGCCATGCACACTTTAGGATAAAGGTCAGAGGAGAGCTGACCATCGCAGCCTCTTGTGTTACTGAAGAAAGATTTTGACTGCCTAGTCATAGTCAGGTAATATTCCTCGGGTCAAAGACACACTTGTGAGGACAAGCTTTGGCCAGGGATGGCTCCTGAAATCTGAGTTCTTGCAGAGGAGTATACTGAATCAGCCTTCAAGGGTCTAGCTCTGATTCTGGCTTTGAATGTAACTGTGGCCCATTGGTCAAGCTATGTCACTTCTCTGGGCTTCAGAGACTTCATCTCTGCATATGAACAGGTTGGGTTAAATCATACCCAGTATTTCCTAATTTTTAAATTGAGTTACCATGTTTGTCCACTTCATATGTCTGTGAAGCCAGGTGTTCCATCTGTCCATGATTTGAAGGACAGAATTGGAGTTGCACTCAACTGAAATTAAACCAATTCTAACCCATGCTTCCAGTTACTCTATGTGTCTGTGTGCTCAGGCACTCAGTTGTGTTCGACTGTTTGTGACCCCGTGGACTGTAGCCTCTCTGTCCATGGGATTATCCCAGCAAGAATACTGGAATGGGTTGCCGTTTCCTTCTCCAGGAGATCTTCCTGACCCAGGAATTGAATCCTGAGTCTCCTGGGTCTCCTGCATTGTTAGGTGGATTCTTTACCATCTGGGAAGCCCAGGGGAACTCTAGGATACCTGTATTATATATTTAAAAAAGTATTGGACTCATTCCTTTATGTCTTTTATTGAAATAATAATATCCACAGATCTTTTTTTCCTCGAGCCCTGTTGGGTGGAAACTTAGATAATATAATCCTTTTTTAAAAAAAAATTTGCATACTGTGTATTTTATAATGTATAACAAGTTTGCAGCTTTTGAGGAATATTCTGTGAATATGCCTATGGTAGATTTGTGCTCCAGGGCTGGTGATTGAAAGAGCAGAAGAATCTCCTTTCTACAAAGGAAGAAAAAAATCATTAAAATAATTAATTGATGGATGGATTTCTGAACAGAGCAAGAGGTCAGAAAAATGGCCAGCATTTTTTGAATTCTCCTGTTTTATCTGGAAATAGAAGAGAATATCCACTTCTGAATCTTAGGCTTTTTGGTCTGGTGCAGGCATTTGTAACTATATCATTCATGATTGTTTAACTCAAGTAAACATTTGATGACCAGGCCAACAAGATAGAGGGGGAGGCTGCTACAATTTACTGAGGCTAAAACAAGCCCTTGTAAAGAATTTTCCCTCTTCTACTTCTGGCAGGCTGTGTGTGTGTGTGTGTGTGTGTGTGTGTGTGTGTTTATTTTGAAAGGGGTGGGGCAAAACCCACTGTTATGAAATAAAGGCCCACATTTTTAAACCTTTTCATTTCTAGTCTTGGAATACACGTTTCAGTTTGTCTTTGGTATCTCCAGGTATTACTCTAACTTTTGAAAGAACTGTACTGGAGACATTTTGTGTTTTAACAACACTGTTGCACCCAGATGAAGTCAGTCTTATCATCTTTTAGATTCCAGAGACAGTTACTCTTCTCTTTCTCACTCCCTCTCATTTAGCAAAGATTTATTGAGTTCCTACTATGTATCAGCAATTGAAGTAGGATTAGGATTCCTGTCCTCAGAGAGTACATGGCTGATTGGGGTCACAGACAGAAGGTTCTCTGTTCTGTGGTTTTATCTGAGATTTGTTAAGAAGACAGAATTAGCAGAATTCAGGGCAAGAGGATAGACTACCTAGGTGATCATTGGGTTTTAGCTGAACTGATTTGAGGGGATGGTCATTAGCTGAAATGAGGATGGTAGGTTGAGAAGCAAATCCACATTATGTCAGGACCTTCTAGAAAAGGGAGGGCTTCCCTCACCACCAAGTAGTGAGAAGTGACACTTCATGTTAAAGTTTGCCTTTGTGTCTTGTTCTGTTCCCAGGGAGTGTAGTCATCAGCATTGAAGGGGCAGCATGAATGTGCGCTTGGCATCCAGGCTGGTGACACAGATTTCATTGAGTGGAGAGGAAGGTGTAGAGGGTGACAATGTGGTAAAACAAATGCTGCAAACTTCCTTTTGTGTGCTCTCAGAGGTGCAGTCACTTAGGGTCTTCACTATGATCATTTCTTCGTGGGTGCCATTCTCTACTTTGAGGATGCAGAGAATTAGATCATCCAAATTTAGATATTAGCCAGTCTCTAGTATCAAGGGTTTCCATATCGTGAGAAGTTTCTGAATAATTTGTTGTCTTTATCTCATTTCTTGCGCAGATTTTTTTGCCAGTGCTCATGATGAATCTGTTTTTGAACCGCTGAGCTTTAAACTCTCATGACCAGCCTACCATTCTCAACTTGGTTCTGGGGGTGAAGTGAAGTGAAGTGAAGTGAAGTCGCTCCTTCATATCTGACTCTTTGCGACCCATGGACTATAGCTTACCAGGCTTCTCCATACCTGGGATTCTCCAGGCAAGAGTACTGGAGTGGGTTGCCATTTCCTTCTCCAGGGGATCTTCCTGACCTGACCCATCGAACTCAGGTCTCCCGCTTTGCAGGCAGACACTTTATCCTCTGAGCCACCAGGGTTCTTGGGGTAGGGGTATATCAAGATATAATAATCAACAATAGAAAAATCAACTCATCTCTAATAGATAAAAGTGCATTTATGTAAGATATCTCTTTTTATTATTTGTTCTGATGGGCAACATTGCAAATTTGTATTCTTAAAAATCCCCATATGTAATCAGGACACTGTATTGATAGCTCCCAGAGGCCTAGATTTAGGGTATTAGAATGATCACTTTCTTCTGCGAACTTAGTGATTTCTGCAATTGAATATGTATTGTCTTTCAGTCTCTATGGGCTTCCCTCATAGCTCAATTGGTAAAGAATACACCTGCAATACAGGAGATCCCAGTTCGATTCCTGGGTTGGGAAGATCCCTGGAGAAGGGAAAGGCTACCCACTCCAGTATAGTGGCCTGGAGAATTCCATGGACTATACAGTCCATGGGGTTGCAAAGAGTCAGACATGACTGAATGACTTTCACTTCAATCTTTATATCTCTATTTAAGTTTTGTATTTTTGCACTTCTTTTGTTTTCCTGATTTTTGTTTTACTTTAAGCTTCATATATATTTGAGTCCAACAAAACCCATTCAGCATACATAGAAATAACTTGTGGTTATTTCTTCAAGATTCATATTAACAAGATTCAACAATGGAAGAGTGACTTTTAAAGTGACTACCTCTACTCTTACATCTAAATTTCCATAACTGTTGGGCGTTTAACTGTAGAGTATCTTAGGAAAATGTGAAAGAAGAATTAATGCATTTTATTACATTCTAGCAAAGATGACCTTAACAGAAAATATCTTGGGCCACTGTCTTATTTGGTTAACCCTCGTTGTTATAACCACACTCTGGTCTTCCCCAAGTTCCTCCAGGGGAATTAAGTAGTAAAACTGGGGGTACTTTATGCTGTTACTGTTGCTAAGTCACGTCAGTCATGTCCAACTCTGTGCGACCCCATAGATGGCAGCCCACCAGGCTCCCCCATCCCTGGGATTCTCCAGGCAAGAACACTGGAGTGGGTTGCCATTTCCTTCTCCAATGCATAAAAGTGAAGAGTGAAAGTGAAGTCTCTCAGTCGTGTCCAACCCTCAGCGACCCCATGGACTGCAGCCTACCAGGCTCCTCTGTCCATGGGATTTTCCAGGCAAGAGTACTGGAATGGGGTGCCATTGCCTTCTCTGGCTACTTTATGAGACTGACTCTAATTTACTCTAATCTGTTCTTCTTAAATGGAGTTAAAAGGGGCCAAATGTCACCATTCTGCTGATGGTACACACTGACTATTCAGAATGACACAGATTATATTTACAGAGTTCAGTTATGTGGAAACTCACTGAGAAAGAGGGAGAGAAAAAGAATCTTGGCCAGGGAGAATAGTTAAATTTAATTGAGAAATCTTGGACATTTTCACAATCAAGAGAACCTTTTATGGCCAATTATCTACTGAGAGTTCTTTAGCTTTCCCAAGGGTCTCTGTGACTGACCCACACACAGGCCTTTAGGTTGTGTCATAATTAGGATTTTGCATATCTTGGGACAGCTCAGGATGGGACAGCTTACCAGACAGCACGCGCACCACTCACAGTGTTGCCTCACACTTCTCTCTCCTGGGATGGGGGCAAATGCAAAGGCTGTTTTATTGGTACTCCTAGAGATGAAATAGTGTTGGTGACACCCAAGGATATTAAAAATGGCAACTAATTATATCACTTTGCCCAAATCACAGTTTCTGGGTCTTAATTTACTCGTATTTTAAATGAGGGTATTGTAGTTTATATACCAGGTCTGTCTTGGTTTGTTTGAACTGCTATAACAAAATACCACAGCCTGAGTGGCTTAAACAATAAACGTTTATTTCTTATAGTTTTGAAGGTTGTGGGAAGTCCAAAGTCAAGTTGCTGGCTTACTCAGTCTGGTGAGGGGCTCTCTTCTCCCTGTTATTATCCCACAAGGCCTTTCTTTGGTGTACACACACACACATTTGCACACAGAAAACTCACATCTCTTTCCCTTTGTATAAGGGCATTAGTCATTCTCAGGAATTATAACTCTAATTAACTCCCAAAGATCCCACCTCCAAATACCATCATGTTAAAGATTAGTGCTTCAATGTATGAATTTTGGGAGATACATTCAGTCAATAGAGTGATCTCTTTCAGTTGGTCATTATGTGACTAGAAGATACAAACATCCATTGGAAATTTACCCTGAATAGGCTTGTAGCACTCAAGGTTTGCAATTAGACAGATTTGGGCTTCAGTCTCAGAGCTTATATCATCATAACATTGGACAACTGGCTAAATCTCTCTAGGTCTCAGTTTTCTTAACAGGGAATCTAACTATTGAATAATATATCTATTTGTAGAGTTGCAGTCAAGATTACACAAGAAATGAAATAATTAGACTGGTGGTTTGGTAGTTAATATCAACATTTGTTTATAGTTGACCACAAAATTTGCAAGTCTCTGTTAATTGTAACTTACCATTTGTCTATGGCCTTCCCTGGTAGCTCATCTGGTAAAGAATCCACCTGCAATGCAGGAGACCCTGGTTCAATTCTTGTGGCAGGAAGATCCCCTGGAGAAGGGATAGGCTACCCACTCCAGTATTCTTGGGCTTCCCTGGTGGCTTGGACAGTAAAGAATCCGCCTGCAATGCGGGAGAGCTGGGTTTGATCCCTGGGTTGGGAAGATCCCTGGAGGAAGGCATGGCAACCCACTTCAGTATTCTTGCCTGGAGAATCCCCATGGACAGAGGAGCCTGACGGGCTACAGTCCATGGGATCGTAGAGAGTCAGACATGACCGAGCGAGTAAGCACAGCACAGCATATTTGTCTATAATGAAATAAACATAGATAAATAGTGTATACATCTATGTGTGCACATAGATGCACACATTAGTCTGTGTACCTTGAAAGTCTTCCCATTATTTCTTGGTTAGTTAGCTCATTTTCTACTACCATATAAGAATTTCAACCAGCACATCACTTCCAAATTTGGGATATATTTTACTTTCATAAGCACCGTCCCCTTATTTCAATGAACCCAGAAACTATTTAAACCTTTTCTGTTGATAAAGATTATTTCATAACAAAAATGTTCCTTTGTACATCAATAAAGGGATGCTCTAATTAAATGCTGCTGCTGCTGCTAAGTCACTTCAGTTGTGTCCGACTCTATGCAACCCCATGGACTGCAGCCTACCAGGCTCCTCCGTCCATGGGATTTTCTAGGCAAAAGTACTGGAGTGGGGTGCCATTGCCTTCTCAGTAAGTAAATGCTACTGGCACGAAAATGATAAAATAAAAAATAAACCAACCACACACACAGGGACACCTATACACATATTCTCCTCAAGTCTCAAAACTCCCAAGTTCCCATGAATCACACCTTGTTGACATCTTTGCCATTAATAATGTACCAAGGACCATAAAATATTTAATATTTACATTTTCTAGAAATGTTCATTGCTTTTCACTTCAGAGTTAGTGACTCAGATGAAGTAAATCTAAGCTTGTTTTCCTATGACCCAAAATGTCAAGATGACAAATTCATTTTAAGGCTTATCTTGAGATGTGAGTCAGAGAGTGGCTATGGATGATGTGAAGTGATCAGTTATGAAACAAGAGGGGACCAAGCATCAGGAGGATTCTCAACACATGAACTTGAATGAAATAATCCTTACCTCTGGATTTCAATGGTCATAGTAGTCAAATTTTCTCATGAACATTCATAAACACAAATGGTATTTGCCACAGCTTCAAATAATCTAAAGGAGAAAGAGGGAAAGTGTACATTACAAAGGACAGTCTTGCGGTGAGATGGGGTACCTCATATTTTGGTAAAATGAGAGCCTCTAGAGGGCGAGGAGCAATTCCAGACATTTATGGAGAATATGGGCTTCCCTGATAGCTCAGTTGGTAAAGAATCAGCCTGCAAAGCAGGAGACCCTGGTTTGATTTCTGGGTCAGGAAGATCTGCTGGAGAAGGGATATATACCCACTCCAGTATTCTTGGGCTTCCTTTGTGGATCAGCTGGTAAAGAATCTACTACCTGCAATGCAGGAGACCTGAGTTTGATCCCTGAATTGGGAAGATCCCCTGGAGAAGGGAAAGGCTACCCACTTCAGTATTCTGGCCTGGAGAATTCCATGGACTGTATAGACCATGGGGTCACAAAGAGTTGGACACGACTGAGTGACTTTTACTTTTCACTATGGAGAATAAAGCCAAGTCGAAACATCTCTCATAACTTAAATTAAATTTAATTAAATTAATTAAATTAAATTAATTAATTAAATTAAATTAAGAAGCAGCACATGCAGGGGAAAACTTAAGAGGACTTGTCTTCATGAGAACTTCAAGTAGTTCTCCTTCTTTAAATTTAGTTCAGAACGTACTATAAAGACTGTGGGATTTCTTTCTGCTTGTTGGGTAGATTTATATATTTAGGAAAAGGCTACAGGAATATATTCCCAGAAAATGATTTACACTCAAGTAACTGATTTGATTTCTGGTCTTTCAAAGGAAATCAACAAAAAAGACTAGGATCCTATGAAATGAGTGGATTTCCCTGGTGAAACCAGCCCCCCTCCCCATTGCTGCCCTTATCCAGAATGAACCTGTTGCAGACTGTAATGGTCTTGTGATTATTGTGAATGAATGCCCCTCACCACCCTTGTGACTTAGCTGGTAAAGAATCCACCTGCAACGTGGGAGACCTAGGTTCCATCCCCAGGTTGGGAAGATTCCCTGGAGAAGGAAAAGGCTATCCATTCCAGTATTCTGGCCTAGAGAATTCCATGGATTATAGAGTCCATAGAATTCCATGGACTATAGAGTCCATGCGACTATAGAGTCACAAAGAGTCAGATGCCACTGAACGACTTTCACTGCACCACAAAGATTCACTATTGATTTGTAATTAATAATAATGTCTTATATTTAGATAGTTACCACCCCCAAGGAAATCTGAGTGCTTTATAGTTGATTAATTTCAATCTGTCTTCATAGCATCTGGTGGAATATACAGATTAGGTATTCCAATCACATTTTTAAGGAGGAAAAACAGAATCAGAAAAGTTAAATTATTACCCGTGGAGATTTCAGAAATCTAATATTAAAGTTATCAGTTAAAATCTGGTAGTCTTGACTTATAATTCTGACTGTTTCCCCAAAACATCTGGTCATTTGGGTCAACTCTGATTGTTCCTTAGGGAAAAAAGAATCAAACAATTGAATTGCTATGATTGACAAAAGTGTACATTTCTTCTTATTATTTTAGTGGTATATAATAATTGGGTTCAAGATATTTTTGTTTATTAGACCATATGCATTTTTTAGTGGCCTATGTTGGTGTCTTTGGAATACTTTAAGTCACGTGTGTTAGACGTTTATCTCCTGGTAAGGGATAGATGTTGCAAAGAGTCCTTCATAACATAGCAACTAAACAACAACAGAATGGGATAGATATAAAATTTAAATTCTGATATTAGATAGGTATGATTTTTCAAAGATGAGGTATTTGCATCACCTACCAGCAGCGTCTTCAGTTCAGTTCAGTTGCTTAGTCGTGTCCAACTCTTTGCGACCCCATGAATTGCAGCACACCTGGCCTCCCTGTCCATCACCAACTCCCAGAGTTCACTCAAACTCACGTCCATCGAGTCAGTGATGCCATCCAGCCATCTCATCCTCTGTCACCCCTTCTCCTCCTGCCCCCAGTCCCTCCCAGCATCAGAGTCTTTTCCAATGAGTCAACTCTTCTCATGAGGTGGCCAAAGTACTGGAGTTTCAGCTTTAGCATCATTCCTTCCAAAGAAATCCCAGGACTGATCTCCCTCAGAATGGACTGGTTGGATCACCTTGCAGTCCAAGGGACTCTCAAGAGTCTTCTCCAACACCACAGTTCAAAAGCATCAATTCTTCAGTGCTCAGCTTTCTTCACAGTCCAACTCTCACATCCATACATGACCACTGGAAAAACCATAGCCTTGACTAGATGGACCTTTGTTGGCAAAGTAATGTCTCTGCTTTTGAATATCTACCTGCTATCTAGGTTAGGCATAACTTTCCTTCCAAGGAGTAAGCATCTTTTAATTTCATGGCTGCAGTCGCCATCTGCAGTGATTTTGGAGCCCCCCAAAATAAAGTCTGACACTTGTTTCCACTGTTTCCCCATCTATTTCCCATGAAGTGATGGGACTGGATGCCGTGATCTTAGTTTTCTGAATGTTGAGCTTTAAGCCGACTTTTTCACTCTCCTCTTTCACTTTCATCAAGAGGCTTTTTAGCTCCTCTTCACTTTCTGCCACAAGGGTGGTGTCATCTGCATATCTGAGGTTATTGATATTTCTCCCAGCAATCTTGATTCCAGCTTGTGCTTCTTCCAGCCCAGCGTTTCTCATGATGTACTCTGCATGTAAGTTAAATAAGCAGGGTGACAATATACAACCTTGATGTACTCCTTTTCCTATTTGGAACCAGTCTGTTGTTCCATGTCCAGTTCTAACTGTTGCTTCCTGACCTGCATATAGGTTTCTCAAGAGGCAGGTCAGGTGGTCTGGTATTCCCATCTCTTTCAGAATTTTCCACAGTTTATTGTGATCCACACATTCAAAGGCTTTGGCATAGTCAGTAAAGCAGAAATAGATGTCTTATTTGACCAAAAAAATCTCCCCCCAAAAAACTTGTTCCAAACACTAAACTCATTGTCTGTATGGGAAGTTATCATTCTTTCAGTCACCCATTCTTCTAGCCTTAAAAATGGGAGACTGATTTTTCCCCTTCTTGCATTTACAATTTCTGTCAGTTTTTCCTCTGACAAGTTTCTTTCTTTGTTTCTCTGTGTTCTCCTACTGCTGACACTCTGCTCCTTACATAAATGTGGTAAACTCCTTATTTATCCCCCTTCTTCTGTTGTCTGTTCCTCAACCCATCTTAGATCAAATTTCCCAATAAATTTCCCGTTATTTTTGAAGTTATCAATTATTTGGGTACACAAAAGCATATAGAATAATACATTGAACATTCACATCCCCACCACCAAGCTTAAAAAAAGATACGAAAGGTTCAATAGAAAGCCCTCTTTGAAGCCTCTCTCCAATGTAATCCCCCTCAATGTAATGGACATTGAGATTGTTTGTGATTTTTTTTGTAAATACACACACATGTATAAAACATTTTTTACATGCTTCCTTTTTCTTATTTATGACATGAGTTTTCTAGGACATGCACCCAAGATTCTAAATGCTGGGAGGTGGTAGGATCTTCTCATTTTCAAATTTTGGTTAGATGTGATTGTGTCAACTGATGTATCCTCCTTACGTGCCATATTCCTTTTTCAGAAAGACTCCATTGGCCTCACCTCCAACTTTCAATGGAATTTCACATTCCTCTAAGAGATACTCCTTCTCGCTTTTCTATCTGAAGGGACCTCTCCACCAGGGACTTGTTGTGATGGGTCACAGATTCAAAAGCTTTTAGATTATGTGGTGAAATGTAAATGTGTGAAAAATGCAGGGTGTGCTGGGATCTCGGGTGGATGGTGGAGATGGAGCCGTGTATCGGGGCACCGCCTTTACAGATGGCCAGTTTGCTGTCCCCGAGGTTCCTGTGCTATCTTGTTTACTTTCCTGAGAGTCTGTCTCAGAAGTGTGTGGTCACCCGTTCATGGTATAGCATCAGAGAGCCTTCTGGAGCTCGCCGGCCTGGGTCTGAATCCCTGCTTCACTGTTGCCATCACTGTGCTCTTGAGCAATTGATTTGTAAAATGGAGAACATGCTGGTACTTGCTTCATAAGGGTGTGGTGAAAACTGAATGAAATGATATAAGTAAAGCTCTCAAAAGAAAGAAAGTGAAAATAAAAGTCACTGCATTGTGTCCAACTCTTTGTGACCCTGTGGACTATGCAGTCCGTGGAATTCTCCAGGCCAGAATACTGGAGTGGGTAACCTCTCCCTTCTCCAGGGGATCTTCCCAATCCAGGGATCGAACCCAGGTCTCCTGCTTTGCAGGCGGATTCTTTACCAGCTGAGCCACAAAGGAAGCCCAAAAGCTCTCAAGTAGACGCTTAATAAATGTTTGTTGAATTGTTGAGGGGAGGAAAAGTAGTAGAAGGTTTGCTCATACCTCCTTCGTGTCATCATTTTACCAGCTGCGGAGATGGCAGTGAGCTTGACCTCTGTTTCACAAATCAAGTTGACAACACAGACCAAGCCCTAATACATTGCTTGGCTCACAGTGGGCACTCGTGAAACATATGCCGGTTGTATAAATGAACCTGATGGTTTCCTAGTGTTAGTCTTAGTCTCTCAGTGGTGTCCGACTCTTCGCAACCCAATGGACTCCATGTAGCCCACCAGGCTCCTCTGTCCATGAAATTCTCCAGGCAAGAATACTGGAGTTGGGTTGCCATTCCCTTGTCCAGAGGATCTTCCTGACCCAGGGATCAAACCCAGGTCTCCTGCATTGCAGGCAGATTCTTTATTGTCTGAGCCACCAGGGAGGCCCTGATGGTTCTCCTAAGGCAGCATAATAAATACCTAAGCATGCCCTGTGCCAAAATGAAGCAAGTAATTTGTACCCAAGATGACCTTACTGTCTGCATGGCAGTAGATTCTTATTTTTGAATATTGACTACACCTGTGTAATACAGATAGTAGCTTGCCATTAGACATAATATTTGAGTAGTCAGAATACCAGTTTGTTAGATGATGATGAATAACAGATAACTGACTATTTCCTTAATGTCTTACTTGGATGCAAAATAACATTCTCACCTTTTTGATGATGACCAGTCTTTTCCCCAACCCCTCAAATTTCAGGTCTCATTGTCCATGAAGGAGCTGCAGTTTACAGAGTGTTTAAGCGCTGGCGAGCTGTCAACTTACACTGGGATGTATTAAATTATGACAAAGCCACAGACATCGAAGAAAGTAGCCGGGGAGAGTCTTCCACAAGCAGGACTTTATGGTTGCCGTTGACGGCTCTGCGGAACAGGAACTTGGTCCACCCAACCCAGTTGACCTCCCCAAGGTTTCAGTGTGGCTACGTGTTATTACATCTGTTCAATCGAATGAGGGCCCATGAAGATTTGTCAGAAGATAACAGCTCGGGGGAGGTTGTGATGAGAGTGACTTCAGTGTGACAAAGCTGAGAAGGTGCGGTGTGGACCACCCTGCACATTTTGGAATGTAATTGCAATGAATGGCAAAACCATAGCACTTCTAAAAACACACATCTATGAACTTTTTAAAATTTATGCTTTTTATATGAACATTTGAATTGCAAATACATTTTTCTGAAAAAAGAGTCCTCCTGTTCTTTGCTTTCTAATTTATCACATCTTTTATAAGTTGGTACTTGAAATCATTATATGTATTATTTAACTCTACTTGGTTAAAAGAATGATAAAAGTTATACTTAAGGTCAAAACTATTTTTTCTTGCTTGTTTTAAATATATTTTTATCAAACGTTTTGCTCCATGTGTAATTTTTCAGGCATGCTACGAATGGGGAAGCATTTAGAATGCTGTGGGAAATTTCCAAAGTGCCCATCAAGGACAAAGCAAAACATCCTCTGTGATGCTCACACTGGTCCTCCTCATGCGTCCGGCTGGTAGTCAATCTAAGCGTGACTTTTTTGTGTGGGATCAATTAAGCTGTCACCAGGAATGCAAGTCTTAGGAATTATGGCTTGTTTTCTAACTTCTGAAATAGTTCAGAGAGCTTATAAAAAGATACAGATGATTGGAATAAAAATAGTCTTACAGACATACTTCAAAGATACTACAGGTTCCCCTCCAGAACTGCAATAAAGCTGATATCACAACAAAGCAAATCACTCGAATTTTTTGGTTTCCCGAGCATATAAAAGATGTTTAAACTGTACTGCAGTATGTTAAGTGTGCAATAACATTAGTTCTTAAAAAAAAAAAAAAACAATGTACTTACTTTAAAAATCTAAATAGTGTTAGCCATCATCTGAGCCTTCAAGCTATAATAATAATATCAAAGATCACTGGTCCCAGATCACCATAACAAGTATAATAATGGGAAATCTGAAATATTTCAAGAATCACCAAAATATGACACAGATACATGAAGTAAGAAAATATTAATGGAAAAATGGTGCCAATGGACTTGCTTCACACAGAGTGGCCCTAAACTTTTGATTTGTAAAACATGCAATGTCCATAAGGCACAATTAAAAAAATGAAGTGCAATAAAACGAGATATGCCTGTCCTATAGTGCAGGTTACATAGACAGGGCACCCCGCCTACTTATAACTATAAAAGCTCACCGAAATGTTGCATCTTGAACATGTAATAATAACACTGCTTCATATTTCCTAACCCTCTCATAGACCAGCTGCAATTATTTTTGTTAATTATTAGTATCTTGATTTCTGTTGAGTACCATCTTAATTAGATTTTGTTTTTGTGAGAGCTTATATACCTACTTAATCGTTTAAACACTGATTCTGTTACTTGGTTTAATGAAGTCCTGGGGAATACATTCTCCAGCAGTGAGAAGTGGTTCTCTTTTACTAGATAAGTATTTTTTGAGAGAAAAGAGGAAAAGAAAAATTAATCTCTTGACTCCCCAGGAACAGGTTGCTAAGTAGAGATACCTGGAGACTTTCCACCTTTTCCTCCTCCTCATGGAAGTAAATGGCACATTTTAACGGGTAATGGCAGAATAGACGAGGAGGCAGGCGGCCCTGCTTTCCTTGGAAACAAGATGAACAGGTAGGTCGTTTGAAGTAACTGATGGTGAGATTTTTAAAGCACATGAAATCAAATGCTTTACATTCTATCTTCTAAAAATAACCTTCGAATGATTCATAATAGAACAGTTAACATTTACAGGTAGCCTTGTGATTCATACAGAGCCACTTCTACTAAAAGTTGAAATAATTTCCCAGTTAATAAAAAGCTGCATCACAAATGAGTTAAAGGTGTGACCATTTGCAGAAACGTGAAGAAAGAATCAGGAAATCATGAAAGAAGGAAAATTAAACTACTCTTTTGGGATGGATCTAGAAAGTGAGAGGATCTAGAAGTGTTGATTTTTGAACCCGATGTTACAGGAGCACAGTCCCGGGTGAGGCACCAGAAGGCATCGATCAGTCCTGTCCACCTGCTCTCTGCCCTCAGTCTTGCCACCTGGGACAGAAAAGAAGACTGTTTGTTTAATAAACAGCAAAACCAGGGACGCAAATGTCCTGGCAAAGCAGCAATCCATGACTTGTGCCTGCGAGCGTGGACACTTGCCCTGGACACTTTAATCACCAAGGGAGTCTTCAATGACCACACTTCATGCAGTGTGCTCTTGTTTAATTAAGCACACCTTTAATTTTGGGTGCTGTTGTTTACAGCATGGTGGTAAAAATGCTGGATCAAGAGACTGCAAACACAAGTGAGACTATCACTGCTCCACCCTTTGTATTCATACCCACTTTTGTGTTCGTATCAACTTCCCCCAAAAAACGAGGAGGAGGAGAGGGTGGGAGACTCTTTCTGTAACCCTGCATGAGTGCCCAAGGCTGAGGCATCTGGAGATGACAAGGCACAACGGGTCAATCAACCTGAAAGGAAGAGTCACCCCAGTCTCCCCTCCTTCCCATGGCCTTGCCCTAAGGACACCCATTTTGTCCATACCGTTATCTTCCCTCACCACCTTGACAGGCCCCAATTCCTGACACACTCCCACACCCATACGTGACCCAAATCAATGCTGGAAAGAATCTGGCAGGATTTCCGTTCAACAAAATGTGTGGTCCCTGAAATGATTACATAGAAACTCAAATTCTCTGGGTGGAAGGTGGGGTGGGTGCATTGAGAGAACTGAGTTTTCTGTTTCAAAATGAATATTCTACAGATTTCCCTGGTGGTCCAAGCTTCCACTGCAAGGGAACTAAGAGCCTGCATGCCATGTGGGGTGGCCAATATATAAATAAATAAAAATTTTAATATGCTGTATCAGTTGTGAGCTTCCATGATGACTCAGATGGTAAAGAATCCGCCTGCATTGCAGGAGACCTGGGTTCAATCCCTGAGTCAGGAAGATCCCCTGGAGAAGTGAATGGCAACCCACTGCAGATATAAACAATTTTCAATTCTGAATGCTGTAGTTGTAGCTAAGGCTGTCTTAAATTTCTAAACCATTCATGGTAGAAAAAAAAAGTTGGAAATATTTAAAGAGTATATTTCAATATATATAAATCTAGACCTGTATCCATTCTGTCTCTTTTCAACCAGTAATCTGCAATACAAACAATGATGGGGCACCTTCTATGTGCCAGACACTGAGAGCCGTGGCTGTGAAACGACCCAGGTTCGCAGGGAGACACACTGCATGATATGGGTCAGGTTCCAGGTGAGTGAAAGGCAGTGGCAGTCCACAGGAGCAGTCAGGTTTCCCTGGGGCAACTGAAGAAAGCATCACTGAGGAACTGGCAGGACCTGGGCATTGAGGCATGAGTAGAAGTTCGTGAATCAGGTAAGTGGAGAACATTCTGGGAACATCTTGGGGGTAAAACAGAGGCATGTCCCAATAATGGTGAGAGAGCTTACATGGAGGAGCGTAGGGTACATCTGAAAAAGTGATACAATCTGTTGACTTAAAAAAAAAAGCACAACCTGAGACTTTCAAGTTAAGCTTTTTGGGGGCAAAATGACTGCAGCCCAGGAGATAGCACCCAGATAGCTCTGAGAGGCTCCTCTAAAGAGGGGCAAGGACAGTATATATGTTGATTTTGCTGAAGGGGGAATACATGAAATCAGGACTTCCCAAGTGGGACTTCCCAAGAATCCATCTGAAATGTGGGATATTCACAGAAGATGTGGGTTCAGTCCCCAAGGTGAGAGGATCCTCTGGAGGAGGAAATGCCAACCCACACCAGTATTCTTGCCTGGAAAGTCCAATGGACCGAGGAGCCTGGTGGGCTACAGTCCATGGGGTTGCAAAGTCAGACATGACTGAGTATGCACTATGTACATGCAGTCAAGCACTTTTTTTTTGGTGGAAATTTCTGCTGGTCTTGTGAGGCTTCTGCTAGTCATGAGAAAACAGTCACCACTGTGAAGGGTGTCAGTGCTTTTCTCTATATAAGGAGATACAAGAACTGGGCTCATAGAACTCATAAAATCAGCTCTTGAGATTATCTATCTGAAGACCTGTCCTGCTGGTTTTCCTGGAGCACAGAGTGCCTCATTTCTGCTCTCCACCCTGAACTTCTGGGGGTGTTGGAGGTCAGCAGCTGTAGCGGCACATAATTCAATCCTTGTGGAGGCAGATGACAAGAACCCAGGGCAAGCGCCAATTTGTGGTTGGCAAACCCTATTGGGTTTGACTAGGTAGCTGGGACTGAATCCCATGGGGGGCAGTGAGAACATGGTACTCAAGCATCAGGTGCTAAAAGCCGGCAAGGTCAACTTTGGGGGGAATAACTATCCTCTCTTGACTCTGTAACTATGGGTCACACTCCCAGTTCCCAAGATCAGGGGCAAAATGTAATGAATTATAACCCTATCCTCAAGAGAGTTTGGAGACATCCTACAGCAGGCAGCAGGCAGCCACTATTGCTATACGCTAACCACCAAAGAAACACTGGAGCACCAGATGGATTTTCCTCCTCTCTCCCGGAAGACAGTACAACCCTTAATTCTGAAGTGCAGAGCATGCTGAAGCTCTTGTGAAATAGAATATAGTTTCTTTATTATTGACAATTTAGTTCCGTTCCATCACTCATTTGTGTTTGACTCTTTGCAACCCCGTGGACTGCAGCACACCAGGCTTCCCTGTACATCACCAACTCCCAGAGCTTGTTCAAACTCATGTCCATAGAGTTGGTCATGCCATCCAACCATCTCCTTCTCTGTCATCCCCTTCTTCTGCTGCCTTCAATCTTTCCCAGCATCAGGGTGTTTTCTAAGGAGTCAGTTCCTTGCATCAGGTGGCCAAAGCATTGGAGCTTCAGCTGCAGCGTCAGCATCAGTCCTTCCAATGAATATTCAGGACTGATTTCCTTTAGGATGGACTGGTTGGATCTCCTTGCAGTCCAAGACTCTCAAGAGTCTTCTCAAACATCACAGTTCAAAAGCATCAATTCTTCGGCACTCAGCTTTCTTCACAGTCCAACTCTCACATCCATACATGACCACTGAAAAAACCATAGCCTTGTCTAGATGGACCTTTGTCAGCAAAGTAATGTCTCTGCTTTTTAATATGCTGTCTAGGTTGGTCATAGCTTTTTTTCCAAGGAGCAAGCGTCTTTTAATTTCATGGCTGAAGTTACCATCTGCAGTGATTTTGGAGCCCAAGAAAATAAAGTCTGTCACTGTTTCCCCATCTATTTACCATAAAGTGATGGGACTGGATTTTCATTTTTTGAATGTTGAGTTTTAATCCAGCTTTTTCACTCTCCTCTTTCACTTTCATCAAGAGGCTCTTTAGTTCCTCTTCTCTTTCTGCCATATGAGTGATGTCATCTGCATATCTGAGGTTATTGATGTTTCTCCCGGCAATCTTGATTCCAGCGTGGAATTTCACGTGATATTCTCTGCATATAAGTTAAATAAGCAGGGTGACAATATACAGCCTTGATGTACTCCTTTCCCAATCTGGATCCAGTCCGTTGTTCCATGCCCAGTTCTAACTGTTGCTTCTTGACCTGCATACATATTTATCAGGAGGCAGGTCAGGTGGTCTGGTATTCCCACCTCTTGAAGAAACTTCCACAGTTTGTTGTGATCCACACAGTCAAAGGCTTTCGCATAGTCATTGAAGAGGAAGTAGATGTTTTTCTGGAATTCTCTTGCTTTGTCTATGATCCAGGATAATGTTGGCCATTTGATCTCTGGTTCCTCTGCCTTTTCTAAATCCAGCTTGAACATCTGGAAGTTCTTGGTTTACATACTGTTGAGGCCTAGCTTGGAGAATTTTGAGCAGTACTTATCGACAGTACTTCTAAACATTTCCCAGAGTGAATAAATTTTATCATCTGACTTTTCTTAAATGTCATTAAAAATGTTTTAATTCTATATGTTAAAAATATACCAAAATAAAGCAAGCTCTCACTGTTGGCTTCTGTTTTAGTCTAGGACTGCTATTCTTCTTCTCTTTTTGATTTTTCCCTCATAGATAAGCAACATTTACATAGTGTATTATTATTTTTGATTCTCAATCCTTCTTTATCTATGGAGTAAAATTACAAAATTAATTTTTCTTTGCTTACCCAGAGTTTGATTCCTTATCATCTAGAAGTTTATCTTCAGTTTAAACACCGGACATGTCTTATCCATATTTTCCTTTAAAGCTTACTTTTTTAGTTAAAAATTTTAATGATAGTAGATTGCAAATACCAGATATTTTAAAATTTTCTTTCCAAGATCATCCTTTATCAGACCTTGGTGGTGAAAATTTGGTTTTTATTTTTAATATATATGTTCATATAAATGATGTAACACATACAGTATAAATTTATGCTCAGCATATTTAGAAATAATTGGTTAAAGATCATAGGAAGATAATTTAGGAAGTTAGTTTAGTTACAGTTTATCAGTTCAGAAAAAAATGTTCCCATCATGTTTGTGTGATACAGAATTGCAACTGGTGCCATATTTTATAACAAAGCTCAAAGCTCAGGCCTCCATAGAATCTACACAATAATTCACTGTCTTCTTAAAGATGCTATTTTATACACAGTGCATTTGTTTAGCCAATTAGTCAAAGACTAACATACAAAGTTATTTTAAGAAAAATTCCTTTAGGATCCAGTGGGGGAATGAAAACAATGCATGATTTTCTGTAAAAATTTTTAAATTTTATGTTTTGGTCACATCATGCAACATACAGGATCCCAGTTTCATGACCAGGTATCAAATCCATGCCCCCTGTAGCAGGAAGGCAGAGCTTTGACCTCTGGACTGCCAGGGGTGTCCCACATCTGTAAAATTTTGATGGTGTATTAAAATAAAAAACCTTACCCCAAAGCATTTCACATTGATTTTCCAAAACAGGTTAGCAGTCTCTTAGTTTTCATGAAGATTTATTGTATTTTTGAGAAGTTTTTCAGGGCTTTAAGGGGAAATCATCATGGTGCCCCAAGAAGAAAAAAGAGATTTGCTCTCAGATGCACAGACAATGGAGTCTAATGTATATAAGCGAATAATGGTAACCTGGGCATTTTAAATCCTGCTTCAGGGAGTCAGAAAGCAGGAACATTCATCCCGGCTGCTGGACCACAGAAGGACATCACCCATGGGTAAGAGGAGCCAGGAGAGAAACATCTTCTGACAATGCCATCTTTAGCTCCTTGTCACAGTTCTAAGGGGAATACTTATTGCCTAGAGGCTGCTATGGCAACAGGGACAATGTGGAAGGATGCTGGAGATTCTCTGTGGGACATTCTTCCCATAACAATCCTGGTAATGTCCGGAATTAAGAAGGAACCAAGGCATTGATTCAGAGACCAGGAGAAGAAAGAGTGCCACCCAACTTATGCTGCTCACAGTGTGATTGGCTGGGTTAGCTGCAGCTCTCAGGATGCTACTTTAGTAAATTCCCTTCCTTATTCATCAATCCTGCCTTCGGCAGTTGAGGTGGATCCATCCTTTGATGTGATGTGCATGAGCTCAGTCATGTCAAACTCTTTGTGACCCCATGGAGTGGCCCAGCGGGCTCCTCTGTCCATGGGATTTTCCAGGCAAGAACCCTGGAGTGAGCTGCCATTTCCTTCTCCAGGAGATCTTCCAGACCCAGGGATGGAACCCAAGTCTGCTGTGTCTCCTGATTGGCAAGCGGATTTTTTACCACTGAGCCACATGGGAAGCCCCTGTAGCCTGTTGGGCCATGGTTGAAAGCATTGTGACTAGGCACACAGCAGGCTGCTCCTGGTGATGACTATGAAGAACCAGCTTCCCAGATGAGCTGGACACACCCCCTTCCTTAGAGAAGTCCAGAAGAGGTCAGGTGAAGCAGCAAAAATGAAGGGACAGGAAGACGTAGGGCATGGTGGCAACAAGCCCAAGGGACTGCCCACGAGGTGACACTGAGGGAAGGTCACCTGGGGATGGACACGAGACAGCCTGATTGCAAGAAGTTTGTGGTCTTGGGGAGGATGAAGTCAAATATATTGGCAATTCAATTACAGTAAGTTACCTATACATGAATGAGTTCCATTCCGGAGCATGTTCATAAGTCCAATTTTGTTTGTAAGTCCAACAAAGTTAACCTAGTTACCCAGCTAACACAATCAGCTATATAGCACTGTGCTGTAGTATGTTTGTAATAATTTTCACACAAATAACACATAAACAGCAACAAACACAAAAATTAACATTTTTACTCTTATAGTATGGTACCTTGACAAATGCAATAGTACAGTACAACAGCTGGCACACAGGGGCTGGCATGAAGTGAACAAGCAAGAAGAGCTACTGGCTGAAGGAGGTGAAGGAAATGGGAGATGGTAGCGCTGAAGGATCGTCAACAATAGGAGATGACAGCAAACTGCAATTCCACCGATGCTTGACATTGACAGAATGTGTGTTCACATCTTTGAAAGTTTGCAACTTGAAGGTTCCTATGTAGGGGACTTACTGTAAGTGGCTTAAGTGTTGTGATGTCAGAAACAAGAATTTAAGAAAGGAATGCATAAGAAGGACTAAGGAGTCAGATGGAAGGCTCAGGGAAGGTTTCCTAAAGAAAACCTCAAAACTGAGAACCTGAAGAATCAGGAGGCAGAGAGAGAGTTGAGGAGAAGCCAGAATATCTGGAGAGGAGGAGGTGACAGAATGAGCCTAAGTTCTGTTGTGGATTAGCTGAGTTTCCATGGCTGTAAGACAGCAGTGTGAAGGCATCTAAGAGGCATTTGGATGTGTGAGTCCAGAGCTCAAGAGCAAGGTCTCTGCTGGAAGTACGTGTATGTGTGTGTGTGTGTGAGTGATCAGCACATAGTGGACCAGCACCTGGGGGACAAGAGAAAGGGGCAGCCCGAGTGGGGAGAAAAACCAAGGAAGATGAACGTTTTGAAGCAAAGGGAAAGCTTGCTTCAAAAGGGGAAAAGAGGTCAAGAGTGCGGACATGCCAAGTTGCTTCAATTGTGTCCAACTCTTTGCTGACCTGCCAAGCTCCTCTGTCCATGGGATTTCCCAGGGAAGAATACTGGAGTGGGTTGTCATGCCTTTCTCCAGGGTATCTTCCCAACCCAGGGATCAAATCTATGTCTCATGTCTCCTGCATTGGCAGGTATGTTCTTTACCACTACTGCTACTTGGGAAGCCCTCAAGAGTATTCAGTTCAGTTCAGTCACTCAGTCGTGTCCGACTCTTTGTGACCCCATGAATCGCAGCACACCAGGCCTCCCTGTCCATCCCCAACTCCCAGAGTTCACTCAAAGTCATGTCTATCGAGTCAGGGATGACATCCAGCCATCTCATCCTCTGTCGTCCCCTTCTCCTCCTGTCCCCAATCCCTCCCAGCATCAGGGTCTTTTCCAACGAGTCAACTCTTCGCATGAGGTGGCCAAAGTATTGGAGTTTCAGCTTCAGCATCAGTCCTTCCAATGAACACCCAGGACTGGTCTCCTTTAGGATGGACTGGTTGAATCTCCTTGCAGTCCAAGGGACTCTCAAGAGTCTTCTCCAACACTACAGTTCAAAAGCATCAATTCTTTGGTGCTCAGCTTTCTTCACAGTCCACCTCTCACATCCATACATGACCACTGGAAAAACCATAGCCTTGACTAGATGGACCTTTTTTGGCAAAGTAATATCTCTGCTTTTCAATATGCTATCAAGAGTATTAATTGTAACCAAAAAGTTGGGTGGAGACTACAAAGCATCAGTGATATTTAGCAAGGGGGTCTTGATAATCTCGACATAAGTGGTTTTTGTTAAAGCAAGTGGTGGGGAATAATTTGTGATCCAATTATAATGGCAGTGAAAAGTACACGACAGCTGTGTTCTCAGAGCAGAGTTTTCTTTCTCCCTTAAAAAAGGTTTTCTTTCTCTCCTTTATTCCAGGAAGCAAGCAAACATGGAAATAAGCTGACATGGGATAGGGTACAACTGAGAGGCTGAAATTGTAAATAAATGAGGGAAGGGGCCTCTCTGGTGGTCCTGTGTTTCGGACTCTGCTCTTGCAATGCAGAAGACTCCTCTTGGATCCTTGGTAGGGGAACTAAGATCCCACGTGCATCTCAGTGCACCCAAATAATGATAAATTAATTAAGTGACGGAAGGAGATGATCCTTACAAGCTCCCTGAGGAGGGCGTGGGGGCGGGCAAGGATCTGGAGCTCAGATGTGTGTGTGTGTGCATGCTAAGTCACTTCAGTTGTGTCAGACTCTGAAACACTATGAAATGTAGCCAAGCTTCTCTGAGCTCGTAAACAGTATTCAAAGTATTCAAACTTTAACCTCAACTTGAGGGGAAAGAGGAAAGAGAAACAAGAGGTGAGGATGAGTCTGTGGCTTTGGGGGAACAAAATTAAGGTGTGCCTAGAGGAGTCTGTCTTCTTGAAACAGGAGCTGAGACATCTCCAGATCAGATCAGATCAGATCAGTCACAGTCGTGTCCGACTCTTTGCGACCCCATGAATCGCAGCACGCCAGGCCTCCCTGTCCATCACCAACTCCCAGAGTTCACTCAGACTCACGTCCATCGAGTCAGTGATGCCATCCAGCCATCTCATCCTCTGTCATCCCCTTCTCCTCCTGCCCCCAATCCCTCCCAGCGTCAGAGTCTTTTCCAATGAGTCAACTCTTGGCATGAGGTGGCCAAAGTACTGGAGTTTCAGCTTTAGCATCATTCCTTCCAAAGAAATCCCAGGGCTGATCTCCTTCAGAATGGACTGGTTGGATCTCCTTGCAGTCCAAGGGACTCTCAAGAGTCTTCTCCAACACCACAGTTCAAAAGCATCAGTTCTTCGGTGGTCAGCCTTCTTCACAGTCCAACTCTCACATCCATACATGACCACTGGAAAAACCATAGCCTTGACTAGACGAGCCTTTGTTGGCAAAGTAATGTCTCTGCTTTTGAATATGCTATCTAGGTTGGTCATAACTTTCCTTCCAAGGAGTAAGCATCTTTTAATTTCATGGCTGCAGTCACCATCTCCAACTCTATCCAAACCAGAATGGGTGATCTCGCCTCGAACACCTGCTCCCCTGCCATCACCACAGATGATAATTGCACTCTTTCAGTTAACTGCTCAGGCCAAAAATCTTGGTGTCATCCCTAAATCCTCTTGTGTCCCACAGTAAGGCCACAGGTGATTTCTGTCATTTCACCTTGTAACATTTTCCCTGAGTCTGATCATTGGTCATTCCCTCCCTTTCTGGTGTAAATCACCATCATCACTCATGCGGATCATTGTCACAGCTCCCTTAACCAGAGACACGGTGGTGAATGCTTTTTCCCACCAAATTCATGTCCATATGGACCCTAAGAATGTGACCTTATTTGGAAATAGGTTTTTTACATTTATAACTAGTTAAGGTGATATCAGATCTCTAAATCCAACAGTTGCATCCTCATATGAAGGCCACGTGAACACACAGAGACACAGCCGAGGAGGATGCCATGTGATGATGATGGAGGCAGAGACTTGATGGTGCAACTGCAAAGCAGGGACTGTTGGCAGCCACTGGGACCTGGGAGGAAGTGGAGGAGAATGCACATCTAGAGCCTTCAGAGATCGGCCCTCCTAACACCTTGATTTTGGACTTCTGACCGCTAGAACTGTGAGAGAATAAATTTTTAGTTTTTGGCATCCAACCCCATCACTTCATGGCAGATAGATGGGGAAAAAAATGGAAACACAGATAGACTTTATTTTCTTGGGCTCCAAAATCAGCATATTAGAAAGCAGCCAACAAAGGTCTTTATAGTCAAAGCTATTGTTTTTCTAGTAGTCATGTACAGATGTGAGAGTTGAACCATAAACAAGGCTGAACACAGAAGAACTGATGCTTTTCAAACCGTGGTGCTGGACAAGACTCTTGAAAGTTCTTTGGACAGCAAGGAGATCAAACCAGTCAATCCTAAAGGAAATCAGTCCTGAATATTCATCAGAAGGGCTGATTTCATTGAATATTCAGTATACTGATGCTGAAGCTGAAGCTCCAATACTTTGGCCACCTGATGCAAAGAGCCAACTCATTAGAAAAGACCCTGATGCTGGGAAGGATTGAAGGCAGGAGAAGGGGACAACAGAGGATGAGATGGTTGGATGGCATCACCAACCCAATGGACATGAGTTTGAGTAAGCTATGGCAGTTGATGAAGGACAGACATGGAAGCCTGGTGTGCTATAGTCCATGGGGTTGCAAAGAGCTGGACATGCACAAGACTGAGTGACTGAACAATAGCAATTTTGGTTTCTTTGCCCCAAGAAACTAATCCTCTCTTTTTGTCCCCCCACTGTCCGAGCTCAATGGAGCAGCTGAGTCCTCGTTTCCAAATATAAATCACGTCATGTCTCCCTCTACTCAAGGGTCCTCTTAGGAGGTCCCTTCCCTCTGAACATGAAATCAGTGTCCTCATTCTCACAGGTCCCACGTGGTCTGCCTCTAGCCGCCCCTCTGATGTCAGCTCCTCTTATCCTTCTCACAGCTCAGTCAGGCTCGAGCTGGTTTCCAAGCACATAAGGCATATTCCTGCTTCTGAACTTTAGCACCTGCTTTTCCTTCTGCCCAGAATACTCTTGCCCTCCAGTCTTCACAGCACCACTTCAGTTTCTTCTTGTCAGGAGGTCCTTCTGGACCTCTTAAAAATGGTACCCTCCTCCTGGTTCCCTTACTTCACTTTGTTTCCCTGGCAAAACACTTCCTCACCCAACACAGTGTATGCCTACTTATTAAGTACTCTTTGCATCCACAGAATACAAGCTCCACGTAATCTGGGGCCATGTCTGCTCATTGCTTCTTTCCCGATGCCTAAGCGGGTCCTCAACAATTATATTTTGAGAAAAATCACTAAATGAATCTGCTAAGAATAAAAAGGGAGAGGCTGGAATCAGAGGAGATTGTTGAAAGTACTTAAAATGGGTGAAAAATGGGAAAGAAAGGGGCCTGAGAAAGAGACGGACTGCTGGAATATTGAGGGGACCGCTGACAGCAGACACTGTGAATTCAGTGAGAGCCACACCTGGGTTTAAGCACAAAGAGGATTCAATCGTGCCAAAGAGGCTCTGCTCACCACTAAGTCCCTTATTAACTGGCTAGCCTTTGCATTAAAAAATCATGTGACAATTTTTAAAGCAAAATAAAGCATGGTCATTGACCTGCTAGGAGATTGCACTGCATGGTCTAGTCAGATTAGATAACCTCTAAGACTTCATTAACCATAACACTTGCCAATTTTCTTCTTTTCTTCCTTCCTCTCCATCTCCTCCTTCTGTTCCTTCTCCACCTCTTCCTTCTTCATCATTCTTCAGCATCACCACCATTATCAAAATTCATAATTTATTTCCTTTTTTGAGAAAACAGAGCTCTTCCTGACTGTCACCATTTCAAAAAAGAAAAAAAAAAAAGGAGTATGCTTTATATTAAGCCTAGAAGAAGAAAAAAAAATGTTCTCTTTCCTGAATAGATCATCTTTCCAACAGTTACTCTGCCAGCTAGGATCTCTGGAAAAGTCCCACAAATATCTTAAGGGCCTTTGTGCTTGAAGCAAAATCTCCTGAAAGGAACAAGTCATTAGTGTTTTGGGAACATATAAGCTAGGTTGTTTACAAGTCCCTGACTGGATGGATTGGGCTAGGATTAATCTTATCACTGCATATAGAGTTGGCCTAATGGCTATTGAAATTAAAAAATCAATTTTTCATTATATCAGCTTCCTAGAGACTCTTCTGTGAGCTTCAAAAATTATCTATGCAATTAATGTTTAAATGCCCTCTGTGGAATATTGGTGATAAATTGTTGTTGTTTAGTCACTGAGTCATGTCCATCTCATCCTCTTTTGTCCCCTTCTCCTCCTGCCCTCAGTCTTCACCAGCATGAGGATCTCAGCCTGGGCACTTCTCAGAAGATGAGAAGGAGGTTGTTGAGATATGTGATCGTGAACAGACAAACCATAAGCTCTGGTGTTAGTTTCCTGTTGCTGCTGTAACAAATCACCACTTACCACTAATGACTTAAAGCAACACATCTTTATTATCATATATTTCTGGAGGTCACAAGTCCAAAGTGGATCTTCAGGAGCTGAAATCAACAGGGTTCCTTCTGGAGGCTCAAGATAAGAATTGCTTCCTTCTCTTTTCCAGCTTCCAGAGGCTGCCCACATTCCTTGACTTATGGTCCCTTCCTCCATCAGCAAAGTACATCACTGCCACATCTCTCTCTTACTTTAACTGTTCTCTGTTCCTTATAAGGGCTTCTTATAAGGGCTCTTGTGATTACACTTGGTCCCCCCAGATAATCTAGAATGAGTATTATTATAATTATATATTATTAATAATTATCCCCATCTCAAGATCCTTAATTTAATTAAGGATTAAATTAAATTATCTGCCAAGTCTTTTTAGGACAAATTTGCCTGGTGTGCCTATGGCAAGAGTGATCTTCAGTTTGTGCTCACCTGCAAGTTCATTATTCTCAGTGTCTAAACTTTTGCTAAGTTAGGCTGCCTCTTCTAAGTTTGGGTTCCAGTTGGGCACGGGTACTGCTAGAAGCAGATGTTTCCAGAGATGCCTTCACCATATTCACGTCATCAAATTATTTGCAATAAAATCTTTACAGCATGCAGAGTCTAGGTCACCAGGTAGCCCAACAAGAGAGGGGGTGAAAAGGGAGAGCACTGTTCCGCTCTTACCTCCAGGACCCAGAGCAGCTGCACTACCAAGAAGGCAAAGTCTTAAAAGTGCAGGTTTTAGCCGTCCTACTCAAGTTGCAAATTGCGTACATGCTCAGACTCCAGGAAGAGCCATCACAGAACAATCTGCTTCAGTTTCTCCATAATCCCTTTATGGCTCAGATCCCCCTTCACCCAGGGACTGCCTCTTGAATTAAGAAGCCCATTGGAATTCACGCACAATGCAATGCAATCAGATAGACCTGCAAGCAGAATCATGTCACTCTCCAAATTTCCCTTGCATTCGTTCTTATTTATTTGTTACCCTTATTTAATTTTAGAATTTTTAAAAACAATTTTATTCGGCAAATTACGGATGAGGATGTTTTTCAGAAGGCACAGTTTAGAATAAAAATCAATTGATTACTTCTTTGAATGTAATTTTCCACTATGATAATTGAATATTATAACCCGTTCGAAAAGAGTGTATGATTTAATAAAAGCAACTGACACTAATGAGTCTTCACTCTGTGCTAGGCAGTGTTTTGTTGTTGTTCAGTTGCTTAATTTTTCTGATTCTTTGTGACCCCATGGACTGCAGCACCCCAGGCTTCCCCGTCCTTCACTGTCTCCTGGAGTTTGCTCAAACTCGAGTAGATGGTCCCATCCAACAATGTCATCCTTGGACACCATGTCGTCCTCTTCTGCTCCTGTCCTCAGTCTTTCCCAGCATCAGGGTCTTTTCCAATGAGTCAGCTCTTTGATCAGATGGCCAAAGTATTGGAGCTTCAGCTTCAGCATCAGTGCAATGAATAGTCAATGAAATCAGCCCTTCCAAAAAATATTCATGGTTGATTTCCTTTCGGATTAACTGATCTGATCCTCTTGCTGTCCAGTGTTTGGAAAGTTTATAATTTCTATTTCATGGATGAAGGAAGTCTGGCCTAAGAGGTGAATGAAACGTGGACGACTGCCGGGTGGTGAGTGGCGAAACTGCATGCAGACTCAGGGAGCCTGACTCAAGTTTCTTTGTCTTCAATTCAATGATATTCCACCTACCATCTAGTTATTTTAGTATCCCATAAAGGTAAAGCTCTCAGGACTTCCTGGTGGTCTAGGGGTTAAGACTCCATCTTCTAGTGCAGAGGGTACAGGTTTGATCCTTGATCAGAGAACTAAGATCCCACATGCCACAGGATGCGGCCAAAAATTAAAAATGAATAAATAAAAGAAAACTCTCCAAATCAGATGTTTTAAAATTTCCCGAAATATCCAGATAAGGGATTTTAAAATTTCTATTAAGTGAAGGTATTACGATTCTGCTTAATACCCTTTATAGACTTCCCCAACTTTCCTTATCACTGACACTTGTCTATTGCTTTGGCCTCTGGAAATGCTGTTTCTTAGTCAACCCAACACCCACTCCCTACTCTCTTGCAACTGTCTCTTACAACTGTATGTGTATGTGTGTGTGCTAAGTCACTTCAGTTGTGTCTGATTCTTTGCAACCCAATGGATCATAGCCTGCTAGGCTCTTCTGTCCACGGGATTCTCCAGGCAAGAATACTGGAGTGGGTTGCCATGTCTCCCTCCAGGGGATCTTCCTGATGCAGGGATCTTCCTGACCCAAGCCTCTTATGTCTCCTACATCGGCAGGCCCGTTCTTTAGCACTAGCGCCACATGGGAAGCCCTTGGAAGTATATATGTATACACACATATAACTTCATCATTCGTTTCAGCTTTTTGGCCAAGGATGGCAATGTGCCACTATTTGGGAAAAGATACATAGACACAAGCCAGGTAGGCTAACTGGGAGGAAGTTCCTGGTTTCCTGATTAGAAGGGTCAGACTGGTGACCCTCCCCCTCCCTGCTTTGAATGTATATGGAGGCTAGAGCTGAAACAGCCATCTGGAAATTTTAGGATAACAGAACTTCAGACACATTGGTGCTAACATCATTGAACATTTGAACCAATGACAGCAACCACTTACCTCTTAGCTTTTTGCTATGTGAGATGAATGAAACTCTGTCATTCATTTTCTGATTTGGTTTTGTTTTTGCAAAAAGAAAGCAATCCTTTTGCAAACTGAACACCCAATCTTTCAATTTTTCCTACCACTCCATTGTAGAATTTTCAGCCAGGAGTTTACTTATTTCTTCTTAATCTCTTTATTTTCTTTAACATCAAGCCAAAATTCTTTGTTGAGTTTTAAGACCTAAAATGTAAGAGGACCCTGGAGGTATCCTCTTGAATCTTCCATGGACATTTCACAGTAACAGGTTAAAAGCTCATCATTTCTCCCTTCTGTTCCTCAAATCCACCCCCGCACCATATTCCTTTCTTATTAAATGGCATCACGACCCACCCAGTTGCCCAAGCCAAGATGTAGGCATCATTCTTATATTCTGCCTTCCGATGGATTTACTTCCTTGATCTCATCCAGTCCCATTTTATCCACACCCACTGCCACTCTCTTTAAAAAAATATACCCTCACGACTTCTTGCCTAGCTTTCTTCAATAGTCTCTTATCTGTTCTCCCAGTTTCTAATTTTGCTCACACTAAACCCCATACTTCTGTCAGAGTGATTTTTCCAAGTCACAAATCTAATTGTGTCACTCACTGACTTAAAACATTTCAAAGCCTCCTCCTTTTTGCCTTGAGGATAAGATCTAGACTCCTGAAATGGTACCAAATGGTACCCAAATGGTACCTGTCTATCCAGCCTCATTACTTGCCACGATCCCACCTGCTCCAGCCAGAACAGAATGAAGACTAAAAACCAGAATAAATCAGGATTGAAATGTATATGCGTGTTCAGTCACTCAGTCATGTCTGATTCTTTGCGACTTCATGAATAATAGCCTGCCAAGGCTCTTCCATCTATGGAATTTCCCAGGCAACTGTGGAGTGGACTGCCATTTCCTCCTCCAGGGCATCTTCCTGACCCAGGGACTGAGCCCACATCTCTTTCTTTTCTGGCAGTGGCAGATTCTTTACCACTGCCTCACCTGGGAAGCCTATTGAAATGTATATACTGTAGCCCAGAATGTCAAAAACAAAACAAAAGGGATTTTAGTCTTTATGAGTGTGACTCTGGAGTTTTGGGGTCCCTACTTGCATTGAAAGTGCAGTTGGGGTAGGGGTGAGATGTTTAAATTTGCTGGTTAAGCTAATTCAATCTCTTCTGGTTTAGAGTACAAGTTTCTACATAAAAGCTATATCTTGTGAGCAAATGTCTTTTTTAAAAAATAATTTTTAACTCTTCTCCATTTTCTTCTCTATTATTTAGGAGGCAGAAGGGAAAGTGGAAAGATTTGTATTATATACCAGTGGTGGGAGGAGGATGTCTGGTCTGCATGTGATCTTACTTTGCAGACTGACCTCAGTCTCGGGTGTAGCTGGTTGACCAAAGGGGCATTAGCCTTGGTGCACACTTCCTACTGGCTACTCCAGTAGCCCACATGCCTTCTCTCTCACTGTGGCTTCTATGGTGATCGCTCCAAGGGAATTTGGCAATCACTCCTGGCTGAGTGTCCCACCAACCTGGGATCTCATGAGGTTGCTGACTGTCTGAGCCTTACCCAGGTCCTTCAATCAATTCCTAGCAGTGGATTACCTGTCCTATGGTGTTTGATTGTCCGAGGGGTTGAAAACTCGCTGCTAATTAACATTATTAATTATAACAAGTTATAGTTAATTACTAATTATAATAAATAGACATGTTAGTTAATTTTTTCTTATAAATTAATTCTATTGTTTTAATGTGCTGTGTGCTCTAGTTAGTCACTCAGTCATGTCCCACTCTTTGCAACCTCATGAACTGTAGCCCACCAGCCTCCTCTGTCCATGGAGATTCTTCAGGCAAGAATACTGGAGCCGGTTGCCATCTCCTCCTCCAGGGGATCATCCCAACCCAAAGACAGAACCCAGGTCTCCTGCATTGTAGGCGGATTCTTTACTGACAGAGCCACCAGGAAAGCCCAGCAGCAAAATGAACACACATTAAGCATACAGTTGATCAGTTCAATTCAGTCGCTCAGTCATGTCCCACTGTTTGCAATCCCATGAACTGCAGCATGCCAGGCCTCCCTGTCCATCGCCAACTCCCAGAGTTTACTCAAACTCATGTCCATTGAATCGGTAATGCCATCCAACCATCTCATCCTCTGTTGTCCCCTTTTCCTCCTGCCCCCAATCCCTCCCAGCATCAGGGTCTTTTCCAATGAGTCAACTCTTCACATGAGGTGGCCAAAGTACTGGAGTTTCAGCTTCAGCAGCAGTCCTTCCAATGAATATTCAGGACTGATTTCCTTTAAGATGGACTGGTTGGATCTCCTTGCAGTCCAAGGGACTCTCAAGAGTCTTCTCCAACACCACAGTTCAAAAGCATCAGTTCTTCAACACTCAGCTTTCTTTATAGTCCAATTCTCACATCTACACATGATTACTGGGAAAAACCATAGCTTTGACTAGACGAACCTTTGTTGGCAAAGTAATGTCTCTGCTTTTTAATATGCTGTCTAGGTTGGTCATAACTTTTCTTCCAAGGGGCAAGTGTCTTTTAATTTCATGGCTGCAGTCACCATCTGCAGTGATTTTGGAGCCCCTCAAAATAAAATCAGTCACTGTTTCCACTGTTTCCCTCTGTTTCCCGTGAAGTGATGGGACCGGATACCATGACCTTAGTTTTCTGAATGTTGAGCTTTAAGCCATCTTTTCCACTCTCCTTTTTCACTTTCATCAAGAAGCTGTTTAGCTCTTCTTCACTTTCTGATATAAGGGTGGTGTCATCTGCATATCTGAGGTTATTGATATTTCTCCTGGAAATCTTGAGTCCAGCTTGTGCTTCAACCAGCCCAGCATTTTGCATAATGTACTCTGCATATAAGTTAAATAAGCAGGGTGACAATATATAGCCTTAACATACTCCTTTCCCTATTTGGAAACCAGTCTGTTGTTCCATGTCCAGTTCTAACTGTTCCATGTCCAGTTCTAATCTGTATGCTTCCTGACCTGCATACAGATTTCTCAAGAGGCAGGTCAGGTGGTCTGGTATTCCCATCTCTTGAAGAATTTTCCATGGTTTGTTGTGGTCCACACAGTCAAAGGCTTTGGCATAGTCAATAAAGCAGAAGTAGATGTTTTTCTGGAACTCTCTTGCTTTTTTGACGATCCAGCAGATGTTGGCAATTTAATATCTAGTTCCTCTGCCTTTTCTAAATCCAGCTTGAACATCTGGAAGTTCACAGTTCATATTCTGTTGCAGCCTGGCTTGGAGAATTTTGAGTATTACTTTACTAGCATGTGAGATGAGTGGAATTGTGTGGTAGTTTGAGCATTCTTTGGCATTGCTTTTCTTTGGGATTGGAATGAAAACCGACCTGTTCCAGTCCTGTGGCCACTGCTGAGTTTTCCAAATTTGCTGGCATATCAAGTTCAACACTTTCACAGCATCATCTTTTAGGAGTTGGAATAGCGCAACTGGAATTCCATCAGCTCCACTAGCTTTGTTCGTAGTGATGCTTTCTAAGGCCCATTTGACTTCACATTCCAGTATGTCTGGCTCCAGGATGGTGATCACACCATCGTGATTATCTGGATCATGAAGATCTTTTTTGTATAGTTCTTCTGTGTATTCTTGCCACCTCTTCTTAATATCTTCTGCTTCTGTTATGTCCATACCATTTCTGTCCTTTATTGTGCCCATCTTTGCATGAAATGTTCCCTTGGTATCTCTAATTTTCTTGAAGAGAGCTCTAGATTTTCCCATTCTGTTGTTTTCCTCTATTTCTTTGCATTGATCACTGAGGAAGGCTTTCTTATCTCTCCTTGCTATTTGTTGGAACTCTGCATTCAAATAGGTGTATCTTTCCTTTTCTCCTTTACCTTTCACTTCTCTCTATTTACAGCTATTTTTAAGGCCTCCTCAGACAACCATTTTTCCTTTTTGCATTTCTTTTCCTTGGGGATGTTCTTGATCACTGCCTCCTGTACAATATCATGAACCTCTGTCCATAGTTCATCAGGTACTCTGTCTATCAGATCTAATCCCCTGAATCTATTTGTCACTTCTACTGTATAATCATGAAGGATTTGATTTAGGTCATACCTGAATGGTCTAATGGTTTTCCCTTCTTTCTTAAATTTCAGTCTGAATTTGGCAATAAAGAGTTCATGATCTGTCCCACAGTCAGCTCCTGGTCTTGCTTTTGCTGACTGTATAGAGCTTCTCCATCTTTGGCTGCAAAGAATATAATCAATCTGATTTTGGTGTTGACCATCTGGTGATGTCCATGTGTAGAGTCTTCTCTTGTGTTGTTGGAAGAGGGTCTTTGCTATGACCAGTGTGTTCTCTTGGCAAAACTCTATTAGCCTTTGCCCTGCTTCATTCTGTACTCCAAGGCCAAATTTGCCTGTTACTCCAGGTGTTTCTTGACTTCCTACTTTTGCATTCCAATCCCCTATAATGAAAAGGACATCTTTTTTGGGTGTTAGTTCTAGAAGGTCTTGTAGGTCTTCATAAAACCATTCAACTTCAGCTTCTTCAGCATTACTGGTTGGGGCATAGACTTGGATTACTGTGATATTCAATGGTTTGCCTTGGAAACGAACAGAGATCATTCTGTTGTTTTTGAGATTGCATCCAAGTACTACATTTCAGACTCTTTTGTTGACTATGATGTCTACTCCATTTCTTCTAAGAGATTCTTTCCCACAGTAGTAGATATAACGGTCATCTGAGTTAAATTCACCCATTCCAGTCCATTTTAGTTCGCTGATTCTTAAAATGTCAATGTTCACTCTTGCCATCTCCTGTTTGACCACTTCCAATTTGCCTTGATTCATGGACCTAACACTCCAGATTCCTATGAAATATTGCTCTTTACAGCACCAGACTTTACTTTCATCACCAGTCATATCCACAACTGTGTGTTGTTTTTGCTTTGGCTCCGTCTCTTCATTCTTTCTGGAGTTATTTCTCCACTGATCTCCAGTAGCATATTGGGCACCTACTGATCTGGGGAGTTCATCTTTCAGTGTTCTATCTTTTTGCCTTTTCATACTGTTCATGGGGTTCTCAAGGCAAGAATATTGATAAGTATTGACAAATGTATATACCTGTGCAACAAATGTCCCAATGAAAATGAAGAACATATTCATCACTGCGGAAAGTTCCTATATATCCCTTTCCAGTTGGTTTCTGTGCCCACCAGAAGCAGCTGCTGTCATATTTTCTATTGAGATGGATGAGCATTGGCTGTTCTGAACTTCATGTAAATTAAATACATACATTCTCTATACTACGGTATATGCAATTCATGCCAGACAACTTTTGCTCTTCAAATGTTTTTAAGATTTATCCATGGTATGTGCATATCAGTTATTTGCCTTTTTTTTTTGTGCAGTTTTTAATAGTATTCCACTACATGAACAGACTCTTTATCTATTCTTCTTTGATGGATGTTTAGACTATTTCCACTTTGGGATTACTACAAAGAAAATGGCTGCAACCTTTCTCACATAAGTCTTCTGTGAACAAATATTTTAAGATATTTCTCTTGGATAAAAATACCTAGGAGTAGAATTTCTGCTTATAGTATAGTTATGAGAACTTTTAGTGTAAGTAAATCCTCCAGTTTTGTCAGTTTTTCATTACAGTTCCATGTACACTTTGAAATCATCTCATCAATTTTACAAAAGCAAACCAAGTCTGCTAGGACTTTGTTTTGCTTTACATTGAAGTCATAGACAACCTTGGGAGCAAATAGACATTGTAAGAATATTGAGTCTTTCAACACATAAACACTCATTTAAGGCTTCATTAATTTATCTCATTCACATTTTATAGTTTTAAATGTGGAGGTCCTTTGCATATTTTCTTAAAGTCATTTCTAAGTCATTTATATTTTTATGGTTTTGTAGATGGTATTATATTTTATCCTTTTTATTTTTTGCTGGCTTGTAGGAATATATTTATTTGAATAGATATTCTTTGAAAAGAATCGATGCCTTCAAACTCTGGTGCTAGAGAAGACTCTTGAGAGTCCCTTGGACAGCAAAGAGATCAAACCAGTCAATCTTAAAGGAAATCAATCCTGAACACTCATTGGAAGGACTGATTCTGAAGCTGAAGCTCCAGTATTTTGGTCACCTGATGTGAACAGCCACCTCATTGGAAAACATCCTGATTCTGGGAAAGATTGAGGGCAGAAGGAGAAGAGGGCAGCAGAGGCTGATTCACCAATACAATGGACATGAACTTGGGCAAACTTTGGGAGATGGTGAGGGCCAGGAAGGCAAGGTTTGCTGCAATCCATGGGACTGCAAAGAGTTAAACACAACTGGTGACTGAGCAAGCATGTAGAAAAAATTTGTTTTTCTATGTAGCCCTTGTGTCTTGAGATATAACTAAATTCCTTCATTATTCTCAAGTGTCTTGTTGTTGTTACTGACCTGATGTTCTCTACATGCACAATCAGGTCTGTATCTATAAATAATGACTATATTATTTCTTTCATTCTACTAAATTTGAGCTTAATTTTTCTCTTCTTTGTCTGCTTCTTATGGAAGAAACTCAGACCTTTAATTTGAATTAATTTAAACCTTTAATCCTTTCAAATATAAGGGCTTGACTCCTAAGTACTAGAACATCACTTCTGCCTTGTGCTATTGGTCAAAGCTGGTCTCAAGATCAGATCAAATTAAGGAGGTGAGAAAATAGATTCTACCACTTCACAGGAGGAGACACAATTAACCGGTGGCCAAGGTTAATGCACTACACTTCATGAAGTTTTCATGATTCTTGAAAAAAGTGTGCTCTTGTCATTGTTGGGTGTGGTGTTCCATAAATTCCAATTATGACGAATTGGTCAATATTTTTCAAATCTATATCCTTACAGATTTTTAAAATTTAAGTGTGGTTGTACTGGTTTCCACTATCATTGTAGATTTGTCTGTTTTTTTCACTTGTAGCTTTTTATTTCACGTATTGTAAAGCTTTACTCTAATAGATATCATTTGTTTTCCTGATAAATTGACCTTTTTCATTATGAAATGTTCTTCTTTATCTCTGATATAAAATTTTACCTGGTCAATATTAGCTGGGCTGTAACAGCTTTCTTATATTTGTAATGATATACATTTTCTCATCCTTTTAATTTTTGTATTTTTATACTTAAATTTCTGAATTTCCAGGTAGCTCAATGGTAAATAATCCACCTGCCAATACAGGAGACCCAGATTTGATCTCTAGGTTGGGAAGATCCTGTGGAAGAGGAAATGGCAACCCATTCCAGTATTTTTGCTTGGGAAATACCATGGACATTAAATTCTTTGATTTAGATACTTTGAACTCTCAAAATATCTAAAGATAAAAGTATTGTTTGGGCTTCCCAGGTGGCTCATTGATAAAGAATCTGCCTGCGAATGCAGGAGATGAAGGTTTGATCCTTGGATTGGGAAGATACCTGGGAGGAGGAAACGGCAACCTCCTCCTGGTGGGCTACAGTCCATGGGGTCACAAAGAGCTGGACGCCGCTGAGCAACTGAGCACACATGCATACTTAAGTCTGCTTCTTGTAAACAGGATATGATCAAGTCCCGCCTTTTTATTCACTCTGAGCATTTTTGCCTTTTAACTCCCCTCTGTCATGTAAGATACCATAGTGACGAGTTTCTGGGATTAGAATTTGGGTATACTTGGAAGGCCATTCTTTGATCAAGAATACATCATCCCTGCATCTCTACGTCCCATCCCTTCAGGACCCAGTGAAATTCTCCTCAGGAAAGTAATAATAACAGTAAACAAAAAAACTGTCGGTAACCAAAAAAAGAGACCAACACAGCCTGGGGGATGGGGGAAGAAGTATTATTCTCTTCTATTTTCATTTCCCAAGGACATAGAGGAGAAAAAACAATTAATGCTTAGCAATTAATAAGTCACCTTTCCACAATTTCCTTTCTTTTTTATTTATTTTTTAATTTTTATTTTATTTTTAAACTTTACATAATTGCATTAGTTTTGCCAAATATCAAAATGAATCCACCACAGGTATACATGTGTTGCCCATCCTGAACCTTAGAAAGATGGTAACAATAATCCTGTGTACGAGACACAATTTCCTTTCTTTTCCTTCCAAATTCATGAAACCCTCAAAATCTCTAAAGATAAAAGTATCATTTAAAACATTAATTTATACAATTCTTCGTCAACATCTATAGCTGAGGTATGTTGTAATGTCAGGAAAATGTTCAGAGAGAGGGTATAACACTCATCTCTCATGGTTTTAATCCTTATTGCTTGCTTCAGTTCTGATAGCTTTACAGGAAACAGAATTCCATGTGCATTTTTGAATTAGACCCTAAGAGAATTATTTCTCGACAATCTGTTCCATTAGAAATCTTCATGGAGCCATGTTTATGAAGAATTTACATTAACCTCCTACAAAATAAAAGCAAATTAAATTTAGGATGAAATTTTTCCTTTACTTTCCACTTTTACTTAAAATACACCAGGATATTACTTATGTTGATTTTTTTTTCTGAGGCTGGTAAGACTAGGCTTAATCAAAATAACAGGAAAACTTTTTATATAGAACTCTCTGGCTCAAGTCTTTTATGTTTGGACTAAAATTGCATTAAGATGTCTAGCTCTGATTAACTAAAATAAAAAACTACTTCCACAGGTAATGATTTTTCTGGACATAGGAGAGAATGTGCTTTGAAAATAAGTAAGTGGGTTTTCTTCCAGGATATACACAAGCTTGGAAGGTCTGTGACTTATAGGTTGGGTGAATAATAGCATGCTATGATCATTACTGGTGTTGGACTTGGGAGATTCTGTGGTTCTGCAGAACTTGCTTTGAAAATATGATCAGGATGAGTAGTTCTTTTTGAAATAAATCTCATAAATGTGCAGTTGCAACATCCTACAGAACAACCAAGTAACTATTAGCTCCAAGTCCTTTATTTGGTTGTCATTACCAGAAGAATGTATACTTGAGTAAGGAGGTGGGCATCTCAGCTGGGCACAGGTGTTGGGCAGAGATTATAGCAGTTTGTCAGTGTCAGTGGAAAACGTCATTATCAAGACAAAATGTTGGGACCATCAGTGCTCAAGGATTCAAACGTCTGGAGCTTGCTTGGTGCTCCTAGTCATTGAGCCAAATCTAATTCTCATTTATCATGTCACTTAGAATCAATTCTAGCTGTGCTCAGAGATGTGGGGAAGTCTGGCTCCTATTCTAGCCTTATGACCTCACCCAGGGCTGACAGTCTTTAATGCCAACAGCACCCAGGAGGAGACATGTAAAACTGGCCTTTGGAAATAAGGCTACTCTGTTTGATAAATATTCATCCATCCTCATCATGTGCCAGGCAGTATGAGTGAAGGTAGGGGAGAGAGGGCTTGGATATAGAGGGGAAAAACAATTAATGATTAACACATGACCTCTCCACAGTTTACTTTCTTTTCCCTGCAACTCATGAAACTCTCAAAATACCTAAAAATAGAAGTAGTGCTTGGGCTTCCCAGGTGGCTCAGCAGTAAAGAATCTGAGAATACAGGAGATGAGGGTTTGATCCCTGGGTCAGGATGATCCCTGGGAGGAGGAAATGGCAACCCACTCCAATATTCTTGCCTGGAGGATCCCATGGACAGAGAAGCCTGGTGGGCTACAGTCCATAGGGTAGCAGAGTTGGACACAATTGAATGACTGTACATGCCTGAAACACCAATTTATATAATTCTTTGTCAACATCTATGCCCACAGCACCAGTCATGAGTTCAAGTAAAGATGGACCCCACCAAGTGGGAAGTGGAATCAGTACTGTCCTAGGGCCTGAGAATAGGGGTCTCTGTCGTGTGTCCCTCATTGTACTCATGCTGCTTTAGTCTGCTCCACCTGCACTCCTCCACAAGGCACAAGGGATGATAGATCAAAGATACCAGCCCACCAGAGTCTATCCAGAGCTCACTTCTACTGGATGATTTGGACCGTGCTCCAGGTATTAGTATCCCAGAATTTTCCACCCAAATGATCAAGTCTACTTCCAAGTCTTCATGAGCCTCTTTCCTGGGTTATTCTGGAACTGACCATCATCATGACCATCCCTAGGACATAGAACTGACCAAGAGGTGGCTAATGGGGCAGAGAATACAGCAATGAAGCTTGAATGTATGGGCTGGAGGTTGCACACACGTGACCACAACCATTACAACAAGGAAGGAATCCAGTCAAGGCTGTATATTGTCACTCTGCTTATTTAACTTATATGCAGAGTACATCATGGAAAATGCCAGGCTGGATGAAGCTGGAATTAACAATTGTGGGAAGAAATATTAATAACCTGAGATATGCAGATGATACCACTCTAATGGCAGAAAGTGAAGAGGAACTAAAGAGCCCCTTGATGAAGGTGAAAGAGGGGAGTGAAAAAGCTGGTTTAAAATCCAACATTCAAGAAACTAAGATCATGGCATCCCATCCCATCACTTCATGGCAAGTAGAAGGGGAAAAAGTGGAAACAGTGAAAGATTTTGTTTCCTTGGCCCCCCAAAACACTGCATATAGTAATTGCAGCCATGAAATTAAAATACACTTACTCCTTGGAACGAAAGCTAAGACAAACCTAGGTAGCATATTAAAAAGCAGAGACATCACTTTGCTGACAAAGGTCCATCTAGTCAAAGCTATGGTTTTTCCAGTAGTCATGTCTGGATGGGAGAGTTGGACCATAAAGAAGGCTGACCACTAAAGAATTGATGCTTTCAAACTGGGGTGCTGGGGAAGACTCTTGAGGGTCCCTTGGACAGCAAGATCAAACCAGTCAATCCTAAAGGAAATCAACCCTGAATATTCATTGGAAGGAACTGATGCTGAAGCTCCAATCTTTTGGCCATGTGACGAGAAGAGCTGACCCATTGGAAAAGACCCTGATGCTGCGGAAAGACCGAGGGCAGGAGAAGGGGGTGACAGAGGATGATGAGGTGGTTGGACGGCATCATTGACTCAATGGACATGAGTTTGCCCAAACTTCAGGAGATAGTAAAGGACAGGGATGCCTCGTGTGCTATAGTCCATGGGGTCGCGAATAACGACTGAATAATTGTGAATCATCGACTGTTATGTTTGGTTTAGCAGGGACCTCTAAAAATATTTTCAGGGATATAGTAATATAGTTCTGAAGTCAGACTTCTGGGTTCAAAATGAAGCTTTACTTTTAAAAAATTTTATTTATTTATTTTTGGGAGGAGTGGATCTTTGTTGCTGCACATAGGCTGCTCTCTAGTTGTGGTGTGTGGGTTTCTCACTGTGGTGGAGTCTCTTGCTGCAGGGCACTGACTCTAGGAGCATGGACTCAGTAATTTTGGTGAACAGTCTTGGTTGCTCTATGGCATGTGGTATCTTCCCAAACCAGGGATCGAACCTGTGTCCCCTGCACTGGCAGGCAAGTTTTCAACCACTGGACCACCAGTGAAGTCCAAGGGTCTATCTTTTAATCTTCATGTTCTCTTGCTGAAGCTAAAATACTTTGGCCACCTGCTACAAATTCCAATCTTTTCATTGGAAAAGACCCTGATGGCTGGGAAGGATCAAAGGCAAAAGGAGAAGTGGGCTGCAGAGGATGAGATGCTAATATAGCATCACCGACTCAATGGATATAAATTTTAGCAAACACCTCACAAGTAAGGAGGACAGAGGAGCCTGGCATGCTGCAGTCCATGGGGCCACAAAGAGTCAGACAGGACTAAGCACACATGTAGTTACAACCACTCAGTATATAGAATTTTTCTAAGAGTCCCATTCATTTCTGCTCTTCCCAGGTAAATTGTCTAATATTAATAGATGTTAGATGTTTTCATATCAGTTGTTATAACATAATTTAATTAAATATGATAACTAATAATAGAATCAGAGTGAAAAAATGTGCCTTTTTACTCCCTTGTGAAAATTAGGTGAATGCCTTGGAAGGACTGGATAAGAAAAACCATGCAGGTTGGGCCTTGAAAAACTAACTGCAAAAAGTTAGAAAAAATGAAAAATGTTATCTAGAGGGATTCTACATCATATTGCCTCACATGTGTCTCCAGGTTGATTTTGCATCAAAGAAACTGAAACTAGAAAATGTTGAGCATATGTAATGTATGTGGTTTCTGCCAGGAAAACAGGGCTGCCTTCCAATGTATATTTTCTACCTAAAGAGACCGTCTTGTCCAATTGCTGTTTTAAAGAAAATAGAACATTGAAGGTTTGCGTGAATCCATTTTTAATATTTTCTTATTTCAGTTGGCATTTTGAATTTACTAATTACTGGTACTTATCACAATCAATATGAAGCCTTCCACATACTTGGTCCCTTTTGGCCTCCGTTCACTTATCTGTAATATGGCTATTATAATTATGATACATACTTTATAGTATGTATATAATAATTAACTACAGCAATCGACTTGAACCTTTAGCATATAGGAAGCATTTGATTGTTGCTGCTGCTGCTGCTAAGTCACTTCAGTCGTGTCCAACTCTGTGCAACCCCATAGACGGCAGCCCACCAGGCTCCCCCATCCCTGGGATTCTCCAGGCAAGAACACTGGAGTGGGTTGCCATTTCCTTCTCCAATGCATGAAAGTGAAAAGTGAAAGGAAAGTCGCTCAGTCGTGTCTGACTCTTCACGACCCCATGGACGGCAGCCCACCAGGCCCCTCTGTCCGTGGGACTTTCCAGGCAAGAGTACTGGAGTGGGTTGCCATTGCCTTCTCCAGTTTGATTGTTAGAGTTATTATTATTACAACTACTTGGGGGTCACAAGAAGGAGAGAGGCTTGAGATAACCTCAGGGGGTGGGGGTGTGGAAAGGGGCTCCTGGGGAAGCCTGGCGGGGGCGGGTGGGTGTCAGGAAGCCATGCCCACTCTCCCACAGGAAGTGTCACAGGAATTGAAGCATCATTTTGGATCCTCAGGAGTCTGGTCCTTGTCCTGTCTGCCAACAACATCTATTAGAGTGAGTTTGTCCTGCTCAATCCTTATCCACTTTTCTAGCTGATCCTCTCTTTACTCTTGATGTCTCTCTATGACTGCCCAGTCCATATTTCTTCTTTCTACTTCTTGTTTCTCTCTTTCAACTCCTCCAGAGAAAGGTTCTCCCTGTGGAAGCTGGTCTTCATCCAAAAAGAAGCCTGCTTATCCAGCACTTGGCCACCTTATAAGTTACTGGGCTAGGACATATGTCACGTGGCTTTCAGCTGAGGAGCCAATCTCTGGTTCAAGCCATCATGGCCAGGATATCTGTGTCTAGTGACCCAGAACAAGAGAACACATGTGCTTTCACTCTGGCCGTATGTGTAGCAAGGATGAGAGGTCCTTGGAATATCAATTCACCTCTGGACGTTGGTTGAATGCATAGTTACAGCCGTGCTAGAAGTTTACAACTGATGCTAATTCTGTTTGAGCAGAGTAGGAGCTGCGCCAGTATCTTGACTTTCATCTTTGTATGGTGATTATATGATGATAACCATTAGGAGATAGAGGCAATGTGCAGTAGATCACGGGTGAAAATCCACGCCTGGTTTTTTATTTTGGCATCTCCATTAGAATCAGTTTCTCTCTTTCTTTTTGTCTCTGTCTCTTTTTCCTCTCTTTATCTCTCTCTCTCAAACACACACACACACAAACAAATATATTTGTCATTACAATTATTCCTAAAACTGATTTTAAATAAAAGTCATTTATTATTGCAAAATATTATCAAAGTATGCACCTACTCAGAGCTGTGGACAATTCATCCTGCAAATTCATCCCGTGGTCCCTCCTTTGCCAGAATTTGCCTCAGATACATGGTAGGAACACTAAGAAATAAGAATTGAAGCCATTTACCCAATCACTAAAAACTACCCAATCACCCAAATACAGTAAGATTTGCCATTCCTAGTTGCTTAATATTTCAGCACCCTTCAATCTTTACTGATTATGTACAGTCTATCTTTAGAACTCATTTAGAGAAAACCGTTTGAAAAATGATACAAAAGAATTCCATCTGGTATCAATTGTTTAAAATGCTCAGCAAAACTCTGTTTCTCTTTGGAGCACTCCAATCCCTTAAATAGAATTAAGATTAAAATAGCTCTTCTATCTCTCTCCTGGCCAGAAAGTTGGGGGAAAGGGATGGTCCAACATTATAGAGCAAGAATTCCCACAAAAGATCCCTTTGTATTTTTAACCAGTACTATGTCTAGCTGGTTTCTTCTGGCCCTAAACCTCCCTACAATCACTCCTAGCATGCATGAGCCTAGCAGTTCATTACTTTTCTACATATAGTTAACGAAGAGTGAGCTCACTCTCAGAAAGAGAAGTTAGCACCAGGAGGTACAAAAAAATGATCAATAATCAAGAGGCCTATCTGGCCATCACGTCAACCTCAGCTGACAGAATCCAGAGCCTTGCTCAATGGTGTGCATTTTATCACTTGAGGCAGAAAGAAAAATATGCTTTCAAACAAGCCAGGAACAGAAGATCCCTTCTTTACAGGGAGTCAAACCCAATCACTCTTCCCAGCTTGAGCCCGTAAATCCCCTTCAAATTGGGTTTCCTGGAGTGTCGTTTTATCAGAATTATCCTCGATTCTTACTATGTGCAAATATCAGGACATAAATAATGGACCAGACACTATGTAAAGTGGTGTTCCAAGACACCAGGAGAAATTGGTTTCCTCCCACCGAGTGGCTTTCACTACCCATAATTCCAAGCGTCACATCTCCCAGTGTCTCTTCTTATTCATCCTAATTAGCAATAAGTGAATCCAGTCGTGGTTCCGTGGTCAGCCAACTTACAATTGGATTTTACATGCACTTCAGACTCAGCAACCTGCCATTATTTAGCTCCAGGCACTGCCTGATCTAGGGTCAAGGAGAGTGTCTGTGCTTAATTTATTTCTACCCCGCAATGAAAAGGTTGATTCTGTGTGCATACCCAATGCTCTGTTCTTTCATGCTCCTTTTATGTATTCCTCACTTTTGAGAGGTTTAAAATTTGACCATGCAATGGCTGCTTCGCTGGATTTATTGGGTGGTTATTGGGATTCATTTTGTAAAGAAAAGCCATCTAAGGTCACAAGTGGTGGTGCAAAGACAAGTGGAATGTCATGTAGCAGAGAAGGACAAGGATGTTATGGACTCAGAATGCGCTTTCTGAGCAAGGATTTCGGCACAGTCCTCTTTGATATAACCCCACCTTAGTGGGACGCTACTTGGGAATGTTCTCTGTCTCTTTCTCTGTCTGTTCCCTCCCCTAACCCATCTTGGTGATCAGCACTTTGCAGTTAGGACACCAAAGCTTTTATGAAGTGGAGATAATGATCTCTGCATGTATTGTCCAGTTCAGGACCAAAAAACCCTCTCAACATCAGTGATTTGCTTTCCAATTCTCATGGATCATTTTTTATGATATCGTATAGACCTTGTTCTCTCTGGGGAACTCTTATTTGTTCCATTCAGGGCTCAGGCTGGGTCCTCTAGGATTTCTTAGCTGCTTCTTGGAGCAGACCCAAAAGCTGTGAACAGAAAGCCCCACCAGTCTCTCAGAGCACCAAGGCCCCACCAGGCTCCCATTAGCCAGTATGATACCCATAATGCCAAACTTCAAATTTTTCAGGGTCTCTTTTTATTCATCCTAATTAACAATGAGTGGATCCAACCTCGGGACTTACCTTTGGAAAAAGCCTGGGGGCTGGGGGAGTTTTCGTGTTGGTTGTCTAGAACTTGAAGTTGCAAGCCTCTGCTACACAGCAGCGTTAGCAGCCCAGGTGGCCTGACCACAGCTCAAGTCTTTCTGTTTCATCCTCTGGCAGCCAGGGTGGTCCTTACTCTGTTCTAGGTTCCACATGGAAGTTATGACCTGCAACAGCCTCAGACCAGGCCTGGACAATCACCCTGCCATCTCCTCTGACTGTGTCAGCTAGCACTGACCCTTCATCCCCCACTGATCGTGAAGACTGTTAGTTAGTTCAGTTGCTCAGTCGTATCCGACTCTTTGCAACCCCATGAATTGCAGTACACCAGGCCTCCATGTCCATCACCAACTCCTGGAGTCCACTCAAACTCATGTCTATCGAGTCAGTGATGCCATCCAGCCATCTCATCCTTTGTTGTCCCCTTCTCCTCCTGCCCCCAGTCCTTCCCAGCATCAGAGTCTTTTCCAATGAGTCAACTCTTCGCATGAGGTGGCCGAAGTACTGGAGTTTCAGCTTTAGCATCAGTCCTTCCAAAGAACACCCAGGACTGATCTCTTTTAGAATGCACTGGTTGGATCTCCTTGCAGTCCAAGGGACTCTCAAGAGTCTTCTCCAACACCACAATGACTGTTACCATGCCCAGATAGCTGCTTTAATGAGAGGTCCTGGAACCAACCTTGTGCCATACTGGTCACTCTAGTGAAAGTGAAAGTATTAGTTGTTCAGTCATATCTGACTCTTTGCAACCCCGTGATGTAGCCCATCAGGCTTCTCCATCCATGAGGTTCTCCAGGCAAGAATACTGAAGTGGGTTGCCATTTCCTTCTTCAAGGGATCTTCCTGGCCCAGGGATTGAATCCAGGTGTCCTGCATTGCAGGTGGATTCTTTACCATCTGAACCACCAGGGATGCCCTGGTCCCTCTAGGTGGAGCACTTTTACAGTCCCCCTTCTCTGAAATTGGATTCCCAGGTGACTCAGGCAGTAAAGAATCTGACTGCAAATTCAGGATGTACAGGAGATGTGGATTTGATCTTTGAAATTTCCTCTCTCAAAGGACAAGGATTACCATCAATTACACAGATTAATCTAGTTTTTTCCAAATAATCTAAACTTGCTCTGCCCCTCAGGGAGAAGTTAGATGTAGAATTGTGTATTCATTCACTCCAAAAATGTTTATTGAGCATCTATCATGGCATTACTCAAAGGACATGAGTTTGAGCAAACTCTGGGAGACAGTGAAGGACAGGAAAGCCTGACGTGCTGCAGTCCATGGGATCAAAGAGAATCGGACAGGACTAAGCGACTGAACAACAACAAATCATGGGCATGACTGGATGGGTGCGTGAATCGTAATACGCATCCTCTGGACATTGGTGATGCCTTTGCCTGAGACTCTTCCCTATCAAGGTGTATAAGACGTGTGTGATCATTCAGAGCATCTCGTCTCCATAGATTCTGCCCTCTCTTGATCTGTCTTCCAAGAACCTATCCCTTACAGACCACCCCCACTCACTAGGTATGTACTACCCCTTAGCTCTCCTGGGTTCTCCATAAACAGTCATTTCAGTTACCGTCTAGCTACAGAGTAAAAGCAGATGTCATGGGTGTATCTGGCAGGGGAGAGGAGGTATGGGCGTGAGGGGAAGAGGCACTTATTGAAGTCATAATGGAGTTAGGAGGGTTGAAAATGTACAGTTAAGATGAAGAAAATATATGCTCTTTGCTCTCTGATTTTTATTTGAGCCTGTTTTTAGTATCTGAGTAGGTTTAAATTTATTCTTTCTTTGTCCATGACCTCCATTTTTCTGTGATGTCTCATTACTCAGTAACAAGAAAAAAGTATAAATAACCAGGACCTGCAGTGAAACCTCCGAAGTCCAAATGTCATTTGCAATCACTTAGCCTTTGAATTCAAAGCTAATTAAATAGTGACATTTCATGGGGATGTGGGTGAGTCAAGAACATTACTAAAATTCTCTATTTCTCTATCTTCCCAACCCTTTTCTCTGTCTCCCTCTCCATTAGTGTATCTATGTAAGTATGCATGTGTGTATATTTCTCTCTCCATATTTCTGTACTCATCTATCCACTTAGTTATTTCTCTATCTATCTATCATTTACAGACTGAAGAAATGATTACAAGAGTGTTTCCAAGAGATCTGGACTTTGGGGATCAAACAGTTTTTGGAAATGTGTATATTTGGTCTAAGTGATGGAAACACCTGAAAATCCACCCAGACAACAAACTTCGAAGCAACAGCTACTCTCAGGCATTGTCCTGGCTGCCTTACTTAGATCGTCTCATGGTATTCTCACAGTAATGCTCTGTGGCTGGCCCAAGACTATTTCACAAAAGTAGAAATATGAGGTTCAGAGAAATTAAGAACTTTTTCATGTGTCCCATAGCTAACAAGTAGTAAATTTGTTGGTTTAACTTCCTGGTCACACTGGAAAATGGTTTCAGAAGAAAATAATTTTAAAACAATGAAAAATAAACTAAAAAAAAAAAACAATGCCTAAATGCATGTTCTGGGGATCCAAGTGTTTCTTACAGATGCACATAGCATATTGGTACCCTAGTGAACCCAACCACTTGACATCCATTAGTCTAAATCTCTACTTCACCTGTCCTCTTTCTCCTAATAAATGTCCTTTTACCCCACCACTTCTTTCTGGATAAACTTCCTCAACTCGTAAAACAAATTGCCTTGGCCATCAGCCACTTCCCTGGTCTGGGGACCCCAGCCTGACTGTAAAATTGCTCTTAGCCTGTTTTCATCAATGGACCCTTCCTTGGGGCAGAAGATCCTTCAAAGCTCCTACAGTACTCACCTCTTATGCTATCTCCATCACTCCAAATCTTCACAAATGAATGAATGGGGAGTGTTCATTTTTGATGAGATCAGAGAGGTGGGATTTTTTAAAATATTCAATATTTCAGGTAATTTTGGTTTACAACAGAAATATGCTTCCACAAGTACTTTAAAGCCACTGAGCTAAACAACAACAACGACAAAAACTACCAGAGTGCACTTTTAGAAGCTACAGTCAAGCTATCAGCATCCATTGCATCTTTGGTGGTAAGTCTCTGTCCTGAGGGCAGAAAGAGGGTCAGCCAGCAATTGAAGAAAATATTGGTCATCCAGTAAAATGGGTATTGGGACAGGCATCTAAGCTACATGCCACTAAATAGCTTAACTAGCTATGAGACAGTTATTTTGTTAAGTACCTTTATTTTCCTATAAGACTCACGAGATGCATCTTGCTGGCTCTAGAAGGTGTCAATGGAATGAGATAAAGGCTGTGAGAGATTTTTCTTAAATGTATTTTTTTTATTTTTTTAAATGTATTTTAAAGATGATGTATTATGTATATACATATCTTCCATTTATACATACCTTGTATATATATACATATCATATATATACATACACACATATATATATAGTATATACACTGTAAACATCACTTACATTAAGTCAGGTGCTGAGTCACTCAGCCTGGCAATGAGCAGATAATGAAGGAACAAGTTCAGGAGAGAGGCAGACGTAATACTGAGCTGAGTAATCCTCCTTGGGCCCTCATCACGCCATGGCAGTTCAATCAGTGGAGGATAACACAGTGGAGGGCACATCAGGGGAGCAGTTGAAGAGGGAAGGGAAGTGGGTCAGGTGCTAGAAGGTGACTGAAAAGAGAGGAAAGTTTTGGCAGCTGAGGACACCCCATCAGGGAACTGTCATCTGCCCATTAATTCATTTAATCAGTTGGTCATTCTGCTTACAACAATTGAGCACCTTCCCCAGTGGCTCAGACAGTAAAGAATCTGCCTGCAATTCGGGAGACCTGGGTTTGATCCCTGGGTGTGGAAGATTCCCTGGAGAAGGAAATGGCAACCCACTCCTGTATTCTTGCCTGGAGAATCCCATGCACTGTGGATCCTGAAGGGCCCCAGTCCATGGGGTAGCAAAGAGTTGGATATGACTGAGTGACTAACACTGTGTACAAGGCAGGGGGGCTGGATACCCTGGGGCATTCAGGTTGCATGATACAGTTCTTGCCTCCAGTCATATAACTAACAAAGCCTAGTGAAGGGCTTTGTTAGAAGCTGCTGCTGCTGCTAAGTCGCGTCAGTCATGTCCAACTCTTAGTGACCACATGGACTGCAGCCTACCAGGCTCCTCCGTCCATGGGATTCTCCAGGCAAGAGTACTGGAGCGGGGTGCCATTGCCTCCTCTGCTAGTGAAGGGAAAATGAAGTAAATAGGGTAAATAAGGTCGAGTCATCCCTCCCCAGTTGTGTCCTAGTCTCTGTGAATTTTTTAGGAAATCCAAGAGCTTATGTAAGACTAGCCCTTCCTATGTGCAGTAGAGTTAGATACTCCCATTCAGGGGCTGTGCGTGTGATAGGAGAAGTCACCAGATGGCTTCTGTAGTAGAGGTTTGCCTACTTAGAAAGAAACCTTCAAAGGAATTAAGATGCTGAGGGATGTAGCTTGGTCACCAAATATGGCATGGGACAGCTTTCAGTTTGGCCAAGTGGGAAGGAGTCAAGGGGCCTAGGGGGGAAGAATCAAGTTCTATCAAGCTTCCAGGGCACCAAACTGCCTCAGTCCACTTAACCTACCCCTGTGGAGGGTTGTGACAATTAATCTGGTAATCAGGTGTAAATCACTTGGCACGGTGCAGAACAGAGAGGTGCTCATTAGAGCTCACGGCTCCTCATGCTGACTTTTCCTCAAGAGTGTACTGCCTCAGTTCTTGCCTTCTGGAGGTTAATGAGGATGAAATAAAAATTCACACTTTAAGGTGAGACAGGAAAATTTATTTATTTCTTTGTTTTATTTTTTAAAGAAATGTTTATTGGAGCATAGATGCTTTACGACGTTATGTTGGTTTCTACTGTAGAGCAAAATGAATCAGACACGCACATACACACGTGCCCCCCTTTTGGGCTTCCTTCCCATGCAGTTCACCACAGGGCATTAAGTAGAGTTCCGTGTGCTGTACAGTATGTGAGACAAGAAAAACTTCAACATAAACTATTTTTTGTTCTCATTTGAGCCTCCTCTGTCTCCTCTAGTGTGCATTGTGCGTCTGTATTATGCATTAACCAGGCCCCCAATGGCAGACATACCTGCTCAACCAGAAAGATCAATTTTTCTTCTTCTGCTGCCGGTCTGTAACTCCTTAGAAGATAACATCCCTTTCTCAATCCTCTAAGAAATCCTCATGACCCACCATTTGCCTTGTCCTTGCAGACATTTGTGATAAACATCACTTTGCTCATTTAGTCACCAAGTCATGTCCAACTCTTCGTGAAGCCACGGGCTACAGCATGCCAGGCTTCCCTGTCCCTCACCATTTCCCAGAGTTTGCCCAAGTTCATGTCCTTTGAATCGGTGATGCCATCCAACAGAGGATGCCATCTCATCCTCTGTCGCCCTCTTCTCCTTCTGCCTTCAATCCCAGCATCAAGGTCTTTTCCAATGAATCAGCCATTGATTCATGGCATCATTCATGGGGCACATCATCATGTGCCCATGCCAATGTATCATTTCCCTTAAAGATGACTTTTGGTATGGAACAGACTGGATCAGACAACCTGAAGATACACTGGGCTGCACTTAATTAGAGTTCTTAGCCTAAGTACTTTTGAGTTTATTAATATTACTGCTATATTACTTATATTCTGTTTATTTTACAATATTTTCTTTCTGGCATTACCAAATGTGTGACTAAGTCACAGATAAAATAAAATTAATGATGGTTAGGATACTTAAAATGATTTATGAAATGTATAGTTCTATAAAATCATTGACTGTAATAGTGTAACTCTAGATATGGGAAGAAGCAATAGAAGGAAAACATTTCCTGAGCTATCGTAGGCTAGTAGGACAGTTCGGCTACTGTGAATAGGGCCTAGTTCAATAAAAGCACATTGGGTGGCTTAGCAATGAAATCCTCCCCTGACCTGGGAATGAGCATTCCTAACGTGGTGAGACAAACTGGTCATGAAATGCCTCCCAAACTTTGGTCAAAATTAAGACCCAAAGGGAAGGCCTGTAAAGTAAAGGATGTTGCCCTCCATCCAGTTTACAAGAATCAAGTCATTAGCCATTGCAGTTGCTGACTGACCGTATACCCTGAAAAGAACTGAGGGCAAAAGTCTGGATGAGATACTCTGGGCTCTGAGAAAACTGGCAGAACAGGCCTTCATAGCTAGATATTTCCAGAAGTTTTTTATGAACCTCAATTCTCGTGTCTCTCCAGACTAACAAAAGCACTAAAACCTTAGCTGTCTGCGCTTCATGACTAGCAGGGCCCTTCTGCCAAGACGGTGCTTGAGTACGTGCTCCCTCTTCACCAAATCCTATATATACCGACCTAAGGAAATAGCAGCCCACTCCAGTACTCTTGCCTGGAGAATGCCATGGACAGAGAAGCCTGGTAGGTTACAGTCCATGGGGTCGCAAAGAGTCGGACACGACTGAGTGACTTCACTTTCACTTTCCATGCTCCTACCTCTTTGCAGCAGTTCTCAGAGCTCTCAGAGAAACTCTATCCTAGGTTATAAACCTAAGTTTGAATTGAATAAAAATTTTCATTTCTTTCTTAGATTGACCATTGATATTTTCATCCACAAAGTGACTGGATATAAGTCTGAATAGTACTTTTCTACTAACTATAGAACTTCACTTAAAATATCCTATAAGCATCAAACTCCACCTCCCCCAGTCTTTTTAAAAAAAATATTCTCCATATATGAAAGGCAAATAGAAAGGGGAAAAGTGGAAGTGGTGGCAGATTTTCTTTTATTAGGTTCCAAAATCACTGCAGATGATGACTGCAGCCATGAAATTAAAAGACACTTGCTCCTTGGATTTCCCAGGTGGCTCTGTGGTAGAAGAATCTGCCTGCCAGTGCAGGAGATGCAAGAGACATGGGTCCAATCCCTGGAGTAGGAAATGGCAGTGCACTCCAGTATTCTTGCCTGGAGAATTCTATGGACAGAGGAGCCTGGTGGGCTACATTCCATGGGGTTGCAAAGAGCTGGACATGACTAAACACCTGAGCACCATGCTGTGCTCCTTGGAAGGAAAGCTATGACAAGCCTAGACTGTATTAAAAAACAGAGACATCACTTTGCCAACAAAGGTTCTTCTAGTCAAAGCTAAGGTTTTTCCAGTAGTCATGTATGGATATGAGAGTTGGACTATTAGGAAGGCTGAGCACTGAAGAACTGATGCTTTCAGATTATGGTGCTGGATAAGACTCTTGAAAGCCCCTTGCAAACCAGTCAATCCTGAAGGAAATCAACCCTGAATATTCATCAGAGGATTGATGCTGAAGCTGAAGCTCCAATACCTTGGGCACCTGATGGGAAGAGTCGGCTCATGCTTCTGGGAAAGATTGAGGGCAAGAGGAGAAGGGGGCAGCACAGGATGAGATAGTTAGATAGCATCACCAACTCAGTGCACATGGATTTGAGCAAACTCCAGGAGGTAGTAAAGGACAAAGGAGCCTGGTGTGCTGCAGTCCTTGGGGTCACAAAGAGTTGTACATAACTTACAGACGGAATAACAACAACAATATATGAAAGGACTTCTTCCTACGTGATCAAGTGTCATTCTTTATCTGCAGGATGCGTAGTAGCTTGGGTTAATGAAAAGATGACTTGGGCCTTGCTGACTTTGAATTTGCCCAGTGGACACATTCTCTGGAAATATAATTTTCAAGGGTATTTTGTGACTCCTCCCTAAATCTGCTCTAGGCTGCAATGGATGGAAATAATTTCACCTGCAATATTTAGAGCTGGAACTAATGAATCTTCATATCTTTTCAAACTCATCTATTCTTATTTAAGAGCGATGAATAGTGGCAGTTTGGAAAGATGTACTTGTTCATTGGCGCAATAAAAAATAGATGGCATTGCAGCACAAAAGTTCTTAATGTCCTTCCCCAAGGGGAAAAAGATAATTGCTACAAGGAATTAGAATTTAACTCGTTGCTCTTATTCTTTTGAAAATGTTCTCTATCAGTTTTACCTTTCCTCAAAATATTTTCCCCCATAGTCTGCCCAGTTCAAGTACATAACATCTTACATATACTTTAAGATTTTCTTATCTTTAGTTAGTGTATTGATAACAAATGGAATTTTGATTATTGGATTGCTTTTATAAAGAACTTGAATTCCACATGCAGAATTCAGACTTTGGGTCTCACTGTCTGCAACTGACAGATGACTAAGTAGTACCGTGAAAAGAATCTCAGGAGAAAAGACTATGTAGAAGCAAACTAAACATGTCCTTGAGGGAAAAAATGGATATATATGTGTTAGGGAGCGAAAGTTTTTAGCACTGCTTTCTGGATTCGTTTCATTAGCAAATGAAGGCCAGCATTACCATCTAGTTATTAAGTTATAGTCATGCTACCAGGATTTTTTCCAAGGCGGTAGTAGAAAAGGAGCCAGGATGTATTGATTCTGACTTTGGCAAAAGTGGCGCTAGTGGTAAAGAATCTGCCTGCCAGGGCAGGAGACACAAGGGATGTGGTTTGTTCCCTGGTGACGGAAGATCCCCTGGAGGAGGAAATGGCAACCCACTCCAGTATTCTTGCCTGGAGAATCCCATGGACAGAGGAGTCTGTCAGTGGACGGGGTCACAAAAAGCTGGACACGACTGAGAAACTTAGCATGCAGGCATTGGCATTTTTGCTAACTAATTATGGCATCTTGAGACTATCATTTATTGTTTTTGGAACTCAGTTTTCTCATCTATAAGAAGAAAGGGTTAGATTTAGAGGCAGAAAATACCCAGCATGTCTCTCTACCTGTCTCCAATCTTGTGCCCACAAAAGACATCAATATCAATCTTGGTATTATTTCCTGTTGAGCCCACACTTGACCTGAGACATCTGCAATGTCATATTCTATTGCTGCTGCTGCTAAGTCGCTTCAGTTGTGTCCGACTCTGTGCGACCCCAGAGACGGCAGCCCACCAGGCTCCCCCGTCCCTGGGATTCTCCAGGCAAGAACACTAGAGTGGGTTGCTATCCTTCTCCAATGCGTGAAAGTGAATTTGCTCAGTCGTGTCCAACTCCTATCGACCCCATGGACTACAGCCTACCAGGCTCCTCTGTTCATGGGATTTTCCAGGCAAGAGTACTGGAGTGGGGTGCCATTGCCTTCTCCGAATGTCATACTTTAGGTCACCACAATTAATTGATAAGGGTTCAGTTCAGTTCAGTTGCTCAATCGTATGGTTAACCGAAGTAAAATCTATTTGCCACTCCTGAACCAGAAGATTTCAAGGGTATGCTCTAAAATCCCAGACTTCTCTTCCTTATACAGCCTGTCTAAATTTAATAACAATGATTTAAAACAACTGAACATTTGGAAAGCACCCATAATGCTTTGTTAGATGAAAACTCCAGGGAACATGGCCCCAGACTAATGAAGTACTTAAAACGTCACACACATAGCCCAGGGCAGTCAAGTGCTAACTGATGGGCTTTGGGAGTCTGACTCGGAATCTACAGATATAATCTGATTTCTTCTAAACATAAGCACTACATGTCTTTAAAACTATGCCGTAAGCAAAGAAGAAACAGAACATTTAGCAGTAAAAAGATCCAGATATTGGCAGCAATACACTCTTCGATCTCTGTGGAATTTTTGTTGTGTTTGAGATGACATTGCTAAGGCAGAAAGCTCTGAGCCTGCTTCCCTTGCCTTCTGGACATAACTGGAGAATGACGTATCTCAGCAGACTAGATCTGCAGTAAGGAATAACTATTTGCGTACATTACGCAATGTAAGTGACTTACCGAGTGAGAACATCCAGTTTAATGATTGCACTGATGGGGTCCTTATGAACTGATGTTGATACACATTGTCCAGGCTTGTTTTATTTCACTCTGGACTTTAAGTTTCTTTGGCTTGGAGAAATCAAGACATTTGTAAAAGAAGCAAGGCATGTTGAAATGCACTCTTGATTTATATACTTACAAATGGACAACAGCCTAGAGGAGAAGGAGGGCTCCTTTTGTTACCTTTGATTTTTTTTTTTTTTTTTTTTGGTACAATTTGAAGCTGTCTCCTTCCACAATGAGTCTATAAATTGATACAGATGAGGAGACTCTGCTTTCCTCTGTCTGCAAGTAGCTATGATTCTTCCCAGAATTTCCTCACTGACTTAAGAAGAAAATCTAATGATACAGCTCTGGTGCCAGAAAGATGGAGCTGCCTGAAGTGGTCCAGGGAGGTCAGCTCAAGGTGGAAGCGGTAACCACATCCATTCTTCTGTAGTGTCCTGGGTACCTATTCATCTTCCCTCCCTGCCAATCTCGTCTCTGTAAAATAAACATATATTGAGATCTTGCATTAGTTGGCTTGAGCAGCCATAACAATACAGAACAGACTGGGCAGCTTCAACACCAGACATTTATCTTCTCACAGTTCTTGGAGGCTAGAAGTTTAAGATCAAGGAGCCAGTAGGGTTGGTTTCTCCTCCTGGTCATAAGGAAAGGATCTGTTCCAGGTCTATCTCCATGGCTTATGATAGCCATCCCTTGTCCACATTCTCCCCTGGTGTCTCCTAATCTTTTCTCATAAGGACACAAGTCAGATTGGATTAAAGTCCATCCTGCTGCTGCTGCTGCTGCTGCTAAGTCGCTTCAGTCATGTCCAACTCTGTGTGACCCCATAGACGGCAGCCCACCAGGCTCCCCCGTCCCTGGGATTCTCCTGGCAAGAACACTGGAGTGGGTTGCCATTTCCTTCTCCAATGCATGAAAGTGAAAAGTGAAAGTGAAGTCGCTCAGTTGTGTCCGACTCTTCTCAACCCCATGGACTGCAGCCCACCAGGCCCTTCCATCCATGGGATTTTCCAGGCAAGAGTACTGGAGTGGGGTGCCATTGCCTTCTCCAAAGTCCATCCTAATGGCCCCATTTTAACTTGATTACCTCTCTAAAGGCCCTGTTTCCAAATACAATCACATTCTGGGGGTATTGGGGGCTCAATGTGGCGTTTATCACCGTAGACTAAGCTGCCAACTAGAGAGTCCAGTCCACTCACTGTGGTCCAAGATCCCACAGTACAGTCCCATTCATAGTTGCACTCATTATGGTTCGGGCTCTCCATCTAAATTGTTTATGTGTGTTATCTTACCCAATCCTCACAATGACCCTAGGAATTAGGTGTGATTATTGCCCCATCTTTCTAGTAGTCATGTATAGATGTGAGAACCAGACCATGAGGAAGACTGAGCACCAAAGAATTGATGCTTTTGAATTGCAGTGCTGCAGAAGGCTCTTGAGAGTCCCTTGGACTACAAAGAAATCAAACCAGTCAATCCTGAAGCTGAAGCTCTAATACTCTGGCCACCTGATGCAAAGGGCCTACTCATTGGAAGAGACCCAGATGCTAGGAAAGATTCAAGGCAGAAGGAGAAGAGGGCAGCAGAGGATGAGATGGTTGGAAACATCACTGACTCAATGGACATGAATCTGAGCAAACTCCAGGAGGCAATGAAGGCAGGGAAGCCCGGAGTTCTGCAGTCTATGGGGCTGCAAAGTCAGGCACAACTTAATGACTTAACAACAGCAACATTGTCCTATTTTACAGGCAAGAAAACTGAGGTCCAAGATCCCAAAAATACACATATTCAGTTATTTTTTTAATAGAAATTAATTTCTTCATTCTTTGAAAAGTGCTATGAATAAGCTTTATTACATTTGCTATTCTGATAACAATATCTCCTGCTCATGTGTATAATTTAAGTATTATCCTTTCTCGACATATGTCTGCATCAGGATTCCTTATTGCTTACAGTGCCTTACATTCACAAGAGCTCAATGTTTCATAATTTGATCCAGAAGTTTCTGAAGGCAGAAAAAGAATATAGAAACTCTAGAAAAGATTCGTGAGACCGGACTAAGTAGACAGCAGTTTAGTCTATGGTGATAAGTACCACATATATATCAGGACATGGAAACTGTGATGAACAGACATCTTTGAATGTCTATTGGTGAATATAAGGAGATGTTATATTTTCCTTATTATTATAGAAAGTATGGATTGGGAGTATCAGTGACTCTCAAAGAGCTTGAAGATATAGTCATAATTTTATAACTTTTCTAGCCATTACCGTTATGTAATTGGCAGAAAAACATAGATATACATACATAGGTAGATATACATTAAATATTTTTCATCCTGGGATGTTTAAGCTCCAATATCTCAGTTTCTCATGCAGTACCTTTCCTCCAATTAAAAGATCTATCTGAGCAGACAATGTTTCCTACCACTTGTCCATACATCATTTATGTGGAAAGGCATATGATAAATCCAGATACAGAATATTTATATAATCAATAAGTAATTATTAGTTAGTTTGAATCTGAAGCCTCCATCAACTGCACTATCCATTCCCATGTAATTCCACAGCATAATGTTTTTCTCTCTTCATTATCACAGCCAGACAAAAACCCCGAAGTCCACTTTAAAGATAGAATGTGCTTAATTATAACTGATCATTTCCCTTTGTTCCAAGCCCATAACTCCTGGACAAGAGCTCATAGTGTCACTCCCTGGATTTTCTTTGTTTTGATCTTGTTGTTGTTCAGTCACTAAGTCATGTCTGACTCTTTGTGGCCCCATGAATTGCCGCACACCAGGCTTCCCTGTCCCTCACCATCTCCTGGAGTTTGCCCAAGTTCATGCTCATTGAATCGTTGATGCTATCCAACCATCTCATCCTCTGTCAGCCTGTCCTCCCTCTTAACTCCCACCAAGGTGCCATGATGAAGACCACATTATTTTTCATTCAGATTTCTCACCCTCCAGGTCTCTCTCGTTAGCAGTGCAATTCCTTAAAAAATAAAGAGAGTATGGGGTCCACCCCTTGATTTGGAGCTTACTGCAAGGGATAAGAATACAAAACCAAAGTGGAGAAGGAAATGACAACCCACTCCAGTGTTCTTGCCTGGAGAATCCCATGGACGGAGAAGCCTGGTAGCCTGCAGTCCATGGGGTCGCACAAAGTTGGACATGACTGAAGTGACTTAGCAGCAGAAGCAGCAGCAGCAAGGGATAAGAATACAAAACCAAAGTGGAGTCTAAGTGACTGATGATCCAGTAACCCAGTATGAGCAACCAGAGGAGAGGAGGTCCTTGGCATCATGTGGAGTGTTCTGTGGCTGGGAGACTTGGCGTAACCTTGACATTCCCCAAACTTCGGTGGATATAAGCCAAGCTCTAACTCTATTTTCATGTGGTTTTTGAGCCTGAGACTCATACTTACATATTGTATACAGCTGTGGCTGCTTGCAAATCTCTGTGATAATGATTTTGTTTTGTTTTGGAAAGAAATACTACACTTGTATTCCTCAATAAACCTCTAGCCTTTCCTCTCTATGAAGCCAGCAGATTTATTTGGTCTTTGGTTTCAGTATCTCTAATTTGGCTTTGATATGAGATAGATGACTTTTTCAAATGTTATTTTCCTTGAAGTCATCATTTGTTTGATTCCACTGTAAAGAAATAGCTCTATCTGTGCCTATATTAGGCTCCAACATCTATTTGTGGGTCAGAAGCCTGAGTCTATCTGTTCTTAAGAACACAGGGAATTATGGGATAGCTATTACCAAAATACCCCCTATGGCTATGAATGCCCTGAGTTAAATGAGAATATTTCTCAAGGTAAGGGGTAGAAACCGTGGCTTGTCTATCCATCTATGTCACTTTAAGAAACCTAACTGAGAGGCAGGGCTGAGTCACAGTTTTCTCTCAAATACAAAACTTATCAGTCTTAGGTTGTAGCTCTGCTTCTGTTATGTTCCAAGAATCCAGGAGAAGCCAACAAACACATATAACTGTTATATTGAAAACTGTAAGTTCCAATGAATAATGTTTTATAATATCCTTCTTTTTTTCCCTTTGGATAATGCAGCTTTTTTCCCTTTAAGTCTATGCCAGCAAACTGAGTCTTACAGCTCAGGAGAAGAGAATGGCTATCCCTTAAAATATCATGATAGCAATAATAATAGGAGTTAATGTTTATAAAGTGCATATTATTTGCCTTGTATTGATTTATGTAGTTTGCAGTAGCTCTTTGAATCTATTCTTTTCCCTTACACTAAGGAGGAAAAATTTTTATTCTATATAATGTCCATCTTCTTCACAGAGTTAATAGCTGACTGTAAGTGTAGGAGGAAGGTCATATTTTCTGTTCACTTCAGGCCATAGGAAAAGCAACAGGTCTTTCATTCCAGAACTATATTCCTAATCTGTACCTTTGCAGCTTCCCAATGGGCAAATTATGTGACTGGTGTGACTCAGAGGGACTTCTCTGGTGGCTCAGTTGTAAAGAATCTGCCTGCCAGTGCAGGAGATGCAGAAGATGCAAATTTGATCCGTGGGTCAGGAAGATTCCCTGGAGAAAGAAATGGCAACCCACTCCAGTATTCTTGACTGGGAAATCCCATGGACAGAAGAGCCTGGCTGGCTAGAGTCAGTGGGGTCCCAAAGAGTTGACTATGACTGAGCATGCACACAGGCACGTGATTCAAAGGCTTGTTTTCCTCTCTACTTGCGTTTGGTCTATGTTCTAAGATCTTCTTTTGTTACAGGTAGAAAATATATAAGATACAAAAAGATAATTTTATGATATATGTATAGCTCAAATTTATATATAAATCTGCATAATTAATATTATTAAAATTATATTCTGTATGACCCCCCCTCAATAAAGCAGGAAAAGTAAAGATATACTTACTAAAATTTGGAAGAAGACTCCTGAGAGCTTCTAATGTGACGTGGGGACATATTGCTGCTGCTAAATCGCTTCAGTCGTGTCCGACTCTGTGAGACCCCATAGACGGCAGCCCACCGGGCTCCCCATCCCTGGGATTCTCCAGGCAAGAACGCTGGAGTGGGTTGCCATTTCCTTTTCCAATGCATGAAAGTGAAAAGTGAAAGTGAAGTTGCTCAGCCGTGTCCGACTCTTAGCGACCCCATGGACTGCAGTCTACCAGGCTCCTCCATCCATGGGATTTTCCAGGCAAGAGTACTGGAGTGGGGTGCCATTATAGAGATATATTTCTTTATTCAAAAAATAAATATTATCTCAGGGGATTGCACAGTGCCAAAACATCTCAGCAATTCAATGAAAATTTTCAACCTTCCTTCCTCCAAGGAAATTTTCCCCAAACCCCTGTGGCTAACACTCGGAGGAGAGGTGGAACCTGCCCCTGCATGAGGGTGACCTATGTGCCCTGAAGGTGGGGATGAGGGCACTGTGCACAGGTGTGGGATGGGCTGAGTACTGGCCACGTCTCGAAGGAGCTCTGTCTTCTCTTAACTGCCCCTGGGCTGGAAGTGAGCACTTAACCTCCTCTCCCATCCCCGAGGAAATGGGAGAAAATGGCCATACTGAGATGAGCGGTTGGGACCTAGAGACTGTGTCTCCTTGATATCCCTATTTCCAGACAGTTTTGATTGATGATCAAACTCTCATCATTGAGTTGATGAGATGTTTTGGCACTGTGCAATCCCCTGAGATAATATTTATTTTTTGAATAAAGAAATATATTTCTATAATATGTCCCAGCCTCATATTAGAAGCTCTCAGGAGTCTCCTTCCAATTTTTAGTAAGTATATCTTTACTTTTCCATTTTATTGGAGCAGCGGTCAAGCAGAATATAATGTTAATAATATTAATATACAGATTATATATGAATTTGAGCTATACATGTCATAAAGTTATCTTTTTGTACCTTACATATTTTCTACCTGTAACAAAAGAAGATCTTAGAACATAGACCAAATGCAAGTAGAGAAGAAAACAAGCCTTTGAATTTGTATATGTGTGTGTGTTCGGTCATATTGAGGACTAACTGCTACTAGAATCATTGGAATCCACATTTCCAGGTGTTTAAAGACTTTGCAACTCAGAAGCAATCTTGAGAAGGAACAAAGCTTGAGACATCACACTTACTGATTTCAAACTATATCACAAAGCTATAGTAAGCAAAACAATATGATACTGGCATAAAAATGGACACATGGACTAATGAGACAGAATCAAGTGCCCCAAAAGAAAACCTTGCGTATACAGTCAACACATATTCAACAAGGGAGCCAAGAATACTCATCAGATCAGATCAGATCAGATCAATCGCTCAGTCGTGTCCGACTCTTTGTGACCCCATGAATCGCAGCACACCAGGCCTCCCTGTCCATCACCAACTCCCAGAGTTCACTCAGACTCACATCCATCGAGTCAGTGATGCCATCTAGCCATCTCATCCTCTGTCGTCCCCTTCTCCTCCTGCCCCCAATCCCTTCCAGCATCAGGGTCTTTTCCAATGAGTCAACTCTTCGCATGAGGTGGCCAAAGTACTGGAGTTTCAGCTTTAGCATCATTCCTTCCAAAGAAATCCCAGGGCTGATCTCCTTCAGAATGGACTGGTTGGATCTCCTTGCAGTCCAAGGGACTCTCAAGAGTCTTCTCCAACACCACAGTTCAAAAGCATCAATTCTTCAGTGCTCAGCCTTCTTCACAGTCCAACTCTCACATCCATACATGACCACAGGAAAAACCATTCTAGACGAACCTTTGTTGGCAAAGAAATGTCTCTGCTTTTGAATATGCTATCTAGGTTGGTCATAACTTTCCTTCCAAGGAGTAAGTATCTTTTAATTTCATGGCTGCAGTCACCATCTGTAGTGATTTTGGAGCCCAGAAAAATAAAGTCTGACACTGTTTCCACTGTTTCCCCATCTATTTCCCATGAAGTGATGGGACCGGATGCCATGATCTTCGTTTTCTGAATGTTGAGCTTTAAGCCAACTTTTTCACTCTCCTCTTTCACTTTCATCAAGAGGCTTTTGAGTTCCTCTTCACTTTCTGCCATAAGGGTGGTGTCATCTGCATATCTGAGGTTATTGATATTTCTCCCGGCAATCTTGATTCCAGTTTGTGCTTCTTCCAGTCCAGTGTTTCTCATGATGTACTCTGCATATAAGTTAAATAAACAGGGTGACAATATATAGCCTTGATGAACTCCTTTTCCTATTTGGAACCAGTCTGTTGTTCCATCTCCACTTCTAACTGTTGCTTCCTGACCTGCATACAGATTTCTCAAGAGGCAGATCAGGTGGTCTGGTACTCCCATCTCTTTCAGAATTTTCCACAGTTTATTGTGATCCACACAGTCAAAGGCTTTCAGTATTCTCGCCTTGAGAACCCCATGAACAGTATGAAAAGAGTACTCATAGTCTCTTTAATAAATGGTACCAGGGAAACAGAAAATTCGCTTGCAAAAGGAGGAAATTGGAACTCTGTCTTACACCACTCATGAAAATTAACTCAAAATGGATTAAAGAATTAAATGTAAGGCTAGAAACCACAAAAATTCTACAAGTAAATATAAGGGAAAACTCTTTGTCATTGGTCTTGGCAATGACACCAAAAACACATACAGGAAAAGCAAAAAAAAAAAAAAAAGAATGGAGCTACATCAAACTAAAGAGTTCCTCATATCAAGAGAAACCATGTGCAAAATAGACAGCAATCTATATAATGAGAAAAAATATTTGCAAACCACATGTTTAATAAGGGGTTAAAACCCACAATAGGTATTGATGTTGATACAACTCAATAGGAAAAAAACCCAAATAATCCAATTGAAGAATGGACAAAGATTCTAATCTAGGGACAGAGAAGTTTTCTTTGTTTGTTGCTCTGTTTTAAGGAAAAGGATACAGAGTACGAAGTAGCTTAAAAAGCTACACTTCATGTACACTTAAATAAAATTCATAATAATATAAACTAACTCATATTAGCTTATTATTATTAGATCCTTATTACTGCCCAAACTCTGTTTTAAGCACTTTACAGATACTAGCTCACTTAGCTCTCATAACAGCACTATGAAGTGGTTTTCGTAGATGAGGAAAGTGAAGTACCAAGAGTTGAAGTCCAAGGTCACAGACTAGCAAATGATAGGACCAGGATTTGAAGCAAGGAGTTGTGGGACCACAGTCTATGCTTCTAATTTCTGTGCTGCCTGTCATAACTTAAAAGATATACATCATAATTTTGTATATATGTGTCATCATCAAATAAAGTTTGGAAAACACCTTAAATTTAACTAATATTAATAATAATGATTTTTCTAATGTATGAAATCCGTGTCTCATATAGGAGTTGGTTGTAAGAAATGTGCAGATAGTAGAACATATTCAAACATTACAAACAGAGTGCCATAAGCAAGGGAGAAAAACATTCTTCCAAATTAAAAAGCTATAATTTGGGGGATTCTATGAGAAAGTACAGACCCCCAACTTCCCTTATAGGAACCGCTCATCTTTGGATGTACCTGCAGGGTAGGGCCCCTTGGGCAGCCAGATCAAGTAAATTAGGTGTAGAGAAAAATGACCAACACATGGTAATTTTCACATCCCTCTAAATTGTGACTCTCTGCATTTGCTGTATTTGAAAAGATTCCTGGATGAAGAAGAGAGAAGGATAGTAAAGGTCAGAGGTGTAATATTCAGCTAAGAATTTTGCCTCAACTATAGAGAAACTTTTAATCCAAAGTAAGGTGAACTGGTCTAGCCTGACCCACTGACAAGTTCCAGCTTGGGGATTTTTCCAAGTTTTTTGGGTGGGGATTCAATATCTATATGTTTAAATTTCTGGGGCTTCCTTTGGGCTCAGACAGTAAAGAATCTGCCTGCAATGCAGGAGATCCAGGTTCGATCCCTGAGTCAGGAAGATTCCTCTGGAGAAGGAAATGGCAACCCACTCCAGCATTCTTGCCTAGAAAATCCCATGGACAGAGAAGCCTGGTGCGCTACAGTCCATGGGGTCACAAAGGGTCAGAAACAACTGAGAGACTAACACTTAAAAGACTTTCCATTGATTTTTCTGACAAAAATACCTAAATTCATGCAAAAAGCTTGGGTTTCCCATTTCTTGTATATATTCAGGCCCAGACTTATATACAGAACATATATACAGGAAGTTCAGTGCTTGTGTTCAGCACATTAAAAATTCTAACACAGGAACAAGGGCAGCACTTCCTTCCAGTGAACATTTTGCCAAATCTTAACACAGAGACACACTATAGGGAAGTGAAAGTTGCTTAGTCATGTCTGACTCTTTGCGACCCCATGGACTGTAGCCCTCCGGGGTCCTCTGACCATGACATTCTCCAGAATACTGGAGTGATTTGCCATTCCCTTCTCCAGAGGATCTTCCCGACCCAGGGATTGAATCCAGGTCTCCCGCATTGCAGGCAGATTCTTTACCCTCTGAGCCACCAGGGAAGCCCAGAGAGCTGATCATTTCCATAAACATACTTGAAAACCATGCAGTTACTCTTTTGCCACCTCTGGCCTTGAGCTCTGTTCACCGCCCCTGATTTCTGGCTTTGCTTGTTGAATGAAGGATCCTCTCAGGTCCCACCCAGGGTAAAGGACTCTGGAGACAAGACCAGAGAAGCAGAGGAGTGTTAACATTTCATTGGTCAATGGTGACATCATGCTCTAAATATCTGACTCTGGGATTAGACTAATTGAAAACAGCCTCCCTTCAGCAAATACCACTTAGCAAGATTGTCTCATATCTGTAAAATTTTTCTCCAAGTACAGTTGTGAGTGCATCAGTATTTTCCCCAGTATAAGTATTCTATCTTGTTCATGTGCCAGGGCAGTGCTCAGTAACTAACTGATGTATTCCTATTTTATGCTTCCCTAATGATCTTAATCTCTAGTTGCTAGAAATTTCAGAAACGTGTGCACAAGTATGAGCATGAATGTGTGTATTTGTTACATGTCTGTGTGTGCACATGTGTTGATGAGTCTATTAGCATACATGTTTCAACTTAGTTACAGAATCAAGAGTGAAATGTTGGTGGAACACTTTATTGCTGTTCAAAATGATGTGTTATATCACTGCATAACCATTTTGGATTTCACAGAGAATCTTAGACCTGGAAGAAGTATGAAAGATTTTCTAGTTTAAATCTTACACTGTTTCATGTTACAAAATGAAAAGCAATTTTAAAACCACCAAATCATAAGTTCATGATATCTTCTTTTGAAACAAGCCTGTATTTTTGCTAGTTCTTTGCTTTTGTTCTTTCAATTTTATTAAGCATTTTAAACTCTTATCTGCATATATTATATTTTGCATGTCCTTATTTCATCTGCTTTGACTGTTACTATATCTGATTACTATTCCTATTTTAAAGACATCATTCTTTTTGTAGGCTTTTATTTTCTTCTACATTGGCTATGTTCTCTTTCCCTTTAAAAAACACTGTACATTCCAATGGATCTAAATCAGAAGAAAAAAGAACTGTGGATTCTGATCCCTCTTATACCAACAGGGATGTTCTCCTTGGTAGAACATCAAGTACATCCATGACTATTGGAGTGTATCATGAGATAATTCAGGAATCATTTCTCTAGAGGATCCAATAATGGCCACATCATGTCCCCCAAAAGGCTTCACTGGCACAGGAGAGCATTTTACAAATGGAAGGTAAAATAATGCTGCAGCTGTTTAGAACTTTGTTCCCAAACCCCAAAGAGAAATGCTTTTAATCCACCTGAGCCATATGGAGAACTCCTAAGTGGCCTCATTAACTCCAAAGCCCAACCCCAAGTCTGTGGTTTCATCAGGTTGTAAGAAAAAGACTATCAAATGAGCATGAACTATGGCTGAGATGCATGGACCCTAAATGCAATCACAAGTGTCCTTATGAGCAAGAGGTTTGACAGAAAAGAAGAAAGCAATGTGAGTATTGAAGCAAGATGCTACTGCAGGCTTTGAAGATGGAGGAAAGCTAGGAGCCAAGCAATGCGGGGAATGCAGCTCTTGTATGCTGGTAAAGGTTTCCCCAGGGGAGACTTCAGAGGCGTGTGGCCCTCCTAACACCTTAACTTCAGCGAGGGAAACTGATTTCAGACTTCTGACCTCTACACTTTGAAGAGAATAAATGTATATTCTTTTAACTTTTCAAGTTTGTTACAGCAGCAATAGGAAACTGATACTCCATGTGACCAAGTTCTAGCCAAAGTAATAAAAGTAGATTGGATATAATATCTGCCCACGTGTTCTCCTCTAAGTTCACTATAAGTGGATGGAGAACAGCAAGGCAACCATAAGCTCCATGTTGATGGTCTCAGAGCTTCCTGCACCTTTGAAAAAACACGTGTAGAAGAACAAACCCTGCTGATCTGGGACTGCTCAGCAAGAAATAAGCTTCCATTGTGTGTAAGCTGTGACTCCTTTTGGGATTTGCTTTTGAGAAATCAGATATTTCCTGCCATATCAGTAAACGATAAGGATGTCACAGACACCAGCCATCACACCCACCGTGAATGATGGTGAGCCTGGGGAGAACTCAGGAAGGAAAGAATACCTACCATCTAGCAGCCATCAGACTGCAGCCACTCCCTATCGTGAGCCCTGGGGAAACTCAGGATGTGAAAACACAGGATACTGGCCCCAGACAGCTGAGGTGCATATCAAAAGAATGATTTCAGTGAGCCTAAACTTTTGCATCTTCCCATACACAGAAAGATGACTCAGAGGGTAAAGCATCTGCCCGCAATGCAGGCATTGACCCAGGTTTGATCCCTGGGTCGGGAAATTCCCCTGGAGAAGGAAATGGCATCCCACTTCAGTACTCTTGTCTAGAAAATTCCATGGATGGAGGAGCCTGGTGGGCTATAGTCCATGGGGTCACAAAGATCGGACATGACTGAACAGCTTCACTTGTTGTTGTTGTATACACAGAAAAGCAGTGAATGTCTTAATTTGAGGTATCTGGTTTCTTTAATTAACAGTAATCTTTTGTTCCCACCTGCCCTTTGTTGCAAAACTCCCGTATATTCTAGCTCCTCCACTCATCTTCTCATGGCAGTTTCCCAGAGCTATCAGAAATTCTGTCTCCTAGGCTGCAGTCTCATTTTGCCCCAAATAAAACTTAACTTTCAAGCTGTGCAAACTTTTTAAATATTTCATTACAGTGGCTGGTGTCATCCTAATTAAGACAGTTGGCACATGGTTGCTCTTACCCTCAACATTCATCAGTAGATTTATTCTCTTCTTTCCTGGGTAAAGCCAGTCATGGTCCTTGCAGGATGAGACTTGTAATGTCTGATCATATCAGGTGTGCATACAAAATTATGTTTTGTGTTCTTCTCATCTCTGCCGGCACCACTTCTGAGAAAATATACACAGAGGGGACTGATAGTCTGAAACAGCAGTAGGGCACCCTATAACTGTAAGCTGTGTGTTTACCATCTGGTATTTCATATTCCTCTCAGAGGGAAACAGCAAAAAGGGTAGACTGTTTTCATCTATCTATCTATTTATCTATCTATAGCTACTAAACAGATACTCATTCAATTCTTGCAGTGGATGAATGACAGATAGCTAGACAAATGGATAGATTAAAAGCTGCCATCTTTTTATAATTGTGTGTATATATATATGCATATATTTATTTATTTATGGGGGGGTGGGAGGATTCCCTGGTGGCTCAACTGGTAAAGAACCCACCTGCCAATGCACACAAGAGACCTGAGTTCAATCCCTGGGTCAAGAAGATCCCTTGGAGAAGGAAATGGCAACTCACTCCAGTATTCTTGCCTGGAAAATTCCACAAACAGAGGAGCATGGAGGGCTATAGTCCATGGGGTCGCAAAGAGTCAGACACCACTGAGTATGCACACACACACACACACACACACGTGTGTGTGTATGGGTATTCTGAGCACAGCACCTAGAGTCTTGTATAAGTAATTGCCATTATTATGATAAAGACAAAGGAAATGCAAGATGCTATGAAATTGCACAACTGGAGGATCTAATTTTATCTATGGGATGAAAAATGTCTCATAGCAAATTATGCTTCAAGCTGATATCTGAAAACTGGATTGACAGCAATCAAAATTGAAGGGAACCAGAACATGCAAAATCTCTGACACAGGAAGGCGAGCACAGTATTTTAGAACAAAAAGAAGTTCTTTGCAGCTACAGTAACCTGTAAAGAGAAGGAGAGGCAAGAGTTATAAATAACTTTTATTATAGATAATAAGAGTTGTAAAATAACAGTCATGGGTAAACCAGTATTTTCAGAATCGTTACATGGAACAATGAGTGTATTATTTTAGAGACAGTTTGATGGGTTCAGATGAACTCAATTTGCTTTTCTGGTTTGTTTCCAACATTTATAAATTAAACATAATAAATTACAAGTTACTGGGGAAAAAAAAGAGCAAAACTACCAGCCTTAGGATTTCACTTCCCCACCACTGCTTGGGGTGAGTGTGAGACACCAGCCCTCCTTGTTAAGCAGGTGAGCTCAGCTGCTAAGGGACAATCTTGGGTCAGGACACAGCTACACGTGATGTCAACCATGCAAAGAAGGAAGCGTCAGCTCATGCCAACTTACTGGTCCTCAGTCTCCCATCTCTTCAGGGAGTTGAGAAGTGTCAGGGGGTGACCTCTATTCTCATTGACATGAACTGATCCAAGCTTAGGAACCCAGTGCCACAATGGGCAGACATTATTTCATGACACTTCACAGGTTCTAAAACCAAGGTGCTCTGTGACATGATGCAGAGCAGCACCTGAGAGGAGGTCTTCTTGAGAATGCTGCGTGTTGCTATTGACACCATATCCTGGATCTCGATGGCTTCCACACTAGCTTCGTGTTTCACAGTCAGAGACCCTCAGCATCACATGTTCACTCAGTGTTGGGAAGCGTGCACTGCCTGAAAAAATGTATCGATGCTTTTGATTCTCATAACATCCCTGTTGTGTCTTGTTGTGTGTTCAGTCCCTCATTCTGGGTAGTCTGAGTTCTATAAAGCTTAACTAAAATTATTTTCTCCTTATTTTCTTTGAAAAGAGTTGCTGAAATTTTACTGTGACCAGTGTAGGGTATTTTTTTGCTGTAAAAGAAAAACAATGCAGTGAATATCATCTGCTTGCGGTTGGCATTTTGGGTTCACTAAGCAACACAAAGGTGAGTTGGAAGATTAGGTTATTCTTAATAATTGATGTAAAAACATTTGGTAATTGTCAAAGCAAAGAGTTATTATTTCTGTTGTTTTCATTATGGCTATTCATCACTCCATCCACAGACTGAGGACGATGTAATTCCGGACATAGGAAATGATTTTAGATGTTAGGAGCCAACCTTGACTGACCCATATTGAAGGAAAAGAAATATCCTTCATGTGTTTAAACAGAGAGGAGGGTTGGCCCTTAAAATGACAGATGCCAATGGAGATCCATAGCTTAAAGGAATTGTTTTCAGAATCTGAAGGAAGATGAGATAATTAATAGTTGAGCTACAACTTTCAGGTTATAGGATAACATCAGCAATAAGCCTATTCACAGAGGGCTTTTAGTAATAACCTTGTATGTACATCAGAGTGAGAGAGAGAAAACACATCCCATCACGAAATACTAGTTGTCACTAATCTGGCCGTCATTGATCACCTTTGCTGATTTGAATTGGTGATAAGCAGGCAAGTGACAGAAGAGTTGAAGATGATCGATGAAGCTACCAGCGGATGACATCCTGGCTTTGAGAAATGTTAAATAATCTCCTCCTTAGTACATGGGATCTTTTCTCTTGGGAGTTTTTGTGATATTGATTACAGAATAATTTTTGATGATTTTCAAGAGGAACCAAGGCCAAGAGTCAGAATTCATCATGTCCTTAAAATTTGCAATGCAATTATTTTGTGTAATCAGATATTAAATTCATCTGGAAAAGTTCAAGATAAAAGCCTCCGTTTCCTGGCACTGTAGCATCTGGACCCAGTGTTTGCCATCTAGACCCAGAGACATAGATTTTTTCTTCTCCTTATCTCTATTTATATTAAATAATAATAGTAGAGACAAAGACATAGCACTATAAACCACCAAAATTAAACCTTATACTTGAATTGAATTATGAAATTGTGACATTGAGGCAAAACACTTCAGATGTTTTGGACATCCAGACACCACTCAGAGAGAGGACTTTTGCTTTCGCCTTGGCTTCATAACTTGGCTGAGAGCTGACCCTGTATCTCCAAAGTCATTCACCCACTGTTGGTGATAGGCAGGTCAAAATTGCACAGTCTGTGCTACTTCAGCTCAGAGATCTCTGCTTTGCATCCCTGACCCCATGTTCCATGAGGTCTGTCTCCTATAAAATCCTCATCAAGAATGGTGTCTGCTCAAAGTTTTGGCAGTAAAGTGGTTCTATGAATTGAATGTTGCTCTTCTCTCCAAATTTGTATGTTGAAGTCCTAACTCCCAATGTGTTGGTTTTAGGAGGTGGGGCCTTTGGGAGGTCATGAGGGTGGAGTCCCCATAATGAGTTGCATGCATGCTCTGTTGTGTCTGACTCTTTGTGACCCCATGGGCTGTAGCCCGCCAGGCTCCTCTGTCCATGGGATTTCCCAGCAAGAATACTAGTTCAGTTCAGTCACTCAGTCGTGTCCGACTCTTTGTGACCCCATGAATCGCAGTATGCAAGGCCTCCCTGTCCATCACCAACTCCCGGCGTTCACTCAAACTCATGTCCATCAAGTAGGTGATGCCATCCTGCCATCTCATCCTCTGTCGTTCCCTTTTCCTCCTGCCCCCAATCCCTCCCAGCATCAGGGTCTTTTCCAATGAGTCAACTCTTCACATGAGGTAGCCAAAATATTGGAGTTTCAGCTTCAGCATCAGTCCTTCCAATGAACACCGAGGACTGGTCTCCTTTAGAATGGACTGGTTGGATCTCCTTGCAGTCCAAGGGACTCTCAAGAGTCTTCTCCAACACCATAGTTCAAAAGCATCAATTCTTTGGCGCTCAGCTTTCTTCACAGTCCAACTCTCACATCCATACACAACCACTGGAAAAACCATAGCCTTGACTAGATGGACCTTTGTTGGCAAAGTAATGTCTCTGCTTTTGAATATGCTTTCTAGGTTGGTCATAACTTTCCTTCCAAGAAGAAAGCGTCTTTTGATTTCAGGCTGCAGTCACCATCTGCACTGATTTTGGAGCCCCCCAAATAAAGTCTGACACTGTTTCCCCATCTATTTCCCATGAAGTGATGGGACCAGATGCCATGATCTTCGTTTTCTGAATGTTGAGCTTTAAGCCGACTTTTTCACTCTCCTCTTTCACTTTCATCAAGAGACTTTTGAGTTCCTCTTCACTTTCTGCCATAAGGGTGGTGTCATCTGCATATCTGAGGTTATTGATATTTTTCCTGGCAATCTTGATTCCAGCTTGTGCTTCTTCCAGCCCAGCGTTTCTCATGATGTACTCTGCATAGAAGTTAAATAAGCAGGGTGACTATAGTGGGCTCCCATTCCCTTCTCCAGTTGTTCTTTTGGACCCAGGGGTCAAACTCAAGTGTCCTGCATCTCCTGCATTGGCAGGCAGATTCTTTACCACTGCACCACCTGGGAAGGCCCCATAATGAGATGAATGTCCTCATAAAAAGAAGTAGAAACTATGTGTGATTAGAGGGGTCTCTCTCTCTCCCTCTCTTTCTCTGCCATGTGAGGACACAGAAGGAAGATCCCATTTGCAAACTGGGAACCAGGCTCGCATCAGATACCAGATTGGCCACTGCCTCATCTTAGACCTCCCAGCCTCCAGAACTATGAGAAAGAAGTTTGCTGTTTAAGTTTCTTAGGAAGGTATTAGTGATAACTGTCTGAACTGACTAAGATGAAGAAGAACTTTAGCAAACGTCTGCATGCATACCTCTTTGGGAAAAAAAAATGGGGGCTGGTTAGCAAGCATGTTGGTCTTTGTATACAAGATAATGACTACAAACCCGCCAGCAGGTGGATCTGTAGTGCTGGGGGTGGGGGGGAGAAGAAATGAGAGGGAGTGATCCTGGATCTCTAACTGCCTGGAGCTCCATATCTTCCCCTCTGTGCCAGCCTACTTTATGTGAGAAAGAAGTATGTGCTAAGAAATATACTTCTAGCTTATTTAAGCTGCCAATATTATGAGTTCTAGGTTGCTTGTTGCCTTATCTATTTCTCACTAATGCAGACACATAAACTGTTACACTATTTAGTAAAACTGATCCTATATGCTTTGTTGTTTAGTCACTCAGTCACGTCCAACTCTTTTGTGACCCCATGGACTGTAGCCCACCAGGCTCCTCTGTCCATGGGATTTTTTCAGACAAGAATACTGGAGTGGGTTGCCATTCCTCCTCCAGAGTATCTTCCCAATTCATGGATCGAACCCACGTGTCCTGCATTGTAGGCCGATTCTTTACTAGTGAACCACCAGGGTATCTTACTCTATTTTTTCTTTCACTCAGGATGGAGAAATGTAGAGTCTGAATGGTGCTGCTAGGAGAAGGTGGGGAATACAACTGGAAGTGACTTAGCACAATAAGAGCAAGATTGGTGCCCAGGTCAATCACAAAGGGCTGGAAGTGGCAGGCACCAATCAAAGTTCTGCCAAAAGACTGTGATGATTGTCTGTCCCCAGTGGTTTACAAATCAGATCAGTCAGGGCTCTCAGGTGCGAGAAACTAAAAAGCAAAACAAAGTCAACATAAGGAACAAAACCTTTTATTGAGAAGACAATGGGTAGCTCTCAGAACAACCAGGAAGGCCATAAAAACACACTTGGTTAGGATTATGGGATGCTGGATGAGCTAGGACCACACTCAAACCAGGCAACAAAACCAGCCAGGAGAGGACACTATTGCTGCCTCCAGAACTGAACAAGCATGCTGTTCTTGCAATATCCTGCCTGGAGTTTCTCAAAACCTTGAACGGAATCCTCCTATTTCTTTATATCTCAAGCTCCCAATTCAGAATTTGGGGCAAGGACATCTGATGGCTCTACCCTTGGTCACATGTTCGTGCTGTAGCTACAGAGAAGATGCAAAGTAAAACCTGGAGTTTTCAGCATCTGTACTGAGAGTCAAACTTTGCCTCCCCTTGAGACACTTGAACTGAGAAATCATCCATTTGTAAAGGGTTCCAGGTGCCCAGTAGCCAGAGACAGAGAGACTGGACCATCCAAGACAGCCCTCTAGCTGCTCTTCTGCAAATAGAGCAGGTTGAAATTAATAATTTCCAATGTTGTTTTAGCTTTTCTCAGGTGTTCTGATTCTATGGAAGTAATACCTAGATGCTTATGCCTATTATAAGTATGTTTATTGCCATTTAAAAAATATGGGAGGAAACAGCACATAAAACATCTGCTTCCTGAGCTGCTTGGACGTGGCTGAGAGTCTTGATGACAAAGAGGCTTCATTTTGTATGCTAATTTCTATTGTTTGTGGTTTCCCAAGCTGTTATGCAAAAAGAAATTCACAGAATGACCCTGCAGTCATCAGGAAAGCAAGTCAGAGACTCACACACAGGGACGCAAGAAGGGAGGGGTAGCACCTGTGTGGCCTGTTTATCAGCATGTGTGTGTGTCTGTGTGTGTGTGTCTGTATGTGTGTGTGCTAAGTCGCTTAAGTACTGTACAACTCTTTGTGACCCCATGGACTGTAGCTTGCCATGCTCCTCTGTCCATGGGACTCCTCAAGCAAGAATACTGGAGTGGGTCACCATGCCCTCCTCCAAGGGATCTTCCCAACCCAGGGACTGAACTTGAATCTCTTAGGTCTCCTGCACTGGCAGGTGGGTTCTTTACCACTAGTCCCACCTGGGAAGTCCCTCCTGTCTACCAGTGCTAACTTTAACTCAGAGCCTCTCCTTTGCTTGCACAATGCCCTTTCTCCTCCAACAGGGAGCTGCAAATGAGGGCCAGCCCCTTAGGAGAGCTTCAGGTCATTGCTGAAAACAGCCAGGATGTAATGATTAATTTTATGTGTTAACTTGACTAGGCTGCAATGGATCCAGACATTTTGCCAAACAGCATTCTGGGCTTGTCTGTGTTTTTGGATTTGGTAGTGTTTGAATTGGTAGACTTTGAGTGAAGCAAATTGCCCTCCTTAATGTGTATCGCCCTCATGAAATCAACTGAAGACCTGAATAGAATAAAATGCTTGGGTAAGAGGGAACTTAGGGCTTCCCTGGTGGCTCAGCTGATAAAGAACACGCCTGCCAATGTGAGAGACACAGGTCCAATCCCTGGATCAGGAAGATCCCCTATAGTAGGAAATGGCAACACATTCCAGTATTCTTGCCTGGAGAATTTCCATGGACAGAGGAGCCTGGCAGGCTACAGTCCACGGCGTCACCAAGAGTCAGACACGACTGAGTGCCTGAGAGCGCGCGTGCGAACGCACACACACACACACAAGAGGGAACTTGGCCTACCTGACTGTTGAGCTGGGACATTCATTTTCTCCTGCCTTTGAACTGAAGTTTACAAGCTTGGTTGTCCTGGATCTCAGGCATTTCCTCTCAGACAAGACCTACACCACCAGCTCTCCTGGGTATCCAGCTTGCCAATTGCAGAACTTGGGGCATCTCAGCATCCACAATCATGTGAGTCAACTTCTTATAATAAGTATTATTTATATACATGTATGTGCTAAGTCACTTCAGTCATGTTCGACACTGTGCAACCCCATGGACTGTAGCCCACTAGGCTTCTCTGTCCATGGAATTTTCCAGGCAAGAATACTGGAATGGGTTGCTATTCCCTCCTCCAGGGGATCTTTTCGACCCAGGGATCAAACCCATGTCTCTTATGTCTCCTGCACTGGCAGGCAGCTTCTTGACCACTAGCACACCTGGGATGCCTTTAGATAGGTGCTATCTCCTATTGATTTTCTTTGTGAGGAGAACCTTAAGACACAGGGCAAAGTGAGGACAGAAGGACATTGCTGCGACACTGATTACTCCAACCCCAGTTCTGCAGCCAGTCTGATGACCAAGGGTCTCGAGATCATTAGTCACTAGTGTACATACTTGCCCAGACCCTGGTTCAGTGGCCTCACCATAAACATTTTGAAAAAACTGGGTGTAACAGTTTAAACCAGCTCTTCCCGCATACGCGAACTTCCTTCCCTTGAGCACATGCCCCTGGGGCCTCTCCATGATGGGTTTAGAACATAAATGACTGTGCTAGGGTGAAGGGGTGCTAGAAAACAAGAAAAAGAACAGGGATGAAATTTTTGGCTCAGAAATTTTGGAGATTTTTCCTGCACATTCTTTTCTGTTGGTGGATTCTGTATTTTCTCCCGCTTCATCTGCCTTATTCGCTCCTGTGTTTGCCCTCTCTTGCCTATGCTAACTTGGTTCACCAGGAACGTAGGCACACTAGAGTTATAGAGGACAGTTTATTCACACTTATCAAAATACCCAGTAGGAATGTGAGTTTGTCCCTTAGAATTTGCTTGCAGTTGAAAAGTCAGACTCTAGCCATGGAAGAAATGGAAGCTTCAGTCATTTGCACTTCTCACTTTATGTTGTTGCTCAGTATCTAAGTCACATCTAACTCTTTGTGATCCCATGAACTGCAGCATGCCAGGCTTCTCTCTCCTTCACTATCTCCCAGAGTATGCTCAAACTCATGTCCATTGAGTTGTGATGCCATCCAACCATCTCATCACTTTATGGGGCTGCCTGCTAATGATGTGTGAGTCTTTAAAAAATGTTTTTATTTATTTGGCAGCACCAAATCTTCCTTGCAGCATGTGGGATCTTTAGTTGAGGCATGCAAACGAACTCTTAGCTGCAGCATGTGGGATCCAGTTCCTTGATCCAGGATGGAAACACAGTCCCTTGCATTGGGAGTGCAGTCTTAAACACTGGACCACCAGAAAGTCCTGAAGAGTGAGTCTTAAATAGACAGAATCCGCCTATAAGGTAGATTAGTAATATTACTATTTAGGAAGTGAAATGGACTCTGTTCCTCTCCATCTTTCTCCTTCTGGTATTTCTGTCATGCATACCTTGTACCTTTTATAGTGGTCTCATGGTCCCTGGCAATTCTGTCTTGTTTTTTCCAGTCTGTTCTCTTTGCTTTTAGTTTCTTAAGGATTCCACTGATACATCTTCTAGCTCAGAGTTTTTCCTCAGCCATGTCCAGTCTACTAATAAGCCTATCAAAGATATTCTTCTCTATTCTTGTATTTTTTACCTCTGGAATTTCTTTTCAGTTCTTTCCTAGGGCTTCCATCTTTCTGTTTACATTGTCCATCTTGTCTTGCATGTTGTCTACTTCACACACTAGAGTCCTTTAGCATCTTAATCATGGTTGATTCAAATTCTCAGTCTGATAATCCCAACATCCTTGCCATGTCTAGTTCTGATGCTTTCTCTGTGTCTTCAAAATGTGGTGGACTTTTTTGTTTGTTTTTTGGCTTTTTGATATTTCTTATAACTTTTTCCTTACAGAATTTTTTTTAAATTTTCTGATACTTGGATATGTTGTTTTGGATAAAAGGAATAGCTGCGGTGTATAATTGGGTTTCGGGCTTCCCAGGTGGCTCAGTGGTAAAGAATCTGCCTGCAATGCAGGAGATGAAGTTTCAATCCCTGGATCAGAAAGATCCCTTGGAAGAGGAAATGGAAACCCACTCCAATATTCTTGCCTGGGAAATCCCATGCCCAGCAGAGCCTGATGGGCTAAAGTCCATGAGGTTGTAGAAGAGTTAGATACGACTGAGTGACTGAACATGCACACACACACATAATTGGGTCTCCACCCTTTATTGACCCTATGTCTATGCCTGGACTCTGAACTTCACAAGTGTTTTTCAGTTTTTTTTCCTCCCCCTTTAGCTGGGACAGGATGACTAGAGCCAGCAGAAGTTAGGAATTCCCTTCCTCACACCACTTAAGTTCTGATAATAGTCCCGTAGGTAGGTTCTAGTTAACTGACTTCCTCTGAGGGCAGGCCTTGTGAAGAAGAATAGAGTGCTTGGGGCTGTTTCTAAATGGTTCTCCATCACCTTCCCCTGCCAGAAGTCCATGGGGATTTATTTGGTATGAGAATCTGATTGAGTTTCTGGAGTTAGATCTCACAATATTATGAGGATCTGCTTATGATTTGGTCCCCTTGGAGTTTTTAATCAGAGTTTTTTGCACTGAGCCTCCAGCTCTTCTTTAAATGTGGTCTAAGTTTTCCTTCCCTGCACTGGTTCCCATGGTGGTTTGCACTCCTGAGTCTCTGCTCTGGTAAGCCTCGGCTCTTTATATTCACCTGTCTGTCCCTCCAATCTCAGGGCGGGAGTTTGCCCCGTGTCCTCCTCCCTCTTATGGATCCAAGAAAAGTTGAAGAAGTCTGTTCGCCTTGTCACTCATTGTTAGGACACAAAGGCTGCTTCCAAGGTCCTTATGGTATCACACTCAGATCCAGTTGCTCTCTGCTTGAAAGCCAATACTCGAGAGGCAAGTATTGATTGAAAAGAAAGATTGTTTTTATCAGGAGGCTGGCAACTGGGAGAGAAAGTAGACTCACCTCCAAAAACCAACTCCCAACTGTTGATCAAGGGCAAGAGCTTTTAAAGGAGAATTTCAGAGGTGTAGGCAGATGGAGGGAACTACATGAAGAACAGTACAGTCAACTCTACCAATCATCTTGAAATTAGTCATGTGGTGGTCTGATCAGAGTTGTGTTGATTGTTTTAAGTAGTTAGTCTTCAGTTCCAGGATTGGTTGGTTCCCATTTTCTTGAGGCCAGTTCTTGGAATTGTGCAAGATATAGCAGCTTGTCATGGCTACAGTCTGGTCATCATGTAATTAACTTCTTCCACCTGGTAGAAGTTTCAGTCTCTATGAAGCAGCCCAAAGGATATGACTCAGAATATTATCTATAGCCCTTGAGGAGGAACTAAAGGTCCCTGACTTTACTTAATCACTAAATTCTTATTATTTTGTCCTATTTGACTGTTTTCTTTGCTTCTTCATTTTTTCCATTTCTCTAATTACATTTATTTTTTGATACATTTATTCTTTATATATTTAAAGTGTTTATACAGACAAGAGGAAGGTGGAGGACATGTGGGTGGGTCTGTCCTGGAAAGGCCCCACAGAGTCCTTCTCCATTTCATTTACATGGGGAACTAGAAACTAGAAGACTTAAAGGGATGTCTTTAGTCACTGCCTGTGACTAAATCATGAAATGATGAGGGAGTTAGAAAAATATATTCTGATGTTCCAAGAAGTATTGAGAAGCGGTGATTTTGGTGGAAGCTAGATTCCTCTATTTTTTTAATTCTGAAATTAGTCTTTTTATTTTTTTTAATTTTTACTTATTATTTATTTAAAAAATTTTTTGCTATTGTGGGTCTATGCTACTGCACATGGGCTTTCTCTAGTTGCAGCAAGTGGGGGATATTCTCTGTTGCAGTGCACAGGCTTCTCATCGTGGTGACTTCCCTTGTGAAATGTAGGCTCTAGAGCTAGGGCTCAGTAGTTGTGGTACACGGGCTTAGTTGCTCCACAGCATGTAGAGTCTTCCCAGACCAGAGATCAAACCCCTGTCCCTTGCATTGCAAGGTGGATTCTTAACCACTGGACAACCAGGGAAGCCCTGAAATTCGTCTTTTTAAAAATACTTTTTATTATGAATTATTTCAGATTCACCACAAAGGACAAAGACCATGGTAAACAATCGTGTTTCAGCCATCTGAGAATTAAAGGTAAGTTCCAGTGTGTTTGTAACTCAAACATCTGTAACAGTTCACCTGCAATCACATATTAGGCCACAAGAAGTTATCTTCATTTCCAATCTGTTCACATGATATAAAACCCACGTATGCAAATGTCAGCCTTTGAGCCCTGTAAGATTCTCTTTCACTGTACAGCCACCTCTCTTCACTGGCTCTGAATGACTTTTGGTTGTTTCTAAGCCACATCAGCCTCTGAAGATGACAACTGTCCCTGATAAAAGATGTCAAGGCAGTGCATTACGTTCTCTGAAGGCTGTTTTAGTGATGAGGTACCAAAGAGAGTTTTCCCAAAAGCAATATCATTGGGATCAGTGTATAAATTCCCAAGGTGGTAACTGTGAGCTGATGACAGTCACTTGACTATATAAATTCTTGAATGGCCAGAAACATCTGTCACATAATTTTATAGTCGGGATTATTTTCAAAGGTCTTCATGGAAGGAGTTTTCATAAATTTTCACTGTAAGATTTGTAACTCTTTCTTCTCAGAAGCTCCTTTTTATATCAACATTAAACCTCTTCTCCTGCGATTCAGGAAATTACATTCTGTTTGACTCTGAGTCATGGTAAGAACAGCTACAATTTGATCTCTGCCTGTGGGATGGGTACTATTATAACCCCTGTTCACAGATTAATAACATCAGGTTTAGCAAAATGAAGAAATTTATCCAAAGTCACAAAGTTAGGATGGAGGAAAGCTGGGATTCACATGAACCCAGAATCTGACACCCTTATCCATTGCTCTTCAGATCCCACCACAAGAGAATATGGCTTCTTAGATACAGGAGCTAAATTTTCTTAGAGGCAGAAATGGACACGGATTTATCCAACACATAAAGAGAACTCATCCTGAGATAGATGGCTTTATTTTGGATTCCCCCAGGTCTTGCAAACCCAATAAAAGTAAGTGGCCCAGCACAGAGTGCCATGTAGGTTGTCTGCCACATACCCAGTGCAGACTGTTGTCTCTGGATGAGGTTTCCCTAGAGAAGCATTACTAACTCCATCTCCTTGGAAGATGCCAGAACTGTATCCTTTGCATTGGTTGCTAGGTGACTCACTGTCCTGGCTAGTCAGGATTATAGATGCTAGGCAGAACATAGGAAAAAGCCAAAAATATCCCTCTCCTTAAAATCCCTGGGCTCTTGGGAGAGACTATCACAATAATTTATGCCACAACCATCCAAGAGAAAGAGAAGGTTCTCTTTTGCAAATCTCAGGACTATAACCATGTACTACATACAGTCCCTTGGTTTTCCGCATTAGTATTGAAAACTTACCCAGTGAAATACAAACACACACTAATAAATTGCTTGGAAAATCTCAAGAGACAATCTATACACAAAGATCAGAGAAGGCAATTGCAACCCACTCCAATACTCTTGCCTGGAAAATCCCATGGATGGAGGAGCCTGGTAGGCTGCAGTCCACAGGGTCTCTAAGAGTCGAACACTGAGCGACATCACTTTCACGTTTCACTATCATGCTTTGGAGAAGGAAATGGCAACCCACTCCAGTGTTCTTGCCTGGAGAATCCCAGAAACGGTGGAGCTTGGTGGGCTGCCGTCTATGGTGTCGCACAGAGTTGGACACGACTGAAGTGACTTAGCTGCAGCAGTAGCATACACAAAGATGAATAACTGATGGAGACTTAGTTGTTGTGAATTCCACCCAGCATATTAATCTCACAGTGTTAAATTCTATTCCCCACCACACTCTAAACAGTCCTTTGTTTCTTGAAAGTGAAAAGTGAAAGTTGCTCAGTCATGTCCAACTCTTTGCAACCCCATGTACTATACAGTTCATGGAATTTTCCAGGCCAGAATACTGGAGTAGGTAGCCTTTCCCTTCTCCAGGGGATCTTCCCAACTCAGGGATCGAACCCAGGTCTCCCTCATTGCGGGCAGATTCTTTACCAGTTAAGTCACAAGGGAAGCCCAAGAACACTGGAGTGGGTAGCCTATCCCTTCTCCAGTGGATCTTCCTGACTCAGGAATTGAACCAGGTCTCCTGCATTGCAGGTGGATTCTTTACTAACTGATCTATTAGGGAAGCCCTTTGTCTCTTGGAAAAATATAAAAGCCACCCCACCCCGGTTTCAGGTCAATGATTCAAAAATCACTCAACAACTTTTCTAGTTTAACAACTTAATTAAATACCTCTTTGTTCTGGACTGTTGTATCTTGAGAAATGTTTTTCTAATAGCCTCCCCACGTCCCAGTAATTTTAACTAAACTTCCTCTAGACAACTGATGCTCTGCTTCCTCCTCAGTTCCATCGGAGAAGTTTTAAATATGGATTCCAGTTTTTCGCTGTCCTGTAGTATTACATTTAAGATTGGCCACAGCCAAATGATAGACAGAGTGGCCTTCCTTGAACCTTGACTTTGGACTTGGCCACATGACTTTCATTAGCTGTAACATTGTAATCGCTGTCAGAACAAATTGCGACAAAGATATTGGCTTAAAAACATTTCCATTGTTACCATCTTTCTAAATTCCATATATATGCGTTAGTATACTGTATTGGTGTTTTTCTTTCTGGCTTACTTCACTCTGTATATGACCTAGAGGGATGGTATGGGGAGGGAGGAGGGAGGAGGGTTCAGGATGGGGAACACATATATACCTGTGGCGGATTCATTTCAATATTTGGCAAAACCAATACAATATTGTAAAGTTTAAAAATAAAATAAAATTTAAAAAAATAAAAAGATACAGTGGTATCAAAAAACAAAACAAAACAAAACAAAAACATTTCCATTTATTATCTCACAGTTTCTGAAAGTCAAAATCCAGTGAGTCCTCTACTTAGGGTCTCCAAAGGCTTAAATCAAGGTCATGGCAGGATTCGACTCGTCTATGTAAGTTCGAGGGATGGGTTTACTGCCAACCTCACTCAAATGTGTGCTAAGTCACTTCAGTTGTATCTGACTCTTTTGGCTCCATAGACTGTAGCCTGCCAGGCTCCTCTGCCCATGGAATTGTCCAGGCAAGACCACTGGAGTACAGTATCATTTCCTGTTCCAGGGGATCTTTCTGACCCAGGGATTGAACCCAAGTCTCTTGCGTTTCCTGCACTGTCAGATGAATTCTTTACCACCAGAACCACCTGGGAAACCCTCCAACCTCACCCAAATTGTTGGTCAAATTCAGTTCTTTGTGAATATAAGGATGAAATCTTCATGTCCCTGCTGGCTGTCAGCTGAGGGCCTCTTTTCTCCTATGAGCTGTTTGCATTGCTTCTCATGCACTGCATGTGATCATCTCCAGCAGTGGTGGGTTGAATTCCTCTTGTGCTTTAGATCTCTCCACCTTCTTTCTGTTGCATCTCCCTCACTCCAGCTGGAGGAAGCTCTCTGCTTTTAAGACCCCGGGTTAGCCTGCAGCCAGATAATCGTGGGCAATATCTTTGTTTTAAGGTTCATAATCTTAATTACAATGTAAAGTCCCCTTTGCTATGTAATATAACATATTTCACGGGTTTCCCTGGTAGCTCAGGTGGTAAAGAATTTGCCTGCAATGCAGAACACACAGATTGGATCCCTGGGTTGGGAAGATGCCCTGGAGGAGGAAATGGCAACCCACTCCAGTATTCTCACCTGGAGAATCCCATAGACAGAGGAGCCTGGCGGGGTACAGTACATGGGGTTTCAAAGAGTCAGACATGACTGAGCAACTAACACCAACTAACTTAACCTATCTATAATATATTTACAGGTTTCAGTTTAAAAAAAAAAATCTGGCCAAAGACAGAAAACTTCATCTAGAATTTTAGTTCTACTTCTGCCTCGTATCATTTTGGACAAGTCATTTGCTTTCTGTATGTCTTGATTTCTTCATATATAAATCCAGAATATAAGTCAAAGTTCAAAGAACTGTAGCAAAAATTAAATACAGTGGTGAATTATTTCATTCAACTATCTTTTAGTATATTCATAAATACTTACTGAATTCTTATGGTCTGCTAGACATTATGGTAAAAACTGAGAAATTAAAGATTAATTAAGACAAGTTTCTCATTTTTAAGAAGTCTACATCCCAGTGAGAAAAGTATCTCATAAATGCTAAAGCAGTCTATAAATCCAAGGTGTTATTTTTCTATTTCTTCTTCTAAATTTTTTTGGGGGGCATAAACTACCTTTTCATACTTCCTGTCTTATTTTCTTCTAAACTTCAGTCAGTCATGAGCTTCATTATAAAAATTAACATCTTTCAAATTTCACCTTCACATTCTTTCTTTATCCAAAAGAAAAGGTGGTTACACTTACTCATTGGAAAAAAAAAATATTCACTTCAGGGAGACCCAAATTTACTAAGTCTTGTAGGAAAGCATAAGAGCTTTCAATTGAAAAAGATTAACCTTTCTTGGATCTATTGAAAATCTTCCTATTTTCTTCACTAATAAAATGCACCTCAGGGGATGTATTATATGTCTCAGTACCAAAACCCAACAACAACACACATGGGTTACATGAAATTCCAAGTTAAAGATTATAATGGGAATTGACTGAATTTGTTGCTCTAATCCTCCAAAGTCCCATCTAACTATTCATCTATTCATCAGGATGGGAGTATTTCTATAAATGCTTATGGCCCTTAATTTTTCTCTTTTCCAGACATAGTCATTATTCAAAGTGTAACCCAGTAGAATATTTTTGGAATGCTGCATTATGGTCATTCACTGAGCTATTTTAGTTGTTGGTCTCCTTCCCTGTTTCTCTCCATCTTCTCTTTCCCTTGTACTATGTCCCTGGACTACAGCAAATGTTCCTTTTGTTGGGCTGCCCTGAACAGTCAAAAATGATACTAAGTGTGCATAGCTTGACCTGTTCTGGAACAATTCACCAACAGTCTAAATGACAGATTATTGGCATAGAAACTGGCCTCAGGGACACATCAGCACCCCACCAAGAACTGCCAGGAGGGCTGCTGCACTGTGATAACTTCCTCTATCCTCCAAGGCTGAAATGAACATGTCTCCACGGAGCCGTCTTAAGAAGGATCTCTGGTCCAGCCTCAAAGTTCACTCAAAAGACACTGGGATGGTCATGCATTAGGTTTTCTCACTGCTCTCAAAGACTGTCTTACCTTGAAGATATTTTCACATAGAATGAAGAGTAAATGTTAATAGGCACTCAGTACCATTGTGTTTTCAAAGGAGATGGCCAACAGAGTAGAGTTTGCAGCCACGCCCAGCTAATGGATCATCACTCACAGTTAATTGCAGTGTGTTTTTGTCATTATGGCCATCATTTGTAACAGAACATGATATCCAACATTTGAGCCTAAGATCCAGGGAAGATATGACACATTCTGGGAACGAGAGGGACTGTCTACTGGTGTTGTCCTTGGAGAAGTGGTGAGAAATGTTGGAGAGGCATTTGGAGGAAATTAGTGCCAAGGACCGACCGAGTCAAAAAAAAGAGACACAACCCTGTGCTGGGGTCCATAGCTGGTGTATTGAATTAAGCATATGCATATTATGATCTGCTGAATGAGGGGGCATAAGACACAGCATGAAGTTGGCAGGTAGCTCCCTCAGCATCTGTGCTCTCACTTTGAGGAGGTGAAAACCCTGGGGCCATTTTGACTGAAGGCAGAGTTTCAGTGCTTTTACACAAAAGAAGTCAAGTCATAAGATTTATTACTTATAGATTCTGGGAATGGGACAATGAGCTGGGGGAAGGGCAGTCCTCAGGTGACAGAGAGCAGGGTAGCAAGTACCTACTACTTATAAGGTGATCGGGGCAGAGTTCACTCACTTTTCATGAGATCAGATCTAAGTGGTTATTTTAAAAAGTATCCCAGGGATTCCCTGGTGATTCAGTGGTGAAAAATCTACCTGCCAATGCAGGAGACATAGGTTCAACCATCCCTGGTCTGGAAACATCCCACATGTCTCAGAGCAACTAAGCCCGTGCACTATAACTATTGAGCCTGTGCTCTAGACCTTGGGAACCACAATGGTTGAACCCAAGCGCCACAGCTACTGAAGCCTGTGCCTAGAGCCACTGCTCCACAACAAGAGAAGTCAGCACCGCAGTGAAAAGCATGCTCATTGCATCTAGAGAGCATCCCCCACTCCCCAGAACGAGATAAAAGCTCACACAGCAACAAAGACCCATCAGAGACAGAAATAAACATCAGAGACAGAAATAAAGGTAAAAAAGGCCCCAGGAAAAGCAAAGTGGGAACTAGGGGTGGAGACTAAACTCAGGTCCTTATCTAAATGTCAGTACTCTGGGTGTCAGAAGGGTTGTCATACTGTGAAACGCTCAGACAGCAACTCAAAAAAGCTGTTTTCTCATCACAGCCCTTTGTGCAAGGTGAGATGATGAAACAACACAGAAGGTCAGACTCTGGAGGGACAGGCAAACAGACAAAAGGCTAAAAGACCATGGAAGGCAAATCAGAGGCTAGGGGACAGACAGGAGAAGTAGAAATGGAATGAGATGTGAATATCAAATAAGGTGCTTTGGGAAGGCACTGTTCTCCTCCTGTTCCACCACCCTGAAGCTTAGTTCAGGGTCCTTATTCAGTCAGAAGTAGAAGTCTTGAATTGGCAGGCTGTCAACATAGCCCATGTCTTAGTTCTGTAACTTAAAGAAGTAGATTTAATAAAAATAAGTCTCCTTCAGCTTCTTCCTCTGCAGAATGCATGATAAAACTGCAGAAGATTAACTTGGCTGTCAATGCTTTAAAATATTATGGTTTAAAGAGACCTCAGAGGCCATTTGGATTCTTCTTTTGCCCATACGCAAATTTCTCTAAACCATCCAGGTTACTACTCTTCACGTTAATATAGAGCTACTGTTACACAAGTCAAACCAGAGGAGTTAAAGTCCCAACAGATATGTGGTCCAGGGCTTATGTCTTCTTGAGAAGGGCTTACAGCAAGTCCCTGAATCTTTTATATCCAATGTAATCACATTGACCATATGATAGCTTTTTCATGATGGACATTATCAGGTATTCTTACCTCTATCCTCCATTGAGTTTTCCAATGCTTGATACATAGTAGGTGTTTCAGAAATATTTGTGACATGAATGAAAGACTCAGATCAGATCCTTCACACTCTCATAGCTGATGAAATCTGTTGAGAACTGTATTAACACCATTCTAGATATGAAAATCTTCACCAGGCAGGTTCCACTGCTGGAAAATGGAATCTAGTCTGACTCACTAGAAGGGAATTACATTACAAAACTGCATTACAAATATATTGCTTGGATATAAGTTGTGATGAATAAGCAGGTGGGAAAGAAAAGTCTAAAGGCTTCGGGCCAAAGCAAACACATGATAAAGAATAACTGTTAGCAAACTGTGTCTATGATGACAAATTCATAAAAAGAATATTATATGACCATCTCAACACTGCTCTAGTGCAGAGTGGATACTGGATACAGGAAGTTGATTTTAGGGACTGAGCAACGCTTCAGATGCCAACTGGCCTAAAGTCTCAGATTGGAAGGGAGGAAACTATAAGCAAGCTGAACAGAGGCTTTTAAATTTTTTAATTTAAAAACCTTCCAGTTTCAGAATAGTGATGCAGACATAGACAATGGACATGCGGACATGAGGGGAAAGGGAGGGTGGGATGAACTGAGAGAGTAGGATTGACATGTACATGTTACCATGTGTAAAACAGATTGCAAGTTGAGAAGCTGCTGTATTACACAGGGAGCTCAGCTTGGTGCTCTGTGCTGACCTAGAGGGGTGGGAGGTGAGGGGGTTGCGGTGGGAGGGAGGTTTAAGAGGGAGAGGATACATGTGAACTTATATCTGATCATTCTTATTGTACAGCAGAAACTAACATATTGTAAAGCAATTGTACTCCAAAAAAATTTTCGCGTTTAACTGAGATATAGTTGAAATACAGCATTGTAAATGTTTAAGGTCTACTATGTAATAATTTGGTATCTGCATATATTGGGAACTTGTTTTTCCAGTAGTCATGTATGGATGACCATAAAGAAAGCCGAGTGCCTAAGAATTGATGCTTTTGAACTGTGGTGTTGAAGAAGACTCTTGAGAGTATCTTGGACTGCAAGGAGATCAAACCAGTCAATCCTAAAGGAAATCAGTCCTGAATATTCATTGGAAAGACTGATGTTGAAGCTGAAATTCCAATACTTTGGCCACCTGATCAGAAGAACTGACTCATCAGAAAAGATACTGATGCTAGGGAAGATTGAAGGCAGGAGGAGAAGGGGACGACTGAGGATGAGATGGTTGGATGGCATCACCAACTCAATGGGCATGAGTTTGAGCAAGCTCTGGGAGTTGGTGACGGACAGGAAGCCTGGTGTGCTGCAGTCCATGGGGTCACAAAGGGTTGGACACAACTGAGTGACTGAATTGAACTGATTACCACAACTTTATTTAACATCCATCACCTCATTAAACTTCTTCTTGTGATGAGAACATTTGAGATCTGCTCTCTTAGCAAATACCAATAGGCACCATGCTGTACATTACAGTTCCCAGAACTTACTTATTACTCGAACTTTGCATATTTTGACCACCTTCAAAACATACATCTTTGTGTATACATATCTTTCTGTGTATACATATATGTATATCTATATACATATACCTTTATGTATACATTTCTTTATATGCATATTTTCTTCATCAAGTTCATTCCCATGTCTTGGCTATTCTGAATAGTGCTGTAAGGAACATGGGGTGGGGAAATGTGGCTATTTATTCAAGATAAGGATTCTACTTCCTTCAGATATATACCCAGATGTAAAATTGCTGGTTTGTATGGTAGTTCAATTTTCCAGTAGAAGTGACAAATAGATTCAAAGGATTAGATCTGATAACCAGAGTGCCTGAAGAACTATGGATGGAGGTTCATAGCAGTGTGCAGGAGGCAGTGATCAAAACCATCCTCAAGAAGAAGAAATGCAAAAAGGCAAAATGGTTGTCTGAGGAGGCTTTACAAATAGCTTAGAAAAGAAGAGAAGTGAAAGGCAAAGGAGAAAAAGAAAGATATGCTGATCTGAATACAGAGTTCCAAAGAATAGCAAGCAGAGGTAAGAAAGCCTTCCTAAGTGAACAATGCAAAGAATTAGAGGGAAACAATAGAAAGGGAAAGACTAGAGATGTCTTCAAGAAACTTAAAGATATCAAGGGAACATTTCATGAAAAATTGGGCACAATAAAGGACAGAAATTGTATGGACCTAACAGAAGCAGAAGATATTAAGAAAAGGTGGCAAGAATACACAGAAGAACTATACAAAAAGATCTTCATGACCCATATAATCACGATGGTATGATCACTCACCTAGAGCCAGACATCCTGGAATGTGAAGTCAAGTGGGCCTTAGGAAGAATCACTATGAACAAAGCTAGTGGAGGTGATGGAATTCCAACTGAGCTATTTCAAATCCTAAAAGATGATGCTGTGAAAGTGCTGCACTCAATATGCCTGCAAATTTGGAAAACTCAGCAGTGGCCACAGGACTGAAAGGGATCAGTTTTCATTCCAACCCCAAAGAAGGGCATTGTCAAAGAACATTTGAGCTACTGAACAATTGCATTCATTTCAAATGTTAGCAAGGTAATGCTCAAAATCCTCCAAGCTAGGCTTCAACATTATGTGAACTGAGAAATTCTAGATGTACAAGCTGGATTTAGAAAAGACAGAGGAATCAGAGATCAAATTGCCAACATGGGTGGATCATAGAAAAAGAGAATTCTAGAAAAAATCTACTTCTGCTTCATTGACTACACTAAAGTTCACTACTGTGTGGATCACAACAAACTGGGTAAAATTTTTAAAGAGATGGGAATACCAGACCACCTTACATACCTCATGAGAAACCTGTATGCAGGTCAAGAAGCAATAGTTAGAACCAGCCATGGAACAATGAACTGATTCAAAATTGGGAAAGAAGTATGTCAAGGCTGTATATTGTCACCCTGCTTATTTAACTTGTATGCAAAGTACGTCATGCAAAATTCCAGGCTGGATGAATCACAAGCTGGAATCAAGATTGCAGGGAAAAATATAAGTAACTTCAAATAGGCATATGACACCATCCTTATGGCAGAAATTGAGGAGGAACTAAAGAGCCTCTTGATGAGGGTCAAAGAGGAGAGTGAAAAAGCTGACTTAAAACTCATCATTCAGAAAACAAAGATCATGGCATCTGGTCCCATCACTTCATGACAAGTAGATGGGGAAACAATGAAAACAGTGACATATTTTATTTTCTTGGACTCTAAAATCACTGAGGATAGTGACTGCATCCATGAAATTAAAAGACGCTCGCTCCTTGGAAGAAAAGCAATCACAAGTCTAGACAGTGTATTAAAAAACAGAGACATCACTTTGCCTACAAAGGAGCATATAATCAAAGCTATGATTTTTCCAGTAGTCATGTACAGATGTGTGAGCTGGACCATAAAGAAGGCTGAGTGCCGAAGAATTCATGCTTTTGAACTGTGGTGTTGGAGAAGACTCTTGAGAGTCCCTTGGACAGCAAGGAGCTCAAACCAGTCAATCCTAAAGGAAATCAGTCCTGAATATTCATTGAAAGGACTGATGCTGAAGTTGAAGCTCCAATACTTTCACTATCTAATGCGAAGAGTTGACTCATTGGAAAAGACCCTGAGGCTGGGAAAGATTTAAGGCAGGAGAAAGGGACGACAGATTACCTGATGGTTGGCTGTCATCACCGACTCCATGGACATGAGTTTGAGCAAGCTCCAGGAGATGATGAAGGACATGGAAGCCTGGCATGCTGAAGTCCATAGGGTCGTAAAGTGTTGGCCACCACTGAGTCGCTGATCAACAACAAATGGTAGTTCTATTTTTAAATTTGAGGGAACTCCATACTATTTTCCATAATGGCTGTACCACATTTCATTCCCACCAAAAGTATACAAGTGTTTTCTTTTCTTCATATCCTTACCAGGACTTCTCTCTCATCTTTTTTATGGTAGCTATTCTAATAGGTTGAGGTGATAACTCATTATGGCTTGCATTTCCCTCATGATTAATGATGTTGAGCAGTTTTTCATGCGACTGTTGGCTATTTGTGGGTTTTCTTTGGAAAATTACCTATTCAGGTTCATTACTCATTTTTAATTAGATTATTTGCTTGGTTTTACTATTGAGTTGTACATGTTCCTTATGTATTTGGGTATTAGCCCTTATTAAATACATGGTTTGCAAATTTTTTTTATCAGTCTATAGATTGCCTTTTCATTTTGCTGATTATTTCTTTTGCTGTGTAGAAGCTTTTTAGTTTGATGTAGTTCCACTTGTTTATTTTTGCTTTTGTTTGTATTTTAGGTGTTATACTGGTAAGTCACTTCAGTCATGTCCGACTCTGTGCGACCCCATAGATGGCAGCCCACCAGGCTCTGCCGTCCCTGGGATTCTCCAAGCAAGAACACTGGAGTGGGTTGCCATTTCCTTCTCTAGTGCATGAAAGTGAAAAGTAAAAGTGAAGTCGCTCAGTCATGTCTGACTCTTCGTGACCCCATGGACTGAAGCCTACCAGGCTCCTCCATCCATGGGATTTTCCAGGCAAGAGTACTGGAGTGGGTTGCCATTGCCTTCTCCTTTAGGTGTCTTAACTATAAACTTATTGCCAAGAGCAATGTCAAAGAGATTTTTCCTGTGTTTTCTTCCAGGATTTTTATGGTTTCAGGTTTTATATTTAGGTCTTTCATCCATTTTGAGTTAACTTTTGTGTGTTTAAAATGTTTTAATTGAAGAATAGTTGATTTACAATGCTGTGTTAGTTTCAGGTAGAGCAAAGTGATTCAGGAGCTTCCCAGGTGTCTCAGTGGGAAAAAAAAATCCACCTGCAATGCAGGAGACACAGGAGACGTGGATTCAGTTCCTGGATCAGGAAAATTCCCTGGAGGAGGGCGTAGCAACCGCTCCAGTATGCTTGCCTGGAGAATCCCATGGACAGAGAAGCCTGGTGGGCTACAGTCCATGGGGTCAAATAGAGTCAGAAATGACTGAAGCAACTGATCACACACACACTCAAAGTGATTCAGTTTTGTTTGTGAGGGGCTTTTTGACTTTACAACTGGGGGGGCTTTCTCCAGATTCAGGGCGTTTCTGGCTGCCTCAGGGTCCAGGGTGTAGATGGTCAGGTAGGACAGTGGCTGGCCCATATACAAACAACGTTGTGCAAACCAAGAAAGGTGCTTACTCTTGGTGGATGCCGTCCAGTGCTAGGGTTCATCGTCAGCAAGCAAGACAAAACTGACATTCAGTTTCCGTTTGCCTCCTTGGCCACCCGCACTTGCCCAGGGCCCAGCTGGTGTGCCTCGGCATGGTGGCCCCAAGGATGAGCTGGGGCTTCTTGAGTTTCATCCTGAAAAGCTCAGGAGGTGGAGAGAGAAGAGGATGCTTTCTGGGTCTCTCGTTTCTGGTATTTCCTTGGATACAGGAGAGAAATTTGGGCTTATTTTATCAAATTAGAAGTATTTAAAATGGGTCCCTTAGACTCTCAAGACTCCACAGACAGGCTTTTTTAGGGCTTCTATAAAACTTCAGAGATTTAGATAGCAGTTGTAAGCACGTGAATATAAGAGTTTTTATATAAAAATATTTCATATCTTTTATCCATCCCAAAGGAATCCATCACCCTAAAATATTAAAATTATTGGTTTAAGTATGTGTTGTAATTCAAAGATTAAACCAATAAACAAAAGAGAGTAGAAAAAAGAGTCTGACAGGAAATTTTTCTTTATTTCATTTTAATTGTCATAGTTCAATGAGCATAACACAAATATATAACATAAACTTTCTGAACAGCTACCCATTCAAGGAAACTTGCTCTTCTTGTCTTCTTCACACAGCCTGGAAAATAACTTTTGGCCACTTTAATGAACAAGTTATTAGATTAGTAGAATTGAAAATCTTCCAAACACAGAACAAAGCCCTTTAATGCAGTTCTTTACAAAGGTTGGTAAACGAGCATATGCCCTGGGCAGGCCAAAAGGAAGTTCAACTAACTCAGTGGCTAAGTGCTCCTGTACTGGGAGTCAAGTTCAATTCTTGTCCCTGCCATTAACTAACTAGGAGTTCAAAAGTGTTTAGAAAAGTTATTTGACTTCTCAGAAGCAAAATGGAGCTAAGTGAAGGATCTACCCACCTCACAGAATTGTTTCAAGGGGAAAATGCAAAAATACATGGGAGATACTACGATCCTCAACATACAATAAGAGCTTTATATATGTGAGTTGTTTAATAGTTTTATTATTATTGAAAAAATTAATCTATCAGAAGCAGATTGGGGGCTTTAAAGTTTTGGGTGGCATTTTCTTTTTCTTTTATTTTCCTCAGAACCAGTCTCATTCAATGCAATTTCAGAAGCAAATCCCCAGATTTCTAAGATAAGATACACATCTCCCCTTATTATACCTTTGAGATCAGCTAAAATAAATTTAACTTTTAAATAATGTAACAGCTATTAAAAATGTACAGTACGTGGGATTTAGAAGAGCAGACTTTGACAAATGGGTAGAAAGAATAAGGATGAGTTGGCAGAGTACATCCATTGGGTGAAATAATGCACAAAGATTAAAACTTTATTTCCCCTGCATTTAGGTTTAGGGCCAGTCTTGATCTCTTTGGGCTTTGGGGATCCTTTTGAATTTAGAAAGGAACAATTAGCATATCAGGAGCTTCCCAGGTGACTCAATGGTTAAGAATCCACTTGCCAATGCAGGAGATGTGTGTTCAATCCCTGGGTCGGGAAGATCCCCTAGAAAAGGAAATGGCAACTCACTCCACTATTCTTGCCTGAGAAATCACACAGACAGAGGAGCCTGGCGAGCTATAGTCCATGGGTCTCAAGAGTCAGACATGACTTAGTAACTAAACAACAACAACCGCAATCAGCATATCAAGGTCTAAATGTTCAGGGAATGTGATGCCTGGCTCAGTCCTGAAACTGCCTTCAGCCTTCAGCTGACTCCTTTGTGTGGACAGCACCCTTTCAGTATTCAGGATACTCTCAAGCCCACTTTCCTAGCCATGCCCCTGGTGATAGTCAAGGGATTGTGCCTAGGTCCTGGGCACATTTATTTGGAAATTTTTTGAGATATGACTCAGTTAAAGATTGGGCGGCTGGTCAGAATTCACAATAATAATTACACAGGTAGGACCAACAGGCAGTAAGATAGTCCTTCCTAATGCTGGCTACACATCATAACCAGTGGACATATATTTACAAATAAACATGGACCTGACCCAACATGAGTCTGTGTAGTAAGTCTGGGTTAGCACAAACTTTTGGAGAACATTGCCAAAAAGAAGATTAAAAATATATACATTGCTTTACTAGGGCAAAATGAGGTGGAATTTGCATACCTTCTGAAGAGTAACAAAATAAATATGTGTCAGTGGCAATATATGACTCAGTAACAAAGAGCATGAACTTAAGAATACAGGGACATGATCACCTATGCTCTGTTGGGACTCAAGATTGGAATAAGGTGATGGAAGAGACTATCTGTTCAATGGAAACAGAGGCATGCAAAGAGAGGCAGAAGAGTATCAGGCTCCCATGGGTCTTGCCAGTGCAATTTCTGTGCTACTCTCTTCATGTATTTTATGAAACCAGTTCCTCTACTCCAACTCTTGAGATCCAAAAGGCAGGTGCCTAATTTTATCTCACTGCCCAGAGACACTGGTTAAGGGTGGACACCTGCCTCAGGCTGGACCAATCACATCTCAGATGCCAGGCCACAGTGAATGGTCCAGAGCTGTGCTGTCCAGTATGGTAGCCTGGGGCAAAGAGGGCAGTCCAGGCCACACAACTGAACAACATTAAAGGTCAACAAGAGTCTTTTTCAAGATTTGTTACAACAGAGTTAGCAAATAGAAGTCCTTCTCCTCAAAGATGTCAAAGATGGAAAGCTATTGAAGGGTGGATACTGAGAGAGAGATTCTCTGGCTGTAGTTTTTTTAGGAAGTACTCTTGGGGTCAATAATGGGGGGAAAAGAAAAGAAGCAGAATTGAGCAGTGGGAATGTTGAGCTGAAATAAACCCTCAGTGAAGGACTTGACGGGCCACATGGTGAGCTCTGAAAGGAGGCTTGATCTTCAAAGTTATCCTGAAGTAGTATAAGAGATCAAGCCTTTATACTACTGCACAGATCAGTCATTGGATGTGGGCTTCCCTGGAAAGTGGGCATGAACTTGTGTTAGGTACAAGGCAATTCCTGAAGATGACTGACAGTTAAAGGCAACTGGCAAATAAAGATTTTAGTCCCAGAAGAAGCAAGTCAAAGAATTTACTACAGAATGCCAGCACTTCTGAAAGAGTAAGAGGTGAAACCCAGAGAGTTCTGTAGACATGTGGAACTCTTAATTCCATGCACTCTTGTACTTTCTATGGTTTGCTTACAAAAGCCCATTAGGCGCTTTTTCATATCTGTGCATGCTAAGTTGTTTTAGTCATATCTGACTCTTTGCCAGTCCATAGACTGTAGTTCTCCAGGCTCCTCCACCCATGGGATTCTCCAGGCAAGAATGCTGGAGTGGGTTGCCATGACCTCCTCCAGGGGATCTTCCCAGCCCAGGAATTGAACCCCTGTCTCTTATGTCTCCTGCAGTGGCAGATGGGTTCTTTACCATTAGCATTGCTGTTTTTGTTATTCAGTTGCCTAATTATGTGTGACGCTTTACACACCATGGACTGCAGCATGCCAGGCCTCCCTGTCCCTCACCATCTTCCGAAGTTTGCCCAAGTTCATGTCCATTGCATCAGTGATGCCATCCAGCCATTTCATCCTCTGATGTCCTCTTCTCCTTCGGCCCTCAATCTTTCCCAGCATCAGGGACTTTTCCAGTGAGCTGGCTGTTCACATCGGGTGACCAAAATACTGGAGTTTCAGCTTCAGCATCAGTCCTTCCAATGAGTATTCAGGGTTTATTTCCCTTAATATTGACTGGTTTGATCTCCTTGCTGTCTTAGGGACTTTTAGGAGTCTTCTCCAGTGCACAGTTCAAAAACATCAATTCTTTGGCACTCTGCCTTCTTTACAACCATACATGACCAGTGGGAAGACCATAGCCTTGACTATACAGACTTTTGTTGACAGAGTAATGTCTCTGCTTTTCAATAGACTGTCTAGGTCTGCCATTGCTTTCCTGCTAAGAAGCAATCATGTTCTGATTTCATGGCTGCAGTCACCATCCACAGCAAATTTAGAGCCCAAGAAGAAGAAATCTGTCACTACTTCCACTTTTCCTCTTCTATTTGCCATGAAGTAATGGGGCTGGAAAAAGCCCAAGCTGGAATCAAGATTGCCGGGAGAAATAACAATAACTCAGATATGCAGATGACACTACCTTATGGCAGAAAGTGAAGTGGAACTAAAGAGCCTCTTGATGAAAGTGGAAGAGGAGAGTGAAAAATTTGGCCTAAAGCTCAACATTCAGAAAACGAAGATCATGGCATCTGGTCCCATCACTTCATGGCAAATGGATGGAGAAACAGTGGAAACAGTGGCTGACTTTATTTTTTTGGGCTCCAAAATCACTGCAGATGGTGATTGTAGCCATAAAATTAAAAGACGCTTACTCCTTGGAAGGAAAGTTATGACCAACCTAGATAGCATATTCAAAAGCAGAGACATTACTTTGTCAACAAAGGTCTGTCTAGTCAAGGCTATGGTTTTTCCAGTGGTCATGTATGGATGTGAGAGTTCGACTATAAAGAAAGCTGAGCACTGAAGAATTGATGCTTTTGAACTGTAGTGTTAGAGAAGACTCTTGAGAGTCCCTTGGATTGCAAGGAGATCCAACCAGTCCATCCTAAAGGAGACCAGTCCTGGATGTTCATTGGAAGGACTGATGCTGAAGCTGAAACTCCAGTACTTTGGCCACCTCATGTGAAGAGTTGACTCATTGGAAAAGACCCTGATGGGAATTGGAGGTAGGAGGAAAAGGGGACAACAGAGGATGAGATGGCTCGATGATATCACTGACTTGATGGACATGAGTTTGAGTGAACTCCCGGAGTTGGTGATGGACAGGGAGGCCTGGCATGCTGTGATTCATGGGGTTGCAAAGAGTTGGACATGACTGAGCAACTGAACTGAACTGAATGGGGCTGTATGCCATGATCTTAGTTTTGTTTGTTTGTTTTTTTTAAACATTTAGTTTTAAACAGGCTCTTTCACCCTTATCAAGAGGCTCTTTAGTTCCTCTTAGCTTCCTGCCATTAGAGTGATATCATCCACACATCTGAGGTTGTTAATGTTTCTCCCACCTATCTTGATTCCCGCTTGTAACTCATCAGCCTGACATTTCTCATGATGTGCTCAGCGTATAGGTTAAGCAAACAGGGTGACAGCAGACAGCCCTATTGAACTCCTTTCTCAATCTTGAACCAATCAGTTGTTCCACACAGGGTTCTAATTGTTGTTTCTTGATCCACCTACAGGTTTCTCAGGAGACAGGTAAGATAGTCTGGTATTCTCACTTCTTTAAGAGCTTTCCACAGTTTGTTATGATCCACACAAAGGCTTCAGCGTAGTTGATGAAACAGAAGTAGATGTTTTTTTGGAATTCCCTATCTTTATGATCCAGCATGTAATTTGATCTCTAGTTCCTCTGCCCTTTCTAAACCCATCTTGGACATCTGGAAGTTCTTGGTTCATGTAATGCTAAAGCCTAGCATGCAAGATTTTAAGTATGATCTTACTAGCAAGGGAGATGAATGCAATTGTCCGATGGTTAGCACTTTCTTTGGTATTACTCTTCTTGGGAAGTGAGGTGAGGATTGACTTTTTCCAGTCCTGTGGCCATTGCTGGGTCTTCCAGATTTGCTGACATATTGAATGTAACACCTTGGTGCCATCATCCTTCAGGGTTTTTAATAACTCTACTGGAATTCCATTGCATCCACTAGCTTTATTAACAGCAGTGCTTCCTAAGGCCCACTTCACACTTCAGAATATCTGGCTCTGGGTGACTGACAACACCATCACAGTAATCTGGTTCATTTAGATCTTTTTTGTACAGTTCTTCTGTGTATTCTTTCTATCTCTTCTTGATCTCTTCAGTGTTTACTAGGTCTCTACTGTTTCTGTCCTTTATTTTACCCATCTTTAGGCAAAGATGGGCACAAAAACCTAGTTCAAATTCTACTAAAACAATCATGTCTAAGACAATTAAGAATATATAATTCTTCAGAGATCTATAAGACCAAAAATTGAAGCATGTCAAAAAATGCATGGGAGTGGGTAAAGGGAGAGAGTAATTCAATTATTATTATTGCAGCAAACTACATTAGCTTGACTAGATGGAAGGAAGATGTTTCTTCATAAACACAGGCCACTAAACTGGGGCCAAAGAAAGATTCTTTGTTGGGATTCAGTCCCATGATCATCTGCTGGAGTATCATTGGGCTGCAAGTAAAATATCTTGATACATTCTTGACCAGATTTTTTTACAAAATTTTTTTATTTTTCCAAAGAGGAGAAGTTGGAGAATTGCTGCTATCACCTCAATTCTGAAGAACCAGCAGGATTTAGTTGCAGGGGAGGAAGTCAGGTGAATCATTGAAGAACATGTCTATATTGCTTTGGAAGATTTTTAAAAGATTGAGGGGGAGAGGCTGGCATGTGTGGGATGTAGAATTAAGGAAATGGATACATTCATGTTACAAGAATTGGATGGGAAAGGGCTCAAGAGGGTTGAGTGAGTGAGTGAGTGAAAGTCACTCAGTCGTGTCTGACTCTTTTTGACCCCATGGACTGCAGCCTGCCAGGCTCCTCTGTCCGTGAAAATCTCCAGGCAAGAATACTGGAGTGGGTTGCCATTTCTTTCTCCAGAAGAGGATTGGGTAACTCCTAAAACTCAAATTTTGAGCATGTAGCCCCAAGATGGAAGGAAATACAGAGGAAGTAAGGTTATATTCCCAAGAATTAGAAATTGTGCCAATAGGACTAAAATTGTTGCTATAGACTGAACATGTCACTTACACTAAATTCTTAAAGTGTTAACATCTAATCCTAAACATGATGGTATTTGGAGGTTGGATCCTTTGGAAGATGATTAAGTCATGAAGGCAGAGCCCTCATGAACGAGATTAATGCCCTTATAAAAGGGTCTCCAGAGAGCTCCCTTGCCCCTTCTGCCGTGTGTGAACAGAGAGAAGGCGACTTCTATGAATCAGGACTTGGTCTACAGATCTGCTGGTGTCTTGATCTTGGACTTCCCCACTTCCAGAACTGTGAGAAATAGATTTCTGTTGTTTGTAATCCACTCTGTCTATGATACTTTTGTTATGGTGGCCTGAATGCACTAAGGAACAGTGGCTGTCTTAACTCTCTTTAGAAGAGAATAATCATAGAAGGGATGAATTTCTAGTTTGAGCATTCTTGGTATAATAACATTATATTACTGGGTGACATAATATGGACTTTCCCAGTGGCTCAGTGGTGAAAGAACCCACCTGCAATTCAGGAGATGTGGAAGACACAGGTTCAATCCCTTGGTCAGGAAGATCCCCTGGAGTAGGAAATGGCAACCCACTCTAGTATTCTCGTCTGGAGAATCCCATGGCAGAGGACCCTGGTGGGCTACAGTCCATGAGGTCACAAAGAGTCGGACATGACTGAGCACTCATGACAAATGTGTCACAATCCTCAGTGGCTATTTTCTTTCCAGTTTATTTGTACTTTAAACATGGAAAACCCTCGTCAGTAGGTTGGGAGTAAAACATAAGATGTATGAATAAATGAAAGTGAAACTTTGGCTGTTCTGCTTTCTTGGCTCAGACAGTTGCCTTCCAGGGACCAGAAGTAATAACAGCTATGATTTATTGGATTCTTACAAAGTTCCAGGCATTGTGCTAAGTGCATTATATGAATGATCTCATGTAATCTTTACAGACATTCTTTTGGAGTAAGTATTCATTAATATCCCCATTATACATACACTAGAAGTCAGATTTGAAATGATCAGATGACCTGTTCCAAGGAGCAAAAATTAAACTTAAGACAAAGCCAGTGTTCCAGACTGCTATACAGAAAGAGCTTACAAATGAAAATGGTAAATCATTTTCTGTGATCCTTGTGGTACAGGGAGGAAAATGAACCGTGCTCCTCAGGGTGAGAGCCAAGCACAAGGGCAGTAGAAGGAGAGTGTTTAGCAAGGGCTGAAATATAACCAACTCTATGCTGGTGGGCAGGCCGTCATTCCTGCAGTGGGACTGTGACAGCCCTCAGGAGGGGTTGCTCTTTTCTACCTGGTCCACCAGACCTTTGCAGCCCTTTTGTCTGGAAGTGGAAACATCCTAACTTAGAGAAAAGTTGCCTCGATCTAGAGTTCCAAGATCAAAAGTGAAATAAACCAATGAAGGAATGAGTGTGAGGAGATTAAGAGGAGAGAAATATTAATGTGATTTGCAAAAAGATGAGTAAGGGAGATTTTGACAACTAGCAGCCAGTGAGATTGACTTCCTTCCTGGGTGAGATTCCTGAAAAGGCTTATTAAGGGAATAATTTATCTTCTACTGCCCTGCTTCTCTGAAGAACTTTTTGAAAAGTCAAGAGCAGGAATTACATTAGCCTATATACCCATCCAGACAGAGGGAGTCCCATATGGGTTTAGCATGTATGTTTAAAATATGTATCTTTGTATCTTTGTATTTATTTATTGTAAGGTGATGGCACTCAATAAATACTTTTTGAAGAATAAGTAAATGGGTGACATTTACTTAGGTCACCCATAAGTGACGTATGAGTATATAAGGTCAAAATGAGTCCACATGTTGATATAGCTGCTTTCAAAATTAATTTGCCTGTATGATCTATTAACTGACATAATGGCAACAATGATCTTATTCATTTTTCTTGTCTCAGATTCAATGTCCTATCTTTAGAGAAAACTTTCCTGACTTCAAAAATTTAAATCAGATCCCTCCTTATTATTCTTATTTAAAGCACCTAATGTTTTTTTTGTTTTTGCTTCACTTACCACAAGTAGTAATTGACGTCTATTGGTGCATTTTCATCTAACGTTGTCTCACCACAGCAGAGGCTATATGTTGTGGCTCATTATTGTACCTTCAATACAGTGCACAGTGTCCAGAACATAGAAGTTGTCCAAGAAAATCTTGTTTAATTAAAAATATGAATTAAAGAGGAGGTCTCCACTTACTAAATCAGAAACCGCTGGGTTATTGCTGTTATCCTGAATGTCAAGCTTTGAATGCATTTGAGCAAAATGAAGTTATGTTGAGAACAGAGGAACCAACCTGTTATTAAAGTTAACTGTAAGCTAGAGAAGAGATTTGATTCTAAGTGATGTAAAAAAATGCAATCGTTTAACTCATAGAGAAAAGCTGCAAGGTAAAGAGTGGTGACATGTGCAAAGACAGTTCCCTACTGTCTACAGTTATTGCAAGGGTTGCCTCTGAAGAAGCGAGTATTGCCACACACATACCCACCCACATGCATATTTTAAAATTTGGCCTTACAGTGTAGTTTAGGATCAGTGTTGATATTTATAATGACTTGAGTAGAAACATTTGAGATCAATACGAAAAAAAAAAACTTTTTTGTTTTTAAACAGTTAAATCTGTCCCCAAAGAGAATGGACAGTTGTGGTGCTGGAGGATTCTTGAGAGTCCCTTGGACAGCAAGGAGATCAAACCAATCAATCCTAAAGGAAATCAACCCTGAATATTCATTGGAAAGACATGCTGAAGCTGAAGCTCTAGTACTTTGGCCACCTGATGTGAGGAGCCAACTCATTGGAAAAGACCCTGATGCTGGAAAAGATAGAGGGCAGGAGAAGGGGGTAACAGAGGATGAGATGGTTGGATGGCATCACCAACTCAATGGACATGAGTTTGAGTAAACTCCGGGAGATGCTGCAGTCCATGGGGTCCAAAAGAGTTGGACAAGGTTTAGTGACTGAAGAGCAACAGCAAGTCTTCAAATCTTCAGAAAACTTAGTGAGTGCATTAGAGTAAACATAATTAAGAAATGGCACAGTGCTTAGACCTGCAGGAAATGGACAGCTCTAGAGAGTCTGGCTCCTTGTGGCTGCCTTGATCTTGTGAGGGCTGGCCAGATGATCTTTGCCTTTCTCTAACCTCAAAATAATTGTAAAACCTGCAGAAATATCGCCCACAGTTTCTTAGATCCTTGACTATACACATGGCTCTTGAAAGAGCCTGAGTAGAAAATTTGGCCTTTTGTGTTTGAAGTACACACTGTATGTCACTGAAACTGTAGGACTTTATAAATTCATAACAAATGTGTGATGATTTAATAACTTTGCTTTCAAATGGAACATGAGAAATCTAAGCAATTGCCCCAAACTGCCTAACTATTAACCTTGATTTATTGGTAACAAAAGCAATTACATATTCTTAGTAATATAGGCCTTCTGCAGATATAGTATTAATAATGTTAGGACACATTTTTTCTGCACAGCAAAAAGAAGCAAACTATTTTTCAAGCACATCAAAATGTAGGAGCATTTTAAATAGCAAATAACATTGTTACACATAACTACTATTGAGCATATAGCTTAGACGTGGCATCTTTTTGAAACTCTATAATCCTAGGTTGAACTACTGCTGTTATTTAGTCGCTAAGTTGTGTCTGACTCATTTGAGATCCCGTGGACTGTAGCCCCAGTCTCCTAGGTCCATGGCATTTCCCAGGCAAGAATATTAGAGTGGGCTGCCATTTCCTTCTCCAGGAGATCTTGCCGACCCAGGGATCAAACTCGAGTCTCCTGCATTGGCAGGTGGATTCTTTACCACTAAGTCACCAGGGAAGCCCAGGTTGAACTACTGTAAATTGATCTTTTAGGAGTAGAGTCCTAGTCAGCTGTTTCCTTCACTATATTTATTTATTTTTGTCCCTGGAATATGGGATCTTAGTTTCCCCACCAGGGATCAAATCCATGCCCCCGGCATTGGAAGCGCTGAGTTGTAACCTCTGCACCATCAGCGGAGTCCCTGTTCTCTGTATTTAGATCCTATAATAAGTGTTCAATACCCTGGAAAGTCTTTGTTTTTGGAACTAAGCTGATGAAATGCTTCAGGATTTTACTTTATTTACGCATCACTTATATCCACTTCCCCGCATCACCCCGCACTCCTCCAACCATCTCACCAAGTCCTACTTGAGAAGAGAACAACCGGGCCCCTTTCTCAGTTTATGTTGTTTATAGGTGTTGCACCATGATTTTCTGTGTCTTATTTTCTTATAATTACTGAGAATATCATTTTAACATTCACTACCCATCGGATCCATTTGACTAAAGACAATGATCAGACATCAGATACTTGGGAGACACTAGTTTTATTAGGGCACAGAGTATATAAAGGTGCCCTAGATCCAGCATGGATGTTCTTTGCTCAGTTACGATTAATATTGCACAAGCCCTGTTGCCAATTTTTCTTAACTCATTTTTTCCCTTCAAAATTTTTTTTTAATCTTGTTTCTTTCCCACAAATTATGAGGCAAACTGGATGCGCCAAGGCAATCTTCAGTACCAATAAATCAAGGTTTCCCATAAAACTGTACAATTTCTTACTGATGGCACTTGAAGAAGAAAGTTATTAAATCATTACTCATTTAACAGATATTTTTAGGATGCACTACTATTTCTCACTGCATACTCTGGTGCGGTCATAGTATAGAAATCTAGATATTGAGTGGAAAAACCTAGGCAAGATCTTGGTGATTTTCCGGCATTAATACTTAGTCTGCTGTTGCTAATGAGGCTTCCCAGGGGGCTCAGTGGTAAAGAACTTGCCTGCCAATGAGTTCAATCCCTGGGTGGGGAAGATCCCCTGGAAAAGGAAATGGCCACCCATTCCAGCATTCTTGACCGAAAAATCCCATGGACACAGGAGCCTGGTGGGCTACTGTCCCTGGGGTCATAAAGAGTTGGATTCGACTTAACAGCTAAGCATGCACACACAGGTTGCTAATGACCAAACAGATGGGCAGGTAACTTTCAAAGAAGCCTGTTTTCCTTGAACTGCAACAACCAGGGTCACATGCCATAAAGGAAGAATGTTCTGGAGGCAGGCAATGCAGGAACAATGCACTTGCTCAGACATCTCTTTGAGTGGGACTCTCATATTCATCTCTGCATTCCCGTGCTGTCTGCTGCAGGTGCTCACTGGTTGGTGAATTTAATCCTGGGTTATTGGAGAAGGGAGAATAGAGACAAACCCACACGGATGAAGAGGGGCGCTCATCTTTTTAGGCTAATGGGCTTATCCTTTCTTTTAATGTGCTAATATAGCTAGAGTAGGGTATCCCTCGAGTGGGATAGCAGAAGGATCTGCAGGTGGTACAGCGTCCTCCCAATGATGCAGGGGTGTTTCAAAGTACTTGAGGTTATGACAATCCTGAAGCATGAAGCTGCAAAGTTTTATTCATAGTCCACAATGCAGAGTCCTCAAAGGGCAGGAAAGTCTGATCCAAGGCTATATTTTTATAAAAATTTGCTCTATCCTAAACTCTAGGGGAACATGTTCTTTTCTGAGGACAGAAGGAAAATCTCTATGAAGCTGACTCTAAGTCTTTAGTTCTGCAAAGCTCCACTTAGTAAACTGAACGGTGACCTACTGAATTGCATGGGTTGAGGGAAGAAGCCAAGAAAGCCGAAATATTTCTCAGCATTGTGTTCATACCATGAGGACGTTTACAGTGATAATGCCACTACAATAGTTTGAACACAAATTGATAAATTTTATATATACTTAATCAGCCACAAAGGTAAGTTGAACCCAAAGTATTAGTCCCTGTATTCTTGCCTGGAGAATTCCATGGACAGAGGAACCTGGAGGGCCGCAGTCCATGGGGTCCCAAAGAGTGGGCCCTAAAACTTTACTGTTAGAAATTCATTTCTTTGTCTGGAGTATTGTCCTCTCTCTCTAATTCCCTTTCTCAAATAGCCTAGATGTAGATTAATATATTAAGTCATTAACACCTTAGTGTGAAAGAGTTTGAAAAATCATGGCTCATAGCAAAGTGGGGAGATGTAAAACTTAAAGCAGTGGTGGGGAATATGAAAAGATTTAAATCAAAGACTAATCTTTTTTTTTTTTTTGGCCTGGGGAACCCATCTGTAAGCATAAATTTCACAGATTCTCTTATTCTCAAGCAGAATTCTCCACCTTGTCCTTAGGGGAAAAGGTGCAAAAATTTTTGTTATGGAGGTGGGTATCCTATGAATTGCAGAAAGTTTAGCAGTATCCCTGCTCTCTAATCATTACATGCCAGTTGCAACCTCAGTTATGACAACAAAAAATGTCTCCAGTCTTTGCCAAAAATGTTCCCAGGGGAGCAAAATTACCCCGACATGAAGATCACTATCTCGTGTAAATTATAATCTTGGCGATGTTAAGGGTAGAATCAGTACAACTCTTTTCTCCCATAGATGGCGCACTTGCTCAACAAAGTGTTTCATTAAAAGAGCTGTAGGGAATCTGAAAAGTGGAAAGTGTTGCTTGCTCAAGTTGGGTCCCACTCTTTGCGACCCCATGGGCTGTGGCCTGCCAGGCTCCACTGTCCATGGAATTCTCCAGGCAAGAATACAGGAATTGGTAGCCATTCCCTTCTCCAGGAAGGAGATCTTCCCAACTCAGGAATCAAACCCAGGTCTCCCACATTGCAGGCAGATTCCTTACTGAGTCACCAGGGAAGCCACAACAGGGAACCTAACCAGAAGGAAAAGTACAGATCACAGGCCACTGAATCAGCTGCAAATTGTCTTTGCTTTTGCCCCTCTTCTGAATCAGCAGGAAATGGACCACATTCCTAATGGTTGCCTTGACCCTCTATGGGCTGGCCAGGAAGGCTGATTTTGACAATGGAAGGTGCTAGCTGTCTGAGCCTCATCCAGAAGGGCTCCTAGGCTAGGCTGGGCAAACACCAAGGTTTATAGAGAGTCACCCAAAGCAGCAGTCACTCATATGCTTTTGATATTGCAAAATTGTTCCTAGTTACTCTGCACATTTTGTCTTTAAATTGCTTTCATTGTTTTATGTGGTCTGTGGTACGCACCTCATTTCTTTCAGCTTGCAGCCATAATATTTCCAGCAGTTAGCTCATTCAACAGAAGTTCCTTGTATTTTTATCCAAGGAGTCAACATTATGTTAGGGAGAGGAGGCAGAAGGTTGGAATACATTTCCCTAAGGTGAGAGGCAACTAGCCTCATAAAATGTTTTATTACCCAAAGTGAGAATATTGTTTAATCACCAAAGTGATGCAAAGTGGCACAGTGGTAAAGAATTTGCCAGCCCATTCAGGAAAGACAGAGGATGTGGGTTTGATCCCTGGATAGGGAAGATTCCCTGGAGTAAGAAAAAGCAATCCACTCCAGTATTCTTGCCTGAAAAATTCCATGGACAGAGGAGCCTGGAACACTAGAGTCCATAGGGTTGCAAAGAGTTGGACATGACTGATCATGCACCCACGAAGCTAACAAAGCCTCAAAACTCCCCTTGACATTTTGCTGAGATTACTCGCGTGTGCTAAATCACTTCTGTCATGTCCAACTCTTTGCAACCCTATGGATTGTAGCCCACCAGTCTCCTCTATCCATGGGATTGTCCAGGCAAGAATACTGGAGTGGGTTACTATGCCCTCCTCCAGGGGCTCTTTCCTACCTAGGGATTGAACCTGTGTCTCTTACATCACCTCTATTGGCAGGCAGATTATTTACCACTAGAGCCACCTTGGCAGCCCCCACAGGAACTAGTTATGCATTAGACAAATTGCAGTTCTCATTCACCAGCTCAGGGCAAGGTCAGGCTACTGAAAAGTAACAGTGATGCTTCTTCCAAGCAGATGTATGTTGCAGGTTCAATGCTTTTCTTTTCCACCTGTGACATGAGTGGGTTTACAGTTTCAGGATACAATATACACTGAGAGCTGACATCCTCTTCATTTGTCACTAGCAGCAGACGTTGTCCAAAGTCGGGATCAAGATTCATCGTAGCCAGGAGCTGTTGACTGGGTCTGTTTATTACCAGTAAACTCTTTTTTTTTTTTTTTATTGTTAACATATTTTATTTATTTATTTATTTTTATCTTTCTTTTTTTTTATTTTATTTTTAAACTTTAAAATATTGTATTAGTTTTGCCAAATATCGAAATGAATCTGCCACAGGTATACCCGCATTCCCCATCCTGAACCCTCCTCCCTCCTCCCTCCCCTACCCTCCCTCTGGGTCGTCCCAGTGCACCACCCCCAAGCATCCAGTACCGTGCATCGAACCTGGACTGGCGACTCGTTTCATACATGATATTATACATGTTTCACTGCTATTCTCCCAAATCTCCCCACCCTCTCCCTCTCCCACAGAGTCCATAAGACTGATCTATACATCGGTGTCTCTTTTGCTGTCTCGTACACAGGGTTATTGTTACCATCTTTCTAAATTCCATATATATGCGTTAGTATACTGTATTGGTGTTTTTCTTTCTGGCTTACTTCACTCTGTATAATAGGTTCCAGTTTCATCCATCCCATTAGAACTGATTCAAATGTATTCTTTTTAATGGCTGAGTAATACTCCATTGTGTATATGTACCACAGCTTTCTTATCCATTCATCTGCTGATGGGCATCTAGGTTGCTTCCATGTCCTGGCTATTATAGACAGTGCTGCGATGAACATTGGGGTACACGTGTCTCTTTCCCTTCTGGTTTCCTCAGTGTGTATGCCCAGCAGTGGGATTGCTGGATCATAAGGCAGTTCTATTTCCAGGTTTTTAAGGAATCTCCACACTGTTCTCCATAGTGGCTGTACTAGTTTGCATTCCCACCAAGAGTGTAAGAGGGTTCCCTTTTCTCCACACCCTCTCCAGCATTTATTGCTTGTAGACTTATGGATCGCAGCCATTCTGACTGGCGTGAAATGGTACCTCATAGTGGTTTTGATTTGCATTTCTCTGATAATGAGTGATGTTGAGCATCTTTTCATGTGTTTGTTAGCCATCTGTATGTCTTCTGTGGAGAAATGTCTATTTAGTTCTTTGGCGCATTTTTTGAATGGGTCATTTATTTTTCTGGAGTTGAGCTGTAGGAGTTGCTTGTATATTTTTGAGATTAGTTGTTTGTCCGTTGCTTCATTTGCTATTATTTTCTCCCATTCTGAAGGCTGCCTTTTCACCTTGCTAATAGTTTCCTTTGTTGTGCAGAAGCTTTTAAGGTTAATTAGGTCCCATTTGTTTATTTTTGCTTTTATTTCCAATATTCTGGGAGGTGGGTCATAGAGGATCCTGCTGTGATGTATGTTGGAGAGTGTTTTGCCTATGTTCTCCTCTAGGAGTTTTATAGTTTCTGGTCTTAAGTTGAGATCTTTAATCCATTTTGAGTTTATTTTTGTGTATGGTGTTAGAAAGTGTTCTAGTTTCATTCTTTTACAAGTGGTTGACCAGATTTCCCAGCACCACTTGTTAAAGAGATTGTCTTTAATCCATTGTATATTCTTGCCTCCTTTGTCAAAGATAAGGTGTCCATATGTGTATGGATTTATCTCTGGGCTTTCTATTTTGTTCCATTGATCAATATTTCTGTCTTTGTGCCAGTACCATACTGCCTTTATAAATGTGGCTTTGTAATAGAGCCTGAAGTCAGGTAGGTTGATTCCTCCAGTTCCATTCTTCTTTCTCAAGATAGCTTTGGCTATTCAAGGTTTTTTGTATTTCCATACAAATTGTGAAATTATTTGTTCTAGCTCTGTGAAGAATACCATTGGTAGCTTGATAGGGATTGCACTGAATCTATAAATTGCTTTGGGTAGTATACTCATTTTCACTATATTGATTCTTCCAATCCACGAACATGGTATGTTTCTCCATCTATTAGTGTCCTCTTTGATTTCTTTCACCAGTGTTTTATAGTTTTCTATATATAGGTCTTTAGTTTCTTTAGGTAGATATATTCCTAAGTATTTTATTCTTTCCATTGCAATGGTGAATAGAATTGTTTCCTTAATTTCTCTTTCAGTTTTCTCATTATTAGTGTATAGGAATGCAAGGGATTTCTGTGTGTTGATTTTATATCCTGCAACTTTACTATAATCATTGATTAGTTCTAGTAATTTTCTGGTGGAGTCTTTAGGGTTTTCTATGTAAAGGATCATGTCATCTGCAAACAGTGAGAGTTTTACTTCTTCTTTTCCAATTTGGATTGCTTTTATTTCTTTTTCTGCTCTGATTGCTGTGGCCAAAACTTCCAAAACTATGTTGAATAGTAATGGTGAAAGTGGGCACCCTTGTCTTGTTCCTGACTTTAGAGGAAATGCTTTCAATTTTTCCCCATTGAGGATAATGTTTGCTGTGGGTTTGTCATATATAGCTTTTATTATGTTGAGGTATGTTCCTTCTATTCCTGCTTTCTGGAGAGTTCTTATCATAAATGGATGTTGAATTTTGTCAAAGGCTTTCTCTGCATCTATTGAGATAATCATATGGTTTTTGTTTTTCAATTTGTTAATGTGGTGTATAACATTGATTGATTTGCGGATATTGAAGAATCCTTGCATCCCTGGGATAAAGCCCACTTGGTCATGGTGTATGATCTTTTTAATGTGTTGTTGGATTCTGATTGCTAGAATTTTGTTAAGGATTTTTGCATCTATGTTCATCAGTGATATTGGCCTGTAGTTTTCTTTTTTTGTGGGATCTTTGTCAGGTTTTGGTATTAGGGTGATGGTGGCCTCATAGAATGAGTTTGGAAGTTTACCTTCCTCTGCAATTTTCTGGAAGAGTTTGAGCAGGATAGGTGTTAGCTCTTCTCTAAATTTTTGGTAGAATTCAGCTGTGAAGCCGTCTGGACCTGGGCTTTTGTTTGCTGGAAGATTTTTGATCACCCTGCTGAATAACCAACAAATCACAGAAGAAATCAAAAAAGAAATCAAAATTTGCATAGAAACTAATGAAAATGAAAACACAACAACTCAAAACCTGTGGGACACTTTAAAAGCAGTCCTAAGAGGAAAGTTCATAGCAATACAGGCATACCTCAAGAAACAAGAAAAAAGTCAAATAAATAACCTAACCCTACACCTAAAGCAACTAGAAAAGGAAGAAATGAAGAACCCCAGGGTTAGTAGAAGGAAAGAAATCTTAAAAATTAGGGCAGAAATAAATGCAAAAGAAACAAAAGAGACCATAGCAAAAATCAACAAAGCCAAAAGCTGGTTCTTTGAAAGGATAAATAAAATTGGCAAACCATTAGCCAGACTCATCAAGAAACAAAGGGAGAAAAATCAAATCAATAAAATTAGAAATGAAAATGGAGAGATCACAACAGACAACACAGAAATACAAAGGATCATAAGAGACTACTATCAACAATTATATGCCAATAAAATGGACAACGTGGAAGAAATGGACAAATTCTTAGAAAAGTACAACTTTCCAAAACTGGACCAGGAAGAAATAGAAAATCTTAACAGACCCATCACAAGCACGGAAATTGAAACAGTAAACTCTTTTGAACAAATTCCATAAGGACGCTTGTTGCTAGATGAACATCCAAGAAGCAGAGATTCAGGCTCACAGGGAACTTTCGTTGGTTTTATTAATTCAACAAGTGCTTTTGAGGATTGACTATGTGCAGATATAAACTTGGGTCTGCTAAAGGCAGTGATGTCACTCCCAGACCCCAACACTAAGCATAGCCCCAACAGGAAGCACAGAAGCCCATCTAGTATGCAATCTTGGCCACGTCTGCTTGTCAACACTCCACAGTCTCCTTTTCAAGAGCCTCTCTGGAGACTTTTTCCCGTTGTCTACTGTAGTAGCAACTCTATGTGGTGGGATGTTCCACCTTTAATTGGGCGTGAGGAATTCAAGAAAGCAAGTCACACGTGGTCTGGTCCCATTCAATTGGTTCTCTGTCACGAGTGGTGACAGAAGTGATTAGCTCTGCAAACCAAAGAACCTGATTTAGGCTGAGGGTGCTATTTGGATCTGCATTCTTAAAAATTGCTCTGCATGTTTCTTCTATGTTTTACTGGCCTAGAACTACTGTTTTGATGCAGAGATTCTTAACCCTGGCCGCACGTTATGATCACGGGGGAAAGTTTAAAAAATGCTGCTGCCTGGGCCCCATCCCTGTGATTCTTTCATTAGTTTGAAGGTGTATTTCTTCTTGGAAAATTAATAAAATTTACGTCAGTGGTTCTCCATCTTGGCTGTACATTAAAATCATCTGGAGTAGGGGAAATTTTTTTGTTTCTTGATGTCTGAAACCCATTGCAGACCAATTAAAAATGACTCTGTAAGCTAGAGTGCTGGCATCTATAGTTTTTAGCTCCTCAATGTATTCTAGTGCGTAGATCAATATGGGACCACTGACTCAAATTCTGGGCTTCCCCAGGTGGTGCAGAGGTAAAGAACCCGCCTGCCAATGCAGGAGATGTAGGAGACTTGGGTTCAATCCCTGGGTTGGGAAGGCCCCCTGGAAGAGGAAACGGCAATCCACTACAGTATTCTTGCCTGGAGAATCTCATGGACAGATGGACCATGGTGGGCTACAGGGTTGCAGACAGTCAGACTGAGAGTCTTACAGACCGAGAGTAAGACTGAAGCAACTTAGCATGCACTCACACATACGATGCAAATTCTGTTACTTTCATGTAGAGATACTCTACACCAGCAATCAAAAAGGCAGAAAGGGTCACTAAAAAGAAGGTCAAATTGGGTTGGTTCTTTGTGCATAAGGAATCAAAAGTCAAACATTTCTTCTGGATTCTGGGAGAGAGAGAGTGTGTGTGAACATAGGCAGGACAGGTTTTGTAGAGTTGCATAAACAGGAGTAGAAAGTTTGTGATTAGGAAAAAACAAATTCTGCACCACAAACATCTATTAACACCTCCTACATGCCATGGGCTGTCAAGGACCATAAGGTAAGACTGAATCCTTTCTCATGATTTGGAAGCTTACAACCCCAGAAAGAAATATTGTTTCGGCAGACCTCATATAGTCAGAGGGAAGCAAGAGAGAGAGAGAAAGAACCTAATTTGAACTCACAGCCCAAAATTTGTCACAGTGGGACCTTGGAGGAATTCAGTACCTTTCTAAGCTTCTATGGCTCAGCTGTCAAAGGTCCCATTCAGATGCGAGATGCTGCTTCCTGTATCCTCCTCTCCAATTGCTTCTCTCCTAAAGAAGCCTGCTGTCTCTGCCCCCTACAATCCACATTCATGCATATCCTGGGGGTCTGATCTATTCCTGAGTCCACCTCTCTCCTCCTCCACAAGACTTGCTCTATTCTATGCCCTGTTGTGTAAGACTCTGGTTCCTTGAAGTCTGCAGTGACAGCTGAGGAGCCATGAAATGCTCTACAGGTGACATAGTAATGGCATATTTTCCCCGGTGGTGGCTCAGATGGTAAAGCATCTGCCTGCAATGTAAGAGACCAGGTTCAATCGCTGGGTCAGGAAGATCCCCTGGAGGAGGAAATGGCAACCCACTGCAATACACTTGCTTGGAAAATTCCATGGATGGAGGAGCCTGGTAGGCTATAGTCCATGGGGTCGCAAAGAGTTGGATACAACTGAGGGACTTCACTTTCACTTTTCAAGGAGGAGTGATTGGGAGCAAAATATCTAAAGTATATTTCCTGAGGGGAGATGGGTGAAAGGTTTTGGAAAAATGTGTTCTTCTCTTGGAAGCCCCTCAACTAACCTCCAAGAGTGAGTTATTGTTCTTCCTGGGATTGGCCTGTGTGAGTGGCCATTCCACCCACGTTCCCTCACCCCAGGAGGCTAGATCCTACCACCAGAAAACAGTGAGTCCTCTCTACATTGCAGGGACTGGTTAATCCAAGAAACTGAATAAGGTTAAACCCGCAGAGCATTTTTTTTTTTCTTTGAGAATAGTAACTAATTTCCAAAGAAGTCTTTTCTGGACTGAACTGATCCAAGGTGCTCTGCGAGGGAACTACAATTTTAGGAACAGAAAGTGATATCCTGGTTTTTCTACTTGGGTGGTACAAAAATGCTGCTTAGGTCACTTTGCCCATCAGACCAAGGATCATGTACCACCCTGTTGAGAAAGACTTCCTGTGGTTATTCCAGCAAGAAATAATGACTCCTTTCTCTGATATGTGTATCTACAATTGTTTCTGAAATTATAGAAATTTATTTCCATTTGCAGTGACACATCACCTTTTCCTCACATGGTAGTTATTTGGGTACAAATGCTAATTTTTCCGACCAGACTGTAAACTCCTTAAAGGCAAGATCCCACTGTCCAAACAGTGCTAAGCTCAATGTTGGGACTGTAATATTGACAGATCCATATGGAGTCATGGGTTTATGTTTATATTTTAAAATAACATAAGAAAATAGAAATCCATCATGTATATAATGAAAAAAAATTATACAAAAACTAGTTGAATTAGTTTTCATTCATGTGTCATAAAATTTTTAATTAAATTAAATTAAAATTTTTCATTGAGGTATAGTTGATTTGCAATGCTGTGTTAGTTTCAGGTGTACAGCAAAGTAATTCAGTTTTATATATGTGTGTGTATATACACATATGCATAGTTATATGTATGCATCTTCTTTTTCAGATTCTTTTCCCTTATAGGCTATCACAGATTATTGAGCATAGTTTCCTGTGCCATACAGTAGGTCCTTATTAGTTACTTATTTTATATATAGTAGAGTATAAATGTTAATCCTATAGTTCAAATGTCATAAAATTTTAAATGACTGGCTCTTGGGGAATCGATAGCAAGACCTTGTACAATATCAAGGAAGCTTCCATGCTCACTGGGGCAAAAATCAAGGTGTTTGCCAGGATGAATTGTTGTCTGGAGGCTGCAGTTTTCGTCTGGAGGTCACTGCCAACCTTATTCCTATTGATGGCAGAATTCAGTTCCCAGGATCACAGGACTGAAGCCACTGTTTCCTTGCTGGCTGTTGACTGAAGACCTGAATATTCATTGGAAGTACTGATGCTGAAGCTGAAACTCCAACACTTTGGCCACCGGATACAAAGAACTGACTCATTGGAAAAGACCCTGATGGTGGGAAAGATTGAGGGCAGGAGGAGAAGGGGACAACAGAGGATGAGATGGTTGGATGGCATCACTGACTGTAAGGACATGAGTTTTAAGAAAGCTCCAGGAGTTGGTGATGGACAGGGAAGCCTGGTGTGCTGCAGTCCATGGGGTTCCAAAGAATCAGACACAACTGAGCAACTGAACTGAACTGAACAGACTGAAGACCATGCTGAGCTCTTAAAGGCCACCACATTTCTTTCCAAGTGGCCTCTTCTATTTTTGAGCTAACAATAGTATATCAAATCCTTCTTATGCTTCAAATCACTGACTTCATTTTCTGTGGCCTCTAGACTCAGATTTGAAGAGCTCCTGTGATTAGGAAGGGTCCACCTGGATACTTCCTATTTGTAAATTCAATTGTGCTGTGTAAGATGACCTAACCCTGGAAATGAGATTCGTCACACTCACAAATCCTGGTGATCATACAGGGTGCGCACACCAGCAGTTGGGAAATTTAGGAGCCATCTTAGATTTCTGCCTACCACAATACTGTCAAGAAGCTTGGCTGAGAATAGAAAACTACTGGGAAGAATAATCTAGAAGGAAGTGGGATTAAATGATTCTTTCTAAAATCATGGTCAAGAGCAAGCCTTGAGCCTATTTGTATGCTGAGAAGACAGAAAGGATACAGAAAAGGGATTAAACATCCAAGAAGGTGAGAATAACTGCAAAGGGACTTGAGGAGATGGGTTCCTGAATGCAAGATTAAAGGGAGAATGCCCTTCTGCTCAGAGGATGGAAAGAGACTGTGAAGGTAGATGCTGATATATGTGCAAGGGCAGCCGTTTGATGGAATGCTTTCAGATCGCCTCAATACATTCCCTAAGAAGTAGGAAGACAAGGAAAGCAGAGGGAGTAACAGGGTAGATAGAACTGCGGGATGCTGAGAGAGTGGATATTAGAAGTGCAACTTGAGATGGTTGACCCAGGGCATCCACAACTGGTAGAGGGTTAATAATAAATCCATCCAATAAGCACAGAGCAGGCTTCCCTGGTGGCTCAGACAGTAAAGAATCTGTCTGCAATGCAGGAGACCCCAGTTCAACCCCTGGGTCAGGAAGATCCCCTGAAGAACTTGCCAACAAACATTCATATAGTCAAAGCTATGGTTTTCCAGTAGTCATATACGATATGAAAGTTGAACCATAAAGAAAGCTGAGCACCAAACAATTGATGCTTCTGAACTTCGGTGCTGGAGAAGACTCTTGAGAGTCCCTTGGACTGCAAGGAGATCCAACCAGTCAATCCTCAAGGAAATCAATGCTGAATATTCATTGGAAGGACTGGTGCTGAAGCTGAGCTTCAATACTTTGGCCACTCAATTCGAAGAGCTGACTTGTTGGAAAAGACCCTGATGCTGAGAAACATTAAGGGAAGGAGGAGAAGGAGGATATAGAAAATGAGATGGTTGGACAGCATCATCAATTCAATGGACATGAGTTTGAGCAAACTCCAGGAGATGATGGATGGAGGATCTGGGCATGCTGCAGTCCATAGGGTTGCAAAGAGTTGGACATGAGTCGGACATGATTGAATGACCGAACAACAGCAAAGCAGGAAGGATGCTGGAGCTGCCTCTTACCTGCTCATGAGTCCCACCATGTGCATTTTTCCCCAGCACTGAGTTCAATGACATTATATTAGCATCTTGAAGTGGCCATAGTGGGGACACTTATACCTTGGAAATGGGCAAACATCGAGATTAGCGCTTTTTAAACAGACAGCTAGCTGTTAAATATTTACCAGCTCACCAGTCCTACAGGAACCACCCTTTGAGTTTCAAAGACATCAGCCTACATCAAATTGCTTCTGTTCATAAGCTCCTAATTCCACAAAGAGGTCATAGGAGCATCTGGATAAATGACAAAATGAGCATAGTTTACAAAATGGTGCCTGAGGTGGCTATGATATTTAGCTTTCATACCAATTTAATGTACATCAATAATGAGGAGGAGGTACTGCTAAAGGAGGCTTAAAATAGCAACTTATAAATCTCTTCTCTCGACAGAATGGGTTTCCACTTTGCATATCAAAATATGAGAGTCAATTGAGATTTGTGATACTAGGAGTATTTTAGATATTGAAATGAATATGGGCAGATAATAGAAAAAATTCCTTCCTCTTTTCCTTCCTTCTTTTATCCTACCTTTCCTTTCCTTTCTTCTTCCTTTTTTTAAAACAACATTTGAGTTTTTAAGAGAACCATGTTATTGGAACTTGTCTAAGAAAGTCAGGAAAAGGCTAATGAAGAAGATTGAAATAGAGAAGGATGAACAGAAAGAGAAAAAAAGATAAGCAAAAAGGTACAAAGGAACTATCAGACATACAGTAGCCAAAGAAATACTTTCAGTGAGAAAGCTAATTAAACTCTATATTTTTAAAAATAATTTCTAAGTAATTAATGGTCTTCTTAAAATCGGTAAGGTGAATACAGTTTTGATTCTTTAGTTGAGACGTTACCTTCTCTCAGAGCCTTCAAATATGCATGAGGCAATCTGCAGTTTGAGCTACTTGTGTTTCAGGAAAAGCCATTGAAGTGTTCTCTCAACGAGCAGCAAGACACTATTGCTACCCTACCAGCTCTTCTGTAATTCACAATATTATCTACTTTTAAGCAGCCCTCTAAGGGGAGAATGTTGAGTCCAGGCGGAGCCAAAGCAGGCAAAGTGTTGCAGAATTTTGACTTATGTACCTTATTTTAGCCCAGGGTTATTTGTGATGAAATAAGGCACTGGAAAATGATGACAATAAGAAAAAATTGGAATTATCATTAACACTTAAATGATTCAAAAGACTCAGGGTCTTTCTTCTCCTTTTACCTAAGATCCTTTAGTGGTTCTCGGAGTCTTGCTGGAGAGGTCAACATGAAAAAACTTTTGTAATGCTAGAAGGATGGATTTTATGTTTTTATAAGTCTTCTTTATAGGACCACCCTAAATGTTTGTCTTAGGTCCATGTCACCCAGGAAAGCAAGATGAAAGGAAAAGGCTAAATGGCAGAGAGGAAGCTAAGTCTTGATCTTCCCGTATGTCAAGGTAATTGGCCTTGGCCTTTCTTGCTCATGGGACTTTGGGACAGTAACTCAGAAGCAACATGAAGAATAAATTTGGATTCTGGACAGTTGCTTAATACTATCTTGTTGATGAACTATCTTTCTTGAGCTGCTTCATCAAAGGCTGCACCAGTGTTCTCAAAGGTCGCCATGATTTATCACAGCTCAACAAACGTATCTACTGGTATATTCCAATCCTTTATAAATTAAAGTTCAGGATTCTAGATAAATTAAAATAAAAGAAGAGTGAGTCTTCTGTAAGGCCGTGGCTCTAACAACTGGATCTCCATGAGCAACTTATCATGCCAGCCTTATGACATATTGAAGAAATTCACACATCCTCAAGAAGGTATTCTGCAATTCACTGATTTCCTCAATTTGCTTTTCAAAAAAATCTAAGTGACTCTCTGGGCCAGAAAATTATTTAACTTCTGACATTTTAAGGTATGGAACATATTGAATTTAAAATTAAGTCTGAGTAAACATTGATTAATATATGATATCAAAAGTTCCAAATCAAAACGATTTTAAGACAAGTATGTATGTAAATACAAACATGTAACATAAATGTGAAACATTTGCTTTATCTAAATAAATGTTTAAAAATGGGAATAAAGTAAAGCACACTAGTTTTAAAGTCATTTAACAACTATAAAGAAGAGAATAAAGGCAGGCTGCCACGTAATATTGAGCAGAGTTCTCTGTGCTCTACAGTAGGACCTTGATTATTATCCATTTTAAACATAGTGGTAAGTACATGTAGATCCCTGAGTGGGAGGGAATTTGGGGGGAGAATTGCTGTTGTTGTTCAGTTGCTAAATTGTGTTTGACTCTTTGTGACCCCATATATTGCAGCACGCCAGGCTTCACTGTCCTTCACCATCTCCAGGAGTTTGCTCAAACTCAAGTCCATTGAGTAGGTGATGCCATCCCACCATCTCATCCTCTGTCTTCTCCTCTCACCTTCAATCTTTGCCCACATCATGGTCTTTTCCAATGACTCAGCTCTTTACATCAGGTGGCCAAAGTATTAGCATTGTCAGGCAAATTCTTTACCACTAGTGCTACCTGGGAAGCCCTTCGGGGAGAATAGATACATGTATTAATATATATATAAGACTGAGTCACTTTGCTGTCCACTGAAAATTGTTACAACATTGTTAATCAGGTATGTTCCAATATAGAATAAAAAGTCAAAAAAGAAGATAATAAAAATCATTTGTAATTCTGCTACCTAGAGGTGATTATCATTGAAGTATTTTTAAGGCATGTTGTACAAGTCAGTTGTTACAGTAATAATACTCCTTAACAAAACAGACTACAACAGACATTTATTTTCTCTTCATCATGAAGGTATAGATTAATAATTTGGCTGGAATTTCTCTTCCTAGGCTCAGCTGGTTTCACCTGCCTTGGCTCTAGAAAGGAGGTAAGTTCAGATCTCATTCTGGGTTGGGTGAATGCCCAGTGTCTCTTCCTCTCTCTGTAGTGGGCAGAAGCAGAGAGGTGAGTTCAACCATGCAAGCTTATTTAAATTGTCTGCTCACATCACACCTTGCAGGAGTTCACTAAACTAAAGCTACTTACGTGACCAGTCAGAGTCAGTGGGGCAGGGAACACACTCCCAGGTGGGGGAACTAGAGTAAGGCAATGGAGGAAGAAATGGTAAGCAAATCATATAATTACACACATACATCTGCTGCTGCTGCTGCCAAGTCGCTTCAGTCGTGTCCAACTCTGTGCGACCCCATAGACGGCAGCCCACCAGGCTCCCCCGTCCCTGGGATTCTCCAGGCAAGAACACTGGAGTGGGTTGCCATTTCCTTCTCCAATGCATGAAAGTGAAAAGTGAAAGTGAAGTCGCTCAGTCGTGTCCGACTCCCAGCAACCCCATGGACTGCAGCCCACCAGGCTCCTCTGTCCGTGGGATTTTCCAGGCAAGAGTACTGGAGTGGGGTGCCATTGCCTTCTCCACCACATATATATACACATAGTTATATATGTATATGCACATATGTTTATATGTATAACATATGTTTATATATGTAAACATGTATATATAGGTGAGGCTTCCCAGGTGGTGCTAATGGTAAAGAATCCACCTGCCAATGATTTCCCTTACACATTTTTCCTATTGTAATCTTTGTCACTTGCTTATTGGTTTGCAGAAACTCAATGCATTGTATCATCATATTGCCAATATTTTTCTTAGTTTGTGTTTTACCTATTCATTTTGTCTTTTTGACATTGATATTATAAATTTTCATATATAAAAATGAATCGAGAAAAAAAACAATTTTTTTTAGATGAATGAGCTTTGCTTTGCAATTTCTTCTTTTGCTTTAAGTTTAGAAAGTATTTACTTTTCTAAGACTGGTACTATTTACTAATTTTTGCTTTTTTTTAAAAAAATGGTTTAATCCTTTATATTGATATTTTGCTTTTTGACCATTATGAATTTATTTTATTCAGTCTGTGGTCTGAGATGAGGAGGTAAATTCTGTCCCTTCTAAAAAATTAGTTAGCACAATACAGAGAATAAAGTGAAGTCGCCTGGTTATGTCTTAGCCTTTGCGACCCCATGGACTGTAGCCTACCAGGCTCCTCTGTCCATGGAATTTAACAGGCTAGAGTACTGGAGTGGGTTGCCATTTCCTTTTCCAGGGGATCTTCCCTATCCAGGGATCGAACCCAGGTCTCATATATTGCAGGAAGACGCTTTACCTTCTGAGCCACCAGGGAAGACTATATAGAGAATAACCTTTTACTAATGAAAAAAATTAAACATATAAGTAACGTACTAAGAGTACCTAAGTATGTATACAGTATTAAGATACTACATAAAGTCTAAATTAAAAACATTATTACCAAAACAAAAATCCTCTAATAATTTAGGGGAAGAATGGCTGACAGACCTGTTAAAGGTAGAAAAAACATTAATTCAATGTCTCTGTTACTTCATTATCTTATTTATGACACAAAATAATATATGTATAATTGAGAAAACATTTTTAACTATCAGCTGGATAAAGTTGACAACTGTTTATATCCATTTATTTGAATTTTTAAAAAAAATCATACTCTTTCTTTGAAAAATAGCCTTGGTGCAGTAGAGGAAGAGATAAATAAACATGGAGCTCACAATTAGGAAACCCACATTCGAGTTCTCTTTGGACGCTGTGTGATTTTGATCAAGTTAACCTTTTTTATCATCAGTGTACTTATCTAAATTGAGAAGGCAACAATGCCACCAGGGTATAAGCTGAAGAAAAATAATAAGGACAGAATAAAGACATAATAATAAGGACATAAATATTTTTCAGTTCGGTTCAGTCGCTCAGTTGTGTCTGACTTTTTGTGAATCGCAGCACGCCAGGCCTCCCTGTCCATCACCAACTCCCGGAGTCTACCCAAACTCATGTCCCTTCTGTCGTCCCCTTTTCCTCCTGCCATCAATCTTTCCCAGCATCAGGGTCTTTTCCAATGAGTCAACTCTTCACATGAGGTGGCCAAAGTATTGGAGTTTCAGCTTCAACATCAGTCCTTCCAATGAACACCCAGGACTGATCTCCTTTAGGATGGATTGGTTGGATCTTCTTGCAGTCCAAGGGACTTTCAAGAGTCTTCTCCAACACCACAGTTCAAAAGCATCAATTCTTCAGCACTCTACTTTCTTCACTGTCCAACTCTCACATCCATACATGACCACTGGAGAAACCATAGCCTTGACAAGATGGGCCTTTGTTGGCCAAGTAATGTCTCTACTTTTAAATATATGCTGTCTAGGTTGGTCATAACTTTCCTTCCAAGGAGTAAGCATCTTTTAATTTCCTGGCTGCAATCACCATCTTCAGTGATTTTGGAGCCCCAAAAAGTAAAGTCTGACACTGTTTTCTTTTTTTTTAATTTTATTTTATTTTTAAACTTTACAATATTGTATTAGTTTTGCCCAACATAGAAATGAATCCGCCACAGGTATACCCGTGCTCCCCATCCTGAACCCTCCTCCCTCCTCCCTCCCCATACCCTCCCTCTGGGCTGTCCCAGAGCACCAGCCCCACTGTTTTCTGAATCTTGAGCTTTAAGCCAACTTTTTCACTCTTCTCCTTAACTTTAACATTTACCAACTGATCATTGCATTGCTAAATGTTTCACATGAATTTCTTAATTTTGTCCTCGTGTTATCCTTACAAAAATATTCAGTGGTACAAACAATATCCTATTTCACAGATTGGGTATCTGAGAAATTAAGTCCCTTGCCACATTCCCAGAACTTGGTAGTGGATAAGGATGCAAAAGATTGTTCTAGTAAACAAAGCAGAGCATTGTAAAAACATCAGAGGTTACTATGCAAGCATAAGTTTCCTTTGAGAGTTTCCACTTGGAAGTCCTCTTTCCCTTGATGTCTTCTTTACTTCATGATGGTTTTAGTCCATTTCATGCAGATGGCTCTGAGCCATAGAAAGCAGGAGAAGAGTCTGAGCTTCATTGTTCATTTTTGGGTTCCTCATCATTGGTAAACTTGTACAATCTCTTCCCGCATCTCTGTTTCTTTCCTTTATTCTTTTATACTGAAGACTCAGAACAGTTTCTCCCCTCTGTACCCTTAGTGGATTGTTTCCTGATTTCATTTATGATTTAAGAAACTATGCTTTCCCTAAGTAAACTCTGAAATTTCTAAGGAAAACCAACTTTTTCACAGTTATCACCAAAAAGATAATAGCCCCCAAGAGCACCCATCTCTTGCACACGCTTGTTCCTGGGAACAGGTATTTAGCAGGTCATTTCAAGTTCCAGCTACAGCTTTGTCATAGACTCTAAAACAAAGACCAGCAGCATAACAGATGATTTCTCCTAAACCAAACCATGAAAAGTGAAAGTGTTAGTCGCTCAGTGGTGTTTGACTCTTTGTGACCCCATGGACTGTAGCTCTCCAGGCTCCTCCATCCGTGGGATTCTCCAGGCAAGACTATTGGAGTGGGTAACCATTCCCTTCTCCATGAGATCTTCCTGACCCAGGGATCAAACCCAGATCTGCTGCATTGCAGGCAAGTTCTTTACCATTTGAGCCACAGGGAAGCCCCCAACCAAACCAGGACTGTCCACATTTTGAAAAAAAAAAAAATTCATAAAATTTTTCATTAGTGTAAATAACACATTTACTTGAGTTTAGCAAGTTTTTAATTTTTTACTTGAAGTTCTCATGAGGCTGAAATTCCACAAGGTAAGTGCGGGAGGTGGGAGGAAGATCAGCTTTAATCTAATTGGTAATCAACTTCTCAGTTTACAAGGAAGGTGTAACCTGTAGTCACAGATGACTCAGAGACTCAGCTTCTGCCAAAGCGGGTATCAGTCTGAGAGGTTTGGCTTGTATCCCAGGGACAAGATGAAATTTGTTCCTGAGCTATTTCCTTTTTTCTGTTCCAAACTATTTAATAATCTCTCTTTCTAGTTCCTTGTTGTAAGAGTTAGATGTATCATTCTTAAGACAGTCCCAGGCTGCAGCAGACATACTTACTGGGTGTCATATAAGAACTGGGTGTCATCTTTACTGAGGATCTGCCACATTCCTCATTTGATTCTCAAACATTTGTGAACATCAACATTCAGACAGGTTGCAGAGATGCCTGTCTTCAGTAAGATGAAGCTGGACCAGAACTCTGGCAATCTGACTCCAGGTTCTACGCCCTTCCCACACCACCAGCTTCCTTAGACAGTATCTCTCAGCTCTCTGCTTTATAAAGTGAGGGTATCAGCTATACTATTTTTTCATCCTTCTCTCTTCCCTCTTCTACATTCCCATTTCTCTCAGCTGCACTTACCATGCTCAAGATTGATAAGGCTTACATTCTGTTCTGTAACCATTGATAAGCATTCCATGATTAATTCAAAGGTTGCATCTGAAAATTAAAAGGGAGAGGGTGGGAAGATTTGGGAGAATGATATTGAAACATGTAAAATATCATGTAAGAAACGAGGTGCCAGTCCAGGTTCGATACACGATACTGGATGCTTGGGGCTAGTGCACTGGGACGACCCAGAGGGATGGTATGGGGAGGGAGGAGGGAGGAGGGTTCAGGATGGGGAACACATGTATACCTGTGGCAGATTCATTTTGATATTTGGCAAAACTAATACAATTATGTAAAGTTTAAAAATAAAATAAAATTAAAAAAAAATAGATATTTATATTATTTGATGACATTAATATTGCTTATGGTATCATTGTGTATTAGTATTGCAGTTGTAATACTACTATCTTCCGGTTAATGAAGGAAGCATGTCAAAACAGATTCTGTTTCTTATTCTTTACAATTGCTAATTATGCATTTGAGTCAACTTTATATATGATTCATTTCTTTCTTATACAAGGTTTTGGTTTTTAAATTTTCCCAGAGTTCTGGTTGCCTTTCTTTCTTTGCAGAGTGAAAAATATATACCCTCCTTACTATGGTCCTAATATGTCATAACTCTCCACTAAATACTCATTAATTTTTTTTTAAAACTTACTGGCTTTATATTCCAATTTGTATTTGTTCTACAATTATCTTCCTCCCTGGAGCTTTTCATTATCTTGCATTTATGTGCTTTAACCTGAACCGATAGCTCTGCAGCAGACAGGCTATTATTCACTACTTTTCTGGGTTAGATTAATATTTTCATCCATGCTGACTTCTTCCTTAGTTTAATACTCTTTTGCTTGAGTACATTCTGACCCAGCTTCTAAGAAAAACTGCATGGGAAAGAAACTCTGAATTCATTTTTTTCAGTAGTCGTGTATGGATGTGAGAGTTGGACCATAAAGAAGACTAAGAACTGAAGAACTGATGCTTTCAAATTGTGGTGCTGGAGAAGACTCTTGAGAGTCCCTTGGACAGCAAGGAGATCAAACCAGTCAATCCCAAAGGAAATCAACCTTGAGTATTCATGGGAAAGCCATTGCTGAAGCTGAAGCTCCAATTCTTTGGCCACCTGATGCGAAGAGCCGACTCATTGGAAAAGACCCTGATGCTGGAAAAGATTGAAGGCAGGAGGAGAAGACGACAGCACCCAAGGACAAGATAGGTAGCATCACTGACTCAGTGGACATGAGCCTGAGCAAACTTCAGGGAACAGTGAAGCACAGCGTAGACTGGCATGCTGCATGCAGTCCCTGAGGTTGGAAAGAGTTGGACATGACTTAGAGGTTGAACAACAATAATGGAAATTTTTTTAGATTTGTCCTTTAGTTACTTGAATCATCCATGGGTCAGAATTTTGTATCCTGACCCTTCTCTTTCTTGTTCCAGATTTCCCCCAAACGTCTGGTTATTTTGGTTGTCTCACAATAAGAATAAGGTTGGGAGCTGGGCACATAGCTGGGGAATTTCAATCAGCAGGCTATTCTAAATATAGAAAACTATCCTGGCCGTCCACTGCCTATTGCTCCAGCTCCTGGATCTAGCACACCATTCTTATACACACACACCTGGAGTTCATTCTCTTTTCCTGTATTTGGCATTTATTTCAGACCAGGGCCAGATGTAGGCAGGATTGGAGAGTGAAGAAAGAATAGATTTAGGAAACCTAATACTAATATATTTGAGAAATGCTATATTTGATTTCACTTTCAGAACATAGATTGATATCCTCCTGGATCTTGGGATCTCTTTTGATCAAACTCTTTCAGAGCTAAATTAGAAGTAATTTGACTTAGGATATCAGCAGCAAATTGGAAAAAAAAAAAAACGTAATAACATTTGCATCCCCCAGTGAAGGCATTTAGGATGACAGCCAGATTCTGAAAGTGCTTGAGCCCCACTTGAAATTAATTTTGGTATAAATTATAGGGTAGCTAATGTAGAGCACCTCTCATCTACTTAATTTCTACATATCAGCACTCAATATAATTTTTAGAAAAACACTTAAAAATGTAGTATCGATAGAAAAGCAAACGTAGCAGAATTAGATTAACTCTTTTTTGCAAGTAAAAATTAGGGCTTTTCTATTTAAAAAAGAAACATCACATTTTGAAATTACTTATGAAATTTAATCTGACCATTTATTTACTGTGTTCAGTTGCAGAATGATTATGAATAAGAGGGACTTCCCTGATGGCTCAGACGGTAAAGAATCTGCCTGCAATGAAGGAGATCTAGCTTCAATCCCTGGGTCAGGAAGATCCTTTGGAGAAGGAAATGTCAACCCACTCCAGGGTTCTTGCCTAGAGAATTCCATGGACAGAGGAGCCTGGTGGGCTATAGTCCATGGGGTCACAAAGAGTCGGACACAACTGAGTGACTAATACTTTAAGAATAAGAAGGTAAAAACTGGGTTGATTCATGATGGTAAAGAATAAAATCTTTGTGTGCTCTTTTTTGTCTACTTAAAGTGTCTTATGGGCTTCTCAGGTGGCTTAGTGGTAAAGAACCTGCCTGCCAATACAGAAGACACAGGAAACATGGGTTCGATTCCTCGGTTGAGAAGATCCCTTGGAGGAAGAAATGGCAACCCATTCCAGTATTCTTGCCTGGATAATCCCATGGACAGAGAAGCCTAGCAGGCCACAGTCCATGGGGTTTCAGTGAGTCAGATACAACTGAGTACGCATGCATGCAAAGTATCTCATAAAAAGATATTCTGACAACATCATTCTGAATGGACTTCTAAGCTTTTTGCCAGAGATAGGAAAACATTTTCTATCAAGAGCCAATAACCTCACACATGCTAAATCAATTTAAGGTTTACATGGAAGAACAATCACTTTAACACAGCTTTAGCTTTTTATTTTGAAAGAGAGAAACTTTTTAAAAGCTTAAGTAGAGAAGCTATAAAACTTGATAATATGAGTTACTTAAAAATATACTTCACTTTTGTACTATGCCTTAACATAATGCAGAAGGCTCAGGGAGAGGAAAGGGAAGAGGAAAAAACAGAGCAGATGGGAGGAGGAGACTGAGAACAACAGATTTAGAGACAGTGAGAGTAGAGAACAAGACAATAGGTGATGAAGTGTGGAAGTACTTTGGTTACTTGATGCTGCCTCTTTGGGCTGAGAGTGTATTAGCAACACTTTCTGAAGCTTTAATTTATTAGCATCTATTCACACATGCTTATTTATTCTTTATTCCTAAATGCAGTGAATATTCACAGTAGCCCACTAAGGGTGGGGGATGCTATTTTTTAGGTTTGCATTATGATAAATAGGGAAATTTTATTAAAGATCCCATGCTGGGCTTCCCAAGTGGGAGAGTGGTGAAGAATCCTCCTGCCAGTGTAGGAGACACAAGAGATGTGGATTTGATCCCTGGGCTGGGAAGTTCCCCTGGAGAAGGAAATGGCAACCCACTCCAGTATTCTTGTCTGGGAAATCCCATGGAAAAAGGAGTCTGGTGGGCTACAGCCTGCGTCCATGCATATTAAGTTGCTTCAGTTGTGTCCAACTCTTTGTGACCCCATGGACTGTAGCCCACCAGGCTCCTCTGTCCATGGGAGTTCTCCAGGCAGTCTATAGGGTTGCAAAGAATTGGACATGATTGAACACACACAGATACACACACATACACACACACATACTGGACTCTTACTTTTTTTTTTTTTTTAACTGAACTACAGACTTAACTGGATTTCATCAGTCTCCTCACTCATGTTCTTTGCTGGCTCATAACTTAATCCAGGATTCCACGCTGCATTTAGTAATCATGTGTCCACATTTTCATAGTCTGTGAGAGTTCCCCTCTCTGTGTCTTCCAGGATCTTGCACTTGTGAAGCATATGGGACATATATTTTGCAGAATATCCCACAATTTGGATTAATCTAGTGTCTTTTCATAAACGGATTAAGTTTGGGAATTTTTTTACAAGAGTAGAGCAAAGAAGATGCACTCTTCTTAGTGTATTGTACCAGGCAGTAAATGATGAAAATATGTCTTCTTATCGCTGCTGCTAAGCTTGGTCACTGGCTAAGGTGTTGTCTGCCAGGTTTCTGTATTTTATAATGACTGTTTTTCCTTCTGTAACTATTGAAGATTTTAGGGGAGATAATTTGAGACTAAGAAAATAATGGTTTTTCGACAAGCTTTTGCCCATTAATTTTAACAATTGTTCTCAGATCTTGCCTTCAACAGTGTTTACTCTGGTGTATTTCTTCTAGTCTCATTACCTCTTCTGTATTTGTTACTTGGAAGAGCTATACTCTCTCATTTATTGATTCAGCTATTTATCTCTGTTATTCTGGACTCATGGATGTTTAGTGTATTCTACTGATTATAATTCAATGCATCATTATTTACTTTGTTACTCAACTTCTTCCACTTTTAGATACTGGAAGCTCTTTTAGGTTGGCTCTTGTGACCTTTTGACAGGCTCCAATCATTTTTTGAGCACTTCCTTACTTCTGGACCAAAAGATGCTTCAAACTCATCTTATATTTTCCCTTCCTCACCCTCAAAATAAGCTACTTCTACAAAAAGTTCTGGCTTTCACTACTTAAAAACAGCATTTAGAGACAAAGATCTATGCTGCAGGTGACTTCGTTATTACTGGAATGTCACTGATTCTAGACTCCATCAGTGGTTCATGCCTTTACCAATACCATGCTGTATTGGTTAATGTGGCTTAATAATAAGCATTGACGTTGTGTAGTGTGAGGGTTATAACTTTGTTCATTTTCAAATTCATTTTGGTTATTAGTTCCTTCTTCACATGTAAATATTAGAATCAGAAGTATTGTTATCTACAAAACAACTTGATAAGATTTTTATTTGGTTTGCACAGATTAGATTAGAGTGGTTTGACAACAATATGGAGTCTTCCAGATCCTTATCTTTTAAACCTCTGATTTCTATACAAGATTCAGCCCAATGTATGGAAACCTATTTAAGGACACTCAGGAACTGAGTCTCCATACTAAAAACAGACCATAATGTTAGGCAATCAAAAAGTTGGGTAGGAAACAGTTCACAAAGTAATTTTTAATTTGATTTTGTCTCTCCCAAGTCAATAATGAATATAATAAAGGAAAGAAGAAAAAGATTTCCATATGGTAGCAGAGTAAGGGAACTGATAGCAGAATTTATCTATTTGCTTCTAAAGCTCTTGATAACATCCACACCAGATGTCCTGCCAAGTCTGAAATACTGTAAAAACATTCTTCATTTACGGAAACATAACGTTTCTTTTTTGCTTTGTAAACATTGCAAGTATGCCTCCTGTTTCTTTTCTTTTTCATATCCACCCCCACATATTTTTTTGGATGGAAAAAACCTAAGATAAGAAAACAAATGACTAAAATTATTTTTCCATCATAAATTCATTACTTGTGGAAGTACCTTGGATTTTATGTATCATAGGGACTTTGGAATAATCATTCCCAGTGCGTACACTGTGGTTTAGAGACCAAGGAAGACTAGCATATGACCTTTTAAAACCTGTTCTTGCTTTTGAGATTTTAAAAAATTAATGTGTTCACCAACATCTTTTAACTTCATCTCATACACAAGTTCAAATGATGCTTGGTGGGGAGAATATAAGTAGGTCCCTTTGGTGGTTTAGAAAATAGTCATATAAGGGCATAGGTGACTCAGAAAATTTTAACTCTTAAACATTACTAAGGGATAAACTAATATATTCACTTCTAGAAGTCCATATTCCCCATGATGGCTTTGTAGAAATGTTTCTGATGAAGTAAATTATATTGTGGTGTGGTAGATATGTCCTGATTTTAGCTGCTAGACAGTTTGGTCTAGAAAAAATATATATTATAATATCTATTCAATTTAATACATTTATATACTTATGTATGTTACATACACATGTTATATACATCTGTTATATAATATTTACATATGTATTGCTAATTGCTAATTGCTAAGTCACTTCAGTCGTGTCCGACTCTGTGTGACCCCATAGACTGCAGCCCACCAGGCTTCCCCGTCCCTGGGATTCTCCAGGCAAGAACACTGGAGTGGGTTGCCATTTCCTTCTCCAATGCATGAAAGTGAAAAGTTAAAGTGAAGTCGCTCAGTCGTGTCTGACCCTCAGCGACCCCATGGACTGCAGCCTTCTAGGCTCCTCCATCCATGGGATTTTCCAGGCAAGAATACTGGAGTGGGGTGCCATTGCCTTCTCTGTTACATATGTGTATATGTATTAAATTGAATATATATGTATATATATCTATTAAATTGAAGTATAGCTTATTTACAATATTGTGTTACTTTCTGGTATATAGCAAAGTGATCCATATATATTCTTTCTTAGATTCTTTCCTGTTATAGTTTATTACAAGATACTGAATATAGTTCCCTGTACAATACAGAAGGACCTTGTTAATACTCTATTTTATATATAGTAGTTTGTATCTGCTAATAATAAACACCTTAATTTATTCCCATCCCCTTTCCTTTTTGGTAACCAAAAGTTGATTTCTATGTCTGTGCCATTTTCTGTTTAATAAATAAGTTCCTTTGTGTCATTTTTTAAGATTCTACGGTAAGTGATATCATATGATATTTTTCTTTGTCTGACCTACTTCATTTAGTATAACATCTAGGTCCATTCATGTTGTTGCAAATGGCATTATTTCATCCTTTTTGATGGCCGAGTAGTATTCCACTGTGTACATACATATACCACATCTTTATCTATTCATCTGTCATGAAACTCTAGGTTGCTTCTATGTATTGGCTATTGTAAATAGTACAGCTATGAATATTGAAGTGTATGTATCTTTTCAAAGTAGAATTTTCTTTGGATATATGCTTAGGAGTGGAGTTGACAGTTTCTCTTGCTTTGTTAGTTCTCCTCCCCTAGAATTTGCTAGGTTTTGTTTCTCTCCTATTAAACAGTTGTTTTAGACTGCCACTGTCCTGAGGATAGTCATGAGGTAGAAACTTAAGGTCGTTCAGGTGTTCTCAGGATCTATGCCTTTTCCTGCATATGCCCAGTGACTTTCTAATTTCTCCTATATATTGCTTTTGAATGTTCTTGTCTTTAATGTCTGGTTCCCAAAGGTGGAACAGAGAAATATGAAGAGTAGGGTAAAGATTTTGGTCCCTTAACTCCCTCAGAAGACATTTTAATTGCAGGGGGAGGTCTTGCAGCAATGGCTGCCCTCCGTTTTTCTGCACATATATGATTAGAACTGGGAATCAGGAATCAGACACAGATCCCTGATATTTAGAGGACAGAGTCATCCTCACCCACCCTGCCTTCTGCAAGATGTGTATGAATTTGATTCAGAAATACATGGGAAGTGCAGGATGGGCTGGTTGTGCAAAGCTAAGAGTTGAAATTGATTGAAATTAATCACAGTGTATCATCTAAGACTTTCCCTTTAAATTGCAAAACTTCAATAGCTCCCCAGTTCCAAAGTATTTATATCAGGAGTCTCTGCCAGTGAAATTTATTTCTAGGTGGGGACTCAGATTGCTGGTACTTCCTACTCTATCTTCCTAGAATTCTTTGGCTTATAGTTTTTGATACAAGGATAGTATTTTTTTAACTGAGATATATATATCAGTTTATATCAATATATATAACTTTATATATTATTAACATTTAGCGCTTAAGGTGTATAGATCTACACATTTTCACAAATGCATACAGTCACGAACCACTGCCATTGGAACATAACAATACTATCATTTCCAAAAGGTTTATTTTGTAATCAATTCCTGCCTCAACTGCTGCTCATAGATGGGAAAAGGTATTTACAAAGCATAGATCTGATAAGGTCTTGTGTCTGAAATATAAGAACTTTCAAAATTCAAAAGTAAATTTAAAATATCAATAAAAATGGTAAAAAGGTTTAACAAATATTTCACCAAAGAATATATATGAATGGCAAACAAGTGTGCTGTCATTTGTCATTAGAGTAATACAGATTAAAATCATAATGAGAAAACACTACGGCTATACACATGTTGAATTAGCTAAAACAGATGGACCATGTCACGTGTCCACTAGAATGAGGAGGATCTGAAACCTCTGTGTACTGTTTGTGGGAACTGAAAATGTTACAGCCACTGTGAAAACATGTACTCATTCTGCCATTCTAATTTCTCAGCATTTACGCAAGAGTAATGAGACAGGGATCAAGACCATCCCCATGGAAAAGAAATGCAAAAAAGCAAAATGGCTGTCTGGGGAGGCCTTACAAAGAGCTGTGAAAAGAAGAGAAGTGAAAAGCAAAGGAGAAAAGGAAAGATATAAGCATCTGAATGCAGAGTTCCAAAGAACAGGAGGAAGAGATAAGAAAGCCTTCCTCAGTGATCAATGCAAAGAAATAGAGGAAAACAACAGAATGGGAAAGACTAGAGATTTCTTGAAGAAAATTAGAGATACCAAGGGAAATTTCATGCAAAGATGGGCTCGATAAAGGACAGAAATGGTATGGACCTAACAGAAGCAGAAGATATCAAGAATGGGTGGCAAGAATACACAGAAGAACTGTACAAAAAGATCTTCACAACCCAGATAATCACAATGGTGTGATCACTGACCTAGAGCCAGACATCCTGGAATGTGAAGTCAAGTGGGCCTTAGAAAGCATCACTGCAAACAAAGCTAGTGGAGGTGATGGAATTCCAGTTGAGCTATTTCAAATCCTGAAAGATGATGCTATGAAAGTGCTGCACTCAATATGCCAGCAAATTTGGAAAACTAGGCAGTGGCCACAGGACTGGAAAAGGTCAGTTTTCATTCCAATCCCAAAGAAAGGCAATGCCAAAGAATGCTCAAACTACCACACAATTGCACTCATCTCACATGCTAGTAAAGTAATGCTCAAAATTCTCCAAGCCAGGCTTCAGCAATATGTGAACCGTGAACTTCCTGATGTTCAAGCTGGTTTTAGAAAAGGCAGAGGAACCAGAGACCAAATTGCCAACACCTGCTGGATCATGGAAAAAGCAAGAGAGTTCCAGAAAAACATCTATTTCTGCTTTATTGACTATGCCAAAGCCTTTGACTGTGTGGATCAAATAAACTGTGGGAAATTCTGAAAGAGATGGGAATACCAGACCACCTGACCTGCCTCTTGAGAAATCTGTATGCAGGTCAGGAAGCAACAGTTAGAACTGGACATGGAACAACAGACTGGTTCCAAATAGGAAAAGGGGTACGTCAAGGATGTATACTGTCACCCTGCTTATTTAACTTATATGCAGAGTATATCATGAGAAATGCTGGACTGGAAGAAACACAAGCTGGAATCAAGATTGCTGGGAGAAATATCAATAACCTCAGACACACAGATGACACCACCCTTATGGCAGAAAGTGAAGAGGAACTCAAAAGCCTCTTGATGAAAGTGAAAGAGGAGAGTGCTCTTATTCACTCAATATTTGGAAAACTAAGATCATGGCATCTGGTCCCAACACTTCATGGGAAATAGATGGGGAAACAGTAGAAACAGTGTCAGACTTTATTTTTGGGGGCTCTAAAATCACTACAGACGGTGACTGCAGCCATGAAATTAAAGGACGCTTACTCCTTGGAAGGAAAGTTATGACCAACCTAGATAGCATATTCAAAAGCAGAGACATTACTTTGCCAACAAAGGTCCGTCTAGTCAAGGCTATGGTTTTTCCTGTCGTCATGTATGGATGTGAGTTGGACTGTGAAGAAGGCTGAGCGCTGAAGAATTGATAACTTTTAAACTGTGGTGTTGGAGAAGACTCTTGAGAGTCCCTTGGACTGCAAGGAGATCCAACCAGTCCATTCTGAAGGAGATCAGCCCTGGGATTTCTTTGGAAGGAATGATGCTAAAGCTGAAACTCCAGTACTTTGACTACCTCATGCGAAGAGTTGACTCATTGGAAAAGACTCTGATGCTGGGCGGGATTGAGGGTAGGAGGAGAAGGGGACAACAGAGGATGAGATGGCTGGATGGCATCACTGACTCAATGGACATGAGTCTGAGTGAACTCAGGGAGTTGGTGATGGACAGGGAGGCCTGGCATGCTGCTATTCATGAGGTCGCAAAGAGTCGGACAAAACTGAGTGACTGAACTGAACTTAACTTAATGAAATGATATGTGCATGTGAAGACTTGTACATGAGTGTTCATAGCAGCTTTATTTGTTGCCTTTTGAGTTTGGCTTCTGTATTTAGGATTCACACAAAGAGAGGTTTTTTGTTTTTTTTTTTTAATGAACTTTATATTCTATCTTTCAATCTGTTTTCTTGCCATTTCTTTAACATGATCAATAGATGTTTTTGAAGAGTATGTCTTCTATCCAGATTATCACCTAAGCAGACGATGTGGTAGATGAGACAATGGCTCTTGTCCTCAAAGAGCTTATGGTCTAGCAGGTATGATGGGCATGGATGCAAACGTTATGGGGGACACTAAGAAGTTCAGGTTTCAAGAGGAACCAAAATTAATAAATTAACTCTAGTGCAGGATATAATGCTTCTGTGAAAATTAAGCATTTAAAAGTAAGCATAAAGACATATAAGTAGGATTTTACAATCATGTGCTTGACCAGTACTGCTCCATAATACTTTTCCAAGGTAAAACAAGGAAAAGATAAGGATGATATTGTGAAGTTATTGGATGTAAGAGATTTTGCTTTATCCTGAGCTTGTGTTCCTTCTAATTTTTTGTGTTAACATTTTTTATCTGTAGTATTAAATAATAACTATTTGCATTTTGTGTGTCCATATAGTCAAAGCTATGGCTTTTCAAGTAATCATGTACAGATGTGAGTGTTAGACCATAAAGAAGGCTGAGCACCAAAGAATTGATGCTTTCAAATTGTGGTGCTGGAGAACATGCTTGAGAGTCCTGTGGACTAAAAGGAGATCGAACCAGTTAATCATAAAGGAAATTAACCCTGAATATTCACTGGACAGACTCCAATCCTTTGGCCGTCTGCTACGAAGAGCTGACTCTTTGGAAAAGACCCTGATGTGGGGAAAGAGTGAAGACAAAAGGAGAAGGGGACAGCAGAGGATGAGATGGTTAGATAACATCACTGACCCATTGGAAATGAATTTGAGCAAACTCTGGGAGATGTGAAGGATGGGAAGCCTGATGTGCTGTAGTCTATGGGGTCACAAGGAGTCACACACAATGACTGAAGAAGAAAATATAAGAAATTTATTAAATATTGATGAATTGGATGAAGTGTAAATGGGAGTTCCTTGATTCCTCTTGGAAGTTTTTGGTAAGCTTGATAGTTTTCAAAACAATACATTTAAAAGTCCTTTCACTAATGAAAATAAAGGTATAGTAGATGGTAATCATTTTGATTAAAAAATTAAAAATTAACAGAATTTCATTCAATTTTAGAATTTTTTTATTGTTTCTTGAAAACCCTTGTTCTTTCGTCATGGCTCCTTCCTCCATCTTCTAAGCCAGCACTATAACCTCTTCAATCTCTCTCAAACTCTGACCCTGATGCTTCCCTCATTCAACAATAAGAATACTTGTGATGATGCAGGATGATCACCCCACCTGACCTAAGGTCAGCTACCTTAACTCCACTTTCCCATGTGACATGGCATACTCTGAGGTCCTGGGGCTTAGAAGGTCACATCTTGGGGAGACTATTAGTTTGCCCACTATGTAGGGAATGTTAGCGGGACATTTCAGGCCACTGGGTGGTAGTGAACATGTAGTGTGGCATGTAGGGAGAGCAGAGTGGTGGGAAGGAGCCGGTAGCATAGAGACGCTTTAAAGACAAGTCAAGCATCTGGGACTTCACCCACTGGGAAACCACAGGAGGGTGTTAAATAGGGCTGACATTTTCATATTTGTATTCATGGAAGTTTACCCTGGTTTTGCTGGAGAAAATAGGTTGGATAAGAGTGATTGGCTGAGTAGCAGATCGTGAAGCTGTTCTAGTCATTCAGATAAAAGCTGACAATATTCTGGACTTGGTAGCAGCCATGGGAAAACAGAAACAAATGACCCTCCATTAGCACTGGAAGAAGTGAAAACTTGGAAGTGGCTTCCCCAGATGGCAGTGTCATCTTCAGTGACATTAAAGTAAAAGTTAGAATGAAGAACTGAATTGACAAGATTTGGTGAATGACCAGATGATGAGGGTTGAGAAGGAGTGTACTGGTCAGTGTTCAATCATGGAAGCAGAACCAGTAGGATGTATGGTTTTTCTATATGGATTTCATATTTGGGATTGCATTTGCAGCTGTGCAGCTAGGTTAAATGAGCCCAAGGACCACTGGAAAGGAAGTCAGGGAGGAAAGATCAGGAGCAGGAAGGAACCCCCAGAGCAGAGGTTAGAGCTTATTGCTCACAGGCAGACAGTTAAAAGAGAAGGTCCAGGTGGAAGGGGAATAATTAATTGCAGACTCTGCTGCTGTTTGCAGCCTCAGGTCTCATGAAAGACCTCAAACTGTTTAAGGCAGACCCTCCCAGGATCATCTCCCTTTTCATTATCATAAAGTCAGCTGATTGAGAACATAATTAACAGGAAAAAAAAATCCCTTCATAGAGCACTTAGAGCAGTGTTTGGTTGAACACTGCAAAGAACATGTGTGTATGCTACAAAATGGCCACTGCTTTTCATCCATGCTCCAATTCTTATGAGAAATCTCCCTTGAACTCCACAAACATTCTAGAAAGGGAATTCCAGAGGTAGCAGTTGAGCCCAGCCAAGTCGACATGTCACAAAGCTATAACATGGAGGAAGGGGTGAAGGGTAAAGTAAAGATTCATGCATGAGCCAATGGGAGGGGGCTTTGGGAAGACAGCCACCCCTGTGAGGCACAGTGAGCCATATGGTAGAGAGACTCTTTTTTATTTTATATCCTTAGGTGCCATCATGATCCCATACAGAAAAGATGGACATACGGACAGTAAGGCTTATTCATGAACAATAAGCCTCATTCTAGACCTCTCCTCTTTTCCACACTCTGCTATGACTCAGCCCTATATTTGCAGGAGCCCCAGAGAGCTGACAAAGGACATGTGACTAAGACCTTTAGTTTTCATCTGGAATTTTACTGCCTGTTATCTATACTCACACTCCTTGAATTCTTGGCCTCCTGGATACTCAACAAATGGCATCTATTCTACTCATCTCTCTGGTGGTGTGTTCGCAGGAAGCTGCAGCAAGCACTTGAAGAGGGTACGCCCTGGATGGAGGGATGGATGTAAAGCCACCATCTTGGCTCCCTGTTGCCTTAGAAAACTCAAGGGGCCACTCCAAGGTGGCCACTGCTGACTCTTGGCCACATGTGCCCTTTGCATGCTGTGAGAGGACACAGTTGTGCTTTCTTGATGTCATCATTAGAAAGTTAGAAATATACCTACCACAAGCATCCTTTGTTTTCTGGAACCCATCCAACTTAATGTCTTAGATCTTAGAGTGAAATGTGCTCCCATGATGCTTATTAACACATTTAGTCATTTACACACATTTACAACTTATGGAGCTCTGGGATTTTGAAAGTTACTCTCTTGACTCTGAAATTTAGAAAATTTTCTAAAGCCACCATACACTGAGAGTGAACTGTGTGTGATGAGTTTTTAACATATATCTTATTTTTCCTCCATGGTCAACCCAAAAGATGGGCATGATCATCTACACTTTGCAAGTGAGGACACAGCCCAGAGTCACACATTCAGGAAATGGGAGCTTTTTGAAGCCATGCCTGTCTGACTCAGTGGCAATACTTTATCCTCCTTGACTTACTGTGCACCTAAATCCTCACGGGCAACTCAGTGACTTTACCCACGTGATAAAGTAATACATCTGGACATCAACAGTATTCTCCTGCAATTGAACAGGAAAGACACTCGTCCTTAAGTACTCCATTACTGAAAATTGCCATTAAATATAAGAAAACCACAAACTAACAGGGCAAACATGACACAAGTGGCCAGAAACAGTAATGAAATTGAACTTTGTCAAGTCCCATCAAGGTCCTAAAACTTGTTGTTTATTTAGGCATACTTAAGAGATATGGGTTTGAGCCCTGGGTGGGGAAGATCCCCTGGAGGAGGGCATGGCAACCCACTCCAGAATTCTTGCCTGGAGAATCCCATGGACAGAGGAGCCTGGAGGGCTAGAGTCCATAGGGTTGTAAAGAGTTGGACGTGACTGAAGCGACCTAGCATTCATGCACAACGAGACACATATGATAGAAATTGAAAAAAAAAAAAAAAACCTGATACAAATTCTGAGCTAAAGGAATTTTATGTCCTAGTAGAGAGAGATGTGACATAGATTATTATAACATACAATAGCAAAGACTGGACACGATAAGGGAAGAGCAGATAAGGTTTCTGTAAGACAGAGGGCAGAGATGTGTAGCGGATTCACCAAGAGTCATGTTCTTGACACTGTCTCAGTCTACCTCCTACACTGAATCCCTACATTTGGAAATATAGTCACCCCGAATTTGGGTTAACCAAGGGTGAGTCTGTTAAGACAATCGAACTGGCTGGCATACAGTGGTCCACACAGACACAGTGTAGTAAACCAAAGTGTCATCAGTGGCCTTATAAAGGCAGAGCACTCTCAAATGGCTTTTACAGGTAGCCAGCATTTAGACCCTGATGCTGGGAAAGACTGAAGGCAGGAGGAGAAGGCCCAACAGAGGATGAGATGGTTGGATGGTATCACCAACTCAATGGACGTGAGTCTGAGCAAACTGCAGGAGATAGTGAAGGATAGTGAAGCCTGGCATGCTGCTGTCCTTTGGGTCGCAAAGGGTTGGACATGACTTAGTGACTAAGTGACTGAACAACAACATTGAGATTGGCTAATTCTTGGTACGGTCTGTGTTTTTTAAATATCTTACTCTGTTCTCAGACTTTGCAGAAGTATGCAAATGATTGTGTGTGTGTGTGTGCGCACATGTAAGAGAAAAAGAGAGAGACAAAAACAGAAAGACAGAGACAGAGAGGGATCATGATCACAATAATGAGTTCTAGGGATTCAGGACAGTATCAGTGCAAAAGAAATCCAGACCACTCTGCCTCGATTGTGACTCCTACACCTTTCTCATTTATACCCAGGTTTTTGATAGCTCCCTCTTTCTCTTTTAAAATTAAAAAAAAAAAATATTTCGGCTCTGCTAGGTCTTTGTTGCTGCATGTGGGCTTTGTGTAGTTGTGGTGAGTGGGGGTTACTCTCCAGCTGTGGTGTGCAGGCTTCTCATAACAGTGGTTTCTCCTGTTGCAGAGCATGGGCTCTAGATGTGCAGGTTTCGGTAGTTGCAGCACACAGGCTCAGTAGTTGTGCTGCTTGGGCTTAGTTGCTCCCCAGCATCCCCAGTTGCTTCCCAGACCAGGGCTCAAATCCATGTCCCCAACATTGGCAGGTGGATTCTTGTCCACTGTACCACCAGGGAAATTCTCCCTCTTCCTTAACTGATCTTTGAAGTCTTCTTGCCTCTATGATTCTGAGTATGAACCCATGGCTCAGTTCTGTTCAGTTCAGTCACTCAGTCGTGTCTGACTCTTTGCAACCTCATAGACTGCAGCAGGCCAGGTCTCTCTGTCCATCACCAACTCCCAGAGCTTACTCAAACTCATGTCCATTGAGTCGGTGGTACCATCCAACCATCTCATCCTCTGTTGTCCCCTTCTCCTCCTGCCCTCAATCTTTCCCAGCATCAGGGTCTTTTCAAATGAGTCAGTTCTTCCCATCAGGTGGCCAAAGTATTGGAGTTTCAGCTTCAGCATCAGTCCTTCCAACAAACATTCAGGACTGATTTACTTTAGGATGGACTGATTGGATCTCCTTGCTGTCCAAGGGACTCTCAAGAGTCTTCTCCAACACCACAGTTCAAAAGCATCAATTCTTCAGTGCTCAGTTTTCTTTATAGTCCAACTCTCACATCCATACATGACTACTGGAAAAATCACAGCTTTGACTAGATGGACATTTGCTGGCAAAGTAATGTCTCTGCTTTTTACTATGCTGTCTAGGTTAGTCAGAGCTTTTCTTCCAAGGAGGAAGCGTCTTTTAATTTCATGACTGCAGTCACCATCAACACACTCTTAATAATAAACTTGCCCATCAAATGGACCTCAGTGCTGTGCTATCTGGATCTCACTCAAGCCTGCCAAGTAAATGAGAGGTGCTAGGTCTCTCTCCCAGTTCTAGCTTGATATCTAGCAGCACAGCCATGTGTGGACATTCTTCATGATCTGATACTCTGAGGCATGGCAGCTTCAACCTGAACTGTGAAAGTGTGAACATGTTAGTCTCTCAATGGTGTCTTACTCTTTGCAACCCAATGGACTATAGCCCACCAGTTTCCTCTGTCCATAGAGTTCTCCAGGCAAGAATACTGGAGTGGGTAGCATTTCCCTTCTCCAGGGGACCTTCCCAACCCAGGGATCAAACCCAGGTCTCCTGCATTGCAGACATTCTTTATCGTCTGAGTCACCAGGGAAACCAGAACTGGATCATCCTTAAAAAGAAAATAGCTAAGCGCTTTGAGTTCACTTAGAAACTGATTTTAAAAGTCAGGGATTCTTTTTCATTCCTATTGATAAAGACAACAATATAGATGATTATGCTCCCCCCCACCCCAGGGAAGCTCACAGAAACACATAGAAATCTCAGTATAAGCATAATATTTAACCCCACCATCCAGATGGTCAGAAATAAGACTAATTATATTCTTTGGAGCCAAAGATGGAGAAGCTCTATACAGTCAGCAAAAACAAGACAGGGTGCTGACTATGGCTCAGATAATGAACTCCTTATTGCAAAATTCAGACTTAAATTGAAGAACGTATGGAAAACCACTAGGCCATTCTGGTGTGACCTAAATCAGATCACTTATGATTATAAAGTGAAAGTGACAAATAGATTTAAGGGATTAGATCTGAAATATCAATATCTTTAGGCAGAGTGCCTGAAGAATTATAGATGGAGGTTCATAACATTGTACAGGAGGTGGTGATAAAAATCATCCCAAGAAAAAGAAATGTGAAAAGCAAAATGGTTGTCTCAGTTCAGTCGCTCAGTTGTGTCTGACACTTTGTGACCCCATGGACAGCAGCATGCCAGGCCTCCCTGTTCATTACTAACTTCTGGAGTTTACCCAAACTCATGTCCATTGAGTTTCCACTGTTTCCCCATCTATTTGCCATGAAGTGATGGGACCAGATGCCATAATCTTAGTTTTCTGAATGTTGAGCTTTAAGCCAACTTTTTCACCCTCCCTTTTCACTTTCATCAAGAGGTTCTTTAGTTCTTCCACACTTTCTGCCATAAGGGTGGTGTTATCTGCATATCTGAGGTTATGTCTGAGGAGGCCTTATAAACAGCTGAGAAAAGAAAAGAAGTGAAAGGCAATGGAGAAAAGGAAAGATATGCCCATCTGAAAAGAGAGTTCCAAAGAATAGCAAGGAGAGATAAGAAAGCCTTCCTAAGTGAACAATGCAAAGAAACAGAAAAAAACAATAGAATGGGAGAGGCTAGAGATCTCTTCAAGAAAATTAGAAATACCAAGGGAACAGTTCATGCAAAGATGGGCACAATAAAGGACAGAAACAGTATGGACCTAACAAAAGCAGAAGATATTAAGAAGAGGTGGCAAGAATATACAGAAGAACTATACAAAAAAGATATTAATGACCCAGAAAACCATGATGTTGTGATTACTCACCTGGAGCCAGGCATCTTGGAGTGCAAAGTCAAGTGGGCCTTAAGAAGCATCACTATGAACAAAACTAGTTGAAGTAATGGAATTCTGGCTGAGCTATCTCAAATCCTAAAAGATGATGCTGTTAAAGTACTGCACTCAATTTGGAAAACTCAGCAGTGGCCACAGGACTGGAAAAGGTCAGTTTTCATTCCAATCCCAAGGAAAGGCAATGCCAAAGAATGTTCCAACTACCACACAATTGCTCTCATTTCACACACGAGCAAAGTAATGCTCAAAATTCTCCAAGTGAGGCTTCAATAGTATGTGAACTGAGAACTTCAAGATATATGTTCAAGCCACATTTAGAAAAGGCAGAGGAACAAGAGATCAAATTGCCAACATCCATTGGTGTTGGGAGGCACAGTGCAAAATAGCCTTGAAGGAGAAGGTCCTCAGGGAAATGGTGAAGGGCCAGAAGTACCTAGGCATTGTGTACTGATAGCTGAAAAACATCTCCTGCCTTTGGCTATGCTCGGCGCCAAGATTTAACAATTAAATATTAAAGATGTTGCTTGAGAAATGGGTCATGGGATAAACACATGGGTCATTAAGAACGCGCTGTTCCTTGAAATATCTTTTACTGATTATGTCTTAGCCTTGTACATGCCCTGCTAGCTGTATGCTCTAAGCTCTTTGTTCCTCACTCCTATAAAAAGGCTCGACTGCAGAAATAAAATTGTCAGTCCTTGCAGAGACTGTCCAAGTGTTGTTCTTTCAGATTCGCCATTTCCAAATCCCGGAGAGAAAACTCCAACAGTTGGATCATAGAAAGAGCAAGAAAATTCCAGAAAAACATCTACTTCTGCTTCATTGACTATGCTAAAGGCTTTGACTGTGTGGATCACAAAAAACTGTGGAAAATTCTGAAAGAGATGGGACTACTAGACCACTTTACCTGCCTCCTGAGAAACCTGCATGAGATCAAGAAGTAACAGAACCAGATATGGAAAAATGGACTGATTCATATTGGGAAAGGAGTACTTCAAGGCTGTATATTGTCACTGTGCTTATTTAACTTACATGCAGAGTACATCATGAGAAATGCTGGGTTGGATGAAGCACAAGCTGGAATCAAGATTGCTGGGAGAAATATCAATAACCTCAGATATGCAGATGACACCATCCTTATGGCAGAAAGTGAAGAAGAACTAAAGAGCCTCTTGATGAAAGTGAAAGAGGAGAGTGAAAAACTCAACATTTAGAAAACTAAGATCATGGCATCTGGTTCCATCACTTCATGGCAAATAGATGGAGAAACAATGGAAACAGTGACAGATTTTATTTTCTTGGGCTACAAAATCACTGCAGGTGGTAACTGCAGTCATGAAATTTAAAGACACTTGCTCCTTGGAAGAAAAGTTCTGACCAACCTAGACAGCATATTAAAAAGCAGAAACATTACTTTGCCAACAAAGGTCTGTCTAGTTAAGGCTATGGTTTTTCCAGTGGTCATGTATGGTTGTGAGAGTTGGACCATAAAGAAGGCTGAGCACCAAAAGATTGATGCTCTGATCTGTGGTGTTGGAGAAGACTCTTGAGAGTCCCTTGGACTGCAAGAGATCCAACCAATCCATCCTAAAGGAGATCAGTCCTGAATGTTCATTGGAAGGACTGATATTGAAGCTGAAATTCCAATACTTTGGCCACCTGATTGGATGAGCTGAATCATTAGAAAGACCCTGATGCTGGGAAAGATTGAAGACAGGAGAAGAAGGGGATGACAGAAGATGAGATGGTTGGATGGCATCACCAACTCAATGGACATGAGTTTGAGCAAGCTCTGGGAGATGGTGAATGATAGGGAAGCCTGGAGTGCTGCAGTCCGTGGGTCCAAAGAGTCGGACATGACTACATGTCTGAACAACAACAAAAATCATAAGTCAGTATTTTTTTTTCCAAGAAAAGTTTTGCTCTTCTAAGTTTCAGTCCATTCCTCAGTAAAGCCTTGTAATATAAAGCAATACCAGTAATCAGTACACAGAGGACTGGAAGAAATATTTCTTTAATTTTTAGAAAAAAGCCCTGAATTCCGGTAAGTTGGCTTAGGCATTTCCTCCCAGGAAGAAAATGCAGGATCACTGGAAAAGTCTGTAGTATACTATAGAGCCTGTGAATGCTTCAGGTAAAAAGAATAGTGCAAGTGTGTGATCAGAAGGGCCAGAGAAAAGCATGCTGGTTTGGGCTTTGTCAATTTGGTTAGTCAAAACCTGTATTTACCCAGATTTCCACTCCCTACATGATCATGAGTCGTACTCAGGCAAAAATGAAGGAAGTGATGGAGGGCAGCGGTGATAGTCAGCCATCATGCTCTGATGTTGTCATGATCCCAGAATTTCCTTCTACTCTGTTCAGTTCAGTTTAGTCACTCAGTTGTGCCCGACTCTTTGCAACCTCATGGACTGCAGCACTCCAGGCCTCCCTGTCTATCACCAACTCCCGGAGTTTACTCACACTCATCTCCATTGAGTTGGTGATGTCATCCAACCATCTTATCCTCTGTTGTCCCCTTCTCCTCCCACCTACAATCCTTCCCAGCATCAGGGTCTTTTCAAATGAGTCAGCTCTTTCCATCAGGTGGCCAAAGTATTTGAGTTTCAGCTTCAATATCAGTCCTTCCAATGAACATTCAGGACTGATCTCCTTTAGGATGGATTGGTTGGATCTCCTTGCTGTCCAAGGGACTCTTCAAGAGTCTTCTCCAACACCACAGTTTAAAAGCATCAATTCTTCGGCACTCAGTTTTCTTTATAGTCCAACTCTCACATCCATACATGACTACTGAAAAAACCATAGCCTTGATGAAATGGACCTTTGTTGGTAAAGTAATGTCTCTGTTTTTTAATATGCTGTCTAGGTTGGTCATAACTTTCCTTCCAAGGAGTAAGCATCTTAATTTCATGGCTGCAGTCACCATATGCAGTGATTTTGGAGCCCCCCCAAATAAAGTCAGCCACTGTTTCCACTGTTTACGCATCTATTTGCCATGAAGTGATGGGACCGGATGCCATGATCTTAGTTTTTTGAATGTTAAGCTTTAAGCCAACTTCTTCACTCTTTTCTTTCACTTTGAACAAGAGGCTCTTTAGTTTTTCTTCACTTTCTGACATGAGGGTGGTGTCATCTGCATATCTGTTATTGATATTTCTATCCCAGCATTCTTGATTTCAGCTTGTGCTTTATCCAGCCCAGCATTTCTCATGATCCACTCTGTAGATCCACATTAATGACTAAACACCCTTGGCCTCCAAGAATGACCATTGGTGACTCCCTTCCCTATGTATCTCCCCTCCCGGACTTGAACTTCCCTGCTCCTCCCACGACTGTGTAAGGTCAAATTCCTAGAGTCATGTAACTTGAGTGTTTCTAGCTCCCTGGATGGGCCGTGACTGACATGAGAAGTGACAAGGGCACCAGATGTATCTCTTCAACTTGCCATCATGAGTACTAACCCCACAGAGCCTCCCAAGGGAAAGCTCTTGCTTAGCTCCAGGAAAATAAGAAATTACAACTTGGGTTTCCAGAATGTAGTGGTATTTGTTCATTCATTCATTCAACACATATCTAGAAAGCTCTCAAAATGTGCTAGACATTCTTGCAGTGAGGATGCAGTTAAACTAAAATAGGCATATCACTCAATTCTTTGTCCAAACCAGCTCTGTTTGAGAGTGAACAGGGGACTATTAAATAGGCAGACTTCTCTGGTGGATCAGACGGTAAAGCATCTGCCTACAATGCAAATACACCAGGGACTTCCCTGGCTGACTAGTGGTTGGGATTCCATGCTCCCAATGTAGGGGCAGGGGTTCAATCCCCGGTCGGGGAACTAGGATCCTGCATGCCACACAGTGCAAGAATGCCAAAAATAATAATAAATAATAAAAGTGCCAATAATGATAATAGCAATACCAGCAATAATAAGTTAAAACATTTTAAATGCATAATATTAAAATATATATACCAGGAAAAAAAAAGCATAAACTGAGGCTGTGCTAAACAAATCAGGATATAGATGAAACACTGTGGTTGTCTTGGTTGTAAGTCAAGTCAGAAAGACATAATTTAAACATAATCTCGCAAATACATGTAAATTTACAAGGATGAGTACAGCTAAGAAGAAGGGGTCCACAGAGCAGATCACTCTTCATGGGATGACTGAGCTCCATTAAGAGGTCAAAGGAGGCTGCTGACTGCTCTGCTGTCATGGGTGCTCTCTCCTTCTCCTCCTCCTTCTCGCCTTCCCTCTCCTCTCTTCCAGGTGAACGTTACACTGGTAGGAAAGGGATCTGCCCGAGTGGCCGAGTGTGCAGGTCATTCATGTGAGGAGTCGGTGTGCAGGTAAAGCCCACATGAAAGTGCAATAATTTAGTGGTTAGTGATTTGGGGTATGCCTAGGCTGGAAGAGGGCCCTTCTAGAACTTAATCTGGTGTAAGTAAAGGATCCTGGGGACTTCCCTGGCAGGTGAGTACTTTGGACTCTGAGCTCCTACTGGAGGGGACCCGGGTTCTAACCCCAGTTGGGGAATTAAGATTCTGCATGATGCATAGAGCGTATCCTGACCTGGGTGGGAGGGATTCCATTTTCATCTTTATTTTTTCACTTTTGGACCAGAGATTTTAGTCTTAATGCTGACTTCATTCTTTGCTAGCTGTTGGACAAACTCCCTTTTACTTTTCTTAGCCTTAGTGTTCTCATCTGTAAAATGATTATCATAATGGCAATACTTCTCCTAAGATGGTTTTAGAGCTAAAGTAAGACAAAGAATGTAAATGCCTAGATAGAGATTGACATATAATAATCTTTATATAAATATTACTTCTTTGTGTTGAGGATGATTTTTAAAATTATTGCTGGGTGATAAAACTATTTGGTGAAACTCACACAGTTATTCCCCAGAGAAAGAGAAATCATTGTTCAAGTGCTTCTCTGTTTCATTACTTTAGTCCCTATGGATTTAAAACTTGGTTATTTCCAGAATGTCTAAAATATTACAAATATGAAGAAAATAATTTTCCTGTATTTCTACATCTTAAAGCTACATATTGTTAACATTTTATTTCCTTTCCATCTTTTTATGTAGTTATGCTAAAGTATATAACATGCTGTGCTGTGCTTAGTCTCTTAGTTGTGTCCAACTCTTTGGGACCCCATGGACTGTAGCCCTCCAGGATCCTTTGTCCACGGGATTTCCCTGGCAAGAATACTGGAGTGGGTTGCCATTTCCTTCTCCAAAAATATATAACATATTGTATTATATATGCTGAGGTTTTTGTTAACATTTTCTGACTTAAAAATTATAGATGTCCAAGGTAGAAAAATTATAAATGCTTACAGAATGCTTACCTGAAACTCTGAAAGTGTACATTTGTTAGTTAATATTGTGGGTGTATTTTCTTGTAACCTTAATCTATGCTTTTAAAGAAACATAGTGGACACCATACTGTGCACACTGATTTTAAGCATGAACAAAGAGACGTTTATAGATCCTATATGAGTCATTGGTAAAGAATTATTCAGTAACAGCTAATATCAATCCCTGAGTGGATTTATTAGGTTTTCTAATTAAAAATCTCCAATTGCTGCTATCTTCCACATAAATTTTAAAGAAGCCAAAAACCATTACTCAAGTAACTTGCAATGCAATTGGGCGTTATATTGTTTAGGCACCTTTAATCTTTTGAATAAAGGAAACAAATAAAACTTTAATCCTACTCATAGCTCTGTGTCCCAAATATTGGGTTGGCCAAAAAGTTCATTAGGGTTTTTGATGCAATGTTATGGAAAAACCCAAACAAACTTTTTGTCCTATCAAATACTTCAGTATTTAGCCACAGTTGGCAAGGGAAGACACAAAATAAAACAATTTTTACTTCTGGTGTCTTCAACCAGGGCTATGGCTGATTATAAAACATACTGTCTGTTACTAAGTGACTTAAATCCAAAGGAAGCACTCCAGGGTCAAGTTTTACCCCCAAATTGCAGATCATTCTGATAACATGTGAACCTTCTCAATTCTAGGCTTGGGATGAACACAGAGGAAGGGAAACCTTAATAAATCATTTATGCCATTCTTAGTTGTCTATAAGGGCTTCCCTGGTGGCTTAGGGGTAAGGAATCTGCCTGCCAATGCAGGAGACACGTGTTTGACCTCTGGGTCAGGAAGATCACCTGGAGAAGGAAATGGCAACCCACTCCAGTATTCTTGCCTGGGAAATCCCATGGACAGAGGAGACTGGAAGGCTACAGTCCACAAGGTTGTAAGAGTCGGACAACGGCTTAGCGACTAAACCATCACCACCAGTTGTCTATAAAGGATGAGATAAAAAGATGAGACAGACGTAATCTGAGTTACTTTAGAGAAAGCAATACAGTTTTGTTTTTAGGTATCTTATGTTAACATAAGTTATGCTAAGTAGACTATATATATGGGTGTGTTAGAATTACATTTTGATTCATCTCTCATCTAACTGAAATTATTCAAAATGCCAGGGTCATTTTCTGAGCAACTGAATGTTTAAATCTTTCTCTTGGACAACTTGACAAGGTAACATGCACAGGCTATATATCTTCCTTTGTGCACAGGACTCAATTGTCTTCTTAGAGTATAGATGATCTTCTCAACTGCAGTTAGAGTTGCAGAGATTAATTACCAAAGACAACGGCTATTCATTTATTCAGGTTAGCAGACAACTGCTGACCTACTCCATAGGCTTAACAAATTTTTCTTCACTTTTGAAATTCACAACTTCTGTCAGGATGTAGGTGTCTCTTGGTGTGGATTTTTCCTAGAACATAGTAAAACTTAAATTTGTAGCCTCACATTTTAAAGTTCAACCTCAACAAAGTGTATGAACATGAAAGCTGTTTTTCTCAAATATGCCGTTGATTATTGCTTCTGTAGCGCTTCCCCAAGGTCTCTTACATATAAATTTTTATCTTTAACATCGTCAATTCTGTATTTTGCTGCCTCCAGTAGAAAGTTTAACCTTGTGATTCTATTGCAAACTCCCTTGGAATAATTCCCTGTTACATTTACCTGCTCTTCATGTCTTCATACTCCTTTCTCATCAGTCTTCTCTCTCCTTCTGACCTTTTCTTCATTTTCATACTTCAATTAGTTGATGTCAGATTTTCAGAATTATCTTGCAGCACTTACAGTAAATATGTTTTTTTTTAATTAATTTTATTTTATTTTTAAACTTTACATAATTGTATTAGTTTTGCCAAATATCAAAATGAATCCACCACAGGTATACATGTGTTCCCGATCCTGAACCCTCCTCCCTCCCCATACCATCCCTCTGGGTCGTCCCAGTGCACCAGCCCCAAGCATCCAGTATCGTGCATCGAACCTGGACTGGCATCTAGTTTCATTCATGATATTTTACATGTTTCAATGCCATTCTCCCAAATCTTCCCACCCTCTCCCTCTCCCACAGAGTCCATAAGACTGTTCTATACATCAGTGTCTCTTTTGCTGTCTCGTACACAGGGTTATTGTTATCATCTTTCTAAATTCCATATATATGCGTTAGTATACTGTATTGGTGTTTTTCCTTCTGGCTTACTTCACTCTGTATAATAGGCTCCAGTATCATCCACCTCATTAGAATTGATTCAAATGTATTCTTTTTAATGGCTGAGTAATACTCCATTGTGTATATGTACCACAGCTTTCTTATCCATTCATCTGCTGATGGACATCTAGGTTGCTTCCAAGTCCTGGCTATTATAAACAGTGCTGCGATGAACATTGGGGTACACCTGTCTCTTTCCCTTCTGGTTTTCTCAGTGTGTATGCCCAGCAGTGGGATTGCTGGATCATAAGGCAGGTCTATTTCCAGTTTTTTAAGGAATCTCCACACTGTTCTCCATAGTGGCTGTACTAGTTTGCATTCCCACCAAGAGTGTAAGAGGGTTCCCTTTTCTCCACACCCTCTCCAGCGTTTATTATTTGTAGACTTTTGGATCGCAGCCATTCTGACTGGTGTGAAATGGTTTTAAAGAACTTTTTCTTCTGTCTAAGTCTTCAGGATGGGGTTCCCTTTACCTAAGTCTGTTGTATTTAATGTTCACACATGCTCCAGTGATGTGAGATATAATCAGACTCCTTGTTAATTTACGCAATGGGTATAGATTATTTTCTGGCTCTGTCACTGTGCTTTCTGAACAAGACCTTGCTGATATTTTCTGTTGCCCATGGGCTGCTTTGGACCATAAAGAAGGCTGAGTGCTGAAGAATTGATGTTTTCGAACTGTGCTGCTGGAGAAGACTCTTGAAGGTCCCTTAAACTACAAGGAGATCAAACCAGTCAGTCTTAACTGAAATCAACCCTGAATATTCTTTGGAAGACTGATGCTGAAGCTCCAATACTTTGGCCACCTGATTCAAAGAACTGACATTGGAAAAACCCTGATGCTGGGAAAGACTGAGGGCAGGAGGAGAAGGGAGTGACAGAGGATGGGATAGTTGGGTGGTATCACTGACTCTAGGGATATGAGTTTGAGCAAACTCTGGGAGATAGTGAAGGACAGGGAAGCCTGGCTTGTTGCAGTCCATGGGGTCACAAAGAGTCAGACATGACTTAGCAACTGAACAACAGCAAAAAAAAAAAAAAAAATGGGCTGCTTTGAAGCTCACAAGGCTCCCTTGGCCTGTGGTTTTCAGTTGTGTTCAGGCAATAGGAACCTACAGCAGGAGAATGGAGGGAGGGAGAGAGTGAGGTGGTATTTATTTCTCTGGCTCCTTCCTGAGGTCGCTGGTCACTTGATTTAAGGTTACAGGCCCAACTAAGGCATCCCTTCCTCAAAGTTCTCTATATCTAGATTCTGGCAACTGTTCCGCCTTCCCCTCCCCCTGTCATTTCATGCTTGAGGGTAATCACAGCCCTCTTGTTTTTAACTCCAGGGTACTCTCCTCTCAATGTTTATTTCCCTTACATTTATGAACAGTTCTTTCTGAAATGCATCAATGACACATTAATTTCATGTGTCAACTTGGTGAGGTTATGGTGCCCACTAGTATGGCATCAAACTGGTTTAGAACTTGCTGTGAAGGCATTTGGTAGATGTGATTAACAATTACAATCAATTAACTTTTACATTCAGATTCTCTTCCATGGTATCAGTGGGCCTTGTCTAACCAGCTGAAGGCCTTAGGAATAAACATGGACATTTCCCAGAGAAGGAGAAATTGTTTCAGAACGGTAACATAGATAATCTGCCTGAGTTATCAGCCTATGGGACTTCCCTACAGGTTTCAGACTTGCAAGTCCTCACAGTCTTGTTCAACCAGTTCTTTAAAATCATTTTCTCTTTTTCTCTCTCAAAAGATCTATCTCTTTATCTATCTGTCCATCTGTCTCTCCAACTTGTTTTGTTACTACAGAGAACTCTGACAGACATATACATACTCAAATTATTCTAATTTGAGAGATGTAAAAGAGAGATATGGGTTCGAACTCTGGGATGGGAAGATCCCCTGGAAGAGGGCATAGCAATACACTCCAGTATTCTTGCCTGGAGAATTCCATGCACAGAAGACCCTGGCGGGCTACAGTCCGTGGGGTCACAAAGAGTGGGATACAACTGAAGCGACTTAGCATGAGCACAAGCATCTGATTTCTGTGGCAACCTTGACCGCTGTGAAGGCCTTTGTAACTATGAGAGTGGTCTGAAGTTCACACCTAAGCTTCCATTCCTTCATTACTTCTCTCAGCAAATTCTTTTGTACTCCTCTGAATTAGCTATTACACCCGACATCAGAAAGAGAAACTGTGGCCCCTGCCTTCATGGAACTTTCAGATATCTGAGAAATCTAAAAACTGCAATAAAATATAGTGAATATGATGGTGGGCTCAGAGAGGGGCTGGGGTGCACTTTCCCTTATTTTGGGCTTTGGGAGGCTTCTGTGGGGAAACCAGCTCCAAGTTGAGAAGGAAGTTATGAACGGCCATTCAGGTGAATGGAAAGGATAATTGGAAGATTAATGGACACCAGAATTGCCTGTGTGAAGCTGGTATGACTGTGGGCAGTGGATCCATCTACTGTATGTTTATACTAACCTTCCACGTCTTTCTCCTTGGCTTTACAGTGTTTTAAAGAGACAGATCTTAGGAGAATAATCACTGCACGACTGGGACTGTTTCTGTGGTTGCATCCAGAGTATTTAACCTGGGTTACCTCCCCCTCCCAAGATATTCTCCTCCAAGCTTCATTCTTCTTGTTTGAAGTTTCCTGGGCATTTCATTCTCCAATGAATTTAAGCATAAAGGTACTACCACATTTTCAGAATCACATGCAGTGCTTCGATTGGCATTTCCATGGAGATGAGAGGCTGTGGTCCAATCCTCTGACTGGTACCATCCTTATCTTTCTGAGCCAGCAGCAGAAAGTATGCACATTTCCATCAGTTTTATAATCACTGGAAATGCCTCAAATCCTGGAAACATTTGCCTGTCGGTTCTTCTTTTCAGAGCTGTATGCATCATTGTTACTTAACTATTTGATTGGTGATGAATGGATTTTCAGCCAGAAAAATCAGAAAGTGAAGCAAAACGTTAGAGGAAGCTGGGAGAGCATTCTTCAGGAACTGTTAGCCAGATGTCATCTTAAAACACGAAGGCTGAACCCATCCTGTGTGAAAAGGGGATGAGATTCAATTCCATTTGTAGAAGTTATGTCTGCCTGCTAAGGCAGGCCCTTGATTGAATCAAAGAGTGCTTTTGTTGGACATCTGGGTAATGGCTTCAATTCTCCTAGTAACTGTATTTTGCCGAAATAGGGTCCCAGGGGTTGGGGGATGGTTGGCCTAATTGGCGAGTCTGGATTTATACGCAGGCTATTTTCATCATGCTCTCCTTTAGCCCTAATGAGGTTTGTAAAATGATTTTCACTATGTGTCTGAACATGTGACCCTCCTCACCTCACTCTCCCCCTGATTTCATAAGCAGTTGCTGTGGCGGTGGCCGTTTAACAGGATAAACTCGCTCTTTGGGAGACATCTGCATCCAATAGAGACTGTCTCTGGCATGTCTGTGTCCCTTCTCTGTGGGCAATGTGATGGAAGGCAGGCTCAGGGCTCTGTGTCCCTGCCCTACGTGCTTCTCCACGTCGTGAAGCCAACAGTCACTTCCTCTCCAAGTCGCATGAACACCAGGGGATTTTCACTTTGCCATCCAGAGAATGAGATATTCTTTCTCCCTGTGATCTCAGAAGATCTTACAGCTAACACTTCACAGAAAGTGAAGAAAAGTTCTTTAAGCCCTTGACTGTACCATCTGCTCCACGGCCTCACAAATTCCCAGCACATAGTGAGTCCCAGCTCCTCATTTTGGCTTTGGACATGAAAACAGTAGAAATAGAACAAGGCACAATTGATACTCAAAGTTGAACATGATTGGGTGATGCCTTAAGTATCAAATTCACATCTACGTCTTCATTTTCTTTCCTGAATTTCCCAAAGAAAATAACTTACAAAATAGCCTTAGAAAACATACTATGGCTTCTAAATTCTGATACGTTATTTGAAATGAATCATAAATAGACTTATGCACTTTAACCTGATATTGTCCCAATTAGAATGAAGGTGTTTGCTTACCAGAGAAAATGTCTAATGAAGTTAATGGTCTATAATAATGGTCGTCAATGTGTGGTCCTCAGATCAGAATATTAGCATTCCCTTGAAATATGTAAGGGATGCAAATTCTGTGTGTTGTTGTTCAGTTGCTAAGTTGTGTCCGACTTCTCGTGACTCCATGACTGCAGCACTCCAGGCTTCCCTGTCCTTCACCATCTCCTGGAGTTTGCTCAAACTCAAGTCCATTGAGCTGGTGATGCCATCCAACCATCTCATCTTCTGTTGTCCCCTTCTCCTCCTGCCTTCAGTCTTTCCCAGCATCAGGGTATTTCCAATGAGCTGGCTTTTCGTATCAGGTGGCCAAAGGATTGGAGTTTTAGCTTCAGCATCAGTCCTTCCAATGAATATTCAGGATTGATTTCCTTTAGGATTGACTGGTTGATCAACTTGCAATCCAAGGGACTCTCAGCAGTCTTCTCCAGCACCACAGTATGAAAGCATCATTTCTTCAGTGCTCAGCCTTCTTTATGGCCCAAGTCTCACATCCATACAAGACTGCGTTGACTATACTGACATTTGTCAGTAAAGTGATGTCTGCTTTTTAATACACTATCTAGGTTTGTCATAACTTTCCTTCCAAAGAGCGAACATCTTTTAACTTCATGGCTGTAGTCACCATCTGTAGCAAATTCTCATTTTCCATCAAAATCAGAAGATCCAGAGATGAGACCTGTCAGCCTGTTTTTTAACAAGCCCTCCAGGTGACTGAGATGCTTTCTTAAGTCCTCAAACTACTGATCCTTAAAGGGTAATTGGTGAAGTATTGATAGAGTTGAAAATAAAATTAATATATTTACCATGTGTTTGTTTAGTCATAAAGTAACTTTAGGGCCAGGTGACTTTTTCTGTGAGGAATCACTCAAGTGATCTTCTGATTTACTTGTATTAATTAATCCTCACAATGGTCCCATGTGGTAGGTTCTTCGATTCTGACTTCTAAGATGAGGAAATTAAAGGGAAAAACCTGGTTCATGTCACCCAGCTTCATCTTCAGTGGGTACTGGGAACTACAAAGGAAATTTGGAACTTAGAAATGGTCACCTCTCCCTGGGTGTGCAGGGATCTTGGAAGGGATTGGAGACTTCACAAAAAACCCAGGGACCCTCCGTGGGAAGGGCTGAGGCTGGACCTGCTCCCAGAGGTTCAGCGTTAAGGGAGCTTCTCAAGAAAAGTAGGATACAACTTAATACAGCAAAGCCCTTGTGCTCTCTGCTGTGTTAGCACTTTGTCCCTAGAATCACACTCAGATAGAACATTGAATTGAGTAGGTCAGTCCAGCTCACTCTAATAGAAGAACTTCTCATATTTTACTTCTAATGGATACTTTTCATAAATTTCAACTTCCAAGTTCAGTGTTCCTGATGCTAGAAAGTTCTTCATCTCCGTGAAATGAGAATAAAGTTCTGGGCTGAATGGCTCTACTGGGGCTGGTTTGAAATGTGCAGGCTAAACCCACATGTGAGTTTCTAGAGGTGTCTGCTTACATTCTTTGGAGTTAACTTTCCTTCTGCTCTGACTTTGATAGAAACCCACGTGAGATAGTACTTTCACTTAGCTGGAATGAGAGCAGATGGAATGTTCAAATCTTAAAATTTCTCCTGGATCGTTACCATGAGGCAACATTACATTGTTGGCAATATCATTTGTAAGAGCATTTTATGGCATTGTTTTGTGTTTGAGAAAAAATTAATCAGGAAAAGTTCAGTGTGGGAGACGTGTGGAATTATAATGAAGATTTGCTCTTTGCTTTCTTCTGTTGGTCTATATACATTATGCTCCCTCTTGGTGCCTAACTTGGAAAGCCTGGATCACAAATGCTCCTGTAGGCCTCTCAAGGACAGGTAAACAGAATCCATGAGCCCCGCTCCCCTCTCTACCTGACTGTCATCCATACAGAAACTGTTTGCCATGTCTCTCACAAACCCTAGTCTGTTTTTGGTCACCTCCTCCACATCTGGATGGCTTCCTTCATAGCTCAGTTGGTAAAGAATCCACCTGCAATGCAGGAGACCCTGGTTCGATTCCTGGGTAGGGAAGATCCGCTGGAGAAGGGATAGGCTACCCACTTCAGTATTCCTGGGCTTCCCTTGTGACTCAGCTGGTAAAGAATCCGTCTGTAATGTGGAAGACCTGGTTTCAATCCCTGGGTTGGGAAGATCCTCTGGAGAAGGGAAAGGCTACCCACTCCAGTATTCTGGCCTGGAGAATCCCATGGACAGAGGAGCCTGGCAGGCTACAGTCCACAGGGTTGCAGAATCAGAATGAGCGACTAAAATATTAAAATCTTTTGATGTTCTGACAATCTGGTGTTTGTTGCAAAAACTCCTCTATATCCTGGCTCCACCAGCACCTCTTTGGAGCCGTCTCTCAGAGTGATACAAGAGGCTGTGTCCTTAAATCCTCAGGTTTGTCTGCTGAGTAAAACAAATTCTCAACTTTTCCATGGTGCTGTTTCTTTTTGTTTTTCAGATGACAACACCACACTATGGCTGTCCTCTGGGTTTTTGTTTTTGTCATAGGTCAAAACAGAACAGGACAGATAGAACAGAAAAAAACTTGAGGTACCATTTTCCAGAGATGAAAATACCCAATCCAGGGCTTGGTGCCCAGTCTTTCCCTTCTCCCAGGAAACTTACTGTGCCTATTAAAGAGACAGCTTCTTTATGTGGGAAAGTGATGTGTTTCCAAATTCAAAACAAATTGGTAGTGTCCTAAGCTCAATCTCAAAAGGCTAAGTTAATGCTTAAGTTTTTCAAACTGCACCAGGTCTGGCTAATTGCTTACAATGTAGATGAGGACTTACCATTGACCAAACATACATTTTCAGGCTTCCCTGGTGGCTCAAATGGTAAAGAATCCACCTTCAATGCAGAAGACCTGGGTTTGATCCCTGGATCAGGAAGATCCCCTGGAAGAGGAAATGACAACCCACTCCAGTATTCTTCCCATGGTGTGGGAAGCTAGGCGGGCTGCAGTCCGTGAGGTCCCAGAGTCGGACACTATTGAGCAACTAACACAAAACATACATTTAAGTGACAAAGCTCCTTCTTGGGCCGTAAATATATTAAAATTAAACTTATAGTTTTTTTTTTTTTAAGAGCACCATCTTGATATTGACATGTAGAACCTAGATTGCTTTCAAACAGGAAAAGAAAATTGAAAAAAATTCACGCAAACTATTCTGGTGATTCTTTTCCTTGGTAGAAGGCTCTCTTGAAAGCCAAAAGTGTTATATTTTTAGGATATTTTCAGAAAATAGGCTACATTGAGGTCATTTTGTATCTTGCTGTTGCTGCTAAGTCACTTCAGTCATGTCCGACTCTGTGTGACCCCATGGATGGCAGCCCACCAGGCTCCCCCGTCCCTCGGATTCTCCAGGCAAGAACACTGGAGTGGATTGCCATTTCCTTCTCCAATGCATGAAAGTGAAAAGTCAAAGGAAATCGCTCAGTGGTGTCTGACTCTTCGCAACCCCATGGACTGCAGCCAACCAGACTCCTCCATCCATGGGATTTTCCAGGCAAGAGTACTGGAGTGGGGTGCCATTGCCTTCTCCATTTTGTATCTTATAAATGAGTATATTCATCAAGAACTTAATTGTACTAAGAAAGCAAATAAATCGATATTTGAATCAAACCTAACTGCTTTTGAATTATAGTTGATGTTTCTTAGTTCAGGCTTGGTATCTGAGTGTGGTTGCAGTGATGTTATATGAGTAAGAAGCCAGTGAAAATGAAAGTGTCAGTCATTCAGTTGTGTATGACTCTTTGCGAGCCTGTGGACTATATAGCCTGCCAGGTTCCTCTGTCCATGGGTTTCTCCAGGCAAGATACTGAAGTAGGTTGCCGTTCCCCTTTCCAAGGGATCTTCCCAACCCAGGGATTGAACCCTGGTCTCCCACATTGCAAGCAGATTCTTTACCATCTGAGCTATAAGGGAAGCCTGAAATGTCTATGCAAATAAACGAGAAAATGATCAGGGCCTTTCTACAGATAGCCACTAACAGCTTGGTGGAGCAAAGCATGAAAAGATTCGACACTTTTTTTTTTTTTTTTGCATTTGCACCCTGAAGACCTTGTTGGAAATGCAAACAAGTTACTTATTACTTATATTTCTATAGGGCTTCAAAGTTGACAAAGCACTTTTATCATCTCTTATCCTATAACCTAAGAACCTGGGCCAAATTCCCACGTGTGAAAGATGAGGCCATTGGGAGAAGAAAGATTAAGTGAGATGCCCATGGTCTTATTGCTAACATAGAGCTGGTACTTTTGATGCCAGGACTACTGGTATCTCCATGATTCCAAGCCATCTCAGGATGTAGCGGCAAACCCCACACTGTAGCCACTGCTTCTTCACTCTGATAAAATGATGAAGGAAGCAGTTACAGAAAGCAGCCAGTCATGGTACTGGGGTTGAGTGGTGGTGACAGTGATGGCATTTTCATGGCCACCATTCATAGTCCCTGGTCCTCCAGCCAAGATGTGGTAGCTGGTGAACTACACCTTATCAGTCCTGTTATCATTATAGTAGACATTGACAAGGTACACACCATCCATCAAAATAGCTCAGATGTGTATATGCCTGAGATCTATATACTTGAATCAATGGTTTAACATTCTACTTTCTTCCTTGAAAAGCATGCATCCTTCATAAAGAGGTTTAACATATATATGGAGGGAAAATATCATGATATATGTTTAGCAGAGATTAGAAGAAAATTAAGGTAGACCCTCCATTATCAAGGCTGGCTATTTGCAGAAAGGCTTGAAAATATTTGGAATAGCTCTGTCTGCACCAAATTCTGAAGGTGATAATAGAATGTCACCAGCATAAATATTTCTATCTCCTTTCCAGAAAGGAAATATGATAGATTTTTTTTAAAGGAAGCGGAAAAGAAAAGGAAATACCTGTGTGTCTTTTAGTTTATCTGCAGGGAACAACATTTCCTGGTTCTAAATTTCCACTCATTAACTCTACCTGACCACCCCCGCCCACAATCTCACTTTACTAGATCATAAGATCCAATTGGATGCTGGAAATGTTATCCAGCCATGACGTCAGCAGATTTGTGCCATGCAAACACCCTCTGGGCCAAGAAGTGCTCCTTTGTGTCTCCTTGGGAAGTAAGGATGTGTCAATGTGATCTTGATACAAATATTGATGTAGGATGCCCACATTTCAATGTCTGTCTCTTATAGACCCCTTACCATCTGTGGGTTTAGAAAAACATATGCAAGGATTTAAAGTAATTTCAAAAGATGAATGGAAGATGACAGCTGGTGAGTTGGAGCCATTAAGGATGTAGCCAACAGTGGTGCTTCAGAACTGATGGAGATGCATAGGCTTTGGGTTTTGCAGGTAACAATCTTCCCTTTGATACCCCTCTGCCATTATTAGCAGTACCTACCCCTGCAGAATTCAGAGGAGAGAGCTGTAGACCAGGCTGACCATGTTTTAGATACTTCCAGAAATTCACTAAGGAAGCAGCTGACACCTGTAAGCAAGATTTCTGCCATTCTGTTCCCTGTACTCCGTCTGTACCTGATTTCAAATCTTCAAATCAAATTGTACTCAATTATGGTTTGACCTGGATTATGAAAATGTTGAAGGCTTCGATTTTTATTCCTTTGTGGGAGGATAAAACAGTGTATTCATTTGCTCAGTCTGCCATAACAAGGCACTACAGACGGGGTGGCTTAAACAACAGAAATTTATTTTCTCACGTTGCTGGAGATTAGATATTCAAGATCAAGATGTCCCCAGGCTGTTTCTCCTAAGAAAGAACTTAATAAACTTATTGTAACTTAATTACCTCTGGAGAGACGCTGTCACCAAATACAGCCGCATTCTGACTTACTAGGGGTTAGCACATCAATGTATGAGTTTTGCAGAAGGGAGAGACACAATTCAGGACGTAACAAATAGTATCCAAGTTGACTCAGAGAAGAGACAAATCTGAATCATCTGTTGGCTCCGTGATTTTCAGGAAAAAAAAAAAACATAAAAAGACAGGATCTTCCTCAAGAAATTGGTGATATCACCTAAGAGTCATGCATTTTCAGTGGTACTGCTAGAACTGAGTGACAGTCATATGTTGTGGACTTCAGCTTTGAAGCCTGAGTCAAAAATCTTTTGCTCTTGGCTGGAACTGTCATAATCTACTATTTATATAGAATATAAATCCTGTCTACTACAAAAGGATTGGTGGTGATATATAACTTTAAACATAATGAAAAAAAAAGAAAAGGAATCATGACATTTAGAGAAGAAATAGATGTTACTAATTACCTGGAAAGAGTTATAGATTATAGTTTGAGCTTAATTATTTTCTAGACTTCCCAGAAATGAAGGAAAACATAAATTACAATGAGATATGTTATCTTTGTGGACTGTTAAAGAAAGCAGGCAAGCTTGCCTGGAGAGTACAGTTATTTTGTTTTTTGTGTTTTTTTTCCTCTAAAACTAAACCCAAGGAAAAACTTATTGCTTGAGACATTTTTCAGAGACCTGAATGAATTGAGAGTTAGATGTTGAATAAGGGATAGCAGATCATGAAAGAGACAGTGTCTTCTAATATGTTTAATGAAAGTAATTATTTATAATGAAAACTGTCTTATAGCTAACATTAGTGTTACAAGGGGAACATTTGGCATAATTCATATCTTTGGGGAAATAACATTCTTAGAAAACTCTTTTCTCCTTGGAGTGATTATTAGTGGAAGAAGGAAATCGAGAAACTGAGTAAGCTACCACATTATAGCAAAGCCCATTAATGAGACTCTGGACAGGCAGTGGCATGCCTAGAGATGATCCGGGCTTAGAAGCTGGCAAAACAAAGGCTTTTCAAAAGAAAATACAGAGCATTTTTTCTCTTCATTTTCTTTCTTCCTGCAGTTTTCCTCTTCTTTTTCTGCCTTTATCTCATCCTCACCTTCCTCTTTCTTTTCCTCTTATTTCTTCTCCTCTCCATCTTCTCTTCCTTCTTTTATTCTCTTGGCATCTGAGAGAAAGGAATTAGAAGAGGTAGTCATTGACAGGATGAAAGAACTAAGAGCTGATTGTTTTTCAAGAATGGGAGGCCGGGGGCTTCTGTGGTGAGTCCAGTAACTAAGATTCTGAGCTTCCAATCCAAGGGGCCCAGGTTTGATCGCTGGTCAGGAAATTAGATCCTGCAGACTGCAACAAAGATCCTAAGTGCTGCAACCACGACCCCATGCAGCTAAAAAATAAATAAATACATTAAAAAAAAAAAACAAAGAATGCATTTTATGTAGCCAGCCTCCAAGATAGCCCAGAGTGATCCCTGCCACCTGGAATATCAACCTCTGTCTGTGTGACCAATAGGATGGAGCAGAAAACTCATCAAGGTCATCTGGCTTCCTGCTTGCCATCTCTTATCCTCATTCTTGCTCACTCATTCTGGGGGACACCAGCTGCCCAGTGGCTTCCTGCCAGTAGCTGCTGAGTGAGGTTGGAAGTGGGTTTTCCATCCTGTCAAGCCTTTAGATAACTATAGCCAAGGATGATATCCTAACTGAAAGACCCTGAGGCTGAACTGCCCAGTAAACTGTTCTCAAATTCTGTAAGATACAGAACTTATGATACAGTTGTAATACTGTTCTGTGACCCACAGGAGCTGTGAGATAATAAACATCTATTTCTTTAAATTGCCAATTTTGGGGGTATTTTTGTAATCTATGTGTGTTTGTGTTAGTCGCTCAGTCATGTCCAACTGTTTGTGACCCTGTGGACTGTAACCCACCAGGCTCCTCTGTGCATGGGATTCTCCAGACAAGAATAGTGGAGTGGATAGTCATTCCCTTCTCTAAGGGCTCTTTTAGACCCTGGGATCAAACCCAGGTCTCCTGCATTGCAGGCAGATTCTGTACCATCTAAGGCACCAGGGAAGCCCTGTAATCTACTGTAGGAAACTAATAATAGCATTCCTTTGCAAATTGTTTGCAACGCAACAAATTTTAGTGCAAATGCATTTCTCTCTCCTGCTGCCATGTCATTTCCTCAAAGATTTCTCTCACCAAGTGAGCAGTGAATATCAGTCCTTCTGGTGTCACTGAGCTAATGCAAACTCTGATCTGAACAAATTACACATAACAGTCCTTTACTCCTTTCTGTGTATTACTCCACATGCCCAAATATGCTGCTTAAAAATAAAGCAATAATAACAATGTAAGACTTACATGACCAAGTATTTCTTTGGCATCTTTAGAATGCGTCATGTCTTCAGCCTGCCCTTGAGTTATGTCTTTTCATAGCCAGATCCAACTGCTCTGCCCAGAAGAAAATGCTAAGAGGCAGCACATCCAAAAACGTAGCTATGTTCTTTGGAAAGTATTTCCCCAGAATGCAGACTATGCAGACTACTTCTGATTATCAATGGCATTCATTCTGCTATAGTTTTTTTTCCATAAAAAATCTGGCTAGGGAATTTTAAAAATCAGTACAAAAGACACATTTCACTACCACATTGGAAAAAATATTGTGTTTGGCGAAGGGGAGGCTTTTGGGTGCCTTTGGCAAATACCCTCATCTTTAGTCCTAGTAACTGGAGCTGAGAAAAAAAAAAAAAATCTAAGCCATGAAGCCCTGTCTGCATCCTAATTCAGATGGGTTATTTATCCCCTTGGCTTTCCCCTTGTTTTGATTTTATTGGCTGAGTCAAAATCTTTCTTGTCCTTATTCCAGCATCAGTAGAATATCTCTATTCTTCTCTTTTTAGTTGGACAGACTGGCAAGATTCAGAATGATTTTGATAAAAATTGAGGGCAGATGCAGCACTCAATATTTTTGATAGATGTGGTTCCATTGCTGTTTTGTTCTGAGTCTCAAAGCTAAATAAAAAACTGAGCCAGTGATAATTTCAGGAACATCAGAAATTTTTATGAGATGCCATCAGTTCTGGGTACTCCTTGACCAAATATACACATATATGTACATGCACACATATATATCTATAGATAGATCTGTCTTTTATATGTAAACCAGTCTGCCATATAAAATATTAACAATGATCCAAAAAGCCTGACCCCTTAACCATTGTTGTTGCCATATCTTCTAGCATAGAAATTAAATGATGCTTCCAAACATTAACAGAAAATCAGTGGCAGAACCAATTATGAACTGTTAAATCCTAATCTGATGATTAATTAGCTTGATCAGATTTGACCATGTTATGAGAAATTAAGGACGACTTTCCCCCTTTGTATCTGTAATATGTATCAGGGGCAGAGTTGGTCAGTATCTCTGTGTTTGTCCTTCTGGGGACTGTAGGAGGGACTTTGGGCTTCTCTGATGAATCAGTGGTAAAGAATCTACCTGAGATGCAGGAGACGTGAGTTCGATCCCTGGGTTGAGAAGATCCCCTGGAGCAGGGCACGGCAACCCACTCTAGTATTCTTACCTAGAGAATCCCATGGACAGAGGGTCCTGGTGGGCTATGGTCCACAGTGTCGCAGAGTCGGGCACAACTGAAGCGACTGAGCATGCAAGCATGCAGCAGGTACCTTAGTCCAAGACCATATTGAAGTTCTGCTACCGTGGACATCTAATGTTCACAGGAGTGCTGGTGGAGATATTAAGAAATTACCACAGAAAGCTTAGAGACATCCCAAATGCTGGACCAAGGTAAATCCAGGACCATTTGGAAGAGGTTAACAAAGAACCTGAGAACAAATGACCTAAGTGTGTTTGGTCTGAGTATTTCGGCAGGACACTCTGCTTTCAGATTAGTGGTGGAGAAAGGTTTTAGGAAGCTTGGGGAAAGGGCCTGTAAGCCCTTCTACTCTTTATTCTGATTCTGCTAAATCAGAAGGACGGTGATTAAAAGAAGTTTTCTGAAGGATTAGGTGTTTAGATGTACATGAATCCTATTGAGGCTAACTGCTCGATACTAACTTGAAGCAGACTTAAATTTATCTCTATGCTAATAATATCTTGAAATACAATCAATGGTATTCAGAGCTTGTCTACCTCATGATTCATGTCTATTGCACCCATTACAACCCAAACAGAAAGCAAAGTTTTCCTTTTTTTTTTTTATAGTTACATAAAGCAGAGGGACCAGCAGGTATTCCCATGATGAAGGCAAACCGAGATGAAAAATTTCTGATTGTAATCCTTTTAACCAAAGTTGAAACACTTCTAAAAATGAAACTTAATCTTTTAAAGAATCACTTATTTCAAGTCCATTCCTGGACATACAGAAGGGAAATATTTGGGTATTCATTAAAAGCAAGACAAAAGACCTGCAAACCCTTTGGTCCCGTGATGTTCTACCAGAAACAAAGTGTCATAAAGAAACTTAAAATGTTTCTCTCAGTGGCTTTTTGAAATTTTTAAGTCTCATCTATTGAGCGCTTACCTATAATTTTGTAACCATTTTCAAGAGATTTGCTGGTAGTCACTAATCATTGAGATGAGGAGCCTTGGATTCAAACAGGAGCAAAATTTCCCACTGTAAATGCTGCACAAGCAGGACCATCCAGGGAAATTAGTAGGAAATTAAGAGTGGTGAGTGAACATCTACAAATTAATAATGAAGTTTTAGGTTTGGCAAAAAAACACAAAAAGCCTTCCAAATTTGTTACACTTACAGTTTATAGCTATGGGGTAATTAAGCCTCTGCATATAGACCCTGATGCTGGGAAAGACTGAGGGAAGGAGAAGGGGATGACAGAGGATGAGATGGTTGGATGGCATCACTGACTCAATGGACAGGAGTTTGAGCTCAAGAAGATAGTGAAGAACAGGGAAGCCTGGTGTGCTGCCGTTCATGGGGTTGCAAAGAGTCAGACACAACTTAGTGACTGAACAACAACAATACAATTCGAATTCACCTTTGAGAAATACAGTGTAACCCCTCTAGTCTTCCAGATCAAGGCTGGTTATATTTCGAGGATCATCTCCAAAAATATTCTGTGTCCCCGAAAAATTACTCCAGGGCCCTGACAGTGGTATTTTCTCCTGAATACCGAGCTACCCACACTTAGCAATGTAGCCTGAGAAGTTCTTTGAAGTCACCATAGGCCCCCCCAAAAGGGACACATCTTCTGAAAATGGTGTGCTAAACAAGAGTGGCCACATCCACCTAGCACAGTGAAAAACAAAACAAAAAACAGGATAAAAAAAAATAGGACTCCAACTTGAATTTGTGTTTCATCCTTTGCCACAGAGAACTCAGTGAGCAGAACTAAGCAAAAGGTTAATGTCATTTACTCGCTCAGTAGTGTCCAACTCTTTGTGACCCTATGGAATATAGCCCATCAGACTCCTCTGTCCATGGGATTTTCCAGGCAAGAGTACTGGAGTGGGTAGCCATGCTCCCCTCCAGGGGATCTTCCTTATCCAGGGATCAAACCCAAATCTCCTGCACTGGCAGGCGGATTCTTTACCAATGAACCTCCAGGGGTGCAAAAAGGTAATACATACAATTTACAAATTTTATATAAAAGATATGAGATACATAAAATTCATTTCACTAGAGTCAAAAAATGGACTTTCCTGGTAGCTCAGACAGTAAGAATCCTACAATGAGGGACACCTGGGTTTGATCCCTGGGTCGGTAAGATCCCCTGGAGGAGGGCGTGGAAACCCACTGCAATATTCTTGCCTGGAGAATCCCATGGACAGAGGAGCCCGGTGGGCCACAGTCCATGGGGTTGCAAACAGTTGGACATGACTGAGAGACTAAGCACAGAGTCAATAAATAATAACCTTTAAAAAAGCTTAAAAGATTGCACTTGCTAAAGATTTCTTAGTTTCAGCCAAAGCAGACATTCAGCTAAATTCTCCCAAGGTCTTTCTTGGATTCCAGTTGCTCCCAAGGTTTAACTCTGGGTTCCCAAACCTGGGAGAGGAACTCTATTGTGAAGTTACTGATATAATACTATGTGTTGACCAGAAAATCAGGAAAGAAAGGTCGCTTTTCTTCATGGACAAAATAAGCTATTGACTGTGAAGAATTAGGCATTGGAACCCTGAAACCAGCGAATTGAGGGTGAGGGAAGTCAAAGAAACAGAGACAGTACCTGAGAACGTGTGGCTTTTCTTCTTGTAAAAGCAAAAAGACTCCTTACATAACACGATCACCTTTAAGCTTTATTTTGCCTCATGCATGTGGGATTAAGCACACGTTTTAAAAGGAAAGGAGACTAATGCCCTCCCATGGCAGTGTATGTATTTCCCACTGCTTTCCCGAGGGCACTATTTTTAAAAGAAACATCACACCCAGGAGCCCCAAGGTGAGAGTACCAGCGAAACAAGGCCAGCTTGGAAATCCGGAGGAGACTCTGGTTTTCATTATGTGAGTTAGAGGTCGTTACTTGAATGTTATTTTTTTCCCTCTTTTTTTTTTTTTAATTTTAAATCCACAGCTTCTTGGTCTCCAAACTTCCAGCATGCTCATGGTCATTATTCTTTGGGTGTTTTAAAATTATGAACATAGAAGAGTCAACTGGAGTCTCACACTCTGACTAGCTGATGGAAAGCTTGTGCTTCATGAACATCATTCATATAGATCAACTATGTCATAAATCGCTTGCTGGCCTGTGTGGCTGTAACAAGAACAAGAGAAATGGTCTGAATTCTCCCTCTCTGGATCTTCTACTAAGACAAGGATCTGTTCAGCAAAATGATCTTTTCAGGGGATTTACTAAGTGGCCAGAGAACATGAAAAACCCCCATTTCTCACATTTCTCCAATACCGGGGGGTGGGACTGCAAAATGAGAGATGGCACATTTTGAAATTCAATGCATTTGTGTAGTTACACTGGAAGTCTGAAAAATGTAAAATTATACAAAGGTAATCATGTCTGTTTTGGTTTCCACCTCCCAAAGAAAGGTTTTGAGATAAAATGAAGAAGGATATATATCAGTTGTGACAGCTTTGTTCCTGTATCTACTTTCTCTTAAATGAAAAGGACCATGATAAGTTTGTTTAAATTCTTAATGTAAATACCCGTGTAGAATTCATTCATGATGTGAAACGTGGATTTCTTTTTTTTAAGATTTTATTTATAGAAGGTGGCTGTGTGTTCATTAGCGGTTGGTAAAAGATTAGAGGAAAAGGAAGTACCAATTACTGGTTAATCTTTGTAATGAGAAATCCTCTCCCTTCTATCTTTTGTGTGCCTATCTGGCAATGGGCTTAATAAGTCTACTACTACTCAGACTCGGGAGAGCTTTGGGGCTCTGAAAAACCAGGAGGATTTTGCTTCTGACTGCAGAGAAACGGGAATTAAACGCTTTCCTATCACTCTTCCAGTTTCTAATGCACTTCATTGTTTAGCTGATTATTACTGTGGGCAGATCATTTCACATTGACTACCCTGATAAAATGTGAAGCTTCAAAGAACCCATCCTCAGGGAATTTACAAGTGAAATCCATTCGTTGGCAATTTTAATGGCTACTTAATCAATCTTACTTGGGTCATCCAGTATGGTTGAGATAACTGACACAGACTGGTTCTTTATAAGGAGACACAGTGCACTGAGAAACCTCACTTACTCTGACCGTTCCCATCAAAAGTGCATGATGATTAGGATAAAACCAAAAAGCATCATGTTGGCTGAAGAATCCAAGGATTCTTGAGAGAGGGACCTGCAATCTTCTTCTCCTTGAGCTAGATTCTTGGGAAATCAGGATGGCAGTTCTCTGGGCTGTGTCTGTATGTTTGGACTGGATGTTGTTTGGGAGAGCATCAGGCTGTTTTGAGGTTCTTAGAGTTTTTCCAAGAATTTATATTTCAGTGTTGTTTTTTCAAAATGTTCCCATCTTTTAGAGATTATATGTGTGTGTGTGTGGGTGTGTGAGAGACAGTGTGTATGTGTATATAGGAATTAATCTATGGGATGACCTTAGGACAAAAGAGAACTTTCTATTTCCATATGACTAACTGAAGGCAAATCATTTCTTTTTTTCAACCATCAGGGCAAGACTCTTAGTGCCAGCATGGTGTCTGACACATACTAGGTTCTTAAAAAAAAATATTTATTTGTTGAATGAATGAAAGTATATCTCCTTTTTCTATCCCCTTTTCCACCTTCTAACTCATTGCATGACATTGTTTGATAGGAGTTCCTTTAGGGAAATGATATTGTTTCTTATTCACCCAGAACCTCTCATAGTACCTGATCAATAAACCTCCATTAAAGGAGTTAAAGGAGGCTGAGTACCATCTGCTCCTTCAGAAGAAATGACTAGCACTCCCTGGGGACTCACTGTTCATGAAGAAAGACTGTAACATCCAGTTTCCCTCATATGTTGATCATCACATGAGCCAGGATAGAATTCAGACATGCTTATTTCATCAGTATAAAATGCAATAGTTGAGTGGCCAGAAGGAGAAACATTTGACAACATAGAAATAAGCAGATTTGGAAATCTTTAGATAAAGTTTTATTTTATTTTTTAATGATATTTCCAAGCCCTACTTTGATACCTGGATGATGTTGATTGCTATCTTCTGAACTCCAGTACTCTTGCCTGGAAAATCCCATGGATGGAGGAGCCTGGTAGGCTGCAGTCCATGGGGTCGCTAAGAGTCAGACACGACTGAGCAACTTCACTTTCACTTTTCACTTTTATGCATTGGAGAAGGAAATGGCAACCCACTCCAGTGTTCTTGCATAGAGAATCCCAGGGACGGGGGGCTGCTGTCTATGGGGTCGCACAGAATCGGACACAACTGAAGCGACTTTGCAGTAGCAACGGCAGCCTGAGCAACAGTTTAGAGCTTTCACGTAGCCTTCCTGGATGGTCCATGAGATCAGCATTCTAGCTGCATCCTGCTGAAGATGCCACCACTGTGCTGTTTACAGGCAGGGATGGTGAAACCTATTCAGCTCCCAAAAGACCATGCTCTTTCATCTCACGTGGTTTCAAATTCAAGTTGATCTGCTAACTTGAGAAGGAAAAAAAAGACTACAAAAATGGACCTGTGGCTTTAGGAGATAATGTTGCACTCAAGGAAAGGAGGAATCATCATATCCTGGATACAGTCTTGGTTGGTGTGTCCCCAGTCTGAATGTCTGTGGAAGTACTGGGTTGACCAAAAAAGTTCGTCTGGTTTTTTGTACCATCTTACAGAAAAGCCCGAAAGAACTTTTTAGTCAACCCAATATTTTCTTGCCTTCAGTGAACAACTTTGCCCATCTGGTGGTTGTCTTTATGGAACGTGTCTGAATTGCTCTTTGGGCAAAGGGAGCTGTGTTTAGGCAGGGCTCAATGATGGTATGGTATCAGCATCCCCAGCAGAGAGACAGCAACAGGACCTCCCCTCTCCATGAACCACTCCTTCCTGCAACATTAAGGACAACTACTGGTGTATGAGGGGCTTTCCAGGTGGTGCTACTGTTAAAGAACCCACCTGTCAATGCAGGAAACATGAGACATGGGTTTGATCCCTGGGTCAGGAAGATTCCCTGGAGAAGAAAATGGCAACCCACTCCAGTATTCTTGCCTGGAGAATCCCATGGACAGAGGAGCCTGGCAGGCTACATACAGTTCATGGGGTCACAGAGTTGGACATGACTGAAGCGACTAACCATGCTGGTGTGTGAAGCAAAAAGAAGAAAGCATTTGAGCATGGAAAGAGGAAAACCAGTTTTGTTTCACAGACTGTCTGCATGAACATATTCATGTAGTATTTACCTCATCACTAAATATTCCTGCTCCCTTTTCTACTGTCTATTCAGCATTTCTGCAAATTAACTTCTTCCTGAACTAATCATGATTGCCAGCTATTGAACAAAAACACTACTTTTTGATGACTTTTCTGTGAAAATTTAGACCTGGTAGGCGATTTTATTGCAAAAAAAATTCTTTTTCCCTTAAAAATACTAAACTGTTAGGTTTCATGTTGTGGGCTCCTGGATGTCAAACGTCTCGAAGTCTTTAATTCTCAACAAATGTCAATATAAGAAATCATGAACCTCCAGGGCATATGCATCTTATTTACTGCTAACTTTATTCTGGGATCTTGACAAGAATTGTATGCAGCTACCTCGAGTTAATATTTCAAAGCAGTTACTAGTCCTGTTGGTTTATGTGATAGTCCTTAAGCAGCTGAATCAGGGTAAGAAGGAAGTTGAGGATAGCTACTTTTAAAATTGGCATCTCCTAAAATGTTTTTGAGAGTCCCTTGGACTGCAAGGAGATCCAACCAGTCCCTTCTGAAGGAGATCAGCCCTGGGATTTCTTTGGAAGGACTGATGCTGAAGCTGAAACTCCAGTACTTTGGCCACCTCGTGCGAAGAGTTGACTCATTGGAAAAGACTCTGATGCTGTGAGGGATTGGGGGCAGGAGGAGAAGGGGACAACAGAGGATGAGATGGCTGGATGGCATCACTGACTCGATGGACACGAGTCTCAGTGAACTCCAGGAGTTGGTGATGGACAGTGAGGCCTGGCGTGCTGCGATTCATGGGGTTGCAAAGAGTCGGACACGACTGAGAGACTGAACTGAACTGAAAATGTTTTTACTTGCTAAAGATGGAATTTTCCATTCATCTCTCAGTACCTGCTTTCTGCCATACTAATTTCTCTGATCTAAAGGTTTGGGTAGGGAGATATTTGGCATTTCCTTTTTTCCAACCGATTGATAATTCTTCCTTTTCAATCAAGTTGCCATATTCCACTTCTAGGTTTTTTTTTTTTTTTTTTTTTTTTGCTGTACCATCAAAAGGTGGGTTAGGGAACTGAAGATATAAACTGTGAATGTAATGATTTTTACTTACCTGCTAATTTTTAGCCAAAGACAATGAGCTAAGGGGAATGACACAGCCACGGGTGCAACTTTGCCAGCAGCAGCAGTGACCTGACACGCTCTCTATTTCAACAGGAGGCAAGTTTATCCCTCACTCTTGAATTTCCCCATCTGAACATCAGGCTACTCTGGCCAGGGAATTAAATGAGGCTGAACCCGATTACCAACATATTGCTTTATTTCTTGGTGGTAGTAAGTTAAGGCTTTCTAGAGTCATACAGCACGCAGTGATTTGAACATTAGAATTAAAACAACAACAACAATGAGCATTCAATTTAGCAGAGGCAGGAAGGAAGCAATGTTTAAAAACAGGTAAATTTCCTAGTGAGGCTTTTCGCGTGGTCTCTAAAAATCTGCTGAGCTGTTTCCCCAGGAACCACTGTCATAGATTCATACGACAAGGGGAAGTGGAATGGGTGAAGAGCAGACTGGGAGAAAGACCGAAATGGGGAAAGATAGGGCAAGCCAGGTAATCAGTGTGAAGGCTGGCTTTGTCTCAAGTTTGGAAGACAGTGTAGGTGCTATGGTCAAGAGGTGGTGATCAAGATATTTGGAATGGGACACCCCCTCTCTGGTTGTGTGAGCCGTTTTGGATCTTTCCTCTTATTCCAGGAGTATTACATTGGCTCACTTGGAAGATCTCAGTACGAAGGGTTAGGGACGATCCTTTGTGACTTATATTCTGAAGCTCTGAACAGAGTCACAAGTCACACAGCAGGGGAATGCTACCTTCAATCCCTTTCACAGTTCTAAACTTTGTTACCAGATACTATCCCCAGACAAACAATTCCTTTCTCCCTGTGGCACGTGGCATTGACTGCACCTCCAAGTTGCTGACAGTGTTGATTGGAGAGGTGGCCATATATCATGTGATGCCATCTCACTGCTATCTCCTTCTCAAAATAAGACAAAGACATGCAGGGAGCCTAACATGGGAGTGCAGCTGTCAACTGGTGTATAGGCTGGATGTGAAACTGTTCCATGTGCTTAGCTTGGAGACACTAGGCTCTGAGTGTGGAGGGTGGGTCCTCTGAGAACGAAATGAATGAACTGTTTGGAAAGCAAAGGAGGAGGGGTGTTGCCAGAGAATAATTTAAGAGAGGTCATGGGCTTATTAACAAAACTCAATGAAATGACATGAAAACAAGCAATGGGATTGTTGGCATCCTGACTTCGCATGAATGAGGATAGCAAACGGATTTCTATCCAAATAGGACCATTTCACATTTATACTTGGCAACGGCTTTAATGTTGGATATCAAAGTCTTAGCTGGTGGGCCAGCGCCTACATCTTATCACATGTTCCCTCTTCCATTTGTGGGGCACTTTTGAGTGGACAGGATTTAAACTACCTGGAAATCTGCTCTGCATATTTGAGGAAGGACAAGCAGACATCACAGGGGAGGCACACAAGGTGGCAATCTGCACACGTGACACTTACGACTTAACCTCAATGGGCTTCACGTGATGCAGTCTGGATGCCCAAGGAAATAAACAGATGAGAAAACAGAAATGTGATCTGAATGACAAAGAACCGAGGCATCTGTTCCTGCCAGCTGTAGGGCAGATGTGTGCGTGCACGCCACGTGTGCAGCGACAGGGATTTGAAAAACCCTGGAGGACACGTGTTCTCCTGGGCCTCCCTTGTTAATTAAAAATTGTGAGTGTCTTCCTTCCTACTTGGAAACACTCAGAAAGATCAACCTGACTGGGGGAGGTGGGTTTTGCTGTGATTAGGAATTCCATCACCTCCATGCGATGGGGCGATGCCAAAAGCATGTGTGTACAGAAGCCGTCCATCTGGCTGGGCAAGAGAGGATGACCAAGAGACTCACTCATCAAAAGAAACAAACTGAATGACACTCAGATTAGGGAGAAGAACATACAGGAGGTGGGGTTGGCACGCCTCCTGAAAGCAGTCACAGAATAGATATCCTTGGAAGAGGTAGATGCCTCTTGTGCTGCCAAGGAGCTTGGGTTTACTGACATCTCTTGTTCCCTCGATTCTAAAATGGGCATGAAGCTCATCCTTGATTAGATCAGAGGAAGTCCTCTGATTCTGGGCTGGAAGCAGAAGCCCAGAGAAGTCAAATGCTTTGCCCAAGGTCACACAGCTAGTAAGTGGTGGAGCAGGAGTGGGGTGGAACAAGGCAGGTCTCTTCTTTCACCCTGTTAACTGCTGCAAGTGATCCTTTAAAAAGGTTTATAAGTGCTGCATATATAGCAGGTGCTGTGACATTTATTTAACAAGAATTTTGCTTGGGTATGGGATGGGAGAGTGTGGTTTAGGCCAGTCAAGCAGTTTAAAGAGGAGGAGGTGTGGAGAGCAGTATTATTCTGACGATTTGTTGTTACTGTAGGAGAGGGAGGGGTAGGGTTGGAGAGATGGGGTGCAGAACTCTGGGGATGTGGCCAGGAGGAAAGAAACTGAAAAGGGGATGTTCTTAAAGACATTGCAGTCAGCTTTCTGAGGTACATGTTTTTGAGAAGAGACATCACCACCAATGACCTGATTCCCCCTGCAAAAAACCGTTGTCTGGAATAGAAATGGGGCTCCCTCACCCTCCTTTCCTAGCCCTCTGTTGCCCGTGAGAAATTAGAAAGAAGAAAAGCCAGATCCATAAGAAGAACCTTCCTGGAAGAAAGAAGCTGTTCCGAGTGGGTGTCGGTGCTTACATAGGCTGCTCTGAAAACAAAACAAAACAAAACAAAAAAACCAACGTGTTCTGTTCAGGTCTGTACGGTGACAGCGATGGGCGGGAGGCTGTCCCTTCAGAAGAAGGCAGGGTTGGTGTGCTCGATGACGCAGCGCTTGCAGTGGCGTTTCACGAAGCGCAGCGCCTCCACGGACACCTCGCAGTCCTGCACGTTCAGCATCTGCAGGTCAAAGCAGTTGGCTGCCACGATCTGCAGGCCCTGGCCCGTGATGCTCTCGCAAGACTTGAGGCTGAGGCGTTTGAGATTGAAGCAGTTCAGGGCCAGGCACTCCAGGCCCGTGTCAGAGACCAGAGGGCATTTGCCGATGTCCAGGGACTTGAGTTTGGCGCAGTTCTTGGCGAGGTACTCCAGGCCGTGGTCCGTGATGCCCTCGCAGCCCCTGGCATTGAGGTAGCGCAGCTTGCCGCAGTACTTGGCCACGTAGCGGATGCCCACATCGGTGACCCGGCCGCAGTGCGCAATGCTGAGGTACCGCAGGCGGGACTCCAGCTTGGCGATCTCTCGCAGGCCAAAGTCGCTGACGAAGCGGCAGTCGCTGACGCTCAGCTCCTTGATGGAGGTGCAGTAGATCATCAGGTAGCGGAGGCCCTCGTCAGTGAGGCGGACGCAGCGCCGCAGGTACAGGTGGGTCAGCTGCGTGCAGTGGGCCGCGATGGTGTGCAGGCCTTCGTCTTCCAGCACGAAGCAGTCTGTCATGTCCAGGTAGCGGATGGAGATCTGTTTGCCGTGCAAGGGGGACAGTTTAATGGAGGCCTCGCGGGTCAAGCTGATGCAGGTCACCTTGGAGCATCCTAGACGGAGAGACAGAACACACGCTCAGAACGACCTCGGGGAACGGGGAATGGTGGGGGGGCTCCTGAATAGATTCCTACCCCTCTCTGGATTTGGGTCCCTTCCCTTCCTGGCTGCTCAGGAGAGGGAATGCAAGAATGGGCTTTCCGTGTTCATCATTTAACTACTCTGGGCTTAAGAGGCTTTGGGGTTTTAGAATCAGAAAGATAAGGGTTCCAATGGATCTAGATCCATCAATGGTTGGCCTGACGTTTGGGCAAATCGGTCCTTCAAGTAGGTCCTTTGCTTTAAAATAAGGGTGCTCTGCTTCCCTGGAAGGTGGCTGTAAAGAAGACATGAGACTGTGTGTGTAAATATCCCATCCTGGTTCTGGAAAGTTCAGGAAGCTCAGTTCTTACCCTGCAGTGATCTGGTAGCTCTCTGATCCAAAGAAGTGAGATAGGAAATAGAAGGCTGGACCATGACTGCAGTTTGGCAGAAAGAGCACTGGCTTGGGAGTCACAATCCATCTCAGGTCTGCTTTTTATGGTCTGAGGCAGGAGGGTTAAGTTTTCTGAGTCTCAAGACTCTTCTCTGAAATGGGAGTGAGTAGCTGGTATGCCTATAACTCTGGGGATATAATAATGAGGATGCAACCAGGTAATGGATATGGATATACTTTGAAAACCATGGGAAATATATGTCATTAGTCTAACAAAGTGACCGTCTAGGGATTCAGTTCCACCTTCTCTGGTCCAGGAAGAACAAAATCAGGATTATCCTCTATCCCTTCAACCAGTTTGTCCTGCTTTTACCCGCTACGATCTATTTTCACAGCTGCCAGACACATCCTGGAACAGTACTCCTGTCATGCTCAAGGCCATCTCACTACAAGCGTAAAAGCTAACGTCTAAAGGGGGCCTCCAAGGACCTGCACCCCTGGGCCCTTATGCCTTCCCCCTCTTCCAAGCCCACTGGCCTCCTTGCTAGTTCCCAGATGGCTCAGGTGCCTCCCTGCCTCAGCAACTGTGCACTGGACAGGGCCTCCCTGGATAACGCCCTGGGTCACCCCCACTTTCTTAGGCTTCAGAGCAACTGTCCTTTCATAGGACAACTCTTTGTGAGTCATCCTGAATGAACCAGTACCCTCTGCCTGACTCCCATTTATTTTCAGCATTCGTTATCACTTTGAGGCATTATATACCTATTTATTCACTTCTATTCACATTTATTTATGTGTTTGCTGTCCTCATGGAATGTAAGTTCCTGAGAAAAAAGGACTCACACTCTTCACTGCTGTATCCCTCACACCTGGTTCAGAGCTGGTTCTCACTAAGTACCTGTTGAATGAACAAATGAATGAATGATTTATAGAGTGTATACAGTCCCTATATATCAGGGCTTCTCTGATAGCTCAGTTGGTAAAGGATCCGCCTGCAATGCAGGACACCCCAGTTTGATTCCTGGGTCGGGATGATCTGCTGGAGAAGGGATAGGCTACCCACTCCAGTATTCTTGGGCTTCCCTGTGGCTCAGCTGGTAAAGAGTCTGCCTGCAATGCGGGAGACCTGGGTTTGATCCCTGGGTTAGGAAGATCCCCTGGAGAAAGGAAAGGCTACCCACTCCAGTATTCTGGCCTGGAGAATTCCATGGACTGTGTAGTTCATGGCGGTCACAAAGAGTCAGACACAACTGAGTGACTTCACTTTCCTTCACTTTCATGCAGTCTTTTATAGGAAAACCTGATGGGATAATCCAACTTCCAACATTTAAATATCCTCAGGATTGTGATCGAGGCTGAGGTATATCTAACGTTGATAAACCAACTATTTTATAGTTAATTATAATGCCTTTTATTTCTGTTGAAAGATAACGTTTACAAAGTGCTTTTTATAAACATTTGAGAAAACGTTTATTGATTTTCTTCATTCTTTTTTTTTTCACTTGATTCTTCAAACAATCTGTTTTCTAGACAAGGAAATTAGTACTCAGGAAGATATCTTTAGATGCCTCTCTAAACTCCTTTCCCCTAAATATGTGTGGGAATAAATTTTATATGTATATATTTATACCATATATTATATAACTATTATATATTTTATGACATATGAAACACTCATTTCATTATATATTTCAGTTCATTGTGTACTACTATTTAAAATATGTACACAGTCTATTTTAGTATATGAACATACATCATTAATATACATAGCCAAATACATCATATAAATGTAATAATACATATATTTCCTTCCACTACGTAGACTGTACATATACTTTTCATTTTCTCTCTCCTCCACCCAAATCCCTCTGCCGCTCTAAAGCCAGGCGCCTCACCTCCCCGGCTCCGCGCCTTGGCTAATGACGTCATCTCCAAGCCTTCTAAGCAACCACGTGATAGTGTTAATGGGGACTTTCCTCCCACTCCTGGCAGGCTGCCCAGGAAACTCTTATAATATAAAATTCAGGTCCTGGGAATAATGACATTCAGAAGCCATGTGCTACCAAGTCGAAGAATTTCAGGAAGGAGCAAAGCATACACCCCAGCATTGGAGAACAAAGATGTGGCTTGTCAGAGCCTGTGCGCACAACTCCAGGGGGCTCTGTGGTTTTGCAGAAGGTGGTTGGTACCCCTCAACTGTCGCTCTGAACTCTCCCTTTGTTTGAAGTTCTTGTTTTACACTGACTGCAATCCTGCTTATGCTGAATCTGTATGTTCACACCGTGGCTGCCCATCTATCATGACGGTGAAGGCACTTAACGATCACAGGACAACTTTGTTCCTAAACTCTTAGTTCCATTTTCCTATTTAAGAAAGAAATATCCAGTAAAACCTGCTGCATTCCAGGAAGGATACTCTATTCGGTCCAGGGAAACATTTGTCTGCATTTTGAAACCAAACCCCAATTTAATGAAATACTAGCTTAGCTCACTTTTGATGAAGACAAAATCATATCACATTTTGATATGCTTGCATCATTTTAGGTCAATCATTTTAAATTTTAGCTTTAGCCCTTTTATAGATTTGCTAAGTTTGGGTTGAAAATAAACTGATTCATGGTTCAATGGGTAATATCTGTGGGCAGTGGATGCATGTATATATTACAGACTTGCAGAGAACATGAGAAATCATTCCCTTTGAACTTCATTTTTTAAAGATGAGGCATCTCAGATTCAGTGAGATTATATGACTTGTACAGTCAGACTACAGAGAATTTTCCTGATCCAAGACTTCTAATATAGCAGGGATGGTAAGAATTGACTAAGAAATAGCATGCAATTGATGAATTGCATGAGAGATGTATGATAGATGTACCAGCATGAAGTGAATATTTAGACACTGGGGTATCATAAGTCTTGGGAGTGGGGATTCTTGGAAGAGAGAAATAATTTGAATACACAAATATGGAACCCAGGTAGTATAAAGTAATAGCAGGAGCAAATTCAAGGGACAGGAAAGCATGGAGGCAGAGGGGGAGTGAGCAGTATTCACAGGATAAAACACAGGATTTATCCTGTGTGGCAGCTAAGATGGGAATAATCCACTGGGATTGGATCTTGGGGGCCTGTTTTACCATGCAGGATAAGGAGTAGGGATATTACACAACCAGGAGTGGATAGTATGGGTTGAACAAATCTGGGGCTATCTTTAATTAATTCCAGATTTGGTTCAGCTTTCACAAAAATGCTCATTACCACCTTCTCTCATTATTGGGTAATAATACTCTGGGATATAAAAGGATGATATCAACAAAGACCAACTACTGCCTCGTAAGTGTGTTACTGAATAAAACACACATGGGAGAACTTAACATGAATGAACTCATCTAGTCCTCCCAACCGTTTTACTGATGAGGAAGTTTTAGTCACTGCGCTATAGCTTTCCGAGCGCTTGTTCAGAGCAGTCACGAATGACAACTTTGTTTGAACCCTTTAGAAATCAAGATGACTGTTTGGGGCTTTGAAACTCCTCTGTTGAACGAATTACATTATCACAAAATACAGATATAAACTATGCCTCATTTTTTCCCATATAAAACTCATAATGAATTGAGAATACACAAGTACCCAGTTGCAAAACCGAGCAACGCTCTACCTGCTTACACCTGGGAGGATACCCTCAGCTTCCCAGGGGTCAGGCAGGAAAGGCTTTACTTAGGGGATGCTTGCACTGGGCCTCTGGCAATGAGACATCTGTTAAGAAGGTTTTGGGGGAGGTGAAAGGGGGCAGAGGAGGGAATGGCATGCAGGTCAGAGAGGTGCCCACACATCATAGTGTGCACAGGCATGGTGTACTTGGGAAATTCAAATGGTTCCAGGAAACACAGCATTCAGGTTACTAGGGGCAGGGTGAGATTTGAACCTAGAAAGAGCAGTTCATGAGGTGCCATATATGCTTTGCTAAGCAACTTTTTCCCTACATGTCACGAGGAGGGATTGGAGATTTTATGCAGGGAAATGAAGGGTTAGCTTCTCAGTTTGAAAACATTCCTCTGGACCTTGGTTGTGGAGAAGGTGTATGGATGGAGTTGAGGTGGGTGTAAGGCCAGTGATAGGGCAAGCATGCATCCAGGCAGGCAGGCAGAAGAGAGGGGGTGGACTTAACATTCTGGGGGAGTAGAATCACCTGGGCAGGACTCAATTGGTCTCATATAACAGATCAGGAAGGGTAGTAAGGAGGACTCCCAGGTCTCCAAGTATAGGGGAGCCTTTGGAAGCAACTTCACTTGTAATAATCATAAGATTTAAACTTTAAAAATTGGTTAGTTGTAATATATTCTATTGCTGTTTAGAGATGTTATTAATTGTGATGGTTAATTTTATGTGTCAACTTGACTAGGTGACAAAGTGCCAAGATATTTGGCTGAACCTTATTTCTGGGTGTGCCTGTGAGCATTTTTCTGGATAAGATTAACATTTGAACCAGGAGACTCAGGCAGACTGCCCTTCCCAATGCATATGGTTGTTGTCATTCAGTGGCTAAGTCATTCTTTGCCACCCCATGGACTGCAGCATGCCAAGCTTCCCTATCCTTCACTGTCTTCTGGAGCTTGCTCAAACTCATGTCCATTGAATTGGTGATGCCATCCAGCCATCTCATCCTTTGTTGTCCCCTTCTCCTCCTACCTTCACTCTTTCCCAGCCTCAGGGTCTTTACCAATGAGTCAGTTCTTTGCATCAGGTGGCCAAAGTATTGGAGTTTCAGCTTCAGCATCAGTCCTTCCAATTAATATTCAGGACTGATTTTCTTTAGGATTGACTGGTTTGATGTCCTTGCAGGCCAAGGGACTCTCTAGAGTCTTCTCCAACACCACAGTTCAAAAGCATCAATTCTTCAGTGCTGAACTTTCTTTATGGTCCAACTCTCATATTCATACATGACTACTGGAAAAACCATAGCTTTAACTAGACAGATCTTTTCTGGTAAAGTGATGTCTCTGCTTTTTAATACACTGTTTAGTAGGTTTGTCATAGCTTTTCTTCCAAGGATTAAGTGTCTTTTCATGTCATGGCTGCAGGCACCATCTGCAGTGATTTTGAAGCCCAATAAAATAAAGTCTGTCACTATTTCCATCTATTTGTTTTCTCATCTACTTGCCATGAAGTGATGGGACCAGATGCTATGATCTTTGTTTTTTGAATGTTGAGTTTTAAGCCAGCTTTTTCATTCTCCTCTTTCACTTTCATCAAGAGGCTCTTTGGTTCCTCTTCGCTTTCTGCCATAAGGGTAGTATCATCTGCATATCTGAGGTTATTGATATTTCTCCGGGCAATGTTGATTCCAGATTGTGCTTCATCCAGCCTGGCATTTTGCATGATGTACTTTGCATATAAGTTAAATAAGCAGGGTGACAATATACAGTGTGAACATACTCCTTTCCTATTTTGGGACCAGTCCCTTATTCCATGTCCAGTTCTAACTGTTGCTTCTTGACCTGCAAACACATTTCTCAAGAGGCAGGTAATCTCTTTACACACACACACACACACACACATATATATATGCACACACACATATATATGGGACATATATATATATATAACTGGGACATACATATAAAACACCTAATATATATATAACTGTCCCATATATATATACATATATATATACACACACACACATACATACACTATTGCTTCTATTTCTCTGGAGAACTGTGTTGTCTAGTCACTCAGTTGTGTCTGACTCTTTGCAACCCCATAGAGTGTTGCTCTCCAGACTCCTCTGTCCATTGGACTCTCCAGGCAAGAATATTGGAATGTGTTGCCATTTCCTTTTCCAGAGGATCTTCCCAACCCAGGGATTGAACCCGAGTCTAATATGCATGAGCAGGCATATTCTTTACCACTGAGTCACCAGCTAAGCCCTAGAGAACCATGACTAAACATTAATAAAAGGTAATACGTGATAATGAATAAATGCTAGAGCTAGTTATAGTAACTTTCAGTGACTTTTAAAGATAACTTTCAAGGCAGGCATGCTAGGGATGGGAGGGGCAGTTTCACGTTCTCTGGGGGAGTTAAGCTCTAGACAGCCAAGCTCTATACTCAGTGGCAAGTATATTGCCACTGGAGGGCACCGTTCGGAGGTGGTGACACAAATCACCCTTATGAGTTGTTGGGTATTTGGAGTTCATCTACCTGAAAATACCCACCACCATTCCTGACAATATTTAGAATTCTGTGCTCTTAGTGAGTTAGAGATTCCCCCGTTTACACAGTCTTTATTTACACAGATATCCAGGTCAGGTTGATAGGGAGAAGCTTAATACATAACGGTTAGCACAGGGGCCAAGCAGGGTCCACTCACTCAGGCTAGAAGCCCGGAAACTTCCATCCCCAAACAGCACAGGCACTTTCTATATTTCCGAATCTCAAAAGAAGCCCAAAGACAAAATACAATTACTTGCAGCCTGTCCTGAGGGTGCACAGGGGAGCCCCTTTAACAAAGATGGGGATTCCAAAACAGTGTCATTTTCTAATCTAAGAAAAATAAAAGAAAATGAGGTGTTTATAAAAGAGGCCCACAGGATTCAGAACCTTTGAATGTTAAAGAATCCAATCCCTTAGTCCCCACACCCCTGTTTTTTTTTTTTTTTTTTAAAGAAGAGGAAAGACATCTAGGGAAAGCTGTGAACTGTCCCAAATCACAGACTTTTGAAGCTAGTTCCCACCGCATCATAATGCTTTCTCTTTCCAGAATTCCTTGGGGGAGGAAATGTAAGAAAACCTCTTCGTTTCCTGCTTCTTTATGCCAACAGCTGCTCACGACTAACTGAACATACGGTTTCCATGGCTTTGTGCTGGAGCCAACTCAAGGAGGGGAGCAGGGAAAGAATGTACGAGAAATAATTGACTGTCATCGGAAATATTTTCAGATGTCGGTTTTCAAAAGAGAGAGTGAGCTCCGAGAGCTGACTTTTACCTCAGGTTTTGTTAGAGGATATCATTTACCTCAGATGCTGGTAAATCCCCAACTCTATTTCTTGGCCTGTTCAGTGGTTTTTACTTTCGACCCCTCCCCAACAGTCCCTGAGGTTGTGGCTCTCGCTGCTCATTTCTTTAACTCCCAGTTGCATCTCACACACTCCAGCCTCTCAAATGTGTGTCTTTTGACTGGGTAGCAGATGAGATAAAGAAAGGCTGTTAGTCTGGCTGGATCCACGTCTGGCGCCTCAGTGCGAGTCTGGGCTTTAATTCTTCCTGCCTGTGAGAGGTTTGAAAGCAAAGCAGCCATGCTGGGAATTCCTTCATTTTAAAAAAAGAACTAAAGGGTTTCCCTCATAGCTCAGTTGGTAAAGAATCTGCCTGCAATGCAGGAGACCCTGGTTCGATTCCTGGGTCGGGAAGATCTGCTGGAGAAGGGAAAGGCTACCCACTCCAGTATTCTTGGGCTTCCCTTGTGGCTCAGCTGGTAAAGAATCCACCTGCATTGCAGGAGACTTGGGTTCGATCCTTGGGTTGGGAAGATCCCCTGGAGAAGGGAAAGGCTACCCACTCCAGTATTCTGGCCTGGAGAATTCTATGGACTGTATAAATCCATGGAGTTGCAAAGAGGAGGACACGACTGAGCAACTTTCACTTCACTTTCAAAGGCTTCACTTGGTGGGCCCTACCCTGTACTCTGTAATTAAGAATACTGCTTGATGGCAGAGGCCAACACAATACTGTGAAATGATTTTCCTTCAATTAAAAATAAATAAGTTTGGGAAATAAAAAGAATATTGCTTGAGAAAAGACGCAAAAGCAACCCAAGGCTGAGGAGGGTAGGAGTGTAATATGAGGAGACCCTGAGCCATGATGGATTTTTCCCAGTGTCTGCAAAATTTCCAGCCATGGTGACCACTGGCCACAGCACAGAATCAGCTTAAACACAGCTCTTAGGCTCCATGCGACAGTGACCAGTGGATGTCAGGGCAGTTTCTAAACTACTTCGGTTTCAGCTAGAGAGCTGGCTCTCATGTATCTGTGATTAGATACTTAGTTCCCATTATCCATGATTTGTGCTGCCCTGCTGGCTCAGTAGGAGACCCAGCTTCAATCCCTGGGTCGGGAAGATCCCCTGGAAAAGGGAACAGCAACTCACTCCAGTATTCTTGCTTGGAGAATTCCAAGGACAGAGGAGCCTGGTGGGCTACAGTCCAGGGGATCTCAAAAAGTCAGATATGACTGAGCGACTAACACCACCACCACCTATCTATGGTTGCTCTGAAATTACTTTGAGAATTATGGGGAGGAAAGACACACTTGACAGTCACACTAACTTGTGGGACTTGCCTAGCTGCTCCAGTGGTTAAGACTTTACCTTCCAAAGCAGGTTCTATCCCTGGTCAGGGAGCTAAGCTCTCACATGCTTCTTGGGCAAGAAACCAAAACATAAATCAGAAGCTATATTGTAACAAATTCAATAAAGACTTTTTAAAAGGTCCACATCAAGAAATAAAAAAGGCACACTAACTTGAATTGCCAGACATAAGATGCCTCTAAGTCCTCTAAGAAGTTGACATCATTTGACAAAAGGGATACCTCTGGCTCCCAGAATCATGGTTCCATAAAGACAGTTTTATAGGAAGAAGAGTCACCCTGCTGAGCCCTGAATATCACAAAGGGGGACCCTTCCCAAGTGTCAGCGTCCTCTCCTGCTTTGGGAGGATGCACTGGGAAGGGCCCACGGATGGCCACGTACCTGACACATCAAGGTGCTCCAGGTTGGGACAGAGGGACACCACGTCGAAGACTGCCTCGTTGGAGATGTTGTAGCAGCCGGAGACTTCCAGCCGCCGGAGCTCCGGGCAGCACTGGGCAATGGTGTAAAGACCTCGGTCCGTGAGCCGCCTGCAGCCACTGACACTGACGGTTTCCAGCATGAGACAGACGTTGGGTGTGTCCTGACAGAGTCTGCGGGTGAGCACCTTGAGGGCGCGGTCCACGTTGATGGTCTCGCCCGTCAGGCGGATAGTCCTCCAGAGGCGCGGGTCCCAGGCCAGGTTGTACCAGCGGCGGCACACGCGCGCGCAGCGGCACAGCTGGTTGGTGGGCAGGAAGGAGAAGACCTGCACCATGGCGTGGTCCGGGAGCCGCTCGATGCTGGCCTGCTCCTTCTGGGGCCTGGAGGCCAGCCGGATGAGCGGGTGGGTGAGGCGGGTCGGGGGCGGGGAGTGGACCATGGCCACCGTCTCCCCGGTGATGGAGGACGAGGAGGTGGACGAGCCCCTTCCATTCTGAAATCCCGGTAGGTTGGGTGGACATATCAGGGCTGGGCTGGGCGTGCTCAGTGTGCGCATGCTCAGGTCGGAGTCTGGCAAAGGACAGAGAACAAAGGGTTAAGGATGGACGGGGCGGAGTGGCGGGGGTGGGGGCGGGGGAGGCCGGGAAGGAGGCAGGGAGGTGGCACCCTGTCCACTGACATCCTTCCTGGGCAGACGCCGGCTCAATCTGTCTCATTGGAAGCAGGAGCCCACGCAAGTTTTCCCCATTAAGAAAAGGGCTAATTCTTCACTATCTCCCCAGGGGTGGGCAAACTATCTCTAAAGGGTCAGATAAGAAATAGTGGAAGCACTGCAGGCCATCTGGGTTCCATCCCTGTTGCAATTACTCAGTCCTGCTGTTTTAGTGCAAAAGCTGCCATAAACAACACGAAAACAAGCCCAGCCATCCTGGCTATTTTTCCATAAAACTTGTTCTGTAAAAACAGATCAGCTGATTTGGCCCCAGGGTTATAGTTTTCTGACCTCTGATCTACATTAACGGTGATTATCTAAAGGGCACAACTCCAAAGTTTTATTATTTCTATACTGGGAGAAGAAAGCTCATATATTGTGAACACAAACTGATTTATTTTGGTTAGGCAGATGCTTACGCTTCATTTATAAAGGAGAGGAATGCATTTTAAAGGAGAAGACTAGCCAGTGGGGAGAGAGCATTAGCTATCTTTGCCCTCACCTGCCCCCTAGTGTCCAGCCCCCCATCTTATGATAATGGTACCCCAAACTCTGTGATCTGGGTTCTGGAGAGCCACCCTGCTTCCTTCCCCTGTCAGACTAGTCACTTCAGATGGTATTTGCAGTCCTTGAATATCTGTTGCAATATTTATTTTTCTTTCTTATCAATAATTCCTCACTTTGCATTTGAATAATGTGACTTTTTTTTCTGTTCCTTGGAACCAAAAAGGTCACTTGATGAAGAAGTAAATGGTTTTTAAATTTATGAGGGATTGAGAGACCTTTAGAATGCTGCTTTAAGAAGTCTGCTCATTTCATATCCCTCCCCTAACCTTGATATATATATATATGGAAGAATTTATTCTTGCCCTATATAAATGTTTGTATGTTATACATTTTACATATATAGATGGATAGATTTATTTAGGAAGACATTTATTCTTTCTAAATATGTTTATATATTTCATACACACATGTGAATATATATATATATATACACACACACATGCACACACACATATATTGTATATACATATATATATATATATATATATAGAGAGAGAGAGAGAGAGAGAGTTTACCTCCAAAATACACAATTCTTTACCTGTGAAATAAGTGAATTGGTCTAGATAATTTCTAAGTCACTTTCAGCTCTAATTATAGCTCTAAAGACTTAAACAAAAATTTTATCCTTGTGTGCTTTTTCACATTTTGTATCTTGGGAATTTTCATTCAAACACTTGTCTTTTCAAAGAACTCCCAGTAATAACACATAGAACTTCTGACACAGGACATCTCTGCTGTGTATTTGTAGTTTTCTCATTGATAGATTTTTTCTATGTTTTCTTTTAAATTTACTTCTCTGTGGCCTAACACTGAAGATGCCCTACACAGGTCACCACTTTTCTCCTGGAGCATCTTTGAATTATTGTCTGCCCCTCCCTCAGCCCCATACACTTACAGACACACCTTGTCTGCCTCTTGAAGTATGAAACCTTTTGTGACTGAGTGCAACTGCCACCCCCTCTAAGAATAGTTGGGCTTCCAATGGCACCCCACTCCAGTACTCTTGCCTGGAAAATCCCATGGATGGAGGAGCCTGGAAGGCTGCAGTCCATGGGGTCACTGACGGTCAGACACGACTGAGCGACTTCACTTTCACTTTTCACTTTCATGCATTGGAGAAGGAAATGGCAACCCACTACTGTATTCTTGCCTGGAGAATCCGAGGGACAGGGGAGCCTGGTGGGCTGCTGTCTATGGGGTCGCACAGAGTCGGACACGACTGAAGTAACTTAGCAGCAGCAGCATAGCTCAGTTGGTGAAGAATCTGCCTGCAATGCAGGAGACCCCAGTTTGATTCCTGGGTCTGGAAAATCCGATGGAGAAGGGATAGCCTACCCACTCCTATATTCTTGGGCTTCCCTTGGGGCTCAACTGGTAAAGAATCCTCCTACAATGTGGGGGACCTGGGTTCGATCCCTGGGTTGGGAAGATCCCCTGGAGAAGGGAAAGGCTACCCTTTCACAGAATGCCACTCCAGTATTCTGGCCTGGAGAATTCCATGGACTTTACAGTCCATGGGGTGGCAAAGAGTCTGACATGACTGAGCGACTTTCACTTCACTAATAGTTCCTTTCTGTCTTTGAGATAAAATGAATTCCTTCCCTTTTGAAATCCCCACCCTTCCTTATACAGGCAAGTGTGAATTTATCTTTCCCTATTGCTTGATTGTATTATTTTTCTCACTTTTGCATTTCTCCCTATACCCCCATATCCTTTGTCATGTGATTCTGCAGTCTTCCTAGGCAGAGTATATTTCTTCAGTCCAGTGATGTGGGCTTTGGCCATGTGACTTGCTTTGGTTAGCAGATCTTAGGGGATGTGATTTGCCCAAAGCCATTTGTGTGGTTGGGCTTGCCCACCTGTTTCTATCATCACCCTGGGAAGAACATCCTCAGTTGGTCCACTGACCTTAGAATGACGAGAAGCCCATCACCTCATCAGATGAGCAGACAGAAGTGGCTCCAACCTGCAGCTTAGAGCCAAGCTCAACCAAAAGCTTAGAGCCAAGCTCAACCAAACCTGGCTGGAGTCAACAAATGCCCAAGTGAACAACAGATGTGTGAGCTGGAATACTGAGGTTTGGGGTGATTTGTAATACAGCACCCCCATGGAAACAGATGATGGATACAACTTCTACTACACTAAAAACCCCTTTGAGACAAGGATTGAACGCTCTTCTTCCTTGCGTCCTGGCGGTGCCTGACATGGTTTATGGTAGAAGTGCTTCTGTGTGTGCTCGGTCGTGTTGGACTCTTTTGAGACCTCATGGACTGTAGCCCTCCAGGCTCCTCTGTCCATGGGATTAGTTTCCAGGCAAGAATACTAGAGTGGGTTGCTGTGCCCTCCTCCAGGGGATCTTTCAGACCCAGGGGTTGAACCTGAGCCTCCTGCATTGGCAAGCAGATTCTTTACCACTATGATACCAGGGAAGCCTTATGGTACATAAGGCTGGGATTTGAAAGGAAGCATTTATATGTTTAATATCTAGCTTGGCATGTACTTTTCTATCCCAGCTGGTATACATACTGCATTTTAAATCATTCATAAGAAAAAAAAATATGCACTTCTGTCTTTTGTAATCAGCTAAAATAAACAGTACATCTTTAAGGAAAACCTTAAGTGTAAACCGATTAAGGGTTTGAAAACTGCCATCCAAGCTACCACAGTACTAACCATTATTACATGAACTCCTAGAATTGCCTCTAAAGTTACCATTTTTCTTAGGAGGTTGAACAACTTCTTTTGGATCAGGGAGGAGGGACAATCTTAGGTTTTCAGCTCTGACATTTTAGCAGCTGTGGAGGCTCTGAAATCTCTCTCCTGCCTGCCTCTGGTCCGTTCATCTTAAAAGAGAAAGACGCTTAACTGTTCTGCGGAGACCTGTGTAGTTTGATTTGGGCCCTGGAGGAATGGACTCTTCTTATGGCGGGGGTGGAGGTAGATTCCTGTGTCTATAATGGATTCACTTTTCATCATTCTTTTATATTCCCAGCACTGGATCACAGGAACACATACAGATTGCCTAGCTCTGCTCTTAGTATTTTTTTTTTTTCTTTCTCTTCTTTGCCAATAATCATGCCCTGGTATTAATGGAGTCCACACTCATAAAGTGATGGCAGTCTGGCACCCCTGTGGGAAACATTCTGCCCTGGGAGACTCTGGAGCACAGTAATGGCTCTCCACTCCAGCTCTTAGCAGCAGGACTCTCAGCAGTAATTCAGGACAGCAGTGCACTGGGGGCTAAGCAGGGGAGCCTAGGAGATTTCAGCCAGGAGAGCTGGATGTCTCCTTTTGCCAGAGCACGCACCAGGATTCTCTTGAGTTCTTTGTGCTCATTCTGTGTGCATGCCTAGTCGCTTCAATCATGTCCGACTCTTTGTGACCCCATGGACTGTAGCCCACCGGGCTCCTCTGTCCATGGGATTCTCCAGGCAAGAGTACTAGAGAGGGTTGCCATGCCCTGTTCCAGGGGATCTTCCTGACCCAGGGATCGAACTCATGTCTCCTGCATTGCAGGCAGATTCTTTACCGCTGAGCCACCAGAGAAGCTTATTCTACAGTAGGTCAAAAACCCTCCGAGAATTTCTGAAAGGATACAGTCTGTTGTAATTGAATGAACTGCACTCGATAATTAGAAAAAGGATGAAGAATGACGAGTAATGCTATGGTCTAAATGTTGCTAGCTGTCTCACATTCGTGTGCTGAGTGAATGTTAACTCCCGAAGTGATGGTAGGATGGAGGGTGGGGACTTTGGGAAGTGATTAGGTCTTGAGAGTTGAACCTTCGTGAACGGGCTCAGTGCCCTCATAAAACAGACCCCAGGAACTGGCTCTCACTTCCGCCCCGTGAGGTGACGGTGAGGAGGCAGACTTATGAGGAAGTGGGCCGCTAGCAGATACTCAATCTGCCAGCATCTTGATCTGGGACTTCTAGAACAGTGAGAAATACATTTTTCTTCCTTATAAGCCACCCAGTCTGCGGTATTTTTCTACAGACAAATAACAACTAGAGATGTTCATGCCCAGATGTTGTCACAAAGTATCTTTTCTTGATATTTTATGTCTCTCTCTCTCTATATATATATATATATAGGGAAATATAAATATATAAATATTTTTTCATTGCACATATGCTCACATACACACATAAACACATTTTTAATTTGGAAATAAATGTTATTATGGATAAAATACACATAGTTGCCACAGAGTTTCTCTTCCCCTTGGGGACTCAGAGCCATTTATTGCCACAAGGTATGATGTATAATAACAGGAAGTAGTTTTTCCTTACAGAATGATCAACAGTCCCAGAGTATAAATGCACGTGTGCCAGGAAAGGAGAGTATGGCTTCAGATTCAAAACAAGGACCATTTCTATTACCAAGTGGTGTACTCCATGTGCACACAGCCTGGCAGGAGGACCTAGTGCTCTCTTTGCACGTGATTTTTTTCTCCTTTGTCACTTTCAGAGCACTGGCTGCTAAATGGACAACGGCAAGAGCTTCTATTTTTTCTGATACAGATTAGAAACAAGGATGTTGATATTTGATCCCTGGACATACACTCGAGAGGAAATGATCAAAGACAAATATTAAGATGATAGAGAGAAGCAATTTGGAACCCTTCTCCTGGCCTTAGATGACACTGCAAGACAAACAGAAGCAAGAAGAAAGCTGACTTTATTTGAACTCAGAATATAAATTCAGACTATTTTGTAGGAATGAACATATTTTCATATCTGAATACCTACTCCAAGTGAATTTCTACCTATCTGATGTCTTGAGGGCAAAATCAACCCACTTATCTTAGCAGTAAGATGGTCCCATTGGGCTATGACACAGAATAACTGAGAGGGTATTATCGCCACTTTTAATACACTGTATACTTTCTTATCCATTTATATAAATTAGCCATTATGTTACATCTTTCTTTAGTGTGCCCCCTAGGCAAATGGTGAGATGTATGAATAACATATGGAAGAACTCTTCCCTGAGACGCATTATTTTGAGAAGCAAAAGTAGCACTTGCAAAAACTGCCTGTGCTCAGCTGCTACATTGTCTCTGATTCTTTGCCACCTCATGGACTATAGCCTCCCAGGCTCCTCTGTTCCTGGGATTTTCCAGGCCAGAATCCTGGAGTGGGATGCTATTTCCTTCTCCAGAAGATCTTCCCAACCCAGGGATCAAACCTGAGTCTCCTGCATTGGCAGACAGATTCTTTACCACTAAGCCACCAGGGAAGCCCTTGCAAAAAGTACTAAGTGAAATATACATTTCCAAAAGCTTCTGTCAAGAGTCAAATCTATGATAACTGGAAATGGGCATCATGATGAAATGGCACAGAGTAGCTTGTTTGGAGCCTCCCTTCCCTGTTGCTTCTGTGGTATCCACATTGCCATGAGATGCAGGTATCACCCACACAGTGTTCTTGGCAAGGATCACTGCAAACCGGCATATGCAACGGCCACTAGTATCAATTAATTAAAGATCAAATGTCCCCTGAAATACCAGGACAAGGAATGCCCAAACTCTTAGGAGATAAATACATCTTCTTAACATCTGAAAAATTTCCAGAATGTAAAAAGGAGGTGGCTTTTTTAAATTTACCAAATGGCTATTTACTCTGCTGACATTCTTTGAGCAAACTTTTTTAAATAATAAGTACACAAATTGATAGGGAACTCAGTTAAAAGTATACTCAATGAATTACTTCATGGTAGGTAAGATGGATGGGTGAATGGAAGAAAGAATGGACAAACAGACAAAGGTACAAAATGAAAACATAAAATCTGCAGAAAGGGCATGTTTGGTTACATATAAATATGTAAATGTTAAAGAAGTCGTTAATCATGAATATGTAAGACTCTAAGAAAGACAGAGATGAACACATGTAAATGTCATGAAAGCAGAATGGGGTAATTTATGGAGAAATAAGCAAACCATTTATTTGCAATAGGACATTATTTTGTGACCTATCTGTTTTTCCTAATGATATCAAGAAGCTGGAAATATTCCCCAAATTGATATATGACAAAAAAACACCTACCACGGATGTCTGCAGGAAAATATACAGAATAAACTGCAAGGGATACATAGCGATAGACATTGGGTATTCAAATTCAGTAGTCTGGGCTGCTGCAGAGTCTTGGATTACAGATTTACAGGCAGGAAAGAAAGTGACAATTCATTTACTCATTGGATCATTTAACATGCTGCTGCTGCTAAGTCACTTCAGTCGTGTCTGACTCTGTGCGACCCCATAGATGGCAGCCCAACAGGCTCCCCCGTCCCTGGAATTCTCCAGGCAAGAACACTGGAGTGGGTTGCCATTTCCTTCTCCAATGCATGAAAGTGAAAAGTGAAAGTGAAGTCACTCAGTCGTGTCCGACCCTCAGGGACCCCATGGACTGCAGCCTTCCAGGCTCCTCCGTCCATGGGGTTTTCCAGGCAAGAGTACTGGAGTGGGGTGCCACATGGTTACTATTGTCTGAGAGCCTGGTGGGGTCTGGAAGGGAGGAGTTTTTGCATTTGACTAAATTATAAAGTGGGCTTCCCAGGTGGCACTAGTGGTAAAGAATCAGCCTGCCAATGTAGGAGACATTAAGAGACATGGGTTCTATCCCTGGATGGGGAAGATCGCCTGGAGGAGGACATGGATCCCCACTCAAGTATTCTTGTCTGGAGAATCCCATGGACAGAGGAGCCTGGCAGGCTCCATAGGGTCCATAGGATTGCACAGAGTCAGACCCAACTGAAGCGACTTAGCACAGAGGCACGAAGATTATAAAGGAAATATTCCTGACCCACCACCTTTCTGCACTACAGCCCCATTCAAGTACTTCCACAGCAAAGACCCCGCCCTTTTCCAAAAGCTTGTAGCCTTTAGGGAGAAAGAAAAAAAGACTCTCTATTGAGAATGTGTCTGCATCACACAAAATCCAGGCTGAGAAGGAGAGCAAAGTAGGTCCAAGTCTGAAAAAAATATCAGTTTTCAGAAGTCTAAGGTAAGGACAATGAAAATATAAAATCTCCCAATAATTTGAATGAAAGACTTTTTAATTTGAATTAAAGAATATGTTTAGTAAAAACTTTTGAATTTTCTCAAAATGAGGCTAATTTTCATTTCCTACAATGGAGATCCTAGGTCAAATAAATGTAGTTATATTTTTTATATTGATATTTTCATCTGTTGTCTAAAATAAGAGTGAATTCTTTAAAGTTTAAGAATTTGTTGCTCCATTATTAATTTAAAATATTTCCAAGTATGTGATATATGTGTGAATGATATGTTTTATGCTCTTAAATATGTAAAGAATACCCAAAAGTATAGCTGTCTTTTTCTGAGGGGAAAAAAACCCTATGAACTTTCCTACTCATGGTTGCAAACGTCCTGGAAATTCTGCCTCTTTGGTAATTATAACACAGTATCAAAAATATTCAAGGCATCTCATGCACACATGCTTATTAGACACATTTTCTTCTAACGAGATAGCTGCTTGTTCTGTACAAGTTTTTATTTTCAAACCACTGCTGTTTACACTCTAGGAAGTCATATTTACATTACATTGGCCTTTCAAAGTCAAAATTTACAAAGCTACTCTGCATTTTCCCCCTGTGATTACCAAAACTTTTGTGCAAGATGCTTTCCATTATAAGTTGTCTTTCTACTCCAGAATTCTTGCCATAAAAAGCAAAGTTTCTTTTCTTAGCTTAAACTCAAGCTTAAAAAAATAGATCCATAAAACCTAGCTTGTGAAAAAAAAATACAATCTAAGGGATCTTTTTCTTCTTGTTTCATTTCAAAATATTTTCTTTTAATGTGGTTCACATCATATCCACACCCTAAAATTTATTTAAGGTATTGGTTGCTATGAGGCGGAAATTTATATAGACAAGGTTAACCTTGCATTTTACCCAGAAGTTACCTTTAGGACTCAAGGGTTCTTGCTCGGAGGTCATCCAGAAGGCGGCACCCTCAAGCGGGTGTACATGCTAAGTCACTCAGTCATGTCCGACTCTGTGTGACGCCCATGGACTGTGGCCCGCCAGGCTCCTCTGTCCAGGGATTCTCTAGGCATGAATACTGGAGTGGGTTGCCATGCCCTCCTCCAGGGGAGCTCCCCTACCCAGAGATGGAACCCACGTCTCCCGTGTCTCCTGCACTGGCAGACACGTTCTTCACCACTAGCGCCACCTGGGAAGCCCATGGCACCCTCAAGATCAGATTAAAGCTAGGGCATTTTTTTTTTTTTTAATGGTACAGATGAACTTATTTGCAGGGTAGGAATAGAGATGCAGATGTAGGGAATGCACATGTAGACGCAGGGTGTAGGGGGATGAATTGAGAGGTTGGGATTGATGTTTGTGCACACGCATGTGTAAAATAGACAGCTAGTGCGAACTTGCTTTACCTGCTGTATAGCGCAGGGAGCTCAGCCCAGTGCTCTGTGATAACCTAAATGGATAGGGTGGGTGGGGGCGGGGGGGTCCAAGAGGGAGGGGATATGTGTATACATATAACTGACTTACTTGGTTGTACAGCAGAAACTACCACAGCATTATAGAGCAAATATACCCCAATTTGAAATAAAACATAAGAAGAATAAAAGGGTAAGATTTCTGTCCAAGAACAAAACTCTGCTTTGTTGGTCACCTGGATCAGTTCTCTTAAGGGCAGAGCTTGGTGACTGGTCCCTGAAATCTTGACAAGGATGTCAAGGGTCCTCTCATATCATAAGATGGAGTCTAGTCCAATGCCTGGCTCTATTTTTATGCCTAAAATAGATTCTAAAAAATTCTAAACACCAGTTCTTCAATTTATCCAGTTTTTGACTCACACTGATTTGAATATGGATTGTGTTTTATCCTTTAGTTCTTCTAAAAGGGAAGAGTCATGCAGCTAAAGAAGCCTTTAACCCATGTTGCCCTAAAAGACATAAATATAATGGATGAGATGTACAGAAGCACAAGCTGAAATCAAGATTGCCGGGAGAAGTATCAATGACCTCAGATATGCAGACGACACCACCCTTATGGCAGAAAGTGAAGAGGAGCTAAAAAGCCTCTTGATGAAAGTGAGAGAGGAGAGTGAAAAAGTTGGCTTAAAGCTCAACATTCAGAAAACAAAGATCATGGCATCTGGTCCCATCACTTCATGGCAAATAGATGGAGAAACAGTGGAAAGAGTGGCTGACTTTATTTTTTTGGGCTCCAAAATCACTGCAGATGGTGACTGCAGCCATGAAATTAAAAGACGCTTACTCATTAGAAAGAAAGTTATGACAAACATAGACAGCATATTAAAAAGCAGAGTCATTACTTTGCCAACAAAGGTCCGTCTAGTCAAGGCTATGGTTTTTCCAGTGGTCATGTATGGATGTGAGAGTTGGACTGTGAAGAAAGCTGAGCGCTGAAGAATTGATGCTTTTGAACTGTGGTGTTGGAGAAGACTCTTGAGAGTCCCTTGGACTGCAAGGAGATCCAACCAGTCCATCCTAAAGGAGATCAGTCCTGGGTGTTCATTGGAAGGACTGATGTTGAAGATGAAACTCCAGTACTTTGGCCACCTGATGGGAAGAGCTGAGTCATCTGAAAAGACCCTGATGCTGGGAAGGATTGAGGTCAGGAGAAGAAGGGGATGATAGAAGATTAGATGGTTGGATGGCATCACCGACTCAATGGACATGAGTTTGGGTGAACTATGGGAGTTGGTGATGGACAGAGAGGCCTGGCGTGCTGCAGTTCATAGGGTCGCAGAGTTGGACACAACTGAGCGACTGAACTGAACTGAACTGATGTACAGAATGGCATCTCAGGAATCTATAGTGCAGGTTGATTCACTTTCAATGCTGAATATCTAGAAAGGATCTTTTAGATAATTTATGCCCAATGAAACTTCAAGTGACCTTAGATACTATGTCAGAGTCCTGGATTATAATTCACAGCCTCCTTATGGTTTTATTTTGTGTTGAAACAATGACGTCTTAGTATTTTTGAAAGTCTGCAAAATAGCAAAGGGGGATAACCTTATACTAGTTATTCTTTAATGGAAATTAGGATGGTTCACCCTGAGGGAAAGTACCACTGTTAGATACTATCCTTTTCAAAAGGTGAGGCTATAATCTCCTTAGGGTAGAGCATGTTTAGAACCTCTTTAAATATGTGTTAATCTTCCTTTTTAATTAAAAGAAAGATTCATATTGAAAGTCTTTGATAGCCAGCATTATTTAGCTAGCATTTAATAACATTGTAATGTTTTTAAACATTAAATTTACATTTAAATGTTTAAACAATAAACATTTAAACTGTTCACTGTAATTTATTTTAATTTAAAAATCATTTAATTTTGACAAGTGATACTGGTCTTTCCAGGAAGATAATGTAGTATTTGGCTTTAAATAATTTAAATTTACTTCTAAAAATATTAAGTGAATAGTAGTACAGATGATGAGGAGATACAGCAAAAACCATGAAGGCATTTGTAAATGTCTTAAGTTTAGGAAATGCTGTTATGGCAGAAAGAGCACTGAACTTGGATGAACTTGGATTCCTGCCTCTGCTCTACTCTGTGCAGTTGCATCGTCTGAGACAAGTGGCTGCAACTCCCGGGGCCACTGGCCTCCTCTTGTGGAAATTAGAAATAATTCCACCCACTTTACAGAGTAGTTAGATGGAGTCGATGAAAGGTGATATTGTTATCAGTAGACGCATTGGACAAAAATGATAGTCTCTACTGAGGACTTCCTGGGGAGACATTCTGGGCCCTCCAGCTGTGAGGGCTATGTTTTGAGGACTGTATGCTTCTGGATTTCCTGGTATATTCCCATCTTCACAAATTCCTTATTGTTGCTGCCATAAACTTTTGAAATGTCTTTCACATCAGTGGGGTGAGGGGGCGGGGATGTGAATGTAGCCTTATTTGGAAATGGAGACTTTGAAGATGTAATTAAGATGCCATCATACTCAGTTAGGGTGATTCCTAAACCAATATAGCTGGTGTCCTTGTAAGAAAAGAAACAGAGACTTGGGGAGAGAAGACCGAGAAAGACACAGAGGTAAGAGGGCCACACAAAGACGGAGGCAGAGACTCCCACACCCTCTAACAACGTTTGACCTTGTTACCTAGGTAGTGCCTAATACAATGCCTGGCACATGGTAATCATTCAGTCAAAAAGTGTGCAAGAAGTGTGCTGGCCTTTGGGGGGCTGCCTTTCCAAAGTAGACAAACCAGATAATATAACAGAATCTGTGGTGTCACAGTTCTGGAGGCCACAAGTCCAAATCAGGGTGCTGCAGGGTCATGGAGAATGCTTCCTTCTTGTCTCTTTCAGCTGCTGGGGGCCCCAGACGTTCCTTGGTTTACGGCAGCATAATGGTCATGTATGGATGTGAGAGTTGGACTGTGAAGAAAGCTGAGTGCCGAAGTATTGATGCCTTTGAACTGTGGTGTTGGAGAAGACTCTTGAGAGTCCCTTGGACTGCAAGGAGATCCAACCAGTCCATTCTGAAGGAGATCAGCCCTGGGATTTCTTTGGAAGGAATGATGCTAAAGCTGAAACGCCAGGACTTTGGCCACCTCATGCGAAGAGTTGACTCATTGGAAAAGACTCTGATGCTGGGAGGGATTGGGGGCAGGAGGAGAAGGGGACAACAGAGGATGAGATGGCTGGATGGCATCACCGACTTGATGGCCGTGAGTTTGAGTGAACTCTGGGAGATGGTGATGGAGAGGGAGGGCTGGCATGTTGCGATTCATGGGGTTGCAAAGAGTCGGACACGACTGAGCGACTGAACTGAACTGAACTGAACTGAACTAAACTCACGGCCATCAAGTCGGTGATGCCATCCAGCCATCTCATCCTCTGTTGTCCCCTTCTCCTCCTGCCCCCAATCCCTCCCAGCATCAGAGTCTTTTCCAATGAGTCAACTTTTCACATGAGGTGGCCAAAGTACTGGAGTTTCAGTTTTAGCATCATTCCTTCCAAAGAAATCCCAGGGCTGATTTCCTTTAGAATGGACTGGTTGGATCTCCTTGCAGTCCAAGGGACTCTCAAGAGTCTTCTCCAACACCACAGTTCAAAGGCATCAATACTTCGGCACTCAGCTTTCTTCACAGTCCAACTCTCACATCCATACATGACCATTATGCTGCCGTAAACCAAGGAACGTCTGGGGCCCCCAGCAGCTGAAAGAGACAAGAAGGAAGCATTCTCCATGACCCTGCAGCACCCTGATTTGGACTTGTGGCCTCCAGAACTGTGACACCACAGATTCTGTTATATTATCTGGTTTGTCTACTTTGGGAAGGCAGCCCCCCAAAGGCCAGCACACTTCTTGCACTTTTTGACTGAATGATTACCATGTGCCAGGCATTGTATTAGGCACTACCTAGGTAACAAGGTCAAACGTTGTTAGAGGGTGTGGGAGACCCTTTTTCCCAAATTCACATCTCAGAGCACATGTCTCCTGGCCCAGAAGTCCTGCGCCCCTAGACTAACTAACTGGTTGATTCCCAGTCACTGCTCAAATTCCCGGTAGGATGTCAGTTTCTCTATCAAGCCTTTCCAGATCCACCCAGGTTGAATTATTTAACCACTTTTACTGTTTCCATGGAAGTATAATCTATCTGTACCATAGCCTTTTCACACAGTATCTCTGCATCCACTGGTCTGCAAGTACCTTGGAGTATTTCCTGCATCTCTAAGTCAGTCCAGGGTTTCACCTGGATTCAGCCACCTAAGGGAATATTCTTCACTTGGCCCTATAGCAAATCCCTTTCAGTTTTCTTTTGGTTGGGGCTGGAAATATTTATAGGAACTGCAGATCTTCCTTCTTATGAAGGAATTGTTGTTTAGTTGCTAAATTGAGTCTAACTCTTGCAACCCCAATGACTGTAGCTCGCCAGGTTCTTCTGTCCATGGGATTTCCAAGGCAAGAATACTGGAGTGGGTCACCATTTCCTTCTCCAGGGGATCTTCCTGACCCAGGGATTGAACCCGGGTCTCCTGCATTGGCATTGGATTCTTTACCGCTGAGCCACAGGGAAAAGCCCTATGAAGGGATTATGTCCCCATAAATCCATCATAAGTTGAAAATATCTTTAAGTTGAAAGTGCATTTAATTCACCTACTAAGCATAACTTAGCCCAGCCTTCCTTAAACATGCTGAAAACACTTACATGAGAATACAGTTGGGCATCTTTATCTAACAAAGCTTAATTTGTAATAAAGTGTTGAGTATCTCATGTAATGTACTGAACACTGTACTGAAAGTGAAATGCAGACTAGTGGGCTGGGCAGTGTTTACCCTCACGATCCTGTGGTTGACTGGTAGCTGAAGTTCATAGCCGCTGCCAGCATCATGAGGGAGCCTGGCACTGCATCATGCCAGCCTCAGAGAAAGCAAAATTCAAAACTGCGGATGGCTCTTACACCCTTGTAACGCTGGAATATCATTAAGTCGGGGACTGCCTGTACTTGGAGCAACCAGATGTTTCTGACTGAACAAGTTGGAACATCTTTGTGCTTTATCATCATTTCATTTTTAGGTCTTTTTTCTTTGGCCCTCCACTTAATTTAGGCTGAGGCAGCATACACACTTATTTTAATAATATTAGTCTACTTGGGAGATATTTAAACGGACACATGCACACACAAAAACAATCTCTTACAGTCCACATCACCGGAAGTATCTCAGAGCCAAATTCTTAGGGCTTTGTTTGTGGTACCTGCTGTGTAGATGAGTCACATCTCTGTTCACTTCTAATAACAATGAAACATGAAAACTCACAATAAATGGGGAAAAAAACATTATTACATTGGCCCACAATTTTGAAATATATTGTTTAACTTTAGTTACCTACAAGGTTACAGGAACTTTCGTGAATGTGTATTTCTTCCCCCAGACTGATTCACACGTCAGTTGTAATAATCGGAACTGGCTTTTCATTGCCAGTATGGGAGAGATAGTAATATTTATCCGCTGTTTTCCAGAAAGCTCATGGATAGCTCTGCAAAGCTGGGGCAATGTGCTAGCTCTTGTCTTGACAACAGAAGAAAACACATGTTTCCATGAAAAGGTCTGCAATCCATGATTTTCAACTTCAACTTGCATGTTATATGGCTGCCTTAATTGTCAGATAATGCTTTTGCCTTGTTTCTCCATGAATAGTTATGAAACTCCAGCATTTGGATCTTTCAAAATGCATAGATGGTACAGTATTGAATTTAGATTCTGGTAAAGAGAAACATAAATTTTCAGTTCACAGAAGAAAATAGGCCCCACAGGGAACAACAGTGGAGCTCACAAATTCAACTCTCAAGTGAGAAAAAAGAGAAATTGCCAATAAACTTACGAACATGTAAAATATCAATAATTAATTAGAATGTTTCCAAAGCAAAGCAAGTCCCCAGAATTTTCTTAACTATTTGAAAATACTATCCACATTGTTTAAATTCTTTACAACTTCTTTTAATTAAGAGTATATACAATGTTTATTATATAAGACACTGTTAGAAGTGCTATATAAATATTGACTAATATACACAATGTCCTTCTTATTTTTTTTAAATGCTTGGGAAAACCAATGACCCAATAATATAGAGAAACATTTTATTCTCTCTATATTATCAAATAGAGAATGGAACAGTAAAGGAACTGAGTACACTTAAGTATTGTTTTCTTTACAAACTGAGGGTCTCTTTGCAGCCTGCTGAGTGGATGGATGCCTTAAAGTGACCTGGGGTACATATTATGGTGAGTTTCTGCTATAGTCCAAGTTCATAATCTCTGCTTGAGAGACCCTTACGGGTAGGATTTTTCCAAGGAATAAACCCCAATACTCTGTAGCACAAAGACTGGCTTTTCAATGAATCCCTGGGTTTGGAGGGGTGGGACTTCACCTGGCCTAATTCTGGACCACATTATTAATACATACTTGGTTTAGGAATCCTCATTTTAAAGGGAAATTTAGTAATAAGCCTAAGGAAATTCAGCTGCAGAGTAGAGTCTAAGCAAACTGAAATACTTCCAGGAAATCCTTCCACACTAACTGTGTGTGTGTGTGTGTGTGTGTGTGTGTGTTTTAATCTGGAGAATTAGAACTTTTTATCAACTTTACAATTACCCATATCCTAACCAGAAATTCATAATTTCTGGATCATATTTCTCTTTAGAAAGATATCTAGAAGTGTATACTTACTGGATATATCTCTTAGCAGCACCTGGGTGAAGAATGAAAAAGTAAATCTAAACGCAGTTTCCTAATTATAACACATGGCATTAATCAGTGCTAAAAGCTCCTGCTTAATCCTGAGATCATTAACAAAAACGCTTGGGGTCAGGGTCAGGAACCAGGAGGGGAAGAAGTTATACATTTGATTCATTGGACATGATCTCGATTTAAAACAGCTTTGCTGGAACACATGTGCTTTCGGTTCTCTTTTAACCAAAATTCAACACCTATATTTAGTAATAAACTGACCAAAATGACAGATTCTGGTCCATCATTTATATGGATATGTCATACATGAGAATGTTCCATATTCTATAGGTTACAGCTCTGATTTCCCCAGGAGGCCATGGTGTGACCTTGGGACGTAGGTCAGAGTGTGGTGGGGGGCACTTGAGTGGACTGGGAGGTAACTCAGGATTTACCCTCTCCATCCTAACCTCTGTGTTTCCCCCTTTGTCTCCCCCAACCCAAACTCAGATATCCACATGGTTCTCATGGGTGGACCACTTTGCTTACTTTTGTGACTTTAGATCTGAACTTAAAATACTTTATTTTTACCAGCAAATATTACTCTTTGACATTATTCCAGGCTGGTGGCTTGGGTTTTTCTCAAGATTTTTTTTTTTTTTGTCCTGACATTTATTTGTTTGGTTTTAAAATCTCTCTCTTCTAAATTAATAAGAGCAAAGATTAGCAAGGATGATAAAAACATTTTCAGATTTATTCTGCAGAGATGGAGCAGATAGAAACCTTGAGGTAGGAATTGTTTTGGCTCATTCAATATGAATGACCTTTAAAAACATTTCTTATTCTGGGCCAGATGATATGCAGGCTGGCCTCTGAACATTGTTAGTCCTTTTTGGTTAAGAAGACCACATTTCTTTCAAGTTCAAAAAGGGAAAAAAAGTTGAAAATGGCACCTTAATTTTAGATTTTGAGAAATTTCAATGCTTGATTGTTTTAGAATTAATTTAGAATTAATTTCATATTATTGTTTTAGAATTAATTTCATATTATTCTGAACACCAAAAAATAATTCATGGTTTACAGCTAAAAGATTGCTTCATTGGTCTCAAGGATCAGGGAAATAAAAAGATAATTAAAACAGCATTTTGAACATTTTGCAAAATGGTCTATTTTGGCTCTTTCAGCCATGTTAAGAGCCTTATGAAACAATATAGCTAAACATTCAGTGATTGACTACTGGGATACTTAAGTACATCACAGGATAGCACAAGCCACAAAGAAATGGCCAGATATTTGTACTTTTAATAATCTTCTTTGGCCAGTAATGCAATGTAGAGAACACACTCTTCCTTATTATAAAAAAGAACTCACATAAATACAGTCAAATAGTTATGAAATAGAAATTCATTTTCTTAGGGAAAAATTTAGGACCAAGATTAATATGCAAGATATCAAATGTGTGGTTATTAATATGACCCTTTTTGGATCTTACACTCCGAAAATTCATTTTAAGGTTTGAAAAGAGCTATCTTTTATCCCTGGAAATAGCTTTTATTCTTATGATTTGAATTCTGTAAAGATCAAAACAAAATTAGAAACAACTTATCACAACCATGATCTAGCTAATATTTTTAATTATTGCAAAGAATCTCTGCTTTTGGCAAGAAATCCACAAAGGGTTTATAATTAGTCTGACATTGCTACAGACTTAAAACAAGGAACAAAGCGCACTACGTACTCACATCAGGGTTATGAGGTTTGTATGTTCTCATTGTAAGTACACAAAATGTCAGAGAGAGTCTGCTGCAATTGACATTCTACTAACAGATAACCTAGTATGAACATATTTGGCTCAAAACTTAGAATTATATCAAAACACAATAATACATCTTTAAATGAGAATAGCCAAGAAAAATAATGCATGAAGCAGTCCTATGACTTTACTGATAAAGAGCTAAAATTATAAAAACAATTGTTACTGTTGTTCAGTCAATAAATCGTGTCCCGCTCTTTGTGAATCCCTGGACTGCATGGCTCCCCTGTCCTTTACTGTCTCCCAGAGTTTGCTCACATTCATGTCCATTGAGTCCTAGATGCTATTTAATCACCCCACCCTTTGCTGCCCCTTCTGTTGCCTTCAGTCTTTCCCAGCGAGTCAGTTCTTTGCATCAGGTGACCAAAGTATTGGAGCTTCAGCTTCAGCATCAGTCCTTCCAATGAATATTCAGGGTTGATTTCCTTTAGGATTGACTGGTTTGATCTCCTTGCAGTCCAAGGGACTCTAAAGAGTTTTTTCCAGCACCACAATTATGAAGCATTAATTCTTTGGTGCTCAGCCTTTGTTATGGTCCATATAGACACAATAAGCTCACAAACACGCTATGTCCCTAGCAGCTCAGTCAGTAAAGAATCTGCCTGCAATGCAGGTGACCCAGGTTTGATTCCTGGATCTGGAAGATCTCCTGGAGAAAGAAATGGCAACCCACTCCAGTATTCTTGCCTGGGAAATTCAATGGGCAGAGGAGCTTGGCAGGCTATAGGCCATGGGTTAAGAGTCAGACATGACTTAGTGACTGAACTACCATGAAGATTCAGATATACTAACATATCATATATTGAAATGTAGCAACTACCATAGGATGTCCTAAGGGTACTGTATTTCACAATGCCAACTTTAAACTTAGGTCCCTACAGCAACCGTTATTTCCCCAATTCTTCCCTTTGATTTACAAGGGCTGTAAAAAGGTCGTTTCCAGAAGATGCATAAAGAAAAAGCTGTTGTCCAAGGTTTTCATCTCTAGCTTGAAAGCACGGAAGATATTGTGCCTTGTGTTGGACTTCTAAAAAAAAATTTTTTTTTATTGGAGTATAGTTGCTTTACAATGTTGTGTTAGTTTCTGCTGTACAGCAAAGTGAATCAGCCCTACACATACATCCATCCCCTCCCTTTAACACTTGCTTCCCATTCATGTCACCACAGTGCATTAAGTAGAGTTCCCTGTGCTATACACTAGGTTCTTCAGATCAGATCAGATCAGTCGCTCAGTCGTGTGCGACTCTCTGCGACCCCATGAATCGCATCACGCCTGGCCTCCCTGTCCAACACCAACTCCCGGAGTTCACTGAGACTCACGTCCATTGAGTCAGTGATGCCATCCAGCCATCTCATCCCCTGTCGTCCCCTTCTCCTCCTGCCCCCAATCCCTCCCAGCATCAGAGTCTTTTCCAATGAGTCAGCTCTTCGCATCAGGTGGCCAAAGTACTGGAGTTTCAGCTTTAGCATCAGTCCTTCCAAAGAAATCCCAGGGCTGATCTCCTTCAGAATGGACTGGTTGGATCTCCTTGCAGTCCAAGGGACTCTCAACAGTCTTCTCCAACACCACAGTTCAAAAGCATCAATTCTTCGGCACTCAGCCTTCTTCAGAGTCCAAATTTCACATCTATACATGACCACAGGAAAAACCATAGCTTTGACTAGACGGACCTTTGTTGGCAAAGTAATGTCTCTGCTTTTGAATATGCTATCTAGGTTGGTCATAACTTTCCTTCCAAGGAGCAAGCGTCTTTTAATTTCATGGCTGCAGTCACCATCTGCACTAGGTTCTTATTAGTTATCTATTTTATATATAGTACCAATAGTGTATTTATGTCAATCCCAGTTTCCTATGAACTTCTTTGAATGAATTAGTGGCACTGGGCAATGGTACCCCACTCCAGTACTCTTGCCTGGAAGATCCCATGGATGGCAGAGCCTGGTAGGCTGCAGTCCACGGAGTTGCTAAGAGTCAGACATGACTCAGCAACTTCCCTTTCACTTTTCACTTTCATGCATTGGAGAAGGAAATGGCAACCCACTCCAGTGTTCTTGCCTGGAGAATCCCAGGGACGGGGGAGCTTGGTGGACTTCCATCTATGGGGTGGCACAGAGTTGGACACGACTGAAGCGACTTAGCAGCTGACCACTAATCTACTTTTAAAAGTTTGAGTTGGAAGAGAAATAGAAAAAAATAACACTAAAGCAGTTGCTACATTGCAAAGTTTTACAATCTCCTTTAAAGGAAAGTCTATAAAAATATTCATTAATGTTTCTATCTTTTAAACTTAAGAACAAACACCAAGTGTGAAAGAAGAGCCAGACATCTGAACAAATTCTGGATTTTCCTACCCTCTCCCTATTTGTGCATGAAGGAAGGAGAAATTGTTGATGGTCAGAGTCTATTTTCCACGTGCATGCAGAGACCAGATGCCATAACAAGGTAAAACCATAGCAACTAAGGTAGATTTTTCTGGAGGGAAGTGTGCTGGAATATCAAAGGGCGAGGAACGCTTTAATCAGATTTTGTGGTATTTACCCCTAAACCCCATCCTCCAAACTCCTATATTTAATATTTGTACCCAGCGGGCACAGTGCAGGCAGGGCATGGTAGGGGATGGGAACTGACCTCCAGGTAGGCACCATGTGTCAGAATCCTTCAACTAAATAACTGAGAGTCAGATCTTTTAAGAAACCTTTCCTTTCCTAAATGGGTCCCATTTTCCTCTCTTTTATTCCTGAAGCATCCATATGTGCACGCTAAGTTGTTTCAGCCATATCTGACTCCTTGTGACCCCAGGGACTGCAGCCCACCAGGCTCCTCTGTCCATGGGATTCTCCAGGCAAAGAATACTGGAGTGGGTTGCCATTTCCTACTCCAGGGAATCTTCCTGACCCAGGGATCGAATTGGTGTCTCTTATGTCTCCTTATGGGTTCTTTACCTCTAGTGCAACCTGGGACATCCCCACGAAATGTCCATAGCGGTGTGTATTCATCTGGCTGGCCTGGCCTCCAACCTGCTGGATTTTCTGCAAGTAGCCCAGAGTTCATCAGAGTGGTGGCTGCTGTCTTCCTCGCTCAGCACTTTTACTGAAATGCCCCTTGACCTGGGCCGGGGTGGGGAGCAGGGCACTAGTCAGTCTTGCAAGGCTTGCTCTGCCCTGATGGCCTAGACCTTCCACTTGAAACCTTCATCATCAACATCACTGCACCTCTGATGAGGGTACACCTAGGGGTCAGAGGGGAAGAACTGAATCAGCCCTGAAGAACTGATAGTGAATCCACATGGTGCTGGATTTCTGAGGACAGTTCTGTCTTCTCTCAGTCTAGGGGATTTGGTTAAAGAATTGTATTGAGCCACTGCCTCCATTTTTTAGGTCATATAACTTTTAAAATTTGTATTATTTCTTTTTTTTAATTGGAGGGTAGTTGCTTTGTTGGCCTCTGCCATACATCAACATGAATCAGCCACAGGTATACATATGTCCCCTCCTCCCTGAACACACCCCCTCCTCCCTGAACACCGCACCCTCCTCCCATCTCCCACCCATCCCCACCCTCTGGGATGTCACAGAGCACTGGGTTGAGCTCTCTGCATCAGACAACAATCCCACGTGCTATCTATTTTATCGTATGTATAAGATAATGTATACATACGTTTCCAGGCTAGTCTCCCAATTCATCCTACCCTCTCCTTCCCCGCACTGTATCTGCAAGTCTCTTCTCTTTGTCTGTATCTCCATTCCTGCCCTGCAAACAGGTCGGCTGCTGAGCTGTACAAGCCAACTGGAGACCTATGTGAGGCCCCAGGAAGAAAGACAGCAAGTTCTCTCCTAAATTAGAGTTAAGCTCTCTACTCAGTCACGGGCAAACTGTGAATATCAGCATCACTACTTAAGCCATACTTGGGGATTATAAGAGCAGATGGAAGTACATTTCCTGCAGGAAACTGAGTTGGACCAGCTTCCTCAAGTCATCTGGACACTTTTTTTCTTTTAATCAAAGCATCAAATTCTTCCTTGTATATTGTTCAGTTGTCTTCAATCAACATAATGGCTGCAAAGAGAGAAAATGTGCTGGCTCAAAACGTCCACCCATTTAGATAATCATAATCGTGTAAACAGATGTGAAATTGGGCACTCCACACTCTATGCTGTGAGGATGTTATGAGCCCTGGGACTTCGCATATGGGGGCATCTGTGCCTTCTAAGGAAAACAAACTGATAACTCTGCAACTTTAAACATCCTGTTCCATCTTAAATATTAAACATATGCCGTAAGGGGGGAAAACGCACAGCCATGTGAAAGCTAGATGGCCAATATAAAACTGTCACTGTGTACTCTACAGTCACAGAGAGGAGGTCAGGAGTGACAGACGAGAGGCAGCTGCAGGGACATTCTGCAGAAAGGGAAGAGAAGCAGGGTTATTGGTGTCGAAGGCTTTTTGCGTCCTATTGAAGCACAGTTTTCTGATTATCGTATTATTACACTCACTTTGACAGTCTGTGCAAAGCTAGTTCACTGTTGAAGAATGGAGTTAAATTCCCTACACACTTATATCCTAAAATGAACAATATCAACCCGATAAAATAAACCTATGCAATACAGAGCAACACACGGCCATCATGCTGCTGGAAAGTCATTAACGACGCAACGTTCATGGCTGAGGATTTAGTACACTGGGGACAAATAAAAAATTCCCCTGGGGATGGAGACTTATCTAGGTTGTACACCCCGCCTGCAATGCGGGAGACCCTGGTTCAATCCCTGGGTAGGGAAGATCCCTTGGAGAAGGCAAAGGCTACCCACTCCAGTATTCTGGCCTAGAAGATTCCACGGACTATACAGTCCGTGGGGTCACAAAGAGTCAGACATGACTGAGCGACTTTCACTCACTTACTTACTCACACCAAATGGGTAATGGATGGTGTGAAACTGAGTGATATACCTTAAAATGCTGGCTTTATCAGATTCCAGTTTGCTCTAATGCTCTGTGGTCACTCAGGACAAATCTTGTGGGGAAATTAATTATGACTCATTAACTAAAAGTACAGGGACTTCCCTGGTGGTCCAGTGATTGGGAATTTGGCTGCTAAAGCAGGGATCTCTGGTCTGGGAAGATCCCACATGCCTGGGAGCAACTAAGCCTATGAGCTGCAACAACTGAAGCCTGCGCTCTCTAGAGCCTGTGCTCTGCAACAGGAGAAGCCACCGAAATGAGAAGCCCATGCACTGCAACTAGAGAGAGCCCTGTGCAGCAAGGAAGACCCAGCATGTCCATACATAAATGAATAAGTAATTTAAAAGATACAGTAAGATAAGGAATATTTGGGGCTTGTGGCATCTTCATTCACTGAACTGTGGTGGTGAAGTAGATGGCTTTCAGAAATATATAAATACACATACATAAGAAATATATATATATATATACACACACATATTAGTTTTGAAAGCTCTATAAACTATTCAGTTCTCTTCAAAATGAAAGGCAAAACAAAATCCCTGTAAGAAAACAGGAAGAGCTGGTCCCCAAATAAATACTTGACAGAAGATGACCGGGTGAAATGAAGTGACTTCCAACCTGGATTGGGAAGATTCCCCTGGAGAAGAGAAAGGCTACCCACTCCAGTATGCTGGCCTGGAATATATACCGTAGTCCATGGCGTTGCAAAGAGTTGGACTTGACTGAGTGCCTTTCATTTTCACTTTCCAAGCTGAAAGGGGACATAAACGGAGGAAGAGGCACTAGAAATGCACGTGATATTGCACAGGTTCCTAACAGTTCTGAGCTGCAGTTCTTCACATATAATGGTGGTGGAGTCAAGAATACGGTGAGTTTTACCCATGTGTCTATGGAAACTATTTCTGGTGGAGAACTGTGTTCTCTGACACATCTTTAGCTTGAGGCTAAAATCTAAATTTTACCATAAAAATCATTTTTCACATATCTACCCCCAAGGATGATTTTGTTAGAATCAGTACACAAATGTCCTTTGAGAATGATGAGTGCTCTAGTCAAACGCTTCAGGTCTCTCTTATGCTGGCTGATACATGGACTCTCTCTTTTTTTTCTCTTTCTCACACAAACATTATGTGTCTATCAATCTAGCTGCTAGCTGGCAGTGCTCTGTTACCCCAAATCATGGCTGGGTTTAGAGATGCCTGTTACTTCAGCCCTCTCCTTCATGTTTCCAAGTAAATCAGCAGAATTTCCAATGTGACTGGGGAGAAAGAGACTAAGTCATTTCCATTCCACCAGAAATGGGGAGCTGATGGGTAGCTGCTGTGTGAATCAAAGTTCAAGCTGAATAAATGAGATTCTGACAGGGCTGGATTCACTCTGTGAGTGTCTGTGCTCTGCATATGGGTAGAATCTTGGTTTCTACTGCTCTAGATGTAGTAGCTAGACTGTGCCAGGTTGCTTAAGTAATGTCCAACTCTTTTCAACCCCATGGGCTGTAGCCCACCAGGATCCTCTGTCCAGGGGATTCTCTAAGCAAGAAAACTGGAGTGGGTTGCCATGCTCTCCAACAGGGGACCTTCTCGACCTAGGATGGAATCTGTGTCTCCTGTGGCTCCTACATTGCAGACAGATTCTTTACTGCTGAGCCACTGGGATAAAAAGAGAACTTTATATTCAAGGTTTGGAAAGCATGATATTTATAAGGTTGGGGCAGTCCGCAGAGGGGAGAAGACTCTAGGTAGATATCATTTGCCTTTTTTCTGCATATCTATGCTAAGTGTATTCCCTTTGCATGCATGTGACTTTGCAGTGTGTTTCATTATTATTCGGGCCCCAGTGACTTATGAAAAATATTTAATGATGTGATGGTCACCCAGTGGGTTTCACACATTTTATATTCTTTTCCAATTCTAATCCAATTCAGGTTAGATCAATCACACTGCTTTCCCCATTGCCTGCTGACTTTAGAACAAGCTCTGGTCTATCCAGTGAAGGCTGACTGGCCTTGTTGGGGCTTCGGTACAGTTTTTCAACCTTTTCTGCTTGCACCTCTCCTGGAGTGGTCTAACCTCCAGAAAACTGGACGGTGACCCCGAGCATGATCTAAACTCTCTCCTACCCAAGCTGCTGCTTCTTCCTTCTTGGGCATTTATGTTGCTGTTGTTTGAAAATCTTTTTAGGCCTGACTCAAGTACTGTCTTCTTCATGAGCTGTTTACTGGGTTCATCAACATACCAAGTATGCCTCACTTAAACCATCATGCACTTCCTGTTTAATTAAGGCATTCCTTTGTCTTCCTGCTTCCATTGTGAGAGGTACTCTGATTATCTTTCTCAGCATCTACCGAAGTGCCTCACACTTAAAAGGTGTTTGCTCAATAAAGAAACCAGATGAGTAACAGCTTTAGACTGAGCTCCTTGAAGTCTTTCTTTTTGTCTCTCACAGCAACAAGCTTGGTGTCTGCATGGAAGATTCCAATGTATTCGCTGAATTCAGAAGACCCTCCCAAAATATTTGTTAAACTAGGGAAAATTCTATTTGCCCACTGTAGTGTATAAAGCACTTTCAGTTCAGTTCAGTTCAGTCGCTCAGTCCTGTCCGACTCTTTGCGACCCCATGAATCGCAGCACACCAGGCCTCCCTGTCCATCACCAACTCCTGGAGTTCACCCAGACTCACGTCCGTCGAGTCGTTGATGCCATCCAGCTATCTCATCCTCTGTCGTCCCCTTCTCCTGCCCTCAATCTCTTCCAGCATCAGTCTTTTCCAATGAATCAACTCTTCGCATGAGGTGGCCAAAGTACTGGAGTTTCAGCTTTAGCATCATTCCTTCCAAAGAAATCCCAGGGCTGATCTCCTTTAGGATGGACTGGTTGGATCTCCTTGCAGTCCAAGGGACTCTCAAGAGTCTTCTCCAACACCACACTTCAAAAGCATCAATTCTTTGGCGCTCAGCTTTCTTCACAGTCCAACTCTCACATCCATACATGACCACTGGAAAAACCATAGCCTTGACTAGATGGACCTTTGTTGGCAAAGTAATGTCTCTGCTTTTCAATATGCTGTCTAGGTTGGTCATAACTTTTCTTCCAAGGAGTAAGCGTCTTTTAATTTCATGGCTGCAGTCACCATCTGCAGTGATTTTGGAGGCCCCCAAAATAAAGTCTGACACTGTTTCCACTGTTTCCCCATCTATTTGCCATGAAGTGATGGGACCAGATGCCATGATCTTCGTTTTCTGAATGTTGAGCTTTAAGCCAACTTTTTCACTCTCCACTTTCACTTTCATCAAGAGGCTTTTGAGTTCCTCTTCACTTTCTGCCATAAGGGTGGTGTCATCTGCATATCTGAGGTTATTGATATTTCTCCTGGCAATCTTGATTCCAGCTTGTGCTTCTTTCAGCCCAGCGTCTCTCATGATGTACTCTGCATAGAAGTTAAATAAGCAGGGTGACAATATACAGCCTTGACGTACTCCTTTTCCTATTTGGAACCAGTCTGTTGTTATTATTATGTTTCTTCAGACTTAATACCTTAATGTTAACTTTTGTTTTTGTTTTCCATTTTTAGGTTGAGTTACAAAGGTATACAGAGAAGTGAGTGAAAGTCGCTCAGTCATGTCCAATTCCTTGTAGGCCCATGGACTATACAGTCCATGAAATTCTCCAGGCCAAAATACTGGAGTGAGTAGCCATTTCCTTCTCCAGGAGTTCTTCCCAACTCAGGGATTGAACCCAGGTCTCCTGCATTTGCAGGCAGATTCTTTACCAGTTGAGCTACCAGGGAAGCAGAGACGTAGAGAAGTAGTAAATATTAATACTAGCTTTTGAACAGGACTGCTGACCTTCTGCTGTTTGTCAACAACAATAGATGCCTGAGTAAGCTGTCCAGGGAGTCAGCATTTCAAAGGGTCAAAGAGGAAGGAACTGGCTGGAGTCATTCTTACTGGTCTGTGGGTTCTTGAGCTGGGGAACTGGGATCACACTCCACATTCTCACAGCCAGGATACACAGATTTGCTTAAAGGTCATTATCTGCACATGGGGTGACATTCTCCCATCCCACTGCTGGAACTATGAGATGGGTAATTTTAGAAGTTATTTTGCCACTTTAGGCTCTTAGAATGGATCCATGGTTTACCCTCCATATTTAGAGAAGGCTCCTTCCTCCCTCCCTCCTTCTCTTCTTCCTATCTTCCTTTCTTTTTTCTGGTTACAAACACCAGGAAATGAGGAATGGATGACCCAGAAGGAATTTTAGTATCGTGCTGCCACCCAAGTCCCCTACCCCTAAACTCTTACCTTTCTAGATCAAAGTAGACTCCACTCAACTGACCCTGAGCTCAGTGCCCTAAGTCCCAACTTGACAATTACTTTGGGATTAAAAATAAGAGAAAGTACTTTAATCATCAGAATTGGATGATCATTCCTATGGACAATGGACTTTGAAGTATCAGAGATGTCTAAATTGTAAGATTTGCAAATGATACATCCACTAGAAAGCAATGCATCCAGCTTATTATAACACCTTCCTTAATTCAGTTCAGTTCAGTTCAGTTGCTCAGTCATGTCCAGCTCTTTGCAATCCCATGGACTGCAGCACGCCAGGCCTCCCTGTCTATCACCAACTCCCGGAGGTCACCCAAACTCACGTCCATCGAGTTGGTGATGCCATCCAGCCATCTCATCCCCTGTCGTCCCCTTCTCCTCCTGCTCCCAATCCCTCCCAGCATCAGAGTCTTTTCCAATGAGTCAACTCTTCGCATGAGGTAGCCAAAGTACTGGAGTTTCAGCTTTAGCATCATTCCTTCCAAGGAAATCCCAGGGCTGATCTTCAGAATGGACTGGTTGGATCTCCTTGCAGTCCATGGGACTTTCAAGAGTCTTCTCCAACACCACAGTTAAAAAGCATCAATTCTTCGGCACTCAGCTTTCTTCACAGTCCAACTCTCACATCCATACATGACCACTGGAAAAACCATAGCCTTGACTAGATGGACCTTTGTTGGCAAAGTAATGTCTCTGCTTTTGAATATGCTATCTAGGTTGGTCATAACTTTCCTTCCAAGGAGTAAGCGCCTTTTAATTTCATGGCTGCAGTCACCATTTGCAGTGATTTTGGAGCCCCAAAATATAAAGTCTGACACTGTCTCCACTGTGTCCCCATCTATTTGCCATGAAGTGATGGGACCAGATGCCATGATCTTCGTTTTCTGAATGTTGAGCTTTAAGCCAACTTTTTCACTCTCCTCTTTTACTTTCATCAAGGGGCTTTTTAGTTCCTCTTCATTTCTGCCATAAGGGTGGTATCTAAAGTTTAATTTTTTTCTGGAAAAATTTTAAGGATTTTCAATAATTTTCTAAGGCTTTCTGTAAGAATTTCAATTGTGCCCCAAGCTATATATATTATGATTAAGTATGAAAGTTTCATTGCCTTCAAAATTAACTACATCATTCTTCTTTACTTTTAAATAGCTTTATAAAATTTCAATTATATAAACAATACATGCTCAGTGCTAACCATTCACAAGATATAGAATATAATAAACAGCAAAGATGATTCTAATCATCTCACTTTCTTGTATATCTTTCTGAGCACAGATTGGATGTGGATATTTCTAAGCACAGATAGGTATATTGACAAGTAGAACAGAGAGGAAGAACATTTTGGAATGTTACTCATTTTGAACTGTGTCTGAATCATATACAGGCTTTGATCCTCAGTTTGGTCAATCATTTTATGGAAAATGGTTCAACACCTGAAACAGGATACACTGCCATTAAATTTTTAGAAGGCATATTTAGAAGGCTATTTAGGAAGCTTATTTCCTCTTCTTCTATGAGACAACTTGCTATCACCTACTTCCTAGTGGCTCAGTGGTAAAGAATTCACTTGCCTATACAGGAGACATAAAAGACACAGGTTTGATCCCTGGGTCAGGAAGATCCCCTGGAGAAGGAACTGGCAACCCACTTCAGTATTCTTGCCTGGAGAATCCATGGACAGAGAAGCCTGGTCTGTGATAGTCCATGGGGTTGCAAAGAGCTGAACATGACTGAAGTGACTTGGCACAATTAACAAATGAACATCCACCCTGTCCAACCAAAAAAAAAAACTTAAAAATTTGTTTTAAGTATCTCATTGAGCCCAATGACACAACTAGAATTGAGGTGAGGCACAGTGGTTGAGCAGAATCCAGATGGACCCTTCTAGGAATCCATCTTTTACTGCAGGTTAAGGACAGTAAAAACTCCACTTCCCAAATACTGTGTCAATATATAACATACTCTATACCTGCTTCCTGGAAATGGGGTAGGATCTTCTCCTTAGAAGGAATCTTTTAGAGAACTCTTATAGACTTTCATTAAATCTCATCTAAACCATAAACAGAAAATTGTACAGAAAAATCAATTTCATATGTGAAGGCATCATGTCCCAAATATATTCATCATGTCTGCCACTGGTATTTACTTTGAGCTCATTGATAGGTGATTATGTAAGTCTCATATTTCAATTTTCCCTGCAATATAAATGTTGTCATGGCTTATTTTTTATTTTTATTTATTTATTTTAAATTAATTAATTTATTTTAGTTGGAAGCTAATAACTTTACAATACTGTAGTGGTTTTGGCCATACATTGACATGAATCAGCCATGGGTGTATATGTGTTCCCCATCCTGAACCCCTCTCCCACCTCCCTCCCCATGAAACTGGAGCCTGTTATACAGAGTGACCTAAGTTAGAAAGAAAAACACCAATACAGTATATTAATGCATATGTATGGAATTTAGAAAGATGGTAACGATGACCCTATATGTGAGACAGCGAAAGAGACAAAGATGTAAAGAACAGACTTTTGGACTCTGTGGGAGAAGGCGAGGGTGGGATGATTTGAGAGAATAGCATTGAAACATGTATATTACCATATGTGAAATAGATCTCCAGTCCAGGTTCAGTGCATGAAACAGGGTGCTCAGGGCCAGTGTACTGGCACAGCTTATTTTTTAAAAATATTTATTTATTTGGCTGCTCTGGGTCTTAGTTGTGGAATGTGGGATCTTGATCTTCATTGCCACATGCAAATTCCTACTTGGAGCATATGGGATCTAGTTCTCCAACCAGGGATTGAACCCAGGTCGCCTGCATTGGGAGCACAGCATTTCAGCCACTGGACCACCAGGGTAGTCTCTGTCATAGCTGATTTTTGTTATTAGAATATTCTCTATGAGCTGTGTACTATAAAAACTGACCAAACATCCACTTGATACATAGTGACTGATATTGGTTGGACTCTGTCAGCCTAGGGCTAAACAAACATCTAGCTTTTCTAAATGTTAACATGCTTTCTCTATAACCATGATGAAGTGGAATCTTGCCCAAATACAAGTGTGATCCTGCCTCCATACGACTGGTGACCAGGTACATGGATGGAACTTGAGTCTCTCTCTTCAATGCAAAGTAGCTGCTGCTGCTGCTGCTAAGTTGCTTTAGTCGTATCCCATCCTGTGCGACCCCATAGACAGAAGCCCACCAGGCTTCCCCGTCCCTGGGATTCTCCAGGCAAGAACACTGGAGTGGGCTGCCATTTCCTTCCCCAATGCATGAAAGTGAAAAGTGAAAGTGAAAGTGAAGTCGCTCAGTCATGTCCGACTCTTGGCGACCCATGGACTGCAGCCTACCAGGCTCCTCTGTCCATGGGATTTTCCTGGCAAGAGTACTGGAGTGGGGTGCCATTGCCATAGAGACTGTAATTAATGTACTCTCTGAATGACAACAGTCACTTCCATTCTAGCCCCTTAGAAATCTGTTTCCCACACAGCTGCCATGTACTTCCTGTGCTCAAAACTCTCCACCAGACTCTTCCTCTCACTTGGAATAAAGCAAGAGACAAAGCCTTGGAGAGAACACAGGGTCCTACACCTTCTGCCCTGACTCATCTCAGTGACCCAGTTTCCTGTTGTGTTTCCATTTGCTCACTGAGATCATGTCCTGGAACCCCACCCCCCACCTCCACCTTGCTGTTTCCAGAATGTGCCAAGCACATCTCCCCACTGCCCCCTTCCCCCAGGGCCTTCCTGCCAGTTGGAGCACTGTCTCCGGCATGTGAGATGGCTCATACAATCAGTCCCATTTCCCTGGCACTTTCTCTATGCCCTGGTCCTCTTGGGCTGCACAGGGCTGACCTCCACAAGTCATTTCACCAAGCTCCCTTGTTCCATGGGAGGCAGGAGCAGGAAGGGCCAGGGAGAGTGAGTCTCCTCCAACCCTTCCTGCTGGGGGTTTGGGCAGTGGCTGTGTTCCTTCCCTCTAGTCGCCGCTGCTGACATGCAGCCCCTCTGCCTCTGCTATAACTCTGCCCCTTCAGGACTATGAGTAGAACCGCTTCCTGCTGCAGCTAATCCCTGGGTGCTCACCAACCCCTACCCTTAATCCTACCCATATCTCTGTAAGCAGCTTCTTTACTCAACCTGCTCAATTACTCCTTGTGCTGCCTGTTTCTTCTCATAGGTTACCTCCTGGATGAAGCCTTCCACAACAACCTCTTTAAAACAAAAATCCTCTCACTTCTTTCTCACACTTTATCTCCATGGCACTTGATACATATTAATTTTTAAAAATTGTGTGCCTTCTTTTGTGGATCGTAAGCTCAAAGGACTTTGTTTTTCTTTTGTTTCCTGATGTGTCTACAGCTCCTACTACAGAGTCCAGTATGCTTAGTAAATTTATTTGTTTCCTAATTCTAGGAAATAATATTTGGGGTTTCTTTTTCCTTACAAGACTTTAAATGGTAAAGACAGTGACTTTAATATCAACATTAAACAACTCTGATCTGGACAGTAGAACTTAAGGGGAGGACGGAATATAAAAATCACTGGAAATCTACTGTTCCTCTGTTAAGTTTATAGTAAAAATACTTAGTACATCCTTGACCTGAGGAAGAACTTGAAGACACTTAAAAATACCACTTGCATGACATATCTGAGAGCATATGGTAGAATTAAGAAGTGATGAATTAGGCAATGCTGTGTTATCTTTTAAAACTACTTCAATTTCATTGATGAGTCCAAATGGGACTATAGCAACAACAGTACAACAATACCAGAAGAGAAGTGTAAATTATGTGGAGAAAACGGAGAATAAGATGGCTAAGATTAAGCTTGCATTCTCTGCACAGATGATAGATTTTAGCATTTCCAAAATTCTTCTAATTGTGTAGCTTACCTTGCTGAGTAAATCATTATCGAAGCAATTTTATCTTAAATGTCACCACCAAATTCATCATCAGAAATTAATTAAGAAATCCTTGATCTCCTTCTGGATTTGTTTATAGTATACAGAGTTCACATACTGAAAGATAAAGCTAGTAAACCAAACTTCTTGATGGAGTCTCCAGTTAATTTCTATTTTCACATCATCTTTAGAGGATACCAAATTTGAGTTCAGGCTTCCCCAGTGGCTCAGCAGTAAAGAATCCACCTGCAAGGCAGGAGCCGTAGGATACGAGGGTTCGATCTCTGGGTCGGGAAGATCCCCTGGAGGAGGGCATGGTAGCCCACTCCAGTATTTTTGCCTGGAGAATCCATGGACAGAGGAGCCTGGTGGACTACAGTCCATGGGGTGACAAAGATTCGGACACAAGTGAAGTGACTTAGCATGCACACACACAAGGTTGAGTTCTGCCAACGCTATGCTCTTTACTTGGAAAGAGAAGAGAGCATGAAGCTGTTATTCCCAAGACTTTCTGTCCCTTATAAAGTTGTCACTATGAGAAAAATATCTCAGGTTGGGAACAGTCCAGTGCCTCCCATCTCACTTCTTAAACTGCCCTGGGTTATGTCACCTGGCTGATTTTTCATTTGTTTCTTGTTTGATTTCACAAGTCTTTGCATTGGTTTTTATTTCAGAGTGTCTGCTGAATAATCATGTTTGTGGAAGGAAAGAACATATGGATCTTGGAGATAGAAACGCTCCAAGCACAGAGCCCACACCTGCAGACACTCAAAGTGCTTGATTTAATGCACTGATGCTCAGCCTTGGTTGCACACTGAAATTCCCTGGGGAGTTTTAAAACAGCACTGATGCCTGGATTCAACCTCCCGAGATGATCATTTCTAGTATAGAGTACATTGTGGGCACTGGAGGTTTTCAAAGCTCCTGTGTGTTCTAACATGGGAGAGAGCTGGGGGACCACTGATTTAGGGAAACTGAATGCCACTGGCAAATCTTTAATGCAAGTTTCAGGTGATTCTAGTCATATGTAACTTCTACTGCTTTAACTCTAAAAACACTGTAGGGATGCCTGCATTCCCTTATTTTGGTTCATTAGAGAAAAAAAAAATCTCTGTTGCTCACTGTTTTTCTGATACATGAGATTTGCTTTTCAGTGAAGAGGCTCATCAGAAGTCATGTGTAAGCCTCCTGATGAGTCACACAAGAAGGGATCTTATTTTCATCCTGGGTAGGGCTGTTTGGGGGTACATCCAGAAGGAAGGATGCTACTCCTCAAACAGAAGAAGAAACTCTTGGCTTGTTAACCTTCAACCATTGAAATTCAAAGTGGAGTGTTTACATTGGCCTAGAGCCAGCTGTTGGTAAATTTCACAGTGCTTAATATCATTATTGTCTTTAGGAGAGTATTAATGGCCCTTTCTGGAGAAGGCAATGGCACCCCACTCCAGCACTCTTGCCTGGAAAGTCCCATGGATGGAGGAGCCTGGTGGGCTGCAGTCCATGAGGTCGCTAAGAGTCAGACACGACTGAGCGACTTCACTTTCACTTTTCACTTTCATGCATTGGAGAAGGAAATGGCAACCCACTCCAGTGTTCTTGCCTTGAGAATCCCAGGGACGGGGAAGCCTGGTTGGGCTGCTGTCTCTGGGGTCGCACAGAGTCGGACACGACTGAAGCGACAGCAGCAGTAGCAGCAATGGCCCTTTCCCTTACTTTTCGGTTTGTATGGCCCACTGGATTTGTCATGACTATTCAAGATGTAGAAAGGCCAGTCCAAGTGTTCTCACAGACATTAACGAAGTCTTAAAGTGGGCAAGGAGCTTTAGTACTACCCAAATAGTCCTGTAGGTTTTAAGAAGGTGAGGATGAAATTTGCGATTTTTCATGAAATGGAAATGTGCTCACAGGTGGGAGAATGGGCACTGGGAGTAAGGTGCAGAAGGTTGTCTTGGACTTCATCTCCTGATGAGAATTTTTCTAAACCTGACCAAGCAGTTCCCTTAAGAATTTAATAGCTTTAACAGTCTAAACACCCATCGACAGAGGAGTGGATTAAGAAGATGTGGTACATATATACAATGGAGTATTATTCAGCCACAAAAAGGCCATTCTAGGAGCCATTTGTATTAGCATTTTAGGGGGAATTTAGAGAGCAAGGGTCACAAGAACCACCTCATCAGGTAAATTAAGAGCTCTGAAGTTCCTGGATGACAATGCAAGGCAACTGAGTTTCAGTTACTAGGAATGCACTTTATGAAATCTTAAATTAGCCTCACAGGTTGCCCAGCCATGGGATTCTGGGATTCTGACTGAGGTGAAGAGATCAGGGACCTCTAGAGCTTGTGGCACTGTTATGACATCAAACCCAAAGAGACTCAATTCTCGAGCTGGTTGGAAGGGCTGGTGGATAGCAGAACATGGCAGCCACGGGAGGACAAAGAATCCCAGAATAAGTGAACGTGGAGTTTTAGCACTGGCATTTCCTCCTCTCTCCATTGAAAAAAGCACCTATGTATTTAAAATAGTTTCACAGATACTAACACATAGTCACTCCTCTTGAGTTTACCAAAATAACCATGTGCGATACATTCTAATTCCCATAAAAGGGCTATTTTAATGCATGGAACCGTCATGGGTGGCAGTTAATACCATACTCTGTGTTTAGTAAGGTACTTATTAGCTCACTATCTTCAGGGACAACCCTAAACAAAGTCTAGAAGTGCACATGGTCAATATTTATATTTGCTAGACACACTGGGATGGTCTGGAGCCATTTCCAGCAGCTGTGCAAATGGTTGATGCTGAGGTCCTTTCTCAGACTTAAATCTCCATTTAGCAATTCCCGCCTATGTCCAAACACTGAAAATATTTTCACTTTTGATATAGAGGAGAATCCAGTTTGGGATTTAAATGTCAAGCCAAGAGGGATCACCCATTCTCCTGCCTTCCCTCTCGCATGAGGCTCTGTTCCCCGCCTTCTTTCTCCTCAGTGACAATGCACACTGCCCCGACTCCCCCTTGAGAAATTCCCAGAGCTTGCTCCTTTGTGCTGTCATAAACACAAAGGGTGAAACATTGGCTGGAAATGTAAACTTGGATCAAACTTCCAAAACACAACAGAACAATTGGTGGTCTTGTCGGGTCCAGTCCTTTCATTGGACAAAACCATAGCCTTGACTAGGCTGTACTGTTTATAAGGCTCATCCCCACATATAAACGATTTTTTAAAATTATGGGAGACCCACGTTTATAAATGCAATGGGTCTGTTTAGAAAAAGCAATTCATCTGTCTCTTGAATGGTTAAGCTTTCTCTCTTTCCTCTTTCCAGCTCCAAAGCAAAACAAAGCACGGTTTGGCTTTTTAATTGAACAATAAACTTGTTCCAGGCAGAAAAATCTTCATGCCACTTTCAGTCATTGTGGGGAGACTGTAACTGTTAGGTCAGCCATGTTGCTTTGTGAGCCATGGCTCTTGAAAAATATGTGCCTCTGAGACTTGGGGCCACACAGACACGTGTGCGTGCATGCACATGGGCAGACTCACTCACAGCTTGCAAAGTTTTATCAGATTTTATTAGAAAAGGACTTTCCCCTTGGCTCTATGTATACTATTTGTGCCCTGCTAATTAAGGAAGTGGAAGATCCTTGCTTTATGGGGTGAGAAGTGGTACTGGCAGGATGGTCATCCATAAACCAGCATAATAAAGGGGAATGTAGGGATAACTGAAATGAGCCTCCATTTAAAGACAAAATATAACTTGGGACGTGTACTAAGTCATATCCAGGGGGATTTCTGTTTGATGAAAAAAGATAATAGCATACATCAGAGAATGTACAGACATTCTTGTCTCCAAATGCCTTTTGGAGACAAGAGTACTTTAGGCAACAGCTAATAACTTGAAACGTCCCTCTGCCCAGTTTTATGGCCACAGTGAGAAAGGCACAAGGGGAATATACAAGGCCACCCACTGGGACATGGATCCTCCTCCTTGTGTGTGTTCTCATTGTAAAAATATGTATGCCCGCACACATATGTTCACATAGGATGACATGTAGCTCAAGATTATTTCCTGATAGTTCTTTCAATTGATTAGTAGAAACAGAAACACAATATCTAGGTTGTATTCAGTACAGACTATTCCAGCCTGAGTCTGAGTCCCTTCTCCCTTCTTCTTGCCCTCTTTTTGTAATTTTCTTAACTCACATTTTAAACAAGAAAATATCATTTAAAAAGTAAGATTAAATGATAACAGAGATTGCTAACTCACCCAGTTTGGGCTATACATACAGTCATAGAAATTGCATCAGGTTCTAGAAAGACAATGACTTGTAAGTTTTTAATACTTTGGAGGAAAGTCATGATGAGAACTTAACCATTTCTTTGATTTTCTTCTTCCTCTTGTTTTACTGGGCTTTCCAGATGGCATCAGTGGTAAAGACTCCCCTGACTATGCAGGAGACATAAGAGACATGGGTTCGATCCCTGGGTGGGGAAGATCCCCTGGAGGAGGGCATGACAATCCACTCCAGTATTCTTGCCTAGAGAATCCCCTGGACAGAGGAGCCTGGGGGGCTACAGTCTGTACAGGCTATTCCAGCCTGAGTTTGACTCCTTTCTCTATTCTTCTTGCTCTCTTTTTGTAATTTACTTAACACACATTTTAAATAAGAAAATTTCATTAAAAAAAGTAAAACTATGGCACCCCACTCCAGTACTCTTGCCTGGAAAATCCCATGGACGGAGGAGCCTGGTAGGCCGCAGTCCATGGGTTCACTGAGTCGGACACGACTGAGTGACTTCACTTTCACTTTTCACTTTCATGCGTTGGAGAAGGAAATGGCAACCCACTCCAGTGTTCTTGCCTGGAGAATCCCAGGGACGGGGGAGCTTGGTGGGCTACTGTCTATGGGGTCGCACAGAGTCGGACACGACTGACCTGACTTAACAGACAAACAAAATGATAATAGGGGTTGCTAAGTTGCCCAGTTATGGCTATACATACAGTCATAGAAATCGAATCAGGTCCTAGAAAGGCAATGACTTGTAAAGCTTTAATATTTTGGAGCAAAGTCATGGTGGAACATAATCATTCCTACGATCTTCCTCCTTTCATTTTACCAGCATTGAAGTGGAAGCCCATCACTGCTTGTGGCAGGTACTTTCTGACATGGGTCGCAAAGAGCTTCCTTGCTGGCATTTAATTCTGCGTGTCATCACCTCCCCTTGAATGTGGACTGGACCAACTTAACAGGCTTCTAAAAATAAAATTTGAGAAAAAGTGATGAGACTTCACTTCTGAAATCAGGCAATAAAGGACTGTGACTTTCCTGTAACTTGTCTTCTCTCTCACCCTCCCTCTTACTCATTCTGATGAAGCCAGATGTCCTACGTGAGCTGCCTCAAGGAGAGGTCCAGCTGGCAAGAAAAAAATGGGGGCATCTAGTTAGCAGCTGGTGAGGAACTGCAGCCCTCAGTTCACCAAACTGCAGGGAACTAAATCCTGCCAACAACCATGTGAGGGAGTGTGGAGTGTGGTGGTTCCTGGTCAAGTTTTTTGAGTTGTAGCTGATACTCAATAGCAATTTATCTGTCCTTATGATGGGCCATAGGGCACAGTTAGACTGTGTCGATTCCTGACCCATAGACTCTGTATAATAATAAATGGTATAGTTCTTAACCAACAAATCTGGGGTAATTTGTTACTCAGCAGTAGGTAGCCAGTACACCATTCTAAAAACATTCTCCATCTTTCACTGGTAGACTGAATATTTTTCAAAATGGTAAGCACACACATACACAGTTTATAAAAAGTTCCCTTCCACTTTTTTGGGGTGGGAGACTGTTTTATCCCACCACTGAATCCCACCATTCTTTCCTTTCTAAAAGAATTTGGTGGTTCACTGTAATTCAAACAGTAAAAAAGTTCCCAATAAAATAAGACTGTTTGTACCAACTGAATTCCTTACTCAGAAAACTGTCTTTTCTTCACAACCTTTAGTATTTGATATTTTTAATTATCTACACTGAATTCATTTGTAGGTAAATTGTGTTTTTCCCTGTTCATCCAGGTTTATTTGTTCATTTCAGCATCAAAATAATAGATAACCAAATAAATGCAGTTTGTTGGCTGAGTGCTTACCACCTTCTATTTGCATAAAAAACCGAATTTAGCAGCATTTATTAGGGAGTTGTGTGTGTGCTCAGTCATGTCTGACTCTTTGTGACCCCATGACTGTAGCCCACCAGACTTCTCTGCGCATGGAATTTTCCAGGCAAGAATATTGGACTGGGTTGCCATTTCCATCTCCATATTAGGTAGTTAACTGTGTTTAAATCTGTATTATACATTTGGGGTGAAAATTTGATATTTATCAACAAATTATCTGTACTTGAAACAATTTCTCAATAAAAGGTGGGTCTAAGGATTTAATTAGGTTAAGGTCCCAGCTACATATTCTGGTCTTCCACCAGCACTGAAATACCACTGATGTTTAAGGAAGCTGAATGACCAGCAGAAGTGGTAATTTGCAGCACTGATCTAAGACTTAAGGGAAGAGAGCCAAGACGGCATCTTGGAATTTGCTGCCAAAATCTTTCCAACAAAAAGGATGTCTTTCTCACCACCTGTAAAGTCGTAAGTGAGTTCACAATGCCCAAATGAGGGCTATAAAACCCATTTCTTACAGCACTCAAAATTGTTATGCATACAACTTGTGATGAGAAACCAACATGTGGGAAACCTTTTTTGGTGAATAATAAGTTTTCTATACATGGGTTTAGAAACCGTTGAGTATCTCATGATCTGTTTTCAAGGAGAGTGGGGTTAACTGGTAGGACTTTTTCTTCTGGGAAAAGCCAAAAAAAAAAGAAAACAAAACAATGAAACGATAACAATTGAAACCTTAAAATAGCCCTGTCAGGGATAAAAGTGCTTGGGAATGTGTATTCCTCTGAATTTCCTGCCCTATCACAACATTCTCAGTTTGCATCTATACCCAGACAGTAATTATGTCTTACATAGAAATGTAGATAAAAATTTCCTCATATTTCCTTTTTTATGGCAAATGTTTGTGCTCTTTTAAACCCTAACATCTGAATGATAAATATGGAAAAGGTAGTTTTAATTATGCTGAAGAATTTTTCAAGTGTTGTGAGTTGGCCGCCATCTTGAAAGATGAGATAATTTATGATAAGGTGTCTGAGACTAAGAGAGCAACCAGACCTTATCTTATTGATTTTTTTAAATGGCGGGCTGACATATAAGAAAATATCCTTAGTTAGTAACACATTTTAACAAAACACGCTATATCATTTTTTCAACAGAATTTTGGAAGTCGGAGCTCTGTTCAGGTTCAGAACTGCTGTGCCTGGTGATTTCACACTTGAGTTGTTTCTACTCTGAAACCTCAGGAGTTTCACCTCGGCTCAGCCTTAGGGTTGGACCAAGGAGACAGAAACAGTAGTGTGCTCACAGAGCAAGCTTTTCTTCTAAGGGGAGTCGACTGAGAAGAGGCCATGTTACTGCGTTAAAGGTCATTTGACTTCATCGCTAATATCCTCTTCCTCAGAGCGTTAATGTATTTCCAGTTTTGCATAGTGACTTCTGCTGGGTCTGAAATGGGGGTTTTATAGCATCTCGGCTACTATGAAGAGGATGGGAGCTGGTTTCCTTCCTGGTCATAGAGGACAGACATTTCATGTCCTGAGACAAGTCATATGCACAGAGAAAGCTCTGCACTCTGGTATTAGCCTGGATCAGGTCCTACGAGAGCACATTGTGTGACTTCCAGCGCTGACCCTTCAGCTGATGGATCCTCGTCTCTGATTGGTCATTGAGGCCAGAAAAGCTAGATGATGTGGATTGAGAGCTTCCTGTTAGTATTTTTTGGGATGTACTTGGCAGTTCTGCTTTCTAGATAATGCTGCAAAACATGGACATCCCAGGGATTTGAGTCTCAGCAAAGAGTTACTCGTTATCTGGCAGAGAATGATTCACCATCACTGCTGAGAACTGCAAGGATTTAAAAAATGAACTTGCTCAAATCTGGAAACAACATCAACAAATCCAGCAAAACAATGAAATCATCTATCTTGGGACCTGTTGTTTTTTAAAAAATGGTTTTCAGCTTACTCAGAAGAAGAGTGAATCTGGCCAAAGAATCTGTGCTTTAAAGGCAAGTTCTGACAGTAAAGAATTTTATTAAGTTGCCTCCTGGCCGTCCTTATGTCGGGGCTTCCATGTAAGAAGGTAGCGTGGTTTGGTGGGTAAGAGTGAAATTTCTGGGAACAAGCTGCTTGGGAAAGTTAATCTCTATACTGATTAGTTTTCTCATCTGCAGAATGGGGATAGAAATAGTACCAGTCTCGTAGGGTGGGAAAGTCTGGATGAGCATACAGTAGAGACAGGCAGAATGATAGGATAAGTATTCAATCTATGATTTTTTATTATTAAATGAAAATATAAAACTATCCTTGGCCTTCATGATTCAGAATTGATTTTACTAAGCATGTTACAAACAGGATTATTTACATGGTAGGGTGTAGTGCTTTTCAAACTTCCTATATTAAAGAACCAGCTTTTTGTTTCCAATTATCTTTGACCAATCAGTTCAGTTAGTTCAGTTTAGTTGCTCAGTCGTGTCTGACTCTTTGTGACCCCATGGGCCACAGCATGCCAGGCCTCCCTGTCCCTCACCAACTCCCAGAGTTTTCTCATCATTGAGTCGGTGATGCCATCCAACCATCTCATCCTCTGTCGTCCCTTTCTCCTCCTGCCCTCAGTCCTTCCCAGCTTCAGGGTCTTTTCAAATGAGTTGGCTCTTCGCATCAGGTGGCCAAAGCATTGGAGTTTCAGCTTCAGCATCAGTCCTTCCAATGAATATGCAGGACTGATTTCCTTTAGGATGGACTGGTTGGGTCTGCTTGCAGTCAAAGGGACTCTCCAAGAGTCTTCTCCAACACCAGAGTTCAAAAGCCTCAATTCTTTGGTGCTCAGCTTTCTTTATGGTCCAACTCTCACATCCATACATGACTACTGGAAAAACCATAGTCTTGACTAGACGGACTTTTGTGGGCAAAGCAAAATTAATAAAAGTAAAGTTCTAGAAAAATGAAATGAAAATGGGATAAGGATATACAACAACTAAGCCTACACTGCTGTATAAAATGTTTCTGAAAGCTTCCTTTCATTTCTGTGTTTGTCTCCTTGCCATCCGGTCACACAATTCACAGATGGACACATGTCTGCAGACTCCATCTGGAACAACATGGCTGCAAAGGACAGTGCCTTTTAGTTAGGGCTGCTGTGCCCTGGCATCGTTTCTGGGGGAGGTGGGATTTGCCTCTTCCTGAAGTGGGATTCCTCCCTCCCTGTTCCCCCTCCCCCCGCAAATAACAACAAGCACTTGGGGGAAAAAAAATCCCTAGGGCCAGCCCATGGGCTTTGACTTGGCCATCAGATACACTGATACACTGACTTGGAATGGAAGCTAGATATGAGTAGGAGCAGGGAGAACACAGAGTCATTCCAGTACACCATGGAGACAGTAGTGCGCCCCACCTCCAACAGCAACCAGGATTCTAGAAGCTGCCTGGGAGGTGTCTGTGGTGGGAGGGGGTCTGTGGGCTTGGCCCTTCTCCAGGCCTGTACCCTGCCACCTTGGAGGGGAGCTCCTGGGCCTCACTTTGAGGTTCTCCTGGAGAGTTAACCTACTTAGTATCCTTTTAAGGAGTTCTTCCTTAGCTGGTAGATTTGTACTGCTTGAAATTAAGGACCATTAGTAATAGATATGGATTTAAAAGATACAATCAAGGAGAAGAACTATCCTGCTGTTTGAAATCTCATCAACTCTGGCCAACCTATGGCTGTTTACAAACCCTTTGGTATTCCTATGCGTATGTTTATCCCATTACCGACCCAGATCTACTTGTTTTTCATCCATTTCCCTACAGTACCATGGGGTGTGTAAAGACACTCCAGTTGAGTTCAAAATCATGCTGAAAGTGAATGAACAGTTTATACTACATTCTGATAAATTTAAGTCACACGAGCCAGTAGGGAGGACATAAGTCACAATTATGAAGGAACTGGTCTCCCACGTTGTCCTTTTTTATATTGAAGGACATTTATCCTGGGAATTCATAATTCTGTGGTCTTAAGTGAGAATTTAGCCCCGCAAAGCTGATTCCCCATGTAGGAGGATGCTCTGGTGCAAACTTCCTGACATATAGTGGGTGACAGAGGCAGTTTTCTGCTCATCTGACAAAGAAAGGTGCACGTTGGTGGGAGTTCCCCCGGGATGCGGGCCCACCCCGTGGTGCCATGGCGCATCCAGGTGCTGTGCAGATGTCTTTCGGGAAAGCTTTAGATTTAGAAAATAAGGGGTTGGGCTTGAGGTTTTCTGTCCCCTTCCAAACTCTGAGAATCTGCTAGCTGTCCTTCTAGTTTTCTTCTGGCCATCATAATATAATCTGGGCTTCCTGTTTGGTTTGCTGGCACATTTTATGTCAAAAGGTAAATATTACATGATACTGTTTACATCTAATAAAAATGATACAAATTAACTTATTAAAAAAAAACAGAAATAGATCCACAGATGTAGAAAACAAATGGTAACCAAAAGAGAAGGGGGAGAAGGGCTAAATTAGAAGTTTGGGATTAATATAGATACAGTACTACATACAAAATAGTTAACTAACAACAACCTACTGTATAGCACAGGGAACTATACACAATATCTTGTAATAACCCATAATTGAAAAGAATCTAATTTTATATATATATATATATATATATAAACGGAGTCACTTTCCTGTACACCTGAAACTAACACAACATTGTAAATCAACTATACTTCAAAAAATTTTAAAAAGTAACGGGAAAAATAAATAGAATAATAAAAACTAAAAAATAAATTCAAAAAATATTTTCTCATGTAGAATTGCTGCAAGGAGGTAAAAGGATTAAAACCCCCACACTACCAGAAATTACAATTCAGGAAGATAGGGCTTTGCTGGTTATAAAGGTTCCCTGTCATGATGCAAATAATTATTGAGGAAGGAAACAATGAAGTCATCATCTGCTACTGGTGAATCATCAGCGACCCATGTGCCTACTCGCAGTGGTCTGAACTGCCAGATAGCTGACAGCAAGTTTGTTTGGGAAGGAGAGAGTTCAGAGCAACAGTTCTTGACCTTGGCTGCATATTAAAACCACCAAAGAAGCTGGAAAAACTATCCCTGTTTGGTCTCACTTCTAGAGGCTGACAGAGAAGGCAATGGCACCCCTCTCCAGTACTCTTGCCTGGAAAATCCCATGGACAGAGGAGCCTGGTAGGCTGCAGTCCATGGGGTCGTGAAGAGTCGGACACGACTGAGCGACTTCACTTTCACTTTTCACTTTCATGCCTTGGAGAAGGAAATGGCAACCCACTCCAGCGTTCTTGCCTGGAGAACCTCAGAAATGGGGGAGCCTGGTGGGCTGCCGTCTATGGGGTCGCACAGAGTCAGACATGACTGAAGCGACGCAGCAGCAGCAGCAGCTAGAGGCTGATATTCCACAGAGTCTTCAGTAGACAAGACCTGAGATTTGCAAACCCCACCAGTTTCTACACATGAACCTCAAGGAAGGAAACTTACTTTACTTATGAAAATAAGAACCTATTATCCTATGTCCATTTCTGAAACTTTCTGCTTTATAGTCTAACATATTTTTAGTCTAAATTCCACTTATTTTTGATAAATGGGATCTTTGATTTCAGTTTCCTTAAAATAAATAATTGCAAAATCAAATTCAGGTAACACTTGCTGGAAAGCATCTTTATGGGATACATCATGTTATGCCAGAAGTAAACTCATGCATTAGTGTGGGACACAGCACTCCATCCACAGGAGAGAGTTAATAAGTAGTTCAGTTCAGTCGCTCAGTCGTGTCTGACTCTTTGTGACCCCATGAATCGCAGCATGCCAGGCCTTCCTGTCCATCACCAACTCCCGGAGTTCACTCAGACTCACGTCCATCGAGTCAGTGATGCCATCCAGCCATCTCATCCTCTGTCGTCCCCTTCTCCTCCTGCCCCCAATCCCTCCCAGCATCAGAGTCTTTTCCAATGAGTCAACTCTTTGCATGAGATGACCAAACTATTGGAGTTTCAGCTTTAGCATCATTCCTTCCAAAGTATATATAAGTAGTTCAGGGATCGATAAAAGAAAGGTAGAGAGAACACTGAAAACCTACGTTCATTTGGTGAACTTTCATGTCAAAGAGCAGAGATTTTAAGTCTTTAATATCTCTGTGCATTTGCTTCTCTAGAGATTAGTTCAACTTGTTCTGCTCAGTCAATCAGTCGTGTCCAACTCTATGTCACCCCATGCGCTGTAGCCCATCAGGCTCCTCTGTCCGTGGGATCTTCCAGGCAAGAGTACTGGAGTGGGTTGCCATTTCCTACTCCAGTTCAACCTCTTAGCTAACTGCATATTTCAATTACCTTTTACCTTCCGTTCACAAAGGCCAATTGGCTTGTCTCTGATCACACAGTTAGTTAGTACCAAAGCCAAGTCCACTCTCCCACTCCCCAAATTACAGTTTACCATTGAAGGGCTTCCCTGGTGGCTCAGCTGGTAAAAAATCCACCTGCAGTGCAGGAGACCTGGGTTTGATCCAGGTTGGGAAGATCCCCGGGAGAAGGGAACAGCTACCCACTGCAGTATTCTGGCCTGGAGAATTCCTGGGTCGCTAACAGTTGGACAGAACAGACCGACTTTCACTTTCTTTTCACTTTCACTTTCATTCCTACTGAAAAGCTGCCATTGGATTCATTGGACACCTGCAACTCTTAACATTTGTAGTGGCTTCTCTTTTGTAACATGTAGACATATCACCAAGTATACAAAAGGTTCCCTACTTATTTCAAGATAATATTTTAGTTATGAAGAAAATGCAGCCCATGTAAGGATCTGGATGGGAGACTTTAGCTCAGTCACTTTACATAGTCCCTACTGACTTAATTGTACGATATTCAAAGACAAGTTTGACTTATATGAACGGAAACAGAGAGATTAATTACCCTGGTGTTGGTTGTTAATTTATGTGAAGGGCTCATTTAATCATATTTAAAGTCATAGAGATTAAAGAGATGCAATTAGCAAAATATGAACTATCTATCTTTGTCATTCTAATTCCCTGTAGTTTGGATCTGTGCACTTGGCAAGGTAAATAACACTGAAAAATGAAATAATTTCAAATATTACTTGGAGCCATCTCTCAGTAGGTAGCAAAAGACAGATGCTGTAATAGAGGAAATTAACAAGCCAGACAGGAAAAAAATAGTGATTACATTCATTTCTAGCCTACTATTATTTCTGCATTGCTGAGCTCATCTGCAGTGTTAATTTTTCCCTTTAAAATAATTTGTAATTCTTTCTAGATTCCTGCTGGTCTAACCACAAGGCTGCTGAAGAAATTTCTGGTTTTCTTTCTATTTTTTTTTAACATCTCTGCAAAAAAGAAGTGTTACCCTTATAACTAGTTAACTCTCTAGAGGACTGTCACTCTTCTCCTGCTGTTGCTGTTCATATTTCAAGGTCCATTCTGTTTCACGTCTCCCTACACAGTTTCCTTCATGACCTTTGAGTCTTGCCAGGCTTTCAAGCCTGCTCTTTAAAAGGCACTGGGTTTCAGTTTCATGTGAGTAGCTTGATTCCATGGATGCAGACCAGATCACAGCCCATAAGCTCCCAAAAGCGCTTGACCGTGAGGAGAATGTGAGTGTGAAAGGGCCTTGAAAATTCTTTGGCTGTCTTGGCAGACAGCTCATAGAATACCCCACCCGCAATGTCACTACATCTTTTTGGACAAAAGTCTGCACAGAAGGTCCAAGAAGCTGGCTTTCTAACAAATGATGGGGGGGGGGGGGCGGCGCAGGGTGGGGAGAACTGAGGTCATCCACACATATACCTATAATGGAAGCTGTTTATGAATAAGCCTTAACTTCTGTTAATAAAATCCCTATACATGTCTCAATTAGAGATGTTAAACATCTTTTCATGTGCATTTTGGCCACCTCTATGTCTTCATAGTTTAAAAAGGCACCCCAATATTCAGTGCAGCACTGTTTACTACAGCCAAGACATGGAAGCAACCTACATGTCTATCAACAGAGGAATGGATACAGAGGTGGTACATATATACAATGGAATATTACTCAGTCATTAAAAAGAATGAAATAATGCCATTTACAGCAACAAATGGATAGACCTAGAGATTATTGTATTAAGTGAAGTAAGTCAGACAGAGAAAGACAAATATAATATCACTTATATGTGGAATCTAAAAAAAAGGATAAAGATGAACTTATATACAAAATAGAAATAAACCCACAGAAATAGAAAACAAATTTATGGTTACCAAAGGGGAAAGAGGTGGGAGAGGAATAAATTAGGAGTTTGAGATAAAAATATATACATTATTATATATAAAATACATATAATAGATAACCAACAAGGACCTACTATATAGCACAGGGAAATCTATTCAATATTTCAACTAATAAGGGAAAAGAATCTGAAAAAGAATGGATATACTGTATGTATAACTGAATCATCTGTTGTACACCCGAAACTAACACAACATTGTAAATAAACTATACTTCAATAAAAAGGTAGTTATGACTAAATTTTTAAAAATCCTTTTAAGTATAGAAAAGAAGTGAAAGTCACTTAATCGTGTCCAACTCTTTGCGACCTCATGGACCATACAGTCCATGGAATTCTCCAGGCCAGAATACTGGAGTTGGTAGCCTTTCCCTTCTCCAGCGGATCTTCCTGACCCAGGAATTGAACTAGTGTCTCCTGCATTGCAGGTGGATTCTTTACCAACTGAGCTATCAGGGAAGCCCCATATAAGTATAGAACCACATCATAAACTCTGACATTCTTCCAAAAATGTCTATTTGGGTGCTTAGCCTAACGTTGACATACAGCTTCTTTCTTCCCAAATCTCCCTCCGTGTTCCCCAGCAACTCTGCCTGAAGAGGGAAGATTAAACAACTGCAAGGGGAAGTTCCGGCTCAGAATTTAACCTCCAACCCTGAGAGCCTGGAAATATTCTTCAAATTTTTTAAAATTCACTCTCAGACCATGAGCTAGTTTCTAAGGCCTTAAGGAATTGTCTAAAGCTCAGACCACTTATTTCCTACAGAAAATCCTCTTTCTTCTGGTTGCCTTTATATCATATTACACAGTCTTCCGTCCACCCAAGGCACAGCCCATAGCGTCATTATGAGGGTGAGAAAGGGGAGGGAAGTTGGAGGGAAACCAAGCCGAGTTCTTATGTCCCTTGTTAAATTTTGGGGGAGGTGAAACGTGCCACTCTTTTAATATGTTCCTTAAAACCAGTGGTGCGCCTATCGGCCTCCTCCCTTGGCAAAATGTCCTAAGTATGCTTGAGGCCTCTTGGCTGACCAGATCTTGGGCTCTACCAGACCCCAAAATGAAAGCAGAACCTAGGATCTCCACCAGAAACCAGAAAGCATCTATATTTTTTAAAAGCTTCCCAGGTGACTCTAGGGACCTCCCCAGGTGGCACAGTGGTAAAAAATCTGCTTGCCAATACCGGAGATGCAGGAAGACCCAAGTTCAATTCCTGGGTTGGGAAAATTCCATGTAGAAGGAAATGGCAAGCCACTCCAGTATTCTTGCCTGGAAAATCCGATGGACAGAGGAGCCGGGCAGGCTACAGTCCTTGAGGTTGCAAAGAGTTGGACACAACTGAGCACACACACAGACAGAGGCGATTTTAAGGTGAAGCTAAGACATGGGTTCTGAGCCCCCTGCTTCCTGTATTTACCCTTCCATAATCATCTCCTCTTAAGTATGGACGGGATATAGTAATGGCCTAGAGGCAGAATACAGGGAAAGTAATGGGATCACTTCCAAGGTTAGGTTATAAAAGCATGTGGCTTCTATCTTGTCACTCTCTCTTGCTTTCTGGGTTCGCCTGCTTTGATAAGTCCATGTGGCACATAGTGGCACACTGGTGAAGAATACACCCGCCAATGCAGGAGACAGAAGAGATGTGGGTTCAGTCCTTGGGTTGGTAAGATCCTCTGGAGAAGGAAATGGCAACCCACTGCAGTATTCTCGCCTGGAGAATTGCATGGACAGAGCTGGGCGGGCTGTGGTCCATGGGGCTGCAGAGAGTTGGACATGACTGAGCCCACACAGCAGCACAGCAGCCACGTGGCATGCAGCTGAGGCTGGCCTCCAGCCAATAGCCAGTGAGGAAAGGAGACCCTCAGCCCAACAACCCACAGAGAACTGACTATGGCCAACAACCACCTCCTTCTTCAGCTGAGCCCTTAGATGACTCCAGCCCCAGCTGACACTCTGCAGCCTTGGGAGAATCCCTTAAGCTTTGAGAACCCAGCTAATCTGTGCCTGGATGCCTGACCCAGAGACTGTGAAAAAATACATGAATTATTTTCTTTTGCCATGTTTATTGAGGTATACTTGATAAGTAAAAATTGTATATGTGTATTGAACATGGTGTTCTCTTATACATTCACACTGTGAAATGATTACCACAATTGAGCTAATTAACACATCCATCCCCATGTGTGCAGTGAGAACACTTAAGAGGAAATCAATGTGTACACCGTTTTAAGTCACTCATTTTGGAATCATTTGTCATATGGCAATAGGTAACATATACATGGTCACTCTAGTGATAAATGTTATGGAAAATAAAGCACAAAATAACACTAGAAAATGATGGGGATGGAGGTGAAGGAAGAAGTTGAAATTTTGAGTAGTGTTACCAAGGAAAGCCTCTTTGAGAAGGTTCCATTGAGGAAGTGAGCAAGGGAGTCATGCAGATGCCTTCAGAGAGACCCTCCAGGCAGGGGGGTCACAGACATGCAGTGCAGCTTGTTGTTCAGTCACTAAGGCAGGTCTGACTCTTTGTGACACCATGGGCTGCAGCAAGGCAGGCACCTCTGTCCGTGGGATTTTCCAAGTAAGAATACTGGAGCAAGCTGATTTCCTACTCCAAGGGATGTTCCCAGTCCAGGGATCGAACCTGCATCTCTTGCATTTCCTCCATTGGCAGGTGGATTCTTTACCACTAGCACGACCTAGGAAGGCCGTATGCCATAATATAATCGTATACAATGATTTTAGCATTAGAAACATATTTCTAAACTTTCAAGTTCAGTTCAGTTCAGTTCAGTCACTCAGTCGTGTCCGACTCTTTGCGACCCCATGAATCACAGCATGCCAGGCCTCCCTGTCCATCACCAAGTCCTGGAGTTTACCCAAACTCATGTCCATCAAGTTGGTGATGCCATCCAGCCATCTCATCCTCTGTCGTCCCCTTCTCCTGCCCCAGATCCCTCCCAACATCAGAGTATTGTCCAATGAGTCAACTCTTTGCATGAGGTGGCCAAAGTATTGGAGTTTCAGCTTCAGCATCATTCCTTCCAATGAACACCCAGGACTGATCTCCTTTAGGACTGGTTGGATGTCCTTGCAGTCCAAGGGACTCTCAAGAATCTTCTCCAACACCACAGTTCAAAAGCATCAATTCTTCGGCGCTCAGCTTTCTTCACAGTCCAACTCTCACATATGGCCAAAAACTGACTCATTCTACCTCATTTAATATAAGTGATGAGCATTAGTCACTGATAAAATTAAAGTCATAATTATAGGAACCATTTCTCACTGAAACGGTGTCTGTAAATTTCTGACCCCATGTTTCTATGTGCACAGATACGGGCACATATATGTAGACTCGTGTGTCAGTAAATATGTACGTATAACCTGTAAATGTTTTGTTGATTCACTGATAGGCACATTATATATTACACACTGAAACCAGTCCTTTAATTCTAGGGCACACCTCATCTCAGTAGCATTTACCAACTTATCTTACCTAATAATCACTGCTTGGTGGCTCACTGTTTTGTCTGCAAAGGACAAGCAAGTGTAGAAATGAGGCCATTCTCTGCATAACTGAAAGCAAATTCTACATCTGTCCCATCTGTGAACCCCATCAGTGGAGAGATGACCTTTTCTTCTGGAACAAATTTGGTCTTGCAGACCTTGTCTTAGGAAAGAGACATTTGCATGATTGTTGGTGTGTGAGAACTGGTTGGCCACTGTGGGCATGCTGGGGTGAGGGGTCCCATTGTTGGTGCCTTGAAAGATAATCAGAATGGGTAGGAGATCTATTCCTCTGGGAAAACTAGAGAATTACGGGTTGTGGTGTCAGGAAGGGAGCAGTCCCTTTATGTGGGCATTTTCCCTGCCGCTGGCATTTAAAGGATTGTTTGCTCTGACCCTGGAGACACTTTTAATTTTCTCAACGTGGAAAAGTCAGGATTTCGTCTCTACCACAATGATGGTGAAAGCAGCTCTAAGTAAAAGTGGATTGAAAGTAATTGTCCTCCCTAAATGGCACTATTGTCTGTTGTTTGCAAAGAGCTGTTTTAAAGAGAAAGAAGAGGAGGAGGGAGGGAGGAGTGGGAGGAGGAACAATGAGAGAGATTCGGAAACCGAGAACAGAGAACAGAATGCTGAATGAGGCTGTGAAGGGATTAGGAGAGGGCATGTTTGGAGAGTTACAGGCCTGTCATCAATTTCCAGCTCCCCCCATAGATCTGAGAAGTGCTGATGGGGAGTTCAGCTGTGTGCAGTGGAAGACTTAAGCCCTAGAGTCATCTCTGCTTCTGGATGCCTCTGACAAATCTAACCCCAATTCCAATATTTCCCCTTTGGTTCTCTGAGAGTCTGCTTACCACTGAATCCGCTCATTCCACATTCTTCAAGCTCCCATTTGTTTCTAAGTCTTTTTCTCCCACTGTGGCACTAGGGTCTCCTGAAGCCCTGGAGTGGAGAGCTTTGGCTCCTGCCTGCCTTCCTGTGGACCTGCCTCTCCCCTACCCCAAGGGATGAAGATGGAGCTGTCCATCAAGGGTTCCACCTCGCCCACAGAAGCTGGACAAATGATGCCTGCTCACCTATCAAGAGAACTTTTGGGGACCGGAATGGATGCTCAGGGCCCAAAATGGTTTCTTTCCTTATGAAATTTTAAGTTTTTAGGACTATTTAAGTTTAAAATGGTAACCCTTCCCATCTTGAACCCTTCGGTTCATCATTCAATGAACAAAAGTGAAATCAGAGCCAAGACTTAGAAACAGAGTCAGTTCTTTGAGACTGTTGACGTGCGTGCATGCTCAGTCACTAAGCTGTATCCGACTCTTTTTGACCCCATGGACTGTAGACCGCAAGGCTCCTCGGACCATGGGATTTCCCAGGCAAGAATATGGGAGTGGGCTGCCATGCCCTTCTCCAGGGGATCTTTCCAACCCAGGGATTGAACCCACATCTACTGCGTTGCAGGAGGATTCTTTACCACTGAGCCACCTGGGAAGCCCCAAGACCATTCACAAAAAGCCCGAATGCAGCTATCCAAAAGCAAGACAACACCAGAACTTTTCAGTAGCATCAGACAATAGATTCTATTTTAGCTTAAAGCTACATTAAGGTAGGTTCTATCTCTTGTGGTAGAAAAATGTCTTAGGTAATATAATATTTTCTTTAAAATCCTGTGAAGTCTGACAGTGATAGAAATAAAAGTCTGCTGATTTGATTCTACTGAAACCTAAACCAGGAATCTTGGCTACGTTTTCACATGAACAGAAATCTGCACTACTTTTTTGGCTTCTCTCATTAAGTTTCTCCACTTGTTCTGAGACGCTTGTGTTAAATGATTTCTGCCAGGATTTGTTCCTTCCCTCTGGGAGACCTGAAGGCTAATCCTGTATTTTCATTCATTCTCAGCACCTCTTTGTCTTCATCATCCACCCTAACTTGAGTTAGAAGAGCAAAAGTGATGGGTCAGCCCCTCCTCCCAAATTCTAGCCTTGGAAGATAGTGATGGGGCTTCCAGACACACAAAAACTGGAAGGTGGACAATAAGGAGGCTTTTTCATCAAAGTGGGGTCATAGCCACCACTCTCCTAGGTTCCCGGGCAGATATTTTAAAAATAAATCCATGTCGAGGAAACTTGCCTGGTACTTATCAAATTTCTGCCTTAATTTTTTTTTTTCTATACTCTCTGGCATGAGAAAAGACATGAACATTTCGTCTTAAATAAAAATAGGCTCTTAAAGATAAGATGATGACTGCAAGCATATGCTCCAAATGGAAAAGATTAATACTGGAAATCCTTAATTATTAGGGATTTTTATCAATCCTTTCATGGCTTCTCCTTCAGGCTCTCCTCTCTTGGGTTTTTAACTACTTGCTGACACTGATTCCAGGGAGCAGATAAAATATGATCTAATTTACAGTGCATATTCTGTCACCAGGCAGTGCCTTTGAGAAATTTTAGTAGAAGTGGTTGCTGTTCACGCTTTTTCCTGTATGTAAAGTATGGGGATTACAGTTAACCTAGATCTCTATGTGCAGAGTGTATATACGGCCATATAGAGAAGAAAATGCTCCCAACATACACTGCCATACACACACACATGAAAACGCCTAAATGCCTGAGTCTCCCAGGGACTTCCTTAGAGGGAACAAGCAGCCTCACATTTTAGATTAGCAGAGAGTGGAGAGTAAGGTGGCAGAGTCCCTTTCTACCTGGTTAGTCCTTCCCACCAGCTGGACTCTGATGGAGTTGAGAGTTTCCTTTCTGATTCCCACCCCGTGTTCCAATTCAGGATCACTCATCTCCCCCTTGCCCCTTCCTATCCCATCCCTTCCCATCCCATACAGGTGCTACAGAGGCACGTTCCTGTTCAGTGTGGCCACATTCTCCTCCATTGATGTCAATTAAAGAAAACAGTAACATCTGGCTCCCTTCCTTTCTGTCCACACATAGCTTTGAGACCTGAGCATGCTATGAAGCATATGTGAGCCCCATTTCTTAATTCATAAGTTGATGATAATAATGACAATGTTAACAGGAGTCTTGGGTTTCCCTGATGGCTCAGCAGGTAAAGAATCTCCCTGCCAATGCAGAAGACACAGGTTTGATCCCTGGGTTGGGAAGATCTGCTGGAGAAGGGCATGGCTACCCACTCCAGTATTCTTGCCTGGAGAGTCCCATTGATGGAGGAGCCTGGCGGGCTACAGTCCAAAGGGTTGCAAAGGGTCAGACATGACTGAGCACACATGCATTCAACAAGAGTCTTGGGAGGACTCAGTGTAATAACATATATAAAGTGGTTGGGTTTTGTCAGATTTTCTGTAAACATTATCTCTCCATTCTCTTCTTTCTATCCCCAAAGACAGTCAGTATTAACTTTATCCATAAGTTAAGTTCACCGTGTTATCTCCTACCAGCAGCTACATGTGGCCAGTACTAGATGCTCCACTAAGCACTGTTTAATAATTAAACAAAGTCTAGCTGAACACGTATTATCAATTTGTGTTTGCAGAAAGTGAATCCAACCTTGCTCCTTGCACAAAGGGAGTTGGAATATAGTGGATGATGACAGGGTGGGTGTGAGCCACAGCCTCCAGAAGGGAGACTCTGACAATGGCAGAGGGTAGCTGATTTCCTGTGGTCAGCAATCCAGTGGTAACAGCAGGATGGTCAAGGTTAAAAGGGCCACAGTATCAGCTCTTGCCCTTTAGTTGACAGCCCTCTTGCTGTGTCCTGGAAAAGCCTGTGCTCGCCCCTCGGCTTGGTTTTAAAACCAGAGGTTGGAATATGTGGGGAATGGGGCTTACTCCACGTGGTCCTCCATGCTCCAGGGCTCCGATGATCAAGTGCTGTGCATCCCCACTGAGTCAGGACAAGCATGTTAATACTTTGTCCATGTAACTATCAGGAAACTGGGCCCCCACACCCAGGACACAAAGATGCCTTGGATCTGCAGATGGCTGAGCAGAAGGCTTTCGTTGGTCAGAATAACACAGGATTCACTTTCCTCCTTTAGTCAGAGTGGTTGCTGTTGCTCTTTCAAAAGACAATAGATGGGGCTTCCTTGTTGGTTCAGAGGTCAAGAATCTGCCTGCCAATACAGGAGACACGGGTTCCATCTCTGATCTGGGAAGATCCCATATGCCGCGGAAAGCTGCAACTACCCAGCCCAGGTGCTGCAGCTAGTGAAGCCCGTGCTCCTCAACAAGAGAAGGCACCGCCAGGAGAAGCCTGCCCGCCGCAACTAGAGCGTGGCCCCTGTTCGCCACAACTAGAGAAGAGCTCATACAGCAGGGAAGACCCAGCACAGCCCACAATAAATACATAAAATAAATAAAATTATATTTATAAAAGACAACTGAAACCTGGACAAAGCCAACATGCCATCCTGGTAAAAAAGACCCCTGCATATGTGGCCTAGGAGGCTGCTGTCCTTGGGAACCAGTGCCCATGCCTCAGCCAGAATGACTGCCAAGGCCTTCCTGCTCTCATGCTGGACAGCGGCTGGGTCTCACGATCACCATGTCACATTGGAACCTAGACACTAGACATTGTCTTGGCAAGGCCGGTTAATAAGCCACAAAAATGTGTTAAATAAAGAATACACAGTGAGCAGACACAGGCCACTCTGGAATCTTCAATATATCCCGTGGGTAGAATTCACCACCACCTACCTAGCACATATTATCTTGAAACACATTCCAATGAGCTCTGCTATTGGAAAGAATTTTGTCAGAAAGTGTAGTGCAGAGAGCCTGGAAATGAGAATCAGCAGATAAAGACTGTGGTCCCACTGTGACTGCTAACAGGCTGTTTTACCTTGGCCAAGACACTCAACGTTGTTGGATCTTATCATCTCTATACAAATAGGATCCTAGACAAGACAATGCTTAAGGCTCTGTCAGTGGTAATACCTTAGGGGTCATTCGGGCACAGATTCCAGTCATTTTCCAAGAGGAGTCTAATGTCAAGAATTGCACTAGCCTTAAGTATTTAGCTGGTTAAGGAACCCTTGGATTTATTGATAGTTGCATGGAAATAAGAAGCCAATAAACTAAGTTAAGGGAATTTGATATGCTGATGGGCCAATGTGAGAAGATGAGGGAGGCTGGAATAAACTTTCCAAAGACAGGCTCCAAAGAATTTGAATAAACTCACCAGAAAGCAAAATAAACCCAACTTCCCAAAGAGTGAAATGTTGTCACTAAAACTGGGCTCTATCAGTGTCATCTGCAAGGCTTCATCCTAATCCCTCATTGGTACCCTGGGTATTTAGTTGCTCAGCTATGTCTGACTCTCTGTGACTCCATGACTCTAGCCTACCAGGCTCTTCTGTCCATGGGATTCTTCAGGCAAGAATGGACTGGTTGTCATGCCTTCTTCCAGGGAATCTTCCCACCCCAGGCATTGAACACAGGTTCCTGCATTGCAGGTGGATTCTTTACCATCTGAGTCACCAGAGAAGCCTCCCCATTGGTATCCTGGCCACACTGAATTTCTCTGATAAGGGATAACAAGAAGAAAATGAAGCAGGTTTGATGGTCAGAGGACATCTCTTGATATCGGTCAACTAAAAATGAAAAGTTTTGGAAATAATGCATACAATAAAGTGTTTGGTTTGATTTTGGTCAAAATTTGCTATTCTTAATAAACTTTGGCAACTCTTGGCTGTCAAGCAGAAGAATATGCTCTATGTTAACATGAGAGCACAAGGAGTGAAATTTCATGATTAATAAATTGATTGAAAATAGGAATTTATGTTTGGTGGTGTTATTTCCTCAAGTGATTTAAGTAGAGTTTGGTTTTCTAGAAGAATTTTCTTTCTGTTTACTATTTTTACATATAAATCGTCAACTGTTCCACAATCCCTGTAAGATAGAGTCTCCTAATATTCATCAGTTCAGTTCAGTTCAGTTCGGTCGCTCAGTCGTGTCCGACTCTTTGCGACCACATGAATCGCAGCACACCAGGCCTCCCTGTCCATCACCAACTCCCAGAGTCCACCCAAACCCATGTCCATCGAGTCGGTGATGCCATCCAACCATCTCATCCTCTGTCGTCCCCTTGTTCTAATTTTAATTTCTTATTCTCCAAGAAGGAATGAATTTTAGTGATAAAAAGTATCAACTTAAGAGTCAGGCCTGAGTTTGGTTCTGATATTCACAAACTGGATGTTTTACAGGCTCAGTTTCCTTATCTGTGAAAAATTAATAGGGTTTCTCAGCCTGATGTTGTAGGCATTTGGGTATGATAATTCAAGCAGCAGCCCTGGACACTACCTGCCAGATATCCATAACACATTTGGCTTTGTGACAATCAAAAATATTTATAGACATTCCCCAATGTCCCCTTTGGGCAGCATCATCCCAGGTGGAGGATCTCTGAATTGGGATTGTTGTTCAGTCGCTAAACCGTGTCCAACTCTTTGAGACCACATGAACTGAAGCACCCCAGGCTTCCCTTTCCTTCACCATCTCCCAGAGTCTGCTCAAACTCATGTCCATTGAGTCGTTGATACCATCCAACTATCTCATTCTCTGTCACCCGCATCTCCTCCTGCCCTCAATCTTTCCCAGCATCAGGGTCTTTTCTAAATGAGTTGGCTCTTCGCATCCAACAAAGTATTGGAACTTCAGCTTCAGTATCAGTCCTTCCAGTGAATATATTCAGGGCTGATTTCCTTTGCAATGAACTGATTTGATCTCCTTGCTGTCCATGGGACTCTCAACAGTCTTCTCCAGCACCACAATACTCATGCTTTTTTCTCATGTTGCTGGGAAAATGAAATGAAAGAAGGATAAGAAGCTCATGGCACAGTCTGGGCCCAATAGCTGCCTGTTCTCTCCTTCTCTTGACTCTAGTCTTGGTGGAAATACTAGGGACCATTAAAGGCTCCACCCATCACTGACTTGAGTCAGGTGCCATCTACTCAGCACTGGGGTAGAGTCAGTTGGCTTCTTTAATCTCTGTTCAGCCCCTGATATGATGGCTGGCTTTGAAAACCCAACTGACATAGGTTTAGGGTCATTTAAATGACGTAGATGGGGAAGAGGAGGGAAAAGATCCAAGGTATGCTTTTTAAATCCCAATATATTATAAGTAGACATTATATATGGAATATTTATTGAGCCATGTTGGTGGAAATTTTTCCAGACTAAATTGTGCATTAATCACATTCTAGTTCATAGCTTATTTTAAAACAATATTTTCTTATATTACATTTCTGGTGATTTACTGTATCCCATAAGGATAGTAAAGATAGGTCTATAAAACAATCCCCTAGAAATTTAAAAGTGAAAATAATGGTAAAGCCTAAAAAATGGTTCTATTTTAGATTTAACCAAAGAAGCAGAGGTGAACAACTTAAATCGGGTTATGGAATCAAAGTAATTTGGCTCTTTTAAAAAGAAAGAAAAGTGGGAGGGAGCATTTAGGATGGGGAGGGGACACATGTATTACTGTGGCTGATTCATATTGATGTATGGCAAAAACCATCATAATATTGTTAAGTAATTATTCTCCAATTAAAGTATGTTAATTAATTAAAAAAAGAAAATGGGAAAAATAAAAAAAGAAAGAAAAGAAAAAGTAAACAAAAACTAACATCTTGTCAAGATAGCTTGTTCCCTTATGAATTCACAGTCAGAAGCTGCTAAAGATAACGTCATGCAAATGTATGTGTGCGTGCTCAGTCACTTTAGTCATGTCCGACTCTTTGTGACTCCATGGACTGTAGCCCGCCAGATTCCTCTGTCCATGGGATTCTCCAGGCAAGAATACTGGAGTGGGTTGCTATGCTTTTCTCCAGGGGATCTTCCCAATCTGGGGATTGAACCTGTGACTCCCGCAGCTCCTGCATTGCTGGTGGATTCTTTACCCACTGAGCCACCTAGAAAGCCCTGCAGATGTATACATTAGATAATTCCCACCAAAATATCTCTCTGCGAAGAAGTTAATGTTCATATAAGGGTATTGCCTATCTTGCATAAACACTGCTGCTGCTAAGTCGCTTCAGTTGTGTCTGACTCTGTGCGACCCCATGGATTGCAGCCTACCAAGCTCCTCCGTCCATAGGATTTTCCAGGCAAGAGTACTGGAGTGGGGTGCCATTGCCTTCTCCATTGCATAAACACAGTACTTTATAATAAATGTCATCAGAGACTTCTATAGTTCTCAGATCCCAGGAAGTTAACTGCCATAGGGTTTAAGCTGCAAAACCACTGGCTTCCTCCTGAAAACCCTTCTTTCATCCAGTGAATATGAAAAAGAAAACCTTTCCTGACCCAAATACTGGCTGAAGGGTTTAGTCTAGAATAGCCCTTTACTGTTGCTATCAATGATGATGTGTTATTTATGGTAATTTCTCATAAGATGAATTGTGTGAGTGTTTGACACATCTAAAATGTTAAATATACATATATATACACACAACACACACACGCACACACACACACACATATTTCCCTCTATTTTTCCATTGTCTAATAGTTGAAAGGTTGAAATTCTCTATGGTTCTCTTGGAGTGTTGTAGAATTTTAATGTGAAAAAAGAAATGGAATAAGACTGGAATATGAAGCCATGAACTTGGAAAGAAACCCAAACTGCCATATTGATGAACACTACATTCTCTTGAGTCAGGGTGCCAGCTCGGAACAATTGTTTAACTTGTCTGTTTCTATTTCCTCAATTTATGGCTGTTGGGTCCTTGAAACAGAAATATTTTGAACATATGTAGCAAATAATTATACACATATATACCCATATATCAGAGACTGTACTTGAAACTCACCCTTTGTAAGTCATCTTTGTTCACATATCTGTTAGTAGTTAAAAAGATTCAGGACTTTTTTGGAGGAACAAGGAAATTATCTATTTCTGCATAATAAATATGTTTTCTTATTACAATCCAATTGTGTTGATTTCTCACTTTGCCTAGAACCAGAAGAAAACATTCATTACTTTTACTAGGTTACTCCCTTACTAATAAATTTCAGTAATTCCTCTTTCTCGAACAATGCTTTTCAAATGGTGTTCCAGAGGGCACCAGGGTTCCACAGGCATGTACCAGGTGTAACAAGAGAGAACAGACCTCTTTAGGGGACTCTTTTCTGCCCTTACTCTTAAGAGCACAGTTTCCATTCAATCTGAATAACATGGAATATATATATATATATATATATATATATTTTCTGACTTTCATTTAATGCATAGACCCACTACTGGAACCAAATGGTACCATAACTTTCCAGAGATTTATGGAATGGGGGCTGTCTGGGTGTTCCCGTGGTTAAGAATCCATCTTCCAATGCAGGGGAGGTGAGTTTGATTCTTGGTTGGGGAAGTAAGATCCCATATGCCACAGGGCAACTAAGACTGCATATAGCAAGTGGAGAGAAAAGGCTGAATGCTGCAACTGGAGAAGCCTGTGCTCCGCAATGAAAACACCGTGTCAGCAAAAGAAAAAAACACCAAAAGTAAAAAAGAAAAAACAAAGACTCGTGGAATGGTAGTCTGGAGAAGAGAATCTGAATTCATTTCACTAAAATCTTTTTCTGCAACCTGAGCTCATATTAAGGCTGCTTTAGAAGGCAATGGCACCCCACTCCAGTACTCTTGCCTGGAAAATCCCATAGACAGAGGAGCCTGGTAGGCTGCAGTCCATGGTGTTGCGAAGAGTTGGACACGACTGAGCGACTTCACTTTCACTTTTCACTTTCATGCATTGGAGAAGGAAATGGCAACCCACTCCAGTGTTCTTGCCTGGAGAATCCCAGGGACAGGGGAGCCTGATGGGCTGTGGTCTATGGGGTCGCATAGAGTCGGACACTACTGAAGTGACTTAGCAGCAGCAGAAGCAAGGTAATGCTCAAAATTCTCCAAGCTAGGTTTCAACAGTATGTGAACCAAGAACTTCCAGATGTTCAAGCTGGGTTTAGAAAAGGCAGAGGAACCAGAGACCAAACTGCCAACATCCATTGGATCATGAAAAAGCAAGAGAATTCCAGAACATCTACTTCTGCTTCATTGACTATGCTAAAGCCTTTAACTGTGTGGATTGCAACAAATTGTGCAAAGTCTTAAAGAGATATGAATACTAGACCACCTTACCTGCCTCCTGAGAAATCTGTATGCAGGTCAAAAAAACAACAGTTAGAACAGACATGGAACAATGGACTGGTTCCAGAGTGGGAAAGGAGTATGTCAAGGTTATATATTGTCACCCCGCCTATTTAATTTATATGCAGAATAATACATCATGTGAAATGACTGACTGGATGAAGCACAAGCTGGAATCAAGATTGTAGGGAGAAATATCAACAACCTCAGATATGCAGATGACACCACCCTTATAGCAGAAAGCAAAGAGCCTCTTAATAAGGGTGAAAGAGGAGAGTGAAAAAGCTAGCTTAAAAGCAGAACATTCAAAAAATGAAGATCATGGGATCTAGTCCCATCACTTCACAGCAAACAAGTGGGGAAACAATGGAAACGACGACAGGCTTTATTTTCTTGAGCTCCAAATCACAGCGAATGGTGACTGCAGTCATGAAATTAAAAGAAGTTTGCTTCTTGGAAGAAAAGCTATGACCAACCTAGATAGCATATTAAAAAGCAGAGATGTTACTTTGCCAACAAAGGTCCATCTAGTCAAAGCTATGGCTTTTTCAGTAGTCATGTATGGATGTGAGAGTTGGACCATAAGGAAAGCTGAACACCAAAGAATTGACGGTTTTCAACTGTGGTGTTGGAGAAGACTCTTGAGAGTCCCTTGGACTGCAAGTTCAAACCAGTCAATCATAAAGGAAATCAGTCCTGAATATTCATTGCAAGGACTGATGCTGAAGCTGAAACTCCAATATTTTGGCCACCTGATGCGAAGAAGTGACTCAATGGAAAAGATTCTAATGCTGGGAAAGACTGAAGACAGGAGGAGAAGGGGACCACAGAGGATGAGATAGTTGGTGGCATCACCGGCTGGATGGACATGAGTTTGAGCAAGCTCCAGGAGTTGGTGATGTACAGGGGAGCCTGGCATGCTGTAGTCCATGGGGTCACAGAGTCAGACACGACTGAGCAACTAAACTGAACTGAACTGAGGGCTTCCCTGATAGCTCAGACAGTAAAGAATCTGCCTGCAATGCAGGAAACCCAGGTTCGACCCCTGGGTTGGGAAGATCCTCTGGAGAAGAAAATGTGAACCCGCTCCAATATTCTTGTCTAGCGAATTCTATGGACAGAGAGGTGTGTGGCGGGCTGAAGTCCATGGGGTCGCAAAGAGTTGGACACGACTGAGTGACTAAGCACTTTCACTTCAGGGAAGGAGGTGAGAAGAGGAAAAGGGAGGAAGAAAAGAGAAGAAGGGAGACTTTAAAGAACAGAATTTGTAAACGGTGAGTAGAACATAGGCTTTCTGTGTTCAGGTTCTGTAAGCAAATGGCGAGTGAAGCATGGCGGACCATTTCCCGGCTAACGTTTGCAGAGCATCGGGACCACAGACATGCCAGGACACCATAGGATGTTGCGGGAAAATGGTCCTTTGATGGCAGAGCAATGGAGCAGACTACTGAGATTCCCAGAGCTGTTCAGGCAGAAGAAAGGACCCCTGACGTGTTGGGGGCCTGGTTATGGAGATGAGGAGAGTGGATGGAAGTGAATTACAAAGGATGTACTTATTTTGCTTAACATAACAGGGCAGGTACAATGCCCCTGACAGGAGGCAGGCAGAGAACGTCTATCTCCGCTCTCAGGGGCCTGCTAACCCTAAGCAGGCTTTGAAGGAATGTGATCCCTTGTGTGCCCATAAGGAACGAACATTGAGCTGTGTAACTAATTTGAGTAGTTTCAACTCACCAAGGTATAAACTTGGAACGGATTTCCCAGGTATCTGACTAATTGTGTTCTCTCTACTCAATCACAGGGAACATCTTATTGGATGCCTCACATGTCAGTCATTTCCAGTTGTGAAGGTGTTTCTAGTCCAGCCTCATATTCAATTGAAAGCCCTCACTCACCTGTTAGATCCGTGGCTCGTGTGGCCAGCAGAGAGCAGTGGCGACGGTCCCCACCATCACTCTCTAGATAAGTTGTAAACAGTGTGTATATCATTGTCCCATCAAAAAAGAAAGGAAAGAAAAGCTAAAATGAATGAAAACAATAACAAATTCATGTGTATTTTAGCATCTGTATGGAACACAAATGCAGAAAATATATGTCTAGAGGCTCCAGCTATAGTTCATCAGTCAGGACTGATGGGGCATGCTCCTCCACTCACTTGAGCTGCACAATCTCCTCTACACACACACACACACACACACACACGGGCATGTGCCTTGGGTTCTGTTTAACTCAAAATCCTTCATCCTGTACTTCCTCTGCATTTGATGGTATTCCATAGGAATTTCTTGCAACTTCTTGATGGACTTGCTGGGCAACTTCAAACAACTCTTGTTAACAACTTAATCAGTAGTTCGTAAGTATAAAACAGAAATACAGCACGCAGGTTAAGAACAGGAATTTTTGCCAGGGGTCCCCAACCTCCAGGATCTAATACCTGCTGATCTGAGGTGGAGCTCATGTAACAATAATAGAAATACAGTGCACAAAAAATAAAATGCACTTGAATCATCCTGAAATCATCCCCCCTCCCAATTTAGTGGAAAACCTGTCTTCTAAGAAGTCAGTTCCGAGTGCCCAAAAGGTTGGGGACTGCTATGGACCACGTAGCCTATTTCCGTCCATTGGGGAAAAACGTCCCTTCGTCCCTCAGTGCCTCAGTCTCCCTACCTGCAATCCAAGGACAGTAATTGCTCCCAACTTATAGGGCTACTGTGAGGATTAGATGATTTAAAAGTGTTTAGAACAGGGGTTGGCATGCTCAAGTGAAGCTATCACTATTATTAAATTTTACATATTTGATACTATAATCTGGGCTGGGCTTGAACCCAGGTCTTATTATATGTATGACATAATGGGCTAACCATAAGCATCCCTCAGGCTCTGTGTTTGGCTAGTAAAAAGAGGGATGAACGTCTTCTGTACTCCCTTCATGTGTCAGGGTGCACAGGTGTTGGCTGGGGTACACTTACATAATGCCATGGGACTAGAAGGGCTTCCCAGATGGGGCAGTTGGTAAAGAATATGCTTGCCAATGCAGGAGACACAGAGATATGCATTCGATCCTTGGGTCAGGAAGAACACCTGGAGTAGGAAATGGCAACCCACTCCAGTATTCTTACCTGGAAAATTCCATGGACAGAGGAGAGTGGCAGGTCAAAGTCCATGGGGTGGTAAAGAGTCAGACACGACTGAGCACACACACCCCCGTGGGACTAAAAAGTGGTAAAATCTTTGTTTAAGGAAAATGTGTGCATACTTTTAAACTCAGGAATTTTTTATTTTTTGTGAATTAGCTTACAAAAATACTTGCACACATATTAATCCAAAAGACAAATGTATAAAAACATGTGCTGAAACATTGTTTATAATGACGCTAAATATGCATTTATTAGGTACTGGTTACTACCATAAATAATGCTACTTGAGTTTATAGCCATTGAAAAAGAGTTTGATACTCATGGAAGTAAACCGCCAAGTGGGAAAATAAAGGACAAGCTGTTAACAGTGCATATATCATAGTCCCATCAAAAAAAGAAATAAAAGAAAATGGAAAAAAAGCTAAAATGAATGAAAACAATAACAAATACACATGTATTTTAGCATCTGCATAGAACACAAATGCAGAAAATATATGTCTAACAATTACCAGTAGTTATTCTGGCAGTGGAATTATGGATGTCTTTATCTTTCTGTGGTACGTATTCCTTTGTTCTCTAAGTATTTTAAACTCAAAGTAAACATTACTTTGGTGGCTAGGAGAATAAAGCTATTCAATTTTTTTTTTTTTAAACAATCATAGACTTTGGAATCAAACAAGCTTGGGTAAAATGATAACTTTAAACCTTTTTAGCAGTGAGACGGAAAACTATTGAACGCCTCTAAATCTTATTTCCTTTTGTTGTCAAATTGATAATACCTAATCCTCATTATTACAAGGAGATTTAAACTCCCTAACACAAAGCCTGGCATTCCCAAATGTTTCGTAAATGTCAGTTTTATTTCCACTGCTTAGTGCTAATGATAAAATATCTATGCTGTTTATCTTTAAAAATATAAACAATATTTATTGACAAAGATTTTAATTTGGTGACACATTTTAATGAGTGACACAAATTCAATAAACCAAATTTGTGATACTCTTATTTTAACTGTATCATTTTTCCTAAGATCATTTTTATTTTAGAGGGAATAAGAAACTACGTAACAAATGGGAAAAAAGAAATGGTTAACTGCATGCAGTTTTACAGTGGGTCTATCAGGACAAAGTGCATATGTAATTTTTGTGTCCCAACCCATCTGCAATCTAGTAAATCACTGCAGAGAAGTAACAGTGTTATTTCACTATAAATATTTATAAATATATCTATATATATTCATATAAATATACATATATCCAGAAAAAGCTCTCCTGCACATTAACAGACCTATAAAATGAAAAATAACAGGAAAATATTTGACTCATTTTACACCTTTAAAATTGCAAATCTGTTTTTTTCAAAATAAAAACTAAATGCTGCAATATTTTATTTACGTACATCTAAAATATGTAGAATTAAACAATGATGAAAAAACCAAGGTCTTTGATAACCATTTTATTTTTATTTTCTATCAAAATTAGCAGGGCAAACCTTCAAGCGAAGTGTTTTCCTAATTTGGATGAGGTCAACTAAACTCTGCAGGAAGTGAGAACAATGGCTTTTGACTTGTTTCTAACATTAGGAAATACACTGGTCTTATCGTCACAACCGTGGACTTGTCCCCTGGTTTCACTGTAAACAATTGAGCAAAACATTAGTCAAGAAGTTGATTAGTATTTAGGGTATAGTATCTGCTTCTGGAGGCTTGTCTGAGTCTGTTATCCTCATAGTAGGTTAGCTTTGTATGTGTGTGTATGTCTTCTATGAGAAAGGAATAAGTGTCACTGTGCCCATTCCAAATAGAGCTTGACTCAAAAATTCAGGTAAGTTAGGAAATTGTTGTATGTGATGGGGGATTTTTGTAGCCAGAATTGAAAAACGAAATATGAAGTGGCTGGGAGAGCATGTGGCACAAAAGTGAGGTCTCACACGTTTAGCATGCTCATACTCAAACAGGAAGAAAAAGATAGTACCTGACCTGAACCTGAACTTGAACCAGATATCTCACCTCCAGTCTCTGTACTTCCTTCCCCCAGGCCACGCTAATGTAATTAACATTCAGGGAAGATCAGAAGGCAAACAGGCCCAAGATTACCTCAACAGATTCCAGATCCTACTGAAAGACAGGATAGTTAACATGATGAGTAACAGGATGTTTATAAAAAGTGATTTCGGAATTGATTCTTTCACGGTTAGGCTGACCTATTAATTATGTGTGTGTGTGTGTGTTAGTGGCTCAGTCCTGTCCAACTCTTTGTGGCCCCATGGACTGTAGCCCACCAGGCTTCTCCGTCCATGGGATTCTCCAGGCAAGAATACTGGAGTGGGTTGTCATTTCCTTCTCCAGACCTATTAACTATGTGAAGTCGCTCAGTTGTGTCCAACTCTTTGTGACCCCATGGACTGTAGCCTACCAGGCTTCTCCATCCATGGGATTTTCCAGGCAAGAATACTGGAGTGGGTTGCCATTTCCTTCTCCAAGGGATCTTCCCGATGCAGGGATCGAACCTGGGTCTCCCACGTTGTAGGCAGACGCTTTACCGTCTGAGCCACAAGGGAAGTCTATTAACTATAGTCAACTAGTAAATATACGCACTCAGGAGGACAAACACACCCAGGAGGCCCTGGCCCTCTATAAATATTTGTCAGATCAACAGTTAAGGGATGGTTATTTACTATATGGATTTCACAGCTCCTTTGCCTCTTTTTCTTATTTCTGCTTCACATTCCGGTGCCAAAAGCCTTTCTTTCCAAAGGCCAGGAAGATGAAATCAGAGTAAGGAAACCCTCAAGTGGTCCACTTTATACTACTCAATATTTTGGTCCAATGGTTTGGCAGAAACGAACTTTTTAAATGCTGATGAAAACAATCTGTTACATCTCTGTCACTGTTCATTAAGAGAACTGAAAGGATCAAATATCTGTGTGTCATTCAAGAAGATAGTCAATGTTATAGATGTGAAATTTAGGGTTGTCTCCTTAACAAATTCAAGATCTCTACAGCTGCCACACTGATTTTGCTAAAACCATCCATGTAGGGGTAATTTCAAATCCTGCTCATCCATACAAAACCCTAGTGACTGCACTCCTTCCCATATCCTTAACTTCTTGCCCTGCCCCTTCCTGCCCTGTACTTAATAATCCTGTTGCCTGCAAGACGTTATTCTCAATTCAGAGTATCAACGCATCTGAGCATCGACACACTTGAAAGTACAGGCACAAAGGACTTGAAGTGAGAAAGGCCGTGTGAACTGTTCCTCCATGAGGTCTCCTCCCAGATATTCCATGTGAAACATCTCTATCACCATCCTAATGGGCCAGGATTGAGTCTAGTCCCTGAGATCCCTGCAACAGATGTTCCTCTTCCATCTCTCACCACTCCTCCCATGAGCCGCAGTAACACCTCTTAATTCAGGGTCTTTGCCGAGCTATGGCCTCTTCTTGCAGAGGCCTCATGACTCAGCCTTCAACTAGCAACCACTCTCTATCCCTTTAAATCTTGGTTCAAGAGGATGCCTCCTTGAAAAGACAGACACACAGCTGGAGACCCTACCTTGAGCTCGACCTCCGCAGCCTGCCTTGTGCCAGGCCAGGTGCCCCTCTTCTGTGCTCCTTGGGATTCAATAGAACAATATATCTAAAGCTTACAACAGTCATCTTCAATGAGTGTGAGCTGTTGACAGTGATTACCTGTATTTGCTCTTTCCTCTGGTGCCTCAGACAGTAAAGAATCTGCCTGCAATGCAGGAGACCTGGGTTTGATCTCTGGGTCGGGAAGATCCCCTGGAGAAGGGAAAGGCTACCTACTCTAGTATTCTTGCCTGGAGAATCCCATGGACAAGGAGCTTGGAGGGCTATGGTCCAAGTGGTCACGGAGAGTCAGACACAGCTAAGCACAGCACAGAAGCTGCATATCGTAGTTTATTTTTTTGAGGAAAAGATGTCTTAGTTATTTGTGCATCCCTCACCCCTTACATGGTCTTTCCTGGTGGCTCTGGGGTGAAGAATCTCTCTGAAATTCAGGAGATGCGGGTTCAATCTCTGGGTCAGGAAGATCCCCTGGAGAAGGGAATGGCAGCCCACTCCAGTATTCTTGCTTGGGAAATCCCATGGACAGAGGAACCTGGAGGGCCATAGTCCATGGGGTCGCAAAGAGTCAGACACAACTGAGCATGCACACACACACACTCCTTATGCAGTGCTTGGCACCTATTGAGTGCAATATATTAATACATAACCGCCAGACTGAACTCGTAAGAATAAGAGTAATCATGTCAGAGTCATAGACTCCTAGAACTGGAAGTGTCTAAACATGAACATTTAGCTCCAAGTTCACAGAGCAAAAGCCAGCCTTTTGGGCTTCCCTTTTGGCTCACCTGTTAAAGAATCAGCCTGCAATGCACAAAACCTGGCTTCGATCCTGGGTTGGGAAGATCCCCTGGAGAAGGAAAAGGCTACCCACTCCAGTATTCTGGCCTGGAGAATTCCATGGACAGTTCATGGGATCACAAAGAGTCGGACACGACTGAGTGACTTTCACTTCCACTTCACAGAGCAAAAAAACACTCTATGTAGGTATAGAGAGCCATTTTTCCCAGGGAGGAAACACTTGAACATTTCCGATTCACCCTTGACTGTAAACATAGCCTCAAATGGCATGGTCCTCATGCAGCTTCTGACGAATATCCAGAGGCTTCATGCCCATGCAGGGTGTTCAATTATAGTTTTCAACAGAAAGTGTAAATTACAGGATGCCTGATAAACTCATCCAGAAATGTTAAGAAAAACAGATGGCATTTTCCAAATCTTATCAAACAATTCCCTTTCTCCTCACTCACCAGAGTAGTTTTGCGCCAAATATGATGGAAAAGTAATTTGCCTGTCCCTGGTCATTTACACCCTCCAGAGGGAGGGGTTGCTGAGCTAAGTAAGAGATATTGCTTTCCCGCACACTGCTCTCTTCCTTCTCTGGGTGGCTAAAACAAAACAAAGTATTTGATTTCCCCCATTTTTCTGCTGATGAAAGATGACAGGTCCAGTAGTGGAGTTCACAAATGGAAATCTTTATTTTGTGTGATTAGAATCTCTCTGTTTCTACTGTAACCAGTCCAATGGCAGAGACAGGGATTTCAGAGTCTGCAAGAACAGTGCTAAAACCGCTGTAATCTAGCGTGGATTGATGGACTTCTCAGCGTCCCATCATCTCCCTACACACTCCAGACCTAGCTAGCTCTGACCCTGATGGAACCGACAGGGCAAGCAAAGGAGAGAGGACAGACTGTGCTTAGCGGTTTGCATTCTACCTCTTTGGTCCATTTTAGACACTTCCATCCCCATTTAAAAGTGAACTTGTTACGTTTTTTTCAGGAATCAAGAACTCACCTTAGAAGGAGACCACTGGGGAACTGCACGGAGAAAACATCTTGGTGTCTGGGGTTATTTATACATTTATTGTAGTTTTTTTTTTTTTTCATTGTGCTATTCATTTCTATGAATATAACAATATACAGGCTCACATTTACCCTTAGATATGCTGAACTTCCCCCAAATACACAAAGTACCCGACTCTTAGAATTTGGAAAGAATTTAAGCTATAGAAGACCGGCATACAAGATTTATTCAGTTCCTATGGATTTAGCCTTGAGAATTACTGTTCACCAAGAGCCTCAGTGACTACAACCCTTACTGTCAGGCATAGCAAGAGGAAAAAAAACCACCCTTATGTTGTAGAACACATTAGTGACTGGAATGATCCGTTAGTTCATTAATTCAGACAGAGCTCTGTTGCTGATGGTCTGAGGTCTAGCCTCTTGGAGGACAGGGAAAGAAGGTCAACCTCCCAAGAGGCTGCTTTCCTGACCTCAGGAAGCAGCATGGCCAGGAAGGACGCAGAGAACAAGGTGCAGCCATCACCTAAGCACGTGGTTTTATGTGAGCGATTCTAAGAGCAAGTCTGCTTTCAGCTAGGACTCCATTTTGCGTACAGACTAAAACAGGAAAAGAGGCCATTTATGCATCATTTTCAAACGGAAAGTACTTGACGGATGAAAAATTTTCTGAACCACGGTTAAGACTTTCCAAACAGACAAGGCAATGCCAAAAAAAAAAAAAAAAAAGGAGTGATTGTGAACGGGCCTGGCAAAATGCTTCAGGAAGTGGCCGGGCGTGTGTATCCTTGCTGATTACATACATAATAGCTCCAACGCCATGTTCTATACTGAGAAGGGCTGCACTTCAGAGCTGTGTTTTCAAAAGGAAAAAGAAACAGGACTCTCGCTGAGCCCTGCTGTAGAGAGACAGGGCAGCTGCAGGAGCAGGGAAGTCAGGAGTCCTGTGTGCTGGGGACAGTGTCACATTACACAGGAGGAACCCAGGAGCCAGGCTCACAGCAAGTCAAAGGCAGATCCCACAGGGACAAGGCTACAGGATGTTCTAGGAAAGGAGTCTGGAAAATAAAAAATCCAAAGCCTAACCCATATCTCTTTTACTCACTTTGTGGATGAGAGCCCTGGAGAGGAATGGTAGGTACAGATAAAGGAGCAAATGGTGACACTCATGAGTGTGTGAATGTGTGTGTGTGTGTGTGCTAAGTCACTTCATTTGTGTCTGACTCTTTGTGACCCCATGGACTGTAGCCCGCCAGACTCCTCTGTCCATGGAATTCTCCAGGCAAGAATACTGGAGTGGGCTGTCATTCCCTCCTCCAGGGGATCTTCCCAACTCAAGGATGGAAACCTTGTTTCCCATGTCTCCTGCATCGGCAAGAAGGTTCTTTACCACAAGCGCCACCTGGGAAGACCCAGAAACATTCATATTTCAAGTCATATCTAGGATATCTGAACCTTGAGGATGATGGAAATTAGCCTGCTTCCCAGGTGGCTCAGTGGTAAAGAACCCACCTGCCAATGCAGGAGGAGCAAAAGATGTGAGTTTGATCCCTGGGTCAGGAAGATCCCCTGGAGTAGGAAATGGCACTCCACTCCAGTATTCTTGCCTGGGAAATTCCATGGGCAGAGGAGCCTGGGGTTCCTCAGTCCATAGGGGCCACAGTCCATGGGGTTACAGAGAGTCAAACACAGCTGAGGGACTGAGCACAAGCCCTTTTTGACTGGGGAGGCAAGGTGTGAGTATTAATGAGATCATACTTAAAAGCACTTTCTACAATGCCTAGTACATAAGTTCTATGAAAAAGTTACAATTCCAAATGATAGTATCGATAATTATAACAAATGTCTGTGTTTTAAGAGGCTCTTCTACCTCTGTCATCCTGGAGATGACATGAAGGTGATCACAGCTTACACAATTGTGAAACCGGTTTTCCTGTAAACCCTCCCCCCAAAACCCAGGACTGATTTACTTGATCTGGGACTCTTTCGAAGATATATGTCCCTGTCTCTACAGAATCTATGATCCAAAGAGATAGAAGCTATACTTCAAGGACCCCTTCATGGATCACAGCCTTCGTGCTTTCTAACTGTGGTGCTGGAGGAGACTCTTGAGAGTCTCTTGGACTGCAAGAAGATCAAACCAGCCAATCCTAAAGGAAATCAACACTGAATAGCCATTGGAAGGTCTGATGCTGAAGCTGAAGCTCAATCCTTTGGCCACTTGATGTGAAGAGCTGACTTATTAGAAAAGACCTGGATGCTGGGAAAGATTGAAGACAAAAGGAAAAGGGGACAGCTGAGGATGAGATGGTTAGATAGCGTCACAGACTCAGTGGACAGGAATTTGAGCATTCTGGGAGACAGTGAAGGGCAGGGGAGCCTGGCATGCTACAGTCCATGGACTCGCAAAGAATCAGACACAACTTAGCAACTGAACAACAACAACATTGCAAGGAAGGATACGAGAGAACCAAGAAGAGGGGGCTTCCCATTTGGGAGTCCAAATGGGGAAGAATATTGTGCCGTTTCTTTTCAGAATCATCGCTTTTCGATCTAGAATGACATGTGTGCATCTCCCTTGAATTGATCAAAGGTATCAAATACTTTCTTATCACAGTCCATGCTGCTTTAGCTTCTTTCCATACTTTCACTATCCCTCCACATTAATATTAATAAAAGTTTTCCCATATTAAAAAAGTAATCATTACTAATTTAAAATTATATAACAGCCCTTTAATAGTGAAGACACTTTTCCATGACCCTATGGTATGTGGATACCTAGGATATCTAAGGTCTGATGTCAACAGGTAGAAATGCTGATGCTCAGGATGGCAGGTCCTGGAACCAGACTGTGTGTGTATGCTAAGTCGCTTCAGTTGTGTCCGACTCTGTGCAACCCTATGGACTGTAGTAGCCCGCCAGACTCCTCTGTTCATGGGATTCTCTAGGCAAGAACACTGGAATGGGTTGCCATGCCCCTTCTCTCCAGGGGATCTTCCCAACCCACGGATGGAACTCACGTCTCTTGTCTCCTGCATTGGCAGGCGGGTTCTTTACCACTAGGACCACCTGGGAAGCCAGACTGCTGGGATTCAAATCCTCACTCTACATCTACCTACCTAGCATGTCAGGCAAGATGACTGGTCACTCTATACCTCTATACCTCAGTGTTCTCATCTGTATAATGGGAGCAATAAGAGTGCTTCACTCATGAGAGAATTGAAAGACAAAATGCCCATTAAGTTCTGAGAGCACGTGAGGAAGGAGAAACGTTTTAATGGACATGAAGTTTTCCTAGGTAAATAGAATTCAGGCAATCTGTCCTAATAGTATTAATAGTCTCATTTGAAGAGATTGAAAACAAAATTAACATGTAAAAAGCTTGCATTTTGAATCAGCAGTCATTTGTTTCTTCTAATTTATCCACTCATCTATTCATTTATTTACCAAGTGTATACAAAACTTCTACCAGAAGGTCTCTTTCAGATACAATGAAAAGAAGAAAAATTGATACTCAATTTTAATAGGCAGGTCAAGAGAGGAATCACACACTGTATTCATTTTACATTTAGGCTGCTTTTTGCAAATACTTAAATCACAAACCAAGGGATAAAATTTAGGAGTTGGTCAAAGCTATAAAGGGTTTTTAAGGCATGAAAGAATTGCCTGCATAAACCATACATCAGCAGAGTTCATTAAACCGCACATTACTAGAGCTATAATTTATACGTTCAGTTTTAAGAATACGCTGAAAAACATACTCAATCTTGGCAACTGCCATCTTGGATTTACTTTTCCAGAAGAGAGAATAATTCCAGGCAACAGCATTTGAAAACATTAACCCCTGGCTTTGTTTCCTTTTGAACAGCCAAGGATTTAGCACTACTGCAAAATACTGTTTGAAATAACAATGAAACCCCTAGAGTCTCTGGAGAAGCAGTAGGGACTTTTTGTCACGAAACAAATCTTGGGATCTCAGTCATAGACTTAGGAAGCTTTATTTTTGACTTAAAGTTCTGTCTTAGTTAAGCAATTCCATTAAAGCATGTACCCGTGTGCACAGAGACACAAACATTTGGTTTCAGAGAGTATTGTGCCTTGAGCAAGCATATTGAGTTTGCTTTAAAAATGAAAAAATGAGTCAATGGAGGTGGTCCTAATAACCAAAAGAGCTGGAAAAGCCTTCTAAATTGTCTACTGAAAGATTAGACTATTCTAGATAATCTAAGGCACATGCAGTCCTGTAGACTCATCAGAGAATTTTTGTCAGATATATCTCTAGAAGCACAATGGCAGGGTATACTGGTCACCTGCTGCTGCTGCTGCTAAGTCGCTTCAGTCATGTCTGACTCTGTGCGACCCCAGAGACAGCAGCCCACCAGGCTCCCCCATCCCTGGGATTCTCCAGGCAAGAACACTGGAGTGGGGTGCCATTTCCTTCTCCAATGTATGAAAGTGAAAAGTGAAAGGGAAGTCGCTCAGTCGTGTCCGACCCTTAGCGACCCCATGGACTGCAGCCCACCAGGCTCCTCCGTCCATGGGATTCTCCAGGCAAGAGTACTAGAGTGGGGTGCCATTGCTTCTCCCACTGGTCACCTACTGCTGCGTAACAAATGATCACAAACTTAGTGGCTTTAAACAACACTATTCACGATTTCACAGTTTTAGTGGGTCAGGAGTCTTGGTTGGGGCTGTGTCTTCCAAGGCTGCAATCAAAGTGTTGGCTGGGATATGTCCTTTCTGGAGCTCAAAATTCCCTTCCAAACTGACATGGTTGTTGGAAGAATTCAGTTCCTTGTGTGGTAGAACCTGTCTTCTTGCTGACTGCTCACTGGAGGTTATGCTCAGCTCCTACAGGTCACCTGCAGGTCCTTGCCACGTGGCCCCCTTACAATATGAGTTTACTTCCTCAAGGCCAGCAGAAGAATCCCTCTCTTTAAAGAAGGGCCTTTAAGGGCTTCTCTCCTTTAAGGGCTTTCACCTAATTGAGTTAGGCCCACCTAGGAAGATCTTCCTATTGATTAAACTAAAAACAATGATTTAGGATGTTAATTATATCTGTGAAACCTCTACATCCTTACCACTAATATATGCTATAACCTAATCAAGAGAATGTTCCCTGATAGCTCAGCTGGTAAAGACTCTGCCTGCAATGTGGGAGACCTGGGTTTGATCCCTGGGTTGGGAAGATCCCCTGGAGAATGGAAAGGCTACCTACTCCAGTATTCAGGCCTTGAGAATTCCATGGACTGTACAGTCCATGGGGTCACACAGAGTCGGACACAACTGAGCACCTTTCAGTCAAGAGACTGAAATCCTAGGACATATGTACCTAGGACATATGCAGAGTTTATACACAGATGACAAGGGTTTTGCAGACCTTCTTAGAATATGGCCTCATGTCCTGGGCTAGAGTAGTTACTTTGCCAAGGTAAAGTAACACTTAGGAATACTTAGGAAGTTTTCATCAAGAGATGAATGGATAAAGAAGATGTGATGCACACACTCACACACACACACACGCATATACAGAGATACAAACTCTGGGAGATGGTGAAGGACAAGGAAGCCTGGTGTGCTGTAGCCCATGGGGTTGAAAAGAGTTGGACACGGCCAAGCAACTAAACAACAATCACAACAGATGTATCTGGAGAGTTGGATGAGGCAGTTGCCGGTGGCTTTTTCCTTTATTCACTTCTATTAATACACTTTCATTTAACATTTCAATAAGTAAACTTTGATTTTATATTTTGAAAACATAAGTAATGAGGTAATATGTTTAATCCACTTTATATATAAAGGATGCATTTTACTGGGTTATTTGACTATTCTTAATCATATTTTCTATTTGAGGGATATTCATTTACCTGTATGAGCTTTTTCATTTCTCCACACCTGGTGGGTTAGTCCTAATTACCGTAGTTGGCAAGAGGAGCTAACTGGGTCTCAGTGAGTCTGCTACTTGGATCAGGGGGGTGGTTGGTTAGAAGGAAAAGTGAAACCGTGACCTAGGTGCTCAACATCCTATCAGAGTATCAACTCTACACTGTCATTCACAAATGAGAGTTTACTGTGTGCGCCTCACATTATACCTCACCCGGGCCTCCCAGCAGCTCAGGTGGTAAACAGTGTGCCTGCCAATGCAGGAGCCACGGGAGACATGAGTTCCATCCCTGCGTCAGGAAGATTCCTTGGAGGAGGAAATGGCAACGTGCTCCGGTGTTCTTGCCTGGGATATCCCATGGACAAAGGAGCCTGGGGGGCTACAGTCCACAAAGAGTCAGACATGACTGAGAGACTGAGCATGCACACGCCTCACGTCAGACTGGGCCAGTGTGCGCAGAAAAACCAACTAGAAGCTCTGGGTCAAATTCATCAGGAAATCAGGAGGGAGCACAGAAATATCTGCTAGGAACAAAAAGAAAACCATCCAAACATTTTCCCCCTCAGTTGGAAAGAACCTATTTCTCAGAAGGACTTATTTTCCATATTAGATAAGTCAGAGGAATCAGCTGCCAGACCACACTGAAGAGGGGGTAGGAAGTGGTCCAGCCAGCCAACCAGCCGGGCTGGCATCTGGAACAGAGCCTGGAAGGCTGGAGGCTCAGCTGGAGGTCCGGAGGGTCCACCCCAGGGAAGGAGGGAACAGGCTGGAACCTGAGGCTCAGGGGGCTTAAGGAAAAGGATCTTTTCTTCCAGGGTCCCTAGCCATTTGGATTTTCTCATATCTGTGACTTTTAGTTACTTTTCAGTTTTTTTCTTTTCTTTCTTTTTTCAGTGGGGGAGGTTCTGTGAGTGAACCTTGTGATAAAAATAATGTCTTTTATCTCTGACCCATGCCAAGCACTGGTCCTCTCTGTGGCATACCCCTGCTTGGCCGCTCCAGCTCTCCATGTGCCCAGATGTAGGCGTCCATTCCTCATGCTTGGTTTGTCTCATGTCTGCATCGTCCTCTCCTGGGCTTTGAGGGAGAAGCAGGAAGCTTTCTTCTTCCCCAGCCCTGCCCATTCCATTCCGCCTCATTCAGCTCAATCCGGCCACACTTTGTGCACCCGGCTCTCCTCCAGGGTGAAGGAGATGGCCTGGCCACCCTGCCTGGCTTTCTCTCACTGCTCAGAGGGAATAGCCTGCGGGCAGTGCCCGGATGTACGAGGGCAACTTGGGAGTGGTGCTGACCCCAGGAATGCCCCTACTGTGGGACTTCCTTGGTGGTCCAATGGCTAAGACTCCATCCTCTCGATGCAGAGGGCCAGGGTTCGATCCCTGGTCGAGAACCTAGATCCCACACGCTGCAGCCAAAGATGAAAAGAAAGTGAAAGTGTTAATCACTTCAGTCACATCCGACTCTTTGTGACCCCAAGGACTGTGGCCCACCAGACTCCTCTGTCCATGGGATTCTCCAAGCAAGAATATTGGAGTGGCTTGCCATTCCCTTCTCCAGGGGATCCACCTGACCTGGGGACCAGACCTGGGTCTCCTGCAGTGCAGGCAGATTCTTTACTGACTGAGCCACCAGGAAAGATTCCACATGCCAAAATTGAGACCCGGTGCAGCCGAATAAATACATAATTTAAATAAGTCAGCATTTAAAAAAAGAAACATCACTTTCACTTCTCTCAGAGTGGATTTTCAGGCCCTAGGAAAAAAGCAAGACTCTCTCCAGCAGCTAAGTGGAAGCAGATCTCTGATGTAAGCAGTGGAGGTAACACTTCCCCTTTCTTGGCACTTGAAGGGGAAGGACGGAAGCAAAATAAAAGGCCAATCTGTGTGTAATTAAAGGCATCTACTGACAAATTCTGCTCCCCCCAACCCCCACCCCTGTTAAAGCAATAGAAATACAAATATTCCACCTTCTTAGGCTCCTCCTCCAGTACTAAACTGCCATGTGGGAGTGGTGTCTTTAGGCATGCTGGCAAGGTTACCTCCATCAAAGGAAGGAAAGAGTCTTCAAATTAAGGAAAAAAGAACGGAATTTCTCCAGAGCGGTAGCTACTGTAACTTTTGCCTAATCTTTGTTTTTTTTTTTTTTAATTTAACTTTATTTTTTTTATTTTATTTTTAAACTTTACATAATTGTATTAGTTTTGCCAAATATAAAAATGAATCCACCACAGGTATACATGTGTTCCCCATCCTGAACCCTCCTCCCTCCCCATACCATCCCTCTGGGTCGTCCCAGTGCACTAGCCCCAAGCGTGAAAGCGCATATATATAACTGCCACTGTGTATCGATTCATCTTTAAAGATTATTCATATGACACCTTCTTGAGATTAAAGATTTTAAAACTCAGACAAAAGAAGACAATTATCCAGAGATTTGTAATCTTCTAGAATTCTTAGAAAATCTAGAGAGCTGTAAAGTCCTCTTTTCAACATTCATTCATTAGATGCAGGAATCCGAGCAGAGTAACTTAAGGATACTCACTTGTCTTCTGAAAACTTTGGTTCTTTGCATTCTTATATGGGACTTTGGGCATCCCTGGTGGCTCAAATGGTAAAGAATCCCCCTGCAATGCGGGAGCCCTGGGTTCTATTCCTGGGTTGGAAAGATTCCCCTGGAAGAGGGCATGGCAACCCGCTCCAGTATTCTTGCCTGGAGAATCCCATGGACAGAGGAGCCTGTTAGACGACAGTACACAGGGTTGCAAAGAGTCAGACAGGACTGAGCGACTAAGCGCAGCATAGCACATTGGACGTTATCCTATTTTTAACTCTGTGACCAATCAACCAAAGAGGAAAAGATTCATGTGATTTATTCATTTAAATATTTTCTGAATTCCTACCATGAGGTAGGAGTACAGCAGAGGAAAAAAGAGGCAAAATCTCTGACCTTAAGGAGCTTTCATTCTCATAGAGAAAGACAGACAATAAGCCAATAAACACTTAAATGTATGTGCGTGAAAAGTGTTACCATGTAAAAGGGGACTAATAAGGACAGATAGAAATGAGAACCTTTATTTTAAATTGAGTGTCTTAGAAGAGGGGAGTATTTTTTTTTTAACAGAAGCAAAAGCTTATATGAATCATCATTTTTCTGTTGGTGGTGCTCAGTTGCTCAGTTGTGTCTGATTCTTCTTGATCCCATGGACTGTAGCCTGCCAGGCTCCTCTGCTCATGGAATTTTCCAGGCAAGAATACTGGAGTAGGGTGCCATTTCCTACTCCATGGCATCTTCAGACCAAGGGATGAAATCCACACCTCTTGCATCACCTGCATTGGCAGGCGGATTCTTTACCACTACTTGGGAATCCCAGAAGACACAAATTTCTTGCATTGTTGTTCAGTAGCTAAGTTGTGTCTGACTCTGCCACCCCATGGACTGTAGCACATCAGGATACAAATTTCTTATCACGATACATACATAAAAAATTTGAGGAAAAAGGGCAAAAATGATGTTTCCTAAAAACTATAAAAGTATCACCTATAAGAATGAGGTCAAAATAAGAATGTTTCAAATCATATCCTTTTATCCATAGAGGTGCTTTCATAGTCTTCTCTTTTCAAGTCATAGTTAGCCAAACATGCTACAGCTTAAAGGACCTATAATTGTCTTCCTACTTCTTTCAGTGAAAAGCAATTGTTCATAAAATGCATTTTTCCTTGTCACATTTAAATCATTAATATACGATGGATTTGCCATAAAACATTTGAAAGAGTTATGGCAACGAAAGCTATTCTCACTGGCTTCTTGAATCCACTAGTTTATTCCCAATCTGTTTCGCTGTAGAAGCTTCCTCTTTTCATTCACACTCCATCTAATTCTCCCTTTAGCAAATTCCTACAATTTCAGCAGGAGCGGATGGAACACCTAGAGGATGCTAGTTCCCTGAGATGAAGATAACAACAGATGTCCTTTTAAAAAGATCTTTAGTGTAATAGGCTTGGGAACAGAACTTAAGGAAAGATTTCTCTGAGCCTTCAGGGTGTCCATGTATATCATAAGCTAACTTGCAGATTTTTAAAAATCATTTAAAAACAGAATTATTTTTGACAGCTTAATTTGAGAGCTACAAATTCTCACAAATTGATAAATCATGATTTAACAAAAGCCACACTGAAGATTTTTGACACTTGATTCTTTTGGATTTTTGTATCTCCCAGAAAAAAATGATTGGCTTCCTCAAGGAATTTTCTCACTGGGAAAATTTTTAAAGATAATTTATTTTTAATCGGGAGGGTTTTCAAATGTTTTGCACTTATTCTTAGGTATCTCCTTAGGTCTAAGCTCAGAAGACACTAGGAGACAAAAACAAAACAAAACAAAACAAAAAACCAGCAACAAAGGGCCCAATAGAAAATGGGTAAAGTGTATGATGAGGCAATTCATAGCTGAGGACACCTGAGCAGCAGAGCGAGGGGTAAAAGGCTCTTGACCCGTGTAGCATTCAGGAAAAACAAGATTTTTTTTTTTTAAGTGAGAAAATCACAGTGAAAGAAAAACAAAGTAAAAGTATTAGAAAGTTGACAGGTAAAAGAAGCTCATAAAGGGCTCGTTGGAAATACAATTCCATGGTTCACAGGGTCTGTATGTTTAAGAAAAACAAGAAAAAACCAAAACGTAATTACAGATATTTAGTAATAGTTATTGTTATCACTATACTTATAGATCGGAGAAGGCAATGGCACCCGACTCCAGTACTCTTGCATGGAAAATCCCATGGACGGAGGAGCCTGGTGGGCTGCAATCCATGGGGTTGCTGAGGGTCGGACATGACTGAGCGACTTCACTTTCACCTTTCACTTTCATGCATTGGAGAAGGAAATGGCAGCCCACTCCAGTGTTCTTGCCTGGAGAATCCCATGGACGGAGGAGCCTGGTGGGCTGCAGTCCATGGGGTCGCTAAGAGTCGGACACGACTGAGCAACTTCACTTTCACTTTCATCTATAGAATTTAGGGGGCAAAATTGAGCTGAAGATAAATTTCCACACAATTTTCAAGGCGGTGGTTTTTAAGTAGTTAAAAACTTTTAAGGATGCATTAGGAAGTGTAGTGTGAGAAAACCGGAGGGATCCAGACAGACCCTGGACTATTAGCATTTCAAATGTCCATCAGGGAGAAGAGATGTCAGTAAGAGAAGACTGTCTTGGTTCTGGAAGGAGAGAAAGACCTAGAAACCAAGGGCAGAAAAAGCTTTTCAATTAGGGGGTAGGTTTATCAATACCAAATGGATCAGACATATGTACTGAGATAAAGATATAAATGTGTGTGTGTGTGCTCAGTCACTCAGTCATAGCTGACTCTCTGCAACCCCATGGGCTGCAGCCCTCCAGGCTCCTCTGTCCATGGAATTTTCAAGGCAAGGATACTGGAGTGGGTTGCCATTTCCTCCTCCATGGGATCTTCCTGAACTAGGGATTGAACCCGTGTCTCTTGTGTCTCTTGCAGTGGTAGGCAGATTCTTTACCACTGAGCCATGTGGGAAGCACCAAAGATACAAATGGTTGTAGATTTAAAAAAAAAATGAGCACTGAAGATAGTCTCAATACATCCATCCATGGAGTGCTTGTCTAATTCCTAAGGTGGGGGCCAAGATGGCTGAACAAGTCTGGAATCACAGCAGGTGGAGACCACCCTTTCACGTCTCCCACACTCCAGCAGATTGAACTAAACAGTTATCTTTCTTCATGGCCTTCGGCATGTTAATAAAATGAGCCTATCTCTTTTGCTCTCAAATAAAACTTGTCTATTTATCCTCCTTTTGCTTTGTGCCAAGTAATTAAGTTTCAAAACTTTCTCTCAAAACAAAAACAAAAACAAAAAAATCACCCGAAAAACCTATTACTGATCCGAGAGTAATGCTAATAACCCTTGAGGAGAGAGTCTGCATTCAGGATTCCACAGCCCCAAGAACTTTGACTGTCAGATGTCCACCTTCGATTCCTGACTTCCTACCAAGTTAGTTTTGAGGAGGATGCATCGGGTTCTGGGTCTTGACCAACTTGACTTCTAGCCACCCTTAGCTCTTAAAATATCTTAATGCTAGTCATAATAATAATAATAAACAATAGGGAAGTGATTAGCTAATAGATTATCAACAGAGGGTGGTCTAAATCAGCTATATCTAGAATCTGGCTCACTTTGCCTTTGCTGGGTTCAATCTAAGCATGCTTGTCTTAAATGTCAATTGTAACCAAACATAAATGTTTTGTTAAAACAAGTTTATCTACACTAAACTTAACTGTAGTCTCTGATTAGCTGTTTTGAACTTAAATAAAGCATATTTATGGCTGTTTTTCCTTTTGACAGTACGTCAGCTACATATGGGCAGGATTGTGTTGTGTCTCAGGTGCTTTAAAAGGTCCTAGACTTTTTTCTGTGACATTTGAAAGAAGAGGTGTCACACTTTATCCAATCAGATCAGATCAGATCAGTCGCTCAGTCGTGTCCGACTCTGCGACCCCTTGAATCGCAGCACGCCAGGCCTCCCTGTCCATCACCAACTCCCGGAGTTCACTCAGACTCACGTCCATCGAGTCAGTGATGCCATCCAGCCATCTCATCCTCTGTCGTCCCCTTCTCCTCCTGCCCCCAATCCCTCCCAGCATCAGAGTCTTTTCCAAGGAGTCAACTCTTCGCATGAGGTGGCCAAAGTACTGGAGTTTCAGTTTTAGCATCATTCCTTCCAAAGAAACCTCAGAGCTGATCTCCTTCAGAATGGACTGGTTGGATCTCCTTGCAGTCCAAGGGACTCTCAACAGTCTTCTCCAACACCACAGTTCAAAAGCATCAATTCTTCGGCACTCAGCCTTCTTCACAGTCCAACTCTCACATCCATACATGATCACAGGAAAAACCATAGCCTTGACTAGACGAACCTTTGTTGGCAAAGTAATGTCTCTGCTTTTGAATATGCTATCTAGGTTGGTCATAACTTTCCTTCCAAGGAGTAAGCACCTTTTAATTTCATGGCTGCAGTCACCATCTGTAGTGATTTTGAAGCCCAGAAAAATAAAGTCTGACACTGTTTCCACTCTTTCCCCATCTATTTCCCATGAAGTGATGGGACTGGATGCCATGATCTTCATTTTCTGAATGTTGAGCTTTAAGCAAACTTTTTCACTCTCCACTTTCACTTTCATAAGAGGCTTTTGAGTTCCTCTTCACTTTCTGCCATAAGGGTGGTGTCATCTGCATGTCTGAGGTTATTGATATTTCTCCCGGCTATCTTGATTCCAGCTTGTGTTTCTTCCAGTCCAGCATTTCTCATGATGTAGTCTGCATATAAGTTAAATAAACAGGCTGTTAAATACAGCCTTGATGAATTCCTTTTCCTATTTGGAACCAGTCTGTTGTTCCATGTTCAGTTCTAACTGTTGCTTCCTGACCTGCATATAAATTTCTCAAGAGGCAGATCAGGTGGTCTGGTATTCCCATCTCTTTCAGAATTTTCCACAGTTTATTGTGATCCACACAGTGAAAGGCTTTGGCATAGTCATATAGTTAAAGATAAATTAAGAGTTTACTGCTTTATGAAAGGATTCTTTATTAAAGCATTACCTATAAATTTCTAATAAGAAGCACTGGTCTAATTTTAAATAATATTATCTACAGTCTAGTTATGTTAAATTTTGAATTTGAATCTTATGATGGCTTCAGTCCAAATTGGGCAACAGACTGAACGTTTATGTCCTCCCCAAATTCATATACTGAAACTTATTCTCCAAATGTGAGGATACTGGGAGGTGATTAGCTTTGGAGATGTGATTAGGTCATGAAGGTGAAGCCCTCATGAATGGTAGTGTTATTGTTCAGTCGCCAAGTCATGTCTGACTCTTTGTGACCCCATGGACTGCAGCAGGCCAGGCCTCCTTGTCCCCTACCATCTCCCGGAGTCTGCCCAAGTTCATGTCCATTGCATTGGTGATGCCATCCAACCATCTAATCCTCTGTCGCCCTCTTCTCCTTCTGCTTTCAATATTTCCCAGTGTCAGGGTCTTTTCCAATGAGTCAGCTGTTCTATTAGTACTCTTATAAAAGAGGACTTAGAGAGTGCCCCCAAATCCTTCCTCCATGTGAGGTTACAACAAAAAGACCATCACCTAGGAACCAGGAAGTGGGCTCTCACCAGAGCCCTGATCTTGGACTTCACAGCCCCTAGACTGTGAGAAATACATTCCTCTTGTTAATATGCCACCCAATCTATGCAATATTTGTTATTGCAGTCCAAACTGACTAAGCCAACATATTACCAGAATATCACAGACCTTAGTGTCACAGATTAAAGAGTGACAGAATGTTTCGGCTGCAGGCTATCTAATTCCGTGTAATTCTGGGTATTTGTCTGCTAGACACAAGAGAGGGATCCAAAGCTTCAAAGCCTGGATGCCTTGGTGCTTTCTTATAAGAATAAGTAGCAGAAGAAGCCAAAACCTCTCAAGATGTCTAAGAGGAGGTCTTGCCTGGACAAAGGGTGCAGATACAGCTGACAGCTGACTTACCCCAATTCTCTTGGTAAGCTTTCTCTCCAAGGTTCCATCATAGAGTACAATGTGGACAGTCATGGTGTTTGATTGACAGGAGGCTCAAAGCTGATGGAGGCCAGGTCACATTGCTGTCTACTCCAAAACTTGCAGGGTGCCTTGGACTAACTGGGGCAAGACATGTCGCATGATCTGGCCTCTCATTCCTGGCAAACTCAGTTCTTACAACTCTTCGTCTTTTGCATTTAGCTCTAGCACATGGCTCCTCACTGTTCCTTGAACACTCAAGGCCTATTCCCGTTTACAAGCTTGGTATTATCTGTTGCCTTTGTCAAAATACTCTCATCATAAATATCTACATAGCTCATTTCTTGTCTTAGATCATTTTGGCTGCTATAAGAAAATACTGTAGGGACTTTCCTGGTGGTCCAGTGGTTAGGAAACCCACTTCTAACACAGGTTCCATCTCTGGTCAGGGAAGGAGGATCCCACATACTGCTGGGAAACTACTGAGCCTGTGATTTCTACAGCCTGTGTTCCACAACAACAGAAGCCTGTGCACTGCAGCTGGAAGCCCTTCTTCTGCAAGAGGAGAAGTCTTTGCACCACAGTGAAGACCCAGTGCAGTCAAAAAAAGCTCTGCTTTTGCCATCTTTCAATTCTTAATAATTTTTTAAAAAAGAAAAGACCATAGATTGGGTGGTTTATAAACAATAGAAATTTATTTCTCCTGGTTCTGGAGGTTGAGAGTCCAAGATCAAGGTGCCAGCAGAGTCCATGTCTGGTGGGGTTCACTTCCTGTTTCATAGATGGCTGTCTTCTCACTCTAATTCACATAGTGGAAGATGCTGGGGAGCTCTCTGGAGTCTGTTTTGTTAAGGGCACTAATCTTATTCACAAGGGCTCCACCCTCATGACCAAATCACCTCCCCAGACTCCCTTTCCTAATACCATAATATGGGGGGTAAGGATTTCAACATACGAATATGAGGGGATATAAACATTCTTCTATCTACAGTACTCCTCACCTGATGCAGCTATTTGCTCAAAATCACCTTGATGAGGCTGACCTAAAATATCTTATTTAAAATTGCAACCCATTGGTCTCCCACTTTGATCTTACTCTCTTCATGTCTACCTTTTCTTTCTTCTTCATGTCTTTTTTCTTTTCTCCTTTTTTCCATAAACACGTATCACCTTCCAAAGCACTATATTTTTCATTTAGTTTGTCCATTGGGTATTGTCTGCCTTCCTTTACTAAAATGCATGCTCCAGAAAAAGGGATCATTATTTGGTTCACTGGTGCATCTCAAAGCTCTGAAAACATTTTCTGGCACATAGTAAGTATGCAATAAATATGGGATAAATAAATGAAGGAATTCAATTGGCAGAATATTGTGCAATGATAAGGTATAAGGATCATGAGGACCAAGACCATCTAGATTTTCATCACCACAATGTCCTTAGCACCTAAGATGGTCCCCAGAAGAGAACATTTATTGAAGGAATGAATGAATGTTATTGGGGTGGGGTAAGAGTTCATAAAATCCAAATAAATATAAGTGAAAATAAATACCTTTGGTCTGGGATTGAGGTACCTCTGTGCCCCAAATCTTTCCCAGAGTTCTTTAGCTGCATATGCAAGTCATAAAATTACCTAGGATGTTGCAGAAAAGATTGTTTCCTGTTACCTGAGAATTCAGAAGGACTACAACTACTTAAAAGAAAGTCCTGACAGAGGTGACAGCATCTGACTGGCAAGGGAAAAGTACCTGAAGATGATCTGCCTGTGCTATAATGTGCAGAATTCTACTGCAGTAGGGAATTTTCAGCACTGTTTTCTTGTGCTATAATCAGAGATCACAAGGTTTGGAGTCAGACCGACTTGTATCAAATGTCCTATCCATCACATCCTAGACTGTGTGACTCGGAAGTAAAAGCCACTCAGTCGTGTGTGACTCTGCGAGTCCATGGGCTGTAGCCTTCCAGGCTCCTCTGTCCCTGGAGTTCTTCAGGCAAGAATACTGGAGCAGGTTGTCATACCCTCCTCCAGGGGATATTCCCAAACCTAGGATCGAACTTGGTTTCCTACACTGAAGGCAGATTCTTGACCATTTGAGCCACCAAGAAGCCCTTAATCACCTCCTAAAATCCTATCTCCGTATGGTTACAACACAAGGTTAGGGCTTCAACGTACAAATTTCAGAGGGACACAATTCAGTTTATGCTGCTACTGCTAAGTCGCTTCAGTCGTGTCCAACTCTGTGAGACCCCATAAACGGCAGCCCACCAGGCTCCCCCGTCCCTGGGATTCTCCAGGGAAGAATACTGGAGTGGGTTGCCATTTCCTTCTCCAATGCATGAATGTGAAAAGTCAAAGTGAAGTTGCTCAGTTGTGTCCGACTCTTAGGGACCTCATGGACTGCAGCCTACCAGGCTCCTCTGTCCATGGGATTTTCCAGGCAAGAGTACTGGAGTGGCATGCCATTGCCTTCTCCAAATTCAGTCTATAGCAAATACTAAAATAACAATTACATACATGCATAAACAAAGCAACCTTGCTAAGCTGAGAATAGAGGGCAAAGTGGTTGAAAAGTACAATCTCATGTTTCAATACTCCAAAGCATGTAAGTTTAACAGTTTGATAAATTTAACAAGATTTCTTTAAGACCTACTTCATTTTCACAGAAGAAAAACTAAAAGTCAGAAAACGTGGTATGATATGGAAAGTAGACCTTAATCATTCCCTAGCACATTGATTTCAACATGTAAATATGCTCCACATTTTTTTCTAACTTTAAAACAAACCAAAAAAAAATTTCTTCAAATATAGATACCTATTTGGCTAGACAGTATCTTCGCTTCTTCACAGTCACGGTGTGACTCTCAGAAACTCATTTTTTTTCCTGGACCTCCATTTCTATTATCTTTAAACAATACTCACTCTTTAGGGTTGCTATGAAGCTAAAGAGGATGTGTCGAGTAAAATGCCTAGACATCCCCACCCCATATCACTGTACCCTCTATGTTCATTCTATATAAGACTCTAGTATTTCTATTGCATAATTACACATGTGTGTATGTGCTAAGTCGCTTCAGTTGTGTTGAGTCTTTCCCACCCAATGGATTGTAGCCTGCCAGGCTCCTCTGTCCGTGGGATTCTCCAGGCAAGAATATTGGAGTGAGTTGCCATTTCTTACTCCAGGGGATCTTCTCAACCCAGGGACTGAACCTGCATCTCCTTCATCTCCTGCATTGGTAGGTGAGTTCTTTACCACTAGTGCCACCTGGGAAGCCCGTAATTACACATAAAAACCTATAATTACATGCTCTAATTCGAAGTAAGATTTTGCTTTCTCATCCAAGGTCTAACCGTTAGATCACATTATTCCTTTATTTATTTTTTATTGTATTTTACACTGGAACTTTATAGTAGAAAATGTCACAAGAAATGAGGATAAAATTACAGGCCATTTCATTGTTTTCCTCAGTGCAAACCTGGCCACGAGGGTTTATGAATGCTGAGGTCCTTAAAAATTACAGCAATACATCAGGATATTTACTAAAAGGGCAGAGCAGGGATTCATACATTACCCACTATTTACATTTGAAAGGAGCTAATGGTGTACAGCCCTGATAAGTCATGAATTGATTACCAAGCAGAAGTGACCATTAAAAGATGAAAACGTAGTTTACAATGACTAGCCCAGCCCCATGACTTGGAAATATTTCTTTTGAAATGTGATTAACATTTAGCTTCTGAAATTAAAGACTAAGCAAATTAGTAGCCAATGAATTTGCTAATTTTCCTATTGCCTACTTAAGTCTTCTTAGACACCACCTGCATGACGCAAATTGTGTTCAGAAAGGAGCACTTCTGTAAGCTGCGTATTTCCAGAAGGCCACGTTTGCAGCTCAAGGCTATAAAACACACACCACAGAAGAGGAAACGGGAACCCTGAAGGACTGAGAACTCTGAGAGGTTTGCACAGCTTTTAAGTGGCAGAGCTATGATTTGAACTTCTTGAAAGAGGAGCTGGTTAAGGCCACAGGATTTATAATCAGAGAGCCATACATTTAAGATCGTCTGGAGTGTTTCCAGCCATCAGATTCAGAGCAGCAATACTTTTACCTGTTTTATGCATGTGTCTTTCATGAAAGACAAAGATCCTATTAAAAAAAACTATATATTACCTGTGTCAAAGTTTAATTTTCAAAAACTTAAAAACGTGGCTTCCATATAAATGCAAAATGAACAAATGCAAACATTTTCTTTAACTCTTTAACAAGGGAACCATTGTGAAGGATTCAAAAGAGAGTAAGAATACATACGGAGTGAAAAAATAATTTTATAAGAAGATTTCTGGGTCAGATGCACAACTGATTCCCTATAGAGAAGACATTTTTCTGCAGACAAAAGTCATTTGAATGCTACTGCATAAAAACCTACATGTTAACATATAACTTCATAGAATCTAGGCTTATAGTCCATTGTTATTTAGTGAGTCAAACAAAATTACCTAAACTTCTTCCCTCGACAAGTGTATAATCCTTGGGTAAACTTGTTAAACAATGACTGTATGGCATCAAAATGACATGCCCCACTGGTTTTGCTTTATTTCCAAGTTTTGGTTAACTTTTCTTAACTCCTAATAAATGTCTACCTGGAAACTGAAAATAGATTTGCAAGTACAATGAAGATAATAATGTTTTATCTACAGATAGCTCTTTAGTTTACCCTTTGATAATCATAAAATTATCTAGACACTGAAAATGGCATCTGGATACTTCTGATGCAAGAGAGCACGTCTGGGGACTTCCCAGGTGGTCCAGTGGCTAACATTCAATGCTCCCATTGCAAGAGACCTGGGTTCGATTCCTGGTCAGGGAATTAGATCCCACATACTGTAACTAAGAAGTGCATAATGCCAGAATTAAAGATCCCGCAAGTGCCAACTAAGACCCGGCACAAAAAACAAATACAAATTTTTTAAACAAAGAGCCTCTCATAAAAAAAAGAGAGAGTGCATGGCTGTTATTTTCTAAGTGTAGAAAGCAGATCTTTCCTATAAAAAATGTTGTGCTAAGTCACTCAGTTGTGTCTGATTCTGAGATGCCATGGAATGTAGCCCGCCAGGCTCCTTGGTCCATGCGATTCTCCAGGCAAGAATACTGGGTGGGTTGCCATTTCCTCCTCCAGGGGATCTTCCTGACCCAGGGATCGAACCATCATCTCCTGCCTCTTCTGCATTGGAAGGCAGATTCACTGAGCCACCTGGGAAGCCCTAGAGTTTTACCAAAATATATATTTCAAATGAAAATGACTACTTGTGCAAAGCAGTTAATGACATCATGAAAATCTTAGGCTGTCCATGTGCTTCTTATCAGACTACACTGAGAAGCTGAAGCAAGGGAGGAAAAGTGATGGTTTGAAGGTGACATTCCCAACTTGGAAGGGAAGATAAACAAGCCTCCTTTCAGTACAACCCCTTTCAGCTTGAATATGAGTTTCTGTGCATCTCAGGGAGAGATGACAAAACCTGGCCCAACACAGCTGGCAAGAAAGTCAAGGGGGAGGATTGGAAAGACTTGCCTTTTTGGTCGTTGCTTATGGCAAGGAGTCTGGCTCCATGTTTGCTGAAATTGAATTCAGAAGGAAGATGCCAGAGCAAACCGGAATGAATAACCCATGCAGGGCATCTCTTTGAATTTTTTTAAACTATTTATTTTTAATTGAAGGGTAATTGCTTTACCACATTGTGTTGGTTTCTGCCATGCATCGGCACGCATCAGCGTAGGGATACACGTCTCCTTCCTCTTGAACCTCCCTCCCGTCTCCCACCCCATCCCACCCCTTTAGGCTGTCACAGAGCCTTGGCTTGAGCTCCCTGAGTCATACACCAAATTCCCACTGGCTATCTGTTTTATATTTGGTAGTGAATGTTTTCCCCACTACTCTGTCCATCCATCCCACCCTCTCCCTCTCGCCCCTGTGTCCACAAGTCTGTTTGTTCTCTATGTCTGTGTCTGCACTGGTGCCGGCTAAGGGGTTCATTAATGCCACCTTTCTAGATTCAATCATCCCAGTGCTCCAGACGCAGACCTCTGAGAGCTCTTACTGTGTTGGTTCATCTCAGCATTCGAGAGAGTTCCTGCCAGCTCAGTGCCATGTGTCACCCAAGTGTCCGTCTTCTCTCTCCTTGTTCTACTTGAGACAACTTCCCTAACTGAACTAGCTGTTCTCAAGATGGTTAATCTGAGTGCCCTGTATTAAAAAGGATCATCTGACCCAACATAGAATCAAAGCCTGATGCGTTTTCATCATTCTGAGAATTATTCAAAATTCCATTACTTTTGAATATATAAATTTACATTGAATATATAAATTTATATTGGGACTTCCTTGTAGCTCAAATGGTAAAGATCTGCTTGCAAAGCAGGAGACTAGGATTCGATCGCTCAGTCGGAAAGATCCTCTGGAGAAGGGAATGGCAATCCACTCCAGTATTCTTGCCTGGAGAATCCCATGGACAGAGAAGCCTGGGGGGCTACGGTCCACGGGGTTGCAAAGAGTTGGACACGACTGAGCAACTAACACACACACAAATTTACACTGAGGTATAACACATTGATATTTATTAAGGAACACATGATTATCTTGCTTGATTTATCCCTAGGAAGTACACTGTCTACGATTTGTGAAAACCATCTTTAAACAGATGTAACGAAATCATATTTTATGATACTACCAGACTGCTATTCTCTGAAGTTGCTAGCTTCCAGGGTCCTTTCCTCCACTATTTGGGCAGCAGAGACCCCTTCCTCTAGGAACTGCCCTCAGAGAAAGAGTGATGCAAGAGAGCTCAAAAAAGGCTTTTGAAATTCATAACAGAGGCAACAGTATTCTTGAAAGTCAAAATAATTTAAATCCACAAGAAAGGCCCAGGCCTTTCCAGTAAGAAAAAAGATTTGTGGGTTCCATAAATCAAAGCCTGGAGTATTTAGAACACAGAGTTTATATCATCAATCTTGAAGTAGGGAGGGCCGGGTTTAGACCGACAGCAGCTTACTTGTCCTGGAGGGTGGGGACTGGGGTGGAAGGAACAGCAGAAACCCTGCAGGGTGGGGGCCAGAAGAGCAAGGACCACGGCCCACCTCTTTATAAAGACCAAGTCACAAGCTGGGGTTCCCTGGGATGTCTAGTCTCTTCTTTCCTAAAGAAAGATGCTCTACAGGTCTCTGTAGCCCCGCCCCCAGCCCCACAAATTCTGCCACATCCCTGAGAATTTACACCACTTTCCACAAAGGGGAATATTCTCACTGCCTCTGTGAGAGCAGCCTGCTGTGGTCATGGGAACATTGCTTTCTAGAATGAGGTTCAGAGCAGAGGACTTGCAGAGCAGACCTCTAGATTCAGCCTGACGATCAGCCTATTAGAGCTTCAGTCAGAGTTCTGTGTGGGACAGGAGAACCTCTTGGTATTTCCTTGGAGTTTCTGACCATAAAAATCCATTAAAAGACAGAGATCTCTTTCCCTGGAATGATACTGATGTTCAGGACGGCTGTGATTCCTTGAATCACACTGTAGGGAACATGGGGCCAGTTCCCTGGCTGTGGGGTCAGTGTGTCCTGGGGTTGGTTTTACGTTCTAGGTTTTCCCACAATAGGAATACCACCACTTAGTATCACTGACAGTATGAGATCAGTCTGTGTCATGGAAGTGCAGAATCTGGGCCACTGTAAGGCGCTCTGTGCTTTACCTCCCCTCCCTTTATTCCTCACACACCCCCTCCAGAGTATCTTCTGACTCACGTTGTTCAGCCACTCAGTCGTGTCCAACTCTTTGTGATCCCATGGACTATAGCAAATCAGGCTCCCCTGTCCTTCACCAGCTCCTGGAGTTTGCTCAAACTCACTTCTGTTGAGTCGATGATGCCATCCAACCATTTTGTCCTCTGCTGTCCCCTTTGCCTCCTGCCTTCAATCTTTCCCAGAATCTGGGCCTTTTCCAATGAGTTGGTTCTCTCCATCAGGTGGCCAAAGTATTGGAGCTTCAGCTTCAGCATCAGTTCTTCCAATGAATAAGGGTTGATTTCCTTTAGGAAAACCTTGCTGGCGAAGGGACTCTCGAGAGTCTTCTCCAGTACCACCGTTTGAAAGCATCAATTCTTCAGTGCTCAGCCTTCTTTACGGTCCAACTCTCATATCCATACATGACTACTGGAAAAACCATAGCTTTGATTAGACAGATTCATATCCCCTCTCCCCTCTAATCTACATCCTCCTCAGCATTCAGCTGGAAAAGCCACCATCTCCAGGAAGGGTCCAGATACTCCACTGATGTGCTTGCAAAGCTTTTTATTTCACTTGAAGTTAGATGAGTTGTAAAGAGCTTTAGTAAAACTGGCTACTCTTTAGATTATATTCTGCCCTGTGTTATCATTATCTGAATATAAGTCTCTTTCCCCCACAGACAGACATTTCTTGGAAGACTGAGACTTTAGTTGCTTTGCTCTTTGTGTGGTATGCATCTAGAAAGAAGAATGATAGGCATCCTCCTTAACTAGAGGAGGCACCCATGTGAATTGAACAGGTTTCTGGGAGACAGAATTGGAAAGCAAAGGGGGAACCTTAAACAGTGAAACAGTAAGTCAGTCAGGATGAGTTAGGCTGTGCTTCAGTAACAAGTAGCCCCAGCATCTAAGTGGTTCACATAATAAAGATGTATTCCTTACTCATCTACATGAGGGTGAACTGGTGGTTTTATGCCCATCATTCTTGCTCTGAGATTCAGGATGCTGCCTGGAATACGGCTTGCTGATGTGGCAGAAGGAGAGAACTCTGGATGACATCTCCAACAAAATATCCTGCAAATTTCTCAGCACCCCATTAGCCAGTCAGGCCAGGGGTAGGTGCGAAGACAGATCACAAGTCCACAGCCGGAGACACCATGTCAGTCAGTGTCAGCAGTTCAGGACGGACTCTGGGGCTGGCTGTGATCAGTCTTTTTGTCAGAGGTTTGCAGTGCTTTCCAAGTGGCACAAGTGTAAGGAACCCACTTGCCAATGCAGGAGACGTGAGAGATGTGGGTTCGATCCCTGGGTCGGGAAGATACCCTGGAGGAGAGCATGGCAACCCACTCCAGCATTCTTGTCTGGAGAATCCCATGGTCAGAGGAGCCTGGTGGGCTACAGTACCATGTGACTGAGCACACATGCATGCAGGCTAAGGCTGCCACTCTTTCATCCTCTGTCCTCAGATTACGAGAAAGAGCTACAGGCCAGGATGGAGACTTCATGTCTGAGTCTCTCCAGGCACAAAGATTGGAGGAAAGTTGGCCTTAAAAGCACAAGGGGAGGGGGAACAGAGAGAGGGGACCTGCCCTAGGAGGGGCCATGATGGGCTCCAGGGCGAGCCTCCCCTCACCACCCTACTCTCCTGAGGGGCAGAGTTACTACCACAGTGATCAAATATGGTTCCAGGGCCAGCACAGGAGGAACAGGTGTAACTTAAAAAATGTTCAACCTCACTTATAATCTGGGGTATGTAACAAAAACAATAAAACTTATCTTGGGAACAGGGATGGACCAGTTTGGTGGGACCTGAAGTTTGTGCAATTTGGGGGTAGTCCTCCTGGACTTGGAGAGGCAAGAGAAGGGAGTCTTACCTGATTGTGCGAAAATATCTTCCTTCTGCACAATTCTCAGAGCCCAGATGTATCTGTTTGAGCAAACTCTGGGAGATGGTGAAGGACAGGGAAAGCCAGGTGTGCTGCAGTCCATGGGGTCGCAGAGTCAATCACGACTTAGCGACTGAACAGCAACACAGTGAATCTTTCTCTAGACCTTTCCCAGGACCTTGGAAGGACCCCGGAAGGAGCCAGGCAAGTGGGGATGCTGAAGGGTAAGCCTCACTGGCTTGGGGATTAATCAAGCTTTGCAGGGGAGGCTTTGAAGCAGGGAGAGACGAAGCCAAGAGACAAGAGACACGTGCGGACCTTTGTTCACTATAAACCCCACGTGCCATTCTCTGGGCATGCTCCCAGATGCCAATGATTCGAATTTCAGTTTTAATTTAAATTACTGATATACTAACAGAAGATGGAAAACCTGAGGAGAGTCCCTTTTGGGGACCCTTACAGGGGAAATATCTAAGTGCTGTGTATTTTCACTGTGCTAATAAAACAAGAATATTTCAAAAGCAAATCTTGATGCTCAGGTTTTCAGTGTTATGGTCTGACTTTAAATAATGATTCATAGTAATGCTTTCAAGAGCAATTCTAGGAAAATACAGACTGAGTGTGGACTGGCAAACTTATATGCCGATTGGTGAATTTTAAAGCAGAGAGTCAATGTTATTAAGATGAAAATAATTGTATATATTCAGAATCCTAAATCATTACCACATGTTACTTGGGTGACTCCCAACATTAGAAAAAATATAAAAGTGAAAAAAAAACTTCATGTTTTATTTTAACCATTCATTTCTTGACATGGTTTTGAAACACGGATTTTAAAGATACTTGAACAGTAGCTGCTAGCTTTCCAAAAGTATGAGGAAACTTTTAAAAAATGCCTATAAATTTAGTATTTTTGTGGCTATAACTTTTCAGGGATAAATGGTTTAGCAAACAAAGAATGGTAACCACTGAGCTTCATTAAGCATCAAAGATAATTACTATAGGCAACAAGGGTAGAAAGAAAGGCTTCAGATGGTTGTGAGGTTCAAAGGGTTGATTTAGGGTCACTATTAAATAATGATGTGAAAATTCACAGTTACTTAATTAGCTAGTTTATGCAACCCTACAGAGAAAGCTGATTAAAAACCTAGTAACCCAGGGCAGTGGCCCAGGTTTCTGAAGGTCATGAGGCACCTTTCAAACCATGGGGCAAGGCAAGTGTGGGGTGAATTGAGATAATAGCATGGAAACTTATACATTACCATACGTAAAACAGACAGCAGGTAGGAATTATCTGTGTGGCTCAGGGAACTCAACCCAGTACTCTGTGACAACCTGGAGGGGTGGGATGTGGAGGGATACAGCAGGGTGATTCAGGAAGGAGCTTCCTTTCTGAAGGAAGGTGATTCAGGAAGGGGCTCCCCTGGTGGCTCAGATGGTAAAGCGTCTGCCCACAGTGCGGGAGACCTGGGTTCGATCCCTGGGTTGGGAAGATTCCCTGGAGAAGGAAATGGCAACCCACTCCAGTACTCTTGCCTGGAAAATTTCATGGACTGAGGAGCCTGGTAGGCTACAGTCCATAGGGTCGCAAAGAGTCACATACGACTGAATGACTTCACTTTCACTTTCTTTTCAGGAATGAGGGGACATATGTACACCTATGACTGACTCATGTTGATGTGTGGCAGAAACCAACACAATATTGTAAAGCCATTGTCCTCCAATTAAACAATTTTTAAAAAGAGTGTGTTACTAATATCGATCTTCTCACACTTCACTTTTACTATTTCATTGAAAAGTCTAATAACTCAAAGGCCAGCTAACTTCTGAGAAATTAAAAAGTACTAAGTAAGGCAGGGAAGCATCCATGGACAGGCTCTCTAGGGCATCGGTTGCGTTGACTCCAATCCTCTCTCAGATCCAGTGACAGGGGAATTGGCAAACACATGTGCCAGTGACACCCAGATATGACAGTATTCTGGAAATCACTCTACAATTTCTCCTGCAAATGCTGTTTGGCCTTTCTAGCACACCACTGCTGGGCAGGGAGAGACTAAATCCGAACTTCAGCCCTGGCACTGAAAGCCCACAGAACTGGGCTTTCATACAGAATTCGTTCAGACCAAATTCCTGGCTCACTTTCAGGCATCACCTACCTCCTTACCTGCACTTACAGAAACCATCTCAGAAGGTGTTCCATTAGTTACAGAAGGTCCCTGCTGGAGGGAACTTGTCCATTCTATTCGGCTGGTTAAAAACAACCCTTTAAAGCTATTCAATACATTCCTAAACTCCAACGAAGGCTTATTCATTCTCTCAACCTACAGTTGCCAGATTAAATACAAGACACCTAGTTAAGATGGAATTTTCAGATAGCCAATGATTTCTCAGCAGAGGTATATCCCAAATACTGTATGGGACATACTTGTAATAAGCAAACTATGTGTTATTTCAACTGACTAGCCCATATTTAACCGGGTATTTCATGGTTTTAGTTGGTAAATCTGGAAACCCTAATTCAATCTTATATTAATAACAGCCAGCAACACCTACAGAGCACCAACTATGCTGGGCACTGAACATGTTTTTATGTGTTTTTAATTCCAGCAATAACCTCATGAGGTAGTTATTATTCCCATTTTACAGGTGTGAAAAATGGAAGTACATTTAATTAAAGTCAACATTCTCTTACGAAATCAAGTATTTCAAACCTGGACCCTCAAGCGTAGATGGCTTCCCATCTTGTGGGTGTGGAAAGGGCCAAAGTTTTCTACAGAAAACAGTTCTGAGCCACTGGAGCACAAGGACAAATGTTTGATCCAGGTCCTAACACTCTTTGGCATGGAGTATCGCATCCATTTTTAGTTTGGAAAATATCCACAGCAGGTGTTACCAAATCCCACTGCAGCCATTAATATACTCACAGAATATTGAATTTTCAGCAATGAAATTCTGGGTGAGCCATCCAAGATAAACTGGGTACAATGCCTACCTTTAATAGCCAAATGATTTGATTAGCTCTTTGTTTAATATAGCTGTTTAAATGAGCACCTACTATTCCCAACATGAAGATTTATGTTTTAACATAATTTGATCTATCATGTACCTCATCTGTGTCAGATTTAGGAGAAAGATACATGCAAAATTTAAATGCAATATACTAGAACTTTAGAGTGGAGATATACAGAGTAGTTCTCTAAGTGCACAGCAGAGAAGAGTTATGTACCATTAGGTTAGGGACTATCAGAAGGTCTTCACGGATGAGATGTGATGGAACTACATCTAAAAGACCAAGGAAGCATTCATCGGATAGGAAGTTGCAAAGGCTGTTGAGGGTGAAATTGGTAATGAAATAGAGAGACCTTGCTCAGCATCAACACTGGGCAGCCAGATCCATCATACCGTGAGCACATTCTTAGTATTAAAAAAAAAAAGAAATGAAGCCACAGGGATGGCCCAGAGCAGAATGCCTTGTTCTCTACAATAGCAGTTCGCAACCTTTTTGGCACCAGGGGTGGGTTCATAGCACACAATTTTTCCATGGACAGTTGAGGGGAGATGGTTTCAGGATGACTCAAGCACAGTTCACAGCGGGGTTCATGCTCCTATGAGAATCTAATGCTGCCACACACACCCCCATACATGGCCCAGGGATTGGGGACCCCTGGTCTACAATGTTAAGAGACAAGCATAAGGAACAGTTATACTCTGTTTTTTTTTTTTTTTTCTGGCCTCTCTGCTTTTTAATGTCCTTTTTTTCTCCTTTTGCTGAAATGTGCTAGACACAAGATTAGATCTTAGCGCATGATGGACAGAACAAAGAAGTCACAGAAGACGCTGGGGCTTTACTTATCCTGTACCTAAAAGCCTGAATTTTATACCCTCTAACCACGATTTTCTCGAAGTACTAAAGTCTTGAAAAGCTCATCTACCTTTTCTGAGAGTTCATCCACATTAGACATTCAGTATTAAGTGAGGAGTCTTTAAAATTTTTGCAATGTGATTTTTCTGTAGTATTTTCAACTGTGTTAGCTTGTATCTAAGAGGTGGGAAAACAGACTTTGCAAAAATGAGCTGATGTGGATGTTGGTCGGACATACCACAAGTATCACAAAGCATTGGCTTCAGTACATTTAATTTTAGTCTCCAGAGAAGTCTTACTTTAGACCTGGCCCCTGTGAACTAGGGAAGAAATGTGAACTGTTTCCTCAAGTTTCCACAACACATTTCTTGCAATTTTCAGTTCACTAAAAGCTCCATAAGGAGGCTTAGATGATGTGCTTTAGGCAGAATTCGATGAGCACTGGCCTGGGAATCAAGGGAACCTGAGTTTGCTCTTGGCTTTGTTTCTTACTTGGGCAAGTCATCAACTTTCTCCTTTTCTTCATCTCTCAAAGGACAAGTGAAGTTGACAATGGCTCTAATCCCCTCTAATTCTAAAGCATTCTACTTTTATAGTTAAATTGTTCAATGGAATTACTTTTACCCATTTGCATTTAAAATTTTTGAATACTAGATTTAGCAAAATTGCAAGAGACCTGGGATAGTATCCAGAAAAAGAAAAAAAAAAAGATAATGCTTCCCACTGACCCAAATGCAGAAAAATTCAGAAATTAGGAAACACTTAAAACACAATTCTCAACATTTTATATTTTGCAGTAGGAATTAGGATAATTTCTACTTCTGATTGAAATATGACAGGTCTACTTCTTTCAAATGCATGTGTGATCTCTCCTTCTGTTGGTTCGAAGCCAGTGAAAACCTCAAACGACCCTAAATAAGTAAACTGGAAAGTCACTTTAGTTAGGAGTCGTAAGATCTACTCAGGGTTTTACAGCAACATATGTGGTGTTTTATTGGGTCGAGACTTTATATTCCATATAAAGTCATTTTTTTCCAAATAAAGATGATTTTACTGGATTCAATTCAGATAATATTAACATGTATGGACCAATTCCAAGCTTCCTTTGGTTTCTAGTAATCATATACGAATGAGAATGGTCACAGCAATTCTATTAATATATTTACTTCTGTCAGAAGCTGCCTTAGCAAGCATAACAATAAAACATAAGAAAATAAACACTGAAAATTGGACTTTTAAGAGATTCTTCATAGCTTATGGATTTTATTAAATAAATGCCAAAATAATTAAATTACTACAAAATTTTAACTAAATGTTTATTATTTATTTTGGCTTCAAATAAAAAACCCAGAAAGTTTATAGTATTTGGTGTTCCAAAATTAATATATTTGATTTACTAAAATAAAAACATATCACAATGAGTTAGGTTCACATATGAAACTTGCAGAATGGCTTTGACACTGCTTACGGCCTCTTGGAAGCTCTTCTAACTTCTCAGAACCTCAGCTGTGCATCTGTAAAAAGACTGACTTGGTAATTTTCTGTCTTTGAGCTCTGAGAAAGTATGATTCAAGCAAACAGCTTTCAAAAAGCACTTAGAAACCCCCGCCCAAACTGTTTTGTTAGATCAACTCCAAAGACCTAATGTAAAGAAGAATATCCTGTTTCCAACATCAACCAGCAGTGAAACCGGGTTCTTTAGACTAAGCAACAGTGCTAAAGGGGGGTTACAGTATTTGGCTACCACGAAGAAGAAAATTATCATCGTTTTAATCAGCAGATGCTATGTTCTCCTTTGAATCGCTCTTCGCTTTTTCTCGGAAACGGCAAATGTAAGGAACGGTGAAGAACAGCAGAGGGCGCCACAATCACAACCAAAGCGAACAAGAGCAAAACCCTGGCATCAGGACCACGAGTGCCAGGAAGTTCTGAGACCTGAATCCCAAAACGAGAGACAGTCAGGTGGGAATAGACATTTTCAGATTGTATTTGGGAAACTGCCGGTGAAAATGTTTTACATTTCATCTCAGCATCCACTTCCAGATAAAGGGCGATGCTTCTGTGTTTTGGGTACCTTCTGGAATATTTCCTTCTCTCTGGGACGCTACCTACGAGACAGAGGACTGTGCCAGGCGAGACACACCTGGGCAGGCAGGGCGGGAGGCATGAAGATGGGGCTTGGTGTACACGGAGTCACTGATCCGAGGACTGGTGGAGTTTGAAGACTAGAATCCTCTGCACTTGAGATGGTCTCATGTGAAGCATGAAAGAGACTTGTGTGTTGCCAGAGAGGCACAGGTCTAGGAAAGATGGAGCTCAGAGGAGGGCAGGGTCGGAGTAACTGTGGGGAGGAGTTTTTAAATAAGTGGAGCTCTCCCCCAACTGAGTCAGAGTGCTTGGTTCGCCTCCAGGCCCTGGCTGCTCACACTTCATTCACAGACCTCAGAGATTTATGAATCTGGTGAGAGGCTGGAGTTGATGACTAAGAAACTAGAAGTCTCAAGCATTAATTACACTTGTCATTATGTCAAATTGTATAGGATCTGATTTACTTCTAGGAAATAAGTATGAGATTACACATGCTTTTGAAACCCAAGCTCATGATTTCCAAATAACAGGTCATAATGACTGTGATGACTCAGAGATCTGCTATTAAAACAAACTAATGATTATAATTGTTAAAGTAAGTATCAGAATGATTAAAGTATTTGCTAATGGTTATTCTCTGTTGATGCAGAATTGGACTCAGTAGGGTGTCTGGTTATTATATACATGCATATATTCATCCACACATATGTATAGACACCCACCCGTACACACATGCAGATTTCTATGGAGAAAAGTGGAAACTGGCTCTCTGGAAACAGGCATTCTTCTTGTGAAGGTGTGAGAGTCCTGTCCAGTTATTAAACGAGGTTAATGCAAAGGCTTCTGAGACTTGATTGTCTGTGTTTGAATCTAGCCTCTGCTGCTGCTAAGTCGCTTCAGTCGTGTCCGACTCTGTGCGACCCCATAGACGGCAGCCCACCAGGCTCCCCCATCCCTGGGATTCTCCAGGCAAGAACACTGGAGTGGGTTGCCATTTCCTTCTCCAAAGCATGAAAGTGAAAAGTAAAAGTGAAGTCGCTCAGTCGTGCTCGACGCTTAGCGACCCCATGGACTGCCGACTACCAGGCTCCTCCGTCCATGGGATTTTCCAGGCAAGAGTACTGGAGTGGGGTGCCATTGCCTTCTCCAAATCTAGCCTCTAGTACTGCCTAGCTCTGTGGCCTGGGGCAACTTGTCCCATCTCGCTGGCTCTCAGGTGGTCCCTGAAATGACAGCATTGACATCAGCTTCCTCTGGGAACCTGACTGAAAGGCAAATTCTCAGACCATACCCCAGCCCTCCTGAATCAGAAAACCTGAGGTGGGGTCCAGAATCTGTATTCACAAGCCTTCTAGGTGACTTCTGATGTGCTCTAACATCTGATAACCCTTGTTCCATGTGCCTCAGTGTCCTCATCTATAAAACGGGCACAAATAAGATTCTTGTGAAAAATAAATGAGGTAGACTTCTATAGTGTTTAGAACAGTATGGAGTACATGCAATATGCAATATGTCCATGCTTTTAATATTACTATACAAATCTCAATAGCTGTGAAGAGGAGAAAAAAAGAGTAACATCAACTGAAATGTTAATATTGTATGGAAGTGGAATCAGTGGGGAAACTGTAATTTTGCTGAAGGTGATAATTTAGGAAATGAATTCCACTGAAACATGGGATGGAGAGATTCAGGCTTCATAAAACAGGACTGACAGGATTCCTCCAGAGGAAAGGACAGCCAAGCTTGCTCATCGGAGGGCAGTCCTGTCACCTCTTTGCCGGGGTGGACACACTCATCTTGGTACATCATTTGGGTTTAAGCTGCCCAGCTCAAACCCCACATCGGATGATTCTTCCCAAGGCAACCAAAGGAGCTGAGTCTAAACTATCACATCTTCATGTCCATCCCCAAGACTGAAGTTAATCAGGCCACGTGGTTCTTCCTATCTGAGAAATTAGGGTGCTGTGAGGGTAAGGGCAACACGAGGACTTTCTCAGGCACTTTCAGCTCACCCCCAACCCCGAAATCTCGGAAAAGCCACTTATGACCACCAAAAAGCCACTTATGACTTTTTGGTGGTCATAAGTGAGGACTCGGGAATTTCTCTGTGCAAAGTCCTTAATCTTCCATTTCCAAATATATGAAGCTGGGATGGTGGTGGTGATGCTGCTGCTTTCCTCATAGGGCTTTGGGGGCCAGCTAAGAGAAAGGATAAAAGGTCAGCACCCCTGCCCCCGCCCCACGCCCAGCAAGTGCCAACCCACATTCGCCATTGCTGAGTTATCCATTTTCATGAGTAAGTAAGACGACATTCCGAGATCTTGCATAAATCGCTTGACATCCCACAGCCAGTAAGTATCAGAGTTGGGATTTCAAGCCCAGTGTGTAGGACAGGAGAACAAATGAGCTCCTCTGGAGACCTGGGTTCTATCCCAGGGTTGGGAAGATCCCCTGGAGAAGGGAAATGCTACCCACTCCAGTATTCTGGCCTGGGGAATTCCATGGGCTGTATAGTCCATCGGGTCACAAAGAGCTGGACACGGCAGCAACTTTCACTTTACTCCCTGAACAATGCTTTTCTGAGAGTTGTCATTCTATAGCAACTTGAGTGGACCTCACTCAGGAATTATAGAAGATGTTGATTCACATATAACTATGAAATTCGGAAAAAAAAACTTCACAAGATGAAGATTGTTGCTAATAATATAAAAAAAATTTAGGTAAAGATACATCTAGTGGATAATATAACAAAATTATAGTTCTAATTAATAAAATTGCCAATGATTCCATACCTTTGGAGATTAATTCACAACAAAACTATTCAATTTAGAGACAATTTACTGAGGATATACCATGTGTCATATCCTACTTGGTAAATAGAAAAGGAAAGTTGAGTAAGATTTGCCCTTGCCATCAAACAATTGATGTTTTCAAATTATGGTGCTGGAGAAGACTTTTGAGAATCCTTTGGACTGCAAGGAGATTAAACCAGTCAATCCTAAAGGAAACAAACTCTGAATATTCATTGGAAGGACTGAAGCAGAAACTCCAATATGTTGGCCACCTGATGCGGCGAGCCAACTCATTGGGAAAGACCCTGGTGCTGGGAAACATTGAAGGCAGAAGGAGAAGGGGACGACAGAGGATGCACCGACTCAATGGACATGAGTTTGAGCAAAGTCTGGGAGATGCTGAAGGACAGGGAAGCCTGGTGTGCTGCAGTCCATAGGGTCCCAAAAGAGTCAGACACGACTGAGCACACACACTATCTTTTATTTTTTCCCTCCAGCGGTGTTTGTTTTAAAATATCAGATTCAAAGTGAAAAGAAAAAAGGTACAATTTCACTCGGTTTCCAGCTTTTTAAATATGTTGAGATCACTCTTGGAATGAAGTACACAAAAGCTTAGTAATAATCATAATGATAACGTAATAGGTGTTTTTTAAAACTCTCGATTTCCAAACATCCAGATGTTTGGCCTTTGCTGAAGGTATCCAGATGACTGATTGCATTTTTTCAGTTTTCATACAGCTCCAGGACTTCATGGAGCCACAAACCTTTTAGCTGCAACAATGCAATTAGAAATCGCAGCTATTCTTCTATCCTGGAGGACCCCTGTGAGCAAACTAAGGTCTGCAGGCCAAATGCGGCCTGACCATTCTTTACGTATTGCCTGGGGCAGTTCTCAAGCTGCAGGTTAGAGCTGAGCAGTTAGGACGTCCTGCAATGCTAAAAATATTTACTCCCTGCCCTTTGCAGACAAAGCTTGCCAAACCTTTATGGAGATCATCATCTGCTTTCTTCAGCTAATTGGCTTTCTATGATTGTCTTTAGGAAGTTATAATAAATCAGTAAACTGATTTGCACATGAGTAATAAACACTTTGAGAAGATGCACTAATGACTCTGGGCATTGTTCAGAGGTGAACTTAATGGAATTTAATGTTTAAGAGGCCATTGGGTTAACTGCTCTTCACCTTGGAAATCATTATGCATTTGGTTAAGAAAAACACGAACCTCAGATGTATGAGTAAATGAATAGAGAGAATGTTCTCACAGTTTCCATTTTTATAATTCATCCCATGGGGCTTTTCAATGATATATATTACAAGAAATGATGGAAAACTCAAATTCACCTCAATATAAAGATTTAAGTTTCACCAAATTTTATTATGTAATAATTTCTTCTAATATGCTTATTTAATGACCAGTATTAAATTGACATTTACATATAGAAAGCTAAGGAATAATGAAAACATTTTTAAATGATACATTAGGTAACTGTATTTTCTGTATCATTTAAAACTTAAAGTTTTGGAAAATTTATTTTTTTAGCCAACTCTTTCATCGTTTTTCCACAAGAAAGGGTTCCTTAGGCCGTCTTGAAAGTATGTTAGTTGTCCAGTCGTGTCCGCCTCTTTGCGACCCCATGGGCTGCCCCTACCAGGCTCCTCTGTCCATGGGATTCTCCAGGCAAGAATACTGAGTGGGTACCCATTCCCTTCTCCAGGGGATTTTCCCTACCCAGGGATCAAACACAGGTCTCCCTCATTCCAGGCAGATTCTTTCCCATCTGAGCCACCACGGAAGCCGTAGCCACCTTAGTACTGAAATAGAAAGGAAAATGTGGTATTGTTCCTCTAATCCAATGTATTTTGCAGAAGACCATCTTTAAGTTCTTCAGTAACTACTTACTAACTCAACTTTATTTATTAAGAATTCTCAATTTTTAGCCACCTTAGTACTCAACATTCTTAATAAATACAGTATATCTACTGTTTAGAGAGTCTTGGTTTCTCACTGGAACACAATCTGGGACCCTCTGGGTATAGCTAGTGCTTTGACAGATTTTATCCCTTCACAAAGACTACATACATGCTATTTACTATAATAATATGTAGAACCATTGTATGTGGGCTTCTCTCATAACTCATCTGGTAAAGAATCCGCCTGCAATGCAGGAGACCCCTGGTTCAATTCCTGAGTCAGGAAGATCCCCTGGAGAAAGGGTGGGCTACAGACTCCAGTATTTATGGGCTTCCCTGGTGGCTCAGATGGTAAAGAATCCACCTGCACTGCAGGAGATCTGGGTTCAATCTCTGAGTCAGGAAGATCTCCTAGAGAAGGAAATGGCAACCCACTCCAGTATTCTTGCCTGGAGAATCCCCATGGACATCGGAGGCCTGCAGGCTACACTCTATGGAGCCGCAAAAAGTCAGACACAACTGAGTGACTAAGCACAGCACAGCACAGCGTTGTATGTGTGTACATGTGTATATATGTATATAAACGAGGTCAATGAAGAATAATAGAATGCCGGTCATAGTACCTACTACTGTCACACAGCCCTTCTCTACGGTTTCTGGGGTCTAGATGATTATATGTTGTGCAGAATCGCTGTAAGGTTAGAAACACAAACCCTTGAAGCTGGATCACAAAGAAACATGCCTTCCTTTGCTGTTATGTCCAAGTGAATATCCGGTCCCTAAACTCTAATCTCTAAATTTCTTCACCCATTTAATCCTCACTCTTACATGCTAACCCTAAACTTGCCTTGAAAGTTGAAAGTTAGAAAGTGAAGTCGCTCAGTCGTGTCCAACTCTTTGCGACCCCGTGGACTGTAGTCCACCAGGCTCCTCCGTCCATGGGATTCTCCAGGCAAGAATACTGGAATGGACTGCCATTTCAACTTGCCTTACTTAGTACAAATTTACCAGCTGCTCAGGGATTGTGATTCAGACAAAAATGAATTTTTATTTTTCATTTTTTTGACAGAAGTCATGTGTTTAGGAAAGAAAATCTCTAATCACATCATTTATCATTTAAAAGAATACCTGCCTGATCTTAGGACTAATGCATTCATCACTGGCAAAGCCTGAAAACATTTCCTCCCACCAACTTTTGACTTGTTATGAGAGATGTCACTCCCGTTTTACAGATGAGAAAACTGAGGTGCAGTCAGAGTAAGTGACTTGCCCAGAGTTCACAGCAGAATCTGGTACCTGATCCCAACTTTATGGACTCAAAGTTCAGCAAACTTACTATTACCTCACATTCAACACAGGCTTCTTATGGACATCAGGAACAAAAGCAACCTACACAGAAACCAGGAGGAGGTTTTTTCTTTTGTTTAAACATTGGTTTTTGACAAAGGTTGATTTGTTCTGGAATTGCAGTTTATCTTTGGACAAAACCCTCAACTCAATTATTTTGTGTAAAAAGGCAAATGTCTCAACACCCAATTTTTAATAGATGATCGCCTTTGTGGCCTTCACAGTAAAAAGATTAAGTAGCTGCAGTGCAAAATCTTTAAATCAAATTTGAGTTTAAGGGTGGCATCTAAAACATATCAAATATGAGGACTTTCCTGGTCGTCCAGTGTTTAAGAATCAGCCTTCCAATGCAGGGGACGCAGGTTCAGGCCCTGGTCAGGGAACTAATATCTCACAAGCAACAGGGCAACTAGAGAGAGGATCATGTACAGCGATGAAAGATCTCACGTGCCACAACTATGACCAACACAGCCAAAAATAAAGAAATATTTTGAAAAACTTGACTCAAAGCCAGTTAATATCACATCCAATAGTCTCATCATTAAACTATGCTGCTTTATTGTCATGTTTATATCCTGATTTGGGAATCAAATGAACTGTGTGTTCACTGAATTTGAAAAGGCATTACCTTCATAGGTTGGCTAAGTTGTGTCTGACTCTTTTGAGGCCCCATGGATTGTATGTAGCCTGCTAGGCGCTTCTGTCCACGGGACTTCCCAGGCAAGAAGACTGGGGTGGGTTGCCATTCCCTTCTCCAGGGGATCTTCCCAACCCAGGGATCGAACCTGTGTCCCCCACATTGGCAAGTGGATTCTTTACTGTGGAGCCACCAGGGAAGCCCCACCTTTTGGAATACAAAGCCAAAAAACACTGAGCACATGAGAAAAGCCATCTGTCTCCAGAAGAAAAGAAATTCTTGGGAATTTCCTCGTGGTCCAGTGATTAGGACTTGGCACTTTTATTACTGTGGCCCAGGTTCAGCTCTTGGTCGGGGAACAAAGATCCTACAAGCTATGTGGCATGGTCAGAAAAAAAAAAAAAGGAACAGAAATTCTTCTGCTGATGGATTTTATCATATCCACCTACTAGCACACACTCATGAATTTCTTAAATTTATTGACAAAGGGGAGGGTAGGACAAATTGGAAGAGTAATACTGACATATACACTACCATGAGTAAGGTAGACAGCTAGCTGGAAGGAAGCTTCCAAGTAGCACAGGCAGCTCGGCTCAGTGCTCTGTATGACCTAGAGGGGTGGGAAGGGGGTGGGGTGGGAGGGAGGCCTGAGAGGGAGGGGATATATGAACACATATAGCTGATTCACTTTGCTGTCCAGCAGAAACTAACAAAGCATTGGAAAACAATTACATTCCACAAATAAAATAAGAATAAAAAACTAAGAAATCAAACACCTTTTCTTTTTGAATACCCAAGAACAGAACAGAGTAGTAGATGAGTTAAAAGGGAAGCAGGTTATTTTGACATTATATTTCTACCTGTTAATTTCTGAGTACTTTCTATCAGAGTGATAAGACCAAATACAGAGAAATGATAATAATAGCTTCCATTGTGATAATTTCTTTTTGAATGTCCAAACATTTCCAAGTACTTAACAGTTTAATTATGTATCTAAACCCTGAGATAGATGTGGAAAAATCTGCATCACACTAGTGAGAATCCAACAGCACTTTTCACATACAAACATCTTTTCATGGCTTTCTCTAGACAGTTTGAAATAAAACATAAATTACAAATTAATCTAAAATAAATTACATTTTCTCAATTTCAGCCATTGGCTGTCACCTTGCTAAAAACAGCCTTCCGCCAAAACTCAATATCTAGCCACTTGATTTAGTGCAGGCTACTAAGGTCTGATGAAAGCAAGAAGTGTGAAAATTTAAAACCCTTAAAGCAAATATAGCACAGTTTGTAGGTGATGAAAATAATTAAGTATAAATCCTATATTTTATTTTAATCTCTCACAAAATTGTCCTGTCCTAAATAGTCAAGTGCCTTGATTGAGTAGACTTTAATGTTCCAAAAATAATCTATCAAGGCACAGTTTTCCCAACAGCAGCATATGACTCTCATCACCTTTAGATATTTCTCATTAAATATGGATTAATTCACAAGGCCCCCTACTCCACTAAGGACCCACTGTAAATATGCGATAGTTCAGGGAAAGTTGCTAACATCCTTATCAAAGGCATTAACGTCCTAAAGAGCTTAGCGAGTTTGCTTGTATAAAGAGTTCATAAAGAATTCTGTCTCCATGGAGGTTGGACAGCTATTCTGCACTGACACCCTATTCAAAGTTGGAAAATTATGCTTCCTTCCCTCCAAGAGGCATTTCATTGGCTCTCTTCTTTGCTTCATTCCCTTCAAACAATGAGATAATGAGCTGCAAAAATGTTATCAAATGCCAATCGTTATAGAGAAATATTTCCACAGTAACTCCGCCTGGAGGGAGGAAGTAGGTCAAAAAAAATTGGTACCAGTTGGTAGAATGCAAAAAAGGGAAAGTCAAAATTTAGGAAACAATGATTAACTGTGTAAAGAAAAAGTCTTGTGTTTAATTCATCATGTAGTTTGGAGTTGGTACAGAGTTGGAAGCAACTGCTCATGAGATTGGACCCATCACAGAGAAGCTTGTGGTTAGATCAGCAGCCTTGCTCATAGCACCACTCAAACGCAGGGCTGCCAACACAGCGCTGGGCCACCCACCGTGATCTGCCAAGTGGGCATTCCAAGGGAAGGTTTGGAGTGTTGAAGGTGTCTGTTTTTAGGGTCGGGAAGTGCTTTTTTTTCCCTTGGCACAGCCAACAACCTATAGTTTGCTCCTGGAGATTCCTAGTGCATGGCAGCATCTTAAAGGGATCTGTTAAATTTGGTCTCACCAAGCATTTCTCAAACCAATCTAGTCATAGAAGATTTTCATGACCACACTGTTATGGTGTGAACTGCACCACTCTCCCCCTGAAAGGCTTCCCAGGTGGCGCTAGTGGTACAGAACCTGCCTGCCAATGCAGGAGACCTAAGAGAGGAGGGTTCAATCCCTGGGTTGGGAAGATCCCCTGGAGAAGGGCATGGCACCCACTCCAGTGTTCTTGCCTGGAGAATCCCCATGGACAGAGGAGCCTGGCGGGCTACAGTCCACGGGGTCCCACAGAGTCGGACATGACTGAATCGACTCAGCATGGCACCCCCCTCGCCAATCCATATGCTGAAGTCCTACCCCTCAGGATAGCACAGTACCTCCGAATGTAACTGTGTTAGGAGAGAGGGTCTTTAAAGGGGTGATTAAGTTAGAATGAATTCTTAGTGTGGGCTCTAATCCAGTATGACTTCAGTCCTTGCAAGAAGAAAAGATTGGGAAACACAGACACAAAGAGGCATGACCATTTGAATGACACAAGTGGAAGGAGGTATTTGCAAGCCAAGGAGAGATGCCTCCTAAGGCAACTAACTTTTGCTGACATCTTGATCTTGGACCTCCAGCCTCCAGAACTGTGAGAAAATACATTTCTGTTAATTTCAGCTCCTGAGTTTGTGGTACTTTTTATGGCAACCAAAGCAAACTAATACACACAGTGTAAGGATTTATTGGAATAGAACATCATCTTACAGTACAAATGCCCCTCTAATTAATGAACAATGGAGGGCACAAAGGCCTTGGCCTATCTGACCTTTACAACCCACCACATGAGCTGCTACCACTAATACATGGTTAATAATTGTGAGAGGATCAGGGGCTTTCTTGGAGGCCAGTGGTGAAGACTTCACCTTCTCCTGCAGTGGGTGTGGGTTGGTCCCAGGTCAGGGAGTTAAGATCCCACATGACTCCCGAGAAAAAACCAAAACATAGACCAGAAGTGGTCTTGTAGCAAATTAAAGACTTAAAAATAGTCCACATAAAAAATAAAAGAAATCTTAAAAAAAGTAATTGTGAAGATCATAATTTCTTGTATCCCTGTGAGTTGTAAATTTAAAGATACTTCTGTGACTTCTTTTAATTTGCCCAAGGATCAATTTTTGTGTTTTCTTAGGAAAGACGGAAAGCATAAAAATGCAAATGTAACGTCTTCATATCTGCATCTTGCTTAAGCGTTTACTTGAGAGATACCTGTTAAATGCCTACTATGTACCAAGAGGGCTTCCCTGTAGCTCAGCTGGTAAAGAATCTGCCTACAATGCAGGAGACCCCAGTTCAATTCCTGGGTCGGGAAGATCCCCTGGAGAAGAGATAGGCTACCCACTCCAGTATTCTTGAGCTTCCCCGGTGGCTCAGATGGTAAAGAATCCACCTGCAATGCGGGAGACCTGGGTTGGGAAGATCGCACGGAGGAGGGCATGGCAACCTACTCCAGTATTCTTGCCAGGAGAATCCCATGGACAGAGCAGCCTGGTGGGCTACAGTCTATGGGGTCGCAAAGCATTGCGAATGACTGAACAATTAAATACAGCACAGCTCATGTGCCAAGAACTGTGCTGAAGAGGGGACACACAGACACAGCAAGATAGATCTGCCTCTTGGATTTTAGAGCTGGGAGAGGGAGAAGTATCAAACAAATACGGATACCACTTATTATTTCATCTCAGTTTTGACAAGTGAAATAAAAGAAAAATATAGTGGCAATTGAAACATAAGTGAAAAAAATTACAGCTTTTACTAAACAAATCCAAGGCAGATAATGATGCAAATAAAACTTATCATCATGGTTTTCATATTAATATGGTCAAATTTGTGTCTCATTTTTAATATTAAATAAGGTTCATTGATAATTATTATTCAGTGGTGCCTATTTATTCACCTTAATATTACATGTGGTGAGAGATGGCTAGCAAACATTAAGCAGTACATTTCAATATAAAGTATTTCCCCTACTATTTTTGCATAAAATGAAAACCATGGATCATTACTGTCTGATTTCTTTACTGATATATATTTAAATTAAAAAATATATATTACATCAAAATAGACTAGAGTGCTATTTTCTAAACTATCCAAAAATACTTGGTGTTTCTAAAGAAATTTGGGGAATCTAGATTCAAATGCTGTACATTCAAATGACATGTGTCTTTTATGACAATAAACTAAAGTCAGGATTTGTAGCTTCGGCTGATAAAAGACTTCAAATGGGCATGTCAACATGTCTTCATTTATGCAAAAGAAACATTTTTGCAAGTCATCTTTTCTCATCTTTTTCAGTTCCATTTCAGCTTCATGCCTCAGCTCTCTCTGTTCATGGATTAGTTGAATAATCTTAGTCCTTCTTCTCTTTTGTTGTATTGACTCTTGGTCTTCTATCAAAAAGTTTAAAGCTGCTTTTCCTTTGAAAATGATTTGATCTTTGCAGGAGTATCAAAGAATTATATGCATAAGTGATTATTTTAATATTATTAGGTCTTTGACTCTAGAGATATTAGTGACTAATAATTATTGAGTGGTCACTCTGTATTAGACCCTGTGCTAAAATTATTACTAGTGACTCAGACAGTAGAGAATCTGCCTGCAATGCTGGAGACCCGAGTTTAATCCCTGGGTCAGGAAGGATCCCCTGCAGGAGGGCCTGGCAACCCACTCCAGTATTCTTGCCTGGAGAATCCCCATGGACAGAGGAGCCTGGTGGGCTACAGTCCATGGGGTCACACAGTCTGACATGACTGAAGAGATTTAGATCAAATTTCATCCACCTAACAGCCCTATAAAGTCAATTTTATCAGACTTGGTGGCCATCTTTTTTTTCCCCCCCCAGGAGAAAGTGAATTTTAAGGAGGGTTAGCAATTAGGACTTGAATCCAGATTCCACTGTTTTAACCACCCCAATGACTGCCTGATAAAGTGAGTGGGCGGACACCCTTAGCAGTAGTCCCAAAGCTCTGAAGGATGAGGATCTCCCCCAGGAAATTCTGAAGTTCAACATTCAAGTCACCATCTGCATAAACCACTTCCAAATATGCATAAACCATCTGCTTTAGAATATGCAGTTATACAGATGTTTGTGATAGGGACACGCTGACACACATTATTCTTAAGTAGAGCAACTTCACATGGTGACCATTATGGGTTACCCACTAGCAAGAATATATTTCTGTGCAGTTAAATGCACGATGGTGATTTAATATTAAAGTAGAGCAATTCCTTCTGAGAGTTCCACTTAAAGGAAATGGCTGGGGTTTGGATGGTTTATTGGGTGAAAATAATAGCCAGCTGTCTTCAGAGATCCAGGATGGGCAAAATGATTGAGTTAATGCAGGCAGACTTTTTAGGGGGTTCACACATGAATTTTGAAAGGCAGTGGTTAGCAGAACAAAACTCTCCCACACAAACTCACAAATTGTGCTGTAATTAATTCCACACCTTGAGTCCCCACTGTGTGTCAGGAACTATCTAAGTGCTGGCAACAGCAGAGTGTAAAGTCACCCAAGTCCTTACTTGTGTGCAGCCTCCAAGCTCTCGCTTACAAAGGAAAATTCAGGCCGAGCGGATCCCCACTGCACCACTTGGGACAAATCTCTCTTGTATCATAATTTATGGCCCTTTTATGATTTCTTCATGTGTTGAGTTTGACTAGGCAAAGAGAAAGTTCTGAGGCTATGTCACGTCCATCATTATTCCCAGAGCTCTAGCCTGCTATCCTTCACTATAATAGTTACTGAAGGCCTGATTTTGAGATACAGTAAGTCCCCTCCGTATGAACCTTCATGTTGCACAGTTTCAAAGATGGGAAGGTGTGTTCCATCAACATCAGGCACATATGAAATGGCAGCTGGCCCTCTGTCTCCTATTGCTGATGATGCTTCAGCTCTACCATCTCCTATTTCCTCTCCCTCTCTAGTCAGTAACTTTTCTTCCTGTGAATTCTGGCGGCCCCTCTATGCTGGTTGTAGTCCTGTATGATTGTACTTTTGAAGGTACTGTACTGTAAGATTAAAAATGCTTTCTTTATTTCTTGTTTGCTTTTTTTATGTATTATTTTTATGTATACATATTATTGTATACATTATACATTATATTATACATTATATTTTGTATATATTATTTTATGTATACATATTATTGCATACAGTATTTTATTGTATACATATTATTTAATGTGTGAAATGTATTATAAACCTATTATAGTACATACTACATACTGGACTGTGTTAATTTAGTGCATAGGTTACCGTTGTTGGACTTATGAGCAAATTGGACTTACAAACGCACTCCGGGGATGGAACTCTTCTGTATATAGGGGACTTGCTATACCAGGGTCATACAGTAAGAGATATATGACCACAGACACAGCATCCGTGGATGATGGGAGAGGGGTAAGTCCAGACTGAGCTTGAGGAAAGGGCTCCAGGAAAAGCCATCCTTGACCATCAGAAGTACCTGGCTGGATATGGAAAGATTTACAAACTGGAAGCCCATTGTAAATAAATTCAGGAGTTCATTTTATTTCTCCTAAATACAAAGACTTGGTAAACGGAACACTTGGGGAATCTTCAGAATGTGGCAGGATACTGAGAAAGACAAACAAGGAAATCTAAAAGAAAAATACCCGCTGCGGACTCCACAGGAAGCAGGCAAGAGGCTCTGGTGGCTTCCACACGGGTTTCAGCTTGATGAGGGGAAAAGGAAGATGGTGGGTGATACGGCCCTCAGGACTGTATGAGTCGTTTCCAGCACATGTGCCCCTGCTGCGGACACACCTGGAACACGGTCTCCTCTCAGTGGCCAAGTCCGGGGCTGTGGCCACAGGGAAAAGGAGCAGACCGAGTCCCCGCAGCCCAGAGCCCTGCCTGTCTTTGGTTTCATCCAGCCCAGGAACCCAAACAGCTCCAGCTCTGGAAACCTGTGTCTTCAGAGTGGAGATGGCCGCACTGTGGGTGTCAGTGCAGCGCCCCGAGTCTGGTACCCCAGTCGGGCTTTGGGATTACTTTCGGCCGCTGGCAACCATACGGCCCTGAAGTACTTTAGGGGGTGCCTTGCTGCTCGGACAACTGTAGATACTGTGGCTCCTGGATACAAGCTGGAGTTATTCCTGGAAAGGATCTGGGGCATTTGGAAGTCGATTCATGACACCTTCTTCAGAAATGTAAAAGGAAAGCCGGAGTTGGAGACAAAAGTTGAGTCCCTATCGTTGAGGGGGAAGTCTCAAAAACCGGTTTGTAATTTAGGTCTCTTCATCAGGAATGCTGACTATTTAGGACTGGCAGAACACCGCGCTGCCACGCTCTCACCTACCCTGCATCAGAGTGTGCCGCGTTGTGCCCACTGCTGACTGCAGCTGCCCTTTCCTGTTCAAGCCAGCTCACCGGGGTCTCCAGGACACAGATCTCTCCCCTCCTCCACCCCCGCACCCTCCTTCCCTGTAAACGCAGGACCACAGGTCGGCTGAAGTGAGTGTATGGATGACCTCTAAAAGCAGGGTGGCAGCGAGACCTAATTCCATGTGCCAGAATGTTCGCTTTTCATTTCTAATTATAATAGTCGCATGTGTGTTGTGCTGTGCTCAGTCGCCTCAGTGTGTCTGACTCTGTGACCCCATGGACTGTAACCCGCCAGGCTCCTCTGTCCATGGGATTCTCCAGGCAAGAATACTGGAGTGAGTTGCCATTCCCTTCTCCAAGGGATCTTACCGACCTAGGGATAGAACCCACGTCTCTGGTATTGCAGGCAGATTCTTTACAGCTGATCCACCAAGGAAACCCAATAAATGCATACATATAATAATAAATAAATACATTTATAATATTTATTTATGTGGCTTCCCTCGTAGCTAAGTTGGTAAAGAATGCAGGAGACCTGGGTTTGATCCCTGGGTTGGGAGGAGGCTCTGGGGAAAGAAATGGCAAACCACTCCAGTATTCTTGCCTGGAGAATCCCATGGACAGAAGAGCCTGGTGGGCTATAGTCCATGGGGTCTCAAGAGCCGGACATGACTTAGTGTCTAAACCACCACCATAATATATATATATATATATTTTTTTATAAAACATAATAAATATATAACATAAATAACATATAAAGACAAATAATATATATACAATGGATGATGAGAAAGGGCTTCCCTTGTGACTCAGCTGGTAAAGAATCCACCTGCAATGCAGGAGACTTGGGTTCCATCCCTGGGTTTGGAAGATCCCCTGGAGAAGCGAAAGGTTACCCATTCCAGTATTCTGGCCTGGAGAATTCCACGGATTGTATAGTCCACAGGGTCGCAAAGAGTCAGACACAACTGAGTGATTTTCACTCACTCACCCATGATGAGGAAAAAAAAAATATATATATATATATATTTCCTGTTTAGAAATGCAATCATGTCATAGACTTAGGAATGGAAGAAGCATCACAGGACAGGACACATTTGACAGCTGAGCAGCTCTGGTCCACACAGCTGGTCTGGGGAAGCCACAAAGCAAAGCACTGTCCCCCTTAATCTAAGCTTCTATCACTTGTCCCAGAGGAGAGCTGATTCTGGATACAGGTGAGCTCTCACTCTCTTTATGTGGTGTACTTGTGAGACATACTTACTGATCCACTACTGGCTTCTGCCCCATATCTCTGAGCTGGGCTAATCTTCCTAAAGAAGAAGGTGGCCATGTCTCCAAGGTGTTGGTAGAGCCCTATTTCATACCTGATGTCCCAACCCAATCATTTTGAGAACCTCGCAGCCTCTCCAAGGAGCCCCAGTGTGGAAGAGAAATGCATGGTGCTGCCCTGATGTCGCTTCTCCACTCAAAACCTTAAAACTCCTCCCCTGCTGCAGCTGCTGCAAAGTCGCTTCAGTCGTGTCCGACTCTGTGACCCCATAGACAGCAGCCCACCAGGCTCTCCCGTCCTTGGGATTCTCCAGGCAAGAACACTGGAGTGGGTTGCCATTGCCTTCTCCAATGCATGAAAGTGAAAGTGAAAGTGAAGTTGCTCAGTCGTGTCCGACTCTTCGCGATCCCATGGACTGCAGCCTACCAGGCTCCTCCATCCATGGGATTTTCCAGGCAAGAGTACTGGAGTGGGTTGCCATTGCCTTCTCTGAAACTCCTCCCCATTCACTGCTAACTCACTCATCTTCAAACTGTTAATTTATTTTTAAGTTATTTCCTCTATTTTTTTCAGGCTATGCCAGAGATTTTATTTCGGTTTTCACATTTACATTTGTCAACGCTAATTTAAGCAGATACTTGGAAAGGTACTTTTGAGATGAAAGTGAAAAAGTGAAAATGTTATTTGCGCAGTCCTGTTCGACTCTTTGTGAACCCATGGACTGTAGCCTGCCAGGCTCCTCTGTCTATGGAATTTTCCAGGCAAGAATACTGGAGTGGGTGGCCATTGCCTTGTCCAGGTGATCTTCCTGACCCAGGGATCAAACCTGAGTCTCCTGTATTGTGGTCAGATTCTTTACCATCTGAGCCACGAGAGAAGCCCAGCTGTTCCCTAATCATCCACAAATCAACACATGAAGTGTGAGTGTTTGGGGAGTTAACTTTTCCACTGTGACTAAGGAAACAACACCAAAAGCACTGAAGTGACAGACTTCATGTTGTTTTAGAGAATAAAAGCGACTCACTTATGTCACCTATACACAAGCAAATCGGAGAATGGGAGAAATTAAACAGGTTTATTTTCAAGATTTAGATATTTCTGTTAAATTATTCCATCTGTAGTTAAGTCCTTTTGAGTTCCTTGGGTCTCGTTACTAGCCCTTTAGGTCATAAGATTAGATCAGATGAACCGGAAGAACTTTATCACTTGTTTAGTTTGATTCTATGATTATGAGTTTTTGTTTTTTTTAAAGCCAGTCAACTTGAGAAACGAACATAAAGGCTGTAGGATAAAAATCCATCTTCATTTTTCTCTCCCTATTTACTCATAGTCTGAAAAAGGAAGGTGAGTCATTCGTGTCCATATTTCACACAAGAATTATTTTCCAGTTTAAAATGAATTAATAAAAGCTAAGATCTATTTTAATCAATCTCAGAAGTTGAATGATTAAGTAAACTCCATCAAATACTTAAGTTATCATAAGTTGTCATAAAGAACTTAGCTTTCTTTTTGAAATCCTATGATTTCATAACCATTTTTTCCTTTAATGGATTATTTTCTCCTGGAACTGATTACGGTTGATACTAAGTAACCTTATGGGTCAACCTTATAGTTTTGACATTTCGAAAACTTCTCAGTGGCTACAGTGATGTAGTTTATCAAAGTCTGTCTGTAATGAGATGCCAATATATGAATCCACAGTGAGGACTTGGCCTGTAGACAGATCTTAAGCTAAATCCTTAAAAATTTTAAACCCATAAAAATTAAAATGTTACACCTTAATATAAATTTCTGCTATACTTAGTATGAGATTTTGCTATAAATTCAGAGTGTGGAGTATAGACAATTAACAAATTCAAATAGATTTCTATTTGGGAAGAGTGAAACTTCAGGATCTAAAAGAGACATCATCCCTCTTCACTCTGTACAGATATTAAGCCATGCTAAGGAATTCGGAACAATTCAGGCACTGTTTTTCTACCGCAGTGTCTCTAGAGTTGTGGCCCCACCCCCAAATTCATACACTGAAGTCCTAGCCCAGCTACCTCAGGCTGTGACTGCATTTGGAGATGGTGTCTTAAAGAGGTAATTAAAAATGAGGCTTCAGGTTGGGCCCTATGACATGACTGGTATCCACACAGGAAGAGGAGATTGGAACACAGACATGTAGAGAAATGACTGTGAGAAGGCACAGGAGAAGGTGGCCATCTGTGAGTCAAAGAGAGCGGCCTCAGACAAAATCAACCCTCTTGACATCTTGATCTTAGACTTCTGGCCTCCAGAATTGTAAGAAAATACATTCTTACTGGTTCAGTCACCCAGTCTGTGGTACTTTCTTATGGCAGCTAACAAACTAACACCATAGTTAACTTTTAAAACTGTATTATAAATGTAGAAAATAATATAGAAAACCAGTTGCAAAAATATATGCTGATGTTAACAATCAGTTCAATTCAGTCAGTTCAGTTGCTCAGTCGTGTCCGACTCTTTGCGACCCCATGAATCGCAGCACGCCAGGCCTCCCTGTCCATCACCAACTCCCAGAGTTCACTCAGACTCATATCCATCGAGTCGGTGATGCCATCCAGCCATCTCATCTTCTGTCGTCCCTGTTTCCTCCTGCCCCCAATCCCTCCCAGCATCAGAGTCTTTTCCAATGAGTCAACTCTTCACATGAGGTGGCCAAAGTACTGGAGTTTCAGCTTTAGCATCATTCCTTCCAAAGAAATCCCAGGGCTGATCTTTAGAATGGACTGGTTGGATCTCCTTGCAGTCCAAGGGACTCTCAAGAGGCTTCTCCAACACCACAGTTCAAAAGCATCAATTCTTTGGCACTCAGCTTTCTTCACAGTCCAACTCTCACATCCATATATGACCACTGGAAAAACCATAGCCTTGACTAGATGGACCTTAGTTGGCAAAGTAATGTCTCTGCTTTTCAATATGCTATCTAGGTTGGTCATAACTTTCCTTCCAAAGAGTAAGCATCTTTTAATTTCATGGCTGCAGTCACCATCTGCAGTGATGTTAACAATATGGAAGTGTAGAATCAGTGAAGTGTAAAATATTTTAATATTTGGGTCAGAGGTGCGTGTGTGTGCTCAGTTGTGTCTGATTCTTTGTGACCCCATGCACTGTAGCCCACCAGTCTCCTCTATCCATGACATTTTCCAGGCAAGAATACTGGAGTGGGTTGCCATTTCCTCCTCTAGGGGATCCTCTCGACCCCAGGGACTGAACCCACATCTCAGGGGGCTCCTGCATTGGCAGGTGGATTCTTTACCCCTGAGCCAACCGGAATACAGGAAACAGTCACAAATAACTACAAGGGATGGTAAGAATCTTGTGATGCCTGCTTCAGAAAGAAGAGCTTTCACTTTTTATTTAAGTGGCTGGCCGTTTCTCCTTTGAGTAACACAAAGGATATATATGGAATGTTCAGGGGGGTTAATGGAATTTCCAATTCCTGTCTCTCAAAGATGGGGTCCCCTTTTGTGTGACACCCTGCACTACTACTAGGGTGGCTTAACTCCCCCCCAACCCCCACCAACACGGGGTCTTTTCAGTGGTTGAGGGACAAGCTTATGGATGTAGGTAATGAAGTGATGAGAGAGTTAATTTTTAGGTAGGTTGATAAGGAGTCTGGGGCTCTCCAGAAGAGAGGGATCCAGGATGCTCGAGAAGGAGAAAGGGATCCAGGGCTCTCAATGATTAAGCCTGGTCCCTGGTCCCGAAGCTAGATATTCTTCTTCAGAAATCACGAATCCGACATCATTTACCATAAACTATCAGTGAGATGCAGGAGGAGGTGAAACAGATGTTATTAAAATTCATCTTCATTCATTTCTAAGAAAACAATAAAGCTTTCATACATGGTTCATGTATTGCTGAAGCCTGGCTTGGAAAATTTTAAGCATCACTTTACCAGTGTGTAAGATGAGTGCAATTGTGTGGTAGTTTGAACATTCTTTGGCATTGCCTTTCTTTGGGATTGGAGAAGGAAACGGCAACCCACTCCAGTATTCATGCCTGGAAAATCCCATGGACTGAGGAGCCTGGTGGGCTACAATCCATGGGGTCACAAAGAGTCAGACATGACTGAGCGACTTCTGTGTGTGTGTGTGTGTGTGTGTGTGTGTGTGTGTGTGTCTGTTCTTTGGGATTGGAGTGAAAACTAACCTTTTCCAGTCCTGTGGCCACTGCTGAGTTTTCCAAATTTGCTGCATATTGAGTGTACCACTTTCACAGCACCATCTTTCAGGATTTGAAATAGCTCAACTGGGATTCCATCACCTCCACTAGCTTTGTCCCTAGTGATGCTTCCTAAGGCCCACTTGACTTCCCGTTCCAGGACGTCTGGCTCTAGGTGAGTGATCACACCATCATGATTATCTGGGTCATGAATCCTTCTGTGTATTCTTGCCACCTCTTCTTAATATCTTCTGCTTCTGTTAGGTCCCTACCATTTCTGTCCATTTTGGTATCTCTAATTTTCTTGAAGAGATCTCTAGTCTTTCCCATTCCATTGTTTTCCTCTATTTCTTTGCATTGATCACTGAGGAAGCTTTTCTTATCTCTCCTTGCTATTCTTTGGAACTCTGCATTCAAATGTATTCAAGAAGAGGATAATGTGATGATAAGAAATACCAAAGTCTATTTTATTTGACTCAAACCAACCATTGTGTGTGCATGCTAAGTCAATTGAGCTGTGTCCAACTCTTTGCAACCCTACAGACCGTAGCCCATCAGGTTCCTCTGTCCATGGGATTCTCCGGGCAAGAGTACTGGAATGCGTTGCCATTTTCTCCTCCAGGGGATCTTCCCAACCCAAGGATCGAACCTGCGTCTCTTGCGTCTCCTGTGTTGGCAAGTGGATTCTTTACCACTAGTGCCACCTGGGAAACGGTACATATATACCACTGTTACATATATAAACATGTACAATATTAGGAGACCAAGGATATGCTTATGGTATATTTCAGGATAAAACATTGATCAAATATTTTTATATGGGTAATTTCCAAAGTGTGAGTATAAAAGTGCTGAAAGTCAGCCAGTCCACAGATATTTATTGACGGTCTACAATGGTTATACAGGTCATGCCCCTGAGAACACAGCAAGAACCAGATGCTGCTTGTGTCTTCAAGGGTCTCACTTCCTCCCAGGGAGTGATAAACAGACATGAAATCCATTAACAGATTAAAAAACATGATTATAGACATAGGTAATTGCTAAGAAGAAAACATACTTTGATGAAGGATGACTTGGCACTGCTGAGAGCAGTGCTGGTTTATCCAGGAGGGCTGAGGAGGCCACTTTGAGGGAATATTTCAGTTGAAACTGAATGAGTACCCAATAAAATTCTGGAGTAAGCATATTCAAGAAAAAGGGAGAATCAGTGCAAAAATATACTGTGCAAGGGGGTCAAACTTAGCATGACCACAGGAGAGAGAGACGAATGGCTAGATGGCAGTGAATGAGGGTAACAGTCAGACCTAAATGTACAGATTCGAACTCAGGGGTGGGCGAGATGGTACAGATACCCTGTCTTGCAGAGGAGCATGGATCTTACCTTAACTGGATTCAATTTTAAGCAGGGACTGACATGATCTTGCTATGCTTCTAAAATATCACTATGGCTGCTTGGATTGAAAGTGGACTGTCTGGGGTTGGCATAAAGGAGGTGAAATCCAAAGAAGGGGCAGGATGAAGGCCTCTTGGAGTGACTGTCATAGAGCAGATGGTGAGAAGTACTGAGGTTCATGACAGCTTTTGGATGAAGAACCAAGTGGACTTGCAGGCGAGTGTAATGGGAGGGGGAAGTGGGAACCGGGGGAACTTAATTGTGTGGGTATGACCTGTCATCTGTTGAGGTGAAGAATACTCCATCAGACTGAGCCCTGTTAACCTAAAGTCTCAACATCTCTGAATTTCATGAATAGAAAGGAGATAAATATACCTCTTTCAAAAAGTTCATTACATGCATCAAATGTATCAGCAATCAGCTGGCAGACTAACCTCCTGCACAAATACGGAACAGAGTACTTATCTTCTCGATTTTGGCCTAGAGTCTTCTGTACACCCACCCAGATAAATATTTCTAATGCTAATAAAATAAATATTTATTCAATTAGATAAATACTTCTAATTTCTCAGTTGTGTCCAACACTTTGCGACCCCATGGACTGCAGCCCACCAGGATCCTCCATCCATGGGATTTTCTACGAAACAGGACTGAAGTGGGTTGCCATGCCTTTCTTCAGTAGATCTTCTTGACCCAGGGATTGAATCCTAGTCTCCTGTATTGCAGGCAGACTCTTTACCATCTGAACCACCAGGAAAATCATTTCTAAAGCCAGGAAAGAATATTTCAAAACCCTGGCTTATGGAGAATCCTATGCGTGTTAGTCACTCAGTCGTGTTTGACTCTTTACGACCCCATGGACTGTAGCCTCCCCCAGGCTCCTTTGTCCATGGGATTCTCCAGGTAAGATTACTGGAGTGGGTTGCCATTTCCTTCTCTAGGGGACCTTCCTGACCCAGGGATTGAACCCTGGTCTCCTGCATTGTAGGCAGATTCTTTACCATCTGAGACACGAGGGAAGCCTGGAGAATCCTATATCCATTGATAAAAACTTACAATGAACTTTACAAAACTTTACAAAACTTACAAAAACTTTACACTGTTCTCAAAGTGACATGTCATTTTGTCATGTTGACATTTCTCACAAAATGAAAGCTACATTTTTGGACCACTTTCTTATATACTGCTTAGAATCAGTTTTCCAAAGTTGTCTATTCACGTGGCTTGTTCTATAATTTTAAAGGTATAGTAATCCTATGGCATTAACTTTTAAGTTACTATTGTTTATTCTAATAAATGGCAGTGCCTCAAATTCCTTATGATGGTTAGATCTATAGATCAACTTGGCCAGACTATAGTGCTCACTAATTTAATCAAACACACAGAGACACACACACACACTCAGTAGCTACTCTTCTAGCAGCTATCAAGCATAAAGTATAGTATTACTAACTATAGTTACCACACTGTACATGAGATCCTAGAATCTAGAACTGATTTAACAACTGCAAGCTTGTACTCTTTGACCAACATCTCCCTACATTCCCCACCCTTCAGCCTCTGGTAATCTCGCCTCTAGTCTCTGTTTCTATGCATTTGTTTTTTTTTAAATTTCACATATAAGTGATATCATAGAGTATTTACCTTTCTCTGTCTGACTCATCTGCTCAGAATAAGCAAATGTCAGGCTTTACGTTTATTTATGGCTAAATGATATTATACTGTATTCTTTATCTATTTATCCATTGACACTTAGATTGCTTCCATATCTGGCTATTGTGAATAATCATGAATGAAAAATGAATAATAAATATGATGGTGAAGAAATTTCTTTGGGATCCTATTTTCCTTTTCTTTGGAAATATACCTAGAAGTGAGTATACGGTAGTTCTCTTAATATCTTGAGGACCCTCCATACTGTTTGCCATAGTAGAGGCACCAATTTCCATTCTTACCAAAAATGCCAAAGGATCCCCTTTTCTCCACATCCTTACCAATATTTATCTCTTATCATTTTGATGATAGTCATTATATCAGGTGTGAGGTGATATTTCACTTTAGTTTTAATTTGCATTTCTTTAGTGATCAGAGGTTGAGTACCTTTTCATGTACCTGTTGGCTTTTGGCATGTCTTCTTGAAAAAAAAAGTCTATTCAGTTTCTCTACCTATTTTTTTTTTTTTTTACTTTTTAAAAATGTATTTATTTTTAATTAAACCAAATTGCTTTACAGTATTATATTGGTTTCTGCCAAACATCATGAATCATATGTCCCCTCCCTCTTGAACCTACATTCCACCTCCCTCCTCATCCCACTCCTCTAGGTTGTTACAGAGCACTGGTTTGAGTTCCTGGAGTCATACAGCAGATTTCAGTTAGCTATCTATTTTACATACGGTGATACTGTTTCCATGTTACTCTTTTCATACATCTCACGCTCTCCTTGCTCTTCCCCCTCCTCCCATCACTGTGTCCACAAGTCTGTCCTCTATATCTGTGTGTCCATTGCTACTGTGAAAATAATTTCCTTAGTACTGTCTTTCTAGATTCCATATGTATGCATTGGAAGTGGAAGTGAAGTCGCTCAGTCGTGTCCAACTCTTTGCGACACCATGGACTGTAGCCCACCAGGCTCCTCCATCCATGGGATTCTCCATCCATGGGATTCTCAAGAATACTGGAGTGAGTTGCCACTTCCTTCTCCATGGGATCTTCCTGACCCAGGGATCGAACCCATGTCTCCTGCATTGCAGGCAGATGCTTTAACCTCTGAGCCACCAGGGAAGCCCTGGTGTATGCGTTAGCATACAATATCTGTTTTTCTCTTTCTGACTTACTTCACTCTGTAAAATAGGCTCTAGGTTCATCCACCTCATTAGAACTAACTGAAATATGTTCCTTTTTATGGCTGAGTATTATTTTGTTTGTGTATCTGTACCACAGCTTCTTTTTCCATTCATCTGTCAATGGACATCTAGGTTGCTTCCATATTATAACTATTTTAAAGTGCTACAATAAGTTCTTTATATATTTTGAATATTAATCAGTTCAGCTCAGTTCAGTAGCTCAATCACGTCTGATTCTTTGCGACCCCATGAACCACAGCACGCCAGGCCTCCCTGTCCATCACCAACTCCCGGAGTTCACCGAGACTCATGTCCATTGAGTCGGTGATGCCATCCAGCCATCTCATCCTCTATCGTCCCCTTCTCCTCCTGCCCTCAATCTTTCCCAGCATCAGGGTCCTTTTCAGTGAGTCAGCTCTTCACATCAAGTAGCCAAAGTATTAGAGTTTCAGCTTCAACATCAGTCCTTCCAATGAACACCCAGGACTGATCTCCTTTAGGATGGACTGGTTGGATCTCCTTGCAGTCCAAGGGACTCTCAAGAGTCTTTTCTAACACCACAGTTCAAAAGCATCAATTCTTCGGCACTCAGCTTTCTTCACAATCCAACTCTCACATCCATACATGACCACTGGAAAAACCATAGCCTTGACTAGACGGACCTTTGTTGGCAAAGTAACGTCTCTGCTTTTTAATATGCTGTCTAGGTTGGTCATAACTTTCCTTCCAAGGAGTAAGCGTCTTTTAATTTCATGGCTGCAGTCACCATCTGCAGTGATTTTGGAGCCCCCAAAAATAAAGTCAGCCACTGTTTCCACTGTTTCCCCACCTATTTTCCATGAAGTGATGGGACCGGATGCTATGATCTTAGTTTTCTGAATGTTGAGCTTTAAGTCAACTTTTTCACTCTCCTCTAATACCTTGTCAGATATATGATTTTCAAATACTTTCTTTCATTCCATAGGCTGCCTTTTCATTGCATTGATGGTCTTCTTTGCTGTGCATAAGCTATTAATTTGATGTAGTCCTACTTGTTGTTTTTTGTTTTTTTCCTGCTCTTAATATTCTGTGTGATAGCACCTCCTTCATAACAACAAACTCAGTTTTATCATATATTCATCCTTCATTTTCAATGAAGTTATAAAAACGGATAATGTATTATTGTTAAAAATTTTTTTCTCACTGCCAGGAAGAACCCTTCTCAAAATTATTGTTCCCAAACTGACTCAAAAAAGAAGCTTGCTCAAGAATTTTTGTACAGTGGTGAGTAATTCAACAAAACAAAACAAAAAAACAAGCCAGAGAACTCTTTTAACACTGACCCAATCAAAAAATGGGCCAGAGAACTAAATAGACATTTCTCCAAAGAAGACATACAGATAGCTAAGAAACACATGAAAAGATGCTCAACATCACTCATTATCAGAGAAATGCAAATCAAAACCACTATGAGGTACCATTTCACGCCAGTCAGAATGGCTGCAATCCATAAGTCTACAAGCAATAAATGCTGGAGAGGGTGTGGAGAAAAGGGAACTCTCTTACACTGTTGGTGGGAATGCAAACTAGTACAGCCATTATGGAGAACAGTGTGGAGATTCCTTAAAAAACTGGAAATAGAACTGCCTTATGATCTAGCAATCCCACTGCTGGGCATACACACTGAGGAAACCAGAAGGGAAAGAGACACGTGTACCCCAATGTTCATCACAGCACTGTTTATAATAGCCAGGACATGGAAGCAACCTAGATGCCCATCAGCAGATGAATGGATAAAGAAAGCTGTGGTACATATACACAATGGAGTATTACTCAGCCATTAAAAAGAATACATTTTAATCAGTTCTAATGAGATGGATGAAACTGGAACCTATTATACAGAGTGAAGTAAGCCAGAAAGAAAAACACCAATACAGTATACTAACGCATATATATGGAATTTATAAAGATGGTAACAATAACCCTGTGTAGGAGACAGCAAAAGAGACACTGATGTATAGATCAGTCTTATGGACTCTATGGGAGAGGGAGAGGGTGGGGAGTTTTGGGAGAATAGCATTGAAACATGTATAATATCATGTATGAAACGAGTCACCAGTCCAGGTTCGATGCATGGTACTGGATGCTTGGGGCTGGTGCACTGGGATGACCCAGAGGGAGAGGAGGAGAGGGAGGAGGGTGGAGGGTTCAGGATGGGGAACACGGGTATACCTGTGGTGGATTCATTTCGATATTTGGCAAAACTAATACAATATTGTAAAGTTTAAAAATAAAATTTAAAAAAAAAAGAGAGAGAGAAAAAAAAAAAAACACTACATGATCCCAATTTCTGGGACAGATATCTGGAAAGAGATACTTTGTTCTGGTTAGAGCTGGTCCATTTCCTCATGACCCACCAATGAAACTCCCAGAGAGGGAGGGAGATAGAAAGGGCATTCTAAGGACAGGATGCTGATCCATGCAGAGTTCTATGATGATGCATTGACCAATGTCTCTCAGCCTTCAAGACACAGCATGGTGACCTTTTTTTCTTTTCCCCAGGAGAATATGGAGAGGCACCTAAAAGGCCTCTTACTGCAGTTTCTATGGGAATGAGCCTGAACACCTCTTCCTTGATCTGTCTCAGGAGAGGATACCTGCTCCTTCTCCTGCCCTCCCACATAACTCTACAGTTATCCGTGTCCTGTTCTGTACTGTATATTTCACCTGAGACAGTGCACTGATGTGGTGTCCATAGGTTACCATTGCCTCAATTATGTTGACTCCACTGGGCAGAGTGAAGGTCTTGCTCACCCTTGTGATCAGCTGCCCAGAATGTGCAGAGCAGGTGCCCCCACTCCTCTTATGAATGAGTCCCCAGTACACTCCACTGTCAGAAACTAGGAAAAGTGTGACTGTCTACAACAAACTCTGGCAGAGAGACTGCCTCAAGCAACCAAGCGGTACCCGAAAGGCTGGAATCTTATTACTCTTAACTTGAAATCTAGATCAGAATCCTCACTTGCAGACAGGAAATTTCATCTCCTCCAAGGATGACTCAGCAAAGTGACAGGTACCATTTATTGAGAGCTCTAACAGAATCATGTCAACCATATTCTCTTAGAAGAGTGAATGCTTGTTAGACTTTCAAAATCCTTCTGTGGGAGACAATGTTGACGAAGCATCTGTTCGATACTGCTGTCTTTTGTCTTCATTTTGATTTTAAGTAATATTTCAACTTAACTCTTAAAAATTGGTAACAAATTCATATATGCTGTAAGTGAAAAAATCCAAGCTATACAACTAAAAGTCTTCTAAAACTCCACCTCCTGTCCATTCAGCTAACTCCTCTCAATGTCACCACTGTTACTAGTCTTAGTGAATCCTAAAGACTTTTTTTTACACTTCAAAAATAAATTCTCATTCCCTCCTTTTCACAAAATGATAATGACAAAACAATTCATCAGTTCTAAAGGAAGTTTAAAACAATGTGGAGAAATTATCAGGTTCATAAATGGATGAAATTTAGTGAACACAAAGGAAAAGAGGAGCTGACAGAAAAGAAAATAATAAAGTGACAAAGTGGGTTTTATTTGCTTCTCCATCAGCCTTGAGCAAAGGAGAAGAGACCCTTCACTCAGCTAAGTGTGAAAGGTCTTGGCAAGCCTGTGGGTGTCTGTATGCTTCAAGGCAGACTTGTTTGGGCACCAGTCTTTCCAAATAAAAAGCTTAGAGTCTGCCAGGAACATGGAGAACAATAGCAGACCAAGTGGTCTGCTACAGCTTATGGTCAGAAGAACTATATGAAATGGCACGGATACTCTTAATGAGATCTTGATCACCTTGCTGTATTCCTCTATCTCAGAGCTCCCATTTTCCTTTGCTCCCTCTTTTCTGTCATCTGGGCAGTATTAATGGAGAAATGGGGATGAACCACAACAATTATATGGAAAAGAAAGTGGAAAAAATCCAAACTACTTTCCCCCAAAAGGTCTGGATGTGCTCATTTGTGTTGGACTCTTTGCAACCCCATATATGTCTGGGCAAATCTAAAAGCCAGTGTTCCTATGATTGAGATGATTGCAAGTTTCAGAATATATAATTTCTTTCAGAAGTTTCAAGTTATATTTTTAAACACATAGACATCACACAATTCTTGTCTAAACTGTAAGCTATTATTTAGATCTGTCTTAATTTGTTTTAATACAACCTGATCTTTTCCATTTATAACAAATATAGACAGCATATTAAAAGGCAAAGACATCACTTTGTAACAAAGGTTCATATAGTCAAAGCTATGTTTTTTCCAGTAGTCATGTACAGATGTGAGTGTTGGACCATAAAGAAGGCTGAGCAGTAATGAAATTATGCTTTTGAATTGTGGTGCTGCAGAAGACTCTTTAGGGCCCTTTGGACTACAAGGAGATCAAACCAGTCAATCCTAAAGGAAATCAACCCTGAATATTCATTGGAAGGACTGATGCTAAAGCTGAAGCTGAAGCTCCAATACTTTGGCCACTTGATGCGAATAGCCCACTCACTGGAAAGGATCCTGATGCTGGGAAAGACTGACGGCAAAAGGAGAAGGGGGCAACAGAGAATGAGATGGTTAGATAGCATCACCAACTCAACGGATATGAATTTGAGCAAACTCCAGAAGACAGTGGAGGACAGAGGAGTCTGGCGTGCTACAGTCCACGGGGTTGCAAAGAGTCAGACACGACTTAGTGATTGAACAACAATCTTTTCTATCTCCCATAAGGTTGCAGTTCAACTAGTAGTGATTTTAGATCAGTGCAGAAATACTGCAAATATTGAACAAGATTCATCCCCATGAACCTATTTTTAGTACCGATACCACTCTGCTGTTGAAAAGGACAGTTACATACGGTTGTTCCTGGTCATATATTGGAGGTCTGCACCTGCCCAAAGGAAGGGGAGCCAGTCTCTAGCTGGCCACAGAACGCAGCACCTTCTTGTCATTCTCCCAAAGGCACTGCATATGCTAGCTCAGCCTTGAAGCCAAGGACTTTCAAACCACTGGCAGTAACAGGTGCCATCATGATTACGCTCGTATGGGAGATGGCACATCAGTTCATATGGCAGAGTCCTGCATTATACCTATTGACTGGCTTAATTATTACTCACGCCACTTTCACTCTTAAGCATGTTTGGGACTAGATGACCTATTATAGTCATCCTAGTCTTGTCAGAGATTAATTTACAGGGCTTAACTGAATCCCCTTTAATGCTATACTCTTGAGAATTGCTGTCATTCAGTTGATAAGTTGTGTCCGACTCTTTTCGACTCCATGGGCTGGAGAATGCCAGGCGTCCCTGTCCTTCACCAGTAGCCATGGTGGTCTCTTGGCTATGTTGTATTTCCTTTTGAAATCTACTTTGTAGTGTGTGTGTGTTAGTCACTCAGTTGTGTCTAACTCTTTGTGACCCCGTGGACTATAGCCTGCCAGGCTCCTCTGTCCATGGAATTCTCCAGGCAAGAATACTGGAGCGAGTTGTCATTCCCTTCTCTAGGGGATCTTCCTGACATAGGGATCGAACCCAGGTCTTGAATTTTTAAAATCAGCCAAAAATGTGTCCTGCTTCATGGTGGTTAGGAGAGTTGTGCTTTTTTTCAACTATCCTGTATATGCATGAAAAGAGAAAGTTGGTGAGAGAATAATAAGTATTCTGCAGTAACTCTCTGAGTCTCCCACAGAGGAGTTCTTGATCTAATTATGCACATTCTCAAATCCTTTCTGGGCCACCTTGTCTGTGCCTAGTTTTGGCACTGACTTGTGCAACCTGATAACACCACAGGCAGCTGAGGGAATTCCATAATCCTCACTGGTCTGGCACAGTGAATCCCTGTGAAGTCTGGATCATGCCAATCACAGGAAAAAAAAAAAAAAAAAAACTATTTACTTTTGAGTTGTTGAAAGCTCTGGATGCTTCCGTCATTTGCAAACCATATAAGAAATGGATGTCGCTGCAGGGTATGAAATCCAGCTTTTTTTCTCATGCAATTACCTGTGTATTTTTTAGGAATCTTTGTTTTAATTTGAACGTTTGGGTCAGTAATCAGTGCAGATTCTAAATAGGGAAACTAGCAGAGCACGGGTTGGCAACTTTTTTCTATAAAGAACTAGGTAATAAACATTTTATGCTTTGCATGCCAATAACATTCTTTGTTAAAAACCACTCCTCTGCCTTGTAGCACAAAAGCAGCTGTAGACAAGGAGTAAACTAATGAGCATGACTGTGTTCCAATAAAACTTTATTTATAAAAGGAGCTGGCAGGCTGGATTTGGCCTATGGGCCATAGTTTGCTGACCCCTAGTTAAATGACTCAACTGCCCTCTGGTGTTTCCCTTTGGTTATCTGTTGGAAAATGTGCTCTTATCATCATTATTAGTTCAGTTCAGTTCAGTAGCTCAGTCCTGTCTGACTCTTTGTAACCCCACGGACTGCCAGGCTTCCCTGTCCATCATCAACTCCCGGAGCTTACTCAAACTCATGTTCATTGAGTAGGTGATGCCAACCAACCATCTCATCCTGTGTCATCCCTTTCTCCTCCTGCCTTTAATCTTTCCCAGCATCAAGGTCTTTTTCCAATGAGTCAATTCTTTGCATCAGGTGGCCAAAGTATTGGAGTTTCAGCTTCAGCATCAGTCCTTCCAAAGAATATTCAGGACTGATTTCCTTTAGGATGGACTGGTTGGATCTCCTTGCTGTCCAAGAGACTCTCAAGAGTCTTCTCCAACACCACAGCTCAAAAGCATCAATTCTTTGGCACTCAGCTTTCTTTAAAGTCCAACTCTCCCATCCATATATGACTACTGGAAGAACCATAGCTTTGACTAGATGGACCTTCATTGGCAAAGTAATGTCTGCTTTTTAATACGCTATCTAGGTTGGTCATTATCATCATTATGATTCAAAGTAAAGTCCCCACCTTCTCTTTCCTTATCTAGCAAAACATTATTGGTTTTTATGTCAGAAAAAAATGTGAAGAATGGATTCATTGGAAAACATCCTGATGCTGGGAATGACTGAAGGCCAAAGAAGAGGGCAGCAGAAGATGAGATGGGTAGATAGCATCACCCAATCAATGGACATGAACTTGAGCAAACTCCGGGAGACAGTGTGGGACAGGGAAGCCTGACTTGCTGCAGTCCATGGGGCCTCAAAGAGTTGGACACAACTTGGCGACTGAACAGCAATAACATGAAAACCATTCAAAGATTTTCAGAGTTAATTTTGAGAATACTGTTACATCTCAAGAATAATTCATGATTTGACAATCTATCCTTTGGGCAATCTACTGGATGGAGAATTAATGGCACAGAAACATTATAAAGGATATAATGGATCCATAAAATGGCTTGAGTTCAAATAGGATATCTATTGCTTTAGTAAGAAAATATGCCCATTGAAAAAGTTACTTAGGAAAAATACTCTGTAAGGTCATAAACTGGAAAAACAGATGATTGATTATGACAAAACTTTTAAGAAAAAGAAATTTGATAGTTTGGGGCCTGCTATTACTCCAGTTTTAAAATGTTCCTCTCTTTTCTCCTCCTCTTTTTTATTTATGGTAGTAATTTGATGAGAGAGCGCCTTCGAAATCAATGAGGTGCTCACATCTACTTTGATCTGGTAATAGGCAAAAACAAGATGTGTACTTACTTCCTTCTAACTTAAAATAAAAATATTATATTCTCCCAACCTCTCCAATTGGCCTCCAAAATAAAGAACAATGGAGTTATCCATATTCATCTCTTAAAAAAAATCCTCATGAAACTTTGAGCTGTTTTTAACAATCAAACACATCATTTGTTTGCAGGTAATTTCTGTGACTGAGGCCTTAAGGAAAGTACATTTTGTTCAAGTTAGCAATGCTTAAACGGCATGGATTTTAAAATTTTCACCACAGAAAAGGTATTGGGATGATAACCGTAATTTTTGGCTCTTAGGCACATCTTCATTAGAATTCTATACAGTTTAAGGCTTGCAAACTGCATTGAATCTTGGTAATTATGTTAGGCTTTCAAAATCGATACACATTTAAAACCCTGATGTGAAAAACTTAAGTAATCTTTTGACTATATCCTTCTGAACTGCAAACGATTACATATTTAGAAAAATGCTAGTCAAACTGTTATATAGGAAGAAAGTCTTTCTAATTCTGAGTGTTACTACCTCTTCACCCCCCTCACCCATCATTTCTCAGAGGTTCTTTTAATTCACTCTTATCAGATCCGACTTCCCTGGCGGCTCAGACAGTAAAGCGTCTGTCTACAACACGGGAGACCTGGGTTCGATCTCTGGGTTGGGAAGATCCCCTGGAGAAGGAAATGGCAATCCACTCCAGTACTATTGCCTGGAAAATCCCATGGACAGAGGAGCCTGGTAGGCTACAGTCCATGGGGTTGCAAGAGTCAGACACAACTGAGTGACTTCACTTTCACTTTCTTTCACTTTATCAGATCCATGGATTCTCCATTCCCTGAGTTGCTCCTGATGGATCCCTGGAGGAACAGAAGACTCTAAGAAAACAAAATACACAAACAGACTGGGCATGGGGTATAACGAGCCATGAGGAGCCACAGAATCAAACGTAAGGCTTCCTCTGGCAAAGCTGTCACCCACCAGCCTCGATCTTTTCATGAGTAATTCATGCTAAGGCATCATGCTAGGAAATGAAGTTAAAAAAAGTTGGAAAACATTTCCCAGAGGAAATGCGCCCTGCTTGCTCTCTCTGGCCTGTACTGAAGCCAAATTTCTATCTGTAGAGGAAAGACCTTTGTTTCTTTCCCGCCCCTCTCCCTTCTTACAATATTATTAGGTTGCAAACAATAGCTTTTGTTGCAAAGCAGGAATAAAGGAGCCTAAAATCAGCACACAATTGTGTGATCACTGGTTTGCCTTGTATCTCAAAATTGTTAAGGAGAAAAAAAAAAAAAAAAGATACAGCATTCACAAAGCCATTCATCTTTCTTAAACCAAAAGATAAGAGAAAGCCCTGAAATCTGTGAGCAAAAATCCTCAGTACCCATTTATAGGGCTCTGGTAATACTTCCCACAAGGACTTGACAATTTAAGACTTGCTTTTCTTGCTTTATTTATCTATCTTTAGTCAAAGGGGATATTATTAGTTCTCACCTTTCCAAGTTTGTTATTCACTGTGCACAACATGAGGGTAATAAGCAGATGAACCTATAAAGTGCTAAGGGCATCAAAACAAAACATTTGGCAACAGTCATTTGTTACTTTGTTTAGATCTTATTTGTCATTTTCTATCACCTTGCAAGTTATTTCCCTGTTAGCTCTCATCCTGACCAGGAGATGTCACTGTAGTTGGATTAAATAATTTACAGAGCAATTTGAGATATACTAGAAAGAGTCTCTGTGTTACAAAAAGCTTTCTCTGGAACTGTCACAAATGTATAGAAAAGAATTCTGGAATAAAAGTGAACGCTGTGTGCCCAACTCTGCTTTTAGCCAATAGAATACAACATTTGTGTTATGATCCAGATTGAGAAGGCTTATTTCCTCCCGCTTTGCTAAAAGTCAAATATACTAGGATAAGATATCATAAACTTGGTGATTTATCCATCTAGGTGAGTAAAGGTTTTAGTGACTATAGCCAGGAGGCAGCTTTGTTTCTTCTACTTTTCACAGACACAGAAAAAAAAAAAATCCTAAAATTTGTATGGAACCACTAAAAATCCTAATAGCCAAAGCAAGTCTGAGAAAACAGCACAAAGCTGGAGGCTTCAGATTTCCTGATTTGAAACTATACTACACAGCTACAGTAATCAAAATGGTATGGTAACAGCATAAATATAGACACACAGACCAATGGAACAGAATAGAGTCTAGAAATAAACCCTTGCATATACGATCAACTGATATTTTGACAAGGACAAAAGCATGCTCAATGGGGATAGGAGAGTCTCTTCAGTAAATGGTGCTGGGAAGACTGGATATCCACATGCAGAAGAATGAAACTGGATTCACATCTTACAACACACAGAATAATCACCCCAAAATGGATTGAAACTTGAAAACAAGATCTGAAACCATAAGAATCTTAGGAGAAAACATAAGTAGTAAGCTCCTTGGCATTGATATTGGCATTAATTCCTTGGATTTGACACCAAAAGCAAAGGCAGTAAGAGTGAAAATAAGTGAGTGGAGCTATGGAGACAAAAAAAGCTTCTGCACAGCACAGGAAACCATCGGTAAATGAAAAGGAAAATGATAAAATGGGAAAAAACATTTGCAAACCACATATCCAATAAGAGGTTAATAACCAAAATTTACAAGGAAGTCGTACAACACAACAGAAAAAAAAAAAAAAACCAGAAACAAAACAAAAACCAACAACAGCAACAAAGAAAAACAATTTAAAAATTGGGATCCGAATAGTGTGCATGAGTGCTTAGTTGCTTAGCTGTGTCTGATTCTTTTCGACCCCATGGAATGTAGTCTGCCAGGTTCCTCTGTCCATGGGATTTGTCAGGCAAGAATACTGGAGCAGGTTTCCATTTCCTCCTCCAGGGGATCTTCCCGATCCACGTACTGAACCCACGACTCTCGCATCTCCTGTATTGGCAGGAGGGTTCTTCACATTGTGCACCTGGAAAGCCCAGGGATCTGAATAGACATTTTCCCAAAGAAGATGTACAAATGGTGAAAAGTATATGAAGAAGTGCTCAACATCACTAATTATCAGGGAAATTCAAATCAGAACCACAATGAGGTATTACCTTACACTTGTTAGAAAGGCTGTCATTAAAAAAAAAAAAAAGATAGCAAGTGTTGGTGAGGATGCTACGACTGTAACCGGTACAACCACTGTGTAAACCAGTATAGCAGGTCCTCAGGAAATTAAAGGAAAACTACCACATGATCCAGAAATCCCATTTCTTGTGCTGGTAGATGAAGGGTCTCCTTCACTTCATTACAGTCCATCCTTTGGAAAGGTAAGACTGTGTCCCACTTATGTCCATAGTGCACTCTGGAAAACATTTGAAAGTTGAATGTCTGAAAGCCAAGCAACAGACTTCATTTTGTTGAATGGAGTATGAAAAAGGAGTATGTCTTCTATTTTTCATTCTCAGCTTTATTGAGGTATAACTGACCAGCCCATGGCTAGTTTGGTGTGTACTGAATACACACTAAATCAAACTGAAAGAAAAACTAAAAATGCTCTACTTACTGCTTCCTCTCATCCCTCCCCTTTCCCTCCAAGATGAGCATCATTTATTCATGGAGACAAGGATACCTTACTTTAACATAAAATGCCTGACAGCTAAGCCAGCACATGCATTATAATTGCATTCATCTCTTATTTTTTCTAATGTTATAAATATATGAGGTGGGGTCGTGCCATTGATTATTATAATATTGTTATGGTTATGGATTAATAAAGCTCCAGATGACAAAACAATTCTCCCTTTAGGTATTAGCCAAAATTACCTACTGTTCTTGCAAGGTAGGTATTAACTGGATATTTTTCATGGGTTTCTCCTTGGAGTCATGTTCTGCGCTTGCTGCATCAGATTCACTATAGAACCTTGTTAGCCCTTCTCTGTGCCCAGGGACCAGGCTTCTGAGGGTTCCATATATACAATGAGGCACTTTTGCTCTCTGGTTCTTACTTGGAATTGATCAATGGGCAATCCAGAGAGATCGGGGGTCAGGGGGAGGAAGAAGGGAGCGATCGCAGCATTTATTACCTGACATCCTCCCCATTCAGCCTTTTCTCTACCAAACTAATGCTTCTCCTTCAGACACACAAGTCTCTCCCAGTCCTGGCAAATACCCCAGGGGTTTGCCTGCCTTTGCCCTCCCAGGCCCAGGAGTTTGCCCAGGGTACCACCCATCCTTTTTTTGCAGGGTCTGTTTTAACCCTGCCCTCAAGTTTGCAAAAGTCTCTCTAGGAAAATCTCTCCAATTGTGTGAATGTTCTATTTTACATACAAACATCATTTCTGGACCGTAGGTGGCACCTGGAGCATGAAATAAGCTTTAGGGAAATGTGTGATATTTACTATTTAGACACGACTAGGCATACACCCCTGGTATGTGTCTTACATTGGGAATAGAACAATTTTTATTTGAATTACCCAAACCAAGTTTTGGAGAGAAAGAAATGTTTAAAGACTATAGAATATTTGAAACAAAGAACCACAGAACTAAACTTAGACTGAATCACAGGCTTGGAACTTCCCTGGGGGTGCAGCGGATAAGAATCCGCCTGCCAATACAGGGGGCCCGGGGGTTTGACTTCTGGTTCGGGAAGATCCCACATAACGTGGAGCAACTGAGCCCGTGTGCCAAAACAACTTAGCCTGTTCCCTAGAGCCTGTGAGTCACAACTGTTGAGCCCGAGTGCTATAACTAACTACCGAAGCTCTGCAAGGAGAAGCCATGGTGATGAGAAGCCAGCACACCACAGTGAAAAGCAGCCCCATGCTCATCGCAACGGAGAAAGCCCAGGCAGCGACGAAGACCCAGCACAGCCAAAAATAAACAAATAAAATTAAAAAAAAATCATAGACTTATTTAAACCCGATTCCACATTATATAAGAAGTTCAGTGCTCATTCATTGAGCACCTACTAAGAGCTTGACAGTGTGCTCAGGGTTATGTTAAAATCTGTCTGATACACTTGTATCTGTCTTGTATCATCTGTCTGATACACTTGTATGGCAAGTACCATTCCTGTTTCAGAATTGAGGATAATGAGACTCAAGATAAGTGCATTTCTGGTCTTACGTTGAGATCTTTAATCCATTTTGAGTTTATTTTTGTATATGGTGTTAGAAAGTGTTCTAGTTTCATTCTTTTACAAGTGGTTGACCAGATTTCCCAGCACCACTTGTTAAAGAGATTGTCTTTAATCCATTGTATATTCTTGCCTCCTTTGTCAAAGATAAGGTGTCCATATGTGCGTGGATTTATCTCTGGGCTTTCTATTTTGTTCCATTGATCTATATTTCTGTCTTTGTGCCAGTACCATACTGTCTTGATAACTGTGGCTTTGTAGGAGAGCCTGAAGTCAGGTAGGTTGATTCCTCCAGTTCCATTTTTCTTTCTCAAGATCGCTTTGGCTATTCGAGGTTTTTTGTATTTCCATACAAATTGTGAAATTATTTGTTCTAGCTCTGTGAAGAATACTGTTGGTAGCTTGATAGGGATTGCATTGAATCTATAAATTGCTTTGGGTAGTATACTCATTTTCACTATATTGATTCTTCCAATCCATGAACATGGTATATTTCTCCATCTATTAGTGTCCTCTTTGATTTCTTTCACCAGTGTTTTATAGTTTTCTATATATAGGTCTTTAGTTTCTTTAGGTAGATATATTCCTAAGTATTTTATTCTTTTCGTTGCAATGAGAACATAGGCAAAACACTCTCTGACATACATCACAGCAGGATCCTCTATGACCCACCTCCCAGAATATTGGAAATAAAAGCAAAAATAAACAAATGGGACCTAATTAAACTTAAAAGCTTCTGCACATCAAAGGAAACTATTAGCAAGGTGAAAAGACAGCCTTCAGAATTGGAGAAAATAATAGCAAATGAAGCAATGGACAAACAACTAATCTCAAAAATATACAAGCAACTCCTACAGCTCAACTCCAGAAAAATAAATGACCCAATCAAAAAATGGGCCAAAGATCTAAATAGACATTTCTCCAAAGAAGACATACAGATGGCTAACAAACACATGAAAAGATGCTCAACATCACTCATTATCAGAGAAATGCAAATCAAAACCACTATGAGGTACCATCTCACACCAGTCAGAATGGCTGCAATCCAAAAGTCCACAAATAATAAATGCTGGAGAGGGTGTTGAGAAAAGGGAACCCTCTTACACTCTTGGTGGAAATGCAAACTAGTACAGCCACTATGGAGAACAGTGTGGAGATTCCTTAAAAAACTGGAAATAGAACTGCCTTATGATCCAGCAATCCCACTGCTGGGCATACACACTGAGGAAACCAGAAGGGAAAGAGACACGTGTACCCCAATGTTCATCGCAGCACTGTTTATAAAAGCCAGGACATGGAAGCAACCTAGATGTCCATCAGCAGATGAATGGATAAAGAAAGCTGTGGTACATATACACAATGGAGTATTACTCAGCCATTAAAAAGAATACATTTGAATCAGTTCTAATGAGGTGGATGAAACTGGAGCCTATTATACAGAGTGAAGTAAGCCAGAAGGAAAAACACCAATACAGTATACTAACGCATATATATGGAATTTAGAAAGATGGTAACGACAACCCTGTATACGAGACAGCAAAAGAGACACTGACGTATAGAACAATCTTATAGACTTTGTGGGAGAGGGAGAGGGTGGGAAGATTTGGGAGAATGGCATTGAAACATGTAAAATATCATGTATGAAACGAGATGCCAGTCCAGGTTCAATGCACGATACTGGATGCTTGGGGCTAGTGCACTGGGACGACCCAGAGGGATGGTATGGGGAGGGAGGAGGGAGGAGGGTTCAGGATGGGGAACACATGTATACCTGTGGTGGATTCATTTTGATATTTGGCAAAACTAATACAATTATGTAAAGTTTAAAAATAAAATAAAATTAATTAAAAAAAAAAAAAAGATAAGTGCATTAACCCGCCCTCACACATGGCCAGTTACAGACTAGCAAGGAATCCTGAAGGGCCACATTCTTTCCACTGGCCAGACCACCCCATCCAGAGGGACACTGGGACCTCATGGGCTCCACATGGCTAAAAGGACTGTAAGAATTCCACAGCCTTAACATAAGCCTGTTTAACTTTACTTAATCTAATCTTCCCAACAGATGTCCTCGAGCCATTCTCAGAGAAAAGGCACTAACATCTGGCATCCATGAATCACAGTTGGGAAATGGGGTCTGTGCCTCTATTTCCTGATTTTTCTCTCTTTGAGTCTGAGGCCTTGTATTCCTTCTGGGATTGGTGATTACATTGAGGAAAAGCTGTTCTAAAACATCAGGTGCACTGGCGATTCTCAAGCACTACCTTGTTATCAAAAGGATGTAGCATATTTGTGAGACTTTCAAAGCATGTCATCATTGGACAATGATAAGGAAAAGGAAAAAGGAATCTTCGTAACAGGAAGTTTTCATTAGCGCTTAATGATTTGGGCAGCGACCAGGCTAGCGGTCATCTGATAAAATGATTTGCTAAGGAAAATGCTGGTGTGGGTGATTTTAGTCATAAATGGATGCAGGAATAATATTAATAGCTAACATTTACTTAATATTAAGAATGTCCCTGCCATGATTCCCAACTCCTTACATGTTACCTCATTTAATGTCAATGTATGGCAAAAAAACACTACAATATTGTAAAGTAATTAGCCTCCAATCAATATAAATAAATTAATTTAAAAAAAAAAGAAAAAATATAAAGTTCATGGTACCCCTTTGAGGTAGACCTTATAGTCCCTAATTTTACAGTTGAGAAACTGAGGAACAGGGAGGTTGAAGAGGCTTGAAGTAATTTCAGTGTCAAACAGCCAATGTGGAGGAAGTGGTCTTGAGCTCCAGGTGGCTGGATTCCAGACCCTCTGCTCAGAGGAAGGGCTTCATCTGTTTAAGAGACGCTAGCTTCTTTCTGTTATGGACCAGCTAGATTTTAATTAAAAAAAAATCATGTACAGTGGTGACCTCAACTTACCTTAAATGAGATGTGGTAGGAAGAATTTTAAAAATCAAGTCTGATATTAAAAAAGAAGCTCACAAATTCAAGAGAATTGTAATTTGGCATCAGCCTGGAAGTGACCTGGAGATTTTGGTTAATGGCAATCTAAATAGGAGGGCTTCCCGGTGTCTGTGTTAAGAATCTGCCTACAGTGCAGGAGACCCAGGTTTGAGCCCTGGATTGGGAAGGTTCCCTGGAGAAGGGAATGGCAACCCACTCCAGTTTTCTTGCCCAGAGTATTCCATGGACAGAGGAGCTGGGCAGGCTATAGCCCATGGGGTCCTAAACAGTCAGACAGGACTGAGCAACTAACACTTTCACTTTCAGTCTAAATAGGAACAGTGTTAGAGGGCTGAAAATGGGGTTGTATGCAGCATCAGAGCAAGTTCAAGTCTCCGAATCTGTCCTTCATGAATTCTCCCAGGAGTATCACAAGTGTGTGCGTGCACACACATACACACACAAGCCATTTTATTTTGAGCATCGTAGTTTAGAAGGTTCAGAGGCAAGTCATCAGTATGTGAATGAGTCACAGCCCATCTGATGGTCTTCCTGCAGCAGCCTTGGTGGTCTACCCCGCCTGCTACTCTGTCTGCCCCAAAGCTGGCCACTGGCCATGGAACCTCAGCCAGGGAGCTGGCTTCAAGCTGAAGTGAAACAGAGGGTCTGCAGCCAGAGAGCTGGGTGGTGCTGCAGTCTGCAGAGGATGGGAGACACCCACATAGCCAACACTTGTGTATAGACCACACTGCAGAGGACCAGGTAGGTTGTGATCCAAAAGCTCGTTCAGGACAGGATCAGAGCGTGGACAGCCTGCACACCTGCCAGCATGGTGGTGGCTGATGGACTTCAACTCCCCTCTGTTGTTCTCCACCCTTATGCTCAGCAGATACAGGGCAGACCTGAGCACTGGGTGCCTTAAAGGACAAGGTAAATTCACCGAAAGGCATAGGTGGTCTGTTAGGAGGAAGAAGTCTTAGGGTGGTCAAGAGGGCAGTCTTAAAGTATCTGAAGAGTTGTCATATAGAAGGACCTGAAATATACCTGAGATGCTGGGGATAACTTCCTTGAGCCTGTTAGGTAAACACCTCTATGGAGCTCCTGGTCTGATGGAGACCGAGACATGAAGCAAACCATTGTGTTATTAAAAATAATGTTCCAAACTGTGACAGCTGCCAATAAAAGAAAGATACTAAGATACAGGGGATCTGGGGAGACATCATCTTTTAGAAGTGCCATTTAAGCCGAGGAGCTAAGGATGTGAAGTTAGCTATGTGGAGAGTAAAGAGAGGGATATTTTGGGTGAATGGTAAGGAATGGGACCTAAAGAATCTGGAAGAAGACTGGTCCAGGGAGGAGGAGGCAGGCCAGGGTCAAATCTTACCAGACTTCCTAGGCCCTGCACAGACTTTGGATTTACACTTGTAGATAACACCTGAAAAGTTTCTCTTCCATTTCCCCTTCTTTCCTTGTCATGTCTTTTAGAAATTCCACAAAGTTAATGGACATTATAGGTCTACTCCCTTTGTCAGCAAAAAAAATTGCATGCTTAGTCATTCAGTCATGTCTGACTCTTTGCAACCCTGTGGACTGTAGCCCACCAGAGTCCTCTGTCCATGGCATTTCCCAGGCAAGAATACTGGAGTGGGTTGCCAATTTTCTTCTCCAGGGGATCTTCCCAATCCAGAGATCAACCTGCGTCTTCAGTGTCTCCTATATTGCAGGTGGGTTCTTGGAAAAAAAAATGCTAAAAAAATTAGTTGTTGCTTATTTTACATCAAACCCTGAACTAGGCCCTGAGGATTAAAATGTAAATAGGATGTCTAGTGGGTAGAAAAATGATCCTTTAAAACTGATGTCTACTGAGAACATCAGGATGTGACCTGATTTGGAAACAGGGGTTTTTGTAAGTTTTAAGTAGAGTTATTGTATCCTGGTTTAGGCCGGGCCCTTGCCGAAAAATTGATGCTTCTAAACTGTGGTGTTGGAGAAGACTCTTGAGAGTCCCTTGGACTGCAAGGAGATCCAACCAGTCCATTCTAAAGGAAATCAGTCCTGAATATTCATTGGAAGGACTGATGCTGAAGCTGAAGCTCCAATACTTTGGCCACCTGATGTGAAGAGCTGACTCACTGGAAAAGACCCTGATGCTGGGAAAGATTGAAGGCAGGAGGAGAAGGGGATGACAGAAGATGAGATGGTTGGATGGCATCACCGACTCAATGGATATGAGTTTGAGCAAGCTCTGGGAGCTGGTGATGGACAGGGAAGCCTGGTGCGCTGCAGTCCATGGGGTTGCAAAGAATCAGACATGACTGAGCAACTGAACTGAACTGAACTTGCAAGTAGAGAACTCGGTGGCACAAAGAAGAGGGTCATGTGCTGAGGGAGGCAGAGACTGGAGTGACGTGGCTAATAGACAAGAAACTCCAGGGCACACCAGGAGTCACCCGAAGCTGGAAGAGATGTGGAAAGATTCTTCTCTAGAGCCTGCAGAAGGGATGAGGCCCCAGGACACCTTGGTTTCAGACTTCTGTCTCTAGAACCATGAGCCAATACTTCCCTATTGTTGGAGGCTACCCAGTTCATGGTGGTTTGTTGCAACAGCCTAGGAAACTAATACAGCTTGCCTCTCCCTGCTCAGATGGCCCTAGTGTGCAGCAAATGGAATTCTCCAGGCAAGAATACTGGAGAGGATTGCCATTCCTTCCCCAAGGGATCTTCCCGACTGAGGTATCGAAGCAGGTCTCCTGCATTTCAGGCGGAATGTTTACCCTCTGAGCCATTAGCAAAGCCCAAAAGAAACTGCTGCTGCTAAATCACTTCAGTCGTGTCCAACTTTATGCGACCCCATAGATGGAAGCCCATCAGGCTCCCCCGTCCCTGGGATTCTCCAGGCAAGAACACTGGAGTGGGTTGCCATTTCCTTCTCCAATGCATGAAAGTGAAAAGTGAAGGTGAAGTCGCTCAGTCGTGTCCTACTCTTAGCGACCCCATGGACTGCAGCCCACCAGGCTCCTCCATCCATGGGATTTTCCAGGCAAGAGTACTGGAGTGGGGTGCCATTGCCTTCTCCAAAAAAAAAAAGAAACTAGTGTAAGTCAAACAGTATATAAGTGTGTATGCAAAGCATGACAGAGCTTTCAGCATATCCTTGAAATTATTTCTTTCCTCTCTGAATTTAATATCTTCTTTTCACTAGTGTTTTTTTCAGAAATCTATGTTTTAAAGACAGTTTAATTTTAGGTAGAAGGTGGGAAGTATTTGTTTCTCTATAATCTAAACCGAGCAACAAAGGACCTTTCTATTTGGCCAGATTGAGGCTTTCTGCACTTCTGAACACAACTAAATGCTCAAGGCATTAGAAGTTTGGATGACATCACTTCCTTTATCAAGACCCAGATTTACTCTGATATTTTATTTTTCTTAACTCCCTCTGTCTTAACTCCACTTACGCCCTGAAATTTCCAGCCCTCTGATCAAGGCACACCTCTTTCAAAAGGCCTTTCCAACTGTCTTTATTTGAAACAAGTTTCCTTCATTCCTATACTGTAAGGCCTTTAATGCTGCATAGGTCTCATGTATTAAATACTATAAACTCTTCATGGGAGTTTCATTTCTGCTTGTTTTATTAGGTTTCTAGGGCTGTTCTAACAAATTACCACAGTCTTGGGGCCTTAAAATGACAGAAATGCATTATCTCACAGGTCTAGAGGCCAGAAGTCTGAAATCAAGTGACTGGCAGAGCTCTCATGTGTAGGAAGGCTTGAGACAAGAATCTTCCCTGCCTCTTCCAGCTCCCGGTGGCTCCAGGTTTTCCCTGGCTTGTGGCTGCATCACTCCAGCCTCTGTCTCCATCTTCCTATGAACTTCTGCTCTGCACCTTTCTCCTCTGTGGGTTTCTCATAGGGACATATGTCTTTGGATTTAGGGCTCACCGGAATAATCCAGGATGATCTCATGTTGAAATGCTGAATCACATCTGCTAAAATCATTTTTTTTCCAAATCAGATCATCTTTGATAGGATCTGGTGCTGAGAATATGAACTTATTTTGGGGAGGCCACCACTACATTTACCTTTGCATCCGTGTTCACCTGTATGTTCGTCACGCATAACACGCATCTGGTAATTCATTTTTTTTATTAAATGGAATAAAATTAAACTTTTGAACACAGACTCGGGAGGATCTACAAACTATCCTCATTCACTTTTTATCAACCATATTAAACTCATGCTAAGCCACAAATTCCGTTCTTGTGTAGAATTACATTTCTGTCAGTTGACATTGTTAAATAGCAAATGACCTTTCCAGTACCAAAGAGACAGTAAGAGTCATCACTGTCTGTATATTATGCGCTGACGAAGTCTTGAATACTGTCAGGACATTTAAAGAACATAATAATCTGAGCGGAAACAGAGGGCAATTTAAGAAAATAGGAAATAACAAAAAATATAGGGGACTTTCGAATTGTGATGCTGGAGAAGAATCTTGGGAGTTCCTTGGACTGCAAGGAGATGAAACCAGTCAATCCTAAAGGAAATCAACCCTGAATATTCATTGGAAGGATTGATGCTGAAGCTGAAGCTCCAATACTTTGGGCATCTGATGCAAAGAGCTGACTCGCTGGAAAAAACCCTGATACTGAGAAAAATTGAAGGCAAAAGGAAAAGGGGCAACAGAGGATAAGATGGTGAGATAGCAGCACCAACTCAATGAACATGAATTTGAGCAAAATCCACAATACAGTGGAGGACAAAGGAGCCTGGCATGCTAGAGTCCATGGGGTTGCAAAGAGTTGGACATGACTTAGCAACTGAACAAAAACCAAAAAGTAAGAAAGGATGGGTAAGGAGAGAGAGAGAGGAAATAAAAAAACCCCAAACTCTGGTGTCATGTACCTTTAATTTCAGTATTGTCATGGTTAATTGAGAATCTCCCCGTGAGAATTCACAGATCAAAAAGTCTAGAGCTTGTGAGGACTCTATTGAGTAGCACTTGCACTAGGAGAAGACAAGTTTTGGAAACTCAGGAAACAACAGAAGCTATTTCTGCATGTTAGTTTTTTCTGTTCCAGGACTCATTTCATGACGACAGTTTAGCTAAATTGGTTAGATAGATGAAGTCATTCCAATATTCAATATTGTTTCTATAAAGTATTTTCTGTTTATTGTACAACTTAGAAGTGTCATTGGTTTACAGATGCCACCCAGAGCCACACGCTGCCACTGCCAAAGCTGGGGATTTCACACTGTTGCAACGTTAGAGCAAACAGGCCACAAAATATACCAGATGCAACTGAACAGCGATGCAGCTTAAAAAGACTTAATCGAAAATGTCCTGAATCTACTTTGCCCAAGAATTATCACTGGGACAGTCTGCTCTTTGATATGGTAATACAACCAGCTGCCGGTTCATCTCTGTTTCCAATGTGGTAATCCACACTGCTTTTCATCTTCTTGCCATCAATCATGTGACTTTTAATATTTGGCGGGTTTAACCTTCCATGTGGTCTTCCCAGGGGGCACTAGTGGTGAAGAACCCATCTGCCAATGCAGGAGATGTAAGAGACATAAGGCATAAGGTCAAGAAGATCCCCTGGAGGAGGGCATGGTAACCCACTCCAGTATTCTTGCTGGGAGAATCCATGGACAGAGGAGCCTGGTGGGCTACAGTTCATAGGGTCACAAATAATCCCACAGAACTGAAATGACTACACACACACACACATTCACACACAAGCTTCCATGTATGAGGTTCATTCATTTTCCTTTCATTGGGAATTTGGAGGCAGTGATTGGCTTAGACTCTTACCAAGGATGAAGTCCCCATTTGCATCTACTATTTCTCTTCCTCTGTATGTGACACCCTTCAAGTAGCTTCTCTAAGTTTATAACTAACTGGATGCTAAGGTGACCAGGAAGCCTGCCTCACACTCTGAGATGTTCACAATGGGCTGTGTGTTTGATGCATGTGTAAGTGTGCACCATGGTGGAATTCACCTGTGATGCAGAAGACTACCCACAGCTGATCTGCACCCTTTCTTCCTGTGCTGTTTGGTGAAAGTATTGCAGAGTACCCAGATGTCTGCAGACATGTGGGAATGTGAGGTTAAGAAGTCTAGGTAGTGATTTTTTTTAAATCTCATAATGAAAAGCTATTTTTCTGAAATGCCAGTAATTGTATAAATCCCATGCTGGTGAAATAGAAGCTTCCTTTATCACATCCAAGGTTGTGTTACAGACTTGATTCATGGAAATAGGCATACCCACCCTCACATGAATGAAAGAAGAAAAGGACTACAAAAAATGTGATGGTGACACACACACGTGTGCATGCTTAGTCGTGTTTGACTCTTTGCGACCCCGTGGACTGAAGCCCAGCAGGCTCCTCTGTCTGTGGAATTTTCCATGGAGAAATAGTGGACAGGGCATTTCCTACTCCAGGGGATCTTGCTGACCCAGGCTTCAAACCTGTGTCTCCTGCATCTTCTGCATTGGCAGGCAGATTCGTTACCACTGTGCCACCTGGGAAGCGAATACATATACACGTGAACATATAATCTTATATATTCTGTTGATCTCAGTCACAAATGGCAGCAGGGCACATATGCCAAAAAGGGATGGGGGTAGGATGGGAGGCAGGTCTAAGAGGAAGGGGACATATTTATGGACATGGCCAACTCACTTCATTGTACCACAGAAACTAACACAATATGGTAAGGCAGTTACATTCCAGTACAAAATAAAATAAAATAATGAACAACAACAAAAAGGAAACCCATCAAGGATGCTTCTTTCTAAGTCTAATATCCTTGAACATTTCTGTTTGATTATATGGGCCAAAATCTTTAATTTTAAAGGGCTACAAACATATCTTACTGCATTTCATGTTGTGATCACAAAAGTTAAACCTGAGGAGGACCTAGAGGGCTATCTCAATTTCTTTTTGAACAGGGACTCTGAGATTCACAGAAGTGACAAGATTTGTCCAGGTTACTCGTGGGAGTGGTGACAGAGTTATGACGGCCACTCTGGGTTCTTTCTCTCATGTCCGCACAGTGTCACACTTCAGGCAGCCTTCCCCACAGTAACAACACTGGCAACTGGGGGAGGAGGTGGCGAACGCCTCCTAGAACTGCTATCACCACGCAGGCGTGGGAGGAACAGTGACTGTTGTGCTACCTAGCTAGGAGTGTGGTCACCCCGCTGGAACTCAGCCCATCTGCTCAGAAGAAACTCTCTGAGCTGATTCACTATGTCCCTCATCTCTGTTTACCTCAGCCGCGATCAAAAGTTCAAGCTTCCTGTGAAAGCTGATAACCCCCATTTCCATTCACATATATCCGGTCTCATGACCCCACACGTCCCTCTCCCTGGCTAAGCCTCCGTGTTGTGCCGACCAGCATTCTCAGTCAAGAATCCAGCACACACATCCTTAACTTCCTAACTCACCTCCTTGATGGCTCTGAATGCGCCCTTCACCTCCTTATGGTCACTGAGACTCATCCCCTGAGCACACTCCTTCCTTGGCAGTCCTGTCCAGTGAAGGAACATCTTTTCTTCCAGTATCTCCTGAACCGCAGGGCTTGGAACTGGGGTAGGTACCCTCTTGTTCTCCTGGCTACTGCTTTCAAGCCCTATCATCGTTGTTCTGGCAATGCCTCACCCCTTTGAGACTCCTACCAACCAGTCACCCAGCCTCCACCCTCCCGGCTGCCATCTTGGGGATCTCATTCATGCATGGCTCACAATGGCCACTCTTGCACAGGTCAGCATTCTGGATCCTGACTTTCCGGTTCCTTGGCCTCTCTTTCAATGGCCTTTTCTTGCATTTCACCTTAGTTTTCTACTCCCAACATCAAATCCAGGACCCGCCCGTCTCTGGGAGCTGCGCCTCCTGCTAGTTCTCTACCACATCTGGTAACCTTCCGGCTCACTCGTTGGTGATGACAGCCCATGATTTCAATTTCTCACACTGACCCTCTCATTGACTAACCCTGCCACTGCTCCTCAGCCATCTTGTGCTTTCACTCCCTTCTTCGCCCAGCCTAGATTCCCTAGTCCACTACCACGATCACACTTATGCAAAAATGGTCATGCTCTGGCTTCTCTGCTCTGTGACTATATGCACCTGTCACAACCTCACATCCAACAGCTCCAACTTTCCACCCTCTCCCTGCCTGCACATTAACTGATTTATGCTGCTGGGGAATATCATATAGCTGTGTGGTTTCATTTTTAAACTTATGATCGCCAATGTCAAAGTCTCAGGATTGCCTGGCAACCCTATCTCATTTCCCTCCTCAATTCACTTTTCTGCTTTAAGTATCCTTTTTTCTTAAATATCTTCCATCCCCTGGCCACATCCTCAACCTCTGTCTTAGAATGGAGGAAACATGCCTACCTTTTCATAGGCAACTGTCTTCATTTTGGTCATAGGTCCTAGTCAGACTTCTTTGATCTCTGTTTCTCCTGCATTATCAATCTCTCCATTCCTACTTTTCAATCCTATCAACAAGAAATCCGTACCACAATCTTTTCCCTTCCTCATCTGTCTTCAGCATCTGCCCCATTTTTATGTTCTCCATCACAAAATACTTGTCAAGAGATATCTACATGCATGGTATCCACTGCCTGGTTTCTCATTTACATTGAAAAATCTTATTTTTAAAAATCTAAGTAGGGGCTTCCCTGGTGTCTCAATGGGAAAAGAATCTGCCGGCCACTGCAGGAGACATGGGTTCAATCCCTGGCTCTGGAGAATCCCACAGTCCGCGGAGCAACTAAGCCTGTTCACCACCTGTTTAGCCTGTGCTCTAGAGCCTGGGAGCTGCAATTACTAAAGCCCATGGGTCCCAGAGCCCGAGCTCCGCAAGTGAAGCCACTGCAAGGAGAGACGCACGGATAACTAGAGGGTAGGCCCCACTCACTGCAACCATAGAAAAGCCCGCACAGCAATGAAGACCCAGCACGGCCAAAACAAATAAACAAAATCAAAGTAAAATCGTTATAAAGTTAAGAATATACTTATGTATTAAAATTTTTCTCCCCTTAGGCAGCCACTTAAAACTCTTAACTGAATCTCCTGTGATTCACTTTAAAGGACATACCTAAAAAGCACTTCTCTGTTTCTCAATTGTAGACACTTATAATGAATGGCTCCCCATACTGAACACGTCAGCTTATTCTTTTATACAACACCCTACAAACACATATACACACACACATCTCCTTTCCTTATCCTCCCAAATATAGTTATGTCAAACTTCTGGTTAAATCAGCAGGCAGTGGTATGGAAACACCATTTGTAAACAAGACTATGGTTTACCACCACTATCTTTTTTTTTTTTTTTGAGTTTTTCTATAGTTATCAATTGATTCGATTTTCTGATTATTTTTCCACATATCACAAACTCAATCACCTCAGGAGCTGTAGAATTTGTCTTAATATATTCAAACGTAAGAGGCATACTATCAGTTCCATTTCTACCAGATAAGTCCTTCTGGAATTCTCTGTCCTCTGACTCAGATTCGACCACAGTCATAAGGGGAGAGATATAATAAAAGAGACCCTCTGGCACCACTGTTACAACTGCGTATGCTCTTAGAGCCTGGCCAACAAGTTTAAGGAGGTGATAATGAGATCATGAATAGCAACAGCTTCAGGATAAATGGAATCAGAGCACTACTTTTTACAGCCAAAAGGAACTTTTGCACCAGAAAGAAAGACTAGAATTTTCGTCACTTTTTGGTGCAGCATGGCAGAGGCAAACTCAGCCTCTACTAGTGCTCAAATATCTGACTAAAGGACAGCTCTTGTTCCCTTGTGTGCATATACTAAAGTCCAGTCTCTCCATCCCTACACTAAATTCTTCAGCATATTAAAACTGTATTAACATAGATTCATTGAAGAGCAAAGTTTTATGAAAAGCCTTAACAGAAAAATCATTTTCATCTTTTATATAATAACCCCAATCACAATTCTCAGAATGTCTTCTGCATGCTTCTTTTATAAACATATAGAACTCCTGACCGCTAATTTAGAGGTGCTTATTGAATAAACAATATGGCCATGTCAACCTTTTAAAACTCATTCCTACCTCTTAGTAACTCTGAAATTAGTTTATGGGGCTAATATAACTAACAATTTATTTTTTCTCTTGGAAAATGAAGTGAGTAATCTTTGGGCAATTCCAATTCAAATTATGATACATTCTGAATTATTGGAATTCAGATGACTTGAAATGTTAAAATATATATGACAAATATGAAAATAAAAATATAAACACATTTTACATCTATCTATACATGTACCCCTTTACCCCTGGATTATACCTAAGATTCCTTCCAATAACACAAATATGACCTCCTTCAATTCAGTAAATGGAAACAGGTTATCACATGAATCTGAGCAAATTCTGGGAGATAGTGAAGGAAAGGGGAGCCTGGCGGGCTACAGTCCACGGGCTTGCAGAGTTGGACACATTTAGTGACAAAAACAGGTTACCAGAGCTCACCTTTAGCTTTTTACTTTGGATGAGTGATTAGAGATTGAATATTAACCATTAATCTTGCTGCTTATTTAGTGAAATCAACTATGATTTGATTTCCAACAAAGAAATACAGACACAGTCATGGGGAGTAGAACCCAGTTACTCCCTCTCCCTCTAAGCTTCTTGGCAGATCCAGGCTTCCATTACCCCTCAAGTTCCAGACGACAACTGGCCACAGAGAAATCACTTATTTAATTTGATACCCACATGATGTGGCAATTAGTTTTCAAGTACATTTTTGAAAAACATAAGTAGGACATCTGGAATGAGGTTGGGATGATTAGGTTTGGGGAGAGAAGACCAATAAATGGAAATTTCAGAAATCTTTACTGAAGAAACAAATATTCCAAGAGTAAGTGGTTCTGTCTTTAAAATAAAATTGCCATTTGAAATAAGAAGATGCTTACTGAGTTCTGCTACAGAACGAATCAATTTTTCATGATGATTCTTGGGTAAGAGCCATAAATCAAATCTTAAGTACTTTTGAAAAAGACCACGCCAATGTCTATTGTTTAAAATTTATTATATCGTTATTAATTTGCTGAATGTAACTAAAAGACTTGAAAATGCTCAGAAATACACAGTGATATTGATTTTGGACGAATTACGATTAAAATACTCAAAATCGCTTTAATCCATGTAAAATTTTATCTCAGTGCTATAAAGCACTTTTTTTTTTAATGAGCCATGGATAATTTTCCTTAGAACACACGATGGCAGGAAACCAACAATTGGGAACCACATTTCCTAAAAAGGCACTCATTTTGACAGACAAAAGGATAATTGCTCCCAAACCACTCTTTTCCATTTTTCATGACATGGCTTTTCCATTCTGTTCTATGTGGTAAGAAGACCCACCGTAAGCATACATGTTGTCAACTGCACTGACAAATCTTAATAAATAGGGATTTTACTCACTAGTTAAGAAAAAAACAAGAAGTCCATTAAAAGTAATCTCTCAGTGTGAATTTCATATCACATATATTTAGCAGGAATGCATTTGATCTTGAGAAGAGGGCTGCAGTTGTAAGATATGACCCTTAGTGAGATCATCCCTTCTTTTGTATCTTAGGGCATAATCAACGTTTATTTCTAGCTAAAGTCTCTTCTGGTTTCTTTGGCTTTTTAAAATATGATTTTCTTATTTTTTAAAAATATTTTATTTATTTACTTGACTGTGTCAGGTCTGAGTTGCATCATGTGGGATCTTTCCATGTGGCGCACAGACTCTCTAGTTGTGGCCCATGGGCTCAGGAGTCGCGGCATGTGGTCTTACCTGCCCCGTAGCATACTGGATCTTTGTTCTCCAACCAAAGATTGAACTCACGTCCCCTGCATTGCAAGGGGGATTTGTTTTTACCACTGGACCACCAGGCACGTCCTGAAGTATGACTTTCTGAAGCCATTTCAACCATATTAGAAAGCTGACTGAGCTATTAAAAAGAATGAATTCGAATCAGTTCTAATGAGGTGGATGAAACTGGAGCCTACTATACAGAGTGAAGTAAGTCAGAAAGAAAAACACCAATACAGTATACTAACGCATATATATGGAATTTAGAAAGATAGTAATGATGACCCTATATGCAAGACAGCAAAAGAGACACAAATGTATAGAACAGACTTTTGGACTCTGTGAGAGAAGGCAAGGGCGGGATGATTTGAGAGGATATCATTGAAACATGTATATTACCATATGTGAAAAAGATCACCAGTCCAGGTTCGATGAATGAGACAGGATGCTCAGGGCTGGTGCATTTGGATGACCCAGAGGGATGAGATGGGGAGGGAGGTGGGAGGGGTGTTCAGGATGGGGAACACATGTACCCCCATGGCTGATTCATGTCAATGTATGGCAAAAACCACTACAATATTGTAATTAGCCTCCAATTAAAATAAATTAATTAATTAAAAAAAGAAGCATCCACAGATAGCCATATATTCTGTGGATGAGAATGGAGGTTCAGGAATTCACTCTACCTACAAAGAATCTTGGAATCATTTGAGGGGAGGTAAAGAACTGAGTGGCTTAGTGGAATAAGGAAAATGGACCACTGGAGAAGACTAATGAACCTTAGAAAGACAGGTGATTCAGGAAGCAGTGCCCCTGAGGAAGCACCACAAGTGAAAACCTGGATTTAACAAGGAAGTTTCTTCTCTGAGCAAAGATTAGGTCAGTGGTTCTCAGTCCAGAGTCTTAACTAATCAGTCTAGACTGGGTACACAGAAGGGCTCTCCAGATGATGGTAATGTGCACCCAGGGTTGAAAAATACTGAATATTAAAGAGACAGAATACAAGGAGGTGTTGAGAAGGAGAGTAATTGAGATGGAAAGGCAGAGTGCACTCTCTCAGTAAAGTGAGAGATGGAGTTAGCTCTTGATACAGAAAATGGGTTAGAGGTTTGGAGAGAATGGGAATTATGTGAAGAGGATGGGGGAATGCAACAGGACTTTAACCACAAATAACCTCTGAATGACCTAAAATACAGTGTGTCAAGGTATTGAATGACCTAAAATACATTACAGTATGTGAAAGTTATATAATGACCCCTTATTGTTGAGAAAGAATAAATAAATTTGCTAAGCATCTCAGATACTATGTACCACGATTTCTTCAACTAATTAGGTATATTTAAGTTCTTTGTTGATTGCACTGGCAAATTTTGACTCATCTTGAATAAATTTAGAGTCAAAATACTATATCTTTCTAAAGATATTTTTATGCAGGTTTATTGTGTTTGGTTAGTTGTTGATGTGCATATAGGGGGGATAAGGTAACATTTCCCACACTTCTCCAGCATGGCCACAGAGAAGATAATCAGTGTTGTTCTAGAGCAAACAATGCTTCTTGCACAGCTGAGCTCTATGCCAATGAAAAAAAGGTTTCTCAACCTTTGAATTTATTTTCTTTTCCTTTCCTTTCCTTTTTTTAAAGCGGAATAGAGGTCTGTATGGAGAAGGCAATGGCACCCCACTCCAGTACTCTTGCCTGGAAAATCCCATGGACAGAGGAGCCTGGTAGCCTGCAGTCCATGGGGTTGCTAAGAATCAGACAGGACTGAGCGACTTCACTTTCACTTTTTACTTTCATGCATTGGAGAAGGAAATGGCAATCCACTCCAGTGTTCTTGCTTGGAGAATCCCAGGGATGGGGGAGCCCGGTGGGTTGCCATCTATGGGGCCGAACAGAGTTGGACACGACTGAAGCGACTTAGCAGCAGCAGCAGCAGAGGTCTGTACAGTACGTGTAGCCCATTTCCTTAAAGGGAAATGCTTGGGTGTCTCCTAGGACCCACATGTTCTACGGACCAAGCTTTAAAATTTTGATTCAACTTCTCTTTCCTTATTCAAAACTGGGTCATGTGTATTGTAATGTTGTCAGCCTGACATTCTCATACTAAAAGGATTTGAACACTGCGTCTGTTTACCTTTTCAGCCTAATTGAATATGATTCCCGTCACTGTCAGTTTTACTCTTCTTTCAGTTGCTAAACTATAATTAAAAGAAAGACACAGAGAACAGGGAATACGTTATCCATATGTTGCTCATTGATGAGTCTCAACTATAAATATTTTTGGGGAGGAAGATTAAAGAACTACATTATTTGATTTACTCAAGGTTAATATCTAGGTGCACTGAATTTTAAGTTAGGAGAGGAGCCATACTGTGGAGGGAAGATAATATTAGGTCCTGGGGTACAAGGCTGCCATTTGCCCCTAGGTCCACTTACTAACTGGGACTTCTCACGTGTTCCAGAGGGTAAAGAATCCGCCTGCAGTGCAGGAGAGGCAGGAGACACGGGTTCAACCCCCAAGTCAGGAAGATCCCCTGGAGGAGGGCACTACAACCCACTCCAGCATTCTGGCCCGAGAAATCCTATGGACAGAGGAGCCTGGCGGGCTACAGTCCATAGGCTCGCAAAGAGTCAGTCACTACGAAGAGGCTACATGTGCACACATATACTATTACTACTAACTATAAACCATAAATTTAAGTCCCTGAAACTTTTATGTTTCAGTTTTTCATATGCAAAATGGCAATGATAACACCTTCCCTCGTTAGGTTGTTAATAAAATGAATGAAATAATGTGTGTCAAGTATATTTTAATGTGACTTACCTTGAATTTAATTCTCTATTTTGGGGATGTGTTATAGTTGCAAATTGAACTTCCACAAAACAAAGCAAAATAATATTGGTGGCTTATGTATTTTAAGTTCTATAATTATTAGCTTTACAAATATCAGCATTATACAAAACAATGTACAATGTTATGTATAACATAGGGGTATTTCCAATAGAACTTACGAGTACACTTCTGAACATAGAAAAGAGCTAGCCCACTTACAGTTCTTTTCTTTCTCTGTGCTGGCATTGGTGCCATGAAGTTATAAGAAACATATGAGAGAAATTATACTGAAAAATGTGAGAATTTTTTCCTGCCTCACCATCACATATGTTGAGCCCCAGACGCAATTATCCTTTTAGAATGTATTACAGATGCGGCACTTAGCAAATGGGTACAAGATGTTTGTTCAGATAGAAACTTGCGGGCCAATGCTAGGGGAAGCTGGCAAAAGCTTTCAGCAGGCAATGTTTCTTGTAGGTTGCCAACCCAGATGATTTTTTTTTCCCTGAGAGTTTTGGCAGCTGTCTTCCATGTCTTCAGGTTGCACTTCTAATTGGTTGTTTCCATGGTAACATGGACTTTCAACCATATTCTTCTTTATTAACTGGCTATATAATGGAGGTGTGCCCTAAGCAAAATGGGATTTGAGGGGGGGACAACAATTAGGATAAAACCTACCACACTTTTCTGTATGATGGTAATCATGTAACCAAGAGTAGTACACTCACAGTTTATTAACCCAAGGTTGGCAGGTATCGATCCTGACTTCTTCCTGAAATGTTTCACCTAACAAAAGGCTCTGGAATCAGATTAATGCATTTATTGTCATTATTACCATTATTATTATTATTATTAATACAAGAATAAAAACAGTGGCTCACATTTTGCACTAAGGAAACTCACAATATGTTGCAGGTGTCTATCTTTAATCCTGAGAAATAATAAAAATTGAAATCTGTTTTATGCTTTACAACTTAAAACTTAGCAGTTTTAGGTGGAAGTTACATAGTCAGAGTGTTGTTGCACCTGCAAGCCCAGAATCTCTGCTATGTCCAAAGTCAATGTCTATGATGAATGGAGTATGGAAGATCAGCTAGGATGTTTTGATAACATAGCTGCAACGGGGTTACGTTGGCCTTATCAACATGTTTAAGACTGCTGTTGTTCTTAATTATCATGAAGTATGTGCTGCGATTCATGGGGTCGCAAAGAGTCGGACACGACTGAGGGACTGAACTGAACTGAACTGAACTGACGTGCAGCAGAAGGCATGACCCAATTTCCGTTCTGTGCCTCACTGAAGTTCTGAATTAGCCAAAGCAAAAGTTTAAGCACTGGCTTTGTGAAATCTATAATTTTTCCTACAAATAATGTGAATCACAGACATTCAGCACCCAAATTTGTTCCTGATTCTCATGCCAGCCCATCCTTAAAGAATGGAGGCTTGAAAGGTGAGGAACCAAAGTATAATGAATATCACAGATATTGTAAGGAGTCAAATCATTTTGCAATATACCTGAAACATTGTAAATCAACTATACTAAAAAATACAGGTTATAAGTTACACAAAGTAGTGTTTTCCATCAAATTACAAAAAAAATTATTTTGAAGTTTTGTTTTTACAATTCAACTAACAATCATTACATTTTTACCAAAGATTGACATATGAACCCATTACCTTCTTCAATGCACAAAATGTCCTATTTCCCTTTGGGTATTTGATATTATATAATGTTTAATTGTGGTATCTTTTCTGTAGCTGCAATTATTTAAACATTATCTCAGAAAATGTTTCTGTATTTTCTACCTGGCAACCTGAAAAGAGGTACAGATGTCCAACAGCCTCTGACCATCTTATACTCTCTCTCTAAGCTCCCTTCACAACCCTGACTACTTCTTTCTTCATCAATTCAGAATTTCTGGGAGAATAAAGAAACTGGACAGGAGTCCTCGCATGTCCCAAGGGTCAAGAGGAGGAACTCAACCCTACCATGGAGTGTGGTTCAGGACCATGGACAACTGCAGAGCCATCTGCCTCCACCTTCAAACTTGATAGCCAGGATCAGAGAAGGCCAAGAAAAATTGTTGCTCATGCTACTTTGGTAATTAGTTAGGAATTAGTATTATGCTATTATTTTTTAATTTTTCAGTTCAGTTCAGTCACTTACAGTCGTGTCTGACTCTGAAACTCCATGGACTGCAGCATATTAGGTTTCCCTGTCCAATCACCAACTCCTAGAGCTTGCTCAAACTCATGTCCATCAAGTCGGCAATGCCATCCAACCATCTCATCCTCTGTCATCCTCTTATCCTCCTGCCTTCAATATTTCCCAGCACCAGGATCTTTTCCAATGAGTCAGTTCTCATATAGTGGTCAAAGTATTGGAGTTTCAGCTTCAGCCTCATAGTAGCTTTTCTTCCAAGGAGCAAGCGTCTTTTAATTTCATGGCTGTGGTCACCATCTACAGTGATTTTGGAGTCCAAGAAAATAAAGTCTGTCACTGTTCCATTGTTTCTCCACTTATTTACCATGAAGTGATGGGACCAAATGCCATGATTTTCACTTTTTGAAGTTGAGTTTTAAGCCAGCTTTTTCACTCTCCTCTTCCACTTTCATCAAGAGGCTCTTTAGTTCCTCTTTGCTTTCTGCCAAAAGGGTAGTGTCACCTGCACATCTAAGGTTATAGGTATTTCTCCCACCATTCTTGATTCCAGCTTGTGCTTCATCCAGTCTGGCATTTAGCATGCTGTACTCTGGATATAAGTTAAATAAGCAGAGTGACAATATACACCCTTGGTGTACTTCTTTCCCAATTTGGACTCAGTCCTTTGTTCCATGTCCAGTTATAACTGTTGCTTCTTGATCTACACACATATTTCTCAGGAGGCAGGTAAGGTGGTCTGGTATTTTCTTCTCTTAAAGAATTTTCCACAGTTGTGATCCACATAGTCAAAAGCTTTAGCAGAGACAATGACGCAGAAGTAGATGTTTTTCTGGAATTCTCTGGCTTTTCCTATGAGCCAATGGATGTTGGCAATTTGATCTCTGGTTCCTCTGCTTTTTCTAAATCAAATTTGAACATCTGCAAGTTCTTGGTTCACATACTGTTGAACTCTAACTTGGAGAATTTTGAGCATTACTTTGCTAGCATGTGAGATGAGTGCATTTATGTGGTAGTTTGAACATTCTTTGGCATTGCCTTTCTCTGGGATTGGAGTGAAAACTGACGTTTTCCAGTCCTGTGGCCACTGCTGAGTTTTCCAAATTTGCTGGCATATTGAGTGCAGCACTTTAACAGCATTTTAATTTTTAGGCTGCCAAAATTCTTCCTCCAGCCAGGTATAATGGTTTCATTAAAATTCCATTCCCTTAGAAAAATAATGGTCTGAAAAAAGTTATCATGTCAGGCCAGAAATCTGGATTCCCCCTTATGACAAAGGCATGCCAAGCTCAGGGGTCAAATATACAAGGATGAGAAGATCTAGGGCCATAGCTAGATAGACTGAGAAAGAGAAAAATCACAGGAATACAGCACAACTGGAAAGAAAAACCACCACGAGGTCAATATGTATGGTAGGCTGAGCAATGGTCTTCACAAAAATGTTCAAGTTAAGTTGAGGATACTGAGATGAGGACATTCTTGTGGATTATCAGGGTGAGACAGTATAATTACAAAGATCCTTTTAAAAGTGAGGCAGGAGGGGATGAGTTTGTGATGAGACATGTGATGAAAAAGCAAGGAAAGGACCATAAGTCAAGGAACACAGGTGGTATCTAGAAGCTGAAAAAAAAATCAAGGAAACAGATTCTTCCACCTGAGCCTCAAAGCAAGGCAGCCCTGCCAACACCTTGATTTAGATTTCTGACCTCCAGATTTCTAACAGAGTAAACTTGTATTTTTAAAAGCCATTAAATATGTGGTAATTTGCTACAGGAGCAACAAAAAATGAACACAGTATCCACAAGGAGAACTCATGTGCAAAGAGAAAGAAAGGGAGTCAAGCAACATGGGAGTGTTTATGAGTGGAAGGACTTCCGTATCGTCGCTTTCCTCTGTCCATTTCCTTTAAATGACTGGAACATACAATAAGTATACTCTTTCTTTACTCACCCGCCCCTTTCCACATAGAATAGATTATATAGAACCATGTAAACCACACACTTCATTTTATGCCCTAACTCTGCTGTACAATAAACAATGGCAATCATTATGGAATTCAGTAGATTATACTCTAGACCACTGGTAATTTCTTTCATTATTTAAAATGTTTCTAAAGTAATGTGCTTAAAATAAAATATTTAAATTGAGGTCCACTTTAATAAAGTTGGGTGGAACCAACTGAATGCAATGCAAATAAAGGGAGATTTTTCATTAATCTGTGCTTGCTTTCTTGTTTAAATTTCAGATACTTAGACCTTGATAAAAAGGGTCATATGCTTTTCACAGGTTCTGTGATTTTTATAGGCTGCTGAAGTCTTCAGAGAATTGAAGAGGTGTTAAAAGACTACCTGTCAAGCCAGAGACAGAAAGAACCAATGTGAAAATAAGAAGGTAGATAATGAAGTCTGTTGGGGTGGAGGAGGGGAATGGTGAATAGAAGATTAGTGGGAACTAGCTCTTCCTTCCACTAATTTCAACCATTTACTGAGTCAGGAATCTGTCCTAGAATCTATGCCAATATTTTTTAAATTCATGCAATCACATCACATTTTAATAGACTCAGAGGTCTAAGTAACTGTTCCAAGTTGACACAGCTTGAGTGGCTGAGGCAGGGGACCTAATTTTAAGATATCTGACTCCAAAGTCATGCTTTTTCAATCATGCCTTTCAGTGATGAGAGCATAGAAAGCTTTTGAGTTTAACTAATTGTCTTTACTTGATTTGTCTTCCATGCCCTGGGAATATGGGGTTTTCTTTGTTCCCTTGCCAAGGGAACAGAATTTTCACTCTAGTTGAACAGTGATTCAGAAGTCCACATTCTCACACCAGGTATTTATTCTTCAGCTCAGCTTCCAGAAAGATATAACTTTTGTAATCATCTGTAAACCTGTGTACACAACATATTCTTTGGGTTTAACTATCTTGTACCATTAAGTGGAGCAGAAGAGGAAGCAGAAGATGCTAGAAAAATAGAAGTAGAGAATATGTGCTAATATTCGAGGCTTCCCTGGTGGCTCAGATGGTAAAAAGTCTGCCTGCAATGCAGGACACCTGCATTCAGTCCCTGGGTTGGGAAGACCCTTTAGAGAAGACAATGCCTACTTATTCCTGCCTGAAGAATTTCATGGACAGAGGAGCCTGGCGGACTACAGGCTACAGAGTCCAACATGACTGAGCTACTATGGCACAGAGGGTAAAGAATTTGCCTGCAGGGCAGGAGACAGAGGAGATGCCAGTTCGATCCCTGAGTTGGGAAGATTCCCTGGAAGAGGGCATGGCAACCCTCGCCAATATTCTTGCCTGGAGAATCCCATGGATTGAGGCTCCTGGCAGTCTACAGTCTATGGGGTCTGATACCACTCCTGCAATTTTCATGAATAATTTATCAACTTATGAAACTTTTAGTTCACTTATGGATAGTATCTTTTTTAATGAGTTCATCCATTGACCATCCTCTATTAGTCCAAATAATCAGAGAGGGTCTGGTTAGGAGGGGAGGCAATTATTTTTGAATGACAATATCCCAGACTCATCCTCAATATAGACTCACATGGTTACAGCAATCAGCTTCTTAGAAGCAGAGCTGGCTTGTCATCCAGATCTCCTAATCCCCAGTTAAAGCTTCTCCATTTATAACATCCTGTTATCTGTTCTCTTCCCAAACCTCAATATAAACCCCAGAATACTGATGCTCACCTCTCAGATTTCCTATACAGATCCGCAGTGCAGCACAGACTCAGCAGGAAAGTCACATCACACAGGAAGACGTGCTGCACATTAATTTTCTAGTTCAAAAGAAAATGAACTAAAGCCCATCTGAAAATACCCAGAACTGTACTCCCCTACTGCTTTGAGTCACTTGATCTCCACCTTTCGGCAGGCAAGGCTACATTCAGCAGCACAGTGAAGAATGAAAGTCTCCTTAAGATGAGCTGTTTAGGGAAAAACTCAAAGGGATTACAGGCAAAAGCAAATGACATGCATTAGAGCCGACTAGCAAGTGCCCAGAAGCCAATATCCTTCTAAGGTCCACTGATGATGTGACCCTGGACTGGTCACACAGCTTTTGGGGCAGAGAAGACCTAAGTATAAATCACAGGGAAGAAAGCTAGTTTGTAACTGTTCCATAGGAGATAAGGATAACAGAAAGGTATCAGAAATATGGAAATTCCTTTATAAGGCCTAATTGATTTTGCTGAGCTATACAGAAAGCCAGTGGCAGACTTTATTTTTTTTTTTTTTTGGGGGGGGGGTCGGTGCTCCAAAATCACTGCAGATGGTGACTGCGGCCATGAAATTAAAAGATGCTTGCTCCATGAAAGAAAAGCTATGATCAACCTAGACAGCATATTAAAAAGCAGAGACTTTATTTTGCCAACAAAGGTCTATCTATGGAAAAAGCTATGGTTTTTTCAGTAGTCATGTATGGATGTGAGAGTTGGACTATAGAGAAAGCTGAGCCTAAGAATTGATGCTTTTGAACTGTGCTGTTGGAGAAGACTCTTGAGAGGTCCTTCCGACTGCAAGGAGATCAAACCAGTCAATCCTAAAGGAAGTCAATATTGAATATTCATTGGAATGACTTATGCTGAAGTTGAAACTCCAATACTTTGGCCAGCTGATGCGAAGAACTGACTCATAGGAAAAGACCCTGATGCTGGGAAAGATTGAAAGCAGGACGACAGAGGGTGAAATGGTTGGATGGCATCACCGACTCGATGGACACGAGCTTAAGTAAACTCCGGGAGTGGTGATGGGCAGGGAGGACTGATGTGCTGCAGTTCATGGGGTCACAAAGAGTCAGACACGACTGAGTGACTGAACTGAACAGAAAGCCAAGCTTTCAGGGAATCTGGTCTTGCCACGATACAATCCCCACTACTTGGGTATCTCTGGACAAATTTCCTAACCTAGAATTTTTACTGCCACACAGTGTATACCAATAACCATGCAGGGGCAGTGTAATGTCATAGAAAAGGAAGGAAATTTACAGCCAGGCACACTTACAGTCCATTTACCTCCATAAATCTCAGTTTCATAATTGGTATAATGGATAGGATAATAATAACATCTATATAAAAGGGATGTTTGTACGGATGAAATGAAATGTTTCATGTGAAACTTTTGGATAAATCAGACACATTTTCAAGTTCAAATTTAAAAAAACAAAAACAACAACAAAAATGACCCACAACATTGGCTTAAACTAATGAGCTTTTCTTCTCATATCTAAAAATTTAGAGGTGGGTAGCTGCTGATTGGTTTATTGTCTCCATGCTGGCATCACTGTAATTTTCTAGGGCTCTGCTCATAAGTTGGCTGCCAGAATTCAGTCCATCACAGTTGTATTAAAGGTAGGTAAAGAAAGCTGAGCGCTGAAGAATTGAGGCTTTCAAATTGTGGTGTTAGAGAAGACTCTTGAGGGTCCCTTGGACTGCAAGGAGATCAAACCAGTCAATCCTAAAGGAAATTAGTCCTGCATATTCATTGGAAGGACAGATGCTGAAGCTGAAGCTACAATACTCTGGCCACCAGATGCAAAAAGCAAACTTATTGGAAGAGACCCTGATGTGGGAAAGATTGAGGGCAGGATGAGAAGGGGATGACAGAGGATGAGATGGTTGGATGACATCACTGACTCAATGGACATGAATTTGAACAAGCTCCGGGAGATAGAGGAGGTCAGAGGAGCCTGGGGCGCTATACTCCATGGGGTTACAAAGAGTCTGACACATCTTAGGGATTGAACAACAACAAGAACAAGTAGGGAAGTAGGGAGGAATCAGATGTGTCAGGAAAGCCAAGTCTTCCTTGAGGTATTTCCTGCGTCCCCTCATTTTATCCTGTGGGCCAGAACTGCCTCACATGACCACTCTAGCTTCAAGGGACACTGGGAGCCCACAGCTGAGGTTGACCTATCACCCAGACTGGGCACATGTGGCCCTGAATAAAATCAGGCTTTGGGTGACAAGAAAGAACAGAAAAGGGAATACTGGGAGGCAATTAACCAGGTGGATGACAACCTGGCAATTAGTAAAAAGTGAAAATGTTAGTCGCTCAGTCATGTTCTACTCTTTGCAACCCCATGGACTGTAGCCCACCAGGATCCTCTGTCCATGGGATTTTCCAGGCAGGAATACTGGAGTAGGTTGCCATTTGCTTCTCCAGGGGATCTTCCCCATCCAGGGATCAAACCCAGGTCTCCTGCATTGCAGGCAGATTCTTTACCATCTGAGCCACCAGGGAAGCAGCATTTAGTAGCTAATCATTAAATTCAGTCTTTTTGATCCTTCTTCCACCAGTAAACTGAATAAATACATCCAGGTTTAATAGTCTGCAATTCCATGGGATTATTAAATTATAATCAGAGATCAATACTATATAAAATTTTTGAGTGGACTTATTTGAAGATGAGTAGGACAGTGACAATGGCACCCCACTCCAATACTCTTGCCTGGAAAATCCCATGGACGGAGGAGCCTGGTGGGCTGCAGTCCATGGGATCGCTAGGAGTTGGACACGACTGAGCGACTTCCCTTTCACTTTTCACTTTCATGCATTGGAGAAGGAAGTGGCAACCCACTCCAGTGTTCTTGCCCGGAGAATCCCAGGGACAGGGGAGCCTGGTGGGCTGCCATCTATGGGGTTGTACAGAGTTGGACACGACTGAAGCGACTTAGCAGCAGCAGCAGCAGCAGCAGCAGGACAGTGACAAATCTGATTCATGGAATGTTCTTAACTCTTTAGTTTGAGATGATTTCAGATTTACCAAAACTGTTATAAAAACAGCAGAGTAGGCTCTCACACACCCTTTGCTAGGTTTCTCCAAATGTTAACACATTACATGACCATAATGTGATGATCAAAACAGAGGAAAGAACACTGACACAGTGTTATTAACTAACCTGCAAGCCTTTATTCACGTCAACTCACGCCTTGCTAATGTTCTTTTCCTGTTCAGAATCCAGTTGAAGATCCCACTGCATTTCATTTGTCATGTCTCCTTAGCTTCCTCCAATCAGGATGCAGAATATTTTCACAACTACAAATTTTTACTATATTGATATAGTGACAACAGGGCTATTTGTTTTGAAGTTATCGGAATGTACCACATCGAATTTGAAAGTGACATGACCATGTGGTGGTCCCTGGCAGATGAAAAGGCTGATTTGCCACTGTTGATGTGCTTAACATTCTTCTACACTGAAAATATGTGTACATCACAACAAAAAGTATGGATGATTAAGCTACAGATGAGTACAATCTGGATTAATGAGGGATTTCTGTATCTTGTCTGGGTAATGTTAAATTTCTCCTCTGGAGCATTTTCTTGCCCGTGACATAAGCATCTATCACATCTGTAATGGGTCAACTTCAAAGGTTCCAGATGAGTATATTAAAGATATATGCTCAAGCAGCGATAATTAGCTAAATAAGGACAGCATCATTCATTAGAGAATTCCAAAACGGAGTGCTGAGCTGTCCCTGGAAGTGCCGTCTTTTTACATTCCCCCGTGAGGCGGCAGCTGGCATGTGCCACAAGCCATATGGCAAGGCAGCAGAGACGGGAGCCAGGGCTCCCCACGCAGCCTCCTCGCCTCCATGCCCTGCTGCCTGCCTACTCATGGAATTAGGATGATTTATGACCTTGGCAAAGGGACCTATTTGTAATGCCAATATTTTGGATCAATACGTGAGAGCATGTCTCTAAATGATGTATCTTGCCTCTGCTTGGTCTTTTGCTAAATTGATCCTTGACTGCCCTGAAGTGGGAGCCGAATGAATCAAGATGTCCACATTTCTGGGCTTTGAGGTATGTTTACCTCTCCAGGCCAAACCAGCCTCCTCCAGTTGATGTCTCAGGTACCACTGCAGCCGTGGTGCAGGGATGCAGCGGGAAGTGGAACCCTGCCACCACAGCGCTCATGGAAAAACTCAACATGCTCTGAGTACAGCACGATGACCGTACTATCGCTGCTGGCAGCACAACCTCAGAAAAGGGCAGCTCACCAGGGTTTAGAATGAGGAGTGGAAGTGGTCTTCTGTGCCTTCCACAGGTGCTCTACACTATGTTCCTATTCTGGGGATTGAGAATGAGCAAATCTGTGACAATATTACTCTTTAAACAGATGACAAGATGATAGGTATTTGCTGTTTTTTAATACTACCCTTAGAATAGAAGAGTATCAAAGCACAAGAGAAAAGGATAACATAATTTAAAGGTATTTTAAATTTAAAGGTAATTTAAAGGTATTCCTTTCTCTCCACACTAGTAGCAAAACAGAAAACAACAGGTTTCTGATTCTGATACTCGTTAAACTAAGCACTTGTCGACCAAAGCAATGAGACATACTGCATCTTTGAATACTGTTATTACAACCGTGAAGAGGTCATAAAAGGACATTTGTTCTTTAGGTAAACATGACAAAGCATAGTAAAAGCATATAAAAGTGACAAAATGTCCTGCCATGTGTACGTATATTATTCCTCTCTTAGGTAAAAAATAGCTGTGAACAATCATACAGTTAATTTAAGTAAAATATATGTCTATGCTTTCCTCGTGGCATCTGCTTTTGCTACCATATATTCACCTGTGTGCTGCATAATTTTGGAGCCTCATCATATACATATAATAGAATAATGTTGAAAATAGTGACTTAGCAATGGCGAGGAGTAACAAACAAAATTATGTCTCCAGGAAAATGCTTACATTTTTGGTATTGTAATGAACCTTCTGCAAATATTTCTTTATATATGTGCTTGCTTGTGTCCCAGTTTTTTCCTTATCCCTAGAGTAGCTCTTGACATTCACAACCAAGTGGTAGGGAAACATACACATTACCTGCAGCGTGGCTCTGGGGCTTATAAAAGCAGTTCCCAGAGCTTAGCCTTCTGCACACGGAAGAGGCTGTGACTCTTGGAGGCAGACACATACCCCACATTAGCAAATCTAAACTAATCTTAGTTTCAGTGCTGTGATGTGCTATGGATATCATCATTAGAGTAAGAGGGATAAACTGTTTCCTAGTAGTTTAAGACACTTTTAAATGAAAACTATGGCTTTTGAAAATAGAATTATTTATCATTTGTGTGAAAGGGAAAAATGAGACTTTTTAGAGGAAAACTGTTCTCTTTTCAGACTATCCTATCTATCACGTTAGGGTATAGTAGTGTGTTTACAGTAGACTGAGTTTCTTCATCAACACCTAACAATTGTGTGTGTGTGTGTGTGCTCAGTTGTGTCCAACTCTTTGCAACCCCATGCACTGTAGCCCGCCATGCTCCTCTGTCCATGGAATTACTTAGGCAAGAATACAGGAATGGGTTGCCATTTCCTTCTCCAGGGGATCTTCCCAATCCAGGGATCAAACCCACACCTCTTGCATCTCCTGCATTGGCCACCAGTGCCACCAGAAATGCAGGACCGAACACTTAGAAAACTTCAATTTTCTTCCCTACTATTTATTGGTTTGGTTGAAAAGTTCATTTGGGTTTTCCCATAAGATGCAATGGAAAGACCTGAAAGAACTTTTTGGCCAAACCAATATTTGGTGTGATGAAGGTGGAGGAAAAAGTAAAATAAGAGACAGAATAAGTTGATAAGGAAATTATTAATCCTTTTTACTATTATCTTGGAAGAGCAAATATATTCTAACGAGAATCAACTTTAAAATAGGAGCAGTTTTATTTCAAAACAATCATGGATTTGTACATAATAACAGAAGTGGAAACTTGAATATAGACTTTTATATACTAGGTTCCTGAATCCTCACTTATATTTGCTCTTCCACCTTGTGGTGATGAAGACAAGATAAAGCCAGTGGCAGCAAGCCAGTTCCATACAGCTTAATTAAACTGTAAATGTTTACCGAGTGTCTACTTCTTATAAGACTCCTCTCCAGGGATGCAAAAATGAAGACATAGTTCTAGCTCTCCAGTACATGTGTGAGTAGTGAGGGGACCTGATGTATCAAAACACTGTTTTCATTCAGTGTTAAAGAAGCACACATACCTAAGAGTAGAATTCTTATTATAAGCTGTTTCTTGCCATTAACGTGTTTGCTGCAAGCTTTTTGCTGCAAATATTTTTGCCATATAACTAATTCCTTTAAGACAATTTTACCATGAAAAATGAAAGAGCCAACAGACAGTTTTTGGATTACAGTCCACTTGAGCTGATTGAGTAACTCAGCTGGTAAAGAATCCGCCTGCAATGCAGGAGACCTGGGTTCGATCCATGGGTTGGGAAGATCCCCTGGAGGAGGGCAAGGCAACCCACGCCAGTATTCTTGCCTGAAGAATCCCCAAGGACAGAGGAGCCTGGCGGGCTACAGTCCATGGGGTCACGAGGAGTCGGACATGACTGAGTGACTAAGCACAGCACAGCACTTCTTCCGGTTAGTGATATTAATGACTGTGGCTTTATCCAGCTGACAGGGAAGATGCTTTGCCCCAAGAGTGGCTTCTTCTTTTGATACTCACTGCACAGGAGGAAAAAGGGACTCAGGGCCTCAAAGGTGCAGAGTCGAGTCCCCGCTTCCCATAGAACTCTGGCACTTCGGTCAGGAGCCATGTGTCAGAAATAGCAGTACAGAGGCTTCCACAGGGCAATACAGAACTCGAATAGAACCATGCAGCCTAGTGTTCGGGAACTAACACCTCTCTGAATGACACAAGAAATTTTAGTGACAAAAAAAGGATGAGAAGGCGAAACAACAAGCAAAAAACAAAAAAAAGTTTAAAACACTACGCACAAAAGACTCGGAAGACAAGTACTTAGGTACAACCTGCAAGCTAAACTCAGTTATGTGTGCAGTCTTGCCATTAATCTACACACATTTTCCATCTACTTAAATGTGTGATAATTCACAATAGAGTCTTTTAAATTGTGTTATTTCTCATGGTTCACTATGTCCTCTTTAATGTTCTTCTTTTATTTTTTGTTAGTTTGTCTTTTATGGTGAAATTTCTTAACAGCCGATTAATAATGTAGCAAAAATGTTTGCAGCAGAAATGCTTAAGGGAAAAGCATGGAGAACTACCTAAGACATTGTTAGGAATATGGGTATCCACTTTTTTTCAAAAGTTCACTTTACACCACTTCACTTTCACGAAAGACCTACATTAGTACCTGTCTTTGATAACCAAAGAAATCCTAAGAGAATTTATGCTTTTACTAATACAGGTAACTGCTTATTATTTATCATTATTACTTTATCATTATTTATTTTTTGCTTTATGCCATTTTGACTCCAAAGGCTTCACAGAAACTTTTTTTTTTTTTGGTGAATCCTCTCCCTCCCCACCCCCAAGTGCGTTACTAACCAACAGAATCCGGTAAAGGTGAAGTAATGTCACTCTCGTGGTTTGGTTACAAATGACTGTGCCAGCTATCTTGTGAGCAGACCCTCTCTCCTGCTGGCTTTAAGGAAGCAAGCTGTCATACTGCAGAGGCCCCCAACGCAATGGACTGAAGACCATGCCTGACCAACATGGCAGAGAGGAACTGACAACAACTTGCAAAAAACTGGGTCCTGACAACCAGGATATGAGTGCAGAGGCAGATTCTTTCCTGACCAGTCCTTGAGGTGACCCTAATCCCAGCTGACACCCCGAGACCTTGAAGCTAAAAACCCAATTAAGCTGCATGTGAATTCTTTATCCATGCAAATTGTGAGATAATAAATACGCATTGCATTAAGCTGTTAAGTTTAGGGGTAAATCTGTTCTGTGGCCTTGCTATTAGTGGGAACCCACATTTGTTAAAGGAATTGGGAGAAATTTTATTTTAAAAAGTGATTCAAACATATTTTAAAATAATTTCCAACTATACTTTGCTTTTAAATGATTTATAGGAAAAGAAGCACATCGTGGTGCAGTTGCAGAAACAAAGAGACTCAATGAACTAAAATTAATAAATCTTTTGTTTACACAGCTCAACAAGTTCAAGGTTGTGAACAACCAGGAAGCCCAGACACAGAGATTAAGCAGATTTCTCTGCAGACCCAAAAGAGCAGAGATGAAATCTCAAGCCCAGTCCATGCATACAAACACCTTTGGGAGCCTAAAGTATCTGTTTTTTTTTTTTTTCTTCTACCTGAAAGCTAACTATGATACTTTTGGCACCAAGGTAGCCACAAACAATTATTTTTAAAGGGAAAGAAAAGGAAATTGCCTACTTAAAATATTAATGCTGTAGATTACTCAGAAAGCAATACTGAAGCAATGGAAAGGAAATGGAAGAAACAGATTGCTTCCAATGTCAACATAATTCTACCTTTGAAATATTCCTTCTGTTCCATGCACACACGTGGTACCTGAGCAAGGCAATGGACAAAACAGCCAGGATAGGAAGTGGCTGTCCAGAAGGAAGAAGAATGACTTTCACATTTCTTACCTCTTTCATTTCCCTATTCATGCAAGATTCTTATCACTGTCCATGGTCACTTTGAAACACAAATGACGGGTTACTTTTCTGCTTTATTCTCTAGCTATTTCTAGTTACTAAAATGTTTCTCATTTGACGCTTTGCTATGTGGGAATTGATTATTTTGTTCAATAAACTCATTGACCCAGACCATCTATGACCTAAAAGTTAAGTGTATCCTCCTTACCACCATGATCCCATCCCATTCCCTCTGCCATTTGATTCCAAGAGAGACAGTACCTCCCGCGGTAAACTCATGCCTGGTGCCCTTCCCGGCTCTTATCTTGATTACAGGGTTGACATATTTGCTCTGCAAAATGGTTCATTCCTGGGTCCAAAGTGCCTGGTCACTTACTATTTGATAAAGCAACAAAAAGTCAAAGGATTTAATTCCTATGTAAATTCCAGGCTATTTGGTGATGATCAGCTTGTTGTAAATCTGGGCAGTTTTCTAGCTAAAACATGGTGGACTATCTCATCTCAACTGATTTTTTACTTCTCCAAAACACAGACCATTCAAATGTACTTTGTGTTATATACAGTGAAGTTGTGACTGAAAATGAATGTATATGTACTATAGAATAAAATATATCTTTATTTCACATATGAGAATACCACAGTTGATCATTTTTATAGGAGAAAATGATCATAAACGATGACTAGGTGTGATACATGCACGCCTGGTCAATGTGTGTACATGGTGTAAAACTGTCCAGACAGTGTGGTGAACAGCTGACCTTTGCCCCAGCAGGAGACTGAAGGTGTTCCCAACTCTGACCTTACATCTGCTTTGTGACTTTCTGGATCTTAGCTTGTTCTTCCTCTTTAAAAAACAAATGATGAAGGCAAAAATAATCACACAGATCTCTGGCTCTGTGATGACGTACGTCTACGCCAGTCACTGGCTCATTACTGACGCCACTGAGTCACGTGCTGAGGACCTCGTTTTACTCATATTCCATTTCTAAGAGAATGGTCGATTCTTGGGCAGTGCTTGCCTCTCTCATGCCAAGCTCCACCCTTTGGCACACTGCTCCCATGATCCACCCATTGGAAATGCCTACTTCTCCATCTGGGTGATCAGCTCCACCAGGCAGCCTTCGCTCAGGTTTGCTTGTTTTTGGTTGGGTTAGAGATCTCCCTGCTGTGCTCTGACAGTCCCTTGTACAAACCTCAGTTACAGGAATGACTAAATTATACTGAAATAGTTTGTTTCCTATCTGTCTCCTGCCCAGCTAGACACTGAATTCCTCATGATCAGTCTTGGAGAGATTTAATCCCCAGGAGGGCAGGGGTATTTTCTGTTTTGTTCCATGTCACATTCCCAATGTCCTGGAATATACAAGTGGCTAAATGAGTATTTAATAAACAGGAGAATGAGTGAATATATGAATTAATGCCTACTGATATCAATGTCATGAGTTCAGTTCAGTTCAGTCGCTCAGTCGTGTGCAACTCTTTGTGATCCCATGGACTGCAGCACGCCAGGCCTCCTGTCCATCACCAACTCGCAGAGTCTACTCAAACTCACGTCCATTGAATCAGTGACATCATGAGTACCTCTAGAGAATAGCATATTAAACATTCAGCAGGAATTCCCTGATGATCCAATTGTTAAGAATTCTCCTGCCAATGCAGGGGACACAGGTGTGATCTCTGGTCCCAGAAGATTCCACATGCCACAGAGCAATTAAGCCCATGTGCCACAACTACTGAGCCTGTGCTCTAGAGCCTGGGAGGCACAACCACTGAAGCTCACACTACAGAGCCTGTGCTCTCCCAACAAGGGAAGCCACCACAGTGAGAAGCCTGTGGACCGCAACGAAGAGTAGCCCCCTCTAGCCACAACTGGAGAAAGCCTGTGCGTAGCAACAAAGATCCGGCACAGCAGAAATAAATAACTAATTAAAAAAACTTTTAAAGATGACTGGAGTCATAACAAACCATTTACATTTCCAGAACATAAACTACTTAGTCTAGAAAGAAAAAACATATATCTATCTATCTATCTTCCCTTGTAGCTCAGCCAGTAAAGAGTCTGCCTGCAATTCAGGAGACCCAGGTTCAATCCCTGGGTCAGGAAGATTCCCTAGAGAAGGAAATGGCAACCCAGTCCAGTATTCTTGCCTGGAGAATCCCATGGACAGAGGAGCCTGGCAGGTTACAGTCCATGGGGTGGCAAAAGTCAGACATGACTTAATGACTAAACCACCACAATATATATACACACAAACATATATATATATATATATATATATATATATATACATATATACATATTGATTTTACAGAGTAATGTCAAAGCATAATTATTTTTTAATAAGCACATGCAAAAATGTTCCCTCAAATTTAGAAACTTTTCAACAGCATGTTGAAAGATAACTTATTAGTTATCTCAGAGATGGTCAACAGAAGTCTCAGAAAGACCACACATAAGAAAGATGAAGAGTACCTTCATTACCACAGTCTCCCTTCAAGTCCATGGTTCAGTTTTAATAAAAATCAGTGAGAAAAGTTATTATTAAATTGTTTGGTAAGACTGGATTCCATGTTAGTCGTGGATTTCATTTTTAACGGCTTTAAAAATGTGGCCTGCCACTAATACAACTACACTATTAATATAATAGGATGACAATAATAACTTCAGCATTCTGACACAATCTTATTTCAACTCCCTAAGTAGGAAAAGCCTAAAAAAATTAACTATTAGTGTTTAAAATATAAATACCTCTGTAAACACCTTATGGGATGATTGATAATTCATAATATCAGGTGGTGTTAGAGGTAAAGAACCTGCCTGCCAATGCAGGAGACATAAGAGATGTGGGTTCAATCCCTGGGTTGGGAAGATCCCCTGGAGGAGGACATGGTAACCCACTCCAGTATTCTTGCCTGGAGAATCCCATGGACAAAGGAGCCTGACAGTCTACAGTCCACAGGATCACAAACAGCTGGACACAACTGAAGTGACTGAGCACAAACACAACTCAAAGTTACATGGGGGCCACAGTTTAACAAACCCAGTGAAAGACAGAAACCTGTGTGTATATGCTCAGTGACTCAGTAGCCCACCAGGGTCCTCTGCCCATGGAATTTTCCAGGCAAGAATAATGGAGTGGGTTGCCATTCCCTTCTCCAGGGGATCTTCTCAACCCAGATCAAATCCATGTCTCTTGCCTCGCCTGTATTGACAGGCAGATTCTTTAACACTGAGCCAGCTGGGAAGCCTCCAGACATGTGTGGGCATATTTCAAATGCATGTAGCAACTATTCTGACAATAGACATATACTTTAAAGATCTAATAAAATTATATGGCTGTTTATCATGTGTGCCTCTCAATCAATACCTATTAAAATTGTAACTCGTAAAAATCTGTCATATGATTTTCTTTGAAAATTCATTAGAATTAGTTTTATTAATTCTTTTCTGAATACAAAAGCAATTCAATTTAATCAGGCTAAAAAGATAAATAAAAAGAACACCTATGATCACCCCTATAAACACTTTGCTGTGGGTATATTTAATCATATTTCATTAAGTCTATGCTTTTTAATCAAAGATGGGATCATGCTATTTGGGGACTGGCTTTAAAATGCAATATGTTGTCAAACTTTCTACATCAATACATATATTTCTGTAACATTTTAATTGCTGTGAAATAGTCTATTACACAGAAACACCAAGATGTATTTGTTAGCCCTTTGTTTGGGGGTATTTTTCACTTTTGTAAACATTCATGTACCTGGAGAAGGAAATGGCAAGCCACTCCAGTATTCTTGCCTGGAGAATCCCATGGACAGAAGAGCCTGGAGGGCTACAATCCATAGGATCACGAAGAGTTGGACACCACTGAAGGGACTCAGCACAAACATTCATGTATACCAGGATTTTTCAACCTCAGCCCTATGAAGCCTTTGGACTGGATCATTCTTAGTTTCCTGCTGGTCTTCCTGCTCATTGCAGGATGCGCGTCCATCCACTGAAGGCAGAAGCATCCCGTCCCTCCAAGCTGGGACAACCAAAAGTTTCTGCATATAGTGCCACATATCCTTTGGGGGGACAAAATAATTCCCAGTTGGGAACCACTCCCACAGACCCATCGTTACATATATAATGGATTATATCAGTTCAGTTCAGTCACTCAGTCATGTCCGACTCTTTGTTGACCCCATGAACATGCCAGGCCTCCCTGTCCATCACCAACTCCCGGAGTACACCCAAACCCATGTCCATCGAGTGGGTGATGCCATCCAACCATCTCATCCTCTGTCATCCCCTTTTCCTCCTGCCCTCAATCTTTCCCAGCATCAGGGTCTTTTCCAATGAGTTAGCTCTTCACATCAGGGGGCCAAAGTATTGGAGTTTCAGCTTCAACATCAGTCCTTTCAATGAACACCCAGGACTGATCTCCTTTAGGATGGACTGGTTGGATCTCCTTGCAGTCCAAGGGACTCTCTCAAGACTCTTCTCCAACATCACAGTTCAAAAGCATCAATTCTTCGGCACTCAGCTTTCTTTATAGTCTAACACTCACATCCATACATGACCACTGGAAAAATCATAGCCTTGACTAGATGGACCTTTGTTGGCAAAGTAATGTCTCTGCTTTTTAATATGCTGTCTAGGTTGGTCATAACTTTCCTTCCAAGGAGTAAGCATCTTTTAATTTCATGGCTGCAGTCACCATCTGTAGTGATTTTGGAGCCCAGAAAAATAAAGTCAGCCACTGTTTCCACTGTTCCCCCATCTATTTCCCATGAAGTGATGGGACCAGATGCCAAGATCTTAGTTTTCTGAATGTTGAGCTTTAAGCCAACTTCTTCACTCTCCTCTTTCACTTTCATCAAGAGGCTTTTTAGTTCCTCCTCACTTTCTGCCATAAGGGTGGTGTCATCTGTATATCTGAGGTTATTGATATTTCTCCCAGCAATCTTGATTCCAGCTTGTGCTTCCTCTAGCCCAGCATTTCTCATGATGTACTCTGCATATAAGTTAAGTAAGCAGGGTGACAATATACAGCCTTGACGTACTCCTTTTCCTATTTGAAACCAGTTAGTCTGTTGTTCCATGTCCAGTTTTAACTGTTGCTTCCTGACCCGCATACAGGTTTCTCAAGAGGCAGGTCAGGTGGTCTGGTATCCCCATCTCTTTCAAATTATATATCCATTGAATATTTCCATTATATATCCATTGAATATTTTCCCTGAAGTAGAACTGCTGGAACAAAGGGTTAAGTTCCAAAGTCTGTGGCCACGTGGCTGGTCTTGAAGACAGTCCCTGTCAATTTCCCCTGGAACAGCATAGCCCTGAGATGGCCTGTTTCTCTTTTAGTCACCATAATCCAATAGTATGTAGTCCCCTTGTTTTTTGTTTTTTTTTTTTTCTAATCAATACCCATTTGAGAGTATCTCATTGCTGTTTAAAATGCATTTTTTTAAGCAACTGGTGAGGATAAACATTTCAAAGTAGGTTTTGGCATCATTTGCATTTCTCCTTTCTTTGCTGAACAGTCTTTTTTACCCTTCCATGTTTAAGGATGTTCTTTCTTTGGTTTTCTGAGAGTTCTTTATAAATTAAGATACTGCCACACTCTTATGTTGAAAATACTTTTGTTCTCCATTTTCTCATCTACTTTTATTTCCATCTAATTATTGTTTATGCAAAAGCTTCATAGTGTTATATCTATGGTTATATATTATATAGATATGAAACTATGTATATTATAGCTGCTTAGAGAGAAGGCAATGGCACCCCACTCCAGTACTCTTTGCCTGGAAAATCCCATGGATGGAGGAGCCTGGTAGGCTGCAGTCCATGGGGTTGCTGGGAGTTGGACACGACTGAGCGACTTCACTTTCACTTTTCACTTTCATGCATTGGAGAAGGAAATGGCAACCCACTCCAGTATTCTTGCCTGGAGGATCCCAGGGATGGGGGAGCCCGGTGGGCTGCCGTCTATGGGGTCGCACAGAGTCGGACACGACTGAAGCGACTTAGCAGCAGCAGGCAAACTCTGAGCTTGTGATTGTGTTTATGAAGTCCTTTCTCTTCTCAAAATTACATAAATGTTAAACCATATTTTCTTATAGAGTATGGTTTTTCCCCTGAGTTTTTAACTATTTTAAGCATTTGACATTTATCTGATTTTGAAGTAATGCATAAGGTGATTTTCAAACTATTTTGATGTAAAAGAGAGGGTCCCCTGGAGGAATGGGAACCCGCAACCTGGCTTATCACTCGGTTTCACCCTGCCAGCTTTACCAGGCTCCTAGATTTCCTAATTCTTTCTTGCCATCTCTCCCGTTATTATCATAATCTGACCATGAAATAGGTGCCAACAAAGTCAAACAGAATATAACGGGAGAAATAAAGGAAGAAAAGGAAAGCATTTTATCTGTTAACCTGAAAACAGGAACGAACCAGCTGTGGGTAGAAGATGCATATGTAATATAAAGAGGTTGATTAGGTTTGCTGGATAAAACTTCATTCCTATTCAGTGCTATTCTTCAGCCCTTGGAGATCTGTGGGGCGCCTTTAGTGCACCAAGGTTGTCCACGTATTTAACCTGCTTACATCCTCAAAAGAGCCCTGGTGGAAATGCTAATTATTCTTAGTTACTGATGACAGAACTGCAGTTCAGCTTCTCATCAGCGTCATGCAGTTCCCGGAATGCAGAGAAAACCCTGATTCTTTTGTCTATTACTTCTACCTTTAGACAACAACACAAAGCATCTGGTCAGGAAGGTTTGTTGTTGTTGTTGAGAAAATAAATCCCCCTAGCGTTTTGGCAGGAATGCCATTCAGCCTTCTGTTTGTCACAGTGAATTGATGTCTTCCGGACTCTGCGACTCTACTTGGGATTAGTGTCTGAAGTCCGAGAGCCTCCTAGGAGTAGACCAAGAATTTGAAGCATTCTGCAAAAAATGTAAAGGAACGTAAGCGGCCAGGTCTCAGAGTTGCACAGCTTTAGTCAATTTCCTCCTAATGGCCTCCTTGAACCGAGGCAAAGCCTGCTATGGTTTTGTGTTATTTCATCATCTCTTCGATAACTTTTCTTAACCACAAAACTCATCTTAAAGGGAGAAAAAAAAACATAAAATCTTCTAGGAAGAAATCCTGAAGCAGGAATTAAGACTCAGAATTTGACATGACAAGGAATCTATTGTTCATTTATCTCTCCCTGATTCCTAAATCAAAACACTGGTTTACTTTCTGAGGTTCACAGAAATGCCTTTTCATCTATTCTCTGTAGGCACTATGCCACACAAAGGAAGGCTGCCTACCTCTAACATTCTCCCCCAGTAAACAATACTTAGAAACAAAAAATTAGAAATAAAAAATTAGACTGGCAAATTGTTTGAGTTTGGTACATCTTTAATATTTTTTTCCTTTCTTAATATCTGTCCATCAAAGTTATTTTCATATTATATAATGCTTAAGAATACAATGAGTTCATTAAAACATTTGTGAAGGAGGGAAAAAGCAGATCTCTCCCCAGAGATAAGGGGAAACTGATCTCTTAATGACTTCAATTATACATTTACAAGTGGTTGTTGGCAAGTCATTAAAAATGACCCACTTCACACAAATGGATACCCTTGTATTGCTGTGGGGGCTTGATCTTTGAAGCCCTTCTTTTTCTTGGTTAAGCTCAACACAGCTAGTAAAACTAGGGTCATATGTCTTTAAAATATGTGCATCCAATCAACATACCATAAATATAGTCCATTTGTCTCAACCCTTAGTGAATTCAAGACTTCACTTGTGATTTACAAAGCACATTCTTGTCATAAGTCAGAGCAAGACAAAGTTACTGGGACTCAGAGCAAGACAAAGTTATTGGGACTGAACTCTCCAACTCAAATTCATTTTTTTGTCGAGAGGATGGACTGACAATAATGTGGTTCAATGAGTATGAAAAGTAATACCAGGATGCTTTCTATTATCTTTAACCCTTTGATACTGGTAATTTTGCTATTTGGAAGCATCATTATGGACTAGACCAAATGTTTCCAAGTGGATAGTAATTACGAAAATGAAAAAAAAAAAAAGAGAGAGAGAGAGAGGAGGTAATTTGCTTTCATCTAACACTGAAATTCTTACAGGGAGTGGAGGAAGTAAGATTGAAAATGTACAGATATGTTCTCATAAAACTAAATAAAGTATTTCCTTTTACATGAAAGCATAAAGCAATAGAAACATGGTGGGGGAGGTTGGAGAGCATTGCTTGTTTTTGCTTCGTCTTGATGTATGAAACTGATAAATGCTATGTCTGAAGCTTACATTTTTCAAGTGATATACACTGGAGTGAAATATTTTAAAACATCATCTAGATTTAATGGAAAAAAAAACCTGAGCCAGATCTTGGGGAAATCCTTTAAGATTTCAGAAACATGCAAATCAGTGGCTAGATTGGACTGGTTCAGGACTAATTCTGGAACTGTGAAAATTCTCAGTATTTTCAAAACACCTATGAAACCTGTCTGCAGGTCAGAAGCAACAGTTACAACTGGACATGGAACAACAGACTAGTTCCAAATTGGGAAAGGAGTATATTAAGGCTATATATTGTCACCCTGCTTATTTAACATATACGAAGAGTGAGTGAGTGAAGTCGCTCAGTCATGTCCGACTCTTTGTGACCCCACGGACTGTAGCCCACCAGGCTCCTCCATCCATGGAATTTTCTAGGCAAGAGTACTGGAGTGGGTTGCCATTTCCTCCTCCAGGGGATCTTCCTGACCCAGGGATCAAACCCGGGTCTCCCGCATTGCAGGCAGACGCTTTACCATCTGAGCCACCAGGGATGCAGAGTACATCATGCGAAATGCCAGGCTAGATGAGGCACATGCTAGAATCAAGATTGCCGGGGGAAATATCAATAACCTAATATGAAGATGATGCAACCCTTATGGCAGAAAGCAAAGAACTAAAGAGCCTCTTGATGAAGGTGAAAGAGGACAGTAAAAGAGCTGGCTTAAAATTCAACATTCAGAAAACTAAGATCATGGCACCTGGTCTCATCACTTCATGGCAAATAGAGGGAGGAACAATGGAAAAGTGATAGACATTTTTTTCTTAGCCTCCAAAATCATTGCAGATGGTGACTACAACCACGAAATTAAAAGATCCTTGCTCCTTGGAAGAAAAGCATATTCAAAAGCAGACATTACTTTATCAACAAAGGTCCTTATAGTCAAAGCTATGGCTTTTGCATTCTTCATGTATGTATGTGAGGGTTGGACCATAAAGAAGGCTGAGTACCAAAGAATTGATGCATATGAACTGTGGTGTTGGAGAAGACTCTTGAGAGTCCTTTGGACTGCAAGGAGATCAAACCAGTCAATTCTAAAGTAAATCAAGCCTGAAAATTCATTGGAAGGACTGATGTTGAAGCTCCAATACTTTGGCCACCTGATGCGAAGAACTGACTCATTGGAGAAGACCCTGATGCTGGGAAAGATTGAAGGCAGGAGGAGAAGGGGATGACAGAGGATCAGATGGTTGGATGGCATCACTGGCTCGATGGACATGAGTTTGAGCAAGCTCCAGGAGATGGTGAGGAACAGGGACGCTTGGCCTGCTGCAGTCCATCGGGTCACAAAGAGTCAGAAATGACTGAGTGACTGAACAACAACAACAACAAGAAGCCAGTTTCTCATTAACCAGATGCTGTGAATGCAATCAGCTAGCAAGGGCGTCTGGGGTCTGACCATCTTCTCTTTCCGTCTCCCTTTTCCCTCCACCATTAGGGAAACCAGAGTGCAGTGGAGTCAACAGATGCAACAAGCATTTTCTGGCCCAGCCACTGGAATGTAACAACAGATATCTCCTGAGCCAGACTTTCTCACTGACTCCATTAGTTGTCTGCAAAACAACCTGCAAACTAGTCATCACATTTTATACACTGGTTGATAACATATGTCTGGCTAGTTCTTACTGGCTAGGAGTTTGTATTGGCTAGCTACTGTTATTGGTTATTTCCGGACAGAATGGAGACAGAATGGAGAGTGTTCACCTTGATGGAGGAAGGCATTCAAGAGGCCAAGGATATTTCTCCTGGATGCTCTTTTAAAAACTGCCTTTGGTTAAAATCAGAAACTGAGCCTTCCTAAGGCTGGTTGCCCAGGCAATGTATAATTATTTGCTGAAAGCTTTATGCTTGTTGATGTTCAGAAATCACTCCCCTATGTGATAGGTAGATGATATAAGTTTTATTTGAAGAGGGGAGACAGAGACAGAGAAAGAAGAAAAGAAAGAAAGAAGCCACACACACACACACACACACACACACACAGTAGAGCAAGTCAGTCCTTGCAAATTCATCTTTTATGCCTGCTTGATCATTCATATTCTCAATGCCTCTATCCTATTCTTCAATTACAGATGTTCTTGGATAGGATCTATTGATATTTGTCCACCACATTTTTTTTTTTTTTGCCAGTGCACACAGGACCCCTTTAATCCATTAAATTACAAAATTAAATCTCTTCTAGGTTGAGCCTTCCCTAAGACATACGGAGCTTATATTGACAAACTTGTTTTCAACCAATAGTCTGGTATGAAAATATGAGGAACATTATGGGGTTTTGGAAAATGTTTCAGCAATTCAGAAATCCTGAGCAACAGGGGCAGATGAGATTTCCTAAATATTCAGAAATAAACTCCAGCCATGCCCCTTTACTTTCCCAACACAAATTACAGCTATAAATTGTGTTAATCTGTCCCTCTCTTGCTTCCTAGTCTGCATCTAAAAGCCATGTACTTTGGTCCTTGGAGTGAGCAAGGATTTTCCTAATAGCAGGAAGTGAGATATACTTGAAAACAATTTGATACTATTGTGGGCAAGGATTAAAAAAGCCAAGGATTTAATGCTTTCCAAAATCACTAATAGAGTCAGTTAGAGTCTAGACAACAAAGGAAAAAGCAACACTAGTCTTAGTTGATGAGCTTCCCAGGTGGCTGAGCCAGGGGCTCAGTGGTAAAGAACCCACATGCAATACAGGAGACAGGGGTTCCATCCCTGATCTGGGCAGATCCCCTGGAGTAGGAAATGACAACCCACTCCAGTAATCTTGTCTGGTAAATCCCATGGACAGGGTAGCCTAGCGGGCTACATCCATAGGGTCGCAAAGAGTTGGGCACACCTGAAGCAACTTAGCATGCACGCACGCACACTTTGAAAGTGTGTGCTATTGCTTGATCCCGTTATTTTTACTCTCCCTGCAAACAGCTAAATCTTCTAGGAAACAATAAACATTCCTACTACGAGAACTAGATCAAAGCACTCGACGATGTCTGATTAATAGTGTTCAATAATAACACAAGTCATGGATCTCTACCAGTTAAGTTTCTGAAAGGGGAAAAGCAACACAATATGGATTTATGGGTTCTGTCTTTTTTTTAATATATATGTATTTATTTGGCTAAGCCTGGTCAAAATTATAGCATGCAGCATCGTTGATCTTTCTTGTAGCATGTGGGATCTAGTTCCCTGGCCAGGGATTGAACCTGGGTCCCCTGCATTGGGAGTATGTACTGTTAGCCACTGGACCACCAGAGAAGGCCCTGGATTCTGTCTTTAGAACAGAGGGCCATGTGAATCTTCTGCCCACACTTCCTTATCTGCAGATTTTAAAAAATCACATAGAATTTTGACAGTAACAAGGGCTTTTGCAACTTGATTTCTAAAGGTACTTTAGAGCTTTTAATGTAGTTTCACAGACAGGGAAGAAAGCAAGCCAGTTGTGATCAATCGTTCTGCAGAGTCACAAATACTAACATTAAAAATGTGGATCATCTAAAGTTGAGGTCAATTATTCCCCTAGATCGTCCTTGAGTTTGTTCAGATAGCTGATTATTCACTTGCCAAAATAAGCTCTCGAGTAAACAAATGGTCTGCTGAAAGAACAAAGTAGGAGATATTTAAGTGCTTAGCAAATTCAGTCACAAACACTAGCGGGCGGAAAAAAGAGGAAGACAGAGTGTGTCTGAGGGAGCGTGCGTGTGGCAGGGTGTCCAGCCCATGCCTGCTCCCTGCATTCCAGCCTTCTGTGCATACAGCCCCTGAACCCACTGCTCAACAGCCAAGTCCAACTTGAGCTGAAGTGACAGAAGTGTTCAAAGTCTTATCACAACAGAAACAGCGTTTTCCAAAAGTCAACACGTTGCTGAAGAAAAAGATTGATTAAACCGAGGACAAATCCCTGGACACATCACTCTGGAACAAGAATGAACCATGTGAAAAGTACAGCCATCCCTGGAGTAGTCTCCAGTTCCCCCAGAACTTTCTAGAAGGGTAATTTGTCACTGATGAATTTAAGACATTACTGGAAAAGGACTAGGGGACTGAGATTGGGGTTGATCTTATACAAATCTCTATGAATATACATAGACTTCCTAAATGGAGCAATAAAAAGTAAGTCAGTAAACAGTACACTATGAATTTTGATATATAATAAATTAGCAACCATGACACATACTATTGAATTCCATTTATCATTCTTTGCTTGCATATATTCTTTAAGCTCTTTACCTACAGGTTCAATGAGATGTTTGCAAATTCTTTGATTGCATATTAAGTTGCATAATTTTTTAGGGTTTTTTAAAATCCAAAATCTAAATGCTTTGAAATTCTTAATTTTTGCAATTTGTTACTTGCGTTGGTGATGGTGGGTTGTTGGAGAAATCCAAAAGTTTGAGATTAAAATATAATGCTTTGGGAATCACAGCGTTGTTGATTATTTCTCACACTGGGTTTCCTTTACCTGACATGTTCTGTCCATGAAAACTGCATGACAAAGCACAGGCTAAGAGCCCCTCATCCATCTCACTCCTGTTACAACACATGCCTCCAGGGAACACATCTGAGGAACATGTTTCCTTTCATTTTTTTTCACAAGATTTTAGTTGAGGTTCATTCTCTGTGTGGAGTGAAAGCTGTGAGAACCAGAAACTAAAAAATTCTGACGATCTGTAAGAGGAACTCACTCTCGACCAAAAAACCTTACACATATTTAGCTAGTTAAAGTATTTTATTTCTTCATTCCGTGAAATGATATTGAATGAGAATGACACTGGGGATTTGAAGGTCTGTCTTATTTTCACTCACTCCGTGGATTATCCATTTTTAATCTATTATCAGTTTCCTAACTGTTGAGCAGCTAACTCCTGGACAGCCCTCCAGCTGCTGGGTAATCTTTGTGCATCCAGAGAATACTTTCTTACTTAAATATTAATCTAAGAAAAAATATCCATAGCTAAATCCACTACAAAAGTAATGAGAGGAAACATTCCAAACACTAAACAGGAATGCATTTTTCAAATTTATTTATTTTTAATTGGAGAATAAACGCTTTACAATATAGTGTTGGCTTCTGCCATACATCAACACGAATCAGCCATAGGTAAACATATGTCCCCTTCCTCCTGAATCTCTCTCTCTCACCTCCCACACCATCTCACCCCTCCAGGTTGTCACAGAGCACCAGGTTTGAGCTCCGTGCATGAGACAGAAAATTCCCCCTGGCTATCTATTTTACATATGATAATGTATATGTTTCATTGCTACCATCTCAATTCACCCCCCGCTTCCCCTGCTGTGTCCATAAGTCTGCTCGCTATGACTACATCCCCACTACTGCCCTGCAAATAGGTTCATCATTATCATCTTTCTAGATTCCATATATATGTGTTAATATATGATATTAGTTTTTCTCTTTCTGATTTACTTCTTTCTGTATAATAGGCTCTAGGTTCATCCTCATTAGAACTGACTGAAATGTGTTCCGCTTTATGGATGAGTAAAAAAAAAGAATTTCAGTTGTTCAGTCATGTCCAACTGTTTGCGACCCAATGGACTGCAGCATGCCAGGGTTCCCTGTCCTTCATCATCTCCCAGAGTTTGCCCAAACTCATGTCCATTGAGTCAGTGCTGTCAATCAACCATCTCGTCCTCTGTCGTACCCTTCTCTCCTGCCTTCAGTCTTTCCCAGCATCAGGGGCTTTTCAGAGTAAGAAATGAGTAATACTCTATTGTACATACATACCACAAGTTCTTTATCCATTCATCAGTCAATGGACATCTAGGTTGCTTCCATGTCCTGGCTTTTGTAAATAGTGTTACTATGAACATTGGGGTACATGACTCTTTTTAAATTATGGTTTCCTCAGAGTAAATGCTCAGTAATGGGACTGTTGGGTTATTTGGTAGTTTTATTCCTGGTTTTTACTGTTCTCCATAGTGTTTGTGGAACCAAAGATCAAACTGCCAACATCTGTTGGATCATCGAAAAGCAAGAGAGTTCCAGAAAAACATCTACTTCTGCTTTATTGACTACACCAAAGCCTTTGACTGTGTGGATCACAATAAACTGTGGGAAATTCTGAAAGAGATGGGAATACCAGACCACCTGACCTGCCTCCTGAGAAACATGTATCCAGGTCAAGAAGCAACAGTTAGAATTGGACATGGAACAACAGACTGGATCCAAATCAGGAAAGGAGCACTTCAAGGCTGTATATTGTCACCCTGCTTATTTAACTTATATGCAGAGTACATCATGAGAAATGCTGGACTGGATGAAGCACAAGCTGGAATCAAGATTGCTGGGAGAAATACTAATAACCTCAGATATGCAGATGACACCACTCTTATAGCAGAAAGCAAGAAGAACTAAAGAGCCTCTTGATGAAAGTGAAAGAGAACAGTGACAAATCTGGCTTAAAACTCAACATTCAGAAAACTAAGATCATGGTAACTGGTCCCATCACTTCATGGCAAATACATGGGGAAACAGTGGAAACAGTGACAGACTTCATTTTGGGGGCTCCAAAATCACTGCAGATGGTGACTGCAGCCATGCAATTAAAAGATGCTTGCTCCTTGGAAGAAAAGTTATGACCAACCTAGATGGCATATTAAAAAGCAGAGACATTACTCTGCCAACAAAGGTCCATCTAGTGAGAGCTATGGTTTTCCCAGTAGTCATGTATGGATGCGAGAGTTGGAGTATAAAGAAAGCTGAGCACTGAAGAATTGATGCTTTTGAACTGTGGTGTTGGAGAAGACTCTTGGAGAGTCCCTTGGACAGCAAGGAGATCCAACTAGTCAATCCTAAAGGAAATTAGTCCTGAATATTCATTGGAACAACTGATGCTGAAGCTGAAATGCCAATACTTTGGCCACCTGATATGAAGAATTGACTCATTTGAAAAGACCCTGATGCTGGGAAAGATTGAAGGCGGGAGGAGAAGTGGGCGACACAGGATCAGATGGTTGGATGGCATCATGGACTCAATGGACATGAGTTTGAGTAAACTCCGAGAGTTGGTGATGGTCAGGAAAGCCTGGTGTGCTGCAGTCCATGGGGTTGCAGAGTCGGACACGACTGAGCGATTAAACTGAACTGAACTGAACTGATTGAACTGAACACTCCCACCAACAGTGCAAAGGATGCCCTTTTCTCCACACCCTTTCCAGTATTCATTGTTTGTAGATTTTTTGATGATGGTCACTCTGATTGGTGTGAGGTGAGTTTTATTTTGCACTTCCCTAATAATGAGCAATGTTAGCATATTTTCATGTGTTTATTAGCCATTTTTGGCTATAAACCATCTTTGGCATATGTTTTTAAGTCTTCTTTGGAGAAATGTCTGTTTAGGTCTTTTGCCCACTTTTTAATTGGGTTGGTTGTTTTTCTGGTATTGAACTGCACACCTCCTAACACCATACACAGAAATAAACTCAAAATGGATTAAAGACTTAAATGTAAGGCCAGAAACTATAAAGCTCTTAGAGGAAAACATAGGCAGTACACTCCCTGACATAAATCACAGCAAGATCCTCTATGACCCACCTCCTTGAATAATGGAAATAAAAATAAACAAGTGGGATCTAATTAAACTTAAAAGCTTTTGCATAGCAAAGGAAACCATAAAGAAGGTGAAAAGACAATCCTAAGAATGGGAGAAAATAACAGCAAATGAAACAACTGAAAGGATTAATCTCTGAAATATACAAGGAATGCATTTTTAAGATAGGCCATTATATGGGCTTCCTTGCTGGTCCAGTGGTTAGGAGTCTGCCTGCCAAGCAGGGGACATGGGTTCAGTCCCTGGTCTAGAAAGATTCCGCATGCTCAGGAGCGACCAAGCCTGTGCACTGGAACTACTGAAACGCGAGCACTCCGCAGTAAGAGAAGCCACTGCAATGAGAAAGCACCTCAACTACAGAGTAGCCCACTCACTGCAAGGAAGACCCAGTCAGCCAAAAATTACAAAAAAAGAAAAATGACAAGCCATCATCAGAGGCCATAAACACTGCATTCCTCTCTTTGACACAGTTTAAAATTGATATCAAACTCTGAATCTCACCAACATTTACTTATTGCAAAAATCACTGCAAGGAGATCAAACCAGTCCATCCTAAAGGAAATCAGTCCTGAATATTCATTGGAAGAACTGATGCTGAAGCTGAAGCTCCAAGACTTTGGCCACCTGATGCTAAGAACTGACTCCTTGGCAAAGACCCTGATGCTGTGAAAGATTGAAGGCAGGAGGAGAAGGGGATGACCAAGGATGACATGGTTGGATGACATCACTGACTTGATGGACATGAGTTTGAGCAATCTCCAGGAGATGGTGAGGGGCAGGGAGGCCTGGCATGCTGCTGTCCATGGGGTCACAAAGAGTCGGACACAACTGAGCAACTGAACTGAACTAACCTGAACAGTCACTCTCTAAAATGATAGGAAAAGCATGTGAGTCCATTCAATTCATACAGGAACCTACAGTCTCAAATATTCTCAAGCCTTATAAATGAGTTGAAGCTCATGTAGAAGATATCAAAAATCCTTAGTAGATTCTAAAACAATCATACCCAAGGTTTTCTGAACTAACTCTTACCTAGAGATGCCTCCACCCTGTGCATCAAGAAGTCTGGCCTGGCCTCCAAGTCAACTGAGTTCTATTTGAACCTCAAAGTTCATGTGAGATCCCTCCTTTTTCTAGAATTCATTAAAAATGTATTTATTTGACTGTGCTGGGTCTTAGTTGTGGCATGTGGGATCTAGATCCCTGACCAGGGACTGAACCCAGGTCTCCTGCATTGGAAGCACAGACTATCAACCACTGGACCACCAGGGAAATCCTGAGAACCCTCCTTTCAAACTAACATATCACACAAATTTTCCCCTCTCCCAATGGTCCCCTTTATTGCAGCCCAAATTCTAGTTACCACCTGACAAGGGACCAAGGAAAAGGTGGAAAGAAAAGTGTAACTACTGGCCAGAACTTTATGGAAACAGAAGGCAAGTTTTCAAAAACAGTGAAGAAACTAGGAGTGTAGCTTTACAGAACATCAGGTAAATATCTCCCTGAAAGCACGCAGTCCCCAGAAGTTACAGTATCTCAGAATCAAAACATGGAAAGAGCAATACGCATGAATGATGGCAAATGACTTCTGTCATTTGGAAAAAAAAAATGAATGCATCTTTCTCTTTCAATGTAATAGACATAAGCTGACATACTTTAGGACAGAAATGACTGAGCTTAGTAATTTATATCATGTTGGTTTGGGCATTGTTTCCTTCCAGATGTTCAAGGAAAGACTGATGATAACTCACACCTCAGCAAATACATTTCAGGATTGCATTTCACTTCCGTGAGCTGCTCACTGCTGCCTGCTTTCTCAGCTTTATTTTTTTGTTTTCTGTCCAGTACACGCTTTGCTCTTGGACTACAGTTAAAAGGGTGGTGACGACGACATATAAATACTGGAGCAAATACCGGAGCAAAGCAGCCACTCATGACACTGCCCAACACCAGCCTCCAAACCCCTGAACAGGAAAAAAAAATCTGCAATAAGCCTTCTGACCAATATGGCGCAAGATACGGTTTTTGGATACCCGTGGGCAAAAAAAAAAATGCAAAACAAAACCCAAAGAGCAGGAAACGCCTCATAAATTCAGAACAGAGCTTTGAAGTCAAATGTTCAATCAGAGACTTGCCAGGATCCACAGGTGGGGCTGCTGGAAGTGTTAAGAGCCAGGCAGGGGGTAAAATGCTTCCTTCTTCACTGAGCCAGGCCACTCACAAAGGCTCGAGGTCAGAGAATAGGGTTACAGTAAGGCAAGAAGGAAGCTGCGTTAGACCTCAGGATGAGGTCAGCTGAACATCCTGCCGCAAAAAGAAAGCCCAGCCTGGAGCTGGTGAGATTGAAACCAGGCCACTGCTCTCTGGACCCTAATGATGAAACTCTTCAGCCGTTTATTATTTTTCACCTAGAGTATACATTTATTATCAACTTTACACAAACGTTTAAAACACAAGCTCTGCTAGACTGGGCTTCTCAGGTAGCTCAGTGGTAAAGAACCCACTTGTCAATGCAGGAGACATAAGAGACGCGGGTCCAATCCCTGGGTCGGAAAGATACCCTGGAGGAGGGCAGGGCAACCCATTCCAATATTTTTGCCTGGAGAATCCCATGAACAGAGGAGCCTGGTGGGCTACAGTTCATGGGGTTGCAAAGAGTAGGACACGACTTAAGAGACTGAACAACACTCACTAGACTGTAAGTGCCACTAGAATGTAAGTTCCTCGAGGTGGAGATCTTTATCTGTTTTGTTTGCTGGGCTACTGAAGTGCCTACATTGGATACACAGTAGGCACTTCACACACATTTGGGCAATAAATAAAGACCAAGACTGATGCTCAGGACAAAGATACAGCTCCAGCAGGGCTGTCGTAAGTCTGTGCAAGTTGTGTCCTGCACAAAAGCACCTTGCATGTGTGGGTGCTTTGGTCATTTCTGACTCTTTATGATGCCGTGGACTGTAGCCCACCAGGCTCCTCTGTCCATATGATTCTCCAGGCAAGAATACTGGAGTGGGTTTCTGTGCTCTCCTCCAGGGGATCTTCCTGACCCAGTTATGGAACCTGCATCTCTTACGTTTCCTGCATTGGCAAGCAGGATTTTTACCACTGAGCCAGCTGGAAAGGGCCTATAAAACCACCTGCCCCTCTGCAAAATGAGCCTGGAGACCCACCAGCATGTACCCATCAAAGCCTGGCCCTGGCCTGTGAGTGCGCAGCTCAGAAAAGGGGCCTTTTTGCAATCTGTCCACCCAAAGAGGAAGCTGTTTTGTGGGCAGGGTCCCCAGGGCTCTGCCAAGGCAAGCTTCCTCTGGGAGGTTACTCAGTGAGTGTGCAGGGCAAGGCAAGGGCATGCAAGTAACACAATGAATTTTACCAAAGCCATTCTACAGTTCAGACATTTCATCAGTTCATTTCATTACTCAGGTCTTCCTCCATTAATAACGCTGTGCCGTCCACTGAGGATACCCCTTTACCAAATCCTTACAAATGTAATTCACAAGTAGAATCAGAAGTCTTGACATTATAAAGACATGTTTGCCCTACTTCTTATGTAGCCATTAACTAGTCAATGTGCTTCTCTGAGCATATGGATCATTTTCTCTTTTTCTTTTGTTATTTCTTAATCAAGTATAATGACTAACTGAAAGTGTCTAAGATATTAAATGGAGAGAAATATTAGCATGGGGGTAAGTAATGAATGAATCAATGTCTAGGTATATGTGAAGATTCCTTCACTTTGGTACTAGTGGTATGTGAAGCCAGATAATTCTTTGTTGTCAGGGGCTTTCCTGTGTATTTTAGGATTTTTAGCAACAGCTCTGATCTCCATACACTAAACACCAGCAGCATTTCAGCCCCCAGCTGAATCAAGCAAAATGTCTCTATATATTTCCAAATGTTCCTTAGGAGGCAAAATCACACCCAGTTGAGAACCAATGATATAGGTAAAGCTGCCATACTGGGATTAAGGTAAACCTAAAAGACACTTAGATATTTTATTCATGGAAAATTAAAAAGAATTACCGCAAAATACTAAAATGGGTCTAAGCCTTAACATCAAGCTGGGAAGTGGTCCAAATTCAGCTGCCCCAGTTGGAGAACACAGGACGGTAAGAGAGAGGAAGGATGAGCAGAGACAAACACCAGGCTAAGCAAAAATATGGGGCAATGTTTTTAAGTGGATGAATTAAGTCACAGATGGAAAATCTAGATTGTGCAATTCCCTTTGGACTCGACATAAGGTAGTAATCTTAGGTTGGATCCACATGTGTGCGTTTGAACCAACTAACCATCGTCCATAGATTTTTTTTTTTCTCCCTTTGCCTGAAAAAACAATCTTTGCTGCAAAAACCAAGAGTACCATTATACTGTTGGCCTGATTCAGAGAATGTGTTGGTTGAAATAATATCTACTGCTAATGATAAAGAGGGACAACCAAATAAATACAAATGGTCGGTTTGGTAATGACTTCAATGGCCAGGTTGAACCCCTAGAGCCTCCCATTTAAGAGTTAGGTCACTTGGCTTGTGCTTTTAAGGAGGAAGATGTTTAAAACTCTGATCTCACTCTACCCTTGGCGACAGATCTAGCTGCTTTTTCTTTCTTTCTTTCTTTCTTTCTTTCTTTTTGAGCTTCTTCATTCAGGCTTGTCCCCAAAGTATCTTAGAACAGACTCTCCAGAGACAAAGCTAAAGATTGGTAGAACTGCATCCTATGAAAACTTGTGGGGAAAGGAAAGTGGTGTAAAAGTAAAAGCATATCTTTGCATCCTTCCTGGCCTCTTTGATCATTCTAGTCGATGTCTGGGAACATTTATACAGGCTATATAGGTGTCTCATTTTTCTTGAGACACTCTCTTCATCTGAATTCTAGAACTATAGTCTTATGTTTTCTAAAAACTTAGAAGCCCCACCTTCTCCAACTGGGGCAACTGAACTTGGACCACTTCCCAGCTTGATGTTAAGGCTTAGACCCATTTTAGTATTTTGCGTAATTCTTTTTAATTATCCATGAATATAGTATCTAAGTGTCTTTTAGATTTACCTCCTCATCTTTCGGTAGGCTAACACTGGAAACCCAAAGCTCCCCTTCTCTCATTCCAAGCTTGGTCTGACACTTTGTTATCAGTGCACAGCAAAGTAGGTACAACAAGCCGGCGTAAATGCTTAGAAACTGTGGCAGCAATCTGACATAACAATTGCATATCCATTAAATGTAATAGCAAAAATAAAATAAAGAGCTGGCATTTGCATTTCTTTCTTTCACTTTTCTTTTATTTTTTTTCACTTTTCTTTTAGTTTTATTTTCCCTTTATTTTTACCGTATTTGACAAAGTGTCCATCCACAGCAACTGAGAAAAAAAAAAATCAAAGTTTCTTTAGCGAGATCAGAGAGACTTTGAGAAGAACCATCTTCACATGATCTCATTTAATCCCAGAGTTTTAAATCACTATCTCGATGTTGCTGGCATTCAATTTTATATCTCTAGCCAGATTCATTCATCCAAAGGCCTTCTCATTTCTCCTCTGAGAAGTCTAAAAAGCATCTCAAAGTGACACATCAGAAATCGAGTCTTGTTTCTTGGTCCTCAATCCCACTCCACCCGTCTTCTTCACCTCATTAAATGGTACTGTAGTGAAGTAGCTCAGTCGTGTACGACTCTTTGCAACCCTGTGGACTGTAGCCCACCAGGCTCCTCTGTCCATGGGATTCTCCAGGCAAGAATACTGCAGTGGGTTGCCATTTCCTTCTCCAGGGGATCTTCCCGACCCAGGGCTTGAACCCGGGTCTCATGCATTGCAGGCAGACACTTTAACCTCTGAGCCATGAGTGTCTGACCCAATTTTTCAGGCCAGACCCTCAGGAACCATTATTGACTAGTATGTTTCTGCTGAGATTCCCAAGTGGCACCAGCGGTAAAGAACCTGCCTGCCGATGCAGGAGACATAAGAAATGAGGGTTCAATCCCTGAGTTGAGAAGATTCCCTGGAGAAGGGCATGGCAACACACTCCAGTAGTCCTGCCTGCAGAATCCCATGGACAGAGAGGCCTGGTGGGCTACAGTCCATCGGGTCTCAAAGAGTCAGCCACGGCTGAAGTGACTTAGCACACACACACACACGTGTTTCTACTGCCCCAGGCATTCTATGCAATAGAAATTCCTGGTGGCTCTGGCACTAACAGATATTTCAAACTGAACCACTTCTCACCAAGATCACAGTTCAAACGATCATCATTTCACCTCAGAAAAATAAGAGTTCTGCAATCTCTCCCTGCTTCTCCTCTTGCCCACTATATAGTCTATTATCCCTGGCAGTTACATTTTTTAAAATATACATCTGATCAAGTTCTCTATGCCCCAAATTCTCCAGTAGATTTGCATCACACTTACAATGAAGTCCAGTGTGTACCATGGTCGAGGAGATGCTCCGCAATCTGCCCTGCCATCATCATTACCTCACTGGTAACCAGCTTCCTGCTGGTAACACCTTAACGCACGCTCCCATTTTAGGAACTTTTACATCTTGCTTCCCACTGCCTGAAACATTTTTTTCCCTAGACATGTGCAAGCCGAACTATCTTGTTTCCCCAAGAGCCCATTTCATGTAGCAATACTACCCCTCATCATAATCACTCTTACTTCCATGTACCTTGCCTGGAGTATCCCACGGACAGAGAAGCCTGGAGGGCTACAGTCCATGGGGTTGCAAGAGTCAGACACGCCTTAATGGCTAAACCACCATCCATGTATCTTAGCTAAATACTGTAATATGATTTATCTATTTCAAAATTTGTTAAATGCCTCTCTCTACCAACAAAGTTTCGTCTAGTCAAGGCTATGGTTTTTCCTGTGGTCATGTATGGATGTGAGAGTTGGACTGTGAAGAAGGCTGAGTGCCAAAGAATTGATGCTTTTGAACTGTGGTGTTGGAGAAGACTCTTGAGAGTCCCTTGGACTGCAAGGAGATCCAACCAGTCCATTCTGAAGGAGATCAGCCCTGGGATTTCTTTGGAAGGAGTGATGCTAAAGCTGAAACTCCAGTACTTTGGCCACCTCATGCGAAGAGTTGACTCATTGGGAAAGACTCTGATGCTGGGAGGGATTGGGGGCAGGAGGAGAAGGGGACGACAGAGGATGAGATGGCCGGATGGCATCACTGACTCGATGGACGTGGGTCTCAGTGAACTCCGGGAGTTGATGATAGACCGGGAGGCCTGGCGTGCTGGGATTCATGGGGTCGCAAAGAGTTGAACACAACTGGGCGACTGAACTGAAATGAACTGAACTGAACCCGCAGAATGTAAGTTCCATGAGGGCAAGTATTGAGACTTCTTCACTGTAACAACTCTCTTTTGTCTAGAGAATGTCTGACACAGAAAAGAGACTCAAAAATGTGCTTGAATGAATTACTTTATTTCAAACATGTCTGTGAATACAGAAAAGAGTAAAAACAGTGACTAGCTAACAAAACGGTTTTGTTCCTTAGGCTTATCTTTAGTCATTCCTTTTATTCCTTTGACATTTTTAATTGAAAAACTATGTACCCTCATAACTATGGTGGCCAAACAATTAAATACCTATAACTAATATTTAGACTGTTAAGTAATCAGCCACAGAAATGTGAACTGGAGAGAAATACATTAATTCAGACTTGATCCTTATTTTGTGATAACAGTTTGAGTTTTGTTCAGCAAGCAATAGACTTCCCAGGTGGCTTAGATGGTAAAGAATCAGCCTGCAATGCAGGAGACTCAGGTTCGATCCCTGGGATCGGGAAGATTCCCTGGAGAAGGGAATGGCACCCCACCCCAGTATTCTGGCCTGGATAATTCTATGGACAGAGGAGCCTGGTGGGCTACAGTCCATGGAGTTCCAAAGAGCTGGACATAACTGAGTGACTAACACTTTTACTTTCCTTTACTTTCAGTAAATAATGGGAAGTTTAATGTAATTGTGTATAGAAGAGTGAAAGGAAAACGCTTGAAAATTTTTAGGAATGCCAACTGTCCAATATTAGGAAAGAAGTCATAAAAGTACCAATGATTTCAATGCTAATTACAATGTAGTTTCATCCACTCATCAGCACAGGTCACTCAAGCCTCTACTAGACAGCTCTCATTCATTCATTCATTTTGCTACTTAGGCTTATAACTCATTCATGCATGTTACAGATATTTACCAAACATCTACTATGTGCTGGACTCTGTTCCAGGGGGTGGGAAGGACAGAGCCATTGACAAAGCACACAGGAGGCCTTCCTTCACTCAACTGCCTTTCCAGGACAGTTTTGTTAGTTCTGATACCTGTTTGTGAAAATAGTGAAACTACTTTTTATCAGTCAAATTCTGATTGGTTTCAAGGAGTTTAGATTCTTCCTTTTTAGAGATGGGTGTGCTCTATTCTCCAGCCTCCATATTTTCAAGTGTCTGAATGGCTTCAAAATTAAGATATATTATTCTCCTCCATCACCACAGGAGACGACAGTTACGGAAATGTTTTTCAGATTTTTTATTTATTTTAGATAAAACCACTTGTATTTCTCACCAGGGAGTATTTATATGAATATACCCCCTATAAGTAATCTCATCAAGTAGTTTTGGATGAAAAATCTTTGAAAATAGCAGAAAGTGTCCGTGAAGCAGAAATGGACTTAAGAAAGCCATGTGTGCAATTAATAATTCAGTCATTTTCTGAGCAGTGAGCTGGTGCCAACATGCTACTTATTCTGGCCTCAGTAAAATCGTTAACTCTCATTTTTATTCAAACCTAACTGTCATCACCATCAGACCAGGGACTTAGTATATTTGTCCCCTGATCATGGCACCCTAGTGCATTCAACAAATTTACTTGACATTTATTTGTGAGATCATCCTGTTCCAGTTGTTGTTCAGTCGCTCATTCTTGTTGGACTCCTTGTGACCCCATGGACTGCAGCACCCCAGGCTTCCCTGTCCTTCACTATCTCCCAGAGTTTTCTCAGACTCATGTCCATCGAGTCGGTGATGCTATCTAACCGTCTCATCTTCCAGTTGGGATGTTGGTGTTTTCAGGGGGAAAATATTCTTCTTTCAACCTCTTAAGGAACGGTTCCATTTTCTTTAAGTTCTATACAGAAAATGGAACCGTTCCTTATATACAATATCTTCCTTCTTTCTTTGCTTCCCATCTTGCTTTTTTTTCAGTAAGTTAACCTCTGAGAACACATGAATTAATATTCACCACACAGAGCCAGATGCATCTGAAAAATTTGTAGTCTTTGACTCTTTTTTTTTTTTTTTAACACCCAAGAGCAGCCTTTTCCGGGAAAAGAAGAAAAACAAAGATCAAGGAAAGAGCTTTAAATCTCCCCCAAGAAGAATTCAATGCCAAAGAATGACTTCTTAAATATACAATTTCACCCTGACTGCCAATCCATAGCTTTTGGAAAGAAAGATTTTTTTAAGCTGGAAGTTCATGTGAGAACTATAGGCAAAAGAAGTTTCAAGGACATGCACAAACACCCATATCTATCCAATGGGTAAAGCACCAACAAAAGAAGGTATTATATTTAATACTGGGCTGTAATCATAATTAAAAAGATGTATCAGCAAACTTAAAGTATATGTGTGTGTGTGCGTGTGTTAATAGGAAGGCCCGATATTAGGCCGTATCTAAAGGAATACTGCTACTTAGCATCATGTTTCTCTCTATAAGAATATTTACTAAAGTAATCTTTGACTTTTTGTCTGTTTTGAGGAATGTTACAGGAAAGAATATGAGCATATGTGACTTTTAGTGGATGATACTGCCTTTTAGTCCCCCTCTCATTCCCGCCACAAGAAAACACAGGAGACATTTCTCTCTTAGGAAAATGTCTGGTGATCTTGAGCAACTACATTATTTACTCCTTATAAATGTATTGAATTGTGCAATTGATTGTCTTTCTCTCTTTGTTTGGACAACTAAGGAATTCAGCCAAATCTATGAACCTCCACTGATTCAGGGCAACACCCAGCATTAGTGAATATCATCTATTACTCAGTAATGTTGAATTCTTCTCTTCTTACTTTCCTTTGCTCAATTTCTTCTCTGTTGATTTCATCCCATTCTCTGGGTGAGCCACCTCAAGTCCACTTTATCCAAAAAGTAGGAATTTAAGGAGACAGGGAAATATTTACCAGCAAACATCATTTCTCATTCGGTATATAAACACTCTCACGTGTGATTCGTAACTACATGTGCATCCTTGGAAGCTAGTGGAATCAAACAGAGGTCATTTTAAAGGTGAAATGAAGATGGCAACACGTTCCAGGGGAGCCTGGAGAGGTCTATGTCCAAACAGGGGGCTCTGGGTCGACAGTAGAGGGAAGACTTCAGTTTTTAAAAAATGCATTTGTAACATGATGTTACCCGGATGTTTCAGCTGAGGTTTGAAAACTCCAGATCCAACCTGTTAAAGTGAAGGTACTGCACTATGCAGAACTTGTGGAAAAGGAAGCGGGGGAAGCCAGAGAGAGAGTCCGGACAACAGGTCAGGGACGCCACCACAGCAGCATCAGCAAGAACTCCCTTGTCCCCTTGCCTCTGTCCCCGCCCCTCCCCCCATCCTAGAGTGTCAGAATCCCAGGTTAGCAGAATGGGAGGCTGACAGAGAGAAGTAACCCACACACTCTGCATCCGACAGCCTGCAGCCACTCCATGGGACAGGAAGTAATCCAATCTTCCATGAGGTTGGACCCTTTATCATTATATTCGGTCAGACCATTGAGTTACTGAAATAAAGTTGTCTCTGCGTCTTAGGTAAGAGCTACTGAAAAGTCTGGGTCCCCATGGGGCTTCCCAGGTGGTGATGTGTTGAAGAACCAGCCTGACACTGCAGGTAGACATGAGATGTGGTTTCCATCCCTGGGTTGGGAAGATCCCCTGGAGGAAGACAGGGCAACACACACCAGTATTCTTGCTGGAGAAATCCTATGGACAGAGGAGCCTGGCAGGCTACAGTCCATAGGGTTGCAAAGAGTTGGACTTGACTGAAGCAACTTAGCACAGAGCAAGGGCCCCTGTGACTGCTCATCCCAGGAGGTAATGGCTGGCCCTCACTGGATAACAAAGGGGCCGAGGGAGACAAAAAGACTCTGCTTAACAAATATACGCCACAAGCCATGCTGGCTTGACATGATGTTGACATATTTTTCCAAGTGTGACATATTTATTTGTCACGGTTAATTTTATGGGTCAACTGACTGGATCACAAGTGTCAGATATTTGGCTAAACACTGTATCTGGGCGTGTCAGTGGGCACACTTCTGGATGAAACTAGCATTTGCCATGGTGGATTCAGGAGAGCAGTGTGCCCTCCTCAATGCGGGTGGGCCGTCATCCAACCCATTGAGGACCTGAACAGAACAAAAGGGCAGAAGAAAGCAAAATTTGGCCTTTCCTGCCTCATTTTTTGAGCTGGGATGTAGCCAGCTGCAACTCCTGGTTCTCAGGTCTTTAGACCTGGACTGACCTGCACCCCCAGCTTTCCTGGACTCAAGGTTATAGTTGGTAGATGATGGGACTTCTCAGCCTCCATAATAGAATGAGTCAATTCCTCATAATACATCTTTTCATATAAAATATCTCCTATCGGTTCTCTTTCTCTGGAGAACTTTAATACAGTATTATTTCATCCACATCATGATGCTGAACATGTCCTAACATATAAATGATATCCCTTTTCTATGGGTCTCAGTGATTCTCTCCTACTGTTTTCATACATTTGCAGGCAAACATCAGCTCTACGTGGGGACGCAGATGCCTAATCACATGCATTAGCTTTCCTGAAGGAAAACCACAGATCTGAAGGGGGCCTTGTTATTTGTCTTATTTCTCTATGGACTATTTGATTCAGATAGTTGTCAAAGTATTAGATAGTGACAATGTCATTTATAGGGAAATACACAAAGGGAGGGGCTTCCCTGGTGGCTCAGATCTTAAACAATTTGCCTGCAATGCAGGAGACCCAGGTTAGATCCCTAGGTTGGGAAGATCCCCTGTAAAAGGGAATAGCAATTATTATTGCCTGGAGAATTCCATAGACAGAGGAGCCGGGCAAGCTATAGTCCATAGGGTAGCAAAGAGAACACTTTCATTTGTTTTCACTCAAAGGAACAATGGAAAATCTCCTTCAGTACCAGATCTGGCCAGAGGAGTCTCAACTCCATGATGATACTGCATAAAGTGGTCATTTGATAAAGTGAAACCCTCTTTACAGAGTAAAAATGTTACTTTCCTCTTATTCTCTTTACTCTTTCTTACATCTCAAGGGATAGCCTCTAGGGTTGGCATACTGTTGCTTTTAAAGTAAGACCACTTGTGTGACATTTGTAAAGTTATAGATCTCGAGTCATTTGTTCACTGAAGTGTTTGTTGAACATCTATAAGTTCTGTGGCTGTGATGTAGGGTATAAAGAATGCATGTTGCAACAGAACATTTCATCCATTGGGGGAGATAGTATGTCATAAATGTTGTGGAATGCATAAAACAAAGAGCTTCAGGTGCCCAGTGGAGGAAGGACCAGGGAGAGGTGACTGTGGGGGAGGGGTGAAGATGACTCTAGAACTAGGGTGCTTATGTGTGCTCAGTCGTGTCTCACTCTTTGCGACCCCGTGGACTGTAACACACCAGGCTTCACTGTCCATGGAGTTTTCCAAGCAAGAATACCATTTCCTTCTCCAGGGGATCTTTCTGACCTGGAGATTGAACCCATATCTCCTGCATCTCCTGTATTAGTGGACAGATTCTTCACCACTGCACTGCCTGAACTAGGTTGCTGGGGCTCAGATCTGAGCTTTTCCCCCTTTACTGCCTGTATGACTCTGGGTAAGCTAGAAATCTCTCTGTGTTGTCATTTCCTCATCTATGGAAAGAAATGATAATTGTTACAGTTAACTCAAAGAAAGTATACATAACAGTTTTTGGAAAATAGTGAGGGTCACATAAGTTTCAGATATAATAATTACCAGGTTACATTATCTATGGTAATAAGCAAATTTATTGTCCAGTCACTCAGTCATGTTTGACTCTTTGAGACACCATGAACTGCAGTATGCCAGGCTTCCCTGTTCTTCACTATCTCCTGGAGCTGGCTCAGACTCAAGTCCATTGAGTTGGTGATGCCATCCAACCATCTCATCCTCTGTCATCCCTTTCTCCTCCTGCCTTCAATCTTTCCCAGCATTGGGGTCTTTTCTAACTATTAAGTTCTTTGCATCAGATGGCTAAAGCTTCAGCTTCAGCATCAGTCCTTCTAATGAATACTCAGGATTGTTTCCTTTAGGATGGACTGGTTGGATCTCCTTGCAGTCCAAGGGACTCTCAATAGTCTTCTCCAACACCACAGTTCAAAAGCAACAATTCTTCAGCGCTCAGCCTTCTTTATGGTCCAGCTCTCACATCCATACATGACTACTGAAAAACCATAGCTTTGGCTAGAGGGAACTTTGTCAGCAAAGTAATGTCTCTGCTTTTGAATATGCTGTCTAGGTTTCTCAGAGCTTCTCTTCCAAGGAGCAAGCAGATACCTAGTGCCTTTTAAATCCATAAAATAAGCAACAGGAGCTGCATATACCCCATCAGACAGAAGTGTGGCAAGTGGCCCCTTGAGGCTGTGAGAGAAGTTGAAATTTGAATATTTCCCTTTCTAGCTTTTAAGTTGAAGGAGGGCAAAAAGAACTGTTGCTGAGGAGTAAAGGCCTTGGGTTCTAGGATTGCCTCTTTAGTGCATGAGTTTTCTTAAAGCCAGTCAAATTCAGAGGGAGGGACAAAGATGACAAAGCAAAACCAAGGCAAGTGCCTTATGTGTTTACAGTAAGTTGTGTGCATTTGCTATTTCATATGGGCTTCCCCAGTGGTTCAGCATTAAAGAATCTGCCTGCAATGAAGGAGACTCAGGAGATGCGGGTTCAACCCCTAGGTTAGGAAGATCTCCTAGAGAAGGGTGTGGCAACACACTCCAGTATCCTTGGCTAGAAAGTCACATGGGCAGAAGAGCCTGGGGGACCACAGTCCATGAGGCTACAGAGAGTCAGACATGGCTGAAGTGACTGAGAACACACACCCGGTATTTTATGTATTTATCAAATTTAAGACTGGTGATTTATTTAGGTCTTTTAATTATAAACTTATAAAACTGTACAGGAAAAATTCACCAGTTTATAAAATAATATTGTCATTTTTATAAGAACTTAAGGGTCACCATGCTTATAAACTTGATTTAATATATTTGTGTAAGTTTCTCCAGAATTGGAGTGTTTGGGTTCTTAGATCTTTGAAAAGTTTAAAAATTGAAATGAATATGTTAAATTTATGAATGCTATTTAAATATTTAATGAAATTTAATTAACTAAGCTGCAAAGGTCCCCTTGAAAGTGACAGCTGAACTGTACCAGATTTATATACAGAATAATGAGAGTTTGAGCTAAATTTAGGAGCGTAAGGAAAGTTAGGCTTTGGAATTTGCAACTTTAATACTTTGAATATTAATCTGCTAAAACAAAAATAGGTACAAATGATCTTTTCTTTGGGTGAAACACCCAGAAAGACACCAAACCTCACACTGAAAACAACTACAGGAAACAGCTCTTGCTTCAAATCATTAAATCAAATTCTAGGTCTTCCTATGAACCACTGCACTATATTCTGTTCTACACTGTCTTTGCAAAATATTACATGGTAACACTTCTCAAAATTCTCCAGTGGTCTCTTGCTAATAAACCCCACAGCTTTTAATCTCCCACCTTCCTGAAAGTCGGTGTACCACACTTATTGGAAGCACCCAAGTACACCCTTTTTCTTTGAACATGATTCCATTCTTCTGAACAGTTCAGTTTCCTTTTCTGATTTTTCTGGATCATCTCTTACCTTTCAGAAAACAGATCTCACTATCCCTAAGACCATGTCATCTCAGACCCTTTCTAGAAGATTCTGACATTTACTATTCTTGGGCATTTCTTATAGTCATTTATCTTCTATTCCAAAATCAATGATAAGTAGCTTTTTTTCTTATATGTGGTAACTGTCTACTCTTGGAGAGACATGCCCCTCTACTGTACCCCTCTCCCCAACAAACATTTTAGTTATATTAGATTTATGTCAAACTCCAATTTCTGGTCTCTGCCTCTTACGACAATTATGTTTGAATCATCTTTGAGGCACTGATTCTTCCCAGCACAGCACTCTTCACATAGAAAATATTCATTGAATATTTTGCTAGGTTCATGAGTGTTCTTTGGGCTTCCCTGGTAGCTCAGACAGTAAAGAATCCACTTGCTTTAAAGAACCCAGGAGACCTGGGTTCGATCCCTGGGTCGGGAAGATCTCCTGGAGAAGGAAAGGGCAGCCCACTCCAGTATTCTTGCCTGGAGAATCCCACGGACAGAGGAACCTGGTGGCCTACAGACCATGGGGTCATGAAGAGTTGGACACGATTGAGCAATTAACACTTTCACTTTCATGAGTGTTCTTTAGAATTAATTAATCTTTGTTTTTTTTAAATGGTAGTATACTAATTTCACTTTCCTATAATTTCGCTCATGTTAAACACACATTCTGATTTTATGCGTGGTCCACATCAATGGGTACCATCTCAGCACACACTACTGTGCTTGTCACAATGGATCATTTCTGTAATGTTTGCACAGTTTTACCCCTTCTAAGTATACAGACAGACCTCATTTTACTGCTCTGTGCTTCATTGCACTTCTCAGATACTGTGGATTTTTTTGTTGCTGTTGTTCTGTTAGTATTAGATTTTTTTTTTTTTTAAGATATTGAAGATTTGTGGCAACCCTGCACTGTGATAGGGATTACAAGGTGTCTCAAATGGTAAAGAATCAGCCTGCAGTGGAGGAGACCCAGATTTGATCCCTGGGCCGGAAAGATCTCCTGTAGTACGAAATGGAAACACACTCCAGTATTCCTGCCTGGAGAATTCCATGGACAGAGGAGTCTTGCGGGATACAGTCCATAATGTCACAAAGAGTCGGACATGACTGGGCAACTAACATTTCACTTCACTGCATTGTGATAATTCATTATTATGATGATGGCTAGCATTTTCAGCAATAAAGCATTTTTAATTAAGCTATGTATATATTTTAGACATAATGCTGTTGTACTCAACAGCCTACTATATAAAGATACCTTTTATATGCACTGGAAAATAAGAAAAAAAATTGACTTGCTTTATCGTGCTGGTCTGGAACTCAACCCACAATACCTTCAAGGTGTGCCTCTAATTGTTCTGGATGAAACTATTTTATAATACTTAATAGAAAAATCTGAAATCACTTAATCCCCAAAGAAAGAAAAGTCTTGAAGGTACAGAATTCCTTTGCTCTCTCTGCATTAAAGTCCAAGGGCAGTGTCATTACTCCTGACGGCATTTTGTTTTCTGTATTTGACACTAGGAAGCTGAAGGAGGAAACTCTAACCAAGAGGAAATCCTTTTTTGATGTTAAGTTGTGGTTCCAAATATGCAAGCATTTCAGTTTGAGACAAAGTGGAGTTTCTATAGATTGTGATCTTAAAATATACAAACCACTCATTTTCATTCTGACCTTCAGCCCCACTACTTTTAAAATGGAATTGCCTAAACTGACCTCACACTTGCCTCTGCAAATTTAGAAATACAAAAGTCCTGCATCTGACATGTGGAGACTTCTTACTTTTATCTAAAAATTAAAACATTATAGAGTGAATGAAAATATAAATACAAGAGATAAAAGAATAAATATGAAAGGCTTCATTTTAATTACTACTTTTATTGCTCCTGGGTTATTTAGTACATCAGTTAATAAAAATGATTAAAAAAAAACCCTAATACTGTTTTTGGGTAAGAATCTAGCTACTCCTTCTCTTGTTTTTATTTTGTTTGTTGGTTGGTTTTCACAAACAAAGTGACCCTTAAATCCTGAAAGAAACGCTAACTCTTGACGTGCCCTGTAATTTGAGGAAAGAAAGCATTCCAGACATGAATAAATAAACACATCTGTGGAACTGACCTAAGAATTATTTGGTCAACTTTGCCAGAACCAACTTTCAAATATTGAATTTTATATCTGGGGGAAAAAATGTTCAAGTATGGAAAACAAACATACCATGGGCAAAAGAGCTCGTAAGATTCACCAGAGGGAAATGGAATGAGAAAATCTGTCCATCTGTTCATGCCTTATTTTTTCATCGCATTTGGAAACGTGCTGCACAGAGATAACTTTGTTCAGTCCTGAAGTGCGACTTGACATGACTGTTGTTTCTGGCGCCAGATGCACCGCACAGGACCCATGAAGGGCGAGGAGCCGGCCAGGGGAAGGCAGCTGCCAGCGGCTGCGGGGGGATCAGAGCCCCTGATCAGCCTCCTCTCCCTCTGTCCTCTGAGCACACTCAGGAACTCGATCCATCAGGCAAATTCATCATCTCGATTCACCAATGGCAAACTTTCAGAATGAACAGGGGACCGTGTGTTCCGTGGCCCACCCCACGTTGCAGAGATGGTTCAAGGGGGACTGTCAGAAGGGGGATGCTCTGCATTGACATTGGTCACCTATGTCTTTGCTCATTAATTTTTTCACCCAGAAGCAACATTCTCTTTTTCCCTTTGTTTCTGCCTAGGATCCTTCCTCTTCTCCCCTCCCTGGAATACTGTGGAGTATTTTTTTTTCTTCTAAAGCACTTTCCCTCTTACAATCAAGAATGAACTCACCAGGTTGTATCTCAGGGGTCAGTAGTATCTAGAAAAACCATTCCCTTCCCAGCCACACTGGTGGAGATGCTCCCCGGCATCACTAGCAAGAGAAATGAGCAACCTGGTTTAAAATACAAACTCTGGGACTTCCCTGGTGGTCCAGTGATTAAGCATCCACCTGCCAATACAAGGGACACAAGTTTGATCCCTCGTCCTGCAAGATTATACATGTTGCAGGACAACTAAACCTGTGTACCACAACTAGTGAGCCTGCACGCCTAAGCCCATGCTTATCAACAAGAGAAGCCACCACAACGAGAAGCCCGTGCAGTACTAGAGAGTAGCCCCTCTCAGTGCAACTGGAGAAAGCCCACAAAAAGCAGCAGAGACCCAGTGCAGCCAAAAATATATAAATAAAATAAAATAAAATGTTTTTAAAAATACATTAAAAAATACAACCACTTACCTTTGTCTGAGCAATTAGCATGGGGTTTCCACCTCCAAAGTGTTAGACTAATCAATTAATCAATTCTGATGTCAGTAAAAATGTAGGGATTAGGTTTGTTATTTGGTCATCCAAAACAACATTATTTTATAAGTGATGCTCTGGTGGCTCAGACAGTAAAGAATCTGTCTTCAATGCAGGAGGCGTGGGTTTGATCCCTGGGTCGTGAAGATACTCTGGAGAAGGGAATGGCTACCCTCTCTAGTGTTCTGCTGCTGCTGCTGCTGCTGCTGCTAAGTCACTTCAGCCATGTCCAACTCTGTGCGACCTCATAGACGGCAGCCCACCAGGCTCCCCCATCCCTGGGATTCTCCAGGCAAGAACACTGGAGTGGGTTGCCATTTCCTCCTCCAATGCATGAAAGTGAAAAGTGAAAGTGAAGTCGCTCAGTCGTGTCCTTAGCGACCTCATGGACTGCAGCCCATCAGGCTCTTCCGTCCATGGGATTTTCCAGGCAAGAGTACTGGAGTGGGTTGCCATTGCCTTCTCCAGTCTATGGGGTTGCAAAGAGTCAGACATGACTAAGCAACTAACACACATAAGTGATGCTAGTCGCTGGACAAATTCAAGTTTAACATTCATCAACAGGCACCGGTAAACTATTCAGTTGGGTCACACATCTAATTGTGAATGGAAAAATAAACCCTAGAAATAGCTTCTCCAAAATAGAATGAAACTTATTTTTACAGTAGGAACATAAACAAGGTTTCATGTAATAATGTAACTACATCTACACCCTGTTCCTAAGACCAAACCAAACCAAACTAACCCTCTCTCGTTATTTAACAGAAAATCTCAGTGGTCCTATGTTTATAGAAATTCTATGACTTTAAATAAAACATGCTTTGAATTATTATCTTACATATTTTTGATGTATTTAGTAAACATCTCCATACGATCTTGAGTTGTCTTGAAGGGAACTTTTATAATTCAAAAAAATGAAAAGCAAACAGCTCAAGAAACCAGGGCCCATGAAAGATGAGGTAGAGAAATAATAAAAAGCCAAGATATGATTAATTCTGGGACATACTAAAATCCAGGCTTCCATGATGGCTCAGACAGTAAAGAATCTGCTTGCAATGCAAGAGACCTGGGTTTGATCCCTGGACTGGGAAAATCCCCTGAAGAAGGAAATGGCAACCCACTCCAGTATTCTTGCATGGAGAATTCCATGAACAAAGGAGTCTGGCAGGCTACAGTCCAGGGAACTGCAAAGAGTTATACACAACTGAGTGATGAAGCACACACACACACATACTAAAATTCGATACAATTTTTACAAGTAGGCTGCACATTTGGTCCTGAATGTCCTAGTGGCCAAAGAAAACAGACAAATACATCAGTTAGAAGATTCACAGCATCTATGCAAAAGAAAAATAAATGAACATTTGTGAGAAATTCCTTCCAAATTTCTCTATTGTCAGAAAGTATAGACTATGTCAAATAGGAAAAATGCCTTTAAAATGTTTTTTTTTTTTTTTTTAAACATCATGTGTTTCAAGAGAATTCTAAGCACACATAACTTTCTGGCCACTGAACTTGTTAACTTGATAATGGGAAACTAGCGGTCGTTAAGGCTTTGCAGTTGTTTCATGAAACATGTGCTTATTTGTCATGGAAACTCTACTTCCGTTCTTTCTAATCATTCATCGTGGAGCAGCACTGCTCATAGATAAGAGTGTGGAATCTGGAACCGGCACCTTTAAGGATTAGTGTGAACTGGCTGACTTGCGTCACTTCTCTGGGCATCATTTTTCCCATTTGTAAAGTGGTGATAATACTAGCACGAACCTTTTCAGTTCGTTGAGGAATTAAACAAATCACTTATAGATATTTCTGGGAGCGGAGTAAGCACTAAAAATGATAATTATGACTTAAATTGTCATTACTATTTACTATTAATATTTAAGCCTCTGTGCACATATATCTATGTATTACTGCTTAACTATGAATATTTATGTATAACATACAGTAGTATACAATCATAATGTTAATTCTGCCTTAAAGAAAAGATACATATCATTACTAATAGATTGTGCAAAGGTATGTGAACTTCTGTGAAATCAATTTAGCACCAGTTTAGAATCATTGTATTCATTTTTTTCTTCCTTAAAAGGGAGTCACAGTCAAGGAAAAAGGCTAATAACAGATATTTTACATGTCATTATTTGGAACACTGGTCTTTTAAAAAACACCATCATTAAGTTGATGGACCTCTGGGAAACAGCATCATCAAAAGACCCCTGGAAGCCATCCATCCACATGTAAGTTCTCCACTCGCATTAAAAGAAAAAGGGAACACTAAATTATCCAGAACAATGAATTCAGCAACCTAAAAATAAACTTTCAAAAACTGACACCAAGTATCTGCAGCCCTAGTTGATGTGGAAATAGTCTATGAATAAACGGACACAAAGATTTTAATCATCCTTCTTGTCTTGTTTTGGCCAGTGGAGAAACAGATTCTTTAATTATATATGTTCTCATTCTCACTTAAGTGCATTTCTATCAGGCATTAACTCTACCAAGGTTACTTTATTCATTTCAATAAAATTAGGTCCATACACACATTAAATATTGCAGTCCTCTGTGACACTGATAAATCACTCATCGTCCAATCCTTAATTCTACAAAACTGAAGCAAACCAGATGATGTAAGAAACAGATCATTTGGCTGTATCAGGCAGGGATTCATGAAATGTTTGATACATGTTGTTTTAGAAAAGAGTCCAACATGGAGAGCCCAAAGACCTCTGTTTACATCTGAGCTCCACCCATGAGTTTTTGTCTTTGACCTAGATATTTAAATCTCTGAGCCTCAATGCACTAAGCTCTAAAATAGGAAAAGTAATTACCACTAATTCAAAGACACATTGGGAGGATAACATGATAGGTTTGTAAAAGCCTTTGAAAATTGTAAAATATTATGCAGAAGTAGAACCATAGTTCATGATCTGACCCTTACTTAGCTACATTCAGATATATGAACCAAGGGGTTTAGGCAAGGATCAGTCTCACAGGAATGACTAAAAGCTAGAATCTCAGTTTTAAAACTTAAGTTACAGGGCATAATTGGTCTAGGGGTTCTTCACAGAGTACTGCTTCCTAATGGCCATGTCTCCTTAAGATACCTAATAATACATGAAAACTTTGCTTTATGAGTACAGTTTCAAAGAAAGCAAAACAAAATAAAACAACCAAATCAAACCAACAAATAAAAACCAAAGAAAACTTTCTAGAGGTTAAGGGCAGAACTCTGGAATCACACTGAGTTGGAATCCTGGTCCCCCGTTATTTTTCTAAGCCTGCCTGTTAGTTTCTCTTTGCCTATTCCTTTATCTGCAAAGATAAAGGTAATTACAAAACTTAGAATAGTTGTGAAGACTAGGTGAGATAATATGCATCAAGCACTTAGTGGAGTGCTTGGCATACAGTAAGTGCTCAAAGAATGCTTATCTGCATTATCTATTAACAGAGAACCAATATCCTATATTACTGAATCAAGAATGAACTTCCTTCATGTGAGACATAATTACCTCTTCATCTGAGTATGGAGCTTAAGAAAGGACACAACGCAGAGTAGAGATGAACAAACCAGGTAGAAGAATGATTCACCATCTATAGATCAAACTATTTATGGGTTAGGTGGAAGACAAACACGATGTCACCATTTCCTTGACTGTGTTAAAGTTTCATTTAAAAATATCAGTAAGACAAGCATTCCAAAACTGACCAAGGAAAAAGAAAAGAGTCTCAAACAAAAACACATTGTAAGTAATGAGAATCGACTGTACAGTGCAGGGACCTCTGCTCAGTACTCTGTAATGACCTATGTGGGATAAGAATCTAAAAAAAGAGTAGGTATATGTATATGTACGACTGATTTACTGTGCTATACAGCAGAAACCAACACAACATTGTAAAGCAACTATACTTTGATAAAAATTAACATTAAAAAATTTAAAAGAAAAAAGAAAACATTGAAAGAAAAAGATGATAAAATGAAGGAGACCTACAAATAAAATAGTTGTAAAATAAATTTTAAAACTTAGAGGAAATGGAGAAAATACTAGAAAGTTTAAGTTAACAAAATTGACTCAAGAAGACATAGAAAGTATACAAAGTCCTAGCATCACAACCATATTTGAATCTGTTTTACTGACATGAGTCAGCAAACTACAGTCAACAGGTTGGCTGCCTACATTTGCAAATAAAGTTTTACTGAAATACTGCCATGACTATTTGTTTACAAGTTATCTAAGGCTGCTTTTGTACTGCAAGAGCAGACTTGACTAGTTGTGACAGAGATATTTTTTTCCCCACAAGCTGAAAATGTTTATCATCTACTTTTTAAGAAAAAGTTTGCTAGCCCCTGCTTTTTGAAGTCAAGTTCATTTTTGAAAATATATACAAAAAGGATGTTGAAAGAAAAATGATTACTAATAGCTGTAGTAGAAAGCATTCAATAAAATCCAATATCCATAATGATTTTTTAAATGTTAGCAAACTTGGGAAGGGAATATATTTCCTAAGTCTAATAAAATCTGTTTATACAACACCCACAGCAGTCATTAAACTTAATGGTGAAATATGGAAATGCAGTCTAAGAATAAGAAAAATATGAGGCTTACTATTATAACTTCAACTTAACATTGGATGTTCTGGCTAGCATAAATAAGATGACAAGAAAAAGAAACAAATAGTATAAGAGTTGGAAAATAAATCAAAATGTCATCATCTCCAGGTTTGTTATTACTCACATTTTTTTAAATAAAATAATCTCAGATAAGTTATTGGGTTTTATAAAAGGGTTAGCAAAATAAAAGTAAATAAGATGAATTTTCACAAAACAAACTTTATTTCCATACTTCAGCAAGTTTATAAATGTATTTTTTAAAAAAGAACATTGGGCCCAGCAAAAAGAGCCAGACCCCAAAAATGCACATACAGCATGATTCCATTTATATGAAATTCAAGAATAGGCAAACTAATCTATAGTGACAGAAAGTGAATCAGTGGTTTCCTGGGGCTTGCAAGGAAAGGAGGATTTGACTGAAATAAGGCAATAAGAAATATTATGGGTGACAGAAATGTTTTACATCCTGATTGTGGAGGGGGTTACATGAGTGTATACATTTGTCAAAATTCATCAAACTGTGTATATATGGTTTTTCATATGGCTTCACATACATGGTGGATTTCATCATATGTAGATTATAACTCAAACTGACTTGGAAAAAGTAAGAAAAAATCTTTACACCACCAAAAAAAATAAATCTAAAAAAAAAAGTTTTAACATTTTAAGATTATTTTAACAACATGAAGAGATCTACAATGAAGAGGAATACAATATTAATGCACAAAAATGCAGTATCATAGAAATGTCTGTTCTCACCAAACTAACCTAAGATTCAATGCAATTTCATTCCAAATTCCAAATATTTGTGAAATTCATGAAATAATTATAAAATACCCCTGAAAGATGGAAGTGCCAACATGGCACTCAATTAGAACAGCTATTTCTGAAGAAGAAAACTGTGAAAGAATGGCCCTTCAAGATAACGTTTAATTTTAAAACTGAATTAATAGTGTTTTGTCAGAGCAGCAATAAACAAGTAGGACAACAGGGCAGAATGTAAACCCAGAAGTGACCACATAGACCGTTCAGTCAGTGGTGTTGAGCTATGCTGTACCAGAGCTGGTCTGAGCCAATAGCTGCCAGTTTTAAAATAAATTTTTCATTACTTTTTATTTGTACACTGTTGTGTTGGATTCTGCCATACAAAAACACAAACTGGCCATGATTCCCACTTCAGTGCTCTTGCCTGGAAAATCCCATGGACGGAGGGGCCTAGTGGGCTGCAATCCATGAGGTCGCTAAGAGTCAGACATGACTGAACGACTTCACTTTCACTTTTCACTTTCATGCATTGGAGAAGGAAATGGCAACCCACTCCAGTGTTCTTGCCTGGAGAATCTCAGGGATGGGGGAGCCTGGTGGGCTGCCGTCTATGGGGTCGCACAGAGTCAGACACAACTGAAGCGACTTAGCAGCAGCAGCATACATACATAATCCTATCCCATCCTATCCCTACAGGTCATCAGAGAATGGACTTATGGACACAGCAGAGGAGGGAGTGAGTGAGACAAATGGAGAAAGTAGCATCAACATATACACACTATCAGATAAGATGGATAGTAAGACAGATGGCTGGCGAGAAGTTATTGATTGTTAGTTTTTTTTTTTAATTTCAAGCTATCTGGTAATATAACCATCAAAAAGTAAATTGCATAAACTTAAAGTAAATGTTATTAATAACAAAAAAATAAACACTCAAAATTCATGACTTCTTAATGATCTTACTAAAGCCCATGTTCCTGAGGTCATTTATGTCCTTTGATTTGTGTGGTGGAAATACAATGTAATGTGAACCACAGAATGCCTTTTCCCATCTCTGTGTTCAGCAACGATATGTCAATAGCTGGAAATGGGCACTTGTAGGAGTATTTATATCAAGGAAATTTTCAACACTACAAATCAGGGCTTGATTTATTCTTTATGTATTGACTATTCTTAAGAGCATAATGAAAAAAAAAACTGTTATAATGCAGATTAGAATTAAAAGGGTGTCATGTCTACAGTCCCTACATTATGAATAGCACAATAAAACAATAAAATATAATCTACTGGTATTCAAATGTTATTATCAGATTCAAGAAGCTACTAGTGTCACTGAATTCCCAGATTACATTTTGTTTCACTTTTGTGTTACTTGTTACGGTAAGGAAAGAAATCACCCAATAGTCACTATTATACTCATTCATCTATTGCAACCATAGGCCAGCTACACATATAATAAAATCAATAAAAGCATTCTGTGATAAGCAATCAGTTACATAGAATTCATCCATAGAATAATATTGTATAAACTACAATATATGCATGCACATTTTCACTGTATACATGTGCCAGTTTCCTGTTAGTGTAGGGTAAGGCAGGGAGTGGGGTTGGGGGCGGTTAAAGAAGAGGGTGCTGTGGGGATGGTATGAGTATGAATAAGGCATCAAGAAGCCTAGAATTCTAAATTCAAACCTGGTTTTTCAGGTTGTTATAAGAAATAATGAATTAAGATTGGAAGATGGCCTATGTAAGCATGACATATACCTATTAAATAGTCATCAAATGGTACTTAAGCCTCCACTGTACTCTTGCATTTGGCTCTGAAAGCCTGCTATTGAAAGTACTAAAACATTTCATAATAAAATATTTCTTAAGAAGACAGAGATATCCTAGGTGTACAATAATGTGGATTCTTAGACACTATTTGGAATTTTTAGAGTGGCAGAAATGATTTGGGTAGCCAAAAAACAGTGTACAGCACAATCCTACCTTTAAAATATCCCTATCTGGGCGGAAAATATTCCTGGGAAAATATTACAATACTAACAACTGAAAGAAAAGATTTTAAAAATGGTAGGTCAGGGGGGAAGGCAACATGCACAAAAAGTATTTCCAAAACCTTACAAAGGAGAACTGAGAATTGGCATACTTGGGTTTGAGAATCCAAAAATGTTTTCTCTCTCTTCTTAAAGTTAGGGAATAGTTATTTTTGTATTATCATGGAGATAAAGAGAGAAGAATCAAAGATGATACAGAAAAAGGAGAAGGGGTAAAAAGAGGGGAAAGAGAGAATATACATAATTTTATTTGAAAGGCAAATAACAAGGTAGGACCTGAAATGATTAATTTTGTTTGCTTCCTGTTTTTTTTTTTTTTATCTTTGTTAGTTATGATTTTAGGCAGAGTATTTACAGATTTTGTGAGTGGCCTTTGCCTGCAAGTTTTGGAACTCTTACCACTTTAGGTACTCATGTGCTGTGCAGTGCTCAGTGGCTTTAGTCGTGTCCGACTCTGTGCGACCCTATGGACTACAGCCCGACAGGCTCCTCTGTCCATGAGGTCTTCTAGGCAAGAATACTGGAGTGGGTTGCCAGGCCCTCCTCCAGGGGACCTTACCGACCCAGGGCTGAACCTGCGCCTCTTAATGTTCACCTGCTTTGTCAGGTGGGTTCTTTACCATCAGCGCCACCTGGGAAGCCCCAGGTCTCTTAAAATCACATACCTAAAGGGATATAGAGACTGTTCTCTTTGATATCATAGATCTCACACTGAAAAGCAATTATTTGAAAATCGAAGATATATGTAGTCTCCAAGCAGAAAATGAAATGAAAATTAACGTAATCTTTATAAGAAAATGAAACACTGAGCTTCAAAGATGTATGTGGATGAGCATCATACTAGCCTGCTCCATAAAACAGTTACAGCTTCCATCATAAAAGCAAAATTATATATCTAAATTTAAGATGGGATGTTTTTAAACAGTAAAACACTCCAGAATTGCAAACAGATATTACTAATCTGTGGAGAAAGTTACACCATGAATAAAATTTAATAGAGGAAGAAAATAATACTATACATAAAATTATTGCTTCCAAACATTTTTCTCACTTGACTCATTATTGCCTTTATTTAGCAATTTGCACTGTCAAAATATTCAGTTTGTTCCAGAATGAGTTCATTCTCTGAGTCTATGATGTGAGGTTTTAGAATTTTGTCATTTTTCTCCCAGGGGTATGTGTGTGTGTGTGTGTGTGTGTGTGTATGTGTGTGTGAGTGTGTATGTTTCAGGAAAGCAAGGGCAACTACCAATTTATGTGGAAAATCTCACATTAAGCTGCTAAAGCATTATATATTTATATATCATATTCTTTTCAATAAATTATTTTGAAAGGAAACAGCTAAAAACAGATAGTAGCTGACGATGCCACCGTTGCCAAAACCAATGGCTTAATGTACAAAATGATGTGCCATATAAAAAAAAATTGTTGACCAACACATTTCAGATAGTGAGAATTGCTGGATTCATTAAATGCAGAGAAAAAATAAGCTACGTACAAATGAAAAAATCAGATTGCTGGATTTATTAAATGCAAGAGAAAAAAATAAGGTAGGTACAAATGCAAAATCAGACAATTTAAAACTTAAGAATTTTTGATGAATTGTTAAATGCTTTCCTAATATTTACAACCTACACGCATGCTTGAAAAGGTTCACAACAGATAGACCATGTAATCAGGAACAATGTGGTTACGTGTGTGCGTGTGCTCAGTTTGGTCCAACTTTTTGATCCCCTTGACTGTAGCCCACCAGGGTCCTCTGTCCATGCAATTCTCCAGGCAATAATACTGGAGTAGAGTGTCATTCCCTTCTCCAGGGAATCTTTCCGACTCAAGGACTGAATCTGCATCTCTTGAGTCTCCTGCATTGGCAGGCAGATTCTTTACCGCTGAGCCACCTGGGAAGCTGGGAGAAAAGTTAATTTACTCCAGCCACCCAAAGTAAATATAATCAAAGCTTAAATTTTACAACGTGGAAGTTTCTAACTGGATGTCTTCCATCTGATTCTTGAATGTTTTTAGGGAAAGTTACAAAGGAAGTCTTCAAGGAAAATGTCCTGAGGGCATCCATATTGTGGGCTCTTTATTACTAGCATTACATGGAAGATAATGCCAATTAACAGTCATAATTGCTAATAAATGACTGGTTTAGTGTAGGTATTATGCTTTATTGCTAATAGGTATTATGCTTTATTGCTAACATCTTACTTTATGCATAGCAACTCAACAGGGATTGCAAATTTAGACTTGCAGACAACTGCAGAGACTCAAATGAGTTCAGTACACAGCTTGATGCCTGGCACAAAACTGGTGATCATGCTTGTTGAAGAAACAAGAAGTACTAGCTACTGATGCTCATACATACTCAACTTCTTACCTGCCAAGTACTTCTGAGTCAGTGAGGGAATATTCATTAATAAGCCATATTACTTCAGATTCTCCCACTGCTGTTCCATCTCCATTCCAAGAAGGATTCTGGAGAACTTAGCTGGATTCTCCCAGGATCTTTGGCCTCAACCAAGGCAAGCTACCTTGACATTAATCATTCCTGCAGAATATCTGTTATTTCCTTTAGTCTGAGCTACAAATTTTAATCGACAAATAAATGTCTATCCTTGTTAATACTTTAGAAAGATAAACACACTTATAAAAGACCTAACTGACTGGCTGGTAGAGAAAAGAGATAAAACTGCAACCTTAAAAGGATTTGCTTCCATTTATTTGATTGTCTTTCTGTACCCTGTCACAATGTCTAAGTGGGTAATGGAATAAAAGAAAACAAATATCTTTTACTAGCAGGAAGCAGTGTATTACAGTGGTAAGAGCAAGACTATTATTGCCAGACCAGGGCTGCCCTGATGGCTCAGCAGTAAAGAATCCACCTGGAATGCAGGAGCCAGAGGAGACACAAGTTCAATCCCTGAGTCAGGAAGATCTCCTGGAGGAGGGTATGGGAACCCACGCCAGTATTCTTGCCTGGAGAATCCCATGGACAGAGGAGCCTGGGGGGCTACAGTCCATAGGGTCACAGAGAGCAGGACAGGAATGAAGCAACTTTGCACACACACACGCATTATCAGACCAACCACCACCTACTACCTTAGCTGTATAATTTTCCTTCTCTGTTAAGTAAAAGTACCTGTCCTGCAGGGGCTCTTTAGGTATTTGTACCACATCACTGTAGGTGGCAATTCAACTAGAACAATGTCAGAAAAACCATGGCTACTCAAATAATGATATTCACTACAGTTCTGGGTATCTTTTCAGTTCTAAAAAACAAAAATAGAATTTAGAGTGACAACAGGATAATTATTTAATCTTCTTGCTGAAAGAGTTATCATGTCAGATTGAGGGAACAAAGAAGGAATTTGTTACTATTTTGCTCATATGGAAATAAAGTGAAGACATGAAATCACATCAAAAAATGTCTTTAACACTTTTGACTCTTCCCTGGAAAAATGTGTAAATTCTTTTAGGACCAACCTTGGGATAACCATAAAGATAACCCCACTACAGTATTCAGAACAGAACTTAAGTCAGTTCCTAGGAAGTAAGATAAATAAGGGCATACTCTGAGCTTATAGTCCCATTCTGAATTGTATTCAACAGTCAAATGCAGATTTCAGTAGGAAAGTAAAGCCAGCTTGCTTGGATAAGAGTCTGGGCTTATCCTTGTGTGAAGGCCACAAACAAAGGGGCTATGGAACTGTTTAAAATAATGGTGACACTCTTGTAACCAGTCTTTTTACCACCTCTTAGTTGAAATTCTGTCTCCCCCAATACACACACACGAGACTTTTTGGTGATCGAATGCTTAAAGAGAAAAAAGGGTTATTTACGCTTTCTCAACAGTGCAAAACTGTACCAATGATATTTATTTTAAACATCATGTATTTTCCCCTTAGAGGAAAAGCCCATTATTATTACAGCTGAAAGCAATAACTCTCAAACTGGGAAATATTTCCCAATCAAAACCTTGTGATTATCACAATGCCTGGATGCTTGGCTGTTATTTTATTTATTTGTTTACTTAAAGGCATCTCTTCAAGGGTCAGATATAAAAAGACATATTTATTTAACTAGTCTTCAACTGCCCTTGTCTATAAGTGCAAAAATATCCAAACATTATAAAAGATAAGAACAGATTATTTATTTTAGTAGCTTGAGGATTTTCCGCATTAGTTTATCTGAACCTTAACTTAATTCCAAACAAAAGTCTGGGGAAAAGACCCTGTGGGACTTACTGTCTACCGATCTTCAAATTTTTATTTTGAAAAATGTCAAACTTATGGAAAAACTTGGAAGAATAGTGCAACAAACACCTATATGCCAAATTTACCAGCTGTTAATATTTACACAGTCTCCCTCTCACTTAACTCACATCTATGTGTAATACATGTGTATATATGTGTGTATGTATAGGTGTACCCACATACACCCACTCCCTTTTTCTGAATTATTTGAGAGTTAGTTGCAAACCTTGTGACTCTGAATCTCTAAAACACTCAGTGCATACCTCTTATGAAGTACCCCACATCACAATCAATATAATCATCACACGCAGAAAATTTAACAATGACTCAATACTCTAAATAACATAAATTCCATATTTAAATCTTCTTCATTGGCTCAATAATGTCCTTTAAAGCTGGGACAGTTTATTTTGCATTTGAATCCACAATCTGATCAAGGATCATTTATTCTAATTCTAGAATATTCATTCCCCCAGACTCTTCTGACTTACATGACATTGGCAATTGTAGAGCCTAGGTCAATTATTTTGTGTAACATTCCTTCAATTGGAAATGTCTTATTTCTCACAGTTAGATTAGATTACCTTATACATCTTTGGCAGGCATACATCAGAAGTGATATTGGTCAAGCAATGTCTTGTGTGTATTTTAATGTAATTATTTGAGGTCCACTTTCATCTTTTCTTACTCACTCAAATAGTACAATACAGAAGATGGCAAGCAAGTACTTTTAGTATAGCTTCTTACTGTGTGCTGACCACTGGTCTGGAACACCTCTGGGCATCAGAACACCTACCACACTAACAAATCATGATAACTTTTTTTGTGGAGTGTGTGAAGAGAGAATTAAAACAGGATGGTTTAGGTGCTTGGCACTTATGCATTTTAAATGAACATCTTTAGAACAGTTTGTAATGGAATCTCGGCAGAATTCTACTTTTTATATTCTCTGGGTGGCTTACAGTATACACTGTGAAACTAGACCAGCAACATGGTTGTCATACCTAAGAGAGCAGAGCAGAATACAAAGAACAGGTGTTCCTGGGAACTGGAAAGAAAACAGAAATGCACTGCCAAGCACAGCTCTCTATACCAAGTGGCATATTCACTGAGGCCTGGCACATGTGTAGGGCCTTATGTGGCATGTTATTTAAACTAGAATCAATCCATGTCAAGAGACTCTGGACTTTTTTCTCTATATGTTTTCCAAGATAATAAAATTCTTAATTATCTAGAACAGTTTAGGTAAAGTCACATCCAAGTAAAAAATGTTCAAGAATATATCCCAATTATTTTCTGCTTTCAAGATAGTAATTAAAGTGAAAGTCGCTCAGTCATATCTGACTCTTTGTGACCCAATGGACCAAACAGTCCATGGGATTCTCCAGGCCAGAATACTGGAGTGGGTAGCCTATCTCTTCTCCAGGGGATCTTCCCAACCCAGGAATCAAACTACAGTCTCCTGCATAGCAGGTGGATTCTTTACCAACTGAGCTATTGGGAAAGTTATCATCAAATATGATCTTTAATACAAATGAAAGTTCCTAAGCAAATCTGGAGATCAGAGTAGATTGCTTTTTCTAAAACATGATGAGAGCTCTAGTTATAATTGAAAAGGTAAAATAAAAGTAAGAATGCTGTTCTAAACCATTAACATATTTCTCAATATAATCCAAAGAAAACCCCTTTCTCAGGAATAAGCAAATACACAAGCAGAAAAATCCATAAAGACATCTCTGAACTCAATAACACCATTAATCAACTAGATATAATTAACACCTACAGGCTATTTCATTCAACATTGAGAATACACATTTTTCTCAAGTTCACATGAAACATTCACCACACCACAACTGACAACATTCTCAGCCATAAAATATGAAAGAACGTAAATCATACAAGGCTTGCTCTCAGATCACGTGGGATTAAAGTGGAAATCAATAACAGAAAGTTAAGTGGAAAACCACAAAATACACAAGATTTTAAACCACATACTTCTAAGAAATACATGAGTCAAAGAAGAAATCTCAAAGTAAGTTTTCAAATATTTTGAACTACCTAAAGATGAAAACACAACTTGTCAAAAATCTGTGGAGTACAGCAAAAACAGTGCTAAGAGGGAAATTCATAGCACTGAATGCAGAGGTTAGCAAAGAAGAAAGACCTGTAGTAGTCAAGGTCATGCAGTATTGTTGAAAGAATAGACAAACAGATCGATGAAAAAGAACAGACAGCCCAGAAACAGACCCCTGATCTTTGACAAAGTAGAAAAGGCAATACAGTAAGTCTCCTCAACCACAGGTGCTGGAATCATTGGACATGCAAGAAAATGAACCTCAACCCAGATCTTACATGCTTCACAGAAGTTAAATGGGTCACAGACCTAAACGTATACACAGAACTATAAAACTGCCAGATGATAACACAGGAGAAAAATGAGAAGACTTGTATATGGTGATGACTTTACTGTAGGTTTTTTTTTTTGTTTTGTTCTGTCTTGTTTTGTTTTGGGCCTCACCACAGGGTTTGTGGGACCTTAGTTGCCCGGCCAGGGATTGAACCCAAGCCCACATCAGTGAAAGCACAGAGTCCTAACCACTGGACTGCCAGGGAAGTTCCAGCGATGACTTTAAACACAACACCAAAGACACAATCCAAGGAAGAAACAACTGATAAGATTATTTACCATTTAAAACTAAAATTAGTCACCATTTGAAACTTCTGCTCTGCAAAAGACAGTACCAAGAGAATTCGAGAAGACAAGCCATAGAGTTACAGAAAATATTTGCACATCTGACAAAGGGATGTTATCGGAACATACAAAGAACTCTTAAAACTCAATAAGAAAATACACAATCCAATTAAAAATAGACCATAGAGCTTAACAGACACCTTGCCAAAAAGATATACAGATTGTTAAAAAGTTTATGAAAAGATGCTCTACACCGTCTGCCATCAGGAAAACACAAATTGAAATAGCATTGTATAGCTATCAGAATGGCTAAACTCCAGCAAACTGCAACACCAAATGCTGTCAAGGACGAGGAGCAACAGGACCTCTCATACATTACAGGTGGAATGCAAAATGGGATAGCCACTTTGGAAGATAGTTTGGCCTTTTCCTCCAAACTAAACCTTTATCACACGATCCAGTAATTGTGCTCCTTGGTTATTTCTCCAAAGGCGTTGAAAATGTATGTCCACACAGAACTCTGCACTTGGATGTTTATAGCAGCTTCATCTATAGTTACCAAAACTTGGAAGCAGCCAAAATGTCCTTCAGTAGGTGAATGGATAAATGAACTGTGGGATACCCAGATAATGGACTATCGTTCAGCGCTGAAAAGAAATGAGATATCAAGCCATAACAAGATCTGAAGGAACCTTAAAGTGAAAGAAGTCAGTCTAAAAATGTTACCTGCTGTGATTTTAACTACATGACATTCTAGAAAAAGCAAAACAATGGAGACAATAAAAATTAGTGGCTGCCAGGAGAGTACGTGTGTTAGCACATCGTACATATGTATATGTGCTCACTCGTGTCTGACTCTATGCAGCCCCATGGACTGTAGCCTGCCAGGCTCCTCTGTCCATAGGATTTTCCAGGCAAGAATATTGGAGTGGGTTGCCACTTGTTACTCCAGGGAATCTTGCCAACCCAGGGATTGAACCCGTGGCATCCCTCATGTCTCTTGCATTGGCATACAGATTCTTTACCACTAGTGCCACCTAGGAAGCCCCATATTAGTGCATTGGTGAATATGAATAGGCAGAGCATGGAGAATTGTAGGGCAATGAAAATATTCTGTACGATATTATAATGATGGATATGATGGATATACGTCATTATACATTTGTCCACACCCATCAAATGCACATACCTAGAGTGAGCCCTAGAGTGAACTATGGACTTTGGGGGATTATGATGTATTGATGTAGGTTCATCCTGGGTAAAAAATGTACCATTTTGGTGAATGAAGATCATGCAGAAGGCTATGCATGTGTAACGGTAGGAGGTATATGGGAATTCTCTACACCACCCTTTAAATATTACTGTGAATCTAAAAAAGTGTTCTGAAAAATACAGAGAAGAGTCAAATTAAGAGGAAAATCAAACCATCACTAAGTCAGATAATATTTATTGACTATTACACTCAAGTATTATAAACTATAATTACAAACTGGCTTCTGAATATGAGCATCTTAGTAGAGTACATGCAAAGATCATGTAAAGTTTCAAGTGACAGGAATGAACTAACACACATATAGGCCAGGAGGATGTTAGGAAAAGATGCAGAGGAAACAATGATGGTGCAGGCCTGACCATGGGTGGGGGAAGGATTGAGTCTGAGCTGCTAAGGTTGGAGGTCAGCACAATGAACAAGGAAGAAGGGAGAAGAAAGCCAGCAGGCATGGGAGGTGGGCCAATGTCATTTAGGACGGATATAAACATGATGAAAACAGAACTGTATTTGGCAAGTCAGGTACGAGCAAGCTGTTTTAACTTGCCACATTTATACAGATGTTTGGGGTCAGGTTCACAAAGCATAAAGAAGTACAACGTAAGTCTAATAAGGATCCCCCCGTGCAGCAATTTCTTTGGCTAAAAATCACACTGTCTGTACAGTACCTCCTCTGCTGAGAGAACATTTGCCTCCAGAGAGCTGTCCCAGGGAGAAATTATAAACAAAAGAGCATTAGCCATCCTGAAGTCTGTACACAAAAACATGGTTTTACAGTTCAGCTTAATCCTCTGTAGACAGTGCTTGATGAAATACATTTTCATGAGTCGTGCATATTCTTAGCATTAGAAATGCTGGAGGCTTTGTGAAAACACAGTATGGCCTTCTCAATTGAGCAAATCAAGCTAGAGTCATTTAGCACTACTATTTACACCTCTAAGATATAGTCCTTACGATGTGTTAATAATTAAAGATACTGAGGAATTAAAGATAACAATAGAGTGTTAATAATACACTTCACATCTTCACACTTAAAAATCTTACTGTTTCTGGTTGGAGAACCAATTCCAGACCATTGCTGAATATTCTACATGTACTTCAGAGGGTCATGGGGCACACATAAATAGGAAACGGATTCCAGAAAACGATGAAGTATAGGTTAAAACAATAAACAGTGGTGAGGCTTTGGTTTATACTATGTATCAGCAATCTACAGCCTATGGACTGAATCCAGTCTATTGCCTATTTTTGTAAATAAAGTTTTATTGGAACACAGCCACAGCCATTTATTTACATATTGTCTCTGGCTGCTTTCACACAACATGGCAGAATTAAGTAATTGTGACAGAGACCACATGGCCCACAAAGCCTAAAATATTTACTATCTGGTCTTTTACAGAAAAGATGGCCAAATCCTGGTTTCTGCTTTTAATTGTCAGAGACTTAAAATATGTGTTAGTTTTCTATGGACCCTATAATAAAGTACTGCAAATTAAGTGACTCAAACAACACAAATTAATTGTCTTATAATTCTACAGGTCAGAAGTCCAAAAATCAAGGTGTCAGTCGGTCTATATTCTGTCTGGAAATTCTAAGGGAGAATTCTTTGCCTACCTTCCTGATGCTATCTGCATTCTTTGGTTTATGGCCCCATCCTCCACTTTCAAAGCCAGCATGTCAATCTCTCTCTGCTTCTGTTGTCATGGGGGCTTTTTTCTTCTAGCTTTTGTCATTACATCTCCTCCTGAGAGACCAACTGGCTTGCTTCTGCCTTATCAGTGTCCTTGTTATTACACTGGATCCAGTCAGAATAATCTAGAATAATCTTTCCATCTCAAGCTCCTCAATTTAATCATACCCATGAAGTCCCTTTTGCCACATACCTTATTATATTCATATGTGCCAGGACTGTGTGTAGAACCTTGGCTATACTACAAGGACGCTGGCCCTACCCTGAGTGGGTCCAGGAGCCTCTAAGGGCCTCCAACAGAGGACTAACATGATCTGACTTCACTTTCTAACTGGATCACCTTGTTATGTTGAGAACAAGCTAAAGAGGACAACAGTGGAAGCACAGAGATAGCACTTGGGAGACGACAGCAATAATTGGGATAAGAAATGACACCATCATTAAAGCAGGGTAGCAGCAATGGACGTGGTAAGTACTCTGAATCCACAAATACCCTGAAGTTAGAGACAAGAATGTTTGCATCTTTAGTGATGCCTTTTGAGATCACGATGTAATGTCTTAACTTTCCAACTAGATTATAAGTTCCTTGTGGGCAGGGTCCAGGTCTTCTGTGTCTCCAGAGACTTCTTGGCCCTGGAGTCTTACAGACAGCAGGTAATGCATATAAAACACATTCATGATCAGTCAGTAAAAAGGAACTGTGGTCAGAGACCCACGAATGTCATATGAACATGATTCAGAACACTTGGCATTTGAGTCAGCGACCAACTATGTGAGAAAACATTTCCTGGGACAAGTCCAGCCTCTCTTCCCTGCCAACAACCCTACAATACATAACTTTATTGCGGTAAATTTAGCTATATTCAAATATTCCAATAGTGTGTTATTAAGCCTTGGGCATTTTTAAATTCCATAAACTTTACTTAAAGTGCTCTTCTGGTTTGAAAACAAATAAAACGGCAAAGAGACATATATAACTTGGAGGATTCACGTGACTAGAACTGAGACTAAAAGCACATTTGATTATCGGCTCAAGTTGATTGAAGTGAAAGAGGAAAAAAAGGACTGCTTCCTTCTGAAGATACTGTCTCAGAGATTTATACACATGGTCAGGGGATCTGATAACTGATTGCTCATTCCATAAAACAAAAATTAACTGGCAAAAGAGAACTCTTCAGTATTGAGACACCAAATGATATTTGGCATCAGCCACTAAATGTGGCAGTCAAGTTCAGCTCCTTGCATGAAAGGGGTTGTAATTTCTAGCTACAGTAACTGAACATATATTTGGATAGTTAATTTTTCAGGTAAAGGAATGCTGGAGTTGATCAGTAGTGACAATTAGCTAAGGGTACTCTTCTGCACCTGCTAAGACAGATGGCAGAGAGTGGACCCAGCACTCCACGGGGATTCAGCACATTTGGTTTTCATTTGGAGATAAACCTACTTGTTTTACAGGTTCGTGCCTCTGTCCCATTAGCTGAGAAATGGAAACCAGGTGATAGGCTGGACACTTCCTCATCTTTAGAGATGGGGCCATTTGTGCAAACATCTCAGCCAGCAGACAACATTGAGGAAGCATGGACAATTGTGTGATTTGTCTTCAGATGTCAGACTGATATTATTTTGGTTGGAAACCAGGGCAGTCAGGTATCACTCCCTGCTGCTGCTGCTAAGTCACTTCAGTCGTGTCCGACTCTGTGTGACCCCATAGACGAAAGCCCACCAGGCTCCCCCATCCTTGGGATTCTCCAGGCAAGAACACTGGAGTGGGTTGCCATTTCCTTCTCCAATGCATGAAAGTGAAAAGTGAAAGGGAAGTCGCTCAGTCGTGTCCAACTCTTAGCGACCCCATGGACTGCAGCCTACCAGGCTCCTCCACCCATGGGATTTTCCAGGCAAAAGTACTGGAGTGCGGTGCCATCGCCTTCTCCGGTATCACTCCCTACCAGACACCAAACCAAGCCCTGGGCATGAAAAGACTTAGAATAGAAAGACAAACTGCATGTAGAAAAAGCACTTCAGGTCTTTCAGAAAGAACATATACAGAGTTTGGCATAGAAATACAAATAAAAATAGTTGTTGGGAACTTCCTTGGTGGTCCAGTGGTTGAGAATCTTCCTGCCAAAGTAGGGGACATGGGCTTGCTCCCTGGTCCAGGATGATCCCATATGCCATGGAGCAACTAAGTCTGTGTACCACAGCTACTGAGCCCACGTACCTAGAGTCCATGTGCACAACAAAAAAGCACCCGCAAAGAGAAGCAGAGAAGCCCATACATGAGATGAGAGAAACCCATGCAGCAATGAAGACCCAGCACAGCCAAAAATAAATAAACAAAATAATATATTGAAAAATACTTGTCAGTTTAGGAAAAGAGCAAGAAAAAGGAATAGAGAGGAAATATTAATAAAGAGATGGTACAGGAAATAAAGTAAAGGGTTGTTTTTGTTCAGTCGCCAAGTCGTGTCCGACTCTTTGCAAGCCCATGGACTGCAGCACTTCAGGTTCCCCTGTCCTCCACGGTCTCCTGGAGTTTGCTTAAACTCATGTCCATTGAGCTGCTGATGCCCTCCAACCATCTCATCGGGCGCCGCATCTCCTGTGTCTCCTGAATTGCAGGCTGATTTTTTATTGGCTGAGCCATCTGGGAAGCCCCAAAAAGTAAAGCGGGAGGAGTTGAAATAAAAGGAAAGACACTGGATGAATACAGGGAAGACTGGAGACACCCAGAGAAGAATTTCCTAACCCCACTCCTGGCAAACTATACAATCCCTCAGTGGCTAAAACAAGCTCTCCAATGCAGACTGAGGGGCACGCAGGTGCATCAAGAAACCTTAAAGTGACTAGGGGCATAGGAACTGGCCTGACTCATCCAGCTCAGATCCCTGTGGTCTGTAATTCACATTTCTGTCCTTTGAAGAGCTTTCACAGTTCAGTTCAGTTCAGTCACTCAGTCATGTCAAACTCTTTGTGACCCCCATGACTGCAGCACGCCAGACTTTCCTACCCATCATCAACTCCCGGAGTTTACTCAAACTCATGTCCATTGACTCAGTGATGCCATCCAACCATCTCATCCTCTGTCATCCCCTTCTCCTCCCACCTTCAATCTTTCCTAGCATTAGGGTCTTTTCCAATGAGTCAGTTCTTCATATCAGGTGGCCAAAGTATTGGAGTTTCAGCTTCAACTGATGTCTTTCCCATGAATATTCAGGACTCATTTCCTTTAGGATGGACGGGTTGGATTTCCTTGCAGTCCAAGGGACTCTCAAGAGTCTTCTCCAACACCACAGTTCAAAAGCATCAATTCTTCAGCACACAGCTTTCTTTATAGTCCAACTCTCACATCCATACATGACTACTGGAAAAACCATAGCTTTGACCAGATGGACCTTTTCTGGCAAAGTCATGTCTCTGCTTTTTAATATGCTGTCTAGGTTGGTCATAACTATCCTTCCAAGGAGTACGCATCTTTTAATTTCATGGCTGCAATCACCATCTGAAGTGATTTTGGAGCCTAAAAAAATATAGTCTTTCACCGTTTCCACTGTTACCCCATCTATTTGCCATGAAGTGATGGGGCCAGATGCCATGATCTTAGTTTTCTGAATGTTGAGTTTTAAGCCAAGTTTTTCACTCCTCTGTTTCACTTTCATCAAGAGGCTCTTTAGTTCTTCTTCACTTTCTGCCATAAGGATGGTGTCATCTGCATATCTGAGGTTATTGATATTTCTCCCGGCAATCTTGATTCCAGCTTGTGCTTCATGGGTACTCTGCATAGAAGTGAAATAAGCAGGGTGACAATATGCAGTCTCGATGTACTCCTTTCCCGATCTGGAACCAGTTTTTCCATGTTTGATTCTAACTATTGCTTTCACAGTAGGTACTCAATAATTATGTGTTAAAGGTGATTGAACAGTAAATATTCTAACACAGTAATTCAAGAGGAAGAGAGACACAGAGTTTAGCACTTTGAGGAGGGCAACCCACTTAAGTAAAAATAGGATAAGAAGTCAATATTCAAACTGACAGTGGTCAGGAAAATATTTGTGCTAAGAAAGGTTGCATGACCATAGCATTGGAGGGTGGATAGGTTAACATACTCTACACCCCACCCACAAATGCCCTTTATATGGTCTATAGATGGATCTAGCAAAAGAGCAATAAAACCCACTTCTGCAACAGGCTTCTGTTTAACCTTCTGACTCTCATGACATGATTGTCCTGTGGAAAAGGATGTGTGTGCTCAGTCGCTCAGTCATGTTTGACTATTTGTGACCCCATAGACTGTAGCTCACCAGGATCCTCTCTCCTTGGAATTTTCCAGTCAAGAATACTGGACTTGACTGACTCCAGTCAAGAATAGTGGGTTGCCATTTGCTACGTCAGGGGATCTTCCCAACCCAAAGATCGAACTCCTGTCTCCTGCATCTCCTGCATTTGCGGGTGAATTATTTGCCACTGATTTGCAGATAAATGGGCAACAGAGATATAGGACTGAGGTGTAAACAGTTATAGTTAGTGGTGGCATAAGGCATCAAGGAATGATGTTTCTCAAAACCTCTGGATATACTTACAGAACAAATTTCATTCAATCAGTAATGCAGTGCTAAAGAAGCCACCTGGTAGTGAAGGAGATTCAAGAGATGCAGGTTTGATTCCTCAGTCAGGAAGATCCCTTAGAGAAGGAAATGAAAACCCACTCCAGTATTCTTGTCTGGAAAATCCCATGGACAAAGGAGCCTGGTGGGTTACAGTCCATGGGGTCACAACTTACTGATAGAATGACAACAAAGAAAAGAATAGCTTTATCGGTTTGCCAGGCAAAGGACCCATAGCAGGATAACATCCTCAAAACTGTGTGTCCAAGCCAGGAGGTGACAGTGAGAAATTTTACAGTAATGGTTCAAAGAGGGTATGATCAGCTCCTAGACATTCTTCTCATTGGTTGGTGATAAGTGGGAGTCAGCATCCTTAACCTTTAGGTTCCAAGTGGGCTGCGGTCTGTGTGCTTGTGGGCACCATACCATTTTAACTTCTCCCACCTGCTGGGGTTTCATTACCTGCAAAACAGCTCAAAGATATTGCTATGTATATTCCTTTGAGGGGGAACCAGGACCCTACCCCCAAGGCTGTACTACTGTTTCTTTTGACTGTTCCTCCCTTTTCTCTGTAATCCCTCCCTTCCCTAATTAAGTGCTTGAATCTTCCCTTTGGAATTTAGGGAAGGTCATGGAGACTGAATGAAGACTACTTCCTATAATCAAGAAATGGGGGACAAGAAAACCTTTTGTGCCCCAGGAGCCCCATGGGGGTCCTGCTTGGTATCAATAGGAATCCTGATGATCTAGTATTTTATCTTCCTGGTGAAAAAGTTTTTATCTCAAGACATTATCTGAAAATGTGGGTAAGACGTCTCATGAAAACAAATTATACTAATTCACATGCAAATTGTAAGCCAATCTACAAATGCCCTATAACCAATATTCCTCCCCCGTTCCTTTCTTCTCCCTCCTTTTTGTAGAAATGCAGCTTCAATTTTACTAATATATTGACTGATATGTAATAATATTAGAAAGGAAGCTTTTGGGACAAAATAGGATGATCACATAGTTACCTTAGAAACCCCATTAAGGAATTGTAGATAGAAAGGGAAGTTTAGGGGGCTTTGGGAGACCACAGTAAGATTAATGATAACTTGAGAAAGTAATGAGAAAATTCTGAAGGAATGTGGGCTTGCTTGACTCATAAAGCAAAATAAGTCACTTAGCATCAAAGTCAGATTGACATGCTTAACAATAAAATTGAGCTATCTTGCTTAGCAACAAAACCATGCAACAGAAGCATGAGACGTGCCCCAAAACAATAAAACAACGGTGGCATGAGACATGTATCCTGCCCAGTGAGCTAAGAGCACCAAATATGTATGCTCTTTGGTCTCTAAGACTTTTCTTTTTTTTTTTTTTGCACAATGCCCCCAAAACAATAAAACAGTAATAGAGAATAAGGCCTACAACCTGCCTGGAGGTGTCATCAAGTTAATGACCCCCCAAAACAGGCTCTGTGCACATAAAAAAACAATCATTTATGGAAAGGTGGGTGACCTTCCAAAATGAAAGACTGTCACCATACTGAGACTTGAAACTGTTTTTCCAAAGTGCTATGACAGTCAAGTGGGCCTTAGAAACTATCACTATGATCAAAGTTAGTGGAGGTGATGGAATTCCAGTCGAGCTATTCCAAATCCTGAAAGATGATGCTGTGAAAGTGCTGCACTCAATATGCCAGCAAATTTGGAAAACTCAGCAGTGGCCACAGGACTGGAAAAGGTCAGTTTTCATTCTAATCCCAAAGAAAGGCAATGCCAAAGAATGCTCAAACTACCACACAATTGCACTCATCTCACACGCTAGTAAAGCAATGCTCAAAATTCTCCAAGCCAGGCTTCAGCAATATGTGAACTGTGAACTTCCTGATGTTCAAGCTGGTTTTAGAAAAGGCAGAGGAACCAGAGATCAAATTGCCAACATCCGTTGGATCATAGAAAAAGCAAGAGAGTTTCAGAAAAAATCTATTTCTGCTTTCTTGACTATGCCAAAGCCTTTGACTGTGTGGATCACAATAAACTGTGGAAAATTCTGAAAGAGATGGAAATACCAGACCACCTGATCTGCCTCTTGAGAAATTTGTATGCAGGTCAGGAAGCAACAGTTAGAACTGGACATGGAACAACAGACTGGTTCCAAATAGGAAAAGGAGTTCATCATGTCTGTATATTGTAACCCTGTTTATTTAACTTCTATGCAGAGTACATCATGAGAAACGCTGGACTGGAAGAAACACAAGCTGGAATCAAGATTGCCGGGAGAAATATCAATAACCTTAGATATGCAGATGACACCACCCTTATGGCAGAAAGTGAAGAGGAACTCAAAAGCCTCTTGATGAAAGTGAAAGAGGAGAGTGAAAAAGTTGGCTTAAAGCTCAACATTCAGAAAACGAAGATCATGGCATCTGGTTCCACCACTTCATGGGAAATAGATGGGGAAGCAGTGGAAACAGTGTCAGACTTTATTTTTCTGGGCTCCAAAATCACTACAGATGGTGACTGCAGCCATGAAATTAAAAGACGCTTACTCCTTGGAAGGAAAGTTATGACCAACCTAGATAGCATATTCAAAAGCAGAGACATTACTTTGCCAACAAAGGTTCGTCTAGTCAAGGCTATGGTTTTTCCTGTGGTCATATATGGATGTGAGAGTTGGACTGTGAAGAAGGCTGAGCACCGAAGAATTGATGCTTTTGAACTGTGGTGTTGGAGAAGACTGTTGAGAGTCCCTTGGACTGCAAGGAGATCCAACCAGTCCATTCTGAAGGAGATCAGCCCTGGGACTTCTTTGGAAGGAATGATGCTGAAGCTGAAACTCCAGTACTTTGGCCACCTCATGGGAAGAGTTGACTCATTGGAAAAGACTCTGATGCTGGAAGGGATTGGGGGCAGGAGGAGAAGGGGACGACAGAGGATGAGATGGCTGGATGGCATCACCGACTCGATGGACGTGAGTCTGAGTGAACTCCGGGAGTTGGTGATGGACAGGGAGGCCTGGCGTGCTGCGATTCATGGGGTCGCAAGGAGTCGGACACGACTGAGCGACTGATCTGATCTGATGACAGTTCTGGCCTGACCATATAGGGACAAGAAAACTTCCCTGCCCTACCTAGGGGAGGAACTGATGATGGAAACACAACATCTACTCAGAAAGACAAAGATCTTCTCCCCTTCCCCCTTCCTTCTTCCGATTTAAAAAATGTAACCCACTGAGACCCAGGGCAGCACAATGCTTGCTACCTTCTTGTGAACCTCACAAGCATCCTATTCTAATAAATCACGTCTTATCTAGCACTCTGCCTCTTGCTGAATTCCTTTTGGCATTAAGACAAAAAGGACTGTGGTGCCAGAGCTCTTTGGAGCCCCTAAAGGACACCAAATGGTTTCAAAGCCTATACCTAAAAGACTTGGAGAACTTAGAATACTGTATTAATTTAACAGTTATCATGGGGGCACTAGTTTTTATGAGCCACTGTAAGTAACAGACAGAGTCTAGAAGTTGAGTAGTAGCTGATAGAGGCATCAGATTTGGAGACGGAAAGGAGGGTGGATTGGAGTAGAAAGGCAGGAGAGGACAGGATAAACTAGGACATGCCTGAGAGAGAACTAAAGAACTGAGCCAAGGTCAGGAAGAGTGAGTATGTGTGGACAAGGGTTCTAGGGCAAGTAAGGAAAGTATAGGACCAGGTGAAGTGAAAGTGAAAGTCACTCAGTCGTGTCCAACTCTTTGCAACGCCATGGACTGTCCATGGAATTCTCCAAGCCAGAATACTGGAGTAGCTAGTCATTCCTGTCTCCAGCGGGGCTTCCCTGGTGTCTCAGATGGTACAGAATCCGTCTCCAATGTGAGAGACATGGGTTCGATCCCGGTTGGGAAGATCCCCTAAAGAAGAGAATGGCTACCCAGTACAGTAATTAATAACTGCAACTTCCAGTGAAAACTAGGAAGCAAGCAATTGTAAACTGTCTGTGGCCATACCAATATTTATAAGGCTTCCCTAGTGGCTCAGCTGGTAAAGGATCTGCATGCAATGTGGGAAACTTGAGTTCAATCCCTAGGTTGGGACGATCCCCTAAAGCATGAAAGATTGGGCAAAAGTAGGCATCAAACCTCAAGGTAAGCCTTGAGGAAATTCAAGACGTGAAAACACAGGATGCTGGCCCCAATAGCTGAGGTACATATCAAAGGAATGATTTCAGTGAGTCCAGACTACTGTATCTTCCTATACATAGAAAAGTGCAAAATTCCTTGAGATTATCTCAGTTCAGTCGCTCAGTCTTGTCTGACTTTTTGAGACCCCATGGACTGATTATCTAATTTTCTTTAATTAACAGTAACTGGGATTCAAAAGAGAGAGAAAAAGAATGCCGGGGGTTGAGAAACTAGGTAATACAAAGGAGACAGACTAAAGCCAAGTCTGCCCTTCAAGAGCTCTGGTCATGGACACCACATTTCAGACATGTGATTTCATCCACAAAGCATTTTAAGTAGTTTAATATGTTACACTGTCAGACAAGAAAGAGCATTCTGGAGTTAAGAAATAAATAAAAAGATGCAGCCTAGTCTCCAGCAGAATTTAACTCCAACTAAGGGATGAAAGAGAAGAAACACTATATGTCTTGACTTGGACATGACTGATGGGAGATGAAAAACTGTCAGAGGATTTGAATCTAATTCTTGGATTTGATATCACCACATGGAGTTCTGCATTATAGCTGTTTTCTGTAACCGTTCAGAATCCTGATGTCAAATGCTATGGTTCTACTTGAACAATCTCAAAATAAAACTCTTTTACCTCAAAGAAAATTCTTTTAGATTCAGAACAAATATGTTAGGTTTATAGTTTCCATAACTAACACATAGAGAAAGAAAGAGAAGAAAAGAGAGAGAGAGAGGGAGGGAGGGAAGAAAGGAAGGAAGAGAGGATAAAAAAGAGTCTGCCATGAATTACAGGCCTTGGAATCTTTGAATATTAAAGTTAAAGAGGTCGTCGTGCCAATTTCTCATTTTATAAACAAGGGAACTGAGATCCTGAGACACTGAAGGACTTCCCTAAGTCACCAAGTACATGAGCAGTACAAACAAGATTTAAATTGGATGACCTGAAGGGTTTCCTCTTTACCCTTTCAGGAAGAGCTAATGTCTCTCTCACCTTCCTCCTCTAGGTTCAGTTCATTTCATTTCAGTCGCTCAGTTGTGTCCAACTCTTTGCGAACCCATGAATCGCAGCATGCCAGGCCTCCCTGTCCATCACCAACTCCTGGAGTTCACTCAGACTCACGTCCATTGAGTCGGTGATGCCATCCAGCCATCTCATCCTCTGCCGTCCCCTTCTCTTCCTGCCCCGAATCCCTCCCAGCATCAGAGTCTTTTCCAATGAGTCAACTCTTCGCATGAGGTAGCCAAAGTACTGGAGTTTCAGCTTTAGCATCGTTCCTTCCAAATAACACCCAGGGCTGATCTCCTTTAGAATGGACTGGTTGGATCTCCTTGCAGTCCAAGGGACTCTCAAGAGTCTTCTCCAACACCATAGTTCAAAAGCATCAATTCTTCTGTGCTCAGCTTTCTTCACAGTCCAACTCTCACATCCATACATGACCAGTGGAGAAACCATAGCCTTGACTAGACAAACCTTTGTTGGCAAAGTAATGCTTTAACCCTTCTCAAAGCAATCCCAGCACATCTTGCCATTCCACCCTGAATCACCAGGAGCAACAGAAAGAGCAGGAATCCAGGCCACTGAAGGACAGACAGCACAGAGGAATCCAGTTTCACTGCAATGCCAGCCTACTCCTCAGCACTCAAGCTCAGACCTGCCACTGCCTGAGTGACCTTGTTTATCTGCTCTGCTCAATACCAGCTCCTTGTATCCTTGTGTTCTGGGAGAAAATATAACTGTATTTGTTACTGTATGTCTTCAGTCTGTGAATCCTACATAAACTTTTTGAGTTACAGTGAGGTCATTGATACCTAGAAGGCTGAATTATATATTAAATCATATTACTTTAAAAATTATATTATTAAAAATAAAATTCTAACTTTTGAATAAAGTAGGTCACACCCTTCAAAATCAGCACCTATTTTTTACCATCAAACCAAGTGGCATAGTGGTAAAGAATCTGCCTGCCAGTGCAGGAGACCCAGGAGACTCTGGTTCAATCCCTGGGTCAGGAAGTCTCCTGGAATAGGAAGTGGCAACCCACTCTGCTATTCTTGCCTGGGAATTCTATGGACAGAGGAGCCTAATGGGGTCAGTCCATGGGGTTGCAAAGAGTTGTACATGACTGAGCACGCATGCATGCACCATGAAAAATAAAAGTCTAACTTTTGAATAAAGTAGGTCACATCCTTCGAAGTTGCACCTAATTTTATCATCAAGCTTCTGGTCTCAGTATTCTACCAAAGCTTTGCTCATTTTATGAAATCCATAAGACACATGATCTGTTGAAGAACCATTGTTACTTCTACCAAAGTTAGAAGCTATTTCAGGAAAACTGTGCTTAAAATTAACAATTTAACACATGTGGCTATGACAAAAGACCTATTAGTCCACGAACCATGACTTTTCATTTAGATCATTCAACACTTTGTTGAATCAACTTTGCCTTATTTTCAGTTCCAAGTTGTTTCAGGCCTACATAAAAAGTGAAGCAGTAACTCAGTATGTTGGATACATAAGCAAAAACAGAACTTCACAATAGTTGAATAATGCAAATTTTTGTCAAATATTATCTGATGCCTCAAATGCAAAATAAAGTTAATTCCAATAATGACTTTGTTTTCTTCATCCAGTTAATAGAATCAAAAATATATTTTTGGAAATTCTATTAAAGTTGAAACATCTGACATTACTGTGAATGATCTCTGCAAATTCAATTTAAAAATTTAACACTGTAGAAGAGGGGGAATGGGCTGGATGAAATAGGTGAAGGGAATTAAGAGGTAGAAACTTATAGTTATAAAATAAATAAGTCTCAGAGATAAAATTTCAGTATATGGATTATAATCAATAATACTGTAATAACTCTGTATGGCGACAGATGGTTACTAGACTTACTGTGATGATCATAATGTCTGCAGATGTAAAACTACTATGATGGACACCTAAAAACTAATATGCATTGTATGTCAACTATACCTCAATAAAATTGTAATAAAAAATAAAATACTCTATTAAAAATTAACATTGTAAACAAAATGTAAAAACATTCAGGCTGAAATAGCTACATATTTATATGTTATTGTTGTTGCTCAGTTGCTAAGTTTGTGCCCAACTTTTTGCAACCTCATGGATTGCAGCATGCCAGGCTCCCCGGTTCTTCACTCTTTCCCAGAGTTTGCTCAAATTCTTGTCCATTGAGTCAGTGATGCTATCTAACCATCTCATTTTCTGCCACTGCCTCCTTCTCCTTTTGCTTTCCATCTTTCTCAGCATCAGGGTCTTTTACAATGAGTCATTACGTGGCCAAAGTATTGTAGTTTCAGCTTCAGCATCAGTCCTTCCAATGAGTACTCAGGGCTGATTTCACTTAAGATTGACTTTAATCTTCTTGCAGTCCAAGGGACTCTCAAGAGTCTTCTCCAGCACCACAGTTTGAAAGCATCAATTCTTTAGCACTCAGCCTTCTTCACGGTCCAACTCTCACATCCATACATGACTACTGGAAAAATCACAACTTTGACTATGTGGACCTTGGTCAGCAAAGTGGTGTTTCTGCTTTTTAATATACCATCTAGGTCTGTCATAGCTTTACTTCCAAGGAGCAAGCATTTAAATTAAGAATAAATTCTATTTAGCAGAATTTGCTCCAAATTTAGCAGGTAGTGAGGCAACTATAAAGAGTATTTTCTCAACTACAAATATTTTGATCTGCAGATAAGAGTCCCTTGAAATTGTCAGTAATTCCTAATTTGTTAACCATAAAATGCAACCTTACAAGACTGCAGGCAATTTTATTTAAAATGAGAGAAGATGACGGTATTGAAAAAATATGTGGTTCTGTAAAAATCAGTGATTTAGTATTGGAGAAAGCACATGTAGAAAAAAGCAGAATGAGACCACCTAGAGATGGAGAGACAGCCACATGCAGAGTGGCTACTCTCAAGACCAGACACTCGCTACATTTTGATTTTATGAGAATCCTTCATGTATTAAATGTTTATTTGAGCTGTCTCATTTTTATTTAAGCTCATTTGAGTGGACTTCGTCTTTGTAAACCAAAGGCCTCACTTTCTTTACTTCTCAAAGCGACTGCCTCTGTGCTCCACAGCACTGCTTTCCATTCTCCAAGGTATAATTTTCACAAGGCTGTGATTCTTCATCCATTTAAGTAACTTTGTCCCAAGGTGTGAGTCCTTAAGGCAAAAACCATGTTCTACTCATTGTCAGCACAATGTCCGATACATAGAAATGCTCACTAAATACATGGTGAATGAATAAATATTATAAGGACCAAGAGCATCTTCATTCTAATTGTCCTTTTCAGGAGGAGTGCCTTACAACTCATGGATTTCTTATTTTCTTCCTTATCATTAGTTTTTGCATTTTTTTTTCTTGTATAGCATTATATTATTTATCATGTTCCAAAACAGAATTTTTTCCTCCAAAATCTATTTCCTCAATTATATTGAGAGTTTCTCTTAAGTTTTTTAACCTGAGTGTGTGCATGCAAGCAGTAAATACTTAAAAAATATTTTTATATTAATTATTAACTAGTACACCAATGAAATTAATGTAAAAATATTACATTATTAATTAGTACACTAATGAAATTATTAAGAACACCAATGACAGGGCTTCCCTGGTGGCTAAGATGGTGAAGAACCCGCCTGTAATGTGGGAACATGGGTTAGGAAGTCCTCTGGAGGAGGACATGGCAACCCACTCCAGTATTCTTGCCTGGAGAAATCTTCATGGACAGAAGAGCCTGGTGGGCTACAGTCCATCGGGTCATAAGGAGTCGGACACGACTGAGCAACCAAGCACAGCACACACCAATGAAAGAACTGAAGTATGGTGATGAAGATGAAACCAACACACACTGTAAATTAACTACATTTCAATTTAAAAAGTAAATTAATAAAAACATACAGTTTCCAATTAGAAAAATAAATTACAAATAAAAAATACAGTTTCTAAAGTTAAAAAAGATGAGCTGCAGCCAAAAGGATACCATTAACAACAAAGAGAGAAAACCCAATGACTTGATGATGAACAGCTGATTTATTCTGAGACTGAACTATAATATTTGCTACTCTTTGCCTAAAGGTACTGATTTCCAGTGGTCTTAATATTTATATGGACTGTCAGAGCTGGTCTCTGGATTACTTGGCGTATTACTTAGCTTTTGATTCTCCTGCTTGTCTTTGATGACTACTGACCCAGAGACATGGACAACAGTAGACCTCTCAAGAGAATACGTAACTCTTATAAGAATCTGGAAATCAAGGTTTCAGTCACAGTGGAGAACAGATGAACCAGAAAGAAATTGTAACTAGGAACAAGTTTTCTAATTCTGTCTCCAATCTGACCCTAAGGAATGTTCATAGACATTATGTGTATCCATCCAGTCACATTCTTCCTAAGTCTAAATCTATACACACCATATGCAAACATATTTAAATATCTGGCTAATTTATACTAGAAATGAGCTCACTCAAGTCTCTATGAGATAATGAGTCTCTATGAGTTTCTATGAGATAATCATTTAGGCAAAAGACTTTATGTACCAGATTTATGCAGCAATCATCAAAAATCTGTACTTTACTTTATGTGCCACACCATCAGAGAGGCAAAAAACATACCAGATGGAACTCTGCAAGTTAAATGTAGATCAGTGTCAATGTCACTGTTACCAAAAAAAAAAAAAAAAATCCCTTCAGAACACAAATATAAGTAAAATACTCAAAGGAAACTATGAACTGAGTAAAAATGATTCATGTTTCAACTACGTTTGCTTTTTCAAAATGTGTTATTTGAAACAGCCAACATAATAAAAATTATAAATTCCACTCAACATGCAACTCAGTGATCCTGAGACACACTTGTTAATAGTTAAATTGGAGTGACTTCATTTGCCAGTGAATGAACTAAATATAAAACTATAGTTTGTAAGACACACATACATTCACATCCAATTGGTTAAACAAGCAACCACTTGCAGACTCCACTTATTATCAAACTTAAAGACATACAATTCGAATTATCTTAGTCTCCAAAATCAGAAAATTGGTTCCATGAAGAATCCTACAATTATTTAGAAATGGTCAGGGATTAACAATGTATGTATTATTGAGTGTGCCTGCAGCAAAGAGTGCTTTTTGCTCCAGACCATCTATATTTTATCTGTATTCTATCATGAAAGGAGGATTTTTAAACATGCCATTTTGATCAAACACACGGCCTCCTGAAATCCTCAGAGACTCGAGTGAGCTCATATTTGCATTTTGGTTCCACTTCAAGAAGAGCTTTTGTGACTATTAATGAAAAGAAAACAGTCATCATGGGAGTGAATGACCCGATTTTCCTCATCCTTTTGATAATTAAAATACTGGAAAAATAAAAACATCAAAACTGCTTAATTTTATAAATGGCTGCTGTTAAGAAGAGCTTTAATTTTCTTTAAAATGATGGGACCATCAGTTAAACAAGCATAATCTGTGAACACAACTTACCTGCCAAAATACAGTAACATATGGTAGCAGAGCATTGTAAAGATATTACACATAGCTACACGTGCTTATTACATAAGTTTGATGTAGTCATAACTTGTTATTTACCCACTACATTCAGTAAAACATCAATTAAGTGAATGCTTCTAGTAGGGTCCCTTTGAGTGGGTATTTCCTGGAGAGTGGTAATTAATACAGATTCTAAGCACAATCTCATAAGACAGACTCTAGCGATCAGGTTAAAAAAACCTGTGATTTTAGCTTGTTCTCAAGAGACCTTTAAAGAAACATGCTGGACAAGTTACTAACTCTGATTCCAAAACCCCTGATTTGTTGTAGCTACATTCCCTTCCTTCCTCTGTTGTAGGTTAAACTGTGTCTTCCAAAAAGATATGCTGATGTCCTAACTTCCAGCACCTCAGAATGTGACCTGTATTCAGTTCAGTTCAGTCGTTCAGTACTGTCCGACTCTGTGACCCCATGAATCGCAGCACGCCAGGCCTCCCTGTCCATCACCAACTCCCGGAGTTCACTCAGACTCACGTCCATTGAGTCAGTGATGCCATCCAGCCATCTCATCCTCTGTCGTCCCCTTCTCCTCCTGCCCCCAATCCCTCCCAGCATCAGAGTACTTTCCAATGAGTCAACTGTTCGCATGAGGTGGCCAAAGTACTGGAGTTTCAGCTTTAGCATCAGTCCTTCCAAAGAAATCCCAGGGCTGATCTCCTTCAGAATGGACTAGTTGGATCTCCTTGCAGTCCAAGGGACTCTCAAGAGTCTTCTCCAACACCACAGTTCAAAAGCATCAATTCTTCGGCACTCAGCCTTCTTCACAGTCCAACTCTCACATCCATACATGACCACAGGAAAAACCATAGCCTTGACTAGACGGACCTTTGTTGGCAAAGTAATGTCTCAGCTTTTGAATATGCTATCTAGGTTGGTCATCACTTTCCTTCCAAGGAGTAAGCGTCTTTTAATTTCATGGCTGCAGTCACCATCTGTAGTGATTTTGGAGCCCAGAAAAATAAAGTCTGACACTGTTTCCACTGTTTCCCCATCTATTTCCCACCAAGTGATGGGACCAGATGCCATGATCTTCGTTTTCTGAATGTTGAGCTTTAAGTCAACTTTTTCATTCTCCACTTTCACCTTCATCAGGAGGCTTTTGAGTTCCTCTTCACCTTCTGCCATAAGGGTGGTGTCATCTGCATATCTGAGGTTATTGATATTTCTCCCAGCAATCTTGATTACAGCTTGTGTTTCTTCCAGTCCAGCATTTCTCATGATGTACTCTGCGTATAAGTTAAATAAGCAGGGTGACAATATACAGCCTTGACGAACTCCTTTTCCTATTTGGAACCAGTCTGTTCCATGTCCACTTCTAACTGTTGCTTCCTGACCTGAATACAAATTTCTCAAGAGGCAGATCAGGTGGTCTGGTATTCCCATCTCTTTCAGAATTTTCCACAGTTTATTGTGATCCACACAGTCAAAGGCTTTTGCATAGTCAATAAAGCAGAAATAGATTTTTTCTGGAACTCTCTTGCTTTTTCCATGATCCAGGGGATGTTGGCAATTTGATCTCTGGTTCCTCTGCCTTTTCTAAAACCAGCTTGAACATCAGGAAGTTCACAGTTCACATATTGCTGAAGCCTGGCTTGGAGAATTTTGAGCATTACTTTATTAGGAAATAGGAATTTTGCAGAGGTAATTAGTTTAGTAAAGACAAGGTCATACTGGAGTAGAAAGAATCCTTAATCTAATCTGAGTAGTGTCTTTAAGCAAGAGAAGCAAGAGGAGAGAGGCACACAGGGACAACACCGTGGATGACAGAAGCAAAGAATGGGGTACCTGCAGCTACAAGCCAAGGAGCACCAAAGATTGAGGGCTACCAGCCAAAGCCAGGAAGGGATAAGGTAGCACCCTATGCAGTTTCCGAGGGGTAAGAGCAGTGCCTACACCTTAATTATGGGCCTCTAGTCTCCAAAACTGCGAGACAATCAATTTTGGTTGTTTTAAGCCAACTAGTTTATGGTGTTTCATTTTGGCAGCCCCAGAAGGCTAATATATTGCTCATTTACACAACAGGAAAAAGATTCAGGGAGGAAATGGTAGAAGTTGACCTTCAACCTGCATTGTCTACCCTCTACTAGAGGACCCTACCCAAACTTCACACGCTCCCAGATGTTTATTCTCTCTCATGTGGACTACTGTAGTTACCTTTACATCTAATGATGATCCAACTGTGCTTGGAGGACTCTTATTTCAGAAGCAGCTAGAGAGGGCTTCTCTGACCTAGTGCCTCAGAGCTTCCTGCAGGTAAAGTACAAGAATCCGCATCGTAAAAGAGTACACACTGTTTTCAAGTGCACATGCAACGTGCTCCAGGACAGAGTACATGCTGGGTCACAAAGCAAGCCTTTGTAAATGCAAGAAACGTAAAATTATATTGAATATCTTTTCTGACCATGATATTATGAGGCTAGAAATCAATTACAGGGAAAAAAGTGTAAAAAACACAAACATAAGGCTAAACAAAAAGCTACTAAACAACCAATAGAAAAACAACCAACTGAAAAAATAAAAAAGGAAAAAAAAAAACCTAGAGATGAATGAAAATGAAAATACAGTGCTCCAAAACCTATGGGGTTCAGCAAAAGCAGTTCTAAGACCAGGGAATTTTATAATGTTACAATCTTACCTCAGGCAACAAAAATATCTTATAAACAGTCTAACCTTATACCTAAAACAACTAGAGAAAGATGAATAAACAAAACCCAAAGATAGTAGAAGGAAAAAAAATCATAAAGATCAGAGCAGAAATAAATAAAATAGAGACTAAAATTTACAGAAAAAAATCAATGAAACTAAAAGCTGGTTTTTTGAAAAAGCAAACAAAATTGATAAATCTTTAGCCAAACTCATCAAGGAAAAAGAAGAGGGCCCAAATCAACAAAAACCAGAAATGAAAATGGAGACATTAAAAACAATATCACAGAAACACAAAGGATCATAAAAGACTACGGTGAGCATGATACAGCAATAAAATAAACAACCTGGAAGAAATGGGTGAATTCTTAAAAACATACAAACTCCCAACTGAGCAAGAGGGAAACATGAATGAACCATGTTTGTTCAAACAAACAAGTACTGAAACTGAATCAGTAATTTAAGAACTCTCTACAAGCGAAAATCCAGGACAGCATAGCTTTACTGGTGAATTCTACCAAACATTTAGAGATGAATTAATACCAAACCTCTGAAAATATTTCCAAAAAATTGCAGAAGGAAAATTTACAAAATCTTTCTGTGAGGATACCATCACCTTGATATCAAAATCAGACAAAGATACCACAATAAAAGAAAAACATAGGCTAATATCACTGATGAGCCTAGAGGCAAAAATCCTCAACAAAATACCAGCAAACCAAATGCAACAATATATTAAAATGATCATACACCATGATCAAGTTGGATTTATCCCAGGAATGAAAAGATATTTCAATATCCATAAATCAGTCAATGTTATATTCTACATTAACTAAATAAAGAATGAAAACCACATGATTATTCCAACAGATGCAAAAACTTTTGATAAATGTCAACATTCATTTATGATAAAAACTCTTCAGAAAGTGGACACACAGGGAAGCTACCTCAACCTAATAAAGGCCATTTATAACAATTCTACAGCTAACATTATACTCAATGGTAAAAAGCTAAAAGTATTTCATCTAAGATCAGAAACGATAAAAGGATACCTGCTCTCACCACTTTTATTCAGTTCTGTGGCTAGGACTTCAGTTTTGGAAGTCCTAGCCACAGCAATTAGAGGGGGAAAAAAAGAGGAAAACAAATTGGACAAGATGTAAAACTTTCACTGTTTGCACATGACATGACACTATACACAGAAAATCCTAAAGATGCTAAAATAAAACTACTAAAGCTCATCAAGGGACTTGGTAAAGTTGCTGGATACAAAAGTAATATACAGAAATGTGTTGCATTTCTATACACTAACTGAAATAGGAATTTCTATATCTGAAATAGGAATTAAGGGAAAATCCCTTTTACCATTGTATCAAATAGAATAAAATATCCATGAATAAATTTACCTAAGGAGGCGAAAGATCTATACTCTGAAAGCTGTAAGATGCTGATAAAAGGAATTGAAGACAACAAAGACAGAAAGATATACTGTGTCTTTGGATTGAAAAAAATCCATATTGTTAAAATGACCATACTATACAAGGCAATCTACAATCCAATGCAAACACTTTCAAATTATCCATGGTATTTTTCATAGACCTAGAGCCAAAAAAACCTAAAAATTTGTATGGAGTCAGAAAAGACCCCAAATAGCAAAAATAATCTTGAGAAAGAAGAATGGAGCCAGAGGAATCACATGCCCTGACTTTAGACTATACTGCAAAGCTACAGGCATCAAAACAGTATGGTACTGGAACAAAAAACAGAAATATGGATCAGTGGGACAGAATAAAAGTCCAGAGATAAATCCACACACCTCTGGTCACCTAATATGACAAACAAGGTAAGAATATACAATGGAGAAAAGACAGTCTCTTCAATAAGTGGGTGCTACAAAAACTGGACAGCTATAAGTAAAAGAATTAACCAAGAACATTTTCTAACACCATATATAAAAATAAATGCAAAAAGGATTAAAGAACAAAATGCAAGACTGTATATTATAAAAGTCCTAAAGAAAAACATAGGGAGACCACTCTTTGACATAAATCACCACAATAGTTTTGGATTTGTCTCCTAGAGTAATGTAAATAAAAACAAAAATAAACATGTGGCATCTAAAAATTTTAAAGCTTTTGCACAGCAAAGGAAACCATAAACAAGAGTAAAAGACAACCTATGTACTGGGCAAAGTTTTGGCAAACAATGCCACCGAAAAGGGGTTAATTTCTAAAATACACAAATATCTCATAAAGCTTAATATAAAAAAACTATCAAAAAATGGTTAGAAGATCTAAGTAGATGTTTCTCCAAAGAAGACATACAGATGTTCAACAGGCACATGAAAAGATGCTCAAAATTGCTGGCTATTAGACAAATGCAAATCAAAACTACCATGAGGCATCACATCACACTAGCCATAATGGTCATCAGTAAAAAGTATACAAATAATAAATGCTGGAGAGGGTGTGAAGAAAAAGGAGCCCTCTGATTGTCGGTGGGAATGTACACAGGTGTAGCTACTATGGAGAACACTATGGAAGTTATTTAAAAAACTAAAAATAGTTACCATATGACCTTGCAATCACACTTCTGGGCATATATCTGGAGAAAACACTAATTCAAAAAGATCAGATCAGATCAGTCACTCAGTCGTGTCCGACTCTTTGCGACCCCATGAATCGCAGCATGCCAGGCCTCCCTGTCCATCACCAACTCCCGGAGTTCACGGAGACTCACATCCATCGAGTCAGTGATGCCATCCAGCCATCTCATCCTCGGTTGTCCCCTTCTCCTCCTGCCCCCAATCCCCCCAAGCATCAGAGTCTTTTCCAATGAGTCAGCTCTTCACATAGATACACATACTCCAATGCTCATAGCAGCATTATTTACAATATCCAAGATATGGGAGCAACCTAAAAGTCTATCAACAGATGAGGAAATAAAGAAGATGTGTGAGATATATATCAGTTTAGTTCAGTTAAGTTGCTCAGTCGCGTCCAACTCTTTGCAACCCCATGGACTGCAGCAGGCCAGGCTTCCCTGTCCATCACGAACTCCCGGAGCTTATTCAAACTCATGTCCGTTGAGTCAGTGATGCCATCCAACCATCTCATCCTCTGTCATCCCCTTCTCCTCCCACCTTCAATCTTTCCCAGCATCAGGGTCTCTTCCAATGAGTCATTTCTTCACATCAGGTGGCCAAATATGGCTTCCCTGTGGGCTCAGGGGTAAAGGATCCACCTGCCAAGCAGAAGACATGGGTTCAATCCATTCGTCAGAAAGAGCCCCTGGAAGAGGGCATGGCAATCCACTCTAGTATTCTTGCCTGGGAAATCCCATGGACAGAGGACCCTGGCAGGGCACAGGCCATAGGGCTCACCAGAAGTCAGATATAGTGACTAAAACAGCTATATATATATATATACACACACACACACACACATATATACACACACACACATATATATATACATGCATATATATAAACTGAATCATTTGCTATACACTTTAAACTAACACATTTTAATTTAAATATATTTAAACAAATAATCTACATACTTCAAAGAAGTCTAGGCTACTCCAGCAATTATAATTAGTTTTCCTACTCTGTCTAAAAGAATAGAGTTCTCTGATTAAGCTGACTTAGAATTAATTGAGCATTATTCAATAATTCTCTGATTTGCTTTTAGATTTTCTCATGGAAAAATATTGTACACTTTCAGTTCAAATTCTTTCTTAATTAACTTAACTCAATAATGCTAATTGTGAAATACTGTATAGCAAAAATATTTAGGCTCTGTGGATCTTAGAGCAGGACAAATAGAATCCTTTTTAAATTAGAGATAACATTGTCGATCAGAATTTATCATCGCTATTTTAAATAAATTTGGGAGTAAAATAGTTTTCTATATTTATAAAAAGATACAGCACACCATTTTTATTTTGCTTATTTTACTTTTGAATGGTAAAGGTAAAAGAAAATTTCTTGAGAATCACTAATCGAGCTCTGAAGTTGTTAACTGGGCTTCATGACTCCTTGGGTAAAATAATAAAATGTCAACCTGCTCACCATATGCAAATATGCATATGCAAAATTTGTATGTAACTTGAAAATCAAGGTTGAAAGCATGATTTAAATTTAGGTGAGGCCTCCTGGGTTGGAATGTGACTTAACTTCTATCATGTTCTAGAAGTCAAGCTTTCATAACAGTCCTTAATAACCATTTAGAGAATAGCCATCAGTTACTTTTTAAGGGATTACAAATGATCTGTTTCTCAGTGATTTTTATTAAAAGACTCCCTCTATATTGCTATTTGCTTGGTTTCTACTTACACTCCCTGTTTCTAAACTTCTGGAAGACACATTAAAAATCAGGAAGAAATATTTTGCTTTCACATTGCAATTTCCTATGTTATTATAAGTGTTTTGAATCATCACCAAACTTCCCTCTAAAATATAAATGAGTAGGTAGGTCTCAGGAGAATATTTCTATTTTATCATAATAACAAACTTGAAGTAATGGGTTAATTTTAGAAAATAGCATTTCCTCATTAGTTCTTTGCTTTAGCATGCTGGTTAGTTATAATAAAATCCAAAACAGCACTGGCTTTAAAATAGAAAGTTGATTTATTTGCTTATTTTTAAACACACTGTGGTGAAAATAAAAAGAACTTCACAGTTTTGCTTTTCAGGCAAGTTTTTAAGATATTTAAGACAGAGAGACAAATGAGTTCCTTTGATAGCTTAATTAAGCCTTATGTGTGTAGATGGCCCATCATCTCTTAAGAAAAATGTCTTTGTCATCTCCAGCATCTGTCTCTACTTCCTCCAGTCCCAATTTTTGCATCCTTACCTCAAACCTAGGGTGTGTAAATAAACTCTTAGGAGATTTCTCTGCTAATCCAACTTCTTATTAACCCTGAATATACTAAATACTATTGTCATATTAATCTCAAAGCACTTTTCCAATCTTATCATTTGTTGGCTCAAAAACTTCTATTTGCTCTCCAATTGCCTTCAAAATTAAATATGACCCTTCGGTCAGTCATTTAAGACCCTTTAAAATGTGTCACCAAATGAATCATTTTCTCACTCATCCTAGACAAGTTCTCTCTTCCAGTCACATTCTATTCTTGAATTTTATTAGTAAGTGTGCTTTTAGGCTTTCTAGACCTTGCAATTTTATCACTCCTTGCTCCTGGCATGATTTCTCTATCAATCTTTACCTAAACCAGAGAGGATCTATTTCTTATGGCCCAACAAAGGCCCACTCAGGACCCCACAAAGATAGACTCTCACACTCACATCGACCTTGTTAACACAGTGCCTACAACTCATGCATCTCCTTATAATGTGCCTAGTGTAGTGTTCCCAAGGAACTTCTTTTAAATGTCCTGCTTTTATTTTTTTTTTATTTTAGTAACTTATGTGTTCTTCCTGCTGCTTATTTCTTTTTTTTTAATTTAAATTTATTTATTTTAATTGCAGGCTAATTACTTTACAATATTGTATTGGTTCTGCCACACATCAACATGAATCCGCCACCTGAGCCCCCTATGTTCCCCATCCTGAACCCCCCTCCCACCTCCCTCCCTGTACCATCCCGCTGGGTCATCCCAGTGCACCAGCCCCAAGGATCCTGTATCGAACCTGGACTGGCGATTCGTTTCTTATGATATTATACATGTTTCCATGCCATTTCCCCAAATCATCCCACCCTCTTCCTCTACCACAGAGTCCAAAAGACTGTTCTATACATCTGTGTCTCTTTTGCTGTCTCGCATACAGGGTTATCATTAGAATCTTTCTAAATTCCATATATATGCATTAGTATACTGTATTGGTGTTTTTCTTTCTGGCTTACTCGACTCCACTTACTCCACTCCACTCTGTATAATAGGCTCCGGTTACATCAACCTCATTAGAACTGATTCAAATATATGTACTCATTACACAATGAGTAAAACTCCATTGTGTATATGTACCACAGCTTTCTTATCCGTTTATCTGCTGATGGACATCTAGGTTGCTTCCATGTCCTGGTTATTATAAACAGTGCTGTGATGAACATTGGGGTACATGTGTCTCTTTCAATTCTGGTTTCCTCGGTGTGTGTGCCCAGCAGTGGGATTGCTGGGTCATATGGCAGTTCTAGTTCCAGTTTTTTAAGGAATCTCCACACTGTTCTCCATAGTGGCTGTACTTGTTTGCATTCCTACCAACAGTATAAGAGGGTTCCTTTTTCTCCACACCTTCTCCAGCATTTATTGCTTGTAGACTTTTGGATAGCAGCCATTCTGACTGGCGTGAAATGGTACCTCATTGTGGCTTTGATTTGCATTTCTCTGATAATAAGTGAGGTTGAGCATCTTTTCATGTGTTTGTTAGCCATCCGTATGTCTTCTTTGGAGAAATGTCTATTTAGTTCTTTGGCCCATTTTTAGATTGGGTCATTTATTTTTCTGGAATTGAGCTGTAGGAGTTGCTTGTATATTTTTGAGATTAGTTCTACCAACGGTATTTTTCACAGAGCTAGAAAAATAATTTCACAATTCGTATGGAAATACAAAAAACCTCAAATAGCCAAAGCAATCTTGAGAAAGAGGAATGGAACTGGAGGAATCAACCTGCCTGACTTCAGGCTCTACTACAAAGCCACAGTCATCAAGACAGTATGGTACTGGCACAAAGACAGAAATATAGATCAGTGGAACAAAATAGAAAGCCCAGAGATAAATCCACGCACATATGGACACCTTATCTTTGACAAAGGAGGCAAGAATATACAATGGAAAAAAGACAATCTCTTTAACAACTGGTGCTGGGAAAACTGGTCAACCACTTGCAAAAGAATGAAACTAGAACACTTTCTAACACCATACACAAAAATAAACTCAAAATGGATTAAAGATCTAAACATAAGACCAGAAACTATAAAACTCTTAGAGGAGAACATAGGCAAAACACTCTCTGACATAAATCACAGCAGGATCTTCTGTGACCCACCTCCCTAAATATTGGAAATAAAAGCAAAAATAAATAAATGGGACCTAATTAAAATTAAAAGCGTCTGCACAACAAAGGAAACTATAAGCTAGGTGAAAAGACAGCCTTCAGAATGGGAGAAAATAATAGCAAATGAAGCAACTGACAAAGAACTAATCTCAAAAATGTCCTGCTTTTTTTGTAAAAGCATATGCACTCATTCACATATTTATAGGTAACCTCCTATGTGCCATACAATGAGATATAAAACTTAAGCAAACCTGTCTATGTCAGGGCAAAACTGTTAGGATAAAGACCCATAGGTACTATGGAAAGGAGGAAGGTAAGCCATTTAGATGTGAGAAGAGACCCCCAAAGAAGGGACCCATATCTAAAATTGGCATTCATCCCATGAATAACTGTGGGAGAGGACGAGATTCCAGGAAGACAGGATGGCGCCTGCCCACCTTAGAATTAATATAGATTGTATTTTGACAGAAATCATCATTTTGTAAAGGGAAAATCTGTTTTAGTTATAAAGTCATGTTAAAAAGGTGAACTGAGCAGTCATTTAATAGAAGGTTCCCTTTCAAACTCCAGTAGTGCTAAAACCTGACCATAAGCAGATCTCCTAACGAAGCTGGGATGATGATAATATAAAATTAAGTTTGTATGTATGGCACACACAGGATTAAGTCTTAATCAGTTATTTAGGTGGAGATTCAACTTATAAGACAAGGGGTAACTGAAAACAAAACCAGCTCACATATGGTTTTATCTATTTTAAATTTGAATTTAATTAGAATGTGTCTATTAACCCTTCCAATTTAAAATAATCCCTTTCCTCCATTTTCAGTCCAATGTATAGGACTATGGAGAGAAAACTGACATTTAGAAAGACAACTACAGCTTTAAAGCATGACAGCAGGATCATTTCATGTTTAAAAAATATTGAGTTACGTATTCTGGGGTAGTAAAATATACTAGCACTTTTCGGAAAGATGGAAGAACCTGAAATTGCTGTTAACCACACCATGCCATTATGTATTTCAATAAAGCACTGTTTCATTCTTAGACAGTAAGAGTTTGGGGCCAAATATACTCAGGAGAGCAAGGATAAGCCACCAAGGCACAAAGGACAAGGGGTAGGAAACAGAAACAAAGGCAACCTCGTGTTTGACCCGGGGACGCAGTAGGCAAGCCTCTTATGCAAAGAAACAAATCTCTCAAAGGTTTCTTTCCTGCAATTGCATCAGACTTAAGCAAAAACGGAACCAGACCTGGTATTTTGCAGGATCAGAGCAAGCAACTGCAGCTGGAGCTTAATGCCCCAACCCTGAGCCAGTCATTAGCAGCATCACTTTTTTGGAATAGAAGTTAGGAGCTTGATTTCCGGATTCAGACAGGTTGGGCTGAACCCAAACTCCAAATTTTATAGGTTGTGTAATAATCTCTCTGGATATGATTTCCCCGTCTGTAAAATGTACATAATAAAACCTACTTCAGAGAGTTTGTTGGGAGATACAGAGATCATCCATACAAAGTACTCTGCATGCTGACTAACACACAGTGAGAAATCCACAGATCACAGCTGCTGGGATCAAAGTAATCACCCTGGTACTTGACCTAAATGTGCAAATATTTTAACTAAATATTCATATTCAGCCAGTGAACCTCTTCAGACTAACATAGGGGGGCCTCTTGTTCTCCAAAGGACCATCATTTGGAACCAATTCGGCCTCTAGCCAGAGACCTTCACAGCAATGTAGGGCTGTAGTGCAGACTTGCTACAAAGCACGTGCAGACAGCCTACAAAGAGCACTGGAGCTGAGAGAACTGCAGATTTAAACACTCTCCCCTCCCTGGATGAGGACCTGAATGCTCCCTCTGACTTCTATTTCCTCCCAGCCTGGGTGTCCATGGAGGGTCTTAAATAGCAAGTTGTTCTCTGAGAGGATTCCTGTTCATGCTTTGAGTGAGTGATTGAGTGAAGTTGCTCAGTCGTGTCGGACTCTTTGGGATCCCATGGACTGTAGCCTACCAGGCTCCTCTGTCCATGGGATTTTCCAGGCAATAGTACTGGAGTGGATTGCCATTTCCTGCTTTAGGACACCTCAAATGCAAGAGATGTAGACTAAAGGCAGACTGAAGTCATTTGCAAAGTTCAAGGTCATCTTTCCTTTTTCTTTCCTTTGAATCTAAAAGTTCAGTCATTAATTACATCACAAGTCTAAAAAGGAATTCTCCCCATCCTGGTCTTTATTGAGTTGGGTTAGACACGAAGGCAGCAATTTCTGTTTTTGTTTATTTTTGAGCAGGTCTGTTGCCTGTGCTTAAATTTCTTGTTAAATCTCTCTGTTTTATAGCTAATCACATTTTTATAGCAGGCATGAAGCTCTCTACAAGGCCCTTGCTGAGCTGTTCCTGTAAATCAAAACCTTACTCTGCTGTTCTTGTAGCTGGCAGTGTAACAGGGCTAGTTTTACCATTTATGGTTGCAAAGACCATCCAGATTTTTTTTTTTAGTTCCCTTAGCTTTTTGTTTTTTTCTCTACTCAACTCCCTCCCCTCCTGCCTTAAAAAATGTATATTCCAGGCTTAGCTAAAACATGTCTGAATAGATTATCTCATTCCTTACCACGGTGCATTAATAAAGGTGTCAAAATGACAGAGGATGCTTGGCTTTCATCCCTGAGTCCCAGATCCATTCCTCGAGGGTAGGCTGTAGCTGTTTGGGAAAAGATGATCTGATCTTTGGGGCTCCTGGAAGCTGACCTCCAAAGTCTATTTAAAGTATTAAACACTTTCTAGTAAAATATAAAGTGGACAGGGTGCTTAAACACATCCTGTCTCGTTAGGCTATTCACACCTCAGCATCGTCTTTGCCGTCATGCCTGTGTCCAGCTGGGGACAGAGGGAGCTCATGCATTTAACCCTAGATTATTTCACTAAAGGAGTATGAGTGTCTTCTCTGTGTTCACACCAGTGTTCAAAACTGTTCCGATGGGTTTCCCTGGTGGCGCAGTGAATACGAATCTGCCTGCCTATGCAGGGGAAACCGGTTCAATCCCTGATCCGGGAGGATCCCATATGTATGAAGCAGCTAAGCCTGTGCACCCTAACTACTGAGCCCACGTGCTGCAACTACTGAGACCATGAGCCTAGAGCCTGTGTTCAGCAACAAGAGAAGCCCATTCACTGCAAGGAAGAGTGGCCCCCACTGGCTGCAAGTAGAGAAAGCCCACACAAAGAAATGAAGACCCAGTGCAGCCAAAAATAAATGGAATTAAAAACAAAAAACTGCTATTTTGCTTGCTAAATAAAAACTGTTATCCTGTTTTTCTTTCTTTTTTTTTTATAATTATGGTGAGGCTAAGAAGAAAGAAAGGTGTGAAGATATATGAAAAATAAAAACATATATATGTGTGTGTGTGTGTGTGTGTGTGTGCATGCTACATCATTACAATTGTGTCTGACTCTTTGCAACTCTATGGACAGTAGCCCATCAGATTCCTCTGTCCATTGGATTCTCTAGGCAAGAATACTGGACTGCATTGCCATTTCCTTCTCCAGGGGATCTTCCTGACCCAGGGATCAAGGCTGCATCTCTTATGTCTCCTGCATTGGGGGACAGGTTCTTTACCACTAGCACTACCCGGGTAGTGTGTATATATATGAGCTATTTTTAAAGAGCATGTTAAAAGAGCACGGGAATAAAGGAACATGGATCCTACCCAAAATTTCCAAAAGACCCCTCTCAGGCACCATGGTAGAACCTGTACCTGTGGGAATAATAGAGGGGGCGATGACTCAATGGCTTTGGGTTTTGAGCAAACCCCACACCTGGTGGCATCCACTGGTACCCATTCCAGGTAAATATTCCAGGTGGCTCTACTCACAGGAGACAAAAATATGCTCTCTGGTTCCAGTAACTGACCCAAGTAAGACCTCAGGACAAAGGAGTCTCAGCTCTGACACTGGGAACTCTCCTTCTCCTGGGCACCCAGGCAGTTCTTCTGCCCAAGGCAGGTGCTGGGCGAGACCCTGGTGGCATTAGAATGAGTAAGACATTGTCACTGCCCAGATGGAACTCCTTGGCCCTTCTTTTGAGCTCTAGTCTCTGGCTGGTTCACAGGACCAAGGTGCAACTCAAATGTGATTAAGCAAGAAGGAAATGTATTGACTCCAGGAAGAAAGAGTGGTAGGTGACAGAATGGAAGGAGAGGGTGGAGCAAGCAGCGGATCTGAGGCGGGAGCAGGATGCTCACGTAGTGGGCTATCTCTTCTTCTTCCTCGCCTCTTCCTAAGTCTGCTTCTCTTGCTCTTCCTGCTGACAGGAAATGTGATCCTGGCACCACCAGCTCAGCCACCCCAGAAGAAAGAGAGGACTTGTTCAGCCCAGTGTGTGTATAGCAACTGCAAGAAGGGCTCTGAGCAACAGAGATCACAGGCATGACCCGCAGAATATTTTTCTTTGTAGCAAAAAGAGTGTCTTGGTCACACCTGGATCGAGTCCCAGTTCCGCAGCCAGGGGGAAAAGAGTCTGTCATCAGAAGAAAGGGGATTGGAGAGTTAATGAGCTGCCTCTGTTAACTCCAAGGCTCAACAGTATAGGATATTTGCCCAAAAGAGCGGCATTGGAGGCAAGGAAATACATTAAATGGATGGCTTAAACTGGGATTGACATATACACATGCATGCATGCTAAGTCGCCTCAGTCATGTCAGACTCTTTGCGACCCTATGGAATGCAGCCCACCAGGTTCCTCTGTCCATGGGATTCTCCAGGCAAGAATAATGGAGTGGGTTGCCATGCCCTCCTCCAGGGGATCTTTCCAACCCAGGGATCAAGCTCAAGTCTCTTAAGTCTCCAGCATTGGTAGGCAGGTTCTTTACCACTAGCGCCACCTGGGAAGCCTGGTCTATATGGGAAAAGAATCTAAAAAATGAGTGGCTATATATATGTGTAACTGATTCACTTTGCTGTACACCTGAAACTAAAACAACATTGTAAATCAACTATATTCCAATAAAACTTAAAAAAAAAAAACAGCAGAAGGAGATAAATGGTGGAATGAAGTGTTAGTATTTAAGTGGGGAGAAAGGTAGTATACTTGATTAGGAAGGTCCACTCTTATAGCCTGTCCTTTTAATAACAAGCCTGTCCTTTTAATAACAATAATTATTAACACTACTTCTTATTTCTAGGCACTTCCTATTATTAGGCAGTAAATATTGTTCCAAGTACTTTTTCTATAATTTTTACTTTACATTGGGGCATAGTTGATATTTAGCCATATGTAGGATGTCACACCTATGAAAGAGTAGGAAACCTAGATCCCAATTCACGTAGCCTAACCTGAAGGCCCAGGCGATTACATATACTCTCCTGGCCTGGTTCTTCCCCACCACTTTTCGTGATAAGTCACTTCAGTCATGTCTGACCCCATCGACTATAGCCCACCAGGCTCCTCTTTCCATGAGATTTTTCAGGTAAGAATACTGGAGTGGGTTGCCATTTCCTCCTCCCAGGGATCTTCTCAACTCAGGGATTGAACCTAGGTCTCCTGCATTATAGCCAGATTCTTTACTGTCTGAGCCACAAATGATTTTCCCTTAGAAGCAAAAACGACCACTCAGTGGTGCTTCTTGGGCGTCATCTGCTGTGTGATGTTCTGAAGAAAATCAGAAGGAAACCTGACCCAAAAGGATGCTGTGAACTCCTATAGCTCCAGACAGACGCTAGGAAAGGGCAACTGTCTCCCAGACATTGTCCTGGGTGACCAGTGCAGGAAAAGGGTGACATGATTGACTAGGAAATCTTGGTAAGGAGAAGGATTAGATGTGTTCCCTGGAAAATGTCCCCCTTTTGAAAATTAAAATCGAGTATTTTAAATAAACATGAGGAAGTATCCTCAAGTTACAAAACAGAGGCTCTGATAACACTATGCACAGAAAACCCATTCTTTCTTCTCCAAACCATCATCTCTTGCTACAGTAATAACAGCACTTGGAGCCTCTGAAGCCTGCATGTTAGAAGAACCCAGATCGCCTCAAGATTGCCTTCACTCCCATGGCGTTAACTGGAGAATCTGGGAGAACAACGTATATTTATTCTACTCACTGACCAGGGACAGTTGTCTAGCTGCCTATGATTATTTATTTTAATTGAATTGGGTTTTGATTATACCTGCCAAGCTGATTATTTAAAATAATGACATAGTTTGAAAGTTGGAAAGCAAAATCTTCTTTTCTAAAATGAAGAAATGCCTCATCACTTAGCTCATCTGCTTAAAAAAATATAAAAAAGAATTTTCCTTCATGATGAGGATAGTGAAAAAGGCGGAATACTGCTTTTCACCAGTGGTTCTCAACCAGAGGCAACTTGTATATAACTGTCATCCATGGGGATATTCGGTGATGTCTGAAGATGTTTTTGGCTGTCACAACTTGAGGTGTGTAACTAGCATCTAGGGAGAAGAGACCGTGGATACTGCAAAATGACCTGCAATGTACAGAAAGGCCCCTCTGTGTGGACCAAAATATCAGCAGTGCCATGGTTGAGAGACCCTGGTTTAGACAAGCTGAAGTCTATCCATTATTAACTGAATGGTTCTTCATGGGCTAGTAACTTAAATTCTGCAAAATAATGAAAGACTGTTGTGAGAAACCATGACTAGCAACTATTCTCTTTTACAACCACTACTATTACTACTAGATCAATTCAGCAAGGACTGTGTGTTGTTGTTCATTCACTCAGCCGTGTCTGACTCTCTGCCACCCAATGGACTGCAGCACGCCAGGCCTCTCCGTTCTTCACTATGCCCTGGAGTTTGCTCAAACTCACGTCCATTGAGTCAATGATACCATCCAAGCATCTCGTCCTCTGTCGCCCCCTTTTCCTCCTGCCCACTGAGCGTTTACTCTGTGTTGGGTATTGGTCTAATTGTTATTTCAATCAGTACAACCACCTTAGGAGGCACTATTATTTCTCCATTTTACTGATGAGAAACTGAGGCAGACAAGGGGTGAGAATCATCCCCAAGGCAAGATCTGGCAGAAGAACTCTGGGCTTAGGAGACAACATGCACATTTCAGAGGCTGGATCATGGCTATTGATCTTAGAGGCTGAAGGAAATACTGAGCAGACAGTGAAGAAGGGCACCCCCAGAGGTTCTGCATCAAGACATGTTGATCAAAGGAGGCAGGATCAGTGGTCAAGCTCGTTCTTTCACACTGGGAAACACTGTCTATGAGTTTTTCTAAATAATACAATAATTGAAAAATATCAAACTGAAGGGAGCAACAGTAATAATATTTAGAGCAGAGAAAGGAGTACAAACAGTGAAAGAGAAAACTACTGGCCTCAGTGTGACCCATAGCCAGTCCAGCTCATAGCAACAGAACCAGTGACGGCGGGGTGTCCAGTTCCCTCCAGGAGCCCAGGGAGAGGCAGCGATGGAGGTCACGTCCTCCACGTGCATAGCCTTGCTACTCTGGGGGATGGAGAATGAGGCCTGACTCACTAGCCCTGTCCTAGGCAGTTGGGTATGAAGAGAACCATCCTTTCGGGACCAATTATCCAACATGGGTTACTCTAGAATGTTCCTCTCCCAACCCTCTGTATGACAGTCTTTCTGAGACTCGCCAGGTCCACTTCTATTTCACAAACAAAGCTCCCTGCTGGTCCCTCGATATGTATAAACACAGTCAGTTACAGAATCAGCCCCACTGACACCAACTTTGAATGTTATTCATAACAGAAACCAAGTGTGTTCTGGTCCTGATGACGGTGAGGGATCTTTAGCCTCAGAGACATGACTGTCCCCAAGTTCATTGCATGTTTCTTCATGTGTGACTCTTACGGGTAGGTGCTGCCTAATCTACATTGAGAACTCTCGGGTACAGACTGGGAAGTCTTTACGGGGGATGAGAACGTGGCCTTGCTTTTGCCTGATGAGAAGACAGCAGCACAGCGTCTGACTGAGAGCAAATTGTAGAGTAGTTGCATGCATTGTCTGAGTTACTGGATCTACACAAGCTTGAATGCCTGCTCCCAACTACAAGCATGTTTATGACTTTCACTGAGCAAGTCTCTGTCTTTTGATTTGTAAACTAGGATAATATTGCCTCACATTTATGCTGATAAAGGATACCACAGTGCCTTTATTATAGTACTAGAGACATGATAAGGACTAGATCGGTAATTGCCATTGCCAGCGAAACCTAGCACTCCTGTAAGAAGTGTATGGTCTTGTCCCCTTCGCGATCCTAAAATGAAATTCAATTAACATACGAAATTTTGAAAGAAATAATAAAATGCCTTAACAATGTAACAAAGGAGAAAGAGAAGAAAAGTAAATAATAATAAAATGCCATGCCTTTAAATATGTAATTGGCTAGGTTCTTCCACCCAGGAAGATGCAAAACTAGCTGTGTGCTTCACCTTGAATGCAACAGCGACGAATGCAGATGCAAGTGTGAAGTGCTTGTTACACACAAGCAGCGTGGCAGCTCTGATGGGATTGTCTGAAAGCGTCAACAGCTCTTGGGGAAGTTCTGATTCCCCAAGTCCTAACACCCCTCGACGTACATGGTAGTTTCATTCTTGGAAAATTCAATGCATATATTCACCCTGCACACACACACACACACATACACACGCACACACACACACACACACACACAAAGTACTTCGTGTCTACATAGACATGGTTCTGAGCCTAGACTCAAATAATTATTAACAATATATTTAGCCTACTTGAATGCCCAATAAGCTCACAAACATTGCCTCACTTTTCTTGTTGTGCAAGACTCTTCTGTGCGCTACAGGACACCAGCACACATGTCCCCCTCCCCTGAAGTCCAGTAGCTCTCCTCCAGGCATCGTGATAACCAAATGCATGTTCACAAATTCGGCCCAAACACTGCTTCAGAGCAGTGCCATGCCAGCTAAGTACCATCACACCAGATCAGTGGTATCACTAATAAAACAACAAGAAAAAATGCCCTATAGTTCTAATAAATGATTATTGATTTCTCTTTCCACACTGCGTTACATTCATTTAAAATTGGTAGTAATTATTAAAAACAAGCTCATGCAGGCTGCTCTCATGGAGTGTGAAGGAATATGAAGAAAATTGGAGGGTCACTTTAAGAGGAGAATGAGCACTGACTGCTCACATTCAGGGCTTCTGGTCTCCAAATGTCCTTTTCTGCTGCCACAATTTAGACTCACTAAGGCTGATATCAGGATAGCAAGAGTTAAAACTCAGACGTCTGAAAAGGAAAAGACAGTAGTTATATTGAGGGCTTCTGAATTCTAATCAGCCATGTGGATTTATTTCAATGTTTTTCCAAATTTAGGATTTTCCTGTAAAGGGATTTTGTTAACAGTATAGCCACCTAATCTAATCCAGGGTGGCCTTGGATTGTGCTTCTCTCTAACGATTTCACTTATTAAGTTTTTAAGGAGGGCAAGAGAGAATTTTATTATGGAAGCAGATGGCATGGGTATTCTAATTCATTCAGCAAACACGAAAGATCCACAACCTGCCAGGCCTTCAGATATTAGGACAGAGTCCCTTGGAACACTACATAGATGCTAAACCCATGTGACTGGTTCTAGAATTTCTCTGGACCAGATAGAGATTATCTTCACTTAATTATAAGTAGGCTTAGGCCTGGAGTTTGACAATCATAACACTACGTCTGAAGTCCCAGTGGGTGGTCACCACACCTCTTGGCTCAATGGTCCAATGTACTAAAAGTTAAGTAGGTCACAATTTCCGAAACTTTTTCCTTCCAAAAATTTACATTTTCAAGCATCACTGCACTTCCAAGCTATTAAAACTTCAGTAACTGAAGATATAGGCCCAAAAAAGTCCATTTTGCCTTCTAAATCATACTGAACATTATATAAATTGAGGTTTTGCTAATTCTGTACATTTAAGTCTTGGATAAAATAAAGCAATTAAAATAATATCCCTAGAGGTCAATATACTTTGTTCACTGCTACATAGGGAATAGTTGGGAGAGGGGAAAAAAAAGCAAGTTGAATAGGAACAAGGTCCCTACCCAAGTAATATGGCTCCCAAACAAGACAAGGATTTAGATAGAAGAAACACAGAGGGGTCGTTTCATCTGATATTTACCTATTTGAAGTGAAGTGAAGTTGCTCAGTCGTGTGCAACTCTTTACAATCCCATGGACTGTAACTTACCAGGCTCCACAGTCCATGGAATTTTCCAGGCAAGAGTATTATATTGACTTAGTTACTGTGCTATTTAAATACTGTCAGATTTATCTAACACAGTTATGTAAATACAATGGCTTGGTCCCATGTGGGATTTTCTCAACCTGAGTGTAATGGGCAACATAACAAAAAGATCCACTTAGTTCTCTATGATCGTAAAGGACCGGCCTCACATGCACATCAAGAGCAGGACACCAAGTGTGAAACTGAGACAGGCTGTGACCTGGGGCCCTTTGCTGCAACGCTTGCACCTGGACAATGTCTCCTCCAGCGACAGAATACAGAGAAACAATAAGGGACTAAAAACAATTGCATGCATGAGCAGTTGGGGCAAGTTCTGGACAACATGCTACCAAAAGATCAAAAAGAGCCCAGCTGCCACTTGTGAAGAGTCGGCAACAAAAACAGAACGTCAGGAGCAAAAGCAGGATACTGCGTATGTTCCCCGTATTCAACGTCATCAAAGAGAAGGGCAAACCACCTACGCTGCCCCTCCAGCCTGACCTCTGGACACACCCCGACCCTCACGCCACATAAGGAACAGCTCACCCTGCCCCTCAGGAAGCACACAAGGGGATCTGTTACTTGTTTTCGCTCCCCCCACTGCTGCAGCAGGGGCCCCAGTAATGTCTTGCCTGAATTTCTTAACTGGCCTCTTGTCAAGAACGAACTTGGAAGTGGCCCAGTGAAAAGCCATTCAGAGAGCCAAACTGGGTGCATTTGGAACAAGTGTCCCGTACCAGTGTTCAGAGTCCACATCGCCTTGGTAAGGGCCTTCCTTATCATATTCTCTGACAAAGAGACCAACAGGGCCACTGTTTATAGACACTTTTTTTCTAGGTTTTTATGTATTTGCACATCTGCTTTGCTGTCAGATGCCAGCCTCAAATCCCACTCTGGTGACTGCATACTGGAGATCAAGTCATGATAAGGCACAGGGCTTCCTTGGTGGCTCAGAGGGTAGAGGATCTGCCTGCAATGTAGGAGACTCGGGTTCAACCCCTGGGTTGGAAAGACCCCCTGAAGAAGGGAATGGTAACCCACTCTAGTATTCTTGCTTAGAGAATTCCATGGACAGAGGAGCCTAGTAGGCTACAGTCCATGGGGACACAAAGAGGTGGACATGACCGAGCAAGTAACGTTTTCACTTTTTTCACTTTCATGATAAGGCATAGCAAGGTCTAATGCAGAATCTATGTCCTAATAATAGCTATATTTATTGAGTGCTTCCTCTGTGCCAGACATAGTGCTAAGTTCTGTCCCTATATATTCTTTCACTGAATCCTGAAAATGAAAGTGAAAGTCACTCAGGCATGTCCAACTCTTTGAGACCCCATGGACTATACAGTCCTAAGCCAGAATACTGGAGTGGTTAGCCTTTGCCTTCTCCAGAGGATCTTCCCAACCCAGGGATCAAACCCAGGTCTCCCCCACTGCAGGCAAATTCTTTACCAGCTGAGCCACAAGGGAACCCTCACTGAATCCTGGATTCACTGCAAATAAGGCACTTCATCCCTTTTTACAGGTGAGGATGCTGAGGCACACAATAGTTAAGAGAAGTGTCCAAGGTCATACATATGGTAATAGGAGAGGTAGGATTTGCACTCAGGTATGATGATGTTAAAAGCCTGCACTTTGCTCTGTAGCCTTACCAAACATCCAGTCTGTTTTGCCAGCACTGAAGAAACACGTGGAATATTCTACTATCCCCCACACACATTTCTTTGTGACATCTGAACTATACTAGATACCATTCCTTTCACCTGAAATAGTCACCCTAGACTTCCAGGTAAAGTTATTCCCAATGTATGCTTTGAGACACTGTCTATGGCTTCCTTCTCCTTCTTTCACGTAATCTTGAGACACATCCCGCTCCATTCAGCTGCAGTAATTCCACAGGCTTCCAAACCCTTTTGTATCCTCCCAGTATGCAAACTCAGAAAGTACAGGCATTTCTTCCTTTTAGGTACTTAATGTCATGTTCAAAGACTGCATCCAAGCTTATATTCACACAATGTACACAATTAAGACTTTGAAAAGTCATTTGTCCAACATGAGTTTTATTATTTGTGCATACTCAAGAGACACAAATCTGAAGCTCCAATACTTTGGCCACCTGATGCGAAGAGTGGACTCACTGGAAAAGACCCTGATGCTGGGACAGATTGAGGGCAGGAGGAGAAGCAGGCAACAGAGGATGAGATAGTTGGATGGTATCACGGACTCAATGGACATGAGTTTGAGCAAACTATGGGAGATGGTGAAGGACAGAGAAGCCTGGTGTGCTGCAGTCCATGGGGTCACAAAGAGTCAGACACAACTTAGCAACTGAACAGCAACAACAACTCAAGAGGAGGGCTTTGCTTTTGTTGTTGAAGATACACTTCTGTCTACCTACCTCTTTTCTGGACTACTTTAAATATATCTTTCTTATAGTATGCATCATGTTACAGTATCATTTACCTGCCTTCTTTACCAGACCAGACCATAAATTTCCTGGGAGCAGAAACAGGTTTTTTCACTCATGTATCCCCATAAGTTAGCATAATGAATTATGAGAATCAGATCAGCAATAACTATTTGGGAGATGAATGGATGGATGAAAGGAGGGGTGTATATAATATGAACTAATGGTAGCATATAATGATTAAAATGTAAAATATATCACTAACATATATTGATGGAGCAGGAATGGCAACCCACTCCAGTATTCTTACCTCGAGGAATCCAATGGACAGACCAGCCAGGTGGGCTACAGTCCATGGGGTCACAAAGAGTCAGACACGACTGAGTGACTAAGTACATATGTATATTGAACCATTAGGTTGCACACCTGAGAATAATATAATGCTATATGTCATTTATACGACAGAGGATGAGATGGCTGGATGGCATCACCGACTCGATGGACGTGAGTTTGAGTGAACTCCGGGAGCTGGTGATGGACAGGGAGGCCTGGCGTGCTGCAATTCATGGGGTCGCAAAGAGTTGGACACGACTGAGCAACTAAACTGAACTGAACTGAACTGATATGTCATTTATATCTCAAGTTGAAAAAATTAAACTATGGAAAATTGTCTAAATTGCTTCAATCAATATGGAAAATTGTTAAAATACTTCATTGCTTCAACTTTTAAAAAGGCTTTATGTTCTTTGGTCTGTACATAACTCTTGGGAGGCACTGCAGGGTCTTCATTTTCCATACAAAGATACTGAAGATTAAGGGAGTTAAGGGATCCAGACGTGTAGAAGGAAGGTGAAAGAAGTGATGGGCTTCAATATCCTATCTTTAAACTATGAAAAAAAAATCATTAAGGATTAAGATTTTGGTAAAATAATGTGGTTTTTTTAATATTTTTTGTAATGCAAAAAATTGAACAGTTTTTGCCCTAAGTTGGATTTTTGAAGGGAAGGAAGGATAATTTTTTTAGATCTAAAACTACTTGCCTCTGTTAAGAGCCACACGTCCCACAGTCTACGCTTTTATGAGGAGAACACTGCATGTCATTATGGCTTCCCTTTTATAGCATGCTTCCAGGAACACCTCTGCTGTGAAACACATTTCTTTCCTTCTCAAATTCATTAAAACATCCACCCTCTCTGTGGTATCCCAGAATACACAGTTTATGCCTCCTTAAAGTAGGGACTCACTCGTGGGACCTGGGAGGCAGATGCAGTATAGCAGGAAATCTTAGATGGAAATTCTTGTGGAATTCAGCCTCAAGGCAAAGCGGTCATGGTCTAGAAGGTTACATCGTTCCCAGAGGTTGTTCACCTCTGGTACTGCCTAGCTTCATTCTCACACACAATTCCTGGTATAAAGCTACATGACCCAAAAGTGCCTTGGTATGATAATAACATTTGAATAGACACATTTCTAACTGATTAATTAAAAACAACAGTAAACCATTCTTTGTGAGTTGAGAGCTTCAAGAAAACAGAAGACAAATTTTAGGTCTCCAAAGACTACATCGGGGTGCTCCTGAAGCAATGGTTTAACTCTACATATGAAACAGAACCTTCCTATGTCTCAGAAGAATAAGCAATATAAGTCCTAATACCTCCACCTTTTATTCTGCTCTCTTATTCTATTTACAACCTGCCCTTGGTTTCTATAAACATTACTAAAAGGATAATTAGAGCTACAGCTTATTTATTATGACCAGACATTGCCTAAAGCTCTAGTTCCAAAAAAAATGGAACCAGGTAATTCCATATGCTTAAGATTTCTTTTACTGCCATCTTCAACAAATAGAAAAATCTCAGACAGTCAAGTGTTTTTCCAGTGTCTGATACAAATTGAAGAGTTTCCAATCAGACATAAACATTTTGGAAGCCAGAGGGTAACAGACTGTATCCATCCCTGAATGTGTAGCCTGCACAAACACACCCTCCGAACCAACAGTCATCTGGGAGTTGTGTTGAGGAAATATGTTACCATGTTTTGGGCATCAGTTACCCCCTGATAAATACTTTGTTGTTGTTGTTTTCAGCTGGATATAAAAATTTTAGAGCAATGTACTATCAAAAATACATTCAGGCAACAGAATAGAATTTAAAAGCAGTATTTTACTTATATGCTAAAGTAAAACAGTACTGAGGTACCATTCTCTCTATAATTAAAGACAAAAAATCCTTTTTATCTGGTAAGATAACGTATTAGGAGAATGAGGTAGTGACATGTGCTGTATGTTCGTCAAGCTTACTTTGTTTCCCTCCTGGAAACACAGTAAGACTATAATAGGAAGGAACCAATCTGACTCGACATTAGAGCTGTTCCTTTTTAATCTCTGTGTTTTACTGCTTGTGTTCAGTCATGTTGGCTCTGAACCTTTTGTAAAGGAATGTTGCCTATAGCCTCAAATACACAGGGTAGCCTATTCTCAAGGCTCTGACCTTTAAGTACAAAAAGATATAAAATTTTACAGAACAGAGAATAACATTTGTTTTATTAGAGATGTACAGGAACAGTATGACCTGACCTATGTGGACAGCTGCATGAACAAAGGATTCCAACACCAAGAAGTTTGCAACAACTAACCACACCCCTCCCTATTCTTGTCTTTAAAAAGGTTTTCCTGAAACCATTTGAGGAGTTCAAGGATTGGGGGTCATAAACCACCCATCTTCTTGCATGGCCCTGCAATAAACCTTTCTCTTCTCCAGACTGGTATTTCAGTATTATTTGTCTTCACTGAGAATTGGGCACATGAACTTCTGCTCAGTAACAAGGCTACATTTCCCAGCCTCCTTTGCAGTTAAATTTAAGTACAGCCATGTGATCAGGTTCTGGCCAATGAAATGTAAACAAAGGTGCTTGAGGCCAGCTGGCAATATCTTTTCTTATTTTATGGCAACTTTGGAGGCCACATGTTGACCATGATGGACAAAGTCTGGGTTCCCGATGTCTAAATGACACCAGAACAGTTTCCCTCCCACCTCTCCGACTCTGACCATAATAGTCTATGATGTAACCAAATAATAAATTGTTATATTAAATCGCTAATAGTTTAGCTGTTGTTTGTTACAATAGTTAGCAGCTTCTGACTACTGCAAACTTGAATTATCTGGGTGATTGGCACACCATGTTTATATAAACCTAGTCTAAATGAAACAAAGCAGAGCTTTCTTATTCCTTGAAAGAAATCATCTTGCCTTGGTTCTAAATTTAAAAAAAATTTTTTTCCTATGTTCTTATTTTAGTTATTTCTGAATTTCTTAACAAAGGCAAAAAGAAAGTGTAAAACTGAGATAAATACAAAAATAAGACCAACATTAACCCATTTTTATACTTGGTTCAAATGTAATCAAAAGATAAATGGCTATATTAAGTCAATATTTTTGAACCATATTTTTTCTGATTATAAAAGGGATACAGTTTATTATAGAAAATAGAAAAAAATCCAAAAAAGCAGAAAAAAATAAGCATCACTCATTATTGTACCACCCATTGGTAACTACTATTCACAGGTTTAAATAAACCATTTTAGTCTTTTCTCTGTGTATATGGGTGGGTGGGCAAATACATATTTAATTTCATAAATCTGCAATCATACAGTTTCAGTGATTCCCTTTAAATATTTTTCAATATGTTAAGAACATTTTCACAACAACGTTTCTTCTACAACATACTTTTTAAAGCTGCATGTGAATACACTTCAGAAAATTTCATTTTGATGAATATGTGATTTCAGTTATTATTAGCAGAAGCAATACTAAAGTGGATCAATCTGTAGAGCATCTTGCTACCTCTCTAATTACATCTTTTTGATGAGTTTTTCACGCTGAAGTTTCTGACACAAATTGCCAAATTATCCTCCAAAAAGGTTGTACCAATTTATGTTCCTACCAGGCTTGTCATGTTCTTCACATTGATCTCCTGACAGATCTATTCTTAAATATTATGTATACTTATTTGTGTCTGTTTATAATTATACTTTCCCACCTGATTCTTGCTGGCATATAAAAAAACTTATAAATCACTTTTTTTCATTTACATTCTTAGGAATGGCATGGACATTGGATTCCACCTAGAGTAGTGTCTCTAAGCTTAAATGATGGGAATGACTAAAAGAATAATCCTCATGAAATTATTATAGCCATTCACTGAGATAATATATAGAAAGCATTCAGCATAATATCAAAGTTCCTAACAGTAATTAATAAAAATGATGCACAGACAGTGCACCCTAATACATTTCCAGAAATCCACATGTATAGATCAATGTCATAATCTGACATAAATTAAAGCTTGCTCACACTCATGATGGCAATGTATGTGTGTGTGCTTAGTTGCTCAGTCATGTCCAACATTTAACTCCATGGACCGTAATCCGCCGCGTTACTCTGCCCATGGGAATTTCCAGGCAAGAATACTAGAGTAGGCTGCCATTTCTTTCTCCAGGGGATCTTTTTGACCCAGGGATCAAACCCAAGTCTCTTATGTCTCCTGCATTGCAGGCAGACACTGAGCAAACATTTATTTACCACAAATTACCAGCCTAATTATTCCAAAATCACTGCAGATGGTGATTGTAGCCATGAAATTAAAAGACACTGACTCCTTGGAAGGAAAGTTATGGCCAACCTAGACAGCATATTAAAAAGCAGAAACATCATTTTGTCAACAAAGGTCTGTCTAGTCAAGGCTATGGTTTTTCCAGTAGTCATGTATGGATATGAGAGTTGGACTATAAAGAAAGCTGACCGATGAAGAATTGACGCTTTTAAACTGTCGTGTTGGAGAAGACTCTTGAGTGTCCCTTGGACTGCAAGGAGATCCAACCAGCCCATCCTAAGAGATGGACAGGGAGACCTGGCATGCTGCGGTTCATGGGGTTGCAAAGAGTCAGACACAACTGAGCGACTGAACTGAACTAAACTGAATTATTTCCGCCTGACATCTCACCTTTACAGCTGTTTTTCTCTCTTATAGTGGGTATGTTAATTGAAAGTCTTCTGAAATCCAACACAATCAACAAAACACTATGTGATCTACTTAAGACTGGTTCTTTCCTCCCTATTTGACCATGAGTTAGGAAGATGAAACTAGTAGATTTCTGACTCCTACAGTATTTATTTCCTGGAATAGCCAACTGCTACAATTGTTCAGGTTGTGTATTGCACAAGGGCATCAAATCTAAGGAGCTATAATTCACAGCTCAGCCATCTTTTTTTATTGCAACTTCATTACCTCCAGAGATGAGTGCGTATTAAAAAAAAATTCCCCCAAAATGGCATTGACATTTCTTCCTTCTGATGAACTTACTTTTAGAATAATTTTCTGACAACTAGAAGCAAAATGTCTCATGAAGAGTTATCTAATTAAAACACACATGAAGTCATCACACAGTAGCAGCCTCATCCTCAGAGGCCATGCTGCTGCTAAGTCACTTCAGTCATGTCCAACTCTGTGTGACTGCATAGACAGCAGCCCACCAAGCTCCCCCATCCCTAGGATTCTCCAGGCAAGAACACTGGAGTGGGTTGCCATTTCCTTCCCCAACACATGAAAGTGAAAAGTGAAAGTGAAGTCACTCAGTGGTGTCCGACTCTTCGAGACCCCATGGACTGCAGCCTACGAGGCTCCTCTGTCCATGAGATTTTCCAGGCAAGAGTACTGGAGTGGGGTGCCATCGCCTTGTCCCTCAGAGGCCATAGTAGTTTGCAAAAGTGAATATCCAAATTACTGGACAAAATTGCATGTAATTTTCAATTAAAACTTGTTTCCATCACGTCTTAGAAACATGTAGGCTTCCCTGATGGCTCAGTAGTAAAGAATCCACCTGCAGGAGATGCAGGAGATGTGGGTTCAATCCCTCGGTTGGGAAGATCCCCTGGAGGAGGGCATGGAAATCCACCCCAGTGTTCTTGCCTGCAAAATCCCACAAAAGAGAAGTCTGATGGGCTATAGTCCATAGGGTGGCAAAGAGCCAAACGCAGCTGAAGTGACTGAGCACACACGCACACGTCGAAATCTATATTGGTCATCCATCCTTCTGCTTCTCCAAGCAACTAATGAAAAGTCTGGACCATATGTTTAACATTAAAAAATAGGCTTTCTTCCTTTGTCTCTCATTTTTATAAATGGTGCAAATATCTTTTACTCCATCTTCAGTTTTATCATCATCTCATTTTTTCCCTCATGATTGAGTTGTTAGATGTGGTTGGTGAACTCTCATTCTATGGAAGACTACACAGTCCTCAAGACTTCACGAAAAACAGCCATCAGTAAGTTGGACCCAACTAAAAATTTCATTCAGTGCTCAGCTGTTCAAGAGATATTGGCATTCTGGTATATACCGTCATTTTTTAAGGAAAAAATATCTTCTACAACCACATTCAGAAAGTAAGTTTTAGCTTTTGTATTTGTGGTGAGAAGAACACAACTCTGGGGAAAAAATGAAATCAGTGCAGTATCTTATAGATGTTTCTATTGCCTGTATTTCCCTTTTTTTTTTTTTTTTTTTTGCCACACCACCCAGCTAGTGGGATCTTAGTTCCCTAACCAGGGATTGAACCACGGCCACCACAGTGAATGTGCCAAGTCCTAGCCACTGGGCCACCAGAGAATTCCTCTATTCTCCAACTTTAATTAACATATATACGGTCCTCTAGAAAAGTCACCAGAATAATGTGTAACTTACTCAAAAAGCAAAGTAGAAAACCATAATTAAAACTGTAGTCACATCTGAAATAGAGATGGTAAGAAGCGTGCCCTGGGCTGGCTAAAGTATAGTCCGTAGCAGTCTAGTCATTGTGAACGTTGCTTTCATCATTGGTATTTTATCAACTTTGGCCTTTAACTTTGGGCTTCCCTTGTGGCTCAGATGGTAAAGAATCTGCTTTACCTGGATCAAACCCAGGTTTGATCCCTGGGTCAGGAAGATCCCCTGCAGAAGGTCATAGCTACCCACTCCAGTATTCTTGCCTGGAGAATTTCATGACAGAGGAGCCTGGCAGGCTACAGTCCTTGAGATCACAAAGAGTCAGACCTGACTGAGTGAATAACACTTTCACTTTCTTTGGTATTTTATCAGCATTTAGTAAATGAAATGAAGTTTTCCTTTAATCCTGTCTTTCAGTGAGGATTGATGAAAAAATAACCAAGATTTTAAATCAAGCTGATCCAAAATAACTCAACTTCCATAAACAGGTCAGGTACCTGTATTTTTTCTGTAGATGCCTGTCCAATGTTGGTCAGATAACTAAGAGTCCAGAAATTGGTCAAAAATATTTCAGGTGGTCAGTTTATGGTAATAAAAAAACCCAAAGAAAAGAAGAGGGCCCTGCCCCATCCCAGTTTTCTCAATTCATAAAAATGAGCACTTAGAATAACTTTAAATGGAGTATAAGCCATAAAAATGTTGAATCACTTGGTGGAAACTTGAAGCTAATATAATATTATAAATCAACTAGACTTTGATTTAAAAAAATAGAAAAATAGTTCAGGTAGAAGAACATTTTTTTTTTAATCTCAGGTGAAAAAAATGAGGAGTTAGAAGTCCAAAGCCATTTGTATCTGCCTGAAATTACATGATATCCAAATGCCCTTTTTCTCTTTGACATTAATATGCTCAAAGAAAGAGTTTGATTGTTTTCCTCTCAAAAGTTTCACAGCACAACTAACTCAGCTACATCATCTTGAAGATGTCCATGCCGCTGCTACTGCTAAGTCACTTCAGTCGTGTCCAACTCTGTGCAACCCCATAGACAGCAGCCCACCAGGCTCCCCCGTCCCTGGGATTCTCCAGGCAAGAACACTGGAGTGGGTTACCATTTCCTTCTCCAATGCTAAGTGAAAGTGAAGTCGCTCAGTTGTGCCCAACTCTTTGCGACCCCATGGACTGCAGCCCACCAGGCTCCTCCATCCATGGGATTTTCCAGGCAAGAGTACTGCAGTGGGGTGCCATCGCCTTCTCTGGAAGATGTCCATAAATATGAACTATTGAGGCATATTTTCTTATATCTATAGGTATTAGTAGGGAACCTAGATTTTTGTTGGTCTATATATGTCTCTCCATTTTCTGGGTTGAAGAATCAGGGATCTGAACTCCAGTATCACTAAAACTCAAGGAAAATCTTTCTGATTTCCATCCTGTAAACTCAAGAGCAATGCATCCATGCTTTATTTATCCCTGGAGAGAATTAATTTATTTTTTATTCCGTCTCCCTGTATTTGCTTTGGAGCTTTTCACATATGTTGCTGAAACTGACTAGAACTTGGCGGTGAGAAGACTGTAACGTGATGTATATCCCTTCAGCCTCCCTTGGCCAACTTGGGGAGGCTGTCAATGGAGGTCAAAGGATAGCTTTGTCTCCCATGCAAGGGCCAGAAGATGGATGAGAAACAAAGCCACGGTATGACATTTTTGACCGAAACACTGCAGCGAGGTCGGCACACTTGTTCCAGGTGAATAGTGTTCTTCATACTATCATCTTTCTTAGGAAAAAGCTAAAGAGGAAGGGGGGATAGGGCCAGAAGAGGGCTGGAAGAGGAGTACAAATTCAGAATTTGCTACCATCCCTTTATTGCTCCCTATGAAAAAGAAAATGGTTGGTTAGTGTGATCGTTCAGAAAGTGAATCCACATGGTAGCCTGAGATATATATGCTGAGACATGCTGTTATACAAAGAAAATGTTTCTGACTTTGACCAATGACTTTTAATAAAATTCTCCCCAAACAAGGTTGGTCCCATGTCTTGGCCATTGTGAATGTAACAATGAACACGGGAATGTAAATAAATCCTCAAGATTCTGATTTCGATTCTTTTGGATAAATACTCAAAGTGGGATTGCTGATGTATGGTAATTCTATTTTTACTTTTTTTAGAAACTTCCATACTGTTTTCCATAGCAAGCTGCACTACTTCATATCTCAACAACACTGGGCCAGGTTCATATTTTTAAAATAACAGCCATCCTAAAGGTATAAAGTAGTAATTCATCATGGTTTTAACTTGCATTTCCTGAATAGATAAAGAAAATGTGATATATATATATATACTATATATGAGCTTCCCAGGCAGTGCTAGTGTAAAGAACCTGCCTGCCAATGCAAGAGACACACTGGAATATTATTTAGCCTTAAAAAAGAAGGAAACCCTGTGAAAAGAAGGTTAAACAGGGTTAAACCCTGTTAACCCTGTGTTAACATGGATGAACCTTAGGATATCATGCTAAATAGAATAAGCCAGCCAAAAAAAGATAAGTACTGTATGATTACACTTAAATGAGGTATCTGTAAGAGGCAAATGTATAGAAGCAGAGAGTGGAATGGTGGTTACCAGGAGGTAGAAGGAAGAGAATATGGAGACTTGCTATTCAAAGGATATAAGGTTTCAGTTACGTAAGATGGTTAAGTTCGAAAGATCTGCTATACAACACAGTTCCTATAATTAACAGTGCTGTCTAGTATACATAAAATTTGTTAAGAGGTTAGATCTCATATTAAGTGTTCTTCCTGAGCGCTCAGTTGTGTCCAACTCACCACGACCCCATGGAATGCAGCCCACCAGGCTCCTCTGTCTATGGGATTTTTCAGGCAAGAATACCGGAATGGGTTGCCGTTTCCTCCTCCAGGGGATCTTCCTGGCCCAGCGATCGAACCCGTGTCACCTGCGTCTCCTTGCATTGGAAGGTGGATGCTTTTACCACTGAGCCACCAGGGAAGCCCTAAGTGTTCTTACCACAATGAAAAAGAAAAGTCTCCCCAAACTGAAAAAAATAATTCATTGAGAAACAGATAAGGATCAAAACTCACATATTTAAAAAAAAAACTATTCACATATTCAATATCTCTTCTTTCCATAAATTTCTTGAGGATGGTAATTTTATTTCATAACCATTAATCTACCTCAGAAACAATCATAAGGTACCGATGAGCTATAAATCTGACTTACTGTTATTGATGATGATAGGGAAATGATGATGAATCAGCCAACATGAAAGAAGCATTTTGTATTTTCATTTTCACCACAAGAACTTAACATGAGTGTTAAAAAGAGCTGCTTTTAAACTCAGGGACCATATTTAATTTGTGGATTTGCAATAAAAGAATTTAAAATGGCAGGTGAGGAGTGCTAGATCCGAGATTTTCCAGGTAGCACACTTAATGACAAGCTGCTCCTACTGCATTCAGGATTTATCATGTGGAACATTGGCTCGGAGGCCTTTCATGAGCTTTTCTCCTAGCTGAAAAACATTCATTTCATCTTCTGTTTCAAATGCTTTTAAACAAGTGTTTTCCTTGGCCAACCCCTCATGAAGAGCAGTGCCCCACTGCATGGTGACCTATGGTTCTACTTCTGTAACCAGAGCCTTAAGCAAGCAGCCTTCTCAACACACGGATAACCTCTTTTGGGGCAAATCGAAGATGACATTTTTCACTGGGTAGGAGCGTTTCATCCTTCATAAGAAAGATTATCAGTCAAACTGCCTGAGATAGACACTAAACATCAGAAAAAAAAAATATTGTTTTGAAAAGCTTGAGTAAGATTTTATAAGAACACAGAAACAAAAGCCCTTGCTGCTGTATTCTAAACATGTAACCATATTTTCTGCTTCTCGAATTACAAAGTCTAATGAAAACTTTGGCATCAATATCTCGCTGCATTTTAAGGATCAGGAAGTGGGGTCAAGGAAGGACTTTAGTCCCATCAGATATGAGAAGAGAAAAATGAAGAAGAAAAATATCTCAGTCTTCCCCCAGTTCGCTTGCAAACCAACCCCTTACTTAAAGAACATCTGTAAAGATGATTTAGTCTTACAGAAATGTAGACCTAGAAAGTGTCAGCCTTACTTTATTTTCAGTCTTATTTTAGGAATAAGAAACCTTGAGGTTCAATGAAGTTAGATTCCATGTTCAAGATCAATTAAAGAAACGAGGGATCTTGGATCTCCTGACTTTCTGCTCGCTCTCTCTACACAATATTGGCAAAAATTTTAACACAGTAAAAAGTATAGCTTGAAGGATCACAGAGACACACATTATGGACATTCGAGGACTGTGAAGACAGCCATTGCATATCGATTTCCTATTCAGTGCAGGAAAATGAAGAAGAGTTAAGATTGTGACAGGGAAGAGAACTAAGGAAATAAAGAATGACCAAAGCATAGAAGAAGCCTGAGGACAGAACTCAAAGCAGCCTGTAGGTTCAGGAGTGAATACTTCACGCATCAAAGGACTGAAAGTAGACCACTGGGTGCAGTTTGGTATTCTCAGAGAAGACTTCTCAGAGACAGGATGGATATTCTAGGAAGATGGGAACATCAGGTGATCAAACAGCAGGGCACTATCCTGGGGAAAGGTTAAGTAGGCTGCTACTAGTAGGTAGTATTAGCCATGCTATCTATTTCTTTCTTTCTTTCTTTTTCTTTTTCAGTATGGTTAATCGGTCTTACACAGAGGATGAGAATGGTAGAGTTGGTGATGCCATCCAACCACCTCATCCTCTGGCATCCCCTTCTCCTCCTGCCTTCAATCTTTCCCAGCATTAGGGTCTTTTCAAATGAGTCAGTTCTTCACATCAGGTGGCCAAAGCATTGGAGTTTCAGCTTCAGTGTCAGTTCTTCCAATGAATATTCAGGTCTGATTTCCTTTAGGATGGACTGGTTGGCTCTCCTGCAGTCCAAGGGACTCTCAAGAGTCTTCTCCAACACCACAGCTCAAAAGCATCAGTTCTTCAGTGCTCAGCTTTCTTTATAGTCCAACTCAAACATCCATACATGACTACTGGAAAAACCATAGCTTTGACTATACGAACCTTTGTTTAAAAGTAAAGTAATGTCTCTGCTTTTTAATATGCTGTCTACATTTGTCATAACTTTTCTTCCAAGGAGCAAGCATCGATTAATATAATGGCTGCAGTCACCATCTGCAGTGATTCTGGAGCCCCAAAAAATATAGTCTTTCACTGTTTCCACTCTTTCCCCATCTATTTGCCATGAAGTGATGGAACCAGATGCCATGATCTTAGATTTTTGAATGTTGAGTTTTAAGCCAGCTTTTTGACTCTCATCTTTCACTTTCACCAAAAGGCTCTTTAGTTCTTCTTCATTTTCTGCCAGAAGGGTGGTGTCATCTTCATATCTGAGGTTATTGATATTTCTCCAGGAAATCTTGATTCCAGCTTGTGCTTCATCCATTCCAGCATTTTGCATGATGTTAAGTAAGCTAAATAAGCATGGTGACATGCTTATAAGTTAAATAAGCATGGTGACAATATACAGCCTTGACTTAATTCTTTTCCAATTTGGAACCAATCTATTGTTTCATGTCCAGTTCTAACTGTTGCTTCTTGACCTGCATACAGATTTCTCAGGAGGAGGTAGGTGGTTTGGTATTTCCATCTCTTGAAGAATTTTCCACAGGTTGTTGTGATCCACATGGTCAAAGGCTTTGGCATAGTCAATGAACCACAAGTAGCTGTTTTTCTGGAACTCTCTTGCTTTTTCAATGATCCAGCGGATGTTGGCAATTTGATCTCTGGTTCCTCTGCATTTTCTAAATCCAGCTTGAACATCTGGAAGTTCATGGTCCAAGTACTGTTGAAGCCTGGCCTGGAGAATTTTGAGCATTATTTTGCTAGCATGTCAGATGAGTGCAATTATGCGGTAGGTAATTTGAGCATTATTGGTATTGCCTTTCTTTGGGATTGGAATGAAAACTGACCTTTTCCAGTCCTATGGCTACTGCTGAGTTTTCCAAATTTGCTGGAATATTGAGTGTAGCACTTTCACAGCATCATCTTTCAGGATTTGAAATAGCTCAACTGGAATTCCATCACTTCCACTAGCTTTGTTCATAGTGATGCTTCCTAAGGCTCACTTGACTTCACATTCCATTCTGTCTGGCTCTGCTGCTGCTGCTGCTAAGTTGCTTCAGTCGTATCCGACTCTGTGCGACACCATAAACGGCAGCCCACCAGGCTCCCCAGTCCCTGGGATTCTCCAGGCAAGAACACTGAAGTGGGTTGCCATTTCCTTCTCCAATGCATGAAAGTGAAAAGTGAAAGAGAAGTCGCTCAGTTGTGTCCGACTCCTAGCGACCCCATGGACTGCAGCCTACCAGGCCCCTCCGTCCATGGGATTTTCCAGGCAAGAGTACTGAAGTGGGTTGCCATTGCCTTCTCTGCTGTCTGGCTCTAGGTGAGTGATTACACCATCGTGATTATCTGGGTCATGAAGATCTCTTTTGTATAGTTCTTCTGTGTATTTTTGCCACTTCTTCTTAATATCTTCTGCTTCTGTTAGGTCCATACCATATCGTTCCTTTATTGAGTCCATCTTTGCATGAAATGTTCCTTTGGTATCTCTAATTTTCTTGAAGAGATCTCTAGTATTTCCCATTCTACTGTTTTCCTCTCTTTCTTTGCATTGATCATTGAGGAAGGCTTCCTTACCTCTCCTTGCTGTTTTTTCGAACTCTGCATTCAAATCTTTCCTTTTCTCTTTTGCCCTTTCACTTCTCTTCCTTACATAGCTATTTGTAAGGCTTCCTCAAACAGCTATTTTGCCTTTTTGCATTTCTTTTTCTTGGGGATGGTCTTGATCACTGCCTCCTGTACAATGTCACAAACCTCCATCCATAGTTCTTCAGGCACTCTATCAGATCGAATCCCTTGAATCTATTTGTCACTTCTACTGTATAATCGTAAGGGATTTGATTTAGGTCATACTTGAATGGTCTAGTGGTTTTCCCTACTTTCTTCAATTTCAGTTTGAATTTGGCAATAAGGATTTCATGATCTGAGCCAGTCAGCTCCCAGTCTTGTTTTTGCTGACTATATAGAGCTTCTCCATCTTTGGCTGCAAAGAATATAATCAGTCTGATTTCAGTGTTGACCATCTGGTGATGTCCATGTGTAGAGTCTTCTCTTGTGTTGTTGGAAGAGGGTATTTGTTATGACCAGTGTGTTCTCTTGGCAAAACTCTGTTAGCCTTTGCCCTGCTTCATTCTGTACTCCAAGGCCAAATTTGCCTGTTACTCCAAGTATCTCTTGACTTCCTACTTTTGCATTCCAGTCCCCTGTAATGAAAAGGACATTTTTGGGGGGTATTAGTTCTATAAGGTCTTGTAGGTCATCATAGAACCATTCAACTTCAGATTCTTCAGCATTACTGGTCAGAGCATAGACTTGGATTACTGTGATATTGAATGGTTTGCATTGGAAACAAACAGAGATCATTCTGTCCTTTTTGAGATTGCATCCAAGTACTGCATTTTGGACTCTTTAGTTGACTATGATGGCTACTCCATTTCTTCTATGGGATTCTTGCCCACAGTAGTAGATATAATGGTCATCTGCATTAAATTCACGCAATCCCATCCATTTTAGTTCGCTGATTCCTAAAATGTCAATGTTCACTCTTGCCATCACCTGTTCGACCACTTCCAATTTGCCTTGATTCATGGACCTAACATCAGAACAAGATCCAGTTTCCCCCTCAGTCAGTCTCTCCCATCAGGAAGCTTCCATAAGCCTCTTATACTTCTCCATCAGAGACAGACTGAAAACCACAGCTGCAGAAAACTAGCCAATCTGATCACACAAACCACAGCCTTGTCTAACTCAATGAAACTATGAGCCATGCCATGTAGGGCCACCCAAGATGGACAGGTCATGGTGAAGAGTTCTGACAAAACGTGATCCACTGGAGAAGGGAATGGCAGGCCACTTCAGTATTCTTGCCTTGAAAACCCCATGAACAGTGTGAAAAGGCAAAAGATAGGACACTGAAAGAAGAACGCCCCGGGTCGGTTGGTGCCCAATATGCTACTGGAGATCAGTGGAGAACTGACTCCAGAAAGAATGAAGGGATAGAGCCAAAGCAAAAACAACACCCAGTTGTGGATGTGACTGCTGATGGAAGGTCTATGTGGAGCCATTTAATTCCAGCTTGGAAGGACAGACCTAGGAAGTCAGAATGATAGAACATACAGATAATCAATCTTAAAGGAGTATATGACTTATGGAGAATACAACAGCCAGCTGGAAGCAGTGACATTTTTTGCAAATGACCCTGTCTCAGTAAGGGTTCCCTCATGTTCTCAGTCATGTGATGCCAATACCATTCTAGACTCCATTCTAGGGGCCAATTTCTAGCACATGAAAGGCATGAAAAATAGTAAAAGAATAAATCAGTTGTGCACTTCTGTTTGATGCCAAAAATTTTAACCCAAGGAAGGAAGTGAACACTCACATAATAAAATGAATGTTTCTATTCAAAGCAATCAAAGGACATGCAGAATCCTTCCAATAGTGTCCTTAGTAAAATGAAAGACTGCTCAGGATCTACAGAATGGTCCTGAAACTTTCATAAACTGAGTGTTAGTAGGTATTTAATCCTACTATATGCAATAGTAGAAACGTAAGCCCATTGAGAGAAGTAGGAACAGAGTATACCACAGGGCTAAGTAGCAAGCCTATTTCCTCCAAACAGATAATCTACACAAAACAAGACCTTACATTTCAGATCAGGAAGTACATAAGTTTTATTGGAGTTCTTATGCAAGTAATTGAAATGGTGAATGGAAGCAAATACATAGACTTCTCAGGCCTTCGCAGGCCAATGCGTGCATGCTAAGTCACGTCATCTTAGTCATGTCCGACCCTTTTCGACCCTATAGACTGTAGCCTGCCAGGCTCCTCTGTCCATGGGAATTTTCCAAGCAAGAACGCTAGAGTGGGTTGCCATGCCTTCCTCCAGGGGATCTTCCTGACCCAGGGGTTGAACCCGTGTCTCCTGCAGCTCTTTGTATTGCAGCCAGATTCTTTACCACTGAGCCACCAAGGAAGCCCTTACAGGCCAAAACTTTGATGCAAAATATCCAGAAAATTGAGATACGAGACTGCTTGTTGAGTTGTATACCTCCCTTTAGTCATTTCGAGTAATGCCTAAATTCAGGAGAAAACCTTGCATATATAACATTTTTAACTATCAGGTGATACACATATATATCATAAAAAATTCTGGTTATTTTAAGGTCGACTATAGCAAAAATACCTTCAATTATTATGTAAGTAATCTAAAACTTCACATTTTAAATATAAAGTCTTTTTTTCAGGGAGTTAACGTCCCATTCCAGGCACTGCAACCAATGCATTATTCATCTGACTGATGATGTAATGTGTGTTCCAAAACAAATGCAGATAGTCTGACCCAGTCTGCTGCAGTTCAAGGTGGTCTTGGGGGAAAGTCTGTTGACGTCAAATTCATTCACATAGCAAAGACTCAAAACTGACATGGATGCAGTGATATGAAACCCAGAGGTCCTTCTGGAAGTCATCCTGGAATCATAACGATCTATCTGAAAGAAATGCTGTGACAGTGTCAGAGCAAATAAAAACCTTCCAGTTAGCAAAGAAAACTTAACTCTTTCTGATAATATAGGGCAATACTAAAATCTCCCAGACATGGTCACGCATCAGTTACCTAGGGTTGATTAGCAAGTACATTTTTGTGGTCAAGAGAGATTGGGCTAAACTGTAACCCAATATTAGAGGGGAGACAGCAAGAGTTCTGTTATAGCTCTGTGATCTGATAATTTGCCCCTTCCCTATCTTTTTTCAGGTAAAACCAAAGAAACTCTAACGGTAAACTGAAATTCCAAACCATGTGAGTCCTTAGAGATCGGAGTTCTTTCCTTAAGTGTTGAGACAGTTATCTTTCCAAAGAGAAACCTCAGACCCAACTCAACTACCTCTAAAGATCTTTTCTCAAACGGACCAGTGTTTTAATGGTTTTCCTGAAAAACCTTGATTCACTTGCAACAAACTTTTGAGTAGTCAATAGTTGGATTTGATTCTTCTTAAAAACATGACAGGAAACTTCCTCATGTATTATTTTTTTCATCATGTAAGAGTTGATATCCAATAATATAGCTAAAACAACAGGAAACTAAATAAAGCATTCTATGAGCTATGTACTGATGTTCTGATAATCCCAAACCTCATTTACTTATCATTGATCCAGGAGTGACACCAGACACTGAAGTGGCTTACCCTGTGACAAGCTACGACTTGGGAGTCTTTGCTACAGTGCTGCAACGCTTGTACCTGGATAATGTCTCCTCCAGTAACAGAATACAAACAAATTCTAAAGGACTAAAAGTAACTGAAAGTTGCTCAGCCCTGTCTGATTCTTTGCTACTCCATAGACTGCAGCTCATGACTCAGTGGAAAAGACTCTGATGCTGGGAAAGATTGAAGGCAGGAGGAGAAGGGGACGACAGAGGATGAGATGGTTGGATGGCATCACCGACTCAATAGACATGAGTTTATTTCCAGGAGTTGGTGAAGGATAGGGAAGCCTGGTGTGCTGCAGTCCATGGGATCGAAAAGAGTCAGACATGATTGACCAACTGAACTGAACTGGACTGCAGCTTGCCAGGATCCTCTGCCCATGGAATTTTCCAGGCAAGAATACTAGAGCAGGTAGTCATTGCCTTCTCCTGGGGATCTTTGTGATCCAGGGATTGAACCTGGGTCTCCTACATTGCAGGCAGATTCTTTATCACTAGCACCATCTGGGACTCAATGGGCATGAGTCTGAACAAACTCCAGGAGATAAAGAAGGACAGGGAAGCTTGGCGTGCCTCAGTCCATGGGATTGCAGAGTCGGACATGACTTAGAGACTGAACAACAACAAAAATAACTTCTTGCATGTACGATTGGGGCAAATTCTGGATAAGATACCAAAAGTACAAAAAAAATTCAACTGTCACTTCTGGAGAGGCAGGAGCAAAAACAGGGTATCCTGTGCATGCCCCCTGCTCATGACGTCACCAAAGTGGTGGGCAAACCACCTAAGCCATCCCTCCAACCCAACCCTGGACACACCCTACCCCCACCCCATATAAGGAACCAGATCACCTTCCCTCTGGGAGCAAGCACTGGAACCTGTTATTCATTTTTGCTCCTTCCTTCAAACTTAGGGGCCCCAGGAAAGCCTTGACTGAATTTTGAGACTGGCCTGCTACAATTTCTATTGATTAGGAAAGGCCCAGAAGCCTGGTCAGTATTACCACCAATGCACATATGCATGCATGCACGCATGCTTAGTCACTCGGTCGTGTCTGACTCTGCATTCCCATGAAGTGTAACCTGCCAGGCTCCTCTGTCCATGGGGATTCTCCAGGCAAGAATACTGGAGTGGGTTGCAATTTTGTCCTCCAGGGGATCTTCCCAACCCAGGGATCGAACCCACATCTCGCACACTTCCTGCACTGGCAGACGGATTCTCTACCACTGTACCACCTTTGGAGGTATTACTACCAACAGTGCTAATTCTAAACTGCAAGGCCGCTTCTCACAATTCCACTTCAAAACTGAAGAAATGGTAGTTCAGAAAGACATCTGATATCACACAGTGAGCAAGTAGTGGAATTCTTTTTGACTAACCTGCAGGACTCTTTAAAGCCTATATCTTAGTTCTTCCCTCTGTAACATTGCAATGCAATGAGACTGGTTTCCTCAGCACACCAGACATATCCAAATACATGTCCTCACTTGCAAGGTAATTTGCTCAGGGAATCTCATGCTTTTTCCAGTATGCTGCGAATTGATTCATATAGTTTTTGGACTTCTTCCTTTCGGAATTTTAGAGTTTAAAACATACGAAATGTAAGTGGCAATAAACCTCTGTTCTTTATAGATGTGTTTATTCAATGTTACTAAAAAATGAGGAGTCAAGATGCAGAAATAAAATGGATGATCAGGCTTGGGGATACAAAATGAAATGTACCCAAAGCACAAGGTTAATTTTCTTCTGTGGCACAGAGACTGAAGATAATTCCAAAGAGACCAAAAATTGTGTAAGCAGTGGTAACATGTTTGAATCACTGCACTTCCTACCATGTGACCACTCAGCAACCCACTCCAGTATTCTTGCCTAGAGAATCCCATGGACAGAGGAGCCTGGTGGGCTACAGTTCATAGGTCCATAGGGTCACAGAGTCAGACATGACTGAAATGACCTAGCATGCATGTGTGCACTCCAAAGAACAAAATTCTGAAGAACAATGTCTACTTAAAATTTTGTTTCTATGTTTCATGATCTATGATTACCATCAGTATGGTCACTAAGATCCATTCCAAAGCATTATTTTGGTAACTACATGATTAATACTTCTAAAGTATTATAAACCATGAATGAGAATAAGGGTATTAATTTCAGTCGGATTATTGAGCATCTTTCTCCAATATCAATGAATTTTTAAAGTCCAAGGAAACTCTGTCCAGTATCCAATCAGCATTTCTCTCAAATTCTATTTGGATCATCTGGAAAATCTGGTAGAACATTCAAAAGAGGCTAAAAATAGCACTCAAATACATTTTCCAAAAATAGAAAGAAAAGGGACAGGTGGACAACTGGTAAGAATTAAATTTAGGAAAATAAATTACAAAATCAGTCTTGAATTTACCACTTCAGATTTTAAAAGACCTCCTAGAATGTTATTTCCAGCATAAAACCTCTCTATGAAAACAGAATCATTTTTAGAAACTAAATGAAAACACTGTTAATATATCTAATTTTAAACAGGAGGAAAAAGAAATGTAATACTGGCCAAAAGTGTTTCAACCACATAAAATAAACTCTTAGGATATTTCAAAGAGTTAAAGCTCTTTAAAATAATACCTCTTTCAAGTAGTTTAAGGGCATTACTTGCTAATGTTCCTGGAAGAAGTCCATTTAGAGACATTAAGATGTCTTGAAATATCCCTCTTGCTGTGTTTTTATATGGTCAAGTAATATATATAAAGACACAGGGACTAAATACCATGGTTTTCTCTTTCCCTAAAAGGTAGGGGAAATAAAAGTCCATCAATAAAGATCCTTGTCATTGACACAACCCAGAATTTAATCATGGCATGAATTCAGGTTTTTGGGTTTTTTTCCTAAGTCCAAGATAATTTGTATAGCAAGTAATATTATTACAATTAGTAGCTCCCACCAACAGGGATAGTTTCAAACTTTCTATAAATGCATATGGCAAAATAAACATTTGTTAACAAGATGCCTTGTTGACCCAAAGCACTAAAACATGCTTTAAAAGAGTTCTCTATTTCTCACTGTGTATGTCATTAACATACACATGAACAGAGTAGACCAAGCCTTAAAGATGATCCTAGAAACCAAAGCGGGATCTTCACAGTGTGGAATGAACCAAATCATCTAAATTTTTTTTCGATTCCAATTGGACACTAAGCTCTACCATGTGCCACTGCCAACATAGCTCTGGAACTCTTGGCCTTTGCATCTACTGTGACTGCCGCAGGACACTGAACCTAGAAATGAATCACCCAGGAGCAGAGAGGGAAGTCCGTCTCATCTCAAACCCAGAGTTAGGAACCTTTTAATCATGAGTCCTAAGATTAAAAATATTCATTAAACATAAGCAGATTTAAAAAAGAAAACAAACCAATTTGTGATGTTACATAGTGCTTCTAACACAGCAGAGGATTAACTGAAAAAATATTGGTGAAACTTTCAGAAAAAATCCTCACTGCAGAGTGTGGTATTATTGATTTAACTGAAATGGATTATATTGGAGAAATGGGATCAGGGTTAGTGGAAATGAAAGAGATTTAATTAAGGAGTTAACAGTGTATTCTAGGAGACCATAGACCTGTATAGAAAAGCAGACAAAACAGTTCAGAGATCTATAGAAACCTTACATTCTTTCCACCACAAAAGGCAGGGAGCAGAGAACACACTTGAAACTGTTGAAATGGAGCAAGGATGAACCTGAAATTGAACAAAACACCATGCATCACTCAGAGATACCCTGGCTCTTGGAGGACCCCCACCCCCATCATGACAATAATGCAAAAAGATCTATGAAATGAAGTAGAACAGTAACTAAAAGAGAATTCAAAGAACCACTTTCCACTTAGATCCACCTTAGAGTAAGGTCAGAGGATGAGTTTGGGGAGAATTACATAACAGATAAAGGACAAGATAAAAAGGAACAGAGCTGTAAGTGTACAAAGGTGAGGAATTGTTTGAAAATTACAAATAAATTGTTTATTCCACTGACTTTGACTCTGGTCAGGGTACCTAAAAAACTCGAGATCTGGATTATGCGTTGTGTCTCCTGACCAGTGGGATGGCTCTGCCGCACTAAGGAAATCTTAGAGGAAGGAGACAGGTGATCTAACACTCAGCACAAAAACAAACGTGAGCCATCACTTCTATTCAGTATCGTACTAGAGTCCCAGCTACTGCAAAAAGGCAAGGCAAACAAATAAAATACACACAAATCAAAAAAACTAAAATTGCATTTATTTACAGATGACACAATCATTTACATAGAAAATCCCAAAGAACTGATAAAAAAAATTATACAACTAATAAGTAATCCTAGTGAGTTTGCAGGATACAAACAATATGAGTCAATTGTTTTTCTAAATACTAGCAATGAACATCAGAGAAGGCAATGGCACCCCACTCCAGTGCTCTCACCTGGAAAATCCCATGGATGGAGGAGCCTGGTAGGCTGCAGTCCATAGGGTCGCTAAGAGTCGGACACGACTGAAGCAACTTAGCAGCAGCAGCAGCAGCAGCAGCAATGAACATTTGTGATTTCAAGTTATATTTGTGTCATCAAGACCAATAGTTAAAAATGTAAAGAAATGAATGACTTTCTCAACATAAGATTGCTTCCTAATAATCAGATGAAGAAAATTACAAAGTCTAGAAGCTTCAAGAAACTGTAGTTGTTCCATCCTGGAATGGCAAACTACTTGAAAGGAGTTTGAAGCCAGAGAAGCAAGACTCTCAATCCTCAGTTCAGTTCAGTCACTCAGTCATGTCAGACTCTTTGAGACCCCATGAATCACAGCACGCCAGGCCTCCCTGTCCATCACCAACTCCTGGAGTTCACCCAGACTCACGTCCATCGAGTCAGTGATGCCATCCAGCCATCTCATCTTCTGTCGTCCCCTTCTCCTCCTGCCCCCAATCCCTCCCAGCATCAGAGTCTTTTCCAATGAGTCAACTCTTCGCATCAGGTGGCCAAAGTACTGGAGTTTCAGCTTTAGCATCATTCCTTCCAAAGAAATCCCAGGGCTGATCTCCTTTAGAATGGACTAGTTGGATCTCTTTGCAGTCCAAGGGACTATCAAGAGTCTTCTCCAACACCACAGTTCAAAAGCATCAATTCTTCGGTGCTCAGCTTTCTTCACAGTCCAACTCTCACATCCATACATGACCACTGGGAAAACCATAGCCTTAACTAGACGGATCTTTGTTGGCAAAGTAATGTCTCTGCTTTTGAATATGCTATCTAGGTAGGTCATAACTTTTCTTCCAAGAAGTAAGCGTCTTTTAATTTCATGGCTGCAGTCACCATCTGCAGTGATTTTGGAGCCCAAAAAGCCACAATATGTCATAGGAAATGCTTCAAAGATAACAGAAAGTGAAATCAGAAGCATCTAAAAAGTGTTGGGTTACACCACAAGGTCTACAAAATGGATTTCAATGTGCTGTACGTTTAAGATTATGTAAAGGGTCTTCATTCACTATGAAGTATACACAGAACCCCTAAGAACCTAACTCGGCTATGTCATAAATTTGATCTCAAGCAAATGTAGGGACAGTAATAAACAATTAGCAACTGGGCTGGTGTTCTTATGTGTGTGTTTCTTTTAAAACTTTTTATTTTGTATTGGGGTATAGTTGATTAACAATGTTGTGACAGTTTCAGGTGAACAGCAAAGGGGCTCAGCCATATATATACATGTATTCATCCACCCCCAACTGCCACACGACCCTGAGCAGAGTTCCATGTATAGATCCTTGTTGGTTATCTATTTCAAATACAGCTGTGTACACAGGCAATCATAAGTTCGTTCTCTAAGTCTGTGAACCTCTTTTTCCTTTTTTTTTTAAAGTTCATTTGGTACATTTACATAATAGAATATTACTCAGCCACTAAAAAGAGCAAAATAACGCTATCTGCAGCAACATGGATGGCCTCAGAGGTTGTCACACTGAGCTAAGTAAGTCAGACAGAGGAGAAAAACATGCCATCCCTTACATGCGGAATATAAGAAGAAATGATACTATGTTTGTGTTTTCATAATTAAATGGGACTTTGGGGAAGTGAGCTGGATGGTTGCACATCCCTGAGGAAATCTACAAGAAAGTCTGAGCAGGTGCCTTTTTTCTCCCAATAAATTCATCAAGTCCCAGCATCCAAGACCTTTCTACTGAACTTCGATTTGTTTCAGTGATTGGTAATCATGGCGATTGTTCAGCTCCTTTGAGAACACTGAGAAAGTAAAAGAGTGAAAATGCAGGAAATGTGCTCTTCAGAGGGGATGAGATGAGTGGAGTCAAAGTGGTTCTATCAGAGCTTGGGGTAGGATGTTGAATCCCTGCCTGTTGGGGACCCTCTTGCCGAGGGAAGTGTGGCTCATGGCTCAGGCAGCAAGAGCAGGGAAAGTACCTCTGCCACTACCACACAACGTGCTGTTGGGCGAAACCATGAGGGTGGTACAGGATATTCACCATCATGCATTTTTTTCACAATCATTTGATTACAGAAGCAATAGAGTCAGATGTGAGCTTCCCTGGTGGCTCAGATGGTAAAGAATCTGCCTGCAACGTGGGAGTTCCTGGGTTTGATCCCTGGCTTGGGAAGATGCCCTGGAGCAAAGCATGGCAACCCACTTCAGTATTCCTGCCTGGAGAATCCCAGTAGACAGAGGGGCCTGGCAGGCTGTAATCCATGGGGGTCACAAAGAGTCAGACACGACTGAGTGAATGAGCACGTAAGGTCAGATGCAAAGTACACAGAAGCATCTAAAGCTTCTCATTACTCCCTCACACAGCCAACATCCACACAGTAGGAACCATGTGGTATGCATCTTCTTTAAAATATTACACACTACTCTTACAATATTTACTTGGCTGTGCAGTATGTGGAATCTAGTCCCTTGACCAGGGATCAAACTTGGGCCCCCTGAATTGGGAGTGCAGAGACTTATTCCCTGGACCACCAGGGAAGTCTCTACAATATTAATTTTTTATTAAATAAATTTACACATAATCTTTTATACTGGGTTAAGGTTTAATTTGACATTTTCATTTTAAAAATCTATCAGAAATAGTCTGACAAACTGATAGAGACAGACCCACTTAAAATAGTGCAGGAGAATTCCAGACTAAAGGATATAACCCTCCTTATACCATTATTCTCCTGATGATCACTTCCGTTTTCAATTCTAAAGAAAGTTGTGAACTTTCTGATTTGGATTTATGTGTGTCTGTGTTTGCCTGTCTTAGAAATTGAATGCTTCTGATTTTGAATAAATTTCTTTGAATGAAACTAATAGATCAATGTCTGTCCACGTTTTCACTGTATAAAGTATTACCAGGTCACAAGGTTTCAAACCCATTGTATTCCTACCAACAGTTTATAAGAGTAGTAATACGTGTACACCTGTGGCGGATTCATGTTGATGTATGGCAAAAGCAATACAATATTGTAAAGTAATTAGCCTCCAATTAAAATAAATTAATTAAAAATAAAATAACCCCCCCCAAAAAAAGAGTAGTTATTTTCCTACATTTTTACATGATCTGAATTCTAACCACATTTTAAGTTTAAACAAATGTGATGGTTGAAACTTGGGTTTTATTATTATTTTCTAAATGATCTAGGAGGTTATGCCGCTTTTTATTTGCGTTTTTTTCTTTAGTGGATTGCCTGTTTATGTCATTTGCATATTTTTCCCTCTTTAGCTGTTCTGACCGTTTATTTTCTGGATTATAATCTTCTTCTCCCAGACTATCATTTGTCTTTTGTCCTTTTATGGAAGTGACAGTCGTAATTCTTAGCAGCAAACACAAGTCACTCCTCCTACTGTAAGCTGAAAAACAATTTTTTAAAGACTGTTGGATTAATCACTAAAGTTGCCTGAAGAAACAAACAGTTGATCTCTGAGGCCACAAAGCCAGGGAAAATGTCCAAATTAAGGTGATGCATTGTTATACAGGCCTTCCAAGATGTCACTAGTAACCAATGCAGGAGATATAAGTGATAGAGGTTAGATTCCTGGGTTGGGAAGATCTGGTGCAATCTGAGGGCATGGCAACACTCTCTAGTATTCTTGCCTGTAGACTCTCATAGACAGAAGAGCCTGGCGGGCTACAGTCTTTAGGGCTGCAAAGAGTCAGACACGACTGAAGTGACTTAGCACAGCACGGTGTTGTTAAAGGAGATACTCTGCTCTCTTCCAACTCTCAGTGTGCAGGATGTCACTGCCAACATCTGGATGTTTCTCTGTCACTTTCCACATAATTAATTCCATGAGGCACCTCCTTCTTCACGTCCACTTTTTCTGAATCAGATATTAGAATGAGTCCATCTAAATGGTGAGACCAGTCTCAACACTAGCGGCAAGGGAGCCTGGGAAAGTGGCTTTCTGGCTTCTAGTTTAGGAAGGCCGATATGTAAAATACCCCCAACACTTGAATGACATTCGAAAAGTTGGGAGCCAGTGAGAAAATAGTTGAAGTGTCCACTACATGCAGTCTTTGTGTCACATACACTTTCAAATTTCACAAAATCAAGTATGTGATTGTTTCTTTCTATTTATGGTTTTGGTCTTGCTATTTTTTTTTTTAATTTTATTTTATTTTTAAACTTTACATAATTGTATTAGTTTTGCCAAATATCAAAATGAATCCGCCACAGGTATACATGTGTTCCCCATCCCGAACCCTCCTCCCTCCTCCCTCCCCATACCATCCCTCTGGGTCCTCCCAGTGCACTAGCCCCAAGCATCCAGTATCGTGCATCAAACCTGGACTGGCATCTCGTTTCATACATGATATTTTACATGTTTCAATGCCATTCTCCCAAATCTTCCCACCCTCTCCCTCTCCCATAGAGTCGATAAGGCTGTTCTATACATCAGTGTCTCTTTTGCTGTCTCGTACACAGGGTTATTGTTACCATCTTTCTAAATTCCATATATATGCATTAGTATACTGTATTGGTGTTTTTCTTTCTGGCTTACTTCACTCTGTATATTAGGCTCCAGTTTCATCCACCTCATTAGAACTGATTCAAATGTTTTCTTTTTAATGGCTGAGTAATACTCCATTGTGTATATGTACCACTGCTTTCTTATCCATTCATCTGCTGATGGACATCTAGGTTGCTTCCATGTCCTGGCTATTATAAACAGTGCTGTGATGAACATTGGGGTACACGTGTCTCTTTCCCTTCTGGTTTCCTCAGTGTGTATGCCCAGCAGTGGGATTGCTGGATCATAAGGCAGTTCTGTTTCCAGTTTTTTAAGGAGTCTCCACACTGTTCTCCATAGTGGCTGTACTAGTTTGCATTCCCACCAACAGTGTAAGAGGGTTCCCTTTTCTCCACACCCTCTCCAGCATTTATTATTTGTAGACTTTTGAATCGCAGCCATTCTGACTGGTGTGAAACGGTACCTCATAGTGGTTTTGATTTGCATTTCTCTGATAATGAGTGATGTTGAGCATCTTTTCATGTGTCTTGCTTTTAAAAAAATACCATCACCACAGGATGACTATACAAACATTCTCTTGTAATGTCTTACGAGACGGTTGTGGTACTATTTTATACCATTCAGACTTTTCTTTCATCTATGATTCGTGGTTATATGATGCAGTAGGAATAAACTTGCAGTTTTTTTCAAAAGCACAGGCAGTTCTTTCAGTTTCATTAATTGAATGATACATAATTTATTCACTGATAAATAAATGCCATCTTTAATTATATGTTCAATGATTTCTATTCATTCTATAATATTGTTTGCTTATCACAATTCAGTACTATACTATTTTCTTTAAACTAGTCCTATATCTGGTTTACATGTCTAGTAGAGAAAGCATCTTTGCCCCTGCTTCATTTCAAAATTTTCTTGGAAATTTTCATATGTTTATTCTTTCATATACACTTTAGAATCACTTAGGTGTTCCAAAAGAGGAAAAATTCTGATTGAGACTGCATAAAATTTACATATTAATTTCAGTAGAAGTGACCTGTTTAAGATATTGTCTTCTTATCCAGAACATGGTCAGTCTTTCCCCTACTTGGGTTTTGTCCTATGTGTTTCAATGTAATTTTATAGTTCTCTTCATAGGGTCTTTCTCATTAAATTCATTCCTAGGTATTTCACAGCCTTTTCTACACATTATTATGAATGGGATCGTTCTCATTTCCATTTTTATAAAGTCATTTTATTCTCTTTTTCTAACTGCATCTGATTCTACAATACATATGGTGTACAGTTGAGCCTTCATGTAAGTAGTTCCCAGAGTGCTCAATATTGATACTTTAACATAAGACAAGTTTGAGGGGACACAAGATAATTTCCTAATTAAACCTGATTGTCTCATACACTAGATTTATTTTTTTTTCAAATTGATACATTAGATATTCATTGTCTAGTGTTCAGAGTTCCAAATTTTTTTTACAGTAATAACAACTAGACACGTGGATACATGCATCCTTACGGTTCCCCAATATTATTCTGCAACTTGACATGAGATTCACATACATCTATGCATTCAAAACTGCTCAAACTTTATTTCTAACTCAACCTTTAGCAAACATTGTGAAATCATCTATTTTCTATATAGAACCTATAGATTCAGTTTCTATTGTAAACCAAAGGGGTGGGCATATGAATAAAGGATGATGTTTTTCTTTCTGTCAAATGTTCATAGTAATTTGAACAAAATGAGTATTACAAACACATCTTTATACAAAAAAGATTCTCAACCATAAAATTAGTGGCTACAACTGCACCAGGTTCTGGCTATAGGAACATACTTTGTTCCTATAACAGGCAAGAAAAGCTGAGACACTGTAACAGTATTACTGGCTGCAGCATCAACCTGGTTCAAGTGATCCAAGTTTTCAACAAGGCTTTGTGAAATGATAACTTGTAAGTCACTTACTTTCTCTTTATACAGTTCCTACATCTATAAAATGAGTGAGTCAAGCTGGAAGGAAGATTGCTGGGAGAAATATCAACAACTTCAGATATGCAGATGATACCACCCTAATGGCAGAAAACAAAGAGGAACTAAAGAACCTCTTGATGAAAGTGAAAGGAAACAGTGAAAAAGTTGGCTTAAAACACAACATTCAAAAAAACTAAGGTCATGGCATTCGGTCCCATCACAACATGGCAAGTAGGTGCAGAAACAGTGTCAGACTTTATTTTTGGGAGATGCAAAATCACTGCAGATGGTGGCTGCAGCCATGAAATTAAAAGACGCTTACTCCTTGGAAGAAAAGCTATGAAAAACTTAGACAGTATACTAAAAAGCAGAGACATTACTTTGCCAACAAAGATCTGTCTAGTCAGAGCTATGGTTTTTCCAGTGGTTACGTATGGATGTGAGAGTTGGACCATAAAGAAAGCTGAGTACCAAAGAATTGATGCTTTCGAACTGTGGTGTTGGAGAAGACTCTTGAGAGTCCCTTGGACAGCCAATCAAACCAGTCAATCCTAAAGGAAATCAACCCTGAATACTCATTGGAAGAACTGATTCTGAAGCTGAAATTCCAATACTTCAGCACCTGATGTGAAGAACTGACTCATCTGAAAAGACGCTGATGCTGGGAAAGATTGAAGGCAGGAGGAGAAGGGGATGACAGAGGATGAGATGGCTGGATGGCCTCACCAACTCAATGGACATGAGTTTGAGCAAGCTCCAGAAGATAGTGAAGGACAGGGAAGCCTGGGGTGCTACAGTCGATGGGGTCACAAAGAGTCAGCTACAACTTACCAACTGAATAACAACAATAGGCCCTAGGGCTCTCTCTGTTTCATGTTTCAAGTCTCAAGTTTCAAAAGGGGGCCATGTGGCTCCCCCAAGCCCACAGGAAATGGTGGACACTTCTGGATCCATGGACACAGAACTATTTCAGGGACACTGAAACCACAACTTTCAATCAGACTAATCAACCAGAGGTTGCCAATAAAGACACTTTACTGTAGCCTCGAATTTTGCCTATGATAACTACCACACATATGGAAATAATGATTACTTTAATCAAAAGTTATATTTCTATATCAATTCTGATACTACAGAAAGAAACACAGCCTCTGCTTATTTCCTCACCTTGGATTAGTTGACACAGGATGTTCAAATGTAGCTTGGACTAAAGTATGTGCTGACAGCAGTAGCCCTCTTAATATAAGTCACACCAGGAATGTGGGTGTTTCTACACCTGCCATGGCAAAGTAGCCACATACCAGCTTATAGTAAGATCCACTTAAGTCAGATTCGGAGGAATTTTCTAGCATGTAAACATAAAAGTGAATATAAACAATGTTTAACATGTAGTTTATCTTCTAGAGACTTATAATTACAGAACCCACACGTGTATATCTAAAGTAAAGCTTATGATGGAATCCTATTACATGATTTTTTCAAATCTACAGTCAAATTTTAAACCCTAGTCTTCTAAAATTTTTCACACAGAGAGAAGCCACCAAAAATCTTGGACAATACATCTTATAGTGTTTCAAGGAGCCAAGGCAGGCGTCTGTTTTGCTAATCAGGAAGTTTTCTGTCTGAGATTAGAGCTTTGGGGAATAGTTAGAGATTCTGAATCCTTTAAATAACCTTGAATCCTTCAAGTATTAAATTCAAGATAAAAATGAGCCATGAGTACTAGACATGAAGAATATTAAAAGAGGGAGATGGCTACCAAATATGCATCAGGCATTCACACTGTAAGGAAGTTTATGGCTGATGGTAAGCAGCTTGCTAAAGAATCATTTTTGAGTTTTTGTTGTTTTAGAAATTTCCCTCATACATAGAGTTGTGGCAGATGATTTTCTTTTAATTTCATCCTTGCACAAATGAATTCCCAGGCTCCTTTCTCAATGATGTAAATGGGCCTAATTAAAAACCCTACCATTTACATATTAAGGTAACTATCTGTGAACTGCCAACTTCATCTGGCCTGATTTAGAGAACCATTCTGAGGGATTACAAGGAGTTATAGATCCCTGCCCTAGAGTGAAAATAAACCCTTCCCTAAGAAATGATTGGTTCCACAGTCTGTGGGAATGAAAGCCAGCTTACTTAAGTCTAATTAGTTCACCGCTTGCTGTGTTTGATGCATGTGAAGTACAAAGGCCACCTATATGACCTTATTCCCATGTGTTGACAGGTTCGGTGCAGCTAGATGATGTTCGTAGGTTCTCCAAGTTTCAGTCAAAGCCACTGACTTCACTTGTCCTCAGTGTGTTGTTCACTCACAGAAACTTGGCCATTTACTGAAACGTGAAGTCAGTTTTCAGAAAACGAAGATCAGGGCATCTGGTCCCATCACTTCATGGGAAATAGACGGGGAAACAGTGGAAACAGTGTCAGACTTTATTTGGGGGGCTCCAAAATCACTGCAGATGGTGACTGCAGCCATGAAATTATAAGACGCTTACTCTTTGGAAGAAAAGTTATGACCAACCTAGATCGCATATTGAAAAGTAGAGACATTACTTTGCCAACAAAGGTCCATCTAATCAAGGCTATGGTTTTCCCAGTGGTCAGGTATGGATGTGAGAGTTGGACTGTGAAGAAAGCTGAGCACCGAAGAATTGATGCTTTTGAACTGTGGTGTTGGAGAAGACTCTTGAGAGTCCCTTGGACTGCAAGAAGATCCAACCAGTCCATTCTGAAGGAGATCAGCCCTGGGATTTCTTTGGAAGGAATGATGCTAAAGCTGAAACTCCAGTACTTTGGCCACCTCACGCAAAGAATTGACTCATTGGAAAAGACTCTGATGCTGGAAGGGATTAGGGGCAGGAGGAGAAGGGGACACCAGAGGATGAGATGGCTGGATGGCATCAATGACTTGATGCACGTTGAGTTTGAGTTAACGCCAGGAGATGGTGATGGACAGGGAGGCATGGCGTGCTGCGATTAATGGGGTCGCAAAGAGTCAGACACGACTGAGCAACTGAACTGAACTGAAGTCAGTTTGGTCTCGCAAAGTCAGAACTGAAGGTCCACGTCATGTCTTGCAGCTTTTGTGCAGAACTCCCCAAAAGAAAATGATTTCACTGTAGATAAACACAGTGAGAATGAATGGATAAAACAAGTTTTTTCTTTTTTTTTCATTCCACTAACGTTTTGTACAAAAGGTGATATTCTTGAGAATTCTAAATTGCTTCATATTGCAACTTTTTTTTTAATTGGAGGAAGATTAGTGTTGTGTTGGTTTCTGCCATATAACAATGCAAATCAGCTATAATTATACAGATATCACCTCCCTTTGAGCCCCCCTCCTGTCCCTCTGTCCCACTCCTCTAGGTCATCACAGAGTGCCTGGCTAGGCTCCCTGTGTTACAAAGCAGCTTCTTACCAGCCATCTATTATACACATGACAGTATACACATGTCGATGATACTTCCTCTGCCCCACTCTCTCCCTCCCGCACTGTGTCCACAAGTCCACTCTCAATATCTGTGTCTCCATTCTTTCCTTGTAAATAGGTTTCAACTCTTTTTGTTTTTGTTTTTTTATGTTTTACAAGTTGATATTTTTATTTTATTTTTTTTTAATTTTATTTTATTTTTAAACTTTACATAATTGTATTAGTTTTGCCAAATATCAAAATGAATCTATCACAGGTATACATGTGCTCCCCATCCTGAACCCTCCTCCCTCCTCCCTCCCCATACCATCACTCTGGGTCGTCCCAGTGCACTAGCCCCAAGCATCCAGTATCGTGCATTGAACCTGGACTGGCATCTCATTTCATACATGATATTTTACATGTTTCAATACCATTCTCCCAAATCTTCCCACCCTCTCCCTCTCCCACAGAGTCCATAAGACTGTTCCATACATTTCAACTCTTTTTGAATCAACCAAGAGCATTTGTGGCATAACTTCTTTAAATTAAACTCTGTTCCTCAAGAACCTAAGTAGTCTTAGAATCCACTGTGCCAGATGGATGCGGAAAGGCAAAGTCACTTGGAAAATTTTGATAACCTTTCCATCCAGAAATATAACTCCTATCAGGTAAATCAGGCCTGTGGGTCAGAAGGCTTTTGACAGTGCAATCTAAATAAAGGTTATCAGCAATTTCAGATAAACTGGAATTTAAATGAAATATTAAGGCATTTCTTTCTGGTGGGTAAAATCACAAACTACCAAATATGTAAAGAAGTAGGCTTATAAAATTGTTTATGAACCAGGAGTTGAGGTGTTGGCCCAAGACTCGAGTAACTTTATACTGTAGGGTGTATGAAAGAAAGGAGGAGAAAATATAAACCCAAAGGGAGTGGAGAAGCTAATGGAGAGAGTTTTGAGTACAGGTAGTCTCCGAGTATGGTGGCGTTTACACGACTGGAAAACAGCTGATCAGAAGGTGGAAAACTCCTTAACCACCAAGGCAATTATTGCTTCATAGAAACAGTCCCACATTTAGATCATGTAGAAAAACTTGCTAAGTTGAAGTACATGAGTTATCACTTTCCATCCTAGCCGTTTGATTGTGCAGCAGTTGCTTCTATCCTAACCAAAGAAATTAGAGAACATCAAAAGTGAATAAAAGAGGAGAGGGACTCAAAGACAAGGAATGAACAGATGAAAACAGAAACACAGGCACAAGCATGAGGTGGACAGAGCAAGCTGCAAAAAGAAAAGAGAGATTCACAGGTAAGTCAGATATGAAGAGAAGATGAGAGGCAAGAGAGCTTATACATAACACAGAAAAATAAAGAAAGCATATGCAAAATTTCATCCCCAATGATTTGCAAAACAAAAATCCAGGTCTGTGTTATTAAGTATCAAACACAAAAGAAAATTTAAGCTGCAGAGACTTTAATCTTTCTCTACTTAAAGATTTGCATGGATCCAGAACATTCCAAGGCAAGTTAGCAAACTAGTGTTTTATCACAACATGTCCTTAAAAGTTGACCACAGCCATGTCATAGGCGAGACCCAGGCAGACTTTGGAGCCACTATCAGGAAAAAGATTTAGCAACTGATGAAGGTCAAGTTTGGGGGGTGAAACACAATGAGTAATGAGAGCATTTTAAGTTCAAAGAGTGAAATCCTGTGTAAACGTTAGACAGTGGGGCAAAAGTACACTGTTATGCAGGTGCCAGAGCTGACGAGGGGAGACAGGAGATGACCGCACAGCCCAAGGAGGAGAGAGAGCACAGCCACAGTGGGGTAATCCAGTGGCACCCAATACTCAAAACCAGAAAGAGACAGAGAAGAGCAACACTGTGAGAAAGCACACACTGCTACATTTAAAAAGATGGCAGTTCTAATGAGGTGGACGAAACTGGAGCCGATTATACAGAGTGGAGTAAGCCAGAAAGAAAAACACCAATACAGCATACTAGCACATATATATGGAATTTAGAAAGATGATAATGATAACCTTGTATGCGAGACAGCAAAAGAGACACAGATGTATAGAACAGTCTTTTGGACTCTGTTGGGGGAGGGATGATTTGGGAGAATGGCATTGAAATATGTATAATATCATATAAGAAACGAATCGCCAGTCCAGGTTCCATACAGGATGCTTGGGGCTGGTGCATTGGGATGACCCAGAGGGATGGTATGGGGAGGAAGGTGGAAGGGGGATTCAGGATTGGGAACACGTGTACACCCGTGGCAGATTCATGTTGATGTATGGCAAAACCAATACAATATTGTAAAGTGATTAGCCTCTAATTAAAATAAATAAATTTAAATTTTAAAAAATTTATATTAAAAAAATAATAATAAAATAAATAAAAAGATAGCCAATAAGCGTATCTTGTACAGCACAGGGAACCTGGCTCAGTATTCTGTAATAAGCTGAATGGGAAAAGAATTTGAAAAAGAAAATAGATACAGGTACACGTATAACTGAATCCCTTTCCTGTATACCTGAAGCTGAACAGTGTTGTGTTCATCAACTATGTTCCAACGTAAGATTGATAAAAAAAAAAAAAAAGAATGTATAGGAGACTTCTCTGGTGGTCCACTGGTTAAGAATCTGCCTTCCAATGCAAGAGATGTGGGTTTGATACTTGGTCGGGGAACTAAGATCCCAAGGCTGCAGAGCAACTCCTAAGCCAGTGCACCATAACAAAAGCCCATGCACTGGCAGAGAGCTCGCCTACCACAATGAAGACCCAGTGCAGCCAAAATAAACAAAGGAACAACAATAAAAATATGTACACAATTAAACTGGGGGAGAGGGTGAAGCAGGTCCCATGGTTACCAGGTACCAGACACAATGCTGAGACAGGGGCTTACTGAAAGTGAAAGTGCTACTTGCTCAGTCGTGTCCAACTCTTTGTGACGCTATGGACTGTGGTCCCCCAGGCTCCTCTGTCCACGGAATTCTCCAGGCAAGAATATTGGAGTGGGTTGCTGTGCCCTCCTCCAGGGGATCTCCTGGAACCAGGTATTGAACCCGGGCCTCCTGCACTGCAGGCAGATATCTTTCCAGACCTTATTAAGTCTTGGAAAAGCCAAGGTAACTATGTTTCTCCTACGTGCTCTTTTTGTTTGGTCTGTTTGTTGTTGTCAGTCTTAACTCTTACACTTTGATCTACAATCCATTTCGAGTTATTATTTGTATATAGTGTGAAGGAAGGTTCAGGATTAATTTTGTTGCACATGACTGTCCAATTATTCCAGCATCATTTGTTATAAAGATTATCTTTTTCCCATTGAATTAACTGGCCTGGTACATCTATCACAAATCAATTGTATAAGTCTGTTTCTAAACTTTTTTTCTATTCTACTGATGTATTTGTCTGTCTTTGCATAAATACACACTGTCTTGTTTCCTATAGCTCTATACTCTTGGAATCAGGCAGCAGTCCACTTCTAAGGATGGGACACAAGGTCGGAACCAGATAAAAATAGCTGTCATTTGGTAAAGAGGCCCAGAGAATTCTGCCGGAGCTCCTTAAATCTCTCCAGCAAAAGTCAAGATTGGCCATGGATATCAAGTAAAGTTAATGCTACTGGGAGGACTAAAGCAGTCCCAACCACAAAGGAGAAGCACATAGAGAGATTACAGAGGACCAAGAATAAATAGCCCATAAATATCTGACCTCAGACTCACAGACACAGACTGATATAATATTGAAATAACAAACCCAGCATCTTTTTCATGTAGTCCTGCCTAGATGACATCCCAGCAGTCTACTGCAGTTGTACCTCTGTAAGATAAATATCTAAAACCCAAGCCATGAGAACACCCCTGGGTGTCTTCACACTACCAGAAACAATTAAACTTACCTGAGCACAGAAACAGGGGAGCTGAGACAAGTTTAACCAGTTAACTTAAGAGTTATCCTGCCAAAATGTGATAGCCTCTTTTCTTCTGTTTTATTCTCAGGACCTCATAATATGGATTTTCCTTTGCTATTCTGCTATTCCTTAGGTCTATGCATGGCTTTAATAACTATAAGACTTATCTACGTCAATAACTCGAACCAGTAATATTGTCGTTAAGCAACCAATAAGAAAGTTTTGTTAGATTTCCAATATCAAAGTCTACAAACCCTGCAATAAAAAGAAAATAAGTATATCAGGAAAGGAAATGAAAATATGGCCACTTTCCTAAAGCATTAGAACAAATTTGGCCCAAAAAAAAAAAAAAATTGAAATTGGTTTGGCTGGGATTCTGATGAGCACAGTCTGAGACAATAAAACAGTTACGAAGTCTGAGTTCAAGTGGTCATTCCTCCATAGTTTCCATGGAAGATCATTTCAGCTGGTGTTCATCTTTCTGTTCAACAGAAGTCTTCAACAGGGCATAAGAATAGAGGATGGGAGACATGGAAAATTACTGTGGCTAAGAGAGCCCGAATGGAAAAATAACCTTCGCATAAATGCATGTGGAAGTTGGTAACAGAGCCCTTATCTTGCAGGAATGTGGGCCCTTCAATTGGCCAGGTTTGAGCCATCCTGGGGCCTGATCCACTTGGCTCTGTGAATACTAAACAGTTCAAACTAGGCTTTAGCTCAGACAGGATAAAAACAATCACCACAGGAATGTTCCAGAAATTTTAAAATGTAGAAGAGAAAACCCTTCATGGCAAGCCCAAAGCCAGAGTCTGGTGCCCGTTCATCTATGTCTAGTTCCAGATCTCTTCATTTTCTGATCTCAGAAGGTTTTACACACACCCAATCACCTGGACTTAAAAAAAAAAAAAATGTAGACTTAGTGATAAGGAAGTGGTGCCTTCATTCCCAATTCAGATGTAAAAACAAACAGAAATAAAAACAGGATGCCCTGTTGAAGAAGATACCACATAGGATTCTACAAAACTAATCTCAATTTTTGGATGACAAATATTAGTGAAAATACACTTGAATGTATATTATAGTCAGATCGATGATCAGTGTGTTCTAACAAACTGAATTTAGTAGTAGGTGCGGACTTCCACGGTGGTCCACTGGCTAAGACTCCGTGCTGTCAATGCGAGGGCATGGGCTCAACCCCTGGTCAGGGAACTGGACCCCACATGCCTCAACTAAGAGTTTACACGTGGCAATTAAAGATCCCCACATGCCGCAATAGAGATTGAAGATCCTATAGCACTAAGATCTGGCATAGCCAAATAAATAAAGAAAGAAATTTTAAAAAATAAATAAATTCAGTAGCAGGTAACACTAGGAAAAGTAAGTATGCATTCAAGACATGGTAATTCTCCAGGCCAGAATACTGCATTGGGTAGCCTTTCCCTTCTCCAGGAGATCTTCCCAACCCAGGGATCAAACCCAGGTGTCCCTCATTGTAGGTGGATTCTTTACCAGCTGAGCCACAAGGGTAGCCCAGGAATACTGGAGTGGGTAGCCTATCCCTTCTCCAGTGGATCTTCCCAACCCCAGGAATTGAACCGGGGTGTCCTGCATTGCCAGTGGATTCTTTACCAATTGAGCTATCAGGGAAGCCCAATATTCATGTTCTTATTTCCTCTATAAAAATGTTCATTAAAAGTGTGTGCCGGTGGCAAGTGTTGAAAACATATTGTTGCACGCTGGTATTTTCAGCATCCACTCTATCCTCTAGGCTTTAGCGAGGCAGCATGCTGATTTCAAACTGGTACAGAAACTCTCAGCTTCGTGAGCTCAGGCAAAGTACTTCCATCTCTTATTCTAAGTATGAAAGTGAAAGTGTTAGTCACTCTGTCATGTCCGACTCTTTGCTACCTCATAGACTGTAGCCTGCCAGGCTCCTCTGTCCATGAAATTCTTCAGGCAAGGATACTGGAGTGGGTAGCCATTCCCTTCTCCAGGGATTGAACTTGGGTCTCCTGCATCACAGGTAGATTCTTTACTGTTTGAGCCACCAGGGAGGCCCATTGTAAAACGGATGTACCATTGCCTACTTTAACCCAGGTCTCCTGCATCACAGGTCGATTCTTTACTGTCTGAGCCACCAGGGAGGCCCACTGTAAAATGGATGTACCAATGCCTACTTGGGCTGTGATAAAGTTGAAGAAATGCAATGTATATACAGCATTCAGTGAGGTGGCAAAATATGCCAATAAATATTAATGTTCCTCTATTCCCTCTTCCTATATCACTGGAACAAATTAAAATTGATTCAAAAGTTTTCTTTTCAGGACTCTTACTGTTGCCTACTCTACCGTACTGAGAAGGAATAATCCCTGAAGAGCAAACTATGTTTAACTCTCTACTCCAACCCATATTCACTCTTGAATACTCCCTTTTCAGCACTCTGTTTTTCTAGCTTTTTAAACCCTAAGCCTTCTGGATTTTAGATTTATTGTGGGCTATCATTTGGATTTGGGACATAACATATTTACATGAGAAAGTACAAAAAATGGGCAGTTGCCTCCCAGTATTGAGAGATAATGAGAAATAAAAGAGATAACTGCATAGGATAGTCAGAAGGCTTGGTGTCTAAGGCTCATGTTTAAGTCCATGGTGGGACACTTGCAGGTTTGATTATTTTAGAGTCTTAGTTCTCACATTGGAAATGTGGATAATCATGCTTGTCTTACCAAAATCATAAGAATTTGAAAGAATCAAGTGTAATTACTTGTGAAATTTCTTTATAAGTGCTAAATAAATCAATGATTGACACTTGTTTTTTCATTATAGGGGCTTCCCTGGTGGCTCAGAGAGTAGAGAATCTGCCTGTAATGTGGAAAACCTAGGTTATCCCCTGGAGAAGGCAATGGCTACCTGCTCCAGTATCCTTGCCTGGAGAATCCCATGGACAGGGAAGCCTGGTGGGCTACAATCAGGGGGTCACAGAGTCGGACATGACTGAGCAACTAACATTTTCACACACTTCATCATTATAAGATCAAATAGATAGATTGGAATTCTTATCTTCACTTTTGTCTTCTTGCTCCCATCCTGAAGCTGATCCAATCAAACTTAGTGCAGGACTTTCTAGACTCTGAGCTTACCAGAGTGGCATCAGAAATTCTTAAATGATCCCAAGTAATACTTGAAGACAAAACTAAATTCAGGGTTCTTCTGTGATTCGGACCAACATGGTGACTGCACATTATCTCTGCCCAATAAAGTTCCTCTAAATCTGATCTGAATCCTCAGTGAATACTAGAATGAACCAGGTCATTTCAGGCTCCTGAGTTTCCTGAGCTCTCACTTGGTCATATATTCCCCAGGGGACTGTCCACTAGATGACCATAATGCAATCACATCTCTGAGACTCTGCATCTAAAATATCCATAACGTGTCAATGTGTGCATGCTCAAGTTATCCATTAGTATCATAAAGTAACACACCATTACCATTAGATCAGAAAGAGAGTTTCAGGGGATTGCAAAACAACAAGATAAGTTAAATCAACAATGTGGTGTTTAAACATGTCCAGCAATTCCAAGGCTCCAAAACAGCTGAAAACGATTTGAGGAATAAGATCAGCCAAGGAGAATGTTTAATTTTCATTAATGTAGGAGCATCTATTCAGACCTGCCATAGCCAAAGAGGCAGCATTTGAGACAGTTTTCAAGCCTGGTTGCAGCTGAATTTGGTGAAAATTATTTCTTGGCGTTGTTTCAAGTTCTTCATTCTGGAGCCAGACTGTCTGGGTTCAATTCCTAAGTTGACCACTTACTAGCAGTAAAACCTTTGGCAAGATCCTTAACCTCCATCTCAGTTTCTTCACCTATAAAATGGGGTAATAATAAAGCTACCTCATTCAAGTATTGTAAGGATTAAATTGGAAGTAACTAGAATAATTGAGACACAAATTGTTACTTACCAAGTACTATTATTATTATAGTACCACCATAAATCAAAAGTAACTTATACATGATATTTATAGAGTAGCAAAGTGAGGCTTTCAATTTGTATAAGATGTGTTGTTGTTCAGTCACTAAGTCCTACCCGACTCTTTTGCAGGCCCCATGGACTGCAGCACCACTACAGTAGCTCCAGGCTACTATGTCCATAAGCTTCCCCACGCAAGAATACTGAAGTGGGTTGCCACTTCTTTCTCCAGTGGGTCTTCCCAACCCAGGACTTGAACCTGCATCTCCTGCTCTAGCAGGCAGATTCTTGACCACTAAGACACCAAGCAGGCGTGCACTATTATCCTTTTTGTATAAATGAAGAGTACGTGTTACAGAGGTTGAATTCACAGCATTACCCAACAACTCAGTGGCTTAATCATGATTTCTACCAGTTCCCCTCCTCTCACCTCTACCCACCTGCTCCCAAGAGTTTTAAAGTTTCTTCAAAACACGAATGAAGCAATCACTGTGGGTGAGTGTTAGAACAGAGAAGAAGTTTGAAGCAAGCCAAAATTCCATGTTTGAAAAGAAGGCGAGGCAATCACATTGTCATTTTCAAGTGAACAATGAAGCCAAATTGTTTTGTTATTGGACAGAACTTTCAATCTGTAAAGTTTCATATAGAATTGAACCAAATAAGCCCATTATAAAGAGGACAAAGAGCTATAAAGAGACCTTTTAAAAACAATCTAATGACGGCAAAATGGGTGATGGGTATAAGCTTGAGTTATAAAATAAATCATGGAGATGCAATATGCAGCACGGGGACTATAGTTAATAATCTTGTATTGTGTATTTGACAGTTGCTGAGAGGGTACATCTTAAAAGTTCTCGTCACACAAAAATATTGTAACCATGTAGCATAATGAATGTTAAGTAGACTTATTATAGTGATCATTTTGCAAAGTATACAACTACTGAATCATGACGTGCCACACCTGAAACAAATATAACGTTATATGTCAATTATATCTCAATTAAAAACAAACAAGAAAAAAAAACTAAGAAGCAATGAGACAGCTTTCATATCATGTCGGTCCATACAAAAGGAAGGCATCGATGGATGTACGGATGTAACAATGAATATACATGGCGGTGAAATGGGAAGAAAGCAACAAAAACAGCAAATTGCTTTCCAAAATCAACCATCCACATAAATAGACCTGTCTAGATTGTGTTATCACTTTGTCCATGAAATGGCCGATGATCAGAGTAAGTCAATCTGTTGGTCTTTGGGGAAAGAACAAGGCAAATACAAAGTCCTAGGAGCACAAAGATCTGCAGTGAGCTTGTTGGCTTTCAGGATCTTTTGCTCGACCCCTGCCCTGGGTCTATCTGAAGGCAAGGGCACTGGGACATGAGATGCTGTGTCACACAACCGGGGCACACCTGGGGGTCAGCTGCTCTCCTCCCTCCAGTGAAGGGAGGGAGGGGATTTCCTTCTTCCTGAGTTCACCAGATTCCCTATATCTGAAAACCATGGACTCAGGAGCATCTCAAAGATGCCATTAATTCTGTGAAGATAGCATGTCTCGTTAAGACATCAAGTTTCTTGCACATCTCTGATGAGCTAAAATGCAGTATCCTAAAGGAAATGTCAAACAGAAGCACGGTGTGCTTCCTTAAAAACGAAGCATTACTCAAGTAGCCAAAAATGATGAATAAGTGCTCTGTCTCTCACTTTCTTTCTACTGATGTGGCAGGAAATCAGTCATTACCATCCTAACATCACTGCTCTAACATGTCCCACATAAGGGCAATAATGTAACTATTTTTAACTTCTTGCTCCAAATCATCGGAATAAATATCCATGCAGATGGATTCGAAGAGGCAAACGGGCTCGCCATCCCTTTTAAAGAATGAAAGTACAAACTGTCAAAATTATGTTTAATTAAAAATCATTTATTTTGGTCTTATAGTAGAGGGAAACATTGGATCAGACACATATTCATTTGGACAAAAATCCTTGTATTTGTCCAAATCCTTGATGTGGCCTCAGATCAAACCCAAGTAGGCGTGTCTACAGCTGAGAAACAGATCATCCTTTCAGAGACAATTACTGCTTCCAATCAAAACACTTGAGCATATCACATCAAATGGGTGTGAGGGAATTCTCCCTCTTCAACCAAATCAGTCTTCATTTCCATCAACTGTATGTCACAGAGAAGCAAATGCCTTCTAATCTTTGAGCTCAGCCTTCAATTCTTTCTTGACCCAGGAAGATAAAGCATGGTTTATCTTAATATTTTTAAGATGTCAGACCCTGTATCTACCCAGTCCTGGCTGCAATGCAAGAGGTAAGGAAAGTAAATAGGACAATGAGGTCTTCCCACATGGTTCCACCCAAGATCGGCTGCTCCATCTAAGATCTTTCTATACATCTGCCTTTCACATAAGGAAGCCAGGGTGAATCTATTTTTTCTTTTTAGCAGGCATTGCAATAAATTTCTGATCTACAAATACAAGTAGGATAGAAAAGGACGATGTGACTCTTGGCTAAATTTATTGGCCCCCCAAAATCAGAATTCATGCAAATCTCTAGCTAGATCTAGCTGGTTCATTTCTCCTAAAATATTTCATAAAGGGAAAAGATGAGGTTGGCCAGATCAATCATTCCAACATATAGCAATAGAAGCAGCTCCACGAGGAAGTCTGAGGGCTGGGACCCTTGCTGCTCAAGAGTTCATTTAGATTTATAAAACTTGAGCTCTCTTGGCATGCTTCATAAAAAATTATTACGTGAAAAATCTGGCCGCTTGCTGCATTATTCATTGCAGACCCTCTTAAACAAATAACTGTTAAACACATAAAAGCGTTCACGCATGAAGTGGGGAAAAGCAAATGAAATCTGCTAAACAAATTATAATTGAGATGAGTAAAATGGTCCTCAGGTCACGAGAAGAAAGGTAGAAAGTCATCAGAGTTTTGTGATTCATTTATGAAAAAGAGATTCAATCGTTCCTTTTTATTATTAAGTAAAATTACAAAATCAATTGAACGGGTGGGCAAGTGATCATTATGAGAAAGAAGAATGCCCATGATAGGGGATGTGTTAGATGAGCATCAGAGGAAGGACCTGAAATGGACCCCAACTCTCCTAGGACTTTCATGACCCTGCTTCCTACAGAGAATCCTGTCAAGGACTGTCTTGTTCTAGGGGCCCTAAGGCTCACTTGGTGTGCTCCCCAGCAGCAACTGGGTCTAGAGCCAACCAGATTTCCTTTCATGTAGAACCATCTGAAAGGCTTAGTTAGCTCCCCCTGCACTTGAGAGTTTGGATTTAGGTAAGGAAGAGCAGGTTTCACAGACCATAACTTTTTACTTTCTAAATACCCCCCAATTCTTGGTCATGCCAACCACGTTGAGCTCATATGAATCAGAAATTGAGGGCCAGGCAGGATTGTCTCTCTATAGTTTTGAGTTAAGCAGGTGCACAAGCCCTGACATCTGTGACCCTCAGAGGCTGGTAAGCACCACAGCTGCTGCGTGTGGTACCCTGGAAGGATTAGACGTCCCGCCACTCTCAGCATAGATTTGAGTGACTTTCTTTTTCTTTGTGTAATGAACAGAAAGAATTGGAGAAACGTAAAAACTCATCCTTGTGTTAATTTTTCCATTCACCAGAAGATAAAAACAGCCTGGAGAAATGTGGATTGCTGGGTTAGGGTTGGGATAGGTCTCCAAAATCTCTTCTAAGCTATAAAATATCCATTATCGTAACTGCTCAGCTCATTGAAATCATGAGTCAGAAAGCAATACTCCTTCAAACTCTCATTAGATCCCCAATATGCTGGAGGTCATGTTTACTGCTGTATTAGTCAGTGTTTACTAGAGAGACACAACCAATAGGAGATTATATATGTAAATGGGTTCATTATGAGGAATTAGTTCAAGTGGTTATGGAGGCTGAGAGACCCCCAAGACCTGCAGTCAGAGAGAGGGGGCCCAGGAGGGCAGGTGGTAGAGCTCCAGGCTCACTCAGACTGAAGGCCTGAGAACCAGAAGAGATAATGGTGTAAGTGCCAGTCCAACTCCAAATCCTTAACCAAAGATGGGAGAAGACTGACATCCCAGCTCGAAGACGTTCAAGCAGAGAGAGAAAATCCTTTATACTCAAACTTTTATCCTAGCCAGACCTTTAATGCACTGGGTGAGTCCCACCAGTATTGGGGAAGACAATCTGTTTCACTGGGTCCATGGACCTCAGTGTTCACCTCATCCAGGAACCCCCTCCCAGACACACCCAGAATCTGTTTAACCAAACATCTGGGCCCTCCATGGTACAATCAGGTTGATGTGTGAAATGAACCATCACAACTAGAATAGCAGTGATGACTGAAAGAGACACTTAACTCCCATTCCTCCCATTGCCCTGGGAAACAATGTCCATGCAACCAAAACTCCCTGTTTCTCTCTGCTGCCTCCCATGCTCATACCTGGAGGAGGAGAAGCGAATTAACTGTAGAATCTGGCAGAAGCAGGACTCTGCCCTGTCTGGGTCTTTCCCTTGAATGCACCTCAATGCCGACTGAGCATACACCACCCTCAGCTCGAGCTCCATAGGGCAGTTCTGGGGGGACTAGCTCAATTCAAAGGGTCCCTAACACATTAACACTTGCTGCATCTTCTGGGAACCTAGAGAAACCAATTGTGGCTATCTAGAAATAAAATAATCCCTGGAGCATGTGGCAATTCTATAGGTGGGCTTGCCTTAAGTGGCTTGATCCCTGAGGTCTGCAGCTCAGACCTCAAGGCCTCAGCAAGTGCCAGCCGTGGGAGCCTTTGCAATATTCCCTGGAACATTCCAGCCCCAGCACATGAGACAGCTCCATCCTAAACAACACAGGCTCCCCTTGCCCTGACGGTAACACTGAGAACAGAGACCTGAGCAGACTAGTCCCCAAGACTTCTGTTATGGGTTAAACTCTGTCACCCTGAAAGATCTGCAGAAGTCCTAGGCCTATTACGTCAGTTGTTCAGTCCTGTCCCGTCTGACTTTTTGTGACCCCATGGACTGCAGCCAGGCTTCCCTGACCTTTACTATCTCTCTGAGTTTGCTCAAACTCCTGTCCATTATGTCAGAGTGTGGCCTTATTTGGAGTTGCAGGGTTGGGGGTAGTCACTGAAGACATAAGTAGTTAAGATGTAAGCTAATAAGTAGTTAAGTCATGCTGAAGTGGGTGGGTCCCTAATCCGTACAGAAGATGAGAAGAGACACAAAGACACACAAGCAAGAAGCAGGCAATGTGATGACAGAGGCAGAGACTGAGAGCCTGCAGCTGCTGGCCAGGGAACACCCAGAACTGCAAGGAAGGTTTTCTCCTACAGGTTTCAGAGCCAACACCCTGACTTCCGATGTCAAGCCTCCTGACCTGTGACACAATATACTTCTGCTGTTCTAAGTCATTCAGTTTGTGGTACTTTGCTTTGGTGGCCCTGGGAAATGATAAAGACTAGTATAATATCAATTCAACACCAAGTCCCAACCTCTAGACAAACACTAAGACGTGAACTGAAGTTCTTCATGATGCCCTAAGATGCAATCCAAGGAAATAAGGCTTTCTGTAAACATCCTAAGATAAGTGCCCCTGCCCAACTAGGGGGGGAAAGGTGTTTCAGTGACCTTACAGCAACAGGACTGAGCTGAGCAGACGCAGAATCCACTGACTCACTGTATCCCCTCCACTCCTGGCTTCAGATTGCTACTATTCACTGACTTAGTCTACTTCAACAGACACAAATCTGTAAATTATTAAGAATAATGACAATTGTTGATTAAGCATTTTCCTATGCCAGGCAGTGATTTAGCAGTCTTTACATATATTATAGTCTGATGCTTGCAAAAACTTGAGAGATCAACATTTCTATCTTCATTTTCTGGAATGAGAGACTGAGTTTTGTAGGTCCAATAAATCATGAAGCCTGATTTTGACGCCAGGCCTGCCAGAAACACCAGCTCAGTCTTAGAGAACTTTCAGGACATGAAGAGCCAGATGGATTCCACAATTTGGAAATTTAAGGATACATCACAGTGCCAGAGACTAACAAAAATACAAGCCATCCTAATAATTATTCCCCAGATTGTTTCTTGAAACATGAGAGGTCGTCAGTGATGAAAACACAAAACAGCACTCCTTACTGGACTATTTTCTGACTCTGCTAGGGAAACTAGCCTGGGTAGGGAATCAACCTTTGCTTTCTATAGCTCTGATGGTATGTTAAGGTTCAGAGCAGTAAAAATGTGAGTACCAGAGGACTGTTTTTATTCTAATCTATTTTCTGGTATCACAGATATGGTATGACTTGCTACAAATGCAGTTGAAACACAGCTCCTGGAAGCTATAAACAAGTTGAACTGCAGACTGATGACTGGCAAGGACCAAGCATGCAAACTGCTGGCTGAGCTGTTGCTAGGATTCTGCAACAGGTCATCATTGCCCTTGGGCAATGATCTGCAGCCAGGCTGGATGGTGAGACAGGTTGTCCAGCCCTGCTCAGCACCACTGACACTGCATGTACTCAACACTAGAATTACACACTCACTCTACAGCAGTGCTCGCTCAAACTTTAATGTCCATAGCAGTCACCCAGACAACTTGTTAGAATGCAGATCTGGCAGGTGTGGGGGAAGCCTGAAATTCAGCATCTCTGACCAGCTCCTGGGGATTCGATGCTGCTGGCCCTGGCTCCTACATTAATTAGCCCGGTGCTAGATGACCTATTTTCACAACTCCCCCCACCTTCAATTACCACTTCGGGACCCTTCCCTTCATGCAAAGCTTGGATCTAATATCAGGTCCTCTGTAAACTTCTGAAGACTGGCAGGCATGGCCTCTCCTTCCCCGGGGGCCACTATGGTTTCAAAGTAACCCATTAAAAAAAAAAAAAAACTAGAGTTCTCCTTGGGCTTCTCTTGCAGCTCAATTGGTAAAAAATCTGCTTGCAGTGCAGGAGTCCACCTGCAGTGTAGGAGACCCGGGTTCAATTCCTGGGTTGGGAAGATCCCCTTGAGAAGGAAATGGCAACCCGCTCCAGCATTCTTGCCTGGGAAATCCCATGGACAGAGGAGTTGGCAGGCTACAGTCCATGGGGTTGCAAGTGTTGGACACAACTTAGCAACTAACCACCAGAGTTCTCCTTAATTTTTTTGATTTGTCACAATGTACCTCTGGAGCACAAGGATGGCCTCTAACATGTCTTGTTCTCCTTAACACTCCTCAAAGGGTCTGTCACAGGATAGGTGGTAAACTGGGTTTGCCGGAAAAATAAAGTAGACTTAACATGCTCTGGTTTCGGGAGTTTACACTGTCCTCAATTTTCAAAATCAGATAATTGGTTTTATCTCCAGTTCTTTCAGACTCCTGTGTCGGGACTTGTTTGGGCTTGTTGGCTTGTACTCATTTTAAAGATTCTTTTTAAACCATGCCATCACTTTATATGAGCGACAGTTTTAAATCAAAGAGCCCTACGACAAAGAAGGGAATCCAGAAAAAATATGCTTTAGTTCAAGGCACTGAGTAGCTGTGTCACCCTGAACCCTCTCACTTCTAAGCTGGTTTTAATAATGAACAGAGCAGGATCCTGTGGGACATTCCTGGGCACAAACCACCCCACTGCGTGTATCAGCCTCTAGTTTGTAGAACAGCTTTAAGTCCTTAAGGCTCTCCCAAAGTTTCAAACAGCAAATTTAATCAGACAAGTGATTAAACACCGCAACAAAGGAAAACAGTCAAGCAAGACAAAATGGTGACGTTTAGCCATAAACAAAGTCAAGGACCATTAGTTTCTCCTCAAGGTCTATACGTAATATCTTGAATCATGTCCTTGAGTTGTTTATCAGATACTAACCTGGCCATCAGGTAGATGAAGTTAACTGCCAACCACCCCAGGTAGACTCCAGACTGACTGGGACCAGAAGGCTGATGATGTTGACTCCCAAAACACCACCAAGTGACCTCACTTCCAACCAATCAGAATGTCCAGGAGCAGATCAGGCAAGCTGAGACCCTCTCCCTCAGCACTGTTTGAGAAAAAAATCTCTCCTGAAAGCCACTGGGGCATCGGATCTTTTGAGCATGAGCTGCCCATTCTCCTTGTTTGGCCCGGCAATATCTGCTGTGTATTTTCCTTCATCACAACGTGGTGGCAAGAGATCTGTTTTCCTGCGGGTGGGATCAGCAGACCAGGCTTGGTACAGCCACAGTAACAGCAGCTGCCCCACTGGTGCTGGAGGGTAAATAAGGTAATATATGTGATGCATTTAGAATCATGGTCAGCACATGGTAAGCACTGTGAGAAGATTAGCTGTTGTCACCACTTACGCATTTCGGTATTTATGGAAAACATGCTCCTTGCTACAGAAATAATTGAAGACCAGCGTCTGTGCTTTCCCTCTGCAACTGGTTAAATGATACCATCTTCTTTCATGGCCCTTCTTTGACATGCTTCCCACACTTCATCTTCTCACATAACTTCAAACAACATACCCCTGAGTAGTTCTCTGCTTTTTCATTCTTATCTGTCTTTGCTCATTTGTGATGCTCCTCCTACTGACACAATTCCTGAAGCTTTGGTACTACTTTTCCCTTGATTCTGCACCTGTCTTTATCCCTTTTATAAGAGCTTTAAAAATCTAAGCTCATAAGAGATCCATTCACACTGGCTCCAATTCTGTTCATTGGAAATGGCCTCAATTATGTGATCAGAATTTCATTCTTTATTCTATTTCTTATTTTATAATCTTCCCCATCATTACTTTTTCTAATCTCCAAGGGATAAAACTTTCACCAGCATGTCTAAATGTATCACATGCTCTTTATTAGCAGAATGAGAACAAAGCATTTGAGGAGCGGGGTGACCCATCACATCTATCTTTTCTGTCTGACAAGATCAAAGACTATGTCATTTATGCATTCAGTATGTGCAATAATGAACCATTTCTGCTCCTTTATCCTTCTATCATGAGGAAAATGTACCATTTATAGTTTCAAATATGGGGATTTCTTATCACACCATTTTAAATTGTATTTCTCCCTATTCTTTCTGTTGGATTTGTTACTTTTGAAAAAAAATAGAAGTATATTTCATCCTACCAAGTTTAAAGACATCAAAACTGAAAATCATAAAGATACGTTGCTATATAATCAATGCAAGGAAAAGCACTGTAGAACACCCATCAAGAGCCATATATTCAAAGGGAAGATTTTAATCTAACCTTTAAAAGACTGGAAAAATGAATTTATATGTTCTGAGTTAAAAGAAAACATTTATAGCCTACATATTAATTTTTAAATGAGTCCCTGTTTTAATCTATTTTTTCTAATACTTGTCAACCACAAATTGGCTTCTGTCACCATGAGCAAAAAGTTTTGCCTGATTAATGCAACTGGAGAACACTTAATTCTAAAATGCAAATATGAGACATATGACAAATAAATATTGACAAGATTTTATGAAAGAGCACAATATCAGGGGTCTTAACAGACTGTTAAGAGTGCTACATCCAGATCTTCAGCTGTCGCATGTTAAATGAGCAAATGAGAATAAATTTGACCTCCATTGCAGTTTAAGACAGAGAAGGCAATGGCACCCCACTCCAGTACTCTTGCCTGGAAAATCCCATGGATGGAGGAGCCTGGTGGGCTACAGTCCATGGGGTCGCTAAGAGTCAGACACGACTGAGTGACTTCACTTTCACTTTTCACTTTCACGCATTGGAGAAGGAAATGGCAACCCACTCCAGTGTTCTTGCCTGGAGAATCCCAGGGACAGGGGAGCCTCGTGGGCTGCCATCTCTGGGGTCGCATAGAGTCAGACACGACTGAAGCGACTTAGCAGCAGCAGCAGCAGCAGCAGTCTAAGAATACCAGCATGTGTAGCTGTAGGCTTTCCTTTTCCATAAGAAAAGTCCAGGGCACCCAGGGGTGACACAAAGGAAAAATACAATGTGTGTTAAAGTAAGATATTGTGTTCTAGAAAAGGTGCTTCTCAACCTAGGAGTTAGAAAGGACCAGTATTCTTCCAGCTTTGAAATTCATACGAATACTTCATAAAATGCAACAAAAATGAAGAGAAACATAAAAGCCTTTTTTCTTAAGGCAGACATATAAATTACAAGTTCATGCTCATCCCTTTGGATGTCACAGCATGTTAAGTTGCTCCAAAAGACTCTAATCATTCTTGATTCCTATATTTACCTTGATAGAAGCAGATGGTTCACAGAATACCACTGACAACACTTTGATTATCACTCTTCTGTCATAAGGTACTAAGGAAAAATGTGAGTGAAAATGGATCAGAACTATACTAATCTCAAGTACTATTATTTCTTGCCTGGTCCACAACTGACATCTAATGGGCTTCCCTCATTGCCGGTTCCCAGGTCACACAGCAGCCACAGGTCTGTCTCTGTTTATGGTCCTCAAGAGCTCCTCCTTGCTCTCAGAGTATACTCTACACATGGCAAGATCCTACAAAGGCTGGCTGTGACTACTTGCCCAATGTCATCCCTTCTCCCCATTGCCATTGTCCTGCAAATACACACGGCCTATTGCTCAGAAAAGCCCTAAGCTGCTTCCAGGTCCAGGGTCTTCTCAGGAGTTGGTCTCTCTTCATGTAATCATGCACAACCACCCATCCATCCTAAAGATTAAAAACGGCTGCAAATACATCAACCTTCATCCCATACAGTGGTAGAGTCAATACACCTACCTTCAAATCCAGATGACTATAACCACTGCAACTAACAGAAAATGGCAGAAGTAATGCTGTGTCAATTTCTGAACCCAGAACTTAAGAAACTAGCAGCTTCCACTTCCTGTCTCTTGACTCTTTTTAGAACCCCCATATAAGGAGTCTGATTACCCTGAAACCATCCTGCTGAAGAGGTCACCTGTATGCTCTCCAGTGACAGACTAGCCATCCTAGGCAAGGTTGGGGCACAGGTTACCATCTAGAACAGCCTATTCACTAGCTGAATACCACCAGTGACCTCAGTCCATGCCACAGGCAGCAAAACAATTACAGTTAAGCTCCATCCAAATATTTGACTGGGGAAAAAAATGTGAAATATATTACAGTGGTTGTTTGAAGTAACTGAATGTAAAAGCAGAATGATGACTTCCCCAAAGATTCCCACATCCTAATTCCCAGAATACTGAACATATTACTTTACATGGTAAGGGGAACTTTACAGATGTGATTAAGATATAGAGATGGTAAGATTATCCTGGTTTACCCGATGGGCCCAAAGTCATCTCAAAGATCCTTACAAGAGAAAAGTAGAAGGATCAGAGTCAGAGAGAGACAAAGGGAAATATGAAGATGTTATGATGCTGGGTTTAAGGATGAAGGAAGAGGCCATAAACCAATCTGGGAAAAGCCGGGAATGGACTCTCCTCTAGAGATTCCAGAAGAAATACAGTCCTGCCAACAACTAGATTTTAGTCCTCTGAGATTCATGTAGGGCTTCTGACCTCCAGGATTGTAAGAAGGTAGGTTTTTGTGGTATTAAGCCACTAAATTAGTGGTGATTTGCTACAGGGGCAACAGAAAACAAATACATTAGTTACGAGGGTAATTTATTACATAATAATGGACAACCAGACGACAGTCCTCCCTGCCACTGCATCTCCCAACCCCACATACCTGCATTCACACAAATCTTCGTTCTTGTTCAGTTGCTCAATCATATCTGACTCTCTGTGACCCGATGGACTGCAGCACTCTAGGCTTCCCTGTCTTTCACTATCTCCCAGGAGCTTGCTTGCCCAAACTCATGTTCATGAGTCAATGGTGCTATATAAACATTTCATCCTCTACCGCCTTCTGTTCCTTTTGCCTTCAATCTTTCCCAGCATCAGGGTCTTTTCCTATGAGTTGGCTCTTCACATCAGGTGGCTAAAGTACTGGAGCTTCAGCTTTAGCATCAGTCCTTCCAATGAATATTCAGGGTTGATTTCCTTTAGGATTAACTGGTTTGATCTCCTTGCTGTCCAACGGACTCCCAAGAGTCTTCTCCAGCACTACAATTCTTGACCTTGCTTATTTCTGTTTATTATTCAAAAAAAGAAGAAAGTGAACTCACTCAGTCATGTCTGACTCTGCAACCCCATGGACTGTAGTTGGCCAGGTTCCTCTGTCCATGGAATTCTCCAGGCTGGAATACTGGAGTGTGTTTACATTTCCTTCTTCAGGGGATCTTCCCAACCCAGGGATCAAATCCAGGTCTCTTGCATTGCAGGCAGACTCCTTACCACCTGAGCCACCAGGGAAGTCATTTTTCAGAACCTTGGCTTAAATGTTTACTTATAGGAATGTATTAAAGAATGTACTCTCAGCATGTAATTTGTTTGTAAGATTATACAATATCTAGGTCCCTACATGATGAAAAGTTTCAGAAGGTGAAGTCATTTTGGTCTATCTGACTCACCAAGGAGTCCCCATTCCACACTTGCGATACTCAGCATTCAGTAAATATTCAATGTAAATGAACACAGAAGAATTAGAACATAGGTAATACACTGGAACTGTAGTTTGTAAATGTATGTAAAGAAGACAAACTGCGTTAGAAGTATGTTCAACTAATGGAAATAAAGTTTTAACAATACAAAAATTCTTTGAAAACTAATTATAAAAAGCCCATGAAAGCAAGTGATGGCTGCCTAGATGAGGTTGAATGCATATTTGAGGATCCGGTATGAAAAACAGCAAGGTTGACCTTTATCCAAAAATATTAATCAGAGAGAAAAAAATAGTTGAATTTTTGGTCATATCACATTCAATAAAATTGAAAAAAAAAAAAAAGTGACCAGACATTCTCACCCTTAAAAAAAATTAAATTGAATTTTCTACGAATTGCCTTTTTAACATGGAAAGTTGGACAATACTGAAAAATACCAAAAAACTATAGTCATCCCTCAGTATCTATAGAAAACTAGTTTCAAAAGTCCCTACATATACTAAAATTTATGGATGCTCATGTCCTTTATATTAAATGGCCTGGTATACAATCTGTAATTTTCATAGATAGCCATTGATAACATCTTGAAATGTGTCCCCTCAGTCTTTTTTTCCTCTTAGAATATAATCTTATGCACAACTGGGATCACACAAGAAATGTTGCTTCAAATTCTGCATTTGTCATATTTTTCTATACTGCTAAATTTTGCTAACATGATTTAATAGCTAAACAGGAATTTGATATACAGTGCCTCAATTAAATATGTTTCCAACATTTTTATATTATAAACATTAAGAAGCATAAAACTACAAACAAAACTATAACTACAAACAAAACTAAGATTTGTAAGGTAATTTCCTAGTGTGAAATTCTTAGATCAAAGTATGTCTATACTTTTACGGCTCTTGATTCCCATGGATCAGTGTTTTCTGATTGTGAGGTATAATAAAAGAAGTTGGAGAAATAAAACGTGCTATTTAAAGATTAACAACATAGACTAAAGCATCAAAGGCTCCGAGAAGTCCAGCAATAAAAAAGAAACCTGTGTTAGCTTAATGGAAAGATAAATATTTTTAACGACATAAAGACATTTTCTTCCCCATACAGCACGCACTAACCCATGAATGTGCTGGTGGTCTTCTTAAGCTTTATAACTTCTGTTTTCATGCTTTCAAAGGTTCTTCTACCCCAAGATCATAAAATAAGTCATCTACATATAATCTGAACATTTAAATCTTTCATCCATCAAGAATTTAGTTTGGCATCAAGAACTTCCATGCTCCTTTTTTAAAAAACAAGAAGCTGAACTTCCTATTAGGATATATTGACAAAGTTTATCTCCTTATCCATGTATTAATATAATGCCATCTTTATCATACCCTAAATTGCCATAGGTGATGCTAGTGGTAAAGAATCCATCTGCCAATGTAGGTGATGCAAGAGACATGGGTTCAATCCCTGCGCTGAGATCCCCTGGAGTAGGAAATGGAAACCCACTCCAGTATTCTTGCCTAGAAAATCTCATGGACAAAGGAGTCTGGCAGGCTACTGTCCGTGGCGTTGCAAAGACTCAGACACAACTAGGCGACTAACACTACTACCCTGAGCTCTCTGTTCCATTACACCGAGCTCTATCACACCACACTTCTTAACTATTTATAAATGTATAATATATTTTCATAACACTAAGGAAATATGCTTTCATTACTCGTTTCCAAAATTTTTCTTGGATATCCTCATAGGCACGTGTATTCATTCAACAAATGAGTTCAACATACTTAAGTAATTCAACATCCATGCTGTGATACATATGGAATTGAACTGAATTCATCATCCACATATGGTAGGTACTTATAGATGTTGGGTTTATTCTTATAGGTTAAGAAAGGAGAATTTGGTCAGGTTTCAAAACTCAAATCTTACTGGGATTTCCATAGCAATTATGTTAAATTAATTTAGGGGAGACTTTTCCATACAAACTCTTGCTGTCCCAGAGTGAGGTTGGATATGAATTTATATAAAGTTCTTGAAACCAAATCAGCTCATATGCAAAGAGTCTCACATTGGATATAATTTGTAAATTTAATCCTCATAACCAACACATGAAGTAGATAATATTACAATTCCTAGTTTACAAAGAAGAAAATAAAAACTAAGCAACTTGTGTCACACACATATGGGGATTTACAAAATCACACAATTTTTATTTCATAGGATTTTTTTCCCCCTCTCATTCAGATTAAATGAAGAGTTCAATATTCAACTTCATTTTCCAAACACATCCATTAACCATAATTCAGCTCTGTAAACCTCTGCGATTGGATGAATTCAGTTTCCAATCTCTGTGCGTGCACGTTAAGCTGCTTCAGTCGTGTCCGACTCTTGGCAACCCTATGGACTGTAGCCCGCCAGGCTCCTCTGTGCATGGGATTCTCCAGGCAAGAATACTGGAGTGGGTTGCCGTTTCCTCCTTCAGGGGATCTTCCCGACCCAGGGACTGAATCCGTGTCCCTTACGTCTCCTGCATTGGCAGGTGAGTTCTCACCGCTAGTGCCACCTGGGAAGCCCTTCAAACCTCTATCCTGACCTATTCCAATCCAGCGAAATAAAATATATGAGCTTAAGAGTTGGGGAAACAAAATACAGTTTGCAAAAGATAATCTGAGGTCAAGGTTGGTTCCAGGATAATTCTTTTTTTAAAAAAGGAAAGAAAAGTACTATTTTCTTTTTTAGGAATGGTTTTTCTAACATTTTCTTCATAACAAGTCAGTGAATCCAAAAAAATATGAGGATGTTTGTTAACTGGCCAATTCAGCCATATTTTGTGCCAATAAAATGAAACTTACTTCTCCAATTTCTTCAGTTAAAGAACCACAGGCTCTAATTTGGTACCTTGAGATGTCAGTAATGAAGAATTGAAACAATTCAAATGTGTTGAGGTTAAAAGAGATTAAAAATGGATTTGGAGGGGGGAAAAGAACATATTTTCCTCTTCCCTTAAAATTGAGGTTGCACGGAGGGGTATTGAATAGCCCCAGGATACTTAGATTTCTAAGTTTATTTCATTTGCTGATCTAAAATGTTAAAAAAAAAAATTTTCTGAGAAAAACTGGTTGTTTATAGACCTACTATTCAGACCACTTAAACTTTTGGTTTAAAATATTAAAACACACATGAAAACATAGAAACTAGACGTATCTTCTGTTCCATCTTTCTTCCGACATGCCTATTCTGCTTTTAAAAAGTTGTTTGTCCCTTTAACACAAAAGGTAACTAAAAACAAATCGATGGCAAATATTCCCATGATATGCCTCGTTATCCTAAGCAATAGTATTATTCTTTTTTTCTAAAAAAATAACTATGTTTCTCATATATTGGTTTTGCATGGCTTTTGCAGGTACAGTCTTTAAGACTCTAGTTGGAAAGTTAGTCAAGAGGGCTATTCCTTCTTAAAATCTTGAATAACAACCCAGTTATTCATTCAATAAATACTTATCAAATATTTATTATATGCTAAATACTGTGGCGGAGAAGGCAACGGCACCCCACTCCAGTGCTCTTGCCTGGAGAATCCCATGGACAGAGGGGCCTGGTGGGCTGCAGTCCATGGGGTCGTGAAGGGTTGGACACGACTGAGCGACTTCACTTTCACTTTTCACTTTCATGCATTGGAGAAGGAGATAGCAACCCACTCCAGTGTTCTTGCCTGGAGAATCCCAGGGATGGGACAGCCTGGTGGGCTGCCATCTATGGGGTTGCACAGAGTCGGACACGACTGAAGCGACTTAGCAGCAGCAGCAAATACTGTGGCAGCCATGGGGTATATAACTGGATGAAATACAGTTCTTTCGTCAAAGAAGTTCAAGCTAGTGCAAGAATGAGACCATGGAGCCATGCACTGACGCACACATACGGCTGATATCTTGACTGAACTGTGGCCTACTACTTGTTGCTACTGCAGAGCATGCATATATGAGCACGTCTAGAGATCTGAAGGGCACTTCCAACAGAGGTTATAAGTTTGGATGCTGAGTAGCAGAAAATCTTAAGATAAAAAGAATTTTATCTTAAGATTTTTATACTAAGTCATATATATGACTATATATATATGTCCTTTTGTATGAAATTTCATTTGTATACATATATATATATACACACACACACATATATATAGTGCAGGAATTTACAATATACAATATTATAAATTAGTAGCATTTATATGTACTGTTACCTTAAGAAATACTTTTACCCCTACTCTAACTTGACTAAATGTGAGCCCACAGCAGCAGGAACCTAGATTCCTAAATTTACATCTTGAATATATTTCTCCACTAAAAGGACCCAGGCTCTTTGGGGAGCATGACTTATTCTTTATTCTGGGCAGAAAAAAAAAAGAAAATACAATGTATCTGGACCATTCTTTTATGGCCAGAAAGCAAGGATGGTTTTATAGCATGAAGGACAGTGCTAGATGGGCAAAGGAGATGCTTAAAGGTTTGGTTTTCTCACAGAAGTTGTGAAAGCCAAAGATCAAAAAGTGAATGGCAATTACTAGTAATCAGAACAAAGTGAGTTTGCAATTAGACTCAAAAGAGTAAAGGTAATACAAATTGCATAGTTACTATAAATTCTATAAAATACTGTAATATACAATAGAAGATCAACAAAATAGGATACTTAAATTTGAGCTGATTGAAATAGTAATGGAGGGTTCACTGATGGATTCTTCAGAAGTTGGCTTTGGCCATATCTGTGTAAGTTAGGCTACAAAGAAGGCAAGTGAACAGTCTCAAAAGTGAGTCCTTCTCTGACTCCTATAGGAAATCTACTCCGTCCAAGCCTTTGGTGAGCTTGGGAAAGACTGACTAGAGATTTTCAGGGACATAAGACAGTGTCACTTTGGGCACCAGTGCCCGACAAGTGGAATCTCTGGAATTGCTGGAATCACTCCCCAGCTACACTGTTTCTTCTTCTTCCCATCATCTTTCTCTTCCCTCTCCTGGAGGCCCCCTCTGTCTCCCTCCTTCGAAGCCCAGAATCTGTCTACTGCTCAGACGAATCTAGTTTTCTAAAGACCACATGGGGAAACTCACATAAATAGACACATGCAGCTACTCAGAAGCGCACACCTCCCCCAGTGTATCAGTGGTCCATTCCGTGCTGGAAGGCAGTCCTAGTTATAAACAGCAGAAAACTCCTAGCTACATTTCCAATTAATAACTGTGTTACTATTCCACTTCCCACAGACCACACTCCTTGTTACAATTTTTCAATCACCTCTTAATGATCACAAATAATTTCTAAATTACTTGTATATCATGCCCTCCAAAATGTGGATTTTCTATGTTTTTTTTTAAGAATACATACAATGTAAAGGAATGTCCTTTACACACTTGAGTGCTTTTCTCTCACTATTTGTTAATCAGCCTAACAGCCTTGGGAAGTCAGGGACTTCCTGAGGCAGTTAGTTTATCCTCAGGAAGTTATTTCCTGGTCAAAAAGGAAGTAAACAGACATGTTAACCTGACTTTTAAGGTCAGATTCTGTCCATGACTGTAAAGGGCAAATATTTCCAACATCAGGATATTTGTCCTAAAGCGTTGGTTCCCAGCCTCCTCCCTATTCCTTCTTTGCCTTAGATGAGCTCAGAAATTGGTCCTGTAGTGTGAAACCCTCCAAACAACCCACACAAACCTGGGGGGTGCACAGTGGCAGAGAATGAGAGCCTGTTTGTCACTGACAACTCCAACTGCGTGGGCTCCACAGAAAACCCAGTACAAAGAATACATAGCCACTCCATAATTAATTGTTTTAGTGAAAGACTGGATGCTCGAAGCAGATGGTAAAGAATCTGCCTGCAATGAGGGGACCCAGGTTCGATCCCTGGGTCAGGAAGATCCCCTGGAGAAGGGAATGGCTACCCACTCCAGTATTCTTGCCTGGAGAATTCCTTGGACAGAGGACCCTGGTGGGCTACAAGTCCATGGGGTCACAAAAAGTCAGACACGATTAAGCAAATAACACTTTCACTTTCAATGCAGCCAGAGAAGTCTGTTTAGAAGCCTCCACTTTTCTCTACATGAGCCCAGACAGATTTTCCCAAACTCTTCACACTCTTACATACTGTGCTACATCACCTTCTCCATCCTCCACCTTATACACACACAGCAAAAGCTAAGCCCCAGGCTACCAGGACACCTTGTCCAGCTCCTCCCAGCTACTGCATTTCTTCAGATTACCTGTTGGGACACAACCCCATACTACCCAAGTTACTATTTAACTGCTCCTAATTGCTTATTTCTGCCAGCAATTGTGAAGGCTATGGAAGCAGTGGATCTTGTCATAAAATTGAACTCCTTAGGGAACCAAATAACTAACAGCAATATTGGAAAGGGTAATCATTATGGCATTAGAGGATGAGGAGGATTCAAGAGCTGCAGGTAGGATGCTCCATTTGAATCCATTAAATTAAACCCAAAATTCATTTTGGAAATTCTTCAGGTGGAAGAAAACACATCTAAGGGTAGCAACTGTTCTCTGTGCTACCAGTTTGTAATTAACATTTTGTAGACCCAGTCAGGGAGAAGGCAATGACACCCCACTCCAGTTCTCTTGCCTGGAAAATCCCATGGACGGAGGAGCCTGGTAGGCTGCAGTCCATGGGGTCTCTAGGAGTCGGACACGACTGAGCGACTTCACTTTCACTTTTCACTTTCATGCATTGGAGGAGGAAATGGAAACCAACTCCAGTGTTCTTGCCTGGAGAATCCCAGGGATGGCGGAGCCTGGTGGGCTGCCATCTATGAGGTTGCAGAGTCGGACACAACTAAAGCGACTTAGCAGCAGCAGCAGCAGCAGCAGCAGCAGACCCAGTCAGAGTTGAAACAAATGTATTTGAACCTAGATTCCATCCTTGCATAAATTCTCATCTAGTGAAACTACTGAAATCACTGATAAACATCTTAGGAATGAATCTAAGCTTTTATTGCATAGATACCTAGTTGTAACTTAGATGAACCAGAATGCCTATAGTTGAAATAAACTGATTACTTGAGTGCTATTTTGCAAATGACAAAACGTAGGTGAAGGAAATAAACATAGAATAGTTTCGGACATGGCATTAAAATATTGTCCATCCTAAAGGAAATCAGTCCTGAATATTCATTGGAAGCTCAAGATCATACTTTGGCCCCCTGATGCCAAGAACTGACTCACTGGAAAAGACCCTGATGCTGGGAAAATATTGAGGGTGGGAGGAGAAGGGAATGACAGAGGATGAGATGGCTGGATGGCATCACCGACTCAATGGACATGACTTTTAGTAAACTCTGGGAATTGGTGATGGAGAGGGAGGCCTGGCGTGCTGCAGTCCATGGAGTCACAGAGTCAGACACAGCTGAGAGACTGAACTGAACTGAACTTTTTTTTTTCTTTCTTTCTCTTAACTCTACATAAAGGCACTGAGAAACTCTGGATGTCTCAATTAAGTATTACTTTTAAATGTCCTTAAACACACACACACTAATACAGAAGCCTAGTTTCCTTCTGAGACTATTACATGACATTTTTGCCATTCTGGGTAATTCATTTGGGAAGATAACTCCCTCAAAAAATTAAACTTAGTTCTTGAGTCTGAGACAGTATTTATAATTTCAGTGTACATTTCTAGGCTATACATAACCATTTTCTGCATACTGAACTGATGAGCTTTCCTCTATTTAAACTAATCCTCAGATGAAAATGTGACTTCCTTATTAAATTGGGCACATTGAGTCTATAAAAGGTTCAGCTCACTCGGTATAATTGGTGCCGTTTTTCAAACGTCACCTAACTTCCAATTAAGCAGTAGCTTCAACAATAAAGGAAAGTTGATCAGGAAGCAGTAAGTTGCTAATTTAATTACCAAAATGCATTAAGCCTCAAGAACTAAAGTCTTGCAAAGCATTCCTAAATGACCCTAAAATTATCAGAGGTAGTTAAGTTTAAAATTTAATTTGTAAAGGCAAAACAAATTCTATAATAATTGGTTATCACCTTCCTTATACACCAAACAAAAGCTCCTAAAAACCATTTCTGATTTTGGAATCTCCCTCCCCATAAGGTCCCCCATCTTACCTTCCAATTTGGATAAATGTCAATTTATAACTATTTTAAATGAGATTTGGGGACTTCCCTGATGGTCCAGTGCTTAAGATTCTGTGCTTCCACTGTAGAAGGTGCAAGTCCAATCTCTGGTTGGGGAACTAAGATCCCATATACCTCATGACCAAAAAAACCCAACAAACCAAAAAAACAAACCCTGATGACCAAGGAACCTTCATAGCAGCTCTGAATGCAAACCTCTGAATGCAAACCTTCAGTCCTCTTACATATGAGAGAGAAATAAAATTTATATATATATATTTTTAGAAAAATAGTTTTATTTTATTTTACTTTTTACTTTTTTTCTTTTTTTAATTTAATTTAATTTTTTAAATTTTATTTTATTTTATTTTTTAACTTTACAATATTGTATTGGTTTTACCATAAATCAACATGAATCCACCACAGGTATACATGTGTTCCCCATCCCAAACCCTCCTCACTCCTCCCTCCCCGTACCATCCCTCATTGGAGGCTAATTACTTTACAATATTGTATTGGCTTTGCCATACATCAACATGAATCCACCACGGGTGTACATGTGTTCCCCATGCTGAAACCCCCTCCCACCTCCCTCCCCATCCAATTCCTCTGGGTCTTCCCAGTGCACCAGCCCCGAGCATCCTGTATCATGCATCAAACCTGGACTGGTGATTTGTTTCATATATGATATTATACATGTTTCAATGCCATTCTCCCAAATCATCCCACCCTTGCCCCCTCCCATAGAGTCCAAAAGACTGTTCTATACATCTGTGTCTCTTTTGCTGTCTCACGTACAGGGTTATCATTACCATCTTTCTAAATTCCATATATATGCATTAGTATACTGTATTGATTTTTTCTTTCTGGCTTAACTTCACTCTGTATAATAGGCTCCAGTCTTATCCACCTCATTTGAACTGATTCAAATGTATTCTTTTTAATGGCTGAGTAATACTCCATTGTGTATATGTACCACTGCTTTCTTATCCATTCATCTGCTGATGGACATCTAGGTTGCTTCCATGTCCTGGCTATTATAAACAGTGCTGCGATGAACACTGGGGTACATGTGTCTCTTTCAATTCTGGTTTCCTCACTGTGTATACCCAGCAGTGGGATTGCTGGGTCGTATGGCAGTTCTATTTCCAGTTTTCTAAGGAATCTCCACACTGTTCTCCATAGTGGCTGTACTAGTTTGCATTCTCACCAACAGTGTAAGAGGGTTCCTTTTTTTCCACACCCTCTCCAGCATTTATTGTTTGTAGACTTTTGGATCACAGCCATTCTGACTGGCGTGAAATGGTACCTCATTGTGGTTTTGATTTGCATTTCTCTGATAATGAGTGATATTGAGCATCTTTTCATGTGTTTGTTAGCCATCTGTATATCTTCTTTGGAGAAATGTCTATTTAGTTCTTTGGCCCATTTTTTGATTGGATTGTTTATTTTTCTGGAATTGAGCTATAGGAGTTGCTTGTATATTATTGAGATTAATTCTTTGTCAATTGCTTCATTTGCTATTATTTTCTCCCATTCTGAAGGCTGTCTTTTCACCTTGCTTATAGTTTCCTTTGTTGTGCAGAAGCTTTTAATTTTAATTAGGTCCCATTTGTTTACTTTCGCTTTTATTTCCAAAATTCTGGCAGGTGGGTCACAGAGGATCCTGCTGTGATTTATGTTGGACAGTGTTTTGCCTATGTTCTCCTCTAGGAGAACCTTCATAGCATCTCTGAATGCAAACCTTCAGTACTCTTACATATCAGAGAGAAATAAAGTTTATATGTTTTTTTTTAAAGATTTCTTCAATGTCATTTTCTTTCTCCAGTTCTTTATAGTCCTCTTCCTATGTTATCACTCTGCTTCTCTTGTGTCACAGATAGAATTTCATTCAACTATAATAGACTGCTTCATGGTACATTTCCAGTCTTCCAAGGCACATGGTCTAAGATTGATATCTACCACTTGTGTGCATTTCCAATTTAAGAATAATTCCCTGGCTTAGTTTTAAGGGAAAAACAAGCAATACGACTATCCAGTACTTTAATATTACATACACTATAGACCCTATATCAAGATTAACTTACATATCAGTTTCAAACCCTAACTCTGTCTGGTGAAGTCTGTTAGGGCACAGTTATGGTTACCGGAAAACTAAAACTTCAACAGTGCAATATAAAAGCAGCTTGGAATGTTTGACTTTTGCTTTCTATAACTGAGGATTTGAAGTCAATTTCTAGACTATACATGAACCAGCAAAGTGTTTCCATGTATAAGACTGGCGATTGAGACACGATTATGAGCTGGCTTTTGAAAAGGTACTTCTCATAAGTACTTTCAAAATACACTTTGATATAAACTTATAACAATGATTAGTATGAAATTGTCAGTACTTTATCATGGCTTGTACAAAATAAGCATTAACAATAAATGTTAGCAATCAGGCTGGAAGATTATCTTTGCTACTTACTAGTTTTACGTGACTTTGGGCCTCCCTGATTCTTTCCCAGTCTCCCTGTTTTCATCTACCAAATGGAAACATTTATGCCTACTTCACAAGAGAAGCAGCATGACGAAACAAAGTTGAATGCAACAATGTTCATGAAAGTACTAGTAAGAGCCTGAAATAAGTGTCCCCAAAATGTTTATTGAATTTGTTGGATAGTCAAAAAGGCTTTTTCAGAAACAGAATCTACCTTGAGTTAAAAGCTTCATCCTTTTCTTCCTGAATGATTCATGTGAATGTTGTCTGAGGAACACATTCAAGAAGTAAAAAGAAGATAATATAAAGAAGACAAAGAGAATAAAAACAAAGCCAGATGCCTGGACATTTTCAAAATAAGTCTATTTAGAATTGGTTTAATTTGGGCACTGAAAACATGAGAACCTGGAAATATATAAATAAACTGGTGGTTTTAGGGTTGCAGAAAGAATATCACCACCAATTCTTTATAAATTAACTCATTTCACATGGTTAAGATGAAACATTTTTAAGTGAACTTTTTTCAGGGAGTTAAAGGGACAATTTCACAAAGTAATGTTATACGAATCTTTTGAAGGCTGTTTTATAATCATGAGCTGACGTAAAGGGAGTGTTTACATCTCCAGAAGTGAATGTACTCAAGTAGGTTGAAATCCTTTTACTATTCGAAGCAGCTACTCCCTGATCTACTGGGGCTCCACCACCTTTCTCAAACTCTTCTAAACACCTTGCCTCAGCTCTACAACAAGCTGACAATAGGCAGCAAGAGAACAGGCAGAAAAACGAGAGTTAAATTGCTTCATGCTCCAAAGGCCACAGCGTTTTTACAGGTTATGCTTTTTTTCTAATTGGAACATCTTTCACCAAAACATGACTGTGTCTGACTCCTACTTGACAATGTATTAGGTGTGTAATCTTGAGCCGTTACTTTGTCAACAAAGGTCTTTCTAGTCAAGGCTATGGTTTTTCCAGTGGTCATGTATGGATGTGACAGTTGGACTATAAAGAAAGCTGAGCACAGAAGAATTGATGCTTTTGAACTGTGGTGTTGGAGAAGACTCTTTGAGAGTCCCTTGGACTGCAAGGAGATCCAATCTGTCCATCCTAAAGGAGATTAGTCCTGGGTGTTCATTGGAAGGACTGATGTTGAAGTTGAAACTCCAATACTTTGGCCACCTGATGCGAAGAGCTGACTCATTGGAAAAGACCCTGATGCTGGGAAAGACTGAGGGCAGAAGGAGAAGGGGATGACAGAGGATGAGATGGTTGGATGGCATCACTGACTTAATGGACATGAGTTTGAGTAAACTCCAGGAGTTGGTGATGGACAGGAAAGCCTGGAATGCTGCAGTCCATGGGGTCGCAGAGTCGGACACGACTGAGCGACTGAACTCAGCTGAACTTGAGTAAGTCTCTTCATTTCTCTGGGTCACAGGTATTTCTTTGTAAAATGACTATATTAGATCAGAAAATTGCCAAGGCTTTTTGTAGCTCTAAAAATTCTCTGATTCCATGGTTGTCTGGCTTGAAAACCAACACATATAAACAGCCATCACACTGATAAATTGTGTTGTCAGGGAGTTCAATACCTGAACTTGAATATGATTAAAAAGCAGCTGAATGAAGCTGACTTCTCAGCAGCTAACTGCATTTGGTCTTTGAACTAGATATTTCATTTTTCCCCAGATCAAGGGAAGGCAAAGTCTTTGAGATACCATCCTTAAAGCCACACCCTCATCCCCCTCTGCATCCCATTCCAAGAAAGAAGCCCAACCTCAGCTTCCTATTTCTAGGAAGCTTCTTCATGATCTAAAATCAATTGATTCTGCTCACAGCTGAATGTGATTTCACAGACCTGCAGGTCAAAGGCCATCCTTTCCTATACAAGAAAAAACATTCTGTGGATGAGATAGACTGAAAAACATGGAAGAGAAAGAATAATAACACAACTGGAAAGAATTAAGCTTCAGCTTCGCTAGAGGTGAAGAATCTGCCTGCAATGCAGGAAACCCAGGTTCAGTCTCTGGTTCGGGAAGATCCCCTGGAGCAGGGAATGGCTACCCACTGCAGAATTCTTGCCTGGAAAATCCCATGGATAGAGAAGCTGGGAGGCTACAGTCCATAGGGTCACAAAAAGTCAACACAACTGAATGACTTTCAGTTTCAGTTATTTCAGTTAGGATGTTCGAATGGAGATTTTGTTGGGGAAAAAATAAATGGAAAGTCTCTAGCTTTCTACACTTGAACCCAAACACCTTACAGTGTCAGGAAATCAGGAACTTAAACTGTTACAAGAAATATAACAGGTCTTACAGAAAGCTTATACCTTATCAGAGAGAAAACTCTGCAGGCTGTTAATTCCTTGGAAGAGGTGTGGCTTTAGAGCCACAAAATTAAAATTCATAAAAGTTTTGCATGAGACTCTCGAACAGAACATTACATCAGGTAAACTATCATTCTCTTTTGGATTAAAGTCAAATTGTATCACCATCTCGGGACCATCTTCCTAGGGGTACAGTCTTATGACCCCGATTATGACCCAAAGTGAATCTTAAGTTGTAACTTGAGATAGATAGCAAAGCTATATAAGTCCTTAACAAAGAAACTGACCTAGCAGTGAATGAACGTGATGCCTCAACTGTTAGGATTGGGTGCCAAACTGTTTCAAACCTGAGATGAGATTGGTCCTGACTGTCCAAGAAAAGCTAAAAAATAAATTAATCAATTAAAAGATTGGGAAATCTGTGGGTCTGTAATACCTCATATCTTCCAGAGCTTCGTGTGAGAATATGCAGGTACCATGATGGGTCCACTCTGACTGGGCACCACAGGCTGGGCCATGAGCCCTGCTGGTTCAGGGATTTGTTATGATGGATTTCAGGCCAGTTCTGGCCCCAAGGCATCTCAGGAGAAGCTTTCAGCCACAACTTGGCACTTTGTACGGCCAAGACTCAGCCTCTCACCACTGTGTATGACCTCCTCTCAGAGTTGGAAGCCAGCACATGAAAAGAACACTTTGTGATGGATTAGATTGGGGTCTGAAGGTCAGGTAGCAGCTCCCCCAAACCCATCTTCACATGTTTAAATCAATAAGTTCTAGTACATTTACTGAGCTATATAACTATTGGTATCACCACAAACCAATTTTAGATAACTGTCATCTCCCCAAAAGGATCCCTCATGCCTGCTGACAGCTAATCGCCATTCCCACCACCGGCCCCAGGTCAGTGTGTATGCTGTGTGTCCTTCTCTTCCCCCCACTCCCAGGCCCTCAGTTTATTTCCCAGTATACACTGAACAGAGGGGTCACCCACGTTTCCCGGCAAAAGACAGTGTCTATACCATCAGCCATCTTGTAGAGGCTGGACACAAATGCATACATGTAGGTACCCACACACATGCACACACACATGCACACGCGAGCACACACACACACACACACACTACCCAGGGAATGATGTCACACCCTCCCCATCCAGCCCATCAGGGAGAAGTCCAACAGTGATCCAGAATGCTTCCAACTCAGCTATTACAGGGATGGCCACAGTTTTCCAAAGCTGCAGGAAACCTGAATATTATCCTCCATGATAGACACCATGTTTAGAAATCAGTATCACTCAGACTCTTAAACTGAGGATCCTTGCTGTGCTTCCTGAAGACGATATCCTTGAATTCAAAGGAGAAAAACCATAAGAGGGTCAAAGAACTGAAGAAAATAACCATAATCAAACAGCTTCGGAAAAACCAGGCAACCACATACTCAATTTTTTTTTTTAAATGTAACCAGATTTTTTTTTTAAACTTTACAATATTGTATTAGTTTTGCCAAATATCGAAATGAATCTGCCACAGGTATACCTGTGTTCCCCATCCTGAACCCTCCTCCCTCCTCCCTCCCCATACCCTCCTATCAAAGGTTAAATATAGTTCTAGTAAAGTGTAGAAAGAGAATCAAAGGAGCATTTTCAACGTGCTCTTCTGAAGCGCGTGTAAGAAATCAACGTCCACCTTTTGTGTTCTTTTGTCGTGTGTTGCAGAGAGAGGTTACCTAGGCATTTTCTGGTAGGAAGAAACCGACATGCAAACAGGTAAATCCACCTTGTGGAGGTCAGAGAATGTGACGCTCTGATCACTTATTCTGAGAAGTGGACCTGGGCTCTGTCATCTATAAACTGAGGAAATGGGCACTGGCTATTATGCTTCCATCTTGAAAAACCAGACCCATAGTATGAGGCCATTCTGTGGCAAACAACCCTGAAACACACTTTAATGTAACTAATATCCACATCAAATTCATTTTGTAATATTTAAAATTTTTCACTGATGGAAAAACAGCAGCAAAAAGGATTCAAGCAAATAAACAGCAAAACAGCACATTCTTTTAAATTTTTTTCAGATAGAAAAAAATGGATAGTATCTTTCATAAGGATGAAGTGCATCCATTTAAGACTTCAGAAAAAAATTTCATACCAATTTAGCCCAGTTGCTAAAAATTCTGTTTCATATGAATATCACAGTTTCTTGTTTTCCTCTCCTGAAAATGCATTGTGACCAAAATGTATAAAACATTGGCTGAGCGTACACCAAAAGCATCTTCCTAAGAAAAAGGCAAAATAGAAATGAAAAATTTGAATCCCTATAGTTTATTTTGAAGCATAAAAAGCAGACATTTTTTAAATGCTTGAAATCCCACAGTCCCAACCTTGGCAACATAGCTCATATATTCTTGCATTTTCTACTTCTGAAACAGAGAAAAAAGAAGAGAACTTAAATCCATTGGCTAGAATCAATTCACCTGCTTCTCACATTACCTTAACTGAATTTCAAAAATAATCTAATCCCCACATTTGAATTAACAGGCAGAAAATTAAGTTTGGACTGCTACTTGATTCTTTACTGCATTAAGAAGAACACACCAATCTGTTTGCCATACACTAGGGTAAAACAATGCTAAGGCATTAAACACAAGGGAATACAGTCCAGTTGTAAAATATATTTATCCATCAGTCTGGGGATAATTAACTCAGAGAAGTTAACTTTTATATGAAACACACCAAGTCAAAGAATACCCAAAGAAGACACACAACAGAAGTAAACCATCATCATTAATGTAAAAAATGTAGTGCAGATCAAGGACAATCTAACAGCTTAAATGACCAACACCAGGCTACGAGTACACTTTCTGATATTATAAACAGCAGAAATTAAGCTTCTGAAACAAGGACTGGAAACGCATTTCCACAACACCCTGTACACATCAGCAAAGTAGGCTCCATATAGTGTCATGAGGAATCAGCTGACACCCCACGAGTCTTTCATTACAAACAGCATTCATGTCTTTCACAGACCTTCATTCAACTATTCATTTAGAAAGAATTCTTCTTCAAAAAAGAAGCCATTTAATTGTGTGTTTCATATTAACATAAAAGGGGTTGAGTCCTAATTGGGTCAACTTTTTACCAAATAACTACTACAGAATCAATTATTTCCACACTCAAACAAATAAGTATAACTGAAAAGCTTCTCAACTATTGGGAAGCAGTTAAATTCCAACACGTGTTACTACATATAATAAAATTCTTCATCAAGAACACCAATGCAACCCATCTTTGTTCTGACAAGCAGGAATTCTCACTTAATTTTTTAAAGAATCAAACAAACCTCTTCTCCTACTCCCCATTATTGGGGACTGGTTCAGGTTCTACAAATCACACATCTATGACCTTCCCATTATCAAAATCCCAAATTCCAGGTGTGCTTATTTCCAAAGTTCTTGCAGGAACTTTCAACTAGAGCAAAAGGATTTTACAATCATGTTTCCCATACTGAAAAACAAGACATCATTCATAAACATTCCCAAAAGTCAGCTTATTATACTTTGACAAAATAACAGCATTTACCTTAAACTGCACCAAAACAACTTTAGTAGACATTGACAACAATGCAATAAAAGAGAAAGCATTGGCCTTCCCATTTTTGAAAATCCCATATGCTCCCACTCAGCAGAACAGATCTGAGACTCACACATTTTATGTGTCTTCCAAATACAGCCAGCACTGTGACGAGAGCACAAGAGATAATGAAGACCAGATGCCTACCTTCGCTGGTAGCCACATTCTTCTGGGCTTGGGTCGGCGTGTGATCTGTACTTGAGCTCACGTCGGATGAGATGCTTGAGCTGCCTTTGCCTAGAGAAAACAAAAACGAGGAGCTTTTGAATTTTGTCATTTCAGAACTGGACTGTGCCTTCCACTCCATCTCACACCAAGCCATATCACTCGTTTCCAAGAAAGGAGCCATAACACTAAGAATGAAGTTTATTAGTTTTCTGGCCTCATGCATTAAATATCTTTGGGGAAATATCTGACCCATGCCATTACAGAGCTAAAGCCCTATTATAATATGGCTTGACTATCAACTCAGGCGATTATAAGGTATCATCAAACATGATAACGTAATATAGTTTTGGCATATACGTGAATAAGAGAGTGTGAGTGAGAGACACATCTACAGTATTAATTTTTTCTTTCCAACTATAAATTATACATTTTCTGGTAAAGGACAAAAAGCAAATCTAGGAATGAGGCATCATCCAAGGGGCAAGAGCCTGCTGGCTCCAAACAGCTGCATTGCCTTAAAAAAAACAAATTCCCTAATTTAATGGGTTCTTCGTTAAAACAAACAAAAAACCTGCTTTGTTCTTCTAATGCAGGGCTTCTTAAATGGGGATGCCTCCTCCTCAAGTGGACATCTGGCAATGACTGGTTTCGTTTTTAATTGTCACAGTGGGGGAAGGTGTGCTGCTGGCATCTGGTGGGTAGAGGCCAGGGAAGCTGCTCAATGTCTTACAATGTGCATGACAGCACCCCACAGTTTTAAAAAAATAATCCAGACCAGAGCATCAGCTGGGCTGAACTTGAGAAATCCGGGCCTAAATAACCTAACCTCAGCTGACAACTGACTTTCTGCTCTTCTAACTTTAAATCTGAACATATGCCAATACATTAATACTGCTGAACATTTTGTCTTTCAATCATGTCTGACTCTTTGCGACCCCATGGACTATAGCCCACCAGGCTCTTCTGTCCACAGCATTCTCGAGGCAAGAATACTGGAGTGGGTAGCCATTTCCTTCTCCAGGAGATCTTCCCGACCCGGGGATCGAGCCTGGGTCTCCTGCACTGCAGGTAGACTCTTTACCATTTGAGCCCCCAGGGAATGAAAGTCTAAAAACAGGACACACACTGTATAAGGAGGGAGGTGCCAGTGACCACTGGGCAGATTCTGAGATGATCTCCATGGTACCTGCTGCAGACTGAATGGCTGTTCCCAAATCTCATGTCTTAAAAGTTAATCTCCAGTATGATGGTTTTAGGAGGTGATTATAGTATTTGGAGGTGATTAGATCATGACAGTGGAGCCCTCATGAGTGTGATTAGTGCCCTTATTGAAGAGACCCCAGAGTGCCCCCTGTCCTTTTATCATGTAGGGATACAGGGAAAAGATGGCCATCTATGAACCAGGAAGCAGCTCCTCACCAGACCTTGATATCAGACTTTTCAACCTCCAGAACTGTGAGAATTAAATATCTGTCACCCAGTCTATGGTATTTTGTTGTAAGCAGCCTGAACAGGCTAAGCCAGTGCCCATGCCCTTGGTAATCTGCTCCCCTTGTGTGTGGACAGAATTTGCAATTTGTTACTAAGCAATAGGACATGGCAATGGTGAGAGGGTTTTGCAGATGTAATTAAATTTCCTATAGCATTGACTTTAATCAAAAGGGTGATTATCCTGGGTGGGCCTGACCTAAAAACCTAAGTAAACCCTTTTATAGAGCCTAGAGGAGGGAGACTCTTCCTCCTTGTCTTGAAGATGCAAACCATCATGCATGCTACAGCTGCAAGGAGAAATTCTACCAACCCTACATGAGCCTGGAAGAAGATCCAACTTCAGATGAGAAAGCCGACCAGGCCAACATCTTGATGACAGCTTTGCAAGATCCTGAACAAAAGATCCAGCTGACCCAAGCCAAGAATTCTGAGCCAAGGAAACAGTGAAAGAATAGATATATCTTGTGATAAACTTTGCTAAATTCATGGTAATCTGTTATGCGGCAATAGAAAACTAAAACAATGACCAGTCAATGACGTCCCAAATGAACTCTTTTCATGCCACAAATTATGATCTAGATTCTTACACACAGCTGAGAAACACTGTTTTCAAATAGTCTTCTCTGCACAGTGGTACATAACCCAGTTGGGTGGAGGGAGTTTACAGTCTATGAAAGGACAATGTAGAAAAGCACAAATGGGCTTGCGCTGAAAGAGCTTCAGGATTTTGTTTGCTAATATTGAGGGCAATGGAGGAATCCAAGTTCATTGGTGATATCACCTGAGCAGGGAATTCAAATGGCTGTTGCTTATTCTTGCCACTGCACATCGCTCATTATGACTTATCGCTCTGAAACAATTCTGTCATTCCCGTCTTTGCCCATTTCACATGCAGGTGGAGAAGCACACAGCAGTTTCTCTTGGAGACCAATGCCTTGACCTCTGCAGAAAGCCATACCGAGAACACAGGAGTACCAGGCAAAGTGCTCAGTTCAGCGACCATCACAACTATCAGTCACTCTGTCCTGTATCCATCATGGCTGCCAGCTTCTCGTGCAATTGGAGTGATCCGCTCTTTTGAATGTTTCAAGTACTATGTCTGGAGTCTCTGGCTTCAAAACCCTGCTCTACCATTTCCAAGCCACATACATATCCATGAACAAGTCACTCAAACTAAATCTTGTTTCATCTCCTGGTATGTGAAGATGGAAACCTCTTGCACTTTATGCAAATGGGTATCATGGTGCCCAGGCTTTGGTGTGTGTATCAGTCAGGTTTCTCCAGAGAAACAGAACTGATAGATGTGTAAATATCTCCCACTAGGATACATGTCAGGATCAGGGGAAATTATAGAATTATTTCTATCATATATATATATGGGATTTTCATATATTCATATATATGAGATACTGATTTGACCAAAAAGTTCATTTGGATTTTTCCATTATCTCATATAAATATTGGCCAATCCAATATTTATACATATATATATGACACATATATATTAAAAATATACATTATAAAATATCTACACACATAATATACTATATATAGATACAGAGTCAGAGAGAAAGAGATTTAAAGGAATTGGCTCACAGAAGAGTTGGAGCTCACAAGTTGGGAATCCGTATGTAGGGTAGGCGTGCAAGCAGGATGGAAACTCAAGTAGGCGTTAATGCTGCAGCCTTGAGGCACAACTATTTTCAAATAAACCTCACATTTTACTTTAAAGGCCTTAAAGTGATCAGACTGAAGGCCCACTGTCCAATCAATAGTCATTATCAAAGGTAAACTTAAAGTCAACTAAAACAGCAGATGGTAACCACATTTATAAATCACTTTAACGACAAAACCTAGATTAGTGTCAGATTCCATAACTGTGTTCTATGGCCTGGCTAGGCTGACACAGACAACTTTCTATCACGGTGTCAGACCCACAGGAATTGAAAATCCGTATTTGCCACGCACCATGCCTGGAAGAAGATCTGTCAGACTCTCTAAGCTTCACTGCCTTTCATCCATAAAACAGAGATAAAAACAAATAAAAAACCAACTACTCATTTCCTCTATTAAAAATAGGGGAATTATACCCCCACCTCTCAGGGTGGGAGAGGCTGCTATGAGATATGGTTTATAAAAGCATTCAGTCACATCCGGTCCTGGAGAGAGTCCACTGCATGATCGTTTAATATTGACCCAAAGATCACAGTTCAATTTGTATCAGGAAATAAGAAATAAAATGTAAAACACTAATTATTATTTGACTATATATGCATATATAATAGCAAATAAATATTATGTATGCTTATAAATTAAATTCTACATGCCTTATAGATCTAGTAAAAATCCCTCAAGCATAAACAAAGTTGGCAATTCTGCTCTCTATCCAACTGCTACACGAAAGTTTGTTTATTTGATCAATGGCCAAAACCCCCATTAGGGGTGGTTAGCATATCCAAACCGTGCCGGTTGGATTTGGTAAAGTAAAATTTTGCTCTTTATTGAATTTCCTCCCAAGCGGGCTAGAAGCCTAAATGAGGGCAATTGAACAAACAATTAGGTATCAAATATATAAACATCAAAGAAAGTGAAGACTAACAATGCACTGAGGTTGGTAGGTGTTGCCTGTAACAGGTGAGCATACACTTCTGTGAATCTCAACCACCATATGGACAAATTAGCCAGTGGGTCGATCACTTCAGGGACTTGAGGTGCACTGTTAACCTAAGCATGTTAGTGAAGAATTTGATCCCAATCACAGATCCCTTCAGGCTTTCTGTTAGAGGGTGCCAGGTTCTCCCAATGTCTGAAAAGATGTTCATTAAATGAGGATCCTATTTGAACAAGATTTCAAATCTCTTTTAGTATAAAAATCTCCATGTATAAAACTGCAACACTAAATATCTTTTCTCATTCCCAGTGCCCAGGCTGACTGTGCAAAAGCAGATGTTTAAAACAAGACAGACGTTCCATTGTTATTTATTGACAACATGAGAAAGGCAAAGGGAGGAAGAGGAAAGATCAATCAATACATAACAAAAATGAATCAGTGGGGTCCTATGCTCTCTAACATTCTTAAGAGTCCAATAAATCCCTTGCAAAATTGATTCCCTTTATCAATTCCAGATTAGATGCATCAAATTCATTCCTGCGGATTTCGGTCAAAGACCCCTGACAGGAAATGCACAACGGAGCACGTGGATACATGTGGTGGGGGCCGTAGCCCTTTATTTCCTGTTTCTCTCAGGTACCTTGATTCCAAGTGGCTGCTGCAGGTACACCCTGAGAACCTTATTTAATATCAAATGTCCACACCAAAGGAAAGAGAGTTCTTTTTTCTCAGAATTAGGTCAAGGGAGCAGTGGGTCATGTTTGTGTATTGAATTCACTGTTATTTTCCTGACTGTTATCTTGAGATCGTTTCTTATCTTCTTTGATCCACGGTTCAAATGTCTGTGTGTACAGAATAATAATATTAGTTATCTCAAAGAATGATCTGGCCTAATCCCTGGCCCAGGTGCAGATTAGCTTTTGGAAAGAAACTGAACACATATTCTTGAAGCATATTAGCTCTTTCAGGCCAACGGGAATTTTATAGATGAGTTCTCCAGAGTCGGAGATATTGATGGAGAGTGAAATGAGGAGGTATCAAATACAAGGCCCCTGTTTCACTTCATTGTGAGCAGAAAACAGTAGATGGTGTCCTTTGCTTTGCTTCTCCTATTTTTTGTTCTTTCTGGTGAGGGTTGAAAGCACAATTTAAGGAGCACAACAGTGAGAATGGAAAAGAAGCAGAGAGATCTCAGAGTCACGTTTTGAGTCTTTTTTTTTTTCTTTCCTATCAAGCCATTTAATGTCCTAACTGGAACTTTCTTTACTCCCTTTTTCCCAAACTACCTAACAGGTGGCCTCAGGCTCAATGATCAGGACTCACACGTTGTAACTGGAGGGTGATCTGGGACAGAGACAAAGATTGGTTAACTGAGCACCTACTTTATGCTGCCCTATGCTGGACCCTTCTCCTAAGAGGCCACAGTTCTCACAGGTTTATGTCCATCCTGAGAAAAGCCTAGGACAATTTTCAGCATTTTCCTCTTTGCTAAGAAATGCAAGATTTGCTTCAGGGTGCTGACATTCTTTCAATATTTTTTAAAAATATATATAACATAAAATTTGCCATCTTCACTATTTTTTACTTGTAATTCAGAGGTATCCACTCACAGTGTTGTACACCCATCACTACTGTTTCCACAACTTTTCCATTACCTGACACAGAAATTCTGTATCACAGCCCCATAAATCTCCATCCCTCCCTCTTTCAGTCCCAGGTAATCTCTACCTGCTTTGCATCTCTATGAATTAGCCTATTCTGGATATTTCCTATAGATAGAGTCATGCAATCTTCATCCTTTGCTTTTTTTTTTTTCACTTATCATATTTTCAATGGTTCATCCAAGTTGTACGTCCCTCCTTTTTGTGGCCAAATAATATTCCACTGTGTGTATGTTCCACGTTTGGGGGTGCACTGATGGGCACTTCGCATGTTTCTACCTTGTAGCTACTGTGACTGATGCTGCCTTGACAGAGGCCTGGCTTCAGTACTGGCGGCTTGTAATTTAGAAACTTCTGGTGCTTGTTGTTTCTAGCTGAAATCAGATCCTGAGGGCTGTGGCTGAAGCCAGGGGAGGAGAACAGAGTACACAGAGTTCTTCCAGGAGAGAAACTGTGACAATCCCACTGCTGAGGCAGCAGCTCCTCCAGAGCCATTCACTTCCAATCCTGTGGCAGCTTCCGGGTTGAGCAGCCAACTGGCCCAGATCACAGACAGTAACAGAGCAGCACAGGGCTTTGGGGTCTGAACACACACCTGCTGCAAAGCTCGGCTGAACACAGCTCCCTCTTCCAAAGGCTGTGGGATGTTGATTGGAACTGGACTGCCAGGGGATGCCTGGGGATGGCCCCTTTCTCTCCGTCTTGGGGACAGTCCATGTTTTCTCTAGCAGAAGCAAGAGCTTCAGCCTCCAGGCAGACAGCTCAGGAGCGGGTGTCCCCGCTCCAACACCACACAAGGGAAACCATGATGTGAATGCAAGCCCAGACTCAACCACACAGGACCCTGCAGGATACTTCATCATTTAACTGATGTTACCTTAGAAGCCAAAGGCTAAAGAGAGAAAGAATTCAGGAGAAATGATTTCAGTCGAGCAGTAATCATTTTACATCTCAGCGCCACTCGCTTTACCTTGGTGAAGAAAGCACATATTCTTAGACAAAAATCTCAGTTAAAGCCAATCTTTTCTGCATTGTTCCTGGAGGCTGTGATTACTAAAAAGAAAAAGAATAAAGACACATGATTTTGAAACAGTTCGCTTAAACTCATCCAGGGAACTCAGCAGGATGGCTATAAGTGTGAGTAAAGCGTGAGGTGCCATCTTGCAGTGTGTGTGCACTTTGAACACCCACTGCCTGGACCACAACTTGGCTTTGCTGCTATCTAGCTGATTGAATCAGACATGCAACAAAGGACTGACTCCAAATTGGGAAAGGAGTACGTCAAGGCTTTATATTATCACCTTGCTTATTTAAATTATATGCAGGGTACACCATGTGGAATGCCGGGCTGCATGAAGCACAAGCTGGAATCAAGATTGCTGGGAGAAATATCAATAACCTCAGATACACAGATGACACCACCCTTATGCCAGAAAGCAAAGAGGAACTAAAGAGCCTATTGATGAAAGTGAAAGAGGAGAGTGAAAAGGTTGGCTTAAAACTCAATATTCAATAAACTAAGATCATGGCATCTGGTCCCATCACTTCATGGGCAAATAGATGGGGAAACAATGGAAATAGTGGCAGACTTTCTTTTCTTGGGCTCCAAAATCACAGCAGTTGGTGACTGCAGCCATGAAATTAAAAGACGCTTGCTCCTTGGAAGAAAAGCTATGGCAAACCTAGACAGCACATTAAAAAGCAGAGACATTACTTTGCTGACAAAAGTCCATCTAGTCAAAGCTATGGTTTTTCCAGTGGTCATGTATGCATGTGAGAGTTGGACCATAAAGAAAGCTGCTCGCCAAAGAACTGATACTTTTGAACTGTGGTGTTAGAGAAGACTCTTGAGAGTCCCTTGGACTGCAAGGAGATCCAACCAGTTCATCCTAAAGGAAATCAGTCCTGAATATTCATTGGAAGGACTGATGCTGAAGCTGAATCTCCAGTACTTTGGCCACCTGATACAAAGTGCTGACTCATTTGAAAAGACCCTCATGCTGGGAAAGATTGAAGGCATGGGGAGAAGGGGAGGACAGAAGATGAGATGGTTGGAAGGCATCACTGACTCATTGGACATGATTTTAAGCAAGCTCCAGGAGTTGGTGATGGACAGGGAAGTCTGGTGTGCTGCAGTCCATGGGGTCACAGAGTCAGACATGACTGAGCAACTGAACTGAACTGAGCTGGTTGAGCTGGAGGTAGCTATCTTACTTTCCAAAAACCTCAGTTTCTCCACCTGTAAAATGAAGTGCAAGGATGCTAAGTCATTTCTGTCGTGTCCAACTCTTTTCAACCCTACGGACTGAAGCCCACCAGCTCCTCTGTTCGTGGAATTCTCCAGGCAAGAATACTGAAGTGGGTTGTTATGCCCTCCTCCAGGGGATCTTCCCTATCTAGGGATCGAACTGAAGTCTCTTATGTCTTCTGCATTGGCAGGCAAGTTCTTTACTGCTAGTGCCACCTGGGAAGCCTGTAAAATGGAGTACTAGGAGATATAAACTCATAGCACAACTATGAGTATAAAATCAGGTCAATAAGTCAATTGCTCATAAGGCATACACGTATAATAGATACTTAGTGGTGTTAGCTACTATTAACCATCCTCCCTATTTTTATTATTAATCAGTAATCCAATTTAATTCAACAACTACAAGCTAAACCTACTGTATGTGAAGAGTTATGATTAGCACTAGAAAAAAACAAGACAGTCTATATTGGGTGGGGAAGTAAAACACAGATACACAAGTAGAATTGAACATAAATGCAGTATAAAGTTTTAAACATTAAGGTTTAAACATCTGAAACATAAAAGATTTTAAATCATTAAGTGATAATCTCAAACACTTTGATTCACAAAATTTCATCACTGCTTGGTGTGACTGCTGTTTTCTTTTATAATGATGTTAAAATTATGTAGGTTGTAAACAATCATGTCTGTCTTCTCTACTGGACTTTCAACTTTACGAAGGTAGATTTCATACATATCTATTCACTGCTCTACTCTCTAAAGCAAGCACAGTGGTTGGTATGTTATGGTCACGCGGTACCTATGTGTTAAATGACTTGGCATCAGTGAGTGAAGGATCCACCGAGCAAATAAACTGGAAACGTATTCCTAATGGAATAGCCCTGTTCCCATCATGTTTCCTAACAAACACTACACCTTCCTACGGGCACCACTTAAATCTTTGTTACACCAAAAGACAGGCTTCACATATGGCTATGTGTTGAAATTACAAAATTCATACATATTCTCAGTGGTGACAAACTATATGGTAGTGGTCCTCAACCTTTGTGGCACCAGGGACCAGTTTCATGGAAGATAATTCTTCCAGAGGTTAGCAGGGGCTGGGGAGATGGTGTTAGGATGACTCAAGCAGATTACATTTTTTGTACACTTTATTTCTATTATCACATTATGATATATAATAAAATAATTACACAATTCACCATAATGCAGAATCAGTGGGAGCCCTGAGCTTGTTTTCCAGCAACTAGATGGTCCCATCTGGGGGTGATGGAAGACAGTGGCAGCTGCTCCCCAGTGCTAGCAACACTGTCTCAGCTCCACCTCAGGTCATCAAGCATTAGATTCTCACAAGGAGCACGCAAGCTAGATCCCTCGCATGCACAGTTCACAGGAGGGTTGGCGCTCCTAAGTACAGATGAGACTTCACTCACTTGCCCACTGCTTACCTCCTTCTGTGCAGCCTGGCTCCTAACAGGTCACGGATCTATACTGATCCATGGCCTGGGGGTTGGGGACTACCGCTATATAGTACTCTGTATTAGCTCCTAGGGATGCTATAGCAAATTATCACTAACCAAACGGCTCAAAATAAAAGAAGTTTGTTGTCCCATGATCTTGGAAGCTAGAAGTCTGAAATTAAGGTGCCAGAAGAGCCATGCTCTAGAGAGAATCTGTTCCCTGCCTCTCTCCTAGCTCCTCCTAATTGCCAGCAACCCTTGGCATTCTCTGGTTTGTGGCAGCATATTTCCAGTCTCCACCAGTCATCACATGGCCACCTCCCTTTTATGTGACTCTGCATCCCTTCTTATAAGGACACCAGCCTTATTGAATTGACTCCACCCAACTCCAGTGTGGTGTGTTAGTCGCCTAGTTGTGTCTGACTCTTTGTGACCCCATGGACTGCCACCTGCCAAGCTCCTCTGCCCATGGGATTTTCCAGGCAAGAATACTGGAGTGGGTAGCCATTCCCTTTTTCAGGGGATCTTCCCAACTCAGGGATCAAGCCCAGGTCTCCTGAATTGCAGGCAGATTCTTTACCATCTGAGCCACCAAAGAAGCCCCAGTGTGTCCTCATCTTAATTACACTTGTAAGGACCCGATTCCCAAATAAGGTCACATTCTGATGTTTCAGGAAGGGACGGGGAAGACACTCTTCAACCCAGTAGATTCTCCAGCACTATTTTCTGCACAATTAAGCAGAAAGCCAAAAATCCTACCGTGAATCTATCATTTGAGCATTGATTCAAGTCTCACTGCATGGCAGTATTACTGTGAGAGGAAAAGGAAGATTAGCCATAAGATTTAATGCATCATGGAATGCAGGAATCCTAAAAAAGTCTTTCAGCATTCGAAAAAGCAAGCCCTTGGCATACCATCACGGGTAGTTTTAAGTTGAAAAGGTCAGGCAATATTTCATTAAAGGCACTAAGGCGGAGCCTGCTCCCCCAAGACTCACACCCACCTAAGGGCCTTCAGGCAATGCCTCCAGAGCTAACACAGATGTCAGCTGACACTAAGACAGATGCTGCTGCTGCTGCTGACAGATGGTGCTTCACAGCTGGGTTTCTGAGCAGAGTAATGAGAGGATCAGACCATGGACAGGCTAAAGGGTGCGTGCGTCGGCACAAGAATTTCAGTCGTACTATAAGTCATTCAGAAGACAGTTTTATGCTAATAAGAACACTACAGTTCGCATCAAAGTTCTAAAGGGCTGCTGTGTCCCAAAGATCATGAGAAGACCATGCCTGGCTAAACCATATGGGCAGGGAAAGACAAGCGTTCTTTTTGAAGTTCAAGGCTGTTTCAGCAGGATCTGAGGGCAAATTCAAAGCCACATGCTCATTTCCTGACATCAAGAGTCTCAGTGAGAATAAAGTCGTAAGTAGCTCTTCTGATTCACCCGCTCATTTATTCAGGGTCCCATGTGCCAGCCACCACGTTTGACACAATTCCATGATCAAGTCATCTTGGTGACAGAGGTTACTTTCCCGCAGGATCTTGAGGACAGGGAAGAACAGAGAAAATACAAACTTTACCTTTCAATAGCAATATTTTGTGGTTGCTCAAACCCAGTTCACTCTGACAATTACAGACCTTTGTATCCTGTGGCCCGGAGAAGGCAATGGCACCCCACTCCAGTACTCTTGCCTGGAAAATCCCATGGAGCCTGGTAGGCTGCAGTCCATGGGATCGCTAAGAGTTGGACATGACCGAGCGACTTCACTTTCACTTTTCACTTTCATGCACTGGAGAAGGAAATGGCAACCCACTCCAGTGTTCTTGCCTGGAGAATCCCAGGGACAGGGGAGCCTGGTGGGCTGCTGTCTATGGGGTCGCACAAGAGTCGGACACGACTAAAGCAACTTAGCAGCAGCAGTAGCAGTACCCTGTGGCCACTCACTGACTTTAGGGATTTTATACAAAGCATGCTTATATGTGTTTATCTTAAATATCAATGATGATCTATATAAATTAGTGAAAATTCTGAATTGTGGCAGAGATGGTAAAGAATCTGCCTGCAATGCAGAAGACCTGAGTTCGATCCCTGGGTTGGGAAGACCCCGTGGAGGAGGGAATGGGTACCTACTCCAGTATTCTGGCCTGGAGAATTCCAAGGACAGAGGAGCCTGGCAGGCTATGGTCCATGGGGTCACAAAGAATCAGACATTACTGAGTGACTAACACTGAATAATAAATTCTTAAAGGCATTTTACTATCCTCCTTTCACACATAAGCAGTAAGTTTACCAATAGTGAAAGAGAGAGGGGAAGGGCTATGCAATTTAAATCTGAATCTTATTCAACACAAGATAATCTTAGGATTTTACTATGTTTCACATCTGACATGTCCAATTATTAGGAACTCACAGGCAGAAGTTAGAGAAATATACAAATATATATGTACACACACATATTTATGTCACCAAATATGTCATCAAGATTCTGTCAAGGGAACTAAAAAAGATTCAGACTGCCCTGCCTGGCAAAGAAGATTACAACAAGCAAGCTTTCATACCTACCACCAAGAAGATGCAGACAGTAAAGATTAAGAAAGCACTTAAGTGAAAAAATCAGAACTCATATCTCAGATGCTCAGATAAGTCAGACGCTCAGATAAGCTCAGATGAGTCCCTGACTAGTTGGGTGGCCCTGAGGAAGCTACTCAAGACTTTTCAGCAACAATGAGTATGTCACCTCAGACCAGGAAGAGAGACATTGGAAGAGGTCATCTTCAAGACCCCTTTCCACTCCCACATTCTCTATTCCTCCTTGACTGAAAAAGAGATCAACCCTCTTACAAAGCTACAAACCGCTTTACAACCACAAACCAAGATTCTGCAAGTTAACAGACAAGTGGGAGAGACGGAGTTCTTAACCAACTTCTCCCTTCTTCCACTGAATAGAAATTATACATAAATATATATATGGGACTTCCCTGGTGTTCCAGTGGCTAAGACTCTGAGCTCCCAGTGCAGGGGACCTGGGTTCAATCCCTGGTCAGGGAACTAGATCCCATATGTCACAACTAAGAGTTCACATGCCACAACGAAAGATCCTGCACCCAGGAATGAAGATCGAAGATCGCTCTTGTCACAGCTAAGACCAAGCACAGCCAAATAAATAAATAAAAATAAATTTTAAAAATTATATATATGTATATATTATCATATATAATGTTATATACATGTATATGTGTTTATATATATATATATATATATATATGGTTTCCCTGATGATTCAGATGATAAAGAATCTGCCTGCAATGCAAGAGACCTGGATTTGATTCCTGTATTGCAAAGATCCCCTGGAGAAGGAAATGGCAATCCACTCCAGTATTCTTGCCCAGGAAATTCCATGGACAGAGGAGCCTGGCAAGCTACAGTCCATGAGGCTGCAGAAAGTCGGATACAACTTCAGTGACTAACACACATACAGACACATACACACACACACCAATACATAAAAATACTCTGGCATTAGGGAAATACACAAATGTATTTGTCCACACACATATTTATGTCACCAAATTGCAGCTGCTTTATTTAGTCGCTGTGTCTTGTCTTTGAGCATGTGACTTCGGCCTTGGCCTGTCCAGTGTGATCTTCTTAGTCCCCAAATCAAAGATCTCATTTTATTACCTTCCACACGCTCCCTAAGAGTATCATTATTCTCTACCTCCATTTCTTCCACTTTCCTTGGGGTAAGAGAAGCTTTGCTAGGAACCACAGTGGGAAGCCACAGTTCTCTTCTCTTTCATAGGAGGAGAAATGACCATTCCCAACACAACGCATCTCTGAACACAAAGCACATGAGAAAATGTGCATGGCAGCAGTGTAGTACTTCACAGAGAGCAGAATCCTTCTCCATCAGAACTGGAAGGAAGGAGAGGCCAAAGGAGCACAGTGAGGGTGGTGACTGCCCCCACTCAGAATCCATCCCATCCCTCTGGCTTTGGGCAGCTCTGCCGTGATTGGGTGACAGTGAATTCAACTCTGTCTCCAGCAGGAAGCTCCGCCTGTCCTAAGCCAATCAACATGAGCCCATCCTCACTGCCCAGTGACTGACCAGGCAGATACAAAGGGGCAGGTAAGTGGCCAAAGTTGTCAGTTGTAAGGGGAAAGGTGTTCTCCCTATCTCTCTGGAATACAACTCTTGGGTTTGTTAGCCACCAAATTGCATCAAAAAGGAATATCCACCTTACCATCAAGATAAACACAGCAAAGCAGAAAGACAGAAAGAAGTCAGGTAAGAACGTGGTAAATGCCCACTCAGCCGTGCCTGACTCTTGGCAACCCCATGGACTGTGGCTCACCAGGCTCCTCTGTCCATGGGATTCTCCAGGCAAGAATACTGGAATGGGTTGCCATGCCCTCCTCCAGGGTATCTTACCAACTCGGATTGAACCCACGTCTCCTGTTTCTCCTACACTGGCAGGCAGATTCCTACCACTGAGCCACCCAGGAAGACATAAACCAGTTCAACATAAACCACCAAGACATAAACCAGTGTGAACTGGTCCTGATGCTGGCCATGCAACTGGATTTCTATTATGTGAACCAACAAGGGACTGGTCTGCTGCTCCTGATGATCAATGTTAGAATTGCAGAAATGTATGCTTAGCAAAGATAAAATGTGGCATTCAAGAAAAAAAGAAATTAGGAATCCCTTGGTGGTCCAGTGGTTAGGATTCCACGCTCTCACTGCTGAGCGCCTGGGTTTGATCTCTGGTCAGGGAACTAGGATCCCCCAAGCCAAGTGGAGCAGTCAAAAAAAGAAAGAGAAAACAGAAAAAAAAAATTCATCCTAAAAGTATTTTTTTCTATGTGAAAGCTACAATTTCTTCCTGTAGAGACGGACTCTGAAAGGTGGAATAAGTATAAAGTGGAATAAGTATAAAGAAATCATTTTAGCAGTGATGAATTGTAACATTTGTAAAAAGCACCACCAAGTAAAAGTTAAGAAGCTGTATATATAACCACATGATAAATCTGATAAGGCTTCCAGACCCTGGAAAACAGTTTAATTTGCTCTGGGCAATGAACAGATGACTGGGTAGGTCTTTCTTCTCTTAAAAAAACTTTAATTTAGCTTCCATCTATAATCTACATTGTATTTTTCAAAGCTTTATGCATTAAAAAAAATTGCTCTCCCTAAATTTTGCATTTACAGCCCTTTTATCATATAAATTGCGGTCATAACCTAACTTAAGGTTTGCAGGAGCCAGTGAAGGGAAAGGTCTGGCTTGTATAAAATGAGATACACTAAGCAAAATAAATCCTGCCTGGAACTGGAACAGTTCTTGAATACAGCAACTTAGGAGCTAATCTCTCCTCGCTTTTGAAAATATAATAGCTTTGCCTTTTAGACAAAAATAGATCAAATATTTCACCAATAGCTGTTGTTCCCTTCCTCATTCTCTTTCTTGATGTACAGATCCTAGGTTAATAACTGTAAAATCCTCTAGAATTCTTCTCCTGAACGCTGGTAGTACAAAGGTATCACGTCACCCACAGAGGTGACAGGGGCATTCTGACTATCACATTTTTGTCTGAAGGAAGAACGGGTCACAGGGATCTGATCTTTCAAGCTGTGCATCAGTTCACTCCAGGCCCTTCTTCATTTACCTTCTCACAAGATTATTATACTCACCCTAAAAGTCAAATACCTTTTGTGGAATCCAGATGGAAACTCTAGGGTGTGCTTCATAAAGACTTTGTTGTCATGCAATTTACAGGATCTTCACTGATTTAAATAAAAAGTAAACATTTCAGGCATTTGTGATGAACTTTTTTTCAATGTAAAGATATCTAAGGAAATGTTTTCAGACTAGCAGAATAATTTTGCCTGCCTCCAGACTTCTATCTTTTACAATAAAGAGATAGAATGAAGTATTTTGCCATCTTCCCCTACTCCTGGTGAGATGTCACAGATACTGATATTCACATCACCAGATGACACCAGCCCAGTTTAAAACCCCTTAACAGTTTCCTACTGGGTTTGGACTTAAGCCCAAACTCCCTACTATGGCCCATGAGACTGTGTGACAGCAGCCACTGCTCTCCCCAGAGGGTCCCCAGAGAAGGACTCTGTCTGCTGAGATCACTGCTACTCACAGTGCCGGCTGCTTGCCGACTCTCAATAAAGACTTGAAGGAACCGGGAAATAGCTATCAGGTAAACACAGAATTTGCCTTTCTAGTTTACCAAACTATAAAACTAGTAAGTTTTTAAAACGCAAAGAATATCCAAATACAGATAAATAAACAACATAGATCAATACGGCTTCCCAGGTAGCTCAGTGGTAAAGAATCCACCTGCCAAGCAGGAGATGTGGGTTCGATCCCTGGGTTGAGAAGATCCCCTGGAGAAGGAAATGGCAACCCACTCCAGTACTCTTGCCTGGGAAACCCCATGGACAGAGGAGCCTGGAGGGCTATCGACCGTGGGGTCCCAAAGAGCCGGACACAACTTGGCAACTAAACAATGACAAGATCAATATGAGACAATGATTCAGTGAAGATTCTGAACGCTGAACACTTAAAAGAAATGCCACTTGTATGCTTTAAATCCATAGGAAAACTACTTAAGTAGTTTACTGGCAAGTAGAAACTTGACAGTCATTAAGAGAAAAACAGATACATGAGAAAAGAACAGAAAAGAAAATTAGCTGGAGGCAGGGGAAGGGGATGCTTTTTTTTCTTCTTTTTGAAAAGTCCTCATTTTATTCTTACTCTTGAAGGCTGGCAAGAGTCTGAAGACCACAGCACTGAATCTCAATTCATTAGTCTGTGCTTTGATTTACCACAGTATTCACCATCAAAAGAAGGTTTCATTTACTTCCAATATTCAATAAAAAGGAAACAATGCTGATTTTTTAAAATGTCGCTAGGTATATTGCAATATTTTTGAGGGCAAGTTTATTAAGCTTTTGGAGAGGGTGAAAGAGCCAACATATCCATAAGTGGTATAATCATTAAATGTGTACAAAACTCGCAAGAAGATTGAAATGGATCAGTTCTATACCATTTAAGGCATATAAGGTACATCAGTTAAGTCAGAAATACCAGTGGACCACAATGAAGTGCCCACAGATAAATTCATATGTAAATAGTGAAGACAAAACAGAAACCCTGAAAACCAGTGATGAAGGAAGAATTAATAACTGATACTGGAAGAACTAGGTCTCTACTTTTTACAAAAACCATACTCTTATCTTACTCAGAAAACAAAAATATAAAACTCAAAAGATATAAATTCAAAAGAAAATAAAACTAAGTATCAAATTTCTAGAAGGCAGAAGTCTATTAACCTAAAACAGAAAAAAAGTGCAAAGAAAATTTCAAGAGATTCAACCATATTAAAAATATTTAAGCTTCTGTATAAGAAAAATAAATAAAAAGGAACAGATATAATTGAAACCAAACAAGCTTCTGGGGAGCAGGGGGGAGGAATCACAAGGGCAAATGTCTTTATTGTCCAAAGAACTCATACTAATCACTTGAAAGACTCTTAAAGAGGAACACAGGTCAGGAAAAGATGACAATAAGCTCTTCACCAAAGAAGAAACACAAATGGTATAAAAGAACTTGAAACAGACTAACTCACAAAGAGACAAAACAAGAAGATGGCACTTACAGTCCATGCATTTGCAAAATGCTTTGTCTGAGTGAGAATATCCATTCCACTGGCTCCAAGAATAAACAGATACAAGTACTTTAAAGTGTCTGAAAACACACACATCAAAGCCTTGATATGATTTAAACCCTTTTACCCCAGCAAGCCCACATCTCCTTAAATTAACATAAGCAGTCTGCTCCTTTCTTACCTAATGTAGCTTTGAGCTTGTCTTTGAAAGTAAATACACTCAAGTCAAGGAGCAGACCATGATGTTAAGAGGGCAGGATTGGCTGGCTACAGAATCTGTGGGCCCCAGAGCAAAATGAAAGTGTGGGGCCCTTATTAAGAAGTGATTAAACTCTCAAGAGGCTAACAGGAGAGCATCCAACCACCATGCATGGGGCCCTGTTAGGGGGAATTCTGTACCCAGATTGCTGGGGTGAGGGTGGGGAAAGAGAGGAAAGCCATTCTCTTAGCCTGGTCCACGCAAGCACTGATTTTCTGATACTGCTTAGTGGATGAGAGCCTTGGGATGGAGTAGAGAGACAATTCAGTTCAATTCAGTCGCATCCAGCTCTTTGCGACCCCATGAACTGCAGCACATCAGGCCTCCCTGTCCATCACCAACTCCTGGGGTCTACTCAAACTCATGTCCATTGAGTCAGTGATGCCATCCAACCATCTCATCCTCTGTTGTCCCCTTCTCCTCTCGCTTTCAATCTTTCCCAGCATCAGGGTCTTTTCCAATGAGTTGGCTCTTCGCATCAGGTGGCCAAAATATTGGAGTTTCAGCTTCAACATCAGTCCTTCCAATGAACATTCAGGACTGATTTCCTTTAGGATGGACTGAGAAGGGAATGGCAAACCACTTCAGTATTCCTGCCTTGAGAACTCCATGAACAGTATGAAAAGGGAGACAGGGTGGTTGCTAAGAGGAAGTGACCCTCTTCTCCCAGAGGAGACAGGAAGAGTAAGACCGTAGAGGTATGCGCCTGAGTAGACACTGGTACCAAAGCCTAGGCACTGGCTTGGACGGCCTGGGACGTTTTCATATCTACATGGAACTCAGCTTCTAGACTGGGAGCACGGTCACTTTTCCTTCCCGCCGTGCTACAAGGGAAGTCAGATATTTAGTCTCACCAGCTTTGCCCACATCCAACCCAACCCTCTCCTGCCACTGGACAGGCAGGGTTGCCAGCGCAGCAGAAGGGGGCTGGCCCCGCTCCTGTGTTAGGGAACCACAGACTGAAACTGTCCTCCCTGACCAGGCACCATAGTAACCCTGCATAAATGACTCATGACAGGAAGTACTTGTAAGGAACATGGAACGAACAAAGCTACCACCAACCGGAAGAATTCAGAAAAAGTCAAAAGGAAAGAGGAGACTCCAGTCCACATGCCCTACCAACTTCCCAGAATTCTTCACACTGGAATCCATCTCAGCTGAGTGATGGATTCGCCACCAGCAAGGACCCCAAGTCACAGTGATTGGCCAAAGACCACCCGGAAATTAACCCAACTGCTATAAAACCAGAGACTGTAAGCCACATGGCAGAAAAGTTCTCCTGGATTCCCTTACCCTGCTGCTCTCTGCCCAGGCACTCCTTCCCAATAACGTCTCTTGCTTTGTCTACACGTGTGTCTCCTTGGACAGTTCATTTCCAAGGCTTAGACAGAGCCCACGTTCAGGCCCTGGAAGGGGTCCCTCTTCCTGCAACACCTGGAGCCTGCTTTTCTGAGTCTCTGAAATCAAAGAGCCATCACAAAGGGATTACAAGATAATGGATAATCATTAAGACTGCTTGTATGGTTGCTGAATAAATTCAGCACACAAATAATAGTTCAGGACTAACAGTATATAGTCTACACAGTGCTGCATTTGAAAGCTGATATCCATCTTTATTTTAACGTAGGGAAAACATTTAAAAATACAGAAGTGAAGAGTTTGTAACTATTTCTGAATAATTACTTGTCTCTTTAAAGATAAAACAAGCACTCTATGTGCACACACATTACCTTCATATTACACAAAATTAAATAATTTCTTCATCCACAAACACCAGAATTTATTTTAAAAATGCTGTTTTCTTATTTCAAAAGCAAACCTCAGCCTATTCTGGCATGACCATACAGATTTAGCAGATGTTCAGACAAGAGCCCTTGTTCGTCAGACAAGAGGGCTTCGTATGAAACCCAACTTTGCACTTAAACAAACCACTTCTTATCTATGAGCCTCCACTGCTTCTTCTGCCCTGCAAGTATATTAGGGCTGAGATGTTGCCCAGGTTCTCACAGCAGCCAAACCCCACCAGGTAAATCCTGACATCTTGTTGCTCCACTGAATCCTCAGGGCCACCTCATGAGACAGGACCTGTGTTACCATCCCGTGGTTCACATGAGAAAATGAAGACATGGATTGTGGAACCTTCCCAAAGCTTGTAAATGAAAGCATCATGCATTATGACCCCAGTCACCAGGCTACCTCGTCTTAGATTTTCATTATAGGCTCCTGGGGAAAAGCCCAAGTGCAGGAAATGGTGTACTTGAATTTGAATCTTTTGTCACTTATCACCTCCTTGACTTTGAAAATACACTGAACTCTATTTCAGAGTCTTTATTTATGAAATGGGGTCCCAGGGTGGTGGATTTTCTGTGAATTAATGCATATAAAGCACCTAGTCTAGGCTTGACCCATAGAAAGCACATGATAAATGTTATCTGTTGATACTGTTCAGAGTATAAATTCACACAATTGTATCACGCTTCAAAATTAAGGTCCTAGATCAGCACTTTGTCTGAATAGTTTATTTTGTGGTAATAATCAGTATAAAGAACTCGATATTAAGTGATTCTTTTGTCCCTGTGTTGGCCAATTTGATCTGCCTAGAATAGCATCTCTTCCCCTCCTAAACGTGACTCTAATCTACTATCAATTCTTCCACAACAGCCTTTCCCAGGTCTCAGGGACCCCTCCCCACTTGCAATGTTGGTCCATTTACAGTCACTTGGCACTCAGAATGTAATAATCACAAGTGACATTTACAGCCATTGTGGGACTGTACCCATTTGTTTTTATGTAGACGTTCTCACTGCACTGGCATTCCTATCTTACATGCCCTGGGATCACAGCCTCTCCCTACACTGCAGCTGGTAAAAAGACTACACCCTCAGGAAACATTTACTGCTTTAGTCTAGTTTCTAGACAATGCTCTAGAAAATGGGAAATGAAAACAAGGAGTCACAGTGGACTCCTTTTCACATGCAGTTACATTTTTCAAAGGTAATTCAAAGGTAAAGGCTGACCAAGATTCTACATTGGTGTGTGCAGATCCAAGCAGGAGCATAACCAAGTAACTGTTCTGATGGGAACTTACAATTAGGGAAAAGACACTGCATTTCTATTGCAACTGAGGCTTCCCTGATAGCTCAGTTAGTAAAGAATCCACCTGCAATGCAGGAGACCCTAGTTTGATTCCTGGGTCAGGAAGATCCCCTGGAGAAGGGATAGGCTACCCACTCCAGTATTCCTGGACTTCCCTGGTGGCTCAGCTGGTAAAGAATCTACCATTAATGCGGGAGACTTGGGATTGATCCCTGGGTTGGGAAGATCCCCTGGAGAAGGGAAAGGCTACCCATTCCAGTATTCTGACCTGGAGAATTCCATGGACTACACAATCCATAGGGTCACAAAGAGTCAGACATGACTGAGCGACTTTCACTTTTGAGGAACTTTGTAATATGCAAAGAAGAGAGTCTGGCATTTTAGTCAGCAGCAGCTGGAATATAGCATGTCATAGTCTAGATTATTATGAAAAAGGCCGGTCTAAACTTCTGAAAACCAGAATTCTGAAGCATACACACCCAAGGCTAACCTGTGAGTCTCTATGGTGGACCTGCTCTTCTCTAGCATCAGTCTCTTCGGGTCCCTTAAGGCCATCCTCAGCGTCTATGCAAGGCAGAGCCCACAGGTGCACTCCGCCATTCCTCTACACCCATTCTGAGCCTCAGATGGCCATCCATGCTCCTGTTCCTGTCTCTGAATTACAGGCACCAGGAATCTAGACTTTCTGGTGGTGCCTAACGAGCAGTCTTGTCCTTCATGTAAAATCCACCTCCCTCGACATCAAGTAAGGACTAGAAACACCATTTCAAAGAGTGGTTGTTAACTTTACTGGCTTGACTGCCCAAGACCAGGATGGATACACTTTTAACCTCTTCAACTATTTACTTTTCAAATGCCTTATGGGATTCTTGACCTCTTTGACCCACCATATATCCTCCCAATATACACAACCTAGACATTAAACCTTCCATTCAGCCATCTCAGCCTCGTTATGTTTTATACTCACTGCATGGCATAGAGGTGGATGCAAATGCCTTACAACCTATCTAATGAATCTCACTAAATCAACTCCAGGTACTTTATGCCATCAATAACTAAATATTAAGTGACTCATCTATATGCAACGTATATTATGGGCACCGGACAATGTAATTTAATTTAAAGAAAAAACTGAGTGGACTAGATCTTTAATACTGCATAAGTTATAAAAAAAAAAAAAAAAAACTACCATTTTTGTAGGTAAAGAAGCATCAAAATCCACCATTTCACCTGGTTTGACCTAACTATAAACATTTCTTGGTGATTACACTAAAATGTTGGTGATCAGCATGGAGTTTAAATTTCATCAGCATAAATTTCATCGGATGGTGCCCAAGAGATAGTCACTTATCCTAAATTCTTCTCTACAGCATACAGTGTCACACTGAGCTATCAACGAACATATTTAGAGAAATAACATATATTTATCATAAAGAGAGAAAATTCACAAACCTCCAATAAGCAAAATATTTGTTATACTAATTAAATAATACAAAAACAAATGCTGTACCTCTTTCTGTCCCTCTCCTAAGCTATTTAACTTCCGACAAAACTCTTTGGAAAATCAGCTTACTGATTTCTAATCTAAATCTTTGTGTCAGAAAATTTAATAAGCATTCCACACCGAGCACAGATAGAGTAAGATTCGCTTATTTCCAAAGAAGAGAAGTATTTGGAAGAAGTGGGAAAGAGGAAGGGCCTCAGAAGGAAACACAATGCTAAGCAAATGTTCACCAGCTGCATTGCAGTGCAGCTAACTAGCTTTCAGCCAGGCATTCTTCATTTGAAAGCCTCTACAATTTCAAATGTTTGCCTGTATTGCTGTTGGATAGGGAGAACACTTTTACTGCTTATCCTTAAATACTTGCCAGCATTCTACCAAATTATAATTGTACAGCAGCATAATGGGAAGATACTTCTTTTGGGTTTGAATACGCCTATTTTATCCTGGAGTCTTCTACTCAAAAGCACACTTTTTCTTTTTCAAGATCAAGTAAAATTTTAGCTCTAGGCTCAAAAGTGAAGCAATTATCATGTTAGTTGTAAATTTCTACAAATAATAAAATAATCGCTCACTAATAAATCTTTTCCTTCTATGTGGTTAAGCTGAGCTAAATGTTAGGAATAGAATTTCAGTGTTCTTCTTTTTTTCTTTAATTAAAGGACAGTTAATCTGGGGGGCTTCCCAGATGGCTCAGTGGTAAAGAATCTACCTGCCAATGCAGGAGATGCAGGAGATGCAGGTTTGATCCCTGGGTTGTGAAGATTCCCTGGAGGAAGAAATGACAACCCACTCCAGGATTCTTGTCTGGAGAATTCCATGGAGAGAGGAGCTTGGAGGGCTACAGTCTATGGCGTCACAAAGAGAAAGACATGATTAAGCACACATGCATGATTATGATCTTAGTTAATATACAAAGTATACAGCAAAGTGATTCAGTTACAAATATGCATGCATATATAACCCATATCAAGCTGTTTTTAGATGTTCAAGCTGGTTTTAGAAAAGGCAGAGGAACTAGAGATCAAAGTGCCAACATCTGCTGGATCATCAAAAAAGCAAGAGACTTCTAGAAAAACATCGATTTCTGCTTTATTGACTATGCCAAAGCCTTTGACTGTGTGGATCACAATAAATTGTGGAAAATTCTGAAAGAGATGGGAATACCAGACCACTTGACCTGCCTCTTGAGAAACCTCTATGCAGGTCAGGAAACAACAGTTAGAACTGGACATGGAACAACAGACTGGTTCCAAATAGGAAAAGGAGTACATCAAGGCTGTATATTGTCACCCTGCTTATTTAACATATGCAGAGTACATCATGAGAAACACTGGGCTGGAAGAAGCACAAGCTGGAATCAAGATTCCCGAGAGAAATATCAATAACCTCAGATACGCAGATGACACCACCCTTATGGCAGAAAGTGAAGAGGAACTAAAAAGCCTCTTGATGAAAGTGAAAGAGGAGAGTGAAAAAGTTGGCTTAAAGCTCAACATTCAGAAAATGAAGATAATGGCATCTGGTCCCATCACTTCATGGGAAATAGATGGGGAAACAGTGGAAACAGTGTCAGACTTTATTTTTCTAGGCTCCAAAATCACTGCAGATGGTGACTGCAGCCATGAAATTAAAAGATGCTTACTCCTTGGAAGGAAAGTTATGACCAACCTAGATAGCATATTCAAAAGCAGAGACATTACTTTGCCAACAAAGGTCCATCTAGTCAAGGCTATGGTTTTTCCTGTGGTCATATATGGATGTGAGAGTTGGACTGTGAAGAAAGCTGAGTGCCAAAAAATTGATGCTTTTGAACTGTGGTGTTGGAGAAGACTCTTGAGAGTCCCTTGGACTGCAAGGAGATCCAACCAGTCCATCCTAAAGGAGATCAGTCCTGGGTGTTCAAACTCCAGTACTTTGGCCACCTCATGTGAAGAGTTGACTCATTGGAAAAGACCCTGATGCTGGGAGGGATTGGGGGCAGGAGGAGAAGGGGATGACAGAGGATGAGATGGCTGGATGGCATCACCTACTCAATGGACATGAGTTTGAGTGAACTCCAGGAGTTGGTGATGGACAGGGAGGCCTGGTGTGCTGTGATTCATGGGGTCTCAAAGAGTCGAACACGACTGAGCGACTGAACTGAACTGAACTGATACATATATACCCATATTCTTTTTCAGGTTCTTTTCCATTATACCTTACTAAAGCTATTGTATATAATTCCCTGTGCTATAGAGTAGGTTCTTGTTGTCTATTTTATATACAGTAGTGTGTATATTTTAATGCCAAACTCCTAATTGGTCCCTTCTCTCCCTTCCCCTTTGGTAATGATAATTTTTTTTCTATGTCTGTGAGTCTATTTGTGTATTGTAATTAAGTTCATGGGTATCACTTTTCAGATTCCACATATAAGGGATACCATACAGTATTTGTCTTTCTCTGTCTGAGTTACTTTACTTTACAGAATTCCAATTTTTTAGTCAATGGAGAAAACAAAAATACAAGGACTAAGGTCTAGAGCAAAATGGTAGACAGATGTCCCCTTCTTTCTAATGACTGCGGTTTCCAAATCAGTTACTCTAAAACATATGCAGGGGCAAATGTTAACACAAAGCTTTCAGGGGGACCCACATTTTAAATGAGGAGCCTGAATTTAAATGGCTAAATAGTGTGGATTTTAGGCATTATAAACATAGGAGGAAAGACTATCTATGATGTTGTCAGGCAACATAGATAGGGATTTTATAACACAAAATCTAGTGCAATCTTCTCAACAATATTATGAACCAAGCCTTATTATCTTCATTCCCAAGGTACCAGAATTGGAGCAGAGAAGTTTAATTTTCCCGTGGTCACAGTGCAATTCCATCCCAGAGCAGAACTAGGTCCATGGGATTCCGAACCTCTTCTCTGTGACTCCGTGCCACCATAAATTAAAAGGATAACAATGAGTTTGGAGGTGGACATTAAACCGGAGCAGAGAATGAACAGAAAGAAGACTTAGAGTCTTGTCTGAGTTCCAGAATTTTCTAGTTAAATGATGTTCTCTGAACCCCAATTTCCTCAGAGCACAGGAATCTCAGAGCATAGACATAGTGGGTGTTCAGTGAGTACTTGTTGAGCCCAAATATTTCTGTGAGTCTCTGAGATGCTTTCAATGCAGTGGGCTTCAGAAGACCCTCCTTCCACAGAAGGCAGATGGCTAACGATCGGGCCAATCTCATTCCTCACAAATTTCAAGACTCACATTACAATGTCTGGGGCAAAGGAGACTGATGTTATTGAGCTCCTGGCCCTGCCAAGTGGAGACAGAAATGGAAGCTGACACTTACAGAGTCAACTTCGGTCTATTCCTAAGCTTTCTGCTACTCTGAGCTTCCCTCTTTGTCTGAGCCCTAAACAAGAAAATATTTCCATCTTATAAGCTAAAATTTGCATTCTAATGCCTTCCCCCCATGACCTGTAAAATTCCAGTCTTAGTCTTGAACTATCTCAACCTGCTACCACTTACAGAAAAAATAGTGTCTTATTTATTCAGGTCTGGGGAGATGCTGAGACCCAAGAAAATCAGATTTGAGTCTTTGACACATTAAGGGAATAAAAAGGATAAGCTGTGGTCAGTGTGGTCCAAGACTCACTTACAAAAATATACATCTTCTTTACAGAATTCTTCATGCTGTAAAGACAGACAGGAAAAGAGTCAGGAAGTAAAACAATAATGCAACTGTTAACTGAACAGAAGCATTTTCCCAAACAAAGCTATCTGACTCATTACTTTATACAACAGATACAGACTTGGTCCCTACTTTAATGATCAGACATTAGGAGCCAGGAAACTAAGAGCAACAGCATCTCTGCTCTTGAGACATTTACAGTCCATGGAGGACTAACCCAATAAACGTAATCATCCCTACAAGGGGCTCCAGAGTTCACCATAGGTCCACCTGGCTCAGATTTGGCTGGGAGAATTGGCGATCTGGAAATGTAGACAATATGAGGGCCCATCCCAAGCAGAATAAAGGATGTAGATGCCAAAGGGAACACTGAGCTCTCAAGAACCACAGCAAATCTAGTGGGGCTACAGAAGATGAAGGAAGGGAAGGAGGTGGGAGATGGTCAGGAATCTTGAAGTGTCACAGATCCTGGTGAGGAACTTGAACTATATCCAGAGAGCAGTAGGCACCTTTGAAAAGTTTGAACAAGCAGAAAGGCATATCAGATAATTGAAAGGAAGGATGAGCTGCTGTCTAGAGAACAGACCCAAGACTGTACAGCTGGAGGCAGTGAGAGTGGTTGGAAAGACGTCACTCGAAGTAGCAGCGGCAGGTGCAGAGAGATGAAGGGGCTCGAGAGATGTGAGTCCAGTGGAAACACGAGAAATCTGGGATTGGGCGGTCAGGGTGAGGCAGACGGCCCAGATGATCTTCTCAAATGTTCAGAAGGGTAAACATTGCCTAGCCTATGTATGTGAGCAGTTGAACCGTGCCTACACCCAGAAGCAGCCAGAAAACAGATTCTAGTCCCTCTCATGCATGCCTTTGTCCCTCTTGGCATTCTCCCCATGCCTGTGTGGTTGTCAAAATGCTCTTATTTTTCCTCTTCACCCTATAGATCAGGTCCATCTGGCACTCACGGTCTTCCCTTCCACCACTTGCCTTTTCCACACATGTCTTTATAACCACTGTTGTCCCTCAAGATCAAAGATGTCTTAAAACATGTTGTAAAGAAAGATCAATCCTTTAAAAAAAAAAAAAAGGCACAGACTCAGGATGGTGAATGAAGGACCAATCTGGGTTCCCATTTTAAACACAGAAGGTCAAGCTTCGGTCATGTCTTCACAATCTATTCCTTAGCTGTAGGGCAGATGGAGAAGCCACTTGACCACATGGCTGCAGGGTTCATAGCCACTGTCTGAATCTCTTCTGCACATCACCACCTCCGATGACAGTGATGAAGACTCACTGGCTAAGCCCGAGGCTGGCTTGGCAAACCCTAGAGGGATGTTCAGAGAATGAAACCAGCTGCCCGGGCCATGTGTTGGTCGGACTCTACTGCCACCAGAAGGCAACCTATTTTCCACGCTTCTTTGAGGATAGCTTCCAAAGCCATTCCCTCTGATTTAAAGAACTAATAGGGAAATACTGCAACTCATCAAAGCTTTTTAAGCACAAATATGCAGCAACGTGGTCCCCACACCGCGGGGACCAGGTCCACCCAGGCACACAGGGGCAAAGAAGCTGCTGACTGATCCCCAAGGCTACTTACTGGGTGCTCAGGTCAAGAACATGGGGTTTCTTGCTATTCTTCTGCTTATATTTTCATCCTTCTTTCTCATCGAATATATTTTGTAGCTAATTCCATTAGTTACAACAAGAAACCTTTTGCAATTTATGTTAGGAAAGAGGTTTTTGTGATCCGTACTAGTTCAATGATTTCCATATGAAGAATAAAGAATCAACAGCTTAACAATACCAAAAGAAAGATGAAAAGGAAGCTAATTAAGTTTTTAAAAAGAAAAATGGAACTAAAATCTTCCAAGTTTAAACAAAGGGAGGTTCTGATGGCACTGGCCTTCAAAAACTCATATTAAAATAATTATTCCTTTGTTTGCATGGAAATGGAACATGGACAGAGGTCAGAGGGACATTTATAACTGGGAGCAAAGTCGTGTATGTATGACTTTATACTAGATATATCCCTCCTCGTCACACACAAACTATTATTCAGTTGAGATTATAACATCACTTTTGTCTCATGCCACAGTTCTTCTGTTATGACCAGCCATGGATTGACACATCAATACTATAAAATGTGTAGTAAAATGAAACTAAAATATTTTTTAAAGTGATAACTTATTTGGGGAATAATAGCGTTCACTTTGAACATTTGACCATTTCATTCTGACAGTAAATAAATCACACAATGGTCTCCCCATAGCCTATCAACACTGAATGATAAATCTTTGACTTCAGCGTTACATCAGACATAATGCTGTAAAGGAGAAGTCTAGTTTCAACTCAGCAGCCACAGTTGTGCCTCAGCTGGACAGTAAATCTGATGCAAAATGAGCAAATATGGGTGGCTGAGTTTCAGCCTGGCATAACAGTGAGGCTCTGACAAGGATCCCAGAACTTAGAGAGTTTTTAGGAACCAAAAAAAAAAAAAAGTATGAAAAACAAAAACATATGCTAAACAGCTGGGGATGGGGGAATGAAAGAAGAGCTTTCACCTTAGCTAAGAAAACATTCTATTTAATGACTTTTTCTTTGAGCTGATCCATTCTCAGGTTTCCTTTTTTAATCTCTAAAACCATTGTCTCTAGAAGGCACACATTAGATTAATAAAGATGCATTCACTCTTTCATTCAAATCAACATTCAACAAATCATGTTTTTATCTCCTATGAGTTCTGAGACTCCGAAGAAATTATTTAACTTCACTGTACCTCAGTTTGGAGAAGGCAATGGCACCCCACTCCAGTACTCTTGCCTGGAAAATCCCATGGATGGAGGAGCCTGGTAGGCTGCTGTCCATTGGGTCGCTATGAGTCTGACACGACTGAGCGACTTCACTTTCCCTTTTCGCTTTCATGCGTTGGAGAAGGCAATGGCACCCCACTCCAGTGTTCTTGCCTGGAGAATCCCAGGGATGGCGGAGCCTGGTGGGCTTCCATCTATGGGGTCGCACAGAGTCAGACACGACTGAAGCGACTGAGCAGCAGCAGCAGCAGCATCTCAGTTTCTTCATCTGTAAAATGGGATGTCTGTAAAAGTTGTACCTAACTTACTGGACACTTGAACCTGGCCATGCAACCTCAATACCACACACCATCCCCAAGCTGAGATTTACAACAGTGAATAAAGCGAACCAGGTCCCCACTTCCAGGGAAGCAGAGGAAACCAAAATAAACACACACAGAATTTCAAAACTGAACAAGTACCTGGAGAAAGCACCATAGGATACTACTGAAAAAAAATGGAGAGTTTATGAAATGGAAGGGGTCATGGATGGCTTTGCTGAGTTGAGAATCTTTGAGCTGAAATCTAAAGGTCCCTGGAGTGGGTCATGCAAAGAGAAGAGACTAATCCACTTTCGATCAAGGATTTGGGATCTATAAAGGTCCTGACCTTGGAATTGGCCAGCTCTGTTCCAGAAACTGGGGAGATGGAGGGAACTGGGTCAAATTATTTGGCACCTAGAGGCCAAATAGTAAAGAATTTAGCTCTATGCATCCATGTGTATGAATTAGGAAATCACTGGATGGTTTTCCAGTAGGAAAATGACAGATCCTTGTTCTGAAAGATGATTCTGGCGGCTGCATAGTGAATGAACTTGGGAGGTTCAGAGTGAGGGATGGGGGGCTGAACTCCTTCTAATGGGATGGGATTATCATGATCACCTTGCACAGGCAGCAACAGGGAAGACAGAAACAGAAATCTCACCAAACGTCTGCCCTGGCCTTCTCTTCTCTGGTACAAACTCGCACGAGAGAAAGGGCTAAAACAAGAATTTAAATAGTCCCTATGTTACTGCAGTTCTTCGGATGGCTCTCTTTATGAAAGCCAGTGGCCAGAGATGTTTGCCCTGTTTTTACCAAAACCGTTTTACAGCCCTGGACAGATTTGACAGTTCAGGCTGGCTTCTTGGTGTGGTTTAGATTGAGAGCTGTAAAATCCCACTACTGAGAAAGTAAAATCAAGATGTACGAGGATGCTAAATCCAGGCTGTGGACAATCCTTTATTGTTTCCGTTTTGGACCGAATTGTAAAATGTCCTTTGGAACATGAGCTAGAGGTTCGATGCCGACCAGGACCAGGAAAGGAAGTATAAGTTTCTCCACTGTAGCTTCCTCGTAAAGGGTCCAGATGCAATAACTTTCTTTTCAGTTTGCCACCCAAAAGTTAACGCAGGGAATACTTTGTGAAAAGTATGTGTTTCCATTCCAACCTGTTACTTTGTGTTTTGGGAAAGAAAAGAGAGGATGCAAGAGAGAGATGGAGAAGAAAGAAGGGCGGAAGGGAGAGGGAGAAAAAGAGAGAGAGAATAAATATAATAAAGCCAGAGAACTAAGGCATGGTTTGTCATTACCCAGAAGTGCTAACACTGGCTCCCAATCCTCAAGCTCTGATGCCTTCATCAATCTTAATACCCACCCCATGCCCCCAGATCTGTACAGAGCAAACACGAGGGTGAGGGGGGAGAAACTTCTTAGCTAGATTCTAATATTAGCATCTAGCTTGGAAAAAACGTGCTTTGCAATGACAGCACATATTTTTAAGGGCTTATTGGGATCTAACTTAGGAGACTGGCTCCATGCCTTGTAGTTTCACATATTTTCTTGATTCTTAAGCTAATCATTTTTACATCATCTGCTTTAAAATAAGCCAAAGGGAAGCTTCCTCCAGGAATAGCCATTCATTGGCATTCCACAATTAAAAACGAGATCACATTTGGGTGACTAGCCTTGAACAAGAACTGAACTTAGATTTAATAAGACACAGGCTCATGTGTAATGCATACCAGTGAGTCTGACAAGAAATATTTAATATGATACAAGTCTTGCATAAAACTAAGTCAGTTTTAACAACTCATCAGGATTTATTAGGCATAGCTTAAGCCACTTGATGGCATTACAGTGAATGGTCTCTGAGCCTTCAACGGAAGAAATTTCAAATTTCTTGAGTACAAATTTTCCCTCTTCTTATCAATGTATCTTAGGCACACAATTCATGATCATCTCCATCAATAACACCCAAAGGAAAATGAGGTTAAAACTCTACCTCACACAATTACAGTATGGTAAATTTGCTAACGATGACAATGAATAGTTTTGAAATGTAATATTTAATTGTGAACACTTAGTCTCTTTGGGGAGAAGGCGATGGCACCCTACTCCAGTACTCTTGCCTGGAAAATTCCATGGACAGAGGAGCCTGGTAGGCTGCAGTCCATGGGGTCGCTACGAGTTGGACATGACTGAGCGACTTCACTTTCACTTTTCACTTTCATGCATTGGAGAAGGAAATGGCAACCCACTCCAGTGTTCTTGCCTGGAGAATCCCAGGGACGGGGGAGCCTGGTGGCTGCCATCTATGGGGTTGCACAGAGTCGGACACAACTGAGGTGACTTAGCAGCAGCAGCAGCAGCAGTCTCTTTGGACAGCAAGGAGATCAAACCAGTCAATCCTAATGGAAATCAGTCCTGAATATTCATTGGAAGGACTGATGCTGAAGCTGAAACTCCAATACTTTGGCCATCTGACTGACTCAGGTGAAGAACTGACTCATTGGAAAAGACTCTGATGCTGGGAAAGATTGAAGACAGGAGGAGAAGGGGACACAGAGAATGAGATGGTTAGATGGCATCACCGACTCAAGGAACATGAGTTTGAGCAAGGTCCAGGAGCTGGTGATGGACAGGGAAGCCTGGCATGCTGCAGTCCATGGGGTTGCAAAGAGTTGGACACGACTGAGTGACTGAACTGAACTGAAGTCTCTTTACTCTGAAAAATTCTTAAGAAGGCATATTTTCCATGTAAACATGTAGCTTCCATATCTGGAGAAATCACATGAAATAACAATAGGCCAAGATACTCTGACTTTTCATTATTTCTAAACTGCATCATTACTATAAGCCACCTGATGGTCTCATCTATCCCTCTACAAGCAAAGACATTGAGTTACCACATAGTACCAACAGGTTCAGGCTTTGGCCTCATATTTTTCAGTGTTTTCCTTTACCTAATAAAAAAAATTATAAACATGTTCCCTTCCTTTTGGTACATGTTGGAAGTCATTAAATCTCACATTTGGTGACTGCCCAACTCTTCAACCCCACTACAAAACACAGATACACATTTTAAACTAAGGGAGAGGTGGAATAAAATCTAATTAACCAGGTATACATCACAGAATCCTTTTTAGGAAATGCATCTGATTGCTTGGGTACCTTACAGTGGAGAAGCTGCAGGGCTCCACTTGGAAGCTTCGCCGCACCTGTGTGCATGACTTCATGGAGACAATTGATTTAATAGCATATTTTTTTTGTTGCTGTTAAGTCACTAAGGCATGTGTAACTCCTTGCAACTCATAGCATATGGCTGCAAGCAGATGAAATTGTCTCTTCTTACAGAAGACATTTTTTTTTCTCAAAGGCACTAAACAAGCTCCCAAGAGTCTGCTTTGCACTCTGATTTTTCAATCAAATGGTTTAAGTGCATTGCAGTTCAATCCCAGAGTAAAGACAAAATTCTTTGATGATCATTCTTTCTTCCCCAACACTCAGGAAAACCAGGAGACCAGGAAGTTCACTACTTGGAGCTAAAGTCCAGCATCACCAACTAGTATATCTATCATGGGATTCATCAGCCTGGAAACAGACCCTCGGGAACCGGGTGAGTATCAGACAGGAACATCAGCTCTGCTGATGCCCACATGCTGCAACCAGGCAACTCGGGAGCATCCTGGACCTCAGGAAACTTCATGACCAAACTCAGTTCACGAGGCAGGAAGAGAGACTTCCCTGGTGGTCCAGCGGCTAAGACTCAGAGCTCCTAATGCAGGAATCCCAGGTTCAATCCCTGGTCATGACGGGAACTAGATTCTCACATGTACAACTAAGAGTTTGCATGCTTCAACTAAAGACCCTGCATGCTGCAATAAAGATCAATGATCTCGCAGGCCACAACTAAGACCAGGCCCAAAGAGATTAATGAATATTTTTTAAACAGTAAACAAGATAGATAAAACTCTTTTAAAAAAGATAGACAGAAAAAGGACAGGAATTATCCTGCATCTGACTCAGGCCTGAAAATCAAAGGAGATTCAAGACTGAGGCAGACTTGACCACAAATCTCCTGTTCAAAGATATCCTAGAGATCAACTTTAGCCCCGAGCTTCTTGTTATGTTGTATATACATACTTAGGAAATAACATCTAATACCCAAAGAAGAGTATTAGAAAGAATATGTGTTCATCCATCCACCTACTCATTTGGCATCCAAAAAACTTCTATTAAATGCAACCATGTGGCTGGAGATGAGGATGTAATTATAAGCAAAACAGGCAGAGTCCTGAGAGTGGAGTTTCCAGTCCACTGGAAGGAGGGAGGTACTAATCAAAGCATCACACTTGAATGTATAATTTATAACTGAAGACTCTAAAGAAAATGAACGTAGTTCCATGATACAAAGGAAAGAAAACAACTCAACCAAAGACTGAACATAAAGGAAGGCCTTCTTTGATAATTAAGAAGTAATTGAAGGCCAAAGAAGAACATGGGTCCAGAAAATATCAGACGGAAAAGATAGTCTGTGCAGAGGCTCCAAGCAAAAAAGGAGAAAACTGTGTTTGGGAGTTAAAAAAGGTTCTCATGCTGGGGGGCATTGCAGGAGGTGGTGACAAGGTGCAGGCAGGAGGAAGACCATACAAGACTTTCAAGACACATTTAGGACAGAAGTCTTTGTCCAAAAGCAAAGAAAAATAGATGTGGGAAAAAGTGGTAACAGTGACAGATTTTATTTTCTTGGGATCCAAAATCACTTTAGATGGTGATTGCAGCCACGAAATTAAAAGGTGCTTGGACCTTGGAAGAAAAGCTATGACCAACCTAGACAGTATATTAAAAAGCAGAGACATCACTTGCCAGCAAAGGTCCATCTAGTCAAAGCTATGTTTTTTCCAGTAGTCATATACAGATGTGAGAGTTGGACCATAAAGAAGACTGAACACTGAAGAACTGATGCTTTTGAACTGTGGCGCTGGAGGAGACTCTTGAGAGCCCCTTGGACAGAGAGGAGATCAAACCAGTCAATCCTAAAGCAATCCTAAAGTCAATCCTAAAGCACGGAGATCAAACTATTCATTCATTCATCAAAATATCCAATGAATTGGCTATTCATTGGAAGGACTAATGCTGAAGCTTGAAACCTTTGGCCACCTGATGGAAAGAGCAGACACTGGAAAAGGCTCTGATGCTGGGAACAATCGAGGGCAAGAGGAAAAGGGGTCAACAGAGGATGAAATGGTTTGATGGCATCACCAACTCAATAGAATGAGCTTGAGCAAATTCCGGGAGATAATGAAGGACACAGAAGTCTGGTGTTTTGCAGTTCATGGGGTTGCAAAGAGGCGGTTATGACTTAGCGACTGAACAACAATGAGACATAACCAAATTTTTAAAAATAAACTCAAGGTTGAGTGAACATTCAGTCCAACATAAGAGCAGCATTTCAAATCAACAGCTGGAGAGGTGAATGTGTTATCACACACAAGTCCATGTGTCCAGTGCAGAATGATGCCAAACACCAAACGTCAGAGTCTAGAACAAAGAAAGGTTTACTGCAGCGCCACACAAGGAGACGGTGACTCATGCCTTAAAAACCCCAAACTCCCTGAAAGCTTTCAGCAAAGCCCTTTTCTAGGAAAGGTGAAGGAGGGCCTTGGTTAGTTGTTGCAAACTTCTCCATGTCAGAGCCTTTGTTCTTGAGGTCAGGTCACAGCCAGGTCACTATACTCCTGTAAACCTCCACCAAACAATGTTCTTCTCTGTCCTGACAAGTAACTTGGAGAGAATCAATTGTACAGGATCAAAAGGAACCCATGTCGCAGCGAATACCAATCAGGTGAATTCCCAGCTCACAACAGTTGCCCTTCTTTGAGAACAGCCCCAACCACAGAGGTGGACCTGAAATAAGGATGCGCAATGTCCTTGCAACTCAGTCCTGACCTCCGAGGGGTCCATGACTGATCTAAGCTGTACCACTTTTTGAAACATGAATAGAGAGACTGAAACTGGTTGAAGCTGTTACCTTAACAGCAGCATCTCTGTACTCCAGTCGCTGAGGCCTCCAGGGACTGTGACTCATACAGACCATCACAATCATTAGGTCTAGAAGGTGGGAAGTAGGGAGAGGTCCACTGCTGCTTCAGGGCCTGGGCCCGGCCAGTGGGTTGCTGGGCAAGGGCTCTGAGACTCTGCAGGACACAATACTCAGCCTGTCCCCGGGCCCCCTCAGTTTACTCACCAGCCGTGATCCACTTCTCACACTTTGCACTGTCTTCCACAGCGAGTACCACGGTGAGGACCACTTCGAGCTGACTGCTGACAGAACACGGCCCCTAACTGCTGCACTCAAGGTCTCAGGCTAACAGCCCCTCAAATGACTGCATACCCACCACTATTACAAATGCATTACCAAATATCTTGGGGACAATTATTTAACAATTTAAAAAAAAAATAATAAGACTTGATCTGACCTCACTCTTTTCACTTAAATATATTTCAGATAAATCAATCATTAAAACGTAGCAACTGAAAACTGAAGAGGTCCTTAAAAGAACATAAAAGTTTTTCTACTCTGGATTACAGAAATCTGTTTAATGATGAAATTATAATGGAAATAATGCATAAAGGTGACCTAATAATAAGGTAGAACTTCTATGAAGCAAAGAGGAAAGAGACAGAAAAACTCAGAATAAGGCAAATGTAAGAAGAAATGAAATAGGAAAAGAAAAGAGAAAAGTACCCTCAAACTACCATATGGAAAGTTGGAAGATTTTTAAGAAAACCACAAAAAATATTAATAATAATGTATTTTATGGACAAAGAACAGTTTACCATGTAACACTAGAGGATAAAAAGGTCCAATACAATGATGAAAGAGGGCAAGATTAGGCTATTTAGCAAAGAAAACAATGAAGTGGTTAGCAAACATGTGAAAATGTTCCATCTCAGGGGTAATAATAAAATGAAAACATGAAGAAATTGTGTGTGTGTTAGTGAGATGATAAGATTTTACAAGAGGGACCAAGCCCACATTTGTGAGATAAGGCAATAAGGATTCCAGGAATCAATAAGAGGGGAAGTTGGCCCCCATGTGTGAGGCCAATTTGACAACATGTATCAGAGTTTAATAGGAGCACAGTCTTTAAGCCAAAGATTTCTCAGAATTTAACATAAGAACTACACAAGTTTAAAAGCTTTATTCCTAAGGCTGTGTATCCAACCATTTGTATGAGAGAGAAGAGTACAGAAATGCTTAAGTAAATTGCCACTTACATCCAAAGGAAGATTATACAAACATTAAGATGTGATGCATTTATTGACATGGAAATCTGTCAATGACATTACTGAATGAAATGAGGTTAACATAGTAGCATGTGTGGCCTAAGTTCACCTGTGTGGAGTAATACCCGTGAAAGTTACCTCTGCATGAACACGTAGCATTCTCTCTCCTCTTTTCTTACCTAGAAGAACACATGCTTTGCTTAGTCTCTCAGTCATGTCCAACTCTTGGCAGCCTCATGGACTGCATCCCACCAGGCTCCTCTGTCCATGGGGATTCTCCAGGCAAGAATACTGGAGTGGGTTGCCGTGCCCTCCTCCAGGGGATCTTCCCAACCCAGGGATTGAACCCGGGTCTCCTGCATTGCAGGCTGATTCTTTACCATCTGAGCCAATAAGGAAGCCCACAGATAGTCATAGATGGACTAATTTATGCCTCATTTCTTATATGCTTTCAGTATACTCTAAGTATTCAATGAGATTTAACTAGCCCAGAGTAGAAAACAATTCATGTTGATGTTCTTCTATTTTCTACCTCTTCAGTTTTCAGTGTATGCATTTCAATCTCCAGTCACCCTGGAATATATTTGAGTGTAAGGAGTGAGTTCCAATCAAGCCTGTGTTAAGGGAGATTTATGTCGGCAACTGTGAGATGTGGGCTTCAGGGAGGGAGCTGGGTATCTGTCAGAAACAATCTTGCATCTTCCTCCCTTCTTCCCACTGCACAAATTCACACAGGGACACACCACACCCATAAATGCTCACACAGCCACATAAATGAAGATGAGGAGGGAGGGAGGGAGACCAACAGATACAAGAGATTCTGTTTATTAGACCGAGGTCTGAGAGTCTCCCAGTTGCAAAGGGATAGCTTGTTGGGGAGACTTAACTGTTTTAATCTGGGAGAAATCTCTGCAACAGGGAGACAAGGTCTCATAAAGCTGGCAAAAAGGGCTACACTCATTCCAGACAAGCCTGAGGGGCTTGTTTTCTCAGCACAGCATCCTGAACACAGCAGGCAGGAGAAATGGAGGGTCTGCTAACCTCGACATGGGCACTTGTGTCCGGTGCAGTCAGCAGGGAGGGGTGGAGACGTGGGGAAGCTGGGGTGGACGCTGGAATGATGTTCCATGTCCCTGCTGCACCCTCCAGCTCATGGGAAAGGGTTAATTTGAAATAATAAACAATAGCTCCCAACTGTTTTAGAAGAGAAATTGCTAATGCTGATCATTACAAATGATACTTGGTATGCCCAACATTATCCTCAGTATGCGTCAAGATATTAATAAAATCAATCAATACAGTGAAGTGGCATCCACTATGATTTTGAGGCTTTTTCAGATATGATGCCAAATAACCTGAGACTGTGGTCATCTGTGAGGAATCAAGACGGCCCATCAACTAGTGGTACCTGCCCCTGGGTACTTGAACTTTTCAACCCTGACGAGGGGTTGGTGTAACTCATAAGCTTGGATCTAGAGAGACATCTTCACTGAGTTACCTTACCAGCTTAAAGCAGCACTATCATAGGGTTCCGCCCGCCCGTCTGCCGATGCTCCTTCCAGTCATGCATTTAAACACACTGCTGCATCTGCAAGCGCCGCTGAGACATTCTCTCAGACCCCTGACCGCTCACCAGGACACTTGAGATAGACTCGAGACACACCCGGACAGGGCCATTCTCAAGATTCTTAGGAATGTCATCAGTCTCTTTCCTGTTCTAGCACCTCGGACACCCCCAACCCTGAGGGTCATGTTCACGCGGCCTTCAGTGTTTTCCCCCCAGGGAGGCATGGTTTGGCACCTGCCTATTACAGAAGAAAAGAGTTAAATATTTCAAGACTTGTTCAAAGTTTGTGAAAGGATGGCTCCTCAGTTTGCATATCGAGGAACAAAGATCAAAACTCTGTTTTTAATTAATTATAAAGAAAGAGTGTAGTATGCTTTTTCCAGAAAGGATAGCACGCTACCTCTGCACGCCCTCTAGGCCCGCCATGCTGGCTCCTCTTAAATCCTGGCAGGGAGTGACCCGCATGGTCTCTGAGGTGCAGTGGTGAAAGCAGACACGGCTTCCACCTTGTTCACTGGAACAAACCCCGCTTGAAATCTTTTTCTGCCATATACGCAGATGGATGGCCCTGAGACTGCCATTTTGCGAGGAAGCCCAAAGTAATCCAGGCGCAGATACCACAAGGAGAGGCCTTGAGACCCGAGGGAGAGACAGACAGGGAGAAAGAGAGAATGCAGTCCCATTAACTGCTCCAGCTTCAGCCCCTGCTTGGCCCCAGAACCACTCTCCTCAGGCCTTCCCAAGTTCCTGACCCACGAAAACTAAAAGAGATCATAAAATGACGGCTGTTGTTTTAAGCCGCTAAGTTTTAAGGTGATTCGTTACACAGCAGCAGTAACTGGAACATACTGTGACAATGATCATAAAGAGACTAGAAAGGCTTTATTGGGAAATATGATTTCTCGCCCTTTCGTAAAGCAATTTTGTTTAGCTTAGAGAAGCATCTGTGTTTTATAACATTCATTATTTCCCCTCAGACACACTGCTTTTTCTGGATAAGGAATTACAGGCTCTATTCTAAAGTCATAGACTAATGGACAAATTACTGCCAGTGGGAGAAGCAGTATGCGGGGGTCCCATACCCCACTATGACACCAATTATTCACAGAGCTCAACAGGAATATATTCAGATTCCCCTGAAGGAATCTACTTCCCACACGCCTGGGAGGGAGGAGGGGAGTGTTAAATGTGGTCAGTCAGTTCAGTCACTTAGTCGTGTCCAACTCTTTGCGACCCCATGAATCACAGGACGCCAGGCCTCCCTGTCCATCATCAACTCCCGGAGTTCACTCAGACTCACGTCCATCAAGTCAGTGATGCCATCCAGCCATCTCATCCTCTCATCCTTTTCCTCCTGCCCCCAATCCCTCCCAGCATCAGAGTCTTTTCCAATGAGTCAACTCTTCGCATGAAGTGGCCAAGGTACTGGAGTTTCAGCTTTAGCATCATTCCTTCCAAAGAAATCCCAGGGCTGATCTCCTTCAGAATGGACTGGTTGGATCTCCTTGCAGTCCAAGGGACTCTCAAGAGTCTTCTCCAACACCACAGTTCAAAAGCATCAATTCTTCGGCCCTCAGCCTTCTTCACAGTCCAACTCTCACATCCATACATGACCACAGGAAAAACCATAACATAAGGTATAAAACCTCTTCCTATATGTTTTCATTCTAATGAGGAATAACACTGCGTTCTTGTTTCAATACTGTAACCCTCCCATATGCCGGAAGGGACCTATAAGCCTAAAGACATTAAGACCCAGAATTGAGGGCTTCTTCCCTGGTGGCTCAGTGGTTACAGAATCCACCTGCCAATGCAGGAGACACAGGTTCAACGCCAGTCCCGGAATATCCCATATGTTGCCGGGCAGCTAAGCACTTGCACCACAACTATTGAGCCCGTGCTCTAGAGCCCGGGGAACCACCACTATGGAGCCCACGTGCTGGCACTACCAAAGCCTGCGTGTCCTAGAGCCTGGGCTCCACAACAAGAGAAGTTACTGCAACAAGAAGCCCATGGACCCCCCAGTAGGGAGTGGCCATCACTCACCACAGCTACAGGAAAGCCTGCAGAGCAACAAAGACCCAGCACAGCCCCAAATAAATAAACACAGACCCAGAGTCTGGAAAGAGGAAAATGCCAAAGAATGTGACACTGTTCAGTCTCACCAAACTCACACACTGACGTCTACCAAAAAGCAATGCGTTTTTTGGCACCAGCTGTACATCTATATGTATCTGATGACAAACATGTAACTCACTTGGAAACAGTGAATGCCTAAAGCAGCTGAATAATTTATTTTTCATCAAGATGTTCCATGTCATGGATGATGAAAATCATACATAAACATTTGGCCAATTTCAAAACAATTCAAGTTAATTTAACCCCCAAACCAAAAAAAAAAAATGGGGGGCAATGGGATGGGACAAGAGAAGCTGAATATAATTGTTTTGCGGAATTAGTACACCTGTGTTTGCTTCATAATGGATTGGAATTATACCAATTTTCCTTCTAAACATATGGAGATTGTGCTATTTCCCGCTTAAATTATGAAAGTACTTTGGATCTCTCATAGCATCATGAGGGGCATAAAGATGTCATAAGGGGACTAATGCTAAAAGCACTGGATGATGCATGCAGAGTGTTCAGTGCATGCCAGACTTTCCAGAACTACATCTGAGACCACAGCTATGGGTGAGTTTGTTTAGACTTTGCCTAAGAAGATACAGGAGTTCCAAATCCACTGGGCTTACACAAAACCACCCAAAAGGCTGACCAGTCGGACCAACTGAGGTCCTCTGATATCTGGACTCATCCTAGGAACAACACTGTTTCTGTTAAGAGATCAAGTCTCCGCCTCCTGGGAACCACATCCTAATGACTGCCCAAAGGGGATCTTTTTCGATTCAGTGTTGTGTCTTGTCCCAAGAAATTCATTAGTTGTTTCAAAACATGACCCATATGCTGTTCCCCACCCCTCTGTTTTATATAAGGATTTTCTCTGCTTCTGGCAGAAAGTTCCAGAAATTTCTCTATTCTCACAAGAATCGCTCTCGGCCCTTTCCCAGTACAATAAAGAAGCATTTTTATGTTATGGGTGATGGCCAGTTAACATCTGTATTTCTTCAAAGTACAGCATTCCTATCAGCCAAGGGAAACACCTGCACAGCCTGCATTACAACCACGACCACTCACCCCACAAACAACTCACAGACTCCAAAGGAAAAAACCACAGGTGCTGCCGAAGAACAGCTCCATAAGCACCGATTTCTTCAAAACAAACAAGATCATAAGGTATAATTATAGCTAGGAAACATGGACATCAACCCCAACAACCTATCATTATTTTTATAATGTATGGGGTTTGGACTAAACACGACCACAGATGAAAGCTCTGAGGCAGAGTTCCTTGGAGACATATGGTGGCTGACAAAGACAACAGATTGTATTTGTAAAATAATTAGCCAGACATTCCAGCTTCTTTTTTCTTAGCAATTTTAAAACAGAAATTTGACCAAAGGGTACATTTAGACCTCAAGTCCTCTAAACTATCATACCCTTAAGCCTATAAACGCACACACAACACAATATTTTACATATTAATAATGTTTCGTTACAAGAATCATAGCAAAGCAAACGCAGTTAGAAACCATTTCAATTTATTTGAAAATGACTGTATCGCCCAAAGCACATCTTTTTCAGAAGTCTCGCAGGATGAAGATGCAATGCAGCTACCTAACGGAGAACGGACTGCTCTCTGTGCTCGTGTGCCTAGTCGCTCCGTCTGTCTGACTCTGTGATTCCGTGGGCTGTAGGCCACCAGGCTCCTCTGTCCATGGGGATTCTCCAGGCGAGAATTCTGGAGTGGGTTGCCATGCGCTCCTCCAGGGGATCTTCCCAACCCAGGGACTGAACCCAGGTCTCCTGCATTCCTTACTGTAGCAAATAGATGTGTTCCACACTATCGGACTTTCCTTAGAAGGTAAGTGACGCCCACAGGAAGCTCACATACACCAGGGCAAGAAAATAAATGCCCTCAGGCCACTGAGGATGATGGAAATGGGTCTTCTGAAGACCCCAGACACTGTGATATGGAGAGTGAATAACACATTAAAGCCACATGAGATGACGTCATCAGAAAGCACCTGAAGCCAGAGCGTCTGGGGAAGACAAGAGGCTACTTGTTAGAGGATGAGGAATGAGTGAGTAAGACACGCTTGTCAGAAGTGGCTTCATGGTGGGCAGATTAAAATGATGCAAGTCTCTTAGAGGACACTGTCAACAAGGTGCTTCTCAAAATATTTCACAAAATAATCTCATAACTTTGGAACTCCTGTTTGACAAAGCCTGGCAAAAGAACAGTATTTTCTTTCAAATCAACTCTTTTAAAAATGCTTTACTGTTTCCTATATTCTCACCACTGTGTGAGGAAACATCCAGGATTAGACAGAGGGTCAGAAAAAGTCTCCTGGGCTTCCCTGCTGACTTAGCGGTGATAGAGAATCCGCCTGCCGATGCAGGGGACAAGGGTTCGATTCCAGATCCAGGAAGATCCCACATGGCACAGAGCAAGTAAGCCTGTGGGACACAACTATTGAGCCTTTGCTCCAGAGCCCAGGAGCTGCAGCGACTGAAGCCTGTTGCGCCCTAGAGCCTGTGCTCCGCGACAGGAGAGGTCACGGCAAAGAGAAGCCCACACACCAGAACTAGAGAGTGGTTCCCACTGGCCATAACTGGAGAAAAGGCTGTGAGGCAGTGAAGACCCAGCACAGCCAAAAATGAAAACATGAATAAATGCATGAAAAAAGAAGTCTCTTGCTCTCAAAGCAGTTACAAAATAATAGGAAAGTCAGACAAACAGATAATCCAAGTGTCAGAAACATTGTGATGACTACTGTAGTGAAAAGCATACACGCTTGGGAAGGATTTTTCAAACTGATGGCCCAACTTTAGACAGCCAACCACCTCATCCAAACTTTAAGGTTCCAACAAGTTACTAAGGACAAGAAAAAAAATCAATCTTTTAAAAGGTATGTATCTTAAATGTCAGTGATCCACTCCAGCTGTTAAGTTAAGCAAGGCCTCCACATCAACTTTGCCTGGTGAATTTTGCCCTTCACTGAGCACTAACAACATAAATATTATTCTTAATTCCAAAGAGATAGCTTCTTGCTTATTTATAAAGTCTAGCTACTTAAATGTTATCAACCTACTATGAAACTTTCACCATTAGATTCAGAAGTCATCATCTTTCATGTTGCTAGGAAAGTAGTGAGCTATAAACCCAGTTTAATGCCTAAAAGAAGATAGGATATTAAGAACTTCTCTGACAAACATTATTTCTGACATTATTTAATAAACCACTAAACCCAGTTTCCCACTTAAAAATATAAATCAAACACACAACCTTACGGTGAAGACTAAAGCAGGGAATGGAGAACGTGTCGTCTAGGACCAGAGATGTGTTGCCAATAATTTATAGGTTTATAGGTCTCTTGTTGTTCTTTTGTAGAAAACTGCAGTTCTTTGCTCCCTAGACTAGTGTGCAATGAGACAGGCATATTGGATGTGCTAAAACAAAATAAGTAGCCTGAGATTATACCATATTTCCCAAAAGACAAAGAAGTATTTAATATATTTCATTCAACCTACATTACTGCATGCCAGCTTGGAAACAAGTGAAGTGCAAGACATAAGAAAATGATAGCTACAGTTACCAGTCATTCTTCATAGGAAATGAAATGTCAGCTAAGCAGTCCAAATGCTAAAGACAAAGAAGCAAAAACTGTATTTTCAAGTAAAGCAATACTCAGTTATTATCACAGACTCCAAAAATGAAACCACTGAGAAAGAGGCAGCTAACCTAAAATAATGTGGCCAACCATTAGTTCCTCTAACACAAAAACATATGTCTTTTCTGATCACTCAAAACAGAAAGCATTCTGAAAAGAACAGGAAAAAACACCAAGAAGATAACTATCTTTAATGTGATCTTTTAAAATCATTCTTTATTGGGGTTTAGTTGCTTTACACTGCTATGTTAGTTCTTGCCATACAGCAAAGTGAATTATCTCCCCTCTTTGTTTTCATGTGAGTTTTAATCCTCTTATGAGGCTTATCTGAGTCAAACTCCAGATGTATTTTCTATTTCACAGAAAAGGCAAAGCATGCACACACAAAAATGAAAAAATACATAAATAAGTACACAATGGAAGGAAGTTTATATAAAAACACATCTCCATAACAGAATGAGTTAGCACCAAGCCTGGAGTGTTTCATAACTCAGGCTGGGAGAAACTATAGACATGCAATTTTTTTGAGCTGGCTTTTGCTAATTCAGGGTTTCTGAATCTTGGCACTATAACATTTTGATTTAAGCCAGAATAATTATTTGTGTTGATGGGCTTCCTTGGTGGCTCAGTGGTAAAGAATCTGCCTGCAATGAGGAGACATGAGTTCGATCCTTGGTTAAGAAGATCCCCTGGAGAAGGATATGGCCACCCACTGCAGTATTCTTGCCTGGAGAATCCCACGGACAGAGGAGCCTAATGGGCTAAGTCCCTGGGGTCACAAATGAGTTGGACACGACTTAGCTACTAAACAAGGGCAACAACAATTCTTTGTTTTAAGATCCTGTCTTGTACATTTCGAAGCCTCCATGCCTTCTAACTAAAGGTTAGAAGCACCCCCTCCTATTTGTGACAACCAAAGCTGACTCCAGAGAGTAGAATGTCACCTAGGAAGCAAAACGGTCCCCAATGAGAACCATATTCTAACCCAGTGACAACAAGGTGAAGCCAAATAGCTTAAACGGGCTGCATGACCACAGACTCAATTAGCCTACCTCTGTCCAAGGTGCTCAAGCAAGCCTACTGTGTTCTCTGCTCAAGAGACACCATCTAGGCCAATGCGAAGTAGTGGGACAGGGTGCGGGGGGCAGGGGGACTTCACACCTCACATCTCCCCAAAATGTTTCCGGAGCACTTCCTCTTCTGAGAGTGACACTGTCCATTTAGACACTGGGACGTTAACAGAGCTATCTACAGAAGCAAAGTCTATTTAACACATGTCTAGATGACCCAGACACTTTAGAAACCAGCAGCAAGGAAAGGAAAGGAAAAACATTTTATAGTCAGCAAGAATAATCAAGAAATGAAAAGACCCAAGAAATACTAGAAGAAAGGTTTACAACATGCTTCAGATATTTTAAAGGATAAATTATCAATTCATATGATAGATATACATTGGACATCTATCAGGATTCAAGGCATGAGATAGATGGTGGCTCAGCTGGTAAAGAATCTGCCTGCAATGTGGGAGACCTGGGTTCAATCCCTAGGTGGGGAAGATCCCCTGGAGAAGGGAAAGGCTACCCACTCCAGTATTCAGGCCTGGAGAATTCCACAGACTGTATAGTCCATGGGGTCACAAAGAGTTGAACATGACTCAGTGACTTTCACTTTCAGGGTCACATTAAGATCAAAGACATACAGAGTCAGTTCAGTTCAGTTCAGTTCAGTCGCTCAGTCATGTCCAACTCCCTGCAACCCCATGAATCGCAGCACACTAGGCCTCCCTGTCCATCACCAACTCCCGGAGTTCACTCAGACTCACGTCCATCAAGTCAGTGATGCCATCCAGCCATCTCATCCTCTGTCGTCCCCTTCTCCACCTGCCCCCAATCCCTCCCAGCATCAGAGTCTTTTCCAACGAGTCAACTCTTCACATGAGGTGGCCTAAGTATTGGAGTTTCAGCTTTAGCATCATTCCTTCCAAAGAAATCCCAGGGCTCCCTCAGAATGGACTGGTTGGATCTCCTTGCAGTCCAAGGGACTCTCAAGAGTCTTATCCAACACCATAGACATACAGAGTGCTGCTGCTAAGTCACTTCAGTTGTGTCTGACTCTGTGCGACCCCATAGACAGCAGCCCACCAGGCTCTGCCATCCCTGGGATTCTCTAGGCAAGAACACTGGAGTGGATTGCCATTTCCTTCTCCAATGCATGAAAAGTGAAAAGTGAAAGTGAAGTCGCTCAGTCGTGTCTGACTCTTAGGGATCCCATGGACTGCAACCCACCAGGCTCCTCCGTCCATGGGATTTTCCAGGCAAGAGTACTGGAGTGGGGTGCCATTGCCTTCTCCAGACATACAGAGTAGTCCTCAAATCTGGCTGTGTATTCAAATCACCTGGGAGAGTGTCTTCAAATAACCAACAGTCAGGCTTACACTCAGGCCAATTACATAAGCATCTGCGTTTCTGTACAGTTCTTCGAAACTTTTGAGCAAGACCCTAGGGTTGGTGGGGACTTGGACATAGGTAGCGGGTGGGTGGGGATGGCATTTCTGTTTGAAATTACAAGAGAAAAACATCACCATGATCGAAAAATCAAAGGCACATAATGGCAAAAAGATTAAAACAAGTGGTTCAGTTCCCTTGGTTCACAGGATCTGAGTCAGGCATTAAAGGTGAATATGGTAGGTGAAATGCAGACCGTGGTGTTAAACTGTGAACAAAAGGAGAACCTCTGAACATTTCTGAGAAAAGAGTAAAACTATAATTCAAAAAATTCATCTTTCAAAAACTCAAAGGCTCCAGGAAAGACAAAGGCAGGAAGTCGAGTATTGTGTCTAAATCAAGAAGCCCAAAATACACCTTCAGCTATCCTTGGTTCCCAGGGGAAGTCTCCTGGTTGACTCCCTTTCACGTTCATCCAGCACACATCAGATTCCCCAAGGGATGGGGCTACACCCTGGAGTCATCTTTTAATTTATTTTCCTTGGATGCTCTTGTGGCTGCTCTTTCAATTCTCATCTGTATCACATGGTTTGGAAATTCTCCTGCTAGACCTTGCCTTGCAATCAGAGTGGCATCACTAAGTGTCTTTTTAATCTCCTCCCTTGGACATGTTGCAACACATTCAGTGGCTCAGTCGTGTCCAGCTCTTTGTAGCCCTATGGACTATAGCCCACCAGGCTCCTCTGTCCGTGGGATTCTCCGGGCAAGAATACTGGAGTGGGTAGCAATTCCCTTCTCCAGGGGATCTTCCCAACCCAGGGATTGAACCTGCGTCTCCTGCACTGGCAAGTGGATTCTTTATCACTGGGCAGCCTGGGAAATCCTTTGGACATATTCAGGTGGCCTCAAACTCACCACATCTCCTGAAATCATGATATTCCCCACACAGCCTAGTGCTCTTTATGTTCCTTTTCTCTGGAAGGAGTACCACATTCTACCCAGACACACAGGCCAGATATTTGCACGTCATTCTTGACAACATCTCTTTCATCCCCAACACAATCTACCATCAAGTCTTAGGATGTGACTTCCCTGCATCACTCAGACTACCCCTTTTCTCTCCCCTCTATCTACAGCTCCTTTGCCTAACCTGCCATCTTCTGTGGCTTACCTGTTTTCTTAATGGTCTTGACTTACTGACCCAAATTCACTGTTTCCTCCCTCTTGCTATCGCCAAGTCATTAGGTCAAATTCAAAACCTAACTACAACACCACTTCACTTAAAATTCTTCAGTGGGTTCCCTTTGATCTTAGGATATATGCAAAATGCCTCTGCAAGGCCTGACTATCATTTGAAACCAGTCACCAATGACCTCCTTTAGTCTCACGTGTTTGCGTGCACGCCCTGCCATAGGCATTGTTCCATCCACCGAGATCTTGGTCTCCCTGTTTGGACTACTGAACTCTAAGCCACTCTGCAGAGCCCAGTCAAGTCATCACTTCCTCCAAGCGTCCTTCCCTGATGCCCTGCCTTACTGCACATCTCTCCTTTGAAAGCTCTAACTTGGATGCAAGTCTACTGATACATTCAGTTGACTGACACTTGATGTAAGTATCCGTAATTTACACTTTTCTCCCAATAGTCTCACTGCTAAATCATCACAGCACGGGGATGGAGGGAACAAAGAATGTATAGGAAGAGAATAAAGGAGACAGGGAAGAGAGTCAAGAGATCTTCCAGTTTAGACATGCCAAACTTAAAGTAGAAAGGTAGAATCAAAAGTGACTACAAAGACTTCAAGTCTGAATGGCTAAGAAATACGAGCAGATAGTATAGTACCCATCCTGATTTGTTTCATTTTTATGTTGTTTTCTTTTTTTCACTCTCCACCATGCCAATATCCACAACAAAGAGCCCTAGTATTTTATTTAACACAAATGACCTAAGGTTGGCTGCTACCAGAACATTCCAGCTGAAAGCCCAAGTACCATAATTCATGCAGGCTTAAGAGCAGCCCACAGTCAGGCCCACTCTCTCATTCTCTCCAGTATTAAATATTAAACACCAATGTAGAGTGAAAACTTTATCTTATGGCAAACAAAACTTCTTCATGGGGATACTTCCAGAGCATGCATGAGGAATGAAGTTACTGAATTATTTCAATCCTTCATGGTTTACATTTAGTCTTAACCTAATTTCAATAGTCCAGAAATATTAACACATCACAAAACATTTCCTCATAAAATAATGACAGATGTATCCACAGGCTGCTAAGATTTGAATTTATTTCATCCTAAAAACATGTCTTCTCTTACACTGGTGACTACTGAGTCGAATCTGAATTATTTTATGGAACATGGCAGGCTCCTGCTCAATAAGTACTTCTGTTGTTAAACTATATTTTATCCTTTTACACTTTTACACTGGAGGCATTAAAGTTTATTTTTTAAGCCAAAGCTGTTATATAATAAACCATTCTGGAGACAGCACAGTCTCTGCATCCATAAGATGTATCTGAATTTTAACATATATACTATTATAGAGTTACTGAACCTGCAAGAGTTGCCGAATATTTGCAATATTTTTGAAATAATAATAAAGACAGGTATAGACAATAAAAAGCTACCAAAGGATTTCTGGGGAAAATAAACTGTCTTCCAAAGTCTTAGAGAGTTTCCTAGAAGTAAAGAAATTATGAGTTTCATTCTGTTTTTAGCAAGATATCCAGTGTAGGGAAAGCACTCAGTTCTATATATCAACTTTATGATGTCTGTATGACTCAGAACTTTCTGGCTACATTATTTTTCTTTGGTGGGAAAGTTGATGTAAATAGCACAAATGCTTATTAATGATTATCTATATTTGGGTGTGTGTCTAGTCACTCAGTTGTATCTAACTCTTTGCGACCCCATGGACTATAGCCCAACAGGCTCCCCTGTCCTTGGGATTCTCCAGGCAAGAATACTGAAATGTGTTGCCATTCCCTTCTCCAGGGAATCTTTCTGACCCAGGGATTGAACCCAGGTCTCCTGCACGGCAGGTGGATTCTTTACTGCCTGAGCCGCCAAAGGAGCTCTATCTATATTTATGACAGTACAAATCAAGAACCATATACTAAACTATCAAGTGGAATGGCTGACTTTATATTTGTGGTCTACAGAGATGTGAAGCATGTTGATATTACACATTAGTGCTGACTAGCTGAAGAAGGGCATCCAATGAGGAAAACAAGGCATCACCCAACAACAGAATGTACCTGATTGATGTTGGCAGAAGCCACTGTTTACACAAGACCACCTTGTTTCTGGGGGAAACAAAGAAAATCCCACAGTGCAACAGTAACACTGCCCACCTTTGCAGGACTGAGGGATCCTCACTACATGATTCTTCCTTCAACCAACATCAGTGTTCAATAGCTTCAGTCATGTCTGACTCTTTGTGACCCCATGAACCGTAGCCCACCAGGCTCCTCTGCCCATGGGACTTTCTCGGCAAGAATACTGGCATGGGTTGCCATGCCTTCCTCCAAGGGATCTTCCCAACTCAGGGCTCGAACCTGCATCTCCTGCATTACAGGAAGATTCTTTAACTGCTGAGTCATCAGGAAAGCCAGCATCTTTACTAAAAACAACAACAGCAGCCTTACAGCTGCCCTCTTCCCTCCTTCCACCAAGAAAATTGAAACCATCATTTTAGCATGATGTTTTATAAAAAAAGAAAAAAATATATTTTCTGAGCTACTTTGACCATCTTACTGGCAGGGCTGAGAAATCTTCCTTGCTACCCGCTCCTGTTCCCTGTTGAGAATGAATGAGAATTCTTGACCTTTTGTAAACACATTCTCCAGAGACTTGAAGACATGAGAGCTCAAAGTCACTCAGTGCCAACTGAGCACACTTTTATTGAGCTGGATTGCTCACTGGGACTTAGAATAAAAAATAAATTCACCTTTCAGCAGTGTCCCTTGAAAGATTTCACAGCCTATTATAGAAGATAAACATCTGCTGTAAACAAGAGAGTGAAATTACAGAAGTGCGCCCAGGGTCTGTTGGACACAGCTGGGGAAGGAGAAATGGTCAGTTTTGCCTGATGAGTACTGAATACTTTCAAGACCCAGCATCAGACAGTATTCTCTGAGTCCTTTCCTGAACGTTCCCTAACAATCATGTAGACATAGAATTTTTGTTTGTTAGGGAAGGCTCAGGAAGGGACTCAGAGAATACTGTCTGACACTGGGTCTTGAAAGGATTTTATATGAACCTGATTTATATTAGGTTAATAAAGATGGAAACGTATAAAAAGGGGATAGGAATATACAGGGGTAGATAGAGGGGCATGTGGGTCACACTGCTTTGCGTGGACGTGAAGGGAGAGGCAGCGGGCAGGTTTACAGAATCTCTGGCCTCATCTCACCCTGTCTTTAAGCCATCTGCTTTCTGAGTTAAGGTACAGCCATACACTGGCAGGAGAGGCGTTCATTTCCAGCTCCTCAAAGCCCAGAACTGCTGCCATCAATCCAGATTCCCACACCAAAGGAACACATCCGTCTCCAAGTCAGTCGTCCACAATCTAAATACCATCTCCTTTTTCAAAGTCAAAGAGGACGCTTAATAAACAGAGCTGCCGGTTGCTATCCTCTGTTTGATACTTTAGCCAAAGAGCTAAAACGGGTTCCGGCCCAATTTATCCTCCTCCTCCTTTCAGGGAGTGGAATAGTAGTGAAGCAGCTGGCACAAGCCGGGTCCAATATCCTTGCTTCTGCTGAAGCCATTCCCAAGGTTAGCATGTTTTATCCTCGCGTATAACATTTACAGCGTCTAAAGGACTCTGCAATTACAAAGTGTTTCCATTTTCCCTCTCTGACTTTATCCTCATCATTTCCTAAAGCAAGCGTTAGTACTTCAATGTTAAAAAGTGAAAACTAGCCCCAGAAAGTTAAATTACTATGTCAAATTTCTTCCAACAGTAAATGTTAAAAACAGTTGGACAGACCCGGCAGCCTAACACCCCAAATCACAAACTAGCGAGTCACACACATTTTGATTTGGTCCACTTGGGGTGTTTTTGTTTTTGTTTTAAATAAAAATTTTAAAGTTTATCGCACATAAAAAAAAAAGATAGTTTTTTGGAATCTTGTGAAAAACTGGAACCTGGGAGCTCTGACAATTCCAGGCTAATTCTCTGTGGTAATATAACAGGGTGGGAGTTGGGGCATTTGCAAGCTGGTCTGCCAGTCTGAACTAGCCCACACAGAGATACAAGTCACTCATCTTATCTGCCTGACTGTGAGGGCAACTGAATTTGCCACCACACTGCTAAACCTTCTCACAGTAGGAGAAAACATTAGTGATTAAAGATAGGGATCTACAAAATGCTAGAGGTCATCTCACCCAAAAGCCTTTGAGTATTCACCTTTGTGTCACGGAGGTGGTTCCAGGGCGATTCCATCCAAACTCCACCCAAAAGTCACGTGTTCAACACTGCCACACTACTGTCTCATAGGTACTTACACAGTAAAAAGAAAAAAAAAATGGAAAATACTTTCTCTGAAAAAGCACATCTATACCACAGTCAAATCACTTTATATTTTTTTAATTTTTTTCAAATCACTTTATTATCATAAACTATTTACATATTCATGGAGGAGAAAAGAGACATGATTGAAAATACTGTGTCAAGTCTCATTCCACTTCTCTATTTTAAAGCAAATACTTTATAATCTTCTGGCATCTTATACCTGTTCATTTTCCAATGACTGAGGAACAGGTCAAGATTTAGAAGTCTTAGAAAAGTCACTTCAACTGCTGCTTGTGTAATTTTAAAGAAATGATGGCCACACTATGGTATTTCTCAGTTTCTACTTTGCTAGTTAAAAGGCATTGTTTGGAAAGGAAAAAATGTTAAGGTGCCATTGATTTAAATGGTAGAAGCAAACTCTTGGTTGGTTTTCATGATTTCAGTTCTGTTTTGGGATTTGATTGCTGTGGGGGAAAAAAAAAGATGCTTAGCCGTTAAAATAATAACATCTTAAAGGTTTATTTCATAAAATAAAAGCATAGCTATAAACCAGAAGCTCAAAAGGAGGCAGCCTACAGTTACAGTCAGATGAGGGGCAACTGGTCTCCCAAGTCTCGGAGGAGGGGTGTGTGGACTGCAGAAAACACACCCTGCAGCCTGGCACTGCCACGCATTTTTTAAAGCTGGCAAGTGAGCAGGGCTGCTGGAGTGAGAGAAGGATGGTCCATGGCCTTGAGCAGAGCTGGATGGTCACAGTCCCTGGTCACCTCCTTTACCCTGGACTTGCACACTCTGAATCCAGCAGAACTGCACAATTCTCATGGCAAGAAAGAGACAGGATTAAGGAAAAGGAAAGGAACTCTTAAAGAAGATCATCTAGACCCCCAAGTAGCGAGCACTGAAGCTAATCTGCAAGTAGATATTCACATGTTCTAATTAATTCCATTCAACTAATATAGTTTTATGGGGAAGAAAAATAAGTTTTGGGGACTTCTTTTCCTACAGACCAAGAAACATTTTTAGACGTATTTCACATATAGTTGGGCACGCACCTTAATTTTTCCTGGCTTCTGTTTCCTGATGTAGAAGATGAAAGACTTTAATTCAGTATTCATTAGCTTTCCACCCAATGCAGTTCTATGCTTCTATAGATTTCTACTTAGTTCATATATTTTAGCAATACAAAAAAAAAAAAAAAAAGGGAATTCTTTTACTGTTCCAAACCACAGAGTAGAATATTAAGATTTTGAAATATTTAATATTCTACTCTACAGTTTGAATGAAAAAGAAATGAATCTTATTTTTTTTATATTGCAAAATGTATGTACTAAGTAGAAATTTAAAAGTATGGTAGTCATTAATAATCCATAGAGAAAAAACAGTCCCCTAAGTTAGGAAGCAGAAAGGGATAAAAAGGTAGAGCACAGAGGATTTTTCAGGCCGTGAAACTACTTTGTGTGACACTATAATTATAGATATACATCATTATATTATACAAACTCAAAAAACGTACATCTATGTGAACTCTACTGTAAGCTATGAACTCTGGGTGGTAATGATGTATCCAACTGGATTTATCAATTGGAATTAATGCCCCACTTAGGCAGAGGATGTTGATAAGGGGGAGGTTATGCAGGTGGGCTTCCCTGGTGGCTCAGATTGTAAAAAAATCTGCCTGCAATGAGGTTCGATCCCTCAGTCAGTAAGATCCCCTGGAGGAGGGCATGGCAACCCACTCCAGTATTCTTGCCTGGAGAATTCCATGGACAGAGGACCTTGATGGGCTACAGTCAGTGGGGTCACAAAGAGTCGGACACGAATGAGCAACTAACACTTTCACTTCTCACTTTCATGTAGGTGGCAGGTCAAGAGATATATGGAAATTTTCTATACTTTCCACTCCATTTTAATATGAGCCTGAAACTGCTCTAAAAATAAAGTTTAAAAAAAAGAGAAAATGAGAGGGGAAAAAGTACTGAAAAGTGATGCTCGTTAGCTACTGGCACTCTCAGAGTGTTAGAGGTTTACAATGGTTGAGTGTGTGGCAACCACACAGATCAGCAGTAAATGCACACCACTTTGATAAAAACGACTGTTCTCTCAAGCTCCGCCACTGGAAGGAGCCTGTGTGACTCAATGTCTAATTTGGAAGAAAAAGTGGTTCTGCCATAAACCTTCTCTCTGACAACCTTTCTAATGTGTATGCATACCACATTTATTTCAGAACTGACACACCGGTTTCCAGGAGAAAGGCCAGCCACTATAGATATGTCATGAAAGAGGAAAATACAACCCAGGACACTGTACCTCACACAGCAGTGCAGAAAAGGAGTCATTTGCTTTTTCAAGTGCTTTGCAGCGTCTATTCATTTGCAATAAAATACGTTTCTTGAAAGCTTGCTTCTTGTGCAAAACAGTTTCTGGGGTTGGAATGAGTGTCTGGGTCCCAAAGTTCAAGTTCACCTTTAGAAAGCCAAGGGGCTCTCTGTCCCTGAGAGTTTGCTCCGAGTCACGTCCCACAGAGCTCAGCGCCGTGCACCCGGTGCTTACTCTAGTTCACCAAACTGAATTAAATGCTTTATAGGCATCCTTGGGGGAAACGACTCAACCATTGTTTGGTATTTCTAAGTCGATCTGCCTAAATAAAATAAGAGAAGCCAGGGCTTCCTTGCCAAATGCACTTATAATTGAAATGCGAGTTGTTCATTTTTACTACTTATGTTCAAACTTTTTAAAAAGGTCCTGAAGCACAGGTTCTGGGAAACCTGCTCAATTTGAGTCTTGCTGCTGCAGCCGCTAAGTCGCCGCAGTCATGTCTGACTCTGTGCGACCCCATAGACGGCGGCCCACGAGGAATTTGAGTCTTATTCCTATCCCAATTCCCTTTCAGTTTTAACAGTGAACTAGGACCCAACACTCTACTCTTGCTAAAACATTCAAAAATCCACATCCTGATGCATTTTTACATCACCTTCAATCTATTTTCAACACAGGACACAGAAGAGATGTGAAGTTTTCCAAGATGGATTGCTGTAAATTCCTTCTTCTCCCATCCTCTGTGTTCTTCTCTTCCCCTCCTTTAAAAATAACACCTCTTTTTTTGATATGCACAATGGTTAATTTTATGTGAACTTGTCTGAATCGCACAGTGCCCAGATGTTTGGTCAAATGTTATCCTTCATGTGTCTGTGACAGTGTGCTGGATAAGGCTAACATCAGAAGTGACAGACTGAGAAAAGCAGAAAGTGAAAGTGAAGTCACTCAGCTGTGTCCAACTCTTGGAGACCCCATGGACTGTAGCCTACCACGCTCCTCCGTCCCTGCGATTCTCCAGGCAAGAGTACTGGAGTGGGGTGCCATTTCCTTCTCCAGAGGATCTTCCCAACCCAGGGATCGAACCCAGGTCTCCCACATTGTAGGCAGACGCTTTACCATGTGAGCCACCAGGGAAGTCCGAGAAAAGCAGATGGCCCTCTAATGCAGGTGGGCCTTGTCCAATCAGTTGAAGACCAGAGGAGACCAAAAGGGCTGCCCTTCCAGAGAGTAAGAGGGAACTCCTCCCGCCTGACTGCCTTGAACTGGGATTCCAGTTCTATTTTATTTTCCGGACTTTGAACTTGAACTGAAAGCACTGGCCCTTCCTGGGTCTTGAACCTGCAGGCATTCACCAGAACCATACAATCAGCTATCCTAGTTCTCAGGCCTCCAGACTCAGACTGGAACCACACCACCGGCTCTCCTAGCTCCCTGGCTTGTCAACTGCAGATCTTGGGGACTTGTCAAGCCTCCACAAGTGTGTGAGCCAATTCTTTGACATGTGGGTATGTGCATATAAACACACACACATATACATATCTTATTGGTTCTGTTTCTCTAGAGAACACTGCCTCACACACCATAACATGGAGGGTTTCTAACAAAGACCATATTTCCCCTTTCACAAAAATAACCAAACTGCTTTGTTAAATAAAGATGAAGGTTTCCTTCCAGGTGAATATTACCTTTCTTCAGCTTTACATTTTTATTATGAAAACACAGTGTCATGTTAGAAACAGTTTAGGTTTCAACAGATATTTTCTTCATGGAAACGTAACAAACTTCTCTTAGGCACGAGCTAATCGTATTTTTATGGCACGGAAAAATCATATCAGAAAGACAGGAAAATGCAGCCAACTGCCATTCATTTTAATGGGAAAGACCAAGTGCCTTTTTTCTCTCTGAAACAGGAAAATGTGCTATTTTTATTACAGTTATTTTCATAGTGACATACTAGAAACATCCTTAAATGCTGAGTTTTATTTACTTCTCTCAAGTTGTATCTTTATTTCAAAAAGAGCCACACACAAATACAGTGTAACTTTTTTTCTCATGTGCTGAAAGATTTGAAATGTTGACTTTAAAAAAAAAAAGACTACCTTACTGTTACCAGGCCTTTTCATATCAGTGCTGGGCACAGAAACCAAAAGTGCAAACCTTACAACATTTGACTGCATTCAAGCATACGGTGACTGAGTTTTGTTTTGTTTTTTTCTTTACTGAACTGCAATTTAGGATTTTTTAACTCTTTTTTTCCATTTCTTGCCTTGATATTGAGAGTGTGTATCTACTTTTTATGCATTTATTCAATGAATTGCATGAACACTGGCGTTTACTTTTAGCATCTTCTTTGAGAAAACTTAGATTAAGTTTCACTAAACACATCATATCAGTTCAGTTCAGTTCAGTCACTCAGTCATGTCCAACTCTTTGCAACCCCATGAACTGCAGTACGCCAGGCCTCCCTGTCCATCACCAACTCCCAGAGTCCACACAAACCCATGTGCATTGAGTCACTGATGCCATCCAACCATCTCATCCTCTGTCATCCCCTTCTCTTCTTGCCCTCAATCTTTCCCAGCATCAGGGTCTTTCCAAATGAGTCAGGTCTCCGCATCAGGTGGCCAAAGTATTGGAGTTTCAGCTTCAACATCAGTCCCTCCAATGAACACCCAGGACTGATCTCCTTTAGAATGGACTGGTTGGATCTCCTTGCAGTCCAAGGGACTCTCAAGAGTCTTCTCCAACAGCACTATTCAAAAGCATCAATTCTTCAGCGCGCTCACATCCATACATGATACTGGAAAAACCATAGCCTTGACTAGACGGACCTTTGTTGGCAAAGTAATGTCTCTGCTTTTTAATATGCTGTCTAGGTTGGTTATAACTTTCCTTCCAAGGAGCAAGCGTCTTTTAATTCCATGGCTGCAGTCACCATCCACAGTGATTTTTATGCACACACACATTTACATATACACACACCCATGTAGACAGACAGTGTTAGTGTTAGTTGCTCAGCCATGTCCAACTCTTTGTGACCCTGTGGACTGTAGCCTGCCAGGCTCCTCTGCCCATGGGATTTTCCAGGCAAACTCTGGAGTAGGTTGCTATTTCCTTCTGGGGGAATCTTCCTGACCTGGGGATTGAACCTGGGTCTCCTGCATTGCAGGCAGATTCTTTACTGTCTGAGTCCCCAGGGACACATGCACAGATACACTCACACATGGAGACAGTACTGACATCATCACTGTCCTACTCACCAGACTGAAGCTGAGAACTGTTATTAAAAAACAAAGCCAAAATTAAAGAACGACCACTTATACTAAAATGCGGGGGAAGGCACAACCATTCTGTTGTTTTGTATTAATATGACAAAAACACACATTATGACTTGTTATGATGGAGGAGAGAGAAAGTCTTGATACATAGGAATCTTAAAACATATATGCCAAGAACCCTTTGGTAGCAAGGCTACTTTATCCTAACTTTTAACAAAGGAAAGTTAGCTGGTAACTAAAGGGTTCAACATATACTGGAAAGAATGAGGACTGTTTTTTTTTTTTTAAAAAAGAAAGCACTCCCAATTCATCTGTTAAGTTAGCTAACCAGAGTGAACAGTATCCAATGATCACATCTCAAAAGGGCTTCATAAGAAATGAATTTGTTTATTCTAAACGCTGAGACTGGACATTTTATAACATGATGAGACCACTCACATACAGAGTGACTAGATAGAACCACCCATTTTTATTTTAAATATTTAGAAATTAAAAACACAAGTCTGGGGCCTGACATACTTCAAGAGTATTTCAGTCCAGAACCTCATTTTATGAGGCATCAAGCCCCCAAAATTCCCCAAGTACCTTAGATTCATTTTCCATAAGCAAGCAAGGATCAGTTTTAAAGTGTAACACTGCTTGCCAGAACATCAGCCAGACAGGGACGTTCAAAGGGGCAAGTTCAAGTGGAGACGTGAGTCCATACAGGAAGCTGGAGCACTCTCTCCTCAGGCTTCAGAAGCCAGGAGCCGAGAGGAAAGCAAGGAGGACATCCTATAAAGAGGACTTGGCATCTTCGAGGGTTGTTTCAAACAGGAGAGTGAGAAGTACTTGCAATAAACAGCTAGAATCTACTTGCAGTGTTCCTTTACTGTTAAAGAGGCTTTAGCAACTCCAGCTGTCACAGCCAACAGGAACCTGGCAAATGTCAGAAGGCATTCCCTAAGAACAGTTCAGGACAGAAGACAAATAGAAGACCAGTTCCTGCTTTTCCATGCAAGGTCCCACATCTAGACTGCAGAGCAGAATTAATATGATAAAGGCAATTTTTGCATGTCAACTCCTTCTGCAATGAAGTTCCACTGGATCAAGCAAATATGAGACCAACACGGTGCCATGAACTGTGCTAGCTTTTAAAGATGCAAAGACCAATAAATCATTATCAATGAAAAACCACTGGGCATTTTCAGAAGATTCAGCAGTCCCACTCCTAGGAATACGTACCTGGGAGATATCTCTGTACTTCGGCAGTTCAAGATACACAAAGCAGAGTTCATAATGGCCTCAAGATGAAACAACGAAATGCTATCAGTAGGAGAATGGATAAATGAGTTGTGCCACATTCCCTAACCATCCCTTTTAATGTTGAAAATCATTCCTGCATGCCAGGCTCCCTAACCTGGGTCATGCTTTACCTTTCTGTACAACAATTAATAACATCTAATATACAAATATTATAACAATTCATTCTGTTTAGTGTCTGTGTCCCCACTTGGAACTTAAGCTCCATGACAGCAAGAACTTTCTTCATTGTTTTTATTAATAGAGTAGAGTACAGTTGATTAATAATATTGTGCTGGTTTCAGGTGTACAACAAAGCGATTCAGTTTTACATATACATGTATCTATTCCTCTTCCAATTCTTTTCCCGATTAGGCTGCTACAGAATATTGCTGTGCCTGTCCACAGAGCCTAGAACAGTGTCTGGCACATGAAAAGAATTAAATAAATTTATGTGGAAGAAAGGGATAGAGGGAGGGAGAGAAGGAGAGAGAGAAGGAGGAAGAGGGCAAGAAATTGCTAAAAACAGTGAAAATGATGGAATTATAGCTACAGCTTTCAACATGAGCCAGTCTCATGATTACAATGCTGACTGGAAAAAGCAAGGTATGAAAAATACATATAGTATGTTTCCATTTACATTAGGTTCCAAACATCCAAAATCACTATTATGATACATACAGAAGTAGAAAAGCTAGAGATAGAATAACAGAAGTGTGCTAAATACAAAATCAGGAGGTAGATGACCTGGAGAGGGTGACGGAATTGCAGAGAGCACAGAGGACTTGAAAGTGCTGGTAATATTCTGTCCTTAAGCTGGGCTGTGGGCTTGCATTTTATTAGTATTCCCCATATTTCACATGAGGAGCAAACATGCTTATGACTTTCATAATTAATGCAAAAACAGCAAGTCACCTAAGGAGCCTACCATCTGGTGAGACAGTCAAACCTGATAAGAGATGAACCAGCAGATGGGGATAGGTCTTGAACGAAGGAGCAAGCGTGGACCACGGAGCGCCCCGTCAGCTGGTCACACTGGAAATAGTTGCAGTTTTACAAGCTTCTTTTGACAGTGGCTGAGGGAACTGGTCTCCAGTGGTCACCTGATTTACATATTTTTAAACCTATAGTCCATTGGCTACTGTCAGTTATCAAGAGAAGCATCTTTTCAAGAAGAACTCTGAGTTTTGAAACTTTATGTAAATCATATTTTTTGTATTCTATTTGCTTTTTAATTGATTGTACTTGAAAGATACACATAGCTGTATTTTAATTTGCTCCATACATTAATCACACTATATAGTTATTTATTCTCATATTAGACATAAATTATTTCACTTAAAAAAAAAATGAAGAAATCTCACCTAGCATAGGCAGAATTTGGAAAACTGAAGCAAGAATTAGAGAAAATATTAAGTCATTTGAATAGGTGCTATTAATCTGCTGTCTATAATGGCATGAAATATTTGTTCTGTATATTCATCAATGGATGAATTATTAGGAATTCTAATTACCACTAGAAATAATTACTGGGTAGCAGCAAAATGCAAGATATTTGCTAGATACACAGGAAGGTACAAGCATCTGTAAGATACCCTTAGTGAGTTTATATGCTCCTGCTAAGGCATATACATAACAGTCGTACCACAGGCATAGGTACCAGGGAGACCTCGAACAACAGAAGCGACTGTGTGTATTGGGGTTGGTTTCTGCATGAAGTCACAAGAGAGGAGGAGCAGTCTGTTCTCATGCAAGGGAAAGAAATGCAATGTGCATTGCTGAACACTGCCTGCTCTTACATTACTCATAATCGGTCCTAACTCTTAACATCAATGTGAACAGTTACCATGCATGCCTGCAGGTGTTCTATTGCCAAAGCAATTACAGACACGCTATAAATCCTTCAAACCTCCGCCCTAACTCCACCAATCTTCCTCTTCTTTTTTTTTTTTTTGGTTTTTGACAAATGTTTTGCTTCATCAAATACTAGGTACATTGTAACCAATCAAAAACTTGGCAAAATAACCTTTTTATTCTTTGTCCACAGGACATATGGAAAACTGTCTGAGAGAATAATGAAAAGGCCTTTAATGAGAGATTTCTGGATCACTTTTAGTAACTATTACATAGGGCAAGTCACTTAGGTTCTCAGATATCATTTTCTCATTGGCAAATTAAGGAAGTCCAACTGCATAGTCAGGGACCTTTTATGAAACACACATCCATATGTATGTGCACAGATGAGACTTTCTACCACACGGATATTTTCCATTGTCAGCTCCATGACTGCAGTCTACAAATGGTTATGTCATGTATACATGAGTGTAGCCCCTCTACAATCTTGAGCTATATATCTATTTACGCTTATGGAAGTATAGTAGATTAACAATGCTGTATTAGTTTCAGGTGTGCAGCAAAGTGATTGTATTACACACATATATGTATGTATATACACATATTCTTTTTGAGACTCTTTTTCATTTTAGGTTATTATAAGACACTGAATACAGTTTCCTGTGCTATACACTAGGTCCTTGTGGTTTATCTATTTTATATACAGTTGTTTGTATCTGCTAATTTAATTCAGCAAACTCCTAATTTATACTTCCCCTCCTTTCCCTTTGGTAACCATAAGCTTGTTTTCTATGTTTGTGAGTCTATTAGTGCCACATGCAGCTACATGGATGGACCTAGAGATTATCATACTAATTGAAGTAAGTCAGACAAATATCATACGATAAGACTTACATGTGGGGTCTAAAAAAGGGCAGAAATAAATTTATTTAAAAATCACAATCTCACTTTAAACTGATGGCAAAACGGTAAAGGGTTTCCAGTTGTTTCAGACGCATGACACCTCTTAGCACTTCGTATCTTCCTAATGTGTCCTTAATTTCCTCCTTTTATGTTATCGTCCTATGCACTCTCCTCCCCAAAACACACCTTGCTTCTTATACAGCATCCAAACGCACACACTAGTACTCAGACCACCACTATGCTAATAATGATGGCTCACACCCACTGAGTACCTACTGTGTGCCAGGCATTCTCCTGAGTGTTTCATCTGTATTTATTCCTTCAATTCCTATAACAAACCCAGGAAATGACGTTCCTTGTGAAGATGACATGGCTCCTTCATGGAGGATACAGGATTTGAGTCTGGATAGCCTAGCTCTAGAGTACCAACTCCTCAGTTCAGTTCAGTCGCTCAGTCATGTCCAACTCTTAGCGACCCCATGGAATGTAGCATGCCAGGCCTCCCTGTCCATTGACAACTCCTGGAGCTTGCTCAAACTCATGTCCATTGAGTCGGTGATGCCATCCAACCATCTCATCCTCTGTCATCCTCTTCTCCTCCCACCTTCAATCTTTCCCAGCATCAGGGTCTTTTCAAATGAGTCAGTTCTTCGCATCAGATGGCCAAAATATTGGAGTTCAGCTTCAGCATCAGTCCTTCCAATGAATATTCAGGACTGATTTCCTTTAGGATGGACTGGTTGGATCTCCTTGCTGTCCAAGGGACTCTCAAGAGTCTTCTCCAACACCACAGTTAAAAAGCATCAATTCTTTGGTGCTCAGCTTTCTTCACAGTCCAACTCTCACACCCATACATGACCACTGGAAAAACCATAGCTTTGACTAGACGAACCTATGTTGACAAAGTAAACCAACTCCTAACCCACCATTATAAATGCCAGGACTGTGGATGCTTTCCTCTGTGCATGCACGGGTGCTCACATGCGCACGCGTGCACACACACACACACACACACACATATCCATGCATACACACATGATTTATGGCTGAGACTCTATAAAGAATAAAACAGCAACCTCAGTATAAGAGGAGAAAACAATTCTCTATAAAACGAGTCTGACCTGGAGATCACTCAATGTGGGTTTACTTCCAAGTACCCTAAAGGCCTGGTCTGCAGCCTCACCTACAGGGAGGTGCCATCGCTCGGCTCTTAATGAGAGACTCCAGTTTATTTAGGAGCCTCAGGGTTATTTTTGGAATCCAGATGTAAGGAACGGACTATTTCCATATTCAGTCTGTTGGGCATAACACGCTTGGTCCTTAGAAACCACATATGCCAGTCAGAGTCAGACCCAGTCTGGCACCTGTATGATTCCCTTGGCCTGGCGCCCCTTGGCCTGGCAGCAATAAATAGCAGGGTGGGAGCCAGGATCCGTGCTCCGCCTTCTGAAGGGAAGTGAAGATTTATCCTCTTGGAAAGGAAAGGAAACACTAGCCCAGCCTCCTCAAGATCCTGAGGGCCTGATGCCCTTAAAAAGAGCTTCACTGTGCAAAAGACCCCACTGCAGGGTTTTGGTTTTCTTCCTTCACTCTATAAAAATTTTAGTTAAAAGCTTGCCATTTTAAAAGTTTTTAGTGTGCAGTTCAGCAGCACTAACTATACACACAATGGTGAGCCACGTCACCAGCATCTGTTTCCTCTATTTATCATCACCCCCAAACAGAAGCTCTGTCCCCATAAAGCAAAGACTCCCCATTACCCCTTCACCCAGTCCCTGGTCACCTCTAACCTACTTTCTGTCTCTATGAAGTAGCCTGTTCTAGAGATTCCACAGAAGTGGAATCTTGTTAATACAGCATCTGTCCTTTCATGTCAGAAGTAGAATCTTAAATATTTGTCTTTTCGTGCCACCTTCAAGTTTCACGTTCATCTACAGCACTATTAACCCCAAGCACGAGACTGGAGAGTGGGGAGAGGGGGTCCCCCCTGGAGGTCTCCCACTGTTTGTCTCCAGGAAGCCACCTCGCCCACCAAGGCTTCATGGATTTCCAGGGTTCAAACAGGAACACCAGACCCAAATGCTTCCTGCACTCAGCTGAATATAAGACTCTCATGCATCGTTCCTGAAATTACCTCTTCAGCTTTCAGACCTCATAACTCCAGATAGAGCATACCTGACTCTTGTGTCCAAGGCACAGATGGAGTAGCTAACATAAGCTGAGGTTCTTTATTATGAAAGGTGTACTCCGGGTCATTTTAAGTGTCTTGTATGCCTTACTCCTCTTAATTTTATAAGCCTTAACCCCATAGGGTATCAGTTTAAAATGACCCACATGCATGTACGTATGTTTTCAGTTGTGTCCAACTCTTTGCAACCCCATGGACTGAAGCCTGCCAGGTTTCTTTGTCCACGGGGATTTTCCAGGCAAGAATACTGGAGTGGATTGCCATTTCCTCCTCCAAGGGATCTTCCTGACCCAGGGATCAAACCTGCGGCTCTCACATCGCCTGCAATGGCAGGTGGATTCTTTACCACTGTGCTACCTGGGAAGCCCCAAATGACCCACAGCTCACTTTAAATATAATATGTAGAACTCTGAGTTAAACTGCATTATGCTTTGGTACCTTTCAGAGATTGCTAATTCAACCTTTATTCATTACCATGCTATGGTCTCATTTCTGAGTTTAACATGCTTGTAGGGCTTAGGGATGAGACCAACAAATCTTAATAAATAAAAAGTCCCATGCACAAATGACAGAATGTTATATTTCAGGCAGAGTTAAGAATATGGATTCTTTAATGATGTCTCATTTTGGTTACTGGTTATTGCTCTAAAATCACTTCAAAGTTGAGGAGAGATGAGCTCTATGCAACTCAACCTCCAAACAAGAGATGTAGGCTGTTCCTTATTATCATCAAAACTGAGATAATTCTGAAAGTAGGTTAACAGATATACTTGAAAGTGAAAGTTGCTCAGTCACGTCTAACTCTTTGCAACCCCATGGACTGTAGTCCATGGAATTCTCCAGCCCAGATTACTGGAGTGGGAAGCCTTTCTTTTCTCCAGGGGATCTTCCCAACCCAAGGATCAAGCCCAGGTTTCCCGCACTGTAGGTGGATTCTTTACCAGCTGAGCCACAAGGAAAGCCCAAGAACACTGGAGTGGGTAGCCTATCCCTTCTCCAGAGGATCTTCCCGACCCAGGAATCTAACCAGGGTCTCCTGCATTGCAGGAGGATTCTTTACCAACTGAGCTATCCCTTTACTTCCTTTCTAATTTGCCACAGAAAAAGGGGTCTCAATATTCTTAGCTCATAACTTAGCAGGGATTTTTTCCATTTGCAAGCACAAGATTTCAAGTGTCGCATTTTCCATCAAATTACCTAACTTTTGTTCTCACGACTGTTAACCAACAAAAAGGGGGTAAAAACAGGACCTGTCCCTCACTGGGTAATTATGAAGAGGAAGCATTTAAGTGCATTTAGGATACCAGGCAGATATGGAGCACCCACCATTGGTAGATATGATGGTCATACACCAAAGGACACACTTTGCTGAGAATTTCATAGTTCACAAATGAATATGAGAGAGATCTGCTTGGGCTTCCCTGGTGGCTCAGAGGTACAGAATCTGCCTGCCAATGCAGGAGATGACGGCTTGATCCTTGTGTCCGGAAGATCCCCAGGAGGAGGAAATGGCTACCCACTCCAGTATTCTTACCTGGGAAATCCCATGAACAGAAGAGCCTGGTGGGCTACAGTCCATGGGGTTGCAAAATGTCATGCATGAGATCTGCTTACACTGGAAGAACATACAGGAATTACAATGCAAGACGGCAGAGACCACATTTCAACTCTGCCATCTTTGAGATAGAAGAAGCTCTGGAAGTTGTCTCCCCATCTATACATCATCTCTTTCAGCCTATTCCCAGGACCAGAACCTAGTGGCTCACGCAGAGCAGGGTGGATATGGAGTGGGACTGGGCTAGACCCCTAATAGGCAGAAAGAATTCAGAAGAAAAGCCCAGCCAATTTGATCTCTCTCCCAGGAACTTAATTGGAACAGGACAAACTTCCCCCATGGTTTTCCCTGTGAGTCGGTTGTTCAGTGGCCGCAGACTTGAAAGGGGATGATAATAGGAGCTGTATGGCTATTTCAACTGAGCAGGACAGAGATGAACAGAAAGAAGCAAGGATGAGAACCCCCACATGCTGATGGAGAGAAAGAGCCCATGAACAAGGGTAGAGGGAAAGGAGACACAGAGTCACTGACCATCTTCCTGGCTGCTGACAGAGTTCTGTTCTTGCTTCAAGTCCCACATTTGTATTCTGCATCATTGCCCTGTGTCCTTTTCCTTCCTTTTCTTTGACTAATTTGCAGCAAATCTTAGTACCCACAACTAAACAATGTTTGTCTAAGAAACTTGAGTAAGCTTTCAATTAACCTCTTTAAGCCTCAGTTTCTTCATCTGTAAAATGGGATTCATTTGTTCAGTTTATGTTCATCTACCATCTACTATTTGCCAAGTACTAGCTAAGTAGTGTGGAGAAGGCAATGGCACCCCACTCCAGTACTCTTGCCTGGAAAATCCCATGGGCGGAGGAGCCTGGTGGGCTGCAGTCCGTGGGGTCGCTAAGAGTCAGACGCGACTGAGCGACTTCACTTTCACTTTTCACTTTCATGCATTGGAGAAGGAAATGGCAACCCACTCCAGTGTTCTTGCCTGGAGAATCCCAGGGACGGGGGAGCCTGGTGGGCTGCAGTCTATGGGGTCGCACAGAGTCGGACACGACTGAGGCAACTTAGCAGCAGCAGCAGCAGCTAAGTAGTGCAGAAACAATGGTTAGACTCTCCAGAAAATATCCCCACCTTTGTGGAGTTTACAGTAGAGGAGACATAAGCTTTAGTGGGTAAATAAATCATAAGATTAAACATAAAATTACAAGTAGGGTAAGTGCAGAAGGATATGATAACATAAAAATACATTCCAAAGGGACTAACTTCAGAGGAAGTCTGAGAGAGAATCTAAGTAGAGATTAACAAAGCCAAGAGGGAAAAGAAAAGCCTTCTAGGCAAAAGGTACATGATTTGCAAAGATTAGGAGAAAAGGAGAATGGTAAACATGATGGCTGCAAAAAGACAAGTGGGAAAAGGGCACTGTAGAGAAAAGAAGGGAAACTGTGATGTGAGATGAAGCTGGATGAGAGGACTGGGGTCAAAATGCCAAGGGCTATGTGGGCCATGATGAGTATTTTGATCTTTGTTCTAAGATACTTATTCCAAGATCAATGCTGAGCTTTAAATAAGGAGATGTTAAGTCAGACCTGCCTTTGAAACATGCTGGCCACACCATAAAGAATGTATTGGAGGAGGCAGGAGTGGATGTGGGTTGCACCAAGTTAACTGGCTGCTTTAAAGTCCAGGGCAGAGAACCCAGAGACAGGGGCAAAAGTCATGAGTTTGACTAAAGATGTACTGAGTAGAGGTGTCTCTGAAACAGACAAGACTGAACATTTCATCTCAAGGCGACTGTGCCTATGAGTGTAGAATCTGCTGAGAAGGTCTAGGTCAGAGATATATATTCTTGAGTCAAGAATATATTCTTGAGTCAAGGAGACGAATCTGTAGACTTAATGGAAGGCTTGGGCACAGGTGAGTTTGCCAAGGGAGAGATGATGGTGTGAGGACAGGAGAAGGTAGAGGGTAGCCAGTGGGTTGTGACTGGCATAGAAGCAGGTGGTCCACACGGGAGGCAGAGGCGAGACCAGGAGACTGATGTGTCGTAAGCACGGACTGGAAGAATAACCGACAGCATTCATCCAGTGACAGGCTGGCTAACAGAATTAAACTGGACAGTAGACAAAACCTCCAGGACAATACAGGGCACGGTGAAGTGAGCTCTGAAAATAAAAAAGGCAGTTACTGTCATGAATGGCTCACAGATTTTGTGAGCATCAAACTAGACAATCCATATGTCAGAGCACCTGACAAACAGAAGGCTTTCAGCAGATGTAATTAGCAACTTCTTGTCCCCTTTTGAAAATTGGATGAGGTACTTTATATCCAAAAATTCCTCCAAGACTAAAGGTTACCATGAAATAGGCAAGATGATAAGAAAATGACATGAACACTGAAGGAAGAGATGAGACTCTTGGGAAGAGAAGAAACCTGGACATACACTGGACACAGAAGCCAAAAGTGAAATTGATTTTCAAGCTTCTCCCAGTGCAGAGGTTAGAAGTACTGTATTCCCTCAGTTCAGTTCAGTTCAGTTCCGTCACTCAGTCGTTTCCAACTCTTTGCGACCCCATGGAACTGCAGCACACCAGGCTTCCCTGTCCATCACCAACTCCCGGAGTTTGCTCAAACTCATGTCCATAGAATCAGAGATGACATCCTACCATCTCATGCTTTGTCATCCCCTTCTCCTCCTGCCTTCAGTTTTTCCCAGCATCGGGGTCACATATACATAAACACACACACACACAACCTTCAAATCCAGAAAAACAATGAATGAATTTCTTTGGAATTTCTTTGGAAAGTGCCTTAACATGTATTTTTTTGAAAACTGCTAAAGATCGACCCCCTATCAAATAAACTTAAAATCATTTTAATAATTATAATTATCTTTATCTAGATAAAGATCAATAGGAAACCCAGCCGTCACCCTTCTGCCACCACTGCACAGCGTGAGGCTAGGCAATCTTTAAACTACTCAGGCAATGGTTTTCCTCCTGTGTTTGCGAAAATTCCTTTCCAAGGCTGAAAGAGTAAAATTCTTGCTCCTGACAATATATCACAAAACGTATACAGGACAGACCCCTAGTGTGACTACCAGTTGGATAATTATGCAGAGATAATGCACAGTTCTCGTCCTTTGTAGACAGAAGCCCACAGAGCACAAAGGCTTTCTGCCTTCAAAGGGCAACTATTCAAATGTTGCCTAACAGCTAAAGAAACAGGATTCCATGGTAACATAGATGCTCCTGGGTCAAGCACATGTTCTGAGAAAGCAAGGGACATGCAAATGAACCCAGGCTAATGGACCAGGGCTTACTCCAGTGGGGTTTTCTTTAATTGGGTCCTTGTGCTGTAAAGTGATAATTCTGCGGCCGTGCAGGGGACAACACAAACATTTAGAGATGAAAAGCAGGGGCGTCCCAGTAAAACATTTTCTGCCTCATTCTCCCGACCTAAAAAAGTGGATGTTCACTTTACTTAAAATTGGCAGAAAATAATAACTCCCACCCTGTTTTATATGGCCCAGAGCCCAGATTTCAATTTTAACATTTGCTCGTATGCTACTGTTTAAGTCAAGTCTTGAACTGTTTCAGCTGCTTGGAATGGGAGGTCAGAAATGGTGGGTGGGCGAGCTGGTGGCCAGGTGGGCGCCCTTGAGTCAGGATCCAGGTGAGGCATAAGGCCATGGCAGTCTCATTACCTGCGGGCGATTTCTGGAACAGAGGGTGAGGCATTTTCGATGAAGGGTTCAGGAGCACTGGGGTCACCACAAAGAGATCTGGACTTGCTTTAAAATGGTAAACAAAAGTGGGAAATAGAAAGGTTTAAAAGCAGTCTGGTGGCAAAGGAAAGTAGGAAGTTTGCAAGATGCCCTACGTCGACCTCTGGGCCACTCAACAGCTTGGGGGAGAAGTTATTTGAGATCTCTGAGTCCCCGTCTTAGCATCTGTGACATCAAAGGGCTGACACATGTCTTTCATGTCTTCATGATTCCTTTAAGGCCTCAATGGCACCTTCCAGTATTCCATCTCTTTGGTCTATTTTTTTTTTAATTGGAGTATAGTTGATTTACAAAGTTGTGTTACTTTCTGCTGTAAAGCAAAGTAATAGAGTTAAATATATATACACATATCCACTCTGTTTTAGATTCTTTTCCCATGTAGATCATTACAGAGTATTGAATAGAGTTCCCTGTGCTATACAGTAGGTCCTTGTTGATTATCTTATATATATATATGTTATAGCATATATGATAATCCCAATCTCCCAATTTATACCTTCCCTCTATCCCCCCTGGTAACCAATAAGATTGTGTTCTACATCTGTGACTCTATTTTTGTTTTGTAAATACGTGCATCTGTACATGTCTTTTTAGACTCCATATACTTTATTCTATTTCTACTTGGCATATCAAACTCGCCATGGGTTCCTTGTCACCAATCACACCATCTCCGCTACCAGAGCCCGTTAACTACATCCCAGAAGCCAAGTGTTACATGATTTTTATTCCAGGCACCAGTTATCTCCCAACAGCTCAGTGGTGGAAATGAGTTTTCCAAGCCTCCTTCAAGGGAAAATAAAAATATTAAAGTTTCTTTTGAAAAGTCCTGCCAAACTTCTAGCCTTACATCTTTAGAGGACATTTTTTATTTAGAGCCCCCCTGAGAGGTGGAAAGAAAATTGGAATCTGGGAGAATGTTCCTATTTCGACAAATGAAGCCAATGCTTCCTAGCAGAAGAGATCTTCAAAAACATGACTCAGGGAACTCAAACCGGGGCTCTATAACAACCTTCAGGGGTGGGTTGGGGCGGGAGGTGGGAGGGAGGTTCAAGAGGGAGGGGACATAGGTATACCTGTGGACGATTCATGTTGATGTTTGGCAGAAACCAACTCAATACTGTAAAGCAATTATCCTTCGATTAAAAATACATAAATTTATTTTTTTAAAAAAAGAAAGAAACATACCCTCCTAGGCCATTTCCCAGAAGCTCCTGCTGGACACAGGCTCCTGCCAAATCTCTAAAGATATGCTGTGTGCACCAGCACGGTGACCACTCACAGCCTTGCTTCTAGAAGCATCCTTCTCCAGCCCCTCAGCTACCCAGCTTCTGCCCACTGCACCCTCTTGGTAATGACCAGGTCTCTGGTTTTCCAAACTTTCTCCCAGAAGGACCACCCTAGCAGCTAACAGAAACGAAGGCAGCAACAGAGTAGATTGGGCGGCATCCAGCTTTTCTAGAAACAGCCAGAAGGAAGCCTTTTAGGCTTTAAAGATCTAGTGTCAAAATCAAGGTTACTATGTAGATACTTATAATCCAGAAGAGAAAACACTTTCCATGCCTTTTATTCATTGAAATCCACAAAGTAATAACAACAGTATAATCACTCATAGAATACAAGACTACTAAGAAAAGACTGTAATTATTTTGGAGGGAGTGGGGATAACATTACCCTTAATTTAGATTCAAAGGTATTGCTTCCTATGATCAACTCAATCACAAAGTTCATCCATGAAAACCACCCTCAGCTTTGTGGTTGTTTAGTCACTAAGTCATGTCTGATTCTTTGTGATCCCACGGATTGTAGCCCACCAGGCTCCTCCATCCATGGGAATTTTTCAGGCAAGGATATTGCAGTGGATTGCCATTTCCTTCTCCAGGGGATCTTCAGGACTCAGGGATCGAACTCAAGTCCCCTGCATGGGCAGGTGTATTCTTTACTGCTGAGCCACCAGGGAAGCCATCCTCAGTTTAGGGCCTTACAAAAGCAGGGAGCAGGCAGGACTTGGCTTGCATGCTGCAGTTTTCTGATTCAAGGAGCTCTACTATATAGCACAGAGAACTACATTCAATATCTTGAGATAAACCATAATGGAAAAGAATGTTAAAAAGAAAGTATTAAATATATGTATAACAGAATCACTCTGCTGCACAGCAAAAATTAACACAACAATGTAAATCAGCTACAATTTTTTTAATTATTTAATTTTTTTTAAAAAAAGGAGGTTTAGGACAGAAACTTAACATTCTGGCTAGGCTTGGGTTGAATACTGGTTCTACAACTTACTTGCCAGCTCATGACCTGACTTTTCCAAAACAAAATTTTCTCCTCTTTTATATTAGAGTATGAAAAGCTAACTATAAGCATTCTGTGAACTAGTGGCTAACCTTTGTCAAATTCCTATGCCCTGGAAGTTATTCTGTGTGCTCTGTGTGCCTTATGTATTAACTCATTTAGGGATCAAAATATTCCCACAGGGTAGGTACAATTCTTACATGCATTTGAGGAGACTGAAGAACAGAAAGAAAAAGAAAGTGAAGTCGCTCAGTCGTGTCCGAGTCTTTGCAACCTAGGCTGCATGGGCTGTAGCCTACCAGGTTCCTCCCTCCATGAGATTCTCCAGGCAAGAAAATTGGAGTGGGTTGCCATTTCCTTCTCCAGGAGATCTTCCCAACCCAGGGACTGAACCCAGGTTTCCCGCATTGTAGGCAGATGCTTTACCGTCTGAGCCACCAGGGAAGTCTCTCTGAAGAACAGGGAGGTTAAAGGTTAAGCAAAATGCCTGCAGTTGCCACCAGGTATGAACACAGGCGGACTGAGAGCTCTCTTCACCTCCCACTGCCTGAGAGCTGTATTTGATGAATGTTAGCTATTATGACTTTTATTCTTGTTAATGAGCTATGTCAGTGGAGTAATTAGGATGAAGTTTTAATGTACATTCCAGAACACAGACATCAAAATGTGCTTTGTCCTTCAAAAGCGTTCACCTTCGTAGGCTTTTCACATTCATAATAAAGCACCACTGGTCTGAAAGGTTCTTGGTTTTCCCTCTCAAAACTATAGCTTATTAACTTCAGGGGGCATTCTGACTCCTTCCTCCTTTGCTCCTTACTTCCCTTTCTACATTATAAGCTAAAATGTCAATTAATAGAATATTAGACTGCCTCACCTCATGGGTCTATTGTCGCCTTAGGAAAGAAGAACTCCCGGAATCCTTTATTGGCTAACAGGAAACCAAAAGGCCAGGCCAGGATGTTTCCCAGTTTGTCAGTGGCTGTCACCTAGGTCTGTTTTCAGGATGCCCAGACACCCGCCCTCCCATAGGCCTGGCCGAGGGGCATGCAGGCGGGGGAACCAACCTGCACGGCCAGCACATGCCCTTTTGCGGCTGCCCACCGGTCCTCCAGTCAGCTCTCATGGGTTCCTGGTCTTTCCAGCCTTTGCACAACGCTGCCAGAACCTTCCTCCCCAAGCATCCATGTAGTTCCCTGGTGGCCCTGAGGAGCTAAACTGTAGGGGAACATTTCCCCAGAGGTAAATCAGTTTCCCTCATTTTCTTTAAATATTCATCCTCAGAGGGCAAGCATCAGAAGTGGAATAGGAGGTGCGTGGCAACGGGTGCCCACTCTCCCAACGAGCTCAGCCTGTCAACTATGATGTGCTCAAAAGCTTCCTTCTTCCAGTTTTCATCTCGACTTGTGATCACCTCCTCACACACTGCTGCTGCTGCTGCTGCTAAGTCGCTTCAGTCATGTCCGACCCTGTGCGACCCCATAAACGGCAGCCCACCAGGCTCCCCTGTCCCTGGGATTCTCCAGGCAAAAACACTGGAGTGGGTTGCCATTTCCTTCTTCAGTGCATGAAAGTGAAAAGTGAAAGTGAAGTCGCTCAGTCGTGTCTCCTAGAGACCCCATGGACTACAGCCCACCAGGCCCCTCAGTCCATGGGATTTTCCAGGCGAGAGTACTGGAGTGGGGTGCCATTGCCTTCTCCGTCCTCACACACACTGCCTCCCAGTTTCCAGACCCTCCACCCTTTGCATTTGCAAAGTCCCTTCCTCACTGTATATCATGTCTATCAAAGATGAGAGCCAAACTCCAGGTCTTCCATATAATCTGTAACATTCTAGAAGATATACTGTAAAAGTGAAAAGGGTAAACCTAACTTTAATATATTATATTTAATGCAATATAGTCATAATACTATGACTTCAATATGGAATCAATATAAAATTTTAAGGAGATATTTTAAATGTGTTTTCATGTTAAGTTTTCAAAATCCAGAGTGCATTTTCCTCTTAGAGCAGGTCTTGATTGCAATTAGCCATATTTCCAGTGCTCAGGAGCCACATATGGTCAGTAGCTACCATCATGGACAGTGAAGTGAAGCAAAGTCACTCAGTCATGTCCGACTCTTTGTGACCCCATGGACTATAGCCTACCAGGCTCCTTGGTCCATGGGATTTTCCAGGCAAGAGTAATGGAGTGGGTTGCCATTTTCTTCTCCAGGGGATCTTCCTGACCCAGGGATGGAACTCGGATCTCCCGCATTGTAGGCAGACGCTTTACCATCTGAGCTACCAGGGAAGCCATCATGGACAGGGCGGGTCTAAATTCTACCCAACATTCAAGGATCAGCTAAGCCCCTTCCTCCTGCAAGGTTCCTCTAGTTCCTGCAGTCCTTTGTACCTTCCTCTGCACTACCATCATAACGCCCACCAACACATGGAAAATTTTTTCCCACAGATTTTATGACTATAAGTTTTATCGTCACAACTAAGTTCCAAACATATAAACCTCTGCTTTGTCCATAGTGTATCTGTCGTGAGGCCAGATATAATCTTTCAATAAATATTAATTTATTGACAGGGAATCCACAAATTGTGTCAGTAGTAAATAAAGGGTAAATTGAGGGCAGAATCATTAAAAATTGAAAGAAGCAAAGACACAGCAACATTCAGTTGAAGAAAATGACAATCATATAAAATATGCTGCTGCCTTTGCACAGAGCTATCATTCGGTTGAATCTATATTTTTGCATGTGTGACTTTCAAATCCTGGCATATTAACATCATGCCTGCAATCCTCAAGGAATATGAGGGAATAACAGTGGAGAAAAACCAGAGCTGATAACAAATTAAAAAGACACACAGCACAGAAGCTCTTTATCACACTGTTTGGGAAGGGCCATCCTTGATTAGGTGGTAAAGTCATAAGTAGACTCTAGTGTTCAGGAGGGACTTCTTGTCTTGTTCATGTTGAACCCTCGGTCCTGGGGCAGTCAGTTCCATTACTCTACTGCTCCTAATTTCCCTTTTTAAATTATAAACTATTATATCTGCAACCTAGACAGCATATTAAAAAGCAGAGACATTACTTTGCCAACAAAGGTCTGTCTAATCAAAGCTATGGTTTTTCCAGTAGTCATGTATGGATGTTAGAATTGGACTATAAAAAAACTGAGCACCGAAGAATTGATGCTTTTGCACTGTGGTATTGGAGAAGACTCTTGGGCGTCCCTTGGACTTCAAGGAGATCCAACCAGTCCATCCTAAAGGAAATCAGATCTGAATATTCATTGGAAAGATGGATGTTGAAGCTGAAACTCCAATACTTTGGCCACCTGATGCAAAGAACTGACTCACTGGGAAAGACCCTGACGCTGGGAAAGTTTGAAGGCAGGAAGAGAAGGGAAGGGCAGAGGATGAGATGGTTGGATGGCATCACCGACTCAGTGGACATGAGTTTGAGTAAACTCCAGGAGTTGGTGATGGACAGGGAGGCCTGATGTTTTGCAGTCCATGGGGCTATAAAGAGTCAGACACAACTGAGTGAATGAACTGAACTGAACTGATACCTGTTAATAAAACATTAGACCACCTCCTAAGGTAATTTATTATTTTTTATTTATTTTTAATAGAAGGACAATTGCTTTACAATACTGTGTTGGTTTCTGACATGCATCAACATGAATCAGTCATAGGTATATATATATATCTATCCCTCCCCTTGAATTCCCCTCTCACCTCCCACTCCATCCCACCGACTAGGTTGTCATAGAGCACCAGTTTGAGCTCCAAGTCATACTAATTTATTGTTAAGGTAGGGTGAAAGGAGTTGGTGGAGTGTGTGGTACAGGACTGGTACTCAATAAAGGTTTAGTGACTGAATTAGTAACAGATAGGATTGTTACCTGAACTATGATGAAAATACAGATGACGTGTGTGATGGGAAATATGGAACCAGTGTAAGCAGAGACAACAACACAGAAGAAATAAACTTAGGTCCTCCTAAACAGCAAAGTGGGAAGATATCACCTCTATCTATAAAATATGCACAGTGGGGGTTGTGTCTTCAGGAAGATTCTTCTGTTTCCTCCTCTGGATGTAGAAAAATCTCAATAGTACTTCACAGTAAAGTGTTGGTAGATTTTAGTTGGCACATTAAAGAGATATATCATGACCCCAGGAGGAAAACTGAACAAATATTAAGATGGACTAAAACGAATGAGGTCAGATGAAGATGATGTTCACATGATTCATGGAGGAAGGCAAAACTCTGCCAAGTAGTGAACAGGACACTCTACTATGCTCTGAAGCCATAAGGTTTGATAGGACCTTCAGTGAGCTATTCAATTTCCCTGCATGCATGTGTGCTAAGTCATTTCCATTGTGTCCAGCTCATTGCAACTCTATGGACCGTAGCTCAGGAGGCTCCTCTGTCCATGGGATTCCCCATGCAAGTGGGTTGCCATCTCCTCCTCGAATGGATCTTCCCGACCCAGGGATTGCAACTGTATCTCTTACATCTCCTGAATTGGCAGGTGGGTTCTTTACCACTAGCACCATCTGGGAACCCCGTTTAATTTCCCTACTCACAAGCAAATTCTGTATCTACAATCTAATGTGAAATTAATCATGAGCATATGTCTAGGCTGTATATTGTCACCCTACTTATTTAACTTATATGTAGAGTACATCACGCAAAATGCTGGGCTGGATGAAGCACAAGCTGGAATCAAGATTGCTGGGAGAAATGTCAATAATCTCAGATACGCAGATGACACCACCCTTATGGCAGAAAGTGAAGAAGAACTAAAGAGCCTCTTGATGAAAGTGAAAGAGGAGAGTGAAAATGTTGGCTTAAAACTCAACATTCAGAAAACTAAGATCATGGCATCTGGTCCCATCACTTCATGGCAAATAGATGGGGAAACAGTGGAAACAGTGAGCAACTTTATTCTAGGGGGCTCCAAAATCACTGCAGGTGGTGACTGCAGCTATGAAATTAAAAGACTCTTGCTTCTTGGAAGAAAAGCTATGATCAACCTAGACAGCATATTAAACAGCAGAGACATTACTTTGAAAACAAAGGTCCATCTAGTCAAAGCTATGGTTTTTCTAGTAGTCATGTATGGATGTGAGTTGGACTATAAAGAAAGCTGAGTGCCAAAGAACTGATGCTTTTGAACTGTGGTATTGGAGAAGACTCTTAAGAGTCCCTTGGACTGCAAGGAGATCCAACCAGTCAATCCTAAAGGAAATCAGTCCTGAATATTCATTGGAAAGATTGATGCTGAAGCTGAAACTCCAATACTTTGGCTACCTTATGTGAAGAACTGACTCATTTGAAAAGACCCTGATGCTGGGAAAGATTGAAGGTGGGAGGAGAAGGGGACACCTGAGGATGAGATGGTTGGATGGCATCACTAACTCAATGGACATGAGTTTGAGCAAGCTCCTGGAGTTGGTGATGGACAGGGAAGCCTGGTGTGCTGCATTCCATGGGGTCGCAAAGAGTCAGACATGACTGAGTGACTGAACTGAACTGAATAAGTCTAGGCTCAATCCTTAGAGTAAATACATCTTTCTTTCTATATACTTTTGGAGGCATTCAGGCATGTGTGGAAGGATGGTGTGTGTGTGAATTGCAAAGATTACACCAAAAAGTGGGTGAACTGGCATTGTTGTGTGTCTAAATGACAAATTAGATGAGAAGCAACTACAAAACCAAGCCAGGCAATGAAAAGAGTAATTGTTAAACATGAGCTTATGGAACAATTACTTCTTGCAAGGACATTTTGACTGTCACACATACTAACTTAAGTGTATTTCCAGTGGATGCTCATCTTAGGGTTCCCTAACCTACTAAAACAGATGAGAAGTATGGATGGATAAGCAAGGGCAGTCTAACTGCTAACAGAGGACAGAACAAATGTAAATTTGGCAGGCTCAGTACACCTCTTTCCTGTACCTATTTCATTCTGAGAATCATTTCAAAACACTTGGAAGACTTTAAAAGAAACGGATATCCCATCTACAGCTCAAAAGCCCAATAACCCTCACTGCCCATCAGCCTCCCCTCTGAGCTTGACCTTCACTTTTCACCCGTCTGTGCTAGTGACTGATAACCAGACCCTGGCTTGTCAGATCCCCACTGACCTACCAGCGGTTACTCCCTGCATGTGTCCAGCATTATAAAGAGACAAATCGGGGAGGCGCCAAGATGGCAGAGGAGTAGGACGGGGAAAACACTTTCTCCCCCACAAATTCATCAAAAGAGCATTTAAACGTCGAGTAAATTCCACAAAACAACTTCTGAATGCCGGCAGAGGACATAAGGCACCCAGAAAAGCAACCCAACTCTTCGAAAGGAGGTAGGAAAAAATATTAAAGACAATAAAAGAGACAAAAGAGGGAGAGACGGAGTTCCGTCCTGGGAAGGGAGTCTTAAAAAGAGAGAAGTTTCCAAATACCAGGAAACCTTCTCACTGCCGAATCCGTGCTGAGCTTTGGAAGCACAGAGGGCAACATAACAGGGAGAAAAAATAAATAAACAATTAAAACTCGCAGATTGCAAGCCCTACGGTAACTCCCCCAGCGGAGTAGCAGCGCAGACGCCTGCATCCGCCATTAGCAAGCAGGGGCTGGGCAGGGAGGCGCGGCGCGGGCTGCATCGCTGAGAGTAAGAATCTGGCCTGAATACCCTGAGCACTATCTGAGCGAAATAATTTGGGCTAGCAAACCAGACTGTGGGATATCTACCATGCGAAAAGCCAGCCCTAACCTAAGACACCACCAGCCCGCGCACGGAACAAAGGACTAAACAGAGACAGCCGGCTGCAGACCTTCCCCCTCTGGTGACAGGCAGCCAGAGCCGGAAGGGGGCAATCGCAGCCCCAGAGAGACATTATCTATAAAACTGGCTTCTTTGCCAACTAAAACTTATTGGGGGTCTGGACGGTCAACATCTGCCTGAGAAGGTGTGCCGGTTTTACACCCAGATAACCGAGTGGCGGGGAGGCGATAAGTCGCAGCATTGGCGCTCGCCAAACACCTCATCACCTGAGCTGCTCGGACCTGGGAAGAGCACAAAACGCAGGCCCAACTGAGTCTGCGCCTCTGAGGACTACCTGAGTGCCTGAACCTGAGCGGCTTGGACCTGGGAGGTGCATGCAACCCAGGGCCAGCCTCGGATTGTTCCTGGCAGAACAACCTAGAGCCTGAGCAGTGTGGGCTGGGAGGCTACACGCGCCGTGAGCGGGGGCAGACCCAGTGTGGCTGAGGCACTGTGAGCGCACGCCAGTGTCATTTGTTTGCAGCATCCCTCCCTCCCTTCCCACAGCGCGACTGAACAAAGAGAAGAAATACAGCTCCACCCACCAGAACACCGACACAAGCTTCCCTAACCAGGAAACCTTGACAAGCCACCTGTACAAACCCACACACAGTGAGGAAACGCCACAATAAAGAGAACTCCACAAACTGCCAGAATACAGAAAGGACTCCCAAACTCAGCAATTTAAACAAGATGAAGAGACAGAGGAATACCCAGCAGATAAAGGAACAGGATAAATGCCCACCAAACCAAACAAAAGAGGAAGAGATAGGGAATCTACCTGATAAAGAATTCCAAATAATGATAGTGAAATTGATCCAAAATCTTGAAATTAAAATGGAATCACAGATAAATAGCCTGGAGACAAGGATTGAGAAGATGCAAGAAAGGTTTAACAAGGACCTAGAAGAAATAAAAAAGAGTCAATATATAATGAATAATGCAATAAATGAAATTAAAAACACTCTGGAGGCAACAAATAGTAGAATAACAGAGGCAGAAGATAGGATTAGTGAATTAGAAGATAAAATGGTAGAAATAAATGAATCAGAGAGGATAAAAGAAAAACGAATTAAAAGAAATGAGGACAATCTCAGAGACCTCCAGGACAATATTAAACGCTACAACATTCGAATCATAGGGGTTCCAGAAGAAGAAGACAAAAAGAAAGACCATGAGAAAATACTTGAGGAGATAATAGTTGAAAACTTCCCTAAAATGGGGAAGGAAATAATCACCCAAGTCCAAGAAACCCAGAGAGTCCCAAACAGGATAAACCCAAGGAGAAACACCCCAAGACACATATTAATCAAATTAACAAAGATCAAACACAAAGAACAAATATTAAAAGCAGCAAGGGAAAAACAACAAATAACACAAGGGAATTCCCATAAGGATAACAGCTGATCTTTCAATAGAAACTCTTCAAGCCAGGAGGGAATGGCAAGACATACTTAAAATGATGAAAGAAAATAACCTACAGCCCAGATTATTGTACCCAGCAAGGATCTCATTCAAGTATGAAGGAGAAATTAAAAGCTTTTCAGACAAGCAAAAGTTGAGAGAATTCTGCACCACCAAACCAGCTCTCCAACAAATACTAAAGGATATTCTCTAGACAGGAAACACAAAAATGGTGTATAAACTCGAACCCAAAACAATAAAGTAAATGGCAACGGGATCATACTTATCAGTAATTACCTTAAACGTAAATGGGTTGAATGCCCCAACCAAAAGACAAAGACTGGCTGAATGGATACAAAAACAAGACCCCTACATATGTTGTCTACAAGAGACCCACCTCAAAACAGGGGACACATACAGACTGAAAGTGAAGGGCTGGAAAAAGATTTTCCATGCAAATAGGGACCAAAAGAAAGCAGGAGTAGCAATACTCGTATCAGATAAAATAGACTTTAAAACAAAGGCTGTGAAAAGAGACAAAGAAGGTCACTATATAATGATCTAAGGATCAATCCAAGAAGAAGATATAACAATTATAAATATATATGCACCCAACATGGGAGCACCGCAGTATGTAAGACAAATGCTAACAAGTATGAAAGGAGAAATTAACAATAACACAATAATAGTGGGAGACTTTAATACCCCACTCACACCTATGGACAGATCAACTAAACAGAAAATTAACAAGGAAACACAAACTTTAAACGATACAATAGACCAGTTAGTCCTAATTGATAGCTATAGGACATTTCATCCCAAAAAAAAAAAAAAAAGACTGCTCACTATGGCAATTATTGAAGCTGACTTAGGGTGACATAGAGGCTTATTTCCCTTTACCCTTCTGAGTTCTTAGCTGAGGATCTCTGTAAGAAATGACAGAATAGCAGGACAAAATCAAACAGAAGTTTATTAACATAAAAAAAATAAAATAAAAAGGAAGCAAATTCTAACACAGATAAAAAAAAAAAAAAAAAGATTAACGCGTGGTTTCTGATCAGCCAGGTTGAATTGGCACACAAAAGGTCACACATGCTCTGTCCACTACATCTGGCAAACTGGTTTGCAAAGATCAAAGTTTCAGAGCCATTTGCTCTGGGAGAAAGACTATAGGGGTTAGCCAGTTTCCCAAGAAAGAGAAAAGGCATTCAAAACATTTAATATACGACTCATTAGGTTTTTCAACTCGCTTGACCAGCTGCTATTAAACCACAAATTGCTTGCAAAAAAAAAATAAAATAAAGAGACAAATCTGAGTGAACACTTTAGGCCCTACTAGACTAGTTTTAAAAGTAGGCAATGTGCATTATTCATCAGTATATCCCCAGTGCCTAGCTCAAAGCCTGTTAGATATTAAACACAATACAAATGGTTGTTGGACCAAACTGGGGTAGCAGATTTTCTTTTGGAAACATTGGAAGAAACTGTCTCTCTTCCAAGGCCAATGTTCCTCTGTATAATTCACAAATGGTCATCCATTAAACCTATATTTAGATTTTCACTGCTTGGGAATGTCAAATTTCCCTTCTGCCTGGCAAGGGCATCTGGTAGATCACCCCCTTCTCTGCACTGATCCCCAACCTGTTTCTGCTTCAGAAAACTAGTTCTTCTGTATTATGAAAGCAAATCACCTTTCCTGTTTGCATAAAGGGGCATAAAAACCATGGGGACATTAACAGAAAACAGAGTAACCTTGTTCACATTTTAGAGTATCTTATGATTTAAAAAGCAGAAAAGGAATGTGCAGTTTGGAACAGTTCAGATTTGTCTCAATCAAAATATGCAAAAGGTCTTCTGGATTCTGAAGTTTATCTCACCATTCCATGTCTGCTACCATCACAAAGAGTCGCTTATGATGCAGGCAATAAAAAATTAGATGTTTGAAATTTCTGGCTCTTCATAAATGCTGAAGTTGTGCCAAAGAAATAATAATAGTTATAGGTCTAAGTGTATGAAATATATGCTCACATGGCCCACGGTAGATAGCTACAGTAATTATATTAGGAAAAATAGAGAATGTACTGAAATCGTGACTTAAAATAGTTTGTCATTCCAGGATTGTAGAACATTCAGGAAGGGCTGATGGGTGATAGCAGAAAAGTCTCCATATTCCTTCTGGACCTGCATTTATTAATCAGTTAAATGGAATAATCCAGAAAAAGTAGATGTATTCACATACTCTCATTTAATGCCATACATACTTACATGAAAGTAAATGAAAAAATCTACATGAAACTTATTTGGAAATATATAAAGAACCATAGTTAGATTAGTAACTAAAGATAAATATTTAAAAGAATTGCTATTTTTCCTTTTTACAATTTTTACATAAAGCAAAGTCACTGGTATATCGATTCCATTGTTTCATTCAATTATATGATGTCTTAAAAATGGGGTCCCAAAGAGTCGGACATGACTGAGCAACTGTACTGAACTGAACTGAACTGAAACAGGACTACCTGCCTAGGGCTTCCTTGGTGGCTCAGACAGTAAAGAATCCATCCACAATGCAGGAGAACTGGGTTCGATCCCTGGGTTGCTAAAATCCCCTGGAGGAGGGCATGGCAACCCACTCCAGTACTCTTGCCTGGAGAATCCTGGCAGGCTACAATTCATAAGGTCGCAAAGAGTCTGAAGCTGAAACTCCAATACTTTGGCCACCTGATGGGAAGAACTGTCTCATTGGAAAAGACCCTAATGTTAGGAAAGTTTGAAGGCAGGAGGAGAAGGGGAGGACAGAGGATGATGAGATGGCTGGACGGCATCGCCAATTCAATGGACATGAGTTTGAGTGAACTCCGGGAGCTGGTGATGAACAGGGGAGCCTGGTGTGCTGCAGTCCATGGGGCTGTAAAGAGTCAGACACAACTGAGCGGCTAAGCACAGCACAGCCTACTAACGAGGCCTCCTTTAGAGAAAGATCTGTAGGAACTTACAGAGAGTGATATCCAGGAGGTATAAAGTTAAAAAAAAAAAAAAAGCTTCATCTAAAATAATGCTGCCTTTCCTGTAAGAAAGAATGAAGAAAGGAAACCCCACATTGCAACATTTATTTGTACAAAGAGAAACAGGTGGAAGGTAGAAAATGGCTTCCTACAAGACGAATGCGAGTGGGGGGAGGGCTAATGGATAGGAACGGCAGACGCCTCTCCCACTACACCTTTTTATATACATAGTTTTGACTTTGGAACCTTTTGTTTCCCATAATAACAAATATAATTAAATTTCCCAAAATGAGAAGAAAAATCAACTCTCTTGGAATACAGAGTATGGGTGGGATGTTGGCTTTGTGATGATATAGGAGAATAGCTTTATTCTTAAAAGATTCATGCTGGAGTGTTTGGGAGTGAGGCATTATTATATCTGCACTTTATTAGCAAATATGTCAGTTGAGTGAGAACTGCATATAAAAGTGTACTCACATGTGAGAATGTGTGTGTGTGCTCACACACACATACACATGGATAGAGAAGATGGAGAACTAGAAAGAGATGAGACCAGGGAAAGGTTACCAAACAACATTTTATCTTCATTCTTTTTCTCCAACCACTGAACATGATTTTACCCAGAGCCTTGGGGAGCTGTTTAAGGGCTGGAGAGCCTCACTGGTAGAGGCTGGAGGGCCAGGGGATTAGAGAGGCAGGCAGGAGATTTACCCCTTGGGACATGAGATTGGGTCCTGAAGACTTTAAACCTGGGAGGAAATATCTTCATCTAATACAGTGGAAAAGAAACAAACAACTTGGAACAAGTCTTCCTTCAGATAAGATTCCCTGAGGCAAAATGGCTCAGTAAAGGATATGCAGATATGCTGCAGTAACCAGAAGTTTGTTTTCAATCTGTGAGTCACCAAAGAGGAAAGTAGGGGGAGGAATAAATTAGGAGCTTGGGATTAACAAACACACACACTACTATATATAAAACAGATGACCACAGGGACTATAAAGCACACAGAACTCTACTCAATATTCTGTAATAACCTAGATGGGAAAAGAATCTGAAAAACAATGACTATATGTATATGCATAACTGAATCGGGCTTCCCAGGTGAATAATGGTAAAGAACCCCCCTGCCAAGGCAGGAAGCATAAGAGACACAGGTTCGAGCCTTGGGTTAGGGAGATCCCCTGGAGGAAGGCATGGCAACCCACTCCAGTATTATAACCTGGAGAATCCCATGGACAGAGGAGCCTGGTAGGCTACTAGTCGATGGGGTTGCAAAGAGTTGGACACAACTGAAGCAACACAGCACACATGCCTGCATAACTGAATTACTATGCTGTACACCTGAAACTGGGCTTCCCAGGTGGCACAGTGGTAAAGATTCACCTGCAAAGCAGGAAACGTGGGTTTAGTTCCTGGGTTGGGATGATTCCCTGAAGAAGGAAGTGGCAACCCACTCAAGTATTCTTGCCTGGAAAATTCCATGGACAGAGGAGCCTGGTGGGCTACAGTCCATGGGGTCACAAAGAGTTGGACATGACTGAGCAACTAATCTCAAACACATACACACACACACACACACACACACACACACACCCCTGAAACTAATATAACTGTCAATCAACTATACTCCAATAAAATTACTTTTAAAAAAGGTATGCAAATCTAGAATTTTGAACTTTCATTTATGACCTTTTAAATGACATCGTCCCTGTCAATTAAGGCAAAACACTCTACTCTAGAGTTTTCTATCTCCCTCACACTGGTTCCACCATAGTCTATTCCAGTGACCATGGCTAAATCAAGCAGACTGCTTGTTTTGCATCTTTACCTGGGGAAAATGAATAGTCATTCTGGAAAACATTTTATCATGAAACAATGATAAAAACAACTAGGAAATCAGATTTTCACCCAAGCTTCGTATTTCCTAAAAACCCATAAACAGAGTAAAATGAAGAATCCTTATCAAGAATTGCAGTAAATATTTTTATTGAAAAATTTCATTGAAGTGTAATTTACATTTTTTATTAGTTTCAGATGCACAACATAGAGATTCTCCGAAAAATACAACAAACTAGTAATATAACACAGAAGAAGCAGACTCACAAATACACAGAAGAAAACAGTGGTTACCAGTGGTGGGGGGGGGGGGGGGTGCAGTATAGCGAATGAGAGAATGGGCAGTACAAACTATTGGGTATAAGATAGGCTCAAGAATGTACTGTATAACACAGGCAATATAGCTAATATTTTGTACTAATTGGAAAGTAAACTTTAAAAATTGTACCAAAATTATTTTTAAAATACCTTTGTAGATTATACTCCATTTAAACTTATTACAAAGCAATGGCTATATTTACCTGTACAATATCTCCTTGAAGCATATTTATTTTATACATATTGGTTTGTAAATCTTAGTCCCATATCCCTAAACATCCCTACCCACTTCCCTCTCCCCGCTAGTAACCACTATTTTGTTCTCAATATCTGTGATTCTGTTTCTGCTTTGATATATACTCACAGAAAACTAGTCAATCTAATCACACTAGGACGACAGCCTTGTTTAACTCAATGAAATTAAGCCATGCCCATGGGGCAACCCAAGACGGGTGGGTCATGGTGGAGAGATTTGACAGAATGTGGTCCACTGGAGAAGGGAATGGCAAACCACTTCAGTATTCTTGCCTTGAGAACCCCATGAACAGTATGAAAAGGCAAAATGATATCATACTGAAAGAGAAACTCCCCAGGTCAGTAGGGGCCCAATATGCTACTGGAGATCAGTGGAGAAATAACTCCAGAAAGAATGAGGGATGGAGCCAAAGCAAAAACAATACCCAGCTGTGGATGTGACTGGTGATAGAAGCAAGGTACAACGCTGTAAGGAGCAATATTGCATAGGAACCTGGAATGTCAGGTCCATGAATCAAGGCAAATTGGAAGTGGTCAAACAAGAGATGGCAAGAGTGAATGTCGACATTCTAGGAATCAGCGAACTAAAATGGACTGGAATGGGTGAATTTAACTCAGATGACCATTATATCTACTACCACGGGCAAGAATCGCTCAGAAGAAATGGAGTGGCCATCATGGTCAACAAAAGAGTCCGAAATGCAGTACTTGGATGCAATCTGAAAAACGACAGAATGATCTCTGTTCGTTTCCAAGGCAAACCATTCAATATTACAGTAATCCAAGTCTATCCACAACCAGTAATGCTGAAGAAGCTGAAGTTGAATGGTTCTATGAAGACCTACAAGACCTTTTAGAACTAACACCCAAAAAAGATGTCCTTTTCATTATAGGGGACTGGAATGCAAAAGTAGGAAGTCAAGAAACACCTGGAGTAACAGGCAAATTTGGCCTTGGAATACGGAATAAAGAAGGGCAAAGACTAGTAGAGTTTTGCCAAGAAAATGTACTGGTCATAACAAACACACTCTTCCAACAACACAAGAGAAGACTCTATACATGGACATCACTAGATGGTCAACACTGAAATCAGACTGATTATATTCCTTGCAGCCAAAGATGGAAAAGCCCTATACAGTCAGCAAAAACAAGACCAGGAGCTGACTGTGGCTCAGACCATGAACTCCTTATTGCCAAATTCAGACTTAAATTGAAGAAAGTAGGGAAAACCACTACACCATTCAGGTATGACCTAAATCAAATCCCTTAGGATGATACAGTGGAAGTGAGAAATAGATCTGATAGATAGAGTGCCTGATGAACTATGGAATGAGGTTCGTAACATTGTATAGGAGACAGGGATCAAGACCATTCCCATAGAAAAGAAAAGCAAAAAAGCAAAATGGCTGCCTGGGGAGGCCTTACACACAGCTGTGAAAAGAAGAGAAACGAAAAGCAAAGGAGGAAAGGAAAGATATAAACATCTGAATGCAGAGTTCCAAAGAATAGCAAGAAGAGATAAGAAAGCCTTCTTCAGTGATCAATGCAAAGAAATAGAGGAAAAAAACAGAATGGGAAAGACTAGGGATCTCTTCAAGAAAATCAGAGATACCAAAGGAACATTTCATGCAAAGATGAGCTCCATAAAGGACAGAAATGGTATGGACCTAACAGAAGCAGAAGATATTAAGAAGAGATGGCAAGAATACACAGAAGAACTGTACAAAAAAGATCTTCATGACCCAGATAATCACGATGGTGTGATCACTGACCTAGAGCCAGACATCCTGGAATGTAAAGTCAAGTGGGCCTTAGAAAGCAAACTACGAACAAAGCTAGTGGAGGTGATGGAACTCCAGTTGAGCTATTCCAAATCCTGAAAGATGATGCTGTGAAAGTGCTGCACTCAATATGCCAGCAAATTTGGAAAACTCAGCAGTGGCCACAAGACTGGAAAAGGTCAGTTTTCATTTCAATCCCAAAGAAAGGCAATGCCAAAGAATGTTCAAACTACCGCACAATTGCACTCATCTCACACACTAGTAAAGTAATGCTCAAAATTCTCCAAGCCAGGCTTCAGCAATATGTGAACCGTGAACTTCCAGATGTTCAAGCTGGTTTTAGAAAAGGCAGAGGAACCAGAGATCAAATTGCCAACATCCGCTGGATCATAGAAAAAGCAAGAGAATTCCAGAAAAACATCTATTTTCTGCTTTATTGACTATGCCAAAGCCTTTGACTGAGTGGATAACAATAAACTGTAGAAAATTCTGAAAGAGATGGGAATACCAGACCACCTGACCCTGCCTCTTGAGAAATCTGTATGCAGGTCAGCAAGCAACAGTTAGAACTGGACATGGAACAACAGACTGGTTCCAAATAGGAAAAGGAGTTCGTCAAGGCTGTATATTGTCACCCTGCTTATTTAATTTATATGAAGAGTACATCATGAGAAACGCTGGACTGGAAGAAACACAAATTGGAATCAAGATTACTGGGAGAAATATCAATAACCTCAGATATGCAGATGACACCACCCTTATGGCAGAAAGTGAAGAGGAACTCAAAAGCCTCTTGAGGAAAGTGAAAGTGGAGAGTGAAAAAGTTGGCTTAAAGCTCAACATTCAGAAAACGAAGATCATGGCATCCGGTCCCACCACTTCATGGGAAATAGATGGGGAAACAGTGGGAACAGTGTCAGACTTTATTTTTCTGGGCTCCAAAATCACTGCAGATGGTGACTGCAGCCATGAAATTAAAAGACGCTTACTCCTTGGAAGGAAAGTTATGACCAACCTAGATAGCATATTCAAAAGCAGAGACATTACTTTGCCAACAAAGGTTCGTCTAGTCAAGGCTATGGTTTTCCCTGTGGTCATGTATGGATGTGAGAGTTGGACTGTGAAGAAGGCTGAGCACCGAAGAATTGATGCTTTTTGAACTGTGGTGTTGGAGAAGACTCTTGAGAGTCCCTTGGACTGCAAGGAGATCCAACCAGTCCATTCTGAAGGAGATCAGCCCTGGGATTTCTTTGGAAGGAATGATGCTAAAGCTGAAACTCCAGTACTTTGGCCACCTGATGCGAAGAGTTGACTCATTGGAAAAGACTCTGATGATGGGAGGGATTGGGGGCAGGAGGAGAAGGGGACGACAGAGGATGAGATGGCTGGATGGCATCACTGACTCGATGGACGTGAGTCTGAGTGAACTCCGGGAGTTGGTGATGGACAGGGAGGCCTGGAGTGCTGCGATTCATGGAGTAGCAAAGAGTCGGACACGACTGAGCGACTGATGTGATCTGATATACATTCATTTGTTTTATTTTTTAAGATTCCACATATAAGTAATAACACAGAGTACTGGTCTTTCTCTAACTTATTTTACTAAACATATTACTTACTAGGTCTATATACATTGTAGAATATATAATTTCATTTTTTATTGCTGAGTAATATTATATTGTATATTTACACCACATCTTCATCCATTCATTTACTGATGGACATTTAGGTTCCTTCCCCATCTTGGCTACTGTGAATAATACTGCTGCTACTGGGATGCATGCATTTTTTTGGCTTAGTTGTTCATTTCCTTTGGATATATATCCAGGAGTGGAAATGCTGGATTGTATGGTAGTTCTAAGTTAATTATTTAATTTTAATTTTAAATGTGTTTAATACTAATCAGTAGTTCTAATTTTAAGTTAATTATTTTTTAAATGAACTTAGAATAATTTGAGTTATAGGCAGAATGCTATTATTTCATAAAATAATCAAAATATGATTTACATAATACTCTTCAATTTGCAAAAGAAAGCCTCAGAGATACGTTAGAAAAAATGACCTCCTTTCATGAAGGCACCAAGGCAGGCAGATGAACTACATGAGGAGCATCTGACCACACCCTCAACAAAAAAATGCACAGAGTATCCAATAAAATCTCTCTTCTAGGACACCAAGAGTTCCCAGTCTGTCTCAGTCATTAACAGAAGCTTTTACTGAAGACAGAAAGCATCACAGCCCAACCAGTCAATGCACAGATGACTCACAGTTAACTTAAAAAAAAGTGACATTTAGAAAAAGTTCCCTTGTGGCTCAGCTGGTAAAGAATCCACCTGCGATGAGGGAGACCTGGATTCCATTTCTGGGTTGGGAAGATCCCCTGGTGAAGGGAAAGGCTACCCACTCCAGTATTCTGGCCTGGAGAATTCCAGGGGCTGCATAGCCTATGGGGTACCAAAGAGTCGGACATGACTGAGCTACTTTTACTCACTCACTTAGACAAAGTACTATGTAGACGAGGAAGAATAATTCTGCTTATGAAAGTCCTTAAGCAAACTCCAAAAACATTTCCCAGCATCCTTGTTCTGAATGTCATCTTTGTGTGTTAGTAAAGCTGAACATTTCATGCAAAGATGCGCTCGATAAAGGACAGAAATGGTATGGACCTAACAGAAGCAGAAGATATTAAGAAAGGTGGCAAGAATACACAGAAGAACTATACAAAAAAGATCTTCATGACCAAGATAATCATGATGCTGTGATCACTCACCTAGAGCCAGACACCCTAGAATGTGAAGTCAAGTGGGCCTTAGAAAGCTTCACTATAAACAAAGCTAGTGGAGGTGATGGAATTTCAGTTGAGCTCTTTCAAATCCTGAAAGATGTTGCTGTGAAAGTGCTGCAATCAATATGCCAGCAAATTTGGAAAACTCAGCAGTGGCCACAGGACTGGAAAAGGTCAGTTTTCATTTCAATCCCAAAGAAAGGCAATGCCAAAGAATGTTCAAACTACCACACAATTGCACTCATCTCACACACTAGTAAAGTAATGCTCAAAATTCTCCAAGCCAGGCTTCAGCAGTATGTGAACCGTGAACTTCCAGATGTTCAAGCTGGTTTTAGAAAAGGCAGAGGAACCAGAGACCAAATTGCCAACATCCGCTGGATCATCAAAGAAGCAAGAGAGTTCCATAAAAACATCTATTTTCTGCTTTATTGACTATGCCAAAGCCTTTGACTGTGTGGATCACAATAAACTGTAGAAAATTCTGAAAGAGATGGGAATACCAGACCACCTGACCCTGCCTCTTGAGAAATCTGTATGCAGGTCAGCAAGCAACAGTTAGAACTGGACATGGAACAACAGACTGGTTCCAAATAGGAAAAGGAGTTCGTCAAGGCTGTATATTGTCACCCTGCTTATTTAATTTATATGCAGAGTACATCATGAGAAACGCTGAACTGGAAGAAACACAAGCTGGAATCAAGATTACTGGGAGAAATCTCAATAACCTCAGATATGCAGATGACACCACCCTTATGGCAGAAAGTGAAGAGGAACTCAAAAGCCTCTTGAGGAAAGTGAAAGTGGAGAGTGAAAAAGTTGGCTTAAAGCTCAACATTCAGAAAACGAAGATCATGGCATCTGGTCCCATCACTTCATGGGAAATAGATGGGGACACAGTGGGAACAGTGTCAGACTTTATTTTTCTGGGCTCCAAAATCACTGCAGATGGTGACTGCAGCCGTGAAATTAAAAGACGCTTACTCCTTGGAAGCAAAGTTATGACCAACCTAGATAGCATATTAAAAAGTAGAGACATTACTTTGTCAACAAAGGTCCACCTAGTCAAGGTTATGGTTTTTCCAGTGGTCATGTGTGGATGTGAAAGTTGGACCATGAAGAAAGCTGAGCACCGAAGAATTGATGCTTTTGAACTGTGGTGTTGGAGAAGACTCTTGAGAGTCCCTTGGACTGCAAGGAGATCCAACCAGTCCATTCTGAAGGAGATCAGCCCTGGGATTTCTTTGGAAGGAATGATGCTAAAACTGAAACTCCAGTACTTTGGCCACCTCATGCGAAGAGTTGACTCATTGGAAAAGACTCTGATGCTGGGAGGGATTGAGGGCAGGAGGAGAAGGGGACGACAGAGGATGAGATGGCTGGATGGCATCACCAACTCGATGGACATGAGTTTGAGTAAACTCTGGGAGTTGGTGATGGACAGGGAGGCCTGGCGTGCTGTGATTCAAAGGGTTGCAAAGAGTCAGACATGACTGAGCAACTGAACTGAACTGAACTGAACTGAAAGGTTTATAGGTGTGATCAGTAAGTTTCAAGAAACTGGAAAGCTGAGTACCACTTTAAGAGCTGAAATGTTTTTCCATGGTTCCCTACTTACAATGTCGCTCATCCAAGTGCCTCGTTAGCCCGGGTTGCCATCAGTCATCAAAGCCCAACCCTACAAAGCAAGCTAAGACGCCACATAAGTCACTTGCTATTGGGCATAATAAGGTGGTACTGTTGCATTTTTATTGCCATTAGAATAAATTGTTCACAAGAGAAAGATGCTTCAGCTATTAAAATAAGTGAGGGGGAAAAAAGCCCAGGTATAGAAGTATTTTTTATGTGAAACATTCAGTCCAACATCTGCAAATCATTTGTGTTCTGTAAGCTAATAAAAAGTGTATGTGCTTTTTCCTCCGATTTATCCTCTAGAATTTTTTTCTTCTGTCTACCACTCATAAGAATACATTTTTATTTTCTCCACCATCAACAATTTTTTATGGACTTCTCTAATATATGCTGTCTCTAAATCTGTACAGAAGAATTACCCAAACATGCTTTCTGAGTTTGTGTAAACCCACAAGTAAGCAAACAAACTGATTTCCCCAACATTTCAGCTGGAATCGAACCAACACAATGTCGCTGACCCACTGCTCCTACCAACCCCTCCAAGTGCAGGCTGGCCTGTGTGGGGCCCTTGGTAATCAGAGTCAATGCATTTAAATAGATTTAAATAGTGGTCTGCCAGGATACAGGGAAGAGAGTATCAGGTTCCCTGTGCACATTTGCCATTAATATTCTGAATTCATGAATGCCAATAATTTCTTGAAAACTTGACTTTCAGTGTCAACTTGAATCTGTTGGTTTCTGTCCTATGATTGAGCAAAAATCAATTCTTCTACCTCCTCCAATCCTATCAGTGCAATTAGGTTGAGTTTAAGACATGGGAGGGGGTGACTGGCAGCTTCAGCTTACCGCCTGAAGACATTTTTGTCTTCACTTGAATTTTCTAAGAATAATACACCCACAGAAAAGCATCATTTTGGGGTATTTCCACTCCCTATTAGCAGATACAGAATAGTAGGGTATTAGTGACTTACTTCTAAAAGAAAATCATTTCTTCAGATACAAAGGACATCAAGAACTTCTTCCTATTGGTAGTTACAACCTTCAAAGTGTTCTTCTCATTGTTTCATCCTTTCAAGATGTAACTGCACATTGAATAAGCAAGACTCACAAGGCGGTCATTTACTTTGGTCCCCCACTCCTCCTCCCCACTTGCTGCAACAAGAGAAAAGCCCTCACTGCAATGAAGACCCAGCACAGCCAAAAATAAACAAATAAAATTAGTTAAAAATGTTGCTCTCCAAAGATGATTACAGATGGAAAATAAGCATATAAAAAGATGCTCCATCATATGTCATTAGGGAAATAAAATTAGAACAACACTAAGATATCACTAAGGCCTTCCCAGATAGCGCTGGTGGTAAAGAACCCACATGACAAGGCAAAAGATGCAGGTTCGATCCCTGACTTGGGAAGATCTCCCAGAGGAGGTCATGACAACCCACTCCAGTATTCTTGCCTGGAGAATCCCATGGACAGAGTAGCATGGCAGACTTCAGTCCATGGGGTCAGAATGAGTCGGACACAACTGAAGTGACTTAGCAAGCAAGCGAAGATATCACTAAACATGAATTAGAAGAGCCAAAACCCAGAACACTGAAAACACCAAATGCTGGCGAGGATGTACAACAACACAAAGTCTTAGTCACTGCTACAGGGAATACAAAATGGTACAGCTATTTGGAAGGCAATTGGGCAGTTTCTTGAAAAATTAAACATACTCTTACCATATGATCCAGCAATCACACTCCTTGGGATTTACCCGAATAAGCTGAAAATGTATGTCCACATAAAATCCCACACATGGATGTTTATGGTAGCTTTATTCAAATTGTCAAAACTTGGAAGTAGCCAGATGTCTTTTGGTAGACAAAATGTATAAATACACTATGGTATATCCAGACAATGAAATATTACTCAGTGTTAAAAAGTAGTATCAATCCATGAAAAGACATGGAGGAAACTGAAATGCATAATACTAAGTGAAAGAAGACAATCTGCAAAGGGTACATACTATATGATTCCAACTGTAGCATCGCATCCTGGAAAAGGCAGCCCTATAGAGACAAAATGATCAGCAGTTGCCTGGTGTCAGAGGGGAGGGAGGGACGAATATTTGGAATACAGAGGATGTTTTTTAGGGCAGTGAAACCAATCTGTAGGATACTATAATTGTGGGTTGTTGTTGTTGTTCAGTTATTAAGTCATGTCTGACTCTTTGCAATCCCATGGACATAGCCCGCCAGGCTCCTCTGTCCATGGAGACTTCCAGGCAAGAATACTCGAGTGAGCTATTGCTTCTTTCTCCAGTAACTGTAGGTACACGTCATTATATATTTGTCAAAACCCCTGGAATGTATAACAGAAAGAGTGCACCATAATGTAAACTATGGGCTCTGACTCATACTGATGTCTCAATATAGGTTCATCTATTGTAATAAACGGACCACTCTGACGGGGGAGTGTTGATAATGAGTGTGGTTCTGAGTGTAGCGGGCCAGAGGTGTATGGGAAATCTCTGGACCCTCCTTCTCATTTTGCTGTGAACCTAGAGCTGCTTTAAAAAATAAAATCTATTTAAGAGGAAAACAAATGGGTGGGAGTGGGGGAAATACTATTCCTACATTCAGTAACGAGATATTTTATTGAATATTCTTAAAAGCATTGATACCTTCCTTGTCTCCTCTGTAGTAAACAGGAGAATGAATACTCTGAAGAAGTAGCCAGACTTTGAAAATTACCCCTAAGCCTCCCTACATTCTTTATCCTTCCAAATCATCCACATCTAGAATTAATCATATTTTGGCCTTTGATTCTGCCAAGCCACACAACGAAAACTCTGACCCAAATTCCTCCAACCCTGTACAATACCAGCACAGGGCACAAAAGCATAGCCCAGAGGCAACGGGATCCCCCACTGTTTAGGGATTTTTCTGGTTTTCTGAGTTATTCTGATGTGACCTTTGTTCCCTTTATTTGCCTCCAGGATACCAGGCATTCATTCAACCATTTTCATGACACTTCGAGAATCTGATAAAAATGTCTCCTCTACCCATGTCTTTATATAATTTCATGTCTCTGTGGGCTTTCTAAGACTCATTCATAAATTCCTTCAGCTCCCTACACATAAACAATGCTTAATATCACTCATAACCACACGCCATGCCCTCTCTATCCTACCACAAAAATGTCTTCTCATTTCTTTGGAGCCGAAATGAGAAAACAATTTATCCTCTGAGCCAATCAGTTTTCCATCATTTTCACCAAATGTTTACAGAGCAGTCTCAGTCTTCAGAACATGAAGATGAGAGCGTGCCTTGCCCTGGGCTTACAGTGTGATTTTCTAAGAAAGGCTCTCCTCGGCCAACCTTATGTACTTTCTTGTTGCTGCTCAGTCACTCAGTCACGTCCGACTCCTAGTGACCCCATGGACTGCAGCACGCCAGGCCTCCCTATCCCTCACTGTCTCCTAGAGTTTGCTCAAGCTCATGTCCATTGAGTTAGTGATGCCCTCCAACCATCTCATCCTCTGTTGCCCCCTTCTCCTCCTGCCTTCAATCTTTCCCAGCATCAGAGTCTTTTCCAATGAGTCAACTCTTCACATGAAGTGGCCGAAGTACTGGAATTTCAGCTTTAGCATCATTCCTTATAGTCCAACTCTCAAATCCAAACATGACTACTGGAAAAACCATAGCTTTGGCTAGATGGACCTTTGTCAACAAAGTGATATTTCTGTTTTTTAATACATTGTCTAGGTTTGTCATAGCTTTTATTTCAAGGAGCAAGTGTCTTTTAATTTCATGGCTGCAGTCACTGTCCACAGTGATTTTGGAGCTCAAGAAAATAAAGTCGATCACTATTTCCATTTCTCCCCCATGTGTTTGCCATGGTGTGATGGGACTGGATGCCATGATCTTTGTTTTTTGAAGGTAGTGTTTTAAGCCAGCTTTTTAACTGTTTATGTGCTTGAGTGACTTCAGCTACAGGATCATGCTCCCAGATCTCTGACCCAGATTCCTTCCCCAAACTTCGGACTTGAAAGTCTACTGGACATTCCACAGTCACCCCAGACTCAACAAACTGGAAACACACTATCTTGCCCCTAAACCATATTCTTTCTGCTGCATTTCCCTCAGTGAATGACACCTGGTTCAACTTTTCTCCAAGTTAGAAACATGGAACACCCTTGACTCTTCTTGACTCAGATACCCAATCAATCAGCAAAGTTCCGTCCATGTTAAGCCCTAAATCTTTTTCTTTAATAATTTTCTTTATTTTTGGTTTCACTGGGTCTTCATTGCTGTGTGCGTGCTTTCTCTAGTTGCGGCGAGCGGCGGCTGCTCTCTAGTTGTGGTCTCAGGCTTCTCACTGTGGCGACTTCTCTTGCTGTGGAACATGGGCTCTTATGCCCTTCAGTGGTTGCAGCACGTGGGCTCAATAGTTGGGGCCCCCAGATTCTAGGGCTCAGGCTCAGTATTCTTGGAGCACAGGCTTAGTTGCTCTGCAATGTGTGGCATCTTCCTGGACCAAGGATCAAACCCAAGTCTCCTGTACTGGCTCCTGCAAGCAGTTCTTATCCACTGCGCCACCAAAGAAGTCTAAGCTCTAAGTCTTGAACCTACCACTCACCCCATAACCACTGCTCTGGTTGTATCTGATTCTTAACACTGATTTTGCAGTGAGTTTTTCTTTAACTCTGGTTTTCCCCCTCTAAAGGCATAAGACCTTTTGTTCTCTGGTAGAGAGCTAGACGATACAGCCAAAGGATGAGGCTGGAAACAGAGTTCCATGAGAGAGGGCACTGATCACAGAGATTTTATTTCTGGTGATGAGGCAGTTCGGGTCCTAGGCAAGATGTTTGAAAGGATGACTTTGATTCAGCCTTAAATCCTTTAATTTTCAACTTAGCTGAAGAAATAAATAACTGACAGACACAATAATTTAGCACTCAGAATACATCTTCAAGGAATTACCTTAGAAATATATAGCCTTTATCCAAGTGTTAAATCCAGAAAAATAAAAGCAGTTGAAGAAGCATCAGTTATAGCTTTCTTCTCTTCAACAAACTAAAACAATATCTTGGTCAGATTACCCAAGAAGTGTTCATTCTCACTTCAAAATATTTTTTAAACAGTGGAAGGTAATATTAATAATATTAAAATAGGAAACTGAAATAGAGTAACAGATGTAGAAAAGGAACTTACAGTTATCAGGGGTGCAGGGGGAGGGATAAATTGGGAGACTGGGATTGATATATACCCACTGGTATACATAAAATAGATAACTAATAAGGACTTACAGTGTAACACAGGGAACTCTACTCAACATCTTGTAATAACCTAAAATGGAAGAGAACATAAAAAAGAATATATGTATTTATATATATGTATAACTGAATCACTTTGCTGTACACCTAAAATTAACACAGCATTGTGAATCAACTATACTTCAATAAAAATTATAATAAATAAAAAAATAAAATGGGGAACTCTGTGAATATGCTAAGAATTTTCTGGAAACCAAAGCTCTTCATTTCTAGTGTCTACTAGAGACAGACACTGCAAAAAGATGTATCAGACTACATCTGAACACATATTCATCAAGAACACTCAGGGACATACGGTTTAAACAACAACCAGGAACAACTTTTATCTGGCACTCTCTACCAATCAATGTTAACATTTCATACGAAATATGTCATCTCACAGAAGCTATGACATTCTTACTAAAAGTACCTCCATTTGATGGTTGGACACACCAAGATCTATGGAGGTTGGTAATTTATCAAAGACTGTACACTCTTGATCCCAAGCCAACAAGACCAACAAAGGGTTCCTTTATGTATCACTCCAGGTTGTAGAGGAACAGCTAGAAGGGGAGGCATGTAAATTAAATCTGAACCAGTTCATGTCCTAAAAAAGGTGGGGCAGGGGAGAGCAGGGGGGAGGTGGAAAGGGAGCAAAATGGTAGCATACAAAGACCAATTTAGTCTGAGGTACATGGTAGGCTCCAGTGAACCATGACTGATTAAGTTGAATGTATAAGTAGTCAAGGAAAATTGGGTTAGATGGGATAACATCTTGGGCAGAACTTTTCAAACTAAAATGAAAATGACATTATAACAAACATGTAGAGTAAATGGGATTTACTGATACGTGACCACTTGGGCCTCCCACAAGCCCTCATCTGAACCCAGTCAACCTGCCTCAACCCCAGAGCCAGTCCCATATAACCATCCCAAACCACAGGTTGTTGTTTAGTTGCTAAGTTGTGTCCAACCCTTTGCGACCCGATGGACTGTAGCCTGCCAGGCTCCCCTGCCCATGGGATTTCTCAGGCAAGAACACTGGAGTGGGCTGCCATTTCCTTCCCTAAACCACTAGCACATTCCGAAAAACACTAGTTGCTGTCCAATAGGGGTTCTCTCAGTAAACCTTAAATTATATTTTTAGAGCTGCATTTTCATTTTGTCATCAATTCAGTTCAGTTGCTCAGTCGTGTCCGACTCTTTTCGACCCCATGGACCGTAGCACACCAGGCCTCCCTGTCCATCACCAACTCCCAGAGTTCACTCAAACTCATGTCCATTGAGTCAGCAACGCCATCCAACCATCTCATCCTCTGTCATCCCCTTCTCCTCCTGCCTTCAATCTTTCCCAGCATCAGAGTCTTTTCCTAAGAGTCAGTTCTTCGCATCAGGTGGCCAAAGTATTGGAGTTTCAGCTTTAACACCAGTCCTTCCAATGAATAATCAGGGCTGATTTCCTTTAGGATGGACTGGTTGGATCTCCTTGCAGTCCAAGGGACATCAAGAGTCTTCTCCAACACCACAGTTCAAAAACATCAGTTCTTCAGCACTCAGCTTTCTTTAGAGTCCAACTCTCACTATTCTAATAAGAAAGTTTAGCAAATTATTAAAAGTATGATTAGGAAAAAATAAATCACATATCTTACAACTTAGAGATCATGATAATTTCATGCCCTTGCTAAAGTTCTTTCCCATGTACATATGTTTTATATATTTTCTACTTATCTGTGTTTGCCCTGTGGTTCCTAGGAGACAACCTCTGAGCCCTTAGAAAATTCTGCCTGATATGAATGTTATTATATGCCCAAGACCTTGAGTCATTCTGGACTATAGTGACTAGAATAATTTATTCTAGTGAAGGGATTTATGATGAATGACTGTTTTTGCTCCATGGGGCTGGAATATGAGTAGCTGACATTCATTATGGGGGTGCTGTATGCCTACATGACAGACCCCTAATAAACAGCCAGGCTCAGGTGAGCTTTCCCAGTTGGTATCAAGGCTAGAGTTGGTTTCCCTGGTTGTCAACATTTTGCATGTTTTGTCACACATCATTGCTGGGAGAATTAGGGACACTCGTGACTCCTCTGTGCAGACTCCAGGAGAACAGAGAAGCCGGGTGTGCTACAGTGTATGGGGTCGCCAAGAGTTGGACATGACTTAGCAACTTAGCAACAGTAACAACAACAAAATGTGACGCCACTGGGACAGAACACGTAGAAGCTTGTGACTTGCTTCTCTTGGACTTTGCCACACAAGCCTTATTCCCATGCCAGTCTTAATCTGCATCCTTTCACTGTGATCAACCATAACCATGAGTATAACAGCTTTTCTGAGTCTTGTGGATCATTGAGCCTGAATGTGGCCTCGGGACCTCTGACATAGTTTGTCTATCTGAGAAATCTATAAGCTTGAGTTGAGCCAGACTCCAGTATAAGCTAACCATGTCTCTGACTACTTTTAAAAATTCAAAAAGCAGTCACACCATCTATTAATGGATTTGCCTGCTAAGTCACTTCAGCTGTGCCCAACTCTTTGCGACCCTATGGACAGGAGCTCACCAGGTCCCATTGTCCATGGGATTTTCTAGGTAAGAAAACTGGAGTGGGTTGGCATTTAAGAGTTTTATTACAGTTTACATTACTGATGAATGCTTATTTTCAAAGAATCTCACCTCACTTTTGAGTTATTTTAAAATCAAGGCAGCTTAAAGGCAGGAAAGAAAAAAACACCTGAAAATGAAGAAATGCAAAACGGTGTATTTTTTTCCATTCTAAGTGTACCCAGTCTGAGAGGACAATTAATATTGTAAAGGTCAATAAATCAACTGAACTCCTGCGATGTGAACAGTTAGCAAGATTTTGCACAGCTCCACATAACCTCGAGAGAATAGAGATTCATTCTGAAATAAATCCAGGAATGAGGTTGAGAACCCAAGCACTGTAAACCCTCCAGGAAGTTTACAATAGCTTCAAGTACTTTCTAGGAAGGCTACAATCCTTCCTTGGCACAGACAACCCTTCCAGCCACCAGAAAGCGAGGGGTCCATGCTGGTCCAAGTGGAGTGTACATTTTCACGCCCCTTCACTCTCTCAGTCTAGATCTGATTATGAGCTTTCCCATTCCCAAGGATGGCATGCTCATATTCTCTTCATTTAGTTAGAGTCTGATTTTATGCAGGAATGTTCCTCTTCTATTTGTGGATGTGGTGTTTTTTAAGCAGGCTTCCCTCTAGTGGAACAGTACACTCTTACCCTGCTCCTTGGAGCGTCCCAGGTCTGTTTTGAATCAAGAGGCTCTAATTGTTTTGAGATTCTGACATGAGATACTCATTGTTTTACACTGATTAAATGGCTTCTTGATCGTTCCTCCCAGGACTGGATGTTAACCAAAACTTTAAGGGCAACCAAAAGATGCCTTTGGAATTCTTGTTCCCACAAACAGACTCTCTGCTTTTTCTCCCCAGACAAGGTGTGAGTGAATGAGCTAGTACAACAGAGAAAAGGCAGGAGAGTTTTTGCTAAATAAGTAAATTGGGTGATCTATGTGGACTCTGCTTGGGCAATTCTTTCCCAGAATCTCTGCTCCATTCCTCTAACCCTGCCTGCCATTCCCTACATGGAACTCACTCTCAAATGCCACTCCCATCACACATTCTGTCTCACTGGCAAGAAGTGCTGGCCATCCTCTCTGCCAAGCCGAGTCCCTCTAACTTCACACATTAACTCCAAATCCAGGTTTCTCCAGCAGCAGTCCCTCCTTTGCCACTCCCACAGCAGATGACCGCATTCATCCCCATCCTCCCACCCCTAGTTTCTTTGATCACTTCCACTTCACTGCCAACAACCACACAGTATAGTACTTCCTTTTCGGTGGGTGACTTCATGCTCAGAACTGATCACCAGGTTTGTGTAAGTGTGGGTGTCCTCCACTCTATAAAACCCCAAACCTAAGCCGTCCAACTCCTAAACAGCAGGAAGCATGCATGTTCTAATGTTTTCCTAATATTTCAAATGACCTTGTGCAATGCTGTGTAGAGAGGAGACTGCTTGTTTCCAGAGCTGAGTCAGAGAGACACTGATTGATTAGAATCTTTAATGTGAGATCCACTCCAGTATTCCTGCCAGGAAAATCCCATGGAGAGAGGAACCTGGTGGGCTACAATCCAAAGGGTCGCCAAGAGTCGGACGAGACTAAGCATGAACACAGACAGACGGAAGACAGACCAAATCAGCAAAACCCAAATTGTTCTAAATTCCCTTCTCATCACATTCTGTGGACTCCTATCCATGATCATATTGTGAATTCTATCCCCCGTGCCTTCTCGTATACAACACGTATGTATGGATGGATAGATATGTACATGTAAACACACACACAGAGACACTCATGCAGAGCAATGTATAGAGGAAAACCATTTCACTGAAAAGCAAGATAACTGGGCTAAGGAACAACTCAACAGCTTCACTCGGTCCCTGTGCATGGCTGCCTGCACTTCACCAGCTTCAATGATCTTGCTAGCAAAATGGAAAAATGTGACTGGAACATTCTAGAGAAGGTGGGGTCTCATTCTAAAAGTGCCATGATAAAAGGAAAGCATTGCTATGGATTTTTAAAACTGGACAAGGTCAGTTAGGGATATTTAAAATAGGTTACCAGCAAGGTGGCCTTTCCAAGCGGCACTAGTGGTAAAGAACCTGTCTGCCAATGCAGGAGACACGAGATGGGACCTCAGTCCTTAGGTCGGGAAGATCCCCTGGAGGAGGGTATGGCAACCCACTCCAGTATTCTTGCCTAGAGAATCCCATGGACAGAGGAACCTGGTGGGTTACAGTCCATAGAGTGACAAAGAAACATGACTGAAGTGACTTAGCATGCACGCATGCAACCAACAAGGAGCAACTGCACAGGGAGATCTGCTGAATAATATGTAACAACCTAAATGGGAAAAGAATTTGAAAAAGATACAAGCATATGTATAACTGAATCACTTTGCTGTACAACTGAAACTATCATAACACTGCTAATCAGCTATACTGCAGTATAAAATAAACAGCTAAAAAAATGATAAAATAAAGATTCAGGATTTAAACTTTTAAGAAAAATGGATGATTCATTCATTAGTAACTAGATGAAAAATAAAAATGTTTGAAGACAGGTGCCTTCTCAAGTATTCATTTTCCAAAAGAGACAGTTTCCCTACTTTCCTACATAAAGATGTACCAAAACTGAGCAAACAGAGAATAACCCCCACCTACAGAGGGCTTACAATGTGCCAGAACTTTCAATTCAGTTTCAGAATCTTTAACTCATTTAAAAATCTCACCGTTGCCCTCTGAGCTAAGTACTGATATTCTCATTTTAAAGATGGGGAAACTGAGGCATGGGGAAGTTATTTCCCTGGCTGATGACCACATAGCTCACTAAGTGACAGAGCCAGGACTCAAACTGTGAGCTGACAGACATACATGTTGTAGACAGAGGCTTCTGCGGAGAGCTGAAGAAGATCAGAAATCCAAGGCACGCTTGAGTATTAAACCTAGTGGGACAGAGGGTAAACATCACAAGCTCTGGGAGCTGGGGGTGCAGCAAACATCTCAGGTACCGTCCTTTTCCATAGACCTGAGACATCTCCTGGCCCTTCCACATGGGACAGGACATAAGTTACAATATACATTTAGCTGCAGAAAGATTAATGTAGACAAGTTGAAGGTTACTTACACTGTAGCTTAATCTCCTATAATAAACAGATAAAAGTAGAATCCAACACATCATCTGAGAAGAGATAAAATTCAACGTGTTGGTTATAATACAAAAAAGAGGAAATTCACTGACCCACCACAATTAATGCCACTGCGTGAGTTATTGCTCCAAGCCATAACTGATAATAACACCAATGAACCAGAGTACATTCTAATAACTTCACAATCCTACCACGTTTGGCGTAAGAGAGAGAAGGGTCATTGGCAGCAAGTAGGAGAGAAATCACACACACACATGCACAAATCAGTTCCCATTTTGATTCTAAAATAGAAAAAGGAAAGTAAAACATAATTCCACTAATTTGAAAAGAATGTCTTCAACTTCTCCATAAGAGGTTTAGTGGTTCATTATAGAAATGAGCTCTTCCATCTCCCAAGAAGGAAGCCTCATTTACTCACACTAATGGACCATAAAATCCATTTCTTCAAAGTGTACTTCCCTGACTTAGTCAAGCCTTTTACCTAGAGTAGGAAGAGTGCACGTCTTCCAAATCCCCAAGCCCACTGAGCACTGGAAACATACACGTGGAGTCACAGGTTTGTGGTTCCATGTGAGAATCCAGCCAGAACCACTCCACATACTCGAGTCATTCAGGGGATGGCAGAACTGTACAAAACCTCCTATTTTAGTCTACTTTAGAATTCTATGTCCATATTTGCTTCAATGATGACATATAATAAACATTAAGAGTCACACACCATCTAAATGAAATCCACATATCATCTCTCCCAACACCCAAATTAATGATGGCAGACGAACCGTCACCTTAAGTATCATATTTCTACACTGAGCATTAACACATCAGATCAGATCAGATCAGTCGCTCAGTCGTGTCCAACTCTTTGCGACCCCATGAATCGAAGCACGCCAGGCCTCCCTGTCTATCACCAACTCCCGGAGTTCACTCAGACTCACGTCCATTGAGTCGGTGATGCCATCCAGCCATCTCATCCTCTGTCGTCCCCTTCTCCTCCTGCCCCCAATCCCTCCCAGCATCAGAGTCTTTAACACATAGGGGAGAAATTGCTGGTTGTGCCCCCAAATCCACTCTGTCTTCCACAGTAATAGTTCAAGCTGCTCACATGGCACCAAGCTAAAGGCCACATTTTCCAGCCTCACTTGTAGCAAGATGTCAATGTGGACCTTCGGTGGGTCAATAGGATGTGAACAAAAGTGATGCGACAATGCCTGGTTCATTTTTAACCCCTAAGAAAGCTACTAGCAGGATGTCCCCGGTGGTCCAGTGATTAAGACTCTGCTTCCAATACAGGGGGTGCAAGTTCAATCCCTGGTCAGGGAACTAATATCCTGCATGCCATGCAGAGCTGCCAAAAATAAATAAATAAAAATACTTTTTTTTAATTAAAAAGAAGAAAAAAGAATGTCCCAGAATTCTTTATGTTCTTCCTGTAAATTGGGACACATCGATGCAGATAATTTCATGTGATTGACAGGTCAAAAAGATGGAAGGAATCCTATCTCGGTATGACTTATCATGTGTCATCTGGACTGCTCACTTCTTGAATATATTTTTAAAAATCCTTTCATTTACTGTATTTTTTTATTATTTTATTACAGCAGCGTAGTTTTATCCTAATAATCTTGGTAAAATCGACCTGTTAGTCCCACTAACCCTAATCAGGTGGCGCTAGTGGTAAAGAACCCAGCTGCTAACACAGGAGACACAAGAAATGGAGGTTCAATCCCTGGGTTGGAAAGATCCCTTGGAGGAGGACAGGCAACCTACTCCAGTATTCTTGCCTGGAGAATCCCATGGACACAGGAGCCTGGCGGGCTACAGTCCATGGGCTCACAAAGAGTTGGACATGACTGAAGCAGTTTAGCACACATGCACCCTAACTTAAATCCTCTGCAACAACTCTGTCCAATAAGGCTTTCTCTTTGATGGAACTATTCAGTATCTGCATGACCCAATGTGATAGCAACATGAGGAGACTGAGCCCTCGTAACAGCTAGTGTGTCTGGAGAAATGAATTTATAATTTTGTTTAATCGTAGTTAATTAATATTTTAAAGGATTTCCCTGGTGGCTCAGACAGTAAAGAATCCACCTGCAATGTGGGAGACCTGGGTTCAATTCCTGGGCTGGGAAGATCTCCCAGAGGAGGACACAGAACCCACTCCCACTGCAGGATTCTTGGCAAGAGAATCCCCGTGGACAGAAGAGCCTGGTGGGCTACACAGTCCATGGGGTCTCAAGAGTTGGACACAACTTCCGTCTAGTCAAGGTTATGGTTTTTCCAGTAGTCATGCATGGATGGGAGAGTAGGACTGTGAAGAAAGCTGAGCACTGAAGAATTGATGCTTTTGAACTGTGGTGTTGGAGAAGACTCTTGAGAGTCCCTTGGACTGCAAGGAGATCCAACCAGTCCATCCTAAAGGAGATCAGTCCTGGATGTTCTCTGGAAGGACTGATGCTAAAGCTGAAACTCCAGTACTTTGGCCACCTCATGAGAAGAGTTGACTCATTGGAAAAGACTGTGATGCTGGGAGGGATTGGGGGCAGGAGGAGAAGGGGACGACAGAGGATGAGATGGCTGGATGGCATCACTGACTTGATGGGCATGAGTTTGAGTGAACTCAGGGAGTTGGTGATGGACAGGGAGGCCTGGCGTGCTGCAATTCATGGGGTTGCAAAAAGTCGGACACAACTGAGCGACTGAACTGACTGACTGACTGACTGAGCAACTAAGCACACACACACACACACATTTAAAAGCCACACAAGGCTAGTTGCCAGTTACTACTTTATTGGACAATGCAGTATCTGAAACACGTGAAATTGTGTTGTTTTGTTGTTGTTGTTATTTAGTCACTAAGTCGTGTCCGACTCAGTATGGACTGCAGCACACCAGGCTCCTCTGTCCACTGTCTCCCGGAGTTTGCACAAATTCATGTCCATTGAGTCAGAAATGCTATCTAACCATCTCATCCTCTGTTATCCCCTTCTCCTCCTGCCTTCTATCTTTCCCAGCAGCAGTGTCTTTTTCCAACAAATCGACTCTTCCCATCAGGTAGCCAAAGTATTGGAGCTTTAGCTCTACCATCAGTCCTTCCAATGAATATTCAGGGTTGATTTCCTTTAGGATTGACTGGTTTGATCTCCTTGCAGTCCAGGGGACTCTCAAGAGTCTTCTCCAGCACCACAGTTTGAAAGCATCAATTCTTTGGCACTCAGCCTTCTTTATGGTCCAACTCTCACATCTGTCCATGGCTACTAGAAAAACCATAGCTTGAACTATACAGACCTTTGTCAGCAAAGTGGTGTCTCTGCTTTTTAATACGCTGTCTAGATTTGTCACAGCTTTCCTTCCAAGGAGCATGTGTCTTTTAATTTCATGGCTGCAATCACCATCTTGGATGGTGATCTTGGAGCCCCAAAAGTAAAACCTGTCACTGCTTCCACTTTTTCTCCTTCTATTTGCCATGAAGTGATGGGACTGAATGCCATGATCTTAGTTTTCTGAATGTTAAAATTGTAAACGTACAACAATTAGGAAGACCCATTATTATCATAGGACTCATATTTTAAAGCAATGGGCTTTTGCTAGAATGTTACAGAGAACAGAAGTCCTTAAACCACAATTTTCTCTAAGTAGAAATAGATGTCAGGCTGAGACTAAAGTATGAAGTGTTTAGTGTTGTCATTTTAAAGCTGACACTAGCTTGTATTTCAACATGAAGGACACTTGGGATTCTTTTACACCATCATCAATACATTCATCTTCCATAAAACTAAACTCAGCAGATGATATTTTGTTGGAGAGACAAATGCAAAGCAGTTAGCAGCAATCAGGCTTACCAGTAAGTCACCATCTTTATTCCATTACACCGAGACCTGGGGCAGTAAAACTTAATTGAGAGGTACTGGAACATCTTCTGATTGATCTGAGTACTCATCTTATACAACGCTACTTTGGAGAGGTCAAGTTTACATTAATATTGTAAAACACTACAAAACTCCCAGAAAAGACGTGTGTTACAATGGAGCTGAATGCCACGTGAAACATCCATCTGAAACTCATAGCTGAGGCTCTGAATACAATTATGAGAAACAAATAAACCAAACTGGGCAGATTGCCCAGAGACAACAGTCAAATATAAACTTTGGCGAGGGACAGAAATGAAGGGAGGGTGCTGAGACAAGAGGGTGGTAGTGGGAGAATGAGGGCAAGACAAGGGGGAACCACAGCTGAAGGAGGAGGGGCTGGGAAGATAAATCCACTGGAGCAAGACAAATAATAACACTAGCAATGAAGGCAAAAACCAAAGAGAGGAGACTGGCCCCACGTCTTATTATGATTTTTTTTTTTTTTTTTTTTGGCCACACACCCAGCATGTAGGACCTTAGTTTTCTGACCAGGGATCGAACCCACGCTCCCTGCATTGGAACCCTGGAGTCTTAACCACTGGACAGCCGGGGAAGTCCTCCAAAGTCTTAAAGGTATGCACAAAAGCCCTCAGTGAAGCACTCTTGTGGGGGATTTACATAGACAAACATTAAAATTTACATGATTTTTGCCCCAGAGTGAGTTTATTAGTAATCTGAAATTTCCATCCCAGTCTCTTTTGTTGGATGAACTTGAACAGCAATGAAACACAATATTTTCTAACTACTATTAAAAGCTGAATCCGAATCTTTGCTCAGTACAGAGAAATTTATAACTGTCTAAAGATTTAACCTATCCAAATACAAAGCAATAAGAAACAGAGGAAAATACACACAGCTCAATCACCCCTGAGCCCACGAGCACCAGAGAGAGAGGAGACTGGTTCTTACACGGGAATTGGGTGTTTCTTTACCCTCCTTCTTCTAATAAGCAAAGAGAATCAACCCAGCTGTCTTTTAGGACTTGGAATTGTAGAATGTCAGTGCTGCAATAGTTTTAAATCAAATGAGATTACCCAAAGAGAACCAGACTCTGTGTGCTCCCAATAAACAGCTAAAATTTTTATTTCCCAAAGTGAAAGTATCTAAAAATATAGTTTATAAATATCACCTAGATGTACAATGTAGAATAATGGACTAAGTACTGGACTAGGACACATAGCTTCTAATTCCAACCCTGCTTTGTCAGTTAAATAATAGTAATGATGAGAATAAGAATCACAGCATCCTATTTAATTGATTCTAAGCTCCACTGCCCATTTAATACCTTCATCTTACAACCAATACTATCTTAAATCACTTTGGCAAATCTTATTGTAATTTCATGAAAACTTCCAGTCCTATGCTCTTGAATTCAAGAAAGCAGTGGCCCCTATGCACATTAGAGCTGATGAAATGCAAGTTACAATAAATCAAAAAGTAGCATTTGTCATGTGCCAGGCGTGTGTTGAGCATGTGTTGGTGCCAGGCACTGTCACTCTTATCTACTAATTCCGTCCACTCCCCGACAACCCTTGGAGGGAAGAACTAACATTGATCCCACTTGCCAGATGCAGAAACGGAGGCACTGCGAGGTTAAATAACATCTCACAAGATCACACAACTAGTGACTGGCCTGGCACCCAGGTCTGGGCTTTTGGCCACCATGCTCACTGTCGCACCTCATGCAGGACTAAACATGAGTCTTTTCGAGCAACTGGTACCCAAGTTTCTCGATAATGTCCAAAGGCGTGCAGTGGAATAAACAACCTCCAGAGTGCCACCGAGCTTTAAAACTCAGGGCGCCCTACCATGAAAGAGGTGACACCACATCCCTCTGTAGGGCAGGTACTATATTAGTAAAGAAACAAATGATAGTTTAATTTTAATTTATTTCTTAAATTCCTTACAGAAGGATACTGTTTTTCTCTTCACTTACAGGAAAAAACTTAAAAGGGTAAAACTGAGGCATTTTTATTCCTGGCTAAATATCCTGGTAATTTTAAATAAAGCACCTGATCACTAATGAACCACCTTCTGGCTAATTCAGCTTTTGCAGTTTCTGCAGGATTGGACATTAGCGGAAACACTAAATCATAGCACATAAATATGCCAGAATCTGGCACATAGAATATAATTTGATCTTGTGACTTTTAAAGTAGGAACAATAAAGTACACACGGACATCCACATCACATCCACACACACACGTGTGTGTGTGAATGGTATTTTACACTGAATTGAGGACACTAGAAACAATGGGTTTTTTCCCCCATGTTAGAACCATTAAAATGTCCATTGTTGTATCAAATGGCATAGAAAACTACAAATCAGAAAGCTACTCCTTGAACTTACTTACAAAACAGAAATAGACTCCCAGACATAGAAAACAAACTTAGGGTTACCAAAGGGGATACCTGGGGTCAGGGGAGTTTGGATTAATATATACACACTGTGTGTGTGTGTGTGTGTGTGATAGCTTACCAGGCTCCTCTGTCCATGGAGTTTTCCAGACAAGAATACTGGAGTGGTTTGCCATTTCCTCCTCCAGAGGATCTTCCCAACCCAGGGATTACACCTGCACCTCCTGCATTGGCTGGTGGATTCCTTACCACTTCGCCACCTAGGCAGTCCATATACATACTACTTTATACAAAATAGGCAAACAATAATGACCTACTGTATACCACAGGGAACTATACTTACTATCTTGTAATAACCTGTAGTGGAAAAGAAACTGAAAAGGTGTATATACATATATATCTGAATCACTTTGCTGTATACCAGAAGCTAAGATAACATTTTAAACTAGCCATACTCAATTTAAAAAAGAATATTACTCCCTATTAATACCAAGTCAGTCTTGAACCACACAAACACCAGATTTCTCTACTTCATAGGAATGTTCAGATTTGTCATAATAAAAAAAACAAAAACAAAAAAACAAAAAATAGCTCAACTCTTTTTCAAATCCTTCATGCAATTAGAACTCAAAAATGAAAACTTTACCAAGAGCTAAACCACATTCTAACTTCCCTCCTTCTAGTGCCAATCTAAAAGGGTCGTCCAAAATAGGGATAAATAGAGCATAACTTACACTGCTCATGTGACAACTTCCAGCTACAGACAGGAATTTCCTCTTTTAAAAAAATGAATTCCAAAAATACAAAAAATGAATTCCAAAAATATAAAAAATGAACTCCAAAACCAACTTTTCTTTCGATTTTCTAAGTTTCTGGCAGAACTTACTCAAAGTCAATCCACTGGCTTATTGGGCCAAGTGAGGAGAAGTTAAAAATGTGGTAAAGTAGCATTTTAAGGGAGACACCAAATTAGCTCTCTTAAAAATGAGGTTCTAAGAAGGTCACCTGTCTTGCAAACAATGGGATCCAGATTCTAACTCAGGCTATCTGGCTCCAAAGCTGGTTAACTGGGAACCTCTCTCTGACTTCCTCATCAGACCCAAAGTTCCCAGAGAACAAGATTATTCAGCACTATATCTCATAGGCTGAACTTCTCTGGTGGCTCAGATGGGAAAGACTCCATCTGCAATGCAGTAGACCTGGTTTGTTCCCTGAGTCAGGTAGATTCCCTGGAGGAGGGCATGGCAACTCTTTCCAGTATTCTTGCCTGGAGCATCCCATGGACAGAGGAGCCTGGTGGGTTACAGCCCATAGCGTCACAAAGAGTTAGATAGAACTGAGCGACTAACAGTAACTAATGGGCTCATGAATGGGCTTCCCTGGTGGATCAGCAGTAAAGAATCTGCATGCCAATGCAGGAGACATGGGTTCCATCCCTAGGTCAGGAAGATCCCCTGGAAGAGGAAATGGCAACCCACTCCAGTATTATTGCCTGGAAAATCCCACAGACAGAGGAGCCTGGAGGGCTGCAGTCCATGAGGTAACAAAGAGTCGGACACAACTTAGCAACTAAACAACAAATCTCATAAGTAGGCCAAGCCCCACAGTGACAGACAGAGATTAAGAAATATCTGTTGTCTAGATGAATTAATAAAGGAACTGAAAAATTTAGATAAGCAAATGCCCACGTTTATCAGTCCCAGAAAAATTCCTGCAGATCCTGGGTGATGATGATGAAAGGGAGAGATCAAAGAGCAAATTAACTATCCTGGCCTCCAGAGCCAGTTCAGGGAAACAGAAATCAATCAGAACATGGAGGTCTGTGAGCTGATGTCACCCCCAACCACCCAAAGCAGAAGGCTTTCCAGAATCTTCCATCTCACTCATCTCCTTCAGCCAAAGAGTCTTCAAGTACTTCTACCTTTGTTGCATTGTTAAAACCCAAACCTTCTTCCTCAGTCATGATGTCCCTGCCAAAATCAAGCTTCTACCTGACCTCGCTTAGCGATCCTTCTCCCCTCCAACACACAGTACTGTTGGGGTCTTGATGGGGCTCCAGAAACAGCACCCTTCTCTCCCATCAGATTCAAGACAAACTGCAGAAATCATAAAAGAGGAGTAGCAGAGAGAGAAGGGAAATGGCTCCTTTGTTTTCAGGAACTTATGGTTCACAGGTTGTAGTTTTAGGTCTATAGACAAGTGGCTAATACTGAATACAAATGTAGGGAACCATGAGACCAAAGTTGGTCCATATATAGGCAGAGGAGCTGCCCCCCACCAAGGGCAGCTCCTTCCTAAGAGGAAAACAGAATGGAGCTCAGATGTCGACTTTATTCCTCTCAAATTTACCAACCAGGTAAATATCTCCAGGCCAGGAGTTATATTAATAACACTCCCATCACAAGGAGTAGAGAGGAGGAACCCATGTGCCTGTCCATCAGTCTTCCAAATTCTGTCCCAGGTTGGCTGCCTTCACTAAGCATTTGCCACAGACGCTCCCTCCTGCCATCCACCCTGCTTCACACCACTTTCATAGCCATGCATACCTGCCTACCTCTCCAGGCATGGGGCTCAACTCAGATCATCCTCTCCTCCCCTCTCAGTTGACCCACTGGCTCCTGCCTCTTTGTCTGACCTTCTCTCATTCCCTCCTTAACAGCCATGCCTGGCAAGCCCTTCCTCATTTTCCAGACGCAGTTCAAGGTCCTCTCAATAGCCCTCATGAACATTCTCAGCTAAAGCTCACCATGGCCAGGTCTGTCCCCATCACATGCTTTAGCTTTGCCATCCACAGCTCTTTTAGTACTTTATTCTGTTGCATCCACTAGACTGCAAACTCCCTAAATCAAGGACAATCTCTTATATTTTTAACCCCTCAGTACTTAGCACAGATTCTGGTACACGGATGCCTATAAAGACTTACTAGATTAGAGAGATGCTGCAAGTAGGTAAATGCCAAGTAGGACATAAAAATTCCATGCAAATAAAATTCCACAATGGATTAATGAGAACAAAGAGTATATCCAGTGAGAGCACGTGACATATTTCCTCAAGGTAAGGAGTTATCATATACATCATGATCAAGATGTATCTAAAAGAACTCAAAGGAATTTTTATTTTAAGAGGTGAAAATTGAATTGGGCCAGAACTGAGGAGGACTTGCTGGGTAATAAAATGAAAAAAAGAGTCCAAAAAATAAACAAAAAACTACACATACACATATTACAAAAGAAAATAAAAGGTATATTTTAGGAAATATATTCTAGGAAAATAAAAGATATATTGGGGGATGCTGAGGTTTCTAGTTTGGTCAGGGTATGGAGTACATATAGAAAAGTATCCTGAGAGAAAGCCAAAGAGGGAATCTGGCTAAGCACACATAGGGCCTTGCTGCTGCTGCTGCTGCTGCTGCTGCTGCTAAGTTGCTTCAGTTGTGTCTGACTCTGTGCGACCCCATAGACGGCAGCCCACCAGGCTCCCCCGTCCCTGGGATTCTCCAGGCAAGAATACTGGAGTGGGTTGCCATTTCCTTCTCCAATGCAGGAAAGTGAAAAGTGAAAGGGAAGTCGCTCAATCATGTCTGACTCTTCGCGACCCCATGGACTGTAGCCCACCAGGTTCCTCCATCCATGGGATTTTCCAGGCAAGAGTACTGGAGTGGATTGCCATTGCCTTCTCCGAATAGCACCTTGAGCACCAAACAAAATAAATTCTACTTAATTTACAGACAATGCGAATCGAAGAATATTTCCTTAAAATGTAGGTGGTTAATGTTGCCAAGGAAACCATTTAAAACCGGATCCTTGTAGTAGTGATAATAACAAACTAATAACTTTTTTCAATTACTTCCAAATTTCTCAGGATCATAGCGACTCTGAGCTTATAATCATTTGATGATCTCAATGGAACATTATCTGAGCATAATAAAATGACTAATAAACTAGGACAATCAAGAGACTAAATATTAATTTGTAGTCATTTTTCATTTTGCTTATGATTCTTTCAACCCACTCCTGCATGTTTCATCTACCTAATGAGTCTGCAGTTGCCACCAGTCTATCATGTAATAAGGCTTGCCAATTTTCCAATTCTCTTAATAGCTAGCAACACAAAATGCTGAGTTCAGGAAGTAATATCTGTGACCATCTGTTTCTACTTCACCATTTCTTCTTCACTATTCAACTACCAACTACAGAGAGAGTCAGAGATCACTCTTCAGATTGGTAGACAATCAGCAAAACAGAACCACGGAGAACTTACTGAGATGTCTGACTCCAGTGCCAGAGTTGAACAAATGGATCAGACAGATAAATGGTCTCTAGACCCATCTGCAGTCAGTCCTGAGTTACAGCAGCAAAAAACCCCTCTGAACAAATTCCAACATGGCTCTTTGAAAGCAGCACCTGGAACTATAAGCCTGTTTTTACTCTTTTGCCAACTAGCTATGTATTTTTGGTCAAGTTACTTTAATGCATGGGGCTTTCCTAAATCTATACAATGAAAGGATTAGACTAGGTCCCCAAGCAAAAAAAAAAAAATCCATTCATGTCTCTTAACTGTCAGCTGAAGGCTCCCGTTTAAGAACTGCCAGAATTCCCAGAAAGATCATTTTTCCCCAGCAGCAGCATCCTGTCCTTGACCATTGCCAGAAGAGCATCCTATTTTAGCCTCTCTGTTGTCTTTTTTGTGTTTGTTTTTAAATTTTTATTTTATACTGGAGTATAGTTGATCAACAACGCTGTGTTCATTTCAGGTGCACAGCAAAGTGATTCAAATACAAGTATCTATTCTTTTTCAAATTCTTTTCCCATTTAGGTTGTTACAAAATACTGAGCAGAGTTCTCTGTCCTATATGGTAGGCTCTTGTTGGTCATCTATTTTAAGTAATTAAGTCCCCTATATACAAACTTTCAAGTTGCAAAGTTCAAAGATGTGAATTGGCATTTGTATGTCCGATCACATGAGTTAATTCACATGTCTAGTGTACAGTCACATGAGTGTATCCTCCACAAGTGGCTGTGCTTCCGTGTACCACACAGTACTGTATAGAAGACAGTGGGACACTATCTCGGAGAAGGCAACGGCACCCCACTCCAGTACTTTTCGATCCCTGGGTCGGGAAGATCCCCTGGAGAAGGAAATGGCAACCCACTCGAGTACTCTTGCCTGGAAAATCCCATGGATGGAGGAGCCTGGTAGGCTGAAGTCCATGGGGTCGATAGAGTCGGACACGACTGAGCGACTTCACTTTCACTTTTCCCTTTCATGCACTGGAGAAGGAAATGGCAACCCACTCCAGCGTTCTTGCCTGGAGAATCCCAGGGACGGGGAAGCCTGGTGGGCTGCCGTCTATGGGGTCGCACAGAGTCGGACACGACTGAAGCAACTTAGCAGCAGCAGCAGCAGGACTCTATCTGTATTTCAAGCCCAGATGTCCAGAAGCAAGCAGAAGAGCAGCAGTGAAGTAGATGGCTCTGTACTGTACTTTTTGAAGTACTATACTGTACGATTAAAAATGTTTTATTTCTGTGTTTGTTTTCTATATATTATTTGTGTGAAAAGTACTATAAACCTATTGCAGCAGAATACTACAGAGCCAATTGTGATAGCTGGACCCTAGGCTAACTCTATTGGACTTATAAGCAAATTGGACTTACAAATGCACTTTCAGAAGGAAATGTGTTTGTATGTAGGGGACTTACGCTACAGCAGGGTGTACACATTAATCCCAAACTCCAACCTACCCCTTCCTCCTCACCCTTCTCCCCACCATAAGTGTCTCCTATGTAAGTCTGTTTCTGTTTTATAAATAGGTTCAACTGTATCTTTTTTTTTTTTTTTAGATTCCACATATAAGCAATATTGTATGATATTTGTCTTTGTCTGACTTACTAAGTGAAATAAGTCTGTTGTCTTTTGTTGGGTTCCCCAGGTAATGGTCTCTGATATTATTTGAAGTGCACGTGGTTTATCGGGAAGTTCCTTGCAAGCACACTTTGGAAAGGCAAGGGAGAAGACAGACGGGGCTGGGACAGAATTTGGTCTGTAATACAGTTGCAATACAGGACTCAGCCAAGCCTACAGGGAGTTTTGGACCCAAGACGGCTCTTCAGAGTTGTCTCAAGTTACACCCCTGCCTGGAAAGATCATTGGATGGGGGCTGCTTCCTTGCCTTGGCTGAGAATAATTTCTGGAGAAGCACTGAGCCAGGCTGGGAATACGAGAATCGATCCTAGAGGGGCTAACTACACAGAAGGAAAACAGCCACTGCCTTCACTTCAAATCTTCTGAAAGTAACAGGGGGAAGGGTGTGAATAAGAAAGAAATGGACTAAAAAGAAACAGATGGACTCTGTATGACCCTAGTCAACCTCTTTCATTTCTTTGTGCCTCCATCTCCTTCACCGTCAGCTGATCTGTGGTCACTTTCACGGCCCCCACCAAAACATTCAAGACGCTACTACATGCATCCTTCTTGGTCAACTCTCAAAGCCTTTTTGTTACATACATCAAAGCTTACAAACACTGCGAAGGAAAACACACACACACACACATCAAACCTCTCCAGTCTCATTTGAAATTCATCTTCATTAACTGTGAAGAGATGATCAGCGACAGCAAATTCAAATCTACACAGCACAGCAGACATACCACAACCCCATGATTAAACTGAATCTGCAGGCAGCAGCTTGGAGATTTTGACATTAGACTGAATATAATTCCTCGGTTAGTTGTATCATTATTACCCATGCTCCCTCTTGTGAGGCAATTTTCCTTATTGGAAGTAAAGGAACCCCAACCAGAGCCTTTAACAATGATCCTTTTCCTGTTTTTATTAGCCCGTATCAAAGAAATGACTATTTGAAGCAAAACCAAGGGCAGGGAATTGGCTTTTTATTGCTGCGTTCCTGTTATTATGGCTTCAGGAATGAAGAAAGACTCCCCAAGGAAATACTGTCTCTCTAAACAAGCTCGCAGGGTAATCAACAGGAGAGGTCTTTGGCGGAGGTGGAAAATAGAGAAAATTATTAAAATATAATTAAGTAAGCAAAGTGGATGCAAAATAAAATGTGAAAAGTAAGCTCTTCAGGACAGAAATGTCATGTCTTGGAACTTATTTTCATAGTAGTCTCCACAATATGCATTGTCCAAATGGGGCTACATAAGTTCAACCAACCGGAGAAGGCAATGGCACCCCACTCCAGTACTCTTGCCTGGAAAATGCCATGGACGGAAGAGCCTGGTGGGCTGTAGTCCATGGGGTCGCTAGGAGTCGGACATGACTGAGCGACTTCACTTTCACTTTTCACTTTCATGCATTGGAGAAGGAAATGGCAACCCACTCCAGTATTCTTGCCTGGAGAATCCCAGGGACAGGGGAGCCTGGTGGGCTGCCGTCTATGGGATCGCACAGAGTCGGACACAACTGAAGTGACTTAGCAAGTTCAACCAATGGAACAGCTCCTGATCTTTAAAAATCAAAAAAAGACAAAACAATCGTATGAATGCTGCCCATGAATCTGAATTTACACCCCTGGTATGTGTACTAAGTCGCCTCAGTGGTGTCTGTCTCTTTGCGACCCCATGGACTGTAGCCCACCAGGCTCCTCTGTCCATGGGATTCTCCAGGCAAGAATACTGGAGTGAGTTGTCATTTCTTCTCCAGGGGATCTTCCAGACCCAGGGATCGAACCCACATCTCTTATATCTCCTGCACTGGCAGACAGGTTCTTTATCACGAGTACTACCTGGGAAGCACTCCAAAACAAAAGTCAACCAGTAAAATTCCCTCCAATGAGAGATTACATCCACACCTCTGAGTCAAACACACACTCAGGTACACAAACAAAATATAACATACAGTTCCAAGTAGCCATCATGTCACAGAAACCATTTCAAGTCTTTTATTCATAGAGTACAAACACGTCTATCCCAAGTTCCATCTCAGAAAGCCTGTGTGTTGAACTATTTGCTTCTTCTTCGGTTTGATTCTAACAGTGACTCTTTGTCTAAAGCTGATTCTCTAGCAGATACCATATTATTAAAAACAACAAATGGCACATTAATTTTAATTGTATTTTTAATTCTTTAAATATTTAAATACATAGCTTATATATTTTTCTCCATTTACAGAAAAACACAGATGTGCTGAATAATGGAAATTTATAGAAAAGGGTTATTTAAATATAGTCTCTAGTACATGTACAACTATATACACTGCTGCTGCTGCTAAGTCACGTCAGTCGTGTCCGACTCTGTGTGACCCCATAGAGGCAGCCCACCAGGCTCCTCTGTCCCTGGGATTTTCCAGGCCAGAACACTGGAGTGGGTCGCCATTGCCTTCTCCAATGCATGAAAGTGAAAAGTGAAAGTGAAGTCACTCAGTTGTGTCCAACTCTTAGCGACCCAATGGACTGCAGCCCACCAGGCTCCTCCGTCCATGGGGTTTTCCAGGCAAGAGTATTGGAGTGGGGTGCCATTGCCTTCTCTGACTATATACACACTACTGTTCAAAAATGTTTTTCTTTTTTCCTGAAATTGATTATTTCACTTCTGATTTCAGTAAGGAGGGAAGCCAGAAACAGAAGACCTACTAGAAACCATTTCAGTCAGACACATCTAAAAATTTATAGTTTCTATAATAAAAAGGAGAAAAATACAAATGCAGAGCTCCCATCATAAAGCAAATCAACATACAAATTTAAAAGGATTCATAATGCTACAACCCTCTAATCCAGAGAACAGAGTCAAAGGAATGATATGCTTTCTAGATTGATTTATTTAAACTGTCATGTAAACCCAATTTCCAAAGCAGTTGAAACCAGTATTACCAAACAATATAATTTGAATAAAAAAGAGATGGTAGTGTCCTACTTAATACTCAGTGAAAGTAGTTAAGTCGGCAATACACTAAATTAGTGAAGCTTGGGGACTTCTCTCAGGTGATGGGAATCTGCCTGCCAATGTAGGGGACGTGGTTTCAATTCCTGGTCAGGGAAGACCCCACGTGCCCTGGAGCAACTGAGCCAGTGTGCCACAGTTACTGAGCCCTCATTCTAGGGCCTGGAAGTCGCAACTACTGACCCAGTACTTGGCAACTACTAAAGCCCACAGGTCTAGAGCCCATGCTCCAAAATAAGAAAAGCCATCACATTAGAAGCAAGCCCTTGCACCACAGTGAAGAGGAGCCCCTGCTCGCTGAGACTAGAGAAAGCCTGAGCAAAGAAGATCCGGCACAGACAAAAATTAATACAGACATACATACATACACTCTTTAAAAAAAAGCCAAAGTTGAAATATCATCTGCATTGTTTTTAGCAACCCTAAAAAATATGTATTTCACTTTCCTTAAGCACACAAGCTAAACTATTTTCATCCACAAGAAGATGGAACCACAATGTTCAAAATAAAAGTCCAAGTCAGACTATCTTCAGAAGAAAACATGCCCAGAGATACTTTTTTTAAGAGTAAAATGTTCAAGTCTAGGAAAAGTTCACTGAAAATATGATAGGGTTTCTAGGCTTTTTTAGACCCATAAAGATCGTAACTACAGATTCATCCTCACGGATCTGTTTAACAGAACTATATTAAAGACCTAATATGTTTGCAGGGTTATAGCCACAGCGAGTGGGCACATGGTAGGATAAGCAATAAATAAATACAAAGGAACAAGAAACAGAAAATAAAACAGCAGATCAGAGGATAATGAATGTAAAGTGAAGCAATTAAAGACCAGATGAAAGAATGGATTTCTATCACAATACCAGAAACTTCAGTGACCTCTGGTATCAACTCAACCTGAAGGGCTTCTCCAGGACCTAAACACTTCCAAAGACCTCTGAACAGTGTGGTCCTTCAACAACAACAAAAAAATGGGAACACTGAGAGAATCAGGACACCGGTGATGCTGATCATCCCCAATTTTAGAGTTGAGTCTCTGGTCCTCCCAAAACTAAAATAACTTTCTCTAAGTGTCTGGAACAGAAGTTTTCAAAGGGAAACACCTCTCAGAGCCCCAGCTGAGATTTAAGGGCTAGCAAGCACACCCGAAGGAATAATGTCATCATGTCCTGAATACTTCTAACAGTTCACTCTGCATTCTCATTAAAATGATCTTCCCACTGCAAGCCTGCTCCCGTAAGTCGTGACACAGCTCTGTAGACTGAGAAGACCAGTAGACTACAGGCTTCCTACTTCTTCTAGAACTCCAAAAGCAGTTACTAAAGGACAGGATGGATGCTTGCAAGACCCTCACTTTCATCCTTGTTGATGTTGTTCAGTTGCTAAGTTGTATCTGACTCCTTTGACCCCGTGGACTGCAGCACCCCAGGCTCCTCTGTCCTCCACTATCTCTCAGAGTTTGCTCAAACTCAAGTCCATCAAGTCGGTGATGCCATCCAACCATCTCATCCTCTGTCGTCCCCTTCTCCTGCCCTCCATCCTTCCCAGCATCAGGGTCTTTTCCAATGAGTTGGCTCTTCACATCAAAGGATTACAGCTTCAGCATCAATCCTTCCAATGAATATTTAGGGTTGATTTTGTTTAGGATTGACTGGTTTGATCACCTTGCTGACTAAGGGACTTTCCTCCTTGGGTACAAGCAATTTAAAATAACTGTCAAAAATGCCTGGTGACAATACTCTAGCATGACTCTTTTTTTCTTATAGCAGTTTAAAAGAAGTGATATTATAATGGAAAATATACTAAATTTAGAGTTGGAATGACCCCATCCATTCTCAGTTGCATGATCAAGGCAAGTCATTTAACCTGCCAAGGGCTCAGTTTCCTCATCTATAACCTGGGGAATATGACAGAAACCGCCCCCTCCTATAGTCCCTGTGAAAATAAATAAGATTGATTACTGAAATGCTTTATAGTTTCCAAAGCAATTGCATAGACATACTCATAGAGGAGTTTTCCACGGGGCCAAGCAAATAAAAATACATATTGGAATAATCCTCCTATTCATGGCTATTTCAAATCCACACTTTTGAAGCCAGAGGGAACTATAAGATATAACTTATAAACTAGTTACGAAGGAAGGAAAACGTGCACACCTCTTTCAGTCTACCCTTAGCTTCTGTTTGTGAGCAAGCAGCTAGCCCAGGTAAGAAGCTCTCCCAGAACTGAAATAATTAAAAGTTCCTGATGCTCTGGAGCCTAGAGGGACAGCCTCCCAGCTCTCCTTGGCGCCCGGGAGACTCTACAGAATATGCTAATTATTTTACACGCTGCCATTCTCACAGACACTAGTTTCCCTGCCAATTTGTTAGCAGATTGCTGCCTAATGAGCAGTTAATTGGTCCTTGGGAGAGCCAGGTAGAGTGGGTTGAAAGTTTCTTTCCAAAGATGTCTTTCATTTTTGCTCACCTCATCTACAAAACCATTGCTTTCACTTTTAAGGGCTACTTCCCAGTGGCTTCATGCCTTTGAAACACATAAACAAAACAAAGATCTGGAAAGATTTTGGCTGCAACTTACATGGCTCAGGCAGGAGGGGGTCAGGGGCACAGCCACGGGGACTTCAGGAGCGACTGGACCACTTGCCAGCTCTGTGCCCTGGGCAGTCAGCCCATCTCGAAGCTTCTGTGTTGGCAACTGCAAAATGGGATGATCTGTGCCCACCACCTCCCTGAATGTTGTGAACTAGAGGAGTAAGTGTGTGTAACACACTCATTCGGGGAAATAGAACCCCCTAAGTGCTTAATAATTGTTACTGTTATGGAAATGAAAAATACAATAAACTTGGCAACAGCCAAGCCTACCAGATAATCTAATAGCAATTGTTTTTGTTCCATGAGCTAAGCTACTTGTAGGGTTTCCCTGGTGGTTCAAACTGTAAAGAATCCACCTGTAATGTGAAAGTGAAAAGTTAAAGTCACTCAGTCATGTCTGACTCTTTGCAACCCTATAGACTATACAGTTCATGGAATTCTCCAGGCCAGAATACTGGAGTGGGTAGCCTTTCCCTTCTCCAGGGGATCTTCCCAACCCAGGGACCGAACCCAGGTCTCCCTGCATTGCAGGTGGATTCTTTATCAGCTGAGCCACAAGGGAAAACAATACAGGAGACCTGGGTTTGATCCCTGGGTTGGGAAGATCCCCCAGGGGGAGGGCATGGCAACCCACACCAGTATGCTCATTTGGAGAATCCCCATGAACAGAGGAGCCTGGTGGGCTACAGTACTTGGGGTTGCAAAGAGTCGGACATGACTGAGCTACTAAGCACAACACAGGCTATTTGTAAGAAAAGAGAACTGAGTTCAACAGTGATTTCGTTCTTTAGAGTAAAGGGCAATCAATGCCCTAAATCCCATCCTCTCTGAATTTCTCCTCTTCTTCCTTCTCATATATATATATATTTCTTCTACTTCAGCCTCAGCCTCATACCTATTCTTCCTCCCACTAGGGTCTGAGCCACCTCTAACAACTAGACCATGTGAGACCTGGCCTTAGACTTGAACTTAACCCAGATCTCCTGTGATTTGACTGGAGGACTCCATCTGGTCAAAGGTTCAACTGCACATCCAGGGAGCCTTTTCCTGACTGCCGAGCCTGGCCAAAAAGTGGGACGGTCACTCACAGCCAGAAGGTCAATCCACAAACACAAGAAAAATTCCTGGCATTTTTGTCTAGAAATTTTGATTCCTTCCCCTGCTACTTCTTGGAAAATGAAGCAGAGGAATTTACCACAGAAAGGGGAGCAAACAACAACAACAAAAAAATGTTTTAATAACATTTCTACACATTGCTCAAGGCTTCTAAAGTTACGACGACGAGTTCGTGCAGTGTTAGCAACTGTTTTTCATTTTGTTACGGGTTTAGAAAGTAAACAGGGATTGAGAGAATGAGCACATCTAAAACACAAGCAAATAAATATCAAATAAGGATTTACGACTCCAGACACAGTAGACACTCCGTGTACTGGTGAGAACGGTGGCCATATTACTCTAGAAAATTCTGAGACAGTTCATGATCATTTGTGTCAGAAGTCTGAAAGCTGGATGTCTCTGGGGTCTGTACCAGCAGGTTTAAAAAGCGTCTGCCTGCCGGCTCCCGTCCTCCTTGGTGGCAGTGCACAGGTGTGGCAAGGACCTAGACTGCTCAGATGCTGCTGCATCTCCTCTGAAGCCTTCCAAGGTCCTCACTTACAAAATAATCACTTCCCATGGGATAAACCACAGCAGAGATAGAACAGGAAGATTTCCAAGAACGATTAGGGAGAAACTCCTAGTAGAAGATTTCGTTTCTCCCAAGAGTAGAAGCTACTTCCCCTCCAATGTACCTTTTTTTTTTTTTTTTTAATTGAAGTATAGTTGATTTGCAGTATCATTTCAGTTTCAGGTATACAGCACAGTGATTCAGTGTTTTATATATATATATATATATATATATATATATATATATTACCATAGATTACCATACATCTTTGCCAACAAAGGTACATCTAGTTAAGACTACAGTTTTTCCAGTAGTCATGTATGGATGTGAGAGCTTCTATAAAGAAAGCTGAGCACCAAAGAATTGATACTTTTGAACTGTGGTGTTGGAAAAGACTCTTGAGAGTCTCTTGGACAGCAAGGATATCCAACCAGTCCATCCTAAATGAAATCAATCCTGAATGTTCACTGGAAGGACTGATATTGAAGCTGAAACTCCAACACTTTGGCCACCTGATGCGAAGAACTAACTCATTGGAAAAGACCCTGATGCTGGGAAAGATTGAAGGCAGGAGGAGAAGGGGATGACAGAAGATGAGATGGTTGGATGGCATCACCAACTCAATGGACGTGAGGAGTTTGAGTGGGCTCCGGGAGTTGGTGATGGACAGGGAGGCCTGGTGTGCTGCACTCCATGGGGTCAAAAAGAGACACAGGTTCGATCCCTGGGTCAGGAGGATCTCCTGGAGGTGGAAAGGCAACCAACCCACTCCAGGATTCTGGCCTGGAGAATCTCATGAACAGAGGGGCCTGGTGGGCTACAGTCCAAGGGGTCAAACAGAGTTTTGACACAACTACTGAAGCTGCTTATCACACACATACACATATATAATGTTACATATACCAGACCACCTGATCTGCCTCTTGAGAAATCTGTATGCAGGTCAGGAAGCAACAGTTAGAACTGGACATGGAACAATAGACTGGTTCCAAATAGGAAAAGGAGTTCGTCAAGGCTGTATATTGCCACCCTGTTTATTTAACTTCTATGCAGAGTACATCATGAGAAACGCTGGACTGGAAGAAACACAAGCTGGAATCAAGATTGCCGGGAGAAATATCAATAACCTCAGATATGCAGATGACACCACCCTTATGGCAGAAAGTGAAGAGGAGCTAAAAAGCCGCTTGATGAAAGTGAAAGAGGAGAGTGAAAAAGTTGGCTTAAAGCTCAACATTCAGAAAACGAAGATCATGGCATCCGGTCCCACCACTTCATGGGAAATAGATGGGGACACAGTGGGAACAGTGTCAGACTTTATTTTTCTGGGCTCCAAAATCACTACAGATGGTGACTGCAGCCATGAAATTAAAAGACACTTACTCCTTGGAAGGAAAGTTATGACCAACCTAGATAGCATATTCAAAAGCAGAGACATTACTTTGCCAACAAAGGTTCGTCTAGTCAAGGCTATGGTTTTTCCTGTGGTCATGTATGGATGTGAGAGTTGGACTGTGAAGAAGGCTGAGCACCGAAGAATTGATGCTTTTGAACTGTGGTGTTGGAGAAGACTCTTGAGAGTCCCTTGGACTGCAAGGAGATCCAACCAGTCCATTCTGAAGGAGATCAGCCCTGGGATTTCTTTGGAAGGAATGATGCTCAAGCTGAAACTCCAGTACTTTGGCCACCTGATGCGAAGAGTTGACTCATTAGAAAAGACTCTGATGCTGGGAGGGATTGGGGGCAGGAGGAGAAGGGGACAACAGAGGATGAGATGGCTGGATGGCATCACTGACTCAATGGACGTGAGTCTGAGTGAACTCAGGGAGTTGGTGATGGACAGGGAGGCCTGGCATGCTGCGATTCATGGGGTTGCAAAGAGTCGGACATGACTGAGTGACTGATCTGATCTGATCTGATATATATACACACTGTTCTTCAGATTCTCTTCCTTTATAGGTTATTACAAAACACTGAGTTTGTTCCCTGTGCTACACAGTAGAGGTCCTTGTTGGTTATCTATTTTATATATAGTGTATGTATATACTGTTGCTGCTGTTGTTATTGCTATTTTAGGAAACATGTGCATCCTTTAGATATTTGGAGAGTTGTACGTATTCTGCAGAGCGATCATTTACAGAGTAGCTCTAATCTTATGCCCACTTCCTACTTATCACTTACGATCATACCTAGCACAACAGAAAAGCAGGGTCCGTCAGTGAATCTGCATTTATCCTGTTGTTCTGAAATCACTGGCCTCCTAATCCAGCTTTCCAGGTTTTCACTGAACTTCATTAAAGCAAGTCTTACTCTATCTAGAGATTCAACACGGTGAATAGATGGAAAAAGAGGTCTAAATTTCTGTAACAAACCCCACCAAAAAGCTACATTCTGGTAAAGTTCAGCTGATGTGGACTTTATCACCATGTGGCAGAACTGCCCACATCACTCATACACAGCAGACATGGTGCCAAGCAACTTGAGAAGTCCTTGAGGAAGACGTGGTCTCTATGAGGCTCTAGTCAACGTGTAGCTTCCTATGAAATGTCACTAATCCAGGGTGTCAATGAAAAGTCTTACAAAGGTAAGACATTTATTCCAGACATTCGGCATAAGCATAATTCAGGGGTTGCTTCAACTCCAGTAGATCTACATGTTTTAGGCTAATAATGAAAGTAACAGCAACACTATAGGTAGACTCCATAGCCATCTCTACACTGAAAACAGGACACATCATTTATCAAACCCAATTACTGCGGCAGGAGGTTACATCCCACAGAAGGCAGGGAAACAAAAGTGGTTGATTTTCTAATGAATATATAAATGGACATAACACATACATATAAGAGAAAATTAACCTAGAGAAATCAAGGGTAGTACTTTCCAACAACTATAAGGATAGAAATGTATTGGAGGGAGTAGCAATATGAGTTCAAATCAAACAATAACCCTTCATCATACATAAATGCAACCCACAGACATAGAAATCAAACTAAGACTAGCAACAGGCAAAGGAAGGTAGGGATAAATTAGGGATTTGGGATAAACAGGTATATAATACTATATATAAAATAGATAAGAAACAAGGACTCACTGTATAGCACAGGGAACTATACTCAGTATTTTGTAATAACTTATAATGGAAAGATCTGAAAGAGAATATACATGAGTGTGTATATATGTGCTGCATGCTGTGCTTAGTCGCTCAGTCATGTTCACCTTTTTGCAATCCCATGGACTGTAGCCCGCCAGGCTCCTCTAACCATGGGATTCTCCAAGCAACAATACTGAAGTGGGTTGCCATGCCCTCCTCCAGGGGCTCTTCCAAACCCGGGGATCAAATCCAGGTCTCCCACATTGCAGGCAGATCCTTTACCATCTGAGCCACCAGGGAAGCCATAACTGAATCACTTTGAATGTAAACCTGAAATTAACACAACATCATCAGTTAACCACACTTCATTTAAAAGAAGAACATAACGGCACATGGGAACATTTTTCCTAGGGAACTTGGTGTAGGGTCCTACAGTAAACCCCTTTGTTGATGCAGAAATCTCTAGGACAGCATCCCTTTCTGTGAACCCCCTCCCCATGTGGACGGACTCACTCCCTCAAATAGGAAGCCTGTCTCAGGTGTGCACAGCTCTAATCAGTTTTCCTCAGACTGAGTCAAATCTACCTACCTGCTGCTGCTGCTGCTAAGTCGCTTCAGTCATGCCCAACTCTGTGTGACCCCATAGACAGCAGCCCACCAGGCTTCCCCGTCCCTAGGATTCTCCAGGCAAGAACACTGGAGTGGGTTGCCATTTCCTTCTCCAATGCATGAAAGTGAAAAGTGAAAGTGAAGTCGCTCAGTCATGTCTGACTCTTCGAGACCCCATGGACTGCAGCCTACCAGGCTCCTCCGTCCATGGGATTTTCCAGGCAAGAGTACTGGAGTGGGGTGCCATTGCCTTCTCCGATCTACCTGCTAATAACTTATATACCTTGGTCTCTAATCAGCACTCTGAAACTTAATCTTCACTGTGACCATGAGCTTTAAGGTATTAAGCTTCTAAACTTCATTTATTAGCTTCTTCATAATAAAGAAAATTTATTCACTCTAGATTTTATTCATGATACTGCCACATAGTTTAATACTTTCCTAATGCCATCCTACAGGCTTCCCTGATGGCTCAGTGGTAAAGAACTAGACTGCCAATGCAGGACACGTGGGCTCAATCCTTAGGTGGGGAAGATCCCCTGGAGAGGAAGTGGCAACCCTCTCCAGTATTCTTGCCTGGGAAATCCCATGGACAGAGGAGCGTGGCGGGCTCCAGTCCATGGGGTTGTAGAAGAGTCAGACATGACTTAGTGAATGAATAACAAAAAATGCCATCTTAAGATGCATGGTATCTAGAAAGTTCTAGTAGTCAAAAAGCCAAGCCAAGTAGTTCCAAACAGCTTCCAGAGGCACTACTAGATAAGGACTAAGGGGAAGAGTAATTATCAAGGACTCAAAACCAACCCAGAATTCATTCTATTTCAAAAGGGTAGAGGGAGCAGAGAGTTGACAGGAGATGATTCCCAAGGAGAAAGAAAAGTTAACATCTCTTCTCTCTCTCTTGTTTAAAACATGCAAAAAGATTCCCCAAATCTCCAAAAATACACTGTCAGACCAAAAATGGCATTGTTAGCTTCACTACTGCTTTGACCTGAGCCAAGTAGTGGAATCAGTATCACGTATCTTCTGATTTTCATCAGAATGAATTTATTTACTGGAAGCAAAAGACAAAGACCCGAATCTATTTAAGAATGACAGGACCTTTGGTGGGATCTTCAGGAGGGAAGTCACATATCAGTAAGTCAGACAACACTACTGATCAGAGCAAGAGGAGCATGTCCTAGGCTTCCCGTCCTCTCCCTACAAAAGCAGTCACAAAACATCTGATAGAATATAATTGTATAAAACACGTTTGCAAAGACTCTAGGCAAAAAACATACGCCCAATGGCCAAACTGACTCAGTTCCACTGTAGCTGACTATTCATAGAAGACTGGTGATGTTACACTTGCATAAAAAGATGATATACACCCTCCAACATAAAGAGTAGTTCGCTTTGGTAGAACATGGTGGTCAAAAGTTAACAGTCAGCACGCTTTGTGGATCTTCAGGGATCAGTCCCTCACTTCTAAGTCTCAGTCTAAATGCCAATTTCTCCATAAGGCCCACAGTGACTACTCTAATTAAAATATGCCACACCCTCATCCTCTCAACTCCCATCAAGAGTCTTCTCCAGAACCAAAGTCAAAAGCATCAATTCTTTGCTTCAATTAGGCATCAATCTTAACCTTTGCCAGGTTTTCTCTATGCAGAGACCTTAGCCCCTTAGAACTCGTCACATGTTTTACTACGTTACTATGTTAACTGTTCCATTTCCCCTCCTTCCCAACACACATACACACAGATAAAGATAAGATTGACAAGGATAGGATCTTTATCTAGTTACTGATGGATCCCAAGAATCAAAAGAGTTCCTGGCACATAATAGGAAATAAGAAGCCAGCATACATTGATTGAATGAATAGGTAATTGTAATGAATAAGTAATTCTGGGCTTAGATAAACCTGGCCATGAGTCCCTTTTCCACCTCCATTAGCTATAGGACCTTGGGAAAATGATGGTCTTCTCTGAACTGTGTTTCCTCATCAGTCAAATGGAGATATAGGAATGCCTGTCCCATAGAATCACGATAAGAATGACATGATTCAGTGTATATGAAGAGCTTAGGATCATGCTTGGACAAAGCAGGAGTTCAAAAAATGTCACTTGCCATCATTTTTCCAGCAGTCACGTACAGATGTAAGAGTTGGACCATAAAGAAGGCTGAGCGTCAAAGAACTGATGCTTTCGAATTGTGGTGCTGGAAAAGACTCGAGAGTCCCTTGGACAGCAAGGAGATCAAACCAGTCAATCCCAAAGGAAATCAACCCTGAATATCCATTAGAAGGACTGTTGCTGAAGCTGAAGCCACCTGATGCAGAGAGTCAACTCAATGGAAAAGACCCCAATGCTTGCAAAGACTGAAGGCAAAAGGAGAAGGGGATGGCAGAGGATGAGATGGTTAGATAGCATCACCGACCCAATGGACATGAATTTGAGCCAACTCATGCTCAAATAGTGAGGAGATAGTGGAAAACAGAGGAGCCCAGTTGTGCTGCAGTCCAGGGGGTCGCAAAGAGACAGACACAGCTTACTAACTGAACAACAACAGCAGCCATCATTATTATTATTTCAAGATATGTTCCCCAAAGCGGTGAGGGACTGGTAAGGATTTATGTCCCCCGGAAACTTGCCCTCCTCACATCTGAAGAGCGCAGATCTGAGATGGTGAAAAGGGACTCGGGGCGTTGATAAAGCTACAGAGCTACCAAGGTCAAGCCCATCACAAGACCTCATCAGTGCCAATTTAAAGACACTCAGGAGTTTACAAAGGAGCTGTTAACAGTGTGAGGATGACAGACTCAGCCCCGCTGGAGCAGAATAAACATTAACAATGAAACCACCAAGTAAGTGAGGGTGAGGCTGGGAACCTTAAAAGGCAGGAAGGCAGCTTCTCTCTGGCTACTTGAAGGGAGAGATTTGTTTATTTGGTTTAACTGGAGTCAAAGCTAATGGTTCTAATGGCTCGAATCACCCCAAATTATTCTCCAGATTTCCACACATGGGCTGTAACTTAAACTTTATGAAAGAAGATAAAGAAAATCAGTCTCCCATAAAAAGAGTTTACCCGAACATACTAATCATTTAGACATTCGCTTATATTTCTAGAAAGCTGAAGATCAGAAACTGTGTGGTAACATTTTCCTGGAGCAAATTCTAAGTCTGCCTGAAGCCTGGGAATTAAATCATTAATCTGAACATTCACTAAGTCTGTAGGAAAACAAAACACCAGAAACACCCAATATTGATAAGCACATTACCTTTAATCTCAGAATTAAAAGCAGAAACTGTTTGAGTTAAGAGAGAAAGTGGGAATGAGTGAGGAAGACAGAGATGAGGGTAAAGGGGATAACAAAAGGGAGAGGAATATTTACTGATTTCAGGTCAATAATGCCATCCCTGGGGGCTCAGATGGTAAAGAATCTGCCTGCAGTCCAGGAGACTTGGGTTCAATCCCCAGGTTGGGATGATCCCCTGGAGAAGGGAATGGCTACCCACTCTAGTATTCTTGCCTGGAGAACCCCATGGACAGAGGAGCCTGGTGGCTTACAGTCGGTGGGGTTACAGAGTCAGACATAACTGAGTAACTAACACTTATCAGGCCAATCATACTCATTATAATATATCTTCCCAAAGTGGTCCATTAAAGCATTATGTGAACAAACTAAAATGAAGGACTACATGCTCAAGGGTGATTACAACAAATAATGCCCCCCACCAAAATTTTTTTTTTCTCTTTTCACTCTACAGAATAAAGGCCTTAAGGCTTGGGGACAACTGAGAAAAGTCTGGTAGCTAAGTAGAAGCTGGAATCAAATTTCCAGACTCCCAAATCAATGCTTTGCATTCCATATAAGAACTGCCTAGAGCTCTAACATGCATGTGATAAATGACTCAGATTCTGCATTTCTGACATGCTCCCAGGTGATACTGATGCTACAGGACCTGGGATGTCACAGAATTAGGAAGCCTCTCACCCACTGCACCTGCTAAGGTAAGTCTTGGGAATATGTTTTAAAATATCTTTTTAAAAGATATTTTTCTGGGAGCAGGACAAAGTGAGATTACAGATGAAATATTGAGGTTTTAAAAGTTCTAATAATTCACAGTATTTCTAAAATGTAAGGGTCATTTACATGGTGGTGTCAACTCCAGTAGTAAGCAAAATACATTTAAGTTGCAAATTTTTAATCTATACACAAACACCAACATTTTATAGTTGAGGGATCTCTCACTGAGACATTCTATGGATATACAATCATTGATCATCTAAAATATACCACGCCTAAATTGCACCATGGACTTCCCAGATGGCTCAGCAGTAAAGAGTCGGCCTGCCAATGCAGGAGACAAGAGTTCAATCCCTGGGTCAGGAAGATTCCCCTGGAGAAGGAAATGGCAACCCACTCCAGTATTCTTGCCTGGGAAATCCCAAGGACAGAGGAACCTGGCAGGCTACAGTCTTTGGGGTCAAAGAGTCAGAAAGAACTGACTCTTAGTGACTGAGCACAGATGCAAATAGCACTATAGCTGTAAAACTGTTGATGCTCAGTCTCCTCTGATAATAGAAATACTGTGTCTAGGGATTGCTTTGACTTTCTCTAAAATTGGATGTTTCAGATAAGAAAGACAGCATTAACATACCAAGTTCGCACAGGCTTATTTGCATAGACTTTACCATCCAACAGCACAATGTAATAAACTTGACCATACTCAATTACATATATTTTAACCTATAATACATTACATATTTTATATGTATTGTATATATTATACATATATTATAATGATATATATTAGGGGGATATTAAAGTGCAACTGGGCAGAGTGTAACAGGGGCAAAACGATTTTTAAAAAACTCTTGTTATTCTCTCTATCCCCCTTCACTCCCCCCGATCCATCTATAAGAAAAGAATCTGGATGCATTTGAAGAGAGTTGATGAACACTGAACACAATGTGTCCCTCCAGCCAAAACTCAGTTACCTCCCAAAGCTTTCTATTGGTCCCCTTGAATCAGCTCAACTCAAGAGATTTTTTTTTCCCTATAAAAAGTCCACTGTGTATCTAAATCGGATTCCAGTAAAAATTTCACTTCAGCTGAAGTGAAAATGCAGAGGTAGCAGTTAGGAATAACAGCTGGAGAACATTAGTTTTCTGTCTCTCCTTTTCTCTCCCAAGGGTTGAAAACTCCACTGTTCAGACAGGAAGTAGTCACACACCACACACTGCACAATACGAGAACGCTGGGATGTAAGAACAAGTTGCAGAGGATTAGAAAGAGTGTGAGGGGGTTTGTTCAAGAACACAGAGCCGCAACTCTGTGTTCCTCTCTGAGTATCCGACTCCCCCGACCCCCATCACCAGTGTTCAAGTAAAGTAATGGGTACGCACCCAGAACTGACAAGCACACACTTCACTCCCTGAAAGTTTTTTAATAACTCAAGAGGAAGAAGGCTTAATCTTTCATTTTTCCACCATTTTTTAAAACATTAACTTCACGAGGTTTTGGGGGGTGGCCAAGATTCTCCAATAATCTTTTCTGGCCTAATTTCACGGTTGGCTATCTTAAAAGACCACCTTTCAACTTTCTTAAAGAAAAAAAAAAATGAAATTGTCAGGGAAAAAAAAAAAATCTCTCACTTAACTGTCCGGAATAAGGAAATCTACATATATCATATACATGTGGAATTCAACACATGATGCCCTGGAAAAAGAATGATTTAAACAAAAGGTTCTTGTGGATACGGTTTTCTTAGGGTCGGTTTCTGCTGTAATTTCACAAAGCTGCTGAGAAGAAACACAGTCGCAAGCATGGGGGAGAGGCATCCACCTTCCATGGTCAGAGCTCCTCAAGTTTTGAACTGAATGATTGAAGTTTCTCTAACACCACATGCTGAATAGCCATTCTGCATTCCTAGCAGTCTGCAGGCGCGGGACCCCCGCTTCTAACCGCCGGTCCTCTGGGGGCAGGCTGTAAAACCGACCCCGTCTCTTGCACTCCTCTCCAGCCAAGTTCACGAAAGACAAACCTTCCTAACTTCAGAACTGCAGGGAAATGCCTCTGCAGTATGCCTATCAGGGGCAATGCAGTTAATCAACCGGGTTCCAACACTACGGTTTTATGCAAAGAGGGGGAGGAGGGGCGAGGGAGAAGCCAACCCACACATCCATCACCCTTTTAGGAGTAGGTGGAGTTTAAAGTTTCCCCAACTTCCAAGTTCCCACTTGACAGGCAATATTTCTGTGCAATTTCTAGCCCCACGTAACAGACGGTCCTTTGCCCGTCTCGAGCCCCGGGAGAGCCCAGACCAAACCCCTCCCCACCAACCCCCACAACCCGCCACGCCTGGCCTCGCATGGCCCCTAGGTGGTCAGTTTCACGAAGCTGTCAGCTCGGGGGGGCAATGAGCAGAGAATGGAAACTTAACTTCTTCCAGAAGTTTTCCCTGCTACAGGAGAGTCCAAATGACTGGTGCACAAAGGCCTGGGAAAGTTTTCCCTGCGTTGTTTCTCAGAACCGTCTTCCGCCAGCTGCCAAACTCTGCAACCTAAACCCCAGATGCTCCAGGGAAGGGAAGTTAAGGCACAGGCGTTCCGCCACAGGCAGAATGGCCACGCGAGCCGTCGCACGGACAACCTGCGAAGTTGCTTAGAGAGACCCCCGCCGTGAGAAAGCACCCGCGGGGCTCCCGAGCACTCCTGCCTAAGGGGAAGGTGATGGGCCAGACAGGGTGCCCAATGTGGGTGCACCCCGACACCACCGGGCGTGCGAGAACCTTCCTTCCCAGACGCGAAGGCGAGGGGAAAGGAGATGGGGGGGCGGGGTGGGGCGCGATCGGGAGTGTGAGGACGGACGGCCCACTCACCCTCGCTGCCGTACTGTTTGCCATTGTTCGCGCCCATCCTGCCGCCGTCATGCCCGCCGTCTCCCCGGACACTCCATAGCTGGGGCGCACCGCCTGCGCGCTCCGCCAGAGGAAAGCCCGCCCGACGGGACCGTTAGCTGCGCATACCCCACGCGCCGGGGCCGATCTCCGGCCGGGGGCGTCCCCCCGCACTCCGGTGGGCGGTGGGGTGGGCTCTGTCCCCTCCTGGCAATCCCCCGACTACGCCGGATGGGGACCCGGGGACGGCCGCCGCCCTTAGAATCCGTGTTCGGGGCCGGCAGGCGCAGCGCCGCGGAGAGCCCGCGCCCTGGGGCCGCCCAGAGGCTCGCCGCGCCGCCGCCGCCTGGTCCCCATCCGCCCGCCCCGATCCCCCCGGCGGTGGGCGCTGAGCCGAGCGGCGCGGGCGGCCGGGGCTCCCGGGTTCTGCCGCCTCCTCCGGGCGCCCCCTGCGCACCCGCGGCTTCCCCCGGGGAGGGCGCAGCGGCCACTTGTTGCGGGTGCCCCGAGCGAGCGAAAGACTCGCGGCCCGGCGCGGCTCGCCCAAGGGCCGGACTTTTGTTAGCGCCAGGCGCCTCCTCTCGCCGCCCAGCGTCAATCACAGCTGGAGCCCCGGGGAGGAAGGCCGGCCCGGAGATGCGCGGCCTTTTAAAGGGGCAGCGCGCCTTTTCGGGCTCCGGCTCCCCGCCCCAGCCCGGGCGCAGGCCCTGCGCGCCGCCCGCGAACTGCAGCGGGGAGCGAAGGAAGGCGTGCTCTTGGCTCAGTTTGACTATTGTTCTTTTCCCGGCTGGATCCCTAAGGAGTAAGATGAGCTTCCGGGTGTCGCTTGAAATCCCTTGGGTCTGCCTGCAAATACGGCCTGTGTTAGGTGTGGTGGCATTCCGAATCAACACGCGTCGGAAGCTGATTCTGTCCGACAGCTCCAGGTATGCGTGCCGGCCTCCTCCTGTGGCTCCCACGTTCGGGTCTGAGGCGGGAACCGAGGAGCGAGGGAGGCAAAACTTGAAGGCGAACTTAGCAGGGAGTCAGAGCAGAGCCAAAGACATTCCTCGCCTCGGTGCGGGAGGTTTCCTGGCTCAGAACTTTTAAGAGCTTCTGAGCCAGGAAGTGTGTTCACCGCCACCCCCCCCCTCCCTCCCCCCGCCACCCCCACTCCCGTTTCTATGATTTTTTTTTCCCTTGTGGTTGGTGTTACCCTTTGTTTTATACATTACAACCTCTTTTGGAAATTTCTATGGCACTTCTAGAGTCTTAAAATGGCCTTTTGGTGTTCACTCCTTTAAATGGAAAAAGGAAATTCTTCTTAATGTTTTATTCCCTTTCCATATAAATACCTAGAATTTTATAACATTGCATCTTAGTAATGACCTGGGCATTCACAGCGTAAATTACTTTCTACGGAGGCAGGCACGCAGCACAGTTTCTCTTTTAAGTGTTGGATGTTTTAAATTAAACTTACATAATGATACATATAATATATAAGCATTTATGATACCTGAATGGAGATCCAGAGTTTTCGTAATTACCTTTTTCGTACAAGACTTGCGACCTTATGCAGAAATTGTTAGTGACTTGACCTTCCATAGATTCTCTTTGGGTAATTTCCTTTCATTTAATACTATTTTCGTTCTTAAAGATAAGCAAAAATATCATGTTTCCAAATTTTAAAATCTAGATTTATTGTTCCAGAGAGATCATGTTTTGAAGGAAAAATAAATTCATCTATTTTCAAGCACAGAACTAAATAATTGTACCAATCACATGTCAACTGTTCTGTTGCAGGAAGAGGGACCCTTTCCAGGGCCGGAAACTGGGCTCTTGTCTAACACTCGGAAATGAATTGTCCTGAGGAGACACATGTGCTGATGAAACGAGATTTTATTGGGAAAGGGCACCTGGGTGGAGAGCAGTAGGGTAAGGGAACCCAGGAGAACAGCTCTGTCACGTGGCACGCAGTCTCTGGTTTTATGGTGATGGGATTAGTTTCCGGGTTGTCTTTAGCCAATCACTGACTCAGAGTCCTTCCTGGTGGTGCACGCCTCATTTGGCCACGATGGATGCCAGAGAGAAGGATTCTGGGGGGTGATAAGACATGTGGTGTCTCCTTTTGACCTTTCCCAAACTCTTCCGGTTGGTGGTGGCTTATTAGTTCAGTGTTCCTTACCAGGACCTCCTGTCCTAAAACAACCCATGCAAATAGTTACTATGGTGCCTGGCCAGGGTGGGCAGTTTCAGTCAGTGTGCTTCCCCTAACAGTTCCAGTTCAAAGAGATCAAGAACTATATTTCATCTTTTCGTATATATAATCTAGCACATTGGCCAATAATATGTGTTTCCCATGTCTGTTGAGTTAAATTATAAACTTACATCACAGGCCCTGTATAGGAAATAAGGGTGTCAAAAATGTGAAAGAGTCAAATGGGTTTTCAGAGACTCTGCCTGAAAATATAAACTCACACTAGAAATGAATGTGTCCACATTATCTTCATCTGGAATGGGACTCTGCTCACCTGGTCCCTGTGATTTTTCATCATCTTGTAGGAACTTGCCCTGGGTCTAACCCTGGATCAGATCATTTTTGGAAACTTCATTGGCAGTTAATCCACTGTAAGCAGTGGAATGATAGATGCTTCTCTTGATATTCTGTGTTGAGTTGACAGCTTGTTATAGGCTGTTATCTCCCTCCCTCCTTTGAGGTCTACACATCAGGAAAATGCTCCCAGAAGAAACTGAAGCTCCAGCAGTTCACCTACATGGTAAGTGCCAGATGAATTCAGGTTCTCAGACCCTCTCCTCCCCATTCCTCTACTTCTCTTGAACTGGTCATTATTCAACTTAAGAGGCTCTGTCCCCGCTTTTGGTTGAATCACTTCCCAGGATCTTTATATATCAGAGCAAAGCTAATGTTGAAAAGTAAATTGTAGTGACTAACCACTTTTACCTCCTCTGAAATTAAAGTCTCTAAATACTTTTAAAGGCCTATTGCCAGCCATAGAGAGGAAGAGAGACAATCCGGTATAAAACAAAACAAAAAAAACAAAATAGAGGACTTCTCTGGTGACTCAGTGGTAAAGAGTCCGCCTGCTAATGCAGGAGACACCAGTTCAATCCCTGGTCTTGGAGCATCCTACATGCCTCGGAGCAAATAAGCCCGTGTGCCACAACTATCAATGCTGTGCCCTGGAGCCCAGGAGCCACAACTACTGAAGCCCTTAAGCCCTAGGGCCCGTGCTCCACAACAAGAGAAGCCACCGCCATGAGATGCCCTCACATCTAGAGAATAACACCCACTCATCACTTTCTTTCTAGAAAGAGAAGTCCTCCTGCTGCTGAAAATAAAGATGCATTCACATGTATATAAAGGGTTTACATTTCAAAACTAAGATACTATATACATGTACAATTTTAGAAAAAAATTCCTACATTTTTAGCCAGCTGCCAAACAGAAACCCCCACCTTTCAAGCTTCTTGAGAAAAAAATAGTGGGTTTTTCACCAATGGGTTCTCAATAACTAGCACAGCTCCTAACCCAGTGTACTCACTCAGTAAAATACTGCAGAAGAAATGAATGATGAACAAAGACATAAAATGATTTAAGTATTGTTCCACTTTCTCTCACTGCCTTTTCTAAGAAGCCACAATCATCAAAAATATTTAAAAATAAGGCACCCCACTCCAGCATTCTTGCCTGGAAAATCCCATGGACGGAGGAGTCTGGTGGGCTGCAGGCCATGGGGTCGCGAAGAGCCGGACATGACTCCCTTTCACTTGAAGTCTTTCACTTGAGTGACTTCCCTTTCACTTTTCACTTTCCTGCATTGGAGAAGGAAATGACAACCCACTTCAGTGTTCTTGCCTGGAGAATCCCAGGGACGGGGGAGCCTCGTGGGCTGACGTCTATGGGGTCGCACAGAGTCGGACACGACTGAAGCAACTTAACAGCAGCAACAGCAAGCATTCTGAGCTTCCCAGGTGGCTCAGTGGTAAAGAATTCACCTGCCAGTGAGGGAGACACAGGAGACACTGGTTTGATTCCTGGGTCGGGAAGATCCCCTGGAGGAAGAAATGGGAACCTGCTCCAGTATTCTTGCCTGGGAAATCCCATGGACAGAGGAGACTGGCGGGCTACAGTCTGTGGTGTTGCGAAGAGTCAGACATGTTTGAGTGACTGAACACACAAAGAAGCTTCCTAAGTCACCCCAAAACTGAATAATAATGTACCAGGCACTGTTTTCTTTGTTTTTTTGTTTTTCCCCACCCAGTACTTTTCCTCTTTGCTCTGGAAGTATCGGTTCCTGTCCTTTGGGAAACTTTCACCCATATTCCAACCCTGGGCTTCCTGTGGGACTTGCCAGTTGTAGTGGTGGTGGTCAACTTCGTGGTTAAGTGGCGGTCCAGAATCAGACTGACCCAATCAGACATCCACATCCACGCACCCCTAGCAGTAAAGGGGCAGCAAGTGCCTCTCCTGCTCCTTAGGTGGTATCAGTGCAGAGTCAGGACTTTCCCTATCATCCAGGAGTCTAGGGCCCACCTCACCACAGTGCAGTGTCCTTGGAAGGAAAGCTATGACAAGCCTAGTCAACTTATTGAAAGCAAAGACATCACTTTGTCAACAAAGGTCTATGTTATCAAAGCTATGGTATTTCCAATTGTCATGTATGGATGTGAGAGCTGGACCATACAGAAGGCTGAGCACCGAAGAATTGACACTTTGGAACTGTGATGCTGGAGAATATTCTTAAGAATCCTTTGGACAGCAAGGAGCTGTTCCATGTCCACTTCTAACTGTTGCTTCCTGACCTGCATACAAATTTCTCAAGAGGCAGATCAGGTGGTCTGGTATTCCCATCTCTTTCAGAATTTTCCACAGTTTATTGTGATCCACACAGTCAAAGGCTTTGGCATAGTCAGTAAAGCAGAAATAGATGTTTTCCTGGAACTCTCTTGCTTTTTTGATGATCCAGCGGATGTTGGCAGTTTGGTTTCTGGTTCCTCTGCCTTTTCTAAAACCAGCTTGAACATCTGGAAGTTCACGGTTCACATTGCTGAAGCCTGGCTTGGAGAATTTTGAGCATTACTTTACTAGCCTGTGAGATGAGTGCAATTGTGCGGTAGTTTGAGCATCCTTTGGCATTGCCTTTCTTTGGGATTGGAATGAAAACTGACCTTTTCGAGTCCTGTGGCCACTGCTGAGTTTTCCAAATTTGCTGGCATATTGAGTGCACCACTCATATTTTATCATTGGAGGAAGCTAAATTGGGGTAAATGTGATCCTTTTGTCTTATTCTTCGCAAATGCAAATAAAACTACAATTATTTCAACATCAAAAGTTTTAACTTGAAAAAAGAAGTCCTTTCACCACAAGATTTCTATGTATTCTTTCTGTACTATCATTTATAACACCTCGCATTTCTTCTTCATCCGCATACAGGAGAGCCAGAACCGTAATAATCACTGATTTCTTAGTGTCAGTTGGATTTACATCTGCATCTGCTCAGCACTGAGTGGTTTAGGCAAAGAAGCCTAAAATGGTTCATACCCTAAACTCTGGATTTGGGAATATCAGAGTTAAAAGACTCCACTGATGAAAGAAACTGGCCATTTGCTAAATTAGTAAATTGTCCAACGACGTTGACTTGATACAAAAAGAAAAACATAAAAGTAGAGAAATCTAAATTTCAATTGATATTCACATTTTTGTTTCTATTTTTCAGTAGCTAACTCAGTGACCTTTGAGCTACTTTAATAAATATTGATAAATCCATAATCTGAGTAATGGGAATATATTCTTTTCTAATAGTATATTTTTAGAGTATAGAATCCAAAATCTAGCTTGATTTAAAACCCCATGTGTCCATGCATGCTAAGGCACTTCAGTTGTGTCCAATTCTTTGCAACCTTATGTACCATAGCCACCAAGCTTCACTGTCCATGGGGATTCTCCAGGCAAGAATACTGGAGTGGGTTGCCAGGCCATCCTCCAGGGGATCTTTCCATCCCAGGGATCGAACCCCTGTCTCTTGTGTATTCTGCATTGGCAGCTGGTTTCTTTACTGCTAGCGCCACCTGGGAAGCCCTTACAAAACCACAGGAGTCTGTTTCTATTGGAGGTGGAGCCCCAGAAGGGCAGGTTAATCTTCTCCATGCACGTCGCCCTAGGAACAGACAGACTGCCAGAGCCCTGTGGAGCCAGGGGGCCAGGAACCAATTAGTGCACCTCTTCCCCTCAACTGGAGTGTTGGTTGCAAGCTTGCAAAGGATCACATTATTGCTGTAAGTCTCCCTTGAAATACTGTAGAGAAAATGAATCCTCCCATGGAACCCATTTTGGGGGGAACATTCAAACCTGCACTCCCTGAGATTAAAAAAAAAAATAGAATGATCATAATAAATACCTGTCTTTAAAAGTAAGAAATGAGTTTTCTTTTAAAGTTTATTTTAAAACTTTAAATAAACTAGAGTTTATTTAAACTAGAGTTTATTCACGTTTATATTGACTTTTTTCCCCTTGTTAGCACACTAGGTTGTCTTCAGAAAACTAAATCACCTGCTCATCTTTATTTTCATATTTTAGATTATGGATGGATTTGCATATTGTTACTGCAATTGTGGTGGAAGGTGGCAACTCAGTTCTAAAATAGGCTTGTGGTTGAAATACGTGTATTAACTAAAAGAGGAAATACTGTTAATTATTATGTTTATTACCAAAATATGAAGCTGCATTCTTGACAAAACAAATACTTGTTTCAGATAGAAAATAGTGGTAAAAAAAAGATTATTATGGCCACCCTAGAACATTTAGTATAAGTATTTTTACTTAAACTATAATATTAGAGAAGAAAAAATGAACATGCATGAATTTTAACACTGTGCTGTTTTGAATTAAGTATTTTGCATATCTCACTTAATGTCTGTAATTAACTTAGTGCTTCTAGACTTAACTTCATGGAGAAGACTACTGAGGCTCAGAGAAGTTGAGAAAATCCTAAAATGATACACAGCAAGATTAGAACTGAGATCAGTTTTCAAGGTCTGTGATATTTCTCCCTGTTTTTCTGCCACCATGTCATGCCATCACAGGTCACCCTAGGTTTGGACCAATCCTGGCTTTCAGCAGACATGCTATGTGTTTAACTTAGAGTGAAAAATCTTTTGAAATCTGCAAAATTTAATTAGACATGCATTCATTATGCCCCTTGAATCTTCACCATAGTCATAATGACTAGTGGCTAGGTATTTTAGATAAATAATTTAGATGTTATCATCATTATAAAGTAAATAGATTGCTTAATAGAATAAGCACTTTATATAGAACTCTTCAGTATCACAGTAATCCAAGTCTATGCCCCAACCAGTAATGCTGAAGAAGCTGAAGTTGAATGGTTCTATGAAGACCTACAAGACCTTTTAGAACTAACACCCAAAAAAGGTGTCCTTTTCATTATAGGGGACTGGAATGCAAAAGTAGGAAGTCAAGAAGCACCTGGAGCAACAGGCAACTTTGGCCTTGGAATACGGAATGAAGCAGGGCAAAGACTAATAGAGTTTTGCCAAGAAGATGCACTGGTCATAGCAAAGATCCTCTTCCAACACAAGAGAAGATTCTATACATGGACATCACCAGATGGTCAACACCGAAATCAGACTGATTATATTCTTTGCAGCCAAAGAGGGAGAAGCTCTATACAGTCAACAAAAACAAGACCAGGAGCTGACTGTGGCTCAGACCATGAACTCCTTATTGCCAAATTCAGACTGAAATTGAAGAAAGTAGGGAAAACCACTACACCATTCAAGTATGACCTAAATCAAATCCCTTATGATGATACAGTGGAAGTGAGAAATAGATTTAAGGGCCTAGATCTGATAGATAGAGTGCCTGATGAACTATGGAATGAGGTTCGTGACATTGTACAGGAGACAGGGATCAAGACCATTCCCATAGAAAAGAAATGCAAAAAAGCAAAATGGCTGCCTGGGGAGGCCTTACAAATAGCTGTGAAAAGAAGAGAAGTGAAAAGCAAAGGAGAAAAGGAAAGATATAAACATCTGAATGCAGAGTTCCAAAGAATAGCAAGAAGAGATAAGAAAGTCTTCTTCAGCGATCAATGCAAAGAAATAGAGGAAAAAAACAGAATGGGAAAGACTAGGGATCTCTTCAAGAAAATCAGAGATACCAAAGGAACATTTCATGCAAAGATGAGCTCCATAAAGGACAGAAATGGTATGGACCTAACAGAAGCAGAAGATATTAAGAAAAGATGGCAAGAATACACAGAAGAACTGTACAAAAAAGATCTTCACGACCCAGATAATCACGATGGTGTGATCACTGACCTAGAGCCAGACATCCTGGAATGTAAAGTCAAGTGGGCCTTAGAAAGCAAACTACGAACAAAGCTAGTGGAGGTGATGGAACTCCAGTTGAGCTATTCCAAATCCTGAAAGATGATGCTGTGAAAGTGCTGCAATCAATATGCCAGCAAATTTGGAAAACTCAGTAGTGGCCACAGGACTGGAAAAGGTCAGTTTTCATTCCAATCCCAAAGAAAAGCAATGCAAAAAAATGCTCAAACTACTGCACAATTGCACTCATCTCACACGCTAGTAAAATAATGCTCAAAATTCTCCAAGCCAGGCTTCAGCAATATGTGAACCGTGAACTTCCTGATGTTCAAGCTGGTTTTAGAAAAGGCAGACGAACCAGAGATCAAATTGCCAGCATCCACTGGATCATAGAAAAAGCAAGAGAGTTCCAGAAAAACATCTATTTCTGCTTTATTGACTATGCCAAAGCCTTGACTGTGTGGATCACAATAAACTGTGGAAAATTCTGAAAGAGATGGGAATACCAGACCACCTGATCTGCCTCTTGAGAAATTTGTATGCAGGTCAGGAAGCAACAGTTAGAAGTGGACATGGAACAACAGACTGGTTCCAAATAGGAAAAGGAGTTTGTCAAGGCTGTATATTGTCACCCTGTTTATTTAACTTATATGCAGAGTACGTCATCAGAAACGCTGGACTAGAAAAAACAAGCTGGAATCAAGATTGCCGGGAGAAATATCAATAACCTCAGATATGCAGATGACACCACCTTTATGGCAGAAAGTGAAGAGAAACTCAAAAGCCTCTTGATGAAAGTGAAAGTGGAGAGTGGAAAAGTTGGCTTAAAGCTCAACATTCAGAAAACGAAGATCATGGCATCCGGTCCCATCACTTCTTGGGAAATAGATGGGGAAACAGTGGAAACAGTGTCAGACTTTATTTTTCTGGGCTCCAAAATCACTGCAGATGGTGACTGCAGCCATGAAATTAAAAGATGCTTACTCCTTGGAAGAAAAGTTATGACCAACCTAGATGGCATGTTCAAAAGCAGAGACATTACTTTGCCAACAAAGGTCCGTCTAGTCAAGGCTATGGTTTTTCCTGTGGTCATGTATGGATGTGAGAGTTGGACTGTGAAGAAGGCTGAGCGCCAAAGAATTGATGCTTTTGAACTGTGGTGTTGGAGAAGACTCTTGAGAGTCCCTTGGACTGCAAGGAGATCCAACCAGTCCATTCTGAAGGAGATCAGCCCTGGGATTTCTTCGGAGGGAATGATGCTGAAGCTGAAACTCCAGTACTTTGGCCAGCACATGCAAAGAGTTGACTCATTGGAAAAGACTCTGATGCTGGGAGGGATTGGCGGCAAGAGGAGAAGGGGACGACAGAGGATGAGATGGCTGGATGGCATCACTGACTCGATGGACGTGAGTCTCAGTGAACTCCGGGAGTTGGTGATGGACAGGGAGGCCTGGGGTGCTGTGATTCATGGGGTCGCAAACAGTCGGACACAACTGAGTGATTGATCTGATCTGATCTGATAGAACTCTTGAAATTCTATCTGCCCACAAAGTTCCCTTTACAGCTCTGGGAAATGAAATAGCCATCTGCTCTAATTCAAAATATTATGATACTCACATACTCTACCAAACCATTGCACCTCACCCTGGATCACATTTAGCGTGCAGTTCCCTATTTGTCCTTTATCAGGTGACTATCCTATAGGAGGTATATCACACGAGACCCCACAGTAGCCCAAACCAGCATCATATGCTTAGCTCAGAGTGTTATAGCAGTCAGCCAAGTCCTAACATATTTCATTATCTGGCTTCTTAGAACACAGCAGAGTAGAAGCAAGGCATTAGAAAGAATAATGCTCAACCTGTTTAAGAAACTACAAAAAGTTACACCTTCTTAAAAATAGGGTAATGAGGAAAATCTCTAAAGGAAAGATAGAAAAACTGAATAAAGGAAAACATAAGCAAAACAAATGAAAGATTCAGGGTGATATAAGCATAGGTTATTGTCTTATATAAGGTAATATTGTTGTTGTTTAGTTGCTAAGTCATATCCAGCTTTTTGCAACCCCATGGTCTGTAGCCTACCAGGCTCCTCTGTCCATGGGGATTCTCCAGGTAAGAATACTGGAGTGAGTTGCCATTTCCTTCTCCAGGAGATCTTCCAGACCCAGGGATTGAACCTGTGTCTCCTGCAGTGGCAGACGGATTCACTCCTGCCACTTGGGAAGCCCCATAAGGTAATATTAGCACCTGTAATAGATAAATTTCCCAGTTTTAGTAACAAGCACATGTAACTAGTCCCCTGGAGATTATGCTCCACACAATGATTCAGGGATCCAGGTTTCTGCTGTCTTATAGCTCCATCAGCCACAACATTGTCTGCACACAGCTGGCTGAAGGCACAAAGAGTCAGTGGAAGTCCTGTCTCATCAGCTCTGCTCGCTTTTCACTGATGAGAACAAGTTCAGTGGCTTCATCTGGACACAAAGGAACCTAGGAAATGCAGTCTTTGGCTGACCTACTGTCCTAGCAACACCCCACACTGGGGCGGCGGGCAGGAGGGGGGACAGGTATACTGCTGAACATGCACGTAGCTTAACATTCTTGAGTAGCCCCTGAAGATAATTCTTTGTTCAACAATTAATGCACATAGCCACTACATGTCATACACTTTGGCCAGGTCACCCAACCCACATTTGCCCTTCCTTCTCCCTTGACGCCTTCTTCTCTTTGAGTCAAAAGTTAAATACTTCTGGGAATTCCCTGGTGGTCCAGTGGCTAAGACTTTGCCTACCAACCAGAGAGGAGTGGATTCCATCCTTTTCCGGGAACTAAGATCCCACATGCCTTGGGGCCAAAAAAACATTAAACGGGAGCAGTGTTGTAACCAATTCAGTAAAGACTTTAAAAATGGTCCACATCTAAAAAAAAAAATAAAAATGAAAGTTAAATACTTGCTTTCCCAGAACCCCCAGTACTTAAGAATGGCCATATGGCCTTGCCTTGGCCAAAGAAATATAAGCAAAATTCAGTAGGAGCACCTGGAATAGATTTTTGTCATGGAAATAAAATCCAGAGATAGTTCTGCCACTATTTCTTCCCTCTTCTTTCTTCAGCTCCACTGTTTTTTGAAACTGTGGCAGCATCTTGTGAATTTCAGGGAAATGTCAGGCGAATTGTAAGGATGGTGACCTGGAGTCAGAAGACACAGAGCTTTTGAGGCAATGCCAGCAGCTTCCTACTTTCAAACTCCCAGTAATGGAAGGATAGATGCTGTTACTTAAAGCCAACTGGATACCTAACAGATAGAACTTCCCTGGTGACTCAGTAGTAAAGAATCTACCTGCAATGCAGAAGACCTGTGTTGCACCCTGGGTCAGGAAGATCCTCTGGAAGAGGAAATGGCTACCCCCTCCAGTATTCTTGCCTGAGAAATCCCGTGGACATAGGAGCCTGGTGGGCTGCAGTCCATGGGGTCGCAAGGGTTGGACACAACTTAGCAACTAAACCACTGACATACCTAAGAGATAACATATTTTGTTCATTAAGAAGGAAGAAAAAGTAGAAAATATAATAATATTTCTGTCCTTATAATAATATTTCCATCTAATGTATCCTAAAATACATGATGCTTAAATGATAAATTTTAAATTACATAGAAAATATATATACACAAAACAGAAAATTTTCCACTCTATGTGCCCCTGAAAATGTCACTCTATTCATTTGCCATCATATCTAAATACACTGTTTTAGTGTATGAATTATGTACATTTATTCAACATGAAGAAATGCTATTTTCAGTGTCTTTATCAAGATTCAGTCAGTTTTTAAACTTGAAATCTTATGTCATGTGGAAAAGTTGCAAAATAACAAAGGACTATATCTTTCTCAACTATGGATATTGTAAAACTTTCCTGAAATTCAGTGTGACTTTCTTGATCAATCCTAAAGGAAATCAGAATAAATATTCATTAGAAGGACTGATGCTAAAGCTGAAGCTCCAATCCTTTGGCCACCTGATGCGAAGAGCTGACTCATGGAAAAGACCCTGATGCTGGGAGAGATGGAGGGCAGGGGGAGAAGGGGATGACAGAGGATGAGATGGTTGGATGGCATCACCGACTCAATGGACATGGGTTTGAGGAGACTCTGGGAAATGGTGAAGGACAGAGAAGCCTGGGGTGCTACAGTCCATGAGGTTGCAAAGAGTCGGACATGACTTAGCGACTCAACAACAACAGCAACAGATAATTTGTTTGAAGTGGAAACATGTGCATTGGTTCTCTGGCAGCAGCAAATTCCCTGATATAAACAGTGCTCACTTATGTGTCCACTTTCTCCGCAAAACTCCAAGGACTTTCAGTATTGGTCAAGCTATCCCTCTTTCCCAGCTGTAAGTGGGCACTTAGGGTGTGACTGGAAAGACTTTGTGACTTCATGTTTGTGATCTTGAGGGCTGTGAAAACTAGAATAATAGCCAATGGCCTTGTAACTAGTAATCACAGCCCAGCTGCATAAAGTTTCAGGAGAGTCCAGTGCCACCTCAGCAGGAATTCAACACTAGTGCAAGTCCTAGAACTACTGCAGTGAATAAGCTAACATTTCTCTGCATTCACGGAGGTGCAGTCATTCATGGATTTTGTTGTTCAGTCGCTCAGTCATGTCTGTCTCTTTGCAACCCCGTGGACTGCAGCACTTCAGGTTTCCCTGTCCTTCACTATCTCCTGTAGTTTGCTCAAACTCATGGCCATCGAGTCTTTTAGCCATCCAACCATCTCATCCTCTACCACCCCCTTCTCCTCCTGCCCTCAGTCTTTCTCAGCATCAGGATCTTTTCCAGTGAGTCAGCTCTTTGCATCAGGTGGCCAAAGTATTGGAGCTTCAGCTTCAGCAACAGTTAGTGTTAGTTAGTGTTGGGCCCGGAGAAGGCAGTGGCACCTCACTCCAGTACTCTTGCCTGGAAAATCCCATGGACGGAGGAGCCTGGTGGGCTGCAGTCCATGGAGTCGCTAAGAGTCAGATATGACTGAGCGACTTCACTTTCACTTTTCACATTCATGCTTTGGAGAAGGAAATGGCAACCCACTCCAGTGTTCTTGCCTGGAGAATCCCAGGGACGGGGGAGCCTGGTGGGCTGCCATCTGTGGAGTTGCACAGAGTCAGACATGACTGAAGCAACTTAGCAGCAGCAGTGTTGGGGCACTCTAATGTAGGCTTGTGGGCGAACCATACTTGGTGCCAGAAATCAGGTAAGTTTCAGGTTTCCCCGCAAGCCCCTCTGGAGCCCAGACCAAAGGAAATAAGGGTCGCTAGTACACACCCTTCTCACGGTGGCTCTCAGAACTCAGAAAGGCCAGGCCAAAACTTGCAAGAGTATTTTAAACTTTCATGAGTATCAGAAACAAAAGTCACTCACCCAAGTTGAAAGCCAATGGATGAGGGAGTGGCTCAGTCCACTTTGGTGCATTGCATAGTCACATGACAGAAGCAGGAAGTGAGGAATTAAGAAAAAACATTCTAATCTACCGCAGCCAGGATGGAGAGAATGTTGTGAATAAATGGAAACTTTCCAAGTTTGCTGGAAAAGGAGCAAAAGTCAGATTTGTGACTTTTGTATACAGATTTGTATACAGGGTTTTGTGAGCATGTTAATCATTTTGAACTTATTTTAATTATAATGCAAATCAGGGAACCAATTTGATATTGGTTGACCGATATTTTTCAGATCATCAGACTTCATTATGAAGAACTGACACATCATAGAAGCCCAGGGATATGCTAACAGGCATCTGCTGTAGAATAGGTGAGAGAAGTTTGACTGCTGTTAGCACAGTAGTGGGAGCTTCGCACTGCTTTTACTGAAGTATAGTTGATCTACAATGTTGTGTTAGCTTCAGGGGTATGGCAAAGTGAATCAATTGTGCATCTACATATACCCACTCTTACCCACTCTTTCTGATATTAAGATGAGCTTGCTACCTGTTTTGTGCCGAGATTCTCAACCTCGACTCTTGACCTCTGCTCTTCACATTTTCAGTTCATGCATTCCTTACTTCTCCAGATCTAGAGTACCACTGACTCCTCTGACACCGCATCTTCTACGCCTTAGTCCTTTTCTTGTCTGGAGCCACCCTCTTGCTTTGTTGTCTGACTTTTCCAGCTTTTACCAGTGATTGTTTTTAACCTCTGTGGTTGGGGAAGGGAGTCTGCCAGCCCAAGTTCTGTCAAACTATTCCCCTGAATTTGTCTTGACTTCCTGCTCCCAGAGTTGCCGCTTCACTTTTTAACTCTGAGATAACTGTGATTATCCCTGGATGCTGCTGCTGCTGCTAAGTCACGTCAGTCGTGTCCGACTCTGTGTGACCCCATAGACGGAAGCCCACAAGGGTCCTCTGTCCCTGAGATTCTCCAGGCAAGAACACTGGAATGGGTTGCCATTTCCCTCTCCAATGCATGAAAGTGAAAAGTGAAAATGAAGTCACTCAGTCATGTCCGAGTCTTAGCAACCCCATGGACTGTAGCCTACCAGGCTCCTCCGTCCATGGGATTTCCCAGGCAAGAGTACTGGAGTGGGGTGCCATTGGATAGGCAGATCCATATTCATGGGGACAGACAACCAAGTTGTAGGATGGCATGACCTAACACATCTTGCCACAGACTTGTAAACTGCAGGGAGAGAACACCTCATGGATCTTCATCACAGTCTACAAGTTTAAAAGGGGTAAGAAGTTTCTCAGGAACCCCTTACATTGTAAATTGGTAGGGGCTCCAAAGAGTTGGAAATTGCTGCCTTCATCCCCCAGTGTTCCACAGATTTATTCCCAGGCACTTGGCTTACTTCGTCTGCCCAATACTTTTGCATCTCAGGAACTGTTTCTGTCAATTACCAAAGTTACTTAACATACATGTGATAATTCACCAAGCCACTTACTGAACCTCATAGTTTAATTATGGTTGTGTTTGGCTCCTCTGCAGAAGCTACTAAGCTTTGGCAGTTTGCCTACATGAATTCTTTAGTTAAGTATTTTTTATAATGTATACAAGGCAAGTTTGATTAAATATCTCTTAATGCCTTCAAATATTCACAAGTCTTGAAAAGTGAGTAAAGCCACTGTTTTTAAACTGCAGAAACATTCCTGTTTTCACATCAGTCCTGTTCCCATCCATCCCACCAACATTTGTTGCTGTCTTCTAATACACTATTGGCTAAACATTTGCACTCTCTAAACAAAATTTTAAAGCTCCAGTAAGTGTTTCAGTTTAGCCTGGCTCCAGTGTAGCAGTGGGTTTTTCAATGTAGCAAAACTATAAAACAGCAACAAAGGAATTCTGGTGAACTAACTGGCTTGCTAAAAAGAGATACTACTTGCATTTTCTTTGCAAAGTGGTACCTTCTAGTTTTATCAAACACTATTTTCTACGACGTAAGAGTTTTTTCTTTTATTTTCTCATAACTTTTCTCATGGACTCATAAAGAATACGTATGAGGCACTTTAGAGGGATTTGAGGGTTAACAAGTGTACGTATATGAGGAAAGATTTGCTTCTATGGGTTCCATTTTTTTAACTGGCCTTCCCCCCTTCCCAGGTGGTACTAGTGGTAAAGAACCCACCTGCCAATGCAGGACACAAGAGACCCGGGTTCAGTCCCTGGGCTGTGAAGATCCCCTGGAAAAGGAAGTGGCCACCCACTCCAGTATTCTTGCCTGGAAAGTTCTGTGGGTAGAGGAGCCTGGCGGGTTACAGTCCATGGGGCCGCAAAGAGTCGAACATGACTGAGTGACTGAGCACACACTGTTTAGATTAGAAGCCATATGGATCACAGCCAAAGAACAATTCCTCTCTGTCTCTTTTCCTCATTTCCACCTCCTAAAAACTTTCAAACCCATGTACCTTCTTTACTTGAAGAATTTCTACTTATCATTCAAAGAACAGGTCAGATTATTTTTTTCATGTTGAGTGTACAGTAACTTCCTTCCATGCCTCTTCTGTTCAGTCACTTATTTTTCTGTTTATATTATGCCTTCTGTGTATTACTACTTACCTTTTTTGTTGGTTGTTTACATACATTTCTTCTGGATTCTGAGATTCTCAAGGGCAAAGATCCTTTTTTAAAAAATATGTTCAGTCCCTTATATTCAGCATACAATAAATAAATAAATTGGTAGTACCCTGAGTAATAGAATTTGAGTTTGTTGCTTCATGAACAGGAAAAGAAATAGAATTGATGAAAGAACAAATCAACAGCTTAGCTATACTAAACACACTAAAGCAGTTGACTCTGGAGTGAAGAAGAAAGGCTACAGGAGTTCTGTCTTCCTGAGATGTGAATATTTGGTTGCATGCATGCTCAGTCGTGTCTGACTCTTTGTGACCCCATGGACTATATAGCCCGCCAGGCTCCTCGGTCCATGGGATTTCCTGGGCAAGAATACTGGAGTGGGTTACCATTTCCTCCTCTAGGGGATCTTCCTGACCCAGGGATCAAACTTGCATCTCTTAGGTTTCCTGCACTGGCAGGCAGATTCTTTACCACTGCGCCCCCTGGGAAGAAGATTGTGGACAAACTGTATCAATACAACATCAACATTATAATCTCCTAGGAAGATCTCAGCTCATACTGGCTTTGATTTTCACCTGACAAGTGAAAGGAACTGTGACCTCAGGCCAACAGAGAAGAAACTAGGAATCGTTTCTCTTACTCTCAGTGAGTCAACCCAACTTTGGAACCAGCAAAGAAGCCCTCAGCCTCAAAAAGGAGAAAAAAGAAAGTGGTCGGGGGAATGGAAGCAATCTATCATGGTAGAACAACTTTGTCAGGAGGAAGAGAGGCAACCACAATTCAAGAGGGCAGAAGATGGACTTAGAGGTGAAAGTCATAACAGTGACTTGGCTACCAACGCATGCTGCACTTGGTGCTGGCTTTCAGTCATAGATGAGACGTGAGACCTGTCCATCCAGAAGAATGAGAATTAGAGCCAATCTGTGTCAATAACCTCAGATATGCAGATGACACCACCCTTATGGCAGAAAGTGAAGAGGAACTCAAAAGCCTCTTGATGAAAGTGGAGAGTGAAAATGTTGGCTTAGAGCTCAGCATTCAGAAAATGAAGATCATGGCATCTGGTCCCATCACTTCATGGGAAATAGATGGGGAAACAGTGGAAACAGTGTCAGACTTTATTTTGGGGGGGCTCCCAAATCACTGCAGATGGTGATTGCAGCCATGAAATTAAAAGACGCTTACTCCTTGGAAGGAAAGTTATGACCAACCTAGATAGCATATTCAAAAGCAGAGACATTTCTTTGCCAACAAAGGTCCATCTAGTCAAGGCTATGGTTTTTCCAGTAGTCATGTATGGATGTGAGAGTTGGACTATGAAGAAAGCTGAGCGCAGAAAAATTGATGCTTTTGAACTATGGTGTTGGAAAAGACTCTTGAGAGTCCCTTGAACTGCAAGGAGATCCAACCAGTCCATTCTAAAGGAGATCAGTCCTGGGTATTCTTTGGAAGGAATGATACTAAAGCTGAAACTCCAGTACTTTGGCCACCTGATGCAGAGTTGACTCACTGGAAAAGACTCTGATGCTGGGACGGATTGGGGGCAGGAGGAGAAGGGGACGACAGAGGATGAGATGGCTGGATGGCATCACCGACCCGATGGGTGTGAGTTTGAGTGAACTCTGGGAGTTGGTGATGGACAGGGAGGCCTGGCATGCTGTGGTTCATGGGGTCGCAAAGAGTCAGACACGACTGAGCAACTGAACTGAACTGAACTGTGGCTCCATGAGAACTGGCTAAAGAAGAACCTAAGGATCACTGGACTAGAGCAGAGGATCCAGGGCACACCAGGAGAAATATGAACTCTGGCTGGTTCAAGGAGAAGAGAGTGAAAGAGTAAACAAAACCACATTTTCCAAAGGGTGTTTGTCAGACCACGATCCAGTAATGTGTTCCATGAATAAAGTTTTCTTGGACAAACAGCTTATAAAACACTCCACAACACTGCCTCTGCTTTGTATCCAGTGAGTAAAAATTTCTGGATAATTTCTCATTATCAAAAGAAAAAATATATTAAAATTTATTTCTAATTCCAATGATGACTATTGACTCTCCAGCTGGACAAGAAGGATCAGCCTTGTTTAGACTTTTCCACTCATTGGCCCCAAGTCATCCTCAGTTCAGTCACTCAGTCATTTCCAACTCTTTATGACTCCATGGACTGCAGCACACACCAGGCCTCTCTGTCCATCACCAACTCCTGGAGCTTGCTCAGACTCATTTCCAGTGAATCGGTGATGCCACCCAACCATCTCATCCTCTGTCATCCCTTTTTACCTTCAATCTTTCCCAGCATCAAGGTCTCTTCCAATGAGTCAGTTCTTCACATCAGGTGGCCAAAGTATTGGGGTTTCAGCTTCAACATCAGTCCTTCCAATGACTATTCAGGACTAATTTCCTTTAGGATGGACCGGTTGGATCTCCTTGCAGTCCAAGAGACTCTCAAGAGTCTTCTCCAACACCACAGTTCAGAAGCATCAATTCTTTGGCACTCAGCTTTCTTTATGGTCCAACTCTCACATCCATACATGGCTACTGGAAAAACCATAGCTTTGATTAGATGGACCTTTGTCGACAAATTAATATCTCTACTTTTTAATATGCTGTCTAGGTTGGTCATAGCTTTTCTTCCAAAGAGCAAATATCTTTTAATTTCATAGCTGCAGTCACCATCTGCAGTGATTTTGGAGCCCAATAAAAGAAAGTCTCACTGTTTCCATTGTTTTCCCATCTGTTTGCCATGACATGATGGGACCAGATGCCATGATCTTAGTTTTTTGAATGTTGAGTTTTAAGCCAGCTTCTTCATTCTCTTCTCTCACTTTCATCAAGAGGCTCTTTAGTTCCTCTTTGCTTTCTGTCATAAGGGTGGTGTTATCTGCATATCTGAGGTTATTGATATTTCTCCTGGCAATCTTGATTTCAGCTTGTGCTTCCTCCAGTCTGGTATTTCACAATATGTGCTCTGCATATAAGTTAAATAAGCAAGGTGACAATATACAGCCTTCATGTATTCCTTTCCCAAATTGGAACCAGTCTTGTTCCATGTCCAGTTCTAACTGTTGCTTCTTGACCTGCATACAGATTTCTTAGGAGGCAGGTCAGGTGGTCTGGTATTCACATCTCTTGAAGAATTTTCCACAATTCTTTATTTAACTAACACTTTCCCCCAGCACACAATGCTTACATCTTGCAGCTCTTAAGAAGAATTTTGACCAGCTCATACAGCTCTTCTCAGGTGCCTCAGTGATGAAGAACCCTGCTGCCAATGCAGGAGACGCAAGAGATATGGGTTAGATCCCTAAGTCAGGAAGATCCCCTAGTGTAGGAAATGGCAACCCATTGCAGTGTTGTTGCTTGGAGAATCCCATGGGCAGAAGAGCCTGGTGGGCTACAGTCCATGGGGTCACAGAGAGTCAGACAAGGCTGAACAACAACACAACAGCAGCAGCATACAGCTCTTCTACTAATTAATTCACAAAACATTACTGTTAGGAGAAATTTAGAGGACCCTCGTGCTTGCTAAGTTGCTTCAGTTGCATCCCGAATCTTTGTGACCTTATGGACGATAGCCAGGCCAGGCTCCTCTCTACATGGGATTCTCCAGGCAAAAACATTGGAGTGGGTTGCCATTTCCTCCTCCATAGAGGACCCTTAGCTATAAACAATTTTTGAAAATCATTCTACTGACCAATGCATTTTGAAGGAAAAAAATATGTTATCTCAATAAATAGAAATAAATCTTGAGGAAACAGATTGGTCTGCTTTCATTTTGTAATGTAAGTTTTATTCTGGATAGGAAATTAAATACTAATAGCTAATTTTAAAGGTTAATAAAGGACTTCCATGGTGATCCAGTGGGTAAGACCCCATGCTTCCACTACAGCTGCACAGGTCCCATCCCTGCTCTAAGAGCTCCAATATTCCTGCTCTAAAATCCCTGAACTAAGATCCCACATGCCACATGGCCAAAAAAAAAAAAGTTAATAATAGTCCCTAATATAAAATTACCTTTGGCTTGAAAGGTATTTTACATTTGTGTGTGTTTATTTTTTAACAAATAATATACTGAGTAGGGAACTAAGAGTATTAATGTTAAGCCTCATAAAATGATTGAAATTTGCAAAAAAGTGAAATTCCTTTCTGGATTATCAAAATCTGAAGTTGAAAATTCCTGACAGGCAAGAGTATAGCTGGAATGGTCATTGGCTCCCCGGTGTGATTTTATCATCTGAAAAGACGATAGAAGTTTCATCCTGTTACCTCCCCAACGGTCACTAAAACCAGAGGCATCTCTCCGTTTAATCCATTCCATGGATCGTTGAGTCCAGAATGCCACCGCTGTGCCCTCCTCCTCCCTTCACCTGCCAACCAGTCTGTGCCCCTGTCTTCAATTTGTCTTTCTTGCAGTCAGTTTTGAGCTCCTGGAGACCAAGAACCATAGAAGAGAATGTACCATTAACCGTTGAAGGATAAAAGTGGGTAGGGTAGGGAAATCACGGTATGGTCCTTCTATGTGAAGACACAGTGCAGCCACTGAAAATAGCAATTCCAGGGACTTCCCTGGTGGTCCAGTGGCTAAGGGTCCATGATCCCAATGCATGTGGCCCAAGTTCAATCCCTGGTCAGGAAACTAGATCCCACATGCCTCAGCTAAGACCTGGTGCAGCCAAACATAAATGTTTTTAAAAAAGGAAATAACATTTCCAAAGAGGTCATATGGTTTGAAAAGTTTCAAGATATTCCTTAACAAAACCCAGTGAACCAGTGGGTATAGCAGATCCAAAGAGAAATAAGACTGCTGACAACCAGGATAGATTCATAGGTTGATAATGACATGGCTACAGTAAAACCCCAGGCTCTTATTGCTTCACATGTTGGTTGTTAGAACACTGTGTGGCATTTCTGATTGGGTAAATTTATATGAGTGTGCTTCATATTTTATTTACATTAACTGGTAAAGTATATATGTTTCTTATTCTCTTGAAAGTATCCAGGCATACTTGTACTTTTCTTTGTCTTTAAGAGTCTGAAGTAAACAAACATACAATAAAAATTTCTTCTATATGCCTTCTACTGTAAAGGCATATAGGGGATTCAGATGAACCTAGTCTCAATAATGCTGTGATTCTTGGTTGGGCAAGTTCCATGTTACAAGAGACCACTTTTGATCCGCCTAAAATCAGGTCTTAGGAATTGAAAAGAGGGAGAAGGAAAAGGGGAGAAGAAAATAGCTGTAAATGAGCCCTGAATACTACTTTTCCATTTCTAGTCTCTCAGTAGAAAGCCTGAGAGCATCTGGTTTTCTATTAAAAAGGAAAACTGCTGAATAATATAGCCCATGATTCCATTTTTACCACCATGTTCCTACTGACAGAAATGCAAGAATTAAGTGATTGAATCCTTCCAAACAACTCTCTACTTTTTTCTCCCCAAGAATGACTCAGAAAAACCATTTGGTGGCAAATGCTGACCATACTCAATAAGAGTCCCTGGAACATAAGAGTCCAGTGGATTCTAGAGCATTCTAGACTTCAAGCAAGAGAAACTGCTACTGTTGTCCTCTTCTGCTTTGTCTAAGTGTCACTCAATTTTGCCACTAGTGGGATTTGCTTAGTGAGTGCAAGTCACTCAGCTGTGTCCTGCTCTTTGTGGCCCCATGGACTATGCAGTCCATGGAATTCTCCAGGCCAGGATACTGGAGTGGATAGCCTTTCCCTTCTCTAGGGGATCTTCCCAACTCAGGGATGGAATCCAGGTCTCCCACATTGCAGGTGGGTTCTTTACCAGCTAAGCCACCAGGGAAGCCACCAGCAAATTTGTTTTAGTTGTTTACAAAATCTCTCTGTCCTTGTTGAAGAGCAGAAGTAGGGATTTTGCTACTGAGATATACACTACAGCTATTTATAGTGGATACTTGGTATCTTTTAACTGAGAATGGCTTGGTCATTTTCAGGGATATAGACTGTTTACAATTAATTGAATATAACTTTTTGGAACTTAGATACACATAGAGAAAGAATTTCCTGTCAGTTCCTTCCCTTCCATACTTCCTCCTTTTTTTTCCTTTCCAGGACATTTCTTTTGGCTCAAAGATCACTATTAACACAGAGATATAATACTCGGGGCTTTCCTGATGGCTCAGCAGGTAAAGAAATCCATCGGGAAGCTAACACAGGAGCCGCAGGTTTGATCCCTGGATCCGAAAGATCTCCTGGAGGCAGGCATGGCAGCTCACTCCAGTGTTCTTGTCTGGGAAATCCCATGGACAGAGTTGCCTGGCAGGCTACAATCCATGGGGTCACAAAGAATTTGATATGATTGAAGTGACTGAACATGCATGCATAGACACTAGATACTGGATTTCATGTCTGTGTCCTCTCTCCATTGCTGCCTTAGACACCTTCTGGCAGTGGCTGAAGTACTTACAAAAGAAGGCTGTCTAGGCAAAGACACATTCGGTTAGTCGTGAAATTCTTCTTAAGAGGGGGAAATAAGAAAAGACGATTTTTGAGGAAGAGTGAGAATTTTGTCTGGTGCCATTTTGTTTACACACCACTTTTATTCTCAATTAGTCTCAATTTTAATGGTGTTTGCTCACTTTTATTTGCTTCTAAAAGGCAGTTGATCCTTTTATTGATATGAAAGCTAAGCTGATTTTCAGATCTTTTGATTGAATCTATAGCCTCTCAATTAGATGAAACTGTGGCTGAGCACACACACGTCCCTGAACAAAGCATGACAAATTCAGCTTCTTTCTTTGAAATCCTCTTTTATCAACATCAATGCATAAATTATAGCCTCTTACTGTACCTACTCAGATGCGGATTATATTACATAAATGCTTAAATGGTTATACAGCCTTCATGACATGTTAATTCTGTAATAGTGTTCATCTTTTCAGCTCTTAGCCATGGTGAAAGGGAAACATAATCCAAAAAGAGTGTCTGATGTGCTAATCATTCATAAATCTGAAAAATATGTGTTTGATCAAGGCCATGTCTTTTCCCTTTGAGTAATTCTTTTTTTTTTTTTTTTAACATCAGCAAGTTCTTCTGAAATTCATGATTGTCTTTCTGAAAGCTCTAAACAACCAGTGTTGATTTCACAACTGGCAATGGCCAATACTTTCTTATTTATAGTAAATCCCAAGTTGGCATTTGCGTGGATAATCAATCTTTGTTTGTTACTTAAACCATTCAGAGTTCCTCTGATATTTATGATTTCGATGAGTAGAAGATGCTGCATGCAAATAAGTACAGTTCAGTTACAGAAAGCAGTTGTCAGAACACATTTATATTCCAGCAGCAGAGAAGAAATTAATCTCACAGTGGCTTCAATTCAAATTGGTCTGATATTCCAGTAATAAATTCCCTGCCCAGATGGAATCATTTTCTTTATCATAAATATTTTAAAACACTTGATCTGCATTAAAGTTGTACGGGACTGAAACTTATTTTAGATATTTTAAGGCAAGCCCCAAAGAGAAAAAAAAATATTTTGCTTTTTTTAGACTCCATTTTTAAAATCTTTTCTTATTTTCTATGGCTTTCTCCTATCATACAAATTATTTAACCAAAGAGAAAAGCACATCAAATGCTATTCATGTCTGATGTGGAGCACCCAAAGAAAGCACACCTTCCTACCGTGTATTAATTGTATCTCTATCATATGTTTTGATGACACCAGTCATTCTTTTAATATAGAAATAAATCTGAAAATAGCTATTACTCTTTTCATCCACTTATATACTCATGTGTGGAAGAAGAAGAGGGAGCAATGATCCCAGAATGTAAGCACTGAGAAACTGAGGTCCATAATCACAGAGTGGCTTCTCCAGGCAAGCACAGCAGTTAACAGCAAGGCTGGGCGGTAACACCCACACCTGTCACAGGGACATGTGTACCTCTCATTACTTTTTGCAATTTTAAGCAACCAGTCCTGGTATGATTATTTGTGTGATTGTGTATGTGTGTGTGTGACAATTCCCCATTCCTCCACCCCAAACCTTGTGAGTCACTCCAGCCACAAGTCTTCAAAGAGCATCATGAGACAGTAGAGGACATGCGGGTTCATAGAAATGACTTTATACTCTTCAGGTCCCCTAGAATATGAATCAAGAATTAGGCATTTTGAAAGATTTCCCCAGTGTTCCAATGGTTAGGACTCTGAGCTTCCAATGCAGGGGTCACAAGTCCATCTGTGGTTAGAGAACTGAGATCCCACATGCCACACAGCCAAAAAAAAAAGGGGGGGGTGTTTTGAAATACTCTGCTTCTAATCCAGCCATCCCTGGAGTAGATCTGTTTCTCATCCAGACTTCTTGGAGATTAGTGACCCCTCATGAATCACCTCAGTTCCATCTTTCTTCTGAATCAGTACTCTGAAATGCTCTAGGTGGTAGAGAGCCCAGAGGTGAAACACACTCCCTAAGGGTGAGGTTTGTATCTTTGGAATCCTCTCTTGACTTGTAGATCTGGACTTTATAGTCCACCTTGGAAAAAACTGAAGGCAACAGGAGAAAGGGTGACAGAAGATGAGATGGTTAGAGAGCATCAGCAACTCAGTGGATATGAATTTGAGCAAACTCTGGGAGGTAGTATGTGCTTTCTCAGTGGATCAGCTGGTAAATAATCTGTCTGTGGTACAGAAGACCTGGTTTCGCTCCCTGGGTCGGGAAGATCCCCCTAGAGAAGGGAATTACCCACTCCAGTATTCTTGCCTGGAGAATTCCAAGGACAGAGGAACCTGGAGGGCTACAGTCCATGAGGTTGTGAAGAGTCTAACATGACTTAGCAACCGAACAACAAGACCACTTGGATGTTCAGATGTCTGAACTGAGAAGGGTTGATGGGATCACCATAGCCATGTTGGTCAAATAGTGACTTTCTTGAACCTGGGTGTTTCTAACTTCCCAACCACTATGCTGCTCCTTCTAATGCAACATGGCAAAAACTTATCCCTGAAGAATAACTGAAAGCCAAAGAGTAGAGTTCAAACTCTGAATTCAATCTTGAAACATAAGCTCCATTATAAGACCCATGCTAAATACTACACAGAAGAAGTAAATCAGACATAGACTAAAACATTGAGAAATAGACAGGAGTTTTCCAAACAACTCTTCCTTACCATGGATTAAAAACAAATTGATATTTCACTTGCTGATTCTGTCTACATCCAGCCCACCTCTCAGATTACAGGATATTCATTGGCAAAATTGATGACTGGAAAATGCAGCCGGTGTTGGAAAATGATACTAGATTCCTTGAAGATCTGAGTCAAAAGTTCTGTGTTTTTCAGATTGTAAACTATTAGAGAGGACAATCTCTATCAGATAAACCTAGTGTAGGCCCATGACCAGCTGATATTTATATATACTTAAAGACTTTTCGACAGTTGGAGACAGAGGGGCAGATTTCTGGATCTTAGTCATTGCTCTGATTTGGCTGGATGTGTCATTGGCCAACTTACTTTGCCTCTTAGTGATCTGATCTCCTTATCTGGAAAAACAAAGATCTGTCACATTTTCATTTGTCCAATAACTGTCTCAGAGCACTGATTACCTGTCTGGCTGTTTACATACTGCAGAGGTGTGTGAGGAAGAAAGGAGATGATTTGCAGGAAAACCTTTTAAAAGCAAGTCAATGCACAAAGGAAATATGTTATCAAAATTATCTATCCTCTACAAAAATGATCCCCAGAGGAAAAAAGGCTTAAATATTGGTCATATAGACACCAAAAGTGCATTCCTCAAACAATGGACTTACAGATAAATACAGATGTTTACAGAAACTGGGATTAATGTTTGGTCTTCACTGTTCAGACCAATATTTGTGCTGAATCTCCAAATATGTAGTAATATGTGTTATCATATTTCAATAGTCAATTGTATGTCAGGTAAAGACTATACTGAGACAAAGAAAAGTTAGCTGGTTGCCTGGAGTCCCACCCCTAGAAAATAGCAGAACTGGGATTTAGACCCCCAAAGATCAGACTATAAAACCACAGTCTTATCCTCCACACTCTATGACACTGAGCTGAAAAGAGACAACTATAATGGAATTACTATAATTTCAAGGTCAATAGAGGGCCCTTGTCAAAAGACTTTGTTATTGAGAGGTCAACAGTTGACAAAAAAAGGTCTTCCTATTTCATCCCTATTCCCTTTGTTTATCTGGAGAAAATAGGGGAGCATTGAAATCCATGTTTTGCTCAGAAACTGCATATTATCCATGTAAGTATTGTAAGGAGAACTCAAAACTTTCTACCACTTTTTTCAAGAATAAAGATTTTCAAGGACAAATATTGCAAATTGTAATTTGACAGTGAATGTCTTAAAATTCTGCAAAGTCACATTTGAAAAGAAGCCAAATTTATGAAAAAAAAATGTCCAGTTCAAAAGCTTAATGAAGGCAATTTGTCAACAATTTCACACATCATTTGCCCACAACCTCTGAATAAAAGGTTTCCCAGTTTACCTTTTTCCCATGTGAACTTCAGATCATAAGCATTTAGTGATTCATCAATCATCATCTTTCCCAGAAACTGAGATGCAAGCAGAATGCAATGTAAGAGATTTGTTAAAATATGTTTTATGTGATACACTTATTGCTTATGTTTATTTTTTTACCCAGTGTTAGAGAAACATATGGGGAGTGACATGTATTTAAAATCAGAGTCTGGTTTAAGACTTGGGGTGAATTTGCTATGGCTCAGATGATAAAGAATTTGCTATATAAAAGATTAAAACAACTTAATGAACCTTAGAATGTATTTATCTTAGAATTCTAAAAATTCTGTAGAGAAGTGGAGAGAGGAGAAAAACAGCTATAGCTAAGTGAGTATGACTTATAAAAGAACAAGCAATGCTTTCCCATGGCACTGATACTTTAAATAATTAATAAGAAACTCTTTGCAAAATGCCATACTTGTCAAATAACTAACTGAAAACCATTACTGTTGATTGTCAGCATGCTTTTGTAACCAAAATGCCGGAGGGATAAGTTGATGGAAAGTAATTAATAAGACCAAGAATAGGTTTACTGCATGTAACTGATACTATTTGTAAATCTGGGACTCATAAAGTGTTGTACTGATTGAGGGAGGCGTTGCAGATGTTTCTGCTATTTTAGTAAAGGGAAGAAGTGTAAAACAAATCAGCCAACAGAAAAGGGGGTGCAGATAATTTAGAACTGCAATACCTACCGTAAAACTCTTTTATGTTATATTTTTAATGTAGGGTAAAACTTCCCTGGGCTTCCCTGGCAGCTCAGAGGTAAAGAATACGCCTGCCAATGCAGGAGACATGGGTTCAATTCCTGGGTCAGGAAGATACCCTGGAGAAGGAAATGTCTACCCACTCTGATATTCTTGCCTGGAAAATTCCATGGACAGAGGAGCCTGGCAGGCTACAGTCCATGGGGCTGCAAGGTCAGACATGACTAAACAACAACAATAGCATCAAAACTCCCCTTTTGCACACTTGGGCAGCCCACATATGGAACTCAAGTGTGACATCAATGAGGGCAAATAAAGATAATTTTAAAGAAATGAGGTGTAATGTACAGTTGACCCAGATATCTAGATATTTTGACATGAATAATTATAACTGGAAAAAACGGAACAACTGGTGGAGGGTTTGGGAACATATTGGAATGAATTATCCAGATTTTTGCCCTTCAGTATACTTTTTTCAGCATAAAAAAATAATCCCACTTGCTAAACTGCTTGGGCCATGATGATTCATAGTACTGCTGGTGGAATCTGGCATATTTGTGTGTGTGTCTCTCTGCACACATATTTATGTTTATTCTTTCACGTACTCTGTCAGAATGAAATGTTTGGGTTGCACTTAGTACCCACCTGATTTTAATTAGTGTCACCAGATATTTACTGAAGTCATCAAAGTTTTTAATTTAGAGATAATTCGGCAAAGGGCAATTTGCTGCTATTTACATTTAGATAGATGTGAAAAAATGCACTGATGTTTTCACAGACAGACCCCAGGACGCTTCTCATGTTCAAGCTCTGGAAAATCTACTCCCTTGAAATGTGGAAGGATCCTATTACTTGCTTTCAACCAATTGAATATAGCAAAAGTGGTGAGAGGTCACTCCATGATTATATTATCTCATACACACTCACAGACACACACACACAGTTGACATTGCTCTGGCATATCTGCATGTGGACGCTTCTATCACATTTATAAAAATCTACTTCTTCCCACTGGTTTAGTTTTAAACAGACCAACCATTGGGTAACAATGAGATACACAAAATAACCTTTGAAAAGAGCAGTGAAATAGGAAGACGCACAGTTCCCAATTTCAAAGCTTACCTTAAAGCAACGGTAAGGAAAATGAAAATGGTGTGGTACATATATTGATACAAGGATATACATGTAGATTAGTAGAAATGAGATTTCAGAAGTGAGCCCACCTATCTACAGTCAACTGATTTTCAGGAAGAATGCCAAGATCATCTGAGTGGGAAAGAGTAGTCTTTTTAACAAATGGTATTGTATCAACTGAATAGTCACATGCAGAAGACTAAAGCTGTAACCCTGCCTCATACCATAATAAACAATTAACTCAAAATATATCAGACTAGTTTTTAAGAAATCTCTATACTGTTCTCCATAGTGGCTGTGTGAGTTTTTCTTCCCACCAACAGTGAAAGGTTGTCCTTCGGTTGCTGAGTTCTGTCTGACACTTTCCCACCCCACAGACTGCAACCCTAGGCTTTCCTGTCCTTTACTATCTCTCTGAGTTTGCCCGAACTCAAGTCCATTGAGTTGATGATGCCATCCAACCATTTCATCCTCTGTCACCCCCTTCTCCTCTTGCCCTCAATCTTTCCCAGCATCAGGGTCTTTTCCAGTGAGCCAGCTCATCGCATCAGATGACCAAAGCATTGGAACTTCAGCTTCAGCATCAGTCCTTTCAATGAATATTCAGGATTGACTAATTTGATCTCATTGCAGTCCAAGGGACCCTCAAGAGTCCTCCAGCACCTCAATTCAAATGCATTAATTCTTTGGTGCTCAGCTTTCCTATAGTCCCACTCTCACATCTGTACATGACTACTGGAAAAACCATAGCTTTGACTATGTGGACTTTGTCAGCAAAGTGATGTCTCTGCTTTTTAATACACCGTCTAGGGTGGTCATAGCTTTTCTTCCAAGTAGCAAGCATCTTTTAATTTCAAGGCTGCAGTCACCATCTGCAATGACTTTGGAGCCCAAGAAAATAAATCTGCCACTGTTTCCACTTTGCCCCTAACTATTTGCCATGAAATGATGGGACCAGATGCCATAATCTTAATTTTTTTAATGCTGCATTTTAAACCAGCTTTTTCACTCTGCTCTTTCACTCTCATCAAGAGACTCTTCAGTTCCTATTCACTTCTGCCATTAAAGTGGTATCATCTGTAAAACAGTGCAAGAGGATTCTCTTTTCTCCACATCCTCTCCAGCATTGTTTATCAATATTTTAATGATGGCCATTCTGACAGGTGTGAGGTGATACTTCATTGTAGTTTTGATATGTATTTCTCTAATAATGAATGATGTTGAGCATCTTTTCATGTGTTTATTGGGCCATCTGTATGTCTTATTTGGAGAAATGTCTGTTTCAGTCTTCTGCTTGTTTTTTGAATGGGTTTTTTGGTTTTCTGATATTGAGCTGCATGAGCTGCTTATATATTTTAGAGGTTAATCCTCTGTCAGTTGCTTCATTTGCAATTATTTTCTCCCATTCTGAGGGGTGTCTTTTCATCTTGTTTATAGTTTCCTTTGCTGTGCAAAAGCTTTTAAGTTTAATTAACTCCCATTTGTTTATTTTTGTTTTTATTTCCATTAGTCTGGGAGTTGTGTCAAAGAGGAACTTGCTTTGATTTACATCAAAGAGTGTTCTGCCTATGTTTTCCTCTAAGAGTTTTATAGTTTCTGCCCTACACTTAAGTTTTAATACATTTTTAGTTTATTTTTGTGTATGTTTTAGGAAGTGTTCTAATTTCATTCTTTTATATGTAACTGTCCAGTTTTCCCAGCACCACTTATTGAAGAGGCTGTCTTTTCTCCGTTGTATAGTCTTGCCTCATTTGTCAAAGATAAGGTACCCATAGGTGTGTGGGTTTACCTCTGGACTTTCTATCTTGTTCCATTGGTCTATATTTCTGTTTTTGTGCCAGTACCATACTGTCTTGATGACTGTAACTTTATAGTATAATCTCAAGTCAGGATGGTTGATTCCTCCAGCTCCATTCTTCTTTCTCAAGACTGCTTGGCTATTTGGGGTCTTTGTGTTTCCATACATATTGTGAAATTTTTTGTTCTAGTTTTGTGAAAAATACAAAACTAGATAGGGAGTTTGATAGGGATTACATTGACTCTGTAGATTTCTTTAGGTAGTATACTCATTTTCACAATATTGATTCTTCCAATCCAAGAACATGGTATATCTCTCCATCTGTTTGTGTCATCTTTGATCTCTTTCATCAGTGTCTTATAGTTTTACTCTTATATTTAAAATCAGCAATAAAGAATAATAAACAATAAACACCAGTGATTGAACCCAGGTCTCCTGCATTGCAGGCAGATTCTTTACCACCTGAGCTAACGAGGAAGCCTAATAAAGAATGAGCCCTAGAAATCCTAGGTATCATATTTGTTGTTCAGTCACTAAGTCATGTCCAACTCTTTGCAATCCCGTGCACCGCAGCACACCAAGCCTCCCTGTCCCTCACTGGCCTATCCTGTCCAGGTCTTACACTGGGCCCCAGTCAAAGCACACCCCATGCCCTGCTCTCCCTCTCTGTCTCTCTCCCTCTCTTTCCCCACTTCCGATAACTTCAATGCATAGCCCAGATGTGTCATGTAATTTCCAGAACCTGAGAGTAGTAAACCTTTTTGTTAAAGTTTCCTAGTGGATATTGTTAAGGGCATCTTACAATCATAAGAATCTTTAGAGGCTGGTCCAGCCACAACTTTAGTTACTGAAAATCTAAGACCAGTATACAACAGTAGCTATTTACAATCAAGAATCTGCTCTTGCCCCCGCCCTATAATATTCGTACACATTCAGTATGATGGCTTGACCAAAACATTATTTGTTCCCAAGATATACGTGGGTTGCTTTGGCATATACTATTTTTTTTCCCAGACTTTGGGGAAAAAAAAGCTTGTAAACCTAAGAAATGAGATAAAGGACGTAGCATGGTGATGTAATTAAGGAGTCTTTCTACTCTAACAAAATGATTTCAAAAGAATATTGTTATCAATACTAAAAGATCCAGATGAAGAGGAAAATTTGAAAGACTTTTTACTCCTATTGTTATCTTCACCCTTTGTGTGAAATCTATTCATTGGTGAGATAACACAGAACTGGTAATCTGTAAATACAGTTCTATGTGAATGTCACTCAGTCGTGTCCGACTCTTTGCGATCCCATGGACCATACAGTCCATGGAATTCTCCAGACCAGAATACTGGAGTGGGGAGCCTTTTCTTCTCCAGGGGATCTTCCCAACCCAGGGATCGAACCCATGTTTCCCATATTGCAGGTGGACTTTTTACCAGCTGAGCCACAAGGGAAGTCCCCCAAAAATACAGTTCTATGGCTGTCTACAATTCTCATAGCTACTTGATATTGTATGACTAAGCATTATTCTAACATCTTAGAATGAAAAGTCAGTGATTAAAAGATAAAGAGTCAGTCTTTTTTTTTTTTTTTTTACAGCAGGTCACCATAAGCTTGGGATTCAATACTATTTGAGGTTCAAATAGTACCACCAAATATTATAAATAAGTTAAACGCCATAGTCTGCCTTTCCAACAGATCTAAAGAGGCTCAGGAATGATTTGCCTTGTGGGGAAAACAAGGGAATATGGGAAATCCAGGTTAGTTTGAAGGTATTTTTGGTTTTGTTGTTGTTTTGAGCATTTACATTATGTTTTTGACACATCTTTATTGAGTGAACACAAATGATGTCAGGCTCAAGTTTTGTAGGTATTCCTAAATCTTTCTGTGACTAAATCACAGCCCCTTCCAAAGTTAAACATTTTCCCCTTTTTCTAAAGCTCTTAGGTTTTTTTCCCCTAGTTATTCTGGATTTTCAAATTCCACTATTGTGTGTCTAGGAGTGGATGTTATTTCATTCAAACTGTTAGACATTCAAATGGTTCTTTCTATCTGAAAACTCATGGAAAATATCTTCCTATTAATTTCAGTAATGGCCCCTCTTTTGAATTTATTCTTTTTTTTTTTTTTAGCAGAAACTCTATTAGACATAATGGAATTTCTGGATCCGTTTTCCAGTTTTCTTAATTTTTTTCTTTTATTTCTCCTATTTCTGTGCTATTTAACACTATATTCTGTGAACATTCACAACTTGAATGTCCCTGGAATTCAGTTTTTATTAACTAATCTGTATTTTTAGTACCTCCAGCTTCTTACTTTTTTATTAATATTTCTATGACCATTATTTTTCATTTCCAAGATCTCTAATAGATTATTTACATAGCAGCCTTCTCCTGATTTATCCTGTCTTTCTTAGTTAATAATGACACTTTATTTTTTTTAAGTTCGTTGAAAAAGTGATTCCTGATCATGGTAAGAGTGAAAAAACAAAGTTTCAATGAACCAATAATGAAAAGTAAGTCTCCCTGTTATTTAGGACCAGGAGAGGCCTGGGTCAACAGTTTCTTTTTTCTGGACGTACAATTCCAGAAGTCCTGCGTGTACTCGTGCATGTAAGGCGCTTCAGTCGTGTCTCTGAGACCCCTTGGACTGTAGCCCTCCAGGCTCCTCTGTCCATGGGATTCTCTATGCAAGAATACTGGAGTGAATTCCCTTGCCTTCCTCCAGGGCATGGTCAGGGATCTCCAAGAGATCTTCCAGACACAAGGATCAAATTTGAGTCTCTTACGTCTCCTGCATCGGCAGACAGGTTCTTTATGCTAGGGCCACCTGGAAAGCTCTGCTGTGTGTAAATAAGCATATATTTTCGTGTGGGTACATAAAAATTTTTAAACCAAAAAAGTTAACATACTATATATACTTCTGAATTATGTCTATTTTGTGATTTCTTTCATTATTTCACATAAAATTTGGGTGTTGATTTCATATTCACACACAGAATTGTCATCTTAAAATATACTTTCTCATAATAAGCATAAGGATCAGCATGAATCAATTATTTACCATCCTACTGATGAAAATTTAGTCTGTTTTTTGCTGTTACAAACAAAGCTGTAATAAACATTTCTGCGCATCTATTTTTACACTCATCATGTGGATATAAGTGGTAGATGAATTACTAGAAATAGAATTGCTAAATAATTCAATGTATACACATTCAAAACACTGACAAATCGCCCTCCAAAGAAGTTGTACTATTAATTTGCCTATTTCCCTGTAACCTTAACAGAACTATATATTAAAAACTTTCTGATCTTTGTAAACTTGATTGTTATTGTTAGAAATGGTGTCATTGTTTATTTCACTTTTCTGTAATGAGTGAGAACTTTAAACTTTATGGATAATCTTTTCATACATTTATAAGCCACTTGGATTTTTTTCTATTAATTACTGGTACACAATCTTTGCTTATTTGTGCTTTGGATTATTAGTATATCTCATTCATTTGTAAGAGTTCTTTATAAAGTGATTAACTCTTTTTCTGTCAGGTAGGTTTCCAATTTTTCTACTTTTTCACTTTGTTTTTAGTTTTATTGCAATACAATTATTTAATACTTTTCTTCATTGTTTCCAGGATTTTTGACATTCTTAAGTTATCACTGTAGGCACTGGGGGTTCAGTTTCACTGGTTCTTCAAGATCCATGTATAAAATACATCTTGGAATTGCCCACCTGAAGGAGGGGCAGCGTGCCCATTGTGTTGGGGTCCACAGCTGTTGTATTGAGTTAAGCATATGTATATTATGATCTGCTGAATGAGGAGGCACAAGCCACCCACATGAAGGCGGCAGGTAGCTCCCTCAGCATCCGTGCTCTCACTTTGAGGAAGTGAAAACCCTGGGGCCATTTTGATTGAAAGCAGAGTTTCAATACAGTCACACAAAAGAAGTCAAGTCACAAGATTTATTACTTACAGATCCCAGGAATGGAGCAATAAGCCATCCGCTGTCCCAAGTCACAGGGAGCAGGTGATAAGGGAGCAAGTGGGATGTGTGCATGCTAAGTCACTTCAGTCCTGTCTGACTCTTTGTGACCCCATGGACTGTAGCCCTCCAGGCTCCTCTGTCCATGGGGTTCTCCACGCAAGAATACCTGGAGTCGGTTGCCAGGCCCTTCTCCAGGGGATCTTCCAGACCCAGGGATGGAACTCGCATCTTTTACTTCTCCTGCATTGGCAAGTGGGTTCTTTACCACTAGCGCCACCTGGGGAGCCCAAGAGAGCCAAGTGGCAAGCATCTCCTACTTACAAAGTGGCTGGGAAGCCCAAGAGAATGGGTTGGCAAGCACCTCCTACTTACAAGGTGGCTGGGAAGCCCAAGAGAATGGGTTGGCAAGCACCTCCTACCTACAAGGTGGCTGGGAAGCCCAAGAGAATGGGTTGGCAAGCACCTCCTACTTACAAGGTGGCTGGGGCAGAGGTCTTTTGCTCACATTTCACAGGCTAGACTCTAGTGGTTGTTTTAAAAGGTGTCTCAGAAAAATAAATAAATAAAAATAAAAGGTGTCTCGGGAAAAGCAAAGCGAGAGCTTGGTGCAGGGATCTCAAGCTCAGGTCCATATCTAAATGTCCAGACTCTGGGTGTGAGCAAGGTTTTCATGCTGTAAAGTGCCCTGGCAATAACTCAGAAATAACTATTTCCTCATCACACCCAATTACTCGCTGGCTCCAGTCCCCTGTTGGTTGAGGAATTACCCTCAGAGACTTTATTCCCATTTTGAGGTGTATGCCTGCTGGCTAAGAAGTCCCTGCAGTGTCAGAGAAGAAATGATGTCCCCAAGAAAAGATGACCAGGTTCCTGGAAGAGAAAATATACCCTGGACATGCTTGAGGTGAAGCACTGTCAGCATGCTGCTGCCGCCGCCAAGTTGCTTCAGTCGTGTCCGACTCTGTGTGACCCCATAGACGGCAGCCCACCAGGCTCCCCCGTCCCTGGGATTCTCCAGGCAAGAACACTGGAGTGAGTTGCCATTTCCTTCTCCAAAGCATGAAAGTGAAAAGTGAAAGTGAAGTCACTCAGTCATGTCCGACTCTTCCCGACCCCATGGACTGCAGCCTACCAGGCTCCTCCATCCATGGGATTTTCCAGACAAGAGTACTGGAGTGGGGTGCCATTGCCTTCTCCAACTGTCAGCATGAGGTGATCTTAAACTGAAACTATCCATTACATCTGCAGGTGAAATCAAGTATCAGTCAAGGTGAATGAGATCAGTTCCTGATGCATCTAAGAACAGCACACATTGGTCTTGGAAAAGTCTTATGAGAAAAAGATCATAGAGCCTATCATAAATGGTCACTGTCATATCACAGCTAGTTTAAGAGTTCTGGGGCTGAATACAGTAGGAGTTTATTTGCAACTCTCCATCAAAGCATACAAAATGCTCCTCTCCGTCTCTGCAGCCTGAGCTGGGTTTGCTCTATCTGAAGATACATGAGCAGGATCTGAATTCACTGGAACTTTCTGTATTTTATAAATAGCATTGATGATAGGAGCTGATTTAGCATTGTGTGTTAGTCGCTCAGTTGTGTCCGACTCTTTGCGACCCCATAGGGTGTAGACTGCCAGGCTTCTCTGTCCATGAGATTCTCCAGGCAAGAATATTGGAGTGGGTTGCCATGCCCTTCTCCAGGGGCTCTCCCTGGCCCGGGGATCAAACCCATGTCTTGTACATCTCTGCACTGGCAGGCGGGTTTTTTTTTTACCATTAGCACCAACCCAAGAGAATGGGTTGGCAAGCACCTCCTACTTACAAGGTGGCTGGGAAGCCCAAGAGAATGGGTTGGCAAGCACCTCCTACTTACAAGGTGGCTGGGAAGCCCAAGAGAATGGGTTGGCAAGCACCTCCTACTTACAAGGTGGCTGGGAAGCCCAAGAGAATGGGTTGGCAAGCACCTCCTACCTACAAGGTGGCTGGGAAGCCCAAGAGAATGGGTTGGCAAGCACCTCCTACTTACAAGGTGGCTGGGGCAGAGGTCTTTTGCTCACATTTCACAGGCTAGACTCTAGTGGTTGTTTTAAAAGGTGTCTCAGAAAAATAAATAAATAAAAATAAAAGGTGTCTCGGGAAAAGCAAAGCGAGAGCTTGGTGCAGGGATCTCAAGCTCAGGTCCATATCTAAATGTCCAGACTCTGGGTGTGAGCAAGGTTTTCATGCTGTAAAGTGCCCTGGCAATAACTCAGAAATAACTATTTCCTCATCACACCCAATTACTCGCTGGCTCCAGTCCCCTGTTGGTTGAGGAATTACCCTCAGAGACTTTATTCCCATTTTGAGGTGTATGCCTGCTGGCTAAGAAGTCCCTGCAGTGTCAGAGAAGAAATGATGTCCCCAAGAAAAGATGACCAGGTTCCTGGAAGAGAAAATATACCCTGGACATGCTTGAGGTGAAGCACTGTCAGCATGCTGCTGCCGCCGCCAAGTTGCTTCAGTCGTGTCCGACTCTGTGTGACCCCATAGACGGCAGCCCACCAGGCTCCCCCGTCCCTGGGATTCTCCAGGCAAGAACACTGGAGTGAGTTGCCATTTCCTTCTCCAAAGCATGAAAGTGAAAAGTGAAAGTGAAGTCACTCAGTCATGTCCGACTCTTCCCGACCCCATGGACTGCAGCCTACCAGGCTCCTCCATCCATGGGATTTTCCAGACAAGAGTACTGGAGTGGGGTGCCATTGCCTTCTCCAACTGTCAGCATGAGGTGATCTTAAACTGAAACTATCCATTACATCTGCAGGTGAAATCAAGTATCAGTCAAGGTGAATGAGATCAGTTCCTGATGCATCTAAGAACAGCACACATTGGTCTTGGAAAAGTCTTATGAGAAAAAGATCATAGAGCCTATCATAAATGGTCACTGTCATATCACAGCTAGTTTAAGAGTTCTGGGGCTGAATACAGTAGGAGTTTATTTGCAACTCTCCATCAAAGCATACAAAATGCTCCTCTCCGTCTCTGCAGCCTGAGCTGGGTTTGCTCTATCTGAAGATACATGAGCAGGATCTGAATTCACTGGAACTTTCTGTATTTTATAAATAGCATTGATGATAGGAGCTGATTTAGCATTGTGTGTTAGTCGCTCAGTTGTGTCCGACTCTTTGCGACCCCATAGGGTGTAGACTGCCAGGCTTCTCTGTCCATGAGATTCTCCAGGCAAGAATATTGGAGTGGGTTGCCATGCCCTTCTCCAGGGGCTCTCCCTGGCCCGGGGATCAAACCCATGTCTTGTACATCTCTGCACTGGCAGGCGGGTTTTTTTTTTACCATTAGCACCAACCCAAGAGAATGGGTTGGCAAGCACCTCCTACTTACAAGGTGGCTGGGAAGCCCAAGAGAATGGGTTGGCAAGCACCTCCTACTTACAAGGTGGCTGGGAAGCCCAAGAGAATGGGTTGGCAAGCACCTCCTACTTACAAGGTGGCTGGGAAGCCCAAGAGAATGGGTTGGCAAGCACCTCCTACCTACAAGGTGGCTGGGAAGCCCAAGAGAATGGGTTGGCAAGCACCTCCTACTTACAAGGTGGCTGGGGCAGAGGTCTTTCACTCACATTTCACAGGCTAGACTGTAAGTGATTATTCTAAAAGGTGTCTCAGGAAAAGCAAATCGAGAATTTGGGGTGGCGATCCTAAGCTCAGGTCCTTATCTAAATGTCCAGACTCTGGGTGTGAGCAGGGTTTTCATACTGTAGAATGCCCAGGCAATAACTCAGAAATAACTGTTTTCTCATCACACCCAATTACTCACTGGTTCCAGTCCCCTGTTGATTGAGTAGTTTCCCTCGGGGACTTTACTCCCATTTTGAGCTGTGTGTGCCAGTTGGCTGAGCAAGTCCCTGCAGAGTCAGAGAAGAAATGATGCCCCCAAGAAAAAATAACCAGGCTCCTGGAAGAGAAAATATGCCCTGGTCATGCTTCAGGTGAAGCACTGTCAGCATGAGGTGATCCTGAATTTAAACTATCCATTTCATCTGCAGCTATCAGTCAAGGTGATTGATATCAGCTCCTGATGCATCTAAGAAAAGTACACACTGGTCTTGGCAAAGTGTCTAATGAGAAAAAGATCATAGAACTTACTGTGAATGGCCATTGTCATATTACAGCTAGTTTAAGAGTTCCTGGGCTGAATACAGTTGGAGTTTATTTGTGACTCTTCATCAATGCATACAAAATACTTTTTTCAGTCTTTGCAGCCTGAGCAGGGTTTGCTGTATCTGAAGATACATGAACAGGCTCTGAGTCCCTCTAGAACTCTCTATCTGTGTTTTATAAACAACATTGATGTTAGGAGCTAGTTTATCATTGAAAGTGAAAGTTAGTCACACAGTCATGTCCGACTCTTTGGGACCCCATGGACTATAGCCTGCCCAACTCCTCTGTCCATGGGATTCTCCAGGCAAGAGTACTGGAGTGGGTTGCCATTTCCTTCTCCAGGGGATCTTTCCGACCCAGGGATCGAACCCGAGTCTCCTGCATTGCAGCAGATTCTTTACCAACTCAGCCACTAGGAAAGACTGGTTTATCGTTACTATATTGCATAATGTGCTGTGCTTAGTCACTCAGTCATATCCAATTCTTTGAGACCCCATGGACTGTAGCCTGCCAGGATCTGCTGTCCATGGGGATTCTCCAGGCAAGAATATTGGAGTGGGTTGCCATGCCCTCTTCATAATATATAGTAGAAAAAAGTGAAGTTGCTCAGTCATGTCTGACTCTCTGCAACCCCATAGACTGTAGCCTACCACGATCCTCCGTCCATGTAATTTTCCAGGCAAGAGTACTCGAATTGGTTGCCATTTCGTTCTCCAGGGGATCTTCACAACCCAGGGATCGAACCCGGGTCTTCCACATATAATAATAGAGTCTTATTACTTATACAAGAATGGCAAATACATGGCATGTATTATTTCCTGTCAATAGAATACATTTGTGTGTGCTTAGTGGCTCAGTCGTGTCTGACTCTTTGTGACCCCATGGGGTGTAGCCCACCAGGCGCCTCTGTCCTCTGGAGAATCCTCAGATTCCCCAGGCAAGAATACTGGAATGTGTTGCCATGCCCTCTTTCAGGGGTTCTTCCCAACCCAGGGATCCCGCCCAAGTCTCCCAAATCTCAGGTGATTCTTTACTGTCTGAGCCACCAGAGAAACTCAGAGAGGTCCTCTTTATATACACTTCCCCATGGATCCACATAGGACCTTAGAATGCTTCTCAGCACAATGCTCCAAGTTGGCATCTTAATTTGCCACTTAGAGTATAATAAATTTTCTTGTTTTATTATCATCATTGGATTTACTCAGTCCTGAAATATTTCATCATAAACATCACAGGCATTATAACATCCAAGAAATTATCGAAGCTCATATGTTAAGATAGACAGCCCTGCTCGGCAGTAAAGCTAAGACGACCCTCACCACACTGTTGGTCCTGTTGGCAGATTTTAGTTCTCTGAACAGAACAGTGACTAATATTGCTGGTAAATCTTGTGTATACACTGCAATTTCATAAGGTTACAATAAAGTGTCCAGATTGTAGTAAGGCAATTCTCACTTTGCCCAGTGCCACATTATCTAAAACATGTGCTCATGAACTGCACCCTTGCTTTCCACAGTTCTTTTGTAACTGAGATTTAATCTGCATTGACACTGTACCATGCCAAGCGAAGACATAGTTGTGACATGTAATTCAGTTCAGTTCAGTTCAGTCGCTTAGTCGTGTCCAACTCTCACAAATTGTCTGAATTACAGAATAATAACCTAGCTCAGTATCTTCTGTGCTTTCTGCTCCAATGTAGAAAGTCACACAGCACATGCTGTTTAAGACCAGGTTTACTGATGGAAGCTGTGCTCTAGAGTATGTTGGTTAACTATCTAAGCACACATTCTCTTTAAATTGCTGGGGAAAGGAAATATTCTGTGGCCGAAAAATCACTTGAAAGATTCCCACTAACTATTTTCATCTTTTAAAAATAAGATCCCATACTTATGCCAGAATATCTTGGTTTAGAGTAGTAAAGAAAGCAAACTAAAGTAGAATATCACATACTAATGCATATGTGTAGAATCTAGAAAAATGGTATAGATGATCTTATTTGCAAAGCAGAAGTAGAGATATGAATATAGAGAACAAACAAATGGGTACAAAGTGGGAAGAGGGTGTGGGAGGAATTGGGAGATTGGAATTGACACATATACATTATTGATACTATGTATAAAATGGGTAACTAATGAGAACCTGGGCTTCCCAGGTGGTGCTCATAGTAAAGAACCCACCTGCTGATGCAGGAGATATAAGAGATGAGGGTTTAATCCCTGCGTGAGTAAGATTCCCTGGAGGAGAGCTTGGCAATCCACTCCAATATTCTTGCCTAGAGAATCCAATGGACAGAGGAGCCCAGCGGGCTACAGTCCATAGAGTCACAAAGAGTCAGACACGACTGAGGTGGCTTAGCACACACATGCATTGAGAACCTACTGGATAGCACAGGGAATTCTACTTAATGCTCTGTAATGACCTGAATGGGAAGGAAGCCCAAAAGGGAGAGGATATATGTGTATGTCTGGCTGATTCATTTTGCTGTATGGTAGAAACTAACACAACACTGTAAAACAACTATACTCCAATAAAAATTAATCTAAAAAATATAAATATGACTTCAACAGGCCCAGATAGAGATAACAACTACTTTGATCCAGCTCAGCTATTAACTGAACATCTGTTTCCTCATTCCCAATATACATGTTGAAATCCCAGCTCCCAGTGTGATGATATTCAAAGAGCTGGGGTGTCTGGGGGATAATTAGGTTGTGAGGGTGGACGCTCATAAACAGGATTAGTGCCCTCATAAGAAGAGACACAAGAGAACTGGCTTCCTGTCTGCTCTCCACCATGGGGGATGCGATGGGAAGAAGGCTGTCTGCAAACTAGCAAGAGGCTCTTACCAGACACTGGGTCTGCCAGCACCTTGATCTTGGACTTTTCAACCTTCAGAGCTATAAGAAGTAAATCGTTGTTGTTCAGTTTCTAAGTCATGTCCAGCTCTTCATGACCCCATGGACTGCATCATCCCAGGCTTCCCTGTCCTTCACCATCACCCAGAGTTTATTCAAACTCATATCCATTGAGTCAGTGATGCCATCCAATCATCTCATCCTCTGCCACCCCCTTCTCCTCTTGCCTTCAATCTTCCCCAGATCTTTTCCAATGAGTTGTCTCTTGCATCAGGCGACCAAAGCTTCGGCTTTCGCATCAGTCCTTCCAGTGAATATTCAGAGTTGATTTCCTTTAATATTTGTTTAAACCATCCAGTCAATGATATTTTCATTAGAGCAGTGCAAACCAGCTATGACAAACACGGTTCCAAATCGCATAGTGTGCAAACACAAAGTTGTGAAAGGAGCCTCACTCCTTGATTTCTAACAACAGTACTATTTCTGTGGCTGATGACCAATTCACCATTGTCCCTATCCTGGACTGTTGTTGGAGACATACTTATCTTTGACCTGCCTTCAAGACAAAAGGCTAACTTACAGTAAGAAAAACTTTGTCTTGCAAACAAGTTTGGGAAATTCTAGAATTAGAACAAAACAAGCAGTTATGTTTATTGAAAGTTTACTATCAAGTTTCAGTTTCTGCTCCTGTCTATTGTTTGTGGTGTTGCTTAATTACCATTTTTACTTGCCAGTAACATTCTCTCAGCCTTTAAAAATGTCCATTTCCCCAAATATGATGCTACAGAGTAAGACTCATTCTGTTGTAAGGACAGAGGTACAAACAATTTTAAAGCAAGAAGCATCCATGAAAAAAAAAATCGACTAGTCCAATTTTTCATTTTAAATATTAGGAAATTGATAGCTCAGATTTAAGTGATATGGCCGATGTCTCATAACTTTTAAGAAGTGAAGCTCTGTCTTTCTCTAAATCTTCCATTCTGGGAAGTAGCATAGAATAGTTTTGTGAGCATATAGATAATTCCTGGGAGGAAACATGGAAAATAAAAGACGAATTGCTTTCATAGGCAGATTTCTGGGTAATTTCCCTCATTTTAAACTTCTTTTATTATTCTTACAATATGTTTTACAATGACTAAAAACGGGGAAAATAAGAAAGAAGCAAATTGCAAACAATTCGATGTACCAGCTCTTTGTGGAAGATAACATATTTAACATATGTTTCTCAAGGATACAGCAGCCTGGAGGAAAAGCAGTTTGAAATAACAGCAATGAGAAGTATTTTTCTGACTCAAGCCTTGCCCACAGGATTGTAAGACATTTAGCCTCCCTTAAATTCTTCCCAACCGTTCAGAAAGTGATTATCTCAGGACATTTCATATGAGCACATACTCTCACTCCTCTAGCTCCATGTTAAGCCTACCAATTCTTTTTTTTAATTAATTAATTTATTTTAATTGGAGGCTAATTACTTTACAATATTATAGTGGTTTTTGCCATACCTTGACATGAGTCAGCCATGGGTGTACATGTGTCCCCATCCTGAACCCCCGCACCACCACCTCCCTCTTCATCCCATCCCTCAGGGTCATCCCAGTGCACTGGCCCTGAGCGCCCTGTCTCATGCACAGAACCTGGACTGGTGATTTGTTTCACATATGGTAATATACATGTTTCAACGCCTACCAATTCTTATTCACTGTGCTCTGCTGCTGCTTCTCTAGGTCAGTCACTGAGACATCCCTGCATCCTTTCAAGAGAGAAGTCTGGGAATCAGAACCAGTCAGTGGAGATGGTGCCACATATCCCCTAGATGACTGTGTCTGGATTATTCTCTGCTAACCATGACTCTTTTTTTTTTTAATTAATTTTTATTGGTGTATGGTTGTTTACAATGTTGTGTTAGTTTCTACTGTAGAACAAAATGAATCGGCCATACACATACATATGCCCTCCGTTTTGGACTTCCTTCCCATTCAGGTCACCACAGTGTAGAAAGTAGGATAACTTGATAATGAAAGCAGGCATAGCAAAGAGCTGCTGCCTCCTCGGTCCAGCACACTTTGGTGATCCTTACCTGAGGAGTGAGATCCGGGTGCTGGCTGTGAAAAGACTTTCTCCAGATGATTTCAGACTGAGGGCTTCCTAGGGAAGAAACTATTGTGGGCCAAAATATGTTTGCTCAGAGGTCATCTGGGGGCCTACTGATCTCGGTCTGTGACACCAAAGTGGAAACGGAGCTTCTGCCTTCGCTGCCGTTTTGGAGTCCAGAGCTTGTGTTGGATTCTCTTGGGGAAATAATGAACCAGCCCGAGGCATGCACCCAGCTACCACCTGAAAGGTGAGAGTTTGCAAATCCCCCACTGGGGCAGAGGGCCAGGCTTCCTTTGCAGACAGGTCTAGTGGTGTTTCGTAGGAAGTGGGTTGGGTCATCAGGCTGAGAGAGAGGATGGATTCAAAGTGAAAATGTAGAAGGATAAGAAGGACCAAAGGGAGAAGGCCATTGGGAGGGAGAGGAGGTCTCCTGGAAACTCCCGCCGCATGCCATTTCCCCTCCTCGGTGGAAACCAGTGCCTTAGGTATGGTCACTGGTGGCTCTTCTGGCTCTTCAATAAGACAGCAGCTTTTCCTCCATCTGGGTCAGTGTGCGTGGAGGTTGGAAAGATAGGACAGTGGTACTTGGGAAGGACCCAACACCTGCTTCCTGTTTGCCCAGATGGAGACGAGAGCCTCAGGAGGCGGAAAAGAGGGTGGAGAGGAATGTATTAGAATGTATTAGAGGAGGATAAGACTCCCAAGAGCACACAACTCGAGTCCTTGAGTCGCTCAGCACATCAATTTCCCTGGCCTTTCCCTCACTGGGCAGCTAGAGGGATGGCTGCCCAGTTCCAGGAAGCTGCATTCAGATCACTGTCCATGCCGATGGCGGCCCTTGGGAGCATGACATGTGAATCTATTTGTATTCCAGTGCAACAGATGACCACAGTTTAGAAGACAATACGAATTTGCTCTCTTACAATTCTGTAACTCAGAAAATCCAAAGTCATTTTCACAACACTGAAATCAGAGTCAGAAACTCCGTATTCCTTAGAAGGCTCTATGGGAAGACCCTCATCTTCTCCAGCTTATAGGAGCTGCCCATACTCCTTGGCTCATGACTGTTTTCTGCATCTTCAAAGCCAACATTATAGCATCTTCTCTCTTCCCTCTGCTTTCTTCCTGCATCTTCTCATTCTGACTCTGATCTCCCTGCTTCTCTCTTTAAAGGACCTTTGTGATGACATTGGACCCATTCAGACAATCTAGGATAATCACACCTAAGTGCCTGTTACTGGGTAAGGTGACATATTCACAGGTTCAGGAGATTTGGAAGTGGGCATCTTGGTGGGGGAGGTGGCATGATTCAGCCCATCATAAGGTGCGTAGTCTGTGCAGTATGATACTTGTGGATGCCCTAAGAAGGGACTTCTTTACCCATGTTAGTGAAGCTGATTCTGGACTTGGGCCATTGTAGCTCTACTTCTTACACATTGACCTCCTAGGCCCCTGCTATTAGGAGTCACACCTACTGAACTGAAGGCTGCATCCCCTGAATATTCTGTCCCATCATTATTGCATGGACCCCAGAACAGTGGACCCTCCACTATTCACAGCAAAGTCTGAGTAGTATTGTCAAATTGACCTCTCCTTCCATTGCTAGTCCATTGTTACAAACAAATTTCATACTTTTTTACTCCATTTTTCCCAGGGATGACTCTCCCTCCTGGATCTTTCTTGTGCAGAGAGGGTACTTTCACATCAGCCCCACAGAACAAGTCAGAACACCCACATGTGTCTGAATCCTCATTAAATCAGATACAGGTTAGACCCTTGAGCTAGGATCCTTCTGCCATCATGACTCATGATAAAAGTTTTTTCAGTCTGAATATATACACCAATGAAACAACCTGTTGATCTATTTCTTTTCAATAAAGTAACAATTCTGAGGGCGTCAGATTTAAGCAAAACCTGCACAATATCAATTACAATAAATTATTTAACTATGCAATTTGGAAAAATTATATTTGGCATTATGTAAATGCAGCTTCTCAATAACACAAGGAGTTTATTCTATTAAAATTTATTACTTTAAGATAAATAGAAAGTAGATTTGTCAAAACCAGATAAGCCTTGCTACTGATACCACTAATAATACTGATAACAATAAGTAATAATAAGATCCTCAAATAAATGATGGATGTTTTGCTCTGGTCTCATGGCCTGGTTGGCTTATACACAAACCAGGAATGCCAAGGGGTAGCCACATCTATTCTGCTTTGTCTTCCAACACCTGATTATCAAGGGTTAGGATGGAGTGGCTGAGTAGATATCATCTTCTAATGCTCCTTTTAAAAACAATATAATAGAAAAACTGTCATGGGGATGTGCAATTGGTATATCAACTTCAAGTCCAGACTCCCAGTAGAAAGAGGTTCTTCCTGCCAAAGCACCATCCCAACACCCACATACAGTCATTGTAAGGCTCAGGGGACCCTGATCTCACAAAGAGGACAAATCTAACAGAGATTAGACACACAAAAAAACTCAAGAGTAAAGGAATGCATTGCTGCAGCTCCTCCATCTGAGGTTAAAATCAGAAGACTAGGAAATATCACTGACTGGTAATAAGTAAGAACTGAAATTAAGAAAGCCATATGTTGAAGGACAAAAGGACCTGAATCACCCAGAAAAAAACAGAAATTGGACCAGAGCTGTTACCATTTCATTTTTTATGTGATAAAATTGATGCTGATATCAGGCATCTCACTACAACCATATACAACCAGTTCTCATTCTAAAGCAGAGTCCAGTTATTCATAACATAAGGAACACAGTAGCTACACAACCTTCAAAGGTCAAAAAGCACCAGTATTTTTCATTTCATGTACTCAACATGCATTAGCTCTGAGCACCATTTGCAAAGGTCAGCAAAATGCCAGTCTGAAATTTTAGGTCAATTTCATAATATTTTGATGTATAAAGCCTTCTCTGGGCATTATTATGTAAGGGTAACTGAATCAGATTAACTTTGCTCGTCTTGGATCTCATTCCCAAAGTAGAGGAAGACAATAAGTAGCCTCTATCATGGGATTCTGCTTTAGGGAGATTTGTAGTTCTGTTTAGGTTTCATGAAGTCTCTCTTTTCCAGATACGCAGGCCATGAGCTAATTAGGGATCCACGAGCTGCACTGTGTGCTTTGTAAAATGAAGGGAGAAGAACTTCCTGGAGTCCCTTAAAGGTTAGGATCTAGGGAAATGAAGAGAAGGTGAAAATATGAGGGGGATTTTGTTGTTGTTCAGTCATTAAGTCCTGTCCAACTCCTTGGGACCACATGAATTGCAACACATCAGGCCTCCCTGTCCTTCACTACCTTCTGGAGTTTGCTCAAATCCATGTCCATTGAATTGGTGATACTGTCCAACCATCTCATCCTCTGTTACCCTTTCTCCACCTTCCCTCAATCTTTCCTGACATCAGGGTCTTTTCCAATGAGTCTGTTCTTTTCATCAAGCGACCAAAGTATTGGAGCTTCAGCTTCAGGATCAGTCCTTCCAATGAATATACAGTGTTGATTTTCTTTAGGATTGACTGGTTTGATCTCCTTGCAGTCCAAGGGACTCTCAAGAGTCTTCTCCAACACCACAATTTTAAATTCTTTGGTGCTCAGCCTTCTTTATGGCCCAATTCTCACATCTTTACATGACTACAGGAAAAACCAGTCTGTTAGGTCCTTACTGTTTATATCCTTTATCATGTCCATCTGTGCATGAAATGTTCCCTTCATATCTCCAATTTTCTTGAAGAGCTCTCTAGTCTTTCCCATTCTATTGTTTTCCTCTACTTGTTTTCATTGTTTGCAAGAGATACCTGGAATAAGAGGCAAGTTTGGCCATAGAATACAAAATGAAGCAGGGCAAAGGCTAACACAGTTTTGTGAAGAGAACTCATTGGTCATGGCAAACACCTTCTTCCAACAACACAAGAGACGACTCTATATGTGGACATCATCAAATGGTTAATACAGAAATCAGATTGATTATATTCTTTGCAGCTAAAAATGGAGAAACTCTATACAGTCTGCAAAAACAAGACCTGAAGCTGACTGTGGCTCAGATCATTAGCTCCTTATTGCAAAATTCAGGCTTCAATGGAAGAAAGTAGGGAAAACCACTACGCCATTCAGGTATGAGCAAAATAAAATCCTATATGATTATACAGTGAAGTGAGAAATAGATTCAAAGGATTAGATCTGATAGACAGAGTGCCTGAAGAACTATGGACAGAGGTTCGTGACATTGTACAGGAGGCAGTGACCAAAACATCCCAAAGAAAAAGAAACGCATAAAGGCAAAGTAGTTGTCTGAGGATGCTTCACAAATAACTGAGGAGAGAAGAGAAGTGAAAGGCAAAGGAGAAAGGGAAAGATATACCCAACTGAATGCAGAGTTCCAGAGAATAGCAAGGCAAGATAAGAAGGCATTCTTAAATGAACAATACCAAGAAGTAGAGGGGAATTTGGACTAAGGTGATAATAGGAAACCTTTCCATTTGCAGGGTCTGCTGTATATTTAAATGCTAGGTGTGAGTGCTTTTACTGGAGTGAGGGGGCTCGTGGAAAATGAGTAACGTTCCATACTTCAGTCAGTATGGAGCGGAGAAGTGAGAGAAATTCTGGGAGGTGAGAACAAGAGTTCCGTAGGAGCCAAGAGTGACCAGGAGAACATGAGTCCTCTGGGAAGTAAGAAATGTAGGGAGGTTTTGGACTTCCCACCACGTGTGGGTTAAAGCCAGACTGCGCTTCCTCCACTTCAAGAGATTGTGGGGCCTCCTTGGACATCTGAGTTATGCTTATTTCAAGAAAGTCAGTGTCAGCTTTTTAGAGAAAGTAATGTTTTACAAACCTCATGCAGCAAAGGTGAGTTAGGAAACCGCAGCCCCGTGTTATCACAACTCGGGCAAGAAGAGGGGGACTCAGATGCTCAAAGGAGAATTCTGTGGCGGAAGCTGGGAAGGAACAAGGACAGGGAAGCACGGAGGGAAATAGAGTATATTTGGTGGGAAAGTGGGAGAAGGAACTGAGGCAACCGTGGGATGTAGAGACAAGTGACACCATGATGGTGGTAACCACAGGAGGACTCATTTTGGAGTGCCATGGTGAGGTGGAAAAGCTGATTGAGTTGTTGAGGACTCTCTGATCATCAGACTGAAACATTTTGAAGGAGGGGAAAGCTCTAAGACAGAACAATCATTTTTGAAAACTGAGCTTAGTTTTGGCTCCCATTTAAGTCAGTCCTGGTGATTCAAGTTTGTTAATCTTTCTAAATATTACAATATGTGGCAAAGTGAAAGAAGCTTTCTGACAGATTAAGTTACTTTTTCACTGAGTAACATGGGAAATCTGTCAGTGAAGCCAGTGAGTTTCAGACTTCTGAATGAAAGACAATTAATAATGTATCTAGCAGATGAACAAAGCCAGCCAATGTAATTACAGTAGAACTTGAGAAATTGGCCAAAAACAGTCAGGCACACTATTTGAAGAAAGGAAATCTCCCTCACTCCAACCACACAAAATCAACAGCAAAAAGTCATTTTAGAGTCTCTCTTAAAGGAAGTAAACTTATGCCAGGAAGATCCATTTTAAGAGCCTTAAAAATAACTGGGTGGGCGGTCAAGTAAACCTTAATATGTTCTCTTGATGAATGAATCCTTTAGTATTATGAAATGGGCCTCTTTATTGCTAATAATATTCCTTGTTTGGAAATCTGATATTAATACAGGCAGTCCAGATTTCTTTGGATTAGTACTCTCATGGGGTATCTTTTCCCGTCCTTTTACTTTAAAAAGAGTCAGTTTTATTGAAGTATAATTTACATACAAAATGTTTACCAATTTTAGGAATATTACTTGAGAAGTTTTGATTAATGTGTATGACCATTAACCGCCATCCTTGTTATGATCTAGAGCATTTCCTTCACCCTTTCAAGTACCATCATATCCTTTATTTATTTTTTTTTAGATCTTATTTTAATTTATTTTATTTTTTTTTTAATTTTATTTTATTTTTAAACTTTACATAATTGTATTAGTTTTGCCAAATATCAAAATGAATCCGCCACAGGTATATCCTTTAATGTCACTTTCTTCCCTGTATTCCTGAACCCTGTCCATCCCTGATTTCCTCTCTGTTCCTATGGTTTTGCCTTTTTCAGAGTGTCATGCAGATAGAATCATACAGCATATAGTCTTTTGCATCATACATGTGTAAAATTGCACTTGTAAGATTTCTGCCCTTTCCATATCCTCACCAACACATTAATTCCTTTCAGTTTTAGCTATTCTCTCCTTTTAGCTGTTATTCCCTTTGATTTTACCTAACATAGTAGATCTGTACTGGTATCTCACTGTGGTTTTCGTTGGACATTTTCCTAACACTAATGATATGGAGAACCTCTTTATGTGCTTATTTACTACTTACTATTTGCTTATATTAATTTTTGTTGTTCAGTTGCCAAGTCATATCTGACTCTTTTTGACCCCATGGACTGCTGCACGCCAGGCCTCCCTGTTCCTCACCATCTCCTGGAGTTTGCCCAAGTTCATGTCCTTTGAATTAATGATGCCTTCCAACCATCTCATCCTCTGTTGCCCTCTTCTCTTTCTGCCTTCAATCTTTCCCAGCATCAGGGTCTTTTCCAATGAGTTGGCTGTTCATATCAGGTGGCCAAAGTATTGGAGCTTCAGCTTCAGAATCAGTCCTTTCAATAAATATCCACGGTTGATTTCCTTTAGGATTGACTGGTTGGCTCTCCTTGCTGTCCAAGGGATTCTTAAGAGTCTTCACCAGTATCACAGTTCAAAGGCACCAATTCTACAGCACTCTGCCTTCTTTATGGTCCATATATGAGTATTAAGTGTACTAAAATCATTTTTCCCTTTTTAACTGGCTTATGAGATTTTTTATATATCCTGATTACAAGTCTAGATAAATGTTTTGCAAATATTTTATCCCAATTTGTGACTAGACTGTATTTTCTTTACAGAATTTTTCTAAAACAACTGTTTTCAGTCAGTTGGCAGTTCAGCCACTCAGTCATGTCTGACTCTTTGTGATGCCATGGACTACAGCATGCCAGGCTTCCCTGTCCATCACCAACTCCCAAAGTTTACTCAAACTTATGTCCATCTAGTCGGTGATGCCATCCAACTATCTCATACTCTATTTTCCCCTTTTCCTCCTGCCTTCAATCATTCCCAGCATCAGGGTCTTTTCCAAATGAGTCAGTTTTTCACATCAGGTGGCCAAAGTATTGGAGCTTCAGCATCAGTCCTTTCAATGAATATTCAGGACTGATTTCCTTCAGAATGGACTGGTTGGATCTCCTTGCAGTCCAAGGGACTCTCAAGAGTCTTCTCCAACACCACAGTTCAAAGGCATCAATTTTTTGGCACTCAGCTTTCTTTATCATCCAACTCTCACATCCATCATGACTACTGGAAAAACCATAGCTTTGACTAGATGGACCTTTGTTGGCAAAGTAATTAGTTTTTTATATAGTGTCTAGGTTGGTCATAGCCTTTCTTCCAAGGAGCAAGCGTCTTTTAATTTCGTGGCTGCAGTTTTAAATTTTACCAAAGTACTACTAAAATTTTTTCTGTTATAGTTTGTGCTGTTTTTATCCTACTTAAAAATTTTTACCTAGTGCATCTCTATATTTTCTTTTAGGTTTTCTTATAGAGTTAGCAGCTTTGACTTGTACATTTAGATCCATGATTCATTTGAAATACAATGTATACTATGTGTTAAGATTTCAAGGTTTTAAATATAGATACGTGATGTTTCCAGTATCATTTGTTGAAAAGATTTTTACTTGTTGGATTGCCTTTGCACCTCTGTCCAGAGTCAATTATATGTATAAACTAGGTATACATCTTATACCAATATCACACTGCTTCATTACTGCAGTTTGCAGTAAGACTTGAATTCTGGTTGTGCAAACTTCCAACTTTGTTCTTCTTTATCAAAATTGTTCTAGCAATTTTAAGATCTGTGAATTTCCATAAAGATAAGAACTTCTTATCTACAAAATAGTATTTCAAATGTCAACAAAAGCATCTCTGGGGATTTTATCTGGGATTATATTGAAAATGTAGTTCAATTTGGGGGAAATTGAAATCTAAATGACAAAATCTTCTGAGCCAGGAACATGATCTATCTCTCCATTTGTTTTAGTCTTATTTAAGTTCTCTCAGAAATTCTTTGTTGTTTTCAGCACATAGTATTTCAAAAATTTTGTTAAACTTATACCTGAATATTTCATATTTCTACTTCTTTTGATAATGACATTGAAAAAAGTTTCAATTACTAGTTGTTTGTTTCCTTTTAAAGTGAAAGTGTTTGTCGCCCAGTCGTGTCCAACTCTTTGTGACCCTGTGGACTTTAGCCCACCAGGCTTCTCTGTCTATGAAATTCTCCAGGCAAAAATACAAAAAAAAAAAAAAAAAAAAGTAGATTGCCATTTCCTTCTCCAGGGGATCTTCCCAATCCAAGGATTGAATCCAGGTGTCCTGCATTGCAGGCAGATTCTTTTCCATCTTGGCCACCAGAAAAGCTTGCTTGTTTCCTAGTGTATAGAAATACAATTGATTTTTGGATATTGACTCTGGGTTCTATGACTTTCCTAAATTATTTACTAGCTCTAGGTTGCTATTTTAGATTTCATAGAACTTTCTACCTAGACCGTCATGTTGTCCGTGAAGAAAGACAGTCTTATTTCAGTTTTTCAATACTAGTGTCTTTTATTTATTTTTCTTGCCTCACTTCACTGAACAGAACCTCTGCTATGAAGCTGAACAGAAGGGGTGAACAATTCAATTACCTAGTTCTCAGTTTTAAGAGAAAAACATGCAGTCTTTCATAACTATATTAATGTTAGCTGTTGAAAGCTGTCCTTTATCATGAAGATCAATTCATTCTTAGGTTACTTAAATTTTTTATCATGAATTAATATTGATTTTTTCCAGATAATTTTTCTGCATCTATTAAGAGAACTTTTCAATGTTAAACTAATCTTGTGTTTTGGGGATAAAGTCATAGCTTTAGTCAAAGCTTATATTTACACAAATATGTTTATACTCCTTGATTAAACTTTTTTATGTTTTGTTAAGGACTTTTGGATTTATGCTCATCTGAATATTTGTCTATGGTTTTCATAACTCTTTGTCTAGTTTTGATGCTAGTGTAAAGCTTGCTTCATAAAATGAGTTGGAAAGTATAACTTTCTCTTCTATTTTCTGGAAGAATTTATGCAGAGTCACTTTTGTTCCTTAAATGCTTTTTAGAATTCACTAGTGATGCCATCTGTTCCTAGAGGTTTTCTTTGTGGGAAGGTTTTACTGCAGTGAGACTCTTCAGATTATTTCTTCTTGGGTGAGCTTTAGTAATTTGTGTCTTTTAAAGAATGTGTCCATTTTGTTCAAATTGTCATATTTATTGGTTTATAGACTTGCTGGTAGTATTCCCTTATTAGTCTTGCAATGTTTATAGGATCTTTGGTGATGTCCTTCTTTTACTTCTGATTCTATTAATTTGGCCCTTTCCCATATTTCTTTATCAATCTGGCTAGAATTTTAAGAATTTTATTGATGTTTGTCATAGGACCAGCTTTAGATCCCATTGATTTCTTCTGTCATATTCTGCTTTAAATTTCTTTGATTTCTGCCCATATCTGTATTATTTCCTTGTCATTATTTTGAGTTTAATTACTTGTCTTTTTCTGGTCTCTTTAAAGTGGGAGTCCTAAGAGCACTGGCCTGAGAACTTCTTTGTTTTTAATTCTGTGTATTTTCCCAAAGTAATTATAAATTTTGATGAGTTATGTTTTTATTTTCCTTCAGTTCATAATGTTTCTAATCACTCATTTCATTTCTTTATTGACTCATGAATTATTTAGATACGTGTGCTTTAATTTCCAAACAATTTGACGTTTTCCAGATATCCATTTCCTATTGATTTCTAGTTCAATTTCATTATGGTCAAAGAGCATGTTTACTGTGATTACATCTTAAATTTGATGAGGCATTTTTTTAATGGCCCAGAACATAGTTCATCTTTGTGAATATTTTGTGTGAACATGAAAATAGTATGCAGTCTACTTTTTTTTAAAATTAATCTCAACTAGGCAAGTTAAAGTCATCCTGATGCATCCTGTATCACGCATCAAACATGGACTGGCGATTCATTTCACATATGATATTATACATGTTTCAATGCCATTCTCCCAAATCATCCCACCCTCACCTTCTCCCACAGAGTCCAAAAGACTGTTCTATACATCTGTGTCTCTTTTGCTGTCTCACATACAGGGTTATCATTACCATCTTTCTAAATTCCATATATATGCATTAGTATACTGTATTGGTGTTTTTCTTTCTGGCTTACTTCACTCTGTATAATAGGCTCCAGTTTCATCCACCTCATTAGAACTGATTCAAATGTATTCTTTTTAATGGCTGAGTAATACTTCATTGTGTATATGTACCACAGCTTTCTTTTTTTTTTAATTTAAATTTATTTACTTTAATTGGAGGCTAATTAATTTACAATATTGTATTGGTTTTGCCATGCATCAGCATGAATCCGCCATGGGTGTACACGTGTTCCCCATCCTGAACCCCCCTCCCACCTCCCTCCACATACCATCCCTCTGGGTCATCCCAGTGCACCAGCCCCAAGCATCCTGTATCATGCATCGAACCTGGACTGGTGATTTGTTTCTTATATGATATTATACCCATTTCAATGCCATTTTCCCAAATCATCCCCCCCTCTCCTTCTCCCATAGTGTCCAAAAGACTGTTCTATACATCTGTGTCTCTTTTGCTGTCTTGCATACAGGGTTATCATTACCATCTTTCTAAATTCCTTATATATGCATTAGTATACCGTATTGGTGTTTTTCTTTCTGGCTTACTTCACTCTGTATAATAGGCTCCAGTTTCATCCACCTCATTAGAACTGATTCAAATGTATTCTTTTTAATGGCTGAGTAATACTCCATTGTGTATATGTACCACAGCTTTCTTATCCATTCATCTGCTGATGGACATCTAGGTTGCTTCCATGTCCTGGCTATTATAAACAGTGCTGCGATGAACATTGGGGTACACGTGTCTCTTTCAATTCTGGTTTCCTCAGTGTGTATGCCCAGCAGTGGGATTGCTGGGTCATATGGCAGTTCTATTTCCAGTTTTTTAAGGAATCTTCACACTGTTCTCCATAGTGACTATACTAGTTTGCATTCCCACCAACAGTGTAAGAGGGTTCCCTTTTCTCCACACCCTCTCCAGCATTTATTGCTTGTAGACTTTTGGATCACAGCCATTCTGACTGGCGTGAAATGGTACCTCATTGTGGTTTTGATTTGCATTTCTCTGATAATGAGTGATGTTGAGCATCTTTTCATGTGTTTGTTAGCCATATGCATGTCTTCTTTGCGGAAATGTCTTTTCAGTTCTTTGGCCCATTTTTTGATTGGGTTGTTTATTTTTTCTGGAATTGAGCTGCAGGAGTTGCTTGTATATTTTTTGAGATTAATTCTTTGTCAGTTGCTTCATTTGCTATTATTTTCTCCCATTCTGAAGGCTGTCTTTTCACCTTGCTTACTGTTTCCTTTGTTGTGCAGAAGCTTTTTAATTTTAATTAGGTCCCATTTGCTTATTTTTGCTTTTACTTCCAATATTCTGAGAGGTGGGTCATAGAGGATCCTTCTGTGATTTATGTCGGAGAATGTTTTGCCTATGTTCTCCTCTAGGAGTTTTATAGTTTCTGGTCTTACATTTAGATCTTTAATCCATTTTGAGTTTATTTTTGTGTATGGTGTTAGAAAGTGGTCTAGTTTCATTCTTTTACAAGTGGTTGACCATTTTTCCAAGCACCACTTGTTAAAGAGATTGTCTTTTCTCCATTGTATATTCTTGCCTCCTTTGTCAAAGATAAGGTGTCCATAGGTGCATGGGTTTATCTCTGGGCTTTCTATTTTGTTCCATTGATCTATATTTCTGTCTTTGTGCCAGTACCATACTGTCTTGATGACTGTGGCTTTGTAGTAGAGCCTGAAGTCAGGCAGGTTGATTCCTCCAGTTCCATTCTTCTTTCTCAAGATTGCTTTGACTATTTGAGGTTTTTTGTATTTCCATACAAATTGTGAAATGATTTGTTCTAGCTCTGTGAAAAATACCATTGGTACTTGATAGGGATTGCATTGAATCTATAGATTGTTTTGGGTAGTATACTCATTTTCACTATATTGGTTCTTCCAGTCCTTGAACACAGTATATTCCTCCATCTATTAGAGTCCTCTTTGATTTATTTCACCAGTGTTTTATAGTTTTTTATATATAGGTCTTTTGTTTCTTTAGGTAGATAATTCCTAAGTATTTTATTCTTTTTGTTGCAATGGTAAATTGAATTGTTTCCTTAATTTCTCTCTCTATTTTCTCATTATTAGTGTATAGGAATGCAAGGGATTTCTGTGTGTTGATTTTATATCCTGTAACTTTACTACACTCATTGATTAGCTCTAGTAATTTTCTGGTGGAGTCTTTAGGGTTTTCTATGTAGAGGATCATGTCATCTGCAAATAGTGAGAGTTTTACTTCTTCTTTTCCAATCTGGATTCCTTGTATTTCTTTTTCTGGTCTAATTGCTGTGGCCAAAACTATGTTGAATAGTAGTGGTGAAAGTGGGCACCCTTGTCTTGTTCCTGACTTTAGGGGACATGCTTTCAATTTTTCACCATTGAGGATAATGTTTGCTGTGGGTTTGTCATATATAGCTTTTACTATGTTGAGGTATATTCTTTCTATTCCTGCTTTCTGGGGAGTTTTTGTCATAAATGGATGCTGAGTTTTGTCAAAGGCTTTCTCTGCATCTATTGAGATAATCATATGGTTTTTATTTTTCAATGTGTTAATGTGGTGTATTACATTGATTGATTTGCGGATATTGAAGAATCCTTGCATCCCTGGGATAAAGCCCACTTGGTCATGATGTATGATCTTTTTAATGTGTTGTTGGATTCTGATTGCTAGAATTTTGTTAAGGATTTTTGCATCTATGTTTATCAGTGATATTGGCCTGTAGTTTTCTTTTTTTGTGGCATCTTTGTCAGGTTTTGGTATTAAGGTGATGGTGGCCTCATACAATGAGTTTGGAAGTTTACCTTCCTCTGCAATTTTTGGGAAGAGTTTAAGTGGGATAGGTGTTAGCTCTTCTCTAAATTTTTGGTAGAATTCAGCTGTGAAGCATCTGGACCTGGGCTTTTGTTTGCTGGAAGATTTTTGATTACAGTTTCAATTTCCGTGCTTGTGATGGGCCTGTTAAGATTTTCTACTTATTCCTGGTTCAGTTTGGAAAGTTGTACTTTTCTAAAAATTTGTCCATTTCTTTCAAGTTGTCCACTTTATTGGCATATAATTGCTGATAGTAGTCTCGTATAATCCTTTGTATTTCTGTGTTGTCTGTTGTGATCTCTCCATTTTCATTTCTAATTTTGTTGATTTGATTTTTCTCCCTTTGTTTCTTGATGAGTCTGGCTAATGGTTTGTCAATTTTATTTATCCTCTCAAAGAACCAGCTTTTGGTTTTGTTGATTTTTGCTATGGTCTCTTTTGTTTCTTTTGCATTTATTTCTGCCCTAATTTTTAACATTTCTTTCCTTCTGCTAACCCTGGGGTTCTTCATTTCTTCCTTTTCTAGTTGCTTTAGGTGTAGAGTCAGGTTATTTATTTTACTTTTTTCTTATTTTTTGAGGTATGCCTGTATTGCTATGAACTTTCCCCTTAGCACTGCTTTTACAGTGTATCACAGATTTTAGGTTTTTGTGTTTTCATTTTCATTCATTTCTATGCATATTTTGATTTCTTTTTTGATTTCTTCTGTGATTTGTTGGTTATTCAGCAGCTTGTTGTTCAGCCTCCAAATGTTGGAATTTTTAATAGTTTTTCTTCTGTAATTAAGATCCAGTCTTACTGCATTGTGGTCAGAAAAGATGGTTGGAATGATTTCAATTTTTTTGAATTTACCAAGGCTAGATTTATGGCCCAGGATGTGATCTATCTTGGAGAAGGTTCTGTGTGTGCTTGAGAAAAAGGTGAAATTCACTGTTTTGGGGTTAAATGTCCTATAGATACCAATTAGGTCTAACTGGTCTATTGTATCATTTAAGTTTGTGTTTTCTTGTTAGTTTTCTGCTTAGTTGGTCTATCCATAGGTGTGAGTGAGGTATTAAAGTCTCCCCCTATTATTGTGTTATTGTTAATTTCCCCTTTCATAATTGTTAGCATTGGTCTTACATATTGCAGTGCTCCTATGTTGGCTGCATATATATATTTACAATGTTGTATCTTCTTCTTGGATTGATCCTTTGATCATTATGTAGCATTCTTCTTTGTCTCTTTTCACAGCCTTTGCTTTAAAGTCTATTTTACCTGATATGAGTATTGCTACTCCTGCTTTCTTTTGGTCTCTATTTGCATCGAATATCTTTTTCCAGCCAATCACTTTCAGTCTGTATGTGTGCCTTGTTTTGAGTTGGGTCTCTTGTAGACAACATACATAGAGGTCTTCTTTTCGTATCCATTCAGATGGGCTCGATAAAGGACAGAAATGGTATGGACCTAACAGAAGCAAAAGATATTAAGAAGAGATGGCAAGAATACAAAGAAGAACTGTACAAAAAAGATCTTCACAACCCAGATAATTATGATGGTGTGATCACTGACCTAGAGCCAGACATCCTGGAATGTGAAGTCAAGTGGGCCTTAGAAAGCATCACTATGAACAAAGCTAGTGGAGGTGATGGAATTCCAGTTGAGCTATTTCAAATCCTGAAAGATGATGCTGTGAAAGTGCTGCACTCAATATGCCAGCAAATTTGGAAAACTCAGCAGTGGCCACAGGACTGGAAAAGGTCAGTTTTCATTCCAATCCCAAAGAAAGGCAATGCCAAAGAATGCTCAAACTACCACACAATTGCACTCATCTCACACGCTAGTAAAGTAATGCTCAAAATTCTCCAAGCCAGGCTTCAGCAATATGTGAACTGTGAACTTCCTGATGTTCAAGCTGGTTTTAGAAAAGGCAGAGGAACCAGAGATCAAATTGCCAACATCCGCTGGATCATAGGAAAAGCAAGAGAGTTCCAGAAAGGCATCTATTTCTGCTTTCTTGACTATGCCAAAGCCTTTGACTGTGTGGATCACAATACACTGTGGAAAATTCTGAAAGAGATGGGAATACCAGACCACCTGATCTGCCTCTTGAGAAATCTGTATGCAGGTCAGGAAGCAACAGTTAGAACTGGACATGGAACAACAGACTGGTTCCAAATAGGAAAAGGAATATGTTAAGGCTGTATATTGTCACCCTGCTTATTTAACTTATATGCAGAGTCCATCATGAGAAACGCTGGACTGGAAGAAACACAAGCTGGAATCAAGATTGCCGGGAGAAATATCAATAACCTCAGATATGCAGATGACACCACCCTTATGGCAGAAAGTTAAGAGGAACTCAAAAGCCTCTTGATGAAAGTGAACGAGGAGAGTGAAAAAGTTGGCTTAAAGCTCAACATTCAGAAAACGAAGATTATGGCATCTGGTCCCAGCACTTCATGGGAAATAGATGGGGAAACAGTGAGAACAGTGTTAGACTTTATTTTTCTGGGCTCCAAAATCACTGCAGATGGTGATTGCAGCCATGAAATTAAAAGGCGCTTACTCCTTGGAAGGAAGGTTATGACCAACCTAGATAGCATATTGAAAAGCAGAGATAGTACTTTGCCAACAAAGGTCCATCTAGTCAAGGCCATGGTTTTTCCTGTGGTCATGTATGGATGTGAGAGTTGGACTGTGAAGAAGGCTGAGCGCCGAAGAATTGATGCTTTTGAACTGTGGTGTTGGAGAAGACTCTTGAGAGTCCCTTGGACTGTAAGGAGATCCAACCAGTCCATTCTGAAGGAGATCAGCCCTGGGATTTCTTTGGAAGGAATGATGCTAAAGCTGAAACTCCAGTATTTTGGCCACCTCATGCGAAGAGTTGACTCATTGGAAAAGACTCTGATGCTGGGAGGGTTTGGGGGCAGGAGGAGAAGGGGACGACAGAGGATGAGATGTTTGGATGGCATCACTGACTCAATGGACGGGAGTCTGGGTGAACTCCGGGAGTTGGTGAGGGACAGGGAGGCCTGGCGTGCTGAGATTCATGGGGTCACAAAGAGTGGGACACGACTGAGCGACTGAACTAAACTGAACTGAGCCAGTCTTTGTCTTTTGGTTGGGGCATTCAACCCATTTACATTTAAGGTAATTATTGATAAGTATGATCCCATTGCCATTTACTTTATTGTTTTGGGTTCAAGTTTATACTCCTTTTTTGTTTCCTGTCTAGAGAAGATCCTTTAGCATTTGTTGGAGAGCTGGTTTTATGGTGCTGAATTCTCTCTGCTTTTGCTTGTCTGTAAAGCTTTTGATTTCTTCTTCATATTTTAATGAGATCCTTGCTGGGTACAGTAATCTGGGCTGTAGGTTATTTTCTTTCATCACTTAAGTATGTCCTGCCATTCCCTCCTGGCCGGAAGAGTTTCTATTGAAAGATCAGCTGTTATCCTTATGGGAATCCCCTTGTGTGTTATTTGTTGTTTTTCCCTTGCTGCTTTTTAATATTTGTTCTTTGTGTTTGATCTTTGTTAATGCGATTAATATGTGTCTTGGGGTGTTTCGCCTTGTGTTGACCCTATTTGAGACTCTCTGGGTTTCTTGGACTTGGGTGATTATTTCCTTCCCCATTTTAGGGAAGTTTTCAAGTGTTATCTCCTCAAGTATTTTCTCATGGTCTTTCTTTTTGTCTTCTTCTTCTGAGACTCCTATGATTCGAATGTTGGGGCATTGAACATTGTCCCAGAGGTCTCTGAGATTGTCCTCATTTCTTTTAATTCGTTTTTCTTTTTTCCTCTCTGATTCATTTATTTCTACCATTCTATCTTCTACCGTACTAATCCTATCTTCTGCCTCTGTTATTCTACTGTTGGTTCCTTCCAGAGCATGGACATCACCAGATGGTCAACACCAAAATCAGACTGATTATATTCTTTGCAGCCAAAGATGGAGAAGTTCTATCCAGTCAGCAAAAACAAGACCGGGAGCTGACTGTGGCTCAGATCATGAACTCCTTATTGCCAAATTCAGACTGAAATTGAAGAAAGTAGGGAAAACCACTAGACCATTCAGGTATGACCTATATCAAATTCCTTATGATTATACAGTAGAAGTCCAAGGAGCGGTGGCTGCATGGGCGCAGGAGAGCCGAGAGGACCTACTCCACATTCAAGGTCAGGAGGGGCAGCTGTGAGTAGATACTCCTTGTCCAAGGTAAGGAGCAGTGGCTGTGCTTTGCTGGAGCAGCCATGAAGAGATACCCCGCTTCCAAGGTAAGAGAAACCCAAGTAAGACAGTAGATGTTGCGAGAGGCATCAGAGGGCAGACACACTAACCATATTCACAGAAAACTAGTCAATCTAATCACACAAACCACAGCCTTGTCTAACTCAATGAAACTAAGCCATGCCATGTGGGGCCACCCAAGACGGGCAGGTCATGGTGGATAGGTCTGACAGAATGTGGTCCACTGGAGAAGGGAATGGCAAACCACTTCAGTATTCTTGCCTGGAGAACCCCATGAACAGTATGAAAAGGCAAAATGATAGGATACTTAAAAAGGAACTCCCCAGGTCAGTAGGTGCTCAATATGCTACTGGAGATCAATGGAGAAATAACTCCAAAAAGAATGAAGGGATGGAGCCAAAGCAAAAACAATACCCAGTTGTGGATATGATTGGTGATAGGAGCAAAGTCCGATGTTATAAAGAGCAATATTGCATAGGAACCTGGAATGTTAGGTCCATGAATCAAAGCAAATTGGAAGTAGTCGAACAGGAGATGGCAAGAGTGAACAGCAACATTACAGGAATCAGTGAACTAAAATGGACTGGAATGGGTGAATTTAACTCAGATGACCATTATATCTACTACTGTGGGCAGGAATCCCTTAGCAGAAATGGAGTAGCCATCATGGTCAACAAAAGAGTCCGAAATGCAGTACTTGGATGCAATCTCAAAAACAACAGAATGATCTCTGTTCGTTTCTAAGGCAAACCATTCAATATCACAGTAATCCAAGTCTATGCCCCAACCAGTAATGCTGAAGAAACTGAAGTTGAACCGTTCTATGAAGACCTACAAGACTTTTTAGAACTAACACCCCCAAAAAATGTCATTTTCATTATAGGGGACAGGAATACAAAAGTAGGAAGTCAAGAAACACCTGGAGTAACAGGCAAATTTGGCTTTGGAATACGGAATGAAGCAGGACAAAGGCAAATAGAGTTTTGCCAAGAGAACACACTGGTCATAGCAAACACCCTCTTCCAACAACACAAGAGAAGACTCTACACATGGACATCACCAGATGGTCAACACCGAAATCAGATTGATTATATTCTTTGCAGCCAAAGATGGAGAAGCTCTATACAGTCAGCAAAAACAAGACCGGGAGCTGACTGTGGCTCAGATCATGAACTCCTTATTGCCAAATTCAGACTGAAATTGAAGAAAGTAGGGAAAACCACTAGACCATTTACATATGACCTAAATCAAATCCCTTATGATTATACAGTGGAAGTGAGAAATAGATTTAAGGGACTAGATCTGATAGTGTGCCTGATGAACTATGGATGGAGGTTCATGACATTGTACAGGACACAGGGATCAAGACCATCTCCATGGAAAAGAAATGAAAAAAGCAAAATGGCTGTCTGGGGAAGGCCTTACAAATAGCTGTGAAGAGAAGAGAAGTGAAAAGCAATGGAGAAAAGGAAAGATATAAGCATCTGAATGCAGAATTCCAGAGACTAGCAAGGAGAGGTAAGAAAGACTTCCTCAGCGATCAGTGCAAAGAAATAGAGGAAAACAATATAATGGGAAACACTACAGATCTCTTCAAGAACATTAGAGATATCAATGGAATATTTTATGCAAAGATGGGCTCGATAAAGGACAGAAATGGTATGGACCTAACACAAGCAGAAGATATTAAGAAGAGGTGGCAAGAATACACAGAAGAACTGTACAAAAAAGATCTTCACGACCCAGATAATCACAATGGTGTGATCGCTCACCTAGAGCCAGACATCCTGGAGTGTGAAGTCAAGTGGCCTTAGAAAGCATCATTACGAACAAAGTAGTGGAGGTGATGGAATACCAGTTGAGCTATTTCAAACCCTGGAAGATGATGCTGTGAAAGTGCTGCACTCAATATGCCAGCAAATTTGGAAAACTCAGCAGTGGCCTCAGGACTGGAAAAGGTCAGTTTTCATTCCAATCCCAAAGAAAGGCAATGCCAAAGAATGCTCAAACTACCACACAATTGCACTCATCTCACACGCTAGTAAAGTAATGCTCAAAATTCTCCAAGCCAGGCTTCAGCAATATGTGAACCATGAACTTCCTGATGTTCAAGCTGGTTTTAGAAAAGGGAGACGAACCAGAGATCAAATTGCCAACATCCGCTGGATCATCGAAAAAGCAAGGAAGTTCCAGAAAAACATCTATTTCTGCTTTACTGACTATGCCAAAGCCTTTGACTGTGTGGATCACAATCAACTATGGAAAATTCTGAAAGAGATGGGGATACCAGACCACCTGACCTCCCTCTTGAGAAACCTGTATGCAGGTCAGGAAGCAACAGTTAGAACTGGACATGGAACAACAGACTGGTTCCAAATAGGAAAAGGAATATGTTAAGGCTGTATATTGTCATCCTGCTTATTTAACTTATATGCAGAGTCCATCATGAGAAGCTCTGGTCTGGAAGAAGCACAAGGTGGAATCAGGATTGCCGGGAGAAATATCAATAACCTCAGATATGCAGATGACACCACCCTTATGGCAGAAAGTGAAGAAGAAGTAAAGAGCCTCTTGATGAAAGTGAACGAGGAGAGTGGAAAAGTTGGCTTAAAGCTCAACATTCAGAAAACGAAGATCATGGCATCTGGTCCCAGCACTTCATGGGAAATAGATGGGGAAACAGTGGAAATAGTGGCTGACTTTATTTTGGGGGGCTCCAAAATCACTGCAGATGGTGATTGCAGCCATGAAATTAAAAGATGCTTACTCCTTGGAAGGAAAGTTATGGCCAACCTAGATAGCATATTCAAAAGCAGAGACATTACTTTGCCAACAAAGGTCCATCTAGTCAAGGCTATGGTTTTTCCAGTGGTCATGTATGGATGTGAGAGTTGGACTGTGAAGAAGGCTGTGCACCGAAGAATTGATGCTTTTGAACTGTGGTGTTGGAGAAGACTCTTGAGAGTCCCTTGGACTGCAAGGAGATCCAACCAGTCCATTCTGAAGGAGATTAGTCCTGGGATTTCTTTGGAAGGACTGATGCTAAAGCTGAAACTCCAATACTTTGGCCACCTCATGCGAAGAGTTGACTCATTGGAAAAGACTCTGATGCTGGGAGGGATTGGGGGCAGTAGGAGAAGGGGATGACAGAGAATGAGATGGCTGAATAGCATCACCAACTCGATGGACAAGTATTTGGGTGAACTCTGGGAGTTGATTATGGACAGGGAGGCCTGGCATGCTGCAGTTGATGGGATCGCAAAGCATTGGAGACGACTGAGCAACTGAACTGAACTGATTGCATTATTCATTATATATTGACTCTTTTGTATTTCTTCTCGGTCCTTGTTAAACCTTTCTTGCATCTTCTCAATCCTTGTCTCCAGGCTATTTATCTGTAACTCCATTTTGTTTTCAAAATTTTGGATCATTTTCGCTGTCATTATTTACAATTCTTTATCAGGTAGATTCCTTATCACTTCCTCTTTTGTTTGGTTTGGTGGGCATTTATCCTGTTCCTTTACCTGCTGGGTATTCCTCTGTCTCTTCATCTGGTTTATATTGCTGTGTTTGGGGTGGCCTTTCTGTATTCTGGAAGTTTGTGGAGTTCTCTTTATTGTGGAGTTTCCTCACTATGGGTGGAGTTGTACAGGTGGCTTGTCAAGGTTTCCTGGATAGAGAAGCTTGTGTCGGTGTTCTGGTGGGTGGAGCTGGATTTCTTCTCTCTGGAGTGCAATGAAGTGTCAAGTAATGAGTTATGAGATGTCAGTGGGTTTGGAGTGACTTTGGGCAGCCTGTATATTGAAGTTCAGGGCTATGTTCCTGTGTTGCTGGAGAATTTACATGGTATGTCTTGTTCTGGAACTTGTTGGCCCTTGGGTGGTGCTTGGTTTCAGTTTAGATATGGAGGCATTTGATGAGCTACTCCTTTCGAAGACAATGGGCTGCTTTTCTGGGTGCCTGATGTCCTCTGCCAGCATTCAGAAGTTGTTTTGTGGAATTTACTCAGTGTTCAAATGTTCTTTTGATGAATTTGTGGGGGAGAAAGTGGTCTCCCTATCCTATTTTTCTGCCATCTTAGGACCACCCCTCTATTTTCTATTAATTATTGAGAGCAATGTTGAAACCTACAATTATAATTTTGGATTTTTCTATTTTTTCTTTTTAGGTCTATTTGTTTTTATTTCATGCATTTTGAAGCTCTGCTATAGAGTCCATTTACATTTAAGGTTATTATGTTCTCTTGATATATTGATCCTTTTTTTCATTATAGAATCTCTCTGTTTATCCCCGATCATCTTCTTTGTTCTTAAATTTATTTTGATATTAATAAAACATCTCCAGATTTTTTTTTTCTGACTAGGGTTTTCATGATATATACTTTTCTATTCTTTTAACTTTGGCCCATCTGTGTCTTTAGATATATGGATACCATTTTTAAAGCATGAAAATATTTCCCTTGTAATTGGAGTGTTTAGATCATGTGCAATTAATGTGATAACTGATAGGATTATAATTAAGTCTATCATCTTGATATTCATTTTCTATTTGTCCCATTTTAAAATTTTTCCTCTATTTTCTGATTATTTTAATTATCTATGTTAATAACTATGTTTGATCTCCACATCTAGATTTTTATGAATAATTCACTGTTTTTATGTTTTGTAATTGCCCTCAGGGTTACAACACACATCTTAAACATATCACATTCTGTCTTCCGATACTGTTATATCATTCTTTATATATTGAACAAATCTTGCAATAGACTTCTTGCATTTGTCCTCTGACCTTTTATGCTATTTTTGGCATACATTTTATTTCTGCGTGCGTTTTGAACCATACAATACGTTGTTTTTAATTTTTGTTTTAAACAGTTTTATTCTAAAGAGGCTAAAATGAGAAAATATATCTCATATTTACCCACTTACTTTCAATTTCTAAGTCTCTTCATTCCTTTGTTCAGATTCAGATTTCCATCCCTTACCATTTTTCTCTATCTGAATAACTTTCCTTGAAAAGTCGTATACTACAGATTTGCTGGAAATTACTTTCTAAATTTTGGTTTATCTAATGAAGTTTTCATTTTGCCTTCATTTCGGAAAGATTTTTTGCCAAGTATAGAATTTTCAGTTAACATTTTTCTGACCCAGTTCTTTAAAGACATTGCTCCATTGTTTTCCGGACTGCATTTTTTTTCTGCTAAGAAATATGCTATCATTCTTATCTTTGTTTGTCTGTATGTAACAGGTCTTTTTCTCTCTGGCTGCTTTTGAAATTATTTTTTATTTATTGGTTTCCAGGAATTTGATTATCACTTGAGGTGACTTTCTTTATGTTTCCTTTATAGGAATTTGCTGAGCTTCTAGAATCTGTAACTTTTTTGGTTTCATCCAATTTGTAGAAACTTTGACCATTAATTCCCTCCTTTTTTTCTGTTTCTCCTCCTCTCTTTTTGTAACTCCAACTATATATTTATTAAGCTGATTGATATTGTCACTCAGTCCACTGATTCACCGAAATTATCATTTTTTTCTTTTTGTACTTCATTTTGGGTGCTTCTATTGCTATCTTTTCAAAATAACTAATGTTTAAAAATTTAGTGTGCATGTCTAATTCTATGCTATATAATATGCATTTTAAATGCTTTGCTCTTTAACTTTGTAAGTTCCCTTTCATTTTGTTTTTATCTTTCATTTCATGTTTCTTCTCTACCTTTTTGAACATATGGAATGTATTTACAATAATCATCTGAACATTCTTCTTGTTGGCTAGTTCCATCATCTCTGTCATTTCTGTGTGTGTGTCTGTTGGATTTTTTCTTATGATTATAGTTTATGGTTTCCTGTTTTCTCACATACCTTATAATATTTGGGAAGGGGTACTGGATATCATGAAGTTTACAATTTCGTTTGGGATGCTAGATTTTTAAAATTTTGTTTGTACAGTTTTGACTTTTTTTCTAGTTCACACTCAATATTATTTGAAATCAGCAGGACCTTTGATCATCCATCTATTCCTTGTTAGGGCATGCCAGAGCACCCTGCAGGATAAGGGTGATTTCATCCCATCACTGAGGTGATACACTTTTGTGTGCTCTGGTTGATCAACTATTTATTGCATGCCTTTTTACTCTGGCCAGTGAGCACATGAACTATTCTCAGCTCTGCATGAACTCTGGAATTTTTTCTGTCTATAGCTTTTCAGTGTATTTTTTTTCCCTCTCCCCTTGGTTATTTTCCTCTTTCTCTGTTCTGTGTATGGAGATCAATACTCAGTTAAATAGTTAAGGTATTATCTCCACAAATATCCAGACATTTCTTTATGGAGTTACTTCTTCTCCTCTCTTTTCTTTCCTGAAGATTCTAATCAACTGTGCCCCCGACTTGAAAAGGGACAGAGACTCAAACTTCATCCTCTCAACTCAGAAACACTGGTTGGCTCTGTTTGAGTTACTCTTCCCTTTGCTACAGCCTTAAATTGTATCCAGACCTGGGTTCAATCCCTGGGTCAGGAAGATCCGCTGGAGAAGGAAATGGCAATCCACTCCAGTACTATTGCCTGGAAAATCCCATGGACAGAGGAGCCTGGTAGGTGACAGTCCATGGAGTCACAAAGAGTTAGACACGACTGAGCGACTTCACTTTCCTGTGAGCTATGCCGCTATAGGGATCATCTCATTTGTTGTCATTTTCTCAAGCATCACAGTGCTGCACTGTCTGTAGTCCGGTGTCTGAAAAGCCACTGTTTGATTTATTTTGTCCATTTTTCTAGTTGTTCCAAGGAAGGCCTTACTCTACCATGAGAAGAGGCAGAAGCAAAGATCTCCTCATAAAGAGCTTTGATTTAGGCTGTAAGGATCTTTGACTTTATCTCAAATGCAAATGTAAGTCACTATAAGATATTAAGAAGATGGTAAAGTCAGAGCAAAATTAGGAGAAAGTGTTTGGACACTTTCTCAAGGAAATTGCCAGTGTTCATCCTTTGAGAGGAATTAGAGTTTGATATCAGTCCCAGAAAGGGAATTTTGAAGCAGTAGAAAAAATAGACAAACACTGCGTTTGGAGTTAGAATGCTTATAGGGAATGAGTCCTGGTTCTGCCAGCTACTAATTATGTTGCCTTAGAAATTTTAATTAATTAATTACTTAGTAGGTGACACAGGCCAATGAACTTGCTTCTTCACCAGCAAAATATTGGTAAAACCAACTCTCTCATAGGCCTTCTGGGAGAAGCAGCTGGACATAAGAATAGTAAAATATGTAGAAGTCAGGATATGAAAGTTCTAATTCCATTTTAGCCACTAATGTGCTGTGTTAACTGCAAACATAGAAAGATTACCATTGGAAGAGAGCTTATAATTAATTTTAATACCTTTAATCTGTTAATAAGAAAAATCAGACCTTGAATTTTTCTATTTAATTTATGATTTTTTTCACTTATAAAATTATTATAGGCTTTGAAAATGAAAACATTTACCAGACCTCAAGTTTTAAGTTGGTTTTAAAAACCAACAAAAATGTAAAGTTTTATTCATATTTAAAAGGCAAAAGAAAGGGTCTTAGAATAGTCTGTGACTTCATTGAAAACATATAGTTAAGGTGACCCTAAATTCTTTTGCTTATGAATATGGGTGATAAAGTTGGAAACTAGCCAAGAATGTGGAAAGAAGGCAAATAGTTCACTTTCCTCCAGAGAAAGTATGATTGGTGATAAGAAATACAGTGGTAAATATTTTTCATATCCTGTACTACAGTTTAGAAGAAATAAATTCAATGTCATCATAAACTAAAGATACAACTATTATAAAACATTTAAGATTCTTCTGAGAAAACTTGAGATGGGAGTTCAGGGTAATGCCAAAATGAAAGTATTATTCTCTTAAGAAAGCTTAGTTAAGACCTGTTTTTATGATTTCTAGTTTAGTGGCAAGCCATAATCCCTTTGTAGTTACAATATTAAATTATTGTTATTTTATATCATTTACTCTTTTACTCTCCTCATTAAAAGTGAGTTTTTATTGTTTTTGCTCCCAGGGAATATGGAGTAAGTATATTTTTCCCTATTTCTCCTGCTAAGTAACTTCCCTGGTGGCTCAGTCGGTAAAGAATCGACATGCATTGTAGGAAACCCGGGTTCGATCCTTGAATTGGGAAGATCGCCTGGAGAAGGAAATGGCAATCCACTCCAATATAGTCACCTGGGAAATCCCATTGACAGAGGAGCCTGGTGGAACCTACATAGGAACCTACAGACCATGGGGTTCCAAGTACAATTAAACATAAGATATAAAATAAATGTGAGAATACTTTGAAAGATAGAAGATAGTGGTCAGGATGGGATCTCAGGATCCAAGAGCCAACATAAAGGTGAATTTACCAGGTATCTTCTGTGCCTCTCACACAAGAAGCACAAAGGAAGTGAAGAAGAAGTCAGAAACCTGGAAACACCAAAGAATACAAACCACTCCCATCTCTGGCAAATCTCACGTTCCCCTGCCAAAAACAAGCAAGTAGGGAGTCTCTCACCAGTGCAGTGTGAGTGGGGAGGCTAGACCTCCATCCTCAGCAGGCCTTAATAGGATGCCCCAAACTCCTAGCGAGGTGGTTTCAGAGAAGGCTAAGCAGGGAGGCTGAATTTTACCAAGCCTAGTATTAATGAGGGACCCCGCATGCAAGTTCCCTTGTCAGCTTCCCTGGACATTGATGGCAGTGGAGGGAAGCTTGTTTGTGCTGGGCAGTTGTTGGAATTTCCACTTCCAGCTTGAGTGATATCAGAGGAGGCTGAGGGAAGAGTCAGAACTTTAACCCCTGCTCACCAGCAACACAGCCACCCTCTGCCCCATGGTATCATTATCTTTTATCCTTCCAGCCAGCTTGAGATACTTAGCTGGAAGTGCTGTGCTAAGTCACTGCAGTTGTGTCCAACTCTTTGTGATCCCAAGGACTGTAGAGACTGCCAGGCTCCTCTGCCCATGGGATTCTCCAAGCAAGAATACTAGAGTAGGTTGCCATGTCCTCCTCTGTAGGTAGAAGTGGAAATTCCCACAAATACTCAGCACTAGGAGGAGGCAATGGCACCCCACTCCAGTACTCTTGCCTGGAAAATCCCACGGTTGGAGGAGCCTGGTAGGCTGCCATCCATGGGGTCATGAACAGTCGGACACAACTGAGCAACTTCACTTTCACGCATTGGAGAAGGAAATGGCAACCCACTCCAGTGTTCTTGCCTGGAGAATCCCAGGGACAGTGGAGCCTGGTGGGCTGCCATCTATGGGGTTGCAGAGTTCAGTCGCATGACTGAAGCGATGCAGCAGCAGCACTCAGCACGAACAACCTTACCCACTACGCCCATCAGTATCCAGGAAGACTAAGAAGGGAACCCAGATGTCTATTCCCACTCAGAAGTAATGAGGCAGTCTCCTCCACATTTTTACCTGACAAAGCAGAGCCTGAGAAAACAACTAAAATAATAGGTTTAAATAATCCAGAGTTTCATAACATAGTACCCCAAATGTTCAGATTTCAGTAGAAAACTTACTTATCATACCAATAATCAGAAAGATCTCCAGCTGAATAAAAAGACAATCAGTAAATGCCAACTTGAAGATGACAGACCCTAGAATTATCTGTCAAAGTAGTCATCATACAAATGCATCAGTAAGCAACTATGAACATGATTGAAACAAATGAAAAAATACAGATCATCAGTGAAGAGAAAATACAAAGAGAAGCTAGATGCAAAATTTAGAACTGAAAATACAATAACTGAAATAACGAACTCAGAAGATAGTATGAGAGAAGAAGGGAGAGAACAGAGAAAAGAAGGAGCAAGGGATGATAGAACAGTAGGAGTTACTCAATCCGAACACCAAGAAGGATAAACAGTCTGAAAAAGGAAAATGAACAGACCCTCAGAGACCTGTGGGACTGTACTAATTAATGTTATGTGGCAACTCGCCTAGGCCATAGTATCGAGATCATTTGTCAAATATTATTTTAGATATTTTTGTGAAGGTATTTTTTAGATAAGATTAACACTTAAATCAGTAGACTTTGAGTGAAGCAAATTACTCCCCATAATGTGAGTGGGCTGCATACAATCACTTGAAGCCTTAATAGAAAAATAATTACCTCCCCAGATAAAGAGGGAATTCTGCCAGCAGACAACTTTGGACTTGAGCTCAAACTCTTCTCTGGGTTTACAGCCTGCCAGCCTACCCTGTCGATTCTGGACTTACCAAGCCTCCACAAATGTGTGTGCCAGGTCCTTAAAATCTCTCTCTCTCTCTGTAGATAGATAGACACATAGATAGAATGATAGAGGTAGCCAGGAAAGAGGACAGGAAAAGTGCTGAAAGAAATGATGGTGGAAAACTTCGTAAATTTACCAGGAGACATAAAATACAGATTCAAGAAACTGAGTGAAACCCAAAGAGGATAAACTCAAAGAAATCCACACCAAGAAATGTCACAGTCAAACTCCTGCGAACTTAAGACAAAGATCATATCTGTAACGCAGTGAATAAGGAAATGACACCTTTTCTATAGACAAAAAAGTAATTCAAATGACATTGGATTTCTCTGACCAGATATCATGGAGGCCAGAAGAAAGTGCCACAATATTTTTCAAGGGCTAGAATAGAAAAAATAGTAAGAAGAAACCAAACATACCAGCGACTTGATTTTGGACTTCTAGCCTCCAAAGCTATGGCAAACCTAGACACCATATTAAAAAGCAAAGACATCACTTTGCTGATGAAGGTCCTATAGTCAAAGCTATGATCTTTCCAGTAGTCATGTACAAATGTTAAGAGTTGAACCATAAAGAAGGCAGATCGCTGAAGAATTGATGCTTGTGAATTGTGATGCTGGAGAAGACTCTGTGAGAGAGAGTCCCTTGGACAGCAAGGAGATCAAACTAGTTGATCCTAATGGAAATCAACCCTGAATACTCATTGGAAGGACTGATGCTGAAGCTGAAGCTTCAGTACTTTGGCCACCTGATGGGAAAAGCTGACTCATTGGAAAGTACCCTGATGCTGGGAAAGACTGAAGCCAGAAGGAGAAGAGGGCAACAGAGGATGAGATGGTTGGATAGCATCACTGACTCGGTGGACGTGAACTTGTGCAAACTCTGGGAAATAGTGAGGAACAGGTAGACCTGGCTTGTAGCAGTCCATGGGGTCACAAAGAGTCAGACACAACTTAGAGAGACTGACCAAGAAGCACCTCCAAATGATGAGAGAGTAAATGTCTGTTGTTTAAACCTCCCAGTATGTTATAGGTTGTCATGGCAGCCTGAACTGCTCACTCAGGGAGAAACTGGTTTAAGGGTACACAATGTCTCAGTATTATTTCTAACAATTTCCTGTGAATCTATAAGCATATAAAAATTAAAAGTTTAATTAAAGAATAAGAAAAATTTACATAAATACCCTGAAAATGAATCTTGTCTTGCAACTGAAGAATGTTTTCATATTCCTTAAGATAATACCTCCCATTTATATAATTCAACATTGTTTCAGGTATTTTAGAGATGATGAAACTGCAACTTCTAGCTGGAAAATGGTTGCAGAATCAATAAGAGTTCAAGTTTTGGCACTGACTCAGGGCTTTCTTCCATTTCAACCAATATAGCTTGGGAATCACAAGTTTGCCCAGACAGTGAAGAGGATGAATTGCCTCTATCCCTAACAGTAAAGTGAAAATCAATGGAGAATTATATAGGAATATATTAGGTCCAAGCTGACAATACTGGAAGCAGCGTAACTTTCCATCTCCCAAGGAGCAGTCAAAGTTGATTTGACTGATCCTTGATTGAAGATGCATCTGAACAGGAGATGGTTAGACAGCCGACTCCATGGAAATGAATCTGAGCAAACTCCGGGAGTTAGTGGAGGACAGAGGACCCTGGCATAGTGGCTCAGTTGGTAAAGAATCTTCCTGCAATGAAGGAGACCTGAGTTCGATCCCTGGGTTGGGAAGATCCCCTGGAGAAGGTAATGCCACCCATTCCAGTACTCTTGCCTGGAGAATTCCATGGACAGAGGAGCCGGGCAGGCTACTGTCTATGAGATTGCAAAGGGTCAGACACGACTGTGTGACTAACTATATTAGGTCCAAGCTGACAATACTGGGAGCAGAGTGCCTTTTCATCTCCCAAAGAGCAGTCAAAGTTGATTTGACTGGTCCTTGATTGAAGATGCGTCTGAACAGGAGATGGTTAGATAGCCAACTCAGTGGATGTGAATCTGAGCAAACTCCGGGAGATAGTGGAGGACAGAGGAGCCTGGCATGCTGTAGTCCATGGTGTTGCAGTCTGATTTAGCAACCGAACAACAGCAACTGGACAGGACGCCTCTGAGAAGGCAGGGGAAGTGCAGATTCAAGGGCTTCACGAGCACACAAGGGTTAACTTCCAGTTAGTTATTCCAGCCCCAGCCCTCCAGATGAGGCTTTCCTGTGCACACCCTCTGCATGCAGAGCTTGTAGCAAAAACCGTCTCCCCAGAATACGTTCAAGTATAACAATGTAAGGAATGTATGGGGGAAAGGAGCGATCCTCTGTTTGCTTTTCATTAGGAATGGATTCCTGGTATTCACTGTCCCAAGCAGAAAATCAAGGCCAGTTCCTAAAAACCAACTGTCTTTCTTTTGTGGGCCTGGGCCAGGTTTATAGAAAATATTGTAGGGTGCAAAAATAATGGAGATGGGCTCAGAGTCCTCTTGCTCCAGCTGCACTCCCTGTGTTGGGAATCGAATCGAGTGGCAGATACTACCTTTCAGCCAAGAGCCCAAGGTTTTATTTTGCGTTTGAGAATTCAGGACAGAAAGAGATTCCTGGGTAATTGTTATTTTGTGTGAACACACAGTAAGCTAAACTTACTTTAACAAGAGCCCATTTGAATTCAGAAATTGTCAGATATATGCGTTGACCAGTCATGATATTTGACTCACTGTTAGGACTTTAATTTCCTTCTTCAGGCTGTCAATCACCAAGGTGCTTTGACAAGAGGCTTTTTAAATGTGGAATGGAACTAAGTTATTCACCATGTTGAGGACAGCTATGAAAACCAGAATTTATCTTTCAGGTAGTCTGATGGCTCACTTGGACCTTTCATTTAACAAGAGGACCCAGTAAACAAATGATCCCCAACATCAACTTGAGCATTTTACATGATGGAAGTGCCACAAGCCGTGGTCACATAACATTAAAACAGTGCACACTGGGGCAGTTGTAGTGGCATCTTTGCCCATCTCTACTGTCAGGACTTTCCATCCCCTGTCATCACAACCGTACTGCAGAAGACCACTGGAGTAGGGGAAGTGACTTTGCTCAGGGCATTTGTATCATCTGGATTTGTTCATTACTTAATTTGCTTGTAAAAATAATAGCTTTGTTGTTTAATTGCTAAGTCGTGTCCGACTGTTTTGCAACCCCAAAAGAGTAACCCACCAGGCTCCTCTGTTCATGGGGTTTCCCAGGCGAGAATACTGGAGTGGGTGGCTATTCCACTTGGGAGGATCTCCAGGGGATCCTCCCGACCCAAGGATCAAACCTGCATCTCCTGCATTGCAGGTGGATTCTTTCCTGCTGTGCCATCAGAGAAGTCCAACACTAATAGCTACTACTTATTAAATTGCAATAATTTACCATGTACTGACAATTGATGAGCCATTGTGTCAAGTAATATTTTAAAATGCTAGGCTTTATTGGAATAAGCGTCTTACTACACATTCGCAAGCCCCTCATTGGAAAAGACTCTGATGCTGGGAGGGATTGGGGGCAGGAAGAGAAGGGGACGACAGAGGATGAGATGGCTGGATGGCATCACTGACTCGATGGAAGTGAGTCTGAGTGAACTCTGGGAGTTGGTGATGGACAGGGACGCCTGGTGTGCTGCGATTCGTGGGGTCGCAAAGAGTTGGACACGACTGAGTGACTGAACTGAACTGACACATTCACAGTAATCATAGATAATAAATATCTACGTATTTATTATCTCATTATCTCATTTATGCCTCACAAGAACTGAAGAGGTGCATTGGATTAACACTGTATTACACATGAGGAAACTGAGCAGATAAATACATATCCTGAAGTTGCCTTTCTGGCAAGTACAGAGGCAGGAAGTACAGAGGATGTTAAGTCTGGCTCTTAACACCCATGTTTTTTTCTCCCATTCAACTTGTTGCATTGACACTAAAACAGGACTGAGAGATTATTGTGTTGAAACAGAGTATCAGAATGTTGAATTCTGATTCTGAATCCCTACAGTTTTTAAAAGCTCAAAAGATGCTCTAATATGTCCCATGTGTAGCAAGATAGAGGAATCCATTAAGTATCTTTAAACAGTTTTTCATAATTACCTTTATTAGTTGGTAACATTTTACCTCACTTTTTGGAAGTTAAGTCCTGGACATTTGGTTTTTCAACATTTAGTGCCTTCAGAAATCCAATGTGTCCTGGTAGCAAGTTGTTGTTTTTTTTTTTTTTTTTTTTGATTACCAAGTTGTCTTACTCTATTGTGACCATAGCCCACCAGGCTCCTCTGTCCATGGGATTTTCCAGGCAAGAATACTGGTGTGGGTTGCCATTTCCTTCTCCAGGGGATCTCCCAACCCAGGGATCAAACCTGTGTCTCCTGCGTTGGCAGGCGGTTTCTTTACTGTTGAGCTACCAACGAAGCCCCCTCTGGCCGCAAGAGCAAAGAGCAATCTAAGCCTGGAGACCTGGGCCTCAGTTTTGTTTTCACATTAATTTTGATTAATTTTGCAGTTATGACATTATACAGGTCAGTTCAGCAATCTGTGCCAGGGTTTTCTTAAATGTCAAAGGAAGACAATGTCAGCATCGCTTTACCAGATAGGAATGTTTTCAGTTGAAAGTAACAAAATACATGAATAACAGTAGTTAAAACGTAAGGATGTTGATTCTTTATTTAATAAAAAGTATGGAGTTGGGAAGCCTAAGCACAGAGCAGCAACTCAACAGTGGTGTCAAGGACCCATTCTTCCTAACGTCCATCGTACGCTATCCACTATTTGTTAACTTTCCATTCTCGTGTTGTTGTCTTATGGTTGCAAAAGGGTTTCCTCAGCTCCAGCATCGTATCCACGCTTGAGAAAGAAAAGAATAAAGAAGGAACAGAACCAATTAAACTCTCCTTTGTAGCTGTTCTTTTAATCAAGAGGCATGCTCAGAAATCCCATGGCACACTTCCCCTTATGACTTCACTGTCAAAAATTAGTTCATCCAGCCACCCACCCATTACTGAGAGACCAAGAAATTAAGCGTTTGGCTTTTCAACCCTTGGTATTGGAGGGCAGAAAGGGAGAGAAAATAGTTCAGGATGATTTGTGTAGGTAATCGTCAGGATTAATATCTCCCACATTCACGACATTCAGGAACTGTCCTCAAACCAGACTTTCCTCTTTGTTGTCATCCTAAATAATTTGTAACCAGTATTTCAGACGTTGTGTACATCCAATCATCTTTTTTTCTGGATAATGTTTTATATATGTGAAGTACAAAAGTGCAAAGTGAATACCATATTCAGGAAATGATTTATTCCAATGCAGGAAAATGCTCACCTGTGATCTAGTGCCCAGTAAGTTTTTCATGTTCAAAGTCACCTTTTATGTTTGTGTTCTCTTCCTGTTTTAGTGAATAGTAAACTAGATGTGAGCTATGTGTAAATAATGCCAGAACATCTGGATTAAAAGGGGAAAAAAAATCAATTATCTGGATGTTTTGTCTACATAATAGCAAAGCATGTAGCATTGTGTAGACAAAACATCCAGATGACTGAATATTTTACTTTTCATCCAGACAGTTTGTTGTCATGTGAACAAAAAGTATTGCCAAGTTAGGGACATAAGAAAAAAAACAGGATATAGCAAAACTTACCTGATTTGTAGAGTTCAAACGTTGTTGCTTAGGTTATTATGGAAAAAGAGGACAACTGATGAGATATTGTGTCAAGTGATACTTTAAAATGCTAGGCTTTATTGGAATACGCTTCTTGCTCACGTTCACAGTGATCATAATAAATGGTGGTTTCATTATGAGATGCTTAATAGAAAACACACAAACCACTTTTTCTTCGACATGGTGTTTATTTTGCAAATGAAGCAATGCATTCACAGAAAAGAACAGTGACTACTAAAATGTTCATTTATATCCTGAAAAAACAAATATAGAAATAAATTCTAGTTGTCTCATCATTGGTCAACCCATCAGCACATATTCAGTTCAAATTCTGTAATTATTTAACTTTGCTGTTCCAAGCATGTTGCTGGTCTCTTTTTCATGTGTAAATCATCATTTAATTTATTCTATATTAATTTTGTGGGATTCCAGTTGTTATTCCCGCTTTTAGATGGGAATTTGGGTATTAAATATGAAAAAAGTCTATAAAACCTTATAGGTTGATTATGTCTGCAAATAACATGATGCTAATTTTTTTTTCACCTAGCATGACTTACTTTGTGTCTAATAAATGAGAGTCTTAGAAGACCAAATTTCTAGAGTTTGGGGTTATGATTCCTATAAAGCTAGGATATATGGCTAAATACACTATGTCATTCTGTTTTGTCATTCTATTATTTGTTTTGTTTCTTTCCCATGTTCTAAAGCCAGCATACTTACATTGAGAACTAAAGTTGACAAAGGAGGGTATTAGTATTCCACAGAAATCTATTTTATCCTTAAAAAACTTGATAGAGCAATATCCTTAAATGCTATCTGTAGGGCCTCACTGAGATAACAAATTAAGTTTTATGACTCACTATTCCCATTCCTTCTTAAAGGGACTGTTCCAAATTCAATATGCAGAGGTCACTAGGGGAACATTCAGTCTTCAAAGTCAGCTTTCTATAGTCTCATCTATTTCTGGCAATGACTTAGCTGGATATGGGGTGGTAAGTAAGACCTAGGAGAACTATGGAGCCAAAATTTGTGTGATCAGGACTCAATGGGTCTGGGATTTTCCAGGTCAAAAAACTTTCAAAACCACCGATGGGTCTGAGCCATAAAGCAGTAGAATTTTCAACTCGGGCCAAAGTAGTATATCATTCACAACAGAGAAAGTCATCCTGTGATAACCCCTGAGCCCTGCAGCCACTTTGTTGAAACAGATTTTTCTGATTTATGACTGTGGTATTAATATTAGGGCTGGAACAAGTCTCTGTTTTTTAAAGAAAAAACTCACCTCAACTTCCAGTCCAGGAGCTTCAAGGTAAAGCCTGCGTGCAGCCTGTTCATGCATTTCCCAGCATTACAATTCAGCTTCCAATGAACACAATGTGTTTAAAACCTGTATTGGGTTCTAGAATTAGATAGTGGTAATGACTGAACAACTTTGAAAAGTACTGAATAGTACATTTCAAAAGGGTGAATTTTATGGTATGAGAGTTTTTTATCTTGGTTTAAAAACACTATTGGACTAATTCAAATGGCTTCTTGGACATCAAATAGATCTTACAAAGCAATATTTTGGTGATTTAAGTGTAAATGAAACAGAAACATATGGAGTACATTTCTGCAAAATTGCACATGATTTCAGAAATTAAGGGGGGAAACGTTCTTGGCAAAACTTAGTTGGGTTTCATCTAATCCAAAATATTTGAAAAATAAATTGAGACATTTCATAAACCAAAATACAGCTGTTTTTTCCATGCAGTATGTATTTGCTATGCACTGTCTTTCTCACTAAGTATATTTCCTACATATATTGAAAGGTACAGTCAGTTCAGGTACCCAGGTACAAAACCATGAATATTAAAGGCATCAGACTGCATAAAGCAAGGTCATTGTTGGTGAAATTTTGTTACAGTAAATTAAACAGTATTCTCAAAGAAATATTCCTTACTGAAACAGTTAGAGAAGAAAGCCTCTTGTAACAGCCTCTGAGTTAAATTCAAAAGCACAGAAAACTGAAATCTCTAAGAATGTTCATCAGAGACTATCTGATCTCCATTATACATTAAAAAATCTCTGGGCATATAAGTACCATTGTTACTGAAAATGCAGTCTTCTATATGGCTTAATAAAACCTGGCCACAAAAATGGTAGATATTTACACATACATCCAGTTTTTGAAGCTGTCGTGCAAAACCTTGAAATCACTCTAAACCCATATATTTATTTTCTCCTTTCTCTTCTTTTTGTCCTAGACTTCAAGCTAAGCAGCAACTATGAGTATCCTTTTCATAGCTGATTTCCAGTGACTGATGGATGCTTTGCACTCACAAAAATGTGTTAAATAAATGCTCTTGAGAGAATGGAAGTTTAACTTTCCTGCTCAGGGTCTCAAAGAGACTTTCTTGACCACTTACAAACACTGGCTATCCACTTTGTATTCACTGAACTTTCTTTAAAAAAAAAATTATTTATTTGGCTGTGCCAGGTTATTTTAGATCCAGCCTCTGAAGTCTTAGTTGCAGCATGTGGGATCTAGTTCCCTGACCAGGGATCGACCCAGGCCCCCAGCACTGGAAGCATGGAATGTTAGCCACTGGACCACAATGGGAGTTCCTCCACTGACCTTTCTTTACTTGCTAACTTGGTTTTATATTATACATCACTATTTGTTCACTATCCGACTCTTTGACTAGAAGGGTTCTTTGTGAGCCCAGGCACTTAGTTTTGTTCACTGCTCTCTGATAATCTGAGGATGAATTATCAGAAGATACAGAGAAATAAGAGTTAGAATCAATCATTACTTGGACATTGGTCCCAAGGCCAGGAAAGGAAACAGTGAAGGGGCAGCGCCTGTCTCACAAGTCGCCCTTTTTAAAGTATGGAATTTACAAAGGGGTCACATCATATAGAACTGCTGGGCCCAGTTTGTCCATGTCCACAGATAGGCTCAGATAAGGCTGTACTAAGGGCTTTGGCAACCTGACCTGTTTCCTGGTCCCCATGGAGCCAGTTCTTGTTTCTGCTGTGACGGTAAAACCCCACCATGATGCTATCACATGGGTTAACACCATTGATTCTGACAGTCTTTACCAGGGGCAAGGACCTTCAGCAGTGGGATTCAGGAGCTCTAACATCTAGGTCTTACCCAGCTGGACCCATAGAAGTCTGGCTTCTTTAGCAGCTACACAGAGAGGCTGATGCTAATGCCCAATAGAGGGATCTTTGAATAGATAAAGATGGAGCAAAACTGGCAGATGCATTGTTCATCTTCCCACCCCAGTTCCGTTGGCATATTCTGAGAAGTAAGAATCCCATTTTGCCTTACCGGAGACGTTTCATATATCTGCACAACTAGCTCTGTTTTCCTGTGAAACTATGGCATTCTTGGTCATGCACAGATTTGAATTTGTCTTCCCCTTTCCTGCCTTTGTTTTTTCCCTTCATTGATGCTTCATGGGCTCAGAAGGTCAGCTTTGTTCTGCAGTAATTCTAGGCATCTAGGCTAAGACAACTGATCATAGAAAGCTGCCCCTTGGGATAAGACTTTGTCTGGAGGTGATATTAAGGCTATGGTGGGTAGGAACAGTTACTGTTGCTTTTCTCTAATGATAATTGAGGTATTGGAAATCAAGGCATCAGGAGACAATGTGGCTTCTTTCTTGATTGGTAAGAGGGAAGTGGTAATAATAAAGATGGTGGTGAGGAGTGGGATACTTCTGTTGGCCGTGGAGGACTTGTAAGAAGTAAATGAAAGGCTTAGGGCAACACACTGCCCCCCTAAATCACACTTTGAAAACCCCCGGAAACCTCTCTGGCAGCTTTAAATTGAACGCTCCCTTCCTTTAGACCGAGGAAAGATTGTATGGAAAAATCATGCACAGTATCTGGTTACCAGCATGACAGTGGCAAAGGAAACTAAATGCACACCATAGATCCTTGTGGTAAAGGTGAGAACTGATATAAAGAGTAAGAATGGGGAATTTTTATCAAAAAATTTTATTTTATACTGGAGTATAATTGATTAACAATTTGTGTTAGTTTCAGCTGTACAGAAGGTGATTCAGTTATACATATATATGTGTCCATTCTTTTTCAGATTCTTTTCCCACTTAGGCTATTACAGAATATTGAAGAGAGTTCCCTGTGCTGTACAGCAGGTCTGTGTTGATTATCCATTTTAAATATAGCAGTGTGTACATGTCCATAGATCAACACATGTGATAATCTTGACCCTTCAATTCCCAGAACTCTAATGGTCAGCAAAAGAAGTCCCTTCCTTACCTAACACAGAAGAACAAATGTCCTTTGCCTGGTAATTTTGTAAACACTTCACCTGAACCATATGTCTCTCAATATGACTTTTTTTTCCCCAAATGGCCTGTGGCTCTGTGTCAAACCAGTCAATCCTAAAGGAAATCAACCCTGAATATTCACTGGAAGGACTAATGCTAAATCTGAAGTTCCAATAATTTGGCCACCTGATGCCAAAGAGCCAACTAATTGGAAAAGACCCTGATGCTGGGGAAGATTACAGGCAAAAAGAGAAAGGGGCAACAGAGAATGACATAGTTAGGTGGCATCACTGACTCAATGTACATGAATTTGAGCAAATTCTAAGAGATAATAGAAGACAGAGGAGCCAGGCATGCAGCGGTCCATGGAGTCACAAAGAGTCAGACATGACTTAGCAACTCAACAAGAACAAACAACTGTGCCTACTACCTCTTATTGTGACCAGGCTGGGTGACCACACTTAAAGGTCTGAAGTTAAGTGGATGCAATTACTCTAATAGTGATGTTGGACTAAGATTGGGAATCATAGTGTTTAATCCACAGGAATTTGTAGCAATTATGTTCGGAAAAGTGAGAAAAGACAACGGAATGTTTCGATAACTGTGGGGTTGTTTGAGTTGTATAATTAAAAAATCAAAGTCTGGTGAAGTCTGAAGGATGATGTCAACAGCTACAGAGAAAGTTCATCTCACTCTATTTCGAGATCTAAGTTAGTTCCCAGACCCAGAGTCATATGACTGATTGGAAGGGAGGCATGGAAAGTAGAGGAAAATAAAATGGGAAGGTATTTCCCCAGTCATTCTGCAAAGGGACTCATGGCCAATTTTCAGAGCCACCATACCCTGGGGAAAGAAGAGTACTCAAATATTAAAGACCTGTTAGGTACAGAATCTGAGCAGCCATTGATCTAATCAGACCTACAATGCTTTTGTGGTCTCTTGCTAGGAAGGACACTTTAAAGAAATTTAAGGAGATGCAATAGATGGAGAGAACTTCCAAGAATGTGGGTGGGGCTAGAATTGGATACCCAGAGTATCTTTGGAAACCAGAGGTTAGGGTTGGTGGAGACAATAATCATATATGCTTAGAGAAGTTAGCAAAAGAAAAAGTATATGGCAAGATGGAAAGCAAGAGAGGAAAAAATTTCAAATAGGAAATGGCTTGTCAATTAGCATTCTGAAGCAAGATTTCCATTTGTTCTGAGGATTAATTCTTGAGTGTTTATTTCTAGTTGTAGAGCTGTGGAAGACAAGTTCTGCCCACTGAAGTTCATGATCAAAAGGCAATTCTTTTTTTCTTTTCTTCTCAAATGGTTTTTTGAAAGAGACTGGGAAGCTTTCTCGGAGTGGGGCTTAGGACAGGGCAAGAATAGATGCCTGAAGTCAAGTTTTGTCTACTGGGAATATGGTGGGAATGGAGAGATAGATTGGTTTAGCTCTCACACTACCTTCTAGCATTATAGCCTTGGGCAAGTGGGTAAAAACTGGAAGGGGCTTGGGGAGCCATTAAACAGAAAAGGAATTTTGAAGACTTTTTTAGCCTGAGCTTCAGCAAATTTGGAAAACTCAGCAGTGGCCACAGGACTGGAAAAGGTCAGTTTTCATTCCAATCCCAAAGAAAGGCAATGCTAAAGAATGCTCAAACTACCGCACAATTGCACTCATCTCACACGCTAGTAACGTAATGCTCAAAATTCTCCAAGCCAGGCTTCAGCAATATGTGAACTGTGAACTTCCTGATGTTCAAGCTGGTTTTAGAAAAGGCAGAGGAACCAGAGATCAAATTGCCAACATCCGCTGGATCATCAAAAAAGCAAGAGAGTTCCAGAAAAGCATCTATTTCTGCTTTCTTGACTATGCCAAAGCCTTTGACTGAGTGGATCACAATAAACTGTGGAAAATTCTGAAAGGGATGGGAATACCAGACCACCTGATCTGCCTCTTGAGAAATCTGTATGCAGGTCAGGAAGCAACAGTTAGAACTGGACATGGAACAATAGACTGGTTCCTAATAGGAAAAGGAGTTCGTCAAGGCTGTATGTTGTCACCCTGTTTATTTAACTTATATGCAGAGTACATCATGAGAAATGCTGGACTGGAAGAAACACAAGCTGGAATCAAGATTGCTGGGAGAAATATCAATAACCTCAGATATGCAGATGACACCACCCTTATGGCAGAAAGTGAAGAGGAACTCAAAAGCCTCTTGATGAAAGTGAAAGAGGAGAGTGAAAAAGTTGGCTTAAAGCTCAACATTCAGAAAACGAAGATCATGGCATCCGGTCCCACCACTTCATGGCAAATAGATGGGGAAACAGTGGAAACAGTGTCAGACTTTATTTTTCTGGGCTCCAAAATCACTACAGATGGTGACTGCAGCCATGAAATTAAAAGACGCTTACTCCTTGGAAGGAAAGTTATGACCAACCTCAATAGCATATTCAAAAGCAGAGACATTACTTTGCCAACAAAGGTTCGTCTAGTCAAGGCTATGGTTTTTCCTGTGGTCATGTATGGATGTGAGGGTTGGACTGTGAAGAAGGCTGAGTGCCAAAGAATTGATGCTTTTGAACTGTGGTGTTGGAGAAGACTCTTGAGAGTCCCTTGGACTGCAAGGAGATCCAACCAGTCCATTCTGAAGGAGATCAGCCCTTGGATTTCTTTGGAAGGAATGATGCTAAAGCCGAAACTCCAGTACTTTGGCTACCTCATGCAAAGAGTTGACTCATTGGAAAAGACTCTGATGCTGGGAGGGATTGGGGGCAGGAGGAGAAGGGGATGACAGAGGATGAGATGGCTGGATGGCATCACTGACTCAATGGACGTGAGTCTGAGTCAACTCTGGGAGTTGGTGATGGATAGGGAGGCCTGGCGTGCTGTGATTCATGGGGTTGCAAAGAGTGGGACACGACTGAGCAACTGATCTGATCTGATCCTGAAAAACAGAGCCTGAAGCAAAGTTTACAGGTAACACTTTATCAAATTATGCCATCCCATGCATAAGCAAGGGGATAAGGGAAGTGATTCAGGGCACAAAGAAAAGACAAAAGCAAATATGGGATTACTTTACCTGGATGACCACATCTTCCCAAGAAAATGCAACTCTTTGCTTGGTCAAATAAGAGTTTTATAAATTGTTAAAATTAATAAGTGAATTTATCAAAGTCAATATAAAATTAAATTAATTTATATATATTGGTCACATCAGAAAAGTAAATAAATTGAGAAAAATTGGAAAGGTTGTGTCTATTACAGTGTTAGAGTAATCTGCATCCCACCTAATTTCATAAACAGAGTCTAGAATAGACATTTTTACAATCAGCTCTAAATTTTCAGTTATGCAGAAATGTTCTTAGGAAAATATTCAAGCAATTTCCCCAAAAATGATTGTGATGGTAAAGGATGTCCCGTGACCATTTATAGAGCTTTAATAAATTATCCTCTGATGGTTGATAGCTTTGGTTTTCAAGAAAATAGTGTATCTTCCATGATAAGCCATGCTCATGCTCAGTTGCTCAGTCATGTGTGACTCTTTGCGACCCCCTGGACTAACTACAGCCCTCCAGGCTCCTCTGTCCATGGGATTTCCCAGGCAAGAATACTGGAGTATGTTGCCATTTCCTTCTCCAGGGGATCTTTCCGACCCAGGATCAAATGCTCATCTCTCTTGCACCTCCTGCATTGGCAAGCGGATTCTTTACCACCGGCACTGCCTGGGAAGCCCATGATAAGCCACAGATAGAACCATTTCAAAGTTGTCTCCAAGTTCTTGATTGAGGCATCTCTCTGGTCTACCTAAACATCTTCATCACACAACCCAAATGAATCCCATCCTTTCATAATTCTCCCCAATATAGCACCTACGTTCTGTTTGGTCCTTCTCCACTTGAACCTCTGACCCATTTCTATGACTTGTTAGGATTTCACAGAGTTTCATGTAACAGAAACCTCTTGAAGTTGAAAGCAATGTGTGTATCAACAAGAGATTATGATATTGACATAAATATAGACACAGAGATTTAAGTAATTGAAAGAAACCATTCATGTTTAAACAACATGAAAATAACAGTTTTACCTCCCTGAGAAATCACTATTGATACAAGTATTTCCCAGTCTGTTATAAAAGTCATCACCAGCACCAGCTGTCACTTCTTGCATCCTCCCAAGTAACGGGGTCTATTTTCCTTGATAAAGTTGATGATTGTTTTTTAAAGGACCCTCCTTTAAAAGCTGGTAAATTATAGATTTAAAATGTATTTTCAGTTTACCAAACGTTTTCTAGAGTCTAACCAGAGAGTCATGCACTGTGTTTCTAACCAAAATGCTGCATCATTTTAACCTTCAAACAATTTCTCTGAAGAGTGTATAAAAAATCTGGAGTACATATCACTCACATATCACTTGGTGCTCTGTGTTGACCTAAAGGGATGAGATGGTGATGGGTGGAAGGGAGCCTTAAGAGGGACAGGATATTTGTTTATTTCTAGCTGATTCACGTTGTTGTACAGCAGAAACTAACACAGCATTGTAAAGCAATTATCTCCAAATTAAAAAAAAAAAACCTGATGAATCTTTAAAAAAAAAAATCGATAATTGGGAAAAGACTGTGGATACTAAATGTGAAAACTGCCTCAGAATGGGGTACTACCCTGTGAGTGAAATATGACAATTGCAAATGGTTAGCAAAGGACTGGTATCTGTTCCCTTGGGTTTGGAGTTTGCTTTCATTTGTAGAACTTATAAGTAATTGTAATTATAATCAAGTAAGTTTTCAAGTAAAAAAAACAAAAACAATTGGAGTACACAAAAAGAACTATCTTGGAGCTGTTTAACTAGCACCAGCCTTCAGTCACCTACGCCACCTACCTGTATATAAAAGTTTGACACTGAATTGTACACATGTTCATAATAAATGCACAAAATATTTGGATCTGTGAATTTTTCTTTTTTTTTTTCTCTTAGCTAAATATAGTGGGAGTGAAAATATTTATTCAATGAAAATGTCACATTTTGTGAGTCATTCATTCAACAGTTTGGTTAATTTAATTTTGTTGGGCATTTTTATAAATCTGATATATTTACCCAGAGGACTTTTGGCACTGGCAACATATTAAAATCAGTTAAAAAAAAAAAAAACACACAGAACTATCTAGCCTAGGATGGGGAAGACTCAATTGCATCCAGATGAAGACCAAATCTACTTCATGTTTCCAAAACAAATAAAATTAATTGTGTCAAAAATTAATCCTTTGGAGACTTCTGGAATGTTTATTTATTCCCATTCTAATTACTGTGGCATTTTAGTGACCCTATTTTGCATTATCTACACATTCCCTCAACGTCCTTCTTGTGTAACTTTTTGTTCATTATCCTCCTTATTTCTGAGCCAGATAGTTTTTCTGAACCCACAACTGAAACGGAGAATTGAGGCAAGGATAGAAGGGATTTGAGTAAAGAAAAACCACATGTTTTCCAAACTTAGGTCTCATTTTGGACGCCCAACTAATTTGTTTGGCTCTGGGATCCCCATGCTCTCCTTAATCCAGTGTGCCTCATCAGCGACCCCTCTTTAAACACTCTCTTGCAGCCTATCTGTCCAAGGTTAGGTGGGCATCTCTGAATGCCTAGTGTTGAGATTCACACATGGGTGACTTCCATGGGAAATAAAGGGAGAGTTTACAGTGATTACATGTTGAACAAAGGGCACAAACTTCCAACTAGAAGATGAATAATTTCCTGAGATCTAATGCACAGTGTAGTGATAATAACCAACAACAGTGTATAATGGACTTAAAGTGCTGAGAGTAAATCACAAAAAAGAAATGATTGTTATGTGAATGATTGAGATGTAAAGTAATGCTACAGTAGTAATCATATGATAATACGCTAATGTATGAAATCAACACACTGTGCACCTTAAACTTACGCAATGTTATACATCAATTACATCACAATTTAAATAGAATTGTATTAGTGAATGAATGAACAACTCTTTGAGCCACCCCAGAAAAAAAAATTATAGCTTAATTATAGCTTAGTTTGGGTCAAGAGAATTATTCCTAAAATTTATTTTATTTTTTATTTTGGCCATTTCCCAAGTTAAACCCAAAGACAAATAATAAACATAGCAGAATAATGTGAAACAAGTTTTAAGGGCAGCTTTCCTAGGGAAGTTCTAGAAATGAGTTGAGAAATGGAGTGTCTTTGGAAGAAGTACACTCGTCTAAGGTGGGCCCTGGGAGAGTCAGACTTCACCTCCGAGAATGACTAAGCTTCCATGTACCCATTTAGCTAACAAGACCATGGTATTAACCCAGCAGTGATGGTTCTTTTATTCAGACTTAAACTGTGTTTTTATTTCCTCTGCATGAGTTTTAACTTCCTGACATTTCTGCAGATAGTCATGTCCCCAGCACTTTCAGAATCCTCCATAAGTTCAGGGTAGTTCTAAGGATATAATAAGGTTACTATATTCCTATGCATCACCCTTATGGCAGAAAGTAAAGAGGAATTAAAAAGCCTCTTGATGAAGGTGAAAGTGGAGAGTGAAAAAGTTAGCTTAAAGCTCAACATTCAGAAAATGAAGATCATGGCATCCAGTCCCATCACTTCATGGGAAATAGATGGGGAAACAGTGGAAACAGTGTCAGACTTTATTTTTCTGGGCTCCAAAATCACTGCAGATGGTGACTGCAGCCATGAAATTAAAAGACGCTTACTCCTTGGAAGGAAAGTTATGACCAACCTAGATAGCATATTCAAAAGCAGAGACATTACTTTGCCAACAAAGGTTCGTCTAGTCAAGGCTATGGTTTTTCCAGTGGTCATGTATGGATGTGAGGGTTGGACTGTGAAGAAGGCTGAGTGCCAAAGAATTGATGCTTTTGAACTGTGGTGTTGGAGAAGACTCTTGAGAGTCCCTTGGACTGCAAGGAGATGCAACCAGTCCATTCTGAAGAAGATCAGCCCTGGGATTTCTTTGGAAGGAATGATGCTAAAGCTGAAACTCCAGTACTTTGGCCACCTGATTCGAAGAATTGACTCATTGGAAAAGACTCTGATGCTGGGAGGGATTGGGGGCAGGAGGAGAAGGGGACGACAGAGGATGAGATGGCTGGATGGCATCACTGACTCGATGGACATGAGTCTGAGTGAACTCCAGGAGTTGGTGATGGACAGGGAGGCCTGGCGTGCTGTGATTCATGGGGTTGCAAAGAGTCGGACATGACTGAGCGACTGATCTGATCTGATCTGATATTCCTATGCTAGCAGATTTTTAAATACATTTCTTCATTTTTCAATCAACTAAGTAAGTTTAGAAAAAAGTTATTTTTTTCAAACAGAATTTTGATTTGAAAATAAGTTCATTTGTATCAGTTAAATGAGCTCCGTAATCTACTTTAAATTAGAATGAATTGTTTTTAAACCAAAGTAAAAATTCAGACAAAATTTCTATATCTGAATAGAGTTTTCCTATTTCTTTAGCAATTTTTAGCCACTTCTATTAGCTATATTGCTTCCCATTTTAGTACCACAAAGCAGGTTGATGTGCCTTATGTAAACGATATGCTGAAGAAACTTACTGTAATTTAAAAAATTCTGTTAGACCTAAATTTGTTACTTTCTCAATGCCAGTCACAATAGGCTAAACCAAAATTCATGTGGCTTCATTTCATCCACCTTTACAAGGAATCTAAAGACCATCCTTATTGCTGTTGTTTCCGGTGAGAACTGACTCACTGGAAAAGACCCTGATGCTGGGAAAGATTGGAGTCAAGAAGGGAAGGATAAGATGATTGGATGGCATCATGGACTCAATGGACAGAGTTTGAGCAAGCTCTGGGGGTTGGTGATGGACAGGGAGCCTGGGGTGCTGCAGTCCATGGGGTCCTAAAGAGTTGGACAGGACTGAACATCTGAACTGAGCTGAACTGAAACAACTAAGGATTTCCCTGGTGGTTCAGTGGCTGACTCTGGGCTCCCAATGCAGCTGGCCTGGGTTCAATGCCTGGTCAGGGAACTAGATCCCACATACCATGACAAAGAGTTCACATGCCGCAAATAACACCCCACATGCCACAACAATGACCGGAATATAATACAAATAAATATTAAAAAATCCAAACATCTGACATCTAATTTCAGAACATTTAAAAAATTTCTTGAACATCTACTTTGTGCCAGTAATGCCTGTTGAAAGTGACAGTGTTATGTTAGTCACTCAGTCGAGTCCGACTCTTTGCGACCCCATGCACTGTAGCCCGCTGGGCTCCTCTGTCCATGGGATTCTCCAGGCAAGAACCCTGGAGTGGGTTGCCATTCCCTCCTCCAGGGGATCATCCCGATCCACTGACTGATCCCAGGTGTCCTGCCTTGCAGGCAGATTCTTTATCATCTGAGCCCCCATGGTAGCCATCACCTAATAAATAGTGGATGCTATGAGGCATGGCCCAGATGCCCCTTCAGAACTTCGGTGGCTGGGTACATTGATAACTGTTCTGGAAGCTACTTTCTTCTCTGTAAATTGCCTTTGACCAAAGGAACTGCCCTACTCCAGTTTATGTCTCCTTCCTGGGGGGAACCCATCCAAGAGCTAGACGAAGACCTGCCCCCTGGTCTCACTTTGGGAAAACTGGAGGCCATCCTGTTCTCAGAGAGCTCCTCCTGGATCAGCTGGGGCCTCTTTTGCTTCTCAGCTCAATGTCTCCCTCTGTCTTACCCTGCCTCTCTCACTTCTGCAAGTGCTATTGCTTCAGCCTCCAAGCTTAATCAGTCTCAATATCTTCTCCAGGCAACCAGACCTAAGACCCTCATTTTGTATTAGCACACCATTTGGTGTATTATAGCAATTCAGATACTTTTGTTGTTGTTGTTGTTGCACTGGGTGTGAGTTTTCTCTAGTTTCAGCGAGCAGAGCTACTCTTCATTGTGGTGCACGGGCTTCTTCTTGCCATGGCGTCTCTTGTTGTGGAGCACCAGCTCTAGGCACATGGGCTTCAGAAATTGCAGCACATGGGCTCAGTAGTTGAGTCACAGGGGCTCAGCTGCTCTGCGGCTTGTGGAATCTTCCCGGATCAGTGATCAAACCCGTATGTGCTGCACTAGCAGATGGATTCCTAAACACTGCACCACCAGAGAACTCCAGGCACTTTTTAAAAATAGTCAAGATGAAGATAATAGCTCAGCAGGAAAAAAGCTTTTCAAGGAAAGGGTGCTAAAACTCATGGGACTGTAGAAATGGAGTTGTAACACAGCAACATTCCAGACACCTGCAGACCGTGCTCTCTAGAAAGTGCCATGTGGCAGATGGTCCACCATTTGGCTCCATCCACATCTGAAAATGATTCTTTCTACCAAAATGAATAGAGATTGATGGAGCTCCCCCAATTTCAGGGTGAACACAGAATACAGAAGTCAATAAAAAGAAAACTCAGATGACTGAGTCTGAACATGCAGAACTAACCAAAGAAGGTACTAGAAGACATTTCTGGGTAAAAAGGGAAGTGGGAGTTAGGTATTTTGTAGAAGCAACACCTCTAGGGACTACAGAGGTTACCTCTTTTTTTTTAGAACTTTAAAAAAAAAAGTCTTAATGGGGTTTCCCAGGTGGCGCTAAGTGGTAAAGAACCCATCTACCAATACAGGAGACCTAAGAGACATGGGTTGGATCCCTGGGTGGGGAAGATTCCCTTGAGGAGGGCATGGCAACTCACTCCAGTATTCTTGCCTAGAGAATTCCATCAACGGGAGGTTGGTGGGCTACAGTGCAAAGGTTGCAAAGAGTCGGACACAACTGCAGCGACTGAGCACACACCCAAAAGTCTTAACAGTGAGTTTTCGGTAACTGTACAGGTAGAGACTGGGGTATAAGGACCACTAGGTGAGAAAAAGACTCTCAAGGGTGATGTGAGTGTGAACAGCTTGGGGCAGAAAGAAGGGACCCACAGAACCTAAATAATACAGGCAAACCAGAGATCTCTCCTTTTAAAGCAGGTCAGAGGCAATCCCATTCAACCCACCCTTTCAGTTCAGTTCAATTCAGTTGCTCAGTTGTGTCCAACTCTTTGCGACCCCATGGACTACAGCATGCCAGGCCTTCCTGTCCATCATCAACTCCTGGAGTTTACTCAAACTCATGTCCATTGAGTCAGTGATGCCATGCAACCATCTTATCCTCTGTCGTCCCCTTCTCCTCCTGTCTTCAATCTTTCCCAGCATCAGGGTTGTTTCAAATGAGTCAGCTCTTTCCATCAGGTGGCCAAAGTATTGGAGTTTCAGCTTCAACACCAGTCCTTCCAATGAACACCCAGAACTGATCTCCTTTAGGATGGACTGGTTGGATCTCCTTGCAGTCCAAGGGACTCTCAAGAGTCTTCTCCAACACCACAGTTCAAAAGCATCAATTCTTCGGCATTCAGCTTTCTTTATAGTTCAACTCTCACATCCATACATGCATACATCCTCAGGAGTTTCTCTGCTCCTTCAAAGGAAAGGATTTGACACTAGGATTAGACAAACCCTTCTTTATATATAAACTCTCTAAATAAGAGGTTATCTTCGCATTTCGTTTGTCTCTAGGTCCCATGTCAAGGAACTTTTCTAGATATTTCTGTGGAGAAACGTTTATATCACTATGGCCTTCACCAAGATTCTGGTGCCTCAGGTGAGTAGGTCCATAGCATCTTTAAATAACTTCGCCCTTAAATGACCTTCCTTCTCTCTGGGGTTGGTAAGCATAGTATTTTCAGAAGGCCGTTCTTTATTGGCTGATTATCTCCTGTTGTGCAGGAGACACTGGGATCCAGAAGAACTCAGATTGGCTTCTGATGCTCCCACCGTCAGATTGGCTTCTGACGCTTCCACCTGGCACTAGTGGTTAAAGAATCCATCTGCCAAGGCAGGAGACATAAGAGACATGGTTCGATCCCTGGGTCTGGAAGATCCCCTGGAGGATGATGTGGCAACCCACTCCAGTATTCTGGCCTGGAGAATCCCATGGACAGAGGAGCCTGGTGGGGTTGCAGAGTCCACAGGGTTGCAGAGTCAGAGGCAACTGAACACATATGCATGCTCCCACTAAACCACCCCATGGTTTATAGCAAGATAGTCCACAGCTAAGTTTTGGTTTCTCTTTTTGTCTAATATGTATAGTCCAGCTCAGTGTTACCCAATAAAGCTCTGACCTTTATGGAAATATCCTATATATTTTTTGCTCTCCAATATGGCAGCTCTAAACCACATATATCTATTGAACACTCGAAATGTGGCTAGTGTAACTGATCAATTCAACATTAAATTTATATTTGATTAAATTATAATTAGTTTTTATTTAATATATCTGAACATAAGCAGTCACACATGGCTAGGAGCTACCATATTATTCAGCACACATCTTGGTTGACATTTAGATGCTAAAATTTCATATTGCTATTATTCCAAGAAGTTTGGAGATTCTGCCATTGGTACAAATAGCTCTGAAATTTGATGATTTCACTGCACATAAATACTTGTTATGTTGTCTGTACGCTTGATCTGGCTAATAATTCTCTTTTATAGCCTAAAACATAAGTTGGCAAACTAAGATCCTTAGGCAAATCCAGTCTGATGCCAGTGTTTGCAAAAAAGAAAAACCCAACAGTTGTATTGGAACAGTGTCATGCCATTTGTTCCAGCATTGTCTCTGACTGCTCTTGTGCTACCGTGGCAGAACAGGGCAATGTGACAGAGACTGTATGACTGCAAAGTCAAAAATATTGCTATCTGGGTTTTATAGAAAAACATTTGCCTACCACTGATTTACTATAAGGTAAATTTGCTCTTTCATTGAGTGTTATCACAATTGATTCCCCTTTCTGTATTATTTTACTCTGTTTTGAAGGATAAGACTTCTGTATGGGAATGCTGGGTACCTATTTATTTTTCTCTTCATTTGGGCACCAGTTGAAGGTCATCAGCTCAGTGGGTTAGCCCTTCTCCCTGCCTCATTTTAAATTTTGACTGATGATCTGCCTCAGATTGTGGCCATTCCACTAAGTTGGCCAAATGTTGCAGTAGCCTATTAGTGATTTCAAGGGACTTCAAATTCCTTTTAGGTAATTTTTTCTTTTTTTCTGTAGGAATATCAAGTCATTGATTTGCCGTATTTTTTGAGAAGGGTTTGTTCACAGAGAAAACGATATTAACTGTTGTTTGAAATACAAATATGACATCAGTCTCTCATTTGTAGCAAGGTTTGGGCTTGCATAAAAATTTTTACCACATCTTTGGATGCTGACTCTTGAGAGTCCCTTGGACTGCAAGGAGATCCAACCAGTCCATTCTGAAGGAGATCAGCCCTGGGATTTCTTTGGAAGGAATGATGCTAAAGCTGAAACTCCAGTACTTTGGCCACCTCATGGGAAGAGTTGACTCATTGGAAAAGACTCTGATGCTGGAAGGGATTGGTGGCAGGAGGAGAAGGGGATGATAGAGGATGAGATGGCTGGATGGCATCATTGACTCGATGGACGTGAGTCTGAGTGAACTCCGGGAGTTGGTGATGGACAGGGAGGCCTGGCGTGCTGCAATTCATGGGGTCGCAAAGAGTTGGACATAACTGAGTGACTGAACTGAACTGAACTGAATTATCGAATACTAAATCATGACACTTCTTAAGCCAAAAGCATACTATCTGGTGACTACTTCAAGAAGGGGGTGTAGGTGATTATTTACATATCAATTGATGAGCTAATATCTAAGAAGTATTAATATATTTTATTAGCACATTAATATGTTTATTATTTTATATAATGATATACTTAATAATGTTTAAGATTTATTTTTTAATAGTAGGTAAATATGTGCTAACATTTTGGTTCACACTTTTATGACTGTAATTCCTGTTTGTTTCTCAGAGTAGTGAAAACTCTGTAGTGAGAATTCTTTGGAATATATAAGCTCATATGCGTCCATATGTGGTTCAGCTTTCTGCTGTACTTCCCAAGCACAGTCTGATCTTAAAGGAGACGCTGCCTCTGGTAAAAGCAAAGACAAGCCCACACAAAAGGTGCTAAATAATTGGGAACACAAAGAGGTCTCTAATTCATTGACAATATTGCATTTAATACCTTATTGTATTAAGGCAATATCTTATTGCTGTAGTTGTGACTCACATTGGTTTTCTTTCCTATTTAAAAAACATGGGGCTTCCCTGGTGGTCCAGTGGTTAAGAATCCACCTGCCAATAAAGGGAACATGGGTTCAACCCCTGGTCTGGGAAGATTCCACATACACGGGAGGGGCAACCCAGTCCACGCTCCACAACTACTGAGCCTGCGCTCTAGAGCTCCTGTTCTGCGACAAAAGAAACTACCACAATGAGAAGCCTGGGCACTGCTTTGAAGACCCAGTATAGCTATCAATAAATAAAAAGCATGGCATTCTCTTTAGAAAAACAACCGATCTAAAACAATCTGATATTGCAAACAGCGTGATACTGCAGTTTCAGTCTCCTTGGTTTTCAGAAGAACTCTGCTGAGATGAAAATTGGGTTCTTCAAAATCATAGTTACAGCTTATAACAAATTCTGTGATGCTATATTGAAAACTAGAAGTACTATAGAGCATAAATATAATTTTGAATACATATCTGTCTTGTCTGGGCTGCTATAAGAAAAATGGTGTAAAACTGGGTGGGTTATGAACCACAGAAAATAATTTCTCACAGTTACAGAGGCTGGGACGTCCAAGATCAAGAATTGGTGCCGGTGGGTACCCACTTCCTGGTTCATAGACGGCAGTCTTCTCTCTGCGTCTTCACTTAACAGAGGGGTGAGAGAGCTTTCTGGGGTCTCCTGATAAGGGCATGAATCACTTCCATGAGGGCTCTGCCTTTGTGGTCTAATTACCTTCTTAAGTCCCCATCTCCAAATACTATTGCATTGAGGATTCAATTTGAACATGTGTATTTGGGGGAACAAAAACATTCAGTCAATGGCAATCTCCAGTGCTGCTGGGTGTCTGTCAAATGGCAGTTTTGTGCACTACTTCCTGCACCAAAATAATCTCTAATGAGATGGGATGTTGTAGGTGAGCTCCGGTCCTCATATTGCTTCTACACCAGCTATGCGGGTGGCTTACACAGATTTAGCTGGGCACCCAGGTCGTTAGTGAAAATCTGTCAGAATTTTTAACATCTCCTTGACAACATATACCTGATAGCTCAGTTGGTAAAGAATCCACCTGCAAAGCAGGATACCCTGGTTCCATTCCTGGGTCAGGAAGATACACTTGAGAAGGGATAGGCTACCCACTCCAGTATTCTTGGGCTTCCCTTGTGGCTCAGCTGGTAAAGAATCTGCCTGCAATTCAAGAGATCTGGTTTCGATGCCTGGGTTGGGAAGATCCCCTGGAGAAGGGAAAGGCTACCCACTCCAGTATTCTGGCCTAGAGAATTCCATGGACTATATAGTCCATGGGGTCGCAAAGAGTTGGACACAACTTAGCAACTTTCACTTCAATAACAACATATTCGGCTTCCCTGGTGGCTCAATGGTAAAAGAATCTACCTGAAATGCAGGAGACCCAGGCTTAATCCCTGGGTTGGGAAGATCCCCTGGAGGAGGGCATGGCAACCCACTCCAGTAGTCTTTCCTGAAGAATCTCATGGGCAGAGGAGCCTGACAGGCTGCAGTCCCTGGGGTCACAAAGAGTTGGACACAACTGAGTGACTGAACACAAACACACAACAGCGTATCATTTACTTCTGGCATTTTGTACGAATATAAATTCTTACTTTACCCTTATTTCTTATTTTCCGTCAACACCGTTCTGATCATACCTTTTAGGTGCAGATCCGATTTGTCCACAGATCCTCTGCAACATGTCTAGGAAAACACGAGGACCTTCACGCTACCTCTCAGAGCCAATTATTGTTTGTTTTTTTTTTTTTTTTATTCTTCCAATTTTATTTTATTTTTAAACTTTACATAATTGTATTAGTTTTGCCAAATATCAAAATGAATCCACCACAGGTATACATGTGTTCCCCATCCCGAACCCTCCTCCCTCCTCCCTCCCCATACCATCCCTCTGGGCCGTCCCAGTGCACCAGCCCCAAGCATCCAGCATCATGCATCGAACCTGGACTGGCAACTCATTTCCTACATGATATTTTACATGTTTCATTGCCATTCTCCCACATCTTCCCACCCTCTCCCTCTCCCACAGAGTCCATAAGACTGTTCTATACATCAGTGTCTCTTTTGCTGTCTCGTACACCGGGTTATTGTTACCATCTTTCTAAATTCCATATATATGCGTTAGTATACTGTATTTATGTTTTTCCTTCTGGCTTACTTCACTCTGTATAATAGGCTCCAGTTTCATCCACCTCATTAGAACTGATTCAAATGTATTCTTTTTAATGGCTGAGTAATACTCCATTGTGTATATGTACCACAGCTTTCTTATCCATTCATCTGCTGATGGACATCTAGGTTGCTTCCACGTCTTGGCTATTATAAACAGTGCTGCGATGAACATTGGGGTACACGTGTCTCTTTCCCTTCTGGTTTCCTCAGTGTGTATGCCCAGCAGTGGGGTTGCTGGATCATAAGGCAGTTCTATTTCCAGTTTTTTAAGGAATCTCCACACTGTTCTCCATAGTGGCTGTACTAGTTTGCATTCCCACCAACAGTGGAAGAGGGTTCCCTTTTCTCCACACCCTCTCCAGCATTTATTATTTGTAGACTTTTGGATCGCAGCCATTCTGACTGGTGTGAAATGGTACCTCATAGTGGTTTTGATTTGCATTTCTCTGATAATGAGTGATGTTGAGCATCTTTTCATGTGTTTGTTAGCCATCTGTATGTCTTTTTTGGAGAAATGTCTATTTAGTTCTTTGGCCCATTTTTTGATTGGGTCGTTTATTTTTCTGGAGTTGAGCTGTAGGAGTTGCTTGTATATTTTTGAGATTAGTTGTTTGTCGGTTGCTTCATTTGCTATTATTTTCTCCCATTCTGAAGGCTGTCTTTTCACCCTGCTAATAGTTTCCTTTGATGTGCAGAAGCTTTTAAGGTTAATTAGGTCCCATTTGTTTATTTTTGCTTTTATTTCCAATATTCTGGGAGGTGGGTCATAGAGGATCCTGCTGTGATGTATGTCGGAGAGTGTTTTGCCTATGTTCTCCTCTAGGAGTTTTATAGTTTCTGGTCTTACGTTTAGATCTTTAATCCATTTTGAGTTTATTTTTGTGTATGGTGTTAGAAAGTGGTCCAGTTTCATTCTTTTACAAGTGGGTGACCAGATTTCCCAGCACCACTTGTTAAAGAGATTGTCTTTAATCCATTGTATATTCTTGCCTCCTTTGTCAAAGATAAGGTGTCCATATGTGCGTGGATTTATCTCTGGGCTTTCTATTTTATTCCATTGATCAATATTTCTGTCTTTGTGCCAGTACCATACTGTCTTGATAACTGTGGCTTTGTAGTAGAGCCTGAAGTCAGGTAAGTTGATTCCTCCAGTTCCATTCTTCTTTCTCAAGATCGCTTTGGCTATTCGAGGTTTTTTGTATTTCCATACAAATTGTGAAATTATTTGTTCTAGCTCTGTGAAGAATACTGTTGGTAGCTTGATAGGGATTGCGTTGAATCTATAAATTGCTTTGGGTAGTATACTCATTTTCACTATATTGATTCTTCCAATCCATGAACATGGTATATTTCTCCATCTATTAGTGTCCTCTTTGATTTCTTTCACCAGTGTTTTATAGTTTTCTATATATAGGTCTTTAGTTTCTTTAGGTAGATATATTCCTAAGTATTTTATTCTTTCCGTTGCAATGGTGAATGGAATTGTTTCCTTAATTTCTCTTTCTGTTTTCTCATTATTAGTGTATAGGAATGCAAGGGATTTCTGTGTGTTGATTTTATATCCTGCAACTTTACTGTAGTCATTGATTATTTCTAGTAATTTTCTGGTGGACTCTTTAGGGTTTTCTATGTAGAGGATCATGTCATCTGCAAATAGTGAGAGTTTTACTTCTTCTTTTCCAATTTGGATTCCTTTTATTTCTTTTTCTGCTCTGATTGCTGTGGCCAAAACTTCCAAAACTATGTTGAATAGTAATGGTGAAAGTGGGCACCCTTGTCTTGTTCCTGACTTTAGAGGAAATGCTTTCAATTTTTCACCATTGAGGATAATGTTTGCTGTGGGTTTGTCATATATAGCTTTTATTATGTTGAGGTATGTTCCTTCTATTCCTGCTTTCTGGAGAGTTTTTATCATAAATGGATGTTGAATTTTGTCAAAGGCTTTCTCTGCATCTATTGAGATAATCATATGGTTTTTATTTTTCAATTTGTTAATGTGGTGTATTACATTGATTGATTTGCGGATATTGAAGAATCCTTGCATCCCTGGGATAAAGCCCACTTGATCATGGTGTATGATCTTTTTAATGTGTTGTTGGATTCTGATTGCTAGAATTTTGTTAAGGATTTTTGCATCTATGTTCATCAGTGATATTGGCCTGTAGTTTTCTTTTTTTGTGGGATCTTTGTCAGGTTTTGGTATTAGGGTGATGGTGGCCTCATAGAATGAGTTTGGAAGTTTACCTTCCTCTGCAATTTTCTGGAAGAGTTTGAGCAGGATAGGTGTTAGCTCTTCTCTAAATTTTTGGTAGAATTCAGCTGTGAAGCCGTCTGGACCAGGGCTTTTGTTTGCTGGAAGATTTTTGATTACAGTTTCAATTTCCATGCTTGTGATGGGTCTGTTAAGATTTTCTATTTCTTCCTGGTCCAGTTTTGGAAAGTTGTACTTTTCTAAGAATTTGTCCATTTCTTCCACGTTGTCCATTTTATTGGCATATAATTGTTGATAGTAGTCTCTTGTAATCCTTTGTATTTCTGTGTTGTCTGTTGTGATCTCTCCATTTTCGTTTCTAATTTTGTTGATTTGATTTTTCTCCCTTTGTTTCTTGATGAGTCTGGCTAATGGTTTGTCAATTTTATTTATCCTTTCAAAGAACCAGCTTTTGGTTTTGTTGATTTTTGCTATGGTCTCTTTTGTTTCTTTTGCATTTATTTCTGCTCTAATTTTTAAGATTTCTTTCCTTCTACTAACCCTGGGGTTCTTCATTTCTTCCTTTTCTAGTTGCTTTAGGTGTAGAGTTAGGTTATTTATTTGACTTTTTTCTTGTTTCTTGAGGTGTGCCTGTATTGCTATGAACTTTCCCCTTAGGACTGCTTTTACCGTGTCCCACAGGTTTTGGGTTGTTGTGTTTTCATTTTCATTCGTTTCTATGCAAATTTTGATTTCTTTTTTGATTTCTTCTGTGATTTGTTGGTTATTCAGCAGCGTGTTGTTCAGCCTCCATATGTTGGAATTTTTAATAGTTTTTCTCCTGTAATTGAGATCTAATCTTACTGCATTGTGGTCAGAAAAAATGCTTGGAATGATTTCTATTTTTTTGAATTTACCAAGGCTAGCTTTATGGCCCAGGATGTGATCTATCCTGGAGAAGGTTCCATGTGCGCTTGAGAAAAAGGTGAAATTCATTGTTTTGGGATGAAATGACCTATAGATATCAATTAGGTCTAACTGGTCTATTGTATCGTTTAAAGTTTGTGTTTCCTTGTTAATTTTCTGTTTAGTTGATCTATCCATAGGTGTAAGTGGGGTATTAAAGTCTCCCACTATTATTGTGTTATTGTTAATTTCTCCTTTCATACTTGTTAGCATTTGTCTTACGTACTGTGGTGCTCCCGTGTTGGGTGCATATATGTTTATAATTGTTATATCTTCTTCTTGGATTGATCCTTTGATCATTATGTAGTGACCTTCTTTGTCTCTTTTCACCGCCTTTGTTTTAAAGTCTATTTTATCTGATATGAGTATTGCTACTCCTGCTTTCTTTTGGTCCCTATTTGCATGGAAAATCTTTTTCCAGCCCTTCACTTTCAGTCTGTATGTGTCCCCTGTTTTGAGGTGGGTCTCTTGTAGACAACATATGTAGGGGTCTTGTTTTTGTATCCATTCAGCCAGTCTTTGTCTTTTGGTTGGGGCATTCAACCCATTTACATTTAAGGTAATTACTGATAAGTATGTTCCCGTTGCCATTTACTTTATTGTTTTGGGTTCGAGTTTATACACCGTTTTTGTGTTTCCTGTCTAGAGAATATCCTTTAGTATTTGTTGGAGAGCTGGTTTGGTGGTGCAGAATTCTCTCAGCTTTTGCTTGTCTGAAAAGCTTTTGATTTCTCCTTCATACTTGAATGAGATCCTTGCTGGGTACAATAATCTGGGCTGTAGGTTATTTTCTTTCATCATTTTAAGTATGTCTTGCCATTCCCTCCTGGCTTGAAGAGTTTCTATTGAAAGATCAGCTGTTATCCTTATGGGAATTCCCTTGTGTGTTATTTGTTGTTTTTCCCTTGCTGCTTTTAATATTTGTTCTTTGTGTTTGATCTTTGTTAATTTGATTAATATGTGTCTTGGGGTGTTTCTCCTTGGGTTTATCCTGTTTGGGACTCTCTGGGTTTCTTGGACTTGGGTGATTATTTCCTTCCCCATTTTAGGGAAGTTTTCAACTATTATCTCCTCAAGTATTTTCTCATGGTCTTTCTTTTTGTCTTCTTCTTCTGGAACCCCTATGATTCGAATGTTGTAGCGTTTAATATTGTCCTGGAGGTCTCTGAGATTGTCCTCATTTCTTTTAATTCGTTTTTCTTTTATCCTCTCTGATTCATTTATTTCTACCATTCTATCTTCTAATTCACTAATCCTGTCTTCTGCCTCTGTTATTCTACTATTTGTTGCCTCCAGAGTGTTTTTAATTTCACTTATTGCATTATTCATTATATATTGACTCTTTTTTATTTCTTCTAGGTCCTTGTTAAACCTTTCTTGCATCTTCTCAATCCTTGTCTCCAGGCTATTTATCTGTGATTCCATTTTAGTTTCAAGATTTTGGATCAATTTCACTATCATTATTCGGAATTCTTTATCAGGTAGATTCCCTATCTCTTCCTCTTTTGTTTGGTTTGGTGGACATTTATCCTGTTCCTTTATCTGCTGAGTATTCCTCTGTCCCTTCATCTTGTTTAAATTGCTGAGTTTGGGGTGTCCTTTCTGTATTCTGGCAGTTTGTGGAGTTCTCTTTATTATGGCGTTTCCTCACTGTGTGTGGGTTTGTACAGGTGGCTTGTCAAGGTTTCCTGGTTAGGGAAGCTTGTGTCGGTGTTCTGGTGGGTGGAGCTGTATTTCTTCTCTCTGGAGTGCAATGAAATGTCCAGTAATGAGTTATGAGATGTCTATAGTTTTGGGGTGACTTTGGGCAGCCTGTATCTTGAAGCTCAGGACTGTGTTCCTTTGTTGCTGGAGAATTTGCTTGGTATGTCTTGCCCTGGAACTTATTGGCCCTTGTGTGGTGCTTGGTTTCAGTGTCGGTATGGAGGCATTTGATGAGCTCCTGTCAATGAATGTTCCTTGGAGTCAGGAGTTCCCTGGAGTCAGGGTTTGGACTTAAGTCTCCTGCTTCCGATTATCGGTCTTATTTTTACAGTATTTTCAAAACTTCTCCTTCTATACAGCACCATTGATAAAACATCTACATTAAAGATGATAAGTTTCTCTACAGTGAGGGTCACTCAGAGAGGTTCACAGGGTTACATGGAGAAGAGAAGAGGGAGGAGGGAGTTAGAGGTGACCCAAATGAGATGAGGTGAATCAATAGTGGAGAGAGTGGGCTAGCCAGTAGTCACTTCCTTATGTGCACTCCACAACTGGACCACTCAGAGATGTTCACGGGGTTATACAGAGAAGAGAAGAAGGAGAAAGGTAACAGAGGTGGCCAGAAGGATAAAAGGGGGAATGAAAAGGAGGGAGACAGATCCAGCCAGTAATCAGTTCCCTAAGTGTTCTCCACCGTCTGGAACACACAGAAATTCACAGAGTTGGGTAGAGTAGAGAGGGGTTAGGGAGGAGACACAGGCGACCTGGTGGAGAAAAAGGAGGGTCTAAAGGGAGAGAGAGCAGTCAAGCCAGTAATCTCACTCCCTAGTGAAAAATGGGTCCTGAAGATTGGGTCCTTAAAGGTACAAGATTGGTAACAAATACATAAAAGCAAAAATTAAAAATCTAGAGTAGAGTTTGGAATTTCAAAAATACGATGTTAAAGAAAAGAAGAAGGAAAAGAAAGAGAGAAAGAACGAACAAACAAAAACAAACAAGGTCGCGAAAATTATAAAGAAAGTACAGGTACAAAATTGATAACTAATACCAGAAAGCGAAAATTAAAAATCTAGAGTAGAGTTTGGAATTTAAAAAATACGATGTTAAAGAAAAGAAGAAGGAAAAGAAAGAGAGAAAGAACGAACAAACAAAAACAAACAAGGTCGCGAAAATTATAAAGAAAGTACAGGTACAAAATTGATAACTAATACCAGAGAGCGAAAATTAAAAATCTAGAGTAGAGTTTGGAATTTCAAAAATACGATGTTAAAGAAAAGAAGAAGGAAAAGAAAGAGAGAAAAAATGAACAAACAAAAACAAACAAGGTCGCGAAAATTATAAAGAAAGTACAGGTACAAAATTGATAACTAATACCAGAAAGCAAAAATTAAAAATCTAGAGTAGAGTTTGGAATTTCAAAAAAGAATGTTAAAAAAAAAAAAAAAAAGAAGAAGAAGAAAAATAAAGAGAGAAAACAAACAAACAAATACGATCAATGTCACAAAAATTATAAAGAAAATACAGGTACAAAATTGATATCAAATACCAAAAAGCATAAATTGAAAATCTAGAGTAAAGTTTGGAATTTCAGATATACAATGTTATATAAAAGAAGAAGAGAAAGAAACAGAGAGGAAGAAGAAAAAAAAAAAATCACAGAAATTATATAAAAAAAAAACTATAGGTACAAAATTGATAACATATACCAAAAAGCGAAAATTAAAAATCTAGAGTAGAGTTTGGAATTTCAAAAATACAATGTTAAAGAAAAGAAGAAAAAAACAAAAACCAACAACAACAACAAAAAACAACAAGGTCAAAAAATTATAAAATATATATATATGAAGTTTGCTGAAGAAGAAAAAAATAGGGTCTTTTTTTTTTTTTTGCAAAGTAATAGGTTATAAAAGTGAAAATTAAAGGAACAATAGAGGACTTAAAATTTTTTTTTTTTAATTAAAAAAAAAAAAAAAGAAAGAATGATCGTAAAAATAATAAAAATATATCTAGGACTTTTTTGTTTCTTTTTTTGTGGGTGTTGTGGGTTCAGTTCATTTTTGGCTAGTTCCTTGGTCAGATTTATATTTCTCAAGATCTATAGGCCCCTTCCTATGTAGTCCGTAGTAACCACAGGGTTTTGATCTATTGCCTGTAGCTTCCAAGGCGTTTCCCTCTGTTATATCTTCTTCTGTTTGCTAGTCTCTTCAGTATCTGGTTTCCGCCCTGACTCAAAGGGCACAGTGGAGGACACTTTTTTTTTTTTTTTTTTTTTAGGCTTACTTGTTCAGTCGCGCTGTGGGGAGGGAGGGTGCAAACAAATAACACTGGCGTGGGCTTGCAGTGCCTCAGCCACCCTGGGTCTGCCCCTGCTCACGGCGCGTGTAGCCTCCCTGTCCACACTGCTCGGACTCTAGGTTGTTCCGCCGGGAACAATCCGAGGCTGGCCCTGGGCTGCATGCACCTCCCAGGTCCAAGCCGCTCAGGTTCAGGCACTCGGGTAGTCCTCAGAGGCGCAGACTCAGTTGGGCCTGCGTTTTGTACTCTTCCCAGGTCCGAGCGCCAATTTGCTCTTCCCAGGCGAGCGCCAATGCTGCGACTTATCGCCTCCCCGCCACTCGGTTATCTGGCTGTAAAACCGGCGCACCTTCTCAGGCAGATGTTGACCGTCCAGACCCCCAAGAAGTTTTAGTTAGCAAAGAAGCCTGCTTACAATTTTATAGATAATGTCTCTCTGGGGCTGCGATTGCCCCCTTCCGGCTCTGGCTGCCTGTCACCGGAGGGGGAAGATCTGCAGCCGGCTATCTCTGTTCAGTCCTTTGTTCCGTGCGCGGGCCTGGCAGTCTTAGGTTAGGGCTGGCTTTTCGCGTGGTAGGTATCCCATAGTCTGGTTTGCTAGCCCAAATTATTTCGCTCAGATAGCGCTCAGGGTATTCAGGCCAGATTCTTACTCTCAGCGATGCAGCCCACGCCGCGCCTCCCTGCCCAGCCCCGATTCGCTAATGGCGGATGCAGGCGTCTGCGCTGCTTCTCTGCTGGGGGAGTTACCGTAGGGCTCGCAATCTGCGAGTTTTAAATTGTTTATTTATTTTTTCTCCCTGTTATGTTGCCCTCTGTGCTTCCAAAGCTCGGCATAGATTCGGCAGTGAGAAGGTTTCCTGATGTTTGGAAACTTCTCTCTTTTTAAGATTCCCTTCCCGGGACGGAACTCCGTCCCTCCCTCTTTTGTCTCTTTTTTTTTGTTTTTAATATTTTTTCCTACCTCCTTTCGAAGAGTTGGGTTGCTTTTCTGGGTGCCTGATGTCCTCTGCCGGCATTCAGAAGTTGTTTTGTGGAATTTACTCGACGTTTAAATGCTCTTTTGATGAATTTGTGGGGGAGAAAGTGTTCTCCCCGTCCTACTCCTCCGCCATCTTGGCTCCTCCCTCCAATTATTGTTTTACAAAGAAAACAGAAACATTAAAAGAGTGTACAATTAGTTAAACTTGAAGACCAACCTATATCTATTTATTCTCTAAGAAACTATAGCACCTAATACTTTCTGAAACTATTGAACTAACATAGAGAGTGTCCAATAATCAATTCTTCCCAGGCTCCTCTAGCACTTTGCCCATAACACTAGCATGGAGCTGCCATCCTGCACTGTGGCTTCTTTACTGAAATCTGGAGCTCTTGACTGTGGGCAGAACTAAAAGACTATTCTGCTCATTTCTGCAGGTGGAGCATTGATAGCAGAGCCATCCCTTTGATCAAGGTCCTCTGTGAAAGGACCCGAAAAGGCAATTGTTCACCTGACCCTCTTAGTCAAGAGTAAATGCCTCTGTAAACCCACCCCTCATCTCTGCCACTCTTGGCTTCTGGGGACTTGGCTGAGTAGAAGCAACCCTCTGTCAAAGATGTGGATCACTGACTTCCTTCTGGTTTATTCTTTCTTTTCCTTTCTTCTTTCTTTGACTTACATTTATCATCCTAACACTGTAGCTCAGACAGTAAAGAATCTGCCTGCAATGCAGGAGACCAGGGTTCGATCCCTGGGTCAGGAAGACCCTCTGGAGAAGGGAATGGCAACCACTCCAGTATTCTTGCCTGGAGAATTCCATGGACAGAGGAGGCTGGAGGGCTACAGTCCATGGGGTCACAAAGAGTTGGCCACAACTGAGTGACTAACACTACCACTAAGACTCCAGCACCTTCTTTTCATGTTTTCACTTTCATTATTTCAGTTTTCATTGTCCTTCTCGTTTGAATCTCTAATGGCCTCCTTTTCCCTCATTGTTTTTCAGCCTTTGTAAAGGCCATGGGAGATGGCAAATCCAGCCATCAATCCCCTGAAATGCTTAAAAAAAAAAGGACTACATTTCATCTTTTGACTGTGTTTGGCCATCAGAAGTTTGCAGACCTGGAGCAGGTCCTCCAGGCCCCCTGAACTGCACCCGGGCATCAAGGTCATTGCTGGATTTCAGGAACTAGGACTCAAATCAAATCAACTACATGTGTGAGTGACTGTACTACAGTGATGTTGTTGAGCATTTTACCATCACTTGCACATGTTCTCCATGAGCTCACTTTTCACCATTTCTTCTACCCACCACACAACAGGGAAATTTCTCTGAGCGCTGGCCCACCAGCCAGCATTTGTTTCATTTTTATCCTAAAGATATTGTATTTGGTGCTAGCAAACACCACGCCAAGCACAGAAGTGTGGTGGAGGGAGGTGTTAATATGGTCACTGCATATATATTTTTTTCTTCTCTTTTCTCCCATTTCTCCAATGCCCTCATTAAGTGTTTTACCCAATGTGACTTTGTAAGCCGCCACCCATGAATAGTTTCTGGAAGGAGGCATGTAGATAAAAAGGAAAGGAGAGAGAAAGAAGAGAGGAAGGACAAAGAGGCCAAGAGTGTGGCATTCTCTCTCCTATTCCAGGCACTTTTCAACATAAAACTCTCCCTTCTTAATCTTTAAATTTTGTTCATGTTTTCTAAGATGATGCGTTAATGAAAATTATTAAATATTTAGGTCTTTGATTAATTTCTCTGCCATTATTGTTCTTAAAGATACTTAAGTCATTGGTAGTGCTTTTAAGACAGAGGATGAGATGGTTGGATGGCATCACCGACTCAATGGACATGAGTTTGAGTAAACTCCGGGAGTTGGTGATGGTCAGGCAGGCCTGGCATACTACAGTCTATGGGGTCCCAAAGAGTTGGATGTGACTGAGAGACTGAACTGAACTGAAGATAACAAAACATATCACTCCTAAAATGAAATTTTCCAAAATATCTATGGGAAGCTTCAAATTAGATCCCATTTAGCTTGAATGTTTCTGCATTTTCTTTTAAATGATGTCCTTTATCGTGATTGCTTTAATCATACCTTCATATTGAGGTGAATCTCATGGTACTGCAAAGCATGTGTTATCTGGACCCTATCCAGCACCCATAAGCTGCCACTCTGGGGTGAAGGGCAGGCACTATTTCAACAGAGCAGAGGAAAACTGAGAGTAATTTTAGCAGAAAGTGAATGTTCCTTCATCTCACTGCAGTTACGTCCAGACAGGAATCATTCATGCTGGCCCTAAGCCAGGCTTCCAAGTCGACTTGACAATCATGCTCAAATGCCAAGGAAACTTTTGTAACCTCACAAGTTCAGAAGCTTCATTTTATCATTCCAAGTTTTCTGAAAAGTTGGCAATCAGCTTCCAAATCATTCGCTCTGTTTACCAGCACGGCTTTGCAATAAAGTCCCACTTTAAGAAGTCTAAAAGTAAAAATGTAAACTTTTATCCTTGGAGAGTGATGAGGAAAAAAAAGGAAAAGGTGAGATTAGCTATTGACATTATTTGTGAGCCCAAAAGCTAGCCTTTGTTAACTTTTCTTTGCTTGACATTCTTCAACGATATTTTAGTTTCCCAAACTCTCTAAGATCCTTCTCACAGCAGGGCCTTCTGGCAGTTTCCCACTATTTTTCTCTGGCTGAGTCTTGCCCTTCAAGTTTCACTCACATGGTCCTCTCTATGGCCCTAAGACTAAGTTAGGGTCTTCTGTAATATGCACCCATAGAAACCTGTGCTTTTCGTTTTTAGCATCTGTTACTATCATGATTCTATATTCAATGAAGCCTTTAGGTTATCCATGGAAGTAACCATTTCACTTGGGCTTCCCTGGTGGCTCAGTGGTAAAGAACTTGCCTGCCAATTCAGGAGACTCGGGTTCGATCTCTGGAGTGGGAAAATCCCCTGGAGAAGGAAATGGCAACCCACTCCAGGATTCTTGCCCAGGAAATTCCATGGACAGAGGAGCCTGGTGGGCTACAGTCCATGGGGTCACAGAAGAGTTGGACATGACATCAACTAAACAACAATAGCAAACCACATCACTTACCACAGAGCCTGGGAGGTAATGATGCCTCAATAAGTGAAAATCAATCCTGGGAATGTCTAAACTGGAGATGAGTGGGGGACAAAGGAAGAGGTAAGGCCACAACATTGGAACTTCCCCAGCAGTCTAGTGGGTCCAGTGGTTAAAACTCCACCTCCCAATGCAGGGGTTGTGGGTTCAATCCCTGGTCGGGGATCTAAGATGCCACAGGATATGGCAAAAAAAAAAAAAAATTGACTATCACATCCTATAAGTATTCATCAAACAATGATTATTTCAGACACTCTTTAGCTGCTATGTAAATAAAGAGAAAGCACACTGTTTTCAAATGTCTCAATTTGGAGAAAGAGAATAAGCCCATGAAATCTACAACGATGGACCTTAATGAATTACTTTTCCTGGTATCCTTACCTGGTGTGTTTCTCTCCACAGTGGATCTGGGATAGTCTTAAGACTTACATGGACCAATAAAAGATGGGGAAAGTGAAGCTGTGAACTTTGAAGGCTCAGCCTTAAGACATGTACTTTTATCTTTTGCCACTTGAGCACATCATTTTGAACCAGACTCCATGTTCCATTAAGCTCAGTCTTCATGGAGAGAATATATAGTTGATGACCAACCAGCTGATATCCTCATCTAAACTTCCAGCATCAGTCTTCAGTCTTATGAGTGAGCCATCTTGGATATTCCAGCCTAGTTTGAAGGATTTTGAGCATTACCTTGCTAGTATGTGAAATGAGCACAGTTGTACACTACTTTGAACATTCTTTGGCATTGACTTTCTTTGGGTTTGGGATGAAAACTGACCTTTTCCAGTCCTGTGGCCACTGCTGAGTTTTCTAAATTTGCTGGCCTATTGAGTGCAGCACTTTCACAGTATCATCTTTTAGGATTTGAAATAGCTCAACTGGAATTTCATCACCTCTGTTAGCTTTGTTCATTATGATACTACCTAGACGAGAATACCAGACCACCTGATCTGCCTCTTGAGAAATTTGTAGGCAGGTCAGGAAGCAACACTTAGAACTGGACATGGAACAACAGAATGGTTCCAAATAGGAAAAGGAGTGTGTCAAGGCTGTATATTGTCACCCTGTTTATTTAACTTATAGGCAGAGTACATCATGAGAAACGCTGGACTGGAAGAAGCACAAGGTGGAATCAAGATTGCCGGGAGAAATATCAATAACCTCAGATATGCAGATGACACCACCCTTATGGCAGAAAGTGAAGAGGAACTCAAAAGCCTCTTGATGAAAGTGAAAGTGGAGAGTGAAAAAGTTGGCTTAAAGCTCAACATTCAGAAAATGAAGATCATGGCATCCGGTCCCATCACTTCATTGGAAATAGATGGGGAAACAGTGGAAACAGTGTCAGGCTTTATTTTTCTGGGCTCCAAAATCACTACAGAAGGTGACTGCAGCAATGAAATTAAAAGATGCTTACTCCTTGGAAGGAAAGTTATGACCAACCTAGATCAGATCAGATCAGATCAGTCTATCAGTCGTGTCCGACTCTTTGCGACCCCATGAATCGCAGCATGCCAGGCCTCCCTGTCCATCACCAACTCCCGGAGTTCACCGAGACTCACTTCCATCAAGTCAGTGATGTCATCCAGCCATCTCATTCTCTGTCGTCCCCTTCTCCTCCTGCCCTCAATCCCTCCCAGCATCAGAGTCTTTTCCAATGAGTCAACTCTTCGAATCAGGTGGCCAAAGTACTGGAGTTTCAGCTTTAGCATCAGTCCTTCCAAAGAAATCCCAGGGCTGATCTCCTTCAGAATGGACTGGTTGGATCCCCCTGCAGTCCAAGGGACTCTCAAGAGTCTTCTCCAACACCACAGTTCAAAAGCATCAATTCTTCGGCACTCAGCCTTCTTCACAGTCCAATTCTCACATCCATACATGACCACAGGAAAAACCATAGCGTTGACTAGACGAACCTTTGTTGGCAAAGTAATGTCTCTGCTTTTCAATATGCTATCGAGGTTGGTCATAACTTTCCTTCCAAGGAGTAAGCATCTTTTAATTTCATTGCTGCAGTCACCATCTGTAGTGATTTTGGAGCCCAGAAAAATAAAGTCTGACACGGTTTCCACTGTTTCCCCATCTATTTCCCATGAAGTGATGGGACCAGATGCCATGATCTTCGTTTTCTGAATGTTGAGCTTTAAGCCAACTTTTTCATTCTCCACTTTCACTTTCATCAAGAGGCTTTTGAGTTCCTCTTCACTTTCTGCCATAAGGGTGGTGTCATCTGCATATCTGAGGTTATTGATATTTCTCCCGGCAATCTTGATTCCAGCTTGTGTTTCTTCCAGTCCAGCGTTTCTCATGATGTACTCTGCATATAAGTTAAATAAACAGGGTGACAACATACAGCATTGATGAACTCCTTTTCCTATTTGGAACCATTCTGTTGTTCCATGTCCAGTTCTAAGTGTTGCTTCCTGACCTGCCTACAAATTTCTCAAGAGGCAGATCAGGTAGTCTGGTATTCCCATCCCTTTCAGAATTTTCCACAGTTTATTGTGATCCACACAGGCAAGGGCTTTGGCATAGTCAATAAAGCAGAAATAGATGTTTTTCTGGAACTCTCTTGCTTTTTCCATGATCCAGCAGATGTTGGCAATTTGATCTCTGGTACCTCTGCCTTTTCTAAAACCAGCTTGAACATCAGGAGGTTCACGGTTCAGGTATTGCTGAAGCCTGGCTTGGAGAATTTTGAGCATTACTTTACTAGTGTGTGAGATGAGTGCCATTGTTTGGTAGTTTGAGCATTCTTTGGGATTGGAATGAAAACTGACCTTTTCCAGTCCTGTGGCCACTGCTGAGTTTTCCAAATTTGCTGGCATATTGAGTGCGGCACTTTCACAGCATCATCTTTCAGGATTTGGAATAGCGCAACTGGAATTCCATCACCTCCACTAGCTTTGTTCATAGTGATGCTTTCTAAGGCCCACTTGACTTCACATTCCAGGATGTCTGGCTCTAGGTCAGTGATCACACCATCGTGATTATCTGGGTCATGAAGATCCTTTTTGTACAGTTCTTCCATGTATTCTTGCCATCTCTTCTTAGAAGAAGAGATGGCAAGAAGAGAGCAACCTAGATAGCATATTCAAAAGCAGAGACATTACTTTGCCAACAAAGGTTTGTCTAGTCAAGGCTATGGTTTTTCCTGTGGTCATGTATGGATGTGAGAGTTGGACTATAAAGAAGGCTGAGTGCCAAAGAATTGATGCTTTTGAACTGTGGTGTTGGAGAAGACTCTTGAGAGTCCCTTGGACTGCAAGGAGATCCAACCAGTCCATTCTGAAAGAGATCAGCCCTGGGATTTCTTTGGAAGGACTGATGCTAAAGCTGAAACTCCAGTACTTTGGCCACCTCATGTGAAGAGTTGACTCATTGGAAAAGACCCTGATGCTGGGAGGGATTGGGGGCAGGAGGAGAAGGGAACGACAGAGAATGGGATGGCTGGATGGCATCACTGACTCGATGGACGTGGGTCTGGGTGAACTCCAGGAGTTGGTGATGGACAGGGAGACCTGGCATGCTGCAATTCATGGGGTCGCAAAGAGTCGGACACGACTGAGTGACTGAACTGAACTGAACTGAACTGAAGGCCCACTTGAATTTGTAGTCCACGAAGTCTGGCTCTAGGTGTATGATCACACCATCATGGTTACCTGGTGAAAAAAGAGTGAAAAAGTTGACTTAAAGCTCAACATTCAGAAAACTAACATCATGGCATCTGGTCCCATCACTTCATGGCAAATCGATGGGGAAACAGTGGAAACAGTGGCTGACTTTATTTTTTGGGGCTCCAAAATCACTGCAGATCGTGATTGTAGACATGAAATTAAAAGACGAAGATCTTTTTTGTATAGTTCTTCTGTGTATTCTTGCCATCTCTTCTTAGTATCTTCTGCTTCTGTTAGGTCCATACCATTTCTGTCCTTTATCAAGCCCATCTTTGCATGAAATGTTCCCTTGGTATCTCTGATTTTCTTGAAGAGATCTCTAGTCTTTCCCAGGAGAAACGATGACACCTATTGACCTGCAGGCTCATGTTCTGGTGTCATATCTTTTCGCTTTTTCATACTGTTCATGGGGTTCTCGAGGCTAGAATACTGGAGTGGTTTGCCATTCCTTCTTCCGGTGGACCACATTTTATCAGAACTCTCCACCATGACCTGTCTGTCCTGGGTGGCCCTGTATGGTATGGCTCTTCACTTCACTGAGTTACACAAGGCTACAATCCATGTGATCATTTTGGTTAGGTTTCTGTGATTGTGGTTTTCATATGTAGTTACATTTGGAAAACTGTGTAGAGTAAAAAGCATATGTAGAACAAGGGTGAAAAGAATTGATCTAAAAAGCATGTTGAGTTCAGTTTCCTAAAATCATTATGTATATTAGGTACGAAATGTATACTGTAAGACATGGAGCTAAAAAACATTCTAAGGCTAGAATACAGAAGAAGTTACATGTTTCAACCAAGTTACAAGAAGTTACATTCATTCAACCAAGTATTTACTGAACACTGTAGTACATGTTGAGGAGCCATAGAATGATAATAACAAGCTAGCATGACTCATGACTTCATCAAGCTTGCCATGTAGGCAGAGAAACAGATCAAGTCATTATGAAAGTAATGAAAGCTTATAAATTGCAGAGGAAGCTATGACAAAAAGGAAAAAAGTACTGTGGAAGGACACCAAGATGAATAAAACAAATTCCATTTATCGTCTTGATATAATAAATCCTCACTCCGTGGTGGCAGTGTGGCTGACAAATTGTAGAGAAAAAGAAATATTGGTGGCAAAGAGAAAAGTTGTGAAAATATTGCCATAATCCAGGGAAATAATGAGGCCAGGGGTAGAGTGGTGGGAATAGAAATGTAGATAGGAAGTAACATTTCAGAAGCACAGCTGGCAGACAAGGAAACTGATGTCCAGACAAAAGGGAAAAGTATAGTGAAGACAAGTCCAGTTTTAATCATGAATAAAGAGTTTTGATCTAACAAAAGTGACAGAAATAGAAAGCACACTAGCAATCTCACAAACGTAGAGAAAAAGTAATGAATTTTGCTTTGTGAGCCTTGAGTATGAGGTACTTTCAGATTTCTTACTGACTTTGCAGTCTCTGTTATTCCATTTATTTAAAAGTCTAGCAAATCAAAGTTAATCTATAATAACAGAAAGGGAATCAGTGTTTACCTGGGGACAAGATTAAAGTTGTTGAAAGGGGTCCAATGAAGAAACTACTCCAGATCATCAGAAAACTTTTAAGGGATGACGGATGTGTTTATTATCTTGATCATATTTCAAACTCAAGTGTACAGCTGAAATATATTGTTTATTTTATATAAATTTTATCTCACTAAAGCCATTTCATATAAAGAAATACTAGATAAGAAGAGATTTATGAGTACCATGAACAATTGCAAACAACATTTGAAACAAAAAGAGTTGAAAAAGAGCTTGAACTATTTGTGCTGTGTAAAATAAGTTATAATTGAGTTAAAAAGAAAAAGAAGAATGTCATTTTACTTATGAAGAAACTCTCACATTCATCCTAAAGCACACTATCAAGACTGAACATTAGGGATATTTATTTCTGTTCATGAGAAACGGAGGAAAATTTTCTTAAAGTTGAAAATAAAATGATCTGATTAAGAAAGCAGATTAAACTGAGGATTAGGATAAATTTCAAAATATAAAATGTCTCAGAGAAAAGTCATTGCTTGATCAGAAACTAGGCAGAAAAAAATTAAAAACAAAAAAAATGCCCAGAAATTCACTTAAGCAGGTCAAAGATTCCTATACATTGTGAGTATTGGCATGGCCTGGGGAAAAGTCATCACAGAACATCAAAGCTGAAAAAAAAATAGTGAAAAAGAGAAAAGCAGAAAGGAAAAGCCCTCTATTGAATAAAATATAGCAATAAGATCAAAATAAGTGCAAATTAAATGTTATAGTACATTAAGACTAAGATAATAATAATAAAAAAAATCTAGGGCCTGTGAGTCTCTTCTTCTTATACAAAGCCAACCTTAATATTCATTTATTTCTTTACATACAAAAATATTTATTGAAATCTTCCCATGCATCAGATCTTGCTCCAAGTCCTAAGGTTACATTGCGGAAAAAAACACTTACCATCATGGAACTTACTTTTACTTATTTTATTGATAAATCTTAAATTCATTAACTAAATCAGTTGTAAATATCAGTAAATATTTCAGTTCAGTTCAGTTCATTTCAGTCACTCAGTTGTGTCCGACTCTTTGCGACCCCATGAACTGCAGTACACCAGGCCTCTCTGTCTATCACCAACTCCCAGAGTTCACCTAAAGCCATGTCCATTGAGTCGGTGATGCCATCCAACTATCTCATCCTCTGTCATCCCCTTCTCCTCCGGCCCTCAATCTTTCCCAGCATCAGGGTCTTTTCAAATGAGTCAACACTTCACATCAGGTGGCCAAAGTATTGGAGTTTCAGCTTCAACATCAGTCCTTCCAATGAATACCAAAGACTGATCTCCTTTAGGAGGGACTGGTTGGATCTCCTTGCAGTCCAAGGGACTCTCAAGAGTCTTCTCCAACACCACAGTTCAAAAGCATCAATTCTTTGGCACTCAGCTTTCTTCACAGTCCAACTCTCACATCCATACATGACCACTGGAAAAACCATAGCCTTGACTAGATGGACCTTTGTTGGCAAAGTAATGTCTCTGCTTTTTAATATGCTGTCTACATTGGTCATAACTTTCCTTCCAAGGAGTAAGCATCTTTTATTTTCATGGCTGCAATCACCATCTGCAGTGATTTTGGAGCCCCCAAAAGTAAAGTCAGCCACTCTTTCCAGTGTTTCCCCATCTGTTTGCCATGAAGTGATGGGACCGGATGCCCTGAGCTTCATTTTCTGAATGTTGAGCTTTAAGCCAACTTTTCACTCTCCACTTTCACTTTCATCAAGAGGCTCTTTACTTCTTCTTCACTTTCTGCCATAAGGGTGATGTGATCTGCATATCTGAGGTTATTGGTATTTCTCCCAGCAATCTTGATTCCAGCTTGTGCTTCCTCCAGCCCAGCGTTTCTCATGATGTACTCTGCATAGAAGTTAAATAAGCAGGATGACAATATACAGCCTTAACGTATTCCTTTTCCTATTTGGAACCAGTCTGTTGTTCCATGTCCAGTTCTAACTGTTGCTTCCTCACCCGCATACAGGTTTCTCAAGAAGCAGGTCAGGTGGTCTGGTATCCCCATCTCTTTCAGAATTTTCCACAGTTTATTGTGATCCACACAGTCAAAGGCTTTGGCATAGTCAGTAAAGCAGAAATAGATGTTTTTCTGCAACTCTTGCTTTTTCAATGATCCAGTGGATGTTGGCAATTTGATCTCTGGTTCCTCTGCCTTTTCTAAAACCAGCTTGAACATCTGGAAGTTCACAGTTCACATATTGCTGAAGTCTGGCTTGGAGAATTTTGAGCATTACTTTGCTAGTGTGTGCTGCTGCTGCTGCTGCTGCTAAGTTGCTTCAGTCGTGTCCAACTCTGTGCAACCCCATAGACAGCAGCCCACCAGGCTCCCCTGTCCCTGGGATTCTCCAGGCAAGAATACTGGAGTGGGTTGCCATTGCCTTCTCCAATGCATGAAAGTGAAAAGTGAACGTGAAGGCACTCAGTCGTGTCCGACTCTCAGTGACCCCATGGACTGCAGCCTTCCAGGCTCCTCCGTCCATGGGATTTTCCAGGCAAGAGTACTGGAGTGGGGTGCCATTGCCTTGCGTGTGAGATGAGTGCAATTGTGCAGTAGCTTGAGCATTCTTTGGCATTGCCTTTCTTAGGTATTGGAATGAAAACTGACCTCTTCAGTCCTGTGGCCACTGCTGAGTTTTCCAAATTTGCTGGCATATTGAGTGTAGCACTTTCACAGCGTCATCTTTCAGGATTTAAAATAGCTCAACTGGTATTCCATCACCTCTACTAGTTACAATACATTAAAATAGAGTCTCTTATTTGGGCAACATTGTGAACTTTAACACAATACCGAATTAAAAGGGTTTCTGCTTTTCCTAGGAATGCATTCTAAGAGTGGTGATGTCAATAGTGATTAAATCAAACTATTTTTATTCTTTACTTTAAAGAAAGATGATAGAGGAGCTATTTTTTTATACATGCTTTCAGAAGACTAAACCTCAAACACACATGTGCTTCCTAAAATTACAATGTCATCATCAATTTTTTTTTCATCCACTCTGGTATTTCTAGAGTTTCTATCATTATCTTGGGTTTCTCCGGTTGAGAAAAGAATTGAAAATTCTTTGCCAGATGCATAGTTCAAAAGTCAAGATTGTAATATTATTGCCTGAAGAATTCCCAACACCAGGGAATCTCCCAAAGAATGCCAGAGCCCGTGTTCCTTTACAGCCCCTGCAGCGCTTTGCAGGCTACAGTCTGGCTGGATTTTCGGCTGCCAACAGAAACACGAAAGTGAGAAATTATCTGCAAAAAACAACACGGCCATCCTCACTGGGACTGTCTTATCACAAATCAGGATATCCAGCTCAGCTAAACATTTCAGATTTAAAAAAAAAAAAAATCACTTTTCATCATTGATGCTAGATGTGCCTGGTTGGAAGTTTGGCTGAACAACCAAGAAAACAGTAGAAGGAAAGAGAAAGAGAGAGAGAGGAGGTGAGAAAGGAAGAAAGGAAAGAAGGAAGGAAGAAAGAAAAAGCAAATAAGAAAGAAAGCATTCTATAGCAACAAAATATGGAAATGCTCAAAATGATATTCTTTCAGCATAAAATATTTCATCTCCTTATGCAAAATGACCTGTGTCAGAGTTTGCTTTGAACTGCACAAAAGGATAGAATTGCTACAATCCTTGTGTTTGGAGAAAGTTATAATCCTTCTATAATTTTCTAACTGGTTTATTAAGTGTAAAATAGTTTGACTTCCCTTTGCCTTCTCCTCTATTACAAACAAAAATCTCCCCCATCCAAGTCAAAGTTTAACTGTATTTCTCATTTGGGCCAAACTACTAAGAATCCCATGTGTGTTCACGAGCACTCGGTCATGTCCTTCTCTTTGTGACCCCATGGAGTGTAGCACGCCAGGTTCCTCTGTCCATGGAATTCTCCAGGCAAAAATACTGCAGTGAGCTGCCATTTTCTACTCCAGGGGATCTTCCTGACCCAGGGATCGAACACAAGTCTCTTGAGTCTCCTGCATTGGCAGGCAGATTATTTACCACTGCTCCATAACATGTGCAATTTCAGGAAAACAGATGATTTTACCTTTAAATTAAAAGAAATGATTGATTTCACTGTTGGTGGAATACACTTCAAGTGTTGGAACTGTAAAGTAAATACCTGTAGGAATATTTTACTGCCACCTCCCCCTTTATACTGCAGTCATTTATACTCCTAAATATAAAAGAACGCTATTTTCAAGATAGCTTTGAGCTATGTCTTTTCTCCCAATGGAATTTTATAAAAGTAAAACCTTATTTCCTGCCAAATTTAGTTTATTGACCATTAAGCTGTAAATTAATGTTTCCTTGGCATTACGGTTGCCAAATCGTGGAAACGCATGGCATCAGTATTCATGCAAGATATGTAGAAAAGCATGAAAAGTATTGTGAGTCTTTGGTCTTAGATACTGTATCTGTGAAAAATCACTCAGTTCCCCCTTTATTTTTAAAGACTGATGATGTATCTCACAAGGAAAGTAGGCTTCAAAGATGCTTAATTTCAGAGAAGTAGAAAGTATAAATGAAGACTCATCTAAAGAGGAGGGAAAAAAAGCACCATAAGGCAGAGCTTGAAGTAAATGCAAGGCCAAAGGATATTTGGTTTGTCACTTTTTATGAAGTGCTAACAAGGAAAAGAGTCAAACTACAAAAATCCCACTCTTTAGATGTCTTACTGCTTGAATTTTTCTGACATGAGGTTATGGAATATGGATGTTCTTGAACAAATCTTTTAATAACTAGAGCCTACATGTTGTTTTAAAAAAATATCGATTTGTCTCCTGGAAGAGATCCCCAAAACCATAATTGTCTGACTTTATTTAGCTTGGGCTAGAAGGCAAATCCTATGTCTAAGAATATGCCAGTGCCCTCCAAAATAGTCCTTTGTCCAAACCGGTTTCTTTTTGCCAGAAATAAAAATGAACACAAAGCTATTCTAATGTTCCTGCATCCAGAAGATGTAAAACAAAAATACTTGTCCAAAAAATCCTGTTGGGTTTTCTCATTGAGAAACCATCTGTCCAGGGATCTGAGATCCCTAGGATATAAGAATTCCCATTTTCAACCCACGTGACCCCATTCTTCGAGGATGCCTGGGGAAAGTAAATGAAGCTCTTTGAATTTACTTTTATCATCTGTACTCAAGGAAAACACACTGTCTTCATTTTAATTTCCTTTATTTTAATTTGTTTTAATATTCAATAGAGCTAAACAAAGTTTGGGTTTCCCAGGTGGCTCAGTGGTAAAGAATCTTTCTGCTAATGCAGGAGACTCAGGTTTGATCCCTGGGTCAGGAAAATGCCCTGGAAGAGGAAATGGCAACCCATTCCAGTATTCTTGCCTGGGGAAATCCCAGGGAGAGAGGAGTCAGGCAGGCTACAGTCCATGGGACCACATAGAGTCAGTCGGACACGACTGACTGATTAAACAACAAGAACAAAGCAAAGTTTAAAGAAAGGTGAAAAGTCTTCTCTTCCTTTGGTTCAGAGAGTTGGTAAAAATGGTTCTAAAGTGAGGAAGCGTGGAGACTAACTCTAGTTACAAATTACTTCTTTCTAATCCTAGAAACTCTGACCTGCCCCCTTACACCCTTACCTCACATCAGCCTTTCAGAGGCTGTACACCCTGAATGAAGCAATATGATTTATTGGAGACATTTTGAAGTGAGAATTCTATAAAACCTGAGGCTATTAGCAGCTCTGTTTTTAAAAAAAAAACTGAAAACAGTTTATTATAAGAATGAGGCAATAATAGATCTTCTTCTAAGGAAAATGCACAAGCCAGGATTAATTTTGTTATGAGGTACATGGCAAGAACAATTCTAAACTCTGATCTCTCCCTAAATGATTCAGTTTGTGTGTGTAGGTTTTAAAACAAGAGTAGCATCTGAAAAGTCTTCATCTCCTCCTAAAGGTGTGTTTAAATTGCATTTCTTCTTTGTGAAACAAACCCGACTGGACATTGCTTTCAAAAGAGATCATAAGTTCAGGATGGGGAACACATGTATACCTGTGGAGGATTCATTTTGATATTTGGCAAAACTAATACAATTATGTAAAGTTTAAAAATAAAATAAAATTAAGAAAAAAATTCTGTTGTTGTTTTTTAGTCACTTCAGTCTTATCTGACCTTTTGCGACCTCATGGACTGTAGCCCGCCAGGCTCCTCTGTCCGTAGGATTTCCCAGGCAAGAATACTGGATTGGGTTGCCATTTCCTCCTCCAGGGATCTTCCCCACTCTAGGATCATGCCTGTGCAGGCGGATTCTTTACCACTGAGCCACCACGGGAAGTCCCAAGGTCTAAAATATTTAAAGATTTTATGAAAAGTAAATATAAATATAAAATGTAAAACCAGGGGAGGAGAAACAGATAAATAGGTGGAACACAGAGGGTTTTTAGGGCAGTGAAAACACTCTATGACATTGCAGTGATGCACTCATGTCGTAACACATTTATCTAAACCCATCGATGTACACCGGCTGTGAGCCCTAATGTAAGCTATTGACTTTGGTTGATTATAACATATCAGTGGAGGTTCATCAGTTGTAACAAATATCCCACTCTGGTGGGGGAGGTTGATCATGGGAGAGGCTGTGCTTGCGAGGGACAGAGGGTATATGAGAACTCTCTGACCTTCCTCTTTTTCAATTCTTTACATTTTCATTTCAAAATTGATACTCAAAGCATCTGTTAGAAAACTTTTGTGTGCTTGGGATATGTTTTGTGCTTGAAGCAACTTAAGTAACCAAACCTTTTTCAACTGAAAATTGTATATGTAAATATTGATCAAGTAGTTCTTCCCAGGTGGTTCAGGAGACATAAGGGATGTAGGTTCGATCCCTGGGCTGGGAAGATTCCCTGGAGGAGGGCATGGCAGCCCACTCCAGTATTCTTGCCTGGAGAGTCCCATGGACAGAGGAGCCTGGTGGGTTACAGTCCACAAGGTCTCAAACAGTCAGGACTGACATGAATTAGCACACACATGTGCACGCGCACACACACACACACACACACATATATACATTGGGCTTCCCTCATACTCAGTTGGTTAAAAATCTGCCTGCAATGGAGAAGACCCCGGAGGAGACTTCCTGGGTCAGGAAGATCCTCTTGAGAAAGGATAGGCTACCCACTCCAGTATTCTTGGGCTTCCCTTGTGGTTCAGCTGGTAAAGAATCTTCCTGCAATGTGGGAGACCTGGGTTCGATCCCTGGGTTGGAAAGATCCCCTGGAGAGGATTTCACTTCACTTTCACACATTGGTCAAGCATTTCCACCTGAAATTTAGTGACCAAATGGATGAGCTGAAGTGACCAAATGGATGGGCTGAAAATGTAAAGCACACACTACATTTAAAGACATAGTACAAAAAGAATGTAAGATACTTTTAGATTAACTGCATGTTGAAATAATATTTTAGATATGAAAGAAAGTGAAAATGAAAGTCACTCAGTTATGTCTGACTCTTTGTGACTCCATGGACTATGCAGTCTAAGGAATTCTCCAGGCCAGGCTACTGGAGTGCATAGCTTTTCCCTTCTCCAGGAGATCTTCCCAACCCAGGGATCGAACCCAGGTCTCCAGAATTGTAGGAGGATTCTTTACCAGCTGAGCCACAGGGAAGCCCATTTTAGATACACTGGGTTTAATAAAATATATTATTAAAATTTTACAATACTCTGTCTGATACTACAAGAGTGAATACATGTGATTATACATTTATCCAAACCTATAGAACCTATTGAATCAAACCAGCCAATCCTAAAGGAAATCAGTCCTGGATATTCATTGGAAGGACTGATGCTGAAACTGAAAGTCCAGTACTTTGGCCACCTGATGTGAAGAAATGACTCATTGGAAAAGACCCTGATGCTGGGCAAGATTGAAGGCAGGAGGAGAAGGGGACGACAGAGGATGAGATGGTCGGATGGCATCACTGACTTGATGGATTTGAGTTTGAGCAAGCTCCTGGAATTGGTGAAGGACAGGGAAGCCTGGTGTGCTGCAGTCCATGGGGTCGCAGAGAGTCGGAGACTACTGAGCGACTGAATAGAACTGAACTGATAGAATATACAGGCCCAAGACTGAACCCCAGTGTAAACTGTGGACTCTGGGTGACTATGATGTGTCATTGCAAGTTCATCAGTTGTAACAAATGTCCCTCTCTGGTGAGGGATGTTGATGATGGGGAAAGCCATGCTTGTGTGGGGACAGGTTATATATGGGAAATGTCTGTACTGTCTTAATTTCACTGTGAACCTAAAGCTGGTCTAAAGAAAATAAAGCCTAAAAAAGAAGGATGGTTAAGATGGTAAGTTTTACATTTTGTATATGCGCTTGTGTGCTCAGTCATGTTCAACTCTGTGCAACCCCATGGACTGTGGCCCACCAGGCTCCTCTGTCCATGGGATTCTCCCGGCAAGAATACTGGAGTGGGTTCCCATGCCCTCCTCCAGGGGATCTTCCCAACCCAGGGATCAAACCAGTGTCTCTTGTGTCTCTTGCACTGACAGGTAGGTTCTTTACCACTAGCAGCACCTGCTATTTTACCACAATTAAAAATTTAAACACATTTTCAAAGGAAAACAAATAGTATTGTGAATCACTCTCTGAAATGTTAACTTCCTGACTCAGAGTTCAACTTACTTTTTTTTGCACCATCCCAAAAAGAATGAAGACTGAGCTTGCTTTACTGGAAGATCATACTCCACAAGCTTATGCAAAACTCCACAAAAACTATAAATTGAGAGTTCCTCTTAAAGTCTTCTGTAACCTGTTGTCAAACTGACCAAATTTTCCCAAACCTGAAATACTCATGAACTTCTCTGGCTCTACCCGAGTTTAATATGCAGAGCAAGTCCAGTGAATTTTTGTCCTGTGTACACTCCAGATGCTGGCCAGATGTGCGTGCATTACAGCCCATCGGCCTGTTTGGAGATGTCTGGACATCGATGCTACAGTCAGCTTTTGTTTTAGTATCATTAAAAGGCAATTTGCTTAAAACAGAGATTATGGAACGTGGTTATTGTCACTTGAAAATGGTCCTGCTGTGGTGTGTCATCGCCGCTGCTCTGTCTCTTCGGTATTTTCATTGTCATTCCCACTTTTAAATGAACTGACGGTCTCTGATCATTCTTTTAACACCCAGCTTCCAGGCAAGGCCTCCGGGAACCGTCCCCTTGGTCAACACCGTCACGCCTCTGCGGGATTTCCACCCAGTCTCCACGCTCCTGGGTTTTTCCTGCACACCAGCTTCCTGGTCTCCTCCATGCAAAATCTCTGCCTTTGGCAATTCTTCAGTTTCAGCTGAAGTCTGCTTCATACTTCATTGAAAGAATGGAGCTCTGTGAACAGGATCCCCTGCCCCTCCTCCCCTCCACGCCCCTCCCCACTTTGAATAAACATTTCCACCTTCCTTTCCAGCATCCAGACCAGGACTCAGCATGGAATGGCCCATGAGCCACTTCCCGCCCTCCGCATGTTTTTGTATGGCCCACCAGCTTCCAGTGGTTTTAACATTTTAAAATAATTGGAGGGGGGAAGAAAAGAAAGATGAGCTGTATTTCAGGCATATGAAGGTGGTACATTCTCAGTCATGTCCGACTCTGCCACCCCATAGACTGTACCCCAGTAGGCTCCTCTGTCCATGGCATTCTCCAGGCAAGAACACTGGGGTAAGTTGAATTAATTTATATGAAATTTGAATTTCTTTGTCCATAAATAAAGAGCTCTTGGAACAGAACGTGCTCATTTGTTCACTGACTGTCTAAGTCTGCTCTAGGCTGTAACAGCCTGTTGAGAAATTGCCCAAGAGCCCACATGGCACAGAAAGCTGAAAATATTTACTCTATGGCCCTTTATAGGTTTGTGGATCCCTGATCTAGAGGAATCTCCTTTGTTCCTCCCAGCAAAACACAGAGAGGCTCTCTCCTCCCTTCAAAGGCGAAACCTCCCCTGTGGCCCCCTCCCTTTGCACACACCTCTCTGGAACATACCCTTTGACTCTTCAACCCTTTTTCTGCTCCCTGGACAGCTGCACTCTTGACACCACAGATCAAATTCTCCCCCGCCTTTCTTCTCAGAATCTCTCAGCCTTGGCATGCTTTTCCTGATCTTCAAGTGTCAGAATTTCTTGGGAATCTATACAGGCTCTTTCCTCCTTCTCTATGCTTTTTCTAATCAGCTGTGTGTGCTTAGTCATTCAGTCATGTCTGATTCTTTGCCATCCCGTGGACTGTAGTCCTCCAGGCTCCTCTGTGGGATTCTTCAGGCAAGAATACTGGATTGGGTTGCCATGCCCTCCTCCAGGGGATCTTCCCAACCCAGGGATTGAACGCAGGTCTCCCTCATGGCAGGTAAAACCCCTTCAATTGCCAGATCTTCAACATTCATGAGCTGCAAGTTCCCGATTTTATCTTAAGATCTTCAGCCCCAACCTCATCTCCACCACATGGTGTCACAAGCCCACGTGACAACCTTCTCAGTGTCACTGTGTCCTAAGTTGACTTAGGACATGTTGACTAAGTTGGGGAAAGATGACTTCCCCTCAAAATCTGAGCCTGTTTAGGTCCCTCCCACCTGTCCAGTTGCCTTAGCCAGACACTTGGGATTTAATCTGGACATTTTCCTTCAATGTGCACTCCACATCTAGGAAGTCCTGTTGGTTCTTGACTGTTTCTTGAATATTCTAATTCAAGCCACCTCTTCCCCCGAGACTGTAACTGGCTTTCCAGCTCATCCTCATGCACCCTTAAAATCCATACAGCATCACGAATAGCTCCACCACCCGACATTCTCCTTATTGTCTGCTCCCTCCAGAGAAAAAACCAAGTGCAGGAGCAGGCAAGCTAAGTGGAGTGTGGACCAGCTCCCTGGCCCTGTGGGAGCCCAGCCAAGCTCTCCTGCTCCCTTGAGCACCCAGCTGTCTCATAGGATGGGAGAAAATACAGAGGGGATGGAGAGGGGACCGAGGGCAGAGAGGGTCTGAGCCAGACTCTGCGGCTCTGGCTCAGACCCCTTCCTGGGACCCAAAGCCTTATCTCACTGGTGAGACTGGACTGGGAGTGGAGATGATGAATTGAGGGAGGGTCATCATAAATCTATAAATGAAAAATAAAACCCATCACCCAAAAATGCAAAACACAGGTAAGAGTGGGGATCTTTTCCGTGCAAGACTCCTTCCAGCAGTTTCTCATGAAAAATGAGCATTATAGGAGAAAATGAACATACGCACACTGCGTGCATGCATGCTAAGTTGCTTCAGTCATGTCTGACTCTTTGAGACCCTATGGACTGTAAGCCACCAGGCTCCTCTGTCCATGGGATTCTTCAAGCAAGAATACTGGAGTGGGTAGCCATTCCCTTCTCCAGGGGATCTTCCTGACCCAGGGATTGAACCCACATCTCATGCATTGCAAGCAGATTCTTCACCACTCAGTCCCCAAGGAAGCTCCCCTACACACACTGCTGCTGCTAAGTTGCTTCAGTTGTGTCCGACTCTGTGCGACCCCATAGACAGAAGCCCACCAGGCTCCCCTGTCCCTGGGATTCTCCAGGCAAGAACACTACTACATATAAAATAGATAGCTAATAAAAACCTATTGTAAAGCACGGGAAACCGTACTCAGTATTCTGTAATGACCTATATGGGAAAAGAATCTAAAAAAGAGTGGATGGGTGTGTATATAACTGATTCACTTTGCTGTATACTGAAAACTAACACAACACTGTGAATTAGCTATGCAGTACTCTAATAAAATTTTTTTAAAAAGAAGAAAATGAAAAGACACAGGGTGGCCCCTAGTCAAGCCCACAGAGTCACCCACACACACACGGCCACAGAGGCCAGCCAGCTGGAGCCACTTGGCCACCGATGCCCCCACCCTGTGGAGGGGCCACAGTGTTGGGAGGGGAGGGCACGGCCCAGAGATGAGAGAGCTGGATGGGGGCGGGGAGCTGTCATCGCTGTGGAATTAACACTGCCCAGATTAGTGCTACTGATGGATGAAGGGGAAACAGTGGAGTGTGTATGGAGGTGGAGGGAAGGGTGAAATAGGGGAGGGAGAATGGGGGCTTCAGACAAAGCTTATTTGAGGTCCCTGTTGCCAGGGGAACAGCTGACCTTGCCCAGCACTCCCCTCCCCCACTCCCTATCCTGGGTCTGCCCCCTTCTACTCACGATGGAGTTTTTCGCATTTGGGGAGAGATTGCACTTGCTTCTGAGAAAGAATCAAAGGCCTCAAAGAAGTTTCTGGAAGGAAAGGTGCAGCACTGGGGAAGGAGGAATGATAAAGACCCCCATCTTTACCTCTAGAGCCCCCACAGCTCCTAGCCCCCAGCTACCCAGCCCTCAAGCCTGTAAAGGCCACCTCTGCTTGTCTGCCTAGAGGGCAGAAGGGGACAAGAGGGTGGAACCCTGAAGTGGGCCTGGCCAAGGTGCTGACTGATGGGGAACTCACCACCCTTGAATCTGAGCCACTCTCTGGGACATCCTCAGGTCCAGTCTTGGCTGACAATGGGCCAGCAAGGAAAGGTGGTCAAGGGAATGGATTTTTTTTCCTTTTTTTTTTTTTTTTGCCAATAAACATGTCTTTGTTGAACCATGAAGAAGGCTGAGCACTGAAGAATTGACGCATCTGAATTGTAGAGCTGGATGCTTGAGAGTCCCTTGGACAGCAAGGAGATCAAACTAGTCAGTCCTAAAGGAAATCAACCCTGAATATTCACTGGAAGGATGATGCTGAAGCTGAAGCTCCAATACTTTTGCCACGTGATGCGAAGAACTGATTCCTTAGAAAATACCCTGATGCTGGGAAAGATTGAGGGCAGGAGGAGAAGGGGGCAACAGAGGATGAAATGGTTGGATAGCATCACTGACTCAATGCACATGAGTTTCTGGGAGAGGGTGAAGGGCAGGGAAGCTTGGCATGCTGCAGTCCATGGGGTCACAAAGAGTTGGACACAGCTGAGTGATTGAACAACAACAAGATTAAAGGAGAAAGCTGAGCCAAGACAACAGAGAGCAGAAGTTGACTTTGTGGCTGTAATCTTTCTAGAATGTGAAAAGTAAAGGTAACTTATCTTGTGAGACACACAGGAAGAGTTAGTTTGGGATGGGGAAGCTTTTAGAATTGTGGTCCAGCATAAGCGTTTACATGGTGAGAGCTGGTGATTCCTGGTTTTATTAGCTAAATAATAATGAGTCCACATCAGGGAAGCCTGGTCTGCTGCAGTCCATGGCATCATAAAGAGCTGGACACGACTGAGCGACTGAACAACAACAAGGTGTTAGTTTAGGCAAGGTGCTTACTCTGTTCAACAGCTGCACCAAGGAGCCTATTATACAGAGTGAAGTAAGTCAGGAAGAGAAACACTAACACAGTATATTAATGCATATATATGGAATTTAGAAAGACAGTAATGACAACTTTATATGCAAGGCAGCAAAAGAGACACAGATGTAAAGAACAGACTTTTGGACTCTGTGGGAGAAGGTGAGGGTGGGATGATCTGAGAGAATAGCACTGAAGCATGTATATTACCATACACGAAACAGACGATCAGTGCAAGTTTGATGCATGAAGCAGGGCACTAAAAGCCGGTGCCCTGGGACAACCCAGAGGGATGGGGTGGGGAGGGAGGTGGGAGTGGATGTTCAGGATGGGGGGACACATGTGCACCGGTGGTTGGTTCCTGTCGATGTATGGCAAAAACCACCACAATATGGTAAAGTAATTAGCCTACAGTTAAAGTAAATGAATGAATTTAAAAAAACATTGAAAAAAAAAAAAAAAGATGGGGCTTAGCTGACTGGTACATCTAATAGGACTTCCAGACTCTACCTCTGAGATCCATCATGTTTCTATCCTGCAAGAATTCCAGGGCAGTAAAAGGGGGACTGCCATGGAAGACAGCCAGTTTTTGGCCAAATGCTAATTCGTTGCTGAAGCTGAAGGCAGCCATCTTGGTATTAGCCTCAGCCCCAAGGGCAGGCTTTCTGCCTTCAAGCATCTCTGAGCAGTGAGGTTCTGTAGACAGTACTGCACACCAGACCCTGTCTGGTGGAATTGGGCTCCAGACTCTTTTTCTTTCATGCTTCCACAAGGCAGCAGATAAACAAACACCTTTTCTCTGTTGGTGCAACCCATGGCAAGACAGCATGTCACTTAGTCCCTTCAGAACTTGACTACTTTGGGCTTATTTACCCCTTATCTCTCAATGATCTTCATTCATATCTACTCCTTTCCAGGTCAGGGCGAAGTAAGCTGACCTGTGCCAGTAGTCTCAAGGAGCTTCCTTTCCACTGAGGTGGCCAGTTTACAGTCTTGCAGCATGAAGGGCTTACCATTGGGCTTGGTCAAGGTGTCCCAAGTGGGGCTTAAAATGGGAAAAAGCTGGTGAGAAGCTTGGGCCAAATTGCCTCAAAAGAAAATCACTTCCAAAGAAAGTCCACTTCATGCAATTATATTTGTAATAACTTTAAACACAAGGCAGATGAAAGTAAAAATACCAAAATTATTCCATCAAACGAAATTGCTTAAAAAATGAGAAAAATGAATAAAGATACATTAGAAAAGCAAGTATGAAAAATTATGGAAGAAAAAAGTAAAAAGTGAGAAAAACAAAAAAGAAAAATGAAGCAAAGAGAATGTTAAAAAGGAAATAAAAAGGAGGGCACAAAGAAAGAATAAGAAAAAAGAAATGAAAAGTTAAGGAAATGAAAAATGAGAAGAAAAAAATTAAAAATAAAAAATGAGAGGGAAGACAAAAAGAAAATGTGTTAAAAAAGAAAAAAATGTGAAATAAAATGGGCAAAAATTTTTTAAAAGAATAATTTTTAAATTAAGAAAATTAAAAAATAAAGACAAAGAGGAAAAAGAGTAAAGAAAGAAGAAAATAATTTTAAAAATTTGAAAAAGACAAAACCCTACAATAACAACATGATATTTTTGAAGGAAGAAATAAGCAAACTTTGGTCAAACTTTTCAGGCAGGTGACAACCAGCATCCTGAGCTAGAAGGATGAAAACCCAGGTAGTGGGCCCCTTCCTGAAGTCCAGACAGAGATTAACTCATGTTGATGTTCAGTCACTCAGTCATGTCCGACTCTGCAGCCCCACGGACTTCAGCATGCCAGGCTTCACTATCCTTCATCATCTCCTAGAGCTTGCTCAAACTCCTGTGCATTGAATCAGTGATGCCATACAACATCTCATCCTCTGTCGTCCCCTTGTCCTCCTACCTTCAGTATTTCCCAGCATCAGGCTGTTTTCAAGTGAATCATATTAAAAAACCAACCAAATAGTGCTGGGGACAACCACTCCAAGCTTCAACTACTTCAGCAGTGGTTTTCCCTCACTTTTTGACCTCAAGAACCTTTTACACTAAAAAATAATTGAGGAATTTAAAGAGCTTTGTGGGGTTTTATTTGGTTTTTTTTTTTTTTTTTTTGGCTTATACAATAGCTATCTTCATTTATCTCATTAAAAATTAAACCTGTAGGATTCTTCAGTGGCTTCTTTTTTCTTCCTAATTTTAAAAGCTGTAACAATTTTTGGCTTTTAAAAAATGTGTTTTGTGTGGACTTAAATTTTTCAATGACTTTTTCTTGAAACTCAAAATTGTCTCAAAATTGCACTGCAACATAACTAGCATAACAATAATATACAAATATGTGGTTGCATAAGACTCAATAAGGTACATTAGTAACACCTAGAAAGCTGAAGGGAAGATAGCTTTTGGCATATTTTCAGGTCTTATTTGCAGTGTGGCCTAGTTTCTTTAGAGTCCTCCCTGCCATGAGTCAGAGAACTCACTGACATGTCAGTTAAACATGAAGGTTACAGCTGTGGGTTGAGAACACAGATCTTCTAATCTCCTTTTTTTTTCCCAGCCAGACACCTGTCAAATGAAAACCAAGTTTGGATTTAGAGAAGAAGGGATTCTGTTCAGAAAGATGAATGCAATAGGAGGTACGATACGAATGCTATTGCAGTGCCATACAACCTCAAAATGCCTCAAGGTCAGTCAGCAAGCACTTGTCTTTTGTAAGAAGGACTAACCAATGTTAGAAAGAACTGGGTTTGAGTAGGGGGATGAATTCATGTGGTGATGGGTCTCTTGTGAAGGGAATGTCTTCCTATGTGGCCCGCTGATTCTCAGGAGAAGATTTTGTGGGCAGGGCTCTGTGCATTTCAACTCTGGCTTAACCTCAGGACAAGAGAAAAGGATAACCCACAAAACCTGATATATTTACTATCTGGCTCTTTGCAGAAAAATGTTTGGTGACCCCCTAAATACTCTGAATATTGTTCCATTTAGGATCAGTTCAGTTCAGTTCAGTTCAGTTGCTCAGTTGTGTCCGACTCTTTGCAACCCCGTGAATAGCAGCACGCCAGGCCTCCCTGTCCATCACCAACTCCCAGAGTTCACTCAAACTTACATCCATCGAGTCAGTGATGCCATTCAGCCATCTCACCCTCTGTCGTCCCCTTTTCCTCCTGCCCCTAATCCCTCCCAGCATCAGAGTCTTTTCCAATGAGTCAACTCTTTGCATGAGGTGGCCAAAGTATTGGAGTTTCAGCTTTAGCATCATTCCTTCCAAAGAACACCCAGGGCTGATCTCCTTTAGAATGGACTGGTTGGATCTCCTTGCAGTCCAAGGGACTCTCAAGAGTCTTCTCCAACACCACAGTTCAAAAGCATCAGTTCTTCGCACTCAGCTTCTTCACAGTCCAACTCTCACATCCTTACATGACCACTAGAAAAACCATAGCCTTGACTAGATGGACCTTTGTTGGCAAAGTAATGTCATCTCCGCTTTTCAATATGCTATCTAGGTTAAAGCTATTTAGGATAAAGCTATGGAAATAAAATTGACCAGAATGTCAGCTTTATGATGGCCAGGAATTTTGTTAGCTTTGTACACTGCCTTATCTTTAACCCTAGAATACCTCATGGCATATGGGTACATGCTTTGTCACTCAGTCGTGTCTGACTCTTTTCTATCCTCTGGATGGTAGCCTGCCAGGCTCCTCTGTTCACAGGATTTCCCAGGCAAGAATACTGGAGTGGGTTGCCATTTCCTCCCCCAAGGGATCTTCCTAATCCAGGGACTGAACATGCATCTTCTGCATCTCCTGCATTGGCAGATGGCTTCTTTACCACTGAGCCACCTGGGAAGCCTTGTCATGGCATATAGTAGGTATTCACTAAATATTTGTCAAATGAGTGAAACATTGTTCAACAAAGCCATTTTAAATGTAAATTCAATGTATTTCATCTCCGTTTCAGTTGTTAAGGACAAATGATCATTTGTTTCATTTAGTATTCCATGCCTAATGCGATGAAATTTTTATTTGCTTTTTGGCAGCATATAGATATAGCTAAAAGTTATACCAACAAAGGGAAGAAATTATGTACATAATGAATGGAAAACAGGGCAAAGAAAGAGTTTAAGTTTAGGGAATATAGCAACTCACTCCATGAGTTCATCCTGCTTCCCTACACCCAGTTCTTTCTAACCTCATTTCTGTCCTTGCAGACAGCTATTCTGGGATGGCCCAAATTTCTGGCTAGACCACAATTCTCTATGGGAATGCATCAGTGTTCAGTTTCTTGACATACAGTGTTGAATTCAGATACTCAAACCTGTACTCGAGATGGGTTCTGTGCTAGAGCCTATGCATCCAGGGATGAAATGCCATGTCTTCCCAGTGATACTCAGCCTGAGACATCCCTTCCTGCACTCCAACACCCATGTACAAAAAGAGGAATATAATATAAGCTGCCGATGACTGCACAGTCCTCAGGCTCCATTAAAAGTCCTCTTTGGCTTGTGTATTTGTGGTGGACCTCATTTGATCCTCGACATCAGGAGGTCCGCTCTGCATCCCCAGTTCAGGTTCTTATTATCTCCACTGCCACACTATGGGCATCAGCATTCTTCCTCATTTTCTTCCTTCTTGTCCACCACTCACTCCTTACTGTTCTTTTTTGTTTCTAATTAGTTTTACACATCTTGACTTGCAGAAAAGGAGAGTGTTTCATCAACCTGTGAATCAGGGTGGCTAGGGTCTATGAATGTCCTAATGTTTTATTCTCAGGGGCTACTCCTATAGACCTAAGGCAGTCCTGAGTGTTCACTGGAAGGACTGATGTTGAAGCTGAAACTCCAATACTTTGGCCACCTGATGCGAAGAACTGACTCATTGGAAAAGACTCTGATGGTGGGAGGGATTGAAGGCGGGAGAAGAAGGGGACGACAGAGGATGAGATGGTTGGATGGCATCACTGACTCAATGGACACGAGTTTGAGTGAGCTCCAGGAGTTGGTGATGGACAGGGAGGCCTGGCATGCTGCCATTCATGGGGTCGCAAAAAGTCCGACACGACTGAGTGACTGAACTGAACTGACCCGAACATATGTCATCAGATTCTCCAGGTGCCCCTTTCTGCTCTTTCGAATTCTCCACTCCCTAGATCTCCTGCTCCTTAATGGGAGAGACCATTTTGTAAGCCCTGCTTCAAGATCTAAACAGTTCTCAGATTTTCTCCTTGAATAAAACTTACCTGTCCTTTTGCCTCAGGCCTTTGGAGGTTGAGAGATTTCATTCAGAAGATGGTACTTGGCTCTCCCACCCTGTGTGGGTGTCCTACACACTTGTCCTTGAAAAAAGTACTCAGTCTGTCTCTCACAGGTCTGAACTTAATGCTACAGGAGTCCTACCAGAGAATGTCTACTCAGTGGTTTAATTCTTTGCAAGCACAACATTGCTCTATCCTCAACAGGAAAGAGATGAAGAATAACTCATCACCTGAAGTCTAAAATGTCCTGATGCCCCTCTTTGGGAGTAGCCCCTAGAATTGCCTAACAAAGAAAGAGAAATGGCCCATTCCTCATTGAGACTATAGAATTATTAAGCGGATAGCACAGATTTGCAGCAAACTGGTAGAGAACACATACAATTTTATAGCAACTCTATCATCTTTTTTCAGGACTTCTTTAGTCCCAGCTTTCTCCACCCTCAAATGAGCCTCCCCAAAAATGGAGAAAATATTCCAGATGCCATGTGTTCAGTAAAATGTCACTTTCATCTGGTCTGTGTTATTTCGTGTTTTTTTTTTTTTAATGTGAATAAGCATCTTATTTGTTCTTCTGATGACTGTTGAGCACTTGGCAGATGCCGGCATTGTTCCACAAACAGTAATTCTGACAACACACTTGCTCAATAGAACCCAGCAGAGGGCATGGGAAAGTCAGCCTCATTTATTCGGGAAAGTATGAAATACCAATCCAAGTGAACTTTTATTTATAATACAGCCCAAGTCTGCTAATCCCTCAAAGTCTATCCAGTTGTTTTTTAAAAGTGTTAATGATGTTAAGAACTCAACCCATTGTCTGCTAACCATACGTTAAACCAACACAAATATGGTTCTGAGAATATTTTGATGCAATTAACTGTTTTTCATATTCCAACTTGGGAACAGCTGTTAAGTGCAACCCCTGTTACAGTAAGATACTGACATATTTCCCTTCTTCCTTTTTTACAAGGAAAAACCACCACCACAGCAAATATTTGGAATCTCTGTACAGTAAATGCCATCAAACTACTTATGTTTCACAGCCACCCCATTTGTGCAGGTGGTGTGTGTTAGTTGCTCAGTTGTATCCAACTCTTTGTGACCCCATGGACTGTAGCCTGCTAGGCTCCTCTGTCCATGGGGATTCTCCAGGCAAGAACTCTGGAGTGAGTTGCTATTCCCTGCTCCAGGGGATCTTCCTGACCTAGGGATCAAATTCAGGTCTCTTCACTGCAGGCAGATTCTTTACTGTCTGAGCCACCAGGGGGTAGGGAATTGCAAAATTAAAGGGAAAAGATGACATAGGAGAAACAACTGCTTTTATCAAAGATTTTGCTTCTTTTTGTTCTCTGTGTCATTCTGCATCAGTTAAACGATGGAAATTTCTGAATCCCTGGCAACCCAGGCTGCTGCTGCTGCTGCTGCTAAGTCACTTCAGTCATGTCCAACTCCTTTAAATTGGAAACATCATGAGCCACGATAATAGGGTTCCCACTTCCAAGGGCCGTTAACCTTTAGGAGTCAGAGCACAGAAGGCCTTTAGCTAGAACTGATCCACAAGTGAGGAGAGCTACAGGTTGCATGAAGATTTGATTTTTCAAATCCTTTAATTTTTGTCTTTCCTGATGAAAGTCTCCCCTTATTTGTCACTTAGACACATTGTGATCAAGTAACTTGGGCTGGGGCTCCTCTGGTGGTCCAGTGGTTAAAACTTCACCTCCCAAAGCAAGGGGTTTGGGTTCGATCCCTGGTCAGGGAGCTATGGTTCCCCATGCTTTGCAGCCAATAAACAAACAAAAACAATATTGTAAAAAAATTCAATAGACTTTAAAAATGGTCCACACTTAAAAAATAAAAAAATCTTAAAAAAAAGAAACTTGGGCTATGGGCAAACAAGAGAAAACAGTAAAAACTTCCAGAGTCTAGAAACAGTGAAACAAATAACCATTGGAATAATGCCACTCGAAGACATTCTGTCTGTTAGTGAGTTTCCTCTGGAAGTTGTTAGATCCTGATGTGACAACCTACTGCTAAAAGGCCTGATCTGGTGTACATGGGAAGTGTTTCCTTAATCAGCTGCTTCACTCCTGTTCACAGTTCCTACAGCAGTGAATTAAAACCCTGAATCAGTCTCATATTTACCATTTCAGAATTCCATCACTCCCTGGTTGTTGTTGTTGCTCAGTCACTCAGTAATGTCCAACTTTTTGTGACTCCATGAACTGCAGCACACCAGACTTCCCTGTCCTTCACCATCTCCTAGAGCTTGTACAAACTCATGTCCATCGAGTTGGTGATATCATCCAACCATCTCATCCTCTGTTGTCCCCTTCTCCTCCTGCCTTCAATCTTTCCCAGCATCAGAGTGGTTTCTAATGAATCAGTTCTTCCCATCAGGTGGCCAAGTATTGGAGTTCCAGCTTCAGCATCAGTCCTTCCAATGAATATTCAGGATTGATTTCCTTTCAGGTGGACTGGTTGGATCTCCTTACAGTCCAAGGGACTCTCAAGAGTCTTCTCCAACACCACAATTTCAAAAGCATCAATTCTTCAACATTCAGCCTTCTTTATAGTCCAACTCTCACATCCATACATGACTACTGGAAAAACCACAGCCTTGATTATACAGACCGTTGTTGGCAAAGTAATGTCTCTGCTTTTTAATATGCTGTCTAGGTTTGTCATAGCTTTCCTGCCAAAGAGCAAGCATCTTTTAATTTCATGGTTGAAGCTCTATACAGGGAGCAAAAACAAGACAGGGAGCTGACTGTGGCTCAGATCATGAACTCCTTATTGCAAAATTCAGACTTAAGTTGAAGAAAGTAGGGAAAACCACTAGGCCATTCAGGTATGACTTAAATAAAATTCCTTAGGATTATACGGTGAAAGTGACAAACAGATTTAAGGGATTAGATCTGATGGACAGAGTGCCTGAAGAACTATGGACAGATGTTTATAACATTGTACACGAGGCAGTGATCAAAACCATCCACAAGATAAAGATACATGAAAAGGCACAATGGTTGTCTGAGGAGGCCTTGCAAATAGCTGAGAAAAGAAGAGAAGCAAAAGGCAAAGGAGAAAAGGAAAGATATACCCATCTGAATGCAGAGCTCCAAAGGATAGCAAAGAGAGATAAGAAAGCCTTCCTAAGTGAACAATGAAAAGAAATAGAGGAAAATAATAGAATGGGAAAGACTAGCGATCTCTTCAATAAAATTAGAGATACAAAGGGAACATTTCATGCAAAGATGGGCACAATAAAGGACAGAAATGGTATGAACCCAACAGAAACAGAAGATAATAAGAAGAGGTGGCAAGAATACACAGAAGAGCTATACAAAAAAGATTTCATGACTCAGACAACCACAGTGGTATGATCACTCACCTAGAGCCAGACATCCTAGAGTGGGAAGTCAAGTGGGCCTTAGGAAGCATCACTATGAACAAAGCTATTGGAGGTGATAGAATTCCAGCTGAGCTATTTCAAACAGTCACTGGCTCCATGGCTATATTTTAGAAGTCAATCAATGCCAGCTTTCTTTTTAGTCTGTGATTGATCCATCATTCATTAAAATTTTTAGAATGAATGTTTTCTAGAAATAGCATAGAGCCATAGAATTTTCAAGCTGAGAGTGTCTTAGAGATCATGGTTTTAACTCCTATACTCTACAGATGAAAAACCTGTTATCAAGACTGGACCAATGGGAATAGCAGGGGCCCAACACTAATTTAACCTGGGTTCTTGTTTTTCCTTCTTCAGTAAAGAAGGTGCCATAAAACCACGGTGGATCCTGGAGAACAGCTCCAGCTCCACTCGAGGGCTAGAAAGGAGAGAGTGCCCAGAGGTCAAAGAAGCAGAGGTGATATTCAAAAGATTAGCAGCTGGTGTGGTACAGGCAGTGACCAAGCAGAACTCGTATTGGCCACACATCTGGAACTGGGTTCCAGGTAACTGTTGTGCTGGGCACTAAATTTTAGCTACTGAATAAAGGCGAGGAATGGTAGGAACTGATGCCTCAGCTGGTAAAGAATCTGCCTGCCAATTCAGGAGACACAGGTTCGATCCCTGGGTCTGGAAGATTCCCTGGAGAAAGAAGTGGCAACACTTTTCAGTATTCTTGCTTGGAAAATTCCATGGACAAAGGAGTCTGATGGGCCACAGTCCATGGAGTCACAAAGATTTGGACAAGACTAAGAACATGTGCACACACACACTGCTGGAAACAGGGAGGAGCTGGAGCAGCCAGGGATGGGGCTCTTGGGAAACTGACACAGAAGTATTTCAGTGTTTAAACAACTGGGATTCCATGTCATCATATGGCAGCCCTGCTTAGAAGAGTAGATGCTTAAGGAAAGGGTTATAATTAACCATTCTATGTTCCAAAAACTTAATGTGAAAACTCTGTGGCACCCAGGGACACTGCCAGAGAAAAGTAAAGGGAAGTAATTCTAGCTCCAGTGTCATCAATGGTGATATCTTGTCCCACTTTGCATGTTGGAATGTGATGTGCACGCATGTTCCAAATTGCAGAATGAAATGCCACAAGAGGGTGTTACTCTGTGGCATGTACATAAAAGAGGAGCCAGCTTGTACCATAGGATTCTGCTTGCCATCAGCAGTGCCAGCCCTCACCATGGGCACTGTAAGAGACCAAATGTCCCGACTCCTTCCTCTAAAGAAACACATCATATATAAGACACAACTCATCAGCATAGAGTCTACTAAGCGGCCATCAATCTTTATGGTTAGCACAGAGAGTCAAGATAGAGGTAGGGCATATTCTGGCCTCAGAACCATCCTTGAAAGCTCTTGGACACACTGATGGAAGGGTAGCATTGCCACAATGATGCTAGAACCTTCAGGTGGGAGGTCCCAGTTGTGCTTGCTCTGGGTATGGACAGATCTACCCACTGACCTGTGAGGAGAGAGGCACTCACTTTGCTTTCTCAAGGTAACATGACTAGAAATGCCTGGAACTAGCTCCCTTATCCAGGCATTTCTAGTCATGCTACCTTGAGAAAGCCAAGTGAGTGCCTCTCTCCTCACAGGTCAATGGGTAGGTCTGTCCATCCAGAGAAGGCAGTGGCACCCCACTCCAGGACTCTTGCCTGGAAAATCCCATGGAGGGAGGAGCCTGGTAGGCTGCAGTCCATGGGGTCGCTAAGAGTCGGACATGACTGAGCGACTTCACTTTCAATTTTCACTTTCACGCATTGGAGAAGGAAGTGGCAACCCACTCTGGTGTTCTTGCCTGGAGAATCCCAGGGATGGGGGAGCCTGGTGGGCTGCCGTCTATGGGGTCGCACAGGGTCGGACACGACTGAAGTGACTTAGCAGCAGCAGCTCCCTATCACCTGACCCGCAGTACTATGTTCTCCTCCCAAACATGAAAATGACAACGTATCATACTGGGACATTCCTATGGAATAAGGTATAGAACTTGACTCTCCATGAAAAGAGGATCACAGGAAACCCATTGTTAATAATTGCTTGTTTCAGGGATTTTTCATTCATTCAGTCATTTACTCCTTTCCAATGGCTCTGAAATGACTGTGGTTCCTGTACTGTCTGAAGATAGTGCTGAGTTTAGGATCTATGTTTTTTTTTTTTTATTTTATTTTTTAACTTTACAATATTGTATTGGTTTTGCCATATATCAAAATGAATCTGCCACAGGTATACATGTGTTCCCCATCCTGAACCCTCCTCCCTCCCCATACCATCCCTCTGGGTCGTCCCAGTGCACCAGCCCCAAGCATCCAGTATCGTGCATCGAACCTGGACTGGCGACTCGTTTCATATATGATATTATATTGATCACTCATTAATTTATCCATTTAACACTCTTATGTCAGAATCTGAGTGAAGCCCTGGGAATACAAAAATGCTGTGACAGTTTCATTTGATCTGTCTTTAAGCCTTGAGCCAACAGACTCCAAGAGTTAGCATCTTAGGTGGGGACAAACGTCCTATGAAGTGAAAGTGAAAGTCTCTCAGTCATGTCCAGCTCTTTGCGACCCCATGGACTATACAGTCCGTGGAATTCTGTAGGCAGAATACTGCAGTGGGTAGTCTTTCCCTCCTCCAGTGGATCTTCCTGACCCAGGAATTGAACTGGGGTTTTCTGTATTGCAGGCAGCTTTACCAACTGAACTATCAGGGAAGTCCTTTTGTCATTCCATTTAATCAACGTTTAAAATGTCATTACAGAAAGTTCAGTGGTGCAGCACTAGAAAGACCAGGATTGATTAGATCAGTACACAGCTGTTTTTTATCAACTACACCACATTACTGACCCATTGTCCTGAGACCAAACTTAGAAGCCTGAATTCTTCCTTCCTATAGGATGAGCTACTCCTCAAAAGCCTCCCTGGTCTTTGTAAAGAGTTAATGGTGGCCTCATAAAAGATATAATTGTGTCTTAGCTTTCAGAACCATGAATGCAACTTTATTTGGAAAAAGGGTTTCTGCAGATGTAATTCTGATATCAAGATAGGATCATGCTGGATTATGTGGGTGCACCCTAAGTCCAATGGTACTTGTCCTTACAAAAAACAACTTACAAGAGGAGGAACTTACAAGAAACAGAAGAGGAGCACATAGAGAAGAGGACCACGTGAAAACAGAAGCCACGGTAGAGTGATGCAGCCCGAAGCCAAGGATGTCAACAGTGCCCAGAAGGTGGAAGAGCCAAGAACGTTTCTCCCCAGAGCTTCTGGAGGGACTCTAGTCTTGTTGTTGTGCAGGTGATAAGTCGTGTTGGACTCTTTGCAACCCATAGACTGTATCACATCAGGCTTTCCTGTCCTTCACGATCCCCCAGGGTTTACTCAAACTCGTGTCCACAGAGTTGGTGATGTCATCAAACCATCTCATCCTCTGTCATCCCCTTCTCCTCCTGCCCTCAGTCTTTTCCACCATCAGGGTCTTTTCCAGTGAGTCAGCTCTTCACATCAGGTAACCAAAGAACTGGAGCTTCAGCTTCAGAACTGGTCCTTCCAGTGAATATTCAGGATTGATTTCCTTTAGGATTGACTGGTTTGATCTCCTTGCAGTCCAAGGGGCTATCAAAAGTCTTCTCCAGGGCCACAGTGTGAACGCATCAATTGTTCAGTGCTTAACTTTCTTTATGGTCCAACTCTTAGATCCATACATGACTACTGGAAAAATTACAGTTTTGACTACACAGACTTTTGTCAGCAAAGTCTCTGCTTTTTAATATCCTGTCTTTGTATGGGCTCTGCTTTGTAATCAACACGTGTGTGGGGAGTGTGTGTGTGCGTGTGTACATATCTCATCTCATAAATTCCTCAAAGGCAAGGATGTATCGCATAATACATTCATAACCTCTCTCCCACACTCAGAGCATCCATCAAAGTCCCTTTTGTGCAGAAGAGGCTGAAAAGTCCTTTTTGACTGAAAGCTTCCAGGTCTCTCTGATTTTCTCATCTGGAGATGCTGCAGCAGCTCTGACTGCCAGCTGGATAGCCTGGTAGATGATGCAGAGAAGCAACAAACAACTGTGGCCTCCCGTATCCCATTTCTCTTTCATATACTTTCCATTTCAGTCAGCATTATTCTTGGAGACATTTCTCCCTGGTGGTTACAAACTAAAATGCTGCTGCCTGACCTGGGCTGCTGTGTGAGTCGCTTGAGACCTTCCCCCAAGAACAAACTGAAATGTCCTGCATGTTCTCTGTTGGTCACAACCATAATTTATTTAAAACCAGCCTGTTGCAGTTTATTTATCTCCATGGCCCATTCTGTGGGATGCACGCCCCTGTGTGTTCTGGCTCTGTCTTTAGTCTCACTTGCAAAGACGTTTGGCAATTGAATTTATCAGGCTTTAAACTTAAGTCCTGCCCTTCTTAGGAACCAATGCTTTTCAGCTATGACTGTACTACATTGTCTTAAGCATTTATGGGGAATAGCACACTTTTTACATATATTTATTTTTATATTGGTATTTTACTCCAGAATTTTGGAAGAGTTTTGCCAATTTCTGGGGGGAAAATATTTGGTTATCTTTTCCTTTTTTCTTTCCTTTTTTAAAGAATTTTGTTGATCTTCTTACATTGCATTCTATTACATTTTTATTTCAGGATTTTTCTGAGATGGTTCTATTCTTTTTCCTTGAGAAGTGCTCTGCTTGTTTTTCTATAATTTTTTTTTTAATATCAGAGCATAGTTGATTAACAATGCTGTGTTAATTTCCAGTGTACAGCAAAGTGATCCAGTGATACATATACATGTGTCTATTCTTTTTAAAGTTCTTTTCTCGTTTAGGTTATTCCAGAACATTGAGCAGAGTTCCCTGTGCTATACAGGAGGTCCTTGTTGTTACCCGTTTTAAATAAAGCAGTGTGTGTATGTCAATTCCAAACTCCCAATCTATCCCTTCCCCCAGCTTTCCCTCTTCCTAACCATAAGTTCATCCTCTAAGGCTATGAGTCTGTTTCTGTTTTTTAAATAAATTCATTTGTATCATTTCTTTAAGATTCCATATATTAGCGATACTTTATAATATTTCTCTTTCTCTGTCTGCCTTACTTCATTAAGTATGATAATCTCCATGTTCATTCATGTTGCAAATTCCGGCAGAAGGCTTGTTTTTATACACCAAAAATATGGGCATTTCATGATAATATGCACTAGGAAATTATTTTATTTTAAGAAAGCTGGCCTTTGGAGGACATAGCAAACTTCACACATCACACGCATTGTGGTTATTTCCTCCTACTTAAAATACAGATAGTGGTTGGATTGTGTAGCAAATGCTTCAATCAGTTGTTAAGGTGGCTGTGCCTAGGTTCCCAAAAGATATGTGAGCCTTGCATTTTGAAAATAGAACTTGAGAAATATCTAGCTAAACCACGGGTTGTTTTGTAGAAGGCTGATCCATGGACACAGTGAGAAATACAAAGTGACTGTGACCCAGATCTTGGTTTCTCAGTTTCAAAATGGCCCTAGCAGTGGAAAGGCGCGGCCCAGGTGAATCACGTGATGTTCGTGTCGCTTGGTTGATCAACATACAATCAACTGAGAAATAGAAACAAAGCCCTTTCTACTTCTGAGTACTCAATACATATTTATTCAATTTAACTACGTAAATGAAGGCTTCAGAATTTAACTATTACTTTAAAAATAAATATAAGCTTACTATTTATTTTTAGAGATCAGTGTGCATTTAAATCATGCATAAGAAAAACAAGCTACACTCCACAGTTTAAATATTTGCACCATGCAAATATTGCTACAACACTGATTGACCAAGATTCACATTTTTATTCTAACTTCCAAGGAGAAACCTAAATCCAAGATCCACTCATGAGTAATGTCAATTTCATAGGCAGCAGATATCACGTAGTTGTTATGCAGTCACTAAGTCATGTCCATCTCTTTTCGACCCCAAGGACTACAGCATACCAGGCTTCCTTGGCCTTCACTGTCTCCTAGAGTTTGCTCAAATTCATGTCCACTGAGACAGAAAATGATAAATTGATTGCACAATGCTTTTTCTTTCACAAAACTCATTCCCCCTTTTCTCCTCAATCCCTCTCACAGCCAGCCTCTCAAATCTGCTCCAAGATCAGACAGGGAGGGAGTGAAGGCTTTAATAGGCCTTTGGTGAGAAGATGAGGCCCTTGAGGAGAAATCAACGATACTATTTTCTAAGGAGTGGTGTTTTTCTGGGTAAGATACATTTTGTTGTTCCCTTGTTGGTGTTCTTCAGACACTGAGTCGTGTCTGACTCCTTGAGACCCCACTGACTGTAGCCCTCCAGGCTCCTCTGTTCATGGGACTTCCTAGGCAAGAATACTGGAGTGGGTTGTCATTTCCTTCTCTGGAGGATCTTCCTGACCCAGGGATCGAAACTGTGTCTCCTGCATTGGCAGGCGGATTCTTTGCCACTGAGCCACCAGGGAGCCCCAAACAAACTTTGATCTAGAGCTAAGTTGTGTGGGGTGCAGAACAAATTTGGGATCCTCAGTGGTGGAAGGAAGCAGGGCTTGGCTTTCGGAGGGAGCTTGTAGGTCTAGGCAGGACTTGTCTGCAAGCTAGTGTTGATTTACAGTTTCCATAGGCAGCCAAGTTGTCTATTATTTATGAGGTCTCAGTCCACCTCTCCAAGGCACCTCTTATGAGCACAGCAGTGTATGAGCCAGCATCAGGAATTTCCCCAGGTGCCTCTTAAAGTAACTCTGCAATAGCCAGCATCAGGAATTTCCCTAGGTGCTTCTCAAAGTAACTCTGCAGTGTTACACGTCTTTGCCTGGGACAGCTCCAACTGTAATTCAGCTTTGTGCTGTGCTCAGTTGTGTCCAACTCTTTGCGACCAAATGGACTGTAGCCTACCAGTTTCCTCTGTCCATGAGGATTCTCCAGGCAAGAATACTGGGATGGGTTGCCATGCCCTCCTACAGGGGATCTTCCCAACCTAGGGATCGAACCAGGTCTCCTGCATTGCAGGTGGATTCTTAACCCTAAGACCCACCAAGGAAGCCCAAGAATACTGGAGTGGGCAGCCCTATCCCTTCTCCAGGAGATCTTCCTGACCCGGAGATTGAACCAGGATCTCCTGCATTGCATGCAGATTCTTTACCAGCTGAGCTACCAAAGGGCCCTAATTATTGCTTTGATTTATGTGATATTGAGAAAGCTTTTGATCAATCACATAAGACTTGAGAATGAGCTGCTTCTTTGAGATTAAACATATCAATGTCAGGATTTAGTTGTGTTCAGCAGAGTACATTGGAGCCCAAGGTTATATCTGGCTTCTTCTTCATCAGGGTCGAACCAGACATGAGCAGCTCACTCCTGTGGGGGCCCTAACTCCTGTGTGGGACTCAGGGCAATAACTCAGGGCTCACTTTGAATCCACCTAGAGGTGGCCTAGCATAAAGTGCTGGGTATAGACATGGCATCCCTCACTACCAAAGTCTGATCACGTAGGCATTTGGGTATCTAACACACCCTGTGTTAATTTCCTATTACCAATTCTGTAACAGATTCCCACAAACTTAGCAGCCTAAAACAACATAATTTTATTAACTTGCAGTTCTGGAACCCTAGGTGAGTCAGCAGGGCTGTATTCCTTCTGAAGATTCTAGCAAATAATTCATTTCCTTGCCTTTTCCTGCCTCTAAAGGTTGCCCTTATTCCTTGGCTCATGTCCCTGCATTGCTCTGACTTCCACTTCCCTGTGATGTCTCTTCTGATTCTGATCCTCCCTAATTACAAGGTAATTGGGTTTATCTTGTGTCTATCAAGATTATCTCCCCATCTCATGATCTTTAACTTGATTGCATCTATAAACTCCCTTTTTATCCCTGTAAGGTAATGTTCCCAGGTTCTGGAGATTAAGGCATGAGCATCTTCGAGGCAATCATTCAGCTGAACACACACTCGTTTCTTCAGCTTCCCAGGGTCAATGCCATGAGAGGTCCCCAGGATTGTTGAGTCTTATCTCTGGCAAAACCAAGGCATCTCCATTTGAGTCCTTCTCATTTCTTGAGGTTTTCAGACTTGCCTTAACTTTTCTATCATGAGCAGGAGAGTCTCCTGTGCCAAGGCTACAAGAAAAGAATCTTCTTCCGAAACAAAACAACAAGCTGGGCATTTCTGTTGTGCATTCCAAGGAGCTGTCTCAGAAAGACTTCCCTTTGAGGCAGTGCACCCTGCCATGTGAGGAAAATATTCTCTAAAATGTTTTGAGCCAAGCCCTTGACAGGCTGTTACCCATCTTTCCTCTCCTCTGATAATTCATAAAATACCTAACCAGCATTTCTGTGGCTAGAGATACTTAGGTATTGCCTATCTGGGAAAACTTGAAAACTCCAGGGCAGACTGTTTAAGAGTTCTGGCCCCTGACATTCTCCCAAACTACTCACTGTCACCCTTGCAGGCTTCTGTTAGGGTGGGTCAGCCAAGGTTCAAACGTCTTTTCTCCTGGAGCTGATGTTCTATTGCTGGAAAACAACTTCCGTTTCTGGGACATCACTATTTCTTCTGCAGACAGTGTGACCTTTCCTATCTCCTGTCTGTCTGTGTTAGTCACGTTTCTGATGGACATTCTGGGCTTCGGGTGATGGTCTGAGATAAGAGTGTCAAAAAATATCTCTCCCTGCATTCCCCTTCTCAGTTATCTCCCAGAAAGGGTTGATAGTCACAGAGAAATTATTTTCAATAACTTGACTCAGTACGTTATCCCTCTCTTCCAACCACATTTTATCTTCGGAGGACTTTGAGTCAGTCATTCTTAACATCATCCAACTGTATTTTAAAAATCTACACTGTATAGCTATTGTTTCAAACTCAAAGGACTCTCACTCTGGGGATTTTCATTAGTCAATGATAGAGAATGATATAGCATAAGAATCTTTAAATCCATGTCTCAGGCTCTGACATGGAACTTCCATGATCTGCAACCCAATTCAATATTTGGGGCTTCCCTGGTGGATCAGTGGTAAAGAATACGTCTGCGATGCAGGAGACCCAGGAGATGGGAGTTCAATCCCTGGGTCAGGAAGATACCCTGGAGAGGGAAATGGCAACTCACTCCCGTATTCTTGCCTGGGAAATCCCATGGACAGAGGAGTCTGGTGGGCTACAGTCCATGGGGTTGCAAAGAATCAAATACAACTTAGTGATGAAACAACAACAAATCAGTCTTCACATATGTCTTTCTCTCTTTCATTTGTTCAATTAAATGCTAAGCACTCACTTGCCTTTTTAGCAGGGAAGTCTCTGTCCTTTCTGAAGTACCTCACACAGATAGAGATGTAATTCCTCAGTGAGTAAGGGCTCCATTAAGTTGCTAGGCCTAAGTGAAGAAAAAACTAGGGTCTCCTTAGCTCACAAAACTCATGGTGTTGCAAAGCTGCAGTAGTTTTCTGCATTGCAACCATTCCTTGCTGGCCCAAGTGCCACCACAGACCTCTAGACATGTTCAGAGAAACCAAAGACCACTCCACAGTGCCAAACTCAGCCATGACATCTCTAAGCTTGGGATTCTGTGATTGGCATGTAGCGGTCAGCTCCTGACTCCCCAGGCTTGCAGGCATTCCCTACAGGGTGAGGTCTCCTTACAAATCCATAACCATCTCCAGCTTTATTTCAAGAGGGTTATCTGAGGAGGACCAGATGCTTGTGATTTCCCAGCTCTGATTTGATTATACTGTCTTTCCCCGGACAATCAACGTCCTGCCCAACTTCTCAAGAGAAGTTTCTCCCAGTGATTCTAAGTGATGCTTCACTCCTTTCAATAGTGGCTACTGGAGTGATTCTAAAGTGTCTGCACCTAGCTGTCTAGGTGAGCTTCTCTTAGTGGGTTTAAGTTGGTACCCCAACAGCTCTCTTGTAGAGCAAAAGGTTATGACATGTAAATCTGTTTAATGAGGAGCCTTGAATATCTTTCTCTCCATTGATTTCCTGCTCAATAATTAGCCTCATATTGAGCAGTATTTGCTCAGTTCTATCACTTTCTAGTAACTCTGAATTACAAGAACAATTCATTCTGGTTTTTGTTACCAGAACAAAGCATTCTGGTTTTTAAGACTCAGGTCCTGGTCACTGAGAAATTCCCATCTCATATGTCCCCCCTTCTCACACTTAGAGATTGTGGGAGGCTTGGGGCACTGAAGGAGGGTGGTGTCTAATCTCTAATGCCCACCTTTCCTTTCCCCTGGGCTTCCCTGCAGAGTAGGGAGGAGGAGCAGGGAAATGGGACTCCTTCTCTGTCTGCTTGTATGAGGTTGCAAGCTTCTTTGGTTGAACCTAACTTCTAATGAATTCATTGTCTGTTATGTCAAATGAGTGAAGGTGGTGTTCTGGTCTCCTCTGCCTTGGAGACTACTGGTGAGATTCAGATAGCTCTAACTGACCACTAGCTAGCAGCATGATAGGACAGACCTCTTATCAGGGATGCTTTCTGTCTTAAGGCTACCTTCATGCCTAGCACGCCTGTATCACCCTACCTCACACCCTTCACAGTCTTATCTACCATCTCAGTCTCCCAACAATTGCCAGGATCTGTCTTCCACATCACTCAAGAACAAAGAACGGAACAGCAATCTTTGTCCTTTTCCACATGCTCAAACCTCACACAATTTCTCGCTAAAGCTGGCTTCTCTGAAGGAATAAAAGTTAGCAAGAGTAATGACCAAGCAGACATTTAACTATAAAGTTATCAATAAAGGGAGACAATAAATGTGTCTCCCTTCTTGAAGATCACCCATATTATTTACAAGTGGATTTTATGAGTTTTTCTCCCTAGACTATGGAAAGTGGAATAGCTTCTTTATATGAACTCTGCATAAAGGTGCTAACATTACCCAGTGTTGACCTTTAATAACTCATCCTTTCTACTAGCTGCCTTATTGCTTTTTAGTTACTGTATCTTTAACTCTTTAAAAGAGGTATTTACTTATTCTTTCATGTTATTAACTATTTTAGTCCTTATTATCATGGAATCTGTATAAGTTGTCTTACTGAGATTTTTACCACTTTCGAATTATAAAAGAATATTCTTATTTTTCCCCTAACTCAAATTTCTTAACTTAAAATTTAGATATTTAACTGAAATGGAATTTGTTTTTCTGTATGATGTGAGGTAAGATCGATTCACATTTCATCCACCACAAATACATAACATTTTAATCTTTTGCAAGAGTTGCAATTTCCACTAAAGTGGGTTTGCCTAATTTTTACATTTCTATTTTGCATAATATGCAAGATGTGCCTATCAGATAAAAAGGGCTAACACCAATGGAGAAATTGGCATAACTTGGGGAAAAGTAGATTCAAAAAGGAACAGAAAAGAGTCTGTTTCTCAGTCTCAGTCTTTAGTCAACATTTCTGGTTATGATGTCTTCTAGATGTCATCTTTAGATACATACTTGGGTAAGAGGACCCTGTACCATGAATGATGATGGAAGTGAATTTTTTTAGTAAATGTTATTTATTTATTTATGGCTGCTCTGGGTCTTCAATGTTGCAAGAGGGCTTTCTCTCCTTGTGGCTACTCTTCGTTGAGGTGTGCAGATTTCTCGCTGTGGCAGCTTCTCTCGTTGTGGAGCACGGGCTCTAGGGTGCACAGACTTCACTAGTTACGTTGCTTGTGTTCAGTCGTTGTGGCATAGAGGCTTTGCTGCTGTGAGGTGTGTGGGATCTTCCTGGACCAGGGATCGAACCCATGTCCCCTGCATCGCAAGGCAGATTCTTAACCACTAGACCACTAGGGAAGTCCGAGGCAAGTGAAATTTGCAAAGTAAAACATGCTGTGACCAGATCTGTGCAGGTCCACACTCAGTTTCCTTAGGTGGGAAGCACCACAGAGTTTGCTTCTGAAGTTATGTGGATGCCATGAAATCTCCCAGTACTTGGAGCAGAGGAGACAGGTATGTTGTCCAGTATGGCCCTAAGAGTCTCTAAAATCTCTGTTATTCAGTGACTTCCCCAAGAGGGAAAAGAGCAAGGTTTTTTAACCGTAAGCAATATAATGAATCAAACAGATAGAAAATGTATATCTCAGCAGAGAAGAAATTATGGTGTGTATGTACTTTATTAAAGAAATTATCATGTTAAAGCTACTACTACATTTTTATATTCACTCAGTGAACGCTAGTTGTATCCTCAAGTTGGAAAGCACACTGGAAAGGAGAATTCAGAGATAAATAACAGTCATCATTTTATAAGGCTCTCTTTTCACAAAGAGATTTTTTTCCTGATATGAAGACAGAACCCTTATTTATGAAACATGAAATGATTCTGCAGGAAAATAAATGCTGTAAGAGTGATAGATCATTACAGGCAGTGATGACAAAGAGCAGTTCGTGAGGAGGTGAAAAGTCAGTGAGCCCTAAAGAACCTGGATACACAGAAAAAGGAGGAGAGACTATTTCAGAAGGGAGGAACATCAACAAAACAGGCAGGTGGAATTTCACAGGTGCCATCTTTTTATTTAATTTTATTTTTCAAAAGTCAAAGAGGCTGTATTTTGCTACAAAATTGTGCATAAAAAAATTTAACTTACCTTTTTTAGTTCTATAAATATAATGAATACCTATGAAGACTCCTTTTCCCTCAACTTTGCTGTAAGTTATATTGGTTCTCCAAAGACAGGCTGTCTGATTGACTCCGCAGTGTAATAGATCCACACCTGTTTTATTTTTAGCACCTTCTCCAGCTTTACACGGAGAAGGCAATGGCACCCCAACTCCAGGACTCTTGCCTGGAAAATCCGATGGATGAGGGAGCCTGGAAGTCTGCAGTCCATGGGGTCACTGAGGGTCGGACATGACTGAACAACTTCACTTTCACTTTTCATTTTCATGCTTTGGAGAAGGAAATGGCAACCCACTCCAGTGTTGTTGCCTGGAGAATCCCAGGGATGGGGGAGCCTCGTGGGCTGCCGTCTATGGGGTCGCACAGAGTCGGACACAACTGAAGTGACTTAGCAGCAGCCAGCTTTACAGAAAATAAAAATAATTTAGGAAACACACAAAATATCATCTTAAAGGCACACTTCTCAGAAATTTAAAGTAGTTATAGACCGCTCCAAAGAACAGATCACTGCTGAACAAACCATGTGACAGACAAGTCCATTCAACATCAGGTATTAGTGAAAGAGGCTTAAACAGAAAGCAGCAGAGCTGAAATAATGATAGAGTCAGCAGTTCATAAAAAGAGACTCCATGTTTATTCACCATGCATAATAATGCTTTGAATGCACACTGGAGTTGGTCTGATCGGCAAAGTTCCTTTAGGTTTTGAATAGCATGCTTTCTTTGCTCTTAGCGTCTCACTGAGTTTCTACCTTGGCGATGCATCCTTCTCCCACTTTCAGATCTCCTGGCAACTAAACAAGCCCTTTGCAACATCCTGGCTTTTATACTGTGTGTTCTCCTTTCCTTCTTTACCCCTCCCAGCTGCCCAGGCCTCTCCCCAGCTACTTTATTTTTTTTGGAGGCAATGGATATATTAATTAGCTCAGCTGCAGTGATTATTTCACAATGCATATGCTTCAAAACATCAAGTTGCATGCATTAATATATTCAATGTTTGTATGTCGATTATATTTCAATAAAGCAATGAAAATTAAAAAAAAAAAAGCTTAAATGATTAAAAAGGAAAAAAACCCAGAATTTCCGATCCTACCCCATACCTTCTGAATCAGAATCTCCAGTCTCCACCCACCTACTTTTTGTCTCCTCCAAACCCTCTGACCACGTGCCAATTCTCATTCTTGGAACCATTTCCCAATTAATGTACAGCAACTTTCCCCACCCCTGCCCCCCCAGCTCCATTTAGAGGCACTCCTGGGGGAAAAAAAAAATGCTCTGCAAAATACTCCAGCCCCAAGAAACCTGCATGGCAGCCCCTTTTCTGTACTGGTTTACACTGTTAGGCTGAAATAAACAGGGAGGGGCATGAATAATCATTTTTCCTGGGTGCCCTAGGAACACTTAAAGTGCCATGTCATTCATGCAAGATTTACCATAGAAGAATTCTCTCTGCTGAGCTGGTTTGTCCCATACCCCTGGGGACATATCAGTTCCTAGAATGGCCCTGTTTCTCACAACTCCAATGTCAGTTCTCCCTAGGGATATACCTGCTTTGTTCTCTTTTCTAAAACCAGCAGCCTCTTTATTTTTCCCCTCCAGTGCAATATCCAGGCACAAAGATTAATGGTGGGAGCTTACGGCTGTTCTGTGGGTCTCATCCTTGAATATGTACGCATACAAAGCAGCCATGGGCTCTAATGAGATGACTGGAAGCCTTGGCCTTTATTCCAAGTTTTAAACTTTTTGTGAGGTTTGGCTGAGCTTGGGTTTTTAAAATGTCCCCTTAAACCAAATTGAATCCACACTGTGCTGGCAATTCCCACAAAATCTCTTACCCTGAACAGAAAGGTGCCAGGGTCGGGGGGGTGGGAAGTGTGTAGTAGAAACTCTCCATGTCTCTCATTTGGGAATGCACAGCCATTTGTGTTTTTCTTATTAAAATGAGTAACTGGAAAATAAAAAATATATATATATTTTTTTAGTCCACAAAGCACTAAGTTTTCAGTTTAAGCTGTTCCAAAGCACATTATTTCTGTAAGCCTTGAAAGTTTTTGTAAATGAATTCCAAATAATTAAACAAATGAAGTGTTCCTGTGTTCTGCATTACCCTTCCCTTTTGGACAGGGACCAGTCCATGTGCACAAAGAGACCAGTTGTGGCAGTGTGGGGGGGAGCAAGGATTGTCATTTCTTCAGCAGCCACTTTCTTGTCCATGTCATGATCATATGCCTTCATTCAAGAGCTCCTATTCCTCTACCCCCTACACTGTTGGTGGGAATGTAAATTGCAGCCACTATGGAGAACACTATAGGGGATCCTTAAAAAACTAAAAATAGAACTACTATGTGATCCTGTAATCCACTCTTGGGCAAATATACTACCTGGAAAAGATGAAAACTCTAATTCAAAAAGAACATGCATCCCTATGTTGAGCAACACTAGTTACACTAGACCGGACAGAAGCAACTTAAAAGTCCACTGACAGATGAATGGATAAAGAAGATGTGGTGTATTTACACAATGGATACTATTCAGCCACAAAAAGAATGAAATAATACCATTTCTAGCAGCAGGCATGGAGAAGGCAATGGCAACCCACTCCAGTACTTTTGCCTAGAAAATCCCACGGATGGAGGAGCCTAGTGGGCTGCTGTCTATGGGGTCACACAGAGTCGGACACGACTGAAGTGACTTAGCAGCAGCAGCAGGAATGGACCTCAGTTCAGTTCAGTTCAGTCGATCAGTTGTGTCTGACTTTTCCCAACCACATGAATCGCAGCATGCCAGGCCTCTTTGTCCATCACCACCTCCCAGAGTTCACTCAGACTCACGTCCATCGAGTCGGTGATGCCATCCAGCCATCTCATCCTCTGTCTTCCCATTCTCCTCCTGCCCCCAACCCCTCCCAGCATCAGAGTCTTTTCCAATGAGTCAACTCTTCGCATGAGGTGGCCAAAGTACTGGAGTTTCAGCTTCAGCATCATTCCCTCCAAAGAAATCCCAGGGCTGATCTCCTTCAGAATGGACTGGTTGGATCTCCTTGCAGTCCAAGAGACTCTCAAGAGTCTTCTCCAACACCACAGTTCAAAAGCATCAATTCTTCCGCGCTCAGCCTTCTTCACAGTCCAACTCTCACATCCATACATGACCACAGGAAAAACCATAGCCTTGACTAGACAAACCTTTGTTGGCAAAGTAATGTCTCTGCTTTTAAATATGCTATCTAGGTTGGTCATAACTTTCCTTCCAAGGAGTAAGTGTCTTTTAATTTCATGGCTGCAATCACCATCTGCAGTGATTTTGGAGCCCCCCAAAATAAAGTCTGACACTGTTTCCACTCTTTCCCCATCTATTTCCCATAAAGTGCTGGGACCAGACGCCATGATCTTCGTTTTCTAAATGTTGAGCTTTAAGCCAACTTTTTCACTCTCCACTTTCACTTTCATCAAGAGGCTTTTGAGTTCCTCTTCACTTTCTGCCATAAGGGTGGTGTCATCTGCATATCTGAGGTTATTGATATTTCTCCTGGCAATCTTGATTCCAGCTTGTGTTTCTTCCAGCCCAGCGTTTCTCATGATGTATTCTGCATATAAGTTAAATAAGCAGGGTGACAATATACAGCCTTGATGTACTCCTTTTCCTATTTGGAACCAGTCTGTTGTTTCATGTCCAGTTCTAACTGTTGCTTCCTGACCTGCATACAGATTTCTCAAGAGGCAGATCAGGTGGTCTGATATTCCCATCTCTTTCAGAATTTTCCACAGTTTATTGTGATCCACACAGTCAAAGGCTTTGGCATAGTCAGTAAAGCAGAAATAGATGTTTTTCTAGAACTCTCTTGCTTTTTCCATGATCCAGTGGATGTTGGCAATTTGATCTCTGGTACCTCTGCCTTTTCTAAAACCAGCTTGAACATCTGGAGGTTCATAGTTCCCATATTGCTGAAGCCTGGCTTGGAGAATTTTGAGCATTACTCTACTAGCATGTGAGATGAGTGCAATTGTGCGGTAGTTTGAGCATTCTTTGGCATTGCCTTTCTTTGGGATCGGAATGAAAACTGACCTTTTCCAGCCCTGTGGCCACTGCTGAGTTTTCCAAATTTGCTGGCATATTGAGTGCAGCACTTTCACAGCATCATCTTTCAGGATTTGAAATAGCTCAACTGGAATTCCATCACCTCCACTAGCTTTGTTTGTAGTGACGCTTTCTAAGGCCCACTTGACTTCACATTCCAGGATGTCTGGCTCTAGGTGAGTGATCACACCATCGTGACTATCTGGGTCATGAAGGTCTTTTTTGTACAGTTCTTCTGTGTATTCTTGCCACCTCTTCTTAATATCTTCTGCTTGTGTTAGGTCCATACCATTTCTGTCCTTTATCGAGCCCATCTTTGCATGAAATGTCCCCTTGGTATTTCTAATTTTCTTGAAGAGATCTCTAGTCTTTCCCGTTTTGTTGTTTTCCTCTATTTCTTTGCATTGATCACTGAGGAAGGCTTTCTTATCTCTTCTTGCTATTCTTTGGAACTCTGCATTCAGATGCTTATATCTTACCTTTTCTCCTTTGCTTTTTGCTTCTCTTCTTTTCACAGCTATTTGTAAGGCCTCCCCAGACAGCCATTTTGCTTTTTTGCATTTCTTTTCCATGGGGATGGTCTTGATCCCTGTCTCCTATACAATGTCACAAACCTCATTCCATAGTTCATCAGGCACTCTATCAGATCTAGGCCCTTAAATCTATTTTTCACTTCCACTGTATCGTCATAAGGGGTTTGATTTAGGTCATACCTGAATGGTCTAGTGGTTTTCCCTACTTTCTTCAATTTAAGTCTGAATTTGGCAATAAGGAGTTCATGATCTGAGCCACAGTCAGCTCCAGGTCTTGTTTTTGCTGACTGTATAGAGCTTCTCCATCTTTGGCTGCAAAGAATATAATCAATCTGATTTCGGTGTTGACCATCTGGTGATGTCCACGTGTAGAGTCTTCTCTTGTGTTGTTGGAAGAGGGTGTTTGCTGTGACCAGTGTGTTCTCTTGGCAAAACTCTATTAGCCTTTGCCCTCCTTATTCCGTATTCCAAAGCCAAATTTGCCTGTTACTCCAGGTGTTTCTTGACTTCCTACTTTTGCATTCCAGTCCCCTATAATGAAAAGGACATCTTTTTTTGTGTGTTAGTTCTAAAAGGTCTTGTAGGTCTTCATAGAACCATTCAACTTCAGCTTCTTCAGTGTTACTGGTTGGGGCATAGACTTGGATTACTGTGATATTTTTGCCTTGGAAATGAATAGAGATCATTCTGTTGTTTTTGAGATTGCATCCAAGTACTGCATTTCGGACTCTTTTGTTGACCATGATGGCCACTCCATTTCTTCTGAGGGATACCTGCCCACAGTAGTAGATATAATGGTCATCTGAGTTAAATTCACCCATTCCAGTCCATTTCAGTTCGCTGATTCCTAGAATGTCGACATTCACTCTTGCCACCTCTTGTTTGACCACTTCCAATTTGCCTTGATTCATGGACCTGACATTCCAGGTTCCTATGCAATATTGCTCTTTACAGCATTGTACCTTGCTTCTATCACCAGTCACATCCACAGCTGGGTATTGTTTTTGCTTTGGCTCCATCCCTTCATTCTTTCTGGAGTTATTTCTCCACTGATCTCCAGTAGCATATTGGGCCCCTACTCACCTGGGGAGTTCCTCTTTCAGTATCCTATAATTTTGCCTTTTCATACTGTTCATGGGGTTCTCAAGGCAAGAACACTGAAGTGGTTTGCCATTCCCTTTTCCAGTGTACCACATTCTGTCAGATCTCTCCACCATGACCCGCCCATCTCGGGTTGCCCCACGGGCATGGCTTAGTTTCATTGAGTTAGACAAGGCTGTGGTCCTAGTGTGATTAGATTGATTAGAGATTATCATACTAAATGATGACAGTCAAATATCATATGATGTCACTTATAGGTAGAATCTAAAAAAATTGATACAAATGAACTTGTTTAGAAAACAGAAACAGACTCACAGATATAAAAAACAAACTTATGGCTACCAAAGGAGAAATGAGGGGTGGATAAACTGGGAAATGGGGATTAAAATATACACAGGTCTTCCCTGGTGGCTTAGCAGTAAGGAATCAACCTACCAATGTAGGAGACATGGGTTCAATCTCTGGGTCAAGAAGATCCCCGGGAGTAAGAAATGGCACCCTGCTCCAGTATTCTTGCCTGGGAAATCCCTTGAACAGAGGAGCCTGGCAGGCTACAGTCCATGAGGTTGAAGAGTCAGACATGACTCATCAACTGAACAACAACAATATAAAATAGATAAACAATAAGAACCTACTGTGTAGCACACAGAACTACACTCAGTATTTTGTAATAACCTATAATGGAAAAGAATCTGGGAGAGAACAGTCCATGGGTTCGAAAAGAGTTGGACATGACTGAAGAGACTGAGCACACATGCATACACATATATTTTATATATATACACAACCATATATGTATGTGAATCCATATACATATATGCAAATATATGTAAAGAATACAGACTTGGCAACTGAACAACATGCATATATATATATATATATATAATACATATGTATTATATATACAAATGAATCACTTTGCTATACACCTGAAATAATGTAAATCAACTACACTTCAATGTAAAAAACCCCAAAAACCTTAAAATAATTAATTTTTAAAAAAGAGCTCTGTTCCTCTGAAATTCAGGCCAATCCAGCTACAGTTTTCCCCTATCTTTCTTCATCACTGTGGTCTACTGACCTCTTTGTCAGTTGCACTCGTTGAATACCTTTAAGACATGATCCACTTTCTCCTCTTCTGTATACTGTTGATATGTGGGTTATCTAGGTTGCTTGTATTCTACAGTTACGTAGGTATTGCCCCTCTTGGGAAACTTATGACCTCCAGGTGATCTCTTTCTACTCCTGAATGGCAATGCCTTATAGAAAGTACATTTGCAAAACCAGCCTTGCCTCCTCAATTCCAAATACCTTTTACTCTTTTGATTACTCACTATTCATAGGCTCACATCTTAGATCTAGTTATCACCAAGTGGAATATTGTCTCCATACATAAATACCTGAAGTTTCATGCATCTTAAAGTCCCTCCCTTGATTCTCCAGTTATCACTCAGACTTTATTTTGCATATCAGTTCAGTTTAGGCACTTAGTCATGTCTGGCTCTTTGCAACCCTGTGGACTGCGGCTCTCCAGGCTTCCCTATCCAACACCAGCTCCTGGATCTTGCTGAAACTCATGTTCATTGAGTCGGTGATGCCATCCAAATTTTGCATCTAAATCCTTCTAAATATATTCTACACTTGCTATGTTCCTTTCATCACCCCCTGTAATTATTAAACCTGCTCTGACATGGCATCCATCTCCACTACGCTACCTAAAGTGTTCTCACTGGAGTCACCCAATGGCTCAATTCACGAAGCCAGTGGTCTGGTTTTTTGGAACAATTCCACAGCATTTTGGGCTTCCCAGGTGGCTCAGTGGTAAAGAATTTGCCTGCCAATGCAGGAGACACTGGTTCAATCCCTGGGTTGGGAAGATCCCCTGGAGAAGGAAATGGCAACTCACTCCAGTATTCTTACCTGCAGAATTCCATGGACAGAGGAGCCTGGTGGACTACAATCCATGGTGTCACAAAAGGATCAGACATGACTTACTGACTAAATAACCATGGAGTTTTATACTGCAGAACACTTCCCCTTTGCCTTGCACATGTGACAGCATATTCATTTGTTTCTGCACAAATCTCTGTCTCACATATTTTGTTGGCTTCGTGGACTCCTCTTAAATGCTGTTTTTTCTTTTTTTTTTCAGAGTTCCATCTTAGATGTTCTTCACTGCAATTTCACTATGCTTTCTCTGGATAATATACTCTTACCCCAAATTTTAGCTAACTTTTGTCTGTCAATCAATCCCAAATCTATATCCTTAGCTGTGTCTTCAAGTTTCAGACTCATGGTAACTATTACCAGCTTCTACTTATTGCCACCTAATTGTCATGAAAGATGACAGTTGTTTCATACTTAGTTGGAAAACTCAACAATGGCCACAGAATTGGAAAAGGTCAGTTTTAATTCCAATCCCAAAGAAGGGCAATGTCAGAGAATGTTCAAACTATTGCACAATTGCACTCATCTCACATGTTAGCAAAGCAATTGCACTCATCTCACACACTAGTAAAGTAATGCTCAAAATTCTCCAAGAAGGGTTTCAACAGTATGTGAACCATGAACTTCCAGATGTTCAAGCAGGATTTAGAAAAGGCAGAGGAACCAGAGATCAAATTGCCAACATCCGTTGGATCATAGGAAAAAAAAAAAATTCCAGAAAACATCTGCTTCTGCCTTATTGATGACACAAAAGCCTTTGACTGTGTGGATCACAACAAACTGTAGAAAATTCTTCAAGAGATGGGAATACCAGACCACCTGACCTGCCTCCTGAGAAATCTGTATGCAGGTAAAGAAGCTACAGTTAGAACTGGACATGGAACAACAGACTGGTTACAAATTGGGAAAGGAATACATCAAGACTGTATATTGTCACCCTGCTTATTTAACATATATGCAGAGTATATCATGCGAAATGCTGGGCTTCATGAAGCACAAGCTGGGATCAAGATGGCCAAGAGAAATATCAATAACCTCAGATATGCAGGTGATACCACACTTATGGTAGAAAGCGAAGAGGAACTAAAGAACCTCTTGATGAAAGTGAAAGAGGAGAGTGGAAAAAGCTGGCTTAAAACTCAACATTCAAAAAATAAAGATTATGGCATCCCATCCCTTCATGGCGAATAGATGTGGAAACAATGGAAATAGTAACAGACTTTATTTTGGGGGGCTCCGAAATCACCACAGATGGTGACTGCAGCCATGAAATAAAAAGATACCTGTTCTTTGAAAGAAAAGTTATGAGCAACCTAGACAGCATATTAAAAAGCAGAGACATTAGTTTGCCAACAATAGTCCATCTAGTCAAAGCTATGGTTTTTCACTAGTCATGTATGGATGTGAGAGTTGTACTGTAAAGAAAGCTGAGCACTAAAGAATTGACGCTTTTGAATTCTGGTGTTGGTGTTGGATAAGATTCTTGAGAGTCCCTTGGGACTGCAAGGAGATCAAACCAGTCAATCCTAAAGGAAACCAATCCTAAATATTCATTGGAAGGACTGGTGCTGAAGCTGAAGCTCCAATACTTTGGCCACCTGATTCAAAGAACTGAGTCATTGGAAAAGATCCTGATTCTGGGAAAGATTGAAGGCTGGAGGAGAAGGGGACAACAGGGGATGAGATGGTTCAATAGAATCACTGACTCGATGGACATGAGTTTGAGCAAGCTCCAGGAGTTGGTGATGGACAGGGAAGCCTGGAGTGCTGTGGTCCATAGGGTCACAAAGAGTCAGACAACTGAAGACTGAATGACTGAACTGAACTGTCATGAAGACTTAAATCTTGACATGTGCAGAAGAGAAGTCATCATCTTCCCTCAGAATACCGCTCATGCTCCTGTGTGCTCTTGTGGGTCAGCAGTCACAGCCAAGGACAAAGACTAAAAGAATAGTCTCTACTCCTCCCTCTTCTTCATTTCCTCCTCCCAAGACATATAAAGTCCTTAGCATGGCGCCTGGCTCATAGTAAGTGGTCACTAAAATTCATCAGTTGACAAAAGCAAATTTCTAGTTTGCAATTTTTAAAGAAACTACAATTAATTTGGAATACATAAATGTAAACATGTGGCAAGTACTCTTGCTGTTCAGTTGCTCAGTGGTGTCTGAATCTTTGTGACCCCATGTACTACAGCACGCCAGGCTTCCCTGTCCTTCACCATCTCCCAGAGTTTGCTCAACTCATGTCCATCAAGTCCGTATTGCCATCCAACCATCTCATCCTCTACCGCCCCCTTCTCCTTCTGCCTTCAATCTTTCCCAACATCAGAGTCTTTTTCAAGAAGCTGGCTCTTTGCATCAGGTGGCCAAAGAACTGGAGCTTCAGCTTCAGCATCAGTCTTCTCAATGAATATTCAGGGTTGATTTCCTTTAGGATAGTAAATGGTTTAATCATAAATTGACCTAAACAAGTAGCATATAATATATGTGGAGTTGATGTTCGATTATATCCTTCTTCTCCATTGAAATGAGACATTCTAACTCTCAGGAGGTTTGCTGTCTTCTGAGGTGTGCTTTTCTGCAGAAACGCACACCCCCAGCCCCGCCCAGATTTGTTGTCTGGACTTGACTTCAAACTACGGATGCTCTGCTGTATCAGCTTCATGCGTTCTTATAAACCATGTTCTACAAGGTCTTTGCCAACTCATGGCAGTGGTGAAGGGGGATTTTATATCCCTACCCTTGTCTGAAAAAAGAAACTTTAAGGCTCAGCATGACTGTTTGTAGGCTGAAAAAGACTTCTTTGGAATGTAGATGTCATGGACTCTCTGTGTGTGTTTGAAGCCAGGCTGCCAACACTCCCAGTGACTATAGCTGCTTGTGTCACTGGAGAAGACAGATTTGTTGTCAATGGCAACATTATCTCCACTAATCAATTTTTAACTTTCTAATCTTTGGACTTTATTTTACACTCCGTTACCAATCAGAGGATTAAATCGTGAGGCCTTTTGAAACAAAACTGCAGGAATATAATATATTTGCATATTATGCTCAGTATATATTTAAGAAGTTTGAGCAAGGAATCTGGAAGAATGAACCTTTTTTTTAATTGCTTATTTTTAAAAATATACTTAAAATTTTATTTATTTATGGCTGTGCAAGCTTTTCTCTAGTTGCAGAGAGTGGGGGCTACTCTCTAGATGGTGTGCGGGCTTCTCATTACAGTGGCTTCTCTTATTGTGAGGCACAGGCTCTAGAGCGTGGGGGCTTAAGTTGTGCAGTTGCCAGACTCTAGAGCACAGGCTCAATAGTTGTGGCCTAAGGGCTTTGTTGCTTTGTGGCACGTGGGATCTTCCTGGACCAGGGATCAAACCTGTGTTTCCTACATTGAGAGGTGGATTCTTTACCATTGAGCCATCAGGGAAGTCCAAGCTTTTTATTTTATACTGGAGTATAGCCAATTAACCACTTTGTGATAGTTTCAGGTAGACAGCAAAAGTATGTAATCATACACATATATTTATCCATTCTTCCCAAAATTCCACTCCCATCCAGGCAAGCGCATAACACTGAGCAGAGTTCCCTGTGCTATACAGTATGTCATTTTTGGTCATCCGTTTTAAATACAGCAGTGTGTACATGTCCACCCCAAACTCCCGAACCATCCCATCCCCTCATCCTTCTCCTCAAGCAACCATAAGCTCGTTCTCCAAGTCTGTGAGTCCGCTTCCATCCTGTACTAAGTTCACTTGTATCATTTCTTTTTAATTCCACATATAAGGGATGCCATATGATATTTCTCTTTCTGTATTGACTTACTTAGTTCAGTATGTGGAAGTCTTAGTCTTATGCTCCCTGACGAATACTATTTTACAGATACTGGCCCATTGTGAGGCAACCCTTCAGTTTGTTCAGACAAGGTGACGAGGAATCAGTGGCTCCCCCTTGGCACCTGGCAATGACACAGCATCAGGCTTTCAGCTTCCGTGCCTGAGTGAACACTTCCTAGCTAGTCATTTCGGTGGGTAATCTGTTCTACTAGTGATGAAAGTACTTCTATACCTGTACCTCTTTGGGTTTAGATTTCACGTGTGATGCAAGGATATTTAGAACCACATGGTCATGTCTGCGACTCTAGGCTCTGTCCTGACTTGACCTTGTTCGTGGCTGGCCCCCTGCTGGTAATCCCTGGGATATGCAGTGTCCCACCTACTGGTCAGAGGCAAGCATTACTCCTGACCATTTCTGTTTGGATCTGAACGTTAGTAACTAGCAACCTGCCACACCATTCCTCTATACCAGTGTGTCTGACTCACATCTAATAGGTGGAAGCTGTTTCCCATGGGCTGATTTATTGCTTAAAACTCTATATTTCCAGGCTTCCCTGATGGCTCAGTGGTAAAGAATCTGCCTGCCAATGCAGGAGTCATGGGTTCGATCCCTGGTCCAGGAAGCTCCCACCTTCTTCAGAGCAACTGAACCAGTGCACCGCAGCTACTGGGCTTGTGCTCTAGAGCCTGGGAATTGCAACTACTGAGCCCATGTGTGGCAGCTACTGAAACCTGCACACCCTAGAGACTGGGCTCCTCAATAAGAGAAGCCCCTGCAATGAGAAGTTGGAGCACCGCAACTAGAGAGTAGCCCCAGCTCGCCACAACTAGAGAAAAGCCCGTAGAGCAATGAAGACCAGTACAGTAAAAAATAAATAAACAAAATTGTTTAACAAGCAACTCCTACAGCTCAACTCCAGAAAAATAAATGACCCAATCAAAAAATGGGCCAAAGAACTAAATAGACATTTCTCCAAAGAAGACATACAGATGGCTAACAAACACATGAAAAGATGCTCAACATCACTCATTATCAGAGAAATGCAAATCAAAACCACTATGAGGTACCATTTCACACCAGTCAGAATGGCTGCGATCCAAAAGTCTACAAATAATAAATGCTGGAGAGGGTGTGGAGAAAAGGGAACCCTCTTACACTGTTGGTGGGAATGCAAACTAGTACAGCCACTATGGAGAACAGTGTGGAGATTCCTTAAAAAACTGGAAATAGAACTGCCTTATGATCCAGCAATCCCACTGCTAGGCATACACACTGAGGAAACCAGAAGGGAAAGAGACACGTGTACCCCAATGTTCATCGCAGCACTGTTTATAATAGCCAGGACATGGAAGCAACCTAGATGTCCATCAGCAGATGAATGGATAAGAAAGCAGTGGTACATATACACAATGGAGTATTACTCAGCCATTAAAAAGAATACATTTGAATCAGTTCTAATGAGGTGGATGAAACTGGAGCCTATTATACAGAGTGAAGTAAGCCAGAAGGAAAAACATAAATACAGTATACTAACACATGTATATGGAATTTAGAAAGATGGTAACAATAACCCGGTGTACGAGACAGCAAAAGAGACACTGATGTATAGATCAGTCTTATGGACTCTGTGGGAGAGGGAGAGGGTGGGAAGATTTGGGAGAATGGCATTGAAACATGTAAAATATCATGTAGGAAACGTGTTGCCAGTCCAGGTTCGATGCACGATGCTGGATGCTTGGGGCTGGTGCACTGGGACAGCCCAGAGGGATGGTATGGGGAGGGAGGAGGGAGGAGGGTTCGGGATGGGGAACACATGTATACCTGTGGCAGATTCATTTTGATATTTGGCAAAACTAATACAAGTATGTAAAGTTTAAAAATAAAATAAAATTAGAAAAAATAAAATATCCTCCTTATCTCTACACTAAAATTTTTTAAACTTGTCTTTTTGACATTTAGGAAAGTTTGACCTTAAAGGTTTCTTCTAGAAATAAATTGTTCCCTTTAATTCTTAGATGTTAAGATGTCAAAGGTGCCATTTACCTGTTTGCCAGTGGGTCCACTCTAAGCAGTTTATCTTGCCTACATTTTTATGCCTATTATCTCAGCTCTGACTGCCATAATAAAAAACCATACCCTGGATGGTTAAACAACAGACATTTATCTCTCACAGTCTGGAGGCTGGAATTTCGAGCTCAGGGTGCCTTCATGGTTGGCTTCTGGTGCATGCTCTCTTCTTAGTTTTCATTTGGCCACCTTCTCACCGTGTCCTCAGGAGGAAGAGAGAACAAGCTCTCTGGTGTCTCTATAAAGATACTAATCCTACCAGGGACGTCCCAGGTGGCTCAAGTCGTAAAGAATCCTCCTGCCAATGCAGGAGACTTAAGAGATGCAGGTTCGATTGTTCAGTCAGGAAAATTTCCTGGAAGGAAATGGCACACCACTCCAGCATTCTTGCATGGAAAATTCCATGGGCAGAGAAGCCTGGCTGGCTGCAGTTCAGCTGGTGGAAGGAGTAGGACATGGCCGAGCAACTGAGCAATCCTATTATGACCTCTTCTAACCTTAATTACTTCCTGATAGACACAGGGCCTGAACAAGCATGGATGGAGGTTTGTAGCACTGTACAGGAGGCAGTAACCAAAACTATCCCAAAGAGAAAGAAATGCAAGAAGGCAAAATGGTTGTCTGAGGAGGCCTTACAAATAACTGAGAAAAGAAGAGAAGCAAAAGGCAAAGCAGAAAAGGAAAGATACACCCATTGAATGCAGAGTTACAAAGAATAGCAAGGAGAGATAGGAAAGACTTCCTTAGTGATCAGTACAAAGAAATAGAGGAAAACAATAGAATGGAAAAGACTAGAGATCTTTTCAAGAAAATTAGAGATACCAAGGGAACATTTCATGCAAAGGTGGGCGCAATAAAGGAAAAGGCAAGGATCTAAAAGAAGCAGAAGAGATTAAGAAGAGGGGGCAAGAATACACGGATAAACTGAACAAAAAATGTCTTAATGATACAGAAAACCATGGTGGTGTAGTCACTCACCAGCCAGACATCCTGGAGTATAAAGCCAAGTGGGCTTTAGGAAGCACTACTACGAACAAAGCTAGCAAAGGTGATGGAATTCCAGCTAAGCTATTTCAAATCTTAAAAGATGATGCTGTTAAAGTGCTGCACCCAATATACCAAGTTTAGAAAACTCAGCAGTGGCCGCAGGACTGGAAAACATGTTTTCATTCTAATCCCAAAGAAGGGCAATGACAAAGAATGTTCAAACTGCTGTACAATTGTGCTCATTTCACATGCTATCAAAGTAATGCTCAAAATTCTCCAAGCAAGTCTTCAACAGTACGTGAACCGAGAACTTCCAGATGTAAAAGGTAGATTTATAAAAGGAAGAGGAACCAGAGATCAAATTGCTAACATACATTGAATCATAGAGAAAGCAAAAAAATTTCAGAAAAACATCTACTTCTGCTTCCTTAACCATGCTAAAGCTCTTGACTGTGTGGATCAAAACAAACTGTGGAAAATTCTTCAAGAGACAGGAATACCAGACCACCTGAGCTTCCTCCTGAGAAACGTGTATGCAGGTCAAGAAGTAACAGTTAGAACTGGACATGGAAAAATGGACTGGTTCAAAACTGGAAAAGGAGTACGTCAAGGCTGTATACTGTCACCCTGCTTATTTAACTTTTATGCAGAGTATGTCAGGCAAAATGCTGGGCTGGATGAAGCATAAGCTGGAATCAAGATTGTCAGGAGAAATATCAACAACCTTAGATATGCAGTTGATACTCTCATGCCAGAAAGTGAAGAGGAACTAAAGAGCTTTTTGATAAGGGTGAAAGAGGAGAGTGAAAAGCTGTCTTAAAACTCAACATTCTAAAAATGAATATCATGCCATCTGGTCCCATCACTTCATGGCAAATAGATGTGATGAAAAAGTGGAAAAAGTGGCAGATTTTATTTTCTTGGGCTCCAAAACCACCACAGATGGTGACTGCAGCCAGAAATTCAAAGATGCTTATTCCTTGGAAGAAAAGCTATGACCAATCTAGACAGCATATTAAAAAGCAGAGACATCACGTTGCTGACAAAGGTCCATCTAGTCAAAGCTATTGTTTTTCCAGTAGTCATGTATAGATGTGAGAGTTGGATCATAAAGAAGGCTGAGCACCCAAGAATTGATACTTTCAAATTATGGTGCTGGAGAAGACTCTTGAAAGTTCCTTGTATAGCAAGATCAAACCAGTCAATCCTAAAAGGAAGAAATCCTGAATATTCATTGGAAGGACAGATGCTGAAGCTGAATCTCCAATACTTAAGCCACTTGATAGGAAGAGCTGGCTTGCTGAAAAAGATCCTGATGCTAGGAAAGATTGAGGGCAGGAGGAGGAGACAACAGAGGATAAAGTGGTTGGATGGCATCACTAATTCAATGAACATGAGCTTGAGCAAACTCTGGGAGATAGTGAAGGACAGGGAAGCCTGTGTGCTGCAGTCCATCAGGTTGCAAAGATCAGACACGGCTTAGCAACTGAACAACAGCAACTTCCTTACTGCAAATATAGTCACACTGGTGGTCAGAGCTTCAGTATATGAATTTGGAGGAGGGGGCACAGTTCGGTCTATAGCACCAGCTTTGTCCTGGTTACACGGCAAGTGAATTGTAAACCAACAAAAGGATTTCCAAAGAGTATCAGGGTTCAGAGAAAAGGGAATGTGAGTTGCTAATGGAATGATCACCTGGGTGGGATGGCTTTCTCCACTGATAGGCAGAAGCTTTAGAACAAACCAGTGAAAGAAGATAGAGTATATATGTATTATCTAGAGCAGTCAGAGTGAACAGATAAGAACTGAACATTTTAAAAGCAATGATTAGCAAATCAGCCAGAGCCTTTCATAACTAGTTGATCTTAAAACCCATCTTGCTAAACTTCCTATAGGATTCAGGTGAAGAAACTGAGGCTCAAAGATGTTCTAAGACTGGGAATCCTTGGCACACCAAGATGAATTAGACCTCCTATTTTTCCAATGTGGCACATTACTATGAATGTAGAAAAGAAGTTCCTCAAAGAATAGTAAACCTCCAAATACAATTCAACTGTGACAGGGAGATGCTGTAATGACAAATACAGTACTGTATTTCCATACAACATTCCTCTGCAGAGACTGGCAAATTCCAAACTTCCAACAAGTTTCCCACACACATGGGGCTTATTAGAGGCCCCTGCTTTTCCCTTGGCCAGAGAGACAAGTTGCATTTAAATACTAACGCAAGCCGCTCTCCACAATGTATGCAGAGTGGGCTCTGACCATGTGTTGGAATGACATCAGCAATCCACAGCCCCAGACTGCAGAGGTTCAGAATCTTTGCATGCCAGAAATGTTAAAAGAGTGGAATTGTTATATATCAGTGGAAAACTGACAAATTTACCCACCTCAGCTAACAGAGGATTTTCCATTTGTCTCAAACTGAATGAAGCCTTAAAAGATCTCTGATCTTAGCTATATAACTATATATTATTTTCATTAAATGTGAAGAGCAAATAAGGGGAAATATGTCTTTCATTTGCATGGTCAAATGAGTTCCATGGCAAAGCCCTATGAAGACCTTGATATTTGTGGATCTGCCTCTTAGACCTCAAAATATATACTACACACCTTCCTCAGACACAGAATTCAAGTCTTCCAGATAATAAATTGGGACATGCTTTTATTGGGTGGTGGTAAAGAATCTGCCTGCGATGCAGGAGACCTGGGTTTGATCTCCTAGGTTGGGAAGATCCCCTAGAGAAGGGAATGACCACCCACTCCAGTATCCTTGCCTGGAGCATTCCATGGACAGATGAGCCTGGTGGGCTACAGTCCATGGGGTTGCAAAGAGTCGGATTAATAACTGAGCGATTAACATCATAACACACTAACGTTGTGGCAACTCAACATCTTTTTAAACGACTTTCCAAGTCTTCATGAGATAAAACAGTCCCCACAATCTCTTTAGATGGATAATGTTCAACTGTTCTCTTTTTCTTCATTGTGGTGAAAGTTCTTTTACCTGCTCGCACAAAAGTATACGCCGAGAATCTGGAACTCTTGCCAACATGGAAGAAGATAAATTGCCTGGGCAGCTGCCATTCTATCTGTGAGTAATATTCATTTAAAAATCATAGTTGGTGAAATATTGATAAATCAACTCATTCTTCCCGCTGGAACACATTGCATGCCATTAAGGCAAAGAGAATTTCACAGGATTTCTAAGCTGTGAGATTTTGGATGTTTTCAGCCTGGAAAGAGCAATAGATTTAAGATCAGAAAAACTGATTAAAACTTTTGCCTAAGGGTTATCTAACTAGATATCTAACTTGTGCAAAATGTTATGGACTAAATATTTGTGTCTTCCCAAAATGCATACTTTGAAAGCCTACCCTCTGATGTGACTGTCCTTGGAGATACTACCTGTGAGGAAGTGATACAGGTCAAATGAGATAATAAGGATGGGGCCCTAACCTAATAGGGCTCATGCCCCTGAGAAGGGACACCAGAGGCCAGAGTGGACTCACTTGCTCTCTCTCTCTCTCAGTCTCTTTCTTTCTTTGTCACGTGGGGCCGCAGCATGAAGACAGTCATCTGCACCCCAAGGAGAGAACTCGCATTAGACAGTTACCCCGCTGGTCCCCCCATCTTGGATTTTCAGGCTCCAGAATTGAGAAAAAATAAACGTTTGTTGTTTAAATCACCCAGTCTATGGTATTTTGTTATGGCAACCCAAGAAGACTAATACATACTTTTATTTTAAAAAATTATTAAAGGCTCAATTCCCACTCTCATACCTTGATTCCAGCAACTAGATTTGGGCTCAGTCCAGACACTTGCCAATTCAACACTACTAACACTTTGAATTTGATTGTTTTAGGAAAATATCTTTAAATAAGACTTCTCTGTGCTTTCAAAAGCTATAAACTTTTTTTATAGAAGTGAACTAGGATGGTCAATTGATTTTTGGCAAGGATGACAAGACCATTCACTGGGGAAAGGATAGTCTTCCCAGCAAATGGTTCTGGGAAATAATATCTATATACAAAAGAATGATATTGATCTGTTTCTCACCCCATACACTAAAGTTAACTCAAAACATATCAAAGGCCCAAACTTGAGAGATAAGACTAAAAACTCTTAGAAGAAAACATAAAAGAACTTCTCATGATATTAGATTTGGCAGTGACTTTTATGACACAAAACAAGCAACAAGAGAAAAATAGATAAATTGGGCTTCATCAAAATTAAAAGTGTGTATCAAAGAACACTATCAAGAAAGTGAAAAGACAACTCACAGAATGAAAGAAAATATTTGCATATCACTTATCTGATAAAGCACTAACATTAGGAATATATGCCTTAATACTCAAAAAAACAATAAAATTTCCCAAAACCCCAATTCCAAAATGACCACAAAACTTGAATAGACATTTTTCAAAAAAGATATACGAATGGACAACAGGCACACAAGATATTAGCATCTCTAGTCATTAGCAAAATGCAAATCAAAACCACAGAGAGATACCACTTCACACACATTAAGCTGACTATAATAATAATAACATAACTATTTAAAATCCTAAAAGATGATGCTGTGAAAGTGCTGCACTCAATATGCCAGCAAATTTGGAAAACTCAGCAGTGGCCACAGGACTGGAAAAGGTCAGTTTTCATTCCAATCCCAAAGAAATGCAATGCCAAAGAATGCTCAAACTACCACACAATTGCACTCATCTCACAAGCAAATAATGCTGAAGATTCTCCAAGCCAGGCTTCAACAGTGCATGAAGCATGAACTTCCAGATGTTCAAGCTGGATTTAGAAAAGGCAGAGGAACCAGAGATCAAATTGCCAACATCTGTTGGATCATAGGAAAAGAAAAGAGATTTCCAGAAAACATCTACTTCTGCTTTATTGATTACGCCAAAGCCTTCGTGTGGATCACAACAAACTGGAAAATTCTTCAAGAGATGGGAATACCAGACCTCCTTACCTACCTCTTAAGAAACCTGTATGCAGGTCAGGAAGCAAGTTAGAACAGGACATGGAACAATGGAATGGTTCCAAACTGGGAAAGGAGTACGTCAAGGCTGTATATTGTCACCCTGCTTATTTAACTTATATGCAGAGTACTTTATGCAAAATGCCAGGCTGGATGTACTGCAAGCTGGAATCCATATTGCTGGGTAACCTCAGACAAGCAGATAACCTCAGATATCCAGATGACACCACCCTCATGGCAGAAAGTGAAGAGGAACTAAACAGCCTCTTGATGAAAGCAAAAGAGGAGATTGAAAAAGATGACTTAAATTCAACATTCAAAAAACAAAGATCATGGTGTCTCATCCCATCACTTCATGGCAAATAAATGGGGAAACAATGGAAACAGTGACAGATGGGCTCCAAAATCACTGCAGATGGTGACTGCAGCCATGACATTAAAAGATGCTTACTCTTTGGAGGGAAAGTTATGACCACCATAGACAGTATATTAAAAAGCAGAGACATTACTTTGCCAACAAAGGTCTGTCTAGTCAAAGCTATGGTTTTCCCAGTAGTCATGTATGGATGTGAGAGTTGGGCCTTAAAGAAGACTCAGTGTCAAAGAATTGATGCTTTTCAACTATGGTGTTGGAGAAGACTCTTGAGAGTCCCTTGGACAGCAAGGAGATAAAACCAGCCAACCCTTAAGGAAATCAATCCTGAATATTAATTGGAAGGACTGATGCTGAAGCTCCAATACTTTGGCCACCTAATGGGGAGAGTGTATTCATTAGAAAAGACCCTTATGCTAGGAAAAATTGGATGCAGGGGGAGAAGGGGATGACAGCATGAGATGGTTGGATGGCATCACTGACTCAACGGACATGAGTTTGAGCAAGCTCCGAGAGTTGGTGATGGACAGGGAAACCTGTCGTGCTGCAGTCGATGGGGTCACAAAGTGTCAGACATTACTGAATGAATGAACAATGATAGCAACAATAATAATAAAAAAATTTTGGAAAGTAACACCTCCTGTTGAGGGCGTGGAGAATTTGAAACACTTGTACACTACTGGTGGGAATGTAAAATGGTACAGCCACTATGTAAAACAATTTGACTGTTTCTCAAAAAGTTAAACATAAAATTACTGCATAATCCGTCAGTTCTGCTCCTAAGTATATACATAAATGAAATGAAATCAGGGACTCAAACAGATAATTGTATACCAAAGTTCGGAATAACATTATTTAAAATAGTCAAAAGGTGGAAATGCCTAATGTGTGCCTCAACAAGTGAATGGATAAACAAAATGAGGTACATGCATATGATGGAATATTATTCTGCCATGAAAATTCTGATACATGCTGCAACATGAATCTTGAAACATTATGCTAAGTGAAATTCAGTTCAGTTCTGTTGCTCAGTCATGTCTGACTCTTTGCGACCCCGTGAACTGCAGCACACCAGGCCTCCCTGTCCATCACCAACTTCCGGAGTCCACCCAAACCCATGTCCATTGAGTCGGTGATGCCATCCAACCAACTCATCCTCTGTCGTTCCCTTCTCCTCCTGCCCTCAATCTTTCCCAGCATCAGGGTCTTTTCCAATGAGTAGCTCTTCTCATCAGGTGCCCAAAGTGTTGGAGTTTCAGCTTCAACATCAGTCTTTCCAATGAACACCCAGGACTGATCCCCTTTAGGATGGACTGATTGGATCTCCTTGCAGTCCAAGGGACTCTCAAGAGTCTTCTCCAACACCACAGTTCAAAAGTATCAATTCTTCAGTGCTCAGCTTTCTTTACAGTACAACTCTAACGTCCATACATGACCACTGGAAAAACTATAGCCTTGACTAGACGGACCTTTGTTGGCAAAGTAATGTCTCTGCTTTTGAATATGCTGTCTAGGTTGGTCATAACTTTCTTTCCAAGAAGTAAGCGTCTTTTAATTTCATGGCTGCAATCACCATCTGCAGTGATTTTGGAGCCCCCCAAAATAAAATCAGCCACTGTTTCCACTGTTTCCCCATCTATTTCCCATGAAGTAATGGGACCAGATGCCATGATCTTCGTTTTCTGAATGTTGAGCTTTAAGCCAACTTTTTCACTCTCCTCTTTCACTTTCATCAAGAAGCTGTTTAGTTCTTCTTCACTTTCTGCCATAAGGGTGGTGTCATTTGCATATCTGAGGTTATTGATAGTTCTCCTGACAATCTTGATTCTAGCTTGTGCTTCATCCAGCCCAGCGTTTCTCAAGATGTACTCTGCATATAAGTTAAATAAGCAGGGTGACAATATACAGCCTTGATGTATTCCTTTTCCTATTTGGAACCAGTCTGTTGTTCCATGTCCAGTTCTAACTGTTGCTTCCTGATCTGCATACAGACTTCTCAAGAGGCAGGTCAGGTGGTCCGGTATTCCCATCTCTTTCAGAATTTTCCACAGTTTATTGTGACCCACACAGTCAAAGGCTTTGGCATAGTCAATAAAGCAGAAATAGATGTTTTTCTGAAACAGACACAAAAAATAAGTATGATATGATTCCACTTACATAAGCTACCAAAATAGGCAAATTCATAGATTGCACACGTGTGCTCTGTCACTCAGGTGTCTGACTCTGCGACCCTAGGGGCTGTGGCCCACCAGGCTCCTCTGTCTATGGGATTTTTCAGACAATAATACTGCATGGGTTGCCTTTTCTTCCTCCAGGGGATCTTCCCATTCCAAGGATCCAACTCAGGTCTCCTGCATCTACTGCATTGGCAGGAGGATTCTTTACCACTGGACTGCAATACAGAAAAGCAGATGGGCGTTATCGAGGGCTAAAGAGTTGGAAACAGGGAGATAATGTTTAATGGATACAGAGCTTCTATTTGGAATGATGAAAAATTCTGGAAATAGATAGTAGTCTTGTATGTAAAACATTGTGAATATATCTAATGCTGCTGAATTATACACCTAAGAATGGCAAAGATGGTAAATATTACATTATGTATACATTATGACAATACAAAAACTAAAAAAAAAGAAATCCTGAATTGTCTCAACTCTTTGTCCTACTTCCAACTGAGCCCACAGCACCACCTCTGCCACTAGTGCCCGAGTAAGAGCCTCCTAAAGAGTGTTCCTGTTCCCACTCTTGCCTTCATGCCATCAAATTTCTCTATAGCAGCCACAGTGTCTTTTAAACATACAAATCAGATTTTGTTATTCAGTTTCCCAATGGCTTCTCATCACATTTATGATGAAACCTGAATGCCCTCCCACGTCCTCCCAAGCCTACATCATCTGCTCCCGCATCCTGCATCTCGTGTTAGACTCTGTCCTCTTTGCTCCTTCTACAGCCCCACATGGGCTGTCAGATGACTCCCTCCTCTGAGTCTCTGCTGCTTTGATCACTCTTTTCCTCCAAAGCCTGGCTTTGACTGCCTGGCTCCTCATCATGTACTTCTCAGCTCAAGTGGTATATCCACAGAGAGGCTTTCTCCAGCTCCCATCTAAAGCGGTCTCCAGCCTTCAGCACTCTTCAGCTGGTTGCTTTTATTTTCATCATGAGGATGATTGTTATCACTGTCCAGAACTATCTTTTTAAAAATTAAAGTAAATACTTAAATTTTAAGCATTCATTTTATTGGAACTATCTTGATTATTTACATATTTAAAGCTTTATCTGTTTCCCTTTATTTTATTTATTTTTTTATGGAGTGTAATTCTGTTTTCACTTTTATTCTATTACTAGAACGTGTTTTTATTTAGAATGTAATTTTTATTTTATTATTCTATTTTTATTCTATTAAATATTTTCTAATTTTCCTCGTTATGGCTTCTTAGGTACACCCATCAGTTAAAAGTGGACATTTAATTTCCAAATACAAGGGGTTTTGTTTAAACTATCTTTAAATTTATTTCTCATTTTAATACTAATTTCTCATTTAAAAGCTTTCTTCTCTGCAATCACCTCCTGTGTTCTTTTCAATCTAACTTTATTGAGGCTTTCAATGACTAAGTTGAAGATCTCTCTTGGTAAATGTCACATTGTACTTGAAAATAAGTGAGTTATTTGAAAATATCTTTTGATACTGATTTCTAACATAATTCCATGGCAATAAAAGAACAAATTCAGAATGATCTAAATATGTTTGGACCATGACATTTTTGTACCTTGTTTAATGTCCCTGAATATATATGTTCCAGTGTCTCCTAGTTTACAGTCTGTGGGAACATGAATAGAATTTGTATCCTACTATTGTGTGAAATAACTCAAGAAAGAATGAAGAGATGGAGCCAAAGCAAAAACAACACCCAGTTGTGGATGTGACTGGTGATAGAAGCAAGGTCCGATGCTGTAAAGAGCAATGTTGCATAGGAACCTGGAATGTTAGGTCCAGGAATCAAGGCAAATTGGAAGTGGTCAACAGGAGATGGCAAGAGTGGACGTTGACATTTTAGGAATCAGCGAACTAAAATGGACTGGATAACTGCGGCTTTTCAATGGGTGAATTTAACTCAGATGACCATTATATCTACTAATGTGGGGAATAATCCCTTAGGAGAAATGGAGTAGCCATCATGGTCAACAAAAGAGTCCAAAATGCAGTACTTGGATGCAATCTCAAAAACAACAGAATGACCTCTATTCATTTCCAAGGCAAACCATTCAATATCATGGTAATCCAAGTCTATGCCCTGACCAGTAATGCTGAAGATGCTGAAATTGAACGGTTCTACGAAGACCTACAAGACCTTTTAGAACTAACACACAAAAAAAGATATTCTTTTCATTATAAGGAACTGGCATGCAAAAGTAGGAAGTCAAGAAACACCTGGCTGCTGCTGCTAAGTTGCTTTAGTCATGTCCGACTCTGTACAACCCCATAGACGGTCTCCTACCAGGCTCCTCTGTCCCTGGGATTCTCCAGGCAAGAACACTGGAGTGGGTTACCATTTCCTTCTCCAATGCATGAAAGTGAAAAGTCAAAGTGAAGTCGCTCAGTCATGTCCGACTCTTAGTGACCCCACGGACTGCAGCCTACCAGGCTCCTCCGTCCATGGGATTTTCCAGGCAAGAGTACTGGAGTGGGGTGCCATTGCAGGGAAATTTGGCCTTGAAGTACAGAATGAAGCAGGGCAAAGGCTAACAGAGATTTGCCAAGGAAATGCACTGGTCATAGCAAACACCCTCTTCCAACAACACAAGAGAAGACTCTACACATGGACTTCACCAGATGGCCAACACCAAAATCAGATTGATTATATTCTTTGCAACAAAAGATGGAGAAGCTCTATACAGCAAAAACAAGACCCAGAGCTGACTGTATTTCAAATCATGAATTCCTTATTGCCAGATTCAAACTTAAATTGAAGAAAGTGGAGAAAACCACTAGACCATTCAGGTAGGACCTAAATCAAACCCCTAACGATTATACAGTGGAAGTGAGATATAGATTTAAGAGAGCAAATCTGATAGACAGAGTGCCTGATGAACTATGGATGGAGGTTTGTGACATTGCACAGGAGTCAGAGAGCAACACCATCCTCAAGAAAAAGAAATGCAAAAAAGCAAAATGACTGTCTGAGGAGGCCTTACAAATAGCTGTGAAAAGAAGAGAAGCAAAAAGCAAAAGAGAAAAGGAAAGATATACCTGTTTGAATGCAGAGTTACAAAGAATAGCAAGAAGAGATAAAAAAAAAAAAAAGCCTTCCTCAGAGATCAGTGCAAAGAAATAGAGAAAAACAATAGAATGGGAAAGGCTAGAGATCTCTTCAAGAAAATTAGAGATACCAAGGGAACATTTCATACAAAGATGGGCTCAGTAAATGACAGAAATGGTATGGACCTAACAGAAACAGAAGATATTAAGAAGAGGTGGCAAGAATACACAGATGAACTGTACAAAAAAGATCTTCATGACCCAGATAATCTCGATGATGTGATGACTCACCTACAGCCAAACATCCTGGAATGTGAGGTCAAGTGGGCCTTAGGAAGCATCACTATGAACAAAGCAGGTGGAGGTGATGGAATTCCAGTTGAGCTATTCCAAATCCTGAAAGATGATGCTGTGAAAGTGCTGCACTCAATATGCCAGCAAACTTGGGAAACTCAGCAGTGGCCATAGGACTGGAAAAGGTCAGTTTTCATTCCAATCCCAAAGAAAGGCAATGCCAAAGAATGCTCAAACTACCGCACAATTGCACTCATCTCACACGCTAGTAAAGTAATGCTTAAAATTCTCCAAGCCAGGCTTCAGCAATACGTGAACTGTGAACTTCCAGATGTTCAAGCTGGTTTTAGAAAAGGCAGAGGAACCAGAGATCAAACTGCCAACATCCGCTGGATCATCAAGAAAGCAGGAGAGTTCCAGAAAAACATCTGTTTCTGCTTGATTGACTATGCCAAAGGTTTTGACTGTGTGGATCACAATAAACTGTGGAAAATTCTTCAAGAGATGGGAATACCAGACCACGTGACCTGCCTCCTGAGAAATCTGTATGCAGGTCAGGAAGCATCAGTTAAAACTGGACATGGAACAACAGACTGGTTCCAAATAGGAAAAGGAGTACGTCAAGGCTGTATATTGTCACCCTGCTTGTTTAACTTATATGCAGAGTCCATCATGAGAAACCCTGGACTGGAAGAAACACAAGCTGGAATCAAGATTGCTGAGAGAAATATCAATAACCTCAAATATGCATATTATGTCACCATTACGGCAGAAAGTGAAGAAATAAAGAGCCTCTTGATGAAAGTGAAAGGGGAGAGTGAAAAATTTGGCTTAAAGCTCAACATTCAAAAAATGAAGATCATGGCATCTATTCCCATCACTTCATGGCAAATAAATGGGGAAACAGTGGAGACAGTGGCAGACTTTATTTTTGGGGGGTCCATATCACTGCAGATGGTGACTGCAGCCGTGAAATTAAAAGACAATTGCTTATTGGAATGAAAGTTATGACCAACCTGGACAGCATATTAAAAAGCAGAGACATTACTTTGCCAACAAAGGTCCATCTTGTCAAGGCTATGGTTTTTCCAATTGTCATGTATGGATATAAGATTTGTATGCTAAAGAAAGCTGAGCGCAGAAGAATTGATGCTTTTGAACTGTGGTGTTGAAGAACACTCTTGAGAGTCCCTTGGACTGCAAGGAGATCCACCCAGTCCATTTTATTTATTTTATTTATTTATTTTTTATTTTTTTATTTTTTAAATTTTATTTTATTTTTAAACTTTACATAATTGTATTAGTTTTGCAAAATATCAAAATGAATCCACCACAGGTATACATGTGTTCCCCATCCTGAACCCTCCTCCCTCCTCCCTCCCCTACCCTCCCTCTGGGTCGTCCCAGTGCACCAGCCCCAAGCATCCAGTACCGTGTATCGAACCTGGACTGGCATCTCGTTTCATACATGATATTTTACATGTTTCAATGCCATTCTCCCAAATCGTCCCACCCTTTCCCTCTCCCACAGAGTCCATAAGACTGTTCTATACATCAGTGTCTCTTTTGCTGTCTCGTACACAGGGTTATTGTTACCATCTTTCTAAATTCCATATATATGCGTTAGTATACTGTATTGGTGTTTTTCTTTCTGGCTTACTTCACTCTGTATAATAGGTTCCAGTTTCATCCACCTCATTAGAACTGATTTAAATGTATTCTTTTTAATGGCTGAGTAATACTCCATTGTGTATATGTACCACTGCTTTCTTATCCATTCATCTGCTGATGGACATCTAGGTTGCTTCCATGTCCTGGCTATTATAAACAGTGCTGCAATGAACATTGGGGTACACGTGTCTCTTTCCCTTCTGGTTTCCTCAGTGTGTATGCCCAGCAGTGGGATTGCTGGATCATAAGGCAGTTCTATTTCCAGTTTTTTAAGGAATCTCCACACTGTTCTCCATAGTGGCTGTACTAGTTTGCATTCCCACCAACAGTGTAAGAGGGTTCCCTTTTCTCCACACCCTCTCCAGCATTTATTATTTGTAGACTTTTGGATCGCAGCCATTCTGCACCCAGTCCATTTTAAAGGAGATCAGTCCTGGGTGTTCATTGGAAGGACTGATGCTGAAGGTGAAATCCAGTACTTTGGCCACCTGATGCAAAGAGCTGATGCGTTTGAAAAGACCCTGATGCTGGGAAAGATCGAAGGCAGGAGGAGAAGGGGACGACAGAGGATGAGATGGTTGGAACAGCATCACTGACTCCATGGACATGAGTTTGAGTATACTGCAAGAGTTGGTGATGGACAGGGAGGCCTGGCATGCTGTGGTCCATGGGGTCACAAAGAGTCGGACATGACTCAACGACTGAACTGACTTGATTGTGTGAAAAGGGCTTCCCTCGTAGCTCAGTTGGTAAAGAATTTGCCTGAAACGCAGGAGACCCCTGTTTGATTCCTGGGTCTGGAAGATTCGCTAGAGAAGGGATAGGCTACCCACCCCAGTATTCTTGGGCTTCCCTGTTGGCTCACCTGGTAAGGAATCTGCCTGCAATGTGGGAGACCTGGGTTTGATCTCTAGGTTGGGAAAATGCCCTGGAGAAGGGAAAGGTTAACCACTCCAGTACCTGGCCTGGAGAACTCTATGGACTGTATAGTCCATGGAGTCACAAAGAGTCAGACATGACTGAGTGACTTTCATTTTGATTGTGTAAAAATTGTGTAAATCTTAATTATGTTGAATTGGTTCACAGTGCTTTTCAGGTCTACTATATCCTTCTGCTGCTGCTGCTGCTAAGTCGCTTTAGTCGTGTCCGACTCTGTGCGACCCCAGAGACGGCAGCCCACCAAACTCCCCTCTCCCTGGGATTCTCCAGGCAAGAACACTGGAGTGGGTTGCCATTTCCTTCTCCAATGCATGAAAGTGAAAAGAGAAAGTGAAGTCGCTCAGTTGTCTCTGACTCTTAGCGACCCCATGGACTGCAGCCCACAAGGCTCCTCCGTGGTGTCCTTGGCAAGGACATGCTTGTCCAAGGCAGGAATCCCTTGCCTGGGATTTTCCAAGCAAGAGTACTGGAGTGGGGTGCCATTGCCTTCTCCAACTATATCCGTCTACTTCTATGTATATTCATTCTATTAATTTTTGAGAATTTACTATTTGAAACTCCAACTAAAAATTATTGAAGCATATAGTGAAACTATACGTAAACTTGTTCTGTATTTTCAAGTCTCCTGCAAATGCCTTACCATATTTTCATAATTAAAAAACAATAAAAATCTAAAATATAAAATTAAATTATATTAAATAATTAAAAGTTTAAACATCAATTTTATTGGAGCTATCTTGATTACTTATATACTTAAATACCTGTCTCCTTAATTTTATTTATTTTATTATTTTCTATTGGAGTATAATTGCTTAACAACGTTGTGTTATTTTCTGCTGTACAACAACATGAATCAGCCATATGTATACATAACCTTCTCCCTCTTGAGCCTCCCTTCCAATCTTCCATCCCACCTCTGTCTGTCTTCCTTTAGACTACAATCCATGAAAGCAAACACTGTTTTGTTTACTGCTGTATCTTTATTGCCAGAGGTTATCACATAATAGGTAATCAATATTTTTCAAAGAACTTAATATTTTCAAAGTGAGCTGAAGTACAACCTATTCTATTGCTATAGTTTACAAGGAAACAGTCCACCAAATTATCATTTCTGTCTTAAATTAGAAGTGAATTCTTCACATTTTTCTTGGTTATTTTATATTAGTATATTTCAACAAACTCTTAGCAATGTCCAAGTGTACTACTTTATTCTTTAGCATTGCTAAGTCCTAAGGAATGATATGACAAAGAAACAAATGTAATCCACTTATATTTTACACATAGAAATCATGTAAAATTGCTAAATATAAAAATACTTTATCAAGATACAGTTTCAGTATAAATAGCATTTTCATGCACTTTCTCAATAATTACTTAACAATAGTACACTGGAGAAACTGTAAGAATAAAAATAGGTCCAACTTATAAAGACTTTAAATCCACCAAACTATATACACAGTTTAACATTCCCACAAAAGCTGTATTACAGGACCCCAATTATTTCAGAATTAAAACCTCCCACTTCCAGAAAAATACATACTGTTTCTCCAGAAAAATATTAAAACATCAAGATCCTTGGAAAAACAAAATTTCCGTGGGAATCTATAAGAGATAAGAGAATTAGTTGCAAAGGGAAAAATAAAAATTGCAGAATATATAGGTAAACAGGAAGCAAGAAACACAAAGTCTGTATTTGAGACTTTGAGTAAAAGCTCGAGATTTTTAGCTAGATTGTCATCAGTAGAGTTGAACCATAAAGAAGGCTGAGAGCCCAAGAATCGATGCTTTTAAACTGTGATGCTGGAGAAAACTCTTGAGAGTCCCTTGGACTGCAAGGAGATCAAACTAGTCAATCCTAAAGAAAATCAACCCTGAGTATTCATTAGAAGGACTAATGCTGAAACTGAAGCTCCAATCCTTTGGCTACCTGATGCGAAGAAAGTGAAAAAGTGAAAGTGAAGTTGCTCAGTCATGTCCAACTCTTTGTGACCCCATGGACTGTAGCCTACCATGCTCCTCTATCCATGGGATTTTCTAGGCAAGAGTACTGGAGTGGGTTGCCATTTGCTTCTCAAGGGGATCTTCCCAACCCAGGGATTGAACCTGGGTCTCCCACATTGTAGGTGGATGCTTTACCATCTGAGCCACCAGGGAAGGCACCTGATGCAAAAAGCTGACTCATTAGAAAGACCCTGATGCTGGGAAAGATTGAGGGCAGAAGGAGAAGGGGATGACAGAGGATGAGATGGTTGGATGATATCACTGACTCAGTGAACATGAATTTGAGCAAACTCCGGGAAATAGTGGAGAACCAAGGAGCCTGGCATGCTGCAGTCCACAGGGTCCCAAAGAGTCAGACTGAGCAACTGAACAACATCAGTAGAACTTAGATCAGAGTTTCAAGCAGAACTGTGAATCCCTGTACCTCTCTCTCCCCAAGGCATCCTTGATCATCACCCCAGATGTAAGCCTCATGGCTGGTCTGTTCCATCCTCTGCTTCCTTCATCTGCCTTTTCACCTGCCCAACAATCTCTGTGTGATCCTCTGCAGTGCCCATTCCTCAGCCTGGTCCCAGGAGGCATTTTCTTCCATCTTTTCCCTCTTGAGTACCAGCTCCTGCTATTTCCTATGAATCTCAGGATAGTGGTGGGGGGTTTCTCAGTCTTAGCTGTTTTCACATTTTATCCTCATTTAAAAGCATCTCTAGGCTCAGAATCCTCAGATTGAAGGTCCTCTAGTAATCTATATCACAACCATATGTCAATCCCTTACCTGTGCCCACGTTCAACTGAGATCCTTGGCATTTGGCCCATCCTCTTCCTTTCAATTCCCAAAGCCACCAGGATCCCAGGTGACTGCAACATGGCAGCTGACCAACCTTTCAATTTCATTCTCCTTTAGTAAACTATTTCCAAGGCTAAGCCCTGGACTTGATTGCTTTGCAAAACTGCTTCATCTCTGAAGTCATAAATCTCTTAGCCCACCAACTACAGACATCTAATAAAACTCCAGTCTCATATTCATCTAAACAATGAAATTTTGCTCACACAACTAAGTGGCTGAATCCAGCCTGGAGAAACCATTTGTCTGGGGGAGGGGAAAGAAGTCATACTGGCCTTTAACTCTCCCCAATAATCCCTGTAAATGTCCTGAAGCTCCAATCTCGCCTTTGCTTCTCAAGACTGACTCTATGCTTCCAACTCTCATCTTCCTGTGGGCCCACCTTGTCTCTCAGCCAGTGGCTTAGCTCTTTCTTCATTGAGGGAATAGAGGCTTTCCAGTTAGTAACTCCCTCAAACTCCTGCCCATCTAGCTTATCAATTTCTGTACATCTGTATGTAGTCACACTCCTACTCCCCTTGTTCAGGGCAAGGCACAGACACCATCCCTCAGTCTTCTCTCTCGATCCCACCCTCACTGGCTTCCTCAGAGATTTTGCTCCATTTTTTTTTCTCAGTCAGGAAGTCTTGTCAGACTCTTGGTGACCCCATGGACTGCAGCACACCAGGCTCCCCTATCCTTCACTATCTCCCAGAGTTTACTCAAATTCATGTCCATCGAGTCAGTGATGACATCCAACCATCTTACCCTCTGTTGCCCCCTTCTCCTCCTGCCTTCAGTCTTTCCCATCATCAGGGTCTTTTTCAGTGAGCTGGCTCTTCACATCAGGTGGCCAAAGTATTGGAGCTTTAGCTCCAGCATCAGTCCTTCCAATGACTATTCAAGGTTGATTTCTTTTAGGATGGACTGATTTGATCTTCTTGCAGTCTAAGGGACTCAGAAGTCTTCTCCAGCACTATGTGAAAGTGTTTGTTACTTTTAAAGGGCTATTTAAATATTAACTTCTAATTATTCTTCCCAATATTATTCACACTTTAGGAAGGAACTGGTTACACTTTAGGAAGGAACTGGTTTTTCCAGGTCATAAATCTCTAGCAAAAAAAAAGTGCTTACATTACTATATATAAAGTAGATAACTAGTAACAACCTGCTGTATAGCATAGGCAATTCTACTCAATACTCTGTAATATCCTATATGGGAGAAGAATGTAAAAATTAAATAAAAGGAGAGGTATATGTGTATGTATAGCTGACTCACTTTGCTGTACACCTGAAACTAGCACAACATTGTAAAGCAACTATACTCCAATAAAAATATTTTTAATCAAAAATAATGAAATAAAAAAGAGTGTTTATGGTGAAGTTTCAGACACTGGAGTAGGTCGGCCCAAAGGGTATTTTGGGGAGTTCAGTTCAGTTCAGTCACTCAATCATTTCCAATTCTTCGTGACCCCATGGACTGCAGCACACCAGGCCTCCCTGTCCATCACCAACTCCCCGAGTTTACCCAAACTCATGTCGATTGAGTCAGTGACGCCATCCAACCATCTCACCCTCTGTCGTGACCTTCTCCTCCTGACTTCAATCTTTCCCAGCATCAAGGTCTTTTCCAATGAGTCAGTTCATCACATCAGGTAGCCAAATACTGGAGTTTCAGCTTCAGCATCAGTCCTTTCAGTGAATACCCAGGACTGATCTCCCTTAGAATGGACTGTTTGGATCTCCTTGCAGTCCAAGGGACTCTCAAAAGTGTTCTCCAACAGTACAGCTCAAAAGCATCAATTCTTCGGTGCTCAGCTTTCTTTACAGTCCAACTTTCACATCCATATGTGACTTCTGAAAAAACCATAGCCTTGACTAGATGGACCTTTGTTGGCCAAGTAATGTTTCTGCTTTTTAATATGCTGTCTAGGTTGGTCATAACTTTCCTTCCAAGGAGTAAGCGTCTTTTAATTTCATGGCTGCAATCACCATCTGCAGTGATTTTGGAGCCCCCCCAAAAAAGTGGCCATCATTTCAGTCCAACTTCACCTTGCTAGCAATTCACTCTTAACTTAGTTCCAGTGGATACGTTCACAAAGGAGTTTAGAACTGAACTATGGTTACAGTCTGATGAAGGTCACAAACTACTTTCCAAATGTTTGGGGTTCAATAAAATTCCAGATGTATTGGCTCTGAGCAATTTTATTTTTTTTTAAATCCATGTGTGCTTTATAGAAAATTTTGTCCTTATGTTTTTGATTCATTTACACTTCAATCAATAAAATTTGGTTTATTTCATAGTTATCTAATATCCAAGAAGGTTTTTGTTGTTTTTTTTTTAATTATTATTTAAAACTACTTTCCTTTAAAAAAGAAAAGCCTTCTCTAAAGAAAAGGTCAAACAACAGGGAGCTGTGGTTTGCCAAGAGTAAATAAATTTTATGCACCCGAAGTTTCCATTTTGAGTCCAAACTCCAAACTTGTCATCTCTGTGTTGTGCCTAAAGAAAATCTTAACAAAACAAGTTCAACTCTCCAAAATAAGAAAAGTGCCAGGTGAACACCAACTTAACCAACAAAACATGGCACTTGTATCCACAACTGCAAATATCTACCAGCTGATTCTTACATAGGTATTGGCCTTACAGCATGGAATCAGGAAGAGTACTTAAAGTCATTTAATTTAATAGGGACTCAGTTTCTCTCCTGGAGAAGAAAATGGCAACCCACTCCAGTATTCTTGCCTACAGAATCCTGTGGACAGAGGAGCCTGGCGGGCTGCTGTCCATAGGGTCGCATAGAGTCAGACACGACTGAAGCGACTTAGCACCAGCAGCAGCAGCCCTACCTACATCAAAGTGTTAAAGACACAGTCAAGAAATGTATAGGATATTACAGCCTCATGGGAAATATCAAGTTCTATGTAATTCTGTTATATCTGAAGAACAATAGTAAAAACATAATTATTACTGGGAAACAAACAATTTTGCAAAAATATCAACTTTTGGGAATTACAATAGAACACTATTAGCGAAAATATTTTTAATTTGAATTCAACTTTTAGGCTTTTTAATTTATAATCATCAATTTTATAATGCTGTGACATTTATTCACCCTAATTTTTTTCCTCCAGAGGTATTCTAGAGAAAGTTTTAAGAATTTTAAACCCTATGATTGTAATAAATACTCATTAAATATTTACAAGGTAACAATCCCTTTAATACGCAGTGTTTCATTTTCATCCTCACTTAATTCTGTGAATAAACATAATACTCAGTTTACAGGTGAGGACATGAAGACACAAACTGAAGGTCACAAAGAAAGTGGGCAAAACAACACTCAAACCAGAATACTGATTTATATTCCAGATATTTTTATTTCCTTTAATGAAGTTGTTTCTAACTGCTCAAAATGTAAAGAAAAATTCTAATACAAAAAAAAAGTTGTATTCCTCTTCCTGGAAATACAAAGGTAATAAAAATAAGTAAAACAAGCTTCTTTAGTGCTTTCCTGATCCAACATTTTCTTGCCTTAAAGGAGTGGCTGTTTACAATGTATCTTTAAGTATTTAGTTCAACAACAATTAAACATCACTGTGATTGGATTAACACAAATCATTAATTTTATTGTTTCTTTAATTGGGACTTGTACCCTGTTTGCCACCTGGGCAGACATATCTTCTTTAGTTTTTTAATGTGACATTTTGCTGTTTGATATATCTTGAAAACCACACTTAAAAAGGGGGGGGGAGGGGACGTGATTTCCCTGATGGTCCAGTGATGAAGAATACACCTGGCAATCTAGGGGACATGGATTCAATCTCTGGTCCAGGAAGATCCCACATACCTTGAAACAACTAAGTCCACAAGCCACAGCTACTGAGCCCATATGCCTAGAGCCCAAGCTCAGCAACAAGAGATGCTTCAGCAATGAGAAGCCTGTGCAACGCAACTAGAGAGTAGTCCCTGCTCGTTGCAACCAAAGGAAGCCCAGAAACCAAGACCCAGTGCAGCCAAAAATAAATAAATAAATAAAAATCTTTTAAAAGGAAAAGAAGAGAAAGAAAAAGAGAAGTCTATCATAACCTTTGGACTTCCCTGGACTCAGTGGTAAGGAATCCGCCTGCCAATGCAGGAGATGCAGGTTCAATCTCTGGGTCAGGAAGGTCCCCTGGAGAAAGCAATGTCAGCCCATTGCTGGGCTGGGGCATATTCTTGCCTGGGCATTCCATGGACAGAGGAACATGGTGGGCTACAGTCCATGGGGTCCCAAAAGAGCTGGATGCATCTTAGTGACTAAAACAACAACATCATTACCTATACAGGAGCAAATGAGCCACCTCAAGAAATATTTTTAACAAAGCCCGAGAATGTTGATCCAGGTAGATCCTTTGGTTTGCTCAATATTTGCAATGATTGTGGATCTGCAGCCTACATTATGGTGTCCTGCTTCTACAATTCACCAGGTTTTTTCTTTCTTTTATTTTTAAACAGCACTGTGTTAGTTAGCTCCTCTGGTGTAATACTGACCTCACAACCTAATAGCTTACAACATCTATTTAGTCCATGACTCCGTGGATCAGCTGAGTGATTCTTCTGACCTGAGCTGACTTGGCTGATCTCTGCTGGGCCACCTCATGCATATGTAGTCAGCTGGCTGAATAGCTGGTGGCTGGGTGGCCAAGGCTGGCTTCACTGAGTTGTCTGGCACTTGGCGTTGGTGATGGTTAGTGACAGGAGTGATGGGCTGTGTGTCTCTTATCAACTGGAAGTCTGTTCCCTGCTTCTTCAGATAAGTGTCTCAGGCTCCAGGAGGGAATAGGAAGCCTCTTGAAGACTTGACTTGGTTCTTGTGCAATCTCACTTCTGTTTCATTTTATTTGCCAAAGTCAGTTACTGATATAACCCAGATTTAGGGTGAGGGAAAGAGACTCCTGGATGGCTCAGCACATAAAGAATCCACCTGCAAAGCAGGAGACACAGGAGATGCTGGTTTGGTCCCTGGGTGGGGAAGATCCCTTGGAGAAGGAAATGGAAAACCATTCCAGTATTCTTGCCTGAAAAATCCCATGGACTGAAGAACCTGGTGGGCTACCGTCCAAAGGGTCGCAGAGTCAAACACTGCTAAAAGACCAAGCACACACATGAAAAGATTCCACCTCTTCCTGGGAGGAGCTAGAAGTGGCCATTTTTTGCTACTCATCACAAGCTTTCTTGCTCATTTTCCAATTCAATGACTAGTCCCAACAGCCTAGTAAAACTGTGTAAGTCAAAGAACAAAGATGTTCACTCTAAACTACCTTTGGTATTTTATGATTCTGAGTTAACAATGCAGGTGACAAGTGAGAAAACAAACCTTTAAATAGGTTCTTTTTAAAAATCTCATTTAATTGATAACTGACTTCCAGTTCAATGCCCCCAGCAATGCAATTAAGGAAGTTTAGCATTTGAGGGTTGGGGAAAGCTGAGATGGAGGCCAGGAAGTTAAGTGTTCCCCCCACCCCTCATTTCCTGTGAAAGAGCAGGGCTCTCAGGAACAATTTCTGGGTTCTCTCCTTACCACCTACACTCCCTGTTCTAACCTCCCTGCTGTACAGCTCACCTGATTGTACAATTCAACTGACCTTACTGATATAATCCAGTCATGTAAAATACACATTAGACCCAACTTCAGACTCAAATAAGTGCCTTATCTAAAGTATTTTTGGAAAATACTGATTATTGTTTCATATGCTGCTGTAGTCATTATTTAGACATGGTTTGATTAATATGATAGTTCCCTATGAAATTTACCTTGACTTTATGTCATGTAGCTTTTATGGACATTACATAGACTGTGTTTCAGGATTCAAAGGTACCAATATTTCAAAGGTTGTTTAATTATTATCGCATAAATAACTTTTTTGGTCAGTGTCTTATTAGGTATATTGGATCAGAGAACACTTTATCTGTATTTTTAATCTAGCCTCTGTGGCAGTGAACAGAAATTTCTCTCCTCTCAATATTCTTAGCGGTATCCTCTGAGCTGACAGAATTTGTATAAATAAAGACTTCCTTACAATGTAGAACACCTCTGACATTCCTTACTCAGGGTCCAGCCATCAACTGAGTTCCAAACTACCCAGACACTCTTTAGCAATCCTAGGACACTCCCCAAATGATAGACAGTATATGTTAAAAGCATTTTATTTAAGTCCTTCTACCTGACTCTGGCCTTTTTTCTTATTTCTGTGAAGTTTCTGACTGTTTGCTTACTTTATCCCAACATATGGGCTAACTTACACCTTTCTCTAAATATGTAATTTAAATCATCTTTCCTGCCCAGCAACTTGTCAGGACTCAGTCACCTGTAGGGACCTGAAGAGATCATATGCTGAAAATCCTGAGTTCTATGCTAATCCTAACTTCTGCTCTTGAGCCTGGGGCTAGATGATTCTGCAGCTCACCATTTCAACAAACATTCACTGATTATTTGAAAAGTACTGTGTAAGTTACTCTGGAGGATACAGAGATGAATTTTTATATACATGCTCTAGAGAGTCCACGAACTATCTGGGGAACACATGTGTGTTTGATACAACATGAGGCTGACTATGATATGAGCCATGATAGAAGCACAGTTGAGTGGTGGGATTTGGATGACGTCCTGAAAGATTCATGACATGTCAAATATGATCATGGGGCTAGGAGGGTCTCAGGGTACATTAGAGAAATGGAATAATTACCAGTGTCATTGAAATGAAGGTTTGCATAGGTGTTCTGGGGTACCAGGCTGCAAAAGAAGTTAGGAAACAAATGGCCAAGTGCTTTGAAGTTCGACCTTTAGATTGTGGCCCCTATTCTGATTGCAACTCATACAAGTTATAAGCAGGAGTGTTGATACCACCAGATCTGTGCTTTATGAAGACAGAGTGCATGCAGGGGACAATTTAAAGTAGACAAAACCTGATAACAAGAATGCTATGAGCTGGTGTAGCAATGATCTATTATCTTTTGACTTCAGCACACCAAACCCTCATGACCTTTTCCTCTGAAAACAGTTATTCAATTTCCTTTTAGGGACCCCAATGCTCACATCTAATGCATATCAAATGGTGTTGAATCCACTCTTGGTTCCAGGTGTGGGCATGTGGCTTCTGTGGCATCAACCAAAACAATGTGTTCCCCTAGCTAAAATGACTGGTTTTATAATGAGTGTGTTTGAGTTTCTAAAGAAGTGAAAGATTATTTATATTGGAATTGTTCTTGAAAGCTAGAATTGACTGCCTACAGCATGTATGCAATTATTATACTTTTAATAAATGAAGGCAACCATTTGCTACTCAAAATAGAAAGCCTGTGAATAGAATTTAAACTTGGATAGAGCAAGAGATACTGGGACCTGATGACATAGTCTAAGCCCTTGAATCAAGCCTTGCTTAAAGCTATCTTTGCTCTAAGACTTTTATCAGTGAAAAATATATAACTGATAAAACATCATAAAATGCCAAGAAAAGGGTGCTAGTTCAAGGAGCTGCCTTCCAACATGGGTCCACTGGTATCAGTCAGCTGTGATACAATAATTCTGTGTGACAATTCTGTTAGTCACTCAGTCATGTCTAACTCTTGATGACCCCATGGACTGTAACCCACCAGTCTACCATGTCCAGTTGAACCCATGTCTCCTGTATTGCAGGCAGACTCTTTACTGCCTGAGCCACCAGGGAAGCTGTGTGACAAGCCATCCCAAAACTAAATGGCTTAAGATACAGAAGAAACCTCTGTCCATAAACAGATGACTGGATAAAGAAGATGTGGTGAATATATACAATGGAATGCATGTGTGTTTAAGTCTCTTCAGTCATGTTGCAACTCTATGAACTATAGCCTGCCAGGCTCCTCTGTCCATGGGATTCTCCAGGCAAGAATACTGGAATAGGTTGCCATGCCTTCCTCCAGGGGATCTTTCCGATCCAGGGATCAAACCTGCATCTCTTGTGTCTCCTGCATTGGCAGGCAGGTTCTTTACCACCAGTGCCACCTAAGATGCCCAGAATACCACTCAACCATAAAAAGATGGTTTTTAAAAGAGGACTTCCCTGGTGGCTCAGACGGTAAAGCATCTGCCTACAATGGAGGAGACCCAGATTCAATCTCTGGGTCAGGAAGATCCCCTGGAGAAAGAAATGGCAACCCACTCCAGTACTCTTGCCTGGAAAATCCCATGGATGGAGGAGCCTGGTAGGCTACAGTCCATGGAGTTGCAAAGAGTTGGACACGACTGAGCGACTTCATTTTCACTTTCATCAAAAAGGATGACATTCTGCCATTTGCATCAGCATTTATGGACATCAAGGTCATTATACTAAATGAACTAAGTGAGACAGAGAAAAACAAATAGGGTGTGATTTCACTTACATGTGGAATCTAAAAACACAACAAACTATTGAACCTAACAAAAAAGAAGCAGACTTACAAATATAGATAATGAGCTAGTTGTTCCCAATGGGGAAAGGGAAGTGGGAGGAGAAATAAAGGAATAGGGAATGAAAGATATAAATTATTAGGATATAAAATAAGATACAAGGATATGTTGTACAACACAGGGAATATAGCCAATATTTTATATGCTTCCCAGGTGGTGCACTGGTAAAGAATCCGCCTTCCAATGCAGAAGACCCAAGAGACCCAGGCCCTATCCTTGGGTAGGGAAGATCCTGTGGAGTATGAAATGGAAATCCACTCCAGTATTCTTGCCTGCAAAATTCCATGGACAGAGGAGCCTGGCGAGCTACAGTCCATGGGGTTTCAAAGAGTCGGGCATGACTGAGCAGCTAAGCACATATACACCAAAAAATGGAGGATAATCTCTAAAAATTGTGAATCATTATACTATGTACTTGTAACATATCATCAACTATATTTAAATTAAAAAAAATTTTTTAATTAAAGATAAAGTACCTATGATACTGGGAGGGATTTGGGGCAGGAGGAGAAGGGGACGACAGAGGATGAGATGGCTGGATGGCATCACCGACTCGAGGGACATGAGTCTGAGTGAACTCTGGGTGTTGGTGATTGACAGGGAGGCCTGGTGTGCTGTGATTCATGGGGTCGCAAAGAGTCGGACACGACTGAGCAACTGAACTGAACTGAACTGAACCTCATGGCTTAAAATTATCATCATTTATTCTTGTTCACATGTCTGTGTGTTGGCTGCAATAGACTGAAAACAGCAGCATGACTTTGCTTGAGTCTGTGTACTTGGCCCTTCCTGATCCTCACTGTAGATTTGACTTGTGTCTGCTGCCTGTTTGTTTATTCTGGAGTCTATAATTGGGGGGTAGCTACGTGGGACAAGTTTTCATACTGATGGCATAAATGTAAGATGACAAGTCCAAACACATGAGTACAGGTCTAGCCTCTCCTACTGTCACAGCTGCTAACTTCATTTGACCAAAAGCAAGACACATGGTTGAGCCTAAAGCTATGGCTCAGGGAAGCATACTCTCTATGAGTTCAAAACAAAACTCACGTGGGCAAGCATAACATCAGTGGCAGAGGTAAGTATCTTTTGGAAATGTGTGTAAAAAGGCAATTAAATACTTTTGAATAAAAATATGTTCTGACGTAGTACTCAGACTAAGCTGATAGGCAATTACCAAGGATGAGAAAATAGCTCACAGAATGAAGAGGAGGTCCACGCAGAGGCCATGACAAGACTAGTCCATACAGACTACTACTGCTTTCAGTTCAGTTGCTCCGTCGTGTCCGACTCTTTGAGACCCCATGAATTGCAGCACGCCAGGCCTCCCTATCCATCACCAACTCCTGGAGTTCACTCAGACTCACATCCATTGAGTCAGTGATGCCATCTAGCCATCTCATCCTCTGTCGTCCACTTCTCCTCCTGCCCCCAATCCCTCCCAGCATCAGAGTCTTTTCCAATGAGTCAACCCTTTGCATGAGGTGGCCAAAGTACTGGAGTTTCAGCTTTAGCATCATTCCTTCCAAAGAAATCCCAGGGCTGATCTCCTTCAGAATGGACTGGTTGGATCTCCTTGCAGTCCAAGGGACTCTCAAGAGTCTTCTCCAACACCACACTTCAGAAGCATCAATTCTTCGGTGCTCAGCTTTCTTCACGGTCCAACTCTCACATCCATACATGACCACTGGAAAAACCATAGCCTTGAGTAGACGAACCTTTGTTGGCAAAGTAATGTCTCTGCTTTTGAATATGCTATCTAGGTTGGTCTAACTTTCCTTCCAAGGAGTAAGTGTCTTTTAATTTCATGGCTGCAGTCACCATCTGCAGTGATTTTGGAACCCCAAAAATAAAGTCTGACACTGTTTCCACTGTTTACCCATCTATTTCCCATGAAGTGATGGGACCAGATGCCATGATCTTAGTTTTCTGAATGTTGAGCTTTAAGCCAACTTTTTCACTCTCCTCTTTCACTTTCATCAAGAGGCTTTTGAGTTCCTCTTCACTTTCTGCCATAAGGGTGGTGTCATCTGCATATCTGAGGTTATTGATATTTTTCCTGGCAATCTTGATTCCAGCTTGTGCTTCTTCCAGCCTAGCATTTCTCATGATGTACTCTGCATATAAGTTAAATAAGCAGGGTGACAATATACAGCCTTGACAAACTCCTTTTCCTATTTGGAACCAGTCTGTTGTTTCATGTCCAGTTCTAACTGTTGCTTCCTGACCTGCATATAGATTTCTCAAGAGGCAGGTCAGGTGGTCTGGTATTCCCATCTCTTTCAGAATTTTCCACAGTTTATTGTGATCCACACAGTCAAAGGCTTTTGGCATAGTCACTAAAGCAGAAATAGATGTTTTTCTGGAACTTTCTTGCTTTTTCCATGATCCAGCGGATGTTGGCAATTTGATCTCTAGTCATGATTAAAAAAATAATAAATCCTCAAATAGGCATATTAAAGAGCAAATACAGTGAGACTTCAATCAAGTAGTGATGTCTCTTAGAAGGCTGGAAGTAACAAGGTGTACTATTCTAGGGGAAAATTTACACACTGAGATAGAAAAGAACCAAGGACCAAAACCTGTGGGAATACTACGTCTCAGCAGAGGCAGGAAAACCTGTCAAAAAGAGAGAGGAAACAGGAATTACAGGGAAAAGAGACCCAAAGAAAGCACTGACAGAGGAAAAAAACAACTCAGACATTTGAAGGATTTGTTGAAGGTTAAAGTGTTAAAGACTTTTGAAGGGCTCAAAAAGAATAAGAACTCAGTTAATGACATCCTTAGTAACTGAAAAGTAGGTTATTAATGTCCTTTAAGAAAACAGCTATGTAGCAAATTGGGGTCAGAAACAAAATTACAAAGCACAGGAGAGACTGTTGGAGTAGAAGTGAATGGTCATTGGTAATATCTTAGAGCATTTTCACTAGACATTTTCTTCTTTCTTCTCTTACACAAAATTCTGTAGTTTGCTTTTCAAAACAATATAATACGTAGATTCATGTCATAAAAATTTCTTTGATAATACTACTTCTGTTTCCAATAATGGTATCTGTTTATACATGTGTCATAAGTCTCATTTAAGCATTTCCTATGGTAGAGCATTTAGGTTCTCCTCTTTGTAAGAAAAAGCATATAACATATTACTATGTATACTTTATTTAAAGGTAGCCAAATATTTCTGTAATTTCTTTAGGAAAGATCCCTGGAAAATAAATTATTTGATCTTCTTAAAGACTCAAGATAAATACTATAAAATTTCTGAGCCAATTCATTTATATTAAAAAAATTCTTTTTCTGAGCCAATTTAACCTCTCACCAGTAGAATGCTGCAAACACCATCGTTATTAGGACCAAGCATTTTCAATTTAAAATGTTAGATTATTTGATATTTAAAAATCAAATTCATTTCTTGTAACTCATTTTTCTGGCATTTTATTTTTTAATTTCACCTAAGTATTTTTATTGGCTTTCAAAATTTTTTCTTTGTTGTCCAGTATTTTAAAATCACTTTTCATTGAAGAATATGACTTTTATCAATAATTTATGAGATAAATTATATAAATATTAAAGATATTCACTGTTGTCATATTTCTTATACACCTTTGGTCAACTACGGTCATCCATTGAGACGATGCCACCACTCATTTGCTCAAACAAGCATTTATTTCTTGTGTACAGTTCTGTAGATAGGCTGTTTCTCTGCTGGGTTCACCTGCAATTGGCTGGACTTGTTCCATGATGCAAGTTTATATTCAACTTCAGCTCCATTTGTCACTGCATCCTCTGTGGCCACAGAGAACATTTTCTCATGCGATATGACTGTTCTGTTGTTCAGTCGTGTCTGACTCTTTGCGACCCCATGGACTGCAGCACACCAGGCATCCCTGACCTTCACCATCTCCTGGAGCTTGCTCACATTCATGTCCATTGAGTTGGTGATACCATCCAACCATCTTGTCCTCTGTTGTCCCCTTATCCTCCTGCCTTCAATCTTTTTCAGCATCAGGGTCTTCTCCAGTAAGTCAGTTCTTCGCATGAGGTGACCAAAGTATTGGAGCTTCAGCTTCAGAATCAGCCCTCCCAATGAATAATCAGGGTTGATTTCCTTTAGGATGGACTGGTTTGAGCCCCTTGTAGTCCAAGGGACTCTCAAGAGTCTTCTCCAACACCACAGTTTGAAAGCATCAGTTCTTCTGCACTCAGCCTTCATTATGGTCCAACTCTCACATCCATACATGACTACTGGAAAAGCCATAGCACTGACTAGCTGGACCTTTGTCAGCAAAGTAACGTCTCTGCTTTTTAATATGCTATCTGAGTTGGTCATAAATTTCCTTCCAAGGAGCAAGCATCTTTTAATTTCATGACTGCAATCACTATCTGCAGTGATTTTGGAGCCCAAGAAAATAAAGTCTCTCACTGTTTCCATTATTTCCCCATCTATTTGCCATGAAGTGATGGGACCAGATGCCATGATCTTCGTTTTCTGAATGTTGAGTTTTAGGCCAACTTTTTTACTCTCCTCTTTCACTTTCATCAAGAGGCTCTTTAGTTCTTCTTCACTTTCTGCCATAAGGGTGGTGTCATCTGCATATCTGAGATTATTGATATTTCTCCTGGCAATCTTGATTCCAGCTTGTGCTTCTTCCAGCCCAGCGTTTCTCATGATGTACTCTGCATATAAGTTAAATAAGCAGGGTGACAATATACAACCTTAATGCACTCCTTTTTCTATTTCAGGGACACCAAATGACATAATAGGTTAGTAACTTTAACACTGATCAAATGCATGATTCTGTTTGTCATTTTCCTTGGCTGAACACATGATGATTTAAATTTTACTCAGTATAAGCATTTATTGTGGAATCTAAGATAATATGACCTACATGTTTATCTTTGATGACTTACCTGAATGCAGGAATAATGCTTGGCCATTCTGGAAAAAAATTTCTTTCCAATATCAGGTTTATTACATGAGCAACTTGCAGAAACTGATCAATCCAATGGTGATGGAGTTTTCTAGAATATATTTGTGGTGTCTGTGCAGTTAAAGTGGGAGTGTGAGTGTGCTCAGTTGTTCAGTCGTGTCTGACTCTTTGCGGCCCCGTGGACGGTAGCTGGCCAGGCTCCTCTGCCCGTGGGATTCTCCAGGCAGGATACAGGAGTGTTTGCCATTTCCTCCTTCAGGGGGTCTTCCCAACCCAGGGATTGAACCTGCATCTCCTTTGTCTCCTATATTGGCAGACAGATTCTTTACCACTGAGCCAACTGGGAAGTCCTTTAAAGTGGGAAAACTACACTTTAGATATCACAGGTAGTAGAAGAGACTTTCTGCAGCTCTGAAAACATAGTGCTTGGCTTTTGTTTCATTACCCGCAGGTCCACTCAACCCATATCAGCAGCAATCTAGCACCTGATGGAATTTGTTAACCAGTCGAAAATTAAATTACAAAGTAGAACATTGCATTAGGAGATCTTGGTTCATGGCAAAATTACTCCTTCTTTCACACAAAGGAAACTGGTGCCTGAAGTAGAAACTAAAAGTGAAAATTACCATTTTTCTCTCTCAAAATAAAGAAGACATTTTTAACCAGTCCATACCACTTGTAAAGATGCCACAGCCAAAATCCTCCTTTAAAGGGTATATTAATTTTGACAGTCTTAACATTTGTATTTCAAATTAAGTGTCTGTGTGGGGCAATCTTACTCATACGTTGAAATGTTTCCTAAACATGAGGTGTGATTATATTTATTTGACATTTTCTCAGCAATATGCTTAACATATATGCAAGTGAGAAAAAATTTTAAGTCAATTCACATAAGTTATATCAGTAATAAAATTTTTCCAACATTCAGTGTATCTGGAGAGTATCAGCTACAACATACTTTGTCAACTGAAATCATATATAAAGCTTAACCCATTGTAGTGATGCTATGCTATCTAAACATTTTGACTGTCATTTGTTTATACTAAATCAAATTTACTCTCTTAAAGCTGGGGAAGAAGCCCCCTCTTCAATGGCCCAGCTTTGATTGTAGACCTTGTTTGGATCATTTTACTCTCTACACTCAGATTTCCAATTATTTAAATTAAATTTGAATTATTTAAAATGCTCAGAAACATGTTCCTCTCAGATACCTCCTCTCATGTACAATGTTGAGGCTATCTGGTCCTTGATTGACACAGAAGAAACAAGAAGAGTTTAGACTCAATGGTACCCTCTGTTGGAATTTTCTTGTATCCTGTTTAGTCCTGCTGTGGTTTCTTTCCTAAAATAGGACATTACTGGTTAATCGACTAAAATAACACAAATATTTCCTGCCCAGGTTTGATACAGTTAGATTCAAATTAGATATCTAAATATTGAGTGATCCATTAATACATGTTAAGAGATCTTAAATGGGGGAGGGGCAAGAATTCTACTTCTGTATCTTCTGCTGCGAATTGGATGACTGTGTCCCCTCATAATTCACATGTTGAAATCTAATCCCCTGACTTCCTTTGTAGTCCAGTGGTTAAAAATCCACCTGCCCAGTCTGGGGACACAGGTTCGATCCCTAGTCCAGGAAGATTCCATGTGCCACGGGAAACACCCTGTGTACCACAACTACTGAAGCCCAAATGCTCCGCAACAAGAGAAGCTACCACAAAGAGAAATCTATGCACCACGATGAAGCCAAAATTAAATAAATAAATACTAAAATTAAAAAAAAATTCTAATCCCCAATGTGGTGGTGTTAGGAGGTGGGACATTTGGCAGGTGATTAGGTCATGAGGGTGGAGCCCTCATGAAGTGTTGATGTCCTTAAAAAGGACACCCCAGAGTGACCCCTCACCCCTTCTGCCACATTGAGGACACTGTGAAAAAAATGGCTGCCTATAAACCAGGATGGAGGAGGGAAATGCTACCCACTCCAGTATTCTGGCCTAAAGAATTCTGTGGACTGTATAGTCCATGGGGTCACAAAGAGTTGGACAGGACTAAATGAACTCCACCTTCACTCTTCACTTTCATAAACCAGGAAGTGGACTCTCACCAGACATCAAATCTGCCAGCAGCTTAATCTCGGACTTCTCAGTCTTCAGAACTCTGAGAAATAAATTTTAATTGTTTATAAGTCATTGTTAACAAAACAGTGGTGTTTTGTTATAACAATGCAATTGACCTAGGTCACTCTCTCAACATAAACCCCTATAATGCTGGTTGAAATACATTACAAAACCATTTCTGACATTATGTACCTGGCCTCAAAGTACAGTAATTTTTTACAAAACATTTAGCTATTTGGTTGCACTGGGTCTTAGTTATGGCATGTGAGATCTTTGACCTTCCTGTGGCATGGAGGACATTTAGTTGCATTATGCAGGATCTTTTTTTTTTTCAAGTTGTGGCATGTGGTATCTAGTTCTCTGACCAGAGACTGAATCTGAGTCCCCTGCATTGGGAGTGTGAAGTCTTAGCCACTGGACCACCAGGAAAGTCCCTACAGTGATCTCCGAGAAAAGAAAAATACGAAAATGTAATCCCACATTTGTCTTGGCATTCAGATTGCAAGCCATTTCCGCACTATGGCATAGGGAAGTGGTACAGTGGTAAGAAGCAGAACAAAATGAAAGTTTTGCTAACCTGAAAAGACAGAGCAAAGAATTCCTGGCTGTTGAATCAGATGAAATTTTGTGTGTCAGGATACTTGGAAGGAGAAAGTGCACAGAGAGGAACCCTGAAGTCTGCCCAGTGGTCCTCTGAGTCTTTAGCTGGGACTGAGCTGTGAATGGGCTTCCCAGGCGGTGCTAGTGGTGAAGAACATGCCTGCCAATGTAGGAGACTTAAGCGATGAGGGTGTGACCCCTGGATTAGGAAGATTCCTTGGAGGAGGAAATGGCAACCCACTCCAGTATTCTTGCCTGGAGAATTCCATGGAGAGAGGAGCCTGGCAGGCTACAGAACATGGGATTGCAAAGAGTTGGACGCAACTGAAGTGACTTAGCATGCTAGTATGCACCAGCTGTGCATGTGCCAGGCAAGACTATGTCATGCATAGCAGAGTGTGGCTCCAGGAATGAGAGCTGCACAGAAATAAAGAGATCACAAATCTCAAAGATATGGAAATTCCAGTTCAGCCAGAATGGAAAGAAAAGTTGCTTAATATCTAAGCAACTTAGATATTAAGTATAGACCAAAGAAAAGTGATATTTGGGGATTAAGGAGTGTGCCCTAGGAAAAAGGACAAGCCCTAGGACAAAAGAAAAATCCAGTCCAGGTCTGCTTTAGCAAAGCATTGTTGTTGTTCAGTCGCTCAATTGTGTCCATCCCTTTTCGACCTCATGAACTGCAGCACTCCAGGCTTCCCTGCCCTTCACTGTCTCCTGGAGTCTGCTCAAACTCATGTCCATTGAGTCGGTGATATCATCCAACCATCTCATCCTCTGTCGTCCCCTTTTCCTTCTGCCTTCAATCTTTCCCATCATCAGGGTCTTTTCCAATGAGTTGGCTCTTTGCATCGGGTGGCCAAAGGATTGGAGCTTCAGTATCAGTCCTTCCAATGAATACTCAGGATTGATCTCCTTTAGGATTGACTGGATGGATCTCTTTGCTGTCCAAGGGACTCTCAAGAGTCTTCTTCAGCACCACGGTTGGAAGGCATCAGTTCTTTGGTGCTCAGCCTTTTTTTATTGATGAGCACTCACAGCCATATATGACTACTGGAAAAACCATAGCTTTGACTATACAGACCTTTGTAGACAAAGTAATGTCTCTGCTTTTTAATATGTTGTCTAGGTTTGTCAATGCTTTTCTTCCAAGGAGCAAGCATCTGTTAATTTCCTGACTGCAGTCACTAGCAAAGCATCAGTTTTGTTCAGTCACTAATTGTGTCTGACTCTCTGTGACCCCATGGACTGCAGGACACCAGGCTTCCCTGTCCATCACCAACTCCTGGAGTTTACCCAAACTCATGTCCATTGAATCGGTGACGCCATCCAACAATCTCATCTTCTGTCGTCCCCTTCTCCTCCTGCCCTCAATAGCATAATTCAATGCTAATAAGATCAAGAGGGTGTTCCAGTAATTTAATGGCTGTCCAAACAAAACTCAACATACTTCAAAGAAAGACAACCTACCACACATACACTATAACAAAACATTCACAAGGTTTTGTATATAGAAAAAAAAAAAAATAGGCAAGCAAACAGAAACCAGAAAACTTGACCAATGATCAAGGAAAAAAAAAAAACAAAACAATAGAAACAGACCCTGAAATGACTGAGCTGTTGGAATTAGCAGTCTAGATGTTAAAATTCTTACTGTAATGTTATTCAAGAATTTAAAAGAAAGTATTAACATAAAGAGGGAATATAAAGGGAATATTTTGACAAGAGCTGTTGTTGTTGTTCAGTCTCTAAGTTATGTTGACTATTTGTGACCCCATAGACTGCAGACACTTCCCTGATAGCTCAGTTGGTAAAGAATCCACCTGCAGTGCAGAAGACCCCTGTTGATTCCTGGGTCAGGAAGACCTGCTGGAGAAGGGACAGGCTACCCAGTCCAGTATTCTTGGGCTTCCCTCATGGCTCAGCTGGTAAGGAATCCACCTGCGATGCGGGAGACCTGGGTTCAATCCCTGGGTTGGGAAGATTCCCTGGAGAAGGGAAAGGCTACCCACTCTAGTATTGTGGCCTAGAGAATTCTGTGTACTACATATAGTTCACGGGGTCACAAAGAGTCGGACATGACTGAGCGACTTTCACTTCACAGACTGCAGATGCCAGGCTTCTCTGTCCTTCACTATCTCCCAGAATTTGATCAGATTCATGTCCAATGAGTCAGTGATACTATCTAACAATCCCATCCTCTGCCACCTCCTTCTCCTCTTGCCCTCAATCTTTCTCAGCACCCAGGTCTTTTCCAATGAGTCAGCTGTTCACATCAGGTGGCCAAAATATTGGAGCTTCAGCTTTAGCATCAATCCTTCCAATGAATATTCAGGGTTGATTTCCCTTAGAATTGACTGGTTTGATCTCCTTGCTATCCTAGGGACCCTCAAGAATCTTCTCCAGCATCACAGTTCAAAAGCATCAAGTTTTCAGTGCTCAGCTTTCTTTATGGTCCAACTGTACATAGCTGTACATGACTACTGGAAAAGCCATAACTTTGACTAAATGGACCTTTGTCAACAATAGACTGAAATAGCACTAAGTCTAAAAATTAAAAAGGAACTAGAGGAGATTGAGTGGATTTTGGAAGTTCTTGTTCCAGGATAGTAGCAAGAAGAGCCCTCTGGACTCCCTACCCAGAAAAATCAAGCATAACTGGTGAAAATTATTAGAAGAACCAAACTGTTTAAAGTCTTGGGAAATTTGTCCTGAAGGAAATAAAAGAATATCAATAATATATGCTTAAGCTCTGCTGAACAGTGAGAGCATGTGCAATTTGAAATACAACCCCCTCTTTTCCTCACTCTTCCCAACTCAGCAAGATGGAAACTCCACTCCAGGTGGGTGCGGAACACAGGGCTTCTTCTGGGCTCCTGTTGAAAGTTATAGTATGGTTATGGTCTGAATGTTTGTGTCCCACTGAAATTCATGTTAAGATTCTAACCCCCAAAGGTGATGGTAATTAAAAGTGAGACCTTTAGAAGGCACGAAAGTCATGAGGGTGAAATCCTCATGAATGGGATTACTACCTTAAGAGGTTCCAGAAGGATCCATCACTCCCTTCCATCATGTGAGGATACATGAGAAGTCTGACATCTAGAAGAGAGCCTTTACCTGACCATGCTGAAACCCTGATCTCAAACTTCCAGCTTCTAGAACATGAAAGATAAATTTCTGTTTTATAAACTATCCAATCTGTGGTATTTTATATAGAAACTGAAATGGACTAAGACAAGTATCTCCTTGGGATGGGCAGGCCCCCAGGACTTCTCATGACTTCCACATATACCTTGTTGAAACCAAACTCCAGATGAGTCCAACTGAGAGGAGATCCTTTCTTCCACTAACGTCTCACTGATAAGACAGAGGCTCAGCCTCAGGCTTAGATGCTGAGATGCAACCTCAAGCCTGGAATGCTGAGAACACTGAAAACCTAACTGTTTTTTCCCCAGTTCATTTGGTGCCTAGAGAGGTAAGCCAAGAATACCAAAGGCTCCTCCACTCACCCAGCACCCTGCTTTTAATATGACACTGTGAAGAATTGAGCAACTATCCCTGCCCCAGATCCAGAACCATGGTTCAGAAATTTGGCCCAAAAGAATCAAGAGACATAAAACAGAAAGCTTTGAAAAACCTCCCCAAATGAACTAAACTTTTGGAAGAACAGAGTGTGAGCCCAAAAAGCCTAACAAGGCTTTCGAAAGCAGTGGTGGTTTTGGTGCTAACCAATTAAGAGGAGGCAGATAATTTTATGAAAAATACAAGCTAAACTACTGGCCAGTTAGATTTGCAGTGAGGAGCAGCTAAAGAGACAATGAAGAAGAGCCCTATTAGGGTCAGAACAAACCTCAAACACTGACCTCAAAAACTACCCCCACAAAGCAGTCTGAATCTAATCAGATCAGTCTGTGGAGCAATGTATTCACCCAGGCATTGCTGAAATCAAAAGAGCCCTCATCTGGAACTTAGTAGCATGTGACATCTGGAAGCAATTAGGGAAAGAGAAAGTCAAAGAGAGCCTTGCTAAAACTACTGTCATCCCAGGGTGACAGTGCGTGCCCCAAAGCTGTGCTTTTTGAACAGTAACATCAGAAGCTTATACTGCAGAGCAAATAGAATTCACTAACATAGTCCAGTCAATCAGTAACAAATATTAGTTTTAATAGTTTTCAGTAGATTCTGCAGGAATTTTTATCTAAAAGATAGGGCTTCTACAATGAGATAGTTCTACTTTATACATAAGCATAAAAAGTAAAAAAGCATGCAATTATCTCAATAGAAGGAGAAAAAGATGATAAAATGAAACATCCATTCATGGGAAAATTTTTAAATGTAGGAGTAGACATAAAGTCCCACAATCTGATAAAGAGACCTATGAAAACCTACAACAAACATCATAATCAACGCTAAAATAGGAAACTCATTTCCCCTAATTTTAGGAACCAAGCCACCACAGTATAACCAAAAAAAGGTACAAGTGGGAAAATAAAAATTGAAATCATTTTATTCACAGATGACTTGTTGGTTTGTGTGAAAGTCCTATGGGATCTAAAATTTTTACTACAAATAAAACTTGGCAAGGTGATAGCAGATTAATATACAAATATTAATTGTGTTACTATATACTAGCAAAATATAATTAGAAAATTAAATTTTAAATGCTATTTAAAAGAGCATGAAAAAGATTTTCCAGGAGCACAAAGTGGAGTGTACGGTCTCCACAAATGGGTTTGTGCAGATATAGCAAGATGTATTGCCACTTAACCTCAGCAGCAGCAGCAGGTGGGGTTTGAGAATTAAGTAGATGGGAGATCTACCAGTGTGCATCCAGCAAGGAAATCTTACTCCTGGAGTAGTCTCTGTGGGTCATACACTTGGAGGGCTTTTTGAACCCCAGCTTTCAGTCTGGCTCCATAAAAACACTCAGATTGCCCAGAAGTAAAAAAGACTGGAAATTACAAAGACTGTGCCTCCTTTGAGTTTGAATGTGAAGCTATTGGGCTCTTCTGGTGGCTCAGCAGTAAAGAATCCTCCTGCCATGCAGGAGATGCAGATTTGATCCCTGGGTTGGGAAGATCCCCTGGAGGAGGGCGTGGCAACCCACTCCGGTACTCTTGCCTGGAGAATTCCTTGGACAGGGGAGCCTGGTGGGCTACAGTCCAGAAGATTGCTAAGAGTCACATACAGCTGAAGCGACTGAACATGCGCGCATGTGAAGATAATTGCCAGGACAGTGACTGAAACAACAAACAGCTATCATCTTGGCAAAGAGCCTTCAAATGTATGTCATCTGAAAATTTCCTTTTCCTATGTTGTTGAATACTTCATGCACGAGGAAAATGACCATATTCCAAACAGAGAGCAAGGCAATGGACTGTTTAGCTTTTGCTATGGTTGCTATTCTTTCCTGTTATCTGCTCAATAGAACTTTGTGTGGTAGGAAAGGGCTTCCCCAGGGGCTGAGCCCGTTGGTTCAATCCCTGGATAGGGAAGATTCCCTAGAGGAGGGCGCTGCAACCCACTCCAGTATTCTTTCCTAGAGAATCCCATGGACAGAGGAGCCTGGCAGGCTACAGCCCACAGGGTTGCAAAGAGTCAGACACGACTGAAGTGACTTAGCATGGCACGTGGTGGGAAAAAGTACGTGTGGGGTGATGCACAATTGGGATGCATAGAGGAGGAGACACTGTAGCAACTGCTTCTGTGACCAGCCCTTTGGGCACTCATCCCTGTGTTCAATCACTGTTAATGACAACATGACTTTATAACTGTATTAAATTAATGCTAATAATTTGGATATTTTATTTTGTTTCTGACTGCTAGGACAATGTTTGCCCTTAACCAAGCATATGCATTTTTTTCCTTTTTCTTTTCCTAGGTACAGCTGTAAAATATTTGGATATAGCAAATGTTTTATTATTCTTGCAGCCTTGATATTTAGGATGAGTTGTAAAACATAAATTTTTGTGAGATTTCAAAGATTAAGTTTAATTTGATAATGTTATTTATAGATTTAAAAGATGTGATTATTGCAAGTCTGGGGAAAAACTACTGTATAAAATAACTTAGAATAAACATTTTTCATCAGTTTGGGAAGAACCCCACACCCAATTTAAAGCCCAGAATGTTCTATTTTCAAAGACATCACATACTACCAGCAGAATAGTATAAAAATAAGTGAATACTTGACAAAAACTCAAAAGGAAAAAGGAATTTTAAAAAAAGAAAATGTAAGAAGAAAACAGCTTACTTAGGAGTAAACCGTGGTATTTCTTCACTGGTCTTATTGAAAGAGGAAAAATATATCTCAATGCCAATCATCTGAACTCTGAGTTGTCAGGTTTTATCAAAAAAGAAAAAGAGGTTTTAGGTACTCTGACTCTCTGAAGATGATTCTGTACAGCCAAGGGCACACAACAGTTTACATCAATACTGATGGAGATGTGAAAATTGCCAAGTGGCTACAACAGAGAGTGATGATAATATAGTTTCCAAACACCTCACATCTGATATAAAAGAGGAAATTGTTGTTGTTGCTTCATCACTAAGTTGTGTTTGGCTCTTGTGACCCCAAGGACTGTAGCTTTCCAGGCTCCTTTGTCCATGGGATTTCCTGACAAGAATACTGGAGTGGGTTGCCACTCCCTCCTCCGGAGGATCTTCTCCACCTAGGGATCAAACCTGTTTCTGCTGAACTGGCAGGTGGATTCTTCATCCCTGAGCCAACAGGGAAGCTCCAAAGAGGAATTACCAGGGATACAATCACCATACACATTCTGGAGCATGAAAAATGAATATTAGGCCATCAGAATAAATGACACACATTCTGAACATATTATGTATTTTTTTCTGAAAACGTGATTGTTGTTCAGTCTCTCAGTCATGTCTGACTCTGCAACCCCATGGACGGCAGCATGCCAGAGTTCCCTGTCCTTCACCATCTCCTGGAGCTTGCTCAAACTCATGTCCATTGAATTGGTGATGCTATCCAACCAGTTCCTCCTCTGTCATCCCCTTCTCCTTCTGCTTTCAATCTTTCCCAGCATCAGAGTCTTTTCTAATGAGTCAGCTCTTCATATCAGATGACCAAAGTATTGAAGCTGCAGTTTCAGCATCAGTCCTTCAATGAATATTTAGGATTGATTTCCTTTAAGATTGACTGGGTTGATCTTTCAGTCCAAGGGACTCTCAAGAGTCTTCTCCAGCACCACAGTTCAAAAACATCAATTCTTTGGTGCTAAGCTTTCTTTAGTCCGGCTCTCACATCCATACATGACTACTGGAAAAATCATAGCTTTCACTATAGAGACCTTTGTTGGCAAAGTAATGTCTCTGCTTTTTAATATGCCATTTAGGTTGGTCATAACTTTTCTTCAGATGAGCAAATTTCTTTCAATTTGATGGCTGCAATCACCATCTTCAGTGATTTTGGAGGCCAAGAAAATAGGTCTGTCACGGTTTCCATTGTTTCACATCTATTAGCCATGAAGTGATGGGACTGGATGCCATAATCTTCATTTTGTAAATATTTAATTTTAAGACAGGTTTTTCACTCTCCTCTTTCCCCTTCATCAAGAGACTCTTTAGTTCCTCTTAACTTTCTGCCACAAGGGTGGTGTCATCTGCATATCTGAGGTTATTGATATTTCTCCTGGCAATTTTGATTCCAGCTTGTGCTTCATGTACTCTGCATATAAACAGGGTGATAATATACAGCCTTATGTACTCATTTCCCAATTTAGAACCAGTCCGTTGTTTCATGCCTGGAACATGTGATAATTAGGACTGATTCCTTACATTTTGATATGTGCAATGGAATGTGACCATTGGAAAGATTTGGGGAATAGAAATTTATTGTTGTTTTGAGTAAATAAGGGAAATGATAAGCAATTTTAACTTGCCTACACTTGCTGAAATGCAAAGATGCATAACAAGCTCACAGTGGCTAGCCTCATGCTGCCTCTTTGTTCTGTTGGTCTCTTCTAGTTTATTTTGCAGATCTTTCAGTTCTTAGTTACTCCACTTAGATAGAAGTCATAATGTTAACTGTAGGCTTATGTACTAACCTGCAACCTCAACTGTCACCACCAGTCCTTGTTGACATCTCTACATTATGGTTGACACCTCTAAACAGTGTACACTAATCCATTAAAGGCACTTTTCAAAGTTCAACATCCAATGGTTAATTTGGAAAGCTAAATTAAGCTAGAGAGTAAAGAGGCATTTCAAACATTATTGCAGATTTATTTATTGCATATAACTTATTTTTGCCAACAATGTCAATTTTTTGATGAGCTAGGATGGATCAATAAACATTGTTTCATAATGGTAGTTACTATCATTTTGTAATAGTTACATCACTGTACAATTACATTCCAAGATTTAAACACTGTCCAGCAAATAATTTTCCTTTCTATAATTTGTCTGAATGCAAGTGGGACTTAGAAATCTTGAAATAAAATAGTGGGATTTTGCCTCATCAATTAAAAAATATAGCAACAAAAATATAATACAAGAATGCCTTATTTGATTGTGCTTCACTTTATTGAGCTTTAAATGTACTACATTTTTTATAAATTGAAGGTTGTGGGCTTCCCAGGTGGCGCGGTGGTAAAAAATCTACCTGCCAATGCAGGAGATGCAAGAGACTCGGGTTTGATCTTTAAGTCAAGAAGATCCCCTAGAGTAAGAAATGGCAACCTACTCTAGTATTCTTGCCTGGAAAATTCCATGGACAGAGGAGCCTAGCCAGCTATAGTGCTTGGGGTCATAAAGAGTTGGACATGACTTAGCAACTGAGCACACACACACACATGCCATGCAAGTGTATTTGAGCCATTTTTCCAACACTGTTTTAAGTCATGGTATTACTGTTTTTTTTTAAAGACATACACTACTGCATATATTTTAGACATATGCTACTGCATATGCTGGACTGGATGAAGCACAAGCTGGAGTCAAGATTGCTGGGAGAAATATCAGTAACCTCAGATATGCACATGACACCACCCTTATGGCAGAAAACGAAGAAAAACTAAAGGGTCTCTTGATGAAAGTGAAAGAGGAGAGTGAAAAATCTGTCTTAAAATTCAACATTCTTAAAACAAAGATAATGGCATCTCATCCCATCACTTCATGGCAAATAGATGGGGAAACAACGGAAACAGTGAGAGACTTTATTTTCTTGAGCTCCAAAATCACTGCAGATGGTGACTGCAGCCATGAAATTAAAAGACAGTTGCTCCTTGGAAGTAAGAGTCTATGACCAACCTAGACAGCATATTAAAAAGCAGAGACATTGCTTTACCAACAAAGGTCCATCTAGTCAAAGCTATTGTTTTTCCAGTAGTCATGTACTGATGTGAGTGTTGCACTATAAAGAAAGCTGAGCACCAAAGAATTGATGTTTTTGAAGTGTGGTGTTGGAGAATAATCTTGAGAGTCTCTTGGACTGCAAGGAGACCCAACCAGTCAAACCTAAAGGAAATTAGTCCTGAATATTCATTGGAAGGACTGATGCTGAAGCTGAAACTCCAAAACTTTGGCCACCTGATGCAAAGAACTGACTCATTTGAAAAGACACTGATGCTGGGAAAGATTGAAGGTGGGAGGAGAAGGGGATGACAGGATGAGATGGTTGGATTGCATCACCGACTCAATGGACATGAGTTTGAGTAAACTCTGGGAGTAGGTGATGGACAGGGGGACCTGGCATGCTGCAGTCCATGGGGTTGCAAATAGTTAGACACGACTGACTGGCTGAACTGAACTGCAGTGCACTGCATATTGAATGGAATTCAGTAGAGTGTAAACATAACCATTATATGTGCTAGGAAAGCAAAGCATCGGTGTGACTTGCTTTACCGCAGTGTTTGCTGCCTTGTGATGGTCTGAAACCAAACCTACAATATCTCCAAAGATATACCTATTTTTAGGAAAAAATTTGCAAAAAATATGTATAATTATTTTCATAATAATAAATAAATAAATAATAAAACACAACTGAGAGAAAAGATTTATACAAAAGAGCATATCAAATCATGTTTGTAAGTTAGACAAAAATATTGTTTTCATGTCTTTTGACATTGATATATAGATTCAATGAATTACATGGTACAATATGTCAAGTAGATTCCAACATTTATTTGGAAATGAAAAGGACCTAGAATAGCAAAAACTTTTCTTTAAAGAGAAGAACACAATTGAAAGACTTATGCCCACTTGATTTAAAAAAGCAAAAATAAACAAATGGGACCTAATTAACCTTAAAAGCTTCTGCACATCAAAGGAAACTATTAGCAAGGTGAAAAGACAGCCTTCAGAATGGGAGAAAATAATAGCAAATGAAGCAACCGACAAACAACTAATCTCAAAAATATACAAGCAACTCCTACAGCTCAACTCCAGAAAAATAAACGACCCAATCAAAAAATGGGCCAAAGAACTAAATAGACATTTCTCCAAAGAAGACATACAGATGGCTAACAAACACATGAAAAGATGCTCAACATCACTCATTATCAGAGAAATGCAAATCAAAACCTCTATGAGGTACCATTTCACACCAGTCAGAATGGCTGCGATCCAAAAGTCTACAAATAATAAATGCTGGAGAGGGTGTGGAGAAAAGGGAACCCTCTTCCACTGTTGGTGGGAATGCAAACTAGTACAGCCACTATGGAGAACAGTGTGGAGATTCCTTAAAAAACTGGAAATAGAACTGCCTTATGATCCAGCAACCCCACTGCTGGGCATACACACTGAGGAAACCAGAAGGGAAAGAGACACGTGTACCCCAATGTTCATCGCAGCACTGTTTATAATAGCCAGGACATGGAAGCAACCTAGATGTCCATCAGCAGATGAATGGATAAGAAAGCTGTGGTACATATACACAATGGAGTATTACTCAGCCATTAAAAAGAATACATTTAAATCAGTTCTAATGAGGTGGATGAAACTGGAGCCTATTATACAGAGTGAAGTAAGCCAGAAGGAAAAACATAAATACAGTATACTAACGCATATATATGGAATTTAGAAAGAGGGTAACAATAACCCGGTGTACGAGACAGCAAAAGAGACACTGATGTATAGAACAGTCTTATGGACTCTGTGGGAGAGGGAGAGGGTGGGAAGATTTGGGAGAATGGCATTGAAACATGTAAAATATCATGTAAGAAACGAGTTGCCAGTCCAGGTTCAATGCACGATGCTGGATGCTTGGGGCTAGTGCACTGGGACGACCCAGAGGGATGGTATGGGGAGGGAGGAGGGAGGAGGGTTCGGGATGGGGAACACATGTATACCTGTGGCGGATTCATTTTGATATTTAGCAAAACTAATACAATTATGTAAAGTTTAAAAATAAAAAAAAAAATAAAGACTTACCATAAAGCTGCAAGAATCAAGACAGAAAGAGTTTAGCAAGACAATAGACAAATAGATCAACAGTACAAAACAGGGAGTCCGGAAATAGAGCAATCTGTGTTTATTGAACTGACTTCAAGAATAATGTCAAACCTACTAATGGGGAATGAAAATCTTTTCAATAAATAATATTGCAGCATTTAGATGAATAAATGAAATAGCAATTAAGTCCTACCTCACACCATTGAAAATAGTCCTAAACTTTGAAGCAAAATCTATAAAATTTCTCAAAGCAAACATCAAATAATATCTTCATGATTTGGGGGCTAGACAGGATTCTTAGAGACACAACATGCATTAACCATACAATTTTCAAAAATGAATAAATTAGACTTCATCACAATTTAATATTTCACTCTTCAAGAAATACTAGGAAGATAATAAAAATATGTCCTTATTTTCTGGGTGGAAATTTTTGGTAGATAGATATTTCATCCCTCTCTCTGAAAGAGGGCTTGTATCCAGAATTTTTTAAAATACTCCTACAGCTTTAAAATAAAAAATCAAATACAGATATAGAATATCTATACCCATGGTAGAAGTACTATATAATTGCCACAATGGTGCTACTATAACATGTAGCAGGATGTTAACATGTAGCAAAAGTACTAAACAGAGGCAGCTGAAAAGCCAGAGTGCTTCTGTAGCTGTTTGAATGCCTGAAGTTACCGGTACTTTCCTCCAATCATCTTTAAACTGTGAATGATGTCCCCAAGGATATTAAGAGTATCAGAGCACAAATATTTAGAAAATGAACCACAGTCCCTCCAACAAAATTCCAGATTAGACAGGAAGAAAGGGTAGAAAGGCCTCTGAATGGAAAGCTGAGATAATCGTGTTCTGGGACTGGCAGCTCTACTATTCTAAATTCTGTGCAAATTCGACCAAACCATAGCCTCATTGAGTCTCATTTTCCTTTTGTGAAACATGAAATTTGGACAGTAAAATCCCTTATATTTCTTCCAAATCTAAAATCCTATGATTTATTCCTCTATTCACTCATTTCATATATTAGCCATTTATTGGTAACTACTAGCTATATTTGCTAAGCACCATTAATATGCAAATGAATAAAAGAATCACTACACGTACTGAACTCAATCCTGTTGAAAAGACACCTATAAACCAACTAAAGACATGTACAGATGGCTAACGGGATTCAGATCCAAGGATTGCTCAAGCAGGATTTGAAAGTACTGGTGTGTCCAAGAGCAGCAAATGGTCCCACATGTAAGCGCTGTGGTGTGAGCCAGTCCATGGGCGATGGAGCATTGGTGGAGGGAGTGATGGCCTGGAAGGGTGGGCGATGCCAAGGAGCTTGGGCTTTTTTCTTTAAAGTCTTTTGAGAATCTTCAACATTCCCTTTCATCTTATTTTTTTTAAAACAAATAGCTGTTTTGGAAAAAAAAATTTTTATAAATATACTGAGTTTATCATAAATTACTTGGCAGTGGTTTAAAATGAACATATTCTTTAAAACACTATTTTTTAAAAAGTTTCCATAATGAATCTACTGCATGTTGAGATATTTGGTTTCTATCCTGGAAATAATTTTTCCTTTCTTTTAAATCTGCAGGGTGTCACTCAAAAAACCCTGACACACCATTAGAAATACAAAGTTTTTCCAGGCAGTTTGACTAAAAGATGTGAAGGAGAGTCAGCTCATGCAACTAATATATATATATACACACACACACACACACATATAATCTTCTTTGCTGAAATTAACTATCCCTCTCATTTCCTTTCCCCTTTGTGATACAGAAGAATATGTACTTCAAGTTAGATAAAATAAATTTAAAATAAGAATGTTTTCAAAGCCATGTGCTTGGATCTGTCATAGTTTTCACACAGTGAAACCTGCTGCTCTATTCCGATTTATGTTGGCAAACTCACAGTAAGTTATACTGGCAGAAACACGAGCAGGGTAACATTTTGGGAGGCCGACATAATAAATAGGAGTTGGCTGGATATTCAAGCAAACCAATTAAATCTATTTTGTTTTGCTTATAGCTGAACGACTTAAGCTATATTTCACAATATGCAGCACATGTAAATATACCATTTATGGGCTATCTTTGTATTGTAGGATAATGCTGCAGGTAAACACTTATTTAGGCCTGCATTTTGAAATATGTTTGGGAAGATATTTTCTTATTTTTAAATTGGAAGATAATTGTTTTACAATGTTGCATTAGTTTCTGCTGTAGAACCAAGTGAGTCAGATAGATAGATAGATAGATAGATATCCCCTCCTTCTTGAGCCTCCCTCCAAGTCATCCCCATCCTACCCTTCTAGGTCACCACAGAGCACTGAACTGAGGTCTGTGTCTTATACAGCAGCTGGAACTAATTTCCAGTGTTCACCTTACATGCTCTTATAAAGTCTTCATAGAAGCCACTGGGCAAATACAGTAATAAAGATACAGTATATGAATCAGTCAGGATTTGGTCAGAAAAAGAAAAACTATTGGTTGGTATTTTGAGCAAGAAAAGGTATAATACAGGGAATTTTGATCTTACACAATTACTGCAAAGTCAAGAAAGCTAAAAAAAGAGCATCAAACAATCCAAAAATAGAAGAACCCAAATAAACCCCCACCAATGATACATGCTGCCTAGAGCACTGCAGAAGGACACCTGAAAGTCACTGGCAAAACCCCCTTTCTGCCATCTGCAGACGCCCAGCTGCTCCTGGAGATAATGGCTTCTCTATATTTTCCACTTCCAAATCTCACACAAATGCCTTCCATTGAGAGAATTGAAACCAAATCCCTATTGGTCAGTAAATCTAGTTAAGGTAGCTTCCAAACTGCCAAGCTCCATGTTACAAGACACAGTTTAAAAGAACAGGGATCTTACTATGTATCAAGACACAACATCTAGTTGGTTCTCCATACATCTGTGTTTAAATTTACAAATAGCAACAATATTTTGCTTTCGACTGACCTACCACAATGTCTCTCGACCTAACAAAGATATACTTACTCTCTTCCTCAAAAGGCAAGGTATGAAAACTCATATGGCACGGTAGCCATCTCTGGATGTTCATCCTTTTTTTGGCTCAGTTATAAGCCTTATTTGATAGAGATTTCAAGCTAAGTTGGAAGGGTTTAACCAGCACCAACACTCCTTATATAAACTAGTAGGAGAAGATGAAGGAGATAACCAGTTTGGCTAATATAAAATATACATAATATAGAAAACAAGAATATAAGCACCATTACTGCATCCCTTTTTGTAACTGATTGTAATGTTGTAATCGGTTTAGAACCAACATTTTCTGTTACCTATTTCATATTCACTTTATCCTTGGTCAACACGGAGGTGGATGTGGGATTTTGGTGGGTAGAATAACCCTAAACTTCATTTCTGAGTGATCCAATTACTAGTTGGGTAGTTGCGACTTTTCATTCAGTTCAGTTCAGTTCAGTTGCTCAGTCGTGTCCGACTCTTTGCGACTCCATGAATCGCAGCACGCCAGGCCTCCATGTCCATCCCCAACTCCCGGAGTTCACTCAAACTCACATCCATCGAGTCAGTGATGCCATCCAGCCATCTCATCCTCTGTTGTCCCCTTCTCCTCCTGCCCCCAATCCCTCCCAGCATCAGAGTCTTTTCCAATGAGTCAACTCTTTGCATGAGGTGGCCGAAGTACTGGAGTTTCAGCTTTAGCATCATTCCTTCCAAAGAACACCCAGGGCTGATCTCCTTTAGAATGGACTGGTTGAATCTCCTTGCAGTCCAAGGAACTCTCAAGAGTCTTCTCCAACACCACAGTTCAAAAGCATCAATTCTTCGACACTCAGCTTTCTTCACAGTCCAACTCTAGCATCCATACATGACCACTGGAAAAACCATAGCCTTGATTAGATGGCCATTTGTTGGCAAAGTAATGTCTCTGCTTTTCATTATGCTATCTAGGTTGGTCATAACTTTTCTTCCAAGGAGTAAGCGTCTTTTAATTTCATGGCTGCAGTCACCATCTGCAGTGATTTTGGAGCCCCCAAAAATAAAGTCTGACACTGTTTCCACTGTTTCCCCATCTATTTGCCATGAAGTGATGGGACCAGATGCCATGATCTTTGTTTTCTGAATGTTGAGCTTTAAGCCAACTTTTTCACTCTCCTCTTTCACTTTCATCAAGAGGCTTTCATTAACACCTTTTAATATTGGAAGTCACACTCAGATAATCCTTATATTTTGTGCACATTTTTTCATACCCGGTGCTCTCATCAGCTCTACTTCCCCTTCATAATCAGGATCAGTCATCTCAGTAAGTACAGTGTTTCTTTTTTGTTGTTGTTGTTCTTATTTTGATGACATTGAATAAGTGAAGTCACTCAGTCATGTCCGACTCTGCGACCCCATGGACTGTAGCCCACCAGGCTCCTCCATCCATGGGATTCTCCAGGCAAGAATACTGGACGGGGGGAGGGGTGGATGGGTGGGTTGCCATTTCCTTCTCCAGGGGATCTTCCCAACCCAGAGATCTAACCCAGGTCTCCCGCATTGCAGGCAGACACTTTAACCTCTGAGCCACCAGGGAATCCAAGTCCAATATGGCCAGGTTGCAATCTGAGCTTCAAATTGAATATGCTCCCTGGTAGACATTCTCATTTCTTGGGAATCAAGATCTCAGAATCTGCAGAGCCCAAGTTATGGGAACAGGAGGCATAACTTTTGACAGAAGTTTACTAAGTGAGAAGATTGAGGACAGTCATGCCTGCTTCCAACCCTTGTTTCTCAGACAAGTGATTTCCCACTAAAGGAGAAAGAGAACCATATCCTGTTCACAGGTATAGGCATTTGGCTTAAACTTCTGCAAACTATTGTCTGCCAGGCAGCACGAAACTGTGTCTTTCATAAGCTATTCAATTTTCCTCTCAGGATGTTCTACTATTGTGAAGTTAATTCCTTGGTCATGGGTGGTGAATGCATTAAAATGATAGTGAACAAAACATCATTAAATATATAGATGGTAGTATAGACAGAAGCACTTAGAGCAGAGAGGCTAATCCATAGTAAGAGGGAAAGGCTGTTCTAGTGAGAATACACCACAAAAGAGTTCCAGTGTAATTAACCTGATGTCCGAGGGTTAGTTGCTCTGGAATATGGCACTGTATCAGCAGTTCAGTGTTGGCCTCTGCTGTGGGCAGGTTGGATGCTCAGCAGTGACCATGGCCAGCCTCTCCTTGGTTAGAGGAAGCCCCAGGTTTTTGATCCTACTCCTAACCTCAATCCTGCTCCCATGTCTGTTTAGTTCATGGACCCATAGAACAAGCACTTTAGTGGGTGGGAAAAGATGCTGATTGACATTCACAGTGAGTCACCTTTTTAAAATTGAAGTATAATTGATTTACAATGTTCTGCAAATCTCTACTGTACAGCAAAGTGACTCAGCCATATACATATATACCTTCTTTTTAATGTTCTTTTCCATTAAGGTTTATCACTGGTTATCGAATATAGTTCCCTATGCTAAACTTTAGGGCCTTGTTGCTTATCTATTCTAAATGTACACAGTGAATAACTTTTGATTAGCATTCCATGGAAGAGAAATATGTTCATACTTTCTGTGCATTCTGACAGCTCCATCTTATACATTCTTTTCACCTTTCCTCTAGGATAATTCCTTCTAAATCCTTGACCGTGGCCAAATTGTTAGGTACCACCTATGAACGGGGCTTCCCAGATGGCTCAGTGGTAAAGAATCCACCTGCCAATGCAGGAGACATCAGTTTGATATCTGCATTAGGAAGACACCCTGAAGAAGGAAAAGGCAACCCATTCCAGTATCCTTGTCAAAAATTCCACAGACAGAGGAGCCTGGTGGGCTACAGTCCATGGGGTGGCAAAAAGTCAGACATGACTGAGCGACTGAACAACAACCACCCATCAATTAGTATAGATCTTTATCTCTGATCACTCTCTTCTCTTGTGCAATGAAAAACAAGATGCTTAGAGTTCTTTGAAAGAACATCTATTCCCTTTCACCTTTCAGGGCATCCTCTGAGGGAGCTATGGATTTGCAGTGGTCCAAACATGACCAGTGCTAGGATATCCTGTGGAACCAGCTTAAGCCAAGAACAATTCTTGTATTCCTCAACCAACTGGTTAGAGGAAATTCCCCATGAGGATGTAGTGTGAGTTGAGGCAGAGGTAGCAATACATTAGGAATAGTTTCATGAGCATCGAAGTCATCAGCACATTAAAGAAACCCGACAAGACTGGTTTTGTATGTATGTCACTCTCAGTTGAAGAAAGGTGCTCCCACACTGGTCCATCATTCTGTGACTTGATGCTATTTCATGGTCATGTGATCATGAGGTGCCCATGACTGGGCAGTTATGAGGTCCCAGTAGCAAAACAGGAATTGTTTCTGAAAAGGAGAAAGCTGTGTGCAATAAGAGGTTTTGTTTTTGCTCTATAACTCTAGGAGTCTTCACACTGAATCTCTTATGGGTGTGTGCCAGTGACTCCGAATAGCATTCCTGTTTGCAAAAGAGACAAGCCAAGCTGGATTGGATCTATGGGTCATAAACTGCAGTTAGCAGAGCTGCCTGGGCAGGTTGGAAGACTTGAGGAATGATTAAGAAATGAATCAGAGCAGCACACTCAAATATAGTGTATCCAATCCAAAGAAGCTCTCGAGTATTTTACCTCTTTCTTAGGGATAGGGTGTAAAGGCTCAGCAACTTCACAGTGAATTGACATCTCAGCCAGACCAGACTGCTTTGGCACTAGAAAACCCGCTAAGGTGAAAAGTCACTGTATTTTAATGGGATTATCCTTCATCATATGTCATACAAGGGTCTCAGCAAGCCATCTAAGGTACTGTCTAACTCCTGCTCATGAGATTTTATCAATATGGTGGACAACTTTAGCATTTTGTGGGACAGAGTAACACAATGATTTTGTGGATTGGATTACGACAAATAACTAAAAAGAGAACATAGCTCTGAGATCAGTTAAACTGCACTACTATTCCTAAAAGGTGAAAGTAAATTGTTTCTATTTTTCTTTTATGAATTAGTATATATAAAAGGGGGCTTCCCTGGTGGCTCAGTGGTGAAGAATCCACCTGCAATGCAGGAGACGCAAGTTTGATCCTTGAATCAGGAAGATCTCCTGGAGAAGGAAATGGCAACCCACTCCAGTATTCTTGCCTGGAAAATCCCATGGACAGATGAGCCTGGAAGTCTATAGTCCTTGGGGTTGCAAGAGTCAGACAGGACTTAGCAGATAAACCACCACCACCATACATAAAAAGACATTTTCTAGAACAATAGCTGAATATCGGATTCTAGAAGTTGCTGCAATCAGAGTGACTATCAGCTTCCATTTACAATAATCTCTTTATTCCCCAAGATCCATCTGTCTTTTTCCATAGGCTAGTTAGGGGAATTAAATAAAGGATGTAGTAAGACTCAACTCCCTGGTATCTTTCAGTGTTTCAATGGTGATATTATCTCTGCAATCTCCCCAGGGATGTGTTATTGACTTTTGTTTACTTTTTGATAGTGGTTATAAGGCTGCCAACAGTCACTTCCTTCCACAATAGCCCAGTCTCCATGAGGGAATTTCGTCAATTACTAGCTATGTCTAAATCAAGCGTGTATCTAGGAACAGGGAAAAGAACCTCAATGGTTTTGCAGTTCTGCTGGGACCTCCATAAGTCTCCTCTCTGACAGGTGGAACCAAGATGAATTTCAATTTCCCATTTCATCTCGGGGCAATAGTCCAATAAATCTCTAAATGTCCAGGTAACTCCATGTTTCTAGGGCACAATCACTATGTTAAAAAGCCACATGTCTTGAGAGGAAGGTTAAAATGCAGATTTACTGTAAATGTATGTGGCAGTGTCACAGGATCTTCTCTCAAGAGGACACGGCCTTCTTTTAATCAGAGCACTCTTGGTCCTTAAATTGATTCAGGTTTACGAAATGAGTGAGGGTTGGGGCACCACTTTCTATTGTGTTGAATCAAGACCTACGCTTTACTGGATTATTGGATTATACAGTCTTTTTTTTTTTTTTTTTAACTTTACAATATTGTATTAGTTTTGCCAAATATCAAAATGAATCCGCCACAGATATACCCGAGTTCCCCATCCTGAACCCTCCTCCCTCCTCCCTCCCCTACCCTCCCTCTGGGTCGTCCCAGTGCACCAGCCCCAAGCATCCAGTACCGTGCATCAAACCTGGACTGCCGACTCGTTTCATACATGATATTATACATGTTTCAATGCTATTCTCTCAAATCTCCCCACCCTCTCCCTCTCCCACAGAGTCCATAAGACTGATCTATACATCGGTGTCTCTTTTGCTGTCTCGTACACAGGGTTACTGTTACCATCTTTCTAAATTCCATATATATGCGTTAGTATACTGTATTGGTGTTTTTCTTTCTGGCTTACTTCACTCTGTATAATAGGTTCCAGTTTCATCCATCTCATTAGAACTGATTCAAATGTATTCTTTTTAATGGCTGAGTAATACTCCATTGTGTATATGTACCACAGCTTTCTTTATCCATTCATCTGCTGATGGGCATCTAGGTTGCTTCCATGTCCTGGCTATTATAAACAGTGCTGCAATGAACACTGGGGTACATGTGTCTCTTTCCCTTCTGGTTTCCTCAGTGTGTATGCCCAGCCGTGGGATTGCTGGATCATAAGGCAGTTCTATTTCCAGTTTTTTCAGGAATCTCCACACTGTTCTCCATAGTGGCTGTACTAGTTTGCATTCCCACCAACAGTGTAAGAGAGTTCCCTTTTCTCCACACCCTCTCCAACATTTATTGCTTGTAGACTTTTGGATCACAATTCTAAGTAATACTTTCGCTGTGTGCTCAGTCGCTCAGTTGTATCCAACTCTTTTGTGACCCCATGGACTGTAGCCCACCAGGCTCCTCTGTCCATGGGGATTCTTCAGGCAAGAATACTGGAGTGGGTTGCCATGCCCTTCTCTAGAGGATCTTCCCAACCCATAGATCGAACCCAGGTCTCCTGCACTGCAGGTGGATTCTTACCAGAGAAGCCCAAGAATACTGGAGTGGATAGCCTATCCCTTCTCCAGGGGATCTTCCCCACCCAGGAATCAAACTGGGGTCTCCTGAATTACAGATAGATTCTTTACCAGCTGAGCTTGCAAGGAAGCCCCAGTTCATTCAGAACTGGTTAATACTTTAGCAGGTTTCCTATTTTTTATATGCCTTACAGTCAACATAATCAATTAGCCATTGCCAAAAAACAGTTGCTAACCAAACTATTCTGATTACCACCCCAATTTTGCAGCTCATTTCAGTATCTGTCTCCACTTGTTTCTGGGCTTGATTATAGCCAATAACTTCTGCTACTTTGGGATGGTCTTTTTTTTTTTTTTTTTTTTACACATGACATCATTCCCTGGATAATATCTCCCAACACCATCCCTGACTTGAACAGAGCAGTCACTAAAAGCCTTAGGGATGTTTTGCTCTTTTTTCCAAAGTCTTAGAAAAGAATTATGTTCTGGATCTTCATGGGACACACGGGAAGACAGCTAATGAGTTGATTGCGTATGATAAATTCATTCCAACATCCCTAACCTTCTTAAGCTTTTGGATTCCTCCTTTCCATTGTGTAGCATTCCGATATCTCAGCCTTATTTACTGGAGGACAACTTTTAAGTTTAGCTTTCAACCAAAAAGTGAAACTGTAGGAGTCATTCCTATCTATTTGAACCATATATGAAATGTGTGTGCAAGAAATACCAATAAAGTTGACTATTTCAATGCTGTGTTCCTTAATCCCTGGTCTTAACTGCTTCTTACTGGCTTCCCAGGTTGTGCTAGTGGTAAAGAACCTGCCTGCCAATGCTGCTGCTGCTGCTGCTAACTCGCTTCAGTTGTGTCCACTCTGTGCGACCCCAGAGACGGCAGCCCACCAGGCTCCCCCATCCCTGGGATTCTCCAGGCAAGAACACTGGAGTGGGTTGCCATTTCCTTCTCCAAAGCATGAAAGTGAAAAGTGAAAGGGAAGTCGCTCAGTCGTGTCCGACTCCTAGCGACCCCATGGACTGCAGCCTACCAGGCTCTTCCATTCATGGAATTTTCCAGGCAAGAGTACTGGAGTGGGGTGCCATTGCCTTCTCCTACTGCTAATGCAGGAGACGTAAAAGATGTGGGTTCGATCTCTGGGTTGGGAGGATCCCCTAGAGGAGGAAATGGCAACCCACTCCAGTATTCTTGACTGGAGAATCCCATAGACAGACGAACCTGGTGGGCTACAGGCCATTGAGTCCCAAAGAGTAGGACATGACTGAAGAGACTTAGCAGCACATGACTGTAAGAGCTGAGAAATATCTTTAGGATGGTCATAGAAGCTCTCTGCTTCTTTGAATTTTAAACTCGTCTTTATATGACTCAACTGCCCATTGCAGTAAGAAGCAATCAAATCATTCCAATCATTTCTACTATAATATTGTATTGCAACAGCCACTTGATCTTCCAGTGTCCTTCCTTTCAATAGTCATGTAGTTACAAGTACCTTTCACTTCAGTTCAATTCAGTTGCTCACTTGTGTCCAACTCTTTGCGACTGCAAACACGCCAGGCCTCCCTGCCCAAAACTCCTGGAGTTTACCCAAATTCATGTCCATTGAGTCGGTGATGCCATCCAACCATCTCATCCTCTATCATCCCCTTCTCCTCCTGCCCTCAATCTTTTCAAGCATTAGGATCTTTTCAAATGAGTCAGCTCTTTGCATTAGGTGGCCAAAGTATTGGAATTTCAGCTTCAACATCAGTCCTTCCAATGAACACCCAGGACTGATCTCCTTTAGGATGGACTGATTGGATCTCCTTGCAGTCCAAGGGACTCTCAAGAGTCTTCTCCAACACCACAGTTTGAAAGCATCAATTCTTTTGCACTCAGTCATCAATTCTTCTTCACAGTCCAACTCTCACATCCATACATGACTACTGGGAAAACCACAGCCTTGACTTGACAGACCTTTGTTGACAAAGTAATATCTCTGCTTTTGAATATGTTGTCTAGGTTGGTCATAACTTTCCTTCCAAGGAGTAAGTGTCTTTTAATTTCATAACTGCAATCACCATCTGCAGTGATTCTGGAGCCCAAAACAATAAAGTCTGCCGCTGTTTCCACTGTTTCTCCATCTATTTCCCATGAAGTGATGGGACCGGATACCATGATCTTAGTTTTCTGAATGTTGAGCTTTAAGCCAACTTTTTCACTCTCTTCTTTCACTTTCATCAGGAGACTTTTTAGCTCCTCCTCACTTTCTGCCATAAGAGTGGTGTCATATGCATACCTGAGGTTACTGATATTTCTCCTGGAAATTTTGATTCCAGCTTGTGCTTCTAACAGCCCAGCATTTCTCATGATGTACTCTGCATATAAGTTAAATAAGCAGGATGACAATATACAGCCTTGATGTACCCCTTTTCCTATTTGGAACCAGTCTGTTGTTCCATGTCCAGTCCTAAATGTTGCTTCCTGACCTTTAGATGTTACTTTAAGCAAACGTTTTGTCTCTGTACACTAAGAACTACTAATGGTCCAGATTTCATTGTCAGTGAGATCATTACTGCCTTCAAATCTAACCCAATTGGATAGCCAATTCCAGATCCCTGTGAGGTTCTGTATCTAACAAACTTGGATATCAAATTCTGTGTCCAAGACCTTCGGTCAGGAAATTGGAAACCGTTTTTATCTATGTGCAGGCACTAGAGGCTTGCATAGTCATTGGGAAAGTCAGAGGAGTGAAAGTCAGGGAGGGTGGTACCAGCCAGAGATCAGATTGCTGGGATCCCAAACGGCAGACACTGGAATGACCTCAGATGCCAGCAGCATGGCAGCAAGTGATTCTAAGAGGTCACCAAGAAGCCACTGGCAATGTTCTGTAGACATCTGCCACTAGAGAATAGAAGCTTCTTTTCTTTTAACTCTCCAGTCTCTAAACGGCTGGGAACCTCTAAAGAACCTCTAAATGGATGAGACTAAATGGAGCCCTGCTGACAAGGAAGTCCGGGCTTTCCACCCCTGCAGTAAAGAAAAGCATTTATAGCAGGGAGTGTACTGAGTCTCAGCTCAGATTTCTGACACAATAACAGTGGAGAGAAAAGAAGGTCACAAGAATTAGATTTCTTTTCAGAATGTCTCAAACTAAATGAACTAGTCATAATTAAATGTAAATTCAATTCTATAATTCTAGATGGGTGAATTTGGTCTATAGTCTTAATCCTTCAATTTTCATTTCCTCCCCTAAATTTGGAGTTAATTATGCTGAGTTTTTCTAATTTTGTTGGGAAGATTTAATATACATGTAAAGAAGCTAAAACAAATGTAAGCAACTATTATTTAAATATGTGATATAATAATGTGTCATTTAAATGGATGTTTTGCATCTAAACACATTTCTGTGTATACTATGTTTTGTATCTTAGAAAAACCCATAATTTTAGGGCTCAGGATAACTTTATTTAAATAATATAGACTTAGTAATCAATCTGACAAAAATTAAAGACAAAGATAAATAATATAGGCAGAAAAATTAATACGTAAATAAAAAAACTACAGATAGAGTGAGATTAAATACTGTTAAGTATCTAACAATGTTGCTGAACTTTAGGCTTACCTGCTTTGCAGTATCTTACTTTGTTTATAAATATAGATTTGTGATGATATCAGAGCTATATTTTTGTGAGTGGTTTATATACAACTTGAACTAAAGTAAAATCATTAAATTTGAATGCTTTACCTTAGAAAAATAATACCATAGGATCATGAAAACATGATTTGTATTTGTTTTAAAGACAGAAATTAAGTAGACATTAGCTTCAATAATTCTAATTCAGGATGTGATATTTATTCCAATTTAAACCTCTCAAGGGATTCATTCAAGAGTTAAATTAGCAAGTTACATGGCATCTTCAGGCTGTGTTATTGAAAACAAGATTGATAAATAAAACTTTTTATTTTCTAACTCTATAAAGAAGGCCTTAATTGATGCTAAATGATTTGCTTTATTGGAAACTTTCCATTTTATTACCCATCTGATAATCTAAATTAGTCATCACTGAGTTGTAAACAGAACTACATGTTTTATAACTTTGTTCTATTTTCTTGTGTTTAAAGTTTTTCTAATTATAACAGTAATCTAGAATGAAAAATGAACAAGCATGCATGTAACTAATTGCATAGTAAACTTTTACAGTCAGCTATTTAATTATTCCCTTTTCCTATTGCAAGCTTATTATCTCTAGTTACATGCTCCAAACATTGACTAGGGAAACTATGTTTCAGTGTAATGGATTTTTTTTTCCCTTTAAGAAAATGGCAACAAAATGCAAAAAGCATTTATTGCTTCCTGAAGGTGACATTTGGAGTGGAGGAAATGTTATTTATTGATGTATAAACTGCCCCTTGTTATTCTTCTTCACAAATATATTTTTTCTCCAGTGAGGTTAGAACAGAATGAGTATTGGAAACATATTTGTCAATATGCATTTCCAGACCAATTTGTACAGAGATAAACTCTGTGACTATTTGCCCCATATATTATCTAAAATGTATGTCATCACTGAGTTAGAAAGGGACATGGACTCTTAGGGACATGCATAAAAGAGTGCAATGCTGACAACTGACAGACAAAACTCTTCATTTTGAGATAAAAGTCAGAAGAAAACAAACAGCATGCACTTTGACATTGGTTTTAGCAATATTTTTTTTGGATTTCTTTCTTCAGGTAAGGAAAACAAAATGCAAAAAATAAACAAATGGGACCTGATCATACTTAAATTTTGCACAGTGAAAACCATCAGCAAAATGAAAGGCAACCTACTAGTTTGGAGAAGATATTTGCAAATGGTATGACCAATAAGAGTTAATATTTAAAATCTACAAAGACCTCATAAAAGTCAACATCAAAAAACAAGCAACCCAATTAAAAAGTGAACAGAGGACCTGAATAAACATTTTCCAGAAAAGACATGCAGGTGGCCAACAGGCACATGAAAAGATGTTCAGCATCACACATCATCAGTTCAGTTCAGTTCAGTTGCTCAGGTATGTCCGACTCTTTGCAACCCCATGGACTGACTGTAGCACACCAGGCCTCCCTGTCCATTACCAACTCCTGGAGTTTACTCAAACTCATGTCCACTGAGTCAGTTAAGTCATCCAACTATCTAATCCTCTGTTGTCCCCTTCTCCTCCTACCCTTAATCTTTCCAAGCATCAGGGTCTTTTCAAATGAGTCAGTTCTTCGCATCAGGTGGCCAAAGTACTAGACTTTCAGCTTAAGCATCAGTCCTTCCAATGAACACTCAGGACTGATCTCTTTTAGGATGGACAGGTTGGAACTCCTTGCAGTCTAAGGGACTCTCAAGAGTCTTCTCCAACACCACAGTTCAAAAGCATCAATTCTTCTGCACTCAGCTTTCTTTCTAGTCCAACTCTCACATTCATACATGACTACTGGAAAAACCATAGCCTTGGTTAGATGGACCTTTGTTGGCATAGTAAGGTCTCTGCTTTTGAATATGCTATCTAGGTTGGTCATAACTTTCCTTCCAAGGAGTAAGCATCTTTTAATTTCGTGGCTGCAATCACCATCTGCAGTGATTTTGGAGCCCAGAAAAATAAAGTCAGCTACCATTTCCCCATCTATTTGCCATGAAGTGATGGAACCGGATACCATGATCTTCATTTTCTGAATGTTGAGCTTTAAGCCAACTTTTTCACTCTCCACTTTGACTTTCATCAAGAGGCTCTTTAGTTCTTCTTCACTTTCTGCTATATGGGAAGTATTATCTGCATATCTGAGGTTATTAATATTTCTTGCGGCAATCTTGATTCCAGCTTGTGCTTCTAACAGCCCAGCATTTCTCATGATGTACTCTGCATATAAGCTAAATAAGCAGGGTGACAATATACAGCCTTGATGTACTCCTTTTCCTATTTGGAACCAGTCTGTTGTTCCATGTCTGGTTCTAACTGATGCTTCCTGACCTGCATACAGAATTCTCAGGAGGCAGGTCAGGTGGTCTGGTATTCTCATCTCTTTCAGAATTTTCCTCAGTTTATTGTGATCCACACAGTCAAAGGCTTTGGCATAGTCAATAAAGCAGAAATAGATGTTTTTCTGGAACTCTCTTGCTTTTTTGATGATCCAGCGGATGTTGGCAATTTGATCTCTGGTTCCTCTGCCTTTTCTAAAACCAGCTTGAACATCTGGAAGTTCACGGTTCACATATTGCTGAAGCCTGGCTTGGAGAATTTTGAGGATTACTTTACTAGCATGTGAGATGAGTGCAATTGTGTGGTAGTTTGAGCATTCTTTGGCATTGCCTTTCTTTGGGATTGGAATGAAAACTGACCTTTTCTAGTCCTGTGGCCACTGCTGAGTTTTCCAAATTTGCTGGCATATTAAGTGCAGCTCTTTCACACCATCATCTTTTAGGATTTGAAATAGCGCAACTGAAATTCCATCACCTCCACTAGCTTTGTTCATAGTGATGTTTCCTAAGGCCCACTTGACTTCACATTCCAGGGTGTCTGGCTCTAGGTGAGTGATCACACCATCATGATTATCTGGGTCATGAAGATCTTTTTTGTATAGTTCTTCTGTGTATTCTTGACACTTCTTCTTAGTATCTTCTGCTTCTGTTAGGTCCATATAATTTCTGTCCTTTGTTGAGCCCATCTTTGCATGAATGTTCCCTTGGTATCTCTAATTTTCTTGAAGAGATCTGTAGTCTTTCCCATTCTATTATTTTCCTCTATTTCTTTGCACTGATCACTGAGGAAGGCTTTCTTATCTCTTCTTGCTATTCTTTGGAACTCTGCATTCAAACGGGTATATCTTTCCTTTTCTCCTTTGCTTTTCACTTCTCTTCATTTCACAGCTATTTGTAAGGCCTCCCCAGACAGCCATTTTGCTTTTTTGCATTTCTTTTTCTTGAGGATGGTGTTACTCCCTGTCCCCTGTAAAATGTCATGAACCTCCATCCATAGTTCATCAGGCACTCTGTCTATCAGATCTAGTCCCTTGAATCTATTTCTCACTTCCACTGTATAATCATAAGGCATTTGATTTAGGTCATACCTTAATGGTCTAGTCGTATTCTCTACTTTCTTCAATTTAAGGCTGAATTTGGCAATAAGGAGTTCATGATCTGAGCCACAGTCAGCTTCCAGTCTTGTTTTTGCTGACTGTAGAGAGCACATTAGGGAAATACAAATTAAAACCACCATGAGATAGCATTGGGCTTCCCTGGTAGCTCAGCTGGTGAAGAATCCACCTGCAATGCAGGAGACTCCAGTTCGACTCCTGGACTTGAAAATCCACTGGAGAAGAGGACAGCTACTCACTCCAGTATTTCTTCCTGGAGAATTCCATGGATGTATAGTCCATGGGGTCACAAAATTTGGACATGACTGTGTGACTTCCACTTTGATGAGATACCACATCACACCTGTCAGAATGGCTATCATCAAAAAGACCACAGATAAAAAGTTCTGGTGAAGATGTGTAGAAGAGGGAGTCCTTTTGTGCTGTTAGAGGGATTATACATTGGGGCAGCCACTATGGAAAATAGTTTGGAGATTCCTCAAAAAATTGAAAATAGAACTGCCATTCAGGAATTTCCCTTCTGGGTCTTTACCTGAATTATATAAAAACACTAATTTGAAAAGCTAATAGACACACCAATGTTCATTGTAGCATTATTTACAATAGCCAAAATATGGAAGCAAGTGTAGTGTCCATCCATAGATGAATGGATGAAGACGATGTCACACACACACACACACACACACAATAGAATATTGTTCAGCCATAAAAAATACTGGACATGAATTTGAGCGAACTTCAGGAGATAGTGAAGGACAGGGAAGTCTGGTGTACTGCAGTTCATGGAGTCACAGAGTTGGACATGGCTTAGTGACTGAACAATAGCAACAACATAAAAAATACAGTCTTGCCATTTGCAACAACATGGATGGATCTAGAGGGTATTATGCTAAGTGAAATAAGTCAGAGAAAGACAAAGTATGATCTCATTTATATGTGGAATTAAAAAAAAAAAACAAGACAAAAAAATGAAATAAAATGAAAATAGATTCATAGAGACAGAGAAAAAGTAGGCGGTTGCCAGAAGGGAGGGTGATGGGAGTAGGGGTAAGTAGATGAAGGAAATTAAGAGGTACAAACCTCTAGCACAAAATAAATAAGCCACAAGGATGTAACATACAGCATGATCAGTAATACTGCAGTAGTTTTGTATGAGGACAGATGTTTACTACGCTTATCATGGTGATCATTTCATAAAGTACGCAAATGTCAAATAACTATGTAGTACACCTAAAACGAATGTATCATACATCAACTACACTTCAATTTAAAAAAAAAGATAAAAGTCATAACTAAAGAAAAAAGTCACAACTAAGAAGATCAGAATCTCTGTCCTCAAATAACATAAATAGAAAACTAATGCTAAGGATGGTTCTGATGTAAGGGAAGGGTCCATTGTCATTGATGAATATTATAATAATGATTCCAAGCTGATGGCATCTGGTTTCTCTAATTAGTCCACATACTCTGAAATTATTGATACATTATTATTATTATTTTTTTACTCCTTAATGTCACTTGAAAAAGAGAGCCATTCTTGAGCCAAACTAAAGGCCACATTATGCTTACTTCCAGCTCCTTACTCCTATTACTTTAAAACTAATGAAAAATGTAACCATCAAGTTGAGGGAGGGGGAGACTAATTATAAAAGGCCCTTCTGAAGAGGTGTTTCAAAGAGGGGCTTTGGCAATTCTATCCTATCACCTCAGAAGTGAAGAATGTTGGGACTTGCATTTGTCCAGGCAATCAACTCCAATTGCCACAAAAGGTATATTTGAGGAACTTAGCGCATGAAAGGTTTGTTTTTGCATACATAAAGTCCAGTGGATGTCTAGTAGCTCATCCTATCCCTTCATCATATTGATCCTCCCAAGTCACTATGGCAAGGACAGAGAGAATGAAGAATCTTGAGCAATGTATTACTGGACCAGGCTTACAAATGACACATCATTTCTGTCCATATCTCAATGGCCAGAACCAAACCCAACTGCAAGGGAATCTGGGAAATGTGGAGGAGCAGAGGGCTATTTGGTGATCTCTGTGAAAAACATAGCAAAACTGATTCATTAATTATCCAATTCTCATGCCTAAGAATGAACAGTGTTACAACTCATGTGATCCCTCTTTCTCTGTCTCTGAATCTCTCTCTCAAGTATCAAATAATGATAATACCATTTAAGAGCCTCTTGAGGAGGGTGAAATAGAAGAATGACAAAGCTTAAAACTCAACATTCAAAAAACTAAGATCATGGCATCCGGTCCTGTCACTTCATGGCAAACAGATCAGGGAAAAGTGGAAACTGGCAGATTTTATTTTCTTGGGCTATCTGAAATCACTGTGGATGGTGAATGCAACCATGAAATTAAAAGTCACTTGCTTCTTGGAAGAAAAGCTATGACAAACCTAGACAGCTTGGCGGACAAAGGTCCATATAGACAAAGGTCTGTAAAAACAAGTTTTTCAAGTCATGTGTGAATGTCAGAGTTGGATCGTCATAACGGTTGAGTGCCAAAGAAACAATGCTTTCTAATTATGGTGCTGGGGAAGACTCTTGAGAGTCCCTTGGACAGAAAGGGGATCCAACCAGTCAATGCTAAAGGAAATCAGTCCTGAATATTCATCGAAAGGACAGATGCTGAAGCTGAAGCTTCAATAATTTGGCCACCTGATGCAAAGATCCGAGTTATTGAAAAAGACCCCAATGCTGGGAAAAACTGAAGGCAAAAGGAGAAGGGGGCAGGAGAGGATGAGATGGTTAGATAACATCATTGACTTAATGGACATGAGTTTGAGCAAACTCTGGGAGATAGTGAAGGGCAGGGAAGCCAGGTGTGCTGCAGTCCATGGGATCACAAAGAATCAGACACGACTTAGTGACTAAACAACAACAACTTAGGATTCACTCTTGGAAACTTTCATATGCAAGTCGGTTCCTCCCACTAAGGGGAGGTAGGTGTTGGGATTCCTCAGGTATCTCATAAACCACAATCAGTAACTGTGTAATTGCTGGATTTTTTTATATACCTTCATACCTGGCTTTGCTGCTGTCCAGAGATGTCCTTATGCCCTCACCTTCCCAGTTGAGCAGTAATGTCACCAGCTCACCAGTGCTTCTGGCACAATCTGCCCAACTTCATTTCTCCATCACTCCTAAAAGCTGCCATTTCTTCAAGACATTTGTGCCAGGCAATGAAACTGAGCTGCAGGGAGCTATCTACTTTTTCTTCCAAGTGGTGCAAAAACATATCTCACTAGCACCTTGACTTCTTTTGATAGCTGTGCAATGTCAGACCCCGAATCTGGACAAAAATAAAGAATAAATTCAATCCTCTTCCTCCCTCTCTTCTATGATATAAGAGGAATAACACTCCTTTCAGAATCATAAGCCACACTCCACTCTCTTCCAGTCTTATTATAAAGCAACTCGACTTTTTTTCTCAGGAACCCAGTCTTTTTCATGATCATGCATGCATGCTGAGTCACTTGACTCTTTGCCATCCCATGGACTGTTACCCGCCAGGTTCCTCTGTCCATGGAATTCTCCAGGCAGGAATACTGGAGTGGGTTGCCATGCCCTTCTCCAGGGGATCTTCCAGACCCCAGGATCGAACCCGTGTCTCTTACGTCTCCTGCATTGGCAAGAAGGTTCTTTACCACTAGTACCACCTGCTACTGCTGCTAAGTCGCTTCAGTCGTGTCCAACGCTGTGCCACCCCATAGACGGCAGCCCACCAGGCTCCACTGTCCCTGGGATTCTCCAGGCAAGAACACTGGAGTGGGTTGCCATTTTGGAAGCCCCTTATTTTCAATCACTTCTTACAGAATTTGACAGCAACTTTGTCTCACATTTTGAGGGTATTTACTAGGGAATTTGCTACAATGGCTACAGAAATTGTTTACTAAATTTACAGCATAGTCTAGGAGTTTTATTTTAGATTTGCTTAAAAGCCTTTATTTCTGCCATATTGAGAGGAGATTTTCCAGAAATAAAACTCTTGGTGATACTCAAAATGTTCTTCATTTCCTTTATTGTGGCATCTTGGGACTTGATGCAGGCTGATGACCCAGGGGAGAGTTTGACTGAATGTATGGTCAGGTCCCTCAAGATGGTTGCTCTCTTGCTTTCTGTACATCCCCAGCTGGTCCCAGCTGGACCAGCCAGTCTGCCTCCTCTATATTTGAAGCACATGGCTGGCCTTCCTCCATACTGGCCACAGGCTCCATCTAGGGATTGTTCTTATCAAAATGATTGCTGAGAAGTAAGCTTATGCTGGTTTTCCTGCTAACTAATAAGCCCACCTGAAGTTTATTCCCCCATAACTGATAACAACCCCCACCCCTAGAAAGTGAAGCCGCCACCATGTCCTGTCTGCTGCTTCAGACAAGTAAATTCCCCCATCAGTTAAGCTGCTGATGTTTCTGTTGTTGACGCTGGGTTTTCTTTTCAGCCTTGAAGCTGGGCAAGCACAAGCCTTGTAGGCCTGTGGGGTATAGCCCAACACAAAACAAGTACAATTTGGAAACAATTGTTTTAAAAAGATCTCACCTGCAAGACTGACATTTAATTCCTAGCTTATCTTCATTATCTTGGAATTGGTCAATCATTTTCACTAGATGGTGAAACCCTTAAAGGTAAGAACCATATTTTCTTTATTTTCATGTAACAGAATATAATGTCATTTCATGCAAATGGTGGAAACTAGGTAAAAATCATAGGAATAATTAGAAAAATAATTTCCCACTTGTTAACCATCTTCATGCTTTTTGTATTCATAATAAGACCAAGTAGCAAATGTCTTGTGAAAACAAATGTTTTTGACATTGAGATTGGAGGTCTTTTCTGTATTTGCACTGTCGCATCTTTGCTACTCATGTCAATGACTTGCACACAGTAAGCTCTCAAGGGTGGAATGAATAAATAAAAAGCAAAGGTTCATTATGGAATAAAGAAACACTTAATTTTGGATGAAGAATGTATTAATATTGCCATCTATTTGCGTTTCTTTGAGTCATACTCCACATGTTATCTTAACCTACATTTATTTTGAGAAATAAAAATGATATATAGGTTTAAACATTTATATAATTACTCTCCCAGTTGGCACTAGTTGTAAAGAACTCGCCTGCCAATGCTAGGATATGTAAGAGAAGAGGGTTAGGTGTCTGGATCAGGAAGATCACCTGGAGAAGCGCATGGCAATCCATTCCAGTATTCTGCCTGGAGAATCCCATGGACAGAGAAGCCTGGGGGGCTAAAGTCTACAGGATCACAAAGAGTTGTACACCACTGAGCAACTAACACTTTCACTTTCATAATTACTCAACCTGGGTTCGATCATTGGGAAGATCCCCTGGAGAAGGAAATGGAAACCCACTCCAGTATTCTTGCCTGGAGAATTCCATGGACAGAGGAGCCTGGCGGGCTACAGTCCATGGGGTCTCAAGAGTCAGATATGACTTAGCAAAAAACAACCACTACCGCCTAAACAGGTTTTTAGAAAAACTTGTAATTATTGATATGTCATCTTTCTACTTCTCTTTTGACTCATACTTAAGGAGAAATTTCTGAATTTTTGTTTATTTCAATCCTAAAGGCATTAAGATGTAAAACAAATGTATTGGGCTTGGTTGCCTATTAACAGGAGTAAGAAATCACTCTGCCTTCCAAGAAAGTAATTAAGTACCCTTACACAAATTAAATCTGGTACCTACAAATTATAGTATGCAAACAAAATATCACTACTTTAATCATTTCATATATGAAAAACTAGGGCACAAGAAATTTCTGCAACTTACTCTGGCTCTGTTTCCAGGCTTACAAACTCCTGCCTTGACTCTGTCTTGGCCATTTCATAGATGAATACTTGGGTCACCTCTTCTGCCTAACCCAGGACCTCTCACTGGGCCCTGAGGTTTCAACAGACCCTAATTGCTCTGGGCATGTGCAAGTCAGCACAGTCAGAGCTTTGTGTAGAGTAGGAACTCAGCAAATGGCTTTTACTTGAACTCAGCTGCTGTGATTACTAGATCATTTGTGATTCTACAGATGAACTTCTATTTTCCTTCCTTTCCTTTCTGCCCGCCCTTTATCAGGGGAAGAATCAAGAAAGGTTGTTCATTCCAACCAGATAAATACATATGTGCAAGGATCACACATGTTTAAAAATACATAAAATAAAATGGGAACGGCAGAACTAGTTTCCTTTTCATCACTCAGAGATTTTAACAAGTACAGTGTTTCACATTATAATGAATAACAAAATTGATCCCAAGGGGGATTAAAATGGCTTAGGTTTCAAAGAGACAAAATAGTTCTCAAATTATTTTTCTTCTGGCCTTGTCAATCAAATGGAGTCTAAATTATCCCTCCATAGTTAATTTTTGAAATCAGGATGATAAGCAAGTGTAGGCCCAGGAGTTATCTTAAACTTCTCCCTCTCCCTAACCCTGTTATCTAATCTAGCCCCAGATCCTGTTAATCCTACTCCTTAATATCTCTTAAGCCTTCCCCCTCTGCCACTGCTTTATTTCTCTCCCTGATTTCTAACCATCTCCCTGAATCTAGTGCCATTTCTGTCCGTTTCAGCCTCAAATCTATATCCAGAATGATTTTTCTAAACTCAGAATTGATCATGTACTCTTGGGCTTAAACTTTCTCTGTGTCTCCTGAGAAACTACGGTGAGTCACTTGGTAAGGCATTATGTCAAAGAGATTCCACAAGCCTTGGATAGTAGTACTGGCTCTGGAGACAGAAAATGAAAATAGAAAAATGTTATGATGCATGAAACATTAGGGCAAAAAATTTTTTCAGTGCCCAAAGACAAGGATTAATTAAATAAATAGGGTACATCCCAAAGGTGGAATACTATGCTGCCATTAAAATTCATTTTGTAAACGAATATTTAATAATCTATGGAATATATATTCTGAAGATGGTCTTATGAGAAAAAAGCATAATATTACTTCAAAATATTTTGAAATTGAACTTACGAGCTTGACAGTACACAATAGGTTGTAGGTTTTAGGAAAAGGAGGAAAATTTCTGAACTAAGTGGGTCATTACAAGTGCCATTTTGATAAGAAAAAAAAGAGAGAGAGGTGTAGTAAGCTTCCATGAGCAATGTTAAGTCCCATTACTGAACCCCTGACTTCCTACTTTTGCATTCCAGTCCTCTATGATGAAAAGAACATCTTTTTTTTGGTGTTAGTTCTAGAAGGTCTTGTAGGTCTTCATAGAACTGTTCAACTTCAGCTTCTTTGGCATTAGTGGTTGGATCATATGCTTGGATTACTGTGATATTGAATGGTTTGCCCCGGAAATGAACAGAGATCATTCTTTAAATTTTTATATTGCACCCAAGTACTGCAATTCGGTACTTGGTACTTGCAAGTTCCAAAGAATAGCAAGGAGAGATAAGAAAGCCTTCCTAAGTGATTAATGCAAAGAAATAGAGGAAAACAATAGAATGGGAAAGACTAGATAGCTCTTCAAGAAAATTAGAAATATCAAGGGACTATTTCATGCAAATATAGGCACAATAAATGGTATGGACCTAAAGGAAGCAGAAGATATTAAGAAAAGGTGGCAAGATATGACTCAGCAGTCCCACTGCTGGGCATACACACCAAGGAAACCAGAATGGAAAGAGACACATGTACCCCAGTGTTCATTGCAGCACTGTTTACAATAGCCAGGACACGGAAGCAACCTAGATGTCCATCGGCAGATGAATGGATAGGAAAGCTGTGGTACATATACACAATGGAATATTACTCAGCCATTAAAAAGAATGCATTTGAATCAGTTCTAACGAGGTGGATGAAACTGGAACCTATTATACAGAGTGAAGTAAGCCAGAAAGAAAAACACCAATAGAGTATACTAACGCATATATATGGAATTTAGAAAGATGGTAACGATGACCCTATATGTGAGACAGCAAGAGACATAGATGTAAAGAACCGTCTTTTGGACTCTGTGGGAGAAGGTGAGGGTGGGATGATTTGTGAGGGTAGTGTTGAAAAGTGTGTATCATCACATGTGGACCTGATCGCCAGTCCAGTTTTGATGCATGGGACAGGGTGCTCAGGGCGGGTACACTGGGATGACCCTGGGGGATCTGATTCATATCCAAAAACCACTACAATATTGTAAAGTAATTAGCTTCCAATTAAAATAATTAATTAAAAAATAAAGGTAATTTCTTTTTTAATTTATTTATTTTAATTGGAGGCTAATTACTTTACAATATTGTAGTGGTTTTTGCCATACATTGACATGAATCAGCCATGGGTGTACATGTGTTCCCCATCCTGAACCCCACTACCACCTCCCTCCCCATCTCATTCCTCAGGGTCATCCCAGTGCACCAGCCCTGAGCATCCTGTCTCATGCATCGAACCTGGACTGGCAATCTGTTTCACATATGATGATATACATGTTTCAATGCTATTCTCCTATATCATCATGCCCTCGCCCTCTCCCACAGAGTCCAAAAGACTGTTCTATATATCTGTGTCTCTTCTGCTGTCTCACATAGAGGGTCATCGTTACCATCTTTCTAAATTCCATATATATGCGTTAGTATACTCTATTGGTGTTTTTCTTTCTGACTTACTTCAATCTGTATAGTAGGCTCCAGTTTCATCCACCTCATTAGAACTGATTCAAATGCATTCTTTTTAATGGCTGAGTAATATTCCATTGTGTATATGTACCACAGCTTTCTTATCCATTCTTCTGCCGATGGACATCTAGGTTACTTCCGTGTCCTGGCTATTGTAAACAGTGCTGCAATGAACACTGGGGTACACGTATCTCTTTCAATTCTGGTTTCCTCAGTGTGTATGCTCAGCAGTGGGATTGCTAGGTCATATGTGGGCCCGTGGCTGATTCATGTCGATGTTAGGCAAAAACCACTACAATATTGTAAAGTAATTAGCTTCCAATTAAAATAAATAAATTATTTTTAAAAAATAAAGGTAATTTCTATTAAAAAAAAAAAAAAAAGGTGGCAAGAATACACAAAAAAGCTCTACAACTCTGAAGGATGGGATGGGGAAGGAGGTGGGAGGGGGGGTTCAGGATGTGAAACAGATGTACACCCATGGCTGATTCATGTCAATGTACGGCAAAAACCACAAGAATATTTTAAAGTAATTAGCCTCCGATTAAAATAAATAAATTAAAAAAAAAAAAAAAGATCTCAATGACCCAGATAACCATGATGATGTGATCACTCACCTAGACTCAGACATCCTACAGTCCACAGTCAAGTGGGCCTTAGGAAGTATCACTATGTACAAAGCTAGTGGAGGTGATGGAATTCCAGCTGAGCTATTTCAAATCCTAAAACATGATGGTGTGAAAGCACTGCACTCAATATGCCAGAAAATTTGGGAAACTCAACAGTGGCCACAGGACTGGAAAAGGTCTGTTTTTATTCCAATCCCAAAGAAAGGCAATACCAAAGAACGTTCAAACTATTTCACGATTACGCTCATCTCACATGCTAGCAATGTAATGTGCAAAATTCTCCAAGCCAGGCTTCAACAGTACATGAACCAAGAAATTCCAGATGTTCAAGCTGGAATTAGAAAAGGCAGAGGAATCAGAGATCAAATTGCCAACATCCGTTAGATCATGAAAAAAAAAAAAAAAGACAGAGAGAGAGAGAAAGCAAGAAAAAGCAAGAGAGTTCCAGAATAACATCTACTTTGGCTTCATTGACTATGCCAAAGTCTTTGACTGTGTGGATCATAACAAACTGTGGAAAGTTCTTCAAGAGATGGGAATACTAGACCACCATACCTGCCTCCAGAAAATCTGTATGCAGGTCAAGAAGCAACAGTTAGAACTGGATATGGAACAACGGACTGATTCCAAATTGGAAAAGGAGTACTTCAAGGCTGTATATTGTCATCTTGCTTATATAACTTATATGCAGCATACATCATGTGAAATGCTGGACTGGATGAAGTACAAGCTTTCAAGATTTCTGGGAGAAATAGCAGTAACCTCAGATACACAGATGATACCACCCTTATGGCAGAAAGTGAAGAGGAACCAAAGGGCCTCTTGATGAAAGTGAAAGAGAGTGAAAAAGCTGGCTTAAGCTCAACATTCAAAAAATGAAGATCATGGCATCTGTTCCCATCACTTCATGGCAAATAGATGGGGAAACAATGGAAACAGTGTGAGACTTTATTTTGGGGAGCTCCAAAATCACTGCAGATGGTGACTGCCGCCATGAAATTAAAAGATGCTTGTTCTTGGAAGAAAAGGTTTGACCAACCTAGACAACATACTAAAAATGATGTCACTTTGCCAAAAAAGGTCCATCTAGTCAAAGCTATGGTTTTTCCAGTAGTCACATATGGATGTGAGAGTCAGACCATAAACAAACTGAGCGCTGAAGAATTGATGCTTTTGAACTATGGTGTTGAAGAAGACTCTTAAGAGTCCCTTGGACTCCAAGGAGACCCAACCAGTTCATCCTAAAGGAGATCAGTCCTGGGTGTTCATTGGAAGGACTGATGTTGAAGCTGAAACTCCAATACTTTGGCCACCTAATGTGAAGAACTGACTCATTTGAAAAGACCCTGATCCTGGGAAAGATTGAAGGTGGGAGGAGAAGGGGATGACAGAGGGTGAGGTGGTTGGATGGCATCACTGACTCAATGGACATGAGTCTGATCAAATTCCGGGAGCTGGTGATGGACAGGGAGGCCTGGTGTGCTGCAGTCCATGAAGTTGCAAAGAGTTGGACACTATGAATAACTTAACTGAACTGAACCAAAGTGGACCCCTGACACTTTTTTAAGACTTCAAAGTGGGTCACAAGGGGACTACAGCTACAACACATCCCCCTTTAAAGTAATTGTGTCATTCAAAGGGTGAAAGCCTTCAGTTATCTTTCAGTTGTAAAAGCTGAATAGAGTTCAGGCAGACTGGACTGTGATGTCTTGGTCCTAGAGAATCATCAGTATTTTAAGTCCCAACTCTGCCACTTTTTATTTCTGACTTGAGGCTACTTCCTAACCAGTTCTCACCTCATTGCCCTTGTCTACACAATGAAGATGATAATAGTACCTTGTTGTTGCTGTTGTTCAGCAGCTAAGTCATGTCCAACTTTTTGCGACCCCATGGAATAAAGCCTGCCAGGCTCCTCTGTCCATCGGATTCTCCAGGCAAGAATACTGAAGTGGGTTGTCATTTCCTTCTCGAGGGGATCTTCCCAGATCCAGGGATCTAACCCACATCTCCTGCATTGGCAGGTGGATTTCTTTACCACTGAGTCACCAGGGAAGCCCAATACTCCCTACTCAGAGAATTAACTGCAGCAAAGCACACAGACCAATGATTCTCAACAGGGGCGACAATCCCCTGGGGACCTTTGTAATATCTGGATATATTTTTGATTGTCGTAACTGGGGTGGGACATACTACTGGAGTCTAGTGGGCAGAGGCCAAGGGTGTTGCTCAACATCCTGCAATGCACAGGATAGTCCCATCCCCCAAATCCACTTAAAGTCAGTTAGTGCCTGGCTTCAAGAGAACTTACATCATAAACTCACGCAGTGTTAGCTATTATTATGATGTTCTCCAATCATGTACCTCGGATTTTCTTTTTAATCTCTGTTGACATTAACAAGCAGAATTCTTATAGTGTGAATGCTTTTCTTTTTGAAACAGTCTCCATTTCTTGGTCAGCAAGTAGTTTCATTCGTCTTCTAACGTATAAAGCATACTCACTTCTACCTCCCAGGGGGAAAACACAAAATTCCGTATTGTAATCGCGCAGCTCAGTGTCCACGATCTGCGGGTATCATTCACTTCTGCCCATCAGTCCTACCCAAATGTGTCACCTGTCCCCTGCAGACCAAAGGAGCAGATCCACCACACACCCAAGGCTGAAACCTGACTTGGTGCTTCTAGAACTGTCTGTGAGGAAGAGCTAAAGCTTGCTCAGTTGTTAGTTTTTTCCCTAATCCATCACAGACTGACAGTTTAAAATTTTAAGTAAATCATTGGAAAAAAATCTTTTTAAAGACATGCAAACAGTCTTGGTTTTTTATTATTAGATTTAACAGGCATAAAATTACTTTTCAGTAGATATAACTATAATAAACACAGCACAAAGAAATCAAAAAGCTTGCAAAATTATACACATTGCTCATTAAAAGCATATGCATAGGAGATTAATATATATAATTACTGTTACACTTGTTATAGTAAGACAGTAGTTTCTGTATTAAATATTTTATACAGACTTTGAATTAACACTGTACACATCAATATACAAAGCTTTCAGCGTGAAAAATGAGTTTATTTCTGGTTTACTAATTCACATACTCTAGGTCAGATTGACAAGAACACCTCTCAGGAAATACTGTGTATGTAAAGTGTTACTATGTTTTGTGTTTTTTTTTTTAATTTATTTATTTTAATTAGAGGCTAATTACTTTACAATATTATATTGGTTTAAATGTCATATTTTCAACATTCATTTTCAAGTCTTCAAAATTAATCAGTTCCAATAATTTATCTTGCAAAGTTAAATTATTGATAAAATTTAAGGTAACTTATTGGTAAAATTAAAGGTAAGATTTTAAATTATTTTTTGGTAAAAGAAATGGACTTTCTAGGTGTTTTCTTTGGATGGAAAGCAGTAGTCAAAGCATTCTATCACACAGGCTGCTCTCAGCATGTGGGTTCTGCAGTCACTGATGACAGAAAAGAATAGAGACCATTTGTGTGAGGAGGATTACGGGCTAGATTTGCAAAGCAGTACATCAGCTGCCCACATTTTATTGGTGAGCATGAAGCACATTGTCCCATCTATTAGTTGATATGCACCGTTAGAAACTCAGTCACTCATATCCACTGTTACTGAGTTGTGATAACAGTTATCACAGTTATTTAGCTGTTCAGATCCACTTGTTCAGAAATCTGATCAAGGTAAGATCCAGGTGCTCTTCCAGATCAAAATGAGAAGTCAGGAAAGGTTTCCTGAAGGAGGTCATACCTGAAGGAACCCATTGTTGGTTGTCATGTACTGACTGGCTGGCTCAGCAGTAAAGAATCTACCTGTCAGTGCGGGAGATGCAGGCTCCATCCCTGGGTCGGGCACATCCCCTGAAGAAGGAAATGGCAACTCACTCCAGTATTCTTGCCTGAGAAATCCCATGGACAGAGGAGCCTGGCAGGCTACAGTCCATGGGGTCACAGAGAGTTGTACAGGACTTAGTGAATAAACAAAAACAAGTAATTCACTCAAATGTCAAGGCCCTAAATCCCCGATCATGATGGTTCTGGAGATGGAGCCTTGACAGGTGATTAAGACTGGTAAGGTCATAAGGGTGGAGCCCCTATGATGAGCTTAGTGTCCTTAAATAGAGGAGGAGAGACCAGAGCCCTTGCTCTCTCCGCTCTGTGTACCCGGCAAGAAGGCATCAGTCTGACAGCCAGGAAGTGAGTCCTCACTGGGTACAGAATCAGCGGGCACATTAATCTTGGGCTTCCAGCCTCCAGACTGTGAGGAGTAAATAGTTGTTTAAGCCACCTGGCCTAAAGATGAAGGGGATTCCCAGCTCAGAGTTGGACATGACTGAGCAACTGAACACATCAGTAACAGAGCATGGGAGTAAAATCCAAGGATTGTTAAGAGATCCGTATGAGCTGTATTATCTCACAGGCCATCAATGCTCTGACTCTCCCCACATCACAAAGCAAACTGTTTTTTGGGTTTTTTTTTCTCCATGGGGATAAAAGTGTCTGGCAGCTGCAAAAGTGGGCAACCAACAGTTTTATCCTAAAATATAGTACGTTTGCATTGCAAAATATTCACACATTCAGGTCAAATGTTATTAAGCCGGCATCCTAATTGGAAACCTAACTTTGCAGCAAGGCTTAAGATTCTTGACTCTTATCTACGAATCTTTCAGCTGCCTCTGGTAAGCAGCCCATGTTTTATTGGGTTATTTGGCAGTTTTTTGCTTCAGGAGGTAAAACTGAACATGAACCATATCAAGATAAATCATGTGCCTGTCAGCTCATTTAAAACTCGGTGAACAGCTTTTCTAAGCTCTGACATTTCTTGCTTTTTCATTGCACTGAAGTTTCTATTGGCTATCTCTTCTAACACTCTTTAAACTCTAGAAACCACTTTCTGTTAAGTGAATTTGTGAACCTGTAATAAGAAAGATAGACTTGAATTAGATACAAGGACTTCTCTAAAGGCTCTTGCTATTAGTAAGAAAAGGTTACGTTTACTTAAAATATAGAGTTTTCTGGAATTGATGAAATTTCTGTTACCACATTAAAATTATGTTCACCAGGAAGTGAATAATGGGTTGCAAAGTTGCTAAACAGCTGATTTTTCAGTAATGCATAGACTCAATATTGAGTTTTTTAGTTTCCAGATTCATGGTTTAATTGGGTCACATTAAAAGAGCAAGTTCTATATTTAACTACATGGAGATAGTGGAATTATTTACAGTTTAAGATTTGGGCCTACAACATTATTTTCCAAGTAATTCATTCTAGGATTGGCTTTTAAATAAATGTTATTTGAAAAAGTTTAGCTACTACATACTTAGCAATTTCTTCTTATGCTTCAGTTTTTACCATGAATGGATATCAAATAAAACCCGTCATCTCCCACCCTCACAAGAAAAAAAAAAAAAATTTAAAAAAGCCTTACAAGAAATTTGTGGCAAAGTTTGAATATGGTCCATAAGTTGTATAGTAGTATTATAGTAATGTTAAATGAGAAGCAGTGAGAAGCTTGGGGGTCTCCAGGGAGGCCATGGGCTTTGCTTTTCTCTCTACTCTCCATTTATGGGGAGCAGAGAGAGCTCACATGGCCATCCCTAGAGAGATATAAAGAGGCAGCAATCCCCAGGAAATAATGGCTGTGAAAGTGGAAGTTTCATTCACTCATGGAATTCTCTGACTTTTTGCAACCCTGTGGACTGTAGTCTGCCAGGCTTCTCTGTCCATGGAATTCTCCAGGCAAAAATACTGAAGTGGGTAGCCTTTCTCTTTTCCAGGGGATCTTCCTGACCCAGGGATTAAACCCATGTCTCCCACATTGCAGGCAGTTTCTTTACCATCTGAGCTTCAAGGGAATAATCCCTGTAGATGCATTTAAGCAGATGGGATCCTAGATAAACACAGGGTGTCCACAGCCTAGGGTGAAGCCTAGGGTGAAGTATGAAAACAGCTGAAACATTCCCAAGAGGGACTGTGTTATAGCTTAAGGTCTTGTCCAGTGTGATAACATGCAAAGAGTGACCCCGAAATAGCAAGGAGAAGGACTGAGCTGAGGGAACTTGAGGTGAGCTTGAAGGGTGAGTTAGTAGGACCCTTAGCTTAAGGACCAGATGGGTAATAGACCAAAGGAGATATTATGACAAAAAAAAAAAAAAAAAAACAGAAAACCAGTTCCTTCCCCACAGCCTTGTGAAGAACACAACACAATGCCCTCAGTACATAGACATATACCTGTAGAAAAAGAGATATCGATGGTGAGATAAACTTCAATTGTCTGAGATTTAACTTCCACTATGTGATGGTTTTAGAAAAGGCAGAGAAACCAGAAATCAAATTCCCAACATCCGCTGGATCATTGAAAAAGCAAGAAAGTTCCAGAAAAACATTTATTTCTACTTTATTGACTATGCCAAAGCCTTTGACTGTGTGGATCACAACAAACTGTGGAAAATTCTGAAAGATATGGGAATACCAGACAACCTGACCTGCCTCTTGAGAAATCTGTACTCAGGTCAGGAAGCAACAGTAGAACAGGACATGGAACAACAGACTGGTTCCAAATAGGAAAAGGAGTATGTCAAGGCTGTATATTGTCACCCTGCTTATTTAACTTATATGCAGAGTACATCATGAGAAACGCTGGGCTGAATGAAGCACAAGCTGGAATCAAGATTTCCAGGAGAAATATCAGATATGCCAATGACACCACCCTTAATGGCAGAAAGCAAAGAACTAAAGAGCCTCTTGATGAAAGTGAAAGAGGAGAGTGGAAAAGTTGGCTTAAAGCTCAACATTTAGAAAACTAAGATCATGTCATCCAGTCCCATCATTTCATGGGAAATAGATGGGTAAACAGTGGAAACAGTGTCAGACTTTATTTTTTGGGGCTCCAAAATCACTGCAGATGGTGACTGCAGCCATGAAATTAAAAGATGCTTACTCCTTGGAAGGAAAGTTATGACCAACCTAGACAGCATATTAAAAGCAGAGACATTACTTTGCATACAAAGGTCCATCTAGTCAAGGCTATGTTTTTTCCAGTAGTCATGTATGGATGTGAGAGTTGGACTGTTAAGAAAGCTGGGTGCTGAAGAATTGATGCTTTTGAACTGCAGTGTTGGAGAAGACTCTTGAGAGTCCCTTGGACTGCAAGGAGATCCAACCAGTCCATCCTAAAGGAGATCAGTCCTGGGTGTTCATTGGAAGGACTGATGTTGAAGCTGAAACTCCAATAGTTTGGCCACCTGATGCAAAGAGCTGACTCATTTGAAAAGACCCTGATGCTGGGAAAGATTGAGGGCAGGAGGAGAAGGGGACGACAGAGGATGAGATGGTTGGATGGCATCACCTACTCAATGGACATGAGTTTGAGTAAACTCCAGGAGTTGGTAATGGACAGGGAGGCCTAGTGTGCTGCAGTCCATGGGGTTGCAAGGAGTTGGACACAACTGAGTGACTGACCCGAACTGAACTGATGTGATAGAATGAGGGCTCCAAACAGAATTAAATTTAAATTCACTTGTTAAAAAATGTGGGTGTGTGCTGAGTTACTCAGTCATGTAGCCCGCCAGGATCCTCTGTTCATGAAATTTTCAAGGCAAGAATACTCAAGTGGGTTGTCATTTCCTATCCAGGGGATCTTCCCAACTCAGAGATTGGAGCCGTGTCTTTCTCCTGCATTGTCAGGCGGATTCTTTACCACTGAACCACCAGGGAAGCCCAAATGATGGCCCTTTAAAAAGTAATGCAAATTATAACACAAAAGACTTCAGTTTGTGATCTGAAATTCATACCTTGCTACTTCAGAGTGTATTTTAAGTCTTCTAAAATCAGTCTATAGTTCCTCTTCATGATGGAGCATAACATAACTTTCATTAGAGCTAAAGAAATAGTGTTGGTTGAATATGGATCCTGTTCAAAGTGCTCTGCAGTGTTCATATCACACATGATGTGATATGGGATGGCCATGTCTAACTTTGAGCTTGTGTTACTAAATCTGAGTAAATACATCCCAATATGTATACTCAGAGTATATCATATAAGGACTGAATCTTTGCCAGTAAAGTCAATGGAAGGCTTTGCTTTTATACAAAAATTCTGTGCAAAATCGTAGCTCTGGCTGTGTTTCTTCATTCCATTTCTCTCTGATCTCAGGATTCCGTGTCTGCCAGTGGCTTCATTCAGTCTATTTGTGGGAACCAGTGCTTTCTATCTCGCTGGCAGCTGTGTTCTCTCTGTAGGATCATCAGTCTTCTGCAAGCTGTGGTGATAGGATGGGTTTTTAAGCTCTTCTGGCGGAAAAAGTCACTTCCTGCCCTAAGAGAAAGATGAAAGTGAACCCCACACTGTGCAGAAACGTGGACACCATGACACTCCCTGCATTGCACGGTTCGGCTTCCACACTGCGTCCCCCCACTCCACACACACTCACTCACTCAGAACCTAACTGCCTCTGCCTTCCCTGACCTGGACCATATGAGCTACATCCACTTCTTAGCTGCTGTCACATCCGTTCAAGCGAAGGCTATTTCCAAATACTTGGAGACTTGGCTTTATAGTATTAAAAGTTCATATTAGTACCTGTGTTTCTGACTGTTATCTGCCTATGGCCTAACATAAGACTCCTACAGTCTTTGAAATGTGCACACCTCACATTAAAAAGTAACTGCCATCAAATTTGTAGTGAAAATCACGAGCTACATTATAGAAAATGGTGTTAGGTTATGGTCACCGATTATTGGGATGCAAGGGAAGACATCTATATTACTGATTCCTTTCTGTAACTTTACTTTGTGTGCATGCCTGCTAAGTCGCTTCAATCGTATCTGACTCTTTGTGACCCCATGGACTGTAGCTGCCAGTCTCCTCTGTCCATTAGGATTCTCTAGGCAAGAATACTTGGGTGGGTTGCCATGCCCTCCTCCAGATCTTCCCGCCCCAGGGATTGAACCTACGTCTCTTACATCTCCTGGATTGGCAGGTGGGTTCTTCACTACCAGCCCCACCTGGGAAGCCCCGCAACTTGACTTTGCTGCTGCTACTTCTAAGTTGCTTCAGTCGTGTCTGACTCTGTGTGGCCCCATAGATGGGAGCCCACCTGGCTCCCCCATCCCTGGGATTCTCCAGGCAAGAACACTGGAGTGGGTTGCCATTTCCTTCTCCAATGCATGAAAGTGAAAAGTGAAAGTGAAGTCGCTCAGTGGTGTCCGACTCTTCGCTACCCCATGGACTGCAGCCTACCAGGCTCCCCCACCCATGGGATTTTCCAGGCAAGAGTACTGGAGTGGGGTGCCATTGGCTTCTAAGTCAATACAAATTATAAAGGCAGTTCAGGATCTGTCTCTGTTGTTTTCATATATAGAAAACAACCCATGGAGGGTCTGCAACATGGTTTGAATAACCAGAGAAACAACTTGTGACTCTGGAAAGAGTCTTAGGGAGAAATAAGGACACCAAAGTGTCATGGTAGAGCCCCCTATGTGGACCTTTCTCCCGCCTTCATACAATCCTGCCTGCAGAGATTCAGGAGTTATCATTAAGTAGTTTCATTTCGCTGGAGAGTTGATCCAGTTTCTCCCAAAGCCAGGAGCTGGTGGGGAGCACGAAGACCCCACTCCCAGACCACTAGTGCTCTTACTCATGGATCACGCAGTCTGGAGACGGGACAGCGCTTTGTCACAGGGAGTCCTTTAACCAGTGGATATAATGCATGCCTCTGATGGCAAGAATGCCCCGCAATGCTGGACAGCAGGTGTCACAGGCATGCTCTCTCTCTGTAATTCCTCAGTGAGAGCCCAGGATGAGCTCAGAGGACCAGGAAGACAGATTCACGACCCTCAGTGGAAGATGAGAGAACAGCACAGAAAACTGATTTCCACTGGAGGTCATTCTGTCCTTTAGACTTGGTTCTCAAGGCTCTCAACTTAAAACAGAAGGGAACATAGATGTAACTAAAGCTAGATTTAGAGGCAGCCAGGCAAGGGTAGTTGGAACCATAAACCTTAAAGACATATAGCCAGACAGAGAAAATAGCATCTCCCCAAACACTTTGCAGAGAACGTGAGATTAAAAGGGAACATCCCTAGTCTCTACTATAAATCCAGTAGAGCTGCCCACCCTAGGGACCTGGGCTGAACTGTCTGAACCATAGAAAAGAAATGAAGGGCAACAGCAGCTTTCTCCCATGGAGGGTTTGACCTCTATCTCAAATGAATATTAATGAGTATTTTTCTTTTCATTCTGTTAAAAATGCAGTGGCTCAGTGGTACAGAATTTGCATCCAATGCAGGAGATGCAAGAGTTGTGGGTTCGATCCCTGGGTCAAAAGATCCCCTGGAGGAGGAAATGGAAACCCACTCCAGTATTCTTGCCTGGAGAATCCCATGGACTGAGGACCCTGGTAGGCTGCAGTCCAGGGGGTCGCAAGAGTCAGATACGACTTGGCGACTAAACAACAACAAAAAGGTACCAATTGATTAGCCAATCAGATTCAGCCTGCCCAGGGCACCAGTGTGCCCATCCCAGCCATGACCCCACAGACGTTAACTTTAAATTGTTAACATGTTTTTCACCATGAGTTGTCTTTTTTGCATTTATTTTGATTTTTTTTTAAATATACTACATCAAAATATTATTTTGATCCTGAGTTTTCTGGCTCCCTCTTACATTTTTTTGTGCCTGTACTAGCTTCCTAGGACTTGCTGTGACAAATTACCGTGAACTGGGTAGCTTAAAACAACAGAGCCTATTCTCTCACAGTTCTGGAGGCCAGAAGTCTGAAATGCCACTATGGCCACACTTCCTCTGAACCCTCTAGGAGAGACAGTTCCTTGCCTCTTCCAGTTTCTGGTGGCTCTAGACGTTCCTTGGCTCGTGGCTCCATAACTCCAGGCTGTTTCTGTCTTCACGTGGCCTTTTCCCCCCATGCCTCCATGTATCAGGTCACCCTCTGCCTTTCTCTAATAAGGACACCTATCACTGGATTTAGGGCGGGGTTTCATCTGCCTAACTGACAAGTGCTCAGTCATGTCCGACTCTTTGTGACCCCACAGACTGTAGCCCTCTGGGCTCCTCTGTCCATGGGATTTCCCTGGCAAGAATACTGGAGGGGGTTGCCATTTCCTTCCACAGGGGAGCTTCCTAACCCAGGAATGAAGCCCCAGTCTCTTGTGTCTGCTACAGTGGCAGCCAGATTCTTTACCATTAGCGCTACCTGGGGTTTCTTTTGGAGATTCTTAATTACATTTGCAAAGATGCTTTATCCAAATAAGATCACATTCGCAGGCTCCAGGGTTAGGATCTGGACATACCTTTGGAGGCCACTGTTCAACCCTATGCAGCACCCAAGGCAAGTACTCCATCTAGTCTCAACCCTGCCACAGAGATGTGTGTCCCTCACACATTCTCTATCTCAGGGGTCCCCAACCTCCAGGATCTAATGCCTGATGATCTGAGGTGGAGCTGATGTAATAATAATAGAAATACATTGCACAATAAACATCATGCATTTGAATCATCATGAAACCATCCCCTGGACCTCATCCGAGGAAAAATTGTCTTCCATATAATGGGTCCCCGGTGCCAAAATTGTTGACAACTACTGCTCCAGGCTCATTATGAGAGGGTCATGGCTGGTTCCCTTAGGTGGTGTGGAAAGAGGGCTGAACAATGAAACAGTGACCAGCACACACAGAAAGTGTAAGTGAAGTTGCTCAGTCATGTCCGACTCTTTGCGACCTCATGGACTGTAGCCCACCAGGCTCCTCCATCCATGGAATTTTCCAGGCAAGAGTACTGAAGTGGGTTGCCATTTCCTTCTCCAGGGGATCTTCCTTCTCCAGGGGTCTGCCACATTGCAGGCAGATGCTTTTACCAACTGAGCCACCAGGGCAAAGAGTAAGGACTTTTCTGTAGTCCACCCCATCTGCACAGAGAGCACGTGGCAAGGGAGACAGAAATGACATGTTTTCATGTTGAAGTCTTTCACAGAAGGTTGGAAAATCAGTTGTACAGAAGTCATCAAACTTCTGTTGTTGCAATAATATGCCTTTTGGGGTTTGTTTCACATAATTTTCTTTGTCCCTTGACTTATTTTCTTTCAATATTTATTTTCAATATAGGTATATAGGCTTCCCAGGTGGTGTGATGGTAATGAATCTCCCTGCCAAGGCAGGAATTGCACAAGATGCATGTTCGATTCCTGGGTTGGGAAGATCCCCTGGAAGAGGAAATGGCAACCTACTTCAGTATTCTTGCCTAGAAAATTCCATGACAGAGGAGCCTGGTAGGCTACAGTCCATGGGGTCACAAAGAGTCAGACACAACTAAGCAACTGAGCACATATATACATGATTGAGTTTTTGAAAAACCACAGCTGCATGGCTATTTTAAACTGAAATTCTTCGAGCATGATCTTCTTCCTATGATCGTGGGAAAGAGCAAGCTACTTTAAAAACACATATGCACACACTTCTTGAAGCCATATGGAGATCTTATTCATGCAAATAGAAGTCTGGTTTTCTCCTGATTTCCCACAAGGCGCTCATTACCTTCAGTAGGACTTACAGAAGAACCTTCTCTTACTAAAAGTCATTCCTTGACTTGGCTTTTAAATAGGTACCTTTCTCCTTGCTATCACAATGTTGTCAAGGAGTTACAAAATAAGAATAAGGACCACAATCAGTTTTGTTGACCAACTTATGTCTTTTACCAAATTAAAGAACCAATACAATATTGTAAAGTAATTAGCCTCCAATTAAAATAAATAAATTTAAATTAAAAAAAAATCTTTGAATCTCTCTGTGAATCTCTATAATATTAGACAAACCATGACTGTTATCTAAAAAAAAAGTGTACAAATTCTATGACTTTGAAAACCTCATATTTAATACGCTTAAAAGTCGGCATCATGGGGGCAAATTATTTGCAGGTTGTGAGACAGGATGAATAATCTGATGCCATATGGAGACTATTTATGAATGAGAGCAATTTCTACACTGTTGATCATACATAACATAAACAATGGAAATGAAGTGAATTATTAGCTTTCCATTATTTTCTGTATTACACTTAATGATCAAATTGAGAGAGCAGTTTTTGAGTCTCTTATACATGTTTCACTATTCGTTAGTTAAGGAGGAATCAATTGTGTTTGCTATTTTGCTACTTTAACCCCAGACATATTTTCCTCTTCCTGAATGTCAACTGAAATTTCATGGAGCAAAGAGTTACATAGCAGAATATTAGGTCAACAGAAACTTTTGCTAAAGGGAGTTAAATCTTAGGGAACTCATCATGAGGAGGAGGACGTCCAATAGAAGGTGTGCGAAAACAGGGGGTGGATAGGTGGATGGCAGTTACGGAAAGTGAGGATTCTGATTTAGCTTTGGGTCGGGGTGGATAGGTGGATGGCAGTTACGGAAAGTGAGGATTCTGATTTAGCTTTGGGTCGGGGTGGATAGGCGGATGGCAGTTATGGAAAGTGAGAATTCTGATTTAGCTTTGGATCTTTCACTCACTGTCTACCCCAGCTTACACCCTCATGAGTACTGTGGAGAATAGACTCTAAATGCACACTGTTGCTGTTGCTGCTCAGTCCCCAAGCCGTGTCTGGACTCTTTGCCACTCAACGGACTGCAGCACACCAGGCTTCCCTGACCCTCACCATCTCCTGGAGTTTGCCCAAGTTCATGTCCATTGAATGAGTCATGCCATCCAACCATCTCATCCTCTGTCACCCTCTTCTTCTCCTGCCTTCAGTCTTTCCCAGCATCAGTGTCTTTTCTAATGAGTTGGCTCTTTGCATCAGGTGGCCAAAGTATTGGAGCTTCAGCTTCAGCATCAGTCCTTCCTGTGAATATTCAGGACTGATTTCCTTTAGGTTGGGCTGGTTTGATCTTCTTGCAGTCCAAGCAGCTCTCAAGAATCTTCTTCAGCATTTTAATGCCACAAAAATGCTGTATTGCTTCTCTTAAAAAACTACAGGTGTCAAATTTCTCTTTCCCTTGGGAACAAAACAACAATATTGATTGATTGAGCACCTGTAAGTTGCAGGTACTGATATGGAAAGTGAAATGGATTGAGGTATAGCCCCTGCACTTAAGGAGCTTACAGTTAGGACCTTTACAAATTTTGGATTTGCAATGAGAAATTTGCCTATTGTAGGAAGTTATGGCTCAATGCCTCCTGTTATTCTTAGATAGCCAAAGGAGAGAAAGACTGGATGTGATGAAAAGGATGTTCTGTAGAGGAAGTTTAATGAACAAGGCACTTTCTGGGCCACAGATGAGAGATAGGTGCATAGGCAGTGCTGGTCTCAGTTTTAAGATGGCAGCAGGCAGTGGACATTTCTGCTTCTCAGAGCCCATCTTGATGCAAGTTTCTGCTTTAGAGTAAGAGGCTTTCTGAAGCATTTAATTGGCCCTGTATCTCTGAAATCCTTACAATCAGACCCACAGCTTCATCCTCATCATATCTGCCTCATGTCTGCAGGAGATAAGAGACAACTTAAAAGCTGCCGTTGCAGGCTTCTGGCTCTCCATGCACATTCTTAAGTGAATATTTGCTTTTGTGGGGTGCAAGCCAGTTGTTGTAGTCAGTTGTCAACTAACGCTGTGTAACAACCTATCAGTTGAAAGCTAGTGAAAAATCACTAGCTACCAATACAGCACTGGCTTTTCTTGATCCCAGGCCTGAGGGATGGCTGAAGTGGTTTTGCTTTGTAGTTAGCCATATGGATTTAGCCTCAGGTCAAGTTCATTTCTGTCCCACTTGTTTCATTCTGAAAACCAGGCTGAAGATCAGCAACTAGCAGGGATAAGCTCTTCTAACAGCAATCTTGGGGCCATAGAAGTAAGTTGGTTTATCTATCTATCTGTCCAACTATCATTCATCTATTTATTTAATAATATACACATTTTTATTAAATAAAAAGATGATCATTTATGGGCTTCACTTGTGGCTGGGTTGGTAAAGAATCCTCCTTCAATGCAGGACACCTGGGTTCAATACCTGGGTTGTGAAAATCCCCTGAAGAAGGGAAAGGCTACCCATTCCAGTATTCTGGCCTGGAGAATTCCATGGACTCTATAGTCCATGGGGTCACAAAGAGTCAGACACAACTGAGTGGCTTTCACCTTCACTTTCATTCAGTTCAGTTCATTTCAGACGCTCAGTCATGTCTGACCCTTTGCAACCCCATGGACTGCAGCATGCCAGGCTCCCTGTCCATCACCAACTCCTGGAGTTTACTCAAACTCATGTCCATTGAGTCAGCGATGCCATTCGACCATCTCATCCTCTGTCGTCCCCTTCTCCTCCTGCCCTCAAACTTTCCTAGCATCAGGGTCTTTTCAAATGAGTCAGTTCTTTGCATCAGGTGGCCAAAGTATTGGAGTTTCAGCTTCAACATCAGCCCTTCTAATGAACATTCAGGACTGATTTCCTTTGGGATGGACTGGTTAGATCTCCTTGCAGTCTCAAGAGTCTTCTCCAACACCACAGTTCAAAAGCATCAATTCTTCAGCACTCAACTTTATTTATAGTCCAACTCTCACATCCATACATGACCACTGGAAAAACCATAGCCTTGACTAGACAGACCTTTGTCGGCAAAGTAATGTCTCTGCTTTTTAATATGCTGTCTAAGTTGGTCATAACTTTTCTTCCAACGAGTAAGTGTCTTTTAATTTCATGGCTGCAGTCACCATCTACAGTGATTTTGGAGCCCCCCAAAATAAAGTCTGTCACTGTTTTGACAGTTTTTCCATCTATTTGCCATGAAGTGATGGGATCAGATGCCATGATCTTTGCTTTCTGAATGTTGAGCTTTAAGCCAACTTTTTCACTGTCTCTTTCATTTTCATCAAGAGGCTCTTTAGTTCTTCTTCACTTTCTGCCATAAGGGTGGTATCATCTGAATATCTGAGGTTATTGATATTTCTCTCAGCAATCTTGATTCCAGCTTGTGCTTCATCCAGCCCAGCATTTCTCATGATGTACTCTGCATATAAGTTAAGTAAGCAGGGTGACAATATACAGCCTTAAAGTACTCCATTTCCTATTTGGAACCAGTCTGTCATTCCATTTCCAGTTCTAACTGTTGCCTCCTGACCTACATACAGATTTCTCAGGAGGCAGGTTAGGTGGTCTGGTATTCTCATCTATTTCAGAATTTTCCACAGTTTATTGTGGTCCACACAGTCAAAGGCTTTGACACAGTTAATAAAGCAGAAATAGATGTTTTTCTGGGAAAAAAAAAACTTTCACTTTCATACAAAATTTATAAAATATACAATAAAATACAACATTTATTATTACATTATTTATTGATTATAAAAATACATACTCATTTAACACTTTTTTTCACATCACATTCATTTGCTCACATTCCATTGGCCAAAGCAAGAGACGTGGCCAAGCCCAAAGTCAAGGGGATTCGAAATACATTCCATCCCAGGGGGAGGGTACAGTATAAGTGCCTGGCATTAAACTTTTTGACTCTAAGTGGCTAACTTTAAGCTTTTAATTGCCAAGGCATCCATTTCAAAGACATATTACCAGCTGTATGGCAGAGCTACTAGTAAAACAACCAGGTAAGAAACTAACTTTTCCCGCCCATGATGTTCTTATAGAAGCCCTGGGTAACCTACATACCACCTGAGAGATCTCCCCCTCCCCGCCTGGGCCCTAATTGCTACTCATTTGTTTTAAATTCGCCAATAAAGAGTAAAGCCATAGACTCCCCACCTTCAAACTCGACAATGGCAGAGCCACAAGTCTTCCTTTCCACCTGCAACTTCACTGTGTGGCCCTTCTGCATGCCGTGTATCCTCTAGGACTTGTGAGTAATTTATCTTTTTTTTTTTTTTTTTCAAAGTTTCTAATTGCTGATGCTGTGGTACATCTTGCAATCATAGTAAGAAACCGAAGGGCCAGTCTAACCATAACATTGTTTCCCTTCCCAGACATGTCTGTTCTGGCTCAGGACAGGTATACTTTCTCAAATGAGTGCTCCGGGCATTCCTAGCCAATAGCATCATTATTGATAGGCAAATTGATACAAAAACATCAGGGGAGGTTAGTGAAGAGGGATGGAACAATAAGCCTTCTACCAGACCAGGTGAGGCTACAACCTTTGTGGTGGTTTAGTCATTAAGTTAAGTCCAACTCTTGCAACCCCATGGACAGTAGCCCTCCAGACTTCTCTGTCCATGGGATTCTCCGGGCAAGAGAACTGTACTGGGTTGCCATTCCCTTTTCCATGGGATCTTTCCCACCTAGGAATCGAACCTGGATCTCCTGCATTGCAGGCAGATTCTTTACCAACTGAGCTACAAGGGAATCTTTGTAATTACTAGGATTTCCATAGTGACTAAATGCTATAGACACTGGCTCTCCCATTGCTGTGCCCTACACTTGCACTTCATCCCATGTTACCGCAGATAATATGAAATACCATGAGACTATCACGTGCCTTAGGTTACTGGTGTCCTCCTCACCTTCCCACCTCCCTGCACGTAACAATGTTATTCAAGTCCTCATCCAATATTAAGAACTACCCAATCCCAGAAACACATTTTGAGAGTCTGTTTCCTGGTGACTCAGAAGGTAAAGAATTCACCTGCAATGCAGGAGATTCTTTGATCCCTGAGTCAGGAAGATCCCCTGCAGAAGGTAGCGGCAACCCACTCCAGTATTCTTGCCTGGAGAATCCCATGGACAGAGGAACCTGGTGGGCTACAGACCAGCCAGAGTTGCAGAGTCAGACACAAGTGAGTGATTAACACTTTCCTGAAACTACTCCTGGTACCAATCACATTGTCAGAAGCAGAAAATTATGTTATACCTGGTTTATGTTCATAATACTTTGTGCACAATCATACTAAATATTCAAATTTTATACATCCAATAGATAGGCAAGAATTGATGTTGTAAAAAATACACCCAATCCCTCTATAAATCTCACTGTTCAAAAAACACATGCAAAATTTTGGCTCTATTCCCTGCTCAAATCTTTGTAACAAATATTGAAAATCCTCAAGCTTGCTAAGAGTTTTAAAGACACAGGCTTATATTATGCAAATTCTATACATTTAGTGCTAATCAAAAATTGTGTCTGTGAGGAACTGCAAAATAAAATATATATGAAAGCATAGTAATAATTGAAAAATTTGGTTTATTAAGGTAAGTTGTAGCTGAAACTCATCAATCGCCCAAGAATGTTATAAATATATCATCTTTGTGAAAAGAAACAATAAAAGGTAAAGGGTACTTCACTGATGAAAACGAGAATTTTGAAGAAAAGTTCAAAAAGACTCCATGCTTCAGTGCTTAGTCACTTAGTCGATTCTTTGCTACCCAATGAACTGTAGCCTGCCAGTCTCCTCTGTCCATGGGGTTTTTCAGGCAAGAATACTGGAGTGGGATGCTATCTCCTCCTCCAGGGTAACTTTCCAACCTAGAGATTTGTACTAGATATCTAACTGCTCATTGTTTTAGGAAAAAGAATGAGAATAAAGTCTAACCTCAAAAAATCCCTTAGGCTTCCCTAGTGGCTCAGATGGTTAAGGATCTGCCTGCAATGCAGGAGAGACCTGGGTTTGATTCCTGGGTTGGGAAGATCCCCTGGAGAAGGGAATGGCAACCTACTCCAGTATTTCTTGCCTGGAAAATCCCATGGACAGAGTAGCCTGGCGGGCTACAATCTATGAGGTCACAAAGAGTCGGACACAGCTGAGTGACTAACATATATATCAAAAAATCCCTTAGATTGTCGAACAATTAGTTTCTTTAGTGTCATATCTCAGATTTTTTTTAAAAGTATGAAATACAGATGTCTCTTTCTTATAAACTTACAGCATAAACAATTCATGAAAATATGCATACTAATCAAAAAATGTCTGTTTCCTGCCCAAGGAGGTGTCCTGGCTCTGACGAGTGAGATTATCTCTGATGAAAATGTGATTACCACATTTGGCAATGAGGAGACACTGCTATGAACCTTTAATTCACCATCTGTTTGTTCTTACAAACTGGACACCTTAAAAGTCTTCAACACACACATGCAAACAAAGCATATTGTATTATAATCTGCGTGATGATCAACTCATTATTTCCACCTGGTGCTGAAGTGCATCTCCTCAAGGAAAAGGATGTGGAGAGCTCTGGAGCGTGAATCCAGTGCTAACCAACACAGAGGGGCTGTGAGAACAGAAGTCTTCTACTGCACACGAGGGTGCTTCCTGTCCTGTCTGGGAGGGTCTGAGGACATACGAATGGCTCTGTTCTTTCCTAACTCTGCCTTCAGGTAAAGCTGCCGCTGCTGCTGCTGCTGCTAAGTCGCTTCAGTTGTGTCCGACTCTGCAACCCCATAGATGGCAGCCCACCAGGCTCCCCCGTCCCTGGGATTCTCCAGGCAAGAACACTGGAGTGGGTTGCCATTTCCTTCTCCAATGCAGGAAAGTGAAAAGTGAAAGGGAAGTTGCTCAGTTGTGGCTGACTCTTTGCTACCCCACGGACTGCAGCCTACCAGGCTCCTCCGTCCATGGGATTTTCCAGGCAAGAGTACTGGAATGGGTTTCCATTGCCTTCTCCATCAGGTAAAGCTAGAAACATATATTATATCCCCCAGGGACTGCAAGGACAGGATAAGAAAGGAGTTGGATGACTCTCCTGCACTCAGGTGTGATGGATGTGAAGACACAATCTGCCGACAGAGTGGGAGCTCAAATCATGGCTGAGATGACCAGAAGCAATTACTGGCACAGTCGCAACCTTCCTTGACAGCTTTTCCCTTCTCTCCCAATAAATATTTCTTTAGGGGTGGGGGCTGGGAATCAGTTATAAAACCCCTACAAGGGAAATGATATATACAATAGGTCTAGCTCAGGAACTTTATTTTCCATAGATTGACTTGGTTTCCATTTTGAACTTCCCTTCAGCCAAATAACAGGAAACAAATCCAATTTCTTTAGGGTTAATGCCAGGAGACCATGTGTCCTGGTTTGCCTGGGATGGTCCTGGCTTACATTATATTTTCCCAGCCTGATTATAAGTGCTCTCAAATGTGTCTTGTTGTCTGTATGTGGTCACCCTGCTAATCACTCCCCAACCCCAGGTCATCTCAGAGTTCTCAGAGGCTTACATGCTTTGGCATAGGAGAAGGGGACAGGTTAAATTATATAAGCTCTCTCAGAAGTGCCCATCTTTTGGCCTGTATAGATAAGCAGGTGTGGGGCCTAGGACTTTCTTCCACCTCTCTGCCATGCCTGGGGATTAGCATCTTTTCAAATATGTCCACATACTCTAGGGGAATTCACCTGCCCTCACCACCCCAGGACCAGGTATCAGACAACTGTGGACAGTTCCTATGCTCCAGAACTCAATAATATTTAAACTAGACAATCCTAAACCTGCTTGCCCTGCCTTTCCTGGTTTTCCCAAGAAACTGCAATAAATGTTCTTATATCCTGTTTTTCCCCTCCCTCTGCCTCCTGACTGGCCCTGGTGCCTCCCTGTGTGGCCCTACATGGTATGGTATGAGCTTCCGCTTAGGAACTATGAGTAACGAACTATCTTCATCATCTAATCTGTTGGCCTTATTATCACTCAAATCTTCTATTAATACACTGGATACACTCTTTTTGTCTTTCCTCCAACCAGGGGCATCTTTTGTAGTTAAGCAGGTTTAGAATGAAATTTTACTTTCCTCCTGCTACTGGTCAAATATTTTGTCTGAATATCATGCCCCAACCATTAAATGTCAGAGGCCACAGGTCTTTCTTGCTCTCAGCCTTGTCTATGATGTGTGCTCAGTCGCTCAGTCATGTCCGTCTATTTGCAACACCGTAGGCTGTAGTCCACCAGGCTCCTCTGCCTCGTCTATAGGCATAAACTTTATTGAATGCAAAGGGGAAAAGGAAATACTAGGTGAAAAATTCAGAAATTAATGCCAGAAATATCCTGTTACAGCTTTGTGTTTGCTTTCAGGAATGTGAAGCTTTTCCAAAGACAGTTCTGAAGGGAGAGAAGCCCAGGAAAGAGTGCACAGGAAATGGTAAGCTGAATCTTGAAGTTCATAGGAAAGAAAGTAAAGGCTTACAGGAATGAGGCTGTGGCTGAAGGTATCCTTAAGGATTTCCATGGAAATGAGGACTACCAAAAGTTCAGTAAATTGATCAAAATGCTCACATAATGGGATTTCTGCATGTAGACTATTTTTAAAAGAACTAGTTTCTCCTATGCTCCAGCTCTAAGAAGAAGTCTGTGATTAAAGTAAGTTCTGCCAGTAATGTTGACTTCTGAATACCAAAATGTTCTTTTAAAAGGCTTTGGGTATAAAAAAAGAAGCACAAAAAGGGCTATTCTAAGTACGTGTGTATGTTTTTCCATTCTCCCTCTTCCTTCCCCCCACCCTGGTAAATGTATATTGAGTAGTTCATTTAATAGAAGCTTTCTTGAAAACCACAGTCCATGTGGTAAGGTTTGTTTTACATGGGTCACTAATATGGAAAGCTTTGATACCTTCTGTTGAAAGTAGAGCAGTCAATTAATTCCATGAGTGTGAACTTGGCATCATATCCAATTTACCCTTAGGGGAAAGCTGCCAGCTTTCCAAATACTGGTTTCTAAATAAAATACTCGGTTCCCTGACTTTAAGTCAAAGCATGTTGCTTTAATTCATGAAGCATGAACTAAAATTCTATTCTCTGTAATCTTATTTCCTATAAAGGAGTCTTGGGCAAAATGTGGCTTCAGAAGGATAGGAATTCTAACTTCTTACAGAGAGATGCATGCCTATCTTGCTCAGCCTTTGTATTAGTCAGGATATGATGGGTTATGCTGCAGTAACAAACAATTCAAAATCTCAGTGGCTTCAAGCAAAAAATAGATGTAATTTCTCCCTCATCCAATATTTCCATCAGGGATTGGCAGCTGTGCTCTTTTCTGCCTAATCTCTCAGTGATCTGTGGTGATGGAAAAACTGTATTTCAAGTCTTGCCTCTTTCTATGCCAGAAAGAGAACATTCTGGAGAAGCTTGAACTTGCTAGTACATGCTCCAACCCACACCTCATTGGCCAATGCTGGTCTCGTGACCCCACTAAAGCATGACAGAGCCAGAAATTCAATCCCTATGAGTCCAGAGGAGAGGATAACTGGATCTGGGGGAGTTGCCCCTATAACTACCAGAGGTCTTTTTAAGAGAACCAACTTGAACTATACAAATACACATCAGATCCCACTGTGTTGCCTGCGGGGTATATTCCATAGCTCTTCCAAGGGTCCAAACCACTTTTATTTCACCCTCAGTAGTTAATCCTTGTTTCCTCTTGTCTTCATTTCAGAATTCTCTAAGCATTGAATTTTAGATGCCAATTAATTAATGGCATCCTGTCCAATTAATCGAGAAGCTTGCACATATAAATGCACATTATAAACACCTGGGAAACTTTACAAAACATTAATATCCAAGCACCACCCAAAAACCAATGTCAGAATGTTTGGGGTATGAGAGTAGCACACACTCATCATTACCTTTTAAAGTCCCACATGTGAATCAAAAGTGCAGCAGAAAAAAACACTGTTGCAATGGCTTGAATTAATAGCTTCCTGTTTGTCTCAGCACTAACACTTCAGAAGCCTCAAGAATGAAACACACTAAATGTATGAACTCGTTTCTCCTGTTTGAGCAAGAGGAATTCTGCCCTCAGATCCTACAGTGCATTTCTTAGCAGAGGAAGATCACACATCCAAATATATTCCATGGGATGTCAACCATTGATCTTCCCACCATGAAGTCAAGTTTCTAGGAAACATTAGTTATAGAAGTGAGATAAGAGAGCCAATTAGTTGAATTTAGAAACTTGAAATCATCCTATCCATCCTAGTCAACTATTATTGGGTCAAATATCACCCCCAAATTTAGAAACTCAGAGTAAGAGCAATCACTTATTTTGCTGACAAATCTGAATACAACATGCTCTAGGTAGTGTGTCATCTGGGGTCACTCATCTGAGCTGTGCTAGCAACCCCAAAAATAGCTCCCTCCTTCCCTGGAGAGCCGCTGCTGGCTACCTGTCCCTCTCCATGAGGCTTCTCCGTGAGGCACCTTTGTGCTTTCCCACAACATGGCTGGATTCCAAGGGAAAAAAGCTCAAGAGAATCAGGTCAAAAATGTAATGCCTTTCATAACCTACAAGTCACTATCCAGTCACAGGTCCACCCACATTCTAGTGGAGGAATGAGAGACCCCACCTCTCAATAGAATCTCAAAATCACACTGTACACATCGTACGTGGATGGGAGATGTTATTGAAACCATTTCTAAAAATACATTCTTCTATATATTCTCAATCATTTTCCAAATGATTAGCAGAATTCTATAATGATTTTAAAATCACTAGCTCTGGGATAAAACTTAGAAGCTCTTTACACTGAATGCATGAACTTGATTGGTTTCCTACCCACCTACCATCACTTATGGCTCAATTTTCCATCATAAATGGGAATGAAGATAATAAAAATAATAGCTACCTCACATGCAAGATGATTATAGATGCTGTTACTTTCCCACCTTACACCTATTTTGATAGATAGAGTGCCTGATGAACTATGGAATGAGGTTCATGACATTGTACGGGAGACAGGGATCAAGACCATTCCCATAGAAAAGAAATGCAAAAAAGCAAAATGGCTGTCTGGGGAGGCCTTACAAATAGCTGTGAAAAGAAGAGAAGTGAAAAGCAAAGGAGAAAAGGAAAGATATAAACATCTGAATGCAGAGTTCCAAAGAATAGCAAGAAGAGATAAGAAAGCCTTCTTCAGCGATCAATGCAAAGAAATAGAGGAAAACAACAGAATGGGAAAGACTAGAGATCTCTTCAAGAAAATCAGAGATACCAAAGGAACATTTCATGCAAAGATGAGCTCGATAAAGGACAGAAATGGTATGGACCTAACAGAAGCAGAAGATATTAAGAAGAGATAGCAAGAATACACAGAAGAACTGTACAAAAAAGATCTTCACGACCCAGATAATCACGATGGTGTGATCACTCACCTAGAGCCAGACGTCCTGGAATGTGAAGTCGAGTGGGCCTTAGAAAGCATCACTACGAACAAAGCTAGTGGAGGTGATGGAATTCCAGTTGAGCTATTCCAAATCCTGAAAGATGATGCTGTGAAAGTGCTGCACTCAATATGCCAGCAAATTTGGAAAACTCAGCAGTGACCACAGGACTGGAAAAGGTCAGTTTTCATTCCAATCCCAAAGAAAGGCAATGCCAAAGAATGCGCAAACTACCGCACAATTGCACTCATCTCACACGCTAGTAAAGTAATGCTCAAAATTCTCCAAGCCAGGCTTCAGCAATATGTGAACCGTGAACTTCCTGATGTTTAAGCTGGTTTTAGAAAAAGCAGAGGAACCAGAGATCAAATTGCCAACATCCGCTGGATCATCGAAAAAGCAAGAGAGTTCCAGAAAAACACCTATTTCTGCTTTATTGACTATGCCAAAGCCTTTGACTGTGTGGATCACAATAAATTGTGGAAAATTCTGAAAGAGATGGGAATACCAGACCAACTGACCTGCCTCTTGAGAAACCGTATGCAGGTCAGGAAGCAACAGTTAGAACTGGACATGGAACAACAGACTGGTTCCAAATAGGAAAAGAAGTTCATCAAGGCTGTATATTGTCACCCTGTTTATTTAACTTATATGCAGAGTACATCATGAGAAATGCTGGACTGGAAGAAACACAAGTTGGAATCAAGATTGCCGGGAGAAATATCAATAACCTCAGATATGCAGATGACACCACCCTTATGGCAGAAAGTGAAGAGGAACTCAAAAGCCTCTTGATGAAAGTGAAAGTGGAGAGTGAAAAAGTTGGCTTAAAGCTCAACATACAGAAAACGAAGATCATGGCATCCGGTCCCACCACTTCATGGGAAATAGATGGGGAAACAGTGGAAACAGTGTCAGACTTTATTTTGGGGGGCTCCAAAATCACTGCAGATGGTGACTGCAGCCATGAAATTAAAAGATGCTTACTCCTTGAAAGGAAAGTTATGACCAACCTAGATCGCATATTCAAAAGCAGAGACATTACTTTGCCAACAAAAGTTCATCTAGTCAAGGCTATGGTTTTTCCTGTGGTCACGTATGGATGTGGGAGTTGGACTGTGAAGAAGGCTGAGAGCCGAAGAATTGATGCTTTTGAACTGCAGTGTTGGAGAAGACTCTTGAGTCCCTTGGACTGCAAGGAGATCCAACCAGTCCATTCTGAAGGAGATCAGCCCTGGGATTTCTTGGGAAGGAATGATGCTAAAGCTGAAACTCCAGTACTTTGGCCACCGCATGCCAAGAGTTGACTCATTAGAAAATGAGTCATCTCATTTGATGCTGGGAGGGATTGGGGGCAGGAGGAGAAGGGGAAGAGAGAGGATGAGATGGCTGGATGGCATCACTGACTCGATGGATGTGAGTCTGGGTGAACTCTGGGAGTTGGTGATGGACAGGGAGGCCTGGCGTGCTGCAATTCATGGGGTCGCAAAGAGTCGGACACGACTGAGTGACTGATCTGATCTGATCTGATACAGTAACATTTGACCTGAGTTTTCATGTTTTAGCCAAATTTTACTATTTATGTTTATATTTATATTAAAATAAGCCAGAATATTAGTAGACCTCTGCTTCATACTTTGAATTTCTTCTATTACCACTTGTCTAGTAATGTGTGATACACACATGGAATGAATCAGGTTCTTCCAATTTAATGTGTTTACATCTGTAACTTGATCATCAATTTCTCATCTCTTTATGTTAAACTTTTCTTATAACTAATATCTCCATTTCAAATATACTAAGTGAAACAAATCAGACAGAAAAAGAAAAATATCACATAATATTAATTATATATGAACTCTTACAAAATGATACAAAAGAACTTATTTACAAAACAGAAACATACTCACAGACTTAGAAAATAAACTTGTGGTTACCAAAGAGGATAGATCGATGGGTGCCACCTGGGCAGGAGGTATAAATTAGGAGGTTGGGATTAACATATACACCCTACTGTATATAAGATGGGCTTCCCTGGTGGCTCAGTGGTAAAGAATCCACCTGCCAATGGGGGTTTAATACCTGGGTTGGGAAGTTGGGAAGTGGTAGGAAATGGCAACCCACTTCAGTATTCTTGCCTGGAAAACACCATGGACAGAGGAGTCTCCAGGGCTACAGTCCACAGGGATGCAAAAGAATTGAACACAACTTAGCAACTAAACAACAATATATAAAATAGATAATCAACAAGGTCCTACCTTATAGCACAGAAAACTCTTACTCAATACTCTGTAATAACTTATATGGGAAAAGAATCTGAAAAAGAATAGATATAGGTATATGTATAACTAAATCACTGTAAACCTAAAATTAACACAACATAGTAAATCAGATATATGTCAATATAATATTTTTAAATTTTTTTTAAAAAATAAGAAAAATAATAGCCTCCCAAAGATGCTTATGCTCTAATCCTTAGAACCTATGAATATTTTGTATTTCATGGCAAAGGGGAATTAAGGTTGCTCATGGAATTAAGGTTGCTAATCAGTTGACTTGAAGATTATCCAGGATTATCTGGGTGGGTCCAATATGATCACAGTTCAGTTCAGTTCAGTCCTCAGTTGTGTCCAACGCTTTGGGACCCCATGGACCGCAGCATGCCAGGCCTCCCTGGGATCCTTAAAAGTGAAGGTGAGAAGCCGAGGAAGAGTCACAGTCAGAGAGATGCCCTGTGCCTCAACCAGCTGTTGCTGGCTCTGAAAATGGAAGGGGCCACCAACTAAGGAATGTAGACACCTCTGGAAGGTGGAAAGGACAGGAATGGATGCCACTCCAAAACCTCCAGAAGGAATTTGGCCCTGCCCGCATCCTCGTTTTAGCACCATGAAATCCTCACTAAACATCTGACCTCTAGAACTGCAAGAAAATAAATTTGTCTTGTTTTAAAGCCACTAAGTGTGATAATGTTTTACAGAAACAATAGGAAACTAATACAGTGGCTTACTTTTGATATTTTGTAGCTGAACTTCAGACTAACTTGATTTTTGATTTTCCATGCTTCGATGGAGTTCTTATATTTAATTAGATAACTGAATATTCTGTATCAAAATGGACTAATAATGAGAAGGCCTATGATTTCACAGCATCTGCTTATAGTAGAACATTCAAAGGTATCAGGAAAAATTTAGACATGCTTTGTCTTATAAAAATATCTATCAAGTAAATGTACTATGAATGGAAGGAAAGACAGTATTGATGAAACTATTGGGGCTGAAATATTTGTAGACTTCACTGAGAAAATCGACAATGCTTACTTTTAGCAACTTTGCTTAAACTACCAGATACTTTCACCCCTGAGGCTTCCCGGGTGGCTCAGTGGTAAAGAATCCACCCGCCAGTGCAGGAGATGCAGGAGACACAGGCTCAGTCTCTGGGTTGGAAGAGTCCCTGGAGAAGGAAATGGCAACCCACTCCAGTATTCTTGCCTGGGAAGTTCCAAGGACAGAGGAGCCTGAAGGGGGAGAGTTCTTAAACTAACAATATTATGGTCTACAGAAAAGTGTCGGATGAATGTGTCAACATTTATATATTTATTAGTCATAAACTACAATCTTAAAAAAGAAGATATGTAACTTTATGCAAAAAATAAGCCTGTGGTAAAAATAAAAATATCTTTTGAAAAATTTCAGTAACATAGTATTAAAGAGAATGCCTGAAAAGCCAATTGATGTATGGCAATGTGTTCCATACATGACTACTCACCTCATGTTATTTTAAACCTTCAGATGGTCAATATAATGTTTTCTTTTAATATAATGCACATGGTTATATGTTACATTTTTATTTAAGTAATTTTACATTTAAAACTATTCTTGTGACTACAACCGTATATCTGTATGCCAACACGTAAGAACAACTTAAGCTCAGTATATAAGTAATTAAAAGATATAAATGATTTTAGTACTTCATTAACTCTCAAAATACCTTTTAATATGATAAATTACATGGTCAAGTGATTCATAATTTATTATATGCTTAAATTGGTGACTAAATCCTGTCCATTGGAATTGGTGAAATACATACATTATTCATAGTTCATCCAAATAAATGATGATATTCTATCATTCAAAAAGGAAGCCATGGTTGCCAAAATATATAGATATTTACATACAACAGTTGGAACAACTGAAATACCAGGATATTTCCTCTTCGTTTGAAAAGTTTCAGTTCTTTTCTTCTTCCTAATTTCAAACTTTCTCCTCTCTCACCTAGGTGAAAACTTGCCTCTCAGTTCTCAGGGGCTAGAGTGTTAATGCAAGTTCAAGTTCACCTGCCCAAAGCACAGTAAGGCCAAACAAATTGAAACGTCGGAGCTTGGAGCAGAGAAATGTTTGCTGTGGAGATATGCAAGATAGCTCAAGCCCTTTAAAGCCTGAAGCTCCCCGAACAGTTTTGACAAAGCATTTTAAAAGGGTAGGTGCAGTGGGGATATCTCAGGGTACCTGATCAGCTTTTGCACAATTCTCTGACTGGTTCATGGTGAGGGAACAGGGTAATGTCATGTGGGTTAACATTATCAGTCCTCAGGCCCCAGAAGGCCTGGGGCTATATGCTCATGGTCATCAAATCATTAACATCTTCCATTTGGTCAAGAGTTTTCACACCTGCAAAACAACTCAGAAAATGCTCATCAAATACTAGTATCTAGGCACTTCAGAGAGGAGCTAAAGCAGAGGATGCAGGGCAAGGCCTGTCTTGGGGAGGCCCCTTAGACTGCAAGTGTGCATCACAATCACCTGCTGTATTTGCAAAATGCCAGTTCCTGGGCCCTACCTGGGCTTCCGATTCAGTAAATTTGGACTGGAACCCAGGAATCTGCATGTTCATAGCCCTTGATAGCTCAGTTGATAAAGACTCTGCCTGCAATGCTGGAGACCCCAGTTCGATTCCTGGGTCAGGAAGATCCACTGGAGAAGGGATAGGCTACCCACTCCAGTATGCTTGGGCTTCCCTGGTGGCTCAGCTGGTAAAGAATCTGCCTGCAATGCAGGAGACCTGGGTTTGATCCCTGGGTTGGGAGGATCCCCTGGAGAATGGAAAGGCTACCCACTCCAGTATTCTGGCCTGGAGAATTCCATGGACTGTATAGTCCATGGGATCGCAAAGAGTTGGACATGACTGAGCGACTTTCACTTTCTTAGATGATTCTGATGCAGTCCTTTCGTTGGAGAGTGAGGAGCTCAATTTGAGGAATATAGCATCAGTTTCACACCCTTTGCATGTCCCTCATGGCTACAAGAGTGATATTTCCAAAATGAAAGCAGCATCTTTAGCAGAGTATATAAGAACATTCAGCAAAATCACCAATGGCTGGCTCTCCCACCTCCTCTGCAGCTGGGTTCAGCCTCCATCTTCAGAGATGTGTGACCCTTGCATCCCTGCTGTGCGTGCCCACAGCTTCCAGTCCCCTGGAGATATGGCAGTGCTTAGCAAACTCCCAAGGCTGTCTCACATCCTGCAAATCCCTGCTGAGTCCTTGACTGGTCCACCCAAATATGGCTCGCCCCAAATATCAAGTTGCTGGCCCTGCCCACTGGCTTGCCGCAGAGTTGTGGCTGTAACTGACAGTCACATGAACACCTTTCTCCAGGGACAAGTAAGCTGATGGGCATTGTGGCAGTCCTCCCTGCCCTGGATGAACTACCAGGATGGGCATCAGCAGCAGCACCTGGGTATGATGCCACAGACCCACACCATTCTTCCCCAAGGTTCAGCAGTGTTCATGAATAAAACCTTCTCATGTTGCTGCATGCTTTTGATCAGTTCCTAGAGTGCTAGAAAATGGCTGATTTTAAGAATTTTTTCTAGCTTGAGAGCTGCTTTATGGGGGAGAGGGTTTGTCCTGCCAGAGTCAGAACCACTCCCATAGCAGATGTAAACCCCTGAGAACTCCTCAGAAGAGCCTTCACACACACACATACACACCCTGCACTCCCTTGTGTGTGACTACGGAAAACTATTGATCACCAGGGAAGTATGTTGTGTTCTTCAGTTGCTAAGTTGTGTCTGACTCTTTGCATCTATTTGGAATTAATGTCCCCCTAGGTAGAAGCTCAGGTCAAGGCATGAACTTACCCTCTTCTAGCGACCACCAGAACCCATTTGTATGGTGGCAGGCCAAGGCAAATGCGGGTCTCTCCAGGCTTCTCATTTTTCAAAACAAAATTCAAAGACCCTTTCCCCTCCAGCTCATTACAACTAGTAGCAGATTCAAAGGAGTGCCTCCAGCTCATGTATAATTTTTTTTTTGATTGGCATATAGTTGCTTTGTAATGTTGTACTGGTTTCTGCTGTACAACAAAGTGAATTGGCTATATGTATACATATATATCCCCACCCTCTTGAGTCTCTCTCCCATGTGCCCCCCACATCCCACCCCTCTAGGTCATCACAGAGTGCTGAGCTGAGCTCCCTGTGGTATCCCGCAGCTCCCCACTAGCTATTTTACACATGCTGCTGCTGCTGCTGCTAAGTCACTTCAGTCGTGTTTGACTCTGTGTGACCCCATAGATGGCAACCCACCAGGCTCCCCTGTCCCTGGGATTCTCCAGGCAAGAGTACTGGAGTGGGTTGCCATTTCCTTCTCCAATGTATGAAAGTGAAAAGTGAAAGTGAAGTCACTCAGTCATGTCCGACTCTTCGCAACCCCATGGACTGCAGCCTACCAGGCTCCTCCATCTATGGGATTTTCCAGGCAAGAGTACTGACAGTGTATATATTCAATGCTACTCTTTCCATTCATCCTACCCACTCCTTCCAAGTCTGTTCTTTGCATCTGCACTGCTATTTCTGCCCTGCAAATAGGTTCATCAGCACCATTTTTCTAGATTTCATGTATATGTGTTAATAGATGATATTTGTTTTTCTCTTTCTGACTTAGTTCACCATGTATGACAGACTCAAGCCTAAATTTAAGACTTTAGTTTAGAACTAAAACCAGTACCTGCTCAAAGTATAACAGAACCCATTGCAACACTGTGAGAACTTGCCAGGTGCTTCGAAATAATTTCCTTCCAAAATAGTTCATGAGCCCACAGTGCAAACATTCCAAGACAGCTTCAACAACAATAACAGCAGCAACAAAAAGATAAAGGATTGTTTAAATAAGCAAATAAAATACACAAATCTTTTTCGTGTCTTGTCTAGATTGATCTGATTAGCTCATGAGAATAACGCCAAAGCCTTGCCAGGGCATTGCAGGTTTTCTGCCTAGGTCTAGTTGGAAAGAGAGAGAAAAACTACATACAGCTGTTCCAAGGCTGGGAATCGCTGTGTAGATCTGACAGCAGCTGTTTGCATGCCAAATCGTTCCAGCAACTTCTAATTAAATCCAGCTTAGGAGAAATTTTATGATCTGTGTCACATGATTTCTGTTTCTGGGATGTTTTCTGTCTCTGTTTTGAAAGCCCCTCCAGTGAAGTCTATTTTCTTCTTCTTAAAGGGCTAATTAATCCAGAGGCAAACATGGCATTTTATTTCTGAGGTTAGAACACCAACAGGAATCAACCACCAAAGTTCTAAGGGACAAGGGAGTGTCCCCCAGCACCTTAATCCTAAGGAATGAGCAAGCAGCATTCTTGGGATGAAAGATCCTGAGGCCCTCACTTCTTATAACACACCCCTTCCCCCATAGGGTTCTCGAGTCTACTAAGGGAACGGCATGCACATTGGTGCTTTTTCAACTATGGTTCATGACTCTCCAACTAAGAATCCTTAGTTACAATAACACATTGGTATAACACTTTATAAAGCACTTGCATGCATGTTACCTCATTTATAACTTAAAAGGAACACATGAAATAGGCCAGGAAGATATTATTATCTCCACCTTGCAAATGAAAAGACTGAAGCTCTCAAAGATTAAATGATTCCTGATACATGTCAAGGTCACAGCCATAACTGTCAGAAAAGAATGTGTCAGCTGGCTTTCTAGCCTGAAGGCCATTGTTTCTTCCCCTTGGCCCAGTACCCACTTCACCTCACTAGCTGGACAGACGTACCCATTTGTTCCTGGTTTCAAAAGTGTCACTTGGCTCAAGAGTGTCTATTTGTCTGCAGGAAGATTATCCATATTTTTGATAACCTGCAAGTGTTTTCAAATTACATTCTCCCTCTCTCAACAGAAATGTGACATACAGATTAATGCTGCTGCTGCTGCTGCTGCTGCTAAGTCGCATCAGTCGTGTCCGACTCTGTGCGACCCCATAGACGGCAGCCCACCAGGCTCCCCCGTCCCTGGGATTCTCCAGGCAAGAATACTGGAGTGGGTTGCCATTTCCTTCTCCATTGCGTGAAAGTGAAAAGTGAAAATGAAGTCGCTCAGTTGCGTCCGACTTGTAGCGACCCCATGGACTGCAGCCTACCAGGCTCCTCCATCCATGGGATTTTCCAGGCAAGAGTACTGGAGTGGCTTGCCATTGCCTTCTCCAATAGATTAACGCTGCATGAGACTAACTGAAATGGAAGCGTGAAGCAGGTCGGCATATGCAGTAGTGACTACTAAGTCTGGTGGCTCAGATGGTAAAGCATTTGTCTGCAATGCAGGAGACCTGGGTTCAATCCCTGGGTGGGGAAGATTCCCCATGGCTACCCACTCCAGTACCCTTGCCTGGAGAATCTCACAGACAGAGGAGCCTGGGGGACTATGGTCCATGGGATGGCAAAGAGTTGGACTTGACTGAGTGACTAACAACAACAAATACACTTAAAAGTAAGCAGTCTTGCCTGAGTTGTATGGGAGTGTCATCTCCCCATCTCTCTGGGACACAGTTCCCAGAAATTAATAATATGCATTTGCAAAATCCCTGAGGCCAAAGACCAAGAAGCATTTATTTCATGTGGAAATAGAAGTCTGGCTGTGAATAAGACTTCCACTAAGGTAAACAATATAACAACCGATGGCCCATTTACACTCTTATTCAGGCTATTAATGCTTTCTTCCATGTGATCTCACATTCCTGGACTATTGGTAAATGTTCGAGGGGCCTGTGAACACTTTGTCCCATTACTAATGAAATCAACTCACAGGAGAATATTTAATGGGACCAAATCTGATGGAAGCACTTGACAGCCACCCTATTTGGTTATTTTCTGAGCTTATTACTCAGGACAGTCATTGCTAGTTGTCGCAACAGATTAGCCCCCAAATCAACAACATGATACAAAAAGTTTATTTCTCTCTCACACAAGTGTGATGGATTTGGTCAGCTCTGGATGGATGGTTTGGAATCTGGACAGTTCTCATGGGGTGTTTTTGAACATCAGACCCGGCAGGAGCACAAGTCACTGCCATGTACATTTCATTGGTTGGTTTCATAGCCCCAACCCCACAGCAAAAAATTTTGAGGAACGTACTCCTCTTGCATCCCATGGAAAGCAAAAGGCATGAGAAACACCAAGAATCATTTCCACCAACAATGAAGGAGAGATTTCTATGCAACTGGGTTTGCTCTGCAACCACATCATTCCAGAAGCAGCGAATCCTCTGTTTTGGACAAATAATCTAAGAAGAGGAATTCTGTAACCCTGTCAACAAGAATTTACTAACTTTAGAGGAACTGCTCTGTTGAAGAGTTACTCTCAAAGCCGCAGAGGCTCCTGGTTATAAAGCTGCGAGGAAAGAGCTGATAGCAGCAATGAGGTGTGAATAGTGGGGATGAAGCTGGGGGAGGCTTAGCTCTCCAGACCTGTCATGTCAATTTCATGATACAAATAAAGATGTTCCACCAGAGAAAATACATGTGCATTTATACATATATATTTTGTACACACATGTATATGTATGTATCAGTTCAGTCAGTTCAGTTCAGTCACTCAGTTGTGTCTGACTCTTTGCAACCCCATGGACTGCTGCACACCGGGCTTCCCTGTCCATCACCAACTCCCAGAGCTTGCTCAAACTCATGTTCATTGAGTCGGTGATTCCATCCAACCATCTCATCTTCTGTCGTTCCCTTCTCCTCCTGCCTTCATTCTTTCCCCAAATTAGGATCTTTTCCAATGAGTCAGTTCTTCGAATGAGGTGGCCAAAGTATTGGAGTTTCAGTTTCAGCATCAGTCCTTCCAGTGAACACCCAGGACTGATTTCCCTTAGGACTGACTGGTTTGATCTCCCTGCAGTCCAAGGAACCCTCAAGAGTCTTCTCCAACACCACAGTTCAAAAGCATCAATTCTTTGGCGCTCAGCTTTCTTTATAGTTCAACTCTCACATCCATACATGACTACTGGAAAAACCATAGCTTTGACTAGACAGACCTTTGTCAGCAAAGTAATGTCTCTGCTTTTTAATATGCTGTCTAGGTTAGTCACAGATTTTCTTCCAAGGAGCAAGCATCTTTTAATTTCATGGCTACAGTTACCATCTGCAATGCTTTTGGAGCCCCCCAAAATAAAGTATGTTACTGTTTCCACTGTTTCCCCATCTATTTGCCATGAAGGGATGGGACTGGAGGCCATGATCTTACTTTTTTGAATGTTGAGTTTTAAGCCAACTTTTTCACTCTCCTCTTTCACTTTCATCAAGAGACTCTTCAGTTCTTCTTTGCTTTCTGCAAGAAGGGTGGTGTCATTTGCATATCTGAGGTTATTGATATTTCTCCCGGCAATCTTGATTCTAGCTTATGCTTCATCCATCCTGGTATTTCGCATGATGTACTCTGCATATAAGTTAAATAAGCAGGGTGACAATATACAGTCTTGATGTACTCCTCTCCCAATTTGGAACCCATCTGTTATTCTATGTTCAGTTATAACTGTCACCTTTTGACCTGCATACAGATTTCTCAGGAGGTAAATCTGGTATTCTGGTCTGGTATTCCCATCTCTTTCAGAATTTTCCACAGTTTGTTGTGATCCAGAGTTAAAGGCTTTAGCGTAGTCAATAAAGCAGAAGTAGATGTTTTTCTGGAACTCTCTTGCTTTTTCGATGATCCAGCGGATGTTGTCAATTTGATCCCTGGTTCCTCTGCCTTTTCTAAATCCAGTTTGAACATTTGGAAGTTCGTGGTTTACGTCCTATTGAAGCCTGGTTTGGAAAATTTTGAGCATTACTTTACTAGTGTGTGAGATGAGTGCAATTGTTTGGACATTGTTGGCATTGCCTTTCTTTGGGACTAGAGTGAAACCTAACTTTTCCCATCCTGTGGCCACTGCTTTAATAACATCATCTTTTAGGATTTGAAATAGCTCAACTGCAATTCCATCACCTCCACTAGCTTTGTTCATAGGGATGCTTTCTGTGTATGCATGTATACACACATACCCATATATATGTATATATGTGTAGTGTATATGTATGTATGTATATATGCATTTGTGGGTATATCTCTGGTAGCTCAGCTGATAAAGACCCCACCTGCCAAAACAGGCGATGCAAGGGACTTAGGTTCATTTGCTGGGCCAGAAAGATCCCCTGGAGAAGGAAATGGTTACCCACTCTAGTATTCTTGCCTGGAGAACTCCATGGACAGAGGAGCCTGGCAGGCTACAATCCGTGTGATGGCAAAGAGTCAGACATGACTGAGCGAGCATGCAGGCATACATCCGTATGTAGAGAGCTACAGATAGAGATAAATGTAGTTATAGTTAAGTATTTCTGCTGAGCTGACCAGGGCAAGCTCTGCCATGTGGTTTGGATGACCAGCTTGGAATCATAATTGACTAAGGAAATCTGGATTCCCACAAAGGACTCATGTTCAACAGAATCCAAGTGCTTGTTATAAACAAATGGTACAAGGAAACCCCTCTATTATAGTGCCATTCATGCTTTTTTGTAAGGCAGTCACAGTGGATCTACTCATGTTCAGTCCTATATCTTTAACTGTTTTTTTTTCAGGCTGGAACAAGAAAAGATATGAGTGTGCTAATGCCTGATTTTAGTTTTCCCTTGGTTCATCTAGACGTTTTTCTTGTGTCTGTTCAGTCATCATTCTTCAGACATTAGGATCTAGGAATTCATTTTTTCAAAGCTTAGGAAATCAAGCTGCATGGATTAGTTCCAGAACTTCCACAGTCAAATCATGGTGTGTATTTTTTTTAATCCTTCATAAGAAAGACACAGTCAGGTTTAGACATCAATATCCTGCTCAGTGTTATTCTCATTTCCATTAAAAAAAAAAAGAAAAGAAAGAAACAAGCCCTGAGACCTAAGATAATTTTACTAACCCTCCAGAGCACGTCTAAGGAGAAGTGTAGATAAAACAAATGACACTGACTTCTCAGTCATAAGCACTTCTGCTTTCCAATTTAGCTGCTCAGCTTTTAAAATATGGGTGCATCAAACTCTTGAGTAATAGAGTATGCTCTTGGATTTAGAAATAAATAAATTCCATCTGTTCTCAATAGCTCTGTTCATATGTTTACTGCACATATTTGTTTCCCCGAGGGTGGAACAACGTATGTGAACCTAATAGAAACAGAGTCTCAGTTTCTTATAAAGTGCAGTCCATACCATGTTGACACAGACAGTATCAACTTTTCTCTCATCTCAAAGACATTTCATATTCTACGGCATGTAAGCATGTCAAGAGACAGTTTTCTGCCAATAGCAGACTTGTGCATTTTGTGTTCGGAGTAGATTAGATCTAGATGAAGACAATGCTGAATACCATTGGGGATTTTGAATTTATCATGGACAAAATGAAAATAGTCACTGAAACGGTCAGTTGTATCTATTTCCCCACTTTTCAAAGAGTATTTTTTGGCTTAGAAAAATATACATTAGAAACTGGAGAATTTCATTGAGCCATTTAACTACTCCTCGTGTATTTTCATATACGTTAGAGGTTATTGTATATTTTCAAGAAATAAAGAGAACTCTTACAAGCAACAGAAAGGAAATGATGCTCAAATTTCTTTTTCATGATTATTCAATTTGATTTAGAATATATTCAGAGTTAGCACAAAGATATAAATATAAGTGGGGGCACCTAAAAGCAACTTATTTTCTAAGTTGTTTGTACGGAACACGTAATAGCATTAGAAACAGCTCCCATAGTCAAAAAATTGGGAGTGCTTGAATAAATGAAATTGGACAGATTTCTTTTATTGAAGGAGTTTTCGGAGCCCTTAATAAACTAGTATACACTGAGACTCTGCCAGATATATGGGCACCAAATTCTGTATTTCCTAAACTGACTTGGCCACCATAAGCTTTTCTTGGCAGACCTGTGTTAACATTGAGTTATATGAATGTTCTACACAACAGAGTTTAGGAAAGTTGCAGTAGGGACTAAAACCTCCTCTTGGATTTCCAAGAAATTACTTTCTTGTTCTGTCTACACCGTGTTGAAGGAATTCAGCAGCTAAATGGGGAAAGTAAGAACTAATTAGTTCTATGTGAAAGAGCTATGTCAACACAGCAAAATTTATTGAGTTACTAGTAACACAATGAGGTATCAATGCTATCTAAAGGTAAGTACCTAGTTATGAAAATCATCTCATTGAAACATAGCCAAACTTTAAAAAATAACAAAATGGTTATATGCAAACTAATGTATATGTCTCAGACACCCTCACCATGTATTCATTTCACAAATAATGAAGGAGTCTCCAGTATAAGCCAGGCATTGGGCTAGTCACCAAGGACATAGTAACAAGCTGACACTCATGGTCCCACCTGTGCAAAGGTTTTGTAGATCCCTTGCAGAGCCATCTAGGCATTATTAACACCTTTGCTCCTGGTGAGCCGTTATCAGTCTTACTTAAGGTTTACCACGATAGAGAAGCAATTATGATCACCTACAACAAGAAAATGGGAAGATCCCCTGGAGAAGGGATAAGCTACCACTCTGGTATTTATGGGCTTCCCTGGTGGCTCAGATGGTAAAGAATCCACCTGCAAGGCGGGAGACCTTGGTTTGATCCCTGGGTTGGGATGATGCCCTGGAGGAGGGCATGGCAACCCACCCCAGTATTCTTGCCTGGAGAATCCCCATAGGCAGAGGAGCCTAGCAGGCTACCGTCCACAGTGTCGCAAAGAGTCAGACACAACCGAGCAACTAAGCACAGCACAGCCCAGCCCAGCAAGAGACATGTGTTAAATACCAGACATGTGTTAAAACTGAATATTTCCTAGTAAAAAGTTGCAGATATAATTTAGTATGCAGATGATTAAATATTTTATTCTTAAGTCTGTTAAAATACACACATGGTACTAAGCAATGACTGTAGTTAGAGCCAAAAATGACTTTTTTTATCTCAAGTTTCTGTTAAGTTTACGAAACAATTTTTTTTGCAGATTTCCTCTAGACGCTTTCCCTCCTAAGAAACCATGAGGCTATTATGTGTAGGAAATGTCACCATTTTCCCCTCATCACCATAAAGGAACTGCATTACTGTACTATCTCAAAACAGAGTCATACGTTTTCCAAACAAAACATGAGCTAATCTAAAAGTCTTTTTTCGATATATAAACTTTCCGTGTTCCCCAGGCTTGCCAGGTTAGAGATGGGGCCAAGGAGATTACAACATTAAGGGAATGTGACTTACTTTTGAACATAGGAAACTGCCATCCTTTTCTTCAGGTCTAAGGGTGGGGTAACATGGGGGAAGGGGATGAAATTGGATAGAACTCTTTTTTTCTATTTCTAGTTTAAGCCACTCCCTTTTGTCTAGCCCACACTTCAGGCTTTGGTACCAGGGAACAGAGGGCAAGTAAAGAGGGGCAGGAAGATGGAGGAAGATGCCAAGATATGTTTGGAGCAGGCAGTGCATCAGCATGTGCTGTCAGGGCAGGGTGGAGACCGAAGGCACCTTTAGAAGATCAAAGATGACACTGGCTTTCTCCTTTTTTCCATTGATGACTTCATTTGTAGCAACTGTAAAAATCCAGCTTTAGAACAACAGCTGAGTCAGACAGTTCCTAGTCTATTGACCCTTGATATGTGCACCTGACTGTGTGTTTGCCTTACTGGCTCAGTGACTAATACTCCCTCAACCAAGGTCCGATGATGTCTACTTCCTGCTTCCAAATCTCTATCATTTTCAGTGCTCTACTGTTTGCTCTCATGGGGAGAGGTTAGAATTTAGTGGTCCATGGGCCAAGACTGGCTTGCAGGTAGGTCTTTGTTAGACTGGGCTTTTCCTTCTCCTTGAAATGTAGACCAAAATAAAATCAGGATATTTCACATGAAGTCCAAGCTTCTGGCTTCTTTTGAAGAACTGGAATGTCTCACAACCCTGGCTTCAATATTCCGCAAGATCCAATCTGTTGGGGCTGATACACCTGAGTGCACCAGTTCCTCCTAAATCCGACCATTCCTGTAACACCTGCAGATGTGCTTAATGCAGGCCAGCTTCATCCATGTAGACCACCTGCCGGACCCCTGGAAGCAGGGACCACTCATCTCCGTGAAACCTGAAACTCAGCATATGAAGATGACCTAGTCAAGATGATTCTTCCATCCTTGCTGATTTAAGTTCTCTTTAAAGCTCATCCAGCCAGAATACTCTTGTGTCCTCAGCAGTCTTCTGGACCTCAACCATCAAGTATTCCTTCTTTCCTGTTTCTTCACCATTTTCCTCTCCATTGATTCTCTCCTATCCATACGGAAAACAGTTTTTATCACTGTAAAAGAAAAACACTTTCCCATGACACTTTGTCTCCAGCAAGCTATTCCCCTTCTCTTCACAGAAAAAAAGAGACAATCACAGAAAAAAAAAAAAAAAGGTCAGAGAAAATAAGGAGATTACTCACAGTGGGTAGACAATTTCTCAATAGTGATAATGGGAGATAGAACACAGAGGATTAATATCTTCAAAAATGCTGTGAGAAAGATAAGCATTAATCAAGAATTCCACTCGTATCTCAACTATCATTCAAGAATGAAGACAAAGATATTTTCAAGCAAAAAATAATAACAAAAGAATAGGCAATAACATATGTTTCAGTAAAAGAAAAAAAAAAAGTAAATCATGAACAAATGAAATAATCTCAGGAGGGAGACTGGAGATACACTAAGGAGGGGAGAGCAAAGAAAGTGATAAACACACGGTCAGATGTCAACAAACACCAAGTGTTTCAAACAGTAATATTTGATTCTAGAAAGTTAAAAAGATCACAATGATACATTGGATAGAGATAACATTAATAGAGAATTAGTTTTAAACTGTTCTAAGGTCCTGCATTATGTGAGAAGAAAATAAAGAGAATGATTAACTTTAGACTGTGCTGAATCTATTAATCATGCTATTATTTTAAGGATAACCACTAAAATGATTTTAAAAAATCATGTATAACCTCCAGGAAAACAAAGGGAAAAAAAATGAACTTAATGATCAATCAATTTGAAAAGGAAGGAAAAGAGAGAAACAAAATCCTGGTGTATGTGTTGCAATAGACAGAATGAATTCCTTAAAACTCAGGCAGGTTGAAATCAAAGCACAGGGAATAGATACATCAGGTAAAACCAAACAAAAGGAAACCAGCATGGCTGTATGAGTAATAGACAAAATAGACTATATGCCACAGAGCATTACTAGTGATAAAGATTTACCATGGATATGTGATATAAACATTCACATACTACTCTTTGCAGTTATTGGGTTAAGCTCAACATCGATACAAAAATGGAAAGACTCACAAGGACAATCTAACACCAGTAAGGTGGGAGAATTTAGCATACTTCTCAGTAACTAGATTCTCCGGTGGCTCAGATGATAAAGAGTCCGCCTGCAATGTGGGAGACCTGGGTTCAATCCCTGGGTCAGGAAGATACCCTGGAGAAGGAAATGGCAGCCCACTCCAGTATTCTTGCCTGGAAAATCCCATGGACAGAGGAGCCTGGAGGGCTACAGTCCATGGGGTCACAAAGAGTAGGACACGACTGAGTCACTTCACTTTCAGTAATTAATAAACAGACAAAACTGAATACACATACAAGAGAAATGAACAGTATAAGAAAACAGCAATCAAAAAAAGAAAAAAAAAGCTTAAACTGAAGAACAACATCTATAGAATGAACATGTGTCACAAGCAAATATGGAACTTTTATGAAAACTGACTAAGTATTTGGCTATGAATCAAGAGCTAATGTATGTACTCAGCTGTGTCCGACTCTGTTAACCCATGGACTGTAGCCTGCCAGGATGCCCTGTCCATGGAATTTTCCAGGCAAGAATACTGGAGTGGGTTGCCGTTTCCTCCTCCAGGTGATTCTCCCAACCTGGGGATCAAACCCAAGTCTCTTGTGTCTCCTGCATTAGCAGGAGAATTCTTTACCATTGAGCCACCTGGGAAGCCCATAATAATGAATATATAACACAACAAAACTTGTGGGGTGGGGCTAAGCTCTTAAGGAAAATGTATATTCCTAAATGTTAATATTAGATAAGAAAAACAAAGACCAGCATAAGAAGCTAACTGTTCACAACTTGCAAATGTTAGAAAAAGAATAAAATGAGTCTAAGGAATTTAGGAGGAAGAAAATAATAAAGATAGGAGGAATCTTTGTAATAGTAAATAAAAATTTAGTAGAGACAATAAAGCCACCATGGGGTCTCTGAAAGACTAATAAAATGGTCAAATTTCTCATAAGACTCACAAATAAAAAAGAAGTTACAAATAAACAGTTCAAATAAAAGTGGTACAAAGCTCCTATAAGGTATAGCTTAAAGAAAAAGAAAATATTACAAATGTATATTGGCCTATACATTTGACTAACTGATGAAAACGTACAAATTCTTGGGAAAATATAACCTATAAACTGAATCGAGAAAAAAAGAAAATCTGAGTAGCCTTATAACTTTTAAAGAAATTGAATCCATAGTAAGAAATCTATGTGTCAAAATAGCACCAGGCCTCAAAGCAAGCAAGTTCTGCCAAATACTTAAGATGGAATAATTTGAATCTTATAAAAACACTTCTCCAATAAATAAGATATTAGAGAATGCTCAACTGACTTAATGAGATTTGCAAATCTTTGACACCAAGACTAAATAAGAAAAGCATAAGCTACAATATTACACTGAAAGTAAAATCATCAATAAAATACTAGAAGCTGGATCAACCAGGTGTCACAAATGAATATTGCTACTCCCCAACCCAGCCAGTCCAGGGGAGGGGACAGCAGGACTTTCTCCTCTGCCTGGGTGGCCGTGAGCGGTGGGAGAAGCTGGGTGAACAAGGTTCAGGAGCTCAGTCACTTTCTTGTGTTTTATCTCAAGCTCCATTGTGACAGGTTGCCTGCCTCTCACTTTAAAATGAAGGAAATCAAGATTTGGAAACCTGAAATGATCTTCCCATATTAGAGTTGGTAAGTAGTAGAGGTAGATTTGGGATTTCCCAGATGGCAGTATTGGTAAAGAACCCAACTGCAAATGCAAGAGACTTAAAAGGCACAGGTTCAGTCCCTGAGTGGGGAAGATCCCCTGGAGGAGGTCATGGCCACCCACCCCAGTATTCTTGCGTGGAGAATCCCGTGGACAGGGGAGCCTGACGGCCTACAGTCCATGGGGTCACACAGAGTTGAACACAACTGAAGCAACTGAGTAGGCACGCATGCAGAGGTGGGTTCAAATTTAAATTCTCTGATTTCAGATTTCATTGTTTGCCTTATATAGTCATATACGGATAAATGTTTGCTAACCAACTCTCCAGGAGGGAAAAAGTCCTCATGTATTGCATTTGCTAATTTTGGGAGTTTAACCTCCCAGGGCTGGTTTTAAACTACTGCATGATGTTACTGAATACAGAGCTGGGAAGATAGACTCACAGCTGGCTCTGTGAACTGTGCATGCTGGCTCCAGCATGCACTGCCCCAATGGGGTTTAGTCCCGGTACCTTAATGCCTTACCTATTCATTTCCATTTGTTCCCTGAACACAGCATTCTACCTTCTTTTGCATGTAATAATCCACAAGCATCATTTCATAGATATTTATTGATCATCTACAATGTGCGGGTGGGTTTTTTTTTTAACAATTAAACAGAGTAGTTTTAAAAAAAACACCCTAAAAACAAAACATCTTGTTCTCAGCACACATGCATAGGGAGGATGTGTGTGCATTTGTCTTTTCAGTCGTGTCCAACTCTTTATGACCCCATGGATTGCAGCCTGCCAGACTCCTCTGTCCATGGGATTCTCCAGGCAAGAATACTGGAATGGGCTGCCAGTTCCTTCTCCAGGGGATTTTCCTGAGTCAGTGACTGCACCCGCATCTCTTGTGTCTCCTGCATTAGCAGGCAGATTCTTTACCATGGCACCACCTGGGGAGTCCAGTAGGGAAGACACCTAGAACCAAAATGAAAAGTAAATAACATAATATATTCGAAGGTAATAATTGCTATGGAGAAAATCAAGCAGGAAAATAGTACAGAAAGAATTGGACATTATGTGTCCATTTTAACATGATGGGCAGGATAAACCTTATTGGGAAGGTCATATTTGAACAAGGACCTTATGAGGATAAAGAATCCAGGCATGGGTATATCTGATGAGGAACCTCCACACATAAAGTAGAAGGGATAGAAATATCAGGAAGTCTTATCAGACGACCCTGGTGTACTCAATTCAATGATCGTGAGGAAGCACGTATAGACAGAGCAGAGATGGTACTGTCAAGAATTAACAGGAGATGAGGTCAGAGAGAAGATGGAGATACCTGTTACATGAAGCATTGGGGCAACTGAAGGTTTTTTATTTTTATAGCTGATCTTTAAACAACTTAGGGAAGGGTTAGGAATGCCGACCCTCCACAAGCAGTGGAAAATTCCAGCATAACTTACTCCTGTACCTGGTTCCTCCTATCTTTTCATTCACAGATTATACCAACCGAGACTGAGTAGTGCTCAGTATTTATGATTGAAAAAAATCCACAATTCAAACCTGTGTCCTGTAAGGATCAACCGTATTTGGAACGAGTTTTCCATGTAAACTCTTCTTTATCAACTTTTCCTTGCATACCACATGCCATTTCAATCTACAATTTATTTCTCCCTTTATTTAAAGAGAAGTTTCCTGCATTGTACCTCTTTGCTTTTTTCTGTTCCACTAATTCATGTCTCTAATTAAAGGAAACCAGTGATTTCTACACTAAAATTTCAAAAGATTTTGCTGTTTATCATTCTTTCCTCAGTACTGCTATGGCTGTTGGTTCAGCTGATGCTCTAATCTATCTGAACCACGCGTAGTTCTTTCCTTGACTAACACTTTTTGAGATTTTTACCACAAAGCTACGTATGTTTCCTATTTTGATTTCTACTAGTGCATTTTAGTTATTTTAATATTTTTAAAATTTTATTTTCATAGATATTGGGAAAATGTTTATGATCCCAAATTATCCAGCCACCTTATCTAGATATTTCTTTTTAATCAATGCTTGCTAAAAGTAGTTAGCCCAGAAGTGACACTAATATCCTACAAAATAACTGGTATGCATATCGTCAGATAATCCAGTGATTTTTGGAGACCATACTTCTGCAGTTACTTTTATTACCACAATAGAAGAATTTCAGTGATAAGGAATAAAGTAATACCTCCAAATACCTTGAATCTAAAAGAAAAAAAGTCTTATTCTCCTAGAAGTCAATGTCTTCTCTATTTGTTTCATAAGAAGCTATTGTGCTCAGGACTGGGAATGCACATATTCTGCTGCTGCTGCTAAGTCACTTCAGTCGTGTCTGACTCTGTGTGACCCCATAGATGGCAGCCCACCAGGCTCCCCCATCCCTGGGATTCTCCAGGCAAGAACACTGGAGTGGGTTGCCATTTCCTTCTCCAATGCATGAAAGTGAAAAGTGAAAGTGAGGTCGCTCAGTCCTGTCCGACTCTTAGCGACCCCATGGACTGCAGCCCACCAGGCTCCTCCGTCCATGGGATTTTCCAGGCAAGAGTACTGGAGTGGGGTGCCATTGCCTTCTCCAGCACATATTCTAGGCTTCTCTAATTCACAAAAGAATTAGGTAACTATTTTCCAGATACAGTCTACCTCTATCCCTCCATTCCCTTCAATTATAGGTGTCATGACATTTATCATGACAATAACTGTCATTTCCAAGAAGTATAATATTACAATGAACATTGCCTATCTGTCTTAGCTAGCTGATGCCCTCTAAGATCCATAGTCTAGTGTATTGGTCTGTTTGACTTCTCTGAGATTTCTTTTAACAGTTTGTGAGAAGAGACAAAGGTAATAGGGATGTGTAGTTAGGCTCTATTGAGGTAAGGGAAGTGTTTATTAAATTCAATTGATTGAATAATTTTTCTCAATATTATTCTAAAACATGAAGAATTTTTCCATGGGATCTTGAACGGCATCTCTGTTTGTCAGCCTTGGTGAATAAGTGGTTTCTGGGTGTCATATATGAGCACTGTTATTTTGAGTAAGAGTCAGTTGAATTTATAGTATTTGGTAAATGTCTATTTAGTATTCTTGGCATTATTAGGCATCTTTCCAGGATAAGAGTTGCAAAATGGGACATTTTTTAATCGGAAATATAATGCAGTAACTCCAGTTCTAAGAGCTCAATATAAGTCATAAGCTAAATGGTAAGGCTGACACCTCTCCTTAGCACATCTGATAAGGGGTTGGATGGAGATCAGAAATGCAAGTCACACTGGGTTCCAGAAAGCTCTGAACTGTGTCATTCAAGGTGGGAGGATTTGCTTCTCTGGTGAGCAGTGGAAAGCTCCTCTATGGATTAAGACCTTTAGTTTCTCTTAAAGGATGAATGGATATTATAAACCCCAAAGATTCAATAAAACCTTTATGGCTTTAGTGGAGCAGAGCGTCCATAAGCCAATTCCATGATTTTACTGTGTTTGTCTTTTGCAGAAATCCATGTGAAACCTCAAATGCTCCTTTTATGAGTTCTTTTGTTACACACACATGTTTTTGGTTAAATTAGTGGTGGTTCAATCTGGAAAAGATATCTGTAATTAGAGTCTGATTTTTGAAGTTAAAAAAAAGAAAGAAAGAAAAAGGAAGGGGGTTTAGCACATTTTCTATCAACTTTTCCTCACAAACAATTTTCTCTACCTTCAGGGATGATGGCTTAACACAACAGCTCCTGGAATCCTTCAGAAGGAAAATTGTCACTTACTGTCATACTGTTAGAAGCAGAGGAGACTTCTAAAAGTGTTAAAGATCTTAGTCTTGTTATACTCACTGAAAAAATGAAGGTGTTAGTCATTCAGTCGTGTCTGACTCTTTGCAACCCCATGGACTGTAGTTCCCCATAAAACTCCTCTGTCCATGGGATTTTCCAGGCAAGAATATTGGTGTAGCTTGCCATTTCCTTCTCCAAGCTCATTATGTAATAATTTTTATACCATTCTTATGGCGCATTCACTTTCAAAAAAGGCATTATATGTAATTAAACATGATCTTCAAACCAGTAATTTCATTCATGAAGGATAAGTATTTGTATTAGCATTTATATCAGTGTTAGTATTATCCTCATTTTTTAAAATATAATTGCTTTCCTTTACAATTCTAGGCCTTTTATTAAAGGCATATAAATACATTTATATGTATTTATTAATATAACCCCCTGAGAAGGAGTCGATGGGCTTTTGGTTTTTGTTGTCATTGATTTTGGCTGAACCATTCAGCATGTGGGATCTTAGTTTCCTAACCAGGGATGGAAACTGCACCCCCTGCCTTGGAAGCATGGGGTCTTCACCTCTGGACCTCCAGGGGAGTCCCTAGCCTGGGACTTAAACAGATCTAGGAAAAAAAGAAATTTTTTAAAGAAAAGAAACAGAACTAGAAAAATTATGCCTGTTGTCGAGCTGAAAGAGATTAAGTGAAAACGTGCCTCTTGACATAGACAACAAACTCTTATTCCTTTCCTTTCTGTGATTCCAGGGTCAAAAACTGCAACAGGGCAATATCTCAGCAGAAGGAGGGCAGAAATGCCAGAGCTCTAGCTTTCGCTGGAACTCTGCTGGGTTCCATGACTGTGTAGTCCCCATAAAGTGTGCGCCACACCCTTAACAACGGAGAAGGAAGGTGAGAGAGAAAACGGGGATTAGAGAATAAGTTCTTTTTCAAGTTTAAGAGTCTTGCCACAGTTTCTTCTCAGATTCCCAAACTAACCTTCCTGCCACTTCTTTCCCATTACCGTAACTCGCCTAAGATTGATGAAGTAGTAAATGGATATTTGAGGTTTTAAGCAAAAATAAAGAGTATTTCCCCCTATTTCTTTATTCTTAGCCTGCCCTTTACATTTAATTCTTCTCTTGCAAAATCATATTTGAATAATAAAAAATTAAATATACTCACGGGAATACTTTACTCCATGTTTTTTCTTCTCAAAGTTAAACACTGGCTATTGAAAACATTGACACTACTTTTTAAAAATATATGCAGAGCTGGGATCTGTTTGGCATTTTTTAGGAAATATTAAACCAAATTTTTAGAGCAAGTGAAGTATTACAAATTGAACTTATACTGTAAGTTGAGATGAACTATGAGGATAATAAAAATTCATACCAGAAAGAAAAAAAATCCTAGAAAAATTCTCAAAGCAAAGCTTTCAGAAATCCCCCAAGATGTCAGAGTTGTTTTTCTGATGAAATGTTGGACCTATTTAACTGATATTTATTTCATATTTCTGGTTATTATTAGTAGCTCCAGCCTATTTTGGCCCAAATAGCTATTCTTGTAGATAATCTTTTTGGTTTAAAGCAGGGTTTCTCAACTTCATCACTATTTGGACTGAATAATTCTTTGTCATAGTGCATTGAACAGCATCCCTGGCCTCAGTCCACTAAACTATACAGCGCTCTTTCAGACCCTAGTTTGGACAATGAAAAAGTCTTTACATACAGTCTTTTTGAGGACAAAAATCACCACTGGATGAGAATTACTGACTTGAAGTATAGAAAAATGCAGGAGTTCTAATATTCAGTAATTCTAATGATTTAATATAGGGTTCACATTCAATCACCAAATACTTAATAAGTTTATTAAATGTTCTAGGCACTATGGGGCATGCAATGATGAGGATGACATGGTCTCCAGCCCCAGGAACATATAATCCAATAGGTAAGTATAGGAAAAACAGAGACAGAAGCAAAATATGGTAGAAGACATAAACATATTTTTATTGCCACTCACTCCACAAAATAGCTGTACGTGGCTTCCCTGGTGGCTCAGCAGTAAAGAATCCATCTGCAATACAGCAGATGCAAGAGACGTGGGTTCAATCCCAGGAGTCGGGAAGATCCTCTGGAGAAGGAGATGACAAACCACTTCCAGTATTCTTGGCTGGGAAATCCCATGGACAGAGGAGCCTGGCGGGCTACAGTTCATGTGGTCGCAAGAGTTGGACATGACTTAGCAACTACAACACCACCACATGCCTAAAAATAGAATAGTCCTAGCTCTGTGAAGAATACCATTGGTAGCTTGATAGGGATTCTTCCCAGAGCTAGAACAAATAATTCCACAATTTGTATGGAAATACAAAAAACCTCGTATAGCCAAAGATATCTTAAGAAAGAAGAATGGAACTGGAGGAATCAACCTGCCTGACTTCAGGCTCTATTACAAAGCCACAATCATCAAGACAGTATGGTACTGGCACAAAGACAGAAATATAGATCAATGGAACAAAATAGAAAGCCCAGAGATAAATCCACGCACCTATGGACACCTTATCTTTGACAAAGGAGGCAAGAATATACAATGGATTAAAGACAATCTCTTTAACAAGTGGTGCTGGGAAAACTGGTCAACCACTTGTAAAAGGATGAAACTAGAGCACTTTCTAACACCATACACAAAAATAAACTCAAAATGGATTAAAGATCTAAACATAAGACCAGAAACTATAAAACTCCTAGAGGAGAACATAGGCAAAACACTCTCCGACATAAATCACAGCAGGATCCTCTATGACCCACCTCCCAGAATATTGGAAATAAAAGCAAAAATAAACAAATGGGACCTAATTAAACTTAAAAGCTTCTGCACAACAAAGGAAACTATAAGCAAGGTGAAAAGACAGCCTTCAGAATGGGAGAAAATAATAGCAAATGAAGCAACTGACAAACAACTAATCTCAGAAATATACAAGCAACTCCTACAGCTCAATTCCAGAAAAATAAATGACCCAATCAAAAAATGGGCCAAAGAACTAAACAGACATTTCTCCAAAGAAGACATACAGACGGCTAACAAACACACGAAAAGATGCTCAACATCACTCATTATCAGAGAAATGCAAATCAAAACCATTATGAGGTACCATTTCACGCCAGTCAGAATGGCTGCGATCCAAAAGTCTACAAGCAATAAATGCTGGAGAGGATGTGGAGAAAAGGGAACCCTTTTACACTGTTGGTGGGAATGCAAACTAGTACAGCCACTATGGAGAACAGTGTGGAGATTCCTTAAAAAACTGGAAATAGAACTGCCTTATGATCCAGCAATCCCACTGCTGGGCATACACAGAATTGAAAGAGACACGTGTACCCCAATGTTCATCGCAGCACTGTTTATAATAGCCAGGACATGGAAGCAACCTAGATGTCCATCAGCAGATGAATGGATGAGAAAGCTATGGTACATATACACAATGGAGTATTACTCAGCCATTAAAAAGAATACATTTGAATCAGTTCTAATGAGGTGGATGAAACTGGAGCCTATTATACAGAGTGAAGTAAGCCAGAAAGAAAAACACCAATACTGTATACTAACGCATATATATGGAATTTAGAAAGATGGTAACAATAACCCTGTATACGAGACAGCAAAAGAGACACTGATGTATAGAACAGTCTTTTGGACTCTGTGGGAGAGGGAGAGGGTGGGATGATTTGGGAGAATGGCATTGAAATATGTATAATATCATATATGAAACCAGTCACCAGTCCAGGTTCGATGCACAATACTGGATGCTTGGGGCTGGTGCACTGGGATGACCCAGAGGGATGGTATGGGGAGGGAGGAGGGAGAAGGGTTCAGGATGGGGAACACATGTATACCTGTGGCAGATTCATTTTGATATATGGTGAAACCAATACAATATTGTAAAGTTAAATAAAATTAAATTAAAAAAAATAAAAATAAAAAAATAAATAAATAAAAATAGAATAGTCCATATTAAGAAAGGTTGTTCATGGACAGTAAACAAGGGCATATGTACAAAGTTCTGTGATCTACAAATTCCTTTCACATGCTTTTTTTTTTTTTCTATTTCAGTTCAGTTCAGTTGCTCAGTCGTGTCCAACTCTGCGACCCCATGAATCACAGCACACCAGGCCTCCCTGTCCATCATCAACTCCCAGAGTCTACCCAAACCCATGTCCATAGAGTCAGTGATGCCATCCAGCCATCTCATCCTCTGTCATCCCCTTCTCCTCCTGCCCGCAATCCTTTCCAGAATTAGGGTCTTTTCCAATGAGTCAACTCTTCGCATGAGATGGCCAAAGTATTGGGGTTTCAGCTTCAACATCAGTCCTTCCAATGAACACCCAGGACTGATCTCCTTTAGGATGGACTGGTTGGATCTTCCTGCAGTCCAAGGGACTCTCAAGAGTCTTCTCCAACACCACAGTTCAAAAGCATCAATTCTTTGGCACTCAGCTTTCTTCACCATCCAACTCTCACATCCATACACGACCACTGGAAAAACCATAGCCTTGACTAGATGGACCTTTGTTGGCAAAGCAATGTCTCTGCTTTTCAATATGCTATCTAGGTTGGTCATAACTTTCCTTTCAAAGAGTAAGCATCTTTTAATTTCATGGCTGCAATCACCATCTGCAGTGATTTTTCTATTTATTCCTCACTAATGTATTAGGTGGTTTATTATGAAATCTGTTTTTAAAATAAGATAAATGTCTTAACCACGGTCACACACTAGAGAAGTGGTGGAGCCAGGAATCTGTCTCAGATGGATTTGTTGTAAATTCAGCTTCCTTTGGTGATAGTGATAGATGGGGTCCCTGCCGCATCTTCTATGGTTCTATAACAGAGGTAGGGACCAATTCCTTTGGAAGGAAAGATACGGATTCTATCTGGGTTTCTTAATAGACCAGTACTCCTTTATCAGACTGAGAAAAGTGAAGTCATTTCAAGTGAAGGAAGAGTCAAGGGGGTCAAAATATATCCTGACATGTTGCACTTGATACAGGTGGAGACCTTGTAGAAAATAAAGCTGCCCAAGGAAACTGGATCCAGAGTTGGTAAGTTCTTGTCTGACAAATTAAAGTTTTGACTTTATCTTAGGATTTGGAGTGACTGAAAGCCACAGTAATATTTTTAGGTAGTAATATCATATTTTTCTTTATAAAAATTGAAGTATTGTTTGATTTATAATATTTCAGGGATACAGCAAAGTGATTCAGCTATATAGTATATGTACACATGTATATTCTTTTTCAGATTTTTTTCCATTATAAGTTATTAAAAGATATTGAATATAGTTCCCTGTGCTATACAGTAGATCTTTGTTGTTTAGCTATTTTATATATAATAGTATAGATCTTTAAGCCCAAATTCCCAATTTATCCCCCCTAATTTCCTCTTTGGGTTTCCGTGGTGGCTCAGACAGTAAAGAATCTGTCTGCAATGTAGGAGACCCGAATTCGATCCCTGGATCAGGGAGATCCCCTGGAGAAGGGCATGGCAACCCACTCCAGTATTCTTGCCTGGAGAATCCCCATGGACAAAGGAGCCTGGTAAGCTGTAGTCCATGGGGTTGCAAAGAGTTGGATACAACTGAGTGACTAAGCACAGCACAGCACTTTCCCCGTTGGTATCCATAAGTTTCTTTTCTGTGTATATGAGCCTGTTTATGTTTTATAATAAGTTCATTAGATCATTTTTGTTTAGATTCCACATTTAAGTGATATTATATGATATTTGTCTTTCTCCATCTGACTTACTTCTCTTCGTATGATAATAACCGCATCCATCCATGTTGCTGCAAATGACATTATTTCATTCTTTTCTATGTCTGAGTAATATTCCATTGTGCATATATATATATATATATATATATATATATATATATACCACATCTTCTTTATCTATTCATCTGTCCATGGACATTTAGGTTGGTTCCATGTCTTGGCTACTGTAAATAGTGCTACTCTACATTGGGATGTAATATCATTTTTTCCATTAAAAAATAAGCTATTACTTATTTGGATGAGATCTGGAAAAGAAAGTAAGAGACCATTTCAATGGGCTAATGACAGGTGATTAACGGCCAAAAAAATCAAGCAGCTATTTAGGAAGTAGATCTGACAAAGGATTTGAGGATGGTTGAATATGGAGGATGATGGTGTGAAAGAAGACACTGAGGCAACCCAATTTCATTTTCTAGGGCAGTTTATACAGGAAGAGACACAGTTTTGAGGAAAGAAGGGGAAAGAGAGTAAAAAGAACTAGTTTGTTTTTGTTGTTTGAAACCCCATGGACTGCAGTACGCCAGACTTCCCTGTCCTTCAAACTCGTGTCCATTGAGTCGGTGATGCTTTCTAACCGTCTCATCCTCTGCTGCCCTCTTCTCCTTTTCCCTTCAAAAGACTAGTTATAACTTGTTAAGTTTAAGGACTCAAAGGACAAGAAAGTTGATATTTGCCTTGGGAAAGTGGAAATGGGGGTCTTGAGCTCAAAAGAAGGGTCAGGTATAGAGAGTGGTTGAGGGCCCATGGGCAGAAATTGAGTCATAAGGATAAATGTGCTGTGCTGTGGCGAAGAAAAAACTGACTCAAAGTCATTTTCTTTTTGACTTGATGTCAGGAGGTAAGCCCTTGTTTGAAACTGAAAGCTATTTAGCCATTAAGATCTATCTCAAAGGGAAGTTAAAAAAAAAAATCTTTCTGGTTTTTGTTTGCTTTTTATCCAGAAATTAATGTGCTGGTGGAAGAGTGAAAGAAATAAGACTATCATGGATGGGGAGTGAATGGAAAAATGAGGGAACAGAGTTTTCAGAAATTTTGTTAGAGAAATGAAGAAGCAATCATTTAAGTCAGTAGCTATAAAGTACGGCAGACCAGATGAGCTTCACATGCATTAAGGCAAGGAGGAAAAATGGCAAAAAGATATAAATGGTCATGCAAAAAAAAAAAGCCTTCTTAGAAATGAAAGCATGCTAGCAAACCTTCAAGTTCAGAGTTCAGAACATTGCTCTTTAAGACCGTGTTGGCAGTGTTGACCCAGCTCCTATGTGACTACTAAGTTAGCTGATTTATTTACACACTTTTTTCCACCTTATAATTTATCCCACAGCAAAAAGACTGACCACCTTCTGTTTTCTTCACTTAACACTAACAAAAGAAAATACTCTGCTTAAGGGATTTTCTTTTGTGTAGATAGCTAAATTTAAGCCTTTGGATTGAGAGGTACTCTGTAGAACCATAATAAATAAAATCCCTAAGGCCACTCTGAGTACTCTAAAAAGAGTTGTTTCTTCTCCTAGGATGAGTCCATTAAGTGGCTTTTTAAAATGAGTTTTAGCAACTGCCTCTGAAAAACTAGAGATGATCTTTTTGCCAAGCCACAAACAGAAGAGTGTTGAGGAAATAAGCAATCTCATTAAAAAAAAAAAAAAATCCTCTTTGAGAAATAATAAAAAGAAATTTGGGCCCAAGACTGGAGGAAACATACAGATTTAACAAATCCACCAAGAATTTGTTGAGCTTGGTTTCCTTGCTTACTTTTTCATAGATTCCCTAGTTTGCTTACTCTTTGAGTTTTGGTTTAAATTTGAGGGCTACCTACAAATATTCCTTAATTGCATTACTGGCATTTATGAGAGAGAGGGAGGGATGGGGGACAGAGGGGGAAAGAGAGATTTTGTTTGTCCTTCTGGGCTTCATCAGTTTGGCTCCAAATCTTGAGATTCAAAACCTCACTTGAAAACCTATTGTTGCTGTATTTTTCTACTCATATAATGTAAAAGATTAAAGACTGAACCTGTGGGAAATGCAAAAATTAATTGTACTTGAAAAACAGTGAATTAGAAAAACATTCTGCTGAGCATTTCTAATGTGTAAAAACCTGTCTAGAACAATGAAACAAAAGTAGAAGGAATTGAACTCTTGAGAGATGTGGGTAATGTAATGAAAATAACTGAAAATAGATGGGGGATGGAAACAGAAGAATCATAGTGCTTAACCTTCTGTCAAGACATTCTGAATTCAATATGTCTCAACAACAGGCCTACGGGACAGCAGTTTATGGTCTGTTGCCTTTTAACATTTTATTGTATGGAATTCGTTCAACAAGCATAAGTTGAATATCCACTGAACATACTACAGTTGCTTTGGAGAATTCAAAATAAGAATGTGGGGATTTTTTTTTTTTTTCCTTCAGAAATCTTCTAAGCTACTTGCACACATTTCAGGATTTATCTACGTTTTTATTTCCTTCTTGATTTGCTGTGCTACTTCTTCTGTTCTTAAATGTGAATTTCAGATCCTTTTAGTGTTATTTACACATGTATTATAGTAAATAATTCATCAACAAACTTTCTAGATGATGGGCTCCTCAACAGAGGGGATAGAATGGTCTTTGTTCTATCCAAAGGCATGTTTGGTGAATACATGGAAAAGAATGAATGAATGAACAAATGAACAACTGAGCCTGGTGTATAATGTGCTGTATACCAAAGACCATTCAAAAAATTGATATTAGAAATTCTAAGAATAAAGCTAAACAATTAAGCATTGTTCATTGTCAGTGAAAGAAGCTTAAATTGACTTGGTAAATACAATCTTGCAATCAACAAACTTGCCTGAACCTAAACAATACATGCTTAACAAATACATGCTTCTTACCATTTTATGCTGTGTAACTACTAGTCTAGAGGACTCCAGGCTCCTCTTAGCAAATAGTTTCTTATGTGGATGAATTTCCAGGGTTGTAAAACTAACAGAATCTTGAACATGTCCAAAGGATACCTAACTGCCATGGCAATCAGACAAGAAAAAGAAAGAAAAGGAATCCAAATAAGAAAGGAAGGAGTAAGTGTCACTACTTGCAGATGATATGAAATTATACACAGAAAATCCTAAGCACTGCACAAAAAACTACTATAGTTCATCAACAAATTCAGTAAAGTTTCAGGATACAAAATTAATATACAAAAATTTGTTGCATTTCCATACATGACCAGTGAACTGTCAGAAAGGGAAATTAAGGAAATAATTCCATTTACCTTCACATCAAAAAGAACAAAATAAATTGGAATAAATCTAACTAAGGAGGTAAAAGACATGTACTCAGAAAACTACAAGACACTGATGAAAGAAATTGAAGATGATACAAACAGAAAGATACAGCCTTTTCATGGGCTGGAACAATTAATGTATAACATGACCATATTATTCAATGAAATTTACAGATTCAGTATAACCCTTATCAAAATAACAATAAAATTTTTCACTGAAATGGAACTAATAATTCTAAAATTTTAGAATTTTAGTAAGCACAAGAGATCCTGAATAGCCAAAGCAATCTTAAGAAGGACAGAGCCAGAGGAATTATGTGCTCTGACTTCAGACTATACTACAAAACCACAATTATCAAAGCAGACACATAGATCAATGAAACAGAATAGAGGCCCAGGAAATAAGCCCAAGTATTTATGGTCAATTAATCTATGATAAATGGGGTAAGAGTATACAATGGAGAAAAGGCAATCTCTTCAAAAAATGGGGTCAGAAAAACTGAACAGCTACACTTAGAAGAATAAAGTTAGACCAGTTTCTCTCATTATATACAAAAATAAACTCAAATTGGATTAAAGACCTTCATGTGACACCAGAAACCATATGACACCTAGAAGAAAACATAGGCAGAACAATCTTTGGCATAAATTATAGCAATAATTTTTTACATCTGTCTTCTCAGGCAAAGGAAACAAAAGTAAAAAATAAACAAATGGGACCTAATTAAACTTAAAAACATTTACACAGCAAAGAAATGGTTGACAAAATATAAGACAACCTACTGAATGGGAGAGAATATTTGCCAATGATACAACCCATAAGGTGCTAGTATCCAAAATATATAAACAGTTCATACAACTCAATATCAAAAAGACAAACAGCCCAATTAAAAAACATACAAAAGACCTGAATAAACATTATTCCTAAGAAGATACACAGATGCCATCAGGCACATGAAAAGATGCTCAATATCGCTAATTATTAGAGAAATGCAAATCAAAACCACAATGAAATATCACCTCACAACCTGTCAGAATGTCTGTCATCAAAAAGTCTGCAAATAACACATGTTGGTAAGGATGTGGGGAAAAGGGGACCCTTGTACATTGTTGGTGGGTATGAATTTGTGCAGCTGATCTACATTGAAGAAAGCAGGGAAAACCACTAGACCATTCAGGTATGAACTAAATCAAATCCCTTATGACTATACAGTGGACGTGACAAATAGATTCAAGGGATTAGATCTGATAGACAGAGTGCCTGAAGACTATGGACGGAGGTTCATGACACTGTACAGGAGGCAGTGATCAAGACCATCCCCAAGAAAATAAATATAAAAAGAAAAATATTGTAAAACAACATCTACTTCTGCCTATGACTGTGTGGATCACAACATACTGTGGAAAATTCGTAGAGATGGGAATACCAGACCACCTGACCTGCCTCCTGAGAAATCTGTATGCAGGTCAAGAGGCAACAGTTAGAACTGGACATGGAATAACAGCTGGTTCCAGATAGGAAAAGGAGTACATCAATGCTGTATTTTGTCACCCTGCTTATTTAACTTATATGCAGAGTACATCATGAGAAACATTGGGATGGATGAAGCACAAGCTGGAATCAAGATTGCCAGGAGAAATATCAATGACCTCAGATATGCAGATGACACCACCATTATGGCAGAAAGGGAAGAAGAACTAAAGAGTCTCTTGATGAAAATGAAAGAGGAGAGTGAAAAAGTTGGCTTAAAATTCAATATTCAGAAAACTAAGATCATGGCATTGGATACCACCACTTCATGGCAAATGGATGGGGAAACAAAGGAACCAGTGAGAGACTTTATTTTCTTGGGCTCCAAAATCACTGCAGATGGTGACTGCAGCCATGAAATTAAAACATGCTTGCTCCTTGGAAGAAAAGCTATGACCAACCTAGACAGCATATTAAAAATCAGAGACATTACTTTGGAAACAAAGGTCAAAGCTATGGTTTTTCCAGTAGTTATGTATGGATGTGAGAGCTTGACTATAAAGAAAGCTGAGCGCCAAGGAATTGATGCTTTTGAACTGTGGTGTTGGAGAAGACTCTGGAGAGTCCCTTGGATTGCAAGGATATCCAACCAGTCCATCCTAAAGAAAAATCAGTCCTGAATATTCACTGGAATTACTGATGCTGAAGCTGAAACTCCAATACTTTGGCCATCTAATGCAAAGAACTGACTCACTGGAAAAGACCCTGATGCTGGGAAAGATTGAAGGGAGGAGGAGAAGGGGATGACAAAGGATGAGATGGTTGGATGGCATCACCAACTCAATGGACATGAGTGTGAGCAAGGTCTGGGAGTTGGTGATGAGCAGGGAGGCCTAGTGTGCTCCAGTCCATGGGGTCACAAACAGTCGGACATGACTGAGCGACTGAACTGAATTGAACTGACTACGGAAAATCGTATGGAGGCTCCCCCAAAAAACTGGAAAAAGAACTACCATGCTGCTGCTGCTGCTAAGTTGCTTCAGTCGTATCCAACCCTGTGCGACCCCATAGATGGCAGCCCACCAGGCTCCCCCGTCCCTGGGATTCTCCAGGCAAAAACACTGGAGTGGGTTGCCATTTCCTTCTCCAATGCAGGCAAGTGAAAAGTGAAAGTGAAGTCACTCAGTCGTGTCCGACTTCTAGCGACCCCATGGACTGCAGCCCACCAGGCTCCTCCGTCCATGTGATTTTCCAGGCAAGAGTACTGGAGTGGGGTGCCATTGCCTTCTCCGAGAACTACCATATGATCCAGGAATTTCACTCCTGGGTGCATACCCAAAAAACCCAAAACACACTAATTCAAAAAGATACAGGCACCCCAATGTTGATAGCATCATTATTTACAATAGCTAAGATATGGAAGTGATCTAAGTGTCTATCAACAGATAAAGGGATAAAGTAAATGTGGTACATATGTACAATGGAATACTATATTATACATTAAGATTAGGAGGTTCAAATTACTATATATTAAATTAAGAAGTTACAGTGATATATTATACAGAACAAAGAGTATAACCAATATTTTACAATAACTTTAAATGACATATAATCTATATAAAATTTTGAATCATTAGGTAGTACACCTGACATTAATATAAAATTGTAAATCAGCTAAATCTCAATAAAAAGGATATAGCTAACTGAAGCTGTGATTTCTGGAAATTGCTGAAGTGATACAGAACATTGCTTTGAATATTCTGGGAATATGACTTATCTTACACAAAGGAAATCAAAGAGCAACCCCTTCTCTCTATTTCCATGATGTCACTCATTTTAATGTGAGGTGGCCATCTCACCTTCTAGGCCTTAATTTCCATAACTCTTCCTGGTCACTGGAAATAATTAATAAGTCTCCCCTCTTCTCTTGGGCAGGATTTCTGTCTCTAGTTGGCACCTATTAACTGACTTGGGTTGCAGGATTGAGAATGCTCACTCCAAGTGAATTACATATAAACAAGAACTAAAGACATTACTGAACTTACTGTGAAAATGGTCTTCTAGTATTATTTTGTGTGAGTTCATGAAAGATTAGCTGCTACATTTTGGTAACATATTCTTCTGATAGGTTTGAGTTTTACAGGTGGATACAGAAATGACAGAGTCTATCCATTTAGACTAGGTAGGTACTTGACAATCTTTTCAAAGCCTTGATTGATTGAGTCTGGTTTAAATACATTTGATTATTTACTACTATTTAAATACATTTAGGATGATTCACAGGATTTCCCCGGTGGTCCAGTGGCTAAGACTCCACATTCCCAACAGCGAGCTTGGGTTTGATCCCTGGTCGGGGAACTAGGCCCCACAGGCCACAACTAAGAGTGTGCATGCTGCAACTAGGACATGGTGCAGTCTAATTAATTAATTAACAATAAATAGTTTTATAGGGCTTCCCTGGCGGCTCAGATGGTAAAGAATCTGCCAGCTATGCGGAAACCAGGGGTCGATCCCTGCGTTGGGAAGATCCCCTGGAGGAGGGCATGGCAACCCACTCCAGTATTCTCACCTGGAGAAGCCCCCATGGACAGAGGAGCCTAGAGGACTATAGTCCACGGGGTTGCAAAGAGTTGGACTCATTTTTTTTTTAAAGTTGATTAACTTCATCATTCTCTCTCACTGAGCTGTATATCTTGGTTCACTGTGGTCTGAATTTTCTTCAGAAAATAGGCTTCATATTAGTGCTGAAGGCTGACTAGGTTAAAGAGACACGAGGTCAGAAATCTAGGACTAGGACTTCTAGACTTTTCAGACTTTACTCCTAGATTGCAATCCCTCATCTCAAGCAAAGCTCGTTGGTCTGCTGCCTGCTCCTTCACTCTCCCCACTGCCAAACACACAACCTCTAGAGGCCAGGAAACCACAGGTATCAAAACAGTGCTGTGACTGAGAACATAGCTGGGTCAGCAGGAGCTGCAAGCAACCTCTCCTCCTACAGAGCAGTGAGGAGAGAGATGAAAGACCGTGCAACATCCAAGTCAAGTTCCCACTGGGGGTTTTCCTGCACATAACCTTCTTGTTTTAAAATAACTGGCCTAGGACTTGTAAAAGAACATTGCTTTTCCTAAACTGCTTCTCTGAATATGAGTTACAAAACATTGATCTTCAAAAAAAAAGCCGGGGGAAGTCTTAGGATACATGGATCTGAGTATTCATAGAAAACTATGATGGTTTATTAATTAATGATAAAGTTCCTTTAACTGACATACTTTGGGCAGTTAACAGGTCTAGGAAATCTTGTTATGGAAACTTCTTTGGGGGGCAGCAAATACATTTGGATTACTAGTATTATACATTTTCCTCATCCCTCAACCCCAGGATACAGCCTGGGGAGGGGTGGTGGGAGGAGTGCATATTTTATTATCCCAATGCATGTGTGCCAGGATACCATGCTCAGTCCCCTAGTGGGACTTCTGAAGTCCCCAGGTTTCAAGACACTAGCCAACTTTTGAATCACAATTCCTTTTTTTCCTATGTTGCTTTTTTTGGGCCTGAAAGATTAGAATATGATCGAAATAATGAAGTAGTTAACAATCGAGGGTGGAAACACTCCCTGCTAAAGGTCACTGACTTCCCTTTGCAAAATGGAAAAGACAGTCTTACTGATTTTCAAGGAAATCAGCATTTATTTTTTCACACTTATGTGTTCCCTGCATGTTTAGCTATTGCGATGTGGACTGCTCTCACCAGTGAAAAAGGCTTGCTCTTTGGGATATCAAAATAAAACAAGTTTTCAAGAGGTGGGTGGGGTTAAAACAGTTTGTCCTAAAACTGACACTCCCAACACTTTCTATCTGCCAACATCTGCATGTATTCAGGGCTCCTTTCAAACAAAGAGATTTCTGATTATAATCCTGGGTTGTTATTGCTGTGACTGATGCAAAAGGGTGTTTATTTTTATCTATCTCTCTCTCTCTGTCTCTCTTTAGTCGCTCAATTGTGTCCAACTCTTTGTGACCCCATGGACTATAGCCTGCCAGGCTCCTCTGTTCATGGGATTCTCCAGGCAAGAATACTGGAGTGGGCTGCTGTTCCCTTCTCCAGGGGATCTCCCCGACCCAGGGATCGAACCTGGGTCTCCTGCATTGCAGACAGATTCTTTACCAACTGAGCTATGAGGGGAGCCCTTATCCACATAAAGTAGTTCTTAAAAAATATTTCCAAAGAAAACTCTGATTCATGTTTCACTATGACTAATACATAGCATTTAGAAATTTCTATTTTAGAAGTTCATTAAAAATAAATTATTCATTGTACTTCTTTTATCCCTTATTCCATCTACTCCTTTTTTAAGAAAATAAGTGTTAGCAAGTAGAAAAAAAAAAGCCATTTCAATTAAAAGATCATTAAAGCAAGATTACCACCATATATATTTATACATAGCACCTCCTTCAGAAAGGGTGTTTGTTTGAAGAGTGTGTTTAAACATCAATTGTTTTGTGACTTCTCTGATGGTCCAGTGTCTAAGACTCCATGCTTCTAATGCAGGGAGCCTGGGTTCCATTCCTGGTCAGGGAACAAGATCCCACATGCTACAACTAAGATTTCGAATGCCACAACTAAAAACATCTTGCATGCCTCAACAAAGACTGAAGATCCCACATGCTGCACCTAATACTCAGTGCAGTCAAATAAAAATTTTTTTAAAAAACATGAATGGTTTTATTTATCAGGCTGTCCCCTTTGTTCCAATTTGTGTGTCCCTTTACTGTCTTTAGGTCACACAGGGGATTAGTATAAGAACATGATTATAATTTAAATAATCCCATACAGTTTAAACTGTTTCAAATGCAATAAACCTGCCTCTTTCTTTCCTCAAACATGAACAGTCATTAGATAATAGCTATACAACATGGGTGAAAGTGAAAGTGAAAGTCGCTCAGTCGTGTCCGACTCTTTGCAACCCATGGATTGTGTAGTCCATGGGATTCTCCAGGCCAGAATACTGGAGTGGGTAGACTTTCCCTTCTCCAGGGGATCTTCCCAACCCAGGGATTGATCCCAGGTCTCCTGCACTGCAGGTGCATTCTTTACCAGCTGAGCCCCAAGGGAAGCCCACAACACGGGTAGTAACTATAAAATAGTGAGCCGGATTTCTTTAAATCATACAAGAGAACAATTCTACAATTATATCATGATGACACATTCCTACTGGGTATCCTAGAGGAAAACAAAATGGAAAGAAAACTGAGAGACAAAAAATTTTAAGTTAACATCAGTTTTCAAACTGGCTACTGTATCAGTTCAGTTCAGTTCAGTCGCTTAGTCCTGTCGGACTCTTTGAGACCCCATGAATCGCAGCATGCCAGGCCTCCCTGTCCATCACCAACTTCTAAAGTCCACCCAAACTCATGTCCATCGAGTTGGTGATGCCATCCAGCCATCTCATCCTCTGTCGTCCCCTTCTCCTTCTGCCCCCAATCCTTCCCAGCATCAGGGTCTTTTCCAGTGAGTCAACTCTTTGCATGAGGTGGCCAAAATATTGGAGTTTCAGCTTCAACATCAGTCCTTCTAATGAACACCCAGGACTGATCTCCTTTAGGATGGACTGGTTAGATCTTCTTGAAGTTCAAAGGACTCTCAAGATGTCAGTTTTTATAGAATCCATGAATATAAAGGAAGAGGAGACCAACCGTGCAAAAGCAGAAGTATAAGACATATAAAATGGTAATCAATGAATATTATTTCTAATGAGCCTATATGTCTACAGTTATTTATAAGTCTCAGCAGTAGAAGCTAATCTGTAATAAGGGAACTTCAAGGTCAAGAGCTTAATTGCTTAGGTGTTCCATTAGTTAACAACACAATATTCTTTCCTTTTCTGACATTCTTTAGCAGACTTACAGCATTCTCAGTTCCCTTTCACAAAAGCAAATTAGTGTCTGTTCTTTCTCAGAGGTAAATAAAAGCATCAGAGGTGGGTTAAAAAAAAAAAAAATCCCTAAACTTAACTGCCTTTAGTGAATTGACATGGAAGGAAATTGGTCATTAAAAGCCAATTTCTTGGGTCATAAGGTCTCTGCTGAAACAGCTTCCCTTTCTGGGTCACTTCAATTAAAAGTTAATTTCTCAGCCATGCACTTAGTAGGCAATAATCTACTCTGGTTTGTAAATTGACATAAATCTAAACCGATGGTCCTACTTCCTGTGTTCAGAGAAAGGTCAAGGGGACAATTACAATGGCAGTCAACTTTGTCTAATCTTTCCATCTTTGGCAGGAAGTCTGAGGTAAATGTTGATTGGGAAAATACAGTGCCTGATATGCAGTCTTCCAAGAGATGTAGTTTGAAGAAGGTCTCCTTACTGACAAAGATAGGCTTGAAACGGTAGATAGCCTCTACCATTCCAATTCTCAGAGGCTCCTTCGAGAACGAATATTAATTCAAAGGAAGAATTGCAACATCCCACAAATGAACTGTTGTAATGTCCCACTAATCCATTCCAGTTTCCAGCCCAACTGAGAGCTCACTTTGGCAAGAATACAGGTCAGTTCTCAGATGGTACATGTTATGGTCCAAGTTCCCACTATATTTTTAAAAGAGGGAGAATGGTAATGTCAGCAAGATGGCAGACTAAGAAATTCCAAGCCCTCATTGCCCCATGGAAGCATTAAATAATTAAACAACTAGAAACTGACTAAAATAACTTTATAGGTGCTCTGGAAATCAGTAACAACCAAATGCCCAGTCAAGAAAAAGTCACATTCAAAATGGTAGGAAATTTCATGGAATCTTATTTGCCCTTTTCCCACCCACCACAATTTGGGAGAGGCAGTGGCTTGGTCCCCATCTACTTCCCACAAGCCAGAGGGAGCAGAGCAGAGTGAAACTTTAATGTTCTAGCCTGTCTGCACACCGCCTGAGAGATTGGTTTCTAAGTCATCCAACTTTGGGTTCAAAAGAAACTGAGATCTCAAACTAAGGGAAATAGTGGGAAGTATCTCATGCGAAGAGTTGACTCATTGGAAAAGACTCTGATGCTGGGAGGGATTGGGGGCAGGAGGAGGAGACGACAGAGGATGAGATGGCTGGATGGCATCACTGACTCGATGGACATGAGTTTGAGTGAACTCCGGGAATTGGTGATGGACAGGGAGGCCTGGCGTGCTACGATTCATGGGGTCCCAAAGAGTCGGACATGACTGAGCGACTGATCTGATCTGATCTGATCTGATCAGGCATAGCTTATGAAAACTGCAAGAAGACTACCAATTCTAAATGCCCTTGGTAAGAGATTTCTGACTGAGGAATTAAATAGAACAGCCAAGGCACCAGGAAGAAACAGGGGTGAGACTCTAACAGAAATCAAAACATTTAAAAGTAGCTGTGGATATGGGGGAATTTGGAAAAAGCACACACATACCAGCCCAGGAAAGATACCCAGCATGAAAAGATTTAGGACCTTAAGTATGTATGCTGGGTTAATTAGTGAAGGTTTTCCCCTGCACAGTCTGTAAAAACTGGAAGAGATAACTATTTTTTCAAATGTCCAATTAAAAAAAATCGCAAAGCATACATAAAAACAGGAAAATATGATTCAAAGGAAAACTAAATCTACAGGAGGCATCTCTGAAAAAATAAAAGCATTAGATTTACTTGACAAAGACTTTAAAGCAACTGTCTTATACATGCTCAAAGAGCTAAAGGAAACAATGAACAAAGAACCTTTAGTTCTTAGTACAAATCAGGAAAATGATATGTAAACAAAATGAGGATATCAGCAAAATAGGAATTAAGAAAAGCAAATTCTGGAGTTGAAAATTTTACTAGAGGGTTTCAAGAGCAGACCTAAACAGGCAGAAGAATCAATAAACTTGAAGAAAGTTAACTTAAAATTATTGAGTCTGGGGAACAAAAAGGAAAAATAGGGAAGAAAAATGAAGAGAGACTAAAGGATTCATGGGACTCTATCAAAAAGATGAATATATAGATTACATGATGAGAAGGAGAAATAAAGGAGAGAAGTCCCAGGAGGAGAAGAGCAAGAATGTATTTGAAGAAAGAGTGGCCAAAAACTTCCCAAATTTGAGGAAGTACATGGATATACAAATAAAAGAAAGCTCAACAAAACTCAAAGAAGAGGAGGCCAAAAAGAGTCACTCTGAAATAACTTATAATCAAACTGTTGAATGCCAAAGATAAAGATGGAATCTTAAAACCAGCAAGAGAAAAGCAAATGGTCATATATCAATACAAAGACTCCTCAAAAACATCATCAGTATATTTCTCAACAGAATCTTACAGGCAAGAAGGCAGCGGAAAGATATATTTAAAGAGCTAAAAGAAAAACAGCAGTGTCACCTGAAAGCTCTATATCTGGCAAAACTCTCCTTCAAAAAGAAGAGAGAAATTTAGACATCCCAGATAAGTGAAAAGCTAAGATAGTTTGTTACTACTAGACCTGTCCTATGAGAAGTATGCAGTTAGAACTGGACATGGGACAACAGACTGGTTCCAAATAGGAAAAGGAGTACGTCAAGGCTGTATATTGTCACCCTGCTTATTTAACTTCTATGCGGAGTACATCATGAGAAACTCTGGACTGGAAGAAACACAAGCTGGAATCAAGATTGCCGGGAGAAATATCAATAGCCTCAGATATGCAGATGACACCACCCTTATGGCAGAAAGTGAAGAGGAACTCAAAAGCCTCTTGATGAAAGTGAAAGTGGAGAGTGAAAAAGTTGGCTTAAAGCTCAACATTCAGAAAACGAAGATCATGGCATCCTGTCCCACCACTTCATGGGAAATAGATGGGGAAACAGTGGAAACAGTGTCAGACTTTATTTTTCTGGGCTCCAAAATCACTGCAGATGGTGACTGCAGCCATGAAATTAAAAGATGCTTACTCCTTGGAAGGAAAGTTATGACCAACCTAGATAGCATATTCAAAAGCAGAAATATTACTTTTCCAACAAAGGTCTGTCTAGTCAAGGCTATGGTTTTTCCTGTAGTCATGTATGGGTGTGAGAGTTGGACTGTGAAGAAGACTGAGCGCTGAAGAATTGATGCTTTTGAACTGTGGTGTTGGAGAAGACTCTTGAGAGTCCCTTGGACTTCAAGGAGATCCAATCAGTCCATTCTGAAGGAGATCAGCCCTGGGATTTCTTTGGAAGGAATGATGCTATAGCTGAAACTCCAGTACTTTGGCCACCTCATGCGAAGAGTTGACTCATTGGAAAAGACTCTGATGCTGTGAGGGATTGGGGGCAGGAGGAGAAGGGGATGACAGAGGATGAGATGGCTGGATGGCATCACTGACTTGATGGACGTGAGTCTGAGTGAACTCCGGGAATTGGCGATGGACAGGGAGGCCTGGCGTGCTGCGATTCATGGGGTCACAAAGAGTCGGACATGACTGAGCGACTGATCTGATCTGATCTGATGAGAAGTATTAGAATTCTTCAAGTTTAAATCAAAGGATATCAAATGCTAACTGAAAGCTCATATGAAAATATAGGATTCTGGTAAAGGTAAACACGTGGACAAATACGAAAGCCAGCATTATTTTGATTTTGGTTCATAACTCCACTTTTATTCTTCTATAAGATTTAAAGGCAAAAGCATAAAATTATTATAAACGTATGTTAGCGTGTGACAATATATAAAGATGTGATTGTGACATCAATAACACCAGGGCAAGTACAGAACAGTAAAGGTGTAGAGTTTTTATGCAATTGAAATTAAATTGGCGGTAGTCTAAAATAGATTGTTATAACACAAGACTGTTTTATATAATTTCATAATATACAAAAAGAATATCTGTAGAATATGCACACAAAAAAATGAAAAGGAAATCAAAAGTGTCACTATAAAAATCTACTAAACACAAGATAAGGCAGTAAGAGAAAATGAGAGACAAAAAAGCTACAAGACAAAACGGCAATAGTAAGTCTCTTCCTATCATAATTAACTTAAATGTAAATGGATTAAACTCTCTAATCAAACTACATAGATTGGCAGAATGGATTTAAAAAAAAAGAAAATGATCATCTAATTATATGCTGTCTACAAGAGCATTCTTTAGATATGAGGACATAGGTAGAAGTTCGAGGCCCTAACTTCTTCCAGTAGAACTTATGTCCTTACAAAAAGAGGAAGAAAAGAGAGATTTATGCACAGAAAAAAAGGTCACATGAAGACATAGTGAGAAGACAACCATTTGCTACCCAAAGAGAGAGGCCTCTAAACCTACCAAGATCTTGATCTTGGACTTCCTGTCTCCATACAGTGGGGAGATAACTTCCTGTTACTTAAGACACCCCTTCTGTGGTAGTTTGTCATAGCAGAGCTAGCAAACTGACACATAACTCTGCTCCTAGGATTCAGGTGGAGCTGATCCTCCCCTTACCCCTACAATTCCACATTGTGGGCAGGTGACCGGAGCCCATCCAATCAAAGTTCCACCCCAGACCTCAGAGATTGGCTCAGGGTGTAGCCTTCCTCCCAAGCCAGGCCAATCAGAGTGAGTCCCAGGTCAGGTGCTGGCACTCTGGGCCAAGGGGCCCTCTGTGCTCCTCTGAAGTCCCTTAGCTGATGGAACAGAAGCTTGCAGCTGCTGAGAGTCATCCTCTCCCATGAAGGAAAGAGTTTCTTGAGAATGAGGCCAAGACAGAAAAAGCAGGGGCAGGAAAGTGAGAGACAGGTTTCAGATGTCATCTTGTGAGCACCTGGCCTTGACTTTGGCTGATAGCAGCTACCTTAGCCCTGGTGTTCTTTGAGCCAGCAAATCTTCTCTCACGATTCAGCCACTTGGAGTTGAATTTCTTTCACTCACAACTAAAAAAAATCCTGACAAAAGCAGGAACCTGAGTCTTATTTTACTATGGAAATGTTTAACTATGGTTTGATATTCTCTTGATAAGCAGCACTGTTATTTAAATATTTCTAACAATTACATGCCTTGTTAGAAATTACAATTTCTAACAATTACATTTCTAACAACAATTCAAGAAAAAAACTCCTTAAAATGTATTGTAAAATTTGGTTTTTAAAATTCCTCATAGAAGACCAGCTGTTTTGCCTAAATAGAATATAACTATCCTATTCATGAAAACACTCCACATTAGAAAACAAGGTGCTCAATTTCTCAGAAGTCCTCTGATCTTGTCAGAGTTCATCTGTTTCCCGCACCATCTTTCTTGCAGCTGCTTCCACTGAATGGCATTAAAAATGGGTGTGGCCATCTGGTTTTCTGAAAGGAAATGTCAAAGATGAGCTAAGACTACAAAATAAAGCCATCATTTTTCTTCTCTCTTCCTGGTGACTTAACCTGCCAGGTGTTATTTCTTATTAAAGTGGTGATTTAAAAGGTTCTTTTTCTTATTTTATAAAAGATGTCTTACTTGAAACAAAGAAGAGACATATTTTCAGGAAAATGCTTCAGGATGGCCATTAGATGTGTTTTCCCTGATCCTTCGCATGGTGGAATGAACACACTTCTTCAATGAGGTAAATGTTAGTGGAAACCTTTTACTCTCAACTCTGCAGTATACTGTGAGTGTCTGCGGTGTCTCCTCTGAATACAGAACAAACAATCCTGTGGCACATAGTCATTGATTCCCCCATCCTTCCCTAAAGGAACCTTGGAAGTAGAAGTGCTTCTTCTAGAAGTAGCCTATAGAAATATAGACTTTCTCAAACAAGGAGAAGCTTGTGTTATTAAAAATTTTATTTGTACCAACATAAGTCAATCTTACGGAGAAGGCAATGGCACCCCACTCCAGTACTCTTGCCTGGAAAATCCCATGGGCGGAGGAGCCTAGTAGGCTACAGTCCATGGGGTCTCGAAGAGTCCGACACGACTGAGCAACTTGACTTTCACTTTTCACTTTCATGCATTGGAGAAGGAAATGGCAACCCACTCCAGTGTTCTTGCCTGGAGAATCCCGGGGACGGAGGAGCCTGGTGGGCTATGGGGTCACACAGAGTCGGAAACGACTGAAGCGACTTAGCAGCTGCAGCAGCAGCAAGTCAATCTTAAAGGATGCTGATTTTTACCAGTAAGTTACCAACTATCAATTGAAGACTGAATCCCATAGGACCTAGGTCATCCTATCATATTTAAATTCTACTATTAATACATAATCCAAAACCTCAACCAAGTTATAAGCCATGCCATGAAGCAAAACAGATACTAGAATAAAAGAATGGAGTATGTTTAATTTATATCTTAAAACATATTCAGTTAATCTACTTTTGTGTCTAATATCCATCTCAAATGCAACATGCCAAAAACTGGACTCCTGATTCTCTCTGAAAAGAGAGAAAGAAGGAACTAATAACATTCTTAGCTCAGTAAATAAGAAATAGCAGCCTTTTCCTCTTCCTCTTCTTCCTTCCTGTTTTCTTCCTTTCTTCCGTCTTCCTTCCTTCCTCCAAGTTCTTTTTCTTTCCTTATAGTTAATTAATAGATCTTTATTGTAGAAAACATAAGTATTTCGGACATTGACTTGTTGGATTTATATGCTTTTAAATTTCTTGATACTGTTGTTAGATCACTTTCTGATCTAATATGCCACTTCACCTCTCATCAGCAAGGCTTGAGAGGGTCTGTTTTTCTGCAATCACAGTCTAGCACCAGATACTCATTTCTTTTACTTTTGTTATCTTAATGAGCAATAGTTAAAAATGACACTGCTTTGAGATTTCCATTTCCTTGATGACCAGTAGGGTACAACTTTACTGGCTAAGCGAGAAGTTATACAATGTGCTCTCTCCTCTTGGAATTCTATTTTGTGGTTCACAGGATGTGAGAACTGGCAAGAGGTCAATCCTCTCATTTTACAGAGGAGAAGACTGAGGCTAGCAAGGCAAAATGTCTTTTGTAAGTCATCTCCAATTTGTAGCAGGACTGGGACCAGAATAAGGAGACATTTGGTCCAAAGACCAGCTTTCTTTCCGTTATACCAATTGAAAAGGGGTTATCATTTTAAAGTTCATATAATGGGAGAATGGTTTAGAAAATACTTGCATTATTAGTCAGGTCAGGGTCCTTACAAATAGCAGCTCTTTGAGAACCTGAACAAATGTGGATGGGTCCTTTGAGGAGCAGCATGGGAAACTCAAGGACAGAGAGTTCCAGAGTTATGTTCAGAGTTCAGAGGCATGGCCTTTTCAGGCACACATGATAATATAAGATTTTCCTCTCCTGAAACATAAGCAAGAAAGGTCACCCAGCTATGCCACTTGGCCATGCGCCCTAGGACTGAGTGATGTGTGATTAGCAGCACGTAAGCAACCTCAGCAAGGTTACTGCCTGTTTCACGGCCACTCCTAGGCTTCTGTCATTTCCCTTCCATCACCATTTCTTTACTTCTCCCAGACAGAGGAAGGAATTCCCCACCCAGCGATTATCTTCCTGGCTGACTTGCCTTTCTCTCATTTTTTTTTTTTTTAACACTTTCTCTCACTAATTCTTGCTAGCGTTGAGCAAAAAAAAAAAAAAATGATTTACCTCAGCAATCTCTACAACAGACAAAACATACACAGCCTTTGTCTGAAAGACATTAAGATCTAAATAAACTTGACAAGAGAGGCCCATGTTTCCTCAGGGAGAGGATCTCTGAGAGAGAAAAAACGTAAAGGATTCTGGGGGGAGGTAGCGTCCGTGTGCCCCGGAGGCAGAGACCTGGCGGACGGCGCCATGTATGGAGATCTGGAGAAAGTGAAGCTCTGGCTTTCCAGCGGCTCAAATTTCTCAAGGTTTGTCAGAAACCTTTGTCATTTTGGTGCTCTGAAAACACACGGAGAGGAGAGGCCGTTTCAAAGCTGCTTTCTCCAGGTGAAGCTGGAGAATCAGAGTCTTGCTTCTGTAGGAAGCAAGAAACCCCGACGGTCTCATGTTCTCAGAGATGAGCCCTCTGCAGAGCTTTGCACCCATCTCCCCAGGCGGCCCTGCACTCAACAGGAACATGTAGTGGTTACAGCCCTGGCTCCTACCTGCCTTCCCACAAGGTCTCTGCATTAAACCTACCTGCATCCCATCAGTCCAATAAGCCTGAGTTTCCCAGGCCTCCCATGGTACCCCGGACCTCTGTACATGTGAGCCCGATCCATCTTCCCAACCGCCCTTATTTTGGCCCTTGAATTGTGCTTTCTGAGCACTCTGTCATCAACAAACCCTTATGACCTTTAACTTCTCTGAACATCTCCTTCACCTTCGTGCCTGTAATACTGATTCCTGTTGCCTTCTCCTTGGGATACTGTTCCATAACTGTTTGCCTCGTTCAAGCCCTGGAGATGCAGTATCCTCCAGACTGTTCACTGCTGCTTCCAAATCATCTCACTTATTTTTAATTGATTATTTTAAATTGGAGGATAATTGCTTTGCAATGTTGTGTAAGTTTCTGCTGTACAACAGAGTGGCGCAGCTGTATGTAGACAGAGGGGTAGGATGGGGGTATGGTGGGAGGGAAGCTAAAATCACTTCACTTCTTAATTCAAACTTTGCACTTTCTGGGACATTCACACCATGTGAATATGATTTTGCCACTCAATAGACATTCTTCAGTCATCATCTACCAACATCCCAACCACATCCTTCCTTCTCTGATGATGACTATCACACCTGCATCACTGCCTCTATTTTCAGTCCTCTTCCATCATTTCATTTGGCTACAGCTTCTACAAAAATGATCCCCCAACAATTTACCTCTCTGCCTTTTCAGCTCCTCACCTCTAGGGATCTTTATTTTTCACCTCCCATTAGCAACCTCACAGTCATCTACTTACCTTCCTCATTTCTTGTTCTTACATTATCTTGAAATCCTCAGTTTCAAGCTTCTCATTCAGCAATAACGACATTCAATTATTCCAGCTCATCACTTAATTCTACCATTTCATTCCTCTAAACAAAATGTAAAACCCATGGACCATACACACGTTTCACTATCCATATTCATCTGTGTGTCTTCAACTTTCATTTTACCGAATTGAAGCTCCACAGTCCATCATTATGATATTTTTCTTACAAACATTCTGATCATAAATAACGTCTCTGTGCTATAAAGTTCACTGAGACATATACCTTCCAGGAAATATACTTCCTATACAGCAAAGTCACTTGAAGAATATGTCTCTTTCAAGGACATTTCTTTACCCTCAAGAAATTAATTCAGAATTATGTATTGAAACTTCTAGTTGTTTAAAATTTAAGTGACAGTTAAATGTAATTATAAATGCTTACTACTGAAAATAAGGATCATAAGGAATGACACAGTCCTTGTGAACTATCAGAAACTGACTAAATCATACTATTTTTATTTGGTGTATGCATTCCAAATACTTAATCTTCAAATAACATCAATAATTGGCTTACCAATTAATTTTCATATCCTGAAAAAGTGAAAGTTTTCTATACTTTTATTTAAATACCATTAGTATCATTCTTTTTGTTATATTGTCAAAGAAATGTTACTATATAACAGCAAGTTAATGTCTTATCAAGTCTTCCCTGGTGGCTCAGTGATGAAGAATCCATCTGACAATTCAGGAGATGGGAGTTCAATCCCTATGTTGGGAAGATCCCCTGGAGAAGGAAGTGGAAACCCACTCCAGTGTTCTTGCCTGGAAAATCCCATGGACAGAGAAGCCTTAGCAGGCTACAGTCCATGGGGTCACAGAAAATTTGGACACAACTCAGTGACTAAGCAACAACAACAACAGATGTCTTATTAAGGACCAAAATGGTGGAAACATTTGTATGGACCACAGAGTGCACTAACTCTTTTACAGATTTTTTATTGGAAAAACTCTGCGTAGTCACTTCAGTCATGTCCAACTCTGTGCAACCCTATGGGCTGCAGGCTGCCAGGCTTCTCTGTCCATGGGATTCTCTAGGTAAGAGTACTAGAGTGGGTTGTCATGCCCTTCTCCAGGGGATCTTCCTGACCCAGGGATCGAACCGAGGTCCGCACATTTCAGGCAGATTCTTTATCACTGAGCCACCAAGGAAACCTGAGTGAGGTGCATTTTTGATCCTACAGATCAGAAAAAGTAGATTTCATAGCCAATATCCAAGTACTTCAGAGTATCTGTTTAGTGAAAAGCAAGGCAGGATTGTATGTCATATGCCATCATTAATTCAATTATGTGCATTCATTATTTCTTTAATATCTACTATGTGTACTTATACCATTTTTGTTGTTATTGTTCTTATATTGGATAATCCACCCCCTTTATCTTAATTTTCTCATGCCAATTTTTCTACAAAGCAGATCTTTGCAGAGAAAATTTGGAGAAAAATAAGGGATTGTGTCAGTGTAGACTCATAGTGAGAAGGGGATGACAGGATGAGATGGTTGGATGGCATCACCAACTCAATGGACATGAGTTTGGGTAAACTCTAGGAGTTGGTGATGGACAGGGAGGTCTGGCGTGCTGCAGTCCATGTGGTCTCAAAGAGTCAGACATGACTGAGCGACTGAACTGAACTGAGACCCATAGCCAGAGCTGTACTCTTGATCACTACTCTCTTATTCAGGAGTTCATATCTAAAACCAAGGAAAAGATTTTATTAAGGACCAACGTTCCTGGTGGCTCAGATGGTAAGATAATCTGCCTGCAGTGCGGGAGACCTAGGTTCAATCCCTGGGTTTGCAAGATCCCCTGGGGAAAGGAATAGCAACCCACTCCAGTATTCTTGCCTGGAGAATCCCATGGACAGAGAATCCTGGCAGGCTATAATCCATGGAGTCACAAAGAGCTGGACACCACTGAGTGACTAACATGAAGAATCAATCAGATAAGAACCCTTGACTGCTAATTCTGAGGTATTTGTAACTTTGTAAGATCACCACTAAAACATGTGCCTGGCAAAATAAAGGAAAAACATTAGGCAAAATTGTTCTGATTATCCATTTTACATTAGCTTTGGAGCTTTGGTCTTGGTGGTTATGACACTTTTCTTTACTGTGTTGTGGGATTTGATCCCTGTTGCAACCTAACAGCCAGCTTTTTCTTTTTTAAATTTTGGACACCTGTTTTATTTCCTGGCCAGGGTCTGTAATCCCCCCCTGGGTTCACTTCTCCAGCATCCTCCCCTGGGCACAAGACCCCACTGCAGGCCATATCGTAAGATCTTTGTCTATTCCAACGCTTAATGTTTCCCTAGCATTGCCTCTGATCACTTTCTCTGCCAAGGTGCCTATTTGTTCCCACTCAGAATCCAAGTAGTGACACAATCCTAATTATTTTCAGATGATTTTTAATGATGTCATTTTATTTGAGCCCATGGCAAAGAGTAAAAGTGAACAGTCATACATCCCTGCTTGAAATAAGCATCCAACAGGAATAAATTTCCAAATCCCTGTACCAACAAACAATATGTTGATTCACAGCTGCTTTCGATATAGACTAGTATTTGGTATAAACTTCCCCATGTGCCCTTCACCCAAAGGAGACATTTTCCCAAGTCTTAGAGCTGCATTTGAGTGAATGAAAAATGCTCTGGAAAAGAACCACTCAACCATATGTCATATATGAAATATTTCAGGTGCCAAGACCTTGCCTCATGCAGGCATTAGTGTCTTGTTGGAGTTCAGTCATTTCCCATTCATGATGAGTTTCCTTTAAAAGAAGAGATCTCCCTCAGAATTACAGTTCATTGAATAAACAACTACAGTCCTTTATTCAAAGATTCTACTCCAAAGCAATGATTTTAAGTATTAGATGATTTAGAATTTAGTTTCATCTGACTCATACCACTTGCTCTAAAAGTTTGAAAGTTTTTCAACTACCACTAACATTGTCTGTGTTTCCTGCCAATACACTAAACAAAGTGGGGGAAAGGTGTTATTCTTAGAAAGTAATTATTATTTGCCCATTAAATGATTTCTCCACCTAGAATATCTCTCAAAATAATTAACACTGTTGAAACCCCTAAGATCTATTAAGATTGATCTAATATAGGATAAATATACTAAAATAATAGTTTTATTTTATATTAGCAATAATCAGCTCAATAACATAATGAAAAAACCATTTATATTAGCAACAGTTAGTATAAAATGTATAAAAATTAACTTTATGAGAAATGAGCAAGCTTGATATAAAGAAAAATTTTTTAACTTTATCAGAGGTCAAAAAAGAAAGATTGAAAAGATAGACAAACATATCACATTCCAACCTGGACAATCTTAATAGTACAATCCTGCCAACTCATCAAAAATGCATTCTATAAACTTAATACAATGTTAATGATCGTTTCAAAGGATTTGTTCTATTGACAAATTGAATTTAAAGGTCATCAGAAAGATTTAATGTTCAGATTCAGTATTAATCACAAGTAAATTGCTTTGGGACCACAGGGCTTCCCTCATAGCTCAGTTGGTAAAGAATCTGCCTGCAGTGCAGGAATCCCTGGTTCAATTCCTGGGTTGGGAAGATCCCCCAGAGAAGGGATAGGCTACCTACGCCAGTATTCTTGGGCTTCCCTTGTGGCTCCGCTGGTAGAGAATCTGCCTGCAGTGTGGGAGACCTGGGTTCAATCTTTGGGTTGGGAAGATCCTCTGGAGAAGGAAAAGGCTACCCACTCCAGTATACTGGCGTGGAGAATTCCAGGACTGTATAGTCCATGGGGTCGCAAAGAGTCGGACATGACAAAGAAACTTTCACTTGGGACCATGACAGCGATATTTTTAGATTTTAACCACACTGTGTAGCAATTTGTGTGATGGTTACATAAGGAAAACTTAAATATTCTAATAAGACATTCAGTAGTGTAGGGAGAACAGATGTTGAAACCTGACTTCGTCTTTGTTTCCTTTCAACTTCTCTTCCTCTTCCTCCTGTCCCTCAAAGTAATCAATGCCTCATCCTCAGTGATGGTTTTAATCCTCATCCTGTGTATTGTTAAACCAGTGTCTTCAAAAGTTTCTGTTCTTTCAGTTCTCCCAAACATTCAAAAGACTGCTTTTTTAAACTTGCACAAGAGTTTAAATTTGCAAAGATCTGCAGTTGACTATCAAATCAAATCTAAATGACCAGATAGTCGGATAGTCTTAGAATGCTCTAACCATGAAGTTGGCAGACTCCCCACTAATAATTGCTTTCCAGGTGGCTCAGTGGTAAAGAATTCACCTGCCAGTGCAGGATGTGAGTTCGATACCAGGTTGAGGAAGATCCCCAGGAGGAGGAAATGGCTACCCATTCCAGTATTCTTGCCTGGAGAATCCCATGGACAGAGGAGCCTGGCAAGCTACAGTCCATGGGGTCTCAAAGAGTCAGATAAGACTGAGCAACTGAGCAAAAACCACTAACAATGTCATCTTGGATATATTTCTAGAATGTCACTAAGCCTCAACTTCCTCCTCCTTAATGAGCATTATAATATTACCTCATAGGGTTGTTGTGACAATGAAATGCCCCAGAATAGTCAATAGAAATATTAACAAGTTTTTGTGTTCATGGACCTAGAACACTAAAAAGAATAAAAGAGAGTCTTTTAACATCCCAAGAAGCTAGACAGAAATTGTGTTTTGAGTTATGAATTTCTAGCCTCAAGATTTGGATCATAAAGAAGAAGATAGAAATTTTCAAGAATCCATAACATCCCAAGCCTTTAATCATCTCATTGTCTCAGAGGGCATCAGTAGCCAGCTTAGAAATGAGAGATTTTGACAGCATTTCTTGATGAAGCTGAAAGAGGAGAGTGAAAAAGTTAGCTTAAAACTCAACATTCAAAAAATGAAAATGTTGGCATCTCATCCCATCACTTCATGGCAAATAGATGGGGAAACATGGAAACAGTGACAGACTTATTTTCTTGGGATCCAAAATTACTGTGGATGTTGACTGAAGCCATGAAATTAAAAGACTGTTGCTCCAGAAAATCAATGGCAAACCTAGACAGAATATTAAAAAGCAGAGACATCACTTTGCTGACAAAGGTCTGTATAATCAAAGCTATGGTTTTTCCAGTAGTCATGTATGGATGTGAGGTTGGGCCATAAAGAAGGCTGAGTGCAGAAGACTTGATGATCTCAAACTGTGGCGATGGAGAAGACCCTTGAGAGTCCATTGGACAGCAAGGAGATCAAACCAGTCAATCCTAAAGGAAATCAACCCTGAATATTCTTTGGAAGGACTGATGCTGAAGCTGAAGCTCCGATACTTTGGCCACCTGATGCGAAGAGTCAACTTGTTGGAAAAGACCCTGATGCTGGGAAAGATTGAAGGCAGGAAGAGAAGTGAGTGACAGAGGATGAAATGGTTGGATAGCATCATCTACTCAATGGACACGAGTTTGAGCAAGCTCCAGGAGATACTAAGAACAGGCAAGCCTGGTGTGCTGCAGTCCATGGGGTTGCAAAGAGTTGGACACAACTGAGTGACTGAACAACAACAACAATCATAGTCATAGGAGGTAGTTAACTGGGACATTTCAGGCTCATGGATGGTGAGACCAGTGCCTGGTTTCCCCAAGTAGCTTGAGGAATACTTACAATTTTAAATAGTAAAAGCTGGTAGGTGCTTACTTATGCCCATGCTTGATTCAGAGCCACTTGCCTTCAAGAAACTCCATGAACTCAAAAACTAAGCATATCAAGGTTAACTCAGGCCAGTGGACTCATCTCTAAAACATTCAGGCCTGGTGCTCAGCATGGTCCAAGGGAGAGAAAAGTCCCCATTAAACAATCAAGAGAGAACATTCCATCAGCTGTGTGAGTAGGAACAGAGAACAAAATTGAGTGTTCTGGTACTAATTCCAAAGTTGGGGAGCATAGTTTTTCCACACCTCCAAGCCATTGTCAGATCCTAGCTGGGTGTCTCACAATTCAACTCCATTTTATCAGGAGACAGCACCAGATTCTACAGGCCTATTAGACAACCCATCCCCCATACTCTGAATGCCAATCAGGGGCCTGGGTGCTTCTGACCCATTGACTATAGATTAGAGCTTCCAAGAATGCCCTCCTTGGATTTCACACACCAGTCAAAACTGCATTCACAAGTGCAATATACACTGGATACAGACAAATAGTGTTTGATTCCACTTATACGAGGTACCTGGTTATTGCTGTTCAGTCACTAAGTCGTGTCTGACTCTGCAACCTCATGGACTGCAGCACACCAGGCTTCCCTGTTCTTCACTATTTCCCACAGTTTGCTCAGACTTATGTCAGTTGAATCGGTGATGCCATCCAACCATCTCAACCTCTGTTGCCCTCTTCTCCTCCTGCCCTCAATCTTTCCCGGCATCAGGTTCTTTTCCAGTGAACCAGCTCTTTGCATCAGGTGGCCAAAGGATGGAGTTTCAGCTTCAGCACCAGTCCTTCCAATGAATATTCAGGGTTGGTTTCCTTTAGGATTGGGGCTTCCCTGGTGGCTTAAATAGTAAAGAATCTGCTGGCAATACAAGAGACCTAGGTTCCATCCCAGGGTAAGGAAGATCCTCTGGATAAAGAAATGGCTACCCACTCTAGTATTCTTCTCTGGAAAATTCCATGGACAGAGGAGCCTGGTGGAATACAGTCCATGGGGTCCCAAAGAGAAAGACACAACTGGGTAACTGAGCACACACAGACACATACATTAATATAACTTGGAAACAGCCAGAAGAGATTCATATGGCAAAGTGTGGGGAAAGAGTGGGGGGCTTCCATGCTCTCTCAAAACTCTGTCATGCTCCCAGCACCCCCATGTGCCCACCAACCTGGTAACTCTTTGAATCTATTCCTTCAGATATGAGGCTTTAATTACATAGACAGGGTTGATTAGATGATCAGTTCAGTTCAGTTCAGTCGCTCAGTCGTGTCCGACTCTTTGCGACCCCATGAATCACAGCACGCCAGGCCTCCCTGTCCATTACCAGCTCCCGGAGTTCACTCAGACTCATGTCCATTGAGTCAGTGATGCCATCCAGCCATCTTATCCTCTGTTGTCCCCTTCTCCTCCTGCCCCCAATCCCTCCCAGCGTCAGAGACTTTTCCAATGAGTCAACCCTTCACATGAGGTGGCCAAAGTACTGGAGTTTCAGCTTTAGCATCATTCCTTCCAAAGAAATCCCAGGGCTGATCTCCTTCAGAATGGACTGGTTGGATCTCCTTGCAGTCGAAGGGACTCTCAAGAGTCTTCTCCAACACCACAGTTCAAAAGCATCAATTCTTTGGTGCTCAGCCTTCAGTCACCAGCAAATTATTCACCTTCTGTTTCTCTCCCTTCTCTGGAGGTGTGGGGAGGGCTGAGTCATTCTAACCCTCCAGTTACAGAGTTGGTTTTCCTGGCAAACAGCCCCAATACCTAGGCGGGGTCCAAAAGTCACCTCCTAAAGATGCTTTTATGTCCCTAATCAATTGGAAAATTCCAAGGGTTTTAGGAGCTCTGTGCCAGAAAAAAAAAAAAAGATATATATATATAGTTATAAATCACAGTATCCCAGGGACAGATTTGAATTGATCTGGAGATTTTCTTTTAATGTGGAATTTCTTATACCAAGATGTTATGGAATAAAATTGCATGCATGCTACATAAAAAAAGATAATAAAATGAAAATACAGGGCTCTCAGCACAGTAATAAACATATATATAGCTACAACATATCAGCAAATATAATCATATTTTATTATTTATCTTTCATTCATGACATCCTCAGTCAGTACTGCAAAAATTTCAATTAAATACAGTTAGGAGTTGGTGCAGAGAAGGTAATGGCACCCCACTCCAATACTTTTGCCTAGAAAGTCCCATGTACGGAGGAGCCTGGTAGGCTGCAGTCTATGGGGTCGCTAGAGTCGGACAGGACTGAGCGACTTCACTTTCACTTTTCACTTTCATGCATTGGAGAAGGAAATGGCAACCCACTCCAGTGTTCTTGCCTGGAGAATCCCAGGGATGGGAAGCCTGGTTGGCTGCCGTCTATGGGGTCGCACAGAGTCGGACACGACTAAAGAGAGGCAGCAGCAGCAGCAGGAGTTGGTGATGGACAGGGAAGCCTGTCGTGCTGCAGTCCATGGGGTCCCAAAGAGTCTGACCGGACTGAGCGACTGAAATGACCTGAACTGAACTGAGGAGGCCAGAAGGGGGAGCTCTCACACTCTGCAGAGCCCAATAAGAGAAAGACCTTTCCTGGCGAGGATGCAGCCAATAAAAGCTGTGGATTCTTTATTGACTATAGCCCTCCCAAGCTCCTTTGCCCCTCTCTGAAAGCATTCTTCTTCCCTTGACATGGGGACTTGCTCATACTTTCTTATATGCTGTCTTAGGATAATGACTTCCCTTCCTTAATTGTTACCTTCCCAACAAAATGATTGGTTCACCCAGGGGAGAGCATGTCTTTTTTTTCGTGGCTGCCAGTCTGTGATCCATTTGTCACTGCAATGAGATAAGTGCAATGAGTAAGTACCTAGAGAGTTTTTTAAAACAATTTTCCATTGCCAGATCATCGAAGTGTATGATCAGTGGGATCACCTTGTGAGCAGGTAAGAAATATTTTGGGAATGGTCAAACTTTTGTGATGAATCCTGTGTAGTGTAAGCTGCCTATTAATCATGTGCAGTATGAATATGTATTCTATATGGATGGGGTAGAAATTTCATAAAAGGAGTCTCTGCCTCAGATAATTTGAAAACCACTGCTCTAGAGCATTTCAAACAACCCTGGGTATATTAATACGCATTGCACACTGTAATTTCACTTAACATTTTGCTTTTTTAGACATTGAGGGATAAATATGTAGTCAGCTCAGCAGACATATGCCCACTTTTACGTGACATTGATTCTTATACAGATTAATCCCAGGATGAATCATATGCATACTTATTTTGGTCCAAATGTGTACCAGGATTTACTGACAGACTAGTAAGCTTTACATATTGTTGCTGTTGTTCAGTTGCTAAGTCATGTCCAACTCTTTGCGACCCCGTGAACTGCAGCATACCAGGCTTCCCTGTCCTTCACTATCTCTTGGAGTTTGCTCAAATTAGGTCCATTAAGTCAGTGATGCCATCCAACCATCTCATCTTCTGTCGCCTCCTTCTCCCCCTGCCCTCAGTCTTTCCCAGCACCAAGGTCTTTTCCAATGAGTCAGCTCTTTGCATCAGGGGGCCAAAGTATTGAAGTTTCAGCTTCAGCACCAGCCCTTCCAATGAATATTCAGGATAGATTTCCTTTAAGATTGACTGATTTGATCTCCTTGCAGTCCAAGAGACTCTCAAGAGTCTTCTCCAGCAACACAATTTGAAAGCATCAATTCTTTGGCACTCAGCTTTCTTTATGGTCCAACTCTCAAATCCATACATGACTACTGGAAAAACCATAGCTTTGACTATACAGACCTTTGTTGGCAAAGTGATGTCTCTGCTTTTTAATACACTGTCTAGATTTGTCATAACTTTCCTTCCAGGGAGCAAGTGTCTTCTAATTTCATGGCTGTGGTTACCATCTGGATCACTTTTGGAGCCCAAGAAAATGAAATCTGATGCTGTTTCCACATTTTCCCCATCTATTTGCCATGAAGTGATGGGACCAGATGCCATGATCTTCATTTTTTTGAATGTTGAGTCTTAAACCAGCTTTTTCACTCTCCTCTTTCACCTTCATCAAGAGGCTCTTTAGTTCCTCTTCAGTTTCTGCCATTAAAGTGGTATCATCTGCATATCTGAGGTTGTTGATATTTCTCTGGGAAATCTTGATTCCAGCTTGTGATTCATCCAGCCTGGCATTTCACTTGATGTACTCTGCATATAAGTTATATAAGCAGGGTGACAATATACAACCTTGATGTCTTCTTTCCCAATTTTGAATAAGTCCATTGTTCCATGTCTAGTTCTAACTGTTGTTTCTTGTCCTACATACAGGTTTCTCAGGAGGCAGGTAATGTGGTCTGGTATTCCCATCTCATTAAGACTGTTTCACAGTTTGTTGTGATCTACACAGCCAAGGGCTTTTGCATAGTCAATGAAGCAGAAGTAGATGTTTATTTGGGATTCCCTTCCTTTTTCAGTGATCTAGTGTATGCTGGCAATTTAATCTCTGGTTCCTCTGCTTTCTCTAAATATAACTTTTACATCTGAAAGTTCTTGATTCACTTACTGGGGAAGCCTAGCTTGGAGGATTTTAGCATAATTTTGCTGGCATGTAAAATGAGTGCAATTGTGTACAATGTAATTTGAACATTCTTTGGCATTGCCTTTCTTTTGGATTGGAATGAAAACTGACCTTTTCCAGTCCTGTGGCCACTGCTGAGTTTTCAAAATTTGCTGGCATAATGAGCGCAGCACTTAAACAGCATCATCTTTTTGGATTTGAAATAGCTTAGCTGGAATTACACCCCCTCTACTAGCTTTGTTCATAGTAATGATTCCTTAAGGCCCATTTGACTTCACACTTCAAGATGTCTGGCTTAACAAAAGAGTCTGAATGCAATACTTGGGTGCAATCTCAAAAATGACAGAATGATCTCAGTTCATTTCCAAAACAAGCCATTCAATATCACAGTAATCCAAGTCTATGGCCCGACCAGTAATGCTGAAGAAGCTGAGGTTGAATGATTCTATGAAGACCTACAGGACCTCCTAGAACTAACACCAAGAAAAGATGTCCTTTTCATCATAGGAGATTGGAATGCAAAAGTGGGAAGTCAAGAGATACCTGGAATAACAGGCAAGTTTGGCCTTAGAGTACAAAATGAAGCAGGGCAACAGCTAACAGTTTTGTCAAGAGAACACATTGGCCATAGCAAACATCCTCTTCCAACAACACAAGAGATGACTCTACACATGGACATCACCAGATGGTCAGTACTGAAATCAGATTGATTATATCCTTTGTAGCCAAAGATGAAGAAGCTCTATACCGTCAGCAAAAACAAGACCTGGAGCTGACAACTGTGGCTCAGATCATGAACTCCTTATTGCCAAATTCAGACTCAAACTAAGGAAGTAGGAAAACCAGTAAGCCATTCAGGTATGACCTAAATCAAATTTCTTATGATTATATAGTGGAACTGATGAATAGATTCAAGGGACTATATCTGGTAGACAGAGTACCTGAAGAACTATGGACAGAGGTTCGTAATATTACACAGGAGGCAGTGACCAAAACCATTGCCAAGAAAAAGAAATGCAAGAAGACAAATTGGGTGTTTCAGGAGGCCTTACAAATAGCTGAGAAAAGAAGAGAAGCAAAAGGAAAAGAAGAAAAGGAAAAATATATCCAACTGAAAGCTTTACACGGTGGAGACTAAAAAAGAACTGACAAAATTCTGAGATGCTAAAAAAAATCTGGAGACACTGAGGGTTTGCCCTAACCCTTTCTTTTTGCCTTAAACCATCTGTATCACTTCAGACTTGATCTCTGGGTAAATTTTATCTCTGATTTCAAAATAGTCATCCTGCTTTCTTGTCCCTTTCTTTTAAAACAAATCTGAGAAGGAAATAAAGCATTTTGAAATCCTAATCAGCTATCATGGTCTTATCCCCAGGGGAGAAGTGAGAGCAAATGAAATAAAACCAAACAGGGAATCATTAACTCCATTTTTTTGAACTTTAGTGATCATATTTATTTGGAGAAAACAAAAATACCCCACAACCTCAAGGATGGGATTTTATATCTCAAAACGTCTCCCAAATATTAAGTCTACAGATTACAAATCATTTTCATAGAAAATATTTTTGTACAAATTTTACGTGTAGTGAGGAGTGGGTCATAAATCCCTGCTTGTTTTAACAGGGTAGCAGGGTAGAGGAATGGTGAAAAAAATGGTTTTTTTGTACAGATCTGTTTGGAAGGGTAGACATGAAGAGGGAGAACCCTACATTCTCATCATCTGTAGCAAATGGCTCCTTAACTCACTTTTTTAACTCATCATAACTTAGACCTATTTATGACATAGTGGTTCTATGTACAGGCAATACTTCATTTTATTGCACGTCAGAGTTTTTTTGTTTGTTTGTTTTTTGTTTGTTTTTCTTTTTTTTTTTTTTACAAATTGAAGGTTTGTGGCAACCCCCCCATTAAGTAAGTCTATGAGCACCATTTTTCCAACAGCATTTACTCACTTTGTATCACGTTTTGACAATTCTAACAATATTTCAAACATTTTAATTGTCAGTATATTTGTTATATTGACCTGTGATGAGTGATCTTTGATGTTACTATAGTAACTGTATTGGGGCACTATGAATTACACTCATGTAAGACAGCAAACTTTACCCATAAATGTTGTGTGTGCTCTGACTGTTCCATAAACAGGCCATTCTCCCATCTCTCTCTCTCTCTCTTTGGCCTTTCTTTTCCCCTAGACACAACAATATTTAAATTATGCCATTTAATAACACTACAATGTCCTCTAAGCATTCAAGGGGAAGGAAGAGTCACACATCTCTGACTTTAAATCAAAAGCTAGGAATCAGTAAGCTTAGTGAGGAAGGCATGTCAAACAAGTCAATATAGGCTGAAAGCTAGGCCTCTGGCACCAAACATTTAGCCAAAGTATGGATACAAAAGAACTAGTGCTTGAAGGAAGAAAAAATGCTAGAACCCCAGTGAATGCAAGAGTGATAAGAATGCAAACATCCTGCTTTCTTTACCACTTCACCACCTGGGAAGCCACTAAGATAAGATAAAATCAGCCCAGTATTCCCTCAGTTCAGTTCAGTTCAGTCGCTCAGTTGTGTCCGACTCTGCGACCCCATGAATCACAGCACGCCAGGCCTCCCTGTCCATCACCAACTCCCGGAGTTCACTCAGACTCACGTCCATTGAGTCAGTGATGCCATCCAGCCATCTCCTCCTCTGCCGTCCCCTTCTCCTCCTGCCCTCAATCCCTCCCAGCATCAGAGACTTTTCCAATGAGTCAACTCTTTGCATGAGGTGGCCAAAGTACTGGAGTTTCAGCTTTAGCATCATTCCTTCCAAAGAAATCCCAGGGCTGATCTCCTTCAGAATGGACTGGTTGGATCTCCCTGCAGTCCAAGGGACTCTCAAGAGTCTTCTCCAACACCACAGTTCAAAAGCATCAATTCTTCAGCGCTCAGTCTTCTTCACAGTCCAACTCTTATATCCATACATGACCACAGGAAAAACCATAGCCTTGACTAGACAAACCTTTGTTGGCAAAGTAATGTCTCTGCTTTTGAATATGCTATCTAGGTTGGTCATAACTTTCCTTCCAAGTAGTAAGCGTCTTTTAATTTCATGGCTGCAATCACCATCTGCAGTGATTTTGGAGCCCCCCAAAATAAAGTCTGACACTGTTTCCACTCTTTCCCCATCTATTTCCCATGAAGTGATGGGACCAGATGCCATGATCTTAATTTTCTGCATGTTGAGCTTTAAGCCAACTTTTTCACTCTCCTCTTTCACTTTCATCAAGAGGCTTTTTAGTTCCTCTTCACTTTCTGCCATAAGGGTAGTGTCATCTGCATATCTGAGGTTATTGATATGTCTCCCGGCAATCTTGATTCCAGCTTGTGTTTCTTCCAGTCCAGTGTTTCTCATGATGTACTCTGCATATAAGTTAAATAAGCAGGGTGACAATATACAGCCTTGACGTACTCCTTTTCCTATTTGGAACCAGTCTGTTGTTCCATGTCCAGTTCTAACTGTTGCTTCTTGACCTGCATACAGATTTCTCAAGAGGCAGGTCAGGTGGTCTGGTATTCCCATGTCTTTCAGAATTTTCCACAGTTTATTGTGATCCACACAGTCAAAGGCTTTGGCACAGTCAATAAAGCAGAAATAAATGTTTTTCTGGAACTCTTTTGCTTTTTCCATGATCCAGCAGATGTTGGCAATTTGATCTCTGGTTCCTCTGCCTTTTCTAAAACCAGCTTGAACATCTGGAAGTTCACGCTTCACGTATTGCTGAAGCCTGGCTTGGAGAATTTACTTTACTGGCATTACTTTACTAGCATGTGAGATGAGTGCAATTGTGCGGTAGTTTGAGCATTCTTTGGCATTGTCTTTCTTTGTGACTGGAATGAAAACTGACCTTTTCCAGCCCTGTGGCCACTGCTGAGTTTTCCAAATTTGCTGGCATATTGAGTGCAGCACTTTCACAGCATCATCTTTCAGGATTTTTAAGTCAAGGCCTAATTCAGAGCAAGACCCTTCCACTCTTCAACTCTATGAAGGCTGAGCTATGACAAACCTAGACAGCATGTCACAAAGCAGAGACATCACTTTGCTGACAAACGTCCATATGGTGAAAGCTGTGGGTTTTCCAGTAGTCATGTATGGATATGAGAGTTGGACCATGAAGAAGGCCAAAGAACTGATGCTTTTGAATTGTGGTGCTGGAGAAGACTCTTGAGAGTTCCTTGGATAGCAAGATCAAACCAGTCAATCCGTGGGTTGTAAAATCATAGGGAACAATGACTGAACAACAGAAGAAAAATGTGAAGCTGGCAGAGGTTGGTTCATAAGGTTTAAGGAAAGAAGTTGTCTCCATAATGTAAAAGTGCAAGGTGAAGCAGAAATGCTGATGTAGAGGTTACAGCAAGTTATCCAGAAGATCTAACTGAGATAATGAGGGTGGCTACATTACCAACAAGGCTGTAGTCCATGTGATCAGATTGGCTAGTTTTCTGTGAGTATGGTTTCAGTATGTCTGCCCTCTGATGCTCTCTCGCAACACCTACCATCTTACTGGGGTTTCTCTTACCTTGGACTTGGGGTATCTCTTCATGGCTGCTCCAGCAAAGTGCAGCCACTGCTCCTTACCTTGGACAAGGGGTATCTCCTCACTGCCGCCCCTCCTGACCTTGAACGTGGAGTAGCTCCTCTCAGCCCTCCTGCACCTGTGCAGCTGCAGCTCCTTGAACATGGGGTTGCTCCTATTGGCCACCTCCCCTGACCTCGGGGGTAGCCGAGGCCATGTGGGGCCACCCAAGACAGGCGGGCCATAGTGGAGAGGTCTGACAGAATGTGGTCCACTGGAGAAGGGAATGGCAAGCCACTTCAGTATTCTTGCCTTGAAAACCCCATGAACAGTATGAAAAGGCAAAATGATAGGATACTGAAAGAGGAACTCCCCAGGTCAGTAGGTGCCCAATATGCTACTGGAGATCAGTGGAGAAATAACTCCAGAAAGAATGAAAGGATGGAGCCAAAGCAAAAACAATACCCAGCTGTGGATGTGACTGGTGATAGAAGCAAGGTCCAATGCTGTAAAGAGAAATATTGCATAGGAACCTGGAATGTCAGGTCCATGAATCAAGGCAAATTGGAAGTGGTCAAACAAGAGATGGCAAGAGTGAATGTCGACATTCTAGGAATCAGCGAACTGAAATGGACTGGAATGGGTGAATTTAACTCAGATGACCATTATATCTACTACTGTGGGCAGGAATCCCTCAGAAGAAATGGAGTGGCCATCATGGTCAACAAAAGAGTCCAAAATGCAGTACTTGGATGCAATCTCAAAAACGACAGAATGATCTCTGTTTGTTTCCAAGGCAAACCATTCAATATCACAGTAATCCAAGCCTATGCCCCAACCAGTAATGCTGAAGAAGCTGAAGTTGAATGATTCCATGAAGACCTACAAGACCTTTTAGAACTAACACCTGAAAAAGATGTCATTTTCATTATATGGGACTGGAATGAAAAAGTAGGAAGTCAAGAAACACCTGGAGTAACAGGCAAATTTGGCCTTGGAATATGGAATGAAGCAGGGCAAAGGCTAATAGAGTTTTGCCAAGAGAACACAGTGGTCATAGCAAACACCCTCTTCCAACAACACAAGAGAAGACTCTACACATGGACATCACCAGATGGTCAACACCGAAATCAGATTGATTATATTCTTTGCAGCCAAAGATGGAGAAGCTCTATACAGTCAGCAAAAACAAGACCTGGAGCTGACTGTGGCTCAGATCATGAACTCCTTATTGCCAAATTCAGACTGAAATTGAAGAAAGTAGGGAAAACCACTAGACCATTCAGGTATGACCTAAATCAAACCCCTTATGACGATACAGTGGAAGTGAAAAATAGATTTAAGGGCCTAGATCTGATAGATAGAGTGCCTGATGAACTATGGAATGAGGTTCGTGACATTGTACAGGAGACAGGGATCAAGACCATTCTCATGGAAAAGAAATGCAAAAAAGCAAAATGGCTGTCTGGGGAGGCCTTACACATAGCTGTGAAAAGAGGATAAGTGAAAAGCAAAGGAGAAAAGGAAAGATATAAGCATCTGAATGCAGAGTTCCAAAGAATAGGAAGGAGAGATAAGAAAGCCTTCTTCAGCAATCAATGCAAAGAAATAGAGGAAAACAACAGAATGGGAAAGACTAAAGATCTCTTCAAAAAAATTAGAGATACCACGGGAATATTTCATGCAAAGATGGACTCGATAAAGGACAGAAATGGTACGGACATAACAGAAGCAGAAGATATTAAGAAGAGGTGGCAAGAATACACAGAAGAACCATACAAAAAAGATCTTCACGACCCAGATAATCACGATGGTGTGATCACTCACTTAGAGCCAGACACCCTAGAATGTGAAGTCAAGTGGGCCTTAGAAAACATCACTACGAATGAAGCTAGTGGAGGTGATGGAATTCCAGTTGAGCTATTTCAAATCATGAAAGATGATGCTGTGAAAGTGCTGCACTCAATATGCCAGCAAATTAGGAAAACTCAACAGTGGCCACAGGGCTGGAAAGGGTCAGTTTTCATTCCAATCCCAAAGAAAGGCAATGCCAAAGAATGCTCAAACTACCGCACAATCGCACTCATCTCTCACTCTAGTAAAGTAATGCTCAAAATTCTCCAAGCCAGGCTTCAGCAATACGTGAAGCATGAACTTCCAGATGTGCAAGCTGGTTTTAGAAAAGGCAGAGGAACCAGAGATCAAATTGCCAACATCCACTGGATCATGGAAAAAGCAAGAGAGTGCCAGAAAAACATCTATTTCTGCTTTATTGACTATGCCAAAGCCTTTGACTGTGTGGATCACAATAAACTGTGGAAAATTCTGAAAGAGATGGGAATACCAGACCACCTGACCTGCCTCTTGAGAAACCTGTATGCAGGTCAGGAAGCAACAGTTAGAACTGGACATGGAACAACAAACTGGTTCCAAATAGGAAAAGGAGTATGTCAAGACTGTATATTGTCACCCTGCTTATTCAACTTATATGCAGAGTACATCATGAGAAACGCTGGCGGGAGGAAGCACAAGCTGTAATCAAGATTGCCAGGAGACATATCAATAACCTCAGATATGCAGATGACACTGCCCTTATGGCAGAAAGTGAAAAGGAACTAAAAAGCCTCTTGATGAAAGAGGACAGTGAAAAAGTTGGCTTAAAGCTCAACATTCAGAAAATTAAGATCATGGCATCTGGTGGAAGCAGTGTCAGACTTTATTTTTGGGGCCTCCAAAATCACTGCAGATGGTGACTGCAGCCATGAAATTAAAAGATGCTTACTCCTTGGAAGGAAATTTATGACCAACCTAGATAGCATATTCAAAAGCAGAGACATTACTTTGCCAACAAATGTCCATCTAGTCAAGGCTATGGTTTTTCCAGTGGTCATGTATGGATGTGAGAGCTGGACTGTGAAGAAAGCTAAGCACCGAAGAATTGATTATTTTAAACTGTGGTGCTGGAGAAGACTCTTGAGAGTCCCTTGGACTGCAAGGAGATCCAACCAGTCCATCCTAAAGGAGATCAGTCTTGAGTGTTCATTGGAAGGACTGATGCTACAGGGAAACTCCAATACTTTGACCACCTAATGCAAAGAGTTGAATCATTGGAAAAGACTGTGATGCTGGGAGGGATTGGGGGCAGGAGGAGAAGGGGACGACAGAGGAGGAGATGGCTGGATGGCATCACTGACTCAATGGACGTGAGTCTGAGTGAACTCCGGAAGTTGGTGATGGACAGGGAGGCCTGGCATGCTGCGATTCATGGGGTCACAAAGAGTCAGACACGACTGAGCGACTGAACTGAACTGAACTGAACATTAACAACAGACTTTCATTGTAGATGAATTAGCTTTCTCTTGAAAGAAGATGCCATATAGGCCTTTATAGTTAGAGAGGAGAAGTCAATGCTTGGCTTCAAAATTTCTAAGGACAGGCTGACTCTCTTGTTAGGGGTAATGCAACTAGTGACTTTAAGTTAACACCAGTGCTCATTTACCATTCTGCAAAACTTAGAGTCCTTAAGAATTAATCCAATTCTATTCTGTTTTTGCTCTCTAAATAGAACAACAGTCTGGATGAGAACACATCTGTTTACAACATGATTTACTGAACACTTTCAGCCCACTGTTGAGAGTAACTTCTCAGAAAAAGATTCCTTTCAAAATATCACTGCTAATTGACAATGCACTGACAGAAATATACAATGAGATTAATGTTATTTTCTTTGCAAACACAACATCTATTCTGCAGCCCATGAATCAAGGAGATTTTGACTTTCAAGTCTTGTTATTTAATACATTTTGGAAGGCAAGATCTGTTGTAAATAGTGATTCCACTCATGAATCTGGGAAAAGTAAATTGAAAATCTTCTGGAAATGATCCGCTATTCTAGATGCCATTAAAGATATTTGTGATTCATGAAAGTCACTCAGTCATGTCCAACTCTTTATGACTCCATGAACTCTAGCCCACTAGCCTTCTCTTTCCATGGGATTTCCTAGGCAAGAATACTGGAGTGGGTTGCCATGCCCTTCTCCAGGAAATCTTCCCAACTTAGGGTTCAAACCCAGGTCTCCTGCATTGCAGGCAAACTCTTTACCATCTGAGCCAGAAGAGGTCAAAATGTCAATATTAGCAGGGGTTTCTAAGAAGTGGATTCCAATCCTCATGGATAATATTGAAGGGCTCAAGACTTCAGAGGAGGAAGTAACTATGAAAGTGGTGGAAATAGCAAGAAAACAAGACGTGGAGCCTGAAGATATACATGAATTGCTGCAAACATTATTAAACCATAAAAAATGAGGAACTGCTTCTTAAGGATGAGCAAAGTAAGTGGTTTCTTGAGAAGAAATCTAATTCTGGTGAAGATGTTATTATGATTGATGAGAGAACGACACAGGGCTTAGAATATTACATAATCTTGGTTGATAATGTAATGGGAAGATCTGAGAAGATTAACTCCAATTTTGTGGATAAAACAGCATTGCATGCTACAGAGAAGTCGCTGCCAACATCAAGGTAAGACCCTCCACTAGCAAAAAGATTACAGTAATGTAGGCACCTCAAAGTGGAGAGAAGCATAGGAAAACACCCAGGCATGGTGAACAGCAGGAGTGATACGAAAGATACCTGGGGTCATCAGAGGTGACACGAGCCATTCTGGCCCTGCCTCCTTCCCACAGAAAGGCTCTCGCAATCAAGAAGGCCCATGGTGCAGTACAGGGTTTCTTTCTTTGTAATGTCCTTGTCTCTCAAAGCTAAGGTTTTTCTGTTCGTGGTGTCTCTCTTGCACCCTGGGCATAAGCAGAAATATACAGAACCTTACCTGCTTACCTGGGGCCATCCTAACACCAAGCTCAACTCACCCAACCTGGGTTGGCTCCCACAAGGCTGTCATAAAATTTCTTATTTCTTCTGTTGCTTAAAATCTTTGACTTTTGCTGTTTTCCCTAAGCAAGAGGGCTTCCCAGGTGGTGCTAGCGGGTAAAGAACCCATCTGCCAGTGCAGGACATGTAAGAGACCTGGGTTTACTCCCTGGGTTTCAAAGATCCCCTGGAGGAGGGCATGGCAACCCACTCTAATAATCTTGCTGGAGAATCTCATGGACAGCTGGCAGGCTACACTCCATAGTGTCGCACAGAGTTGGACATGACTGAAGCAACTTAGCACGCACTAAGCAGATTTCTGAGTCAAGAGCCTTAAAGACTTCCATTATAGAATTACATATTTGTTTAAAACTCCTGAAAAAATATTTAAAAAGCACTTCCAAAACTTTACATTTAATTTCCCCCTTAAAGGGATCCTCAAGCAGTCATGGAAAAAATGATCTCATCACATCAACTGCACAAATTCCAGGGTCAATACAGAGTCTAGAGTCATCAGAAAAGTTAAATGTCAATCAAATCCCTAATATTAAATATGCATGCACATATGTATATTACACATATGTATATGTATAAGTTCGTATATCATATATAATCACATATATGAGTTTTTAGGAAAGAGCTGGAAATTGCTGACACATGTTTAACAAAATACAAGAGAATCTTTGATAATCTGAAATCTGCCTATGCAAACTTGGAACTCCCAGAAAAGTTAAATTTTCATTAACTCCATCTCCTGACATAGCCAAAGTGTACCAATTTTCATGGATTTTGTAAGTAAGGATTTTCCTCCCTTGAAGTTTGCAACTTAAGCTTAGTAATTGATATAAATATATTAAGTACATTAACAATCAGAAGACCTGGTACTAACATGATTTTCTCCTATAAACTATGCCTTCCAAGTGGAAAATTTAGAAACCCAATTGAAGGATAAAACATTTATTTTAAAAGTATATATTTCAAAAGCATGAAGTTGCTAGATGCACTAGGCATAACTTTGATGAGCTTAAAATCTTCAGCCAATTAAAGTTTGCTCCAGATGAAATATTAGTGGGTAGGATGATGAGATTTCTGTTATTACTTAGGGCCCTCCAGTGGCAGAGATTTTATCAAAATTTAAATTACCTGATGATTCTAGGGGAGAAAGAAATGGCAACCCACTCCAGTATTCTTGCCTAGAGAATCCTGTGGACAGAGGAGCCTGGTGGGCTGCTGTCTATGGGGTTGCACAGAGTAGGATATGACTGAAGCGACTTAGTATGCATGCATGCATGAAATCTAATTAAGCTTTTGAGCTTTTTTTTTTTTTTTATCCCCCTCAGTCACATTTTTTACTGTTGCTATAAACCTCTGCCTCTACATTGGGCTTTTGCAGTTCTGTGGAGTTTCCATTTAACCTGTGGCAGCAAGAAAACTGTTTCCATCAGAGTTTGAATACTTTATATATGTTATAGGTGAGCAGTGTCATATTAAAATAATTTTATCATTGGTTACCTTTATATAAGCGTTTTCCTGGTGGCCCCGTGCTAAAGAATCTGCCTGCCAATGCAGAAGACACAGGTTCAATCCCTGTGGCCTGCAGGATCTTAATTCATCTACCAGGAATTGAACTCAGGACTCCTAACCACTGGACCTCCAGGGGATTCCCATGACCTTGTATTTCTGACCCCATTTTTACCAAATGAAATGCTGTGAAGTGAAAGTCATTCAATCGTGTCTGACTCTGCAACCCCATTGACTATACAGTTCATGGATTTCTCTAAGCCAAAATACTAGAGTGGGTAGCCTTTCCCTTCTCCAAGGGAACTTCCCGACCCAGGAATCAAACCAGGGTCTCCTGCCTTGCAGGCAGATTCTTTACCCACTGAGCTATCAGGAAAGCCCTAGCCATTAATACATTCCTTGGCCTTCCTAATAATTTATGTTGGTGTAAGGAATTCTAAGGGTGGGATGTTTAGATAGGTACAAGAGAACCATTTAGAAAGAATTTGTTAGATAAAATGGAAAGCTATGAATATTCGCTAGAATTAAATTCTTTTCTGGTTTGATAACCACAAATATATTCTTTTTAAGTTTGTCTATAAAAATCTCCCTGGAATCCAGATGGATTTCATAGGTTCAATGTCACCTCCCATGGAATGTAAAAATATTGATATTACATGCTAATTGATTATCATGGTATTATTTTGAAACTGGCATCTCTAACTCCAAGAAGTTTTGATTGGCAGAAGAGCTCAGACATATTCCAGCTCTTCTCCATGAGGCCAAAAGAAAAGTTAATAAATCAATGACTGCAAGGTGATGCATAGAGAATTTGTATCACCACTTCCAAAGCAGAATTACTCTTCAGTAAGAAAGAGAAGAAAGCTGGCTAATACTCCAAAACTGTGTCTCAGCTGGACTTCTGTGATCTAATCTTCAAAATGGGCTTTGTTCCACTTTACATTCCTGCAGGCAAGACATGGTGCCAGAACTTCTCCTAAGAGTCTCTACAGCTCTAGAGCCTTTCATTCTATGGTTAAACAACTTCAGAATTTTCCCACTGACTTCAGGAAAAGTCAAAATACAATGTTTCTGGGAACCAACATTCTTTACACTATGGTTCCCCCACTGCACCTCTCAGCTATCCATTCTCTCAGTACATCCCAACATAAGACTAAACCAGCCAGAAAACTTCCTCATTGCCCTTAAACATATTGTATTCGTTTTTTTATAATATGGAAACTTATTCCTCTCTAACCATCCCAATTCTACCCACCTGTAATAAGCAGAATAATAGCCCCAATCCCTGGAACCTGTTACTAATTTATCTGACATGGCTAAAGGGCAATTGAAAAAGTGGTTAGATTAATTGTCTTGAGATGGGGAGATTATCCTGGATTATCTCGATTCAGTTCGGTTCAGTCACTCAGTCGTGTCTGACTCTTTGCAACCCCATGGACTTCAGCACACCAGGCCTCCCTGTCCATCACCAACTCCCGAAGTTCACCCAAACTCATGTCCATTGAGTCGGTGATGCCATCCAGCCATCTTGTCCTCTGTCATCCCCTTCTCCTCCTGCCTTCAATCTTTTCCAGCATCAGTGTCCTTTTCTAATGAGTCAGTTCTTCGCATCAGGTGGTCAAAGTATTGGAGCTTCAGCTTCAGCATCAGTCCTTCCAATGAATATTCATGATCTCTTTGAAGTCCAAGGGACTCTCAAGAGTCTTCTCCAGCACCAAGGTTCAAAAGCATCAATTCTTCAGTACTCAGCTTTCTTTAGGATCCAACTCTCACATCCATACATGACTACTGGAAAAACCATAGCTTTGAATAGATGGACCTTTGTTGGCAAAGTAATGTCTCTCCTTTTTAATATGTTGTGTATGTTGGTCATAGCTTTTCTTTCATGGCTATAGTTACAATCTGCAGTGATTTTGGATCCCAGGAAAAGAAAGTCTGTCACTATCTCCATTGCTTCCCCATCTATTTGTCATGAAGTGATGGGACCAGATACCATGGTCATGATCAGAAGTAGAGATAATTTCTGACTTTGAATGAGCCAAGGAATGTAGGCAGCTTCTAGAAGCTGGAAAAAGCATGGAAATGGATTCTCCCTTAGAGTCTCCAGGAGAAGTACAAGCCTGCTAACACTTTGATATTTTGGATTTTGGATTTCTGGTCTCAGAACTATAAGAATAAAATCGTGTTTTAAGCCTCTAAGTTTGTGGCAATTTGTTATAGCAGCAATGGGAAACTAACACAAAAGTCTTCAAGGTTCAACTCATTTCACTTCTTCAGAAGCTCTACCCAAGCTCTCTAATCTGTCCTCCACAGCTTTCTTTAGAGTTGCCTTGTCCATCAACTTGCTTTACAATTATGCCTCCAGTGCAAATATCTGGTAGCAATAAAATTTCATTTTGACATACAAGAGAGAAGTATGAGTGGAAGATCCATATAAAGCTGATAGAAGACAAGCCACAGAAAGGAGATAAAATCTCTTAAGGTTGGTAGCATGAGAATAGAAGAAGTGAAGACTATGTCCTTCACTTGCTGAAATGTTCTTGAACTATTTTTTCATGATTTATTCCCCATGCATGTTCTCCCTTCTAGAACTACTCTTACTCACAAATGTTAAGCTTCTTTGACTGCTTCTCTAATTTTCTCAGCATTTCTCTCTTATTGTCCAGCTCTTTGATCTACTTTCTTCTGCCAGAGTCCCTCAGCTTCATCTTTTAACTCTTCCAAATATTTTTTATTTCTGCTGTCAAGTTTTCAAGTCCCAAGAACAATATTTTGTTACCTGATTTTTTTTCTTGTATAAAAACAAGATATTTATTTATTTATTTTATAAAAATAAAATTTAAATACATTCTAGTCTTACTTTGTGGGTGCAAGATATTCTCTCACCCCTAAAGAGGTTAAAGTTGGTTAGAAGTTTTCCTTTTTATTTTCTGTATCTCCAGGTTGCTTGTATTTTCTATTTTATTGTTTGGATCTCTATTTAGTAGCCTTCCTTAGATGCCTGCTCACAATTGGTTGTTTGCTCCTGATTCTCAGTGAGAAAATAAAAATATACTTGGAAACGCTGAACATGTGGAAAGGGCTTTTCCATTTGGAGCATGGTTGCAGTGATCTTGGTGGGCCTTTTGGGAAACTCATGATGTCAGGAAATTGCACATTTGCTCTTCCCGTCTTTCATAAGTATATATAATACACATGTACATGTATCATGGAGTATGTACATGTACTATGTATAATGTCATCTATAGGCATGACATATATGTGTTCTACTGAATTAAGATAGTTCTCTTCAATTCCTGTCTTGCTGAGAGGTTTTGCTGCTGTTCTAATCAGGAATGTGTACTGAAATTTGTCAAACTTTCATTGCAAACATAGAAATTTTGTATATATTCCTTTTTCTATATTTATTAACGTGGCAAATTACATTTAATGATTTTTCACTTATTAAACCAATCTTATATTCCTGGGATAGAACTGACCTGGTAATGATGAATTGTTCATTTATTAATATTGCTGGATTTGACTTGTACCTTAATGAGAATTTTTGAGTCTAAGTTCAGAACAGAGGTTGGTTTAAAATTTTGTTTCGCTGTAATGTGTTTGTCAGGTTTTGGTATCAAGTATACACTGCCCTCAGGTTTCCCTGGTAGCTCAACTGTAAAGAATCCACTTGCAATGCAGGAGACCTTGTTTCGATTCCTGGGTTAGGAAGTTCCACTGGAGAAGGGATAGGCTACCCACTCCAGTATTCTTTGGCTTCCCTGGTGGCTCAGACAGTAAAGAATCTGCCTGCAATGTGGGAGACCTAGGTTCAATCCCTGGATTTGGAAGATCTCCTGGAGGAGGGCATGGCAATCCACTCCAGGATTCTTGCCTGTAAAATCCATGAACAGAGGAGCCTGGCAGACTACAGTCCATGGGGTCACAAAGAGTCAGACAGGACTGAGTGACTAAGCACACAGCATACACTGGCCTCTTTAAAAGAGTTAATAATGTTCTTTCTCCTCTATTTCCAGGAATAATTTGTGTAAGAGAAATATTACTTCTTACTTAAATATTTGATATAATTAATCAGTAATGCCAGAAGGGACTGGTAAATATCTAGAATTATTTTTAATTAAAAATTCAATTTATTTAATAAACAGAGCTATAAAATTTTTCTATTTTTTTCCTGTAATTATTTTGGAAATTTTCCCATTTCATTTAAGTTGTTAACTTACTTCCACAAAATTATTCATAATACTCTTTTACTGCTTTTGCATTGACTGTAGGATTTGTTGTTAGGGAACTTATTTATTCCTGATATCAGCAATTTGTGTTTTCTTTGTTTTGTTGTATGGGTTTTTTTTTGGGGGGGGGAGGGGATTAAGTGTGAGTGTAGCTAGTGGGTTATATTTTTCACTATATTTTTCATATGAAATTTATTGATTTACTTCATTGTTTTTTATTTCTACATTCATGTTTATTATTTCTTTTCTCCTATAACTTTGCTTTTAATTTCTTATTTCCATTCAATCTGTCTTTTTATATTTACTGGGAATTTCTCATAAACAGAGGTTGAATATTGCTTTTTTTATTTAGTCTGAAACCTTGCCTTCTACATAGAATTTTTAGCACATTTACTTTTAAAACAATTATTGACAGAATTTATTTAATTTGTTATCTTACTAAATGTCGTCTAGCCATTATTTCTGTTTGTGTTGCTGTTTAAATTTTTGATCATCATTTCTACTCTCTTTTGGATTGATTTAGTGTTTCCGCAATGGCACCCCACTCCAGTACTTTTGCCTAGAAAATCCCATGGACAAAGGAGCCTGGGTAGGCTGCAGTCCATGGGGTTGCTAGAGTCGGACACGACTGAGCGACTTCACTTTCACTTTTCACTTTCATGCATTGGAGAAGGAAATGGCAACCCACTCCAGTGTTCTTGCCTGGAGAATCCCAGGGATGGGGAAGCCTGGTGGGCTGCCGTCTATGGGGTCGCACAGAGTTGGACATGACTGAAGCGACTTAGCAGCAGCAGCAGTGTTTCTTAAGTATTCCATTCTGTGCCTTCTCTTGGCTTTGTATTGACACCTCTGTCTTTCTTTTTCTCTTTTATATATATATATATATATATATATATATATATATATATATATATATATATATATGGAGACATATGCATATATTTAGTGATTATCCAGGGATCATACTATGCATCTTTAACTTATCACAGTCAACTTTGAACTAATACTATATGACTTCCCATATAATTTATGAATCTCACAATATATCTTCTTCCATCTTTTTGATATTATTGTATATTTTATGTCTACAACTATCACAAATCCCTCAATATTATATTTATATAATATTAAATATTATATAATTAATATTTTTGCTGTTAGAAGTCAATTGACTTTATAAGAGTTTGAGTTGTTTGTACTTAAAGTAACTGCAGTGAATTTATTATAAGAAAACCAATCCTCTTTTGATAAGTTGGAATTTGAAGTTTAAAGCATGTGTTTTCTTTTTAAATAAGTACAGTCTTAACAGAATGTAAATAGAGGCACAGGAGGGAGTCATTCTAAGGATCACACAGGTGTAGAGTTACGTCATTTTTTTTCCCACCATTTAGTCTGTTGTACCAGTTGAGTCTTAGGGTATCATTTTTACCACAGATTGGAAAGTTTATACTGATTTTGAGAGATATTCTCTTCCTAAATATGATTTTAATACATTTTTTATGTTTTCCTGCCTTGTTTCCTATGGAATTTCTTGGCCCCATCTCAATGCATCATGTACACACAAGGGGGCAGAGTTAAACTAGAGGTGAGAACACAGACCCTGAGCTTCCTGGTTTCAAATATTTTAGATTTCTCATTTGATTTATAATAATCATTTCCTTTGTAGAGTATTTTAACTTTCCACTGAAACATACTTGTCTACAAGAAACAGTCTAGCTAATGAGATAATAGTTGTACTTTAGAAATAGTCCGTATTTACAATTTTGATTCTTGCTCTTGAATATTTCTCATTTAAATATTATCTAAATTTCACTCACTGTTTTGGTCTCTGTGAAAAATGAGCACATGAGTATGATTTTTTTCCATAAACTAAGCAACTAATGAGAATACAGACCTCAGTGTTTTTCTTTTTTTCTTTATTCTTTTTTTGTCAAAAGAAGGATAAAATTCAAAAGAGAACAAAACCTCAGAGGAAGCTTGGAAGCTTGAGAGTTGTAAGCAGGCTAAATAAGCTGCTTTCTCAAAGACTTTCAGACACTTTCTCAAATATGACTCTGGTTCTCAAAGGCAAAATTCATCACATAGCTTCTTTCTCCTGTTGTTGTTCAGTCATTCAGTCATGTCTGACTCTTTGCAACCTCATGAACTGCAGCATTTCAGGCTCCCTGTCCTTCACTATCTCCCAGAGTTTGTTCAAACTCATGTCCTTTGAGTCAGTGATGCCATCCAATCATCTCATGCTCTGTCACCTCCTTCTCCTCCTGCCTTCAATCTTTCCAGCATCAGGGTCTTTTCCAATGAGTTGGCTCCTTCCATCAGGTGGCCAAAGTATTGGAGCTTCAGAATCAGCATCAGTCCTTCCAATGAATACTCAGGGTTGATTTCCTTTAGGATTGACTACTTTCTTTATCCCACAGGTATTTTTGAATTAGAATGCTTGTTCCTGTCCTGGTCTTAAAGACCGATTTTCAGCATTAAATATATAATCAGTGAAGAACTAAAGAGACTTGCTTTTTTTCTTTAAAATATACTTCTTCCACTTGTTAGGAATTGAAAAATAGGTTACCTGGAAGTAAGCATTTTCTTTGCCATTTATTGCTGAGACTTAAAATGCCAAAAGCATGGGTGAAATGATTTAGTGGTTTCAGTTCACTTAGAGAAGAATTGAATGAAATCACATCCCTTCCTTAGCATATGTTTTGATAAAACTCAGAGGCAGGAAAGGCTGAGAGAAAAATTCCACCTGCCAGGGGGGAGTTGAGGAAGAAACCAATATAATGGAAAACAACCCAGAATCAGAAATGGGCTGATGCCAAGATGAAATAGAGCAGTACTCTATGATCCTTCCCCTCTATGTCCTCCAGCCACCTTTTGCCTGTAGAAAATCTTTAGTCAATAGATAAATGTAACAGAGAAATGAGAAAATGAAGAAGCAAAGAAAGTCAAACAAGACCAAATAATAATATAGTCATTACGCAGAGTCGAGGACCTTTAGTCCCTATTCAAGTGCTACAGATAATTTTCTGAGCCATGTTTTTGAGCTGTTTGGTATATACTGAAACTCCCATCAGGTAGAAGAAGTTAACTACAGGATGGCCAGACTGTAGCCATGATATAAGCTGACCTCAAAGAAATGGGAACAAACTAACCCTGGAACTGAAGATTAACTCTACTCAAAATGATCAAGATGACTGTCAGAACTGACTGTGCTGTTTCTGCCTATAGCCCTCTCCCTCTGCTCATACAGCCCTGAAACTTCTCTTTAAAAACTCTTGCACACTGATTGTCAGTGGGAGAGTCGGCCTTTGAACAAGAGTCTGCTCACTCCTCTGGTTGCCAGCCTCTGAAATAAAGCAAACTTTCCTTTCTACCAACCTTGCCTTTTAAGGGGTGGCTTTTGAGCAGTGAGCATCTGGACCCAACTTTACTCCTCCTTCTTTTTTTTTTTTTTGATGTGGACCATTTTAAAAGTCTTTACTGAATTTGTTACAGTATTACTTCTGGTATTTATGTTCTAGTGTTTTAGCCTGGAGGCATGTAGGATCTCAGCTCCCCCATCCAGGATGGAGCTCACATTCTCTGCATTGGAAGGCAAAGTCTTAACCACAAGGCCACCAGGGACATCTCTGGACCCAGCTTTCAGAGAACTTACTTGTATCACAGTTTAATCTTGAGGACAACCCACTAAGCAGCCTGTTTTATTGTCATTTATCTCAGCACTCCTTCTAGAATAGAAAATTGATACTGAAACGTAATGTGTCTGAGGTTTGACAAGACAGAAGAGAACTGATGGCTAGTAAACACATGAAAAGATACTCAACGTTGCTCATTATTAGAGAAATGCAAATCAAAACTACAATGAGATATCACCTCACACCAGTCAGAATGGCCGTCATTAAAAAGCCTACAAACTGTAAATGCTGGAAAGGGTGTGGAGAAAAGGGAATGCTCTTGCACTGTTGGTGGGAATGTAAATTGATACAGACACTATGGAAGATGGTATGGAGATTCCTTTAAAAACTAGGAACAAAACCACCATATGACCCAGTAATCCCACTCCTAGGCATATACCCTGAGGAAACCAAAATTGAAAAAGACACATGTATCCCACTGTTCATTGCAGCATTATTTACAATAGCTAGAACATGGAAGCAACCTAGATGCCCATCATCAGATGAATGGATAAAGAAGTTGTGGTACGTATATACAATGGAATATTACTCAGCCATAAAAAGGCACACATTTGAGTCAGTTCTGATGAGATCGATGAACCTAGAACCTATTATACAGAGTGAAGTAAGTCAGAAAGAGAAAGATAAATATTGTATTCTAACACATATATACAGAATCTAGAAAAATGGCACTGAAGAATTTATTTACAGGGTAGCAATGGAGAAACAGACATAGAAAACAGACTTACGACTTGGGGAGAGGGGAGGAGACGATGAGATGTATGGAAAGAATAACATGGAAACTTACATTACCATATGTAAAATAGATAGACAACTGGAATTTGCTGTATGGCTCAGGAAACTCAAACAGGGGCTCTGTATCAACCTAGAGGATGGGGAGGGAGGTTCCAAAGGGAGGGGATATATGTATACCTATGGCTGACTCACATTGAGGTTTGACAGAAAACAACAAAATTCTGTAAAGCAATTGTCCTTCAATTAAAAAATAAATTTTTAAAAAAGACAGAAGAGAACCGATATTTACTTCTTTTAATTAAACTTTCATGTGAAAATTTTTGTTAGGTACCAGTAACCTGATTTATAAAGCTACTAATTTTTTTAATTGTAAAGAGCACACACAGAAAGATAATGAGCATATCACAGAAAACTAAGATATAAATATATAAAATTATGCCACACTATATCCTGTATGTTGTAATTTTAAACATTTTCCTTTGTTCAATTAAAATAGCATTTTCACAAAGATAATAATCTCAAAACAGTTAGCATTCTGTTCCTAGATCAGGGGAACTGTCTCATAATTGCGTGTTGTGGATTGAAGAGCTGAAAATCTACAGTACCTTAGAAGAGGAAGTAAATGAGGCATAAATGAAGAAATTGCCTGGAGAAAATTTGAATGCCACTGAAAAACAAGCGTCACAGCTTCCGATTTCCAACTATCCACTAGGGAATAAAGATCTTTTCCTGTCCCATTTTTTAATTTTAAATGGAACTGCAAGGAAACATTTCACAATTACTAGTTTCTTTCAGAATGCTTAATTTTTAACATTTTTAAAAATCCATCCAACCGCTCAAAAAAAGAGCATGCTGATTAAACTTGTCAGTGTGCCTGGAAAACTACCTGAATGGGTTTGTGTGTTTGCTAAGTCACTTCAGTAGTGCCCGACTCTTTGCAACTTAATGGACTGTAGCCCACCAGGCTCCTCTATCCATGGAATTCTCCACGTAGAAATATTGGAGTGCATTGCCATGCCCTCCTCCAGGGGATCTTCCCAACCCAGAGACTGAACTTGTGGCTCTTAGGTCTCCTGCACTGGCAGGTGGTTTTTTGTTTGTTTGTTTGTTTTTACCACTAGTGCCACCTGGGTACTTTTTTGCTAATAATTTTAGGGAGATCTCATTTGATATAAAATAATTTATTAGGCCAGATTCTTCAGACTTTAATTTCTTCTTTAACAGTATCTTTTCTGCTTCCCTCCAATATCAAAACAAGCTGCTGTCTCTTAATTCTTTCAACTAATATAGTAATAACCATGCAAACGTTGAGATTTAAGATGTGTTCGGATAATGCATTTGAGGAAAGAATAATACAGAGAGGACATGGACAAAAGGATTCATAAAAAGCAATTCTCACTTTCAGGATCTTTACACTTATTTCTCCTTTCATCTTTATCCCTGTTATCACCATAAAGTCAGCAGATAAAGCATTATGACCCCAGTTTGTAGTGAAGAAATTGAGATGCAGAAAAGTTCAGTGACTTGCTGAGCTTGCAGGACTAGTGGATGAGGTAGGGTGTCAGCCTGGGTTCTGGTTTTATTATTTAAAATTATTACAAATGATAACTAGCATTTGTTCAGCTTTTCGCTCTATGCAGAGCACTTTTCAAAACACTTCCCATGTGTGATTACACACAGTTCTCAAAATAAGCCCCTTATGTTTATCCCTAGTTTACAGAAAAGGAAACTGAAGCAGGGGACTCTAAAGTAACATGTTCAGTGGTGAACACTGACGTTTGCTTCACATGCTTTGGCCGTTTGCTTATCAAAACACTTTTTCTACAGAAAACTGGTCCTGTTCCTTTCTTACCTGGTTTTCTTTTCTCCTCTAAATCTAGGCTATCATGGAGGTTATCAGCCATAGGCATTGACCTATCTTTCTTTTCTCTCAGTTGGGAAATAGGACCCCAGCATTGGGAAGAAGGCTGGAATTCCACTCTAGCCTGTGGCAGCCAGCAGGTCATCCAAACTCCTCTAGACCTTGACTTCTACAAAGTGAAGATCCAGTTAGCTCTAAAGAGAAAGGGTTAAAATCCATGATTCATAAAACCTCTTTCCATTCTCACATTCATGGAGTAATGCTTTTGGAATCCACTCTTTCCGTCTTTGAAAGAAAAGTTTTTGTTTTAATTGTGCTGGGTAGTGTCCAACTTTAAAAACTATATAATTACTGTACCAAATAGGAATATGAAATACATTTGATTCAACAAAACTTTGTCAATCACCTAACCAAAAATATTTCAGAACAGCAATTGTGTAAGATGATATACAGCAAGCCAATCATAAGTTATCCATTGCAAAATGGAAATAAGAACATCAATAAGGTGCCATTAGATAAAACTTTCAAACTGTAACTCCATTTTAATAAAGTCCAGAATTAGGTCTGTAACTATTGAAGTTAACTTTGATTATCTCAAGCACAAACATATTTCTGATGTTCAATGTGTGGTTGAAAACTGACAATGTAGCCTATTATGGAAGATCAGAGACAAAGTCATATGTCTATAAAATAGTTAAAACTTAGATCGATTTTGATTACTACATCTTTCAAAGGGGTACAGTAGGAAAAAGAAGAGGTTTAGAATCCATTTGTATTGATCAAACTTCCTATTACAGAAAATTTTACATGGCAGACACTACATATATTAGAAACAAGAAAGAATTTGGAAGTAAAAACATCCAATTTGAAATTCTGGTATTATTTCTGATGGTTTCTCTTTGGGCAAGTTTCTTAATTTTTCTGAGTCTCAGTTTTCTTGTTTTTAGCATGTGATACCTGTCTTTACCACGCAAGGCTCAATTCTGGACTCATTTTTGTTTTCATTAAATATTTGGCACCTGATAGATCTTACTGAGTTTCATACTTTTAAATGCCATCTATCACCAACTCAATGGACATGAATTTGAACAAACTCCAAAAGATAGTGGAGGACAGAGGAGCCTGGTGTGCTGCAGTCCATGGGGTCACAGAGTCGACAAAGTTTAGCAACGGAACAACAATAAAAAATACATGAACAACTCAAAACTTCATTCTCCCATCTGGAGTTTTCCTTATCCTCCAAACACATACATCTGATTCTGAGTTTGACATCTCAGTATTGATGTCTACTAGACATCTCAAATTTAAAAACCAAATTCCTGAATCAAGGCTCTCCCCATTACCTATCGGAAGAGGAAATGGCAACCCACTTCCGTATTCTTGCCTGGAAAATTCCATGGACAGAGAAGCCTGGAGGGCTACAGTCCATGGGGTTGCAGAGTCGGACACAACTGGAAGCACACATACAACTACCTAGAATAGCTTTTGTTTTAGTAAATAGTATGAGCAACTCCAGTTGCTCAGACCAAAAACCTAGACTCATTCTTCATTCCTGTCTTCTCACATTTCACATTCTATCCACCAGAAAAACCTGTTGGTTCTACCTTCAAAATATATGCAAATTCCAGCCACTTCTTACCAACTCCATTTCTAACAGTCTGATCTGAGCCATCTACATCTCTCATGTGACCATTGCATGAGTCTGCTGAAGGGTCTGTCCTCTTTTACCCCTGCAAACCATATCTGTTTCCTGTGGCTTGAAGAAGTAGAAATGTATTGGCTCACAGTTTTGGAGGCTAGAAATCCAAATTCAAGGTGTCAGCAAAGCTTTGTTCTCTCTGAGTCTCTGAACAGAATCCTTCTTTGCCTCTTGCTAGCTTCTGGTTGTTGTTGTTATCATTCATTTGCTAAGTTGTGTCCAACTCTTTGTGACCCTATGGACTGCAGCACACCAGGCTTCCCTGTCCTTTATTATCTCCCTGAGTTTGCTCAAACTCATGTCCATTGAGTCAGTAATGCCGTCCAGCCATCTCATCCTCTGTCACCCGCTTCTCCTCCTGCCTTCAATCTTTTCCAGCATCAGAGTCTTCCAATGAATCGACGCTTCATATCAAAGTATTGGAGCTTTAGCTTCAGCATCAGTTATTTAAATGAATATTCAGGGTTGATTTCCTTTAGGATGGACTGACTTGATCTCCTTGCAGTCCAAGGGACTCTCAAGAGTCTTCTCCAGCAACACAGTTTGAAAGCATCTGTTCTTCAGTGCTCAGTCTTCTTTATGGTCCAACTCTCTCATCCTTACATGACTACTGGAAAAACCATAGCTTTGACTATACGTCCTGCAGTCCTTGGCTTAGAGCAGCATTGCTCACTCCTGCCTGTCGCTATCCTCACTTGGCATTCTCTTTGTTTGTCTGTGACCATGTTTCTCTCTTCATATAGATCAGGCATATTAGATCTAATCAAAAAGGGCTAAATCTAATGACATTATCTTACCTTGATTGTATCTTCAAAGACCCAATTTCCAAATGTCATAATTACAGATACTAGGGATTAGATCTTTAGTATATCTTTTGGGAGGGGACACAATTTACACCATAACACCAACCATCAGAATATCTTCAATGCATCCATCAGAGTATCTTCAATGCATCCATCAGAGTGCCCTCCACATCACTTGTCTGTTTCACCTCCTTAGCTCATACCATCACAATGTATTCTCTATTTATGTTTGTTTCCCTCACTGACTGTAAGAACAGAGACACTGTTCTATCCACTCTAATTTTCTTAAGACTTAATGAGCACTCAATAAATAGCTATTGAGCAAATAAATGAATGAATCTGAACAAGCATAAGGTGGCCTGCTTTTTAAAGTTTCCTAGCTTAGGGAAAGACTGATCTTCTAGTAGTCATGATAATAAATAATAATCAGAGTCATTTTATTTATTTTTAATAAATAAATATAATATTTATTTTAAAATTTTATTTTAATATTTAATACTTTTAAAATATTTTAAAAATAATAAAATTTTATTTTATTTATTAATTATTATTTATTATTAAACCTGTTCAATGATAAGGACCACTTACTTTCCAGAAACTTACTTTTGCTCATCAACTAATCATCAACAGCTCGTTGCTTCTGAAAAAGTTTAGCCAGTCAGAAACGGACTCCTTCATTGACCACATCCCTGCATGCCTGCTAAGTCACTTCAGTTATGTCTGACTCTTTGTGACTCCACGGACTGTAGCCCACCAGGCTCCTCTGTCCACAGTCTTCTCCAGGCAAGAATATTGGAGTGGGTTGCCATGCCCTCCTCCAGAGACACATCCCTAAGTGAAGTGAAAGTCACTCAGTCGTGTCTGATCCTTTGCCACCCCATGGACGATACAGTCCATGGAATTCTCCAGGCCAGAATACTGGAGTGGGTAGCCTATCCCTCCTCCAGTGGATCTTCCCAACCCAGGGATCAAACACAGGTCTTGATCATTGCAGGCAGATTCTGTACCAGCTGAGCCACCAGGAAAGTCCAAGAATACTGGAGTGGGTAGCCTATCCCTTCTCCAGTGGATCTTCCTGACCCAGGAATCAAAGCGGGGTCTCCTGCATTTACAGGCAGATTCTTTACCAACTGACCTGTTAGGCAAGCCTGTCCACACCTCTAAGTGCCCACAAATCAATGGCATCTTCTGTTTAACCATACTTCTGCTGGTGACATGAGCCCACTTACACCTCTGGAAGTCACCAGTCTCTGAAGGAGGAACTGTCTCTGACCAGCTTAGCCGTCTTCCCATATTCAGCAATAAGTGACATGTCTTTTTAAAATTTCAAATATTAACCAGTGGCCTCATACATTGACAAACATACATAGAAAAAATCTGAGAAGTCTTTGGGAAAATACCAGGTGCTTTATAAATGTCATTTAACATTTAACATTATGTTATTATTGTGCCTTAAGAATGGTTAATTATTAGAAAAAAATAGACATCTTGTTTGGATATTAAATTATTCAGAAAGCACATTTCCACCACAGGATCTTAGTTTATTATTCATTTATTACTTTTAACTTAATCAGGCTGGTTATTCATTCACTTAGTCCTTCATTTCTTCAACTTAACTATTCCAAAACTATACTATATCAGCAAGTTTCACGGTGTGTATGTTTCGTTTTTCACAAATGAGCATCACTGAGTTGCATGCACTTGAGAAGTATTTATTCCTGTCAACATTCTGAGTATTGAGTGACTTCTGTGTACCAAGGGCTCTCCTGGATCCTGGGTAAATGCAGTCTCTACTTTAGGAAGCTCAGGGCTCAGGGGTGCGGCATAGAGATTAAGGCTGCTGACATGATACACAAAGACATTCACCCTGTGTGCCAAGTGCAGAGTGTCCTGAGAGGGGGTGCCAGGAGCCTGGCTGAATGGAGAGCAGGGAAGTCTTCCTGAGGTTGAGACACTTGAGTAAAGAAGGAGGAGGAGAACAGTGTGGACAAGGAAGGGATTTCTTGTGGTTATCAAAGCATTTCCCTGTAGACTGTCTATTTTGATACTTATAACATCCTGGGTATCAAGAACAAATCACCCCATTTTAAAGAAAGCTGACACTCAGGAAGGGTAAACAGGTAAAAGTGAGTAACTGGTTAGTGAAAGACCCTGAAGTAAATTCCAAGTCTTGATGGCAATGTGTTCTCCATGTGCCCATTCACTTTAGCTTGTTCCTCACAGCTAATCCATCGTACATAACTCACTGCTGGGGACTGCCTCCAACTTTTATTTTATTTTAAAATTTTTATTGGAGTATAGTTACTTTACAATGTTGTGTTAGTTTCTATTGTAGAGCAAAGTGTATTAGCTATACATATATCTCCTCTTTTCTGGATTTCCTCCCCATTTAGGTCACCACAGAGCACTGAGCAGAGTTCCCTGTGCTATACAGTCGGTTCTCATCTGTTATTTATTTTATGCATGGTATCAATACTATCTATGTGTCAATCCTAATTTCCCAATCCATAAGCCCATTTTCCCCTTGATATCCATTCATTTGTTCCCTATATCTATGTCTCTACTTTTGCTTTGCAAATAAGATCACCTATACCATTTTTCTCGGAGAAGGCAAAGGCAACCCACTCCAGTATCTTGCCTGGAAACTCCCATGGAAGGAGGAGCTGGTACGCTGTAGTCCATGGGGTCCCGAAGAGTCGGACACAACTGAGCAACTTCACTTTCACTTTTCACTTTCATGCATTGGAGAAGGAAATGGAAACCCACTCCAGTGTTCTTGCCTGGAGGATCCCAGGGACAGAGGAGCCTAGTGGGCTGCCGTCTATGGGGTCACACAGAGTCAAACACGACTGAAGTGGCTTAGCAGCAGCATACCATTTTTCTAGATTCCACATATAGGCACTAATATACAATATTTGTTTTTCTTTTTCTGATTAACTTCACTCTGTATGACAGACTCTGTCTCTGACTTTTAATTGCACACCCTTGTCCTCTGAAAACAAAGATGTGGCTTAAACTCCACATGTATCATATATACAAACATATGTGTATAGTAGCCCCACCCCCAAAAAGGTATTTGTTGTTGGTAAGTCACTAAGTCATGTCTGACTGTTATGATCCCATGAACTGTAGCCTGTCAGGCTCCTCTGTCCATGGGATTCTCCAGGCAAGAATACTGGAGTCAGTTGCCATTGCCTTCTCCAGGGGATCTTCCTGATGAGGGATTTAACCCTCGTCCCCTGCACTGGCAGCCAGATTCTTTACTGCTAAGCCACCTGGGAAGCTCCCCCCTCCACCCCCGCCCCTCTTAGGCCAAAAAATATATATCCATGTCCTCATCCCTGGGACCTGTGAATGTTAATTTATTTAGGAAAACTGCCTTTGCAGACAAAATTAAGTTAATCATTTTGAGATGAGATCTTCTTGGACAATCCAATTGGGCCTAAATCAGAAGACACCTGTCTTCATAGGAGAAGACAGATCAGATCAGATCAGTCGCTCAGTCGTGTCCGACTCTTTGCGACCCCATGAATCGCAGCACACCAGGCCTCCCTGTCCATCACCAACTCCCGGAGTTCACTCAGACTCACGTCCATCGAGTCAGTGATGCCATTCAGCCATCTCATCCTCTGTCGTCCCCTTCTCCTTTTGCCCCCAATCCCTCCCAGCATCAGAGTCTTTTCCAATGAGTCAACTCTTCGCATGAGGTGGCCAAAATATTGGAGTTTCAGCTTTAGCATTATTCCTTCCAAAGAAATCCCAGGGCTGATCTCCTTCAGAATGGACTGGTTGGATCTCTTTGCAGTCCAAGGGACTCTCAAGAGTCTTCTCCAACACCACAGTTCAAAAGCATCAATTTTTCAGCACTCAGTTTTCTTCACAGTCCAACTCTCACATCCATACATGACTACTGGGAAAACCATAGCCTTGACTAGGCGGACCTTTGTTGGCAAAGTAATGTCTCTGCTTTTCAATATGCTATCTAGGTTGGTCATAATTTTCCTTCCAAGGAGTAACTGTCTTTTAATTTCATGGCTACAGTCACCATCTGCAGTGATTTTGGAGCCCAGAAAAATAAAATCTGACACTGTTTCCACTGTTTCCCCATCTATTTCCCATGAAGTGATGGGACCGGATGCCGTGATCTTCGTTTTCTGAATGTTGAGCTTTAAGCCAACTTTTTCACTCTCCACTTTCACTTTCATCAAGAGGCTTTTGAGTTCCTCTTCACTTTCTGCCATAAGGGTGGTGTCATCTGCATATCTGAGGTTATTGATAAACAGAGGAAAAGACAAAGATGAAGAGAAAGGTTGTGGCTATGGAGGCAGAAGTTGGAAAGATGAAGCCACAAGCCAAGGAGCACCTGAAGACAGGAGAAGCTGGAAGAGACAAAAAACAGGACCTGCCCTAGAGCCTTGGGAAGGAGCGCGGGCCTGCTCACACCTTGGTTTCTGACCTCTGGCCTCCGGAACTTAAGGATAAAGCTCTGTTGCTTTAAGGCACCCCGTTTGTTGTCACTTGTTACAACAACCCTGGGAAATGAATATATGATTGTCTCTTCCAGTAATCTCAACAAATTTAAGATTTTCAGTAAATCTATTACCCAAATGAATGTTAACTGCACTCACTTTCCCTTCTGTGTTTCTTTCCATAAAGTTAAAATTGTACTACCACTACTAATAATTACAATAATATAATACCATAAATAATGATAACTATTTTATTATAATGTATTTATTAAGTGGCAAATTTTCTAAGTACTCTACTTCTTTTACATCATTTCACCCTCACAATGGGCTTTCCTGGTGGCTCAGCAGTAGAGAATCCACCTGCAATGAGGGAGACCCAGGTTCGACCCCTGGGTGGGGAAGATCCCCTGGAGGAGGAAATGGCAATCTACTCCAGTATTCTTGCCTGGAGAATCCCATGGACAAATGAGCCTGCCAAGCACAGTTCATGTGGTCACAAAGAGCCGGACACAACGGAGCAATTAATGCACAACCCTCACAACAATGTTGTGAATTAGATGCTCTTATCAAGCCAGCTTTTCTTCACTTAACTAGCCCTTAAGCTCAGTTCAATGTCGTGTGACAGCACAGTTAGTATGTGGTGGAAATGGCCTTGACTTCAGATTTTATTCCCAGCTTTTCCTACTATACCATAGTTCCTCTTTAGAAATGGATCCACTGTTTAATTCCTTTAGTTATTACTTTCAGTAACATTTAGTAATACAAATATATATATATATATAGTACAGTAAATAGCATGTCTTTATTCTATTGATGGTACATTTGTTACAAATATAATCCATTTTTGAAAAGTTTATTTTTAATTAACTTGAGCAGATTTACATTTTAAACAGATCAACTCAATTGTTAAAGTTACATGATAAAGAATAGATAATTTAATTGACAAAAAAAAATCTCATATTGTGAAATAATGCACTCTATGCTGCAATGACTGAGAGGGAGGAAAAAGTCAAACTCTTTCCAAAACTATATTCAAAGAATCAGAACAAAAGCTTTTTTTCTTTTTACAAAGTTATGTACAAGCCATAGGAACTATCAGATACTGAAGTATGAAAACTTTATAACCAAGGTTCAAAACTGATTTTAGAGAATTGTGAGAAGTATAACAGGAAAATGTGTATCTAGCCCTCTATATAACTTCACAGTAGAGCTGGAATTTATAGACTAAGTATATAATATAAATATAATATTTAGTAACATTACTTTAGTCATTATGTTTCATCAAAGATGAGGATGTGGCTTCTCTTGATGTCCAATCACTTTCTTTCTCTCTCTCTGTTTCTCACTCTCTCTCCTATCCTTCCCTCCCTCCATTCCTTCCTCCTTCTCCCTCTCTCTATCTCTCTTCCTTCCTCCCTCCTTTGAGTTCCATCCAACTAAAGGAACTCATGTCTCCTGACACCTTGTCCTGTTGAGCTATTTGGAGCTCCAATCACAAGAAACTGGCAGGTTTGATACACTCCAAAACTGCTAAGTCTTCTAAGGGTTTTAAGACTGGGGATTGTGGAGGAGATTTCCTGGAAGAAATGTCACATCCATTATTTTCAGTTTTAGCTTTGGAAAGGTTGCCTGGAGAATGTCACTGAACACCAAATTTAACCTTTCAGTGATATTTGATATGAGAATAAATGAAACAGTCCATAAAGTTTGGACCTACATAAAATAAAGATGTTAAAGCAATCCAGCAAATGTGCTGGAACTGTTAGGGCGTTTTCATGACTAACTTAATGGGTTGGAAGCAACGTGTTCAACTCTTCCAACTACACAATTCACTGCTATAAAATAACTGTTGAATTTGTAGATGGAATAAATCTGGCTCAAGACTGGTTGGACTTTTAGGTGACTTAAAAGTGACCCTTCACCTTAAGGGAGCCGGCATAGGTAGTCTGGAAAACACTTAGACTTCCTTAAAGAATCAGTTCAAATATAATACCTCCTCTAGAAAGATTTACAGAACTTTCCTCCCTCCCTCCAAAGAATAAATGGGCCTTTCCTTGGAGCTACTAGCCATGTCAACTCATTACAATGAAATATGCCACTCTTTTTCAAAAGAGTTTTTAAAATCAATTTATTTGGGGCTGTCCTATGTCTTGCTTGCTGTGTGTGGGCTTTCTCTAGTTGCAGCAAGCAGGGGCTCCTCTATAGCTGTGGTGCATAGACTCCTTGTTGCAGTGGCTTCTCTTGTTGCAGAGCTCAGGCTCTACGGCACAGGCTTCAGCAACTGTGGTTCACAGGTTTAGTTGTCCCAGGGTGTGTGGAATCTTCCCTGACCAGGGATTGAACCCGTATTCCCTGCATTGGCAGGCAGCTTCTAAACCACTAGACCACCATAGAAGCCCCTTGTGCTATTCTCTGATGTCTTCCCAGAAGGGCTGCACGTTTCTCAAGGCAGGACTGATTCCATGTCTTTGCATCCCCATTGCCTAATTTAGTGCCACTGTAAGTCTTCCTACATGTGTGTTCTTCATGAATCTCCTAAGCCTACACCATTTACAGACCTGTCTTACCAGTCAGCAGGGTAGTATGCTCCTTGGAATAAATACAAATTCTGGTAGTGTTCACTGGGTGCTTGTGTTCTCCTTCTCCACTTGGAGAGGGGAAGAAAAAGAGTCAACATGGAGATCAAAGAAGACAACTGAACACAAACGTAACAGTTTAATCCAGTGAGCACTGACTTTTGAAACTTCCTGGACTTCCATTTGAAACCTCCTGGCTTCCCAGCTGGCTCATTGGTAAAGAATCTGCCTGCCAATGCAGGAGATAGAGGAGACATGGGTTCCGATCCTCGGGTCAGAAAGATCCCCCAGAGAAGGAAATGGCAACCCACTCCAGTATTCTTGCCTGGAGAATCCCATGGACAGAGAAGCCTCTCAGGCTATAGTCTATGGGGTCACAAAGAGTGGGACATGACTGAGCACAGAGTCACGCATGCAGACTTCCATTTAATGCTAACTCCAACTGATGATTCCACTTCGACTCAAAGATTTCACAGGCTCTTCTCCTCTCAAGACCAGAGTCTCCTGGAATAGTCAACTGCTTCACCAACAAGAGAACTAGAGTTGTAGCTTTGAGCACAGACTAAAATCTAAGTTAAAGAGACTCCCAGCAAGTGAACTGACCTGAGAATATCTTTATGGGGAATCTCATTTTTCTGAAGAAAAAGTGCTAACATACCAGGAACCAGAGACTTTGGACATGAGAGCTGAGTAGAAATTAGAATTCAGTGTATGGCCCAGACTCACTAGATCTCAAGACCTACCCTATTTCTGAAGCATTTCTTTCTGGAGTAGTTCTCTACTGGGCAGCATTTTGGAAGTTACAGAGGAAGTTGTTGGATGTGACAGTCTCCAGGGAGAGAAGGTGCTACAGGCATTGAGTGGGTGTGTCTTTAGCTGCTTAGTCAGGTTTGACTCTTTGTAGCCCCATGGACTACAGCCCACCAGGCTCCTCTGTCCTTGGAATTTTTCAGGCAAGAATACTGGAGTGGGGTGCCATTTCCTACTCCAGGGGATCTTCCCAACCCAGGGATTGATCCCTCTTCTTTTGAATCTCCTGCACTGGCATGCAGATTCTTTATCACTAGCACCACCTAGAAAGCCCATATTAAATGGATGGGACCAAGCAAAATTCCTCTTCATTCTAATGACATCTCTACTTTACTTATAAATCCAGTTCTCATAATTTGTGCTAGTTTTGTTTTATAAAGTCAGCATGAAGACTGAATTAGCAACTCCTAAGCCATTTTGTACAAGAATTGTACAAAAAAGATCCAAATGAACTGGATTCCTATGATGGTTTGGTCAGACACCCAGAGCCAGACATTCTGGAAAGTGAAATCAAGTGGGCCTTAGGAAGCACTGCTGTTGAAAAAGATAGTGGATGTGATGGAATTTCAGTAGAATTATTCAAAACCCTAAAGGACTCAAAACCCTAAACATCAAGGTGTTGCATTCAATATGTCAGCAAATCTGGAAGACCCAGCAGTGGTCGCAATAATCTTCATCCTAGTTCCCAAGAAGGGTAAAACTAAAGAATGTGCAGACCACCAAACAATTGCATTGTCTCCCATGCTAGTAAGGTCATGCTTAAAACTTGCATGCTAGGTTTCAGCATTATGTAAACAGAGAACCTCCAGATGTCCAAGATGAGTTTAGAAAAGGAAGAGGGACCAGAAATCAAATTGCCAATATTTGCTGGATCATAGAGAAAGCTAGGGAATTCCAGAAAAACGTCTACTTCTGTTTCATCTACTAAACCAAAGCAATTGACTGTATGGATCATAATAAACAGTGGAAAGCTCTTAAAGAGATGGGAAGACCAGACCATCTTACCTGTCTCCTGAAAAACCTGTATGTGGGTCAAGAAGCAACAGTTAGAACCCTGTATGGAACAACTTATTGGTTCAAGATTGAGAAAGGAGTACAGTGAGGCTGTCTGCTGTCACCCTGTTTGTTTAATCTACACTCTGAGCACATCACGAGAAATGATGGGCTGTGTGAGTTACAAGTGGAAATCAAGAAAGGCGGGAGAAATATCAACAACCTCAGATATGCAGATGATACCACTTGAATGGCAGAAAGTGAAGAGGAACTAAAGAACCTCTTGATGAGGGTGAAGGAGAAGAGTGAAAGAGCCTGCTTAAAACTAAATATTTGAAAAAACTAAGATCATGGCATCCAGCTCCATTACTTCATGGCAAATAGAGGAGGAAAAGTAGAAGTAGTGACAGATTTCCTCTTCGTGGGCTCTAAAATCACTGTAGACATGATGCAGACATGAAATCAGAAGATGTTTGCTTCTTGGCAGGAAAGCTATGACAACCTAGACTGTGTGTTGAAAAGCAGAGACGTTACTCTGCCAACAAAGGTCCATGTAGTCAAGGCTATGATCTTCCCAGTGGTCATGTATGGTTGTGAGAGCTAGACTGTAAAGAAGGTCGAATGCTGAAGAATTAATGCCTCTGAACTGTGGTGCTGGAGAAGACTCTTAAGAGTCCATTGCACAGCAAAGAGATCAAACCTGTCAATCTTAAGGAGTATCAAAACTGAATACTCATTGGAAGGACTGATGCTAAAACTGAAACTCCAGTATTTTGGTCATCTGATGCGAATAGCTGACTCATTGGAAAAGTCCCTGATGCTGGGAAAGTTTGAGGGAAGTAGGAGAAGAGGGCATCAGAGGATGAGATGGCTGGATGGCATCACTGATGCAATGAACAAGAACTTGGGCAAACTTTGGGAGATGGTGAAGGACAGTGAGGCCTGGCGTGCAGCAGTCCATGGGGTTATAAAGAGTTGGACACGACTGGATAACTGAACAACTGCAACAAGTCATTGCTCCTAAGGGAAATACAGAGTTAGGTTCCTACAGTCCTCTGACCACAATATTTTCATCAACCCATCAATATTAACCTTGTTTTATGTCTGTTTCTGTTTAAAGACATTTATTGTTGATTTGTTAACATCAAACTTACAGCCAACTGCACTGTAAGTCATGCCTGATCAACGTTTAGCTAACTCACATATTTTCTCCACAAGTGTGCTTAAGAGCACTAGACCATACTTCAGCACTGTGCTTTGAGTGCATTTTAAACAGCACAATCATCAATAAAAAGCGCAAAAATGTGAAAAGCATGGCACCAAATAGACCACAAAATGGCCACACCGGATTTCAACATGAGAGCTGAAGGAAAAAATCAGAGCTGTGTTGTAACACCTCCACGGGGGACATGCGCTTTAGTGACTCAGATTTTTCACTGCTCTGCCCACACCCAGCAAAGACTGAAAAAGCACTCAAGTGTCAGTGAGGTTACAGATAAATTTTGGCAAATAGCAAAATTAGCAAACATAGAATCTGTGAATAATGAGAATTGACAGCATACATAAAGCATTTTTGCACAGTTTTAATTTGCACTGAATTTTTCAGAAACACACAATGAAAACCAAGGGAAAGTTATCCTTTGACTCAGGACTTTGTCAAAAGTTGGTCAATATTTGGAACTCAGGTTACTGAAGGCAACACTGCTAATGATACCTGAGTCACCAGAAACACACACAAATAACATTCAGCACTAGTAGCAGTGGCACTCATGGAAGTTGGCATACAGGTGCAAGCATCTGTATGCTTTTTTATTTAGCATGGCTCTAAATGAGCATAATATACTCATATGTAAATGAGTATAATTAAATATATAAAATTTCAGTGTAATTCAGTTTCCTTTCAAGTTAATTGGTATCTCTATAACTCTCCAATGAAAATCAAGAAAATTAAACACAATTCACCCATTTATTGATGGCTGCCATCTTTTATTTTGTATAGAATTCTTTACTGTCTCTTTTTTATACATAAAAATTAGTTTTTGCAACCAAAATTTTATTGACCTAGAAACCTGTGTTCATGAGATTTTATTTTGCTTTGTCTCCTGCTCCTTCCTTCTGAGTTACTTACCACCCTTATGGCAGAAAGTGGAGAAGAACTTCACTTGATGAAAGTGAAAGAGGAGAGTGAAAAAGTTGGCTTAAAGCTCAGCATTCAGAAAACTAAGATCATGGCATCTGGTCCCATCACTTCATGGGAAATAGATGGGGAAACAGTGGAAACAGTGTCAGACTTAATTTTTTGGGGCTCCAGAATCACTGCAGATGGTGATTGCAGCCATGAAATTAAAAGACGCTTACTCCTTGGAAGGAAAGTTATCACCAACCTAGACAGCATGTTAAAAAGCAAAGACATTACTTTGCCAACAAAGGTCCATCTAGTCAAGGCTATGGTGTAATAACCTATTATGGAAAGAATTTTTAAAAGAATATATATATTATATATATGTTGTTGTTATTCAGTCACTAAGTCATGTCTGACTCTTTGCAACTCCATGAGCTGCAGCATGCTAGGCTTCCTTGTCCTTCACTATCTCCCAGAGTTTGCTTAAATTCATGTCCATTGTGTCAGTGATGCCTTCTAACCATCTTATCCTCTACAGCCCTCTTCTCCTTTTGTCTTCAATCTTTCCCAGCATCAAGGCCTTTTCCAATGAGTTGGCTTTTCACAGGTGGCCAAAGGATTGGAGCTTCAGCTTCAGCATCAGTCCTTCCAATGAATATACAGGGTTGATTTCCTTGAGGGTTGGCTGATTTATTTTAAGAAATTGACTCACAGTATTATGGGGGCTGCAGTCCAAGGGACTCTCAAGAATCTTCTCCAACACTACAAATAAAAGGCATCAGTTCTTGGGTGCTCAGTCTTCTTTATGGTCCAACTCTCACATTCATACAAGACTACTGGAAAAAAATATAGCTTTGACTATATGGACCTTTGTCTGCAAAGTAATGTCTCTGTTTTTTATATGCTGTCTAGGTTTTTCATAGCTTTCTTTCTAAGGAGCTAAACATATATAGATAGATAGATAGATACACACACACACACATATGTGTGTGTGTCTATGTATATTACGTGTGTGCATGCTCAGTCACTCAGTAGTGTCTGACTCTTTGCAACCACATGGACTAGAGCCCACCAGACTTTTCTCTCCATTGGATTTCCCAAGTAAGAATACCAGAGTGAATTGCCATTTCCTTCCATTAGTAGAAGGACTGATGCTGAAACTGATGCTCCAATTCTTTGGCCACCTGATGCAAAGAGCCAACTCATTAGAAAAGACCCTGATGCTGTGAAAGATTGAAGGCAGGAGGAGAAAGGGACAACAGAGGATGAGATGGTTGGATGGCATCACTGACTTGATGGACATGAGTTTGAGCAAGCTCTGGAAGATGGTGAAGGACAGGGAAGCCTGGCATGCTGCAGTCCATGGGGTCACAAAGGGTTGAACACAACTGAGTGACTGAACAAGAATTATTTTCCATCAGAGTTGGTTTGATGAATAGCCTTCCATTATTAAGACACAGAAACATATTTTCTTAGTACAATGAGAGCTTATTGAAATGACACATAGGCAGTTTAAGATAAAGCAAGACCAGCATCCGTACCATGCACTGTTACCCAGCAACTTTTCTCTTGGTTCCCCTTCCTCTTTTCCTTGGGGCCTCTGTAATTTCCTTTCTCTACTTGCTGCTCTACCTCATGGTTTCTGCCAATTCATAGTTTCTACTGCCCTCATCACTTTCTGCTTGTAATCTACTCTTTCTACATCTCTTGAATTCTGTTTTATTCTACTGCCTCTTTTGGTCTTTCTTGTATTACTTTCAAATTTCTCAAAAGAGAAGATCTTATTAATTTGTGAAAGTTACCGCCAAGAGAAGCAGAATGACCTTTCTTACGAGGTACAACTCATGCAAAACTACATTGTGTAAGCCACCCACACTTCTCATGCCTAGACATCATCCCTGGTTCCAACAGTAGTAACCAAATTTATGGGGTTTTTTTAGTCTAAATTATGAACATCTACATTTAAAAAAGTAGGTTATTATTAAAAAGGATGAAATAATGCCATTTGCAGCAACATGAATGGACCTAGAGATTATTATACTGAGTGAAGTCAGACAGAGTAGGAGAAATGTCATATGACATTCCTTACATGTTGAATCTAAAAAGAAACAATACAAATGAACTTACTTGCAAAACAGAAAGAGACTCACAGACTTAAGAGAACGAACTTATGGTTGCCGGGAGAGGAGTGGGGGAGGATGAGGGGAAGGAATATTTAGGAAGTTGGGATAGACATGTACACACTGCCATATTTAAAATGGGTAATCAACAAGGACCTACTGTACAGCACAGGGAACTCTGCTCAAAGTTATGTGGCAGCCTGGATGGGTGGGGAGATTGGGGGAAGAATAGGTACATGTGTATGTATGGCTGAGTCCCTTTGCTGTTCACCTGAAACTATCACAACCTTGTTAATCAGCTATATCCCAATACAAAAGGAGAAGTTTTTTTGAAAGACTCTTGTTTCTTTGCTCAGAAACAGAGTGAGTGTGGCAGGCACCTGGAAAAGCATACACCATGCAGTATGGAGCTAGGCTAAGTCCTTTCTGTCCCTAGCCCAAAGCATCTACAATTACATTCATGGTAATTGAAGGTTTTTTGCAAATATCATTACAGGATTCCTTTCATCTATTAGTAAATTCAATTTTGTGGGTAATACTTTTTCTTGTGAAATTATACCCTTGGGAAATGTTGCATATTTCTTAAGACTGCAAAATATCCATAAGCATTCACAATCATGAATATTGATTCCAGAGTGAGATGCACAATTGTGAGAAGTTAAAAAAAAAGAATTAGGTAAATTTGTGCCTGGCTATGTTTTTAAATACTCTTTAAACACTTATACTCTAAAACAAATCTAATTTTCTTTATGGCATTTTAAATTACCATCTAATTTTCTTATCTGTTGGCAATTCCTTATCGGTTTAAATTTAACAGATGAAGGCCATCTAACAAGCCATCTGCACTCCTACTGGGCCACCCGACCACAAGTGCACAATTGCCAGAGATGGCACTTAGAAACTCTGTGCCAGTGAATGAACAAATGATCACAATTGGGAACCTTTTTTTCAATCTCTAATCAAAAGCTGAAGACTATTGCAGGCTATTCATATGGCATTTAAATTCTACTTTCTGATTAAACATACCATGTGCATAAAAGAAGGTAACATATGTTGGTTACTTTTCTAGAAATTCCCTCAATTCCCAAAATTAATTTTGCTATTTCCATTTCCCCCCATGGTGAGGTGGTAAGTGAAGCAGACCCCATCTGTTCTGTCAAAGGGACGAGGGAGTCTTTAGTCCATACTAAGTATCTGGCCATTGGACTAAATTCATGTTTGTAAAATCCACATGGAACATGGAACAAGGCCTAATCATGCCTGAAAGCAGGGAGAAGGCCTGGCCGAGCCATACAGGGTGAGAGGCATTCCTGGTAATATGATGGCTTGGTATTCTCATGAAAAATCATTTAAAATGCAGGTAGAAATAAACCAAAAAAAAAAAAAAAAAGGCATCTTCCTAAAAGCATTGGTGAGGTAATTAGAAAGTCCGAGGCCAAAATCTAAGTGAAAGCTAGAAGCTCCAACAGGAAAGCAGCTTCTTAACTGCTACAAGCGCATTTTCCAAAGGAAAAGCATGAGAGGTGCTTTTCAAGATCTCATTTGGGCATCTAGAACAGAAACAAAGTGGGTGGTTTAGTAACAAGCCTTCTTGTAAAGCTAAAACCCCAAAGGATTTCAGTTTTGATTTGTGGACTAACTGGAAGTATATTTATCACCCTCCTCAGTGAAGACTTCAAGGCAAGGTGCATTATTGCTTTGGCAATAAGAAAAGCAGAAGGGAGAAAAAGAAAGGGAGGAAGTGAGGGAGGGAGAGAGAGAGAGAGAAAGGGAGAAAAGGATGGAGGGTGGGAGGGAGAGAGGAGGAGAGGAAGGGAGAAACAGCAATGTCAAGCTGATTGTGCAGAATTTTTGCCCAGATTCAGGTAAGCAAATTCAAGCAGTGCATTATTTAGTTTAAAGAGTGTTCCAATGGGGATGGCTCACAGGGACCTGGCAAATTCTGTTTAGAGGAACTTGCCCTCATTCTAGACCTCAAAGATTCTCATAATTAATTCTCCAAAGAATAAGGAACCATGAACAATAACCAACAGCTTAAAGGAAAAATTAAAAGGGAAGCTTGAGAATATCTGCAGAGTAAAGGAAACAACAAAGAATTTCAATGTACACTTGTGCAGAAAGCAAATAAATTTTGATATAGAAATGCAAAGAATAAATGAAAATTAAAATGGAAGTGGACAGGTTTAATAGCATATTGTATGCAATGGAGGAAACATGAAAATTAGCATGAATATATCTGTAGATTTTTCAGCCATTGTCACTTGAAATATTGCTTATGCTCCATTTTTATCTGTTCCTGAAACTCTAAATGTTTAATTTCTAGAACTAGCAAATATTCACTGACATCCAAATATGCAGAGTCCCAGGAGAGAGCAGAGGATGGAATTCAGGCAATATTTGAACTTTTCCCAGATATAGTGAAAGATCTAAGTGTAGTTTTAAGAAGCCATATGAATCCCAAGTAGAGTGGATATAAATAAATTGACACCTAGATACAACAGAATGCAACTGGAAAACACAAAAGATGAAGAATACAAAATAAAAGCACAAAGAAAGAGAATAAGAACATAATCTAAATTGACAGATGGCTGCTGAAAAGCAGCAGTAGAAGCAAGCACAAAAGCAAGCAATGTAATATATTAACATAATCAAGTTTCAGTTCTTTATGGCTGGAAAACAAGTCACTGACTTCGAACAACAATGGTCATTCATTGTCATCCTGAATCTGTGATTTGGGCAGGGTGGCAGGCATGTCTCATCTCTGTCTCCTGAAGCCTCAGACAGGGAGTCCCAACGCCGGGATGATCTACCTACGTACTCTGTGATTATGGAAGAAAGTGAGAGAGTGTTTTGACTGACAGTTTTCCTACCACCTCTTGGACCACCCATTACTGGTTCTTCTCTTCCACCTGTCATCCAAATATTTCAATGCCTGGAGTTGAGTCCTTCACCTTTTCTTATTTCTATCTATTCTCAGTCTCTTGTGATCTCTTCCAGTCTTGTGGAATTATTACCTATATGCAAAATCTTTCTAATTTATATCTGTAGCTTAGATCACTCCTTTGAATCCCAGATTCATACATCTACCATCTTACCTAAACTCTACTTAAACATCAGTAACTGTTTCAATCTTCCTTTGTTGAAACCAGGCTTCTAGTATTTCCCCTATATCTGCTCTTTCCCTACTACCTACTATCCCATGAAGTGACAGCTGCGTTCTTCCATTTGTTCAGGCCAAAATATCTTAATTACCATTGATTACATGGAGAGTCCTCTTGGACAGAGGGAGCTGGGGCTACAGTCCATAGAGTCGCAAAGAGTCAGACACAACTGAAGTGACTTGGCACACACTTTAAGAATTCTGCTGAATCTGCTTTCAAAATAATCAATATATCTGTTCACTTTTCATTATCTCTATTGCACTAATTGAGTTCAAGCCATCGTGATGTCTTTTTTAAAAACATTTATTTATTTATTTTGGCTGCACCGGGTCTTAGTTGCAGCACATAGGATCTTCCATCTTAGTTGCAGCACTCAGGGTCTTTAGTTACAGCATGTGGGATCTAGTTCTCTGACCAGGGATTGAACCCAGGCCCCCTAAATCTTAGCCACTAGACTACCAGGAATGTCCACCCCACTTGTTTTAAAGCCACCATGATCTCTTGACTATTGTAGTATCAATATCAATCAAAATCTGTCAATTTTGTTTTTAACTCTTGACCCACTATGATCTCTTATCAACATGCAGCCAGAGCCTTCCTATTGAAATGAGAGTCAAATCATGCCATACCTCTGCTCAAACTCCACCCATGGCTTTCTATTTCCAAATATATTTGCATGACTGCTCCATCCCTTCCTCTAGATGCATTATGTTCCTAGTGAGGACTTACCCTAGACTGAGAAAGGACACTCTGACCACATCTAAAATTGGATGAAACAAAACCATTAGCTACCATCCTCTTTCTCTGTTCTTCTCTTCATCTTAATGCTTAACAGGTATACGCTATAGACCATTAATTTGCAAATATTGATATACCTACATCTTGCCTGGGGATCTTGCTAAACTAGACTTTAATTCGGCAGGTCTGGCTGGAACCAGAGATTCTGCACTTCTAACAAGCTTCCAGCTGAAGCTAATGCTGCTAGAATAGGCCACATAGTGTAAATTTAAAATTTTTAGTTCAGTTCAGTTACTCAGGCGTGTCCAACTCTTTACGACCCCATGAACGGCAGCACACCAGGCCTCCCTGTCCATCACCAACTCCTGGAGTCTACCCAAACCCATGTCCATCGAGTTGGTGGTGCCATCCAACCATCTCATCCTCTGTGGTTCCCTTCTCCTCCTGCCCTCAATCTTTCCCAGCATCAGGGTCTTTTCAAATGAGTCAGCTCTTCACATCAGCTGGCCAAAGTATTGGAGTTTCAGCTTCAGCATCAGTCCTTCCAATGAATATTCAGGACTGATTTCCTTTAGGATGGACTGCTTTGGTATCCTTGTAGTCCAAAGGACTCTCGAGAGTCTTCTCCAACACCACAGTTCAAAAGCATCAGTTCAAAATTCTTAGTAGCTGCATTTCAAAAATAAATCAGTGACATTAATTTTGGTACCATATTTTAGCTAGCCCCATATATCTTAATTATTATCATTTCTTCTCAGTTTAGACTGGCTGCATTTAAAAGGCTCGACTGGCACATTTGGCTACATGCTACCATGTTGAACAACACAGGTCTAGACTTCACTAAATTTTCCTGTTTGTCTTTCTCTTCTTCCAGAATGAAAGCTACCTAAGGACATAGATTTTTGATTTGCTTACTAATGTATCCACTCTGTGCCTGGAAGAGTGTCTGGCCTGAGCAACCCTCAAAAATATTTGTTGATGGGACTTTCCGCTGGTGGTCCAGTGATTAAGACTTTATCTCCCAATGCAGGGCGTGCTGGTTCAGTTGCTAATCAAGGAGCTAGATCCCATGTGCCTTTCAGTGAAAACAAACAAACAACAACAAAAAAAAAAACATAAATCAGAAATAATATTGTAACAAATTCAATAAAGATTTTTTTTTAATGGTCCAGATCAGAAAAAAAAATCTTTAAAAAATCATTGAATAAATGGATCAATGAGATTTTAGTGTGTGGAGATGGATTGGCTCTGTTTTATGTCATTTCCCAGAATCTCCCACAAAATGTAAACCCATCACCCAAAGGGGTAGCTTGTCTTCTTGGCCACCTTCCTTTCATTAGCCACATCTTTACTCTGTTCCAAAAAAATTACATGCACTAGGATCCTTAAGCCGGGTCTGCTTCAGGCGAAACTCAAACCAGTACCTTGGCTTCAACCATCAGTTCATTCCTCTAACGTTCGGTTGGATGTGGGTCCTTCTCTCTTAGGTCCCCTCACCCTGATGGATGAGGGCCATGATTTATTCACAAAAGAGACAAAATTTAATGCTTAGCGTCACTCCACACCCAGTTGTCAATCCCCCCCTCCTCCTTTTCCACCCACCACCAGATTTAAAGAAAGCAATTCGTTAGATAGAAATGACCAAAATATTACCCAAAGCACATGAACATGCCCGGAAAAGTTAAATGTGAGCTCTACCCCAGAAATTCCTGAGGAGTGACAAGACTTTCTTTATATTTTGTGTTGGTGTTGACAACTGAGAGCAAATGTACACAAAACAGTCCTCTCGATACAGCCTCAGGCTCGCTGAGGCTGGAGATTGCCATTTCTTCTTAAGGGACAGAAACAAAAAGCCTTTTTACTGAGTATTACTTACCAAAATCAACATTTTTGAAATGGTGCCCATTCTCATAGCCTCCTTCTCTGAAGCATAAACATTGCAACCACCTCTTTGAATCTCAAGAATTAGGCCACAGGGTCTGGGTACAAATACTGTGTTCCAGTGTTGAATGCCAGATCAGATATCATCCCTAATCCCTGGGGTCTTTTACTACAATATAGCTGTCTGAAGGAGAAGCTTTTTTTTTTTTTCCTTCTTTCCCCAACGTAACAAATTCTGCAGCTCTGAAATTCTGAGTTCTGGATCAGGTTTGTTTTGATAATACATACCTCAGCTTCTCCAAGAAAGTTCTTCCCAGTAATGAATTGGAAGCTTCGATTGGACTTGGTTACACCGGTCAAAGCCTGAGATTGTGATTCAATAGATAGTCCGTGGTTTATTCTACCACCTTCAACATAAATTGTTTACTGTCTGTGGCTCAGCTCCAGCTCTGTTTAATGGAAACCATCCATATGGGTAAAATATGCCCCTTGCACAACAGAAGCAATCCTGCCTTCTGGATGGCGTGGTGCCCATCTCCCTCTTTCTACCTGCAGATTCCTCTTAAAAAAAAAAAAAAAAAAAAAACACTTCATTCCACTTTCTCTCTACCAAAGAAAGTCCACACGTCACTCCAGAATGCTAGGATAAGCCTGGGTGACAGCAAAACTCTAGTAAGAGGCAGATGCAAGCTGACTTCTTATGATGGTGCCTGAAGTATTAGGAAAAGTGTAGGAACAGGGAAGACTTGGACTTTGAAAATGTAAGAAACAAGCATCATGTATGTTCTATTGTTTCAGAAGCAGAAAAGCTATCATCTTTGTGAGATGTTTTATATAAAAGTGTTTCAATTCATAGGAATGACTCATCTCCTCATTTTCTCACTTCCAAAATCCTCTACCTCTACTATGGAGAATGTAGATAACTAATAAAGACCTACTGTACAGCATGGGGAACGCTATACAATACTCTGTAATGGCCTATATGGGAAAGAACCTAAAAAGAGTGGATACATGTGTATGTATAACTGATTCACTTTGCTGTGCCACTAAAATTAACACAATATTGTAAATCAACTGTACCCAAATAAAAATTTCTTTAAAATCCTCTCCCCCATTTCCATCAAGTGTTTGCTCAAATATCCAAGGGTTATGTTTTCAATGAGGTCTACACCGACCATCTGATTGAGAAGTACAAAATCGATTCTTCTCCTTCACCATGCTCTCTCTTTTGCTACACTATTTGTTGCCTTCTAATACTGTATATAATTTGCTTATTGTGCATATTATCTATTTAAAGAAAACTCCATGAGAAAAGGAATCCTTGTTAATTTTGTTCAAGAACCTAGAGTAGCATCTGTCCAAATCGACACTGACTAGATATTCTTGAATGAATATATAAATGAATTAGTGAATTGAGGCATTACAATGTAGCAGCCACTAATTGAGGCACTATGGATACAAGGATAACATCATATTAGATCATTGTGAACTCAAATACCCTCAGGGTCCAGGGACATGCAATCAACGAGTGAAGTAGGCCAGATATAAAATAATAGAAGATGCTGGAATTGAGAGGACCAGGAGAATACCCACCCTTACTAAGGCATCACGTTCAATTTAGAGAAGTTCTCTGCCAAACAAAACACACATAGAGGCTCTGAACTTCCACATGATGATCTCTGTAATCCTATGTCTTTTCCAACACACCCATATTTTCTCCCTCCTGCTTTTAATTCTTTCCAATCTTCCTATCTCAGAAAGTCAAAATACTATAAAATTAGACTCAACTCTAATAAAATTGACATTCCATTTTAAAGTAATTCCATTTCAGGTTCTAATTAAAAACAGTTATGATCAAGTGTTATTCAAGAGATTTAAAATCTATTTCATGTGTAGGAAACAACAGTTCCCAGCCAGTATCTGCTTTATTGACAATGGATGTATACCTGGAGACTCAGTCTAGTCTAACTTCATTTTTCATTTGTAAATTAATGTGTGAACCATTTAACCTCTGTAGAGCCTAGTTTACTCATCTATATAAGAAATACTGAGTTCTTATTCTCCAGGATAGATCACATCCTGGGCCGTAAATCTAGCCTTGGTAAATTCAAAAAATTTGAAGTCATCTCAAGTATCTTTTCTGATCACAATGCAATAAGATTAGATGTCAACTACAGGAAAATAAAAAAACTATTAAAAATACAAACATTTGGAGGCTAAACAACATGCTTCTGAATAACCAACAAATCACAGAAGAAATCAAAAAAGAAATCAAAATATGCATAGAAATGAATGATAATGAAAACACAGCAACCCAAAACCTATGGGATTCAGTAAAAGCAGTGCTAAGGGAAAGGTTCATAGCAATACAAGCTTACCTCAAGAAACAAGAGAAAAATCAAATAAATAACATAACTTTACACCTAAAGCAACTAGAAAAAGAAGAAATGAAGAAACCCAGGGTTAGTAAAAGGAAAAAAATCATAAAAATAAGGGCAGAAATAAATGAAAAAGAAACAAAGGAGACTATAGCAAAAATTAACAAAACTAAAAGCTAATTCTTTGAGAAGATAAATAAAATAGACAAACCATTGGCCAGACTCATCAAGAAAAAAAGGGAGAAGAATCAAATCAACAAAATTAGAAATGAAATTGGAGAAATCACAACAGACAACACAGAAATACAAAGGATCATAAGAGACTACTATCAGCCACTATATGCCAATAAAATGGACAACTTGGAAGAAATGGACAAATTTTTAGAAAACTATAACCTTCCAAAACTGAACCAGGAAGAAATAGAAAATCCTAACAAAACCAGCACAAGCATGGAAATTGAAACTGTAATTAAAAATCTTCCAACAAACAAAAGCCCAGGACCAGATGGCTTCACAGGTGAATTCTACCAAAAATTTAGAGAAGAGCTAACACCTATCCCACTCAAACTCTTCCAGAAAATTGCAGAGGAAGGTAAACTTCCAAACTCATTCTATGAGGCCACCATTACCCTAATACCAAAACAAGACAAAGATGCCACACAAAAAAATAAAACTACAGGCCAATATCACTGATGAATATTGATGAAAAAATCCTTAAGAAAATTCTAGCAAAAGAATCCAACAACTTATTAAAAGAATCATACATCATGACCAAGTGGGCTTTATCCCAGAGATGCAAGGATTCTTCAATATTCACAAGTCAATCAATGTAATACACCATGTTAACAAATTGAAAGATAAAACCATAGGATTATCTCAATAGATGCAGAGAAAGCCTTTGACAAAATTCAACATCCATTTATGATAAAAATCCTCCAGAAAGCAGGCATAGAAGGAACATACCTCAACATAATAAAAGCTATATATGATAAACCCACAGCAAACATTATCCTCAATGGTGAAAAATTAAAAGCATTTCTCCTAAAGTCAGGAACAAGACAAGGGTGCCCACTCTCACCACTACTATTCAACATAGTTTTGGAAGTTTTAGCCACAGCAATCAGAAAAGAAAAAGAAATAAAAGGAATCGATATTGGAAAAGAAGTAAAACTTTCCTGTTTGCAGATGACATGATCTTCTACATAGAAAACCCTAATGACACTACCAGAAAATTTCTAGAGCTAATCAATGAATATAGTAAAGTTGCAGGATATAAAATTAACACACAGAAATCCCTTGCATTCCTATACACTAAAAATGAGAAAACAGAAAGAGAAATTAAAGAAACAATTTCATTCACCATTGTGAAGAAAAGAATAAAATAGTTAGGAATAAATCTACCTAAAGAAACAGAAGACCCAAATATAGAAAACTATAAAACACTGATGAAAGAAATCAAAGACGACACAAATAGATGGGGAAATATACCGTGTTCATGGATCGGAAGAATCAATATAGTGAAAATGAGTATACTACCCAAAGCAATCTATAGATTCAATATCAAGTTACCAATGGTATTTTTCACAGAACTAGAACAAATAACTTCACAATTTGTATGGAAATACAAAAAACCTCGAATAGCCAAAGCAATCTTGAGAAAGAAGAATGGAACTGGAGGAATCAACCTGCCTGACTTCAGGCTCTACTACAAAGCCACAGTCATCAAGACAGTATGGTACTGATATAAAGACAGAAATATAGATCAATGGAACAAAATAGAAACCCAAGAACCTATGGACAACTTATCTTTGACAAAGGAGGCAAGAATATACACTGGAGAAATGACAATCTCTTTAACAAGTGGTGCTGGGAAAACTGGCCAACCACTTGTAAAAGAATGAAACTAGAGCACTTTCTAACACCATACACAAAAATAAACTCAAAATGAATTAAAGATCTAAACGTAAGACCAGAAACAATAAAACTCCTAGAGGAAAACATAGGCAAAACACTCTCTGTCATAAATCACAGCAGGATCTTCTATGACCCACCTCCCAGAGTAATGGAAATAAAAGCAAAAATAAACAAATGAGACCTAATTAAACTTAAAAGCTTTTGCACAACGAAGGAAACTTAAGCAAGGTGAAAAGACAGCCTTCATAATGGGAGAAAATAATAGCAAATGAAGCAACTGACAAAAAATTAATCTCAAAAATATACAAGCAGCTCATGCAGCTCAATACCAGAAAAATAAACAACCCAATCAAAAAAATGGGCCAAAGAACTAAACAGACATTTCTCCAAAGAAGACATACAGATGGCTAACAAACACATGGAAAGATGCTCAACATCACTCATTATCAGAGAAATGCAAATCAAAACCACAATGAGGTACTATCTCACACTAGTCAGAATGGCTCCTATCAAAAAGTCTACAAACAATAAATGCTGGAGATGGTGCAGAGAAAAGGGAACCCTCTTACACTGTTGGTGGGAATGCAAACTAGTACAGCCACTATGGAGAACAGTGTGGAGATTCCTTTAAAAAACTGGAAATAGAACTACCATACGACCCAGCAATCCCACTGCTGGGCATACACACTGAGGAAACCAGAATTGAAAGAGACACATGTACCCCAGTGTTCATCGCAGCACTGTTTATAACAGCTAGGACATAGAAACAACCTAGATGTCCATCAGCAGACAAATGGATAAGAAAGCTGTGGTACATATACACAATGGAGTATTACTCAGCTATTAAAAAGAATGCATTTGAATCCATTCTAATGAGGTGGATGAAACTGGAGCCTATTATACAGAGTGAAGTAAGTCAAAGAGAAAAACACCAATAGAGTATATTAATGCATATATATGGAATTTAGAAAGATGGTAATGATGACCCTATATGAGAGACAGCAAAAGAGACACAGATGTAAAGAACAGACTTTTGGACTCTGTGGGAGAAGGCGAGGGTGGGATGATTTGAAAAAATAGCATTGAAACATGTATATTACCATATGTGAAATATATTGCCAGTCCAGGTTCAATGCATGAGACAGGGCGCTCAGGGCTGGTGCATGGGGATGACCCTGAGTGATGGAATGGGGAGGGAGATGGGAGGGGGTTCAGGATGGGGAACACATGTACACCCATGGCTGATTCATGTCAGTGTATGGCAAAAACCACTACAATATTGTAAAGTAATTAGCCTCCAATTAAAATTAATTAATTAAAAAAAGAAATACAGAGTTCTTTTAATTGTGTGATTCTACACACATTTTACTTCCCTCTCTTGCCTTAAGAATATAAAATCTAACCGTTTTTTAGTTTATCATGCTGAAGAATGTTTTATAAGACATTTTTCATTAAGCCATTGTATTAGTCAGCTATTGCTGTATAACAACCACGAAGTCTCAGAGGTATACAGTCATGACTCTGCAGATTCGAAGGGGTGTCACTGCTACATGCATCTCATGTTAGCTACTGGAGAGGTGGCAACAAGAGCAATATCAGATGGCAGGTTCACCAAGGAAGCATTTTGTAAAACCCCTGTCCACATCACATCTAGTAACATGTCTCTGCCCAGGGGAGTTATGAGAATGCACCACTCAGATTTCTTGCTGCAGGGAAATGAACTGACTGAAGGAGTCCATTGTTGCTGTTGTGTGTCGACCTCCACATTCATAATGGGGACACACTTCCCTTCGGTTACTCCTGGCCAATGACTGAGATCGGGAATAAATGTTGCGATGCAGATCCATTCCTGAAAGATACAGGGCCCCTTAACTGGGTGACTTTGGCTCAAGGACTGCTTTTGAATCTGGACAAAACTTTGTTTGGACTGCCCTGCAGTCTGTCTCTTCTCCAGCCTTCTTTCTTCTCCTTCTCCTGTTCCTTCCAGGTCTGCACTTGGATCTGAAAACTTGCCACCTTCTTAGTTCCATATCCTTAATTGTTCCAAGCAAATCACCTGGTCAATGTCAAAACCAAGGGTGGATAATTATCCTCTCCCCACATTAAAGTCATGTCAGGTACGCAGATGTATAATGCTCTGACAGGGGAATGAAACATGGGAACCAACTGTTCAATTTACAACAGTAGTAAAATGAAGGTGCCGTGCTCTGTTAAGAATCCGCCTGCAATGTGGGAGATCTGACTTCGATCCCTGAGTCAGGAAGATCCCCTGAAGAACAGAATGGATACTCATTCCAATATTCTTGCCTGGAAAATTCCATGGACAGAGCAACCTGGCAGGGTACAGTCCATGGTGTTGCAAAGAGTTGGACATGACTGAGGGACTAACACTTTCACTACTACCTTAGAAAAAGAAAAGCAATTATAGAAATGCTATAGGCAGAATCCTAAAATACCCTCAAGATTATCACCTGATACCCTGAATCATCCACTCCCCTCAAGTATTGTCTAGACTTTTGAATGTGATGGGATTTCATTTCTATGACTAGGTTGCTAATCAGATGACTTTGAGTTAATTGATGGGCAGATTATCCTAGATGGGCCTGCCTTGATCAAGTAAGCCCTAACAAGAGGAAATCAAAGAGATTGTCCTGCTGGCCTTTAAGAAGTAAATGGTTACATGGGAGAATCAGCCACATGGCAATGACTGGAAAGTAGTCCCTATCCAACAACCAGCTGAAAAATCAGAAGTCAACCCTACAACAGCAGGAAACTAAATTCTTCCAACAACTCATGAGCTTAGAAGAAGAACCCACACCTCACGTGTTTGCAGCCCCAGACAGCACCTTGATGTCAGCCTGTTCAGACACTGAGCAGAGGACCCAGTTAGCCTGCACCCAGCGTCCTGATGCATGGAAACTGTGACACCATAAATGAGTGTTTTTTAAAGCTGCTAAATTGGCAATAATTCATTATGCAGTGATATAACATTAATATAAAAAAATATTATGAACTCAGTGGGAAGGGCATGGCAGTATTTATCAAAATTACAGAAACCCTTCAGCAATGAGTGATTTATACCTTCAAGCACTAGAGGAAGCAATAGTTGTTAAGTCATACCCCTGACCTCCTACCTCCAGTGGGCCCTTCTGTCAACTGTGACTCCCTCTCCACTGGTGGCCTTCCCTCCCACCCTCCCTAGGAGCCCCCCAACTCCCTCGCAAACATGGTCTCGCCATGTTCCCTTCAGTTTCAGATGACATCACCATCTAATTCTAGCCACATGGAGCAATAAGTTCCATTTGTGTTTATGCCACTTTGATTTAGGTTTTCTGTTTCTTGGAATTAAAGATTCCTTCTGAACAAATCTCTTCCAGCCATTATCCTATCTCTCTTGATTTCCTTTCACAGCCAGTGACTTGAACACTTTGCTCCATTCTCCTACCCTTTCGGGCATTCTTAGCTAACTGTGGTCTGAGGCCTTCCCTACCACTCCAAAGAAACTACAGTTGTCAAATTCCCTAAAGACCTCTGTTCTTGGTGAAATGTTCCCTCCTCAAAGCTCGGTTTGCTTGACAGTTGAGCAGCATTTGACCACTCCATCCCCTGTAACTACGCTCCCTAGGCTTTTATTTTTCTTCTCTAACTGTATTTCAAGAAAGTTATAATTTTATAACTAATGTGTTATATTTTATGCTCTACATATATTCTTAGAAGTTATCCACAGGATCCTCCAAACTGCTAAGGAGGTTCCAGGGCATTAAAAAAAAAGAGTTAAATATCCTCACTTTATATACTAAAATCAGACAAACCACCTCTAACAGTTCTCTCAAGAAGCTCTTAAAAACAGGCTTTGCCTTTCTCTTTCATAACTATTGTCTCTGAAATTTACATTAAGAGTCTACTTTGGAATGGTAAAACTCTTAACTCATTCTCTTTGCATTTTTGCTATAATCATAACCTCCCCTGTGCAGTGGAAGTCTCTGGATGAACTGGGAGAGGACCAGGTGTTACGAAATATGGATAAGTGTATTGTTTAGCATCAGGGAATATTATTTGCCTAAAAGTGCTCAGTAGTGAAGGACAGGAAGGTTCCTTGGCACTCGAAAGAACCAGAGATTGATTCTTCCTGTGACCCATGTCCCTCCTAGTCTAGTCTCGACTGAAAAGCTGCTGTGTCTGACCAATGAGGTTGGGCAGGGACAGGAAAGAATCTATGGCTTCCACAACATTATATACATTATAGACATCAGGGACCTCAAGTGGATAACATAGGGACACCCAGCCACCCCCCCCAGCAGAATCCAGTCCACAAATGATCACACTTCTGTCATGGCACCCCCCAACACAAGAGTCTTGAATTCTGATGGGAGATGTCCCCTTCCTGCCTTCCCTGTCCAGCCAGCCACTTTCCAAAAGCTCAACTCTCTCATCAATGACCACAGTCATTAAGTGGTGACACTACAGCATTAGATTCATTATACCACATGCTCTCCTCTGGCCCTGCTCGAATGAGAGAAAATCGGTCGTTAGTTCAGGTTTTTGCAGGAAACAACAAGGGAACCAGGGTACAATACCCTTTGAATCCATTCCTCTTTCGTTTTAGTCTCTTTGTGTTATTTCCCATTCAGACATCTGCAGCGGCCCCCAAAACTCATGAATTTACGATGCCATTGGTGTTTTGAAAAGCAAGTACCTCTTTTCCCAGATGGTCATTTTGTATAAAAATTGTTCTTCTTCTGTACCAGTTCAAATAAACCAAGTCATGGGTCTAATTTGAATGAAGGCACAGACCTCACTCTGTCACATGCCAGCTGTTGTGAATAAATATTATGACAGCCTGGACACATGATGTGTCTTGAGGCTGGTAGGAACAAGGCAGGCTTCCACCCAAAAAGGCAGCCCAAACCATTATGTTGGCACACCGCCTTCCTCTTCCCCTAGATCTCTGTCAAACCATTTGGAGGGAACATTAATTTGCAATCTATCACAGAAACTTGGAATCAAAGGAAAGAGCCGTGTAAATACCCATGATTATGCATAATCATTTAATTCAAAACCTTGAGATGTACAAAAGTCCCTACAGCACACTCTGGGGCTTATCATTTTATCTAAAATTCCCTAGTATGCTATTCAGGTCTCTGAAATCATTGTTGTTGTTCAGTCACTAAGTTATGTCCAGCTCTTTGCCACCCCATGGACTGCAGCACAGTAGTCTTCCCTGTCCTTCACTATCTCAAACTCATGTCCAATCTTTCCCAGCACCAGGATCTTTTCCAAAAGTTGGCTCTTGGCATCAGGTGGCCAAAGTATTAGAGCTTCAGCTTCAGCATCAGTCCTTCCAATGAATATTCAGGGTTGGTTTCCTTTAGGATTGACTGGTTTGATATCCTTGCTGTCCAAAGGACTCTCAAGAGTCTTCTCCAGCACCATAATTCAAAAGCATAAATTCTTTGGTGCTCAGCCTTCTTTAGAATCCAACTCTCATGTCTGTACATGACTATTGGGAAAACCGTAACTCTGACTATATGTAACTTTGTTGGCAAAGTAATGTCTCTGCTTTTTACTATATAGTCTCGGTTTGTATAGCTTTTCTGCCAAGGAGCAAGCATCTTTTAACTTCATGGCTGTAGTCACCATTGGCAATGATTTTGGAGCCCAAGAAAATAAAGTCTGTCACTGTTTCCATTGTTTCCCCATCTATTTGCCATGAAGTGATGGGACCGGATGCAACGATCTTAGTTTTGTGAATGTTGAGTTTTAAGCCAGTTTTTTTCACTCTCCTTTTTCACTTTCATCAAGAGGCTCTTTAGTTCCTCTTCACTTTCTGCCATATGGGTGGTATCATCTGCGTATCTGATGGTGTTAATACGTCTCCTGGCAATCTTGATTCCAGCTTGTGTTTCATCCAGCCCAGCATTTCACATGATGTACTTTGCATATAAGTTAAATAAGCAGGATGACAATATACAGCCTTGATGTACTCCTTTTCCAATTTTGAAAGTGAAAGTGAAGTCGCTCAGTCGTGTCCGACTCTCAGCGACCCCAGTCCACTATTCCATGTCCAGTTCTAACTGTTGCTTCTTGACCTGCATACAGATTTCTCAGGAGGCAGATAAGGTGGTCTGATATTCCCATCTCTTGAAGAATTTTCCAGTTTGTTGTGATCCACATGGTCAAAGGCTTTAGTGTAGTCAGTGAAGCAGAAGTAGATGTTTTTCTGGAATTCTCTAGCTTTTTTAATGATCCAATGGATGTTGGCAATTTAATCTCTGGTTCCTCTGCCTTCTAAATCCAGCTTATACATCTGGGAGTTCTTGATTCACATACTGTTGAAGCCCGGCTTGAAGGATTTTGAGCATAAACTTACTAGCATGTGACATGTGTGTAATTGTAGGGTGGTTTGAACATTCTTTGTCATGCGGGGAGAGCACACCCTTAAATAGAACAGAACTAGCTCAGACCCAACCTCAGGACTTCTGCTTCAGCAGATTGGGACCTGACCTTACTCTAAATATGGTGATATTGGCCACTGAACAGAGGAGAAGGCCCAGTTCACACCTGGTCCCAGCCTCTTCATCTCCAACCCCACCTCTCACCAAGGCAACAGCTGTCAGCATACCCTGGGAAATGTGTGACTCACACTCACACCAGATCTAGCTCTCCCACCAAAGCAGACAATGTAGCGATGCTCCTACAAAGTGACACCCCTTCAAGACCACATTAGGTCACTGGTTCACCTAATTTCATTTAGACAGGGAAAGTTAAAAGAAAAAAAAGGGGGAAGAAGAATACATTTCTATTGAAAGAATAAGAGAAAACTCCTGAAAAAATATTAATGAAATAGAAACAATTTACAAATAAAGAGTTCCAAGCATTAGTAATAAGAATGCTAATTGAATTAGGGAAAAAAAAGGTAAACACAGTGAGAATTTTCACACAGAACTAAAAAATATATAAAAAGAAGAAGAAGAACTGAAGAATACAAAAACTTACATGAAAAACACACTGGAAAGAATTAACAGTAAACAAGATGATACAGAAAGGTACATAAGTAGCCTGAAATATAGAGAAATGGAAATCACTGAAACAGAATAGCAGAAAGAAAAACACTTTTTTTTAAATGAGAGCAGTTTAAGGGGTCTCTGGAACAACATCAGTTGTATCAACATTCACATTATAAGGTTACCAGAAAGAGAAGACAGAAACGTACTGAAAATGTATTTTATAAAATTATGGCTGAAAACTTTCTGAACCTGAGTGAGGAAGCAGATATCCAGGTGGAGGAATAACAGAGGTTCCCAGACAACATGAACTGAAACAGGTCCACGCCAAGACATATCATAATTAAAATGGTAAAAGTTAAAGATAAAAAGAGAATTCTAGAGGTGAGGAAAGAAAAGCAAAGAGTCATATACAGAGGAATTCCCGCAAGGCTATCAGTTAATTTTTTTGTAGAAATTTTCAGGCCAGAAGGGAGTGGCATAATACATTTAAAGTACTGAAAGGGAAACAAAACCTGCAACCTAGGATATTCTGTGGACTGTAAGTATATAAAATAGTGTCAGAGCCACTGGGGCTTTGCACCATTATCCTAGCTCTTGTCTTCAGGCACATGCACAATTGCACCAGTTACTTGAAGTACAGCCTTGTGATTTGATCTGAGCAGAAGAATTGGCTTGTGCAAGTCCAGACTGACTCACAGGGGAAAGTCAGTGTCAGGGTGGAGGCAGGACCATCAGACATCCCTCAATGGGGCAGCAAATAAACCTTTGTTATTTTAAGTCACTGAGATTTAGGGGTTGCTTTTTATCTCATTCACATGGTTATCTATAGAAGTGATAGAGAAACATTTTGTGTGAAAATATTTCCTGTCTCTGTCCAGACCCCTCACATAAATCTTCTCTTTTCTGAAGTGTTTGAAGCCATAAGAATTTAATAAAGGAGATTTTAAAGAAGTGATTTCACTTAGCCCACTTTCTGTGTATTCAAAAAATACACAGAAAAGATTTCCAAGAAAATACTCTTGGAAAAGAACGTATCTCACCTTACAGTTTAATTTCCAATGAGAGAACATGTGTATCAGAACAATACCTCATTTAGGTGGGATAACCTAAAACTTTCTAACCTTTGTGTCATCACCTCATTTAGGTGGGATAACCTAAAACTTTCTAACCTTTGTGTGTAAAGAGCACCTTTTGGCTCTTTACACTGAAGAAGAAAGATTGGACCATCTTGGCTCATTTGGAAAGAGTAAATGTTTCTGGGCCTTGTCCACTGACCAGCTGGGAGTCACCAGGCAAAGCTCTTCTTCATTTGTATGGTATCTTATCAGATTATATATGTATCAAGTCATATCACATTCAAAGGTTTTTAAAATGCATTCTTTAAGTGATTCCATACCAAACCAAGTATCAACTTGCAAGCAAAGCTTACCAAGCCAAAACAATTGCAAAGCACCACCACATTAAAATTTTCATTTAAATAAATGATCTCATCTTAAACTAGAAAATATAATTAGCATTTCCCCTTTCCTAGCAGTGAAGAAACCACCCACCAGATTCCAAAGAACCTAAAACCTCACAAAGTTACACAGATAGACAGAGAGATGCTGGCTGTTGGTGCTAGACAATTATTTTCATCAATTCAAAGATGACCAAGAATGGCTAAAAAATGCATCAGGTGCTCAAATCACTTTTCAAAATTTGTCTCAATATTTTGTACGTATAATATTGAGGAATGCTGTCATATATTGAGAAATCTCTCATATACACACATAATCAAAGACTGGTTGTGCCTGCACTCCAGGAAAACAAAGGACTTTATATATGCCCCTTCTTCAAAGGAGAAAAGAATAGATATCACGACATCACAGCAACTCACAAAATTGTCTGAACTAGTGATACCTATCACCTACATTAAATTACTTACCAGGGATCATAATTTTATTGTGCTTGGAGCATCCAAGGCAAAGCTGTTTCATCTAGGCGATAAAAAATAGTGAGTGGTGTATGTTGATATCTTTATAGAAAGGAAGCACATTATCTTGATTACATAATGTGCCATATGTTCTGGCCTTTACAGAGGCTGCACAACTTCCATGGGAACGTTTTCAGCTGCATACACACATAATTTGTAATTACAAGGAGCTCCCTCAGAGTTGGAAAACCTGGTTGAATCTGAGGATACAGAAAAGTATCTCAAGTGCATTTCTGAAGGTCTTGGCTCCCAGAAAACCCCAAGTGCAATTGGCCAACCACTTTCACCCTTTACTTTCAAGCTTATGTGTATTTTAAAGGGAAATTCAATCCGTATGTTTCTGAATCATAGACGCTGAACCCATTAAGATTTTTGTTTGGTAAGGGCTTTCTAAATCCCAAGATGACTTATGAGGCTTTTTATAGCCTGTTTACTTTGAAGCAAAGGAGTCACGTTCTGCTGAAAGTAAACAGGATTTAGAAGTAAAAAACTTTGAGGTTTAGATAAAACAAGAGTTCAAGAAAGTTTATGTACATCCAACCTGTGCAAAACTCATTAGTCGATTCTTCCCATGTACTCTACCCAAAGCAGAATTAATGGCATCTTGGGCCAATAAATAGCTATTTTTATAAACATAGTCCACAGTATTTGAGAACAGCATAGCTCTTTTACTTGAGGCAATAGTTAATCATTTGATAGAATTGTATATTTATTCCTTTTTTTAGTGGAAACATTTTCAAAAATGAGTGTCGCTTATTTTGAGTTATGATGCATGGCTTGATTTCAGTTTGTGTGTGTGTTAACTCTAAAGGGCTGTTGGCAAAATCTTCATTAATTCACATGCTGTTAATTCAGAATTATTGATTTGGAGTAAAGTTTACTCATAGCTCGACTGTAGAAAAGGATTTGGAAACAAATTTACATATAAATAAGAGTTGGGTCCAGTCTTATTTCACCCATGATAACAAGCTTCTTTAAAGTAATGAGAAATCCTTTTCACACAACAATATATACTGATTATAAATAAATTTTGAAGAAAGTCATGAAAAATTTTATATGTCAAAATTCAGTTTACCTAAATCTAACAAAAATAAAATAGACTAAAGACCGAAGTGTAAGACTGGATACGGTAAAACTCCTAGAGGGAAACAGACAAAACACTCTTTGACATATTAATAAATAATAGCAATATTTTTTGTCTCTTAAAACAAAGGAAGTAAATGCAAAAATATGCAAATGAGGCATAATTAAAGTTAGCTTTGCACAACAAAGGAAAACAAACAAAAAAACCAACCTATTGAATGGGAGAATATATCTGCAAATGATATGCCCAATAAGGAGTTAATATCCAACATATATAAACAACTCATACAACTAAACATCAAAAAACTCAGACAACCCAATTGAAAAATGAGCAGGGCAGAATAGACATTTTTTCCAAAGAGGAAATCCACATGGCCAACAGGCACAAGAAAAGATGCTCAACATAGCTAATCATCAAGGGAATGCAAATCAAAGCCACAATGAAATACACCTCACACCGGTCAGAATGGCTATCATCAAAATGAACAGAAATAACAAGTGTTGGCAAGGATGTGGATGGAGAAAAGGGAATCCTCATACACTGTTGGTGGGATTGTAAATTGGTGCACCCCCTGTGGAAAACATTATGAAGGTTTCTCAGAAAACTAAAAGTAGAATTACCAAAGTTGCTCAATCGTGTCCGACTCTTTGCGACCCCATGGACTGTAGCCTACCAGGCTCCTCCATCCATGGGATTTTCCAGGCAAGAATACTGGGGTGGGTTGCCATTTCCTTCTCCAGGAGAACTTCCCAACCCAAGGATCGAACCCAGGTCTCCCGCATTGTAGGCAGACGCTTTGTCATCTGAGCCACAAGGACCGAGCAATTCTACTCCTGAGATATACTAAAAATATATGTGAAAGTGAAAGTCACAGTCATGTCTGATTCTTTGTGACCCCATGGTCTATGCAGTCTGTGGAATTCTCCAGGTCTGAATACTGGACTGGGTAGCCTTTCCCTTCTCCAGGGGGTCTTTCCAACCCAGGGATTGAACCCAGGTCTCCCACATAGCAGGTGGATTCTTTACCAGCTGAGCCACAAGGGAAGCCCAAGAATACTGGAGTGGGTAGCCTATCCCTTCCCCAGCGGATCTTCCTGACCCAGGAATTGAACTGGGGTCTCCTGCATTGCAGGCAGATTCCTTACCAACTGAGCTATCAGGGAAGCTTAATTAATTCAAAAAGATACATGCACCCCCATGTTCTTAGCAGCATTATTTATAATAACCAAGATATGGAAGCAATCTATGTGTCCATCAACAGAAGATTGGATAAAGAAGATGTGATATATATGTATATACACATATATTACACACTATAGAATATGGAATACTCCTCAAAAATTAAAAGAAAAAGAATTGATGCCATTTTCAATAACAGGGGTGGACTTAGAGGATATTATGCAAAGTAAAATAAGACAGAGGAAGACAAATATTCAACGTTATCACTTAGATCTGGAATCTAAAAGAAAAAACAAACTAGATAACAAAACAGAAACAGACTCACAGAAATGGAGAACAAACTAGTGTTTACCAGTGGGAAGACGAAAGAAGGGAGGGGGAGTTAGGAGTATGGGATTTAGACGAAAAACTATTATGTATAAGATAAATATGCTGAATATGGATATACTGTAGAGCACAAGGAATATAGCCAATATTTTGTAATAACTATGACTGGAGCATAATATTTAAAATTATGACTCGTACACCTATAATTTGCATATTGTACATCAATTATACTTCAATAAAAAATAAAAGAAAAAATTTAGTATACCTAAATCTAGTAATTGTGTGAAATTGAATAAACAAAATACAACTTATTTAATTAACCTGTCATTATGTTTGGTCATTTTTCTCTTATTTGCCTGAATTAGTGGTGTGTGTTTTCTGGTGTCAGAAATTTTAAAATTCGAACAGATTAGCAGAGTCAAAGCTGTTCCACTTTGTGACTCAGCCACGTTAATCACAACATATTCTGGTTCCAAATAAATAAATAAATTATTTTGTCAACTTTAAATACCTAGCAGAAACAAACTTATGAATAATTTCAGAATTTAGTTCCTCTATGGATTTACAGAAAGCACATACTTCCATTAACATTTCAGATGTAAACCTAACTAAAATACACATAGAGGGTGTTCAGCTCAGTTCAGTCACTCAGTCGTGTCCAACTCTTTGCAATCCCATGGACTGCAACATGCCAGGCTTCCCTGTCCATCACCAACTCCCTGAGCTTTCTCAAATTCATATCCATCGAGTCAGTGATGCCATCCAACCATCTCATCCTCTGTTGTCCCCTTCTCCTCCTGCCTTCAATCTTTCCCAGAATCAGGGTCTTTTCCAATAAGCCAATTTTTTGCATCAGGTGGCCAAAGTATTGGAGTTTCAGCTTCAACATCAGTTCTTCCAATGAATATTCAGGACTAATTTCCTTTAGGATGGACTGGTTGGATCTCCTTGCTGTCCAAGGAACTCTCTAGAGTCTTCTCCAACACCACAGTTCAAAAGCATCAATTCTTTGGCGCTCAGCTTTCTTTATAGTCCAACTCTCACATCCATATATGACTACTGGAAAAACCATAGCTTTGACTAGACGGACCTTTTTTGGCAAAGTAATGTCTCTGCTTTTTTAATATGCTGTCTAGGTTGGCCATAACTTTTCTTGCAAGGAGCAAGCGTCTTTTAATTTCACGACTGCAGTCACCATCTACAGTGATTTTGGAGCCCCCCAAAATAGTCTCTCACTGTTTCCACTGTTTCCCCATCTATTTGCCATGAAGTGATGGGACCGGATGCCATGATCTTAGTTTTCTGAATGTTAAGTTTTAAGCCGACTTTTTCACTCTCCTCTTTCACTTTCATCAAGAAGCTCTTTAGTTCTTTGCTTTCAGCCATAAGAGTGGTGTCATCTGCATATCTGAGGTTATTGATAATTCTCCCAGCAATCTTGATTCCAGTTTGTATTTCATTCAGCCTGGCATTTCACATGACGTACTCTGCATATATGTTAAATAAGCAGGGTGACAGTATACAGCTTTGATGTACTCCTTTCCCAATTTGGAACCAGTCTGTTGTTCCATGTCCAGTTCAAACTGTTGCTTCTTGACCTGCCTACAGATTTCTCAGGAGGCAGGTAAGGTGGTCTGGTATTCCCATCTCTTGAAGAATTCTTCAGTTCGTTGTAATCACTGACTCAACGGACATGTGATAGAGGGTGTGAACTCTAGCAACCAATACAGTCCCGTTTTCATCTGTTAAAACAAATAAAAAGCCTCCATTAGCGCTGCCTAACTCACTAACCCCGATAAAAGATGACATCTTGCAGGTAACTGAAATAGTCTATAAACTTTCAACAATCCACACAAGAAGCCAACATTTGGTATTTCCATTCTTTGTTCACTTTAGCTATCCTGATAGGTGTGCTGGAGCATCTCATTTTAACTCCTGTGACTAATGAGATTGAGCAGTTTCATATGCTTATTGGCCATTCAGATTCCCTCTTTTGTGATGTCTCTCACCCACTTTTCCACTGGTTGTCCCTATTTTTCTTTATTGTTTGCTGCATTCTTTCTGAATGCACACATTCTGAATATGTGTACTGCAAATTTTTTTCCCACTCATGGATTAAATATTTCACCTTTCAATGATTGCTTTCATAAACAGAAGTGTTTGATTTTAATATGTGGTCTAATGTATCAGTTTTTACTTGATGGTGAGTGCTTTTTTCAAAGAAATGTTTGCTAATGTCAAGTTCAGGAAAATGTAACTTATTTGTTTTGCCTTTAAAAGCTTTATTGGTTTGCCTTTCATGCTCAGGTCTACAAAGCACCTGCAATTTACTTATTGTATGCTGTGAGATAGGGGTAGTGTACGCTTCTTTTCCATGTCACTACCCAATTGACCATTCTTTTTGGCTGCACTGCAGTGTTGAATTTGTCATAAATTAGATAAAAGTGTACACCATGGCCCGTTTGTGTGCTCACTTCTCTTCTGTTGGTCTGTTGGTCTCTTCTTGCATTCAGTACTACAGCTATTAATCTTCCTCAAGATTGCCTTGTGTGTTCTTGGCATTTTGCATTTCCAAATAAATTTTGTAATCAGCTGGTCCAGTTGTGTACACACACACAAAATTTTACTTGCACTTGGAATGGTGTTGCATTACTTTAAGAATAAATTTGGGATAGTTGATGTCTTAATAATATTGAGTTTTCTAGTCCATGACTTTACGTTCATAAAGTCTTCTTTAATTTGCTTGTTTGTTGTTGATGTATAGAAATGTAATCGATCACAACACTATATTGTATTCCTGAAACTAATATAATGTTGTATGGCAATTATACCCAAAAATATATACATATTATTTTAAAAGAAATATAATTTAAAAGGCTTGCTAAGTTCATGTGAATTCTAACAGTTTGTACGTTCTTTAGGATTTTCTACACATACAATTATGTCACCTGGGGATAATGCCACACTATTGCTCATAATGCTTTCTCCTTGCCAATTCTGGGATTAGAGTATATAAGGAACAAAAGTAATGGGAAAAAAACTATGAAAAGATAACAGGAAATCTCAAACATATTTAAGAGGAACCTGCTTTATGCTTATTTTAATGTGTCTTAGAGTAACAAGCAATATATTGCTTCCTGAAAGCAAAGTACTTTTCTTTTTATTTAATTTATATGTTTATTTATTTTTGATGTGCTAAGGTCTTCTCCAGTTGGGGCGAGCAGAGGCTACTCTCTAGTTGCATGCATGGGCCTCTCATTATGGTGGCCCCTCTTGCTGCGGAGCATGTGCTATCTAGAGCACAAGGGCGTCAGTAGTTGCCACATGGCACGTAGAAACCTCCCAGATCACAATGCAGGGATCAAACCCGTGTACCCTGCACCGGCAGGCGGATTCTCAACCACAAGGAAATCCCAAAGTACTTTTTTTGGTTAGTCAAATATCAAACATTGGCTGGGGGTGGGGCGGGTCAGGACAGAGCTGCCTCAGTTGACAACATCAAGGGTGGGGAAGGGCGGAGCTTTACTAAGTGTGGTCAGGGGCCTTACCCAGAGGCCCGGAGGGCAGGCTAGGCCTGGGGAAGACTGGAGGGGCAGCTCCTGGTGTCCCCCAGGAGAAGATGCTCCCGGGCTCCATACTGGTCCTCATGCCTGCCCTCCCCTCTGGCCCTCCCGGACCTCGAGGGGGCGTGGCCTCAGAAGTAGGGCCGGGCGGAAAGATGGATCCCTGGACCCGGTCACTGCGGAGTCAAGGGCACACATCCACGCACTCACACGCTCCTGCACACACACATACTTCCTGGCCACATGGGGACGGCTGGAGCCCCCGACAGCCCTACCCGTGAGGGGCCAGGACAGCAGAGGGCGGCTGCCACCCGCCCCCAACATTCACACACACATGCACAAACCTCGCATGGGCTGGGTCCCACAGTGGGGGCGGGTGACCTGTCCTGGGAGTCAGCACTCAGGGCCACCCCCGGTCTAGGATTCCTGGCTCAATCTGGGGGACAGGAGAGCCCGATCCTCCTGCAAGGCTGGCCAAGGCAAAAGAGTAGCAGCGGGGGAGGCTGGACGGACAGACGGAGGAGTGGACAGAACCGCTTGTGCTCGGCAAGTTAATAAATAGGCTTGTGTGGGACAGGAGCTGGTAGACTGGAGGGGAGGGTCCAGCTTGCCCAGCCCAGGCTGGGGGCCCCCAGTCCAGAGACCAGCTCTATCCCTGGGGGTTGTTCAGACTGGGGCAAAGGGGCAGGGCTGGCTCCAGGAATGTAATGATTTCTGCCGTTTCTAAGTAAGACATTGATCCCGAGGGTTGTGTAGGCAGGGCCCCACCAGGCGCGCGTGTGCACACCCTGTGCACCCTGCACTCCCCCTCTCCCCATCCCCACCCGTCCGTGGAGAGACTCTCGTGCTGTCCCCGGTGAGGCTGCCTGCCTCGGGCCCCGCTCTGGTCCCGCTCAACTGGAGGGCGAGGAGCGGCTGCCTGGGATCAGGGCTGGACAAGCGGCAGCCCCAGCAGGGTCTCAGCGAGGCCCAGGAAGTAGACCACTTGAGCGATGCCGAACAGCGGGGCAATGACCAGGGCGCGGCAGTAAGCGCCCTTCAGGAAGGCGGAGGGGCCCTCATTCCGCAGGATCTTCCTGGCACAGTCCAGGAATCCCGAGTAGGTGTCCTCGTTGATGCCATGCTGCAGTGACTGGAGCCGGGTCTTAACCACATCACAGGGGTTGACAGCCACAGCAGCCGCGCTCCCAGCCACGTAGCCGGCCAGGAAGGACTCGTAGAAAGGCGACTTCTCCCCAGATGCTGGCCTGCCCAGCATAATAATTCAGGAGTCCTCCTCTCCCCTACCTTCCCCCTCATCATCCTGCATGGTTACAGGAATGCTGCCATAAACTTTGGCTTAGGAATTCTCACTCTCAGTAAATCTGCTGTGAATTAATACAAATGCCCAGCAGACCAAGAAGTAAGACAGAGCAAGATCCCTTGCACAATGAGATTGGATGGGCACCAGGAGGCATGTGGGGAGGGAACATCAAATGTGGTCAAAGCTCAAGACTCCCGCACCTGCGCCCTTGCCTTCCCTACAGCAAACATCAGTCTTAAGCAAGCAGAGAGCCGAGAAAGGGACAAACAAGGCAATATGTCCTTCTTCATAATTAGACTGTTTTATTTGTTGTTTGGGGTTTTTTCCTTTTTTTTTTTTCATTTTATTTCATGCTTTTAACTTTATATTTTATTGGAATATAGCCCATTAACAATGTTGTGATAGTTTCAGGTGGATATCGAAGGGACTCAGCCATATGTATACATGTATCCATGCTCCCCTCCCATCCAGGCTGCCACATGACATTGAGCAGAGTTCCCTGTGCTATACAGTAGGTTGGTTATCCATTTTAAATGTAGCAGTGTGTACCTGTCGATCCCACACTAACTATCCCTTCCCCCTTTCCTTGCCCCCAGCAACCATAAGCAGATTGGTTTAGTCTTTTGAAAAACCTCTTTGAATATGAAATAGCCATTTCTATTTCATCTTTTCTTTATATTTCCCTATAAGAGATGAATCTAACCTATGACAAAAGCCCCAGAGCACACATAGGTGATTTGATTTCTACAGTAATAAAACAAAAGTCTGGAGGAGTAGAGAAAAGTGTTTCTTTTGTATTTCCTCTGTAGTACGTGGCAGAGTCTCAGAAGGGGGCCCTTGAGAATGTAAGCAAATACCTGAAGCTGGCTTCCGCTCATCACAGCCCTGTATTTACACCTGTGCTGTGCCTGGGGAAAGCCCCACACCCACACCCTGACACAGGTAGACCCACTGGGCTGCAGGAACACAGAGGCAGAAACACATGAAGAAATTCAGGGACATGAGCAGAGAGACAGAATGGGACTTGGAGAGGTAGAGTTCAAATGCTTCTTAGGTTGGGGTCCCCTCAGAACAATCCCTGAGAAAAGAAGCTCTAAGCCAAACATTTCTGGGGGAAATGGGCAGGCTGCTCTAGAGAAATTTAAAAAATAAAAACATGTATAGAAAGATATATTGGAGAAGGCAATGGTAACCCACTCCAGTACTCTTGCCTGGAAAATCCCACGGACAGAGGAGCCTGGTAGGCTGCAGTCCATGGGGTCACTAGGAGTCGGACACGACTGAGCGACTTCACTTTCACTTTTCACTTTCATGCATTGGAGAAGGAAATGGCAACCCACTCCAGTGTTCTTGCCTGGAGAATCCCAGGGATGGTGGAGCCTGGTGGACTGCCGTCTCTGGGGTCGCACAGAGTTGGAGACGACTGAAGCGACTTAGCAGTAGCAGCAGCAGAAAGATATATTTTGTATCAGGATTAGCTCAAATGATCATGGAGACTGAAAAATCTGATGGTCTGCCACACGTAAGCTGTATGCCTGGGAAAGCAGGTGGTGTAGTTCCAATCTAAACCAGAACTAGAGGGGCCAGTGGTGTAAACCCCAGGTCGAGTCTAAAGTGCCAAGAATGCAGCACAGACCTTAGGGCAGAAGAAGCTAGATGCCCTGTGTATGTCAGGCACTCAGTCGTGCCTGACTCTTTGTGACCCCATGGATTGTAGCCCTCGAGGCTCCTTTGTACATGGAATTCTGCAGGCAGGAGTACTGGAATGGGTTGCCATTTCGTTCTCCAGGGGATCTTCCAGATCCAGGGATCAAAAACCCAGGTCTCTGATGCTTTACTGTCTGAGCTGCTAGTAGAGCTTACTAGCAGCAAGGAAACTTGCCCTTCCTCCACCACTTGGTTCTAATCAGGCCTCAACAGATCCAATGATGCCCACTTGCATTGGTGTAAGTGATCTTCATTACTTAGTCTATGGATTCAAATGCTCACCTCTTTGTGGCGCTAGTGGGAAAGAACCTGCCTGCCAATGTAGGAGACATAAGAGACATGGGTTCAATCCTTGAGTCGGAAAGATCCCCTGGAGGAGGGCATGGCAACCCATTCCAGTATTCTTACCTGGAAAACCCCATGGACAGAGGAGCCTGGTGAGTTATGTTCATAGGGTTGCAAAGAGTCAGACAGGACTGAAGAGACAGCATGCATGTACACATGCATTCTTCCAGAAACACTCCAGGAATAATGTTTTACCAGCAAGTAAATAATGTTTTACTTGCTTTGGGCATCCTTTAGCCCAAGCAAGCCAACACATGAAACCGACCACCACAGGAGGTAATTCCAGGGAGGAATGAGGACATGAAGCAAGAAAGGAAGATACATTGATGAGTGGATAACCGCAATGGGCAACTGATTCTCAGTCTTCCCCGGGACTATCCAAGGGGCAGTGTGTGTTCACTATGCAACTTAGTAGCCACGAGTCACGTTGGCTATTTAAATTCGAATTTGTTAACTAAAATTTTAAATTCAATTCCTTATTCTCACTGGCCACACTCCAAGTGCTCAGTAGCCACGTTTTGCTCAGTCACTAAATCGTGTCTGATTCTTTGTGATCCCGTGGACTGCAGTGTGCCAGGCTTCCCTGTCCTTCACTATCTCCCAGGGTTTGCTCAAACTCATGTCCATTGAGTCAATGATGCCATCCAACCATCTCATTCTCTGTTGTCCCCTTCTCCTCCCTTTGATCTTTTCCAGCATCAGGGTCTTTTCCAATGAGTCAGCACTTCACATCAGGTGGCTAAAATATTGGAACTTCAGCATCAGTCCTTCCTATGAGTATTCAGGGTTAATTTCCTTTAAGACTGACTGGTTTGATCTCCTCTCTGCCTAAAAATTCTCAAGGGTCTTCTCCAGCACCACCACAGTTCAAAAGCACCAATTCTTTGGCGCTCAGCTTTCTTTATGGTCCAACTCTCATATCTGTACATGACAACTGGAAAAACCACAGCTTTGACTACATGAACCTTTGTCAGCAAAATGATGTTTCTGCTTTTAAATATTCTGTCTAGGCTTGTCATAGCTTTTCTTCTAAGGAGCAGGTGTCTTTTAATTTCACCATCCACAGTGATTTTGGAGCCCAAGAAAATAAAATCTGTAACTGTTTCCCCATGTATTTGTCATGAAATGATGGGACTGGATGCTATTATCATAGTTTTTTTTAATATTTAATTTTAAGCCAGCTTTTTCACTGTCCTCTTCACCTTCACCAAGAGGCTCTTTAGTTCCTCTTCACCTTCTGCCATGCAGGTACCCTATTAAGGCAAATGATAGAATGTTTCCACTATCACAAAGTTCTATTGGGAAGTGATGGTGTAGGCCCTTCCTTGCAATGGACACAGAAGCTGGGGTAATTACCTACCAACTCTCATTCCTTACTGGATAAGGGTCATTTGTGGAGCCTTTAGTACCTTGCCTTCTGGCGTGCTCCCTCTACCCAAGACCACTTCCAGGCTGAGAGATAGCCAGAACCACCCAAGTGTACAGATGTTGCTGACAGGTAACCCCTGGAATGGCTGCAGGGATAAGTGGGAAGCACCAGGTGTCTGCAACAGTTGCATCCAAACCAGATGGGAGGCAGGAATCATGAGAGACACAGAGAAAACTGGAAATGAAATCCTGCTAAACAAGAAGGAAAGAGAGAAGTGGGAAGAAGAAAGGCAGAAGGAAGAAAAAAGAAAGAGGGAGTGAGAGAAAGAGAGGGATGAAGGAAGGAAGGAAGGAGCAACTATCTCAGAAAACAGCTGTATGCAAAGTAAGATCTGTATTACCCAGTTGTCTTGCCAAGAATTCCAACCCTGCACCAACACACCCCAGCCTGCTCCTCTCTCAAAGGGGAACTTGACCTCATTAAGGCCCAGCCCCAGGCCATGGTTTCCTTTTTTCAAAAAGAGTATTACAAATGGGCAGGACTTACTGCTTAGTAAAGAAGACAGAAGATTAACTAGGACAGTGTCAAGGGTTCTGGAAAGAGAACACAATCCTCCCAGCTCCCTGCCCCGCCTCCTCCTCTGGGCCTGCATGATGGCTCAGGAAAACACTAACCCCTTGCCAGGCAGCCTATCAGCCTTCTTGACGGCCAGATAATTTTACTGAGAGACATAAAGTTTCTCTCTCATGATTCCATCATTAGAGATAAAGCTGGGGATATGAGCATCCCTGGAGAGGAAATGATATTTAAATACTTTGTTGGTTGCATATAATCCTCTTACATATTATTCTGAGAGGCCTATATTAAGTTGAGAAAGGGAATCCACCTTGAGTAGGAAGAAGGAGGTGATGATAGGGACAGTGAGCTGTAAGAGACAAAGATTAAAAACGAGGCTGCCTGGGAGACAGGACCTGAGACAATCAGTCAATGTTTTTACTAACCGTGAGTGAAGCCAGTGAGAAGGACACTTCACCTTATAATATTCTCAAAAATTCATAACCCCCGTTCAACCATGAGAAATACATCAGGCAACACAAGTAAAAGGATATTCTACAAAATCTGTGGATTAACAGGGATATGAAAAACAAGGGCAGACTAAGAAACTGCCACAGATGAAAGAGGAATGACAACTGAATACAATAAGATGTTCTGAATGGGATCCTGAGAGGGAAAAAAGACTAGTGTTATGTTGTTGCTGTTGTTCAGTCACTAAGTCACGTCCGACTCTTTGCCACCCCATGGACTGCAGCACTCCAGACCTCCCTGTCCTTCACCATCTCCTGGAGCTTGCTCAAGCTCATGTCCATTGAGTCGGTGATGCCATCCAACCATTTTGTCTTCTGTTATCCCCTTCTCTTCCTGCATCCAATCTTTCCCAGCATCAGTCTTTTCTAATGAATCAGCTCTCCCCATAAGGTGGCCAAAGTATTAGAGCTTCAGCATCAGTCCTTCCAATGAATATTCAAGATTGATTTCCTTGAGGGTTGACTGGTTTGATCTCCTTGCTGTCCAAGGGAGTCTCAAGAGTCTTCACCAGCACCACATAGTTATGCACCAGTGTCAGTTTCCTAGTTGTGATAAGTGTACCACAGTTACCTCAAATGTTAACAATAGGAGAGACAGGGGGAAGCATGTGTGGGAACCGTCTGCCACTTTCCCATAAATCTAAAATTGTTCCAAAATAAAAGCCTTGGGTTTTGAGAAGGCTGCATTACCGAAGACCAATTACATAGTTCTGCTTCAGGGTGACCCTGGAATGAGAACAGATAGAGAGAAAGTGAAAATTGCAAAAATTGTGATACTTCAGGGTTAGAGACATCGGAGGTGTGAGCAAGTGGGTATATAACAGGGAAACAGAAAGTAGAGTGGAAAAAGTCCTTGTTTGCTTACCTTTCTCAACTATTAAAAATTCCAGACAAAGGTAAAGGTTTTATTTGCCAAAAGAAGAGGAAGCCAGCACGGGGGCAAGAAGAGAAAAAGAAGAAAGAAGGAGGAGGAGAGGAAGAGGGGAAGGAGGAGAGGAGGAGACTGGAGGGAGAAATACCAAAACAAGTTAACCTGACAAAATGCAAGACAAATAGTTGCGTTCAGATGAGTGAAGGGGAAATGAACTGTACTCTATGTGCCTGAGCCAAACACAATGGTCTAAGATCCAGTGGTAACAGATGGTGTACAGAAATTAGGTCCAGCGCAAAGCTTTTCAGATAAGTCAGTTAAAATTAAAGGAAACAAAACATTGAACTGTGTATGCTTTTAATGTGTACACGATGCGCAATGGCCTAGTGACAAAGCAACAAACTGAAGTTTTATTTAGCCTCGGCAACAAAAGTTCTAATTCAGGGAATTTCTTTACAATTATTTTAACTGACTCTCACTACACACACACACACACACATACACACACACACACTGTATTTTATGACATATAACTGAATAGTTAACAATTCCAAGACTCAACAACTTCAACAAGGGTTCTATAAATGGAAGAAATCCTCCAAACCCACTAACAGTATAACTGGAAATATGGAAAAGTTTACCAAGTTTACAAAAAGAAAGCCCTGAATCATATGAACCAAACAAATAAAGAGCCCAAACTGCTGACATAGCATCAGGGGTTGAAGAGGGTGAAGATTAAGACATGGTAGGAAAAAAGCAATTAAGGAAAGATGGGGAAAGTGCAGCGTGCAACCGAGACATAAATAAAACTTCTGCACGTGCCAATGTGATGGCATCAGATACAACCCTCACTCAACCCCCAAGCATAGTTCATGTGACCTAATTAGTGTTAAAAATGTGCCACCTCATCTTTTCTTTTAACTCAATTTTTGTCCATTTCCCGTCTCAGTATTTCATTCTTCGGAAACTTACAGCGTTATGTGTATGTCCCAGATGCTAAATGTTGATTTTTTTTTTTCTGGTTTCAGCAGCAGCTTCCAAGCACTTTCAGAAGCACTAACCATTCTAAGTTCTTCATTATCACCTCTCCAATATTCACAGATGTAAAAATCACTGGGAATCTTGTTGCAATGCAGGTTCTGTCGGATGGGACAGCAGTTCAATGTTTGCATGGTCACTAAGCTCCCGTGTGAAGGCAATGCCAGTGGTCCAAGGACTACGCTCTGAAAAACAGAATCTAGAGCATCCCAGAAAGATGGGCCGAGAGATGAAACAGCTTTGCAGGTGTTTCCCTCCAGGCCGCACAACAGAAAACAGAGCTCTCTCCGGGTTTTCGATGAATCCCCTCACGAGGACCTCCTTTGCAGAGAGTGCTTTACTTCCCCCGCTCCTCCCCCTTAAGCCAACTGAGAAAGGTTTTAAGAGAACTTCTTAAGGACAGACTAACTGTATCCTCTAGCGTTTGGGAGACAAGGAGATGGCTACCTGATTCCCACCTGTCTACCGATGAGAAGGGAGGTAATGAACTGAACTTCCAGAGTTTGCAGGGAAAAGATGCATGCAGCGAAGAGAATAGCATTTGGATGCTACCACACTGGAGGGAACTGACATCAGATTACTTCTGCCAGGAACATAAAGCCTTCCTTCCCCTTTCTTCTAATCCCTCTTCCTCTACCGCTTCAAAGAGCCGCTAGTGAGGAAGGGGGTGGAGAAAGGGATGAGGAAGCAGGTGGAGACTGGAGAGAGAACCAGCCAATGACAGTGTCAGTTTTTCCCTCCACCCCGCCCACTAAGGCTTCCCAGGTAGCGCTAGTGGTAAAGAGTCCGCCTGCCAATGCAGGAGACATAAGCCACGTGGGTTCGATCCCTGGGAGGGGAAGAACGTCTGGCGAAGGATAAGGGAAACCAACTCCAGTATTCTTGACTGGAAAATTCCATGGCCAGAGGAGCCTGGCCCGATGGGGTCGCAAAGAGTCAGACAGGACTAAGCACAAGCATCTCACGCCCTCTAGGCGTCTGAGTCAGAGGCTGGCCTGGGACGGAAAAGAGGAGAAGCTCTAAAGTGGAGTTGAAAAAGGGCAACATGTGATTTTTCAACTGGAGTGAACTTTTAATCATGTACGAAAAGCAGGATCTATTGAGATGCCCAAGACTTTATCCAAAGGTGAAGTTCCGTGTGAGGTCATGAGAAACCATAACGTTGCTTTGCCTTTGCACCTGAGATGCCCATTTGGTTCCCTATTTGAGATTCTCAGTTACGCTTGTAATCGGAAAGAATTTTGCATCTCATTGTGCACATGTTGTGATAAACAAGGGGGAAGATTCCGAAAGTGTAGAGTACCTATGTGAATTAAAAAGAGTAATCCTTCAGCAAACATCAGACTGCTGATCTGCTAAGACTTAGACCCAGAGCTCCTAAGGCTCAGCCTGTCAGGTCTGCACATTTCACTGAAGTTTCGCTGGGAGGGGAAACTAAGATCTTTCTCAAGTGAACTGACTGAAGACACAATCACTCTTACTGGTGGATTGAACAACCCACCAAATAGGAGAAAAATACAAGCAAACTCGGGCCTGAGAACTCCACCCCAACTCAATGCAGCATTCTTTCCAATAAGCTGTAAGGACAAGCACATAATTTCAAAGGAATAATGTACCTAAAATAGCCAACAGATTCATAGTAATTTATTTGTGGAAAAGCCATTTCAGTGGGGAAATTGGTTCTGGTAAGTAAGGCATAAAAACCACTATGATATAAATCTAGTATAAATTTTATTTTAAAGTAATGTTAAGCCAAAACTTGGGGAAGAAGAACAAACTTATAGGACTCACAGTTCTTGATTTCAAAACTTAAAGCAAGCTAATCAAACCCGAGTGATGCTGGCATAAAGACAGATATTTAGGACCGTGGAATAGAATAAAGAACCAAGAAATGAACCTTTGCATATGTGGTAAATTTATTTTTGACAAGGATACCTATACAACTCAATGGGGAAAATCAGTCTTCAACAAATACTGCTGCAAAAACTGGATACGCACATGCAGAAGAATGAAGCTGCACATTTCCTTTACACCATATTAACTTGAAGTGAGTCGAAGACAAGAACATAAAAGCTAACACTACAAAACTCTTAAAAGAACATATAGGAGAAATGTTTCTTCATGACCATGGATTTGGCCATAGTTTCTGGATATGACACCAAAAGCAGAAGTAGCAAAAGCAAAATTAGACAAATGGACCACCCTGAACTTTAAAAATTTTACCCATCAAAGGAAACAATCAACTGAGTAAAGAAACAACCCACCAAATAGGAGAAAATACATGCAAATCATATATTAAATAAGAGGTTAAAATTCAGAATATGTAGAGAACTCCTACAATTCAACAACAACAACAAAAATTCAAAGAGGTCAAAGAACTTGAATAGACATTTCTTCAAAGAAGACATAAATAGCCAATAATCACATGAAAATGTGCTCAAAAATCCCTATTCACTAGGGAAATTGAAATCAGTACCACAAAGAGATGATCAACTCAAACCCATTAGGATGGCTGCTATCAAAAACAAAACCAAGGCAAACAAAAGACGGAAAGTAACAGGCACTGGTGAGGATGTGGAGAAACTGGGATCCTTGTACACTGTTGGTGGGAATGTGAAAGAGTACAGCCACTGAAGAAAACAGTAGGGTGGCTCTTTAAAAAAACTAAAGACAAAATTACCATATTATCTAGCAATTTCACTTCTGGACATATACCCCAAAGAACTGAAATTAGAGTCTCTAGAAGATATTTGTATATTCATTTTCATACAGTATCACTTACAATAGCCAAAGTATCTCTTGGTGGATGAATGGATAAACAAAATTTTAAAATAGCATTGAAAGTGACTTTTAAAACTTCAGTGAAGATTTCTTCAACCACATCTTTTTTCCAAAGCCAGTCTCCCCATGGTTGGAGGGAAGAATGGCAGAGTCCAGTTCATGTGCTGGCTCTGAAGTCTGTTGTTAACTTCATCCTGTTCGTCTCTTTAATATTTAGCAGGTTGCAAGAAGCAGCTCCAATTTACATAATCAAAAATATAGAAATATATAATTTCTTTAAGCAATCTAGAAGGACAGACAGTATCATTTTCAGTTCAAATAGTTACATACAAAGAGAGGTAGTCATAGCAATAACTCCAACTCCCGTTCAGTCCAATTCAACCTACTCAACAATGAGTACTAAACTATGTTCAGAAAGCTACAAAGAAGAATAAGGCATTGTTGCTACCCCGGCCAAAAATAAATCCCTGGGTTAGTTACAGTCTAGCACATCACTGACACATTTTGAAAACATCTTAAAAGTTTTACCATACTCCCCCAACCATCAAAATCTGAAAGCAAATGGATATCAAGTCAGCAATTTGATTAAGTGGGAGACACTGCCTTGTTACAGTTTTGTGGGTCAAGGTTAAGGAATGGAGATGGGAGTTTTAATAAAAATTAGGCACCGTAAGTTTCCTGACTAAATTAAGAATTGTGCAGTGGGACTTCCCTGGTGGTCCGGAGGTTAAGAATCTGCCTTGCAGTGCAACAGATGAGGGTTCAGTCCCTGGCGAGGGAAGGAAGATCCCACATGCCCCAGGGCAAGTAAGCCTATGAGCCACAACAGAGTCCATGCACTGGAAGGAAAGATCCTCATAATGCATCCAAGACCCTGCATGCTGCAACTAAGACCCAATGCAGGCAAATAAATGAATGACTACTTTAAAGAAAAGAACTGTGGAGTATAAACAAATGCTAGGGCCAGGAGACAGATATCAAACTGTCAGATTTAACACTGATCAAAATGAAACAAAAAGCGGCTTGAGCACACCCAGTGACTGCTGGGAGTGCTCAAATTCATGAGGCACCTGTATAGTGAAGGCCAAAGTATCTGGCCGGGTCTTCCCTGGTAGCTCAGTTGGCAAGAATCCGCCTGCAGAGCAGGATCAAAACCCGGGATTTGATCCCTGGGTTGGGAAGATGCCCTGAAGAAGGAAATGGCTATCCACTCAGTATTCTTCTCTGGGAAATCCCGTGGACAGAGGAGGCTGGTGGGCTACAGTCCATGAGATTGCAAAAGGCTTGGACAGTTGGACTGAGCATGCGCGTACACATACACACACACACACACACACACACACACACACACACACACACACACACACACGCTAGGCCAGGAAGATCGCTCTAATGGAAGTTCCTTCACAGGGAAACAAAATCAAGGAAAAAGGAGTGTCCACCTTCCCATGCACAGGTGAGTACCATTTCCGAGCAGAATTTTCAGTTCTAAAATTGCCATCCATAATCAAGGGAGCAGAAATTATTACAGGGAAAGAACTAGTCTTGATGTCAGGAGTTTTTTCCCAAACTACTTCATCCATATAGAAGTTCTGTCTGCAACTACTAAGTGGATGAAAGTCTAGCTTCCTGACCTCCAGGAAACTTGTTGGCACATTTCCACAAAGAAAAGGTCATCCCCACGCTACTGGTCTCACAGAGCTAGCTGCTTGGAGGGCACAAGAAATGCTGTGCGTGCAGTGCTTGACAGACTGCAGTAGCGCTGGGCACAGTGCATTTTTCCAGTTTTCAAACATATAGACTGCCAAGCTTTCCCCAATCTGCTAAGCACATCATATGAAAGAATATCATGACATTTTAGTTTCCTTATTCAGACCAAGTAAGCCCCTAATTTGCTCTTAAATCTCTGCGCTTGAAATCGCTTATGTTAGAGAGTCTGTCTTTACGAGAACATTTCCTTCTGGAATGGCAGCCAGGAAACTTCCAACCAAATGGGATGGTCCCCATCCAGGTGACCTGGAAGCAGGACATAAGGAAATGTGGGCAAGTCCGAGTCACAATCCACAGGCTCTCTGTGTCTTACGGATAGTGCTACTGTAACTTAAGTGATAAATCATCAACTTGAGAAATACAAACACCGGTTACACAAACAAATTCCATTTCAGAGACCCTTAATGAACCTTTAACAAGTTACATGTGCCCCGAAGATGCCCTACAGGCTGTTCCATGTGTTTGCTTTTGAAAAAAATAAAAATAAAAATGCATCAGCTTCCATGTCTGATGACTCATCTCTAGCAAAATTCAGCTGAAACCACTGACTTTTTTGAATTAAAATGCTATTTACTGAAAGAAGCAGGGAAATGCATCTGCCATTGATAAAAAAAAAAAAAATGATCAAACTGAGAAAATGTAATTCCCTGGATTAGGAGAGAAAGGAACCAAAGAATGATGGTGGTTTTTCTGATGAATGAGGATTTATGAAAAATCCAGAAGTTTCCATTTGCTGTATATTATGACCTAATCAAAGTGACCCTTTGTCCTTTTCTCACACTTGGAACTCAAAATTATAGGATTGTCCTCCTCAGACTGTGTGTCTATTGGCTGAGACTTAAACACATGCTCTCATATACACAAAGCACTTTACTGTGGAGGCAAAAAGATAAGGGGTCAGGTCCGTATAATGAATGACTAGATTGCAGAAGGCAGTGACAGCTATAATTTTTTTTTCCATGATGACCCAAATCTAACCATAGCATTTCCATTTACTGATAATGAGAAGCACAGAGTCCAAATAGATAAGACGTGGGAGCCGTAAGGAATGAGCTTTATTAAAAAGACCGTGCCTATTGCTACCACGCCAAGGTGTTTTACAAAGGCGGTACATGACACCGGACTTCATTTATTCTGTGAATGTCCTTATGCAAGATTCTTTGGCTCTTCACACAGTGAGGATTCAGACCTTAAAGAGTTTTAGCTAAAGGCCAGATCCAGCTGGACAGGGCCAAACAGCTAGGAAGTAACCTACCACCAGGTCAAGATGAAACGGGCTGTCAGGATGGAGACAGGGGGCCAACAGAAGTAAGTTAGCCTGGGGAGACCCACTCCCTCCATGGCAGAGCAGCCCACTCACTGCAAAGAGTTCTTCCATCGTTTGGTGACCTGACTTCAATTTATGGAAAGTCTTAAATATTTGTATGAAGGGAGAGGCGAGGGGAAGCCCTCAGAACAAGGTCTAAAAGCTGCTTAGAACAACGTCTTCTGGACACAGTAGGTGGAGCCCCTCTCTGTGACTTTGGGACCTTGGGTGAAACCTGCCAGCCACCCAACCTGGTGCGTCATACTTCTATACCCTGGTTTGAATCTCTCCTGTGAAATATCTTCCACTATATTAAGACAAAAACAAAAATAACCCTGGTATGTTGTTGTTTAGTGGCTAAGTCGTGTCTGACTCTTTGCGATCCCATGGACTGTAACTCACCAGGCTCCTCTGTCCATGGGGTTCTCCAGGAAGCAGACTGGAGTGAGTTGCCATTCCCTTTTCCAGAGGCTCTTCCCAACCCAGGGACTGAACCCAGGTCTCCTGCATTGCGGGCACTTTCTTTATCATCTGAGCCATCAGGGAAGCCCCAACATACTGCATGTGTCTCATTTAATGGGAGAGGGAAAGAAACAGCCTTGTTGATTGACTACCATGTGCCAGGGCGTTCTTCATATCTGCATCTTAGAGGTGACAGAGTCGGTAACTTACCCACAGTCACAGCTGGTACACAGCCCAGTCATACACGAAGCTAAATATATATCAACTTTATGTTCTTTTCACTAGGTTCCTCCATGTACTTATTATATACATGTGAAGAATTGCTTTTCTGTACCACAGAAGCCTATGCAGACCAATACTTTTCTGGAAAAAAAAATGTCTAATATACAAAAGAACTTTTTGAAAGGAGAAAATATGTCTCTGCATCTAAGGAAGAGAGTTCCAATCAGCGACTTGCTGGTGTTTATGCCTGAGCAGGGGTTTCCTTCGGCTGTTTTCAATATGCTTGCACAGTATTCTTAAAGGCAAAGCACCTAAGTTGCCATTGCTGGTCACAGTTCCAGAAACTTGGCATCTGAACACAAGCCCACTCCTAACATTTATATTAACCACAGACCTGCCACAGATGTTTGATTTCAGTCCCCCAGGAATCTGAGAAAACCACTGGGGAAAGTTTCCAATTAGAATTGGAACATTTTACCCTATTTTTCAGATTCAACATAAATGTTTCATAGGTGTCCGGAATAGCTGATGTGGACCTCTGGTTTGATTTTTTGTCTTTATTTTTTGCATCACCTAAACTAGAGCAATAGGTTGAAGTTTTAAACCATGGAAATATGCAACCTCATTTCCAGTCAACTTGATCTTTCTCATTGGAGAACCAGCATCCCTTTGGCCACTAGACCTCGGGTGGAAATGAAATCATTATAGCTGCCTGGATCATCAGAAATTAAAAACTTTATTAGCTGTTCTCTGCCCTCACACACCTTTGGGGCACAAGGTTCAGAAATGGTTGATTCCAGCTGTAAGAGAGAAGTCTAGGGGTCTGAAATGAAAGTAGAGAGAATGGTTTCATTTCTCTATTCATTTCTCATTGACAAGATGAAGGGATTTCCTGTTCACTCCCAAATAATGTTTTTTGTCTCTCCAGGCAGTAGGAACTAAGAAATGGCACTTTTTCTAGAAATTTTTCATTCTCCCTCCCCTTAGAGCCATCCTATCTTGTCCCCACCAAACAGAGGTCACACAGATTTTTAGGAGAAAGAACTGGAAAAGGCACCTGGTCAACCGCTGAAGCTGTTGCTCAGTCACTAAGTCATGTCTTGCTCTCTGTGATTCCATGGACTGCAGCACACCAGGCTTCCCTGTCCTTCACTGTCTCCCGAAGTTTGCTCAAACTCATGTCCATCCAGTCGGTGATACCATCCAACCATCTCATCCTCTGCCATCCCCTTCTCCTCCTGCCTTCAATCTTTCCCAGCATCAGGGTCTTTTCCAATGAGTCAGTTCTTCCCATCAGGTGGCCAAAGTATTGGAGCTTCAGCCTCAGCATCAGTCCTTCCAATGAATATTTGGGGTCAATTTCATTTAGGATTGACAGGTTTGATTTTCTCAACCCCTACTCTCTCCCCATTAGATACCTGACAAACTTACCAAATTTGAGAGACTTTTGTAAAAATAGAAACGTGAAACCTGTCTCAGAGATTCTTATCTCATGGGTCTAAGTGTTATTAAAGCTCTCCAGTATGTTCCAGTGCAGAGCTGGCCAGGAGTCCTGCTTGATCAGAATGTCTCTGTTTCTCGGGGGGCGGGAGGGAATGTTTTGGTCCATCTATCCTTTTCATCTGGAAGTTTCCTCCTGCTGCTGCTTCTCAAGAGTCACCCATGGCTTTGCTTCTCTGCAGAGACACTTTAAGCAAGAGGCTGTCGAGACTAGGCATTTATTTCTCAACACTGACTGCCCACAGCTGTTTGCCAGTATTACCCTCCAATAGGGGACCCATGCAGAGCAGAAAGGGGCAAATGGGCCTCATGCCTCAGGATGCCCACAGTAATGGAGGGTCTCCAGTGTAAAGTCTTTGCCCTTCCACAAACAACTGGATTCATGCAGTCAGCAGAATACACTGGCAGACTTGAAAGAAGACTTACATCTGATAGCTTTAAATATGAATGCTTTTACTAAAGTATACCACCTAGAGTGTACCATGAATTCATAAATCATAAAATTAATTTTGAGGACTTCCCTGGTGGAACAGTAGATAGAAATCTGCCTGCTAAAGCACGAGACATGGGTTTGATCTCTGATCCTGGAAGATCCCACATCCCTTGGAGTAACTAAGCCTGTGTGTCACAACTACTGAGCCCCTGCTCTAGAACCTGGGAGCCGCGAGTCAGCCCTCACCGCCTACTCTCAGAGAATCCATAACAGCCAGGACTCCAGTGTAGTAAGACACACCTCGGGCCAATGTCTAAGATGGCAATCACTTCCAGGTACCAACACAGCATTTGTACAACCCTGAGAGTGACGACCTCCTGAAATACTGAACTATGTGTACTCAGGTCATGCACACTTAAGGGCACATGCACACACACACACACACACACACACACACTGGTCCAGTCATCCCAAAGCCAATATGATGACAAATTTATGAGGTAAGGCATCCCACAAAACTGCCTCTTATTCAAAAGTATGCTTTGCTTTGGGCTTCCCTTGTAGCTCAGTCGGTAAAGAATCTGCCTGCAATGCAGGAGACATGGGTTCGATCCCTGGGTTGGGAAGATCCCCTGGAGAAGGAAATGGCAACTGATGGGCTGCAGACCATGGAGTCACAAAGAGTTGGGCACAACTAAGCAACTAACACTTACTTACTTATGCTTTGCCTTTAAGAGACACATTCCATCTATGGATTTTCTATCATAACAATGGAAAACATTTTTTAACCCTGCTACTGGACATTAGTAATCACAGAGAGGAGGAAACAGAAAATGCATCTGTGGGCTTGTTGGTATGCAGGGTTCATCTCCACACATACGTAAGTAAGCAGGAGAGAGCTACAGGGACTCTTGGCAACAGAGCTACCGAGACTGTTAATTATTCCATTTGTTTTCAGTGAGGGGAGTTTTTATAAAACATAAAATATATGATGTTCTTTGAAATGGTGGAGACTATGAGGAAAAGACCAAATCTAATCCAGCCAAACTGAAAATTATGTTTGTGAAGACCTTGGCGATATGCCTGTGATTAATCCTGAGGCCTTTTTTCATGAAAAATAAGATCTCCAGAAAAGCATCACTTGGTTCTCCTTTAAGAAAAGTTCTTTTGTTTTAAAATTTTTGAAAAGTTAAAAAAGGTTAATATCATTTATATCAATTTATTATTTCAGTTCATCGCAAGTTCAATATTGAAAAGACTCCTACATCACTGTATGTAGACATAGAAAAACACCGCTTGATCAAAAACACCACTTTTTCATTGCCTCAGCTCTCTAAAGAAACACTATTTCTTTTGCAGAGAAAAGGATGCTATTCTTTAAGAGGACATCTGAGGAAGAATAGCTTCTCTATTGAATCCCATACATACATCTCTTCTAGGAGGACGGTTCCTTGCCCACCAATCTTGATTCTGTCTCATCATTGAATGATCCTTGTCGAATGAATGGCTTAAGGAGTAATTCAGTGCAGAGGAACAAGTCAGAGCAGACCTGTGTCCTATGACCTGGTCAGTGTCACCTCCAACCCTACAATCAATTGATATGATTGAAATTACTTTAAAAATAAATGATGTTCTGGGACTTCCCTGGTGGTCCAGTGGCTAAGACTCTGCACTCCCAGTGCAGGGGGCCCAGGTTTGATTCCTGGCCAGGGAACTAGATCCCACATGCTGCAACTAAGAGTTCAAATGCCAAAACTAAAGACCTTGCATGCTGCAATGAAGATCAAAGATATCCACTGCCGCAACTAAGACCTGACATAGCCAAATAAATACATATTTTTAAAAATAAATGAATGAATGTTGCTCTGGAGTTTAGCCCTCTACCGTTGCATGAAGAACTCCACCCCACCCCAAAGTCATACTCTTGTTTATTTCACAATTGTCAAAGTGAAGAAAAATGTCTATAGGGGAGATTTTGCTTATCCAATGGAATTTTTACTTTCTGATTCTTCAATGAACAACCACTGGGATCGTGACTGAGAGGTAGCATAGCTTAATGGCTCAGAATGTCTGCCACCAATAATGTCAGGTTCTCTGAGTTCAGATCACCACTCTGCCATGTTTCTGCCCAGATGTGCTCCAGTAAGTTACTTAGCCTCTCTCTTACTAAGTTCTTCATCTGTAAAATGCAGACAATAAAAACCCCTTCCTGCAGTACTGTGGTAACCAGTAATCCACCTTCGATGTGTTATTGCTTGCCGAATGCTCAGCACAGTGCCTACCTTATAGACAGGGCTCCAAATTTACCTATAACTCTTGATGTAATTAAGAATCCTTAAATAATTTGTCCAACTCATGAGTTTGAGCAAACTCCGGGAGATGGTGAAGGACAGGGAAGCCTGGTGTGCTTCGGTCCATGGACTGAAGTCAGATAGGACTTAGCGACTGAAGTGAAGTAAAAGTCACTCAGCCGTGTCTGATTCTTTGCCACCCCATGGACTATACATTCCATGGAATTCTCAGGCCAGTATACTGGAGTGGGTAGCTTTTCCCTTCTCTGGGGGATCTTTCTAACTCAGGGATCCAACCCAGGTCTCCTGCATTGCAGGCAGCTTCTTTACCAGCTAAGCCACAAGGGAAGCCCATGGCTTCAGACTGAGCGACTGAACAACAACAAACAATTTGTCAAGATGCAAGATTCTTTAAAGAGATCTTTTAAAAGATCTTTTATAATTTGTCAGAATACAAGAAGTCTTTTTTTTAAAGTAATCTCTTTACAAGTTGTTTTCAAAACCATCAGCCTGTGCTAGAGGACTAACAATGGCCCTTTGGGAAGAAGCCGAAAAGTCCAATTCATTAATACAGAATTTATCAGCAAGCATTACTGCTCATGCATATCGTAGGTTCCAATTACACTAAAAGCTTGTCTACTTTAACTCAGAGCCTTCTGTTGACGTTAGCTGAGACATTACGTGTTTCCCTAGCAACTGACCTGGGTTGTTAAAAGCAGAGCAGTATGAACCCATCCTTCTGGACTTGGAGATGAAAGTCACTCTTTTCAAAGGGAGGGTAGCCCTCAAAAAGAGAAAGAAAAACAAACTCTCCAGAAACAAAGATGTTTTCATGTAAATATCCTTAAGGAGAGAAAGAAAAAGGGCAGTAATCAAAGCTAAAGGGAGACGACATGGAACAGATTTGTTCTGCATAATTAGTGGGTTTTGTAAGCACAGCCTGGAAGGTGGAAGTTGCTGGATATCACCATTGTCTTCCTGGCAGGATATTAGTTCTGTGTGATGCACTTGGACAAACAACTTCTATCTCTCTTTCTCAGTAAAGCCACAAACATGATCAATATCATCTCAACAGTAAAGCCACAAACATCAATATCAATTTAAACTGCATCCTATCCCTGGAGTAATCCTATCCTTGAGTAAGCAGAACAGAAGGCGCTATGAAGGTAAACAAACCAAGAAACGTTGGAAATTGCTTGCCTTTTGCTTATAGGCACCCTTCTCCTCTCTGGCCAACCTCTCCCTCTCTAGAGAAAAGCAAATGAATGACTGGCCAGATGAGAAAGCACTGCCGTGGAGGCTGGATAGCACTCAAAGTGGGATGGCACGGTGGTTCACATGGCAGTGTATTACACGCTACTCACGAACCAATACATTAGCCATTCTAGATAATCGGCAACTAGACAAGAGTCTGAAATCTTGGTTCCCTGGCCCATCTTTATTTATGTATGTATGTATTTATCTGGCTGTGGTGGGCTCACTGGCTCATGCACTTTTCTCTCACTCTCGTGAGCAGGGGCTACCCCGTAGCTGCAGGGCACAGCCGTCTCACTGCGGCGGCCCCTCTCGTTGTGGATCACAGGCTCTCGAGCATTCAGGCTTCAGTACTTATGACGCGTTGTCCCAGTTGTCTCAAGGCGCGCGGGATCTTCCCAGACCAGGAATCGAACCCGTGTCTCTTGCAGATGGATTCTTTACCCCTGAGCTACCAGGGAAGCCCTGCAGGTCCCATTTTGAATTTTTCTGGCCCTATACAGTTATTTTTATATTATCAACCCAATAAAAGTAATGAACATGTTGCCACCACATTTCTGTAACTCCTGGGTTATATGAAATGCCCTGTGTGTTATTGGACAGGAGTCTACATGGAGGTCTCAGGAGTATCAGTCCTCTGTCATCACCACTGTTAGGTCTCAGGAGTATCAGTCCTCTGTCATCACCACTGTTACATTGTGTACAACTCCAATTGATCTGAATTATTAACTATCTTGAGGTTTCCATCAGCACCACATCAGGATGAAGGGGGAAATCAAGCCCAGACGTTCCTATAATTTTGTTACGAAACAAAAATTATGGCTTTTTTTATTACTTATGTCTTATAATTTATGTTTATCATTATATTTTTACATAATCCTAAGGAGAGAAAGAAAATGGGGGCATCATAGCTAAGGGAGAGATTCACAGAAGAAATTGGATCACTGCTGAGTTTGCTTCTGTATCTCTGATGAGGAATGATGTTAAAATGATAGATAGACTCTCTTCCACAGCTAAAGACCCTGTTGACCTTTTAAGGATGACTTCTGCCTTCAGTCACTTGAGACAGAAGGCTTGGTTTACAGAGTCCAGCACTTCTGGATCATAAGCTTCACTCCATCACGTTACCACCTGGGTAGGACAATGGAAAATCACATTTTTTGAGACAAAAAGTACCCAGAATATGATTAAGCTTAATGCCATTCACATAGGCACAGCTATCAATAGACTCTCAATAAATGTAACTTTTCATCCTGCTAGAATCAGCCCCATGCAGTCATCCAGTATCACATGAGCCATAAATCCCAGATCTATGATTTCTTCTCAATTTTCCAGGACCAAGTGCCTGTCACAGCATTCTTAAAATGGTTCTTCTTAGACTATTGCTTCTCTTTTGCCTTTTCGTACTGTTCATGGGACTCTCAAGGCAAGAATACTGAAGTGGTTTGCCATTCCCTTCTCCAGTGGACCACGTTTTGTTAGAACTCTCCACCATGACCTGTCCATCTGGGGTGGCCCTACAGGGCATGGCTAATAGTTTCACTGAGTTAGACAACGCTGTGGTCCATGTGATCAGTTTGGTTAGTTTTCTGTGATTGTGGTTTTCATTCTGTCTGCCCTCTGGTGAATAAGGATAAGAGAATTATGGAAGCTTCCTGATGGGAGAGACTGACTGTGGGGGAAGGCACTGTACCCCTCTAAGCTTGATAAATAGGGTCTTTTTCCAGCTCATTGTGAAATACCTACACTAATATCATGGCTTTCTCTACTTTTTTACATGGCTGGCCCCAGAAATGTATAGAAATTATTAATGTCAAGTTTATTTACATTATTGGATTTCCTGTCTTCCCCTGGGTGATTCCCAATCAGCTAATAGATAGAAAATTTCTTAAACCCAAGATATGCTATCATCAATACTGCTGCAATGATATTAATTCCCTTACGAAGGTAAATAAAATAAATTAAGACCACACTAACATCAACGTTTTTAACAAGAACCTCTGCTATAAAAATTTCTAGCTTGAGAGAGGCCTTTTCCAGCCAAGGTTTCTCATGAAAGAAAGAAATCAATGGGGTCAGTCTGAGTGATAAATAAACCTCATATGGCAAATCAGTGGCCCAAGGTTGAGAGTAGGGAGTTCCAAAACTGAATGAGATGGCACTTTCATTCTATTCTTGTCTTCAGATATTTTCTAAAAATGCTCAAGTTCTGGGATATTTATAAGGTCTTTTCTTTGGATTAAAAAAAAAGACAAGTGCATCTCTATAGACACATCACAGTTATCATGGGAAACAGACTTAGAAATTTTACCAAATAACGTGATGTAGCTTCCAGAATGGAGAAGGCAACGGCACCCCACTCCAGTACTCTTGCCTGGAAAATCCCATGGACGGAGAAGCCTGGTAGGCTGCAGTCCATGGGGTCGTGAAGAGTCGGACACAACCGAGCGGTTTCACTTTCACTTTTCACTTTCCTGCATTGGAGAAGGAAACGGCAACCCACTCCAGTGTTCTTGCCTGGAGAATCCCAGGGATTGGGGAGCCTGGTGGGCTGCCGTCTATGGGGTCGCACAGAGTCGGACACGACTGAAGTGACTTAGCAGCAGCAGCAGCAGCAGCTTCCAGAAAAGTGAAACTTAAACATCAACTGTTTTGAATGAAGTAAGTGGAGAGCGTCTTCGATTCTGCCCAGGTGAGACCTTACCTTGAGCATGGCAATAGGTAAGCACCAGGTGAGTCATAGGGGGATGGAGATAAAGAGAAGAGTGGGGGGATTTGAAACCATGACATGTGAACTTTTCTACCAAAAGCAAGGTTACTGTTTCCTCTGCAAGGTCATTCCCACTTGCTCTGATTTGTCATCTCTACTCTGCCCTTAGCACCGTTCCCTCACCCCACCCCATGCTGGCTTGAGCCTTCTTGTCTCTTGCTCTTCTTGCAACACCTTCTCTCTCCCTCCACCCTCGCTCCAGGTCTGTCCTGCCCCTAAACAATGCAATGGTTTGGAGCCCAGGCTCAGGAGCAAGGCTATTGGGTACAGTCTGGTTCTGCCACTTCTAGCCATGTGACCTTGACCAAATGGTTCAAATTCCCTGTGCTTCCATCCAAGTGGGGATAACTGCACTTATTCCACAGGATTATTGAGAAAATGCAATGCATTTGTCTATGAGAAACCCAGGAACACCGCCTGCACACAGGAAGTGCCTCATCACTGACTATCCAAGTAGGTTTCATGCCACTCCCTTTTTCAAATACCACCAGAGCCTCATGTTGCCTAAAAGACTGGATGTCAAGCCCCTCAGCACAGCATTCTGGGTCATCTTTGCTCTAGACCTAACCTAACTTTTCAGGTTTCCCTTGTAGTCTATGCTTCAGACACATGCACACTTTAATCCAGGTGTGTCTGGCTACCTGGCATTCATCAACCTGCCAAACCTTCTTCTCACCTGTTCTTACTGCCACCAGTGACGGAAGGCCCCCTTTCCCCAAAGGACCTTTTAAAGTACTGCATACCCATGAAGGCCTGGATCAAGGGGTCTGTCATCCAGATAGAGTCCTAGTAACCCCATTCAGAAAAGTGATCCCATCCTCTATGTTTCTCTGACCCTCTGTCACTCTATTACAGATAACATCACACACACTTGTATTCTCAGAATTGTGGGGATGGGGAGAGAGAGCTTAGGAAATGAGGGTGAGTCACCAAAAATTATCCCAGATCCCATTCTGTGATGTTTCTGCTCTTAAAGGGGGAGCCTGTCAAGTAAAAATAAAGAAACAGTGAAAGAAAGCAAAAGAAAGAAAGGGGAAATGACCCATGGAGCTGTTCTGTGTCCTCAAATCTGAAACAGTTACCGTCCTAAGGAAGAGGAGATAGTAACGCATCTGACAACGGTGGAGACCCGTACCTTGAAAGAAGCAGTGATTGAGCCGAAATCATTCAAAGCTCCAGCAACGAACCAACCTCTGTTGAGGGATTTTGTGTTGAATTTACACTCAAATGAAGGTAACTCTGAGCCATTCAATATTTAAACCATCTTATATTTTATGTCCTTCAAACCATAAAAGAGGGCGTCTTCTCACTTAAACTGTGGTCTTAAAAGTCTTTCTTTCTGAAAGTATAGCTAATAACTAGCTATTATTAAATGTTGGAATCCTCAAATCTTGCAGGATTACTGGAGCCACTTTAAAAACAAAGTGGGAGACGCTGCACAGTTTCTGCCCTGACAACCTACCACGGTACAATCTGCTAACACAGTGAAAGGAACAGGTGTTAGAAGCTGTGATAACTTCATGCAACCAGTTGAGAAAGCCTTAAAACACTTCTAAAGTACTCCAGTCCTTCCCTAAAGTTTTACAAGTAATTGGAAGAGATGGGATCTGTGATGAAAACTTGAGCTCTGGTCGTTATTTTTAGAGAAACTAATCTAAAATCAATGCACATCTTAAGAATCAAGTCTTGATAACAATAGCATGTCTTGATGTCAGACTTTGAGTGTTTATAAGTAAAATAATAGACTTCACAATAATTTATACACATTCCACAATTAAACCCCTGGAGCTTTTAGAAAACCAAAAATAAAAGTAATCCATAATTTTGAAAGAGTAAAATATATTCTACCCACCAGGTAGAAACTAGGATTTTATCTGGGTTCATAGATACCAGCCCAGGAGTGGACTTTGCCAGGCACATCACTGTATACTCACACAGTAAGACAGTTTGTGAGTTGATCTGATTAATGGGCTGGGGCTTAATTCCGTTTGTGGGTCCATCAAGTGAAAGACAAACGTTTGCACTTGATTCAGCCTTGGATAATCCTAAGGTTATACGGCTCTAACAAGATAATCCATTAAGCACAGTTGCTCAAGTGTCTGTCCATTTGGGAGAAGAATTTATCAGGAGGCTGTCAGAGGAAAAGAACCCTAATGATGTTACTCCAGACATTGAGCTCACTCTGCAGATTTGAGAAGGTCCTCTGCCAAAGAACCCACACCAGAGACGAGCCCACACCGGAAAAGAGGCTACAGGCAGATTTATGGAGCAGGGAGACCACACTAGCTGAGAGAGCCCCATGGACCCCTCCTTACCTCTTCACAAGCTTTGAGTTTGGCTTCACCAACCCTGAGCTCTCCTAGACACTTACAAGTGATCTATAGTCTGAGTTTGAAGCTCATCCAAAGATAACTGCAGAGCCATCAAATTTTATTTCTATGAGGCTTCTCTGGAATTTACTGAGTCTGCACTGGACTTTGGACAAAAATGACCTTAATTTTCTTTGTCACGGTAATCATACATTTCAATCATTAGCTCCAGACTATGCTATGAAAGCCCAATATTAAAGGTTGAACCTATTAAAGATTATAGCCTGTATAATGGTTCTAAGCAAGAAAACTTTTCTTCTTTGGTTTTGAGTTTAGTGGAAGTTTAATGAAAATATTCACCCATCCATAATTCTATGGATACACTAGGAGGGAAGAACATTTTAACTGTGTTTAGAATTCACGTCACAAAAAGAGAGTTGAATTAGTTTACATTTCTTAAGTAGTAAACTTAATGGGTCATGGGCTGACAGGGAGAAATGCTAGGTGATATCCTTGCTGTAGTACAGTTCAGTTCAGTTCAGTCGCTCAGTTGTGTCCGACTCTTTGCGACCCCATGAATCGCAGCACGCCAGGCCTCCCTGTCCATCACCAACTCCCGGAGTTCACTCAGACTCACGTCCATCGAGTCAGTGCTGCCATCCAGCCATCTCATCCTCTGTCGCACATTGCCACATAAATAGCTAGAGGAGAATGGCAAACTTAGCATCGATACAGATAAGAAAATACTTCCTGGAGTTTCACCGGATGATTGTTGTATAAAGTGATTGAGCTCTAAGCAAAGGATATAACAAGGCCGCCTAGTATTGTCTTTTCCCCAATGCACCATCCAGCTCTTTGTTTCAAACCATTTAGATGCTGAACACAGCATCCGACCTGCCAACCTTCTGCCATGGATGCCCCTTTCAGACCTTCAGCCAGGCTCTCAGGTCTCCCTTCCAAGTAGAACAATGTTCTGAGACACTGCCATCTTGTGGCCAGTCCCAGAGACAGCATGCGTGCTGGGCACCTGGCACACCCATCACCCAAGAGAGGAAACAGGAGACTGAGTTTTCACAAATGGGCATTTGGGGGATGGAGAAATTAACACCCCCCAAAATGCGGAGTAGCATGCCCAAGTCAATTTGCTGTACAATTGTACAAGTGACAGTTATTTAAAATAGAATTCACTTAAAAATTATTAAGGTTATTTCCAGAGTGCTGTGTATTCAGCCAAGGTACCATTTTGGAAAAAAAAAAAAAATAGAATCAAATAAAGTAATAGTTTAAAAAAAAGAATCTGAGCAATGTCAGCACTGTCCAAAGGAATATTCCTGCAATATAAAAAGGAAAGAGTAAAACATGTCTCAAGAAGACCCTGCACACAGAGGGTGACTGCTAATCTGTGAGATGAATTCTGTACATGACATTCCGGAAAAGAGGGACAGTATTAGGGACCACATGTCCCCAACATTTAATTTGGAAGATTTTAGAACCTTTAAAAAGTAATATCGTGGAACACCTGTATTCCTGTCCCTTAGATGTACCAACTGTTAATATTTGACTGTTTTATCTATTTGAAACTACTTGCTTTCTTCTTAAAGACTGGACAGCAAGTTGAAGTCATCATTAGACCTCCCTCAGCCTGAAAATTTAATCATTTATGTTCCAAGATAAGGGTCTTCTCCATAACCAGGATATCAATGCCACACTTGAGAAAATTAACTTCAAATCAATAACAGTATGTAATGCAAAGTCCATATTTCAACTACTTTTAATTGTTTCCCCAAACATCTGCACACCTTTTCTTTTTCCTGACCTAAGATGCATTCAAGGTTTGCATGTTGTGTTTGATTACAATAAGTCCCTGAAGTATGAACCTTCAGGTTACAGACTTTCAAAGAAACGTGCGAACATGCCCTGTGTGCCAGCTATTGAACATACTGCTGTACTTTTCAAGGTCTGTACTGTAAGAATAAAGTATCTTCTTTATTTTTTGCCTTTGTTTTTATGTACTATGCATTTTGTATGTATGTTTGCACTTATATATTATGTATTTTATGTGAAAAGTATTATATTACTATATGAACTTGTTCTTTTGCCTCTTAGAGCAAGAGGTTTGGGGCTTCCCAGGTGGCTCAGTGGTAAAGAACCTGCTGACAATGCAGGAGATGCTGGTTTGATCACTGGGTCAGGAAGATCCCCTGGAAAAGGGAAATGGCAACCCGCTCCAGTATTCTTGCCTGGAGAATCCCATGGACAGAGGAGCCTGGCGGGCTACAGTCCTTGGGGTTGCAAAGAGTTGGACATGACTTAGTGACTTTAGCGACTAAACACACACACAGTTACTACCTGGCTGATCCTGTTAGTTGGGTACCTAGGCTAACTTTGTTGGACTTACAAACAGATTGGACTACGAACCTGCTCTCAGACAGAGCTCATTTGTATGCAGGGGACTTACTGTATCCTGTCTCTTCAGCCTCTTTCCATCTAGGGCCAACCCTCCCCATCACCATTTTTTGTCATTCCTGACACTGGCTGGAGAGGCCAGACAGCTTCCCGTATCGTTTTCAGCATCCTGAATCTGTTCATATATACTGACTCCAGACGACAGTGGCCACTGATGTCACCTTCTCCCACGTCTGCTCTCATTTCCTTATATGTGAAACATTTTCTTCTGTGGGTTTCCAGGTTGAGCACTGGAGTCCTTCAAGGAGGAACCGGGAGATGCATCATTAAACAACTTGCCTGTCTATGACACATCTCAAGGGAGAGACCCAGAGGTCCTGGGGTTTTCAGAGCGGGTGGAGCCAGGGAGAACAGCTCTGCTCATGACTGGCAGTTACTCTCAGAGGCTCCATCCCCTTCTGCCCCATCCACACAAGCAGAACTTAAACGCTTAGCCTATTATTTTCAATCCCCTGTGATATTTTCATCACAGATATTTTCATCACAACTTGTCTTGAAGGAAAAGATCTTTGATGTGGTCAAAACGTGCATAGGTAGAAATGATGAAATTTCAAAAACAAGCCAACCCTGTTTTGTATCCCTTGCTACCTTCTCAGTCGTAGTCACTGGCATCTGAGAGGTCAAGCTCTTTGTTGCCGAGTATGGTGTATTCCCCATCACTGTTAACCTGCCCATCTGTAGTCAGCCCACTCTCCAGAACATCCCAAGGGAGCTTGTTCAGGTTTTTCTTTGTGCTCACTTGCATAATTGCTTGAGGTCTTACATAAAATGAAAAGCTGGTGGTTTCCTCTGTTATTTTAGGCATATGTAACATACAACTCAATGGACATGAACTTGAATAAACTCTGGGAGATGGTGGAGAACAGGAAAGCGTGGCATCCTGCAGTCCATGAGGTCACAAAGAGTCAGACATGACTTAGCAACTGAACAACAACAGAATTTATCCAGGGATCGAACCCAGGTCTCCCACATTGCAGGTGGATTCTTTACTGTCTGAGCCACCAGGGAATTCCATCAAGGGACCATATACCCTCAACTGGATCTGGTCCCTCCTATTCCCAAATGATGTTCCATTTCCAACACCCCATTGCCCAGACCTTCTTGATGACTCCAGTCAAAATCTGATCTCCGGATCTGGGAGGATAGCTGTGCTGACCCAAGGGACACCTTGCTTATACCAGGGGTAGATGCACTGACTTGTCCAGTGGTATGACCCAAGTCAAGAGTTTGTCTTTCCTACCCTGGGCACTTAGTTCCCATGTAATGTTTGATTGCCAAATAAGGTTATAACCTGGCCATTTGTATTGTCTCTTTTTCATAGACCTAAATTTCACAAAAGCACAAAACCATTCTCCCACAGCAAGAGGAAGAGTTGTTGTTTAGTTGCTAAGTCATGCCCAACTCTTTCACGACCCCATGGACTGTAGCCCGCCAGGCTCCTCTGTCCATGGGATTTCTCAGGCAAGAATACTGGAGTGGGTTGCCATTTCCTTTTGCAGGGAATCTTCCCAACCCAAGAATCTAACCCACATCTCCTGCACTGGCAGATGGATTCTTGATCACTGAGCTACCAGCGAAGCCCAGGAGGAAGAGTGACTACAGCCTAATCAGAAAAAAAAAAAACAAAAAACTAAAAACTTGATGAACTCTGATTGTGGAATCAAGTCCACCTGAAATTACAACTAAACCAAACTCTAGCTGATTAATCTGGGGAAAGGTACATATCTAAGTTTTAATTTTCTCATCCGTAAGATAGGATTACTGAAAACATGTTCCCTTTAGGATGCTTATAAATCTTAATGAGATAATGGCTATAAAATGCTTTATTTTTCAGACTCTTTCAGATATCCCAACATGCATGACACAGATTTCAATGTGTGTCAACCATTGCTAAGAGGATTCCTAAGACTTGAGGATTTCACTGATTGCAGTTATGGAGAATAAATAGCAGAATTAGACAAGACTTTGGGGAATTTGAATGTAGCAGTGCAGAAATTCTTTATGGATGATGAAAAGTGTTACTTTGCGATAAAAATTAAAAGCCCATTAAAAAGGGCATTGGGTACACATTGTCAGGAGTATTTAACAGAAGGCCTTTGCCAAGGAAGGGGAAATTTTAGTCAAGTGGTTCCACCTCACAGGATAAAGGGCTGTTTAGCCAGCAGTGGCAGGATTTCCTGACTGTGCTTAGCTGAATATTTGTCCTCAGCTGATAGACGCACGTAGACCTGTGTCCTGGCCAAAATGACAGAGATAAACTGCTTCTCGCACTCTGAATTCTTCCAGAGGTGGGTTTGGCCCAGTCAGCAGGTCTGGGTATATGAACTTGCAGTGGGTGAAGGAAGGCGATATGAGGTGCATACGAGGTACTCCCAGCTCCAAGGTGCTCAGCGACCTCACGCAGTCACACCTTGCTCCTCCCCTCCATTCAGAGTGGCCTCTCCAACTTCTGCATTCATCATTTCAAGCCCTCACCATCCACTGATGGTCGTGGAGGGACAAGTCAACCTTCTGTTTATGCTCATAGGTCACTCTCGTTCTGCGTACCGGAGATTTTCATTAACTCTTTGAGACGGGACCCATTTTCAAAACTCTATCCTTGTGATGTTTGAGTGTTTTTCATCTCTCAGTATGGATTAATCCTATTATTCTTTAATTTATTTTATTTTTTGGCTGTCGTAGGTCTTCCTTGCTGCATGTGGGCTTTCTCATTGTGGTAGCTTCTCTCGTTTTGGATCGTGGGCTCTGTAGTTGTGGCTCATGCACTTAGTTGGCATAAGGGATCTTCCCAGACCAGGGATTGAACTGGTGTTCCTTACATTGCAAAGCAGATTTTTAACCACTGAACCACCATGGAAGCCCAGTCCTTTTATTATTAGTTTCAGTTTTATTCTTTCTAAAAGAAGGAGAATGAAATACAGTCACATAACAAGAGGTAACACATTTAAGTACACGTGTACCAGAGAAAGTCTAAATCCTTTATGTGTGAAGTTATTTAATCCACATAATAATACTATAAGATATGTACCATTCATATTTATATTGTGCATAGAACAAAAACACCAGAGAAGTTGAACAGTTTGTTCAAGAAAACATATCTGGGAATTGGCAAAGCGAGGATTTGAATCCATGTAGTGAAGTCTGTGCAATTAAACACTACCTTATACCATCTCTAAGATTCATTCATTCACTCAATACACCCTTATCACGTAAGCCTGTGTATACAAAGGTATATAAATTCTATTTACACAACTTTATGGGCTTGATCTACAATGCTTGCTACAGTAATTTATTATAAGAAGGTGCTGCAGCATATTCCACACTGATAATGTTTTAATATAATGAAAATTCTGTCCCTTGTCCCTTTTGATTTTAATTACTTACACTGAGCCTTAAAAGAGAGTTTTGTTCTTCATCTATTTCCAGAACTACTACACACTGATGCATCTTTGCAGTAAGCTTACCTAAGTTACTAAATATAAGGAATGATTTGTGGTTTCTGTCAATGAAAGCTGAAAAGGCTGTTACCCAAAATATCAAAAGATACATTTCAAATACTCTCAAAAATATCCAAATGTCATACCTTTGACCTTCTCAAAAAGAAGAGCTCTTGACAAGTTTATTGTCTCATTTAGAAGTAATAAATATTAGTACATTAACAGAGGTAGAGAGGAGAGGAAAAAGCAATTTATTCTTTTTTTTTTTTTCTTTAATAAAAGGCGGGTCAAGACAGCAGGATAATTGTTCACATGTGTCTTTAGAACAGAAGCTCCAGAGATTTAAATAAAGTGTGTTTCCCCTGATGACAGAATCAAATAATGAAAATGGAATGTTTATTCAAAATTACTTTGTATTTAAGATCATTTATAAATAAGGTATTGAATGTGCTGTTTGTAATGGTTATACATCACATTTTAAAAATATAACAAGGAGAACATTTTCTCATGAGCCCATCAGATCAGATCAGATCAGATCAGTCGTATTGATCCAAATTAGCAACAAATTCAGAGCATCTGTTTCTACAACCACCATGAGAGAAGCATGGCTTACAGATTTTATGTTTGATTGTTTTCTTAAAATATAACTTTATCAATTTCTCTATTATATGTACATACTAAAAAGTACACTTGTAGAAAATACTCTTGTCTCAGTTTAACATTGATTTGTCTGATATCCTTAACATTTAAACTGATCGGCTAGTAATTTTTAAAAGTCAGTTTCACATGCACCCATTATATTCCAGCCACTTTGGGGATGTATGATATCATAAATTAACAAACTATGTAATGATTCTATAACAGCAAGACAGTCACCAAAATAATTTTCCAGAAACTAAAAATTCAACTTACTGGCTGTTGGAAGGTTCAGTTCTTCAGTGGAGTTAAAAACCAAATCTGCAAGCAAGTGACTTTGGGAAGGTTACCTAACCTTCCTGAGAGTCCCAGCGGCCTCCTCAATATCAGAAGGACCAGCAGAGAACCTGCCACACAGTATTCATCCAAAGCCCTCAAAGCTGGCACGTGGACAGCATTCAGGGTGGGTGGCCTGGATAATCAGCACACCACTGTCTTCATTCCAAAACACAATAGGTTCTTTTACTGCTGTATCCTAAATAGGACCCATCTGAATCCTTCTTGAGACACACAAATAACCGAGGCAAGAAATAAAAGGAAATTGTGAAAAAGTTCACAAGGAAAAGCCTGTTGCTTTGCTAAGCCTGCACCGTGCCGGCCACTTGGCCTTCTCTCTCAGTCCTGACAGCCACGCTGTGAGGCTGGGCTACCATCTCCTATACCAGGCCAGAGTCAGGTACAGTCCAGAGAAATGAGAGAATCCTGCCCTCAATGCAGGGGTGCAAGTGACTTCCTGCTGTGCTACACAACCCCACCACTCTGATCCCATCTAGGCTAGACCAGGGATAAAAGTGTCACCTGAAACCAAATACTCTTACAGGTCTGTCCAACAGGCACATGTGCAGAGACCAGGTTGCTGCTGTTTGGTCACTAAGTCGTGTCTGACTCTGCGATCCCAAGGACTGCAGCATGCCAGGCGTCCCTGTCCGTCCCTATCTCCCAGAGTTTGCTCAGACTCATGCCCATCGAGTCAATGATCTCATCCATCCATCTCATCCTCTGTTGCCCCCTTCTCCTTCCACGCTCAACCTTTCCCGGCATCAGGGCCTTTTCCAATGAGTCGGCTTTTCTCATCAAGTGGCCAAAGTATTGGAGCTTCAACATCAGTCCTTCCAATGAATATTCAGGGTTGATTTCCTTTAGGATTGACTAGATTGATCTCCTTACTGTCAAGGGACATTCCAGAGTCTTCTCCAGCCCCATAGTTTGAAAGAGGCCGGGTAACCCCTGGCTAACAGGATCAGGTCTGCCTTGAGAAATTTGAACTCAAGACGTGCAGAGAGAGAGTTGGTCGGCAGGTGGCAGCAGTGCACAGAGTCCCAGCCAGGAGCGCTCACGGCAGGAAAGGCCAATAAACAGAGAGAAGGCGCTGGGGGAGAAATGATGACTGCTGGGAAAGCCAGCAGACTGAGGAAACGGTGGGCTAGTGTCTCAAAGAAGCGTCTTATTGGAATTAGAATTCAGGCTTCTTTTATACTAAAACAGGAAGAGGTTGGCTCTTGGCTGCAAACTTTCTGGTGCAGGAATCTTTTGTTCTTACAGCTGTCTGAGCTTGTCTGATCACAGTGTTCCTATAAACCTCCAACAAGACTGGTTATTCTCTGTTCTTCAGCTCTTTGTCTCTATAGGAATGGAAAAGTATTATACCGTAAAGGTCAGAACCTTGAGAGTGGGTTATCATGCGTATTTCAGGCTCTGGGCAACATTCTTTTACAAAAAGTGCAGAGCCAGCCTGTCTAAGCACAGGCAACCAAGCATAAAAGTCAGAGCGAAAGGATCCAATACGGAATCATGTCTGTACTGTTACAGGGAGGAGTAGAAGAAATTTAAAAAAACAGTGACCAAGTTACCAAAATAATGGAGCACTAGAAAAATGATCAAACCTTTCCACCACTGAGGAGGAAACGGAGAGCCCATCTTTTCCCAGACGACCCCAGGGACACGTCACATCCTGGGAGAGAGAACAGAGTGGTCACTGAACATCAGAGGGGCCCTTCTGAGGCTGGACACCAGGAGACTGTTATGATGACCAAGATGAAATGAGACAATGAAGCAAACGTCACGGTTATAAATCAGCAATAAATACAGGTCTCGGGAACCTTAACTTCCCCCGAAGAGGAAGGTTTCTGTGTTTGTTTAAATAGTAGAAGGAAAAAGAAATACCAGGTGTGATTCTGTTATCCTTTTAAGCTACTTTCTGAAAGAAATTACAAGACCTTATCTTCATAAAATAGGCCAAGTTGACATTCTTCTGTGTCTGGTATTCACCCACATATTCCTCAGGGCCAGCAAGAGGCCAATTTGCAGAGACACGACTATGAAATTTCAGCAAATTAATGCAGCTACCACCGAAGTCCAATGTTTCTTTTTCTTTTTCAGTTGCCTTTACAATGAACAATGTTTCTTTCCAAGGGAAAGATTGTTTTCTCCCTAAAGAAAAGAATATATATAAGAAGTAAAAAATATGTATATATGTACAGAGAAAAATATGTATGTACACATAAGTCTACAGAGAAAGGATATAGATATAAATAGGTATATATGTTTCTATAAATATATATAACATGTTATATCTTTTATTTCAATATATAATTTTTATATATGCTTTTATATCTATATCATTTTATGTATATATCTATGTCATATATGTAAGTATATAAGTGGATAGATACACACACATACTTAACTAGGTATCAGGTCACTGGAACTTAGACTAAACTTTAAAATGAAACCATATACAATTTTTGAAACAGACACCAGGATAACATATTTAAAGCCCAGATTCTAATCTAAAAGTTTTGACTTTTAAAATCACCAGCCCATACATTTCTGTCCTGAGGCTCTTCACTATGTCAAATTACCATTTATATAAGCATTTGATAGGTATTCATTAACTCAAAAAAAAAAAAAAAAAGATGGCTATTTCTGCTCATTCCATTGAATTTCTGATCTGTTGAATTAGCATAGGAAATTGCAGAGCTGCATGCTGCTGCTGCTGCTGCTGCTGCTAAGTCGCTTCAGTCGTTTCCAACTCTGTGGGACCCCATAGACGGCAGCCCACCAGGCTCCCCCATCCCTGGGATTCTCCAGGCAAGAATACAGGAGTGGGTTGCCATTTCCTTCTCCAATGCACCAAAGTGAAAAGTGAAAGTGAAGTCACTCAGTCGTGTGCGACTCTTAGCGACCTCATGGACTGCAGCCTACCAGGCTCCTCCGTCCATGAGATTTTCCAGGCAAGAGTACTGGAGTGGGGTGCCATTGCCTTCTCTGGCAGAGCTGCATGACTGCTAATCAGATAGGTTTCTTTTCAAATACTGCCAGCTGGGCTTTAGAAGAACAAGGCACGCATTGGGTGTTACATGAGGGTAAGGCCAGGCTGATAGATTTCCTTCAACTTCTGAATGCCAACCAGCATGTGCACAGTTTTTGACTTACCAAAGAAGGACGCTGAAGCTAATAAACTCACCTCTTTGTAGGCTCTCACAGTCTATGACTGTTGGCATTTTAAATACACCTCAAAGCCGTTTCATTTGAGATAACACCTGGGAAAGGCGCTTGCCAACCAGGAACATGTCTTCTCTAATTACTGTCCTAGAAATTCAAATCAGCCACCACAGAGACTCATATTAAAATTCCTACATTGTTCCTGACCACAGGGAGACAGAGGTTGAACCTGCTCAATGCTGACAATTGCCAAGTTTAATGCATCTTAATAAAATCATGACCTGCTTTGATATAGCAGTTGGCACATCCTTTTATAAAGTCTAACAGTCAGGGTTCTTTGTGCTTTCAAGGGGTGCAAAAATCTTAAACCTAAAATTTTTAGGTTAGAAGACAAAGGCAGCAACAAGAGTCAAAGCAGAAATATGATGAGAGAGGATACATCGGAATACTAAGTAGTCAATATAACAATTGTATTCTATCCATGTCGTGTAGAATTAAATATGTCACATATGCTGTTCACAAAGCCACCCACCTCTCAATCAAACTGCTTCTTTCAAGAGCTGAAAACCAAGTAAATACCACTCCCACTCACAACGCCCAAATTTCTTAATTCCAGAGTCACTGCAGCTTTTCACAGAGGTCCAGTGTCACATCGATTTTGCAACCAATGCAACCCAATATTGCATGACTCTGAGGTTATTATTTGGGTCCTAACTGCTGTGCATACTGTTCACTGCATTATTTCTTTTCATCCAGGCTAATTTATCACCATCTCCACTACTGATGGTTCTTTATTTAATGGATACATAAATTTGGATTTTTAACTCTTGGCAAAAGATTTGTAACATACTTGTATGTTTGCCTCTGGCTCTTTGATTTTTCTTGACACTACAACGTATTGTTCCGTGAGTTAATCCAACTCACTCTTCCTCAATAGCTTGGCTACCTATTGACAGGCTAAAGTGCACTGAAAGAAGAGGCAAAAACATGCTTTCCCCTATAACTTAAAAATAATTTTCTTGAGACCTGTTAATTGACAGTAGTGAATATCTGGGTCAGTAATGGCAGTGGTGATATCTTTCAAGAGAGTCTAAATACAAAATTTAGGTTAAACTACACCATTAGTGCCATTCTCTTTTTTCACACAGTCACCGTGGTCCTTGAAGGGAAATTTTGTCATACAGAGGCAACAGGGACCAATGTGGCTCAAGAATCTCAGGAGATTTTATTGGCTTTGCAATGTCTCGCACACCTTGAAGGAGGTCTGGGACTCACCGTATGCCTGAGTTAAGGAAATAAAGGGGGCGCAAAAATTCTATAGATAAGATAGCTCACTCCAGCCAAAGATTAGAATATTTTCTCCTGGTTGGGAAGATCCACTGGAGAAGGGGTAGGTTACCCACTCCAGTATTCTTGGGCTTTCCTGGTGGCTCAGCTGGTAAAGAATCCATCTGCAGTGCGGGAGACCTGGGTTTGGTCCCTGGGTTGGGAAAATCCCCTGGAGAAGGGAAAGGCTACCCACTCCTGAACTGTGGCCTAGAGAATTCCATGGACTGAATAGTCCATGGGGTCACAAGGAGTCAAACACAACCGAGCAGCTTTCACTTTCGTGGTTGTTCCCAGTTCCATTCCTTCCCATAGTCACAGCAACCCATATGCTTGAGAAGAAGGATATGAAAAACTTCTGATAGTCATATTTTTGTGGGCATGTCTTCATCCTTCATCCCTAGTGTAAAATGTACCTATTAGCCATTTTGTATTTCCATAATTCAGTTTAAGCTTGTTCTTTGAAGTTCTCAATTTATCTGAAAGTTACATTTCTGATGGAGGGAACTTTGAATTTATGAGGTGGATATTTGTAAAGCTGCCTCAGAGACTTGCTCTGTTAACTGCGTGTGTGCTCAGTCACAAAATCATGCCTGACTCTTTGGCATGGACTCAATCCCATGGACTGTAGCCCACTAGGGTCCTCTGTCCATGGGATTTCCCAGGCAGGAATACTGGAGCAGGTTGCCATGTCCTTCTCCAGGGGATCTTCCAGACCCAGGGATCAAACCTATGTCTCCTGCATTAGCAGGCAGTTTCTTTACCACTGAGTCACCTGGGAAGCCCTAATCCTCTTGCTCTCAGAGGCAAAAGAACAAGTTCAACCTTCACCCCAGAGAGCACTTGGCTCCACTTTCATCCCAGGGAGCCACTTTGTGGAGAGAGTCTTAGGTCAGCAGACGCTGAGCTTTAAGCATCTTCATTTCAGCATCTTTTCTCTAAGGAGCATGTGGAACAGGATTTCCCTTTGGTGAAGGGTTTGCCTTTGGGTGATCTTACCAGTCCCTTTACAAAATTCAAATCTGATGGCAATATTGAGTTCTGTACCTAAATTATAAGTTAATCATCCAAAAAGGATCAATCCTGTATTTGTGATTCCCTGAACAAAATTAACACATAAGAGAATTTTCTGAAAGAATTTTGGTAACCAGAGTTCTGGGGCACCACAGGAAGACCCAGGGGCGTGGCTCCTAGCAAAGGGTGGCTCATTGCTGGGGCGTGACACAGGGTGACTCAGGCTGCACAACTCCAGAGAGCCGGGTGGGATAGATAAAATGGTGACCTGCACACAGTAGCAAAAAGGACCAGTTCCTGAGCACATCTCAAAACCTTCATGAAGAAGAAGAAATGGGTAAAATTGTAGGGTACTGACAATACTGTAATACTGGGAGCAAAAATCAGAAAAAATATGTTAAGGTCTCTTCACCTTGCTTCCGCAGATTGACATCTGGGATTCAGCAGTAACATCAGGAGCCGAGATGTTTTGGAGACTGTCTCTTCTCATCTGGACCAAAAGTCAGAGGAAATAAAAGATTATTATTTTCCTCCCAGTTATCCAGTTTTGTTTGTTTGTTTGTTTGTTTGTTTGTTTGTTTTGCCATCAACCATCCTCTTTCTTCCTTCTTCTATCACCTCTTCCTGTGGGTCTTATCCTTTCTGAAGAGTTCTTCTACTGTTCAGTTCAGTTCAGTTCAATCACTCAGTCATGTCCGACTCTTTGCAATCCCATGGACAGCAGCACACCAGGCCTCCCTGTCCATCACCAACTCCTGGAGTTTACCCAAACTCATGTCCATTGACTCAGTGATGCCATCCAACCATCTCATCCTCTGTCATCCCCTTCCCCTCCTGCCTTCAATCTTTTCCAGCATCAGGGTCTTTTCCAATGAGTCATCTATTGTGATGACCCACAAATGTGTACACTTGACCTCAAACTCTCCTCTGAACCTCAGAGTCATGTACCCACTTGTTTACTTCTCAGCATGGTTGTAAAGTTCCACAGCCATCTCTGCTGCTGCTGCTGCTGCTAAGTTGCTTCAGTCATGTCCAACTTTGTGCAACCCCATAGACGGCAGCCCACCAGGCTCCCCCATCCCTGGGGTTTTCCAGGCAAGAACACTGGGGTGGGTTGCCATTTCCTTCTCCAACAGTCATCTCTACTTCAGACATTTTGGGAGCTGGAAGCACAGTTGTAGGACCGTGGAACTGAGGACTATCCTCCCCCGTTCACTGAGTGATCGAAGTGGAGACTCGTGGTTTCAAGCTGCTGGTAGGGGCATTTTTAGCCTGAAGATCGAACTTGGTAGGGTGGAATCGCAAGGTAGATGAGAGAGAAGAGGGCAGGGCTGCTGAAGAGTCAGACTGGGGAGTTGGATTTACAGGATGAGGGTAAGATGGGAGCTGAAGTGGTAAAGTGCTGAGCGGCTAGTCCAAGACATGTAGCAGGAGATACGTGGGAACTGGTGTCCCTGGTGTCATGCTGAGGTGGTACCCTTCAAAGCGGGTCTTCTGTTTCTAGTTTTCAATTCTGTCTTACGATGGAAGAGACCACCTTCCAGTGATTTCCCCGTTAAACCAAGTATATGGTTCTCTTGCGATTTCCCAAAGCTTTGGTATTTGTTAATTTATTCAACAGAATAGTTAACTGAACACCTTGTATGTACCAGCCACTGGGCTGAATACAAAGGACAAAATGGTGAATGGAAAATAGACAAGGGCCTTGAGTTTGTAGTGTTCAAGAGTACTGTAAAAAGCTAGACAATACATATTAAATGTAAAAACCCAAAATAATTACAGTGATGAGAGGGAAAAGGGGAGAGGCAATACAAGCGTAAGGGATTAAGAGGTACAAAATAGTATATATAAAATAAGCCACAAGGATATACTATACAGTACAGGGAATATAGCAAATATTGTATAACTATCAGTGAAGTGAAAGTGAAAGTTGCTCAGTCGTGTCTAACTCTTTGCGATCCCATGGACTATACAGTCCATGGAATTCTCCAGACCAGAATTCTGGAGTGGGCAGCCTTTCCCTTCTCCAGGGAATCTTCCCAACCCAGAGATTGAACTTATAACCTTTAAAAGGTGTGAATCATTATATTTTACACTTGTAACTTATATAATATGTCAACTAAACTTCAACAAAAATAAATAATTTTTAAAAGCAAAATAATCACAGTGGTTATAAACATTACAGTACACAAAGAGGATGCCATGGTTGACGGTACTGAGCAGCTCCTTTAGATGAGGTCATCATGAGAGGCCTCCCTGCCATTTAGGCTGAGAATGTGAGGAGCAGTGGGAGTGGTCCAGGAAAAGGGCAATCACTTCCAAGTTCCCAGGTGAGAAAGGGCTTTTGTGCTGGAAGAGTTGAAGAAGGGGAGAGGGACATGAGGTTGTAGCGATGAGATGAGGTTGTAGAGACCAGGTAGGACCACGCATACCACATTCTGTCATTGGGATTGTGCTCAAATGCCTTAGCAAGCCATTTAAGTGTTTATACAGGGACCTGGAATGATCCATCTAACATTTTAAAACGTGACTATAGTTGGTGAGTTGAGAATAGGATAGCAGAGTGGAAGGAAAGGAGACAGGAGTCAGTAAGGAGGCTACCAAAAGAGATGACGATGCAGACAGCAGAGATGGAAAACTGGAAAATACCCAAGGAACATTGGTGGATGCAGAACCACGAGCACTTGTGGATGGATTAGTGGTGAGGTTCAGAAGACAGTAAATGAAGGCTGACTCTTGGCTTTTGGCTAGAGCTCTGGGTGGATGTTGAACCGATTCCCAAGGCGAGCAATTGGAGAAGGGAGAGATATGGGGGGACTGGAAATCAAGTGTAGAGTCTCCAACATTAACACTGTGATGCTTGTGGAATGGGACTTCCAAGCAGAGATGCGGAGTAGACCTGTGGGCACATGACTCTGAGTCTTAGAGGACAAGAGGGGGAAAATGTATGTATCTGGGGGTTGTCAAGATAGATGATGTAATGGGAAAGGATGTGACTGCTTGGGCTTCCTCCCAGAATGGTGGTCTCAAGGTAGTCCCCTTCCATGACAGCTGGATTTCTCCAGGAAATGGGCTCCCAAAGACTCCAAAGACAGAAGCTGAAAAGGTTTCTCATGACCTCATGTCAGAAGTTACAAACCTTCCCTTTCACCATAAACTATAAAACTTTTCACTTTGATTGGGGTTTTCCCCCAGTTCTCTCTGCAGTCTAACTGTGTCTGACTCTTCCGGACTCTAGGCTGAGGATGTAATTGCTTTCTTACTGGGTCCATTATTTGAATCACTTTCTAAAATGTGAGAATTAGGGTGAAAAGATATTAATAGAATAAAAATTGAAACAGCATAATTGCAGCAACCTCTTTCTTGGAAGAACAGCAGAAAAAGGCAATGTTGAAATTGTGAAACAATGGATAGGAAAGGGAAAAATCATTTTTCAAACATTGATGCTATTTACCACCAAACACATGAAATACATTAAGGACCTAGTTCCAAATTTGAATTACAGAGTAATCCCTAATAATGGTTTCACAAACATAGCAGCTTTCAACCCTTCTGTAACCCTGTTCTTTTTCTCTCTTTTACCCAACATATCATTTTTAAAACCAGCATTCTCTTTGCTTCTTTATCAGTCAGTCAGTCATTCAGTTCAGCTGTTCAGTCGTGTCTGACTCTTTACAATCCCATGGACTGCAGCACACCAGGCTTCCCTGTCCTTCACCAACTCCTGGAGTTTGCTCAAACTCATGTCCATTGAGTTGGTAATGCCATCCAACCATCTCATCCCCTGTTGTCCCCTTCTCCTCCTGCCCTCAATATTTCCCAGCATCAGAGTCTTTTCCAAAGAGTCAGTTCTTCGCATCAGGTGGCCAAATTGCTTATATGCTTGTTCATCTCCAAACCACATCTTCAAAAAAAAGACACTGAAGCCATACAACATTTTTTCCTTTTAAAGTTTTGTAATCTCTATTTAATTAAATTCCAGATCAAGTTATTCTACCAGTCTGTCTAGACAGCCACTAAAAAGTGATTAAAATAGTTGTGCACATAGTTATATAAGGAGCGTGTTAGGGTTATTGAAACCGCAATATTTAATTATGTAAACTTTTTACAATTAACATTTGTTCATAGTGAACCCTGAATGATGCCTTGGTGCCGGGGACCAGCCCCGGCTGATCCAGGGTATTCGAAGGAGAGACGGCATAGGCGAGGGTCAGGATACGATAGCTTCAATTAGATATTAATTAAAGATATAAAGAGTAATAGAATAAGGATAGCTCAGTAGGAAAATTCAGTGGAGAAAAGAGGCTGAGTAGCTTGGTTTATGCGGGAGACCAATAAAACTTCAAGACAAGAAGTTTGCACCACTTACGTAGGCCGCAGGCGTCCTTCCGTTCTCCCGAAGGAGAGGAGACACTGAGGCCTCCCCGGTCGGATCTTAGAAGCCCAGGCATAATTAGTAAGCATGGTGGGTTCCGCGCTCCAGATGGAGACTCAGCCAGAGTGAGAGAGAGAGCGACATGGGGAGACCAGTATTTCGAGAAACTGATCCCAATTCTTTATTTTCCAGAGTCTGTTTTTATACACTAAGATGTTATACAAAAGTCACGTGGGGACAGCAGTCCTGACTTTTATTAAAGTCAGGTGCTTCACACAAATGTATACAGAGGTCTTAGGGGTGTTACATCATCTTCTGGCCAGGGGGGCCTGCTGACAATTTACGACCCTCTCCTTGTGACAGCGGTCAGTCAATCAGGACACTTATTTCTCCAGGGCTGATTATTCTCAAAACAGACGCCACCCAAATAAAGTTACATTCCTACAGGGTGAGGGTGTAGTGGGTTTTAGTTAAGGAAAGAATTTACTTAGCCTAAGGTCTAACGTGATTAATATCAAAGGTTAATTCTATATATTCATTAATGTGTGTAAGGGCAGGGGATGTGGAGACTTAGCAACAAACATTGGCTCAACAAATGAAAAACCCTTCACCAACACAATTTCTAATTAGCCCATTATACTTATACTAATAGTTTTCTAACTTTTCTAAGGAACCTGTTTTTAGAAGGTTTAAAGCATCTCGTGCCTCTCACGGTTGGGAGGCTGTGAGCAATCACATGTGGCCGGACGAGCCTGTCAGGCAGGCTAGAGAACCTTCAGAGGAGTTTGTAGGTTAAAACACTCTTGTCACACCCAAGAGTTTTTATTGACTGGAGCTCTAGGTTAACTCCTTCTCCGAAAGAGGTGGTGGGGGACAGCCCCCCGTAAAGTCAGAGGTGTAGGTAAGAGCACAAAGTAGTAAAGTAGGCAGGCTCTGGTTATGGGGGTAGACACTCGAGGATTTCCAGGGGGACTCCTGAGGCTCGATCCCGCCTTTGCGTATGTCGAGCCTCCTTCCTCATGACCTTTGCCATGGGCGAAGTACCTCACTCTGGCCCCCAACACCTTGGGAAATGTTTCTCACCATTTCTATACTAATTTTTATCCCAAGGAATCTTTATGATGTTACATTGACTCAAGTTTTTTTTTTTTTTCCCTTCAAATAGTATCAAAGTACCAACCAAACACCATGAAGTTAAATAATGTATTGTGAGGAGAAACTGCATTCAAGGACCAGTAGGGAGCAAAGAGCAGGGATGTCAAGGATGTATTTGAGGAAACTCCCTTTGTTTAGCTTCTGATCCTCCTCCAAAGGCAGCCACTTTGGTTTATAAAGAAATAGCAGATGAACCACTTCCCTAATAAAGAGCAAAGTGCTCTAAACCATAACTAAGGAGTGATCAAGACACATTTCCATTTTTTAAAAATAGGGAGAATTGTTTTTAATTTAAAGGGAGATAAAAAAAAAAACTTTATCATGCTTTCAGTTTGGGAGAGAAATATTTGAAATCATCTGTGCTATTGAAATATCAAGGTTTCACCAGTATCTTAACTGTTCAAAATTAGACGCATTGTGAAAGTCTGTTGAGTCTTCCAGAGTTATACAGAAGATTGATAACAAATGCCTGAACAATGTCCATGCTAAATTATCATGGCCATACTTTCTGCAGATATCACAAATTGGAGGTGCATAAGCCACAGGTAGCCCTCATATGTGTTTTATTTGACTTTTACCATGTTAAAAATTATTGAGAGATGTTGTCCAAAATTATTCATTCATATATTCAACAAATATTTACTGAGTACACTCAGACAAGCCAAGCTCAGTACCAGATGCTAGAAACAGTACAGTGAGAAAAGATGTGACTTCTGTTCTTATGAGGCTTACAGTCAAGAAAGGGAGACATAATTAAAAAGCAGTTAGAAAAGGTATGGTAAATGTTATGAAGGGCTTGCCAGGTGGCACAGGAGTAAAGAATCTGCCTGCCAATGCAGAAGATGCAAGAGATATGGGTTTGATCCCCTCGGTCAGGAAGATTACCTGGAGTGGAAAATGGCAACATGCACTAATATTCTTGCCTGGAAAACTCCATGGACAGAGGAGCCTGGTGAGCTACAGTCTATGGGGTCATGAAGAGTGGGACACAACTTAAGGACTAAACAGCAACATATTTTTCAGTAAGAGTTGGGAGTAAATTCTAAATATAGCAATGGAAAGAGGTCCTGTCAGTCATTCTCCAGCTGACTTCAGGCAGACAACTTCCTCTCTCTGTCTTCTGGTTCTTTAGAAAATGGAGGGAATTCTCCATGTAAAGCAGAAGTAGTCACTTGTGGCCACTGGAGCTCAGAGCCAGTCACCCCACTGAGGGGTCAGAAACCAGAAAGTAAGGAGAACTGAGAAACTTGGGAGGAGTCCAGCTTCAAGCCTCTGTCTCTGTCCATCTGAAAGGGAGGACACAGAAATTTGCAAACAGTGTGGAAACTTCACCAGGATGACTCAGCTGTGATACAGGAATCAAAACCCAGGTTTTCCTGATGTTCAGCTCGATGGTCACATGACTTCAGAAAAAAGTAACTTCTTCAAGTCTTTCCTGGATGTCTAAAGGAACCACCCAACACCTGACATATCTGGAATTACACTTGGTTGTTATTCTGTTGCTAAATCATACCCACTCTGACACGATTTAGTGTGTCCATGGACAGCAGCATGCCAGGCTCCTCTGTAGAGTGTATCACTGCCATACCTTTGATGAGGAAAAACTGATTCTACACAGAATTTCAAGTCTCTCCCTTTATGTGGAAGCTCAGCAAATTCTTTACCCCTTTCATAAAGCCATGAGCTGCCTCTCACATTTATATTCTGTGATATAAAGTTCTGTTGCTGCTGCTGCTAAGTTGCATCAGTCGTGTCCGACTCTGTGCAACCCCATAGATGGATTTTCCAGGCAAGAACACTGGAGTGGATTGCCATTTCCTTCTCCAATGCATGAAAGTGAAAGTGAAGTCGCTCAGTCGTGTCCGACTCTTCGAGACCCCACAGACTGTAGCCTACCAGCTCCTCGGTCCATGGGATTTTCCAGGCAAGAGTACTGGAGTGGGTTGCCATTGCCTTCTCCGATATAAAGTTCTAAGGTACACAAATGCTAGATGGCTTCTAAAACATAAAAACATTTTTAACTACAAATAGAGTCATTTTTAAGAAGCCTTTAACACTGTCTTTATCACTCATCTCAACCCACTTGAAATTATCTACCAATATTATAAGTTGGGACAAATTATAAAGAACAAGATTTCAAAATAAACAAGAAAAGACATAGATATGTACACCAGAAGCAAAGGGTGTGAACTCAGAAACAAGACTGTGGGGGGGGTATGCTTCTTGCCCCCACAACTTCCAGGCTGTGTGACTTGGAACAAATTTCATAACTTTCCTGGGCTTCAAGTTGTTCATCGGAAACAAGGGATAATGGTAGTATTTGCCTATTGATGTAATGTGAAAATCGCTCAGTTGTGTCCAACTCTTTGCAACCCCATGGACTATACAGTTCATGGAATTCTCTAGTCCAGAATACTGGAGTGGGTAGCCTTTCCCTTCTCCAGAGGATCTCTCCAACCCAGGGGTTGAACCCAGGTCTCCAGCATTGCAGGTGGATTCTTTACCAGCTGAGCCAGTCTGTAATGTACTTGCCTACTGCTGTGTAACTAATTACCCAGAATTGAAGACAACAAATATTATCTCACATGGTTTCTTTCTTTTTAAGATTTTTGTTTTTTGGATGTGAATCATTTCTAAGGTCTTTATTGAATTTATTAGAATATTGCTTCTGTTGTTTACATTCTGGTTTCTTGGCTGTGAGACATGTGGGATCTTGGGATTCCCAGGTGGTTCAGTGGTAAAGAACCCGCCTACCAATGCAGGAGATGTGGGTTTGATCTCTGGGTCGGGAAGATCTCCTGGAGGAGGAAATGTCAACCCACTCCAATATTCTTGCCTGGAGAATCCCATAAACAGGAGCCTGGCAGTCTACAGTCTGTGGGGTTCCAAAGAGTCAGACACAACTGAGTGACTGAGCACACACACACGTGGGATCTCGGTTTCTCAACCAGGAATCACACCCACAACCCCTGTATTGAAAGGTGAAGTCTTAACCACTGGACCACCAGAGAAGTCCCTCTCACACATTCCCTAAGGACCGGGGGTTCTGGAGAGACTTAGGCGGTGCCTTGGATCAGGGTCCTTCTGGAGACTGCAGTCAAACTGCCAACGGGCTGTAGACATCTTCAAGCTCCACTGGGGAACCTGCCTCCAGGATCACTCGTGTAGTCATGGGCAGGCCACATGGTTAGGGTCCGGAGTTTGGTTGTATTTCAGCTCCTCAGCACGTGAGCCTCTTCACAGGCGTGAGAGTCCCCAAGACAGGGCAGCTAGCTTATTCCAGAGCTAGTGGGGAGAGAGAGAGAAAGACAGAGACAGCAAGAGAACAACCAAGATGGAAGCTGTAGCCCTTTTATGACCTAGTGTCAAAAGTCACACATCACATCATCCCTTTAGCTTTATCCTCATTAAAACAAGTCATTAAGTGCAGTCCACATTCAAGAGGAGAGAAGTTAGACCTCCCTTCTGAGGGGAGGCGTCTCAAAGAATGTAACAACTTTTTTTTAAAGAATATTTATTTATTTATCTGGCTGTGTTGAGTCTCAGTTGCATCATGCAGGATCTTTCATTGTGGCATGCGGGCATGTGGGATCTTAGCTCCCCAACCAGAGATTGAACCCATTTCCCCTGCATTGCAAGGCAGATTCTTAACCACTGGACCGCTAGGGAAGTCCCATGAGGACTGCACTGCCTGCAAAGAGTAAATGAATCAGTACAGGTAAAACAGAACGTGCAATGAAAGCCTGATACATGCCACCACTGATTATAATTTTTATCATTTGCACCCTGTTCACCATGTTCCAGGTGCTGTGATCTGTCAAGGAGAGACAGAAATTACGAGAGCCTGATGCTGGAACCAGCGTCCAAACTGGCGGTGGACCAACCCATCAGGGAGAGGAAAGAGTATCAGGAGCAAAGATGGCGGTCTGGGTAACATCCGCCCCAAATCCGGCCCTCCTTCTTGCCTCATTGTTTAAGTCAGTTCACAGCTCTTTATCCAAAAGCATTCTCATTGTTATATCCTCAAGCATCCATTGGCGTAGTATATATGTTTCATCATTGATTAAAACAACCATGACAAGGGTGACTTCCCTGATGGTTCAGTGGCTAAGACTCTGAGCTACCAAATGCAGGGGACCTAGTTTTGATCCCTGGTCAGGGAACTAGATCCCACGTGCTACAGCTAAGTATTCACAACTAAAAGATCTCGCATGCCATAACTAAGACCTACCACAGCCAAATAAATAAATATTTTTAAAAAACTATGACTAAGTGGCCACTTTGGATTCATGGTCTTAGGAAAACCTATTCAGTTCATCCAAATTTCATACCATCCAATTTTCAGATCTACATTCCAAGTGTCTGATGGTTCATTTTCTTCTTGGAGATTCAGTAGAAATTACAAACATTGGATTAGCATGTGGCAGCATGTTATTATCACTTTGTAATATTAGTTTCGTCATTTAAAGAGTTAGATGCTATTCATAGGAAAATACAATATTGCTGCTCCCAGCTACATATTCTCCTTAAGCATATTTTCATTTCTCTGAGAATATTTAGTTTGGAAAAGGAAAGGAACCACAGAATTTTTTCATAAATTAAGAGGGATTCGTATGTGGAGTTTTAGTTAATTATGGGAACTCACACACTGTTAGTTCCTAGCCATCTATCTTTGGGCAGACTCTTTAAATTTTTTATAGGCGTCAGGATGTTTTCTTTGGTTTGACATTAGTGATAGCTAAAAATTAATTTTTCACCCACAGGAAATATTAGTCTCTCATTGGAGAGTCAATAATATTATTTTTCTCAGATAAATCATCAGTGAGTCAGCCAGCTCTGAAACCCAAGATTCATAAATTATAAAATCATGAAATTGAAGACATCTTAGGATCTTTAAGCCCTGTCCTTATATGGATACAGAAACTGAATCTTTAAAAGGTGAAAGGAATTGCCTACAGTCACAGAAGTTGAAAGCAGGCAGGTCTAGAACCAGGGCTTCTTAGTTCCAACACCCTGATTTTTTCAAATACATTATAGTTGGAAATTAATTCCAACTATATTATTCCAATACATATAGAAATTAATATAAATATAGAAATTAATAGAAATATAATTCCAATACATTATAGAAATTAATTCCAACTGTTACCTTATTTTTATTAGCTGTCCTGGGTTTTCCTTGCTGCCTAGGCTTTTCTCTAGTTGTGGAGAGTGGAGAGTGGGGACTACTCTCTGGTCTCAGTGCATGGACTTCTCATTGTGGTGCCTTCTCTTGTTGCATGGCATGGGTTCTAGGGTGCTTGGGCTTCAGTAGCTGCAGCATGTGAGCTCATGGGGCTCCCAGGTTCTAGAGCACAGGCTCAACTTTTGTGGCTGATGGGCTTAGTTGTTCCATGGCATGCGGGATCCTCCCAGACCAGGGATCAAACCTGTGTCTCCTGCATTGGCAGGTGGATTCTTTACCACTGAGTCACCAGGGAAGCCCCAGATTGTTATTTTAAATAAATAAAAGTATGAATTGAATTTCAATTATTAGTCAAGAGTCAGGATGGAAGGAAGCCTACCCTGCTATGTCCTTTCCTTGTGTTTCTAATTTTTGGCCCTTCCATCTGACCTGGGTCCATCTTAACTTACTCCATGTTTGTAGGGTTAGGGAGGATTTCTCACCTTTTATGTTCCTTAAGAGTTGCAAGTTAGAAGTTAGGGAAGTTCTACATTTATAAGTAAAGATTTTTAGCTTACAAGTCAGAAATTTAATTAACCACCAGACTTGGCTAAAAGTGATTTGTGTTTTAAATTGGCTCTCCAGAGTTCTTCCCCTTCCCCAAAAGATGATCAGAGTTCCTTCAACAGTGAAACTGTTAGTCGTTCAGTCATGTCCGACTCCTTGCAACCACATGGTCTATAGCCCACTTGGCTCCTCTGTCCATAGGATTCTCCAGTCAAGAATACTGGAGTGGGTTGCAATTCCCTTCTCCAGGGAATCTTCCAACCCAAGGATCAAACCCAGGTCTCTTGCATTGCAGGCAGATTCTTTACCATCTGAGCCACCAGGGGAGCCTAACAGTGGTGGGCTGTGCTCAAATACATCTGACAATAGCAGAGGACTTTGTAGCCTCTACTCATGCTCTTCACACTGTTGATCTGCCCAGGGAACAAACGCCATGAATAGCACTTATTAATCTTGTTGAAAGAATTTTGGCTTTGAATGTACAGTGTACACTTCAGGGAAAATCAATTTTCACCCCTATGTATCCTACTCAGCATTTCACTGCAGTATCTTAAAAGCAAGGTGGGAGGTTGGGTCTCTGACAAAGGAAAGCAATTTTCTTATTTTGCATCAGCTTATTGAGTTTCTTTCTGGAAATTGTTGCCCAAATGTTTCACATTAGCTGATTCTTATTTCTCAGTCAGTCAACAGAGCCTCAGTGATCATTTCTTCATTTTTCAATTTTAGTGCATCTTAGACTTTCTAGAACAGAGACTACCTTATATATCTTAGAGATAATTCTTGTAATTAAAGAATATTGTATTTCTACAAATCCAGAATCAAACCATATTCATGAAGACATGAGACTATGTCTCTGCCCTCTGGATGTTTAAGTGTCAAAATGGTCAAGCCCTATTTCAGAATGTCACTGGAGTTCATTGAAAGCAAGCAGTAGGTACGTTTTTCAAGAAGGAGTTGAAAGAAAGTGGCAGAAATCAAGTACTGGCTTGGAGAATGTAATATAATAAATAAGGTTATGGGTAAAATTTTTTTAAAAGCCATCTAGTTGCAAAATCCGTAGGTATGGAAGCATCATTTAAAACTGAAGCTGAAAAAAATAAAAATTAAAAAAATATATTTGAAGCTGATATTTTTTTCCTTTCTTCAGGCACTGTCTACTCCATCTTGCCTCAAACATGAGAAGCAGGTGGCTGGGAGTAACAAGGAAATTGGGATATCTGACTCAATGATAAAGAATCTACCTGCCAAAGCAGGAGACATGGGTTAGATCCCTGGGTCAGGAAGATCCTCTGGAGAATGAAATGGCAACACACTCTAGGTATTCTTGTCTGGAGAATCCCATGGACAGAGGAGCCTGGTGGGCTACAATCCAAGGGGTTGCGAATGGGTCAGACGTGACTAAGCAACTAAACAACTCTTAAACAAGGGTGGTAGGAATGCATTTTATTCAATCAGGTGAAAAATGAATAAATTAAACTTGAATCCAAGTCTCAATTTACTGGAGTAGCTAGAAATTCAACCTCATTCATGTTTGCAGTTAAATGAATGACATTCATTTATGCCATGTGGAGATCTAAGGGACTGAAAATACTGAGATACACAAGGAAGAGGTTCCATTCTCCAGCGTGCATGGTTCACTAGAATGCTGTTAGTCCATACCCTCAAGCCCAGCACAGGCACAAGAACCCTTCACCATGGTTTCTAAGGCTGTGACTTTGCCCTTCATGAAACCATCTCATTTAGCACCTATGTGTCATCCAGAAAATGCATCTCTTCTCTTGGAAGATCTGGTCTCTACTTTCAATCTCTATAGATTTGTCTACTCTGGGTATTTTGTGTAAATGAAGTTGTACAATATGCAATTTTTTGTGACTGGCTTCCTTTCTCTTAGCATACTGTTTCCAAGGTTCATTCATGATGTAGCATGTATCAGAACTTTATGCTTTTCATTGCAAAATAATGTTCCATTTTATGGACATACCACATTTTATTTATTCATTCATCAGTTGATGGACATTTGGATTTTTCCACCTTTTGACTACTATAAATAATGCTGTTGTGAACATCCACGTACATATGTGTAGGCATATGTTTTCATTTTTCTTAAATTGAGAGCCAGATGATGAAGTAGCAGACTGTTCTTCAAAGTGGATACACCACTTTACATTCCTACCATCAGTGCATGAAGGGTCTAACTTCTCTACATCCTCACCAACATTTTTATATTAACTTATCTTTTTTATTTCAACCACTCTACTGCATGTGAAGTGACCCAGAAATCCCACTCCCAGGTATATACCCAGAAAAACCAAAAACTATAACTTGAAAAGATACAAGCACTCCAGCATTCATAGTAGCATTATTTATAATAGCCAAGTCATGAAAGCAACCCAAGTGCCTGTCAATTTATGATTGGCTTAAAAAGATATGGTATATATACATATACATATATATGTGTGTGTGTATATATATATATATATATAAATGAAATATCACACATCCCTAAAAAAAGAATGAAAGCTTGTCATTTGTAGCAACATAGATGGACCCAGAAAGTATTGTGCTTAGTGAAACAAGTCAGAGAAAGACAAATACTGCATGTTATCACTTCAATATAGAATCTTAAAAAGTACAAGTGAATCTATATATAAAACAATACACTTAGACATAGAAAAAAAAAATCTTATGGTTACCAAAGGGGAGAGGGAAGGGAGGAGGACAAATTAGGAGTACGAGATGCAAACTACTATATGTAAAATTGATAAGCGACAAGGACCTGCTGTATAGCACAGGGAATTATGCACAGTATCTTGTAGTAATCTATTATAGAATATATTCTGAAAAAAACCACTATGTTATACACCTTAAATAACACAATTTGTAAATCAACTTTTTATGCTTCAGTAAAAAATTGGCAATATTAATAATAATAAAGGTGAAACATTAATAGAAGAGATTTGATGAAGGCCTTTGATGTCAATATTTGACCATAGATCTCTTTTAGGTCAAAAACAAAGAACAAAATGTAAAATGTATTCTAATCAAAGCAAACCTTTACATGGCATAATTTAATATGCTCATAAGATGTATTGAAAAACTCATTGAGAAATAGAGTTTCTGCATTTACAGCTGCCTGAAAGAACAGATGTTTAATATTTAGTCATTTTAATGATGGGCTTCTGTGAAAACATATCAATTTGCAACATACTTGATGGAAAATAGTTGGTGAGGAAAAATGGAAAAATGATCTGTGAATGTTTTAGTGGATATTGGGTCGACTGGAAAAATCCAATAGAAAAGCAAACGTGGAGCTACATCAATGAAGACAAAATGAAACTGCTGGAGTGGTAGGTGTCAGACCCCAGGCCATTAAAAACAGCAAATGCATCAGCATTCATTTCATCATTTACTAAGAACAAAGTGCTTGCCTCTTGATTTTCTCCTTGTGTCCAGTGGGGTGGTAAAGGGGCTTCCCTGGTGGCTCAGATGATAAAGAATCTCCTATAATGCAAGATACCTGGGTTCAATCCCTGGGTCAGGAAGATCCCCTGGAGAAGGAAATGGCAACCTACTCCAGTATTCTTGCCTGGAGAATCCCATGGACAGAGGAGACTGCAAGCTACCAGGCAATTGAGTATAACAAAAAAGATAACCCAAAATTGAGTGCTTAGAGACACCTTGGATGAAACAGGAAGACGTTTTGAAAATCTACTCTGAAAGATAGAAAATGGATTGAGAAATGTCAACTGATTCATAAGAGCTGAGGAAGTCAAACCCAAGAAATTATATATAGCAGTTTGTAGGAAAGAGAATGGAGAAGGCAATGGCGACCCACTCCAGTATTCTTGCCTGGAAAATCCCATGGACGGGGGAGCCTGGTGGGCTGTGGTCCTTGGGGTCGCTAAGAGTCGGACACAACTGAGCGACTTCACTTTCACTTTTCACTTGCATGCACTGGAGACGGAAATGGCGACCCACTCCAGTGTTCTTGCCTGGAGAATCCCAGGGACGGAGGAGCCTGGTGGGCTGCCATCTATGGGGTCGCACAGAGTCAGACACGACTGAAGCGACTTAGCAGCAGTAGCAGGAGGAAAGAGAAAGGAGGTGATTTCAGACTCTAGTCTTGGAGGACTGAGAATGATAGAGGGCAGGAGTTTGAAAAGAGACCCTGAAATCAAGGAGGCCAATTGACATCACTACCAGGGACAAGCAACCCCTGTCTTCCCTTCCTACCTCCAGCCCAGATGGAAGCCAAAGGATGGAGAGCTCCAGATGACAGTATCCAGGGAAAGGGAATATTCTAGACATTTGAAATACTTGACATCATCAGATATCCTTTGCAGTTTCCAGATTTGATTCATTTTACCAATTGAGAGCCCTATACTAAAAGGTTTGAGAAATCTTTGAGAGATCCTTAAAGAAGACTATTACAGGCTTTCTTCTAGAGGAAGGAAGAGACAAGGATGAACTGCCCAATGAATATTAGTCACCCTCCTTCCTCATTTTGGAGTAGGAAATGGCAACTCACTCCAGTATTCTTGCCTGGAAAATTCCATGGGTAGAGGAGCCTGGAGGGCTACAGTCCATGGGGTCACAGAGAGTCAAACACGACTGAGTGACTTTCACTTTCCTCATTTAGCCTCTTCCTATTCAATGGACTCATGAACAAAGCAGCTATGATGGCCCAGTGGACTTTGTATGGCCTTGATAATGAGCATCTCCTCTCAATAGCCAATCTGACTATGACCACGGCAAGTTCCTGATATTCCAGCAACAGTGACCTACCCAGGCTTGACCTATGAGTGCGTGCACACTCAGTCATGTCCAGCTCTTCAAGACCTCATGGACTGTAGCCTGCCAAGCTCCTCTGTCCATGGGATTCTCCAGGCAAGAATACTGGAATGGATTGCCATTCTCTTCTCCAGAGGATCTTCCCTATCCAGGGATTGAACCTGGGTCTCCTGCATTGTAGGCATATTCTTTACCATCTGAGCCACCAGGGAAGCCTGACAGATGAGACCACATTTTCAAAGGGTCAGGTCCTCACACTAGGGCAAATAAATAGCAGTGTTTCTATTAAGGAGAGGACAACTATTTGACTGGCAGCACAGCTACAGCCTCCACAATTCACCCCACTCCCACATCAAGTCACTTCTCCCATGGGCACTCCTCGCCAATGACTGAACATGGCAGGGATGTTTTAACCATGTGCGTGTATTGTCATGACAGATACTATAAAATTTTAAATGTAAGTAAAATTAAATGTGAGAGACAAGAAAGAGGATCATGAAAGTAAGAATTAAGACAACTGGTTCATTTATTTTTAATTTAAAACAATTTTTAATTGGATAATTGCTTGACAATCTTGTGTTGATTTCTGCCGTGTGTGTGTGTTAAGTTGCTTCAGGCATGTCCAACTCTTTGTGGCGCTATGGACTGTAGCCTACCAGGCTCCTCTGTCCATAGGATTCTCCAGGCAAGAATACTGGAGTGGACTGCCATGCCCCCCTCCAGGGGATCTTCCAGACCCAGGGATGGAATTGGCATCTCTTTACATCTCCTACATTGGCGGGCAGGTTCTTTACCCCTGCTGCCAACTGGGAACTCCCAGTTCCTGCCATACAACAATGCAAATCAGCCATAATTATACATATATCCCCTCCTTCTGGAGCTTCTCTCCCCACTCCCATCCTTCTAGGTAGTCATGGAGCACCAGGATGGGCTCCCTGTTGGTTCATTTAATCTGATTGAAAGGATCAGTGGTAAAATAAAAAATCAAAACATCAAATTTCTTCTGAAAAAACTTTGAAGAGTGTTTTCTTGAGGATATACAAGAGATCTAATCCATGAATCAGAAATGCTTTCAATGTGCATGTTATTCAACTATCATGTCTCTCAAAAAGGGACTCATCAAAATGCCCATCAATTTCAGTAGCCCAAAACTGTCACTCCTCACCTCTCTGGAAACATTTGGACCTCTCTCTCCGGAGATTAGTCTGACAAAATTCCTATAAGAATGAAGGAGAAAAAAATACTATTTATATTTATGTATTTCTTTTAGTCTGAGTTATTGAAATATTGTGACTCCAAAAAAAAAAAAAATCACACATCTGAGCTTCATTGCTCTTCAAGTTACTACAAATGATAAATTCAGTATAATAAAATTTTACACATAAATCAACCACGCACAGAAAGAGAGTCTCAGGCAGTGCACTTTTTTGGCCATATTTTTTCATAAGAATATTTTAAAATGTTCTTTTCATAACCATAGAAATACAGAACTATTTGGATATGAGAATCACAGAATTGTTAGGATTAAACATAAAACTTCTAAAGAATGTTCCATTTGCAGTGGCTTTAAGCCACTCCCCAGATTTCCCAGGGTTCAATTTCAGGTCCTTCCCATTAGATTTACTTCAGTGAAAAATTGAGGGAAGCAGATATTTAAGGAATGAGTAAATTACAGATTCTGTAAGCAATGAAGAGTCCTTTAGAATTCAAAGTAGATCAACAAATTGAAAAATAAAAGCCATATGATTATCTCAATAGATGCAGAGAAAGCCTTTGACAAAATTCAACATCCATTTATAATAAAAACTCTCCAGAAAGCAGGAATAGAAGGAACATACCTCAATATAATAAAAGCTATATATGACAAACCCACAGCAAACATTATCCTCAATGGTGAAAAATTGAAAGCATTTCCCCTGAAGTCAGGAACAAGACCAGGGTGCCCACTTTCACCACTACTATTCAACATAGTTTTGGAAGTTTTGGCTACAGCAATCAGAGCAGAAAAAGAAATACAAGGAATCCAAATTGGAAAAGAAGAAGTAAAACTCTCACTGTTTGCAGATAACATGACCTCTACATAGAAAACCCTAAAGACTCCACCAGAAAATTACTAGAGCTAATCAATAAATATAGTAAAGTTGCAGGATATAAAATCAACACACAGAAATCCCTTGCATTCCTACACACTAATAATGAGAAAATAAAGAAATTAAGGAAACAATTCCATTCACCATTGCAACGAAAAGAAAAAAATATTTAGGAATATATCTACCTAAAGAAACAAAAGACCTATAGATAGAAAACTATAAAACACTGGTGAAAGAAATCAAAGAGGACACTAATAGATGTAGAAATATACCGTGTTCATGGATCGGGAGAATCAATATAGTGAAAGTGAGTATACTACCCAAAGCAATCTACAGATTCAATGCAATCCCTATCAAGCTACCAAAGTTATTTTTCACAGAACTAGAACAAATAATTTCACAATTTGTATGGAAATACAAAAAACCTCGTATAGCCAAAGCAATCTTGAGAAAGAAGAATGGAACTGGAGGAATCAACCTGCCTGACTTCAGGTTCTACTACAAAGCCACAGTCATCAAGACAGTATGGTACTGGCACAAAGACAGAAATATAGATCAATGGAACAAAATAGAAAGCCCAGAGATAAATCCACACACCTGTGGACACCTTATCTTTGACAAAGGAGGCAAGAATATACAATGGAGAAAAGACAATCTCTTTAACAACTGGTGCTGGGAAAATTGGTCAACCACTTGTAGAAGAATGAAACTAGACCACTTTCTAACACCATACACAAAAATAAACTCAAAATGGATTAAAGATCTAAACGTAAGACCAGAAACTATAAAACTCCTAGAGGAGAACATGGGCAAAACACTCTCTGACATAAATCACAGCAGGATCCCCTATGACCCACCTCCCAGAATATTGGAAATAAAAGCAAAAATAAACAAATGGGACCTAATTAAACTTAAAAGCTTCTGCACAACAAAGGAAACTATAAGCAAGGTGAAAAGACAGCCTTCAGAACGGGAGAAAATAATAGCAAATAAAGCAACTGACAAAGAATTATTCTCAAAAATATACAAGCAACTCCTGCAGCTCAATTCCAGAAAAATAAATGACCCAATAAAAAAATGGGCCAAAGAACTAAACAAACATTTCTCCAGAGAAGACATACAGATGGCTAATAAACACATGAAAAGATGCTCAACATCACTCATTATCAGAGAAATGCAAATCAAAACAACAATGAGGTACTATTTCATGCCAGTCAGAATGGTTGCCATCCAAAAGTCTACAAGCAATAAATGCTGGAGAGGCTGTGGAGAAAAGGGAACCCTTTTACACTGTTGGTGGGAATGCAAACTAGTACAGCCACTATGGAGAACAGTATGGAGATTCCTTTTAAAAACTGAAAATAGAACTGCCTTATGACCCAGCAATCCCACTGCTGGGCATACACACCAAAGTAAATAGAATTGAAAGAGACAAGTGTATCCCAGTGTTCATTGCAGCACTGTTTATAATAGCCAGGACATGGAAGCAACCTAGATGTCCATCAGCAGACGAATGGATAAGAAAGCTGTAGTACATATACACAATGGAGTATTACTCAGCCATTAAAAAGAATACATTTGAATCAGTTCTAATGAGGTGGATGAAACTGGAACCTATTATACAGAGTGAAGTAAGCCAGAAAGAAAAACACCAATACAGTATACTAATGCATATATATGGAATTTAGAAAGATGGTAACAATAACCCTGTATGCAAGAGAGCAAAAGAGACACAGATGTATAGAACAGTCTTTTGGACTCTGTGGGAGAGGGAGAGGGTGGGATGATTTGGGAGAATGGCATTGAAACATGTATAATATCATATGTGCATCAAATCGCCAGTCCAGCTGCTGCACTGGGATGACCCAGAGGGATGGTATGGGGAGGGAGGTGGGAGGGGGTTCAGGATGGGGAACATGTGTACACCCATGGCGGATTCATGTTGATGTATGGCAAAACCAATACAATATTTTAAAGTAAATAAATAAATAAAGACATAAATAAATAAATAAAAAACAAAGTAGATAAATTTTATCAATGTAAAAGGAGAATCAACTGGAAAGGAGACATGCTGCATCTGCAGTGATTGGGGTTTATGATTAATATTCCTTGCATACCAGTATATTCAGTGGAGATAAAGAAAATCATTTCTTAAAATTCTGTTTTTATCATTTTTATTGAAATATAGTCTATTTACAGTGTTATGTTAGTTTCAGGTATACAGCAAACAGATTCAAATATATACATATTTATAATAAATAAATTATATAGGTCTTATTATATTTAATAATTATATTTTTATATATATAGGGCTTCCCAGATGGCTCAGGGGTAAAGAATTTGTTGGCAATGCAGGAGACCTGGTCTTGATCCTTGAGTCAGGTAGAACCTCTGGAGGAAGGCATGGCAACCCCCTACAGTATTCTTGCCTGGAGAATCCCAGGGACAGATGAGCCTGGTGGGTTACAGTCCATGGGGTCACAAAGAGTCAAAGACAACTGAAGCAACTGAGAGTGAGTACGATATATATAATCTTTTTAGATTCTTTTGCACTTATTGTTGTTGTTGTTCAGTCTTGTCTGACTCTTTGCAACTCCATGGACTTTAGCACGCCAGGTTTCTCTGTCCTTCACCATCTTCCAGAGCTTGCTCAAGCTCATATCCGTGGAGTTGGCGATGCCATCTGACCACCTCATCCTCTGTCATCCCCTTCTCATCCTGCCTTCAATCTTTTTCAGCATCAGGGTCTTTTCCAATGAGTTGGCTCCTCACTTCCATTATAAATTATTAAAATTTCTAATCATTTTATTTCTACTCTATATGCACTAAACTAATAGTCTGTTACAAGCTCTTATTAAACTCCACTCCACCCTTACCTACCACCCTCTTTAAAAGTTCTCATTCTTCAAATCATTACAAAAAAGCATCAAACTTATGAAGAGTAAACACAGGACTCAATCGTTCCTAACACTTTTTTCCTGACCTTTATCTATATGTTATAGAGCACAAACTGTTACAAAGATCCAAAGACCTAGAAATTATTGTTTTGAAATCTTGAATGGCTTCTAGGAAGTATATGATTTCGATCTTCCAAATGAATTTCCAGGCACCATTGAAGCTGACTTGCCCTATAAAGTGCCCTATAAAGGTTGCTTACACTTATCTATGCCCATTTTTTTTTGTTTATTCATTTTTCTATTCTCCTTTTTTTTAATGATAATTTTATCTTTAGAATGGACACACATACCTTCATCATATTCTTTCTGTTCTCCAGTCCTCCACATGTTGAAAAATGTGCTATTGCAAACATTAGATAAAGAGAGAGAGACATATATTGATAATAGACTGTGGAGACAGAGAAAGTGAGAGATGACAGAGACAGAGTAATATATATGTACATGCATACCTACCTACCAGGACTGGAGATAAGGTGTAGGTAATAACCTCACTTACTTGACCTAGGGTAAAATAAAGATCTTTTCATTTTCAATCTGCTGTGTTATTTAGCACTGAATAATTCTTCAGGTTATCTGGGAACTTCACTGGCCAATAGATTGGCCATCAACTATATGTGCCTATGTACATTTAAATGAATTAAATTATACAAAATTAAAATTCAGATTCACAGTTGTACAAGCCACATATAAAATGCTCAATATCAATGTGACGGCATGGATGAGAACATTTTGTCATTGTAGTTCTTTTGGACTGCTGTTCTCTTGCAATTTTTTCACATACAAGTTTTCCATCTTAAAAAAGAAAAGTTTAAAAATAAAATAAAATTTAAAAAAATAAAAAAATAAATAAAATTCATTGCAAGCAAAAAAAAAAAGAAATGTTTAAATGGATGTTCAAGGGCCGAAGCATTCTTTTCTAAAAATGAAAAAGTTTTTTTCTTGTACTCATGTGTAGAAACTCAAAAGATATTCTACAGGTCAATTTTGAGCCATAGGAGATATATTATGGAAACAGAGTTCAAAACCTTTAGACGTCACAGATTCTATCCTGTAATCATTGAATCTCAGGATTCAAATAGACCTTAGACATCATCTGATTCAAACATTTTTTCCACATTTGCCATTGTCCCTTCTACCAAAATGCAACCTAGCCCATGCTGTTGTTGTTGTTAAGTCACTCAGTCATGTCCAACTCTTTGCAACCCCATGGACTGCAGCACACCAGGCTTCCCTGTCCTTCACCATCTCCCGGAGCTTGCTCAAACTCATGTCCACTGAGTCGGTGATGCCATCCAACCATCTCATCCTCTGTCATCCTCTTCTGCCCTCAATCTTTCCCAGCATCAGGGTTTTTTCCAATGAGTCAGCTCTTTGCATCAAGTGGCCAAAGTATTGGAGCTTCAGCATCAATTCTTCCAATGAATATTTAGCATTGATTTCCTTTAGGATTGACTGCCTTGATCTCCTTGCAGTCCAAGGGACTCTCAAGAGTCTTCTCCAACATCACAGTTCAAAATCATCAATTCTTCAGCACTCAGCTTTCTTAATGGTCCAACTCTCACATCCATACATGACTACTGGAAAAACCATAGCCTTAGCTAGCCCATGCCAGGAAACTTAAATAGAACTTAGCCATGCTCCAGGATACACCAAACCCAAAGAGAATACCCTCCTTGGTGGCTCAGACTGTAAAGAATCTTCCTACAATGCAGGAGACCTGGGCTTGGTCCCTAGGTGGAGAATATCCCCTGGAGAAGGAAATGGCAACCCATTCCCATATTCTTGCCTGAAGAATTCCATGGACAGAGGAGCCTGGGTGGCTGTAGTCCATGGGGTCGCAAAGAGTCAGACACAACTGAGCGACTTTCACTCGCTCACTCATGGAGCTATTAAACCAACAATTACAGAATCATAGGTCTTGGTTTTTCATAGCTTTGATGCTTGTGACTTTGTTAAATTGCCACTTTGCTGAGGGTGGTAAGACTCTTCTTTTAGTGACTTATTAAAAAAAAAAAAAAAAGAATAGCTTCTGCCCCAAATGTCATTTGTCAGCCCTTCCAAAAAAACATAGTTGCCTTTCATAAGGCACTTTTGTTTTGACAAAATAGTTGCTTAGTGAACAAAACACTGTTATCATTTTGCTAATTCTTCACCTAGCACATGGTCAAGACCTGCTCTAGATTCCATCCTTAACCCAAGCCACATTTTACATCACACTTGAGCATAAGCTATTTGGGCAGAAGCAGTAGAAGTTTTCCTTTCTCCTGGGTCCATTGTCTCATTTTGTTCATGACCTGCTGGCTGGAATATGGCTGTGGTGAATAATGAGGACTGAACTTGACTTGCTTTGATACCCTCATAAGCAAGAAAACCAATAAATTGTTCACAGATGGGAGCCAAACAGAGTATGAGATATTATTTAAAAAAAAAAAAAAAAAGGAGGGGAAGGGTAATAGCATATTGTCCTTTTATGTTAAGAAAGTCCCCTCCATTATAAAGATACAATCAAGTCTTCCTAATGGAACTGTCATAGTTTCATTATTTCACACCAATAAATCTGCCTTCACCTCGGCACAGCAATTCAGAAAATGTCTGGTTAAGAGAAAAGTGGAACTAAGCCTATTCTGCACTTCATAGATCATAATTAGTATTTGCAAGCCAGTAAGAAAAATTGATAGAGTGGCTTCAAACAAGCAGCCATAAGTTGGCTCAAGAACATAATCTGTTCTCCACAAGTAGCTGTGATGACCTTTTCAAAATAGACCTCAGATCATGTCACTCTCTACTCTGAGCTCAAAGCTATCTCACTATAATCACATCCTTTCCATGGTTTAGGAGACCCTGCACGATCTGGTCCCAGACAATGTATCCAGGTGTACACCTTGCCTCTGGTCCTCTTCTTCTCTGCACTTGACTCCTTGCCAGTCCCCTTGCTGCTCTTCAAACGTGCAGAGCATGCTCTTGACTCAGAATTGTGTACTTGTTGGTCCCTCTGTCTGGAATATCCCCCCCACCCCCAGATATTCACAGGATTTCCTCTCCTGCTTCCACTGCAGCTCAGATCAACTGTCCCCTCTTCAGAGAAGCCTGCTGTGGGCACATCTGAAAATCAGCACCTCTCTTCCATCACCTCTTTGCCTTTTACCTTGCTTTCCTTGTGGGATTTATCCACACCTTGAAACATTATCATTTTTTTGTGTTTTAACATGAAAAGATTTTATCTTGTTCATTGCTATACACTAGTAGCCAGATGAGTAGCACTTATAGGTGTTCAGTGAATTGTTGTTGTTTAGTTGCTCAGTTGTGTCCAACTCTTGAGACCCCATGGTCTGTAGCACACCAGGCTTCCCTGTCCTTCACTATCTCCCGGAGTTTGTTCAAACTCATGTCCATTGGGTCGATAATGCCATCCAATCACCTCATCTTCTGTCACCCCCTTCTCTTGCCCTCAGTCTTTCCCAGCATCAGGGTTACTTCTAATGAGTCAGCTCTTCACATCAGGTGGCCAAGTATTGGAGCTTCAGCTTCAGCATCAGTCCTTCCAATGAATATTCAGGGTTGATTTCCTTTAGGATTGACTGGTTTGATCTTCTTGCTGTACAAGGGGCTCTCAAGAGTCTTCTTCAGCACCATAGTTCAAAAGCATCAATTCTTTGGCCTCAGGCTTCTTTATGGTCCAGGTCTCAGTGAATATGTTTTCATAAATGAGCACATGAGTGAATGAATGAGCACCAGATGTCAAATGCTTCTCTCTCTGATAAGAGGAGAAACCAAGATGGTGGAATAGAAGGACATGTGCTCATCTTCTCCTGCAAGAACACCAAAATCGCAACTAGCTGCTGAACAACTATTGACAGGAGAATATTGGATCCCACCGATAAAAGCTATTCCACATCGAAGGGTAAAGGAGAAGCCCCAACAAGACAGTAGAAGGGGCAAAATCATCTTTAGAATCAAACCTCATACCCACCAGAGACACTCGGAGGATGCAAACAAAACCCTCGTGCACACCAGGACCCAGGGAAAGGAGCAGTAACCCCATAAGTGACTAAGCCAGTCTTGCCTGTGAGTGTCGAGGAGTCTCCAGAAGAGATGTGAGTTGACCATCAGGGGTACTAAATACAACAGTTCTGGGAGCCACGTGTGCTGGTGTAAATCCTTTGGAAGGAGGTCACCATTATTGCTATTACCCCACCATAGTTGGACCTCAGGGAAAACTACAGGGAAGGAACACAGCCCCAACCATCAGCAGAAATTTGCTTATTTACTGAGCAAGGCCCTAACCACCAGAGTAAGACCCAGTTTCCCCATAGCCAGTCCCTCCCATCAGGAAGCTTCCACAAGCCTCTTATCCTTATCCATCAAAGGGAAGACAGAATGAAAACCACAATCACAGATAACTAACCAAACCGATGACATAGATCACAGCCTTGTCTAACTAATTGAAACTATGAGCCATGCCATGTAGGGCCACCCAAGACAGATGGGTCATGGTGGAGAGTTCTGACAAAACGTGGTCCTCTAAAGAAGGGAAACACAAACCATTTCAGCATTCTTGCCTTTATAACCTCATGAAAAGTATGAAAAGGCAAAAAGATATGACATTGAAAGATGAACTCCCCAGGTCAGTAGGTGCCCACTATGCTACTGGAGAATAGCAGAGAAATAGCTCCAGAAAGAATGAAGAGACGAAGCCAAAGTGGAAACCACGCCCAGTTGTGGATGTGTCTGGTGGTGAAGGTCAAGCCCGATGCTGTGAAGAACAACATTGCATAGGAGCCTGGAGTGTTAGGTCCATGAATCAAGGCAAATCTGAAGTGCTCAAACAGGAGATGGCAAGAGTGAACATCAATATTTTAGGAATCAGTGAACTAAAAGGGACCGGAATGGGCAAATTTAATTCCAGTGACCATTATATCTACTAGTGTGGACAAGAATCCCTTAGAAGAAATGGAGTATCACTCAGAGTCAACAAAAGAGTCCAAAATGCAGTACTTGGGTGCAGTCTCAAAAACAACAGAATGATCTCTGTTCATTTCCAAGGACAACCACTCAATATCACAATAATCCAAGTCTATGCTCCAACATCTAATGCTGAAGAAGCTGATGTTGAAAGGCTCTATGAAGACCTACATGACCTTCTAGAACTAACAGAAAAAAAAAAAAGATGCCCTTTTCATCATAGGGGTCTGGAATGCAAGGGTAGGAAGTCAAGAGATACCTGGTATAACAGGCAATTTGGCCTTGGAGTACAAAATAAAGTAGGGCAAAGGCTAACAGAGTTTTGTCAAGAGAACACACCGGTCATATCTAACACCCTCTTCCAACAACATGAGAGATGACTCTACACATGGATACACCGGATGGTCAATAGCGAAATCAGATTGATTATACTCTTTGAGCTGAAGATAGAGAAACTCCATACAGTCAGCAGTAGAATGACTGTGGCTCAGATCCTGAACTCCTTATTGCCAAATTCAGACTTAAATTGAAGAAAGTAGGGAAAACTACTAGGCCATTCAGGTATGACCTAAACCACATCCCTTACAATTATACAGTGGAAGTGAGAAATAGATTCAAGGGATTAGATCTGATAGACAGAGTGCCTGAAGATCTATGGATGGAGGTTCATAATATTGTACAGGAAATGGTGATCAAAAGCATCCCCAAGAAAAAGAAATGCAAACAGGCAAAATGGTTGTCTGAGGAGGCCTTACAAATAGCTGAGAAAAGAAGAGAAGCTAAAGGCAAAGGAGACAAGGAAAGATATACCCAACTGAATGCAGAGTTTCCAAGAATAGCAAGGAGAGATAAGAAAGCCTTCCTCAGTGATCAGTGCAAAGAAATAGAGGGAAACAATAGAAAGAGAAAGACTGGAGATCTCTTCAAGAAAATTAGAGATACCAAGGGAACATTTCATGCAAAGATGGACACAATAAAGGAAAGAATGGTATGAACCTAAGAGAAGCAGAAGATATTAAGAAGAGGTGGCAAGGATACACAGAACTATTCAAAAGAGATCTTCATGACCCAGATAACCACGATGGTGTGATCACTCACCTAAAGCCAGACATCCTGGAGTCCGAAGTCAAGTGGGCATTAGGAAGCATCACTATGAACAAAGCTAGTGGAGGCGACAGAATTCCAGCTGAGCTATACCAAATTCTAAAAGATGATGCTGTGAAAGTGCTGCACTCAATATGCCAGCAAATTTGGAAAACTCAGCAGTGGCCACAGGACTGGAAAACATCAGTTTTCATTCCAGTCCCAAAGAAAGGCAATGCCAAAGAACTTTCAAACTACCACACAATTGCACTCATCTCACATGCTAGCAAAACAGTGTTCAAAATTCTCCAAGTCAGGCTTCAACAGTATGTGAACCGAGAACTTCCAGATGTTTGGGCTGGATTTAGAAAAGACAGAGAAACCAGAGATTAAATTGCCAACATCTGTTGGATTATAGAAAAAGCAAGAGAATTCCAGAAAAACTTCTGCTTCATTGATTATGCTAAAGCCTTTGACTTTATGGATCACAACAAACTGTGGAAAATTCTTCGAGAGACAGGAATACCAGGCCACCTTACCTGCCTCCTGAAAAACCTGCATGCAGGTCAAGAAGTGACAGTTATAACTGGACATGGAACAACAGACTGGTTCAAAATTGGGAGTGGAGTACATCAAGACTGTACACTGTCACCCTGCTTATTTAACTTACATGCAGAGTATATCATGAGAAATGCTGGGCTGGATGAAGCACAAGCTGGAATCAAGATGGCTGGGAGAAATATCAATAATCTCAGATACACAGATGACATGACCCTTATGGCAGAAAACAAAGAGGAACTAAAGAGCCTCTTGATGAAAGTAAAAGAGGAGAGTGGAAAAGCTGGCTTGAAACTCAACATTCAAAAAACTAAGATCATGGCATCCAGTCCCATCAATTCATGGCAAATAGATGGGGAAACAATGGAAATAGTGACCGATTTTATTTTCTTGGGCTCCAAAATCACTGCGGATGGTGACTGCAGTCATGAAATTAAAAGACACTTGCTCCTTGGAAGAAAAGCTATGACAAACCTAGACAGCATATTAAAAAGCAGAGACATCACTTTGCCAACAGAAATTTGTCTAGTCAAAGCTATGATTTTTCCAGTAGTCAAGTATGGATGTGAGAGTTGGACCATAAAGAAAGCTGAGCGCTGAAGAACTGATGCTTCTGAACTGTGGTGTTGGAGAAGACTCTTGAGAGTCCCTTGGACTGCAAAGAGATCAAACCAGTCGATCCTAAAAGAAGTCAACACTAAATAGTCATTGAAAGGACTGATCCTGAATCTCTAATACTTTGGCCACCTGATGAGAAGAGCCAACTCCTTAGAAAAGACCCTGATTCTGGGCAAGATTGAAGGCAGGAGAAGGAGATGACAGAGGATAAGATGGTTGGATGGTGTCACTGACTCAGTGGACATGAGTTTGAGCAAGTTCCTGGAGATGGTGAAGCACAGGGAGCCTGGCATACTGCAGTCTGTGTAGCCACAAAGAGTCAGACATGACTGAGTGACTGAATAATTGATAAGAGGGCCGATGTTTTTTCCCTATATAACATTCATAATCCTTTTAATTACTTGGCATTTTATTCTCTGATAGATTGTGGCAGCTTTCATTCACTGCTGTAAACCCCAATGCTTTTCAAAATGTTCTTTAAATATGCACTGAGTGAAAATGAATGACATAACTGTCTTCTTTGATTAACCACAGGATCCACTCTCTGGAGAGGATGAGATGGTTAGATATCATCATCAACAGGTCAATTATGAATCAATGAATTTGGAGGACATAGGAGCCTGGGGTCCTGCAGTCCATGTGGTCTCAAAGACTTAGCACCTGAACAACAACAGTATCCACCCTGGTAACAGATTTGATTTTCAGCCTTGGGCAATAAAGGTAGATAAGAAAAATCTCATAATATTAAATGTTGTCACAATCACCAGCTAAGAGGATTGAAGGTGCTAGAATCAATGGTCAGATCAAGTCAGAAAAAGCAGAGCATTATTAGCAGTGATGGTCTTGAAGTGCCCAGGAAAAGTGGTCAGAGTGCCCAACCAACCACTAGGCCAGTGAAGGATGGAGCCAAGGCCCCAGTAGACATGCACAGAGGGAATTGTTCAAGTTATTCACTCATGTGAAAAATATTCTTCATTCATAATTTTCATTTAGGGAATATAAGTGGCCCTGGGAACTTGATGGCATATAGCGGTGATGCCGACCAAGCTTCCCCAATGGCATACTGTGTGCTAAGTTGCTTTAGTCATGTCTGACTCTTTGGGACAATATGGACTGTAGCCCACCAGACTCCTCTGTCCATGGGATTCTCCATTCAAGGATACTAGAATGGGTTGCTGTTTACCACTCCAGGGGATCTTCCTGACCCAGGGATCAAACCCGAGTCTCTTGAATCCCCTGCATTAGCAGGTGGATTCTTTACCACTAACACCACCTGGGGTATTCCTCGAACTGTTTACAAATACAAACTTGGAAACATATGGGCAAAGAAGGATCCCAACCAGGACAGAATTCAGCATCCTAGGTCCATGACTACAGTATAATTTAACTACACCAAAACTCTATATGTGAATAATATAATAAATACTATATACTATCAACTTAAACAACATTCACAATCTGAAAACTGAGAGTTATGTCTTGCTAGGTGGGAATTTTTAGGACTTCAAGCCAGGAGGCAGCATCTCAAATAACCCTGAGAGAACTGCTCTCAGGAGGCAAGGGAAGGAGCCAGGTTATATAGAAGATTTAAAACAAAGGGCAGGTAATCTGAACATTAAAGGATTATTGCTAATTAAAGAAAGCCAGATGTCCCAAGCTAGAATTTAGTGCTTTTCTGTGTATGAGAAGATGCAAGAGTCTGGGCTCACTGAAAGCATTCCTTTCATATACATCTCAGCTATCTGGGGCCAGTATCCTGTGTTTTCACATCTGGAACTCCCCTGGGACTCACTGTAGGGAGTGGCTGCAGTCTGATGGCTGCTAGATCACAGGTATTCTCCATCCTGAGGGCTTTTTTAATTTACCAGCTCACATTGGAGGGCTGAAATCACTGATGACTGTGACATCCTTTTATACTGATATGGAAGGAAACATTTCATTTCTCGATACTAATAATCTTATACTAATGTAGTGCTATGAAAGTGTTAGTCACTCAGTCATGTTCAACTCTTTGTGACCCCACCAGGCTCCTCTGTCTAATATAATCATATACTAGTTAAGTCAGACATGACTTAGTGACTGAACAACAACAATAATATACTAATGGTGTATGCTAATAATCCTGTAAGTACTGATACTATCCCCATCTTATAGATGGTGAAACTGAGGGTTAAGCATCTGAGAGCCACAGTTTGTTCATAGTACAACTGAGCTTCAAGTTCAGTTCTGCCTTACTCCAAAGTCTATGCTCTTCATCACTAGAAAATTTAACCATAAGTCCCTAGTTTCTGAGCCCTCAAGGGAGTGAAATATTACCCTTTTGCAAATCCAAGTGAATAAACTGCTTCAGTGACTTATTCTAGATGAATGTGTAAGAAATCATAAATCACTTCTGTGATCCATGCTGAAAATTTAAACACAATTCATAAAATATAATCAGATCCATTTCCCACTCTTCTCAATTAATGCATCTCCATTTTACAACTGTTTATTTACAACACGCTTACTGTAGACACACTTGATGAACTCTCATTCTGATTTAAGCAGAAAATAAAGAGTAAAATGTGTCACAAATGCACTGCCAACTTTAAATATTGATAGGTGAAGAAAGAAGAAGAAAATTTTCCCAACCTTTTGCAAATATTTACTGTAAACTCAACTCAAACACAGAAACGCTGCTCACAGAGTTTAGTTTCAACATAAAGTAAATAATCATGGTAAGACAGGGCAGATCAGCAGACTCGCTCTGACCTACCTGTTACTTTTGTATTGAACAGGCTTTATCCTCTCTGAAACTCAGATTCTCCATCTGGAAAATGTCATAAAGATCCTCAGTCTTATCAACTGCAAAATAAAGCTGTTAAAAGACCCAAAGAAAATAACGCAAATGAAAAAGTTTAAACAGTAAACATAGTGAAAATACTAAAGGATTATCTGGTGGGAATCCTCTGAGAGAACTAGCTTCTGGGGGCATTGGAGTCTAAGAAACTCTCCCCAACAGAAAAAGCCCCTCCTGCCTGCATAGCTCAAGGTTCTTAAAAAAGCAAGGGGGAAAATGGGGAGCCAACTGCTTTTGACGGTGTGAACTTTTCTGAAGACACCTGGAGTCAGAGTTGCTCTCAAAAAGGCTTTTGTTGTTGTTGTGGAAGTATAGCTGGTTTACAATATTGTGTTACTTTTAGGTGTAGAGCAAAATGATTCAGTTATATATGATTCCCTTTGGATTAGTTTCCATTACTAGGTTATTACAAGATGTGAAATGACAATATCTCCTGTCATATCAATAAACAAGAAATGTCACAGCCATCAGTGATGTCTGGCCTCCAAATGTGAATGAGGGCTCCCAAAACTGAGATCCAGTGGATGCTGCCACCCCCAACGGTGATTGCTGAGGAGCTGGGGGAATGCAGTCATCTGCCACTCCTTAAGGTGAGTAAGGAAACAGGACTGGCCCCAGATAGATAGTTGAGGTGCATATGGAAGGAATACACTCAGTGAGTCCAGAGGCTTGCATCTTCCCATACATAGAATGCCAAACTCCTTAACCTGATTATCTGATCTTTGATGTTCAGCCTGCCTGCTGCCCTTGTTGCAAACTTGAATATAGCCCAACTTCCCCCTCCTGCCTCCCTGAAGCAGTTTTCTCAGAGCTACTGAGATGTGGTCTCCCAGAGTCAGAGTCCTAAATATTCCCACCAAATAAAACAACTCCCTACTTTCAGGTTGTGACTATATTTTTAGCTGACAAAGATATTTCCCTGTGTTATACAGGAAATCCTGTTGCTTATGTATTTTATGTATGGAAGTTTGTATCCATTAATCTTATATTCCTAATTTATTCCTCCTTCACCACCCTTTCCCTTTGTTAACCATAAATTTGTTTTCTGTGTCTGTAAACCTGTATCTGCTTTGTATATAGATTCATTTGTATTATTTTTTAGATTCCACATGTGAGTGACAATGTATGTTAGTAGTATTGGTCTTTGTCTGACTTACTTCACTTAGCATGATATTCTCTAGGTTCATTTGTGTTGCTGCAAATGGCAATATTCATTTTTTTTTTTTTTTTTTTTGCAGCTGAGTATTATTCCATTGTATATATACACCACGTCTTCTTAAACCAATCACTGTTGATGAGCACTTAGGTTGCTTCCATGTTTGGCTATTGTAAATACTGCTGCTATGAACACTGGACTGCATGTATCAATATCTTTTTAAATTAAAGTTTTCTTCTTTTCTGGATATATACCCAAAAGTGGGACTGCTGGATCATATGGTAACTCTTATGTATATATTTTTTTAAAGAACTGCAGTACTGATTTCTATAATGGCTGCTTCAATTTACGTTTCCAGCAACAGCATTAGGGTTCCTCAGAGGAGGATTTTATTTCTTCCTGCTCATTACCTAAAAGCATTTTCCCCTAGAGAGTTGTTATTAATATCTCCAGTTCTGCTGAATTTCGGACTTCCAGTCTCCAGTTTGTGATAATTTGTTACAATATTCCTTAGAAATAAACATGGAAACTGCGTGCAGCCACCAGTGGAGTGAATATTAACAGAGAAGAGGGTGTAGGACTCAGTGTGAAGGCCCTTTTACGGTGAAAGGCTGAGGGGAAGGAGGATCTGAAGAGGACAATGACGCAGGAGGAAACCATGGAAGGAGGTTCTGGACGTGTGTGAAGAAGGAGGGCTGGCCAACGTGTCAGATGCTGCTGATTGGTCAGGTGGGATGAGGAAGGAAAGCTGATTGGTGAACTTGGCTTCCCGGAGGTGGTGGGAGACCTCGACCAGCTGCAGCGCAACTTGGTGAGGATGGATTTAAGACCGAACTGGAGACATCAGAGGCTGCAAGAATCTAGACAACTCTCTCAAAGTTTTGCCGCAAAAGGAAGCTGAGAAATGAGATGGCAGCTAGGTAGGAGATGAGGTCAGGACAAGGCTTTTCAGACGGGAGGCGCTCCAACAGCATCCTTAGATGCTGATGGAAATAATCAAGACAACACCAAGAAATGCATTACTTAAGAGAGAGGGAAAATTGCTGGAATGATGTACCAAAAAATTTGTTATTTTTTTTTATACCTCCTTCTGCCAAGATAACAACTGTTCAGTGAATTTCCTCAAAGTGCTGTCTTTGACTTTTTTACATGGTTGAGATTACAGCTCAAGGAATATATAGAGCAACATTTAAAGATAGTTAACTCAGCAAAAAGCCCCTTGATTAAAGTAAAAGAGAAGAGTGAAAAAGTTGGCTTAAAGCTCAACATTCAGAAAATGAAGATCATGGCATCTGGTCCCATCACTTTATGGGAAACAGATGGGGAAATAGTGGAAACAGTGTCAGACTTTATTTGGGGGGGCTCCAAAATCACTGCAGATGGTGACTGCAGCCATGAAATTAAAAGATGCTTACTCCTTGGAAGAAAAATTATGACCAACATAGATAGCATATTCAAAGCAGAGATATTACTTTGCCAACAAAGGTCCATCTAGTCAAGGCTATGGTTTTTCCAGTTGTCATGTATGGATGTGAGAGTTGGACTGTGAAGAAAGCTGAGTGCCGAAGAATTGATGCTTTTGAACTGTGGTGTTGGAGAAGACTCTTGAGAGTCCCTTGGACTGCAAGGAGATCCAACCAGTCCATTCTGAAGGAGATCATCCCTGGGTGTTCTTTGGAAGGAATGATGCTAAAGCTGAAACTCCAGTCCTTTGGCCACCTCATGGGAAGAGTTGACTCATTGGAAAAGACTCAGACGCTGGGAGAGATTGGGGGCAGGAGGAGAAGGGGACGACAGAGGATGAGATGTTTGGATGGCATCACCGACTCAATGGACGTGAGTTTGAGTGAACTCCGGGAGATGGTGATGGACAGGAAGGCCTGGCGTGCTGCGATTCATGGGGTCGCAAAGAGCCGGACATGACTGAGCAACTGAACTGAACTGAACTGAACTCAGTAATACACAGATCCAAAAAATATTATTTGAACAAGAGTTTAGTAGTGACTAAAAATATCTGCTATTTGAATAGTTTAGACTATGACTCAGTCTATTTAATATAATATGCCCAAAATGGTTAAATTCCTTGGCAACTAAATGGCCATTGTGGAATTCTCTGCAATTCTGCTTTTGTGAGAGAGAAGGAAAAAAAAAGGTTTTTTGTTTAACAATTCTCCTTACACTGTGTCCTGATGTATTATTAGTTGAGGTATTTTTAGCAACTGCTAGAAACTGAAAAGCACAATATTTTTTTTTACATATTTATCAACTATGTCAAGAAGTCAATCTGAACAGTGGGTTGAAAGAGAGGTACATAAAACACGTTTCCTGACATAGAAAAAGAAGCCAAAAAAGAACTAACAAGAAAGCAAGGAAGTCTTGAGTTTCACCAGTGATCTCCTGAATTAAAAGGACAGCAAGTAATACAAACTCCAGTATTCTTTCCTGAGAAATCCCATGGACAGAGGAGCCTGGAGGGCTACAGTCCATGTGGTTGCAGAAGAGTTGGACACAACTTAGCAACTAAACAGCAACAAAGTAATGCAAAGGTTTCTTCATTTAACATTCCAACTTTCATCTCAAGTATATAAGAAATAAACAAAGGGGATTAAGAGGTACAAGCCTCCACTTATAAAATAAATGAGCCACAGAGATGTATAATAACATACAGAATAGGGAATAGAGTCAATAATATTGTACTAACTTTGTATGGGGATGGATGGTTACTGGACTTACCATGGTGATCCTCTCATCGTGTATGCAAATGTTCAATCCCTGTATGATATACCTGAAATTAACATACTATTAAACATCAGTTATATTTCATACTAAGAAAGAGTATACAATATCCACATTCTTGACTTCATTTATGTTTTGAAAGCTTGCATGTCTGATAGTATTTAATATATTTCTGATAACCTTTCCTCTGAGAGGCAACTTTTCCATGCATTAAATTATTTGATCACACAGTTTTCCCTGTAACTGCTTTGGATTTCTTTCCATTATCTATGACCTGATTCTGCAGAACAGTAAAACTTTTTTGTTGGAATCTTGGGTAATTTTTTTTCTTCTATCATCCCAGTTCAAAATTTTAACTAGGAGTTTTCTGTGTATGGCATTTTTCTCTTGGGTTATTTGATCTAAAATGGTGTGATAACATTTAAGGAAAGTAGTCAATTCTTTATTCTCTCTCTTATATAGAAGCTATGGTCCAATTATTCTGATTTACATCTGCAATTTTTATGTTAAATGTCTCATGTGTAGTTTTATATGTCATTATTTTCTCAGCTTGATCTTTTTCCTTCAGGTCTTCTAAAGTTTATTTTCCACTGTGACTCTTTTATGTCAATTTGAATGTTAACTCTGGTGGTATAGGTTTAGTTCATTAACATTTCCATTTCTCTTTTATATCTGCTTTCATATTATCGTTTGGTTCTTAAAGTTTGCCTGTTTTCTTTTCCTTACAATTACTGTCCCTGTTACATAACAATGAATTCCTCTAGTGAACTCCTCCAAAAGGAGAGAGGATGTTAAAGTATTCTCTAACTTCTTTTTTTTTTCTAATTCTTAAAATTAGACCTCAGATATTTCTTCTTTCTTGAGGATCAATTATTTTAAACATATCCCTTTTCCCTCTATTTCTCTAGTTCTTAAATGGTAGATCAGACTTTATTATTTAAAACATCATTTTTGCAACTACAATGTATCCATTTATAATGGATTATATCATTAGTAATAATGAGGAACAGAGATATGTTTAACTTGGAGAAAATTATTCAGTAGCTATTAGTTGAGGAAAAGGAGTTTCTGAACAGATAGGGTAGTGTGAGCCAATATTTTCTCTAAGTATAAATATACACTTCAATCATGTACTGAAAAGCATTTTATTTAGTGCCTAACAAACAGCCAAAGCCAGCTGGAAACATGACAAAACTCCCGTTCTCACAATGAGTACATCATATGATAAAAGCAAATTTAATATTTGATTATTTCTAATTTTACAATTGTCTGACAAATTTTCCTAAGTACTTAAGAAATTAAGTAATTAGTTATGGGGAAACAATGGAAACAGTGACAGACTTTAATTTCTTGGGTTCCAAAATCACTGCAGATGGTGACTGCAGCCATGAAATTAAAAGACACTTGCTCCTTGGAAGAAAAGCTATGACAAACCTAGACAGCATATTAGAAAGCAGAGACATTACTTTGCCAGCAAAGGTCCGTATACCCAAAGCTATGGTTTTTCCAGTAGGTATGTATGGATGTGAGAGTTGGACCATAAAGAAAACTGAGCACTGAAGAATTGTGGTGTTGAACTGTGGTGTTGGAGAAGACTCTTTGAGAGTCCCTTGGACAGCAAGGAAATCAAATCAGTCAATCCTAAAGGAGATCAATGCTGAATATTCATTGGAAGAACTGATGCTGAAGCTGAAGCTCCAATCCTTTGGTCACCTGATGTGAAGAGACAACTCATTTGAAAAGACCCTGATGCTGGGAAAGATTGAAGGTGGGAGTAGAAGGGAATGACAGGATGAGATGGTTGGATGGCATCACCAACTCAATGAACCTGAGTTTGAACAAGTTCTGGGAAATAGTGAAGGATAGGGAAGCCTGGAGTCATGCGGTCCATGGGGTTGCAAGGAGGCGGACACAACTAAGCGACTGAAAAACAATACATGCATTAATCTGCTTGCCAAAGCAGATGCCCCAGAAGACTCGAGTTCGATCCCTGAGTCAGGAAGACCCCCTGAGGAGGAAATAGCAACCCACTCCAGCATTCTTGCCTGGGAAATCTCATGGACAGAGGAGCCTGGCAGGCTACAGTCTACGGAGTTGCAAAGAGTCAGACATGATTTAGCAACTAAAACACTACCACCACCTCCGTTTCCCCCACACCCCAGCCCCTGGTAACCACCACTGTCCCCTCTGTTTTTATGAGTTTGACTTTTTTTTTTTTGGATTCCATATCTGAGTGAGATCATACAGTGTATGCCTTGCTCTTCTGGTTTATTTCACTTAGCACAGGATCCTCCAGCTTCGTGAATGTTGTCACAAATGAATTTGGCCATAAAAGAGAAGGAAATCCTGCCACCACAAATAATTTTGAACTTGTTTTCCCCAGGGAGTATTTAGAATTTCTTGGCACACTGAGACTACTTAATAACCAGACTAAGTCTTGGGTGTTAGAATATCCAGAGCTATCCTGGGCAATTCTTCTTCCCACTCTGACTGCCAAGCCAAGTCCTGTTTTGTAGTCCTTTTTATAACTGGGAATTGAGTCACTGCATTACCAAATTTGCACATCAGTTTATTCCATCTATAGCCCTTATCTAAGTGGTTTCTCCACTTGATTGTATTTAACAAATCTGCATACTGCTTCCCTGATACTGGGAAAGATTGAGGGCAGGAGAAGAAGGGGGCGACAGAGAATGAGATGGTTGGATGGCATCACTGAAATAATAGACACTAGTCTGAGCAAACTCCAGGAAATAGGGAAGCACAAGGAAGCCTGGCGTGCTGCAGTCCATAAGATCGCAGAGTCGGACATGACTTGGCAATTGAACAACAGCAATGTACTGCTTCAATCTGTCCTCAATTCTTGTTCTATTTTTCCTGCTTTTTAGAACCACAGTTTCTACAGGTATTAAAATAACATCAGATTGAATTTTGGAATGTCCTCATGTCTTATCTGACAGGAGCAGCAAGAAGTCCCTAAACAATTGTGAACAGGAATGTGATGTGAACAGTTTAATATTTTCAATGCATTACTCTGACAACTCTGAGCAAAATGGGTTAGAAGGATGCTGAGTGGACTCAAAGTTTAAGGCTTTTGCCGTCCTGCAGGCAAGAGATTGCTTTGTGATTCAAGCTAGGAAAGAAAGGGAAAGTGTTAGTCACTCAGCTGTATCCAACTCTGCAACCCCATGGACTGTAGCCTGCCAGGCTCCTCCGTCCACGGGATTTCCTAGGCAAGAGTACTGGAGTGGGTTGCCATTTCTTTCTCCAGGGGATCCTCGACCCACAGATCAAGCCTGAGTCTCCTGCACTGCAGGCAGATTCTTCATCATCTGAGCCACCAAGAAGCCCTCAAGTTGGGGTTGTGTGGCATCTACTTCTATACCCTTGACCCAACAAGGACCCTGGTCCTCTGGAATCTCTGCCTTTCTCCACTCAAAGCCAAGCAATGGAGGGAGACATGTGGAATTAGAGGAGAAGCAGACCCCAGCCAGCCAATCACACCAGTCCAGTGATACTGTCTCATTCAGATCACCCTCTTGCCACAGAGCATTGAACCTAAGTGTGATAGGGATTCAGCAAAGAAAGAGGTAAAATAGGTGCAAAAAACCATCATGCTGGGGAGAGACTTGAACTGAACCCAGTCATAGGGAGGAACCCAACCCCCAAGGAGGATTGACCGCCCTAGAAATATTTATGTGTACATACTCTTTCCAAGCTCTGAGTTGCTGATGGGAGGAAGGGAAATAGCAACTGAAAATTGTTTTGCACATTCATATTTCTTTTACCATTTTATTCAAATCTTTGAGACAGAAGACTCCTACTATTAATTACATTTTTATATGAAGACCTGAGGTTTAGAGATGCTAAATAGCCCAGGGTAATGTCCAAGTGTGTGTTTACATACACACACACACAACACATGAGTCAGGACTAGATTCTGAAAATATTCCTTCCTCCAGGAATCTAACTGTATGGTTTAGATTTTGTCAGGAAACTTCTCAAAGCCACACTAAAGCACATTTCTATCAATCTGATTTTTACATATAAAATATTATCGAATGCTTAGTAGTACTGAGCACTGTGCTGTGTGTGCTCAGTCGCTCAGTCATGAACGACTGGGATGTCACAGACGAGTCCACCCGGCCCCTCTGTCCGTGGGACTTTCCAGGAAAGGATTCTGGAGTGGGCTGCCATTTCCTTCTCCAGGGGGACCTTCCCCACCCTGGGTCGAACCTGCGTCTCCTGCATCTCCTCCATTGCAGTCAGAATCATTACTGCTGAGCCACCACCCTGTGTTTGGAGAAAATAAACCCTGTGAGATTTCTCTTTTGTTCATTATTTTCTCCCCTGTGCCCAGCACTGAGTCTGGCATAAGTAAGTGCTCAAATAAATATTTAATAAGATGTTAGTTGCTAGGTATGTCACACTTTTTCCCAGATGGAAGTCTTTGGGGGAGTCAATAGCAAATTTAAAAAAGAGTAGATTCTTGGGTTCAGGTGCTGTATCGAAATCGCTAGACTGACAGCCCCCTAAGCCCTCTACTCTGGTTCAAAGGTGCTTCCCATGTGGTTCCCAGCAACCCCTCCCTCCAAGTCCTGAATCCTACAGGTAGATGCTGGGCCCACCTGTTTTTTCAGGCTTCCTTTCATCCCCTGACACTCTGTTAGCACATGGGATTGGTCAGAAATATCATCTTCCTTCCAGTGGAAATAAATGAAGCCCACTCAGATGAGACCAAGCAAAAGCTATGTATTCAGAGCTGGCTATAGCAAGAGAGTCATTCACCATTGCTCGTTTTGCTAGAGGCTCAAAGGCAAGTAGAGGAGTGGGAAAGCTGCATAATGGAAAACAGGGATGGCTTCAGGTGGGTCCTGACTTGAGGCTGTCGGCTTGGAGAAGCTGGAGGAGGGCTAAAGAAAAGCAGGATACCTGATGAGACTGGTTGTTGCTGCTGTTTAGTTGTCCATTCATGTCTGACTCTTTTCAACCCCATGTACTGCAGCACACCAGGCCTCCCTGTTCCTCACCATCTCCCAAAGTTTGCCCAAGTTCATGTCCATTTCATCCTTGATGCCATCCAGCCATCTCATCCTCTGACACCTTCTTCTCTTTCTGCCCTGAGTCTTTCCCAGCATCAGGGACTTTTCCAAGGAGTCGGCTGTTTACGTCAGCTAACCAAAATACTGGAGCTTCAGCTTCAGCATCAGTCCCTCCAATTAGTATTCAGGGTTGATTTCCCTTAAGATTGCCTGGTTTGATATCCTTGCTGTCCAAGGGATTGGTTAGGGGTGCACAATTGGCTTTCTCTGGTTAGTCCTAAGTTGGAAGCAGGGGCCAAACTTAGGAAAGCTATCAGTTAATAATCAAGTCCTGGCCACTTGGGGTTCATTGTTGCAGAAGTTATTGTTTGGCTTCCTGAATTGGTGCTAGAGATAATACTCTGTCTTCTACAAGTCTGACATAGATAGCACGCTAGCTTCCTGGGCTGGGTACCTACAGATAATGGGTTGGTTTCCTGGGTTGGTTGGGTCAGAATTCTATTTTTATGAATATGTCCATAGTCAATTCATACATTCAGTCTCCTACCCTTTTCTGAATTCTCCTTTTAGGCCAAAATCAGAGCTGCCTCTTCTCTGTGTTTTTAATGAGGATTAAAACCATATGATTCTTTCAGAGGACTTGCTTCCTAGTAAAACCTTCTTCCCCCTTGGAACCTGATCAAGAAAGAGGACTGGGAGGAAATATCAAGAACTCACGGCTGTCCCACCACTGTGCTCTCCTTTCACTACCCCCAGGAAAAGTTGGGGTACCTATACTTTCTCTCTTTCCAAGGAAAATGTTCTTCCCATTAGCTTCTCTACTTGAGGCAGACATAGGGATGTGCTGGCCAGATGGCCCTTCAAGGAGGGACTTGCTCTCATTTGCAGAGAGTGCAGTCAGCTGATGACTTTCACTGTCAGTTCCTTCTGGTCCTGCTCAGAAACCCTCTTAAGCCAGCTCCCTTTAGGATTAATCCATGTTCAGCAACTGAGAAAGTCAGGGGTATGAAAATGCCACCATTTTGGCCTGATGGGGACAAGTTGATGAGGATGCTTCCCCCTAGAGATCTCCACAATGTTGGCCACAATTTCTCAGGCTGAGAGCATTGCTGCGCTGTCTCCTCTGCAGTTTTCCCCACACAATTTCCCATCTTCCTTTCACAATTGCTGATTCCTAATCCTGCACTAATTCCTAATCCTCGAGCTCCATATCAGCTACCTCTTCTGATGAACCCAATCTGTGACTGAATCTTGGAGTCTCTCTGCTTTTGGTCCCATGGTGGTATCCCTACCATGAAAAACTGGTCAGCGTAAGTATGAATATACTCTCAGTTCACAGCTTTACCTCTCAGGTCCTTAAGTCTGGGAGTAAGCACACACACACACACACACACACACACACACACACAGCAATCTAACCATTGTGATCAATCTGTTCTTGGGCTAATTGTGTATGTTATCATTGTTCAGTCCCTAAATCATGTCTGACTCTCTGGGACCCCATGGACTGCATCATGCCAGCCTTCCCTGTCCTTCACTATCTCCTGGAGCTTGCTCAAACTCATTTCCTTTGAGTCAGTGATGCCATCCAACCCTCTCATCCTGTTGCCCTCTTCTCCTCTTGTCCTTAATCTTTCTCAGCATCCAGGTCTTTTCCAGTAAGCCAGCTCTTCGCATCAGATGGCCAAGTTATTGGAGCTTCAGCATCAATCCTTCCAAAGGAAGTCAATGTTGACTTTCATTAGGATTGACTGATTTGATCTCCTTGCTGTCCAAGGGACTCTCAAAGAGTCTTCTCCAACACCACAGTTCAACACCACAATTCTTCAGTGCTCAGCTTTCTTTATGGTCCAACTCTCATACCCATATATGACTACTGGAAAAACCATAGCTTTGACTATATGGACCTTTGTTGGCAAAGCGATGTCTCTGCTTTTCAATATACTGTCTAGGTTTGTCATAGCTTTTCTTCCAAGGAGCAAGTGTCTTTTAATTTCATGGCTGCAGTCACCATCTGCAGTGATTTTGGAGCCCAATAAAATAAAATCTGTCACTGTTTCCATTTTTTTCCCAACTATTTGCTATGAAGTAATGGGACCGTATGCCATGGTCTTCATGTTAATGTAGACCTTCAGTTTATGTAGGTGTGACCTTAATACAGAGAGGAGCAAGTGATAGTCCATAGTCTGCCAATTGGTTACTAATAAATGAGGGTTGAATTGGTACCCAGGGAAGAATTTATACCCATCCATCTCTTCTCCACAGAAGTGGCAGGCCAGTCGAGTGCTTTCACAGCTCCCCATGGCTCTTAATCTGGAGTATAAGGGTAACGTGGACCCCAAGATGGTCTGCTCAGTAACAGAAGAATAGAGAAGTGGAAAAATAGAAACCATTGAAAGAAGAAGATTGGATTTACAAAGTTGTTCAGTTCAGTTGCTCAGTTGTGTCTGACTCTGTGACCACATGGACGGCAGCAAGCCAGGCCTCCCTGTCCATCACCAACTCCCAGAGCTTGCTCAAACTCAAAGTTGGAACTTAGAGTCATTCCTGATCTACAGTTTAACCACCAGGCTTAGTGTCTCAGCCCATACCAGGAATTTAGCACAAATCCTTTGAGCCCAGGCTGGTCTGGAAGCTAGCTGTCTGGACTTCAGAGGGGGCGTGCACACACCCATTGGTAATCTCAGCCACTGGCTCCAGAAGCACTGGATTAAGGGGAAAGCTTTCTCATTGGTGTTAAATTCAACATGATCCAAATCCTCACATGACTAATAGTCTGTACTTTTTTCTCATCAAAAGGTGATTTATTGAGTAGCGAAAATGGACATTGGGAGCAAATAGCAAAGTGAATGAGCCTGAGGTGGAGAAGGAGAGGACCGCACTGTGTTAGCCTCCATTTGCGAGTGAATCACCCCCTATCGAATTATCATCAGCAATGAGAAAATTCATCCATCAAGCAGACAGTGTGCTAGAGAGCCTGTGAACAAAAGCCAAGGAACCAGGCACTGCCTCCCATTTCCCAGTGTGAAAGCATTCCAAAATTCAGACAGCAAAGACCAGAGTCCCCAGTTGTTCATATTACCCTCAAATGGAACCTCATTACTATGAGCCATTATGTTCTGGTAGCTTTATCTCTGGTGCTTTTTAGCTGCAAAACTGTGAATATTTCATCTGACGTGAATGGGCCTGGGATAACCCGGGATTTGAAGCATTACAGAATCACAAAAGGCAGCAACCTCAATCTCATGCAGAACATGGGATCAAATTAGATCAGGATGATGGATTGCGGACACAGACTGCCTCCTCTTGGATCCAAAATCCCCTAGAAATATAGGAAACTGGGGATAAGTGGGTGTGTGTGTACAAGAGAGTTATTGCTTACTTCCACTAGAAATGAGCTTCCCCGGTGGCTCAGTGGTAAAGAATCTGCCTGGAATGCAGGAGCCTTGGGTTCGATCCCTGGGTCAGGAAGGTCCCCTGGAGAAGGGCATGGCAACCCACTCTAGTATTCTTGTTGAGAAAATCCCATGGACAGAGGAGCCTGGCTGGGTAGAGTCCATGGGGTTGAAAGGGGTCACACATGACTGAATCGACTGGGCACACATGCACCACTAGAAAAAAATATATCTATCAGTACACCAATAAAGTCAGTGAAAGTGGCTCAGTTGTGTCTGACTCTTTGCAACTCCATGGACTATACAGCCATGGAATTCTCCAGGCCAAAATACTGATGTGGGTAACCTATCCCTTCTCCAGGGGATCTTCCTGAACCAGGAACCAAATTGGGGTCTCCTGCCTTGCAGGCAGATTCTTTACCAACTGAGCTATCAGGGAAGCCCTCTCAGTACACCAGAAATTTGGCTAATTTCCAAAAGATGGGAAGCAAATGAGGTTGGTTTGATGGATCAAACAGCAGCCCAAAACTCAACCCACAAGTTGGAAGCTATGAAAAATAGAAGCAGAGCTAGGTGTGCTGTGAGTGTGAATGTGGCAGTTATAGGGAGCTGGGGAGCTGTCAGAATTATGGGGTCACATTTGGAATGTATAGAGCAATCTGATGACTCCATCCTGCCTACACCAACCCTTTGCCCCACACCTCCACCAATCAGAAGAAAGCATTTTCTACTAGACTGTAGTAGACAATTAGTTTGAATGCTCAAATTGGTACTGTTGGTACTAATGGTAACATCTGATAAATAGGAAAAACAGGAAGCTCCAAACCCAAAAGACAGAGCAATCAGATGCTCCACCAGAAAGTACTTCCTATCACCTCCTCCTGGAGACAGGCTGTCTTGAACAGAATCACAGTCACATGTGTCAAAAGGGAATCTCAGATTTATTTTTTAAATGAGTACAAGAGCAAGAACAGGAAATATTTAAAGAAAACTAATACTTTGATAGAGAGGCACAAAAGACAACACATAAGAAAGCATGCACAGTGGAACAAAAAAGAAAGGACTTTTTATGATTAAATGTATTTATTTTTAATTGAAGGATAATTGCTCTACAATGTCGTATTGGTATCTGCCAAACATCAACATGAATCATCCAGAGGGATACATAGGTCCCCTCCCTCTTGAGCCTCCCCCTCACCTCCCTCCCCATCCCACCTCTCTAGGAAAGAGAGGACTTTAAATGAAGTATAATTGATAACCCCAGAGTTCTAAGAGAGCCCATCTCATTTATGAAACAAAAATGAGTTATTCTGACAAAGAACCAATTAGATATGCTGGAAACAAAAGAGCATGATTATTAAAACAAAAATCTCAAGTATCAAAATAGGTACCCCTGAGGAATAAATTACTAAGCTGGAGGACAGAACTGACAAATTCCCTCAGATGTCTGCAAAGAAAGCATGAGATAAAAGTCTAAAGTATGAAGGCTACTAGCACTGGAGTTTGAAAATCCAGTTAGAAAAACTAGAAAATCTAATCAGTTTCTTCCTGATGATAAGCAGGTGCTCTGACTCCTTTATCATGAACTCCTTTTGGAATTGCCTCCTGTCTCTCAATCTATGTGAATGGCCTCCTAGGATGCTCCCATGACCAACTGGCTAAAGAAGGAGAACTTGAGTAAGATGCACCAGCCCCAGCAGGAAGTGGAATGCTGCAACACTACAGCCCTACCCAGGGACAACACTGAAGGTCAAGGTGCAGAAAAATCCCCCAGCAGGCAGACCTCTGAGCAGCATGTGTCCACAGCGATGAGTGAAAGATTGCCAGAGGTGTGGTTCTAGGCTCATTCATGGGGTTATGAATGGTTTAGCTGAATGGCCTGGGGCTTGGAAGTTGAGAAAGTTCTGGGAATTTCCAAGCCTGGAAGATGACTGGCAAGAAAATCTGGGGGAAATTTAGGTGTGATGGTGAGACATTTGTGTCTCAGGTAAATGTCCACCAAGGGCATCCACTGCAAGTTCAGTTCAAGTCATTTCAGTCACTCAGTTGTGTACAACTCTTTACAACCCCATGAACCGCAGCACACCAGGCCTCCCTGTCCATCACCAACTCCTGGAGTCCACCCAAACCCATGTCCATTGTGTTGGTGATGCCATCCAATCATCTCATCCTCTGTCCTCCCCTTCTCCTCCAGCCCTCAATCTTTCCCAGCATCAAGGTCTTTTCAAATGAGTCAGCTCTCCGCATGAGGTGGCCAAAGTATTGGAGTTTCAGCTTCAACATCAGTCCTTCCAATGAACACCCAGGACCGATCTCCTTCAGGATGGACTGGTTGGATCTCCTTGCAGTCCAAGGGACTCTCAAGAGTCTTCTCCAACACCACAGTTCAAAAACATCAATTCTTCAGGGCTCAGATTTCTTCACAGTCCAACTCTCACATCCAAACATGACCACTGGAAAAACCGTAGCCTTGACTAGATGGACCTTTGTTGACAAAGTAATGTCTCTGCTTTTGATTATGCTACCTAGGTTGGTCATAACTTTCCTTCCAAGGAGCAAGTGTCTTTTAAGTTCATGGCTGCAATCACCTTCCGCAGTGATTTTGGAGCCCAGAAAAATAAAGTCAGCCACTGTTTCCACTGTTTCCCCATCTATTTCCCATGAAGTGATGGGACCGGATGCCATGATCTTCGTTTTCTGAATGTTGAGCTTTAAGCCAACTTTTCACTCTCCTCTTTCACTTTCACCAACAGGCTCTTTAGTTCTTCTTCACTTTCTGCCATAAAGGTGGTATCATCTGCATATCTGAGGTTATTGATATTTCTCCTGACAATCTAGATTCCAGCTTGTGCTTCTTCCAGCCCAGCATTTCTCATGATGCATAGAAGTTAAACAAGCAGGGTGACAATATACAGCCTTGACGTACTCCTTTTCCTATTTGGAACCAGTCTGTTGTTCCATGTCCAGTTCTAACTGTTGCTTCCTGACCTGCATATAGGTTTCTCAAGAGGCAGGTCAGGTGGTCTGGTATTTCCATCTCTTTCAGAATTTTCCACAGTTTACTGTGATCCACACAGTCAAAGGCTTTGGCATAGTCAATAAAGCAGAAATAGATGTTTTTCTGGAACTCTCTTGCTTTTTCGATGATCCAGCAGATGTTGGCAATTTGATCTCTGTTCCTCTGCCTTTTCTAAAATCAGCTTGAACATCTGGAAGTTCACAGTTCACATATTGCTGAAGCCTTGGAGAATTTTGAGCATTACTTTACTAGGCATGTGAGATGAGTGCAATTGTGCTGTAGTTTGAGCATTCTTTGGCATTACGTTTCCTTGAGATTGGAATGAAAACTGACGTTTTCCAGTCCTGTGACCACTGCTGAGTTTTCCAAATGTGCTGGCGTATTGAGTGAAACACTTTCACAGCATCATCTTTCAGGATTTGAAACAGCTCAACTGGAATTCCATCACCTCCACTAGCTTTGTTCATAGTGATGCTTCCTAAGGCCCACCTGACTTCACATTCCAGGATGTCTGGCTCTAGGTGAGTGTGAGTGATCACACCTTCGTGATTATCTGGGTCATGAAGATCTTTTTTTGTACAGTTCTGTGTATTCTTGCCACCTCTTCTTAATATCTTTTGCTTCTGTTAGGTCCATAGCATTTATGTCCTTTATTGAGCCCATCTTTTCTTGAAATGTTCCCTTGCTATCTCTACTTTTCTTGAAGAGATCTCTAGTCTTTCCCATTCTATTGTTTTCCTCTATTTCTTTGCATTGATTGCTGAGGAAGGCTTTCTTATCTCTCCTTGCTATTCTTTGGAACTCTGCATTCAGATGCTTATATCTTTCCTTTTCTCCTTTGCTTTTCATTTCTCTTTTCACAGCTATTTGTAAGGCCTCCTCGGACAGACAGCCATTTTACTTTTTTGCATTTCTTTTTCTTGGGGATTGTCTTGCTCCCTGTCTCCTGTACAATGTCACGAACCTCTGTCCGTAGTTCATCAGGTACTCTGTCTATCAGATCTAGTTCCTTAAACCTATTTCTCACTTCCACTGTATAGTCATAAGGGATTTGATTTAGGTCATACCTGAATGGGCTAGTGGTTTTCCCCACTTTCTTCAATTAAAGTCTGAATTTGGCAATAAGGAGCTCATGATCTGAGCCACAGTCAGCTCCCGGTCTTGATTTGCTGACTGTATAGAGCTTCTCCATCTTTGGCTGCAAAGAATATAATCAATCTGATTTTGGTGTTGACCATCTGGTGATGTCCATGTATAGAGTCTTCTCTTGTGTTGTTGGAAGAGGGTGTTTGCTATGACCAGTGCGTTCTCTTGGCAGAACTCTGTTAGCCTTTGCCCTGCTTCATTCCGTACTCCAAGGCCAAATTTGCCTGTTACTCCAGGTGTTTCTTGACTTCCTACTTTTGCATTCCAGTCCCCTATAATGAAAAGGACATCTTTTTTGGGTGTTAGTTCTAGAAGGTCTTGTAGGTCTTCAAAGAACCATTCAATTTCAGCTTCTTCAGTGTTACTGGTCGGGACAGAGACTTGGATTACCATGATATTGAATGGTTTGCCTTGGAAACAAACAGATCATTCTGTCGTTTTTGAGATTGCATTCAAGTACTGCATTTTGGACTCTTTTGTTGACCATGATGGCTACTCCATTTCTTCTAAGGGATTCCTGCCCACAATAGTAGATACAATGGTCATCTGAGTTAAATTCACCCATTTCAGGACATCTTAGTTCGCTGATTCCTAGAATGCAGACATTCACTCTTGCCATCTCTTGTTTGACCACTTCCAATTTGCCTTGATTCATGGACATGACATTCCAGGTTCCTATGCAGTATCACTCTTTACAGCATTGGACCTTGCTTCTATCACCAGTCCCATCCAGAACTGGGTGTTGTTTTTTTGTTTTTTGTTTTTGTTTTTGTTTTTTTTTGCTCCATCCCTTCATTCTTTCTGGAGTTATTTTCCCACTAATCTCCAGTAGCATATTGGGCACCTACTGACCTGGGGAGTTCATCTTTCAATGTCCTATCTTTTTGCCTTTTCATACTGTTCATGGGGTTCTCGAGGCAAGAATACTGAAGTGGTTTGCCATTCCCTTCTCCAGTGGACCACATTCTATCAGACCTCTCCACCATGACCCGCCCGTCTTGGGTGGCTCCACATGGCATGGCTTAGTTTCATTGAATTAGACAATGTTGTGGTCCATGTGATCAGATTGGCTAGTTGTCTGTGATGGTGGTTTCCGTCTGTCTGCCCTCTGATGCCCTCTCTCAGTGCCTACCGTCTTACTTGGGTTTCTCTTACCTTGGGCGTCTGGTATCTCTTCATGGCCTCTCCAGCAAAGCGCAGCCACCAGTCCTTACCTTGGATGTGGGGTAGCTCCTCTCAGCCAAGCTCATGCCCCATCTCTTAATCATCAGGTGGACGGAGTGAATCGCTCTGCAGAAGTCAGTCAGTGCCCTTCCTCGGAGTGACAGTCATTCATACTTCTGTTCACAGGTCACCTTCTCACTCTTATCCCTTCATCCTCTGGTTCTTTAACCTGACTTTATTTCCTTTCTTGTAGCATTGATCACACTCACTACCTCCCATACTTATTTCTCTCCTTGAGAACTGTCCTATCCAGAAAGTGAAAGTGTTATCTGCTCAGTTGTGTCCTACTCTTTGTGACCCCATGAACTGTAGCCCTCCAGGCTCCTCTGTCCATGGAATTCTCCAGGCAAGGATACCAAAGTGGGTAGCCACTTCCTTCTCCAGGGGATCTTCCCAACCCAGGGATCCAACCTGGGTCTCCTGCCTTACAGGCAGGTTCTTTACCATCTGAGTCACCAGAGAAGCCTGCCCTAGCCAGATCACCATCAAATCGCACATGGACAAGCAACCACTTCTAACTGAGAATTCACCTGTGAAGCCATCTGGTCCTGGGCTTTTGTTTGCTGGAAGATTTCCGATTACAGTTTCAATTTCTGTGCTTGTGATGGGTCTGTTAAGATTTTCCATTTCTTCCTGGCTCAGTTTTGGAAAGTTGTACTTTTCTAAGAATATGTCCATTTCTTCCAAGTTGCCCATTTTATTGGCATATAGCTGCTGATAGTAGTCTCTTATGATCCTTTGTATTTCTGTGTTGTCTATTGTGATCTCTCCATTTTCATTTCTAATTTGTTGATTTGATTTTTCTCCCTTTGTTTCTTGATGAGTCTGGCTAATGGTTTGTCAATTTTATTTATCCTCTCAAAGAACCAGCTTTTGGCTTTGTTGATTTTTGCTATGATCTCTTTTGTTTCTTTTGCATTTATTTCTGCCCTAATTTTTAAGATTTCTTTCCTTCTACTAACCCTGGTGTTCTTCATTTCTTCCAATTTGTAGTTGCTTTAGGTGTAGGGTTAGGTTATTTATATGACTTTTTTCTTGTTTCTTGAGTAAGCCTGTATTGCTATGAACCTTCCCCTTAGCACTGCTTTTACAGTGTCCCATAGGTTTGGGGTTGTTGTGTTTTCATTTTCATTAGTTTCTATGTATATTTTTATTTCTTTTTTTATTTCTTCTGTGATTTGTTGGTTATTCAGCAGCATGTTGTTCAGCCTCCATATGTTGGAATTTTTAATACTTTTTCTCCTGTAATTGCCATCTAATCTTACTACATTGTGGTCAGAAAAGATGCTTAGAAGGATTTCAATTTTCTTGAATTTACCAAAGCTAGATTTATGGCCCAGGATGTGATGTATCCTGGAGAAGGTTCCATGTGCACTTGAGAAAAAGGTGAAATTCATTGTTTGGAGGTGAAATGTCCTATAGATATCAATTAGGTCTAGCTGGTCTATTGTATCATTTAAAGTTTGTGTTTCCTTGTTAATTTTCATTTAGTTGATTTATCCATAGGTGTGAGGAGGTATTAAAGTCTCCCACTATTATTGTGTTATTATTAATTTCCCATTTCATACTTGTTAGCATTAGTCTTACATATTGCAGTGCTCCATATGTTGGGTGCATATTTTTATAATTCTTATATCTTCTTCTTGGAGGAAGATAAACTCAAACTACCACACAATTGCACTAATCTCACACACTAATAAAGTAACGCTCAAATTTCTCCAAGCCAGGCTTCAGCAACATGTGAACTTCCAGATGTACAAGCTGGTTTTAGAAAAGGCAGAGGAACCAGAGATCAAATTGCCAACATCCACTGGATCACGGAAAAAGCAAGAGAGTGCCAGAAAAACATCTATTTCTGCTTTATTGACTATGCCAAAGCCTTTGACTGTGTGGATCACAATAAACTGTGGACAATTCTGAAAGAGATGGAAATACCAGACCACCTGATCTGCCTCTTGAGAAACCTATATGCAGGTCAGGAAGCAACAGTTAGAACTGGACATGGAACAACAGACTGGTTCCAAATAGGAAAAGGAGTACGTCAAGGCTGTATATTGTCACCCTGCTTGTTTAACTTCTATGCAGAGTACATCATGAGAAACGCTGGGCTGGAAGAAGCACAAGCTGGAATCAAGATTGCCGGGAGAAATATCAATAACCTCAGATATGCAGATGGCACCACCCTTATGGCAGATAGTGAAGAGTAACTAAAAAGCCTCTTGATGAAAGTGAAAGAGGAGAGTGAAAAAGTTGGCTTAAAGCTCAACATTCAGAAAACGAAGATCATGGCATCCGGTCCCATCACTTCATGGGAAATAGATGGGGAAACAGTGGAAACAGTGTCAGACTTTATTTTTCTGGGCTCCAAAATCACTGCAGATGGTGACTGCAGCCATGAAATTAAAAGACGCTTACTCCTTGGGAAGAAAGTTACGACCAACCTAGATAGCATATTCAAAAGCTGAGATATTACTTTGCCAACAAAGGTCCATCTAGTCAAGTCTATGGTTTTCCAATAGTCATGTATGGATGTGAGAGTTGGACTGTGAAGAAAGCTGAGTGTCAAAGAATTGATGCTTTTGAACTGTGGTGTTGGAGAAGACTCTTAAGAGTCCCTTGGACTGCAAGGAGATCCAACCAGTCCATTCTGAAGGAGATCAGCCCTGGGTGTTCTTTGGAAGGACTGATGCTAAAGCTGAAACTCCAGTACTTTGGCCACCTCATGCGAAGAGTTGACTCATTGGAAAAGACCCTGATGCTGGGAGAGATTGGGGGCAGGAGGAGAAGGGGACGACAGAGGATGAGATGGCTGGATGGCATCACCGACTCGATGATCGTGAGTTTGAGTGAACTCCGGGAAGTTGGTGATGGACAGGGAGGCCTGGCGTTCTGCAATTCATGGGGTCACAAAAAGTCAGACATGACTGAGCGACTGAACTGAACTGAGCTTCTTGGACTGATCCTTTGATCATTATGTAGTGTCCTTCTTTGTCTCTTTTCACAGCCTTTGTTTTAAAGTCTATTTTATCTGATATGAGTATTGCTACTCCTGCTTTCTTTTGGTCTCTATATGCGTGGAATATCTTTTTCCAGCCCTTCACTTTCAGTCTGTATGTGTCCCTTGTTTTAAGGTGAGTCTCTTTTAGTCAACATTTATAGGGGTCTTGTGTTTGTATCCATTCAGCCAGTTTTTGTCTTTTGGTTGGGGCATTCAACCCATTTACATTTAAGGTAATTATTGATAAGTATGATCCCATTGCCATTTACTTTATTGTTTTGGGTTCGAGTTTATACACCTTTTCTGTGTTTCCTGTCTAGAGAAGATCCTTTAGCATTTGTTGGAGAGCTGGTTTGGTGGTGCTAAATTCTCTCAGCTTTTGCTTGTCTGTAAACCTTTTGATTTCTCCTTCATATTTGAATGAGATCCTTGCTGGGTACAGTAATCTGGCCTGTAGGTTATTTTCTTTCATCACTTTAAGTATGTCGTGCCATTCCCTCCTGGCCTGAAGAGTTTCTATTGAAACATCAGCTGTTATCCATATGGGAATCCCCTTGTGTGTTATTTATTGTTTTTCCCTTGCTGCTTTTAATATTTGTTCTTTGTGTTTGATCTTTGTTAATTTGATTAATATGTGTCTTGGGGTGTTTCGCCTTGGGTTTATCCTGTTTGGGACTCTCTGGGTTTCTTGGACTTGGGTGACTATTTCCTTCCCCATTTTAGGAAAGTTTTCAACTATTATCTCCTCAAGTATTTTCTCATGGACTTTCTTTTTGTCTTCTTCTCCTGGGACTCCTATGATTTGAATGTTGGGGCATTTAACATTGTCCCAGAGGTCTCTGAGGTTGTCCTTATTTCTGTTCATTCTTTTTTATTTTTTCCTTTTGGTTTCATTTATTTCTACCATTCTATCTTCTACCTCACAAATCCTATCTTCTGCCTCTGTTATTCTACTGTTGGTTCCCTCCAGTGTTTTTTATCTCATTTATTGCATTATTCATTATATATCGACCCTTTTTTATTTCTTCTAGGTCCTTGTTAAACATTTCTCGCATCTTCTCGATCTTTGTCTCCAGGCTATTTATCTGTAACTCCATTTTGTTTTCAAGATTTTGGACCATTTTCACTATCGTTATTTGGAATTCTTTGTCAGGTAGATTCCATATCTCTTCCTCTTTTGTTTGGTTTGGTGAGCATTTATCCTGTTCCTTTACCTGCTAGGTATTTCTCTGCCTTTTCATCTTGTTTATATTGCTGTGTTTGGGGTGGCCTTTCTGTATTCTAGCAGTTTGTGGTTCCTCTTTATCGTGGAGGTTCCTCACTGTGGGTGGGGCTGGATGGGTGGCTTGTCAAGGTTTCCTGGTTAGGGAAGCTTGTGTCGGTGTTCTGGTAGGTGGAGCTGGATTTCTTCTCTCTGGAGTGCACTGAAGTGTCCAGTAATGAGTTATGAGATGTCAGTGGGTTTGGAGTGACTTTGGGCAGCCTGTATATTGAAGCTCAAGGCTATGTTCCTGTGTTGCTGGAGAATTCGCGTGGTATGTCTTTCTCTGGAACTTGTTGGCCCTTGGGTGGTGCTTTATTTCAGTGTAGGTATGGACGCATTTGATGAGCTCCTATCAATTAATATTCCCTGGGGTCAGGAGTTCTCTGGTATTCTCAGGATTTGGACTTAAGCCTCCTGCCTCTAGTTTTCAGTTGTATTCTTACAGTAGCCTCAAGACTTCTCCATCTATACAGCACCAATGATAAAACATCTAGGTTAATGATGTAAAGTGTCTCCAGTGGCCAAATGTCCCCTGGAATATAAGACCATCATAGTATAGACCATAAAACACGGATGACAGGAAACACAGACACTAATGTCTTTTTTTTTTAATTGGAGGCTAGTTACTTTACAATATTGTAGTGGGTTTTGCCATACATTGACATGAATCAGCCATAGGTGTACATGTGTTCCCTATCTTGAACCCCCCTCCCACCTCCCTCCCCATCCCATCCCTCAGGGTCATCCCAGTGCACCAGCCCTAAGCACCCTATCTCATGCATCGAACCTGGACTGGTGATCTATTTCACATAATTTTAAAGTAGTGTTAGTCGCTCAGTTGTGTCCAAATCTTTGTGATCCTATGGACTGTAGCCCACCAGGCTCCTCTGTCCATGGAATTCTCCAGGCAAGAATACTGGAGTGGGTTGCCATTCCCTTCTTCTGCAGATCTTTCTGACCCAGGGATTGAACCCAGGTCTCCAGCATTGCAGGTGGATTCTTTACCATCTGAGCTTCCAGGGAAGCTCAGGTTTTGTTTTGATCCTTCTGTGGTTTCAAAAAGAAATTTTTCTGTAGAGTATTTGCCAGCAATAAAATGCAACCCATCCTCAATAACGCAAGAGTTACTTTTAACCAAAACAGAGAAAAGGTGTGGGAAAATCTACTTTTTTCTGGAGCCTCTTACTATTTTTGGATTTGGACCTGAATTCCATTCCTTTTGAAATAAGTCGCTTGGAAGGGAAGCTTACATTTTTTCCCACATGCCAGAAATTGTAGCAACGCCTTTTTCACATTATTCAAAAAGCCACAAACAGCATCCTGAGCTGCAGTCATCTCTGAGTTGAGAAGCATTTCCTTGGGTTTTGCAAGTCTGGACAGAAGGGCTATGAAGCTGGGTGTCCTGGGTGGCATCTGAAACTCCTCTTTAGAGAGACCAGAGCTGACCTAAGAAGATGCTAATCACTCACCTGAACTTCAAGGGCTGACCTCTTTTCACGTGCTGTGCGAAATTGCTTCCATTGTGTCCAACTCTTTGCCATCCTATGGACTGCAGCCCACCAGGTGCCTCAATCCATGGGATTTTTCAGGCAAGAATACTGGAGGGGGTTCCCATTTCCTTCCCCAGGGCATCTTCCCAACCCAGGCACCATACCTGCTTCTCTTATATATCTCCCATTTTGTAGGCAGGTTCCTTACCACTAGCACCACCTGGGAAGACCTCTTTGCATACTAATAGTTTATTAACTTATTCCCAACTGGATCTACTGTTGAAAATATCTGTGATCCAAAAATTCATAAGTAAAACTAAAATCCAGTTGTGAGGACAGCTGCCAAAGAACTTTTGCCTGCTGCCTGGAAATTACTTCCACCCAGAAGATCTGCTTTTTTTTGCTTTTTTTTTTTTTCATTGCCTAGAATGGTGTCCTGGTCCCTGAATTCCCTGATATTCTTCTTCTGTTTTTAGGTTTTGCTTCAGACTTGATGAAGCTCACCTCTAAACCAGAGGGATGGTACATGGCAGAAGAAGCATCAGAGCCTCACTCCACTAAATTGACCCTCCTCTGCATCTTCACATTCACCAGGCTTTTTCCCACAGTTTTATACCTAGCAGTCTAGAAAATAAAGCAATAGTACAGGTAATGGATATATTTTTCAAGATTTTTTTTTTAAGAAAAGCCATTGAGCACATTCCATAATTCATCTGAAGATTTCTCTGGTGCTATCCCTTTTTAAAAAATAAAACTCATGTTTATCTTTCTGTTACGTGTCCATTTGATAGCCTGGTCCAATGTTGGAAGACGATATTGCTGTTAATTTTTCTATTTTACAGGAAAAGAAACTATTAAAAGATCTTGATTGAGAGTATAATTCTAACTGCATCTCAGGGATCCAAACTTTTTCCCCCAGGGCTCTCCTCACATGATTCATACAATCTGTTACACTCAATGTAGTGATATCACCACTGTTAATCATCAGTGTTTTCTGAATGGCTCTACTTTCAGAATGAAGAGTATACATGGAAAGCAAGAGATCAAGGATTATTCTTTAATGAAAGTAACAAGTGTTCATTGCAAATCTTTATCTAAAAGAAATATATAAGTTTTAATAGGTTCAGTTCAGTCACTCAGTCACGTCCGACTCTTTGCAACCCCATGAACCACAGCACACCAGGCCTCCCTGTCCATCACCAATTCCCTGAGTTTACACAAACCCATGTCCATCTAGTCGGTGATGCCATCCAACCATCTCATCCTCTGTCATCCCCTTCTCCTCTTGCCCTCAATCTTTCCCAGCATCAGGGTCTTTTCAAATGAGTCAGCTCTTCACATGAGGTGGCCAAAGTATTGGAGTTTCAGCTTCAACATCAGTCCTTCCAATGAACACCCAAGACTGATCTCCTTTAGGATGGACTGGCTGGATCTCCTTGCAGTCCAAGGGACTCTCAAGAGTCTTCTCCAACACCACAGTTCAAAAGCATCAATTCTTCTGTGCTCAGCTTTCTTTATAGTCCAACTCTTACATCCATACATGACCACTGGAAAAACCATAGGCTTGACTAGATGGACCTAGTTTTTAATAGGTTAAAAATTCAAAGTACAGATTACCTTGTCTGCTATCCAATAAATTAAATTAATATGTAAACATTAGGTTAAAATATGTGATTATAAGAGGGTTAGGTGATGAAATGTACATGCAATTTTTCCACAAAGGCCTTATAAAATCTATTTTTTAAAAAATCCATCTTCAGCATGAGATTATATGAGAGCTTAGGACAAAAGTAGGTTAAAACTGTCCTAATTTATAGCCCATAAGATAGATCTGGCTTTTGCGAGAGGATTTATCGGTACATGAGGAACTTTCAGAGATATAAACATATGCATGCAATTGTGAACTGAATAGTAGAAGTCTAGGCTCAAAAGGGAGTGGAATTCTTTTTGGGCAAAAATATGAGCTATTTTTACTTCACTCACTATCAGAGAAATGCAAATCAAATCAACAATGAGGTACCACCTCATGCTGGTCAAAATGGCTGCTATCAAAAAGTCTACAAACAGTAAATGCTGGAGAGGGTGTGGAGTAAAGGGAACCCTCTTACACTGTTGGTGGGAATGCAAACTAGTACAGCCACTATGGAGAACTGTGTGGAGATCCTTTAAAAAACTGAAAATAGAACTACCATACAACACAGCAAGCCCACAGCTGGGCATATACACAAAGGAAACCAGAATTGAAAGAGACACGTGTACCCCAATGTACACTGCAGCACTGTTTACAATAGCCAGGACATGGAAGCAACCTAGATGTCCATCAGCAGATGAATGGATAAGAAAGCTGTGGTACATATACACAATGGAGTATTACTCAGCCATTAAAAAGAATACATTTGAATCAGTTCTAACAAGGTGGATGAAACTGGAGCCTATTATACAGAGTGAAGTAAGTCAGAAAGAAAAACACCAATACAGTATATGAATGCATATATATGGAATTTAGAAAGATGGTAATGATGATCCTATATGCGAGACAGCAAAAGAGACATAGATATAAAGAATAGATTTTTGGACTCTGTTGGAGAATGCAAGAGTGGGGTGATTTGAGAGAATAGCACTGAAACATGTATATTACCATATGTGAAACAGATCACCAATCCAAGTTGAGCAGCATGAAACAGGCCGCTCAAAGCTGACGCACTGGAACATCCCAGAGGGATGGGATGGGGAGGGAGGCAGGAGAGGGGTTTGGGGTGGGGGACACATGTACACCTGTGGCTAATTCATGTCGATGTATGGCAAAAACCACCACAGTTTGTAAAGTAATTAGCCTCCAATTAAAATAAATTAATTAATTAAAAACGAGCTATTTTTATTTTTTATTGGAGTATAGTTGTTTTACAGTGTTGTGATTTTTCTGTACAACAAAGTGAATCATCCATATTTATACATGTATCCCCTCTTTTCTGAGTTTCCTTCCCATTTAGGTCAACACGGAGCACTGAGTAGGGTTCCCTGAGCTCTACAGAAGGTTCTCTTTAGTTACCGATTTTAAGACTACGAGCCATCTGAGTCATCCTGACACCAGGCAAATAGTAGACAGAGATCTAACTTGTCTCATCCCTTCAACTCCACTCTGTAGGCCTGGGTTTGAGTCCACTCATAAAGAAAAATGCTCAAATTATTACACTGTCCTTCAAGTGAGTATGGAAAAGATGCTTTGATGTTTTTGCTTTTTTTGTTGCTGTTGTTTTCTTCAGAGATTGGAAACTCACAGCAGACCTACAAACACTCAACTCAGTGCTTGAAATCTCAAAATTTAGATATAGCAAGACATTTAATACAAGGTACTGGCCTCGAAAATGGGAAAGCTAGTAGATCATCACATCATTTGTCTGGAACTCAGTGTTGCTGAGAAATGGCAATATTGGCCCAAAACACAGAAATAATTCCTCTCTCCTGTCCTTCATCTCCAAAGCCCTGACCAAGAATAATGAGTAAGAAGTTTTTTAATTAAACAATGATAAAAACACTCTTCAATAGGCCAGGTCAAATAAGATCAAAAGAGAATCTAAGGAAACAAGACATGACGTTTTTGAGAACCTACTGGTATGACTTTGAAACTATATATCAAATGACTCAGCAATATGGTTGAGAAAACACACAGAAAACCTCTGCAGGAAAACAAAGTGGAATGTCAGTAAAAGGTAATGTCAAAATGGTTGATAAATGTATTTCATTTCCCACTTGCCTTACAGAACGTACTAGGGATGTTGGCACCTTTGAAGGCCCAGTCTCTCCTAGTCAGTATCCCCACGCTCAACAGAGCATGACATTAAATAGAAAATTTTAAACACCATGAAAAGTGGAGAGAGAACACAGAAGAGGAAGAGGTTTATATTTTAGTATTAATACTACAATGGTGCTTTCTCCTATTTTTTGAAAAGGAGATTCTGCATTTTCACTTAGCACTGAGCCCAGCAGATTATGTAGCCAGCCTTACCTAGGACATTCAAAATCTAAAGATCCCTCCCCCCCAGACAGTGATCAGTGTTCACGGGATTTCTGGGAGATGAACTGTTCAGGTACAAAGCTGGAAGGGACCCAACAGGAGGTTCACAGCTCTCCTGGAGACTGAACCTTGAAGCATCCTAATGAAGACAAAATTCTGAAAAGTATACTCTGTATGACTCTCCTAAAACAAATTGCCAAGCCCCAGAGAAAATCCTGAGAGTATATTTTGAGATATTCCAAGAGGATGTCTACTATAGACTCTTATATCTATCAAACCAATAAATTATCTTTGCTGCTTAAATGAATTTATGTTGGTCTCCTGTAACTTTGGATTGAAAGAGTCCTGAGCTATGGAGTCTTGAGGTTGGTGGTTGCTGAGAAGGGTGATTTCCAATCTCATCCCTCACATGCTGGAATTCTCATGAGTTCCAAGAATGGAGGCTGTTGGGGAGAGGTCCATTACATCAGATCAGGCTGATACCCTGGAGTCCTGTCCCACGTTGACTGAAGATCATACTCAAAGAAAATTTTTAGTTAAAGGAAAGTTTAGTCCAAAGTCCACCCAGAATAATAAAAACAGTCAAGACAGGAGACCAGTTTTGACAGGAAGATAATCTCAAACAATTGATTAAGATTGTTGCATCTTAATGCAACAGAAAAGAAATTTCTAAATAGTCCTTTTAGCAATAACATTTACGGGAAGAGAAGATTTACTCTTACAGAAGGGTTCACCCTGGATTTTATTAATGATTCACAACTTTGGCAATAGCTTCAAGGCAATTTTGGAAGGAAGAGAGAAGAATCAGAGGCACAGTACAAAGAACAAACTTATGACTGCTTTGCCCTCAAGAGACAGAGGGCTTGACAGTTTGGCTTATAGAATTTGCTTTGGGATTTAGACTGTATACTGATATATCATTGCTGAAAATGATTCCAAAGGCAAAAGTCTTTCTAATTTGGTTCTGGAGGACCTTATTTTACTTGATAGCAAAACTCAGTATTGTAAAGAATCTGTGATGTGTTTTTTATGTCGCGTTCTCCTTTGTTCATGCTGTTTACTGTTCTAAGCGCTTTCACATACTTTATCCCATTTAATGTTATATCTCTGGGAGATGGATTACTGTTCCCATTTTGCAGAAATTGAGACTCAGAGAGGTTAGATACATCTCAGGGAGAACTAGTGAGTCCCAGACTCACCCAGGGGTGTCTGCCTGTCTGTAGTGTCCATTTTGTGTTACACAATTTCTCACAATCCAAAGAGGCCCTGGATGCTCCCAACTTCTAGAGAATTTTTTTTAATGAGGCAAGAGGAGGCACATACTACCAACCAACACTAACTGTATGTTGTCTTTTTTTTTTTCTCTCCATTTATAAAGGGAAAAATAGCATTACTATCCTGACTTCATTCTCTTGACTTTGTTTTCCCAAAAGACAGCATCCTTGTGAGTTCAAAACAAAAATTTATCTGATCATTACTCAGAGCAAGAGGAAAGGGGGGAGGTTTAAAAATACTTTAGTTTAAGATCTCTGTTTTGAAAGAATGGTTTCGATAAAATTCCACAAACATGTGGATACAGTAGGGGAGGGGGAGGGTGGGACAAACTGGGCGGTTAGGATTGATGTATATACACTAACATGTGCAAAATAGGTAGCTAGAGGGAGCTGCTATAGAGTGCAAGGAGCTCAGCTTGGTGCTCTGTAAAGACCTAGACGGGTGGGGTGGGAGGGAGGCTCAAGAGGGAGGGGATGGGTGTATACATATAGCCGATTCACTTTGTTGTACAGCAGAAACTAACACAACACTGTGAAGCAGTTATATGCCAGTAAAAAGAAAACAAACAAAGCTTTTAAAAACTCCAAGTTACACATACTGAGTATAAAATTTTGTCATGTGTGTGTGTACGTAAGTGCACACATGTGTATATATCGTATACCTACCGAGTCAGGCTAAGGGAGACTCTGAACGTTTTAGAAATGCCTGGAAACTAGGTGAACTGTGTGGCTGTCCCTGGACCTTGGATGAACTGAGACTTCATAGCACAGTCTGCTCTGGACTATGCAAGCTTTATGCCATTGTGCACACTGAAATTTTCCAGGTTTCTTCCAATTAATGGACTATTTAGAGTAAGCAAGAGAAAACATGAGTAATATTTTCATCTTTGTTCAAGTTAAAAACTTTGATCAAAAATGCCACAGAGACCTGAATGAACAAGGTTGCTATGTCTTCGCAGTCACACTTGCACCCTTTGCCACCTCTCTTAGTCACTCGTCGTGTCCAACTCTTTGTGATCCCATAGACTGTAGCTGCCAGGATCCTCTATCCATGGGATTCTCCAGGCAAGAATACTGGAGTGGATTGCCATTCCCTTCTTCGGGGGATCTTCACGACCCCAGGGACCGAACCTGGGTCTCCCACATTGCAGGCAGACACTTTACTGTCTGAGACCCCAGGGAAGCCCTTGCCACCTCTCTAGCATGAAAACAAAACAAAACGGCTTAAACACCAGAGGGCAACATTGTTCCTCAAATATATACCCAAACCACAAGCTAGGGATGTATAAAATCCCTCAGTAATTTTGTCTTCCCTTTAAGAAGACTTCCTTTCAGTATACACAATTAGATGACTTTGGAGGTATACATATACCTGTGAAACCATCTCTTCCAAAAGTTTTATCCTGCACTCCTCCTCCCAGCCCCGACCGCTTCTCTGTATCTAGAACACTTAACATGAGATCTACCCTCTCAACAAGTTTCCAAGCGGACAACACAGTCCTGTTAGCCATATAATTCACATGGTACAGCGGATCTCTAGAACTTGTTCATCTTGTGTAATCAAAGCTTTATACCTGTTGAACAAAATTCCCCATCCCCCTTGCAAGCTTCTCCCCCACCACCATTTTATCCTGTCTCTATGAGCTGATCATTTTCAATAGCTAAGTGGAATCAGGCAGCATTTGTCCTTCTGTGATGGGTTTATTTCACTAACATAATGTCCTCCATGTACATCTATGTTGTCTTAAATGGCAGGATTTCGATTTTTAAAGCTTGAGTAATATTTATCTGTATGTATCTATCACCTTTCCTTTATCCATTCATCCATCAATGGACACTTAGGCTGTTCCCACATCTTAGTTACAGGGAATAAACTTGCAGTGAACCTGGGAGTCCAGATATCTCTTTGAGATTCTGATTTTAATTCTTTTGGGTATATACCTGATATAGGATCACCGGATCATAGGCTTCCACATATATTTTCTGGAGAAAATTCCATACTGTTTTCTCAGTTCAGTTCAGTCACTCAGTCATGTCCAACTCTTTGCAATCCCATGGATTGCAGCACGCCAGGCTTCCCTGTCCATCATCAGCTCCTGGAGCTTGCTCAAACTCATGTCTATTGAGCCAGTGATGTCATGCAACCATCTCATCCTCTGCCGTTCCCTTCTCCTCCTGCCCTCAATTTTTCCCAGAATCAGGGTCTTTTCCAATGAGTCAGTTGTTCACATCAGGTGGCCAAAGTATTGGAGCTTCAGCTTCAGCATCAGTCTTTCCAATGAATATTTGGAAGGACTGATTTCCTTTAGGGCTGACTGATTGGATCTCTTTGCAGTCCATGGGATTCTAAAAAATCTTCTCCAACACCACAGTTCCAAAGACTTACCTTTGTCGGCAAAGTAATGTCTCTGCTTTTTAACATGCTAAGTTGGTCACAGCTTTTTTTCCAAGGAGCAAGCATCTTTTATTTCATGGTTGTAGTCACCATCTGCAGTGATTTTGGAGCCCCAAAAAATAAAGTCGGTCACTATTTCCATTGTTTCCCCATTTATTTGCCATGAAGTGATGGGACCGGATGCCACAACCTTAGTTTTTTAAATATTGAGTTTTAAGCCAGCTTTTTCACTCTCCTCTTTCACTTTCGTCAAGAGGCTTTTTAGTTCCTCTTCACTTGCTGCAATAAGGGTGGTATCATCTTCGTATCTGAGGTCATTGATATTTCTCTTGGCAATCTTGATTCTAGCTTGTGTTTCATCCAGCCTGGCATTTTGCATGATGTATTTGGCATACAAATTAAATAAGCAGGGTTGCAATATACAGCCTTGATGTACTCCTTTCCCAATTTTGAACCAATCTGTTGTTCCATGTCCAGTTCTAACTGTTGCTTCTTGACTTGCACACAGATTTCACAGGAGGCAGGTAAGGTGGTCTGGTACAGATAGTTTATTCAGATACTGTGGATAATCCACCTTGGTTCCTAGCAATGGCCAAACTCTCTGTTCATCTACCACTTACCACAACCTCTCATCTATTCAAGGACATTCCTTCAGCTCTTTATGAAAACCACCTTTTTCTGGAAATACTTTCCCTCATCACCATGAAAAAAATTGCATCCAAAATCTGTATTTCTTCCCCATACATTATGTTGCATTTCTGCTTTTCTTACTAACTACTTTTTTCCTCATAGAAAGTGTACTCCACACATGCCAGTAATTTTTTCTGCTTCACTTACTTCATACTAAACTGGGAAAATTCACTTTTACTAAACCAAGTTTAGAATAGTGACTGTCATATATATATATATATACATATATACACACACACATAGATATGTACGTATATATGTATGTATATACCTTCATGTATGTGTGTGTATGTGCATATATGTATATTTATGTAGGCTGCTGTGCTGTGCTTAGTCACTCAGTCGACTAAGCCTGGTGAGCCATAGCCCACCAGGCTCTTCTGTTCATGGGGATTCTCCAGGCAAGAATACTAGAATGGGTTGCTATGCCCTCCTCCAGCAGATCTTCCCAACCCAGGGATGGAATCCAGGTCTCCTGCATTGCAGGTGGATTCTTTACCAGCTGAGCTACCTGGGAAGCTCCATATATATGTATATGGCACTAGGAAATAATGTATTATTTTCTGTGTATTTCACCTTAAACTCAACATGTCCAAGACCAGTCTTAGCATCTTTTCTATCTTCTGCACTTTCTGGTTGGTAGGAAGCGCTAGCAAATACGAAGAAAACAATCTGAAAGACATTCCACCACCATCACACTTACCTCACTTCACTTTAAATAAGTGTTTAGTTGTTTTTCATCTTCATCTGACTTGATATTAGTGAGAGAAGGGGCCTGGTTTATCTTCCCCACCATTGTGGACTCAATAGTCTGCCAATAATCTATCATGTGGTGGGAGTTTAGTAAATCTTGGTCAGATAGATGTCACTGAATACATTCTAGATTCCTTCCTTTCTTTCATTCCTCACTTTCCAAGAGTCATCAAGCTCTTGATTCTATCCTAAAAGTCTTTCTAATGGTAATTGCTGCTGCTGCTGCTGCTGCTGCTAAGTCACTTCAGTTTGTGTCCGACTCTGTGCGACCCCAAAGACGGCAGCCCACCAGGCACCCCCGTCCCTGGGAATCTCCAGGCAAGAACACTGGAGTGGGTTGCCATTGCCTTCTTCAATGCATGAAAGTGAAAAGTGAAAGTGAAGTTGCTCAGTCGTGTCCGACTCTTCGCAACCCCATGGACTGCAGCCTACCAGGCTCCTCCGCCCACGGGATTTTCCTTGTCTGTCTAATGGTAACAGGGAACAGCGAAACCTGACTCTATTTTGTATCTGTGGCTTTTTCTTTAACCTTTGCCTTTTGTTGCTTTTGTTATTATAATCACTAGATGGATTCTGTCTATAGCTGTAGGCATACATACTGGCCTCTCTCAGGGAACCTGCCACTCTACCTGAATGTTAAAGTGTCTTTGTTCAGCACATGGGAGACATTCTGCCCTTGCCCACCTGTGAATGGCTGCAGAAAAGAAATTAACACACTCACTCTCTGATGTTGGCCAAGCCAAGAGATATTTTGCAAGACTAATGGCCTTCTTGGACTTCTCAGGTATTGCAGTGGTAAAGAATCTGCCTGCCAATGCAGGGGATGCAATAGACTTGAATTTGATCCGTGGGTGGCTGGAGAAGGAAATGGCAACCCACTCCAGTATTCTTGTCTAGAAAATCCCATGGACAGAGGAGCCTGGTAGGCTAGACAGTCCATGGGGTCACAAACAGTTGGACACGGCAGACCACTCAATGGTCTTTTTACTTCCTCGTCTCCTTCTCTTCTCTGTCCTATAAAAAAACCTGACATCCAGACCCCAGTAATATGGTACTCTAGGGTACCCAACATCTTCTTGGACACCAAATAAAGTCATTATTCCTGTCTCAGCACCTCGTCTCCCGATTATTGGCCTGTCAGAGCAGTGAGCAGATGGGTTTGGATTCGGTAATCAACCCTTCTTCCTTACCCCAGCTTAGTCCACCCCTCTCCCATTATTCACAAAAATTCTTGCAACAACATACTAAGGACACTCTGCACCCAGATGTACCCCACTCCTGTTCATCCTTCTGCCTGATATCGTGACTTTCTAAGTATCTTGCTTTCATCCCTAAAACGGTCTCCCTTGCCTGAGCACGAAGTCTAACGTTCTTTGCAAGTTCTGAGGTGCACCTCTTCCCCTTCAACCCCCACTTTCCACGCAAGGCCAAAAGCATTCGTGTTTCCCTCGGCAAGCCCTGTCCTGCCTCCACACCCTTACCTGTGCTGTGCCATTCACCTGGAGCCCTAACACGTACCTGTCCAGCTCTGCTGAATTCACTCCCGCTCACAGTCCCACTGCGCCAGGACATCCCTCGGCGGCAGCTCACATCTCTGCTCTGGGGCTCTGTTTCTCTTTCTCCCCAACCTGTGCCTTGAGGGCAGGAGTTCTCCACAGTTCCTCTTTGTGTCCCGCGAGCCTCACTTGGTCCCTCTGTGAGGACAAGCCCTGGACTATTTGCTGAACAGAGCTTGTGAACACATCTTCATTTACGGGTCTACACTTACCCCTCCCTGCTTTCAGTTTGCTTTGTTACTCTGCTTTCAATGCTTATGAAGTTGTTAAATTGTTATCCTCACATAATGACTGTAAAGCAGTCTTTCTTTTCAAAAGCACACATCAGAATTTTATTGTGATAACTGGATTGGGAAAACTGAGATCCAAGAGTTGACTGAATTTTCAGTTTATCAAGACATGAGGTTTCCTTGACTGGAAAACTCAAGGGCAGAGGGGGACACCCCCTCAGTTCCCCGTGCCTGGAATCGCCCTGTTCCTTGGACATGGCTGCTTATCATTGCGGCAAACGGAAAAGGGGTGCCCGTGTTTCTCTCCAAGGATGCCTTTGGATGGGCTGAATTTTGTCTCCCCCAAAATTCATATGTTGAAGTTCTAACCCCTAGTCCTTCACAATGTGACTGTATTTGGAGAAAGGGTCTTTACAAGGGTAATTAGGCTAAAATGAAATCATGACGGTGAACTCCAATTCAATATGATTAATATTGTAAGGAGGGGAAATTTCTGAACACAGAGGCATGCAGAGGGAAGATCCCAGGAAGTTTTTGCTGTTCAGTCACTAAGGCATGTCCAACTCTTTTCAACCCCTCAGACTGTAGCCCTCCAGGTTTCCATGAAGACAAAGGGAGAAGACAGCCATTAACAAGCCAAGGACAGAGGCCTCAGGAATATACCATCCCTGTTGACACCTCGACCTCAGATTTCCACCATCCAAAATTTTTTAAGGCCCTCAGTCTGGCTGTTCATTATCGTAGCCCTTGTTGTTCAGTCACTTCAATTCAATTCAGTTCAGTTCAGTCGCTCAGTCGTGTCCAACTCATTTCGATCCCATGAATTGCAGCACGCCAGGCCTCCCTGTCCATCACCAACTCCCAGAGTTCACTCAGACTCACGTCCATCGAGTCAGTGATGCCATCCAGCCATCTCATCTTCTGTCGTCCCCTTCTCCTCCTGCCCCCAATCCCTTCCAGCATCAGAGTCTTTTCCAATGAGTCAACTCTTCGCATGAAGTGGCCAAAGTACTGGAGTTTCAGCTTTAGCATCATTCCTTCCAAAAAAATCCCAGGGCTGATCTCCTTCAGAATGGACTGGTTGGATCTCCTTGCAGTCCAAGGGACTCTCAAGAGTCTTCTCCAACACCACAGTTCAAAAGCATCAATTCTTCGGCGCTCACCCTTCTTCACAGTCCAACTCTCACATCCATACATGACCACAGGAAACACCATAGCCTTGACTAGATGGACCTTTGTTGGCAAAGTAATGTCTCTGCTTTTCAATATGCTGTCTAGGTTGGTCATAACTTTCCTTCCAAGGAGTAAGCATCTTTTAATTTCATGGCTGCAGTCACCATCTGCAGTGATTTTGGAGCCCAAAAAATAAAGTCTGACACTGTTTCCACTGTTTCCCCATCTATTTCCCATGAAGTGATGGGACCAGATGCCATGATCTTAGTTTTCTGAATGTTGAGCTTTAAGCCAACTTTTTCACTCTCCTCTTTCACTTTCATCAAGAGGCTTTTGAGTTCCTCTTCACTTTCTGCCATAAGGGTGGTGTCATCTGCATATCTGAGGTTATTGATATTTCTCCCAGCAATCTTGATTCCAGCTTGTGCTTCATCCAGCCCAGTGTTTCTCATGATGTACTCTGCATAGAAGTTAAATAAGCAGGGTGACAGTACACAGCCTTGACATACTCCTTTTCCTATTTGGAACCAGTCTGTTGTTCCATGTCCAGTTCTAACTGTTGCTTCCTGACCTGCATATAGGTTTCTCAAGAGGCAGGTCAGGTGGTCTGGTATTCCCATCTCTTTCAGAATTGTCCACAGTTTATTGTGATCCACACAGTCAAAGGCTTTGACATAGTCAATAAAGCAGAAATAGATGTTTTTCTGGAACTCTCTTGCTTTTTCCATCATCCAGCGGATGTTGGCAATTTGGTCTCTGGTTCCTCTGCCTTTTCTAAAACCAGCTTGAACATCTGGAAATTCACAGTTCACGTATTGCTGAAGCCTGGCTTGGAGAATTTTGAGCATTACTTTACTAGCGTGTGAGATGAGTGCAGTTGTGCGGTAGTTTGAGCATTCTTTGGCATTGCCTTAGTAATGTCCAACTCTTTTGTGGCCCCATGGACTGTACCCCACCAGGCTCCTCTGTCCATGGGATATCCCAGACAAGAATACCCAGGAGGGGGTTGCCATTTCCTTCTCCAAGGGCTCTTCTCCACCCAGGGACCAAACCCAACTCTATTGCACCTTCTGCATTGGCAGGTGGATTCTTTACCACTGAGCCTCCTGGAAATTAAGTCACTTATTTCTGTATAATAGGGGGGGGGAGCAACAATTTTAAATAAAGGCACTTTTATGTCATGAAATTTTACCTTAGTATTTTAAAAATTGAAAGAATTTTATGCACTACTGTAGTGGAATCAGCCATACATAAATGCATGCTAACTCGCCTCAGTTGTGTCCGCCTCTTTGTGACTACATGTACTGTAGCCCACCAGGCTCCTCTGTCCATGAGATTCTCCAGGCAGGAATACTGGAGTGGCTTTCCATTTCTTCTCCAGGAGATCTTCCCAACCCAGGGATCAAACCCACATCTCCTGAGGTTCTTGCACTGTCGGTGGATTCTTTACCACAGAGCCACCACTCAAAGTGCAAAGTCAAAGTCGCTCAGTCGGACTCTTTGTGGCCCCATGGACTGTATAATCCATGGAATTCTCCAGGCCAGAATACTGGAGTGGGTAACTGTTCCCTTCTTCAGGGAATCTTCCCAACTCAGGGATTGAACCCAGGCCTCCCACATTGCAGGTGGATTCTTTACCAGCTGAGCCACCAGGGAAGTCCAAGAATACTGGAGTGAGTAGCCTATCCCTTCTCCAGAGGATCTTCCTGACCCAGGAATGGAACCAGGGTCTCCCGCATTGCAGGCAGATTCTTTACTGGGGAAGCTCCAAACCAGTCATATTTATTAGCTAATTTGAACTTTCCTTAGAGAAAAAAATACACTTCACACTTCGTTTGCTCAAAAAACCAAGTCATCATTGTTACTTTTTAATTTTAACTTGGATATCTTCTCTCAAGTTTGCACCATGGTTTTGCAGAACTCCGCTCCTTTCTCCAGCTCCCAGCAAACCACCTTTGATTATAACTTCAAGTGCCTAGTTCTGACCCAGAATCTCCTGACCCACCTGCCCACATGCCTGGTTGGTCTGAACTTTCCACCCAGAACTCTGAGACTTCCTGAAAGCATCTTCCACAGAAAATCAAGGCCCTGCCAGGCCTTGACAGCTTTGCTGCTGGAATCACACTGACACAGAATAATTCTTGATGATCTTTGATAAAGATTGCAGGTGGTAGCTCAATTGGTAAAGAATCTGCCTGCAATGCAGGAGCCGGGGTTTCGATCCCTGGATCAGGAAGATCCCCTGGAGAAGGGAATGGCCACCCACTCCAGTATTCTTGCCTGGAAAATTCCATGGAGAGAGGAAGTTGGCAGGCTATAGTCCATGGGGTCGGTTAGAGTTGGCCACAGCTGATCGACTAACACACACACACACACACACACACACACACACACCCCACACACACACACACATCTTTGTTAAGTGACTCTCTATGCCTCTCTCCTCTCTGAAGGTAAGTTAGGGAATGATGTATTAAAATGGTGTTTTCTTTTAGGGGTAAGGAAAGAGAGACCTTGAAGAAGATAGGATTTTACTTTAACTTTTTATTTTGTATTGGAGTATTCCTGGGCTTCCCAGGTGGCACTAGTGGTAAAGAAGCTGCCTGCCAACCCCTGATACTTAAGAGACGTGGGTTGGCTCCCTGGGTCGGGAGATCCACTAAAGGAGGCACGGCAACTCACTCCAGCATTTGTGCCTGGAGAATCCCGTGGACTGAGGATTCTGGTGGGCTACAGTCCATAGGGTCGCAGAGAGCAACTGCTGCTGCTGCTGCTGCTAAGTCGCTTCAGTCGTGTCTGACTCTGTGTGACCCCACAGACGGCAGCCCACCAGGCTCCTCCGTCCCTGGGGTTCTCCAGGCAAGAACACTGGAGTGGGTAGCAACAACAAAAGAGTTGATTGACAATGTTGTGATAGTTTCAGGGGAACAGCAAAGGGACTCAGCCATGCATATACTTACATCCATTTCCCCAAACTCCCCTCCCATCCAGGCTGCCACATAATATTGAGCAGAGTTCCCTGTGCTGTTCAGTAGGCCCTTGTTGGTTATCCATTTTAAATATAGCAGCATGTACATATCCATCCCAAGCTCCCTAACTATCCCTTCCCCTCTTTCCCCCTGGCAACCATAGGTTCATCCTCTAAGTCTGTGAATCTCTTCCTTTTTGTAAATAAGTCTGTTTGTATCATTTCTTTTTAGACTCTGCATATAAGGAGTGTCATATGATATTTCTCCTTCTCTAAGACAGAGAAGGAATTATTGTTGATGAATTACTTTGGGCTTCCCTCCCCACCCTCCCTGCCTCCCTACATGACCGGAGGAGGCAACTGCAAGGACCCAGCACTGCCAAAATACACTGGCTGAATGGAACCACAGTGCCGCCACAGTGCCAGACCCTCAACCTTCGGATGACGCAAGATGCTGGTACAAGTTAGTCATGTGCAGACAAGGGTGGCTGTTGACGAGCTTTTCTTGCCTGGATTCCAAATATCACCACCTACACTGTACCAAGCCAAGAACTGAAATGACAGGACTCATCCCTTCGTCCCTTGATAGAGCAACCATCTCTTGAACAAGACTTGTGGCTTGTTCAAACCGTGCTAGCTGCAGCAGGAACAACTTGGAGGGAAACAGCATCCATGGTCATCTGTCAATAACTCACAATTTAATGGGGAAGAGGACAATTCCCAAACAATATGGAAACCCAGTGAAAGACATGCAGCATAAAAAAAGAAGGAAAAAAGAGCTTGTAACCCAGAGAACAGGGGGAGGAGACCAAGAGCTCCTGGAAAAGGCAATGCCTGAACTGAATGTTGTACTTGAAGTCTCAGAGAGCAAATATTTTTTCAAGCTCAGGAAAGTCCCTGTGTTACCAGAAGCCAACTTGTTCCACCAACACCCTCAATTCCCTTTGGAAAATAGGCTTCAGAGCTGTGCTTTCCTTATGGAATTAAATTTTGTCCATTTGCTTTGACTTCTCCTTCTCGGAGGAATGAAACCATAAATCCTGTTCACAAAATAGGTATTTCTCGACTTTCAAAACTTTGGTTGGGAAAACATCCATTTCCTGCTCAGTTAAATAAGGCTCTCGCAGATGCTGGTTCTCACCCTGCTGCCAAAGCCATTACGCACGTGGGCTGTGGTGTTTGGACAGACTTTAAATAGGACCATTGAATCCCCACGGGTGTGTCCTGATGTGATCATTGCTTTGGGGACAGGTTATTGTCCAAGATGTTCAGCTTAAAATACATTTTGCATATCGTGCAAATTGCTTGGAAAACAAATCCTTGGTGAACTGCCTATAAAATTCCTAGCACAGGCTAAGTCATATCCTTGAGTACTTCGTTTTTCCATTGGACTCAACTTCCCAAGAGCTTTTAAAAAAATTAGAGACTTTAATTAAAGGTAAGTTGTATTACTCTCATCCTAAAGGTGGAGAAACAGAGACATGAAAATGAACCACGCTCGGCTGCGAAAAGTGTTGATACAAAATCCATTGGTGGATGCGAATTTGGATGTTTCATTAGATGTCACTATTTCTTCATTTCTCTTCCATAAGATATGTTTCCATGTTCATGATGCAGTTCAACAAATCTGTAGAAGTGAATGCAGAAGAAAAGGGAATCTATTAAGATTGATGCCAGGATTGCCGTCATTGTGCTTTGACTATATAGCGCATTATATATGAACACCATGCCTTTAATATCTTTCTGATATCATATTTATGCTATGCCTCAAGATAGCATATTGTGGGCCATACACAAGCCTATTTCTGGTCTCCATAAAATACATTCTAAGGCTATCTTGATACTGTTAGGCTGCTTTCATGCAAATCTATTGCTCTATTAACTTATTTTTAATTTATAGTCCATACCACTGAATATTCACTAAGAAATACACTGTCAATAAAACAGTTTGCACACTGCTGTTTATATCAGCAGTATTTATAATAGCCAAAATAAGGTGCATCCTAAGCAACATGTATATACATTGAAATACTATTCACCCATAGAGAAAAAATGAAAGGTTGCCATTTGCAACAACATGAATTGACCTGGAGGGGGTTATGTTTTGAGAAATAAATCAGACAGAGAAAGACAAACACTATATGTTAACACCTACATGTAAACTAAAAAATAAACTAGTGAATATAACGTAGAAGAAACAGACTCACAGGTATAGAGAACAAATTAGTGGTTGCCCTTGGGGAGGGGCAAGATAGGGTTGGAGGATTAAGAGATACAAACTATTATACATAAAACAAATATGCTAAATAAGAATATATTGTGCAGCACAGGGAATGTAGCCAATATGTTATAATAACTATAAATGAAGTAAAATCTATAAAAATTTTATATCACTATGTTGTATACCTGAAACTAACATAATATTGTAAATGAACTGTGTGTGTCTGTCTGTCTGTCTGAGTGGGCTCAGTTGTGTCCAGCTCCTTGCAACCCCATGGACTGTAACCCTCTAGGCACCTCTGTCTGTGGAATCTTCCAGGCAAGAATACTGGAGTGGGTTGCCATTTCCTACTCCAGACATCATCCCAACCTAAGGACTGAACCCAGGTCTCCTGCAGTAGCAGGCAGACTCTTTACCACTGAGCCACCAGGGAAGCCCCATAAATCAACTATACCTCAATCACTCTGCAACCCCATGGACTCCAGCCCTCCAGGCTCTTCTGTCCATGGGATTCTCCAGGCAAGTATGCTAGAGTGGGTTGCCATTGCCTTCTCCAGGGGATCTTCCAACCCAGGGATTGAACTGAGGTCTCCTTCATTACAGGCAGACTCTTTACCATCTGAGCCACCAGGGAAGCCCTTGGACCAACCTACAAAAAAAAAAAAAAATTGAGTAACAGTCAAGTGGAAATATCCTTTGACTGTTGAATTTGGGGATGCTTTACTCAGTAAAATGTTCACTCCTGAAGATAATTAATTAAAAAGAAGAGGCCAAACCTTTGCAGGAGGGCTTCCCGTGATCAAGTGTAATCCTTGGTCATTCCAGTTATTGCCATGGCCCAGCAGTTGATGATATATTCCCAAGGCAGGGGAGCACTCTCCCCAGGTGGGGGAATTGTGGGCGGCCTCCCAGCAGGGAGCCGTCTTCTCAGCAGCTGTTCCGCTGCCTCATCATCTGGGCGCAGGTGCCTGAGCCACTTCAAGATGCAGCTTCGCATCCTCAGACTGCCAGCTGCTGCTGGTGGGGAAACTAATAAATCCACCTTCCAGCTCCCATCCTCCCTCCTAAGTGCCAGGCCCTGTGCCACACCCTAAAAGTGGAGAAGTGAGAGAGGTTAATTGAAAGATGCTTGCTCCTTGGGAGAAAAGCAATGACAAATCTAGACAGCGTATTAAAAAGCAGAGATGTTACTTTGCCAACAATGGTCCGTCTAGTTAAAGCTATGGTTTTGCCAATAGTCCTGTGTGGATGTGAAAGCTGGACAATAAAGAAGACTGAGCACCGAAGAATTGGTGCTTTTGAACTGTGGTGTTGAAGAAGACTCTTGAGAGTCCCTAGGACTGCAAGGAGTTCCAACCGGTCCATCCTAAAAGAGATCAGTCCTAAATATTCATTGGAAGGACTGATGTTGAAGCTGAAACTCCAATACTTTGGCCACCTGATGGGAAGAACTGACTCATTGGAAAAGACCCTGATGCTGAGAAAGATTGAAGGCAGGAGGAGAAGGGGAAGACAGAGGATGAGATGGTGGATGTCATCACCGACTTGATGGACATAAGTTTGAGCTAATTCCAGGAGACAGTGAAGGACAGTCTGCAGTCCATGGGGTCACACAGGGTCGGGAAGATCTCCTGGAAGAGGAAATGGCAATCCACTCCAGTATTCTTGCCTGGACAATCCCTTGGACAGAGTAGCTTGGAGGGCTACAGTCTATAGGGTTACACAGAGTCAGGCATGACTGAACTGACTAAGCACACACATGTGTTTATAAAAGGCGTCTCTGGCTGCTAGGCAGAGACAGTATTAGAGACAACAGGACATCATGATAGTAACCAAGCCACTGTCTATGTTCAAGTAGAGCCGTAGAAAGAGCGGGAACAGAGTCATGGGCATGCCAAAGGAAAGGAGAAAGGAGTCAGGCTCTCTGAGCTGATCCCAGGCAGTCGGAAGTATCTGATTTTCTTTTAAATAAGCCACACTGGGTCCAACTCCCTCTCATATATTGTCCTCTGCCTTCCATCCTCCAGATTTAAATTCTTCACCCATCCCACACTCTTAATCCCTCTGGCAGCAACCCCAGACAAATCACAGAGAAGAGAGAGCCCCACAGAGGGAGGAGATCTGTCTGTTCACCCAAGGCGATCCCTGCAGTACCCTGAAAATTGAGAGTGAAAGCCAAGGGCCTTCTGCAATGGAGGGTGTGCCCTTGAGAGGGGAAAAGGTCATTCCCCAAACCCCACCATCCCCAGTGTTCTCCAGGCAGGAAGAGCCGTAAGCCGTCCTGTGAACCTTCTCTGCCTCCTGCAAGCAGACTTGCCAACAGCAGCAACACTCTGCAGTGTGAACAAGCCACCCCTTCCTTCCAGGGTAAGTGATGAACTAGAAACAGAGTTACACTCCTTTCTGTTTCACCAAAGATCTGCTATCGAACCCTAAAACAAAAGCCTCTTGTCTCATTATTTTCCATCCACAAAATGAGTCTTTTGATAGCTTGGGTGGAGATAGAGAACTCCAATCATTATATGATTTCAGCATTCAAAGAAATTAAGATAGAAATTCACAAAATCTAAAAAATAATAATAATTTAATAGTAATCTAGTAATAGTCCTTCAATACTCCCTGTAAGTCAGACTCTAAGCACACATAGAAGGCAATGGCACCCCACTCCAGTACTCTTGCCTGGAAAATCTCATGGATGGAGGGGCCTGGTAGGCTGCAGTCCATGGGGTCATGAAGAGTCGGACACGACTGAGAGACTTCACTTTCAGTTTTCACTTTCGTGCATTGGAGAAGGAAATGGCAGCCCACTCCAGTGTTCTTGCCTGGAGAATCCCAGGGATGGGGAAGCCTGGTGGGCTGCCGTCTATGGGGTCGCACAGAGTTGGACATGACTGAAGTGACTTAGCAGCAGCAGCAAGCACACATATGGAACCCAACACTGCCAACTCCTCAGTGAGTAGGGTAATATGATTTCTGTTTTACAGAAGAGGGAACAGAGGTTGTAAGTGGATACCATGACTTGTCCAAGGATACAGAAGGAATCTGACTGGGTTGTGACTTGAACCCAGTTCTGGTCTGACCCTGGAGCATCCATTCTCAATCAGGACACCCCCACTGCTTCCCTAGCTGCTGGTTCTTTCTGAATTGGAGGGAAATTATGAGCTCCATCTACTCACAGTATCCTAGCATAGGTGCTCCTGATGGCACCAACAGGAAAAGGCTGAAAATTTAATTACAGTAAGTCTTCCCATGTGGCGCTACTGGTAAAGAACTCTCCTGCCAAGACATAAGAGACAGAGGATCGTGGTGGGCTACAGTCCATGGAGTTGCAAAGAGTCGGACATGACTGAAGCAACTTAGCATGCACACATGAAACAAGGGAGGCATTTATCCTCTAAATACCAAATGTGTAAGCTAGGCTAGTGTTTGAACTCTGTGCCTCAGTTTCCTCACCTGCAAAATAGGGAGAAAAAGAATAATATCAACCTCACAGAATCTCATGGTGCTGGTGGTGGTGGTTTAGTTGCTAAATCTTGTCTGACTCTTGTGACCCCATGGACTGTATAGCCCGCCAGGATCCTCTGTCCATGGATTTTCCAAGCAAGAATACTGGAGTGAGCTGCCATTTCCTTCTCCAGGGCATCTTCCCGACTCAGGGATCGAATTCAGTCTCCTGCATTAGCAGGCAGATTCTTTATTACTGAGCCAGCATGAAAGTATCTTGTGAGAATTGACTAAAAGGATTATAAAAGGCAGTTAGTATAAAGTCTGTTGTATTTGTGCTCAAAAAATGTTAGCAATTATTATTACTGCCCTTATTACAATGGTTTGCACACTTCTGTATCTTTTTACCTTGATTGTACAGTACCCTTAATTTTTAAAGCGGAAAGTGGCAACAAATTTAAATAAAAGACTGTAAATGGAGTTCAATCAGCTGTGCTTGGCGGTAATTTGTTTAATGGATGGACTTAGCCCGCCAGGCTCCCCTGTCCATGGGATTTTCCAGGCAAGAATATACTGGAGTGGGTAGCCATTTCCTTCTCCAGGGAATCTTCCCAACCCAGGGATCTAATCTGCATCTCTTAGGTCTCCTGTCATTGGCAGGCAGGTTCTTTAACACTAGCGCCACCCGGGAATGGAGGCGGGATCTTGGGGAGTCAACAAAGGCCACTCTGCCCATCACCACTAGGTGGCGCTAATATATTACAACCACCCACAATGCTTTTCATATAAATTTCACAGTCATAAACATGCTTGAGGACTGGCAGGCGCCAGAGTATTATTATTTCCTAAATGCTGCCTATTATTCGACATCTGGCACAAAGACTCTACAGTCTTATTTACATTAGGCCATGCACTGCCCCCTAAAGAAGACAGGGATTGTAGTCTAAATAACTGCTTTATTTTAGATAGAAGACAACTTTAAATAGTTTTCTTTTGATATCACAATTAGGGTCACCCAGTCAACCTAAGAATCTACATTCTTTTGTTAAATGTAAAATGTGATGAACTACTGCAATGAAAGAGTAACTTGATACAGAGATGAATGAAAGCATCTTAGACAAAAGTCTTCCAGTTAGCTGTTTCCTCGATAAGAAAGATCACATGACCTCTGGGAAATAAAATGTCCTTGCAGACTCTACTTTAACAATATTATGTTAAATTTTCCTTACCTAATCTTAAAAGTAAATTCCTGCCTTTCCTCAAGTTTCCCATTCGACAATACCCAGTTTCACCCACAGATGGGAACGCTGAACACAATTTCAGGCTTGTTTCCATGAAAAGGTCATTCGAGGATTCCCGTTGGTTGCCACATCGCCTGGGTGATGAAATGGTGCTGTTGATGTGTCCTGGGAACCACAGGTGGGCAGGGCTTGGGCCTTCTGTGTCCCAGTCAACAGAGAACCCGGCTTCCCTGAGTGGCATGCCTTGCTCCTCCAAATGGAAAACTATTTTCCATTTCCTCTCTCACAACCATTGTGTGTGCGTGTGCTCAGTCATTCTGACTCTTTGAGACCCATGGACTGTAGCCCTCCAGGTTCCTCTGTCCATGGAATTTTCCAGGTAAGAATGCTGGAGTGTGTTGCCATTTCCTTCTCCAGGGGATCTTCCCAACCCAGGAAGCAAACCTGCATCTCCTGTGTTGGCAGGCAGATTGTTTACCATCTGAGCCACCAGGGAAGCCCCTCAAAGTAAAATCTGTTCACAACCATTGTCAGCAGTTTTCACACAAGGTGTTCAGCTCTCTCACTCACCCTCATTCCAAAGGATGAGGCAAGGAGCTATTTGCCAAAGGAAAAATATCATACTATTTTCTGTTCTCATAGCCAAAAATAATTTCAAAGGGAGCCTGCATTTAATTTCTTGTTTTATTTTCCATTTGGACATGCTGAATACCTCATGAAAGCTGGATCACTGGGGACTGTGGATACAAAGGAGAAAGGCTTGTCTGTGTAACTCTGGCCTGATTCTGATACCTCCTACAAGGTGAATTCCTGCCACATTTTCTCTTCCAATTTACAATCCCTTTTACACATAGTTTCTCATGATGGTCTCCTCACCAGTGCTGTTGGAAGACAGGCAGGTAATTGTTATTGCCTCCAGTTGATATATACATCTGATTTGTCCAAGACTGAAAGTTAGCTAGTGGTATCATTGAGACTCAAGCCCAAGTCTTCCTACAACGTCGCTTAGGTTTTCACTATTGTGCATCAGAAACTGCTTTTTAATCACTCCTACTCATTTGATATTCATCAACTGTCTTCAGTTCTTCATGGGTATACGTAGTCCCTGGCCAACAAAATGTTAAGTTTAGTGACAGAGACTATGTTTAATAAGCCTGTTGTTCCCACAAAGCCTTAAACACACTATAAATGATTAATACGTCTTTACTTTGTGAAGAATGAGAGTAACACAATACCCTTGAATCTAAATAAAACTGAATGCTTAGATTCTCCTTTTATACAAGGGAAAAACACATCAGGACTGAAAAACGGACCATTTTTCAAGTTCATTTTAAATGGAAAAAGTATGTCAATTCCGGGCGGACTCACTTCCTATTCTATATCCCTTATGGGTTTAGGCTATAATTTTGATGACAGCAAAGAGTCTGGGGTGTTTTTTCTGTTTTCCTTTGCTAAATGACATGATTTGGGTACAAGGAAAATTGTGTTTCTGTGGGTTTGCCTCCCATATTTACTCTCTGCCTGACTCTTATTTTCCAGTGTTTCATAGTCTAGAGAGGAAGTGTGGTCTAGTGGTCAGAAAAACAGTTTGAGAGACTAGAATCGTGGTTTCTATTCCTGTTTTGCTCCCTGACTCATCATAAGCTCTTAGGAGCATCACTTAAGTGTTATGAACTTCAGTTTATCCACTCTTTTCCCACCTAGAGATGGTGCTCAGAAATAACCAGAAATAAATATCATCTGAATACAAGCCTTCATGAAATGGGTAATATTGGCTATAGAAGAAAAGCAGGATCCTCTAATTAACTTTACCAACTGAAAGGAGTTATCAAAAATTTCCAGGAAGTGTTGGTTCAGCTGGTTATGAGTAACAACTGAGATAGGATCTGGAAAACAATTTACAAAGGGGAAAAAAAAAATCAAAGAACCAAGAACTTAGAGGAGAGGAGCGTCAGGAATTTGCCCCTGGCTTCCAGAAGGAAAAAGTAGCTCAGCAGCACTCACATTTCATCTGCGGGCCGCACTCTCAGACATACCCGTAAAGCCTTCTCGAGAGTTCCGGCCTGGTTGGGTCATAATTCAAGATCTGCTTGAGACCTTAGTTTCTCTCACCCTTGGTTCACACCATGTTATCCTTCTCCAAGAAGAAAAGTAACTGTGGATATTATCCCTTGCTGAGTTAAAAAGTGAGGAATCTGCAAAACAAAAATCAAAGTCACTCAATTGCTCATGCAGACAGACTCATTTTTACTCCATCACATGGTCTTTGGGCTGGTTAACTGACTCTGGCATTCTTAACCAGCAATAGCCTCTCAAAAGTCCAAGACAGGGTTGCCTTCAGAGTCTCACTGTTGGCTCAACGATTGTTGTCATTGTGTTAGGGCTTGCTGTCACCTCCATAAGATAGAATCTGATGAATGGATAGTTCAGTATAATTCTGACACTAAAGCTAATACTAATAGTTATTATAAGAATTACAGCTCTTTACCAGTATACACTAAGTGCCAGGTACGATGCTCAGCACATTCTGCATATGACCTCATTTAGTAGTAGCGTACTAATGTTAGTCACTCAGTCAAGTCTGACTCTGCAACCCCATGGACTGTAGCTTGCCAGGCTTCTGTGTCCATGGGATTCTCCAGGCAAGAATACCAGAGTGGGCTGACATGCCCTCTTCCAGGGGATCTTCCCAACCCAGGGATGCATCTCCTGCATTGGCAGGCAGATTCTTTACCACAAGTGCCACCTGGGAAGTCCTCATTTAATGCTCCATTTAACGCTCCAATAAGTCCTCTCTTCCCTGGTGGCTCGGATGGTAAAGAATCCGCCTGCATGCAGGAGTCCAGGGTTCGATCCATGGGTCTGGAAGATGCCCTGGAGAAGGGAATTGCTACTCACTCCAGTATTCTTGCCTGGAGAATCCCAAGGACAGTAGGAGGAGCCTGGTGGGCTACAGTCAATGGGGTCACAAGGAGTCAGACACAGTTGAGCGACTAAGACTTTTAACACTAAGTCCAATAGAGTAAGAATTGATATTGTCATTTCACCAGGAAGGCAACTTAGAAATAAAGTAACTTGCCTGAGGCCACAGAGCAAAGAACAAATCCAGAGCTCTCTGACTCCAAGATCATGATCTTGACTGCTGACATGGGCTGCGTCCTTCCAACTGGGACAGTTCAAAGAGGAGCTTGCTCCGGGAGGTGTGAGGGAAGAAGTTAAGGGCTTGATACCTCAACACACCCTATCTTCCCAGAAGTAGACAAGTGGGGAGGGTTGTTCCTACAATCTATGGGAACGTGCTAGGATTTTCTTTTTTCTTTCTGCTGGAGGCCACCTTCATCCAAGCTGGTCTCCCTGCTTGAAGAACAGGTCAAAAAGTTGGAACCAACTCCTGTCTGCATGCCTGCTGGGTTCCATATGGCAAAGCATTCCCAGAAGAAAATAACAATTCTGGATATCAAAGATCCTTAGGATACAGGTTGGTGAAAGAAGAGGAAGAGGAAAAAAGGAGACTCGGAACCTGTTCACCTGTACGACAGGTGGAACCCAACCTTCCACAGGCCTGACCGATGACTCAATGGAGATGGACCAAAACATCACATCCTGTAGGAAAGAATCAGAGGAGCCAGCTGAACGCTGAAACTAAGGGATCAAAGACCCAAGAGGAAAAAAAAAAAAAAAAAACCCTTGGAGTGGATGGCACAGTTCAGCCAGACATGGACTCAACACAGCCAGGAGCTTGTGGCTAGAAAAATCCGCAAGGGCTAGAAGCACTGCTCAGGAAATTAAAGGTCCAGGGGGCACAGATGTTGTTTTTAATCTTGATTTCCAACTCAGGATTCAGTCGTTGAGAGAGGAGACACAATGCGAGAGGAAAAAGAAAAACTTTGATAGGGTAATCATACAGGTTAGAGTCCACACTAGCACACCTTTGAAGCCAAAAGGGAAGGTGTTAATTATTAGTTCTTCCAGCAAGAACAGATAAATGAGAAGTGTCTCAGGCAGATTGGAACATATGGTCCCTCTAACCTTTGGGGAAATCTGTGAATACAAGAATAAAATTTTAGTAGTGAAATCTAGATAATGGCAGAATATATATACATATATACATCATATGCATATACATCATATGCATATACATCATATGCATATACATCATATGCATATACACATATACATATATACATCATATACATATACAGATACATCATATACATATACACATCATATACATATACATATACATCATATACATATACATCATATGCATATACATCATATGCATATACATCATATACATATACAAGATGTGTATAAAACATAGAAAGAGGAACAAAAGAGGTACTGTAGTGGAAGTATGCTGAAGAAATTGGTTAATCTTGACTCTCATCAAAAAATTGGCACATTGGCAAGTTATGGAAATAAAAAGAGACTTCATTGACCTAGAAATATTGGAACTTTCCATCTTAAAATCAGGTCATCTGATGAATGTCTGGATTCAACCTGCCTTACTTACAATTTGACTTCTCAGAAAGTAAAGGAAGTGACAAAAGAAATGCTAATTTTCCTGTGATTCTCCTTGATTATGAGGAAGTTCCAAGAGATGTGAAATCCAATGCGGGCTCAGATAGGAGTCCTGCTGCCAAGGCCAAGAGTTCCCAGGGAACAAGACGCGGGATCCCACTGACTGAGACGGTTCAAGAGGGAAGAGGAGCCCAAGAAAAGGAAAACTACACAACACGATCACAAACGATCTCTGTACAATAGAGCGCACTATATTGAAAAGACCTGTAATCACAGGGACTTCCCTGGTGGTCCAGTGGATAAGACTCTCTGCTCCCAATGCAGGGGAGGGGGGTTCGATCCCTGGTCTGGGACCTAATATCCCACCTACCGCAACTAAGCCCACACACAGCAACCATTGGGGCTGCATGCTCTAGAATGCATACGCCTCAACTGGAGAGCCCAAGCGCCACAACTGGAGAAGCCCAGGCGCTGCAATACAGATGGAGCACAGCTGAAAAGGAAAAACAGAAAAGACCTGTAAACACAGAGCCAGATATGTCCAAGTCAAGACAAGGTGAGTCCAGAAAAAACATCCAAACTTATGATGGAGACGCTCTTTGGAGCAAGACAGAAGACATTCACGGGACGTGTCCACCCTTTGGAGAACCCCTGTCATGTTGAATGAGCACAGCAGATTGACAAGTTGAGCATTTATCTATATTATTCCTTTAATTTACAAATTCTTCAAGCCCTCGCAGGTCATTCATATCCACTGAATTCCCACTCTGGTTATTTCTCTCCATCAATCCAAGCAGAATATATAGCAATGGTAAATATATATGCACTCAAGGCAGTTAGTTCTCTCTCTCTTTTTTTCTCTCAAAAGACTCCCAAGAAGAATTACTTTTGGAGTCAGTAGGGACAAATTAGAGAGGAGATGTAAAATGCATGAAGATAGTGATAGGATTTATGAAATCTGAAGTAATCAGGAATGTGGTTTGATGGATGCAAGTTCTTCCCATAAAACCAAAAGAGGAGAGGAAGAAGCAAAAAAGGAAAGAAAGTAAAGTACAAGAGACAAATTGAATATGTCATACTTGATTAGAAGACTTCCAGGAACTGTCTCTGGTTGATTTAGAAGCCCCTGTGCGTTAGCACATTCTCAAGCACTTGGAATCTTGAGTTTCTCCTGTTGCCTCACAATGTCCTGCACATGGTAGCACTCAGTAAATATTTGCTCAATAAGTGAAGTTGGAAAGAATATTCTAGGACCAACATGCATTGATATAGTACAATAATATCTATGTGCAGTCCTCAAAAGTGTTTGTCATTCAGTCATCTCTGATTCTTTGCAACCCCATGGACCATAACTGGGCTCCTCTGTCCATGGGATTCTCCAGGCAAGAATACTGGAGTGGGTAGCCATTCACTTCTCCAAGGGATCTTCCTGAACCAGGGATAAAACCCCGGTCTCCTGCATTACAGGCAGATTCTTTACCAGCTGAGTCACCAGGGAAGCAGCATTTAGTAACTAATCATTAAATTCAGTCCTTTTGATCCTTCTTCCACCAGTAAACTGAATAAATACATCCAGTCCTCAAAGAAGTTCCCCATTGGTTAGCAAACCAAGAAAACTGAGAATAAGAATATACAGCTTTCATCGAGGAGACAATACTTTTAAAGACTCAACTTACCTGCCTATAAAATGGGGATCCAAGTGTATCATGTAAACATAAAATAATAAAGTAAAACATGAAATGGGCAAAGCGCTCAGAATTTCTGAGAATACATTGGTTCTCTCGCTTGGAATGAAACCCAGGCACCGTGGGATTGGATCCGGAAGGAGTTCATCCCCCTGTCCTCATCACCTTTTACTCCGCCTCACTCTCTGCATTCCAGCCACACTGATAAAAGGCCTCTGTCCTTGCTATCACCTGCTGTATCTTCAGCACTCACATGTCGATTATCCATGTGATTACTACATCTCTTCTTCAGGCCTCTTCTCAAACACACCTTCTCAGTGATACCTTCCCTGAAAACTCCATTTATATCTGCAACACCTTGTATCTTATGCAACCACTTATATCTGCAATCCATCCCAATCTTCGCATTCTCCATCTCAGCCTGGAGTCCCCCAAAGCAGAGCCCAGACAAAGGCTTACATGCAGGAAATTATTTGAGAATTCAATCCCGGGGGGAGCAGAAGGGGAGGGTCAAGTGAAAGAAAGAGGCAAGAAAGGAAGGGCCTCCACGGATGTGCGGTCTAGGGGACTGTCTCCCTGATGTTTCTGGGTGCCTTCGGAGGAAGCTTAGGAAATGCGTATCAGAACTACACCCCTGGGGGCATAAACAAGAAGCATTTATTGACCCCTTCCTGCCTGCACCTTGGGCTTATGCATCTCTTGAGAGTCCCTTGGGCTGCATGGAGATCAAACCAGTCAATCCCGAAGGAAATCAACCCTGAAGATTCATTGGAAGGACTGATGCTGAAGCTGAAGCTCCAGTACTTTGGCCACCTGATCCAAAGAGCTGACTCACTGGAAAAGACCATGTGATGGGAAAGACTGAAGGCAGAAGAGAAGGGGATGATAGAGGATGAAATGGCTGAATGGCATCACCAACTCAATGGACATGAGTTTGAGCAAACTCTGGGAGATAGTAAAGGAGAGGGAAGTCTGGCATGCTGCAGTCCATGGGGTCGCAAAGAGTTAGACACAACTGAGCAACGGAACAACAGTGTCTGAGAATAAAGCTGGTTTCCATGGAGTGTCCCAGACTCAGTATCAGGAAAGGCACAGCTGGCCAAAGTCCCCAGAACTGGTCTTGATGGCAGAAGTTGGGGGAAAAGAGAGGACCGTGAAGACTTGAAGCAGCGTACCAAAGGAGCCCCATTCCCTTAGCCGCTCTGCTCCTCCATTGCTGTTACCAGCATCTGAAATTCTGTTTTATGTGTGTATTTATTTATTGTCTGTCTCTTTCAGCTACTGAGTAAGCTCCATAGGGAAGGAGTTAGGTTTAATTCACTATCATATTCCAAATACCCAGAAGGGTGTCGGGCAGAATGAACACTCAGTGCGTGAACCACAAGTGAATGAATGAATGAATGCAAGCGTTCATTTTGAAATACGGTGAAAGACTCTATCTTAGTAGAATTTAAAGAACAAAAAGTCACAGGTGATGTTTATGACCACGTATTACCATGTTAGCTGCAAAATTTATCCAGAAATCATTCTTCAGTTTCTCTTCCATGCCATAATCAAACATGGGCCATAATTAACTGAGAGAGAGACAGTGGACAAAAACAACCGAACATCCTTCGCAAGAAACAGGAAACATATTTAGCACTTTCATTTCTCTAATTTTCTAGCCAGTTTTACCCAACTCTATACCATTTAGCAATGGCTAAATCAGCCACAAAACCTAGTTCCTTTCTCCTAGTGCTTTCCATTATTTCCAGCAAGTATAGCATCAGCCCTGGTGGATTTAGCTTACATCTAAGATAGATAGATAGATAATATTAATTTTTTTATTTTTATATATAAGACAGGTACACACTTGCAAATTCTATCTTATTTACTCTCTTACTTGCACAAATTACTATCTCTTGCTTGCCTTTCTTATTCCCAAGCCAGTTCATATTTCTAAGCCTCTTCCTTCATGTTCAACACATTAAAAAAAGTGACCTGAAATATACTCATGTATTAATTATATGGATATCCATCTAATTCAGGTACTGACTTCTCTGTATCACTGGTATCACCAAGAAAATCCAAATTTGCCAGAGACACATTGTTCTGATTCAAAGAGATTTCTCTGTTAAGGAGCATTACCTCCTGGTGTTTTTAAACAACTGTTAAAGGACGGGTAACTATTGAACCGGAGAAGGCACTGGCACCCCACTCCAGTACTCTTCCCTGGAAAATCCCATGGATAGAGGAGCCTGGTGGGCTGCAGTCCATGGTGTCGCTACGAGTCGGACACGACTGAGAGACCGACTTCACTTTCACTTTTCACTTTCGTGCACTGGAGGAGGAAATAGCAACCCACTCCAGTGCTCTTGCCTGGAGAATCCCAGAGACAGGGGAGCCCTGGTGGGCTGCCGTCTATGTGGTCACACAGAGTCGGACACGACTGAAGTGACTTAGCAGCAGCAGCAGCAGCAACTATTGAACAGACTTCGACTGGTGGCACAGGCCTGCCCTAGTCACTTCTTTATCCCCACAGTAACACCAGGCCATAGTTTGTGTGGTGGAATTGGACATACCCCACTAAGCCTTATGGTAGGTTTTACCATATTTATCCTAAGGCAAGGGCATTCAATCCTCTTTATTCACAGATTCTATCATTTAAATTCACCTACTCGGTAAAGGGCTTCCCTGGTGGCTCAGCGGTAAAGAATCTGCCTGCAATGCAGGAGTCATGGATTCAGTCCCTGGGTAGGGAAGATCCGCTGGAGAAGAGAATGGCAACCCACTCCAGTATTCTTGCCTGGAGAATTCCATGGACAGAGGAGCCTGGAGGGCTACAGTCCACAGGGTCACAAAGAGTCAGACATGACTTAGCTACTAACCACACAAAGTACTCAATAAAATTTTTCTGTAACCCCACAATCAGTGAAACTCAAGGCACTTTCACAATCATTTTAGGACACAGCACAGCAAAAAACTCAAGTTGCCCGATGCACGTGTTCCCAGCAGGGGTCTAACAAGGCAAGGCACTGCCTTCTTATTTCAGTTCTCACAATACAAACAGGTGCCTTTTTGTGGTCTACTTGGTGCCACACTTTTCACATTTTCTGTGCTTAATTTTGGTGATTTTGTTGTTTAAAACAGCCCCAAAACATAGTGCTATCTCGTGTCACAGAGCAAAAAGGCTGGGATGGGCCTTATCGGAGAAAGTGTGTTGACAAGCTTCATCAGGTGTGAATTAAAGTGCAGTTGGCCTTGAGTCCAAGGTTAATGAACAGTGCATATTATAGACAGCGTCTTTAAACAGAAACACATCAAACAAGGCTGGGCATTAGTCTGTAGACTCAGTACCCACAGGTACGTTTCCTTCTGAAGCAATGGTTCAGTGCACCTCCTTTGGTGTGCACAGGGACTCTAGCAAATATTCCCGCAAATAATGAGAATCAACTGTACAGGGGGTTCCACAAGCCAGAAACAGGGGGTCTCCCTGCTACCGCGCATCCCTCTGTCCTCTGTTGCGCCCCCTCAGCCCTCGCCCTCTGTCTAGAGCTGAACTGGCCCGTGTCACTGACCATAGGACATACAGGTGAGCAAGATGTATGATCGCTTCAGGACCCTGGCACCACTCACATCTGGGGACATCAGCGGTGCCAGGGTCTCAGCAATGACGTCTGGGGACACAGGTCAGGTGATGCCCAGCTGCCCGGAGCCTCAGCTGGGGTAAGTCCAAGGCCTGCTCTGCATAGCTTCCAGACCTGTTACCTACAGGTCTCTGATTTCATTATGCCTTCTTTAGTGGCTTCATCCCCTTCTTCTCTGGGACCATCTCCCAGATAAATTATTAATACTTGCATTCTCATCCCTGTCTCATGATCAGCTACATGGGAACCCAACCTAAGACACAGGCTGACCCCAAACCTGCCACAAACATCTCAGATATGGTGATGCCACGGCAAAGTCATCACCAATTCAAAGATACCCCACACCATGCAAGGTATGGTCTGACTTAGAGACACACATTGCCCATGACATCAGGTCTGCAGAACCGCACACTAGAGACCAATCTGCAGGCTAATCCCTTCACAGCAGCTTCCCTGGAGAATCTGTGCCAGGAGAGCCCCTGACAGTGCCTGACAAGAGATGTGTGCTCACCACTCGTCATCCAGTGAACGGACACGCTGCAGACCTTCACCATCATCTCGTAAGTAATGCAAAACCACTATGCAATGAGAACCTTTCAGAGCAATGAAATAGCAATACCAATCTGTTTCAGAGAAATTAACCTGATGTTGTCATAGAGGATGGGGGAAAGAGAGAAAAACTTCAGTTTTCTAGTTAAATGAGAGAATGAAAATTTATTTGTTGTTGCTCTAAGTCGTATCCAACTCTTTGAGACCCCATGGACTGCAACACGCCAGGCTTCCCTGTCTCCCAGAGCTTGTCTTCCAGAGCTCCTCATGTCCATTGAGTCGGTGATGCCATCCAACCATCTCCTCCTCTGTCACCCACTTCTCCTGCTGCCCTCAATTTTTCCCAGCATCAGGGTCTTTGCCAATGAGTTGGCTCTTTGCATCAAGAATATTTATTTAGATATTTTAATATAAATGTGTGTAAAAGTAAGAGATCAAAACCTAAATGGAAAGAGAGAAAGAGAAGAGAGGAGAGAGAGAGAGATGAAGAGAGAGAAGTGGAGAGAACAAGAGTTCAGGTCCTGTAATGAGCAGAGCAAAGCCAGCCAACTCCACTGACAACAAAGACCCTCAGACCTGAGCTGTGTAAAAATGAAGCTACGGGACAAAGGTCCGGTGAGAGCAGGGCTGGTGGGAGCAGAGAGTTCAGGCTTCCCTGGGCTGTTGATTGCAGACAGTAGCAGACAGACAGCATCCTGTGTGCGGGGCAAACCGCGGACAGGAAGCAGCCTCTGTCTTTATGTCTTTCTAAGATATTTATACACTTCACTGTGGCCAGCAAACACAACTGGTGGAACTTGGATGAAATTTTAATTACACGGGACTTTAATGATTTAAGCTGCTGTGGGTGGAGAGGGGAAGCCAATGGGGAGGAAGCGAAGGTTCACCCAAGTACAGCTTCCCATTTCCCCTCAGCCCTGCAGAAAAGCCAGCATTCCGGAGGAAGGTCTCAAGGTTCACTGTGTAAGGTGGGAGAGAGCCACATAATTCTAGCCCCTGGCCCCAGGATCTGGTGTTGTCCATCCCCTGTCTCACCACAACATGTCAACAGATCTATAGTCGGTCATCTTGCTATGAAAAGGATTATGGGACCCTTGTCATCTCCATATTCCATATACTCTTTGTCTTGTGTGTTAGTCACTCAGTCATGTCTGACTCTTTGTGACCCCATGGACTGTAGACTGCCAGGCTCCTCTGTCCATGGGATTCTCCAGGCAAAAATACTGGAGTGAGTTGCCATTTCCTTGTTCAGGGGATCTTCCCAATCCAGGGATCAAACCCAGGTCTCCTGCATTGCGGGCAGATTCTTTACTGTCTGAGCTACCATTTTCCCCCACACTTTTCTTCCTTCTTTTTATCTCTTTATTCTTCTGGACTAGCCTTTCCATCCTTGTTTCCACTGTCAAGATCTGGACCAGAAGGAGACCACCCTTTTCTGTCCGGAACAAGCTTATTCTTGTCTCGCAAAGAGTGAAGAGAAGGTTGGCTAGACTGGTCTCAGTGTGGAGCTATAGAAGGTTTCTGAATGAGACTCTCACTAACACTCAGCATGGTTGACAACTGGTTGACCCAGGCTGGAATGAGGTCATGCTTCCCCAGTGATACTTTGCAGGAATTTTAAAGGCCCTTTATGGTTATTATTATTCTATAATTTGATTCAACAGACCTACAACGTCAGGCTGCTCCCAGGGGCTTTGCAAGATGAATTGGCCACACAGGAATAAAGAATGCGTTTTCATTTACTCAACCATTTACTGAGAACTAACTGCTGCACTGGATGCCTTAAGGGCTACAATGATGAATACCGCCAAGGTTCGATCCTTGAGCTATAATTCGGCAGAAGGCTTGATGTATGCTCAGGGCTTCCCTGGTGGCTCAGCAGTAAACAATCTGCCTGCAAAGCAGAAGTCACAGGCGATGTGGGTTCAACCCCTGGGTCAGGAAGATTCCCTGGAGTAGGGAATGGCAACCCCCTCCAGTATTCTTGCCTGGAGAATCCCATGGATCGAGGAGCCTGGCAGGCTACAGTCACAGAGAATGTGCCACAACTGAAGCATCTTAGCATATACACACAACAATAGGACATAGCAAAGCATCCTGACAGAGAAGATGGGCTGAGTTGGCTCTCAGCTGGGAGTTCAAGAAAGTTTCACGGACAGCACTTGGACTGGGAGGATGGATAGGATGTCCGTGTGGACAAAAGTCTGAGGGTGAAATGAACAGAGGTAGGAATGAACAGGGGTAGGAATGTCCAAGGAAGGGGATGGAGGCAGTCAGGGACAAAAAGTATTCCATGGTGGCTGACCTGCCTCTTGAGAAACCTATATACAGGTCAGGAAGCAACAGTTAGAACTGGACATGGAAAAACAGACTGGTTCCAAATAGGAAAAGGAGTATGTCAAGGCTGTATATTGTCACCCTGCTTATTTAACTTATATGCAGAGTACATCATGAGAAACGCTGGGCTGGATGAAGCACAAGCTGGAATCAAGATTGCCGGGAGAAATATCAATAACCTCAGATATGCAGATGACACCACCCTTATGGCAGAAAGTGAAGAGGAACTCAAAAGCCTCTTGATGAAAGTGCAAGTGGAGAGTGAAAAAGTTGGCTTAAAGCTCAACATTCAGAAAACAAAGATCATGGCATCTGGTCCCATCACTTCATGGGAAATAGATGGGGAAACAGTGGAAACAGTGTCAGACTTTATTTTTCTGGTCTCCAAAATCACTGCAGATGGTGATTGCAGCCATGAAATTAAAAGATGCTTACTCCTTGGAAGGAAAGTTATGACCAACCTAGATAGCATATTGAAAAGCAGAGACATTACTCTGCCAACAAAGGTCCATCTAGTCAAGGCTATGGTTTTTCCTGTGGTCATGTATGGATGTGAGAGTTGGACTATGAAGAAAGCTGAGCGCTGAAGAATTGATGCTTTTGAACTGTGGTGTTGGAGAAGACTCTTGAGAGTCCCTTGGACTGCAAGGAGATCCAACCAGTCCATTCTAAAGGAGATTAGTCCTGGGTGTTCTTTGGAAGGAATGATGCTGAAGCTGAAACTCCAGTACTTTGGCCACCTCATGCGAAGAGTTGACTCATTGGAAAAGACTCTGATGCTGGGAGGGATTGGGGGCAGGAGGAGAAGGGGACAACAGAGGATGAGATGGCTGGATGGCATCACCGACTCAATGGACGTGAGTTTGAGTGAACTCTGGGGTTTGGTGATGGACAGGGAGGCCTGGCGTGCTGCAATTCATGGGGTCACAAAGAGTCAGACATGACTGAGCGACTGAACTGAACTGAACTGAAGGTATACGTATGCTAGAGCAGTCACAGCTGAAAGAATTAAATTAGGGCTGGGATTTTTTTTATAAATGATGTAGAGGCCATGAATGTCAAGGCACCTGGTGCACCTCTCACTTCAAAGATTGAAGCCCAGCTTCTCTGGTGGTGCAGTGGTTAAGAATCTGCCTGCCAATGCAGGGGACACGAGTTTGATCCCCGGTCGGGGAAGATTTCATGTGCTGCGGACCAACAAAGCCCGTGTGCCAAAACTATGGAAGCCCAAGTGCCTAGAGCCTGTGCTCTGCAACAACAGAAACCACCGCAGTGAGAAGCCTGTGCACTGTGACCGGAGAGCAGCCCTGCTAGCTACAGCTAAAGAAAGTCCACGGCCAGCAACGAAGACCCAGCACAGCCAAAACTAAAATAAATTTTAAAATCTTAGGAAAAAAAAAAGATTAGAGCCCCAAACCTAGCGAGGTTCCCCATCTTTCTTAAGATTCCAAGCAAGTCAGAGCTGCCCTGGATCCCTGATCCGAGGCCTTCTGACCACGTGTGGCTGTTTTATAATCAGAACTGAGCCTTGGGGCTAATCTGGAAACAGAATGAAAAACAGATGACAGAGGCCAAGACTGTGGGCACGGGAGCTGCACAGAGGCCCTTACGGGTGCCAGGAAAGGACTGGTGGGCACCTGGACCAAGTTGCTGGCAGTGAGAAGGCAGAGGAAGGTATGAGTCCAAGAGGAATTGTGGAAGGAGACTTTACAGCACAGGATGACTGGATGTGTGGGCTGCGGTGGGAGGAGAGGGGGGCGGAAGTGCTGATGCCAAGGTTTCAAACCAAAGTGGATAGGAGCCCCTTTTATGGAAAAAGGAAACCGCCCACTCTTTCCCCAGCTCCTGGCAGCACACCTTCCTCTCTGCCCACTGCTGCTAAGAGTGTTCCCCGGGAGTTTGTCCTGGCTTCCAAGTCAAGCTTCTGGACAGAGCCCCTGCCGCCTGACATGTGATGCCATGACATGTTACCCAGTCTCCCCGCTTCTTGGATTGGTCTCTGGAGGCTCCTATTACCTACTCTTTAGCTTTTCTTCAGCCCTCTAAATATACTTTTTTAAGTTTATATTCTCTTTTTTTCACAGGAATAACAGAAACCCAATTCACACCAGTTCAGGTAAGAAAAGGAATGTATAGGCTCCTGAAATTGAAAATCTTGGACATATATATGACTTTAGATGCAGATGGATCCAGGGGTCTGAACTGCCTCTCCCCTCAATTCCTGCCCTCCTTACACACACACACACACACACACACACACAAAATGGGAATTGCCTGCGCATCTCTGAGGACCAATTAGATTTCCATTGATTTAAAAACCAACTCAAATATAATATTATAGTACAATAAGAAAAGCTGCATTGTTGTATCCTTGTGTGAGTGTGTTAGTAGCTCAGCCATGTCTGACTCTGCAGCCTCATGGACTGCAGCCCACCAGGCTCCTCTGTCCATGGATTTTCCAGGCAAATATACTGGAGTGGGTTGCCGTTTCCTACTCCAGGGGATCTTCCCGACCCAGGGATCAAACCCAAGTCTTCTGAATTGCAAGCGGATTCTTTACCATCTGAACCACCAGGAAAGCCCGACTATATGCTTGTGCAATGTTTATCAAAGCTACTGTGTTTAACAAACAAATTTAATCGAGAAAATGATTTACTAAGTATTTAAGGATTGTTTCCCAAGTGGCGCTAGCGGTAAAAACCCACCTGTCAATGCAGGAGATGTAAGAGATGTGAGTTTGATCCCTGGGTGGAGAAGATCCCCTGGAGGAGGGCATGGCAACCCACTCAAGTAGTCTTGCCTGGAGAATCCCATGGACAGAGGAGCCTGGCGGGCTACAGTCCATGGGGTCACACAGACCCGTACACAACTGAAGTGACTTAGCATGCACGTATGCAAGAACTGAAAGAATAAATAATAAAGATTGCCCCAGCCTCTGGCCAATTAATCTTTCGTTCTCCCAGAAATAACTCATACCTAACATGAATATGATGACAATTCTATCATGGAAAGTTCTCCACTGTAAAAGAATGTCCAGAGCAATGAGAGAGGGGAGGGAAAGAGGGAGATGTGTTTTAGAATAACACAGCACTTTTAAATTAAATGAAGGACTATATTTGAGGACACCATTTAACACTGAACTCATTATCTCTTTTTAGTTAGTCCAATATTTCTAGTACCTATTCTGTTTGTTGTTTTTATTCTGTTTGTTCCAAGAATAGAGGGGAAGGAAAGGCTGCTTCCTTCTTAACAAGTGGGGTTGATTGTAAACATTTTACAGTCACTCGTGAAAATGAGCGCAATTAAGAATTTTATTTTTGTGGGAAGAATACCAGAAGATAGGTAGAAGTCAACCTTAACAAGATCAAAAAATGGGGAGAAGTAGCAGAATAAGCCTGGCCCCAGTTCCCGGCACAAAAGAGTCCACTGTGCTCATGCTGCTAGGGGGATGTTCTGAGCCCTGGAAAACATCATTTCAATTTCACTCTTGGAACCTAAACTATTTTAATCACCATCAACTGCTATAAAACACATAGTGAAGTGAAAGTGAAGTCGCTCAGTCGTGTCTGACTCTTTGCAACCCGTGGACTGTAGCCCACCATGCTTCTCCATCCATGGGATTCTCTGGGCAACACACAAATGTTCCATAAACATATATGAGTGTGGAGCAATGAGGAACAGACATGGGGCAAAGATGACGTGGTTTTGAAGGTGTACGATCAAACCTGAAACAGTCTCGTGCCACAAAATCGATGCTACGTACCTGCCATCTAGTTCATCATGTCGTTTCCTGTTATTATAAGACTTGTAAACAAAATGGCATTTCATTTCTTGTTATTAGTAACCGCAAAATCCAAGAGCTAGAAACACATTTCTAATTTAGAGTAGAGCGTTAAAAATAACAAAAAGAAAAATCTCCTAGATGAGGTGAGAAAAAACAATGGTGGCGATGTTCCCCTTCATTGACCACCCAGAAAAATTGGGAAAATGTCATAGGAAGACAAATTCTGTGCTGTTTTATCAGAGAATACCTTCAAATAACACACCAGGGAAAAAATAATGTAATCCTGGCTGGCTTCTTGTTACCTATATCATCTTGCTGGATATTCTTGTTGTTTAAAACTGCAACCCTAGGGTGATTTTTTAACCTTTGCTCACGTCTCTTTAAGACAAACCTCAAATGGATTGAGCTCTAAAGGGGTCATAGAAACATCTTTAATCTTATAGCACAGTGAATGTACACAGACAGAGGAATCTGATATGACAGATGAAAGACTTACCCCCAGTAGCCCTGTTGGGATTTCTTCTTCAGTATGGTGCCTCTCTGTAATCATTTCTGAGCAGTTAAAATACATTATTGTTTCAACCCATTAAAAAAAATAGCTGATGAACAGGCTAGTTTTGTGCAATCACTGAGAAGGTAGCCATAATTTCAGAATCCTAATGCTCTCTAAGTATATTAGCAGCTCGGTCGTATCCAACTCTTTGCAACCCCATGGGCTTGTAGCCCACCAGGCTCCTCTGTCCATGGAATTCTCCAGGCAAGAACACTGGAGTGGGTTACCATTCCCCTCTCCAGGGGATCTTCCTGATCCAGGGATCAAATTCAACCTGGGTCTCCTGCATTATCATCTGAGCCACCAGTGTGTGCTAAGCCGCTTCAGTCATATTCAACTCTTCGCAACTCTATGGACTACAGCTCACCAGACTCCTCTGTCCATGGAATTCTCTAGGCAAGAATACTGGAGTGGGTTGCTGTGCACTCCTCCAGGGGATCTTCCTGACCCAGGGATTGAACCCACTTCTCTTATGTCTCTGCATTGGCAGGTGGGTTCTTTACGCTAGCACCACTTGAGAAGCCACTGAGCCATCAGGGAAGCCCCCTAATGCTCCCTACCCACTCAATTTTGTTTATGGATCAGGAAGTTCTAAACACGTTGTGTTTCCATCTGAATTTTTGTAAATATATGTATATATATATATATAATGTTATCTTTTGGGCTATAGAATGGTTACAGCTAGACTTGGACATGGTCTTGGAGACCATTAATCTTTATCTCATCTCATAAATGAGGAAATGGAAACCTGAAGAAAAAAAAAGAAATTTTCTTGAGCATCGCACACCCAGCCAATGGGAGAGCAAGATGAAAAATTAGGTCCCTAGACATTCAGTGGAATATTCATTCCATTTATGAGAAAAAAAGTGATCCCGAAGCTCTTGAAATAAACACATATCTCCTTGTACCAAAGTTGGTAATGATAGAATGTGGAAAATAGCTATGGAAAATGAGAACTGTGCTTCCTAAGTACATCAGAACATATTGTGATCTAGTTGAAAATAGTAGCATTGAAAGTCACTGTGAGCTCATGACATTTGTAATACTTCCTTCTGCAAAAGATACTCTGGTCAGGGTAATCAAGGGTTCCATGACGTTGAAACCCCCTGACAGCACATGTTAAAATTGCTATATAGAGTACCAGAAAAGACAGCAAGTATTGCTTAATAACTTCTGGACATCCTCTCATGTCTTTCTGGTGGTTTTTCCCTTCTACTCTCATCACAAATTCCCAGATGGTCATCGCTGCCCCTGAACTTTATGCAGCTTGTTTGATGTATGTGTCCCCAGAAGTTAATATAGTGTGGAAATTCCTACATGGGGCATAATAGCTCTGATAAATAATGGCAACATAAACTCGACTATCATGTAATACACCCTTGCTCAGTACCTGCTCGAGACTATGTTCTATGTGTTAGATCGTACAAGGAATACAAAAAAGAATAAGCTCTGATCCTTGTCCTCAAAATTTTAATAAACTTTAACAAAGTGTTAAATGTTCGTGAAACAAATAAAATGCTGAGGGAATGCAAGAAAAAATCAATTAGTTCTGGGCAAGGGAGAAAACCAGGAGGCTGTCAGGGTGGTTTTATAGAGGAGGTGTTTTTGCTATTCATAGTTGTTTAATGAACTACCTGCAAGATTTAGAAGCTTAAAACAATGATGACATTTATTTTGTTCCTGAATCTGCAATTTGGTCAGGACTCAATGGGAACAGCCCACCTCTGCTCTACTCTGTGTCAGCTGAGGCTGTTTGAAAGCTCATTCATTCACATTTCTGAAGACTGATGCTGATTCCTACCAGGGACATCACCTTGCCTGTTAGCTAGACCACCTGTTTGTAACAACTCCACATTACCTAGGCTCCCTTACTACATGGTATCTGGGCTTTAAGGGTGAATTTCCTGAAAAGAAGTGTCAGTGGGAACCATATGACTTATGACCTAGTCTCAGAAGTCATACAACATCAACTTTGCTACGTTCTATTTAAGACATGGTCACAAAATCCTGTCCACTGCCTGATGAGGAAATAGTGAAGTTCCAGAAGAGCTTATAAGATCAGAAATATTGCTGTGGCCATTTTTGCAAAACAAAAAATATCACAAGAAGTAATTTTTGAGCTAGACCTAAGAATGAGGTTTTTTCCCCCCAGATAAAGAAAGGAATGTTTATACAGAGAGAAGACATAGAAAATAACCATATTGATGGAACTGCATAGCATGTTATCTGATCATAAATAACACAGAGATCATAGAGGTGATTGTTAAAATCCTCTAGATTAGAACCAGTTTCCATTAAAGTAAAAAAGATGAGAAAAAATAGAAATAGAAAATATTTATGATATGTTTGGCACTGTGAAAATACTTTCTCTTTAACCTTCACAAACAGCAGATATTATGTCTCCATTTTACAGATGAGGAAACTGAAGTTCTGAGAAGTTAAATTATCTGCAGAGCTAGTGAGGAGATTCCATCCTAGGTCTACACGATTCCAAAGCTCATGGTCTTAACAGTGGTAAAACCACTGTTAACGCAGTGGCAAAATCTGAGGCAAAAACCCAGGCCTAGCATATTGGTTTGGAGAAGGCAATGGCACCCCACTCCAGTACTCTTGCCTGGAAAATCCCATGGATGGAGGAGCATGGTGGGCTGCAGTCCATGGGGTCGCTGAGGGTCGGATACGACTGAGCGACTTCACTTCCACTTTTCACTTTCCTTCATTGGAGAAGGAAATGGCAACGCACTCCAGTGTTCTTGCCTGGAGAATCCCAGGGACCGGGGAGCCGGGTAGGTTGCCGTCTATGGGGTCGCACAGAGTCAGACACGACTGAAGCGACGCAGCAGCAGCAGCAGCAGCAGCGTATTGGTTAAGGAATTACCAGCAGATAAACAGATAAACTATTCCTGGGCATCTATCTGAGAAAAAAATACTAACACTAATTCAGAAAGACACACATACCCCAATATTCACAGCAGCATTATTCACAGTAGCCAAGACATGGAAACTACCCAAGTGTCCACTAACAGATGAACAGATAAAGAAGCTGACGTGTGGACTACTACTCAGCCGTAAGAAAGAGTACACGTTTGCCATGTGCAGCAACATGGACGGACCTGGAGGACATTATGTTAAGTGAAATAAGTCAGTCAGAGATACGCAAACACTGTATGATATTGCTTATATGTAGAATCTAAAAAATTCAACAAACTAGTGAATATAACATAAAAGAAGCAGACTCACAGATATAGAGAACAAACCAGTGGTTACCAGTGGGGAGAGGGGAACAACCAGTGGGGAGATGTGTGGGAGTAGGAGATACAAACTGTTGGGTGTGAGATAGCCTCCAGAATGTATCATACAACATGGAGAATATAGTCAATACTTTATAATAACTGTACGTGAAAAGTTACCTTTAAAAACTGTATAAAATTAAAAACTGCTAAAAATAAAATGGATCAACACTCAAAACTCAGATTAATGCAACTGAGCTTTATTTTTGCTCATGAAAATTCTGAAATTGATGTCTCGGATGAAGATTATCCTTCAAGCAATTACTCTGATCTATGCTCCACCTCTCTTGTGGTTTCACTGTCTTCCACGATTTTCCCTCCAAGGTTGACTCTGAAAGGGAAAGAGCTGGAGAGTATATGGCTCAGCCTTGGAAATGGCACCCTTCACCACCATTCACATTCTATTGACTAGAACTCCATCACATGACCGTATTTAACTGCAAAGGAATCTGGGAAATATGCCTTGGCCATAATTGCTTAGCAAGCAAACTCACTCTTCCATAGAACTATAAAATCTTCTTGAAGTGTTGAGAGGCTTTACAGAAACAAATAAGCACTTCACTCATGTTGTTTAAATCAAAGGATTTTTATCCATTTCTCCTCATAACAAGGTGTGAAATTCTGGAAAGCATTAGAATATAATCTAAACATGAATTCATCTCATGTTTGTTGTTTCTTTCTGTGGTTTTTATTTATTTATTTTTAGACATGTGATAATTTTATTTATTTTCTTATTTCTTATGAATCAAAGCTGGAAAATGGTACCTTGATCTTCAACTTCACCTTAACAAAAATTAACATAATATGGCAGAATGCCAGAATCATCAGGACACTGAACAGAGCAGATAAAAAATAAACAGAGCAGATAAATAAAAAATCAAATAATACTGAATAATAATTTAAGAGGAAAGAAATATGCTTCTTGATTTTAAAAATTTTATTAGGGTATAGTTGACTTACATGTTGTACTAGTTTCAGATGTACAACAAAGTGAATCAGTTGAATACATATACATATATCCCCTTTTTAGATTTTTTTTTCCATACAGGCCATCACAGAGTATTGAGTAGGGTTTCCTGTGCTATACATGCATATTAAGTCCCTTCAGTTGTGCCTGACTCTTCGTACCCACCATGGACTGCAGCCCGCCAGGCTCCTCTGTCCATGGAATTCTCCAGGCAAGAATACCGGAGCGGAAAAAAAAAAAAAAGAATACCGGAGCGGGTCACCATGCCCCCCCTCCAGGGGATCTTCCAGACCCAAGGACTGAATCCGCGTCTCTTACATCTCCTGCATTGGCAAGCAGGTTCTTTACCACTAGCGCCACCTGGAAAACCCACTTGTGCTATACAGGAGGTCCTCATTAATTATCCATTTTGTATATAGTAGTATATTTATGCCCATGTTTCTTTTTAAGTGAGGTAATAAATATTATATAATGAAGACCACAGTCAAGGGGAGACTTACAGCCTATGTTAACCATTGCCAAAAACAAAAGTGAATAAAGATTTTCCATAGATGAGCTAACCTGTAATTAAGAATGAATAAGGAGTAAAAACATACTCCACATGTAAATGATATTAAATATACTCCACATTTTGGAGTTTGGTCACTGAAACTTTGACACTAACCACCTTGACCGCTTTTATCAAGGTGGTCCACGCCTGTCCCCAGGCACAGTACCTCCCTGCACCCTGTTCTCTGAACCCCAGATGAATGTTCTCATCTCAGGATCTTTGTTCTGAGGAAACTAATAGAACTTTACCCAGCAAAACTTATGCACAAACAAAGTTAACCCACCCAGGATGATGCATATAGTTGGAAAGTGAATGTTCATACTGATTTTGAGGCTACGATGCTGATTTGCAAACCTGGAAAAGAAGAGATCCAAAATACTGCTTGTGACCAACAGCAGACTGCATAGGAGAGTCGCAGATCATTACACGGAGCTAAATCTGAAACTTTGTAGATGGATGAAATGAGTTTGAGGCTACTTACCTTGGAGCATCACCGACTCAATGGACATGAGTTTGGGTAAACTCTGGGAGTTGGTGATGGACAGGGAGGCCTGGCGTGCTGCAGTCCATGGGGTCGCAAAGAGTCAGACACGACTGAGCGACTGAACTGAACTGAACCTTGGAGAAAACAGAAACACTCTCTAACAGTACAATTTTTACTATAAAAAAGAATATATTAAGGGAACTACCAAAGCTGAAGATCACTCATCTTTATCCTCATCCCATTCCACTCTAACATGGACTAAAGCAAACTCAATAAATTACAATAGGATAGATTTTGGTTAAGCATAAAAATCTTATTTACTGGTGGATTATTTACTAATAAGAACAAGAAACAATGATAAAATCTCAGCTCTGCTACTTAGTACCATCAGGGCAGAGATGAATATCATACCTCTTTTGGTAGGTCCTTTGAAACTCGGAGAAGGCGATGGCACCCCACTCCAGTACTCTTGCCTGGAAAATCCCATGGACAGAGGAGCCTGGTAAGCTGTAGTTAATGGGGTCGCTAAGAGTCGGACACCACTGAGCGACTTCACTTTCACTTTTCACTTTCCTGCATTGGAGAAGGAAACGGCAACCCACTCCAGTGTTCTTGCCTGGAGAATCCCAGGGACGGGGGAGCCTGGTGGGCTGCCGTCTATGGGATTGCACAGAGTCAGACACGACTGAAGTGACTTAGCAGTAGCAGTTGAAACTCCAGTTGTAAATACATCCTGCTTTTGTAACATGAGCTGATGGCATGATGCCCAAAATGTAATTGTCTCTGGAGACCACATCTCCACTTTCAGAGACCTCCTCTCAGAAGAGTCCCTATCCTTCACCTCCTGAAGGAGATCGCTTTGGACTGAAGATTTGTGACCCTTCAAGATTCATATATGAAACCTAATCACCAAAACAAAGATATTTGGAGGTGAGGCCTTTGGAAGGTGGTTAGCTCATGAGGGTGAGGTCATCATGAATGGGGTTAGTGCCCTTGCAAGAAGAGACATGAGGAGGGGCTTGGCCGCTTCCGGTCCCTCGGGGGAGGGGCGCCTCCCGGGCGCGAAGGGGCTGAGTTTCCCTCCTGTCCTCCGCAGCAGGCGCGGCCGCTCAGAGCCCCCGGAGCACCCGACGCCCCCCCAACAGATGTTCCTCGACAGCCGCTGCGGCTGAGTCACTGGCCAGCTCGGGCGGGGCCGCAGGCGGGCACGTGGCGGCGCTCCCCGCCCGCCATCGTGACCTCTGGCCTACCGCACCCCCTACCCCAGGGTGGAAATCTCCCGAAATAAAAAAAAAAGAAAAAAAAAGAAGAGACATGAGAGAAATGATCTCTCCTTCTCTCTCCACCAACAGAAGGCAGCCATCTGTAAAACAGAATGAGAGCTCTCGTCAGGAAAAAACTGGCCTGCTACCTTGATTTTGAACATCTCAGCTTCCAGAACAGTGAGAATTGCATGTTAAAGCCACCTAGTTTATGATATGCTGGGAAAGATTGAAGGCAGGAAGAGAAGGGGATGACAGGATGAGATGGTTGGGTGGCACCACCGACTCGATGGACATGAGTTTGAGCCAGCTCTGGGACTTGATGATGGACAGGGCATCCCGGCATGCTGCAGTCCATGGGGTTGCAAAGAGTCAGACATGACTGAGCAACTGAACTGAACTGAACTTATGGTATTCTGTTGGAGCAACCTAAATGGACTGAGACAGAGGCTGAAGCCAGAATCATGTCAATACGTAGAGTCCCAACCCCTCAAATGGACTTTCCCTTAGCCCATTTCTTAGAAGAAGCTGTGCCTCTCAATCTCTGTTTACAAACTGGGTTATTTGGGATAGAGACCAAGGTACAGCAGAAACAAGGTCAGGTGTTTTTCCAAACCTCAAGTTCTCCCATCTAAGAGTGGAACAATCCAAACGGAGAAACAAAGTTACAACGCTTTCTCTCCACCCATCACTGGAGCAGGAACTCATCTGTTGTATGTTTCCTTTACACTTTTCTCTTCCAATGGCTTTGCAGAATAGAAATACTTAATTTTGGAAGGCCCAATGAGCTGTGTGGTATGGAAAAGATCACAAATAATATGAAAGATTTTTCAGCAACTATTTCAAACATAAATGAAAAATTACATCAATTTGTTGACTTCAGATATAAAGACATAGACATAATCCCAGTTCTAGTCACTGCTTATTATTTATTTACATTTTCTACCAATGTTAGCTACAATAACAAAAAGAGAAAAATGGAAGCAATTCAAGCATTCAGCAATAAGAAGAATGGTTCAGTAAATTACAGGGAAAAAAAAATCAGAATAACTAACAACTTTGAGAGCTTATTTTGTTCCAGACACTATATGGTGCAATTTAGATTATCTTGGCCAGTCTTCACAATAATCCCTATTTCACATTTGACAAATTTTCACATGTGACAAGTCTCATAACAAAGAGGTAAAGTAAATTACCTGAGATCACAGAACTAATTCTCAGAAGTCTGGATTTAAACTCAGGATTCCAGAGTCCTCATTTTCAGCACTCTCTTATGCTGCCATTGATCCAATAAGACCATGTCTCAGAGAGGTATTTACAGACTGAAGAAGAGGCAGATGGGCAAACTAGAATTACGGCAGTGCTTTGCTCTAAGCGGGCTTCCCCAGTGGCTCAGCAGTAAAGAATCTGCTGATAACGCAGGTGATGCAGCTTCGATCCCTGGAAGGGAATATCCCCTGGAGTAGGAAATGGCAACCTATTCCAATATTCTTGCCTGGAAAATTCCACAGACAAATGAGCCTGGGGCTGAAGTCCATAGCGGGCAAAGAGTTGGACATGACTGAGGCGACTTAGCAGGCAAGATTAAAGAATACCCAGAACAGAAAATCCAAATTGAGGGAGGTGTCTTCCATATCAGCAGTGATGTTTCATGAAAAAAAAAGCAACAGCCAAGTCAAGATGACAGGTACTTCCCCAGTGATCCAGCAGGTAAGACTGTACTCTTCCAGTATAGAGGGTGAAGGTTTGATCCCTGGCTGGGGAACTAAGATCCCACATGCTGTGTGGTGCAGCCAAAAAGTAAATAAATGCACATTTAAAATAACTAAATGCAATCAAAAAGAAGAAGAAGAAGATGGCATACATTGTACTAGAGGAAAATCACAAATGACTGGCAATGCTATATTTGCTTCAGATGTGTGATTCTCATAAAAAATGATGGCGCATCAAGTGATAAGACCAGAATTCAAGGTATAGCAAAATGTCACATGATTTGAGTGACCCGTATATTCCCAGTATTTAAAAAGCTCCCAGAAATGCCAGAAAGCCAAAGTCCTTTTCTTTGCTCCTCTGATCCCGTGAGCTACCCCTGTGGTCCTCCCAGCCTGGAAACAGAGTCAACAGTTGAGAGGCTGTTTCAGTGCTCTCGGCAAACAGCAGCAAATGAAAGCATTAGCAATGAGAAATGAAAGAAGGGCGGATAGAAGAGACAGCCTGATGTTGAATTGGACTTCAGGATGAAAGATGAGGGACCAAAAATAAAAATGGGGTGCAGATTTCTGGCTCAGGAAAAATGGGCATCAGTTGAGGAGAGAAGAAAAACAAGTAGAGGAGACTTGGGGTAAATATCAAAAGCCTGTTTGGGAACACGTTTAACCTCAAGAGTCTGGAAAAACAGATGCAGTGCTAGAAGAGAGGTGTGTGGCAAAGGAGTCAATTGGGATTATTGGCATGCCAACAGAAGCTCCAGGCACGGAAGAGGCATCTCAGGAAGGATACAAATTGAGAAGAGCAGCGAATAAGGACAGTGCTCTGAGAAAGAGTGAAACCTGCTGTGAGTGGAAAACTTCCCGGAAAGTATCTCAGAAAGAGCAAGCGGAAAAGGAGGAGGTGATGGGAGGCGATAGGGAGAGAGTGATGTCATGGAAGCCAAATGAGGAAAAGGACGTGGTTGGGTGAGCGACGTCACAGGGGTCTCAAGAAGACACAAAGTGTCCAATGAATTCAACATGTAGATGTCCGTGGTGGTGGAGCTGAGGTCAGGTTGTTGCAGGCGGGGTAGCAAATGAAAAGAGACTGTATGCAGTGAGCCAGTGGGTCCCCAACTGTCAGCATCACCTGGGAACTTGTTAGAATTGCATGTTTTGGACCCTATCCCAAACCTACTGCATCAAAGACTCTGGGAAAGAAGCCCAGTCATTGATGCCTTAATAAGCTCTCTAGGCAATCCTAGTGCAGACCAACATTTGAGACACACAGGCCTAGAGAAGTTTATACCTGGGGAGAAAAAGACCACTGGTGGAAGGGAGAGGAGGACAGTCAAGGGCAGACTTTGGTTTCCAAAGTGGAAGAGACTTTTTTAACAGGCTTGCATGCTATGAGTAAAAGAACTGGCATTTCAAAAAAAGAGTTTGGATGAACAGGGAAATAAAAGTAAGGATTGGAGCTGACTTGGGGGAGTGAGAAAAGAGATGGTAACTATCTTGACAGAGACTCAGACTAAGAATTATGCTTCAGTGTTGGGACCTGCCTGTCCATTAGGCAAAGCCGTGACAAGAGATTTTTGTTATGACAAGCCTGCTTCTAACGCTTCAATCACTGCCTGCTCCAAGAATCTCAGTATTTTCACTCAGGGAATGGCACCCCACTCCAGTAGTCTTGCCTGGAAAATCCCATGGATGGAGGAGCCTGGTAGACTGCAGTCCATGGGGTCTCGAAGAGTCAGGCACGACTGAGTCACTTCACTTTCACTTTTCACTTTCATGCACTGGAGAAGGAAATGGCAACCCACTCCAGTGTTCTTGCCTGGAGAATCCCAGGGACGGGAGAGCCTGGTGGGCTGCCGTCTATGGGGTCGCACAGAGTCACACACGACTGAAGCGACGCAGCAGCAGCAGCAGCAGTGACTAACATGGTGAGGGATGGGAGCATTTCACTGCATCTGAGCTTTGAAGTCCAAGCAAACCCACCACAAGATCATCCTAGACCAGGTCTCAGGGCCATTTGTAACATGGAAGCTCAGCTCCATGGTGCTTAGGGATACCTAAGCTCCGGTATCAGGGTATCCGCAATAACCTGGCTCCGGTATTCATCTCCACGCTGGATCTCCTCCATGCTTGAAGCTGCAGGACCACAGTCTCAGAGTCACGACCCAGTGAAAGCGGGGATAGCAGTATTTTCCTAAGGTCAGAGGCAAATAAAAAGGAATGTCTGCGGCTTTTTGCAGACAAAGTAGGTAGGAGATGCTCACCCAGTGGCTTCAACAAAAACCATATTCCATCTTCTGGAGTGATTCAAAATGTCAAATACAGACAAAATTTTAAGGGGGATGAGAAAAAAGAGGCTTGTCCAGTATGGAAAAAAAAAAAAAAAGGCTGACGGCCACTGTTGGTAATGTTGACTTTGTTTTTCCTCTGGTCCAGATGGTCTGCAAAGACCTAGTGTACCCAGTGTACCCAGACAAGAGACGGCGGCAAAACAAGTGTTGGTACAGGAGACCTACCAGGAGATCCAAAGATTTTTAACTTTCATTAACCCCCTTGACTTTCTTTTTCTTAAAAACATGGTACTAAATCTTCGTGGTTAAAACCCCAAGGTGACAGCCTTTAATAAAGAAGTTCAGACACTGGAAAACCAAAAAATAAACACAAGTATGGACCAAATCTCATTCTCCTTTGAAAGTTGCTTTTGAAACCCGAAGGGAGCACCCATTAACATCATAGGAAAAGTAGGCAATTAATTTCCCTTTAAGGGGCTTTTAGAATGTCTGCCTGAATTGACCATAAAGAGCAAACTAAAGCCACATCAAGACATTAATCCAGATGGCCAATTTGTCCACTCAGAGTCCTGTCTGATGGGAACTTCTGTATGGATGAGGTGTGAGAGTTGGAAAAAAATGATGCTGGGCATTCCCAGCATCAATGCCCAGTCCAGTTTAGCTGACACTGGTTTTCTTCTTTCATATCCCAGTTCAGGGAAAGGAAAGCCAAGTTTGGGGACTATGAATTGGAGGGCTTCCCTGATAGCTCAGTGTAAAGAATCCACCTGCAATGCAGAAGACCCCAGTTTCATTCTTGGGTCAGGAAGATCCACTGGAGAAGGGATAAGTTACCCACACCAGTATTCTTGGGCTTCCCCTGTGGCTCAGCTGGTAAAGAATCTGCCTATAATGCAGGAGACCTGGGTTCGATCCCTGGGTTGGGAAGACCCCCTGGAGAAGGGGAAGGCTACGCAATTCAGTATTCTGGCCTGGAAAATTCCATGGACTGCGTAGTCCATGGGGTCACAAAGAGTCCCCTTTATGAATAATAAAGAATAAAGAGTACACACATCCCTGTGTGTATCTGTATTGGACTGAAAGAGCATACCTTTATCTTTTTACCTTTTTCTTTTTTACCTTTTCTCTTTATCCTTTTCACCTTGGGGAGGAGGAGAGCTGAGCAGGAAGGCCCCAGATTGTTCAGTTCAGAAGAGCTGCTTTCATTGCCATTGTTCACGAAGCTGTACCACCATTGATTTTATTTTTTGGAGTAGACCCAGTGTTTCCCCTGGCGTTAAAGTGTCAAGAGACCAATTTAATGAGTCATGACTATATTGGACATGGACAGGACAGGATAGGATAAAATAGGATAGGATAGGATGGGATGGGATGGGATGAACAGGATGATATGATATTGGATGGGATGGGATGGGATGAACAGGATGATATGATACTGATGGAATGGGATGGGGTGGGATGAGATGGGATGAACAGGATGACATGGGATGAGATGGATGGGATGAGATGGGATGGGATAGATGGGATGGATGGGATGGGATAGGATGAGATGGGATGAACAGGATGACATGGGATGGGACGGATGGGATGGATGGGATGGGATGGGATGGTATAGGATAGGATGGGATGGGACAGAAAACATCAGAACCAATCACAGGTAACGAGGTTGGGAACTGGCCTGTGAAACTTCTGTGTAAATTTTGTGTGTAAGTATGTATGCACGTACACAATCCAGTTGTGCTCTAAGTCACAGTGTAAAGTGTATCTCTCATAATCAAAGTCTATGCATTATTCTAATAGAAATGAGACTTCTCTACCTAAATCTCTGTGATTGCCAGGTTATCACCTATACATAAAGGACTGCTCTCCTGGGCTTAGCACTTCAGCAAAATGTTTTATTGAGCAGTGTGCAGAGGTAGGGTAAGCGCCTCCTCGCCTCGCAGCTCTGGAAATCTCTGAAACAAGACCTCGCTGGGATACCATGGAGCCAGTGTTCTGGGGCTGCAGGAACATGGAAGCGGAAAAAGCATGTGGCTTCTTTTCTAGAGGTCTCAGAAATAAGGTGGCCAGGCCTACCCACACCTCACTCACCCCACGTGGGCACACACCCAACACAGAGTCTCAGTCCAGCCTTTGAAGACCACCCATGGACACACCAATGAGCCCTATAGTCTACATTTTCAATTTCAAAGTTTTAAGAAAACACTTAAGAAAAAAATACTTTCCAAGAAATCTGTTTCAAGAGGCTCTAACACAAGTACTCCCATTTAGGTTTTACCTCAATCTAGATGAAAAGGGGTGGAATAAAAATTTTCCTTTCCAGGCAGCAGGTTCCCACCCCTAGGTTTTACCACCACAAATTGAAAGGATGCCCTGGGCCACCAGCCTGACTGCCCTCGCTGCCCCCAGATGGCTTCCCTGTGGGTCCTGCTCTTGTCAGCTTCCTGGCTGTGCACTGGGACACCTGGAGTCGCCTCCTATTTGCACAAATGAGGACAGTGTTGCTTTTTATCCAGTCAATAAGCAATATTGCACTGTAGCTTGGGTTTTTTTCCTCCTTAGAATTCTCTTAGAGATCATTGTGAAAACCAAAATATTTAAACTTCCCTTTTCCTCTTCATGTATAGAGGTATTAAAAAAAAAATAAAAAGCCAAGGTTTTACAGGGAATATCTGTCATGCTCAGGAAACATCAAAGTATCTTAGTATGATTGAACATGTTCATATAAACAGAACATGAATTTTAAAGTTACATTTGATGAAATTTATGCTACCCAAGAAAAAAGAGGATTGAAAGGGCTTTTAGTGGAAGAAGAATTTCTATAATCCCATGACAAACTACACTTAACAATAAATTGAGTAATTATTCCTCTTCATATTTCACTTTGCTGGGTCAATATTTAGTGACCAAGGAATAGAATCTAAACCTAAGTTCAAAGTAATTTTCTTTCTTATTGGATGCCTGTTACATTTATTCTTAAAGCATTCATCTTGTATGATCGAGCATAAAACATAGTGAAAAGTGTAAACGTATTGAACAAGCTAAAGAAGCTACATGAGCTGTAATGAACATTACTCCAGCTCTAAAAATATGAAGCCACACTGAAAGCTACAAGAATGAGCATTGATTGACCAAGTGCATGTTTTGTCCTAAAAGGAAACATTGCCTGTATCCAGAATCCATGCCCACAGAAGTGGTGCTCATTTGAGGATCTTTCAAATGAAGCATCTTTCAGAACTAAATACTGATTACGCATTCTCAATGGTCTTGCCTATACTCCATTCTCTAGAAGAAGAGGCAAAGAGATGCTGACCAAGGGTAGATATTCATTCTGTGCCTCTTTCATGTAGAATAAGAAAACTTTCAAATTGTGGTGTTGGAGAAGACTCTTGAAAGTCCCTTGGACAGCCAATCAAACCAGCCAATCCTAAAGGAAATCACCCCTGAATATTCACTGGGAGGACTGATGATGAAGCTGAAACTCCAATACTGTGACAGCCTGATGTGAAGAGCAGACTCATTGGAAAAGACCCTGATGCTGGGAAAGATTGAGGGCATGAGGAGAAGGAGGTGACAGAGGATGAGATGGTTGGATGGCATCACTGACTCAATGGACACGAGTTTGAGCAAACTCAGGGATATAGTGAAGGACAGAGAAGCCTGGTGTGCTTCAGTCCACGGGGGCGCAAAGAGTCAGACATGACTTAGCTACTGAACAACAACAACAAGAAAGCTTTGCCTTCATTCTCATGTCCTGAGCACATGTCCCACGTCCAAGTATTAGGAACCCTGAGAACAGGACAGCATGATCCGGGCTCTCTCTCATACCACAAGAAGGGCTCCATTTAGGAGCTGGAGAGCAGACTGCACAGTCCAAGCCTCTCATGCCTGATGCTGCTTCTAATGACCACACTGCATGGCACTTCAAGAAATTTCCTTTCTAAACAGAGTTTTTCATGACCAGTTGTGATGATTAGTCTCAAGTGTCAACATGGCAAGGCTACAATACCCAGTTACTCAAACACTAATCAAGGTGAAAGTATTTTGTAGATGTGATTAACATCTGTAGTCAATTCACTTTGAAGAAAGGAGATTACCCTTGATAATGTGATTGGTGACTCGGCGATAAAGAATCCACCTGCCAATGCAGGAGATGCAGAAGACACAGGTTCAATTCTTGGGTTGGGAAGATCCCCTGCAGGAGGAAATGGCAACCCACTCCAGTATTCTTGCCTAGAGAATTCCATGGACAGAGGAGCCTGGTGGGCGACAGTCCACGGGGTTGCAAAGAGTTGGACACAAGTGAGTGACTGAGCACAATCACCGAAGGCTTTAAGTGCAAAGCTGAGGTTTCTTGGTGGAAGAAGAAATTTCATCTGTAGATTGAAACATTAGTTCCTGCCTGAGAGATAATGCCTGCCCTAGTGACGTCAGAAGTGCCAGACCGCAGTCACTGGTTCTGTTTGTCTGCTGAATCCTGACTGACACACCAGTCAACCACTCTGTGATGGGATCAATCTAAGTTCATCGGGACATAAAGGGCCCCATTATGCCCTAAATTTTAGTCAGTTGACAAATCCCAAGACATTGGTTTTGTAACCATTAGAGCACAGAGTAGCAGACCTTTAAAATGATTTTCTACTATGTCCTTAAATGTCATGTAGATGGGAGTTATTAAGAATATACTGTATTTTATACAATCCCAATTTCTATCAAGCTGAAAACATGCTTGAAATTGATGCTTGTGGAGTTCCCTGGTGGTCCACTGGTTAGAACTCTTTGCTTCCACTGCAGGGAGCATGGGTTCGATCCCTGGTTGGGGAACTAAGATTTCATATGGCACATGGCATAGCCCCATAATAATAATAAAATAAAAACACACGCACACAAAGAGAAATTTAGGTTTGTGTTAGCTGGCTTTCCATCGTTAAATGATTACAGCCTTTCAAATCAGAAAGGAACACATACGGAATATGGTTTCTGAAACACTACCAAAACCGAAGGCATCTAAAATAAGTATGACTTGATGAATGTTCAGATGAAGTTGAAATTGGTTTCAGCCCATTTCCTAAATTGCAGCTGTTCTGATAACTCCACTTTACCTGCTTTACTTCAGTCATATCCTGCAGGGTTGTTTTCTTTTTTGTTTGTTTGTTTTTCCTATCTTTAATCCACATTTAAGAATTGTATTCTAAATTTTTCATGCAAGCTATCACCAATGAGTTTAACAGTCCTTTCTCTGCCGCAGAAGACTACACATTTTCTTTCTGTTACATTCCTCTTCTGCCAAAATAGACCCCTATGGCTGGGTGGTTTTATTTTGCTCCATCATAAGAGAGTTTAATATACGCTTGTCAAAAAAAGGGACAGCGGTGACAGTTAAAAGTGGCACCAATTAATGTATTTATAGAACCCCGTACGCAGACAGACAACAGATGAGGAAAGAATATTTATACATGAAAAGCACACCATGACTCCACAGTAATCAAATTCTCAGAAGGGCTGCGCCCCCTACAGACTATTAGTAAATAAAATCCCAGAGATACAGCATGAAATGGGGTTGTTTTTCCTGCCACATGACTTCCCCTGGGCCACAACCGTAACCAGGGAGATGGTGGCACAGGGGTAAGATGATCGGAAAGTGAGTCGGTAACACCCTTTCAGTTACCCATCTCCCAGAGGACTAGGGGTCTGAGTAGGCAATTAAGACATTCAAGCCTGCAAATTGGTTCATCTGCACCATTTTTCTAGGTTCCACATACACACATTAATATAAGGAGATCAGTCCTGAGTGTTCATTGGAAGGACTGATGTTGAAGCTGAAATTCCAACACTTTGGCCACTTGATGCGAAGAGCTGACTCATTTGAAAAGACGCTGATGCTGGGAAAGATTGAAGGCGGGAGGAGAAGGGGGTGACAGAGGAGAGATGGTTGGATGGCATCACGGACTCAATGGACATGGGTTTGAGTAAACTCCAGGAGTTGGTGATGGACAGGTAGGTCTGGCGTGCTGCAGTGCATGGGGTCACAAAGAGGCAGACACGACTGAGAAACTGAAATGAACTGAACTGATATGATATTTGTTTTTCTCTTTCTGACTTACTTCACTCTGAATGACAGACTCTAGGTTCATCCACATCACTTCAAATGATCCAATTTCGTTCCTTTTTATGGCTGAGTAATATTTGCAGGGCAAGATTAGAGTCGCAGACATGGAGAATGGACATATAGACATGGTGGGTGGGGGAGGGGAGGGTGGGACGAACTGGGAGATTGGAACTGACATATATACACTGCCATAGTAAAATAGATAGCCAGTGGAAAGCTGCTGTATAGCACAGGGAGCTCAGATCAGTGCTCGGTGGCAACCTAGAGGGGTGAGATGGGGAAGGAAGTTGGGAGGGAAGGTTGAGGGAGGGGATGGATGTATACATATGGCTGATTCATGTTGTACAGCAGAAACTAACACAACATTGCGAAGCAATTATACTCCAATGGGAAAAAAGAAAAAAGGACCATCAAGGCTCCTGGTCTCTCTGGTTATTGTAGCAGTAGAAGGATCCCTTGGCAGTGCCCACTGTCAGACATGTGATTGGCCTCTTTCTCTCTATCATAGCCTGTCTCTCCCGCACCTAACCCTGCTCATAAAGGAGAATCTGCTATCTGTCATTCACCAGGGTCAGCATGTTCCCCTGCAGTTCTCAGAGTTTTGAAAAGTTTAAACTTCCTCTACCTACAGAATCTGTTCTTTATTGAAGGGATTTCTGGCATCCATAGCAGCCTGGGGTAGAGAAGGCAACAGAGCTTTAAGCAATTGTTCAGAGCCAAGAAGAGTGAATGGACTCTGAGGCTACACAAGAGGCCTTGAGAGCCCAAAGTAGCAAAAAGAAAGAGGAATGAATCCAACATTCAGCAACGGTTTTCCCCAGTATATCAAGCAGAAGACCAGGACACAACAATGCGGGCATGCTAAGCTGTTTCAGTCGTGTCTGACTCTTTGCGACAGTAGCCCACCAGGCTTCTCTGTCCATGGGACTCTCCAGGCAAGAATACTGGAGTGGGTTGCCATGTCCTCCTCCAGGGAATCATTCTGACCCAGGGATCAAAGCAGCATCTTTTATGTCTCCTGCACTGGCAGGTGGGTTCTTTGCCACTAGCGCCACCTGGGATATGTAGGGATAATAAGAAATGTATATTCAATTCAGTTCAGTTCAGTTACTCAGTTGTATCTGACTTTCTGCGACCCCATGGACTGCAGCATGCCAGACATCCCTGCCCATCACCAACTCCTGGAGCTTACTCAAACTCAAGTCCATCCAGTTGGTGATACCATCCAAACATCTCATCCTCTGTCATCCCCTTCTCCTCCCGCCTTCAATCTTTCCCAGCATCAGGGTCTTTTCAAATGAGTCAGCTCTTCACATCATGGGGTCAAAGTATTATTCAGGACTGATTTCCTTCAGGATTGACTGGTTTGAGCTCCTTGCAGTCCAAGGGCCTCTCAAGAGTCTTCTCCAACACCACAGTTCAAAAGCTTCAATTCTTCAGTGCTCAGCTTTCTTAATGGTTCAACTCTCACATCCATACTTGACTACTGGAAAAACTATAGCTTTGACTATACAGACCTTTGTTGGCCAAGCAATGTCTCTGCTTTTCCATATGCTGTCTAGGTTGGTCATAGCTTTTCTTCCAAGGAGCAAGTGTCTTTTAATTTCATGGCTGCAGTCACCATCAGCAGTGATTTTGGAGCCCAAGCAAATAAAGTCTGTCACTGTTTCCACTGTTTCTCCATCTATTTGCCATGAAGTGATGGGACCGGATGCCATGATTTTTGCTCTCTGAATGTTGAGCGTTAAGCCAGCTTTTAGTAATATCTTGTGGAGATTTAAACATGATACTATCAGCAAAATCAAATGTCTAACACGACTGATTAAAAGAAAAAGAAATGCTACAAAATATAAAGATTAACATCAGGAAAAGGGATATGATTGCCAATCCTATGTAAAGTATGTAAAGATCTTAAAGTGATCTTAAAAAATGTATTCCAAAACTATACTTTGAAAATACAGATGAAAGGACAGATTCCATTTTTAAAACCCTGAATGTGACACTAAAATAAATAGAAAATCTGAATAGTGATATATCTAATAAAGAACTAATAAAGTATACAAAAGGGTGGGCAAACCACCTAAACCACTCCTCCAACCTGATCCCTGGACACACCCTACCTCACCCCGATTAAGGAACCAGCTCGCCCCCACTCCAAGTGAGCAAAAGGATCTGTTACTTGTTTTCACGCCCTCCTACAGCCGATGCAGGAGACTGGCTTGCCTGGAACAAAAAGAAATTGAAAGCTTAATCATAATATTAACTCCATGAAGATATCTCCAGGCTGTGAGAGAAAATTGGAGTCACACAGTAGTTAAAGCAGTAAAAACAGATTTTATTCAGAAATGATTGCAATCAGGGAAAAGACAGCTCAGTTTAGAATTGGGCTCAATTCTTCATACCGAAAAGAAAGCTGGGGGTTTTAGCCAACAAGCAGAATGAGTGGATGGAATGTGGACCTTTCGGTAGATGGAAAGTTGGGAGTGGGAAGGGGGAGATTCCTGCCAAACCAACTTAACAGGATTCTTGCTGACATCATGCCAGAATGAGCAGATATTAAGGATAGGGGAGTCTTGCTAACTTAACGTAGCCAGATTTGTGGTATAACTGGGCTATGCAGGCCAAGCCAAGCTGGCCCCCAAGGTGAGGCCTGGTTGAGAACGGGCTCAGAGGAGCCTGACTAAACTTCAGTCAAGTAGAGAGTGTTCATCAAGCCTCAGACAACTTCACCATTGGGTGTTCTCCAGATGTTCAGAGAATAATTAATGCCAATAATGAACAGACTTTTCTACAGAATAGAAAAAGAGACCACACCTCCCGATTCACAATAGGATACACCTGATACCAAAATCCAAAAAGAACATGACAAAATCTGAAAGTGTTAATTGCTCAGCAGTGTCCAACTCTTTGCAACCGCATGGACTGTAGCCCGTCAGGCTTCTCTGTCCATGGGATTCTCCAGGCAAGAATACTGGAGTGGGTTGCCATTTCCTTCCTCAGGGGATCTTCCTGACCCAGAGATTGAACTTGTATCTCCTGCATTGGCAGGTCGAGTCTTTACTATCTGAGCCACCAGGGAAGCCCGAAATCTGAGAAGAACTTCAAAAAAGGAAAAAGAAGAACATTACTGCACACCAGTCTCTCTTACAAGCACAGATGTGAGAAAAAGAAAAGCAGACTCTGACACTAGCTGGGAGCTGGCTGCTCCTACCAGCCAGGCCTTGGTATTATCCTGTTGAACAGAAACCATTCCACGAACACCAAGGTCAGGTAAACTTGCTCTGTAACTACAGGTGGATCAAGACAGACTGAGATGATCTTGTCTGAACACAGACTGAACCAAATCCATTGTTCAAACCATAAAAACGACTAAATACTAACCCACCTCAGAGTCGGGCATGACTGAGCGACTAACACTCACTCACTATCTGAACAGCCTTCTGTCATTCCTCCTGCACTATAGATAAGATTTATTAAGACCCCCAATTATAGAATTGCCCCATTGCTTCTTTTTTTACATTATTTTATTTACTTATTTAATTTTGGCTGTGCTGGGTGTTTGTTTCTGCATGGGCTTTTCTCTCATTGCCTCGACTGGGCAATACTCTGGCATTGTGGTGCATGGGTTTCTCATTGTGGTGGCTTCTCTTGCTGCTGAGCACAGGCTCTCAGATGCACAAGCTTCAGGAGTTGCAGCACATGGTCTCAAGTTGCAACTTGCAGGTTCTAGAGCACAGGCTCAATAGTTGTGGTGCATGGGCTTAGTTGCTCCTCGGCTTGTGGGATCTTCCCAGACCAGGAATTGAACCTGGGTCTGCAGTGGCAAGTAGATTCTTTACCACTGAGCCACCAGGGAATCCCTGCCTCTTGCTTCTTGAGAGCATGATTAGAGCAAAGTTCTACTTCCTTAAACTGTCCCTAAAAACACTGAATCTAATAATTCTTAACTCCCTCTTATTGAGATACGATGATTTCCATTGTGTTCAGTTTCCCTCATTCCAACGAGCTCTAAACCTATATCGTTCAGCTTTAAGTGTGTTCCTGGTGGTCTTTGGCTGGAAGATGTTGACTATGGAAAGTACTCATCAAACATTCACATATCAAATCCAACACTATATTAAAAATAACAATGAACACAACCAATTGGCTTGATTCCAGGAATGGACTTCAATATTAACTTAACATTTTAAAAAATCAATCGATTTAATTCACCCCATAATAGGAAAATAGAAATATCATATGATCACATCAATAACTGCACAAATGCATTTGGTAGAATTCAACACTTATATTAACAAAAATGAAATATTTTAGAAAACATAGAAAAGAATTTCTTTATCCTGATATACAGTACCCAATAAGCTTTACAATAAACAATATATTTTTTAATGGTGAAATATGAAAAAAATCTTCCTCTGAGATAATAAAAAAACTATGCCACTATGATCATTCTATTCAAATTGGAGGTTTCAGCTAGTATAATAAAGAAAAAAAACAAGAAATAAGTCTGAAAAAGATTTATAAGACTTCTACACTGAAAATTACAAATATTGAGAGAAATCCATTAAAATCTAATTTAGAGGACATCCATGCCATGCCCATGAATTGAAAAACTCAACTCAGCCTTATAAAGATGCCAGTGATTCCCAAATGAATCTATATCGCAGCAAAAATTTTTATGAAAATCACAGTCTGACTTAAAATTTATGTGGAAATGCAAAGATCCAGAAACAATCTAGAAAAAGATTCAGAGATAAATCAATAGACCTATGTCACAGAATAGAGTGAAAGTACTGTCACTTGATTTTTTTTATTTTTTCGAATTTTTTATTTTTTTTAATTATGAAAGTATGATGACACATTTACAGGAGACTGGGAAAATGCAGGACAAGGTTACATACAGTTCCACTAGCTATTATAATTTTTTTAAAGTAGATAAATTAAGATTTTTAGTCAGAGTTTCAATGTCAAACTCTCAAAAATTAATAGAATGAATGTACAGAGATGTAGAAGGATATAGTAGACCTGAAAAGCACTGTGAACCAATTCAACATAATTAAGATTTATACAATTTGCACAATAGGATACAAATTCTATTCCAGTTCCCATAGACTATAAACTAGGAGCCACTGGAACATATCCAGGGACATAAAACAAAGTGCAAAAATTTCATGGTCTAAAGGTATTGAAATCACACAGATTCTGTTCTCTTAACACTACGGAATCATGTTAGAAGTCAATGTCAAAAGATATTTGGAAATAACGCTCATATTTTCCAGTGCAATATGTCACTTGATTTTTTTTAAAACAGTTTTATTTATTTATTTATTTTTGAGCTTCCCTAGTGGCTTAGACGATAAAGAATCTGCCTTTGGGGGCTTTCCTGGTGGCTCATATGGTAAAGAATCTGCCTGCAATGCAGGAGAGCTGAGTTCACTCCCTGGGTGGGGAAGATCCCCTGGAGAAGGAAATAGCAACCCACTCCAGTATTCATGCCTGGGAAGTCCCATGGACAAAGGAGCCTGGTGGGCTACAGTCCATGGGGTGAGAATTGGACATGACTAAGCGGCTAGTATTTATTTTGGCTGTGCTGGGTCTTTGCTGCTGCACAGGTTTTCTCCAGTTGTGGCAAGCAGGGTCTACTCCTCCTTATGGTGTGCGGGCTTCTCACTGCAGTGCTTCTCTTGTGTGGACACAGGCTCTACGGCACACAGGCCTCATTAGCTGTGGGGCATGGACTTAGTTGCTCCGTGGCATGTAGGATCTTCCCAGGTTGGGGACTGAACCCATGTCTCTTTCAGGCAAGGATATTAAGCAAATGGATTCACCATAGACTTCTGTGATCATGTAAATTAGCTCAATCAATTGAGTTTAGGCATACCCCCTGAATCTGAACACAGATTCATATGATGAGATATTCCACTCCTAAGTGTATCCCCAGAAGAAACTGAGCACATATGTGTATCAAAAGATGCTCGCATGCTCGTAGAAGCACTCTGCTTAGTCAACGGAAACTGGAAACAACTCCAAAGTCCACCAACAGTAAACAGACAGTGGTGTTTTCAAATAATGGCATGCTCTTGGCAATGAGAGTGAACAACCTGGCTGTAGGCAACACAAAATGACTCCCAGAGGACAGACAAATGTTGGATCAAAGACACCAGACACTAGAGGTATATCATACCTACCGTACAAGTTCATTTACAGAAAGTTCAAAAATTTGCAAAACCAACAACCAGTGATTGAAGTAAGGATACTTACTTCAAAAGGACACTTTTGGGGGGAAAAGTGTCTTGAGGAGGGCTTCTGGGTTGCCAGTAATGTTCTCTATCTTGGCCTAGGTGGCATTTGTAATTTCTGTTTACCTTATGACAATTAATATGTATCTTTTTCTATTTTTGTAACACTATTTAAAAGTTCATTTTGGGGGAGGAGGGAGGAATAAATCAGGAAGTTGGGATTAACAGATACTCCTATATGCAAAGCAGATAAACAATTAGGATCTACTGTACAGCACAGGGAGCTGTATTCAATATCTTATAATAACCTATAATGGAAAAGAATCTGAAGAATATATATATATATAACTGAGTCAGTTCACTGTACAGCTAAAACATTGTAAATCTTTTTAATTGTAAAAAGAAAATAGTTTATTTTTTAATGTACAAAAACTGTGCATTTACTATTGCATAAAACCAACTGGAAATGTGGAGGGGGTTAGTTATTTCTACAATAATATATAAGTGTAGGAATATGTAAAGGATTGATTTTGCCTGGAGTTTGAACTGGGAGTTTTCAAGGCTAGAGGACTATACAAAAGCTCAAAAAATTGCTTCCAGAAATATTATACAATTTCTCTGCACATTGATACTGACCTTTTGTTGCTTTATGTCTGATTCCAGTTTTTCCAATCCATTTTCTGAATGCCCTAAAGAAATCTTCATAGTACAGTCAACAAGTTGTGTGCTGTTTGTTCCTGGCCCATTGACACCACGTCAAGGCTTGAGCAAAAAAGAATTAAACTCTTCAACCCAAATCTCCTCTTCATTCTGTCAGGGCCACCCAAAGCACCGCACTAGCCCAGAAATGGAAACGAGCATCTTGATCATTTCCCCAAGGAATGCCACAAAGGCTCATTGTGGCATTGTAAAGGGCAAGGCTTCTGGGGCAAAATCCCTCAGCAGGAAAAATTTGGCCTCACCCTGGTTATTCCAACATAGCTTCTGTAGATTGCACTTCAGAAATAAGTCTTTCCTCTTAGAGCCTGGATCAATGATGTTCATAGAGGAGACATAAAAGAAAGAAATAGGTAATAATAAAGTGGGAAAACGCTGCTGAATTTAAACTCTGGCTCTGTTTCTAATGAGCTATTCAGTGCTAGCAGCTCATGGAATTTACCAGCACTGAATGTCTTCACAAAATGAATATCAGTGGATGTGTACTAAGCCCCTTCACAGGATGAATACTCTTTGATACTCTAGTAAATCTTTTAAAAGTGATTAAAAATACAAACAAGACACAAGGCCTATCTTCAGTTCAGTTCAGTCGCTCAGTTGTGTCCAACTCTTTGCGACCCCATGGACTACAGCGTGCCAGGCTTCCCTGTCCATCACCAGTTCCCAGAGCTGCTCAAAGTCTTGTCCATTGAGTCAGTGATGCCATCCAACCATCTCATCCTCTGTTGTCTCCTTCTCCTCCTGCCTTCAATCTTTCCCATCATCAGGGTCTTTTCTAATGAATCAGTTCTTCACATCAAGTGGCCAAAGTAGTGGAGCTTCCACTTCAGGTGAAGTGATTAAAGTAATTAAAAATACAAAACAAGACACAAGGCCTATCTTGGTACTGTGGTTTTATGATCTTGGTGCTCTCCCCTGGCCGGCATATGCCAATGCCTCATTACACATACTGGAATAGTCATCAGGCACGTTGGAAAGCAGCCGTTCTTCATTAATTTCCATCCAGGAACTTGTATCTTGAGAACCTGAGGTTACATCCCCTCTGCTAGAGCCTCATCCAGACCGTTGTGCTGTTTAAGCTCATGACTTCTGGTCCCTCGACTTTCACCTATCAGAAAATATATAGTGCACAATAACAAACATAATTCTTAAAATGGAGCCAAAAAACAGCATCATTCTTTTCATCTAACTGGTTATATGGTCATAAACAGGAAGAAAATTTTTTCTTCTATTTTCCCAAATATTTGGCCAGGATGTGATATCCGATCAAAGGCATTTAATGTTGTTCTGGGCCAAATTTCAAACCTGCATCCCATTAACATGTCCTAGAAACCAAAGCCTCCCCATCTACCTCTCACTGTGCAAATGCATTAGACAGCTTTTGACCTTACTTGTTCGGGGCGTGGTGTGGCCAACGTGATTTTAGGTTCCCATTTACTCAGTTACTGGGGCAGAATGCCTACTCTCCCATGCTTGGATTCATAAACCAGCACCATCAACAATATCTTCAAGCTTCTCAAAGTAGCTAAAGAGCAGACTGCATAGTCATTGAGAACTTACTGTGTACCTATAACTGTTCTAAGCACAGGAAATACAATGGTGTATAAAAGCAGACACAACTATCAGTTTCATGGAAATAACATTTTTAGACAACCTTTAAATGTGTAAGACAAGTAGACGTTCCCCATGAAGCTTAACTATATGAAAGCCCTTCAAATACTTTTAGCTTTAAAACATCTCATTAATTCTATATATAAGGGACTTGGGATGGGGAAAGATGGTTCCAAGAATCACAATTATTATCGCTAATTAACATTATTATACATTGATGGTAACTACTATATAAGTATTTAAGGATGTCAATGAGAAAGTTCAGGACACAGCAGAAAAGCAAGCCTGTATAAAGTGTAAGTACTCAGTGTGATGTTAATCAAGTAATGATAGAAACTGAGAAACCCTACCACTTTCCTGAAGAAGACAAGAAGAAGTGTAAATAGAGGCGTAAATCTGTATCACCTCTCTGGTTGGGTGAACCATGGGAGATGAAGCTGCTGGAAAGAAAGCTGTGGTATTTAGGAAATCAAGGATGTGTAGACAAACTGAGTTCAGAAAATAATTTGATTGATGGAGAAGAATCATTCTGTTGGATCTTTGATTTGAGTGGAACTTTAGGGAAAGATTGCTTTAGTTCCCAGGCAGTTTTTGTTTGTAGATCCTTAAGAGATCCAGAGAGAGAGCCCACTTACTTGCAGACTCATGAACAGTCAAGTAAAGTGGCCAAAAAGGCAGGATAAGGCTGGGTGAAGGTCAGGTGAATGACATGGGAAAGAGGGTGGGACAACCAGAGACCGAACCTTTGAAGTGAAGCAGTGACTCATTCTCTCGTGTGGGCAATAAACCCTCTCAAGGGAATTCCAAAAATAGTCTATTATTTGAGCAAATACAATGCCCACTTTGAGGATAGATGCATTTATCGTTAATGATTATTTAAAACCAATCCAACGACTTAAGTCATATATTTCTCTAATCATAAACGACAACAGAATCAAAACAACAGGAAAAACAACTCTGATGACAACTGTGCTTTTACAAAGGTACAATACTGGCCTTTGAGTTGGACAGAAAGCCTTGCTTTAGAGACATTCAGGGCTCATGTTCAAGGCTGTGAACCTTAAAGTCAGTCAGCATTTAAGTAGAAGGGAAATTTTGACTTCTGCAAGAAACAACTGCCTAAGGAGAGATCAAAAGTTAAACAACTCTGTGGAGATAACAGATATGCTTTGTATGACATCAGGTGAAAGCTAACAGTAGTGGCCACGTCAATAAAACAAAGACATCTGAGAAATTATCCTAAGGCGTCCGTTCCTGGCTCCATGATCCTGATACATCTTTTAATTCATGATGTATGCTAGAGTGAAATAAGGCAGGACTGGTGGAAACAAGAATTTTGAGCAAATGCATTCTACTACATAACTGTAGAGTCTAATGCATGTGTTGTAAAGCTATAATGTTTCTCTTCAAGTATATCATTTATAGTTAATTAAACAGGATATCTTGTTCTCTCTACAAAAAGTTGAACATCTACACAAATCTCTCTCATACCAATATTTCAAAGTAACAGATCACTTCAGATAGTTAGCCCCTCTCCTGAAATGTAAGCCCCACCCAAGTGGTGTATATGCATGTTGACCAACATTCATCTGAATCCTAAACAAAACAAAAAAAGAATAATATCAAAAGTGAAGCTTCATTATTTTTAGTTGACTTTATGAGTCTGTTAAATAATATGATCTTGTCATTCTGTGCCACCCACTCCTATGTGTGAGGACTTGATAAATGTCACAGCATTGAGTAAGGTGAAGATGCTGAACTATATTTAACACGACAGATGCAAGTAGCTGTCAGGTTTGGGATTTGAAGTCAGATGATCCTTTAGGTCCTGTCTCTCTGAATATCTGGAGATCATGCAATTCTCCTGAGACCATCAAATTGGGAGGGAGGTGTTCTATGAATTCAAGGATTGATGGGTACTGTCAAATAGACTTGAGGATTTTTTGTCTTAACTACTATTTATTTTTGGTGCTTATTAGAATTAAAAGATAGAATAAAAATATATCAAATGACTTTTTTTCTCAAATCCTGCCTGTGAAATAAGAGCAGGATAATGAATTCAGAAGGTTATTTTCGAATCAAAGTAATGTCATAGTTTCAAACATGCTGAGCCATTCCATATCCTGAGAAATGAAATGATAACCCAGAAATAATGTCTAAGATAAAAAGTATATTGGATTTGATTTGGTTTGATAGTTAGTTATCCACAGAAAATGAAGGAAAAGCACTCTGTGCCTCTAGGCCCCCCAGCTCTGTGAGCAGAGGAGGTAAGATTTTCAGCGAGACGAAGTCCTTCCACCCATCCACAGGGCGGTGGGAAAAGTCGAGCATTCTGGTCCCTGTGTCAGCTTATTACACATAGGTACTTCACTTCACTGAACCTTTGAGATTGAGGAATTCATCTTCCCCTGACACCAGATATTAAGCTCAAGAGATGACTGCAGTCTATGAAAGAAATATCTACCATTTTTATCTTTTTTAATTCCAAAGTATAATGGAAGGACAGCCTCTATCAGAGATCTCTGTCTTCTCTAACTATATTAAAAACTAAAATCAAAGACAAGAAACATGTCCTGAGGTTGAACATTTGGAAAATATTTTCACAAAAGCCTATTATACAGGTGCCATTGGCAACAGAGTGGGGAAGAGTTCATGACATCACTACATCACAGACTTGAGTTATGAATTTAAAAATTATCTCTTTTAGGAATTTGGTCAACTTCAAGCTTATTCTTGTCACTTCTCCATAATATATTTCTGAGGATGGTATTGTTAAAACTTATCAAAAAGAATTATTCCAACTAAATATAAAATAGATAAGCAACAAGGGAAATTAGTATTGCATAGTATAGGGAACTACAATTAGTACCTTGCAATAATCTATAAGGGGAAAGAATCTGAAAAATAATGTAAATATATATACATATATGCATACATATAAGTATATAACTGAATCACTCTGCTGTATACTTGAAAATAACACATTATAAATCAACTATACTTAAGAAAGAAAGAAAAAATTTTTTATTAAAGAAATTATTCCAAGATATATAAAAGAGCTTTTGCTAAGCATTTTGAGATCAAAGGCTCTATAAAAGAGAGGAAACAACCCTTCAGTTGTTACTGTTATGAAACACTGAGCACTTTTTTCCTCTGAACTTCTTGAAGTCATTACCCTTAATTCCATTTAGATAACTATTAGTCATGATTCATGGGTAAATGGTCAGTAGGTATTTTTCTAGATGCTTTTGTGCTTCATAATCATAAGTATAATGGTTTGTTCCTGCCATAACATCAAGTTTTCATTCAATGTAAAAAAAAAAGCGGGGGGGGGGGACAGAAGACAGAAAAGGAAAATACTGAGGCTAAGCTGCACATAATATTTTAAGCAGATGTCAATCACCCAGGGAAACAAATTACAGTTTAGGTAAATTGTCCAGGCCAGGAATTTGCCAGCAGATTATCTCAGTTTATATCATCAGAAGTTCGGGGTTCTCAAATATTTGCTCCAGAGGATTGAATAAAAGGAATGGTTCTTCATACTGGCCTGGCTCTTACAAACACCATGAACAGCCACCATTGTGGACTGGTAGATGAAGACACAAAATAAATAGGGATTCAATGTCTTAATCCAACAAGCTTCCATCGAGAATAACACTTTTCATTCCATCAACTTCATAGCACAAATTCTTGCTAATTGTTTCCTTATCATCAGATGAGAACTGTTTCCTTTATCAACAAACAGATAGGAATGCCTCCAATCAGTTAGCTGTCCTCTTAGCTCTGGGTCATAGTATTTTAGCCACATTGACTACACGTGTGCGTGCTTAGCAGCTTCAGTTGACTGTAGCCTACCTGGCTCCTCTGTCCACAGGATTCTCCAGGCAGGAATACTGGAATGGGTTGCCATGCCCTCTTCCAGGCGATCTTCCCAACCCAGGGATCAAACCCGTGTCTCCTGCATCTCCTGCATTGCATACAGATTCTTTTCTACTGTGCCACAAGAGAAGCCCCAGATTGACTACAGTCTAACCCAAACGTTGTAACTGAAACTGAGACATCAAGTTGCCCGGGGAAGACACGTCAGGATATAGAGATACCATTTCTCTCCTCTCAAGACCCTGAGGCTCATTTTTCATTTTTTTAATGCAAAAGTCATCGTGAGATATAACCAATCTTCTGGAATACTTCAGTTGTGGCTTTCCCCTACCATTCCAAAAAGAGCAGAAATTTTCTTTCATTTCCATGTCTTCAGTTGGAATTGTAGACTCAGTCTAATTAAAAAACAGAAAATGGGTGCATGGTTTAAAATATATCACTACAGGGACTTCCCTGGTAGTCCAGTGGTTAAGGCTTTGCCTTCCAATGCAGGGGGTGTGGGTTCAATTCCTGATCAAGCTAGGATCCCATGTGACTCGTGGCCAAAAAACTAGAATATAAACAGCAGAAGCAATATTGTAACATATTCAATAAAGATTTTTTAAATGGTCCACATCAGAAAAAGAAATCTTAAAAAATAAATTTAAAAAATGCATCACCACAAAGGTAGCCATTATTATTATACTTATTTTTCCAAGAAGAAACTGAGTTATGGAGAAGCTAATTAATTTGCTCAAGGTCACACAACTGGTAAGTGATGGAATACCAAGCTTTGCATCCAAGTACACTAACTCCAGAGCACCCCACTTTTCATATTTTTGAACAAATAAAGAGAAAGGAGAACCTACAAAAGGCCCTTTCAGAGGCCTCCTTTGTCATTATCAATGTTCTTTGAGTTTCTGGGATGCCAGCATTCACAAAATCTTGTTGATACTAAACATTTAGAAATATACTACAATCTCACATACAGTTCTGGAAGGTAAGATATAATTTCTCAAAAGGCCTACCTTGACATGTTATGTGCAAAAGTGTTGTAATGAAAGTATTTGCATTGGGTGGGTACTCCAATTGGAAAAAAGATAGGTACACTCCATCTTGCGCATACCTCCCCAGAAAAGCTACATAGATATCTCAGAGTCAATTAGTGTCACAACACAACAGGGACGATACTATCAGCTTCTTCACACTGGTCATGATTTGTGTGGATGACTGTGTGCAAAAGGCAGAAGCTTTGCCACCTCCATCAACAAAGCAGACTTATAAAGAGTCTACAGGGCTTCCCTGATAGCTGAGTTGGTAAAGAATCTGCCTGCAATGCAGGAGTCCCTGGTTCGATTCCTAGGTTGGGAATATCCCCTGGAGAAGGGAAAGGCTACCTACTCCAGTATTCTGGCCTGGAGAATTCCATGGACTGTATAGTCCATGGGGTCGAAAAGAGTCACACACAACTGAGCGACTTTCACTTTCACTTCAAAGAGTCTACTCTGAACAGTTTGCTTGAAAGTTGTTTAGTCGCAAAGTCAAGTCTGATTTCTTGCGACCCCGTAGACTGTAGCCCGCCAAGCTGCTCTGTCCATGGTATTTCCCAGGTTAGAATACTGGAGTGAGTAGCCATTCCCTTTTCCAGGGGATCTTCCTGACTCAGGGATCCAACCCCACATCTCCTGCTTTGCAGGCAGATTCTTTACCACTGAGCCACCAAGGAGGCCTAATGATCCATGTTTCTCTAGGCAAACTACTTGTACCTTGTACACAATACATACTCAGAGAATGATCCCCATTACTTTTGTCATTGTTTCAACAGCTTCGTCAGAGGGATACACAAACTCACAATCATATAATGGAGAGTGACGATTAAATGTAAGGTCTTGCTGAAGTCAGGCAAGTAATTTTCACCATGTTTACCTAAACGAAATCATTTCTGGTTTTTAACCATCTCTACCTTTAGCCCTTGGAATCATAAATGACACCCACATGATTAAGTATGTTCATGTAATAGCTTTTATTACATGGTGATTGCTTTGCTGTGAAATCTACTTATCAAAGGAATGGCAGGGAATAAAACTATTCCCAATGAGAAGAGTTTTCTTGCTTGTTTCCTGCTAATACCTGGAACCCAGTGCAGTTCAGTTCAGTCACTCAATCGTGTCCAACTCTGCGGCCCCATGAACTGCAGCACACCAGGCCTCCCCATTCATCACTAACTTCCAGAGTTTACTCAAACTCATGTCCACTAAGTCGGTGATACCATCCCAGCATCTCATCTTCTGTCGTCCCCTTCTCCTCCTGCCCTAAATCTTTTCCAGCATCACCAAGTTCAGTTAAGCCAAATTTTAGGACTTCTCCTCATGTATGAGCCCTGGTGAGACCAATGTGGTCCCAGGCTGCCTTTTTTAAGTATAAAGTCTAAGAAGGGCATAAAAACGGCCCAAAAGATCTTGGCTGAAGCAAGCTGTCCTTCACCCTGGTCTTTGCCTGGACCAAACTCAGGCAGCTCTGTCTTGGCCACACTCAGTATCAAACTGATGTGGTTGACATCCATCTAGGCGCACATCACCAGGATAGACCACCCCAGAAAAGCATGTAGGAAAGCCAAAAGGGCAACCACATAACAACAGACTCTTATCTCATTTTCCTCTCCTTTAAAAATCTGCTTAGAGCTTTGAAGAATAAAATTTTTTCATTACTAATTTTTCCCATGGTAAATCAATAATAACATCGAGAATAAAAAGTCATTTTCATTAGAATGACCAGCTGTCTCAGCCTTCCCAAAACACTACTGATTTATATCTTTTAACCTGGTATAATTAATGGTGTATCCTTTTCTCGAAAGGGTCCTGGCTTGAATAATAATTATGTGGCCCCCAAAGATTTAGCTGCTTAGGACCATCTGTTCATTGGTCTAAATACTCATTGTAGAGCTATACTCAAAATACCTTCATGAAGGCTCTTAATTGTCACTCTGTTTTCACAAGGAGGAGTTACTGTGATGTTTCACAGCTTTTCCCTACCCACTTCATCAGAAATATGTCCAAGAACTCTGTTTTAAAAGATTGCTTTAAGAATGGAATCTTGTCATTTGCAAAAACATGGATAGACTTCAGGGCTATCTTGCTTTGTGAAATAAATCAGACAGAGAAAAACAAATACTATATGATATCATTTGTACGTGGAATCTAAAAAATAAAACATTTGAAAACAAACTAGTGGTTACCAGTGAGAGAGGGGAGGTGAGAGGGGTAAGATAGGGATACAGGATTAAGAGGTACACAGAGGTACAAAGGTACATTTTATATACTACTATATATATATATAATAAATAAGCTACAAAGATATACTATACTGCACAAGGAATACAGCAAATATTTTTAAATAACTTTGAAAGGAGCACAATTTATAAATATACTGAATCATTATATTATATACCTGCAACTAAATATATTTTAAACCAACTATTTGTGTATGTGTGCATGCTCAGTCACGTCCAACCCTTTGCAACCCCATGAACTAGAGCCCACTAGTCTCCTCCGTCCATGGAATTCCCCAGCCAAGAACACTGGAGCAGGTTGCCACTTTCTATTCCAGGAGATCTTCCTGACCTAGGGATAAGACCTGTGTCTCCTGCACTGGCAGGCAGATTCTTTACCACTGAACCACCTCAGTTCAGTTCAGTTCAGTCTCTCAGCCGAGTCCGACTCTTTGCAACCCCATGAATCGCAGCACACCAGGCCTCCCTGTCCATCACCAACTCCTGGAGTTCACTCAAACTCATGTCCATCAAGTCAGTGATGCCATCCAGCCATCTCATCCTCTGTCATCCCCTTCTCCTGCCCCCCAATCCCTCCCAGCATCAGGGTCTTCTCCAATGAGTCAACTCTTCGCATGAGGTGGCCAAAGTATTGGAGTTTCAGCCTCAGCATCAGTCCTTCCAATGAACACCCAGGACTGATCTCCTTTAGGATGGACTGGTTGGATCTCCTTGCAGTCCAAGGGACTCTCAAGAGTCTTCTCCAGCACCACAGTTCAAAAGCATCAATTCTTCGGCACTCAGCTTTCTTCACAGTCCAACTCTCACATCCATACATGACCATGGAAAAACCATAGCCTTGACTAGACGGACCTTTGTTGGCAAAATAATATCTCTGCTTTTCAATGTGCTATCTAGGTTGGTCATAACGTTCCTTCCAAGGAGTAAGCGTCTTTTAATTTCATGGCTGCAATCACCATCTGCAGTGATTTTGGAGCCCAAAAAAATAAAGTCTGACACTGTTTCCACATCTATTTTCCATGAAGTGATGGGACCAGATGCCATGATCTTAGTCTTCTGAATGTACCTAGGAAGCCATAAATCAACTATACTTCAATTAAAAAATATGTGTAAGACTGTTTATCATTTCAAATAATAACATTTCCCTGATATTGATAAGGGATGAAATATCACACAAAATTGAAACTTTCCCTTCCAAAGAAATTTTAATTTCACATTTATAAGACTTTTTGTTAAACATAGTGAATGTGTTATATTGAACATAATATGGTCTCTCACTGTTAACTCAAGGTCATAAGTTGCAGATTGCATAGTGCAGGGATATGGTCACTGAAGTAGTTAGAATTTAGCTTGTCCTTTCACTAAATTCTTTCTGTCTCTGCTTTTCTTCCATTCTCCCTTGTTGTCAGTTGTCATTTCTCCAAGCGTCAGCTATTGGAAGTTCCCTAGTCTCTCCACCACTTTTAATTAATGATGTGTTTTAAACTAGAAAGAATCGCAAGGTACCAACGAAAACACCAACCTTACTAAATCAATAGCCCTCATTTTAGAAATGATCCTTAGTCAATGGTTTTTCATCACAAAGTAGATCTAGTCAAGTAAGACACAGAGCTTTGTATAGTCCCTGTCTTCCTCCTAGGAGGACTTTTCCAATATTTCTTTTATTAGATATGTTCTAGACAACAAATTTGCCAAAACACCTAACCTCAGAAAAAGTGGGCCTTTATTAAACCACTGGCTTTAGTTTGTGAATTAGAATAAACAAAAAATGTTCTGCAAAATCCATTACTCTCAGTAGACTGTTGAATAGCAGTGGTGAAAATGGGCATCTTGGTCTTTTTCCCATTTAATACTGTACTGGAAGTCCTAGCTGGAGTAATTTGGCAGGAAAAATTAATAACAAAAGACATCCAAATTGGAAAGTAAGAATTAAAACTATATTTGCAGATGGCATGTTTCCATATTCAGAAAATCCCAATGAATCTAACAAAAAGAACTGCAAGAGCTAATGACCAAATTCAGCAAAGTTCAGGGTAGAAAGCCAACACACAAGATCAGCTGTGTCTCTATACATCATCAGTGAACAGTCCAAAAAGGAAATTAAGAAAACAATTCTATTTACAATAGTATCCAAAAGAATGAAAACCAAGCAATGAAGTTAACCACATAGCTGAAAGACTTGTACATGCGAAAACTATATAAAACATTATCAAAAGAAATTAAAGAATACCTAAATAAATAAAAAGCCATTCAGCATTCATGTATAGAAAGCCTTAATATTGCTAAAGCGGCAGTATACCCAAAGCATTCTACTGGTTAAGCTCTTTGCGACCCCATGGACTTTACAGTCCATGGAAGTCTCCAGGCCAGAATACTGGAATGGGTAGCCTTTTCCTTCTCCAGTGATCTTCCCAACCCAGGGATCAAACCCAGGCCTCCCACATTGCGGGCAGGTTCTTTACCAGCTGAGCCACCAGGGAAGTCCAAGAATACTGGAGTGGGTAGCCTGTCCCTTCTCCAGCGGATCTTCTCAACCCAGGAATCGAACTGGGGTCTCCTGCATTGCAGGTGGATTCTTTACCAACTGAGCTATTAGGGAAGCCCTGATTAAACACAATCCTTATTAAATTTTCATTTTATTTAAGAAATGGAAACCTTATTCTCAAATCTATATAGAACTGCTAGTGGCTCTGAATAGCCCAAACAATATTGAAAAAGGAAGAAAGAATTGGAAGATTCACATTTTGCAATTTCAAAACTGACTTCAAAGCGGCAGTAATCAAAACAGCGTAGTAGTAGCATAACAAGAGACTTATAGACCAATGGACGAGGAATGAGAGCCCAGAAACAAACCCAAAGCGCTATTCTCCGGTGCTTTCAACAAGAGAGCCAAGAGCAATAAATGGGAGCTCTTTAGCCGCCTTGAACCCTGTGCAGGCCTGCTGAGAACAGGACTTCTAAAATGACAAATGTGTCTGGAAGAATGTGACCCCAGGCCATTTTTGCTGGCTATAAGCAGGGTCTATGGAACTAGAGGGAGCACTCTAGTTCTCCTGAACAGCTCTCCTGAAAATCAAAGGTGTATATGCTCAAGATGAAACTGAATTCTATTCAGGCAAGGGATGTGCTTGTGTGTACAAAGCAAAGAACAACACAGTAACTCCTGGTGGAAAACTTAACAAAACCAGAGTAATCTGAGGAAAGATAACTCGTGTTCATGGAAACAGTGGCATGGATTGTGCCAAATTCTGAAGCAACTTTCCTGTTAAGACCACTGGACACAGAATCAGTGTGATGCTGTACGCTTCGAGGATTTAAACTTACTGAAAGGTAAATAAAAGTGTGAATTTGTAAAATATAAGTGGGAAAAGAATAGTCTCCTCAACAAAAAGTTATGGGGAAAGTATATAAATGGGGAAAGTATATAAATGCATGCAAAATAATAAAATCAGACCCTTAATGCTCCATAATAAAAAATTAACTCAAAATTGATCAATGACCTAAATAAACATAAGGTCTAAAAGTAAAAGCTATTGGAAGAAACACAGAAGTAAATTTCATGGCCTTGGATTTGGTGATAGGACCTAAGATATGAGGCCAAAAGCAAGAGCAACTACCGAAAAAATTAGATAAATCGAATTTTATAAACATTAAAATATTTTGTGCATCAGAGAATGTTACCAAGAGAGCAAAAAAGACAACCTACAGAATAGGACAAAACATTTGCAAATTACATATCTGTCAAAGACAGCATGTAGATTATAAAAAACTATTACAACTGAACAACAAAAAGACAAACAACCCGATTAAAACCTGGACAAAGAGTATGAATAAACATTTCTCCAAACAAGATATATAAATGGCCAACAAGCACATGGAAAGATTTTCAACATCTTTGGTCACTGAGTGCGTGCGTGCTCAATCACTTCAGTCATGTCTGACTTTATGTGATCCTATGGACCGTAGCCCACCAGGCTCCTCTGTCCATGGGATTCCCAGGCAAGAATACTGGAGTGGGTTGCCATGCCCTCCTCCAGGGGATCTTCCTGACCCAGGAATTGAATCTGCAGTGGCTCAGACAGTAAAGCGTCTGCCTACAATGCGGGAGACCCGGGTTCAATCCCTGGGTTGTGAAGATCTCCTGGAGAAGGAAATGGCAACCCACTCCAGTACTCTTGCCTGGAAAATCCCATGGACGGAGGAGCCTGGTGGGCTATAGTCCAAGGGGTTGCAAAGAGTTGGACACGACTGAGCGACTTCACTTCACTGCACTTCACTTCTGCACTGCAGGCTGATTTTTTACTGCTAACCCATTGGTCAATAAGGAAATAAAAATTAAACTACAGTGAGCTACTTCTTGACATCTACTATGATGACTATACCAACAACAACAACAAAAATCAGTGTTGGCAAGGACATAGAGAAATAAGAACACTTAAACATTTTGTGGAAATCTAAAATCACAGTGGATACAGCCACTGTGAAAAACAATTTGGTGATTCCTCAAAAACTTAAACACAAAATTACCATATGATCCAGAAATCCTACTCCTAGGTATTTACCCAAAAGAACTGAAAAACAGGTGTTCAGACGAACATGTGTTCATCAATGTTTATAGCAGCACTATTCGCAATAGTCAAAAAAAGAAAAAAACACAAATGTCCATAAAGAGATCAATGGATAAACAAATTGTGGGACATCCATATGTGCTTAGTCGCTCAGTCATGTCTAACTCTTTGCGACTTCAAGGATTGCAACCCGCCAGGCTCTTCTGTCCAAGGAGAGTCTCCAGGCAAGAATAAGGAGTGTGTTGCCATGCCCTCCTCCAGGGGATCATGAAATATTACTGAGCCACACTTCCCTGGTAGCTCAGATGACAAAGTGTCTGACTGCAATGCAGGAGACCTGAATTCAATCCCTGGGTCGGGAAGATCCCCTGAAGAAGGAAATGGCAACCCACTCCAGTACTCTTGCCTGGAAAATTCCATGGATGAAGGAGCCTGGTAGGCTACACTCCATGGGATCCAAAAAGTTGGACACGACTGAGCAACTTCACTGGTTCACAAAAAATAATGTACCTTTGCTACAACACTGATGCTCCTTGAAAACATTATGCTCCATGAAAGAAGTCATGCACAAAAGGTTACATATTATAAGATTCTTTTATATGAAATACCTAAAAAAGGAAAATCCATAAAGGTAGGTAAGTGGTTCCCAGGGGATTGGCTGGGTGGGTAGAATGGGGGAGAATATTTAATGTACAGGCTATTATTCTGGAGTAATGAAAATGTTTTTAAATCCGAGAGAAGTGGTCATTGCATGACATTGTGAATGTACTGAATGCTACTAAATTGTGTACTTTAAAATGGTTAATTGTATGGTCTGAGGATTTCAGTTCAATTGAAAAAAATATTACTTTGTTGGTGCGTGCTTAATCGCTCCAGTCATGTCTGACTCTCTGCGACCCCCATGGACTGTAGCCTACCAGGCTCCTCTGTCCATGGGATTCTCCAGGCAAGACTACTGGAGTGGATTGCCATTTCCTTCTCCAGGGTATCTTCCCAACCCAGGCATCGAACCTGAGTCTCTTGCACGTCTCCTGCATTGGCAGGCTGGTTCTCTATCACTAATGCCACCTGGGAAGCCAGGTAAATAAATGTATATTTATTAAATTCCACTCCAGTGTTCCTGGTTCTCATAGTTTTTCACATTAAATATCAATCACGTTGGCTTTCAGAACAATCACTGTTATGAACAAAAAGTTTTAAAAGTGACAATCGTGTCTCTTTTAAAGCTCTTTGACAGTAAATGGTTAAAAGGATGAGCTTCCCAAGTGCACTAATGGTAAAGAATCCGCTTGCCAATGCAGGAGATGTAAGAGATGCAGGCTAGATCTCTGGGTCAGGAAGATCCTCTGTAGGAGGAAACGGTACCCCACTCCAGTGTTCTTGCCTGAAGAATCCCAAGTACAGAGGAGCCTGGCGGGCTACAGTCCTTGGAGTAGCAAAGAATTAGACACAACTGAGCTCCTGAGCACAATGTTAAGAGAATTAACCAAAAATAGATGACAAATATGAAGAAATTCCCTGCTGTGTCTCCAGAATAGTTATTTTCACAATACATATATTGACATGAAGTGAAGTGAAAGTCACTCAGTCATGTTCAGCTCTTTGCCACCCCATGGACTATACAGTCCATGGAATTCTCCAGGCCAGAATACTGGAGTGGGTTGACATTCCCTTCTCCAGGGGATCTTTACAACCCAGGGATCAAACCCAGGTCTCCCTCACTGCAAGAAGATTCTTCACCAGCTGAGCCACCAGGGAAGCCCATTGACATGAATCCAAGTGTGAAAAAGTCTTTAGCAGAGCCCAGTATGTCTAGTGAATATTTTTAAGGACTTGTCTCAATCTAACAAAACCAAGACCACCTACTTCCACCGCTAAGGATCACCAAAAGAATGTTCTTCTGTATTCTAGGGAAGCCTGAAATACAAACAACAGTTAAAGGGAAGATGCAAAGAGAAATGGGAAAAAGTAAAAGAGGAACTGAGAAGATTATGAAGAAGAGATAACTATTAGGAAATGGATTTCCTTGATAACCCCTCAGCTAAACTATAAATTTCTTATCTCCATCAAAATGATTTTTCAATCAAGTCTAGTCCAGGAGGATGGGGCAAAAATATCTAACACTATTTTCTGAAAAGGTACCTCTCAGAGTTCAGCAGGAAATCATTTGACCAAAAAGCAATTTGTATGAGAGGACTCCGGGATCAAGCAGACAAATTATTTGAAAGTGTATCTCCGTTTATAGGTTCTTCATGTATTAGTATTTTAGGAGGCACCACCCACTCCAGTGTTCTTGCCTGGAGAATCCCAGGGACGGGGAAGCCTGATGGGCTGTCGTCTATGGGGTCGCACAATGTCGGACATGACTGAAGCGACAGCAGCACGACAGCAGCAGCAGCAGCACGGAGCAATTCTGTTTCAATTGTGGTACATACACATAACATAAAATGTATCAATTAAGCCACTTTAAAGTGTACAATTCATTGTCATTTAGGACCGTAACAATGTTGTACAACCATCACCACTATTAAGTTCCTGAATGTTTTCATCACTTCAAAGGGAAACGCCCTACTCATGAGCAGTCCCACCCTTTCTGTTTCCCCTCAACCCTGAGACACCACTAATCAGCTTTCTGTCTCTGTGGATTTACCTATTTTGGATACTTTTTATAAATGAAGTCATACAATATGTAGAGTTTTGTGTCTGGCTTCTGCAACATAGCATCATGTTTTCAAGTTGTGGCTAAATAATAATCCATTGCATGGATATACTACAATTTGTTTATTCACTGATCCCTTGCTGGATATTTGGGTTGTTCACACCACTTGGCTATTGTGAATAGAGCTCCCATGAACACTCAGGTACGAGTTTCTGTCTGAACATCTGTTTCCAGTCTGGGGGAGTAGAGACCTTGGAGTGGAATTGCTGGGTCATGTGCTGAGTCTATGTTTAATTTTTGAGGAACTGCCACGCTGCTTTCCATGGTGGCTGAACCGTTTTACATTCCCACAAGTCACGTATGAGTCACACTTTTTTATATATCCAAGTTTTGGGGTCTATTTTGTAGCCATTTAGAAAGGGTTCTCAGTTTTGTTTGATTTTTTAAATTTTTGTTCTCTACAAATTATGCGTGTTCTTCACTACTATAGCAAAATGCAAGAAACAACTTGAATGTCCAACTCTATGAGACTGCTTAAATCAAAAATGATGTATAATGACTAAGCAAAGTCATCTTCCAGTCTTCTTACTGCATTTAGCAATTTTTTTAATGTTTATATAAATAAATGATAGCTGATGTCACCCACACCTTCCCACAATCATTTGACCAAGAAACACTCTCAAATCCTAACAGGAGTTAAGATAAAATACTAACTTGAGTTGCTACAAAAATGACCCCAAATTTATCTGAGATTTTTGAACTTTGTAATAGACCAAAAAAATAAATGGGAAATTAAAATTTTAATATGCTGCTAGAAGGAAGAATGACTGAGAAGGCAATGGCACCCCACTCCAGTACTCTTGCCTGGAAAATCCCATGGACAGAGGAGCCTGGTAGGCTGCAGTCCATGGGGTCGCTAAGAGTCAGACACAACTGAGCGACTTCCCTTTCACTTTTCACTTTCCTGCATTGGAGAAAGAAATGGCAACCCACTCCAGTGTTCTTGCCTGGAGAATCCCAGGGACAGGGGAGCCTGCTGGGCTGCCGTCTGTGGGGTCACACAGAGTCAGACACGACTGAAGTGACTTAGCAGCAGAAGGAAAAATGATGTTGCTATATCCAGTCTTGATATAAGAAGCAATATGAATAACTAATAAAAATAACCTATCTGTTCAGGCCATTATTACATACCAGACTCTGTCTGAAACACATTACAGTTGCCCTCAAAACAACTTTTTCATGTACCTGCTACTGAGGTTTTCAGTCTATAAATGAGAGAACAGAAGTTTAGTGAGATTAAATAATACCTGAGGTCCCACCCGGGGTAAAAAATAAATAAATAAATAATACCTGAGGTAAGAGTAGATAGCTGAAGTCTGGACTTGAACTCATGTTGTTATACTAAATCCCAGGATCTCAGCAACTATGCCTATTTTGTTCTCATTCCATTTGTAATATGAAAATTTCTATTTACTATGGGTACACCATAGCAAAGGTGGAGATACAATTACACCAAACGTGGTGTAATGCTTAGGTAATCGTGAATTAAACTTTTTGAAATGTGTAGCTTATCTTCAGCATCTTTTATAGAAACCGAAGACTGTGATTATTAGTATTTTCTTTAAAGTGTTCCTGTTTCAGTTCATTTACAGTAGAAGCAGTCTGAGTACCACAATATCTCATTTTTCTGTGTAAATGTCTCTGTCGGTAGTAGATCTTGGGAAGTGAATTTGAGTAATGAAATTGGTTGGCACCCTTAATGCATGGAATAACAAGACTAATCCATATTGAAATAGAGAGACAGGATACACAGCACAAATGAGTGATCTTCAAAGCACACTCATGTCAGTTTGACAGTAAGTCAGTAAAAGGTTGTCTCCTTGTCAGGGATGGATGGAATCTCAGATGCGTTAAGCAGTCTTCTCACATCTAATTTTTAAATACAATTTAGAGGGCAAAAAGAAAAAAATCTATGGCTAGTATTTCCTTTTACAGAATAACCTGTGGCATCTCATGGAATCCAACAGGGAAACTTTGAAAATAATTTGAATGAAGATTCTCTTTGATGAGAAGTCATCAGTGAATAACATTAATGAAAAAGGACTTCAGATGCTGCCTCCAGCAAAGGTTTGCTTACATCTTTCATTTAAAACATAGTGATTAATTCTTACAATAACTCTATATTACCAAAAGAGCCTTGATTTCATTCTCTACTGGTACCTGGCAGCTCCCCCTCTAGTTTTCTTTGGGAAGTTCCAGGAAAAGAAGGTAAATATGTAGCTCATTCTCTGATTCTTTTTTTTTAATTAAAGAATAAACATTCAGAATTAATTTATATCCAATCAGAATTTAAACTATCTATAAAGAAATTTAAATCTACCCCCATCCTGCTGGAGTTGTTAAAATTTGACAATATCCAGGCCAGAATACTGGAATGGGTTGCCTTGCCCTTCTCCAGGGGATCTTCCCAATCCAGGGATCAAACCCAGGTCTCCCGCATGGCAGGCAGATGCTTTACTGACTAAGCCACCAGGGCAGTCCTTATCCAGAATTAGAAGTCAGTTTTCCTTCATTTAGGTAATGAAAATATTGCAGGCAAAGAGAGACTAATGCAGCTGGAAGTCTTAATGATCCAGAAGTATCGATAATGTTTTGTCTCTATGGAACAGCTCTCAGTCAAGAAACTCAAAGCTGAATGAAGTCAGAGGCAGCAGCACCCGCTAAATATTCTTGAGATGCACAGACTAGCATTGTGGGTGGAGAACGCTGGTGATGTTAAAATAGACTTAAAGGGCAGGAAGAATAGACTTAAAGGCCACAGAAGAAACAGTGATGTAAGCAAAAGGACTGCCTTCAGCTCACCCCCATGCTCTCAGCATCATCCTCTCAGGAGCATCAGCGCCTCATGCCCCAGAGGACATCTTGTCATCTCATTCAAAGCAACCCCGCACCCTCAGTACCCTGACATACAGCCATCTTTCCTAACAAGTTATATACAAAGATACACAAATGGCCAACAAGCACATTGATTTCCTGATGGCTCAGATGGTAAAGAATCTGCCTGCAATGTGGAAGACCTGGGTTCGATCTCTGGGTTGAGAAGATCCCCTGGAGAAGGGAATGGCAACCCACTCCAGTATTCTTGCCTGGAGAATCCCATGGACAGAGGAGCCCGGTGGGCTACAGTCCATGGGGTCTCAAAGAGTCGGACAAGACAACGACTGAGCACAATGATTACTGCTACTAAGCACCTTTTCATGTCCTTGTTCAAAGTGTTAGTCATTCAGTCGTGTCCAACTCTTTGCAACTTCACGGACTGTAGCCTCTGTCCATGGAATTCTCCAGGCAAGAATACTGGATTGGGTTGCCATTTCCTTCTCTAGGGGATCTTCCTGACCCAGGGATCAAACCCTTGTCTCCAGCTTGGCAGGTAGATTCTTTACCACTGCACCACCCAGGAAGCCTGACAGGTGTCTGACAATTTTGCACTCAGCTTGGTCAAGATTGCAATTCTTTTGAGGGTCACTGGCTTGATGAGGACTCTGGTCATTCCAAAGAGTTGGGGCTCCAGCAGGGAGAACAGCAGCCAAGTAGTGGAGAGAGCCCCACAGATATGGAGGATGGGAAACATGGACTCACTTAGGATTTGACCACAAAATACTCAGCTTCCTTGGACCTCAGTCCCATCAGCAGCAAAGCAAGGGGGATGAGGAGATGGTACCAAGGTCACTTCTGTGCAGCACCTACAGGCCCCAAGAGGATGGTGGTGACTGGCCCAGTGCTAGTGAGCTGGGAACCAGCCCAGCCTGTGGGACAGAATGCAGAGACGGGGAATATGACTAGGTTACCGGCACTGGGTGAGTCAGCCTGGAGGTCAGGAAAGGCTGGCTGGCCGGAACTCAGCCCACGCTGGGGAGGGATGTGTGGGTGTGGAGAGAGCTCTCTTACATCAAATCACTCACCACAGCCCCCTGCATCCCACCTTCCCTGGCCTGCCTTGGAGATGGGATGCGATGATAGAAAAACATCCAGAAGGCAAAGGTGGTGATTAAGCACTGTTATTACAAAGGGGACCCTGCCACTCTCTACAGGCTGTTAGCTTTACCTAACCTTCAATTTCCCTTTGACTTAAGTCTCTGGATTGTGTATTAAGGATGCGCTGGCTTCTGTCTAGAGTCAAATGACTGTTGCAATTAACTGAGGCAGATTTTCAGGTAACTCTGGTTCTATTTCCTACAAAAAAGAAAGTGATTTTTTAAAAAGTAAACTTTATCCATCATGTACTACAAATTTTCCATGTGACTGAAAGCCCATGTTCAGCATTGGCAAACTTCTTTGCCCTAACACCTGGTTTTAAACTTAAGCTTCAGAGTGAGAAGTTTGCTTGTGTGTTTGTTTTTAATAGTCAAAAGTTTATGGCAGTGGATGACTATGTTTCACAATTTCGGTTTGTAATAGAAGCCATAATTACACATTTAAAGCAAGTATAATGGGCTAACAACCTCACTTTCCTGCAGCTAAAATAATAGAAATGATTCATAAACTGTCATTAGAGGGTTAACTAAGCAATATTGATTTTAATCTTGTTTAGTTGACATGACTTAAAATTCTTATCAAGCTAAATAAACAGGATCATCTTCACCCACCACCAAACAAGGAGATTCACAACCCAAAAAAGGCAAAATAAATAAATAAATAAAAAACTAAAAGAGAGTTTAGATGTATATGGGCTTCCCTGGTGGCTCAGATCTTAAAGAATTTGCCTACAGTTCAGGAGACCCAGGTTCAATCCCTGCTTTGGGAAGATCCTGTGGAGAAGGGAATGGGTACCCACTCCTGTGGGCTTCCCAAGTGGCTATAGTGGTAAAGAGCTTGCCTGCCAAAGCAGGAGACTTTAGAGATGCAGTTTCGACCCCTCGGCCTGAAAATTCCTCTGGAAGAGGGCATGGCAACCCACTCCAGTATTCCTGCCTGGAGAATTCCGTGGACAGAGGAGCCTGATGGGCTACAATCCCTGGGGTCCCAAAGAGTTGGACACAACTTATGGACTAACATTTTCACTTCTTATTTTTTAGGTAGTCAAAGCTATGGTTTTTCCAGTAGTCATGTATGGATGTGAGAGTTGTACCATAGAGATAGCTGAGTGCGGAAGAATTGATGCTTTTGAACTGTGGTGTTGGAGAAGACTCTTGAGAGTCCCTTGGGCTGCAAGGAGATCCAACCAGTCCATCCTAAAGGAGATCAGTCCTGAGCGTTCATTGTAAGGACTGATATTGAACCTGAAACTCCAATACATTGGAAAAAACCCTGATGCTGGGAAAGATTGAAGGCAGGAGGAGGAGGGGACAACAGAGGATAAGATGGTTGGATGGCATCACTGATTCAATGGACATGAGTTTGAGTAAACTCCGGGAGTTGGTGATGGACAGGGAAGCCTGGTGTGCTGCAGTCCATGAGGTCGCAAAGAATCGGACATGACTGAGTGACAGAACCGAACCTGTCCAAAAGCTGAAGTTGAATTTAGATATATAGAGAAGAGTTATCTTGTTGGAGTATTAGTGATATAACTCAAATCTTTTGAGAATAAGCTAATTGCTAGAAAAATCAAGAGTTTGACAATAAGAAGCTAATAGTACCTTGCTGCTGCTGCTGCTGCTGCTAAGTTGCTTCAGTCACGTCGGACTCTGTGCGACCCCAGAGACAGCAGCCCACCAGGCTCCCCCATCCCTGGGATTCTCCAGGCAAGAACACTGGAGTGGGTTGCCATTTCCTTCTCCAATTCATGAAAGTGAAAAGTGAAAGTGAAGTCGCTCAGTCGTGTCTGACTCTTAGCGACCCCATGGACTGCAGCCTACCAGGCTCCTCCGTCCATGGGATTTTCCAGGCAAGAGTACTAGAGTGGGTTGCCATTGCCTTCTCCAATAGTACCATTGCATATAGTATTTTGCATTCAGATGTATGTCATATCTGATTTTTAGAGATTAGTAAGGTACTATTCTAATCTCTAAAAATCAGATATGACATTAATCTGAATGCAAAATACTATATGCAATGACTGCAATGAAAGTTCCAATTAGACTGTAAAAACTTTATTGCCTTCTGAAGATCGAGCTCATTTTTTGAAATGGATAAATTGAAGTCACCACCTTCTTGATTGTGGTCTAGATTTAATATCTCCAGGGAAATTCCTCACACACATCTTATTAAAGAATTTTTTAGGAACCACGAATGAAACTGAAATTAGTTTTACATAATATTTTCAACTATTTATTCATAAACTGTCTTATAATTTTACTCCATAGCACTCACATTAATCAAGGACCATTATCTTGGCCCTAAAATAGAACAGTAACACATTTGAATGTTATTAGAAGTAAGTGGATAAAAATCTAGGTGTGTTAACATCATCACATTAATACAATTTAATTGATAAACTTACTTGAAATATAGAACATATAATAAGCTTTCAAATGACAGTAGCCAAATAGCCACCATGTCCAAGAATCAAGCAAAAAGAAATGTTCAGAAGTCTCACAGATGGATGAATAAATTATCATATGACAACCCCATAGAATATTATAGAGCCACATAAAAAATGAATTGGAGTTATGTCAGTTAACAGACAAGGCTTTCCAGGAGATGGAGTGAGTACAAAAGTCAAAATGCAGAGATGAAATGCCTGTAAATGTATTTATATACGTATGCCTCTAAATATTTATGTGCATGTTTATGTTTGGGCTTTCTGGGTGGCACGAGTGGTAAAGAACCCACCTGCTAATGCAGGAGATGCCTGAGACACGGTTTCAATCCCTGGGTTGGGAAGAATCCCTGGAGCTGTGTGCTTATGTGCTAAGTCACTTCAGTTGTGTTCAACTCTTTGCAACCCCATGGACTGTAGCCCACCAGGTTCCTCTGTCCATGGGATTCTCCAGGCAAGAAGTGGGTGGGTTGCTGTGTCCTTCTCCCAGGGATCTTCCCCACCCAGGGATTGAACTCACAACCCCTGCATTGGAAAGTGAAGTCTTAACCACTGGACCACCAGGGAAGTCCCTGTTATTTATTTTTTTAAATAGCTTTATTTTTTCCTTTTTATAAAAATAACCTTCTCATAACAAAATACATTTTAAAAAAATAAAGAAGTGGCAGAGAAAAAGTCAAGATCATAATTCTAACAACCATGTGACCACCATCAAGTCATGAAGCACAACTTTCTAGATTACGTGATTAAGGACGATGTGATCATGTGTACTATACTCTCAGCTTCCTTCATCGGGTCAAATGAACCATTAATAACACCTGGTCAGGCGTTCCCTTCTTGCTGACCTGCTCCCAGTCCCTCAGTCAGTGGAGCATTGAGTTGTCAGCAAATCGTCCTTTCGTTTGTAGCCTGAGTGTCCATCCTGGCCTCTGCTAAAGGACTATCTTCCCCCTCACCACAGGGAGACCTGGGCTGACCTAATGGCCCCAAACTCAGCTCCCTTCTGTGTTTCCCATCCTGCTTCCACCAGCAGGAGCCAGAAGGAAATTCTGAGCCCCATGCATGCTCCTCCAGAACCAAGAGAAACCCAGGCTAATGAAATCCCAGTCCAGTCTGTGTTTCTTAGTTTACTTTGATGGGGAAGTCCCCACACTCCTGGTGGAGCAGCCTACAAAATGGTCTGCTCCCACAGCTCCAAAGATAAAGTCGGAGTAAAAGGCCCACACTTTCAGCATCTCTTCAATTTGTCAATATATAACTCCCATCCTTTTTCTGGATTCTCTCCCAGAAAGAGGTGATGGAGATGGTATAGAGAAAAGGGAACTCTTGCACAATGTTGGTAGGAGTATATTGCAATGTAAATGTGATGTAATGTAAATCAGTGTAGTCACTATGGAAACAGTATGGAGGTTCCCCAAAAGATTAAAAATAGAATTATCATACGATTCAGCAATCCCACTTCTGGACACATACCCAAAACAACTGAAATCAAGATATTGAAGTGATATTGGCACCCTCATATTCATTGCCAGCATTGTTCAATATAGACACAATCCAGAAACAATCTAAGTGTTCATTGACAAACAAATGAGTTTTAAAACAATGTGCTTTGTGTGTGTGTTCAGTCACTCAGTCATGTCAGACTCTTTTGCAACCCCATGGACTGTAGCCCACCAGGCTCCTCTGTCCATGGGATTTTTCAGTCAAGAATACTGGAGCGGGTTGCCCTTTCCTCCTCCAAGGCATCTTCCCAACCCAGGGATTGAACCCACATCTGCAGGGGCAGGCAGGTTCTTTACTGCTGAGCCAGCTGGGAAGCTCATGTATGCATGGTGGAATATTATTCAGCCTTCAAAAAGGAAGAGAAATCCTGCCATTTGTGAAATCATAAGTAAACCTAGAAAACATAATGCTAAGTGAAATAAGTTTAGATGCAGAAAGACAAATACTGCATGAATGGATTTATGTTTGGAATCTAAAATGGAGAATAGAATGGTAGTAGACAGGAGCTGGGGGAGGGAGAAAGAGGGAGATGCCGGTCAAGGGATATGAAGTTTTAGTTACACAAGATGAATAAGTTCTGGGATCTAATGTATAGTGGGGTGACTATGGTTAACAATATTAAACTTGCTTAGGAGGGTATAACTATTTTTTTAATTTATTTTTTTAGTTGAAGGGTAATTACTTTACAGAATTTTATTGGTTTCTGCCAAACATTAATATAAATCAGCCATAGGTATACATACGTCCAGGAGGGTATATCTTAAATATTCTCAGCTGTAGCTCACCAGACTCCTCTGTCCATGGAATTCTCCAGACAAGAATACTGGAGTGGACAGTCATTCCCTTCTCCAGGGGATCTTTCCAACCCAGGGATCAATCCCAGGTCTCCTGCATTCCAGGCAGACTCTTTACCATCTGAGCCACCAGGGAAGCTCAGAAATAGAAAAATTGTAACATGAAACTTGCTTAGAAGGGTATATCTTAAATGTTCTCAGCACACACACAAAGAAGTAATTACATGAGGTAATGTATATGTTAATTACCTTGATTATGGTGATCATTTCACAATGTATACATGTATCAAATCATTGATTGTATACCTTAAATACATACAATTCCACCTTAAATACACGTAATTTTTAATTGTCAATTATTCCTCATTGAAGTGGAGGATAGGGAGAAGACTCCATGTCTAATTCTTCAGAAACAGAGGGGCTGGGTTTCAGAAACTGATACAACAACGTGGGAATCCTCTTGCAGCAAAATCCTCAAGCTTACAGTAGAATAAAACTTTAAGGAAAAACTTACAGGAAAAACTTTAGAGTGTCACGGGATGCATTTTAATTCTTTTTAATTTCCCTTGACATCTCTGCTGTAATGTCAACAAATCCCTATCAGTCACCCCAGCAGCACACCCACAAGGCAGGTGCCATTCTTGGGGTGATCAGGGACAAAGCAACATGCAAAAGTACAGAAGATGAAACACATGAATATTTTCCATAATATTACTTCCGCTGCCCAAAAAGATTCATCTTTCAGTAATCACTAATAGCATTAATTCTCTCTAAGCTGATTCTTGGCTGCATTATAATGTTAAGTGGTGACTTTGGTGATACTACCAAGTAATTGAAGCAGAAAAGTAACTCTTGTCCCAGGTGGTGCCAGTGGTAAAGAACCCGCCTGTCAATGCAGGAGACATAAGAGACGTGGGTTTGATCCCTGGGTCAGGAAGATCCCCTGGAGGAGGGCATGGCAACCCACTCCAGTATTCGTGCCTGGAGAATCCCATGGACAGAGGAGCCTGGCGAACTACAGTCCATGGGGTCACAAAGAGTTGGACCCAACTGAGGCAACTTAGCATGCATGCCCACCCTCCAAGAGAGAAACAGGAGGTACTCAAGTAAGCAGATACACTCCTTATACACAGACCAATGCTGCTAAGTCACTTCAGTCATGTCCGACTCTGTGAGACGGCAGAGACGGCAGCCCACCAGGCTTCCCCGTCCCTGGGATTCTCCAGGCAAGAAAACTGGAGTGCGTTGCCATTTCCTTCTCCAATGCATGAAAGTGAAAAGTGAAAGTGAAGTCACTCAGTCGTGTCTGACTCTAGCGACCTCATGGACTGCAGCCCACCAGGCTCCTCTGTCCATGGGATTTTCCAGGCAAGAGTACTGGAATGGGGTGCCATTGCCTTCTCCACACAGACCAATGAACACAGCTTAAATCTCTCTTAAGGTGTAATCAATGAAGCTGAGTTCACTGAATGAAATTTCTGTGTGAGTTAGAGCTTCATGTTTTGGTGAGTGATGGGAGAGGCAGAGTTTAGAAATCTCAGGCCCAAATCCTGGAATGACTGAAAGATGCCCAGAAGGGGTGTCCTATATAGCAATGCAGGAACTAAAACACACACCTTCTTTTAGCCGAAAGGACTCAAGTAGGGGCAGCCAGGCAAACAGCTTCATGCCATCTGGGGACATGAAGAACCGCACGACAGGACCAGTAGGGAAAGGGCGATGGCTTGACAAACACTGGGGTCCCCAGACCAAACCAAATGGCACAGAGAAGGTTCCAAGTCGGGCATGGCATACAGAGGTCCATGCTGGGCAGTGAGCCTAGGTCGGTACATGGGTAGAGTCGTGTCCAGGAAGCCTGCACCCAGGAGTCCAGGTGAGCAGCAAGGTGCAGATCAGAAGAGCCTCAAGATTGGAACCAAGCACAGAAAACTGGTAGCTCAGACGGTAAAGAGTAGCCTGCAATGCAGGAGACACGGGTTCGATCCCTGGGGTGGGAAGATCCCCTGGAGAAGGGAACGGCTACCCACTCCAGTATTCTTACCTAGGAGATCTGGTGGACAGAGGAGCCTGGCAGGCTACAGTCCATGGGGTCACACAGAGCTGGACTAACATTTTCACTTTTTTTTTTTTTTTCACAGAAAACTGGTAAGAGAAATGGGGCAGGTCTGTAGAAGATGACACAAAACAAATCTCGAGGTGGACTGAGCCTGGTCTGCCCTCCACCTTGTTCCGAGCGACTGTCCTGGGATGGGCAGACAATTCCAGGCAGGCAGATGTCACTCCCCAGAGCAAGGGCGGGCCCTAAAGCTGTTAGCGATTGCAGTGTTACTCTGAAGAGGCTTCCCAGGTGGAGGAAAGGGCTGGAGAATTCATGGGAACACAGGAACGAGTGAGAACCTGCCTTTAGAATGACAGGGGCCTGACACCAGACATGAATTTTACCCTTTACCTTTAGATGCGGGTGCCTCTATCTCCTGCCGCCCCAGGGATGGGGGCTAAGGAACCATGAAAGCATTCTCAGGGTACCGCTGAGCTACACAAGTTGTCCCTTCCTGGGATTAGGATCAAAGTTATAGGTCAGGATGTCCTGCAATATGTGAAGCCCTGGAGAAGGGAATGGTCACCCACTCCACTATTCTTGCCTGGAGAATTCCAGGGACAGAGGAGCCTGGCGGGCTACAGTCCATGGGGTCGCAAAGAGTCAGACACAACTGATTGACTAACCCTTTCACATGTGGAGCCAGTTGCGGCTGAAGCAGAAAGATTGTAGAGGGACGGGGAGGGGAAGAGACAGACAGAGATGGAGAGGGGCTTCAACGCTAGGGTAGTAGGAAAAAGCTACAGTGACTTCATAGGTGTAAACACTCTGAATTAAATGCCATTTCAACAGGTCTTTATAAAGTATGGAAAGAAACACACTGCAGAACCAAACAGATGGGTACCCAGAAATTCAAAGTCAACGAATATAGTGGCCATTCTAAAAAAGCCAGTTCCTAGCAATAGCTGGTGTCTCGCCAGCATTCTCAGCTGGAAACTATAAACTCACTTTATTTGGGGACATCTAAGGCCTCGGGGCAGGATGTGATGAGTCCAGTAAGTGCTGACGATCCTCCCTTCAAATATTTCCAGAACTCCTCACCTCCGGGCCATCCTCACCACCTGTGTTTGAATTCCAGCCCTGGTGGTTCTCACCTGCCTTACTGAAACAGCCTCCCAAACGCTGCTCCACCCCCATCGCCGGCTGGATGCACAATGTGCTTCTTATTAAGGCTCCAGGAATCTTTGGAACCTAGGAATGAAAAATCGACACACCAGGGGTTCACCCTCCTTGGGTGTCCTGAAAGCTCCCATGGTCCCCGGTGGGTGGATCTAAGTACTTCCACCCATGCTGGGGAAGAAGGCAAAGGGGAAGTGTGAGAGGCGTGGAGAGAGCCTGCCCTTTAACACACCCAGCTTTGCCGCCAGCTGCCCCAGGGCTCACATTTGGCCCCAGCCTGGAGATACCAGGTGAGGTTCCTTAAATCTCTGCTCTGTCCTCCTTCAGCAGGCAAAAAGGTTATTCACTAATTGCCTCTCCTTTCTTCCCAGGGGCTTCCCTGGAGGCTCAGATGGTAAAGAATCTGCCTGCAATGCAGGAAACTCCCCTGGATCGGGAAGATCCCCTGGAGAAGAGAATGTATTCCTCTCCACTCCCACTCCAGTATTCTTGCCTGGAAAATTTCATGGACAGAGGAGCCTGGAGGGCTACAGTCCATGGGGTCACAAAGCGTCAGACACTTTCACTTTCTTCCCTGCCTCCATCCCTTTATCCATTTGTTTAATAAGTATTCAGTGAGTGCCAAGAATGCTCCAGGCACCGTTCAAGGAACTAGAAGACAAAACACTGAGCAAATAGCACACCAAATACATTCTGAAGGTCTTTTATCCTTCATAGCCCTCTGCCAGGGAAATTGCCAGAACCCAACTGTCTACTGAGCATCAAACTATGTGTCTGCCAAATTCTTTTGAGTGGGATCTCAGATGGGTCTGGGTTTCAGTGCTGACTATTGCCTTTGGCACCACAAACTCATTCCCTGATGCCCTGGGCAGTTCCAAGATGCAGGGCTCCACACCGTCCACCTGTCCTGGCAGCCCCTGGGGTTGCCTCTTGAGAGTGTCCCCTCCTTAAGACACAAAGCATCAGCCAAGGACGTCAGCTGAGCATCTTTAGTTTTTACAACAGCTCTCGCCAGTCACTCTTCTCTGCCCAGGACAGAGGGAGACCTGGGTCTGGTCCCAATTCATCCCCTTTCTAGCTGTGTGTGTGTATGTGTGTGTGTGTGAGCACACATGCGTGTGCTCAGTCATGTCCGTTTCTTTCCTACCATGGACCATAGCCCACCAGGCTCTTCTGTTCGTGGAGTTTTGCTAGCTGTGTGGCCTTAAACAAATTGATTCACTTCTCTGAGCCTCTGAAAACGGAGACTTGCAATCATGGTCACTAACACATCTATGGTTTAACCCAGTGCAAAGGACTGATCTGGGTTCCTCACCTATGTGACTCAAGGAGGAAAGCAATCCCTCAGGTGCACGTGCTTGTATTGACAAAAATAGAAACTGAGGCACGGAGAGGGTCAGGATGGGAACCCAGGCAGTCTCTCTTCAGCACCCTTGCTCTTAAAACCACTGCTGCCTCACTGGCTTGTCAACCCGCAGCGGGCTCCAAGCAAGGGACGTGTGGATGGATGCCCGCCAACACAACTCCTGCCAGGCTCACCCCCACGGCCTGCCACGGCCACTCAGCAAGCCCGAATTAACTTTGCAGGTCTGAGTCACTCTTCAGAATCTAACACGTTCTCAGATACAAGTCTGAGGGATGAGAAATATTGAAAAATAAGCCTTTATTTTACCTTCTCACACAGAGTTTGTTGCCTTGTTTATGGGACATGAAAAATAAAGATTGCTGTTTTTTCTTGCCTGCCAAGTGTAGTCTACATTTTCAGATGGGTTTTCAGGAGTAAGTAAAAATTACTGATTTCATTATAAGCACTCCCTCCCAGCTCTGAAATGCTATGATTTAATACACAGCATTGCAAGTGATTGCCTGAAAAAAAAATGGCTTCCTAATATTTCCTCAGGTGAAAAGTTCAACTGTAGGGTCTCCCAGCCCAGCGACTGCTGCTATTACCATGAAGGATTGTCTTGCTGACTAATGTTGGTGCATTACGCTGTTGCAGTGGGTAATGACACACCGCAAGGCCTGAATCATAAGAATCCATTCCGCCGAGGAGGAGAAAACAAAGAAGGAAAAGCGCTGCTTGCCATCACCAGCTGGGTTGAACCTCCTCCTCCATGAAAGCTCAGAGAAGCCAAGAAGTGAATTCTCAAATTCCCATTCCTTGAAATGACAGTTGATCTAGTGCAAGAGTTTGGACTTTGGAATCAAACAGACCTGGCTTCTAATTCAGGTTTTGCCCCTTCCCAGGTGTGTGATCTTAGACTGGTAACTGAATTCTTCTGAGCCTGTTTCCTCATCTATAAAACAGAGATAATAGAACCCAATTTGTTGGGCTGCCCTGGAGATGAAAGGAAATTTGATAAACACACCTTAATGGTGTCTGGAAAGTGGGAGAGAATCAACAAATATTTCTGATATTATTTAAAAAGAGGAAAACCTACTGCAGAGTCCTTTTCCTGTACCTCCATTTTATTTGTAAATTAGCAGTGTTCATGGGGAATTTTTATAGTAGACACAGGATTATTTTACCCAAAGTACGGAAGACCCTACTCTCTGGTTTTCTATTAACGAGAATTTCCATACATCTTCAGAACTACTATAATTGTTACGTGACTGTGGCTCTTGAGACAGTGCTGTCTACTGAAATACCTCTGAATCATCAAAAGAGAGATGGAATCTTGTGCAAAATGACACTTTTCCAAATGTATTTTTTAGTGTCATTTTTTCCAGATATTCATTTGCCAAAGAGGAGGTGTTCTTCACTCTTATTTAAGTGAGTAAAGTGAAGTCTCTCAGTCGTGTCCAACTCTTTGCGACCCCATGGGCTGTAGCCTACCAGGCTCCTCTGTCCATGGGATTTTCCAGGCAATAGTACTGGAGTGGATTGCCATTTCCTTCTCCAGGGGACCTTCACAACCCAGGGATTGAAGCCAGGTCTCCCGCATTGTAGACAGACGCTTTACCGTCTGAGCCACCAGGGAAGTCCCACTCTTATTTAAAGACATAGTGAAATATCTCCCTCCCCTATTTCTTATGAATTTCTTATTAGTCAAGGATGAACATAGCAAAGAGTTAATGAGTTGCTTTCCTCATTCACCTACTGAAGGTTGGCAAATACACAAATCTTCAAAGACAATTGTCTAGCCATCAGGATCACAGCAAGAACTAGGTGGCACCCATAAACCTAGAACATTAACAGAACTGTGGGTGCCCCACCTCACCCTTCCCCCATCTACCTTCCCCTTCATTTGCGTCCCACTGGCTGGACCCGACAGGGAGCCAGACGGCAGAAAAGTGACAGTTGCTGTAACCCACTGAGTCCAGCATCCCAGGGCACAGTGAGGGGCAAAGATACTCAGCCCCTGTTATCCACAGATACACCGTTGCCATGGGGAAACTCTATTTTGGGGGGCATTTTTAAATTTTTATGTATTTTTAATTGGAGGATAATTGCTTTACAATATTGTGTTGGATTCTGCCATACTGATATCAACATGAATCAGCCAGAGGTATACATACGTCCCCTCCCTCTTAAACCTCCCTCCCACCACCCACCCCATCCCACCCCTCTAGGTTGTCACAGAGCAGTGGTTTGCTCCATGCATCAGACAGCAAATTTCCACTGGCTACCTATTTCACATACGGTAATGGATCCGTTTCCATGCTACTCTCTCAAATCATCCCTTCTTCCCCCACTGTGTCCGTGAGTCTGTCCTCAAGTCCACGCCTCCATCCCTGCCTTGCAAACAGGTCCGTCAGCACCATCCTTCTAGATTCCATGTATACGTGTTAATAGGCGGTATTTCTTTTTCTCTTTCTGACTTCACCTTGTGTAATAGGCTCTAGTTTCATCCATTTCATTAGAACCAACTCAAATGTGGACAAACCATTTTTTTTTAAATCAGCTACAAGGTGAGAGCTTTAAATCTTCCCTGACATAAGCAGAAAGGTTAAAAAAGTTGAATAAGTCACTTTCCATAACCCAAGAAATATTTTAAATGCATTTTACTCAACAAGTCTTTGTTTCCTGTTTACTTGCAAAGAAAGTAAAGTGTCCTTGGACATTTTTGCTGGATTGCAACATAAGCATACCTGAACACACCCTTACCTTCTTAAAAATCAGGCACTAAACTGACAGTTTATGAGAAAAATAGGGTTGGGCAGACCACACCAAACCTATGCAGCTTTGTAACCTAAGTCCTTACCAAAAAAAAAAAAAAAAAAAACAGTAAGATTGAGGGCAAAAGGAGAAGAGGGCGCCAGACGATGAGATGATTAGATAACATCACCAACTGAATGGACATGAATTTGAGCCAACTCCGGAAGACAATGGAGGACAGAGGAGTCTGGCATGCTGCAATGCATGGGGTCACAAAGACTCAGACATGATTTAGCGACTGAAAAACAACAAAAACAACAACAAAACTGGAACAGAGCAAACAAGCAGTTCAGCCTGTTTAAAATGCAACAACAACTACGTGGAGAAAACTTGAGCAGGTTACTAATTAGAGCTGAGCTGGAGATGCATACAATGCAGATGGGAAGGGAGTGTTGAGCTGCAGGGCTCACCTGAAGATGAGTCCAGGAGGTGTGGCAACCTGACCCAGCCCAGAGCCACAGGCAACTTTGAAGGAGGTAGCCCCAGACGGGGTTATTCATCTCAATTCTCTCAAAATGCAGTCAAAGGGCTCTTGCCGCTTGGGCAGCAACTGAGCTAAAAGCTCTCCTGTTGGAGGCTATAATTCCACTCCCCTTATCTATGCTGGCTTCCCTTGTGAAGGAAAACCCACCACTGAACCAAAATGATATCTGGGTCGGTTTGCTGCTGTTATTCTGGCTGACTTCCCTGGAAAACAGAGCCCTGAGGCAAAGCTCATCCTGTGGAGGCTTGCGTGAATGAAGGGAAAAGCAGAATGAATCAAGGAAAGAGGGAACAAATCGAAGGCTGTTACCAAGATAGCCACAGCATCACCTTGACTCTGGGTCACTGGGAACCATGGCATCACAGGAAAGATGGCGGGGGTGGGGGATGGGAGGCAATTTCTCTGCCAGCTTCTCTCTGTCTCCTTCTTCTGTAAAGCTGACCTCAAGCTGCATGAATTCTGCTACTTTCTGGGGTGTGTCACACACCCCCCAACCCCCACCAGCCCAGGTACCAGGGGCGTCCTGTTGGGCAGGCGGGGAAGCTGCCCCCAAACCTGCCCATCACATTCAGGGGAGACAGACAGCTAGTTGGAAACCAGGTAGCAGCCCAAGCCAGCAAGAGTCCTTGCTGGTTGGGTAGAGGGGAATGCAGGGGTGCGGGGGTGTCAGCCATTCAGGAAGGTGCCAAAACTGGGTTCAGTACTGACCTTATTCTTTCATTAGCAAATTGCCTGTGAGTTCGTTCAGGTCCTAGAAACTGAGCACTAGAGCAAAACAGACTGGACTTTAAACAAGGACTTGTATGTTTTCCAGAAGCTGTGCTGTGCCATGCTAAGTCGCTTCACTCATGTCCAACTCTTTGCAACTCCATGGACTGTAGCCTGCCAGGCTCCTCTGTCCATGGGGAGTCTCCAGGCAAAAATATTGGAATGGGTTGTCATGCCCTCTCCCAGGGGATCTTTTCAACACAAGGATGGAACCCATGCCTCATGCATTGCAGGCAGATTCTTTGACCACTGAGGCACCAGGGAAGACCCTCTCCAGAAGCTATGTTCCTATTCAAACACAGAAAAGCATACGAAGACCTACTGTCATCAGAACCCCCATCACCACCCCATCCTCTAATCTGTGCTTCAGTGGATGTTGGAGTGATTTTAACGTGTATCTATTTATCACTCCCTGAATAAAATTCTTCAGTACTTATCCACATCTTGTTGCTGTTTAGTCGTTAAGTCATGTCTGGCTCTTTTGCAACCCCATGGACTGTACCCTGCCAGGCTCCTCTGTCCATGGGATCTCCCAGGCAAGAATACCTGGAGTGGGTTGCCATTTCCTTCTCCAGGAGATCTTCCTCACCCAGGGATCAAACCCACATCTCCTGCATTGGCAGGCAGATTCTTTACCACTGAGCCACCTGGGAAGCCCTATCCGCATCTTCCTGGTGGGTAAAACCTATGCTCCATAATTTAGTCTGCAAGTCACCTTCTCAGTGATTGTCCTTTTCAAGAGCATTTTTTCTGAACCCTCAGTTTTCTACTCCCCACCCCTCCACTCCACCTGTCTCTCTTCGATGTCCCCTTCTGCCATTGAGGATCAGGAATGGTGGCTGAGGTTGGGTCAACAGACAAAGGAGATAGCACCCTTGGTGAAGACATTACTATCTCAACATGATAATCACTGATGAGTTACCTGGACAAGCTTCATATTTGGTTTTATATAAAGTTATACAGCATGACAGCTGCCTGGGATCCATGTGGGACTGTCACATTCCTGAATGCAGACTTCAGGAAATTTTTATCAAATAATATCACATTTCCATGCCTTTTAGCCCTCAGACACTTACTCATCGATTTTCCAGGATGATAATATTTAAGATGGTTCATTCTTTCCTTGAGTTGAGAAAGAAATCATAAGCCCTTAAGTATACAAGTGGGGGAAAAAAAAAAAACATGGCTATGTTTTCTTTTACCTACGATTCCCTTTCTTTTTGTGTCTTTCTCAGATGGAGATTGTTAGTGCTGACAGTAATCATAAGTGTGCCTGAAGTTTCATATCTTGCCAGCTGTGTGTGGAATCCCATGCTGGGGACCAAATCGACACACAGAGTTTGTAAATGGCAGCCATCGTGCCCTCTCTTCCATGTTCTTTGCTTCAGCTGGGCTTTTCATCAAGAAATGAGGCAAAACCAGCAATGGGGCCTTCCTCCCCCATCCCCAATCTGCTTAGACATTACCATGTTCGTCCATGATCTTGACAGTACACACTCCCACCCCCATTTCTGTATCTCACTTTCCATCCATTGGTACCAGAGTTAATAGTAAGTTTCCAACAAATCAAATGCATAAATATCCATTTGGGTTTCTAGATTCAGGTAATGAAGTTGGTATCATCAATTTAATCCCCAAACGAGCCAGTTACTTAAATCAGCACCATTCCATAGACTACCTTTTTCTGTGACTGTATTTCTCTCAACATTGGTAACCAGCAAGAGATCAATAAGTTTTCAAGGGAAAAAACGGAGGGACAGTTTCCCGTTAGAAAATATGTTTAAGAAAGATGTGTGTGTGTGTGTGTGTTGCTCAGTCATGTCTGACTCTTTGTGACCCCATGGACTGTAGCCCATTAGGCCCTGTCCATGGAATTCTCCAGACAAGAATACTGGAGTGGGTTGCCATTCTCTCTCCAGGGGATCTTCCCAAACCAGGGATCAAACCCGAGTCTCCTACATTGCAGGCAGATTCTCTACCGTCAAAACCACCAAACATGGGCTTATACAAATGTGAAAAATCATTTTCACTGAAGGATTTCTCAGGGCCATTAATGTGCACAGTGATTCTCCCTCCATAAGGGTACAGTAACATTTTTTAACACTTTTTTTTCCAGCTTGATGGTTAACTTGGAGGGAATTTTTGAATGAGATTAACTTTTGAAGTGGTGGACTTTGAGTAAAATAGATTGCCCTCCATAATGTGATTGGCCTCATCCAATCAGCTGAAGACCTAGTAGAACAAAAAAAACAACCTCCCAGAGCAAGAGGGACTACTCCAGGAGTAGGCCTTCATACCTCATCTGCAACATTGGCTCTCCTTCGTCTGCAAGCTTCAGACAGGAGCTACATCATCTGTCCTCCTGAATCTCAAGCCTACCAGAACAACGCATATTGACTTGTCAGCCTCCATAATAGCATGAGCTAATTCCTTACAACAAATCGATAGATAGATAGGCAGATAGATAGACAGATATAGAGAGATATCTTTTCTCAGTTGTATTCCCTGACTAATATAAATTTTGGTACCAGAAGTGGGGTGATAAGCCAACCGCTGGTGGCAGGTTGGTTTCACTGAGCCCATTCCATCATGGAAGGGGGCAGCATTTTGTTTTTACTGAAATAACACTTTCTTTGGATATGAATTTGCTTCCCCTGCGTATAATCCTTCTGCCAAAACTACCATCCTTGAACTTACAGGAGGCCTTAGACACCATCGTGATATCCACACGGCATTGCTTCTGATCCAGGAACTCACTTCGCAGCAAAAGAAGCATGGCCATGGGCCCGTGCTCGTGGAAGTCACTCAACTTACCATGTTCTGCATCACCCTAAAGAGGCTAGATTGATAGAATGGTAGAATGGCCAAAGGCTTAGCCACAGAGAACAGTCAAACCAGTAATCACTAGTGGGGAGATGCAGGAGGGGAGGGGCAAAGTAGGGGTAGGCGATTAAGAAGTACAAATAACAGGGAGCTCAGCCCAGCACTCTGTGATGACCTAGAGTGGCAGGAGCTGCTGAGGGACTCAAGAGGGAGGAGATATATGTATAGTTGTGGCTGATCAGCGTTGTTATATGGCAGAAACCAACACAACTTTGTAGACCAATTACCCTCCCATTAAAAATTTTTTAAATTAAAAATGGGAAAAAATAAACAATGGAAAAAAAAAGTACAAACTGATATGTTTAAAATAAATAAGCCACAAGAATATATTGCAAAGTATATGGACTACAGTGAATATTTTATTACTTTCAATAAAGTATAGTCATTAAAAATTCTGAACCACTATACTGAATACCTGAAATTAATACTGTAAATCAACTATACCTCAATTAAAAGAAAAAAAAGACTCAGTTACAGTGCCAAGTAGTTGGCAATACCTGGCAGGGCTGGGGCAAGGTTCTCCAGGAGACTGTATATGCTCTGAGTTGGTGTCCAATGAATGGTGTTATTTCTCTGATAGAATCCACGGGTCCAGGAATCGAGGGTAGGAATGAGAGCAGCATCATTTACAATCACCCCTAGTAACACAAGTGCAAATTTTTTCCTTTCTTTCCTCATGACCTTATATCTGCTAGGAGGCCTGGAGGTCATAGTTACAAAGAGATGAAAACCATACCAGGAAATCCAGCAATGATTCCATTGTGCTGGAAGTTAAGACCACCACCTTGGGCTTTGCAAGACTCTGAAACAACAGACAAGCTAGGAAGTCACTCAGCTGGCTGGAGTGACTGATCTTGACTAGCAGGTGAACTTGGGCTGCAAAGGAAGAGTATGCCTGGAATAAAGGAGATTTCTTTGGTTATCTCCAAGTATTACCCCATAGGACTGTAGCCCACCAGGCTCCTCTGTCCATGGGATTTCCCAAGCAAGAATACTGGAGTGGGCTGCCATTTCCTCCTTCAGAGGATCTTCCTGACCCAGGGATCAAACCCAGATCTCCTGCATTGGCAGGCAGGTTCTTTACCATTTACCTGGGAAGCCACAGGAGATTTCTGAGCGTGTCTCCAAGTATTCCCACACCCTGTGATTAAGGTCACTGAAAACCTATAACAACCCAATTAAGGTAGAACTACTAATGACCTAGATCCTTCAGGAATGGAATTCTGGGTTACCCCACCAGGTAGAGAGCCACAATCAACTGAGTTGCTTGCTGAAGGCAAAGAGAACACAGAATGGGGAGTGGAAGAAGGTAGTTATGAATACCAGCAACTGCCAGGACCAGTTACAGAAATGAGGACTGTGAGTATCATGAGTGCTTCATGTTATTTTGTTACGAATATGTGTGTGTGCACAGGTGTGTATTAAGCAAATGTCTGCCTTTTCCCCTTAGTTCTTTTTCTATGGTATCAGTCAGTCAGTCAGTTCAGTCGCTCAGTCGTGTCCGACTCTTTGCGACCCCATGAATTGCAGCACACCAGGCCTCCCTGTCCATATCCAACTCCTGGAGTTAAAAGAGATGCATATAAGTGCCATGTTGACAAGAAGTGGACTTGTGGTGGTTAGTGGTATTTGTCACCTTGGAGGGTGTTTTTGGAAGAGGTTAATATTTAAAGTGGCTTCTCTGGTGGCTCAGGTTATAAAGAATCCACCTGCAATGCAGGAGACCCGGGTTAGATCCCTCCATTAGGAAGATTCCCTGGAGAAGGGAATGGCAACCCACTTCTGTATTCTTGCCTGGAGAATCCCACAGACCGAAGAGCCTGGTGGGCTACAGTCCATGGGGTTGCAAAGAGTAGGACATGACTGAGCAACTAATACTTTGACACTAATATTTAAAGTGGTAACTGTTGAACAAAGCAAATTCACCTCCACAATGTGCATAGACCTCAACCAATCAGTTGAAGGCCTGAATAGAACAAAAGACCAGTCTTTCTCAAGCAGGAGGAAATTTTTCAACAAAATGACTTCAGGCTTCATTTGCACCATTGACCCTCCTGTGTCTGGAGCCTGCAGGACTACACTGCAGATTTTGGACTTGTCAACCTCCATGATCATGTGAGCCAATTCCTTACAACAAATAACAAATCCCCTTCTATTTTAATACACATTCATCACTTCCATTAGTCCCTCGGTCATGTCTGACTCTTTGTGACCCCATGGACTGTAGCCTACCAGGGTCCTTTGTCCATGGGATTCTCCAAGCAAGAATACTGGAGTGGGCTGCCATTTCCTTCTCCAGCGGGTCTTCCTGACTCAGGGATCGAACCCGTGTCTCCTGCATTGCAGGCAGATTCTTTGCCATCTGAGCCACCTGGGAAGGCCTGAACATTCATTAGAAGGACTGATGCTGAAGCTAAAACTCTTAATACTTTGGCCACTTGATACAAAGAGCTGACTCATTGGAAAAGACCCTGATGCTGGGAAAGATTGAAGGCAGGAGAAGGGGACGACAGAGAATGAGATGTTGGACGGCACCATCGACTCAACGGACATGAGTTTGTGCAAACTCCGAGAGGTAGCGAAGGACAGAGAAGCCTGGTGTGCTGCAGTCCATGGGGTCTCAAAGAGCGGGACCTGACTGAGCGAATGAACAACAAAACAGTTCCGTTTTCCTGCAGAAACTTGACTGATACAGCTAGGAAAATTATTTTCCCATGAAACAACTGTTAAATTTTGCAAGACTAACTAGAGTTCCAAGAAGAATAGTCAGTTAGGAGAAATGCCACCATAGTCCATGGCCTCCAAGAAGATCTGCTGTCTCGTACATACAGAACACTAGCAAGAGAAGAGATGAGGGGAAAAAAGTGAGGAAACCTAAAGTCATCATTGCCAGGGGCTAACGAGCTCTCAAATCCATGACTTCATTCACAGGATAATTTCTCTAATGCTCAATAGCTGTTCTCTCACATACCTCAAAAAGATAAGTGACAACACAAATAGTAATATGATCTCAGGAATCTTTAGAAGATGTTTCCCACTTGACACACCTATATTCCATTCTAGGTTGCATCACAGTTTTCCTTTGAGCATTAAATTTCAGATGTGGCAATGGCACCACCTATGACACAGTTGATGCTGACAGACAGTTCCGGTGGACTGGCATGTCTCCTGCCATACATGCCTTCTGGCCTCCGATCCCCAACATGCTGAAAGACCACTGGCAAAGGAACTCTAAGATGTTCTCTGAACCCACTAGCAACCAGGTATCTGATCGGTAGGGCAAGGCATGTGCCCATTGAGCAAAAATACTAACACAAACTGAATCCTTGGCTAAAATATGTGACAAAAACACAAAGAACTCTAAGCATTTGCTGTGACACAAGTACCATGAACTTCAGTACAATCTTAAGCAAACAACTTTTTTTTTCTGCTATCAGATCAGATCAGATCAGTCGCTCAGTCCTGTCCCACTCTTTGCGACCGCATGAATCGCAGCACACCAGGCCTCCCTGTCCATCTGAGTTCACTCAGACTCACGTCCATCGAATCAGTGATGCCATCCAGCCATCTCATCCTCTGTCATCCCCTTCTCCTCTTGCCCCCAATCCCTCCCAGCATCAGAATCTTTTCCAATGAGTCAACACTTCACATGAGGAGGCCAAAGTACTGGAGTTTCAGCTTTAGCAACATTCCTTCCAAAGAAATCCCAGGGCTGATCTCCTTCAGAATGGACTGGTTGGATCTCCTTGCACTCCAAGGGACTCTCAAGAGTCTTCTCCAACACCACAGTTCAAAAGCATCAATTCTACGGCACTCAGCCCTCTTCACAGTCCAACTCTCACATCCATACATGACCACAGGAAAAACCATAGCCTTGACCAGACGAACCTTTGTTGGCAAAGTAATGTCTCTGCTTTTGAATATGCTATCTAGGTTGGTCATAACTTTCCTTCCAAGGAGTAAGCGTCTTTTAATTTCATGGCTGCAGTCACCAACTGTAGTGATTTTGGAGCCCAGAAAAATAAAGTCTGACACTGTTTCCACTGTTTCCCCATCTATTTCCCATGAAGTGATGGGACTGGATGCCATGATCTTCGTTTTCTGAATGTTGAGGAAATTCTCCTTATGTATTAAAATGAATGATTTCAGGCACTGATAGCTTAGGAATGACATAACTGTGCATGCCAAAAATACTGCTAATACTCAGGAAATCCTTTCTTGAAGGAGGGAAGGAAAACTTAACTATTAACTTGTCAACTATTTTAAAGTAAAATATATCAGTTCTAAAAATTCCTATTTTGCTAGAACACATGTCTCTAGAGATTCCTTTTCTAACCTTACAGTTGATACTCTTTGAGTGTTTTCTCACTTTACAAGTAAGATTGAAAAAGCACCTTCTACAAAACATTATTTAATGTTTTAAATAAAAGGTGCTGAAATTCTACAGTGTGTTATTTTGAATAATGGTAGTATTTCATCCAGACTAGTGCCTGGGTGTGTGCATGCATGCTCAGTCATGTCTAACTCTTTATGACCCCAGGGACTGCAGCCTGCTAGACTCCTCTGACCACGAGATTTTCCAGGCAAGAATACTGGAGTGGGTTGCCATTTCCCCCTCCAGGGGATCTTCCTGACCCAGGGATCAAACCCACATCTTCAGCATTGCCAGGCAGATTCTTTTCCACTGAGTCACCTGGGAAGACTATATAAGCTTTCAGATCACTGACAAGGTTGGCAGTTCCAGGGGATTAAGCAGACCTGTGAGTAGATAAGTTTGCAACCCCTCAAAGATGGACTTTCCAATGAAGGGGGAAAGGGTTGAGATGCAGTGATCATCAGTGATTATGTGAGATCCACCCTAAACCTAGTGTCTTTCATGGATGTGAAAGAACAAAAGGCAGATGAGAAAATGTTGCCTTGAGAAGCATTATCCCCACAGAGCTGATGTGAAGGAGGGGTACATTTCAGATAAGACAGAAAGTGTTGCCATGCTTCCTCTAAGTTGTTAGGCACCATATGATGTTCTTCAAATAATGGTATGCCCTTCCCTCTCCAACTCCAGCCACAGTGATTATTCAGCATTCCTGAAAGAGCACTGTGATATTATTAAGATATAGGATCCTTTCTTCTCTTATTACATCTGGATTTTATTAATACGGCATCAAGGTATTAAAACAGTCACTGTATATCACCCTCTGAATTTTGCGGTGGCGAAAATGGTCCTTGAATAGGAGTTTAAGACATTTTTCAAGTATTTAGGCTCTCCAGCAATGAAAGTAACTACATAATGAGAAATGTATTACTTCAATTGAAAAGTCGTTTATAGGAAAGTAATAGGTTTAGAAAAATCCTTAAGGCAAATAATTCTATTCTGATAAAAATCACAGGACTCTGAAATGGCTAGAGAATGACATTTCTCGTTGAACAGCTTCTATCTAAGAAATTTTCCACTGTTTGAGGTCAGTCTCCTGTCGATTCCTATTAGCATCTGGTTAAAATAATGCAGGAAAAATTAGATTCAGGAGTACCTTGCCCTAAAACCTCATGCCCTGAAAGAATTCTATGGTGTATCATTATCTGAGAGGCTGGCACTGTGGCAGCAGCCTCTTCCCCACCACTGAGAACCAGCTCATAGCTCGAAGGGGATAGGGTGACATGGAACACACAGACCAAATGGTCATCCAGGTTATGTCCACCACTGAAAACAAGGCCATTTCTGCAGTGTCTGAAAATGAAGGCGATAATGCAGGGAAGGAGAGAAAGATAAATGATTCTTACAGACTAGTGAATGAGCAACTTGTCACCTATCACTGAGATAGAAATTTTTTATAAGCAATCTACCTAGAAATAACAGCACTGAGAAACACTTAAGTAGGCCCACTACTTAATTCAAATATCTGTGTAACCTTTTAGTCTGAGGATATATTCCACGTCACATCCTTGGGAGGAAGGGGGACTGTCACAATCGCCTCTGCTTTATAGCCTGGAGAGGACAACAGTGGGAGAAAAAATAATATGCTGTAGATCACCACATTCAGTCAACTCCAGGTGGAGGCTGAAATTCAGATCCCCCAACCCCGAGCATGTCCTAACACTTCCTGGGACTTTGCAGCTTTTTTTGGTGAATTCAGAATTCTATTTTGACTTTGCAGTCATTGAAAGAAATCTGAAAATCAACCACACTGTTGACTTCATTCTTCAGAGCCTGTTGATACTTAGAAACACGTCTGCTACAAGATAAACACCGTGTTACTTGGTCACTGAAAGAAAAAAGAGATCAGGTTTAGAAACTATATCCCATGCACAATTGTAAAACATGTGTAAACAGAAAGAGCAAAGAGTATCGCTCATCATCCCCTTATACAAATGATTAAGTCCCAACTCATTGTATCACCCAGGACACCAAACCCTGAGGGGAATTCAGAATGGGGAGGGGGCGGGAAAGAAGGGAGCATTTTGTGCTTTGGATAAATGGGCCCCTAGCTAGTGAAGATGCATATCTAAGGAGGAATTTCCGTGATCTCAGGTCCAGGTTCTTGCCTTGTCCCACACAGAGAAAAGCACTGAAATCATTAATTGAGATGCGTGTTCTTTGTGACTAGCTTGCTACTGTGTGCTCAGTCCCTTTAGTCGTGTTCGACTCTGCGACCGTGTGGCCTGTGGCTCACCCAGCTCCTCTGTCCGTGGGAGTCTCCGGGCAAGAATACTGGAGTGGGTTGCCATTTTCTCCTCCAGGGGGATCTTCCCGACCCAGGGTTCAGACCCAAGTCTCCTGCATCTACTGAGTCTCCTGCATTGCAGGCAGATTCTTTACCACTGAGCCACCAGGGAAGCCTTTGTGACTAGCAGTAATATTTTATGCTTGACTAAATGTATTTCCCAGCCCCACCTCCCAAAAAAATAATATATATGTATGTATGTATGTATATACTGGGTCTTCCCACTTCTTCGGAGCAGTTTCTCAGAGCTATCTGAGAGGCTATCTCCTGGGCCATTGTCCTTAGTCAGGTCCCCAAACAAAACTGAAACTCGCTGCTCTTAGGCTGTGCATTTGTTTTCAGTAGACACATGCAATGAGTCATTACATTCAAGAGAACACCTAAGACTCCAAGGAACCATAAAACACATAACATGGAAAACCCAATAGGCTATGTTGCCTACACAACTCTTTTGTTCAGGAGCCCTAAAACGCCAAGAACTTCCACTTGCAGGTATCACAGTGTTATTGGCTCTGAAAAATTGTCTGTGACACCCATTTCCTTAAAAGTAGGTAGACTCAGCTTCGCTCTTAAAGATGAGAATGTTGAGTGACTACTCTTTCCCCTCAGGAACTGCGGCTGAGAAGAGGGCAGCTGGAGGAGACAGAGTGCTTGCTTCAGCCGCACATACACTAACATCGGAATGAGGCAGGGAAGATTAGCATGGCCCTGTGCAAGGATGACACGCAAATCTGGGAAGCGGTCCATCTCTGGTGGGGGCGGGGTGGGACTCGCTTCCCAGGTGGCACTGGGAAGAATGCACCTGCCAGTTCAGGAGATTAAGAGATGCTGGTTGGACCCCTGGGCCAGGAAGACCCCTGGAGGAGGACATGGCAACCGTTCCGGTATTCTTGCCTGGGAAATCCCATGGACAGAGGAGCCGGGTGGGCTAAAGGTCCTGTGGTCACAAAGAGTCAGACAGGACTGAAGCAACTGAGCACAGGGGGGGCAGAACCCTGCCTGGCTGTGCCCTAAATCCAGGACCCTTCCCAGCTGATCCCATCTTCCTAGGGAGACTTCCCAGGACAGACCCATCCCCCCACGTCCTCTGCTTTAACTCCCCTCTGAATTACTGAGATAACAGTATCTGATGCAAATTGCCTTGAGTCCTTTTACAGATGCCAAAACTCCCACGAAATGGAAAAAGTTAACTACTTAATGACCATGAGCAGTAGCCCCCAGACCTACTGGAGCCCAAGGATTGATAATGTTAACTCCCGTGACATGGTCCTATTACCTCATCATCAACCAAAGAATTGCGCATCACAGACCCAGTGACCTCATCCCTCACCTGGCCTTTAAAAATGTTTTCCTGAAACCCATCAGAGAGTTCAAGTTTTTGAGCATTCGTGATGCCTGGACTCCTCATCTGAAGCCTTATAATAAATACCACCCTCACCTTCATCCCAAGCTGGTGCCAGCAGATTGGCTTGACTGCTATAGGAGGGCAAGCAGACCCAGGTTTAGTTCAGTAACACATCCGAATTCAACCCACCCTTCATACAGTAAAGCACTGGTGTTGATTTAACAAAGTATACTGGCTGCCTTCTGAGCACGGGATCCATGCATGAATGGACACACAGCTAAAATAGCATCAGTGTAGTCGTATCACTCGCTCAGCCATGTCCGACTCTTTGCCACCCCATTGACTACAACCCACCAGGCTCCTCTGTTCATGGAATTCTCCAGGCAAGAATAGTGGAGTGGGTTGTTATTTCCTTCTCCAGGGGATCTTCCCGACCCAGGGATCAAACCGGAGCCTCTTGCACTGGAAGGCGAATTCTTTACAACTCATGCCACCTGGGAAGCCCAAAATAGCATCATCTGTCAGCATTTACCTCTCCGCTCTGCCCACCAGAGGAAAGAAGTTCCTTTTGCACCATTAAACGAGTTCAGAGGGAGAACACACAGAGGAAGAAATGACTTGCTCAACAAAGATCCCTCCACTGGGCACCTTTTTTTTTCTTGCAGATTTAATTTCTGCGACACATAAGGGATACATAATTACTCTTCCTTTTGATGTTTAAGAAACCAAAAGGTCATTTACTCATTTCTCCATGTACTGTAGGTAAAACTACAATATAAGAAGTAAGGTGGATTTTCTGCTTTCAAAGAGTTTATCATCTAGAAGAGTCACCAGCCGTGTGCATGTCTGACTACACCCCAAGCTGGAAACATAGAATCGAGCGCCGCAGGACAAGCCTCAACAGTGCGAAGGGGGATAGGAGTGAAGGAGATTGTTCCAGAAAGCAGAAGAGAGTGAGATGGGACGGGCAGGGAGTCAGGTACGGAACAGGGGGAAGCAGAAGAAAGTCTGGGAAGTTTGAATGGGCTCTGACTTGGGAGAGCTTCACATACCAGACTAACCAAGGGCAGTGACTATTCCCTCCATATGAATAAGAATAATGTTTCCCATGACGCTGAGCTTTTTCAGCCAGACTGGGAAGGGGAGTGAGAAGGGGACCCACCTAAAGTTAGAGGAGTGACTCCAAGGACAGCAGGCACTTGTTCGTAAGAATTGAATTAAACTGGGAGGGTTGCAGCCGGAAAGTGTGGAGGTGGGTGGGAAGTGACTGCCTGGGGGAGAGCCAGGAAAGTCCCGGCCAGTGGGCAGCAGTGGGACCGGAAATGCCCAACCGAGATCTCTTGGAATAAATATACTCCCCAGTTATTTTGTGAAAACATAGAAAAGACGACATGAACATCCTGGCCCACCAAGAGGGGGCTTTTCTTTAGAAAAGGAGCTGGAGACGGAGTGCTGACTGTCCGAGGAAGGCTAGAGACTCACCCTCCAGGCTTCTTTCCCTTCATTCACGATCACGTTGGAGGTGTGGTCCGAACAGCTTGGGACTCCCAATTCAGGTTGCTCCGGGACCTCCACGCTGATGCCTAGCTCCTGTGTGTCACTGTGTCTTACTGAGGCCTGAGTACTGAGAGGAGACTGCATTCACCCAGACATGCAAGGTGGAGGGGAGCAGAATTTGACACCCTTAAATATGTCGCTTTGGCGTATTAATTATCTTAAGCTGGTTAAGGTGGGCTACTGGTAAAAAATCCGACTGCCAATGCAGGACACGCAAGAGATGCGGGTTTGATCCCTGGGTGGGGAAGATCTCCTAGAGGAGGACATGTCAATCCACTCCAGTATTCGTGCCTGGAAAATCCCATGGAGAGAGGAGCCTGGAGGGCAGGCTGCAGTCCATGAGGTCGTAAAAGAGTGGGACAGGACTGATCGACTGGGCACATTTTCTAAGAAACGGCAGACAAGGGGAAAAACTCTGAAAATCAAGTAGAAGTCACCCTTTTGTAAGAAATATTTACATTTATAAGGGAATTCTCCACTTGTAAAGGTGTCTCCCTGCCTGGACCAGGAAAAGAAGGATGAGCAAGTCTCTACAGAAATAAATCTGCACAACACCCTTAGGCTTGTTCACTGCACTCCTCCTGGTCACCTCTGGTAACAGGCGCTCCCTACCCTCAACGTCCTCTTTTCTCTTTAGCTGAGGATGGCATTTAAGGTGAGGGATTTAGTCATTTGGGTGACTTACTCACTTTTCCTAGGTTTCTCCCATGAATACATGTTATTAAACATTTGTTTGATTTTCTCCTGTTAATCTGCCTCCTGTTAATTTAGTTCTTAAAGCAGGCAGAAGAAACTAGAAAGGCAGAGGAAACTTTTTTCCTCCCCAACAAGAATATGGGCCCTTTAACGTCACTGGGAATCTACAACCCACAGGATAAACTCAAGTTAATCCTCTCAAAGTAAAATGATAGGAATAATAGTAATAAGCTTACTAATAAGTATCATTTTATTCAACACTGTGTACCAGACACTTAGCAATACACTTCACATGCCTTCATCTGTTTTAATATTCATAACCAGCCTTTGTGGTAGGACTGCCAATTTTGTCTAAATTCAAAGATGTTCACCTTTTTATAACATGTTAACACATCCAGGATTGGGTGTTTTACAATCAATATATATTTAATGTGGGAGCAATATTTGGGGGATATATTTGGTTTTTCCCTCTGAAAAGTTACTATTAAATTATGTCATTTCCTAATGATGTCTTAGCATATATACATTACCATGTATAAAATTGATAGCTGGTTAGAAGTTGCTGTATAACACAGGGAGCCCAAAATGGCACTCTCTGATGAACTAGAAAGATGGGATGGGGGGAGGGGAGGAAGGCTGAGGAGGGAGGGGAAATCTGTAAAATTATGGCTCATTTGCACTGCTGTGTGGCAGAAACCAACACAACATTGTATAGTAATTTCCCTCCAACCAAAAAGTAAATTCGGAGAAGGTGATGGCACCCCACTCTGTACTCTTGCCTGGAAAATCCCATGGGCAGAGGAGCCTGGCAGGCTGCAGTCCATGGGGTCGCTAAGAGTCAGACACGACTGGGTGACTTCACTTTCACTTTTCACTTTCATGCACTGGAGAAGAAAATGGCAACCCACTCTAATGTTCTTGCCTGGAGAATCCCAGGGACGGGGGAGCCTGGTGGGCTGCCGTCTATGGGGTCACACAGAGTCGGACACGACTGAAGCAACTTAGCAGCAGCAGCAAAAAGTAAATTAAAAAAAAAAAACGTGCCTCCTAAACAAAATAATAATGATGTTGTTGATGTCTCAGATGGAGGAAAAGTGAAGACATTGTCTTTGTTTTTAAATGCAAGGCAGATGAAGTAACACTTTCCCATCACGAGTAGGCAAGAAAGCAGGTAAGAAAAGCTGCCCAGCTGTCATAAAGGCTCCACTCTGAATAACACTCTTCTATGGCTTGAGAAATAGTTCATTGCCTTATGAGGAGATTGCACGAAAGGATGCTCAGCCAGCGCACTAACCCAACAAAGCCGGCAGCCATACTAGTCGGTATCCATTTATTTATTTGACAAGCGGTGACTCAGCAGCTGTCTGCCCCACATTTTATTGGCCAGCATGCTTCTGATGGTAAGAAAAACAGCCTCTTTGCCAGGGGAACACAGAAGAGCAATGAGAGAGACAGACTTCAAACAATAATGACATAGGCAAACATTGAACGGCAAACTACAAATCATCACAAGCAAAAACACACCATGTTATGATAACATTAATCAGAGGGTCCACACATAGTCTGGGGTCTGAGGGATAGCCTTTTCTGAAGATGTTTTTTTTTTTGAGCTCATCTAAAAGATGCTACTAAGACTGGCAAAGGAGTGCCGTGGGGTGAGATCTGCTAGGTCTGGAACAATGCAGGAGGAAGCAGACTATCCCATACTGTGGAAACTGCATGTGCAAAAGCCCTGAGGTCAAAGGGAGAATGCTGACTTTAAGATCTGGGAAGAAGGTGAAAGAGGTTTTGAAGAGGGGAGTTTGCCCACAGTCAAACCAGACAGGCTTGAGGGTCATGGTGAGGATGTGACTATTTAACGAAAAAGCAGCAGGAGGCAGCTACTTTTTTTTTTTTTTAACTTCAAAATATCTGAAATTGTATGATGACAGTGAAGTGTACAAATAATTTGCTTTATGTCAATGTAGGTTTAAAAGCAGCACAGTATCACAAGGTGAGAGGCTCATTCATAATAGTTGTGGCTTCTCTCTACAGATATCGTAGAAGTAAATACACGGTCTGTAACAAACACGTTTGTTGTTTTGTTATTTGGTCTGATCCTGTGACCCCATGAACTGCAGAACACCAGGCTCCTGTTTTCATGGGATTTCCCATGGAAACAATACTGGAGTGGGTTGCCAATTTCTTTCTCCAGGGGACCTTCCCAACCCAGGGATGGGACCCATGTCTCCTGCATCAGCAGGCAGATTCTTTATCGCTGAGCCACCAGGGAAAGCGCAATAAATATATGTTACCCATCAACTAATAAGCCAGGATTAAACCATTAATTCTTCTACTGAACCATCTGATACTCATCAGTAGTCCTGTGACTAGAATCAATTTCAGATACAGACAGATGTTCCCATATGGAAGTGATTCTTGCCAGTCAGGGAACACCAGGGCAGGATTATCCCATTTCGGAAAGGACAGCTTCTTAGGGTGAATCTGTGTTTGCTGAGAACAGCATCACTGGCTTCCTATTGATATAAGACAGCAGCAAGTACAAAATAACAGGTTGTCTTTCCTCTGAAGGCGGGCCGCAGCGTAGGTGTCAGCCACAGAGTAGGAGGTGCTGAGCAGTAATAAGACTGGCCCTCACCCCAATGCCTGGAAGTGACTGAGCTCCTTGGAGGGAGGAGGTTGGCTCAGAGAGCCTCCCATGGGAGCAAATATTAGGGGAATCGCCCACCACGCCTGTCTTCCAGCCAGAGGCCACTCTCTTCTGAGCTCGAAACCACCGCTAGAGGAAATCCAAAAGAAAATAAGACTGGAGGACCAGGAAAATCAAATTTGCGGTGGTGGTGGAGTGGGTCAGGGGTTTTATCCAATTTATGGAACTTTAAGATCATCATTTCCTGATGGCTCAGACGGTAAAAGCATCTACCTACAATGCGGAAGACCCGGGTTTGATCCCTGGGTCGGGAAGATCCCCTGGAGAAGGAAATAGCAACCCACTCCAGTACTCTTGCCTGGAGAATCCCATGGACAGTAGAGCCTGGTGGGCTACAGTCCATGGGGTCACAAAGAGTCAGACACGACTGAGCAACTTCACTTTCTTTCTTTCACTTTCTTCAAGATCAGCAGCTACCTCATATAGAACTGGAGGGCGTGTCAATTGTTCCTGTCTTTTGGAAACTAATTTGTCAATCTGTATCAATGGGCCTCCCTAGTGGCTCAGATGTTAAAGAATCTGCCTGCAATGCAGAAGACTCAGATTCAGTCCCTCAGTCAGTAAGATCCCCTAGAGAGGAGAATGGCAACCCACTGCAGTATTCTTGCCTGGAGAATTCCATGGATGGAGGAGCCTGGTGAGCTATCGTCCATGGAGTTTACTTATCAATAACCTTTAAAATACCCATACATCTTGAACCCATAATTCTATTCCTAGAAATGTATCTTAATGGAATAATCAGAAATATACAATTATATAATAATTACTCTAATTACATATTAATTATATTATTAATTAATTATGTAGGTTATATATAATTATATAATTACTTATACAATAATTCTTATATAATAAAGTCTCATTATTTACAGAGCCCAAAAGTCAGATGTACTGAGTTGGCCAAAAACCTAAAAATTTCATTTGAGTTTTTCTGCAAGATGTTACAGAAAAACACGAATGAAAATTTTGACTAACCCAGTAGTTTATAACAGTTTATAGATCCAGTCATGGGAAAATGATGGAATAATTATAGCATATACAGAAGATGAACTATTTTGCAGTCATTGAAAATCATATCTTTAAAGAACATTTGATGACATAGGAAAATATAATCCATCAAGTTTAAAAAACATCTTACAAAACTGTATATACAGACAGTATAATTTTAAATACACATCTACATACACATAGTAATTGGACAAAATGATAACAGCGATATCTACATGCTAGTTATGTTTTTTTCCTATACTTTATTTTCTACAATGGGCAGGAAACATTTTTAAAAATAGAAGAAAGTACAGGAAAATAATGGACCCTCCACCCAAAATTAACTTTTGTCTTTTTTTTTTTTTTTGGAGGGGAATGTTTTTATTTTGTATTGTTTTATTTTGGAGAAGGGAGACGTTTTAGCATGTTTTCTTTTTTTTTTTTTAATTTTATTTTATTTTTAAACTTTACATAATTGTATTAGTTTTGCCAAATATCAAAATGAATCCGCCACAGGTATACGTGTGTTCCCCATCCTGAACCCTCCTCCCTCCTCCCTCCCCATACCATCCCTCTGGGTCGTCCCAGTGCACTAGCCCCAAGCATCCAGTATTGTGCATCGAACCTGGACTGGCGACTCGTTTCATACATGATATTTTACATGTTTCAATGTCATTCTCCCAAATCTTCCCACCCTCTCCCTCTCCCACAGAGTCCATAAGACTGTTCTATACATCAGTGTCTCTTTTGCTGTCTCGTACACCGGGTTATTGTTACCATCTTTCTAAATTCCATATATATGCGTTAGTATACTGTATTTATGTTTTTCCTTCTGGCTTACTTCACTCTGTATAATAGGCTCCAGTTTCATCCACCTCATTAGAACTGATTCAAATGTATTCTTTTTAATGGCTGAGTAATACTCCATTGTGTATATGTACCATAGCTTTCTTATCCATTCATCTGCTGATGGACATCTAGGCTGCTTCCATGTCCTGGCTATTATAAACAGTGCTGCGATGAACATTGGGGTACACGTGTCTCTTTCCCTTCTGGTTTCCTCAGTGTGTATGCCCAGAAGTGGGATTGCTGGATCATAAGGCAGTTCTATTTCCAGTTTTTTAAGGAATCTCCACACTGTTCTCCATAGTGGCTGTACTAGTTTGCATTCCCACCAACAGTGGAAGAGGGTTCCCTTTTCTCCACACCCTCTCTAGAATTTATTATTTGTAGACTTTTGGATCGCAGCCATTCTGACTGGTGTGAAATGGTACCTCATAGTGGTTTTGATTTGCATTTCTCTGATAATGAGTGATGTTGAGCATCTTTTCATGTGTTTGTTAGCCATCTGTATATCTTCTTTGGAGAAATGTCTATTTAGTTCTTTGGCCCATTTTTTGATTGGGTCGTTTATTTTTCTGGAGTTGAGCTGTAGGAGTTGCTTGTATATTTTTGAGATTAGTTGTTTGTCAGTTGCTTCATTTGCTATTATTTTCTCCCATTCTGAAGGCTGTCTTTTCACCTTGCTAATAGTTTCCTTTGATGTGCAGAAGCTTTTAAGGTTAATTAGGTCCCATTTGTTTATTTTTGCTTTTATTTCCAATATTCTGGGAGGTGGGTCATAGAGGATCCTGCTGTGATGTATGTCAGAGAGTGTTTTGCCTATGTTCTCCTCTAGGAGTTTTATAGTTTCTGGTCTTACGTTGAGATCTTTAATCCATTTTGAGTTTATTTTTGTGTATGGTGTTAGAAAGTGGTCTAGTTTCATTCTTTTACAAGTGGTTGACCAGTTTTCCCAGCACCACTTGTTAAAGAGATTGTCTTTAATCCATTGTATATTCTTGCCTCCTTTGTCAAAGATAAGGTGTCCATATGTGCGTGGATTTATCTCTGGGCTTTCTATTTTATTCCATTGATCTATATTTCTGTCTTTGTGCCAGTACCATACTGTCTTGATAACTGTGGCTTTGTAGTAGAGCCTGAAGTCAGGTAGGTTGATTCCTCCAGTTCCATTCTTCTTTCTCAAGATCACTTTGGCTATTCGAGGTTTTTTGTATTTCCATACAAATTGTGAAATTATTTGTTCTAGCTCTGTGAAGAATACTGTTGGTAGCTTGATAGGGATTGCGTTGAATCTATAAATTGCTTTGGGTAGTATACTCATTTTCACGATATTGATTCTTCCAATCCATGAACATGGTATATTTCTCCATCACAGCTGAATTCTACCAAAAATTTAGAGAAGAGCTAACACCTATCCTGCTCAAACTCTTCCAAAAAATTGCAGAGGAAGGTAAACTTCCAAACTCATTCTATGAGGCCACCATCACCCTGATACCAAAACCTGACAAAGATGCCACAAAAAAAGAAAACTACAGGCCAATATCACTGATGAACATAGATGCAAAAATCCTTAACAAAATTCTAGCAATCAGAATCCAACAACACATTAAAAAGATCATACACCATGATCAAGTGGGCTTTATCCCAGGGATGCAAGGATTCTTCAATATCCACAAATCAATCAATGTAATACACCACATTAACAAATTGAAAAATAAAAACCATATGATTATCTCAATAGATGCAGAGAAAGCCTTTGACAAAATTCAACATCCATTTATGATAAAAACTCTCCAGAAAGCAGGAATAGAAGGAACATACCTCAACATAATAAAAGCTATATATGACAAACCCACAGCAAACATTATCCTCAATGGTGAAAAATTGAAAGCATTTCCTCTAAAGTCAGGAACAAGACAATTCACCATTACTATTCAACATAGTTTTGGAAGTTTTGGCCACAGCAATCAGAGCAGAAAAAGAAATAAAAGGAATCCAAATTGGAAAAGAAGAAGTAAAACTTTCACTATTTGCAGATGACATGATCCTCTACATAGAAAACCCTAAAGATTCCACCAGAAAATTACTAGAAATAATCAGTGACTATAGTAAAGTTGCAGGATATAAAATCAACACACAGAAATCCCTTGCATTCCTAACTTTTGTTTTTTGCTTCAAAAATTTAATGAAGTAATAGGCTGTTCCTTGGAAGGAAAGCTATGACAAACGTATACAGCGTAAAGAGTCAGACACGAGTGAGCAACTGAACAACAGCTATGAGACCGCACATTAAAAGGAGAGGCATCACTGCTGACAAAGGTTCATCTAGTCAAAGCTATGGTTTTTCCGGTAGTCGTGTGCAGATGTGAGAGCTGGACCATAAAGAAGGGTGAGTGCCAAAGAACTGATGTTTTCGAACTGTGGTGCTGAAGAAGACTCTTGAGAGCAAGGAGATCAAACCAGTCAATCCTTAAAGAAATCAACCTTGAATACTCAGTGGAAGGACTGATGCTGAAGCTGAAGCTCAGTGTACTTTGGCCACCTGATGCAAAGAGCCGACTCATTAGAAAAGACCCTGATGCTGGAAAAGGTTGAAGGCAGGAGGAGAAAGGGACATCAGAGGATGAGATGGTTGGATGGCATCACTGACTTGATGGACATGAATTTGAGCAAACTCTGGGAGATAGTAGAGGACAGAGGCGCCTGGCATGCTGCAGTCCATGGGGTCACAAAGAGTCAGACACAACTTAGCAACTGAACACTAACAGTAGATGTTCTAGATGAAGTTGGAGTGTACTTTGTTCCTAGTCCAGACCCCTCTCTTCTTGAGAATGCATCCATCTAATTTCTGATTGTATACTTTTCTATTCATTGAGCTTTCATAAACATGATGTAATTTGTTTACATAAACTTGATCACACTGTCACTTACTTGTTTCACTATCAGTAGATTTTCAAGAGCCATTCGGGTTGCTATGTATGTAACTAATTTATTTACCTTAGCTGCTGTAGTGCGTGCATGTGTTCATGCTCAGTCACGTCCAGCTCTTTGCAACCCCATGGACTGTAGCCTGCCAGGCTACTCTGTCCATGGAAATTTTCTAGACAAGAATCCTGGAGTGGGTTGCCATTTCCGCCTCCAGGGGCTCTTCCTGACCCAAGGATCCAACCCGCATCTCTTGCGTCTCCTGCATTGGCTCATTACCACCAAGCCACCTGGGAAACCTGCTGTAGAGTATTCATCAAATATACCACAATTAATCTATTCCCTTACTGACATTCAGGTTCTTTCCAGTCTGTAGCTACTACAAATAACGCTGCAATGTAGAACCTTCATCATCAGAAAAAGGTCAGTAAGTTTAAAAGACGGACAAAGCTGATGATGGAGGTTACACTGAGTCTGAGAAAGTAGAGCTTCTGCTTCACACTCCGGTTTCTTACTCATTGCCCCGGGCCCTCCAGAGGCCACCTGTCTTGGAGTTCTCTCGTGCTCTGAAGAGGACCTGAAGGCCCAGATGTCCCTAACCAGGCACCCTCTATATTGCCCTGGCCTTTACTAATACCTTCCATTGCCTAGACACCAACCACTAGATGCCTGACATGCTTCTTCCTAGAATAGCAAGCATCAGGAATCTTATGAATTTGTTTAAGCCTCAGGACTTGGAGGAGGCACAGAGAGGTTAGGTTCCGTGCCTGCGGTAGCATAGGCGAGTGGATTGAAATTTAGACAGTGTGACTCCGAAGTCCACACGCTTAACCTCTGTGCCTCTCGGAATTTTCCATGAGCCAACTTCTTATCTCATTTTTCTTTTTACAGTCTCACCTCTCACCTGCTATGAGGCAGAGATGTGAGGCTTCCTGGGGTCTGGACTCTGACTCCAGTCTGTGGTCATCGTGCACACTGGCTCCACGGTTCACACTGCTATGATTTCTTAACCACTGTCCCCTCAAATCAATCTTTGCATTTATAATTCTGATCTTGCCTTGGTTTATATATTTCTTGAGCCCCTCACATCCTAAGTGTCCTGATCCCTTTCTTCCTCTTCTCTGGCACTAATACCTTGCTGCCAAAGCATTGAGGGTCACAAAATTAAGTAGTAAAGCTGTAAGCTTTTCCCTCTCTATTTTTATAAAATGTCTGTGTAACTGGTGTGTGTGTGTGCTAAGTCACATCAGTCACGTTCCACTCTTTTTTATCCTGTGGACTGTAGCCTACCAGGCTCCTCTGTCCATGGAATTCTCCAGACAAAAACACTGGAGTGGGTTGCCGTTCCCTTCTCCAGGGGATCTTCCAGACCCAGGGATTGAACCCGGGTCTCCTGCTTTGCAGGCAGACCCTCTACCATCTGAGCCTCCAGGTAACCCCACACTGGATTAGGATGGGCCTTAAATCCAATGACTGGTGTCCTTAGAAGAAGGGAAGATTTGGACCCAGATACAGGGGTTAGGTTTTGGGTTTTGTTTTGTTTTGTTGTACAAAAAGGTCAAAGGAGCAAAGATTGGTATTATTCTGCCACAAGCCAAGGAAAACCAAGAATTATTGCAACCCTCAGAAGATACAACATGTGAAGAAGTATTTTTTCTTAGGGTCTTTTAAGGAAGCCTGGCCCTGCTAACACCTTGATTTTTAACTTCTAGCATCCATGCTTTTGAGAGAATAAGTTTCAGTGAAGTCATTTAGTTTTTGTTGATTTCTTACAGCAATCTTATGAAGCTAGCACCTAGGCCAATCACTGTGATGATAAGATGAATATTGTCATGCTGAATGACAAGCTATCTATATGCTGCTTATGAGACACATTTTAAATAAAATGTCTTTCAATCCAGTGTGACTTCATCTTAAACTTTTTTCCAGGTTTATTGAGACATCACTGACATACAGCACTGTAAGTTTAACATGTCCAGGATGATGAATTGCATATATTGTGAAATAATGACTACAATTAATTTAGTTAACATCTTTCATCGCAGATGGATATAAAAGAAGAAAAACAGTTTTTTTTTTTTTTTCCGTGTAATGAGAAGTCTTAGCATTTACTTTCTTAAACCTCATCTTCATTTGATTACATCTACTGGTGGGCTGCCGTCTATGGGGTCGCACAGAGTCGGACACGACTGAAGCGACTTAGCAGCAGCACAGAGACTCTATTTCCAAATAAGTTACATTCGCAGGTACCAGGGGCATGGAGCATATCTTTTGGTAGATACACAGTTCAGCACAGCACAGTCCCTTTATGTTTAACACAGTTACTGCTTCTGCCCAGAGCACGGGGTAAAGCACATGGCAAGAGCCTTCTGGTGGCCTCTCCCATTGGTTAGTACAGATCTTAGAATTCCATGGTGGTTTATGCTGTCCCTTAGAAAGAACCAAATTAAAATGAATGTGCTCTTATCATTCCAGAGTGGTTAGGAAGTTATTCCCTTTCTACTCTTTTGGAGGTGATTTTTGTACGCTTTTAGATTCTAGAAGGTTCTTGGGTGTGTCTTACTGCTGCTATGCTCCATGGCCTTCATTTTTATCTTTTTGGCTGGTCAAGGTTTTCTCCCTCCTCCACACTCTCCACCCACCACCCCCTGACCAGGGTTGTCCGTATAAAGGACAAATCAACTCAAGCACTATTCCTCTGATCAAACACCCACAAAACCATTTTACAGATGCTGATTGCCTATAAAATGGGAAGTTTATGATCACTGTGGCTCTATTAGCAAAAGGAAAAAAAGCAAGCAAGTGATAGCTACTGGGTAGGCAAATAAGAGTATCTGTCTGCAACAGTCACGGACAGAACAAAAGCCAAGCTCTTTGGTCTGGATTTCAAAGCTCCTACCACCATCGTGTCTTCAGCCTGTCTCTCCAAGTCTTATCGCTAGGATCCCTATGTCCCACCTGCCCATGTGACCCCATGGAAAAAAGCCTGGACTTTCATGCTACTTCACAGTTCAGGAATGTACTCCTCTACATCTTGATGTGCCCTAATCTTTACCAAGATAGTCAGTGTTAACCAATCAACTTCCTAGACCCCATCCCCAAAGGCTCAGTGGAAATACCACACATTCCATGAAGCTGCCTCCGAGACCTTACTCTTCTCACTTGCCCTCACTTCCTCAGTATCTCCCTCCACACATTGTTTTCCATGTGTGCAAAAGCATCTTACATTCAGGTACAAAAGCATCTTACATTTCCATCTAGTTTGCATAAGAGTAGAGGTTCCATCTTACTAGCCATCACATTCCCATACTCAGACACTTTCCTGGGAGAAAGACACTTTAGGACATTGGCATGGTGTGTTCAATGGAAAGATCCACTCACAAGCAAAATCTGTGAACACTTCAATCCCACACTTACACAAGTGAATCAAGACATGCACATTTAGGTTCAATTGTGGGGTCAGGTCTCTCATTGTTGTTTAATCACTAAGTCGTGTCTGACTCTTTTGTGATGCCAGGGACTACAGATTGCCAGGCTCCTCTGTCCATGGAATTTCCCAGGCAAGAAAACTGGAGTGGGTTACCATTTCCTCCTCCAGGGAATCTTCCTGACCCAGGGATCGAACCTATGTCTCCTGCTGTAGCAGGCAGACTCTTTACCACCAAGCCACTGTGAAGTAGCTCTCTCATAGTGAAGGGATATTCCTGGACCATTCTCTCCTTCACTAGCCAGAAATCCTTGACTCCTTATAATTACTGAAAAATTTACAGGTGTGGAATAACACCAGATTTGATTCTCTGTCATTACTAATGTCCACAGTAGCTGGATCAGAAAAAAAATGCAGTTACACAATAGATAAAATAAACCCATTCTACAGCAAGGTTATTGTTCTAATCATATACAGTCTGATGTTGTTCTGATGTTTGTTACCTTACAAAGATGGCTTTTTAACTTTTGAGCTACTTAGCAATGAAGGATAATGTTACTATCTGGATGGTGAGTTCTGCTCATCTGAAAAGTGTACCGAGAGTTTATTGGGTGCTGTGATTCATGACTCACCAAGGGGACAATAAAAATGAGGTCCCCCACACACCAAGCTTTTCCTGGAGTTGTGGGGCCTGCCCAGCTGTTTTTTTTTTTTTAATTTTATTTTATTTTTAAACTTTACAATATTGTATTAGTTTTGCCAAATATCAAAATGAATCCACCACAGGTATACATGTGTTCCCCATCCTGAACCCTCCTCCCTCCTCCCTCCCCATACCATCCCTCTGGGTCGTCCCAGTGCACTAGCCCCAAGCATCCAGTATCGTGTATCGAACCTGGACTGGCATCTCGTTTCATACATGATATTTTACATGTTTCAATGCCATTCTCCCAAATCTTCCCACCCTCTCCCTCTCCCACAGAGTCCATAAGACTGTTCTATACATCAGTGTCTCTTTTGCTGTCTCGTACACAGGGTTATTGTTACCATCTTTCTAAATTCCATATATATGCGTTAGTATACTGTATTGGTGTTTTTCCTTCTGGCTTACTTCACTCTGTATAATAGGCTCCAGTTTCATCCACCTCATTAGAATTGATTCAAATGTATTCTTTTTAATGGCTGAGTAATACTCCATTGTGTATATGTACCATAGCTTCCTTATCCATTCATCTGCTGATGGACATCTAGGCTGCTTCCATGTCCTGGCTATTATAAACAGTGCTGTGATGAACATTGGGGTACATGTGTCTCTTTCCCTTCTGGTTTCCTCAGTGTGTATGCCCAGCAGTGGGATTGCTGGATCATAAGGCAGTTCTATTTCCAGTTTTTTAAGGAATCTCCACACTGTTCTCCATAGTGGCTGTACTAGTTTGCATTCCCACCAACAGTGGAAGAGGGTTCCCTTTTCTCCACACCCTCTCCAGCATTTATTATTTGTAGACTTTTGGATCGCAGCCATTCTGACTGGTGTGAAATGGTACCTCATAGTGGTTTTGATTTGCATTTCTCTGATAATGAGTGATGTTGAGCATCTTTTCATGTGTTTGTTAGCCATCTGTATGTCTTCTTTGGAGAAATGTCTATTTAGATCTTTGGCCCATTTTTTGATTGGCTCATTTATTTTTCTGGAGTTGAGCTGTAGGAGTTGCTTGTACATTTTTGAGATTAGTTGTTTGTCGGTTGCTTCATTTGCTATTATTTTCTCCCATTCTGAAGGCTGTCTTTTCACCTTGCTAATAGTTTCCTTTGATGTGCAGAAGCTTTTAAGGTTAATTAGGTCCCATTTGTTTATTTTTGCTTTTATTTCCAATATTCTGGGAGGTGGGTCATAGAGGATCCTGCTGTGATGTATGTCAGCTTTTTTTTTTAATTTTGTGATCCACTGCTCTACACATGGATGTTCTTTTCATACTCATGGGCGCCAGATCAATTCTGTTAGGTAGGGCTGAATGTTGTGAAATGTAAGGAAAAGATGTAATAATTACCTGTACTTATCCTGTCAGTCACTCCAATCACCAGACCATGATATGAACACAACGAGAAAGAGAGCCTGCCTGACTCTTCTCTCTGAATTGGAGAAGCTGGAAGAATTCCCTCAGCTCATCTGACACTTCCAGGCAGACAGTGTCCAGTTCCTGATGATATCATGGGACTTTTGGTGGCTGTGTTTATTTTGATTGGGGATTTTGCTTTGAAACAGAATAAAAAGTAAAATCTGACCTTCCCATGCTTCTGTCTTCTGGGATTTTGTTCAATATTCTTCTGGGTGTGCCCATTATTTGAGACTTCCTCTCTCTTGCCCTGACCCTTCAACCAAATGGCCCTGGTCTTTCTGGTCAGGGCCCTATTCCCCTCCCTCTCCTCACCCCTCACTCACCATGTCCCAGAAATTCTGGTAGCCTGACTCTCAGTCTTTAGAAATGTATGCTCTCCAAGCACCTGAAAGAGTCCCCCTTTAAGCAGAACTCTTTACAAGAGAAAACCTGCAACCATTTTGCCCAAATTAAAGAGGTGTTCCTTTCATGGATTTGTGGTCTTCTGTCAACAGCTGCTCAGAGTCAGCAAGGCAAGGTGGAAAAAAAAGATATTTATGAGCAGGAAATTTTATTATAATCTCAAAGTCATCCACTGAAGGCGCCTGCCTTTTTACCCTCAAATATAGGCTCTGTTGTCAGTCGTTTATTAACTTTCTCTAAAACAGTCATTCCCAGATTTGGGGACTTCACAGATGTCCTACTTTTAAGTGTTGGTACACTTTTAAGAAGTAGGATTTTCAACTCAGTGGGGTTGGTCTAATTTTCCTAATAAGAATGTTAAAATACAGTAATAACTAATGATTACTCTTGCATTATCTTGTGAAAAGAAGGTCACTTGAATATCAGAAAAGAATTGACATGGTCTCATCATGAAGGCAGTTCTTTAATTTTATAAATTTAATTTTATGCTCATGTTTTCCTCCTATCAGAGACTGGTGAATCTTTGGTCCTGACCTGGCACTGGCCCAGGGACCAGCACTTGGAAACCATCACTCTGGATGTTGACATGTCTGGCCAAAGCTGTGATTAACCACCTACACTCTGCAGGTCATGGTAAACAAAGTTCACTATGGATGCATTTATTCATTCAATCATTCCAAAGTGGTCAGAAAGAAATTGGACCAGCAAGCCAGACATACCTTCAACCAGACTCAAGTCCATCACTTGCTTAGGTATGGCACTTAACATTTCTAAGCTCCCATTACCAGGTCTATGAAGAGGAGAGACAGCAAAAATTCACAGAGTTGTTAAGAAGAACAAATGAGGATTAGCAAAAGGGTGTTTGTTTAAACCTGGTGGGCTGCCGTCTAATGGGGTCGCACAGAGTTGGACACAACTAAAGCGACTTAGCAGTAGCAGCAGCAGCGAAAGCGTGTTTGTTTAAACAGATTGGTCATTTGTTCCAACAAACCAGTCATTTGCTAGAACTGGAGTTGTCACACATGTCAGACATGGTCAAAGACCTCAAAAACACAGAGTCAAAAGTCACCATTTTGTCTTCAAGGAGCTCATGGTGTAAAGGAGAAGACCCACAAGAGGATGGCTGGATTCAATGAAACCAGTGCTAAAACAGAGGTAAAGATTGGAAGCCATGGGGCTTGTAGAGGGTTGAGAGCACAGAGAAAAGAGAAGTAGGGCAGGTAGAATCAGAGCAAAGTGCAGGAGATGCAAGAGACACAGGTTCAGTCCCTCGGTCAGGAAGATCCCCTGGAGGAGGGCATGGCAACCCACTCCAGTATTCTTGCCTGGAGAATCCCATGGACAGAAAAACCTGGTGGGCTTTCCTTTATAGTCACAAAGAGTCAGACACGACTGAGCAACTAACTAGATGAGTCCTAGATTGATCTGTAGTGCTAGACTGGAAATGTGCAGATTAAAGTCTGGTGGGACAAAAGCCCCTGGGTCAGCACGTTTATTGGTTGAAGAAATGGTTCATCAAAGCAGGAATTTCCCTCTGCCTTACTGTCTCCATCCTGTTTGGGTTGCCCTGAGAAGATTCTTCACTGTGAATTCTGACCTGAAGAAAATGAATTATTTGCAAAAAAAAGAAAAGAGAAGTTAGAGCTTCAAGCTAGCCTTGGGAAAATCCTGAACGTAGATCTTTAGAGAAAACCAGAGTATTTGAGTGAGTGAATCCCAGGGTATTGCCCTGCTCCTTGCTACTCAAAGTGTGGTCCTCCACCCAGCAGGATCCGCATCATCCGGGAACTTGCTAGAAATGCAGAATTTCAGGTCCCAGCCAAAAGCGACTGAATGAGAGACTGCATTTCCACAAGCTCCCCAGGGGCTGGGCAACTACACAATGGTCTGAGATACACATCCCTAGCCTCACTCTTAGTGAAAAAACAAAGGTCTGAGACATGCTACCCTAACCTCACTCTTAGTGAACAAGGTCTGAGACACTCTATCCTAGCCTAACTCTCAGTGAACAAAAGATAACCACTGGACCGGAAGTGATCATCATAAAAACCCTCCTACTGACTTAGATTGACTTTACTTTCATTTCTTGGCATTCATTTCTCACCACCATGCATTAAAGAATAATAGATATGGAACAGAGAGCAGGGCTACCCCAGAGGTATGTGACTTATAACCACCCAATTATCTTACATTACACATTGAAGTTGAATAACATTTACTTGCAAGTTTATCCATGATCTTATTTATATTCCCAAACAACTTATAATTGTGTTTTGCTTTGTTTTTTAACACCGTGGAAGGCTAGAGTTCAGAGATGTTAGATGGCTTGCTGGGTCCACATACATCGTCAGATTCCAAGTCCAGGGTCCCTCCCTGAAGCAGAGCAATGCATCATCTGCCACAACTGAAAAGACAGGCCACATGAACTAGTCGCAATGGCCTTTATTTCCAGTCCCGTAACTAGAAGCACCATTCAGGCCACAGTTCTGAGCTGCCAGTCAAGCCTACTGCTTGCTGCTTTCAGTACATGGACAACCACTGGAAGCCTAGCTCTGGGTCCCCTAATTATCAATGGCTAGCTCAGAAACATATGAAGTAATCACCCAGTCCTGTGAGCCAGGACTATTACACTCATGTTTGTCTTCTTCTCAAGCCCACCTGATGCCTTAAAGACACAGAGTCAAAAGTCACTATTTTTCCTTCAAGGAGCTCATGGTTTAAAGGAGAAGACCCACAAGCCGGTGGCCAGATTCAGTGAAACCAATGTTAAAAGAGGGGTAAAGATCAGAAGCCATGGGGCTTGCAGAGCATTGAGAGCACAAAGAACAGAGAAGGGCAGGTTGAGTCAGAGCAAAACCTTAATGGATATGCAATGAAACAAAGCGAAAGAATTACTGGACCCTTGGATGAGTACTAGATTGAACTGGAGGTTTTTTTGTTTGTTTTTTAAAGTCACTCTGTCATGTCTGACTCTTTAAGACCCCATGGACTGTAGCCTGCCAGGCTCCTCTACCCATGGAATTCTCCAGGCCAGAATACTGGAGTGGGTAGGCACTCCCATCTCCAGAGGATCTTTCCAACCCAGGGATCGAACCCAGGTCTCCCACATTGCAGGCGGATTCTTTACCAGCTGAGCTACCATGGAAGCCCAGATTGAACTGGGTCAGTTCAGTTCAGTTCAGTCACTCAGTCATGTCCAAGTCTTTGTGACTGCATGGACTTCAGCACACCAGGCCTCCCTGTCCATCACCAACTCCTGGAGCCTACTTAAACTCATGTCCATCGTGTCAGTGATGCCATCCAACCATCTCATCCTCTGTCGTCCCCTTCTCATCCTGCCTTCAATCTTTTCCAGCATCAGGGGCTTTTCCAATGAGTCAGTTCTTCACATCAGGTGGCCAAAGTACTGGCGTTTCCGCTTCAGCATCAGTTCTTTCTATGAATATTCAGGACTGATTTCCTTTAAAATTGACTGGTTGGATCTCCTTGCAATCCAAGGGACTCTCAAGAGTCTTCTCCAACACCACAGTTCAAAAGCATCAATTCTTCAGCGCTCAGCTTTCTTTATAGTCCAACTCTCACATCCATACATGACTACTAGAAAAACCATAGCTTTGTAGACAGACCTTTGTTGGCAAAGTAATGTCTCTGCTTTTTAATATGCTGTCTAGGTTGGTCATAGCTTTTCTTCCAAGGACAACCATCTTTTAATTTCATGGCTTGCAGTCACCATCTTTAGTGATTTTGGAGCCCCCAAAAATAAAGTCTCTCATTGTTTCCATTGTTTCCCCATCTATTTGCCATGAAGTGATGGGACTGGATGCCATGATCTTAGTTTTCTGAATGTTGAGTGTTAAGCCAACTTTCTCACTCTCCTCTTTCACTTTCATCAAGAGGCTTTCGAGTTCCTCTTCACTTTCTGCTATAAGGATGGTGTCATCTGCATATCTGATATTATTGATATTTCTCCCGGCAATCTTGATTCCAGCTTGTGTTTCTTCCAGTCCAGCGTTTCTCATGATGTACTCTGCATATAAGTTAAATAAGCAGGGTGACAATATACAGCCTCAATGTACTCCTTTTCCAATTTGGAACCAGTCTATTGTTCCATGTCCAGTTCTAACTATTGCTTCTTGACCTGCATACAAATTTCTCAGGAGGCAGGTCAGGTGGTCTGGTATTCCCCTCTCTTTCAGAATTTTCCACAATTTGTTGTGATCCACACAGTCAAAAGCTTTAGCATAGTCAATAAAGCAGAAGTAGATGTTTTTCTGGAACTCTCGCTTTTTCGATGATCCAGCAGATATTGGCAATTTGATCTCTGGTTCCTCTGCCTTTTCTAAAACCAGCTTGAACATGTGGAAGTTCACGGTTCACGTTGCTGAAGCCTGGCTTGGAGAATTTTGAGCATTACTTTGGTAGCTTATGAGATGAGTGCAATTGTGCAGTAGTTTGAGCGTTCTTTAGCATTGACTTTCTTTGGGATTGGAATGAAAACTAACCTTTTCCAGTCCTGTGGCCACTGCTGAGATTTCCAGATTTGCTGACATATTGAGTGCAGCACTTTCACAGCATCATCTTTCAGGATTTGAAATAGCTCAACTGGAATTCCATCACCTCCACTAGCTTTGTTCGTAGTGATGCTTCCTAAGGCCCACTTGACATAGCATTCCAGGATGTCTGGCTCTAGGTGAGTGATCACAGCACTGTGGTTATCTGGGTCATGAAGATCTTTTTTGTATAGTTCTTCTGTGTATTCTTGCCACCTCTTCTTAATACTTGAATTAATATTAATAATTGAACTAGTAATTGAACTGGGTAGGTAAATCTAAATGCCAGGGATTTCTGAGGAACAGATGAGAAAAGTTCTCTTTACCTAGGGACAAGGTTGAGTAAGTGAATCAGAAACATCTTGTGGGAACAGAGACCCTAAACACAGCAGCTGGCAGAGGCAGGATTAGAGGAACCAGATGGGAGCTCTCACCTTGCCCAACAGAACAAGCTGAATCCTGAAGGCATCAGGAAGGGCATGTGGGCCACCTGGCTTGGCATGGAGGGAAGGGGGGTGTGGACCCTCAGAATCATCTAGGCTTGTGCTGGGGACTAGACACTGGACAGCTCTTTGGATCTTCTCAGGGATACTCTGAATTCAGTGTTACAACTCACATTTCACAGTTGAAGAGATGGAAGTCAAGCTAAATCAATGGCCAAGGTCACAGAGCCAGTGAGTGGCAGAATGAGTTTCAACCCTGGTGGGTCTGGTCCAGAGCACGTTCTCTTTCTGTGGGATGTTGATGCCTGCAAGGGAGGATTGCAGAGTGGGCATCCTCGCCTTTCTCTCATGTGCTTCCAGAAACTTCTGACACACGTGTGTTATAGTCTCTTGATCGTGGTGTTGTGTGTTAACTTACAAAACTAAACATCAGAGGGAAGACTATATCCTGGGCCTCTGAGTCCTTCCCACCACTTTGGGGTCTAACACTGTGTCAAGATTTCTGCAGAGTCTCCAAAAATCTATGTCCACATCTTAAACCTCAGAAGCTATGACTGTGACCTTATTTGGAGAAACAGATCTTTGCTGGGCCCTAAATCCAAGGGACTTCCCAAGTGACACTCGTGGTAAAGAACTTGCCTGCCAATGCAAGTACATGCCAGAGACAAGGGTTCAATCCCTGGGTCGGGAAGATCCCCTGAAAGAGGGCATGGCAACCCACTCCAGGATCCTTGCCTGGAGACTCCCATGGACAGAGGAGCCTGGAGGGTTATTGCCCATGGAGTCGCAAAGAGTCAGACATGACTGAAGCTATTTAGCAAGCATGCATGCCAATCCAAGGATAAGAGCCTTATCAGAAAAAGTCGGAGGAGATTTGAGACTCAGGAGACTCAAGGGAGAAGCCACATGAAAACAGAACTGTGAAACCATGAGCCAGGAAATGTCTCAGCCTCCAGCAGTGGGAAGGGCAGGGCCTGGCCTCACTGATTTCCAATGTCAGGCCTCCAGGACGGCTGGAGAGTAAATGCCTGTTGTCTTCAGAACCCCAGTCTACGGTGCTTTGTCATGGCAGCCACAGGAAACAAATTCACACTGCAACGAAAGACCCTTCATTTTGTAACAACCATCCACAAACTGTGCCGCTGCCTACAGCCTGCTGTTGTTGTTGTTTAGTTGCCAAGTTGTATCCAACTCTTTTGCAACCTCATGGACTGTAGCCCACCAGGCTCTTCTGGCCATGGGATTCTGCAGGCAAGAATACTGAAGTGGGTTGCCGTTTCCTTCTCCAGGGGACCTTCCCAGCCTGGGGATCGATCTAATGCACGTGTCCACATTGGCAGGGGGATTCTTTACTGCTGAGCCACCCAGAGAAGCCCGCATGCAGCCTACAAAACTTACCTTACTCTAGATTCACCCAGATTTGAAAATCTAGATTCAGAGTATTACTGGTTTTAAGAATATACAATTAGAAAATTATATATATATATATATATATATATATATATATATATACACATATATAAAGTGGCAGAGAAGGCAATGGCACCCCACTCCAGTTCTCTTGCCTGGAAAATCCCATTGACGGAGGAGCCTGGTGGGCTGCAGTTCATGGGGTCGCTAAGAGTCAGACATGACAGGGCGACTTCACTTTCACTTTTCACTTTCATGCACTGGAGAAGGAAATGGCAACCCACTCCAGTGTTCTTGCCTGGAGAATCCCAGGGACGGGGGAGCCTGGTGGGCTGCCGTCTATGGTGTCGCACAGAGTCGGACACGACTGAAGCAACTTAGCATAGCATAGCATAGCATATATAAAGTGGGGCAGTGCATCAGCCACTTTATTTTCCTGAAAGATAAAAATGCCTTTTCACATAAAATAGTTTGTAGTCAATAGATAACATTATTTCAGGCTGAGGGTTACTTATGCTACTTCTATAGTATCCTAATTGACTTTTCTTAAATGGGCATTAAGCATACAGGAGAGGAAACAAAGAACAAATGAATACAAAGAGCCTAGACTTCACCCACAAATCTGTTTTGTAGCCTGCAATCTGTCAGAAAAGCCTGCAAATCCCCAACTAGGTTTTTTTTTTTTTTTTTTTGTATAAACACTTTCTATTTTGAGTTTTTCCTCTTCTCTTTCACACTAATAAGACATTTTTAAAGCAATCATGAGCCCAAACTGAACATAAGTACGGAGACAGGCCTCTCTTAAATGCACTACATTATCCTCTCTCTGTCCTCAGTTTGAATCATTCTTTCTGAAGATCCTGCACTAATCTGTCATCCTCTGAGCGGAACTGAGAAAGTTTTCCTCCCTGGAGCACTGTTTACCTGGCAGGTGAGGTTATAAAGCCCAGGACTACACCAGAAGTAGAGAAGGGAATGTGTCGTTCCCAGTTGTAGCCCTATGGAGTCTCTGGATTTAGCCGGTTTACTGTGCCCCAGCTCCATCTCTGATTGTGTGAGCCCTGGCAAATAACTCAGCCTCTCTGAGCCTTGGCTTTCTCACTGGTAAAGTGTAAAGAAAAATAGTGCCCACTGCATAGGGTTTCAAGATGAAGGAAATACAAGTGGCTCGACCCTGAGATCAATTCTGTTTCCGTCTCCCTCAACCGATTCGGGCACTGGACATCGATGGTCACGTTCTTGACTTGCCGTCACCATAAGCGCCTGGTTTTCCTCCCACCTCCCTGAACTCCCCTCCACTGTCCCTTCTCTAAGCAGGAATGCTGGAGTACTTTGGACCTCTTCTCACTCCCTTGATGGCTTCTTCCAGATCCTTGACTTCAGAAAGGCCTTTTTTTGCTGATGATACCCGAATCTAAATAACCAGCCTCCCCTGGGAGCTCTTAATCCACTGGGCCGTTCAGCTGTCTTTCGGACACCACCTGATGTGTAACAAGCATCACAAAAGGACATGTCCACACCAAATTCTTGATCTGTGTCTCCAAAGCTGCTCCTTTCCCCTAGCTGTCCAGGTCAGTAAATGGAGCTGCTAGTTTGGACTCAAGTCACAACATGCTTCTTCTCTTGCTCTCAGCTCACACCCGAATCCATCAACAAATATGTCCATCGTAATAACAGAGTATTTCTGCAATCTATCACTTCTTACCTCCTCCAACTTCAGGTCAAGGCTGCAAACTATCACCATCTTCCTCCTAGATGACTGCAGGAGCTTCCTAACTGGGCTTCCTGCTCCCATCCTTACCCGCAACCTAACCTTTTCTCCACTAAAGAAGCAGTGCAATTCCTTTCAAACCTACATCAAAATGTGTGACTGCTATAATCTCCAAGAGTTTCCCCATTCCACTCGAATCCCTAGCTACCCTCACCCCTAGCCCCTCTCCCTCTTCCACCCTCCATCAACATGCTTTGCCCTTCTCAGACTCAGGGAACGGCTGTTCCCTCTGCCTGGGAAGCAGACAGATACCCACTAGACACAGCAACTTCCTAAGCCACCCTCTGTCCCTCTGTACCCCGTGTTCAGGTTAATTTTCTTCCTCGGACTCATGTAGTTTGCATTATATGTATGCTGGTTGGCTTTGTCCTTACTAGAAAGTTAGCTCTAGGAAACAAGGACTTTGTTGCATTCGTTGCAGCATCCTTGGTACTTAGAACACTGCCTGGCACATGGATAACTGTTGAACAATGGAATAAAAGAATGAATAAGTGAATCCACAATGAATCAATGAATGAGGTTCTACATCTAAAGCCCTGAGCATAGCATTGACAGCCAAGCTACCTGAGATAAGGTATGTAACTAATAAATACTACCTTCTGCTGTACTTGTTCTTTTTATTTTAATTATTATTTGTTTAGGTGCTTTCCATGCCCTGCCTTTCCTCTTGGCCCTTCAACATTTTAGACCTCTCCCTGCCATGCCCGTACCTCTCCCCTGAAACCTAAGAACAGTCAGAAGACAATGATGAAGATTACCATCGTGGCGAGAAAGAATGTCAACGGCCAACCCTCTTCTACTTGTCACAGAGTTTGATTCTGCCAGATACGCAGACAGGGAGGATGGTTGGATGGATTGTCTTCAGCTATGGCCCTCAAGTGGCCTGGATGTATTCTTGGACAACCTCAATTCCAATAACGTATTCTGTCCTTTTCAACTTAAGAGCTAAAACGTAAAGATTTCTGCCTCCAAATAACACTTACCAGACTGAAAAGCAGCCCTAAACAGTATTCAGGGCTCAGAAAACACAACTAGTCTTACCTTTAATGACTGTTGTGTTGTTTTGGAGACTGCACACATTTAAATATGGGGGGTTTCAAATGGAAAAGTTAGGTGTCAGTGCTTAGTCGTGTTCGACTCTTTGTCACCCCACAGCTGTAGCCCTGGGGTGACAGGCTCCTTTGCTCATGGATTTTTCAAGAAAGAATACTGGAATGAGTTGCCATTTCCTACTCCAGGGGATCTTCCCTGACCAGGGATCGAACCTGCATTGGCAGGCAGGTTTCTTTACCACTGCACTACTTATTAATGTCTACTATGTTGTTTTGGAGATTGTACACATTTAAATGGGCTTCTCTGGTGGCTCAGATGGTAAAGAATCTGCCTGCAATGTGGGAGACCTGGATTCAGTCCCTGGGTTGGGAAGATCCCCTGGAGAAGGGAACGGCTACTCACTCCAGTATTCTTCCCTAGGAAATCCCATGGACAGAGGAGCCTGTCAGGCTACAGCCCATGGAGTCGCAAAGAGTTGGACATGGCTGAAATATGGGGAATTTCATCGGGAAAAGTTAGGCAAACCTTGAGAAAGGCAAACCAAATAAGCTCGTCCCAGAGTTTGCACTGAAAACTGTTACAATAATAGATCCACATCAAACGTAACTGTTATTGACCTGCCCATTGTTTTGAGCTTTGGACCACATACTCTGTGGGCACGTCAAGGAGAGATGAGCAGGCAAATGACGCGTCACTGTTAACACACCTTCAAAAAGCCTTAGCAGGGTCCTCGGGAAAACTTGGGGCAAAGACAAGATGTTTTTCTTGACTCCTGGGATGAGGCCTCAGGTACATGGCTCCCCGGGCCTGGTAGGCAGCCAAGCCACCCCAGATAAGGCCTGTCAGGGAGGCCTGGTCTGTGCAGACACCCTGGCGCCTGCAGCTGACGGCGCTAGTTAGGGTGTCAAGCTCAGGTCAGACACCCACCTGCGGCCCCAGCTCTGCATGGAATTGGAAAATTACTAACCCAAAGGCCAAGAGGACTCTGTCTAGGTCCAGAGTCACCAGAATTCCCATCCTCCCTCCCCCCGAGGGCAAAACACTCTCTGGGAGACAAACTGGCAGGTTTCTTAGACAGAAGGAGACAAAAATCACTGAGTCGGGCAAAGCAGAGCCTCTCTGGAGGAGCTACAGCCTTGAAGACATGACAGACATTCTTGGGTGGAGCAGCTCACCCTGAAAATAAACAACTTAGCAATTCTCCTCCACCCCAAACAAGCCTCTCCGTGAACCGCCCCACCGCGGCCTCCACCTCGGGCCAGGCCACTCCGATTGCTCCTGAAACTACAGGAGTTTCCTTCCCTCGGCCACAGGAACCACACCCTGGCATGTCGGGGTCCCCGACTGGCCACAGACTTGGCCCTGCTCACACGCTGCCAGACTGATCTCAGGCCAACAGGGGCCTGCTGCGTACACAATCCCTAGCTCAGTCCACCTCAGATGGCGACCCTGGGTCAAACCCTGCATGGATGTGGTCAAACTAGAAGCAGCAGAAGAGAACAGCAGCTGGGAAAAAACTGGAGCCCTAAAGTCCTCTCTGGGTCCTTGCTCGGTCGTATCCACTTCCTTGCGACACTATGGACTGTAGCCCACCAGGCTCCTCTGTCCATGGGATTCTCCAGGCAAGAATCTTAGAGTTGGGTGCCATTTCCTACTCCAGGAGATCTTCCCAACCCAGGGATCAAACCTGCATCTCTTGGGTCTTCCACAATGGCTGGCAGGTTATTTTACCACTGCACAATCTGGGAAGCCTGTAGCCACCATTTTCAGCTGAAGACAAAGCAGGACCACCCCACTGACAGTTGTGGGTGCTTTCCTGCATTTCTATTTCCTGGCAACAAGGTGGTGGGTCCAAGGATGCAGTCCTACCAGGCCAGTTCTCTGATAGCAAGAGGCCATACCTGAATTCCACTTCCTGTGCCCAAGGAACACTCAGGGTCTCTAGGACCACACAGCTGGCCTTTCCCAGCCCTCCGCTAGTCAGCTGGCATCTTGGCTAGATGCAACATAAACATCTTGGATGTTTATTCCCCTGGGCGAATCCCACTTTGTAAAAAGAGAGACCTGGACAGGGTCTCCCCACTGGAGTGTGACCCCATGGTGTGTGCAGCTGTGACCCAGCTCAAGAACACCTCAACATAAAATGCAGAGAGAATAGGGAATTGTATCGGCAGGAATCTGTATTGGCAGGTGGGTTCTTTACCAGGTGGCTCAGCTGGTAAAGAATCCGCCTGCAATGTGGGAGGGCCTGGGTTTGATCCCTGGGTTGGGATGATCCCCTAGAGAAGGGAAAGGCTACACACTCCAGTATTCTGGCCTGGAGAATTCCATGGACTGTATAGTCCATGGGGTCCCAAAGAATCGGACACGACTGAGCGACTTTCACTTTCACTAGGGAAGCCATGTTTTGGTTGCATTCAGTTAAATAAAATATATGATTAAAATTAATTTCACCCAGGGGCTTCCCTTGTGGTCCAGTGGTTAAGACTCTGGGCGTCTACTTCCGGGGGTGTGGGTTTGATCCCTGGAGAAACTAGGATTGTACATCCACACAGCGTGGCTATAAATAAATAAATAATAAATGTCTTTGAAAGTTTTTAACTTCATCTCTTTTGTTTTACCTTTTAAACAAAGCTACTTGTGGTGGGCTAAATAATGGCCTCCAAGGATACCTACTCCCTGCAATCTGAGACCAACACCTAAATGGCAAAAGGGTGGCTACTGTCTTCTATGGCAAAGGTAAGATTGTCTACAAAACATAGGCCTCACTTCTGTACAGAGCAGCCAGCCATGACCTTGAGTTGTCTTCCTTTAGGGGAAGGAGAGTATACATTTGCAGCTGTAACTAGAATAGTGGGCCTCATTAAGCAGAGGCATCTCTGAAAAATTTTATGTGTGGGATGATGTATATAGGTGTTACATAGCCAGCGTGCAGGGGGCCATGCACTGAACACCTGTTGAGCTGTCTGCCAGCTCCTCTCTGGGGCTCCCAGTAGTCACTGGGGACATTAGGACCCCATCCCTGACTCCTCTGATTGAACCAAGGTGAGCACCTGACCAAAGCTGGCCCACTCAGGGTCCCTCTTGATGAAATACAGACCTGGGACCAAAAAGAACCTGACAATCTAAGCTCAGGAGCTATGGCTGGGCATTTTCTAACCACCATGAGGACCAGAAAGGCAAAGGATGAGAGAGGAGATAGGGGAGGAAAGGAAGAAAAGAGGGCAGGGAGAAAAGGAGAGCGAGAAATCGGGATTAGAGACGCAGAGAGAGTCCCCATGATGCTCAGTCCCTCCTTCCAGGCCCTTCCTGAGGTCTGGTTCCTGTGAGCTGTATCTATACCTTCATCAGAAATCCTCTTTTCAACTTCGGCTAGTTTAAACTGATTTCTCTTACATTCAATCAAGAAGTTTAACCAATATACCTTCTCAGAGATCAACTGTGAGCAAGGAATGTGTGCTTAATCACTCAGTCATATATGACTCTTTGTGATCCCATGGACTGCAGCCTGCCAGGCTCCTCTGTCCATGGGGATTATCCAGGCAAGAATACTGGAGTGGGTTGCCATGCCCTCCTCCAGGGGATCTTCCCAACCCAGGGACTGAACCCAGGTCTCCCGCAGAACAGGCAGATTCTCTACTGTCTGAGCCACCAGGGGACTCAGTGCCCTTTCTCCCTTCACCCTTCCTTCTTTCTGCCTTGAGCAAGGAATGTAATTCACATGAAAAATACTTTGCAAAGGGCACAGCATTGGAGAGGCTGTTATCAAGGCAACCCCTGCTTGATAACAAGCCCCTGCTTATTGCTGCTCTATCTAGTGAACTTGCCCCCAGTTTGGAGAAACCCTGACTTCTTTCTGTCTCTTCTCTCAAGCCTGGGGACACAGGCCTTGCTCCCAAGACATCCCCAGGCCCCCATTTCTGAGAAACCATCAGCACGGCTGCTCTACACCCAGGAGTCCATCGCCTTTTGTCTTTTCAACCTTTAGGTTGGAGATATGCCACTGGTCTAAACAGCCTTCAAAATCTCTTGCAGTTTTGCTATCCTGTGGTTCTGAGTCTCTTTATAATGACCCACTCTACTGACCACACAGACTACAGACTAGGGGAGATGGTCTGAATGGGGAGACCTGGCCAGGATCTCATGAGGTGCTTGTGAAAATACAGCCCCCCAGGACTCCCCCTGTTCTTCAGTCTAAATGCCAGACTCCAAGCAAGGACTGGGATTCTGCATGGTAAGCAAACAACATTTAAAACACCCTGGCATGGGGATCAATGTCTTTTTAGTCATGCAGGTCTGGGTTCAGTATCAAGCTTGCTCCTTATTTGTTGTAAGGCCTTAGACAATTTGCTGTACTTACGTATTCATGCTTCCACAGCCTAAAAAGAAGAGGGTAATAGTAGCAAATGTATAGGATTACTCTTAGGATTAAATAAGATGATGTATGTAAAGAATCTAGTGTAGTGTCCAACATACAGAAAGGTTGTAATTTAGCTATTACTTGTAATATAGCAAATAGAAGACTCTACCAAATTCTAAAGCAAATGAATTGGATTGATTTGATTGATTTAATATCAATCAAACCTCCCTCTTCTCCATTCACACTTCATATCCTGTTTCTGGGCTTCCCTGGTAGCTCAGGTAGTAAAGAACCTACCTGCAATGCAGGAGACCCCGGTTTGACTCCTGGGTCGGGAAGTCTCCCTAGGGAAGGGATAGGCTACCCACTCCAGTATTCTTGGGCTTCCCTGGTGGCTAAGACAGTAAAGAATCCGCCTGTAATGTGGCAGAACTGGGTTCCATCCCTGGGCTGGGAAGATCCCCTGGAGGAGGGCATGGCAACCCATTCCAGTATTCTTGCCTGGAGAATCCCATAGACAGAGGAGCCTGGTAGGCTACAGTGCATGAGGTTGCAAACAGTTGAACACAACTGAGCGACTAAGCACAGCACAGCTCAGCACAATATTCAAACATAAATTGCAAACTTCCTTATCCAGCCCTCTATGAGATGGCCAGCTGTATTGTTAAATGGAGTATGTAATTGTATATTTATATACTCTTGAAAGTCCCTTGGACTGCAAGGAGATCCAACCAGTCCATCCTAAAGGAGATCAGTCCTGAGTGTTCATTGTAAGGACTGATGTTGAACCTGAAACTCCAATACTTTGGCCACCTGAGGCAAAGAACCGACTCTTTGGAAAAGACCCTGATGCTGGGAAAGATTGAAGAGGGGAGGAGAAGGGGACGACAGAGGATGAGATGGTTGGATGGCATCATTGACTCATTGGACATGAGTCTGGGTAGACTCCAGGAGTTGGTGATGGACAGGGAAGCCTGGTGTGCTGTGGTCCATGGGGTCGCAAAGAGTTGGATGCAACCGAGTGACTAAACTGAACTAAACTGTATATTTACGCATTTATATTTATTTGTTTAATAGCTGTTCCAGGAAAGAACGGATTGTACATTATGTGTTTTAATGTACATATATGCTTAACTCAAAGGTGGTTTATCAAAATAATAATTTATATAAATAAAATAATCACCCCTTTCAGGTGGATAGTTCTCTGCATTGGGGAACCACAACGGTCAAAATACAGAGTATTTCCATCATCCTAAAAGTTTCTTTATACCATCTTGTAGACAATCGTTTCAGATCTCCAGCCAATGGCAACTATTGGTCCAATTGTTGTCCTCTAATTTTGTATTTTCCATAATGTGATTTGTGTGAGTGCTTAGTCACTCCAGTTGTGTCCAACTCTTAGGCACCTGGAATCTAACCAGCGTCTCCTACATTGCAGATGGCTTTTGTTCCTTCTGAGCCACCAGGGAAGACCATAATGTCATATAAATATTATCATATTGACTCTAGCTTCTTTTGGTCCTAATAATGCACTTGAGACTCATCCATTTCGTTGCATGCATCAATGGTTTATGGTTTTATTGCTCAGTAGCATTCCACATATGGATATATCACAATTTATTTTCCATTCACCATCTGATGGCCACTTGGGTTTTTTGCAGTTGTTGGTAATTATGAGTAAAGGCTGCTACAAAGATTCACCAGCAGGTCTTTTCTGGACATATATTTTCATTTCTCTTGGGTAAATACCCAGAAAGGGGTTGTTTGATATGTGTATGTGTATTAGAAATTCTCGCACTGCTTTCCCAAGCAGTTGGTTATACCATTATGTATTCCCACCAGTGCTGTATGAGAGTACAATCTGCTCTGACTCCTCACCAGCACCTGGTGACATTCGGTGTTTTTTGCTCGTTTCCTTGTTTTTAATTTTATCCATTCTTATAGGTATCGAATGGTTTGAATGTGTATTTCTCTAGTGACTGAGTAACTAGTGAAGCTGACGGTCTTTTCATGTGTTTGCCTCCTTTACATCTTCTTTAATGAGGCCGATTTTCACATTTTTACCCATTGCTTAATTGGGTTATATGGATTTCTATTATTGTGTTTTGAAAGTACATGTGTGTGTATGTGTATGTGTATATATATATATATGTATATATATATATATATATATGATTCTGGATACAAGCCCTTTATCAGATATATATTTTGTCAGTATTTTTCCCAGTCTGTGGCTAGTATCAATTTTCTTAACCATACTTTTAAAGAGAAGTTTTAAATTTCTGAAGTCCAATTCAGGACACTTTTGCATATGGTTTGTGCTTTTGATGTGTATCTTGGCCTAACCTAAGGTCACAGAGATTTTCTCTCATGTTTTTATTTAGAACTATTGCATTGATAGTTATCAGAGATCAAATTGCCAACATTCTTTGGAGCATGGAGAAAGCAAGTCTTTGGAGCATGAGAAAGCAAGGGAGTTCCAGAAAAACATCTACTTCTACTTCACTTACTATGCTAAAGCCTTTGACTGTGTGGATCACAACAAACTGTGGAAAATTCTTAAAGAGATGGGAGTATCAGGCCACCTTCCCTGTCTCCTGAGAAACCTGTATGCAAGACAAGAAGCAACAGTTAGAACCTTACATGAAGCAACTGATTGGTTCATAATTGGGAAAGGAATATGACAAGGCTAGATATTGTCACCCTGATTGATTATTTAACTTCTATGCAGAGTACATCATGAGAAACGTCAGGCCAGATGAATCATAGGTTAGAATCAAGATTGCTGGGGGAAATATCAACAACCTCAAATATACAGATGATACCACTCTAACGGCAGAAAGCGAAGAGGAACTAAAAAGCCTCTTGGTGTGGGTGAAAGAAGAGAGTGAAAAAGTTGGCCTAAAACTCAACATTCAAAAAACTAACATTATGGCATCTAGTCCCGTCACTTCATGGCAAATGAAAGGGGGAAAAGCGGAAGCAGTGACTGATTTTATTTTTGGGGGCTTCGAAATCACTGTGGATGGTAACTGCAGCCATGAAATTAAAAGACATTTGCTCCTTGGAAGGAAAGCTATGACAAACCTGGACAGTGTATTAAAAAGCAGAGACATCACTTTGCCAACAAAGCTATGATTTTTCCAGTATGGATGTGGGGGTTGGACCATAAAGAAGGCTGAGTACCCAAGAATTGATGCTTTTGAATTGTGGTGCTGGAGAAAACCCTTGAGTACTTTGGACAGCAAGGAGATCAAACCAGTCTAAAGGATCAAACCATTTCTAAAGGAAATCCACCCTGAATATTCATTGGAAGGAGTAATGCTGAAGCTGAAGCTCCAATACTTTGGCCACCTGATGTGAAGAGCAGACTCACTGGAAAAGTCCCTGATGCTGGGAAAGACTGAAGGCAAAAGGAGAAGAGGGCGGCAGAGGATGAGATGGTTAGATAACATTACTGACTCAATGGACATGAATTTGAGCAAATTCCTCTGCAAGACCGAGAAGCCTAGCATGCTACAGTCTATAGAGTTGTGAAGAGTTGGATACAACTTAGCAGCTAAACAACAATTATAGAAAAATAAAAATAAGATGCATAAGGCACACATCTGTGCTCTGATTAAATCTGTCTCAAATCCTCTTCTCTGAATAAAAGAAAAATAAACAAGAAAAAAACAGGCATGAGAATTTTATCTCTGCTGTCCATATTGTCTTCTTTTGATTTAAATTTGTTTCAATATGTAAGACATAAATGTTTCCAAAGCCAAAATTTGATAATAAGTTACATTCAGAGAAATTCTTCCTCCTTCCCTGTTCCACATTGGTCTCTTACTTTTTTCCTTATAAATAAACATTTGAAAAATTTTTGTTTATATTTCCAATATATCTTTTCACAAATATAAGCAAGTATACACAGGTACACACAGCCATATTCATATATCTCTCCTTTTTTATCCCCCAGTAGCAAACCATTTGAGATTGGCACCTTGCTTTTTTTCACTTATCTGAATAGTCTGCAGGGTGGCACAGCGCATAGGAATCCACCCGCCAACGCAGGAGACACGGATTCGATCTCTGCTCCAGAAGACACCACGTGCCTCAGAGGAATAAAGCCGTGTGCCACGACTACTGAAGAGCACTCCCGCTAGGACCGCACACCACAACTACTGAGCCACGTGCTGCAGCTAATGCAGCTCGCTTGCCAAGAGCTTGTGCTCCGCAGCAAGAGAAGCCGCTGCCATGAGAAGCCCACACACTGCCCGTGCTCACCACAGCTAGAGAAAGCCCACTCGCAGCAATGGAGACCCAGTGCAAGCAAAAATAAAATTAATTAATAAAAAAAAAATAGTCTGAAGATCACTTTCTATTCAGTTCAGTTCAGTCGCTCAGTCGTGTCCGACTCTTTGCAACCCCATGGACTGCAGCACGTCAGGCTTCCCTGTCCATCACCAACTCAGGGGCTTACTCAAACTCATGTCCATTGAGTTGGTGATGTCATCCAACCAACTCATCCTCTGCCATATTATTTTACTTTATATTAGTACATAGAAATCTCCACTCACCTTTACAGCACATTTTGAAGCATCTGCATGGTCCCTTTAAAAAATATTATTAAAGAAGTTATTGAAAGTGAGAACTATAACTTTTAAAAACTTTTGATTGAAGTATAATTGATTTATAACGTTGTGTTGAATTTCGGCTGTACAGCAAAATGACTCAGTTCTACGGATATATTCTTCTCCACATTCTTCCCACTATGGTTTATCACGGGTATTCTTATAGTTCCCTGTGCTATACAGTAGGCCTTTGTTGTTCATCCACCCTGTATGTAACACTTTGCATCTGCTAACCCCAACTTCCTGATCCATCCCGCTCCACCCCGGTGGCAATCACAGGTCTGGAGAACTGTAACTCACGACAAAATTTAACTAGCAAATTCTAGCTTATCCACAGCAAAAGCTCAATTTCAGGATAATTTACCTATGCCACCTACCTCCTACCTCTAATTGTGGGGATATGCTGAGAGCTAAAACTGACTTTGAAAATTAAGCCAAGCAAATTATAAGCAGGCGTTGGGCTGGAAGGACACTGAGGTGGTAAAAGTAAAACTTGAAGATTTGGGCAGAACTTTTTGCTCTCTGGAAGCTTGGATGTGGGCAGAAACCATGACATCATGAAAGAGGTCAGTATTTACATGAACGCAATTACATAGTCTAGAATCAGAAGACCCCCTTGGCCCATTTACAGTGAGCCATGTAGTAACACTGCCCTAGGCCCAGATGTGGGACCATAAAGCTGGAATTTATATCTAGTCTGCTCGATTTGGGAGGGCTTACTGACCACTTCAAAACTGGACACTGACATCTGGGTCTAAATCTTCCATCAAAACTGTCTGTTAGGGCTTCCCTGGTGGAACAGTGGGTAAGAATCCACCTGCTAATGCAGAAGACACTGGTTCAATCCCTTGTCTGGGAAGATTCCACATGCCCCGGAAAATGGAAGTCCTCAAACCGCAACTACCTAGCCTGTTCACCTAGAGCCTGTGCCCTGCCACAAGAGAAGCCACTGCAGTGAGAAGCTCTCACACGGCAACTAGAGAATAGTCCCATTCACCCCACCTAGAGGAAGCCCCCAAGCAGCAATGAAGACCCAGTGAAACCAAAAAATAAAAATAATTAAAATCCTTCCTCACTACTTTATCAAAAAAAGTGGTTATACTAAATGCATGATATTGGATAATTCTGTGTGAGCCATGTATTAATATTCCCAAGTGGCTCAGTGGTAAAGAATCCAACTGCAAATGCAAGAGATGCAGAAGATAGGAGCCTGATTCTTGGGTTGGGAAGATCCCCTGGAGTAGGAAATGGCAACCCACTCCAGTATTCTTGCCTAGAAAATTTCATGGACAGAGGATCCCGGTGGGCTACAATCCATGGGACTGTAAAGAGTCGGACATGACTAAGCAAAAAAGCACACACACAGTGTGTTAATGATAATTCTTTGAAGTCAATCTTACACAAAGATTTATGACAACTGTTGCCAGATGAAGTCCACTGCTGTCTTTCCAACTGGATGCCATTGGGCTCCCCAAATCAAGGAACCGAACAGTAGAGTCCTAGAACTGTATGATCTTAAACGTGATCTTTTATTCTGTCCTTTGCAGCAGATATTCCTTGAGGGTGTGTGTGTGCTCAGTCGCTTCAGTCGTGTCCGACTCACTGTGACCCTATGGACTGTAGCCCACCAAAGATGCTCTGTCCATGGGATTTTCCAGGCGAGAATACTGGAGTAGGTAGGCATTCCCTCCTCCAGGGGATCTTCCTGACCTAGGGATTGAACTTGGTGTCTCTTGAGTCTTCCACATTGCAGACAGGTTCTTTACCCCTAGCACTACCTGGGAAGCCCATCCTTGAGGGTGGGCTTTTGAACATAGTCATTTATGATCAATAGCAGAAAACAGTAAACCAGACATGTATGTGACTTTTAGATTTTTTGCATTCAGTTCAGTTCAGTTCAGTCGCTCAGTCATGTCTGACTCTTTGCAACCCCATGAATCGCAGCACACCAGGCTTCCCTGTCCCTCACTAACTCCTGGAGTTCACTCAAACTCATGTTCATCCTGTTAGTGATGCCATCCAGCCATCTCATCCTCTGTCATCCCCTTCTCCTCCTGCCCTCAATCCCTCCCAGCATCAGGGTCTTTTCCAATGAGTCAACTCTTTTCATGAGGTGGCCAAAGTACTGGAGTTTCAGCCTCAGCATCAGTCCTTCCAGTGAACACCCAGGACTGATCTCCTTTAGGATGGACTGGTTGGATCTCCTTGCAGTCCAAGGGACGCTCAAGAGTCTTCTCCAACACCACAGTTGAAAAGCATCAATTATTCAGCACTCAGCTTTCTTCACAGTCTAACTCTCACATCCATACATGACCACTGGAAAACCATAGCCTTGACTAGATGGACCTTTGTTGGCAAAGTAATATCTCTGCTTTTTAATATGCTATTTAGGTTGGTCATAACTTTCCTTCTAAAGACTAAGGTCTTTTAATTTCATGGCTGCAATCACCATCTGCAGTGATTTTGATATTAGAGTCTTCAAAACTGGGTATTAACAATTTCAGGCATTAAAATCATAGTATATTCCTGGTCTTTTATGAAATTGTTTTGGGAAGAGTAAATTTTTCCATGCTTTGAAATCAGTGCTAACTTGTACTTCTAAGGAAGTTTCATAAATAGTTTTTAGAACTCATTTTCTTTTTATGAACTTATATATGCCCATTGTGTTTAATATTGAAAAGTATAAAAGGAAATAACACTATGCAGCTATAACTAACCACTGTTAATAGTTGAGCATATTTTTTCCAGCATTGTTTCCTGTAGTACACAATTTTTTCTTACACTATTGGATATAGGGTCTGTGGATCTTGTAATGATGTTTGTTGTTGTTTTTCAGTCGCCAAGTCCTGCCCAACTCTTCTCAACACCATGGATGGCAGCATGCCAGGCTTCCCTGTTCCTCACCATCTCCTGGAGTTTGCAAAAGTTCATGTCCATTGAATTGGTGATGCCATCCAACCATCTCATCCTCTGTCACCCTCTTCTTCTGCCTCAATCTTTCCCAGCATCAGGGTCTTTTCCAATAAGTCACCTGGTTAGCATCTGGTAGGAGAAGGCAATGGCAACCCACTCCAGTGTTCTTGCCTGGAGACCCCCAGGGACGGGGGAGTCTGGTGGGCTGCCGTCTATGGGGTCACACAGAGTCAGACACTACTGAAGCCGCTTAGCAGCAGCAGCAGCATCTGGTAATGATCATTAGACAAAAGCAATCAACTCTAAACTAAAAACTTTGTACATTGAAAGTAAAGCTGTACCCTCTGAAAGGTAATACTCTGAATCTAATTTAAATGATTTTGTGATCTCTTCTTGGCTTCTGGGTAGTTTAGAAAAACTTCCTATTCATAACTATCACCAGTATTCTGGAGTTATGCTTTCAAACAACTGCTAGGTTAAAAAGAGGAAGACAGAGAGAAAGACCAAAAACTCCCTATGAAATCCGATTTTGAATCTTTGACAAAAAAAACAAAAGTAACAGTTCCATTCAATTCCACATTGTCATAATGTGACTGAAATGCAAAGCCAGATGACACAATTAAATCATTTACTTAAAAAAAAAAAAAGCACACTTAGAATACTCAAACAAGGATGATGATCTCTCATTGATTCACTGGAACTTTCTCACTGTTCCTTCCTGAGACCAAAGCTGTGTGTTTGCAGCAGCAACAGCCGTGTGGTTGGTCCTTGTCCAGGGAAATTGAACTTGCTGAGGATCGATTGAGAACCTTATCAACCCCGGATCCTAGACAAAGGTCGGTGTAATTAGACTGCTTTAAGGAAAATTGCTAGCCGACAGAATGGATAAACCATGAGGTAATATTTGCTTTAGAAAAAAACTCCTTCCCTGAATATCCTTTAAATAATAGGCTCTCTTGATCCACTTAAAACAAGATCCAACGAGAGTAAAACATACCTTTGAAGAACTTCCTATTAAAGAGAGTCCTGTACACAAGAACTTCCTGTTTTGCTGGAAAATCTCTTAAATAATACTATTTGACATATATAACACAACAAATAATTACCAGAATCTTAATTTTAATTATAGGCCATGTAATATGATGTTACATCAGAGCTGCAAGGTAAATGAGCTTCCTATTTCTCAAGGCCTTGTTCTGTTTGGAATTTTAAAAGGTCTTTTAAAATTAAAAAAAAAATAGAAAATGGAAATATTTCATGGAAGTAAGGAAAACATCTAATATTTTCAAATAATTCTGAAATACCTGAACCCAGGAGGTGGAGATTGCAAGCTTACTATGAACGCAAGCTTAACAACTCTAAATGGGAGGTAACAGGCTTGTGCCTGGGTGTACAATTACATTCTAATAATTAATTTATTTAATATGCTAAGTAAACTTTAAGAGATGGGGGAGCGAGTGCAAAATAATATGAGAAAGACAGGCTAAAAAACGTGCAGACATACCAACCCCTCATTCAAAAATTACGAATTTCTGGAGGCAGAGCATTTAACAGGGTACAGCTCCAAGTGCAGGGCCTTTGCGAGCACACAGGTTACACGCCTATGAATCTAGATGTGCACACGAGGCCTTCTGTGTCCTCCTTTAAGGTACAGTGATTTCCACGCACCTCTCCCTTCATGAGATGCCTGACGATGCGGGCCTGGGCCCTCCGGTCACAGCGCACCAGTGCAGAGAGCCATGGTGGATGCCCGCGTTTGCTGCCTGGCTCACAGTTTTAAATTTTTAGGTAAAACATTCAGCACAGCTCTTATTTACCCTCAAATCACTGAGCAAGTGTCATAAAACAGATTTTTCTTTCCTTCTCCTTCTATATGAAAAAGAGACACACTTTTTGAGTTTTGCTTTGTTGTTTACAATCGTGACGTCTGCAGAGGAACCTCAGCTCACAGTTGGCAAAGTCGGCTGGGAACCGGTCTGGGCCCCCCAAAAGCCGGCGCCCCCACCCTGGGCGCCTTTGGGCACGATGCCCGCGGCCCTGCGCGCATTCCACGCCCTCCTCGCCCGCGCCCAAGGATGCGGGTCCCCGTCGCCCCTGGACACCCTGAGAGAGAGATGCTCGTTTTCTGGGTGTCTCCCGCCCGCCCAGAGCGAAGCCTCCATGTCTCCCGGGCCCCCAGCTGTCCAGGTGGGCCCCAGGCAGGTCCCCACTCCGCTCTAGGCGGCCACCCGGGGATGGGGCTGGCGCGGCGCCTGCTATGGGAGGTGGGGTCCTCCTAATCCCGCTCCCTCCCGGCCCCTGCGCGCCCCATCCTTTCCAGAGCATCCGCGCTCCAGCCGCCCATCTCCCACACGTCCCGGCTCTTCCCGGGACGGTGAGGGGAGCCCAGCACCCCCGGCCCCACGCGGCTCGGGCGTCAGGGCCCGGCCAGGGAGCCGGGGCGGCCCCGGAGCCTCCCGATTGCTGGGTGCGCTCTCCTCCTCAGGCGTCCCCCGGGCGGCGCCCTCGGGTGCAGGCCGCGCGTTCGCCAGACCCCCCCAGCCCGCTTCCCCCGCAGCCCCGCGCCGCCGCCCTCTCGCCGCGTCCCGGGCACCGCGCGGCCCGGACGGCGGAGGCGGCGGCCCCGCGGCCCGTGCGTGCGCAGCGCCCCCCGCGGCCGAGCGGAGCGCAGACGGCGGCGCCGGGAAGGAGGGCGCCGCCCGCCCGCCGCGGCCCGGCCCGGCCCGGCCCGGCCCGGCCCCTTCCCCAGTTCGCCGCCTGCCCCCAGCCCCCGGGGCCGCGGGCCGTGTCCGCGCCTCCGCGCCCGCCCCTGATTTCCTCCGCGCGGCGGCGGCGGCGGCGGCGGCGGCGCCTCGTGCGCGCGGTTATTTATTTCCGGGCCCAAAGCGCTTATAATGGAGCCGCTGTCAGCAGAGCCTCCCGCCGCCGCCGCCGCCGCCGCCGCCGCCGCTGTCCCTCCTCTTTTTTTTCCCGGCAGATCTTTGTTGTGTGGGAGGGCAGCAGGGATGGACTTGAGCTTGAGGATCTCCTGCTAGAGCAGCCGCGCTTGGAGAGAGGGCGCCGCAGCCGCGAGGAGGAGCCGCCGCCGCCGCCCCGAGGCCCCTCCGGACCTGGCCTCCGCGTCCTCCCGCGCCCCCGCCCGGCCCGCGCCTCCCGGCACAGTCCCCTCGCGGCGGCAGATGTGTGTGGGGTCAGCCCACGGCGGGGACTATGGTGAAATTCCCGGCGCTCACGCACTACTGGCCCCTGATCCGGTTCCTGGTGCCCCTGGGTATCACCAACATAGCCATCGACTTCGGGGAGCAGGTAAGCCCCGGCCACCACCACCCTCCCCCCACCGGACAGCGACGCCCCACACTCTGCGCCCCGCGCCCAGCTCCTTGCTCCCTCTCTGCCTTGGCCTCAGATGCCCGGGCATTTAGTGGATGGGGACAGAGGCGAGTCACCTGCTCCGCGAGGCTCTTTTTAAAATCCTAGAACATTTGGTGGGGTTGACAGCTTGTCAAAGATGACTTTCTGGCATTCCATTCCTCCTCCTCCTTCCCCCAATTATTCAGCAGACTTTTCCAGCTCTCCCTGGAAAACGTGAAAAACCCGGAGGGCTTGGAGCTTCACCTATAGAAAGGTTTTTCGTGCACGGAAGGAGTATTATGTAATTTGTGATTATGTAAACCTCTGGTTTATGAGTAAAATGTAGTTTCTAATAGCTTGAGTGCCGGCGGTTTTATTTATCCCGAGTTTGTGGTGATGGTGATGATGGGGGGAATTTTGCATTAGAATGTGTTCAAGTTGATTTCCCAGGTACTACTACTTTTTTTTTTTTTTTTTTTTTTAAGCTCTTGTATGAATTAGAGGTGTCCCAGCTGTGTTCTGATAAGCCAGCCATTGGCCATCTCTAGTTTGGGGTTTCTTTTTTTTTTCCCGTCTTGGATCACCAAAGAAGGGGCGCACATTTTTGTTTGTTGCCTTCTCATCCTTGTTTCTTTTTCTTGTTTTCCCCCATTTCTGTCCATGTGGCGTCATTGCAAATCGAGCGCTGCAGACTCCAGCAGCGGGGCTTTGGTGCTTGGCACTCCCCACTCCGCCGGTGGGGACCGTTTTCGCAGGCCTCCTGTGGGATGCGGTTGCATTTTTAAGGCTGGGAAGAGTGTTGGGGGGGGGGCAGCACCTGTCACCTTGATGGGCAGGTGTCCGAAAGGGCCCGGGGAGTGACTGAGCAGCACCTGCCATTGTCGTAACATATGTCTTTTCCTTTAAGTCAGGAGACTTGAAGGATGTTTGTATAGAAAAAGCATCTATTTAGATGCACCTTTAGTTTAAAAGAAAACAAACTAAAACAAATAGTTTTTCAGAAGGGGATACATTTGACTCCTCCTTTTGGTGAGTATCTGCTTTCCTTTGTCTCTCTGTGCTCAGAACTTTTGACTGAATGCAACTGTTTAGCTAGGGAATGCTTAGCCCATCTTAAAAGCTACTTTTTTTTACTTGAAATTGTATTGCGGACAAGTGTTCACAATGTAGCAAAGCCTCTGGAGACCTCTGTCTAGCTAGGAAGCCAGCTTAGTTCTTTTGATGAAATATTATGTCTTTTCTGTTGCCACTTTGCTCTGCCAGCACCTCCCTAGGGTCCTCCAAGGGCTCCACCTTCCCCCCTCCCCTCTCCTTCTTGCATAATTAACTGGTGACTTTGGGCATTTCCTCTAAAATTTGGAAAGGTTTTTAGGCCCGAACTTATTACATTGCACATTTTAGGTGAGTTAAGTTCAATGTGTTCACCTTAACCTTTTACTATTTTCTTGTCTTCTCGGAGCTGCCCTAAAGGCTCTGAGGTTGCTCAACTGATCCCTTCTTCCTGAACTGTGGTGCCTGCGTGTGTGTGTGTGTGTGTGTGTGTGTGTGTGTGTGTGTGTGTGCGTGCGCTATAGGGATAACTGGGAGAAATGAGTTTTCTTTGCCATAATTAAACGGCCTGAAACATACCACAGTGTTGCCTCACATTTGCCTTGATTTAATGCAAGGTGATACAACTAAGAATTTTATTTTAGTGTAAAGAAAGGAGTCTCCCTGAGATCATAAAAGGGAGGCTAGACATAAAAGAAGCCATACAAGTGGTCTATCCTAGTGGGTCTAGTTGAAACTCATCCTTGAGATGCTAAGCTCCTCGATGTAGGTGACATAGCAAAGTGCTGAAAGAGTCATCTTGTTTCACAGAAGCAAGTTTTATCAACAAGTGTTTTTTTTTTTTTTTTTTTTTGAGGCCCTTATCCCTTAAGTGCCAGTGTATTTATGGAGTTACAGGCTGCCTGGTGGTGGAGATAGTTTATCAGAGTTGAGGGTAGAGAGATGGAGGGAAGAAACTGATATGTTTCCAAAACCTTGCTTTGCCTTCTGGCATCAGATGATAATTTGACAAAACAGGGCAGAGTGCAAAGAACAAAACTGACTTTTTCTTACTGTAAAACTGAAGGGGAAGAAAAACAGTGTGAGCTAAAGAGTGACTGGGTCTTAGGTGGGTTGTGAATAAAAGAACATTTTAGCCCAACTGCTTTTAGGCACAATAAAGAGGAGGAAAAATGATCCCATTATATGCAAATATGGATCTACTTTAGACTTCTGAAAGTATGCAGCTCTTGACATGGAGTCTTATCTAGTTCTCTAGACAGATGGACACATGTAGGTTTCTACCTTCTTTCCAAGCAGGCAGGTGTGTTACACCTTGCTCTGGGCGAACAGTGATTCACATTTCAGTAATTTACTAATCCTCAAGTAGGCAGGTGACATGGGTGTCTAAAGGTCAGAACAGCCCCTGGTTCCCAAGCTTTCGAGAGGAAACCCAAAATTAAAAAATAAAGCATCTCACTTGCTTTTAAGTCTCAAGAACGAAAGGATACTGAAATCATTTAAAATGTTTCTTAGGTTAAGGTTTTTCTGTTCGTAAACATCTTGGTTTGTGGTTTCTGTAGAAAATGTGGACAGAACTTTTAAAATGAAAATCCAGCTATATGCACGATTCCACTGAAATTTGAATAAGCTGCCCATGTGACCACGTGAAGTTATTACAGTCATCTCAGAGCTGTTAGTGTTGGGGGGAGGGCGCTGTGAAAAGGCCTGTGACGGTCTATCCAGGGCCTCCTGATGGTTTTCCATGAACATTACCTGTTTTGTATAGCTTTCCCTGTAATGTTAAGGTCAGCCAAGGAAGAAACCCGAATATTATGGAATATTTATTCTAACAAAATCTTTCATCACACTTTTCAGTTTTGATGGTGGCAGTAATTTGGAGGTCGGGGCACGTGTTGAATTCTACACTGGAAAAAAAAAAGGCTATATGAAATAGAATGACCTGCTTCTTAATATTAAGCATAGGCATCATAGAAAAAAATGGACTTCCCTGACGGTCCAGTGGTTAAGACTCTGAGATTCCAATGCAGGGGGCAAGGGTTTGACCCCTGGTCAGGGAACTAAGATCCCACATGCCCTGCAGTGCACCAAAAGATAGAAGAAGAAAGAAAAAAAGAGAACACATCGCTTATTGCAGAAACTAGAATAATGTTTGTAGAACCCTTTAGGTGTGTTGAACACTTTATGAAAATTGTACTATATGTGAAATTATCATTTTATCTCTATTTTTACAGATTAAGAATCAAAAGGATTCATTGCTTCCATTCATCGAGCACTTCGTTTGTATTTGTAATGTCTCAGCACATGTTATATATGGGGAAAGAATAAGAGGCTTAGGCATGTTAAGGCATAAGTTCACACAGACAGTGCAGGGCAGAGTCAGGGTTCAAACCATGTCTCCCTGGCCCTTAGCCATTCTGGTCTCTGATTATGCACTGAGAGCCACCCCAAGAGTTTTCTTAGACATTTAGAAGCAACTTCTGGCTTTTCTAAGTCCCAGCCTTGGTTTAGATGTAATCTTAGCTGTCATATTTTGAATTTTAAAAGACTCAACAGATGTAGGATGGTCATAACAGAAGTCTTTCAGGAAAGGCAGATTGTGACCAAGAGGGTCATGTAAGAAGTGTCCGATTATCTAGATCATTAATTAAATCAATGCTGTATCTTACTTTGACTAGGTTGGCATAGCCTTTGGTTAAAAGTGAGGGGAAAGAGGAAGAAACAAGTGATATTGCCCCAAATTGTGTAGAAATCACTTAGTCTTTATCATCTGAGCAATACAGATTGCTAAGGAAAGATGGAAGATGCAGAGAGAAGTTATGAATGATGTATTTCTTCAGAAGTGTCTGCAAATGTCCATTTGATGTCACCGTATTCAAAGGGCTGTGATTTCTGTTTAAAATCAAACTTGATACAAGGTCCCTGAATTCCTTAAAAGCCAAGTTTGCCAAATTATGTAGACTAAATCAGTAATTCATTTTTTAGGGTATCTGTTAACACTTAAAGGTGGCACTATTGGTAAATTAGTCTCTGCTAATGCTAGAGACCTAAGAGACACGGGTTTGATTCCTGGGTGGGGAAGATCCCCTGGAGGAGGGTACGCCACCCACTCCTGTATTCTAGCCTGGAAAGTCCCATGGACAGAAGAGCCTGGAGGGCCACAGTCCGTGAGGTCACAAAGACGTGACTGACGTGCCTTAGCACATACACACGCCATGACACTGAAAATGTTAAAGATGGCTTTGCTGGGGAGACTTGAAAGAGAAAAAAGATAACGTTGTTCTCATTGAGGAAGAAACGTGTTCTGCTCTGTGCCAGGCAGTTTGACACCCAAGTGATTACTTGTTATTGCAGGTTATTTCAGATAACCCTGAGTGAATCAATCAATTTGGTTGGGTCCAGTATGATACCAGGAAAGACCCAAGTTAATCTGTGAGCGAAGAGTTTTGCATATGAATTGTTAATTACTAGAGTAAGATGTGTGACAGGAATGTTTCACGTTTCCCCAGCCCCCTTTCTTACTTGTGAAACCTTTAGTTAGGTTTCCATGGTGTAAGAGGGTTTCAAATTACTAACATCATAAAATGGGGGGAGAAAAAGAGAGAGAGAGAGAGAAGCCCCAGAAAAGTGGCTTAATAAATATTCCCCTTGTCTGCTAGTAGAGAAATGAGCTCCAGCCCACCCCAGTTTTAAAAAGGTCTCCAGGAGGTATGGGAGTGTTTTTCAGTGAATGTTGTACATGGTACTGGCCACTTCATCCAAGGTCAGTACATGATGGAAGAGCTCCCCAGGCTGAGCTTGCCCTCAGTAATAACAAAAGTGTCCATTGCTTGTTTCACTTTCCAAAGTACTGACAGAAAAGGAGACCCCAGAATGCATTTCTAAGTAACTGTAGGCGAGAGACTTTTTTCCTCCTTCAGTCTATTCTATACTCTTGGACTAACTCTCAAAACAGCATTTATGTTTTTGAATTATTAAAGTAACATATGCCATTTAAAGTTTGGTTTGCTTGTGGGCTCAGCCAGGTTCCACTCTTTGCAAACCCATGGACTCTAGCCCACCAGGCTCCTCTGTCCATGGGATTTTCCAGGGAAGAATACTGGAATGGGTTGCCATTTCTTTCTCCAGATGATCTTCCTGACCCAAGGATTGAACCGATCTCTTGCATTTCCTGCATTGGTAGGTGCATTCTTTACCACCATGCCACCTGGGAAGCCCCCAAAGTTTGGTTACATATTAAAAAAACATGGGGGAAAACATAAATTACCTCTAATGCTACTGTGAAGAAAAACCCTATAATATTTTAGATATCTCCTGCCTTTTTTTTTTTACATAATTAAGGAGATATATATACATATATATATATATATGTATGTTTCACAGAACTCACATGTATTTTTCCCATGTCACTTAAAGTATTTAACTGTGGTTTGAAGTAGCAGCATAATTTGTGATTGTGTGAACATGCATAATTTCATTTGCTGTATATTCTCCTATTGTTTAAATGTTGAGGGGTTTTTTTGTTTGCTTTTTCCAGTGTAAACTTAGTGGACATCTTTGTGTAATAGGTAGATAATGTGTTTTCTCTGATTGCCTTGGGCGTCATGCCTGGCATAAGTTGATGCCTATTTCAGTTTCTCATTCCTACATAGGAACTGAGGTCACTGGCAGTCTGTATTTAGTCAAGGACACTGGCCCTCTTTAGTTCCATTGACAGTTACTTCTCCACTGTGTTTTCCCAGTTTCCTTTAGACATACTGATGTATTTGCATCTAAAGTACCTCTCTTCCATTGCATTTAGGTAAGTAGATTATTTCTAGAACCTCAAAGATATAATCTTGTGGTTTGTTTCTTTACTCATTTATTTATTGGGGTGGTTTGATGAGCAGCCTAACTACTACTTTGTCAGAACACTTCTTCCTTCAGAAGGTATTCTAATACTTCATGCATCAAGACAATATCTAAATCTTTTTCTAGTAATACATCAAATTCTTTAAAAGCAGTTTTAAAAGTATACCAAATAATAATAATAATAATATATAACATAATAATAATAATATTTATGGTACCATTTCACTTTTTTGACATGACAAACCCAGTTTCATATTTGTGGCCAGTAACTGGTTTCCATGTCTTTTTGCTCTCCCTTGTCTGATCTGGGGCAATGGGGTAGATTATGTTGGGATGAGAGGTGAGAGGTCATATGTGGAAAGTCATTCCTTTAATGTCCTGTATAAGTCAGAATAAATAAACTCGTTAAACTTATACCAGAGTGACTTGGGTCATGTCTACATTTTAAAAAATCAATTCGGTAATTTTTTTAGCACCTGCGACTTAATTAGTCGATGAAGTGATGCCACAGCGCTGCATTTTCTGGGTACGAGCTACCTCTCTGTGAGTGCATTTTCTTGATAATTGAAGCATATCCCTTAAAACGCAGATCACTGGTTTTCTTTTTGTAGCACGAGATTGTTATTGCTGGAAAGCTATATTGCAATTTTTCTACCATATTAAATCAATGCTGTATGCAAAGCACAAAGAACATCTTTCTCGTGGCTTGTGAATGTTGTGCAAGGCAATCAGCTGACAAGATGTCCACTGACAGGTGATATTCAACAGACTTAACAACGAGTTTGGCACTGACTGATAAAATAAAAATAACAAGATAATAATGAATGAAAATAGCAAATATATGTTGAATACTTGCTTTTTCATTTTCTGCTTTGGATCTGCCCTGGACCCCAGAAACTAAACTCCATTAGAAGGCCATGAAAAAAATGAAGAATATATAATTTTGGAGGCCTCCCATGGGAAAAAAAAAAAAACCATATATACTTTATGACACTAGCCCTCCTGCCCTGGCCTAATTTTGTTTCTCTTCTAGAGAGATTCTAGAGTCCCTGTCAGGTAGGTGATATTTGAATAAGGGAAGCATTTGACACAGGCCCTGCTCTCAAATCAGGTCACATCAGTTGAGAAAACAAACAGGAAACACTTTTGCAGTCGGAGCATCACAGAGAAGATGGCTCGTTGTGCACTGCTGTTTGTGATAACGTGAAGCGAGGCATTCAGCATTCTAAGTAGCACACACTGAGTGTGTGATCTTGGCGATGAAATAGTAAGCTGTGAAGAGGTCATTCTCACAGCTTGTCTCCCCTGCCTCCTTCTCTCTAAACTCTCCTGTCCCCAAAGTGGATACCACCTGTCTATAGAGATGAGAATCCCATGGACAGAGGAGCCTGGCCGGCTACAAGAGTCGAACATGACTTAGCGACTAAACCACCATAGAGATGAGAATAGAAGTCACAGGAAGGGAAATTAGTGGACTTCATACCAAGCCATATAAACCACAGGTTTTGTTCCTGTTTTTTGTTTTGTTTTGTTTTTAATACATACTTTCGGTCATGCCTTGTGGCATATGGGATCTTAGTTTCCTGCGTGCACGCGTCAGTGAGTCGTGTCCAACTCTTTGCAACCCCGTGGACTGTAGTCCGCCAGGCTCCTCTGTCCATGGAATTTTCCAGGCAAGAGTAGTGGGGTGGGTTGCATGCTCCAAGAGATCTTCCTGACCCTGGGATCAAACCCACATCTCATGTGTCTTCTGCATTGGCAGGTAGGTTCTTTACCACTCGCACCACCTGGAAAACCCCTTAGTTCCCTAACCAGGGATCAAACCTATGCCCCTTTCACTGGAAGATCAGAGTGTAACCACTGGACCACCAAGCAAGTCCCTCTGTTTTATTTTTGCTGTTTCTATGGTTTGGGGGTCATTCAGCTGCAATGCCAACAACCAAGTACCATTCACAATGCTGAGAACAAATGAGCTTATAACAACCAAGACTGTAGTTATCTCAGGTCAGCTGATGATTTCTGCATCACAACTTCCTGGTTCTATATAGTTGCTTCTCCATGCCAAAAATGTTTTCCAAGTCCATCGTGGGAAGGGAAATAACTTACTTATTTGTCAGGGCAAAGGTGGTATTTATTCCACTAGATAATGAGCGTGTACATCTGGTCCAGGAAATGCCACATGGTCCCAAGGGCAGATGGACCAGCTTCATTTCCACTGGTCTAAGTTACAGCTCACAGGGTCTAGCCGACTTATACATTTTTCATGGGGTTTTGATATCACAAGATTGGCAAGGCTTTCCATGAGACTGATGCCCAGCGCAAGGTTGTTTTCTTGTAGGTGAGTTTGTCAGTATGAACGGACAGACCTCTTACCAAAATGAGTCCACGTCTCTGTCCCCAACCTTGGGGTGGGTGAGGGGCTGGGTGGATGGCTCCTTCTTCTCTAGCATAAGGAGGCAAGAGGCACCTCCTTGCCCCCATTCTTGGCACACGTCCTGAGCCTGCTCTTCCGGCTGCAGTGTGCCCATTTTCATCCCGCCTGGATGGGGACTGCGGCTGGCCCTGGGGGACCTATGACTCCAGGCTGGGAGGAAGTGAACAGCAAAACTGGGACTCTGGCTGAGAACTTTCAAAGGTGACTAGAAACGTGAGGCTGAGACTCCTCAGGGCATGCAACTGGAACCAAACGGTTGGAACGCAGAATGTTTACCAGCAGATTAAAGGAGCAAACTGAGCCAAGATGAGAGGGACAGGAGTTGGCTCTGTGGCCATGATCTTCCCAGGATGTCAGAAGTAAAGGTAACTTACTTTGTGAGGCACACAGGAAGGGTTGGTTTGGGTGGGGGAACTTTCAGGATTGTGGTCCAGCGTAAGCATTTACATGGTGAGAGCGGGTCACTCCTGATTTTCTTAACTAAAGCGTAATGCGCGTGTGCTAAGTCCATTCAGGCGTGTCCAACTCTTTGCAACCCTATGGACTGTAGCCCACCAGGCTCCTCTCTCCACGGGATTCTCCAGGCAAGAATACTGGAGTGGGTAGCCATTTCCTCCTCCAGGGGATCTTCCTGACCCAGGGCTTGAACCCACACCTCTTGCAGCTTCTGTGTTACAGGTAGATTCTTTACCACTGAGCTGCCCAGGGGAAGCCAAATAATAATGAGCCCACATCAATGAGTTTGTATGCATCCCTGTTCAGTTTTTTGTCTTTTTTTTTTTTTTAAGAAATACACCATTAAGTCTAGGGAAGTTTCTGAGTCCCAGACTGTCATTTTTTTCACTTGCCAATTGGCATACATGTGGCTGTTTAGTGTTTTCAGAGGTGTCTTTAGGATGATAAGAAGTATATATACTACTGACTGCTGCTCCATAAACAGCCCCAAGATCTGTTGGCCACTGGGTCATGCATTTTAACACAGGGCAATGGTGATGTGGAGAATCTAAAATAGCAGATTACAAAAAAAGAGAAAAAAAAGTCATCTGACTCCTTTAAATGGTTTGGCAGGAAATTCACCGTGGCTGGGACACAGCTGCCTCCCACGACGTGTGGCCTAAACTTGATATTTTATAAGGACAGACAGCACAGAGGAGAGTAACAAATAACGATGCTTCATAAGAGAGTGGTAGCTGTAGCCTCTTCAGGATCCTAGCCAAGTCCAACGCAGAAGCAACTGAAAAGACCCCTTGCCACCCGCTTGATCCAAAACAGGGAGTCAGAGGTCTCTGCTCTGCTTTAGACTCACATTCAGTTCTGTTTCCCTGGAGCTCTCCCGGGAGCTTGTTTTTTCTTGGGCCGGTTATGGTTCCACCCCCTCCCATGTCCTCTGTAGCGTTGCATCACCTGGAGTCCCACGGGAGGTCAGGGTGGACCTCCCAGCCTCCCACACTGAGCCTCACATCTTTCCGTGTCAACACCACCTGCGTCTCACACCTCTTGGGCTGCTTACCAAACCCAGTGAGGCTCCCTGGAGCTGTTGGCAGTTCAGTCCAAGTGTTTACCAGGCTTCCCTGGATGAGCCGGTGTTTTAGGAGCCTGGACTTAGTTCCAAAGATCCACTGTAGGGCCCCGAGCGATTGGTGGCTGAGATGCAGAACCACTTTTGTTTTCCTAAAATTCATGATTAATTGCTTTTAGGCTTCATATGTCCTCTTTCAGGGGAGGAGTCTGTTTTTCTTTCCTTTTCCCATTTATATGCAGTGAAATGTACAGATCTTATGTGAACAGGTCCATGAGTTTTGACCGATGACAAATGTATACCCGTGTATAACCCACACCCTGATGGCTCAGTGGGTAAAACGTCCACCTGCAATGCAGGAGATCCAGGAGATGTGAGTTCGGTCCCTGGATCAGGAAGATCTCCCGGAAGAGAATGTGGCAACCCGCTCCAGTACTCTTGCCTGAAAAATCCCATGGACAGAGGAGCCTGTTGGGCTTAAGTCCAAAGAGTCACAAAGAGTTGTGCACAACTGAGCAACTAAACACACACACACCAGTCAAGATATGGAGCGCTTCCATCAGCCCAGAAGGTTTCTGGTACCCCCCTCCCAAGGGCCAGCTGCTGTTCCAAGTGCTGTGGGAGCCTTTTTAATTGCTCGGACAAAGCGACACACATGCCTTCGGTCCCAGATAACTGAGTTTGAGGCCGCTCGTTGTTATTAGTCCATAGCCCTGTGACTTTTTCCTGCTGCAAAAAAAAAAATGGCTCGATATTGTGGATTATAGTGGGTTTAAGGTAGACAATTTTGACTGTGTGAAATAACTTTTCTCTTTATTTTGTACAATTTGGTGTTTGTAATTCTTCAATGAGTGTATATCCGTCAGTTATATGATCATTTTGATTTTCAGATATGCTTAAAAATTAAAGTCTGCTTAGAAAGCTGGCATCATACAATGAAATGTGGTACGTACATACAGTGGGTTCTTTCCAGCCCTATAAGAGAAATGAAATCATGATGTATGCAACAGCATGGATGAACTTTGCTGACGTTATGCTATGTGAAATAAGCCAGACACAAAAGGACATGCTTTTGTGTGTGTAGATGCCTCCACCTATATGCAGTACCTCAAATAGTCACGTCACAGAGACAGAGGGTGGACTAGCAGTTACTAGAGTTTAAGGAAGGGAGGAATCTGAGCTATTGTTTAACGGGTACAGAGTTTCAGTTTGGGATGACAGAGTTCTGAAGATGGATGGTGGTGATGGTTACACAATACTGTGAATGTACTTAATTCCACTGAACTGTACCCTTTAAATCAGGGATCCTCAGCCTCCGAGATCTTAAGGCCAGATGATCTGAGGTGGAGCTGATGTAAGAATAATAGAAATAAAGTGACAATAAATATAATGCACTTGAGTCATTCCCCAGCCATCCCCCCCACCCCATCTGAGGAAAAAATTGTCTTCCACAAAACTGGTCCCTGGTGTCAGAGAAGTTGGGGACTGCTGCTTTAAATGGTGAACATGATAAATTTTATGTTATGTATATTTTATCAAAATTTTAAAATTTTCATGAACTGCATAAGATGCTCAGAAAGCCAATAGGTTTTGAAGAGGCCTCTCTTTTTAAAAAAAAAAGTTTATTAATTTTATTCTAGATATGCTGCTGCTGCTGCTAAGTCGCTTCAGTTGTGTCCAACTCTGTGTGACCCCATAGATGGCAGCCCACTAGACTCCCCTGTCCCTGGGATTCTCCAGGCAAGAGTACTGGAGTGGGTTGCCATTTCCTTCTCCAATGCATGAAAGTGAAAAGTGAAAGGGAAGTTGTTCAGTCATGTCCGACTTTTAGCGACCCCATGGACTTCAGCCTACCAGGCTCCTCTGTCCATGGGATTTTCCAGCAAAGAGGACTGGAGTGGATTGCCATGGCCTTCTCCGTATTCTAGTTATAGTCATTGTATAAAGAAGGAAAATAAAAGTATAGAAAAGAAAGGGCTTCCCTGATAGCTCAAATGGTAAAGAATCTGCCTATAATGCAGGAGACCTGGGTTCAATCCTTGGGTGGGGAAGATCCCCTGGAGGAGGAAATGGCAACCGTCTCCAGTATTCTTGCCTGGAGAATCCCATGGACAGAGGAGCCCGGCGGGCTACAGTCCATGGGGTCACAGAGAGTCAGACATGACTGAGCAACTAACACTTTCACTTTTCTTCATAGAGAAGAAAATAAAAATATATAACATAATCTCTAGACAACCCCCCCCGCAACCTGGAACTAGTGCTGTTTATTATTTTAGTGCTTGTCCTTCTCATCTCTTTCTATGTATATATTCTAAAACAAAATTGTAACCTCTTTCCATTTTACCTCAGAGGCAAGTTTCCCTTCAATTTCCAGTATTCATCTCAGATGGCATTCTTTCACAAGGATACACCATTCCCAGATTAACTGATACTCTGTGGCTAGATTTCTGTTTCATTCTATTACGAACAGTGCTCTGAAACGTGTTTGTTCAGGAATCTGTTTCTGATTATCTCTTTGGATTAAATGCTTGCGGGCTTGTGCCCCTTTCCAAGGCTTCCCCTGCGTGTGACACCACATGCTGTCCCAGTTGTCGCAGTTTCCCCTGCAGGCGCCTACTGGATGCGGCCCCATCCCGAGCAGGCCTTCCCACCCTCATTGCTAGATCTGGCATTCTAGTTCTCTCAAAGCCATGTGGTACTGAACTCTTTCGAGTGACTTCTTGTATTAAAAGCATGTTTTAAATGCCGAGAGATCAATTCAGTGTTTCATCATGTAATACTTTTAAACTCTTTCAGGCCATACATTCTTTCCAGGAAGCATGTATCAATATGTTCACTGCCTAAAGTGAAAGAGTTAGTCACTTAGTCGTGTCCAACTCTTTGCCACCCCAGGGACTATAGCCCGCCAGGCTCCTCTATCCATGGAATTCTCCAGGCAGAAATACTGGAGAGGTTGCCATTTCCTTCTCTACAGAATCTTCCGCACCCAGGGATCAAACCTGGGTCTCCCACATTTCAGGCAGATTCTTTACTGTCTGAGCCACCAGGAGAGTTCAACCATGTGCCTACTTGGGGCTGGACATGAGCACAGGAAGGAAGAGGAGTGAGTTGGTTTTACTCTTGTATCTCTGGGAAGATACCTGTCTCTGCAGGTTTTAAGGCAGAGAAAAGTGCTTTTTTTTTTTTTAAGTGATGCTTCCCAAACTTCTTGTGTGAATTCGTGGGAGGGGGAAGAAAAATTAACCCATCTTCCAAGGTGTCAGGTCCTGCCTGAGGCACCTGGCAGGTACCATGGGGGTGTCCCCACCCCCACTTTAAAGATGAACAGATTGAATAGCTGTGCCAGGTCATTCAGCCTCTGCAGAGTCACCAGGCTCCTCTGACCAGTGGCTCATGCCTAGAGTCTCAGAGGAGAATGTTTGGAGTTGCCTGTGTTCTAGGGAAGGGCGAAGCTAGTGATGTTTAGAGGAAAGGGAAGATAAAAGGTCCTCCTGTCTTTTCTACTCTCCTTGACTGTGACTTCTTCCTTTAACCCAGTCATCTTGCTATTTAGAGCCCACTTTGGAGAAAAGGGGCAGCGTGAACCGAGGGAGATGGTTCAGGCTGATTGAGAGATGCACTGGATTCCTGCGGCTTCTCCTCTGTAGTTTCTAGCAGTGCTGCAAGCTGACCTCAGCATGGCTGAGGGAAAGAACTTCCACTTCTGCCAGGCCCCCTGGGCATGACCTCCTTCGTTTGTGCACCACACCCCAGCTCTGTGACATTGAGCAAAGGCCTTGACTTCTGGGGCCTTCAGTTTCCCCAGCTGTTAAATGGGTGCAAAGGGTTTCCATCCCTTCTTTTGAAAGTGTAGACCACACAGACACTGGACACAAAGAGCTTTGAAAGATATGAAGAGCTTTGAAAAATATGTAAAGAAATATGCTCGGGCTTTACTCCAGGCTGCTGCTACGCCTGTTTATTTTCCCCCATCCTTGACTAGAGCTGACCTTTCTTCCCTTGTATTGAATTTCTGCCTTGCATTAAGGGGCTTGTTAAACTAGGGCCAGTGAGGGGCAAGCAGAAGTATGCTGGAGGACAGATGCTGGAAATACTTGGCTTTTACAACATGTGTATCAGCAATACTTCTGCTGGGTTCCCCTACTTTGGGGGAAAGATGTTTACAACTGGATCTACTCAGTAGTACTTTTTTTTTGTTTTGTTTTGTTTTTTTTAGTTGAGTTACTAAGGCTTAGGTAATGTGCTTTTTGAAATGGTAGGTTAAATTTCTATTTGCTCTTAATTATAGGTGGCTGTTTGGCACAGATTTGGGGGAGGGTGGCTATGGGGACCACTGACTGCTTCTCTAATCTAGACATATAAACAGGACCAAGCCTTTTTCAAAAGGCTTCCCTGGTGGCTCAGATGGTAAAGAATCCACCTGCAATGCAGGAGACCCTGGTTTGATTCCTGGGTCAGGAAGCTCCCCTGGAGAAGGAAACAGCTACCCACTCCAGTATTCTGGCCTGGAGAATCCCATGGGCTATATATAGCCCATGGGGTCTCGAAGAGTCAAACACACTGAGCAACTTTCATTTTCTGGCAGTAACACATCAAGATGTTTGAAACCAAGTATGGGGGCTGCTTAATGAGTTGAAAGTTGTCACCCTCTTTCTTGGGTGCTTAGTATAAAATTTTGGAGTGTTTCACTATTAAATAGAGAATCATTTCACTATTAATGGATAATATGGAACACAGTGGGCGAGGGTGCCTCCATGAATGTGTTCCTTAAACAGGTGTTTCTTGAACACCTGCAATGTGGCACGTCCTGTGCTAGTCACTGAAGGTGAAATAGGAAAAAGGACTGACTCAGCCCTTGCTGGTGCAGTAATTAATCCAGAAAGGCAAACAGACAGGCAGGCAGCTATCAAAGAATGTGATCAAGTCGGAGATAGAAAAAGAATAGGGTGTTTACCCCAGGACCCTAAGTGTCAGGTCAAGCTGAGACCAGAGATCTAGAGACAGTGACAGGTCCTGTCTTCTGGAAAGCAAGAGAATTCCAGGTAGAAAACGGTAGATGCTTGGAATGACTGGGACACGGGACAAGCCAGGAGCGGGCAGGAAGGCGGGTGACAAGGTGAACAGAACCAGGGAAGACCCACCCAGTCCGGGTGAGAAGCTCTGCCTTGATCATTAGGGCAGTGGGGAATTTTGAAGGGTTCTCAGTGGAGTGCGGTTTGCTTGGATTTGCCTATTTGAAAAGGTGACTTTGGTTCCATTGTGGCTAGTGAGTGAGATGGAGGTGAGAACAGAGGTGGGGAAACCGATCGAGATGCTCTTGTGGACGCCACCAGAGAGACAGAGGCGGATGACCTGGAGAAGGGCTGGGGCAGGGAGGGAGAGCTACAAGAGACATGATGTCCAGAGTCAAAGGGCCTTGGCTGCCGATTGGGTGGGCTGGGAGAAGATGAAGCCGATGGTGATGGTACCGAACTTTAAAAGAGCTGGTGGTGGGTTCCATCTCAGTCGTGTTAATTCATTGACAACCGGATTTAGTGACATGTTTCAAACTGCTTGCCTGAGAGAGAAGACAAGTTATGCATAACGGCGGGAACAGTGATAAATAGTATCCGGATCACATTGCTGCTGTTTGTCTCTCTTCTGCCCATCCTCTCGAAGGGGCAACTCCATTACGTTACCATAGATGGGAGCTATTTGCCTAAATGCAAATACTATGAATATTCATTTTTTCCTTCACAATGTAAAAATGCTTTATTGTAATACAGTCATTTCTCAGCCATTTGCCTTAAGGAAACAGTGACTGGAAAATTCAAAAGCACTTCTGAATATTTGACTTTGGAATACATCTAGGACTTTGGGGGAAGCATGTTTATCTGCTTCATCATCGCGCTGTGCTAAGGATACTATTACAGTTAGACTTGGTGCCTGGTGACAGCAGAGAGGTGCCATCTGGAATTAAATTTGATGAGGCTCCGTGATTTTGCTCCATTTCTCTGTATATTAAATGTTTACTGTGTAAACAGCAGAGAGGGGACCAGCCTTAGAGGGGTTCTTTTTATGGTTTTGTATTCGTTTGTGTGTTTGTATTTGGTATTGTCTGCAGCTTTACAGCCTGGTTGTAATTCAGAAACCTTATTGAGAATACATTTTGCTCTAAAAATAATATGATAAATTGTGGGTAGATTTCCAGGCCACTTGACCAAAGTTACATAACCCCTAATGTTATTAAAATATTATCTATTTGCACCAAAGAGTAGTAGAAAATCATGCTGTTAGAATAGTAGTCATTGGGGAAAGCAGTGATGCTGAAAAATATTATTTATCTTAATTAACTTTACAAACAGTTGGCTTCGTAAAACGTAGGGAAGGTGCTGGCAGTTGGGAAGGGAAGAGATGGGTCCCCGGGCCTTTGAGACTGGGTGAATTTAAAATCAGAATGTCTTCTCCATCCGCGTGCCTCATTAGCTGTGATCGTGGTCATTTGAGAACTCATAAACGGGAGTGTCAGACAGTCCTTGGAGGATGACTTGACAAGACTTGGGAGAGAGATGTGAAACAGATTTCCTGGAGTGGAATTAACAGGCGGGACTGGGCAGATTCTCCTGGGTGGACTGTGGGAGAAACGGAAAGTGTGAGGCTGGACACCCCTGTAGACTGCTGTGGGACCCCTACTTCCTGCTGGTACTGGGGACCCAGGGCAGCCGGGGTGGGGGTAGGGGTGGGGGTGGGGATAAGATGAAGGTCACGTGCCTTCATCCACTTCTGTGGGAAACCACTGCCTGTAACCTGGAGGCATCTGAAGTCTGCAGTGGTGAGCCTCCCCTCCTAGTGGGACGGGGAAGGCAATTTTAAATGTTTTCATATGGAAAATAACTCTGATTTCTTTATGGCTAGAGAAATACTTGCTCTGCTGGTCACAATCAGTAGCTCCCTGGACTTCAGAATTCATCCTCCCTGCTCTCTAATTTATTGTGATCTAACCATGGACGAAGGAGCCTGGTGGGCTACAGACCATGGGGTCGCTAGGAGTAGGACACGACTGAGCGACTTCACTTTCACTTTTCACTTTCATGCATTGGAGAAGGAAATGGCAACCCACTCCAGTGTTCTTGCCTGGAGAATCCCAGGGACGGGGCAGCCTGGTGGGCTGCCGTCTATGGGGTCGCACAGAGTCGGACACGACTGAAGCGACTTAGCAGCAGCAGCAGCAGCAACTGCTCCACTCTTCTTACCAGGATAATCCAATGGACACAAGAGCCCGTCAGGCTATAGTCCATGTGGTCATAAAAGAGCCGGACACGACTGAGAGGCTGAGCATGCCCGCAATCATCTTAGGTGCCTGGCTAATTTTCAAGGGCCCTGCCACTCCTGTATCATGGTTCCTTTTCTGTAATTAGTCTGTAAGTGGCATTTGAATTCTAATTAAGTGTGTTATCACTAGGTTTTCTAGTGAGAATAGAATTTTAAAACAACTATGATATATGTCTACTGAGGTAGGCTTACCTATGCCTTCATTGCAATTGATATGCTCTTGAAAAATAGTCAAAAAGCAGCACTTAATAGTAAGACAACAATAAGCTACTAGGAAGCACAGAACTGAAACGAGACTTGGGGGAAGTAAAAGTATTTTCTATAATTGGACCATATCCATATTGTAAAAGAAATACCTCTAATGTGTGTGTGTGGTGGTGGTGGTGTGGTTGTATCCAACTCTTGTGACTCCATGGATTGGGAACCTACCAGGCTCCTCTGTCCATGGGATTCTCCAGGCAAGAATACTGGAGTGGGTAGCAGTTCCCTTCCCCAGGGCATCTTCCTGACCCAGGAATCAAACCCGGGTCTCTTGCATTGCAGGCAGCTTCTTTACCAACTGAGCTACAAGGGAAGCCCATGTGTGTGTATCTGTGTGTATGTATGTGTTAGTAGCTCAGTTGTGCCTGACTCTTTGCGCCCCCCTGGACTGTAGCCCACCAGGCTCCTCTGTCCATGGAATTCTCCAGGCAAGAATCCTGGAGTGGGTCGCCATTCCCTTCTCCAGGGGATCTTCCCCACCCAGGAACTGAAGCCAGGTCTCCTGCATTGCTGGCAGATTCTTTACCATCTAAGCCATGAGGGAAGCTCTGTGTGTGTGTGTACATATATATATGTATCCAAATACATTTGTTTCTTTCTTTTTCTAAGAGTCAGCCAGGGTTATTATAAATACCTTAAATTAAAAGGGGGGTGTGAAACAAATATTCAGCCCAATTTTTTTTTCTTTAAGTTCAGCAGAAATGGATAGGCTTTTCTCAGGATGCTGTAAATCAGCAAGGACTGGTGTGCCTGCAGCACAGAAAGCCAAGCTCTGAGAGCAGGTGTTTGCAGCAAAGTTAGGGTTTATTGCAGGGCGTCAGGCAAGGGAGCGGGAGACAGCCTCAGATGCACTGCCACTTGGTCTCTGAGCTGGGGCTGTTTTTAAAGGGGAAGAACCAAGAAGCTGGGGTTTATCACCTTCTCGTGATATCTCCTGCCATTGCTTCATTGTAGTTGTAGGGGTTCTGGATGTTCCCCGCCCCCTTGCCTTCTCTGGCCAGGCGTTCCATGGCTTGGGGGGTCTGTTAGCTTATCTTGCTCTGGAGAAGCCATCTGAGTCCGTATGTTAATGATTATATCTACAATAGCAATTATAGTCTGTTAACAGCAGCAATTTTAGTCTTCTGACTCTGGTCAATGAGTGTTCAGTTAGCCCAGGATTAAGGTCGGAGGGGACAAGAAAGGGGTTGAGGTCGGGGGGGACAAGGAAGGGAATCAAATTTTGGATAGAGAGATTAATCATCAACTCAGCAAGGGAACTCAGATCGAGGGGGACTCACTTCTTCTTTTTGTTGGGGTTTTTTTTTTCATGATCCAGTTGGATTTATTCCAGGATTATGAGGGTGGTTTATCACTTGCACATCAACCAATGTGGTACACGACATCAACAAAAGAAAGGGTGAAAATCGCATGATCAGCTCTTTCTTTTAACGCCAAAAACATTTTGTATGGGGGTGTAGCCAGTTAACCATGTTGTGATAGCTCCAGGTGAACCTTGAAAGGGACTCAGCCATACATATACATGTATCCATTCTCCTGCAAACTTGCGGGGGGGGTGTCTCAGTTTTCATGCAACAAAATGCACATCACTCTTTCCCTTGCCTGGCGCACACTTCACATTTGGAGAGCACTTCACAGTTTATAAAATATATTCTCATTGAATGCAGTAGGTGTGGCACAACCCACGGGCACGTTGGGTGACCCTTTTTGGGAGAATGTGAAACCATCAACAGGGGATGGCTGTGGAAGATGAACCTGGACATGAGAACCCAGTGGTCCCCAGCCCTCACTGCGCCTCCTCTCCGAGGGGAGCCGCATCTTCCTTCTGTGCCCTGGATGGTGCTTCTTCACAGGGGTCCCCTTGAGCATGGAGGAGTACAGAGTCCAGTCTTGGCGTTACAGAAATCGGCATGAGCTGTATGGAGCTCCTGGGAGTTGGGGATCTATGCTCAGGTCAGCAGACCACAGCTAGAGGACCACCTTCCTTCCCTGTGCGTCTCCCTAGACTAAGCCTCCTCTTCTTCTTCCTGTTCGAGGCTCTGCTCTGTCCTCAGGAAGAGGATGCGTGCTTCCACTCCAGCACTGAAGTGGGGTCACAGCCTAGGCTTAGCAGGTCAGAGCCACTTGCTGGCTCCACCCTTTTTATTCACTGCTCTGTCCTTCAGCATCCCTGCCTGCAGCTCTACCTTCCCCAAATGCAGTCTCCTTCTGCCCCTCCCTCTCTCCTCTGAACGTGAGTGCCTCCTGGTCCTCTCCCTTAATCTATGCTGCAGAGTATCTCTGTCTTCAAATCTAATCAAGTGAAGAAAAAATAAAAAACCACTCCATGTGGGCTTCCTGGGCTCTCATTGGCTATACCTTCTGGAAGACTGCAGTTTCCTTGCTTTTCAGCACCTTTTCATAAATCATGTCTCTCTCTCTCTTTCTTTTTTAAGATTTTTTTTCTTTCCAAGCATTCATTAATTTCAGATTAGTTTCCCCAGCTGAGTTTCTTGCCTTTTCATGGCAGCCAGCTCCAGAAGTGAGCAGCCTTTGTTCTACCCTTCCTGGGGCCTCCAGGCTCTGCTGCCCTCTGCACCTGGTCCATCTCCACCATCCACAGCGTCTCCATGGTTACATGTCTGTGTCCCCATCCCCCCATGAACCCCTGAGGGCGAGTGATGTCACCTACCTACTTTATCTGCTCCGGGCTCCCCTTCCTACAGCTTTCAGAAGGGCACAAGTGAGATAACTGGGTGCAGTGAGCCCCCTTCCTGAAAACATAAGCCACGTGACACTTGCGATTTGCTCAGGGTTGATGGGGCTGGCATCTCAGTGTGCAACCAGGGTGGCCTCCCTCCTCTCCCAGCCAGGAAGCAGCTGAAACAGTGATGAATCTGGAGGGGATTACTAACAGCACAGACTTGATATTTGGGCTTGTCAGCCGGTCTTAAGTAGATGCCTGGAAGATTGAGTACCTTGAAAAACAGTTATTCTTGTGTTTTGGTGAGAAATCCTTTTCTGGTGAAATAAAACATACAGAATGATGCCTTATTGGGGAGGTGATTTCAGCCCGAGGGGAAGGGGGGTGATTTGTGACCACTGGGGTGCCCCCCTGATGTGGAGACGGTCTTAACCATACAAAGGCGCATCATCCCAGGGAAATGGGGGAGGGTGCCCGGGGAACCCCCAGTCCACTTCCAACCCTCAACCCTGAGAGCCCACAAAGGCCAGCTTCTCATTAGCAATGCACAGGCAGGTGACGTTAGAGCAGTATCTCAGTGCTCAGGGATCTTGTTTGATTGACAGCTGTCTTCATCCAGGGAAGAGGAATCACCCTGCACAACCATGGCGAGAATTAGACTGAGAAGATCCAGAGGTGAAGAACAGCATTATTATATTAGCTATTGTCTCCTAAGAAAGAGCATTCTGCACTTTCTAGGTCATCAGAGTGGGCTATGGCCAAACCAAAACACTCTGAATATACCACATTATATGTCATGCAATGGCAACGTTACATGTTTTAACATGGGATCGGAACAGAATAACACTGGAGTAATAGTCATCTGATGGCTACCAAACACTGTTGCTATTAAGCTCGCCTTCCCTACCTCTATCTATCCAACATTTAGCCTTCAGTTCGGTTCTGTCACTCAGTCGTGTCCGACTCTGTGACACCATGGGCTGCAGCACACCTGGCCTCCCTGTCCATCACCAACTCCCAGAGTTTACCCACACTCATGTCCATTGAGTCGGTGATGCCATCCAACCATCTCATCCTTTGTCGTCCCCTTCTCCTCCTGCCTTCAATCTTTCCCAACATTTAGCCTCATAACCTGCAAAAATGTCTGTACAAATAAAGTTTAGTAATCATAGTTTATAAGCTCTCTCTCTATTTAATGCTGTAGGAGGGGAAAGTCCCTTGCTACACGTGCTCAGTCTGGTCCAACTCTTTGCGACCCCATGAACTGTAGCCCACCAGGCTCCTCTGTCCGTGGAATGCTCCAGGCAAGAATACTGGCAGGGGTTGCCATTTCCTACTCAGAAGGGATTCTGATTTTGTTACATCATGATTTTGTTACATCATTTACCATTACACAGAGGGAGAAAATGTGATCAGAAATAGAACTTGAATGCTTTCCTCCTAAAAATCTAAATGAGACGGCAAGAGACAAAATGCATTTGGGACTTAACCACTGCATCAAATTTGTAAAGAAGAAATCTGATCTCCAGTATATGCAGTTCCTTAGCAACTGAAGTTGAGGTCCTAGTCCAAAGGGAGAACCGTGGAAATAAGAGTGGTATGTTTTTAAAACACAGCACTGTTTGGTAAACTAAACTCTGTTCTGTTTTACCCATGATATGACATGTACTTGTTTGCATTTATTTCCCTTTTGAGGTTATTAAATCATCGAGTACATAACCTCGGCAACATTCTATTCATTTTCTGTCATTTGAGGTTGCCCTTAGCCTGATGTAAAATATTTACAGGTTGTTTGAAATAAGCTAGATTTTCTTTTTAATGGGATGGAGCTAATTTTAAAAAAGGAGAGAAACAGCACAGAACAGAACCCTTAGAAAGCAAAGCATGGATTTCCCATAAAGCTGATGGCAGGACTTCGAAAACAAAGCGTGCAACCCAGACTGGATGAGAACAGTACAATTAATCCCTAATGACTGCCCGCCCCTCTAGTCTGCATGTCAGTGTGGTTTCCCAAAATATAAAGATAACTGTTTTATGCATGTGCTGCTGTCCCTTTTAAGGGTGGACAGCTCCTAAGCTTGGAAGCATTTTTTCTTCTTTTATCTCCTCTGAGATGTGTTTGCATTTTGTAGTTTTTCTATTTGTTTTTAGCGAGGAAGGGGGTGAGATGCTGGGGAGGGTAGAGGGAGATGAAACACTCTTTTCCTTTCAATAGATCATAAAAAATAATTTATCCCTTACCTTTCCTCATAATGAGATGTCATCTGCTTCGTAACAGTCACTCCTGCTTTATCACGGAAAGGTGCAGTCGTGACATTTGAAGTTTCTCATCATCAAAGAACAGAGTGTCCCATTAAAAAAAAAAAGCAAACTGAGCATCCTTACTGAATTTTTCCATTGTAGTTTTGGTGGGATCTCCTAACGAGCTGTGGTTATTTAGAAACACACGGTCCTCCCTTGCTGTCCATCCTCAGCTTGTCAGAGAGGCTGGGTCCCTGTCTGCAGGCACAGGACAAACAGCACCTGTCCCTCCGCCAACCCCTGTGCTCGCTCAGCCTGAGCAGTAAGGTTGTCCTTGGCTGATGTTGCCCTGGCGGTTGTTGGGGACCCAGAGGACAGCTAAAGTGACAGCATCAGCCCCGGGTAGGGCTGCTCCCCGGGAGCACAGATGAAGCCCTGGATAGACACCATCCTTCTTGATGACGACCCTTTTGTTCGCTTAGCAGCACCAGGAGCTGGCTGCTTCTCTTGGCTGAAGCCTCAGGTCCTGCAGGAAGACAGGGTACCTTCCTTTCTTCTGCTGTCAGGGCCTCCTTATACACAGCTGTTATCCGGAGCACCGCGGCGCCACTTCTGCAGCAAAGACTGCATTTCAAGACCAGGAACAACTCATTTTCCCCTCAGTCATCTCTGTCTTCTTTACTGGCCATGTCATCACTCATTTTGGGGTGCCTACTTTGACCTCTCTTTCTCCTCGCACCCGCCCCCCTGCAAGTATCAATGGAGATAATAAAGGTTTAGCTCTTGTCAACGAACACTGTGCTTTTTGTGATTTATCAGCCGCTTCCTCTCCTGAGAACAACACGCTGATTTTGAGGCGAAGCCCTTCATCTTACAGGACAATCTGCAAGTTTGAAAAGCCCTGAACTTGAAGTTTATTCTTAGACCATTTCGTAGTGGGTCACGTATGTGTGTTTTCTCTCAGACGAGTTGTGCTGGATGAAGGAGACTCAGTCTCTCATAGAAACAGCCCAGGAAACAATAATCAGTTGCTTAGCCATGACTTTTCATTTCCTCTTGAACTCCCATTCCGTTGCCCACATAGGAAATAACTGCCAAAGAAATCCCCTAGAAGGCTGAATGACTAAAAAGCACTTGGAAGTGGTTATTAAATAAATCTTACCCGCTTCATATCAGAGTCCAAACTCCACTGACGGTTACACTGAATCCATGTAAACGATAGGAATGCCTTCTTAAACCCTTGACTCATGGAAATAGTTTTCTTGGACACCTTGGTAACAGTCTGTAAACTTTAAGAATCATAGCCACTTCCTGGCAGTTTGACATGGTGCTAAAAACATGATTTACCAAAAGATACTCAAAGGTTGGGCTTCCCTTGACTCAGGCAGTTAAGAACCAGCCTGCCAGTGCAGGAGATACAGGTTCTATCCCTGGGTCGGGAAGATCCCCTGGATGAGGGCACGGCAACCCACTCCAGTATCCTTGCCTGGAGAATCCCATGGACAGAGGAGCCTGGCGGGCTACATTCCATGGAGTAATGACAGAGTCAGACATGACTTAGTGACTCAGCAACAACTCACAAGGTTAGAATTTGTTTTACTGGGCTCTCTTAGATGGTGAAAAGCCCACAAGGAGATTTTCCTGTGTCCAGTTCGCAGCACCAGGATTAACCTGTTACCTTTGTCCCCTTGCTCCTTTGGCCATTGGCCAGTGTCACTGGACATTAAGGGGACCCCCAAAGAGCCCAGTGTGGGGAGAGTCCAGTTGGGCTCTGTCTGGTTCCCTTGGTGGACTGGAATCCCAGGGGAATTTGGGCAACCCTGTCTTGCTTCTCCTAGGGCCAAAACAAAAAATTCCTTTTGAGTCATTGTCAACCCACTCTTTGTGTAGGGGGATTCAGAAGACCCTGTAAGTCTGTGGCATGTGTGCGTGCGTGGGGGTGCCAAGTTGCTTTAGTCATGTCTGACTCTTTTCGGCCCCATGGACTGTAGCCCACCAGGCTCCTCTGTCTGTAGGATTCTCCAGGCAAGAATACTGGAGTTGGTTGCCATGCCCTTATTCGGGGGATCTCTCCTTCCCTGGGAAGGGATCGAACCTGAATCTTCTGCAGCTCCTGCTTTGCAGGTTGGGTTTCTTTTTTCTTTTTACCACTGAGCAACCAGGGAAGCTCCTAAGTGTGTGGCCCTATGTGATAAAAGCAGCAGGTACTCAAGTCTTATGAGAAACTCCTGGACTCTGGCACCTAAACACACACACACACTCATTTTGTTTGATCACTTGATAGTGCCTTCTTGTCCTTGTCCTTTCTTAATGAAACCAGAAAATGTGAAAAGAACCAAAGCCATCCTATTTTCTTCTACCAGCAGCAAAACCTTTAAACCAGGGGTCCCCAACCTCTGGGATCTAATGACTGATGATCTGAGTGGAGTTGCTGTAATAATAATAGAAATGAAGTGCACAGGACACGTCACGTGCTTGAATTATCCCCAGATCTTCTCCTCCCGCCCCCACCATCCATGGAGAATTGTCTTCCGCAAAACCGGTCCCAGGTGCCAAAAAGGGCAGTTTAATCCGCTGCTTTAAACCTCAGGGTAGTGGCTTCAGCTGCAGGATAGAAGGTAGATAGACAGCTCTGGGCTCACTTATCCGCCCAGACTAGACTCTCACCAGATTCACTAATTACATAAGCAGGTAAAACGATACTACATTTTTGTTCTTTGCCAAAATAAACCAAATGGAAGATTTATTGGAAGGCACGTTTCTGTCAGCACCATTCATCTGAATGGTAAATGATCAGATATCTTATTAAAGTCCTCCCTGAAAGTTCAGCTGTAAAGAAAGGTTTGTGTTCCCCTCACCTGCTGAGCTAAACAGGAATAGAAGAGCAGGAAGAGGTTGATAATATGATAGGTTGCTAAGTCATTTCTCCCCCGAGGGAAGCATTTTTAAGTAGAAAATTGATACCAAGCCAGCGGCTCCAATCCTCCCTGGAAGACAGTCCTAGAAGCACCAGAATTCTCGGACCCAGACAAAGAGCTTGTTATACACAAAGGAAAGACTGGGGGCCAGGCGCCAAGAAAGACAGAAATAACTCTCACATTCAAAGCAAACACGAAAAATCCTTAAAGTCTGGAGACTGTGCCGATGAACAAGTCCTAATCTGCCTGCTCTTCAAGCTGGACCATGGCGAAGCCGAACGTTACACGGTGGACTGGGCACATCTGAGTCCAGGTGGCCTGGCAAATATAAAGTCATTTCTGACTTCCTCTGTGTCCCCTGATCTCCGAGTTACAGCTACAACCCCTTGGGTGTGGTGTGTGCCTGCTAAGCTGCTTTAGTCATGTCCAACTCTGTGACCCTATGGGCCGTAGCCCACCAGACTGGAGTGGCTTGCCATGCCTTCCTCCAGGGGATCTTCCCAACCCAGGGATCGAACCCATGTCTCCTAGGGCTCTTGCATTGCAGGTGGGTTCTTTACCACTGAGCTGCCAAGGAAGTCACCCTTTAGTAGAATCTAAACAGCCACAGTGAAAACTCACCAAAGTGAGGACAAGCCTGGAGAGTTAGAAGCTACAAGGGAAGCCCTTGGAAGCTACAGTCGAGATCAAAATAGCTTTCCTGTCTTTTTTTTTTAAGATTTTTTTTTCACATGGGCCATTTTTAAAGTCTTTATTGATTTTGTTACAACATTGCTTCTGTTTTATGTTCCGGTTTTTTTTTTTTTGGCCCCGAGGCATGTGGGATTCTAGCTTCCCAACCAGGGATCAAACACACACACCCCTATACTGGAAAGTGAAGTCTTAACCACTGGACCACCAGGGAAGTCCCAGCATTCAGGTCTTCCTTTAGGTTGAGGACATCTTCTAAGTTAAAGTTTGACACCTGCTTTTGAGCTGACAGTCGGGAAGGTTGGCAAAAACGCTGAAATAGTACATGTAGCTAGAAACAGGAGAAGGCAATGGCACTCCATTCCAGTACTCTTGCCTGAAGAATCCCATGGAAGGAGGGGCCTGGTGGGCTGCAGTCCATGGGGTCGCGAAGAGTCGGACAGGACTGAGCGACTTGCCTTTCACTTTTCACTTTCATGCCTTGGAGAAGGAAATGGCAACCCACTCCAGTGTTCTTGTCTGGAGAATCCCAGGGACGGGGGAGCCTGGTGGGCTGCGGTCTATGGGGTCGCACAGAGTCGGACACAACTGAAGCAGCAGCAGCAACTAGAAACAACGCTGGGCCCAAAGAAAGGTCAGGGAAACTTGGCAAGTGAAACACAATTGGGTATTTAGGAAGTAAGTGAGCCTGTTGTGAGGAGAAAGAATGGACTACAGAGAGAAACATAAGACATTAGAGTTGTCCCAAGACTGCCAACCTTGGGGATATTAAAAAATTTCAAAAGGCTTTAAGTTATACCTGAATTCAGGGGAAGAAAGGCATGGGGCAGAGGAAGACAGACCCAATGGCCTGGCTACTGAAGTTGTTCTGCTCTGAAGCCAAGGGGCTTGTTTGCTCTGTGGTGAGTGTGAACTTGACTGCAGCCCAGAATGGTGGGGATGATGCAAGAACACCCTGTTCTTTCCCCTTCACCCCCCACTCTGTGGATTCACAGAGGGAGAGAAAAGCATTGTGCCATTGTCCCATTACAAAAAGGTCACATTCAGTTCAGTTCGGTCACTCAGTCGTGTCCAACTCTTTGCAACCCCATGGACTACAACACACCAGGGCTCCCTGTCCATCACCAACTCCCGGAGTTTACTCAAACTCATGTCCATTGAGTCGGTGATGCCATCCAGCCATCTCATCCTCTGTCATCCCCTTCTCCTCCCGCCTTCAATCTTTCCCAGCATTAGGTCTTTTCAAATAAGTCAGTTCTTCGCATCAGGTGGCCAAAGTATTGGAGTTTCAGCTTCAGCATCAGTCCTTCCAATGAATATTCAGGACTGATTTCCTTTAGGATGGACTGGTTGAACTCTCAAGAGTCTTCTTCAACACCACAGTTCAAAAGCATCAATTCTTCGGTGCTCAGCTTTCCTTATAGTCCAACTCTCACATCCATACATGACTACTGGAAAAACCAGTGGGCATTCAGGTGTCTAAAATACATCCCAGGTATATTTACTTACCTGTGTGTGCACAATGCATGCTCTCTGTGTGTGAGTGGTGCTGCCTGGCGGTCAGTTTGGAAAGTCAGGATTTCATTAACCCTGGAAGATTCTTCTTAAGGCTTCTCTTGCATCGTCTTCTTTTGGCGAAGACCCATATCCTCCGCCACCCAGAGCTTACATTACAGCACAAACCAGGACACATCTAGGAGAGAGAAGAACCTTCCACCTGAGTTTCCTGCCTCCCATCCGCTGCCTCTTCAGGCTCAGGCAGGCCTGGTCCTGGCAGCCCACTCTTGCTTGAGGGTTGTCTGGTTGACCTCTTCTGCCCCTAGGAGGTGGGCTTTTTTATTTTCCTTTTGGCCAACCCCTATACTCGTCAGCAGAGGCTCCCATCTGTTGGGGTCTAAATCAACTCTGAATATTCATTGGAAGGACAGGTGGTGAAACTGAAACTCCAATCCTTTGGCCACCTGATTCGAACAGCCGACTCATTGGAAAAGACCCTGATGCTGGGAAAGATTGAAGGTGGGAGGAGAAGGGGACGACAGAGGATGAGATGGTTGGATGGCATCATGGACTCAATGGACATGACTTTGAGTGGACTCCAGGAGTTGGTGACAGACAGGGAGGCCTGGCATGCTGCAGTCCATGGGGTCACAAAGAGTTGGACATGACTTAGGGACTGAATGACAATGTTATAGAGAAATGAGAATCGAAGGACGCAGTTGGGGAGCTGAATGGCCCAGGAGATGGGCTCCCACCACCTCAGGGCAGGCAGTTACCATCCTCAAGGTGTTCTAATCACCCAGTGCTCTGGCCACTGCTCAGTAGCCCCTTACCATGAAGCTCCCTAAGACTCTGCTGTCCTGCAGCGGAACCACATGAGAATGGAGGAGGTGGTGGGAAGGACAGATTTTTCTCTCTAGGCATCTTCATGTGTTCTGCATTGCATGTCCAGAACATCCTGCTCTAGGTGCTGTTACTGAAAGAAAAGGGATGGAAAATCGTCATCTACCGGTGACGTGGCTGTTCAGTCATAGCTCCTGAGCACTTAGTGAAGTGCTTGGGAGACTGAAGAAAATTCCTATTCCCTGCACCTGCCAGCAAATTCGAGTTCTGCCCAAGAAACTTAGCTAGTGTTTTCTCAGGATGCTGCAAACTAAAGGCTCAGTAGGCCACCTGGATGTTCAACTCACTGTCCTTTCTCTGCATATGCAGAGTGAGACGGGCTTCCCCAGTGGCTTAGATGGTAAAGAGTCTGCCTGCAATGCAGGAGACCCGGGTTCAATCCCTGGGTCAGGAAGAACCCCTGGAGAAGGGAATGGCTACCCACTCCAGTGTTCTTGCCTGGAGAATCTCATGGACAGAGGAGCCTGGAGGACTGCAGTCCATGGGGTCACAAAGAGCTGGATGTGATTGAGCAACTAACACACACATGCAGAGTGAGACAGAGCTCGTTCCCTAGGAAGAACTAGGCAAGGCTCACCTACCTGCGTGTCCTCTTGGCCCAACCACGCTGGCCAAGCCTGAACAACTAGCTGGTCCTGGGGCTCAGAAGGAGGCCTCTGGACTGGTGTGGCCCCTGCAGGCCAGCCTCCTTGGGGGTGGTGCTTGGTCAGAGCTGGTCTCTGCCCTTGGCCTTCAGATCTGCTTGGTGAGCTGAGCTTTCCATGTGCTTCACTGCTGCTGAAAACACACCAGCAGTCTCCAGACTGACAGGTGGGAATTGATTGGCAAGGCCGTCAGCTGGGTAGGAAACCCCACTCCCAGCCTCAAAGCGGTCTCAGGTGAGATCAGTATTTCAAAGAACCCCTGCTCCCAACTCTTTTTTTTACCAAATCTACCTTTAAAAGAGCAAACACTGTAAATTTCCTCACAATACATAGCCTTCTATGCATCTGTTACCTAGGAATTCATCTGATTTTATCTAGTTATCTAGATAAAACCATTGATCTAGTTAGCCTTTTACTACCTCCCACTCCAATGTTCTTGCCTGGAAAATCCCAGGGACGGTGGAGCCTGATGGGCTGCTGTTTATGGGGTCGCACAGAGTCGGACACAACTGAAGAGACTTAGCAGCAGTAGGGGTAGAAATTGCTCACGCTTATTATTCTTTTGTAAAGCACTAGTCCATTTAATTTTTCTAAAAATAAAACCAAAAAAAAAAACAAAACAAAAAATAAACAAAGCCCAACTCCTTAGAACTTCAGAACTGATACCCAGTTCTAGAACTCTAGGGTTTGGGGAAAACACAGTGCCCACGTATTGTTGAACCTTGAAGACATCACTCAAACTGAAATAAGCCAGTCTCAAAAAATCAAACACTGTATGATTCCACTCATCAGGTACCTAGAGGGGCAAAATCAGAGACAGAAGGAGAATGCTGGTTGCTGGGGCAGGGTGGGACGGGGGGAGGGAAGTTAGTGTTTGATGATTGCAGAGTCTCAGTTCTGCAAGGCGAAGAACATTCTGAAAATGGATGGCGGTAATTAATGCTTGTACAATAATGTGAACACACTTCATGCCACTGAACTTCCCACTTTAAAAAAGTGGTTAAAATGGTAAAGTTTATGTTTTTTTTTTACCGCAATTAAAAATAAATTTTAAAGAAGAAAATATTTTATGCTTTAATTATTTTCCCTTGGACCTCTTTCAGGCATTTGAAAGCACTTGAAATATTTGTCCAGATTGAAGAGGCCCGGTTTTTTCTTTAAAAACCTTGTGTGTTGGCTCTTCGTCCCTCTAAACACTTTGTTTGCTCATTTCTCCCTAATGGGTCTTCCCAGGTGGTGCTAGTCATAAAGAACCTGCTTTCCAATGCAGGAGACCTAAGAGACGCAGGTTAGATCCCTCCAGGGAAGATCCCCTGGAGGAGGGCATATCAACCTACTCCAATGTTCTTGCCTGGAGAATCCCATGGACAGAGGAGCCTGGTGGGCTGCAGTCCATGGGGTCACAAAGAGTTGAAGGAACTTAGCGCACACAACACTTCTCCCTAAAGAATATAAAGGCAGTGGTTTGACATGTCAGTCATATACATTCCCCCTCAAAACTTTTAGGACAATTCCAGACATGTGCTGTAGGGTGAAGGAAAAAACCATAATTAAGTATTAGCCTGTCAAAAGTGAAAAAGTGTTGGTCACTCAGTCATGTCCGACTCTCTACGACCCACTGGACTGTCCATGCCAGGCTCCTCTGTCCTTGGAATTCTCCAGGCAAGAATACTGGAGTGGGTTGCCATGCCCTCTCCAGGGATTGAACCTGCATCTCTTGTGCTGTAGGGTGAAGGAAAAAAAATCACAATTAAGTATTAGCCTGTCAAAAGGCACACTGATTTGGAGGAGCTGTGGGTTTTCTTACTGAGGTTTCACTCAATGGGAACTTCCCTGTTTTCCGTTCATCATCTGTTTCATAGACGCCCTTGGCACCTTCTGGGATGCACCTTGGCTGTCTTGGTGTCCAAACCGTCTCATCTGGGACAGACTCTGAGGCTGCCCGAGGAATCATTAGTGAGTCAGAGAGAGCTCTGACAAGTCAGTGGTATTTGAAAGCAAATCTGAAAACTCAGTACTTATTAAATCAGCTCATTTGTCATTGCCAGAAGCCATCTTATACAGCAAATTCAAAAGCATTTGCCTTTGCTTAAAGCTAGCAACTAAATCATTAGAGTAATTGTCACACTGTGGTTAATAATACTGTATTGTATGTTGAAGGGTTGCTAAGAACGTGCATGCGTGCTCAGTCGCATCTGACTATCACCCCATGGACTGTAGTCTGCCAGGCTCCTCTGTCCATGGGATTCTCCAGACAAGAATACTGGAGTGGATTGCCATTTCCTCCTCCAGGGGATCTTCCCCACCCAAGGATTAAACCTGTCTCCTGAGTCTCCTGCCTTGACAGGTGGATTCTTTACTACTTAGCCACCTGGGAAGCCCTGTCACCAAGAGAGTAGATCTTAAAAGTTCTTATCACAAGATAAAAGGTTGTAACGATGTGTGGTGATGGATATCAACTAAACTTACCATGGTGATCATTTAGCAATATATAAGTATAAATCATTATGGCTTACACTTGGGCTTCCCTAGTGGTTCAGTGGTAAAAGAATCTGTCTGCAATGCAGGAAACGTAGGTTCTATCCCCTGGGTTGGGAAGATCTCCTGCAGAAGGAAATGGCAACCTGCTACAGTATTCTTGCCTGGAGAATCCCATGGACAGAGGAGCTCAGTGGGCTACAGTCATCCATGGGGTTGCAAAAGGGTCAAACACGACTTAGCAACTAAGTAACAAAAAACAACATAGTTTATACCTAAAAAGAATATGATGTTGTATGTCAATTATATGTCAATTAAAGAAAGTGGGAGCAAACGTTTGAATTATTTTGATAGTGGTGATGGCTTCACTGGCATATGTATATATCAGAATATCAAAGTGAACACATTAATACACCTATTAAATATACCACAATAAAAAGATGTTTAAAAAAATTTTTAAAGAAGATATGTAATGAAAAAAAGAGTAACTGTCACAAATCAGTAAAATGCAGAGATCAATTAAGCCCATAAATAGATTATTCAATTTCACATTTAATGTGAATGAAAGTTTTAAAAAATCAAAATTTGGTTGCACTCTGAGTCCAGAAAAGAAAGATCCATATTCATGATTTTTTCAGGTTTCACAGCCCCCTCCTTCCTAGAAAGTTGTAGCAGAAACAACTTTCTTGATGTGATTCTTAACATGTTTGTCCTAGCATAAAATAGAAAATGGTGGACACAAATACTTTGCTGGAATAATCTTCCTTCTTTAAAATCGCTGAACCATAACTTGGATGAAACAGAAAGAGGAAAGCCAAGCTATTATTAAAAAGTGTTGGGGGAATTCCTGGCTTTGGCCAGATGCTCCACCTGTTGAGAATTGAAAAGAATATTGGGATCTCTTCATGAACAGACGGTTTATAGGAGATGTGAGGTGTGGTCAGGATGAAAACCAAATGGTATCATCCATTGCTGTGTGGCAAGAACCCCCGCCCCTTTTAAGACATGAAGAATGTCATGTATATTCTCTTGCTTATTCTCAGAAGGTTTCTGTGACAGTCACAGAGGGGCGTGGCTATGTGTCTTAGATGAGGCCAGCCTGGACATTTATTATGTTAGATTACAAAAAAGTCAGATACTGGTCATTTTCATTGGTTCAATGTGTGATTGGTTACATGGTACTTGACATGACCTTGACATAGTCAAGGTGAAATTCCTGCCTTTGATGGGGAATATTCTGTCTTACATTCCTTCACAGGTCAAGATGAATGCTGGGTCCCACAGACATCTGGGGCTTCCCTTGTGGCTCAGATGGTAGAGAATCTGCCTGCAATGCGGGAGACCTGGGTTTGATCCCAGGTTGGGAAGATCCCCTGGAGAAGGGAACGGCTACCCACTCCAGTATTCTGGCCTGGAAAATTCCATGAACTGTATAGTCCATGGGGTCGCAAAGAGTCGGACACGGCTGAGAGACTTTTACTTCCACTTCACGGACATCCGAGACTTGTGTAAAGTGTCTTATTTACAGTGCAAAGTTAGAATATTGAGAATGACTGGCTACAGCTGGCTACCCTTAGGACCTTTCATTCTGTTGTCCAGTGTCTGGTAGTTTCTTCTAGGAAAAGGAGAATTTAGGGCTTGGCTTTTTCTAGTCTTGATTTCAGCCTGACAGTAATAGGAGTTTGGAGACTGATCAAAATCTAACCAGTCTTGAAAGCAGAACCAAACAAAAGCCCGTTTTTAAAACTAAAGATAAAAAAAAAAAAAAAAGGACTCTGTCTGGGTTTTGTTCTTAACTGATAAAACTCTAAGAATTGAGGCTACATGCTTAAACTTGACAGAATATGCTGGTACAATATTCTTTAAAAGGACCAAGTCAGACAGTAAGACAAAACCATGTGTGTGTGTGTGAGAGGGTGTGTATGCACATGCATGCCCGCCCTTTCAAATTATGAAGTTTTATTCCCTGTGTTAGCATTCTTTTGACAGTAGTGAAGACAGTAGTGAAGCATTCTGTCTAAGTTCAAACTTAGGTTTAAACTTAAGGATATAGGTCAGGAAGTAAAAATGTTGGATGCTATGGAGTTGGTCACTATGGAGCTTCCCAGGTGGCATCAGTGATAAAGAGCCCACTGGCCAATGCAGAAGACATAAGAGACACGGGTTTGATCCCTGGGTTGGGAAGATCCCCTGGAGGAGGGCATGGCAACCCACTTCAGTATTCTTGCCTGGAGAATCCCATGGACAGAGGAGCTAGTGGGTTACAGTCCAAAAGGTTGCAGAGAGTCGGACACGACTGAGCAACTTAGCATGCACGTGGTCACTATGGTAACTCACTCATACATCTCTTGCTGTACTTTCTAGACCTTTCCCCTTAAAGTAGCATGAGACTAGGCTCGGTTTGCTAAACTGAAGTAAAGACCCATTGGGATGATCAGATCAAAATCACTTTACGACACTTTGCTGAGATGTTCATGAACAGCTTTCTGGTTGCCTTATTGGTTAGAGATTCTCATGATATTTACAGACACCAGAGTCCCAGTGCTCAGGCCCTTCAAATTATTTGTCTTCGTGTGGATAATGACTATGGCCAACACAGGCACACCTTAGCGGCTGGGAGGGATTGGGTTGGGTTTTTACCTGGGCACACCTGCAGTTTGCATACCTTGGCAGAAAAAGTTCATGCCATGGAGTATTTTTGTTGTGCTCATTAAGTAATTTATTGAAAAAAAAAAAATAAACTGTTTCTAAGCTTCCCTTTATCAGAAAGTGTGCAAAGAAGCATCTGCCAAATAACACAATCCCAGTGGAATTAAGCAAACAGTCCTTCAGGGACCAGTTGTTTGTGTTGGAGCTTCTCTCCTCCTGTCTCCTCTCCTTCTGACACCCAGGAAGGGGAGTGGCTCCTCCAGGCTTGCACAGAGGAAGAACACAGCTCTGGAGTAAAATATATATGTGGTTTTCTAAAGGGAGAGGGGATTACCCCTGAATGTGACAGATGGTGCCTGGTTAAGCAGAAAGGCAAACAGGAAATGGAATTTGCAGTCAGCAGGAGCATCTGTTATAATCTCACAAGCCCGGGTGTTTCTGGACCTTCCCGTGGCTTGAAATTAAATGATGGGGGAGCAGGATGAGGTGGACGCCTCAAGGGGTGCGTGTAGGACTCGGTGCTTTGCATCACCGGCATACCTCCTGTAAGAAGGACTGGTGGCCTGATGGTAGTTTTGTTTTTCAATGTCAGAGAAACATTTCAACCGCACAGAGCGAACCATGGGCACAGACTGTCAGGTTTTCCTTTTGCAACAGGACAGGCTCTTCCAAGACACAAACTGTCTGAATGATTACCTAGAGGCACACATCCATCTCTTTTAGCAACATATCTCCGTCTCAACAGAATTAAAAATATTTATGGAAGCACTTTACAATTTTACCATCTCTGTCCAAATCCAGAATTATAACTCCAAAAAAAATCTTGAAAGGATATCACCATAAAAATTAGTTGTACTAGTATTAAAAGACGCTTGCTTCCTGGAAGAAAAGCTATGACCAACCTAGACAGAATATTAAAAAGCAGTGACATTACCAACAAAGGCCCATCTAGTCAAGGCTGTGGTTTTTCCAGTAGACATGTATGGATGTGAGAGTTGGACTGTAAAGAAAGCTGAGCGCTGAAGAATTGATGCTTTTGAACTGTGGTGTTGGAGAAGACTCTTGAGAGTCCCTTGATCTGCAAGGAGATCAAACCAATCAATCTTAAAGGAAATCTGTCCTGAATATTCATTGGAAGGACTGATGCTGAAGCTGAAACTCCAATACTTTGGCCACCTGATGTGAAGAACTGACTCACTGAAAAAGACCCTGATGTTGGGAAAGATTGAAGGCAGGTGGAGAAGAGGAAGAGATGGTTGGTTGGCATCACTGACTCGATGGACATGAGTTTGAGCAAGCTCCGGGAGATGGTGATGGACAGGGAAGCCTGGTGTGCTGCAGTCTATGGGGTCACAGAGTTGGACACGATTGAGCGACTGAACTGAACTGAATGGAGTATTAGGAGTTTGATTAAACCTGCTTATTTGTAAATGTTAGTGAAATAAACAACCTTTTCTTCTCTCCCAGGGCTGACTTATTTGAGGACAGTACTTTGCTTTGTCTTGATGATGGTAATCATTACAAAAGGTTAAATCGCCCTGACTCTGTTTAGGTAATGGCTCTAAGTGCTTTGTGTGTATTAATCCATTCATCTGCTAAATAACCTGACCACACCGTGATTGTTGGGATCTTCTTTCTCCAAAGGAGGAAATAAGGCTCAGAGACCATAAGTGACTTGCCCGAGGCCACACAGTAGATCTTAACATTTTTTAAGAGTCTCAAGGAATTTCAGTCATCAGTATACTCGGGTTTTCTCCCTAACACTGCCCTTTTCTCCCTGTTTTAGAGCATGCTTGCCTTGACTGTAATTAGCAACCAGACAAGAATACTGGCGTGGGTTGCCATTCCCTCCTCCAGGGGATCTTCCTGACCCAGGGAGCACACTCCCATCTCTTACATCTCCTACATCTCCTGCTTTGGCAGGTGGGTTCTTCCCACTCCCGCCAACTCCAATGAACATCTCCACAGTGGAGCACTTGTTACTCTAAACCAGTCAATGACTGAGTATTTTAAATGGATGTTTTCCATTGTTGTGGCTCCTGGGATTATCTCTGTTTTACAGACAGGGAAACTGGAGTTAAAGTTGGCAGATAACTCATCCAGGGTCAGACAGCAGTGTTCTCCTCTGTGCCCTCACAGCAACCCAGAGCTCTTGTTCTTTGTCCCATCCTCAGTCCTTCTTTGCTTGTACTTCAGGATGGTATGTAAAATCACCATAGTCCTCTCCATGCTTTAAAGATGCTGATGAATTTTGAGGAAGGGGAACCACCCTCTGAGTTGAAGCCAGATCAGCGTGGAATGTCTGTGTGTCATCGTGAGTCGTGCTCGAGCCCCTCGAGGGTGCTGTTTGCTTTCCTAATTCCTTCCTGCTGCCAAGACTGAGGTTGTTGGTTACTGAGAAGTGTTTTAACCCAGGGGAGAGAAGGGAGTGCATTATGAAGGATGGCAGAGGCCCAGACAGTCCCTTTGAACTTAAATATTTCTGTTCTGTGAACACAGGAATGACCCACTAGGGGGCTGTGACCATGCACCAGGTCATTCTCTTCTTAGAGAATCTGATGTGTTGAGCAGGACCTTTGGTCAGCCTGGCTCATCTCCCTTGGGCACAGCACAGGCCAGTCCACGAAGGGTAGCATCTTGGCTATTTTCAAAGATCTCTGGCAAATATCATCACTTGCTTTTAAGCTTGTGCAGCAGCTTTTTCAGTCCTGAATGTTTAATGTGACCCTCACCCCCTCATTTTTTTATTTTTTATTTTTTAACTCCTATAGCCTTGGAAATCAACTCTAAAACCTTATACCCCTGCCCAGGGAAGAGCAAGCTCCAAGTGTTACAAGGATGGGTCCAGGTATCCATCAAAGTGGGTACCCCACTTCTTGAAAGTTCGCTTTGGGCCACTTCACTTTTATGAAAGACCTCCATTAGTACCTTTCTGCTAACTGAAAGAGATCTGAACAGAATTTTCATATTTAGGGGAAAAGTCAAAGAGCAAAAGAGCGTTCAGTATTAGTTTCTCCGTGAGCCATTGTAGAGCAGCTCACACATAGGGCAGGGAGCACAGCACCTCCAAGCTCCTTCACTGAGACCCACACTCGGCAACTCAGCATCCAGCCGCCGTAGCTTTGAACGTGTCTGTGAGCATCCATGCTTTGTCTTGATTTATTCTGTGCATCCATTAGCAAGATGTGTCTTAAAGGTAATTGCATCCTCACTTTGCATCATTTTGGCTTCAGAAAGATTTCACTGGCATGCTGTGCTTTCAGATAGTGGGGGGAAGCCTGTGTTGCAAACAGCCCAAAATGCTATACAGGTGCCAACTAAGGAATGTCACTCACCAAACAGCTCTACAAGAATTAGGTCATCACTGATGTATAGAACAGTCTTATGGACTCTGTTGCAGAGGGAGAGGGTGGGAAGATTTGGGAGAATGGCATTGAAACATGTATAATATTATGTATGAAATGAGTTGCCAGTCCAGGTTCAATGCACGATACTGGATTCTTGGGGCTAGTGCACTGGGACGACCCAGAGGGATGGTATGGGGAGGGAGGAAGGAGGAGGGTTCAGGATGGGGAACACATGTATACCTGTGGCAGATTCATTTTGATATTTGGCAAAACTAATACAATTTGTAAAGTTTAAAAATAAAATAAAATTTAAAAAAAAAAAGAATTAGGTCATCAATCACTGTAGCCGCTGACTTCCAACACACCCCGAAAGGAATTCAGGGTGGAGATCAAGAATGAGACACTGTGCTCTGAGAAAAACTGGCAGAACAGGCCTTCACGGAGTTAGTTTCTGAAGAATTTGATGAACCGAATTTCTTGCATCATCTCATATCTCGAAAAGCACTAAAGTCATGAATGGAGACATCTTGCTCCTCGTGACTAGCAGAAACCTTCTACAGAGATGTAGACTTGACTGCACATACCCCTTTGTCAAGATCATATGTATACTGACCTCCCCACCCGTCTCTTCAGGACAATTCCTCAGAGACGTTTGAAAGACTATCTCCCAGGCTGTAGTTCTCAGTGGGTTTCCTGGGTGGCTCAGCAGTAAAGAATCTGCCTGTGATGCAGAAACTTCAAGAGACACAGTTCTTTCCTGGGTCAGGAAGATCCCCTAGAGGAGGGCATGGCAGCCCGCTCCGGTATTCTTGCTTAAAGAAATCCATGGGCAGAGGAGCCTGGCACAGAGAAGTCCATGGGGTCGCAGAGAGTAGGACATGACTGAAGCAACTTAGCTCCCACACATAGTCCTCAATTAGACACCGAATAAACTCAACTCCTGGCTTTTGTGTCGTGCGGGTTTTCTTTGTTTGTTTTTAGTTGGTGAGAGCTTTGGCCAGTCTCTCACCAATTACTATGAATAGCTTACTCCCTTGTCAGCAAATGAACCCCCACCCCATTCCCACCCCAAGACCTGAGCTCTACAGAGAAGGGGGTGACAGAGTATCAAGACAGATACCTCATTTTTCATGAGTGTGTGAAGTCAATTCTTATTTCCAGTCTTTTCTGGTGGAACTTCCAAAAATGTATGCCACACTGTGATTTAAGAATGGAATGAGTCTTCACCCACTTTGAGACTTATGATCTATCAAGAGCCTTAAGATGAGTGGAGGGAAGCCACTGACCTCATGGTGGTTCTATTTGCTGTCCAGTGGTTCTCTGTCTGAGACACAGGAATAAGAACCAAGTTGCCTGAGCTTGGGGCCCACGGAAGCAACTGTGTGATTATATCAAGGAACTGAAAGCATGTTAAGCACCAGAAATTGTCTCTGGCCACACACTCATTTGGTTCTAGCTGCTGCTGCTGCTGCTGCTAAGTCGCTTCAGTCGTGTCCAACTCTGTGCGACCCCATAGACGGCAGCCTACCAGGCTCCACCATCCCTGGGGATTCTCCAGGCAAGAACACTGGAGTGGGTTGCCGTTTTCTTCTCCAATGCATGAAAGTGAAAAGTGAAAGTGAAGTCGCTCAGTCATGTCCGACTCTTCGCGACCCCATGCACTGCAGCCTACCAGGCTCCTCCGTCCATGGGAGTTCCCAGGCAAGAGTACTGGAGTGGGGTGCCATTGCCTTCTGCGTTGGTTGTAGCTAGATGTATTTTAATCGTCCAGTGGAAGGTCGCTGGAAGTAATTTCTGTAAACGACTCAGATTTCTCCTTTTCAGCAAGGTTAGGTGTTGATGCATTTCCCAAGATCTCAATAGTCATATTCTTCCCTACTTTTTCATTGCTTTCACAGTGGAACAAATGCCTTTTTAAAAGATTTTATTTATTTGGCCACGCCAGGTCTTAGATGCAGTATGTGGGATCTAGTTCCCTGACCAGGGACCGAACCAGGGCCCCCCTGCACTGAGAGCTGGAAGTCTTAGCCACTTGACCACTAGGGAAATCCTCAGGCCAGATATTCTTATTCCCGTTTTAGAACTAAAAAACTAAAGTATGAAGAGTAACTGGAACTTACTTCAACCTTGTTGGAAACTTACCTTCTCTGTTTCCTCTGGAAGCAGTTTTTAAATCAATCCATGAGAGTTTGTTTTTTTATTCTCATGCTGTGTTTTTAGATGTCTTGAACCAGTCTATAAATCTGCTTATTTACTAAATGTAACCTGTTTATTTTGACTTTTTCTCTGTGTATAACTCCTAGAACTATTAACCAGAAGTTGGATCATTGACTTTGGTTATTAATTTTTTTGGCAAGGATACTGCTTGCTTGTTGTCGGGAAATATTTTTTTCCTTCATTGCAACTATTTAGGGATCTTATAACAAAGCACAGTAGTGGGGATGATATTTATTTACATTTGGAAAACTGTCAGAATTTCCACCAAGACAATAAAATTTATGACAGCAACCTTTTAATAACTTTAAAATACTTTTTGTTGTGTTTTAGTTTTTGAATTGCATTCTATTTTGGAAAGGTAACTGCTTAAAGACTACTTTCTTCATATGATTTTCAGACCAGAAAATATTTTTAAAACCTTGTATTTGGAGGTTATTGATCTAAAAATTGCTTTTTTTTTTTTTTTTGTAGGAGGCTGCCAGGAAATTTTACTGTGATTTTGAGTAGAGCTGTGCACTGTTGGTATTAGGAGCTCTTGAGAAATACAAGGGCAGCATTGGGTATTTCACTGGCAAGTACTGCCCACACCCTCAAAATTTAGGTTTAAGTTTTTAAAAGCAGAACATTTTTCATAAATGATTAATCTTTGTTCTTTAAAGTTTGTCTTCCTTATTTGCTAAATTCAACCTGGTAATGGAAAAGATTATGGGAAATAATCTATGACTTGGTACCTGCTTTTCCTCAACTAGCAAGATTAATATGCTAGCTGTAGAAAAAACACCGCTTGCTTTCAGTTCTGTGAATCCCTTAGTTGAGCAAATTGCCCAGAATACGCTGCTGGACGATTTACCTTTGGTGCACATCGGACCTTGTGATCAACTAAGCTTGGGCAATGTTGGGTTGACTAGAGTAAATCGTTTTCAAAGATTTTTTCTTGAAACCTGACCTATATTTAAACACCTATTGAAAGAAATAGGGTTCTATGACTTTTTCAAAATCAGCAAATCATCAACAACAAAAGCCAGCAGCCTGACGCTTTGTGTCCAGAATTTCAAAGCAGTAAATTAACTGAAAGGATGCCATCAGGCAGGCAACGTGGGGTCACAGGGGACCCTGTGAGTGCCTGCTAAGTCACTTCAGTTGTGTCCGACTCTCTGCAACTCCATGGACTGTGGCCCTCCAGGCTCCTCTGTCCATGGGACTCTCCAGGCCAGAATACTGGAGTGGGTTGCCATGCCCTCCAGGACGCTGAAGGAGCAATCCAACACCTATGAAGCAGCCCCCAGGGGAGCTGCTGCAGCCCAGGGCCAAATCATGGTCGTGGCAGAATGAAGAAACCCTCCAGCCCTTCCTTGCCGGCATCCTTCCTTGAGTCCTCAGCCTTTTCCTGCCCACTCTGCCTTCAGAGTGTGAGTGCAGCAAGCTAGTGGGGGAGGCTGGCATTTCAGGAAGGACAGTGGAGAAGGGTGAGGTCAGGTATCAGTGACGGGAGCCTGGAGATCAGAAAGGAACCCCGGGTCCCCTTTGTTCCTGCCCCTCCTCCCACAGGGGCAGAGTTCCACAGGGGAAGCTGCAGCCAGGCATAGGGACTTCTGGGGGTGATAAAAGTTGTTTATTTATTTATTTGGCTGTGTTAGGTCTTAGTAGCACCATGTGGGCTCCTCCTTGCACCGCACAGGCTCACTGTGGCGCTCTGGCTCAGTAGTTGTGGCACACGGGCTTAGTTGCTCCGTGGCATGTGGGATCTTCCTGGACCAGGGATCGAACCCACCTCCCCTGCACTGCAAAATGGCTTCTTAACCACTGGCTGCTGCTAAGTCCTTTCAGTCGTGTCCGACTCTGTGCGACCCCATAGACAGGAGCCCACCAGGCTCCCCCCTCCCTGGGATTCTCCAGGCAAGAACACTGGAGTGGGTTGCCATTTCCTTCTCCAGTGCGTGAAAGTGAAAAGTGAAAGGGAAGTTGCTGAGTCATGTCCGAATCCTAGCGACCCCATGGACTGTGGCCCACCAGGCTCCTCCGTCCATGGGATTTTCCAGGCAAGAGAACTGGAATGGGTTGCCATTGCCTTCTCCGTCTTAACCCCTGGACCACCAGGGAAATCCCATAGAGTGTTGCTTGTAAATGCAACAGCAGTGGTACTACAAATAGTATCTCTTAATGTAAAAAAAAAAAAAAAAGAATACATGAGAGATTGCCTTATATAACTTTTTAAAAAGCTTTAAATGTGTTTGGATGTGTCACTTTATATGAGGTCCAGCTTTGGGAATATTCAAAATTACAGTTTCCCTTGAATTCTGTTGATCAAAAAAGTCCCTTCATCTAAAACTATATCCTTAAAAAGGTGGGGGTGGAGGGGAAGGATAGTTGAACCCCCTCTCCATGAAGGCTTACTGAGAGCATGGAATACCTTTACAGTGACCAACTGGCCCAGTCTCCCCAGATTGAGGGGTTTCCAGGCATCTAAGACGGAGAAGGCAATGGCACCCAACTCCAGTACTTTTGCCTGGAAAATCCCATGGACAGAGGAGCCTGGTGGGCTGCAGTCCATGGGGTCTCTACAGTCGGACACGACTGAAGCGACTTAGCAGCAGCAGCAGCAGCCATCTAAGACACTCAGTTCTAAAGCTCAGCGACACCCAGGCAAACCCACTGAATGCCAGGCACCAGGCTAGATGTAGCAGAAAGTAGGCATCAAGGTCGGTGTTCCCCTGGCAGGGCCAGCCTTTCTGGGCAGGCTTGGGCGGCTGGCCACAGGAAGGCACTCTGGGAAAACAGACTCATGACTGGGGTACGTGAACAGCCCTCTGCTGCGGTGTTTGTGTTTGCTGTTGCTGTAGTCTTTCACTTACGCCCAAATGACTTTCCCAAGTTAGAGATGTGGCTTTTTACCCCCAAAGCTGCGATCTCACATCCAGACCCCTCTCCACACACACACACACACACACACACACACTCAACGTGGAAATCTCCCAAGCCCGCAACGTGGAAATCTCCCAAGCCCTCAAGAGTGTCTTACCTCCCACTTATTTCCCGCTCTTCCCACCCCCAGACCCTTGGGGGGTGTTGGATTTGGCCTCTTTATTGAGCACAGGGACAACTCCTACTCCTGCCATCCCTACCATCTGGTGTTACGGTGTGGGTGTGTGTAAGCGGTGTGGATGTGTGTAAGCGGCGAGGGAGTGCCAGCATCGGGGTTTGGCCACAATCAGTGTGTTCTCCGCATTGATAGGGCCCTGCATTAGGAAAACACACTTGTCCCACAAGCCCAGGCACCAAAGAGGGTTGTTTTGAGGGGTAGCCTCAAATCCCCAAGAAGACTTCTGCCTAACAATCTTGCTCACTATGCCCATTTAAACAAAACAAAACAAAACACCTGCTTAATGGTTATCCTTAAGTATCTATTCAGTCTGTCATGGTGACTTTAGTGTATCATTTAATAAACTGCTTTTCAACTTAAAACACTGTACTTTCCGGACATTAATTCATCCCTCCATCCATCTCACAGGTAGAGAATAGATGAGTGGCTTCCTCCCCACATCTAAAAATTGCAAAACCAGGATCAGAAATCCTGCATTACTAATTCCCCATCTGATAGATCATGGGTGATTTTAGAGGCTGCTGCTGCTGCTGCTAAGTCGCTTCAGTCGTGTCTGACTCGGTGCGACCCCATAGATGGCAGCCCACCAGGCTCCCCCATCTCTGGGATTCTCCAGGCAAGAACACTGGAGTGGGTTGCCATTTCCTTCTCCAATGCATGAAAATGAAAAGTGAAAGTGAAGTCGCTCAGTCGTGTCTGACTCTTAGCGACCCCATGGACTGCAGCCCACCAGGCCCCTCCATCCATGGGATTTTCCAGGCAAGAGTACTGGAGTGGGGTGCCATTGCTAGGTTGATATTTTCTTGGCTGAAATTATTAGTCGGTTAGGAGAGAATTGACAAACTTTGATGAAGACACATAACTTACTCATTTTTTACATGTTTTATGGATCTTGAGGATGGGGAAAGGAGCTTATATCGGTCTCAGGTCCCTTTTCTAAAAGACAAGACATGTCTAATAAACTTTGAATTGCACTTTGAGTTCTTTTTTTTTTTTTTTTTGAGGGGAGTCAATTTCAAAGACTGATGTGTAATGGTTGGGCAGCACGGGCTGAAGCGAATTCTAGATCCTATGTCGGACATTCCTGTTGATTTGCTGCACAAAGACAGGCAACGTGTCCAGATGCATTTTTCCTAAGCATTTGGTCGTTTATTTATAAAGTGGGAATTTGACACTTTTCTTTCTATGTCTCAGAGAGAGGCTGTGTTATTTGTAGAACTCTGATATTCTCCAGTAGAAACTGGCTCCCGACTGTACTGTATGTTCGGCTTTTAATGGTTTGACTGGATTATTTCTCGAAGTCTGACCACCAAAATGAGGAAGAAGAACAGAGAGCACGTGCCTATCAAAATAAGTGTTTCTGGTTGGATGCAGTATGGTAATGGTTGAAAATACCAATGAATTCACCTGAGTTCAAGTGCAGGTGTGACCTTGATTAAGTCATTTGACTTGTCTCAACCTGCTTCCTCCTCTGTACAGGGCTGGTGAAAAGATAATAGAAAATATGTTTCATAGGGTGGCAGTGAATGTTTGACTAGTTCTTCTGAATTCTATTATCCCTCTTCATTATAATATACAACAAAAGTCATCCGTTAACTAAAACTGTGGTAGAGGTTCATGCTTTGAAATTGCTTCTTCTGAGTCATTGCCCCATAAGCAAATCCCTTGAGTAATTCAGACCTTAAAAATAGGGACATTTGACTTGGGTGAAGTCATTTGCTAGCTTGTTCTTCTACCTCTGATTGGGAATCAATGCCATATTTTGGTAAGCTGATCTTTTCCTGCAGCATGGCTGGAGTCTAGGCCATGAAACATTTTCACAGGTAAATTTTCCATATAATGAGATCCTCACTAGCAAGCATATTACTGATGGTTTTTATTCTGTGGTAGGGGCTCAGAGAATTGCATTCCAGGAAAGACAAACCTGTTTTTACGATAGAAGTTATCACTGGGTGATAGCCAAGGTGACCTGCCGTGAACAGCTTCATTGTGCGATGGGATTACTGTGGTTCCTTTTTCTAACAAGATCCTTAAATTAGGAGTCCCAGGAAGCAAAAGGAATGACAAGGTACCCACTTAATGCAGGAAGTAGGGTGGGCTATGAAAGGTTGCTTTGGGAGCCCTTTATTGATAACAAGCCTTCTTCTCAACTGTGCCTGGACCCTATGTAACACCCAGGTGAATAATCCTAAAGGTGTGTGTGTAATGTGTGCACATTTATATTTAAAAGACAATATATTCTAGTGGTTGAGAATACCAACTCTGCTGCTGCTACTGCTAAGTTGCTGCAGTCGTGTCCGACTCTGTGCAACCCCATAGACGGCAGCCCACCGGGTCACCTCGTCCCTGGGATTCTCCAGGCAAGAACACTGGGGTGGGTTGCCATTTCCTTCTCCAATGCATGAAAGTGAAAAGTGAAAGGGAAGTCGCTCAGTCGTGTCCGACTCTAGCGACCCCATGGACTTCAGCCCACCAGGCTCCTCCATCCATGGGATTTTCCAGGCAAGAGTACTGGAGTGGGGTGCCATTGCCTTCTAGATCCAGACTATAGTTTGCACCCTAGTTCATCAACTTACATTGGCCAGATACCTTAGGTAGTAATTGAACTCTTTGTGTTCATTTTCCTTGTCTCATAGGAAACATTTTTCTTGTCTACCCTCCTCATAGGATTGTTGGGAGAATTTTAAGAGTTCTTGTGTGAAAGCCCTTAGCACAATGTTTGACACATGGTGAAAGAATTAGCTGTTACTGTTACTAGATTATAATCATGCTCTCAGGAGGGAAAAACAATGGATTAGAGTCTGATAATACCCTGAGCAAAAAAAAAATACAGACATCTGTCACTTAGCCTGTTAAAAGGTGCCACAGCCCTTGTCAATGAGGTGGCTGTGCTCCATGCGGACATCCGGGAATCTAGGTTCCTTGTATGTCATAGTTCGTATTCTAGGGCATATTCTGGGCATATTTTGAGTTCACTGATCTTCAGCATCCAACTGGCAGATAAGGAAAGAGGTTTGTTTGCTCAGGAGTTCTTAGAGACTGGAGCTTCTCCCACACTCCCACATTTCACTGGCTTCATTACTTTGCCCACATCCTGTTGACTTGATTTCACATTTGGTACTTCTCCCACATTTCCTTGGCCAAAACCAGTCACATGGCCCCACATACCTGCAGAGGAGACTGGGAAATGTAGTTTAGCTATGTGCCCAGGAGGCAGAGAAGAATGTAAATATTGGTCAGAACTTGGCTAAACCAATAGCAAATAGATGATTTTGACTTTGGTTTATGGTTTCACTATGAAGCATAAGCATTTTTCAGGTTAATTTTGAAAACTAATGGGAAAATCTACTCCCTTGTTTGGTGCACAATGCTCAAATTCTAATGTTCAGGCAGAACTTCAACTCCATTATCATTTCTGAGTAAAGTAATAATGAAAGGTAACATTTATGGAGCATTTACTGTATACCATCATACTAAGTGATTTACATGCTTATTTTATCTTATTTAATAAGATGAAATTAATTTATTCAGTCTCTACCACAGCCCTTATGGTGTAGTACCAGAGTTGTCTGAATTTGATGAAGAAAGTGAATTATGGAGAAGTTGTTAATCCAAATGAAACAAATATATATTTTCATTTGGAGTATATATATATATATATGAATTGATGAAGAATTACAGGATTAACAAAAATTAACAAAATTTACTAGAGAGCAAATTTAAAAGTCCTCAACTCTTTTCTTCTTAGGAAACCAAGTCTAGCTGTACACCAGAAGTGACTAAATCCAGGATAGGGTGTTCATTCTACCTGATGCAGCACTCATTAATTTGTTAGAAGCTGGGTTGTTTGTCAGGGAAACCTGACACATATGTGCATGGAAAAACACACATTGGTGTGTACTTTATCCTTTGGTTTATTTTAGTTTATTTGCTTAGCTAAACATGCTGTTACCAGGTTAACCATGCATGCTCTGTATTTCTCTAAAAAAGTAGCTTTTCTGTCTTAACCTGATATCTGTTTAGATATTCCTTGAAAAATCAGTTTCCTTACTTGCATTGGATCTTACCATTTTAATCACAGAGGTTAAATAATCTCACGTCACTGGGATGTGTGCTTTTGTCTTTTGAGTATAGCATCCTACAGAAAAAAGATAAAACCACAATTCCGTGAGCCCCTCTAGGTGGACAGCATCAAGACTGATCTTTGAGTCATGAGCTTATTAAGAGATTCTGCATGATCAGTTAAAATGAGTCAGCTCCTTGCCATCTTTATCGGTTCCATAGACTCCATGGAACAAAGAGAAGCTTGTAAAAGCAGTGAAAAAGCTGAGATTTAAACAGATGTCAGATGGAAGCAGCAGAAGTGTGATAGTATGAAGGGTTTTGATAGGCCATGGACTAGCTGAGTAATTAGAACTTCTGTGTGCCGGGGAACCTGCACTGTTGGCCAAGCCTCAAGACGCTTGGACGTGTGCCCAGTTGTGCATGGCCTCATCTGCCTTCCGAAAAGTCTCAGTGTGGCAGCTAAATAAGGAGAATATCTACCTCAGAACATTCAGCGTTAGGGCCACGGCCTCATTTTATAAAAACAAGAGGGGCTTCCCTGATGGTTCAGTGGGAAAGAATCTGCCTGCCAATGCCGGAGACAGGGATTCGATACCTGGTCCTGGTCCAGGAAGATCCCACGTGCCGTGGAGCAACTAAGCCCAGGCACCACAACTGTTGAGCCTGTGCTTCAAGACAAGAGAAGCCATTGCAGTGAGAAGCCAGCACACCCCACCCGGAGAGTAGCGCTCACTCACCACAACTAGAGAAAAGCCCGTGCAGCAACGAAGGCCCAGCATAGCCAAAAACAAATAAATAAATCTTAAAAAAAAAAAAAAAAGAGGAGAATTTAGACTAACCATCAGAGCTATCTATTACTGATGTCACGACTAGGTCTCAGAGTATCTTCCACTACATGAAGTTATAATTTTCCTTATCATATTTTTTCTTTAAAGTGATCTTCATTGAATTGAAAAGGTGACATTGCTTGCCTTGAGGATGTGTAACCAGAGCCCTGGGGTACTGAGGTGAGCCCCAAGGCCAAGCTCAAGGCAAGGGCCAGGCAGGAAATGCAAGTATCCAGGGCCAACTTTTTGGACCGTTGGCATTGGTAATATATTGTGTTGGCCAAAAAGTTCATTAGGGTTTTTCCATACCATCTTATGAAGTTCTTGGCCAACCCAATAGTGACTTGGGACTTGGGACCTCATTCTTAAGAGCTGGGGATCCTCTTAACATATCAGGAACCAGGAACAAGTGATTACCTATATCAGCTGGGTAATTGCACAAACTGCAGGACTTTTCTCTGTAGATTATTTGGCATTGTTTAGAAAAGACTAATTTCTTAAATATAGTGATATATTTTGCTATATGTTTCCTGTAAGCAGGAATGCTTTAGGTAAGATTTTTCTTAAGAAACAAGAAAACTTTTTTGAAATTAAAAACAAATAAAAACTTCATAAATCCGTCTATATCCTTTGATTTTAACTTAGTAGCAAATAACGAAGAAGGCAATGGCACCCCACTCCAGTACTCTTGCCTGGAAAATCTTATGGATGGAGGAGCCTGGTGGGCTGCAGTCCATGGGGTCGCGAAGAGTCGGACACAACTGAGCAACTTCACTTTCACTTTTCACTTTCATGCATTGGAGAAGGAAATGGCAACCCACTCCAGTGTTCTTGCCTGGAGAAACCCAGGGACTGGGGAGCCTGGTGGTCTACCGTCTATGGGGTCGCACAGAGTCGGACACGACTGAAGTGACTTAGCAGCAGCAGCAGCAGCAGCAAATAACAACTCTGAGAATCCATCATGCAAGAAAATATACACCTTATAATCAGGGATTCAAAATTATGACCATTCAGTATCTGTGTCTCTTCTCTGGGAAATATCAGCAAACATAATTTTATGTTAAAGTGAGAAATGACTGCTTATTTTTGTGATGCGTAACCCAATATGGTTGTTCTCATTCCACGAGTTAAATTGAGGGTGTTTTCGGTTCTTATAGCACGTCGGTCTGCTGTGTTTTCAATTTTATGACCACAGACATGCATTTCACCCCTTGTCTAATTCACACTCAGCTCAATTTTAACACTAGGAAAGAAACCTCTTTTCTCTGTCTGTGCTCTAGGACAAATCGATGTCATTATTCCCCTTTAGGCTTCTAGTCCAGTTTGGGTTTGGATTTCTAATCAAGAGTAGGGTGCCTGCAACAGACACATAATTTCTAGGCTGGGACTACACAGCTGTAACCCCCCTGCCAAGCTCCTTAGAGATCTGGGGGGAAGGGGGGTAGATATCTGTTTTCCATCATTTTTTAATTTTTTCCTATTCATATTTCATCAGAACCTGTTCTTTCTTCCCTCTTTCAAGGAAGGATGGTCCTCCTGGAGCTCAATCATTTCAGCCTTCATATTTGTAGAGAAAAAAATATCACAGAGATGGTGCTTGTCTTCAGTCTGAAGGCTCTGCAGACTCGTCAGTATAAGATATTCTTGCTGCCACCTACTTGTTCAGTGGGCTTCTGTCTGCTGCCTGTTTTTCTAGGCAACGGCACCACAGGAAGAAAGGAAAGTTTAAATGTGGAAATGACTTCTTATGCGTCAGAGGCTGTGAACTTGAAAGTCATTTTGCTCCCCAGTCTGCTCGAAAATAATCCGCTTTTCCTCTCTCAGTCTTTCAATTATTGAATTATTTGTAAGAGGATCCCCTACTCGTACTCTACCCTATGATGGCTTTCTTGCCATCAAATGTTGTAAATTGTTCATTTCCACAGTCAGTTGTAGATTTCATACCCTAGGTCTCACTCCTTATTTAAAAATTATTTTTATTTTTTAAATTACTGCTACAGTTAGTCCTGATATTCCGGGAAATAGGCACACTGACATTTAAATGAATCACAGTTCAAAGCACTTAGGACCAATCAGTTACATGAACTAAAGTTATTTTTTTTTTTCTATTATAGGCATAAAATCATATGGATTCAGTTTTCCAATGGCCTAAGCAACTGTTAGCAGTAACCTCTGAAGTTCATACTTTGCCCTTTGCAACAAACAGAGTCAGTGTCAGAGGTATAGTTGAAAGTTTGGTTTCATTTAGTGTTGTAAAATTTCATAATGGTGTTCTTAATTTCTCCAAGCCCAGATAACCACAAATGAGTACAGTATGTATTAGTGGTATTTAATGATAGGTGCTTAGGGTGCAAGAAAGGGCAGAGTGGTTTTCATGTATTTCTCGGATTTACAGTTTTGTGGTCATGAAATATCTATCATTTATTTGCAGGGTTTTTATTAATACTATTGCTGTTTGCATTGCTTCTGAATGCATTCTGTATATCATGAAAAAGCCCACCATCTTTAAATATACAGTCAAAAGATTATGTAACAGAGTTAAATCAGTAACTGAACAGATGGGCCCATTGTAGGGTCATTATGTGATTCTGCTGGTGTGCTGTTTCTGAAGTGTGAACTATTCATTCTGTTCAGATGGCTGGGAAAGCAGCCTCCCCCCAAAGATCTAGATCAATGCAACACTGTCCAACACTAATGTCGTGTAAACTGCAGATCTAATTCAAAATTTTCTAGTAGCCCCATTTAAAAGGTGAAAGAAAAGCGCTATGGTTCCTTTAACTTAATACATCGAATACCGTCCTTTCAACGTGTAATCAAACTAAAGCTATTAAGGAGACGTTTATTTTTTTGTACCAAGACTTTGATAGCCAGTGTGCATTTTACTCTTGGAGCAATCTCAGGTCAGACTGACCACATTTCAGATGCCCTGTAAGCCACACATGGCCAGTGGTTGCCGCACTGAGCAGCGCAGGTCTAATGTTTTCACAAAGGAAGTCCATTAATGGCTTGATGGCAGCTTCAGATAGGAAGAAGAAAGAATCATATGAAATGTTTGCTCATTTACAGAAAAAGAAGTGTCAGTTCAGCTGCCGTCCTGTCCAATCAAAATGTTGACAGGACTTTCTGGAAAATAGAGCTTTAATTTTTTAAATTGTTAATTTATACAGGTCAAACGCTGCTCCGTAGAAGGATTGACTTTATTTTTATGGAAAAGCAAACAAATGCAGATTTAATGTTTGTCATTACTTAAAGGAAATTAAAAAGCAACATGTGAGAACCTTAATGTAAAGGATTCCTTTTTTTCACTCCTTTATCTGGGTCTGCTGTTGCCATAGCTACAGGGAAGCGATCCAGTAGAAATTAAAGACTTCAATTACAGTTCCAAAACTTCTTTAGTTATCATATTCCTTTTCAGCAAACAGTTGTTTTTATTGTATTGGGCTTTTTCCCACTGAAAGTGTGGAAGTTTTGACTAATGAAGGCATATGTTCTTATTTAGTATGGTCAGTGGGGCATTAATGCCATTTTGAATGCTTTGAAGCCCTTGCTTACAGCAAGTATGAGCCATAATTAACAAAAACTCCTAGCCAAAACCTGTCATGGAATCTTTATTTGTGATGATTTTCCTCCCTCAGTGTTTCCTCTAGAATATGTGCTATTTTATGTCATTCTGTTTTGGAAGTCCAAGAGTTTTTACTGTAATTCTAAGGTGATAACAGGCTCTGTCTTTGTGACCAATTAAGAGTTGTTGCCAACCAGATGGCCCTCACTGTGAAGAAGCTAAGACCTTTGAGCTCAATACTGTTGATTGGAGATGGAGGTCTTGCTAGGTTATTACCCTCACTGGACAACTGATAGTGACACATGCTTGGAATTATTTTGGAATGTCTCTGCAAACCCACAAATGTCTCATCCTTGAGATGTCAGGCTCTCATAAAGTCTTTGCATCTTTTTGAAAATTAATAACTTAATCTTAGGGGGCTTCCCAGGTGGCTTGGTGGTAAAGAATCCATCTGCCAATGCAGGAGATGCAGGTTCCATCCCTGGGTCGGGAAGATCCCCTGGAGGAGGAAATGTCAACTTGCTCCGGTATTCTTGCCTGGAGAATCCCACAGACAGAGGAGCCTGGCGGGCTACAGTCTATGGGATTGCAAAGAGTTTGACATGACTGAGCAACTGAGCATGCATGCAACTCACACTTACGGTGTGTGCGTTCTAAGTCGCTTCAGTCGTGTCTGACTCTTGGAGACCCTGTGGACTGTAGCCTGCCAGCCTCCTCTGTCCATAGGGTTCTCCAGGCAAGAATACTGGAGAGAAATTGATGAAGCTTCTCTCCTTAACCGAGTATTTAGCCAGCTTTCTTCTGAACAAGGCCTGAACCTTGACCTTCAATGTCTATCCTTGCCTGGCTTGCCTTTAGCAAGAGTCCTCCTGTGTCAGTTTATAGAGAAATCACCCACCTTTGCTGTCTAATCACCCTCAATACCCAATCAAGTTCCACATCCCCCAACTTTGATGGATAAGCTCTTGACCTGCTCTTCGCAAGAATCCCCCACCCTTGCTATCTCCTTGTAGTGATTTTCCACCCACTGACCCCTCTCTCTGCTCATTGGCTGTAAATCCTTACTTGTCTTTCTGTGTCTAGAGCCGAGCTTGATCTCCCATCCATTACAACAGTGTTGACTCCCTAGTGCAATTGTTGTTTAGTGGCTCAGTCGTGTGCGACTCTTTGTGACCCCATGGACTGTAGCCCACCAGGCTCCTCTGTCCGTGGGATTCTCCAGGCCAGAATACTGGAGCGGGCTGCCATTTCCTCCTGCAGGGGATCTTCCTGACCAGTGATGAGCTTGATCTGTTCCCCATTACCACCCCCTAGTGCTATAGTTCTGAATAAAATCTCCTTTACTGTCTTAACAAGTGTCAGAATAACTTTTCCTATCATCTATACTAAGGTAAAAAATAAATAAGAATACCTTTCTCCCAACAAGATAATGAGTTGCATAGGAATCCCATGTATTAAAACTTTGGGTTAATTTTATTGTATAATGGTACACAGGAAGTTCTTATTTCATTCCATAAAAGCAGTACTTTAGCTAAAGTCAAGCTTATGGCAGAAAGTGAAGAGGAACTCAAAAGCCTCTTGATGAAAGTGAAAGTGGAGAGTGAAAAAGTTGGCTTAAAGCTCAACATTCAGAAAACGAAGATCATGGCATCCGGTCCCACCACTTCATGGGAAATAGATGGGGAAACAGTGGAAACAGTGTCAGACTTTATTTTTCTGGGCTCCAAATCACTGCAGATGGTGACTGCAGCCATGAAATTAAAAGACGCTTACTCCTTGGAAGCAAAGTTATGACCAACCTAGATAGCATATTCAAAAGCAGAGACATTACTTTGCCAACAAAGGTTTGTCTAGTCAAGGCTATGATTTTTCCTGTGGTCATGTATGGATGTGAGAGTTGGACTGTGAAGAAGACTGAGCACTGAAGAATTGATGCTTTTGAACTGTGGTGTTGGAGAAGACTCTTGAGAGTCCCTTGGACTGCAAGGAGATCCAACCAGTCCATTCTGAAGGAGATCAGCCCTGGGATTTCTTTGGAAGGAATGATGCTAAAGCTGAAACTCCAGTACTTTGGCCACCTCATGCAAAGAGTTGACTCATTGGAAGGGACTTGATGCTGGGAGGGATTGGGGGCAAGAGGAGAAGGGGACGACAGAGGATGAGATGGCTGGGTGGCATCACTGACTTGATGGACGTGAGTCTGAGTGAACTCTGGGAGTTGGTGATGGACAGGGAGGCCTGGAGTGCTGCGATTCATGGGGTCGAAAAGAGTCGGACACGACTGAGCGACTGATCTGATCTGATCTGATCTGATGGTTAGAACTGAAGTTCATACTTATTTAGCAAGTACACTCATCTGTTACGCTAATTTTATGTAGACACTTTATTATACTTACTACCAATGTATGGGCTTCCCGGGTGGCTCAGCAGTAAGAATCTACCTGCGATGCAGGAGCTGCAGGAGACATGAGTTCAATTCCTGAGTCAGGAAGATCCCTTGGAGGAGGGCACAGCAACCCACTCCAGTGTTCTTGCCTGGAGAATCCCATGGACAGAGGAGCCTGCTGGGCTACAGTCCACGGGGTTGAAAAGAGTCAGGCACTGCTGAAGCGACTTTAGCACACATGCATGTACCGCCAATGTGTAAAAACTGGCCTAAAACTACAAAAATCTTATTTATAAAATACCAGATTTCCATAGTCTTAACTGTGTCTGCAGGAGTAAGGTGTTTTCAGTTTACAGCACAGTGTTTGCCTCCAAATACGTGGGCAGGTATATCTCCCAGTGATGTTCTCCGCTGTTGCTGCTGCTGCTAAGTCGCTTCAGTCATGTCTGACTCTGTGAGACCCCATAGACAGCAGCCCACCGGGCTCCTCTGTCCCTGGGATTCTCCAGGCAAGAATACTAGAGTGGGTTGCCTTTTCCTTCTCTACTGAGCTGCAAACTTAATTCAAGATCAGGCTTAATTTGTTTTAACCTTCTTTCAGGAAGTCCATAGGAGGTGGCTTGGAAAGTGGCTCTCTCAATGGATACTAAAATGAAGATGAGAAAGCATTCCATTTAACCTTTGAACAGTTTTTTAACTGCAGCGAGAAGCTTGTATAAATGCCAGGCTCATCTGGAGGGCTTATTTCTTTCGACAGCCCTGACCCACGTTGCACACCTTCCTGACTGCCTAACACCAGTATTGTCCTAGATTAAGATATGGGTACGCAGGTTTGTCTATCAGTCTGTTTCCTGCCAGAATGTCTTTCTTCATTCAAAGTTTAGTTATTTTAAAAGTTATGCTAAAGAGAGAAAGACAGCAGAATAATATGTAGTTTCAGTATTTCTTTTTTCTGAAGATAATTATGGAACCTTCCTGGAGAAACACCTTCCACAACTGGACCAGCTCTTTCTGGACACCAGCGGTGCCCTTCTGCAACTGACTAGGGCCTGTTCACGCCAGCAGCCTGATCATTCATTCCCTGTTCAGAGTTGAGTCTTAGAGTGAAACTACTTTCAATCTCCATGTTAAAACCTCAACAAATTTCTGTTTGTGTTTATTAGATTGACCAAAAACTTCGTTCAGGCCTGTCTTTACTATCTTACAGAAAATAGAATAAGATATTTCATGATTTTAAAAAAAGCTAGCTCTTTTCAAAAATGACTCTGCCGAAGCAATGAAATAAAAGTTTTTTGTTGGGGCTTTTGCTAAAGGATCATGTATTGAGTGTGTACTATATGCATATCTCAACAGGCTATAGACAAGAATGATAGTAATTCAGTGACACTTTTTATTTCTTTCTGAAAGAAGCCAGGGCAGAATCACATATTCACATCAGAAAAGTGACGGCCTTGTGACTGGGGGTAGCGTGGAGGCTGGTTTTCACTTACTTACCTGCTTATGATCCTTTTATTTCTTCTGCCGCATTAAAAAAAATTTCTTCTTATAAAGCTGGATAGTTCAAGGAGAGGTAGACGATGGTGGGTGGGGGCCAGCTTTCTCCCCTCGCTGGTCCCACTGGAGAGCAGAAAAGACTTGGAGATGGAGTTTGGGCAAAGCCTGGACTTCCACGTGGAGTAAAGTAGGCGAGAGGACAAAGCTAAAGCCTTCATCAGGACACGTCATGAATCATAACTGTGATGGGCAGACTAATTTGATAGATGCCCTTTCTGCATCTGCTCTTAAATTTTAAATTTGAATGCTATTATTACAACGAGCTCTTTATCTTTCACAATGAACATGTGGATGACCCCTTTTTCCAGGTGAAATCTCTTTCTACTGGATGCTGTTGGTACAGCTGGTGTAGCCGGGTCCTGGATGCTGGCGGTACAGCTGGTGTAGCCGGGTCCTGGATGCTGGCGGTACAGCTGGTGTAGCCGGTCCTGGATGCTGGCGGTACAGCTGGTGTAGCCGGTCCTGGATGCTGGCGGTACAGCTGGTGTAGCCGGGTCCTGGATGCTGTTGGTACAGCTGGTGTAGCCAGGTCTGTGGCACAGCCACCTTCTGGGAATGATTCTCTAGACAAAATGTCCTGAAGAAATAACCAATCTTTTGATTCTTCACATTGTGAATTTCTACAAAGTGGTGGTGAGGATCAAGAGACTAACCTCTTGACTCTGTATAAGATAAATACAGAAGGAGGGCAGAGGAGTAAGAAGGAAGCTGGTTGGACAGTCTCTGGTGGATGCAGAGTATACAACGGGTGGAGGATGAACTCAACACTACAATTGTATTTCATCTCATGATAGTTAAGAAATAATCTCTGTTCTTCCTGGCATCCTCATGAGTTCTTCATTTTTTTTTTCTTTCGTTCCCTTTTGGCTCTTCCTAGTTTCATCCTTGCATCTCACTCATTTCCAATCATGTTTTCTTCCCTGTGTTTTAGTGACACACACAGAATCCTACCACCGTCACCCAGCATGCAGAGTCAGACAAGCTCTGACACATGTACCCCAAGGCTGCCAAAGTGCGCCACGGAAAGCCAAACAGAATCCGTAAGCTTTGATTCATCATTTCTACCCCACGGTGTCCAATCCGAGGCTCTTACACGATACATCCTTTCCATCTGTCTATTTGGCAAAAACAACAGAAAGAGGAGAGCCCATGTCTAAAGGCATTGGTGCATTTTGTCCAGTGAAATGTTCAAATTTAGAAAATAACATACCATGGAATCATCAAAGCAGATTTTATATTATTTTTTAATATAAAAAATTAACCCAACATTAACTCACAGCAGTACATGTAGGAGAGCCAAGATCCATAAAATTAGGTAAAAGCTCATGTGCCTGGTCCCTGACCCTGTCTTGCCTCACATCCCAAGTGAGTGTTTTTCTTTTCCCTGTGGGAGAGTTTGTTTTGCCATCACGTTGCATAGTGTCCAAAGCCCGTGGCTTGTCATGTTGACTGCCCTGCCTCTTGGTTGGGTGAATTTTTGAGAAGCTTTTCTTGGTTCCAGACCAGCCTATTACAGAGGCTCCAGTGAGAAACAGTCAGATATACTCGACATTCCTGTTCCAAGGAAGACGGCTGAAACTCATGGCCTCATGAAAACACTGACACCCGAATAAAAAGCTTTTGTGAGAGAAGAGATCCAGAGGACAAGTCATCAACAAGCCTTCGACATCCTTTGTGAGGCAGTCATGATTTATTCCTTCTAAGCTTGACAGTTTCTAATCTGAACCTTTCTCTTCTCTCTCATGCTAGGCCCTGTTCCTTTCTACTGCTCCAGATCACTCTGGGTGCTAAATTAGATCATTTGGCAGTGAAAGCACAGTGAGAGAAAAAAAAAATCACCCATCCAGTTATTCGAGGTTTAGAAGAAGCTAAACTTAGGTTCATTTAAAGTAGCTCCTCTCTCTTTTCTTGGAGCTTCTAAAACAGCCCTCTTTTATTTTGTATGTAAGGAAACTGAGTCCCCAAGAGGTTCCTTGTTGAAAGTAACAGACTCAGATATGGCAGATCCAGAAGTGGAATATCCTGTCCTAAGACAACCACCTCCTTCCTTCAACTGCTTTAATCAACAAAGCAAAAATGCTTTTAGGTTGGAAAAAGGAAACTTCATCGTAATAGGTCTCCACATTAGAATAACAATATGGGGGGTGCATTTTTAGGTCAGGAATACTTTCTCACCATCTTATCTTCAGTGTGTTGTCAACTGATACACCAACAATACCTCTAGCAGAATTGAACAGTCCAGTGGACGGGACCTGCAAACAGAAAAATGTAGGGACCGGAATTCAGACTTAGCCATGTATTGGTTAGCCAAAAAGTTCGTTTGGGTTTTTTCATAAGATCTTACAGAAAAACTTTTTGGCCAACCCAATGTAAGAATAACCCACCCACCGTGGGACATTACTAGCTTATTAACTGGAACCCTTGATCTTTACATTAAAAGTCTGAGCAAGCTGATTTTTAGAATAACTAGACTCAACAGGATTCCATTCGGAATCCTTTCCAACTTGTTCTCAGCAGTGGCTGGTCTCTGGGTTTGGTGCCTCTGTGCTCACTGACCCTCTGGCCATTGTCTGTGTCTTCCTTGTGACCCCTGACTCCGTATGGACCCCTAGTGTTCCTTGCTCTATTTGTCTAGAAGTGGCCAAGCTGTGGTTATATTATCTTATAAGTAAAGAATACTCCTTGGCAGGAGCTAATAAAGACTCTACCGTTCATGAGAACTGACTTTGGCCAAAGAATTAGCATATCTCCAGGGAAACGTAGAACCCATGGTGTTCTCTGGAAATCATATAGATTCAGAATCATATGGAAAATCAAGATCTCTGATGTTTTGATAATAATCCATGGGAGGAAGTACATGGTGAAACAGCTAAGATTACAGATAATGAGCATGGCTGTTGATGAGAACTGTGAAGGCCGTGGCTTTGTCCTGTTAAAACACATGCACTTGCACACACATACCCATTCACGTATGTGCACGTTGTTAACTAGTGAATTTATGGGGAGGGAGTCCCTTTGATCAGAGTGAGCATCACTTGTTAAATCTGCACCTGTGGTACAACCCAGGAGATTTGTTTATCTCACTTGAACACATCAGCCCAGAGGTCCTGCCAGAGATGTGTATATTTCATTAGGTGGAAGATATTGAAAATGAAACAGAAAATGTTCCCCTTATTTTTCTAAGTAGCCACAGACCTAACGTCCTGAGCATGGTTTGTCTGGTATAATTACAGAATTGCCAGAAAGGACGAAATGAAATGTTGAAAAGGACAGAGATAAGATGCTGATATATTAGAACATACTTCAGAGGTCAGGACTCTTTAGACTAGAAAGGTGAAAACTCTACTAAATATTCCAGTTCTGTTTTCAAGTAGGGAGTGGCCTTGTTTAATAAATATTGGTGTTCTGGATTTAGAACTCAGTTTCCTCACCACCCCCATGAAATTTGAAGGAACTATATTTTTATTCAGAGAGGAGAGGGAGGGAGATAAAGAATTGGATTGGACGACTTTTAGTAAACTTAATGACCCAGGAGATGCTGTAGGTTGAAAGTATGAACTGTTCAGATATATTCTTAAATGAATAGACCCAGAGTGTATCCTTGAGTTGGAGTCAAAGAAAGCTATAAATTATGCCTTCATGTCAGAAACAGACTACATGTTGAGTTTAAAAAAAAAGATCTGACTTAATCCATCTGCTTTGGGGCCCATTTATTATATTTACATTTTTAGATACTTGATATTTGCCAGAAGCTAGTACATTGATCTCTTTTTCATTCTGTCTCTTTCCTTTTCTCTGTCTCTCTCTCTCTGTCTCTCTCTCTCTGACACACAGACACACACACACAGGTTCTTCTGATTTATTATATTTACATTTTTAGATACTTGATATTTGCCAGAAGCTGGTACATTGATCTCTCTCTCATTCCCTCTCTCTCTCTCGCCTTCTCATACACACACACACACACACACACAGAGTCTTCTGCACTCATGATTTATGATCTAGTGGAGCAGGCAAACATATAAGTAACTAACTTTATAAAGCTATATATAAATGAAGTAAATGCCATGTAAAGATTGACAATTGTCTGTGGAAATGATATTGAAGAAAGGAATGATTGACTCTGATATGAGAGGCAGAAATGCTGTCTCAAAGACCTTAGCACCTGAGCTGCATGTTGAAGGATAAGGGGGAATTAGGAGAGAGGTGTGCATGGCCTGAGGAATCAATCCAAGCAAAGCAGTAGGGAAGTGATGCTCAGGACCTGGGCAGGATGCAGAGAAAGGCGGGCAGAAGAAGCAGCTGGAAAAGGACCTAACACAAATCAGACACAGGTAGGGGTTTAGACTTATGGTTGTAGGCAGTGGGAGTCCTTACTGGGTTTTGAAGATGGAAGTGGCATGATTTTGTCCATGTTTTAAGAAGCTGTCTCTGGAGCAGTGTAGGGAAGCAAGTAGGGAGCCAACAAATGTGGATTGGAGCTGCTGAGCTGTGGCAGATTCACTGATTGGTGACCAAGTGCCTGTAAAACTTAGCCTCTGAGGGTTGCCCCACCCAGGAGTCCATGGGTGGCTCCAGGCATTGACACAAGTATCGATCCTTTTCACGTCAGGAGAGTATCGATCCTTTTCATGTCGGGAGTTTCCAACATGACATGGAACTTTGTGACCACCTTAGCACTACAAAGCTGAGGCAACTGCTACACATTTTGATTCAATTTAATTCACCTTTCTTCTTGTGACTCTTCTGTATTTATATTTTGGCCAAAATAACTCTGCCATCTGAACTTAATATTCCCCAAGGGAATTCAGGCTTCTCTTGTGTTTTTGCTGAAATTCATACCCTTGAGAGTTTCTGTGAGCCAATTTTAACACCTCCTTGTAACACCCTAAAACCTTTACATGCACTGAAAAATGGGTAACGCTCATAAGAACCTGTTCAACCATATATAAAAATGACAAGGATGATTACACAAAATAAAACTAAAACGCAGCACTTTGCTTGTAGTGTTAACCGTCCATAGCACTCAGTGCAGGCTGCCTTGTATTCATGTCGCTGTACCCCAGGCCTCTTTCCACGTCTAGACAGTCAGTTGCTTGAGGACATATACACTTTATTCATCTTTCAATTGTCCCCAGGTTAAGGGAAAAATTAGTCTGGTATTGTTAAAATGATAAGGAAAATTTTATTCAGGACTATTGCACTAGAGGGAGAAGGAAATGGCACCCCACTCCAGTGCTCTTGCCTGGAAAATCCCATGGATGGAGGAGCCTGATAAGCTACAGTCCATGGGGTCGAAAAGAGTTGGACCCGACTAATCGACTTCACTTTCACTTTCTTTATTGCACTAGAGAAGGGGGCGACAGAGGATGAGATGGTTGGATGGCATTACTGACTCAATGGACATGAGTTTAAGCAAACTCAGGGAGATAGTGAAGGACAGGGAAGCCTTGAGTGCTGCAGTTCATGGGGTCACAGAGTCGGACATGACTTAGCAACTGAACAGCAGCAGTATTGCACTAGGGGGTCCACACTATTGTAATAGGCAAGAGATCAAGCTCAGCTACGAGTCCAGCAGGACAAGTGGGAATTTACAGCTGATGAGCTGAGGAGGGGGCTCAGGGATGGAAAATTATGAAGAGGAGACATCAAGGATGGAGGGATCCTTGGGACTTCCATGGCAGTCCTGTGGTTAAGACTCCACACTCTCAAGACAGGATATACGGGTTTGATCCCTGGTCGGGGAACCAGATCCCATGGTGCAGCCTATAAAACAAACAAAAAACAAAACAAATCAAATCAACAAAAAGTGGGGGATCCTTGCTAACCTGACCTCACAGGCCTTGCTCAAGGCAGGCCAAGTGAGGGAGATAAGGTATTTAATCAGATATTGAGGGTAATCAGATATCAAGGGTAGGAGAGTTCTTGATAAACTGACCGGCAGGATTCTCACTGCAAATAACTCAGCAGGCCAAGGTCAGTGAGACATAGTGGAAAAGAGGGTCAAAGGAGTCTGACTGATGTTGGGTTGATGAGAGAGTCTTGTCAGCTACAAGGCTGAGTATTGCTTGTTCAGTGTTTGAGAGAGAGGGAAAGAGTGTGTGTGTGTGTGTGTGTGTGTGTGTGTGTGTGTGTGTGTCCTGTAATGCCCCATGCAGTTTGCTTCTGAACCGAGAGGCAGCATCAGAGATTTGTGTAACAGTCAAGGGAGCTCTAGGGGGAGGAATTGGCCAGTATATTAATGAGGGCAGAGGGAAGGGTCTATTGAGAACATGGTTCAAATCAGAAACATTTACCCAGTTTACTTACACTTTGGTAAAAAAAAAACAAAAATGACTTTTTGGTTTTGATTTTAATTTGAGGAAACATTAACTTTTAAAGAAAAATCAGTTTTCCCTCAGTAGTTTTCATGATTCTTGATGCCCTATTGGTATATTTTTAAAAATAAATATTGCTAACAGTAAAAAACTATCTTCAGCATCAAATGATTTAAAGTAGCCTATCAAGATACTAAGGGCTTCCCTGGTGGCTCAGCAGGTAAAGAATCAGTCTACCAGTAGAGGAGACGTGGGTTCGATCCTTGGGAAATCCCATGGACAGAGAAGCCTGGCGGGCTACAGTCCATGGGGTCACAAAAGAGTCTGACACGACTTAGTGACTAAACCACCACCACCACCAAGATACTAAACATAAGAATGTCTGTTTTACTTTTTATAATTAGGTATGTGTCTTTTGAGATATCTTTGTTAAATGTGTCTTCTTTGAGAAAAAAAATTAAGTATCCTATCAGGAATTTTATAGAAGGGAAAAGGAATGAAAAGGCTCTGATGGAACCATGAACTGAAATAGAAAAGTGCATTATTTTCTATGTTCATTCTTGAAAAAAGACTTCGAACGAGCAACATGTATAACACATATAATGTGCCATGTATTTCCTGTTGGTCTTCAGACCTTGAAGAATTAAGGAGAAATTGAATAAAGATGGATAATATCAAGCATGACTCTTTATAAAAATGTGGATGAGATATTCCAGCTCTAGGACCTTGTTGCCATGCAGATGTGAATTGTTTAACTTGGAGAAGGGTTCATGGCGGTCAAAATTTTGTTCAGCAGAAAACAGGAACTTAACAGAAAGTGCTCAGAGTTTCTCCCTGTGTTAGACCCCAGGACTCCAAAGAAAGGGGTTTCCTCTGAAACAGAAATGTGTTCAAATGTTAGTAAGCTAAAAACTCAGTGATTGAAGTTTCAATATTCTTTTTATTCTTGTGGTATCACACAAGGTTAATTGTTGGCTTGCCTTTGGGGACAATGGGTAAGGTCATCAGACTGCTATTTTGCTGTTAGTTCCAACAGTACACACCCACAAGGCAACTCAAAGGTCTCTACAGTATACTGGGGCTTTTATGAGCTGAAACCAGCAACCCTGCCTCCCACTGACTTTTCACAGTTGTGCATGAGGACTTTTTCATCTGGAAAAGAATAATGTGTCTAGTCTAGGTGGAGTCGTCAGGGAAGAAAGAGTCCAGGCGCCCAGACTACTGGTTTCTCCTCTTCCACCTCCCCCTGTCTCTGGGCTGTGGAGCTTGGTCAGCCCTTTCTTTCTCTTCTGTGTGAGTCAGGTCATAAAGTGGCTGAGCTTGTTTCATTGGCAGCGTTGAGATTTTTGCCAGCCGAGTAACTGTTTCGTTACAGCCAACGTAGAGCATTGGGAATGCGAGATGCTGCTGGGGGTTGGGGGCAGGAGGTCCCCTCATTCAGGAGACTTCGTGGGCTTGTGCTGGAGGAGTCATGAGCTGTACATGCAGGAACACAATTTATCTTTTGCTTTTAAGAGTCCATTCATTTCCCTCCTACCTTCTTCACCCCACGGTGCCCCGCTGAGATCATAATTCTCTGTCGAGTGACATTCTGTCGCCATGGAAATGAGAGCATTGAATCTGGAATTTTATGAATGCACTGTACCAGCCAGTGGTCTCAATGTAGAAGAGGTAGGAAAAAAAAAAAGACCTTGACAGTGATTCGCAAGGTTTAATCTCCTACTAAATCTTTTGTTCTTTTGCTGACTTTTTAATTTAGAAACAAAAAGTCCACCATGGAATAGTAAGTCAGGGAGCCAAGGACAAGTAATGCTTCCTGAGGGCATGGAAAGTGGATGTTAGACATATGCTTGTCCCTTTAGTCTCTTACGGTTGCAAGAAATTCCTGAAACCTGAAAATATAGGAATAAATGGCCAGGCACCGAATTCATGGTTAATGTAACTGGTCTTGTCACTTGGGTGCTTTTGTGTATCCTAGACAGACTTATCAGTATAACCAGGTACAAACATGCTCAACATTATTCTACTTTGCATCTTAAAAGTTAATAATTTGTATCTTTCACGAGTGTTATCCTCCTCTTCCACGCAACTCAGATTTGTGTCTTGCATCTTCCCTTTCTTGGGTGGAGTTCAGAAACTGTTGGTGGTACATAGCCTCTGAAAAGTCAGAATAATGGGCAGCAGTGCCAGCAGAGACTGAAAACAGAGTCAGTGTCTGTGGCTGCAGTTCAACTGGCATCAAAACCTAACTTCCTGTTTAGGCTCCTTTGTGAGCAAAAGCTTGGTTTCAGATCTTAATACTGTTTTGGCTTCAGGAGCCCGGTGCCCACTCCAGGGTCACACTGAGACCAACTGGGCTGACTCAGAGGAAGGAGCCATCGTGTTGAGTCATCCACTCCACTTCCTGTGGGTCCAGAGTTTTCTTTGGAGGCTTCTCATCTAAGTGGTCCCTGGCCTTAGCCTGAAAAGTCTGGGAAACTCAGAAGGTTGAGACTTGAACATCTGCAGGACAGGCTTTTGCCCTGCATCTCTAGAGAAAGGCATCATTTCGTCCCAGGAACAGTTGATTTCAAGGAGAAATAGAAAACAAGGTGGGAGGGGGCGGGGGAATCAGTTTTCTGTTGTGACGGAGACACATCTCGCTGACGCACTTAAATGCTCCCTTTACCTGTGCCACTTTGCTCCCATATGGACTTACTGTAGGGGACACAGTGGGCTTCCCAGGTGACTCAGGGGGTAAGGGATTTGCCTGTAGTACCAGAGATGCAGGAGATGTGGGTTCGATTCCTGGGTCAGGAAGATCCCCTAGAGAAGGGATAGGCTACCCACTCCAGTATTCTTGGGCTTCTCTCGTGGCTCAGGCGGTAAAGAATCCACCTGCAATGCAGGAGGCCTGGGTTCAATCCCTGGGTCGGGAAGATCCCCTAGAGGAGGGCATGGCAGCCTACGCCAGTATACTTGCCTGGAGAATCCCACGGACAGAGGAACCTGGCAGGCTACAGTCTAGAGGGTCGCAAGGAGTCAGACAGGACTGAAGTGACTTGGCACGCACTCAGGGGACATGCCAATCAGGGGTCTGATTTTTAAAGATCTATAACAAATAAAGATTTATAATCAGTGAAGGTCCACGTAAAGATGTACATACAAAAATGCAAAATATTTGAATAGGCTTGCCTTTCTCACAACTGGTACAGGTTAAGGAAACTGGTACCTAAACAACGGAGAAGTGTTCATCCCTTAGCGCTCATGAACTCAGTGTGTTGACATTGATGATGTAGGAAGGGATTCCATCCGTGTAGCTGTGACTCAGTGGTGGTGGGTTTAAGACTGGGCTAGTGAGGAAGAAGGTGCAAGAAAATTTTCATCTTCATCATGTGGAAGTTTTTTTTTTTTTAAGGTAGAACCATATCCTCTGAATTCACAATGACCAATGTTGTGATTTAGTATCTAAAATAATGCTGCAGTGCAAAGGTACTGCATGTTTACACTCTCTCTGCTTTGTTACTTCCTCAGGTGTAAGTTCAGGGATTCACTGTCTTTCCCACATTTCTTTCCTGCACTATGCACACGAGGTCACAAGAGAATGGTTAGCACCATCTGGAGGATGGATCCCATCTGATGGAAGAGCCACTTCGGCTCATTCCCATTAGAAGGGCCTCCAAGATCAACACACACAGGAACTGGCCCTGCTGGCTCCTGATGCTCGCAGAGTCATCCCTGCCCTCCTAGCGGGAAGGTGACCTCTTGCCGTAGCCACAGCGAGCGTCCCTCCCCTGACTTCCTGAGAAAAGGGTTCCTAGTGCCCGGTGGTCAAATAGCAAACGCTCCCCAGACTCTGCCAAAGGGGGAGTGCTCTGGTGGACTCTGAGATCATCACTAATGGTAATTATTAAAAATTGAGATGAACATTGCATTTAAAACATTGAAGTCCCTTGTTTTAAACCCTGTTCAAACAGTCGGCTTATGTAGACTGTTTCTGCTCTCGCAAATAAATTTTATGATGGGATATTTAGAGTTTCGTTGGTTTTTTTTTTTGGGGGGGGGAGGTACCCTAGGGAGCAGGTAGCGAGTCGGGAGAGGTGGCACATGGAGAATAATTCTCTTTAACTGATTAATAGTTTTATTTTATTCAACAACTACTGAATTAAGCAGCTTGTACCTTTAGTGTTTTTGACCCAGATGCACTGAGATGGCAGAAGTGTAGAACAATTGAAAATTATGGTTACAAAATTGCACCCACATTGCATATAACTGTATGTCTACTTGTATAAGTTTTATAAGTTTATCTTTTCTCCCCACCTAGATTGTGAACGAGTCAGAAATTACCTATTAATTTTATATATATCTTCTCAAAATGTCTCTGCTAATCAAAAGACTTAGGAGCATAGACCACTGAAACTGAAGATTTTCCAAACTGTCTGTTGACTGACATCTGGTTAGATTGCGAGCTCAGTTTACCTGGGAGAACAGCTAGCAGCATGCGCTAGCCAGTGATGGTGTGGTCTTAACTTCGTCTGGGAAGGCAAAGTGAATATTTCTGCAGTCGGATGAAACCATCTACCAAGTTCTATGTGCATCTAGCCTCGATAACATATGGCAACTAGTCCATGTGAATTACGGTCTAGACTAGGCTGATAGATACTAACAAGGTAGTTAAGAACCGGGAGGCAGTTTCCATGCAAACTAGATGTTGTTGTTGTTGTTGTTTAGTTGCTAGGTTGTATCCAACTCTTTGTGACCCCATGGACTGCAGCACACCAGGCTCCTCTGTCTTCCACTATTTCCTGGAGTTTGCTCAAATTCATGTCCATTGAGTCAGTGATGCCATCCAATCATCTCATCCTCTGTCTCCCCCTTCTCCTCCTGCCCTCAGTCTTTCCCAGCATCAGGGACTCTTTTCCAATGAGTTGGCTCTTTGCATCAGGTGGCCAAAGGATTGGAGTTTCAACTTCAGCATCAGTCCTTCCAATGAATATTCAGTACTGACTTCCTTTAGGATTGACTGGTTGGATCTCCTTGGAGTCCAAGGGACTCACTCTCTCAAGACTCTTCTCCAACACCATAGTTTGAAAGCTTCTGTTCTTCCGTGTGCAGCCTTCTTTATGGTCCACTCTCACATCCGTATATGCTACTGCTGCTGCTGCTAAGTCATGTCAGTCGTGTCCGACTCTGTGTGACCCCATAGATGGTATCCAACAGGCTCCTCTGTCCCGGGGATTCTCCAGGCAAAAATACTAGAGTGGGTTGCCATTTCCTTCTCCAGTGCATGAAAGTGAAAAACGAAAGTGAAGTCGCTCAGTCATGTCCGACTCTTAGCAACCCCATGGACTGCAGCCTACCATGCTCCTCCATCCATGGGGATTCTCCAGGCAAGAATACTGGAGTGGGTTGCCATTGCCTTCTCCGATCCATACATGAGTACTGGAAAAACCATAGATTTGACTATTCTTGGCTCAAGAACCCCATGAACAGCATGAAAAGGGAAACTAGATACTTCAGAATAATACCTAAAGCAAGAGAGGCTAAGCCAAATTTCAGAGTCCTTAATAACCTCCAGCTGTCATGCAAATATATCAAGAATCACACCATTAGAAAACCTTAAGAAGTGAAGTGAAGTCGCTTCCCTGGTGGCTCAGAGATTAAAGCGTCTGCCTGCAATTCGGGAGACCTGGGTTGGGAAGATCCCCTGGAGAAGGAAATGGCAACCCACTCCAGTATTCTTGCCTGGAGAATCCCATGGATGGAGGAGCCTGGTGGGATACAGTCCATGGGGTCGCAAAGAGTTGGACACGACTGAGCAACTTAACTTTAACTTTAGCCTTTAAGAAGTGAAGTGAAGTCGCTCAGTCGTGTCCAACGCTTTGTAACCCTGTGGACTGTACCCCACCAGGCTCCTCCATCCATGGGATTCTCAGGCAAGAATACTGGAGTGGGTTGCCATTTCCTTCTCCAGGTGATCTTTCCGACTAGGGGATCGAACCCGGGTCTCCCGAATTGTAGGCAGACGCTTTACCGTCTGAGCCACGGGAAGTCAGAAAACCTCAGAGGCCATCCGAATCATGCCAGGTGTGTGGGTGACTCCTCCAGACCCCAAAGCCACTAAAGCCAGAGCAGAAACCAGATTCAAGGGAGCCTACAGCTCCTAACAGTGTCACCCTGTTTGATCATCAGTGAGCACTGGTGACACGTCTTTATCCTCCTGTTCAAAAAAAAATACCCTACCCTCAATATTCATTTCCTCAGCTGTGCGTGCACACCTAGCAAGAGCATATCCTATTTAGAAAAGTCAGCAGTGTGACACGTGCTTCAAAACCAGGATTCTGTAGGCAGAATCACCTGGGAAACTCTCTAATAACCATTGTCCCCTTAGAGATTTATAACACAGATTGGCACATAAAGGCTTTGAGAAGTTCTTAAAAAAAAAAAAAAAACTTCAACTTTGTATCCTAAAGTTATTTGCCTGCCTTGTGCTTTTTTATATTTAGCACATTAACATCCAGGAAACAGTGTTCCTGGAACATACTTTCAGAAATCTCGAGTGTGCTTGTCAGTTTCCAAACCTAGAGTGACGTTGGTAATCACCAGGTCAAACGTTAGGGACAGAGTGGAAGCAATGGAGTTTGTTTCCGGAGAATTGAGCAAACACTGGGAGATAGTGAAGGACAGGGAAGGCCAGTGTGCTGCAGTCCATGGGGTCACAAAGAGTCGGACACGACTGAGATACTGAACTGAACTGAAATGAAACAGCCTGGAAAAAAGAAACCTTTTTGTCCAGGGATTCTGTTAAACCTTCTAAGATATACACATCAAAATGAAACCCAAAGAGCACAGATATAAATTTCTTTGTAAGAAATATCACATGAAAAAGAATTTTTTTTTTTTTTGGCAGCGATTCACTTGACAATCTGAAAGGAAAATATGTCCAATATAATTTTAACTCTACTAGGCTCCAAGGAACAAAATAGTAATAAGGTGTTATTACGTTGCAAGAGGAGTAATTAACCAGCCTCACAGTCTCTGGGCTCATCTCACTATATTTGCCTTTGTATATTTTGTGCTACAATCTGCTTTTGCAATATGTCTTGTGAGTTCTCATTTGAAAAGGGTGAGGGCTTGCTTCAAGAATCCAGCATTTTCCTTCTTCATTTTCTCCTTAAGTCAATTTCACATGATTTGAGACTTACTTTCACTTAAAGTGAGCTTAAGAACCCCAAAATATTGTTAAGAGAATTCTCTAGTTTAGAAGGAAAAGCTGTATCTTTCTTTTTTTCAAATCCGAAACAACAACAACAAAATGCCTGTTCAAATAGCAAACAACAATATTCAGTAGATCACAATTGAATTTTACTCTCCTTTAAGGTCAATTGTTTCCACCCTCTTCTTGCTTGATTTTGATGTTTGGTGATAGGGGCTCCAAGTTCAGTTCAGTTGCTCAATTGTGTCCGACTCTTTGCGACTCCATGGACTGCAGCACGCCAGGCTCCCCTGTCCATCACCAACTCCCAGAGCTTGCTCAAACTCATGTCCATCAAGTCGGTGATGCCATCCAACCATCTCATTGTCTGTCATCCCTTTCTCCTCCCGCCTTCAATCTTTCCCAGCATCAGCACCTTTTCCAAGGAGTCAGTTCTTCACATCAGGTGGTTAAAGGATTGGAGTTTCAGGGGCCCCAAACCAGTGACCGAATTGTGTGTTGTCATTAAAATGCCGCAGAGAAAATAGTAAATGTTTCTGTGCATGAACATGAAAACTCCAACTTCTGAAAAGAGCTCCTGTTTGCAGCAGCATGTGAGGGGTGAGGTGCAGTGGATAAGCTTTGGACCACACTTGGATCCGGGCATTTGAGGTCCTTCAGCCAAGTTGCAGAGTACACACGATTTCCGTGCCTTCTAGTTCCACTGCTTCTGGAAACATACAGCCAAGCAAAGGGAAACACAAGAGCATGCCTCCCAAAGCACAAAAGCAGTTCTATTTCCATTGCCTCACCTGGTGCTGACGCGAACGCAGTATGGGTTTCTTCGAAGTTTTAGGACAAGGTAGTGCTAAGTGCAACCTCAGTCCAATTCCAAGAAAAGGAGACTGGTCCGTTCCAGATCTTAAGGCTGTGTCTGTTAAAAAGCACACTGGCTGTATGATTTGTAGCCAGCTCTGTCATTTGCGTGTTGGGTTTATCATCTCCATGGGAAAAAAAAATTCAGCAGCACCTTAGGAAGTGATCTGTCTGTGAGGGTCAGCTTTTAACCACAGCGCTTTTACAAATTGCAGCCATTAGGAAACCTGGGGTGATATATCTTTAAACTGATCTAACAGCAAGCAAAAGGATTTTCTGTGGAAGGAGAACTAATTCAGTAATTAGGGTGACAATGAAAAAAGGAGAGAGAGAGCAAAGGAAGATTTTGTTAGAACATCCTCAGGGCTCCGGGGCCGCGTCAGCTGCCTTCAGGTCAAGGGTTTTCTCAGCAACCCCACGTCCGCCTTTCTTGGCTTCGCAGTCAATGCCAAGGCGGGGCTGGGCACTCAGGAAGCTGCACGTTACACTTCCAGCTTGAGTAATTCACCTTTTTCCAGGCCTCCACTGTAGCTAAAATAAGCCTCCTTTGCACATGGGTTTTGCTGCCCCAGAACAGCTGGCGTTCCCAGCATTTCCCGACAGCGCTTCACTGCTCGAAACCGTGAGGTCCTCCCAGGGCACAGACACCGTGGTGCCCTTTGCTGGAGAGAACAGGGCAGCTGCACAGACTCCAGCTGCATCTCACGGGACCTGGTTCTCCCCAGGGTTAACAGATCCCTGGCGATATTGCTGTTTATCCCAACAGAAGTTTGCCATCAGATAAGCGTTTGCTTTGTAAACACGTTAGCTTTGCAGATTCAAATGCATCCTCCAGGAGCACCGCTTCTAACACTTAGACACATTTTTCCCCCCGTGGGCGGTCACCCCATTCATCAGTCAACAAAGAAAAGCAGTGATGGCAGAGGAAGAGGACTTACTGCCCCGTGAGAGAGCAAACAGGGCAAGAAAAGGCTCCTGCCAGGACCTTGCCAGCTGCCCTGCCAGAAGACACCAAGGGGTCCCAGCTGGCTAGCCGGTTAGCCAGCCGGGGCCACGTGGTGTCCCCTGCAGATGTCCAGGGCAGACTCCCTTGGGATAAGGGAGTCTCATGTGCAGAGCAGAGGCAGTAAAGCTGAGCAGCATCAGGGTCCCTTCTAGCCTGTCACCTTTCCTGCCATCTTACTCTGTGTCCCCTGTCTCGTAAATCCCCCGCGCCTGGCCACCTGGTCCTTGGACGATGTTTTCTGCCTCTCAGTAACCTCTGCATCTCTTCCCACTTAGCCTGAGTGTGCAAACTAACCTCAGCAGTAAACTGCTGGATGGCAGGTGGTCTCACTGGCCTCCATCCCTCTGGGATTCACCAGGCTTCCAGCCTTCTGCACAGGCACAACCCCTCCGGGCTGCAGAAATTTCCCAGGAGCTGCTGAACAAAACTGCCAGAGGTGGGGCCACTGAGGATGAGGTCCAGGGCCGCGCATGCTCCAGAGATAAACGAGGTCTTGTGAGCGGTCACTGCACACGGTGCAGAATCTGTTGAGGCTGCAGCAACTCATGGTATCACTGTGGGCATTTTTCTTTTCTTTTTTTTTTGACTTAAAAATTTTTTATGTTCATATATAGATGAAGCTCAATGAAAAATTTCAGTGAGGAGAGCCCCTAGAACTAAGTAGAAAAAGTTGCATTTCTTTTTAATTGGAGGATAATTGCTTTATGATGATCTGTTAGTTTCTGCTGTACAACAACATGAATCAGCCATATGTATATATCCATCCCAGGCCTCGTGGCTTCCCTCCCATCCCACCCCACTGTGGGCATTTTTTCAAGTCCAGGATCCTAAGATGTCAAGGTCAAGGCTGCCTGGCCTGGTCAAACATCCTTACCTAAAGATTGTTGTTATTTAGTTGCTAAGTCATGTCCGACTCTTTGTGACCTGAGGGACTAGCCCACCAGTGTTCTGTCCATGGGATTCTCCAGGCAAAAATATAACTTCGTAAGAATGTCCATCTTTCTCTCTCTCTCTTTTTTTTTTTAAGGCTCTGCTGTAGCTATTGTTTTATTTTTTGGTTTACATAACTTGCAGAATGGTTAGTCCCTGGCGTTGTTTCCAGCTTGTGTGCTCCGAGTGCCCAGTTTCAGGCAGTTCCCACTCCAGCCCGCCCCGCTGCATCTCAGCGAACAATCCTGACCTGTTCTTTCCTTTCATCAGTGTTGATTGACAACCTGGATAAGGTCCCGCCCTCAGGGAGACTGACCCAAGAGAGGGGTGTTCAAGGCATGTGAGAAGCAGATCTCACTTGTTGCATCAAAATGAATGTTGGCCCTTGGGTCCTGGACTGAATACCTGTTCCCTGACGTGTTGTGATAAGAGGTGGTTTTCTGGCTCTTTCCTTCTCATGCTAGCCCATTACACACATTCCTACCAGATCAGCCTTCAAAACTCTACGCTAACAAGCTCTCAGTCTTTCCAGTTGCCAATCACATCCACTCTAAACGCCCCTGACCTCACCCGACCTCTCATCCCTCCATCCCCCAGGCCCAGCCTCTTCTCTGTGAGCCCCGAGCAGACTCTGCTCCATCACTCCAAAGCCCCACCCAGAGCCCTCCCCACTTCTCCTTGCCACTGTAGAACCCTTCCCATCTTCTCCAGCACACATGGGCCTGTCGCTGATCAAATGTCTCACTGTCAGTCCTTATCTTACCACCGTTTAGCATTTTAATCACTCTTTGCATGCGTGCTAAGTCACTTCAGTCATGTCCAACTCTTTGCAACCCCTTGGACTGTTGCCAGCCAGGCTCCTCTGTCCCTAGGATTTCCCAGGCAAGGATACCAGAGCCGGGTTGTCATGCCCTCCTCTAGGGGATCTTCCTGAGCCAGGGATCGAACCCGCATCTCTTCCATCTCCTGCACTGGCAGGCGGGTTCTTTACTACTAGCGCCACCTGGGAAGTCCCAGTCTCTCTTTACTGGTTCTGTGTTCTCTAACTTCCTTAGAGGCAGAGACCTTGTCTCCAGTCTCTTTTGTATGCTCCACGGCCCTGGGCACGTGATAGCTGCTGAACCATCTTCCTAACCAAGCGATTGCCAACAGGCCAGGTCCACACGGCACCTGCCTGGCCAAGATTTACCAGGTGACGGGCAGAGCTGGGAGGGCCCGAGGTAGACGCCTGGGTAGATGTCTGACTTAATGAGCTATCGCTGAAAGCTGCTTTCGAACATGTGAAACTCATGCTGCGTGACACACACTGCCTGTTTCCTTCTAAAGCTGACAGATTAATGAAGATGTATTTTGAGTAATGGGGAATTTTCTTGGTTTTGCTTTGCTACTGCTGCTTGTGACTGCACAGCTGAATTTATTCAGAACCCATATCCACTTATCTTTTAAGCAAAGGAAATGTGTATAAATAATGAGAGGCAGGAAGGCGTTATTAAGGCAGAAGGAGCCTGGTTAGGCAGCACTTGGTGGAGAAGGTGCTTTGGGAATTACTGCATTGAATCTTATCTTTGCATTTTTATGGAAATCACAAAGCACCTACTAATGTTCCCTTCCTGCTGCCCCTCACCTGCTCACTGTTGGAGAGCCTGAAGTTTCATACAGTTTGAGTCATCACAGTCACTTCTGGAGGACTGAGCTTGTCATCACCCAGAAATAGAGTCCTTCACCAACCCCCTTGAGATCACACTGCAGGCCGTGTGGGTGTAACCCAGTGCATCCGGACAAAATTCGGAGCCTGAATCTCTCCACAGACTGCGGCTACTCCAAAAAGCAAGTTAATTCCAGACCTGCCCCAGGTCTTCAGGAATAATTTTCAGTATGCCCTGAACTAAAATTGCATCCTGAGACTTCCCTGCTGTCCAGGGGTTGAGACTCGGTGCTTCCAATGAAGGGGGCACCTGTTTGATCCCTGGTTGGGGAACTAAGATCCGACATGCTGCACAGTGTGGCCAAAAATAAATAAATGAATATAAAAATGGCTTTAAAAATGAAACATTTTTAAAATAAAAAAATTAATTAAGAATAATGAAATAAATAGAATAAGGGCTTCACAGTTGGCACTGTGGTAAAGAATCTGCCTGTCAGTGCAGGAGACACAAGAGACACAGGTTTGATCGCTGGTTCAGGAAGATCCCCTAGAGGAAGAAATGGCACCCCACTCCAATATTCTTGCATGAAGAACCCCATGAACAGAGGAGCCTGGCAGGCTACCGTCCATGCGTTGCAAAGAGTCAGACACGACTGAGCATCTGAGCACTGACTGAGAGAATAAAACGCAATGGCATCCTGAGGTCCTGTGGGAGCCTTGGAAGTCCCTGATGTGCCCTGGCTTGTGTCAGGGCAGATGTCCACAGCATCATATCTCCAGAGTTTTTGTCTGGGGGAGGGAGAAAGTGTTGGTGATTTGCCTCCTTTGGTACTAAGCACTTTAATGGACATAATCTCAGTTAACCCTAAAATCTGCCCTACAGGAGACCCGTTGGGGCAAGCACTCCCATTTTACTAAGCACTGTGCATCTTAGAGAGGCAAGGTCTTGTGCCCAAAAGAACACAGCTAGGACAAGGGGGAACTCAGATCTCAGCGATGGCCCACATGCTCCCCGGCTCACTCCGCTGGATTTCCAGGCCAAAGTCCCAGCTCTGCCACAAACAGCTTTCTGACTTGGAAAAATTATTTTTTCCCTATGAGTTTCAGTCTCTCCATCTCTCACAAGAGCTAAGACTCCCTACTTTGCTGGGTTTTCAAAAGAATTAAATACACTGTGAGAACTCCTGAGAAGATGGCTTGCACACACACCTATACACTTAGGACAGCTCTTGAAAACAGAACTTCATATCAGAATGCTGATCTCTACAGGGATGAATATGTAAGTTTAGATTTCTCCTTAGAAGTTCCTTTAAAATACATTTTCCAAAAGAAAAGAACCAGTGAAAAGGGGATTGGGTCTCATTCCAGATATATTTTAAGGTTCTAGTCCCTTCCAAAACTTACAGCCAACGTCAACAAATACTTGGTTTGTCTAATCTCTTTGTGGTTTGCCGAGAAGGTGGATTCAGTGTTTTTCAAAGTTGGGACTTCCTGTTTTTCCCTGATCAGTGTTTTTCTCTTTGAATTCTTCACTTTTTTGCATCAGCCAGGAACACATGTGGTGCAGTCATATGGAACTGTGTTTGAGAGGGTTAGAAATTAGGTGATATAATACTTGGTCATTTTTTATCTATTCAGTGGGCTTTCATCTTCACATGGCAGTAAGTGACTATAGAGAAAAAGCTTTTATTCTGTAGAAATGGTCTTTTAGCAGGACCAAAGGGGAAATTTTAATCATTTTACTTGTAAAGAAACATCATATTCTGTATTGAGTAATTGAAAGGAATCTTAAAGCTTTAAAACAGATTAAAATGTACTGTCAAAATTACACAATGAGAAAATCTACTTACTACTCAAAGTCCAGAGCTCTCATTGGTTTTATCTTAATGTGCAATTTAAAAAAAAATCAAACGTATTCTTTTTAATGGCTGAGTAATACTCCATTGTGTATATGTACCATGGCTATTATACACAATGGAGTATTACTCAGCCATTAAAAAGAATACATTTGAATCAGTTCTAATGAGGTGGATGAAACTGGAGCCTATTATACAGAGTGAAATAAGCCAGAAAGAAAAACACCAATACAGTATACTAACCCATATATATGGAATTTAGAAAGATGGTAACAATAACCCTGTATGCGAGACAGCAAAAGAGACACAGATGTATAGAACAGTCTTTTGGACTCTGTGGGAGAGGGCAAGGGTGGGATGATTTGGGAGAATGGCATTGAAACATGTATAATATCATATAAGAAACAAATCACCAGTCCACGTTCAATGCAGGATACAGGATGCTTGGGGCTGCTGCACTGGGATGACCCAGAGGGAGGGTATGGGGAGGGAGGTGACGGGGGGGTTCAGGATGGGGAGCACGTGTATACCCATGGTGGATTCATGTTGATGTATGGCAAAACCAATACAATATTGTAAAGTAATTAGCCTCCAATTAAAATAAATAAATTTTTAAAAAATCTGCACTTTGCCATTTAGAAACTTAACAGATAGCCTTTAGAAATTCCCTTTTACTCTGCGTGAAATAGGAAGAAATGTTTGCTTTGGTTTATTCCCAAGTGTTAAGCAGAGGTTATCAAGCCAAAATCTCGAGCACTTCCAAGAATTTCTAGCAAAGGAACTTAGCATCTTGGTCATCAGCACTCTGAGACACGTGAGTTTAAAGTACTTGAAGTGGACCTAAATGTATAGTGGGGATATTAAAGTTGGTTCAAAAACAAGTGTTTAAGCCATAAGGAAGCTCAAGGTTCGGGCTTGGTAAAACAGTTCTAACGTTGAGGTTGGAATGATTCTTAAATTCTTCTATAAATGCTGTTATATGTAATGCCAAATGAGTTTAGATGTAGTTATACCCAAAGAGTGTAGTTTTTGTACATTTTTTTTTTGCACAGCTATTTAGGTCTCATTCCATATACTTTTATTCTAAAGCTCTTTTCCACTCATTCTGACCAATTGGAATTATCATCCTGTCTGTATGGCTTGTAGAGGTGCGCTGCTGTGTTTCTATCTTAGCACTGGTTGCATCAATGATCCTTCTGTGTGTTTCTCTCTTCACCTTTGTGTTCTCTCTCCCTCTCCCCCACTGCTTTTTCCATCTTCCTCTCCTTGAGCCTGGCCCCCTCCTTGTCATACAAAACCTCCCTAATCCCCAGGACTTTTACTGATGAACGATTCATTTTTGTTCGTTTGCAAAAAAATTCGTGTCCAACTCTTGCAACCCCCATGGACTGCAGCCTGCCAGGCTCAAGCCCCTAATTCAAAGGTTTGTGGGGAATATAAAGAAATATTCAAATACACTTAGGGCGTACAGCTTATTTACCTGGCCCCATGCTTTCTGTTGATCAGGGTACATGACATAAAGAAAGTGAAAGTCGCTCAGTCATGTCCTATATAGTCCATGGAATTCTCCAGACCAGAATACTGGAGTGGGTAGCCTTTCCCTTTTTATAATTAATAAATAATGTAATAATAAATATTGTATTTTATTATATATTTTATAAATGTGTACCAAGGTGAAAGGGAAAGTCACTCAGTCGTGTCTGACTCTTTGAGACCCCATGGACTATACAGTCCATGGAATTCTCCAGACCAGAATACTGGAATGGGTATTTCCACTCCAGTGGATCTTTCTTTCTCCAGGGGATCTTCCCAACCCAGGGATCAAACCCAGGTCTCTCACATTGCAGGCAGATTCTTTACCAGCTGAGCCACAAGGGAAGCCCAAGAATACTGGAGTGGGTAGCCTACCCCTTCTCCAGTGGATCTTCCCAACCCAGGAATCGAACCGGGGTCTCCTGTATTATAGGCAGATTCTTTACCAACTGAGCCATGAGGGAAGCCCTTATGACCTGACATGGTGGCCATAAAAGATTAACTGTCTGTTTGACCATCGTATGATGTTTGTTGGTCAATAAAGAGCACGGTGCCAGGCAGATTGCCCATACTTAGTATATGTGAGTGAATGAAATCATTCCATGAATAAATAAATGATGACAATAATTTCTCATGACAGGAGCAATCATATGGCTGAAACTTATTAGAGAGGGGTTCCTGGTGGGAAGAAAGATTTGACCCTGATCTCAGGGGATGGCAGATGCTGGCATTTCAGCTAGGATTAAGGGCTAGCACAGCAGGGAAATTCAGAGGTCAGGGTCTTCCCAAGGGGAGCACTGATAGTGAAGTTCATAGAACTCCAAGAAACCTTCCCTGCCCCTGGGTTCAGCGCCTTTCTGCAGTCGCCAGACTGTGTTACAATTGTGGTGTCACCTGTTCATAAGTATATCGTGACTTAAGTGCTAAAGTCAAATATGTGGTGGTGGTGGTGGTGGTGGTTGTTGTTCAGTCACTCAGCCATGTCTGACTCTTTGCAATCCATGGACTATAACTCACCAGGCTCCTGTGTCCGTGGGATTCTCCAGGCAAGAATACTGGAGTGGGTAGCCAGTGCCTTCTCCAGGGGATCTTCCCAACCCAGGGATCAAACCCGGGTCTCCTGCATTGCAGGCAGATTCTTTACTGTCTGAGTCACCAGGGAAGCCCTGGTGGGAGGTAGAAGTAGGTAACAAAGGGCTTGAACATGCAGCAGCAGGAGGGTCAGTTAAACAAGAGCAGATCTGTCTTTTCTCACACTCAGAGGTCTAGATTTTGGAGACTTGCAGCTGTCTTTGGACGGCACACAGCTTCTAGAATTCAGCCTCGTGTTTAAGCTGTCAGAAATCAGGGTGTCTTTCAAGCAAGATGAACAAGGGGAACCCTTCCAAGAGGCATCATCCCAGGTCCTCACAAAAGCATGCTTATAATTTATCAAAAGGGACTTCCCTGATGGTCCAGTGGTTAGGACTCTACCCTTCCATTGCAGGGGTCACAGGTTCAATCCCTGATCAGGGAACTAAGATCCTGCATGCCACAGTGTGACCAAAAAAAAAAAAAAAAAAACTTTGCTCTGTGGAGTGGTTCCCTGGCTTTGCCTAAGAATTAGATATTTCATCTATCTTCTGTGTATTCATTTTTCATTTTAAACCATTGAAGTAACATACGTTCTTTGTCACAAGGAAAGCTATACAGATATGAGTGTCAAGCTGGTTATTTTCCTCTTCCTGCCTCCCTTCATCCCATCTCTCCTAAAATAAACAGTATTAAGGGTTTGGTGTATGTCACTCTCCAACTTTCTCTCTGCTTATCCCCATATATTTACCCATTTTTGAGGATCTTTTTTTAAAAAAAATTTTAGTGAATGAGAATATACTATATTGCTTACAGTACAACCTTCAGCTTCACACTATGAGCATGAGCTTTTATTTCCAGTTGGATATGTTTAGTTGCACCTCAAGCTCTGTGATTGCTGGTCAGCATGTCCCTGTGTGCATGGACCATATATGCAGCAAATAATAATCATTATTACTTAGCCTTTCCCATGTTGGCAGACAGATTGTTGGCAACTGTCTGCCATTGCAAAGAATGCTTTAATGAACGCCTTTGTTTGAGAGGCATCTTGTACTCGGGCTTTATTTTGTTTGGATAGATTCTAACAGGACATTACTGAATTAAAGAGACGGTATGCTCTAAATGGTAATATCTTTTGACATCTTCCTTTGCCAAGGATTAGAGTTGACACTCCAGCCAGTCCTGTATGAAATTTCCTTTTGCGCTGTATCTTCACTGGAGGCATGGAAGGAGCACCTGATGTGCCCAGTAGGTCTGTCTGGAGCCAGAGGGGGCCTGAGCTCCTGCCCCACTGGCAGCAGGGACATCAGGGTCTTGACATTTGGAATCACTGGGATCTTGAATGGGGTTGTGCTGTTGGGTTAGTCAAAAAGTTCATTTGGGTTTTTCCATGTGTGTGTGCGTGCTAAGTCACTCAGTCATGTCCAGCTCTTTGCAGCCCCATGGACTGTAACCCACGAGGCGACTCTTGTCCATGGGATTCTCCAAGCAAGAATACTGGAGTGGGTTGCCATACCCTCCTCCAGGGGATCAAACCCACATCTATACATCTCCTGCATTGGGCAGCAGGTTCTTTACCACAACTTGGGAAGCCCATAACATGTTACAAAAACTAACGTTCTGGCCAACCCAATACTTTAACGGAGGCCCTTCTCAGGTGCTTACAGGAAGCTTCTGTGCAGGGAGCTTTCTGAGCCACTCATCCTGCAGAACTTCTCTGCCAGACTGCAGGGTCAAGGCTGACCAGGCCACAGGTCAAGGCCACACTCTCCCATCTATGCCAGCATCACTTGCAGCCAGGAGCCCACCCTAGACTCCTTTCAAAGGGAAAGACCTCAAGGGAGTCTTCACCCAGCCTAATCTACCTAAGGCTCTCAGATTCCTCAAACTACACTGCCATCAGAAAAAAGTAATGATTTCCTTTAGGAATATTTGCTTCTAGTATTTAACCATCTGGATGGGCATTGCAGGGGGGATGTTTATCCCACCTGCCCCTACCCCTCCACCTGCCAACCTCAGTCTAGTGTTGAAGGAGGAAAGAGTGCCATACTCTCGATCTCCCCGGCTTCTGGTTTGGGCCACACCATGTATTAACCAAGAAACTTGGGCAAGTCACAGAATCCCTTTGAGCCCCTTTTCTATAAAATAGGAATTTTCCATGCTTGCTCTGTTGCTGTAGCATTGTTATATACATTATATAAGATAATGTGTGAAGGCCCATTCAAGATTCTGCCACACTGCCTATGTAAGAGGTTGGTATTCTTTATGTGATCCATAAGTCACGTTTCTGGAATACATTATTGTACACTCAGCAAATATACTTCTGTGGCTGCAGCATCCTTGGGGCTCTGAGGGCCAAGTGGACAGGGCCCACATGTCTCCTTTCATTGGGTCCTTTCATCCCCTCATTCATGTAGGCGAAAGACAGTGCTTCAGTCTACTCTGAATTCCCAAGATCCCAAACCTGAATTATAGTGAATCTGGATTTGCAGAAGGAAGCTCAGTATGTGCATTTACTGGCTCATTATTATGTACATGAAATAGCAAGTACAAAATGAATTCATTCTCTCTTTAGAAATTTTCAAAGCAGTTCAATTTTACCCACACCATTCTATAGCTTATTCCTTTATCATATCACTTTTCTGGTGAAAAATATTCATCACAAAACATGGTTATAGTTGTAAAAGCAAGCAAGACAGCAAGTGAATCACTCAGCCGTGTCCGACTCTTTGCGACCCCATGGACTGTAGCCTACCAGGCTCCTCCATCCATGGGATTTTTCCAGGCAAGAATACTGGAGTGGGTTGCCATTCCCTTCTCCAGGGGCTCTTCCTGACCCAGGAATCAAACCTGTGTCTCCCGCATTGCCTGCAGACACTTTACCATCTGAGTCACCAGGGAAGCCCCCAAACACTGGGCTCGTCCAGGATATGAACCCAAAGACAACATAAATTCAGAATATGTAGTTCTTGAGCCCTTGCTACAACTACTGACACCATTTGTCTCTTGCCTGGTTTGCTTGTGCTACAGTGACACTCGTGTCCCTTCCTTGTTTTGTGTTCTCAACAGTTTACTCAGTGAGATGATTATACTTTACCTATAATCTCAAAATCAGGTCGATAATTTAGACCAATAATAGCAGTGGAGGTCCTGACAAGCTTATTCACACAGCAAAGAAAACAGTGGCGTAGCTTTATCCCATTGTATATCACCTACTTGAATTGTGTTGGGATTCCTTTCTCAGTGTGTGTGTGAATCTGTGTAGCCGTGCACCAGTGTGTGCATCCATGGGCCGGAAGGACCAACCTGTTTAATGACTAATTTTGAATCTCACAGTCACCTCCAAAAATCAGTCAGTTCAAAAGCCCCAGACCCTTAGAGATCTTTCACAAAATTTGGTGTGTGCTAGTTACATAAATACCAGCAGTGAGTCATAGCTGAACCCTGAGCAGCAATAAATGAATCCCACAGTTGAGAATCCAGTAGGAATTCTGCACAAGCTAAAGATTCTAGGATGATGCATTATCCCAAGTGTAAAGGAAGATCAGAGACTTTCTGGAAAGGTGTCTCTCGAAGGCTGGAGAGCCTCTTAGCATTTCTACCACCCTAGTGATGGAACTGGTACATAAGCTCGGGGAGACGCCCATGTGGTCTGCGTTCCCGGGTTTCATCCATACTCTTTGTTGTGTGGTGCTCATGCCAGAGCCTTAGTGACCTGATTTCTCTTAGCCTCATTTTCTTCGCACGACTCAGATGTATGATGACTTCAGCATCACTCCTTCCATCTTCCACTTTTATCCTCGTAGTGCTTGCAACACATCACAGTTTAAAAAATAATCCTGCTTCCACGTCTTTGGAATTTTCCATAAAATCAGTCTTCATCCCAAAGTTCTTTGTGTACTGCTCAGCTAATCCTCTCTGTTTAAAGAAAGCATTTGGCCCTGACTGTGAAGTCTATTTCAAAGTGAAAGGAGGGCTTGGTTCAGGATAACAGAATGATGGTTAAGATCTTAAGCCCAGAGGTCGAGATGTTCTGGCTTCTTCTCCCAGCTCTGTGCCTCCTAGACAAAGTGGTTTAGTCTCTCCATGTACCAGTGTTCTCGCCAGTAAGCTGGGAAATAATAATATATCCCTGACGGAGTGGACAGGAGAAGTGAAGCTCTTAGAACAGTGTCCATCACAGCACAAGATCCAGGAGATGTTAGCTTCCAAGACATTTCCATCATCGTTACTATGGTGGTCATTGGATTTCATAAGCTCCACAGGCAAATCAGCATTAGCTTTTTCTTCTCTTAGAATAAATACATTTGTAAATGTCAATAGAAGCGCATTGATGACATTTCAGAATGTTGCAGTTGAGTCAGGAAAAGGAATGGAGCTTCAGAGCTGCTTGCTCAGAGGTCTACAGCCAAATTTAAGATGCTAGAGGAATCAAGAAAAAATATCTATTCCTAATCATGAAGACAGTATTAAGTAAGCAGAATACATAAGTATGTGCTCAGTTGTGTCTGACTCTTTGTGATACCATAGGCTGTAGCCTGCCAGGCTCCTCTATCTGTGGAATTTTCCAGGTGAGAATACTGGAGTGGGTTTCTATTTCCTTCTATAGGGGATCATCCCCCATCCGAGGGATCGAACCCACATTTCCTGTGTCTTCTGCACTGGCAGGCAGATTCTTTACCACTGTGCCACCTGGTTTATAGGCAGAAAGAAAGCATGGAAGGTTAGTAAGAAGGCTCCCCAGATCCCAGGGTCAGTCTATTCCAGGCTACTGTTTATGGAGCTGTTGTTGTGTTAGTTGTTATTCTGTCTTTTGAATATAAAAGCATTTTAAACTTGGTTTTAAAGTGGGATGGATATAATCTTGACATATTAACCAAGAATTAGCATTATTTGGGGACCATATAACTTTATAAGTATTAAAAACTAGTAGGAAATATGGAATTTTAATAGTAAAGGTGTGTGATCAAGGTGAGGAATACATAAGGACTCTTAAATAGCATGGGAAGTGTTGGTTTTTTAAAGTATACTAGAATTTTCATAGTAATATTTCTTCCTTGTCAAGTCTCCCACCATCTTGAATTAAAGTTAAGTTTAGATAAATAGTGTTAGTCACTCAGTCGTGTCCAACTCTTTGTGACCCCATGAACTGTAGCCCACCAGGCTCCTCTGTCCGTGGAATTCTCCAGGCAAGAATATTGGAGTGGGTTGCCATTCCCTTCTTCAGGGTATCTCCCTGACCCAGGAATCGAACCTGGGTCTCCTGCATTGCAGGCAGATTCTTTGCCATCTGAGCCACCAGTGAAGCCCTAAGCTTCATGCTCAAATGAAAGATCAAGAGGATTTGAGGAGGGTCCTGTGACACTAAAATTTATCCTTGAGTGAACTAACATCTTTCTGGAGTAAAAGATCAAAAGTAAAATGCTTTTTCTTTTCCCTGAAGTACTGAAGAAACCAACAGTTGAAAATTGAGTTTGCCAAATTTGGTACCTGTTTGGTAATTTGATCTTTATAGAAACTCCTCTCCAGGTGTGAGAAATGACAGAGAAAAGCAGTGTTATATTTTGGACATGCCCTGTGTTGTCTCCCAGTCTTCAGGAAGCACTAAGTACGGATGGTGCTGCCCGGAGCAAAGACTCTGATGACCAAAGCGACCAGGTTTCATTTTAGCACCACTCCCTTTAAACCACAACCTTGTGTGTGGGTGTCAAGCTCTTGGCCAGAGCTCCATAGACAGAGTGAGGCTGTCTCCTTTAGGGAGTTATAGATCCTTGAGAAAATAAAACATGGCTGGAAAACTACCGGGAAGATAAATGATCTAATTTAACCCAAACCACTGTTTAAAATACAGACAAACAGAACAATAAGAGTGGAAAATTATAGGAACCCAGACTCTTTGAGAGGATTGAAATCCAAGGTGCTGATTATCCATGTCACTGGAAGACGCTGTTCCCATAGGTAGCTCTGCTACACACGTACTTCTGAATTTTCCATTTCCCGCAAATGCAAATTTTCTGAGGACCTTAAGTTTGAGAAAAAAATTTTAATGATGTTTCTTTTGCCACAGTAATACTGAGGTGCTCCATGTCCATGTCACAGAACGTGTAATGGGATGGTTGAAGCTATAGACAGAGGAATAGTCTTTTATCAAAGAGATTAAATGACAATCTAGCCAGATAGAACATTACCCATCCCTTGTCCCACTGGTTTTTCTAATCCAGGGTGAAGCAAGTAAAGAAAGTATTCATCTTACTAGAAGTAAAGTAAAGGGACTTGCAGCATTTTATGTAGTAGTCTGTTATTTTAGGGAACAAAACCAGTTTCCAAACCAACACCTTTTTCTGACAGGTATTTTTTTTTTTTTTTTGAAGTATAGTGGTTTACAATGTTGTGTTAATTCCCGCTGTACAGCCAAGTGATTCAGTTTTACCTATATACACCTTCTTTTTTATATTCTTTCCTCTATGATTTATCACAGGATATTGAATATAGTTCCCTGTACTATACAGTAGGACCTTGTTGTTTATCCATTCTATATGTCAGAGTTTGCATCTGCTAACCCCAAACTCGGGCTTCCCAGGCAGCTCAGATGGTAAAGCGTCTGCCTGCAACGTGGGAGACCAGGGTTCAATCCCTGGGTTGGGAAGATCCCCTGGAGAAGGAAATAGCAACCCACTCCAGTACTCTTACCTGGAAAATTCCATGGACGGGGGAGCCTGGTAGGCTATAGTCCATGGGGTCACAAGTGTTGGCACAACCCTAAACTCACAGCCCATCCCTCCTGCCCCTCCTCCCCTCACCTTGGCAACCACAAATCTGTTCTCTACATCTGTGAGTCTGTTTCTTTTTTGCAGATAAATTTGTGTCAACTCAGCACCTTGTTGTGGAAAAATTTGAAGAGCCATTTCTATATGAGCAACATGATCATTTTCTTAGCGTGTGACCATAAATGTCAATTACAAGATTGGCATCCAGCTGTCCTTGGCACTGCTGAACTGGTGGCCCTCTCTCCCCAAGCCTGCTTACCCTTACAAGCACCCATCCTTCTGAATTTTGAGATTATCACCCTGCTTACCTGTCAGGGCACACTTAGCTCTTCGCAGGGTTCTCTCAGCTTCTCTGAGAAGATTCTCCTTTGAATCTAAACTTCTGATTTTCTTTTCATGGCAGCAGCCTTCTGTTATAGGACTTGACTTCACAGGGGGACAGCTTGACATCCAAAGGACATGGGGGGAAAAGCAGCCAGAAAAAATCTTTGGTTAAGCTTTACACTTGAGTCTAATCATGTGGCCCAGTGCTAAATCCTATTTATGTCCACGTGTCTACTGTTAAGGAGTCACCTTATCCAGGATTTATTGGGTGCCCCTGTGACAGGGTAGAAATAGCAGGGGCAATGCTTGTCTATCTCGTGAGAAAATATCAGAGCTACAGGAAGGTATATGGTACCACTGCCATATCTTTGCATGTTTCAAATACATCAGTTCTACCAAAAATAGGTTTATTTACCCGGAAAAACCAAACCTGCTGTCAGAGGATTTTATGAAGGACAAGATACATCAGCTGGATGTTAGTTAACACATTTTTTTGGTTCACAGACTGAATTTTGGTTATGTGGCATGCATTGTGCTGGGTAGACACAGGAAGGCTGGTCAGCAGTAGTAGTCTGGTGAGACGAGCAGTTGAGTAACCAGGCAACCACAGTGCAGTGCAGTGAGCCCGGAACTGGGACCTGGGTCAGGGTACCAGGGAGCATGGCAGGTTGGGGGGGTGTGGGGGGCACCTTCCAAAATGTGACTCCTGAACTGATTATGAGTTTACTAGGCAAGTGAGATCAGGCAAAGGTAAAGGTGATCCTGTATAGAGAAAAGAACTTGAGCAAAGACCTTTAGCTGAAAGAGAACATGGCATATTCAGAAAACCACTAATAGTCCAGGTGTACTTCCCCAGTGGCTCAGCAGTAAAGAATCACCTGCAACGCAGAAGAACCAACTTCGATCCCTGAGTCAGGAAGATTCCCCTGGAGGAGGAAATGACAACTCAGTCCAGTCTTCTTGTCTGGAGAATCCCATGGACAGAGGAGCCTGGCGGACTACTCTCCAAAGGGTCTCAAAGAGTCGGACATGACTGAAGCAACTGAGCACACACTCATAAAACACAGTGCCAGGCAAGCATAGAGAGTTGAGATCAGACAGACAAGCAAGGTCAGGTCACGAGTGGCCTTTATGAGAGGTCACTCGGTGCACAAATATTTATTTATAGGTTATTTATATATTATATATACAATTTATATTTATATTATTATAGATTATTATTTATAGATTTTATAGATGTCATCTATGCATGAGCCGGACACTGCCCCAGACCCTGATGGCAACTTTTATGGAGCCCACGGTCTGTGAACAGGATGCAGCCTTGAAGCACCTCGATGCCCTTGTAGGAATTTGGATTGTGTAATCTGACCATCATGTGGAGGGAAGAAGAGCTTGGAAAGGAGAAGACCACCAGTGACTTGACACAAGGCACGGTGGTGGGGCTGGAGAGAACTAGGCAGATTCAAGAGTGACTAAGGGAGGAGTATGGATAGAACCAAGCAATCAGTGAGTGTGACGGCTGAAAGGCATCCAGGGGGATCCTCAGGCTTCTGGGCTTAAACCTTGGATGCATTCATTCGAAGGAAACCCAAGAGGAAGGCCAAGACTGTAGGAACCCAGGTAGCCCAGTAGATGGTGAAGTTTTCGAAACGTGGAGTGTGAGGAACCAAGGGGCGTTCAGATGGAGGTGAGTGGATCTGAAACTTAAGAGAAGCCTGGAAAATCTGGAGAGATGGCCCGGAGACTCTTGAGCGGACAGGGAGCGACTGAAGTTGTGGCGAAGGGTAGGGGTGAGGGGCGGAGATTGCTGAGTCAGAGTGGAGAGCGCCAGGAGGCGAGCGGAACCCTGGGAACACCAGTATTTAAGAGACAAAGAAGAGGCATCCATCCAGGAGAAAGAACTGGAGCAGAAGAGCTAGGAGGAGAACCTAGAATCTTTTGTCATCGAAGACAGGGAGGAAAAAGTGTTTGAGCAGCCCAGAGGGCAGATCTGCTGAGAGGTCAGAAACACGAAAACCAGAACCGGAAGTGCGCATTTAGTTCAGTGGGAGGAGCCTCTGTGGGGGAGGGGGAGCCGGAACCGGAACCCAGTGGCTGCATTCAACGCAGCGTTCTGTGCTGACCTGTGTGGTGTGCCCAAAGCCTGTTAGAGCTGTAGTTCTGGGTTCCGGCACCTCTGAGGCAGCTATTGTAACAGGCTGAGGAATACATTGTTTGGAAAAAGTGGAAATAAGAAGCACAGGTGGCACATCATAGAAGTCATCTGTGAAAGGAAGGTGAGAAAGAAGGCCATACTGAGAGAAAGAGAGGAGTCAAGAGAAGCTTTATTTTTCAGAGGGAAGACACTTAAGCATGTTTGAGGATAGGAGAGGGCCCGTAGAAAGGTGAAAAGTGTTAGTCGCTCAGTCGTGTCTGACAGTTTGCAACCTGGTGGACTGTAGCCGGCCAGGCTCCTCTGTCCATGGGATTCTCCAGGCAAGAATACTGGAGTGCGTAATCATTCCCTTCTCCAAGGAAAGAGCCAGACAAATAGCAAAGATCAGACAAGCGGGAGAGGAAGATAGTGGCTCCAGCCCAGGTCCAAGAAACAGAAATGCAGAGACCTGCATTTACAGAGACGTGGATGGACCTAGATTCTGTCATACAGAGTGAAGTCAGTCAGAAAGAGATACACGTATTATATGCGGTATGGACCCCTAGGGGGAATGGGGAGGATGGGATGAATTGGGAGATTGGGATTAACATATATATACACTACTATGTATAAAATAGTTAACTAATGAGAAGCTGTTCTACAGACAGGGAACTCTACTCGATGCTCCGTTGGTGGCCTAAATGGGAAGGAAATCCAAAAAAGAAAGATATATATATATATCTGATTCACTTTGCTGTACAGCAGAAAATAGCATAACATTGTAAAGCCACTATATTCCAATAAAGATTTTTTTTTTTAATAAAGGCAGTGTGAAAAAAAGAGAAATGTGAAAACCCAGGAAGCTAGCCCTGGTCAGACAGGCCTTTCCACTGTAACACCAAGAGGAGGTGGAGAAGGGTTTGGGAAACGTGCTTTGTTGAGCATTGTTTTACAGAGAGAAGCAACCGGAGAAATTTAGTTCCGACCTGATGGATTCCCTATTGCAGATGAAGTGGAAGTGAGGTTATCTGCCACTGAGGAGGGAACAAGGCAGCTGAGAAATTCAGAGAGCACAGATGGGAAGGATGGAAGGATAACTGAGCAGTGAACAGCCCGGTTGAGGATGGAGACCAGTGAGTCCTGGCAGCAGCCTATTTGTCACATGTTTTATTCCAGCCACTCTCAGAGCCTTCTAGATGAGGGTGGAGTGGGTAAATAATTCGATGACTCCAAGGTCAGAGATTTGCAGACAGTGAATTGTAGGTATTGACAATGGTGTAGTTAAAGTGATAACCATGACATGGAGGGTAAAATAAGGCAGGACAGAAAGGAGGAGCCGAGGGAGGAGATGGGCCAGATGAGAGGGCGACAAGTTTAGCAGAGTTCAGAATAGACAGAAGGGGAATGACAGGAAGAGCCTCAGATTCCCGGACAGGAGATCAGCCGTGGTGGCCTCCAGGCCTACTCTTAGGGACAGGGTATCACCTCTTGGACCTATTCCCGGGGTGGGGGTAGGGGGAACAGAGCTCTACCCAGCACCCAGCTAGCGAGGAACGCCTGCTGTTCACATTGGTGTGAAATGATGGGCAGGATTGTGGTGAGGCAGTGACTCTTAGTTTGAAGACACTCAGTGTGCAGTGTCAAGATGTTTCTGGTCTCTAGAGCCCAAGTTTAAAATGTTAGGATCTCTTTTAGGGTTTAACAATCTAAGACAGTTCATACCAGAAAGGTCATGTGGGATTTGTTAGCCATTTCCCTAGAGGTTGTGGGTTTTCTTAGGGTTTTCTGTTTTGTTTTGTTTTACTTTGTTTTTTTCTTTTTCTTTTTTTCCCCCACTTTTTAATATCCTGTCATTTTGCTGACTTTCGGGAGGAAAAAATTTAAACCCTAGAACACCATGAACCTGGCAGATACTGGGAGATAAGAAGGCAGGTAGGACCTGAAGAAAGCCTTCTGGAGCCAGATAAGTTTTGAAGTCAGACGTTGCACACTGCCGAGGATCCGCAGCACAGAGAATGCTGATCTGAAGTGTGATGAGGGCTGTGTGCCAGCCATCTGGGCCCAGAACCAAGCTGGGTTGAAGGGCAGCTTATAGTTATAGTGGTTGGAGTCCTGGTAGATGTGGCCCTAAAGTGTCTTTACTCTGGAAAACTTGTGAGTCCTTAGACACTTGATTTGAACAGCAAGTGAACCACTGTACTTACAACTCTCTAGGGACAGAATTGTGACTCCAAGTCTAATTCTTTCCAAAGACATCTCAGACACCTCCTTAGCTGAATTTCAAGACCGCAGCACTTGCTCTTTCCCAGCCTAAGCCGCCATTCTTCCCAGTCTTGGCTAGAGATGCAGCCATGTTCACAAGTGACCAGCCAGGACGCTGCTAGCTAACTGATGGATGCTGACCCAAGGTAACAGGGAAGGTTTGTTTACATGTATTTCTAGAAAGATACGAGGTTGAATCTTAGACTCCTTTCCATCTGTACCCTGGCCAGATGATCTCATTTAGTTTCTTGCCTTTAAATACTATCTATATATGCTGACGGTCTCCAGATGTCCACAGCCCAGACTTCCCCCTGTACTCCAGGCTCACATAGCCAAATGTCTTACCTGATTTCTGTGTTTGGAATCCTACCAGTGTCTCACACCCAGTAGGGGACTCCCCAATGGAAACCTTGGTTTTCCTCCCCAACCTTCTCTCCCGAAGTGCCCTCACTCAGTAAGTAGTAACACCATTTGAGCAGTGACTCAAGCCAAAAAAACTAAACAGTTCTCCCTTTTCCTCACACCCACCATGTAGTCCATCATTAATTTCATTTATTTTACCTCCCAAAAGCTTTCAAGCCAGGGCAGTAGGGGGATGAATTGGGAGATTGGGATTGACATATATACACTATCGATACATATACTCACTATTGATAACTAATGAGAACCTACTGTCATAGTACAGGGAACCCTACTCAATGCTCTGTGTTGCCTAAATGGGAAGGAAATCCAAAAAAAGGGGATATGTGTACGTATAACTGATTTTGCTTTGCTGTACAACAGAAACTAACACAACATTGTAAGGCAACTATACTCTAATAAAAATTAAATTAAGAAAAAATACACAAAAAAGCTCTCTAGTCCATCAACTTCTCTCTGTCTCCCCATACACCCTCTTCCAAGCCATCACCTTCTCTTCTCTGGATCACCAGTGGACTCCTCACTTCCTGCTCTGTCTGACCCTCTCCAGGCCACGTCCGTGCCTGCAGCCAGGAGGATGGTCATTCCCACCTGGGCTCGGACCCTTTGACGGCTTCCCGCTGCTCTTGGATCAAAGCCCCATGTTCTTTACTGTGACCTGCGATGAGCACTACCTACTCTTCCGAATTCACCTTATATCCCCTCTACTCTCATTGGCTGCCCTCCTGCAGGTCCAGGTCTTCCTCCAGCTCTTCCTACAGCGGGTTCATTCTTGTTCTTCAACTCTCAGCTCAAATGTCACCTCTTTGAAGGAGTTTCCTTGTCTGGTACATCTGAATAGGCTCCTCCCAGGAATCTCCAGCTCAGTAATTTCATTTCTTCAGCGTCCGTCGTGGGAAATGTTTATACTATTTGTGTATATTTCACTTCATACCTTCAAACCCTCATCACTCACCTATCATGTGATCCCCTGTTATGTTTAGGACTGGGAATGTGGTATGAACCTAAGTTCTCTGTGCCCTGGAGCTTACATCCAATGGAGAAGGTAGATAGGAAGACAGATGACAAGTAAATAGCCAAATAACGTCTGGCCACCTGATAAGAAGAGCTGACTCATTGGAAAAGACCCTGATGCTGGGAAGGATTGAGGGCAGGAGGAGAAGGGGACGACAGAGGATGAGATGGTTGGATGGCATCGCTGACTCAATGGACATGGGTTTGGGTGAACTCCGGGAGTTGGTGATGGACAGGGAGGCCTGGCGTGCTGTGGTTCATGGGGTCGCAAAGAGTCGGACACGACTGAGTGACTGAACTGAACTGAATGAACATGCTATGAAGAAAAACAGGGTAAGCAAATTGAAACGACAGATAAAGCAAACCGTAGGTGACAGAAGGGTGCCTGAGAACTAATGGCTGATAAGAAAACATCACAAATAAATAAGCAATAGGTGCTTTATTCAAACTAATTTGAAGAAGTAAATTATTATGAGAAAATTAATTTCAAGCCATACCTCACAATGTAAGTTCCAGGAGGAGTAGAAAGTTAAATGTGCAAATGAAACTATAAGCTAAACAAAATTGCCTTAGCTAAGGATGAGTAAGAATGACGAAGTCCAGAAGTATGGAGAGAAACTCCATGAAATGAAGGATTGACTGCATAATAACTTCATATTTCTGGTATCAAAAGAAAATCATAAAATTGGGAACAAACTGAGGGAAGTACTACAAATGCCAATAATAAAAGGCTCATAATATTAGCATAGCAAATCTCCTCAATTCTAGAGCTGTTTTTTCCTTGCATTTTAATGCTTCTTAAAGTCAGGATTTGTTTTGTCATCACAGCATACATTTAGTATGGCCAATAAGAATGTTAAAATATTAGCTCTTACAGACAATAACATCTTCATCTTACAATCAAAATGTGATTTTTTTCCCAAGTGTACACAAATTAGTATCAACATTGAAATTCCTAGTAGAAAACACCTAATTCATTCATTCATCAAACAAATTCTTGAGTGTTTATAATGTAGCAGGGGGGCCTTCCCAGGTGGCACAGTGGTAAAGAATCTGCCTGCCAAAGCAGGAGACTCCAGAGACGCAGTTCAATCCCTGGGTGGGGAAGATCCCCAGAGTAGGAAATGGCAACCCGATCCAGTATTCTGGCCTGGAAAATCCCACGGGTGGAGGAGCCTGGTGGGCTAGAGTCCATAGGGTCATAAAGAGTGAGACGCGATTGAGAGGCTGAGTGTACACGCACACACAGTGTAGCAAGGTGGTAAGTGTATGGTGGTAAACAGAATGGGCATAAATCCTTGCTTTCAAGGGCCTCTTCTAGGCCAGTTGTGCGTGGTGCCCTGTATGCTACTTATAGACGATCTAAGATCTATTATTTCAGCGAGAATAAGAACTGTGATAGAAGCAGATCCAATCAAGTCAGCATGGCTCTAAACCCTGTGCTTTTTCCTCAAATTACCATAATTGTTGAGCTTAGCAGAGTGTTCACATCCAGTCTTGCTGACAGAGCTGTCATTCCTTATGTAATTTGATTTTCTTTCCTGCCTCAGCACTGGGTTTAGGACCCTGTCAAGGAGAAGTTGGTGGAAATAGCATTACCGTGGATGCCCCAGCCAGACTGATTGCTTTTTAGCAAAGAATAAAGCTTTGCCAGCAAGACACCTAAGAAGACTAATCCTACGTTATTTTAAAACTTGTGCTAATATGTAATATATCATTATATATTAATTATATCATTAATTATATATTTAAGTGCATGCTAAATCACTTCAGTCATGTCGGATTCTTTTTGACCCCATGGCCTGTAACCTGCCAGGCTCCTCTGTCCTGGGATTCTCCAGGCAAAAATTCTGGAGTGGGTTGCCATTTCCTACTCCAGGGGATCTTCCCAACCCAGGGATCAAACCTACATCTCTTAAATCTCCTGCATTGGCAGGTGGGTTCCTAACCACTAGTGCCACCTGGGAAGCCCTAAATTATATTTAATTTAAACTATATATTTAAACTTGAACACAATTTTAGCAATGAAAAGCAAGCAGTTTACAGTCAGAGTGGAGAAGGATGAGAAGGAAAAAGAACAAACCATACACTGTTCTCTATGACTGAGAGAAATGTAATTAGAAGCTGTATTGAGCGGGGGTCCCTGGAAACAGAGCATGCCTTGGGAAATTTTCATGTGACTGATTTATTGAGTGTGTGCTCTCGGGAGAGGGGGAGCGGGAAGCAGTGGGTGGTGGGGAAAATTTAAAAAGGATGTGGTCTTCTCTGGACACTGCTTCCCACCTGATCCCACAGGGAGCTCCGGAGCATGAATTGTACCAGCGTTGATCCCACAGGGAGGTAGGGGAGGTGATCTTGTATATCCCTGTATCAGCCCTTCATTATCTGGGTGCTGCCTGGCGGGGGTCAGAAGTGCCCTAACCAACCCAAAGTGGCTGGGAGCAGTGTTTCCTGAGAAGGAGGCAGCTGTGAGCCTTGAGTGGCCAAGTCCCAGGACCTGGGGATGGATGTGCTGACCAGTAAGGGGCATCTGGGTGGGAAATCAACCATATCTACTGTAGAGGTCTGAAAGGAAATTAATCTGGGAAGATTATTGAGTGATAGATCTTGACACATAGCAGGAGTCCTCTGACACCATACACCTTTTGAACACAGGATTTATTGTCAAAGAGCTTGTTGGTTTTTAGTTTGCTTCAGGCTGATAAGATGTTAGATCAGCTTTGGTAGAAGGAAATTTGTTCCTAAGAAAGGCTTCGTGTCAGGTATGAAGGTTCTGATGGAAAATTTTAAGTTATTACTGGAAAAAAAGGAAAAGAGAATGAGAGGTATAATTGGAAGCAGTTATCAAAAACTACCTTATATAATCGTACAAATGTTATTGGCTCAGCGGGTAAGGAATCTGTCTGCAATGCAGGAGACACAAGAGATAAGGGTTTGATTCCTAGCTTGGGAAGATCCTCTGGAGGAGGAATGTCAACCCACTCCAGGATTCTTGCCTGGGAAATCCGTAGCCTGGTGGGCTGTGGTCCATGGGGTCACAAAGAGTCAGACATGACTGAGTACATAGCATATGACACCTTATATAACACCACCTGTCAGAAGAATGACACTGAATTTCTACGAGTATCATATACTTTTATTATAGATTTTTCTAAAATAACCTTACACATTGGTATTTTCTACAATAAATACATTTTTGGCTAACTGCTTTGCATAGATTGTTCAACTATATAATGGTAGGTAAACAACAGGGACACTTGCCAGAATCCCTGGAATGTACAGCACAGAGAGTGAGCCCCAGGATCAGCAGTAGACGCTGAGTGATAATGACGTGTCAGTGTAGGTTCATGGACTGTAGTCAGTGTAGCTTTCTACGGGGATGCTGTGTGTGCTTGGGGAAGAGGGAATGTAGCAGCTCTCCGTACTTTCTGCTCCACTTTACTGTGAGCCTAAAACTAATCCGAGAAATTAAGTCTATTTTAAAAGTGTATATACAATGGAATATTAGTTATAAAGCAGAATGAAATAATGCCCTTTGCAGCTGCATGGATAGATCTAGAGATTATCATAGTAAATAAAGTCAGAGAGAAAAAAACAAAAACATATGATATCACTTCTATGTGGAATCTAAAAAAATTATACAAATGAACTTATTTATGAAACAGAAACAAACTCACAGACAGAAAACAAACATGGTTCCCAAAAAGGAAAGAGGGTGGGAGAGGGATAAATTAGGAGTTCGGGATTAACAGATACACACTACTATATATAAAATAGATAACCAGCAAGGATTAACTGTACAGCACAGGGAACTATATTCAGCATCTTGTAATGAACAATAATTGAAAAGAATCTGGAAAAGAATATGTTTAACTGAATCACTTAATTACACACCAGAATCTAACCCAGCATTATAAATTACCTAAACTTCAATAAAAACTAAATTTAAAAAATGAGAAGTGTATGCAGAAAGCTGATCTCCTGCCTGTGCAGTTGCCTGTTCCTAAAGACAGAGGTGATATTCTGGTGACATTTTTTTTTATTTATTTATTTTTGTAGTCAGAAAAATTCATTTATTTATTTATTTTAATTGGAGGCTAATTACTTTACAATATTATAGTGGTTTTTGCAATACATTGACATGAATCAGCCACGAGTGTACATGTGTCCCCCATCCTGAAGCCCCCCACCTCTCTCCCCATCCCCATCCCTCAGGGTCATCCCAGTGCACCAGCCCTGAGCACCCTGTCTCATGCATCGAACCTGGAGTGTGGTGATCTGTTTCACATATGATAATATACATTTTTCAATGCTATTCTCTCAAATCATCCCACCCTTGCCTTCTCCCACAGAGTCCAAAAATCTGTTCTTACATCTGTGTTTCTTTTGCTGTTTCTCATATGGAGTCATCATTACCATCTTTCTAAATTCCATATATATGCCTTAGTATACTATATGGGTGTTTTTCTTTCTGACTTACTTCATTGTGTATAATAGGCTCCAGTTTCATCCACCTCATTAGAACTGATTCAAATGCATTCTTTTTAATGACTGAGTAATACTCCATTGTGTATATGTACCACAGCTCTCTTATCCATTCATCTGCTGATGGACATTTAGGTTGCTTCCTTGTCCTGGCTATTGTAAACAGTGCTGCGATGAACATTGGGGTACACGTGTCTCTTTCCCTTCTGGTTTCCTCAGTGTGTATGCCCAGCAGTGGGATTGCTGGGTCATAAGGCAGTTCTATTTCCAGTTTTTTAAGGAATCTCCACACTGTTCTCCATAGTGGCTGTACTAGTTTGTATTCCCACCAACAGTGTAAGAGGGTTCCTTTTCTCCACACCCTCTCCAGCATTAATTGTTTGTAGACTTTTTGATAGCAGCCATCTGGTGACATTTTTAAAACAAAGTTCTTCTACTTAGACATCCATTCCCACAAGCTCCGATCTAATTTATTCGTCTGTGTGCTCAGTCTCGCAATCTTATCCCACTCTTTGCAACCCTATGGACTATAGCCCATCTAGCTCCTCTGTCCATGGAATTCTCCAGGCAAGAATACTGAAGTGGGTAGCCATTCTCTCCCCCAGAGGATCTTCCAGGTTCAGGGATCAAAGCCCAGGCTCTGTGTCTCCTACGTTGGCAAGTGGATTCTGTATCGCTAGTGCCAACCTGGGAGGCCCCAATTTACTCATCTAGTAGGTGGAAAAGTTAGAAGCTCAGAGGGTGGTCCCTCATAGGGGATGGTTAAAACAGAGTATTCTATGGCCACATCTCCGGCAAGAATTATTCAAAAACAGTGTATTTAAAGATTTTCTTTTCCTATTTGTCTGCACAAAGATCAGGAATATATTTCAAATTAAAGCACAATAAGAATCAGGTGAATAGCATCCACAGGTGGTATAAAAATTCCATCAATACCCATTTTCATGACATAGAGCTTACATTATGCTATGAAGGATACATACATAAGTACAATATTTCACACATACATACACACAGGGGAAAAAAGGACCCATCACCCACTCCATATAAAGTGGTTGACCCATTTCCAAAATGTCTGTTGCTATTGTGTAGATTCAGCCTGCAAATAAAATTTAACATGTTAACCTTTTAACCAGAACATCTTAGAATTATTTTCTGATATTAACATAGAACACTTGTTGGGTTTTTTCTATTCCTTTCATAGGAATTTCATAGGTGATAGTGGACAGCTATCTCCCCCATAAGAAGATATTTCAAACTGAAGCTAATATGGATGAAAATGAAAATAAATAACCTTTATCAAATTACAGTGAGACTTACCCTATAAGCTGCTTAGCGTTCCTATGGAAACACAACCTGCTGCGTTTTATTGTGGGAGAGAAGACGACGTTTCTAATGCTGTTTGTGGGTCTCTTCCCTCCACAGGCCTTGAACCGGGGGATCGCTGCTGTCAAGGAAGATGCAGTAGAGATGCTGGCCAGCTACGGGCTGGCCTACTCCTTAATGAAGTTCTTCACAGGGCCCATGAGTGACTTCAAGAACGTGGGCCTGGTGTTTGTGAACAGCAAGCGGGACAGGACCAAAGCTGTCCTGTGCATGGTGGTGGCCGGGGCCATTGCTGCCGTCTTCCACACCCTCATAGGTAAGACTGTCGGTCGTCCCTTAAGAATCCAGCTTTGCCAATTCCCTGTTCCTCTTAATCTATTTATGTGTATTTATTGTAGTAAGTGATTTCTTCCATAATTATTAAGTATCATGAGAATTTTAAGGGCTGGGGGGAATGGAGTTGGTACTTCTAGGGCAAAAAAAAGAGACATCCTTTCTCTAGGAAATTGTATGTCTCTGGTTGCCGAACCCTGTGTCAGAGAAGGAGGAGTTCCGTTAATATGTGATCAGATTTAGGACTTCCCTGGTGGCTCAGACGATAAAGCGTCTGCCTACAATGCCGGAGACCCAGGTTCAATCCCTGGGTCGGGAAAATCTCCTGGAGAAGGAAATGGCAACCCACTCCAGTATTCTCGCCTGGAAAATCCCATGGACGGAGGAACCTGGTAGACTACAGTCCAAGGGGTCGCAGAGTTGGACACAACTGAGCGACCTCACTCACTTTTGTTAAGGCTTCCCTGGTGGCTCAGATTATAAAGAATCCATCTCAATGTAGAAGACCAGGGTTCGATCCCTGGTTAGGGAAGATCTTCTGGAGAAGGGAATGGCTACCCACTCCATATCCTAGCCTGGAGAATCCCATGGACAGAGGAGCCTGGCGGGCTACAGTCCTTGAGGTCAAAAAGAGTCAGACATGACTGAGCAACTAAGCACAACATACACACACACACACAAAGATAAAAAAAGTCAGGTGCTTTTGTTAGACAGACGTTACTTAACCTTTTTTTTCAAATTGAAGTGTAGTCGATTTACAATATTGTGTTAATTTCAGGTGTACAGCACACTGATTCAGCTATATATATAACTTTTTCAGATTCTTTTCTGTTATAGTTATTACAAGATATTGACTAGAGTTCCCTGTGCTATACAGTAGGACCTTGGTGCTTATCTACTTTATCAGACTCACTTAATCTTAAGAATAAAAACAGAATGAGCATTATTTAGGATTAATTCTCATCAGCAGTGAAAACAAATGAGGTTGTCTTCTGTATTAAAATTGTCTCATTTTAGGACCTCATGCTTCTATTTTAGATGAGACTTGACACTCTGGGCATAACATTCTTTGCATCAAACAAGAAAATTAAGTCACACAGAGTGATTGACCCGTGGTTGGAAAGCCCTTTCCTTTAGAGTCAGAGCTCTACTTCTGCTGCCTTCAGGGTAGTGATAAAAACCCTTAAGGGCACAATTTCAGAACCTATAGACTTCAAAACAGCTCAGCTTACCTGGCATAAAAGTTGAATGGCCCACCTACTGAACCCAGTTACATGAAGCCCGTGAACAACCCTTCACAAACCCGTTGTGTGTCTTCAGCTTGGCCCTGGTTGCCTGAGAACCATGAATGTCCGTGCTGAATGAAGAGCCAGGAGATTAACCCACACCATTTCCCATGTACTCAGGTGTCAACTCAAGTTTACTCATACAATTGTGAATCTGAAAGTAAATAGAGCCAGCTCTTTGTGGGTTTCCTTTTTAATAGAGCATAGGATTTTGTGCTAAGAACAATGAGGACCAGAAGATGCTTCCCGTGGGCCAAATATCCAGACCAAGTGTTGCTGTTGATCATTTTCATTTGGACTGAGAGCTTCAGGGTGTGGGGTGGAGAGGAGATGCCTTTCTTGCCCTCAACTTACACCCTGAATACTGAGCTCTCTACTGAGTTTTAAAGGAAACTTCAGCAACAAGAATTCATCTGGGCCATTTTCATAGATGGCACAGTGGCTCAGTCAGTAAAGAATCTGCCTGCAGTGCAGGAGACCTGGGTTCGATCCCTAGGTCAGGAGGATCCCGTGGAGAGGAAAATGGCAACCCACCACAGTATTTTTGCCTGGGAAATCCCATGGGCAGAGGAGCCTGGTGGGCTACAGTCCACGGGGTTGCAAGAGTCGGACACGATTTAACAACTAAGCTGCCACCAACCAACACCATGTGTATCTGAGAAAATGACATACGTGAAATGAGCAGGTCTAAATAAGTTTTTGCCTAAAAAAGGAAGACAAATTAGTTCCTTTTTATAAAATTCCTTCCAAATAAACCCAACATTTCCTGTTTTATGAGGGAATGAGACTTTGGGACTCATAGCTAATTACTAGCTGTCTGTAATTAAGGAAAACTTGAGTTTTCTGTGTTATTGACACTGTTGGGAGGAACAATTTGGTCACTGAAATAAAAATTGAAGTCATTTTCTAATTTAAATCCAAGTTTTTCAACTTTAAGATGGAATCCTAAAATCTTAAAATTGAACCAAAATGGTTCTACCTCCAGATATTTAACAATTGTTTTTATCACTGTTGATATTTTTACAATTACTATATAGCATTCCTCCCCCCCAAACAAATGCTTTCCACAGTCACTACAGAAGCACATATCAATTTCTTTCAAACATTTAAAACTCAAAATTTAATGATTTTTCCACCTGTAGTATATTGGTCTCATTTCAATTTTCTGTCTAAGGGTTTAATTCTTCTCTTGCCTTGTCTGCTACATCAGACATATTTGCTCATCTTCTTGTCTCCTCTTTCTGGTTTTTTTTTTTAAGTATCCTGTAAGTCTTTCTGGGGCTTCCCTGGTGGCTCAGGAGTAAAGAATCGCCTGCAATGCAGGAGACACAGGAGATGTGGGTTCAATCCCTGGATGGGGAAGATCCCCTGGAGGAGAACGTGGCAACCCACTCCAGTATTCTTGGCAGGTAGATCCCGTGAACAGAGTAGCCTAGCAGGATGTTGTCCATGGGGTTGCAAAGAGTTGGACACAACTGAAGTGACTGAGCACTCAAGCTTTTCTGTCCTCAGATCTTGCCAATGGTTTCCCAGAAGCTTGACCACAAGCTCCAGATAGGATGTTGATCTCTTTGCCTCATTTTCCAACATAATTTTCTCATCATCAATAAACATCCACCCATTTAGTTTCTACGTTACAATGTGTCACCTACACTAGACACTAAAACCCATTTCTCATGTCTTAGTCATGTTAAAAACAGCTACTTACATCTCTACTTAAACAGTTAGCTCTCAGATGTCTATGCTTGGGACAAGGAAACAGTGATAGATAAAACAGAAAGGCAAATATTCCAGATATATTTGACTTGAGAAGCCATCATCTGTTCTCAGGCAGTCTTCTAATTGTATTTGCTTGGCCTAAGAGTGAATTGAGTATGTATTTAGCTCAGTAGGTAAAGAATCTGTCTGCAATGCAGGAGACCCAGGTTCAATCCCTGGGTCGGGAGGATCCCCTGGAGATGGAAACAGCAACCCACTCCAGTATTCTTGCCTGGAAAATCCCATGGACAGAGGAGCCTGGCAGGCTACAGTCCATGGGTCGCGAGAGTCGGACATGACTGAGCAACTAAACCACTACCACGACCACCATTCCTCACACGAGCAGCTCCTCGGTAAGGCTCAGAGTCCGTACAAGAAGCAAGGTGTTCCCGGTTCACCAGCTTAACTCACAGGGTGAGAAACCAGAGTGATCGAGGCCAGAAGCCTAGTTTCTTTATATTCCTTTGTTCAGGCGAAACCAGTCTTACTGCCTTAAACGTTCCTTTTTAGGTGCTATTTCCCTATCTCCTTAATGGATTTCTTTCTTTTATCAAGACCTTCTAACTTTTCCATAGCATTTATGTAAGGACATTTGAGAGCAGAGGGGAGGAAGAGATTCTTTCTCTTAGGGGTGTGTTCTGAAAAGCTCACGAGGTGTCATCTTCTGTTGTTATTCGGTCAGTCGTGTCCCACTCTGTGTGACCCCGTGGACTGCAGCACACCAGGCTTCCCTGTCCTCCACTATCCCCCAGAGTTTGCTCTAACTCGTTTCTATTGAATTGGTGATGCCATCCAACCATCTCATCCTCTGTTGCCCATCTCCTCCTGCCCTCAATCTTTCCCAGCATCAAGATCTTTTCCAGTGTGTCAGCTCTTCACATCAGGTAGCCAAAGGCTTGGAGCTCTGGCTTCAGCATCAGTCCGGATGGAGTATTCAGGCTTGATTGGTTTGATCTCCTTGCAGTCCAAGGGACTCAGTCCTCTTCTAACTGGCTCTGAAAACATGAGCTGTATTTCAGCCCGTGCAGTGTTCAGTTGCTCCAGTCGTGTCTGGCTCTTTGCGACCCTGTGGACGTAGCCCACCACGTACCTCTGTCCTTGGGATTCTCCAGGCAAGAATACTAGCGTGGGTTATTACCATGCCCTCCTCCAGGAATCAAACCTGCGTCTCTGACATCTGCATTGGCACGCAGGTTCTTTACCACTAGTGACATGTGTGGATCACGCATCCCTTTCTAATTTTTCCCTTATCTTTGATACAAGATGGACTTGTGAGTTTGACCCAAGGCTCTAAATGACTATTTTGTCTCACCGCATAAGATTACAAATGGTGACTTTTCTTATCTATTATGTTTCCTTAATTCCATCCAATCTCAGGCTGTGGCTTTAACACCACCACCCTTTGGGCGTTTGTTTGTTTTTTCAGTTTAATGGCCAACTCCTTGATTTCTTTTTGCTTTGTTTCCTAATTTACCTGTTTCTTCATTTTATTCTTTACCATCATAGTTACTTTTCCCAGCAAGATGTCATCTGTAGTTTTAATGAATATACTTCTTTATTCAAACACATTTATAGATAAAATTCGACCATTTTCCCTTATGATATTATTAGCATTCTTGTTAATTCTAAAGAGACATACCATTAGTATTAGTAGAGCTGACCTTCCTGCTTTTCACTTGAGGGGCTTTGACTAAAGGGGAGTGAGACTAAGAATTGCCCTTTGTTTAACTCACTTTTTGGAGAAGGTGATGGCAATCCACCCCAGTACTCTTGCCTGAAAAATCCCATGGGCGGAGGAGCCTGGTAGGCTGAAGTCCATGGGGTCACTAAGAGTCGGACACGACTGATCGACTTCACTTTCACTTTTCACTTTCATGCATTGGAGAAGGAAATGGCAACTCACTCCAGTGTTCTTGCCTGGAGAATCCCAGGGACAGAGGAGCCTGGTAGGCTGCCGTCTATGGGGTCACACAGAGTCGGACACAACTGAAGCGACTTAGCATCAGCAGCAGCAGTAACTCACTTTTAATCCCTGTCTGTCCTATCAGTGGTCCAACAAATTGCTTACTGACCAAATAGTATGTGCGTGTCGTTCAAGTCCTACTAACGATAAGCTGGGTGCAGAAGTGAGACGAATACAAAACAGATGGTGGCCAGATACACCCTTCTTCTCAAAAAGATGTAGTTAATGGGAAAGTGTGCCTGTTCAGCATGGATTTCTAGAAGCAAAAGCTATTTTCAGCCTGTGAAAATTTTTATGATACTGTAATATGTAGCATTTATTTTTCTCTTTCTGACTTAAACTTCACTCTGTATGACAGTATCTGAATCTATCCACATTCTCAGCAAAGAGCACAGTTCCATTCCTTTTTATGGCTGAGTAATGGAAAAAGCAAGAGAGTTCCAGAAAAACATCTATTTCTGCTTTATTGACTATGCCAAAGCCTTTGACTGTGTGGGTCACAATAAACTGTGGAAAATTCTGAAAGAGATGGGAATACCAGACCACCTGATCTGCCTCTTGAGAAATTTCTATGCAGGTCAGGAAGCGACAGTTAGAACTGGACATGGACCAACAGACTGGTTCCAAATAGAAAAAGGAGTACATCAAGGCTGTATATTGTCACCCTGCTTATTTAACTTCTATGCAGAGTACATCATGAGAAACGCTGGACTGGAAGAAACACAAGCTGGAATCAAGATTGCTGGGAGAAATATCAATAACCTCAGATATGCAGATGACACCACCCTTACGGCAGAAAGTGAAGAGGAACTCAAAAGCCTCTTGATGAAAGTGAAAGTGGAGAGTGAAAAAGTTGGCTTAAAGCCCAACATTCAGAAAATGAAGATCATGGCATCTGGTCCCATCACTTCATGGGAAATAGATGGGGAAACAGTGGAAACAGTGTCAGACTTTATTTTTCTGGGTTCCAAAATCAGTGCAGATGGTGACTGCAGCCATGAAATTAAAAGACGCTTACTCCTTGGAAGCAAAGTTATGACCAACCTAGATAGCATATTGAAAAGCAGAGACATTACTTTGCCAACAAAGGTTCGTCTAGTCAAGGCTATGGTTTTTCCTGTGGTCATGTATGGATGTGAGAGTTGGACTGTGAAGAAGGCTGAGCGCCGAAGAATTGATGCTTTTGAACTGTGGTGTTGGAGAAGACTCTTGAGAGTCCCTTGGACTGCAAGGAGATCCAACCAGTCCATTCTGAAGGAGATCAGCCCTGGGATTTCTTTGGAAGGAATGATGCTAAAGCTGAAACTCCAGTGCTTTGGCCACCCATGTGAAGAGTTGACTCATTGGAAAAGACTCTGATGCTGGGAGGGATTGGGGGCAAGAGGAGAAGGGGACGACAAAGGACGAGATGGCTGGATGGCATCACTGACTCAATGGATGTGAGTCTCAGTGAACTCCGGGAGTTGGTGATGGACAGGGAGGCCTGGCGTGCTGCGATTCATGGGGTCGCAAAGAGTCGGACATGACTGAGTGACTGATCTGATCTGATCTGATACTATATGTATACATATATACTACTATATACATATACATATATACTACTATGTATAAAATAGATGACTAATGAGAACCTACTGTAAAATAAATATTTTTAAAAAGAAAAGCAAGATGGTAGAAGTAAACCAGAGTCAAAGTTGAAGGAGTCAAAAGTGGATTTGAGCGAGCACAGTGACAGTGGAGAAGGCAAGACAAGGGGCTATTGGGTGGTGGGGGAAGATGTGGGAGGCACACAGCCACCATACATTTATAAATAGGGGATAATAAAGCAGGAAAAAGGGTTCAGTGTTGAATGTCACAAGTACCAGGTGGATGTCTGATGCTCAGGTTGGGGCAGGTAACCCAGCACAGGAGATGTGCAGCCTGAGACTATGGAAGAGCCCATTAAACAACACAGATGGCCAAGGCGGAGGAAGAACGAAAGGGAAGGAGAGCAGGGAAGGGCCAAGCAGAAAGAGGACCAGCAAAGAGGGCATTAGGCACTTAGCCCTGCAGCTGTCCCTGGGTCCCTTGGAGGGCCTTTGATACCAGTGGGCATTTTTTGTTGTTGTTGTTACATCTCAGTGACAACTATATAAAATAAAACAAATTTATCAGTTCAACTCAGTCACTCAGTTGTGTCTGACTCTTTGCGACCCCATGGTCTGCACACCAGGCTTCCCTGTCCTTCACCATCTCCCGGAACTTGCTCAAACTCATGTCCATTGAGTTGGTGATGCCATCCAATCATCTCATCCTCTGTTATCCCCTTCTCCTCCTGCCTTCAATCTTTCCCAGCATCAGGGTCTTTTCCAATGAGTCAGCTTTTCACATCAGGTGGCCAAAGTATTGGAGTTTCAGCTTCAGCATCACTCCTTCCAATGAACACTCAGGACCGATCTCCTTCAGGATGGACTGGTTGGATCTCCTTGCTCACCAAGGGACTCTCAAGAATCTTCTCTAGCACCACAGTTCAAAAGCATCAATTCTTTGGGGCTCAGCTTTCTTTATAGTCCAACTCTCACATCCATACATGACTACTGGAAAAGCCAAAGCTTTGACTAGACAGACCTTTGTTGGCAAAGTAATGTCTCTGCTTTTTAATGTGCTGTCTAGGTTGGTCATATCTTTCTTCCAAGGAGCAAGCGTCTTTTAATTTCATGGCTACAGTCACTATCTGCAGTGATTTTGGAGCCCAGAAAAATAGTCTCTCACTGTTTCCATTGTTTCCCCATCTATTTGCTATGAAGTGATGGGACCAGATGCCATGATCTTCGTTTTCTGAATGTTGAGTTATACGCCAACTTTTCACTCTCCTTTTTCACTTTCATCAAAAGGCTCTTTAGTTCCTCTTCACTTTCTGCCATAAGGGTGGTGTCATCTGCAAATCTGAGGTTATTGATATTTCTCCCAGCAGTCTTGATTTCAGCTTGTGCTTCATCCAGCCCAGCAATTCGCATGATGTACTCTGCATATAAGTTAAATAAGCAGGGTGACAATATACAGCCTTGATGTACTCCTTTCCCAATTTGGAACCAGTCTGTTGTTCCACGTCCAGTTCTAACTGTTGCTTCTGGACCTGCATACAGATTTCTCAGGAGGCAGGTTAGGTGGTCTGGTATTCCTATCTCTTTAAGAATTTTCCACAGTTTGTTGTGATCCACACAGTCAAAGGCTTTGGCATAGTCAATAAAACAGAAGTTGATGTTTCTCTGAAACTCTCTTGCTTTCTCAATGATCCAACAGACATTCATATAAGTATGTTTAATACAGCCTTAACAACAAGGCAGATCTATATGTTCTGATTACTGCTTTTTAACTTTATGGTCGCTAAAGAAATTTTTATTGCTTAGAAAAGCTGAATATATTTTGTCATTCTGCATAGTCTCCTTGGTTATGAACTAATGCCTTAGCTAAGTACTCTGAGATTTTTTCTTTCCAAAAATTGTGTATTTCCCATTGGAGAAATCATCATTCCCAGAATGATCTCTTAGAGTTTTTTTCCCCCAATTTGGATGAACTTTGACATTTCAAACTTTTCAGTGTCTACTAGTCATCTACCAGTTCCTGCAGGATCTTCTTACTTGGAAGAGATTTCAAATGAGCGTCTCCAGCTTTGAGCAACCCAGTTTCAGATGTCTCTCCTTTCCTTCACTTACCTGGTATTATATCTGGACATCCACTGGTGGGTTACAGCAAGATGTTATAGACTTAGGTCAGAGAGGACCCAAAACTGCTTTGTAGGGTCATCCTTTGTAGGGTTTTTGTGTTTGTCCCAATAAAAGAGAAATCTTTCACTAGGTCCTTTTTATTGCATTTGCCTATTACATTTACAATAAGGTTTTTTCCTAGTGTGTTTCATATTCATTTTCTCTGATTTCTTGTTCTTTTTGGAGCCAGCTGCTGAGCCAGATCTTCTCCCATCCTTGGAGTTTTGCACATGGTGGTGGCTTTCCCCTGACATGACTGGGGAGATTCTCACTGACCAGACAGGCACTTCCCCAGGAATTTGTGGGGGAGATGCTGAGGAAAAGATGGTTCCAGAAAATTTCCTGCCCCAAACCTTATACAATTAGTCAGAGAAGTAGACACTTGGAACTTGTCGAACGGACAGACTTGAAATCGAGAAATCCACTGGCCGAAAAGTTGATGTCTGTTCTATGTACACCTGTGGCCTGGCTCAAGAAACCCAAATTGCAGGAGCCTTGAAAGTATTCCTGGCTTTTTGTTCTTGTCATTTGTTGGGCAACTGCCAGTAAGTGTCCCTTTTAAACTAAATTATAGGCTTCTCTGGTGTCTCAGACTGTAAAGAATCGACCTGCCATGTAGGAGACCCAGGTTCAGTCCCTGGGTCGGGAAGATCCCCTGGAGAAGGAAATGGCAACTCAGTCCAGTATTCTTGCCTAGAGAATTCCATGGACAGAGGAGCCTGGCAATCTACAGCCCATGGGGGTCCCAAAGAGTTGGACATGGCTGAGTGACTAATACTTTTACTTAAGCTAAATTGTAGCCGCTACCCTAGTCATGAACTCATCTATGAGACTCCATTTTATAAAAATGCAAGTCATGAGATTTGCCAGCCCCAGACCTTAGTTTAACCCAGGGGTCAGATGTTTTCCTGTTTCTCCCTGTTTATCTATAAAAGAGAGGAAAATTTGCCAACCTTGTGTTTGGTTTCATTGGGTCCAAGTCAACTTCACATGCATGGAAATTATAGTATGGCCTGGCCTCCTAATTCACACAGAGGTAGAAACCACTGCTGTGGATTTGTTTACTTCTTTCCACACTTACTCCTTCCAGTGATCTGCAAGCCCTCTTCCATGCCACAGAGGAGTCCAGGCAATCCGCAGAGCTCAGAGGAACAAAACTTGTACAGTTTCCTGTGCTTCTACAGTTTCTCAAGAGACTCTGTTTGTCCTTGTTCCCTTGTCAACAAAGCTGTCCATTATTCATGGATTATAAACCAATCCTGTAAAGAGTAAATTGGGACAACTTGGTATCATTTAAACCAGCAAGGGTGGTAGGAATGGACAGGCAGGTCTGTACAGTCTCATGATCTATTGCCGTGTGGCAATCACCTCGGTACTCACTGACTCACAAGACAAGCTTTCATTCTTGCTCACTAGACCATAGGTCGGTGGGGTGGCTGTTTTGCACTTGGCCATGTTTATGCCTCTGTGGTCAGCTGAATCCAAAGGAGACTCTGCCAGTCTTGGTGGGCTCACCAGGATCTGTCAGGTAACAGTAGGCTGGTCCAGGTGGCTCCGTGGACAGCTGAGCTCTGTTCCACATCGCCTCTCATCCTCCTCCACCAGCCCAAGCTTGCCTAAACAGCTGTGCCCGTACCTCCAGCGATGGATAGAGACACACAGGGTCTCTTGGGCCAAGAATCAGATGCGGCTCAACTTCACTGCCACTGCACGCTCCTGGGCAGGACAAGTCACAGGCCAGCCCAGGTTCCAGGAGTAGGGAAATTGACTTCAACTTTTGACAGGAGGAACTACAAAATCACATGCAGGGTAGGGACGTAAGAAGGAGAGAAGAGTTGAGGACACTGTAGCCATCAGCCTGCTACACTCACTTCTTGGCAGGATTATGGATTCATGCATTTATTCCATCCATAGAGACTGAACACTTCCTACGTGGAAAATATTGGCCTATATCCTGGGATTTCAGGCGTAAGGCTTGTTCTCTAGAGAGAAGCAGAAATCATGCAATAAATTATTACATTACCCACTCAATCAAGTCTTTTTTTATTGAGGTATTGTGGCTAAGCTAGTAAAGGATCCACCTGCAATGCGGGAGACCTGGGTTCGATCCCTGGGTTGGGAAGATCCCCTAGAGAAGGGAAAGGCTACCCACTCCAGTATTCTGGCCTGGAGAATCCCACGGGCTGTATAGTCCACAGGGTCACAAAGAGTCGGACACGACTGAGCGCCTTTCACCTCACTTCATTAGTTTCCAGTGTACAGAAAAGTGAATGTTGTACATATATTTGTTTTTCAGACTCTTTTCCAGTATAGGTTATTATAAGATATTGAGTACAGTTCCCTATACTTTAATATATATTATATGTTATCACTTGTATTATGTGCTATCATATGTAGCATATATACAATGTATATAATTATGACCCCGATGCTGGGAAAGATTGAAGGCAAGAGGAGAAGGGGACAACAGAAGATGAGATGGCTGGATGGCATCACCAACTCAATGGACATGAGTTTGAGCAAGCTTCGGGGAATGGTGAAGGACGGGGAGGCTGGTGCACTGCAGTCCATAGGGTTGCAAAGAGTCGGACACGACTTAGCGACTGAACAACAGCAACAAGGATTCCCAAATTTGCCTCTCGGAAACGCACACATTAACCTTTCCCTAAAATGGGAGGAAGGCTTTTTCGTCAACTCCCATGGGAAAATTTTAGGTAATGAGACTTGTTTTGATTAATACCAATATTTCATGGCATATTGCAACAAGCACTGGTTACTCTGGTTGAACAAGTTTGGGAACCACTGATTCTGGGAGGGTCCACCACTCCAGTGGGCTGAGGTAGGAGGAGCTAGGGATTTGAATGACTGACGGCCCCTCCTGTTTCCTGTTTCCGCAGCTCAAATACCTGTAAATAGGTCAAGTCCGTGTCCTCTTGCTGCAGCCAGGCCATGAAATCCATTTACATCTATTCAAAAGCCTCCCTTAATTTCTCTTTCTAATGTTCTACTTTTCATAAGGAATATAGGCTATTTCAGAACAGTCTTAGTAAGGCCGTTTATAAAAGTTGAAGGTTACTAAGTGTCATGAAGGCAGCTAGCCTGGTAATTATAGACTCGATGCAAAGCACTTTAAACAAATTACCCCCAGCCTCCAGCTCCAGCCAGAAACAGCTCTGGGAAACAGAGGGGAGGGTGAGGGGATATTAGGTGAAAAACAGCTGCTGGAATTGAGCATTCCCAACTCCCAGGGTGGAAACAACCTTTGTAGTTAAAATCAGACTCTTCTACCGCATAGGCGAGGAGTAAAAGGAAGGAAGAAAAACAGGAAGAAAAGCTTCTTTCCGTGGCCTCCAGAATTTTCCTCTAGTAGCTAAAAGAGGACAGGAAGTAAAAAGAAGCAAAAGCATCCTCAGGCCCATTGGTCTTAAAGTACCCTGGCACTTGGGGACCCCGGAGCTGCAGTCTGAACAAAACGAGGAGGTGGGGGACATCCTGGCAGAATCAGAGCTTTGGCTGAGCTCAGCACCCAGCAGTCCTGCAGACTCTCTTCAACTTTAGATGTTTGCTCTTCATTGCTCTGCGTAAAGGCACTGTTTTTAACATTTTAGTTCAAATATTCTAATAAATTGGTATACTTAGATATGGGCTTCCCAGGCAACTCAGACGGTAAAGAATCTGCCTGCCATGCAGGAGACCTGGGTTCGATCCCTGGGTCAGGAAGATGTCATGGGAGAAGGAAACGGCAACCCACTCCAGTATTCTTGCCTGGGAAGTCCCACGGATAGAGAAGCCTGGCGGTCGACAGACTATGGGGTCGCAAAAGAGTCTGACATGACTTAACAGCAACCAGCAACAGTGGCAATACTTAGGTATATTCATAGAAGTAGAAAAACTGATTTATACTGACCCCTATACACTCAGACCACATGAGCCAACTGCTCGCTCTGCTCACAGCTTCTCAAACTCACACAACCTTTCTTCTCTGGCTGCTATCCTACAGTCTCATGGGAAAAGAATTCTCTCTAGAAGCCACCTGTATGAGTTTGCTAGGTCTGTCCTAGCAAAGCACCACAGACAGCAGAAGTGCGTAGTCTCACAGTCTGGAGGCTGGGAGATCGAGGCAGTGGTGGTGAGGTTGGTTCCTTTGAAGGCCATGACCGAGAACCTGTCCCAGGCCCCTCTCCAGCTTCTGGGGGTTTGTGATATGTAGTGTCTTAGTGTCTTTTGGCTTGAGGAGGCATCTCCCTGATCTCTCCCTTGATGGTCTTGTGAGCTTGTCCTTTTGCACATTTCTGTAGGTCTCCAAATTCCCCGTTTAGAAGGATACCAGTTTCCGTGGGTTGGAAGCCCACTGTCCTTCAGTGTCACCCTGCACGTGCGTGCTTGGTCGCTCAGTCATGTCCAACTCTTCAATCCCATGGACTGTAGCCCACGAGGCTCCTCTGTCCATGGGATTTTCCAGGCCAGAATACTGGAGTGGGTTGCCATTTCCTTCTCCAGGGGATCTTCCCCACCCAGGGATCGAACCGAGTCTCCTGCACTAAAGGCGAATGCTTTACCATCTGAGCCACCAGGGAAGCCCCAGGGTCACCCGACCTTCACTAATTATACCTGCAATGATCCTGATGCCAAATAAGGTCACCTTCTGAGGTCCTCAGGGCTAGGAGTCAACAAATGAATTGTGAGGGGACAGAGGTCAACCCATACATCCCCCTCTGAATCTCAGCCTTTCTCCAGTCTCAAGGTCCCCACTTTGGCCATCCAGTCAGGTCTGCTCAGCTGGCATTTATATCAGCTCTAACCTTTACCAGGGAATTTTAGTTCCTGAGCTATTCATAGCCATCCCTGGGCTCCTGCACTTGGCATGGCTCTGTTTGCCCAGCGTGGCTGCCTTTGCCATTTGCAGCTGCCTCTGCCAGGAAGGGCAAGGGGGCAGGATCAGGACATCTCTCTGGGGATCTCCACACAATGAACTTGACCGACAATGAAAAGGCATGTACAGATCAACAGTGACCATGATTTCCAAGTCTCAGCACTCACAGTAAGCTGTGTGTGTGGTTCAGTAACATCTGCATCCCAGCTTCGGGTTTCAGCGGCTCATCTCGGATCTGAATGCATTTCTCACCTCGCTGCAAAGTGGGGCTGGAGGACTCCCTCCCTGCCTCCAAGGGTCAGGTCACCTTCGTACCTTCTGATCCAAGCAGGACATCACAGCTGCCTCCCTGGTCCCTGGCCATAACTCATCCCACTTCTCCCTTCTTTGCTGTTTCTGCCAAGTGCCAGCCTCCCTCCTGGATTTCCCTTCCTCTTCTGCTGGCCCCACCATGCTCCACCCCTGACACCTGGGCTCACCTGGAGGTTCGCCTTTTGATTTCCACCTCTGTTCCTCCTGGGAGGATTCAGATCTCCCCTCCTGCATTTGCCTCCCTCACCAGCCCTGTTTTCTGTATGACTCAGTCATCTTAGCCCCCTGCCTCTTGAAATCACTTACTCATACGTCACTCCCACTGGGATTTCCATTTGTGCATTTAAATATCTTTTTTTTCATCCTGAAGAGCATGCTTGATTCAACATTCTCATGCTGCTGCTGCTAAGTCGCTTCAGTTGTGTCCGACTCTGTGCGACCCCATAGACAGCAGCCCACCAGGCTCCCCCGTCCCTGGGATTCTCCAGGCAAGGGTTCTGGAGTGGGTTGCCATTTCCTTCTCCAATGCATGAAAGGGAAAAGTGAAAGTGAAGTCGCTCAGTCATGCCCGACTCTTAGTGACCTCATGGACTGGAGCCCACCAGGCTCCTCCATCCATGGGATTTTCCAGGCAAGAGTACTGGAGTGGGGTGCCATTGCCTTCTCCGCCACATTCTCATAATTCCAGGCTAATCCCAACAAAAGATGGAGAATTATTTCTTTTTACCAATTAATATGGTAATAAACCCACAAAGAGAAACAATTTGGTGACCGAACAATGACAATAACAAGTGGTAACAAATCGTCCCCCACACTTTGAAATGGAGAAAGGGATTCTGATTGTTTCACAAAAAGTAAGCGGGACACTGCATTTGACCTCCTTTCTGATTTTAAAGCAGCTTCTGCACTTCTCAAGTGTATAAATATTCATATTAATGAAAGAGTGAACACAGCAGGAACGCTGCTATTAGAGCACTATGTAAAACCCTATGAAAACACAAAGATTATTGTTTTCCTGTATGGTCTAAACTTTGTATCAGTGAGGTAGGAAATAGTCAATATTTTATTTAACCTTTACTAAAATGTCAGGGAGCTTCCCTGGTGGCTCAGATGGTAGAGAATCTGCCTGTGGTGCCGGAGACCCAGGTTCAATCCCTGGGTTGGGAAGATGCCCTGGAGAAGGGAATGGCTACCCAGTCCTGTATTCTTGCCTGGAGAATCCCATGGACAGAAAAGCCTGGAGAGCCACAGTCCATGGGGTCACAAAGAGTCGTAGACAAATAACACACACACACACACACACACACACACAGCAGTGCCACAGTGCTTAGTTCATACATTATGGAATTTTTCTCTTTCTACCTTTCTCACCCTTCGGCACGTACACACTCATTCAGCCTTTGTCGGTTAAAGCCCATTATGTTCTAGTTACACACTGGTCCCAAATCCTCACATTGGAGGGACTTGGAAAGCACAGAGACAGCATTTTTCCACTGGGCAAACTATACACACAGTTTCTATCCCCCACAATTTTTGCCTTCCTTGGAAAAATGAAACAAAAGGAATTACAAACAGTGACTAGCTACCTTTAAATTTCTATTGACAAGCCACGTTTTGTTGAATCCCTGTGTTGTACACCTGGAACTAGCATAATATTGTAGATCCATTAAACTTATTAAAGAAAAGGCATATTAATACATAGGAATTTTCTCTTAGTAAATAATTAAGAATACCTACAGACATTGAGGGCTTCCCTGGTGGCTTAGTGGTAAAGAACCCCCCTGCCAATGCAGGAGATGCAGGTTTGATCCCAGGAGAAGGAAATGGCAACCCACTGCAGTATTCTTGCCTGGGAAATTCCATGAACAGAGGAGCTTGGTGGGCTACAGTCCATAGGGTCGCAAAAGAGTCAGACATGACTTAGCAACTAAACAACAACTACACGGGCATTGAGCTTTCAAACTAGCCATCAAGCATTCTTTTATAATATCAAAAGAATGGAAACAACCTAAATATATACTAATTGGAGATTGAGCAAGTGATACTAAATAAACCTGCAAAAAGGAATTCAGTACAACCAATCACATATAGAAGCATGTTATGGAAAGGATGTTTATGGTTCACAAACGAGTATGTATGTAGTGTTGAGAGGGTAACAGGCAGGAAGGCCAGGGCTCTCCAAACGGAGGAAATAGCCTGCAAGTGTCAGACATTTTTATCTCTCTTAAGCGGCAGGAGGAAACAAACGCGATATTTTTTTCCTTCTCTATACAAATTTAAAAGGAGGTTTCTCTTAAAATACTGTGTTGCCATAATGACACCTGGTTTCGCCTGAAGTTAACTATTCTCAAACCTAGAGATAACCAATGCCTTTTTCTTACTGAAACGTTTGTCTTAAGCTATGCTAATGTACTATGCGTTTACCCCGAACTCCGTCTTCAAGTCGGTTCCTCCTCTTGGCTCAGAACCTACTTGACAAACCAGTATGTTATACTCAGATATTGTTCCCCTAATCTATGTAAACAAAACTATTTGTATGGTGATCTGCCCTTCTTCAAGATCCAAGTTAATCATTTTATGGCCCAGGATAAACCATTTGGTGCCAAGATTATCCCAAAATGCATCTTATGGGTGAGGGGCCTGGTGCCATTCTGAGTTTTAAGACATTCCTTTCTTTCATTAACAGACTGCTAGTGACTATATAACATCCAGCTGAAGACTAGCAGGGGGGCACTCTTTCTGCCCCCTTCTGATGCCTAGGAGAAGCTTTCTCTATCTCCTTTATACTTTAATAAAACTTTATTACACAAAAGCTCTGAGCGATCAAGCCTCGTCTCTGGCCCCGGATTGAATTCTTCTCCTCCGGGGGCCAAGAATCCCCGTGTCTTCGCGTGATTCAACAACAACCTTTTAGTGTGAGGCCATTTTTGTGTTAAAACACCCAAGCATACTCCACCACATAACACCCATAAAACAACTGGGTGATCAGCACCCAGAGTGTCAACTGTGACCTCTTCTGGGCAGAAGGATGGATGAGATTGTAGATGATTTTCATCCTTTTGCTTGTCTAGATTTTTCTACAAAATATATATATATATATATATAATCTTTAAAATTGTTTTTAAACTTTTGAGATAAAAAGCTTATGAGGATAACTTTTTCTAAATATTGCCGGGTATTTTTTTTTTTGCAGCATATAGTGACTTAGGCTACTACATCATCAATAAATTGCACCATGTGGATGAGTCGGTGGGGAATAAAACAAGAAGGGCCTTCCTGTATCTTGCTGCCTTCCCTTTTATGGATGCGATGGTGAGTAGGAAGGTCGTTGGCACTCTTTTTTACATTGTGGGAAAAAGTACATGGCCTAAAACTTACATTTTAACCATTTTTGTGTGTGCAGTATATTCACATTGTTGTGAATCTTCAGAACTCTTTTCATCCTGGGATACGGACTCTATTCCCATTAAACACTGACTCCCCATCCACCCCTCTCCCAGCCCCTGGCAACTCGGAAATGGAAATGGGTCCACTTACTCCCTACAATAGATCCACTTACTCCTTGGCAGGAAAGTTATGACCAGCCTAGACAGCATGTTAAAAAGCAGAGACGTCACTTTGCCAACAAAGGTCCGTCTCATCAAGGCTATGGTTTTTCCAGTAGTCATGTATGGATGTGAGAGTTGGACTATAAAGAAAGCTGAGTGCCGAAGAATTGATGCTTTTGAACTGTGGTGTTGGAGAAGACTCTTGAGAGTCCCTTGGACTGCAAGGAGATCCAACCAGTCTATCCTAAAGGAGATCAGTACTGAGCGTTCATTGGAAGGACTGATGTTGAAGCTGAAACTCCAATACTTTGGCCACCTGATGCAAAGAGCTGACTCATTGGAAAAACCCTGATGCTGGGAAAGATTGAAAGCAGGAGGAGAAGGGGATGACAGAGGATGAGATGGTTGCTTGGCATCACCAACTCAATGGACATGAGTTTGAGCAAACTCCGGGAGTTGGTGATGGACAGGAAGGCCTGGTGTGCTGCAGTCCATGGGGTTGCAAAGAGCTGGACACAACTGAGTGACTGAACTGAACTGAACTCTCTACAAAATGACCTACACCCTTGAGGCTCTCTTCACTGCCCTCTACACTTTTCTCACTGGAGGAATATTCATATAACGTGAAATTTCCCATATGAACCGTTGTTAAGTGCAGTTGAGTGGCCTTGGGTGCTTTCACATTGCTCTTCTCCCATCCCCACCATCCATGCTCAGCTCTCTCCATCCTCCCCTCTGAACACTGACTCCCCACCCTCCCCCAGTCCCTGACACCCACGACTCTTACTTCTGTGTCTGTGAACTCAACTACTCTCGGTACCTCATGAATAGAATAATACAGTATTTGTCTTTTTGTGGCTCTTTGGCTTATTTCACTTCACAGACTATCTTCAGGGTTCATCCATGTTGTAGCCTGTGTCAGAATGTCCTTTTCTAAGGCTAAGTAATATTTCTTGTATGTATAAGCTGTATTTTGTTTATCCTTTCATCCATCCTTGGGCATCTGGGTTATTTCTACATTTGTCTGCTATGAATACTGCCACTAGGAAGATGAGTGTACAAATATCCCTTTGAATCCTTGCTGTAATTCTTTTGAGTATATACCCGTAAGAGGAATTGCTAAGTCATATAATCATTCTGTTTTTAAGGTTTTGAGGCTCCATCATACTGATGGAGCAGCTGCACCATTTTACCTCTCCACCAGCTGTGCGGAAGGGTTCCAACTGACCACTCACTGACTTATAACCAGTCCATCTTGTCAGTTTATTTTATGAGAATTGTCTGCATTTGCCACAAGTTCTGGCAGGAGGCAAGAGAGCTCCCTTGAAAATTTGATTCAAATATAAATTCTTTTCTGATATATTCAGGCTCAAGAGATCAGGATAGCTTTCAGATAAACTTACCACTTGTGTGGTATAAGCACCCAAAGCTGCTTACAGTAAGACTCACTTGAATATCCTGATAGGGCTTTATTACTTTAATAACCAGCTTCGCTAGAGTAGCTGAGGATGACTCACTTCCATAGATTACATTCTTTGTCCTGATACTGAAGAGTTCTCAAAGAATGCTTTTTTCCTATTTGTCTGTATTATAGATATAAAAGAGACTTAGCAAAAAAAAATATATATATATGTATGTATATATATATATACACACATATACATATATCTCCAATAATGGCTGATGGTGGAAAATAAACCCTTTCTTTGGGATCCATTTTAAATTACCTTTGGAAGGAAGCTTTAAAATATGATCATTTGTATGGGGTTATTTCTAGTTTTTAACAATTTTTTATTATGAAAAATTTTAGACATACATGAAAGTAAACACAAATCATTAGCATGCAACAAGGCATTTCTTATAAGAAATGGCCTTTGATCTTACTGTTATATAGGTTTTGTTTTGTTTTGTTTTGCTTAACCACCCCTCTCCTCCAGTTCTGTATACATTAGATGTGTGAGGTGAGTGGACCTCTGTATCAAGGTTAAGGCAGCAGCCCCAAATCCTCGGAGGAAGGAGGCAAGGTACTAATAAAAATGCACGTGGTCCATCCTCTCAAATGTCATCAGAAGGCTCACTGTGCCCACAGCTGTGTTACGGGCACAGCCTCACTGAATCTGACGACTTCCTAGCAGTGTGGGGGAGCCTTAGATACTAAACCCTCAGTTTCCACCAAAGGTTCTGATTTTCAGTTGTCCTGACATCACTTTAGGCTAAGAATTTGGCCATTGGAACACTTGTACCTGGATTTCCCTTTTCTTACTTATCACCAGGTGTGTTTACTCTGGTAGCTGACACAGACCGTCCACCCCTATGCCCCCTGCCTCCAAAAGAAAAAGGCCAAGGATTTGGGGTGTATGGAAGCAGAGTCCCCACGGGGCCCAGGCTGGACTGAGGTGGCACCACAGTGCCCTCAAAGCAGTGAGAGAACTGAATGGGGTGACCGACCTTTTTCACAGCCTAAGAGAGTGAAGACCCAGCTTCCTAGGCAGAGTCTGAGATTCTAATGCCCTTCCTCCTATCTGCACTGAGACTCTGCTAACACACAGAAGAACTACTATTAATCAGGGAACGCAGGACTAAAAGTGGCTCACAGACTCATTTGCCAAAGAAGTTCCCAGAACTCAAAACATTTGTGATCAGCACACTTTTCTTCCATGTTTCATCTACCAACTCCCCCAAAAGACCAGTAGTAAAAGATTACTGATAAAGACCAAAATAATACATATCATCTCCCCAAACACACATACACATGCACACGTGCACACACACACACCCTACCACATGGCCCAGATGTATTAGTTGGAGAGATAATATTTTTGAATCTTATCATCCAGGTCACTTTCAGTCAATAAAGACAGTCTACCATCCACAATTTACAATTGTCATCTACACTTTGCCTTTCTTTTCATATTTGGCACCTTGGGACCTGTGAGCTGAGGAGGAAGTAGCAATAGAAGCAGTTATTTATATAGTCTTGACACAGACCTAGGTTATTCCCTAGGTGTGCTTGGGTTTAGCCCACGTGAAATGTTATTTCTGTGTCAGTTCAAGTTGACCTTTACTAGTTAGAAAGATGATACTGAAACAGATCTTACTTTGAACTTCAAACCTTCTCCAAACCTGCCATCCGCTGGGCTTTTCGTTGTCTGCAGGCTTTCTAGCACTTTCCTCTTAATTCCCCTCAAAGGCACAAAGTGTCAGATCAGATCCTGCCCAAACTTAAAGAGAAGGAAGTGGTAGAGCCCTGATCATTCAGTGGGAGCCTGTAATGACTGCAGTAACTCAGAACCAGTTCTGAGCCCTCCTCATTGGAACCTGCTTCACAGACCAGAAAGCTGTGCTTTGTGACTCACAGTGGTCCCCGTTCCTGGTATTCACCCAGATTTCCTGCCAGGCCCATGAACCAGTACACTAGTCTTCAGATAATTGGTACGAAACAAATGCTATGTGGTCACTGGTTCCACTTAAAAACCTCACTTGGTCCTGGGTGCCAGGTTAAGTTACAATCATTGTATCAATCAAAGATTCATTAAACTTGTGCTACTAAGGTTTGGAGGTGGGTGGGTATAAAGTCTATTTCAAGAATGCCCAGGAAGTCATAGGAACCAGAAGTAACCTAATCCTGAATGTATCTCATGCCCAAATCTCTCCTTCCTGGCAGGCATGGACCCATGCTGGCATTCTCTTAAAACACAAATACAGTTTCCTGGTCGGATGTGCCTCAATCTCAGATGTCATAGCTCAGGTAAGTGTAGTGCGTGTGTCAAAGCTGCTCCTTTTAGGTGATGGGCAGAACTGGCCGACGCCTCATCTACATCCATCCACTCTGCAGTGCATCCCTACTTGATTCAAATCAAACATGGACTTTGATAACAGCTAGTTAAATGAATGAGCAAACGAACCCTTCCGTGATTTAGTGTGTAGAACCTTGTGAAAAGCGGGGATTGTAGGAACTGAATCTCACTATCAGAGGTTTTGACCTGTATTGTTAAGGCTCTTGCATTTGAAATGACTCTAAAGCCATGGCTAGCACGTAGTCACAGGGCCACTGTGCACCTGATGGGGTGGACACCCGGGCTTCTGTGTGGCCAAGTCACCCGGGGCTGGGTTTAGAAGAGCGCACCTAGAGCTTAGTCTTTAATTGTCATCGCCACTGGGCAATTCAGGCATCTTTCCCCCAAACTTAGAATCAGGAAATTGAGTCTGAGAACATGTTCTGTCCAGTTTCCCCAGGGTCTGGCACCAGCCCTGAGTTCCATGCTCCATCCTTTCTTCTTCCATCAAAGATAACATGACAGACTTTAGCAGAAGATATTTAATTGCTATCGTCTGTAAGTTAGACTTAGTTCCTACAGTTGGGGATTTGGAGAATGATCTCTTTATGGAGAAGGAGGCAGACTGATTTCTAAACTTGCTTTCCAATTCTCATTTCCATGCTAGGAACATGTCCACATGGTTCTTCCTGGTTTTTCCCTGCTGAGCATGCTAGTCTTTCAATCACCTTTTTTAAGTAATCTACTGTTCAACTGTTAGTACTCCCTAAAGGCCAAGAATTAAATTTCCAAATTAATTGCATTGACTCCATGGATCACTATTTAAAGTAATTTAAATTGCTTCCTGCTAACATTATGTGTGTGAGTCTGTGTGTGTATGAGTGTGTGTGCATTTTCTAGCACATGCCTGAATATCCCCTAACATCATTCTTTGATGTATCTTTGTTAATTTTCTTATTGAGTTATTGGAGATTTTTTGCTTGGTCTTACTTTTGATTCATCCTCTGAGGGACGAACTGAACTGCCTCGTTCACGCTAATCACTTACTTGGAAATTAAGGGAACACCTCTCATTTTCAACATGAGCATTGATGCCTGAGTAAGCATTTGTAGATGTGGTATCCTCAAAGGCAAAAAGGAAAACACACATCTTTGCCTTAGATAAATATAGCAGGCATCCAAGAGTAAAAGAAAGAAATCATATCCCTGAAAAATGCTTTCCCAGTATGCTCACAGCCTTCTTCCTTCTTAATTTTAAAACTAGTACTGACCCCTGCCTGCTGGGAGGGCTCGAAATTTCAGAATAAACCTACCTGGTTATTCGGGGCAATGGAAGCTGGATTCAGGTGCCATCTGACCTCGGGCTGTTCCCAGTGATGTAGTTATTTTAAACCTTATAGCCTGAGTCCCTACCACGGTTTGGTTGAGGGAATAAATTCAGTTTTGGTTCGTAAGTCCTTTGCTCTCACTCCCACCCTCAACTTCATTCCTCTCATTACTTGAAAGCATTTGTGAATTACCAGATCTGGTAATGAATAAATAGATCCCAGGCAAAGTCCTTTTTAAAAAACATTTTTAAAGGTTTTTTTTTTTAATTTTTTAAATTATGAAAGTATGATAACACATTTACAGGAGACTTGTAAAATCCAGAACAAAGTTACATACAGTTTCACTATGTATTACAACTTTTAAGTAGATGAATTAAGATCTTTGGTTGGAGTTTCAATATCAAGCTCTCAAAAATTAATAAAATGAATATATAGAAAAGTAGAAGAATACGGTAGACCTGAAAAGCACCATGAACCAATTCAACATAATTAAGATTTGTACAATTTTCACACAGAAGTAGGATACAAATTATATTCAAGTTCCCATAGACTATAAACTAAGAGACATTGGAATTATCCAGGGACATAAAACAAGGTGCAAAAATTTCATGGTCTAAACGTATTGAAATCATGTAGAGTCCTAGGCAAAGTCCCTTGAAATACCAGCTTGGCATAGATAGGAAGGGAGTGATCACCAATGATAACGTGAAAACAGTCTGTAATGCCTGAGTGTCAGTGCCAACTCCTGTTTAAAAAGTAATTTTTAGTAAGCTAATTAATTTCATGTCATAATACAAAAAAAGCTCTTGGTTTGGTTCCAAAATGATACAGTTTTCTGTGTCACCATTATTGTAATAATCACATCTTTTGTATATATTTCATGATCACCTGGACTTTCTTAGCTTGCTCAGTGTTAAATGAAACTTTTGGCGGCTGGGTGGGGCGGGTTCTTGGACCTCGCTGGAACCTCTAGTTCTTTCCTCTTTCTGCTATTTTCGTCAGCCCTGGCCTTCTGAAGTCAGCTCAGGCCCCAGAGGTGGGATCCCAGGAACCCAGTTGAGTAATCTGGCTGTACTGCTGTAAGTCCCCTGTCTCCTGCCTCTCCATCGCAGCCTGCTGCCGAGATCCCGGTCCTGAGCCACCCAGTGGTGTGCACCTCGCACCACGTGCACCCAGGCAGCAAGTGCTCCTGCAGAAAGTTTCACAGTGGGACAAACTGATCGCAGGACACATTCACAATCCCATCACTCACCTCAGCTGACTCTAGTGACCATGTCCGAGCGTCTCCACCCACCTCACTGTCCCCAGCAGACGACCTCACTGCCTACTTCACTGAGGAGCTCAAAGCCACATGCCTACTTTCAGACCCTTGCATCACCTCTGCTGTCCCCATTACAGGAAAGCACATGTCCCTCCTTGGTCCCAGGCCACTTCTTCCTCCGGTGCCTCTGAGCCCGTCCTGTCCCGCTTTCTGGAGAACTTTATTCATCGGTTATCAGTGACTCCTTCTCTCTCCCCTGGATCATTTCTCTTGACGTGGAAACATGCTCAGACTTCTGCCTTCTTAAAACAACCACAACCACAGCATCAGCAACAAGCTTTTTCTGGCTCCCATGTACCTCTGTAGCTACAATTCTATTTTTTCACAGCCAGGCCTTTCAGAAAGGTGGTTTCCACCCAGGGTCTCCATTTCTTCCCTTCTCTTTCCTTCTTTTACCTGCTGCAGACTGACTTCCGCCCCATCAGCTCACCCACACAGTTCTCACTAATAACCTGCCTGCCATTGAATCCAGTACAACAGTTTCCATTGACTTCACGGATGTCTCAGTAACTCTTCATTCTGTTGACTTCGCCCTCCTCCATGAAACACCCCTTCCCACTGGCTCTCACACCACCATATCGTGGTTTTTCTCCTACTTCCGACAGCCCAGGTCATCTATTGATGTGTAAATGCTGAAGTTGCTCAAGACCCATCCCTCCTCACTGTGTATTCTATTCATGAAGAATCTGATGGTTGCCCTGCATTTATACCATCTGTAACATGACTGATATTCACCAAATAATTGTCTGCAGCCAAGTCCTCTGCTCAGGGCTCTAGACAAGGCATCTGAATGTCTCTATGATATTTCTACTCAGATCCTTCAAAGGCATCATAAGCCTCCATTCATAATCTTCATGATCTTGATGGCTGCATTTTTGAATGAACCTCTGCCCCTGCCATCTGCTCAGAAACCCGGGAGCCACCCTAGCAGCACCCCTCTTCATTCCCATCTGTCTAAAACATTTAATCCTAGATGCTTCCTTATCAGCCCACTTCTCCCCATCTCGGCTGCTCAGTTCTGAGAGGTCAGCTCTCCCACCTGGATCCTTAGAGATGCCTCCTGTCCCCTGGCCTGCCCCTCTGCTCTGGGTCTCCTCCCTCCTTCCCCACTGGGGCCACAGTAATCGATTCTCAGTGACATTCTGGCCACCTCACCCCCTCCTCAAACCTGCTTTCAAATTACCTCCTTGGTGTTCTTAAGATAAAAAGCCAGTATCCTGATCACAGGCTGAGAGGAGCTGAAAACCCACTGGCCCTGCTTCCTCCCCAGCCCAATCACTCTCCTCTGTCCCCTTGCTCTCTGCCCTCCAGGCCCCGGTCCTCCCTTCCAGACCCAATGCAGCCGAGCCCCTCCCCCTGGGGGCTTTGCCTGGATCCTTCTGCCCAGAAGGGAATGCCCTGGCCTCTGCTATCCCCACCAACCACTGGCTCCCGCCACCTGCTGCCAGCCAGCTGCCTGGGCTCTGGGTCTCAGCTCAGATGCACCCCACGGGGCGACCCTCTTCACTCCACAGCCTCCTCCTCACTCCCATCATCGCCACCCTCTTCCTTTCACCGGCCTTGTCAGGGGTTGACCATGACTCCTGCCTTCCCTGTGAGGCTGTCAGCTCCAGGAGAACAGAGTCTGGGACCACCTTATCCGTCACTGAATCACCAGCCCAGAGCAGGCTCTCCCTGGGAAAATCCTCACTACTGAGTCTGTAGGTTCCGCTTGCAAAATAACCCAATACAGTTTTGATGGCTGTATCAGATCTGAAAATCTTAATTCTAGATTGAAATGCAGAAGGGCCAGCTGTTGTTTTAAATTGATAACTGACCCAGCCCGCAGTGAAGATGTAAGATGTACAATAAGTGTTGGACCACACGGCATCAAGCTGTTAACAACACAGGGGAGGCTGACAAAACCATCTGGCCTTGGACTGGTCTGGGCCGAAAGTCTCCTGCCCGCCTCTGTCCCACTCTAGCCCACTCTGCTTCTCCTTCTGGTCCTCTCCATACCTCCCCCTCCTTTTTCCTTCATGTCCAGATCTCCTTCTTCGATTCTGCTCATCTGGCCGTCCTGATGACGCCACCAGGAGCCTTCCTGGACTTGGCAGAGGAGGGGTTCATCTTTACATACTCATTTTCCCTCCAGCGTGTTCTCAGTCTCTAAACACTGTCATCTTCGTTAACGCCATAGGTTTGTGTATGTCTAATGTGAAGCCTGCTGCAGATGTACTAGTCCGTTTGCACATTAGGGCCCCTGAGAGGTCTTTGATTAGTTAGCAAAATAAATGGGCATCTTGGCCACATTGCAAAACTCAGTCTTCTGTTCCAAACACAATAGGGCCTTAACAAGGCTTTGCCCAGCTGGTCTTTGCCATCCTTCAATTAATACAGAACATTTGTTCCCCTGGGAAGCAGCAGGCGTGGAGACGGTCACGGGCATCTTTCCTTCCATCAGTGGGCTCCGCTGTATCCTCAGTGAGCATGAACGTGAGTGTGTGATCCTGAGCGTGAATGGACACTCACGTCATCCGTGCTCCGGGCAGCCAGGTCCTGCCCAGGCAGCCGGGTCTCGTAGCTCTGTCGTCTGCATTCCCCTGCGGGCATCTCTGACAGGTTCTGTCGCATTTAGTGGTTTAAGAACAACAGCCCCGGCACACGTGTCAGGTTGTGGGATAAGCTGACCACCTCTAACGTCTAATACTTTTCATTCCAAAGTCCCTCTGGATTGCTCTGTTCCCTATAGCAGTCGAATGCACACATTTGATGAATCATGCTCATTCTCCAGCTTCTTTTTTAACTTTCTGTCACCAGTCGTTTCTTGAGAATGCAGCAATCAGAATATGCCTCCTTGGGTCAGACTCACTTAGCAACAGTATATTTCACAAGCCTATCCTTCCATGGATGATTGGCTAAGAAGGTTGATGTAGCTCAGATCCTCTCTCCCCTCCCCCATTTTCCTACCTCAGCACCCTCCATTCTTCACCCTCTATTCCTCAGGGCTCCTCCCAAGATGGGAATCCCAGGACTCTGCCCAGAGGCTGGACTGATTCCCTCATTTCTACAAGATGGGAAGTTAAATGGTTTGATAAATTTGCTTTCGGAGCCTGTACCATTCAATAGAGACTGACACTTTACTATTATTTCAATCCCTGCTGACTTTGTATTTTTCTGACCTATGCCACCTTTGTAAGTCCATATCTTAAACTTTGATTCTCTGCTTTGTAATTAACACTGACGGCTTTCGCAGCATGTTTAGTGGAATCCAGGGTATAAATGTAAATGGTCATTTTTCTGTGGCCCGTCGCACTTCACTGTTCTGTCCTTTGCGGAAGGTCACTTAGGTCCTCTGGCATGGATTACATGTACACCTGGGGCGGGCATCGTTTAGGGTCTGGGAAGCCAAAGCTTCTGGACAGTCTTTAGCAATAACGTTGACCAGGTGTGCAGTTGCCTTAAAAGAAGTACTTAGTGGTGAACATAACACGGTGGCTGTGTGTTCTTCCAGTGCTTCCCAAACATTTGACCCTGGATTCTCCCAGAGGAGCGTTGAGCGGTAACCCCAGGTCCTGCTCTCCTCACCTTCAGTGTCAAGGCTTCTGCTCAGACATCCATCTCAGTTCCGGGTGCAAGAGTTGGGCTGGGCTTCTGTTAATTGGTTCTGTCCTCTCCCTGATGACTGTCTGTTTCCCCTCCCCTCAGGTCGTTTTTGTAGCCATTCTACTTCACAGTCACCTGGAATGCAGGGAGCCGCTGCTTATCCCCATCCTGTCCTTGTACATGGGCGCCCTCGTGCGCTGCACCACCCTGTGTCTGGGCTACTACAAGAACATCCACGACATCATCCCGGACAGGAGTGGACCGGAGCTGGGGGTAGGTCCTTAGTCCCTGAGGACAGCCTGTCTGTACATCCGAGGGGAATACAGTTTGATCCTACCCCTGTGATTCGACATATCAGCTAACAGGCAGGTGCTCTGGGATGTCATATCCCAAGGTCAAGTGCTTGGTAATGTCCACAGGGATAAACAGCTGGAGAGCTGATGAACTGTAGAGATGGAAGAGAGACCTTAGAGGTCACTCTCCAGCCTTCTTATCTCCGTACAAGAAGACTGAGTCACGGTGAGTCATGTCAGGCGGAGGAGGAGGCACAATGTTGATGGTTCTTCTTACTCTGTGGTCAAAAGGAAGTCACTCTGATCAACAAAGATTTCAGGAGCCCTGGTACCATTGAACTCATATTTGTTTAATTTCACATCAGGGATCCAGACTGGGTTTGGGCTTTCTGTACTGGCTAAACACACTCATTCAGGTACCTTCTACACAGAGAGTTGGGGAAGGTTTAGGTGACACAGGAAATTTTAAATATGGCCTGTGGCCTCAGTCAGCTTTATGTCCCATTTGGCTTAGTCACCAACACAGGAACAATATTCAGACAAGACAGCACAGAGACCACAATGGGAATACAAGAGCTTCCCCTCTGAGGCTGAGAGAAGGAAGAGAGGGATGTGGTCTCAGAAGCCCACAGAGATTGGCCTGTGCCTCAAAAGGTGAATATGGTACAAGCAAGGTATAATCTTACCCAGATGCCCAAAGCATACTTTTCATCACTGGTGTAAACAGTATCTGATTTATATGTATGCTAATCTTCTCTACCTTCTAATATCAGTTGGGTTGGTATCTAGCCAGCTATAAGGCAAGCAGACATGACTTTGTATTTATATATAAATATAAATAGACCACTCTATCCCTGGGTCGGGAAGATCCCCTGGAGGAGGGCATGGCAACGCACTTCAGTATTCTTGCCTGGGAAATCTCATGGACAGAGGAGCCTAGTGAGCTACAGTCCATGGGATTGCAAAGAGTCAGACGTGACTGAATGACTAGCAATTTCAATTTATATATATATATATATAAATTAAGTACATTACCACACTCTAACCCTGATCCCACCTTTGACCATATGTTACTTTTGTCATGTCAAAACAGTCCTTGTACTGACCACTCACCTTGATCTGAGGTCAGGCCATCAATAATATCAGATTGAGATATTTCCATCATGAGGACCACCACATCAGATTGGTCTTGATGGTAGCAACCCATCCTAACATTCAGCTGCTAGCAAAGGGAAATAAAGTGACTGAGATGGCTCCAGGATGCAACACTTACCTTTATGAAGGCTCAAAACCAAAGTCACTTGATAAAAGCCAGGTGTTAAAGATAGTGCCTATCTTTGCTGTGGAATTGTTAATAAATAGCCTTCTCTTTACTGTGCTTTTATTTTGCTTATGCTTGTGAACATTTACATGTCAGAGCCTTGAGATTAGGAATGTCTGTCATAGACTTATAGAGTGCCCAAATAATTAGGCACATTTGTGACCATACTGATTCCAAAATAAATTACAATAATGTTTTACTTCTACAAGTTACCTCTTACCGACATGGCTTCTAGCCAGTCCGTTTTATGATATGAACAAGAACTTTTCCCACCTGTTTCTCGGGCTGTGAAGCTGGGTTCTGCTTGGGTTAGCATTGCCCTGTTTAGACAGTAGTGGTTTGAAGCCATCAAGCTTAAAGGCGTGTTTTGATTTCACGGGAGCTTGCCAGCTGTCTAAGTTCAATTCTAATAAGACTGTACATTTTATTTTAATTCAACTTGGCTTGTCTACAGAGGCTTTTCCTACATTATTTTTAAGTATAGTGAACTGACTCATGATTGACATCAAAAGAAAAGGCTTTGACTCCGAATTATTTTTTTCTGTTCTTCTTCTCAAGTTCAGCGAACTTTTATCCCATTTTGTTGATACAGGGAGATGCAACAATAAGAAAGATGCTGAGTTTCTGGTGGCCTCTGGCGCTCATCTTGGCCACACAAAGAATCAGTAGGCCCATTGTCAACCTCTTTGTTTCCCGGGACCTCGGTGGCAGTTCTGCAGCTACGGAGGTAAGGCACCTTCTGGGAACATGGGTGCCCAAAGTCACCGTGTAACAAATCGGGGCGGGGAGATGGCTGACAAATTTGTTTCCAGTTCCTCTTGAGAGCTAAGAAATTCTGTGATATTACGTTCTATGATACCTTCACACAAGGAAGCATTGAGGATCTCCATCCGTGACTTAGAATGATGTGATTTTGTTTTATTATGAGTATGGAAACAGTGACAGACTTTATTTTCTTGGACTCCAAAATCAACTGGACGGTGACTGCAACCATGAAATTAAAAGACACTTACTCCTTGGAAGAAAAGCTATGACAAACCTAAACAGCCTAATAAAAAGCAGAGACATTACTTTGCCAACACAGGTCTGTATAATCAAAGCTATGGTTTTTCCAGTAGTTGTATATGGATGTGAGAGTTGGACCATACAGAAGGCTGATCACCGAAGAATTGATGCTTTTGAACTGTGGTACTGGAGAAGACTTCTTGAGAGTCCCTTGGACTACAAGAAGATCCAACCAGTCAATCCTAAAGGAGATCAACCCTGAATATTCATTGGAAGGACTGATGATAAAGCTCCAATACTTTGGACACCTGATGCGAAGAGCCGACTCACGGGAAAAGACCCTGATGCTGGGAAAGATTGAGGGTGGGAGGAGAAGGGGAAGACGGAAGATGAGATGAGTTTGAGCAAATTCCTAGGAGATAGTGAAGGACAGAGAAGCCTGGCGGGCTGCAGTCCTTAGGGTCGCAAAAAGTCGGATGCGTCTAAGCAACTGAACGAATATAATGAGTATGGAAGAAGATATTTTATTCTTCCTTCTCTTTTACCACATGAAAAAACCGAGGTAAGGACGCAAAAGTAGCAAGAAGCTGGACTGTGTTAGAATCCAGGTTTTCTTTCTCCCACTCAATGGCCTCTCCATTTTCCCATGGAGTCAGCATGGAGCCTCTTCACTGTAGTCATAGAAGACGATGGGACCGGCCATGTGCAGAAGTACCCAGAGGGCAAGGGCTGATGCTTCTGTGTTCTGCCCACCTCCCTCACCTGTCGTTGCTCTGCCTCCTGCATGTGCCACCCAACCCACCATGGCTTTCTGCATCTTTGGCAACCTGCCCTCCTTCAAAGGAGAGTCTCCTCTGTTTACTCACAACTCAAGAAATTGTTCGGGAAACTGGCAGCTCCTCTAGGGAGAGAGTCGAAGCATTTTTTAATTTTTTTCCATCATGCCAGTATGGTATAAACAAATAGAAAGACTTCGTTTGTTTGCTCATCTGCTGCCTTCTGGGGAATTAATTCTGGCTCTGGGACTGCTGATCCTTCAGGAAAGCCGGTGGCCGCTCCTGAGGGCCTCCTGTTTACACAAGTGCCCTTGCATGCACTTTCAGCACGTCTCCAGGCCGGGGTCTCTTGCCAGGTTCCATGTCCCGGGAAGCAGCTCATGTTGGCCTGGAAAGAGAAGTACATAAATCACAAGCCGAATGCTTTCTCTTGCCTCCGTAGGTTCCTGGATTTTGTTTTCTTGACTCATAAATGTCCTCTGGGGTGGCTTCTGTGACACAGCAGCTTTTTAACCTAATACTTTTGTTTCAGCTGTCCTGTAAAAAGCATGGGACGTGCCCCCCGCCCCCCCACCACCACCAATCACCTGTGTGCTAGAATTCCATCTTCCCCTAAAAATAAAAAAACAACCAAGACAATTTGTATGTTAAAATAATTTCTAAATGGACTTCAGTGCATAGAGACAGACCTCAGCATAGGGGGACAGAACTGACAGGAATTAACTGTCTGCTTCTGATGGTGTTGGTGCTTGCATACATCTCATTGACTCCCAACAGCCCTGTGCTGTGGTTGTTGTTAGTCTCGTGGTTTTGCTGGAGGAACAGAGAGGGGGCCTGAGAGGGTTCATGCTTCACACACACCTGGGAAGTGATGGAGTGATGCTGGAATCCAGATCTGCCTGATTCTACCACTTGCTCCTCAGAGCAGTGTCTTCACCAGCTAAAGACCTACCTCACTCACATTTCTGGCATCAAAATGAAGGGTGACTGCAACCATGAAATTAAAAAATGCTTGCTCCCTGGAGGAAAAGCTATGACAAGATCAGAAAGCGTAGTAAAAATCAGAGACATCTCTTTGCCAGCTAAGGTCTGTATAGTCAAAGCTGTGGCTTTTCCAGTAGTCACGTACAGATAGGAGAGTGGGACCATAAAGAAGGCTGAGTGCCGAAGAATTGAACTGTGGTGTTGGAGAAGACGCTTGAGAGTCCCTTGGACTGCAAGGAGACCAAACCAGTCCATCCTAAAGGAAATCAACCCTGAATATTCATTGAAGGACTGATGCTGAAGCTGAAACTCCAATACTTTGGCCACCTGATGCAAAGAGTTGGCTCATTGGAAAAGACCCTGATGCTGGGAAAGATTGAAAGCAGGGGAGGAGATGGGGACGACAGAGGATGAGATGGTTGGATGGCATCACCGGCTCGATGGACATGAATCTGAGCAAGCTCCAGGAGTTGGTGAAGGACAGAGAAGCCTGGCATGCTGCAGTCCGTGGGGTCGCAAAGAGTGGAACGAGACTTAGAGACTGAACAACAACAAAGAAATGAAAGTCTCCTATTCCTGGAAGAACCTGTTTGGCTTCCTGTGAGAAGTATTAGTTGTCTCAAGTTAAACATCAGAATTGGGCTCTCCTGGGCTGAACAGACTGGAAGGGAGTTGAGTGGGGTGGCAAGTACCATAAAGCCATGAACAGGTGCGCAGCTTCCCTGAAGTACAGCGTGGAGGCGGAGAGGTGGTCCCTGAGTGCCGAGTGTTCAGACAGCAGGGGTGGAGCTCAGAATCGCATCTGGAGACTCAAGAATCGGGCTAGACTAGAGGGTTCCGTTTGGCTCCGTGAGAACCTGGCAGACCAGGGTTGAAATCTTGGCTTTTCAATTGGCGATCGGGGCCTGGATAAACGTATCTAAAACAAGATGCATACCCTGGACCTGCTCAGCCCGCTCCCCAGGATGCAGGGGGCCTCTGCCCCTTCCTCCTGCTCCAGGGCCGTTCCAAGGCTGGCCATGCTGTCACCCAGGATGGAATGACCTGTCGGGGGACTGTAGCTGAGTGGGCTCGTGCTGCCACGTGGCAGGCGGCAGGCAGAGGCTGGAGATGCTCTCTGCGGATGCCTTGCTAACTGCCTGCTCTTCCTCTTGCAGGCTGTGGCAATTCTGACGGCCACATACCCCGTGGGTCACATGCCGTATGGCTGGTTGACGGAAATCCGTGCTGTCTACCCCGCTTTTGACAAGGTGAGAACCTCCTGTGGCGCGGTTTCCAAAACACTCTCTTTAAAATTAGCGTTTGAGAGACAGCAGTCTCCGGTGATGGAGACCTCAGTGTCTCTCAGCCTCACCTCCCTCTTCAAGGTTGATTTAGCATTGGGGCTGGCGGAGGTAATTGTGGAACACGTCCCTCAGGAAATCACAGAGGCGAATTGATGCTTGCCTTGATGCGGCTCCCAGGACGTGTCTCCAAACTGGTCCTCACTTCTAGGTTACTCCTGTTGAGAAATTATTTGCAAAAGGGAAACGATACTCTCAAAAAAATTAATATATTGTTTTCAGTTCTGTGGTTTGTTGCTTTTTGTTTGTTTGTTTTTACTGACCTCATAGCTGATGTGAAGGTACAGACAGTTGTGTGCTTGAGTTCATAAGCTAATGGCTTTCTTTCAAGGGAGTACATGCACACCCTGGGTCCAGGCTGGTTCCGTTCAGTTCAGTTGCTCAGTCGTGTCCAACTGTTTGCAACCCCATGGACTGCAGCACTCCAGGCTTCCCTGTCCATCACCAACTCTTGGAGGTTACTCAGACTCATGTCTATTGAGTCAGTGATACCATCCAACCATCTCATTCTCTGTCCTCCCTTTCTCCTCCTGTCTTCAATCTTTCCCAGCATCAGGGTCTTTTCCAATGAGTCAGTCTTCACATCAGGTGGCCAAAGGATTGGAGTTTCAGCTTCAGCATCAGTCCTTCCAATGAATATTCAGGACTGGGATGAACTTATTCTAGTTGAAAGCTTCTGCTGACATTTCAGGGAGGCACATAAGTCTTCAGACCTGTAACCTGAGACCAGGTCAACACTGACCTGCAGATCATTTGAGAAATGCCTTTTTCATTCAAGCATAATTATTTAAACATTCAACCTAAAGCAAATAAGTAGAAAAAGAGACCCCTCCCCCAAAAGATGGTATGCAATGTTTTAAAATGAAAAAATAGGAAAAAAGCAAACAACGTACCCCTTGTACTCATAATAGCAACTGTTTGGATTTATGTAGAACTAGCTCAGAGTCAGAGAAGGCAATGGCACCCCACTCCAGTACTCTTGCCTGGAAAATCCCATGGACGGAGGAGCCTGGTAGGCTGCAGTCCATGGGGTCGCTAAGGGTCAGACATGACTGAGCGACTTCACTTTCACTTTTCACTTTCATGCATTGGAGAAGGAAATAGCAACCCACTCCAGTATTCTTGCCTGGAGAATCCCAGGGACGGGGGAGCCTGGTGGGCTGCCGTCTATGAGGTTGCACAGAGTCGGACACGACTGAAGCAACTTAGCAGCAGCAGCAGCAGCTCAGAGTCATTGCTGACATCATTTTAATCTGGTCCCAAAAGAGCCCTGAGAGGTGACTAGAGGAAGTGTGTTCACCAGCATCCCCAGCAGATTACCTGCCTCTCTCCCCCAACCCATAATCAGTCACCTATGAGTAGCAGCTCCCCTCCAGGCAAGACAGGGATCACCCCCACACAGCCACACATGAGAGAGGGAGGCTCTCGTTCAGAACTCTTTACAGGGTTGGAACTTCCCCAGTAAACAATGAGCTGGTCGCTCCACTGCTTGCCAACATTCACTCGGAGCATCAGAATGCAGAGCGTGTCCTAAAAAATGCCTTTGATGCCTGCTTCCCAGCCCTTTGAGAGTGGACTTCAGAAGGTCTGAGTCACATGCAGCAGAGAGCTATGTTGGACTGGGTTTAAGCCAATCTATGGAGGGAAATCAGTATTCTCATGTCAAGGAACACGTGTATAGAAATAAGTCCTCGAAAACCAAGATGGATATAAGTCTTCTTGCTAAATGTTTAGCTCTTGGAGAATAAGAATATATAATAACATCCAATCGGAGAAGGCAATGGCACCCCACTCCAGTACTCTTGCCTGGAAAATCCCATGGACAGAGGAGCCTGATGGGCTGCAGTCCATGAGGTCGCTAAGAGTCGGATATGACTGAGTGACTTCACTTTCACTTTTCACTTTTATGTATTGGAGAAGGAAATGGCAACCCACTCCAGAATTCTTGCCTGGAGAATCCCAAGGACGGGGGAGCCTGGAGGGCTGACGTCTATGGGGTCGCACAGAGTCAGACATGACTGAAGCGACTTAGTAGCAGCAGCAGCAGCAATAACATCCAATAGCAGGGTTGTACTTGTGTTCAAACCTCCTGGTTGTGAGCGTCTCATCTGAAATTGGTTTTGGCTACCTTGAAATGATTAAACTTAACAATACAGCCCTGTACAATTTCGCTAAGAGCAGCCAAGAAAAACATTGTTTTATTCACGATCACAGAGGTTAGATGCTGTGAAAAAAATCCCTTTAAGGAGCATCCCTTAAGCTCGATGCTGGAGGAAATCAGGATCCTTGTGAAACCTCCCCGTCGTCACCATGCATTCCACCACACTTCCCCGGCCATTCCCATGAATGCCGTCTATTCACCCAGATCTTAGACACCTCTGTGTGGACTTCCGGAATTTGCTGCATTGACAGTTGAAAATCCTTAGCCTGCTTGTGGGTTCCAGACTTAGAGATTTAACATTTCTCGCATAACTTCTGATGTTTCTAGCTAAACAGGGAGATGGGAGAGTTTTCCACTCTTCCACATTCTCTCTAGTGTTTGGTTATCATCTTGCAAAAGACTGTGTCTCTGAGAAAAAGCTGACGGGGCAAGCAAGACGAGACACTGATGCTGAGCTAATGATACGTGCTGGTTTACTCCAACCATATTGGCAAACATATTTGCTGTCTTAAAAATCAAAGCACACTTGGGGGAGCTGGGGCCTGTGGCTGCCACCACGAAGGGGCAGGGGGCAGGCATGTGCATTTGGAAGAGGGGCCTCCTCCTCACCCAGCCCACCAGGGGACCATCCTCGTGGATCCTTGGGGAGAGCAGATGAAGAGATGTCCTCCACGCTGTGGTGGGCACTGTGCCAGCACAGCAGTCTGTTTTCCAGGAAAAGCAGGTGTGCTTTAGAGACCGGAGTGAAGAAAACGGAAACCCCTCCAGGGGTTTGCGCTGGCAGCACAAATGAGAAGGGCTTCCAGAGACTGTCTCAGCCTCTGATGGGAAGCACACATCAAAAGGTCTCTTGCAAGTGGGACCTGTAACACCTCCACTTGTACATCTGTCATTAGGCTGATGTGGGAGCCAGGGGCTTGTCGTTTGTTTCCGTGAGTCAACTCTGGGGCTCGGTGGATCCATAACGAGGCGGGCGTTGTTTTTCTCAGCTGCCGTTCATAGTCGAGGGCCGGACACGCAACCCTCAATCAAGGGTTTTGATTGAGTGGTGGGTACACTTAGCAATGACGCTGAGATGGCATCAGCCAGCCTCGGGGATGTGTCAGAGGGCCCCTACATCCGTGTGCTCACATTTCAATTTAACAAGGGCTGTTTGAGCATCTTCTCTACTTAAGAAAGGTGGTGCTGAGTTGCAGGAGCTAAAGAGATGGGTAAAACACCCAGTCCTTTATCTTAGGGAGCAAATGTGCCCCTCACAGGAGTCTTGACATGTGCCCCCAGATACGATCTGGGGGCTCAGCTGCCCCCTGATGCAGGCTCAGTTGCCATCCTTGACTGAAGAGCCCAGGATGGTCGGACACTGCAGGAAGTGCTGGGGCCCTGAACTAGGTGGCTGGGCACCCAGCGCCCCAGAGAGGGGACTGACTCTGGAGACACTGCTGGGCAATTCAGTCCGGAGCTCCCTCTGGTTAGCGATCACATCCAAAAACCTGACAGCTGTCTGAGAGAGACGTCCAGTGGCAGCCGTCTTCGAAGCTGTCCCTTGACATCTATGCTTCAGACGCGTCAAATCAAACAGAAACGAGATGCTCGGTAAGAAGCATGAGTGGTCAGCCCAGGATAACCCGGAGCCTTTTCTTGCCCCCTCTAGAATAACCCCAGCAATAAACTGGTGAGCACGAGCAACACGGTCACGGCAGCCCACATCAAGAAGTTCACGTTCGTCTGCATGGCCTTGTCGCTGACGGTAAGGACAGACCCACCCCCGCCCCCGCCTCTGTGTCTGGTTTTAGAAAAGAGGAAATTGCCATTTTAAAGGGAGAAGTCTTGTATTCCATAATGCAGTGCTGTGCTGGATAAGGTGACAGCCTCTCCTAGATATTTTCATCCCAAAATACAAATGACAGTTAATCAAGGATGGCATCAGGTCTATGCTTCTCCTGGTGGCTCAGACAGTAAAGAATCTGCCTGCAGGCAGGAGACCTGGGTTCGATCCCTGGTTTGGGAAGATCCCCTAGAGAAAGGAAATGGCCATCCACTCCAGTGTCCTTGCCTGGAGAATTCCTTGGACAGAGGGCCTGGCAGGCTACAGTCCATGGGGCCGCAAAGTGTCGGACACGACTAAGCAACTTTCACTTTCACTGGGTCTAAGAACTTCTGGCATTTCTGTAAGGGGCTTCCTCCTGCTGAAGAAGGCAGGCTTTGCCTTTCTTAATGATATTCTGTCTTACTGAATAATTTCCAGCCCATCTTTAAACACCCAGAGTCAACTGTCTCTTTTCCAAATTTAATTGGTATGATTGTTTCATGGGTGAAAGTTCCTTTCTTTGTATGTTTACACTGCTATATCCTTCCTATGGAGCCATGATTCACCACACACTTACCAGGCACCTACAGGATCTGAAACCCTGTGCCGTCTTCAAGGATAGAGGTGTGAACAAGAGTGGATAGAGCCTCCTCATTGGCAGGGCCTGTCGGTGGTGCTGCACAGCCTTAAATAAGCAGTACACACCCTTCCTTTATCAACTCACCTGGGCAGTTCAGATGTAGGAGATATGTTCAGAAAACATGAGAAAAAATTCCAAAATGCTCTATAATCCAAAGTACACAGTATATAATTTAAGGTTGTTTGTAACATTTATCAACAGCAGCAAGAAAATAATAATGGCATTCATAAACAACTCCACATCGTAGACTGTGCTCTGTGAGTTTTAAAGATGGAGATGAGAAGAGGATAAGATGAAATAGAGGTCTTTTGAACTCAGTTCCTTGTTTGTTGTGGTGACTACATATTTAAGTCCTGTAGAAATTCTCCTTTTTTACAGCATAATGGAAAAACCATAACAGAAATAGCTGAGTGTGTGCAGTTCCCATCATAAATGACTGGTACCGAGGACATAAGACAAGAAGAGGTTTGGAGACAAGTGATGACAGGAACATCATGAGCGTTGTCACTGGCCATTATCACAAGAACCACTTAGCTAGATGAGCCCTAAGAGGGGTCCCTTAAAATCAAGTCTGACACACATTTTAAACTTCGCTTGGATTAAAAAAAAAAAAACCCATAGTTTAATATTTGATCCTTTGACCCAGCACCTGAATAAACTCATCAAGGACAACACGAGGTCTATAGCCCCATCACCTAAGCCCTCTGACACTGGGTCATGACTCGGCATCCTTGGCCACTCCATCACCCCAGCCCAGCCCTCCCTCTCAGTCCGTCCCCCATGAAACTGGGAAACTGCAAGGGGATGTCAGAAGCATATTCCAGGCCACCTCCCCTGGGTGGGGAGACCCCTGACAGCACGGCTGCCTGAGTCAGGTAGCCCAGCAACCCTGTTCTCCTGGTTCTCCTGGTTGTATTATTTCTCCCTACAGTGTGCAAATTTTTCCATAGTTCCCTAAAACATTAGCAAAACACTGCACAACCTTGAAACCATTTAAAAGAGGATTTTAGGAAAAACAGAGAAGGTTTCTATTCCCGGAGCAGACCTCAGCTTTTGGAGCCTGTGTTAAGAGACTGGAAGTTGGTTCGGATGCCAGGGTCTGTGACTTGGACACCATCCAGTTCCAAGAGCTGGAAGCTTTGGGCTGTTGCTCACTCTGCGGTCAGGGTCTGGCTCCCCTGTCTCCTCTCACTCCACGTGGACCTCCTCCCTCAGTTACGGTCAAGTCTGATGGAGAACCTTAGCAGACTGAGTTTACGGATATTCCTTCCTTCCTTCAGTTCACAGGCAATACTCTGTACTTCTAAAATAAAAGCAGCAAGTGTATTTTGAAGTGATAACCATGTAAAAGCTAGAAAAATGCTTCGCTTTCCCATAGGTGTTATTTAATTTTTAGTATTAGTTATTTAGTTTTAGCTATTTAATTATTCTAATCCTACCATCTGTGCATGTGTGCTAAGTAGCTTCAGTTGTGTCCAACTCTTTGCAACCCCGACCCTGTGAACTGTACCCTGCCAGGCTCCTCTGTCCATGGGATTTCCCAGGCAAGAATACTGAAGTGGGTTGCCATTTCCTTCTCCAGGGGATCTTCCTGATCCACGGATCAAACCCGAGTCTCCTGCATTCACAGGCAGATTCTTTACCACTGAGTGACCTGAGAAGCCCAGATTACAGTATAGGGTAAATTTGACTTTTTAAAAGGTCTTCCCAGGAGGCTTGGTGGTAAAGAATCTGCCTGCCAATGGGATTGCAAAGAGTCGCACATGACTTAGCAACTTAGCAACAACAAATAACTTTTATGTGCACTGGGAAACCAAAAAATTCATGTGACTCACTTTATTGCAATATTCACTTTACGGTGATGGCGCAAAATAGTTCCAAGAGATGTCTATACATGTATTTAATAAAGCTTAAATTTTAAATCATGCTTTATTGCAATATTCACTTTACTGTGGCAGTAAAAAGTCAAAGTGTGAAAGTGTTGTGTCTGACTCTTTGTGACCCCATGGACTGTAGCCCACCATGCTCCTCTGTCCGTAGAATTTTCCAAGAAAGAATACTGGAGTGGATTGCTGTTTCCTTCCCCAGGGGATCTTCCTGACCCAAGGATTGAACCCAGGTCTCCTGCATTGCAGGCAGATTCTTTACTATCCAAGCCACCAAGGAAGTCTAGACCAAAACCTGCATTATCTCCGAGGTCTGCCTGTGATAGCACCAGCTAGAAGCCCGCCTTCCAAGCTCCTTCTCCAGGGCCTTCCTCTGCACTGTGCTGTTCCAGCAAACAGGAACAGATAGTTGGCCCTGAGGCCAGGGCTTGCCGGCACGCCTGAAGCAGTGGTTTCTTCAGCAACACAAACGGTAGTATTATGGTGTGTCTCAGATGGTGCTTCCCAGGTGGTGCCAAAGAATCTGGCTGCTAATGAAGGAGACGCAAAAGGTGAGTGTTCGATCCTTGGGCCAGGAAGATCGCCTGGAATAGGAAATGGCAGCCCACTTCAGTATTCTTGCCTGGAAAATCCCATGGGCAGAGGAATCTGGTGGGCTACAGTCCATAGGGTTGCAAAGAGTTGGACATGACTGAGCAAGTGAGCACAGCACAGCAGCAGATACGTTATCTTTATAATGACTCAATCAACTGGTCCTCAATCAGTCGGCTCTGACATCTTGGCTAGAGGCTGGCCTGTGTGCATACTCAGTCATGTCCTACTCTTGATGATCCTGTGGACTGTAGCCCACCAGGGTCCTCTGTCCATAGGACTTTCCAGGCTAGAATACTGGAGTGGGTTGCCCTTTCCTTCTCCAGGGGATCCTCCTAACCTAGCGATCGAACCTGCATCTCCTGCATTGGCAGGCGGATTCTTTACCACTGAGCCACCAGGAATTGCCCTTAAAAGATATATAGAAAAAATATAAGGGTTTTCCCCTAAATTCATTGGTATGCTGTCACTTTAGTGCATACAGCTTTGTATAGCGCTTACCATGTTCATTCTTCACATCTATTATTCCTTGTAGGCCCTGAACTTCCCTAGGCAGGGTCTGTGGGTTAGTCACCTTTTATCCCCAGGGCCTAGCATCCTGCCTTACACAGAAGGGGCACAATAAGCAAAACACAAACACAGGAATCAATTAATACTTACCTGTGTGATCAGGATCAGAAAGGTGCCGATGGCATTCACCCCTCCTGAGCCACAGTCTCCTTATTTATACTGAGGTTATCTTCTTTTTAAAGCTCTTAAGAGGCCTTTTACTTGAGAGTCTATTTTCACCTTTTTAATTTTTAAACTACATAGTATCAGGAAATTAACATTGCAGAGCACTTAGGGTAGACACATAGTGCTTATTGCAGTGGGCGATATTCTGTACCAAGTGCGAGCCTTCTGATGGTTCCAGAGCTTTCTACGCATTGCCTAGGATTAGAGCACTTTGCCAAGCGCTGGTCCTTTGGTCATTAGTGACTCTTCTCTCCGGGACTTTGAGAAGAGCTGGCACCACAGATGTTGCAGACACTCAGTGACCCAGTGATGCTAACTGCTTTTTGAAGGAAAACCTGTACTTTCCAGAGCAGAAACTCATCTTGCAGTCAGAACAGGCCCATTCTTCAGGCCCTGACATGTTCAGTTCAATATCTGTCTTTGCCTGTGAAAAATACTTTTGACAGTTAATAAGAGACCCTGGTGCTGGGAAAGATTGAAGGCAAAAGGAGAAGAGGGCGACAGAGGATGAGATGGTTGGATGGCATCACTGATTCAAGGGACATGAACTTGGCAAACTCTGGAAGATAGTGAGGGACAGGGAGGCCTGGCATTCTGCAGTCCATGGGGTTGCAAAGTTGAGCACAACTTAGCAACAACACGAGACTAATATTTCAGCATGCTACAATGCATGTATATGCTTATACCCGAGTACAGATTTTCAATTTAACTTAGAGTGAATCCCTGACTCCAAAAGTTCATTCTTCCCTCATTTTCTTATCTGAGAGTTTGTCTGAACCACTGGGCTTTAAGACAAGCAGCCCAGAATGCATTCTGCCCAGTTGGAAGAGGAAGTGGATTTAGGAAGAGTGTAAGGTAGGAAAGCAGAAGTTTGTCCCAAAGAGCATCTTGCTTCCCTGCCTTTAGGAAACTTAGAAAATCACTGATTGTCTTCTTTAGACCATTTGATGGGAGTGAGGGTGAAAAGGGAGAGCTTTAGCTGATCTGAAAGATCAACTTCAAAATAGTAAGAACCCCCTGATAAAAATTAATCCCCTCAATAGCAACAAAGGAGCAGACATGATGCAGACCAGGGTCAGCAGGGTGACCGCAGGCGGACACACTGCTGTTTGGGGTGAAGGAACGCACAGTTCAGAAATATGCTCTCTTTAAGTAAGGTTGAAAGAATAGCTTCAGAAGGCATGCCGCATGGCGGGAGCAGGTGTGGTGCAGCGGCCACTCAGAGGAGGCCAGCGATCCGAGCTGTGCAGGACAAGGTGGCACCACGAAGAACAAGGCTGTAGCTGGCGCTGGGGTCAGAAGCAGGCAGCCAGGTTGGCCCAGAACCTTCCGGCAGAGCCATGGTCTCCGTCCCTAACGTTACTGAGTATAAAGCCCCATGACACCCAGTGTCCTGAGAGGCTGCGTTTCTCTAGTAGACACTTGTGGTGATCGCAGACAGAGGGTGGTGGCCATGAGCTGGTGAAGGAGGCAGGTGTTCCTTCCTCTTGGGGAGAGGAACTGATAACACTAAACTTACAGAAACACAGCCCCTTGGAACTGATCACAATTGCCCCCTGAATCCCAGCCTTGGGGACAGAATAGAAACCACTAACCAGGTAGGATATGTCTTTTCAATAGGCTTTTTAGTGCAGAGAAGCACTCCAAAAGGTACCAGACCCCCATATTCCTGGATGTGAGGCCACTGTGGTGAAGTGAATGGATGAGCTTGCTAAATGTACCCAACTTGCCAATTTGGTACCCCAAACGCGTGGTCTTTTTTTTCTAAAGTGTTAGTGGCTCAGTTGTGTCCAACTCTTTGCGACCACATGGACTGTAGCCCACCAGGCTCTTCTGTCCATGGGATTCTCCAGGAAGGAATACTGGAGTTGGGTTGCCATTCCCTTTTTCCCAACCCAGGGTTCGAACCTGGGTCTCTCCCTCATTGCAGGCGGATTCTTTTACCATCTGAGCCACCAGGGAGTGGTTGGTTTTTTTTTTTTTCTAAAATTCGTAGCAAATCATATTAAGTAGGCAAGTTTTAGCAGCTTTAGATGATTTTAGCTGACCAGTTTCCATTTTTACTTCACAATGCCAGTTTTTAAACATCTGCTCTTTTCTTACGCTCTCTGCCGCTCTAGTGTGGGGGAGCCGTTGCCAAGAGAGGGGGCCCTTCTGTCTTGAGAGGTGGGGAAGAATCCCTGCAAAGCACAGGCTTGGCTGCTGCTGAACCTCCCTAACCCCCTTCATAGAAAATGGGAATGGCGTCCACCCAGAGGGATGTTGGCAGGAAGAGCCACCAAAGCACTTGCGTGCGGTGAACGACCTGACGGTCACACCCAGCAGCTCTGGATGTTGAACCCAGAGAGGCCAGAGGGGAAGAGCTAGGAGCAGAGGAAAGGGAGAGACAGAGTCAGAGCAACGGAGAGTGAGGTCAGCAGGGAAGGGGAGGGACCGCAAAGCCCAGGAGGGAAGGGGGCGCTGGAGTGTCAGAGGAGATGGAGCAGAGTGGCGGAGGTGGGTTGGGCAGACAGCAGGGAGGATGGGAAGGCCCCAGAGACCCCCCCAGTGCCACCACACCCCCACCCCGGGCCTTGCCAGTCCTTCCAATAGCAATTGCTGTAAACCGTGTGCGTGCTAAGTCGCTTCACTCATGTCCAGCTCTTTGTGACCCCATGGACTGTAGCCTGAGAGGCTTCTCTGTCTGTGGGACTCTCTAGGCAAGAATACTGGAGTGGGTTGCCCTGCCCTCCTCCAGGGCAATCTTCCCAACCCAGAGATCGAACCCAAGTCTCTTACATCTCCTGCATTGGTAGGCAAGTTCTTTACCACAGCCTGGGAAGCCCGCTGTGAACTTTAGAAGAGTTTAAAAGAGGCAGGTTCTTAAGAAATGAGTAATTGCAACAAGTTGTCAATGGGCTAAATAGACTATCCACAGGTTGATGTGGGTGAACTCAGCTGTTTCAGGAAGGCGGGTATGAAGGGATTCTCTCGCTAGGCTGCTGCAGGGTGGGCTTCATGGCCCCAGATTCAGATTCTGCTGAGGTTGTGGGGCCGTGCCAAGGCCTCCAGGCTGCACCCCACTGGCCTCCCCCAGCTCCAACAAATGGAGGCTGTTTGATGGCGGCGGTGGTGGTAGTGGTGGGGTGGGGAGTGTGTGTGTGCGTGTGTGTGGCTGTCACTTAGGGCAGAGAGAGAAGGCAGCCTTGCTATCCAACCATGTGGTTGCTGCTGTTGTTCTGTCGCTCAGTCATGTCTGACTCTTTGCAACCCCATGGATGGCAGCACACCAGGCCTCCCTGTCCTTCACCATCTCCCGGAGTTTACTCAAACTCATGTGCATTGAGTCGGCGAAGCCATCCAACATCTCATCCTCTGCCGCTCCCTTCTCCTCCTGCTTTCAATATTTCCCAGTATCAGGGTCTTTTCCAGTGAGTCGGCTCTTCGCATCCAGTGGCCAAAGTATTGGAGCTTCAGCTTCAGCATCCAACCAGAGCATCTCACAGTAGGATGCAGGAGTATCTCAGGCCAGTGGCTGTTACTACTTAAGGATCTGGTTATTTTTTAAAAAAGATTTAAAATAGGTTTTTACCCTGGATCCACCCTGAGCCTTGCTTTTTGACGTCAATGGGTGGTAAAAAGGGAAAGTATGACTCTGTACACAATCCCAAGTGTTCTGTTCTGATGGTTATGGGTTGAACTGTGTCCACCCCAAAGCTCTGTATTGAAGGTCTAGGCCCAGCACCTTGGAATGAGACCTTATTTGGAAATAGGGTTCAGGTGAGGTCCTGGTGGGTGGGTCAGGTGGACCCCTGTTCCATCTGACTGCTGTTCTTGCAGGGGTGGGATATGGATACACAGACACAAGGAGGGTGCCGCCTGGAGACCAGAGTGATGCTGGATGCTGCTGGACGCTGGGAGGCCTGGAGCAGACCCTTCCCTGGGCCTTCAGAGGGAGCGTGACCCTGCTGGCACCTTGACTTTGGTGTCACTCCCGGACTGAGAGATGATAACGTGTTGTTAGGCTGCCCAGTTTGCAGTGCTTTGTTACAGCAGCTCTAGCAAACTCTGAAAGAGAGGCACCCTCTTGTCATTTAAGGCCACATGGATTGATTGACCAGACCTAACTAGTCAACTAGGGGCTTCCCTGGTGGCTCAGTGGTAAGGAGTCCACCTGCCAATGCAAGAGGTATGGGTTTCATCCCTGGGTTGGGAAGATCCCCTAGAGAAGGAAACGGCAGCCTGCTCCAGTATTCTTGCCTGGAGGAGCCTGAGGAGCCTGACAGGCTACAGCCCATGGGGTCCCAAGAATCAGACACAATTTAGTGACTAAACAACAACAAACTATCCAACTCATTTGCTTTCTTTTGAAATGCCCCACTTACTATTTCCATAAGACTTAGGTATTCTTGTGTTTCCAGCTTCTTGAAGTAAGGATCTGAGTGTAGGAATTGCTTAGAAATATTCTTCTTGCACATTAGCACTGTCCCAAGCTCCAGCAGTAAAGAGTCTGCCTGCAATGTGGGAGACCCGGGTTCGATCCCTGGGTGGGGAAGATCCCCTGGAGAAGGAAATGGCAACCCACTCCAGTACTCTTGCCTGGGAAATCCCATGGACTGAGTAGCTTGGTGAGCTGCAGTCCATGGGGTCGTGCAGAGTCAGACACGACTGAGTGACTAACACACTTGTCAAGATTTATGTGCTTAGTTACATCCTTGCAGATGGGGCTTTTGGGAGGGTGTGGTTGGCATCGTAGTATCCAGTAGAAGTACCAGTGTTCAAGTCGGGTCCCTTTGCTTTTTGGGTTTATTCTGCTTACCATTAGTTGAACAATCCAGTGCTATCTCACCCACGCCCTGCAAACCCAGCATCACTAACCCTGAAAAGTTGAAACACGTTCACAATTTTCAGGGAAGAAATTAAGTTTCTAGTATTTTATCCAGTTGTGTTTATCCATTCCCGCCCCCCACCCCAAATTGTCTCACGATCTTGATCCCTTCTGCTGCTTCCTGCGTAAACAGTAGTATCTGATTTGGCACAAAATTGTAATTACTTAGTTTCAGTTTCACCTATCAGTAGACACCTGGGTTCTGCAAAGAACAGGTGCAGGGCGGCCACCTGCAACGGCTTGGGAACCAGGGGGAAGACGCGTGCATTCTCCTCCGGCTTCTGCAGGTGCTGCCTGCCAGACCCCAGCCTCATATCGAGGATGTGGTTCCCAGGCTGCACTCCGAGGCTCTCCCGGTGCAAAAGCAGATTTATTAGAGAAAGACAGCAGTCAGGAATCATCCCACCCAGTAGCCAAATAACCCAGTGGGGATCAACTCATAGACTTCCAGGAATTGTATTTTATGTCTGTCTGTGGCTTTTTAAAAAAACGTTGTTATTCATCTCAGCTTAAAGACTGAGATGCCTGCGCTTCCCAGGTGGCGCTAGTAGTAAAGAACCTGCCTGCCAAAGCAGGAGACATAAGAGACATGGGTTCAATTCCTGGGTCAAGAAGATGCCCCAGAGGAGGACACAGCAACCCACTCCAGTATTTTTGCCTGGAGAATCGCATGGACAGAGGAGCCTGGTGGGCTACAGTCCATAGGGTCGCACAGAGTCAGACAGGACTGAAACGACTTAGCATGGATACATGCACGCACAGTTTAAAGATAACAGAAATAGGGGAGCATTTTTCTTCTTATCTGATGGGCCTGTTATAGCATATAGGGCCCAGACATTGGCTTGGTCAGGTTGCATGGTCCAGACCCTTGTGGACAAAACGGGGCCATGGTGTTGGTGGCTGAATGGCTTTCCGATTTCAGCATCTGCTGTCACTCCCTGGTGCTTTGGGCCATGAACAGGAGCACCTTCCTGGTGGCCTGGAACTCTGATGTCCGGTAGATCCATGCTGACAAGGACATGCGGGGAGTCAGCAGAGCCGATGTAAAATATCTTAAACACTTTTTTTTTTGTAAACTATCTCAAGAAACACTGAATAGACTTATTGAAATGAGCACATGAGGACAGAAAACGCTGATTGGTATGCTCAGTTGGTCATTTTGTGTTGAGGGAAGATAGAGACCACTGGACCCAGAAATAAGAGAAAACAATCAGGTATCATCCTGGTTACACAAAAGTGTTTCCCAACAGCATGGCTGTTGTTCACGCAGTCGTGTCCGACTCTGCAATCCCATGGACCATAGCACGCCAGGTTTCCCCGTCCTCACCATCTCCCGGAGTTTGGTCAAAGGAACGAATCACACACTGGTACTTCTATCGGATGCTGTGATACCAACACCCTCCCACCCTCACCCCTCGCCACCCAAAAGCCCCATCCGAAAAGACATAATTAAGCGCATAAATTTGGGAACAGTGCTGACCTGCACAAACAATATTTCTAAGCAAACCTTGGATTCAAGTTCTCACCTGGAGAAGCTGGAAATATACAAGAACAGAAATGTCTTAAGAAAACAGTCAGTGGAGCACTTAACACCTGCTGTACCTCGCCCAGCACTTAGGTGTCTCTTGTATCTGCAGGCAGACTGAAAGAGTGAATGGAGAAGTACAGTTGCCTTTAGCTAACTGATCCATGGCCTTTGCTGAACGTGCTCTTTTATTTTATCTTAAATAAAATTTTAGCTTAAAGGGTTTCGCACAATTTCCAGCTCTGGGTGGGAGTGCCCGCTTGTTCAGGCAGTGAAGGAAACACGATTAAGTTGCTTCAGGAGATTATTCTGGGAGTCCTTTTGCACTCCTTCTGAGCCCAGGGTGAACCTCAAAGAACCGTAGTGTGATGCTGAGAAAAAACACGTGTGGCAGATAATAGTGCCTAGGAAAGCTGCGCATCGCTAATCAGAAACCAGACAGTTCTCAAAGGCCCGCCTTTAATCCTCCCGCAGACACGGTTCTTAACCCATGTGGCTTGAGGAATGAATTGGCCCTTACCAAAGCAAACAGAAAACAAGAAGGTTTGGAGAGCTGGCCCCTCTCTGAACCGGAGACGGGTTCAAAGGCAGGGCTGTGAGTTGTGCCAAGTGGCCCTGGGCTCTTGTGACACTTGACTGCCCTCTTTGTGGATTTTGATTTAAAACGGGTGGGTTGGGGAGGGGGCAGAGAGCCAAGGGGGAGGGGTTAGCTTAGGCTTGAATTCGTGGCCACGTGGCTCAGTGCTCATGAGTGTGGGTCTAGGGGCCCCCCGGGCCTGGGTTCAAACCCTGACCCCACCACTCACCCATTGGGAGGTCACTGAATACTGAAAGCCTAGACTTCCCCAGCTGCCATGCAGACATGGTAAGAATACCCACCTTCTGAGACTTTTCAAAGGAGTAATAGCTTAGCATCACATCTGGCACGCTGGAAGCAGAAAACGCCAGCTCCCTGCTCCGTGGTCCCCAGACACACTGGCTCCCGTGAAACGGAAGGATGGCTGTATGTCAATGAACAGCTACTGGTATAGTCGATGCCAGTGAATCATTTTGTGAATTCTTCTAGTGATACCTATCATACCCTTCCAAATTTCTGTGGGATGTGTTTTTTTCTTTTCTTTTCTGTGTTTAAAATAAATTCAACCTCTTGATAGATTTATACAGTCCTTCTCTAGATAGACTTCACCCACACACGGGACACATATTGCGTGTTTTTCTCCCTGAGAACCTGTTCACAGTCTCCACTGCCAGGTGTCGACAGTGCTCATCCCAACCTTTGGTTGTCTTGCTAATTCAGAAATGTCCGTTACCCACGGGGCTTCCCAGGTGGCTCAGCGGTGAAGAATCTACCTGCTAATGCAAGAGACACGAGAGATGCAGCTTCGGTCCTTAGGTTGAGAAGATCCCCTGGAGGAGGAAATGGCAACCCACTCCAGTATTCTTGCCCGGAGAATCCCATGGATGGAGGAGCCTGGCAGGCTACAGTCTGTAGGGTCACAAAGACAGCTGAGCGACTGAGCACGCACTCATGCCGTTACCCACAAGCTTCGGTGAGCTCTGAAAGAGAGAAATTGATGTATGTCATCCTTTGGCTTAGATCTGGTAAATCTGTACACACCGGCCAAATGTTAGAAATGCCAGTAAGGAAAGAGTTTTTGAGCACTCACGGATGCATTGCCAAACTTGTCTAAAGCCTGGGCGACGGAAGACTTCCAGTGGGTTGGGTGACACTTGGAGCGGTGGTCCCCAACGTCTTTGGCACTAGGGACCAGTTTCATGGAAGGCAGTTTTCCCACAGACTGGTGTGGGGTGGGTTGGGATGGTTTCAGGTTGATTCGAGCCCTTTACATGTATCGTGCACTTTATTTCTGTTATTATTACATCAGCTCCACTTTAGATCATCAGGCATTAGATCCCGGAGGTTGGGGAGCCCTGGCTTAGAGTTTTTCTATTTACAACACAGCTCCCCAGAGACAGAGCACGTGCGTGTTTATTCATGCAGTCATTTAAAGCAAATGCTTGAGCCGCTGCTCCACACCAGGCTCTATGGCTACCCCAGTGAAACAAACACACACTGTCTATTTTATTAGAGGGGTTTATAATCTCTGGGAGAAGACAGGCAATTGACACATTCGGTGGTGTTGGATAGTGTGTTAGTTTCCTGTGGCTCCTGTAACAAATGACCACAAACCTGATGGCTTAAAACAACAGAAATTTATTCCCTCCTAGTTCTGGAGGCCGGAAGTCGAAATTCAGTTCACTGGGCTGAATTTGAGGCGCTAGCGGGGCAGACTCCCTCCAGTGGGTTTAGAAAAGAATCCAGGCCTTGCCCTTGCAGCTCCTGGTGGCGGCTGGCATTCCTTGGCCAAGTCACTCTCATCTCTGGTCTTCTTATCATCTCCTCCTCTACGTGCCCCTCTTTCTATCATCAGGACACTTGTGACAGTATTTAGGACCTGCCCAGGCACTCTTAGCTCCATAATTTCATCATCTCTGTTACCATATACAGTAATGAACCCTTGTGCTGGGGATGAGGGTGGGAGCATCTCTTTGAGGGCCCATTCCGCAGCCTTCTGGGCTTCCCTGGTGGCTCAGTGGTAAAGAATCTGCCGGCAGTGCAGGAGACATAAGAGACGTGGGTTGGATTCCTGGGTCAGGAAGATCCCCTGGAGGAGGGCACGGCAACCCACTCCAGAATTCTTGTCTGGAGAATCCCATGGACAGAGAGGCCTGGTGGGCTACAGTCCACCAGGGTCGCAAAGAGTCAAATGCAACTGAAGCGACTGAGCACGCTTGCATGTACGCAGCCTTCCACAGTAGTCACAGCTGCTTGGGAGAAAAAATGAAGTAAAGGCAAAGAGGAGGGAGATGCCGCTTTGGACTGAGGGATCACACTTAGAGTAATCAGCATGCCCCGAGGCCCAGGGCCCCTGTGTGTTTGCAGCCGTGGAGGCGTGAACCACACTCCCCCACCCCCCATCTGAGTGGCACCTCCGTGTCTGCCCACCTGCACAATCTCATCCATTCTTTCTGGTCAGGGACTCTGTCTCAGTGTCTCCCTGTCTCCGATGTTAACCTCTCCCAAATCGCTCCTTCGTATCAGTGTTTAAATATGCTCAAGGCTCCCAACTTTTGGAAAAAACTTAAAGAAAACATGAAAACCTTTATCCAGCAGGCTCCTACATTTCTCCACTCCGTGGCATCCAAGCTCCTCAAGAGAATTATGCAAAAGCACCTCTCGCCCACGCTTCCCACTGCTGCAGGCCCCCATCTGTGCTCCCCACCTGGGCCATCTGCGGTCCCCACCGCAGCCCACCTGCCTCCTCCTTCTGGAGCGAGGGACACCTGTTCCTTCCGAGATCGTCCCTCTGCTGCATTCCTGCCCCCGTTTGCCACTGTCCCCCTAGAGAGCTGACCCCAATCCCCGTGCGCTCAGGCCGCAGCTCCCATGGACACTGTCCTCTTCTCATGTCCCCGTGTCTGGGGCGGCCATTGTCCACAACCTAGGCTCATCTCCTGTGGCTTCGGTGGCTCTCAGCTCAGCTGCTTTGCTGTCTTCCTTTCTGAGTATCTTCCCTGGTGGCTCAGAGGTAAAGCCTCTGCCTGCAATGCGGGAGACCGGGGTTTTATCCCTGGGTCAGGAAGATCCTCTGGAGAAGGAAATGGCCACCCACTCCAGTTCTCTTGCCTGGAAAATTCCATGGGCTACAATCCACAGGGTCGCAAAGAGTCAAACAGACTGAGCAACTTCACTTTCACTTTCTTTTCTGAGTATCCCTTCACAGGCTCCTGGCTGGAACATCCCTCTTCCTCACTGCAGGTGGGCACCTCCTTCTGTCCGAGTGACCTCCCTCCTCAGCCCTCCTTCTGTAGAATGTGACTCTGGTTGCCCATCTGGCTGATTTCCTGAAGCAGCATCTTTGCCTCGCATCTGTCTCCCGAGCTTCTCACCCAAACACTAACTGCCTCCTTTGTGGAGATGTGCTATTATTTCCCTCGGGCGCCAGCCCATCCTGTCCCACAGGGTGCTTATGGCTGGCACTCTTTCTCCTCTCCATTACCCTGTTTCAGTAACCAGCATGGACTTCTGCCTGGAGTTGGCAGAACCGGAAGCCTGGGCTCCTCCCTAGCTTGGCCGTCTTCCTCACCCTGAGGTCCACTCGGGTGCAGAGCCCTGTCTTGGCTTCCTAAACACCCATGGGACCTCCCTCTTCTCCATTCGCGACCTCATATCCCTCTTTCTGGGCTTCCCTGATAGCCCAGCTGGTAAAGAATCCACCTGTGATGCAGGAGACCCTGGTTGGAAGATCCCCTGGAGAAGGGATAGGCTACCCACTCCAGCATTCTTGGGCTTCCCTGGTGGCTCAGCTGGTAAAGAATCTGCCTGCAATGAGGGAGACCTGGGTTCGATCCCTGGGTTGAGAAGATCCCCTGAAGGAGGGCATGGCAACCCACTCCAGTGTTCTTGCCTGGAGAATCCCCATAGACAGAGGAGCCTGGTAGGCTACAGTCCGTGGGGTCGCAAAGAGTCGGACATGACTGAGCAACTAAGCACATCCCTGTTTCTACTCATATAGCTCCCCCTCCTCTGGGACCACAGCTCCCGGGGCGGGGGTCCACGCACATCGCGTCCAAACCAGTCCTCATGGAGCGGACGGCATACGGCCCCTCCACTGGATCCCTGGTACCAATGTAAACCTGAGCCTGAAACACAGTGCCAGGCCCATCTCAGTGTCCTGCTCCCCACTCCAGCCGCACAGAGCTCTTGGGACTGAAGGGTCGCTTCGTGTGTTCTCTCGCCCAAGCTTCTGCCTGCGTCATCCCTTTAGTCTGAAACCCTTTCCACCTCCTCGTCCAGCACCTGGGACCGGGACTGGATGTGGTCAGCCGGCTTCCCACACCCTGTGGCCGCTGCTGTCCCCAAACCCCCCATCACGACACCGCGCTCTGGAGTCACGGGGACTCCGTGAGGCTGGCATCACCTCTGCCGTGTTCGCCGTTGGGTCGAGTTAGCCAAAAAGTTCGGTCAGGTTTTTCCATAATGTTGGATGGAAAACCCTGAACAAACTTATTAATCCAATATATGCCCATAGCGCCTGGCATGGGACAGGTGCCCAGTAATTATTTTTTGACCGAATACACATATAAAGCGCACTGTCATAATAACAAACTGATAGCTGCGGAAACCAATAGGTCCCTGTAGAATCAAAACTGTAGAAGTAATTAGAACGCGGCTACCTGGGAGGCAGGGAGGAGGTGGTGACGTAACGCCCCCCAGATAAAGGGCTGATGGGGCGTCATCCTCGTCTCTCTGTCCTTTGCCACGTGCCTGCATGCTCAGTCACTCAGTCGTGTCCAACTCTGTGCAACCCCGTGGACTGTAGCCCGCCAGGCTCCTCTGTCCATGGGATTCTCCAGGCAAGGATACTGGAGTGGGTTGCCATTTCCTTCTCCAGGGGAGCTTGCCAGCTCAGGGGTCAAACCTGCGTCTCCTATGGCTCCTGCCTTGCAGGCAGATTCTTTACCTGCTGAGCCACCGGGGAAGCCGACCCTTTGCCACAGAGTCCATCTAATCCACCTTCCACGTGGCAGCCTTTCAAATAGCCAAAGCCCATTTCGATCCCTTTTAACAGCCTGACTTCCAGACCCTGAGGTGTTTTGGTTCTGCTCTTTGAATTGTGCCTGTTGGTTCTCCTCTGAGAACATGGAGCACAAACTCGGAATCAGGTCTGACCTGAGCTAATGGAGTAAATTGGTCTGGTTTTGACTTTATAATTCTCATCAATGCAGCCTAAGGCTATGTGGGCTTTTTCATTTAGCCGCGTAGCACGGTTAGAAGGGAAAACACAAGAGCTGGTAAGACCCAGTTGTTCATATTCCCATGGTGGTCGGGGACTGGCCCCTTCTCAAATCCATCTTCAGGGGATTTGCCCACCTTGAGCTCCTAGAATCTCTGCAATCACTTTTTCTGCCACGTCTACGAGTGTTTTCAGTACAGATGCTGTTAGCAATCTGGGACTTGCACAGACAAAATGCTTCGCTGCCTCTCATTACTTTTGGTCTTCAAATCTCTTTTAACCATGTTTGCTCACCTGTTTTAAGGTGACCCTCCTTCATGGAAACGGCAAACTCAGAGCAAGGGGGCTTGGAGTGTATCCTTGGACCCAGTGGTTCTTTCCCATTCTTTTTCGTACCTTGAACATATTTGTTTAAAGCTCTTTTCTGGATCTCAGCACTTGCACCCATCTGGGCTTCACCCTCCTGACTTTATTCGTCCATGAGATTGCATGCCCTTGGAGGTGGTAGTTCATAGACTTCATCTGGGCTCACCTCCCAGGAACTGGGGAAGAGAGAGCCTGCGAGCTGGCAGACCAAGGCAGGGAGATGGCAGATACCTCCTCCTCACCTGGCACGTTCCCTCCCCACCAAAAGCAGCCTGGGGACCACCCATTCTCCTTTCTAGTTGTGGCGGGTGGGCAGGAATTTCTCTTTCGAGAGCATTCCAGCTCCTTTCAGAAAATTTGGTTTTATTTGATCTTCCTTGCCTGTTTCTCACAAATTTTGAAATCTCTTTATTTCATTTTTTTCAATTTCCCTGGTTGTTGTGAACTTAACAGGACGTGATCACTCCCACATGAGTGGCCGTCCCCTCCCTGATGGCCATGATCCCCAGCCTCCCAAGCTCAGCCTTGTCGGGGAGGGGTTAGCTGGAAGGTTGCTGGAGAGGGAGGAGGTGAGCATGTGCTCTGTAGAAATCGAGCTTGGAATTGCAACACCATTAGGTACCTGTCTCATCTTGCCAAGGCCAGCATGGAAATCACATGTCGTCCAGAGGATGGTGGCCACCGTAGAATTTAAAGGGCTGAGGTTTGACCTTTAAAACATTTGTGTCCTGAAGCTTCAGAACTTCAGGGCCCCAGAGGGACCCTCCCTGAGGGAAAGAAAGCAAAAAGGCTTTCCATCAGAGAAGGAAGCAGTCAAAAAAATCCACTGCATCAGCATCTTCCTCTGGGACACACTGAGCTAGTCCCTTGTGGGGAGGTTCAGCTAATCTTGAAATGCTGCTTCTGCTGTTCACACTAGGTGAGTCCTCAGGAAGCACAAATCCCACAGATGCAGACGGCTCCACTCTGCCGTGTCCCCTCTGCCCCACCTCCCACGTGGCTACTGCCTTTGAAAGGCAGCGAGCTCACTGACGGTGGTAGTATTTATAGCGCCTCTAATCCCGCCAGGCCAGCTCCGGCCACCTGCTCCCTGCGAGGCCTGCACAGCTGAGCTAAGGTCGGCTGCCAGTGGAAAACACCAGAAAATACCCGGCCTACCGGTCACAGGCCTGGAGGCTCATCCAGCCCTGCCTGTCACAGCCTCAGTTTCCCCCAGCTAGGGGACTTTTTCATCACGTAAGGATCAGTTTTTCTACTCAGTGCTCCATGGTGACCTAAATGGGAAGGAAAATCCAAAAAAGGGGATTATAGAGCTGATTCACTTTGCTGTACAGCAGAAACTAACACAACAGTATAAAGCAGCTCTACTCCAGTGTAAAAGAGTTTTTAAAAAAGGAGCAGTTTTGCATCTTGCAGTTCGAGATAAGCCCCACTATTTCCCTGTCCATATTGTATTGAAACTGAAGCTCCAATACTTCGGCCACATGATGCAAAGAGCCGACTCACTGGAAAAGACCCTGATGCTGGGAAAGATTGAAGGCAGGAGGGGAAGGGGACAACAGAGGACGAGATGGTTGGATGGCATCACCAACTCAATGGACATGAGTTTGAGCAGGTTCCAGGAGATGGTGAAGGACAGGGAAGCCTAGCGTGCAGAAGTCCATGGGGTCGCAAAGAGTCAGACACGACCAAGCGACTGAACAGCAACAAGTACAATGGACAGTCCCACGTGCTCTGGTCTGCACGTTGCTTCTCTGCTGCTGCTTCACAGGACAGGATGTGTCTGCACCCACACGTGTCAGCATCCAACAAGCACAGCGAGAATCCCCTTCTCTTACTGCATCCCTCTAGTCAGAGCTGCATTTCAGCCAAGCATTCAGCCCTGAGTCCTTCTCATAGGTGCTGGAAAGGTGCGAAATCTGAGCCAAGGAAGGGCAAAAGCCACCATCCCATAGGACGACCTCCTGTGCTCAGAGTTAAAAGATCAGTTCAGGACTTCCTTGGTGGTTCAGTGGCTAAGACTTCGCCTTCCAATGCAGGGGATACCAGTTAGATCCCTGGTCAGGAAGCGAAGATTCCACATGTTTCAGGGCCAAAAAGCAAAACCTAAAGAGAAGCAATATTATAGCAAATTCAATGAAGGCTTCAAAAATGAGCCACATCAGAAAATCTTCAAACACCAAAAAAAAGGTCAGTTCTTGAGTGTGACCCAGGCTCACTCCTGTGGCTGCACTGGACCCATGAGCTGCCCCTCGGCCGCCGGGGTGGTGAACACTATGAGCCTTATTCCAGTCGTGGTACCATGCTGGTCCTGTCTGTCGCCAACAAGGACGGCCTGTTTGCGGCTTTGTTTCTGCTGGCCGCCCCACCCCCGCGCCCCGAGACTGCTTTCTCATTGTTCAGATTATCCAGGAGAAGAGAAGGACTTTTTGTGGATGGGGACGGGGTGGGGTAGGGACGAAAAGCACCCAAGGTGCTGAAGCTAAGACTTTCTCATTTGGTGCTCCTCTCAGTCTCTGGGTACTGGGTGCCACTGGCCAGGTGAGCGCCTTCAGACACCCCAGAAACATGGGGGAGCAAGCCTTCTGAGTCCCCACGGCCAGGGTCGAACTCCTGGCCCCACTCCACAATGCCACGATCCTGGGGTTGGGATAAGGGTTAAATGACATCATTGGAAAAGAGCCTGATGTTGGGAAAGATTGAAGGTGAAAGAGAAGAGGCAGCAGAGGATGAGATGGTGGGATAGCATCACCAACTCAACGGACCTGAATTTGAGCAAATCTAGGAGAAGGAAATGGCAACCCACTCCAGTATTCTTGCCTGGAGAATCCCAGGGACAGAGGAGCCTGGTGGGCTGCCATCTGTGGGGTCGCACAGAGTCGGACACAACTGATGTGACTTAGCAGCAGTAGCAGCAGCAGGAGATGGTGGAGGACAGAAGAGCCTGGCGTGCTGCAGTTCATGGGGTCACAAAGAGTTGGACACGACTTACTGACTGAACAACAGTAAAGGAAACCTCTTGGCTTACAGTAAGTTACTGATAAGAGTTAGTGCTTTTCCCCTGAACTCCACCTCTGCCTGCCTTCACGCTTCTCTCCAAATCTTCAGAAGTCCAGCGTTCAGTTTTTAAGTCATCATTAGTTGTAGACTTGAGGGATCGGTTGTTTTGTTCGGGGGAGATAAAAACAGTTGAGACTGTTCCCCAAATCCCTACCTTGTAATAGCATGACAGTACAAACCCACACGTGCATTCTTTTTTTTACATTTATTTTATTGAGGGATAGTTGATTTACAATGTTGTGCTAATTTTTGATGTATAGCAGAACAATTCAGTCATTATATATATATATATATGTATATATATACACAGACATTTTCACATTCTTTTCCATTGTGGTTTATTACAGGATATTAAATGTAGTTCCTTGTGCTATACAGTAGTAGCACCCTGTAGTTTATTCATTTTATATATAATAGTTCACATCTGCTAATCCCACACCCCCAATCCATCCCTTCTCCACCCCTTCTCTGCCCCTCGGGTCGGTTCTCTGCGTCTGTGAACCTGTTTGTTTCCTAGATAAGTTCATGTGTGTCGTATTTTAGATTCCACATATAAGTGATATCATATGGTATTTGTCTTTCTCCTTCTGACATCTTTCACTTAGTATCTGGAGAAGGAAATGGCAACGCACTCCAGTATGCTTGCCTGGAGAATTCCATGGAAAGAGGAGTCTGGCGGGCTACAGTCCATGGGGTCGCAAAGAGTCGGACACGACTGAGCGGCTGCACTTTCTTTCTTTCTTTTCACTTAGCATGATACCTTCTAGGTCCATCCATGTTGCTGCAAATGGCATTCTTTTTATGGCTGAGTAGTATTCTATTATATGTATTTGGGCTTCCCTCATAGCTCAGTTGGTAAAGAATCCGCCTGCAATGCAGGAGACCCCTGTTCAATTCCTGGGTCGGGAAGATCCCCTGGAGAAGGGATAGGCTACCCACTTCAGTATTCTTTCACTTCCTTTGGGGCTCAGCTGGTAAAGAATACACCTGCAGTGTGGGAGACCTGGGTTTTATCCCTGGGTTGGGAAGATCCCCTGGAGAAGGGAAAGGCTACCCCCTCCAGTATTCTGGCCTGGAGAATTCCATGGACTATACAGTCCATGGGGTCGCAAAGAGTCGGACATGACTGAGCAACTTAAAAAAAAACACACAAATCCTTTCTCCATTCACCTACTGAAGGACATTCAGGTTGTCTCCATGTCTTGGCTGTTGTAAATAGTGCTGCCGTGAACGTAGGGATGCGTGTATCTTTTCAAATTATAGTTTTGTCCAGATATATGCTCAGGAGTGGAACTGCAGGATCATATGGCAACTCGAGTGTTTTGAGGAGCTGCCATACTATTCTCCATAGTCGTTGTCATAATTTACATTCCCACCAACAGTTCACAGTGCATTCTTAAAACAATTAGCAGATGAACAAGCATATTGTGTTGTTACAAAGAGGTTCCAATTTTTTTGATTTTTAAAAATTGTGGTAAAAAACCCCTCACATATAACTTAGCCCCTGCTTAAGTGCACAGTTCAGTACCGCACCTGTCACTGCTGTCTGTCCCCAGAACTCTGCATCTTGGGAAAGTGAAACTCTCTACCCATTAAACAATAACTCTCCATCCCCCCATCCCCCCCCAGCCTCTAGCAAGCTCTGATTTGACTATTAACAGTCAAAAAAGTAAAGGCTCAACATAAACTAAGGTTGGAACTCTCTAAACATTCTTCAAATCGTGTAAGGAAAGAACATTCTGCAGAGATGGGATGGGCACAAGCGAACTGGAGCTCCATCCGCGGGCTTAGTGCATGGCGCCCCCTGCTGTTGGAAGCATATTGTTTATCTCAAAAACTCTTAACCAATCAATTCTTCCCTGGTGGCTCAGATGGTAAAGAATCTGCCTGCAATACAGGAAACCTGGGTTCAGTCCCTGGGCCAGGAAGATCCCCTGGAGAAGGAAATGGCCACCTGCTCCAGTATTCTTGCCTGGAGAATTCCATGGACAGAGGAGCCTGGCGGGCTACACACAGGACATGGGGTCACAGAGTCAGACACGACTGAGCGACTAGCACTTACCGAGTGTTTAATGTTAGTTAGAGTTACCAAGAATTTTAATCATCTTATATCTGAAAGCTGCACCAACTGCTCTTATGTGTATATGGCAGTTTCACTAAGTCTAAATGATAACAGAGGTGATTTCGTTTTCATATTCTCAAATGCATTTTTAAAATCGCATCTGAAAATGTTAATATTTTATCAGAAATGTGCTGTAACCATTGCATCAACCCCCCTATGAGAAAGTATTCCAGGTAGATGTATAATAATAATTGTAACTAGAGACTAGCCACACTGAGAATATTAGAGAGTACATAAACACTTTCTAAAAAGCCTTGCCATGCTCTCTGGCTTAACTGAAAACCAAGCTCTTCTTCTCTCATTAATAGATGTGGTTTACTCCATCTGTTTCAGTTTACTAAAAGTTTTACTGGCTTGACCTTACATAAAAAGTCCCCCTTTTTATGTAGCTCCTCACTGTACCCTATTGTAATACTCACGGTCCTACCTCCCGCATTGAAGTATTTTTCTCCATCACCCGCTCCCATGACGCCCCTCTGTCTCCATGCCCACGTGACTGTTCGCCGTTTCAGAGGCTGGGTCAGTGGTCCCTGATCAGCAGCCCCACAGGAGAGCGGCCCGTTCTGTCTGGCGATGACTACAAGCTTGCTCCCGTCACTGCCTTTAAGGCTGCTCCCCAGGAATCGGGCTCATCAGCTTTATCACACGTGGTCTGCTTAAGCATTGCCACACTAGTAAAACGGCATTCTTTTTTCCTTCAAAATTTGGGCTCCCCCTGGTTCTACTTTGGCCACCTGATGTGAAGAACTGACTCATTTGAAAAGACCCTGATGCTGGGAAAGATTGAAGGCAGGAGGAGAAGCGGACGACAAAGGGTGAGATGGTTGGATGGCATCACTGACTCAATGGACGTGAGTTTCAGTGAACTCCTGGAGTTGGTGATGGACAGGGAAGCCTGGCGTGCTGCAGTCCATGGGGTCGAAAAGAGTAGGACACAACTGAGCGACTGAACTGAACTGAACTGGGTCTAAGAGTCAGTCCTGATGAGATGCTGTCATTCCGTTGGGGATGTGGTGACTTCTCAAGACCTCACCGTTTGCATTAGGAAAGCTCTTAGAAATGGCCCCGTCTGGTTCAGGGGGCTACCCGCAAGGAGAGTGACTGCGGAGAGGACAGGCCAGGAGGGGCCCTCGTGGGCAGCCAGGCCTCTAGCTAAAGGAAGGCGGTGCTTAGTCAGTCACATGACACCCTGTCATACCACACGTGGAGCGCTTAGCACATCTCGTTAGCTCCCTTAACTTCAAACACTGCTAGATCTGACCGTTTCTCAGCTCCTGGTCCTGGGCCATCTCTCAGCGGGATGGTTAGAGTAGCCCCTCCCCCAACAAGATCCGTCCCTGCTTCTGCACTTGGCCCCCCACCACCGCCCCACAGTCTGTTCTCACATGATCTGGGTTGTTGCTCAGTTGCTCAGTCATGTCTGACTGTGACCCCATGGGCTGCAGCACACCAGGCTTTCCTGTCCATCACCATCTCCCGGAGCTTGCTCAAACTCACATCCATTGAGTCAATGATGCCATCCAGCGATCTCATCCTCTGTTGTCCCCTTCTCCTCCTGCCTTCAATCTTTCCCAGCATCAGGATCTTTTCCAATGAGTCGGCTCTTCGCATCAAGTGGCCAAAGTATTGGAGCTTCAGCTCAGCATCCGTCCTTCCAGTGAATATTCAGGGTTGGACAGCCTGTCAAAATTATAATCCAATCATATCACTCCTCCAATCCACAATGTCCCAAGGCTCCCAGAGTCACAACCATGCCCTACAAAACCCTTCAGAAACGCCCCCACCCCACCCTCCACCACACGAGGACAGACAACGCGATGTGCAGCTGAGAGTCGAAAGGCCAGATGCGCTGCTCAGGTCCCCCCCAGCTCTCTCTGAGAACAAGCCAGACAGGCCTGTGTGTGTCCGATAGTGTCCAGCCTTGCTTTGCCCCCCACCCCACCTCCACCCCCATCCCCAAGTAAATCAGATCGGACATCAGATGCACTTTCCAAAGACCCTTGCTGTAAAAGTCGAGCCATCAGCCACCTCTGAAAGGTGCTCCTCTGGCTGAAATGAGACTGCTCCCGTCCCTGTCAGCAGCACGATGAACAGTGAAGTGAAAGCGTTAGTTGCTCAGGTGTGTCTGACTCTTTGCAACCCCGGGGATGGAGTTTTCCAGGCAAGAATACTGGAGTGGATCTTCTCCAGTAGGTCTTCCTGACCCAAGGATCAAACCTGGGTCTCCCACACTGCAGGCAGATTCTTCACCGTCTGATCCACCAGGGAAGCCCTGATTGACTTAATCTGTAAAGACAGTAAGAGGGGTCTCTTTTATTCTAAAATGTTTTCTGAACCAGAAAAAAAAGAAGACACAGTTTTTTGGAAAACAGGAAAAAGTACAAAGAGGAAAATAAAATTGATGCTAATCTCAACACCTGCTGATGACCCCACAGTGAGCGCTATATTGTGGTCCCAGGAAACCTTTTATTATGATGACAGCTAAGATCGATCACCTACACTGTGCATGGCACTGATGGGAGCATTTTGTGCAGATCCCGGGCCCCTCAGCGCACAGTCCTGAGCCAGGCCTGTAACCACCGCCTTGTATGTGGCATTGTTGAGGGTTAACCACCGGTTTACCTTACTGGAGACTTAAACCCAATTAAACGTAAGTTGAACCCTTCTTTCTCAGTAAAACCTCCAAATAAAACTGATGCCCAGCGCGGACTATTTTAATTCAAAACAGCTGCAGTGTAGTTCACTTCTAACTGCAGGGCATCAGAATTTCTGACAGTGCTAATCCTGATTACTCAGGGTAATGGAGACAGCTTTGTGAGTTCCTCAAAAGCATGGCCAACAGCTTCTGGAAATTAAGTGAAGACATGGCATTGTTCCTTCATGGAAAGGAATCCTCTCTGGATGTGCAGGAACGGATGTCCCAACATCGCATAAACGGACATCCCAACATGCTGGGTTTGGTTGTTCTCCGAGTTCAAATGCTGATGGAGACCATTAGCTTCTTCGAATTCCAATCCCTAGTTCTTGGGAAGGAGACTCAGTCCCAGGGCGGGTCAGGGACTGACTCCGGATGAGGAGGGTCTTGAGAGAGATGCCCATTGTGTGATCCCAGTCACACTGAGTCAGATTGTAGCATCTTAGGCCCAGAAGTGTTATTTCTGTAAGGTTGGGGCTTCCTCCATTCTTTCTGTACACTCTCACCCTATTTGGGAACCTAGCTTTGCTGTGCTTAGTTGCTCAGTCTTGTCCGACTCTTTGCGACCCCATGGACTGTAGCCTGCCAGGTTCCTCTGTCCATGGGATTCTCCAGGCAGGAATACTGGAGTGAGCTTGCCCTGCCCTGTTACAGGGGATCTTCCCAACCCAGGGATCAAACCCAGGTCTCCCGCATCGTAGTGGACTCTTTACCATCTGAGCCACCAGGAAAGCCCAAGAATACTGGAGTGGGTAGCATATCCCTTCTCCAGGGGATCTTCCTGACTTAGGGATCAAACCTGGGTCTCTTAGGTCTCCTGCATTGCCAGGCGGGTTCTGTACCACTAGTGCCACATGGGAAGACCAGGTGGACTGCCAGAGAATTGGCTAGAATTATTTTAGACTTACAGAAGCCTTGTGAAGATAGCACAGACCCTTCACCCCACACTTCGTCTTACACTGCTATGGTACATTTGTCATGACTAAGGACCCAACCCCTGTACATTATTATGAACTAAACTCCACAGTTTATTCAGGCTTCTCATGTGGCTCAGTGGTAAAGCATCTGTCTGTCAATTCATGAGACAGGGCTTCAAACCCTGGGTCAGGAAGATCCCCTGAAGAAAGAATGGGGTATTCCAGTATTCTTGCCTGGAAAACTTCCCTGGACAGAGGAGCCTGGTGGGCTACAGTCCAAAGGGTGGCAGAGAGTCGGACGAGGCTGAGCATGCATGCATGCCACAGTTTATTTAGATTTCACAAGCTTTTTCTTCACGTCCTTTCTCTAGGATCCCATCCACGCTACCACGTCTCCTTAGCCTCGTCTGGTCTGTGGGGGGTCCTCAGACTTGGCTTGTCTTTGTGGCCTTATTAGTTTCAAGGACTACTGGTTAGGTACTCAATTTGAGTTTGTCTGGGGGTTTTCTCATGGTTAGACTGCTTTCCAGGGGAAAACCACAGAGGTAAATGGCCATTCTCATCCCATCTTATCAAGAGATCACGCTATCAACGTGACTTGTCACTACTGATGATATTACCTTGACGGCTAAGCCTGTCTTTGCTGGGTTTCTCCCTGTCCTCTTTCTAGAGGGAAGTTAGTCATCAGCCCACATTTCAGATGTGGGAGATATGCCCACCTCCCTAAGAGGAGAGTAGCTACGTACATGACTGGGCGTTCTGTGCCGGAGATCCGTCCCTCTTGTTTGCTTGGTTCGTTGACGTTTGGCTGCTCTGGTTGTTAGTTGCGGCGCTCGGGATCTTCACTGGGTCACGTGGGCTCTTTCGTTGTGGTTCATGTACTCAGCTGCTCTGAGGCATATGGGATCTTAGTTCCCAGCCCAGGGATCGAACCCATGTTCCCTGCTGGATTCTTAGCCACTGGACCACCAGGTAAGTCTCCCCGTTTGTTTACTTATATCAGTGTAGTTTGTCGTTGTTTAGTCGCTAACTCGTGTCCGACTATGTGCAGCCCCATGGACTGTACCCCGCCAGGCTCCTCCACCCATGGGGATTTTTCAGGCAAGAATACTGGAGTGGGCTGCCATTTCCTTCTCCAGGGGATCTTCCTGACCCAGGGATTGAACCTGCATCTCCAGCACTGGCAGGCATTTTTTACCCATGTCCCCAGGAAAGCCGTATCTGTATATGAGTGTCCTGTGGTCCTAACTCATCATTTTTAGCTGCTCTGACTCCTCCAGCTTTGCCATTGGGATCTCTCCCTTCCGGGTTCCTGTGTTTCAAGTTGATTATCTTGTACATTTCCCACCCTAGTCCTAGAATAAGCCATTTCTCCAAGAAGCTCTGGTTCTTTTTATTAGAGAATAAACAGAAAAATCAAGATCTGGGCATGGAGTGGGTTGTTCTGTTTTGCTGGCTGCTTCCTAATGAGATAATGTTGACTGCACACTCAGCAGCAGAAAACCCAACCCTGCAGCGACTCCAAGAAACAAATCATCTTCGCTGTCAGTCGTTTATTAGGTTTGTGTTCTGGTTTGGAAAAGTCAATGCCATTAGGCTCTGCAAATATTTGAAGAACACAGCATGTTCTGGTCAACTCAGAGGGCATTAGCTAAGTTGAAACTACTCCAGGTGAACGCATCAGAAAGACACTTTGCCTGAAAGAGTCTTTGTTAGGTTACCTTCTAGAGTTTCCTGTTTCCTGAAACAGACTGGTTAAATCTCATCTGATTACAGTGCTAGGGCTCAGTATGTTTCTTGGATAATTTTGACCCGCAAATAGGTATTGCAGCTTGTAACCAACACTATACGTAATGCTGAATTACATTATTCCTTTCTGGGCAATGCTGGAACCAGTCTTTTTTTTTTTTTTTTTTAAGAAGCAAGCTGGAAGGCAAGGAGCATTTTCATACTGGAAACATGGGTCAGATTGGCGAAGGTTGAGTCACATTCAGAGACTTGAGGGAGATAAAGAAAGGAAGCATTGATCCATGTGGTATTTCTTCTCTTTAAACCTGTGACTGCTGAGGCCCAGATCAGACTGAGAGCAGTCAGTTACTTTGCTCTAGAATGGCCACCCACTCCAGTAATCTGGCCTGGAAAATTCCACGGACAGGGGAGCCTGGTGGGCTACAATCCATGGTGTCGTAAAGAGTCGGACGTGACTGAGCAGCTAAAGAGAAAGACCCAACCTAGGCTGGAGGTGTGTGGGGCTAAAAACTCTGAAGAAGCACTTCAGTGGCCTTGACAGGGCCTTGTAGGATGTGCTTGGCACAGACGGGTACCGCATGGAGAACAGAGGGGCTTAGTGGTACCAAGTTAAACCACACTGTGAATTTTAGAAATGATGTATCAATAAATGCAATGGAACTTTTATTCTATCTTGTATTTTTCAACATCTGGGAAAATATTCCATTTGATTTTCAAGGATGACAGATGTACTATCATTTAATCCTATTGCCTGATGGCAGTACTTCCACCGCATATTTGACAAGAAGGGAAAAATAATTCCTTAGATCTAACGACAAGCCTCCCTCCTGAGAAGCTCCATTAGAGATCCATCAAGCCTTACTGCTTTGCTTTCAGGGGACCAGAACTAGTCACCTGCTCAGGGTACTTATGGCAGTGTCTCTGTTAATATGGATGCACTCACTATCTTGAAGCCTGAGGTTGGACTTTCTCCTCCAGGGGTTACTGGCCCCCTCCTCCAGGGCAGTGGAAAGCCTCCAGGTGGACATTATCGGTGCCGAGAAGTTGGTGGGAGGAAGTAACCTTTGTTGCAGGCGCTTGCTCACACCTTCCTTCCGACACGAAGTTACCCTCTCCTGTTTCCTCAGTTTTTTGTCATTTAAAAGCCACTTTACAGTGATTTTGCAAGGCACAGAGAGACTGCATTATCTCATATTCAAATAATCATTGGTTACAAACTAAGGAAAGCCTGCCTATGACTTTCCTGGAAGCTTAAATTTTTCTTTTATCAGAATGCAGCCTAGAGAGCTCACTCCAGCCAGTGAGGAACCCCAGATAGCTTATCCTCCATAAGTCCTGATCAAGTCCAGAGTTGGGGTGATGCTCACTTAGCACGTAATGCTTATAGCTGTGGAAAATATTTGGAGGGAGGGATGATCCCGTCAAGAAAAGGGACTGAGTCCCAGTGCTGTGCTCAGGGAAATTGCCACCACACCCAGCTGTGGGCATGAATGACTAACTGGCAACCAGCTTTGCAGTGGGAAAAGACGACAGGGCCACTTGTCCAGGCCACTCGGTAATAAAGCCTCTGAGCTCTTGTTAGATCTAAGTATTTTTCCCTTCTTGTCAAATATGCGGTGGAAGTACTGCCATCAGGCAACAGGATTAAATGACAGTATGTCTGTCATCCTTGAAAACCAAATGGAATATTTTCCCAGATGTTGAAAAATACAAGATAGAATAAAAGTTCCATTGCACTTATAAAAGTGAAACATATTGATAATAAATCCACCAAGATGTTTTTTAATAAATTTCAACATGACATAGTAACTCGAAGAAGGCAATGGCACCCCACTCCAGTACTCTTCCCTGGAAAATCCCATGGGCGGAGGAACCTGGTAGGCTGCAGTCCATGGGGTTGAGGACCAGTCTAATTCTATGAAACTTAATTTACCCAAAGCCTGAACATTGTTATGGGCTTCCAAGTCACGCCAGTGGTAAGGAACCCACCTGCCAATGCAGGAGGTACAAGAGACGTGGTTCAGTCCCTGGGTCAGAAGGACGCCCTGGAGTAGGAAATGGCAGCCCACTCCAGTATTCTTGCCTGGAAAATCCCACGGACAGAGGAGCCCATATTCTAAACCTTCAGAGTTCTGTTTCTGTTGTGGTATTGTGTCCAACACTTCGCAACCCCATGGACTGTAGCCCACCAAGGCTCCTCTGTCCAGGGGATTTCCCAGCAAGAATACTGGAATGGGTTGCCATTTCCTTCTCCAGGGGATCTTCCTGACCCAGGGATCTAACTCGAGTCTCTCGTATCTCCTGCATTGGCAGGAAGATCCTTCACTGCTGAGCCTCCAGGGAACAACTGCAATTCACTTTATAATGCATTCACTTTCATCTTAGAGAAGAATCACTTGCCTCTTAAGAAAAGCAGAGAAGTATTTTATGAAAATTGGCATTTAACTTGGCCAAGTGTTAGACAAACTGGCATTTGTCTAACACCCTCTTCCAAAGTTATATTGTTACATTTTTAAATTCAGTTTTTCTATCGATTATACCTACACAAAGCTTAAAAAGTCGGTCCCCTAAGGGCTGACCCCCAACAGCAGCTCTTCTCTCAGCCTGCCCCACCCCTTCTCCTACTCCCAGATCTGATTCAGTGGAGTTCTGCATGCATCCAGATACTTTCAGATTACTTTTTATTATTTGCTTAAAGTTGTAAAAATTACATTAATACACATGTTCACCCTGAACTGAGTTGTCCAGCAGCCTATGTAAACTTTCTACATTGGTGTGGCTACCTGCTCAGATGCCTGCCTCCCACCTAGGCCCCCCTGCCAGGCTTCCTGTGGGGCAGGTGTGATGAATGGGCCAGGGTCTTACCTGTGTCAGGTAAGAAGAGAGCAAGGCAGTGGCACTTGAGGACCCATGTGCCAGCCCCCCAATTGGGCACATTCACCCTCTTTCCTAGCTCCCACCTGGGCCCCCCTGCCAGGCTTCCTGTGGGCAGGTGTGATGAATGGCCAGGGTCTTACCTGTGTCAGGTAAGAAGAGAGCAAGGCAGTGGCACTTGAGGACCCACATGCCAGCCCCCCAATTGGGCACATTCACCCTCTTTCCTAGCTCCTCGGGGACCATGTAATACCTGTCACATTTCACTCCTTTACACCTTTTTCTAATAATCTTGCTTCCTGCCCTTTTCCCCCTGGCAGCTCTGTTTTGTGATGTTCTGGACTCCCAACGTTTCCGAGAAGATTCTGATAGACATCATCGGTGTGGACTTTGCCTTTGCAGAACTCTGCGTTGTTCCCTTGCGTATCTTTTCCTTCTTCCCGGTTCCAGGTAAAGGAAAACAGAATGAAAGAAAAATTCCTAATCACTCTCATGCCTGACTCAGTTTTCTTTCTTTAGAAACATTATCAGTTCTGTCCCAAACAAAATAAATGTATACACTTCAAAGTTTCACGGTGGATTAAAAAGATGCAAAGATATTGTCCAGCAGGTTGAAAGTTGGAGAAGCCAGTCAAAAAGGCATAGTTTCTTTCTTAAAGGACAGTGGTTGCAGATTCAGTAGAAAGAGCCTGAGGGGATAGTATGAGTCGTTTTCAGGGGCAGTAGAACCATTCCCTGCCTTCACTGTAGCGACTGGTGACACAAATCTATGCATCTGTTGAGATTCTAAAAGGACTGCTGGAGAAAAGCATCCAGGAGCAAGACGGCGGTTAGAAATGGGCTGTGGGGCCAGTCGACGCCGCGGCTGATGGCTCACCTGCCACCCTGAGCTGTTCCCAAGTCAGGCCAGGAGCTGCCCCTGCTCCTAGATGTCAAGCGTTCCCGGCGGCTGCCTGGGGTGTTGCCTGGTCCCTGAGGTTGGGGCGGGACACTGAGGGACCCGAGAGTTGCCGCCACCTGGAGATCAAGGCACTAGTTGCTGACTCCTCAGTCTGAACCTGAGGAGGGGCTGGAGTCCCAGAGCTAGGACTGGGGTAGGACTCTGAATCTCCTCTCCTCGCCCCTTCCTCGCCTGTCAAACCAGGTGCTTGAAGACAGCCGACCCCACCTATCTTTGCAACCTGCTGGCTTTGGGCCCGTCAGGTTAGCATCCCGCCTGTGCAGCCACCTGTACCTCAAAATTCAACTCTTCCACTGGGGGCGGGAGGAACACTGCGTCAGATGCAGATTCTTCCTCCAAACTGGACATGAGCTTTTATTCCAGGAGTGGGCGCTTCCTTCCCCTCCATAGGTCTGTGCCTTGTGCTACCCCTACTTGCCATAAAGGACTAGACCTCCTTTTTCCTCAAACCCCGTCCAGTTTCAGATCAAACCTAAATGTCTGCAAAGGTCCGTCTAGTCAAAGCTATGGCCTTTCCAGTAGTCATGTATGGATGTGAGAGTTGGACTATAAAGAAAGCTGAGTGCTGAAAATTGATGCTTTTGAACTGTGGTGTTAGAGAAGACTCTGGAGAGTCCCTTGGACTGCAAGGAGATCCAACCAGTCCATCCTAAAGGAAATCAGTCCTGAATATTCATTGGAAGGACCGATGCTGAAGCTGAAACTCCAATACTTTGGCCACTTGATGCGAAGAGAAGAATCGACTCATTGGAAAAGATCCTGATGCTGGGAAAGACTGAAGGCAGGAGAAGAGGACAACAGAGGATGAGATGGTTGGATGGCATCACCGACTCAATGGACATGAGTCGAGTAAACTGTGGACATGAGTTTGGGTGATGGACAGGGAGGCCTGGCGTGCTGGAATCCATGGGGTCGCCAAGAGTCGGACACGACTGAGCGACTTAACTGAACTGAAACGTCCGCCAAGATCAGCCGGTCGTCACTGACACACCCTCCGTGGAGCCCCTCCTGGGTGCTGGGGCCGGTGCCCTGCCTGCGCTCCCGAAGCTCACAGATCAGGCTGGGGAGACGGGGTACTGGGAACCTGCTGTGAGGTCTTTGTGAGGCGTGGACAGATGGAGCCGGCCGCGGTCCGCGGTCGGAAGGCTGTGAAAGAAACCCGGAAGTGAGCCGGACCTCCTTCTTCGCCCCTTCCTCGCCCCGCCCACATGCGCGGGGAAACCGGGCGTCCAGTTCAGGTTTTCTGCTCCGGGAATCAAACTGGACCGCCGTCAAGTCGCCGCTCTTCTCTTGAGTTTTCCTAGACGGGCGTGATGGGAGCTTGAGGCTGGGTGGGGGTGAGGGTGGGGTGGAGGGAGCACCACCCCTCCATTCCCCGCCCAGGGGTGGCGATCACAGTGGGAAAACGCCACTTAAGGACTATGCTGCGCACGGAGCGGAGTGGGGGAAGGGGAGAGGCGGGGGGCGGGTCTCCTCCAAACCCCGAGGCAGGGATCAGGAACCCCGGCAGGAAGATGGGCCCAGGGCGGCAGCCGCAGGGCCTGGGTCCCACCCAGCCGCCCCTGGGACCAGGGATGTGCTGCTGCGGGCGGGCTCTGGGGGGCGGAGCTGGGGGTAGAAGCAGCAGGATGGAGAGAAGGGGGGCATTGCTGACCAGTCCTTGGCTCTCCCTCCAGTCACCGTGAGGGCCCATCTGACCGGGTGGCTGATGACCCTGAAGAAGACCTTCGTCCTGGCGCCCAGCTCCGTGCTGCGGATCATTGTTCTCATCACCAGCCTCGTGGTCCTGCCCTACCTGGGGTACGTGGTGGGGTGGGGGGTGGGCGTTGGGCTATGGGATCCTGCTGCCGTTGGTCCTGCCCTACCTGGGGTACGTGTGAAGGTGGGGGAGGTGCGGGCGGAGCTATGGGATCCTGCTGCCACCGCGGCACTCTGTCCAGAAGATTAAATCAGCTTTTTTTCCTGGGAAATCCCCAAGCGTGTCTAGAGTTAGAAATGCTGAGTGATGCCTCATTTCTCTGCCCAGGGGACCAGGTTGGAGGCTGTTGAGATCCATTCTAGAAAAGCACTTCCGGGGTCATGCCCACCTACACGGTCAGCATTGAGCATCCACCGTGGTGTGGCGGGCAGGGGCAAGGTGAAAAACGCAAGGGAGCGAGCGAGGGTGTTGCCCTTGTTCTCGGGGATCCCCACTTTCCTGGGACCCCGTCTACTGGGAAACTGCACTCTACAGAGAGGAGGGGCGGGATGCTGCGGGCACCTGGGGCCGGGCGGGGAGACGTGCCCCTTCCCCAGCAGATGCTGAGCTGAGATCTGGAGCAGGAGTGGGAGTCGCAGGGCCCGGAGGGGGTCCCAGGCCGCTCTCCCACCCAGGTGGAGTATTTATTAGGTGCAGCGCTAACAGGCAGATCTCGAAGGCACCCCTGTCGCCTACACCTTGCCTGGGTTTTGGCTGGGTTTTGATTCTCTGTGCCTCCGCGGGTCTCTAACAGACAGATGCCCTTTGCGTTCTCATCCCCAGGGTACACGGAGCCACCCTGGGCGTGGGCTCCCTCCTCGCGGGGTTTGTGGGAGAATCCACCATGGTCGCCATAGCAGCGTGCTATGTCTATCGGAAACAGGTGAGAGAGGGCAACAGAACAGCACCCTTGCAGGGCACGCCCCCTGGTGTGGGAGCCTGCAGATGGTCATGAGCGGGAGGGGAGGGGAGGGCACCAGAGGTGGTGTCCTCGGGCAGTGCCAGGTCTTCATAGATGATGGGAGGGGAGATGGGAGACAAGAGTCCCCCACCCCCGCCAGTGCCTCTCACAGAGCCCAGCACGCAGCCAACTCCCCAGTCACCCCGCTGAAAGGAACACGCGGACCTAAAAATGCAGCCTCGACGAGGTCGCCCCCAAACATAAATGAGATCCAAGTACATGGCGAGGGGTCCCCTGAGACCTCTGCCACGCTGTGCTTCCCACCCACCACCCCCTCCACCGCCACCCCAGCCCCCCTGATGCGTCTTCTCTGGTCTAGAAAAAGAAGATGGAGAACGAGTCGGCCGCCGAGGGGGAGGACTCGGCGATGACGGACATACCTCCGGCGGAGGAGGGCACGGACATCGTGGAGATGCGGGAGGAGCAGGAATGAGGCCGCCCCCCACCCCTCACCCCTCGGGTGGGAGGCGCAGGGGGCCCAGGTGATGCCCCAGCGCCGCCATCTACTCCTCCCCGACGTGTTTTCTTCCACTTTCTGTTTTTTTTTTTTGGTTTTTGTTTGGGTAACAAAAGAGGCCTTGATCTAAAGGTTTCACGGACACTCTGGCATACCGGGTGTGCCCACACTCATGAAGGGACTTGTGGAACGGTCTCACCACTGCTTTGTGGAAACAAAACAACTGACTTCATGCCCCCGCTTCGTGAAAAGCCCAAAGACATAGCCGCCTTGCAGTCGCCTCCCCCCACCCCTCCCGTCCTCGGACAATCTCCACTTGGAACCAAAGGACCGCGGCTGTGCCGTCCAGCGTCCCCTCGGCCACCACCGCCCAGCAGGCCGCAGACTCACCCTGTCCCCTCGCATCGCTCAAGAATCACGGTGACAACTCGCTTCCAGGTCACGTGGCTGTGCCAAGGGCTGTGGCTGAGGCCTCGCACCGTGGCGTCTTGAACCGTCTGCCATACCCGGGCCGAGGGCAGGGTCTGCCTGCAGCCCGGGGTGGCCGGCGGCGCTGAGGAATGGATGTGCAAACGTGCTGGACCGACGGCCGGCCGGAAATAATCTCCGGCGGGCAGGTTAGAGGTGTCCCGGGAGCAGCACACCAACACGCCAACAGCGTTCCCCTGGCCGCTTCGTGGATCTGCGTGTGCGCTCGCTGTCACACCAGCCGTGTACATACGAAAGCTGCCTTGTCAAAGTTGTCCCAAAGCCTGTCCCCCCATCACCGGCGTCCCTGGGCATGAGTTTCCCCGAAGGCTTGTTTTTCACTCACCTTTCCTGAAGATGGCACTAAAGCAAGGGAGAAGGAGTATTCTAACTACATTTTAGTCTTTATAAAGTGAACTGAAGCTTTAAGTCATAATCTAGCATCTAATGCCAGGTTGCTATGTCCTCGCTTTGGAAGTAGATTTATGACCTGGTCCTGCCGTTCTTAGTCCTAACCCTGGGGTACAGGTAATTCCAAGTGTTCTTCTGTCCTCGCCTCTGACATCACATGAGAAAGCAAGACATTTTATAAACGACAGCAAAGTCACTGTATGATATTCCCTGAAATGACACATTTGAAATCCATTCAGTGCAGTATATTTTTCTAAGTTTTGGAAAGCGGGTTTTTTCTTTAAAAAATTATGGACACGGTTCACTAAATTCTTGATTTAGTCAAAATTCCTAGACGGAAAGAACCTAAACACAAAAATATTTTAAAGATATAAATATATACTGTATATGTTATGTAATTTATTTTAGGCTATAATACATTTCCTATTTTCGCATTTTCAATAAAATGTCTCTAATACAATACGGTGATTGCCTGTGTGCTCAACATACCTGCAGTGGAAACATATTGTATTGATGAAGAGTGTGTCTTGTTTGCAGCAGTTTTACAGTCTGTCATTTGTATACAAATGTAAGGGCCAGTCAGTGACAAAAGAACTATTTTTCATTATGAGTAACAGGGGTGTAAATGGGTCAGCTGATGTAGACCGTAGTGGGAATAGAAATATACGCTCGCAGGGCAAAGAAGAAAAAGCCAAGCCTTTTGTGTTTATTGCTTTCAGTGCCATGTAATCATATCATTCCTCATAGAAAAAAAAGAATGGAAGGGCTCAGAGTCAGCCATGAACATTCACAGGGTTCGTTCACACGTCTGGACACCCAGTGACCACTGGGGGACAAATTCTTATGGGCTTCCTCTGAGTGGGTTTTCCGCTTAGAATTAAGATGCATTGCTTTGGGGTGGTTGCAGGGGGCAGATCTGAGAAGATGTGGGGAAAAAGAGTCTAATTGTATCGGCTTTTTTAAAATACGTGACTAGAAAATTAAACGGCAGTATTTTTTAACGTGTGTGACTAGTATTTCATGCTTGTGGGGTTGGAACCTAAAGAGTACATTGAAAAAGCAAATCCGTTCCCTCTAGATCGGGACAGACCAGCTAGATCCTTCATTATGCAGCTAGAACATGGCATTATAACATCAGAGACATCTTCGGGGATAAAGAAGGATGGACTGTGGTATTTTGTTAGGGTTTCAGAAAACACAGGAAGGACGCCCAGACCCAGGCCACAATGGCAGGGCAACAGGTGTGGAAAATCTTTCTCCTTGAGGTGCACACCCCGTCCTCCATTCGCTTGGGCTGCTTAAGTCACTCACGTCACAGCTTGGGCTCCCAGGCACACACCTTAGCTTCTAAAGCAAAACCCACTGCCGGCAGGCTCTTCTGCAGCTGTTCTAACCAAGACAGACAGGAGAGGGATGGGGATGAGTCTCCTTTCCACATTTCAGGGAGACGGCAGGGCACCCCTTTGACTTAGCCCCCCCCCCCAAAGAAACATTCCCCCGGACACAGGTTTCTTTTCTCATGCACATTACTCAGCTGACAGCGCCATGCCTGGAGAATCTCAGGTCAAGAACCATGGAAAGACCAGAAATGGCTTTCTCAGTGGGGACCCATGCCTCATAGATGCACAGAAGCTAAAACTGTGGGGGGTATACAGCTGCTTTTATTTAGATGCTAAGAAGTGAGAGTGGACCACTCACAGGCGTTTCCCCATCTTGAAGGCCTTCTCTGGGCCAGCTCGGGTCAAGAGCAGCTGGTCATGTGGCCTCTGCTTTCTGGGGGGCACTGCTGAGGTCATTCTCGATGCATCTCTGTGGGCTCCGAGCCAGACCTCAGCGTCCCTGGCATCGATGAGACACCACAATCTGAGCCAGGAGGGAGCCGTCCAGGCTTGCTCCAGCAAAGTCCGGACGGGAAGGGGCCTGCCGGCCACCACTCGGCTCAGGGCTCCTCAAGAGGTCTGCACACCGGTTTGCACAACGGCTGGGACCCCTCACCTGCTTGGCACTCTTTAATTTGGGCATGAAGGCCGCTGGTTTATGTCACCGAGTGTAAGAGCCAGGGGTGCCCACTCTCTGTTTGCCTCGGCTGCTCTTGTCCCAGAGTCCATCTTTGAGGTTTTGCATGTATGTTTTGTCTTGCTTTTTTTAGCTCTAGCAGGTAATTTGGCTCTGGAAATGTCCAGAGACAGCCAATTACTCTCAGAAATGGAAATTTCCAGCGTTGGTTTAAGATATGTCAGGTGGGACCAAATAAACATGGCTACAGTAGTAAAAAGCACTTTATCACTCTCTGAGTTCTCCCAGCATACAACGATAGGAGGCCCACGAGGAGAGAGGCCCAGGGCTCCACTCTGGTCCAGCTCTCTAGAGTAGTCCAGGGCACTTCCCAGCCAGGGGCCAGCTCTGTGGTCCCCCCGGCAGCCTTGTCTGGTCTGTCTTGGGGTTAGGATAATCACTGCACGTCCCTAACATCAGAAAAGTTATTCAATGACACCTTTAGAGCAAGAAGTATAAAAGCTAACGGCTTCCTACCCTCCTAACTCATCCTCATTTGGAGGTCTTCTGGAAGGAAGGGGTAGGGGGAGATGTACATTTTTGTACCTTTAATTCCAAGACACACGTCTGTTTAAACACGCAATAGTTCTCTGACTGGGTTCTTTTTCTTACTTCAAACTGAAGTGAGAGAGACTGAGCAAGTATTTACGTTGTTGTATCAAATGACATTATCTTGAAAAATATTTTCTTATACTAAACATTTTTTTTCTCCATCTGTAACTATGCAGACCAGTGCCCAAGACAGCATGAACTAGGTGAAATTGCTTAGTCGTGTCTGACTCTTTGCAACCCCATGAACTGTAGCCCACCAGGCTTCTCCATCCATGAGTACTGGAGTGGGTTGCCATTTCCTTCTCCAGGGGATCTTCCTGACCCAGGGATTGAACCCGGGTCTCCCGCATTGCAGGCAGATGCTTTACTGTCTGAGCCACCAGGGAAGCCCACAGCATGAACTGGTGTGTACAAATTAGCCAGGCTTTCAGGCCTTTTTACAGGTCCATGCGTGCTCAGTCGCTTCAGTCATGTCCGACTCTTTGCAACCTTATGGACTGTAGCCCCACCTGGCTCCTCGGTCCATGGGATTCTCCAGGCAAGAATACTGAAATAGATTGCCATGTCCTCCTCCAGAGCATCTTCCCGACCCAGGAATCGAACCCACGTCTCTTATGTTTCCTGAGCCACCAGGGAAGCCCCTTTGCAAGTGAGCTGACCTCTAAACTTAGGATGAAGTCTTCATCAATCAAAGCAATGCATGGTCTAGGAAAGGGGCTATCATGTTCTCAGTCCTAAATCTTTTTTTTTAAGACTATAACCGAAATTGCAAGGAGCAAGGCTTTATAGCTCGTGGCAATTTGTAAGTGTTGAGATCTCTGGGTTCACGTGTAGCCCATCCCTGAAAGGAGGCTCCTGCCTGCCCCCTACCCACCCCCAGGCACAGCCCCCACCAGGCTCTTTCATAAAAAGCACTTGAACCGTAGGAAAGCATGTTTTTGAGCACCATGTCTAGTGAACATTCAGGATGCTCCTCAGGGGGGTTATCTGGGGTCTCTATTTCTGTCCTTTGAAGCAGCAAAACATCACGTGGCTCATCAGCTGATCTAACCACACATGAAACAGGATGTCGAAAAAAATCTAAGAAAAATACAGTAAAAGACCCTGTTGCCCTTTTAAAGGTTAAATGTCTAAAATTAACCACCTAAACGTGCATAATGATAAACATGTAATTACATAATCAGAATAGCCCACACCGCACTCCCAAATCAGAAAACACGTAGCCAATTACAGTTTGCTGTCTGATCTCACCAGGGAAGAGGAGATGGTGAGATCTCATTTGAACATTTCACCTTCTCCTCCAGACAGGAGGCTAGTATCATCTTTTGTACTCTGGTTATTATCATCTCTTGTACTCTGAGCAAAGAAGAGCACCAAAGATGCGTGTCTGAAGTCTTCTAACTTTTTTAAATCATCTTCGTCCAGTCCAAGGGGTTCCAGAAGAATTCTTTTTTCTGCTTCATTTGCAATCAAGCAGGGTCTCTGAAAGACTGTGTAAGATCCATGCACTTTTATAAATGGCTGTCAGCTACCCACGGCTTCAGCTCATGTTTCTGTTTGGTGCCTCTTTTTAAATTAGGAGATTAACCTAAAGTGCACTTTACTAGCAAGATGTGGCATTGGTGTCTGCAACCCGTATATGTAAACAGAAACTCACAAGAGCCAGAATGCCTTTCTCTCTCCAGGATACATGGTTTCCTTAGGTTAAAGAAGGAGGAGATGGGGAGAAACCTGCTAAAAATGCTTTTACCATCAACCGTCTGGCTTCGTGGAAATTCAGTGATGTATGGAGATCAGTCGTTACTATAAGATTTAGAGGCAGATGTGCATCAACCATGGACCGGGGACAGGTAAGGGTGCCTTCGGGGTGGAAAACACCACGCCCAGGTGGACTCTGGCTCCCTGAAGTTGTGGGGCCATGGATGTGGGGGACCCACAATCTGGATGAACTGGATACTGAAGAAGTTAAAGCTACCCTGCTGGAACCAAGGAGGTTCAGAGTTCACAGCAACTCTAGCCTCCCAGCCCCTGCTGCATGGACCAGTCACCTGGAAGCAAGCCACGCCCCTGGGGGTACCACATTCACAAGGCTTGTGGGCAGATGCACTGAGTCAGTGCTTTATTTGGTTTGCTTAGTGATATATTCAGAAGGCAAGTATCTAAAGCTAGAATGACCAAGAAACCAGTCATAGAGCTTCAGGAATCTTGACAGAGCCACAAATGGGATTCTGTTCAACTCTGACAAGCCTGTGCTCGTTCATTTAAGGAGACCTTCCAAATCACATCACTCACACCTCTCCAGCCACATGTTGGTCACCCGGATAATAAGAGGCTCAGGCCGTTATTGCTAAAGCTCCTTCCTGGTCTAACAGGCTATTGTGGGAGCTGTGGTGTAGAACATGGTATGGGGTCCTGCAATGGAAAAATACAATTACCTCTTTCTTTGTTTCAGATCTGAACATTAGCAGCAATCCAGAACTTTTTTTAATGAAACCAAATGTACTAGGAGTCATTGTTCTAAATATGGCTGTCAGATTATAGGCTTTTCAGTTTCTTATAAAAACCAGGGGTTTAAGTTAAACTGTTGACACCAATCACATTAAAACATTTGCACAGCTTTGATTAAAACTGATTGCAGAGGTGAGTATAAAATATATGTTGCATTTAAACAAGTGCTGTGTATGTACTAAATAGATGTTAGTTTTGCATTGTTAAGAGAGTTTATATGTGCTTTTCTTGGGGAGAGGGGTACTTTTTTGTGAGAGGAAGAAATCTGTGCTCATATACTGTCAAATAGCTTTCAAATAATTTCTACTTTAAGTAAAACTTAAACGGTTGGCATATGATTGAGATTGCTTTGCTTCTTGATTTTCTTAATCTGACCATTAGTCTGTTTACATACCCCACAGTATGTGGTTTCCTAATCCTGACTATATTTCCCTTTTTTGCCAAACGTACAGGAGATATTCAAACTTCTCCCTTTGCCTTGGTAGCTGAAACCTCTGCCCACTGGGGTATTTCCCCAAACTCTGTCTTATTTAAATATGACCTATTTCTTCAAATTTTAATCTGTATTAAAATGAATTTTTACTTCCCATCACGGCAGTAATATTGAAAGTTCTTCTCTGAGGCCTGGCTTCTCCCCACCCCTTCTAGAATGGGGATACCAGATGGCCGGGCTTTAGGAACGTTGGAGGAACAGAAGGTGAAAACCCTTTCTGCCCACATCTAAGGAATCCTGCTCTTAGCAGTCTTTATGCGTAAAGCAATTCTCTTCTTTCAACCCTAACGTCTTAACCTCAAAGAATGAAGGCTCTCATATTTTTGTGTATGTACCACAGCTTTCTTATCCATTCATCTGCTGATGGACATCTAGGTTGCTTCCATGTCCTGGCTATTATAAACAGTGCTGCGATGAACACTGGGGTACACGTGTCTCTTTCAATTCTGGTTTCCTCAGTGTGTATGCCCAGCAGCATATTTTTAACCTATGAAAGATTATATAGAGTACGAGTTTTTGCTTTAAATATGTATATATTTATTTGGCTGCACTGGGTCTTAGCTGTGGCACGTGGAATCCTCAGTGGAGGCCTGAGGGAGGATCTAGTTCTCGGACCAGGGATTGGACCCTGGACTCCCTGCGTTGGGAGCATGGAGTCTTAGCCACTGGACCACCAGGGGAGTCCCAAGAGCGTGCTTTATTAGCTGCCTGTAATCAGCAAGGATGCTAGCCTGCTACCAACTTGCTTGAGATCACATATTTTCTTTACTGTTTCTTTCCTTCTTTGAGTTAAATCCCAGATCTCAGTGTGACCTCTAGCATGCTTCCCCACGACCGCCTCTAATGTGACACAAAGTCCAAGAGGTCATGCTTCTTTCCACCCACACACTTGGGACGCAGTGTGGCTTCCTGTCTGGCTGTGATGTCAGGATGTGCAGCCGTCCTGGCTTAAGCCTTGTCAGTTTTCCCTGTGGGGAGCAGTCCTACCACAAGGGACAAATCTGCCCCTTCTCATTCTTTCTCCTGATGCCCCAGGTGGATCACATTATCATTGTCCCAGAAACCTCCTCCACGACACCCCCATCCCCTGCCAGTGGGGTCCTCCTAACCCCGATCAGTTTCCCTGCTAGTTCTCGCACAGCCATCCCTCTCCCTGCATCTTCTTTGGTCCCACTGGCTCAGCTCAGGGGTTCTTGTCACCTAAGGAAACGTTCCCTTCTCCTGGCCCCAGGCTCCCCCTGGGCAATGATGTAAATAACACTTCCCAGAGTTCTGCAGTGCACAACCTGCATAGCCATTCCCAGCAGCCTGCCCTCCCCTGCCTCCCCCTGCACAGTCACTCCCAGCAGGCTGCCCACCCCTGCCTCCCCCTGCATAGCCACTCCCAGCGGCCTGCCCCCCTCTGCCTCCCCCTGCACAGCCACTCCCAGCGGCCTGCCCGCCCCTGCCTCCCCATCCCCTGCACGTTGCAGAGGACCTCTGGTGTCCACGTTGTTGTTGCTTAGTTGCTCAGTCGTGTCCAACTCTTTGTGACCTCATGGACTCTATGTCACCCACCAAGTTCCTCTGTCCAAGGGATTTCCCGGGCAACAGTACTGGAGTGGCTGCCATTTCCTCCTCCAGGGGATCTTTCCGACCCAGGGATTGAACCTGCGTCTCCTGCATTGGCAGACAGGTTCTTTACTACTGAGCCAGCAGGGAAGCCCTTCTAGCATTCCTACTTGTCTTCATTACCTTCTGCCCCCAACAAGCTCCAGGCTTCTTCCTGGACAACACAAGCCAGTAAATACCATGCTGATTTCACAGCTCAGTACACTGGTCTTTGCACAAAAGGAACAAAAGAAATGAGGAGCCGTGAGTCCTAGTTCCATCTCTGCTGCTTATCAGCTGTGAGCCAGGCAAGTTACTGGCTGACTCTGGATCGGCCTCTTCTGCTCTACTGACAGAACGAGATCTTCTCTAGTTCTCACCCACTGCGACATCAGGATTTGTAGAGCCGTCGACAGCGGCACATGAAGACGAGGGTGCACATCTGCTGAGCTTCCAGCAGCTTGGAAGTGCCCCAGCCAAGAAATCTAGGAAAGTCATGCCAGCTGCTTTCAACAGAGGAAAACTACTAGAGCTTTAAGAACAAAACAAAGACTAATCTTAGGTTTGTGTGCGCTAAGTCGCTTCAGTCGCATCCGACTCCTTGTGACCCTATGGACCTCATGGCTCCTCTGTCCATGGGATTCTCCAGGCAAGAACACTGGAGTGGGTTGCCATGCCCTCCTCCAGAGGATCTTCCCCACGTAGAGATTAAACCTGTGTCTCTTAGGCCTCCTGCTTTGGCAGGTGGGTCCTTTACCACTAGAGCCAAGTGGGAAGCCCATTTTAGGTTCAGAACCATTGAATTCAAAGACCAAAAATAGAATGAACGGATAGAACAGTTCTCATCTAACTTGCTTCACGTACCAGGCTCTCTTGCTTTAAATGTAAATGGCTGAAGAGAGCTGGCTGTGGTCAGCTCCAGTCTCCCCCAGTCCCGGGGCTCTGTCAGGACAGACGCTCCCAGATTCATGGGTGATGTAGTCAAGAAGCGATTTCTGCCCCATGCCTGGCAACACCACATCCCAGCTCAGCTCTATACTTCTGCCTCTCCCCCAGCGCAGCCACTGCACAGACTTCGGCTGCCTTCTTCACTCTCCACCTGTGTTTATTCAAAGCTATCTAACTCCATCTGATGCCTTAAAAAGACTCGAAGCGGTGTCCACAGCCCGGGCCCCAGACCTGCTCCCTTCTCAGCTGGAATCTAGTCCTACACGCCCTGCGTGACCTAACTTGGGCCTGCTTCCAACTCCAAGGGCATGCTGGGGATCCCCGGGGCTGTTTTGCCAGCCCTGACTTGTTCCAGACCTGCAGTCCAGTCACCACTCAACCCATCCTCAGAGGGGTCCCCCGGGGACCTTGGCACCCTTCCCCCACCAGCCCTCCCACGCTGTCTCCGGACTAGATGAATCACATGAGCACCCACCCAGAAACCAACCCACACTGCGTCCCGCCCCTCCCTCAGTCAAGTCACTCTCCCTGGTGATTCTCTCTCCCCCAGCATCGCTCACTCCTCTCCCTTCCTCTGCAGTCTCACTGCTTAGTTCAGGGGTTCCTGGTCAACTATGGCCTGAATGCTAAATCTCCAAAATAGTTTTCCTTCTCCAATCTCACGTGTCCTCCTGGACCATGAATGGCACCCAGTGCTGCAGTGTGCAACCTGCACAACCGTTCCCAGCAGCCTGCCCACCTCCTCCCACCCCACCTCACCCTGCTCCTCCAGGCTGGCCCTCCCTCTCTCTCACTAGGCATTGGGGGTGTCGTAAGAAGGACTCTGAACTCACCTGGGTGGGCATCACGCTGAGTCTGGGTGACAAGGGCCCGGCTAGAAAGGAGGATGCTAACACCCGTGGAGAAGCAGCGACACAAAACAGGGACCCCCCTGGTGGTGGCCCGGCCCTCGGCTCCAAGCTTCTTAATGCCACGCCTCCTCCTCACACCTGTTTCCACTTTCATCCCTCATTCACCATGAAGGCATCAAAGGCCCAAGAGGAGGTATTTTAAAAAGAGAATTTGTTTAAAAAAAGAGAGAGAATTTGTAGAGATGGTTTCTGTGCAGAATTTCACTGGTCCCTTCCTCCCCTCAGGGGTGTGTGTGCATGCATGTGTGATGGGGGAGAGGATGGAGGGGTCTCTTGACACCTTAGGCCTAAGGGTAGGGCTCCAGAGGAGACACTCAGCGAACTTGAGATGGGCCCCTACAATGATGGGCACTCAGTGAACAGGTGTCCGCCAGGACGGTCAGATCTGACAGAAGACAGAGTCACCGGGGAAGGGGCGCGTGCCACGTTTGATGACAGCAGGTGCCAAGGTCTTTCCTGTGAACCAGGCCTGGCCCACACAGATCAACCAGCTGACCCAGGGGGGCGTCCGAGGTCCTGAGGGGGGTGAAAGGGGCTCAGAAAGAGGCTGGAGGTGACACTGGATTCTTGGAGCTGCAATGGAGGAAGTGGCGGGCCAGGGGAGGGACCCTCAGCCACTGCACAGGAACTGCCAGGAGAGGCCCTGAGGGCAGAGGGGTCTCCAAGATCCCTAGAAGCACCTGGTGTGGGAAGGAAAGGAAAGAGCTGAGCCCGGGCAGGCCTGGGAGTAAGGCTGGTGCAAGACAGCAACTATGAAGAGAGATCTCTCACCCTCTGCCCTTCCAGCCTCCTTCCTCCTGCTCTAGCTCCAGACAGGGCAGGAAGTGATCAGCGATTCTACCCCGGTCCAGCTGATCTGTGCAAGGGGCAGGCGGGGTTGGGGAGGAGGGAACCGGAGAGGTGGGGAGAGGAGGCCTGGACCAGCTCGTCTCACAGCCCTGGTTTTGGCAGGTGCCTGCCCAGAGCAGACATTCTTTGGTGAATAAAGTCACTCACACCTTCCTCCCCCGAACATGCTCTGATCCCTGGTCCCCCGCGTGAGAGCCCTGTTTCCTGCAGCCTTTCGCACCTCCAAATCCCCTCTTTCTGTCACTAAGGTCAATCCCTCCACGAACTAAGATAACCTGAGCCAGTTCCTGTCACTTGCCACTTAACACGGATCCCTGGGAGCCCCTGTGCTGGACTTTCCTGCTGGAAGCTCCCAGCCCTTAATCTGTGAAATACAGATGGGAAAGCCAAAAGTATTCTCACACACAACTGCCTAGTGAGAGAATATAACCGCTGGGCAAAGGGCATGAGCAGAAGGCTCCCAGAAAATGACTAGTGAACAGCTTCTACAAAAGGGAAGCAGGCTTCCTCAAGGGAAGGAACACATACTGAAAGACCAGCTATCGACTCGGCAAAGATCAAAGTTTGATGGAGCAAGTGTTGGCACTCCTGCTCTGCAGTGAAATATCAGTCAGCGGCATTTCTACAGAGGACAATCTGGCGAGATGTTTCAAGCTCACACTCAGCTAGGAGAGGTTCACGTCATGGGCAAAGCACATAAAAAAGCAAGGCAGGGAAGAAATACCACTGATCCACAATTATCTAGGAAAAATGTTCACCATTATGAGAATCAAAAGCATTAAATGTCTCGTTTAATTTTTTTTTTCTTGCCAGGTGGTCAAAGTTTAAAGTTAAAATACCCCTAGAGTCACCCGTCTAATCAAGGCTATGGTTTTTTCTGTGGTCATATATGGATCTGAGAGTTGGACTGTGAAGAAGCCTGAGTGCCAAAGAATTGATGCTTTTGAACTGTGGTGTTGGAGAAGACTCTTGAGAGTCCCTTGGACTGCAAGGAGATCCAACCAGTCCATTCTGAAAGAGACCAGCCCTGGGATTTCTTTGGAAGGACTGATGCTAAAGCTGAAACTCCCGTACTTTGGCCACCTCATGCGAAGAGTTGACTCATTGGAAAAGACTCTGATGCTGGGAGGGATTGGGGGCAGGAGGAGAAGGGGACAACAGAGGATGAGGTGGCTGGATGGCATCACTGACTCAATGGACATGAATCTGAGTGAACTCCGGGAGTTGGTGATGGACAGGGAGACCTGGCGTGCTGCGATTCACGGAGTCGCAGAGTCGGACATGACTGAGCAACTGAACTGAACTGAACTGAGAGTCACCCAAGGGACAATGAAGCAGGATCAGTTGATGAGGGTGAAATTCTTGAAACTTTTTTGAGGGAAGGTTGGGAGAGCCTTGAACTGGGTCAATTTAGAGATGCATAAAAAGACTGATGAATGAGAAGGCTCATTATAGCACTATCATAATTGAGAAAACTGGAAATAGTCAATGGTGTTAATTACCTAGGATTTTTTTTAAACCTCAGAGTATATCACAGCTCCTCACCATCTAGCACAAATAGGATGTGATCTCCACGAACACGGAAGACAATGCTCATGGTGTGTTTGCTTTTTATTTTCTCAGCATTCTCTCCGATGCTCCAAGGAGCGCTGTCTCCTAAGTGAACGGCCCAGCACGGCAGTGTTTTCTGCCGTAATTACGTCTGGATTTGGGGGAAATGGCAGTAGAGGGGTATTTGGAAGACAGAATCCTCAGCTTTACTGAATAATCCAAATTGCAGCAGAGAATGAAAAACCACCATCACCAGATCTCTCAGCCATTCTTGGGAGGATCTTGCAAGGGTACAGGGCTGGGGGCTGCAGGGTGGTGAGAAGGCAGAAGAAACACCCTCCTTGAGCCCTAGGGAGCTAGAAAGTGTCACCCCAGGCTGTCCCACCCCAGAGCCAAATTGGCTTTGCCTCTGGGGCTGTGCTCAGGGCCGGGAGTCTGGAGGGAATCCTCCAGACCCAGCAAGTCAGAAGGTCATTACCAGGCCACTCCCATGGAGCCCAGGCCAGAGGTGGTGGTAGGAGGAGTGGGAAGGGGAGACGATTTGGAGAATCTATGGAAAGAATGCCCAGCTTTCAAGCAAGGGATGATGGTAAGTGTGAACACAACTGTGTGTGCTGTGTGCATTCAGTCGTGTCCAACCCTGTGACACCCCCCTCCCCCCAGGCTCTTGTCCATGGGATCCTCCAGCCAAGAATACTGTATATACACATAAATGCTCTCATTCTATATACACAAAACAAGGCTGGTACTTTCTTCATCATTTGATGGCTGTAATTCCGGAGGGCGTCCCCAGGATCCACAGCCTGGGGCCGTTTCTCTCCACACTTCCCACCATGGGGGTGAGGGTGGGAGTGGGAGGCGCAGGCATGGAGAAACCAGGCCTGAAACACTGCCTTGAAATCGAGAAGAGTCCCATGACTCAGAGGAGAGGCGGGAGAAGTGTATTTACGCCAGACTTTTAGTTCATTGGGCTTCCCTGAGAGCTCAGTTGGTCAAGAATCCACCTGCCAGGCAGGAGACCCCAGTTTGATTCCTGGATTGGGAAGATCCACTGGAGAAGGGATAGGCTACCCACTCCAGTATTCTTGGGCTTCCCTTGTAGCTCAGCTGGTAAAGAATCTGCCTGCAATGCAGGAGACCTGAGTTTGATCCCTGGGTTGGGAAGATGCCCTGAAGAAGCAAAAGGCTACCCACTGCATTATTCTGGCCTGGAGAATTCCATGGACTGCAGAGTCCATGGGGTCGCAGAGTTGGATACGACTCAGCAACTTTCTGAAGAAGGCAATGGCACCCCACTCCAGTACTCTTGCCTGGAAAATTCCATGGACGGAGGAGCCTGGTAGGCTTCAGACCATGGGGTCACTAAGAGTCAGACACGGCTGAGCGACTTCACTTTCACTTTTCACTTTCATGCACTGGAGGAGGAAATGGCAACCCACTCCAGTGTTCTTGCCTGGAGAATCCCAGGGACGGGGAGCCTGGTGGGCTGCCGTCTATGGGGTCACACAGAGTCGGACACGACTGAAGCGACTTAGCAGGAGTGACTTTCACTTTAGTTCATTACCCAAGTGAACGGGGCACTGAAGGAAGAAGAGCCCGCTGTTACTGTTTAGCCCAGGATTGCCTTCGCTGCCCCTCATCAGCCTGGCACTGCTGCCCTCTGGATGCCCAGCCCCTAAGTGGCAGGGTCTTCAGAAGCACAGCACCATTTTGCAAAGACTCAGTTCTTTGACTCATAGGAAGGCAGGGGCCGGCTCATTCTCTAATCCCCAGAACACCTTGGAAAGCCAACAGTCTTTCAGTGGCCGCCTGACTCATACAGTGTTAGGTTCTTGCTATCACACAGGTGGGTGCATTTCCATCCATCAGTCTAGATGGTTCTTGAACACCTAAGAATGCTACACACACCACGGGCCTCTCCCTGGCGAACACTCAGCCAAGGCTGGGTCTGGATGGTGCCTGCAGCCCTGCCCTGCGGGCCTAGGGGATGCACCTGAAGCCTCCGTGAAGGGCTTGCACCTCACTTCACCCCCATTCACCCCGGAGCAGGCGGCGTGGAGGCGAGGACTGAGACGAGGAAATGGGGTAACCAGCCCAGCTCCCCTAGTAGCGGGTGATGGGACTGTTCGACTGAATCCAGGCCCAAGACCAAATCTAATTTGGGGAGTGATCATGTCCTAGGAGTTCAGCACCAAAAGGTCTGTCCTGGCAGTGCTGGAAAGTTAAAGCACCAAACCTCCATCTCCAAGGTCCTCAAAGTCAGGCATTTAACCAGAGCAACACAGCCAGGCTTCCAAGTTTTCATTCTCTGAGTTTTTATTTTTAGTTATTTGTTTTTACAGTCCTTCGTGGCCAGACTTGCTACAGGAGATCGACAGCAAAACCCGAGTTGGCTTGGCCTCTGACAGTAAAGATGAGGATTCAACGTGTCAATGAGGCAACCTCCGCCTTGGAGGCAGGTGGGACCATGGTCCCAGGCCGATGGGAGCCTCAGGGGCACGGTTCTCAGAGCAGATGAGGTTTTTGACAAACGCTGACATCTTAAGAGTGCAAACTGGACACTGCTAAAACAAGCCAAGACAGACGAGGCGGCCAGGTTTCACTGAGTTCCTGTCTGCCTTCCCTAGGCAGCCTGGCCGATGGGGAAGGAAAACCGCTGCTACGGACAGACAAGGGGTCGGTATCCCCTCCAAATTCATAACACAGACTCAGAGGCTGTGAGACCAGAACATGTTTACAGACAATGGAAGCGAGAAGGGAGCTCACTACATACATTCACTTTGGCTTTTTTCCCACATTGAAATACTCAGAAGTAACCAACCCACAGACTGCCCTGGCTCCTATAAGGAGTACCATAGTTTAGCACCATTTGTGAGACAAGTCAAGGCATTTTTTCATTATAGAACAGGTCTTGAGTACAAAAAAAAAATTATTTTGAAGTTCAGAACTGAACTCAACCACCCCTGGTTACTGGGAAAAAGACTGCCAAGACTGGTTTCATCTAGAGTCCCAGATCCTTTCCCTGGATCACCTGCATTTTGGCAATTTCACCCCTGACCCACACCTACACCCGAAAAATCAACAAGAATGAGACAAAGCTCTCATCAATGTTCTATTAACAAGCCCTGGCTATTAATGAGCACTCAAGTTATGGAAATATACAGATGGCCATGAGGTCAACGGCCTCGCCTTGCTCAGTCACTAAGTCGTGTGCCGACACTTTGCAACCCCTATGGACTGTAGCCCACAGACTCCTCTGTCCACTGAATTTTCCAGGCAAGAAGGTGGCCATTTCCTTCTCCAGGGAATCTTTCTGAACCCCAGGGATTGAACCTGCATCTCCTCCATTGCAGATAGACTCTTTACCACTGAGCCACCAGGGAAGACCCCTGGAAACAGAGATAAACGTAGCAAGTGGTTTGCTGATAACACATTTCAATATAATTATCTCCAGACTTTATGACCACTCTGGAGAGTTTAATGATACCTACTAACATCCTCCACTATCTCCAGTAATAAATTTCAATTTAGCATGAGGGGAAAAAAAAGGCAAAAGGGACAGCTCACCTCCACCCTCCCAAACTTGTAGGGTCTCAGGCTCTGTGACCTCACACAGAACGTCGTGATTTGAGTGCAGACCATCGAGCAGGCATCACCCCGCCCATTCTGGTCGTGGCCAAGCCTACCCTACCCTTACAGCCACCAGGGCTGGGGGCAGGCAAACCAGTTTAGTTTTGTGCTTTTCGTGGCTCCAAGTTATTCCCTGGATCAGTTACAAGTATTGATCATCAGCTGCCCATTGTCTCAGTTCACTGCTCGATTCAGCACTGGCTTCCTGCTCTCTCCAGGCCCTGAGAAGAGACCCCCAAGAAGGTTTTCTAAAAGTTCAGCATTAGGCAGTCTACTTCTGTTACACAGGGGGCTTCAACTTTAGAAAAAGGCATCTGCAGAATCCAGGCACAGAAGTGGTGTGCGCTGGTTCAGATTTTTATCCTTTTATTAACTTACGCTAAGGAGGTCTGTTAGGCATCCGTTTTGTTTTTCAAAGGCATTTTTTCATCTAGAATCAGTTCGTCACTCTTCAGTTCACTCCTTACTGTTCTTGGGCCTTTTAACACATTACTGACTGGGGGGGTTTCACAAAAACTAACGCCTGTGGCCGGTGATTTGTTATCTAAACAAAACTGAAACGTCTCTGGTAAGTTGGTAAAATTACTTGATATTGTGCCCTGACTTGGCTCAACTATGTGGGGACTCCTATATCTTTCACACACATTTCAGATTCACTCCAAACACATTCTTATTGGTTTTTAACTAGATACAGATCATTTAAGAAAAGGCATCCATGTATTTTTGTGTATGAGCACAAGTACAATTCCCTGGAGGTTTGTATTTCTGAAAATAACTTTCTGGCTTTCAAAGGGGGAGTACCTGCAAAGTGTTGCTTTAGAAAGAGAGACAGGAACATGATGAAACTTTAACACCACAAAGGAGACAAAACCAGGAGGTACGTTTGACATCTATGCTGCAATGTAAGGAAGCTGGATCATCAGAGGTGAGACAGCACCTCAGCTACCACCTGGAAGCCCTTCAAAAAGGAGGCCACACACTCTCAGGTAAACGAGCACCCTGAGGTGAAGAGGGCAGAAGGGTAACATAGCCTCCTAAAAAGCAAAGCAAAAAACAAGCGCACAAAAACCAACAAAGGTGTTTTTTCTGACAGAGGGGTGAGATTCAAGCGGTCTGAGATTTTACTTGACAAGCCCTAGAACTGGAGGGAAAAATAATGAAACAATACCAAGGGGATCTCTGTTTCCACAATCAAAGAAAACGTCAGACGTCAATGGAACGTACAACGGTATAATAGGAAGTGTGAACGGCTCTATGTAGAGAGCAGGGACAATCCTGTTCTGTGCCTTTAAGGTGTTTCAGATTTGCTGAACTCCAAGGAAGAGGAACTGACATTTCAGATCAAATCCCACACGCCGAGAGGTAATTCCATGGAACTTGTTATTTAGGTTTAATGCACTTTAAATGAGCTCAAAGGTATAAGTCACACCTGTTCAAGGCAGGTATCTTCTGATAAGACCAGAGGGCTCCAAAATGACTGAACTCTTGCAATAAATCCTGGGATAGAAAGTAAGCAAAGTGTAGGTCCCACTACCTTCCTTTTTTGGAAACACTCATACCATTTTAGAGATCCCCTCTAAGTAAATTTATCCTCCTGAATCCATTTTGGTCTCAACTCAGTTTCAATTCTACTGATATCACCCAACCAGGCCAAGACCAAGGATGAAAAATGGAATTAAAGCCCTGGGTAACTATAGTTGCACGTAGCAACAAAAAATTTTTTTTTAAAGTTCACCAATCATCTACATTTCCTAAAGTATTGTTTCTTTGAAAGCTTTTCTTCTCTGATGCTATGATCCCTCTAAACCTGCATGACAGTCTGAGAGTCTAATATGGCCTTGGGTCAGAAAGCAACTTAAATGCACATTTTTGAGTTTTTATCAATGGGGTAGTTAAGACCACAATTTTTGCACACACTCTAACAATATCATACACAGGAACAAGAAAAAAGTATGAGATGTAATCGAGCTACCCAGAAGCCCAGTTCAAGTTCACTAAGACTAGAACATTCTCAAAAATGCAGAGATCATGAGTATCATTAAACTCAACAGAGGCGATCTGCCAGCAGTTTGATGGACACAGACACCAACTGCCTTGTACAACTGAAGTGTTTGAAGTTGTGCTTTTAAACATGTTCAAGAATGAACTGGTAGGCATTTCCTTTTATAAGCTGCATGAAAATCATGTAACATAAAATGAAGCATCCAAGCCAACAGGAAGTCGTCATTTTCATTTGGCTTCTAGGTACCTACTTATTATTACTTGAGGCACCATTGCATTTCACAGTGAAAGACAAAGCCTCTCCAACACATTCACGCCATCTAGAGTAAAATTCAATTCAAACACCCTAATGAGTTAAGTATCTACCAAAATGTGAATATTACTGATGAGGTAATGGGAGGAATACTCGTGTAACAGTCTGCATAGTCTTCTGTGTCCTCTGAGTTTTTTCTCAACCAAAAATTTTGATTTTTAAGTAAAAGCAAAACTTACATTTTCACAAAAGTTCTGTCCCTGGGGGCGGGGCGGGGGGAGGGACAACAGATTAGATAGCTTATCAACATTATATTAAACCACATAAAGATTATAATTATATAGAATAAAGCTCAGTACTTCAGGGTAACACCATCTCCACAAATACTGAGCCAATCCAGGTGCTGCTGATAGTCTGAGTGAGGTGTCCACATGCCACAGGGATTCGGGCCCTGATGCAGACAAGGCTCAGCTGGTCTGCCAGAGCCTATCCCCGCCTCTCAGGCACCACCCTAGCCTGTGACTGACTAGGCAAGGGCACCATTAGTGGCCAGAACACTGCGACCCTGGGCATCCCAAACTCAACCAAGGGCGGGTGCAGCTCGGCCATGCCTCTGCAGACAGTGTTAAGCACGCTCTTGTACTGAAAACTTACTCATGAAAACCAGAGACTCCCTGCTGCTAACTCATCCCCTCCAACAGATGCGGGACAGGAACCTGGCGATGGAAGCACTCTCCAGAAACTCATCAATTGGCCTTGGTTTCCACTAAAACCACACATGGGTCTAAGCTTGACTCTGACTAGATGATGGTGAATCTGTGGAACTGCAGATGAAGGAACAGCCCCTGATCCCGGGGGCTCTCCCCCCGACCACCCACCCCCGCACCAGGCTCCCGAGCGGGGGTGTCCGTGACCACAGGCGCCTGGCACGTCTTGGCAGAGCAAGAGTCCTGGGGCCGCTGCTTCTCCTGCAGCCCCTTCTCCAGCCTTTAAGCAGCTGGACCCAGTTGATTCTTCTATTAGACACTCGGCTTACAACAGCTTTAATTAACATGTAGATTTAAACCATTACTGGGTGAGACTAGCAGAGGATGCTGGGCTGTTGGCAGGCTCTGCCCCCGACTTCTACCGTGTGAACCGATTGCATAGATGTAGAGAAAGGGCACCGCAGATGCTGTAACCATCAGAACAAAAGTTACCATCTTTTAAAAAAAAAAATTGAAAGCCAGTTTACTATGAGAGAGCGCTTTGGACACTTTCTGTCCAGGACGCGACTCCTCTGATATAAAAGTGTCTGTTTTATGGAGGAGGTGTAGTTTGCACCTTTTAACAGGTGTGCTCTGAAGGCTCCCACGGAAACGTACTGCATCACAGATGAGGGGGAAAAAATCGCGGTTACTTGTGATTCGCCAAAGCTAGTTCCCAGAACATTCCAGTCTGGTGAGGCTAACCGGGCCCAGGCGTCCTCAGAGGTCGGGCTCAGGGACCTGCAGGCCCGAGGCCCCCGCGAGGGGCTGCCCGCGCCCCTCAGCCGCGTGGCCAGGCGGGCCAAGCGCAGCTCACAGGCTGGTCTCCTCACACACTCGGACGGGGACATTGTAGTGCCGGTCGTCCTCGGCGATCAGGGTCACCACCGGCCAGTCCCGGGGGGCGTCGGTGGGGTAGACCGTGACGAACTCCTCAGTGCCATACTTGGAGAGCCGATACACCTGGATGGTGTGGCGCACAGCGTAGGCCAGGAGGAACATCTCGACCTGCGGGGAGAACAAAGGCTGAAGGATGCGGCTGGCTCCCCGCTCCTGCTCTGGGGTCCCCATGGGGCACAGCGCGGCTTGGCCTGAGCCCATTTTCCTCCTGCAGTCCAGCCCCAGTCCTGCCGTTATGTGTGGGTCATTATAATCAAACACATCATCAAGAAGGGGTCATATGTCGTAAGGGACTTGTGGTTTGAATACATTAAGAACATCTCAACTTGACAATAAAAAAGCCAATAACCAGTCTAAAAACTGCCCAAAGAACTTGAAAAGAATAGAGCTTTCTCCGAAGATGACATGTAAATACCACTACGTACATACAAAGTCATCGGGGGAACACAAATCAAACCCACAATGAGACGCCACTTCCCACCCACTCGAATGGCTACAATCAAACAGACAGATGATCGCGGGGAGAGACTGCCTCGCAGGCACCAGGTTTTCTTTCTTTCAGGGGAAGGAAACTGTTTCGGAACTTGGCACAGGTAAAGGTCACACAAGGCTGCAAATGTATGGACAGTGAGTGAACTGTACACTTTAAAATGGTTACTTTGGTGTTATATGAACTTCACCTCAATTTTTTTAAAAAAGTGTGGTAAGGATGTGAAGAAATGGAACTCTGAAACATTGCTGGAGGGGATATAAAAGAGTGCAGCTGCTTTTACAAAGTTTGGCAGTTTCTCAAAGTTTTAAACAAAGAATTGCCATGTAGCCCAGCAGTTCCACTCCTAGATTAACATATACCCAAGAGAATTAAAAACATATGTCCCACAAAAAACCTGTACATGATGTTCACAGCAGGATTATTCACAATCGCCAAAAAGTGGAAACACCTGAAGTGGATGTATAAAATGTGATACATCCATACAATAGAATATTATTTGTCAATAAAAAGGAATGAAGTATTGATACATGCTGCAATACTGATGAATCTGGAAGACATTAGGCTCAGTCAAAGAAGCCAGTCATAAAAGACCACATATTATAAAATTCCATTTACATGAAATGCTCAGGATAGACAAGTCTGTAAAAACAGAAAGTAAGTTAGTAGTTGCCTAGGGCTGGAAAAAGGGGAATGAGGGTATGAGGTTTCCTTTAGGAGTGATAAAATGGTCTAAAATTAGACTCTGCAAATTTAATGGCTGCAAAACTCTATAAACATACTAAAATCCACTGAGTCACACACACAAAGGGGTAAACTGGTATGTACACGATATTTCAACAAAACTGCTATTTAAACATGTTACAGCAGACTTGTGGGGACTCAGAAAGGACCATCAGGAGCCTAATACTCGAACTATGCTCTACCAGGCTTGTTAGTGCAAGCTATCTGCAGTGGTTCAAGACACGTAAGTAACTTACCTTTCGAGTACAAACAACTTTTTTAAAACAGTTATCTTCGACCCTGGCTGACTCAGCGTGACTGCCATTTTTGCTCTTTCCTGTGTAACCAGTAAAAGGCAAGCTCCAAGTCAGCCGTGCATGCAAGAAAGTGGCACTCTGAATGGAAAGCCTCCATGTTTCTCAGTTTTGAACTGTTCAGTCGCTCAGTCGTGTCCAACTCTCTGCAACCCAATGACCACAGCACGCCAGGCTTCCCTGTCCATCACCAACTCCTGGAGTTTACCCAAACTCTTGTCCATTGAGTCAGTGATGCCATCCAGCCATCTCATCCTCTGTCGTCCCCTTCTCTTCCTGCCCTCAATCTTTCCCAGCATCAGGGTCTTTTCTAATGAGTCAGCTCTTCACATCAGGTGGCCAAAGTACTGGAGTTTCAGCTTCAACATCAGTCCTTCCAAAGAACACCCAATACTGATCTCCTTTAGGATGGGCTGGTTGGATCTCCCTGCAGTCCAAGGGACTCTCAAGAGTTATCTCCAATACCACAGTTCAAAAGCATCAATTCTTTGGTGCTCAGCTTTCTTTATAGTCCAACTCTCACATCCATACATGACCACTGAAAAAACCATAGCCTGGACGAGATGGACCTTTGTTGGCAAAGTAATGTCTCTGCTTTTTAATATGCTGTCTAGGTTGGTCATAACTTTCCTTCCAAGGAGTAAGCATCTTTTAATTTCATGGCTGCAATCACCATCTGCAGTGATTTTGGAGCCCCCAAAAATAAAGTCAGCCACTGTTTCCACTGTTTCCCCATCTATTTCCCATGAAATGATGGGACTGGATGCTATGATCTTAGTTTTCTGAATGTTGAGCTTTAAGCCAACTTTTTCACTCTCCTCTTTCACTTTCATCAAAAGGCTCTTTAGTTCTTCTTCACTTTCTGCCATAAGGGTGGTGTCATCTGCATATCTGAGGTTATTGATATTTCTTCTAGAAATCTTGATTCCAGCTTGTGCTTCTTCCAGGCCAGCATTTCTCATGATGTACTCTGCATATAAGTTAAATAAGCAGGGTGACAATATATAGCCTTGACGTACTCCTTTTCCTATTTGGAACCAGTCTGTTGTTCCATGTCCAGTTCTAACTGTTGCTTCCTGACCTGTGTACAGGTTTCTCAAGAGGCAGGTTAGGTGGTCTGGTATTCCCATCTCTTTCAGAATGTTCCACAGTTTATTGTGATCCACACAAAGGCTTTGGCATAGTCAATAAAGCAGAAATAGATGTTTTTCTGGAACTCTCTTGCTTTTTCGATGATCCAGCGGATGTTGGCAATTTGATCTCTGGTTCTTCTGCCTTTTCTAAAACCACCTTCCTTGAACATCTGGAAGTTCATGGTTCACATATTGCTGAAGCCTGGCTTGGAGAATTTTGAGCATTACTTTACTAGCATCTGAGATGAGTGCAATTGTTAGGTACTTTGAACATTCTTTGGAATTGGAATGAAAACTGACCTTTTCCAGTTCTGTGGCCACTGCTGAGTCTTCCAAATTTGCTGATATGTTGAGTGCAGTACTTTCACAGCATCATCTTTTAGGATTTGAAATAGCTCAACAATTTCAAATAGCTCAATTATTTCAAAGCTAGTCACCTCCACTAGCTTTGTTCATAGTAATGCTTCATAAGGCCTACTTGACTTCACATTCCAGGATGTCTGGCTCTAGGTGAGTGATCACACCATCATGATTATCTGGGTCATGAAGATCTTTTTTGTACAGTTCTTCTGTGTATTCTTGCCACCTCTTCTTAATATCGTCTGCCTCTGTTAGGTCCATACCATTTCTGTCCTTTATTGAGCCCATCTTTGCATGAAAAGTTCCCTTGGTATCTCTAATTTTCTTGAAGAGATCTCTAGTCTTTCCCATTCTATTGTTTTCCTCTATTTCTTTGCATTGATCGCTGAGGAAGGCTTTTTATCTCTCCTTGCTATTCTTTGGAACTCTGCATTCAAATGGGTGTATCTTTCCTTTATTCCTTTGCTTTTCACTTCTCTTCTTTTCACAGCTATTTGTAAGGCCTCCTCAGACAGCCATTTTGTTTTTTTGCATTTCTTTTTCTTGGGGATGGTCTTGATCCCTGTCTCCTGTTCAATGTCACCAACCATGCTTCTCAAGTGGTTGGCTATTCGACTAAAGAAGAACTTAGGCTGTTCAGAGCAACGTGATGACCCAACAAAGAAAGAGCAGAGTGTGGTGAGTCAACGGGTGACCCACAGGACAGCACCACGCTGGGTCTGTGGGTGAAACTCCAAACTCAACCTATCTGTTGAAGATCCAAGAGCAGGCTGGCTCTCCTGGCTAAAGTCTATTTTTAAAGGATGCTACCTAATACAGCGACAGCAGCCAAGATTAAACAGGACCCTTCAGAGGACTCCTTCCCAGGGCTTGGTTTCTTTCTGGAGCCAAGGGTTCTGGTCCCATCCACCACACGATAGGAGAAAGCCCAGGCTGAGACAACCATGGTGGGTATAAAACAGGTTCACCCTCGAGGGCTGGGAGGTGGAGGGAGGTTCAAAGGGGAAGGGACATATGTATACCCTCGGCTGATTCATGTTGACGCATGGCAGAAACCAATGCAGTATTCCAAAGCAATTAACCTCCAATTAAAAATACATAAATTAAAAAAAAAATAGGCTCACAATTCTTCGGCATGCCTGACTTGAGTGTGGGAAGAATGATGTGATCTGCTTCTAACAAACAGAACCTGGTGTAAGTACCGGTGAGTGACTTCCAAGATTAGACCACAGAAGGCACTGGAGCATCCTGGCTGTCTTCTTGGACCACCTTCTGAGAGAAGCCAGCTGCCATGTCAGGAGGACATTTGAGCAGCCCTATGGAAAGCCCCACATAGTGAGGCACTGAGCCCTCCCACTGATCCCCAGTGAGGGACTGAGCCCTCCCGCCAACAGCCAGGTGAGTGTGCACCAGGCTGCAAGTGGACCCTCCAGCTGCAGTCGAGCCCTCCGGAGACTGCAGCCCTGAGCAAGACTCAACTGCAACCTCCTGCGACCCTGAGCCAGAACCACACAACGGCAGGGCTCCTGAGCTCCAGACCCACAAAAACTGAGGCAGTAGTTGAAGGCTGATGCTGCTGCTCTGGGTTAATGTACTCCCAAAGGCACGACTCACCTGCTCCAGGCCGCCAGTGTGCCCCACCTGGTTCAGATGGTTCCGCAGCAGCTGACCAGGGTCACTTGACGTATCCCGAGCAAAGAGAAGCACAGAGAAAAACGGCACTTCCCTTCCCTTCTCCTTATCGTCATAGAGTTCAATGGCTCTGTTCAGCATTAGGAATTTGACAGCTTCATAGAGGCTGTACTCCTCTTCTTCATTTGTGAACAGTTCATCACAAGCCATCTGCCTTGCTTCTGCAGTTCTCAGTTCAGCCAGGCTTGCCCACTATAATAAGAAAGTTACATAATAATTAAACTGTTGTTCTGAAAGTCCCTGGTAAAACCCCACACTATGAGCACAAAATTATTTTCAGAATAGGTAGGTGACCACAGGTCATGTACCAACACTCAGTATTCAATCTTCCAGCTCAAACAACTGTACTCTTTAGACCACACGCTTTCCTTATTCAGCTTTTCCCCCGGCAATCTGATACAAAAGTATACTGCACTAAGGACAAGCTCTAGGATCACGGGATGGAAATTTCAACTCTCGTATCTTCCCAGGCCAAGAAACGGAACCAGTCAATAAACAAATATTTGAAGGAGGAGAGACCTGGTGTGATGATGCCCTGCAGCATAGCTGAAATCACTCCTCCCCTTTAAGGGGCTTATGGCAGCCGATACCACCCAGAAACACCAAGCCAACCTTATGACGTGAAGATGGGCAAGGAAGACTGTGACAGCTCCTGAATACCTGTTTACTAAACTTACCCTTCTAACCTCTTATTAAAAGCTTACTTGAGTTTCAGATGAATAAATCTACTCAGGAAATTCATATTGACTTCTGATTAAAAATAAAGGAGAGAATCAGGTATTCAAGGAGAAGGCGGCAACACAGGATGAGATGGTTAGATAGTATCACCAACTCAATGAACAGCAATCTGAGCAAACTCTGAGAGGTAGTGAAGGACAGGGAAGCCTGGCCTGCTGCAGTCCATGGGGTCACAAAGAGTCGGATACGATGTAGCAACTGAACAACAACAGCGACTGAACGACAACAATCAGGTATTCAGCTAACAAATGCTAACTCTTTAAGTGAGGAAGAAAACCCTGTAAGTATAAGTGGTTATAAGTTAAGAATCTCTTTGTGAATAAGAGATGCCAACACAAAACTAATCCTTGTGTATAATCAGTAACTACTGGTCCTCTGCAAAACCATTAAATTTTTTAATTCAAGAGTACATTTAACTGGTGATAACTGTGCCACAGGACTCTGAAAGCTACAACATCTCATATTTTTCAGGAGTAGACCAAGCTGGCAGGTGAGAGCACGGCTCTGGAGTCAGAGTCAGGATGGAACAAGGGCCTCGCCACCCAGCAGCTGCTGGCCCCTGCAGGGCCTTAGTCTCGTCGCCTGTAAAGTGGGCACAACCACAACCACGACGCCCTGCTGGTGTTAGAATTACGTAATACTGAAAACTTTAGTGTACAGCCTGGTACCTACGAGGTGTCGGCAGTGCTGGCCCAGATTATTACTGAATAATTGTAATGGAATAATTATGAATTGGAATCACTTCAGCATCCCCCAAATCAAGACCTGGTTACTAGGCGTGTCTTTACTAGGTGTAAGAAGCGACTTCTCAAGAACTTAGAAATCTGAGTTAAAATGGACGGGCAACAGTGGCTATGCTGAAGCCTTCCTGCTCACTCCCCCAGGCCAGAGCCCTGTGCTCCACTCGCTGCTAACCCAGGGCCTGCCTGGGGCGGCGCGGGGCTCCAGCCCCTCTAATCCTGTCTTCTGCTTCAACAGGCAACACAAATAGACCCCCTCTGTCCTTCTCTTGCTCCCACGTCTTTATCACTAGTCCTTCTTCAACAGTATTATTTTCCAGCACACATTTCTCATTTTTATAAATAAAAACTAGGCTCCAGGAAGTCAGGGTCCTCCACGCATTCAACGAAGTATTTCCCAAATGCCTGTTGTGTGTCAGGCTCAGGGCAGCACTGGCTGTAAAAGAATGGACAGGACGGTCTCCTCATCTGTGGTGAGGACAACCACAGTGACAATGCCCTGCTGGTCATGACAATTACATAATAGAAACTTCAGGGTACAGCCTGGCACATATGAAGTGTATGAAGTCTCTCGTGAGGCTGTAGGTCTCATGGGGGCAGCAGACCACAGTTAAGAGGCTGACGACTGGGGTGTGTGCTAGGAAGGGTCCTGAAAGACGATGCCTGACGCCGCCTGACATCCCTCCCTACTCCATCTACGAAGCCCAGAACAATGAACAGGCCCTGTGTCCAGGGTTCCTGGTGAGGAGAGCGTCCGGGCTGTTCAGAGGCCAGCACCCGAGAGGTCCATGTGGGCCGGCGTGCAAGCAGGATACCCCACCCGCGTAAGACAGCAGAGAGCCACGGAGGGAGGGTTTATCGACCAAATCACTGGGGCTCAGCTGACCAAGTGCCTTCTCACAACTCTGCTTCAGAGAAACCCTGAGGACCGTTTTCAAAAGACAAGTTATTAAATCTACTGCCCTGGACAATCGTTGTAAAAGAAAACATGCCTAAGAAATATGGACAGAATCTTAAAACATGAACATAATTGGGAAGAATTTAATAAATGAGTATTCATATCGCTGATGATATTGTACGAGATATGGACCAAATGACATCCCTGACACTTGGCAGTATGACTTAGAAGAAAAGACTACTATTGTAAGGTTTGCTTTAAACAAAATTAAACATTTCACTTAACATGTCATCTCTGAGAGTGTATGATGTTGATACCTCTTCATTTTACCAAACACCTCAGAGGAAGAGTTTGTGTTTGTTTAGAATCACTTTGCGTAAAATCCAGCCAAGAGCAAGTGGTAACCCACCGTTGTTGCTTAGTCACTCAGGCATGTCTGATTCATGGCAACCCCATGGACTGTAGCCCACCAGGCTCCTCCATCCATGCGATTCTCCAGGCAAGAAAACTGGAGTGGGCTGCCATTTCCTTCTCCAGGGGAATCTTCCCAACCCAGGGATCGAACTCACATCTCCTGCATTGGCGGGTGGATTCTTTACCGCTGAGCCACCTGGGCAGCCTGTAACCCACTAAGTGAGGACTAAGAAGCGTTGTGCTGGGGCAACTGGGAGTCAGAGCTCCGTACTTATCAAAGAAAACTACATGTTCCAAACCTTCTTCCTCAGTAAAGCGAGGGACTCCTTAATTTTATCCACCAGGTCCTTGCTCTTCCCCTCAAATTTCAGTCCCAGCTTCCACTGCTTGATCCAGCTGTATTTGCTTATGAGCTTTTCTGGTAACTAGAGTTATCAAGAAACAGAAGAGAGAAAAAAGGTTAACATTCCAAACAGTCCATCGCACAAGCCAAGCTGTGAGAAACAACGTACCCCAGGAGACCGACCTTGCGGCCTTTGTTTCCAGAATTAATTTTTGCACATCTGTCTGGGTTTAGGTCGGAGGACCTAAATCTAGAAGTCAGGAGGTCAGAAACAGCCACTCTGCGGAGGGCTGCTAGAGTGACAAGGTGGTTCTGGGTGAGGCCCAAAGGCATGGTCTACCTTGCTGGGCTCCCGCCACAGCCAGGAACACCCCAGAGCTCTGTGTAAGGGTGTGTGAAGGCAGTGTCCACGCAGGTCTTGGCATAACCCACCCAGGCGCCAGCTGGGCTCAGGCCCCCACCCTGCCACTCCCTGATGCCTGACTCAGGAAGGCGCTTTGGGTCTAATGAGATGGTCCAGAAACAGCAAAAACCTGCTCCTTTCCTGACTAGGAAAACAAAACCTAATTTCCAATTTTTACACTACCATCATAGTTTTAAGATGAAAAAGAAACAAGATGGTCTCCAGTTTAAGTACCTAATCAGTAAAAAAAAAAAAAAAGTACCTAATCAGTGTAAGTAAGATAAAAGACTACAACTGCAAATAAGAAGCAAGGGTTAAGGGACCAGGCTGGCTGGCTCGTTAGAGAAAGGACACCGTCACTCGGCCTTTTTTCCTGGAGTGTCTGTTACTTTGTTTTCCCCTCATCATCAGTAGAATCTGGAGTCTGAAAGGCAAGCTGGGACAAAACTCAATCGATGTCAGCATGGGAACCCAGACTCTCCCAGCAGTCTAGGGTGTGTCAGGAGAAGTCCACGTTATTGGGCTGGGCACGGGCATGTCACCTCAGTGCTATAAAACGCAGAAAGGAAAAACAGTTCACTTCCAAGTCAAAAGATCATTAGAGAATGATGAATTCTTCCCTGGAACCGGAGCTTAACAATCATAAATACAGTTTTAAATGAGGCCGTATGTTCTGTTCTCCTGAATCTAAGACACTGAAGACCCTTCATGAATGATAACTCAGTATCACCTTCTCGATCTACAGCAATCATGAGAAACTAAGGGGGTTTCATCTCTCCAAAGAGACAAAACCACTACAGGGACTGAGCTCCTCTTCAGCTAGTTACCACAGTGAGGCCATCTACACTTAACTTGCTCGTGGGGGTGGGAGGGTTGCGTTCTCACTTATCATGATGACAAACGACCCCCCTTTCCACCCAAGAGGAGCCCAGCGCTGCGCCCACGCTGTCCTGCATTTCAGCAACGTGTGGGCGGTTCTCCTGCAAACCTTCTGTTAGGCCCTCTGGTTTCTCACCAGAACCTAAAATGCCCTCAAGTGGCAACACGCTGCAATCCCAACTGAGCACTAAGAAGCGCCAATGAGCAGAAAGTACTGGCTGCGCAGATGCGAGCTGGGAGACAGGGTGGGGGAAGCCCAGGAGAGCACGTGAGCATCACGGGACACTGGGTCAGGACCCACAAGGCAGGCATAGCACTCAAGTACTCGAGAGACCCCAAAGACCTAACTCCACAGAGGACCCAAATGAAAGCCCATTCCCTCGCTCCTTCCATGCATGGACCAAATTGTCGCTAGAGTAATTCTCCAGGGTTGTATACTTCTGGGAGATGTGGTGATCCTGGAAAAAGCCCCAAAATTGAGGTGTAAAAAGAAACTATGAGCAAAGAATAATGGGAGTTGAAATCCTTTACTCAGATTTAAAAAAAGAAGAAGAAAGAGTATAACTTTACATGCTTTTGGGGATCATGAGACACACGTCACACATACAAGGCTATTCCTTTATACTGCACACTCAGAGACTGGACTTCTCTTAAGAGTAAAGGAGATTTAAGGAAGAAACAAAATTAAAAACAGGAAACAATGATGGGAAATACTTAACAAAGTAGGCAATCAGCTTTGGTGTAATTTCATTTGTGACTAAAATATTTTTTAAAAGCCTATTTTCTCTAGCAAATGTCCATAATCCTTGAAGTCAGTACTATGACTAAAGGGACAGCATATACCGAAAACGTGTCCTTCCCCAAACTCATAATATGAGTTTTGATACGGTTTATCCTACTCTAAGCAAACACCGCCACAGGTCCCACCCATTCAAGAGACATTCTGACACTTAACGGAACCCCTGTCCCAAAGGACACCACCTCTTGGGGGACCAGGTGCTGCCCAAGTTTAAGAAGAGCCAGAGCAAGCCACATCCAAGGTTAGGGTCAGATGATCTGACTACAGTCAACATCACAGAGACCGGGGTCTGGACGGAGGCAGACACAACACACAAGGAGCCCAGACCTGAAGACAGGCGGTGAGGAGCGGCCAGACTGTGAGACGGGCTGTGACGGCAAGGCCAGAGCAGCTGAGCAGTACAGGAAGCGTGGCCTGGCCCTCCACCACCGAGCTCACACCAAGGGAGGCTCTCGGTCCTGTGCTTCCTGTTGCCCCATCATGTCCTGAAACCAAATGTGTTCCAGGAGCGAGGGACGATGCCAAGAGCTGTGGACAGCCTCTCCCCAGATGTGAGTACAAGCAGATACTGCCAGCTACAGGGCGTGGGGCTTCTCTGGGCTCACCGCACAGATTTCCTGATGAGATAAATGCATGCTCGGTCAAGGGACGTTTAGCACAGCAGGTGGCCGGCAGGCTGGGGCCGAGGCTAGCTCCAGCTCTACAGATTCACGTACAAGCTCAGGTGTCCCAGGACCTGTCTGACTCGCAGTGCTGAGGAGGGGGGTTGGGGTGGTCGCGGTCAGAAGAGGTCCTCGGCAATTCAGAGATTCCAGCATCGGGGGAAACGGAGACTGACTTGCTGTCAGACGGTTACTGTGCATCTAACAGCAAGCCCAGCCCATTTTAAACTCAAATCGTTTATACCAAGTTCTAACAGCAAGCATGGTTTAATTCTTATGATCGGATACGACTTATTCTAATTTAGTGGGAAGATGGACAGGAAATACTCAGAGACTTTCATAGCCAAACTCCTGTAAGACTTTCATGTTTGGTAGACAGAGTTAGGTATCAGCTGATCTGCTTGCTTTAGGCATGTGTGTTAACACATGTTGAGATGTGTCCTTACGACAGTTACACGGTGCTATCTGGTGATGGAGAGACCCCACTTCCAGGTGAGGTGGTCCAGGCACCCACCCTCCACGGCACACACTGCCAGTCTCTGTGGGTCTCTCCACCCATCTGCGCTCACACGTGGTTCCACCTTGACTTGTTCCAGTCACGCCACACCACCCTCTCACTCAGCGAGACCCCTATCAGGGCAGACTTCCTGAGGGAGGACCAAGCGGAGGGGCCGGGATGAGAACAGGGATGGGATGGCGGCCACAGGCAAGAGCACGCGACAGCTGGGAGGGGTGAGAGACTAGTCTGGGCAAGGGCAGCACCCAGTCTATGTGACCCTCCTGCGCTGGGCAAGGGCAGCAACCCAGTCTACGCGCCCCTCCTGCGCTGGGCAAGGGCAGCAACCCGGTCTACGCGCCCCTCCTGCGCTGGGCAAGGGCAGCAACCCAGTCTACGCGCCCCTCCTGCGCTGTCACCTCGAATAAGAAACATGAGGTGCACGTGCCACCTGCTCAAGACACATCACAAAACAGATCCTCCCAGGAAAAGGCTCAAATCAAGGCAAGATGCTGGGGGCCAAAAAGTTAACACAGGGACAAGTCTTCTGGCTGCAGGAGAGCAAGAAAAGTTTCATAGACTTTCATACGACACCCCCGGCAGGTATGATGAGCTTTTTTCTGACGCAGGCCTCCTGGCATTCAATAAAGGTTAGATGACAACAATAATACCACTGTGACTAACTAATTAGATTATGCTCCCAAGAGAAAAACTCTACTGATTGGCTGATACATACAGAAAAGGGAAGAAATGAGAATGCTTGAGAATTTCCATATGACTCAAATTCAGCCAGGAAAACCACCTTAAAGCCCCACAACTCACACACACAACATATTCTCATAACCATCAGAAACCAAGCACAGTCCACCTAGACTGTTTTCAGTATGACAGATGACCCTACCCAGATGGATCCTGTCAGTAAAACAAAAGGGACATCGTGCTTTACTTTTATGGGGAATATTTTATATGCTTAACTACGTGGACCAGAGTTACCTGGAAAGTAACCTGCACCAGAGTTTCTTGGAAAGTAAAAGAATTCTAATTCATTACATCAATTAAATTCATAAATCTAAGCAGCTCCTTAAAGTAAAAAGTTCAAAGGAAAAGAGCCTACACTTAAGAAGCACTTTATGTCACAAGCTGTAATTTAAGCTTTGGTTAGCAAACAGAAGTTAAAGCAAAACTGAGTGAGGTTGCTCGTGTTTGCTTCTCCAGCAGCGGCTCAGGTCCACAGGCAGGCTGACCAACATTTCCAAAATATTTCAGTGCTAATACTTAGCATAACCTGCAAAGCTAAAAAAGCCTACTGTATCAATTTCTTTTTGCTTCTTTATTGAAAAAAGAAATAAGCTAATACTGAGAAATCAGCTTGAGATGGCGCATCTGATTAGAAGAACCTCTCACAGATCACCTAGACACTTACACAAGGGTGCTGCTTTCATGCCGCTTTATAGAGTGGGTATCTCCAGGCGGACAGGTGGTATTCTCCACCCACTGGGCCTGGCTGTGCTTGGAGACTATGTGACACCCCGACCACCTAACAGATCTGCAATTAGCTGAGCTGCCAGCCAGTATCCTCTACAAGTCTTTATTCCAGGCAAATACTCCAGCTCCTTCAACTGTTCTCAGGAGATAGATTGCCTCGGGCACACGCCCTTCTGTCCCGAGGGTACAGGCACAGAGCTGCCCGCAGTCCCTAAAATGGGATCTGACCAGCCCAGTTCAAGACAGGCTGTCACTGCCTGTGTTAAGCAGTATTCCTTTGTTTTTTTAAAACTTTTTATTTTGTACTGGCGTATAGCCGATTAACAATGCTGTGAGTTTCAGGTAAACAGTGAAGGGACTCAGCCATACGTATACATGTATCCACTCTCCCCCAAACTCCCCTCCCATCCAGGCTGCCACGTAACAGTGAGCAGAGTTCCCTGTGCTGCACAGTGGGTCCTTGCTGGATATCCATTTTAAATATAGTAGTGTGTACATGTCCACCTCAGACTCCCTACCTATCCCTTTCATTACGAAACAGGCTTCCTCATCACTGAGGCCATCACACACCTGTGGGCTGCTACTGGGCCTGTGATCCACTAAAATCCCGACTTTTTCCCCCTAAGTTGCTGGGGAGGCACGTCTCCCAGAGCTGACACTTTGGGTTTTGGTTCGGGGGGTTAAGACAAGCCCAAGATTTCCCATTTTCTTCCAATTAATGTCATATTGTGAGCTCCACTCAACCATGACTGCCCCCCAAGCTCTCGAGGGATGGTCTATCATCTAACCTATCGTGACCTCAGCTGACGTCCATCATGGATACACGACACAGGGGTAACGTGACTCCTTGGGGTGTCACTGTCAGGCTGCAGATTCAAAACAACTAACGAGGGCCAGGCATGGGACAGAGCCCCCAACCCTCCCCTCCCCAGGAAGCCTCCCCCAGCTGACAGCAACCATCTCTCTGCCGGTGTTGCCGCCCTGTCACGTACCAAGCCTATGACTCTCCTAACACTCTCCAGACGGTGCTGATTCCCTGAACTGGAGCCAGAAGCCCAGAAACGTGCCTTTGGAAACCCCAGCAGGTTCTCAGAGAATATAATACAAAGCCCACTTGGTGGAGACTGCAACCCGGAAGTCAAACTGCCCTCAGTGCTCTGGTAAGCCCTAAACAAACCCCTGCTCTCTAGTTCAGCTGAGGCGCTAAATAAATTTTATCATCTTCCTCCTCCGGGAAATAACAATCATTTTTGGTCGCTTCACTATGCAAAGCCATCCCAGCCACAGAAAGCTGCAGAAACCTGCGCGTTGACATCGCACTGCAGGCAAGCACCAGCACACAGCGCGGGCAGACAAAGGAAGTCTTTGCTGCAGAAACGACGGGAAACAGTGCAGACTCAAACCTGCGGCAGCAGCGTACCAGTGTGAGCTCCGGGTCCTGCAGCCAGGAGGGCAGCGCCGCCGGCTGACTCATGGCCTGGAACAGCGTGGCCCTCAGCGCACAGTAGTTATCTCCGCGGACTCGCCTGATGGAGGTGAATTTCTGAGACACCTCCTCGTAGCCCTGCGCAAAAATCATCAAAGAATTCAAATGGTTGCTACTGACCTCGGAGAGCGGGGAGAATTTTATTCGTGTGGAAGAAATGTGCCCCCGAAGCCCCCCACCCCGATCAGAGGAAGAATGGCCAAGTCTTTCCTGCAGGATATTTTAATTCCTTTTTTATTCATCAAAAGAAATTAACGAATGTTAGTATCGTACAAAACATCAGCATATGCAGCAGACGCAACATATTAGAACATATAGAATAGGACACTAAGTATTATTAAAATGCTGCTGCTGCTGCTGCTGCTGCTGCTAAGTCACTTCAGTCGTGTCCGACTCTGTGCGACCCCATAGACAGCAGCCCAGCAGGCTCCCCCATCCCTGGGATTCTCCAGGCAAGAACACTGGAGTGGGTTGCCATTTCCTTCTCCAATGCATTAAAGTGAAAAGTGAAAGTAAAGTCACTCAGTTGTATCCGACTCCTAACGACTCCATGGACTTCAGCCTACAAGGCTCCTCCGTCCATAGGATTTGCCAGGCAAGAGTACTAGATTGGGTTGCCATTGCCTTCTCCATTAAAATGCTAGTTACCCCCTAAGTTGAAGTCATATGTCCCTTTCTAAGCAACTGGTCTAACACTCACTTATTAATAACCAACAATCTGAAGGCTTTGGTCTGTGTTTAAGTTGACCCTAAACCCTTTCTTTGGAAGGAATGATGCTAAAGCTGAAACTCCAGTACTCTGGCCACCTCATGCAAAGAGTTGACTCATTGGAAAAGACTCTGATGCTGGGAGGGATTGAGGGCAGGAGGAGAAGGGGACAACAGAGAATGAGATGGCTGGATGGCATCACTGACTCGATGAACGTGAGTCTGAGTGAACTCCAGAAGTTGGTGATGGACAGGGAGGCCTGGCGTGCTGCGATTCATGGGGTTGAAAAGAGTCGGACGCGACTGAACTGAACTGAACTGAAACTCTTTAACGAGGAGACAGGAAAGAAAAGAGATGTACCCAGCTTATATGCCCAATCCCCCAGCCGTGTCTGACTCTTTGCAACCCTATGGTCTATTGCCCACCAGGCTCCTCTATCCATGGGATTTTCCAGACAAGAACACTGGAGTGGGTTGCCATTTCCTACGCAAGGGGAATCTTCCTGGCCCAAGGCTCAAACCCTCATCTTTTGCATCTCCCTGTGTTGACAGATGGATTCTTTACCTGGCTATGTCTCCATATAAAAAATAACACTCTGTCCCCCAAATTTCCATGAAGTACATAAAAGACTATATGTATTGTCTTGGAGGTGCCTGGATAAATTCTGTTTTTTAAAAAGTGGATTGAAATGTCATTATTATTCAGCCTGGAAGTGAAACAAGGAAATGAAAATTCTCGGTGACATGCTCAGTCACTCAAACACAGCCATCCAAACGGACCGTTTTGAGCACACTCCCCTTAAAAGGACACCATGAAATCCCAGGGAGCTGGTCCAGGCACCTGGCTGACTGAGATCTCCGTTGGATGCTGCTCAGGCCTCAGCATCAACTTTCAGGCTTTCCCATCTCACTCCCCCTTGACCACATGGATCTGTCGCTTGCCCTGCTCTTCCTCGACAGCCACTTAAAACCCTGTTTCCCCCTCAACACACACGTACACAAAGGAAGAAGTGACACCCTCCTGGGGTGGGGACCCCGTAGACAGTCATCCTGTGTCCAAGCACTGGACCCTGTCGTAAGTTGTTTTCAAGATTCAAGTCACAGGATGATGTTCGAAGTGGATATAAAAGTATTTCTTTCCAATAATAAAATTCTGAGAGCTGCATTTCTGTTCAGTGGCCCAACCACTGCAATAGAAGGCCCATCAGGGAGACTTATGCCTACTAAATGCACCTCTTCCCTATGGTGAACCCCCAGCTGTCCCAAATACTAGTTCAACAGCAACTGCACCTTTCCAAATGCATAAATCACTCATGGGATCGCGCAGTACACTGTAGTCCATATTCAGTGAAAAAATCCAGAGAAGCGGGCCCAGCGGTCCAAATCTGCAGTGTACAAGGGTCAACTGTAGGAGCAATCTCCACCCATGGGGGATGCTGGATTCAGGATCCACCTGAGGGGGACAGAGAGGGGTGCTGCCTGACTCCTATGCGGCGGGAGTGGTGACCCAGCCTGGCCACAGCCCAGCGGGGCCGCGTCATGGGAATCCCCGACGTCCCACAGCCTTGGAAGAACTACCTTTGGGTCATCCAGTTATGCAATGGGACTGAGAAGGGGCAGCTCCTGGGGTACCCTAAATAAAGGCAGGAGCTCCAGGTCCCACTGCTAAGGGAGTGAGGGAGAGTCCAGGCCCCGAGGACTGGAGGATGTGAAAATAAATCCAGGTGGGGACAGCAGATGTAGGTCACACAAGGCTGTGACCTCACCGGCCAGAAGGGCATTTCAGCCAAATGCCTCCAAGGGGCCAACCCATGGCTGGCCCAGCTCAGAAGAGCACACAGTCATTTATGCGTTTTTCAAAGAAGTCAAGTTGCTGACTAACTGATAATGATTTTGTATTAATACTGAGACGGCCCTTATCTTTGCAGTCTGTTTCCTCATCTCTAAAGTTAGAAGCCCTGTAGTAACACAGTCTAATGGCAGTTGTCGTAACTATAACATCTAAACATAACGGCAACCCACTCCATTATTCTTGCCTGGAGAATCCGATGGACAGGGGAGCCTGGTGGGCTGCTGTTCAAGGGGTTGCACAGAGCTGGACACGACTGAAGCGAATTAGCATGCACGCGTGCATGGGAGAAGGCAATGGCAACCCGCTCCAGTACTCTTGCCTAGAGAATCCCATGGACAGGCGAGCCTGGTGGGCTGCTGTCTATGGGGTCGCACAGAATCGGACACAACTGAAGCGACTTAGCAGCATACAAAAGGACATGCTAAATAATTACCTATGGTAGACTACTGGAAAAACTCAAAATGCACGCATCCAGGCGTCATACCTTTTTCATACATGTTGCTTTTTGCGTATTTCCCCTCCATTCTTTTTTGCAGTAGTCCATGATATCCATTTCAGGAGCTACACTTAATCTAGCTTCTGTGAAAGAATCCAAAAAAAGGGGTGGGGTGGGGGGGAGGGGGAATAAGGAGACAAAGTATGATCAGAATAACAGCACAGCTTCGTCTGAGAGTTCCTTTCTTGCTCACTGCAGTCCCTCCCACATCTAGAATCCCAAGACTGCTGACCACCCAGTGCATTTAGTAGGCCACCACCTGACTCCCAGATGACCACAGAGGTCTCCCGCTAAGCCTGTCACCAGACCCTACCGGCCATCCCCCACACAGCAGCCAGAGTGGTGCATTCAAAAACCTAAGTGAGATGCTACCTACCCAAGCTGGGCTCCAGGGCCTCCCATCACACCTGGGAGTCTACTCCCTTCCTCCCTTCAAGAGGCCCCCCTGCCCTGGCCCTCCACTGCCTCTTGGGTCTCAGCTCCCCCACTACCCACACCGACAGCTCCTGCCCTACCTGTGAGGTACCTGCTCCTCACGCTCTGCAGGTCTCTGCTTACCTCTGACACTGACATTCAATGTCAAAACATCTCACACACACACTCTCTCTCTCATACACACACACTCACACACACACACTTTCACTCTGTTCCCCTTACATGGTTCTGCTTTTCTTCTTGGCACTGATCAGCACCTAACATATTTCTTTTTCTGTATGCTGCTTCTCCCATCCCTACACACACACACACACACACACATACATACACACATAGCAAAACATGAGCTCCCTGAGGGCAGGGGCTTGGTCTGTTTCTCAGCTGTGCCCTCAGCACCGGCAACCACACTGACCTAAGTATCCTCAAATAATGTTCATTCAAACACGCAATAGTCTAAGCTTTGAGACCACATAGCTAGTGATTTGTAATTTTTCCACATCCATTATACAAAGAGATAACACCTCTATTACAGATGTATATTTAATAATCTTTATTTCGTTAGGGGAAATGCTTTGATCCCAAAGGGCTATAAACTGTTGATAATCAGCCAGAAACTAACGGAGCTCTCAATGTGAGCTGAAACACAGGCCTGTTTGATTCTAATAACACATACCCCCCAAATAAAAGAGATAACTGATGATCAGACAGATGTTACAGTAAAAAATAAAAAGGCCTTAAGACTTCTCTTGTTTAACACACGAGGCCTGGGGTTGGATTATGTGGCCTAGGCATATGCACGCACACGTGTAGGTCTTTGTATGTTTTAGGAAGAAAGAGAGCTAAATTCCCAGGCATATCTTGACTTCCTTTTTAAAATATTGAAGAAGTAAATGTTAGCAAAGAAATCAGGATATAAACACAGAAGTACCTCATGGCATATTTACTCAAGAGGAAGTTGTACATAAAGATGTTATAGTCAACTCAATCCAACAAACACTGTGTTTCTAATATGTGCCAAGCACTGAGCTAGGAGCAGAGGCATATGAAGATGATAAAGGCCCAGATTTGGTCCTGAAAGGGTTTAGAGACTACTTAAGAAGAAAGGACCACAGGCCTTGACCCTGCAAGATGTGATGGATGTGGGATGACGGATGGAGGAGCACAAGAAGAACCCCTAAGCCCTTCCTGCACTTTAATAAGTAAAACAACTTTTTAAGACATAAAATGTCAGAATTGCCTATTTTAAAAATCTCATTGATAAATCCTTTCATAAGGAAAATAAACCTTCTATACAAAAGGGAAAATAACACACACACAGGTAACAAATACATTTATCTGTGCTTAAGTCAGGATTGGCTTAAAGGTGAACCAGACCTAGAGCCTAGACCACGAATACCACGGCTGCACAGCCAACCCTCAAATAAAGAGCAGTCACTGTCAAAAACACTTTGTGAGTATTTATTAGTGGAAGGAAGAGTTCCCTTTAATCGCTTTTCAACTTGCCTCCTCAGAAAGCCCGAGGAGCTACACGTGTCCAGAGTCGAGGATGTTCACTGGGACATGTTCTGCCACGAGCAGAGCAGCTTCCAGCTCGGGAAGGGCCCCCAGAGAAGAAAGTCCAGCCCTGGTGCTCTCCTCACCCACAGTCCTCTTTCCTGTGGGTTGGACACCCGGGCCCTCCACAGGCCGGCAGGGGCCCCATCTCAGGACTGAGTGGAGGAGGCAGGAGGCTGACTGGGCTCAGAGCCCAGGCCACAAGCCACAGTCCTCTGATGAATCAGAGGTCTGCGTGAGGCAGTGAGGGTGGGAAAATGGGTACTTAAACAGCTGCCAGCATCGGAAGTGCACCCCCAGTCCCATCCAGCTGGGCACTGGGAGGAAGACTCCAAGAGCCACTGCAGGCTGGGAGCTGGAGATGCAGGACGGCCTGAGCCCGACCTCAGGCAGCTTACAGTCTAAGTCAGCGTCTGCTCTAGTTATCTGCATGCTACATAGGCTGCTTACTGCCCCAGGAATGCACATTTCTAATGGCCAAATAAACTCCACCAAAAACAAATTCAAAAAACACAAAGGGGAAGCTGAAAATCAAGAGTGGTCACCAGAAGCTGAAATAACCAAGAGGTTTTGTTCCTTAACCACCATATGGTGACCAAGACAAGGATTCAGACCCTTGGAGGATGCGAAGTTAAAACTGAACCCTTCCAGAATGCTGGGACTCTCAATCAAGAGGCTAGGGCAAGAATTGAAAACTTTTTCTCTAATGGGCCAGAGTGTAAATAACGTAGGCTTTAAGGCTATAAAGTTTCTGTCACAACTACTCAACTTACTATTCATGAAAATCACCATGTGCGATGTGTAAACTAAGGAGTTCCAATAAAACTTTATTTACAAAACCAGGTGGCATCTCAGCTTTGGCCAGGGAGCTAGTGTTTGCTGACCCCTGGACTAGGTGGGGTCAGCCTCCTGGGTGGCACGAATGGTAAAGAATCTGACTGCCAATGCAGGAGATGTTAAGAGATATAGGTTCAATCCCTGGGTCGGGAAGATCCCCTGGAGAAGGAAATGGCAACCAGTTCCTTGCCTGGAGAATCCCATAGACAGAGGAGTCTGGTGGGCTACCGTCCACGGGGTCGCAAAGAATAGGACATGACTCAGGCTACTTTGCACTCACGGACTAGGTGATTAACAGAGAGCATGAGAAAACTTTCTGCTTTGACCTGGGATCTGCCTTGGGGACAGAGGACCTAAGATCTCATAACCACAGGCCAGCTCTCACACAGGGACAGGGTGTGACTTCACACCAGCTGCAAGACCCTGGGAACTCAAACCCAGAAATTCACCTGACGTGGCCCAAGGCAGGTGACTCCTGGGTGCACGGCAGAAACGAGACCAAACTCCCTCACACTCAAGACAGGCTGCACAATCTCTCCACAGACACACAAAAGCTGAACGTAGAACCAAACTCTGAAGAAACAAGAAGTAAGCAAAAACAGCAACTGGCATAAGTAGACCTGCCAGGATTTTCAGCTAATGGAATTATCAGGTCCAGAAAAGAATGTTTAAAATGCTTAAGGGAATAAAAGAAGAAATAAAAACTTGAGCAAAGAGCAATACACTATCAAAAAAGACCAAGCAAATTGGGAAGGAAAACAGATCTTTTCCAAAAGAGAAAGAGAAAACCTTTCTAAAGGAACTATCCAGAATGTAACAGAGGCCAAAAGTCAGAAAATACTTGAAAGGGTGTGTAACTGAGGGCCCTGGATAACTGAATGGGAGCTAGCAAACACCTGATTTGGAGCTCTGGAAGCAGTAAACAGAATAGGAAAAAGGCAGTATTTAGAGAGATAATGGCTGAGAATTCTGAACTGATGAAAACTAAGCATCTTCAGATTTTAAAAGGTAAAAACAATCCCTAACAAAGTGCTAAAAAAAAAAAAAAATCCGTACTTAAGAGACCCTGAGGAGAAACTTGTAGGACACGAAGACAGAGAGGAGACAGGGAAAGACAGACTGCCAAGAGTCAGACTGACTGCAGTGTTTTCCAAGAGAAGATAGGGAAAGACAGACTGCCAAGAGTCGGACTGACCACAGTGTTTTCAACTATGAAAGAAACAAGAGAGTGGAATGAAACCTTCAAGGAAAATTAGAGAAAATGTATTATTCACCTGGGGTTATTCACGAAACAAGGTGAAGTCAAGACATTTTTGCAAAAAACGGAGCTGCTCACCAGAGGCCCATCCACAGGATGTTACATCAGGAAGGACAACGAAGCCAGAAGGACTGAGATGCACGGTGTGAAGGGACCCGTGTTGCCTCAGACCAGAGCTGGAAGAGACAAGACCCCCTGAAAAGCACCTGTGTGGGGCTCCCCTGGGGACAGAAGGGAACCCAACAGAGAGCCCACAGAGCAAGCGAGGAGGCCAGAGGCCCCTGCAGACAGGGCAGGAACAGACAAGGGCTGAGGAAGCGCCTTCTCCTCAGGACGGGACTGCCAAGTCCTACCATTGAGGTGAAGTGTGTGCAACTGCCGTTGGGGCCCTGAGACGCCTCTGAAGGCTGTGGGGGCCGGGAACCCACGGGGCTGGACCACAACAGAGCGCATCATCTTCCCCGGTTACCACAGGGAGGAGTTCCGCCAACTCCCTGTGAGGAAGGCTAGAGAACTGTCTTCAGAGACCCCACCCGTATCTTCTGCTCCTAATGACACATCCTAACACTTTGTCACCAGCACCGTAAATGAGAGCCGGTTCCTAAACCAGAACATTACGCAAGTGGCGCGCAGGAAAACGCTGCTTGTGAATCATTCGGTGGCTCAGTCATGTCCGACTCTGCGACCCTGTGGACTGCGGCACTCCAGGCCTGTTGTCCTTCACCATCTCCTGGAGTTTGATCAAACTCACGTTTTTGATTCAGTGATGCCATCCAACCATCTCATTCTGTCAGCCCCTTCTCCTCCTTCCCTCTGTCTGAATGGTCTGTGGGGTATCCCCTAATGGAGCTCCCTCCCTGGCCTCCTGCCCGGGGCAACTTGGGGAGGAAGGAGGTGCTTCCCCACACCCGGCCCGACGGCCATGGTCGAAGCAGGCTCACCCTAGCAGCCAGGGGTCGATGGATGCTGAAGGATGAACAGAGCGCATGCGGCTGAGCACAAGTGTGGACAGGAAGTCACAACATGACGGGAGAATTAAGAGCTATCATGTCCACCACCGTTCTTTCTTATAAGTCAAATCAAATTCACATGGCCTTCTGCACTCAAAGACCCAGAGGGCCAGCTTCGCAGTAAATCCTTCCACTTGAAACGAAAAACGCACTTCAAACCCCAACTCTCCCTCTATGAAAATAAGGAAGTCAAGAACTTAAGAGAGAGTGGTGTCAAGAGGTTAGACAAATTCTCACGGGTGCAAAAATGCTATGAATGTAAGGAACGCAAGCAAAGTACTTGCAGTGAAATTTTAAAGCCTCAGAAAACAGTAGTCCCCAAATACACCCAAAATATTTTTACCCAGCAAAATGAATAATCCAGTGGAGGTAAGACCAAATGCCTAAGAATGCTTCCGAGGAAGTCCATCTTCCTAGGAAAGTGTGTCTCAATATTTTATGAAAATGGATATACTGATTTAACTGCATTTTCTACTATAAACAGTAAGAACTCTTTATAAAGAAAACAATTTCAAACGTACCTGATGACCCTCTTTCATGTATAAGTAATTCTTTCTCCTTTTCTATTTCATCCGCCGCACGATACATGTCCTCCTCGCTGAAATCACACCAAATCAGACATTTCAAAAATTTGTGGCACTGACATGTCCTTCTTATCACAACATGCAGCTGCTTTACGAATTTATAAGACACGCAAAGTTTAACGTTTTTACATTACATGATGATAGTCTGATAAAATATGGGTTTTTCGCCTTAGACTTGTATTTTTAGCATTACTAACTCAGACTTTTTGAAGTGAGACATTTTACCGCTCCACTGGCTACGTGGTTCTGGGGCCATTTCAACTGTGATGTCTTTAATGCCTCCACCACATACGTAAGCATCTTAGCATGCTCATCTATGCTCATCAGCGAAACTGTTTCTGACTCTCCAGGTTTCAAGCATGGAGATGGTGCTAATAAAAGCACTGAGGAGCGCAGGCCAACTGCCGACTTTGGGACATTACAGGCAAATTTTCCAAGAGCTCCTCGAAAAAAAAGGACAGGAGATTCACAAGATCCCCTGGGCCACACCAGCTCCCTGAGGCGCTCCTGCTCCCTGATGCCCACAGGAAAGCAGCTCCCCAACCTTGTGCTGGGCATATGCCCACCAACCCCCACACTTTTGTTGGGACTTACACAGCAGCTCCCTAAAGAGTCTCCTGGCTCCTTCAGTGAGCCAACAAGAACCTACTAAGTCCTGGAAAGGAGAAAACCCCACTGGCTGCTAGACAAGGAGAGCAAATGGAACTTTCAGATTCTAAGATGACTCCTGTTCCCCTCAAGATGCACCATGGTGATGGGAAACAGTGATGCCATTCTGTTTTTGCTGGAACACAGGACAGGTGAGAGCACAAGTCGCCCAAAAATGGAAGATGGGGAGGTAAGGCACGGAGGATGGGAGAAGCCTGGAGGCCTGTGGACCGATGTCTGCTGGAAGGGGAGACCAGCACACCCTGCAGGGCCCAGAAAGGTCAGAACTAGAGGTACACCGAGGACTTTGTGGGGGGCATGGGAGACCTCCAGGGCTGCAAGCAACAGACCCCCCGTTCCCAGTACTCCCCACAACAGCACACCCCTGCTCCTCACACAGGACGGGAGGCTCCAGGCACCGGGGCACATAGGAAAGAGGAGTTACTTAGGAACTAAGGGGATGGCCCCCGCGTGCCTGACTCCGGGAGCTCCCCAGCGCCTCGAGCACGGCTCAGAAGCCAGAGGAAAGAGGAAGGGGGTGCCGCTGAGAGAAACAGACTGAGGTGGGGACCAACACACCCTCCACCCTTGAAACCCTTCAACGGCTCCCAAATAAGCAGGGAAGTCTAAATCTGGATGCACCCCACCACGCTAGCTCTACACACACACACACACACACACTTCAGGCCAAACACTTGATGGGCCCAGCCTGTGCTTTTACACCTGTGACTGGCTCTGCTGACACCCCTGCATGAATGGCTCACTGTCCACCCCAACAGGGCACAGGCTGTGTGGGCAGCCTCGCTGGAGCATGCCACAGGCTGCAGTTGACCACCAGGGTGTGACCATTCCTCACTCCAGCCCTCGTCAACCATGTGCATCACGTGGAACTCAAGGGACTACACTTCTCAGCACCTAAATTTATCCACCTGTAAAAATAACGGTGAGAGGACTCACAAGAAACTGCTCTGAAAATAAGACACGCAGGCACTCAACAGTCAAAAAAGTTAGCTAGCCTCATTAATTCTCGTATCTATCCATCTGGGCAGAGGAGGGACGGATGATTCACCCAATGATCATTTCTTACCCGTTTTCCTTTTCTTCTCTTTTCTCGAAAGTGATGGTGTGTGTGTGCCTGTCTTTTGTTGTTGTTGTGGGATTGAGGGGGACATATTAGGGAAAGGGTACTCTCCATGTGCTCTAACCCCAGTGAGATTTCAAGTAAAAGGTGTGATGTCACCCATGCAGCCAGGGCCAGGGTTAAAAGCAAACAGAAACCAGATTCACAGGGACTATACATCAAACACTTCAAGTAAAAAGTGACTAAACGTGTTAGTTCTTCTTTTAATAGTTTAATGTTATCTTTCAGCCTCCTTCCAAGCTTTATTAAATAGGAGAGAAATTCTGATCGTATAAAACCGGCATTTAAGTGAATCGTTTTCATAATACCATTATCAGAAGCACGTCTTTGTGGAAGCCACTTCCCCAATCTTGGCCTCAGTTTTCTCATCTTCAAAATGAGATGACCAGACAAGATCTAAATAATCTATGTAGTTCCTCTTCCAGTTCTTGGTTCTAACGGACTATGAAGTTATTCTCACTTCATGCGAATTCTGTGGCTATGGGCAGGCGTCTCTGCCTCCACTCTTGTCTCCTGCCTTTCTTATCTACAGAATAACCAAAGTGCATGGCAACACCAGGGCCCAGAGGAGGTTCTCTAAACTAGCATCTCTCTGAATAGCCGCAAATACAAACTCCCACAAAGACCAACATCAGAGAAACGAAGAGAAGCCTACAGGAGAACTAAGTGCAACGGGAAGACAGAGCAGAAAGGAAGGTTACTGGAAACAGAAATGCGGTGATTCAAGACATACAGAAGAAGCACAGCAGAAACTGATGAATGGGAGGCCCAGAGTGTATTCAAATCACTTTAGCCACACTATTTCATTCAGATTCTGTGCATGGCCACCAAAGACATCTGCTAACTCTCCAAGGCCACCAGGGAAACTGTAATACAGTTTTTAAAGACCATTGTATTTCCTTGGGGAGAAGCTATAAGTTCAAGCAATAAAGCTCAATTAGTTTGGTCAGAAAATGAGACATTTAATAGCCAAAATGAAATATTCATCCAACACGAGGACTGCCAACTAGAAAGAGAGATGTGGGAAAGCAAGAAAAATTAAAATAATTTTATTTAAGAAAATACTTCACTTAGTAAGCCTTTAACTTTTTTAAATATCAAAAAGGAACTAATATTTTTAACAGCAAAAAGAAATTATATTTAAAATCGGGAATCTGAAATAGCTGGAGGTTTAAATTTTTGTTTGGGAAAGGAAGACAGGGAAACAATGAAAGGAAAGGGGCTATTTGATAAGATCAGATCTTCCGTGCTGACCAGTTTCAGAAATGTGGCAATTTTGTGTGTGTGTCAAGCTGGGGTTGGGATGAGAGGTGTTCACCATTTGGCACAGAGTCCATTGAAATCCATAGGCTCAAAATGATCACTACAGCAAAAAATTTCCTTCCAGAAAACATACAGATTGCTAGAAAAGTAGTGAAGAAAAGTAAAAGTCTTAAATGTGACCTGATTTCTTGGGGACCATGGCATGTGAGCAGTACTCAGTTAAAATTTTAAAACCAAAATGCTAATAATTCCTGCTTAGAACATTATTAGTTTAGCACCATAATGTTATTCTAAAGTGTGTATTTTCAAGCTCCCATTTTCTCTTAGAAATGAAATATTTTACTCTTAATGTTAAAGTATCAATATACACCATTGAGCAGGTTACATGACACTGTCTGTTAACTTATAACCTTCCTCTTGCTCTGTTCAAAGACCTGGATAACAATAAATGAAACTTAATTTTAAAATGCTGACTACATTTAGACAAAATTATACTAGTCCCCAAAACAAAAGCTATAATATAAGCTAAAAACACAGAGCTCAGCGAAGCAGAAGACATTTCTGTGAAGCCAATTTTTCGATTTCTGATAAACTGAACACATAATATGAAAAAAGTCAACTCTAACATATGCAAAGCTAACAAGACAGCATCTCAGTCACTCACTGTTGTGGACATTTGCACCAAGTTCCCCTTAGCTATCTAAAAAAGCTAAACTGAGTATGACTCTGTTCAGCTCTCTGGACTTGCAGCTCATGCTTAATTTGGCCTGTCCTAGAAGACTAACAGCCTGGGCAGTGTAGATGAGACAGCGGCAACCACTGTGACACCGGGCACCGTCCCACACAAACACAGGAAAAGCAAAGATCACTCTACTCAGCCTTTCTCCACCTCTCAGCGGTTGTCTAAGATGAGTGAGCCACACATCAAATGCAGGAAAGTACCGGCGCCCAGGCCAAAATTCCACCTCCTTTCTGCAAGTGGACTTTCCATGACTGGCTCAGTGACTCCCAAAGGGGTCTGGGGACAAGCTGGACCCCTGCAACCTAAGGTTTCTCAGGGGCACCCCAGCTCTGAAGCAGGTTCTACCCCCAGGTGGGGAAAGGACCAGAAGGGAGTAGCTGTTACCCCATCAGACAGCACCCCCGCAGCTACTAAGGTGCGAGGTGGGTGAGAAAACACATTCGCTCTTAGCAACACCCAAGAGCAAGGGCTTCACAAGTTGCTAGTTACAGCCCTTCTGATCCACAGCTTTCCTCTGAACCTCAGTCCAGAAAGACATAAATATGCATACAATTTTGCTTTCGATTTCAGAAGGGTACACAGACACATCATGCTGCCCTCTACACACCACGAGCCTGTGGACCCGATTTAAACCCTGTCCCCTCCTCAGGCAGATAGAGAAGGACCATGGAGTAGGCTCACTTCTCAATTCCCAAAGCATGTCTAGCCTGGACACAAACCATGTCCAGGGCCACCCTGGTCCTCAGGGGCCAGAGTCTTAGCTTAGCTGAAAGGAAGAAGTGGGTCCACCCTAAGTTTCAATTTTATGGGTCAGGTGAGCAGGAGACAGAGGATAGGAGACCTGCTGACAGGAAGAGTGAGGAAGTTTCCAAAGAAGTCAACTGAATCAGGTCTGACCTAACACTTCCTCAAAAGGGACCCTGCATCGTCGTGCAAGCCGTCCCTGGGGCTTGTCCAAGGGATGCCAGCCAACCACAGTTCTCAAATGAAGGAAGGAAAGGAAAGCAATTCAGAATGCAGCTTATCCACAAGATCTCTGTGTCTGTCTTCCCCACGATTTCTCTGGGGGGAAATCACAGTGAGCCCAGTCACAAGGAATCTGTATCCTATGGACAGCCTAGGAAATGAGCCATCCCTCTGTCGACTCATGGCTAATCCCCTCAGAGTCATATTCTGAATGTATAAAGGCTGCCAAAGTTGGGTTTGTATTCATAATTTCTATCCACTGAATGAATTACAATGACTCTGCAGGATGTCCCCAAACATCTGCATCTTATGGTGTTTCGTATTGGCAGGTGCAAGCACTTTACTCAATTTCTGTGCAGATCAAACTTAACTCTCTGGGTGGGAAGAAGGGACTTGGCTCCAGTCACAAAAAAACACAAGGTTAAAAAACCATTTTAGGACCTAGTTCAGGCATTCCACTATGTCCCTATATCTGCACTCAACTCTTAGGCTGCACACATCATTGTGGGAGAACGGCACACGCTACGCTGCAAACTACACAATGGACAATGTGAGGCAGCAGTTTCCCTGGCCCTTAAGAAAGTATCCCAACACAGCAGCCCACCGCCCATATAACAAATAGGAAAGCCCAAAACGTGGGATGTGACGTTCAGAAGCTGCCATTTGAAATTCTTTTCACCTCCTTTCCCTTGCTTCCCTTTGTTCTCTTACCAGTTAAAAGAGAATAAGGTCATCAAAGACAACAAAAATAGCAAGAAAAAGAAATTAAGCTACTACTTAAAAGGCAAACTGGAACATCTATTCCAGAAAAAAAAAAAGTGAAGTTTGCAGGCATTATAAGTCATGCCTCTCTGCCCAGTTTTGCTGAGGAAGCCAGAAAGACGTTGCGGGGAGGGGGGCGGTCCCCGGCACCCAGGCACCCAGGCATGGGGACGTAGCCCTGGAACCTACTCCCTGCACCTCCCTGGCCAAGCTATACGGATCAGATCCGAGCTCAGCTTCCTGACGCACCAAGTGACAGACCTGGACTGGGGTTTTCAGGCCTTTCGGCTCCACGCCTAGAGCTCTGCCGACAGCAGACAGAAGAGACACCTGCGCCACAGAACCTGCGCATCAGGAAAGATGTTCCTTTTGCGCCATGACCCACTTCCTCAGGCACTCAGACTCTGGGAAGCACATCCAGCAGAAAAACTTGCCAAATAACTCTGTGTATTTTGGGGACCCTGGTTCAAAGTTTCTGCATCTCCCAGGGGAGGCCAGGAAATGGTTGAGGCAGCGTTTGAGGGCCAGAGCCAGTAGGTGGGGGCACAGCTCAGACTACCTGGGCATAAGTGAGAGAGCAGCAGTTAGCCTGGCAGCAGCAGGTAGGAACCAGCATGAGCTTCGAAGGGGCAGAAGCAAAAGACCACGCCCGCTTTATCAGTTGCTGAGTCTGAAGTAGGGCTCAGACGTACAGAGCAAAACTGCAACCACAGGTCACAGCTGCTCACACAGGGGCCTGCACAGTGGTTTCAATTTAAAAATAAAAGGCTACTATTTAAAAATCAAGGGAATTCCCTGGCAGTCCAGCGGTTAGGACTAGGTGGGCCAGGGCCCAGGATTCAATCCCCAGTCAGGTTGTGTCATGGCCAAAAAATAAATAAATAAATAAATAAAAATAGAAAACAAAAATAAAGCACATGGATGAAGTTTTGAAAAAACAAAATAGGGGACTTCCCTGTCGGTCCAGTGGTTAAGATTCCAAGCAGCCACTGCAGAGAACACAGGTTCCATCCCTGATCAGGGAACTACGATCCCACGTGCCATGCTGTTCCGTCCAGCCAAAACAAAACCGATAAATAAATAAATCTTTAAAATAAAGTAAAATTTTTTGAAAAAGAACATTTCAAACAAAACTCAAGAATCTTTGGATTCTTTACAGAAAATCCAGCAACTACTGGCCGGGCTTCCCTGGTGGCTCAGATGGTGAAGAATCTGCCTGCAGTGCGGGAGACCCAGGTTCGATCCCTGGGTCGGGAAGATTCCCTGGAGAAGGAAATGGCAACCCACTCCAGTATTCTTGCCTGGAGAATCCCACAGACAGCGGAGCCCGGCAGGCTGTAGTCCTTGGCATCACAAAGTCAGATCTGACTGAGTGACTAACACACACAGGTTGGAACTTAATGGATTCTACCTCCATCAGACTCAGCTCTCCAGGAACCCATGGTCTACACCTGGCTAGCTTCACTCAGGTGACCTGGCTGGCTCCTGGAGTCAGGAGTTTGAAACCTCCTGCTCTCAATCTTTCCCAGTGGCCATTAAGTGCAGCTAACACTCTCCCAAGGGGTATGGGTGCTCATTGAGAATGTCACAGTCCATAATAAAGGACCATGCAAGCCAGATGATTATAATACATTACCTGTAATAACATTTCCCACCCAGAACCCCTGTTTTTAGGAAATGGGGGTGGGGGGAGAGTGGGAGGCGCAGGGCACTTTCCCGCTAATCTGTCAAACTGGTTTTCCGAGTAGAATTCCAAAGGCATTTGTAAGTGACCACCATTTACAAGTGTAGAAAAGTTTCAGCCTTCAAGTTTATCTTCTGCTTCCACCCCTGCCCCCAGACTCTTGCGACTTACACCACCTTCTGTACAGTTCAATAAAGAATTGATCAGGCTTCCCTGACGGCTCAGACAGTAAAGAATCCATCTGCAGTGCAGGAGATCTGGGTTCAATCCCTGGGCTAGGGAGATCTCTTGGAGAAAGGACTGGCAACCCACTCCAGTATTCTTGCCTGGAGAATCCCCATGGACAGAGAAGCCAGGTGAGCTACAGTCCATGGGGTCGCAAAGAGTCGGACACGACTGAGCGACAGACACTTTAACCAGCACAGCCTTCCGTATTTAAAAATAAAGGCGGGGGCGGCGGGCGGGGGGGAGCTGGGGACAACTAGAAAAGCAGCCAGCGGCCAAAACAACTAGGTCAAACTCCGTCCGAAGTCTGTCTAACAGGTGGGACGCTCATCAAGCAGAGACTTGCCTTCCAAGAACAAACACGTCGCGTGGTGCGGTGTTCCTGTGGTGGGGGACAAGGGACAACCTTATTTTCCTTCCGGCCATAGGTCGGAGGAAAGATCTCATGGGAGTGAGGTATATAAGAAAATATGCTGCTGGAGTTTGTTTCCCAGGCTTCTGGAGCTTTCTTTAGCTTTAGAGCTACGGAGGTATCAAAAAAATGGGAGGAGGGTGTGGGGACACTGGATAACCAGAACTTTTAAGATGCGCCTTCCGGAAAAACTTTTGTAATTGGGACACTGGATACAAGGGTTTAACGAATTCCTCTATTTCCGACGATCGTTCTTAGATGCGAAGGGCCCTCCGCCGGCTACTCCCCAGCCCACCCCATCCCCCCCAATACTCCCCGCAGCGTCCCCTCAGAGGGCCGAGCCCGGAGCCCCCTCCCCGCCCCTGGCCCCGCGCACCGCGCCTCGCACTCACTGCTCGGACGGGCACTGCACCGCGACCCGCGGTGGCCCGCCGGCCGCAGACTTCCCGCCCTCCGGCGCCGCGGCCCCCGCCTCCCATGCCGGCTTCTCCGTACAGCTAGCGCCCGACCACGCTTCGGGCTGAGGCATCGTCCCCCGACTCATGGGGCCGCCGCTGCCGGCGACGCCGCACGGCTTCGGCCGCCTGCCAGCGATCCGGAGGCCCTCCCGTCGGGGCGCCCGGGCCGCAGCCGTCTCCTCAGCCGCGCCGCTGGCCCGCCAGCTAGCTACCGTGCCCAGGGCGCTTCCGCGCGCGTCACCGCCGCCCGCCCCGTGACCTCTGACCCGCGGCGAGGGCGGGAGAGGGGGGCGCGGCCCGCGCGGGCCGGGAGTCTCGCGACGCCCAGGCTGCGCATGCGCCCGCGCGGGGGTGGAGCGGCAAGAGACTAAAGGCCCGCCCACGCGAGACGCCACTGGGCGTACTCCGCCCCCGCCCGCTGGCGCCCCGCCCCGGAGCAGCTCGGAGAGCGCTTTTCAAGTCGCTGACTGCCCCTTGTCGCCGCGTCTCCAGGCGAGAGGGCGAGAAAGCCCTGGACCAGCGGCGGGACGCGTCCTCCGTGAGGAGAAGGCGTTCATTTCAGTTGCTCAGTCGTGTCCGACTCTTTGCGACCCCATGACCGCAGCACGCCAGGCCTCCCTGTCCATCACCAACTTCCGGAGTACACCCAAACCCATGTCCATTGAGTCGGTGATGCCATCCAACCATCTCATCCTCTGTCGTCCCCTTCTCCTCCTGCCCTCAGTCTTTCCTAGCATCAGGGTCTTTTCCAATGAGTCAGCTCTTCGCATCAAGTAGCCAAAGTACTGGAGCTTCAGTTTCAGCATCAGTCCTTCCAATGAACACCCAGTACTGATCTCCTTTAGGATGGACTGTTTGGATCTGCTTGAAGTCCAAGGGACTCTCAAGAGTCTTCTCCAACACCACAGTTCAAAAGCATCAATTCTTCTGTGCTCAGCTTTCTTTATAGTCCAACTCTCACATCCATACATGACCACTGGAAAAGCCATAGTCTTGACTAGATGGACCTTTGTTGGCAAAGTAATGTCTCTGCTTTTTAATATGCTGTCTGAAGTGAAGTGAAGTCGCTAAGTCGTGTCCAACTCTTTGCGACCCGTGGACTGTAGCCTACCAGGCTTCTCCATCCCTGCGATTCTCCAGGCAAGAGTACTGGAGTGGGTTGCCATTTCCTTCTCCAAGGGATCTTCCTGACCCAGGGATTGAACCCGGCTCTCCTGCATTGCACGCAGACGTGTTACCGTCTGAGCCACCAGGGAAGCTGTCTAGGTTGGTCATAACTTTCCTTCCCAGGAGTAAGTGTCTTTTGATTTTATGGCTGCAATCACCATCTGCAGTGATTTTGGAGCCCCAAAAAATAAAGTCTGACACTGTTTCCACTTTTTCCCCATCTATTTCCCATGAAGTGATGGGACCAGATGCCATGATCTTCGTTTTCTGAATGTTGAGCTTTAAGCCAACTTTTTCACTCTCCTCTTTCACTTTGATCAAGAGGCTCTTTAGTTCCTCTTCACTTTCTGCCATAAGGGTGGTGTCATCTGCATATCTGAGGTTATTGTTATTTCTCCCAGCAATCTTGATTCCAGCTTGTGCTTCCTCCAGCCCAGCGTTTCTCATGATGTACTCTGCATGTAAGTTAAATAAGCAGGGTGACAATATACAGCCCTGATGTACTCCTTTTCCTATTTGGAACCAGTCTGTTGTTCCATGTCCAGTTCTAACTGTTGCTTCCCGACCTGCATACAGGTTTCTCAAGAGGCAGGTCAGGTGGTCTGGTATTCCCATCTCTTTCAGAATTTTCCACAGTTTATTGTGTTCCACACAGTCAAAGGCTTTGGCATAGTCAATAAAGCAGAAATAGATGTTTTTCTGGAACTCTTTTGCTTTTTCCATGATCCAGCAGATGTTGGCAATTTGATCTCTGGTTTCTCTGCCTTTTTAAAACCAGCTTGAACATCAGGAAGTTCACAGTTCACGTATTGCTGAAGCCTGGCTTGGAGAATTTTAAGCATTACTTTACTAGCGTGTGAGTTGAGTGCAATTGTGCGGTAGTTTGAGCATTCTTTGGCCTTGCCTTTCTTTGGGATTGGAATGAAAACTGACCTTTTCCAGTCCTGTGGCCACTGCTGAGTTTTCCAAATTTGCTGGCATATTGAGTGCAGCACTTTCACAGCATCATCTTTCAGGATTTGAAATAGCTCAACTGTGACAGGGCCCTATCCTGTTTGGACACCAATGTTGCCCTGGGCTTTGGAGCTTCACCCTGGGCTTTGGAGCTTCGCCCTCTGCTATCGGGGTTTCCTTTGACTGGAGAGCGAGGGATAGGGGCCGTGTGGGTGATGTGTGGCTGCCTTACCCCGGTGACAGTTTCATCACCCTCAGCCTGCATAGCCCGGAGCCCTGAGCCCCGCAGGCCTTGGGGGTCGGGCTTGTGGCTCCAGGGCTGGCAGTTACCGTCTCTTCCTCCATGAGGGCGACAAGTGGGAAGTGGTTGAACCCGACAGGTGAGCCAACGCAGCACAGCGTCTGTTCTCAGACGACATCCTTTCGATAGGAGATTTGATTTACGAGGAGCAAGGAGAAAATATTAACAAACTTCAAAGAAAACAAAAATGTTTCATCTGTGGGGAGGGAATAGTGGGGCAGCCGCTAAAGATGCAAGGGGCGAAGAACGCTGGGCCGAAGTATGGACAAAGAAATGGCTTAGGCAATTCCAAAATCCAAGTAGTTCTAGGGCAGAACGGGTTCATAATGGGGTTTTATTGAAAGACGAACCTCCAGTAATATGTAGTGGCAGCTCCACTACTCCTTCCAATAAGAGCGCTGGAGAGAGAGACCAGATCTTGAAAAAAGCCTCCTTCGACTCACTAGGGAGCTTGTGTTTGAGCCTCTTCGAAAGATCGGAAGGAAGAGATTATTTTGAAAGATCTTGTGGTCTGCAGTTAGAGAAAGATTGGGAAAAGGCAGGACAGGGAGTCTGAGTAGTAGTCAGCATCAAAAGGAGACACTAGATGAAAAGAATACTTGCACTTTTAGGTAACCCCCTTTAATTTTATATTGAAAAGTAATAAATATACATGCTAAAAAATGCATAGCATACAAAAGAATATACAGTTAAGTTCTGTATGGATATTAAAGGATTGTAGTGGGGTGATTAGTGTCCCCTAAAAGTCATCCTCTTTATTTGGAAATAGATTCTTCTGTATTTTCAATGTATATGTGTATAATGTCTCACAATTTTTTTTTTAATTAACATTACAGAACTAAATTATTAGAGAGCAAGTGTGTTAAACTACACTCAAAAACTAAATCAGAGTTTCTTGGAGTTGTGAGAAGTAAGCCCATGAACTGTGATATAATTACAGTTAGCCTATTCTTATGTCCAGATGAATAAATAATAGCAGAAAAATCTATAAGCTAAGTGAAAGCCTGTATAATCACATGGCTAGAGACAATTCCAGTTAGTTTCCAGCTTTCTCTTAGAATCAAACATTCCTAAATTAGCTAACTAAAATGATGACATTATAATTTGACTTGGTGACTAGATTTTGAACCATCTCAAACTCACATTGCTTCTTCATTGCCTTGCCTAGAATAGTTAATGCATGAAAAATTCTGAGTTCCTTTTCTTTCAATACTTCAGCCCTATTTACAGTTACTGTTCATGAAGAATATTACTGAGCCATTGTAGTTTTTGTTTGTTGGCATGATTGATTTTTTAAATTCTCTATAAGGAGCTTAGTACAGTTGGATGCATGTCTTCCTCTACAATACCAAAAGCTCATATTTTACAGTAAAGTGAAAACACCCTATATTTTTACTCTATGGAATTCCCCAGTATCACAGTTATCAAAAATAGACTTCAAGTGTATTCTATACATCAGTTTCTAAAGTAGCCACAAGTATTTCTAGTTTCATTTAGAAATTAACAACTCGAGGAATAGCTGAGTATTTATTTGGAAGACCCCCTACTTTTAGCATGCCTTTTTTTTTTTTTTAACTGTTTTTTGTTTGTTTGTTTTTTAACGTGGACCATTTTTTATAAAGTCTTTATAGAATATACCACTACATTGCTTCTGCTTTATGTTCTGGTCCCTGACCAAGGATCAAACCTGTACCCCCTGCATTGCAAGGTGAAGCCTCAACCGCTGGACCACTGGGGAAGACCCAATATGCTTCTTGATTGTGGAATGTTCATTATCTGTAAATGGGACTCTGGGGCAGGGGGCTGCTGTATCTTTGCAGTTCAAAAGACTAGAATAAATAACTTTACAGGGAAAAAATGGGGGAGATAGTTCATTAAAAATACCTTGTACTAGTAACAGTTTACCTGGAAACCCCCAAAATTGTCCCCAAGAGTTTTTCTTGGGAGAAGTGTGTGTCATAATGAAATTTTATCATGAAATTGAAATGATTTCATACATAAGGATATGACAGAAAATGATGTTATACAAATACTTGGAATTCTGGAAAATATTAAACCAGTCTTTTGCCTCCAGCTAAATAGAACTTCATCCTAAACAAGTAATTCAGGCAGCTGATAATTTTAAATTATTTGAAGAGCTTCTAATGGAATTCCGTACCCTTAGAACCTTAATATCTGCTATGTACTGAATCATGGCTCCTCCAAATTGATATGTTGAAGCCATATCTGCCAATATGACTGTACTTGGTGATATGAGCTGAATATTTGTGTTGTCCCAAAATTCATGTGTTGAAACCCTCATCTCCAGTAAGGTGGTTTTAGGAGGTGGGCCATAGGGAGGTAATTAGGATCAAAGGAGGGGAGGACTCAAGGACTGATGTTGAAGCTGAAACTCCAGTACTTTGGCCACCTGATTGAGAAGAGCTGACTCATTCGAAAAGACCCTGATGCTGGGAAAGATTGAAGGCAAGAGGAGAAGGGGACGACAGAGGATGAGATGGTTGGATGGCATCACCGACTCAGTGGACATGAGTTTGAATAAACTCCGGAAGTTGGTGATGGACAGGGAGGCCTGGCATGCTGCAGTCCATGGGGTCGAAAAGAGTCAGACACGACTGAGCAACTGAACGGAACTGAGGCCAGGAGGGTGGAGCCCTCATGAATGAGACTAGTAAGCACCCTTATAAGAGTCACAAGAGTACATGGTCTTACACTTAGGCCTTTAATAATTTTCAGTTTATTTTTGTATATGGTGTTAGAGAATGTCCTAATTTCATTCTTTTACATGAAACTGTCCAGTTTTCCCAGAGCCACTTATTAAAGAGATTGTCTTTTCTCCATTGTGTTTTCTTGCCCCCTTCATCATAGATTGATTGATCATTAATTGTGTGGGCTTCTTTCTCTGTTTTCTGTCCTGGTCCATTCATCTAGGGTCTGTTTTTGTGCCAGTACCATTCTGCTTTGATTACTATAGTCTTGTGGTCTTCTCTAAAGTCAGGGCACATGATTCCTCCAGTTCTGTCCTTCTTTCTCAAGACTGTTTGGTTATTTTGTGTTTCCATACAAATTTTAAAAGCTTTTGCTCTAGTTCTGTGAAAATTGCCATTGGTAATTTGATAGGTTTGCATTGAATCTGTAGATTACCTTGGGTAGTATGGTCATTTCAACAGTACTGATTCTTCTAATGCAAGAACATGATGAATCTTTCCATCTGTTTGTGTTGTCTTCAATTTCTTTCACCAGCATCTTATAATTTTTGAAATACAGAAATGGATAGAGGAAAACATAAGCAGAACACTCTTTAACACAAATCACAGTGATATTTTTTGGATTCATCTCCTAGAGTAATGGAAATAGAAACAAAAATAAATAAATGAGGTCTCATTAAATTTAAAAGCTTTTGCACAGCAAAGGAAATCATAAACAAAATGAAAAGACAGCCTATAGATTGGGAGAAAATACTTGCAAATGATGCAACCAACAAGTGGTTGATTTTCCAGATATACAAACAGCTCATATAACTCACCTGAGAAGCCTGTAGGCAGGTCAAAAAGCAACAGTTAAAACCAGACATGGAAGAACAGACTGGTTCAAAATTGGGAAAGAAGTATGTCAAGGCTGTATGTTGTGACCCTGCTTATTTAACTTCTGTGCCGAGTACATCATGCGAAATGATGGCTGTGTAAATCACAAGCTGAAATCAAGCTGAAAAGGCTGAGTGCTGAAGAATTGATGCCTTCAAACTGTGGTGTTGGAGAAGCCTCTTAGGAGTCCCTTGGACAGTAAGGAGATAAAATCAGTCAATCTTAAAGGAAATCAACCCAGAATATTCATTGGAAGGACTGATGCTGAAGCTGTGGCTCCAATACTTTGGTCACCTGATGAGAATGATTCATTGGAAAAGACCCTGATGCTGGGAAAGATTGAGGGCAGGAGTTGAAGGGACAACAGAGGATGAGACGGTTGGGTGGCATTTCTGACTCAATAGACATGAGTTTGAGCAAACTCTGGGAAATGGTGAAGGACACGGAGGCCTGGCATGCTGCAGTCCATGGGGTCACAAAAAGACACAACTGAGCGGCTGAACAACTCACCACATAGCTCAATATAAAAAATCCAACAACCCAATCAAAAAATGGGCAGAAAATTTGGACATTTCTCCAAAGAAGACATATGGATGACCAACAGACACAAGAATAGATGTTCAACATCACTAATTATTAGAAAAATGCAAATCAAAACTACAATGAGGTATCACTACACACCAGTCAGAATGGCTATCATCAAAAAGTCTACAAATAATAAATTCTGGAGAGGGTGTGGGGAAAAGGAAACTCCCATGCACTCTTGGTGGCTTCCTGGGTGCCTCACTGATAAAGAATCTGCCTGTAATGCTGGAGGCACCAGTTCAATCCCTGGGTTGGGAAGATCCACTGGAGGAGGGCATGGCAACGTCTTCTTGCCTGGAGAATCCCCCATGGACAGAGGAGCCTGCTGGGCTTCAGCCCATAGGGTCACAAAGAGTTGGACACAACTGAAGTGACTTAGCACATGTACTCTTGGTAGGAATGTAAATTGGTACAACCATGATGGAAAACAGTATGGAGGTTCCTTAAAAAAACTAAAAGTAGAGTTATCATATGATCCAGCAATCCCACTCCTGGGCATTAAGATGAAAACTCTAATTCAAAAAGAGAATGCACCCCAGTATTCATAACAGCACTATTTACAATACCCAAGACATCGAAGCAACCAAAATGTCCATTGACAGATGAATGGATGAAGAAGACGTGGTATATTTATACAATGGAATATTATTTGGCTATAAAAAAAGAATGAAATGATGCTGTTTGGAGCAACATGGAGGAACCTAGAGATTATCATATTTAATGAATTCCATTTACATGTGGAATCTAAAAAAATGATATAAATGAAGTTTTTTACAAAACATAAACAGACTCACTGACATGGAAAACAAAATTATAGTTACCAAAGGAGAAAGGAGGGGGAGGGATAAATTAGGACTTGAGGATTAAAAGATATACACTACTATATATAGTCAATTTTTCTCAGACACAGTCCCTGCCAACTACCGATCTGTTTTCCATTCCTATAGTTCAGCATTTTTGCAGAATGTCATATAAATGGTACCACAGTCCAGAATCTTCTAGGACTTATTTCTTTCACTGATTATAATGTCTAGATTCACGCAAGTGTTGTGTATTATAGTTCACTTTATTTATATACTATCATATTTATATAGAATAGTATATAAATATGGGGGGAAATGTCACTATGTAGGGAGGTACCAGTTTGTTCATCCATTAACCAACTTAAATATATTAGGGTCATTTCCAGTTCTGGGCAAGTATTAAGGTACATAAATATTTGTACACAGATTTTTGTGTGAATATAAGTCTTTATTTCACTTTGGAAAAATATCTAGGAATGAAATTACTGGGTCAAATGATACATGTATGTCTAACTTTATAAGAAACTGTAAAACTCTTTTCACAGGTGGTCCTAACTTTTTACACCTCTACTATGAATGTCTGAGAGCTCGGGCTGCATCCTTGCCAGCACTTCATCTTATCTTTAAATTTGTAGTGGTAACTCTGTGGTTATAATATGCATTTCCCTAATGATTAATGATGTTGAGTATTTTTTCATGTGCTATTTGCCATTCATGTAATCTAATTTGGCAAAATATACACTTAATTATTTTGACCATAAAAAAAAAAGAATAGATAAGCAAAAAAGACCTATTGTATAGCACAGGGAAATATATTCAATATCTTGTGTATGTGCTTAGTCGCTCAGTTGTGTCCAACTCTTTGCAACCCCATGGACTGTAGCTCACCAGGCTCCTCTGTCCATGGGATTCTCCAGGCAAGAATACTGGAGTGGGTTGCCATGCCCTCCTCTAGGGGATTTTCCCAGCCCAGGGATTGAACCCAGGTCTCCCACATTACAGGTGGATTCTTTACCATCTGAGCCACAGTTCCCTATAATGGGATCTGAAATACAATGAATATATTATATTTGAAATATAATGAATCTGAAAAAGAATGGACATATTTATAAGTGAATCATTTTTGTTGTACACCTGAAACATTGTAATTTTACTACACTTCAATAAAAATTATAAAAACCAAAATAATTGATTAATTTTTTTAAAAGTCACAAAGAAGTTTGCTCTTCCTCTCTGCTCTCTGCCAGGTGAGGGTGTAAGAAGTCAGCAGTCTACAAATCAGAAAATATTCCTCCCCAGAACTCCACCATGGTGGCACCTTGATCTTCGACTTGCAGGCTCCAGAATTGTAAGAAATAAATTTCTATTGTTTAAACCATCCAGTGTATGGTAGTGTGTTAAACAGCTTGAACTAAGACATTTGGAAATAGGGACTGTGAGAAGGGGATGAAGGTGAAATGAAGTCCTAAGAAAGTAGGACTGAAAGTCACTCAGTCATCATGTCCAATTCTGTGACCCCACAGTTCTACAGTTCATGGAATTCTCCCGGCAAGAATACTGGAGTGGGAGCCTTTCCTTTCTCCAGGGGATCTTCCCAGGTCTCCCAGGGATCAAACCCAGGTCTCCTGCATTGCAGGCGGATTCTCTACCAGGCCTCCCTGTCCATCACCAACTCCTAGAGCTTACTCAAACTCATGTCCATTGAGTTGGTGATGCCATCTAACCATTTCTTCCTCTGTCATCCCCTTCTTCTCCTGCCTTCAAACTTTCCCAGCATCAGGGTCTTTTCCAATGAGTCAGTTCTTCAAATCAGGTGGCCTAAGTATTGGAGCTTCAGCATCAGTCCTTCCAATGAATATTCAGAACTGATTTCCTTTAGGATTGACTGGTTTGATCTTGCTGTCCAAGGGACTACCCAGGGTCTTCTCCAACACCACAGTTCAAAAGCATCAGTTCTTATGGTCCAACTCTCACATCCATACATGACTACTGGAAAAACCATAGCTTTGACTAGACAGACCTTTGTCAGTACAGTAATGTCTCTGCTTTTTAATATGCTGCCTAGGTTTGTCATAGCTTTTCTTCCAAGGATCTAGCATCTTTCAATTTCATGGCTTGCAGTCACCATCTGCAGTGATTTTGGAGCCCAAGGAAATAAAGCCTGTCACTGTTTGCATTGTTTTCCAATCTATTTGCCATGAAGAAACAGTGGAAACAGTGTCAGACTATTTTTTGGGGCTCCAAAATCACTGCAGATGGTGATTGCAGCCATAAAATTAAAAGACACTTACTTCTTGGAAGGAAAGTTATGACCAACCTAGATAGCATATTGAAAAGCAGAGACATTACTTTGCCAACAAAGGTCCATCTGTTCAAGGCTATGGTTTTTCCTGTGGTCATGTATGGATGTGAGAGTTGGACTGTGAAGAAAACTGAGCGACGAAGAATTGATGCTTTTGAACTGTGGTCCTGGAGAAGACTCTTGAGAGTCCCTTGGACTGCAAGGAGATCCAACCAGTCCATTCTGAAGGAGATCAGCCCTGGGATTTCTTTGGAAGAAATGATGCTAAAGCTGAAACTCCAGTACTTTGGCCACCTCATGCGAAGAATTGACTCATTGGAAAAGACTCTGATGCTGAGAGGGATTGAGGGCAGGAGGAGAAGGGGACAACAGAGGATGAGATGGCTGGATGGCATCACTGACTCGATGGACGTGAGTCTGAGTGAACTCCAGAAGTTGGTGATGGACAGGGAGGTCTGGCGTGTTGTGATTCATGGGGTCACAGAGTCGGACACGACTGAGCGACTAAACTGAGCTGAACTGATGGGACCAGATGCCATGATCTTAGTTTTTTGACTGTTGAGTTTTAAGCCATCTTTTTCACTGTCCTCTTTCATCTTCATAAAGAGGCTCTTTAGTTCCTCTTCACCGTCTGCCATAAGGGTGATGTCATCCGCACATCTCAGGTTATTGATAATTCTCCTGGAAATCTTGATTCCAGCTTGTGCTTCTTCCAGCCTGGCATTTCACATAAAGTGGGCAAAAATATTCAGATGACTACCTCAGAATAACTAGCCAAAACCCTTTGGTTTTATCAGTGTGGCAGCTGGGGGCCACAGGTTCTGTTCTTGAGCCAGAACCCAAAGCCACATTCAGTCCTTGGCTCTGCAGCTCCATTCCATCTCTTACCCACAGAGGACACACAGGGTTCTGTGAGAAAGCCCATGTTTATTAATGATGAGGTACCTCTAAGGAGGAGGTCATCTCTGAGATGTATTTGAGTATAGAGCTGTCTGACATCTGTGTTAGCCTGTCACCTTTTTGGGGCCAGACCATCTGGCTTGTGGGTTCTTAGTTCCCCAACCTGGGATTGAACCCAGGCCCTGGCAGTGAAAGCGCCGAGTCCTAACCACAGGACCACCAGAAAATTCCCTAAAACAGTCATTTAGAAATATGAAGTGTCCATATGCCTATCTCGGCAAGCTGGATTGTGATTTATTAATATCTCACAACCGACTGGCCTAGCAAAGCTGGAAGTTGCCCTGGTCTCTCTTCCTCTTCTTCAGGATGTAATGCTATCAGATCAGGACTGTACCCTTACAACCTCATTTAATTTTACTTCCGTAAGGCCCCACATCCAATATGTCACATTAGGGGTTAGGGCTTCAACCTACAAATTTTAGCTGGACACAAACACTCATTTCCCAACACTCATAAATCTTTATATGTCTTGTTCCTAACCCAAAAGAATCATAAATTTCTTCTAGATTAAATCCTTATATCAATATCATGTGGCAATGTATTAATAGTATCTGTTCTGTTCAGTTGCTCAGTCGTGTCCGACTCTGACCCCCGTGGACTACAGCATGCCAGGTTTCCCTGTCCATTACCAACTCCCAGAGCTTACTCAAACTCATGTCCATCAAGCTGGTGATGCCATCCAACCATCTCATCCCCTGTATTAATAGTATAGCAGAGAAAAAGTCAGCTCGATGGCCTTGAGTCAGTCATGGGACCTCGGTGAGCCTCAGCCTATTCAGATGTAAAGTCTAGATAGCAACTCTTATAACTATGTTATGAGGCTCAGAAGGGAGGTGTGTCAAGGGTATGGAATCATATTCATGAAATAATAGCTAACTCTAATCCTTTTAACATTTTGTAGCTTATGAAGCACCATTGTCTACATCATCCTGCTGAATGAAGACCTGAATGCCTCAGACACTTCTGGCTCCAAGCTTCACGATCTTTAAGGTCTTAGATCAACTGGTATAGTGAAAAGAAAGTGTTCATTTTAAGATAACCTTGATCTTCACTAGGTCATCATTTGTTTTACGCAGTGAAGTAATTCAGTGCGTTGGTCTAGCTCTTGGGGTTATCAAGAGATTGTGTTAATAAGTCTTCTGGCAAGGAGAAGAAAATATCAGTTGTTTTAATGTCTATTCTTTTGTAAAATTAATCAGTTACTTGCTATTTTCCTTAAATAGTTGTTCAGAACACATATAGCCTTGTAAGTCCAGTCACAGACACTAGGTGGCACCATAAGAGCCTCACCTGCACCAGTTCCTGACAATCCAACAGCCCTTTCTCACCATGTACAGCCTGAAAACATGCTAAAGATTTTTAGCACAGAATCTAGGGTGAAACTTAGGGAAATGTTCTTCCTTTTCTGTGTAGAGTGTATATGTTTTCTTTTTAAAACGTTAATCTCCTAGTTTGAATCGTACAGAGAGGAACAAGGCTCTCAGGGCAAACTACAGCCAGTGTGAATCTGGTGAGGAGACTAGGTCTGAATCCCAGTGCTGATGCTTAGCATCTGGTTTTCCGGGAGATGGTCTCTTTCCTGCCCTGTATCTGCCTCTCATTGGATTGCTGGGAGGACCAGACAGAGTCATGTATGAGGACTGCCTTCTGCTTCAATTAGAAACCAAGGTTCTTTTCTGCCTCTGCAGCCCTCCTCTTCCTTGGGAGGCTCCCGCCTTGCACCAGCTCTGGGCCCCTGCTGCCCTGGCCCCTCCCTACTCTTTTCTCAACTGCACGATCCCTTTAAACATTTAAAAGGACTCTGGCATCAGATTTATTTTCAGCTTCCACTCAAACAGCTGAAACTTGCGCTTCTTAGTGTCCCTCACACCAGTGGTCCAGCTCCTCTTCAACAGCCTTACGGTGCAGAGTACCGAGTGGAAGAACACAGGCATAGATGTGTACTATCACCCTGGTCATAAAGAGCTGTGTAGATGTAAAGAACAAACTTTTGGACTCTGTGGGAGAAGGCGAGGGTGGGATGATTTGAGAGAATAGAGTTGAAACATGTATATTACCATATGTGAAATAGATCACCAGTCCAGGTTCTATGCATGAAACAGGGCGCTCAAAGCTGGTGCACTGGGACAAACCTGAGGGATGAAATGAGGAGGGAGGTGGGAGGAGGGTTCGGGATGGGGGACACATATACACCTGTGGCTGATTCATGTCAATGTATGGCAAAACCACTACAATATTGTAAAGTAATTAGCCTCCAATTAAATAAATTAATTAAAAGATTCTACTGGCCTAGAAAAACTTTTACTGAAATTGGTAAAATGTTTCAAAAAACAAAAAAATAAAATAAACAGCTGTGTAACCCTGAGCACATCATTAATCCCTCTGAGCATCAGTATTCTAGGGGATGAAAATATCTGCCCACAGGAGAATTAAGAGAATAAGTAGATAAAAAGAGATTTTTTAAAAGATACATTTTTATGATTTTATCTTTTGCATCTTCCACATATGTGACCTCTCCCTGTGACCCAGAGGTACCGCTCTGAAGGGCAAGTGGATGAATGGGTAGACTAGGATTATTAGAGTAAAATGCTCATAAGAGGCATGGTGTAGTTTACTTGTAAAACAGGTATTTCAGTTCAGTCAGTTCAGTCGCTCAGTTGTGTCCGACTCTTTGCAACCCCATGGACTGCAGCACGCCAGGCCTCCCTGTCCATCACCAACTCCCGGAGCTCACCCAAACTCACGTCCATTGAGTCGGTGATGCCATCCAACCATCTCATCCTCTGTCATCCCCTTCTCCTCCTGCCTTCAAACTTTCCCAGCATCAGGGTCTTTTCCAATGAATCAATTCTTCACATCAGGTGCCCAAAGTATTGGAGTTTCAGCTTCAGCATCAGTCCTTCCAATGTAATTGAGAGATAAAACTAAAGGCTTGAGGAAAGTAGGGCTTAGTGATTATGCTAAAATATAGTTTGGAAATAAAACAGGGGAGACCCAGGTTATCCCCACCTCCTGTTGCCCCACCACAACCACAGAGGGTCGTGAGGACCACAGAGGAGGAGCCTCAGAGGAAGCAGGCCGGGAGGGCAGAGGAGCTGGGTTGTCCCCGCATGGTCAGGCCACCCAAGATGGCTGTCCTCTTGCTCTCTACATCCCCTGCTTGACCCATCCTTGTGTCACCTCCACCCACTCACCTGACTGCCCTTCCCTCTTCAGTAAATGTCTACGTACTTGCCCCAGGCCCAAACTAGTGATTGCTTTAATCCTTAGGGTAAAGAATCCGCCTGCCATGCAGGAGACCTGGGTTCAATCCCTGGGTTGGGAAAATCCCCTGGAGAAGGGAAAGGCTACCCACTCCAATATTCTGTCCTGGAGAATTCCATGGACTGTATAGTCCCTGGGGTCGCAAAGAGTCGGACACGACTGAGCGACTCTCACTTTTCACAGTATCTCCACCTTGCTGGCTCATGAAAGGAGTGGTGAGGAGGTGTTCCTCTGCTGGTTTCCCTGGTAACCAATGAGCCAACCTGACATCAGTTCCCCCATTCATTGGTGACCTCCCCTCCCCCCAGGAGTGAAGACAGCTGTCATGTCCAGCCTGCAGGCTGCCACACACACACGGCAGGAGTCACTCCAGGACCTTGCTTCACACAGGTCAGGCCCTCCTTTCCCTTAACACCATTGATGTCTCTGGCACTGAATCCCGGGGGCTTTCTTCAGTCTTTTATTGGTTGTTTAATTTTTTTTTTTGGTTGCGCTGGGTCTTCTTTGCTGCACATGGGCTTCTGTCTAGTTGCAGAAGACAGGGGCTACTCTTCCTTGTGGTGCGCAGGCTTCTCATTGCAGCGCTTGTCACAGAGCACAGCCTCCAGGCACGCGGGCTTCGGTCATTTTGGCACACAGGCTCAGTAGTTGTGGCGCATGGGCTTATGCTCCAGGGCACATGAAATCTTCCCAGACCAGGGATCGAGCCGGTGTTCCCTGCATTGGTAGGAAGATTCTTATGCACTGTACCACCATGGAAGTCCTCTTTCTTCAGTCTCTGAGCTGGCCAGTACTGGGTTTGCAGGCCTGTGGGGTGTGACAGTTCCCTTTCTAGAGTCCAGCACGCACCTAAGCGTGAAGCCACGAAACCTCAGTGCGTTCCTTAACCCCAAAATCAGGGAGGTGGAAAAAGTCCACAGCGTATTAATATATTTAATCAGTTAGTCCTCAAAACAGCCCTACATACCACTATTGCCCACAGTAAGGCCGCAACACACAGCTATCATTGGCCCATTTTACTGAAGAGGAAAGTGACAGGACTTTACTTCAGGCCAGCTGGCTTCCAAGGCCATGCTCTTCTTAACCATAACGTCACACAGCCTTTCAGTAAATGTCAATGCCCTGCACTCACCCCACCCCATCTCTGTTTCAGTGCCAGGGTTAAGAGGTTGAGTTACAGAAGTTAGGCTGCCACATGTTTCACGCTATTACTATTTATGGTCTGCACTCTGCAGGATCTTCAGGTGTGGTTCATCACCTGTTGTTTCTTCTCCCTTCCCCAAACCCTGCTGCTGCTGCTGCTAAGTCACTTCAGTCGTGTCCGACTCTGTGCGACCCCAGAGATGGCAGCCCACCAGGCTCCCCCGTCCCTGGGATTCTCCAGGCAAGAACACCGGAGTGGGTTGCCATTTCTTCTCCAATGCATGAAAGTGAAAAGTGAAAGTGAAGTCGCTCAGTCGTGTCTGACTCTTAGCGACCTCATGGACTGCAGCCCACCAGGCTCCTCCATCCATGGGATTTTCCAGGCAAGAGTACTGGAGTGGGTTGCCATTGCCTTCTCCACCCCAAACCCTACCATGGACCTAAACCTTCATCATTCTCTGCTGTGCTCACCTGTTTCAATAAACTTGTTGTGGTTCATGGAGAAAATCAGTGCCATCAGGGGTGGGTCCTCCCAGCTTCTCTCCTTCCCTCAACTAACTTTATCTTCAAGGGCACCCTCTCCTCCCCCTTGGCCACCAGTTTTCCAGGAAGAGATGTCTCTATCTTCCTATTTTAGTCCCTCTTCTCCTTCACCTCCTCCAGGATTTCTCTTGTGTCTCTGTTTCCAACTTCTTCAACCTTCCCCCTCTCTGCTACATCCTTTCAGCATATAAACCAAGTAAGGTCCTTCCTCTCCTTCACAATGTCTCCACCCATAATTGTCCCAGATGTCAGAAATTTCCAGCCACCAGTCCCTGGACTCTTCCTAAGTAGTGTAGAAATTTCACTAATTCATGAAAAAAATTTTTTTGAGAAAATTAGGATAATATAGGGAGTTTCTCATTAAGCTAAAGTAATTAAATTTAAATGACTTTCTTTTGTTCTAATGTTATGACTTTTTTTTTTTTTTTTTACTGTTCTGATATTCTCTGTATAGGACACCCTCTCTGGGTCCATATCCTCGGATGCAGGGGGCTGACTGTACTGCGCCATTTTATATAAGGGACTTGAGCACCTGTAGAGTTTGCTATCCTTTAATGAACAGCCCCTTGATGAAAGTGAAAGAGGAGAGTGAAAAAGTTGGCTTAAAGCTCAACATTCAAAAAACGAAGATCATGGTAACTGGTCCCATCACTTCATGGGAAATAGATGGGAAAACAGCAGAAACAGTGTCAGACTTTATTTTTTTGGGCTCCAAAATCACTGCAAATGGTGACTGCAGCCATGAAATTAAAAGACGCTTACTCCTTGGAAGGAAAGTTATGACCAACCTAGATAGCATATTCAAAAGCAGAGACATTACTTTGCCAGCAAAGGTCCGTCTAGTCAAGGCTATGGTTTTTCCAGTGGTCATGTATGGATATGAGAGTTGGACTGTGAAGAAAGCTGAGCACTGAAGAATTGATGCTTTTGAACTGTGGTGTTGGAGAAGACTCTTGAGAGTCCCTTGGACTGCAAGGAGATCCAACCAGTCCATTCTAAAGGAAATCAGCCCTGGGTATTCTTTGGAAGGAATGATGCTAAAGCTGAAACTCAGTACTTTGGCCACCTCATGCGAAGAGTTGACTCATTGGAAAAGACTCTGATGCTGGGAGGGATTGGGAGCAGGAGGAGAAGGGGACGACAGAGGATGAGATGGCTGGATGGCATCACTGACTCGATGGACATGAGTTTGAGTGAACTCCAGGAGATGGTGATGGACAGGGAGGCCTGGAGTGCTGCGATTCATGGGGTTGCAAAGAGTCGGACACGACTGAGCAACTGAACTGAACTGAACTGAATGAATATCCTGGAACGAATCCCTCAAGGGTCCCAGGGATGATGGTATACCATCTATCAGAAGTGGGAAGACTTGGCTTGAGCAATGAAGGAACCCTTTCCCTGTGTTAAGAGAACGAGATTTGGGGCATCATCGTTATTGTGCATAACCTAGCCCAGAAGTCCTCAAGCTTTTTGGTCTCTGAATATCTCTACCCTCTTTACACTCTTATAGAACGATGAAGGACCTGTATTGACTATGTTTCCTTACTTTCTGTACTCTTAATGCTCTGGTGGGGCTTCCCAGGTAAAGAATCCCCCTGTCAATGCAAGAGACACAAGAGACACGAGTTCCTGGGTCTGGAAAATCCTCTGGAGGAGGAACTGGCTACCCACTCCAGTGTTCCATGGACAGAGGAGCCTAATGGGCTACAGTCCACGGGATCAGAAAGAGTCAGACATGACTCAGTGACTGAGTATGCACAATGCTCCAGTGCCTGGGAGCTTGCTGGCCCAGGAGAGACTGCCCCTTTGAGGACAAGCTGATTCCAGAGATAACAAACTCTCCCCTTGAGAATATGCCTTTCATGTGCAAAGTAACCCATCCAAAGCCATATCCTAAACCCACCACCCCCAACCATGCCCTTTATCCAGCCCGTGGCACTCCTATTCTTTGGGTTGTACAGGGATATGCTGTTTTATTGTGAGAGGGTAACAGGCAGGAAGGCCAGGGGTCTCCAAATGGAGGAAATAGCCTGCAAGTGTCAGACATTTTTATTTCTCTTAAGCGGCAGGAGGAAACAAACTAGCATTATTTTTTCCTTCTCTATACAAATTTAAAGGGAGGTTTCTCTTAAAATACTGTGTTGCCATAATGACACCTGGTTTCGCCTGAAGTTAGCTATTCTTGAGCCTAGAGATAACCAATGCCTTTTTCTTATGGAAATGTTCGTCTTAAGCTATGCTAATGTACTATGCCTTTACCCCAAACTCTGTCTCCAAGTCGGTTCCGCCTCTTGGCCCAGAACCTACTTGACAAACCAGTATGAATATTGTTCCCCTAATCTATGTAAATGAAACTATTTGTATGGTGGTCTGCCCTTCTTCAAGATTCAAGTTAATCATTTTATGGCCCAGGATAAACCATTTGGCGCCAAGATTATCCCAAAATACATCTTATGGGTGAGGGGCCTGGTGCCATTCTGAATTTTAAGACATTCCTTTCTTTCATTAACAGACTGCTAGTGACTATATAACATCCAGCTGAAGACTAGCAGTGGGGGTACTCTTTCTGCCCCCTTCTGATGCCTATGTCAGAAGCTTTCTCTATCTCCTTTATACTTCAATAAAACTTTATTACACAAAAGCTCTGAGCGATCAAGCTTCGTCTCTGGCCCCGGATTGAATTCTTCTCCTCCGGGGGCCAAGAATCCCGGTGTATTCGCATGATTCAACAACAACCTTTCAATTGCACCTCACATATACTGCCTTTTTTTTTTTTTTAAACAAATGGAAGGCTTGTGACAAACCTGCATTGAGGAAGTCTGTTGGTGCCATTTTTCTAGCAGTTACTTTTTTAAAAAAAGACTACTTTTTTTAATATAACACTATATAGTAAAGTAATGCTCAAAATTCTCCAAGCCAGGCTTCAGCAATACGTGAACTGTGAACTTCCAGTTGTTCAAGCTGGTTTTAGAAAAGGCAGAGGAACCAGAGATCAAATTGCCAACATCTGCTGGATCATGGAAAATGCAAGCGAGTTCCAGAAAAACATCTATTTCTGCTTTATTGAGTATGCCAAAGCCTTTGACTGTGTGGATCACAATAAACTGTGGAAAATTCTGAAAGAGATGGGAATACCAGACCACCTGACCTGCCTCTTGAGAAATCTGTATGCAGGTCAGGAAGTAACAGTTAGAACTGGACATGGAACAACAGACTGGTTCCAAATAGGAAAAGGAGTACATCAAGGCTGAATATTGTCACTCTGCTTATTTAACTTATATGCAGAGTACATCATGAGAAATGCTGGGCTGGAAGAAGCACAAGCTGGAATCAAGATTGCTGGGAGAAATATCAACAACCTCAGATATGCAGATGACACTACCCTTATGGCAGAAAGTGAAGAAGAACTAAAAAGCCTCTTGATGAAGGTGAAAGAGGAGAGTGAAAAAGTTGGCTTAAAACTCAACATTCAGAAAACGAAGATCATGGCATCTGGTCCCATCACTTCATGGGAAATAGATGGGGAAACAGTGGAAACGGTGTCAGACTTTATTTTTGGGGCTCCAAAATCACTGCAGATGGTGACTGCAGCCATGAAATTAAAAGATGCTTACTCCTTGGAAGGAAAGTTATGACCAACCTAGATAGCATATTGAAAGCAGAGACATTACTTTGCCAACAAAGGTCCATCTAGTCAAGGCTATGGTTTTTCCAGTGGTCATGTATGGATGTGAGAGTTGGACTGTGAAGAAAGCTGAGCACTGAAGAATTGATGCTTTTGAACTGTGGTGTTGGAGAAGACTCTTGAGAATCCCTTGGACTGCAAGGAGATCCAACCAGTCCATTCTGAAGGAGATCAGCCCTGGGATTTCTTTGGAAGGAATGATGCTAAAGCTGAAACTCCAGTACTTTGGCCACCTCATGCGAAGAGTTGACTCATTGGAAAAGACTCTGATGCTGGGAGGGATTGGGGGCAGGAGGAGAAGGGGACAACAGAGGATGAGATGGCTGGATGGCATCACTGACTCGATGGACGTGAGTCTGAGTGAACTCCGGGAGTTGGTGATGGACAGGGAGGCCTGGAGTGCTGCGATTCATGGGGTCGCAAAGAGTCAGACACGACTGAGCGACTGAACTGAACTGACTGACTGTACACTTTAATAGACTGCACAGTCTACTCATACACAGTATAGTGTAAACGTGACTTCTATATGCACTGGAAACCAAAAAATGTATGTGACTCACCTTATGGCCACATTTGCTTTACTGTAGCGTCTGGAACCAAACCTACAGTATTGCTGAAGTCTGCCTATATTCACCTTTCCTAATCACCCAGGGCAAGACACAGGAAACCCCAGGACAGTGCCTACATCCTAGAACATGGGAATTACTCAAATCAGCCAACCCGAAACCTGCTTACCCTTCCTTGCCTGTTCCTTTCTACAGAAACCGCCATGAGACTCCCAGTGATGATTTCCCCTCACTCCTTCGACAGCCAGCTATGACAGTGCAGGCCTCCTACTCTTAGGAACAGACTTCCCTTTCAATGACAGTCATCGACTGAACTAACCATACCTGAGTAATAACGAAGTCTACATTTTGAAACAGGACCCCAACTGACCTTTGTTTATATGGATTCTCTATGTTGATATTTACTGTTTTAGATATTAAAACTGAGAAAATGCAAAAATACCTAAATGAATCCATTATACTTTAGCATAGTAACATCTTAATGAAAAAAACTGTATTTTCCAAAACAAAAAAAATAACTGTGGGAAGAGTAGCCCTATTTCAGTTTTTGCAATTCTCTTTAACGTCTAACTGAATATAATGCAGCTGGATTTGGGGGCCTGCTTCTGCATTCAAAGAGCAGCATTATCACATTGTGGAAAATTCCACCATATATTCATGAGCGATTGAGAATAAAAAAGGCAAATAATATTTTAGCATTTAATCATCTATTTTGAAATTGACCTCATCAGATCAGATCAGTCGCTCAGTCGTGTCCGACTCTTTTTGACACCATGAATCGCAGCACGCCAGGCCTCCCTGTCCATCACCAACTCCCGGAGTTCACTGAGACTTACGTCCATCGAGTCAGGGATGCCATCCAGCCATCTCATCCTCTGTCGTCCCCTTCTCCTCCTGCCCTCACTCCGTCCCAGCATCAGGGTCTTTTCCAATGAATCAACTCTTAAGTGAAAAAGTTGGCTTAAAGCTCAACATTCAGAAAACGAAGATCATGGCATCTGGTCCCACCACTTCATGGGAAATAGATGGGGAAACAGTGGAAACAGTGTCAGACTTTATTTTTCTGGGCTCCAAAATCACTACAGATGGTGACTGCAGCCATTGACCTCATAGACCTGCTGAAAAGGTCCCCAGACCACACTTTGAGAATGCTGCTGGTGCTAAGTCACTTCAGTCGTGTCCAAGTCTGTGTGACCCCATAGACGGCAGCCCACCAGGCTCCCCCATCCCTGGGATTCTCCAGGCGAGAACACTGGAGTGGGTTGCCATTTCCTTCTCCAATGCATGAAAGTAAAAAGTGAAAGTGAAGTCGCTCAGTCGTGTCCGCCTCTTAGCGACCCCATGGACTACAGCCTTCCAGGCTTCTCCGTCCATGGGATTTTCCAGGCAGGAGTACTGGAGTGGGGTGCTATTGCCTTCTCCGTTGAGAATGCTAACCCAGACAATATTGACTAATACAAACAAGTTCTTTAGAATTCCTGATGCTGGCCTCCCCCTGCCCCCAGCCTGGCCCAGCCCAGGCTTCGAAGCCTGACATGGGGCTCAGAACTCTTATTCCCACTGAAGGACCTCTGCAATATAATTATTATCCAGTTTGTGAGTTGCCCACCCAGGGTTGGGGGTCAGTCTTTCCTGGTGGGCCAGTGGTAAAGAATTCCCCTGCCAATTCAGGAGACCTGGGTTCCATCCCTGGGTCAGGAAGATCCCTTGGAGGAGGAAATGGCAACCCACTCTGGTATTCTTTCCTGGAAAATCCCATGGACCAAGGAGCCTTGCAGGCTGTAGTCCATGGGATCGCAAAGGATCAGACATGACTGAGCAACTGAGCACACGCACACCCGGGGTGGCAGGGCGGGGCGTGGGATTTAATTACATTACAAGTCCATCCGTCCTACCTGTCTCACTGTGGTTCCTTCTTTAGGTCTTTAATTGCAGAAGATCTTTTCTGGGACGCCCTTCATCAGTGGTTGTTCTCAGATAGTTGTGATTGTGGTGTGCTTGTGAGAGGAGGTGAGCTCAAGGTCTTTCTGTTCCACCGTCTTGGCTGCTCTCCTTTTCCTCATCTTAAAAGGCCACCAATCCTACAGGATTAGGGACCCACACTTACAACCTCATCTGACCTTAATCACCTCCCTCAAGGCCCTATCTCTAAATATAGTCACACTGGGCATAGGACTTCAACCTATGAATTTCAGACTGGGGTGCGGAACGCAGTTCAGTCCATAACAGGAGGTGAAAATTGAAAACTGAGATTGTGAGGGAAAAACAACAAAGCTAAAGAAAGAGGTGAAGCAACGTGCTATAATGTGTTACCAGGCTGGCTACTACTTCATATAAAACTTCAGAAAAACAAAAACAGGCTGGTAAATGCAAGGCAAATTGGGCTCTTCCGGAAGGACTGCAAGAAAGAATCCCCATCTTGGACTATTCTGTGGTAGGAAGATGCTACTTGCCTGAGTCCCTGCCCCAACTCCCATCTCCTATTTCCTATTAGTCAAGCTTCACCCCCATGGAAAGCTAACTCAACACATTACTGGGTGGTGTCAGCAAGCCTTTCGGTGCATGCAGGATGGCTAGATTCCATTCTGTGTGATGTAGCATTTCATCCAAGCCCAGAAGTTAGGGAGGGATACAGCCTGTGAGATTCCAGGCCTGGGGCATTTTAGTCAGACCAGCCAGCCCAATAACTGCTGCAAAAGTGGTGGTGGAGGGGGTGCAGCCTAGGAGTTAGAAGCAAGTGTCAGCTGAGACAGAGATGTCTGATGCAGTAATTGACATCTGTAGAAGATTCAGAACTACTACTATGCTGTTCTAAGTACAGAGGTGGCTATCCTAAACTCACATTTCCTGAATGGATCACAAACCTGAAGGTCATTGAGAAAGTGCATTTTGATAGTCATGGAAAATCCTGCTGTTCTTCAGTCGCTAAGTCATGTCCGACTCTTTGTGAACTGCAGCACACCAGGCTTCTCTGTCCTTCACTATCTCCCGGAATTTGCTCAAACTCATGGCCAGTGAGTCTGTGATGCATTGCAAATGAAGTGTATTAAAAATATTACACCAGGGCTTCCCTGGTGTCTCAGATGGTAAAGAATCTGCCTGCAATGCAGGAGACCTGGGCTTGATCCCTGGGTTGGGAAGATCCCCTAGAGGAGAGCTTGACGACCCACTCCAGTAGTCTTGCCTGGAGAATCCCCATGGACAGAGTAGACTGGCAGGCTACATCCATGGGGTTGCAAAGAGTCAGACATGACTGAGTGACTAAGCACAATGAAAATATTTAATAACCAAATAGTATAATTCAGCCAATTTGAACAGAGGAGTCTTAGCCTTTAATAAATGTTATGTTTGATATCCTCCATATCCAACTGTTAATACTGGTTACTACATTGTATCCTTCAGATTTGTTTAAAAACCAATGGAGTAAGTTACACTATAGTTTTTCTCATGAAACGTGAAATTTATCAGATGGCTGTGAAATAAGTGTGAGAACTCAAGATATATTCAGAATGGCAGTCAAATTGAGAGCTGTCTTATCTTGTCCAACCAATTTTTAATTGAAGTGACACTGGAAATTGCCTTGGGAGATGACATGGCTTATGCTTATTACAAGACCACTATGCTCTTGCTATTTTAAAGAACAAAAATATATGAGCTCTACTACTTGACACTCAATAGTAAGATTGAGTCATGATTGCCTACCATAGTCTTAAACCCTGAACTGTGGAACATCTTCATTGCTGTTGAATCTTTTTGAGTTTTCAGATTTATTTTTTCCTGTAGTATTCATTGTTAGATTCAAGGTTTATCACGTGACTTGTCATGCACATGTGTGTCTTTGTGTGTATTTTGTATTTAGGGAGTAGAGTGGTTATTTCAAGTGGCTTATAGAAGAGCAGGCATGCTCAGCTGACAATATTAAAACTTCCACAGGATTGAAAAATAGGTATATAAGTTGTCACCTCCAAAACAAACTGGAGTCATTGACAGAATCAACAGGGATAGCCAGGATGGTGTAGCCATGGGAGCAGCATTCCCAGAGGCATCAGCAGCTATAAAGCATTACCTGCAAATTCCGTGAACAAGAGGCAGAGAATTAAGATGATGGTTCTGATGGCCAGAAGTCACACAAAACTCTGAGATCCACACAAAGTACATCATGTCTCCTCGATTAGAAATTAGTTCTTTTACTGATACCCAAGCACCCATGCGAAGAGAGAGCCAGCTCATTGGAGAAGAGCCTGATGCTGGGAAAGATTGATGGCAAAAGAAGGGGGGCGGCAGAGAAGGAGGTGGTTAGATAGCATCACCAACTCGATGAACATGAATCTGAGTGAACTCCGGGAGATGGTGAAGGACAGGGGAGCCTGGTGTGCCGCAGTCCATGGGGCTGCAAAGAGTTAGATATGACTTAGCGACTGAAAAACAACAACAAGCACCTATGATCTCCAAATATCAGCCTACAGCCCCATCTTCCCTACCAAGTTCCAGACCATATATTCCACCTCAAAATTCTACCTCAAAATTCTCATGCCTCAAACCATGTCTATCAGAAGTCTCACCATTGCTTCATATTTCCTATCTTTGTTGATGATATTGCAATCCATTTGTTCTCTTTAAGTTAGCCATTTAATTCATCCTTTCAAAGGTGTTTTTTGGTGATATGCACTGGGTACATAACAGTAAACACAGCGAAGTCCCTTCCCTTATGAATCTTGCTTGTGTTGGTGAAATGGACTATAGCTAAAATATGCAGGTGTGTGTGTGTGTGAGAGAGAGAGAGAGAGACAGACAGACAGAGACAGAGAGTGTGAGTAGCAAGCTGTCTGGGAAACAAAGCAGAGTAAAGAGATAGTGAATGATAAAATATGCTATTTTATATAAGTTATCAGAAAAATCCCAGTATTATTAAATTCCTGTCTCATCCTTGCCTCCTATATCCAACTGGTCATTAAGGCGAGTCATTGATCCCCCTGCCTGTGCTGTCTCTCCTCTGTCTCATTCCATTTTCCATGCTTCCATCCGAATCATTCTTTAAAGTTCAGATGGCTGTTTGCATTCACTATTATTGACGTGACAGTCACAGGTTCAGCCATCCTACCTTCCAAACCACAACTACCACTCTTCAGTTACCCGTGGGAAATAATTTCTCCATCTAGGTGGTTCCAAACATCAACAGGTATAAAACAGCTTTATCAAGATTTGTTTTCCATTAGTCTCTTCATTATAATGTGGTCTCCTTCTAGTAAAGAGTGTACCATAATTCTTTGTGTCCCCACACCTGACCTGGTTCCTAGCCCAGAGTTAGTAACGAGCATATATTTGTTTGGTTTATTTGAAGTACAAAAAATATTAAAATTAAATGCTCTTCTTCTTTCAATAGAAGCTAGCTCTGGCAGAATTTCAGAGCGTCTAGTTGTTACCTGACTATCCAAGTCTTTATAATCGTGGCCCTTGGTGACATTCCAACAGAATGATATTATCTACTCCACCAGATGATACAAAATTTTTTTCTCCAGGTGTCATAATAATTCCTAGTGAGTCCTTCCCAGAACTTGGCTCTGTGAACTCCAGGTGAGCTTTTGTTCACCTGCTCTGAAATGTCTGACAAATGAGTGGAGGTTGACGGAGCCCATGTTTTCATAAGGCTCTCATCTTTCTGACATTATGTAGGGCAGGTTAGTGACTGAAGTGGTAACTTGACTGAGAAGACTTCTATGTGAAGATTTTTGTTGTAGACTGTGACTTGTCCATAACCCAGTAATGAACAATGGTTAAAGAAATAAACCAAAACACCAAAACAAAATAAGACAAAAACTCTTGCTTTACTGTAATGCTGATGAGACCGGCAGAGAAAAGTTCAAAGTCAATTCTAATCATTCAGATAGCATCCTCAAAAGATGGAAAATTAATTAAAGTTGCTGTTTACTATCTTCTAAAGATCATAATGACATCAAAAATAGAACTCAGGTCTTCTGACTCCCTCTAAATATTTATTTTTAATATAAATCTACATAAGAATTATTTGGATAGCATATAAAAAGTACTTCACATGACCCAGTTATGACTTTAAGAAACCAGGGGGAAACATTTTGAAAGCTACATAAATTAAGAGTGAATTTCAGATGTTTGTAAATTAAACTATTATATCTCACTTCTGTTCAAAAAATAAGCATTGAAACATAAGTATTAATAAATATCATTTACCCTTATGAACAAATTAAATTTTGAATGCTTGAATGATTCTTCAATTGATAAGAATTATTGATTTTTAGCAGAAGGAAGAATATTTTGTTAACTGAAGCATATAATGGAAAACTACCAATGTAGGGAAGATATATTTTTAGCTCAGGGTTATGAAAGAAGGTATTTTTTCAACTCAGGGTAAGTATTGGATAAATACTGTATTTGAAACTTTTTAAAATTAATTTTTTTTGATGTGTAGTTGATTTATAACATTTTAAAAAATTTCTCCTATGTAGCAAATGATTCAGGTATTATATAATTAAGTTTTATATATATTATTCTTTTTTATTATAGATTATTAAAAGATATAGAATATGTTATTTATACACCATATATTATATGTGTGTGTTATATATATATATTTATAATGAAAAAGAATATGGTTGTTTATGCAGTAAATACTTGTTCTTTATCTATTTTATATATGATAGTTTGTATCTGCTAAACCCACACTCTTAATTTATCCCTCTCCCATCCCCTTTCCCCTTTGGTAACCACAGGTTTGTTTACTATGCTGGTAAGTCCGTTTCTGTTTTGTAAATAAGTTCATTTGTATTATATTTTAGATTCCACATGTAAATGACATCATATATTTGTCTAAAGAGCCTCTTGATGAAAATGAAAGAGGATAGTGAAAAAGTTGGCTGAAAGCTCAACATTCAGTAAACTAAGATCATGGCATCTGGTCCCATCACTTCATGGGAAATACATGGATAAACAATGGAAACAGTGTCAGACTATATTTTTGGGGGCTCCAAAATCACTGCAGATGGTGATTGCAGCCATGAAATTAAAAGACGCTTACTCCTTGGGAAAAAAGTTATGACCAACCTACATAGCATATTAAAAAGCAGAGACATTACTTTGCCAACAAAGGTCCATCTAGTCAAGGCCATGATTTTTCCAGTAGTCATGTATGGATGTCAGAGTTGGACTGTGAAGAAAGCTGAGAGCCGAAGAATTGATGCTTTTGAACTGTGGTGTTGGAGAAGACTCTTGAGAGTCCCTTGAACTGCAAGGAGATCCAACCAGTCCATCCTAAAGGAGATCAGTCCTGAATATTCATTGGAAGGACTGATGTTGAAGCTGAAACTCCAATACTTTGGCCATCTGATGGGAAAAACTGACTCATTTGAAAAGACCCTGATGCTGGGAAAGATTGAAGGTGGGAAGAGAAGGGGATGACAGAGGATGACGAGGTCAGATGGCATCACCAACTCAATGGACATGAGTTTGAGTAAACTCCAGGAGTTGGTGATGGACAGGGAGGCCTGGCGTGCTGCAGTCCATGGGGTCACAAAGAGTCGGACACGACTGAGCAACTGAACTGAACTGACTGATAATGTCTTTCTCTGTTGGGCTTGCTCACTTAATACAATAATCTCTAAGTCCACCAATATTGCTGCAACTGGCATTATTTTATTTTTTATGGCTGAGTAATATTCCATTGTGTTTTCTTTTTCCATTTATCTTTATCTGTTCTTTTGGTGGACACTTCAGTTGCTTCCACATCTTGGTTATTGTAAATAGTGCTGCTGTGAACATTGGGGTGCATTTGTCTTTTCAAATTAGACTTTTCATCTTTTCCAGATATATGCCCAAGAGTGGGGTTACTGGATCATATGGTAATTAAATTTTTTAGCTTTTAAAGGAACCTCCATACTGATTTCCAGTGTCTGCACCAATTCACATTCCCACCAATGGTGTAGAAGGGTTCCCTATTCTCCATACCCTCTCCAGAAATTATTTGTAGACTTCTAAAATGAAGGCTAAATCTGACTGGTGTGAGGTGATATCTCATTGTAGTTTTGATTTCCACTTATCTAATAATTAGTGATGTTAAACATATTTTCATGTGGATGTGTTCCCCATCCTGAACCCTCCTCCCTCCTCCCTCCCTGTACCATCCCTCTGGGTCATCCCAGTGTACCAGCCCCAAGCATCCAGTATTGTGCATCGAATCTGGACTGGTGACTCATTTCATATATGATTTTATACATGTTTCAATGCCATTCTCCCAAATCATCCTACCCTCTCCCTCTCCCACAAAGTCCAAAAGACTGTTCTACACATCAGTGTCTCTTTTGCTGTCTCGTATACAGGGTTATTGTTGCCATCTTTCTAAATTCCATATACATGCGTTAGTATACTGTATTGGTGTTTTTCTTTCTGGCTTACTTCACTCTTTATAATAGGCTCCAGTTTCATCCACCTCATTAGAACTGATTCAAATGTATTCTTTTTAATGGCTGAGTCATACTCCATTGTGTATATGTACCACAGCTTTCTTATCCATTCATCTGCTGATGGACATCTAGGTTGCTTCCATGTCCTGGCTATTATAAACAGTGCTGCCATGAACATTGAGGTACACGTGTCTCTTTCAATTCCATTTTTAAAAATTTCCAGGATATGCAAATCTTACAGACAAGAAGTAAATTCCTGGTTTCTAGAGGCTTAAGAGAGGGGTTTTGTGAGGCTTATTTGGAAGTAATAAAAATATTTTAGAATTAGATAGTGGTGATAATTCTACAACTTTGTGACTACACTAAAATCTACTGAATTAAACACTTTGTACATTAAATTTGCCTTAAATAACAACAAAGATGTAATTTTAAAAATAGTCCTTACAATGTTTATAAAGGGAAAAAAATTATAAATAAAACTATTGTTAGTATTGTCATTGGTAATAGAATTCCAGAAGAAAATATATATCAGAATTGTTGAAGACCATCCTCTGACCTGGCTTGCCTGGTGGCTCAGCAGTAAAGAATCCACCTGCCAGTGTAGGAGACAAGGGTTCAGTCCCTGGGTTGGGAAGATCCCCCTGAGAAGGAAGTGGCAACCCACTCCAGGATTCTTGCCTGAAGAATCCCATGGACAGAGGTGCCTTGCAGGCTACAGTCCATGGGATCACAAAGAGTCAGACACAACTTAGCAACTAAAACCAACAGCAATCCTGACCTATTCACCTCATGACAAATAGGTTCAGCACCAGGGACAGCTCCCTATGTGTGCCATCTTTTCAAAGGTAGCTTACAAAAGGCTACCAAAATCCTGTAAAAGTTTCCTAACAGTGACATTTCTCCTCTGCTTTTCTTCTTTTCAACACTGCCATATGGCAGTTATGCTTGCCTTTATTTTTACATTTTTGAGAGCAGTTGACCAGAACGCCAAGGATCAGATATTTCATTAATCCACTTAGCAAAATATATTGACTGTTATGTGCCAAGCATCCATTCAACATGAGATCTTAGACAAGTCACTTGCCTCTGTTAACTTCTTATCTAACATTTGTGAATAATTACATATGCATGATATACTAAGACAATTTGTGAAATAAATCATATGACTTGTTTTCATGAAAGATGTTTTTATTACTGAATTACTTCTCTTTCCAAGGAAACTGCATCACTCTGAGCAGTCACACACAGGAGCCCCAGTCATTCTGAGAAGCTGGGAGATGGATCTTGAGTTCAAATATTTTCAAAAGCAAAATCTTCCCATTTACATTCCATGATGATTCTTTCCTTAACCCCTTTTTCTTCAGTGATTTTCTTCAGCTATAAGCCCATCTGCAAGACAGCTATTCTTCCATGGTGCACAGAATCTCATCAGTATTCTTCTTTTCCTTAATGATATCCCATCTGCCTCTACTCTTCTTTGAGGTTTAATTTAAATATGCTGTATCATTTCATATCACCCAGCAACATTTATTATGTTTATAATATCTTTTTTCCAAATGTATTAATGTGGTTTCTTTCTGGTGGTTCCTTTAGAGTCTTTATTAAAAAAAAAACCAACCCATAATAATTAATATATGTTGTTGTTCAGTTGCCAAGTCGTGTCTGACTCTTCCCAACCAAATGGACTGCAACAGAGCAGGCTTCCCTGTCCTTCACCATCTCCCGGAGCTTACCCAAGTTTATGTCCATTGCATCAGTGATGCCATCCAACCATCTCATCCTCTGTCATCCCCTTCTCCTCCTGCCTTCAATCTTTCCCCGCATCAGGGTCTTTTTCAGTGAGATGGCTCTTCTCATGAGGTGGCCAAAGTATTGGAGCTTCAGTTTCAGCATCAGTCCCTCCAGTGAATATTCAGGGTTGATTTCCTTTAAGACTGACTGGTTGGATCTCCTTGCAGTCCAAAGGACTCTCAAGAGTCTTCTCTAACACCACAGTTCAAAAGCACCATTCTTTGGTGCTCAGCTTTCTTTATGGCCCAATTCTCACATCCATACATGACTACTGGAAAAACCATAGCTTTGACTAGATGGACCTTTGTTGGCAAAGTGATGTCTCTGCTTTTTAATATGCTGTCTAGGTTGGTCATAGCTTTTCTTCCAAGGAACGAGCATCTTTTAATTTCATGGCTGCAGTCATCATCTGCAGTGATTTTGGAGCCCAAGAAAAGAACGTCTGTCACGGTTTCCATTGTTTCTCCATCTATTTGCCAGGAAGTGATGGGACCGGGTGCCATGATCTTAATTTTCTGAATGTTGAGTTTTAAGCCATCTTTTTCACTCTCCTCTTTCACTTTCATCAAGAGGCTCTTCAATTCCTCTTTGCTTTCTGACATAAGAGTGGTATCATCTGCATATCTGAGGTTATTGATATTTCTCTTGGCAATCTTGATTCCAGCTTGTGCTTCATCTAGCCCATTATGTTGAATGTTATGTATACTCCCATTTCCCGTATAACAGTATAATTCCATTTCCCCTTCCATTCTTTGTGCTGTCATTATTATACATTTTATTTTTGCCTAAGCTATGAACCCAATGTGTTTGTTATTTTTGCTTTATATAATTACTCTCAGAAGAAATTTTAAAATAAAAATATTTTTGTATTTACCCACATATTTTCCATTTCTTGTACTTCTCATTCCTTTGTACAGATCCAAGTCCCCATCTGGTTTTATTTTTCTTCTATCTAAAGAATATTCTTTAACATCACTTACACAGTGGTGCTAAATGGTAAAGCCTCTCAGCTTTTGTTTGTCTTAGTAAGTCTTAATTTCACTTTAAGGTGAAATTTTTAAAGAAGATGCTTGCTAGATACAGAAGTCTATGTTGACAGTATTTTTTTACTCTACAATTTAAAGATGCCAAACCATTGTCTTATGACTTGTATCATTTATGGAATCTGCTCTCATTCTTGGAGAAGGCAATGGCACCCCACTCTAGTACTCTTGCCTGGAAAATCCCATGGATGGAGGAGCCTGGTAGGCTGCAGTCCATGGGGTCGCTAAGTCCGACATGACTAAGCAACTTCACTTTCTCGCATTGGAGAAGGAAATGGCAACCCAGTCCAGTGTTCCTGCCTGGAGAATCCCAGGGACAGGGGAGCCTGGTGAGCTGCCATCTATGGGGTCGCACAGAGTCAGACACTGCTGAAGAGACTTAGCAGCAGCAGCAACAGCTCTCATTCTTCTCTTTATTCCCCTGTACATCATGCACCTTTTTCCTCTGGCTGATTTTAAGATTTTTCTCTTTATCACTGTCTTTCAGAAACTCAATTTTGATGTGCTCTGATGTGTGTGTGCGTGTGCGTTTATGCTACCTGGGGTTGCTTAAGGTTCTTAGATTTGTGAGTTCATAGTTGTTTTTTTTTTAATTAAATTTTGCATTTTTCAGCCATTATTTCTTCATATATCTTTTTGTCTCCTTCTCCTGCCAATAGACACTTTTCTTGGACTCTAATTAACCACTTAATGTGTTAAGTAGTGCACCACTTGATACTATTCCCAGATCACTGAGGTCTCATTTATCTGTTTTATGTTTCAGATTGTGTTGTTTGTATTGATGCATCTTCAGGTTCACTGATCTTTTCTTTTCCCACGTCTAAGCTGCATTAGTCCCATCCAGTGTATTTTTCCAATTCAGATATCTTGATTTTCATTTTTAGAAGTTCCATTTGGATCTTTATGTCTTCACTATCTCTCCTGACTATATTCCTATTATTTAAAGATCCTTAAACATGTTGAACATATTTGTAATAGTTATTTCAATGTCTTTGCATCCTAATTACACCATCTCTGTCATTGCTGGGCCTTTTTCTATTGATTATTTTTCTTTTTCTGGTTATGTGGTCTTATTTCCTGATCTTTTGCATGTCTAGTAATTTTTTTGGATGTTGAACATTGGGTTGTTAGGTCATTGAACATCTTTACTTCCCTATCCTCCTTTTGAAAAAATGTTGGTTTTATCCTGAAAGGTTATATAGTTACATAGGTGTGACCTCTGGGTCTCCTGAACAGTCACTTTGGATGCTGGGTGTCTTGAAGGCATAATCTGAAAGATCCATAGCTTGACCTTGATCTGAAAAATCCTTGGTAAGAGATTCATAAAATCCTCTCTCTGAGACCAAAGAGTTGCTGTGAGGGGATATGGAATTGAGTTTGCCTGCAGTTGCATGGAGGGACCAAACGTGTGGCTGGCTGCTGAGAAACAGAATGCTCCTGTAAAGACAAGTGGCTGTCAGACAGTGGATGATTAATCACAAAGGCAGTAACTCAGTGTGATACTTGATTCTCTCTGTGACAAGGACTTGACAGGTTTCTGGTCTGCCACATGGATGATGCTGAACTCCCTGGTCCCCGTTAGGATACCATGGCACTGAAGACAGCATCTTCTTAGGACCATCAGCCTACAAATAGCAACTCTGAAGCACTGCTACATTTACTGAAGTAGCTATCCCTCATCACATATTTGCTTATATTCCTGAAATGTATAGAAGTTATTACATGGTTTTACGTTGAGAGACTCCTTTCCAGGTCGTATTTGAAGAAGCCTATTTTGTTTCACTCATTTGAAAATGCTTTTGGTTACAATTTTCATCATTGCCCTGTGTTCAGCACAATAGCTGACTTTGAAAATCTCATCATCTGGGGATGATTTAAGAGGAAAGCAAGGGAGATAGCTTGGAACTATTTCAAATCATGTCACCGTATATATTTACTTCTTCCTGAGCTGGGTAAGTAAGTAACTATGGGTTTAACACCAACAGTATCTGTCTTATAAGATGCTTGCTTCTTCTCACATGGGTATTCAAGTTGGTGTCTGAGGTTATTAAAATGAAGCTTTAAGTCTGACTGCTCTTGTTATTGTGATTTTTACAGCATTCTTCAACACATTCACCCATTCCGTTAGGTCTTGCCAATCATTAGCTCATAGAAACTATTTCCTCTTCTCTCTCTCTGTTTTTAAGCCCAACTTACCTTGGCTTAGTTTAGTTGTTTTGTTAACCTGTGAAATGTAGGTAAGTTTAATGCCTCCAGCACAGGTTGGTCCAGAAATAGATTTCATGGATATTCACTTGCTACAGCAAGCTATCTTTTCTGATATTCACCACGAGGCTCTTCAAAGACTTCCCATTGTTATTTACTTAATGTCTAGGAAGCCACAAACGTGAGCTGACCAATGAGAACAACCAGCAGGTTTACCCTTCTGTGGTCCTGGGTTCTCTGCGCTGTCCCCTGGCTCCAGGCTGTATCTTGTATATATCTTGTATATATCCTGTAGAAGCAATAAGAGGTGGGGGCGGCAGGAGGGGAGAACTTCCCTGGTAGTCTAGTGGTTAAGAATCCTCCTGCCAATGCAAGGGACATGGGTTCGATCCCTGGTCTGGGAAGATCCCACATGTTGTAACTGAGACCTTGTGCTGTAGCCACTAAGCCCCCATGCCGCAACCAACTACTGAGCTCGTGTGCTGCAGCTACTGAAGCCTGCGGGCTCCAGAGCCCGGGCTCCACAAGAGAAGCGCTGCAACGAGAAGCCTGTGTTCCCTGACTAGAGGAAGCCCGTATGCAGCAACAAAGAGCCTGGCACTGCAACAGAGACCCACCCAGTCAACCACAAATGACAGATTATTTTTTTTTAAAGAAGCATAGGGAAAACAATATCTCATTACAGTAAACATTAACCTGTGGTAGAGCTGTTGGGAATTCTGTGTGTGGGGTGCCAGGCAATCAGAGTTGACCTTGGTGCTTATGCTTAAGAGTGCAGAAGCCAATTTCCACTGCCGGTAAGAATTTACTATCCAGGGCACAAAGAGAACAACAAATTAAGGAAGTCGTCATGGAACCTGGAGGAAGCAGACAACGTCAAATTCACCCTTTACAGCATGGAATTCAAGTACCGGAGCCAGAGTACTTTACAGAGCTAGCCAACCGCAGGCCAGAGGTTCGGCGGAAAATGCGCATAGGTGAGGTTTAGAGGACAAAGAAGAACCGTACATCTCTTTCCATCAGAACGCTGCAGAAAAGCTCAGCAGACTTCAGGTCTTGTTTCTAAAGCAGCACGTGTGTGTCTTCTCAGCTATTTATCTAGACAGATCAATAGCAACAAACCTGCAGGTGAAGGGATTACTCTGGACGCCTGTAACTTTTTTTCCTATCTCCCTCCAACCACTGAGAAAACTGCCTCATGAGGCCAACCTTGTGTGACTGTCACCCTAGCCTTTGATACCACCACATTTGTCTTTATTCTCCAAAGAGCTCGTTAACATTTCTGTTAGTGAGATGCTAATTGATTACCAACCTTAATTACTAGGTGCCCAGAACGCCGATTCTTCTGTGCCCCTGAGCTGTGAAAAACTCCATGTGTATTTAATGGCTTGAGGCACGCCCTGATCACACCAAATTTCCAGAAAACGTCAAATTTATGCTGCAGGCACCTGGCCCCCTACCCAGGTCACAGATGATTGTCTAGAGCCGTGCACGTGGTTCATCGGCCATCACAGGTTGAGCCCATCAGATTCTACTTCTCAGGCTTTTTTAACTCGTGAACTAAGCTGCAGCTTCCCTCAGTGGCAGGAGCAGCCTTGTGTGCCCAAAGAATGAGAGGGAGAGACAGAGGTGAAGAGAGACAAAGGGAAGAAGGGAAAGAAAGAATCACTTACAGAGTGAGGCGGGAAATCTGGAACGATGAGACCATCTCTCCATGACTCATGAGAGATGCAGCTGGAAACTCTAATTCTTGGCTCTCAGGCCCCAGGCGCGCCTTCCAGGAGGACTGGCCGTACTTCCTGTCCTGTTGGTCTGTGGGATTCTCCTTATCAAACTGACTTAAGTGGTTTTCTGTCCTTACCACCAAACAGCTGGAACAGAACCCAGAATATGTTAGAAAACATTTCTTGCATTTCAGGCGGGACTGAGGCTTGGGCAGTATTTCATATTAATCATAAAACAGCAACTGAAGCTCATAAACATTTGTCATTTGCACTAAAACCCCATACAGAATTGAAATTCACAGATGTGCTCAAATCTCTTCCCTATAACAGACATTGAATCTGTGCCCTCATTAGCCTGCCATCCACAGGGCCTGTGAAGGCCGAGCAGTGTCTTTCAGATGCATGAAGACCCTCAGTAACCAAGGCACAAAATGGATGTGTCTGGTGGAGAAGAGCCCTTACAAGCCACCTGATGTTTGAGAACTCTCTCCTATCCCATTTGCCACCAGAAGTTATTGGCTCTGTGCTGCTGATAAGCTTCCAGGCCTTCATTTTCCCTGATTTCAGTCATGCACGCCAAGGGGTGCGTCCTTCAGCTTCTGACTTTGACAAACACCTGAGCTGGGCTCCGGCGTACCTGCCACGGCTTTGTGGATTCGGGCTGCTATGCCCTTGTGCCCTGTTTGCCACACCAGCCCCACCCTACCCCGCTGCCTCCTACCTGGGACCTGCCTGGAGGCTCTGCGGAGTCTGGGCTGGGGTCAGGCCTCTTCCACAGCAGAGGGAACATGAGACGTGTATTCTCCAGACATCTTAAGGTTCTGTTCGCTCTTAGGAGTCTGTGACCCCAATAAATAATGTTCTTTCGTGAGCCATATTTGTTTAAGAACCTGTTTCTCGATGGAACTAGATGTCGTTGGTTAATTTTAACTTCACTGCAGATAAAATGTTAGCCATACTTGATTTGACCTCTTATGTCTATTGTGGCCATTTCATAGGTCACTCTGACTTGATGAATATGTTGCTGCTGCTGCTAAGTCACTTCAGTCGTGTCCGACTCTGCGTGACCCCATAGACGGCCTCCTACCAGGCTCCTCTGTCCCTGGGATTCTCCAGGCAAGAACACTGGAGTGGGTTGCCGTTTCCTTCTCCAATGCATGAAAGGGAAAAGTGAAAGTGAAGTCGCTCAGTCGTGCCCGACTCTGCTTCTCTCCCCAAGACTCTGTCTAAAAACTTGGTCTCTTCAAGTTTCGGATCAATAAAAAAAGAAGGAAGGAAGGAAGGAAGGAAGGAAATCATCACACTATGATTCTTTGCTTCTTGAAGAAGGTTAACAGCTGCACGTGGCTTTCATTACCAACTTGTTGGTTTGCTATTAGTGTGAGCACTGGTCTAGTCACGGTGATGTAAGACCCACACTCCTTCCCACAGGAGCTTAAAATCCAGTAAAGAAAGAAATGTGAAGATTCTTGTTAAGCATAAAGAACTGGAATCAAAAGGTGTTTCTTGCTAATTTCTGCTGAGAGAAGGTAGAAACCCATGGAAGCCTTCTCAAAAAGTAGCAAATGTAACTGGGACTGATGACTGATCCAAGGAGCTCTGCCAAGCAGAGGGTCATGACTCAGAAGAGAGACCCCAGCCCCCACGCACCTCTTCAGTCAGGTGTCCTGAGCAAGGCACACACCGGACAACTCCACACAGTGGCCTTGGTTGGCCCAATAGCAAAACAAAACAAAAGCACCGCCCTCTCATGCTGGCAAAATCCCAAACTCCCAGAGAAATAACATCGGAATATATTGATTCTTGCCTGAAACTCCTGTTTTAGTGCGCTCTATAGACCAGTGCCACATTGCAAGCTCTTTCTGCTTGTCCGCAAGAATGTGTACAGGAACTGAGAGCAAGTGTTGAGAAACTCTTATAGCAATCTGATCTCGGTGCAACATTTTACTTTTACAAAAGTGCCCGTCTGCCAAGAATGGGAAATTCAAAAAACGGGTCCATCACCACACTCACCACAGATAGTTTCGCAAGCACTGCTCTGCCACAGTGTTCAAAGAGGAAAAGGCACTTTACTTCCTGCTTTAAAAAGAGAATCGTGTGACATTTCCTCTTCCTGTTCAGTGTGTGGAGTGTCTTCAGTGTGTTTGCATGAAGACAGGGACTCAGGAGGGACAACCAAAAACGCAACTAATAACACAACTGGTCTCACAAGAAGACTGAAGTATCACCTCATCTCTGTTTTTTTTTTTTTTAATTTATAGTGTGATATAGTGTGTGTGCTCAGTCACGTCCAACTCTTGCAACCCCATGGACTGTAGCCTGCCAGAGTTAGGGTTAGGGAAAATTAATTTCTCACTTACCATTTTATGACTAAAATTAAACATAGGTCAAATATACACTAGTGCTGAGCTTTCCCTTTAATCATGCTTAATTGCACCTAAGGCTAGCTCCTGATAAGAGAAACACATATTTATCTTATTTAGCTATAAAATATGAATATTTTATAACATTTTCACCAAGTATCACCTCATCTCTGTTTTTTTTTTTTAATTTATAGTGTGATACAGTGTGTGTGCTCAGTCATGTCCAACTCTTGCGACCCCATGGACTGTAGCCTGCCAGGCTCCTCTGTCCATGGGATTTTGCAGGCAAGAGTACTGGATGGAGTGGGTTGCCATTTCCTCCTCCAGGGAATCTTCAAGTAAGTCATAAATGTGTCTACTTAGATTCACACACTGAAAGTTCCAGAATATTTGTGCAGCTTTTTAGGTTTTCACCCCCGTTGTCAGTTTGCACCAAGCCCTTCTCACCACCTAGCCCCGGGGCCCTTCCCTCAAAGCTGGCCCAGCAGAGAGGCCAGCACCCACAGGAAGTCCACGGACATGCTGAGAGGTGGACACAAGCTGAGACTGGCAGGTACATGGGGTGGTTCCCCAGTTGTTCCCCAGGTTCTGTCTTTGGGGATGACAGTGAGAACAGAACATGGGACCAGCGAAGTCTCAAGCTTCTGGGTTTGTCCATATGGACATGTTGATGTATGCTAAGGAGCAATGCAGCCAAGTTGTATGCTGTCCATGAAGCCCCCTAATGTTACTGGTTTGACCTTCACTCCACCTTTTCAAACTCAAGGGTGAGCAAAACAGAACAGTAAAACGCTATACTCATAGTTTTAACCACCAACCTGTATTTGGTTCTGTCTAGATGTTCCATCTGAGGTTTTATAAGTTAGAAGCAATAAATATTCTTTGTTTACAAAAAGGCTATTTCAGTGGAAACAATATTTCTGTACTTCAGGAATGCTTCTTAGAACACATCCCATGTTTAAATAAGCTGTTGTTGTTGTTTAGCCTCTAAGTCATGTCTGACTCTTCTGTGACCCCATGGACTGTAGCCCGTCAGGCTCCTCCATCCATGGGATTTCCCAGGCAAGAATACTGGAGTGGGTTGCCATTTCCTTCTCCAGGGGATCTTCCTGACCCAGGGATCAAACCCGTCTAGCATTTAAAAATGGTGCTAATTTATATGTAGTTCCTTCTAATTAGTTTGTTGCATTCATCATACAACTGAATTAAAGACAAAAACACCCAATACCTCGTCCCCTAAAATCTTCTGTTTTGATGTTTTCCCCCAAACACAGTAACTACTGAAGAGTCTTATATCTTACTTTCATTATTATCATATTTAAATGTTTTTCACAATTTGGTCTTGCCCCACTATTTAAAGAATTCTTTTCCTACCCTGCCCCATCCCCCAGCCAGTTAAGGATAAACATCATGGGTTGATAACGTGACAAGCTGCCCATGCCATGCTAAGTTACTTCAGTCGTGTCAGACTCTGTGTGACCCCGTGGACTGTAACCCGCCAGGCTCCTCTGTCCATGGGGATTCTCCAGACAAGAATACTGGAGTGGGTTGCCATGCCTTCCTCCAGGGGGATCTTCCCGACCCAGAGACCAAACCCAGGTGTCCTGAACTGTGGGCAGATTCTTTACCGACTGAGCCACCAGGGAAGCCCAAGGGTTATGAAAACCCATAGATGCAGGTAAGGGCTGTAGAGATCAAGTACTAAAGGCCGTAAAGATCCTGCTTCGTGTGGCTCTCAAGGTATCACAAAGCCCCTCAGTCTGAGCTCGATACTCTTCAGCTCTTCACCCAGAGGACAAAATGGCAGCAGGCCCAACACTGGCTTATGTGGTACAGGCAGGTGAATGTCCCCATTACAGACAAATCTAAATGTTAGTTTCATAGACCACAGCATCTAACATACCTCCTTTTTATTTACAGTAAACATATGGAAACATGAGAAAACATTAGCATCAAACATGTTAATAAGTAAGTCATTCTTAGAAGGGGTTTGTAACTTTGAAATAGTATCCCATTAGCCAAGATTTTAAGTTACTCTGTATTTGCCGAAATATAAAACAGGACTAGCAAAGTACCTCCAAAATAAAGACTGCCAAAATAAACTGGAAAAGTATTCCCAAAATAGAGACGACCAGAAGTTAGTGAGCCTGACTGTTAGTTGTCTACGGTTGCTGTAACACGCACCACAAACTTAGCAACTTAACATGTTTATCATCTCACAGGTCTCTAGGTTAGAGGCCTGACACAGGTTCCACGGGGCTAAAATCAAAGTGTTGGCAGGGCCTCATTGCTGCCTGAGGATCTAGGGGAGAACATGTTCTCTGGCCTTTTCTAGCTTCCAGAGGCCGCCCACGGTCTTCGGCTTGTGGCTCCTTCATGTAACTGCAGTAACGTCCTCCTTGTAGCTGCTGCAATGAACAAAACCGGCTGCCTTGCCTCTGTCTCTCATTGTTCATCGCTTCCTCCTATCTGCCCCCTGACTGATCCTCTCCCAAGTCCCCTCTTCTACTTTAAGGACCCTTGTGATTACGCTGGGCCCACCTGGAGAACCCAGACCACTCTCTCTATTTCAAAGTTAGTGGATTAGTACCTTAGCTCCACCTGTGACCTTATTCTCCTTTGCCATTTAACCCAACCTATTCACAGGTTCCCGGGATTAGAATACAGATATGGGGGCGGGGGTGGGGGGGGCAGGGTGGGCATGAGTTCTACCTACACACATTAAATACACATGTAAATACACATTAAATACACCAGTTTAATAATTTTGTGACAGTTCAATAACTGTCATTGAGTTGCCTTAATTTGTAGAATGTATCTTTTTGGTCTATGTAAAACAAACTGACCAGATGTAACAGTTTAAAAAAATAAGTAAAAAGATATAAAACAAATTGTACAACATTACAAAGTAGTGGCTATGTGTATGTATGTGTTTAGATGTGTATATATAAAACTATACATGTATACATGCATGTGAGTATAAACACACACACATGCACAATTTTAAAGTTAATCAAAGGGTTCTGGAAAATCAATATACCACAGAGATTCTTGGGAAGGTAATGCTTATAAAATAAGGCCATGTTTATGAAGATCCCAAATCAGTCAAAGACAAGATTCCTAATGAAGAACATAAAGATTATAGCCAGAAATTCTTTCCCTTTAGTCCTTTTCCCGTAGTCCTTCTCTTCTCACTTTTTTCCTGTTGTTGTTCTTGTTCAAACTAAATGTGCCCTACTGTGTGTGAAGTGACCAGAGTTTCACAAACAAGGGCAAGCCACCAGCCCACAAACCCGTTAGTGCAGCTGCGCTGGAGGAAACCGTGAGAACAGAGGAAAGGCGCCGTGGGGTCCCCTGTCCAGGGTTCCTGTGCTCCTGAGAGGGGCGTCCCGACTCCTTCCCCGGCAGCAATGCTAGCTTTGGTTTTCTAGAAACAGTACTTGCAAGGGTGACTTCTGTCACTGGCGAGAGCTGGTGCCCAGTCCAGCCTGACTTAAAAGACAGGAATGTGGTAGTGGCGGTCGTTCTCGGTCAGCAGGGAGATCTCCGGCCACTCCCTGAGCGACTCCTCTGGGTAGCAGACTTCAAAGTCTCTGGAGTTAAACTTGAACAGTCTGAACACTTTTATCTTTACTTCCAGGGAGTATCCGAGTATAAACATATCAATCTGCGGGGAGGAGATGAAAGAAAGGTCACGGGTGCACATTCCCAAATGCCCGCCTCCCCTCTCCAGCGGAGGGAGAGTGTTCTGAAGCTCGTGAGATGATGGGCTCGTGGCCAGACCCACATGTGAACCGTGTGTGGGTGTGGAATTGGGGACAGACATGGAAGACGTCTGCATGGGAGGCAGGGGACAAACAGAGAAAGGTCTCTGTAGGGGAATCACAGGGCAAGCTGTTTGGAAAAAATATAAAGGAATGCTTGTAATAAGAGTTATCCTGCTTTCCAACTTTTTTAAAAAAATCATTTTAAATGAATTAATTTTTCTTAAAATGTCAGGTAATTTTGAGTACCTCCTAGGAAAGCAAAGCAAAACAAAGCCCCTTTGCTATGGGCATAGAAAAGCATTGTCTGGACTTTCAAAGTTTCAATAACTTCTGTTTACCTGCACTAAGTAACCACATGCTTTCCCAAATGTTATCTCAGTTTGCAGCTGGACTTCCTGCCAGGTAACCTCTATAGTGGGAGAGTCTGCTCCCACCTGAGAGGCAGCGTGAAGGTCAGACAGGTGCCCGGCTCGCTGGCCACCGAGCTGCGAAGACACAGCAGCTGGCATAGGGCAGGAAGGCTTATATCACTCTTCCTGACTGGAGGGCAGTAATACCCACCCACCACCTCTTTGCAGGATTCCCAGGTGGCTCAGTGGTAAAGAATCGCCTGCCAATGCAGAAGACCCAGGTTCGATCCCTGGTCCAGGAAGATTCCCTGCAGGAGGCAATGGCGACCCTCTCCAGTATTCTTGCCTGGAGAAGTCCACGGACAGAGGAGCCTCGTGAGCCACAATCCATGGGGTCGCACAGAGTCGGACGTGACTGAAGCGACTCAGCATGCATGCCACTCTTTGCAGCTGGTTTTATCACTGCTGACAGTAAACTGCAATCACCTACATGCTGAAGTATTGCCAGCATTGTCCCTCATCAGACACACGATTCTTCTGCCCCGTTTACCTGCTCCAGTCCACATGTGTCGCCAACAGAATTCAGGTGATTCATCATGAAGCTCAAGGGGTCAGATGAGGTTTCCCGGGTAAACAGGAGTCGAAAAAGACTGGGGATGACCTTTTTGGTCTTCATTTGTTCATAAACCTCGGTGACTTGATAGAGCATGATGAACTTCAGGGCCTCGTAAAGTTTACATTCCAGGAGAGCGTCAGAAAAAAGGATGTTGCACATACTTCCTCTCTTGTGATAATCTTTAATTCCACTAAATTCAGTCCACTAGAAACACAGATGTTAAGTGAAACTTAGAAAGGAAAGGTCAATCACATACCATTGCATAATCTTTAAAGTACTTGTAAAACAAACCAGGGATTAATGAGGGGCCCCATTAACTTTTCATTTCATATATTTTGACACTGACTGTTGTAACCCTAAGTATTGATTACTTTTACAACAACAAAGTAGTTTAGATATTTTTTCAAAAATACACTGCCTCCTAGGTAGAATACTAAAGAAATCAGCCTCCTAAAGCTACCTCTAAGGATGCTGGATTACACAAAGGATAGTCCAGTGACAAAGAGTACTAATTAGCATTCTTCACCACTAGCATTCTTCACCACTTCACCACTGGAGTATAAAGCAATCTATGGGTATTTGCTCATTAAATCCTCATAATAACAGTACAGGGTTGAGACTACTCATTTTATTAGTTTTACAGATCAGAAAGCCGTGGCACTGAAATGGCATTTCCCAAGGAGGACTCATTTCAACAATCTAAAATCTGTGTCTAGTAAAAAGCAGGAAAAACTCTTAGTCAAATGATAATATCTGTGCTGTCCCTGAGTTACTAACAGGGTGCATTCCAAAGGGCATCTTCCACTGTCTTGTCTGGACCTCACACCACATTTTTCTAGAAAAACAGAAGTGTGATTGTTAAGGTTGGTTGGCTAGTTAGCCACAACTGGCCTAACAGCCGTGTAGAACAACATTGCTCTCGATCATTACTTGGGAGGAGAACGAAGAGCAGGAAAGGAAATGGTCAGTTACTAGATGAGTGTTTCTGCCTGCACCTCCTTCTCACGGGACATACAGCGACATGCCTGACACAAGAGGCAAGCGGCTGCGTGTGGGATGCACGCTTTTATTCTTCATCTTTTTCCCCTGGAGACTCACCTGTGTTTTCAGTAATTCCACACATTTCCGTAATTTTCCAAACACATTGGAACCCGTATACTTCTCAGGACCAAAACTGTACTGCTGGATCCAATTACAACCTTGCGAAAAGAGCAGTTTTTCAGGAAGCTTGAAAAGGAAGTAGATGCCAACAGTGGTCAGTGTCTCAGCGTGTCTGACACACAGCTCGGAATATGGCACAGCAGGTAATCTTATCTCATTCAGAATTCGTCAGTGTAAAAGATTGTAATGGCAGTTAAGTAAAACATAGTCTCTTTTTAGATTTGTGGATTGATTTGGATCACCTTCTTGATTCACAGTTTCACAACAGATGAAAATGTGAATGAACACTATGTCTACAGAAACAATCTTTTTACATAAAACACTTCCCAGACTTCCTAGGTATATCCGTTTAGAAATTATGTTTAACCAAACAGCATTAGAGTAATTGGCCAACCCACTACATCAGGGAACACATGGATTATAGAAGGATGCTTTCTGTGGTTCAAACCTAGCTCTTCACTGGTCTGCTGAGAGGTTACTCAACCAGCGCTAGTTTTGTTACCTCTTAGCGCATCCTCCACCGTAAATGAAGGACAATCCTATCCATTTTTCAGGATTAAATATGATCATGGCATGCATAAGAATCTGATCCATTGTGGGTATCTGATCCATCTTCCACCCCGCTGAGCTTGTGGAACCCAGGGTCTTGGCTATGCTCTCTGTCCTCAGCAACTAGCAACAGGGCTGGCACAAGCATACACTTGACAACTGTTACGTTAAACTAAACCACCAATAAAACAACTCTAAATAAAAGATGTTATGGAAATGTGGAGTTATACATATGCATATACTTTATATTTCTTTGCTTCTCCATCCTTAAATGTGCATCTGTGGTTAGGCATATCGTTGTTGTCATTCAGTTGCTAAGTCACGTCTGACTCTTTGTGCCCCATGGACTGCAGCACACCAGGTTTCCCTGTCCTTCACTATCTCCTAGAGTTTGCTCACACTTATGTAATAGGCATATTACATTAAAAAATATTAAGGTTATTTATCAAGAATATATTGCCTGGCACTGTCAAGAAAATGAAAAAAAAAAAAAAAAAGGCACTGGCTGGGTGAAAATCTTTGCAAATGACGTATCTGATAAAGCACTAGTATTCAGAATATATAAAGAACCCTCAAAACTCAATTTAAAAAATTGGGCAAAGGATTTGAACTAAGACTTCTCCAAGGAGGCAATGTGGGTGGCAAATTAGCACCTGAAAAGATGTTCAATATCACTACCAGTTAGAGGAATGCAAACCAAAAGCAGTGATACAAATGCATGCTTATTAGAATGGCTAAAAAGCAAACAAAAAATCTGAGAATGTAGCACAACTGGAACTCACATGTTATTGGTGGGAAGGCAAAATGGCAGAGACACTTAGGAAAAGACTTGGCAGGTTCTTACAAAGCTAAAGAAAAACCTATCATGTGACCCAGCAATCTCATTCCTAAGTATTTACCCAAAAGGAATGAAAACTTACATTCATACAAAATCCTGAATTGGAATATTTGTAACAGTTTTATTCATAACTGTTAAAAACTGGAAGCAATCCACATATCCTTCAACTTAAGCATGAATGGATAAACAAGATGTCTTCTATTCATATGAAGGAACACCACTCAACAATAAAAGCACTGAACTACAAATCCATGGAACAACACAGATGATCTGCAAATGCATTATGCTAAGTGAAAAGGGCAGATTCAAAAGTCTACACAATGGGGCATTCCATTTCTCTGACCTTCTGGAAAAGGCAAAACTAAAGGGACAGAAAACATTATCAGTGGATGCCTAGGGTGAGAGACGGACTGACCAAAAAAGGATATGAGGGCATCTTTGGGATGGAGCTTACACACTGTGCTTGTCAATGCTCAAATAGCCAGAGCAGAAAAGTAGATTAAGGGACCACTTTACTTAGAAAAGACAGACGCCCTTCTCAAGAAAAAATGCTGGCATTACAAACAAAATTGAGTACGACTATCTGAGATGATTTCTTTGCAAACTGGCATGAGAGACAGAGGATTGAGCTAAAGGACCTTCAATCCCCTGACACCTTGTGTACAATACAAACCACCCGCAGAAGACCCCGGACTCTGTGTTGCAGTTCCCATCAGCATGACTTTTGCCAAATTTCCAGTGTTAGGACCTAACGTACCTTCACGATATCTTTTTCTTTCATCCAGGATGGGAAAGCGAGGCCCCGGCTGAAGATCTGAAACAGCACCGACCTCAGGGCATCGTAGTTGTCTCTCCTGACTTGTCGAACACATTTAATATGCCGCCGCCAAAACAGCTCCTCGTAAGCCTATTGGCACCAGAGGAAAAAGCCATTCTTAATTCCACTGGACAAGAGACTAAAGGAAGCTAATTCATGGCATCTTTAGCAAGGCGCTACTCCCAAATCGGACAACAGAAACAGAACCAGTATGGGTTATGGATGCGACCACGTGTAATTTTCAAGTGACCTGTGTGTGTACAGAGTCCATGGGACGCTATTTTAGTTGACAACTTCCTGGAAGCCCAGAGTCAGGAAATGTCATTGCGGGGAGAGGATGGCTACAACCTGACTGCAGTGAAAACTACTATATGTACTTTTAAGTCCATGCTAAAGAGTAATCGAAAAGTACTTCTTTTTCCTTTTTGACTTTTTTTGGTTTTTGCTAGTGACAAGGTTGGACAACACAGCTGGGGATATTTACCAAGACTGGTCTGATGGAAAGTTCTAAAAAAATCCTCAAAATATTTTATGTCAAGGTGCCTGATCCCTTCAAGGACAGAAGTCTCCAATGCATGTGCAGATTAAAAATATATCTTATTTGGTTGCACCGGCTCTTAGTTGCAGCATGTGGGATCTTTAGTTTTGGCGTGTGGGAGCTAGTTCCCTGACCATGGATTGAACCCAGGCCTCCTGCACTGGGAGTCTTAGCCACTGGACCACCAGGGAAGCCCCTTGCAGATGTTTTAATAGCCCTGGCCAGGAGAGAGCTGAAAAGGGTACGATGCTCAAGTGTTCTGAAGTTACAGGCCTAATTTACCCAAGTCCTCAAAGGCCCCAGCGCTAAGTGAAAGGCCTGAAGGTGATGCCTAGCGGCTGTTTGGCTTTTAACGGCAGCCACAGTTGTTTCTGGCTCCATATTTGCTAAAGCACAGTGGAATGAGAGTTTCCTGATTTTTACACACTAAGTCTCCATCCACCACGACCGGAATAAACAGACACACACCTTCCTCATCAGCTTGGCATGGGGTGTATCTCCTTTCCACTCTCTTGCACAATAACTGAGTAAATCAACTTCCGCCTCCACGCTGAGGTTTCCTGAACCAAATTGAAAATACATGGTGGTGAATTTTCCCTTCCCTTTCCCTTCTGGAATCCTCTCTTAAAACAAGGAAACACAGGCATGAACATATTTACTTTTGAATCTTCTCTGCAGATATCCAATCCACCTAAAAGATAAATGGAAATAATAACATCAAAATTCTATTTTGAACAGCAAGGGCATTTTTGAAATTTAAAGATGACAGAGCCACATACCATTTCAGCCGGTGCCCTAAATGCATATGCAGCCTTCTGAAGTAGCTGAGGATGGCTGCCAGAAGTGAAACTGCCAAGGTCACCAACCCCTTCACCACTCTCCACGCGGTATCTAAGGCTTGGCTGGTGACTAGTGTCCAGGAGTGAACTTGGTCATTTCCTACAAAAAAGTAATAATAATACTGTAGCACACAGGGAACTATATTCAACAACCTGGAATAAACCATAATGGAAAAGAATATAGAAAAGTATGTATATATGTGTATAACTGACTCACTTTGCTGTACAGCAGAAATTAACACTGTAAATCAACTAGACTTCAATAAAAAAATAATCATGAAGTACAATTACACAAGCCTGCTTTATTTAAGGAGAAGAAAATACACTGGATAATTTTACCTGTAAAGAGTCATCATTGATTTAGATAGACATTTTTAGAGCATTTAAAAATTCAGTCTAAATATTGAATAATCAGTGTCATACATATCTTTGTCCTACATAATTCAAGAGGAATAGGGAACATAAAGAGCATGGGTTTCAGAATCCCTCAAAGCTGAATATAAAACCCATCTTCCCCTGCTTATTCAGCTGTGTGACGGTGGGATCCTTCACTTCTATGACCCTAGACTCCAATCCCAAAGAAAGGCAATGCCAAAGAATGCTCAAACTACTGCACAATTGCACTCATCTCACACGCTAGTAAAGTGATGCTTAAAATTCTGCAAGCCAGGCTTCAGTAATACATGAACCATGAACTTCAAGATGTTCAAGCTGGTTTTAGAAAAGGCAGAGGAACCAGAGGGCAAATTGCCAACATTTGCTAGATCATGGAAAAAGCAAGAGAGTTCCAGAAAAACATCTATTTCTGCTTTATTGACTATGCCAAAGCCTTTGACTGTGTGGATCACAATAAACTGTGGAAAATTCTGAGAGAGATGGGAATACCAGACCATGTGATCTGCCTCTTGAGAAATCTATATGCAGGTCAGGAAGCAACAGTTAGAACTCGACATGGAACAACAGACTGGTTCCAAGTAGGAAAAGGAGTACGTCAAGGCTGTATATTGTCACCCTGCTTATTTAACTTCTATGCAGAGTACATCATGAGAAACGCTGGGCTGGAAGAAGCACAAGGTGGAATCAAGATTGCCGGGAGAAATATCAATAACCTCAGATATGCAGATGACACCACCCTCACGGCAGAAAGTGAAGAGGAACTAAAAAGCCTCTTGATAAAGGTGAAAGAGGAGAGTGAAAAAGTTGGCTTAAAGCTCAACGTTCAGAAAATGAAGATCATGGCATCCGGTCCCATCACTTCATGGGAAATAGATGGGGAAACAGTGGAAACAGGGTCAGACTTTATTTTTGGGGGCTCCAAAATCACTGCAGATGGTGATTGCAGCCATGAAATTAAAAGACGCTTACTCCTTGGAAGCAAAGTTATGACCAACCTAGAGAGCATATTCAAAAGCAGAGACATTACTTTGCCAACAAAGGTCCATCTAGTCAAGGCTATGGTTTTTCCAGTGGTCATGTATGGATGTGAGAGTTGGACTGTGAAGAAAGCTGAGTGCCGAAGAATTGATGCTTTTGAAATGTGGTGTTGGAGAAGACTCTTGAGAGTCCCTTGGACTGCAAGGAGATCCAACCAGTCCATTCTAAATGAGATCAGTCCTGGGTGTTCTTTGGAAGGAATGATGCTAAAGCTGAAACTCCAATACTTTGGCCACCTCATGCGAAGAGTTGACTCATTGGAAAAGACCTGATGCTGGGAAGGATTGGGGGCAGGAGGAGAAGGGGACAACAGAGGATGAGATAGCTGGATGGCATCACTGACTTGATGGACGTGATTTTGAGTGAACTCCGGGAGTTGGTGATGGACAGGGAGGCCTGGCGTGCTGCAATTCATGGGGTTGCAAAGAGTCGGACACGACTGAGTGACTGAACTGAACTGTCCTGACTATAAAATGAGAGTCAAAATACTGACCTCGCTGGACAACGAGGGAATGAAATTAGTTAAGAACCAGCCCAGTGCACCTCACCCTATGCAGAAGATCTGTTAAATCCAAGAATGATCAAGAGGGTCTGCTCAGCACCCAGCCCTAACCCTGGGGACCTCAGGCCATGCCACCCCGACCCTGCCTATGCTGATACTCCTCGGTCATGACGGGCCATGACACAGGGCATCACCTGAGCAAGGACAAGGCTCAGACTGCAGGCACGGAGAGAGACATCATTTCCAGAAAGGGGGCCACTTAGAAGAGATGTGCATGGACCTAGGTATGCAGCTTACAGGGTCCACTACGATTCCTCATGTGACCAGAGGGATAATTCATTGGCCGAGAGAGCTCAAACTGGGAACTTGCAATATTTTACTATCTGCAACATATTCCTAATTGTAATATGTTCGAAAATGTAAAATGCCGAAGTACAAATGAGGAAGAGAACTTTTGAACAGTCGCCAAATCTGCTGGGGTTCATTGTGAAGCAGTTCCCTCCCTTAGTAAAAAAAAAAAAAAAGTCCAATGATTAACTGGAGTCAAAGCCTCACAGATTTGGAATTTACAATTTTAATCATAAGCAATAAAGTTGATATGCATTCTCTAGAAGGAAATATATATACTCTCAATAAAGAAAGGATATATCACATACCCTTTAAGATGTTTCCCCCATGCTAACATCTTAAAAAACTATGGACAAGTACATTTTCAAGAGCAGGTGCGTATCTGTTCAGAACAATTGATTAGCTGCTAATTATATATTTACTCTTGCCTAGACATTTATGAAAAATTTTAATGAATTGTTTCAAAATGTAAGCTGTAATGCATTTGCACCTATAAGGTAAGATTTTTACTAAAAAGTCTATGGTATTCCTCTGAAAGGATGTGTAACATCACAGTAAAAAGGCAGATCATCGTATGTGCACATAGTCACTGACTGGTTGATGAGCATTTGGATTGTTTCTGCATTTTTCACTCTTACAAACATTCCCCTCCACCAGTCCTGTGGACTCATGGTGTCTTTCAGGATAATTTCTAGAAGAGGGAACTCTGGGTCCAGATATGTGCACACTTTCAGCTGTGACAGATGTTGCCAGAATGCCTCCCGAAGCAAACCGTCAGTTACCACTCCCACCACACAGATGAGCCTCAGTTTCCCTAAAGCCCAGGACTGGTGATGCTTTTCTCACGGTAACACAGTCACCTTTCTTCTTCCATGAGGAGCCTTTTAGAGCAGTGGTCCCCAACCCTTTTGACACCAGGTTTCATGGAGGAATTTGTTTCCACAGACTAGGGAGGGGGAATGGTTTGGGGATGATTCAAGCACATTTACTGTGCACTGTATTTCTGTTGTTACGTCAGCTCCACCTCAGATCCTCAGGCATTAAACCCTGGAGGTTGGGAACCCCTACAGAGCATCTGCCTACATCCCACTGGGTTGTCCTGGTTTTCTGTGGACATGGAGTGCTTGCAGGCCCTGGCCGGGGCCTCCATTGGGCACGGCTCTCATTGGTCACAGACTCCAACCAACATTCTTAAAAGGTACTGCCCTGCCCCTTGGGGCATTTGAGACCCCTGAAATGGGGGTTTCTCCTGAGCCTGAGCCCTCTCAGAAGCTGCCAGGGCCACCATGGGGACCCACCGCAGACTATGGTCTCCTCACATCCACATCTGCACCCACATGCATGGACTTCCCTAGCCTCCTGCCCTAATCCTCAAAATTAAACTCGGCCTCCAAACTTGGAGAAAGGACGATCTGATCAACTTATCAGAAAAAATCATGTGAGGGCTAAACAGTCCCTTCTCGGGAAAAATGGGAACAGCAGCCTAAAGTCCTTGTATTCACTCGGCCCAGGGCACCCACAGGTGTCAGTCAATAACTCAGACAAAGGAGGGCCAGGGAGTGGACCGTGGGCGCTGCTGTGGGTACCAGCAGGACTTGAGCCTGCAGTTCAGAGACGACTGGAGGTGTTCATGCAACTTCATATGCAAACATTATCAGGAGTGTGGCTTCTCAGTGAAAGGAGAGGAGACACAATGTTTTAGCAGGAAAAAGTATGATTTTTAATTAAATTATTTAAAAGAGCTACAATTTGAGCTTTGTGTCGGACTCTGTGGCAAGTGTTTTATACGAATTGTCTCATTTGCTCCTGCCCTGGTCCTGTCATACATGGGGTGGGGGACTCCATGCCCCCAAGTGTCTGTTCCTTAACCCCGGTGGGCAGGGCAGGATCCCCCAGTGCCAGGATGCAGGGAGCGCTGTTACCATTACCCTGGTAACACGGAGCCCTCTCCTGGAGCTGCTGGATGATTGAAGGAAATACTGAGGTCGCGGTCAGGGGCACAGGAAGTACCCAGCCCATGTTCATTATTATTTTAACACCTGAGGACACTTCGAGGGAGAGAAAGATTAAATAACCCGCAAAGCTGGAGTCCAACCCCGGGCAAGGCCATGCTGGATGCCATATCGCTCCCCTACTTGCCTCTGAAGGACAGAGCTGAGTGGACCCTTAATCAGCTCTGCTACAGCAAGTGGAAAATAGACTCTTTAAAAAGAAAATAATAAAAAAATTATCCTGTAACAGGATTACAACTCCAAATGACAGACACAGAGGAGAACAACACAAGTGAGGCGCTGAGCAGAAGACTATCATGATCACAGCTTTGATGATCTCGTGAGTCAGATCTCATTTCCCCAAAAGCAGCTGAGAGGGGATAAGATCTTCCCTGTCAGACTCTGCCTGGGATCCCCCTGGGCCAGCCAGACAGACGGAAGTCAGCACCCGCCCGCCCCACTTCCCCTCCACTACCCGGCACCCTCCCGAACGAGCTAGCCTTCGGGGGGAGCCCCCTGGGCTAACAGGAAAAGAAGTTCCACCATCAGGGAGTCAGTCTTTCAACATAATCAACAGAGGAGGGAGAACGAGGGTCAGAAACAAGGGGAACTGGGGGGTGGGGGGTGGTTCTGGCAGTGAAGAAAAGTGCTACAGGGAATTATGGATTTGATCCTTTTTAAGGCTCATCAAGAAATAAAAACGAGATTTCTTTTTAACACTTTTGGGCTGGACCACCTGGGTGGTGGCTGAAAATGAGGCAATATATAAAGCACAGAACATTTCTGTGATGCGGGAAAGTGGGTGAACTAGGTCTCACACACTCCCCACAACCCCATCCCCAGCATTACCATCTGCAGAGACCCCATTTCTCCCACCACCACCACCACCACACACACACACACATATGCCCGAAAGGAATACCCAGGGAGCTGCAATCTCCTTCGGTGATGATACCAGAGCCTCCTGCAGCCCAGAGTGTGTCCATCTTGACACTAGCATCCCACCTGTGACCGATGAGACCACTGACTACGACTGAAAAAATGAAAAGCTCCTGGATTTTTTTTGTGTGGTAAAATTCTACTTAGAATTTTTTCTTTCCATTCGCTAAAATGTACCAAAACTGAAATAATTCAAACAGGAAACCAAAAAGAAAAAAAACAAACCTGAAAACAAAACTTAAAAAGACACAGAAGAGCCGGAAACTTGAGTGATGACACTGATAGCACTTTTGCCCTGAGGTTCAGGCTTACTCTCCTGGAGACCCCAGGGTCTGGCTGGCCTCCTGGCTGTGGTGGTGATGGGGCTGAGCCGGCCCTCCAGTCCTCCAGCCCATCCACTCCCCCCAGGTCACCCCAGGGCGTCACTCCCCCCACCCTCAGCTCCTCTGCCCCGCTGGGCCCGGCCCACTGACATGCTCCTGAAGCAGAGGCAGCAGATCAAGGGCTACAGAGCGGGCCTGGGGGCTGGGAGGTGGAAGCTAGGCCTGAGCTACAAGACAGAAAAGGCAGTTTAATTTAGATGTTTGGGACAGATCACATGGTAAGATCACCTTGTTAAAAACTTCAAAGTCCTGCCTTACAGCCAACCTAACTCTGCTCCTTGGATGGCATTATTAACTCAATGGACACGAATCTGAGCAAACTCCAGGAGACAGTGAAGGGCAGGGAAGCCTGGTGTTGCAGTCCACAAGGGAGCAAAGAGTCAGACAACGACTGAGCGACCGAACAACAGCAGCCCTTGGAACTCTGCTCAATGTGATGTGGCAGCCTGGATGGGAAGAGAGTTCAGGGGAGAACGGATACTTGTTTATGTATGGCTGAGTCCCTTCGCTATTCACTCGAAACTATCACGACATTGTTAATTGGCTATACTCCGTCCATTTAACCCAGAAAGCCGGGAGGAACCAAAGAACCTCTTGATGAAAGTGAAAGAGGAGAGTGGAAAAAGCTGGCTTAAAACTCAATATTCAGAAAACAAAGATCATGGCACCCAGTCCCATCACTTCATGGCAATAGATGTGGGAAAAAAGGAAACAGTGGCAGATTTTATTTTCTTGGGCTCCAAAATCACTGAAGATGGTGACTACAGCCATAAAATTAAAAAACACTTGCTCCTTGGAAGAAGAGCTATGACAAACCTAGACAGTGTATTAAAAAGCAGAGACATTACTTTGCTGACAAAGGTCCATCTAGTCAAAGCTATGGTTTTTCCAGTAGTCATGTATGGATGTGAGAGTTGAACCATAAAAAAAGCTGAGCACTGAAGAATTGTTGCTTTTGAACTGTGGTGTTAGAGAAGACTCTTGAGAGTTCCTTGGACTGCAAGGAGATCCAACCAGTCCATCGTAAAGGAAATAAGTCCTGAACATTCATTGGAAGGACTGATGTTGAAGCTGAAGCTCCAATCCTTTGGCCACCTGATGTGAAGAATGGACTCACTAGAAAAGACCCTGATGCTGGGAAAGATTGAGGGCAGGAGGAGAAGGGGATGACAGAGGATGAGATGATTGGATGGCATCACCGACTCGATGGACATGAATTTGAGTATGTTCCGGGAGTTGGTGATGGACAGGGAGGCCTGGCATGCTGCTGTCCATTTGGGTTGCAAAGAGTTGGACACGACTGAGCGACTGAACTGAACTGATACCCCAATAAAAATAATTTTTAAAAGCCCTGAAACTTCAAGGTCAAAAATACTTTTAAACTTAAAAAATAACAACAGCTATTTCTATCAGCTTCAAGGCCATATTCTGGTTAATTAGCAGGAGACTGGCCAAGAGAGACTGATAGATTAGGAAGCAACCAGGGAGAGGGGGTAGGAAAGGCCCCCCGCCCCAGGACATCCCTGCAGGCTCTCTGTAGCAGGGCCGGTGGAGGGGTGAGGGTGCTGTAGAGAGGAGTCAACTGAGGCCACGTGGTTCAGTGGACAAGGAGGGGCCCCAGAAGTCCCCCTCTCCTGCCCCTCATCCCTTGCTTACTCTACTTCCCACCCTGGGCTGGGAGCTGGACTGGCAGGCAGTGAAGTGAAAAGACACAGTCTCTGGCTCCAGGGAGTTCAGGGTCCAGTGGCACGATGCTCTGCTGCTGGGAAAGGTTACTTGTCAGTTTGTCTAGGCCCCCAGCTTATACATCCTGGTGTCAGGTCCCCGCCAGGACTCAGAATAACAGAGTCCTCATGCTGTCTGCCCCGGTGGGTCGCCTCTCTCAGAGCTAAGTTCTGAGACATAAAGCAAAATGTGGTTTGTTTGTCCAAAGGAATAAATGAAGCTATGTGGAAACAGAATGATAAACACACAGAACAAATCTTGTTAGGTCATCAAGGTTTCTGAATAGTCTGGAGCCCTAGAAGACTGCTGGAGATGTTCAGAACGTCAGCACAGCGGGGTGACAGCCTGGGTTTGTAACAACCAGCACGGCCTCAGGCTCATGCAAAACCACAGGTTATTTGGTTGTTTCTGTGTCAGTTATGGGGGAAGATAGAACAAATATCCTCTTCACAAATCTTGGAAATGGTGAGGTCCAAAGACTTTCTACACTTTTGGATTTCAGGCATTAATCCTGCTTAAGAAACAAGTCTTCCACTTAGTAAAGTTCTATAACCAACGACGACAAGATCAGTATCACTGAGGAAGAGAACCACCAAAGCGCAAGCTTTTTATCTTGAAAGTCGTGACCGATGAGTCACAGGACTGTAGCCCTATGAGACAACTGACTTCATGCTAGGTGCACAGTCCATATCCCACAGGACTTCGCACGTCTACCCCAGGCTCCTTCCTGCCAACCCAGAGTTCAACAAATGCAGCAGGAAACGCTCCTTGCCAATACCAAGAGGACTGTTCAGTTCAGTCGCTCAGTTGTGTCCAACTCTTTGCGACCCCATGAATTGCAGCACACCAGGCCTCCCTGTCCATCATCAACTCCCGGAGTTCACCCAAACTCATGTCCATCAAGTCAGTGATGCCATCCAACCATCTCATCCTCTGTCATCCCCTTCTCCTCCTGCCCCCAATCCCTCCCAGCATCAGAGTCTTTTCCAATGAGTCAACTCTTTGCATGAGGTGGCCAAAGTATTGGAGTTTCAGCTTCAGCATCAGTCCTTCCAATGAATATTCAGGACTGATCTCCTTTAGAATGGACTGGAGGGACTCTCAAGAGTCCTCCAAAACCACAGTTTAAAAGCATCAATTTTTCAGTGCTCAGCTTTCTTCACAGTCCAACTCGCACATCCATACATGACCACTGGAAAAACCATAGCCTTGACTAGATGGACATTTGTTGGCAAAGTAATGTCTGTGCTTTTGAAAATGCTATCTAGGTTGGTCATAACTTTCCTTACAAGGAGTAAGCATCTTTTAATTTCATGGCTGCAATCACCATCTGCGGTGATTTTGGAGCCCCCCAAAATAAAATCTGACATAACACTGTTTCCACTGTTTCCCCATCTATTTCCCATGAAGTGATGGGACCAGATGCCATGATCTTAGTTTTCTGAATGTTGAGCTTTAAGCCAACTTTTCCACCCTTCTCTTTCACTTTGATCAAGAGGCTTTTTAGTTCCTCACTTTCTGTCATCTGCATATCTGAGGTTCTTGATATTTCTCCCGGCAATCTTGATTCCAGCTTGTGCTTCTTTCAGCCCAGGGTTTCTCATGATGTGCTCTGCATATAAGTTAAATGAGCAAGGTGACAATATACCACATTTTTAATAACATCATAGCTCAGTATCTTTATGTACTGGGCACATCATTAGGCGTATTAAATGCCAACTATCACTTGAATGTTCTAACCTTCTGGAGGCGGCTTAAAACCCACTCAACTACAAAAACACAGAAGCAGTAGGTGGGCTAGGCTCCAGGGATCCCAGAACTCTAGTTTCGGCACCCCACCAGGCTGGCGCCCTGGCCCGGCCCCAGTGGAGACAGCAGGCTGGCAGAATAAGCCTAGGACCCAGTCTTTATTCTGTCATTTTCTAGCTGCAGAACCTCAGATGAGTCATCCCCAAGAGTCTCCCCAACAGTGGAGACCAACAGTGATGCGGGAGGGTGGTAATGAGACACAAGAAGCCCCGAGTGGGCTCACAGCACACAGGCCGTGAGTCTGTGTAAGCTGTCGGCTGAGCCCCTCCACGTGGTCACCATCAGTGTCTCCACGCCTCTAGGGGTGGGAACTCACCCTTGCTGATGGGAGCCTGTTTCCTCTTGTGGGGTGTTTCTCCAACGCTCAGATGTGTCACTATTCTACAACCACAGATGACGTTGCTCTGTAGGCCGGGTACCAATGCCACGACGGTGAACGAGAAAGACTGGATGTTCCTCCATCCATTCACACCTGGACAGACCGTCCTTGTGTGTCTGCAGCACGACCAAGGCCGTGCAGAGGACACTGCTCAGGGTAACACAGGGACCTGACCCAGACCCGAGCTGGGGGAGGCTCCCCTGAGGACGTGAGGCGGGGCTGGGACCCCGGGGCTGGGACCCAGGGCCTGGATGGGAAATTGAGGGGACCAGCAAGGCAGCATCCCTGGGAGACACTGATGCTGAAGGGCAAGGAAAGCCCCCCCCGGGTTGGAAGCAAGAGGCTGGCGTGACCAGACCTGTCACCACCACGCACGTCGTCACTGCTTGGGGTCACGAGGAACACGTCCAAGTCCCCTTTCACATGACAGCCTCTCAGATTAGTGACCATTTCACAGGGACACAGGATGTTCTGGGCTGGAGGGGCTGGAATTCTACTTGTTCTCCGAAGCCCGAGTCACACCACCCCCTCGGCAGGACAAATCCCTCCCCTGGTACTCCCCGACTCCACCCCCTGCCAACGCCGTCCACACGGCAGGCGGGTTCCAGTTCAGTGTATTCATGACTGTGTCCCCTACAGGCCAGAAAGCCCCTCTGAGGTGACAGCTGAGCCTTAATTCCCTGTGGACCTGGCCACTGGTGCACACGTGCGCTCCATCTTTGAAGCCCGGAGAAAGCAAGCAGAAGCATGAACTTGAACCCACATGTTCTGACTCAAGGTCAGTGCCCCTTGAATTAACTACACAACCGCCTTCCCTGAGTACATCTCTTCCAAGAATTCAAAACAGTTAACAAGCACAAACTCTAAAGGCAGCTGTGGTTCCCACAGTGCCTTTTCCTCTTCTGGCTCAGACAGTTCTCCCCATGAGGCCTCACTTGACATGGTTTGGTGTGGGTTGGCAGGGCAGGGGGAGGCCTCTTCATCATCCCTGTGACCCTTCTGGGGACCCACCCCAACTTAAAGTGTGACCATGGGCTGGAACACACTGTCCTGGGTGTGACACAAGCAGGGGAGCCATCAACCACGTGACCACTGCTTCGCTCTCCAGCGGAGTCAGCAAGCTTTCCGTGCAGGGCTGGAGAGGGAAGATTCCAGGCACTGCCGGCCATCTGGCCTCCGTCCCACCCGCTCACATCGGCCCCTGGAAGAGTGGAAGCAGCCATCGGACAATACACAGCAGGGCGGTGTCCCAAGAAAACTTTCCTAGGGATGCTGAAATCTGAATTTCATGTAAGTTTCACATGTCAGGAAAAAGGATTCCTTTTTTGATTTTTTCCCCCTATTAAAAAAAAAATGTAAAGAGCTTTTATAGGTTGCAAGCCACAGAAAAACTGAGTGACCCATGAGCTGTGGTTGACCAGACTCAGTCTCAATGATCCATTCGCATTAATGCAGCCTGTGGTCTGGTACTGGCCTCCACCCCTCTCCCCTTGCTCTTTCTTGAAGGCGGGAGACTATCTGACAGCAGGTGTTCAGACTCTCCGCTCAGCTCAACCCACTACTGCCTGCCTGCAGAGAGAGGCCTGGGGGGAGGCCGGCTCTCTGGGGCGGAGGCCTGACCTCTGAGGGGTGAGCACACCCACACACAGCCCGCAAACCCACCTGGCCACACCACCTAAGACATAAGATTTTACTACCCAGCTGACGTTAAAAAAAAAACAAAAACAAACAACCCTGACTCCCATGTCCACCTTTTGGTAAGTTCACAGGGTAAGCTCTTCGAGCCCCAGGAGCTGGCACGAATCCCCGCAAAACTTCACATCACGGGACTCGGCTCACTGCTCCCACCTGCCACGGCTTCTGCGGTGCTCTGTCCCCCTCTCAACTCTTAGACCTTTAAAGATCAAGCTTGTCGTCCACATCCCAACACAGATCATTCATGAACACATGACCCAGGGAGAAATAAAAGGACACTCTGAGACGAGCCACTTTCACCCTGCAGTGATTTTTCCATTCCTCAGAATCATCTGGCCTCTGTCACTAATGAGTACTAATCCTTCTAATTGGCTTCCCTTCTCCAACACCATTTTCCAGTCTGAAGTTGGTGGTGTGTGTTTTTTGATTTTTTTTTTCACAATGGATGTGTCATTTTTAAAAAATCTTCTGGGCTTTTCTTAGTTGTTGAAAAGACCCACATTCTGGCAGCCAGTGGGGTCAGCTAGAGAGGCCTCTAAACAAGTGAGAAGGCAATGAGGCATCGCTTATTGCACCATCCCAGCCAGAAGCCTCCGAGAGCTGGCTCTCCTGGAACCAGGAACTGGCCTCACCACGTGACCCCAAGCACCACCGGAACCGACTGAGAAGTTGGGCTGGGCCCGTGAGTGACAGGAGCCCAGGGTGGGGGCCTCCCTGTCCTCCCCCTCTTGTCTCTCAAGGACCTTCTACCCTAACATGGTCTCTCAGATCTGGTCTCCTAAAAAGAAAGCAGAGGCATCAAAACAAACCCATCAAACATTATAGAACATCGTTCTCAAAGTCTGCCGACAAAGGTCCATGTAGTCAAAGCTATGGTTTTTCCAGCAGTCATGTATGGATGCGAGAGTGGGACCATAAAGAAGGCTGAGTGCCAAAGAATTGATGCTTTTGAACTGTGGGGTTGGAGAAGACTCTTGAGAGTCCCCTGGACTGCAAGGAGATCCAATCAGTCAACCCTAAAGGAAATCAACCCTGAATACTCATTGGAAGGACTAATGCTGTAGCTCCAATACTTTGGTCACATGATGCAAAGAGCCAACTTATTGGAAAAGACCCTGATGCTAGGAAAAATAGAAGGCAGGAGGAGAGGGGATGGCAGAGTATAAGATGCTTGGATGGGATCACTGATTCAATGGACATGAGTTTGAGCAAGCTCCAGGAGCTGGTGAAGGACAGGGGAGGCTGGCGTGCTGCAGTCCATGCGGTCACCAAGAGTTGGACACGACTTTGCGAATGAACAACACAAAGTCTATTGACCAGCAACATCCTTATCACCTGGGCATTCAGAAATACAATGGTCGGGCCTCATGGAGGCAGAATCTGTGATCTACAATAGTCCCAGTAAGTCACGTGTTCACCGAAGCCTCAGAGGTGCTGCCATGGAGCAGGGAATCACACTGGCCCTGGCCCTACCTGTGGAGACTCTGATTTACTGGCTGGGGTCCCGGCGCCTTTTTTTTTTTTAATTCCCAGATGGTTCCAATGCATCATTGGTGCTGAGAAACACTGCTTTGTGGTCAGGGCTTCCTCCATTCTTGCCTATTTCTGTTAGCTCAATATATCACCACCTGCCAGTTAATCTCCAAAATTACCCTTAGGGGAAACTGCACAGATAAAAAGTCTCCCTGGTCATGTCATCCAACAAGTTTAAGAGCCCCCCGTGCTTTGTACCTCTTTCCCTCTGGCCAAGGCAAGGAGCTACTTTTATCAGTCAGTGGCTGTTTTTCCAAGGCTGGGAGCTACGCCAACCGAAAAAGCAATTTTGCTGTAATTAATATTAAAGGAGCCCAACTGTATGTTAATGTATATTAATGACCAACTGTATATTAATAACCTCCAGGGAGGATGACCCACTCCTTCTGGCTTGCCCGGGACCTCCTCAGTTTCAGCACTGAGAGTTCCTCATCCAAGGACACCCACGGTCCCAGGGAAGCCGGGGTGGATGCTCTCCCAACCCCCGGGCCCGCCGGGTCTGACCCTGATTCCTCCCTGCTCCCTTGCCTCTTCAGATCTCTTTGCTCCAAGGTGACTGGCTGCCCTCAGCGTCTCCATCAGCGCTCAACCCTGCCTCCGTGCCTGCCGTTGGGATGCACTCGTCTCTCTCTGGGATGCTCTTCACTCTACTCACTCTCCATTCTCGGCTCAGAGGTCACCCCAGGGTCAAGCTTCTCCTACCCATCCCAGCCCCGGGCTCCGCTCTCTCACAGCACGCGGCATCCTCTTCATGGCACTCATCACAGTTTACACAACTGTGTTTGTGTTTGATTAGGGTCTGTCTCTCTGTGTAGGTACATGTCTTAAGGACTGGGATTGTTTCTGTTTTCACTCTGCTTTCTTGGTCCCTAGAAACACAGTAGACAGTTCCTAAATATTTATGGAATAAATAAAATGAATCAATGGAGTCAGAATCCAGTCCATGTGTCTCCAGGACAGACTGCCAGCCAACCCCAGGACTGTTCGCTCTTCTTCCACAGAAACAGAATCTTGACTTTGGCTAGATACGCAGCTCCTCAGAATAAAGACATGGCGGAATTGTCATGTGCTGGTACAAGGCACAGGATTTTAAGAAGCTGTGAAACAACTGAAGTTAAACTAGACTTGAGTTTGTTTTTTTTTTAATTCATGAAAGGTGGCACTGAGAGGGAAGCAGGCAGTCCCTACCTCTCCCAAAGCCGAAGCCAAAGCAAAGGCTTGGAGGCCAAGAAAGCGTGTTGAGAGGCATCCACAGCCAGAGGATAAAGAAGACTCGGATGTCACCCGCCTTCTGGCGGCCCAGAACACTGCAGCTCAGGAGGCAGCCCAAATATCCTCAAGAGAGCGCTCCTAGGAGAAACAAATTTGACCACTAGGCCATCATCAAATTCCCTCTTCACCACCAAGTCAGTCGTGAAGAAAGCAGACGACAACAACCCACGTGTTCGCTGTGGATATCAGGGCCAACAAGCACCCAGTTCGACAGGCTGCGACACTGACGTGGCTAAGGTCAACACCCAGACCAGGCCTGATGGACAGAAGAAGGCCTGTGTTGACTTGCTCCTGACTGTGACACTTTGGATACTGCCAACAAGATTGGATCATCTAAACTGAGTCCAGCTGGCTAATTCCAAATATATAAGTTTTCACTATTTAAACCAAAAAAAAAGACTCAAAACATCACTCAAAACTTGCACCACAGGCAAGATGCCCTGAGCGGGGACAGAAGACACACGAGCCCTTGACAAATGCCAGCACAGACTCTGCCCCGAGATGCCCGTACGCAGGTCTGCAGGTATCACACGTTGACCTGAGAGCACACAGCCTTTCCCACAAAGGCCTCCATGGAGGCGACCAGTTTCTCAAGGACAGCAAGAAACAAAAGAGGAAGCTTGAGGAGCCTGGGGCAGGCGTGAGGGGTCTGCAGCTGCACACGTGATGGGCCCAAACTGTGAATGCATCAGTGAGGCCTATGTGGGAGAGGACGCTGAAATATCAAAGCACGAGGAACAGGGCAGTACCGCTGCTGCTGCTGCTAAGTCGCTTCAGTTGTGTCCGACCCTGTGCGACCCCATAGACGGCAACCCACCAGGCTCCCCCGTCCCTAGGATTCTCCAGGCAAGAACACTGGCGTGGGTTGCCATTTCCTTCTCCAATGCATGAAAGTGAAAAGTGAAAGTGAAGTCCCTCAGTCATGTCCGACTCCTAGCGACCCCATGGACTGCAGCCCACTAGGCTCCTCCGTCCGTGGGATTTTCTAGGCAAGAGTACCGGAGTGGGGTGCCATTGCCTTCTCCGAGGGCAGTACTAGGTAGGTGTATAAGCGGTGTCTGTACTAGTCCTTGTTATGACAGTCAGCTGAGAACCCCAAAGGGGGTTTAACCAATGTTTAGGGAACAAAACAGAGGGATGAACCCATCTAATAAACTCGCTCTCAGGTCGAGTGATTTTTCTCTCTACTTCAGATTTCAGAGGAAGGAATCAATAGAGTCGAGTCTCTCAGGGCTTCAAGTGCAAAAACTGAGGGACGCCACATGGATATGAATAATTCCATTGGCTACATTTGCATTTCAAGATGCCGGGCAGCCTTAGCTATGAACCGAACTCCCGGTCAAGCGACAAGTAGAATGAGACATAGCTGATCCAGCCTGATGATGTCAGTGCCAGCAGCCCTTCACACCTGGATGCTGACTGAGGATCCTCAGCACGCTGCCTGGCCCTCTCTCCCACTTCCCCTGTCCTCTCACCTGTCCTGGCAGCCAATCTGGAGGACACAGAGCACCCAGGTTTCCTGGCACTTCAGAGCTCTCACAGCAAAGCTGAGGCCTTCCTGGGACCTCCACCCTGGTGGTCCAGTGGCTGAGCCTCCACGGTCCCGAGGCAGGGGGTCCGGGTTTGAGCACTGGTCAGGGAACTAGACCTCACACGCTACAAGGAAGGGTTCGAATGCTGCCCCTGAAAGACCTCGCCCGCCATAACTAAAGATCCTGCATGCCACAGCGAAGACTGAAGATCCCAGGGGCTGCAACTAAGACCCAGCACAGCCAAATTAAAACAAAAAATAACTTACCAAAGAAAAAAATAGTTGAGACCTTTCTATGGGATTCCCTCATAGCTCAGTCGATAAAGAATCTACCTCAAGGCAGGAGACCTGGGTTTGATTCCTGGGTGAGAAAGAGCCCCTGGAGACCCACTCCAGTATTCTTGCCTAGAGAATCCCACGGACAGAGGAGCCTGGTGGGCTACAGTCCATGGGGTCGGAAGAGTCGGTCGGACACAACTTGGCGACTCAACAACCAATCACAGGTCAGGAAATATATCCACAGTGTGCCTGGTGTTACTCTAAGACCTGGAAGAAGTTCAGTTCACTTCTCTTCAACCTGAGAAATCAAACGTTCTGGGGAACCCTCTCTGCCCTGGCTTAGAGGCAGGTTTTACAAGTGGTTCACAGCCTGTGTCCCCGCCCACCTCCCCTCCTGAGCCCCTGGGGACATGGCCTGTGTCCATAAGGCGTGGTGGGAACAGGAGTGCTGGTCCATTGTAAGGGGCACACGAGAAGGCAGGATGTGTGGCTCGCTTCCTTTCAAGAGAAAAAGACAGCTGTATTTGATTCACAGTTAACAAGATTTACAAAAATGGTTGGGGCTCTTCCCCAACCCCAACCCCACCCCCTGCAATCAGGGCAGGGCCTCCAGGACAGCCTGTCCGATGTGCCCGAGACTGAGAACCCCAGTGTGTTGGGTCCCTTCCAGCCACCTGGGCTTGACATCTGATGTCCACCTTGACCTTTGAGGTAGAGCCCAAGGCACAGAGTCCACCTGGGGTGCCCGAGCCCTGCAGGCCGGGGCCAGGCCAGGCTGGGAAGGCTCCTGAAGGACCTGGGGGCTGCAGGCACTGAAACCCCACCCAGGAGGCCAAACCCAAGTATCCGGGCAGCTACTGGTGCTTGGAAGAGGGGCTGGGATTCTGCTTCTCTCTGAATTGGCAGAGGACTCTCCTGAGAAACTGACTTCCAATTATGTTATTTCTCCATCTTCTGGAAGACTGTGTGTGCTGCTAAGTCACTTCAGTTGTGTTCAACTCTTTGCGACCCCATGGACTGTAGCCCACCAGGCTCCTCTGTCTATGGGATTCTCCAGGAGAGAATACTAGAATGAGTTGCCGTGCCCTTTTCCCGAGGATCTTCCTGACCCAGGGATCAACCCTTGTCTCTTATATCTGCTGCACTGGCAGGCGGATTCTTTACCACTAGCGCCACCTGGGAAGCCCGTAGGAAGACTAACCCTAATATTCAATAAAAAATAAGCAACAAGGGACTTCCCTGGCGGCCAGTGGTTAAGACTTCACCTTCCAACACAGGGGATACAGGTTGGATTCCTGGTCCGGGAGCTAGGATCCCATATGCCTCACCACCAAAAAACTGAAAGGTAAAACAGAAGCAATATTGTAACAAATTCAATAAACACTTTTAAAAAAATGACCCAGGTTAAAAAAAAAAAATCAGTTACAGGATAAGCAGAGAAAGCACTAATAAGGTGTTTTAAATGACTATGCATCTAACAATTCCACATACACTTAAAGTCAGAGTCACCTGGTTAAATCAACAATAAGACTTACTATTAAATTCTTAATTCAGAATTTTATTGAGCATAGCGTTTTACGTGCTATTTCTGGGATTGTTGTTTATTACCTGGGAATCCCAGCAACAGTACTAACAGACAATGGTCCTCAGTCTTCTAGAAATGAACATAAACGTTTTATTATCCTCTTATTTTAAACATGACGCCACCTGTCTTTTCTGGCTCGATTAAATGAAAAAGTAGAAAAATAGAATGTGACTCGTATAAAAGGTCACTGGAAAAATGAGTACACACACAAAAATTTTTCCTGTTGACTTAAGGTAAAGTGACACTTAAAAGTTTTTCCATTAAATTAATTACAAATCAATAAATGTATATACAGCCTCTGTTTCGAGAACAGATTGTCCTAAGTAACTGAACATTTACCAGAGGATTCAAGGGGACAGGAGAGAAAGGTCAAACACTCCATTAACTCCTTTAAAAGGTACATAGAGACTTCAAAGCTGTGTATAAAGAAACACACGTGTAGGAAGTTTTAGCTCGATAATGGTGACTTTTTCATAATCTTCTTCCGTACACAGACGGAACACAGAGTTCCCTTAAACAACAATGGTATGAAAACGATAACCCAACTTTACTTTAGAACAACTTAACTGTGATGAGGTAACCTTGGAAGCTATGGTTTTTCCAATAGTTATGTATGGATATAAGACTTGGACCATAAAGAAGGCTGAGTGCCGAAGAATTGATGCTTTCAAAATATGGCGCTGGAGAAGACTCTTGAGACTTCCTTGGACAGCAAGAAGATCAAACCAGTTAATCCTAAAGGAAATCAGTCCTGAATGTTCATTGGAAGGACTGATGCTGAAGTTGAAGCTGCAATATTTTGGTCACTTCGTGCAAAGAGCCAACTCACTGGAAAAGTCCCTGATGCTGGGAAAGATTGAGAGCAGGAGGAAAAGGGACAACAGAGGATGAGATGGTTGGATGGGATCATGGGCTCAATGGACATGAATTTGAGCAAACTCTGGGAGACAGTGAAGGACCGGGAAGCCTGGCATGTTGCAGCCCATGGGGTCGCAAAGAGTTGGAAGTGACTTAGCAACAGAGCAACAACAACAAGCCTCGGAAACCAGAGCGCGCCCAGGTATTAGTCTGACTGTTTCAGGAGACAGAAGCAGGCGGATAGTTAAGAATCTGTTGTGGGAGGGGCCGGGCTGCCCAGTTTGAATCCTAGCCACCACTTACTAGCTGGAAACTCTGAGGAAATTCCGTGACCATCCTGGGCGTCACAGGGTGGTGGTTGTAAAGATTACATAACACTCTCCATGAGCAGTGTCTCCAAGTCCAGCACCATACCCACTGCTACTGTGGCAGGGACAGCCTGCGGGCTGGAGACTGCACCCACCCACTCACAGGAGCCAGGGAAAAAATGTCACTTTCAAATTCAGCAATTGTGCCAATCAAAAGAGTTTCTACTCAGCTAAAACACATGGTACCATAGTTTACCTCTTATTTGGTATTTAGTCCATCTCACAGACACAGATGGAGAAGGAAATGGCAACCCACTCCAGTATTCTTACCTGGAGAATCCCATGGACAGCAGAACCTGACAGGCTACAGTCTGTGGGGTCGCAAGAGTCAGACACGACTTAGCAACTAAACTACTACTAAATTTCCCACTGGAGAAGGAAATGGCAACCCACTCCAGTATTCTTGTCTGGAGAATTCCATGGACAGAGGAGCCTGGCGGGCTGCAGTCCATGGGGTCACAAAGTCGGACACGACTGAGTGACTAACACACACACACACACACACACACACACAGACACGGAAGAGTAGAAGAATAAAAGTGGGACACAAACAAGCCGACATAAATAGTGGCTGTGGGCTACTTGCAAAATTTTAAGCATTCTGTCGTGGGCTTCTGGTGTGGGCATGTGTTTTCAATTGCACTGTTTGTTTTCTTCTTCCTCAGCCTTCAGACTGTTTTTTTAAGGAAGGGAAACCTTTCTCTTCAAGGTCACAAGCAGCTCACAGAGCACGGGAGCCAATCACTCCTCTGCTCCCTGCCACCACGGTCCCTCCCAGGGTCCCCTGTGTGTGGTTCCGCTCCTGAAAGCAAAGGCCTTGAAGGCACAGGCAGTGGGACATGCTGCTGGTTCTCAGCTCTCCTCTGCAGTCCGCTAGGAGCGGCTGGGCATGCCTTACCACCCTCAGCCTCCACCTGCCGTCAGGCTGCCAGCTCTTCTGATTTGCCCTCTCGAGTGAAACACAGAGACGCTCCCCAGGAAAACTCACCTGCCTGCCCAGGGTGGTACCTGTGAAGACCCCAGGGACCAGGCCAGAGGCTGCATAGGGCAGGTCAGAAAACACCTGCTTCAAACATAAAGTAGGTCATCCCTGAATGGCTCTGGAATAAAAGAATCCATGATATTGAGGAATACACATTTTAATTAACAGGAAAGTTAGTTAAATGGGAAAGTGGGGGCATCTACAAGTTTATGTGGGACACAGTTTCATAAAATGGGGATAAAAATAACAGCTACCTTCTAGTATAATAATCACTATAAGAATAGCAGCTAACCTTTGAGGGCTTATAAGGGCCAGTGGTTCTAGGCTCTTTATACATAAGAAAGACACAAGCAGCACTCAAACATATTAGCCATTACCATTATCTCTAAACTCTTTTCCCCAAACAAAATATTACCCAGAACAGCATATAAAACAAGTAAAGAAACACAGGTTGTTTATGTGGAGCTGGAGTGAGGGGACTTGGCGTTTGGGCCCCACCCCTTCCCACACCAGACATTTGTGTCCCCCAGGTCAACTCCCAGGGGCCACAGGGAGCCCTGTGGCTCCTGAGTACACGGTTGAACACTCATTTATCCCCAATTCTTGGTACTAAACAAATGGAGATGGGCCTCAGCAAGAAACCCCAGCAGTGCCCGAACCAACAGGAAGTTAAATACCTTGCATGGTTGCCAGAAGCTAGAGGAGCCCCATGGAGTGGCAGGCACACAGCCCTTCCTCAAACACCAGACCCCGGGGCAACGCTGGGACTGGTGAGCTTAGTCACACTTCCCTGCTTCTTCCCATCTTCTGCAAATGACCCATGGTGCCTCTTCCTGGTCTAATATTCTGCTGCTGACAGTGTCTTTCCCATAATACCATGCATGTTTAGTTCATGATTCTCAGTATCCAAATACTTAAAAAGAAATAGTTAAAATGGCTACCAAAAAACTCCTTCCATCCCTGTCTGTTCAGTGGGTTTTCTTCTGCTGTTGTCTGTTTTATTACCGGCAAATGATACTTGTTAACATTCACTATTATCTCAAAAGTGAATCTTGGTCTCTTACCAAAAGTCTTAAGGGTAGCTAAAAAAATTGAAAACAAAACAAAACAAAAAACCTGTCTCCACCCTAGCATTGGCAACTGGTTTTAAAACTTTGTCCATCCCCCATTCCCCACCCCCACACCCCCAAACATGACCAGCAAAGAAGGGAAAGTATGCTCTTAAGTCCGTGGAGGTAATGTTTTGAAGAAAGTTTTCCATAACCTGGTCTTTGAATCACACTCTTCCACTGACACACGGACTGCAGTCTCCATGGGCTGGGGCCGAGGAAAGAATTCTCTTTGCGCTCATAGCGCTGGCACACCCTGAACTTGGTGCGTTGGCAGGGAAAATTCCTGGCAACTCCATTAAGCCCAGAGTAAGACATCTTTCCGCCTCCCCAGTTAGCTTTTTCCAGCTGTACCCCTACCTCCACTTCCATCTTTGCTCTCTCTGCCAAAATAAGCCACAGAGAAGGGAAGAAAAATCACATAATAAAAAGTTCAGATGAATACACCCACAGGAAATATTGGGCTAATTCTATAACAATCCAAGGTGCAGAAAAGTTGAAAAATGAGATCGTTCTCCAAACTTTTGGGAGTGGGAGGCACGTCAGTCACCAGAAGTCTTGACTGAGAGGGGCTTGATGGATCAGCTTAGCCGCGTGCCATCGTTTTTAGGGACCAGGATCCAGAAGTCCGGAATGGTAGACGTCTAGGCACACGGTCCTGGGCGGAATGATGTCTAGAACTCCTGTCCTAACTGAGAACCCTGCTGTTTTCCCAACACACCCAACAGTCTGCTGTGTGAAGTAAAAGTTCCTGCACGGACCAAGAACCCCCAATTAAGAAACTGTCCTAACAACTTTCCATCGACGCTGCAACAGGCGCGCGCTCTCCCCAAATGCACCGATGGGTGGGTTCTCACCACTGGGGTGGCTTCCAGAGAAACACGCAAACGGGAACGTGCTCCAAGGTGAGAGGCAGCTCCCCTTCCTCAAACTTGGGGCTCAAAGGCTCAAACAACCCCCTCCCCTCATCCGGCGAGGGCGGAGACCCTGGCGATCTGCCCCCGGTGACATTTTTGGGGTTTGTTTTTGTTTCAAAAACCGGGAGTTTTCTCCGTTCGCTCATCGGGTCTCGACTGCCGCGAAGGTGTGGACCACATCCTCTGCCGGCAAAGCGCGAAACTCGTCCACTTCCCTCCGACAACGACCCAGAGAGAGAGCGAGCTCGGAGGGGACGCCGCCGCTCGTCGGCGCCAGTGCGCCCCCGCCAAACCCCGTCACACCGCACCCCAGATAGAGCCCGCGCTCTCTGTCCGGGAACTGGCCAGCGCCGCCTCAGCGGGTCGCTTGCCGCCTCGAGACCCGCACCAGCCCTGCCTCCCGGGGGGGCAGCTCCTGACAGAGATGCGCCCCACCCCCGACGCCCGCCCCAACCCTGAAGCCGGTTCCCCTCCGCACCCCCTGGGACTCCCCACCCTTCGGACCGCCGGTCCCGGGCCTCCCGACGCCAAAGGCTGCGCCAACCAGGAGAGCGCGTCCCTGAGGGCCCGGGCCCACCTGAGGCGTGGTTGCGAGGCCGCTCCCGCTCCGGCGCGGGGCTCTTTCGCGCCGCCATGCCGGCCGCGCGCTGCCGACGGGCGCGGAGCCTCGCCCGCTGGGTCTGACGGACGCGGCGGCCGCCCGCCGGCGCCCGCGGCTCGCTCCCCGGCCGCAGGCTGGTGGGCGCTGGAGGCGCGGGGCGGGGAACGCACTCTGCGCTCACGCCCCCGGGCACCCCAGGGGTTCGACGGACGCGCCGGAGCGCCAATGGGAGGCCGCGCCGCGTCCGGGGGCGGGGGCCAGGTGGGCGGGACTGGGGGAGTGGGCGGGGCCTCCGCGCCTTTCTGGATTCCCGAGCCGGAGCGGCGGAGAGCCTCTGTGTGTCCGCTAGGATGCGGGAAGCTACTGCTGGGATGCAGACCCTCGTCTCAGGAACTATCCTAGCAGTGCCACCTGGCGGAATCCTCGACCTCCCTGGAGCTTTATATCGGAGGCCCATTGAGTGGGAAGGAAAGAAGCCTGCTGAGTGGGATGATGTGGGAGAGAGGGTTACCTCAGTGGCAAGGTTGCAGGATTCTTTTCCCTGGCCCAAAGGTTAAGGCGCTAATCGGTCACGGCGAGGCTGTAATCCAGCTGTGGACCCGGGGCCTGACCCACTAGATTGGGCTGTTTTTTTCTGATCTTTATTTCCCTTGACTCAGTGGAATGGCGATGTGCTTACATAGTACGCAGTTTATTTTCAGTTCCGTCGCTCGGACGTGTCCGACTCTTTGCGACCCCATGGACTGCAGCACGCCAGACCTCCCTGCCCATCACCAACTCCCGGAGTTTACTCAAACTCATGTCCATTGAGTGGTGATGCCATGCAACCACCTCATCTTCTGTTGTTCCCTTCTCCTCCCGCCTTCGATCTTTCCCAGCATCAGGGTCTTTTCCAGTGAGTCAGCTCTTAGCATCAGGTGGCCAAAGTATTGGAGTTTCAGCTTCCGCATCAGTCCTTCCAATGAATATTCAGGACTGATTTCCTTTAGTTTACTTTAGGAGAGGTTATTGACAAAATTGATCATCTCTTAAAGTGGTTTAACAGTAAAGGAAAAAATAAAGGAGTAGCAAATAGTAAAAATAAACAGTCCGACAATAGGAAGGCACTCACAACAAGAATCTTTCACCCCTGATTTCATAGTAACATGACTTTTTTTTTTTTTTCCAGAGAAAAAGGAAGAAAATTAAAATCCTGGTGAACTCTTCCTCTTTCTCCAATACACACAATTCCAGAGACAAACAGGCTTGCATGTGGCATGGTTTGGCACCTTTTGAAAAATTCTGTAACTAAAGAATGATGTGGAAAACACCCTGGCATTTTAGGTGGCTCCAGTACTTAGGGCAATGTCTGCAAGTAACCACTTTCCCCATGTTCTCTGGTCTTTGGTAACTCCAGGGAAATTCTGAATCAGAGAAACAGCAATTAATGTAGTGCTGGACAGTTGCCAATAGCTGACATCAGGCCAGGCACTTTGGTAATCCTTTTATGTATCATTTTACATATTATTTGATCTAATCCTTACACCGGCCCATGAGCTAGGTACTCTTGTTATCTCCAGTTTAAACATAAGGAAACTGAGGTTCAGGAAATGCTAGTGCAGAGTTTAAACCTAGGTCTGATCTCTCCACTGCCCCACCATTCTGCCACCCATGATTCACAGAGGATAATAAAAATGTTCCCAAATTCTGCTGCATGTTTAGGGGAAAAAAAAAAAAAAACTCCTTCTATCCAAATCAGATTTTAACCTAGAGGGGTAGTTTTCTACAGCCATAAAGCATGACTCGCGTGTATAGAGCCTTGTTACTCATACAAATTAAAGGACTTAAAATTGTTGTGTGTAATTAGAGTTATGAGCCATGATGAGTACAAATTGTCTATTCTAGAGGCTGAAAATACCAGGACTAATTTCTTGTGATAAAATTCGCTTGAGTCCTTTAACTACAAAACAAATTAGCCAGTAACTTTCCCCTCCTCCCACAAGATAAAATTTATGAACACAGCTGTTGGGACTCAGCCTAGAATCCTTTCAATTAATTCACAATCAGGGTTTCTTGGTTTGGTTACTCTGAAATCTGAGTGGAAGGCTCTTCATGTGGTATTTACAGACCCAGACCTTGAAGCCAGACTGTCTGGTCTGGCGCTGCATCCTAGCCATATGGACTTGCTCAATTGTTTAAACTTTTTGTGCCTCAGTTTCCTCATCATAAAATGAAGCTCAAGTGAGTATCTTCCTTAGGGGGTTGTTATGGGGATAAAGTGATTAGATATGTCCTAAACCCTTAGATTAATGCTTAGCACATAATAAGAACCACATAAATATTAATCTAATCGAGGATGTGACTACGCATAGAGGTTTCTGATTGACCTTCTGGCCTACCCATGTGTGATTTACTACCTGTCTTAACAATTACAAGGTTATCAAAACTTTTACTGACCTGGAATATGAGATTTTTGCAGATAAGAATTATGATCTAGAATCCTTAGTGCCTAGCTCAGGGCTTGAATTTTTTTTTTTTTTTGTATATAGACAAACCTTTATTGCTTTTACTAACACCAATTCTTACCTTCTACATTATATCACAGGTTGAATGCATAGGCTTTAAAAAAACTACCAAGCTGGTAATGCATTAGAAAAATAACTATAATTGAGCCAGCATATTAAAATCATACACTGTGTTGTCCTTAGTCGCTTAGTTATGTCTGACTCTTTGCGATCCCACGAGACTGCCAGGCTCCTCTGTCCATGGGGATTCTCCAGGCAAGAATACTGGGATGGGTTACCATGCCCTCCTCCAGGGGATCTTCCCAACCCAGGGATTGAACCCAGGTCTTGTGGATTCTTTACCATCTGAACCACCAGGGAAGTCCAAGAATACTGGAGTAGGTAGCCTATCCCTTCTCCAGGGCATCTTCCCAACTGAGGAATCAAACCAGGGTCTCCTGCATTGCAGGCGGATCCTTTACCAGCTGAGCTACCAGGGAAGCCCATTAAAACCATATATCATGGACCTATTAGGTAGAGCTTGGATATGTTTGAATGGATACATTGAGAGTATGGTGTGAGGTCATACTCTCATAAAGGTCACACTCATGAAGATACCTGTAGCAATTATCTCAGCTGAAATGTTGACACAGATATATTACACTCCCCAAAATATCAACCTTCGAACCACTGAAGACAAAGCCAACGCCTAGAAGCACATCACTTGATTGTGATGCTGGAGAGTTTGGAATGAGTAGCCAGGGGCAATGGCTACTCCAGTTAGTCACATGGATGATCTTGATATGGTCCACATCAGAAGAAAGAACGAGAAGGGAAAAAAGAGAAAGAAAGAGAAATGCGGGAGGGGTGGAGAGAGAGAGAAAGATGCCTGGTCAATAAATTTTAGCAAATATTTTCTCAGACTTTTTGTTTTCATAAAGTTTTCTTGACCATTTGAACTCTGAGAATGGAATGTGAATGTCCAGAAGCACTGAAGACATTGCAAAATATATTTTCCCTTGCAATGCCAAACTTTTCACATTATTCAAGGATCACTCATTCACATCTGGGTCAGTCCCGGGCTAGGACAAGTTGACATTTGTTCTGAGAACAGTGGAACCCATGACGCATTTAGGCAATAGTTGCAATTTTCATTTCTACTGAGAGTTTGCTTGGTTGACTGACTTCTAGTTAAATATCCCCCTCTTAACTGAGAGACTGCAGAGGGAATGGCTGTAATTCTTGCACCAAGAACTTTACTTGGCACTGGAAGGTACTTATTCAGTAGTCACTGAATGAGAACATGAGTCAATGTGTGAGTGAAGGCAATGACAAGACTTCCAACTAAGAACCCATGGAATTTTCCCACCTGTATTCACTTCCAACTGTCCTTATCCAAATTCATTCTTTTTTTTTTTTTTTTTTTGGTGGTAAGGTATACATAACATGAAATTTACCATTTCATTATTTTTATGTGTATAGATGAGTGGCACTAAGTACATTCACATCGTTGTGCAAATATCACCAACCATCCATCTCTCAAACTTCTTTCATCTTCCCCCTCCCTCAGCCCCTGCCCTAGCAATCATCACTCTACTTTCTGCCTTTGAGCTATTTTTTCAATATGATTACTCTAGCTTCCTCAAGTGGAATCCTACAGTCTTTATCCTTTGGTGACTAGCTTATTTTAGTCTATTGATGTCTTCAAGGTGCACTGCTATTGTAACACATGTCATAATGGCCTTCCTTTTCAAGGCTGAATAATATTTCGTGGGATGTATATGTTACAGTTTGCTTATCCATCAATGGACACAGGTTGTTTCCACCTTCTAGCTATTGTAAATAATACTGCCATGATCCTAAGTGTACAAATAACTGTTGGAGTCTCTGTTTTCAATTCTTTTGAATATAAACTTTAGAAGTGGAATTGCTGGATCATATCTATTTTGAGGAACAGTCATAAAACAGTCATATTTTTTCCACTGCAGAAAACACTTCCACCAACAATGCATAAAGATTATATTTCCTCCACATCCTCACAGGCATGTTATTTTCAATTTTAAAAATAATATCCATCCAAATGGGTGTGAAGTGATATCTTACTGTAGTTCGGATTTGCATGTTCCTAACGATTAGGAATGCTGAGCATCTTTTGATGTGCTTATTAAACATGTGTAACATCTTCCTTGGAGAAATGATTAAGTCCTTTGATGATTTATTGTCTTTGAAAACATAATGGCATCACGGTTGATATCCATAAAAGTTAAAATTTGAGTAACCTTTATCGTTACTTCCATTCTGCACTGTTATCAGGTAGGGTCACTTTTTCTAACAGAGGCAATGTATAGAGGTAGGTTAATCGTGATGATGGTGATGATAATGGCAGAACTTAATTGAGCGCTCATGAACTGCCAGCCTCTATTAATTGCTCAGCATGTATTACTCAAGGCTCCCAGGTGGTGCAATGGTAAAGAATCCACCTGCCAGTGCAGGAGACACAAGAGGCGTGGGTTCAATCCCTGGTCGGGAAGATCCCCTGGGAAAGAGAGTGTAAGAGCTGGCGAGAAGGATAAAGGAGGTCTGCTGAGAGCCATACAGGGAAGTGAAAGATGCGGGGGTGGTAGATGTGGAAAAGAACATCACGATTTTGTATAGGCCCAGACCAGAACTTAGTGTTTCCCTTTTTTTCTTGGCAACTTAGGTGGCTTTGTGTGTGCTCAGTCTCTCAGTCATGTCCAGCTCTTTGTGACCCCATGCACTGTAGCCCACCAGGCTCCTCTGTCCATGAGATTTCCCAGGCAAGAATACTGGAGTGGGTTGACATTCCCTTCTCCAGGAAATCGTCCCAACCCAGGGATCGAACTCTTGTCTCCTGCATTGGTGGGTGGGTTCTCTACCACGGAGCCACCTGGGAAGCTTCACTCATTTCCAAATTCCTGATATGGGTCCTGCCTGTAGTTTGCATAGAGCTGTGCTTGCTCACCATCTCTGGCCTTTGACCTTGCACTGCCTGGGTGTGCTTTCACCTGGCTGGCCCTAGGGGTCCTTCCAGATTCTGCTCAAGCCTACTAGCCTTTGGGGAACACTCCTGGACCACCCATGATGAGTTAGCAACTGGCTCCACTGCCCTCCTTTGTATTCCCATCATTTCCACTGCACCCAGCACTTGTCTCTCCACACTTGACCATGAGCTCCCGAGGCTAGGGCAAACTCTCAGTCTCCCCTGGGTCTCCTGCTTAATGTCTGGTGGACCCTGAATATTCATTGGAAGGACTGATGCTGAAGCTAAAATTCCAATACTTTGGCCACCTGATGTGAAGAGCCAATCCATTGGAAAAGACCCTGATGCTGGCAAAGATTGTGAGCAGGAGGAGAAGAGGGCAACAGAGGATGAGATGGTTGAATGGCACCATCGACTCAGTGGATGTGAGTTTGAGCAAACTCCAGGAGATGGTGAAGGACAGGGAAGCCTGGCATGCTGCAGTCCATGGGGTCACAAAGAGTGGGACTTAGTGACTGAACAATAACAGCAACAACGCGAGCTCTTGCAGAATACAGAATATAGGAAACACTCCTCTCTCAAGGGGTCACCACCCACTTGCCTCCTCATTGCTGGGCTCACAGAGTTTGCTAATAGATTCCTTCTCTTTCTCTGCAAACGGGCTCTGGACGTCCTTGTCAGACAAATTGGTTTCCTGAAGGATGGCCCTTCCTCTTTCATGCCTGGTAAGCTCTTTGAGATGACACGAACAGCAGGGGCCTCACCACATGAAATACACAAACGAGAAAACAATTTTTCTGAATAATTGTATGGTTAAGAGAAAACACATGAAGAGACATAATCTCGAAACCTTTTAGATGTGTTACCGGGCTTGCGGTTCTGATTAGCCAACAAAGCATATTTTTAAATTTAGCTAAAGAGGAACAAGCACACAGCAGCCTTTGTGGCTTTGTCTGCCCCACCCACTCTCACTTTTGGAAGTAAATCCAGGAGTAGGCAAGAAAACCAGATTGCTCTTTTTCTCTGAATCATTTAGTTTTCAGGCTCGCTGGGCAGGCACACTCTGTTAATTGACTGCCTGACATTTTGCTTCAGGGTTGACATTTAAAAGAGAGCAGGTGGAAAAGAGTCAACCTTGTAATCATCTAGATCTGGTTCCCCACCATCAATCTGTTGTTGTTCGGTCGCTCAGTCATGTCTGACCCTGTGACCCCATGGATTGCAGCACACCAGGCTCCCCGGTCCTTCACTGTCTCCCGGAGCTTGCTCAAATTCATGTCCATTGAGTCAGTGATGCCATCCAACCATCTCATCCTCTGCTGCCCTCTTCTCCTCCTGCCCTCAATCTTTCCGAGCATCAGGGTCTTTTCCAATGAGCTGGCTCTTCACGTCACATGACCAAAGTATTGGAGTTTCAGCTTCCAGCGATTACTTGAAAGATAATGGAAAATGGCTTATCCATTCTGGGTCTCTATTCCTTTTACTGTAAAAGGAATAGAAGGTGCTGGATGAACTTCTCATATCCCATCTCATCCTCTAATCATGATTCTGAGATGAAAATTTCCTTCAACAGGTTGTTTTAAAAAATCATGGTGCATGTAAATGGTTACATATGAGGAAACAAATAAAACTCATAGTGTCAAAGATATTGACTGACGCTGGGAATACATATTAATATGTATATGAAGGAAGTAGAACCAAGAGATGGAGAAAGAACCCTAGTAAATTGTTTGAGCTCCTTGATACAGCCATACCTGAAGCAGTAATACTCCTGTATCTCACAGTTACATGAGCCAAAAAAACTCCCCTTACTCCCCCACCTATTTTAGCTTAAGCCTAATTAAGATGGGTTTACTATCAGTCACAACTGAAATAATACTAGTACTGTATATTCAACCAAATTTTAAAAATATTTTTACTTATTTGTTCACTGGGTCTTAGTTGCATCATGCAAGATCTTTCATTGCAGCCCATGGACTCGAGATGTGGCGTGTGGGCTCAGTAGTTGAGTGTGTAGGGTTAGTTACTATGTAGCATGTGGGATCTCAGTTTCCCAACTAGAATTGTACCCATGTCCCTTTCATTGTAAGGCAGATTCTTAACCAACAGACCATGAGGGAAGTGCTTGTGTGCTTAGTCACTCAGTCGTGTCCGACTCTTTGCAACCCCATGGACTGTAGCCCACCAGGCTTCTCTGTCCATGGGATTTTCCAGGCAAGAATACTGAAGTGGGCTGCCACACCCTCCTCCAGGGGATCTTCTCAACCCAGGGATTGAACCCAGGTCTCCCACATTGCAGGTGGATTCTTTACTGTCTAAGCCACCAGAGAAGCCCAAGGATACTGGAGTTGGCAGCCTATCCCTTCTCCAGGGGATCTTCCCAACCCAGGAAAGGAACTGGGATCTCCTGCATTGTAGGCAGATTCTTTACCAGCTGAGCTACCAGGGAAGCCCCTTGCAGCCAATTTTATAGAAAAAAAATTTATGCACAGAATAATATTGGAAGAATAAACCCCCAAATATTAATAGCTGTTATCCTGAGTGATACGATTAAAAGCTACTTTTTATTTTCTTCTGCTTACTTGTCAGTATTTTTCAAATGCTCCAAAATTAGATATTACTGTTATAATTTTTAATGTTAGTTTAACACATGACCCCCTAAGAAACTGGGCGGACTGTTTCATGTCGTAGACAATCTTGCCTCCTTGTTTTGGCCCTTTTATCTGAGTTTGATTTGATACATGATTGATGCTTTTTTTCGAACAGGTCATTGCTCAAGCCTTCAATTCTGTAAGAGGGTGGGCAAACTTCCTCTAAAGGGCCAGACAGTAAATATTTGAGGCTTTGTGAGCCACACACCCTTCGTGGCAACCACTTAGCTCTGCCATTGTGTCGTGAAAGCAGCCCAAGGTAATTTATAGAGGAGTGAGCATGGCTGTGTTCCGAACTTTATTCAGGAACACTGAAACTCAAATTTTATATAATATTCACATGTCACAAAATGGTCTTTTTTGATTACTTTTCAACCATTTAAAAATGCAAAAATTGGGATTTCCCTGGTGGTCCAGTGGTTAAGAATCCACCTTGCAGGGCAGGGGACATGGGTTTGATTCCTGGCCAGAGAACTAAGGCCCCACGTGCCTTGGGGTAACTGAACCCACACACTGCAACTGCTAAGCCCACTCGCCGTAACTCGAGTCTGTGAGCCACAGCGCGAGACCCCGCGTGATGCAAATAACACCTGACGCAGCCAAATAAATACATAATTTTTTAATTAAAAAAAATAAAAAATTGATTTCAACTCACAAACCTTACAAGTAAGGACAGGCCACACTGGGCCTGTGCGATGTATTTTGCCGATAAAAAAGAAAAATTTTAAATTACCGGAAGTTGAAAACTGGTAGACAGTGTTTAACAGTGGCAGGTTCCCTGAAGGCATTCTACACTAACCACCAGAGTGGTAGTCTCTTCTACCCTAACCATACCAGAGAGGAAAAACAAGGAAATGGAAAATCAAAGAAGAAACACCGGTAGGTAACAACAACAGCAAAAAGGTGACATCACGTTTTTGAATGAGGGAAGAGAGATGGAGAAGGGATAAATGAACAGAGAAAGCTTCCCCCTGAAATGCCAACGATGAAGAAACCAAGAAGAAGCATAGTTATTAGCAATCTCGATAAGATATACTGAATGGTTATCATATTTCTGGTACACGCATCATATCATTTAGTTCTCATCAAAGATCTCACCAAGTAGGGAAGATTATTATCTCTATTTTATAGATGAGGGAACAGAAGCACAGAGATATAACAAGATGCTTAGAAATGGAACTAATCCGAGAATAAGAGAGTTCTTGGCAGAAACAGACACATGGACTTTGAAAATGAGATTATGGTTGCCGGTGGTGGGGAAAGGATGGGGGAAAGGATAGTTAGGGAGTCTGGGATGGACAAGTACACATTGCTGTATTTAAAATGGATAACCAACAAGGACCTACTGCATAAGACAGGCATCTCTGTTCAATGTTATGTGGATTCCTAGATGGGAGGGGAGTTTGGAGGAGAATGGATACATGCATATGTATGGCTGAGTCCCTTTGCTGTTCATCTGAGGCTATCATAACATTGTTTGTTAATCGGCTATATCCCAATACACAATGAAAAGCTTTTTAAAAAGGTAAGAGTTCTTGGATGTTAAAAATGTGATAATCCAAATAAAACTTTCAACAGTGCCTGGCCCAGAGTACAGGTTTAATGAAGGAAATCGTTGTTTTGGAGCATATACTTTCCGGTTCCACATTTCTTTTCCATTATTGTTTTGTGATCTATTCTTGCCTCCAAGACAGAGCACCACTCATATTACAAGCTCTTATTGGACAGAGGATAAGATTTTAGAGTCTTGGATAAAAGCACAAACTCTACTCTAGAACCCTCCTTTGACGGAACTAGGAGGTGTACAGAAACCCATCAGTTTTCTAAGGTCCTGCAACTACTGAGTAGGTATAACCAAGATAGAGGTCTGGTCCCCCTGCTCCCAAGTGAATGCCCCTCCACTGGTCTGTTCTTGGTTCAGCACTGTGGTGGACATCCAGGGTGGGTCAGCTAGGCCCCTTCTCTCAGGGGATGCCCACCCTCCCTAGTTCTGTCATGTCTTAAAGGGGATGCAAATCACAGGTCCATTAGAGCACTTCATTGTTTGGGACAAGAAGGGGCCAGTGACCCACACAGAGCCAACTGGAGCCTTCCCTGGGTTTGGAACACGGACATTAGAATAAAGGAGTCACTTTACACTAGGGTTGCTAGTAGAGGGCAAGAAAAAAAATCTTTTTCCTCTACTCATATTAGGTTCCCCAGCTGGGATCCTATAAATTAGACCAGCAAAAACAGATTAAAAGAGAAAAACAAGTGATTCCTCACTTTCATGTGTCATTACATGGGGATACCCAGTGATGAGTAGCCCAGAGAGGTGGCTAGAGTTGGGGCTTATATACCATCTAAGGCCAAACAAAGAAGAGGGGTTTGCAGCTTCTGGGCAAGGGAGGTACTATGAGACAGTGACCAGGAATCATGCTAAACCAGGGCTCTTCCCTAAGGCTTGTTATGCAGATTTAAATTGATGCCTTCTCCAGAGAAGGCAGTGGCAACCCACTCCAGTACTCTTGTCTGGAAAATCCCATGGACAGAGGAGCCTGGTGGGCTGCAGTCCATGGGGTCACAAAGGACATGACGGAGCGACTTCACTTTCACTTTTCACCTTCATGCATTGGAGAAGGAAATGGCGACCCACTCCAGTGTTCTTGCCTGGAGAATCCTGGGACAGTGGAGCCTGGTGGGCTGCCATCTGTGGGGTCGCACAGAGTTGGACTTAGTAGTAGTAGTAGCCACTGACAAGAGTTGAGAGTCTTCCTGGTACAGGAGAGGGAGACCTCATGACCAATGGAAATTTACTTTAAACATATAAATTTCCTTTACCAAAAAAAACCAACTTGTGTCCTGTCTTTAGAGTTTTTCTCCTGTCTGCTAATTCTTAGTCTTTAAAAAAAAAACAAAAAACCCTCATTGGGGAATAGTTGATATACAATGTTGTGTTACTTTCTGCTGTATAGCAAAGTGAATCAGTTATATATTTATCTATTCTTTTTAAGATTCTTTTCCCTTGTAGGTCATTACGGAGTGTTGAGTAGAGTTCTCTGTGCTCTACAATAGGTCTTTGTTAGTTATCTATTTTATGGAAAATCCCATGGACGGAGGAGCCTGGTGGGTTGCAGTCCATGAGGTCACTAAGAGTCAGACATGACTGAGCGACTTCCCTTTCACTTTTCACTTTCACACATTGGAGAGGGAAATGGCAACCCACTCCAGTGTTCTTGCCTGGAGAATCCCAGGGACGGGGGAGCCTGGTGGGCTGCCGTCTATGGGGTCGTACAGAGTCGGACACGACTGAAGCGACTTAGCAGCAGCAGCAGCAGTGTGTGTATGCCACTCCCCCAATTTATTCCTCCTGCCCCCCACCCTTCCCCTTTGGTAACCGTAAGTTTGTTTTCTACATCTGTGACTCTATTTCTGTTTTGTAAATAAGTTCATTTGTATCTCCAAAGTCTTTAGCTCAAAATAATCCATATGCCAAAAAGGCACACTTGGGGGTGGCATATTCTAGTACCCCTCCTTCATTGGGGAAGGGTCCACAGTAAGATACTGTACCAAGCGTGATGCCAAGCCAACCCCAGCGATGGAGACAGCGATAGACAGCCTTGATCATACCACTGAGCATGGCCAAGGGAAGTTCCCAGATGACAGCTGTGCGTGCAGCTGGTCTAGAGATCAGTCAGATAAGTTGAGACAGAAAGCTGGAGGATTCCGGAAGGGAGGCCTCCAGGGAGAAAAGTGGAATTGGTTTTATATTAATGCATTTGAGCATTTGGAAAATAATACGGTAGGCAGCCGGTGGAGTGAATGGATGTGAGCACGTAGGAAACCAAGCAAGTGAGCAAAGGGAGACAATGAGCTCCAGGAAGAACAAACAGTTACACAAGAAAGGAAACATAAACCTTGGCTCAGCAATGGGCGATATTGACATTGTTATAATCAGGCGGAAAAAAAATAAATGTGAATACCAAGCTAGTGGGATGGGAGGAGATAAAAATGTGAGAAAGAGTAATGGACATTTTCATCTCTCTTGTGTCAGGAAATCAAAAGATAATGTCCAATATGATACACAGTTGAAAAGGCATGATATTTAGAAATAGGAAAAGAAATACCAGAAGAACTAAGAAAAGAAATTGAAATTTTAGAGCCAGAAGCTTGGGAGTTTTGCTGTTGCTACAAGCTTTTAGAAATGACGTGGTCTTTAAACTTATGGTTATCAGAGGGGGATCAGGGAGGGGTAAATTCAGAGACCGAGACTGACACACACACATTACTCTACGTAAAACAGAGAACTAAGCAGGACCTACTGTGTCGCACAGGGGACTCTCCTCAATACTCTGTAGTGACCTATATGGGAAGAGAATCTGGAAGAATGGCCAGGGGAATTCCCTGGCAGTCCAGTAGTTAGGAGCTGTGTTTTCATTGCCAAGGGCCTGGATTTGATACCTAGTTGGGGGACTAATATCCTACATGACTGCATACTGTGCCCCCCAAAAAAGAAAAGAAATGAAAAAAAAATTTTTAAAGATTAAAAAATTGAAAAGATTAGATATATATGTAGAACTGATTCACTTTTCTATACACCTGAAACTAACACAACACTGTAAATTAACTATACTCTAGTAAGTTATTTTTTAAAAGTTATGTGGGTTTTAAAGCTATATACACTTACTACTTTATATATACATCAGATCAGATCAGATCAGTCGCTCAGTCGTGTCCGACTCTTTGCGACCCCATGAATCGCAGCAAAATAGTAAATACATATTTAGAATGCTGGTGTTGGTAGCCTTTCTCTTCTCTAGGGGATCTCCCCAACCCAGGGATTGAACCCATGTCTCCTGCATTGCAGGCAGATTCTTTACCATCGGAGCCACAAGGGAAGCCCCTTTTCTTTCATAATATGACTGGGCGCTTCCCTGATGGTTCAGTGGTAAAGAATCCACCTGCCAATGCAGAAGATTCCAGTTCGATCCCTGGATTGGGAAGATCCCCTGTAGAAGGAAATGGCAACCCACTCTAGTATTCTTGCCTGGAGAATCCCACGGACAGAGGAGCCTGGTGGGCTACAGTCTGGGGCAGGGCGCAAAGAGTCAAACATGACTAAGTGACTAAACAACAAATATATATAACTATGTTGTATATGTAGCAAATATATATATTTATTTACTGCATATATACATATAAATTTCTACCAGGATGCATTTTGGAAAAATATAACATTATCAGCAGTCCCTGAAAAGCCATAAATGGGTCTTGACCTTAAAAAAAATAATCAACTATCTTACTCTATTATATGAGTCAGCAAATAAGCACAAGAAATAAAGTACTGTGCCTCCCTCAAACCTAAATCATACAGTAACCTAAATCATCATACGGTAAAATACAATGATACAGAGGGAAGACAAGGAAAGGGAAAAAAGGTTTCATGAAAATCAACATCTTTACAACATAATGCAAAAAGAGCTGTTTGTCTTCAGGATGACCCTGGAACTCCAGCTAGTGCGGAGGCAGCTGGCGCTCTGGCAGGAGCCGGGATCTGGCCCCATACCCTGCAGCACACCCTGTTCAAGGGCAGGGCTGAGATCTCAGTACATAAAAATGTAAACACCTTAAAAATAACAGCCATGAAGTGCGGGGATGTGTTTGTGCCAGAGAAAAATGAAAAACGTTCCATTTTCCAGGAGCTCAATAGTCTCTAGCCTTCTTCTCTCACCACGGTTCTTGAGATGAACTCCCTACATGGCTTTCCCTTTGATCCTAGCCCTCCAGGGTCCTGCCAGGGACGAGCAAGACATTTGTGATGCTCGTGGTTCTGCCCTGAAGGCCAAGAGAACATTCCCGAATTGTGTGAACCACCAGAGAGGGTTGCTGCTTGTTTGTCTGCCCGGGCTGAGCTCCAGAATCACAAGGGGTCTGACCTGGGAACTCCTGGTCTGAAGAACCACCTCTGACTACACCAGGAGGACCTCTTCCACCCAGAGGACCACAGGAGGGCGAAAGATTTGGATAAAAAGGGCGGATCCACCGTATGGAGCGTCATTTATATGACGTACCAGAAAGGACCACTCGGTTTTGAGTGCCATAATCCCAGTGGGAATTATCACTCAATCAACGTTGTATTTTTAGTGTTGGGCTGCCCAAGAAGTTTGCTTAGGTTTTTCTGTAACAGCTTGTGGAAAAACACAAATGGATTTTTTGGCCAACGCAATGGACTATAAAGAAAGCTGAGTGCCGAAGAATTGATGCTTTTGAACTGTGGTGTTGGAGAAGACTCTTGAGAGTCCCTTGGGCAGCAAGGAAATCCAACCAGTCCATCCTAATGAAAATCAGTTCTGAATATTCATCGGAAGGACTGATGCTGAAGCTGAAACTCCAATACTTTGGTCACCTGATGTGAAGAACTGACTCATTGGAAAAGACCCTGATGCTGGGAAAGATTGAAGGTGAGAGGAGAAGGGGACGACAGAGGATGAGATAGTTGAATGGCATCACTGACTCAATGGACATGAGTTTGAGTAAACTCCAGGAGTTGGTGATGGACAGGGAGGCCTGGCATGCTGCAGTCCATGGGGTTGCAGAGTCAGACATGACTGAGTGATTCAACTGAACTGAACTGAATGTAAACAAATCCTGTGTTCTACATTTGGAAGCCTTCTTGACTCCTAGTATCTCAGATAATGCTGCTAGATCTAAGGAACTGGCTTCAATTTAAGGCCAAAGACGAACATAGGGAGTGTATGAGGATATGGGACTCCAGAAGTACTTAATCTCCTAGCTACAGTCTCTCGAATCTGCAAGTTACTGGTCTCAAGCTTGGCCTTTTTTTGAGCATGGTCAGTGAATTACATGGTCAAGAATTACACATTTCTCTCTCTAAATCATTATCTTGAAAAATAAAAACTGTTGTGGATAAAATAATCAATATTTGAATTGGTGCCACATGCTCAGAGACTAAAGAACCCGCCTGCAATGTGGGAGACTTGAGTTCGATCCCTGGGTTGGGGAGATCCCCTGGAGAAGGGAACCGGCTACCCACTCAGTATTCTGGCCTGGAGAATTCCAGGGATAGAGGAGTCTGGCAGGCTATGTACAGTCCATGGGGTCGCAGAGTTGGACACAACTGAGCGACTTTCACTTTCACCACAAAGTGAAGCTCAAAGACACCTGGAGCTTTGATCGTTTAGGGAGGGGAGTCCCACAGTCTCCCTTACCCCATCCCTTTTCTTCTCCTCTCCTCTTTTTCCAAACTTATTGAGATATAATTGACATACACCCTTATTTAAATGTAAAGTGTACAGTGTGTTGATTTCATCCATTTATACACTGCAGTAGATCACCACCATAGTATCAGCTAACACCTCCATCACTCACCTAACAGCCATTTCTTTTTTGTGTGGATCACGGCTCTTTGCTTACTTGATTCTCTTGTTCTACTCCTTTTCAACCTTCCACGTGTCTTCTTTATCCCTGTGAAGAACTAAAGAGAAATTGTAAATTAGTTCATTGCTTTCCTGACCCACTTACAGGTCAAGGTATTTCTCAGCAGCTCACATTTCAGACACATTTAGGATGGAACAGGCTTCGGTTCCAGGGGATGGTTGGCAGCCATCTCCTGAATGAACTCTGAATGAAGAGGGGGTAGAACCCAAGTTTCCTGTGGTTTTTACTCTAGGGTTGGCAGCTTGAACTGCTGGTAAGCCTGTCCACGCCCATTCCGGGTCCCACATGGCAGCAAGTTCACCTTCACCTGCCCCGTAGCCGGGAAGCTACTCGTTCAACCCCTACCATCTGCTGTTTGCCCCGGGAGCAGTTTGGGCAAACAGAGCAGAAGGGCAGGTGGGGCAGGAAAGAACCCTAATTACCTCCGACTAAAAACACAAGGCCAAGATGAAGGACCTCAGATTAGTTTTATAGCAGGTAGCAGTTCCAGAGACAGGCTCGCCCGCAGGGCCCACAGGAAACCAGAGAGGAACTGAGTTCACCACCCTGGGCACTCATCAGCTCTAACTGGTTTGCTTTGAAGCCAAGTCTCATAAAACATTTCAGCAGCCACTCAGAAAGAAGAAAGAGATCATGGAATAAGTGTTACCTTGTCCTATTGCTGAGTACCCCTAGAGTCAAGCATGGAAAATTTTTTTTTCTTTCTTTGCTTCCTTAAACAAAATAGTAACAGACAGCTGTCAGTGACCATAGAAATTCAGCTTCTTCTTTTTTTTTTTTTTTGTTCGATTTCAGGCTTGTTATGGCAAACTGGGTTCACTCCCCAGACTCATTCTTCTGCCCGCTGCCTACCTCCTATGGCTTGCCTCCTATGGGCAACTGGAGCCCTTCCATATGTAAAGACAAAACTCAAACCATCAGTGTGCAGAAGCAGAAACATGCACACATTCTAAAGCCCTTTAAGTATTTTTCTGAAGGGTTTTCCTCCAAATCTCTATAAATGAAAGCGTTGAAATTTAGAACTGCTGAGATAGTCCTAACTGCAATCCGAGGATTTTCTGGTGGAAATTCACTTGTGCAACAGCTGGAAGGTCAGGGGCAACAGGCAGCTTCTGTCATTCGAAGGCAGCTTGAATATAAACAGGGAGAGTCTGACAATCACTGCGTTCCCCATGTAGACAGTCAAGGACAGGGAAGCCTGGCGTGCTGCAGTCCATGCAGTCACAAAGAGTCAGACACGACTGAGCGACTGAACAACTTCAACAACTGTGTAGTTATTGTCCTGGGAGAGCCTCACGGACTTTTTCTTCAGTCTCTGCTGGTGAAGAAGAGGAAAGGCAAGAGTCAAGGTGCAACACCCAGGGAAGGGAGCTAGGCGGGGTCCTGGGAGTAGGGGTCTCTTCTCCCTCCCCCTGCCAGTATAAAAGTGCAGTATCCCAGGGGGCAGACTGAGGCTTCTGTGTGGGAAAGGAGGAGACCAGCAAATCATTCCCTAACCGGGGCTGGCCATTAGGATCCCTGCAGGCCTTTCTGACCCTCGTGCTGACCCTTGAGCCAGGGTACAAAGTGATGGATGGAGAATGTCCTAAAGGGCAAAACAACTTGCCGGCTGATGTAAGGTGTCTTGTTCTCAGGCTCTTTGGCTGTCAGGTTAATCTTCAGTGTGGTCTTCTGACATCCAGGGAATCCCCCTGGGCAGTAGTAGCTCCTATAATGCAGAAAAACCAGACTTAAACACTATGTTATTCCAGTTACCCTGAAAGGACTGGAACTGTATTTTATAAGCTCTTTTCGTTTAAATCCTTCCCAAACTGGAATCATCCGAGGGGCTTTTGGAAAACAAGATTCCAGGCCACCAGGCCCAGAGATTCTAAGATGCAGATTGGAATGGGACTGAGGTTTCTCTAGGCTAACGTTTCCAGGTGATTCTGGTGGGCAGATTCTCTGTTTAGAAAGTGGGCTAACTTGGATATAGTTTACATTCTTATGGGTAATTTTTCAGGCATCACCAGGTTAGTGGCCGGAGGTGAGTCAGTGACAATCAGATGACTACTATTAAGCTGGCCACCATTTATGAGATGATCATATAAATAGATTAACAAAAATGTGCACACCTCCTGGGCATGTAAAACAGGATGAACAGACCACAGTAATCCAGTCTCACTGCATCACTTGGCTGTCATTTCTTCCAAGGGTTATAATTTACTCTTTAGTACAACAATGAAGTGAGTCATCATAAATAAAACCCATAAATTTTGTTGTTGTTTTTGGCTAGAAGTTATAGGCAAAACATACAATAAATAAGAATATCTTCAAAAAGGAGATTTTTATTAAGATTTATTAAGCTAGGATGTAGCATTTGGGTATAATTGTGTTCCATAAATAAAAGCATTTTTATGTAGAGGATTTAAAATGAGTGTTTTGGGGACCAATGGTCCCCCTAGGAAGGTGAGAATCCTTGCCCTGATATGTGTTGGGTTTGTCATGCAAGCCCAGGTGAGGACACCATTGTTTTTAATAAGTAGAACCCTCACAGTGAAAAACAAACCGTGTACCTAACATTTTGCTGGATCTTAGCTTTCAAGAACTTATAGCTCACCTCAAAAAAAAAACAAAAAAAAAACCCCAGAATATGATTCATACAATTCATATGAAATTCTATTTTTGTCATATGATTCAGAAATAGAATTTCCATGAAAAGTGAAAGCATTAGTCGCTCAGTTGTGTCCCACTCTGCAACTCCATGGACTGTAGCCCGCCAGGCTCCTCTGTCCGTGGGATTCTGTAGGCAAGAATACTGGAGTGGGTAGTCATTCCCTTCTCCAGAGAACTTCCATATGATCCAGCAATTTCATTTCTGGGTATACATATCCAAAAGAAAAGTAAGCAAGTTCTCAGATATTTGCACATTCATGTACACAGAGACATTATTCACAATAGCCAAAAGGAGGAAAGAGCCCAACTAGCCATCAACAGATGACTGGATAACCACAGTGTGATATACACGACAATGGACAATTACTGTTTTTAAAAGCAAGGACACTCTGACCCAGGCTGCAACATGGAGGAACCTTGAAGACATTATGCTAAGTGAAAAAGAGCCAGTCACAAAAGGACACATTCTGTGTGATTCTACTTACATGAGGTACCAAGAGTGATCAGATTCAGAGAGACAGACTCCCTAGAGCCTGTGATCTACAAGAGAAGCCCCGCATGCCACAACTAGAAAAAAGCCTGCACGCAGCAACAAAGACCCAGCACAGCCAAAAAGAAATAAATCTTTTTTTTTTTTTTTAAGAAAAAAAAGCTCTGTCTCCAAATTCAGTTGCGTTTGCAGTACTGGTGGTTAAGACATCAGCGTATGAATTTGGGGGTGGGACCCAACACAGCCCATAAAAGCTCTTCTTTCATCTTCCCAAATAGTGAATATATTTCCATCTCCCCCTGCAAGGATCTAAGCCACACCAGGGTGGGAACTTGGTCTCTCTTGCCAGCACACACATTGCAGTAGGCATGCGATCCATATTTGCTGATGGCTAAGTTCAGAACTCATGAAAGGGATGCGGCTTCTTCTCAGAATGAAGTTCGCCGGGGTTAACTCACACTCCTCACAGGTAGATGCTAAGTGGAAGTTCTAGTTTCCACCAGGGCCATGCCTTCCTCCTTGGGAGCATTCTCTTTCTTCTCCCTTTCAAAATGATGGGGTTCTGGGGTGCAGCAGGAGCCCAGGGGTCTCCATGACCCTTTCTCCATGTTCTCACTGTCTCCTTGGCAGACAGACAGGTTAATGACTGCATGCCAGAGGCTCCCTCGTGTCCAGCCCTGCCTGGAGCTTGGGGCCAGAGCTGGTGTGCATTGCCCTGGGTCTTGGTCCTCGCCCTCTTGTTCTGCGGGCCCGCTGGGTCTCGGTGTTGGCTCCCAGGTCCTCCTGCCATCACGCAAAAGCACGTGGGTTGGCACTCTCCCCTTCCATCTGGGCTTCCCTCGTAGCTCAGTCAGTAAAGAATCTGCCTGCAGTGCAGGAGACCCAGGTTCGATCCCTGGGTCAGGAAGATCCCCTGGAGGAGGAAATGGCAACCCACTCCAGGATTCTTGCCTGGAGAATCCCATGGACAGAGGAGTCTGGTGGGCTACAATCCATGGGGTTGCAAGAGTTGGACACGGCTTAGCAACTAAAGAGAAAGAAAGACCCTTCTGTCTGGATGCGTCCCTCCTCTCCTGGCAGGGAGCAGGGCCCTGGCAGGCGTGGGGACTGGCTACACGAGTGCCCCAGGCTGAGCTTCTGATCGGTCTGATGGAGGTTGGCTGCAGCCCAATACCCACACAAGCCTCGGCGTTTGGTCTTCTGCCCAGGCTGCCCCTGGGGAGGCCAGAGCCAGAATTCTGCTCGGGGATTTCCTGCCTCGCTTCCCTCCCCTAACTTGGTGTTTCGATTCATCCTTGTCCCCCTGGGATTTTGATCCCAAGAAGCAGTAAACTCTCCTCCCCCTTCGAGTCTGTTGGGGCTTCTCTTATCATCGGCCTTCTTCCCTATTTTGGCCTCATCTCTGCTCTTTTTTTTGTCTCCTGAAGGCCAGGCTGCCAGAAGAAGGAGAAGGAAGAAGAGAAACAACCCTGGGGGACCAAGAGGAGAATTTATCAGCCAGGATTTCAAAAAAACAGCTTCCTCGTTACATCATAATGATGGAAACGTTTCGTTTCCGAGTTGCTGAGGGAGAAGTCAACAAGCCAGGGGTGACGGGAGCCCTGCCTCTGTCTGGAATGTTCTATCTTCCTCTTGTGCCCCTAGGAAAGCGCTGTGGGCAGCCCAGCAAGGTGACCAGGCATTGACAGCCGTACTGACCCCCAGACTATAATCACAGGGAAACAATGGACCACCCTTCCACCACTGCCCACACCCAAAAGTTAGCTACTGATCACTCTGACCCTTAGTAACGTGAGACCCCAGAATGAGGACTGGAATTTCTAACATGTGTCATTGTGTGCTTAGCCCTGGAGGGAGACATTGCTTAGTCCCAATCTTTCCCTTTCAGCCAGGGATCAAAAATAGATTTTGTATGAAGCTAGTGAAGAGTCCTCACTGACCCCATGCTGCCCCGGACTCCACTCCCCACTCCCACCCTGTTAGAAGCTTCTGGTTTATTCCTGTGGTCAGGACAAGCTGTCTCTGTAGATCTGCTAGGGCACTCACCACCCCCAGCCTTCTGGCCATTGAAAGAAAACTGAGAAGTAGTTCTGTGATGTCATCTGTGGCATCGCTTCTTAGGACTGCCTACTGGTAAGCAGTTACGATACCAGGAGGAGCTCTGGGCACTGTTTCTACCGAGCTTTTGGAGCTTGGAAAGGCTGGTGGGAGTTGTGCAGGCTGGAATTGTCCAGATGGGCATTGCTATTATGCCATACAGCGTCTGCAAAACAGGGCAGAAAATACAATACCCAGCTATTAGAAAGCATCCCAGTGGGGGTCATCTATAGTTTAAGCATGGCCTGGTGATTTTCTTGTGATGGCAAAACACATTTTCTAAATTTAGGTAACACTGCAGCCGACAAAGTACTGGGCTCGTGGCCATGCCCTATGCCCTCACTGTTAAGAGGATGCTCACTGGGTCTACCTGGGACGTGACACAGAATTTCCACATTGTGAAGAGGGGAGATACCCCCCTCCTTCACCCCGCAAACCCAGGGGTCTGGAGCATAGAGGAAAAAGTACAGACTGGACCAAAATAGAGTTTTGTAGAGAGTTTTTTTTTCTGGGCACACTGGTTGCCATCAGACCCCCTGTTTGATTTATAACAGAACCACACTGAATAACCTGTGCAAGTTATTTTTATTTAAGTATGTGACTCTTGCAGTTAGGAGTGACGCAGACATAACTCAGATTGCCATTAACAAAAAAGGGAATTCATGGCTCATGTTACTAACACATCTGGGTTGCTTCTGGCTTTTGTTGTTGTTGTTCCGCTGCCCAGTTGTGTCTGACTCTTTGCGACCCTGTGGACTGCAGCACGACAGGCCTCCCTGTCCTTCACCAACTCCTGGAGCTTGCTCAAACTCACGTCCATTGAGTCGGTGATGCCATCCAGCCATCTCGTCCTCCGTCGTCCCCTTCTCCTCCTGCCTTCAATCTTTCCCAGCATCAGGGTCTTTTCTAATGAGTCAGTTCTTCGTCTCAGGTGGCCAAAGTATTGGAGCTTCAGCATCAGTCCTTCTAATGAGTATTCAGGGTTGATTTCCTTTAGAATGGACTGGTTTGTCTAAAGATTCTGGCTTTAGACATGGCCGAATCTGGTATTTTAACTGTGTCATCATCAGCCTTCCTCTTTAATGTTTTTTTTTCTTTCTGTTCTTAATGGATTTCTCCTCTTATCTTTATTATGTCCTATACAACAAATCAGGAAAATGGTCAGTATCACTTGGGTTTGCAGGACCTCTTACATTAGATAAAAGTCAGTGAGGGACTTCCCTGATGGTCCAGTGGTTAAAAACCTGCCTTGCAAGGCAGGGGTGGTGGTTGCGGAACTAAGATCCCACGTGCTCTGGGGTAACCAAGCCCTTTCCGCAACGAAGATCCTGCGTGCTGTAACCCGATGCAGCCACATAGGTAAATAAACATTTCTTTAAAAGTCAGTGAAACTAGTATGAAGGTCTTTGTTTCTAAATAAACATTCTCCAATGAAAGGAACCAGAATGCCTTAGAGAAATGGCTGGGGTGGGGAAAACACGAGATGAACCTGAAGCATCTTTAGGAGCAGAAAGTAAGCAAGTCCAAAACAAACACACGTAGGGATATGTCAAAGGGACGCAGGAGTCAAGCAGAAAGAGCTCCCAGTGACTAGAGCTGGAACAATTTGCACAACAGATTAGGGCATGTTCAACAGGCAATCTAATAAACAGCCATTCTGATTATAAATATTAACACTTTAAAGCACATGGAAGCAACTTAGAGTTTAGGAAATAAGACATCAGATTGTAAATCCATCTATACAAACTGTGCATAGGATAAGTAGTGAACTACCACAAATATCCAAAATGTCAAGAAGGGTCATGTTAGTGATTGAATTCCTTCTTAGTTTCTGCCATACTGTGTTACTTTTACACAAGTTTTTGAAAGATTAAATTCATAATGTAAATAATACTCACTGATTGCTCTTAAGACTATAGATATTCTTGTCTGAGATTTGCTTCAAGACCTGTTTATCTATAATCAATTTCTGTGGCAGACTTTGAAATATAAATTTATGTTGTGCCTGATGACATGTCAAAAAACTCCAGAAAGAAAAGGGCACCCTCCTACATCACTGGTGGGAATGTAAGTTGGTGCAGTCACTATGGAAAACAGTCTGAAGATTCCTCAAAAAACTAAACACAGAGTTACCATATGCTCCAGCAATCCCTCTCCTGGGCATATGTCCCTATGAAACTACAATTCGAAAAGATACATGCACCCCAGTGTTCATAGCAGCGACATCCACAACAGCGGAGACATAGAAACAGCCTGAAAGTCCATCAACAGGTGAACGGATGGCAATGTGGTACAGAGACACAGTGAAATACTATCCAGGCACAGAAAAGAACAAAACATGCCATTCATAGCAAGGACGGACGCAGAGATTATCACACCAAGTGAAGTAGGTCAGAAAGAGAAAAACAAATGCCATATGATATCACTTCTATGTGGAATCTGAAACATGACACAAGGGAATTCCCTGGCAATCCAGTGGTTAAGACTCTGCACTTCTACTGTAGAGACCATGGGTTTGATCCCTGGTCAGGGAACTAAGATTCTGCATGTCACATGGCATGGCTATATATATATATATATAGACACAAACGAACTTACCCATGAAAGAGAAACAGACTCATAGACATAGAGAACAGTGGGAGGGACAGAGTGGGAGCTTGGGATTAGCAGATGCTAATTATTATGTATAGAATGCATAAGCATTCTATACATAATGTATAGAATTATGTATAGAATGCATAAGCAACAATGTCCTACTATATAGCACAAAGAACTATTTTCAACATTCTTTAATAAATCATAATGGAAAAGAATATTGAAAAGTATATATATGTGTGTGTGTGTGTATAAAGACACACATGTGTATAATTGAATCACTTGGCTGCACACCAGAAACTAATGCAACACTGTAAATCAACTATGAGCGTGACAATGACAATGTTAGTTGCTTAGGCATGTCTGGCTCTTTGTGACCCCATGAACTATAGCCCACCAGGTTCCTCTGTCTGTGGAACTCTCCAGGCAAGAATAGTGGAGTGGGTAGCCATTCCCTTCTCCAGGGGATCTTCTTGACCCAGGGATCGAACCCAGGCCTCTTCCATTGCAGGTGGATTCTTTACCATCTGAGGTACCAGGGAAGCCAAATTGACTATTCTCCAATAAAATAAATTAAAAAAAAAAGAAACTCCAGAAGTACTTAGTATCCCCTTTGAAACCCAACTGCCATCTTGTCACTGGAGAGATGGACACCCCTTTACTTTGAGGGTGCATTTTCTCATCATAAAGGATCTTCGGGAGTGAAGGAAAGGTGAGACAGGGGTAAGGAGAGTAGCTGAGCTGAACCAGGCTTCAGAAGCATTAGGTTGGGGGAGGGAACTTGAGTGGAGATTGTCACCCACGTGAGACAAGCATGGCAGGGCTTGCTGAGTATAGTAACGAAAAGTGAAAGTCACTCAATTGTGTCCGACTCTTTGTGACCCCATAGATTATACTGTCCATGGGATTCTCCAGGCCAGAATACTGGAGCAGGTAGCCATTCCCTTCTCCAGGGGATCGAACACAGGTCTCCCACATTGCAGGCGGATTCTTTACCAGCTGAGTCACAATCGAAACCCAAGAATACTGGAGTGGGTAGCCTGTCCCTTCTCTAGGGGATCATTCCCAACCTGGGGATCATTCCCAACCCAGGAATCAAACCGGGGTCTCCTGCGTTGCAGGCGGATTCTTTACCAACTGAGCTATCAGGGAAGCCCAGAATTCGAGTTCTCTGCCAAGAGGAGGTGATCAGTCCCCAATCCTCTTAGCTGAGGCTGAGGCCCTTTGACCAGATTCCTGCACCCAGAACCCAGGGACTAGAAAAAATGGGAAGGATAGGAAGGGTTAAGCAGAGGAAAGAGAGAGAGGAGGGAAGGGAAGAGCAGTCAATAAAGTCTCTTGTTCCTCACCCGGTCGGGGCATTCTGGCCAGTTTTCCAAGTCAGGAGGAGACCAGGGACAGAAGGGTCCCAAGTTGTGGCCGCTGGGTCTGGTCCAGGCAAGCTGGACCCTGAGTACCCGGAGTGGTCAGGATGTCAGTCACAGTGAAGAAGAGTCACCAGCAGACTTGCCATTTGTTGCAGGAAGGGGGACCCCTTCCACGGCCCAAAACTGGGCTCTTGTCTAACACTCAGAAATGAATTGTCCGAGGAGACACACATGCTGATGAAGCAAGAGATTTTACTGGGAAAGGGCACCCGGGTGGAGAGCAGTAGGGTGAGGGAACCCAGGAGAAAAGAAAGTTCTTTCAGTGTTCTGAGAGGCATAACTCTGAGGCTTTCCCTTTTAGGTCAAATGGCAAGAAATAAATCCCACTTAAAGTATCACGTTAGTACGTGAGGGGAAGCCAAGCGTAGTGCATGATGTCAACGGGAACTCACCATAAATAACACATAGCTTAGGGACTCTGGGGTTTGGCCAGTCTGAGTGTTTCCCCTGCTGTAACTGCTAGAGTGTGGCCTATAAACCATCAGTATACCACAGGAAACGCAGACAAACACTGAGAAAATCCACGGGGACAAAGTAGACCTCTAACCTGTGAACTGCCCGAGGCCGGAAGTCTGGTATTCCAAGCACATGTTACTGGAGAAACAATGTCCTGGGCAGCCCACAGGAGCCTACCCGACCCTCTTGGTCCACCCTAGGAGTGGACCAAGTTACTTAGTGATTTAAAAAATGAAAGTAGCACTTATTGAAATGAATGAAGCTGAGCCAGGGAGAGACGGGGTCCTGGTGGTAGAGCAGAACAGACTTAGGGTGATCCATCTCAGTTTCTCCCTCTAGAACCCACATGTTTGAAGAACAGTGTGTTGAATTTATAGAGAATTTATAGAGGAAGTAGATAGTGAAATGGCTTCTTTCTTAAACAGCTTGGAAGGGAACTGTGGGCCCTGGCAAGGACTTTAGTAACCAAAGCACTGACTCTTTGCAAGGTCTACTCTGCCTTGGAGGTGTGTGTCTCTGTGTCTCCCTGTATGGATTTGTGTGTAGATGTTTGATGTATACACAGTTGTCCCACTGCGCCTGGCTGCAATAAATGATCCCTTCATTTTTTAAATTATATAAGTAACTTGGTCCACTCCTACTAGAGAAATGACAAAAAAAAATCATGAATACTGGAATAACTGCAGAATTAGCAGGCCAGAATAACTGCATTTAAGAGAGTGAAGTTTTCAAATGGATTTATCTATTACAAAAGCCAAAACACACATGAAGAACAGATAGCTGGAAGTCCTCCCCTTGGTCACTCAGCCACTGTGTCCCCTCCCCAGCATTTTGCATCTTTCTGTCTGAATTCCACCCCAGAGTCTGCACGTACATAAATGTTTATAGTCGCCCTTTTCCTTTTATTTTTGAAATGCAAACGGGAACACTTTATACCCCATTCTACATCTTGCTTTAAAAAATATCTCTCTATCGTCTAACTTCTAGATCATTCCGTATCATTTCTAACTCATTTCCTCAGAGACTGAGATTGTTATAACAAACAGAAAGTCTGGGGAGCACATGTCACGAGATACTCCGTTTTTAAAGGCCGTCTCCAACGTATTTATTGTGTTTGAATGATAGCACAGCAGCCCCTTCCAACATCAGTGCTGTTAAACTGGACAGAGCAAAACATGTTGGGATCTTCGTTTATCAACTTACAAACTGTGACTTCCAAAACCCAGGGGGGACATGAAGCTAGAGAGACGAGTCTTAACATCAAGGATGTTCAAAAGTGTCCACGTGTGAAATGCTGAGAGCCAGCCCTTCCCCGGTGGAGGGTGAACAGTGTCAGAACTGAGCTGAACTGTAGGACACCCAGTTGTCTGAGAACTGCTTGGTGGGGTGGAAGGAACTTCAGACCTTGGAATTGGGTGCAGAGTCTTGGGTCCACCTTCGCGGCTGCCGAGGCACCCAGAGGCTGGGCAGTGGGCACTCCCGGGCACATTCAGCCTTCGCTGAAAGCCCCGTGGCTGGAGGACACGTGAGGAAGGCCCGCACCTTGTGTGCGGCTCTGCACCAGCCCACATGGTGCTTTTGCTGAGGCAGGGGGGTCCCCAGGTCCTAACAGTGAGCCTGCAGCTTAGGACACAGGCTGATGGCACCCCATCCTTGGGGGAAGGGTCTCACACTAAGCACATGACTACCTCCTGCCATGCAGGGGTGATGTTTCAGTTTGGCTTAGGTTCTGATATGGTGCGAGGAGAGACAGTAAAATCTAAAGGAAAAGGGCCCGATGACAGCCCATGGAAAGGTTCCAGGGACCTCCTTTATGGAAAACAGGAAACATTTTCAAGGATTTTACAAGGAGCCTTCTCCAAATAAAAGCGGGGTTTTACAAACACCACCCGGGTTGGAAGAGTTTCCATCGGGGACTAGTGGACCTCTGTTCGGGAAATGACCCCCCGCCCCTTCCCCACCCCACCGCTCTCCCCTGTTTTCTCTCCCAAAGCTTGTGCTTGCAGACAGGGTCAGGCCCAGCACCGCCCACTCACAGATTGAGACCCCGCCACCGTCAGAGAGTGCCCCTGGGCGTCAGGACCTGGCCGGCACTCCTCTGTGCACAGGTCGATCATTTCCACTTCAGAGGTTAGGAGGCTGAACGGTTGTGCCTGCTTGCCCAGGACTGAGGGGGTTCCTGGGGAGCTAAACCAGGAAACACCCCAGGCAAACTGGTCCTACCCTAATACGAAACCAAGACAGAAAAGATGACCCCACTGCCCTGGTGGCCCAGTGGTTGAGACTCTATGTGCTTCCACTGCAGGATGCGTGGGATTGAGCCTTGGCCAGGGAACTAAGATCCTGCATGTGGTGTGGTCAAAAAAAGCAAAAAGAAAAAGAAAAGATGTTTGCCTCCAACCTGCATTCACTTCTGTTCACCCCATGTCCTGGACCCTCCTGTAGGACTTCACTGAAACCACTGATGCCACTTTTTCACAGACTGGTCTCTCCAATCTTTGGTTGTCTTTTTTTTTTTTTTTAAGGTGGAATAATTTTTAAAGTCTTTATTGAATTTGTTACAACATCGTATCTGTTTTCTTAGCAGATAGAGTCTATGCCACCTGAAGGTGAAGTCTTCACCACTGGACAGCCTGGGAAGTCCCTCTTCGGTTGTCTTAACTAATAAAGTTCCTTCGCCAAATTATACCTTGCAGTTAATAGGACTTCTACCCAAATAAAAACATTAAGCTCAAATTCTAATTTTTTTCTTAATTTTTTTTTTTTTGTAGAGGTCAAACTGATGAGTGGGAAATGCAAGCCTGAAGTGTTTTAATTTACCGGGCACTAGAAGGAGAAGGGGACGACAGAGGATGAGATGGCTGGATGGCATCACTGACTCGATGGACGTGAGTCTGAGTGAACTCTGGGAGTTGGTGATGGACAGGGAGGCCTGGAGTGCTGCGATTCATGGGGTCGCAAAGAGTCGGACACGACTGAGCGAATGAACTGAACTGAGGCTTTCACTATCAAACATTTAATTGCAATTTCATCACCAGTTCAGCAAAGAAGGGATACAGAAAGAGACGGGGTGGGAAGCCTTCTGCTGCTGTTGGGTTGTGAAGGCCACCTCGTTTCCTACTCCCAAGGCCCTGGCTAACTGGATATTCTGGTAACATATTTCCTAAGAGTCTCCTCTCTGGCCAAGGACTTCGATTTCCTTCCAAACTGTCACTATAATTTATGGACTAAAAACTTTCCTCTCGCAGGACGTTGTTCAAAGTGCTGTGTACAAGGGCTCTGTCTTGTTTATCACGCAAGACTAACAAAGCCTGGCGTGTTTACTCGCTGGGAGAAACGGGGCTGGACCACGATGGGACGGAGTCAGGAGACCCGGGGGCTCCTCTGACTCACCACTGCTCCGCTCTCTGACTTGTCCTCTTCCTTGTCCCTGCTCCAAAATAACCCCAACCGTGTATATCAGGACATGCAGGCTGGAGAGGCGTCGTGCCATACCAGGTGCCGTTCCACCCTTATCTCTGTCATTTCTAAAACCCTGCACTGTCGGGTGAAGAGTGAGACTTCATTTCTGTGTCTGTGGTTTTGATGCTAACGAATGGACCCTCGGAGGCCTATACAGTAAAAGCACAGCAAAGCTTTTCACCAGCACATGCGCTGCTCAGACCTTCCCGAGTGTCTGCAGAGCTGGGGGTCTTGCTAAAATGCACGTTCTGATTCAGTGCAACTGAGATGGGGCCTGCCATTCTGCAGTTCTTTCTTTCCTGAGGCTGAAATAGATTTGATTCTTTATTCCTCATGTTAGTAGATAGGCACAGACAGACATACTAGGTCATGAATGAAGGAATGAGACGTCATGGTCTAATGCAAAGACTCAAAATACGTCCTCGGTCTGTGGATTTCTTTCATTACCTCTGTTTCCATTGTTTTCCATGTTTTCGTGCAGCAGTGAATTTCAGGTCTTGAGCAGGATGCTATCTGAAGTTCTTTTCTACCACGTGGATTTCTACATTGGCCACTGTGGTTATACATACATCACACAAGTGAAAACCAGCATGGAGCGCTTTACTTTTGGCTAAAAGCAGGAAAGAATGACTGCAGTTAATAACCCAGGCAGAAAATAACATTCTGCATCTCTGACCAGCTCCCAGGTGCTGCTGCTGGCCCAGGGACTACCTTTTAAGCCGTGATGGAGTTGAGTGTGACACGTGCCCAGGACTGAGGGGGCCAGGATGAAGTTAACAATCAAATTCCTCATGAGGCTCCAGTAGAATTAAACACCTATGATCGTTCTGCAGGCCGTGGATTCTACAGCTTTTGAGCTTCTGTTTCTTCACCAGGTAACAGGATTAATTACCATGGTTATGAGGATTAAATAAAATTAACATTTCCTACAGTCAGGGGTCCACACGTACTGTCTCACACAGTGCTTTTTCTTTTTTGTTGGATTTATTTCTGGTGATTTTTCCAAATCTACACGATGACCTTATTGATTTAATAAATAAATAGTATAGTATTCCCTTGTGTGAAGGTACCTTATTCAATTGATCCCATATGAATAATCCTTTAGTTGGGTTTATATCTATCATTGGAGGTGTGCAGAATGCCCTGATCACTGGCATTTTCAAGGCCGCAAGAGTGACAGTGGAGACCTCACGTTCATCTCCCCTGGTGTCCTGTGGACTCTTTGAGTGCTGGCCTGGGGTGAGGCGTCACACAAATTGATGTTAATCTAGTTAATTGACCTAAACCATACATTTCCCAAGTGGAAGTTAATGAAAGGGAAATTTAGGAAAAAACGTTGTTAGATCAGATCAGATCAGATCAGTCGCTCAGTCGTGTCCGACTCTTTGTGACCCCATGAATCGCAGCACGCCAGGCCTCCCTGTCCATCACCAACTCCCGGAGTTCACTCAGACTCACGTCCATCGAGTCAGTGATGCCATCCAGCCATCTCATCCTCTGTCATCCCCTTCTCCTCTTGCCCCCAATCCCTCCCAGCATCAGAGTCTTTTCCAATGAGTCAACTCTTCGCATGAGGTGGCCAAAGTACTGGATAGCATATCAACCTAGATAGCATATTCAAAAGCAGAGACATTACTTTGCCAACAAAGGTCTGTCTGTCTAGTCAAGGCTATGGATTTTCCTGTGATCATGTATGGATGTGAGAGTTGGACTGTGAAGAAGGCTGAGTGCCGAAGAATTGATGCTTTTGAACTGTGGTGTTGGAGAAGACTCTTGAGAGTTCCTTGGACTTGGAGGAGATCCAACCAGTCCATTCTGAAGGAGATCAGCCCTGGGATTTCTTTGGAAGGAATAATGCTAAAGCTGAAAATGTTGTTAAGGCAACAGTAATATCATTTTCTGAATAACAGGCCTATGTCTCCAGCCTCTGTCTCTGCCCTCACCAGCTGCTCTGTTTTTTAAAAAAATTATCTATTTTGGGGGTTGCATCAGGTGTAATTGCCACACCTGGACTCTCCAGCTGTGGCTCTTGGGCTTTTGCCTCATGGCATATGGGATCTTAGTTCCTGATCAGGGATCAACCTCGTGTCCCCTGTGTTGGAAAGTGAAAGTGAAAGTCACTCATGTCTGACTCTTTGTGACCCCATGGACTATACAGTCCATGGAATTCTCTGGGCCAGAATACTGGAGTGGGTAGCCTTTCCCTTTCCATAGTTAATAAATAATGTAATGAATGTTGTATTTTATTATGTAGTTTGTAAATGTGTACAAAAGTGAAAGTGAAAGTCACTCAGTCATATCTGACTCTTTGCAACCCCATGAACTATACAGTCCATGGAATTCTCTAGGCCAGAATACTGGAGTGGGTAGCCTATCCCTTCTCTAGGGGGTTTTCCCGACCCAGGTATTGAACTGGGGTCTCTTGCATTGCAGGCAGATTTTTTACCAGATTCTTTACCACTGGACCACCAGGGAAGTCCTTGCCTTTCTTAACAGGAAAGTTTTAATACCTCTGACATCAACATTCTGATGATTCTCTGACTGCTGGGTCTAGCCCAGGCCTTTCTCATTGGCATGAGCCACTTACTGGGGGTATGAATTCCAGGATCTTCTCCATGCATTGATACTCTCTTTGAATCCTGGCACAACCTAAAAAAAAAAAAAAAAAAGTTAAAACTAAGCTGCCCCACACTGGGTTGTCTGTCCTGCATCAGTCCTGGTGTCCTGATTACTGGAGTTTTACAAGCCATCTTGACAGTTGGTCACTTAAGGGCTCTTCCTGCTTCCTCACTCTCCGCCAGGGTTGCTTCGGCTCTTCTTAGGACTCTCTGCATTTGCATATGAATTTTACAATTGGCTTGTTGCTTTTCACAAAAAAACCCTGCTGAGGCATGACTGGGGCTGTGTTAAACCTATGCATGAATTTAAGCAGAACTGACGAATGTGTTATTTCCTTCTATTAATTAGTACTTAAAAAATTTCTCACTGACATTTTGTAGCTTTCAGTGAAGAGAAGCTTTTTGTGCAGCTTCTGTTAGATTTCTCCTAAGTACTTTATTTTTAAAAAATATTATTAGAAATGAGTTGCTTTTCTTTCACAAAGTACTGGGCTACCTCCACCCCCCCGCTCAACCCCAAATCCTTGCTTTGATGACAATGACTTATAGTTGCTTAAAAAATTGTTCTTAAAACTCAAACTGAGCAATAGTTTCCTTGTTTCTGGTTTATTCGTCCACTCTGAAACATGAACGCCTTGGGGACATTGGCGACCACTGATGGGATAAGATTTCATAATCATTCCCAACTGAATGTAGACAACTAGAATTTCCTTAGGGTGGCTTAGATGGTAAAGAATTCTCCTGCAATGCTGGAGGCCTGAGTTTGATCCCTGGGTTGGGAAGATCCCCTGGAGAAGGGAATGGCAACCCATTCCATTATTCTTGCCATGGACAGGGGGGTCTTGCCGGCTACAGTCCATGGGGTCAAAAAGAATCAGACATGACTGAGTGAATAACACTTTCACTTTCACAGGAATTGAAGTGCTCCCAAGGAAGGAAAAGCCCAAGAACTATGGAAAAGAACCCATTTGCAGAAGTCAGAGGCAGAGATGGAAGGTTCCCACCATGCTGATGGACACGCGATGGTCAGATCACCCTTGGCTTCTCAGATCCTTCTTAGAAGTTTCTGAATCAGAGGGAAGGGTATCCCTGGTCTCCACAGCTTTGTCTGTGGGGTGTTCATGGTTCCAGGGACGCTTGTTCTACTGGTCTGGAGAGGCAGAGGGCTGGTTATCCTAACACCAGTGCTGGACCAGCTCAGCCCCTGGCTGTAGAAACATGTTCAACCTGCCTGCCTTCCAAACTCAGGAGCACGTTGGGATGTGAGATGCAAATGTGCGGAACTGGAAATTCTTGCCTATGGTTAGGACTTCAACACCATTTTGCTCAATGGCAAGTCCAGAATCTGTCCATTTCAATCATGGGCCAGAGCTGACAATTAACCATTTCTTAGGGAAGTGAGCAAAGATGTCTCCCTGCGGTGAGACTATGCTAAGTAAAGAGCAAGTGCAGCCAAACTTCCCATGGATGCAAACCTGCTTCCAGATCTCTAAGTGAGAGACCGAAGCTATCTGCTCAGCAGTTATTTATTTTTTTTCCAACAAAAGATCACAGCTTTATTTAGCATAAGCTTTCAACCACCCCTGAGCCTCATGGCACTTTAATATGAAGAGATATTAGGAGTCTCAGATGTGTATATTATTGCATTGAAAATCTTGGTCCAACGCAGTGAATACTCGGGTTGAATTGTGGTGGAAACTCTCATTTGTGTAAATTCCTTCAAGGCAAAGATTAGCGACACTTATACTTTTGAGCAAAGTTGGTTTATTGCTGGTTGCCAAAAAGGAGAATGTCCACCATGAGAAACTGTAGGGCATTTCAGGAAGAGGTTGTTTCTCGTTTTCAGCTATTACCAATAAAGCAGTTATGAACATTAGTATATAAGTCATTATTCAGATAGAAGATTTCATTTCTCTAGGGGTAGAATGGCTGGATCATATGGCAGGGGTAGGCTCCAGCCCTTTTTCCCTCATAATTACTTTGCTTACCTTCCAGACATTGTTTTCCTGTTCCCGCCTGGGCAACCATTAAACCTAAAAGAAATGACTGCCAAGCTTCCTGGCAAAAGATCAGATGCCATCTAAAGGCAATACCAGGCCACATTAGTTCTCTATAATGTCATTAAAAGTGAAGGACACAGTTATGTATTTAAATGACACTGAACCCAGTGCAAGGAAACGGTCTTTTCCATTTAGTGTCACAGATCTTCATTTTTTAAAATTAATAAACCTATGCTCTCTTTTTATTGGCACCTGCAAAATAATAAAACAGCCCTATGAAAAGTCTTTTTCCAAACACAGCGATTTTTAAAGCAAATGTTAAAGAATTTTAGGTTAATCATAGAAGCACACAATCCTATACATACAAATATACAAATCTGAAGCTGGTGCCCTCATTAAAAATAACCTGCACAGTCACTGTGCCCACGGAGTCAATACATTATAATACAAGGCAGAAGCTGGCCGAACGTTCGGCAGATAGTTTAAGGCATCACTCACAGGGGTTACGTTAGCAGAAGGATGACTCAAGACTTTCCACCTTAGCAGAGCAAGTCCTAACTCCAGTAGGAAACAGGGGTCATGAGTACAATGTCCTCTGTAGGTCATGCTTTCCAGGCTTCCCTGGTGGCTCATTGGTAAAGAATCTGCCTGCCATGCAGGAGACCCACGTTTGATCCTTGGGTGGGAAGGAAAGATACCCTGGAGGAGGAAATGGGAACCCATTCCAGTATTCTTACCTGGAGAATCCCATGGAATCCCAGAGGAGCCTGGCGGGCTACAGTCCATGGGGTCACAACAGAGTCGGACACAACTTAGTGACTAAACAACAGCAACAAAGTGGTTAGCTTTGTAGGGTAGCCTGCAGCCCGCTGAATCCAAGTACTCAGGACGCTGATCCCAACCAGCCAGAGGGACCCAGATGCCCTTGGGAACCAACCCGTGAAATTTGGCTTTCCCCTTCCAGGGAGAAGGACTTCCCTGGTGGCTCAGATGGTAAAGCGTCTGTCCACAATGCAGGAGACCTGGGTTCGATCCCTGGGTCGGGAAGATTCCCTGGAAAAGGAAATGGCAACCCATTCCAGTACTCTTGCCTAGAAAATTCCATGGACAGAGGAGCCTGGTGCAGGCTCCTGTCCATGGGGTCGAAAAGAGTCGGACACAACTGAGCGACTTCACCTTCACTTTCTTCCAGGGAGAAAGTTTTCTTTGCCTTGATGGGGTTGGGCCTGGAACAAGCCTCTGGGGTGTGGGGCCCAAGGGAACAATGGAGCAACGGGGTGCAGTCTGGGGCCAGGACTGGTGAGTGCTGGCCAAGGGAGCAGCCCCTGAGGATGGACCCCTGGGTTCCCCCCATGGCCCCCCATTGCTGACCCCATCCCAGCCTCATGCTGGCCGAGCTGGGGAAGAGGGAAGAGGCAGGCAGGAGCTGGGCTGGAGAGGGAGCTGGCCTGGGCTGTGCGGAGAGCCTCCAGTGGGCAAAGGATGGAATTCTGGCTCTGAATCAGAGGTAAGGGTATTCTTGGGGTAACCCCTGGTCCCATAGCTTTGTCTGTATGATATTTATGGTTCCAGGGAAGCCTGTCCTAGTGGTCTGGGGAGGGAGAATACTAAAACACCAGTACTGGCCCCAGCTCAGCCAGTGGCTGGCTATGAGAAGGACAAGACATGGAAAAAACTTTTGATTTTGAAATAATTTTAAGCATACAGAAAGTTGCAAAGATAGAACAGGGAGGTCCCTTATACCCTTATGTAGTCTGGTTACATTTTAGGTATCTACAGTGTAACGTCACAACCAGCAAACTGACATGGGTACAACGGATGTGTTTGGTTCCATGCCATTTTATCACGTGTGGATATGTGGAACTACCATTGCAATCAAAACACAGAACGGTTCCATCACGAGTCCCCTCCCCACCACCCCAAGCCCCCAGTAACCACTAAGCTGTCAGTTCAGTTCAGTTCAGTCACTCAGTTGTGTCCGACTCTTTGCGACCCCATGAATCGCAGCACGCCAGGCCTCCCTGTCCATCACCAACTCCCTGAGCTCACTCAGACTCACATCCATAGAGTCAGTGAGTGATGCCATCCAGCCATCTCATCTTCTGTCGTCCCCTTCTCCTCCTGCCCCCAATCCCTCCCAGCATCAGAGTCTTTTCCAATGAGTCAACTCTTCGCATGAGGTGGCCAAAGTATTGGAGTTTCAGCTTTAGCAGCCAAAGAAATCCCAGGGCTGATCTCCTTCAGAATGGACTGGTTGGATCTGCTTGAAGTCCAAGGGACTCTCAAGAGTCTTCTCCAACACCACAGTTCAAAAGCATCAACTCTTCGGCACTCAGCCTTCTTCACAGTCCAACTCTCACATCCATACATGACCACAGGAAGAACCATAGCCTTGACTAGATGGACCTTTGTTGGCAAAGTAATCTCTCTGCTTTTGAATATGCTATCTAGGTTGGTCATAACTTTCCTTCCAAGGAGTAAGCGTCTTTTAATTTCATGGCTGCAGTCACCGTTTGCAGTGATTTTGGAGCCCCAAAAATAAAGTCTGACACTGTTTCCACTGTTTCCCCATCTATTTCCCATGAAGTGATGGGACCAGATACCATGATCTTAGTTTTCTGAATGTTGAGCTTTAAGCCAACTGGTCCCCTCTATAACTTTGTCATTTAGAACATGTTCTATAAATGGATAAATACTGTATAAATACAGTATGTGGGGGCTTCCCTGGTGGCTCGGACCATAAAGAATCTGCATGCAATGCAGGAGATCTGGGTTTGATCCCTTGGTCAGGAAGATCTGCTAGAGAAGGGACTGGCGACTCCAGTATTCTTGCCTGGAGAATCCCATGAACAGAGGAGCCTGGCCCACTACAGTCTATGCGGTCGAAAAGAGTTAGACACAGCTGAGAAACTAATGGAATTTTCCTGATGGCTCAGCGGGTAAAGAATCTGCTTGCAATGCAGGAGACCTGGGTTTGATCCCTGGGTTGGGGTGATTCCCTGGAAAAGGAAATGGCAACCCATTCCAGTATTCTTACCTGAGAAATCCTATGGACAGAGGAGCCTGGTGGGCTACAGTCCAAGGGGTCACAAAGAGTTGGACATGACTGAGTGACTAAGCGTGAGAACAACTAACACACACACACATACAGTATGTACCTCTGAGCTTGGCTTTTTCCACCCAGTCTAAATCCCTTGAGATCCATCCAGGTCGCTGTATGTCTCAATAGCTTGCTACTTTTCGTTGTTAAGTAGGATTCCAGAGAGTGGATGAACCACAGTTTGTTTAGCTGTTCACTTATTGTAGGACAGGTATTGTAGTTGTTCCCAGTTTGGGGTTATTAGAAATAAAGGGACCATGAACAATTTTGTATAGCTTTGTGTGTGCACATCCATTTGCACTTCATTCCTGGGTAAATGCCTAGGGATGTGATTGCCAAGTTGTACAGAAGATCCCCTAGAGGAGGGTGTTGCAATCCACTCCAGTATTCTTACCTGGAAAATCCCATGGACAGAGGAGCCTGGTGGGCTACAGTAAATGGGGTCGCAAAGAGTCGGGCATGACTGAAGGACTGAGCACCCATGCACGGTTCAGTTTTTAAAGAAACTGCCAAACTGTTTTCCAGAACGATGGTAGCACTTTACATTCTCATAGCCACGTGTGAGTTACTCCGCTTCTCTGTCTTCACCGGCGTTTGGCGTCTGCACTAGTTTTACTTTGCTGTTGTACTGGGGGTCCTAGTGGTGATAGCTCATTAGCGTCTCAGTTTGCTTTTCCTCGGTCGCTAGGAATATTGACTCACCTTTCCAGGGCTGCTTGTCATCTGTGCATCCTCTTTGACTTTGGATTGCGGTCCTTTGTCTGCGACTTCTGGGAACCAATGTCCTTTTAAAAAAATAGACTTACTTTTCAGAGTAGTTTTAGGTTCACAGAAAAATAGACCAGAAAGACTTCTCGTAGACTCCCCTTCTCCAAACACACACCCTCCCTGACTAGTGACGTCTCTCACCAGAGAGGTGCACTTGATACAAATGACCCAGCTATGTGGACACTTTATCATCATCCAAAGTCCAGCTTTATTTCACTTTTGGTGTTGTACATGCTATATTTGGGGGCAGATGGGGCCCAAATATAGTGACCTATGTGAGTATATGTGACAGTGAGTATAGTGACACGGAGGGCTTCCCTGGCGGCTCAGCGGTAAAGAATCCGCCTGTGATGCTAGAGCAGCAGGAGATGCAGTTTCGATCCCTGGGTCAGGAAGATCCCCTGGAGCAGGGCATGGCAACCCACTCCAGTATTCTTGCCTGGAGCATCCCACGGACAGAGGAGCCTGGTGGACTACAGTCTATGGGTCGCAAAAAATTGGACACGACTGAGCGACTCAGCATGCACGTGTGCACATAGTGACGTGTGTCCATGGTTATAGTGTCATGCAGGGCGGTTCCACTTCCCTGAAAATCCGCTGAGCTCTACCTGTTCATTCTTCCCTACCCTTTAACCCCTGGCAACCACTGATCTTTTTACTGCCTCCCTAGTTTTGCCTTTCCTGAAGGTTATATAGTTGGAAAGTTATAGTTATATATAGTTTCATATATATAACATTATATATATGAAAAGGCTATATAGTTATACAGCCTTTTCATACTGTCTTCTTTCTTCTCCCCTGGTGGCTCAGACAGTAAAGAAACTGCCTGCAATGCAGGAGACTCAGATTTAATCCCTGGGTGGGGCAGATCCCCTGGAGAAGGGAATGGCAACCCACTCCAGGATTCTTGACTGGAGAATCCCATGGACAGAGGGGTCTGGAGGGCTACAGTCCATGGGGTCACAAGAGCCAGACATGACTGAGCAACTAACTAACACTTTCACATAGTTGGATTCATACCCTAGACAGCCTTTTCATACTGCCTTCTTTCAATTCATATTATGCATTTAATGTTTTTCCAATTCATGGCTTGACAGCTCATTTCTTTTTATTGCTGAATAATAGCCTACTGTCTGGGTGTGCCACAATTATCTATTCAGTCACTTATTGAAGGATGTCTTGGTTGCTTCCAAGTTTTAGCAATTATGAATACAGCTGCTATAAACATAGGTGTGCATATTTTTGTGTGGACATGTTTTCAAAGCCTCTGAGTAAATATTAAGGAATAGGATTGCAGGGTTGTGTAGTAACGTATGTTTAGTTTTGTAAGAAACTGCCATACTGAAGACGGGAAGTTAGGAATTGTTGGCACAGAGGCAGTGTGGTATGTTAAAAAATGACCCTCCATTAGGCATCTATGTCCTAATCCCTGGGTTTTGAATGTTACCTTACATGGCAAAGATACGATTCAGCGAAGGACCTTCAGCTAGGGTGTTTCTTCTGGATTACGTGAGTCTGAAATGCCATCACAAATGTCCTGACAAAAGAGAGGCAGAGGGACTTCCCTGGTGGTCCAGTGGTTAAGACTTCATCTTCCAGCACAGGGGGTGTGGTTTCAATCCCTGGTTGAGGAGCTAAAATCCCACATGCCTCCTGGCCAAAAAAAAAAACCCATAAAATAGAAACAATACTGTAAAATTCAATAAAGACTTTAAAAAAGAGAGAGAGAGGCAGAGAAGATTTTTATACACACAGATGAGAAGGCAGTCTGAGGATGGAGCAGAGAGAATTGAAGATGCTAGCCTTGAAGACTGGAGTGATGCAGCCACAAGCCAAGGAATGCTGGAAACCAACAGGTATCCGAGGAAGGAACAAGTGCTTCTGTGGAGCGTCTGGAGGGAGCGCGGCCTGTTCATACCTTAACGTCAGCCCAGGGACACTGACATTGGACTATCTGCCTCCAGAACTGTAAGAAGATGACCTTCTGTGTTAAGCTACCAAGTTTGCGATGAGTTACCAAGTTAAAGGTCACAGGCAACCAACTCAGTGTTATACAGAAGAATGAAATCAACTGAGGTCAAAAGTTCAAATGAAATCAACTGTGTCATCAGAGAAAGTGGCTTCCAGCTGATACCTGATAAGTCCCAGGGAGGGGAAATGGCATCAGTGAAAAAAAAAATATGGTAAAGGGGAACAGAGGTGAGTGAATTTAACATCCACACAGCTGGAATGCCTGATTTCATTTATCTTTCAGATTTCACCCACTTGACCATGAAATCCAAAGAGAAAATAAAGGAACACTGACTTCTTCCCATCTTTGGGGAATGTTATAACTCCTGGCTTGGTAGACTTTAGCACCAGGAGGTAATTTTCATGTTTGCAAAAGAAAGTGCTGCTTTGCATCTTTTCTCTTTTGGTGTGAGCATTTTAAAATAAATATGGAAACCAGGTCATTTCCATGTCTTAACAACTCAGCAGTGTAGGCATTTCTCAAATTATCAGTAGGTGTGTCTCAAGAATCTGGTTTTATGTTGCTTGTTCTCAGCTAGTCTTTTCTGTGTAAGCATGAAAAAATGCTTAAAACTTATTTAAAACCCATAAGCATGTTCGCATGAGGTCAATGTAGACATAAAGAAATTGATCGAACCCAGGTCTCCTGCATTGCAGGCATATTCTTTACCCTCTGAGCCAACAGGGAAGCCAAGCCCAAAGAAACTGATGGATAGGGTAAAACTAAGTGAGGTTTTTTAACCTTCAAACTTGGAGCAGAGATGGGCGTCTTCCATAAGCAGTAATTATAAAGGAGGCAATCGGTTATTGAGTCTCCACTTGGCCTTTCACAAGAGGCTTTGCTTTGCGAGCCCTTTAACGTCCATATCCTGTGGAAGAAGGAAACAGGAAAACCCTCTGGTAGACTCAGCAGTCCTGGAAAGAGGACTTTGTGCCAGGACTTCAATAGGATGACAGCCATGTAGTCAAAAACAAACCCCTATAAAAGCTTTGACTTGTAAATGAGAGATGGCCAGTGGATGAGGTGTCTGAGGATGCAAATGTCCTGCGCCCTTAAATTACACCAGAATTGTGCCCTCCTCTCCCGACCTGCTGTTGCCAGAGCAACCAGACGCCTGGACCCAACCCGAAGCCTGTTTGGAGACCCTGCTTTTTCCTCGACCTCAGAACTCCGTTGGACAATTTATCGCATGCTCCCTGACAGAAGTTACTTGAGTCAGTGCTCTTCCCTTCTCTCCCTCCAGATGCTTCTAGAGATCAGAGCTGGCCACACACTCCCTGCAGGACCTCCAGTCCCATCCAGGCCATGAGCCCTCAGGAGCCTGGCCATCAAGTACCATGTCTCGTCAGTTATCCATTCCTGGATACCATTCCTCGATATCTTGTCTGGTTATCGTGGAATCAGGGTAGAATAGCAGTGTCAGATGTTAAAGGCTTCAGCAAGAAATGAGCCGAGAAAAGGCACAGACAAGAAACTGCAAGGAACTTACGTTCTGACTATTACTCGTTGTATAGTTCTTCCCTTTTATAATTAATAAAATTGGTTGCTTTTGAAACTAAGATTATGCAGTTATTTTTGTACCTCTCAGAAGACTCAGGGGAGTTGAGTCACTGGAAAAGACCCTGATGCTGGGAAAGATTGAGGGCAGGAGGAAAAGAGGGCAACAGGGGATGAGATGGTGGGATGGCATCATCGACTCAATGGACATGAGTTTGAGCAAGCTCCGGGAGATGGTGGACAGGGAAGCCTGATGTATTGTAGTCCATGCGGCCACAAAGAGTCTGACACGACTGAGGGACTGAACAACAACAGGAGACCAAAGTCATATGATCTTAAAATTAACAAAGAAAAAGAGAAGCACTGATTCTGGTCTTCTGGGAAGCTAGGTGGATACACTTTTCCTATCCCCTTCCTCTCCAAGTAAGTATAAGGAAAACCCTGGATATTTTATGTAAAGCCAACTTCAGAAGACACTGTAAGGTGAAGGGAAGGAATCTGCAGTGGGGGAGCTCAAGGCAGAGGAGCCCCAAGGTGGCAAGTTCTCTGGGTTTCTTTTTTGCCTCAGACAGCCCAGTCTTAGAGCTGAAGAAGTCTGCAATTGGGAAATGCCAAATGGATGAAGTCAACGAAAGTCCAAACCTAACCCTGCTCTCTCTAGAAAAGGACCTGGAAAGGGGCAGTCTTGCAAGACAGAAACTTCTGGTTGATAACTTTTCTTAGCCCAGGCAGACACTTACAGAGAACACTGTGGTCTCACCCTCATGCGTGTGTGCGCAGTAAGTCGCTTCCATAGTGTCCGACTCTCTGTGATCCCGTGGACTGTAGCCCACCAGGCTCCTCTGTCCATGGGGATTCTCCAGGCAAGAATACTGGAGTGCATTGCCATGCCCTCCTCCAGGGATCGAACCATGTCTCTTATATCTCTTGCATTGGCAGGTGGATTCTTTACCATTTGAGCCACCAAGTCTCACTTCCAGCTCAGCAGCAAAGACTGAGTGGGGAACAGAGAGCCCCACCCTTGTCAGCTTGTCATGGGAAACCCCCTTCCCCCCGCTGACCAAGGTGGTGTTCAGTTCAGTTCAGTTCAGTCGCTCAGTCGTGTCCAACTCCTTGCGACCCCATGAATCGCAGCATGCCAGGCCTCCCTGTCCATCATCACTCCTGGAGTTTACACAAACTCATGTCCATTGAGTCAGTGATGCCATCCAACCATCTCATCCTCTGTCGTCCCCTTCTCCTCCTGCCCCCAGTCCTCCCCAGCATCAGAGTCCTTTCCAATGAGTCAGCTCTTCGCGTGAGGTGGCCAAAGTACTGGAGTTTCAGCTTCAGCATCAGTCCTTCCAAAGAACACCCAGGATTGATCTCCTTTAGAATGGACTGGTTGGATCTCTTTGCAGTCCAAGGGACTCTTAAGAGTCTTCTCCAACACCACAGTTCAAAAGCATCAATTCTTCAGTGCTCAGCTTTCTTCACAGTTCAACTCTCACATCCATACATGACCACAGGAAAAAAGGTGGTGTTAAGGAAGGCCAAAGAGGAAGCTAGGACCTTCATTCTTGAAGGGCAGTAACAAGACCCCCTACACCTGTTATCAGCGGGGATTCTGTGTGGAGACCACACATCTGCTCCCCCTCCCACCAAAGCATCACAAGCTCTCCCCTCTCCACCCAGGGATGGTGTCAGAGGAGGCCTAGTGTAGGGTCAGGTCTTGATTCTTCTCCGTAGTATCCAGGGAGGCTCGTGGAACCCAGAACCCTGATCACTATTAATGAGCTGGCACCAGCCCCCTTTCCCTGCTGGAATGCTATCAGAGGAGGCCAGCTAAATCAGAAGGATTCAGTGAGAGTCAGAGCCTCACAACATAATATCTTAAAATGCCTCCACTTCAAATGCAGCTCATTCATGAAGCCAACCAGAAAAATTTCAACTTGCATGAAAAATGATAAGGCATAGACACTATTCATGAGATGGCAGGGGTGTCAGAATTATCTGCCAGCAGGCTTGAAGCAGCCATGATAAAAATCCTTCAAGGAACAATTACGAATGTGCTTGAAATAAATGAAAAGATCAAAAGTCTCAGCAAATAAATAGAATATATAAAGAAAAACCACATGAAATTTTAGAAGATAGAAATACAACAGCCAAAAAAAAAAAAAAAAATCAGTGTACGGGTTCAACAGCAGATTGGAGTGGAGAGAGGAGGGACTCAGTGTACTGGCCAATAGAAAAATAGAAATTACCCAGATTGAACAACAAAGAGGAGATAGCTTGGGGTGGGGGTAAGAATACCACCTCAAAGACCTGTGGGACCAGGTCTTCCGTGGTGGTCCAGTGGTTAAGAGTCTGCCTTCCAATGCAGGGGACGTGGGTTCGAACCCTGGTCAGGGAACTGGGATCCCACTGCTGTGGGGCAGCTGAGCCCCCTGCAACTACAGAACCCACCAGCCCTGGAGCCTATGTGCCACAACTAGAGAGGAGCCTGTGCACCACAACGGAAGATCCTGCAACTAAGACCCGAAGCAATGGAAAAAAAAAAAAAAAGCACCCGTGGGACCCCCCAAAAATGTTTATGTACTCACATAACTCAAGTCTTTGAAGAAGACAGAAGGCATGGCTCTAAAAGTACTTGAAAAAAAATGAAAATGTGAGTAAAGATATGAACCTACAGATTCAAGAATCTGAATGAAGTCTTAGACAGAATAAACACAAATCCACACTAAGACACATCATTGTCAAAACTTCTGAAAACTAAGAACGAAAACAAATCTTGAAAGTGAGGGGGGAACATCTTATTTACTAGAGAAAAATTTGAATGTGAATTTGAATGACGGTAGATTTCTCATCAGAAATGTGAAGGCCTGAAGGAAGGGTTGCATTTCTTAAGTGCTGCGAGGAAAGAACCGTCAGCCCAAAATTCCATATCCAGGGAAAATACCAGCAAAGAAAGGGTTCAGTTCAGTCGCTCAATGAAAGGGTAAATGCAGGCATTAGCAGATGAAGGAAAACTAAGAGAACATGTTGCCGACAGAGCTACAGTAAAAGAAGGGCTAAAGTTAGCTCTCTAAAGGATAATGGAAGAAACCCTGGATATCAGGAAAAAAGAAAGAGCCATGGAAGGAGTCAAAACATGAGTTAAGTAGAATACATTTTAGTCTTTTTAATTATGTTTGATAGTTGAAGTAAAGTTGTGTGATGTGGCTTTAAATGTCTATAGAGGAAATATTTAAAACAATTACAAACTGGAGAAGGTAATGAGACACAAAGAGAGGAAAGGTTCCTATATTTCACAGAAAGTGGTAAAATGAGAACACAGGTAGGTGTGATGAGTCACGCATACATAATAACAGTACTACAGAAATGGCTAACGTACTACAGAGAGATATATTCAAAAATCAGCAGAGATAAATCAACATGGAATTCTAAAAGTGCTCAGGCAACCCACAGGAAGGCAGGCAAAAGAAAACACAAATGGAAACCAGAGAAAAATAAGCCAAAAAATAAAAATGCGGGCATAAGCCTTCCTTTTACCACTAATTACATTAAATACAAGTACTCTAAGTACACTAAAAAAAGAGAAATGGGCAGTGGATTAAAAACTACGATCCAGTTATATGTCATCTGTAAGAAATCTACTCATGTACAATGATATAGGTATGTTAGCAGTTAAAGGATGGAAAAAGTTATACCATGCAAACTTCTAACTTAAAAAAAAAGGCTTCGTTTGGCTCAGTGGTAAAGAATCCGCCCTCCAACACAGGAGACACTGGTTTGATCCCTGGTCCAGGAAGATCCCTCCTGCTGAGGAGCAACTTAAGCCTGTGTGCCACAACTGTCGAGCCTGTGCTCTAGAGACCAGGAGTCCCAACAACTGAGTCCACGAGCTGCAGCTACTGAAGACCTCACACCCTTGAGCCTGTGTGCTGCAAGAGAAGCCACTTCAATGAGAAGCCCATACACCTCAACCAAAGTAGCCCTCACTCACTGCAACTAGAGAAAGCCCACACCAAGCAGTGAAGACCCAGCATAGCCGAAAGTAAATAAATAAATGAAATAAAAAAAGCAGGAGTGAACTACATTAATATCAGATGAAGCAGATTATCAAAGAAAATTACTAGAGAGACTAGGATATGTTACCTAGTGATACAAGGGTTAACCTTGTAGGTTAAATCACACACACTCACACACAGAACAACCTATCAATCCCACAAACTCTTTGTCTCTACAGCTATGTCTCAAAAATGTACAGTTGAATGGACTTTTCCTTCCAATGGTCTAAACCTGTCAAAGATTTTTTGGATGTGACTTGCTATGATTTTTGGCATAATTTATTGCATGAAAATACTGGCAAATTTTTTTTTTCTAGGGCTAATGAAAATGCTGGGATTTAAAAATTATATATAATTAGTAACAGGCAGAATTGTTGTTCAGTTGCTCAGTCGTGTCCGATTCTTTGTGACCCCATGGACTGCAGCACACCAGGTTTCCCTGTCCTTCACCACCTCCTGGAGCTTGCTCAAACTCATGTCCGTCGAGTCGGTGATGTCATCCAACCATCTCATCCTCTGTCACCCTGTTCTCCTCCTGCCTTCAATCTTTCCCAGCATCAGGGTATTTTCCAATGAGTTGGCTCTTCGCATCAGGCAGAATAACACCTTGCTATTTGAGAAATCTAGGTAGTGATCATGACGGGCCACGCCACCCTGGTGCGATGTTTGCTAACTCACAGGCATGACTACTTCCTCCAGCAGGTGTCCGACTGGAAAACAGCAGAGTCCAGCCTCCCTCCTGTTGCTGTGGCGGCCCATGGTAGCCACAGGACTCCCTCCAAGGCCTGACACTGAGCTGTGTGTCAGAACTGACCCTGCGTTTCCGTCCTCTGGAGCCCACAGAACATTACTGGCCCCGGGAAACCAGGAGGAAGCACACACACCTCTGGGAGAGCCTGTTCCCCGTGCCCGGACGTGGGTTAGCACAAGTGTCATCTTCTCACACATTGTCTTAACTCCAGGATTTTAGGAAACAGATGCAAAGTAAAACCTTTTTAGTATGCCAAGGAAAAAGTCAGCATCACAGGGGGAACGATTCAAAAAGGCAGCAGAAAGGAATCAAAGCAAGAAAGATGATAGAGATGATCAGGAAAGATGACTGATGTCAGGGGCAGGCAGAAGCCACCACTGGGGAGTCTTTGCAGACACGGATTCTTGGGCTTGCTCTTAATTCAGGTGCTTGAACCTAAGTGTTTCAAGTCCTTGTGCATGTGCTAAGTCACTACAGTCATGTCCGACTTTTTGTGACCCCGTGGACTTTGTAGATTCTCCAGCCAAGAATGCTGGAGTGGGTTGCCGTGCCCTCCTCCAGGGGATCTTCCTGACCCAGGGATCGAACCCGTGTCCCTTAAGTCTCCTGCATCTGCAGGCGGTTTCTCTACCACTGGTGCCACCTGGGAAGCCCTTCAAGTTCTTAAATCCATCTGAATGTTAGTTTTGCTTTCTGTGGCCAGCATGCAAGAGCTTTTTCCTTTGCTCGGATTCTGTGCTCATTAAGAACAAGGAGTGTCTTAGTTACTCTAACCAGGACAGGCACAGCTTCTCCGTAAACAGTCAGCTGATGTTCTGGGTTACAGGCAGGTAGGTCTCTTCTGAGTCTGGGCTGTGAACCACTCTGCAGGAGCCTCACCAGACACCCTTTTCTGGATGTGGCCTACAGTGGGTTCCTAATCCAGAGTACTCTTCTCCCCACGCCCACTCCTGACTCAGCAGAGGCCTTCCCTTCAGGGTTTCCCTCATCCATCTCTTTTTGATTCAACAGTGACCAATTCAAAGAAAAGCTCTTACACAAACATCAGGCAAATATGTTTAATTTTTTAAAATAACTGATGGCAAAATAAAATATTTACATCACATCATACTGTGTAAACATGTAAGGTCTCTGTACAAAGAAATATACATGCAAAATAATGTAAAATTTTAACTGAAATAATAAAAAGAAACAATACACAAATAAAAGTTGTGAGGTTACGAATACACATCCAGTTTTGAATCCAATTTCTTTTAAAAAGTTTCTGTACAATTTTACAAGGAACAAACAAACGAAAATTCAACAAAAGAATAAATAAAAATACATTGGAAGCTGCAAAGCTTGAACTATGCCAGTTTATGGCTGAAGACCCAGGTGTCTGGCTGGCTTGGGAAGCGGGCTGGTCTTTTAAGTGTATTTCACACAACAAAGATAAAAAGACATCCAGAAAAATTCAAGCGTGCCCAGAAGCCCAGCGTCTTTTGTTGAGGGCCTCCCACACTACAGTGCCACAGACACCAAAGCCAGCCTCGAGGCGGCTGGTGCCTAACTGGCTTTTATTTCTTACCAAAAGCTCAAAATCCAGCCAATTTTTGTACAGAAAGTTGAATGTCAAAAAGTCTAAAAAGTAGGAAATGTCCAGACTGATTTTGGGAAAAAAAATAATACTTTGGCATTCTGAATAATAGAATAATAAAATTTAAAACATTACCCTATTATCCAGTTTTATATTCAGAGTATGAAATCACTTTTTACAGTCCTCAAAACTGACAAATTTCACCAAGAGTTGTCTCCTTGAACCGATGGCACAGGGCTACGAACCCCACCCCCCACCCCGCCCCCGACACACGCACAAAAACCATAAATCTCACTGTACGAATATGTGCTTTTTCTATATATTTATTACAGGTACAACAGAGGTCTTCATAAATAGTTGCATAAAATGTTAAAGCCACAACATTGCACATGATATGAAATAAAACAAAAAAAAAAACCAAACAAAAAAACAAACCCCAATGAGCGCATTTACAGTATTTTCATCGGACTGTATACTGCTCAACAATCTGATTGACGGCTTAGGGGGTGGGACGCGGGGGTGGGGAGGGGGTAGCAGGGCAGGACCCAACCTGACCTCCTCGCGGATGGGCAGACCCCTTGGACCCCTCCTAAAGGAAGCCCCGGGCGGTGGGCGGGAAGGCAGGGGTGAAGGGAAAGGGCAGACCGAAGGCAGGACCAGTCTTATGTACAAGTAAGGCCTACATTTCATCAGAGCAAAACGATTCATTCTATTTTTATGCAAAAGTTTGAGGTTGAATGCACATTTCAGAAGCCCAGTCTGGCGTCCTGGCGAGAGGCACACAGACGGGGCAGCTGGAAAAAGCTCAGAGCCAGGGGGACCCCCGAGTTGGACGAGGCCGCCGCTGGGGGTAGGGTGGGGGGGCTCTTCCCCAGAGGTGTCCAGTATCTTGTTTTGTTCGTTAACACCAGTGGTTGAACATAGGCATTTGTTTCCTTGAATAAATCCTGGAAAATGTTTTCAATTTGCAAAATGCTATTCGTGTTCGTTTAAAAAAGTTTCTTTTTATTTTTAAATTTTTTTTTTTTTTTTGCAGAAACCTGAATAAAAGACTGTGACTCAGCAACGCTGTCTCTGCTCTCGCAGAGTGTTCCAGAAGGCCTCCACCCCTCCCCCCACACCCCGCAGGGCTTGTGGCCCGAGTCCCAGGCAGCTGCAGAGCACGGCTCGCTCGGGAACACACGCGGTGTCACACGACGGGACAATCGGGCAGCGGACTGCTTACGTCGTCGTCGGTTTGTTGTTTTCTCTTCCAAAAAAAAATAAACAAAGTCAGACTTAACGGCTGATTGGCAGGTGAAAGAGAATGAGAAAGGACTTCAAGACAGGTCAAACTCGAGGCAGAAGCCTGCTCTGTAAGAAGTTTTTCATGCTACGGATAGGTCGAACGTCGTTCTGGTGTTTGCGCCGCTCAATGAAGGAGGTCAGTCTGGACGTGTCGAGGACGCCCGCGCCTTTGCCGTGGCCGTGGCCCGCCTGCAGCCACCGCTCCTGGAGGGCCGACGCAGCCGAGGGGCGCTTGGCGGGGTCCTCGTGCAGTAGGAAGCACACGAAGTCCTTGGCCCTCTGGCTCACTCCTTGGAAGTAGTCCTCTGGGAAGCTGAAGTCCAGGCGGCAAATGTTGAGGCAGGTCTCTTCCACGCTGTCGTCCAGGAAGGGGGACACGCCGCTGAGAAGCACGTAGGCCAGCACGCCCACGCTCCACGTGTCTGAGGTCAGGGAGACCGGGTTCCCCAGGATGATCTCGGGGGCCGCGAACTCGGGGTTCCCCAGCAATGGGTGGATGTGGTAGGTCGTGTTGAGTTGGACGGCATCTCCGAAGTCAGCCAGCTTGATGGTCGGCTTGGCTGAGCTCTGATCCACGAGGATGTTCTCAGGCTGGGAGACAGGATAAAACAGCCGTCAGGGGACTCCCTCCACCCCACTCTTGGGCTGGAGCTCTCCAGGAATCTACACGGTCGACTGTTCACGTGGGAAACGGACTTGTTCCAGTCTGGAACTTCCGAGGGCTGCCCCCGTACAAAGCCTGGGATTCACTCTCCTTCCTGGCATCGACGGCGACACTGCGCCTCCTTGCCTCCGTCACCCCGCCCTGGTCCCGCCCCAGGAACTCTATGAACTACCTGCAGATCTCACGTTTGTCTACTATGTTCCGGTTTGTTTACGTTACTGAAAAGCCAACTCTAGAGCAGAGATTAGACATCCGCGTTCCCATCTCCCACCCCCTGCATCTCTCCCAGTCCCCGGGGGCTCCTGGCCCGGGTTCAGAGGAGGGCCCAGGAGCGGGCATCGTGTCCCACATGGATGCACTGAGGTCGCCCGGCATTCCCGTCCCTGGGACCCCGCTTACCTTTAGGTCCAGATGCGCTATCCTGCAGTTGTGAAGGTATCGCACGGCTTCCAGAACCTCCCCCAGGTACGCCCGGATCTTCCCCTCCGTGAGGTTCCCCCACCGCACCACGCAGTCCAGGAGCCGTCCCTGGTCGGCCCTGCAGAGGGAAGGGTGTGTGGCCGCGTTATAGGGTCAGTTGGTCACTTTAGAGCGACCACGACGCACGTGTCACCTCCACACCCCGCTGTCGATGTCCAAGCAACGCTTGGGGACCACACCTCTACCCGGAGGCAGCGCAGGATCAACAGGGTGATGCCTTCCTTCTTAACCTCATCATGGAGGCGAGTGGGGAGCAAAGCACCCGGAACCCACAGAGGGAGCTGGTAGCAGAGACGGGTGCACCCAGGCCCCCTGCCCACCCCACCCCAGCAGATGGGCACACCCAGGCCCCCCTGCCCACCCTACCCCAGCAGACGGGCGCACCCAGGCCCCCCTGCCCACCCTACCCCAGCAGACGGGCGCACCCAGGCCCCTCTGCCCACCCCACCCCAGCAGATAGGCGCACCCAGGCCCCTCTGCACCCCCCACCCCAGCAGGCTGGACTCAGACCTGCTCCCTGGATCTGAGCACATGACCTGGGCGACTGCCTGGCACACAGTAAGCACTCTGCTGGGGAGGGAATAACGTGAGACCACCTCCCCAGCCTCAGTCTTATCAACTGTAAAATGGGGGACGTGACGGCTAAATGAGAGAATATAAATAAAGTGGGCTTCACGTTGGACTCAGAGTTGGCCTGCTGTGAAATTACTTTTAACTTTAAAGAACCCTTTTACAGAGCTGCCCTGTGCCAGGGACTAAATGCTTTCTACCACTCGCTTAGTCCTCACGAGAGCTCTCTGGGAAGAGTGTTTTATTGTCCCTCTTTCATACAGATGAGGAAACTGAGGCACAGGGAAGGCATTAACTTCCCCAAAGTCACACAGCTCATAAAGGAGACTGGAACTGCAAGGAGGTGGTCTGGTTCCAGCCTCTCTGAACACTGGGCTGAGCTGTTGTCTCTTTGCAACACAGAAATTTACAGGAAGATCAGCCAACTAACATGATTGGCTGATTATGATTACATGTCCAGTAATGACATGTAATCAAGGGAACTTCAGTAGTAAGTAGCTTGTTATGAAAATAAATCCTATTAATAGTATGATGAGGCCCAACCATTTAGTATTCCCGTGGAAAGAAATGACAGCTGAATGCACTGCAAATTTAAACCGGAATCAGGGTTTGCAGGAGATTCTGACAAGGAGCCTAGGCCTCTTTGTCTTCCCTGGGAGTAGCTGAGCAGAGGCTGTTAGGCATCAAGCTTCTACAGCCAGAAGGCACGTTCCCAGGTCCTGAGGGCCCACAGGGGCCAGGTCTCCACCAGGACACCACCTGAGCCCTGCAACAGCCCTTCAGGCAGCTGAGACTCGCCAGGAGCCGAGGCCACGGGCCCAGGTCCCTCTGCCCAGGACATGGTGCCGGGGGAGGCTAGGGAGGGCCGGCCTGCTCCCTCCGCCATCTGAGAGGTTTGTGGGGCCAGCGAGGGGGCTGAACAGGCCCACGGTGACATTCTAGTGGGACCCTGGGGCGGGGAGACTCCTGGGGGGTTGGGGTGGGGGGCCGAGGCCGGACCTGGGCCCGGGGCCCAGGGCAGAGCGTCTGTGAGGAAACACGACCAACGGAAAATCAGGAGCAGGGCCCCGAGGGAGCCCTGCCAGCGAGGAGCAGGGCCCCGCCGGCCAGCTCTGAGACACTCGCTTCCCACAGCGCCTCGGGAATAGGAGGCGGTGCAAGAGGTTTGCTTGGGCCAATGGAAGTGAAGTCATAAACCCAAGCGAGTGTATGCCCAAGCGAGTGTATGAAGTGAACTCCCTCTAAAAAGCAGTAACAGGAATCTAAGTAAAGCTCAGCGACGAGGTGTTTCAGAGAGACCAGAACATTCTAGGGGCCGGGCTCCCATCCTGGCTTTACGGACACTTTGGGCCAGTGATTCTGTGTCTCTGTGTCCTGTGTTGTCGTCGGATGTCGAGCAATGACAGCAAGACGTCTGCGGACTTTGCTGAATAACCCGGGGGCAGAGCTGCTCTTGGCCGAGGACGCCAGCTCCCCGGTCTTAAGTTCCACACTCCTTATCTTTAAGTTCCACACTCCTTATCTTTAAACGACTCACGTGTTTACCGAGAAAGCACACACGGCCGGTATGTGTCATAGGGACCCAACCGCCCCAGACAGCGCTCTTCAGCGAGGCACACCTCACCCTCCCATCTAAGCACCCCCTGCAGGGCCGGGCAAGCTCTGCAAGGGACTGGACAGGCCCCAGGCCTGAGCTGGGAGCCCGAAGCGGCAGACAGGAGCAGGTCTGAGTCAGCCCACTCCAGGTGCCCCCCAGCCTGGCTCGCCCAGCCTGGCAGACACACGGGATCAGGGCAGCCTAAGGTCATGAGCAGGGGTGTGGTCTGCAGAGGTCTGGCCTCGAGGGAAGCCGGTGGCATCACGAGGCTGGCTGAGACCCCCGGGTGTGCGCCTCCTTATCAGCAGCTCATACAAAGACTATACTTCCCTCTAGTATCGGTGGAAAGCTCTACAACTGTGGACTCTGATAGGAGACATGTTTTCAGAAGTTCTGTGAATTCTAAAATCCCAGTTCCTATCCTTCTGAGAGAATAAACAGCAAGACCGCTTGGTGTTGGAGCTGGGGGCTAGGAGGAGGGAAGGTGGGGGGGGTCAGGGGGAGGGGGAGCTGGGGGCCAGGGGGAGGGGGGCTGTGGTCCAGAAGAAGGGGGGTGCTGGGGTCCAGGAGGAGGGGCCTGGGGTCCAGGGGAAGCTGGGGTCCAGGGGAAGGGGGGGCTGGGGGCCAGGGGGAGGGGGGTCAGGAGAGGGGGCTGGGGTCTAGGGGGAGGGGGTCTGGGGTCCAGCGGGAAGGGGGCCTGGGGTCTGGGGGAGGGGGAACTGGGGTCCAGGAGGAGGAGGGGCCAGGGGGAAGGGGGAGCTGGGGTCCAGGGGAAGGGGGGCTGGGGGCCAGGGGGAGGGCAGCTGGGGTCAGAAGGGTGGGGCTGGGGTCCAGCATGAGGGGGGCTGGGGGCCAGGGGGAGGCGGGGCAGAGCGTGTACGCACATCTCCAGGACCAGCACGTAGCTGGTGGGGGTCTCGAAGGTGTCCAGGAGGCCCACCAGCAGCGGGTGCTGGAGGTTCTGCAGGATCCCAAGTTCGTGGGTGACCTGGTCACGCTTCATCAGCTTCTTGTTCACAAACTTAGTGGCCACGGCTCGTTTGGTGCCTTTCTGATCACATTTCTTCACGACAGAGAATCTGCCCCTGGAAAGCAGGTGGGAAGATCACTCTCAGAGTGCACCGAGTGGGTCACGGAGGAAAGATCTCGTTAACCCAGGTGGACTGGACGCGCATGGCCTCCCCAGCCCTGCTCTCCCCTCCAGCAGAGGGGCTGCAGCCGTAGGATGGCCTGAAGGGAGCTGCCCGCGTCTGTGACTCTGTGTCCCCCCATCCTGGGGACAGACGCCTCCTGAGAACGTGGCCATGTGTCTTCTCCACCCTCTGACCTCTGTCAGCAGGGACCTCATGACGGCCCAGGCAGCTTCCACCTCTGCTCTCACGGAGACCCTTCCTTACCGTGTGAAGAAGCGTGGGAAAGCCTAGTCAGTGGCTCCTGTTCCCCACGCCCCCCACTCTGGCCAGCAGTACCTCCTGCCATCACCAGGTCTGTCCTACAACTGCGTGTGGGGCAGCTAACCCACTCGTCTCTAGTCTATGGTCTCTGGGGCTGCACCCAATGAGCCACCCTGGAGAAGCCTCAGCTGCACCCTGGCGGGATCCAGGTAACAAGACCCCGGGCCCTCAAGTCTGAGCCTGCTGTCCTGGTGGGATGAGATTCAGGGCGGGGAATGTGAGGGACAGATGTAACTGTGGCTGGGGACAGACTGGGGAGGGGCTCAGCCCGATGTGCCGGTCAGTCATCTGTCATGCCCATCAGTCCTCTGTCGCCACACGGGGTGGTGGGCACGCTACCAGGGGCTTCTCCTCCCACAGACCGTGCCGTGCCATGCTTAGTCACTTCAGTCGTGTCCGACCCACAGACTGTAGCCCACCAGGCTCTTCTGTCCATGGGATTCTCCAGGCAAGAATACTGGAGCAGGTTGCCATTTCCTTCTCCAGGGGATCTTCCCGACCCAGGGATCGAACCTACATCTCTTACGTCTCCTGCATTGGCAGGCGGGTTCTGTACCACCAGCGTCATCCAGGAAGCCCCCTCCCAGGGACAGGTAGAGTCTATTCTCCTCCTTGAATCTGAGCTGGCAGGTGGCTGGCTCCGTCCACAGACTATGGAGAGAGCGCTGCTGTTGGGCTTTGAGAGGCTGTAGCTCCTGCTTCTGGCTCCTGGGATGCTCTGCCATCACATCAGGAAGCCTGGGGTGGACGTCTATGTGCAGAGAGGCCACAGACACATGGGTGGCCGGGTGATTGAGCCCAGGAGGGACCAAGGGAGTAACTGCCTTGTCAGGGGCACGTGGCATGAAGTGGTATGTTGCTGCTCTGAACAGCAGGGGTGAGCCTGATGTGGCGACAGAGGACTGATGGGCATGACGGGCGACTGACCGACACATCAGGCTGACCCACACAGGCTGGCGCACAGATCCCTGCAGCTGGCCACTCCAGGGATACACCCAGGAAAGGCCCCTGGGGTGTACCCTCGGCTGCTGGGAGGCTTCCTGGGAAGCTTTTAAAAACGGACAAGCTGGGCAGTCATGCTTCTGACCCCCTCCTGCCACATGACGTCCTGCCAGCCTAAGCCCTGGCTGCCATCTGCAGAGAAACACCCCTCTGGGTCGATGCCCCCTCTTGGTTCGTGCTATAAATCTCCAGGCATCGCCGAGACCTGAAGGGCAGCTTCAGCCTCCCTCAATGGGATTCCACGAACTATGTCCCATCAGAAAGGGTCTGAGCGACTCTCACCAGGACTCCCCAGAGGACGGGGCGTAGCCAGTGCCGCCCTGGACACAGAGCTGGAGCGACTCCATCACGTCACTGGACGGCTCATGGTACGACACCTTAACTCTTGCTGGGTGCCTGCACTGGACCTGTCCTCTTACTTTCTCAGTGTTTAATATTGAAAGGCAGTTAACGGTTACATTCCAGATGCAAAACGCCTAACTTCCAACTGCTGGCAGAACATGTCAACTCTCTCTGTGCTCCTACGGAGCTCTGTCTCTCGTGCCGCTGGCTTGGTAGGGCCCTGGGTGTGCTGCCGTACCTGCCGAGCTCGGCCACCTCACTGTAGAAGCAGTCAAAGTTGTCCTTCCAGGTCACCACGATGCCATCACTCCCTGGACCTGCAAGAGAGGAGCATCTCCCTGAGCCTGGTGAGCGGGACGCCTCTTGGGTGGAGACTGGAGCCCTGCGTTCAACGCGGCGGCTGGAGGGGCTGGTAAGGGTCTGAACTGAGGCTGGAGGGTATGGAGACGGGTCAGAAGGATAAGGTCCACGCTGCGTGTGTGCTGGGACTTGGTTTGAGACAAAGACGGCTTTAAGTGATGGAAATAAACACACGCTTGCTTTTCCATTATCTTTCCATTCGCGTTTCTGTAAGCCTGTTGCAATAAATAGTCTTCTGTTTCTCCAAACTCCCTTGTGCTAGTGACTTATTAAAAAACAATCACCTGTATAATCTCTATGACACCTTTTAAAAATCAGAACACTGCTTATTCTTAAGGTTTTTCCCTTCCTTTCTTTCTTATGCTATGACCTGAAAACACAAACCCTTCCTTTCTCTGACTTTAGGTTAAATGTATGCGGTTAAGATACAGGGGATAAAAGTTCTAAGACCATTTTACGTAATATCTACACACAGAGCACTCCTGGGCTCAATTCACCTTGGAGGTTTTCTATTTATTCTTAGTTTTAAAAAAATTTATTTAATTCTTTAATTTTCACTCCTGGAAGCAGCTGCCTATAGCTGGTGTGGCTGGAGGACCCAAGAGAAACCTCAGCTGCCCTGCATTGCACGGAGGCCTCCTGTGAAACGGCAGCTGGGAATTAGGCGGTATGTGGTTGCTCACTAAGCATCTACATACATGAAGTGCGACAAAAATTCTAAAAGACCTAAGATACGGGTTCTGCCTCCAGCAATTCAGAGTTGAGCAGAGGAGTAAGATCAGGCCTTTCTGGGAGTGCATTAGTCCCATCAGGGTCGCCTTGTGCTCAGGGCTGGGAGGACACACCCTCTGGCAGGGCTGTAGGGTCTAGGATGCACATAGAGCCTGCACAGGGCTCACCCACACTCCCCTCTTTCCTTTCTTTTCATTCTGCATGAGACCAACTCAGAATAGGTCCTCTTAGAGTCAAAGCATCAATTGAACACTCGGACAGGGGAGAAGTTGGAGACGAGAGTGTGTTTTGAGTATAAGAGCACAGAACACCTTGCTCCCACCTGGAGGCTGGCGTCAGAGGCTCACGAGCTCAGTGGCCGTGGACAGAAGCCTTTGCTGAGCGCCGCCCCCGTCCGCGGTCACCCTCCCAGAGGCTGGCTGGCTCCTTGCAGTCCCAGGGTGACTTGTCATGCCTTTCAGGACACGTCGGCTGTGTGGGGGGCTGGGGTACAGCTCACCTAGAACCCTCAGGCTGGCTGAAGACGAGGCTGACCCCATGTCGTTCACCGCGATGCACGTGTAGACGCCGTCGTCCTCGGCGGCCACACCCACGATCTTCAGAGCGGCCTCTCCCAAGTCGCTGCAGCAGGGGAGGGCCCAGGGTGTTCACAAAGCTTGCCCCCACCCCCACGCCAGCCCCCCAGCCTCTCTCCTGTGGTGTCACAGGAATCAAGGAGCTTCAGTGCTGATGGGCAATTTCAAGTGGGATTCCAACCCTAGCTGCCCACCCAGGGACAACGCGTCCCCTCAAGGGAGGCATCCCAGGGCCGAGGTGAACCAGGGAATTGACCGTGGGGGTCCCGGTGGAACGAGGTCATGCTCACTGCCAGACACACGGACCCCGAGGGGGCCTCCCTCACCTGTAGGAGATGCTGTAGTGACCGTCGTTGTTCAAGGTGTTGTGTTCAGGGCCCTTCCAGGTGATGGAGGCCTTGGGGCGGCCACAAACCCGACATCGAAGAACAACGGTCTCGCCTGCCTCACACGTGACCTCACTCAAGGGAATGACGAATTCTGGGGGAACTGTGTGAGAAAGGAGTCAGTGAGGCCAGACACCTGGCCCTGGCCTGGCGCCCACCAACCTCCCCCAACAAACCTCTGGGCCTGAGATGTTGCCCAGGCCCAGAGCTCCAGAGAAAACCTGGGTCCACAGGATAAACTCGAGTGTCCCCAAATGCTCCCCAGACCTATGCTCTGTAACACCAGAAGAAAAAGAACAGGACTCACCGTCATATATGTAGTTAGGATTGAGAAGCTGAAATGGAAAAATCACACGGTTATTAACCAGTTACATGAGCTATTTTGAGATATGTTGCTTTCATTCCAGAGTTGCAGTTATTTTTGAAAGATAAGAGGAAACACGATGTGGCTTGCCTGGGCATCAATCAAAATCGACCACACTCCCACTGCTTTTGAATGCACTGGGAAGCTTCGTGTCATCCAAATGTAGTTTTTTCTTCCTACTCACAAACACCAAAAACTCAGAGATGCCCCCTCTTGCCATCCTATGGGCTGAGTTCTGTGGGTCCCTGGACCCCCTCCTTCTGTAGAACAGGCACAGCTTGGAGCTGGGGCCTTGAATTCCCCTCAGGAGAAGCTGCCTTGCTCTCCAGGCAAAACCCACACAGGTTTAAGGTGATCTGATTACAGGAGTCATGTGGGCTGGAGCACCCGCCGAGGGAATTCACTGCAGCCAGTGACCACTGGTCTGGGCCACAGCCGCCCTGTGCTCTGTCTGCTTCTGAGGATCCAGAGTCTGTCTCCCTGGAGGCTCACGTGGTAAAGAATCTGCCTGCAATGTGGGAGACCAGGTTCCATCTCTGGGCTGGGGAGATTTCCCTGGAGGAGGAAGCGGCAACCCATTCCAGTATTTCTGCCTGGAGAATCCCATGGACAGAGGAGCCTGGCGGGCTACAGTCCATGCGGTCGCAGAGTCAGACATGACTGAAGGACTCACACGTCACTGGGAACACAGCAGTGTTCTTCCTGTGCCAGGCATATGCCCACTGAGGTGCACACCCACGCACCTGGTTCCTCAGACACCTAAGCGTACCTGTGCCACTCTGTTCCCATGAGCCCCCTACAAAGCCCCTTGGGTCTGCTCACAGGGCAGAGGGAGGCGGGTCACTGCTGGACAAGGCTGGGCACCAGGTCCGTGCCTCCTCCCGGGCCAGGGCCAGCCCCTATCGCTCCTGAGGTGCACAGGCTCCTGGCGACGCCATGCTCACCTTCACAGATACCTTGTTGCTCAGTCCTTCCCGAGACTTCCGGTAACCGTTCTCTAACTTGCCTTCCCGTTTGCCGTCTTTATCTTTTTTCTCAGATTTTTTCCTTAAGCGGAGTGCTGTGTGCCAAGATGTTGACTTCCTAGGGGGAGAACGACGTGTTGTTAGTACTATGCCTTCCTGGTGTTCAGTAAATGACTCCTGGAACCATCAGGGAAGCTGAGAAGTGTCTTATACGGATACAGGACGACTGAGATTCCTTTAGCAGCAGTGATCTCTGCTAAGGAAAACTTTTCTGCGATGCTCACAGATTAAGACCGACAGCTTTGTAAATCAAGTTTTAAAGATTAAACTATAAAGATGTCTGTGATGGCTAATTTTATGCATCAACTTGAAGGGATCTAAATATTTGGTCAAACATTAATCCGGGTGTTTATGGATGAGATTAAAACTGTAATTGGTCGAGTGAAGTCATCTGCTCTCTGTAGTGTGGTTGGCCCTGCAGCCACTCAGCTGAAGGCTTGAGCTGGACGATAAAAGCCCAGCCTCCCAGAGTGAGAAGGAATTCTCCAGCATTCCGCCTGCACCACTGGTCTTCTGCTGGCCCCAGTGCATATCTTAACTCACCAGGATCCATAAGTCAGTTTCCTTATGTTCATGATAACCATTCCCCAACCACACACACCCCCTACTGTTTCTCTGGAGAACCTGAAAACACGGCCTGGGAATATTCTTGAGAAAACCAAGTATAAAATAGGATTTTTCAATGGCGTACTAGAATAAAATATTCCCATGCATCAAGGGAAAACAGGGCAAGGGACTCTCGTGGGAGATGGGGTCTTTGTAGGCTGAACTCAAGCCTGGATGTCTTGTGGGGTGCGGGCGCTGAGCCCAGAGGTTTGGGCACAGTGCTGGAATGCTGGCCAGTCTGGGAACAGGGTACATGGCTGCAGGGGTACAGCCATGTTTGGAGGGGAAGGTGACCGCCATCAATGCAAGTCTGGTCTTTGGAGGCTTACAAATTGCAGCTCTGTACAGCTCTCACTCCCAGAAACTGCCTGGCTGGCTTCTCCTGTCGTCAGAGAGACTCAGGGAAGGGCAGAGTTGGAGACCAGCACCTGAATTCAGGCTTCTTTACAGTAACGTTCAATGCGGCAAATTTGGTTCCAAGTTTCCTGCCTGAAGTAATCAGGTACATGTAAGGCTTGATGGTAACAGCATCCTGTGATCTTCAGTTGCAGCTACAGAATGAGGTTCTTCACTGATGCAGCCCCAGCACACCCGGTGTATGTTAGGGGGCCGTGGAAAGTCCTCACCCCCGACCCAAGACCTCTGGGAACTAAAATACCATCATGCAGCTTAAAATACCATCTAGCAGCTTAAAAAAGCTGTGTGTGTGAATGCAGATTAAAAGAAACATCAGAATGAGGAGACCAAACCGGTCTATCCTAAAGGAAATCGACCCTGAATATTCATTGGAAGGACTGATGCTGAAAGTGAAGCAATACTCTGGCCACCTGATGCGAAGAGCCAACTCACTGGAAGGCCCTGATGCTGGGAAAGATTAAGGGCAGGAGGAGAAGGGGACGACAGAGGATGAGATGGTTGCATGGCATCATCAACTCAATGGACCTGAGTTTGAGCAAGTTCCAGGAGATGGTGATTGGCAGGGAAGCCTGGTGTGTTGCAGTCCGTGGGGTCGCAAAGAGTCGGACACGACTGAGTGACCGAACACCACTGTCGCCACCACCACCAACAGAGTTAAGTCTGAGAGGTACACGCCACCCCACAGTCACTGTGTGGTTCCACACGGCGCTTAGACCTGAACTTGCTCTGCAGAGCACAGCGCATCTTTCTCTCAATGGGCATCACCCTTCCAGGGCCCCGAGGCCTCTTCTGCGCTCAGCCCTCCCTGGCCCCCCTACTCACTTGAGAGTCCCGTCAGGGTTCTCCATGATGACTGCGCTGGTGTGCCCCAGGACGAAGCCCGGAATCCAGCCCTCGGCTGCGGGGCACTGGTCAGTGGCGGCTCGGAACACCAGAAACATGTTCTGTTGATTGCTGGCCAGAATTTGAACGACCTCTCCTTGATAGACGTTTATCTCATCCTCCTTCACTGCCGTGTAGTCGTGTGTCACCAACATGGTGGAGATGTTGCTACCGCTGCTGCTTTCACTCTGCAGGGGGAGAGACGAACAGAAAGGCAGAGCGGAACTGAAAGGGGGTCTGAGGACGCCAAAGCGCTCGTCCGCGTGCTGACAATCGAGTAACAGACAATCAAGATTTCTCTAGAAGCAATGTAAGGATAATCTAAAATGACAAGACCACAGTGATGGCGAAACACTTTACTTTTGGAAGCTTGATTATTTCAGGTCCATCTTCCTTACACCGTTAAAGGGACGGCTCGTCCTCCTGTTAATGCCACGCTGGGTTCTGTCTATGTCACTGTGACCATCACACTTGTTTTAAAAAGCATTAAATTAAGAAACTGCAAGGAGTAAGCTCTTCAGCTCACTGACAGAGCAGATCATGGCAAAGCCTCCAAAACTTGCAGATGAAGTGTTGAGAACGCGTTCCAGAATTGTGCCAAGCTGCTTGCATCCTTAGTCATTTTCCACCTCTTTCCTTCCTAAAAGAAGAATGTGGGATAACTGAAGAGTAAGCCAAGCACTGCTCTGCTGTCACGGAGAGTTACTCTGCCTCCTTTATGCTTCCTGTGGTGGGTGGTGCGCCTATGAGCTTGCATGATTCCCAGGTCCTGAAGACATGCTGCTGTCCTGGGCATGTTCAACATGGCAGAGCAGCAGTGGACATAGCTCCATAACTCAGGTTTCAGGGACATCCCTGGCGTGGGAAAGTCTATCTTCCCATATCTTGGCGTTCCATTGGGACCCAAACTCTTCGAGGCAGTGCTGTGTCTTAGTATCCATCATACTGACTGACATGCAGCAGGAACCCAATAAAGGTTCAGTAACTCAGTCAATGAGGTGAGACTGCAAAAGTTAAACAAGATCATTTCTCAAGGCCATCTGCTCAGGCGCACAAGCTGAAGTGGTGTTCGCTGCAGACTAGAAGAAACACAAAAGCTATTTGTCCCAAGCTGTCATTTACCAGGTGACTTTTGTTCCACGGGAGGAGGAAGAAGCCGAGACCTCCGGACCCTCGTCCAAGGCCTTCTATCAACAGCTGGGACGTGGAGACGGTGTCAGGAGCTGCACTAGTGTGTTCTCAGAGGCTCCCAAAAAGGATGCTGTCTGGATGGTCACAGCTTTCCATGACTCCGATGACGCTTCCCTTCGCTGGACTCTTGGACACCTGGGGCAGCTCCTGGGTCGGTGTAGACACGACGCTCAGCAACTTGCCACATGCCTGTCAGCTCTGGGCTACTGAGCTGCTGTGAAGACACACCGGAGCAGACAGCTGGCCACCGTCAAGGCGCCTGCGTGCTGGCAACTCCAGGGCTCTGGGCCGCACACTGGGGTGGCCAGCTGCTCGGTGCCATCAGGGCTGAGGAGTCCAGCACGAGTTCCCGGCCCTCCGGGATGCCCACGCTGTCCACGTTGGGCCTTGGCCTCTGCACACTCCTTTATGCAATTTTATCCCTTTAGCATGACTTACATAGCAGCACCCCATAGTTTTGAGGCTACAAAGCCACATTTGCTAGAAAACATGAACAAAAACCAAATTCTGTGGCAGAGCCGTGTTTGGTCGTGCAGGTACCAGCCTCTGTCTCATCATTTGAGCATTCTACCACAATCATAATAGCTCTTAGTAGTTTCTGAAAACCTCCCATGCACCAGCCTAAGTATTAGGCATTTAAAAACCTATCTCAGCTAATGTTGTCAGACACGATCCTCACCTGCTGAAGAGTGGAGCTTAGAAATTTACAGGGGCCACCCAGTCATGGAGAGGAAGGCAGGGCTTGTCCTTTCATTGCTGCCTGGGGGTGGGGTGGGTGCAGGGAGGTCGTGCATCCATGTCTAGGGGCTGGCACAGTCACTGTCTGGGTTAATACAGCCCCTCCACTCTGGCTCGCCTCAGAACTTTCCAGAAGGTGCGCATTAAAGGAGGAAGAGGGACCTGGGCTGTGGGTTAGGCACAGCTGCTGGGCTGTGACCGCAGACAGGGTCACAGAAGCAGATGAGGAGGAAAGAGGCTGCTGCTGACCCACCAAGGGGCTGGGACGGCTGGAATGGGTGGGAGCAGGCCGGGTGACAGCTCTTCTTAACTGGGATACTTAATAACTCGAGGAGACTTTTGAATGCCCATGCTAAGCCTCTAGTGGTCTTCCCACGCCTCCAGGGCATTTCTGTAAGGTGCTTGGATTCGTTTACAACACTGGCAATTTCCTTTTCCAGCTAACTGAGCACATTAGAAACAGCGAGAGGCAGAAATAAGAGACATCTTTTGCAACCTAAACCCTGCCAGCACGTGTGCTGGATTGAGATCGAGCATCCTGGGGGGAGCCGGGGGTTGGGGGGGACTAACCGTGGGCACTCGCAGACACACAGACCCAGCCCAGGCTCCTGCACTGGGGCGGGGGAGGCCGTTCCTTCTGAAACACAGCCCCCCTCAGGTGCTCAGCGGGAAAAGCGTTCAAGTCAGGATGGGCTCAAGGGCTGCTCCCTGGCTGACTCGGAGTTGTCTCAGCTACGAGGCCGTGCCTGCACCCTGAGCATTCACCTAGGTGCCGCATCACTGTGCCTCTGCATCTTTGCCTCCAGCTGACGTTGGGTTTAGATGCCCACCTGCATACCCAGCATTTCAGAACTAACAGGGGATGGGGGGCCATGCTACTCTGCAGGACACATTCAGGTACCACAACCAGGACAGTGGTGATGGCCACAGCAGAGGATGCCTGCCCTGATCACTTCTTTTTGAGAGTAAGGCTGAAAGGCTAATAAACGTACAAAGAACCATTTCTCAATTTCTTCCTCAATTACACAGAAAGATTGAGGTGAACAATATACACAATGAAAAACTGGAGGTGAGAATAAGGCCAAATCAACTCCAACAAGGCATTAATGAAAAGTCCAGAGGAAAGAGAGAAGCATGCAAAAGCCAAATAGCTTTTTTTTTTTTGGATAAAGAGAGACAACAGACCCTTTCAGGGGAAATGTATTTAAAAATTTATAAAAGGATCAAACATACACTCATGAGAACAGTTCTACTCCCTCACCGCATGCTTTTAGGGAGGTGTTACGGATCGGATTCATCAGCCCCTGTAGGAAACCGGACAGTGAGGAAGCCGCAGGACGAGAGGGGGAAGACCCACCACCGCAACCCTGGGGCTAAGAACGCAGTGACCGGCGAGGCCCCACAGCGCCCCCTGCTGGACAGAGCCTGGCGCCCCACTCCAGCCTGCCTGAGCCTCCGCACCCAGCCGCCGGCCAGAGCCCAGCATCCAGAGGCCCTTAAAGCAGTCTCTCTTCCAGTGAATCGTGTGTATCTGTTTTTGTTTTTGTTTTCAGGTGGTGGTGGGGAAGGGCAAACTTTTCCACTGGAGAGATTCCTTCCCCTCATTGTGCCAGCTGAGTTTGCTTTGAGCTGCTGTTGGACATTTCTTGAGTCCCAGCAAATGAGTCAAAAACGCTGCAAAGATTAATTTAAGGCATAAAAGGGCACAACCAAGCGATGAGTAGAAAGCTTAAAGAGTGTATACAGGTTTCAGTTTACACAGGAGGTAGACGGCAGGACACGGACCCCTCTTTAAAAAAACAAAAAAGTGCGAGGAAAGCAGGGGCGGCGAGAGAGAGAGGAAGTTCCAAGATACTCGGCTGGTCGGAAGATGTGAAAAGCTCAGAGATGCTGCATTCATTCGGAAGGTTAATGGTCTGCGTTCCAAGTTGTTAGCGGACACAAAGCAAGGAGCGAGTTAGTAGAGACCCGGGGCGCGCCGTCCGCCGGGAGCAGGTTAGCGGGCATCCCCTGCCGAGTCCAGGGCGCGGAATGCCGAGGAGGAGCTGGTGGAGCCCGGAGTTAGTACGAGGACAGCGGCGGCCAGGCGGGAGGTTTAGAAGAGCCGCGGGACAGAGGCGGGCGCAGGCGGCCGGGCGCTCTTACCCCGTTGCTCTGGGTGGACTGCACGGACTGCTCGCTGGCCGAGGAGCACGTGCTCATGCGGTCCGCATCCTTGCCAGGGGCCGCGTGGCGCCGTGCCTGCCGCTGCAGGGAGTCGCTGTCCCCCGGGAAGGTGAAGGAGCCGGGCCGGCTGGCAGGGGAGGCAGGCACGGAGCTCCAGAAGGAGCCCCCCTTCTGCAGGGGGCTGCTGGGGGGCAAGGGCTCCTTGCCGAACGGAGAGGGGGACGCGGCGGCGGCGGCCAGAGGTGAGTGCAGGGGCGAGGGGGCCCCGGGCCTGGCCTTGCCCAGCGGCAGGGGGCCCGGGCCGCTCCGCGGTGCCTCCTTGGCGGCTCCGTCCTGTGGCAGCACGCCCCCGGACGACTTCCGGGGGCTCTCCAGCACCTTCATCTTGGGGATCGGCTCGGTGTCTCGCTCGGGACCGTCGGGCTCGCTGCTGGGGGGCGCCCTGCCAGGCGGGCCGGCGCTGGCCTCCGGGGCGGGGCTGCGGCTGGGAGGAGGCGGTGGCGGGCCCGGGGTGCACGTACCTGACATCTTGTCTGCCTCTGCCTGGCTCGAGGCTGCAGAGGAGACCAGCACGGGGGAGTGGTGTCTGACGGGCTGGGGAATCCGGGAGGGTCTACTTCTGCTCGAGCTGCCGCTGCCGCCGCCACCGGGGCCGCCCCCACTGCCGCTGTGGTTGCTGCCGCCGCCCCCGCCGCTGGGGGCCCCGCTGCTGCCCCCGCCCCCGCCGCTGCCGCCGCCCCCGCTGTGGTTCCTCTGATATTCGATGGGTGATGTCAAGGCTGCAAGGCACAGGAGAGACTCCGTCAGGGCACCGTCACACGGGCGAAGGGGAGGAGGGGGCACAATGACCCGAAAGGAAGGGCTGGCTTAGTGCCCCAGGCTCACGTCACCTGGGGGTGTCCACCATCGCCCAGTCACCCGGATCCGGGAACACCCACCCATCCTCCGGGGAGCGGGCTGGCTCCACCCACCAGGGAAGGAAAAGGAAAAGGTCTTGGATTTAACTGTTGTGTGCTTAGTCGCTCAGCCGCATCTCATTCTTGCCAGCTCACGGACTGTAACCCACCAGGCTCCTCTGTCCGTGGGATTCTCTAGGCAAGAGTACTGTTAAGTATGAACGAGTTAAACTGGTTCTATCAAGGGCGGTCTGCAGGTCTCAGGGAGAACGACAGGTGAATGGGGAGCAGTCTGGAGGAGAGGTTTCCTGCCCAGAACACTGAGCACAGCCTAAACATTTCCACCCCAGGGGAAAAGGAGAAGAATCAGCCCCGGGCATCCCTGCAACAGTCAGGGTCCCCAGGAGGCCCAGGGCTGCTGGGGAGACTCAACTGGGGCTCCACAGGTACCATCTGGTTCCCACAGGCCAAGGCGGTATTAAGGACTACCTTGGAGAAGGCGCTCCACAAACCCTGGGGGGGTCATGAAGCTGTCCTGTCTCTGGGCTTAGTGAGTTAGCTATGTCATTGTCTGTTGGAAGATGCAGGCAACATACCTGGTAAGATACATGGGAACACTGACACAAGCCTTTGAGTGGGGCATGGCAACCCACTCCAGGATTCTCGCCTGGAGAATTCCAAGGACAGAGACTGACAGGCTACAGTCCATGGGGTTGCAAAAAGTGGGACATGCTGAGTGCCGAAGCACAGCACAGCAACACAAATCCTTGCAGAGCTAAAGAAAACCTCTGTGATGCTGGACAGTCAGATGTAGCCCCTTCCTGCCTGGGAGACTTCGGGCTGGTGTGGAGGAGTATCCTGGAGCCAAACGACCTGTGATGTGATAAAGCCGTGTGGGCCGCCGCCCTGCATGGGACTAAGGGGAGGGAGTAGTGGGCCCTGCTCCAGTCCTGACCTCCATCCACCCTTGAGAGCAGCGTCCTCAGCATCTCTGGGCTGAGAGTCCAGGGGTGAATGGCATGGCCCACTCATGCCTGTGATTCAGGAGGCAGCTCAGTTCATTTTAAAGAAGATGGTCTAAGTTTAGAGGTTTCCCAACAGTTACATGTTGCGGACTGGCATTCAGTGAAGCACTCAAAAACAACACATTTAAAGAGATCTGCATTCACTGACAGCCACGGGAGTGGAACTATTCTTCCCATGCATGGGAACCGTCCCCCTAATCCCCCTAGCCCCAGCCATCCAGTTGTAACTGCACACACAAGAAACGCTCCGTCAACAGTCTGGATGGGAGCCTGGGGTTAACACTCGGATGATTACCCCGGGCCAAAAGTGCCACGCGACCTTGGCCTTTCTCACGCAGTGCCTGTGCTCCTGGCTCCTGAATGTCACTCGAGCTGTGGGGGTGGTTTTATGTGACAGAGAGATTACAATGTCCGGTTGGACCGGGCTGTAGACACAGAACATGGACATGGAGAAAAGGACAAAAAAAAGACAGCAGTGCGTATCTAGTTCTCGCTGAATTTTTGATGCTCTTCAGTAACTGCCAAATTAAAACTAGAGTCGAGGCGGTGGCCCTAAGGAGAAGCGAGCAGGTTCAGGTCAGGGACACAAAAAGTCTAACTGTCTGCAACGTCAGGTCGGCGCCGCGGTCTCTATCCTTGTGAAGGCCTTTCTCTGGGGTGTCGCACCTCACTATTGTCCTGGGTCGTAGTGTATTATTATGGTATTTCTCCTCTCTAATCAGCTGTGTCATAGAAGCAGGAAGGAAAAAAAGATGCCTTGTTTTTAATACGGAGGGCAGTCTAGAGGTACCATGTGGCGGAACATAAATTTTAGAGTTGCACACAAGAATGTCTCCAACATCTCTGGCCAATTCTGTCTGCTGCCTTAGTCATTCTCACGCATTCCTTTCCCAGGATGGGCTCTGGGGCGCACATGCCATGGGAGACCGTGGGACAAAATGAACTGGACAGCGGGAAGGGGCTCACCGCCAAGAGCCAGATGGCTGCTCTGCGTCCCTACTCTGCCACCAGCATCATATGGAACCTGGAGCAGATTACAAATCCACTTTGTGCCTCAGCTTCCCCATCTATGAAGTGGGAATGCTATCGGGACTTGCTGCTTCAGGTCACTGGGAAGATGAATAAAGCACTGGTGGGCAGTGCTCGGTATAGTGTCTGGTCCACAGTAACTGCTCAGAGTCCTGTCACTACTGTGTGTCACACATACAATATGTCACACATATTGTTGTATGTGACAGGAGAGAGATGAGAAGTAAAAATGTGTGCGTTAGGGAAAAGTAACCACACACATTACCGTTTAAAAAATTGCGCTGGTTTTCTAAAATCTGGTTGATTTCATGGATCCACGTCTGCCGGACACTTGGACTGGATGAGTGCAGGATGAAGGTCTCCACCACGTCACCCGTCCGCGATGTCAGAGCGAACTTACAGGGATCATTTTCCACGTTTTCCTCCAGGCAAAGGCAGCTCACCTTAAAAAAAAAAAAAAAGAAAAAGCATTATTCACAATGGCCGAAAGGCAGAAGCAAACCAAGTTTCCATCAACAGATGGATGAATAATCAAACGTGGTCTGTATACACAGTGGACTATTATACAGCCTTTAAAAAGGAAGGACATTCTGTCACAGGCTACACCACAGGTGAGCCTGGAGGCCACTGAGCTACATGAAATGAGCCAGTGGGAGAAAGTCCAGCACTGTGATGACTCCCTTTGGATGAGGCACAGAGTATTGTTTAATGATGATGGAGCTCTACTTTTATAAGATGAAGAGTCCTGGAGATAGATGGTGGTGATGGTTGGCTGACAAGTGTGAACGTACGTAACACCAGAGGGCTGGACACTGACAAACAGTTAAGATGGTAAATTGTATGTGTCGGGAAAGCCCCCTGGAGAGGGGAATGGCTACCCACTCCAGTATTCTTGCCTGGAGAATTTCACGGACAGGAGGAGCCTGGTGGGCTACAGTCCATGGGGTTGCAAAGGGTATGCCATGACTGAGCAACTAACATTTCACTATGAAACAAACAAACAAACAAACAGAAGCACAAAGTGCAAGTGCAAAGTAACGCTCCTCTTGGGTCAAAACTGAAACAGCCACTCTTTGGCTGGGCTGCCCTTTTTACCACCTCCAAAATTAGTATCTCGAAGCTTTTTAATGATTCTTTTAACTCAGGTCTATGGGGATCACCAGGAATTTAACGAGTAGCTTCAACAATTAACTAGAAATGTTAATCTGCTGGGACCTGGGGTCTCCTCATCTCACTCTTGGTTTGTTCCTTTACAGGACTCAGGGCCATTTGCAGTCTTGTCTTTTTCTTCTGTCAGAGAGCAAGCCACCCCGGGGCAAAGACTGCCTGCCCTACGGCCCCCTGCCTGGTTCTGAGTGCAGAGAAGATTCTTGCTGAATGGAGAAGAGAAAAAGGTAAGCTATCCTCTCGAAATCCATGCCTCTGAACTTGAATAATTCACATGGTCCTAGAGAAGGTGGAGCCAAAAAAACTAGCAAAGGTGAGGCCTTCTCACCGTGGTAAAAATGAACGCTGTAGCCACACGCCCCCCATCAGCCACTGGGGAACTCAGACAGCAGAGGATGGAGTGAATTTAAAGGGTGTGAAAAGTATTAGAAAATTCTCTAAGTATTTAATAAAGATCAGAATTTGTTGCTATTCAGTCTCTATGTAGTGTCTGACTCTTTGAGACCCCATGGACAGCAGCCCACGCCAGGCTTCCCTGTCCTTCACCATCTCCTGGAGCTTGCTCAAACTCCTGTCCACTGAGCTGGTGATGCCATCCAACCACCTCATCCTCTGTTGCCCTCTTCTCCTGCCTTCAATCTTTCCCACCATCAGGATCTTTTTCAATGAGTCAGCTCTTCACATCAAGGTGGCCAAAGTATTGGAGCTTCAGCTTCAGTCCTTCCAAAGAATAGTCAGGGTTGATTTCCTTTAAGATTGACTGGTTTGATCTCCTTGCAGTACACAGGACTCTCAAGAGTCTTCTCCAACACTATAGGTCAAAAGCATCAATTCTTCAGCACTCAGCCTTCTTTATGGTCCAACTCTCACATCCATACATGACTACTAGAAAAACCATACCTTTAACTCTACGAACCTTAGTTGGCAAAATAATGTTTCTGCTTTTTTAATATGCTGTTTAGGTTTGTTGCAGCCTTTCTTCCAAGGAGCAGGAATGATTGGGACATGTCATCATTAAAAAGGACACATTTTTTCAGTGTACCGGGTATATGCATTAGTGCTTGAGAAAACAGGCAAACATGAGCTACCTTGATACTGTTCTTGAACAGGAATCCTGGCATGGAGAAGCCCTTTTTTTTATCCAGCGGCTCACTGAAAATGACGATCTGCTCGAAGAGGAACACCCGCCTCTCTTTGCAGCGAGGCAGCAGCCCCGTGTCCTGGTCCGTGACCAAGAACGTGTCCTGCAGGAGCAGCTTGCCCTGGGCCACGATCTTACCCTGGAATGTGGAGAAGGGTGCAGAGGAACAGGAGAAGAAAACATTGCATTCAAAGTTAAGACACTGGAAATTTTGTTTTCTTTAGTTTTCCTCCCACAGAATGATGTATTTTCTTGTATTAATTTATGGAGTGTAACATTTCTTTTAGTATAATAACGTCTTAGAGCTAAACAGAAAAATCATCTAAATAAAATCCTTGCCAGCTCTTGTGTAACCCCTGGCCTCAGTTACAGTCAGAGACTGAAAGTGGACGGAAGGGTGTAGTTCGCAGTGGAAGAGTACTTCTCAAGGGGCGGTCCACGGCCAGGTGCCACTAGCACCCTGGGTGGGACCTGCTCACAGATGCTCAGGAGCCCTCCAGGAGAGCCCATCTGTGTGTGTGTGTGTGTGTTTTTTCCGAGAACTCCAGCACCAGCATGTTAAACTAAACCCACTCCTCTAGCGAAACAGTAAGCAAGAAAAAGGAAAACTCCCGTCTCCTTACTCGACAATCAAACTGGGGGAAAAAAAAAAAGGATTCTGGGCTCTGGACATCCTCATGCTAGTAGGTAGTACGTAATCTGAGTGGTCTGGCAACTCAGAGAGAAGTCTGTGACTAACGGGGAGCCCAGGGACCTGGAGTCAGGCTCCTGGGGCTGACAGATGAGATGGACGGGCCCCTGCTCATCGTGCCGGGGAAGGAGGCTCACTCCTCTGCAGCAGAGGGTCCTAGAGACAGAGCAGAGGCCTGCCTGCTCCTGCCATGAGGCGCTGGGCTTTGAGCAGAGGAAGGTCCCCCACAAAAGCAAATTAGATGCACCCAGATAAGCTGAAACATAGTATCACTCAGGTTGAGGGACAGTAAGAGAAGACAGCAAACCAAGCAGAAAGGACCGGCTTTCTGCAGGTGGAGGTCAAGCATCCCAGACACAGCAGCAAGTTTAAAGAGGAGCCACATTACGTCGAAGCCTTGTAGCCTCCCGACGTTCATCATGTCGTTGCAGCGCTTCGGGACGACGCACATGACCTCCACGGCTCTCTGCAGGGTGGGCGGAGGTGGGGAGCAGAGTGAGCCTTCAGTTCCTGGGGCCAGGCTGGAGCACTAACCCTCCAATCCCCCACCTTGTTCAGTTCCTCCCCTGCCCGCCCACGCGTGGACAGAGGGCACGCCCAGGGGGCTCGGGAGACCCCCCCCGACCCCACCAGAGACAAGCTGCTTCAGAGACGCACCCAGCGGGGTGTCAGTACCTCTAGTTCTGATGTATCCAGGCTGGCCTTTTTGGAATACTTGAGGAAGTCCTGTAGGAGGAAAACAGACAGAAGGGCATGACAAGGTGATGGTCACACAGCAGTCCCCTTTCTGATCAGCCACGATGCCAGCCACTGGGCCAGCCTCGTTTTTCTCTCCCAGGAACACAAAGATAAGTATCCCCAGGCGGACTTCAAGCCACAGGAGCGCAAAGTCAGGGCCAACTGATCTAAGCAGGTCGTGCTTCCTGTTTCACCCCAAGATAGGCGCTCATCTCTCTTTACCTCCAGGTTCTAAGTTTTATGTGTGAAGGGATCTCGCCACCTCCAACAGTCACTTTTACCATGGAAAATGGCTTGACTTTGTCTTCAGGGGTGCTGAGGAATTTGAATCACTCAAGGGCGGTTGCTGAGCCCACAGAGAGGAACTGGCAGGGACTAAACGTTTAATCTGAAGCCCCAAGGAGACAGAAAACCTGTAAGTGGGTAAAGTATTCAAGATCCGTGGTGGGGAGAAAAAGCTCACTTTCACGGATGTTTTGCGTCAGAACCTGATGTAAATGAAAATTGAGAGAACAGTATAAGGGCTCGCCTTAAGTTTTAAAAAAACTTACTTGGAAATATTGGAAATCAGAAACAACAAGACTGCTTCATATTTTTTTTTTTACAGAAAAGATGCTCATCACCTGCCCAGCCCTCTGGTCCCCCTGCCAATGCTCATCACCGGCCCAGCCCTCGGGTGCCTGCCGATGCTCACCACCGGCCCAGCCCTCGGTCCCCGCCGAGCGGGCTCGAGCCGGCGGAGCCTCACCTTCAGCAGCAGCTGGTACTTCGTGATCCTCTGCACGGGTTTGATCAGCAAGTCCGTGAGCTGCAGCCTGTGGCCCAGGCGCTGCTTTAAGTCCTGGGGTTTTGGAGGAGGAAGGAAAGGACTCGAGTGTTGTCTTTTATTCAGTTAGTTATTCTGTTTGACATAACAATTTTATTGTCCATCTAGAAGGAAAACCTTTTCTGTTTTATGAAACCGAAAACCAGTGCTTAACAATCTAGACATCTGAAGAGACTAGCAAGCACAGAAGGTTGAACGTGATTCGTAAGATGTGCTTATTGTTAATCATTTGAAATTTAAACTTAAGAATTATTGGGGCTTAAACAATTTTGCACCCCTGAAAGACATCACTTATATGTGGAATCTAAAATATGATACAAATGAACTTATTTACAAGACAGAAACAGAATAGTCAGAGAAGACAAATCCATGATTACAAAGGGGACAGGGGGTGAGGGAACGGATAAATTCAGAGCCTGGACCAGCAGAGACACACCACGATATACAACATAAATAATAAGGCGGCTCTGTATAGCACAGGGAACCACACTCAATATCCAGCAATAAATCACAGTGGAAAAGAACACATGCGCATATACAGGTATGTACATATGTATAGCTAAATCACCCCCACTGTATACCAGAAACCAATACAACACTTCGAATCAACTATACTGAATGCTGCCTTTTAAAAGGCACTTTCCAGTCCCTGTAACTCAGAAATGCTAACTACATGGTAGGAGAGATGATGAGAACCACGGCCCGCCAGTGCTGTGCCACCGCTCGCGTTTCAGCTTTCTGAGCTGTTTTTCAGAGCATCTTCTATGCTTGCCTAAAAAGGCCTTTTTTTCAATTGCTTACTTTTATTGATACAAATATTTTATTTCTAGGCTAAAAGTTTAGATCGTGAATTATCCTGCATGTGAAAATGAGCCCTAGTTTGAAATTGATTTTAAAACCTGATTTTTTTTAAGGTTACTCATTTTTTAAAAAGTAATTCTGTTTACTTATTTTGGGTGTGCTGGGGTTTCGCTGCTGCTCAGGCTTCTCTCTAGCTCTGGTGAGCGGGCACTACTCTCCCGTGGCAGCGCGTGGCCTGCTCGTGCCATCCAGTGCACGGATGTCTTGCTGTGGAGCACGGACCAAGGGTGCCTGGGCTCCAGAGCACAGACTCAACAGCTGTGGCTCCCGGGCTTAGTTGCTCCTCGGCATGTGGCATCTTCCCGGGCCAGGGATCGAACTGGTGTCTCCCGCACTGGCAGGCAGATTCTTTACCACTGAGCCACCAGTGGGAAGCCCCAAGCCCCTGACTTTAGCCGTGACCCCAGTGCTCTGAATGCTGAGGGATGTGATCACAGGTTGAATTTATACTCACTTCTCTGGTTTACAAGAAAGAAATACAAGTTCAGGACTCTTATAACTGAGGCTAGTTTCTTGACGATTGCTTAATGTCATGGGAAACGAATTTTTGGAAATCAACTGTAACCAATGATTCAGAACTGCTTTGTAACTCAGTCTTACCTCAAAAAAGGTGTCAATGTATTCTGAGACAATGTGTTCAGACTTTGGTTTATTTTGGCAATAAACTATGTACATGTGCAACCTTCTCTCCTAGGAAAGGAAGGCAAACAGGTGGGTTAGAACACAGGAAGCACGTGCACGGTGTCAGCGCATTCGGAAAGCAACTGTTCTCTCGAGAAAACCGCATGGTTAGGCTCTTGGGAGCACATCCCAGGTTCCTGATGCTGGCTCCAAAAACAGCCCTTCTTTGTCTTTCCCTCAGATATATCAAACCCCACGCTTTACCTGGGAAAACACCAGGGGCGGGGAAAGTACGCAGTTCTTGGTATTAAACCAAGAATCGCTTTCCCACCTTCAAATCCTGCCAGTGGCTCCGGGAAGCCTGGCTTTTTTTTTTTTGCACGAGGTTAGAAAAAGCTCTTTAGTCTTAAATACTGAAGGCAGTCTTAAATACTGGGCCATGACTTCCTGCACTGACCCTCAAAGTGTGCTGTACACACCCCTGGGGTCCTGAAGGCCTCCCGGGGACCCATCAGGTCAAACTATTTTCAAATAATACTAAGTTGTCACCCTCTCCTTTTCATCTGCAGTGATGTGCAAAACCGGTGGTGGGAGAAACTGCTGGCATTTTAGCAAGTATCCCTCACCACGGCACACACCAGCTTCAGCTAAGACTGTCCTTGATGAACTGATAAAAATTCATTGTATTAAGACTCAACCACGGGCTATACGCCTTTCTAACCTTCCTGTGATAAGACTGGGGTCCTGGTGACACGCCTGCCTCGTGTGACAGCAGGCGCAGCAGCGCCCTCGTGTGGCTGAGCCATGAGCTGAACCAGCTGCTTGTTTTTACTTAAAAGCCTCAAGGACTATAATTACTTATGCGTGGGTATCTGCTAGACCCTTTCCTGAACATGGATAAAATAAGCCTGTTGTTTCAAGGCAAACAACCTGCAATGTCTATTAATAATGAAAAATGAAGCTTTCAAGCAAAAAATTAACATTTTGGAGAATGTGGATCTGCCATCTTGAACTTGACCATGAAAACGAAAGTGAAAGTCACTCAGTCTTCGCGACCCCAGGGACTATACAGTCCATGGAATTCTCCAGGCCACAATACTGGAGTGGGTAGCCTTTCCCTTCTCCAGGGAATCTTCCCAACCCAGGGATCAAACCCAGGTTTCCCACACTGTAGGCTGATTCTTTACCAGCTGAGCTACCAGAACTTGACAATACTTAAAAGATTTTTGTGAAGAGATGGGTGGTGATATGAACAAATCTGATTTTTTCTTTTTTTGGCAGCGGGGATACTGTTCATTGAAATAGTTCACCATCTGGAAGATCTGTCTCAATCAGTGGGTCAGGGTTTTCCAAAAGACCAATACAGGATGTCAGGAGCTGGTGCAGAAGGGAAAGTGTCTTTAACAGCAAGATGGCTCTAAGGCTTTCAGGGCAACAGAAGTGAGGTCACCAATGGGTTTTCAGATTCCATGTTGCAACTAACCTTTAAGAAATTCTCACTTGAGTTTTGGTGCAGTATCTCAGAAAACTGTCTATAAATTATCTGAAAAGGCTATTAAAATACTCATTCCTTTCTAACCAAATATCTATGTAAGGACAGATTTTTTCCCCCCCATAAATTTTAACTAAAAAACATCACAGTAGGTTCAATACAGAAACAAGATATAAACATGCATCTGTCTTCTATTAAGCCAGACATTAAGGAGATGTGCAAAAATACAAAAGCTCTGGTCACTTTGAAAATATAGTAATTTTCCCTAAAAACCAAACCAAACCAAAAATGCCCCTTTATTCTTAATGTGCTTATTGAATTAATTTGTTTGTCTTATTGCCACAGCATGCAGCATGTGGGATCTTAGTTAACCAACTAGGGATGGAACCCACATCCCCTGCAGTGGAAGCATGGAGTCTTCACCGCTGGACTGCCGGCAGGTTCCAACATGCGTACCTTAGATTTACAAATATTTGGTTACTACATTAAACCTGCACATCTAGGTGCATCACTATCTGCACCAGCACTTCTTTGCCCAAAGATGTTTCCAAATGTTCCTGCTGCTGGTCTGGCTCTGGTCCCCTGCGGACCATCTTGGCCTGTTTGTGAGCTAAACAGCCAAGCCGGGCCAGCTGACTGGGAAAGCAGACCGTTCGCATGTAGAAGAGCAGTGGGGGATTTGAATCCAACCAGCTGACACTGTACGGTTTGATTTCATTCTCAATATAAGCATTTCTGTAAACTGCCAGTGAGTTCTCCTTTCATCTGACAAGCCAATTACTAAATATGACAATACAGAAGAGAATATAAATAATGCTTCTGTACTTACATGTTTAACAAAAAGGGATCCTAGTTTTTCCGGATCTTCAAGGCACTTCTCCAACTCTCCTAAAAAAAAGCTGCAACGAAAGGAGAAATATTAGAACCATCTCCGATTTGGCCTTCTAATTTTAGACTGAGGTTTAAATTTTCAAAATAGTCTGTTTTGACATTAGCAATCTGGAAGTGTAAAGTATATGTTTAGCCAATACAACGAACACTAAACGTTTTGTTAGGACAGAAAGCAGAAAGAGATACAATTTACAACAGTTTAAAAAGGTTAAGTCAGAGCAAGACACCTCTTGACTGGCAACCTTCCCTTCCTCTGGAAAGTCCACATTTCTGTTTCATTTTTTAAAATGACTCAAATAATAAAATCTCATCTGAATATGGGGTAAAAAAAATGCTTCAAAGCAGTTGGTCATTTTTCTTTATCTTGGTCTGCATACCTGTGAATTTCATATTCTTTCCATGGTCATTTTTAAGAGGCTCAAATCTGAATGTAATCTGTGACAGCTTTGAGGTTTTCTTTAAAAAATAAAAGTTTTCTCAAATATTATCAAAATCAACTTCTAGGTTGCAAATATTAGGTCCCGTTAAGATAAAATTGGGGTTCCCAGGTGGTGCAGTGATAAAAAATCTGCCTGCCAATGCAGGAGACACAAGAGATGCAGGTTCAATAGCTGGGTCGGGAAGATCCCCTGGACAAGAAAGTGGCACCCACTCCAGTACTCTTGCTGGGAAATTCCATGGACAGAGGAGCCTGCTGCGATACAGTCTATGGGGATACAGGAGTTGGACATGACTGGGCACACAGCATACACACAAGATCAAAAGTAGGTATAACCATAGAAACAAAACAAAACGGACGACTGCTCTTCACTTTGTCTGGACTAGAGCTGTTGGTGAGATGTATGCCCACCTTAGCTCTCACTTCCATATGTTGATATTTGTATCTTGGATTTTCCTGACCTGCAAGCCAGCACACCAATGAATGCCATGTTGAACTGCCTTGCATTTGAGGATGCAATATCCTCTAGTTCTGCACATATCATGCAGACACCGTATCTCCAGGGGCAATTTCTCTGTCTGGTCATCCCAGCAGCTTGGCGCTGTTTCCCCTTTTCTGTCATAGCTTAAGAACCAGCCTTGGGACCAGAGGACTAGATAATGGTACCAACTATACCTTTAAAAAGTTGGTTTCACTACAGATCAGGACAGGTGTGGCAAGGTACTGGAATCAGATTTGATTTTCATGGGCAACCGTGTCTACTTTACCCATGAATGCTGACTTGAAAAATAACTCTTTCATGGTAATTTGTATTTATTACAGAGGTGGCTGCAATTTTAACTACAAACACTTATCAAGGCTTACTCTATGCAGGTATTGTTCGAAGTGCTTTACGTGTGTGTATTAACTCAGTCACTCCATAAAAACCCCACGAGGAGGGTAACACAGTGACCCAAATGAAGGATGGAGGCAGACAGCTCAGGGTCAGGACCAGACTATGAATCCAGATGGTCAGACTCTGTACCCAGGCCTCCAGCCCCACCTTCCCCCAACGCCCTGGGCCCCTGGATGGACCAGCATGAAGAAGGTAAGGGACTTCCTCGTGCCATGAAACGCAACCGGAAAATTCCTCAGCAAAGCAATACTTCCTCTGCAACAGCTGCCTGCACGAGGCTATACAGGTAGTGAAATGAAATGAATCAACAAATGTCCTCTCCCACCCCCGACAAGCCTGTGATGCAGCTCGGCGGTGATCACACACTGCCCATGGTCGGGCACGGGGTGTATTTTACGTACTCTCTGTGCCAGTCGTAAATCTGATGGATGTTGCCAAACACAATCTTGTCTTTGCCTTTCATGTCATCAGGAACACCATCTTCTTTCATAAGTGCCATGTAGCCCTAAAAGTAAATATTTAAAGATAAGGTTATTTCATTGAACATGTTTGAATCAAGCAGTGGTTTACTGACTGAGTCACAGAGGACAAAGCAGACATACGCACTGTCTCCTAAACCAACTGTTTAAGAACAAAAGCCTTTTGAGAAATACGTCCTTAACTGGCCCGTGAAAATACTGTCACATTCATTGCCATGACTTTCTCTCCCTGAACTGTTTAGCACTCAAAGATCAAAACTCTTCTGAGGAACTGGAAAGTTTAAATAAATGTAAATGATTTCATAAAACAAATCATCTTGTCAGCTTGTAAATATTAAATTTTTGGCATGAAGCGTATTTCCTCTGTTCTTAGTACTGATCTGATATAAACAGATTTTCTTTTCTTTTTGGATTATCTACATAATTTGTTAAATAAGGATTTAATAATATACTTTCCATAAATTGATTTCTAACCCCAGCTAGTTAACTATGTTGCTAAAATGTGGTTTAAAACTTCTATATAACTCAGATGGGATTCAGCCTATACAGGAGGCTCTGAAGTTACTGCTGGAGTGATGACAGATATGTCATGCATGTTTAATCTTTTGTTATGCAATTAACTGTAATAGCTATTACTCTTCATGGAATGTCCATCCAAAAAGTATTGCCTTGTACATATTTGCAAAGCTGAAAGAATAAATGGTCAAGTTTTATTTTACAAAAATAGCTTTTTGATCAGTTGAGTTTACTAATATGATGATGCCCTGAACTTAATGTAGGGACAAGGCCAGAGATGACTCTTGATTTCGGATGAAAGGTAATGGCTTTGCTATGGTTACAAATTGCAGAGTAACTTCTGGTCAGTGAAATGGTGACATATTCGTTCTGTGAAAACTACAAGCAAATGGCCTGGGGTGGCAGCCACTGACCAAGCTCCACACCCAAGGGGGATTCAGGATGTAACTGAATCCAGAGCTGGTCACACTGACTTTTCAACCACAGATACCCTCATTTCCATGGTGATGCCCACCCTCTTATAAAATAATCAAAGGCCAGATTTCCATACCAGAAATTCTTTTTTTTGGAGATAACATTTATAAACTTAAACTATATTAAAAAAGGAGACTCTGTCAAGATGCACTGTTCAAAAGAGAAGTCTTTAAAAGTTATTAAGATTAAGATATTTGGCTAAATTTTATTTTTCAGAAATATTTTGTTGGTCGTTTTACTGTTTTGTTTTAGTCAAACATGTTTTCAAGGCTTTTGAGAAGCTATCAGCATTCGACTGTCCAAATGAACACCCTTCTGACAAGCCTCAGAGCTAGCTGATAGAGGTTATTTATCTCTGAAAGTACACACCTCCACCACACAGCCGAGGTCCCGCACATAGTCACGCTCTGTCTCCACTAATTCTTGTAAAACGTAGCTGAAAAAAGGGAGGGACAAAACAGTGTTTACAATCCACAATCTAAGGAATTTTCTGATGAAACTCTCACACTTTTTCTTTCATCAGGTCGGATTCTGCAGGGGCTGTGAAGTAACCTAACAAACTTGCACTTTGGGTCCCCAACCACTAACAAGTTCACGTGGGTGACCCACAGGGACTGCAGAGGTCACAAAGGACCTCCCGTTCGGGGTGCACTCCTGTCACCGGACTCTGACCATGTGGACGATGACTAAGAGAAGCCAGGACACAGCTCTGCTGTGAAGCCAAGACAGTAAAGGAAGCCGGTCTTCTGCTTCTTTGTGCTTTAACGCTTGAGTCATTTTAAGCTTTTCTGGATATACAAAAGAAATTTAACTCAGATGTTTAAAGCCTTGCGTCTGAACACATCATTCAGAAATGTTCCTTTCAGTAAGGATCAGTAACCGTTTAAAGCCACTTAGATAACAGAAGACAATCACTTGATTAGTTATGGCTGCTGCTGCTCAGTCACTTCAGTCGTGTCCGACTCTGTGCGACCCCACAGACGGCAGCCTACTAGGCTCCTCTGTCCCTGGGATTCTCCAGGCAAGAACACTGGAGTGAGTTGCCATTTCCTTCTCCAATGCAGGAAAGTGAAAAGTGAAAGTGAAGTCGCTCAGTCGTGCCTGACTCTTAGCGACCCCATAGACTGCAGCCTACCAGGCTCCTCTGTCCATGGGCTTTTCCAAGCCAAGAGTATTGGAGTGGGCTGCCATTAGTTATGGAAAACCACCTCAATTGACCTGTAAAAGTTAATTGGCTGATTGGTTTGTTTTTTCATTCAACCAGCACCTCCTATGCACCTGAAGTCACTCTAGATACTGGGATACAGGATCAATCAAACCAAGTCTCTGTGTTCATGCAGCTGGGAAATTTCTTCCTCTTCTCCAAATATAATTTTAAGCCTTTTGTAATATTTTTCCGGACTTTTTAACTGAAACCGAAAAATTCTACCATGAAGGTATGTTTCGCGTTTCTGGGACTGCATTTAATTCTACGCTGCCTTCTTTCTTCTTTACTACTGTGTGGGTAACGGGGCTGCCCAGGTGGCGCAGTCATAATGAATCCACCTGCCAACGCAGGAGACACAAGAGCAGCAGGTTCAATCCCTGGGTCAGGAAGATCCCCTGGAGGAGGAAATGGCAATCCACTTCAGTATTCTTGCCTGGGAAATCCCATGGACAGAGAAGCCTGGCGGGCTACCGTCTGTGAGGCCGCAGAGAGTCGGACACGACTAAGCACCAGAGCACACGTGCATAAATATACTGGCAAGTACAGCAGTTTCTCACCAGCAGTGACAGAAGAGATTCTCCTACCACTCTTATTCCCAAATAAAGTACAATGCAGAAATAAAAGAGTGAGAGCTGTGGCTATGCCTCACCGCACCCTCCTGAGGCTCTGAACACTTTGCAAACACACGTACACGTGGCGCACGTGGTAAAGAACCCGCCTGCCAAACGCAGAAGACTCCCAAGAGGCTCAGGTTCGATCCCTGGGTCGGGAAGATCCCCTGGAGGAGGGCATGACAACCCACTCCAGTTTTCTTGCCTGGAGAATCCCATGGACAGAGGAGCCTGGTGGGCTACAGTCCATGGGGTCACAAAGAGTCTGACATGACTGAAGCGACTTAGCAGGGCACGCTTGTCTAACTGCTCAGCGAAGAGACCCTGGGTCTCCTTCTGCGACTCTGAGAGGACCGGGCCACAGCTCTGAAGATGGCAGGGCCAGCAGGGGAGCCCCCGAGCGCTGACAACTGGAACACTGGGGTCTTACTGGCGTCTCTTTAAAGAGCTGGACTTCCTCTCTTCCATCTCATCGATGGGTGAGGAGGAGGACAGCAGGGAGTTGTCTGAAGGGTTGAAGGAGGGGCTGCTGCTGTCCCCCTGGTCGACGAGGAGCGAGCTGGGACGATCCTCCAGAGCCTGGAAAAAATCAGAGCAACAATCATGCCTCCCACCTACATCGCCCAGGAGGCTGAAATTAGGACCAGGAGGTCTCCTACATCAGAATACACAGCAGGCCTAGCCTGTGACACCGCAGAACCTATGGGTGTAAAGTCACAAGAGTGTTTAACAACAAAAGCCCCAGCATTCATTAAAGACTGAGTAAGAGGGAAGTCAGAACGCTAAGTGCAGTGAATTTATGTCTATTAATATATTCTGTTCCTAGTTACCAAATAATTAGGAACAAAACATTTGGTTCACATCACAGACTGCACCCATTTCAAATCTGGTCATTTTCTGTTCAGTTACATTCCTGCCCCATGAAAGCACAACCATTTCAGAAGCGTGTGCAGTCACCTCCGTTTGGGCTGGCACACCCCGACACACTGCCCACACTCCCTGCTGGTGACTACGCAGCAGCATCAGCAAACCTGTATTTTAATTTAAAGAATCAATTTGCTTCTTGACTATCCGTGAAGCCTTGACTCATGCTTCCATGCACATAACTCATGCGGCTAAAATTCATCTCCATTTCTGTGACCCTCACAACTTCTTTCTTCTATAGGAAGTGGTTGTCATGCTGGCCTCAATTACTTGTCCACAACTCTGTCCCCTCACTGGATTTTAGTTCCTGCAGGTGACGTTTTCATTGTTGAGATCCTCTTGAGAACCTCGAATAAATCCGTGAAATGACTACTGATGACTTTTTCCCCTGGGTTAGTGTGGCCAGAATCAGCAAATGATTACTTTCTTATTGGTATGTATTAATTTTCTTTCTTAATCAGAATTCACCAAGTTTCTAGGGGTACAAGTGACAGTTCTTTCTTTAATTGAAATATACACGGTTTACTATGTTGTGTTAATTTCAGGTATCCAGCAAAGTGACTCAGTTACACATATATGTATGTTTTACATATGCACATACTTGTAAGAATCTGAAAAAGGATATATGTATACCATTTTCCAGATTCTTTTCCACTATAGGTTACTACAAGATACTGAATATAGATTCCTGTGCTATACAATAGGTGCTCGTTGTTTATCTGTTTTATATACAGTAGTGTATATCTGTTAATCCCGAACTCCTAATTTATCCCTCTCTCACCCTCCCCCTTTGGTAATCACAGATTTGTTTTCCATGTCTGTGAGTCTGTTTTGTAAATAAGCTCATCTGTATCATTTTTATCAAGTTCCATATGTAAGTGCTGTCATATGATACTCGTTTCTCTGACTTACTTCACTCTGTATGACAATCTCTAGGTCCATCCATGTTACTGCAAATAGCATTATTTCATTCTTTTCAATGGCTGAGTAATAGTCCATCGTGTGTGTGTGTGTGTGGGCATACATACCCATCCACCCACACCCACACATATATGCGTGTGTGTGTATATATCTTCTTTATCTATTCATCTGTCAATGGACACTTGGGTTGCTTCTATGTCTGGTCTATTGTAAATGTTGCTATGAACATTAGAGGGCATGTATCTTTTCAATTAAGAGCTTTCATCTTTGTTGGATACATGCCCAGGAGCTGGACTACTGGGTCATATGGTAGCTCTATTTTTAGTTTTTTTTTAAAAACCTCCATACTGTTCTCCATAGTGGCTGTACCAAATTACATTCCCACCAATAGCGTAGGAAGGTTCCCTTTTCTCCACACCCTCTCCAGCATTATTTGTTGACTTTTTGATGATGGCTATTCTGAATGGGGTGAGGTCACACCTCAGTATAGTTTTGATTTCTACTTGTCTAATGATTAGCGAGGCTGAGCATCTTTTCACGTGCCCATGGCCCATCTGTATGTCTTCTTTGGAGAAATGTCTATCTAGGTCTTCTACTCATTTTTTGATTGGGTTATTTTTTGATATTGAGCTGAATGAGCTGTTTGTATATTTTGGAGACTAATCCCTTGTCAGTTCACATCATTTGCCAATAGATGACAGTTCTTCTGAAACTCCCACAGTGACACAGCTGGACATATAGATGATCAAGAGCTATTTAAGCAATGTAACTGGGGAAAATGTGACACACTTCTCTTCAAACAAAAAGCCTGATACAAATTACAAGAACACTTAATATTTCCTACCAAATTAAAACCTCTAATACTTGTCCTGTTTCCCGTAAGAGTGACAGGCTGAAGCTGGTGTCATCACTAAGCGCAGCTTTGAGGACACCAAGTCTGTTCCTGCAATCTTGTTCATCAAAACCATCAGATCAGATCAGGTCGCTCAGTCGTGTCCTACTCTTTGCGACCCCATGAATCGCAGCACGCCAGGCCTCCCTGTCCATCACCGACTCCCGGAGTTCACTGAGACTCACGTCCATCGAGTCAGTGATGCCATCCAGCCATCTCTGTCGTCCCCTTCTCCTCCTGCCCCCAATCCCTCCCAGCATCAGAGTCTTTTCCAATGAGTCAACTCTTCGCATGAGGTGGCCAAAGTACTGGAGTTTCAGCATCATTCCTTCCAAAGAAATCCCAGGGCTGATCTCCTTCAGAATGGACTGGTTGGATCTCCTTGCAGTCCAAGAGACTCTCTCAAGAGTCTTCTCCAACACCACAGTTCAAAAGCATCAATTCTTCGGCGCTCAGCCTTCTTCACAGTCCAACTCTCACATCCATACATGACCACTGGAAAAACCATAGCCTTGACTAGATGGACCTTTGTTGGCAAAGTAATCTCTCTGCTTTTGAATATGCTATCTAGGTTGGTCATAACTTTCCTTCCAAGGAGTAAGCCATGGAGCTGTGCAAACACACCAACTTCTGCTCTCAGTGAATGAAAAGTTAGTTAAGGAACAGGGCTCGGTGAGGAAATAGCATTCTTATTTTTAAATAAACAGCTCTTGACCTCGACTGGAAGCACATATGCAGCAGCCGGGCTGGGCCGGGTCCACGCGTGTGGGTCCCGGAGGCCGATCTCGGACAGGAAGTTGGAGGATGCATGGCGGGAGGAGCAGTGCTGTCTGCTGCCCGGATGTGCGAGGAAACAGCTGAAGCTCATTAGATTTAATGATGGTCACTTCAACGGTGAGGAGAGAGACAGGAAAGAAAGGTTGTAGAGGGCCCTTCACACAGAAGAGGGCTGGGGAGGCACCCGACTTCATGGACACCCGTGAAGGCCCCTCTGGACCCGGCAGCTGCATCCATGGAGTGTGGAGACGCCCCAGAGGTCGTGGACACATTTGTGCCGTCCACTCCCAGCCGCCCAACGGCCCCTTCTGGCAACTGTGCTCGAGTAAAGCGGCAGGAGCGCTGTCCCAGAACGGAAATCTGATTTGGATGAATTAGTTGTGGGTTCAGTGGGTTTTTGTGGGTAGGTTCTTATCAACTTTCCCTATTCCTTAAATGAAAAGAGAGTATCTATGTAGACCTAAGTCTTCAGAGGGCTTTCTGGGTGCCTCAGTGGTAAATAACCTGCCCACCTAATGCAGGAGATGCAAGAGACACAGGTGTGATCCCTGGGTTGGGGAGATCCCCTGGAGAAGGAAACGGCAACCCACTCCAGTATTCCTGCCTGGAGAATCCTATGGGCAGAGGGGCCTGGCGGTCCATGAAGTCCCAAACATTTGGACACGACCAACCAGTCCATTTTGAAGGAGATCAGCCCTGGGATTTCTTTGGAAGGAATGATGCTGAAGCTGAAACTCCAGTACTTTGGCCACCTCATGTGAAGAGTTGACTCATTGGAAAAGACTCTGATGCTGGGAGGGATTGGGGGCAGGAGGAGAAGGGGACGACAGAGGATGAGACGGCTGGATGGCATCACCGACTCGATGGACATGAGTCTGGACGTGAACTCTGGGAGCTGGTGATGGACAGGGAGGCCTGGTGTGCTGCGATTCATGGGGTCATAAAGAGTCGGACACGACTGAGCGACTGAACTGAACTGAGCAGAAGCACACGCGGCTTCTCTGAGGTTAATGTTGGTAAACTGTATTTTCTTAAGAAACTGCCCATTTCATCCTAGGTTTTCAAATTTACTTTCAAAGAGGTGAAAGAGGTAACGTGTCATGATTATTTCAATTCTCGCTGATCTTTTCTTTATAGATTCTTATTTTGTGAATCTGGTTTTTTTTTTGCAAAGGTTACCTGAAGTCTGTATGCTTTGAAAAAACAAATCTTAGGTGTTATTTATTATTCCCTTTTTCTGTTTTTCCAACTCATTAATTTCTGTTTTTAGTTCTGTGAATTCAGTCCTTCTGCTTTTTTCCAAAAACAAATTGTACTGTTCTATTATCTTGAGTCAGATGTTTGTTTCACTTATTTTCATTCTTTCTTGGGTTTCTCTTTATATTCAGATCAACGAAGAGAAGAAAGCCCCGAAGTCAGCTGCAGTCCCTGAGGCTGTTGGCTGCGGTCGCCCCCCACCCACACTCAGGAAGCCCACGCTTGCCTGATCAGGAATGTGGAGTGGAGAGAAGTGAATTTCAGGGAAGGGCTTGCAGGGTGAGGAGAGCCAGCTCCTTGAACACAGATGGCACAACGGCAGGACACCTTCTCCCGTCACCTCCCCAGTCCACTGCACACGCGGCTTTGGGGGGCTAACAATTCAGTGTTTCAATCTGATTGCAAAGTAACGACAGCCTAAGAGATCGCCCGCAGGAAAACAAATGTGGGGTGACATGGCTCCCGTGAGCCGTGCAGGAGTAACTCAGAGTCATGGGGAGCAGATGGCAGGAAGGAGGGTGTTCAGATGATTCACCAGCAGTTTTATCGGCAAAAGCAGTTCTCATTTGAGGATTAGTCACAGGAAACCAAGGCAGAGCTATGTTTCCCTTGAGCCAGAAAAAGAGGGCGGAGTCTAGATTACATTCCATGGAGAATGAAGGAGCAGCGAGTCCACCATAAAAAGCACAAATGTGGTTCTCCAATGGGGAGGGAAGGCACAAGTTGAGTGTTCGGGTGGAGGGAGCTCGGCTGGAGCTTATCAAACAGCACTCGGTTTACAAACCCCACCTTCCAGCTGAGAGGTGGAAGCAGACAGTAGGAGAATCTGAACCTACATCTCTGATTCCAAATTCACGCCCTCTCCACCCTGCCAACAGCTTTACGCCCATTCACTTCGAAGAGTTGTGAGTAGTAGAAATAACTCAACTTCAACCGATAGAGTTTAATTCTTCAAAACTAAAAAGGGGTAATAAACCATTACAAGCTGAGAGACACGCATAGAACTTCTCTTCATCTGAATTTATGACACGTCAACCTCAACCCACTCACAATGGAATCCCTTCAAACAGCTGCAGAACAATGACTAGCAGGTTGACAGAGTGCTGTCTCATAACATTCCTTGGGAGGACAATTTCAATTAGACAAGCATGACTTTAATGATCCTATAACTGTTGTGTATAAATGGCTGTTTCTAAAATGTTTAGGGATGCCTGAAAACTCAATTCAGTATTATTTGAGCATCTTTTTAGACCATTAATCAACTTGTTTCTCAAACAGACAGCCAGGATGTGGCTAAGCTCCATTCATACTGACATGATCCCAAATTTCTGACCAAGTGGAGTTAAGTTCTTGACTTCTCTACCAAGTCCTTGTAGTCTTTCTGTCTAATGGCCTGTCTAACCTCAAAGCTCACCACCACCCGGCTGGGGGTGGGGGCCAATACCTGTCAGTCTGGATTCTGGATGTAATTTCCATTTGACCGAAACAACCAGCCTCATCAGCAGCTGCTTAGGGGTGGGTGGGAGAAGAAACTGGAGTGTTTTATATATATATATATATATATGAACATAGTACCTAGTTAGTACTAGCTTTGGAAGATAAATTTCTAACTTTAAAGAAGTATAGTTAGCCCGTGAACAATGCAGGGTTTGGGACACTGGTCCTCTGTACGTGGTCCCTCAGTATCTGCGGTTCCACGTCTGCGGATTAACCCACTGCACACTATGCTGTCTCTAGTATTCACTGTTGAACTTCTTCATAAGTGGACCTGTGAAATCCAAACTTGGGCTATTTAAGGGTCAACTGTATTTCCTTTTATCTAGCAATTCCAGTGCTAAAAATTTACCCTATAAGTATACTTACATGTAATTATAATCACACATGTAATTAGCATGAATATTTATGCAAAAATAAACGCTGCAGTCCATGGGGTCACAAAGAGTCGGACACGACTGTGTGACTGAACAATTAACAGAAATGAAAATTAAAAACGATAAATCTATACACACACACACACACACACATATATATAATGAATTTACTTAAATAAATTATAGTAAACCTCTGTCCCTTATCAGCTGGTCGTTTTTACACACTCTGTGTGCCTTGGTTTTCTCGTCTGTAAAATGAGAATATGGCAGTGTGTGCCCCACTCATAGAGCTGTTGAGGGGAGTACACAGAGAGAACGTTGGGAGGGAAGCATATCAAACTGCTCCACAGTGGTTACTCTGGAGAATGGAGTGTGGGAGAGGCTGCGGGCTCTTATTTTAGGAGTGGTGAGTTTTAAAAGATGTAGTAAGGTAGTAGGTATACGAGTCTAAAAAGCTGTTACCATTACTGGTTTTTCTATTTCACAGGAAAACTTAAGAAACAGAAATCTACTGATTTGAATCAGTCAGAAACAATGCATACCTAACTTCAAAGAATCAACATCCGATTTGGGGCTTTTATTAAATGAAGCCATGCTGACCCAACTAGGGACATGGGGTCACTAAGAGAATAAAGCCCTGACACAGCAACACAAACCCTTCTCCCTCCTACACTGCAGACCCCAGTGAAGGATCGCAGAGGCAGCCAGAGACCCCCAGTGGCACCTGCGATACCAACGACCCACGAGAATGGAACTGACCACACTGGCTATGACGATGCCAGCACTGCAGACCATGTGGGTCAGGAAAGGGCTGACCATGGCTCCTGGGAGGTCCCTCTAAGCCCCTGGAATGTCCTGCCTGATGAAGTGTGTCTACCTGGGGGTTCTGGCCTCAGATAGACAATCTATATACTCACTGAGTGACTTCTGGTGGGGGCTTTGGGTCATGTGCTATCTTGATCTCCAGAGGAGCAGGGGATGGGGTGAGCCGTGTGAGGGGTCAACCTTGTGTGTGATGGAGCCCAAATAAAAACTCTGACCACCGAGGCTGAAGAGTGGGGTTGGGGGGGTGGGGTGGGCGGTGGTGGCCCTTGTTGGTGTTACCCTGCAGGTATCATCACACACAGTGCGACGCTGGGAGAGGCTAGCATTGGGCACGTAACTCCATGGGGAAAGGACAAGGGTGGCCTGAACGTGAGCGTCCCGGACCTGCCCCTGTACATCTTCCCTGGCTGACCTTCACCTCCATCCTTTCACAGTAATGAACTGCAACCGTGGCTTCGCTAAGTTCTGTGAGTCTTCAAGCCAATTATGAACCTGAGGATCCGTCCTGCAGACTAGAGACCCACCTGTGAGGTCACCCCCCTCCACCCCCGCACCCCAATGCTCCATGAGCCACGTCCAGCCCTGAGGCCTGAGCCCCTAGGAAATCTTACCATCTTGCTTTTCACGAGTTCCTCGATTGCACTGACAAGCTCGGCTGCGCTTGGCGTTTCGGAGCTGGTGGGGCGGACTAATAACCGAGAAGAGGCCTAGAGAGGAAGTTGAGAAAAAGAGAGGGGGGAGGGGGATGCCTCATGTTAGTCACTGGACAGACGGAAAATTCTCCTGCAAGCTCAGCCTCTTTTTAAAAGTAATTCCAGACCAAAAGACCACGAGTTTGTCTTTGTTTGCATTTATTTAAAGCCATCTTTTAAAATTTACAATATTCTGACATGAAACACTAAATAAGACCTGTCTGGGATACATGTGGAAAGCAGACAGAGTCTGGTTTTAATCTGCAGCCATGTCCCATCAGAATGTTTCTCAAAGAGGTGACTGGGCATGGGGGAGGATTCTAACTCTTTTTTCAACTGCTGGCTAGGCTACTGGCTAAGGAGGGAAAGACGGAGATCAACAGAAGAGTGACAGGCTTAAGGGCTAGTGAATGAATCCTTCAAGGAATCGGGAACCAAAAACAGGATACTAAAAATGGCTCTACTGTGCGGATGGGGTTCAAAGAAAGAAGGAAGGAAAGCAAAGGAGCCGGGAGCACTGGCCAGACAGGGAGGAGGGGGACAAGCTCACCATTTTCTGTGCCATCCATTTCCCCAGATTAGTGCAGAGGACAGGAGCTCTGTGGCCTCACAAGCTATCGGATGCCATTTACGGCTAGAGTCGGGGTGTACAGGGCGGACAGGTAAGGGGTCTGCGGGAGGGGCTACTGAGCTCAAGTTTCAGTAATTAGCAAACACGCTGTGTTTGCGGATTACTCGCACCGTTAATTTACTGGAAACTAGAAGAGGGGTGTAATATGAACCTTGCTTCATATTAAGGACAGCAGAGATGCATGCAACACACGGCTAGCTGTCCTAACGATGCATGGCTCACGGCAGACACATACGGATCTAAACGTTTACAATGAGGCAGTTACAATGTGGATCCAGATATGCACTTGGCAAAACAAATGTTGGCTTGGTCTAATGAAATCTGGAAGATGAGGTGAAGAAAAGAAGGGAAAAAAAATTCAAATGGAGAGGTAAGGAAACTGAGCCAGAACAGACACAGAACACAAGTCAACATAATGCTGCAGTGAAAGTTTACAAAAAGAGAGAACAGAACAAAACAAAATATTAGTCACAAGATAATATACTCTCTGGGAACATCACTATCGATTTTTGTAAAAGAAGAACTTCTATGGATAATACCCAATGAGGTCATACAATAACCAGAAAGTGATTTTAGCAATTCAGAAGAATATAGTGCCATCCACACTTTAAATGGAGAAAAACACCCTCCTGGTTTGGTGAATAGGCCAAGCAGGCCTGGCACCTCACTGTTTGGCTAACCATTCTGATTTACCCAATTTTAGTTTTCTGCCTTCAGAAAGGTATGGCTTAGAATGCTACAAAACCACTGAGGAGCTCTCAGAGCCCTGCTGCCTGGCGGTGGGTTTGTTCTGGGCAGTGAGAGGTGAGCTCCTCTGATCTCAGGCCACCCTACCCCTCTGCAGCATGGGGTCTGCGCCTCGGATGATCCCCAGACTCGGGACTCAAAGCCAAGCTACATTCCTCTGCTAAGACCCACTGCGCGCTGAGAGCCCTGGCAGAGTAGGCGGCAGAGTTCTAAAGAGGAGGGGTCTGAGGTTAAGACTGACGTGTGATCACCCTCGGCCTCAGGGCCGTCAATCACTGGGCTGGGCGGAGCCTGGGTCAGCACCCACGGGCCATCCAGCGAGTGGTGACCGTGTTAGTACGGAGGAGGGAATCAGGGAAGGAAAAAAGTGAAGACGGGGGAAGACTGATGAAAACGTCTGTTTTATTCAGAAAACTCGGTTTCTGCCAAAAAAAAAAAAAAAAAAATCACCAGTAATGACTTCATAGCGTGGTTTTCAACACCTGCCAGTTTGGAGAAGCAGGCTGGGCTGGAACACCAGAGGATGTACAAGCCAGTTATCAGGTTTCCTTCTTGATATTTTAGGGTTCTACCGCTGGGAGGTACAAAGTAATTTTAGATCCTGTAAGAACTCAGGAAAACCCAGAAAGCAAAAAATAAAGGTTTACTTGGCCCGAATACATCCAAAGAGGAGACTCGTGACCTTGAACTGACTCCTGAGCTTTGACAAACTCCGGTTTGATCCAGATGTTGGCCGTGTTGGAAAAAAGGGACTGGAGAGCCATACGGTCTCATCTGAAAACCACACCTGCGTGCAGAGACACCTGACACAGAGAATCAGCTGGGCTCGTGTGTGTTTGGGACGAAACCACGCACGCAGGCAGGACAGTGATTTCTCTGACTGTCCACTCAGGGGTCCTGGTCAGGACAGTGAGAAAAATTAAAATGACTTGAAAGGTAGCAATTAGGAAAACATCCATTAAAAATGCACTGAAGGTACTTATGCAAGCACACTTGTAGGGGAGACTGCGCGTGTTCCTACAGCCTAGTCAAAACGCACGGCCTATGTTATCTATGCTTGGGGGGGCGAAGGCAGGCAGAATTCGGCCTGGAAAACCAGCACGTGTTCCAGACGCCTTTTCACAGCCTGGGTTGCTCTCTATGTCCGGCTCTGAGGCTGGGGCACAGGAGCAAACCGCTGGGCCCTCTCCTGACTTGGGGTGGCCACGGCCCCCTTACCTTGTCGTCCTGGGAGTCCGGCTGGAGCAGGCTGTGCTGCTGGATGGCCATGGGCGGCGGCAGGGGCACGGCGTCGGCCCCCTCCTCCCCTTCTTCCTCTCCGCAGCTCTGCATGCCCGAAGATGAGGACTTGGAAAGCGTGCCACTGCTCAGGCCCTCGTTCCGGCCTCTCTGAAAGCAGACCCACATTCGCCCGTGAAAACCTGGCCCTGAGTATCAGTGTCCGGGCATAGAAACTGAGCCCTTGGGGGTTAACGGGAGATGGAAACTGACAGCAGAAACCAGGCACAAGCCCCTTCCAACCCTGATGGGAACTCTGATTCCTGAAAGTGCGCCAGCTCCGTCACCAGCCAGCTGGACGAGGGAAGGGCCGGGAGTGTCTGCAAAGGGACTGCCAATGTCAACCGTTAGGCTCTGAACACGTCTCATCTTCAAGAGGCCAATTTTAAAGAAAAGTTAAAAAATGTGAACCATCACCCTCTGTTTTCTCTGGTCTCGTATTTCACTTTTTTGTTACTTTTTGCTCAAGTAAAACTCACTGAAATCATGAGAGCATAAAGAAAAATACAATTCAAGGTGTATTTTAAGAATGTAGTTCATTCATTTTTCCCTAGTCTTACTTTTATAAAAAACTTCAGTTTTTTACTTCTATTAGGAGGACCCAGTATATTAAACAGATAGATGAGGACATAAATGAATCATACGCTCCAGTGAAAACCCATGGCAAAAACAGGCCCAGGAGAAAAGCAGCAGAAACCACACATCTGCAAAATAAATTAAACGATACCAATCTTGTCCTCCTCCCCCATTCTCTCTGCCTTTGTCTTTCTGAGTCCGTGGGGAACCGGGGGGATGGGGATCCTCATTAAAAACTCTGAGGGCCCCTCACTAACACCACATTACTGAAGACCCATCTTGGGGATCATGAAAAAATTCCATTCCTTACAGTATAATTTTAAGGTCCCTCCTCTCCAAAGGAAATTAAAAATAATTCCTGGTTGGCCTACATACATCTATCTTTGATGACATGGGAATAATGCAGTGTTTACTACTGGCTTAACAAAATAATTGGATGTTTTCTACTCAGGACAAGAGGTCAGTATGAATATACATAAATATGGGGGCAGGTCTGGTAGTGGAAATACTGGAGGATGCAGGCTTTCCCCAGTCCTTCCAAGTCTAAAATTGGTGCTTCCCTACTGTGGAGAAGGAAATGGCAACCCACTGCAGTATTCTGGCCTGGAGAATTCCATGGACAGAGGGGCCTGGTGGGCTACAGTCCATGGGGTCTCAAAGAGTCGGACAGGACTGAGCGACTATCCCTCACTCACTACATGGCTGAGGGCTAACCCAGAGACTCCTTAGATCTTCTGCATCCCCAGGGTCGGGGAGTGGGGGGGCCACCCCAGGCTTTGCCTGTGATGGAGGTGGTGGAGGGGCTGGGGCAGCAGGGCACCACTTTCTCCTGGAGCAGGCAGGGGGTGCCCCCACGCCTGGGGAGGGGGGGCTCTCAGTCCTCTGATCTCTTGATCAGAGGCCACATGTGGATCCCGGGCCCCAGCACACTGCTAAATGCATTTTGTGGGGCTCTGACACCGGTTCTTTCCGGAAACACCCGGAAAACCACCAGAGGAGGGTTATTCGCTGGGCCCAGGGCTCGCAGGGGAGACGCCGCAGACCCTGACCTCTTCCACAGTCTCGTCCTGCGGGGTGGCCGCGCTGTCGTCCGAGTCCTTCTGCGAGCCGGCGTCGGCGCTCTTGCGGACCTCGCGGCTCTTCTTGTGCTTGTGCGCCAGCTTCTTCACGTGCCCATCCGCCTTGCCGCTGCTCAGCCGCCGCACGGGGCTTGTCAGCCACTTACGCAGCGTGTTGCCCGGGCGCTTGGGGCCTGGCGAGCTCTGCGCCCCTACCATGTGGGGCTGGAGGGAGGCCACGGAGGCGGGCGGGCTGGCGTCGTTGCTGGAGACGGACAGTGAGTCTGCGAGTGAGAGAGAGAAGCCAATGTGACTGGCGGCCTGGTAAAGAAGCCGCCTGCAGTGTGGGAGACCTGGGTTTGATCCCGGGGTTGGGAAGATCCCCTGGAGAATGGAACAGGGCTACCCATTCCAGTATGCTTGGGCTTCCCTGGTGGCTCAGATGGTAAAGAATCCGCCTGCAATGAGGGAGACCTGGGTTCGATCCCGGGGTTGGGAAGATCCTCTGGAGATGGGAACCAGGTAGCCACTCCAGTATTCTTGGGCTTCCATGGTGGCTCAGATGGTAAAGAATCCACCTGCAACGCAGGAGACCTGGGTTCGATCCCAGGGTTGGGAAGATCCCCTGGAGAAGGGAAAGGCTACCCACTCCAGTATTCAGGCCTGGAGAATTCCATGGACTGTATAGTCCCTGGGGTTTCAAAGAGTTGGACATGACTGAGTGACTTTCATTTTTCACTTTCAAAGCCTCTGGAGGTCCCGCTCGGTGCCACTGGGTCCACTGGTGTGGCACCGCCCAATGGAACGCCAAGTTCAGTGACCTCTGGGAGCTGTGCCCCTGGTTCTGCCCTGGGGGTCGGGGTGTTGGAGGAGATCCAACCCGTGGGTTCACCGATCAAATGGTTCCCGAACTTGAATTTTGCCAGAGATCATTTTTCTCCACGTGTACTGTGCCCCGCCCGCAAAACCTGAGTCACCCATGCTGACAATCAGCATCAGTGCTGCATAGACTCATAATGTCACTATCGCTTAAAATATCACAGACATCGGAGGACACACTGTTTGAATTATTTTCACCCATTTTCTTGACAGACAAGAACCAAGAGAAAGAAGGGCTTAAAGAAGAATTTAAAGGAAATTAAAGACTAATCCTGGTGGATAAATATATTAGTTTGACTCACTCCCACTGAATAAAAGTACCACTCAATAAATAAAGTGGAGGCACACCTCAGGGGTGTTGTGGGCTTGATTTCAGAGCACTGTGATAAAGAAAATACTACAATAAAGTTAGTCACATGAGTTTTTGGTTCTCTCCAAATTAGACTGTTCAAGTGTCCAATAGCACTGTCTAAAAACTGCATATAGTTTAACTAAAAAATACTTTACAGCTAAAAAAAATGCTAACCATCATCTGAATCTTCAAGTCAGTCATAATCTTTTTGCTGGCAGAGGGTTTGAAAATTGCAAGAATCAACAAAATGTGACACACAGACATGAAGTGAGCAAATGCCGTTGGCAGAATGGCTCCCACAGACGCGCCCAATAGAGTTGCCACAAACCATCAATTAGTTTAAAAAGCAGGTTCTGTGAAGCGGAAAAAAAAATGCAATAAAATGCAATATGCTTGAATGTATTAATATGTATATGTATGTGCATGTATGATTCAGCATGCATGTGACCTGGTAAATCATCATTGTGACAAACAGCACACTTCTAGAAAGCTTGCTGTGAAAGGGTAAAAGCTGGCTGGTCCTGCTTGTTCCCAGCCATGAAACACGAATGTGCAGCCCCTGCTCTCAGCCTCAACACAGTTCCTTTGAGGTGCTGGAGTTGATACCAACAACCATGAACAAAAACAACAACACATTTAAAAAAGAAATAACTTCAAATAACCAAGATGTTACTTGAAAATATACCCCAATGAACATCCTCATGGGATTTGAAAATTAAATACAGTCAACCCTGAACTGATCGCTTTTGCTGTCGAACAAACTTAGGTAACAGCCGACACTCAATAGCTCTGTGCAGTGACAGGAGATGTGACTTCACACATAGAAAGCCAGTGACCTGGGAGACCTGTCGGCCCTGTCCTGAGCCCTGGATCTGGGAGGACAGCCCCACTGTGAAATGGAATAAAACGCCTCTCTTTAGGGACCAGAATGAGGAAGATCATTTACTCTGCGTGTCGTTTTCTTCCAGCCTTTCGAAGTCTTAAAAACAATCTTTAAAAAGATGATTTGATACAGACACGTGTTTCAGCTGTATTTACCTCTGTGGCCCTGGAGACCCCCATGTGCCGCAGCTACAGAAGGGGGTTAATTCCTCCCAATCCCGTGATTACATGCACAAGAGTCGATAGCAGTTTCACACTCGCCCGGGCGAGACAGCGGTGTCCACCTCAGCCCTGTCCCTGCTTGGTCGAGCCTTGCAGGCAGAGAGGGTATGATCTTTTGTAAACAGATGATGCACTTCAAGCAGGATTGCTCATTCTTAAAAATCTACATTTTTGCAGAGGCGACTTCAGCTCAGAACTAATCAATATAGCGTTCTGTTTAAGAGAAAATCCTTTCTCCCTCTGTGTGGGAGTACGTGTGTCTGAACCCGCCTGCCAATGCAGGACACTCGGGTTTGATGCATATATTTTTATTTATTTTTATGTTAAGTGTGACTGAAACGTTCCCATGTCAGCCTCGTGCTCCTCAGGCGCCACAGGGACGAGGCAGGAGAACCAGGCCATCAAGCTGACCCCAGGCCTGCAGTCAGAGTTTCCTGGGGACTTTCTCAGGGGCTGACACAGGACAGAGGGTCCCTGCTCTTGGGGACTCCTGTACTGTGACAACAGGGAGACCAGGGAAGGGGAGGGCTTGGACGATCCATGTGTCAGGTGATACTTTATTCAGCTGAAGTGTTTCTAAGTACTAAACATTACACTAACAAGACGCTGGGCTGCCCCGGTAGGTGCAAACATGTTTCACCGTCATTGACTGTGCTGGGACTCAGAGCCGAGCCTGGTACTTGCCACTGGATGGAGATGAATAAACCCACCAGGGTTTATTAAATAAATTTCACCCTGGGGACCCGCCTGAAGTGCTTTCAATGATCACACAACCGTCATTCAGGCAAAACTGTGACCCTTCATGCTATAAGCGAGTACAAACCCTGGAAGAGTGAGAAGAAGGGGAATCAAGTAGAGGGGTCACGGAAGCCTTCCTGCAAGAGGCAGCACTGAAGCTGGCCTTTGGAGCTGGGCCTGAATAACACATTACGAGCTCACAAGGACGGAAGCTCCCAGGGGGTGCGGGCCTCGTTTGACTTGTCCCCTCAGGTGTGCCCAGGGCCTGGCACAGTGCCGGCTGTATAGGAGGCACCTCACAGGGACCGGAAACAGCAGAAATTCCAGCCCAAAGAAACAGCGATGCTGATTCACAGCCTTATGTTCCCTCAGCTGAGCAACCGCACCAGAGAACCGTGAAGGTGGCAGGGCCTCCCCAACACGTGGTGAGCATCCTGACGGAGCTCCGTCATGCCCCAGGAGCCGAGGGAGGCAGGGAAAAGCAGAGGCTGACTCACCAAATGAAACCAAATCGACTGCAGGCCTTAACATTCATCAGCAGAACACCCACACCTCAGAAGTGATGGGAGAGCATATGTATAGAGAGAGGGATATATACATCTCACCTACTAGGCTCCTCCATCCATGGGATTCTCCAGGCAAGAATACTGAAGTGGGTTGCCATTTCCTTCTCCAGGGGATCTTCCCAACCCAGGGATCGAACCCAGTTCTCCTGCATTACAGGCAGAGGCTTTAAAGTTCATATATGTATCTGAATCACCCGAAACTAAGACAACATTGTAAATCATCTATGTAAATCAACGAAAAAATAAATACTAAAAAGAAAATAAACAGAAGTGATGGGGACACCACCTAAGCCAACAAACGGAACTTCCATGTGTTTCTGTGCCTAAAAGACAGCACTTGGGGATACGTGGCGCGGGAGCAACGCAGCACACGATACGAATTTTCATGCAGGTGTTGCTGGTTGTAAAAATGGTTCAAAAAGAAAAACAGAGATGTCACTTCTGAGCGTCTCTATGTAGGCTCAGCTGCACAGGATGGTTCGCTGCACTTTGAGCAGTAGTTTCAAAAGAGATTTTTTCCCTCAGTTGGCAGGTCAAGCACTAGAAACGTGGCCGAGACCTGAGCGGTCGGGCCTAGAGCCAGGAGAAGGCAGAGCTGTCCAAGGTCCGAGCTCACCAGTGCCCCAATGAATCGTGTTCCCAGGGAGCAGAGGTGCTCTTCTCGAGCTGCTATTTGTTATCACTTAATGACATTATTTCACTTAACTGCAATATTTATGACTCAGAAATATGCTAACAGCGGTTTACAAACTAAGAAGGAAATTTTGCTGTTTTAAAAATTTTACCTTGGAAAATGATTTCGTTTCAGAAGCCTGAAAATGTGGAGGGAAAGTTTCTTCACCTGTCTCTAAGATTAGCAGGTATTTCTTCTTGTGCAGGTCTGGTTAATGAGTCATAATTCAGGTGATTAGCAATGAAAAAATAACCCCAAAGTAGAACAAACAGATAAATTCCTTCCCTCTCCAGTTTGTTTTTAACAATAATATTTAATTCTTTACACTGTTGGACACACAAACCCATTGATTTGGGCAAAACTGAGTCTCTTAAGTTGAAAAGAAAAAAACCAGTAAATCTTATTTTTTTCTTTTCAACTAGAGACTCATTTTGCCCAGATCAATGGATTTTAACAGTCCATTTACAAGCTCTTTACCAGACTGTGACATATGCATAAATCAGGAATTTAAAAACACTTAAAAATTACTTAAATCAATCATTAATGCTATGCTAAGTCGCTTAAGTCGTGTCTGACTCTGTGCGACCCCATGGACAGCAGCCCACCAGGATCCTCTGTCCACGGGATTCTCTAGGCAAGAATACCGGATGGGTTGCCATTTATAGAAGGAAATAAAAGTGAACGTTGCTCAGTCGTGTCCAATTCTTTGTGACCCCATGGACTATATAGTCCATAGAATTCTCCAGGCCAGAATACTGGTGTACCCCTTCCCTTCTCTAGGGGATCTTCCCAACCCAGGGATCGAATTGCAGGTGGATTCTTTCCTAGCTAACCCAGGGAGAAAGGAAATAAAGGGCCTACTATTTTTCGTCATCTGAAGGACAGATTCTGACCACTAGACCAACTGCTCTGATGCCAACTTTAATAACGTGTCCTAATGGCATCAAGTAGAATTGAGGTCTCCGATGTGACTGAGCATCAGTCACATGACACACAGGTGGTCTCCTTGGGAGGCCCCTAATGGCTGGATTGCACACAGGTGCCTCCCCCAGCTGAGCTCCCAGTGGCTGGACACACTGTGTCAGAAGGCCCTGGCACAGCTCAAGCGCTGCTGGGCAGGCCCCTTCCTCGGAGACCCCCTCTCTGCGAGGATTATGGGCGACTCAGGCCAATGACAACAGTCATCTTGGGGAGGAGACCTGTGGCCAGGGTTCCGTGTCTCCCTTGCATGACAGCATTTGTAGCCGGGGGACTGTCAGGCTCAGCGGTAATGAGTTTGCCTGCCAATGCAGGAGATGTGGGTTTGATCCTTGGGTCAGAAAGATGTCCTAGAGAAGAGAATGGCAACCTACTCCAGTATTCTTGCCTGGAGAATCCCATGGACAGAGGAGCCTAACGGGCTACAGTTCATGGGGTCACAAAGAGTCAGACATGACTCAGTGACTAAACAACAACAGCTGTCAGGCAGGACCGTGACCTCAGACTCCAGGAACACACCAGCCGGTGCCAGGTCTGGCTGGTTCACAGCTACATGCCTAGTTAGCACATCCTTGGGGCCCAATAAGTTTCTGTTTAAAAATTAGTGAGTCAGTGAATCGATTACCAGCTGAAGGCTATTTCCTCGCCTGAACTCTCTGACAGCTGTCACTGACCACCGTGAATGGTGACGTCCAGACACGGTGCTCTATCCCACCAGCTCTGAGACGAGCTACAGGTCACACCTGTTGACTGTGGTCCAGCTCCCGAGTTTGTGAACTGTGTGCTTTTCCGGCCTGTGCTATGTGGTGCTTCACTGTGGTGTGGAGTCAGGCCCGTGAGCGTGTGCTGAGGGCAGGGGGCATACCAACACCCCTGCCCCCACGCCCATGGTGTGGGCGTGGGGGCAGGAGAAGGATGTGGAACTGAACTTGCCTGAGAAGTATGATGGAAAACATGTTACTCAAAGAAACCGTACCGTTCCTGTTTCCATCTTCAGTCCCTGTGGCTTGCCTTCCCCTCAACTTCTACTTTCTTGGAAGAAAAAAAAAAAAGACTCAATACTCAGTACTGCTGCCTCTCCACCCTGTCACCACATTCCACGTCTACGAGGGTGCCCGTGTTCCTATCACGCCTTGCTGGGGATATGTCTTCCTCTTTCCAGCCTGGGGGAACTCCGCTGATTCAAGGTCCAGGTGGATAATCAGCTGAGGACGAGGATGTCAGAGAGACTCCGGGCTCATCACCGGGTCTGAGTCTGAGCCCGGCTCCTCCCCTCGGCAGCCCTGACCCAGGCCAACATCCTGGCATCTGAATTTCCTCCTCATATGACAGGATTACTTGAGAGAATGGAAATGAATGAGTTCTACAAACTGTAAAGTGCTTTTGCAAACACAAGATGTTGCCATGACAAGCTGGTAGCACAGAACCCCCAAGATGACATGCATGCAAACTCTGAGTCCCCAGAAAAAGGGATTTGGATGAATCATCTTCACATCACAGGCCTAGCACGGTACCTTTGCCAACAAAGGTCCACAGAGTCAAAGTTACAGTTTTTCCACACGCATGGATGTGGGTGATGGACCATAAAGAAGGCTGAGCGCTGAAGAATTGATGCTTTTGAACTGTGGTGTTGGAGAAGACTCTTGAGAGTCCCTTGGACTGCAAGGAGATCCAACCAGTCCATCCTAAAGGAGATCAACCGTGAATATTCATTGGAAGGACTGATGCTGAAGCTGATACTTTGGCTACCTGATGAGAAGGGCCGACTCACTGGAAAAGACCCTGATGCTGGGAAAGATAGAGGGCAGGAGGAGACAGGGAACGACAGAGGATGAGCTGGTTGGATGGCATCACCTAATCAATGGACGTGAGTTTGAGCAAACCCTGGGAGACGGTGAAGGATGGGGAAGACTGATGTGCTGCAGTCCACGAGGTCACAAAGAGTCAGACACGACTGAGCAGCTGAAAACAAACCATGGTAATCAGGATATACTCAACATCATCTTTAGATGTATGAAGGGTGACAGGAGCAATCTAGGTGAATTGTTTCATTGTGTTTCCATTTTAAAAAGTAACTTATCCCTCATTAAGAGGACAAGGTAAACTCCAGCCTAAAGAAATACTGTCAGCGTGTCCCAGTTGTTTAGAGAGATGCTTGTGTGTTTACAAGAGGAAGCCGGTTGTGAGCTGCTAAAGCCCTGAGTCGGGAATCAATCAAAGTTTCTTTCTTATTTTGAAGGAAACACAACTCCACAAAGATGGTTCTTTGCTGAAGTCAGAGTTCACCCAAAGTCCATGTCAGATTTCTTCTTAAAATATAGAAAAAAGCTAAAGAGAGGAGGGGAGGGGGGAGCCCTGCCCCCCGGCCCTACATAGGAGAGCTCCAACCCCGGAATGCACATGGCCCCAAGCTGCTGGGAGAAGGGAAACCGCCCTCAAGACCTCCAGTCTTACAGTCAGACATCTGTGATTAATAAAGCCTTTTTTTTTTTTTTAATGTAAGAAAAAAAGGAAAAGGGCCCATATCCTGCTAGCTGCAGACTGAGAAAAGGATCACGTTTCATTTTAACCCTCTCCTTATTTTCACGATGGGAGGAAGGGTGGGCTCCAGGATGTTTCTAAGGATCCCAGAGTACAAACTGGGTGGTCAAGGATGCTGTCACCTGAATTTGAACCGCCAGCTCCCCCCTGCCCCCGCCCCGAGTCTGAACAAGTCACCGACACGCCCTCCTGCCTGCCTTCACTCCCTCCCTCCGTGGGCAGAGGTTGCGGCTGCTTTGGTCAGGCGGTATCTCTAGAGTTCATGGCCTGCCTTTCCCTTCAAGTGAGACTTCACAGAGTCATGGTCATTCAAAGCAATGGGCAGTGGGTCCAGCCTGTGGCTGGCAGGTACTGGGTGTGGGTCTCTGCCACGTCTCCAGTTTCCTGACAGTGAGGTGAATGTGATTCCTGACCAGGCTGCTGTGGGAAAGGAACACAAATGGTCTTTATCAACATATGTGTGTTTGTGTGTGTGTGTGTGTGTGTGTGTACGTGTGCGCGTGCATGCACCCAGTTGCTCAGTCTTGTGAGACGCTGTGCAACCCCATGGACTATAGCCCATCGGGCTCCCCTGTCCATGGGATTCTCCAGAAAAGAATACTGGAGAGGGTTGCCATTTCCTTCTCCAAGGGATCTTCCCAAACCAGGGATCGAAGCCGCATCTCCTGCACTGGCAGGCGGATTCTTTACCACTCGTGCCACCCAAACACGAGGCGGTACTCACATTTTTTGCACAGAAGAAGAAACCGCAAAAGACAAGCAAGCAAACAGAAGGCATGGGGGTGCGAGCTGTATGAGGATCCGTCAGAAAGACAAGCTTCCGAGCTGAGAGCAGGAGGAAAGAGCAGCGGGGACAGCAAAGCCTGGCCACTGTCACCGAGGCTCTGCTGCAGTGGGCGCCCTGAGCTCTGCAGCATCAGCCAAAGGCACACACGGGACCATCACCGATCACTGATGACTGTCGAGCCTGGTGAGGCACGACCACCACACAGAGGCAGACACGCAACCCTCGGAGGCTTCCCAAGGAAAGCTAGCTCACATTTCAATGTCTCCTTCACCGAGGCTTCTAGAACGATTTTAGCTGGTTAGTTTTAAAGAAAGATAGCCCCGTCTTCCTGTCCATTGTAGGTGCTCCAAAATATCTGTCAAATGAACCACAGGGCGCTGTCTTGATACTAACTCCATCAGGGACAGCTGAGCTCAGAGCTCGGCAGGCTCCCACAGCAAAGTGCTAACTTACAATTCTGGTTTCAAGGACTTCAGGAGGTATTTATTTAGCAGTTAGTGCGCAGGGCTAGAGAAAGATTAATTCAAGGACACCCCGGGGCCAAAAACAACACCATCAGACCATTTTAGTACAGACTGCACAGGGTCTGAGCAGGTATGCCTGGCCTTCAGGTATGCCGGGCAATCTGGCAGTTTCTCAAACCCCTGTCTTGTTATGAGTTCAATGCAGTTAATCACCCTTTCTTTTATGTAGGAAATTCTTCCACTGCACCGGGAAGGCTGTAATATACATGTGAAAATCAAGTCTATAAACTACTTATAAAGCAAAGGGAAAGTAAGTTGTTCGTTTGTGATGGCTGCTTGGGTTGGTTAAAATATTCTAGCGCAAAATCTTCTGCATAAATGATTGTCATCATTCTCTATATGTGCTTTTAGAATCAAGGCAACTTTTTTTGGGAATAATAATTGAAAACAGCAACACACTGGAAATCCTCTTGAAGAGCACACAAAAAGCGAGCTCATCCTAAATTACTCTTTCAGATGCTTCGCTCAGGATGTCATCTTCTCTCCATGCTGCAGAGAGATTACAATCACCTGGGCAGCCCGGTGTATTCATTCATGACAATGAAGCGTGCGAAGAGGCTGGGGTGCCCCTGGGAGAACTTCAGGTGACAGGTAGTAACAAGCTGCCTGCTGATACGGTTATACGTTTGGTGGATGAGAATGTAAGAACAAGTATTTTATAATATTTTCCCAAATTTAACTCTCTTTTCTACTTGTGAATAAGTATCTGAAAACTTTTCTTGCTCGACTCCTGCTTTTCCGTTCCGGTCACCTCACTCATCGTCTGTCTACATGAGTCTGTGGTTCTTGATTTGCCCCTCAGCACAATAAAGGTGCACCGGGGCTGAGACACGGGCATGGATTAGATGCTGCGTCCTCCGTGAGTGACCTGCTCCTCTGCACACCCCTATGTTCAGGTGGTCCACGGCTACACTCTGGACCATCACTGTCATGGCAAATGCATGTTAACATGAAAACATGTTAACTTCATAAAAAGTTATAAGCTGTACAGACGCCCTGAGCACGGACGTGGGGTGTCAGTGACTGAAAATGGTGTGTATTTCACTATTCAGAAAATGGTGGCACAAGGGTATTAAAACTCAGGTTTACACATGTCACAAGCTGGTACAGTGGGTCCTCAACGCAAAAATGGGAACTCTGCCTTTGCTTTCAAATGTGAAGCAAACACAGAAAACATGAAGGAGAAAGATAAATTCTCTGCTTTTTAAAAAAAAAAAAGTAATCCCTAGATTTACCAGAGGTCCAGCATAGCATGGCCATGGCTCAGGCTGTAATGAGGAACACATGGTCTCTGCTGTCTGAGAAAATGCACATACATGGCTGGCACACCCACTGTTCTCTGCGCAGCCCCCTTCCACGAACTCACATGGGAGCGCTCACTCCCAGGTTCCCTCCCGGCACCCCCGAGTGCAAGAACACCAGCGAACCACCGGCATCAATTATAACTAGAAACAAAGGGACTCCATCAGAAGCAACTGCTCTACCTTTTTCTTTGTGAAGGCTGAAAGCCAGGGTGTGTGTGCACACAGAGCGGCTGCCCCGTGCAATGCACCAGACTTCGGGATAATCTGTGTCACGAAATGAGAACACCCTCACACCAGCACCTAACGTGAGGGGTAGGAGACACGCAAGGCCTGCCACCTCTAACCAGACAGAACACACGATCGGAACTTGGATATGCAATTTGTTCCTTGACTCTGAGGAACTCTCTAAATGCTATTTATTCTTAGTGTGGTTTCTGAAAACACCTAAAACATTACATAGGCTTTGGAGAACGTGGCTGTGTCAACAAGTGCAAAACTTCAAGCATTGTTTTGCTTTTAATTTCATTCTTGTGAGGGGAAATGCTAACCTGTCAGAATTTCGGGTCAAAACACAGCTCATTTTAAAGGTTTTCCTGCATTTGAACTGCACCACTTGAACTTCCAAGAAGGAAATGTCAAGAAATTAAGAAGAAAGCAGATGGCATAATCCTCTGCTTGGCTAATCAGATGAACAGGATATTACATATTGCCAAAGTGGAAATCTGAAAACACCAGAGAAAGGAAATGATGGAGGAGGAGTCATTATTGACAGTGGGTAATGGATGAGTTAGTCTGGATCAACGAAAGGAATTTAACACAAAGCTAGTGCACGGAGTAACTTACCACACCCTGAACAAAACGACCTGTCTCCTGTGTGGGGGTCACATGTGTGGGGCCCCTTCCAGGTACTGTGGTGGGCCTGCGGCAGCTGGCTGTTGACCACCAGGATGTTGGCTTCCAGGAAAAACAAAACTTGGGAGCTGCCAGGCTGGTGACCAGAACATGGGGAGACGACAGCTATAGTGCCAGGGGGCACAGTGGCCCCCAGAAGAGACGGAGGGCCTGCAGAAATCCCCCGGCACTGCTGTGGTGACTTGCTTGCCTGATACCCCTCCCAGGGATGGGTCATGGACAGCCTGGGTCACCTGCTGGCCCGGAGCAGACATCCTCACAGGTTAAAACCACACGGACACGAAACACAATGATGCTCTCAGAATGTCCTCAGATTTGTGCGGGGCTTACTTCTAAGGGGATCCTTCTCGACTGAGGACAAATGCTGGCTTTGTTTGAGAGCGGTTGCTAGCCCATCTCCCTGTCTTCTTGGAATGACGGGGCCATTTTCTCTCTTTTTAGTTTAATGTGGAGTAGCCCTTGAAATAACATATTTCTAGGGGGAGATGAACAGCAGGAGTTTCCTGCAACCACAACTCTACACTGTCACAAAAGGAAAGGAAATTCCTGAGGGGCTATCTTGCCAGTGAGGGCTGGTGGGGGGCGGTTTGGGCTCATTCCTGACTTCTACACAAGGACAAAAGCAGATGTTTCTAGATATTCTTGCTAGATGAAAGAAAGACCCCTTTCCAAAAAAAAAAAAAAAGACATAAAAGTGAGATCAGAAACCACACATAAGTCTTGCAAGCTGTACCTATTTACATCTCTCTCCCTGCACACCCTCCGAGTGGATGGCTCCATCCCCTGGGGACAGGTCTGAAGGGGTGAAAGGCTGGTCAGCATCACCCCACAGGGGACACTCCCCAGCCAGCAAGCTGGTCCCCAGTCCACCCCGAGCCCCATGTAGGGCTGCCATGGGGGGTGTTCCGTGGAGTGACTGATGACCAGCCTGGCACCGGTGAGGGCAGAGGCGGGACAAAATGGCCCTCTGACACTGCACCTGGCTCCACGGCCCCCTCCTACGTGATTCAACAAGACCGGGGCTGCCCCACCACCCGGGCACCGCCATGCGGGCAATTAATGACATCCTGCTGAGCTCACCCCAGGGGCAGCTTAAATGCTCAGGGACCAGAAAAACTCCGAGGTGTTTCTGTTTGTTCGGCTTTTTAAGGAGGCTGAGGTGCTTTGTGTTCTGGCCCTCTCCCCTCTGCCCCCAAAGTCAAATGGCTGTTCTCTTCAAAAATCTCACTTATACAAAGAAAACATTATTTAAAAAAAAAAAGAAATTCTGTGTCCTTCTCAGATTACTTAGTATCTCATATACTGCTGACTTAGGGATAATGAGGTTTTTCTCTGTGATAACATGGTGGGCTCTTGATTCTTAATTTCTTCATTTGGGAAGCTATTTCCAAGGCAACACAGTGTTTATTATTGCCCTGAATAGATAACCATCTTTTAAGGGAACAGAAAGTTAATTTGAGGGAAGTAAGGAATCACATACTGCTGAAGCCATATTCTCTCCATCCCACCCTCGCTCTCAGAGGTATTAACACTAACAAGAAACATGGGTGTTTAACCCGCGGGCAAGATCGTTGCTGCTGTCAAAGGCAAAGTGTTAGTAAGTGGAAGACCTAATCTTATTTGAAGGCAGCTGACATGTGGAACTGTATTTGTCGTTATGGATATTGATGCTTTTGGTTAACGTCTTCATATTGTTGAAGAGGATAAGATAACTTGGACTACTTTCTTAAAAAGGAAACTAAAATTACTTTTTAGGGGTCAATTTGCAGATTTTTTAAGCTGAACATGTCTCTAGGTAAAGCCATGGACACGTAGAGATACTCTCCTGCAAAATGCTATAGAAGAACGTTCTGCAGCTAGGGGTTAAAACAGCATGATTTATTTCAAATGGTGACAGAATCTCTTCATTCATATATAAATCTATTATTATTTTTATTATTTTTAATTAAGAGCAGATGTAGAATGCCAACATGCAAGTCTTTTCCCTACATTCCAGAAAGTGCATGGACTGCATAAGAACACATCTAACCAAAATATGCTGTAAACCATGCAAACTCATAAAAGTTTTCTTAGAGCCACATAACTCACTCATACAGCCCTACACTCATTTTTATGGAGCATCAGGAACAGAGCCTGGCCCTGGAACGTTCTGCAAAAGTTTTCTTAGAGCCACATAGCTCACTCATACAGCCCTCCACTCATTTTTGTGGAGCATCAGGAACAGAGCCATAACTCATTCATACAGCCCTACACTCATTTTTGTGGAGCATCAGGAAACAGAGCCTGGCCCTGGAACGTTCTGCAATCAGCTCGCCAAGCACTATCACTCTTCACGTCATCTGCTCAGCAGGTTAGCTGAAGTTTCAGTCTCAAGGGATGGAATATTAGTTTAGAAAGAGTTACAGCTGTGGAGAATGAGGACATGGACAATTTCATCCACCTCGCCCCCCAAAACCACAAACCCAGTATCTAGCACATTGTATTCTAGGGTCTGTGATGATTTAGTTCAAAAATCAGAGAACCAAAAAGTCCTAACCAATTAGGAATTCCTTTCACAATTATATTTCAGTAATACCTTTACCAAAAGCAAAATGCTGCTCTAAGTAAAGCTAAGCACTTAAAAATGGGATTAAAATGTTAACCACGCAATCGCAGCTTTCCGCCCAGTTGCATGTGTGTATCCCACACGCAGCACCCACGTCCAAGCACACAGAGGGTCAAGGGTTGCCACCCTACAACTGTATCTCGTTTGATTTTATGATCTCTTGCCTCCTGACTCCCCTATAGAAACCAAATGGCCCTGAGTTTTTTATTTTTCGAATTATCATTTCATACTTCCTCGAGGACTGCCCACTCCCGTTCCAGGATGCCACATACTAACACCACCACCACCACCACAACAAAAGCCAAAACACAGAAAGATAACAGCGTCGGGATAACTGTTCTGGGCGTTCGTCATGGCGCCAGCCTGGGAGGTGACAACTCCACCTGTGACGTGTCCCGCTTTTTAAGAATCCCCCGCCCGCCTCGTCCGCGGGCTGTCCTGTTAGCATCTTCCCCACGTGTCCGCCTTATTCAAGCAGCTGAGTAACTGAAAAGGAAGGAAGAAGGGAGGGAGGCCTGGAGCGATTCCAGGAAGGAACAAAGCTGCCTTGGAGACAAAAGGAATGAAAAGGACGCCTCTGCTCTGAACGCCAATTAACGGCACAGATCCCATCCTTGGCTTTAATTAGTGCCCCCTGCGATCCGAGGCAGAGCCCCGACCAGGAGGGAAGGAGAGAGGGTGGGAAACAAGCAAACAGCCTCCTCGGGGCGGGGGTGGAGCTGTGCCCGAGAGAGACAAAGGGACAAACCTTCAATTTCTCCTGCGTCATAATGAGTATGCTCCCTTCGTGCTATTCAAGACTTATTCAGCTTCACAGGTGCTGCTGGCCACTGGGCCACTTCTTAAAATAACCCATCAGCTTTCAGAGATGAAAGAGGAAGGTGGGGTGGCCCTGAGGTGGTGGGGGGTAGAGATGTATTCTGTCTCAGATGTTTCTCAGGGGCTCTATTCTTGGACCCAACTCTGGTCTTTTTGCGATAGATCCATTTCCACGACAGTGTTATCACTGTTAACACGATGAGGCAACACACACTTCAACTGTGCATCTGAAGAGGGACAGTGGCAAGGACTGAGAGGACATCTTCTAGTCGAATTTTAAAAGCATAAACAAAAGAGTTATCCTTTTTTTTACCCCAAATAAAAAGCCTAAAAAATGTGTCTAAGCATTATCACTGGTTGCCTCTGGCTGCTGCCCCCCCCTTCCCCTGCTCTGCGTTCCACGTGTCTGTGAATTTTCCTTTGTAAACACTTGGCACACACAGCTTCAGAGGGACCCCGACTGTACTTCGGGCTGGTACGCTCTGTTCACGTTTGTGTGTTTTTTTATGTGAGAGCTGTAAAAACTGATGAGCAGCATCTGGACTGTGGATTCTCAGGGCAGGAGGAGGAAGGGGGAGCCTTGGAGGATGAATTCCGAGGCTCACAACCAATTCCCTGGTGGGCTGCGCTGGGTTCCCAGCCTTACTCACCACACTGCCTCCAGCACCTGGAAGAGACCCTTCCGGACCAAAGTCATAAATCCGTGTTCCCCATGAAGCTGAGCTGTAGGGATATACTTAGAAAGAGCACAAGGCAAGGCGGGGAGGGTTACAGTGGGGGAAGAGGAGGGGTCTGGTCCTTGTCCATCGAGAGGAAAGCCGTCCAGAACCAGGCAGGGTTGTTTGGTCTGGAGGCTCCTGACCTGGGACCTTCGGGGCACTCCTCAGCCTCTTTTTCACATAAACTTCAAAAAGCTTTAACATTTCAAAACTTTTATATTCACTTTAAAGATGGCCCAACAACTTAAAAGTTTCTTTGCCTTTTGGCTGGAAACACACAAGTATGTGAATTGGGCATGTAATACCAACACTTCTTTCTTTCCCCCTAAAATTGCCCATCGTGAACTCGGAGGGACAAATACATCTTTGATTAGTGACAAGTGAGAAAACAAATCATTTTATAACTGCGGTTTACTTAAACAGAAAAAACAAAAACCTTTAATGTATTAATAATTTTTGGAGAGCATAATAATCATAGCAGCAGCAAGTTTTTTTTTTGGCGGGGGCAGACTGCAGTTGAGCAAGATTAGCAAGGATTTAGCTTGCTGTGGCCTGGGGGGTGGCGGAGGGTGCGGGTAGCCCAGACAGGAACACTGGTGGTCTGCCATGCACAGTCACACACTACTCCCATTGTATCACCATGCATACCATGTCTTAAACTTGGATTCCTTAAGAAATATTTAAAGAGCAAAAAAGATTTAAGACAGAACTTAGCGTGCACAGTAACTTGTATGAAACGGTCAGTCTTCGTCGTTGGAACAAGATAGCCTTGTGCTGGTGCTTCTGTGGTTTCGTTCACTCACGGGAGAAGAGAGTGGGCACTGCTGGCTAACCCCCTGCGTCCCTTCAGAACAGGTTTCACATCCCTGTATGTAGTCTTTGCAAGGTCTGTCCTTTTACTTTATAACAACAAAAACTGCACTGGTGAGAATCCACACTCTGCATCAGAAAAGAACAAAGAATGACCTAAAAGAGAGTTCTAGAAGGATGCTGAGGCACGTGCCTCCCTGCGTACGGGAGTCTGTTTAATGTTAAGGAAGATCACTGCTTCATGTTTCTGCAGCACTGGAATAAGAGTCCACATGTTCTATAAAAGGGCGTATTTCAGAATGAGAACCAACTCAATAGTCCTACTATCTTATCAGTACAACTGGGCTCTCCTGCTGGCGCCCTCGTAAAAGATAATTTATAGTTCTTCTTGACCTCATCTTTTCTTTTTTTCCCTAACACTAGCTTAGCGGGAAAATTCTCAGGGCTTATGGCTGTGTGAGTGATTGGAAAGAGCAACATCTGCAAATAAAATTCCAAGCAAGACTAATTCCCAGGTGGACAAGGAGGAGAACGCCCCACTGAAGATGTCAGAAAGCAGACAAACGGCCTTTCCCAATGCGCTCCAACGAATGAACTGCAAGACTGCTTGTGGGTATAAAGGAAGCTTTGCAATCACTCTGATTTATTGGCTATTTTAAAGTTACTCTGGGATTCATTTCTTGGGTATTTCTCAGAACCATTTTTCCCTTCCCAATCTGATACCTATATATGTCCCCCTCATCAACTGAATGAGTGGAATCAGAATGTATTAAAATATCACTCTGATGTAACACGGCATTCAGGAAGTTATCTGGGAATTACTATGAAAGTTGGGAAAGAGATGGACAGTCACATTTCTTCAGGAAAACAAACCAACCAACCACAGAGTAGAGTTTTGCTTTCCCTCTTCTGTCCTTTACTGTGAAGAGATTAGCCTCCTCCCCGGCCCCCACATGAAAATTCTAGAGGACATCTATTTCTTTCCAAATTTGTCAGCTTAAAACTTTTGTGTGACAGCTTGGATAACATCACCTAGAGTTTCCATTATAGTCTGAGAATTATCAGACAAAAATATATCTTGGAGAAACCCAAACTGCAATTGCATAAGATCCTTCTGTATTCACAAAGTTAGTTTAAGAAGGTCTCTGGAGAAGAAGTCCTAAGGACCTAAAATACAGCTAGAGTCCAAATTCCTTCCATAAGAAGAATGCCCCATCTTCTTAAAATCTCAGCAAAATTGCTCATTAAGAGACTTTGGTCTGCACTCTGGGGATGTTTATGAGAGCCGGGACGGGTGCTCTATTGTTATCTCCATTTGCACACAAAGAAACGAAGTTCAGAGACAGAAGGTAACTTACTAGAGTCCCAGAGCTACTTAGGGTGGCTGAGACTTTAAATCCGACTTGTGACAGTGTCGGTTGTTCTTTTCACTGCACAGATGTGATTATTTTCAATAAAGAGATCTCACAAACCACCTACCCCCACCCCTGTGCAGATGCCCAGGGCACAGCCTCACCAATGGACCTGCCCAGTCTGGAGCCATCCAGAAAGAGGCCGTTCTTGAACAGTTTAACAAGCATAAATATGACAAAAGCTATGGTCAGTGACTTAAAAAATGCTTTGATAGCTTTGTGAACCAAAAAATATGAGTATTATCAAACTCCACGTTCCGCACCGACAATTCAACTTTCACACAGCCAAACACCTCCTTTGGGGCCCAGTAAAGATAATTTGGCAGTTTTCCTCTGGCATTTCATGGGCAAACATGTAAACAGTGCCACGTCCCCTTCAGATACTCAAAGCACATTTCTGCACCTCCTCCTTCCCCCGATCGGGCCCCCCTTCCTTGGGTGGGGGGTGTCCCTCTACCTCAGCCCTTGTCCATTAGACACTGAAGTGCCCCGAAGTCTGGCCAGGTGCCCCTGGCTCTCTCCTGCCCTCTGCCCACCCTCTAAGATCACACATGGTAACAGTGGGTGAAAGAGGGCAGGCAAACATTAAAAGCGCCCTGGGTCAGGGCCAACATTCTCGAAGAAGCCATCCCGGCTGGGGTGCAGCCTGTGAGAAATCCCTTTCCGTGGCTGTACAGTCTGGACAGATGTCAAAGGTTATGTCTGGAAAGCTGGCCTCCTCCGGAGCTTGGCAGGGCGAGAGGGAGACCCACAGACCTAATTCCTTCCCTGGTTTTATTCTTTTGTAGCCTACTGCCTTTTCCTCCAAGTGGCACTTTTCAACTTCTCCAACGACCTTTGCAGGGATCATGCTTTGTTGTCTGGGCTCCAGCTCTGTGTATAAACCGGAGCCGGGCGCACACGCTCCCCTGAAATAAACTGGTGGTTACTGGCAGACCCGTCCCCACATATAACTGTATATTATCATTTAGCTGCAGATCCTAAAGGAAGCAAACAGAGAATCTAAATACACATGCAGGACATCAGAGTAGTCTGAAAAACCCTAAACAAAGTGAAACCTGAAACAGACACATGCCTGTAAGAAGGAGGCAATTAGTGGCACAGATTACTTTAGACTGTTTTATGCCATTTACAAGGGAAAAAAAAAAAAAGACTAATCAAGAGCATTCCTGAGATATGAAGAATAACTGATGACCCGAGAAATCAATCACCACAGCACTGCCCAGAACCCAGCGCCCCGTTTCTCTTCCCTTTCTTAGAAGTCTCCTGCAAAGCTCCCCTATGCAGCCCCTTACAAGGCAGACAACCCATCTCAGTGGTAAAGCGCAGACCCTTTCTGTTTTCAAGCGCACCGCCGCCGCCTGACAGAACACAGTTGGGGAGCCCCGCGGGCTGCACGGAGGTAGGTACCTAGGTCCAGGATCCAGTACTTGCAGGTGCCAGGCTGCCCGCCACCGCGGTAGGCTGTGCTGACGGCTGAAAGTGAGTCCAGCGGATCTACTGGCTTAATTCCGTTCGGCATGGTGTGGCCGGTGCTGACTCGAGGCTACAGGCTCGGGATCCCTGCCCCGCAGCTATGCCTCCTGATGCCGTGGGCAGCAGGACCGGGAGCGGGTGCCCGGGCGCTCAGATGCAATCCAGGAGGGACCGCTCTCTCTGTCTGGCTGCCCTGCACTGCCTAGCCTCGCCGTGGGCTTCACGTGTGGGAAGAGCCAGAAGCCTGGATTACTTTCTACCACAGTCACCCTAATTGGAGCTCAAGGAAAATTCTGAATGCGCGCTGGGAGCCAGATGTTTGTGCTCTCCTACGCAAGCCAGAGCTGCGATTTCCTGACTTTGGGAGATAGATGGCAAGTGACGGCTGCCCTCCCCTCCCCGGGCCCCGACTTGGGCTTTGTGTGCCTCTCAACGGAGGGCCGCGCTGAGACGCACAGCAAACAGGGCCTTCTGATGTGACTTGATAACAGAAAGAAACGTAATTCGGTCTGCAGCCAACTGGTTACATCACTGGGCTGCAACGCACTCCTTGCTTATTAGAAACATCTCTTCATTCTTCCTCACCAGAAAGCAGCCACACGAGTGAAAAGAAATAGCCTGACTTGAGATCTGTAAAAGGCGTTCTTAGGAAAGCATCTTAAAAGCTGATTTTCATCCTTTTCAGAAACTGGTTATCTTCTTTAGCCTAAGAAATCCTCACTCTTTCTCGGCCAAATTTCCATGTTTTCTGCCCTCATGCAGCACGGTAGCTTCTTAGAACATCCACTGTTTAACGATCACGAAGTCTGACTTTCAACTTCCATGTTCAGTGCATGCACTCCCTCTCCTGCTTCTCATTAACTTGAGGCGCACACAGAGCTCTCTGAAGTCCACTCTCATGGCCCAGCTCTTGCACTGGGCAATCACTTGGAATATGGTGGCTCAGGCGGTAGAGACTCTGCCTGCAACGCAGGAGATCTGGGTTCAATCCCTGGGTTGGGAAAATCCCCTGGAGGAGGGCATGGTAACCCACTCCAGTATTCTTGCCTGGAGAATCCCCATGGACAGAGGAACCTGGTGGGCTACAGTCCATGGGGTTGCAAAAGAGTCGGACACGAATGAGCGACTAACACACACACACACACACACACACACACACACACACGTCTAAAACGGTTGTCTGTTACCTAAAGATTTTCTGAGGGGAGATTATTGAATGGTTTCTTTCTCAGTTTAAGACAATTAAGAATTATTGTTTTTAATAGAAGAATAAATCCAGGGCACCCAAAGACAGCCATCTCTGTAATATCTCCTAAAACAAACTGTTACAAAGTGGGATTTGGCATTTATAGGTCCACATTAGGTCTCATATTCTTAAAAGACCAAAAACAAAGCATGAGGCTGTTTTTCCTTACAAATGGTACCATGATAGATCCAGATGGTGTACTTATGCCAGGACCAAGCAAGAGGCGGAATTCTGCACAGAGAACTTTCTATGAGAGGAAAGAAAACTTTATTACCGAATAAATAACCTTCTCTCTTGTTGGCAAAAAAAGCAGTACAAATTATGTCCTAGAGGAAATCAAGCTAATTGACATTCTAGGGTTTCATTTACTATGGCCCTTATTAAATATTGCACTTTGTCCCTTTCCAAAAACACAAGACTGCCAAGCAAGGGCCATTAATTAGAACAAAAAAATAGAGCTGTCAGGGAAATTAATTACTTTGTGTGTAATATAGGTTCCCCACTCGAGAGGAAGGGGGTGATGTTTAAAAATGAATCAAATAATTTTGGCTAAGATATATGAGAAGTTTCCTCACTGATTGCCCTCTTCAAATTTCAAGTTCACATCTGTCAGAGGAATGTAGCACAGCAGGAAGGAGGGGAAGAAGGAAGCTTTTCCCATGCCCTTCTTTTCCTAGTCACGGAAGTGTGAAATCACAGTGTTTACTACGTACTATGGCAGTTTGTTAAAAAAAAAAAAAAAAAAGTAAAGACACATTATATCAACTAAAGGTACCTAACACATGGTCTCCATGTGGAAGGGGTGATCATTTAACCCCTGCGTGCGTGCAGAGTTGTGTCCGACTCTTTGCAACCCCATGAACTATAGAGCCCTCCAGTCTCCTCTGTCCCACGCGATTCTCCAGGCAAGAATACTGGAGTGGCTGCCACGCCCTCCTCCAGGGGATCTTCCTGACTCAGGGATCGAGTCCACGCCTCTCACGTCTCCTGCATTCGCAGGTGGGTTCTTCACCTCTAGCGCCACCTGGTAAGCCCTGGATGGACAAACATGGAACCAACAGAAGTGCTGCTGTGAGTAAGAGGCAGGGATGGGAGAGGAGCTAAAAAAAGGAAGAATTCCAAACAAAAGCAAACGCTTCCTGGAAGTCAGTTCTGCCTCTAAGGCTTGTTTCTGCCTTGGAGGTGTGCTGGGGACTCTGCTCGAGGAGCCTGAACTATGTCAAGGTGAGAAAGACCCACGCGTGACCTTGGCTGACCTGGGAGGCAAAGCCTGTAGGAGCCGTGTCCCTGAGGGTGGGAGGGAACGGGTGGTGGGGACAGATGCTGGTGACTTCAGGGAACTGGGAACTGGAGGGGCTGTAAGAAAAGGCAGCAGGCAGCCTGCGGAGACCAGAAAGGAAGGGGCTGGGCTGCTCCAGAATGGATGGAGTGAGGCTAATGCTCCCGGCACACAAAGAGTCTGTCTGCAGGGCGAGATCCGTATCAGGTAGGAGAGGAGGTCAGGAAACCGGGACCACAGTGTGAGAGCCGGGAGAGAAAGGAAACAGCTGAGCTCAGGGCAGGACGGATGGAGGTGAGCTTTGCAAAAGAAGGCAGAGAGACAGGAAAACTACCTCAATGCAGTGTGTTAAAGAACATTTTAGGCATTTGGCAAAACAGGAGATGCACAATGTAGAAGTTGAAGAGTGGGCTTTATGAAGGAAAACAAGAAATTCTGGGGATCTTGGGGAGGGGGATGTTTTTGATATTTTCGTTTGCTGGCTGGACGTATAATTAAAAGTGTCCCCAAAGACACAGAAGGTGAGCCGCCGAAGATGGTGCTTTTAAACATGTTACCCAACACTTCTCCGTTAGGACCAACAGCAAGGGGTGCTGGGAAGAAAAAAATCGAGCCTTATCTGTATGTAAGGAAAATGAGTGTTGCTGCTTGGAACCGCGGTTGTCTCACACCCACCCCCAAATACGTAATTAAGATCAGGGAGGATCAGGTGTGTCCTCTAAATGCAAGGTAAACAGTGTAGCAAATGAACTAGCTGCGCTGTGGGCACAACAGAACCGCGCTGAAGAGGGAGGGGAGGAAAAGAGCTCGCTAGGGGACTCCGAAAAACAGTATTCTGATTATACACTGTAAAACCAAAGACAAAAAGAATCGTAAGTTTGTGTCACGGGTTGGCAAGTGAAAAAAGCTGAGTCGAGTCCTGCAAAGCCAAGTCATTTTAGGTAAAGAAAATACTTAATTTCCAAAGAGAGGGGGGAAAAAAAAAGGGCTCCTGGAACAGGACTGAAGAAAGTGGAGGTCGGATAATGAGATACAGGCGTCTTACTGTCAGGGAAACAGGCTCCAAGTAGGGAAAGGGGAAGGAACGGGCAGAGCGAACACTGTGTTGCTGGACAGGGGTCAGAGGTTTCAGCGTGATATGAACAGATGTTTGTTATGTCTACATGAACACACACACACACACACACACACACACACACACATGGAGAGAGATATAACATGAATATAGATATGTGTGCACACGTGGGTAGGTGCACATACGTGTCTGTTGAGAAGACCTAACAAAGAGTTGGTCCAGGACTGTGGCAAAGTTAACACCAGAAAGCAAGCAAGCCCTCCAAAAACGAGGTGGGTGTGTCCTGAGAACACAGAAGCCAACCCGAAGGCACTCCTAATGGCCAAAGCTAGAACAATCTGAGCAACAAAATTAGGGCAATACTGGATAATGACTCACAGAATAAAACAAATATCCATGACTCCGTATGATATAAACAGTTGAATAAATAAATGAGACAGAGGGGCCACTCCTCTTGACAAGATGCTAATGAACAAATTTTACAGGAATGAGGAAAAAGAAAATTGCCAGGAGGCAAACTCCACAGTACTCATTATTGTTGCAGGCGAGACCCACTGATGGATGCTGAAATGAGTGGGTAAAGGCAATAGGAGAAACAGAATATTTTCACAGTTTCAAAGCTTCTCCCACAAGGTTATTTATTAATTTCAATGAGAAAAACTGTAATTTCATGGTGGAGGGAAACCCGCAGATGCTGCTGTAGCCAGGTGATCCAGGTCACCAGCACTGGCAACGAGATGCTGGGGTCCTCCTGCAGCCCCAAATGACACCCAGCGGGGCACAGCATCATTTCTGTGGTGTTCTGGGAAAACCCCGTAAACTCCACTTAATCATGAGAAAGCATCAGGTGAACTCTAAGTGGGGGACGTCTTACAAAATAAAAGACGACTAATAAGTACTGATGCTGAAGCTGAAGCTCCAATACTTCGGCTACCTGATGTGAATAGTCGATTCATTAGAAAAGAGCCTGAAGCTGGGAAAGACTGAAGGTGGGAGGAGAAGGGGATGACAGGGCATGACAGAGGATGACATGGTTGGAGGGCATCACCGACTCGATGGACGTGAGTTTGAGCAAGCTCCGGGAGTTGGTGAAGGACAGGGGGGCCTGGCATGCTGCAGTCCATGGGGTTGCAAAAAGTAAGACATGACTTAGTGACTGAATAATAATGATACCTCAAAAGTGTCCAGTTCCTGAAAAACTAAAGCAGGTGGAGGAACTACCGCAGATTGGAGAAAACTAAGAATACAGCACGTGTTCTGGATTGGATCTTGAGCCAAAAAAGGACATGAAGGCAAAATCCTAAATCAGGCCTGTGGCTGGTTAACAGTACTGCCTCGGGCTGGTTTCTTGGTTTTGGTCACTGGACCAGGGTCAGGTGACATGTCACACCGGGGAGCTGGGTAGAAGGATACAGGACTTCTCAGTACTATTTCTGCAACTCTTCCCCAAGTCTAAAATAATCGCAAAATTAAAAGATTTTAAAAATAAAAAATCGAATGCTACATTAAATAAATGTCAATAGCTAAAGAAGTTGAGAGTGTGAAAAAGTTGCTAGACAAATAGGTTAAAATCATAGAATTTTGTGGGGAAAAAATATTAGCCAAATGAATGACCAGTGAATAAAGAAATCTTGATTTACTGAAAAAGATCTGAAGACATATGAAATCATCTTTAGCAAGATTATGGGCAAAATCATATGAGCCAATCTCATTCTCATGAAAATAAATTTCGTTTATTTAAATTGGTTGACAAGAAATTCTTTTGGTCAAAAATCAATGACCCACCCCACCTGAACCACTTTTCATGTAAGCTTCTCTCGTGATAATTCCTCGAATATTTAAAACGAGAAATTCAATGTTCAAGTGCCTGTTATTAATCTGTTCAGAAAAAATAAGACAAGGTCATTTTTGCCAAAGGAGGTCTCAATAAAGAAAAAAATCACCCAAAGACCCCACACCAGTAAAAAAAAAAAAAGATCCATATACAAAGGGTGCTTTATTAAATCAGAACTAAAAACGGACTAAATGGACATCAAACTCAGATGAGCCAAAGGACCTAAAGTCTTTCTATTAAGACTACAGCACTTTCTGAAAAAACAAACATCAGTAACTGGGCAGTTAACGTAGGATGAAGAAAAGCTCCTCGAAATCGTACAAGCCAAAGACAGTTCATAAAACAGCAGCAGCTAACGCTTTTGAGATGGAAACACAAATGACATAACTGTGAGGGATATTACTGAAAATTTCTCAAAATTAATAGTGTTTTCTTGAGACATAAAACACCATCAACGCCCCTTGACAGGTTTCCAGGAGCCTATGTTCCATCCAGTCCTGAAACCTCACCCACCAGGAGAAGCAGGCAGTGCCTCTGCGCACCCCACTGCTTCCTGGGGGGCCGGGGATTCCAGGCTGCTTCCCGCCCTGCCTCCGGCCCTGGGCTCCCCGCTCCCCGGGGTTCCTTTCTGCGCAGGGAGTCCACGGCGCTGGTCCCCCCCTGCACAGCTGCACCGCAGCGGTCCAGTTTCTCAGGTTCCTCGCACAAAGATGCTCCTGTTCAGAGGACGTTTTGTCCAGTCTCCTACCCCGCAGATAACACCTCCCGCTCTGGAGGGAGCGGATGGGAGGACGGACCCTGCCTCTGAGGGCCCCGTTCAGCACTGCATTTCCTGCCCTTTCCAGCGCAGTCACCGACCCACAAAAGCGCCTTTATCGGAGGCACTGGGACTCTTCATCTAGGTGCCAAAAATTCGATAGGCTCCTTTTCATGGCTTCACTTACTATCTTTTCACAGACGATGTGAGTTTTTCTCTTTTACTCTAACAAAACCAACATTCAAGGACTGCTTTTCCACTTTAACTCACGACGTGACCTTCTCTGTTTGCATCAGCGTGTGGATAAGTGCAGAAGGGCCATATGAGATGATAACCCCACAAGAGTGCTCCCGAAAACACTAACAGAAACAAGTGTCTGAGAAGACAAGAGCAACGTCACTAGCTCCTGACAGCCAGTACGCACCTTTCTCGTCCCAATTCTGCAGAAAACCCCCCCAGGAAGGTCGTGGAGTACAGAAGCCCTGACAGGAAGCTCTTCCAATAAAGACAAAGGGGCAGATTTTGATTTTTTCTTTTAGGTGGGGAGGGAGCAGTAAACTCTTACTTCTGGATGCAGATTGAGTTTTAAAAAAACATCATTTTTAACTCTTGTGACTGGTTCTTCTTTTCACTGGCTGACATCCCCCATTGAGGGTGAGGTTCTGTGCTTGATGCAGGGAGGCGGGAGAGGAGCGAAGGGGCATCAAGAGAAGAAAGGAGGACAGATTTCCATCAGGGTGGCTTCTCCGGGCAGTGGAAAAGCAATTGGAATTATTGTCTGATGACTGAAATCAGAAAAGTTGAAAATGGGTCTTTCTCAGAGAAACCGACCGCTGCTACTGCTGGTGGTGGTGTGTGTGTGTGTGTGTGTGTGTGGTGGGGCGTGTCTTAGGAATGTGTGCAGCCCCAGGGAGGCAAAAGGTCTCGTGTGTGGTGGGCAAGAGGGACTGGCTTCTCGAATCAGCTCTTCCACAAGTGATGGCTGGCCCGGGGCAGCTGAGTTTGCTTACAGAAGCCATAGCTTCCCCACTAGACCACGGGCTCCTTCCAGCTTGTATGGAGAGCAAGGCACGCAGTGGTTAGGAACTGGAGCCCTGAAGGCTGACCACTGCTTTTCGAATCCCATTTTCTGCCGTCTACTAAGCTGGGTCAAGTTACTCTCTCTCTCTGTCCATCTTCCGCGCATCACACCGGGATGACAGCAGCATACACTGCCATCAGAGTATCCTGAGGATGAAATGAAGAGAAAAGCAGCACAGAGCCTGGCACAGGGCACGCCCTCACACTTCCTGTCACTACCGTTACCTTCTGAGGCTCCACCCGCCCCTCTTCAAGAGGCTGACTGTTGTTCAGTTGCTCAGTCGTGCGATCCCATTGACTGCAGCACATCAGACTTCCCTGTTCTACACCATCTCCCTGAGTTTGTTCAGACTCATGCCCATCGAGTCAGTGATGCCATCCAACCATCTCATCCTCCTGCCCTTGATCTTTCCCAGCATCAGGGTCTTTTCCACAGTGAAGCTGACTGTGGCCCCCTCAAACTCCTGAGTTCAAGTCCTAACTCCCAGGACCTCAGAATGTAACCAGATTTGGAGACAGGGTCTTTACGAAAGTGACTAGGTTAAAACGAAGTTGTAAGGGTGGGTCTAAATCTAGTATGACTGAGGTCCTTATTAGAACTGGAAATCGAGACACATAGAGAGTCACTGGGGTGCACACAGAGGGAGGAGCATGTGAGGACAAGCAAGCAGGTGGCTGTCTGCTCGCCAAGAAAGCGAGTCTGCCCACGCCTTCATTTGGACCTAGGGCTTCCAGGACTACGAAGAAATCAGCGTCTGCTGTCTAAGCCATGCAGTCTGTGGTTTGTGTGAGGGCGGCCTGAGATGACTGAGGCAGCCTCTGCCCCATCTGATAATCATCTGGGACTCATTATTTTTGAGACCAAAGGAAGCTAATCTATCTCAAAAAACAGAACGTGAATATTCTTTCCTGCTAGTAAACTCAAAGTTCTACAGACTCAGGAGAAGGGGTGGGGGAGGGAAAGGATCCACCTGAACTCAAGGCTTCAAGACAACGGGGACCAGCGTGGAATTCCAGAGCTGCCAGGCGAATGAGCCTGTTTATTGCATCTCACACGTCTGAAAGGGCCCTTCAGACACAAAGACGCTGGGTCCGCTGTCCTGAGCCTGGAAGGTCAGAAGAGTTTTTGGAAAATGATGACGCCCTTGAAAAACGGGCTTCTTTGGTGGCTCCGACGGTAAAGAACCTGCCTGCAATGCAGGAGACCCAGGTTCGATTCCTGGGTCAGGAAGGTCCCCTGGAGAAGGGAATGGCAACCCACTCCAGTATTCTTGCCTGGAGAATCCCATGGACAGAGGAGCCTGGAGGGCTATAGTCCCTGGGATCACAAAGAGTCAGACACAACTGAGCGACTAACACTTTGAATGGTCAGCCTTGTGGAATGGTCAAGCTGTCCAAATACCCCAGCCACCGCTGGTCAGACCACCCTACAGTGCACCTCAAAGGCCCCAGCACCAAAGCATGTCAGGAGATGCCAGGGCAGTTCCGCTTGTCCAGAGGGCACTGGGAAAGGGGTCAGGACCCTTCTTCCAGACAGAGCTGGCTGTGAGGGGCAGAGTTCAAAGGTCAGCCTCTTGAACTCTCTGACTGACCTCCGGCCTCCCACACTCCTCTCGCTCCTCCAAAATCCTTTCAGCCTGTCAGTACAGAAGGAAAAAGTTACACTGTGCAGGGTTTAAAAAATAGTATTTTTCAGGGACTTCCCTGGCAGTCCAATAGCTAAGATTCTGTGCTCCTAATGCAGGGTGCCTGGGTTCAATCCCTGGTCAGGGAACTAGAGCCTATAAACCACAGTAACATCCACTGCAGCCAAATAAACAAACCAGTGAATAAATATTTTTTAAAACAGTATTTTTCAAATTTTGTTATGGAATTGCTTGTGATTAGAAACTGAATCCTTCAGGAAGTACAGAGATTGTATGGAGACTTCCAAGCCCCTTAGGGGAACCCCAGAAAACACTGTCTCCTGAACGTGTTTCTCACAGGTGATGGTGTGGTGTGGTCTGGCCTGGACGGACGGCACAAGAGTCCCAATGGCTACTTTTAGACGCACACTACGGGAGGTCACTCGCTCTTTGGAAACTACCACTGTTCTGCCATTAGCGTCGAACTCTTCATATGCACCCCTCTGACAGAATCTGCGCAAAATGCAGCCCTGGTGAGGCAGTATTTATGTCAACACTTCACTGCACACTCCTGTGCAGAGCCCTGTGGGAAAGAAAACCTCCACCGAAGTCTCACCTCACAGGAGTCACACGGAAACGTCCCGCGTCATTTACGACTTTCAAGTCATTTATGACTTTCAGGAGGGCCCTTACTCAAAGAGGGCAGCCTTTTGTTTCTAACTGGGTGAGATAAAATTGCGGTATTGGAGAAGACTCTTGAGAGGCCCTTGGACTGCAAGGAGATCCAACCAGTCCATCCTAAAGGAAATCAGTCCCGAATATTCATTGGAAGGACTGATGCTGAAGCTGAAGCTCCGATACTTTGGCCAGCTGATGCGAAGAACCGACTCACTGGGAAAGACTCTGATGCTGGGAAAGACAGAAGGCAGGAGAAGGGGATGACAGAGATGAGATGGTTGGATGGCATACAACAGACATGAGTTTGAGCAAATTCTGGGAGATGGGGAAGGACAGGGAAGCCTGACATGCTGCAGTCCACGGAGTCGGAAAGAGTTGGACACGACTTAGGGACAGAACAGCAAGATAAAATTAGAATTCAGTGTGTTCAGTGTGGGTTGCTGAAATGGACAGTGCAAATGTCACCACTCTGACCAAAATTTAAAAAATACGTAAAAGAAATGTCATTAAATAACCTGTTAACTGTGATATTTTTCTGATCTGATTATTTTTAATTATTTAAAAAAAAATTATTTATTTATTTGGCTGTGTTGGATCTTATAAATAGTTGTTGCCACAACTATGTGGGGTCTAGGAGGGATCAAACCCAGGCCCACTGCACTGAGAACACAGAGGCTGAGCCACTGGGCCACCAGGGAAGCCCCTGATTGATTAATTTACGATTCAGGTGATTCTGCCTCAAAAGTGTGTTTTCCATGGATGCATTTACCACTGAACCCAACAATCCCACTGGTAGAACTTCGTCATAGACAGGGCTGCTTATGAACGAGAAGACGTCTACACACCGTGGCCCTCTCGGCCCTGTTCATAATAGCAGCAGCCCAGGGTGCTCAGCCTTGCACGAGTTACCAAGCAAGGCATGTGCACACAGCAAGTTCTCCCATCCATGGAAAAGGAGGAGGCAGACACCTCTTTAGGTACTAAAGTCACTCCCAAAAGGTACGAATGAGTGACAAAGTTGGGGCAAAATCCGCTCCCTTTTAGGTAGGAAGATGGAAAGAGGAGTGAACAGGGAGCACAGGCTTGGCACGTGCCGCACACAGCACCAGGCGCAGAAACGAGTAACGAACACAAAGCGTGACCCAAGTGTGGCGGACGGGCTGTGGGAACCAGACTTCTCAACTTACACTTCTTCAGTTTTATTTTTGAACCATGTGAAACATCTAAAAATAAGTTTTAGTATTTGATATTTCTTCCCTTATTTAGAAACGAAGTTCTGAATGTGGGGGTCGCTGAAATGGTATGTAAAAGTTTTGTGAAGTGAAGTGAAGTGAAGTCGCTCAGTCGTGTCCGACTCTTTGTGACCCCATGGACTGTAGCCCATCAGACTCCTCCCTACATGGGATTCTCCAGGCAAGAGTACTGGAGTGGGTTGCCATTTCCTTCTTCAGAGGATTTTCCTGACCCAGGGATCGAACCCCGGTCTCCCGCATTCCAGGCAGACGCTTTAACCTCTCCAGACACAGGTACTGCTGCTTCTATCAGATTAGATCAGGACCTGCTGCAACAGACACAGCCTGGGGCTTTGCAGATCCTTTCCGCTCTCCATGCCACTTGCAGCTCGGCTATCAGGTTGCTGTTGCTCTTGTTCAGTCTTAAGTTGTGTCTCTTTGTGACCCCACGGACTGTAGCATGCCAGGCTTCCCTGTCCTTTACCATCCCCCGGAGCTTGCTCAAACTCATGTCCACTGAGTCAGTGATGCCATCCAACCGTCTCACCCTCTGTCGTTCCCTTCTCCTCCTGCCCTCAATCTTTCCCAGCATCACAGTCTTTTCCAATGAGCTGGCTCTTTGCATCAGGTGGCCAAAGTATTGGAGCTTCAGCTTCACCATCAGTCCTTCCAATGGATATTTAAGGATGATCTCCTTTCGATTGATTTGATCTCCTTGCTGTCTAAGAGACTCTCAAGAGTCTTCTCCAGCGCCATAATTCGAAAGCATCAATTCTTTGGCGCTTAGTCTTCATGGTCCAACTCTCATGTCCATACATGATTACTGGAAGGGCCATAACTGACTAGACAGAACCTCTGTTGGCAAAGTGAGTCTCTGCGTTTCAGTCACAGCTTTTTTTTTGGTCATAGATTTTAGCTCTACCCTATCTACCAGGATCTACAGTCAAATCTTTCAAAATTCTGTTAATGTTTCAGCTTGAGGCACACAAAATAATCACAAAACCATCTCATGCTTCTCAGAACAGAGAAAGAAACACAGGGGTCAAAGCCAAACGGACCTCAGTTTTCCCAGCACACGCTGTTTTACCAGGTGTCCTCAGAGCCGCGACCCAGTAAACACCATCAGGAAACAAGTGCTGACTGACTCTGGCTGAAACGTACATGTACATCCCCCTGCATGGGCAGTGTTTATTCATCTTCAAAATATTTAATGAAAACCCGTGCACCAAACACATCATCTCCCTGTAACCTTTCACAGCTTCAGGAGATGAGAATTAGAGCGAACACATTTAAAAGAGAAACTCCAGCCTGTCTAATGAATGGCAAAATCTGACATGTGCGTATGTCATAGGGGAGGCAGTTAGAACAGAGTCCACAGGGAGGCAGGAAGCAGTCACCCTGCCTGGCCCTGGGTCATCCTGAGCAAGACACACAATTTTCCCTGGTGATCTCTGCTCCCTGACTATGTCTCCTGCCCTAAACACTGTGTCATGGTCGTCTGTGGGAAGGTGGCTCGCTGATTCATTGTTTATGGCTTCGCTATATATATAATTTTGTGATCATCTAATATAGATGGTGTCAATACCTTCTTAGGTCTTTTTCCTGTTTTAATAAACACCTTAATGTGAAGATGGAGTATGAAAATACTTCCAACATGAAGCATTCAACATAGTCATGGCCACTTGTGTGGCTCCGTAATTACATGCTGCACAGAAAACACGCCTTAATCACAGGCCTTGCGCCGATCCCCTCGCCCTAGATCCACCCTGGGGCTCAGAGGAGGGACTAAGTCTTTGTTCTTGGGGCAACTCTCTGTTCCTCAGTTTTTCTTCCCACAGGGATTTATATTAGCAGCTATTCAAACAGACCAAAAAGTGCTCTTTTTCCAAGCTAATTTAAAAAAAAAATTATATAGATCCTCCATTATATATTTTTAAAGGATGTGTGGGCAGATACAGGTTTGAACGGCTATGCATCGGTGTGCCTGGGGTGGCTATGTTTTCTGATTAATAGGGACAATCTGGTACTAAGCAAATGCCTAAATACAGCAGAACCACAAAAGACTCAACTAAAATTTTTAAAATCACTAAAGCCTGATGGGTTTAGACTTCCCAGGGGTCTTCCCAGGTGGCACTAGGGGTAAAGAACCCACCTGCTAATTCAGGAAACAAAATGAGATAAGGGTTCAGTCCCTGAGTCAGGAAGACCCCCAGGAGGAGGGAACGGCCACCCACTCTAGTGTTCCTGCCTGGAGAACCCCATGGACTGAGGAGCCTCACAGGCTATACACAGCATCTCAAAGAGTCAGACAGGACTGATGTAACTTACTGGGACAGCCTTTTTAATGTCTTATCTTACACTTTCCTAAAAGGTGTAGGTCATCTAAAAGGCATAAGCAGTCATATGTGGTGGACTAGATTCATCCTTGAGGCAGCAGATTTCACGATGTAGGGAAGAGGATATTTGGGTTGAACAAACGTTAAGCCCAGCTGTCTCAAAAGCCTTGGGGAAATGTAAGAGGCCTGGGTCCCAGAGCTCTATCTTTCCTTGCCTACATTTCTGGTGAAGGCAGAGAAGCAAAGGACGAGGCCTTGGCCCTGTGAGCAGAGTTCAGGCTTCCTTTCAGGAGTGGGTGTCTCTTGGCCAGGTGGGCTGCCCCGGGAACTGGGAAGGTGGTCTGGATCGGGGTGAGGACCCTTTAGTTCAGTTCAGTCGCTCAGTCGTGTCTGACTCTTTGTGACCCCATGGACGCAAAGGCATGCCAGGGAGGACAGGGATGGACAGGGCTTCCTTTCCATCACCAACTCCCGGAGCCTACTCAAACTCATGTCCATCGAGTCGGTGATGCCATCCAACCATCTCACCCTCTGTCGTCCCCTTCTCCTCCTGCCTTCGATCTTTTCCAGCATCAGAGTCTTTTCCAATGAGTCAGTTCTTTGCATCAGGTGGCCAAAGTATTAGAGTTTCAGCTTCAGTATCAGTCCTTCCAATGAATATTCAGGACTGAACCTTAGCAACTGCTTATATTCTGAGCAGGGGAACCACTTTAATATATCTACCCTCTGAGCTGGCGCTCACCAAACCCAGATGATGGGCACCAGGCGAGGCCTGGGGTTCCTGAGACAGCACACACTGGCAGCCTCTGAGTCCTCCTCTTCCGCCACCTGCAAACCTGTGCTGAGTCCTGTTACCTGGTCTCACCTGTACGGCACGGGGCCAAGGGGCTGTGGGGCAGAGGGCATGGGAACTGGTGGGCGCCACCAGCAAGCGGGAAGAGCCACAACCTCCCAGGGCCTGGATGTGGACAGGGAGCTGAAGGAAGGGGCCAGGTCAGGAGAAATGCCCTGGACAGAGGGTGGTGGGGCCTCAGAGACTCTGCAACTTGGGCCTTAAGGGAAACGTGTCCCAATTTCATCCTCGCGTAGTGGCTGTGTCAGCGGTTACCCTGAGAATCAGAGGCGGAACTTACGACCTCCAGACCCGGGGTCTGGGCACTTCATCCATCCATTCATCCATCGTTGCTTCATTTGTTCTAAGAAACTGCATGTGAGTCTGAGTGTAACCCCTGGTCTCAATGGTATGTCCTTTTCTCACAGCTTTGAGTAGTGGGCCTGTGGGTTTATCTAAAGAAGGCCGTGTATCGTGAAAGTGAGAAAACACAGGACAGAACTGGACAAAGTGGATCAGGACGAATGGTTCTCACTTGCCAGTGAGCACCCCTGCTGAGCCCACACCGCCACAAGTAGAGGCCCTGTGACGTGCACGCAGGGCCCCCGCTCCCGCCCCTCGCCAAGCCCGCTGTCCACAGCCCGTGCCCCTGTACTCGCCCCGCCACATCTGCACGTTCAGCTCTGTTGCTGCACCCGCTGGCGCCTTCTCAGGTTCTTTCGGTGAGTTCCCACGCGGCTCCTCGAGTGTTCTCAGTGGCCCCTGGAGTTCATCACGCAGACTTTCTCAGGTTACCCTAACCTTAGCCTTTATGTTGAAATACTTGTTAACGGCATCCTCACCTCCACAGACTCACTGAATACATTATTTTTTTTTCCTGAAGGGCTTTACATTTTGTGAGAAGGGACAGGAATGTCAGGTAGGGGCCAGAGACTGAGAACCAACCCCTGCTCCCCGTAGTTGAGGACCATACCAGGGGAGAAAGAGGGTACTTGTGCACTCAGCGTGTGTGTACACGTGCACACGAGTGCGAGGGGCAAGGCTCTGTAGGACGTGTTAGGAAACTGCGATTTTATTCTGTGATCAACACCAAGTCACTGAAGAAATTTAAGCAGGAGCCCAGGATGACCAGGTTTGTGTTTCAGCTGCAATAAGAGGGTCAGAAGTGAGGCTGGGAGACCTAGTGGGGAGGAGACAAGGTGGCGACGGGTGAAGGAGAACAGGCCTGAAGGGTACTATCCGCTGCTGTTGTTCAGTCACTCAGTTGTGTCTGACTCTTCGTGACCCCGCCGACTGCAGCACGCCAGGCTTCCCTGTCCATCACCAACTTCTGGAGTTTGCTCAAACTCATGTCCTTTGAGTGGGTGATGCCATCCAACCATCTCATCTGCTGTTATTCCCTTCTCCTCCTGCCTTCAGGAGGAGACCCATCAGGGTCTTTTCTAGTGAGTCGGCACTTTGCATTAAGTGGCCAAAGTACTGGAGTTTCAGCTTCAGCATCAGTCCTTCCAATGAATATTTAGGGTTGATTTCCTTTAGGATTGACTGGTTTGATGTCCTGGCAGTCCAAGGGACTCTCAAGAGTCTTCTCCAGCACCACAGGTGCTATTCAGATAAAAGTAACAAAATGTGGAGGCTTCCCTAAATGTGGCTTCCAAAATGTGGCTCAGTGGTAAGAGAATCTGCCTGCCGATGCAGGAGATGTGAGTTTGATCCCTGGGTTGGGAAGATCCCCTGGAGAAGGAAATGGCAACCCAGTCCAGTATTCTTGCCTGGGAAATCCCATGGACAGAGGAGCCTGGTGGGCTACAGTCCATGGGGTTGCAAAGAGACAGACATGATTTAGAGACTAAAACAACAACAACAACAAAACGTGGTGAGCATGCTCAAAAATCAAAAACTGCAGCATCATATGACCCAGCAATTCCACATCTGGGTGCACTTCCCAAAGCGCCAGGAGACAGAGCAGCGCTATTCACCCAGGCCCAACGGTGGAAGCAACCCGTGTCCACCAAGAGAAGGAGGACAACGAGCCGTCACCTATGCATGGTGGAGCGTGAGTCAGTTAACATGGAGGGACATCCTAACACAGCCGTCACCTATGCATGGGTGGAGCGTGAGTCAGTTAACATGGAGGGACATCCTGACACAGCCGTCACCTATCCATAGGTGGAGCGTGAGTCAGTTAACATGGAGGGACATCCTGACACAGCCGTCACCTATGCATGGGTGGAGCGTGAGTCAGTTAACATGGAGGGACATCCTGACACAGGCTACAACAAAGATGAACCCTGAAGACATTATGTTCAGTGGATCAAGCCAGTCACCAAAGAAACATGTACAATTCCACTCACGGTCCTGAGAGGGGTCGAGCTCCCACACACAGAGGTGGAGTGGTGGGTTCCAGGGCTGGGGTGGGGGGAGTTAGTGTTCAGAGGCGGGGACAGTGAGAGCTGAGGGTGGACGGTGGGGATGGGGCATCATCAAGTGGATGCGCCTGACGCCACTGCCGCGCACTTCTCAGTCGTTCCGACGGGAAATTTCACGCTCTATGTGTATATCACAGGGAGAAATTGCGGGCGGCAGTGAAGAGAGCCTCAGGTGTGCTGGCCATTTGGGGGGCAGCAAGTGGGGCCGTGTCCACTTACTTCTGGGAGGTGGTAGGAGCGGGAATCTGAATACTAGAGGCTTCGAGAAGTTGGGAGGACAGTCCAGTGAAGAGTCAAATACTTCAGGAGAAGGATGGGCAGGAAAACCCCGGAAAGGGGCAAGGAGACAGCCCCAGGTGGAACCCAGAGGAAAACCTACATTTCAGGTGGTTTCTCATGACCATCTCTCACTTTCCTAATTTTCACTTGGATTATAGAAAATGCCCCATTTCACCGATAACAATCATTTATCACCACATTTATAGAAGACAATTCCTGGGTTTTCTCTTTTAGCGGGTTTTGACGGCACCCACTTATCTGCAGGTGATGTGGTAAGCTGGAAACTGCGGAGGGTTGCTTCAGTAAGTGTGGGGTGTGAGTCAAAGCCCTGGGTGTAGAGGCCCCAGTGGCTGGTGGGCAAGAAATCTTGTTTCTCATGTTTCTATTTCCTTGTTTTTTAATGAAGAATTCAGAGTGAAAAGACCATGCTTTTAAGTTTTTCAAAATGAAATGCAAGTACTGACCTACACACTATCCCAGAGAGAAAAAACTTGATAAATAATTTTCAGAGAGGTTAAATAAGGCTAAGGTTCCTAAGTGGATCTTTTCTCCTAAATACATCACTGGACTAGCAAAAAGACCACCTGCCACCTCATTAGGGGTTAGCATAAGGAGAAGCGGGAGATTTGGAATTGGCTTTCATTCAGAAAGGCCTCAAAATACACATAACCTGAGAACATCAGAGGCGGGGAGGACCTCAGAGACCACCTGTTTGCACCCACCTCAGGCGCAGGGGTGCAATGTCACCAAAGACAGAGACGGAGTCAGAATTCAGGTCCTGGCACAAAGAAGACACCCTGCAAGTGCAACACATTGCCTCTTCCAAAGACTCCAACCACAAACATCACTCTTGCCCCGGAAGGTCTTCACTTAGCCGACCATAAACATCACTCTCACCCCGGAAGCTCCTGTCTCAAAGCCAAGGATTAGCAAAAGGTAACTCAGTGGTGGCTGACAGCGACTTTCCAAATTCAACTCGAACTGGGCCAGGCCGGGCAGGGAAGACCTCAGCTGACAGGGCCATGACAGTCACACGGGCAGTCTTTCCGATGCAATGATTGAGTGTGAGCACAATGGAAGGACCCCCTTAAGACTCATAAGGGGCTCTGGTTTTACACTGAAAAAAAAAGTGAAGACAGTCAAAATTGCTGCCACGATGCGCTTCAGGCACATGCGTCCTGCAGGGAGCTCGGGACGGGACTCTGCCCGGTTACTGACTGAGACAATCCTTCTGAGCATCGTCCATCCTGTCGTTACCGCTCCTGGGCACTGCCGCCAGCCCGGGGCCCTGCCCTGCCTCGGGGATGCCTGCTGAGTTCTTACCTGAAGCCCGGAGCCAAGCTCTCACACACCCTCAGCGCTTGGTCATGAAGGCAGAGCACAGCTGACCCACCCAGGCTCGCCTTGTTGGGAATATAAACAGATTTCTGAGATTCTTGTTTACTTTCCGGGCCAAGACTAAGTAAATAAACAGAGAACAGTGACAGCTCTCCTCCTTGAGACAGTGGGACAGGAAAAAAAACCCTTGGATTTTCTAAGAGTTTCTGATATAATGCCTGGACCCCGTATCAGCAGTCAATCAACAATCACAAACAGGGTGGGAGGTGGCGGCCAGTGCGTCTCAACGCGGCTGGCTCAGTGGACTCGCTGGGAGCCCAGCCCGCAGAGATGCTGATGGGGCGGGAGGTGGTGTGAACCACAGACCCGGGGGCTGGAGGAGCACAGGGACTCGCTGAGGCCTCGCTCTGCTCAGAGTGGCTGCTCTCAGGCCACCCATGCCTGAGAGGCTACGACAGGGGGTGGCGGCTGGAGCAAGACAAGAACGAGAGTCCAGGGCTGCCCGTCGGCAAACACTGCTCCACGGCAGTTCGCCCGTACAGGCCTTTCCCATGAATAATGTGCACACTGAAGTCTAGTTGCAGACACACAAAAGTATCTCCTTGAAGAACAAATTGTACAATTATTCTTACTGTTCATTTGTATCAGTTAACTCTATCCTCCCCCACATCACCCAGGGCACACACAGCGTCGCACAAGGGGCCTGTGAGTCAAGTGCAAGTTGCTCAGTTGTGTCTGACTCTTTGTGACCCCATGGACCATACAGTCCAGGCAATTCTCCAGGCCAGAATACTGGAACAGGTAGCTGTTCCCTTCTCCAGGGGATCTTCCCAACCCAGGGATCGAACCCAGGTCTCCCCCATTGCAGGCAGATTCTTTACCAGCTGAGCCACCAGGGAAGCTGGTGGCTACCAGGGATTCTCATCGTCCAGCACATTCCAACTCCAGCCCTGCTGAAAAGCATCATGGCCCTGGCAGTGCTCAGGGGGTACTGGGCCTTTTGGGCTGACCTGAGTATTGGGTCACACTGCAATCCTTACAAATCATACACAACCAAATACAGAGACATTTAATCTCCATAGGCATGTTTTTCACACTGGAAATTAAGGTGTCTGGATTGGGGACTTGTGAAAAAAACTGAGGCACGAAGGCTCTGAAATTTTGGAACTAAAGATTAGCAAAATGTCCTTGTTCCTTCCACCTGGAAGGTCAGAGCAGCAAAAATCACAGACATTGAAGAAACTATCTTTAGAGATCAACAGTGAGTGACGAGAGACAAACTGTTGCTGTTCAGTCGCTCAGTCATGTCCTACTCTGCAACTTCACGGGCTGCAGCATGCCAGGTTTTCCTGTCCTTCATTATCTCTTGGAGCGTGCTCAAACTCATGTCCATCAAGTCAGTGATGCCATCCAACCATCTCACCTTCCTGTCACCCCACTTCTTCCTGCCCTCCATCTTTCCCAGCATCAGGGTCTTTTCCAATGAGTCGGCTTTTCACATCAGGTGGCCAAAATATTAGAGCTTCAGCGTCAGTCCTTCCAATGAGTATTCAAGGTTGATTTCCTTTAGGATTGACTGGTTCGATCTCCTTGCTGTCCAAGGGACTCTCAAGAGTCTTCTCCAGCACCGCAATTAGAAAGCATCAATTTTTTGGTGCTCAGCCTTCTCTATGGTCCAACTCTCGCATCTGTACATGACTACAGGAAAGACCACAGCCCGTCTGTGTGATCTCACCAAGAGGAGACCTGGAGAGCACTGGACATCCAGCTGTGCCACAGGAGGGGCCATACTCAACTCCACCCTGGCGGAGGGGTCGGGTGGGGTGGGGATGGAGGTCCCTCAAGCCCAGCCGGCTTTCAGAATGAGAAGGGCTCAGAAGGAGATGCTGACACCTGTGAGTAACAAGCGCCCCCAGCCCAGAACACACAGATTGAGGAGGGCGGCTGTGGGGCCTCCCAAGGGGGCAGCGGCCTCTTGCCCCACAGTCCCTGCGGCTCTTTTGAATCCTTGGCTCTTGTTGCCCCAACTACTTGCCGAAGACTCTTCTCCTAGATGGAAGACCCTGGTCATTGCCTGCTTTCCTGGACCTAAATGTGGACAGGAGGCTCTGGCAGAGGTCTATCAAAGAGCCTAAAGCAGGTTCTTCCCTCCCCATCAGCCTCCCAAGTCTTAACACTGTAAGGGAACAGACAACCTCAAGTTTCCCTACACGGCAGGAAAAATAAAAAATCCAGACATAAGGAAGAAATGGATCAGGTTCTGAGCTCTGATCTGCTAAACGACCGTTAGTTCACAACCGGTTTTATTCAACAAAGAAACACGTTCTTAGTAAAGCAGAAGTCATGTCTCAGGGGATGGGAAGACAGAGTATCAGAGAAAAGGCTCAGGGGACAGAATGGAGTTAAACCAGAAAACCAGCACAAACCCAACCTCCACAGGAGGTTTTCAGGACAAAGTCAAGTGTGATAAATACACGGTTCTTTTTGCCCGGCTAGCCTGCAATTGTGAACACTGGGAAGTAAAGAACACGCCACGGGAAAGGTACATGAGAAAATAAGTCTTCCAGAGCCAATGTTATTTGTAGCTTCATTTCACCAGGGTTCCTCTGCACATAATAGATACAATTGGAAAAAGAGCTGGACTTTATTTTCAACTCAGACTCAAGGACTTTAAATACATCATGCAACCCCAGAAACACTAATGGGCCCAGCACAGGCCACTGCCTGAACTCAGAGCTCAGGGACCACAGCAGGCCAGGTCCAATGCTGCCCGAACCCGGTAACACAGAGGGGCAGGCCCAATATTGTCTGAACCCGGTAACACAGCAGGGCAGGTCCAATTGCCCGAACCTGGTAACACAGCAGGGCAGGTCCAGTGACACCCGAACCCGGTAACACAGAGGGGCAGGCCCAATATTGCCCGAACCCAGTAACACAGTAGGGCAGGTCCAATTGCCCGAACCTGGTAACACAGAGGAGCAGGCCCAATGATGCCCGAACCCAGTAACACAGTGGGGCAGGCCCAATGTTGCCCGAACCCGGTAACACAGCAGGGCAGAGCCAATATTGCCCAAACCCGGTAACACAGCAGGGCAGGCCCAATACTGCCCGAATCCGGTACACAGCAGGGCAGGCCCAATGCCGCCCGAACCTGGCATCACTGCACGGCGGGCCCAACAGCGCCTCACAGGCAGCTTGGCCAGAAATGAAAGCAGACGCCTCGGCTTTGGGGCAAATCTGAGAATTCTCTGCCTTTCTCTTCAGATCCCTGGAGACATCACAGCCTGATTCTTCCAGCTGGGTACTGAGGTGATGATAAAGTCACATTTAGGCCCCGAGGGATGTGAGCACAATTGGGACTCATTCCCGAGGTGAGCTGGTCAGGAGCAGTTTCCTGTACAGCACCACTTAGTCACCGCCATGACTAACCCTCAGGAGCCGGAGGACTGTCTCCAGGACTTGTCAGGGTGAGGGTAGAGTGGGCACAGCTGACAAACGGAGGGAGCAGCTGGGACGTTCCGATGCTAACAGGAAAGAACTGGAATATGCCGAGTACTGTGATGCTTTCTCAGGAAGGGTGAGCAAACTGCAGAACTCCAAATCTGTACTGCAGAAAACGAAGACTGATATAGAGTGGTTCACAGCACAGAAACTACCCAAATTCAGTTTCTAGAATTTTTCTAGAAACTGAGGGCCAGTGTTTCTGAAAAGCTCTTAAAAACCTCCTGTCAGCTCCTCACTAAGATGAGAGGTTAAGCAACACTATCGAGCAGACACAGTGCATGCTGCATACAAAGTGAAGATGCTCTAGCAGTCACCATTTAGTAGTAAAAAGAAACAGGTGGAGTTAATTTAATAGTATATTTTCTTCAATTCATCCTTTAAAATATATTGCCATATCAGATGCAATGACTATAAAATAATTGGACATTCTGTTTTCATTTTAAGTCTTGTAGTCCAGTGTATATTCTGCACCTGCAGACCAGCTCAATTCACTCAGGCCCCATTTCAAGTCTCATCAGTCCAGCAGCGACCACACTGGATGTTTAGATAAACAGACTTGCTAGGAGGCCATTACTGACCTGTCCTGCCACATGTGGAAAAGTGGCCTTGTGACAGCTGCCTGTGTCTAAACAAGTCCACAAGCAATGTCAAATGCTGTTTTGTTCAAATATCGTGCTATTTCAGTGGAAAAAACACTTCTTTCAAAAGACATCTCTCTTGTCAGAGCTTCAGACCCCTGACACTGAGGCCTGCCTAACTCAGCTCGCCTCCCTCTGGGGGTCCAGCTGTGTTCCCTCTCCTGGCAGGGAACTTGGTTGGGGGGGGGCGGGTCTCAGATGCCCCGAGACACTTAACCAGGCTATAAAGATGGCACAGTTATGCTTCCAGGGCCTGCACACTCAACCATCTAGTATTTAACACAAACAAAATAATCCACAACGTGAAAACCTGATTAGGGAGACGCTGAACGTGGTCCCACCTCTCCCACCTCTTTTCAGCATCACCTGGAGGAAACTGCCTTTCTGTCTGCTCTGTTTATGAATGACACTGGCTTCCAAGAGAACGGCTCCCTTCCCCCCTCTCTAACCTGAGATCTTACAACACGGTCTGGGGAACTGAGGCGACCGATGCACCGTTATTTCTGAGTGACAGATGACATCCGCAGCCCCCGATGGATTAAAAAGGCCCAGGGATGGTGTTGAAGGGCCGGGGCGCCAGTGACCAGCAGGGATCGCACCTCTTACAAGGCTGCAGGAAGTGCGGACGAAGCCCCGCTGTCACTTCCAGGAGGACGTCCCGGTCGCCCACGAACGCCTACCTTTGTGGTTGAAGATGCCCTCCATCTCCATGCTGCTCCTGGAGTGGGCGATGCACAGGGAGCCGCAGGGGACCAGGCCCTCGGCCGCAGGCGACCGGTCAGTGGTCCGCACCAGGCACCAGTCGGGTTTGTCGTGGGGCCGCTCCAAGACTTCCACGGTCTGGCCGCGGCGGATGGTGAGCTCGGTGCTGTTGCAGGCCGTGAAGTCGTGGATCACCACGGTCAGCTCGCAGCCGCCGGACAGCTGGGGAGGAGAGGGCACAGGTCAGCCAGCGTGTCCCCACCACGGGCCTGCAGCAGGTGAGGCTGGCGCCCACTCCCAGCTGGAGGGAGTCCAGCTGCGCAGGACGCCGGCTGAGTGGGGGCCCTTAAGTTTCCAGTCCCTGAATTTACCTTCTTTCCAAACCAAGGGAATAGTCTTTCCTTTTTCATATTCTAATGTATTTTCCAGTGTGTTACTCTCAGAACCTGAAGATTTTTTATATGAGTGTCCAAATATTTGCCTGAGACATATCCCCCTCCTACGGACAGGTGATTCTTGAACAACATGGGGGTTAGGGGTACTGACCCCCCGCATAGTCAAAAAAAATCTGTGCATAACTTTTGACTGCCCCCAAACTAGAGGCCGACTGTCGACCAGAAGCCTTACCGATAACAGCCGACTAACATGTATTTTGCATGTCGTGTGCATTATGTACTGTATTCTGACAATAAAGTAAGCCGGTAAAAAAGAAACCATTATTAAAAAAGTCATGAGGAAGAGAAAATACATTTATAGCACATATATGTATTTATTGGAAAAAAAAAAATGCACCTATTATAAGTGGACCCACACAGTTTAAACCTGTTTGTTTACAGGTCAACCTCCTCATTTTTAAACTTAAGGTAAAGGGGTTCCCAGGTGGCTCTAGTAGTAAAGAACCCACCTGCCAACACAGGAGATGTAAGAGACACAGGTTGGATCCCTGGGTCAGGAAGATCCCCTGGAGGAGGGCATGGCAACTCACTCCAGTATTCTTGCCTGGAGAATCCCCATGGACAGAGGAGCCTGGCGGGCTACAGTCCCTGGGGTCGCAAAGAGTCGGACATGACTGAAGTGACTGAGCACACGGCACAGCACACACAAGTACAAATTCTGCTCGCAGGCTTTTTTGGGGGGGTTGTTATGAGATACGGTGATAAACAAGATGGAGTTCACTCCAGCCTGGCGAGCGTGGAGTGGCCTGGAGACGGCAGGCTCCTGTGTGCCTGTGCCGCCTGGACTGGAAGGTACCTGCAGAGCAGCGAGCCTGGGACCCCGAGACACCTCTCTCTCCAAAACCCTCAGAGCCCTCCCCAGCCCCTATGGCATCTTCCCGACCCTCTGCCCCCGCCCCACCCCACACGCCAACACGCCCTTCCACACGCCGCATGGCTTGTGGCCTGAAAGGCCTTGCCCTTCTCTCCTCTCTGCTCGCTCCTGTTTTCTGACCAAACTTCTCTTAAGTCTTAGGCCCCCTGAAGCCCACCCACAAACTCCATGAAGAGCACCAACTCCATGACCATGCTCAGGAAACAAGGCGCAGGGCCTCTAGTGACCGTGTGCTGTCCACCGGCCCCAGACTGCACACTCTCTGGGGACAGCTCACCTGCATGCTCACCACCAGCGCCCCATGTTTGGGCAGTCCCCTCTGGCCCTCTAGTCCCGCTGCCCCAGGCTCAGGCTCCCCGGTGTGTCCCCCATCCCTGCGTGGGGTCCACACCACACCCTCCATGCTGCATTCCCATCCCTCCAAAGCAGTGAGTCTGAGACATGACTCATCCCAGGCTGCCTTTTGGGTACCGCCGTCAGTTGCGTGCCTTCACCCTCCAAACACTGTCAGACTCTGGGGTGTCTGTCTGACTGCTCCCTCCCTCTGCACGCCCACGTGGCTCACTTCACTTGGATTTCTGCAGTGGTCTCCTGAGGGGCCCGCCTGATCCAGGCTTTCCTTGCAAAGTACATGAACACTGCCGCCATATGCTCAGATACGCCGTCCTCCTATTCAAGAGTCGTAGGTACACATTCCTGAGAAGAAGACTCAAAGCTCCTGTCACAGGGTCCCAGCCCACTCGCCAGGCACACTCCGTGGCTCCTCGCGTGCCTAACAGCCCGAGCAGCCGTGTCCCCCGTCGGAGGCAGGTCTCGCTGCCCTGTGCCCACAGTCCCTTCTACTTCGAGCCTTCCCTGCCCCATTTGTCTCATCTAAGTCCCTGTCGAGTCCCTCTGAAAAGTCGCTCCTCAGATGTGTCTACCATCCTTAGCAACTTTCTCCTTAAACAGATTATGCCTCAATCCTGACATGAGTCATGTCTCGGGTTGTATGTGTGTGTCTACCCTCGGCACGAGGAAACAGGTCTGTGTCGCTCTCCTGTGAACGTCCCAGCCATGTGTGTGTGTGTGTGTGTCTGCCCTCGGCACCAGGAGGCAGGTCTGTGCTGCTCTCCCCGTGTGTGAGGGCACACCTGGGCCTGTCCGAGGCACCGCTGAGACCCCGGGGCCGAGGGCCAGGCTCCTCCTGGAGCACCCTCGGGCCGGGCTCTGCATCCAGTGAGTGCTCACACACTTGCTGGAGTGAAAACGGTAAAACAGGTTTGCTCTATAAAGGAAGCCACTGTTTGCAAAGGAAAACAAAACACGGGCTTTTCCTCCGTGGCTTCGGGAAGGGAGTCTGCTGTGTTCGGTGTGCGACGTGTGCCCGGTTTTCTGTCACCCTCTAGGCATCGGCACACGAGAACAAGACGGGTGGGCGGGGGGCTGCGGCGGGCGCAAAGACACATCCCCTTTGGCCCCCGGCAGAGAGCTGGGAGCCGTGCCCCTCGCCCGGGCTCATGGCCCTGCAAGAGACCGCGACCACCCGCTGCGTCTGCTGTGCTCCGTGCTCCCCGCTGCCCTCCTGCTCTAATGAAGCCTTTCTTTCGAGAGCAAGTTGAGATAGAATAAGAAACACATGTCCACTACACAACCTCAGAAAGCAAAACAAAACAAAACTCATCCAAAATAAAGCTTAAATGTCGATGAAAGGAACTCTCTTTGCTAGGCCGCAAAGGACTATTTCCACCAGTGACTGACAACCCTCCCCACCTAAAATTTAAAAACTTTTCTCTGGAAAAACCATGTTGAATTTCTCCTGCTTCTCTGCGAACAATTGAAGGGGCTGATGTTACAAGGTTAAGGGCAGAGGCTCAGTCTGCAGAAGAATTTCCCTCGAAAAAAAAAACAACAAAAACCCACGTTATAGAAGCGGTTAATCCCTGTAACGAAAAGGAGGAATGTTTCCCATCCCAGGGAAGCGTGACCCATGGACAAGCGGTTGGTGCGGAGCCCAGCTCACCAAGCACCCCCCAGGCCTGCACTTCCTATGGCCCTTTCCCTTGGCTGAGCTCTCCCTGGGCCTGCTACACGTGGGGTGGGGTCCGTGGGCTCCGGGCGAGCCACCACCCTGGCTCCGCCCTGGGAAGCTCAACTTCAGACACTGCCCCCTCATCACCAGCCTGTGCCGGCCTCCTTCTCCATTGCAGGGGATTTCTCAGGCTGCTGGAGGTTCTGTCGTGGGGGCAGGGTGAGAAGAGAGGACGGGGGGGGGGGGGGGGGGGGGGCAGCCCAGAGGGATGGAGCTGGACGCTCTTTCTGGCTCCGAGTTCCAGCCCCTCGCGCAGTAATCAAAACTATTGGAAACATCTGTGCCCTTGACAGGGCCTGAGAAATAAAAATCAAGCCTGCTCTGACAAAGAACTGCATAGTGAGTCAAACTTCTTTTTCAAAGGCTTTAGGGAACTTAGTAACAAAATCTTGTATCAGAAGAATATTTTCAAACAGTGCTAGAATTATCGTCAAAAAAAGAAAATCATATCTTCTCGGCACTGCCCCTAAGAATAAGCTGAGTTTTCCCATAAGAATCGCCTGCATGAATTTATAAGAGGATTAAATGGACATTTTCTAGTCCAGAGAAGAGACAACCCATGAATTTCTGTCTCAGTGTTCACGTTTGAATGTTTTAAACTTATTCCAAAGCTCGTCTTTAAAACCAGGCTTGTTAATTTAAAAAAACAAACAAACAAAACAAAAACTTTTTTTTGTATGAAAGACTTAAAATAACTATTTTGAAGTATCAATGCAAGTCATTACAGCCTTTCAAGTAGAATTAAACTCCTAGTAAGAAAAAGTTTAGGCTATATATTATACATAATTATATATATATATTACATCATTAACAGGTCTTTCCTTACCAGTGATATTTCTACCCCTAGTGACATAATTTCATCACTATGTTGAAGGAGTTACCATTCCATTTATCTAGTTTAGAAATTCACTTTTCCTTTTCAACCACATTTTGTGAAAGTTTTCACCTTATCTTTTTCATATCTATATATTTTACGGACTTGTATCATGGGCTCCTCACCACACGCAGTTTAGGATTGTAATTTATGAAAATCTCAATCCCCTTGGCATATGGTAACTCTTGTGACATTCTCATTAAAAGATATTTTCCCCCACTATTTCTGTTTTTCACCTTAAAAAAATTACATGTGATGATTAAAAAGCATGGTGGTAAAATGGTCTTAATTGGAGCAAGGGCCCGCGGATACTTTATAATGAAATGCCTCCTCCAAGACCACCTGTGTCCCTCTGAAAGGGCGGCCAGGGGAACTCCAAGGACCCAGATGCATGCACACTTGGCAGAATCAAACCAGAATCCCTTTGCCTGAATTCTCTCAATGACCGAAAATGAGTAAGTGGCTGCTGTTTCACCCAAAAGGAAGAAACACTTGCAGCGTCCCAGGGACCGAACCCAGGACTCCTGCACTGCAGGTGGATTCTTTACCCTGTGCTGCAGGCACGCAGACCTTCCACAACCGCCACACAGAACAGAACTGACTTTTTACGTTTTCTGGAGAAACCATGTTTTACGATTTTCCTTCGCCTGAACCCAGGCAAGGACTAAGTGAAGCGGAGCCGTGGCTGGGGGCTTCTCGCCCGCCCGTTGGTCTCCAGCAGCCCCTCCCTAGAGCTCTGCAATGAGGCCTGTTTGTATTCCAAGAACACAGCTTGGGAGGACAACAGCCAGCGCCTGGCTCGAATGACCAGCTCCCAGGTGAGTTGTGGGCCAGGCTCCGCCAGAGGAAGAGGGGCTCTTGACTCACGCGAGGGTGGTGTAGCCCTCGCTGCAAGTGAACCTGCTTCCAGAACCTCAAATTGGCTGCAGGTGGGTGTCACACCAAATTTCTGAGAGCGCTTCAGAAGGAGGAGGGACGCAGGCTAATAAAAGCCACCTCCCCTCCAGGGCAGAGAGTACAACCCGCAAAGTCACATCCTCCAGCCCAGTACAACGCGGGTGCTTAGAAACCACACTGAGGGGCTTGCGGTTCTGCAGGAGACTCACACAGAGCAGAAAGTGGTCCCTCGGCTGAAGGGGATTGGAAAGGATGGCTCCGTCACGGTTACAAGAGACAGGCCACACCGGCAGCCAGAACAACCCCCGCAGGACACGCCTTACCCAGCCTCTCATCCACCCAGCAGCTTGCTCCCTGGGCCACATGGTGGAGGCCTGAGGCTTGGACTGATCAGAGGCCATCCTAACCACGTGGCCACCAGGCCCCCTTGCTCACCCCAACCCCAAGGCCAAGTTCACAGGACAAGCCGTCACAAAACCTGCTGCTGGGTTTCCAAATGACCACTGTAAGCCTCTCGCACATCCGGGTGAAAAAAAGAAATCTGCGAGAACTGAAAAATGCAAGATGGCAAAAATGCTGTGTTTCTCACCACCCTCCCCCTGCCAAGAGAAAGAAGTGGGGAGAGGGGGAAGCAAAAAGAAAACATAAAGAAATCTATGAGAAAAAGCTTTTCCCAAAGCAGCAGCTTACCAAATCCAGCATTTTATTTAGGAAAGAAACTCTGGGTATAGTTTTTTTTTTTTTTTTTCAGGGAGGTTAACCCTTTCCCCATTACTAATGTGATCACAAGTGGTTTTGACTTTAAAATAACTCTTGGAAGTCTTCCTTGACTGTGACACACGTGAGATGCAACGGACAGTTACGGTGTCAAGAAGCTCAAACTTCCCTGATGGTGCAGTGGCTAAGAGTCCGCCTGCCAACGCAGGAGACATGGCTTCCATCCCCAGGCCAGGAAGACCCCACATGCCTTGGGGCAACTAAGCCCATGTGCCACAACCACTGAACCTGGGCTCTGGAGTCAACGACTGAAACCCGAGCACCCGAGAGCCTGTTCTCTGCAACAAGAGAAGCCACTGAAATGAGAAACCCGGGCACTTGGCAACGAAGGATGGCCCCTGCTTGCCACAACTAGAGAAAGCCTGTGCAAAAGCAAGGAAAACCCAGCACAGCCAAAAATAAATGAATAAAAAGGTTAAAACAAAAGCATGCCAAGAAGTTCAATTGGAAAGATGTATTTGAAAAGGCAAACTTTAAGTGTGAAAAAGCCAGGCAAAGCAGAGAGAAGACAGCTCCCGGGTTCCAGGCTTCTGGGCTCTGAGCTCTGCAGAAGCTGGGTCCATGCCACACTTGCCCTCACTCTGAACATGTCAGAACCAGAGGCACAGGACCGTGCTGGGCAGGTGCTGAGAGCTGAGCTGCGGGGCAGGACTAAACAGCTTCGTTGACTGAAAAGCGGGAAGAGGAAGGAAAGTCAGGAAGCAGACAGCTGGACCCACGCGTGCTATTTTCAGTCACAGGCCTGGAAAGCAAGACCACGGGAGGGCAGGGAGCCCAGAGGCGCCTGCTCGCTGTGTTTGCTGAGTGAGCAGCACTTATCCACAAACACTCATTTGAAAGGCCTCTTTATTTATCCCCTGAAAACCTAAGGCATGGCAGGCGGGTAACCAGCTGACTGGTCCCTCCCACAAAAGAACAGGCGGAATAAACCTTTCGCCTCAAGTTGGAATCAAAGATGGGCCACCGTCGTCAACAGTGACTTTGATGGGCACCGTAACCTTTATGCTGAAAAGCACTTCTTGATCCGCCACTGGTTTTTGAAATACTTCTGTTGCCGTTATGCCTGAAGTTGTACTTTTGAAATAAATCTGCCTTTTCTTAGAACCGAGGCACTCTACCCTAGCGTGGGGGGAACTTTGTTTTTCTGATTGAGTAACTCAAGTCAGCAAAGACTGCATTCATTTTGTGGCTTTATGGGTGCACTTAAGAAACTTGTTAAAAATTATAAAAAGCCATCATCACTTGGAAAGATAGAGGGAACCAATGCCAGGTGCCACCTTCGCCAGGCTGCTGGCGGGGAGGGTGTCCCCTGCTTGTTCCTGCAGGGCAGCACCTGGCCTGGGCTGCACAAGTGGTGATGGCCTCATATCTGGGGATGCACGGATGAACCTCATGAAGAGCACGGAGTCATCACCCTACACGTGTGCAGCTGATGTGGTAGGACTGAAGAAGTGGTTGGGAAAACGTCTCAAGCGAGACTCTCCCCTTCTTCAGAGGCTGCCCATTCGGTATGTGGTCAGTGTTTACTGCTGAGACACCAAGATGCGAAAGTCCAGGTGCTAAATCTTAGCAGTTTACCTTTCGCACAGCTTCGAGCTTCCAACGAACACAGCTTCTAAATCCACTGCAATCAAGAGTGCTCAGCTAATAGACAAGAAAGTTGTGGTACAAATACACAATGGGATATTACTCAGCTATAAAAAGGAACGCATTTGAGTCAGTTCTAATGAGGTGGATGAACCTAGAGCCTGTCATACAGAGTGAAGTCAGTCAGGAAGAGAAAGACAAATATCGTATATTAACACATACATGTGGAGTCTAGACGGAGAAGGCATGGCAACCCACTCCAGTACTCTTGCCTGGAAAATCCCATGGACGGAGAAGCCTGGTAGGCTGCAGTCCATGGGGTCGCTAAGAGTGGGGCACGACTGAGCGACTTCACTTTCATGCACTGGAGAAGGAAATGGCAACCCACTCCAGTATTCTTGCCTGGAGAATCCCAGGGACAGAGGAGCCTAGTGGGCTGCCCTCTATGGGGTCGCACAGAGTCGGACATGATTGAAGCGACTTAGCAGCAGCAGCATGGAGTCTAGAGGGCTTCCCCAGTGGCTCAGAGGTAAAGAATCAGCCTTCGGTGCAGGAGTTGCAGGAGGTGCAAGTTTGATCCCTGGGTCAGGGAAGATCCCCTGGAGGAAGAAATGCAACCCACTTCAGTATTCGTGCCTGGAGAATCTCATGAACAGAGGAGCCTGGTGGGCTACAGTCCATAAGGTCTCAAAGAGTCAGACACGACTAAAGAGACTTGGCATGCACGTGTGGAGTACAGAAAGATAGCACTGATGATCCGACTTGCAGGGCAGCAAAGGAGACACAGACATTTTGGACACAGTAAGGGAAGGAGAGGGTGGAATAATATGAGCAAATAGCACTGAAACATATACATGCCGTATGTAAAACAGATCCCCAGTAGAGGTTCAATGTATGATGAAGGGAACCCAGAGCCTAGAGGGGTGGGATGGGAGGGAGGTGGGGGGGCGGTTCCAGAGGGAGGGGACACATGTACACCTGATGCCGATTCACGTTGATGTACAGCAAAAATCATCACAATACAGTAATTATGCTCTAATTAAACATTTTTTAAAAATAAAACAACAAAAAAGTGCTCAGTAAGAGGCCACTGTATAGCAATTGCAAGAGCAAATAATGAGTGGCTGAGAAGGAGGCGCTTTTTCAAATGAAGACACAGTCACAGCTAAAACCTATGCAGCACTCAGGACATGCAAGGCACTGTTCTACATGCACAGTTTTAATACAGCCCTGGAGTGGGGAGCAGTATTGTCCGCTTTTACAGATGAGGAAACAGGTGCAGAGGCTGCTGAGAAGCAGAGCTCAGAGGACTGGCTGGGGAGCCCCACCCTGCTCAGTCGTGTCCGACTCTTTACAACCCCATGGACTGTAACCCGCCAGGCTCCTCTGTCCATGGAATTCTCCAGGCACGAATACTGGAGTGGGTTGCCATTTTCTTCTCCAGGGATCTTCCCTGACCCAGGGATTGAACCTGCGTCTCCTGCACTGCAGGCAGATCCTTTACCGTCTGAGCCACCAGGGAAGCCCAATCATCTGCTGCTGGTCATTAAAGACTTTGCTTACCCTACTCTTGTTACCATTTGGGCAGAGTCAGGACTCTGATGCCTGGGAATTGAAACTATGTGCTGTCAATGGAAAGGCTTCCGGATGGAGTGACTCAATTTCATGCCTACGCGGGCAAACCTACAGGAGGCCCTGGGAGGTTCTGGCAAACCCAGCCCATGGGGCAGAATCTTGAGTCAAGACTGCCTCTTGCTTCTAGCAGCTTCGGGCAGAGGGGAGAGCATGAGCTTAAGGGGATTGGCACATAGGCCAGGGATGTGAGCAGTGAGGCTGAATGCAAGCGGGAGGCACTTCCTAAGTAGGCTTGACGCAGTTTTCCTTTCTTAAAAACATGAATCCAGCCACATTTTAAAATGTACTGGCATTAATTACTTTATATGCTGCCGCAGAACTACAATCTGTGTAAACCTGTCCAAGTTCCTACAGTGGAGACTGTCGTTTCCCAGAGGTTTATTGACTTTTTAAACTGCATAAAATTTCATATCCCCAACGTAGCACTAAATACACTTCATGAAAAATAACTGAAACCGTTTATTTTTCTAAATGTGTGGACTTACACATTCACATCCCAAGCTTAGGGCAGAGCATGCCAAGTACCAACCTCAAGTGAACATCTCGCTCATTACAAATAAGACCTGCATGGCCTTAGCCCTGAAGAAAGCTCACACCTGGCCCCCTGCTGGCCTGGGCCCCTTTCCCCCAGGCTGCCCTGGCTTGCCTTGGCTACTTTTTCCATCCCGACTTCAAGATGCTTTGTTCTATGCTGCTGCTGCTGCTAAGTCACTTTAGCCGTGTCCGACTCTGTGTGACCCCATAGACGGCAGCCCACCAGGCTCCTCCATCCCTGGCGTTCTCCAGGCAAGAACACTGGAGTGGGTTGCCATTTCGTTCTCCAATGCATGAAAGTGAAAAGTGAAAGTGAAGTCGCTCAGTCGTGTCCGACTCCTAGCAACCCCATGGACTGCGGCCTACCAGGCTCCTCCGTCCATGGGATTTTCCAAGCAAGAGTATTGGCATGGGTTGCCATTGCCTTCTCCAGCTTTGTTCTATAGTAGCTTATATTTGACCCTCATATTTTTCTTTTTTCCTTATATATATACATTTTTGTTATATGAAGCAATCCACAAGACTAATAAAGAGGACAGAAAGAAAAAAATATTAAAAGCTGCTTCTTTAATATGCTAAAAGTACTTAGCTTGTACTCAGCTTGAGTGTGAAATAACAGGGTGTAGAGTCGCCAGGTAATTAAATGCACATTCTGTTTCTGGCTCCCCACTCCACTGCTGGGTGGCCTGTGAGGGTCACCAGGCCTCCCTCGTCCCCTCGGTGCCCCGGAGGCTTTTCCTCCCTACCTCGGGGAGGCAAGCTCAGGACAAATGAGGTAAGAATCTGGCAAGCGTCTGATTCCTTTGGAACCCAAATCATAATTTCATGAGATCGCTTTATCAGCACAATACCATTGAGATGAGCAGGAATCAGTGCTGAACTTACATCTGAGACAGAGAGATGGCCTATTTCAAAACCGACATTTCAAGGAAAGAAAGGTCCTCGTGGGGATCCGTGGTCTGCATCGGCTAACAGCGTCCCCTGGAAAGCGGGGGTCTCCAGCAGCCCCTCCTTCACAGACTCATAACCTTCTGCGCCTCGTCTGAGAGTCACTACGGCACTGGGCAGATAACTTTTCCTCAAGAATTCTCCAAGAGGCCAAGTCAAAAACATCCCCCCACCCAGTTTCTGAAAGGGAACCAAACTCCATGATAACAACTAACTCATAACAGACATCGTAAATGAGGTCCAAGAGGCAGAATATGGTCAAGTAATTGCGCTTGCCAGATCTATCTGCCTCTGTCAGCAGAGGCTGTTTAAACTTGAAATATGGAGGGTGGGAAGAACCTCGATACATACGAAAAGTTAACTGCCTCAGAGATAAGAGGAGGGTTTTCTGGTTAAGCCCAGTTTAGCACAACAGTGCATTTTACAAACGGATGCAGAAAAGGAGGCCGTTTCCTAAATGTATCCCCCCGAGTCATCGACTGACCCTGAAATGTTCTATCGGAGAAGTACAGACAGGCAGATGGCTGCAAGAAGAAGGCGGAGAACACACGTGTGCAGGCACATGCGTGTGTGGTTGCAGACATGGGCCGTGCCCTGTATGAGGCTCCAGGGGTGCGGCCCCTCCAAACCCCACACTCAGAAGCATCCACGCGGCTTGTTCTCCTCAGTGCAGAGCCCAGAGTGGAGGGAGACAAGCCCCTGCAGCTCCACGGCCTGAGGAGGACACGTCAGCCCTTTCACGTACTTCTGAGCCTACTGAAGACCTGTGGCCTCAATGAGGGGCATTAAGTACACGCCACCTCCACTTCAGTCAACAGCTTTGGCGTGTCACTGCCCATGCTTCAGAGTCATGAGGACATCAGGCTGAGAATGAGGCCACCGCCTCCGCAGTCCTGGGGCCACGGGTGGAGGACTGACGACAGGCCGCCTCACAGAAGTGGCCCTGGGAGCGGGTGGGGGCTTCTGAGCCAAGGAAGGAAGTTTTGAGATGGGGTATGAGAGGCAGTAAACCAAAACTGGTGAATTGCCTTCAGGGATAAAATACTTAGGAGGCGGCTCTTTAATAATCCTAATACCCCAGTAGATCCTCAGTGTAAAATGACTAATTTCTGCAAACCCATGCTTCTGTGAGTGGTTGATTCCTTCCCTCTCATAAGGTACTAGAACTTGCTGCCTTAAAAGCAACAGTTCCTAGGATAATGCCTTATTTTTTCTACAGGAGCTGTGCAGGCTCGATTCTGAGTTCCTAGAACAAGTGAACAAGTTCCAAGCAGAACAAGTGAACCCTTCCCAACTCCAGGATAGAGCTTTATTTCTGAGGTAAACCTTCTGGGGACTCCAGTCAACTGCAGGTCAGAGGACGGGGCCCCCGGTTCTGTGGGGGGCCAGAGGCACCGCCTGGTGCCAGGCAGCTGCACTTCAACGTCGGGGGCTGGAGAACCAGGAGCCCCCCTTACCAGGTGCAGGGATTACTTCCGAACTCTCACCACCACCCATCCAGACAGAAACCACCAGAGAGAAACAAAGTTGCCTTTCTTCTAGAACTGATCTCTGGAAAACACCTTAACATCCTTTCCAAAAGGCAGAACTTTTTACACTTATGTTTCTCTGGCAATTTCACTCAAATAACTTATTTTTAGAATAGACTTTACATACACAGGTATATATGAATAGCTAGCCCCTTGTTTTTATAGAATCTTAGTTCCCGGTCCAGGGATTGAACCCACGCCCTCAGCAGGGAAAGCGCTGCGTGGACACCGGGCCGCTAGGGAATTCCCTAAGTACACTTATAAACTCAGATAAACACAGACCAGATCCATGAGAGAATATCTGGTAAGACTGTGAGTTTGGGGCCTGGTGGGCCCCCAGCGGGGGTGTGATGCTCAGTCAGCCTCAGGGGGTCTGTGAGTGGGTCTGGATGAAGGCGGCTGGTCCCCTCTGCATGAGCCTCGGTTATTTCGGACTTTTCCTTCAGGTGGAAGTCTTGTGCGACTATTTAGATAACCTAATTACCTCAAAAAAAATTTTTTTTTTTTAAGAAAATACTCGGGATTACTCTAAAGAAAAATGTCCAAGTTCAATTTATTTTCTTAACCGCAAGACTACGGGTGGAGCTGCAGAGAGAGGCTATTAGGCACTGAATGCATGAACAGCTCATTTATCTTATTCCTCGTTATTACCACTGGCGAGAAATACTTGCTAAATGTAATACACTGAGCTGGGAACAAAATCAAATGAGACACTGTTTTTTTTTTTTTGTTCTCCAATCCTGATACTCAAAGCAGTCTTAAGTTCTGGGACTTATTACTTAGTGAAGTCAAAAAGGAGGTTGGGAAAGAGCTAATTACTCGAATTAGAAGGATTCTGAAAAAATGAAAGTGGTGAGGAAAACATTTTTAAACCTACTTACTTCTGTCCTGGAAACAACAGTCAATACCGTGAATTCTTCTGCAAAGCCGAGTGAGAAAAGAGCCACGTCTGGGCCCCTGAGACCAGCTGCTGGGCTCTCTCCTCTGACAGCAGTCACTCCCGAGAGACGGGAGGTCGGGGCGGGGAGTGGGCTGTCGCTGAGCGCAGACAGACCCTAGATCCTGGGACTAAGGACCCGCGTGGGGAAGTCCAGGGTCAGACAGGGAGAAACTACCTAGGAATCCTGAACCGATGGCAAGATCAAGGAAGCCCCTGCGTGAGTGAGTGGAAGTCGCTCAGTTGTGTCCGACTCTTTGCGACCCCATGGACTATATGGTCCATGGAATCCTCTAGGCCTGAATACTGAAGAAGCCTTTCCCTTCTTCAGGTGATCTTCCCAACCCAGGGATCGAACCCAGGTCTCCCACATTGCAGGCAGATTCTTTACCAGCTAAGCCACCAGGGAAGCCCAAGAATACTAGAGTGGGTAACCTATCCCCTTCTCCAGCGGATCTTCCCAACCAAGGAATCAAACTGGGGTCTCCTGCATTGCGGGCGGACTCTTTCCCAACTGAACTATGAGGGAAGCCCAACAAAACCCCTACTTGCTGTTAAATAATTTGTTTCAAGAACCTGGTCTGGTCCTCTAGCAAGGAAACCAGGCAGGTGTTCCTCTTGGTAGGGACAGAGGCCTCTGTGGACATCGGCGCCCTCCGCTGGCTTTTGCAGGGTCCTCTAGTCACCTGTGTATCACATAAGCCCAGGCGTCCAGCTTCTCCCATCGGTTTGTTTTGTAGGTTTATTGACTTTATCAAGACAGGATCATGGGACTCTGTAGGCCACTGCTGTGGAAGTGAATCTAGACTTCTCTGATGCACATCAGACCCTCCCTCCTGGTGGTCAGCACGGGTGCAGGCCCAGCCTGGGGCCTCCTGGTGGTCAGTCCACGGTCACGCAAGGCCTCGCCCACCCTCTGCAGATGCCACTGCTCCTGCTTCAGTCAGAGCAGCCCCGCTTTTATGCACCAGGGCTCTGTGTAAGATTTAATGTCAGACAATAGGGTCTTCTGCTTGATATAAAATAAAAAAGCTTAAACACACATCCTTAGGACACTCGCACAGAGAACCATGCAACGGCACTGGAGAGGATGAATGACTGTTTCCTGAATCCTCAGGGTTCAAGTCCTCTCATCCTGACACTCTGTCTTTGCTCCTGGCGCCCCTCGTAACCCATGGCAACTGTCTGAAACGCTGATGAGAAACTGTCCTTTATCAACAAACCGGAGACTGGCTACACGCGCCTCCCCAAAGAAAGGGCCAGCTCCCGCTCACCTTGTCACTGTCCAGCGTGTTCTGAGACGTCCGGGAGGCAATGGAAATCGTATCGGGCTGGCTGCTGCCATCTCCTTGGCTGTCCAAATCCTCTCCATCCCTGGAGACACAAAGATGCAGATTCCTGACACTGCTGGGTCTGCGCCTCACGACTGGTGACGAGTGTCCATCAGACAGTGGACACAGAACAGATTTGTTCAAAGAAGTGGGAATCGGTCTGTATGACTGCAGCTGATATTAACATTGATGACGGCCGATCACTCTTCAGTGACAGGCTTTGGGCTGGACTGGGCTGTGTGTCTACTACCTACCACTGCATTTAGTTCTCCCGGATCAAATACAGCCGAAATGGTCAGTGCCATCTGAGAGACGAGAAGCAAACGTGTGTAGATGCTATACAACTCGTCCAAGGTCACAGGCACTATTCACACACGCACACACTATTCACACACGCACACGGATTAACGGCTGGAAAAGGAAGAGAGAACTAGGGATGTGCATGCAGACTTCCACTGGCTTTAAGGTGAAGGAGGCTGTTGTCTTCACGAAGCCATTTCATTAGGAAGAATGATGATATGTGTGAATTGTATTTAAAAAGAACATTCCTCAAAATGTTTGAGAAAAATGATTTCTGAAAACTAGTAAGTTAACATTGCCTTGTTACTGCCCTTAAATAAACACCAACTTGGAAAAACGAACCCAGTCACTGACCTCCTTCCCTTCTGTCTCGTGGCTGGAGCTGTTTTTGGGATGTGGATGGGCTCCTTCAGGGCGCCTTTCAGGTGGATGGTCCTTTCCTGGATCACCTCCCGGATATGCTTGATCCAGTCCTGCTTGTTCTCAATACTGGAGGCCTGGACAGAGGGTGAGAACTGGTCAGGGTACTGCGCTGACCACACTCAGGTGCCCACATTCCGTGAGTTGTTCATTTAAAACATAACTTTTCAGCAGAAAAGCAACCATCTCCTGTATTTAATGTGCCACCCAATAAATGACCCTAATTTTGAACATTCTGTCATCCGGACCGTTTTCATTCTGTATAGCATTGATGATATTCCAGATCTCTGAATAGTCTAGCAATCGATCACTCCCCAGCCCCAAGACTTTTTAAGCAGCCTTGGGTAAATTCTAGGAAAACAGAGCTGCCCCCAAACCCAAATGTCCTGAGGTCCTTTAGGCAGACAAGTGGCCCGTGGCCCTTGCAGCACCAGGAGCAACCTGAACCAGTGGCCCCCAACCCCATCCCTCTTGCCACCTCACCCCTTGGACTCATGATCAACAGGTGCAGCTGCACCGATTCTCCACTTGCACCCGTTCCCCACCCCCACTCGCACCCTGTGGAGTAGAGGCCTCCCTAATCCTCCTGCCGTAAAGGAGGACCCGCAGCCTGGACACGTTAGAAATGTACCCAAGGTCACACTGCCAGCAGGTGAAGAGGCCAGCATTCCTGGGGGTGGACATCCACACACACCCATCCCCTCAAACTCTGCCTGAATCCACCATGCGTTAGGCTGCTGGGATAAACCAGGGCAGCCTACTGTAGCCAGTGACATATGGTGGGCTTCCCTTAACTCCACTGCATTGCTGGACAAAGGTTCTCTGGAAAGGACGCAGCACAGACACTCAACAGGCACTGACTGAATGCACACATATGGCATCAGAGTTTCCAGATTTTTCTTTTACGGTGCCTCAAAGGAGGTAGGCTTTTTTTTTTTAATTTCCCCCTCCCTTGTTACATGACCTGGGCCTTAGCAACAGTTTTTAATTTCCTTACGGAAAACATCCACCTCCTATGATATAAGCATAATTCCCTGAGAATGATTACAACAATCGTCAGTGGGACGATGCATGAGATCAGGCAGGGAGGGGAACCCAAGCATTTTCTCATGGTGGACCTTGTTTTTGTCAAGCCCCATGCTGGGAAAAGAAATTAAGACTGAGAACTCTCTTTCTAAATAACATATTTTAACTGGAGGATGTGTCTTTTCAGTTGAGGGAAATAAATGAAGGACAGAAGGAGCCTCTTGCTTCTCTTCCCAGATCCCAGGCCAGGAGAGCAGTAAAACCCACCTCTCCTGGGGAGGGAGGCAGAAAGATTAGGCAGCTGGGGAGTCTGTGCATGAAGTAAGTGTCTCAGGATGGAAACTGTGAATGATACGGAACTGTTGGAATTTACACGCCTGATACAGATGTTTGGGAGGTTAAACAAAGGGAAGTGACTGAGCAAGAACATCTGGCAGGGTTTCAACCGCAGAGGAGACCCATACCACGGTTCAGCAACAAGAGGATCCCAATCATTTAAATAAAGCAAGCCGAGTATTACATTTATGGAGAGCAATTCTCCTAACCTTGAAGAAATTAAACGCAGAAAAAAAGGTACCAATTTTTCAGAAACGGTAAAACAAAGATAACGCAGCTGGAGGACTAAGTAAACCAGTCAATCCTACAGGAAATCAACCCTGAATATTCACTGGAAGGACAGATGTGGAAAGTGAAACTCCAATACTTTGGCCTCCTGATGCAAAGAGCCAACTCACTGGAAAAAGATCCTGATGCTGGGAAAGACTGAAGGCAGGAGGAGAAGTGGGCAACACAGGATGAGACAGCTGGATGGCATCATCGACTCAAGTGGCCACGGGCCACTTGTCTGCCTAAAGGACATGAGTTTGAGAAACTCTGGGGGACAGCAGAAGGCAGGGAAGCCTGGCATGCGGTGGTCCCGGGGTCACAGAGAGTTGGACACAGCGTAGCATCTGAATAACAACAAAGGTCCCACTTGGTTAGGAGAAGGGAAAAACCTGTTTCATACTCTCAGTAGTCTCAATCTGTTTAGGAAAGGATTTAGAAATAAACTTCTCCTTTTCAGACCATAAAAGTGAAAAATGGTCATCATTTTGTTCTACAGCTACTAGGCCATCATCACCACTGCCGTTGCCACGGTTACTGTTGCCACCGCTGCCACTGGGCCTCCCTGGCAACTATGATAGTGACGTGGGAGTCCTGCAATGCAGGAGACCCAGGTTCAAGCCCTGGGCCAGGAAGATCCCCCGGGGAAGGGAATGGCCACCCACTCCAGCATTCTTGCCTGGAGGACTTCATGGACAGAGGAGCCTGGCGGGCTACAGTCCCTGGGGCTGCAAAGAGTCAGACACGACTGAGTGATTGACAGTTTCAGTTTCTCACCACCACCGCCACCATCTCCAGCTTCCCTGGTGGCTCAGCTGGTAAAGAGTCCACCTGCAATATTAGAGACCTGGGTTCGATCCCTGGGTTGGGAAGATCCCTTGGAGGAGGCAACAGCTACCCACTCCAGTATTCTGGCCTCCAGGACTATACAGTCCACGGGGTCACAACGAGTCAGACATGACTGGGCAACTTGCACTTCACACCACCACCTACACCCTCACCACCACTTACACCGTAACTACCACCACTGTTAAAATACCCACCTCCTCCACCATCCCTACCACTGTCTACATCCTCCCCACCATCTATCACATCACCACCACCCCCTCTACCAACATCCATACCCTCACTACCATCTGTACCATAACTACCATCATCAGTGCTAAAATACCCACCAACACCTACACGACCACCACCAGCACCTACACCCTCACCACCATCTCCACCACCGCCTACACCCTCACGATCTATACAATAACCACATCACACCACTGCTAAAATATCTACCACTGCCTACACGACCACCACCAGCACCTACACCCTCACCACCATCTCCACCACCGCCTACACCCTCACGATCTATACAATAACCACATCACACCACTGCTAAACTATCTACCACTGCCTACACGACCACCACCAGCACCTACACCCTCACCACCATCTCCACCACCGCCTACACCCTCACGATCTATACAATAACCACATCACACCACTGCTAAACTATCTACCACTGCCTACACGACCACCACCAGCACCTACACCCTCACCACCATCTCCACCACCGCCTACACCCTCACGATCTATACAATAACCACATCACACCACTGCTAAAATATCTACCACTGCCTACACGACCACTACCAGCACCTACACCCTCACCACCATCTCCACCACCGCCTACACCCTCACGATCTATACAATAACCACATCACACCACTGCTAAACTATCTACCACTGCCTACACGACCACCACCAGCACCTACACCCTCACGATCTATACAGTAACCACATAACACCACTGCTAAAATATCTACCACTGCCTACACGACCACCACCAGCACCTACACCCTCACAATCTATACAGTAACCACATCACACCACTGCTAAACTATCTACCACTGCCTACACGACCACCACCAGCACCTACACCCTCACCACCATCTCCACCACCGCCTACACCCTCACGATCTATACAATAACCACATCACACCACTGCTAAAATATCTACCACTGCCTACACGACCACCACCAGCACCTACACCCTCACCACCATCTCCACCACCGCCTACACCCTCACGATCTATACAATAACCACATCACACCACTGCTAAACTGTCTACCACTGCCTACACGACCACCACCAGCACCTACACCCTCACCACCATCTCCACCACCGCCTACACCCTCACGATCTATACAGTAACCACATAACACCACTGCTAAAATATCTACCACTGCCTACACGACCACCACCAGCACCTACACCCTCACAATCTATACAATAACCACATCACACCACTGCTAAAATATCTACCACTGCCTACACGACCACCACCAGCACCTATGCCATAACCACCACCACCAAGCAATCTCTGAAATTATTAACGACATCATTTCCTTTAGTGTCTTGCTAGAAGTCAGAAAAATACTACCCCAAATTCCCTAGAAAACAAACTTTCATTTGGTAAAGCCTATAGGAAATGTGACTGTTCAACTGCATCATGGGTATTTCATTTAGGACATAGTAAATATGGCTAAATAATAATATATCTGACTAAAATATCTGGCATGATTTCTCAGATGCACCCTTGGGCGTTTGTCACTGCAGCTAATCTGGAGAAACACTCAACCAAAGTTGGAAGTTTTCACGTCTTGAATATACTTTGAAATTTTATGCCTTAGAGAAAGCTCAGCTATCTAATATCTAGCTATCAGTGCAATTTATATTTTATAGAGCTTTATGCCAGAACTAACAAGAAAAATACACTCGGTTGGTAATTATATATTCATTGCAAAACAATCCATCATTTCCATGTGAATAAAGACCTTAGGAACACAATGGATTCCATAGTCAGCGGACACTCTATGATTGCAGTATTGTTGAATAACTCACAGTCGCTGGAAATACCATAGAGAGATGAAAAGGAATGTAAAAGACAAAATCACTGACATGCAAGTCCACACACCAGAGGCCCATTAAGCTGCTGGCTCATCTCCCAATATTCTACAAATCTTCAGCTACATCTGCCCCCAAACATCCTAAAGTTTCTTATGGTCTTTCCAGACAGCTCAAAAAGACAGTTCCATCTGTATTTTCTTAAACATGGGAGGAGGGAAGTCCCTAAGACATCCTTAGAGTCCTCCATCATTCCTAGGAGAGGTCAATATAATCAAAACAGAGTTCAAATCAAATATTCAAAGATATATTCCTCTCTCAAAGATGATATATTCAAAAACAACCTCAGTGTTTATGAACACTTCAAACGATAACATACCAAACCCTGTACCTGATTATGCCCCCCGCCCTTCTCTGCTTCCAAACTAGAAAGCCAAAGGGTCTAGGACCCCATAGAGATTCTGGGCACGTTCAGCCTTCAAAGTGTCAAAAGGCCCTCACAGATGCAGCGATGCCTATTTTCCTCTGGAAACCAGAGGTCAAGTGTACAATGGGAGCTACTGGTTCATAGCTCCCTCCTTTTGTACCTCAACTTGCTATATCTCTTAAACAATCACCCTGGATAAATACTCACTTAAAAAAAATACTCTATAAGACCGGAAGCATGGAGAAGATGAGAAAGACCTTTCTCCATGTGATCTTTTGTAGGCAGCAAAAGTTTAGCTCAAGATACTGCACCACTAGAATACCACACTGGGTTCATCTTACTGTTCTTTCTGTGGTGATCACCAAGCTTAGGGGCCACCAAGGGAACAAAAAGAGGGACACGACAACCTGTTTCAACAACAGGAAAAGGCACACGTGTAACAGATATGGTGAATGTGTCACAGAGCGCATTCCCCAGCTTCAGTGGACGTACCTTAAGGACAATCTTATTATCTGAAGTTGGTGTCCTCCCCACCCACAGTGCGAATTTGCAAGGGTCTCCTTCAACGTGCTCTGTGACACCCAGCTCTGAGGTCTGGAGAAAAAAAGACAATTACATGATTAGGCGGGATATAGAACAGAGAGCGAGGAAGTCATCTTTGGTGACTCATGGTCAAGCTCCATTGTAACGACAGTTTGTTTACGCTGATACACAGCCCTTGGGTCTCATTTCAGTTCAAATGAGGACATTTTGTTCTTAGTCTACCCAAGAGTGGCTTCATCTCTTTCGCTTCCTCTGAGTACTTCTACCTGGAAATCCTGATGCAGGTCAACAGGCCAAGTCAGAAAAACCAAAATAGCTGAAAACTCTTATTATCTGGAAAATCAAGAGTTGACTATTTTCAGCCTTGTAAACACTAAGATGAGTCTGTCCTAGTTGTGACCAAGCTGCCGCCATGAATTTTCATTATCGAAGCAACTTCACAGAAGACAAACGGTACTTTAAAGCTCAGTTATTTTCCAATGTGCTTATCAACAGCATTAATGTACAGTAGTTCACCAATCATTTTAAGGGCAAAGAGACAAACTTTCTGTCTGTAGTTACATGCATTTGCAGGGGTGGAGATACAGGTCAACATCTTCATCCCCCCTTCAATAATCAAGTTCATCCCAATGCATTCTCTCCCTTCCAGCAAGGGAAATGATTCATAACCTGGCCTCTGAGAGAACCTTAACTTTTAAAAGATAAATTAAGTGAAGATGTATCAGCTTCTAAAACAGACCAGAGTGGTCTCTAAGGACTGATTAAAGCCAGCTAGTGAAATGGCTAGCCAGGAATGCTGCATTTTTTCTCTGCAGTTACAATATGATCTAAAATGATGTCAGGCAGGCTGTGGGCCAAAAGACAATCTCAAGCAGGACACAAGCCAAGGAAAATGGTATGAAAGCCATTAGCTTGAATGTGTAAACTCCAGGTGATTATTAAGATGATTTCTACGCTTGGTCGTATTCTATTGTTCCAGGACTTTGATTAACATGAGGATATCACAAAAATGTGTAAGTTGTCCAAATTCCAAGTTTCTACCAACATGTATAAGTGATCTGCCACATCTGGTGAAGAAACCGAATTCTCATGCACTTTCTGTTCTCCAACAGTGATTTTTCCTCCCCCTGCCTGACCCTGCCCAGAAATTCTGTGTTGAGAGCCCTCTGAGGTATTGCCCGTGAAGGGGAGGCAGAGCTCAGGGGACCTGGAAGTTGACACCCGCTCGAGACTTTTCTGAGCACTGACTCGTGGTTTATAGAGACTTGGGTGGGGCTGCTAACCTGTGGAAAAAAGAACCAGGTTATATCTCTCTTGCCAGGAAGTACATGACAAGTTAAAGGTAAATGCATCGCTGTATCTGTCAAGCACGGCAGAGAGGCTGTCTCTGGGTGGAAGTCGGGGGATGGAGGGCATGTGGATCTTTAAAGTGATTTTGCTTATACAATTTTCTCTAATAATCATATTTTGCTGCTGTAAAGAACCGCTAAGATCATCTATTTTTCTTAAATTTATTTTTAATGAAAAAAGTCAAGCTTCCTCATTAAGAGCCAACATTAAGACACCTGTAAGGCTGCTTAAAGGCTGCTTAAGTAAATTCCAATGCTGGTGAATGAAACATTAATTATAATGATGTGAGAACTTACTTAACCACAATCTGATATGCTTGATTTATCTATAAAGCTAGTTAAGACACCCAGGAGATAAATAATTTAATTTCACTTATAAAGTGTTCTCTTATCCCATAGTTAGATCTTACATAATTTAGAAAAAACCAAGTTTCCTAAACTTAGGGATGTTGACACTCACAAGCGCCCTCTAGTGGATTCAGGAATGTTAGAATTTGACTGAAGATGAAAATGGGACAATTTCAGATGATAGTTCAGAACAGTTTGGGAGGTTAAAACCGAAGGCAACCAACGCTAATTTTTCTCTACCCATAAAAAAACTGCAATTGTGTCACCTTTAAACTTACAATTCTGAAGGCCTGTACTTACAAACAATTTGCTTTTATAAAGGTACTTGCTTCTGCCACTGGAATCTTTTACTTCTTTACTAAACACCAAGGACATCTCAAACAGGAAGAGGTGCCGCTCACGGCCCTTTCGGATTAAGGTTTTGGGGTCCCACACTTGGAAGGATTCCTGCAGGATCAGCTCTCCCTGAGACTCAATGTTCTCATCGAACCCTAGGACGTGAAGAAAAGGCACAGTCAATTGAAAGGAAATTAACAACGATGCAGGACTGCGTTACGGCTGCTTAAACATTTGTAAGAGGCCCATCGATTAAATCCCAGATGAGAGTTTCCCATCTGGGCCTTGGGCTCCAGTCTCCCTAGCACTGACAGAGGATAATTCTTCCTAGAAGACAGCCTTGCATGTATTCCGCACCCCGTTCAAAACAAACGCAGCCTTATTCTGCAAGTCCTCCTTCTTCACCATCTGAGACCGGCTTCAAGCACCCCATCCTTCAGTGTCCCTCCCACACTGCTCGCAGCTTTCCTCCCAGCTGCCCCATCCAGGATGGCTCACCGACCCTGACCCCCGACCCCCGACTTCCACTCTACGTCCTGAGCCTCGGCTTCCTCAGCCCAGAATGTCCTTCCTGGACTGCTCTCTGCAGTCCCAGCGTTTCTTCCAGACCCTTGTCTGGCCTTCCTCCTGGGAGACATCCCTGGTTCCCTGAGGAATTCTCTCTCCTTTAGACACAAAACTGTTGAAGTGAGTCAGTGGCGCTCTGGGCGCGGGCCGGCTTTCACCGCTGCTGTCTCTCATGGCGTGGTGGATGCGGGGCAGGGGCAGCTAGTGATCTCCTGCCCTCTCTACCAGCAGAAGCCCCTCTGTCTCCGTGGCCGCTCAAGCCAGCCTGCATCTCCCAGCATCCTGTGGGCCGGGGCAGCCACAGCCACGCCCACCTATGCCCGGGGCCGCAAGTGTCTGCCCCGAGCGCTGGCCCCCTCCCCGGCGGCCTGCCAGATGGGAGTTTTGACCGGGCCTTGACACACCCTGCACACCTGGCCACCCAGAACAACACCCGAGGAGTGGAGAGAGAGATCGGCCAGAGAGAGCCAGAGGCCCAGTGACCCCATGAGGGCTGCCCGCCTGCTCAGGATTTTACATCAGAGGAAGAAAGGTGTTCTGGCTTGGCCCCTGATTCTGAGGGGACGGGGTGTCTCTGCAACAATCGGGAGTGCCTCTGCCGTCACCAGTAAAACGGTTCAATGCAGCCGACGGTGACGACACAGGCCAGCACAAGCTTTGGGGCAGGAGTACTGCTTAAAATAACTCTCGAGTAACCTGACAATAAGAGTTAAGCTATTACAAAGAAAAAGCTTTCTTAGACAGAAGCAGTCAGGGAAATTATGCTCATGATGATAATGTTTAATTAAGCATATTTATCCGATTCTCTCTTTACCACGCTGCACATCTGGCTCGGCTGCATGGGCAGGGAGGTGGTACCTGCTTCTGCAAGGCTCCAGCAAGTGATGCAGTGGATGGAGAGATGGGGAGGACATGAGCCCCGGGGGGACCATGCAATCCTGGGGGGGTGGGTCTACCTATCCTTCCACCTGTCCATCTACCACGGAGACCGGGTGCTCCTGGGGTGCAGAGCGGAGTGGCTGCAGACAGGCTTGTAATGACGGGGGAGCATGTCGTGAGCTCCTCGAGGGAAGCAACGAGACCAATTTTTGGAAAGAGAAGGCCCCGTGCCTCCACCGGTGACTCCTAACTGAGCATGGAGGGGCAAGGACATGCGGATGGGGGCGGAGCAGCGTCGGCGGGGCGGGGGGCCTACCTTCCAGCATGCTGAGGTGCATGGCATCGTTGGCCCGCTTAGGCACGCTGAGCATCACCTCCAGCCCATCCTTGATCTCCCCCTTCCCCTCCTCGCAGCACGTGAGCAGCTCCTGTGGGAGACCAAGACCGTGAGATGTTCCACTAAGGAGAACAGAAATCACAGAGTTTGTGAAAATCCGTGATGTTTGTGGTAAGAACAGATGTGGTCAACTGGGCAGAGATTCTCATAAGGGAATGCAGGATAAATCTGAATTGCCTCTTTAGCCAGTGGATGGAAGGGTTTGTCCTGCTCAAGTCAGGATGTTTCTTAGGCTTCAGAGGAAACCAAATGCAGTCATAGTTGAAGGTGAGTTTAGTGTACATGTTAACTACTGAGCCTCAAAAATGACAAACAATTTAATCAGGGTAGCAAAGCACAGTCACCTAGAGGTTACACTCGAAGGTGAAGTCAGAGTCCAGTGAGTCCTGCTCTGCTGGCCACAGGATCCAGCACAATCCTGAGCTCTATCTGCCTGCAATGCAGGAGACCCAGGTTCAATCCCTGGGTGGGGAAGATCCCCTGGCGAAGGGAACAGCACTCTATTCCACCCTTACTCTTGCCTGGAGAATTCCATGGACAGAGGTCTCCGGCGGGCTCAGCCTAGGGGACTGCAAAGACTTGGACACAACTGAGCCACTAACACATACACAATGTCCCCCTACTTTGGAGCTGCCCCGTCTCCAGCAGGAACTGAATGGCTGTCCAGGTTTCTATAGGGAAACACTTCTTCTCTGTGCTGGGATGTTCAGAAAGCGCTAATGACTGCAGGATGCCTCCCCAGGGAAACAACATTTCACATCTATGTAGGAGAATACTTGTCTTAGAGGAATGACAGCAAGGACCACAGAGTCACATTCTAAAGGGGCCAAGGTGTTTTCTCCCCGTGTATTAATGACTGTTAGCAGTCAGCATCCAGAGGGGCCAAGGTATTTTCTCCCCGTGTGTTAATGACTGTTAGCAGTCAGCAGCAACAGCCTTCTGTGTCCCGTGTTCAGCAGGAGGGTGTGGCACTGCCGCTGGCTTTAACCACACCCTGGAGGGTCCAGGGCAGTGGTCCCCATCCTTTTTGGCACCAGGTTTTGTGGAAGACACTTTTCCCATGGACGAGAGTTGGGGGGCGGGGGGCAGGCGGGGTGAGAAGAATGGTTTCGGGATGATTCAAGCACACTGCAATTACTGTGCACTTTATTCCTATGATCATTACATCAGCTCCACCTCAGATCATCAGCCATTAGATCCTGGAGGTTGGGGACCTCTGGTTTAGGGCAAAGCAGCTGCCCAACAGACCCCTGTTCTCACGGCCAGATGATGGGCACCGCTTATTCTGAGCCGCTTGGCATTAAGGGCTTTAAAACTGCCACGTGCTGAGGCTGAAAACCCCCTCATTGGGGAGCTCAGCATAGCTCATGATTGCTCAATGGAAGAACCCCCGGGCAGAATCAAGTCAGGTTTATAAATTAAAGCAGCAGCTTAATAGTGAATGACTAGATGTGAGGTCACTGAGGCTGAGATCTTTACTAGAACCACATGTGAAAAACAAAAGCCATCAATCTTGAGGACACTAAGAGGTAAACTGCCTTTGCAGAATTAGAAATCAGAGGGCAAATGTGAATATAAACAACTTAGCTTCCTGACTTCTCTTGCACATTTATAGCAACCACATATTTCTGCTGTGGTGGTCATAAAATCCCCTAATGGGAATCTGAGATTCTGAAAGCGCAGGAGAGCTTTCTGATAGGAGAATGCCATAATGGGGTCCTGTCACAAAAGAATGTAGCCCCTTTGACTGCCTGTAGATTTGCTTTTTTTAAATTAACAACAACAAAAAGTCAGTAAGGGTTTTGGACATTCAAAACTTCATCTTCTGTATCTCTTTTATATCCAGAAAAATTACAAGATCCCCTATTGTGTTAGGGCTGAACTGGGGACATAATCGGGTTCATGAAACAGTCTTACTGGGATAAATGGGTGTTGGGTACGTTCTAATGCTTAGTAATGTTCACCAGCTAAGGAAACAGTGGGGTAGAACATCATGAGGTGAAAGTTGTAAATTAGTTTTCTTGTAGGCAAGAAAATGTCAATTATATACAATAAATCCTATAATAACTCTTACCACAAATTCTAAGCTTTGTTTGTTTACCATTGTATTGTCAAAACTAATTATTATTTGACTTTTACAAGTGCAATTTTAATTATGATTATTCACAACCAAAAAACAGCAAGGTCAGTTTGACAGAAATCATAGCAATGGCACTAAATTATCCAGAATTGGCACTAAATCATTCTCTTTCCTTTCTCAATCTTATGTTAGGGACTAGGATCAGTCATCAAAGTTCAGGTGCACAGTTAAGAAATATACTCTTATTTACCTGATACACTGAGAAATCAGTCAGGGCAAAAAATGGCAATGAATTAAAAAATAAAATTAATTTGCTAGATGTTGTTTCAAAAACTTAGAGTACTTTAGATAAATAAAACAATGTCAAAGTGGCAACACACCATGTGTAACATTTTGTAGGTTGAAGATGCTTCATACATACTTTTAAAAGGAGCTGATATTTCGTTATTCGCTGAACTGGTTTAATAAGGTAGGAGGAAATGGAATTGGCTAATCCGTGCCGCTGCTGTATTTCCTGTATTCAAAAAAGAATACACACACCACTGGGAGGTCAGACAGGAGAACTAAAAATCTACATTATTTACCCGCATGATGAAATCACACAAACTACTTTTTCTATAAATATACAGAAATCTCTATTGCTTCTTTTAATAAACTCAACATAAAAATAGCAAGTGTCAATCATCACTTTGAGCCCTGAAGACACAGGGTCTCCCCTGCACTACAGGCCTTCACGTGCAGAGGTCAAGCAGGGAGGCCGACCACTCCCCGGCCTGCTCTCTGGGCCATCACTGTGCCCGCCCCCGTGGCTGTCACTGTGCCTGCCCGCCATGGCCATCACTGTGCCCTGCCCCCGTGTGGCCATTACTGTGCCCCAAGCCCTGGGCCATCACTGTGCCCGCCCCCGTGGGCCATCACTGTGCCTGCCCGACATGGCCAGCACTGTGCCCGCCCCTGTGCGCCGTCGCTGTGCCCCGCCCCCATGGCTGTCACTGTGCCCGCTCCCCCAGGCCGTCACTGTGCCCCGCCCCCCGGGCTATCACTGTGCCCGCCCCCGTGTGGCCATCACTGTGCCCGCCCCTGTGTGGCCATCGCTGTGCCCACCCCCCTGGGCCATCTCTGTGCCCGCCCCCCGGGCCCTCACTGTGCCCGCCCCCCTGGGCCCTCACTGTGCCCCGCCCCCGTGTGGCCATCACTGTGCCCCGCCCCCATGTGGCCATCACTGTGCCTGCCCCCTGGGGCCGTCGATGTGTCCACCCCCCTGGCCCTCACTGTGCCCCGTCCCCCATGGCTGTCACTGTGCCCGCCCTACAGTCAGACTCTCTGGCTATAGCTCCTGAAGCTCCAGCCACATGTGCACCCTCGTCACAGACCACATCCCAGCCCTCTCTACTGGAGGCTTCCTTCGCCCTCACCATAAGGAACTCTCTCCTGTCTGCTCTCCTTTTCACAACAAACTACTGTATTTCCAATCTCTTAGCTCTTGGCTTCCTATTTAGGCCACAGGGTTTTTAAACGACTTTGATTCTGAACATTATGTGTGCCACAAGCTCTCATTGCTTCTTAGGCCTTAAATAATTCTAACTGCACAGGGCCATGGTGGTGGGCTCCACATAATGGCAAAGACCCAGGGTTGTGTGAAATACTGGAAGGAAAGGGCCACCCTGGGCTGAGAGTGGGCTTCCTATTCACCCACCAAGGGCCGTGTAACTATTGGTCATGAGAATGACAACTGAGAGAGGGCCATCTACAGCCAGGGCTCTACTTCAAAGACAGAGGCTAAAGTTTACTCTAATTTCCCAGACTTTCAGAGAACAGCAGATGATCACAGGTGGCCATGTACAAACGCGAGCATGGGAACAAGTCTAATAACCTTGTGGACTCACACACCAAATTACATCTAACATTCGAAAGTACCTTATCTTTAATCAAAACAAAAGGTGTTTGGCACATCTGACTATGTTCTGGAAACCCCCCCAATCACTTTATGTATCATACGACTCCATCTTTTTTGTTCTAAACAACCTCTCTGTAAAATCTTTCCAAAAAAATAAACTATGTTTACACCCACGACAATATAATTAATGAACCTCCCAATGGTCTGAGTTGTTACAGTGCCATTTGTAAAATTTTACTGGTAGGCTGCTTTTGGAAATTAAGTACATCATGAAATTGAAATGGGAAAAATAAGTGATTAAAAATATCTAAAATTATTTCTGTTTTATAGAGGAGAAAAGATGATTAGCTTCATATGTACTCATATGTACAATATTACAAATAAAAAACTAGTGAGTATATATAAATGGTAAGTAAAGACATATATACACATGTGCATGTTACAGTCTGAAATTTTTACAGTACACAGAGCTTGCAATACTATAGAAAAATATTTTAAAACCATAAGTATAAGAATACTCCACTTTTGATAGATAAAAATGATATCAAACTAATTAGGTGAAAGTTATGAGTCAACCTACATTTAATGTACACCAAAAGCAACTTAGAAAATACCACAGCTTTTTTTTTAGTAATCTATTACTTACATCAAAGTAGGATCCTGCATGCTCTAATATCAGCTGAGTAGAATCAGGCTTATTTTTGCAATATGTGACATACATCTGAAACTTGTCTGCCTATAAACAAAAAGAAAATTAGACTAGTATCCCTTTCAAATGGCAGTAAGTCAAATTATGACAAACTTTTTATGTAAAAAGAAGCTGGATATGTAAATGAAATTCAAGCCTCCAATTTAAGAAAATTTCTAAAGAAAGACATTAAAATAAGAAACACGTCCTGTGATAGGACACACGTCCAGAAACCTCCCCTGGCCCAGCGAGTCAGGACGGAGCCCCAGCCTCTCTTCTTACAACAGAGGGTGCAGACCTGAGCATCACACTTAGCAGGGCCTGTCACCAGGACTCATAGTTACATAGGAATCCCCAAGGCCATGCAGAGGCCTGGCATATTCACTCAACGTTCTATACCAAGCCAGCACTACTGCCAATGAAAGTCAGTTCCACAGTAATAACTAGCTGGAGAACATAACTCTTTGGAGGTAAAGTCTGCTTTTCTGTCTGCAGACACCAGGAGAAAAGGATGCCATTTGAGAAGTGGACAGCGTTCCTTCTAACGTCCGTCAAAGCCACCAAACAGTAGTGACAGAACAAGCTGCTGAGGTTTCATTACCCAGGTTACAAAGCAGTGTCCCACGTCCTCCGGCAACTGCTCATATTTTTCCAGCTCTTTTAGGAATATGCTGCAGAGAGTAAAAACGGTATAATATTATTAAGGTGTCCTAAAGCATTTTACGAGTGAGATGACATGCCAGGAACGAGACCAAGCATACCATGAATTTAGGCAAAGTCTGAATTGCATCATTTTAATCAAAAGCAGTGAAAACTGTATCATTTAGGTTTTAGTTTAACAAAATGTGCAGCAAGAGCTATGAACTGGGATAAGTTACTTTGACTTTCATACAATTAATTAGTTCAGCCTTCAGATACTTTCTGGGCTTCCCTTGTAGCTCAACTGGTAAAGAATCTGCTCATGATATGGGAGGCCTGGGTTCAATCCCTGGGTTGGGAAGATCCCCTGGAGAAGGGAAAAGCTATCCACTCCCAGTATTCTAGCCTGGAGAATTGCATGCACTCTATAGTCCATAGAGTCAGACACAACTGAGGGACGTTCCCTTTCACTTTCAGATACTTTCCAGTAGAATCGTTACCCCAGCTGTTCAGAAGATGCGTGCTAAGTCACTTCTGTTGTGTCTGACTCTTTGCAACCCCCAAGACTGTAGCAGCCCAGGCTCCTCTGTCCATGGGATTCTCCGGGCAAGAATACTGGAGTGGGTTGCCATGTCCTTCTCCAGGGGATCTTCCTGATCCAGGGATCGAATCTGCTGTCTCTTATGTTTCTTGCAGTGGCAGGCGGGTTCTTTACCACTCCTGCCACCTGGGAAGCCTGATACGTTTAGTAGCAAAGGATATAGTTTCGGGGATACTCAGTTCAGAGAACCAGTCAGGTCTTCGTGTCTTTGCTGGTGGTGGGGTGGGGGGCAGAGAAGCGAGGAACACCCTGCCGGCTCTGGCCCAGCACCATCTTTCTCGGGTGATTTGGGGTGCACAGACTCCACCTAAAGATGCTGCTGCTGCCTTTTTTTTTTCTCTCCTTTTTCGACTTTTAAAATAAAATCATGCTCCTCCTCTGGCCAGTGGCAAGTGCACTTTACTTTGGTCACACTACGCATCTGTTCTGTCCTCAGTTCCTTCCTCCTTCTTATTAGGAAAGACCAAAAACATCAGCCAGCAGCCCGTGGAGGCCAGTCCTTTCTTTGAACCCTAAGAAGTAACTGACGGGGCAGCTGACGATACGGCTCGAGAGCAGCCAGTGTGCCTACGAAATGGCTTCGGCTTTCCAAATCTCATTTCTATAAAGAGTGAATTCAAATAGAAAGTCGAGTCTCTGTTAAAAACAGTCTCAAGAATGTCTGTCCTTGAAGCAAGACTGGCAGGCTTCCTTCAAATTCCAACAGGATCCCTGGAATCTATGTGTATTCGACTGGAAACTTGCATTTGTCATGGTACTTCAGCATAGTACCTAGACTTCCAGAGTCGCTAACAGGGTCCCTACAGATGAAGCCACTCACTTATTGTGAAACTCGTAGATCTCCTGCATGTTCCCGAAGATGATGAGCTCTTTGTTTACAATGCCCGGGGGGATCTCCTCCACGCCGCTGGTCATTTCCCACAGGTAGGTCTGGCCGGGAGGGAAACAGAGAGGGTTGGACAAAAGCCCTGAGCACATCTCCAAGAAACGGCTACTTCTGCTCTCCATCAATACACACCCAGAGTTAATGTCTAGCTAAAAATGTATCTTAAGAATGAAGCCTCTTACAAAACAACATGAGAAACTATTACTAAGACAAATCTCAGTTGTTATTAATATTTGAGCATACAGTCTATTCTTTTAGACTCTAAATATACTCCCAGCTTCAAATCTGGGGATTAAGCTGCTCCTCAAGGTATGAGGAACATTCGTTAAACTACGGAGCATCAGCGGCTAGTTGTAATCGGTAGGCGTGTCTCTCTGAAGCTGCTGTAAAATTCTACCGAGAGAATGTCAGCCAGGCCGTCATGTGATAAATGAAACGAGAGGATTAGCGCTGTTATCATCTCTGTAATGAGCGAAAACATGCCTGGAACTTCACAGAAGTGCAGAAACACGCAGAGAGGGCCGCCTGTGCACACTTTCAATCTCAAAAACAACAACGAAACGGGCGACCAGTTTAAGAATTCAGTAGATAAGAATAAATAGCCTTGGCCATCTCCTGTGGACCGAGGAGCCTGGCGGGCTACAGTCCATTGGGTTGCAAAGAGCTGGACATGACTGAAGTGACTGAGCACATACAAGAATAAACAGCAAGACTGTATATACCCCATCTAAACAAACAAGCAAAAAAACTTACTTACATCCATACACTCCCGGAGGTCTCTTACGTAAGCCTTTTCAGTTTGAATTAGCTCAGCCATTATGAACCTTAAAGCAGAGGAAGACAAGTAACCAGTTTAATTCACAGTCAGGACACAGGCTCATTTTAACTATTCACTTTTAGGGTTTATGAAATAATAAGGTGATTTTAAAAAGCTTTAGCCAGTGATGTGTTCTGGAAGATTAAAACAAGAATGAGTCAAAGACTAACAGTGCCCAGTCACCAGGTCAAAGAAAAAAAAACATTTTGGAAAAAATTTTGCTACGGTACCCAGTGATCAGGGTTTCTCAACTTGGCAGCGTTGATGTTTGGGGCTGGACGATGCTTTGCTGAGGGCTGGCCTGGGCACTACAGGACGCTGAGCGGCACTCCTGGTCTCTGCCCCCAAGATGCCAGTAGCGCTTCCCCCGCCCCACTAGTCGACAACCCAAATGCCTCCACATACTGCCCAATGTCCCTCTAGGGGGAACAAAGCTAGCCCCGACTGACAACCACTGGTTTAGAGCCATCTTTGGTCTCTATTAATACTCAGTAGAGTTTACTAATTGGCAACTTTGAAACTTCAGCACTTGTATTATTAATTTCTCCTCCCCAGTATTATCACTCATGACCCACTGATGACAAATGATAGCAGAGCAAGTTGTCAACCCCATGAGACAGGGGCACAGGATAAAAACAAGACACTGTTTCCAAATCAGCTGATGTGGGCGCAGTGCACCCAGTGGGCACTGCTGCTGTGAACACGAAGCACATTCAGAGCAACGAGAAGTATTCACGCCGTTTGGTTTCAGAGCACACACAGAAACAAGCGTGCTTGTCCAAGTGACATTTCCTTCACTTCCTCACTGAATCCTGGCGGGCTCTTCGAGGCTAGCTTACTCTTTCCTGCGGGCAGATTTCCGCTTTTCCTCATTAAGTTCATGGGCAGCGTCTCGGAGTTTCACCTCTGAGCCGGGGATACTGGCCGGAACAATATCCAGCTGAAGACTTTTGCTCTGTGGAATAAGGGAGGCAGTGCACCTCTGTTAATTAAATCAACAAGCAGGACACAAAGACGCAGACGGTAATTTATCCCGCTGGCACAAAGCAATTTACCGATTTGTTGGAATCTGAAGAAATCCCTAGGGCTTTCTCCAAAGAGGTCCTGTATTTCTCCATCCGCAGAGAGAAGTCTCTGTACCTCTTATCCACGGCAGTGACACATTTTTTTATTTCTGCCGCATGGGCATGCCCCTTTTCACAAAAGCCGTCGGCCAGCTGTATCAATAGCTTCACTCTCTCTTTGGTTTGCTGCGAAAGAACAACAGGAAAAGTATTGTGAAGCAAATGCGTCCAATTGCTGGCAGCCAGAAACACAGTGGCAACTGGCCTGCGACTCTCTGAGCTCTGGACAGGAAAACGACCGCTGGGGAGAGACACTCAGACTGAACCCCCGCGTCCACACCAATTCACCTCCCCGTCCCCAGACTGGCTCCCTTGGTTTGCCTCTTTCCCCAACGAACGGCATTTTCACGACCTTGAAGGAAAAGTCTGGGCTCTGGACGGTGTCTTCACCTGGCAGACGCCCAGACCCTGCAGACTGAGCAAGCAGAGACTGGCTCGGGGTGGTGTCTGTGGTCCACGACCCTCCTCCTGTGAAGGCTGCAGGTACAGGGGACAGATACCCTCTGCCTCATGCTTCTCTATTCTGCGTCCCCAGTTAGACTGAAGGCCTGTTCAGGGCAGCAGCCATCGGAGATTTTCCTGAGGCCGTGGGGCCAAGGCATCTCCCCCACCCCACAGGCACCTAACCAACCCCCTGAAGAAGCGCCATGTCACACACTCATTTCTTCTTTAATTCTCAGGAGATAACGCAGGAGGAGTCACCACCAGGGAAGCTGTCTTCACAGAGGTATTTTAAACTTGCTCCCTGTGTGAAAACTCTCTCTCCAAAATAAATGTATTTCATTTTATATACACATTTGGAGAAGGAAGTGGCAACCCACTCCAGTCTTCTTGCCTGGAGAACTCCATGGACAGAATTCCATGGTTGGCTACAGTCCACAGGGTCACAAAGAGGTGGACACGACTGAGCGACTTTCACTTTTTCACTTTTCGTGTGCACACAGGAAAGATCTTTAAGTGAAGAATAACTCTTGCTTTTTAAAGTTAAGGATAACCATAAAAGAAGCGTTCTCCGTCCGTCCCTCCTTCTCTCTCTCTCTATATATATAACATGAACTTCGCTGGTGGGTTAATGGTAAAGAACCTGCCTACTAATGCAGGAGACACAAGAGATGTAGGTTCGATCCCTGGATCAGGAAGAGCCCCTGGAGAAGGAAACGGCAACCCACTCCAGTATTCTTGTCTGGGAAATCCCATGGACAGAGGAGCCTGGCGGGCTACAGTCCATGGGGTTGCAAAGAGGCAGATATGACCAAGCATGCACACACATACATATATTTAAATACATATGCAGAAACATATATATAGACATGGCAGTAACTCAAATCTGATTTTTCAACAGATTTTTTTTGTCACATCCATTGCATTTACTATTTCACTTATTATTATCACTAGATTTATATCCTTTGTTGTTACCACTTCATTCATTATCACTGCTTCGGCTTCCTTCAACATTCCCACTGACATGTTAAATGATTCCAGTTACTCTTCTGCTATGGAACCTGCTTTTCTCAGTTAAGTCATAAAGACTTTCTGGTGAAAGCCTAACATTCAGGAAGTTGACTTTAAAAAATTCCCCAAAGGAAGAAGGTCAGGGTTCAAAACCTGGATAAACTATCTCAGTTTGTACAATAAAAGTTTTGAGCAGAATTCACTAGGCAGCTTGCAGAGCCAGTTGTCAACAGCCTTAGACTCTACATGAGTGCCCTGGGCCTCCCGTGGGCTCTCCCACAGGGTCCAACTTGCCCAGCGCCCCTCCAGGCTTGCTGGCCTTCAGTTCTGTGCACCACGGCCCCTTTGGCCTGGAAAGCTGGTTCCCTGGACAGCTCTGTGGTTCCTTCATGTCTTTGCTCAAATAAAGGCCATTCTTAACTGGCCTCCCTGACTCTTAAAATTGCAGCTCACCTCCCTGCCCCAGGCACCTTCTCCCCATCTGCTCTGCTCCACCCTGCAGCATCAGTCTCCAAGGAGGTATAATTTACTTGTTAAGATCACTTTCTCTCTCCTGGTTAGAATGTACCCAGGGACATTTGCTTGTTTTGCTCATTAATATCTGACACGCCTTCTCTGTGTCTGGTACATGGTGGACATTTATCAAATATTTATTGAGATAATAAATTACCATTAGGGCCTTTACGCAAGTATATACACCTGTAACTTTAATTGGTGCAGTAATTACTTTTAACTGGCAAGAATTATGCAATATACAAGAAAAAAAAAAAACAAACACCCACTTGAAAAGTGAACTCAAGGGACATTACTGTCTCTGTGAAAAAAAAAATCACTATTGTGAATTATATAAAACTTGTTTATTGGAGAAATTGAGCAAAACTGACAACATTCTAAAAGTTTCTGGGCCCTTCATCTTGTGTGGAAATGAACTCATGTAGAGTGAGCTCAAAGGAAAATACCTGTCAAACAAACCTTCTGACTTGTTATCAGCACGATACCTTTCTGGTTAAGACAAGCCTAATTATATACCAAGGAGGTAAGAAGTCAAAGCTTCAGACCTAGAAGCATAAATTCCAAAAGGGATTTAAATTAGAAACATTAGTAAATTTTAATATCAGAGAGAATTAACATGACTGATGCAGGATTTTTTTAAAAATCAAATTGCCTAGAGGAGGTTTTCCAACCTTCTGAAAATCATAGAAAGGTGCTTTACCACCAGGTAAGCATTCCTTACATTCCCCTGATGTCAGAATGACATCAGTGGAGGGCACTGCAAACAGCTTATCCTTCAACAATTCAGGGGCTTGGGCACTGCCTCCTGGCTCGCTTTTCACACCACTGCCCCAAAGTGGCCCACACCCTAGGCTTCACTGGGATCACGCACTACTGTAGTACTTACCTGTCGAAAGAAATCTGAGTATAAGTGGACCCACACGGTTCAAACCCTTGTTGTCTAAAGGCCAACCGTGTATCTTTAAGGGGTTAAGAAAGTGGTTTCATGTTTTAAGTGGTGGGGACATAGAAGTAAAGATAAAAAGAGACAATTTGCCTACACTAAAACAGAAAACAAAAACCACCAAGAAACCAAAGGAAGATTTTCACATATGTCGAAAATACATCACAAAACAGACTGGTTGTCTATATGTGACGCCAATAGGCTGATTCTGATTCTATGAAACTCAACGCAGACCACAAGATTTCCCAGAGGCAAAGCCTGGTAGATCTATAAATCTTCCATGTATAAACTTCATTTAAACAAAAAATGCTAATCAGAGAGTCAAAGGCTTCTTGATGAAATCAACCACAGCCTATCAAAGATGGCAACCCTCGTCCCTATGGCTGTCTTTTGTTCTTATTGTTTAACATGCGTGTATATACATTTACTTATTCATCAAGTTACTGCTGGTTTGTCCGATCAGAACATGCAATCCATGAGCTCAGCACAGGGAGTAGCTCATGGTACACAGTAGGGGCTCAATAAATAATTGTTGAAAGAATGAATGGTGTGATCAAAACTAAGTAGAATGAATCTGCAAATCCATGAACCTTTTATAATATTGTATTTTTATTTTAATTTGTACTTTTTAAATGCATTCATGTATTGTATTTGAACTGTACTTGAATTTGTATACATTCAAAGTGTATTTGAATTCACAGAATTCAAAATTCAAAGGACACAGAAGGACACAAAGTGAAAAGTCTTCTCTACATAGGCCTGTTGCCTCTATCAGCTTTGTGCGCATGATCAGATCAGATCAGTCGCTCAGTCGTGTCCGACTCTTTGCGACCCCATGAAGCGCAGCACGCCAGGCCTCCCTGTCCATCACCAACTCCCGGAGTTCACTGAGACTCACGTCCATCGAGTCAGTGATGCCATCCAGCCATCTCATCCTCTGTCGTCCCCTTCTCCTCCTGCCCCCAATCCCTCCCAGCTTTATTACATACAAACAAGTATTTGTATGTATACATGTCATTTTCTCCCTTTCATTTTTTGCATGAATGCGTATGATAAGCACTGCTGGGCACCTGGTGCCTCTAACAACTCCTGCTTCTGCTTTACCAGCAGGACACAGCAGCCTCCTTGCTTCTGTAAAGAGATTTTTATGAAAGCAGATTTTTGTTTTTAAAGTGTACAAATGTTATAATTCGAACAACTTCATCTTTAGGCATAATCAAGAGACTAGAGAAAAATAAAGGCAGACTGAACGCTTAAGCCCACAAACTCAAAAGAGCCTCATTCGTGGTGTCCTCAGGTGACCAGAAGCCCGGAAATGATGCAGATTCAATGGTCTTGGACACTGTCTGGTCAAAGAAGGTGTCTGGCACAGGAGACTGGCAATCAGGGAGCCGTGTGGGGAGAAGGTGACAAGACTGTGAAGGTCAACCTAAGGCAGCGGGTCTCAAACTTCAGCATGCATAAAAACCACCTGGGGAGATGGTTAGAGATGCTGTGTGTCAGGGCCCGCTCCCAGCGAGTCCAGGTCAGTATGTGCGGTGCCTGGTGAGGACTGAAATCTGCTTCTAAGGAAACACCCAGAGCCTGGATGCAGGTGGTGCGTGCAAAGCATTCTGAGAAACTGCTGCCTTGAGTTGCCAAGGAATCAAGGTGAGCCTTAATCAGACGGTGAGGCGAGGCTTTATTTCCATTAACCCTGAAAACGTGAGATTGCTAATTATGTAACTACTGGATTGGAAGATGTCATGTTAGAGCAAGAAGAAAGTTTCTCTATATAACAAGAGAAAAATGACTTCTTAGGAGATAGTAAGACGGAGGGGGACAGGTGAGCAAGGGCCTTACTTCAACACGAAAAACTAAATGACTTCTCCCAGCACCACAGCGAGAGTTGTCTGATGAAAAAGAAAAGTAGCCAGAAACCAAAGAAAAAAATGCTAAAAAAATAAAAAGTGCGAGTTGCTCTTTTCAAAATCCATGAGTTCCTCTTAGCAAAAAGAATTCCGTATACCCAATAGATGAAACAGCTCTGTGTATTTGGAAAATAAAAAGGTCAAATTTCACCTATGATTTTAGATGTTTATTTTTTTTACAAAATGTGAGCCAAAAATATGCCTCTTACTGCTCATTCTTCCAAAAACCACAAGCCAAGTTTGAGGAAAAGGAAAATTTAGGAATAATGGGAAAGCCCCTTTGTACAGCCTCTACTGGTGGCACAAAGCTACCACGATGCTCAGTCCTAGACGGTGGCATTCGCACCCCTGTGTGCAGGGTGCGTCCCCCAAGTTGTGCAGAACGGCTGTCTGGCTGCACATGCGGCCAGCAGAGCACAGCATTCACGGGGATTTAAGTTGAGGCAAAGAAGCAAAACTTCAATCTACTTGAGTGGTATCTTAGGCATTTTCTTTGTATCTTTATAACCGGAGGATACTCAAGAAACAAATAAAAATCATCAAATGCACACAATAACTGTATTTATTATCCAATTACTAACAAAAAATAACAATTACACAGCCAAAGCCGTGCTGGAGCTAGAGGAAGCGAAGGCAAAGACGTGATGCTTACCTGCAGAGGCAGCAAAGGCCAGCTCCCCTCAACTGAGCAGGCGGGAGCCCCCTCGGAGCACCCGTGGCCCCTCTGGGTGTAAACCCCCACTGAACACCAAGGCTACTCGCCGAGCCCCACTGGACTGTGGGCTCCTCCAGAACAGAGACCGTCGGTTCCCACAACCCAGAATCCAGAGGCCGAACGAAAAAATGAATTTACAGCTTGTGGTGGGGGCGGGGCCCGGGGGAGCAATGCCCAGGGAAGATTAACGGGAAGTCAGAAATCGCTACAGAAAGTGTGAAAAAGTACAAGTCGACATGATACAAAGTAGCTGTTGTCATCCTAAATGATTTAAAAATTCCCCATTGATATGTTCTCAAAGCCAAGTTAAGGGCCACCTGAGAAAATCAATCTTCTTACCTTACAGGTAGACTACTCTTTAACCACAATTGCTACCCAGCTTGACCACTGATTTTCTACTCTTAAATCTGAACTTATTTCCAACTTTTTCTAAAACCTTAAAATCATCCAAAACAGAGGTGCTTCTGAAAACTGTACGAAGAATGCATATTCAAAACTCTGAAAAACAAAAATACCACCAGTTGAGAAGATAAGCCTAAAAACCTCAAAAATGTTTTGTGGTTTTTAAAAAAAGGAATTAGCCCTGCAAATATGTATTTGAATTGAGAAAATATTCATGCCGATGTGTGAATTCTTACATACTTGCTTAAAAATTCATAGTCATACGTGCTGTCTATGCCATAGAGTTGTATTTAATTCTGCAGGGAAGTGAAAATGCCTCCAGTTGTATAAGCCTATGAATAGCTACTGACATAAACTGTGCCAACCATCAAACCCAGACAGCCAGGCATGATGCTACTGTATCCGGGTGCGATGCTACTGTAACAGTTTTCACTGCTTAAGACAAGGAAAGGAAACACCCACAGGACCCGCCTAAGTCAAGCTGGGAACACCAGCATTCCGTAAACATAGCAAGTACTTGGAAAATACCTTGGGAAATAAAACAGAATGAAAATAAGAGAAGAATAACGAAAAGGACCAAGAAGCAAGAAAAAATAAAGGATGTTGTAGGGCTTTCCAGAAAATCAGAGGAACAAGAGGAAACAGATAAATGTAGGCACAGGTGGGGACAGCATGAAAAGGGCTCAGAATCATCCCTGAATTAAGGTCTAACAGCCCCTCTGGCTCACCCCGTTCCTCCATTTTATAAGGCACGTCTTCAACAACATTTTTAAGACCTTATTTATACAAAATAGGCTTCCCTGGTGGCTCAGATGGTAAAGAAGTCTCCTGTGTGGGTTCAATCCCTGGGTCGGGAAGATCCCCTGGAGAAGGAAATGGCAACCCACTCCAGTATTCTTGCCTGCAGACTCCCATGGACATAGGAGCCCAGTGGCTACGGTCCATGGGTCACACAGAGTCAGACATGACTGAGCGTGCACACACATGTGGTTCGAGGTTATCTGGGCAACACCTGGCAGCCACTCAGGCCTGGGGCCGCCGCAGGCTCACCTTGGCGGTGATCTGGAAGTCCTCATGCTCCTTCAGCAGCTCCTGGGTGTGCTGGATGCTTGAGCCCGTGGACGTGTGGGTGGAGAGGTAGAACTCCCCGCTGTCGTGGATCCACTCCAGAGCCTAGACGTGGAAGGAGTGGGAGAGAGTTCAGGCCTTGGCGGTGGTGAAGCAAGGCCCGGCTTCCCAGCATCTCATTTAAACATCCGCAGGCCCGGGCTGGCCCGCCAGCTAGAAATGCTCCCTCAAAGAGAGACGAGAGTCTCAAGCGTGTAACTTCCTTCCAAAAGGAGAAGAAAAAGTTGACATTCTGGAAAAATGGGATCGTGTCACTTGGGCATCCACAAGGCCTAACAAGTTCAAGTGTTTCTTACGACCTTGGGCCTAAAGGACCGTAAACGTGCAGTGAACATCATTCCTCAGGAGTACTGACACAGCGTGCATGAGGTCGGAGACCTGGAACTGCTGAACACTGACATTCACATCAAGGGACTTGAGAACCTTCCTGGGGAGTTCTAACTAATAAAAAAAAAGAAAGAAAGAAAAGAAAGCAGGAGCAAAGGCCCAACTTTCAAACGTGCAGCTTGAGGCCTTTCTCCCTGTTCCCGCCTTCAGTGGGCCCTCAGGCAGCACCCACTTGGCTTTTGGGGGCTCCCACAGAGGAGCCTCCTCATTACGTGTAAGATGCTCTGGGCCAGGCTGAAGGAAGCCGAGGCTCAACCTCCTGGATGGAGGAGAGAGAGATGATCCCCCCTGGGGAGAGGGGGGCTGGCCAGGCTCAGGCTGCAAGAGAAGGATACAGTCTAACTCCTACTCACTCCTTCATGTTTTTAGATGGAAGCAGTTTTTCCCCTTCTTCCCCTTCTACGGGCCTACATCGCAAATGAAATCAAACTTGCTTAAACATACGCATCTAAAAAAGGAACACTATAGAAAAAACATATAAAAGCAAAAATGCTTTCATATCGGCCCTCATAATCTCTGGGTCCAGTGTGATTTGCTGGTCTAGCAACAGAAACATCACTGTCTCTATTAACACTTATTTTTGGAAAAAAAAAAAAAAAAAAAGCCACAACCCAGAAGACTTGCTGTGCACCATGCTCGCTGAGAATTTACTTTTGTTTTGCCGGAGTGAGGCTATTCCACCTTGAAAGCAATGCTGACACTGAATCAAGGCAGAAACCATGGAGGTCAGTTCCCTCAAAGGTCCCTAGCGGTTCTGCTCACAGAGGGAGGGGTGCCTGAGTGTCTACCACGTAGGCAGGTGCTGAGGGGGGCGGTCGGGATGGGAGAGGCCAGGGCCCTGTCCTTGTGACCTGGAGGGACTCCCGGGCTGAGAAGGGATGGGCTGGGAGGGAAGGGCCCTGGGCAGGGGGAGGCTGGAGGGGGACGCGGGGAACCTTGGGGGTCACAGGGCCTGGGTCTTTGGCCTGGAAGTGAATGGGGTTGCTGTATGGAAAAGGGGTTGGCAAGGAAGCAACACAGGTTAGCAAACTGGCCCAGAGGTGTAGACAGGACACGGCTGGGCTGGTTCCCGAGCCGGCTCAGACGGGGAGAGGGGAGGGCAGAGGAACCCGATGAAGGGGTGGGGACGGGAAGATGAGGGGAAGGCAGGAATCAGGGAAAACACGGGGGGGCATGGCACGTGGGGAGCCTCAGGTCCACTTCGGCTTTGGTTAAGGCCACAGTGGAGACAGGCCAGGAGGGAGGTGGGGTCTCGAAATCTGGACACCAGAAACGGGAGGCCAGGGCTGGGAGATCCCGACAGTGCGCGATAAGGAGAGGGGAAAAAGAAACAAGAACGAGCCCTGAACTGAACGCCAGCTTGCAGGGGTGGAGATAAGGGAGGGAGAAGCAGCTCGGAACCCCGAGGGGCGCAGAGCAGAGCCTGGGTCGCCGGCCACAGGCCCACCTGGAACCCCAGGGCCTCGTCCCGAACCCTCGAGCCCGCCGGGGCCACCAAGACCAGCGTGTCCCACACACTCGGTATTTCCTGCACGTGTGCTGTTACCGTGCAGACCAGAGCCCAGCCCAACTGGGCCGCAGGGCTGACGGTCATCCTCTGTCACAGCAAAAACTGAATCATCTTAAATTTTCGGCAAATGAGCTGACTTTAGGAAACAGCGGCAGCATGTTCCATTATTACTCTTTGTCAAGGGAAATACTTTGTCAAGAGAACAACTTTGTTCTCTGTCACTGAATGACTCCTTGTCTTTCAACAGAGAGATAAGAAAGATGTGTGAGAGAAGATGATGAAACCATCTCTAATTAGAAATCAAATCAGGCCCCTGTCAATTTGAAATATGGTTGGATTCTCTTTTTAAAAATGTTAAGAAAGTGGACTTTAAACACTAAAAAATACTACTCCTCGCCGCCCCTGCTGGGCATTACGATCACTGCATCCTGGAGAGTCAGTCAAGATGAGGGAGAGGGCGCCAGGTTCAGGGACCCTGAAACCTGCTCCCGCCCTGGGATGCCAAGCAGTTCTGGGCAGCAGGCCCCACAGCGAGACTGACATCTACCAGATTAAACAGAGTCTGTTCCCCAAGAGGGAAACCTGTGCGGAGAAAAACAACCTTTCTGTGACTGTATGCCTACTCTGGGTCAGGCCCACATCAAGTTTCCAGGAGGATGGGGCAGATGGTGCAGGTCTGGCGCGGTCCCCGGGGACCAGGAGCTCTGGGGAGGCCCCGGGGACTGAGACGGCTCACGGGGTTCCGAGAAAGCCCGGTCCCCTCCCTGCCCCCGACCCTCCAGACTCTGCGCTAACAGTTTACGGATTCTTATGCAACTGTTAAGGCCAAAGAGAAGTGACGGGAATCTTCCTGTTTGAGTTACAATCAGACAGACTTTACCCTAAAACGACCTCCACCACTGATCATCGGGGCTGAAGGCCTTGATTCCCAAAATGACTTCTGAGGGGTGGGGGCGATATGGCAAACGCACCCTCTCGATGTCTCTGCCTTAGCCAAAGGCACGGCAGAGTTTTTCAACTCTACTGAATTCTGAGAAATACTGCCACAGTTCTTAACTTTAGCTCCATTTATCTGAAGAGCACAATTTGTATCTTGAAAATGTAGACACAGCGATGTAAAAAGCTACCCCTGTATTATTTTCCAGTGACTGAAATCATGATGGTGACTGCTGGGCAGAGCCGAATGGCACGCTTGTTGAGGCCAAAATCACCGAGGGACGCACGTGCGTGAGGCCGTGGGGTTGTCCTGCAACGAACTTAAGTGAAAGGCACGGCAATGGTGTCCGCTCACGAGGGCGGACACGCCCCCCACCGCGGGGTCAGCAGCTGCCCAGCTGACGGCGGCGGCCTGAGCGCGGGGAGCCGGCCGGGGCACTGACCTGCTTGGCGCTTCGTTCGAAGACCACGAACTGCTGGCACTGGTCCAGCCGCCGCTTCCTCATGGTCCAGTAGTGCAGCACCCTGTTCTCCCGCTGGAAGAGCTCGTTCAAGATATCTGAGAGAGAGCAGAGAGCCCCCGGCGGGGCCCGCGGTGGTCAGCACGCCCGGGAAGGACACGCATTTCTGTTTAGAAAGGTTTTAATGCAAGTGCCACGGCAGATCATCAGATACTGAGCCACGCTGCCTGCCCGCCCGGTCGTCTTCACACGCCTGTACAGACCGCCCCAGCCCACTCTTAAGACTGAGGTCACTGGACACTGAGCCAGCCTCTAACCCCTCAGGTCGGCAGGGTCAGTGGGGTAGCGACTGCGCCCCTTGTTGGGGAAATCTGAAGATGCCTGGGAAAACACCATTATTAGGTATTTTGTGCGAGACCGTGATAACATTCCCGCAGAAGGAACTTCAGCGGGCCTCCAATTAAAATTAATAAATTAATTTACAAAAAAAAAAGATGCCAGTCAAAATGGTGGCACAATAGAAGAAAATGATGGGTGTTAAAAACAAAACCAAAACCAAACTCTCAGGAGAGGAAAGAACGTGAAGTTGAGAAGCACGAAGCCAGAAAGGAAAACGTAAGACAACAATCTGATTATATGAGAATTAAAATTGTCATGATCAAATAAAACAGTACACATGTAAAAATATTACACCAATTAAGAGCCCAGAAAAACCACTGGGAACATATGAGACATGGATCTAATTTACTGACTGCTACTGCTGCTGCTAAGTCGCTTCAGTCGTGTCTGACTCTGCGACCTCATAAACGGCAGCCCACCAGGCTCCCCTGTCCCTGGGATTCTCCAGGCAAGAACACTGGAGTGGGTTGCCATTTCCTTCTCCAATGCATGAAAGTGAAAAGTGAAAGTGAAGTCGCTCAGTCGTGCCCAACTCTTAGCGACCCCATGGACTGCAGCCCACCAGGCTTCTCTGTCCATGGGATTTTCCAGGCAAGAGTACTGGAGTGGGGTGCCATTGCCTTCTCCGAATTTACTGACTAGTGAATGGGAAAAATGTGAATAACCTGTTGGCAAAACGAGCAAAGCATACAAACATGAAGGTTGTGATTTTATGAAATGGTATGTGGCCAGTGAAAAGTATGGACACACATTTCATCTCACTCAAGCAAAGGGATCAGTTTCTGCCATCTTCCTGGGCTGGAGGGACGGAGGAAACCTGCGTATGTGTATTACTGAGGCAGGGAAATGGAGTACAGACCCAGCAGATGGTAACTGAGTGACAGGTAATGACAGCGAGGTGTGCACACCCTTCAACCAGGAATTGATCTTTCAGATACGTTGCTGACACAAGCTCCCAACACGACCTGTACAGATGCACACGCACCGAGATGCTCTTGCAAAAACTGGCAGCAACATAGGAGAACGTCAATTAGGGGTCATGTTAAATCAATTACGGAATCAGTACAATGCTGGACAAGAAAAACAACAGACCAGACCTCTAAATTCTGATATAGAGTAAGATTATTACTAAGTGAAAGAAGAAAATTGCAGGGGAATATGGTCCCATTGTGATTAAAAAAAAAAAAAAACCACCACAAAAACTAAAAAGCCAGATGGATGAGTTGAAGCTAAGCATGTTTATATCCGCACGTCCACCTACACACACAGAAGGATGCACAAAGGTCCTCACAGAGGTTACCACAGGCAAAGGAGTTAGGTATTTATGAAGTCTGTACGCTTTAAAAATCCTTTACAGTGAGTCTGTTTTTACTCAAGAAGTTAATAAACAGATTAAAAAAAAAAAAAAACTTTAGAGAAAGATTCCCCAACTGGAATTGCAAATCAAATAAGTGATACCTAGAATATAACTTTATTGGAAAACAACTTTTCCACGAACATTTACCAAGTTCTTCATTGCTGAGTGCTGTGAGAAGCAGGAGCCTGCGAGTCGCACGTACCCGCAGCTTGGTGGTTGGTATTGCTATGGTCTCTTTGCTTGAAAAAGTGAACTAGCTTAGTGAAACTAATTAGGACTGAAACTTGAAGCCTGTCAAAAAATTAACCTACCACTTAAAATGAAATGGCTCTAAGTCTTTTCTAGTCTATTATTTCTGTAGCCTCTGTCTGAGGCAGTGCTGAGGCTCGGGTGAGGATGGAAGCTGATAGAACAATGCCCGAGTATCGATAGTTTTAAACAACTCCCATTTCCTGAGGACCCATTTCCATGTCATTCCAATTCAACTTGTAGAAACAATTACGATTAAGTTGAAAGTGATATATCACTTGGATGCATTTTTATTGCAAAATAGTCAATCAGAATTCTATGGCTTTTATTAGTAGCCTTAACTTCCACTTGTCTCAACCCTACCTACAGTCTAGTATAATTGCTCCCAGGTCATTTTCGATGCATTTCTGAATGTGTGTATATGGTTTTTACAGATTTTTAAACTCAAAGGATACCCATCTACATAACTTTCTTTTGCAATTTGCTTTTATTAATAATGCTTTAAGTATATAAAACTGGTAACACAGTGTAGCAATGAAACGGGTTTATCATTTCTGTGATTTAAACTTTTAAAAATAATTGGCCTATAGATAATTCTGGTTTTCATTTTTTCCCTGATTCATATTTTCACTCACTTTGAATAAAACAGTCAATGTTAATAAATATCTTGAACATGTTGCATTTTCTCCCTCAACTTGACTCAATAAATTATAAACCTATGTTTATTAAATATTTTATTACTGAAGTAAGATAACTTATGATTAACTTTAATGGTATTAAAAAGACATTTATAATGAGCCCCTCGTGGACATTTAATTTCCAAGTATGTGGGGTTTTTACAGTATCTTTGATATTAATTCCTCATTTTGACATTAGTTTCTCATTTACACGCTTTCTTCTCTGCAATCACCCTCTGTGATTTTTCAGTCTCCTAACTTTATTGAGGCTTTCAATGGCTAAGTCAAAGATCTCTCTTGGTAAATGTCACATTGCTCTTGAAAAAATGGGTTCTTTTCATATATCTTTTGATACTGATTTCTAACATAATTCCACAGGGATAAGAGAACAGACCCTGTATGACTTCAATACCTTTAGACCATGAAATTCTTGCACATTGTTTTATGTCCCTGCATATGTTCCAGTGTCTCCTTGTTTATAGTCTATGAGAACTTGAATAGAATTTGTATCTTACTGTTGTGTGAAAACTGTATAAATCTTAATTGTGTTGAACTGGTGCAGAGTGCTTTTCAGGTCTACTATATCCTCTATTGCTCTGTATTTTCATTCTACAAATTTTTGAGAGTTTGATACTGTAACCCCAACTAAAAGTCTTAACTATCTACTTAAAAATTGTAATATATAGTGGAACTATATGTAACTTAGTTCTGTGTCTTTCAAGTCTCCTGTAAGTGTGATATCATACTTTCATAACTGAAAAAAAAAATAAAAACACCAAAAACAATTTTTAAAGATGAAACGCAGCCCTGGAGAAGATGCCCGAGCACGCGCTGTCGGCTGCCCTGCCAGCCGAGCCCTGGCGCACTCACTTTTCACTTGCTGCTCGGGGGCCTTGATGTGCGTCACCATGCCTGGCATGTTCACACTGTTCCTGTGCAGGTACTTCAGGAAGACGTCCGCGTTCCTCCTGGCAAGCGTGCAAGCCTAAGCAACAAAGCAGAGCAACGTGTTCACAGGGTTCACACAGACATGTCTTCGGTGTATACGACTGATGGGAGCATGGAGCTCTATCACACATCTAAAGCGTCCATCTGGTCAATTTGCAGTCTGAAGAATACATAGGCTGAATCCCATTGCAATTAAAAAAAACAACAACTCAGTCTTGGCGCCCTTGCTCCAATGAAGCCAGCGGCTATGTTGAGAGCCGCCCTGTGGCGAGGTCCAGGGGGCCAGGGTCTGAAGGTGACCACTGGGCCGCAGCCAGAGGGGAAGTGAAGCCTTTCTTCCCAGTTTAGCCTTGAGGTGACTGCATCCCTGGCCAATACCTTGATCGCAGCCCTGGGAGAAACTCTAAGTTGGAGGGCTGGGCTAAACCGTGCTGGGAATTCTGCAGAGGGCAGACAGTATGTATTTTCAGATCTCGAGTCATGCAGTCTCCGTGTCTCTGCTGTACCTACTCAACCTGCCCACTGTAGCTGAAGGCAGCCACGGATGACACTTAAATCAATGGGAGTAAATGCACTTAGCCGTCAGGTCTTAGCCTGTAACCCTTTGGTTTAAGCCACTGAACTGCACAGTGGTTTGTTATACGGTTTTACTGCTGTAACAGACAACCAATAGCACGTGTTTAGAAGTCAAATAAGTAATTTCATTAATGTATTAGAGTTTCATTTAACAGAAGACAGATAAATATAAATCAAAATGGTTCAGGGGGATTAAAGGGATTGAAATCCCTTAACTATACTAGAAAGGGAAATATCTTGCCCATCGCTTAGCCCAGATCTGGAGTCAATCTTTTCCTCAAGGAGCTCCATGTCCTTCTTGTAAGTGAACGGTACTAAGAGCCCACAGCCTGGGCACGAGGGACACTCATCATCAGTGGGCAGGGCACTGTTCCTAGGCCTTTTCAGGGGCTGCGGTATCTTTATTTTTAATGAGAAAAATACACCATGAGCCTCTACTGATCAGATTGAAATAAGCTGTCATGACAAACAGCAAGATAGCCATGAAGACTGCTAGGGTCATGTCAAAAGGACATCCGAGCCAGCCTGACTGGAAGGGGCTGTCACCAGCAGGACAAGTTTAGGATATGAAAAGACATACACCTGATTTCAATGAGTGCCTGAAACACACCAAATGTTAAAATCCATGATGCTACAAGAACACATTGATCATAGGCAGAGGTTGCCAGGGAAACAGCTCATTATTCTGAAAATCATCAACAGAGGGAAACGGTCACGCATAAATCCCACATTATTTGGCCAAACTCTATTCTAGCGTAACCAAATAACTGAGGAGGAAATAATTCCATCTAACCAAGACAGAAGGAGCGATAAGACTACCGCCCTGGTGCAGCTCTAATGAAGGGATACCACCACTGGCAGCTAAACCCAGCGGATTAAAGGCTGATGGGGAAGCGCACGAGGGAGGCTACGGGCTCACCATGTCTGGGGCACTGATAAAGCCTCAGATCACAGAGACAGCAGGAGGAGACGGTGTGTGTCCTGAGGCAATGCCGTGGGAAATACACAGCATCAGCCATGAGGCGCCCTAAGCATGCCCCACACATGCACCATGAGGCGCCCTAAGCATGCCCCACACATTCACTCAAACCGGAACCTGATCGAGGCCCTCAATCCAGCCAAGGGAAACGGAGAGAATCCAGGATGGTGCTAAGTGACCCACAGGATGCAATCATCAGAACTGGGATGAGGGAAACTCCGCAGTATGAATAATTCATTTCTTTACTTAATAAATGCTAATTGAAAAAGGGAGGATAGGTTTAGACTAAGATTTAAGAGACATACCAATCAAATCAATGCGTGGGCCTTGTCTGGATTTTAATTAAGACCAGGTATAGAAACAAATTCATGGGACAACTGGAGAAATTTGAACACTGCTGGATTTTACATAAAATAAGTTATTACTTTTTCAGATCCGATAATGGTATTGTGGTTACAGAATGGTTTCAGAGGGATTCCCTAGCGGCTCAGATGGTAAAGAATCTGCTGGCAATGCAGGAGACCTGGGTTCAATCCCTGGGTCAGGAAAATCCCCTGGAGGAGGAAATGGCCACCCACTCCAGTATTCTTGCCTGGAGAATCCCATGGACAGAGAAGCCTGGCGGACTACAGTCCATGGGGTCACAAAAGAGCCGGACACGACTGAGTGACTAACACTTTCATACCTTCAATGGTTTTAGAAAGGAAGAATTTAAATGCTTAGAGACACACAGAAGTACTTATAAATGAACTGGCATAATACCTAGAATTTAAAATTACCCAGGAAAGATGGGCATATGCCCACATGTTGGTAATTACTGAATCTGGGTGAGCAGTACACAGGGGTTCATTATCCATTCTCTCAATTTTTGTACACATTTTTAAACTTCTACAATAAAATGTTTAACAATGTCCAGCACGTCAAAGACATAATCCTAGATGAAGGAAAGAATCTGACCCGGTCTGTGTTGATTTTTGTTTGTAAACTTAAACAGCAGCAACAAGCAGGGTGGGGGGCTTTCAGGTTCTATTTGAACAGTTGTAACTGAAGATCCCAGGAAGCTCCGTTTTCCCACCTTGATTTGCTTAAAAGAAAACCTCTGTGGGAGAAGCTCGTAACAGGTCAGACACTAGGTTTAAGAGTTTTCCAAGAGTTACAATTTGTTCTCTCAGACCAAACAATAACTCTAATAACTCTGTCAGCTCAGAGGATCACCTTCAAAATGAAACAGAAACAGAAATGATTAAATGTGACCGGATATGGTGTCGGCAAGGTCAGGATGCTGGAGCCACGAGGAAAACCAAACTCCTTCAAGCAACAATGGCCAGTAAACACCAAACCTATTTTCAACACGTCTGAGTGGCCACCAGCAGAACCCAGGAGGTCGTTTTCACAAGTGGAAGAATGCAAGGTGGAAAACTATTACAAGTTAATGTAGCTAAACCTTTCAACCCCATTTTAAAATTAACTGTTGTGAAGCACACCAGTGACTCATGTGTGACTATAACAAGGCAGCCTTGAAAAGTGACTTATTTAAACCTTCTCAGAGTTAAGACTTCCAGCTGGGCCTGAATGGGATTAAATTTCTCTTGCAGGAAACATTTCCTGAATAAGTATTAGTAACTGGTCCTGTGACCCCCAGGTGTTCCTGCACTGTGCCCACTCTATACCGGGCTCACACATGTTCCGAGATGGTCTTTGTTCCTAAAAAGGCTGAATTTCCAAAGGAAGATTATTTTGAGCTCTAAGTGCTTTTGTTTCAGCACATCAATTTCTGCTTGTCAGTTCAGAATCACTTGGTATTGGGACTGCTACCCATTCTTTATACACACAGATTTCTGTCTAGCTCTTTCTCTGTGAAAAGTAGGAGAGTGTAAATCACAACTGAAAAAAGACCAAGATCTCTGATCAGTTAACTTGTTGCTGATGCAAAAGTGAAAGGCGATAGTCACTCAGTCACGTCTGACTCTTCGTGACCCCAGGGACTGTAGCCCGCCAGATTCCTCTGTCCATGGGATTCTCCAGGCAAGAATACTGGTGTGGGTAGCCATTCCCTTCTCCAGGTGATCTTCCCGACCCAGGGATCGAACCCAAGTCTCCTACATCGCAGGCGGATTTCTTACCGTATAAGCCACCAGGGTAGCAGGGTCACCCCATCACTCCCTACACTGCAGGCGTGCGGGGATGAAGGCTTCCAGGCACTCCCCAGGCTCAGGTGGACCCTCCTGGGCCTACAAACCCCGTGAGCAAGGGACCAGCACCCCGAAGGCCGACTCCGTACCTTCAGGAATGCTTCCTTCTGTTCGAGGTGCTTGCTGATCATGGGGGTGACGTGGTCCGTCTCAGAGTTGGGGCCCAGCTTGTCGGCCCCTCCGCACCAGTCCTCTTCCCTCTTGTACTCCTGCTCCAGGCTCTCCAGGACGCTGCAGACCTGAGGCGGGACAGGGGTGGGGCTCAGTGGGGCCTCCCGGCAGGGGGCGGAAGGGGCGGCCGGTCCTGGCCCGAGTACCGAGGTCATCGCTGGACGTGGGGATGCACACGGACTTTTCAGAACAAGGACAGACGAAAGGGGATTTTCCTGTCTCAATCTGCCCTGCTTCAGGACGTATATTTAAATAAGAGGGAAAGGGATGTCTCTTCTCAAATCCTTTCCAACCTGTTATTCCTTGATACCTAAGGAATAATAATCCTAATAAGCAAGAATAATCCTAAATCTATGGGGCTGCTCTTCTCTGCTACGCTGGGACTTGACTGGTCCGGGAATGCCTGGCCAGGCAGGGACTGAGTCGCCCGAGGGAGCCGGGCCCGGGGGATGCGTGGGCAGGGGCCCCCACCTGCTCTGAGGTCTTGTAGAAGGCCACGGACGCGTTCACCAGCTTCAGCCGGTCTTCCATCTTGAGCATGAGCTGCTGCCAGTGTGAGGCGACCTTCTCGGCGCAGTCCCGGATCATGTCCATGTCGTAGTGATTGGCCTGCAGCATGGCCTCGGCCTTCTGCTGGACCTGCAGGGCGCTCTGGTGTGTCTTCTAAGGGGGAGGGGAGAGAGGGAGGCTCTTCAGTTGGGGGGTCACGCCACACTCACACACGGGGAAGGCTGCGGCTTCTTCAGGTCTGCTTGCTTTCATGGAAACAACAACTCCAGTTAACACGATTTCATTAGGACACTCGGAAAAACACGGCCGGCAGGTTAGTGAAAGGAGTCCTTATGCCGACCCACAACTGTTTGTGTTTGCCCAGTGAAGGATGAAATAAATGCCTTAGGAATTTTCCAGCATGGGTCTCGGCTGCAGGGTTTTCAACTTTTCAGAAATAGTAGGAAAAACCCTTAGCGGCCAATATTCTAAAAAAAAAAAAAAGCTGCTGAAATGTTCCGAGTGTATTGTGCCTATTGATCCTTCTCATAAGAGCAGCCAGAGGCAAATGAACGAGTGGAGCAAAAGGTGGCCTAAGTGAACGTTCTTTATTTCACTTGGACCTTATACTTGGGACAAGTCAGGTTTTCAAGAACTATTGATTTAAAAAAAAAAGAGAGAGAGACACAGTTAAAAAAAAAGCCAAGAATGAACCAACTGTGCTCTCTGGAGGTCCGTGCCAGACAACGGATCTATGAAAATCCATTGGATCTATGAAAATAACCCACCCCCAGCACACGCCCTGCTCTGTCAAGACTGGTTACACAGCAGTGGGCTGTGCCTCTGAGACCAGCAAAATGGATGGAACCTCAGCGAAGACCCCAGCTTGGGCGCCCTGGTGCCAAGGTGTTCCTGCCAGGGGCCTGCCAGCCACAGGACAGCAGGGGGTCGGCAAGAGGCACCCTTCAGCCTCCAGGACCCTTGTGGTGAGGTCACACTGGCGGCATGGGCACATCCAGCACTTGCTGGACTACCTGCTCCTGTGATACGCTACCTGCAGGTTTGTAGGCATGGCTGTCTTGGGGCCCAGGGTCGGGGCCGCAGGACGGGGCCTAGCGGGCTGGCCCTGAGGCCGGAGGGGCCGGGCTCCGAGGGCTCCAGGGTCCCTACCTCGATGGCGTGCTGGAACTGCTCGTGCTCCCTCTGCAGCTGCTCCGCCTCCTGCAGCGAGCTGGCCGCGATGAGCCCGGCGTTCAGCATGGACTCTCCATTGCGGATCCAGCCCAGCACCTAGAACACAACACAGGGGACTCCCAGCAGCGGCCCCTCCCGGGGCGTCAGGGCACGGTGCAGCGGTGACACGGCCCGAGGGCTGAGCGGTCAAGCGGCTCCTGTTGGCCACGGAGCACTGACTTCCTTGTAACCCTACCGGCAACTGCCTGCTTCCCTTCCGTGCGATCTGAGCGTTAAGTGCTGCATTTTGAAATTAATTCTGGGGCCTCCCTGGTGGCTCAGGGGTAAAGAATCTGCCTACCAGTGTAGGAGACACACAGGTTCCTTCCCTGGTCCGGGAAGATCCCACAAGCCTTGGAGCAACTAAGCCCGTGCACCGCAATGACTGAGCCTGTGCTCTAGAGCCTGGGGGCGGCAACCACTGAGGCCAGCGCGCCCAACAGCCTGTGCTCCACGAGACAAGCCACTGCAATAAGAAGCCTGCACACCGCAGCTAGAGAGTAGCCTCCACTCGCCACAACTTGAGAAAAGCCCAGGCAGCAAGGAAGAACGGGGCACAACCAAAAATAAAAAAACAAAATTTTACACACACACGCACAAACATATATAAAACCTTAACTTTAAAAACTAAAAGTAAAATTAATTCTGTCATGTTTAGTTTCAAGTGAGAACTGAAAAAGGTTGAGCATCCAGAAGAGTGATCATTAGTCCATGGGTCAAAACAGACTGAGAATCACATGGTAGAAAACCTACTACTGCAAAGAACTTCCTGATAATAAAAAATACATGCATCTTTCACTCCTTTAGGGCATGAGGAACATGCAGAATAACCAAACTGCTTGATAAGCTCCTTGATCTCACTAACGTATCCTCCACATTAGCGTCAGTGCTGAGACAGCACAGGAACCAAAGGATGAACTCTGCTGTCCACTGAAAATCAGGACCACACCACCAGTTTCCATCACGGAACCAGAAGTCAGTTCTGACTGTGGAAGCCACGGGGAGTGTGGAAGGTCAATCAGGACAGTCGCTTATAGCAGAAATGGTTGGTTACCTACCCAATACCTACTTTCCTCATCGCTTTTATTCAGAAAAATCCCAACTTGGGGAAAAGAGCTTAAGATAAAGCCACTTCTCAGCTATGATGACAGCTTGCTACAGGTATGATGTAATTTCAGCCACTGAGACCAAAGCAGGAGCTTTTGGGAGCATTTGGGGAACATGTTTCTTTACTGATCCAGGTGCTGCTGCTTTCTTGTTATGCTTTTCCCTTCCTGATGCCTGGAATGTGGAGGTGATGGCTGGGGCTACAACGGCCATTTGGCAGCCATTTGGCAACCACTAAGTCCCCTCTGATCAAACTTAACCTGTGTTTTTCTGTGCATCTACCAGAATCCTGGGAATCCATACTTCCATGCCTTCCCTGGCTCATGAGGTAAAGTGTCACGGACATGCTTAATACACACAGGCATGGAATCCCACGGGTACTGAGCTGAAACCAATCTGTTCCAGATGTTCATTTTTATTTTGCCATGCTATCTGGGAGGTGGCAGTATAGAGTTCTGACAAAACAAGAAGACCCCAGCCATAGAGAGCCTGTGGTCTGGGGCAGACTGATAATAGCTTATTTGGGGAGGGAAAAAAAAAACCATATATTTATTCAGCCCAGGAAGCACCATGTTCAGAGTTTCAGGCAAGAGATTACCAATGACAAAACAAGCGAAGTGGAGGTGACTCGTAAGTGATCGGCCTGCCGGGTGGCGAAGGCTTTTCTACTAGAGCAGTAAGCGCACGGCTGCCCGGGCACTGGCTGTTCCAGCTAGCTGCAGCTGCGTCAGGGGGTGTGCTCTACCCTTACATCAGGAGGGCTGTGATGTAGGGCCACCCTTTCCCAGTGCTCGCACACGGTCCCTGTGGGCCTGGCTCGGACCTCCGGCTGTTCCTTTACCTGCTTGACCTCGGCCTGCAGGTGGCGCAGCTGCACGCACTGCTCCAGGTGCTTCCGGTGCTGCTCAGCTGCGAGGTCCAGTTCCTGCTGCTTCTCGTGCAGAAACTCCAGGAGGTCCTGGACCCGCGTGGCCATGTCCACATCTCTGTCGCAAAGCAGCTCCACGCCTGTGGACGTTGAAGGGACGCCCTGAGTTCAACCAGCGCTTCAACCTGTTCTTAACGGGTGCATGATGCACACGCTACACCTGGAACCTGACCTACCTACCCGGCAGGGGCCAAGCCGTGACTGGGAAGGCTGAAGCCAGCAGAGGCGGTTTATGTGCACCTCCGAGCACACAAGTGTGTCTCAGAGGATGAGCGTGATGGGGTCCAAAGCCAAATTTAAGGAACAGCTAATCAAACCAATGCGGGAGATCTGGGTTGGAAAGATTCCCAGGAGGAGGGCATGGCAACCCACTCCAGTATTCTTGCCTGGAGAACCCCACAGACAGAGGAGCCTGGTGGGCTACAGTCCATGGGGCTGCAGAGCTGGACACGACTGAGCGACTAAGCACAATCAAACCAAACTCATTACCTATCTATCTGCTTTTCCTCCTATACTGATATCTGATCAAAGTGAGAAGTCCTTTATAAACGAGCGAACTTTGGCTTATTTTTGGTATCCACCGCATATCCGTTCAACTCTTGAGAAAGCACAGAATCTGACTTGGGTAACAGGAGTAATGCACTATGCAGTTGCTGCTAAATTTCTAACACTACAGTCCCCTCCACGGTTTTGAGCCTACAGTGACATCTGCTGGTAAAATGTAAACTAAGAAAAAAAAAACAAAGGACATGAAAATATTTTCTTGGGGTTTACTTTTCATTCATGGAGATAAAACAATAAATCATTTGTAAAACGAAACTTCATGCCGCTTGAAATAACATAAAGAATATTAGGGGGAAGTACACTAGTCATAATGTTAAATGTGACCATATCATGTGGGTGAGGGCTTCCCTGGTGGCTCAGATGGTAAAGAAACTGCCTGCAATGTAGGAGACTGGGGTTCAGTCCCTGGGTTGGGAAGATCCCCTGGAGAAGGGAAAGGCTACCCACTCCAGTATTCTTGCTGGGAGAATCCCCATGGACAGAAGCAGCCTGGAGGGCTACAGTCCATACTGTCGCAAAGAGTCGGACACGACTGAATGACTAACATCACTTTTACGTGGGTGAAAGCAAGTGCACGTTTCCATTCAGAGAGCAGGTGGAACACCTGAATCCCAGGGCGAGCGGCCTGCAGAGCCGTCGCCCTGAGAGGAGCCCCAGCCGACGCGGGCGGGCCATGCTGCTCACCGGAGGCCTGCACCTCGTTGACGTACTGCAGCAGGTCCTGCCCCTGGTGGATGACGTCGAAGGTCAGGTTGTTCATGGTCAGGGCCTTGTCCGCGTGGTGCTGCAGGCGCTGCTCCGCGATCGTGAGGTCCTCCGTGTCGAAGTCGTTCATCTGCTGAGAAAGCTCATCGTTCCAAGACTCCAGGTCTGAGATGATCTGACAAGGGAAATTATCTGCTTAGGACCAAGACGTGAAGAATGAAAGCCTGCTGTGACACCTCTCAGGGCCGAGTCAGGGAGGAAGAGATGGATGAGACTGCGTCAGGACACAGAAGCCAGTGGATGGGGCTCTTGCTGGCCAAAGACAGGACAGTTAGACCCTAAAAAATGACCACAACTGAATCAAATTAACTGACTATAAAAAAGCCCATTAATTCCCAGTGACGTTAGACGAGAAGAGCTGAAACCCAAAAAGTTAATGAAAAGCTCTTTGGTTCTGATTAAAAGGAATCAAGCTTTATCCTCAAAATTGGTTCTTAAAGGAGAAAACTAATTATTCAAGCACAAAATGATGAAGCAAAGTTCCTCTTTATGGTTAAATCTAGCTATTAGGTGTAGAAATAATAAAATTAGAAAACTTCTTTCTAACAAAAAATCCTAGTAAAACACCTATTCAGGTCAAGGTCATCAGCACCTAATGGACTATCAGAGAGAGGCTGATGGGGCACCTCCTGGGACTGCAGACTACCCGCAGCATCCCTGAAGAAGGGGGACCAGACAGGACACAGGCCGCCTTGTGGAAGAGCCAAGTGGGGTCAGCTGTGGAGCCTTGGGAACCAAAAGGAACCCGAATCTGATCGGGTCTTTCCATCTACCTTCTTTGGAGAAGGAAATGGCAACCCACTCTAGTATTCTTGTCCAGGAAATCCCATGGGCAGAGGAACCTGGTGGGCTACACAGGTCATGGGGTTGTTAAGAGTCAGACATGAGTTCCATGACTAAACTACCACCACCATCCACCTTGTAAGGTTACAGACAATGCCAAGGCAAGAAACACGGTTAAACAGCCTAGTAGAAATCAAGTAAAAAAGGCAAAAGGTGGGACTTGGTTCTTTTGATACTTGTTACTTCAACGAGTCATCACACAGAAAAAAAGAGAAGGGCAGAGAGAGACACTTCCAGGTGAAAACATTAACCGCAAATGCAGGAGCAGACCCCACGTGCCTCCTCCCTGCAGCGCTTGTAGAAAGCTGAACAGAGGCTGAGTGTTAGCAGGTAACAAAGAAACACTCTTAAACCGGCACGGTGCTTGGGATGTGGTCATGTAAGAAAATGGCCTACTTTTCAGAGGTACTTACAAAGTCTTTAGGAGTGAAACGCTACCGGCTGGTAGAGTTTTCCTCTAAAACATCACAGCACAGCAATATCTAAAGGATACTTGGTAAGATGGGCAAATTCATCGAATTCAGAGGATAAGCACTTGGAAAGCCGCTGTACTATTTTTGCTACTTTTATGCAGGTCTGAAAACTTACGTGATATACTTTTTAAAAATAATGACCAGAATTATAAAATCCAGAAAAGAGGGAAAACTTTCTTGTGAACAAATATTATCTTTACATTTCCCATGGATCCTAATTTCTTTTATCCGTAGAAGCGGTAGTGAAATTAATTTGAGAATGTGAGAGTTTACACAGAATTCAGCTGTGAGATGGGAAAGAATAAAAATCTTAAGGCTTCTCCAAATTCCTATTGCCCAAATCTTTCTGATTTCTTCTTTTATTATGGGATCTGCATAATATATGTGTATGTTACATTAATATATTCATTTATAAGTTAATTCATTTATTATTATATCTACTTGCAAATTAATAATTTTAAACAATGCCAAGTTAGACATAAACCGAGAAGTCACAAGGAAAATACTTTTTAAAAGAAAAAAATTACCATAACTTTAACCTTGATCTCTATTCTAAGGGAAATTTTCTTTCTTAATGTTTGTTTGCTTTCTGACCCTGAGGGAGAAGAATTAGGTGTGGTGATGAGTTACAGACTCAGCCACAGTGCCTCACACAGACAACGTCAGGCTCAGAAAACACTCAAGAAATGGACAATAAACAAAGATCAATGTGCTAAAAGCAGCAGGATTCAAAAACACTCACTGAGCACAAGGAAACCCTGGCGACGGCCAAGATCAAGGAGCATCGGGAAAAAAAAATTCCTGTCTCCACGTTTGGCATTACGGCTTGTTAATCACCATGCAAGTCAAGAAAATAAACCTGTGGCAAACACAAAGCTCAAGAAAGTGCAAGGCTTTTTTGAACAGGATTCTTTGAAGAAATAACTCAGATACCATTTTTTTTTTTTAATGTATCCCTGAATTTTTAGACAGTCCTTTTCCTTCTAAATGTACAGAGAGCTATGGCTGTTTTCTGTGACTGTCACAGGATACTAGCATAAAGCTCTGGCTGTTCTTTTCATATCAACAGAACAGATTTTATTCGGGCGATCTGAAGACTGAAATCCCAATATTTTAAGCTATAGGAAACACTGCTTCACTTTTGAGAGATGGAAAGGTTATTTCAATTCAAATACAAGTGATACAGGGGATTTTTAAACACTGACCAGGTACCATGAATTTTAAACACTGACCAGGTACCATGATTTTTAAACACTGACCAGGTACCATGAATTTCTTCCATGAGACCACGCCATGCCTGCTATGGGCAGTCAGACGGCGCATTTTCCCAGACAAGAGAGGAAATCTCAGCAAAGCCTAACGTGCTCAGGTTTTCACATTTTCAGGATTACTCTAGAGAAACAGAAGGCTCTCAGGCTATGACATTTTAAAAGCTTTTAGACTTTCTTTTAGCTGGTCTGTGACTGAACTGTAGGCTTAATTTCTCAGCTTAGGAAAACACTTATCCCTGGCTGAGCATGCTGGCTTTGTTCGAGGCCATGCAGAACTCTGTGGCTATCGTAGGGGGGAAATGCATGCTTTTGGTTCCTGATTTACATTTTAGGTTTTTGGTTCCTGATCCACTACGAACAAAATTAGTGGAGGTGATGGAATTCCAGCTGAGCTATTTCAAATCCTGAAAGATAATGCTGTGAAAGTGCTGCACTCAATATGCCAGCAAATTTGGAAAACTCAGCACTCGCCACAGGACCAGAAAAGGTCAGTTTTCATTCCAATCCCAAAGAAGAGCAATGCCAAAGAAAGTTCAAACTATCATATAGTTGCACTCATCTCACATGCTAGCAAAATAATGCTCAAAATCCTCCAAGCTAGGCTTCAACAGTTCATGAACCGAGAACTTCCAGATATACAAGCTGGATTTAGAAAAGGCAGAGGAACCACAGATCAAATTGCCAAAGTCCACTGGTTCATAGAAAAACCAAGAGAATTCCAGAAAAATATCTACTTCTGCTTCACTGACTATGCTAAACCCTTTGACTGTGTGGATCACAATAAACTGTGGAAAATTCTTCAAGAAAGAGATGGGAATACCAGACCACCTGACCTGCCTCCTGAGAAATCTGTATGCAGGTCAAGAAGCAACAGTTAAAACTGGACATGGAACAACGGACTGGTTCCAAATTGGGAAAGGAGTACGTCAAGGCTGTATAGTGCCACCCTGCTTATTTAACTTATATGCAGAGTACATCATGCAAAATGTTGGGCTGGATGAAGCAAGCACAAGGTGGAATTAAGATTGCAGGGGAAAATATCAATAACCTCAGATATGCAGATTACACCACCCTTAGGGCAGAAAGCGAAGAGGAACTAAAGAGCCTCTTGATGAAGGTGAAAGAGGAGAGTGAAAATGCTGGCTTAACACTCAACATTCAAAAAATTAAGATCATGGCACCCGGTACCATCACTTCATGGCAAACAGATGTGGAAACAATGGAAACAGTGACAGACTTTATTTTCTTGGGTTCCAAAATCACTGCAGATGGTGACTGCAGCCATGAAATTAAAAGACGCTTGCTCCTTAGAAGAAAAGGCAAACCTAGACAGCATATTAAAAAGCAGAGAAATTATTTTGCCAACAAAGGCCCATACAGTTAAAGCTATGGTTTTTCCAGCTGTCATGTATGGATATGAGAGTTGGACCATAGAAGGCTGAGTGCTGAAGAATTGATGCTTTTGAACTGTGGTGTTGGAGAAGACTCTTGAGAGTCCCTTGGACAGCAAGGAGATCAAATCAGTCAATATTAAAGGAAATCAATTTTGAATATTCAGTGGAAAGACTGACCCTGAAGCTCCAGTACTTTGGCCACCTGATGCTAAGGATTGACTAATTAGATAAGACCCTGAGGCTGGGAAAGACTGAAGGCAGGAGGAGAAGAGGGCAACAGAGGATGAGCTGGTTGGATGGCATCACTGACTCAATGGACATGAGTCTGAGCAAACTCCAGGAGATGGTGAGGGACAGGGCAATCTGGCCATGCGAAGTCCATGGGGTCGCAAAGAATCAGACATGACTGAGCGACTAAACAACTACATTTTAAAACAGGAGTTTCATGAAAGAAGAAACACAATCAAAATAAAATTCTCCCTTTTGCAGCAGCATTAATACAAACAAAGCCAACTTTTTCTTGTTTTTCAAATACCAAAATATCCTGGAAGGAATACTTCAAACAGTGCTTCTCATTGCTTCTTTGTATTCCCTGATTGAAACTATTTAATAAGCAGCTACGTTTATAGGAGTAATTTCTGCGAAATGGAGGAGAGAGAGGAGGGCAGCTACGCAGGCTCTTCTGTTCATGCAGCATTGCTCCCTGACCCTGAGACCCCCCCCCCAATGCTGCTCTCTGACCCTGAGACCCCCCCAATGCTGCTCCCTGACCCCGAGACCCCCCAGTGCTGCTCCCTGACCCAGAGACCCCCAGTGCTGCACCCTGACCATGGCCATGGCTGGACACGATGAGCTGAGACCAGTGTGTCTCTTCTCTCCGTGGCTCCACGTGGATGGGAAAGTCAAGACCAAAGCCCTTGAGCAGGCTTGACCAGGCAACATGGGCAGAGTTTAACTCCTTGGCATCACCGGTTAACAGTTTAGAAGGCCTTTCTTTAATGTAATAAGAAGGCTGACAGAAGTTTAGATAAGCAGCCACGAAAGGAGGGGCCCACATACCAAACTGCCACTTGGGGCTGGGCTGAGGGACCCAGGACCACTTCAGGCAGAGGGTCTGCTCAGCTGAGGGAGCTCTGCACCCGTCTTCTGCAGTATGCGGGGTCCGGACCCCCCTGCCCTCACAGCTCTGTCCTAAACGTAGGTCAAGTGACAAGGCAGCCCGCTCTGCAGACTCTGGCCAGCGGGCATGGGCGACCTGGGATGCCTGGAGGTACCTGAATATGCAGCAGGCAGGCCCCTGCCAGCAGCTCATAAAGCCCTCAGGCTCCAGAAAGCCAGCCTCACCAGGGAGTTCTGGTTCCTTTCATCCTGTTTCACACACTTTCAGCGCCATCCAGCGATAATGACTTCTGCTTGAACTTCCTCAAGTTCAAAAACATAAAGTCTTGCCTGGCAGAAAATCAAGAAACAGCCTCTTCCTGATGAAGAAAAGAAACCTGTCCTTTCTCCTAGTCACGTATAAGGTGCAATAGTCGATTTTTAGATAAGAATTACAGGCAGCCTGAGAACATTTCTGTGGGGGAAAAAAAAGGTGGGGTGGGGCGGGGGTGGGTAGGGTGTTTCCTGGGACATAAAACACCATTACTGCAGGCTCAGGGAGCACTCAGTCTCGGAGGGACAGGAAGAGGACAGGGTGGGAAGGACCATCGCTGCCCTGAGCCTCTGCCTCCAGGACGAGGGGACAGCTGTGCGGGGGCCTGGTCCAGGGTGACCAGCCTAGGGCACAAGGTAGCCCTCTCTGCAGAAGCCCTGCCTGGGCGCCACCCTCACAGCTCGCTCGCTTTGCTCTCCTTCTGTGTGGTGTCTGCCCGCTGCCCACCTGCCTCCCCCAAGGCCGAGCCCCCGATTCGGGGGCCGAGCTGGGGTGGGGGCCACTCTGTCCCTCCTCGTCCTCCTCCTGGTGCAGACGGAAAGGGGGACAGTGGGCGAGGGTGGGGCCTGGACGGAGTGGGCAGTGGGCGAGGGCGTGGCTCAGAGGGGGGCGGGGCTGGACGAGGGCAGGACACTCACATCGATGGCGTCCCGCTCGAAGATGCGCAGCTGCAGGAAGAGCTCCAGCTTGATCTTGCGCTCCTGGAAGAGCTCCTCCATCTGTGCCTGGGCCTCGTCCAGCTGCTGCAGCACCGTTTCGATGTGGCTGATGGAGCTGTTGTGCGGCGTCTTGTTGCTGGAGATGGCTGAGTCCCTGCGAGGAGGCGGGGGTGCAAACAGGAATTGGAAGGGAAGCCCCTGTCGGTGCTGGGGGGCTGGGCCGGGGGAAGGAGCCGGCAGGAAGCGGGGCTGCAGCTCTCAGAAAAGAAGCCGCCCCTCCAGCCCAACCACCCCAGGCTTCCCCGGGGCCCAGGACACGCTGAGGAACACCTCCCGCTACTCCTCATAGCCTATCTCAGAAGCAGGCGGCCAGCCACCACACAAATCATCCCAGGGAGCTTCAGCTTCAGCCCCCTTCCTTATTAAGTGGAGAAGAAAGAATTCCTATTTGCTACAGAGGACGAGATGGCTGGATGGCGTCCCCGACTCAATGGACATGAATTTGAGCAAATGCCGGGAGATGGTGAAGGACAAGGAGGCCTGGCTTGCTGCAGTCCATGGGGTGGCAAAGAGTCAGACACAACTGAGCGACTGACCAATAACAATTTACTACAAAGAGCAGCACCAGGTCAGCTGTGAGTGTTTCCGTGTGAAGCAGCTCACTGAGCCTTTATCACGGAAGGACTGCCTGACTCTCAGCAAAGCCAGCATCTCGGGAAGACGTCAGTGACTATTAGATAAGCTGACCCTGAGTGATACAGCAGGGGGTCCACGTAAAGGCGGCCCAACCCCAGCCTGCCTCCTGTCTTCCCCGCACAAGCACCACCTGAGTGTCACCAGAGGCCAGGCCTGCCTGAGCCTGGACTTGCAGGGGAGGGATGCCTACCACACTCTGGAAAACCAGCGTGCTCTGGACCCCAAGGACGCAGTCCTGGGAGGTTTAAATTCATCTGGTTTGTAAAGAAATTTCAGTCAGTAATAGGTCGATGTTAAAAGGAAATATTAATAAGATCTGAATTCTGAGAAAGTTTATCGTGTGTGTTGGTTGCTCAGTCGTGTCTGACTCTTTGAGACCCCATGGACTGTAGCCCGCCAGACTCCTCTATTCATGGGATTCTCCAGGCAAGGATACTGGAGTGGGTTGCCATTTCTTCCTCTAGAAGATCTTCCCAACCCAGGGATCAAACCCAGGTCTCTTGCATTGCAGACAGATTCTTACTGTCTGAGACACCAGGGGAATTTATTAGTCAATGCCATAAAGAGAAAAATTGTAAAAAGAGTGAAAGAAAACCGAAGGAGGAAAAAAAAAGAAAGGAGAGACATGTTAAGTCTCCTCTGCATGGATGTTATTCATTTTCTACCTAGTTGGACAGAGAGTTATAGTAAATGGTTCAAAAAAGCAGAGCGGGTAAGAGTGCCCCGCAGACCTCAGAGCACTGGGGGGCTGGGATAGGGTGCTGAGACAGGGGTGGAGGTAGAGACAGAGGGGCTAGGACGGGGGAACTGGGACCAGGGGGTGGGTAGAGGCAGGGGACTGGGACGGGGCAGGGATAGAAGACAGGGACGAGGGGTAGGGACAGGGGGCTGGGGCAGGGGGCAGGGATGGGAAACAGGGATGGTGGGCTGGGACGGGGGTGTAGGGACAGAGGGGCTGGGGCAGGGGGCTGGGATGGGCGCAGGAATGGGGGGCTGGGACGGGGGTGTAGGGACAGGGGGCTGGGGCAGGGGGCAGGGATGGGAAACAGGGATGGGGGGCTGGGACGGGGGTGTAGGGACAGAGGGGCTGGGGCAGGGGGCTGGGATGGGCGCAGGGATGGGTGGGCAGGGACGGGGCCAGCCCACCTCAGCTGCTGGATCAGGTCCTCGCCTTCCTTGATGACGTTCACAGTCACCTGCAGGGTGGTCTGCTGCTGCTGGCCGAAGCGCTTGCTGAGGTCCTGCACGGCCTCCACGGACTCGGCGTACACGTCGTCCAGCAGCTCCTTCTGCAGCTCCTCCAGCCATGTCCACAGCTGCGGGGACAGCGCCATGAGAGGCCCTGTCCTGCGGCCCGGGGGAGGGGACCTCGGGCAGCTGCTCCCAGGGAGCCGGAAGGGAGGCGGGTGGCGGGGGAGGCACCCCACACGGCCGGCCAGCGGAACACAGAGCAGGACGCGAGGTGAAAAAACAAATAGGCAGTGAGCCCGGGGGGGTGGGGGGGTGGTGGGGGAGGACCGTCACAAAGGGGAGAAAGGAAGGGCGGGGGGTGGGCAGCGACTCTGCCGGTCCCTCCCGACAGAGCCACGCGCAAGAGGAAATGGAAAAGACCCACCGATGGCAGAACCTCTGCTAAATGGAACCGGCATCCTTCCACGTGCCTTCTGACTCTTATTTAGCACACAGATGGCTTTACTTTTAGCCAGAGCATTACAAATAGCATTATTGCTATTAAGCTGCAGTTCAGACAGGGGGGCTCTACGTCCCTCAGAAAAGAAGGAAGCGCCCAGAGTGGTGCAATCAACCCATCTCCACACCCAGCAGGAGATTCAGATGCGACTGTGCCAGGTTCTTGCTCCCAGCCCGGGCCACGGCCAACCTGGCCACAGCTCACGAGAGGCGTGCAGGCTGCAAACGCGTGGTCACTGTCATGGCCAGGACCACCAACAAGGTGTCCATGGACCCAGGCGGGTAAAGATAACTCGGGACAAGAGTGGCTCCCAGACTGGCGGGGACACAGTATCTTGCCCACTCCCGGGAAGCCTACTGCCTCCTCCAAATCCCTGGTCAGTGAGCAGCAAAGACAATTAATTAAATGGAGCGGGCCCTGGTGGCTTGGAAGTGGTTTGTGTGTGCAGAGAAAATGCTCCCTGCTTCCCCGGGGATGGAACAGTCACCTCCGGCGTCTTGTGCTAAGTTGATTCAGTCGTGTCCGACTCTTTGCCCCTTAGGACTGTAGCCCACCAGGCTCCTCTGTCCATGGGGTTCTCCAGGCAAGAACACTGGAGAGGGTTGCTGTGCCCTCCTTCAGGGGACCTTTCTGACCCAGGGAGGGATAGAACCTGAGTCTCTTACGTCTCCTGAACTGGCAGGCGGGTTTTATACCACTAGCACCGCCTGGGTGGCTAGAGGTAGGTATCTTATGAGTCCCTTACAGATGGCTGTCTGGGTGGCAGGGAGAGGCTTGCCCCTACCCTGCCCTGCCACGTAGGCCTCTTGGCAGAGAGAGCACCACAGCTTTACTGAGGCCTCACTGACACACAAGAAACCGCAGAAGTTTAAAATACAGGAAGTTTGCTACATACGAATGAGTTCTGCTCTGAGAACATGTTCGTACGTCCAATTTGTTTCTAAGTCCAACAAAGTTAGCCTAGGTACCGAACTAACACAACCAGCTATACAGCCCTGTACTGTAAAAGGTTTGTAATACTTTTCACACAAATAATTAAAAAAACACATTTTAATCTTGAAGTACAGTACCACGGAAGGTATGGTGGTAACAGTTCAACAGCTGGTACATGGGCTGGCATCGAGTGAACAGGCAAGAAGAGTCACTGACCGGGGGAGGGAGAGGAGGTGGGAGACGGTAGAGCTGAAGGATCGTCAGCAATGGGAGACGGAGGACCCGCTGCAACGTCACTCACACCTCACGCTGATGGAACGCACACATGCCATCTTTGAAAGTTCCAAACTTGGAGGTTCACGTGCAGGGGACTTAGTATATACAGGTTCGCACGTAGGGCACTTACTCTATACGGTTTGATGAGCTCTGACACATGCAGGTCCGTGTGAAGGGCAATGCGGCTGCGACACGGGTGCTCCCTGACCCCGAGAATCTTCCCGAGGCCCTGGGGACCCCCTCCTCCCTCTCTGCTCCCCCTTCCCAGACAGCCACCAGCCTGCCTTCTGCCACTACAGACTAGCTTCCATTTTCTAAAATTCTATTCACAGGATCACCTTGTAGGTACTCATTTTTTTGGTCTGGCTTTTAGCAGCATCGTTGAGACTTTATCCATACCACTGTGTGTATCAACAGGGCTTTCCTTTTCATTATTGAGCGGTATTCCATTCTGTGCTGATGACGCACCTTATCAGCTTAGATGGTGATGACATCTGGGCTGTTTCCAGCGTGCGGCACCCTGGTGTCTGCCTCTGCAGGCACCTGCACTTCCCTTTCTTGGAGGTACATGTCCAGGCGTGGAATGGCTGGATCACATGGTAGGTGTGGGCCAAACTGTTTTCCAAAGTGCCTCATTTCGCATCTGCCCGCTGCAGTATGCCAGCGCTCCAGTCCTGCCCCACCCTCACCGATACCTCACGTGGTTGGTCTTTTTAATTGGAGACATTCGAAATGAGTGGGTTCTCATTACAGCTTAATTAGCCATTCCCTAATGACGAGTGAAGGCAAGTCCAAGCTAACCTTGTAAGAGTTCTTTTGTTGCTAAACACGCATTTAGTTCAAAACAGAGCACTGGCAGTTGGCTCTTTAATAGGCCAACTAAATTTAAAAATAAGGGGAGTGCTGGCAAAGGACTTACTTTTAGTCAAGTACTTGGGGCCACAAAGAGTTTATTTTACTAAAAATGTTAAAATGTCAACTTGTGTCATATTATTTACTCATTTTCGTAAGATAGCAAATTTCATACAATCCAAGGATTTTAATTAAAGGCATTTCAGAGAGAGGCTGGTCCAACACTATGATCTTACAGATTAAAGAAGAGAGGCCCCAGGGTGATAAAGTAACCTGCACACATGGGCACACCTATTAGCAGTGCCACCTCAGGAGCAAAACCTGAGTCGAGTGTCAGGAAGGAGGCCCCCAGACCCGGTGACTCTTCACATTGATATTGTATTTCAACATGAAAAAAGCCGTTCATCGACAGACCAAATATGGACTGATTTTCTGCACCATCTATAAAGAATAACATACTCTAGCTTTCTTTTCCCTCTAAATTCTCACGAACATGGTTGCTGTTCAGTTCAGTTGAGGCGTTCAGTCATGTCCGACTCTTTGTGACCCCATGAATTGCAGCACGCCAGGCCTCCCTGTCCATCACCAACTCCCGGAGTTCACTCAAACTCATGTCCATCAAGTTGGTGATGCCATCCAGCCATCTCATCCTCTGTCGTCCCCTTCTTCTCCTGCCCCCAATCCCTCCCAGCATCAGAGTCTTTTCCAATGAGTCAACTCTTTGCATGAGGTGGCCAAAGTATTGGCGTTTCAGCTTCAGCATCAGTCCTTCCAAAGAACACCCAGGACTGATCTCCTTTAGGATGGACTGGTTGGATCTCCCTGCAGTCCAAGGGATTCTCAAGAGTCTTCTCCAACACCACAGTTCAAAAGCCTCAATTCTTTGGCACTCAGCTTTCTTCACAGTCCAACTCTCACATCCATACATGACCACTGGAAAAACCATAGCCTTGACTAGACAGACCTTTGGTGGCAAAGTAATGTCTCTGCTTTTGAATATGCTATCTAGGTTGGTCATAACTTTCCTTCCAAGGAGTAAGCATCTTTTAATTTCATGGCTGCTGTAGTTATAAATAATAGGAAGGATGAAAGCACTATGACCAGAAGAAATCTCTTAATTTGCTTTAGTATTTCCCATGAAAAACCTTTTATGGGAAGGTGATGATGTCACAATATATACAAGAATTAAATCATTATGATGTATACCTGAAACTAGTATGTGTCAGTTATATCTCAACAGAAAAGTGTTATAGCCACAAATAATTTATAAAAACACTTTTCTCATAATATTGAATAACAATTATGTGTGGGTCCTGAAGCCAGATTGTCTTGAGTTCCAATCCTGACTTAACATTTCCCAGGGTGTGACTTGGGCAACTTAACCTGGATCTATGTCTTGGAGCTCTTATTCATAAAATGAACATGGTAATAACAATGCCTCCCTCAGGGAGTTACTGAGAAAATTCAACAAGATGATATATATTTCTTCAAAATAAGTCAATGTTAGCCACTATTATAGTTTTATTCTTACAAGAAAAATTCTGATAAGAATCAGTTTTTGAAAGTGTTCTATGGATATTTTTCAAAATATGCCCCAGTTCCAACCAGCTGTTCAAAACAGGTCACTTATTCTCGTAAATTTAACACTGCACCACAGTTAAATCTTTTGACCTCCCCAAACTCCAACACTTTAGCCACCTGACGTGAAGAGCTGACCCACTGGAAAAGACCCTGATGCTGGGAAAGACTGACAGCAATCTGGAAAGAACCAGTTTATTCCCTCGACACCCTGGACCTCTCGACACGCATCCAGGGTGGAGGGTCCACGCCGCCCAGCCGGCTGTGGGGCCAGTGAAGGGCTCAGGTGTGGAGTAGACCACCGGGGTCCGTCCTGGGTCCACACAGTTGAAAAGGGAAAAATAACCGAGGTAGAAGAACAGGCTACACATAAATCCACAATTGAAATGCCCAAAGATCCTTTACCGTTTTAGAATTCGTCTCTCTGGGCCTACAGGAAATTCGTTTTGGAGGACAAAGTCTCAGAGAGAGGTAATTTCTGATGCCAGTTGATGATGAACTGAGACGTATCATAATAATACAACATGATTCAGGCAAAGTCTATTTTTAAGGTTTCAAAGTGGTACCTATGATGCCTAAAATAACCTCTGAATAAAGGAATGAGAGAGTCTCTAGGATACCTGTGAAACTTTCTACCACAGATTTCCTAAGGGGGAAAAAAACTGCATTTCTGTACATGCTGCTAATTTACAATAAAAAAATAAACCTCTGCCCCACAGTGAGAGAGGAGCTGTAGTCTACCCAAGTTCTCAGCAGTCGGAATCTGCTTCTAAGAGAACCTTGTCTGCAGCCAGCGGATGGCCAGGCAGCCAGAGTGAGGCAATGCTGCCCTCTAGAGGCCAACTCTGAGTTATCGATGCAGAGAACGTCAACCCCGCCCAGAATGGGGTTGCAGGTATGTACAGACATGGATCGCAGGCCAGGTTCAGGAAGACAGGTGGGGTTTTTGGCAGAAAACCCAGTGCTAAGATGCGAGACAGCCTGGTCCTGGGTCCAGCGTCCAGCTGGGTCGGACCCCCGTGTGCCGCCTACTCCAGCCTCTTCCCCACACCCTGCATGCTGTGCTGGGTGAAGCCTAAAGAAGGGACGAAGGTTCTGCTGGGAAGAAGTTCCTGAAAAAGCCCCTTCTTCATTAGCGAAGCTCCTAGAAGCGCTCACTGGGGTGTGGAGCCCAGGCAAGGACTGAGTCTCTAACTGGGTCGGTGAGGAGGTCAGATGCAAGCCCTGAGACTTGGGGGCTGTTCCACCTGCAGCCTCGCCCAGGTGAAGGCTACAAGCCTGGGCCATCTGGAGGATCAGAGGAGGGTCCTTATCCCCTACATGGCCTTGGGCAAGTCCTTGGTCTTCTCTGCCTTCAGCTTCCTCCGCTATGAAATGGGAGCGTTTCACCACGTATGCCTCCCCTAACAGGCAAAGCCAGTTTGGGAATCGAGAGAAAAGACCACAAAGGCGTGGCAGTGCTCAACCCCCACAAGCACCTCGGGAACAGAAGCCGCCACCACTGGTGCCCACATCCCTGCTTGTTTGTGACCATCATTCAGGTTCCAGTGGGAATGGGTGGGGTGCAGGGCCCGTGTGGGAACCATAAGGGCCAGCAGCAGAAGTGGGCGGTTTCAATGCCAATTTACAGGCGGAATTGCAGAGGGTGCCTGCCACACACAGAAAACACGATTCTGTTTCTGGCAGAGGAAGCCTGAATCAAAGCGGAACTCTTCCAGCTACAAGCAGCATGTTCCTCAGTCTGAAATGAGCAATGGGGTCTTTCGGGGGCACATGCCTGTCACCTGACTGAGGAGGAAGGGTTTCAGGAGCACCTGGTTATTCTTGTAAGTGTTAGTTGCAGTCTGACTCTGCAACCCCATGCACTGTAGCCCACCAGGCTCCTCTGTCCATGGGATTTTCCAGGCAAGAACACGGGAGGGGTTGGGTTGCCATTTCATTCCCCAGGGGATCTTATTAGTTCCCCGACCAGGGATCGAACCCACATCTCCTGCACTGGAAGGTGGGCAGTGGGCCACCAGGGAAGTCGCCTGCCTGCTCCGAGTCAAAGCAGACTCATAAATTAAAACCCATGAATGACATTTCTGTGACACATCTGGACTTACGCTTGCTGGGATCTTCTCAGAACCTATTTTCTTATCTGGCATATCTGGCAGACCCTGGTCTAGACTTTGATAAGCTTGTCCTCCTCACCAATCTACCCACTCGCAGGCTTCGTGCGCGGGCAGAGGTCTGCAGGGCAAACATCCTCCAGCCCCGCTGAGGTCATCCACTAACCGGCCCCTCACTGCCAGCCTCACCAGCCAGGGCTTTTAATACAGCCACGATGGTTTCTGCTTCAGCACCAAGCCTGTCCTGGCTTTATGGCAACCTGCCCATTTTCAAGATAAATCGCTCTCAACACAACAAAGCAAGTTTTCAGGCTGGCTGGGTTTGGATGCGTAATCTCTCCAGATATGCCAGATAGACATAAAAGTTCTGACTAGGTTAGTGGAGTCAGGTTAAAGATGCAGTGACCGCAGTGTCTGCTCCCCTATAAATGTGACACCAGGAATTAAAACCATCTGTCTGTGGGGCACGGGGTCCACCTGGATGACTGGTCTCCAGCTCCTACATCCCCTTCATCAACAAGCTGATTCGATTATGGGCCTGGGTTGGAAATGACTTCCTTATTCACATGCCGGGTGTGAATTACGAAAGAAAGGTACAAACCCTTTCTTCCTGGCAAGGTCTCCTCAGAGATCGGTTTGGGAGGATAAGGACAGTCTTGATTGTGTGTTAACTGACACTCTAAACCAATTCTTTTTCACAGTCATTCAGCCCACATTTTTCTGTCTTGTGTACAAATTGAATGTCGAATGCTTGGTCAAATGCTCACTGATCCCACCATATTGCTGTTGCTGTTTAGTTGCTAAGTTGTTTCCGACTCTTTGCAACCACATGGACTGCAGCCCACAAGGCTCCTCCATCCACAGGATTCTCCAGGCAAGAGTACTGGAGTGGGTTGCCATTTCCTTCTCCAGGGGATCTTCCCGACCCTGGGATTGAACCTGAGTCTCCCGCTTCGCAGGCAGATGCTTTACCATCTGAGCCACTACGCCCTGAGAGAGAACCCAGTTTTAAACCACTCTCTAACAAAAATAATGTTTTAACATGAATTACACTAAACTGAAATGGCAACCCACTCCAGTACTCTTGCTTGGATAATCCCAGGGACGGGGAGCCTGGTGGGCTGCCATCTATAGGGTCACACAGAGTCGGACACGACTAAAGTGACTTAGCAGCAGCAGAAGCAGCACACTAAACTGAAAAAAGAATTTTCCTTTTAGATAATAACATCCCTCTTTCCCAACTGGCCAAAACCCAAAGATTTTCCAAATATTTGTTTGGGGGGAAAAAAAAACTCACTTATTTTGCAGCTTTGGCTGGAAACAAAAGTATTGAGTGATGTAAACAAAGAAATCCACATGTGCCAACGTGACGGTGCCAGGAGCAAAAGTTGTCTGGAGCCGCCTCCTCTGCCCCGGGCACTGCCCTGGACGCGGCGCTGGAGGTGAGCACCCAGCAAGGTTCTGACGGCTGATCTGAAGGGTCAGAGTGAGGCACCAACTCTGAGAAAGGGTGGCAGAGGCAGATCAAGCAGTTTCTGTTGCTCAAAGATGAGTAAGGGAGCTATCAGGGTTATACCCTGTAAATGATTAAATCATTTGTCAAGTAACAAGGCAGGGACGAGGAAAAACACGGACGTTTACTGGCAGCTAGCACCTGGAGTGTGTATGGCCCATAACCCTCAGAGATGCTGTTATTCCCAGTTCTGCAGAGAGAGCTGGGGTACCACGGAGCAGTCTGCCCCACGTCACTTGGCCAGCTAAGTCAGGGAATGTGCCACTCTTAATATACTTTTTTCATTATTTTAATAAAGATTATATTTTTACAGAAGGAAGTCAGAAATGATTAGAATTACTTTGGGAGATAGTCCTACCCAGGGGAAGACCACCTATTTAAAAAAAAAAAAAAGAAAGAAATATCAGATACCACAACCTATGTGAAGATTTAGTTGATAAACCAACAGGGAGCAACTAAATGTCCAAATTTAAATCTAAGGCTCAGTCCTGCAAGGTCTAATGATGCAGCGGATGGTTCTAGACCCCGAGTGTCCCCTTACTTGTGGCCGTTCACCTGTTTGTTTGTATCTGTATCAGATAAACAAACTAAAGAAATCAAACATTTAAGAGCATCGTTAGAGAGTTCATCTAAGGAACTGAATATTAACATAAAAATTACCAAGATTTGATGGTATAAACTAAACTTTACTTCCTAAAATATTCTCTTTGATATTAACCTTTCCCATTGACAAATATATCAAAGCATCCTGGACGTCTGAGATGTTAACAAGCTACAGACCACTCGTAAATTGCTGGCGGCGGTGTAAGATGGTACAGTCACGCTGGGAAAGTTTGGCACTTTCTTTCAGAACAGTATGTGTTTAACCAAAGGACCCAGCGATCGTACTCTTGGGCAATTATCCCAGAGACATGAAAACTTAAGTTCATGCAAAAACCTGCACAGGAAGGTCCACAGCTTATCTTTTTGGAAAAATCAAAATATCCTCATTGTTCTTTAAAAGGTAAATTGTTCAGAAACTGTTATGTATCCATACCATGAGAGACTACTCAGCGACAAAGTACTGGGTCGTGAGACGACAGGGAAGGGTTCTGAGGGGAACTGTGCTGAGCAGAAAAAGCCAATCACAAAAAGGTACACGTGGTATGATTCCATCTATGTAACATTTTTTAAATCAAATTATAGAGATGGAGAAGGACAGATGAGTGGCTGCCAGGGGTGAGGGGTGGGGGGTAGGGGTGGGCATGGTTGTAAGGAGGGGGCACAGAGGAGTCCACTGGTGATGGGTGATTCTGTATGTGGAAGAGTGCTGATGGTTACACGAATCTACACACGACAAAACTGCATGAAGCTAAACGTGTGCTCGCATGTACACATACACACACAGGGGCGTGCACACTTGGGGAAACTCGAGTAAGCTCTGAAAGTGTGGCAAAGTCACGTTCACGCTCTGACAAGGCACATGGTTATGTGAGACGTGACCCCTCGGGGATGATGGGAAAAGGTGCAGGGATCTCCTGTTTCCCTTTCTCCCAACTTTCTGTGATCCTAAATATTTTATCAAAACAGGAAGTTACAAAAAGAAACTATGGCTCAAGGTATCACACATATGTAAGAATAAACAATAAAGCAAATCGTTTTAGAGACTACAGAGAGATGACCAAAAATAGAGCCAAGAAGGTCAAAGTAAAAGTCTTGAAAAGTTGGGAACCAAATTTGAGAGACCTTTGCACGGGAAACACAAAGGATTCGGAGAAATCAGTGCTGGAGAGGCTGGGGTCATCCGGAGAAGGACCATGATCCCTCCCCTGCGGGGAGTCCTGCCATGAACAGAAATGGGGCTTTTCTGGAAAGGGCAGAGTTCAGAAAACTTAGTTCAGAAACTAAGATCATGGCATCTGGTCCCAGCACTTCATGGCAAATAGATGGAGAAACAATGGAAACAGTGGGTGACTTTATTTTTGGGGGGCTCCAAAATCACTGCAGATGGTAACTGCAGCTACGAAATTAAAAGACAGTTGCTCCTTGGAAGAAAAGCTATGACCAACCTAGACAGCACATTGAAAAGCAGAGACATTACTTTGCCAACAAAGGTCTGTCTAGTCAAGGCTATGGTTTTTCCAGTAGTCATGTATGCATGTGAGAGTTGGACTATAAAGAAAGCTGAGTGCCAAAGAATTGATGCTTTTGAACTGTGGTGTTGGAGAAGACTCTTAAGAGTCCCTTGGACTGCAAGGAGATCTAACCAGTCCATTCTAAAGGAAATCAGTCCTGAATATTCGTTGGAAGGACTGATGCTGAAGCTGAAACTCCAATACTTCAGCCACCTGATACAAAGAACTGATTCATTTGAAAAGATCCTGGTGCTGGGAAAGAGTGAATCTGGGAAGAGAAGGGGACAATAGAGGATGAGATGGCTGGATGCCATCACCGACTCAATGGACATGAGTTTAAGTAAACTCTGGGAGTTGGCGATGGACAGGGAAGCCTGGCGGGCTGCGGTACATGGGGTCACAAAAAGTCGGACACAACTGAGCAACTGAACTGAACTGGAAAGGGCAGATGTCCTGAACAAGTCTGCACCGCCACTGCCTGCAATCCCAAGACCCATCAGAGGGCAACTGTGGTCCATGCGAGGGCCGCAAGCTGCCTGTAGTTGGTTTAACCTTTCCTGAATCAGTTTAACTGCCAGATGCCGGACTGCTTCTCCAGCTCCATGGGGAAAGAAGAGAAAAGGAATCTAGGCCCTGTGAGCGCTGCTGATGGAAGAGTCACAAGGGAGGTTTTACAAACGTGGTGAGGACGGTGGGAGAAGCAGCTGGGAAGCTCCACACTGTGAACACAGGAGCCTTGAGCTCCTGCCTCCTCGTGATCCTGCATCGAGCAGGGGCAGGGCCCCCACGGGGCTCTCCCTGCTCCCGGGGGACGCTGGGCACTGGCCCAGGGTAAAGAAAGAGGCCTGCCTGCTCAACTGTTAGGCGGAGAAATGAAGCCAGGCTGGCATGCCATGACCAAAACATCTCCAGGTGGTGGGGAGGCTTTTATTTCTGACTTCTGAATAAAATGAAAGGTTCCTCTTTCTCGCGCATTTCCCCAAACAAAAACTTGTCCCAGTTCAGGGTGTAAGCTTGCAGAAGCAGCGACAAAAGGCTTCTTGACTTAACCCAGCAAGAATCACAGCCCGATTCCAACGGGAATCATCTTTCCTGGGAAACCATGGCTCCTGGGAACCAAGTGAACAACAACAACAGAAAAAGAGCTCAAGGCCACCGACTGGGCTCAAGAAATAAACTCTGGCTGAGGACCCAAGGTCACCACCTGGTTGCCTCAAATAACCCACACATTTCAAAGGTAATTATTGGTTGACTTGGGACCTAATTTTGAGAATGAAGTTGAAGAGTAGGAATGGATGACAATAATTATGCCTTTGCTATATTTGAAAATGGAACTATGGCCCTCTATCATTAAGTCTCGGGGATGATCAGCTAGAAATAGACATCGTTTCTTCCACGAAGTGACCGAGTATCTGCTAAGTCTGGGAGGCAGGCTACAGAGACAAGGGAGACGAGGTTCTGGTCTTCAAGTGACTCAACTTCTAGCAGGAGAAACAGGTATCTAAAATATGCGACATACACAAAAGAACGTTCTTCCCTTGTCGTTCATTTTTATATCCCCTCCCTGGATGTTACAGTTGGCTTGGGAGACACTTTGGAATGAATGGGTGAAAAGAGTAAATGGATGAAGGAATAAACAGTGGAAAATGCATTCAAAAGGAAAGGAGGGCAGGTAACAAAGTTCTCCAACGAGAGAATTATAATCAGAACTGACGTGAATAAAATGCAACAAAAACTGAAGGGAAGAAAGAGATTAACGGGTAGAAGACAAAATCTCTCTTAAAATCAACAATCCTTTTAAATACGACTACTTCAAAATCTTTTTTTAAAAAAAAAAAAGGACAGATGAACAGTCTTCAAGTCTCATGAGAGATTAAATAATTTCATGAATACTTTCAGATTAAAAAAAAAACAAAGGTCCCAGGACGCTCCCCAATCTGGGTTTAAGGGTGAGATTAGAGCTGACCACCTCTCTCAGCCACCTCTGCATTCAACATCAAGGTATAAAACACTTGCCATCCATGTGAAAATGCAGCTGACCTTTGAGCAACACAGGGGTAGGGACACAGTCAGAAATCCATGGAGGATCTACAGTCAGCACTCTGCATCCAGAGTCCCTCCACATCTGCAGTTCCGCATCTGTAGATCGTGTAGCTGAAAAACATCCATGCGTGTGCAGACCTGCGCAGTTCAAACCCATGTTGTTCACGGGTTGGCTGTGTTTCCTCTTTTCCTTCTTCCTGGGATAAAGCACCTACGTTCTGTCCTCCGGGTATAAGAGAGTGGAGGCTGAGGTCTCCGTGCTGAGCTTAAGAGCTCAGTCTGCAACAAGACTTACAACCACCAACCTTCGCTCAAAGAAATTCCTGACCCAACACTGAGCAGGTATCACCGTGTGCTGGCACCTTCTCCAAGTTGGCTGTTAATGAGACCACCTCTGAATTACTTGCTCCTCAGAGAGCCAAAGATTGACCACAGATGGAGGGGGCTATGCTCCAGATCAAGTGAGGAATAAAAGCACAGCCAAACGTCTGGGTGTGAGGAAGGTGAACATCCACGTTAGGAGAACCTCTGACCATTAACTTAAAAGCTTCCTGTATTTGCCTAAACAAAAATGGCAACTCGCTTTTTCTATCTTGCTCTGTGTGATTTTAAGTCATATGAACTACTTGAGAAAAAATCATTCTGATAACTTAAATCTCTAGCAAGTTTTCATTCATCTGATATGTTAAAATATTTAGTGCCTTGATGAAACACACATTTAATTAGCATGATTTCCTCCTTCTGGCCTTTCTCTCACTTTTAATTTTGTTTTAAGCAGATAATGAAATTTGTTCTAAACGAAGTCATTTTTCAATAACAGTTTTCAATACACAAAGACTGAAGAAACCATTCCTTCCTTTGTAAAACCTACCAAGTACCCTGGTGGGTCAGAGGACATTCGTGCAGCAGAGAAAAGGAGACAGAGGAAGGTTCCGGGGCCGGTCAGGAAAAAAAATAATAAATCTACCGACAAAATGACGGGGGCTAAAAATGAAGTCTAAGCACATCGAGGGGAAGAATCACAGCACATTCCACGCCCGTGGGTGACCAGCTTCCCTAAAGGCCTCCCCACAACTGTCGCCCAAGCCTCCCCTGGCCCAGGTCACTTTGGGGGCACACATTTACAAGGAACCAAATCACATTAAACACACCAGTTTCTCTGCTACTGTGATGGTCTTTCATATACAAAGGAAAGAATGAATACATGGAAACGTCTCGAATTGTTACGGGGAACCACGTCACTTTTCAAACAGGTTTAAGTTCTCCTTAGTCTACAAACTTCATATATACTAGAAGTTCCTACAGTGTAAGTCAAGAGGACAAAATGTATTTTCACTTTTCAATAAATGTCCAGGCCTAGTGACACAACAGATTCTATAGTTGGCCAGCAGGAACGCTTTCACTGTAAAATTTTTCCTTAAAAATGCTGCTGATGTTACAAAATCCAGTGAACCCAAACTTAAGTCTCTGGAGAACGACTTTTATAAAAGGCTTTCCTTCCGGTTTCCTTTAGTGCCTGCTCCACGAGAACCGGAACAAAAAGTGGAAAAGCTGATCACAAGTCATAAATTGTGCTTCGTGAAAAGCACCTTTTTTTTGGTCCTAAATGTGAGTTAAATCTTCATGAATCCTGCTAAGAATATCCTAACCCGAGGCCCAGGACACAGACATCCCATCCCCGGCTCCCATGCACCCTGCAGACTCCAGGCCTCCTGCCCTCCCCTCAGCTCAGTCTGTGCGTGCAGCCCAGGGGCCCATCGAGGGCCACAGCACCCCCTGCAGCCTGGGTGAGGAACAGCAGCCCCCACCCACCACGCCTCCCTCAGAAGGTCCAGTCGGCTCTGCTTTCTGTCTGTCACAGCTTAAAGAGCAAAGACACAACCTGCTTTTTCAAGCACAGCATCTTTCTCTCAGGGCGGAAAAAATGCACCAGAGAAAGAGCAGTGAGCATCCTATAATAATACTGATGGAAAAGAGAGAGTAACCTACAGCTACCCCAAAACAGGAGCAACAGGTGCATAGAGAGAACATTCTACAGTGCAGGGTGGTTGGGCGGGGGGACGGATAGCTAACTGCTGCGGAAGAGAAGAAAAGCAGTGCATCCCACTGCATGGACCAGACCATGAGGATGCTGCGGTGTTTCAGGCTGGTGCTCCAGACTCACAGAGAATCACTGATGGTACAAAAGCAAGGTGATCTAAGTCACGACATGTGTATTTCTGGTGGCAGGGCTGCAGAGGTGCTGGGAGCTGCCAGGGGCAGAGAGACGAGTTAGTGGTAGCGGCTTGACTCAGAAGAGTGAGGAACTGGTGAACGTGCACCCGTAGTCAGAAACCACCGCAAATCAACGCCTACTTAACGTGTCTCCTTGAGAAAAACAGTGTGTTTGTAAATACTGTGATGGCTTTTTTAGGGGTGGCATTACTAAACCAGAAAAAGAAGCTGCTCCTGTCAGTTTTCTATGCTGACAAAGAGTCCAGGATCTAAAGGGCACCAGTCCCTTTCCAGAAAGGGCTGCTCAGGGTCCTAGTCATTTACCACATACACCCCTATACTATTCTCCTCTGGAGGAGGGCACGGCAACCCACTCCAGTATTCCTGCCTGGAGAATCCCATGGAGCCTGGCGGGCTATGGTCCAGAGGGTCGCAAAGAGTCAGACACGACTGAGCAAGTATTACATACTAGATCTCCGGGGCTCACAAAATTTCAGAGTTGAAAGTGAATATGGTTTTCCTGGAGTCAAACATTCAAGCTACAAATGGCCTGGTTGAGGACTGACTGCCCAAGATCCCAGACGTGCAGAGAAGTTCTTTTCTTTTAAACAAATTCACAAGTTCCTGAGTCTTTAAACAAGGCAAGCCAGGCCTACCCATTTGCAAGTGTCTTCCACAGTCTGGCTCCTTCCAGATCTTTCTTCCTAGCCTGTTACTACAGCCTTTCTGGACTCGACCTCAAATGACCTAAAAGGGCCCCCATTTCTAGTTTGTAAAGAGCTGTGAAATGGAGAATTTATCCCCTTAGAAATAAGATGCAGTAAAGGTGACATTTTAAGTTTGCAGTCCTACTGAAAACTTTAGCTTTTATTATAAATCCTTCTATCTCAAAGGTTACATAATATTATAGTTTCTTCAATTGTAACTTTCTATGATTTTCTTTTTTTTTTTTTTCAATTTTATACTGGACTACAGTTTTCACTAAGAATAACACACATGCAAGATGTAATTAATACCAACCTACTTCCCACTTACCAAATTACACATTATCTCTTATCCGAAGACAAGTTTACCAGGAGAGCTTACCGATGACAGCACTGTTAATAAATTCAGCGTTATATAAAATGCACTCCCACGAGTACTGAGGGCAGCCACACAGTCTGATACAATCAGAGCGCAGCTGTGCCTTCACCCACATGACAGGCTCACAGGCAGAAAGGAAGCCCCGCAGCCCTGACCCCAAAGTGCAGGTCACCCGCTTCTGCTAAAATGAACGTGCCCTCCTCCTCCAAGGGTCTCCTCCAGCTCCTGTTTTCCCTGCTCTCCTCCTGACTGGCAGCTCCCCAGGCCACCCCTAACCTCACAGGTCTGCTCCTGGCCTCCCTGAGAGATGGCACGTGTGTGCCCGTGTGACAACAGCAAGCCCGCAAGGCCAGCTGGGTCCCCACCACCACCACCCATGGGCGACATGGCCTCGCCGGCCACCTCTGGTCCCCTTCCTGACATCACAACCACCCTCGTTCTGCCCAAGGAGCCCCAAGGCCCTTCCAGGCGGGGCTTTGCCATCTTTGCCCCGGAAGCTTACCTCTTTCACATGCGTGTGAAAAGACACCGACATGTCCAGGAGGATCTTCCGCTGCTCCACGCGCCGCACAAAATCCTGTATCCGGTCCTCGAGCTGATGGGCAGCCTGATAGATCTCTTCCGGGTCACATTCTCCCGTCTGGGCCAGCTGCTCGGCTGCCTCAAGTAACTTATCTGCATTGGTGTACGTGTTCTGCGCGAGAGAACGGTCAGAGGCACAGGAGGTGAATACCAGACAAGCTGGCCCGGCTGGGAGCCATGGTACACGGGAACAGAGTCGGCGAGTGCTGTTCCTTTCTGCACATCAACAGGATGGGAAGAGATGATTCTAGGAGTTCAGAACACCTCCATCAGCAGCCTTTGCCACTCTTAATTGAGTTAAACTCTGAACCTCACGGCAAAGCCCTTCCGTCTGGGGCTATGATGGGGTTATCTGTAGGCAGCCACTGGCTGTCCTGTGACTCACAAAAGGGCTTCTGCCTTTTTGCTACAGCACGAAGGGAGCTTGCAGCCACAAATGCCTGCTTCACTTTTTCTCCTGGTTTTGTGACGGGGTGCAGAGTTCCAGTTTTGTGTCTTTCGGTATTGATGTACCACTTTAGGATAATTCCCCAAGAGCAAGTGAAAAGGTTACGTTGCAAACACACACAAACTGCTGTCTCTTTTCACTTGTTTCTGCTTATCAGCAATTCTGTACTTATTATTATTTTTTCCCCTACTTCGGGGATATACTGTTTTAAGAAAAAAGAAATAATAACTGCAACGGCTATAAAGTAGCCAGAGTTTTAAAGAGCTGAGGGTTGAGTGCAAAAGAGTGTCTAAAATACTCTGAAAATTACTCTGTTTGAGTTTTTGATAAATCAGGCTGCAAAGCAGCTCCTCAAATCAACAGGGCTGTTAGAGACCTGATACTGCTCAGGGAAACTGCCAGAGAGAGGGTGCTGATGGGGACAGGTAGCAGTGAGTGAGGCCGGAGGACCTCAGACAGGAACAAACAGAATCCGGGCCCCCAACGAGGCCCAGAGGAAGCGTGCAGTTCCCGAGACACCGACTGAGCCCATCAACCTTCTCCTCCCCCAGCACGTCAGTCCCACAGCTGAGCAGGATCAGGTCTAATGGGTGATTGACGGGTGGGGGCCCAGGGTACGGGGAGACCAAGCCCAGTGGGCACAGGGTTCCCCGGCAGTGGGCAGCCTGCCGGATGGAGACTGGGGACCTCCAGTGTATTCACCTACTAAGCCAACAGACTAATGAGCGTACTGAGAGCTGGGTTCCTCATTTTGGACACCGGAGTTAGAAATAACACCTAGGAGAACACCTAAGTCAGCCCGGGGGCACTGGACTGGAATTGGGGGATCCACGTGCAGACACTGTTTTCCACAGGCTGATGTGTAAAGATTCACGTACACACTCACTCACGTCCCCCCACCCCCCCACCCCCATCCACCGAGAGGACCTGAGAACACTGATGGAGCAATGGTAGCAAACAGGTGGAACCCGGATCTCTATTTCTGAGCATCATTCTGCTCTGCGGGGAACCGGGGGTCTGTGGAGACATGGCTGATTCCAGTACAAGATGAGCCCCAAAGCGAGGAAAAGCCCAAGGACGATGTGGACAGGGCAGGGTGAGAAGCCAGTTTGAGGAGACGCACACTGGCCAAGTGAGGGGCAACTGAGCATCAGAGGGGACAGTGCAGGTGACCGAGGGTCATCCATCCAGTCACTAGGAAACCAGGAGTCCCCAGCGACACCAAGAAGCAAAAGTGGATGATGGACAGCATGTTACAGCATCTAAAGTACATCCTCACAGAGTACTCAGCAACTACAAAGCGGGAAGGACGCGCTTTACAACGGAGCCATCTGGCAGACACCACCTTAAGCCAGGGATCGGAGTGGACACCAGGCGTAACAGGACAGATTAAACTGTGCGCCGCTTGATGGGAGAGTGTGAGGAGGGCCTGCAGGGCTTCCGGGATACGCCTGCTGAAGATGTATAACCAGAATGCAACCTCGAGGAGACGTCAGACAAACCCAACGTGAGGGGCCTTCCCCAAAACACTGGGACACAGAAGTTCAAGAAGGACGGAGGAGTGGCTCCAGGCTGAAGGACACCAAATGTGATGGGTGACTCAACATGGGATCCGTTAGACATGGACACTTCGGGGTCTGAGTGTTAGAAGGTAGTCATGAGTCAGCATCAATTTCCGGATTCTCATGATGCGATTCTGGTTGGACAAGACAAAGTCCTTTTTGGTAGGAAATAGACAGACAATGGTTGGAGGGAAGCAAGTTCTCTGGGCTGTATTTCCAACTTTCCTGCAAGTTTAAAACCTGTAGCGATTAATCCTTTGCCAGTTGTTTCACTTGCAGTTATTTTCTCCCATTCTGAGGGCTGTCTTTTAATCTTGTTTACTGTTTCCTTTGCTGTGCAAAAGCTTTTAAGTTTAATTAGGTCTGATTTGTTTATTTTTATTTCCATTACTCTAGGAGGTAGGTCACAAAGGATCTTGCTATGATGTATGTCAAAGAGTCTTTTGCCTGTTTTCCTCTAAGAGCTTTATAGTTTCTGACCTTACATTTAAGTCTTTAATCCATTTTGAGTTTATTTTTGGGTATGATGCTAGCAAGTGTTCTAGTTTAATTCTTTTACATGTAGCTGTCCAGTTTTCACAGTGCCATTTACTGAAGAGGCTGTCTTTTCTTCATCTTCATTGCATATTCTTGCCTCTTTGGTCAAAGGCAAGGTGCCCATGGGTGTGTAAGTCTAATCTCTGGGCTTTCTAGCTTGTTCCATTGGTCTATATTTCTGTTTCTGTGCCAGTACCACACTGTCTTGATGACTGCAGCTTTGTAGTATAGTCTGAAGTCAGGAAGCTTGATTCCTCCAGCTCAGTGTTTCTTTGTCAAAATTGCTTTGGTTATTTGGGGTCTTTTGTGTTTCCATACAAACTGTAAAATTTCTTGTTCCAGTTCTGTGAAAAACATCACTGGTAGTTTGATAGGGACTGCACAGCTTTGTAAATCTAAAAGGAACATTGACTTGGATGTTTCTTTAGAAGCTAAAAGAGCAGATGACTGTCAAACGGCACCTTGTTTTCCCAGAGTCACTTGCAAAAAGCTTCATGTGGAAAGCACTGTTAGTTTTGTTTTTTAAAACTCCAGTGGGAACATGCAACATTCCCGCATCTGCCACGCTCCAGAAATTGATTAGCATGGAGCCATTCCACTCACCATCACCGTACAACATAAAGAAGGAATGGGTCTTCAGATCAGTCAGGAGGTTCCTGGCTCTGCCAGACTGTGTGCAGAAATGGTCCGATGCTGGACCCACAGGTCTGAACCAGCCCGAGACCAGGGCCCCGGCAGTGCAGTCAAGGGCCGGCAGCAGTCACACCAGCTGCAGGGCTCGCTGCCACCAAGTAAACACGAAGCTCTTTCCAGGTTCCTCCTTCTCCAAACACCAGAACTGTTCTATAGAATAATCTATATTTAGTACCTTTTAAATTAATTCAACCAGAAGACTTCTGACACTTCCTCTCTGAATCTCTGTCATGTTACTTCACCATGTCAAGTTTTGAAGAAGTTGACTTGAAGAAAAATTTGTTTAGTACGCTGCTAGTTCAACATCTTGAAATTAAAGACAATTTAGAACTCATTTTACAAAGGACCCTTCAAAAACAAAACCCCAAGACACAAACTAATGTGCCTTAAACTTAACTTGGAAAAAGAAATTTCTCCCTAAACCCAAAATCTGTTTTACCTTATGAGCACGTTCAAAAAGTGAGAAACAGCTCTTCATTAAGCAATAAAGATGCTTCTGTTTCTATTTTGAAGGTGCCTCCAAAGGCTATTCTGTCCAAAAGAACCCCATAAATCTGAAGCATGACCTTAGATTTACCTCAGACATAGGACGTGCATTACACTTTGCTTTGACAGAAAGCATTCAGAGATGAGAGGGCGGACAGGGAAAGCTGAGGAAGGCAGTCACGCCGGGTCTCGGCCCTCCCTGCAGGAGAGCAAGGCTGATGTCACCTTCTTCTCTGGGAAGAGCCAGGCAGCTTTCCAGGAACGAAGCTACAAACTCAGAGCGCGATCTGGCTCAATACGCGGACCACTGTTTGCCGAGCCCCAGTCTACTGCATGTGGTCTTAATCAAACCAGGCTCTGTCTGGAGCCACCTCGAAGCCCAGGGCTCTCCTGACTTCAAATACTGTCCTCCTAGCCCCCTCAATGGAGAAGGCAATGGCACCCCACTCCAGTACTCTTGCCTGGAAAATCCCATGGATGGAGGAGCCTGGTAGGCTGTAGTCCATGGGGTCGCTAAGAGTCGGGCATGACTGAGCGACTTCACTTTCACTTTTCACTTTCATGCATTGGAGAAGGAAATGGCAACCCTCTCCAGTGTTCTTGCCTGGAGAATCCCAGGGACGGGGGAGTCTGGTGGGCTGTCGTCTACGGGATCGCACAGAGTCGGACATGACTGAAGCGACTTAGCAGCAGCAGCCCCCTCAATGGAGAAGGCAATGGCACCCCACTCCAGTACTCTTGCCTGGAAAATCCCATGGACAGAGGAGCCTGGAAGGCTGCAGTCCATGGGGTCGCTGAGGGTCGGACACAACTGAGCAACATCACTTTCACGCATTGGAGAAGGAAATGGCAACCCACTCCAGTGTTCTTGCCTGCAGAATCTCAGGGACGGGGAGCCTGGTGGGCTGCCATCCATGGGGTCACACAGTCGGACACGACTGAAGTGACTTAGCAGCAGCAGCCCCCTCAAAGTATCTTTATCAAGCAAGTGGGGGGCTAGAGAGAAGGCCACCCTATTTCTTCAGGCCTGTGAACGTCGCCACTGTACTACACTGAATCTGTTCTTATTGTCTAGGGTCTACAGGGTGACCCCCCAGCTCCCACCCAACTCGTGCACTCTGAGCAGAACACACTCTTCAGAACCAGCCTGAAGGGGACAGTGACACGTGGTATCTGCAGGTACTCGGGCGACGGCCATGGCGCTCCGTCAGTGACTCCTTGGGGCTGAGGCTGCACATACACCGAGGTGGACACATGTTTGTGGAGCCAAAAAGGATCAGAGGTTTTCACTCGAAGGTGAGTGGAGGGGATTTACCTAAGTGACTGGTCCAGGTTATGGTCAATTATGACAGAGTGCTGAATGTCCACTGTGGGCCACGGCACATCACGGCAGGCCCTGGGTCGCAGTTTTATCAGCTAGAAATGCAGAAAGCTAGTCGGCCTGCCACACGGCAATGAGGAAGCCAAGGAAAGTCACCCAACAGTCCTTCAAAACCAGCCGGTCTCTAAAAATATGGACCAGAATCAAGTGACACTCACTCGGTCATGCCTGACCCTTTGCGACCCCATGGACTGTAGCCCACCAGGCTCCTCTGTCCATGGGATTTTCCAGGCAAGAATGCTGGAGTGGGTTGCCATTCCCTCCTCCAGGGGATCAAACCTGGGTCTCCTGCATTGCCAGCGGATCCTTTACCATCTGAGCTACCAGGGAAGCCCACAAGGGACGGGAGGGTCGATAAATATTTCATCCCAGAAAGGAAAGAGCTAAGAGAATGAGAAGCTGGAGATGCTGGAAAAAGAGGCCAGAGGTGAGCGGCTGGGTCCCGGCACTGGAGTGAGAGGGGGCACAGGTGGCCAAGTTCAGGGTGGAGAGCTCAGACCCTCCTCTCACTCAGGCGGGTCTGCAAAGTAGAGGGGCCCCCAAGAGGAGAGGTGGATGTCTGACCGTGGCCCCCAGTGCCCGGCAGAATGCCTGGCACACGACCAATGATCAGGTGAAAAACAGAGGGAGGGAAACAGGGCAGATATCTGTAAAGTGAGCAAAAGGTGCTTACATTTAAGGGATTTGTCTTTTTTTCATGCACTGTTCAGATTTGAGCTTAAGGATTTCCAATTAAAGGCAAAAGCGGGTACTCTTTAGAATCCCAGGAACAAGGTGCCAGAGATGATACAAAAGACATGAAAATGAGGGAGCAGTGGAGCAGACGAGGCCCTGCCTTTCCCGGAACTGGTGTGAAGGCGGCCCTCTGCCCGGGGTGCTGCTGCTGCGATCCTTTGCTCCCCAAGAGACCCGAGGGCACCAACGTCTCCCACAAAGAAAGCGTCCCACCCTCGCTGCCCCCGAACACCAGTGTTGACAAGCGTTGATGGTCATCTTAGGTCTGAGGAAGTAAGTTCACCATGAAAAGGGCAAAGGTAGCCACAGAAGGGAGCTCCGTAATTAAGAACGAAAGGAACCACAGGAATTGGAAGGAGGGGTCCGTGGGTGCTGGCCGCACAGGAGGGTACTCAGCAGACAGTGCTGGGGTGCACTCGGGAAGGTGCAAAGAAGGGGCTGGGCGCTGGGGTGCACTCGGGAAGGTGCAAAGAAGGGGCTGGGCGGGGAGCCCACAGTCACAGGTGAATAGACTACTTGTTTGCTGTCCCGCCTCTTAGGGTCTTTGGTGCCTGGCATCTTTGCTCAGAGGATCCAAATTTCAAATCCATCCTCAAACCACATGGCTGTGACAGGAGCTTATCTGATGGAAATGTCAAGGGGAGATTAGAGCACATTTCCCACATTCCTTCAGCTATAAGAGGAAGGCAAAATATTTACCAGCATCCATAAGAAGGAAGCTCACATGTAACGTGAAAAAGGGAAGTCCACAGACCCACTCTGGGGCAGGAAGGCTGCTGAACACACAGCCTTTCCCAACCCGCTTCTAAGATCAAGAAAGCTGAAGGCTAGGTTGTCACTTTAACTTTACACATGAAGACTGCCAAGGGGGTAACTTTTAAGAGGCATTTTCACTCAACAGGATTGAAGCGCAGTCTGCTTTCTTATCTCATGACTATCTCTCACATCAGTTCCCTAATAAATCCAGCAAACAAGTGAACCCTCTGCGATGTAAAACCCATGGACACACATAGCTGATTACTCCCGCTTATTTGGGGATTTTGATATGAAATCATCAGATGTACATAGATACTCTTCCTTTTACAATTAAGGCTCTCTTTATTTTTAGTGTTTTTATGCTTTCAAGTCGATTTGCTTAATATCAACATTTCTACACCAATTTCCAATGGTTCGTATTTGCCTTGTGGATCTTTCTCTAACGCTTCATACACTTTTGTGGTATCAGGTGGCAAAGAGTCAGACACGACTTAGCAAACAACAAAATACTTTCAAACTTCCTGGGTATTTAATGTTTTAGGTGTGCCTTTTGGAAACAACACACAGTATGATTTTTTTCTTTTTTTAAATATACAGACTCTTTTAACAAGTATAATCTATTTTGCATTCAGTGTGATTACTGCTATTTAGGGACAAATTGCTACATCTTGGGCTTCCCAGTGGCACTAGTGGTAAAGAATCTGCCTGCCAATGCAGGAGATACAGGAGACATGGGTTCAATCCCGAGGCTGGGAAGATCCCCTGGAGGAGGACATGGCAACTCACTCCAGTATTCTTGCCTGGAGAATGGCAGAAAGGAGTCTGGCAGGCTACAGTCCACAGGTTCGAAAACAAAAGGACTTGACCGAAGCGACTTAGCACATACACGCGTGCACGCTACGTCTTATTTTGGATTTCTTACGTGATGTCTGTTGTTCTTTCTTTCACTTCCACTAGACCCGTTTTCCTGAGTTTTTATTTACCTGGTTTTCCGCAGTTCTTTTTTCTTTATACTTATGGAAAGTGGTGCTGTCTATCCTGTCTTTAGTGGTCATTCAACAATGCTACCATGCACACCAGAGTTTACAAATCTAAGGTACACTACCTCCTGCCATACCCCTCAGGATAGCTCTCCACCTTCTGCGTTCAAGGGCTCCAGGGCTTTGCTCCATCTTACTTGCGGGAGGTTTTGCTTTGGTTTGGTTTGATGCATTCATTTCCTGGCTGCGATGGGTCTTCACTGCAGCACGCAGGCTCAGTAGCTGTGGTGCCCTGCAGCATGTGGGATCTTACTTCCCCAACAAAGGACCAAACTTGCGTCCCCGGTACTAGAAGGCAGATTCTCAACAACTGGCACCAGGGGAGTCTCTGTTGTTGCTGTTCAGTCACTCAGTTGTGCCCGACTCTTTGCGACCCCATGGACTGCAGCACGCCAGGCCTCCCTGTCCTTCACCATCTCCCGGAGTTTACTCAAACTCATGTCCATTGAGTCAGTGATGCCATCCAACCACCTCGTCCTCTGTCGTCCCCTTAGTAGAGGGAAGTCTCTACCACCTTGTTTTTAACCTCCCCCAAGTCTGTCATCTTTAGCCTAAATGGCCCATCCTTCGATTTACAAACACATCCACCAATTGCTACGCTCACTGCCAATCTTGGTCCTCTCTTCTCACGTCCTCAGTCATGTCCGACTCTTTGCGACCCCATGGACTGTGGCCCGCCAGGCTCCTCTGTCCATGGGATTCTCCAAGCAAGAATGATGGAGCAGCTTGCCTTTTCCTTCTCCAGGGGATCTTCCCGACCCAGGGATAGAACCCACATCTCCTGCATTGGGAGGTGGATTCTTATCCACTGTGCCACCTGGGAAACCCCTCTTCCTTCTCATACTTCCTTTTTATTCATTTAATTAATTCATTCAACACTGCTGCACCACACCAGCCTTGCTCCATGTGCTAGTGACAGAGACGTGAACACCACCGAGTCCCTGCGCTGGTGGAGTTTATATTGGCGGGGCGGCGGAGGCGGGGGGGGGGTCCCATTGCTCTGACTAATCCGTGCACTGCAGTTCTTCTATACATGATGGGTAAGCTCTCGAGTCTTGGTCTCTATTTCATCCTCACTGTCAAACTGACATCTACTGGGTGTGGAATTCCAGGTTCAGCGTTCCTCTCCCTCAGGACTCCATCCCGCCGTCTTCCAGAATCTGCAGTTATGGGTGAGCAGTCAGCTTCGAGTCTTTCTCAGGGATGGGACGCTGTCATTTCTCTCTCTGGTGTTGAGACTCTGCCTTTGGTATTCCTCAGGTTTACCAGGTGTCTCAAGATGGATTCATCCTACAACTCCTTCTGAAAACAACTTTTACCCCAGCTCGTAGAGCTTCCTACACAGATCATAATCCCTCCCTCTTTAATCCTCTCTCTTTCAAAACAGAAAGCAAAAGGAGAGGCATGTTTGCCAAACAATAGCGAGCTGCAGGAAAGACCTGGGCCAGATACACCACCCCTGACAGGATCACACACACCTGACTTCCCTTTCCTTCTAGCAGCCCCCGCCATGCCTACTCCTCAGGTTAGGGAGTCAACCTCAGAAGGGTTAAGAGACTTTTCCAAAGTCACATAGCTGGAGAGGATCATAGTCGACAGTCAAACTCCTGGGCTGTGAACGAACCACACCCCTGCCTCCTATTTCTGAAGTACAAGCATTTAAAAGAAAGAGAAGAGGGGAAAGAAACGTTGGCCCATCATTATAGACATTCAAAGACTGTTATTCCCCCATTTACAAACTAGCCAACAGAGACCGGTACAATAAATATGGCAAAAACATCCGAGATATGTTCCTGTTTCAAGACCATCACATTTTACCATAGGATCCACTGTTTAAGTCATCTTTGTGCCCAGACAGAGACAGCTTCACTCTGAAAATCTGGGCATCATCTCAAACACGCCTTGCTGAAGCTAAGTCATCAGAGATGGGGCTGAAACTGTAATTCAAAACCAACCGCAGAGATATTATGGGAGAAAATGGTAAGGTCTTACCTGTGCTACTTCTTCAAAATCCTCATGACGTTTCTGCAAAGCCCTGGCCCGATGGAGCGATTTCCCTACACCTGTGTGTTTGCTCAGAAATGCTTCTCCATGGTTCTCGATCCAGTCCAGCACCTACAATGAAACACAGACACACATGCCATAAAAACCATGCCAGCCTTGTTCAGGGTGAAGGGCTATCCATTAAAGACACAGTTCTCTTATCAAAACTCTGTAGGACGCAAGAAACAAAGAAGAAAAAAACTGGAAGCAACCAGACACTAACTTTTTGAGAATTACACCTTCCGTCAGACTTGCCATCACGATTAAGAGTCATCAGCTCTTACTTTAATAAGTGCAAATCTGCTTATGTATACGTTACATGCAATAACGATTCAGTTAAATCTCACCCCAATTTACACATCACCGAACCATCCACACTGCCTGGGTTTTGTGTGGGATCATGGTCATTAAGACACAGAGGAGCACTTTAACATAAGGCTCAAAGTTCCACGACTCAGACAATTCTAGTTTTTAACTACTGAGTTCATGTTTTCCTGTCTCTTCTGAGAGTAAAACATATAAATAAAACTCAAGAAAACAAAACACTTAAATGCCTCTGCCCTGGTCTTTGAGGATAATTAATTCCATAAACTAAGCTGTTGTTAAAGCTGAATATTTCATGAACAAAAATACATAAAAGTTCTTGACAGTTGAAATCCGCCACACTGAAGAAAAAGAGTGAAAGTAAAGCAAGGCAACCCAGTGTTTTAAGGTCACGAATGTAACTGAGCAGTTCACTGGCTTCTGTACTTGAGAAACTGCACACAGGATCAAACAAAACACTTAGACAACATCAAAGACACGTTCGTCTCTCTCTGATGGAGAGGGGAGAACCAGCAAAAGAACTCAAGCAGTCATGTCTTTAGCTAGAAACTTTCACAGAGAGATATTATTTAAATACCTGAAGGCACTTGTTCATGTGTTTCGCATGTTGCAAAAGTACTGACGGTCATCTGGGACTCGGTAATTCGTAACCATGGTAAGTAAACACACAGATTCTAAGAATGTTGGACTCAAGGACCGACTGGGGCTGCGTGGCCAGGACAGTGGTCTAGAAGGCACCCTGGAAGAGGGCCAGTCACTCAAGCCTGCAGGTAGGCTGCAGAGTAAAGGCACCTCAGGGCGAGGGCGCAACGCACAGCGTCGGCGACACTGCAGTCAACTCTGCGGAGACAGGTGGGCGCTGTTTATCACGGTGATCGTCTCGCAGTGCATGCAAATGTCAGCACCTCAGAGCACACCTGACACTAACCTGAGGCTGCATGCCAACGCACTTCACTCAAAACCTAAATAAAAGTGGCCTGAATTTGAGGTTCTACAAAACCGGTCTCTGGCCCTCTGTCACCTGCACCGTAGACAGATCAGCTGTGCAGACAGCCAGCCAGAAACAGAGGCGGCTGGAAGGGGCCAGAGCCCGCTGTCCAGGGACACCAGGACTCGTCCTCCTCTGCTCCACGCCAGTGACCTTCTGGCCTGACTGAGGGCAGGGACCTTTCTGCCCAGAGCTTAGCAAGCCAGCAGTGCTTGTAAAGAAAACAGACTGGGAACCTGAATAAATCTCCAGGGGTCTTCTGTAAAGACCCTTTAGAATGAGTAGGTGTGTGTGTGTGTGTGTGTGTGTGTAAAGACCCTTGTAGAATGAACAGGGGTGTGTATGTGTGTGGAGACCCTTGTAGAATAAGTGGGGATGGGTGTGTGTAAAGACCCTTGTAGAGTGAGTGGGGGTGGAGGTGTGTGGGTGTGCATGCACGCACACGCCCACGGTCGAGGGTGAGGTGGGGTCTGGACCTGCAGTCTCCCAGCAGGCGCTCAGGATGAAGACACACGTTCTCCTTGTTACCACCGTTCACTTCTGCACCTCTTGTCGACACCACACTCTGCCCGTCACCCGGGATCTCAGTCATTCCTACTAGATCCGTCTGTCAGGGCAGCCTCCCAGTCCGCCTGCAAGCTCCCCCTCCCTCCCCTCGATTCTAGTCCCCTGAGCCACAGCCTTCCTGAGCTGTGGCTTCCTGCCTGCTCAGTGGGGACAATAACAGGGCTGTGAGCTGCCAGGCACCTTATACCCCAGCGTGCCAAGCACACAGCGCATGAGCCGTCTGCACCCACCAACCTCCGCCCGTGGCAGCTTCCATCTCACGTCAGGTTCTTCGGGAGCGCGGGCTATGAACGTTCCATTGCTCTTTAACCAGTGCACTTAGTACATTAGTGTTCTTTCTTGAGACGAGAGACCTTCAGTACCACCATCAGGAAGTAACGCCACCTTCACCGCTGACATCAAGCTGCTGTGTCGTGTACGCGACAGTCTCTTAGCACACATTACCGAACACAGGCTCCCCTCTCACTCCTGAAGAAACGTCCAGTGACAACTTCATGATGTCTCCACTTCAAAGATGGATTCAGTGAACAGAATGGGCCTCTGGGCACGAGAACAGCGCCAGGCAGAAGACTAGGACCAACTATTAATATATTAAGCTTGAAAAGAGTCAAGAGATATGTAACACCCACGCTACCGTCCACCTGCACGAAGGGCTAGGAGACACTGTTTTAAAACTACAACTATAAAATATTCTGTATATTCCTCAATAGTTCTGTAGAAAGAAATACAAGGTTTGGTAAACAGCAAACCTGATGAGTACTGATGACTCAATACAGACTTTAAGTAAAGGCACAATTTCAAAAAGTAAAAGACAAACGCTATTCCATAGAAAGAGCTGGAGAAAGCAAAACGGAGTCTTTGTTTAAAAAAAAAAATACGAATTTGTTTTTCTTAGCCTTCAGAAAGCATCAGTTGGAAAGAAAAGCTATTATGATCCGACCACTCAGGATTACAAATGGGCTACAATTTTTCTAGTGGTTTCTTTTAGACAGAATTATAAATACCAGGTGAAACTATATTTCCAACAAACATGAAAGTAAATCAAAGAAGACTACAAATCCCAAGCACATTTTGAAAACAGTGGCAGGCAATTATAAAATCTAGGACATGACTTAGCAACTGAACAAAAAAGATCATATTCAAAACCAAACTTCCCTACAAGGCCTTTGTTCCTCACAGGTTCCCAGATGGCTGAGGAATCCTGAATGAACGCACCTGCCCAAGGAGCATCTGAAAGACAAGCTTGTAGAACTTTCCATTTAAAATATAAAAATATTTCCAATCAGGAGCTCCATCAAGGCAGGGTAGCCTGCCCCTCCCTCACTCAGCGGTCCGTGGCAGGGGCTACCATCTCCCTGCCTTGTGACGACCTCCCCCAGAAGAACCACCAGGCCAGGAAAAGGGCAGAAGTCGGTCCTTCTTTACAGGCAGAAGAACAAGGCTGGGGAGCTGATGTCTCTTGTTGTTCAGAGGATGTGGGGCAAGCCTGTTCCTCCGTACTTCAGTGCCCTTTAATGGCACTGTGACAGTTCCAAGGCTGAGGTCACTCCACAGGGAGCCACCGAGACTTAAGACACAGACAGTGGTCTCAGCATCTAAGTCAAAAGGTCAGCCATGCAAGAAATCTTACAGATTGCTTACCTTCACTCCCTGCTTGTAATGTAATTACAAGGCTGAAAGCAACGATGGCAAATACAGACCTGACCTGATCACAGGGCCCTCCGGCTCTGATTTCTGTGATGTATGTGGCGTGATCCAACCAGTCCATGCTAAAGGAAATCAGTCCTGAATAGTGATTGAAAGGACTGATGCTGAAGCTGAAACTCCAATACTTTGGCCACCTCATGTGAAGAACTGACTCATTGGAAAAGACCCTGATGCTAGGAAAGATTGAAGGCAGGAGGAAAAGGGGACGACAGAGGATGAGATGGTTGGATGGCATCACTGACTCAACGGACATGAGTCTGGGTGGGCTCCGGGTGTTGGTGATGGACAGGGAGGCCTGGCGTGCTGCAGTCCATGGGGTTGCAAAGAGTTGGACACGACTGAGCAACTGAACTGAACTAATGTGTGTGGGATAACAATTACAGTCAAATGAAGCATACACAAAACTCAACACGTGTCTGTGGGCTCTGGGGACTGAGGGGACGAGGAGGAACCTTCTAGTTCCAGCATTCACCAGGGCCTGACAACCAATGGTTCCTGCCATTTCTCTATCCCTCTCCAGCAGAGCCCACAGCTCCCCATTTCTTGCATCGATGTATTTCAAAATTAGAATTAAGCTTCTTCTATAAATACAATTTACTCCTAACCATTTTTTTTAATGGTTTCCAGGACTTCCCTGGGAAGTCTGAGAAGATCCCACATGCCGAGGAGCAGCTACTCCTATGTCCCAAACACTGAGCTTGCACTCGAAGCCCAAGAACCACAACTCCGGAGCCCACAGGCCTAGAGCCCGCGAGCTGCACAAGAGAAGCCGCTACAATGAGAAGCTTGAGCGCCACGACTAGAAAGCAGCCCCTGTGCGCAATGAAGACCAGCACGGCCAACAAAAACGAACACATTTGAGAAAACAGGTGCCGGAATATTTCAAAGTAGACTGAGCCTAAGGCTCACTTGAAAAAGAAGGGTTTTTTTTTTTTTCATTTTTAAAGTATCACAGTCCAGCTACACAGAGCAAACATATGATTCAGAACCAATTGCCCTGTGTTGCAAGAGCTCCTTCTGCCTAACCACCATGAGAGCTTGGGAAGGCAGGAGCCACGCTCCATGCACACCTTCTTGGCCGGAAGGGAGCAGGGCAGAATCAGGGGGAAAAGCCTCAGAAAGAGGCTGGCAGGCTTCTAAGCTTTTCCATTATCCATCCATCCATCTCCTGGAAAAAATACAACTCACTCCTCCTGATATTATCCTAGCTTTAATTACATAAATACATAAAATTTCTTAAGGACAACAAAGAACATCAGGGAAGGAGTCAGGAAAGAAAGAAGATAGGGAGGTTGTTACTCTCAAAGTTGCGCCTCGGATGTGCTATGCTCAGTCGCTCAGTCATGTCCGACTCTTGGCAACCCCTGACTATAGCCCACCAAGCTCCTCTGTCCATGGGGATTCTCCAGGCAAGAATACTCAAGTGGGGTGCCACGCCCTCCTCCAGGGAATCTTCCCCACCCAGGGATCAAACCCAGGTCTCCCGCACTGTAGCTGGATTCTTTACCATCTGAGCCACCAGGGAAGCCCTCACCTTGGGTATTCCCATCAAACTCCAACCAAACCATCACCAAGACGGGCTGACACCTTTAGGAATTTCCCAAACTTTTAAAAATTACTTTTCCCATTCTTAATTTGGAAATCAATCTAAAATAGTCCAAAGTTGTCCAAGAAACATCTTAATATTTCCAGATGTTATCTAGGAAATAGGTCCAGATGTTATACACAGCTTAAGTCTAGCTACTGAACTATAGATATACACACATAACTATAGAAACACACAGACACACGAGTGCACACACAGTTATCCCTGGGCACTTTCCCCTGAGGGCGAGGGTCCCCAGCCTCCAGGATCTAATGCCTGATGATCTGAGGGAAGCTGATGTATAATAAAGAAAAAAAGGTGCATAACAAACATAATGTGCTTGAATCATCCCAAAACTGTCCCCTGACCCTGGTCCGTGGAGAGTGTCTTCCATGGAACCGGTGCTGGTGCCAAAAAGGCTGAGGACTGCTGCCTTGGGGGACCCTGGTGATGTGGCTGGCACCCCAAGTAGGGAGACCAAGCTGCCTGGGGCTTGCCCTGGGCTCTGTCTTCTCCTTGTCCTCCAGACTCCTAAGTCTCCTGGGTTCCCACGCCTCCTCCCACTGGCTCACAGCTCCACACCCTGCCTTCCTTATCGCATCCCCTGCAGGCAAGAGATTCGTCTCTTCTCCCACCTTTCTTAACCCCACGGTTGAACTGTCTGCTCCTTCCAAGCTGCGGTTACTAAGCTGACTGACGGTCAAGTCTCTTCTCCAGTCCTGTGACAAAAGACACTGAAAGCTTGCTCCAAAGCCCCCAGAAAGATCAGCAGTCAGCCTCGGTCTGCTCCCGACAGGTTCCCAATCCCTAAGCAAACATTCGCTCCAGGACTCCCTAACTCTACCTGAGAAACTCTCCAGGAAAGATGGGCATCGCCTAACCATTCTTATCAGGAGACGCAATCAGATCTGTGACTGTGGGAATGTAAACAGAAGAGGATATTAAACCTCAAGGTTCCGTAATGATCCTGATGAGAAAACCCATTCTTCTGACTTCAATTAACAAGCACAGGACAGGTGAGGTGCAGGGACCATCCCTGAAGAGCCAGGCCCCGTGTGGGTGGAACCCCCGGGGTCAGGCATCACCAAGGGATGTCAAAAACCTAGCTGGCAAAAGTCTAGCAGCCCAGGACCCAAGGTGGAACCGCGGCTTGCTTCTCTATGGACCTGAAACCCATTTCTTTGTGTTCAAGGGGCCGAAATCTTTAATATTTTAAGGATCTCACACACTGGCAACGTTCCCAGGCAAGGAAATGATCCCTCCCTTCTCCGGTCACCCCTAACTCCCCAACATTAACCATGAAGGTTCCTTCACAAACATCTCCCAGTTAGACGACAACTCCAATGGAGGGCCAATTCTTCCCCATTCTAGGGTAAACACAGAGACCTTAACCCCAGATAGTCTTCAATTAGCAAAATCGGGGAATTTCTTCCATTTCTTCATCTACTCACTCATTCATTCAACAAATACTGAGTATCTATTATCCCAGACACTTGGTAAAAACACCAGAGAATAAGACACAGCCCACTGTGCCCTGGACCTTCATCCCTGTCCTCCAAGACCCCCTGACTTGCATGTTGGTCCATGATGGGGACCCAGCCTATCTCCCCGCCTGGAATCTTGCTCTCACACTGCACTCGTCATCCTACAACCAGAGCCATCATTCCAGGATGAGTGCATCCCGTCCTCTCAGTTCAGTTCAGTTGCTCAGTCGTGTCCGACTCTGCAACCCCATGGACTGCAACACGCCAGGTTTTCCTGTCCATCATCAACTCCCGGAGCTTGTTCAAACTCATGTCCATTGAGTTAGTGATGCCATCCAACCATCTCATCCTCTGTCATCCCCTTTTCCTCCTGCCCTCAATCTTTCCCAGCATCAGGGTCTTTTCCAATGAGTCAGTTCTTCACATGAGGTGGCCAAAGTATTGGAGTTTCAGCCTCAGCATCAGTCCTTTCAATGAACACCCAGGACTGATCTCCTTTAGGATGGACTGGTTGGATCTCCTTGCAGTCTGAGGGACTCTCAAGAGTCTTCTCCAACACCACAGTTCAAAAGCATCAATTCTTCGGCGCTCAGCTTTCTTTATGGTCCAATTCTCACATCCATACATGACTACTGGAAAAACCATAGCTTTGACTAGATGGACCTTTGTTGGCAAAGTAATATCTCTGCTTTTTAATATGCTGGTTAGGTTGGTTATAGCTTTTCTTCCAAGGAGCAAGCATCTTCTAATTTCATGGCTGCAGTTACCATCTGCAGTGATTTTAGAGCCCCCCAAAATAAAGTCTCTCACTGTTTCCATTGTTTCCCCATCTATTTGCCATGAAGTGATGGGACTGGACGCCATGATCTTAGGTTTTTGAATGCTGAGTTTTAAGCCTACCCATTCTTTGCCAATCAAGTCAAAACCCACAGCCTGTGAGTTTGACCTCGATGTGGTGAAACAGGGAAGCGCTAACCCTCTGCAGGCTGGCCGAGAGCACTAAAGAAGACAGAAACATTCCGGGCGCTCAGGTTCACCAAACCGTCCCCTCAGTGTGTCCCGAAGCTCACAGAAACAACTCCATAGCCTTAGGCGTGGGGGTCACCATTCCAGTCCTGCCCCCACCTGGCTCTCCAGACAGACTCTGCCATTTCATCTCTCCTCTATCCCCCAGTTCCTGTTGCCCAACCCTCAACCGCCTGACTTTCCACCTACCCATCCAAGACCAGCTCAAACCGCACATCTCCCAGGAAGATCTTCCTGGCACCTGGCAAACTGGCACTTCCATCGTGATATACAGGAGCCATCATCTTGATTACACGCTGTACCCCTGATGTTTGAGGGTTCGGACAAAGCTCCTTGGAACCCCTATATCCGCTTAAGGCCTTATGGCACAGAGATGGCCCCTTGGATGGCACGTGCACGGCAGGTAGATGACCCCCGTGAGGGTGCCTAGTTTAATTTACTCCCTCATCTGGGGAGCAACTTAATGGGCAAGACCAAGTTCATGCCTTGGCAAAAATCATACCCTACAACAGGCAAAGACATAGGCACTAACTCTGAGCATGTTATGGGCTAATTCACTGGACTATTAAACCGTCCACTCTCACCAGGCAGGTCAAAATTGACCTAGTCAACATGTTTATCTCTCAGAATATCACACATTTAATTTTAGGTTATTTATTAAAAAAAAAAAAAGAATGAAGCATGGACAAGACAAATCTAGAGTGGACTAGATCTGCTTGACCATTTTTCCTCTCGAGTATTAGCTAGTAGTTCAACACCCACCTGGAGAAGAGTTTTTCCAAGAGATAACTCGGCGAGGGTGACGCTCACACACCTGAAAGGGCTGCGGTGGGCAAGAGAGGAGGACCCACGGGCTTTTGTAGGAGAGGATCTCCCTGTCAGAGGGGCTTTTTTGGGGGGAGTCAGCCTACTTCAGGAAAGCGGGTTTCTGGGGCCCATTCACCTCACACAACATGTTGAAGCCACTAAATCCACCAAGCCGAGAGGCAGGCAGACCACACCAGTGAGTGGGAGAACGGGTTTGATGGCATGCCGCTATGGCCTGCTTCCAACACTCCCGCCCCACGTGGAGCACAGCAACGATGCGGTGTGTTGTTGTAGTAAACTGAAGCTGGTCCTAAACTGAAAAACACTGCCAGGCAGTCACACAAGTCTTCGTTCATTCATTCATTCATTCAACCAAACATCCACTGAGGGCTGCCCTGAGAGTGAACCAAGGGCTAAAGGAACAGGCGTGCTACGTGACCACGAAGAAATATGACATGTGTCTTGCGAAGTTACTTCAGTCACGTCCAACTCTCTGCAACCAGCAAGGCCCCTCTGCCCATGCGATTCTCCAGGCAACAATACTGGAGAGGGTTGCCATTTCCTCCTCCAGAGGGTATTTCCCACCCAGGGACTGAACCCACGTCTCCTAAGTCTCTTGCACTGGCAGGCGGGTTCTTACCACCAGCACCGACTGGGAATGATAAATGGTATTTGTTTCATTTTTAAGCTAACGGTGACCAAGGTTAATACTGTCTAGAAGGTAGGACGTGTGTTTGGGGAAGTCTTCAGCAAGCCTTCCAGCCGCCTGCCCCACCCCTATCCTTTGATTTGGACCCAGGGTCAGTGCTCTGGGACAGCACTTCAAGCGCTCCCACCCCACAGCGCCTGACTCCCACCCCAAACACTGTCCGCAAAGAAATTAGGAAATTGCCTTTGCTTGTTATAAAAACAAACACACAAAAGAAAACTAACCACTAAACCAAAATTACGTGTGTTTTAAAAATCAAATGCCATACCCCCAAGCCTTCCCTTCCTCGGGGGCACTGTTAATGGTCTCACATCTTTTCTTGCAAGAAATCTTTCACAGACGGGGTTACGTTCTCCTGGGAGGGCTATCTTCACAAGCACATCTTCATTCTCACCGCTCGTGTAGAAGCTCTTTTTCTTCTTCCTCAGTATTTACAGACGCCGCCTCCCGACCCAAAGCAAGCCGACAAACCACACGTGGGTTGGCTAATTGGCTTATTATGTTTCTGTGGACTTTGACTGCTTCGGTCTTTACAAGTGTATCTTCTGCTGACGGCATCTTTCTAAAGCTCCACTATTTTCTTCACTTATCCTCAGCTTACCTTTCCTGGCCCATGCTCAAGACAGCAGAATTTTTCCCTGTGTGTGATTAACTTCTCGAGTTTCAGAAACACATTTTCAGTTCTGACATCCTATAGAATCCTCTGCGGGCAGCTGCCTGCTCTGCTTCATGCTATCAACTTGGTTCCCTGCCTCGCAAGCCAAACCGACAGAGCAATTTCCTGTTTGCATAACGAGTCCAAACCATTCCTGATCGTTTAATCGACAAAACGCTTCCCTTCAAGAGCAATTATTATTTCTACGGAATGCTCACAGAGCTGTGGACTGCAAAACACCTTCTCCTGCCCACATCCAACCCTGTCTGGTTCCTGAGAAAAAACATGGCCGGCTTAATGAACTGGTTTTGCAATTATCATAATTATCTTTCTACCTAGAAAAATTAATGTTGGCTGTTTTCAAATTCAAGCACAGCTAGAGCTTGGCACCAAGCTAGGTGGTCAGACTCGTCAGCCTGTTCCCCAAAGCTTCCTTTTCTGGAGAGAGAGTGGCCTAGGAGCTTATTCCTAACCGACTGGACACCCCAAGGAGCTCTGAGAGCTGGAGAAGGCGGAGGACAGCTGCTGCTCCCGTCATGGGTCCAGAGTGCGTGCTGGCCCGTGGATACACAGTGAACACCTGATCCAAGGGATACGGACGCAAGCGACGAAATCCTTTAATAATTAGAGTGGCACTGTTAATACTGCACAGTCTGTGACAGTTCGGGGACAATTAAGAGAAACTAGTAATGGTGCTTTCAACCTCACAACTTCAGTTCTCATGGTAATGCCAAGACCATGACTCCTGCATCTTCCTTCCCTGCCGCTCACCTTCTATGACTAAAACAACACTGCAAAGAAGCATGTACTGCATCCGTATGATGATTCCTGACGCACTTTGAACACGCACACCGCAGAGAACTCAAAAACCATCAGCAGAATCAAAGCAAACTATGCACAAATTAAAAAACATAGATGCTTCACTGGTGCCTCAGCAGTAAACAACCCACCTGCCAATGCAGGAGACCCGGGTTGGACCCCTGATCCGGGAAGATCCCACATGCTGTGGAGCAACTAAGCCCGTGGGCTGTAACTATTGAACCTGTGCTCTAGAGCCCAGGAGCTGCAGTGACTGAGCCCACGCGCCCCAGGGCCTGTGCTCTGCCACAAGAGAAGTCATGGCAGCGAAGAGCACCGTCCCTAAGAGAGCAGACCCCGCTCCCTGCAACTAGAGAAAGCCCGCACAGCAGTGAAGACCCAGTGGAGCCAGAAATAGATAAATAAATACAATTATTAGATATATATATACACAGAGAGAAATTAAAAGGATCTGGAACTCAGCAGACTCCCACTAAGAGCAGAAGGGTGGTCAGTGCGTGTGGAGGACTCACGTGCACTCCCACACATCAGCCCTGACAGCGGACACCGCTCACCTTCAGGTGGCCCTCGGGGGACTGCAGACTGAGCCACTCTCCGGGTCCGGGGGAGGCTCTGTCCCCAACCCATCACTGCGGCCTCAAGGTACCTCCCTGGATGCCACGGGTTCCCCTGCACACCCAGAATTCCTCATCACGAGTGACACCTCATCTACACCCTTGCCTTCCCCTCTGTTTTAGGGCAAAGACATGACTTTTATCTTCTTATTAAAGCTATATCATATAAGCCCCCCCGCCCCCAGCTTTAATCCTCAAGACCCTGGTAGCAGGACAATCTTCTTTATTTCATAGGGAATACACAGTACCAGGACGGGGCTTACTCTTACATTCAACAACAAAGGTGTCCACTGTTTAGAAACGGATGGTCTTTTGTAAAAGCCCATTTTACGTTAATTAGACAACTATTTATGAAGCCCTCCTGAGCCCCTGAGATGGCAGTTCCTGCCAAGTGGGGAGAGAAACACAAGTGGCTTACAATTAAGTAATCTGAGTGGAGACAGACCTAAAACTGCCCCAGCACCGTGCACAAGCACCCGGGGCACTGTTTTCACAAATAAACATAACTGAGGATGACCTGCTGCGAGATGGAAACCGGGGGGCTCCAGGGTAGATCCTGCCTCATCTCCTGTGTTCCAGGCACATGAGCTCGGGCGTGAGCAGCCTGAACACGCGTGCTCAAGAGCGCAGCTCTCACACACGGTGAGACAGAAGCTGCACACGTGTGTGTGTATGCGCGTGCGCACACATTTGTGTGTGTAAGCTGTGTGTGTGTGTGTGCATGTGTGTGTATTCTCTCCCCCATCCGGCCTATCGCACTTTCTCGAGCACAGACGGGTCTCCTCTAGGACACCCGCACCTATACTCTCACCAAGCACAAATCGCTCCCAGGAGGAGGGGCACCACCACACAGACCCCTGTGAGGACCTCTGCACCCACACGTGGGGGGCCCCCCGAGTACCAGGCGCCCCCATGAGGGGGCCCCCACTCACCTGCACACGCCGCCGCCTCCCCCGCCCTCCCCCCGTTATTAGGACACCCGTACCCCCAGGCTCGCCCAGCACCAGGTGCCCCCACGAGGAGACCCCCCACTCACCTGCTGGACATCCTGCTGGAAGACGCACAGCTGCAGCCGCTGGTGGAGCCGCACCTTGCGGTGCTGCCAGATGTTCTCCAGCTGCCGCTGGTGGTGCAGCACCTCATGGATGACGTCCAGGACGTGGTGCACGGCCTTCGAGTAGTTGGCCGAGGCCGTGAGCGAGTCGGAGCTGCCGGGCGTCAGGGGCCGCTGGAGCTTGTCGAGCAGGGACTTCCCGTCCTGGCTCACCTGCCGGCGGGACACACGAGCTATTATAAGCAAGCAACTGCTCCAGAAGTGCAGCTCTGCCCAGGCCATGCCGCGGAGCCTGCCCTCCAGAGCACGGCAGGCCGGCACAGACACACGCTCACCTATACACACCCACATACACACACCCACACCCAAATGTAAATCAGAGTTTCATTCAAAAGCACGTTTTATAAAGACTAGAATAAACTTTAGAACAAACCCATCAGTTATTCAATGATGTCACAAAACCAAATGTGGCAAATCACAGAGTTAAAATGAAAGGACTTTTAATTTTCACAAAACACTGTAGTAGATGCTAGTCTTAATAAGCATGGTATTCTGCCTGGTGGCTCAGATGGTAAAGAATTTGCCTGCAATGGGAGAGACCCAGGTTTGATCCCTGGGTTGGGAAGATCGCCTGAAGAAGGGAATGGCAACCCACTCCAATATTCCTGCCTGAAGAATTCCATGGACAGAGTAGTCTGTCAAGCTACAGTTTACGGGGTCCCAGAGCCTGATACGACTAAATGACTAACACACACAAACATTCTGCCTTAAAGGACATATGCATGCGTGTTAGGTCACTTCAGTCATGTCCAACCCTTTGCAACCCCATGGACTTTAGCCCACCAGGTTCCTCTACTGGAGTCAGTTGCCATGTCCCCCTGCAGCGGATCCTCCCGGCCCTGGGACTGAGCCCACGTTTCTTGCATCTCCTGCACTGTACACAGTTTCTTTACTGCTAGCGCCACCGGGAAACTCCAAATGACATACGGGCTGATACACAATTTCACTGCTGGACTATCTGCAAATTGAAATTTAAAAGTAATACTTATCTTGTGTTATATTAGAGAGAACACAACAATTACAATGGAGCAAAATGTTAAAGCTGAATCTTGAAATCTAAGGGGGAATAAAAAAAGACTAATCTAGCACCAGGCAATAAATACGTACTTACACTTTGTGACATAGTTGGATAGCAATTTTACTTCACAAAAGAAAAAGAAAACTAAAGTGCCATTTTAATTTAGTTCACTAACTTAAAAGAAGTAATTTTAATTAAATGGCCATCATTTTTAAAGGAGATTTCAGCGCTCTAATTTAACAGTGAACTATCCAAGTACAGTTAAATGAAAGCCATCAGACTAACCAAAAAAAATTAAGGAAAGGTGTGGGTGGAATACAGAAAGAAAAGCATTATATATTTTTAAACTTAGGAATGATTATGCCAGCTGTGGTAGAAACAGCACGATCAGACTGGACAGAAGGATGTGATGCACATAAAGTATGCGTGATTCGGGCGCTTCTTAAGCCCATCCTCACGACTGGGACCTTTGTGCTCAGATTCTTCAGAAGGTCTCCTTGGGTATCCATGAAAACGAGGAACAAAAGAGGGCCTTGCTAACAGACACAAAACGGGTTTAGGGGCAAAGTCTTACCACAGAGGAGACGGGGACAGTGGGTGAGTGGGACCGGCCAAAGGAAGCCGAAACCTGGGGGCAAGCGAGAGACCTGGGGAATTTTCTAATCTCTTCCTTTAATCCTTTTACAACTGAAATCGTGCTGGAACGTGACATGTTTGTTTTCTAATAACTGAACCTGAGACCTCTACTGGAAGCTCTGACTCTTCCTTAGGAAGGCTGGTGCTATCAGACTTCGCAGATTAAAACTGACCTCTTACATCAAGTTAGCAAAACGGAAGCAGAAACAAAGCAAGCTGACATAACCAAAGGGAATGGGGGAAAAAGACACAACTAAACGACTGCACTGTGTCAGGCACGTGTACAAACAAAAGCAGGGGAAAGGCAAGTCTTCCGAAGAAGGGAGCTGCCCCCGGAGCCACGGACACCTGTGCGGGTACTTCTGATACAATGATTTGCGGGGAGGGCATGATGACTACTTTGGGGGAGAGGATTTATTGTGACAGATTCAGAGAAGCAGTCTATTACTGCTGAATCAAACACCACCTTGCTTTTTATACGGGCTGGCCAAAAAGTTCATTTGGGGAAACCTGCATGAACTTTATGGCCAACCCAATAATCTGAGTTAGGCTCGGACATATAAATGAGGAGTTTTTTTCCTTTTCTTTTTTCCACCTGCCCTTAACACACACTGGCTTTTCTAGGAATGCAGTTACCATGCTAATCAAAGAAGACATGCTTGATTTTCTTTGAAGCTCTACAGGAGTTGCACTTTATTAATAAAATACCAGTACGATAATACCGTTCTCAGTACTTGAGTCACAAATATAACACACATCCAGTCTGCATCTGTAGCAGCCATATTGACAAAGGTTTTAAATACATGGCCAGCACCTGAATACCCAATTATCTTCTATTTGCATGTATTCAGGTATGTGTAGACTGAAACACATTTTATCATAAATTACCTTTTCTTTTGTCTCTATATTGTACCACATATGTAATTTATAAAGACAATTTTTTTCTGAAAATAGATTATTACCCATACATTTTATTTCAGCAGGTATCATAAAATTCCAGTCAAACAATGGGAGTGCAGCATTTCTTAGGACTGAGGACCAATACTCCAAGTTACACATTTCACATCTTTACAAAACCTAGAAAGAATTGCTTACAAATATTCCCCTGCCTTTTACTCCTTATAAAACACGTAAGTCAGGAAACGCTCAACAGAGCATGTGACTTGGTAAACATATTGTAAGGCTACAGATGAGAAGGTGTGGGGCAGACGCTGACAGCTGCCTCCCAAAGTCCACTAGCTTCTCCCTCACAGCCAAACCCCACAGTCAGGAACAGCAATACCCCAGCTCTAAAGCTGCACTTCCTAGACTCGCTTTTAAATAGGAGTGGCCAACATGTGGTAATTAAAACCGTTGAATGGGGCTTCCAAGAAAGCTGTCTAGGAGGTTACTGAGTATGCTCATTACCCCTTGAGTATTTCTCTTCCCTGCTCCCAAGAACTTGGTGGAGATGGCTGGTGCTTCAGCAGCTACTGCTGACCTTGAGGCAACCTTAAGGATAGTAGCCCACCTGCTAAAAGAGGCAAAGCAAAAAGACAAAAGGATCCAGAGATCCTCTTACTAAGAGACCTACCACACCAGCCCTGGAACGCAAGCCCTGGGACTTACCCACTGGCAAAAAGTCAACCTCTACCTTAAGCCACTGTTACAATCTTAAACCACAATACAGAATGACCAACGGGTTCCCAGCTCTTACCATGTTTCCAAAGGCATCCATGAAACACCACTAATATGCTACCACTGAGAATAAATGATGCGAGGAAGAATATTCCATCTAATCTTTCTTGATATCTGTTCAACTGTTTGACAGAGCTCAAGAGCAGGAATCATTACTGGGTTAGAACAACATGCCTGCTCAGGCTGGAGGGGCAGCAGGAAATGACTGAGTACGTGAGCATATAATCGCACCTTAACATAAGGGGACGCATCCAGCAAAGCTCTTTCTCCTGGGAGCTGTAAGCAGAGATTAAACCGTCTCTGTCGGTGCTACTGCTATACTGTCACTGGGGTAGAGAGTATGCCAGCAGAAGTGGCCAGAAAAATTCCAGGCAGGAGAATATCTGCTGTATCGAAACTGGACCCCGTGGAACTTGAAGTGCGTGCTCCCATGTAGCATCTCTCCAATAAAACTTTCAGAAAGAACCTGACTTCATTTCAGTGTGTTGTTCACAGATGTGTCAATTTAAAAGGTGTTATTTAAGCACATGAAAGATATCATGGAACATTTTAGTAACTTCTGGCAGAATGTCTTTGTCTTTTTTAAGTACAGAAGAACTATATGGGGAAAAATGTTAGAATTTTATAAAGGAGACTGTTCTACTGTACAGAAACAAAAGATTTTTAAATGGTACAGAATAACCAGCAGAAAACAAATTTTTAAATTTAACTCATTTCATATTTTTAATAAAATAAAAAACTGAAAATAGCAGCCAAATTATTCACATATAATGTAAGTACTACAACAATTAGTATATATGAGTTTATGGACTATGATACAGTTCTGAATTTTTAAACTATAGAACCAGGTGAATTAATTTAAGTTGTATGTTTTGTCTAAAAATGTGTTGTCAGCTTTCAGGCAGTCAAACCTTGTCCCACAAAGGGACAATATCTGTAAAAGATGAAAATCAACATTTACTACCAAAAAGCAGGGCTTAACCTGCTATAATTTTTCAAAAGATCAAGCTGGCTCATTTTTTCACATTCTGCTCTTTGTTTTTCTTGGAATATAGTACTTGGTGACGTGAAGGGCAGTGGAAGTTACATTTTACAAAAAGTAACATTTTATAAATACACAAACTAATACACTCTAATACCTAAATGAGTTAGGAAAAATGCAAGTGCTAAATAAAGCAAAAAAGGAGTTGAAGGTTAAAATTTTACCATATCATGGGTATGTTTGTCCTTAACATTTAAGAGGAAACTTAACTTTTTAAAATCAAGAACAATGGTCTGGTTCTTGATTATTTACTTTTAATCAAAACTGCACGTAAGATCTGTAACTTGGGTTCCTGTGCACCACCCTCCGAAAAGCTCCGCCAAACCTCAGAGGCTTGCCTATTCTTATTCTAGTACATGGGTCTCTACACTTCTCACTAAATCTGACTAGAGCTCAGCGTCACCAGCAGGAGTCCCCTTCACTCGCATGCAGACTGCTGCTCTGATCTAAAGAAAGCGATCAGTACCTGGAGATCACTGTTGGTGGCTCCAAAACCCGACAAACCAAGAGCCAAGTATGACCTGTGACAGGGCAGTGAGGCCTGAGTGTGGCACCGTGTCAGGTCCCCAAGTGCTAGGACAGAGTTTCCACGATATGACCAAAGTGCGCAGAACAAACAAGCTGCGTATACTTGGCAGGTTGTAGAGAAACAGTGATTCATCTTCAAAACTTTTATGCATCGACTCAAACCAGCATCATCTACGGCACTTCCTTCACAGGGTGTGGCTCACCAACAGGGCACAGCCCTCCACGATGAGCCTGGAGGGTCTCCCAGCCCCACGGCCCTCTCCAGCACGCATGGCCTTATCCTCAAATCATTACAACATCACAACATTACTGCCCCACAACATGCTCATCCAAGACAAATTTTTAACTGGGGAGTTTACACTGGAGAAACCTTACAGACACCCAGCTCACCAGGCGGTCAAGGTTAGCACCGTTGGTTGCAGGAGGGCTTGGTATCCTGTGCCCCTGGTTTGACGCTCGGCTCAGTCAGCCCACACAGGCGAGGGGTTGAGGGTCATGCTACAGAAAGAAAGGCCTGGAATCTCTGACTGTCAAAGACACGAGACAGCGAAAGACTAAGGAATGTTTCAGTGTGAAGATAAGCCCACTGCATGCTTCTGGGGCTGGAAAGAGAGAGACGTGGCTGGGACGGAGGAGACGCAGATGGTCTGCAGGACGGATGGCTGTTCGCATCGGTGGTGATGTGGTATCAGGCTGGAGATGGGTCGGGGGCAGGGGGCACAGACAGAGCATAAAACTGGGCAATCTGGTCAAGGCGAGGGGGGAGCTCTCTGCTCTAACACTTTTCTACAGCCTGAAACTATTTCAGATTTAAAAGAATTTAAAGGCAAAAAGAAAAAAGAAATCCCTATTTTGAAAGTCTTCTCTGCCCATCCAGTTCCAATCACCATCGCCTTGAATTTACAGCTCAGCTTCAAACATGTTTTAGGCTAAAAATTGTGGTATGATACCGCTTGGGAAGCTGTTTACTTGCCATCAGATTATTTTAAACTTTAGTGCCAATTTAAGATCTAATGAAACTGCATCATAGGTAAATCGAAGTTCCCATGTCAAGATGACCCTTTTTTTAGAAGGAAGAGGAAACAGTAAGAGAATTCTGTGCTTTGCCAGAAGTGCCAAGGGCCACAGGCAGGCTGCCTAGCCACCAGGCTGGAGGATGAGACTGGTCAGGTCAGGCCAGGCCGAGCTAAGTTCCTGTAGGCCAAGACTGCAGCCCAGTCCTGCCAACCACCTGCTGTGAGAACTGTTCAATCCCATGGTAATCTGGAAGCTACCACTGCAACCAAAGCAGCTCCCAAGAAAATCAGTAGTAAGCACAATTTTCTGTGTTACAGGTCAAAATTAGATGTCACCATGGAGACGGTACACTGGGAGAAAGAACTTTACCTTTTTGGAACTCACACTTTCCTCATCAATCAAGGTGATTAAAAAATTACAGATTTATTCAATTTTCACTTTTACTCTTAAAAAAAGCTATCACTTATTTATACAGTTCCTAATAAACCTGGTGGCTCAGAGGTTAAAGCTTCTGCCTGCAATGCGGGAGACCTGGGTTCGATCCCTGGGTTGGGAAGATCCTCTGGAGAAGGCAATGGCACCCCACTCCAGTATTCTTGCCTGGAGAATCCCATGGATGTAGTAGCTTGGTGGGCTACAGTCCACGGGGTCACAAAGAGTCAGACACGATGGAGCGACTCCACTTTCACTTTCAATAAACACTGGATGCAACAGAATAGTGTTTAAAAGGGATCCTGTTAAATAAAGACGTGTCCAGAGACACAAATACATAGATATCAACTTTCACGGGCAGGAGATCAGACAACGTTCTGAAGCAAATACTGTAGCACACCACATGTCCACTTAATTCACCCACGGACACAACAGGGTCAGGAGAGCTGGGCTCAAGGACGTGAGAAGGACAGCTGCTTGGCAGACGAGGACGTGTCAAGACTGAAAAGCAAACGCCAGACAACTCTGACAGGTGTGGCTGTGGTTCAGGTCAAGGAAGATCTGGATTTAAACACAGTCATCCCTTGGTAATGAGGGAGAATGGTTCTAGGACTCTCCCCACCCACAGACACCAAAGTCAGTGGATGCTCAAGTGTCTTGTATAAAACAGCCTAGAACAGCTGGCCCTGCATATCCACATCACACACCCGCGGCTACAGAAGGCTGAGTGTGTTTCCTAAATATCTCCTCTGGGCTCAGCTCTCTGCCAGGTCGGTTGAGGCATTTTCTTCCTGGAGTCTCACGGGAATCTTTCCGATCAGCGTATAGTATGACAGATGCTCACTAGAGATGCAGAAAGAAGCACATACTGACCTCCTACCCACTCACCACTCACCTCCAGGAACTCAACCAGCATCATAAACAAAAAAAGACTGGGTGGGAAGGGTCAGATGACCACAACGTGGACAAGACTGACACACCCGGACCCGGTGTGTATTTGGTGTCATCCCTGCATCTAACGTGTGATAAGGCACGGAGGGAGCGCAGCGGTGGCTGAGAACACACGGGCAGCCTCCCTGGGGTCAGTCCCCGCTCCACCTCCTACAGCTGAGGACTGGGCGGAGGTCACTTCGCCTCTGCGCTGTTCCCTCCTCATTTGTAAGAGGGGGCGGGAACAGTCCCAGCCCCAGGGCTGCGGGCATGAAATAAGTGGCTGGCACAGAAGGTGGCAGAAGATAAAGCAGGGATACGTTAAATAATGAGCTTAGAGTAATAAAGAAAATGCTCCACTGAGATGCCTGGAACAGCAAGTAGCCAGACACGGGAAAACCACTGCGTGTGCTGTGACATCCAGAACAGGATGCTGCACCGGGTTTCCCTGTTCTAGAAAGGCGCATTCAGGAAGAGCAAATGGAGTCTGACGAGGCTGCACTGCGTGTAACACATATCTTTCCTAAATACATGCAGTCAAAAAGGTTAAACTTCCATTATTAGCACAGATGAAAATCTGAGCACTCTGAAAAAAAATCCACAAACATCTCAGGGCTGCGAGGAGTCTGCTGTCTGCCTCCATCCTTTCTTACTTACCAGCCTCACTCTCCATGGAACTCAGAAGTCACAAGGAAACTGCAGTTCAACTAGGAACTTGTGCGCTTCTTCTAGGCTAGCCAAACCTTTGTTCTTTCCGGCTTCAGGCGTTACGACACAAAAACATACGGTGGTTGCTTGCCCACCGCGGGAGAAGAGCTGCGCACTCACCTCGGAGTAGGCAAGAGTGACGTGCTCGTACACGCCCTGGTGGTGGTGAATAGCGTCCTCCAGGTCCTGAAGCTCTGAGGGCAGGTCCACCTCGCCGCAGGCCTTGCACCACGAGTCCACGTTGCTCATATACTGGGGTGGTTTAAACAAAAATAAAAAGATCATGTCTACCAACAGCTAATGATATTGAGAAGTAGCCCTCTTTCAACATGGCTTTGAAATAAGGGTGGCTGAGAGACTGTTTAGGAAGAGAGCGTGGCTGACTCCCTGAATCAAATGGCACTGACCTGGGTTCTCAAATCAGATTCCTGGACTCTGCAAACCAGCACCCCATCCCCGCCTCCAGCTTCAAGCAGATCTGGAGGTGGGCCCAAGAACCTGCCTTTGAAATGACAGCCTTGGGTGGCTCTGTGGTCACTCCTGGGAGCGCCTTTGCCCTGCATTGGCTGTTTTTCAGGCCTCCTGGTTAATTTTCCCATTTCACGGTTGAATCCGCGTTTCCATCTGCTCTGTGCTATTGGCCATGGGGGGCATGGCCACCCGGTCTACCTGCACCCCCCCCCCCCGCCAGCCTCAGCCGCACAGCAAGCTGGGCTACTTCCAGAGCTACGGTCCAGCCCTCATGCTCTCCTCTTTCATTACGAAGGCAGTAGAAGATTCCTGAAGTCATCTACCTAACAGTATGACGACCAGAGGGTCCATCTGCCTACCTTTTCAAGAGTAAATACACACAGGAATTAAAGGAGACCCTGGGAAGGAGGCCGAAACTCCAGAGCTATGCCCACTGGAGGGAAGCAAGGCTAAGGCAGAATCTTTGGGGTGTCCCCGCTGTGCACATAAACGGGGAGGGCCTGCATGCTGCAGTCCTGGGCCGTGGCTGCTGACCTGTCCTCAGCCTTCTCCACTTCCAGCCCCACCCCAGGGCTCATCAATAGCTGAGAAATCACAGCCAAACTTCCTAGGGAGATCCCAACAGCATCCATCACGGTGAGTGTCAAAGACAAGCAGCAGAAGGCTCAATTAAGGACGCAAATTCAATTAACACTAATTCAAATAGACATCAACACATTTCCCTGGGTTTCTCCTCTTTTCTCTAGTTCCTCACTGTCTTTCCACTCATCAGGGAATGCAGAGAGTGACTCTTTAAAACACGGTTACTGACCTGCCAGATGAGAAACGTGCTACAATCCTCTTAAAATATATATATGAGAATAACCTCCTGGGTACGTAGGACATTTTTAGAAACTTAGACAAGCCACCTAAGTAACTGTTGTTTCTAAAAATCCCTTTATTATTAATGTGCTGGCTCAGAAAAATATCTGCATGAAAATCCCAGGGCTGGAAACCAATTCACAAGGCATTAAGTGTCATCTGAAGGCACGTGGTTTCACATGGCTACACCCAGGCAGGCCTCAGGGAAGGTGTTCATCATTCTCCCCCATGGTTCCTCCTGACATCACCAGGGCAACAGAAGGAGTAATAAAGTTATATTATACCTCTTTCCATTCTCATGCACACACATATGACTACTTAGGCATATTTCTAAGCATTTCTTGGACGGTGTTCTAAAAGCAGTCAAAAACACTGCTAAAACATACTTAACCCCAATTTTTGAGGCTATCAGTAAAGAGAAACCTTCGAGCAGTCTTATGGATGCCTGCAGTTACTTAACTTACTTATAATTTCTTAAAGTATCCTGAGAGGTACTGATTATATTTACCTGCAAAAACATAGGGCAGATCAGCTTATAACACAGAAACCTCATAGAAAAAGGACTCTGCACATCTAAGTTCACTGGGTTAAAACATACTAATGACAGAAAGAAACCTGACCATGGCTTTACAGGGACTTTTGTGTAAGCACAGTTTTTGTTTTTGATTTAGAAGATGGCAACCCTTAAAGGGCCAGCTCCAGGCCCCGAACGTCTTCTGAAAAGCTCGACACCCAAAGGAGATCTGAACCACAGCAGCAATCCCCGTTGGAGAGCCAAGAAGGAGGAGGATGTTAACAGGTGCACCACCAAGAAAAAAAGACTCTAGGATCAAGTTTGGTGTCAAAGTTCAACAGGTACCCATACAACAGAACCTCCTAGAGCCTATTAATACAATAATGTGCCCTGTGAGTATGGGAGGGGAGGGACTCTGATGTTGGTTTAGAAACCTGACTACCACCCCGGCACACGTACACACCTCTTACTATCTTGAAAGTTTGGGCTTGGAACCACAGGGGCTGTCCAGCACACAGCCCAACACTTTCTAACGGAAGACAACAAACAAAGGCTGCTATACTCTCGTGGGATCAGAGCGCCAGCTGAGGCTCTGATGCTATAAATGCTCAAATGTAAACCAAATGACTTTGCTGACAAAGGTCATCACTTTGCCCACAAAGGCCCATATAGTCAAAACTATGGTTTTTCCAGTAGTCATGTACAGATATGAGAGTTGGACCATAAAGCCTAAGTGTCAAAGAATTGATGCGCTGGAACTGTGATACTGGAGAAGACTCCTGAGAGTCCCTTGCCCTGCAAGGAGATCAAACCAGTCAACCCTAAAGGAAATCAACTCTGAATATTCATTGGAAGGACTGATGCTGAAGCTCCAATATTTTGGCCACCTGATGCAAAGAGCCAACTCACTGGAAAAGACCCCAATGCTGGGAAAGACTGAGGGCAGGAGGAGAAGGGGACAACAGAGGATGAGATCTGGCTGGATGGCATCACTGACTCAGTAGACATGAATCTGAGCAAACTCTGGGAGATAGTGAAGGACAGAGAAGCCTGGCGTGCTGCAGTCCATGGGGTCACAGAGAGTTGGACAGGACTGAGCAACTAAACAGCAAAACCAAACGAGTGAACACACAGCATCTGGCCAGACGTGGAGGAGAGGCAGGAGAGTGCAAGGGAATTCCAGGCACCTCTGAATTCAAAGCAGGAGCCGGCCTCAGAGCTGGGGATTCTGATGCTCAGCAGAGTGGTCACTTTAGCACTGCTCAGAGAGGATGGCAGGAGGCTGGGTCAGCCGGTTTCCAAACGTGAGGCAGGCAGACAAGGGAAGAGTGATTAATACGTAAGCTTTAAAAGAAGAGCCTGAATAATTAACTAGCAGCCTTATTTTCAGAAGCATTTATGCCTCTGCCCTCCATCTGCTGAGAGTGGGAACTTCCAGTTTGCTGAGACTGTCCAGCCTAGTGAATTTCATGCCCACCAGGAGCGCCTGATACAGCATCAGCTGAACATAGGTGGTTACCCTGATTTAGGAGACAAAGGGAGAGGAACTTCCTAGAATGTAAACGCTTAAAACCCTTATTGAGAGGGGCTTTCTCCTCTTCGGAAAAATTAAGGCTCAGTGAATTTTATATATATATAAAACACATGTATGAATTCCAAGTTCAGAGTTTTCTTTCTTATTTCTAATTTCCTCATTTTCTGCTTTCATTTCTAGGAAATATTACTCTACTGTTTCTTTCATCATTTCTACTCCCTGACTATGAATAAACACACTCCCTTCTCCTGGTTCCTTTAAGAGAGATGGGGTCCCTTCTCTGTGCAGCAAAATCACAGGACAGATGAAGGGTAGTAACAGCCAAAGGTGGTCACAGACTACCACACTGGATAGTACTCCAGTCATTTTTTTAAAAATAGGGAAAACTGGAGATTTTAAGGTGTCATAAAATAAGTTGCTTTAATTCTTTGATTTATAACAAGGTAATTCTAACAGCTTTGCTATGACGCTCCTTAATATAAAGGGATATAACACATGACCCAAAAAAGTAGAGCCCTAAACACTGTCTACCAGTCAAACCACTAGCCATTCGGCCGTGTCTCCAGTTCTGTAAACGGATACTTTGACCCTGTCCACACCTCACAGGAGATAAGGGCGGGAGAGGATAATGGCCAAGACAGCGCTGGAAGGCACAGTCTACGAAATGTCATTCTCATCTAGCTGTAACCTCAAGATTTATGTGCATAGAGCCACAAGCAAATACCAACCCGAGAACACCCACAGAGACACGAGCAGGTGGGGCGTGACGCACACGCCCTCCCCCACAAAGATGAGCTGCCATCCTTCCCCGAAGACGGCTTCCTTCAGCCACACCAACTGCAGGGCCACAGAATTGAGCTCTACGTCACCCAATCAGATTTAAATCCTTAGTGAGAGCTCCAGAGGAGGGTCAAAGGGGTGGCTATGACGGAAAGCCAATCTATGATGTCCGAGTTCTGGTCCTTCCCTGGTGAGTTTATGATAACAGCTTAAGCGTAACTAGTAGGCAGAGAATTTAACAAGAGGGAACAGAGGAGACCTATTTGGAGACTCTCTCCTGGGAAGAGGAAAACCACTCAGTGATGTCACCTTCTGTGCTCCTGAATCTCAGTGAAGAGGAATACAGACCTTACGCCCACTACACTTAATGCCTGGGGAAGGAAACATTTCAGAAGCCTAAACATTCGGGACCCTAAAAGCCTAGGGTTCCATCCGCACATTTTGGTTGCTGGGTGAAACTACACTGTCTCAGTCAGGGCCCATCAGAGATGCCAGCCTTTCTCACGGGCCCACTTTGTCCCCAAGGTCCTATGGAGCATCTTCTCTGGCCACTGAAATGCTGGAGCCCGCAAGTACCATTAGAGCTCACGCAAGACTCCATGAAATTCTGTCCATGTATTCCTCTAGCTGTGTTTCCTTCAAGCTGATAAATTAGAGCCATTATTTTATCCAAATAAAAACACCCCAGGCTCTTTCAACTTTACTGCATGTCTAAAACTTTTTTATAATAAAACACTGGGGAGGGGAACACCCCATGGCACCTACATTTCTACATTGCTTTCAGGCAGGGCAGAGCAGCAATTAATCTTCTGGGTTACCTGCAATTTCGGATCCTGCCGTGGTTAGAGAGATTTTTCCCTTATGCTTCAGACTATCCAAGAGTCCCCCAGCCAGCTTGTCAGGTTTCAGAATTATTCACATAGTCCTGCTGGGCCTTTCCAGGGGCCCACAAGCAATTCACACACCTCCACACAGCCCAGAGGGTGACTGCACCCCACACCGTGCTACCATCCCAGACGGCATGTGGGCGGGGGCGACACAGCTCTTCTCCTGAGCACAGGAATGTCCAGTGAACGACACGCCACGACCTTGACCATGACGGGACCAGAGGTGGCTACACAGAAGCGGAGACAGTGCTGTGTTAAGCTGAAGGGGCTCCTGTTACTTTAACTCAGACTGCTCCTGTGTGGGGGCTTTGTGTCTCCTTTATCACAAAATTACCTCTTGCATAAACTTAGCAGGAAAACCCGACACTGAAACTCGCTAGTCCCGACTCACAGCTTCCACACGAGGCTATTACGATGCTGTCACCTTGCTCTCCCCTTCTGCTTCACACTTTCAAGGTTCCCAGAGTTGAGATCACTCCTAATTAGCACCTTGTGCGACATTCCAGCCGCTCCTCCGAGATGCCGGGCAAGCTGGGGCTTGTACCCACCCAGCAAGGCTGTTTCTAGATGAAAGGACACTATTTCCTTTTTAGAAGCATCAGTGCAAACCCCTGTGAATGTAGGCTTTTTCCCCCAAAATAACTATCCCTGAGGAAGCTCTATCGGTATTGTTCCTTCAGATTAAGGCAACCACCTGTCCCTTCCCCACGTCTCGCTAGCGGCTAGAGGTTCCTGAGTTTCTTCCTCCACGTCTGGAGAAGCAGGCTCACTGCCCAGGCTTCCACCACGAGCGTCTGAGTCACAGCAACTCCCTCTCTTTCGCTGCCCTCCAAGTGTCTTCACTGAGGCAGGTGTGCCCATTGGCGGGCGTGTGGGGAGTGTTGGGAGCACACCTCACACGCTACCTCCAAGACAAGGTACTGTGACCAGCACGTCAGCAGGTGAAGCCTGCATGAGGTCTGAATCCATAGAAATAACTTGACAATTGTGGGGGACACTGAAACCGTACCCCAAAGCTACTTCTCCCCCACAGCCTGGGCTGGTATAGCGTGGCCCTGCCAGGAGGCTGAGAACCCAGGCCTGCGGCCCGGCTGAAGGCTGGCACCCCTCTCCAGGCTTGGGAGGCCGGGGGAAGTGGGCTGGGTCAGAAGGAACTCCTGTGAACACTGCTGCCCTGAGACAGCGACCAGAGACGACACCGCACCCTGCACGCGTGGGGCGCGACGGCAGAGGGGCCGGCGCCGGGGAGACCGAGGACGACACCGCACCCCACGTCGCGTGGGGTGCGACGGCAGAGGGGCCGGCGCCCGGGCGACTGGAGACGACAATGCACCCTGCATGCGTGGGGCACGACAGTAGAGGGGCTGGCGCCGGGGCGACTGGAGACGACAATGCACCCTGCACGCGTGGGGCGCGACGGCAGAGAGGCTGGCACCAGGAGTTGTGGCAACACCCATCTTCTCGGGCGATGGCCAGGCCCAGTCAGGAGCCCGCCCACCCTGATACCGTGGGCCATGATACCCTGGGTTGTGAGAAAAGCAGACCCCTGGTGCCTAAACCTGAGAGTCAGCAGTCTATTACTTGCTGCCTAAGTCTCCTAACTGGAATTCTCAAGGGAGGAGGAAGAGGACAGGAAGAGGGACAGAAAAAAGGAGATAAAGAACAGCCGCTGTCACTCAGGAGTTCCGACTGGACAACAGGCCATGCCCAAGGCCCCTAATGTGAACCTCATTTACACAGTAAGATGGCCCCTCAAGTCCATACTTTTACCTCCACTTTACAAACAAGGAGGTGTTCACAAACAAGGAGGTGTTTACAAGCAAGGAGGTGCAGAAGCACCCCGGGTCTGCAGCAGGGCTGAGGTGCAGGCGTGCTGAGCGCCATGGGGTGGCTTCAGCACCCCGGTGGTCTCCGAGGCTCTGCTGCGGGGACGCAGTGGGCTGGGGGAGGCGGGTGGGGGCCCGGCTCCCAGGCACTGACCTTCTCAGCCTTCTGGTGGAAGACAGATGACATGTCCAGCAAGGTGCTACGCTCGTCCAGGGCGGCCGCGAAGGCCTTCCACTCCTGCTCCAGCTGGTTGGCGATCTGCTTGATCTGCTGGGAGGCATAGTGGCCCGACTCCACCAGGCGGTTGGCCACCGACATGATGCGGTTGATGTTCACATACACGTTCTGTGGAGGGGTGAGAAGAGGCGGGGCTGGTCAGGGTGGGGCGCATGGGGTGCCTCTCTGACAGATGCAGAAGGTGCTATCTGAAGCTACCTACAAACTTAAAAGTCACATTTGAACAGCAGAATCAGCAGGTGGATAAAAGGACATGTGTGCTGCTATCCGGATTTCCATAAACCCTAAGCCTTGATTTCAGTTTCTATTTGTAAAACTGCAGAATTACAGCTGAACCAGCTTGGAGGGGCACAGAAGCGACGCGCACACAATGCCCTCTGACCCGCGCCCTGGACCCCCGTCCCAAGAAGGGTCCAGACGGCAAGCTGTCGCCCAGAACTGCGGGAGCCACCGCCACAGTCTGTCACGAGGACCCAGAAATGACAGACTCTGTACGTGGCAACCAGAGGCTACTCTGTGTGGAAACAAGCCCGCCCTTCCACACAAGCCCAAGTCAGCTTGCTGGTGCCAAGAGGAAACCTGAAAATGGATCCACACTCCCGGGGGAATGTGAATCGGGGCACCAACAGAGCAATGCTGTGTTCCAACTTTAAATGAGCTTTTCTGCTGTGTTGAAATCTCTCTCTTCGAGTCCAGTAGCTTGTGGCAAAAATAAGGGTACAAAGCATTTTTTTCTTTCTTTCTTTTTTTTTTTTAAAGGGCATTTTCCTTGCAAAAGAAGTTCTCACTATGGTATTTCCGTTTCTGCCTTCCATCTTCTTTAAGGATCACATGATCCTTAAAGCAAAAGCAGGGTGCGGAATGCGCACTTTCAGTGAAGGCTCGGTTGTTGCTGCTCTTCATATGTTTATTATTATTAAGACTTTTGTGCCGCATCCCAACACTGCACCGTGCACTGGGTCTCCCCACATCACAGCCTCACCTTCGGCTCCCGTCATCCTCACCCTAAATCACACGGGGTCACCCAACCTGCCTGAACTCCCACACACCCTTCCTCCCACCCCTCCTGCCCACATGGTCCTTGGGCGCCCATCATCCTCACCCTGAATCACACGGGGTCACCCAACCTGCCTGAACTCCCGCACACCCTTCCCTTCCTCCCACCCCTCCTGCCCACGTGGTCCTCGGGCTCCCGTCATCCTCACCCTAAATCACAGGGGGTCACCCAACCTGCCTGAACTCCTGCACACCCTTCCTCCCACCCCTCCTGCCCACGTGGTCCTTGGGCTCCCGTCATCCTCACCCTAAATCACAGGGGGTTACCCAACCTGCCTGAACTCCCGCACACCCTTCCTCCCGTCCTTCCTGCCCACATGGTCCTCGTGCTCCCGTCATCCTCACCCTAAATCACACTGGGTTACCCAACCTGCCTGAACTCCCGCACACCCTTCCTCCCGCCCCTCCTGCCCACGTGGTCCTCGGGCCACCTCCCGCTGCCTTGCCCTCTGACCCCTGCACCGGCCTCAGCACTGTCGCTCCATGTGCAGTGACCCAAGGAAGCGCCCGACAGAACACGCTTGGCATTCTCTGTACCTTCACTGACTCATTCCTTTCATCGACTCCTGATCGCAGCCTGAACTAAAGGGAGTCGCCTTCATCTGGGTTTACAGAGCCGCGGACTCCAGGCGCAGAGGCACTTTTCTTGGCTGCAGGCTGGAACCAGCTACCACGTCCGGGTGTGGGGCTCACCCGGCAGGCAGGGGGGGCATCTGTGAGGCTCTGATGGGCAGTCGAGGCCACCATCCGAGGGGAACTGGCCTCACAGCCTTGTGTGGCATTAGCGCCCCGAAGACTGTCCTCTAAGGAGCAATGCCTCTCCTTCTCATACACGTTCTCTCCAACTAGACACACTGACCAGACTCACCGAGTTTTGCTTTCTCTGGATCCTTAAAGAGGAAAATCTACCCCAAAGGTCTGTTCGAAAAAGCATCAGCAGGTGCCATTGTCAGGATCTGGGGACAAGCTGTCCACCCAGACAGCTCCATCGGGGGGCCCACGGAGGGGCTGCATTCCATTTCCATCTGTTTCAGGGCCTGCATGGCTTCCATCCTCTCAAACTGTCTGCGCTCCACACGCAGAGGACCGCTCTCTGAATCATGCCTGGGCCGTGCCTCTATCACTATGGCAGGATGAAGGAGCCACGTGGCACACAGCCCAGACAAGCGTGCACAGACACGGCAGTGCACAATTCCCCACGTCAGCTGTGCCTCCACCCAGATTCCTACCATCAGAGCCTCTAAAACACCTGTGATGGGAGAATGGGCATGAGCTCATTGCTGTCTCTTAAAATGCTTTCTCAAAGTCGACTTTGCTCCGACATCTAGTACTTCCATTTTATCAAAAAAGTTTAAAACACACTAGACAGCACAAGAAAGGGCTGAAGGTTAACAGGCCCCTCTCCTGCATAAGTAAGTGTCCTAGACACAGGAGGGACTCGCAGAGGTGTCGAGAACTAGGAGCTGCGAGGCTGCAAAGCGCCCCCAACAGCTGTCACCCTGCAGTGCACAAGCGACTACAGCCTTTTTAAATTAAAAGTTTCACTTAGAGGAGTGACAGAGTGCATCATAGAAAAATAGAAAATATATTTAAACCTAAAAAAAAGGTATTACCCATACTTTTAAGAGTTTCTTACTTACCATAACATACTAAAGTTACTGACAGTATTTTTAATGAGGTGGTAACATCAGTGGTAGCAATTACCATTTATGACGCACTTACTTGATAAATTCTGCTTAGTGTCTTACACAAACATGGTAAGTAAAATAACGCAACACCATGTTAGGCAGAAATTATCCCCACTTTAGAGATTAGGAAACCGAGGCTCAAAGAGATTAATCAGGCTGCCCAAGGTCACACAGTAAACAGAAGTCAGAATTAAAAACCTCTACGTTCATAACCCACATGCCTGGCTTCTTCATCTTCTGATTCCTAATCACTAGCAACACTGAGAGAGGGACAGGAACCTTTCTGCTCCTTTCTAGTTTTTATAAAATAGATTTTAGTACTTCTAGTTTTTAAAGTATCTGATAGTTGTGGGCTGAATGTGTCTTTCACCATTAATTGGAAGCTTCTGAATATTTTGAAAAATTGATAGGAAACTGTTAGGGGAAAAAAGTCTTCTAAGATGCTTCCCATAAAGGCCCACATTTTCATTCTCCTCATCTACACCCAGGCTCAATCTCTGACCCCCAAATTCTCTTACCTCAAACTCAAGAAGAGTATCAGACTTTTGGGATAGTGCTTATTACATAAATTTTAATTGCTGAATCTTTTTTTGGTAACTTCCAAAGTGAAGCACTTTGTGGACTGAATTCTAATGAAATGGCCTCTTACTGAACTAATTTAAATAACGACCCCCTCTCTGTATCGTTTCAATGCTCTTCAGACACACATTACCAGGCAAAGAGGGCTAGCTAACTTCCATAGGTCTGGCTCAAAGTCCACACCAGAACTGTCTCTAAAGTAAGTATTTCTAGAGTAACTCTCTACAGAAGGAACCCTATGTCCTACAGAACAACGTACAGCTTTATTTTTGTTACATTAATTCCAAAACTACACTAATACTGTTATTTAAAATTCACTGTTGGGTTCTTTCGGGGGATTTTGCACTGCAATCTTAGAGCAACCCCAATCGTATCCACAACAGGCCAAGGGCATCCAGAGAGCCACAGGACTGCGGGAAAGACCGGCCCTCCACTTAACTTGGGAGGAAGGCTCACGTTTTAGGAGAACTGGAAGATGCCTCTGAGAAGGGCGGCAGGCTGGCTTACATCCTCATCATGAAGGGCTGCCAGCAAATGAACAGCGGGCTGGTTTACGTGACTCAGCCTCTGAAAAGAGCCCCGTGGGCTCCTGAGAGGGATAGTTCAGAGGCCAGCATCAAAACCATGCATGTGGGCCTGGCCAGGTGAACTGGTTCAAGTTTCACTGGTTGGTTGGCTTGCTTGTTTTCACTTCTGTTTGCTTACAAACTTAAAAACAAGCTACCTGCACACTGCTGCCACAGAGAATCTCCCACACTGGAGGTCAGCTGCTACATCGGACAGTCAGAAGGCCCTACACGAGCTCCAGGCAGCGTGCTGGGAAGGAGCCGTGTAAATACCCTCCCCCGTCTGCTAAAGTTCGCTCAGCGGCAGGACACCCCTGCGCCCCGACACCCCTGCACCCCAGCGTCTTACCATGCAGTTCATGGCAAAGTGGTTGTGCTGGGTCTGGAGCTCCATGGCATGAGGGTGGCTGGTCCCAATCTCAGTGTAGCTGTTCAGAAACAGGCCCTTGTTGTGTGTGATCCAGTCAAACATCTACCGGGATGAAAAAAGACAACCTGGGATCACTCCCGAGAAAGAGAGGCCTGACACAGGCCCAGGAACCGGACCAAACCAAGGAAGGGCGGCGTCCTTCCGCCGACAACCCCTGCTGCACTGGGGCCCAGAAGATGCTAGACAGCTACCAAGTCACAGTTCTGAACCTGCAAGAGCTACAAGACAATCTTACCTAGGGTGCTCCTTAGACAGATGAGGAATTAAGAAGTAGATACATAAGCAGAGGTCATTCAGATCCCCCAGGCTGATTAAAACTCCAATCTTCTGACTCTCTGCTATACCAAACCACATAATTAGCCACACTGCTCTTCAATTAAAGACCCGTTAGGTGAAATTACAAACTTACGGGTCTCTGGATGGGTGTTGCTCTGCTCACAGATTACTGACAGCAATTTCAATGACTAAGAGATTATGCTCTTTAATGCAAGAAGAATTAAAAAAAAAAAAAAATCCCTGTGCAAACTATAAAATTTACCATAAAAATAAAAAGAAATGGGGAAAACTTTAACAATGACACCCCTCTTAAGAGTCAACAGAGATGCTACCTGGAAAATGATGTTAATTATATTGTTCCCAGGAAAACATTTAAGGGAAAAGAAATGACTGTCAATTAACACTGCTTCTGTGATGCGAACCGGAACCTAGGGGCAGTCACCTGCTTGCTGAGTAACTGAAAGGAAGGTTCTCCAGCGTCTCTGACAAGGCGCTACAGCTGAACCTGGAACAGCCCGGGTTTGAGCTGCACGGGTCTAATTACATGCAGATAAATGAAGTAAATGGAGTATCTACATTCTTCAATAAATGAAGAACCTGTATTTTCATTTTACACATCTTTACGTGTGGCAAAAAGTTGTGTTCAACTAGAGATCATATATGGAATCAAAAGAACTGGGGCTGGGGCCTTGATTCTACCAAACTGTTTCAGCCTCTCATCCCCGGGTGAGTCATTCAGCAACTCCTTTGTTTTAGAGGCAGAGAGCACAGTTTGTGGATTTTCAACTTCGTGAGTGTCAACACCCCAACCCCCGTGCTATGCAAGGGTCACCTTAAACAAATAGAGGTTAGAAGCTTACCAAATAATAATATGGGATAATAGTGCTGGACTGTCACCTTTCAAAAGATCCCTTTATATCAAAGACTTCAATAGGCTTTCTTAACTTTATAAAACATTTTCCTGTCCTTGAAAAGGATTCAGTGAGCTCAGTTCAACACAGATCAATTCACCCACATTCACGGCTTGCAACCCTTTCCTCTAAGTAAGTGTCCTGTTTTCACGTTGCTAAGACATTCAAGAGCTCACTCTGACCTGCTGGTTTGACAGGAAACCGTAACTAATTATTGCCTGTTGTTTCCCAGAAGTTATTATTCTTAATTCATTATTCGCCTTTTATTGTGAAAACAAATTCAACAATGGGTCTGAAGGGTGTTTTTCCGCTGGCTTTTCTGGGTGGAAGAGCAAGTATTACAAAAGTACATGCATCATTACTGCTTTCAATAAGATATTCTATAAAGTTTTCACCCTTTTAATTGAAAATATTCATGTCTATCTTACAGGCAATCTAAACCAAACCATCAGTAATTAACCACTTTAAGTTTCTAGAAGAGGCTCTCATGCGCGATGAGAAACGCTGGAAAGCAGACGGAAGGGAGATCTCCGAACTGACACTGCTGCTCTCTAACCAAGGCCATGTGAGTGGCTCGCCTCTCCCCAGCCCTTTTTTTCCGCCCTTTCTCCCAACCAAACCAGCCTCGGGTGCTCAGACCCAGCGACTCAGGCAGCCTCCCTTCAGGAAGCACTGTAGCACCCCCGCCCCATCCGCTACCTTCTCAGCATCCTGCTCGAACAGCCTCAGCTGAAAGCACTGGTCCAGCTTCAGCTTGCGCACGTGCCACATCTGATGCAGATGCTGCCGCGTCGAGTGCAGCCGGTCCAGCGTGGCAGACACCTTGGGTAAGAGGCTCTGCAGGTCTGCGTTGCCTGAGCCCGAGTTCTTTTTGGGAAAGCTCTCGCTGCTCTGAATCCTCTGCAGCAGCTTCTGTCCCTCTAGGTCCAGGTCCTCTATGGGGGCCTTAATCACCTTCTTCTTCAGCTGGGAATGCTCCTCGATCATGTTCCGCGCCCCCTCCAAATCCTGGGGCAATTCCTTCTTGGCGAGGATGTCCTGGAGCTCCTCCAGCCGAGAGAGCATGTGGGTCGCGTTGCTAATGTAGTCTTCAAAAGCAAGTCGGATCTCAATCCATTCTTCATGGTTGTACTCCAAGCAGCCGTCAAACTCGGGCGTTAGCTGAGAAGGATCAACTACTTTGGTAAGGCCTTCTAAAGAGACCATATTTGTCTTAAGGGGAAAGAAAATCACGTGTGAGAAGATGAACCCGTCATACATGGTCTTATCATAATGCAATTTGTAACACTTAACCACAGATTTTCAAACTTGAAGCAAGTAATCCACTTATAGAAAACATAACATACCTTGTGCTGGCCCCATTAAAATAAATGTAAATGAAAAGAAGCATTAGTACACTCGGTGAAAGACAAATTCATTAGAATAACACACGACTGTTAGTTGGAAAACCTAAAATAATAGAATCATGAATTTCATGACAGCTAAAGAAAGTCGATTTCTTTCCAAGACTGTGGAAATAAACTCACTACATTAGGCACACTGGAACATGAGTGACTTTTTAAAAATTTAGAAAATGCTCAAGGGTTAGCAAGAAAGCTGGCAGACGCCCTTCTCACAAAGTTGGAGAGAGAACAAATGTTCCATTCACTTGCAGAGATCCACAGTGACTCTGAGCAGCACAGATACTTAATTTTTTTTTTTTTTTGATGTGGATCATCTTTAAAGTCTTTGAATTTGCTACAATATTGCTCCTGTTTCATGTTTTGGTTTTCTGGTTTCGAGGCATGTGGGATCTTAGCTCCTCAACCAGAGATCGAACCTGCACCCCCTGCGTTGGAAGGCTAAGCCTCAACCACGGCACCACCAGGGAAGTCCCTGAGCAGCACACAGGTCGCACATCAATCACCTACCTAACAATCTAACGCTCACAAGGCTCAGGTCAACTACAACCTGGGCGATAAACCTTCACCTCACCCTAACAGAATGTGATGCGGAGTTAATATTACATATGATGCCTCAAGGAAAACATACGGAGGGGGAGTTAGTGAAGACACAGGAAAAGAGAAAAAAAAAAAAAAAAATGTGGCCCAGAGCCAAAAAATAAAACAGAGAAAGGCTTATGTAACCCCACCTCTGTTACCTCTAGTTTTAGAGAAACCTACAGCTGCGTCTCTGTGCTGTTTGGCATAACAAATGGCAAAAAGAGGCAGAGCTAGAAAGGGGGGCGGCTCCTGGCCCAGCACTTTAGCCTGAAATGTGGCCACAGGTTCATTGCTGTCTCATCTGCCCAGAGTTTAAAAACGTCCATGGAGCAATCACTTCACGGACAGAAGCAGGTGATAACGTAGAGAGAAGGTCAACAGAAAAACCAGGGGAGGAAACTTTAAAGGCCCAGAGGGAGATAGCACGGCGAGACGAGCAAACACCTAGACCTTACGCCAACAAACTGCTATGTCTGCTTAAAATGTGTATCATCAAATACAGCACATTTTACATTCTGTGTCAAGAAAAGAACTGATATCTGACAAACTGTCCTCCAAACTCACTTCGTCTGGTGTGTAAGATAAAGGCTTACTGGTTTCACCTTTCACCTCAAATTCAAAAACTACATGCAGATTTCAGGTTGAAAATCAGTACCAAGGATCCAAATTTTAAAATGCAATTCATGTATGCATGAAAAGACTCTGAAAGGTGTAACATGTAACATCAAGCTTAAGAATTAATATTGTGTGATATGTTTAATACTAGTATTGTTGTTAACCTTAAAATACATGAATACATTCACTATAACCTAATGTTTGGGCAAAGCGGCTAGATGAACCATCTAGTCAACTAAAAATTAGCATTTATAATTAGGAAATATTTAAATTTTATTACACAATATGGCATGAATCAAGTTTCCAGCTGGCCAGAGTACCTTCTCCCCATAATACTCTCATGAAACCCACTGCATCAGAGCTTTGTCAGAAGCCTGGGAGCCTAAGGAGAGGAGGTTCCAGGGGAAGGAGAGTCAGGCAGCAGGTTGAGGGCTGTTTTACACACTGAAAGACAGCGACCTTGTGTGCTAACTGGACCCAGGGCTCCGCCCGGGGTTTAAAGAATCGCTCCCTTTTTGTAAATGAGAGACCTGACGTATGAAATACAGAGCAGATGGTTCGCTCCAACATTAATTAAGGACGCAATAAAAAAGTCAGTCTCCCCCACACATCTCCTCAGGAACTCTGAGGCTGGGCATTTCTCCCTATTATTCCCTTATTTCCACAGCTGGGGTTAACAGTGAGGCCTCAGAAGCCACCTAAAGCCACTTGCGCTCAACAGTAAAGCTATTTTATCCCATGAAGTGAAAGGAAACAGGCTTCTAAGACACACAGGTTACACCCCAGCAACCCCACCACCCAGGGACAAGAGGCCTGGAACCTAACCCTCAAAGAGGATAAGGTGACAAACCAACCCGTCTTATTTAACATAATGACTAACTTTACACGTCACTTGTAACTAAGATAGGCAGCTTTTGCTGGATACATGGTTCTGAAACATCTATAAGCAGCCTGCAATGACGACAGAAAAGCTTTTAATAAACCACACCTACTGGTTGAGTTGGTCTGGCTACACGGGGAAGTTACCTCAAATTCAAATTTAGAACTGCCAAAATTAGTCCTCTGTTTCTGCCAAAAGTTGTCTGGCTTGATTATCAGCGCGACATGGATGCAGCAGGGGAAGGACTCTTGTAAGATCTTCAGCAGCGGCTTGATGGAGTCCCACTTGGACCCGCGCATGTCCACAATCACCGTGAACCCTCGCTTGCAGACTTCTTCACTGGAGAGAAAGAAAAGGCAGGTTGACACCATGCCAGGGCTCACCCCTGTGTCTGGTTGGAGGCTGGCCTGGCGAGGAAGGCTCTGCCTCTGTCATCCTGCTGCGGGCAGGGCGGGTCCCTCCACCCACTGCCTGGCCGTCCCGCACTGGTACCCAGGGAGCTGCTGGATGCAGAATCCTTACCAAGAGAGCTTGGCTCTTAGCCGTGCTTCTCGCCCTCCCTGGTGCCTTAACAGAACAGACTAACTATACCTGCAGAGGGTTCAGCCTCCAAAATGTTCAAGTCTTTATGCTGTGCCATGGCTTTTGCATCTTGTCTTCTCTTTAGGAGAAAAGCAGTGACCACCCTGCCCATCTCTCTGGCCTTGTGTGCGTTAACTGTTCACACACGCTGCCGAGTAAGGGTGAAGGGCCACTAAACAAGGACAGAGCTAAACAGGGAGGGAACCCTGACAGCACACGCAGAGCCGGGTGCAGCAGTCACCTGGGCTCCAGGACTGCGAGGAGCTGGGACCACTCACATCAGCGTGTGCGAGCTTTTGAACGTCCCAGTTTATTCCCTTTAACCTGCCTGGGACCCTGAGTTCCCTCGCAGCTTCTCAGGTGTGGGTCACCAGCCCCGGGGGACCCCCCCATCTGGCAGGGTGTGGGGTACACTTATTTTCATGGGATTACTGTGTCTTATTTGTCCTTGTCAGCCGGTTGCACTGAGAGTGCACAGGCCACAGAAAACACAGTTGCCTCTTAGCAACAAGTCAAGGCAGTGCTAGGAGTCACTGTATTCTTCTCTCCAAGTTCAAGCTGTTAAACAAAAGAGCTGGTTTCTCTTAAGAATGTCCTCGATGAAGACATAAAAATTATGAACCCTATTAAATCTCAACCCGAGGACACAAGAAATGCATATAAAGCATATCTGCAATAAACGAAAAAACAAGGGCTTCCCTGGTGGCTCAATGGTTAAGAATCCGTCTGCCAATGCAGGAGACACAGGTTCAATTCCTGGTCGGGGAAGATCCCACATGCCGCAGAGCAACCAACCCATGCGCCACAACTACTGAGCCTGTCGAGCCTGCGTTCTAGAGCCCATGCTGCACATTAAGAGACGCCACTGAGATGAGAAGCCCGAGCACCAAAATCAGAGAGTAGCCCCGGCTTGCCACAACTAGAGAAAAGGCCTCAAAACAATGAAGACCCAGCACATCCATAAATAAATAAATAAAATTATAAGTTAAAAAAAAAAAAGAAAAAACAAAACTCAAAGTGTCCATATACATGGGTTAAAACTCCATAGTCTCCCCCTCACACCATATACAAAAATAAACTCAAAATAGTTTAAAGAATTTTAAGACATGACATCATAAAACTCCTGAAAGAGAAAACAGGCAAAACATTCTCTGACATAAACTGCAGCAGTATTTTCTTAGATCGATCTCCTAAGGAAAAAGAAACAAAAGCAAACTAAACAAACAAGACCTAAACCAACCTAAAAGCTTTTGCACAGCAAAGAAAACCATCAACAAACCAAAAAAACAACCTACAGAATGGGAGACAATATTTACAAATGATGTGACTGACAGAGGTTCGTATCTAAAATATACAAACAGCTGATATAACTCAGTGTCAAAAAAACAAACAAGCTAATAAAAAAAAGGGCAGAAGACCTAGACAGACATCTCTCCAAAGATGACATACAGATGGCAGCCAACAGGCAGATGAAAAAATGCTCAACGCTGCTCACTATTGGAGAAACGCAATCAAAACTACAATGAGGCAGCAGCACCTCATACCAGTCAGCACGGCCGTCATCAGAAAGTCTACCAACAAAATGCTGGAGAGGCTGTGGAGCAAAGGGAGCCCTCCCACACTGCTGATGGGAATGCTGGTGCAGCCACTGTGGAAAAGAGTACAGAGGTACCTCAAAAACTAAAAAGACAGTTACCATATGATCCGGCAATCCCACTCCAGGACAAACATACAGAGAAAAAGGAAAACTCTAATTCAAAAATTAGGGGTGCACCCCAATGTTCGTAACAGCACAATGAACAACAGCCAAGACATGGGGACAACCAGGTGACAGTCAACGGAGAACTGGCTTCTAAAGGTGTGATATACATATTTATACACACAACGGAATATTACTCGACCATAAAAAACAAAGAAATATTGCCATTTGCAACGACACTGATGAACCTAAAAGTGAAGTGAAGTCAGTCAGTAAGTGAAGTAAGCCAGATAAAGACAACTTCATACGGTGCCAATTACATGTGGAATCTAAAAAATCATACAAATGAATCTCTATACAAAACAGAAACAGAATCACAGACATAGAAAACAAACTCACGGTCACCGAAGGAAAAAGGGAGACGGGGAGGGATCAATCAGGAGACTGGGACTAACAGATACAAACTGCCGTACATAAAACAGACGAGCTACACAGGTTTACTGCACAGCACAGGGGACTACACTCGGGGTCTTGTGATAACCCACGATGGAAACAACCTGAAAAACAAATGTACGTATAGCTGAACAATCCTGCTGTACAACTGAAACTAACACAAATATCCTAAGTCAACTCTACTGAAAAATTTTAATTAAACATTTTTTTAAATAAAGTGAGCCCACTGTAGACAACCGAAAAAAAAAGAAGCACGATCTCAACTAAATTTAAGTCAATCTCATGCTCCCTTGCATGAGCTCTTCCGCCTTCTTGCCCTCCCCACTCCCACACACACCATTCTTTTCCTCATCTGGACTCTCACTGTTAGAATAACTCACGCTCCAGGTTCCTGCGACAATCACAGCAGTGCAAGGGGCCCATCACCGAAACATTCCCAGAAAGTCTGAGGAGATAGAACCTGGACACGTGATAGCTCACAGTCCTAGGAACACAAACAGACTTATCCGGCGGCCCCCGGCTTATCACTCCAGCGTGGGACGCAGTGAGGAGTGATCTGATTCGCTTCTGTATGACTGTGAACTTAAAGAGAGGTCACCCTTGACTCCTCAGGCAATCGCTTTTCCTGTCTCAAGCAGATCCCAGGCCAGGATCCGGGGAGTGTCTCAGCCTCCTTCATAAATCCTTAGAGGCAGCTGGCACTCCCAGAAATGTCTCCCGAAATCTCCCAAGTCACTGAAATGAAGCGGCCTGGCCTCCCTCGGGCACTAATGGGGTCTGCTACCCCGCAGGAGTCCATTCAGTAGGAGCTTCTGGGCTCCAGAGGTCCTCGGGGCTAGACCAGCCTGAGCGGGAGGATGTCCACATCTGCTGCCCAGCGGGGACCGAGGCTCCAGACCCTCAGGTCCTGCTGCTGCATCCCAGAGATGCGCCCCAGAAACGGTCAAACCACAGCACTGGGTTCGACAGTTGTTATCAGGTGCTGTTTAGGGCCTGGGCTTCATCGGTCTTCCCCTCATTGAGGTCAATTCTCTGGCAGCCTGTCTTTCTGTTCACAGAGCACTATGCCGTGTGTACATAAAACTACAAAGCCACTCCACTTGACAGGGGCTTAGAAGGAATCCTGAGTAACTCCAGGCTTAACAAAAGGAATGAGCTGGAGACAGACACAAGCGAAAGATGTCCTGAGCTTGTACAGTTTACGGAAGGCTTAACTAGTCACCTGCCTCTGCGATCCAACTCACAAGTTCCCACCGGGGACTTCCAAGGAACGCGAGCAGCAGACCAGCCAGTCTGGGAGTGCCCAAGCTTCCCACCCGTCCGTCTTTACAAGTTGAAAGTGAGACACTGTGAAGAAAGCAGTGACCTGCAAACACCCCCAAAGCCCGTTCTAACTTCTGAGCATCCAGTGAACAACTACGGCTGCTACACAAGGGCTCTGGGCCATGTCTCTACCTCCAAAACACTGCTCATTCGAAATTGAGACTTATTAACCAGGTATTTTATAGCAGTTTTACCTAAAAGCTTCATTTTAGCTGTGAGATTTAAAAAAATGTAGATAAAACTTAAGTCCTTTTTCAATGCAGGTCTCTAGAAAAGAGAAAGTCTTCTTTTTTCATTTCCTAGATGAAGAAGGTATCTTATACGAATGTGCATGAATGAATCAACTCAGAGTTTCACATGACTTCATTGATGACCAAAGAGTAATTTATCCATTCAGCTGCTATGTATATGTGTGCTTGCATGCATGTATACTCAGTTGTGTTCCACTCTTGGTGAGCCCATGGACTGTAGTCCACCAGGCTCCTCTGCCCGTGGAATTTCCCAGGCAAGAATATTGGAGCAGGGTGCCATTTCCTCCTCCAGGGGATCTTCCCGACCCAGGGATTGAACCCATGTCTCCTGCATCTCCTGCATTTGGTAAGTGGACTCTTTACCACTGAGCCACTTGGGAAACCTTAGCTACTATAAATCATTCTAGAGAAGACAAAACATTCTAGTTAGTATAATTCATGTGTTAAGAGCAATAAACAACTTAGACATATACCAAGATTAATGTGACTTCATCTCTGTGCAGGAGTCCCAGGTACACCAGCAAGAAATTCCACTCTGACTTCTCTCCTACTCATTTCAAGGAAAAGTGTCCTTGCAAATTAATCATATGAAAGTCAGTCTATTACTCTAATTGTTTTGTTTCTTTAGAAAGGGAGAGGGGAAAGGCAGGTGTCCCAAATAACAATACTCAAAACCAGGCACCGCTGCTCAGATCACACTGATGTTTAACTTCAAGGTGGTTCTAGTGGAAAGACAATCAGGAAGCCACGCAGAAAAAAAAGAGACAAGAAGATCTGGCTCTAGAACACGTGGCAAGAAGGAAATGATTTGAGAGAATAGCATTGAAACATGTATATTATCATATGTGAAATAGATCGCCAGTCCAGGTTTGATGCATGAGACAGGGTGCTCTGGGCTGGTGCACTGGGGTGACCCAGAGGGATGGGATGGGGAGGGAGGTGGGAGGGGGGTTCAGGATGGGGACACATGTACACCCATGGAGGATTCATGTCAGTGTATGGCAAAAACCACTACAATAATGTAAAGTATTTAGCCTCCAATTAAAAAAAAAAGGGGGGGGAAAACTACTGAAGGAAAGCTGAAAGGCAAATATGAAAAACAGACATTACCATACTACAGCTGAGGCAGCAACCATAGGCAGACACCATGCCAGGCCCGCATGTAAATAATCCTACTCAATACGATGATCTAAGAAGCACAGATTACTATCACAAATATCAGAAAATTCATAAATATAAGTAACCAGGCCAGCCATCAGAAAATTCATAAATATAAGTAACCAGGCCAGCCGTCTGACCCTGCCCACACGCTTTCCTGGATAGCACTCTCTCCACGCCTGGGAATGTGTGGTCCTGTGACTGTGTGGCCAAGGTGTAGCCAGAGGCTCCTTCATATTGCAGAAAATGTGGGATGGTGGTGGACTGAGATAGGAGTCCCACAGGGACCCCCCCTCCACTGTCCAGGACTGTTTATATCACCCTGAAACTAACAACAAATTATCAGACTCAGAAATTAAGAATCAGTGAGCCTGTAGGTAGGTCCCACCAAATTCTCACACCCTGAACCTTCTGATGATGATCGCTGATCCCTTCGTTTGGCTTAAGCCGGAGTGCTCCCACCTCTGCAGGCCCCCTGGGGGCAGCGTGGCTCTTTTCCAGTCACTGGAGGACCGGAGTGGGCCTAGAGAGGAATCTCTTTGTTGCCACTGCCATTTGTACCACTATGAAATCTTCCTCCGTTATCACTTGATAAATGCATCATCTCTCTTACCTGCTCATTAAATGAACCAAGAACAAGAAAATGGCATTTCCTATTGTCCAGAATTGTAAATACAAAGGCAAATCCAGGAAATGAAGTGAACTGTGTTCAGTGGTTCTAGGGTCACATCAGAGAGAAACAAGAAGATGCTGGAGATGTACTATATTTTGTGGGGAAAGCAGACAAGATGGGCAGAAAGTGATCATTGTTGGAGCCCGAGGACAGGCACGGGGGCACCTGCTTCTCTCCAGTGCTGTTTACGCAATTCCCAGGACAAAGTTTTGTGTCTCTGTTTAAAGTGGGTCATCAGATGATCGACAATATATGTGTATCAATTTTTCTATGGCATCAATGAAAGAAAAGGCAATTTTTTAATATTTACAGTCAACACAGATTTCAAGACCAAACAGCAAGTTGCCAAAGTTATATCCAGAATTCCAACAACGTAACTGCTTTTAAAGGATCACATGGATGGAATTCACCTTGTTCACTTAAACTCCACCACAAGCGTCATTTAGGGGGGCAGGGACTCCTTTCTTCTTCTGCACTGCCCTCTGTACCGCGCTCTTTGTCACCATTAGCACAGCACGTGGCACACAGTGAGAGCTCAGTAAGAGGTGGCCACGAACTATGCCGTATTTATAAGTGACAGAGCAGTAAATAACTTCTAAGACTCTTTCCAATTCTATGATTTCAACAGTTCAAGGAAACACCAGAGTAAGACAAAGGGGGAAACTTTTTCCACATTTTTAACCCGATTAAGGGGCCCATTCATGTGTCATCCATGACGTGTGATAGCTTTCCCACAAAGGACACCCAAGAATGCGAAGAAAAACCCAGGAACTCCCTCCGGAGGTCAGACCGTCCAGACCAAAGCTGACTTGCCACAGCCATGCTGAGGAGGGGGTCAGCAGAGGACAGGGCTGTCTCCCAGGCTGGTGTCACCCTAAAGGGGTTGGGGGCGGTCACCAGCCCCCTGCGGTGGGCATCTGTTAACATCTGCCTGCACCCCGAGGATCCACGAAGCAGTCTCGGATCAGGGCCCCCACCATCTCTGTGCCACTGCTGCCTCGGGCACCACACCCTCAGATCCCAGCCCAGGGGGGCACCCCACCCCACCCCACCTCCCGAGGAACTCAGCCCTTCCCGCCCAGCACCCAGGAGGGAAAGTGTCACAGGAGGGAAACAGGGAGCAAGAATGTGATTCCATCGTGGCAGCGCCTTGCTGGGACCCGTGTTACAGGGGCCTGTTTTCCCGGGAGGGGCCAGATGGATGGCGAGCGGCCAGGCCCCCCACACTCACCTGGGGATACAGGCCAGGTAGGAGATGAGCCTCCGGAGGTCCTCCTGCCGTATTCTGTCATGGTTGCTGCGGGCCGGGAAGGTGAGGATGGGACCCCCGCGCTTGTCTCTGCCACCTGCAAACAAACACATGCGCACGATCAGACACCAAGGGGAGGACGCGGCTCCTGAGGCCCGCGGGCGCCCAGCATCACCACCGCCCGCCCGGCCCAAAAGACCTTCGAGAGGCCAGTGCCCCCGCTCCACTGGGACCAGCGGCAGGGCCACCCGCACAGGGAGGGTGTCCCAGAACCCTGTCTCCTTCCTTCAGGGGGTCTGTTTCCTCCCTTCTTCAGTTCTATGGTTGGAGAGAAAAAGGGTCACGTTCACGTGCTTCCTTTGCCTTAAACCTCACCTCCTCACATCCCTCTCTGTCTCCTCCCCTCAGTCTCTCTGCATCTCTTTGTCTCTCTGTCTCTCTTTCTCTGTCTCTCTCTTCTCCAGCACTTTGAGTACTCTCTCCCAGACATTCTAAGCGTTCTCTTTACTACCAACCAAACGGCTTTAAATCTCAACAGGAAAAAGACAGGATTGTTCACCAAACTCTGTGGATGACGACTTCAGAGAAGCTGGGATCCCGGGTGCCCTCCCCTCTCAAGGGCAGTAGCTGACCCCTGTGGTCAAGCTGCCCCACGCTCTCCAAAAAGCCACTCGAAAAACAAAAGCGAGAGGGAGACATTGGCACAAAGAATTTTAAAGCAGAATGAAATTAGCTTAAGAACTTTATAAAGATTTCATTACATATTAAGTACAACTCTCACATGACAGGCCTTTGACAGAAAAGTAGAAATATTTCTCATTAACATATATACAACCTAAGGAAGTCTATGAGTATATCTGAATATTTTTGATGGAACTGCCACATTTATTTTATTATTTCTATCAAGGGTCTCAGAAAGAAACACAGAGAAAGAAAACTGTTGTTTTCCCAAGTGTATACTTCATTTAATTTTATAGCTCGGTCATGTCGTTTCAGAAGTATGGTACTGACATCGCAAAATCCAAGCCACAATATGAAACTTTTCATTATTTTCTCATCTTAATCGTTTACCTATCAGCAAAGGTAAATGAAAATGCAAACAAAACAAACAGGAGACCAGATTCTTCACTTTACGGATGCTGAAAACTTATTCAGCACAAGATGTTGGTATTTTAAAACACATTTTACCAACATGGGTCTTTACAATGTCCTAGGATGACTGACAGGCTTCCCTGGTGGCTCAGCAGAACAACAACAAAAAAATCTGCCTGCAATGCAGGAGACACAGGTTCAATCCCTGGATCAGAAAGATCCCCTGGAGAAGGGAATGGCAACCCGCTCCAGTATTCTTGCCTGGAGAATTCCACGCACAGGGGAACCTGGCAGGCTACAGTCCATGGGGTCGCAGAGTTGGACACGAGCTCCTGCTAACAGTACTGACACTTAATGCTGATCCTGAACGCTTAAACTGACCCACGTGTACTGTTAAGTCGTGCAGTCCAGAATAGTGTTAAAGTACTTATAAAATCAGTAACTCAGGTATTAAATGTGGTCAACAACTAAACCACAGCTGACACATGCTAGGTATGGCATGGAGAGCTCTGATCTGATAGTCACAACGATCCTGTTTGTTTCCTCCTGTCAGCTTGATCAGGAAAGACACTGAGGCTCAAAGAGCTTGAAGTCCAAGGGACTGTGCCAGCATGTCACAGCTGGGCTCTTCGCCCTGACGAGAACTTGTATAATTTTCAAACTGGTGGCTTTAGTTCTTCCTAAGTAATAAAAATATCAGAAGGAAAACTAAATGAAGGGCTCCTGGGCCTTTTATATGAATGAAAGGTGCTCTTAGGAGGGTACAGTGGTACTGCTGTAAATGACAGAGTATCATTACGAAGTTATCTTCCAAAATACCAGATAGTATTCTGAGGGGAACATCACTGGCTGGAGTTTTTTTTGGAATACCTCATGTCTCCAAGATAAGACAGGTAACAACTGCAGTATTTGTTTCCCAATATCTTTCATTCTTTTCAAAAACGAATCAATCTCTTTGATCAAAAATATTCTACATCAACATATACTACAGAAACTTGAGTTTTAAAAAATATCTATTTGTATTAACACATTCACCCCACGTTTGGTAATCAGAACAGCATCGTACATTGCTCAACACCACTCTGAACTGCTTTTAAATGCAACATAATGTGTGGTTCATCAGGGAGACTGAATGCCCATGACCCCTGCTCGAATGGCCCCCCTCGGGGAGTCTTCATATCTCTCAATGTAAGCAAGGTGGGCTCTCGCATGGCTATGAAGACAAGTAGAATCCAGAATCCGCCCATCAGAGACGGTCATGGGGGAGTCGGCCTGTGTGTGCACACTGCACACAGCCGTGCTTTTCACTCCAGGGGTGAGGACGCAGGTGTGTGCGGAGTGCTGGCCGCCCCTGCGACTGCTCCACTGCCAACAAGAGGCGTTCCCGGGCTGCTGGTGCTGAGGAGGACCCGGAGAGCAGCCGGCAAGCTCATGAATGGGCCCTCATTCGTGCCGTAAAAAGAGCTTACCTAAACCTGAACTTGAATTTTAAGATAAAGAGGGAAAAAATCAGTTTGTCTTTTTTCCCTTTCGCATTAGAGTTTCAGTAAACTCACCATGATTATTTTAAAGTGAAAGTGAAAGTGAAGTCGCTCAGTCGTGTCCGACTCCTAGCAGCCCCATGGACTGCAGCCTACCAGGCTCCTCCATCCATGGGATTTTCCAGGCAAGAGTACTGGAGTGGGGTGCCATTGCCTTCTCCATTCCCGATTATTTTAAAACTTCATCAAAAATCCCTTATGAAGTAAAAAATGGCATATGTGTACTTCGTTGAGTCCTGCTCTTTGCGACCTCATGGACTGTAGCCCATCAGGCTCCTCTGTCCATGGGATTCTCCAGGCAAGAATACTGCAGTGGGTTTCCATTTCCTCCTCCAGGGGATCTTCCTGACCCAGGGATTGAACCCGTGTCTCCTGCACTGGCACGTGGATTCTATACCACTGCACCACCTGGAAAAATGGTATATTCGCCACTGACGAATTTGATTATCTGCTTTCACTTGCAAACCTCCCTGTATGGGGTGTATCTTCTGATCCGTGGTGTGTCCGTCAGTGACAGGCAGGTGCCAATCATCCAGGGACCCCTCCCAATGGGGTTAGAACTTAAAAATCTTAGAACCAATGAAATATACTAGTATCACGTTAGAAGAACGTGGTCTCTAAACCTCAGAGAGCTTAAAAATCAGCTCCACAGATGTCTGTTTATATTATATTTCCCAAGATTTAGCTTGGTTGCCAATGTCACAGAAGATACACAAATGAAAATACTGACCGGGTTAGGAGCAGAAAAGCCACAAGCTCACAGTTCTTGCTTCTGAACTTATAAAAATAATGACATTATAGCTCATAAAAGCTCCATCTACTAGACATACTCTATGTGTCTGATGTCAACTCCCAGTCTCATGGTGAGGCGGGATGGACAGAGTCCCACTTTGGTGGTGGTGATGTGGTTTAGTCCCTCAGTTGTATCCGACTCTGTGCGACCCCAGGGACTGTAGCCCACCAGACTCCTGTATCCAGGGGATTCTCCAGGCAAGAGTACTGGAGGAGATTGCCATTCCCTTCTCCAGGGGATCTTCCTGACCCAGGGATCGAACCCAAACCCCCTATATTGCAGGCAGATTCTTTACTGCTGAGCCACCAGGGAAGCCCAAGTCCCACTTCACAGATAGGAAACTCAGTGATAAGAAAAGGGTGGGAAACCCATTTCCTGCACCTACCAACGTCTGTCTACTAAGCTGTCTAGGAGAGTTTCACAGTCTCTGCACCTCTGTGCAGAACCAAAAACTAACAGCTTGTTAAGGATTATCTGTCTATCCAAATGCTCAGTTAGTAAAAAAGAAAAAAGAAAGAAAGAAAGAAAAAAAGTGAAGTTTATGTTCATGACGACGCTGAATTACTTTCATTTCTTATAAAAACTGCATTTGCTTTGCCATTCCTTCCTCACTGCTACATTTTATTTCTGTAACCCCCCATTACCTTCCACTAAATGATGCACTTTACATATTCCCTGTGTCCGCCCCCCACTAGATCAGAAGCCCCTGTGTTCAATCACTGACATCTTATATCCTCTCAATTCCTGGTAACAGACTGGCACATAGGAGGTACTCAATAAACATTCAGTGGAGGAACAAACTCTTTTTTATATTCCAAACAAACTTAATTAACAGTGCCTACTATCAGCTACTGGCAAGTTAAAAAAGGAAATGCCTGATGAACACTCCTACAGAAACACAAAGGCTAAATGAGCTGAGGTTTATTTTAATATTAAGAAGAAGGCAGGAAAGGTCCTACGTAATAATAGCTATAAACATCTGTGTGACACCTCCTCTCCTCAACCCGGTGACACTCATTTTCCTCTAATAAAAGGTAACTTCAGGGAACTTGTGACCACAGAAGGAGTCAGATTCAGAGTCACCCTTTTTTTTTTAATGAATAAATAAAAAGTCACCTTTCACCCAAGCAGAATAAATTTTTTTCTGTCTTTTTTGTTAATCGAAGTATTAATTGAAACTCATAATACTGAGAACAAACTTTTTTAAGAAAAGTTTCTTACTTTGAGAAGTATAATGTAAATCTCAATGAACGGACTATATTTTTCTCTGCATGGCCCTCATCTGAATTTCTGGTTTCCAATACCACTGAAAATGGTTCTTTACTCCCCTCTAAGGAATAATAACTCACTAACCATGAAAAGCAAACTTTTCCAAAGCAAAGCTCTGAGAAAGTGTGGTTCGTGAAAGAGAAATTATGGCTACTATTAAGTCTGCTATCAAAGCTATTGGAAGGGTGTCCACCGGGCCCCTGCTCAAGGCCATCATGGGGCCAGCCCTGACCTTCACAGGCTCACTGCTCCTACCTCATTCCTGCTGAGTCCTGGGAATCAGAAACTTGCCTAAGACAACCTTAGGACAACCTTAAGACTCTGTACAGTGTATGGGGGCTTCCCAGGTGGTGCTAGTGGTAAAGAATCCATCTGCCAATGCAGAAAAAGCAAGAGACGCGGGGTTCGATCCCTGAGTCAGGAAGATCCCCTGGAAAAGGAAATGGCCATCCACTCCAGTATCCTTGCCTGGAAAATTCCATGCAGATAAGCCTGGTGGACTACACTCCAGGGAGTCAGTGTTCGACACGACTCCCTGAGTCTGACACAACTGAATACCCATGCACAGAGCATGCACGCACAGTGTATGGAAGGCCTCCAGAGGTGCCCGACCTTCCAGTTGGGTCACTATGGCCTCAGACGGTGCTAGAAACTAGCAAAAATACATACAACTGATGGGAGGTCCTCTTTACCTTTCCAAGAAATGCAGAATTTTCTGCAAAACTGAGACCAGAACTAAGGTCAGTGGTCACCACACTAACAACGAAACTCTAGGCAATCAAACCCTATATTCCTGTCAATCCCCCAGGTCCAAAGGTCAATGTTCACTCTGCCCTGGAAACACTACACTGAGAGAGTAACTCATCAACAGACAACTGACGGGATAAACTACAGTCTCTGCACACAGGGCTTCCCTGTGGCTCAGCTGGTAAAGAATCTGCCCACATGTGGGAGACCTGGCTTCGATCCCTGGGTTGGGAAGATCCCCTGGAGAAGGGAAAGGATACCCACTCCAGTATTCTGGCCTAGAGAATTCCATGAACTGTATAGCCCATGGGGTCGCAAAGAGTCAGATAAGACTAAGCGACTCACTTCTGTACACAGCAGCGTATGTACAACTGTGAAAGGAATGAGGAATCTCTGTTTGTTCCGCTGCACACTGCTCTCTAGATTGCTGTTTTAAAAAGAAAGAAGCAAAGCAGAGAAAATGGTGCAGAAGGACGGGGTGGAGGAGGCAGGGTCGGGGGAGGAGATAAGAATAGATGGATGGATAGAAGGACACATTTAAAAGAATAAGAAATAAACTAAAAACTAAAGAAAACCAAAGCAAAAGAAGGTTATCTATCGAAGAGGAAAGGCCCAAGGCAGAGAAGGCAGGGAGAGAAACTAGATTTGAACACACCTCATTTTTTAACTTTTTTTTTTTTTTTTTTAGTTTTTAACCCTCAAATGATGTATATACACTTTACTTAATACTGAAGCAAGATTTGGTGGTTGTTTTTTAAGCCTTAAAAATGTAAAGTAAAATAAGATAAATGATCCTAAGTTTCAGGTTGGGAGGAACACGACCCACGTATAGAGGAACTATTTTGTGTGACTTTAAAACACAGGAGGGCTGCTGCATACTAGCGGCACATATCCTTAGGATGGCAAAAATAAGACAACTGCTGAACTGCATCTGGTCTTCATACTATGGTGACACCATCAGTACTACAATGTAGATAGGTAATTAAGTTGATGAGGGTAGGAACTAAGATGCTTAGCATAAGGAAAAGACAAGGAGATAGAAATATAAAATCAAAGAAAAATAAAATACTTGTAATTCTATATTTGACCTGGAAATGTTAGTACAAAGCCCTGACATCATTTCTCATTTAGAAAACATATATATATAAACACACATACGATATCTGACTCAGATATGTGCCCCGCCAGAAGAGCAGCTTCCTCAGCACCTTGCACTACGCCCCACGTGAAAGAGCCAGGGCATTTTAGAGAAATGGCTGATTGCAGACACGGAGCAGGAAACAGATTCGGTGGGGCCTGAAACATCCTGTCACATCAGCAGAGAGACAAGCTCTATTACCACGGTACCTGGATTTCAGAGCCAATCTGAAGAGGCTCCCACTAGCCAAGGATGAAAAAAATTTAACTTCATAAGAAAATATATATACACAATGGAAACATCAGATATATTTAAAACCAGGAGCTCAAAATGACAAAAATCTCAGCACTTTTTTATGTGTCTGAAATGACTAATGATTTTTTTCTTTTTAATTTGCCTGGAAATAAAGGTCAGGAATCAATCATGGATCTTCCTTTCCTGTATGAACTCAGGGAAACCACGAAGCTGACAATGGGACATTTCTCTTTATGGAATATCCAAGTTGATACATGAAGAAAAAAGGGTAGAATTAGGATATTGTGTGTGAGTGCTAAGTCACTTTAGTCATTCAACTCTTTGCGACCCCATGGACTGTAGTCCTGTCCATGGGATTTCCCAGGCAAGAATACGGCAGTGGTTGCCATTTCTTTCTCCAGGGGAGCTTCTGACTCAGGAATTGAGCCCATGTCTCCCGCACTGCAGACAGATTCTTTACCACCAGTGTCACCTGGTAAGCCCAACTAGAATATTACCATTTTGCAACCCTAAGTAAGTATTAGATCTAAGCAAGAAATATCAATGAATGCTAAACGTCATAAAAGAGACACCAGACTCTCCCAATAAAACTCCTAGTAGAACTACCCAACACTACCCATTAAAATGCTCTACTTCCTACAAAATCTAAGTTAAGTCTAATCAAGCAGCAAGATCCAGCTCTTAATTCACAGGAAACCAAAGGCAAGGGACATGTTAACTGACCACCCAAGGCTGCAACCAACAAAATGTAGGGAAATCTACAGGAAAACACTGCTTCCTCGCTTAATAAATAAACATAAATGAGTAAGATAAAAAGAATGAAGAAGAGAGGAAGAGCCTCAAGATTAAAAAGATACATCAAACACATCAACCAACTGCAATGTACATCCTGGAAAGACAAATTTATGAGACAACCAGGGAAACATGAATACTGATTAGCTTTTAAAGAGCTATTATTATTAAAGAGTTATTATTCCCTTCTATCTCTATTAATAACAAACAGGATTTTTTAAAAAGATTTTCAAGGAACATAGATGAAACAAGTTTATTGAAGTGATCCATGGATTCACAGAAATTCATTATACTAGTCTCTCTCCTTAGGGATGTTGAAATGTTCCATGATAAAAAGTTAAGGGATAAAAAACAATGGAGGTTGCCTGTGAGTTCTTTTAAGGCCCAAACCCTAATGGCATAGGGAACATGCAGAGGCTGACATTATATATATATGTAGGGTTGGCCAAAACGTTCGGTCAGGTTTTTTCATCACAGCTTCTGGAAAAACCCTAACACACTTTTTGGCCAACCCAATATATACACATACATTAAATGTGCACACATGCAGGACATTAAAAATATGCAATACACTAAATATGCAAGCTATAAATATACCTTACATACATCCAACACTAAACTACAGGGCGCCTCTGTTCCTGCCCCTCCTCCTGACTTCACCAGACCTTAGATGCGTCACTTCACCTCATTTAGTTCCCCCTCTGAATGGGGAAAACAGTTCTGTGCAATCTCACTTAAGTACAGTGAGGACTACTTTTCCGGGTACCTGGAGGTGAGAATGAGGATCAGATATATTCAAGTTCAAGGCATCCATGCTGGCTTCTTAAGAGAGCTTGAGCTCATAGGTATTTCACAAAATCTCTGATCTTTTGGTCTGCTTTTTCAAAGCCCTGTTAGTGCACTTTGATTTAATTTACTAAAAGTCATTCACGTGGAGAGCTTTTACAAAGTTACCATAATATTAAATACCCCTGATGTCTTTTAAAATGGGGTCAGAGCAAAAAGTACATCAGAGGAGTGGTGGAGGAACCTGGGATTGGGAACAGGGCTCTTTGGGGGCCGATGACAGTCTCTCTTCCCTTCCTAAATAAAATAACAGCAAGCTTAAGGCAACCAGCAAGGACCTCACGATACTTTAACTGGCCGATTCTGGTCACAAATTAGGAATACTGCAAAACTGTGGTGTGTGTGTTGTGCTAAGTCACTTCAGTCGTGTTAGATTCTCTGGGACCCTATGGACCATATAGCCTGCCAGACTCCTCTGTTCATGGGATTCTCCAGTCAAGAATACTGGAGTGGGTTGCCATGCATCAAGAAGGGCTTTTTCCTTCCCCTTTCACTTTTTTTTTTTTTAACCAAGTTTTTCCAACAATCAAAAGTATCTTCTTCACAGACTTAGAAAACTAATCTTTGGTAGCTGGTGGAGAAGGCAATGGCACCCCACTCCAGTACTCTTGCCTGGAAAATCCCATGGACGGAGGAGCCTGGTGGGCTGCAGTCCATGGGGTTGCTAAGAGTCAGACACGACTGAGCGACTTCACTTTCCCTTCTTACTTTCAAGCATTGGAGAAGGAAATGGCAACCCACTCCAGTGTTCTTGCCTGGAGAATCCCAGGGACGGGGGAGCCTGGTGGGCTGCCGTCTATGGGGTCGCACAGAGTTGGACACGACTGAAGTGACTTAGCAGCAGCAGCAGCAGGGGAAGGGATAGTTAGGGAGTTTGGGATGGTCATGTACATACAGACTGCTATGTTTAAAATGGATAATCAAAAAGGACCTGCTGTACAGCACATGCAACTCTTCTCAGGGTTATGTGCCAGCCTGGAAGCGGGGGCGTGGGGGCTGGCGGAGGATGGACACGTGTATATGTGTGGCCGAGTCCCTTCCCTGTTCACCTGAAACTATCACAGCATTGTTAATCGGCTAGACCCCATACAAAATAAAGACGAAAAAGTTAAAAAAAAAAAAAAAAGTGTCTTCTTTTCATGAACCTCTTACTTTTCAAACTCACTTTGAGTTAGATTTACTTCAGCAAAACCATCAAACAGTGTTCAACAGGGCCCAAGAAACACTATGAGACAGAAAGCGAGATAACATTAGCAAAACACCACAGGAAGCTGCGTCCTAAGTATATATCTGTCCCACACGCTGAAAGGACCCACAGAACATATCAGAGCAGCTAGCTGTGCTACAAACTTTAAATAAAATGTGTTCAAGAGGAGACATCAAATCAGTAGAGTGTGCCTGTTTGAGAAAGATAAAAATTTATCAAGGGAAACACATCCAGGAAAACTGTCTAAAAGCACGTGACAATCTACAGATTTATTTGATACTTCCTGCTCAAACACAGCAGAAAACTCCTGCAAACCTCTCTTTTGTAACACGTGAGTTGGTGCTTGTCATTGTTCAGTCACTCAGTTGTGTCCAACTCTTTGTGACCCCACGGACTGCAGCACACCAGGCTTCCCTGTCCTTCACCACCTCCTGGAACTTGCTCAAACTCATGTCCATTTAGTCAGCAATGCCATCCAACCATCTCATCCTCTGTTGTCCCCTTCTTCTCCTGCCTTCAATCTTTCCAAGCCTCAAGGTCTTTTCCCAAAGAGTGGGCTCTTCGCATCAGGTGGCCAAAGTATTAGGAAAACGTATAATACCCAACAACTGTTCTATTCAGGCAGGAAGAAGCCTCTGGGCAGACGGCCCAAAAGCAGACCCTCTACGTGCAGAGGAAGGGCAGGTGAGTGCCCCAGAGCCTGGGAGACTAGTCCAGAGTCTGTCTTCACACTGCAGGAGGGCCAGGAGTCCCCAAAACCAAGGTCTACTGTTCAGAGGGGGACCTCTGGCAGGGAACATGAGGGCTTTCCTGGAATTCCAGGACTGGGAAGAAAGGTGGGAATTCTGGACACCTCTAGATCTGGTCACATTCCCACCACCTTTGCTGAGATGATAGACCTTGAAAAATCAGTTCTTTTACTTAACTGACTGGGGAAGGTAGTCAAAATGTGTTGAATAACAGACATGAACACGTTGTAATCACCAACGCTATCTGACCAACAATGTGCCTGCCAGCTAGAAGAAAATGCTTTGGGCAACAAATTCTTAGGCCAACGCTACAAGAATAAAGCAGTTAAAAATCCACTGAAATGACAATGCTGTTATGTTATGATGGGTGAGTTAGTTTATAGTTTAGTATTTTGGACTCTGACATTGTATCAAGGTACAAGGAACAATAAAGCAGATAAGAAAGTTAAACTTTACCTGAAAGGTATGCAACTTTTTCCTTTAAAATGGGCAAAACATCCATAGCTTTCATTTCATCGTTTTTTCGAAACCCTGAAAGACAAAGGAGAAAATACCATGACTGGGTTGCTTGAGTGTCATTTATGTTTTTTTTTTAATTTTATTTTTATTTATTTATTTTTTTACATTGGTAATTTTCTTTTTTTTTATTATTATTTTTTAAATTTTATTTTAAACTTTACATAATTGTATTAGTTTTGCCAAATATCAAAATGAATCCATCACAGGTATATATGTGCTCCCCATCCTGAACCCTCCTCCCTCCTCCCTCCCCATACCATCCCTCTGGGTCGTCCCAGTGCACCAGCCCCAAGCATCCAGTATCGTGCATTGAACCTGGACTGGCATCTCGTTTCATACATGATATTTTACATGTTTCATATTTCTGAACCACCCTGTGTTCAATGCCAACACAGCTGCTTTCTTTACACCCATGAAGTTCACTTTTTATTCTATGAAGGGAAGTCTCTGATCCTTCTCCTTTAATGAGGAAGAACAACTTGCAGATGCAGACCCAGAGGCTCCCAGACTAAGCAGGCTCTCTTGGTCATTTCCAGCCTTAAATAAAGAATCAGTCCCCAAAAGACTAGATGTGAAAGCAGTCCAGATAGTTTCACAAATCTTCGGTTGTAATTCCATGATTAACATAAACAGTAGCAAATAAAGTAGCAACATTGTTTAAAAAAAAAAAACAACTATGATTCGTGCACACTAAATCCTCTAGGGGGAGCTCAAAGCCACATCCTATCTGCGAATCTGGTTAAAAATAAAAGTGTCAGGGAGGAGAGCAGGGATTATAAATAGCTGGGGACCGGCCACCGCTCCCTCTTGGCTCTGTCCTTCCAGGTTTTCTGGGTCATGCCCCCCTGGAGGAATGTCACTGGAGAACGTGCCAAGATGGCCTGGTGTCACCTGCCTCACAGGGTGGCCCAGGTCCCTCTTCTTACATCAAACCAGCTCCCCCCACGCCCCCGCCAAAGTCGGTGAAGGCCAAGTGGAAATACTCTGGCCAGGAAGCCCAGTTTAGGACAAGCCAATGTCCATCTAAGCCAAGGAAACCCTGGCAGCCCAAACATGTCCGGCCTAAACTCGCCAGGGTGGCTGCCTACAAGGGAGTTTGGGGTCAGGATGTTCACACTTGTAATAACGTCTCAGGATTTTACTCTTGGAGGTCTGTACAGGGGTCGTCTGGGTTCAAGATATTGGCCATTCTCATCAAAGCAGTGACTGTGGGAGGTTCAAGAGGGAGGGGACACATGTACACCTAAGGCCGATTCATGTTGGTTGACGTACAGCAGAGGCCAGCATAATACTGTGGAGCAATTATCCTCCAATTAAAAATAAATAAACTTACATCTAAAAAAAAAATTTTTTTTAACCCAGTAACTGTCATTCATGGCAGAGGAATCTCTTGAAAAAAATGAAAGACTACTGCCCCAACCCTATCTTCCTGTCTGTTTTTGTCAAAATAGTACAAGGAAAGGATCCAAACTGTGAGTTGGTAATAGCCAATGGAAGGCACAGACCTGAAAGCCGGAGCGAGAAAAAGTGCTCTTGGTAAGTGATCAGAGTTTCCATGTCTCATGTGCCTGAGCGGTTCCTACAGACCAGCCCTGCCACAGGGCTGAAACCTGTAAAAACCGCCTGTCTCAAGGCACAGACAGGAGAGGGACCAAAAGCAGGATAGAGGAAGTCTCTTTATAAGGACTTGAGGGCAGGGCCCGGCCTAAGCCACCTGGAGCTGCTGAAACAAGTCAGGACACAGCTCAGGGCGACCTCGGGAGCTCCAACCAAGGGGGGAAACCATGAGTAGCAGAAGGGGAGCCTCAAAGTGTGTGGACAAAGTTGGCCCAAATCTCTGCGCTTGCAGGTTTAGGGCAAGCTCCCTGCAGCCCCGGCTCCCAGCTCAGGATAAGGACCGGGACCTGACTCGAGGCCGGAGTCCAGCCTGCTGATACAAGCGCACAAACAGCAACCACACCAGCCCCTTTGGGAGAATTCGAACAGGATCTAGTCTCTACAACCTATCATTCCCAGAAGCAAAGAATGGGTAGATTAGTAACAACCCTGTCCACAGAATACCTATGTAGGAAGAACCCAGTTTAACAGGATGCAACTAGTCGCAAAGAGTCCAACCCAACTCAGCGACTAAACAACAAGAAAATCATGGACGTTGAAATGTCCAAGGGCTTAGCACACTACCCAGCTGGCTGAGAAAGGGCTCGCTCGACACAGAACCCAGGCCTCCACATTGCCAGCCTCTTTTGCTTTCCAGTATACCTCACCTTGGAGAAGGCGATGGCACCCCACTCCGGTACTCTTGCCTAGAAAATCCCATGGACGGAGGAGCCTGGTAGGCTGCAGTCCATGGGGTTGCAAAGAGTCGGACATGACTGAGCAACTTCACTTTCACTTTTCACTTACATGCATTGGAGAAGGAAATGGCAACCCACTCCAATGTTTTTGCCTGGAGAATCCCAGGGACGGGGGTGGGGCTGGTGGGCTGCCATCTAAGGGGTCGCACAGAGTCGGACACGACTGAAGTGACTTAGCAGCAGCAGCAGCATACCTCGCCTTGCGCTGGCAACCCACCAAGCTTTTAAAACAGGGGCTATTTATAAAAGGCAAGACAGGAGCCAAGGGTCTGCAATTTCATCCTTAAGTTTCCTTCAAAAACCCTTGAATGGACGCAATGTCGTCTCAGGAGTTTATTGCCCGTCATTGGGCGGTTCACTGCGTGTGTCCACAAAGACTGACGACATCCCAGTTGCAGCTGATATGAACATGGACGGCAGCGGGGGAGGCAAATACAAAGAGGAATCGGGCACCACGGCAGCCTTCCTGGAGACCAGCTCATAAGTACCTGGAGGGCAGGGCACGGGATGGAAAGTTCTGTGAGCCACATGTGGCACCCACGTGGCAAGGAGGAGCAGATCAAATGGCAGGATGCTCGGAGGGAGTGAGCCGTGGCTGCGGATCCTCAATCCCACGGGGATTTGAAAAGAGGATTCCCTTCCACCACCACCAGATAAGAAAACGCTGCTTCCGGCCGTTCCCTCAACAGCCTGTGCCCGCAGGCGCCCCGGCCAGGACAAGGCAGAGCCTTCAGGGAGATGCCACCAACATGGCTGTCCTGGGCTCCACACCACAGCAGCAAGTACTGCCTGTCACACAACCCTCAGCAAGAAGAAGGTCCCAATTCCTGGGCAGGGACCCCAGGAGAGGCCAGCGTACTTGACAATTCCTGCCGATTCTGGGCTACAATATTTATTAATGACCTTGATGGCGCGAATGATGCTAGTTAGAACTGCCATGTTCCGGCCGCCGCACAGGGAAGACGACCGTACTGATGGGAAAACAAAAGTGAAGGAAATGAAACAGCCTTCACCTGCCATGCCCCACTGTAAACCACAGACTGGCTCCCGTGGATCCTCAGTGTCTTAAAAGTAGCTACTCTAGCCAACCAGTTCCTGAATAGCCTCCCTAGATTAAGATTCACCATTTTTCCAGAGGAAGAAAGACATGTGAGTCAATGGCTAAACTGGTGTGGAAATGCGTTTAACTTTTATTATGATATATGTACATGTCCCAACATAGAAGAGAATGTAAATTCTAAATAGTTTCACTGCAATATTTTTGTTGAATATGCCACAGAAGAAGAGATGTTACTGTTATTAAAAATTGACAATGAAAACATCTAAAACAGAAAAACAAAACAAAAAAGAGAACCATAAAACTAACCACACAAAGACACTGAGTTTGTGGCTATTATTAGGCAGTCACCTAAGCATTATGTTTAACCCGGTTTCCATTTTTAAAAACAGGCAAAAGACAGAGGCAGCCTGTATACACACTAAAGCCAGATTAAATATATCATGTAACTTTCAATAAAAAGCAGGAAGAACTCAGCCATGAAATGTCCTCAGATCAAAAGGCAGATTCTGTTCCAGGCCCTGAAGAGCTATTTATGAAAATGGAGCGCATGACTACAAAAAACTTACAAATAAATGGCTTCTGGGCTATTCCAGTGATTCCAGACTACACTACAGATAGGATAACTCCTACTGCCGGGCTTCCTGATACATAAAAGGACCAAGCTGTGGCTCTTAAACTTGTGGAACAAAGGATACACCCAGCAACCATGCTGGAAGCACATGTCTGTCCTTCCACACTCTCAGCGTTCTGGGGAGAGGACTGGTGAATGCCATCTCAGAGTGACAACTGCGAGACCCCAGACCACACCAGTGCCACAGACCATGTAACTCAGCACTTTACTTCCAAGGGCCACCAAACTTCACAGAGAGAATTTCAGGACATCGGTCCTGAATATGCACTGGAAGGACTGATAATGAAGCTGAAAGTCCAATCTTCTGGCCACCTCAGGCGAAGAGCTGACTCACTGGAAAAGACCCTGATGCTGGGAAAGATTGAAGGCGGGAGGAGAAGGGGATGACAGAGGATGAGACGGTTGGATGGTATCGCCAACTCGATGGACATGAGTTTGAATAAACTCTGGGAGTTGATGATGGACTGGCATGCTGCAGTCCATGGGGTTGCAAAGAGTCGGACATGACTGAGAGACTAAACTGAGGAAAGGGCAAAAAAAGAGAGAGAGAGAGAGAGAAAAGCAACATGAATGGGGATAATAAACAGAGGTAAATGGCCAAAGTCAGAGGACATGTAGTTGTTGGACTATTTTGTAAATTACATACTTTTCCAATTACACAGGCAGTGCTGGAGAAGACTCTTGCAAGTCTCTTGGACTGCAAGGAGATCCAACCAGGATCCTAAAGGAGACCAGTCCTGGATGTTCACTGGAAGGATTGATGCTGAGGCTGAAACTCCAATACTTTCGTCACCTCATGCAAAGAGCTGACTCATTGGAAAAGACCCTGATGCTGGAAGGGATTGGGGGCAGGAGGAGAAGGGGACGACAGAGGATGAGATGGCTGGACGGCATCACCAACTCGATGCACATGAGCTTAGGTAAACTCCGAGAGTTGGTGATGGACAGGGAGGCCTGGCGTGCTGGGATTCATGGGGTCACGAAGAGTCGGACATGAATGAGCGACTGAACTGATACTGAAGTGTGTGTAGAGAGACTGGACACTCGTTACAATTTAAAGTCCATTTTGTTGAGACAGAGAAGCCCATGTGAATTTTAATGAAATGCTAGCTTCAGGGCACAGTGAAGATGCAGTCAGCCAAAGCTCACCCAACTCCTTCTTGGTGCAAAGGGGAGGCCTAAAAGACAGGCAACCACTGCTCTCTTAAACCAAATGTGAAAGAAATTTGACCAGAACGTTCATATGATAAGCGTTCATATTACTCTAGATCTTGATATTTCCTGAATGCTACTGGGGGGCAGGGCGCCTACAGATCTGATTTCATCACTGTGAACAGAAATGTGCAGTTAGCGGTTGATGACCTTCCTTCCTCGTTCCTTTGGTTTCAGTCAACACAAATAACGCCTTTTCCCTCAAGCAATCATATTTGAATATTCGGAGATTTTAACATTTCATTTAAAAATATCTCAAACCCCGCCCTCCAGGTTCAGCATGATGTGACTTGCCAAAATTGATTCTATCACCTTTCAGATTGCTAGTTGGCTCAGTAGTCTGTTGATTTGTGATCTGTTTCAATCCCCCCCATTCCCAAATTATCTACATTCCCTAAAGTGACTCGTATTACGTTACCCATCAGGAGGACCGCTTTCCCCCTCTCTTCCTCTAAATCCACCTGCAAGCCAGAGGACACGTCTGTTTCTTTCCCTGCTGTTTCCCAGATGGCAGGCACAGGATGGTCAATGAACATGGGCTGAATGAAGGAACGAATGAACGGACAAACGAACTAACAGAACATACTTCTCCAGCTTCTTGCCCCTGAAACCCCCCCAGAGGCACCCCTGTGTTCCTTGGCACTTTCTGTTTCAAGTTTGTAAACTATTAAGCTCAGTATTGTTCAGATGGCCAGTAGTATGACTTACACTTCTAACAAGGAAAATTAACCTCTGGGTCCTAAGAGTAAACATTCCACAAGTTATTCAACAATGGAAAATCTTTTAGTTGTACCAATGGTCTGAAACTCAAACTATCTAATACCCCACTGGTCGAATCAACTTATTTTTTACCCCTCCACTCTACAAGGAGGTACTGCATTGTGACTCTGAACAAATACCTTCTGAAGCGAGTCACTGCTGTCCAGAATGCTTACAGGCTTGGTCACTTCCTTGGTATCAGATTTTTTAAAAACAACAAACAGAAAAGGAAGAGCCATCCGCCCCCCCCCCCCCACAACGTGTTGTTATTTTTTTTAATTAAAAAAGCAAGCACCACAGAAATATTTTTACAATAAGCAAAAAGCTTTTATGCCGCACATCATCCCAACAAAATTTATGTAGCTGTTTTAAAAAGAATTAAGATGAAGCAAATCAAATGAGTTTTTAAAATGAATCAAATTTTTAAAAGTCTAAACCAAAACACAGGTTAGTATTTTCCCTCCATATTTCTCCTGGGACTACTGACATATACTACTAGTCATTTGAAATTATACCTAATCCTCTAACTACATGAGTCAATTCTTTTTTAAGTAAAAACAGTGTTAGGAAAAAGAAATACTGTCATTTCTTCCCCATTTGAGCTGTAACCAATGAACTGCCACCTTGTTCTGAACAGCCCACCTCACCTCCTTCACTGGGATTTGTCCCTAAAAGACAAGGCAAACTGCCCTGCTCATCCATTTTCAGTTTTCAGAGGTTGCATTTGCCCGTCAGCCGTTCTACTTTAGTATTTACTAAGTGGGAAACCTGAAAGTGGGGGAGGACTGCAAAGATTCCCCATCTTTATAAAAACACAGCTTGTGGCGGCAAAAAAAAAAAAAAATAGTTAATAAATAAAGCAGCATCTTGAAAGAACAAAGAAAAGCAACGTGCAGCAATAAGCTGGAGGGTTCCTATTAGTACGGAGTCTTGGTGGTGATCACCGAATTTTACTCATTACTTTATTTAGGGGAGAGCCGCGCGCACACACACCCCAGAGCACAAAGAGCTGGGTGATACATCTCTGCATCAGCGGCCGCGCGCACGCGCAGACAGAGGTGACGTCACCCTTTCCAGGCAGGCCGTCCGCAGTTCCGAGTCCGGACCTTTCTCTGCAGTGCCTGCAGGATTAGTCACGGATCACGGGGAGCGGTGCCGCGCGGGGCACGCGGTTTGCGCTATCAGGGCTTTTACCCCGGCAAGCACTGAGATCAGTGTTGCGTAGGAAGGAAGCATTTTCTGTAAGCCTGCATCCTCTCTGAAGATGTTGGGGGGGGGGGGGGCGGGAGGAGACAAGGTTGTAAATCAAATGCTGTATGTATCTTTTTTTTACTAATATATAAAAAATCAAAACAATGCAAGGCTTATATTATTTTTCCATATATCTGTAAGTGCAGTCCACACACACAAGACCATTACGAGGGTCGACACGACTTAGCAACTGAACAGCAGCGGCAACAGACTGCATATAAAGTGAAGTGTTTATACCAAGAATAGGGACATGTTCATAGGCCACCACGCAGGAATATGGATGGGGTTTCATACTGCAGCATTATAATTTTTACTTATAACCTTTATGGTTATAATAACTGTCAGGCTCACTGATTTATTCCTTCACATAATTTTAGAAGCAATAGCCTGTAACATCATACTGCGAGAGAGGTTTGATTGATTCGAGGCCGTTAAGAATGTTTCAACTTAAAAGAGCTCTGACTTTTAATGTCTTGAGCACAAAATACAGAAAAACAAAGAAAAATAACCACATACACAAAAAAGAAACCATAACAAGAATATTTTGACTATTACACATACTTTACTGTAATGAAAACATCTGTAGAATTTTTAACATTTGACGATTTAATTACATGGTAACTGTGTTAGAGGTTAATTTAAAAGCATAACTAATAGGCCAATGAAAGGAAATATTCCAACAGTCAAAATAGGAAGAGGAGTACCAAAAAAAGGAGGGGGGGTGGAAGTTCTACAATCTCATAAATCAAAAAAGAACCATGTGCCCAGATGTGCCACTCACCTTTGCCTCCCCGGGGGCCAGCATGGGGCCAAGCGCAGAGAAACCTTATCCTCATGTCTGTCTAATGCCAAGAGAAAGAACCCGTCTGGCTGTGTTTATGCTGGTACTGCCAGAGAGGCCTCTGGAGTAAGCTCCCCAGGCTGCATCTTGGGACCTATCACTCATGCTAAACTACATTTACATTTACACACACACACACTTGCAGACATATAGCTCTGTGCACTGACGGACATCAAGTAAGATTTGCTTTACATAAGGAGCAGCTCTCAGGAAAGCTGTTTAAAAAGTTAATTTGCAGCCAACGAGTAACAGTCATACAACGATACAACTGGATCAAATCAACCAAGGCTGACTGCTAAAACGCAACTTCTTTAATCATTACAGCAAACAATCCATAAATGGTAGCACCCTAACCATCTACCAAATAAGAAAAAAATCTAATACACATGTGTATTTTTTTAATGCACATCACAATCAAATTCTGTAAAGGGCTTTGGAAAATAAAGCTATAACTCTACTCTTTCCCTTAAATATCTTTTTGATTATTACCTACAAAAAGGCTCTCGATTACAGAGAAGTGGTATAAATGGGTGGTATTAAAACTCCTCTTGGTATGCACTGATTTGCTCTGATCTGGGGTGACTTGAACATCCAGCGTAATCTAGGGTCCTTTTGTTGAATGCAGTGTGTTTGGCAAAGCAACATGAGTAGTAAGGATGTACAGTGAGAGACACACAAGTGTGGGAAAATGTGGCGAGAGGAAATCAGAATGAGAGATGCCGTCTAAGATGTAGGATTTATGGGGAGAGATGGTTGTGGTCAGTCTTGGCTGGAACAAAGAGGGGTGGTGAACCAGTGCGCAGGTGCCTGGGGTACGGTCTTCTCCAAATATCTAACCCCGAACTCACGCACATCTTCCCAGACCTGCTCCCCATGGTGTGGGTCCCAATGCAGTACCGGGCCCCACAAACCACCCACCGCACGACTTAACCAGGAACCCGGGCTGGCCCTGCCCCCATCCTCTCTTGCACACTCGGGAGTACTGTGTCCACCGGCCAGCATGACCCTTACGTGTGTGCCTCCAACAACCTCCTAATGGATGCTCATGACTCCCTGGAATTCATTCTGGCACCCTCCCCCTGAATGCACATCTCCCAAATCCACTCCCCAAAAATTCGCCAGTGGCTACTGTGAAATGAAAATATCTCCTGCCATATTAATAAACAGGACCTGTCACCGCCATCAGTGATTTCTGGCCTTCAAATGTGAACGAGGGCTCCCCAAACTGCGATCCAGCAGATGCCGCCGGCCCCCACCCCCCGGTGACTGCTGAGGAGCTAGGAGAATGCAAGCAGCTAGATGAACAAGGAAGCAGGACTGGCCCGGAGGGCTGAGCTGCACACAAAAGGAGTGAATTCAGGGATCCACAGGCTTGCATCCTTCCCTGCACAGAATGCTATAAATTCCTTAACTTGATACCTGATCTTTGATGTTCAGACTGCCTGCTCCCTTTGTTGCAAACTTGCATAGAGCCTGACTTCCCGCCCCTACCTCCTTAGAGCAGTTTTCTCAGAGTTATCTTCTCCTGGGCTCAGAGTCCTAAACATCTCCACCAAAATAAAATAACTCTTACTTTCAGGTTGTGACTGTATTTTTCAGTCGACACGTCCAATCAAGTCCAGACTCCGAGACGTGGCACAGAGGTCCTCAAGACCTGACGTCCTCTTACCCCTCAGTTCAGTTCAGTTTAGTCACTCAGTCGTGTCCGACTCTTCACAACCCCATGAATCGCAGCATTCCAGGCCTCCCTGTCCATCATCAACTCCCGGAGTTCACTCAGACTCACGTCCATCGAGTCAGTGATGCCATCCAGCCATCTCATCCTCTGTCGTCCCCTTCTCCTCCTGCCCCCAATCCCTCCCAGCATCAGAGTCTTTTCCAATGAGTCAACTCTTCGCATGAGCTGGCCAAAGTACTGGAGTTTCAGCTTCAGCATCATTCCTTCCAAAGAAATCCCAGGGCTGATCTCCTTCAGAATGGACTGGTTGGATCTCCTTACAGTCCAAGGGACTCTCAAGAGTCTTCTCCAACACCACAGTTCAAAAGCATCAATTCTTCGGTGCTCAGCCTTCTTCACAGTCCAACTCTCACATCCATACATGACCACAGGAAAAACCATAGCCTTGACTAGACGGGCCTTTGTTGGCAAAGTAATGTCTCTGCTTTTGAATATGCTGTCTAGGTTGGTCATAACTTTCCTTCCAAGGAGTAAGTGTCTTTTAATTTCATGGCTGCAGTCACCATCTGTAGTGATTTTGGAGCCCCCAAAAATAAAGTCTGACACTGTTTCCACTGTTTCCCCATCTATTTCTCATGAAGTGGTGGGACCGGATGCCGTGATCTTTGTTTTCTGAATGTTGAGCTTTAAGCCAACTTTTTCACTCTCCACTTTCACTTTCATCAAGAGGCTTTTGAGTTCCTCTTCACTTTCTGCCATAAGGGTGGTGTCATCTGCATATCTCAGGTTATTGATATTTCTCCCGGCAATCTTGATTCCAGCTCGTGCTTCTTCCAGCCCAGCATTCCTCATGATGTACTCTGCATATAAGTTAAATAATCAGGATGACAATGTACAACCTTGACGTACTCCTTTTGCTATTTGGAACCAGTCTGTTGTTCCATGTCCAGTTCTAACTGTTGCTTCCTGACCTGTATACAGATTTCTCAAGAGGCAGGTCAAGTGGTCTGGTATTCCCATCTCTTGAAGAATTTTCCACAGTTTACTGTGATCCACATAGTCAAAGGCTTTGGCATAGTCAATAAAGCAGAAATAGATGTTTTTCTGGAACTCTCTTGCTTTTTCCATGATCCAGCAGATGTTGGCAATTTGATCTCTGGTTCCTCTGCCTTTTCTAAAACCAGCTTGAACATCAGGAAGTTCACGGTTCACATATTGCTGAAGCCTGGCTTGGAGAATTTTGAGCATTACTTTACTAGCGTGTGAGATGAGTGCAATTGTGTGGTAGTTTGAGCATTCTTTGGCATTGCCTTTCTTTGGGATTGGAATGAAAACTGACCTTTTCCAGTCCTGTGGCCACTGCTGAGTTTTCCAAATGTGCTGGCATATTGAGTGCAGCACTTTCACAGCATCATCTTTCAGGATTTGAAATAGCTCAACTGGAATTCCATCACCTCCACTAGCTTTGTTCGTAGTGATGCTTTCTAAGGCCCACTTGACTTCACACTCCAGGATGTCTGGCTCTAGGTCAGTGATCACATCATCGTGATTATCTTGGTCATGAAGATCTTTTTTGTACAGTTCTTCTGTGTTTTCTTGCCATCTCTTCTTAATATCTTCTGCTTCTGTTAGGTCCATACCATTTCTGTCCTTTATTGAGTCAATCTTTGCATGAAATGTCCCCTTGGTATCTCTAATTTTCTTGAAGAGATCTCTAGTCTTTCCCATTTTGTTGTTTTTCCTCTATTTCTTTGCACTGATCACTGAGGAAGGCTTTCTTATCTCTTCCTGCTTACCCCTCCAGCCTCACTACTCCTCACCCCCATTCGAGACCGTCTCCCCACACCCTCTCCAGGAATTCTAACGGCCTGCAGTGAACCACCCTTGCTTACAGCTGAACCTGCACACACACACACTGTTCCCCAATCAGCCAGAACCAGCCCCCAACATGCACACACACACATGAACACACACAGCCCTTACCCTCCCATCTCCTCCACAGACCAATCCCACCCCATCTGTGAAGCCTTGGAGAGCCCTCCAGTGCTGGATGAGACCCCCAACCTGCACCCCCACAGCACTCCAAACCCTTCAGGTGTCATCTATCACAAACAGTAATATCCCAGCACATCTGGAGTACGTCACCCAGGACAACCTGCCTCGTTACCAACCAGGAGCATCAAGGGTACAGAACAAACAAGCACAGAGGCCAAGCCAAAGTTTTGCAGCCAGTCTACACATCTAAGTTAAAGGGACTTACTCCCTAATCTATGAACCAAGACTTCTGTTTAATTTAGGTTTATTCCTGCCTCTCTTCACAAAGAAGGCCCCAGCTTTCTTTCCGTGAACCCTAAAATGCTAAGGTTCTGCTTCTGAATACGCCCTGCTGCTCAGATGGCATGAGAAGGGATAGAAGGCAGCCAGGATGCAGAAGCCACAACCCTCCCCATGGATCTTCCTCCCAGCTCCTTGGGTTCAGCAGCAAACACTTATCAATCCCTTCTGTCTTCAAGACACTATGGTGATTATCCTTCCATTAAAGGGAAAGAGAGAAATCAAGGTTGAATATTTTAATAAGCTACCAATTAATTTGAATGTCCAGTTGTTGTTCAGGCGCTAAGTCGGGTCCGACTCTTTGCAACCCCATGGACTGCAGCATGCCAGGGTTCCCTGTCCTTCAGTATCTCCCAGAGTTTGCTCAAACTCAGGTCCATTGAGTCAGTGATGCCATCCAACCATCTCATCCTCGGTCGCCCCCTTCTCTTGCCCCCAATCTTTCCCAGCACCAGGGTCTTTTCCAAAGAGTCTGCTTTTCACGTCAGGTGGCCAAAGGACTGGAGGTTCAGCTTCAGCATCAGTCCTTCCAATGACTATTCAGGGTCGATTGCCTTTGGGACTGACTAATTTGATCTCCGTGCAGTCCGAGTGCCAGCATCCAGAGACTGCATCTAAACGAAAATACCGTATAGTTCCTCCTCAACTTACAATGGAGTTATATCCAGATAAACCCATCATAGAAGTCAGAAGTTTATTGCATTGAAAATGCGTTTAATACACCTAAGCTACTGAACATCGTAACTTAGGCAAGACCGTCATACATGTGCTCATAACACTGACATTAGCTGAAAATTGGGCAAAATCATCTAACACAAATTCTATTTTATAATGAAGTGCTGAATGTCTCGTAATTTATTGAATACTGTACTGAAAGTAAAATCAAAAAAACCAGTGCGGCTTGTCTTGGGTACAAAACAGCTTTAAGTGTATTGGTTGTTTACCCCTGTGAATGGGCAGCTGTCTGGGAGCTGCGGGTCCGGGTCACTGGCAAGCATGTCCTGGGAGTGCCTACCGCACAAGGCTGGCCCCGAAAGATCAACGTTCAACATTACAAGTATGGTTTCCATTGAATGTGTATGCTTTTCACACCATCATAAAGTGAAAAAAATCTCAAGTTAAACCATTGTAAGTCAGCAACCAGCTATGTTCAGAGACATTAAATCACACATACACAATATCGAAGTTTCTACTAAAGCATTCAGCAAAGTTAAGATACAGTAGGTTCTACATACACTACTGGGCTTCCCTGGTGGCTCAGTGGTAAAGAACCCACCTGCCAATGTAGGAGACATGGGTCCAATTCCTGGGTCGGGAAGATCCCCTGGAGAAAGAAATTGCAACTTACTCCAGTATTCTTGCCTGGGAAATCCCACGGACAGGGGAGCCTGGCGGGCTACAGTCCTTGGGGTTGCAAAGAGTCAGACACAACTTAGTGGCTAAACAACAGCAAGAAATATACACCACCATGTGTAAAACAGACAGCCAGGTGGAATCTGTGTAAGGAGCTCAGCTTGGTGCTCTGTGATGACCTAAAAGGGTGGGATGGAGTTGGGGAGAGAGGCTCATGAGGGAGGGGGTACGTGTTTGCTGATAGCTGATTCACACTGTTGTACAGCAAAAACCAACAAAACACTCTAAAGCAATTCTCCTCCAGTTAAATAGAAGATGATGCAGTATGTCCTTTTTTTTGCCTCAAAATTCCTGTTAACTCATTTACCCTTATTAGCACATCACATACGGTAAATGTCACAAAGAAATGAAATTTTTAACTGAAGAACTGAAAAGTTACTTCCATTTGGATCTAATTTCAACAAATATTCACTAGAAAAATACGTCTTCAGGAAAGATCAAAGAATTTGGCAGAACTTTCTACCAAAAAGTAGAAAGTACAGTCCTCGGACGAAGCTTACAATTATGCTTGTCATCGCTTGGCTTTCATTAAGGACATATTTACACACGGTGTTCTCAAAATGCTCCCCCTAAATGACACGTTCCTGATTTTAAGAAGCTTATCATCTAAAACGAAATAAAACACAACAAAAAACGTATTAGACCAAGCAGTAGCCTTGACAGTGTGAACATAACAAGCAGAGTCTGATGGGCAAATAAATATGCCTTGCAAGTACAGGTACTGTTATTTACAAGAGATGTAGATGCTGTTGTGATTAACTACACAGATCCATCTAAAATTATGGTTTTTGTCACTGAAATTTTATATCCATCACTGTCACTAAAACTAAGTCCTTGACACAGAAAATGGGGCTCCTGGAGGGAAGTTTAAGGGGGAGGGGACATATGGATACCTACGGCTGGTTCATGTTGATGTATGGCAGAAACCAACACGATATTGTAAAGCAATTATCCTCCAATTACAAATAAATAAATTTAAATTTAAAAAATTAAAAGGGTGGAAACCACAAAGCATAAATATTGTTGTAACATGTGAAGAGAGGAGGACAATGATCTCTTTCGTCATCAGAAGCCCACTTGATGGCTTACATACAGGTGCTTGGCCCCGGTTATTCAGCAAACCTATTCTGCTTTGAAAATTTTCTTCATTTGTTTCCAGAAAGGTTCTCAGAAATAACGTTATCTGAGACACCTTGGGACACAACCGCTGCTTGAGGACGCCCACAGGAGCAAGCTTAGTTCTGCCTTTGGGATGTTTGCTGGCCATGGAGGACAGCCAGTCTGGAGCAGGGTGAGACCTGGGCTGCGCAACGCCCTCCCACTAAGCAAGGACACCTCAGAAATCAAGAAAAGTGGTGTCTGTGGCTGCTTTGTTTTCTTTCGGGCTGAATGCCAAATGCAACTTACAGTTAAGTTGGAAGCTTTCTTGCAGATCCCTCTACTTAGCGTAATAAGACATGACTGCTCAATAGGGTATTAGATAGTTTGAGTTTTAGTCCTGAGGCCACACTGCTGGGTGGTGGCTTCCAGGGAGAAGGGCAAGTCTAACAAAGGTCTATCTAGTCAAAGCTATGGTTTTTCCAGTAGTCATGTATGGATGTGAGAGTTGGACTATAAAGAAAGCTGAGCACCGAAGAACTGATGCTTTTGAACTGTGGTGTTGGAGAAGACTTTTGAGAGTCCCTTGGACTGCAAGGAGATCCAACCAGTCCATCCTAAAGGAAATCAGTCCTGAACACACATTGGAAGGACTGATGCTGAAGCTGAAACTCCAATACTTTGGCCACCTGATGCAAAAAACTGACTCATTGGAAAAGACCCTGATGCTGGGAAAGATTGAGGGCAGGAGGAGAAGGGGACAACAGGGGATGAGATAGTTGGATGGCATCACCGACCCAATGGACATGCATTTGAGTAAACTCCGGGAGTTCATGACGGACAGGGAGGCCTGGTGTGCTGCGGTCCATGGGGTCGCAGAGAGTCAGATACGACTGAGCGAATGAACTGACTGAACTGACTGAACTCTGATCAGGGCAACCTAGCCTTTGGGACTCACTGCCTTTTAAGGTGAAAGAAACTTTTTTCATTCAGGTACTGGTGTCCTGCCTTACCCTCATTTGCAAGCAGGGAAAAGAAGTTCTAATAAATAGGACCTATTATTAACCTTCCTACTGAATTCCTAATAAGAAATTTAAGAAACAACAAAGAGAGTTGGAAAAAGTAACGCATCTGGCTAATGGGGAAAAAAAAGACAAAGAAATCCAATTCAATTCTCTAACCGCCTCTCCCTCCCACCTCCTTCACCTCAAATTCCCTCGGCATACCCACAAAAGTACACTTTATAAATTCTGCTTAAAATATGTTTATTAAGCCACATAAATTCAGATACACTGATGGCAAAACAAATTTTGACATAAAAAATGGGTTTAATGTGGACTGACTCATCTCTCACTTGGGATTCTCATGCATATTCATTGAGAAAAGGAAAAAAAAAAAAGAGATGCAAATTCCCAAGGGAAAGAGGACAGACATGCCCCTCTGGGAGGGAATCGCTGCTGGAGACCCCGGGAACCGGAGGAGGTACCAGCCCACGCCTGGCAGCATCTCCGCCCTGGATTCACTCTGGGCTCAGACAGTGGCGCCAGCAAGGCTGAGGAGTGCTCCAGTGGGGGTATGGACCCTCACGAACGCGGAAGACACTCCAACTGCGGGACCCCAATGCTACCATCCCACCTGGGTCCCCCACTGACACTCCAGGGGCTGAGACCTGCTCGGGGCAGGGGGGCGGGGAGCCGGCAGGAGCAGCCGTGATCCGTGGGGTCTCTACCTGCTCGTTTGTGGGGTCCGCAATAAGAAACTGAGGTGGAGGTGGGAGGACTGGATGGGGGAGGAGGTGCTGGAGTAGGGGAGGGTAAGCTCTCCGGAAAGCTGACTTCCTTAGACTTGCCCGGTGGCTCCAATCAGAGAGGGCTAAGACCCAAAGCTTCTAAGCCATGCAGGCTGGGGAACCTGTTTTCCTTTCTCTGATCCCCTAATTGCTCAGGCCCTGATGGCGAGGAAAAGAGGCAGTATCTCTCCACCGGGAAGCCCAGGGAACATTTTTTCCCAATTAGAATAGAAATGCAAATGCAAGCACAGAAATGCAAACAGACAGGCAGGAAGGACATTTACATGTAGGGGTGTGGGACTCCCTCATCCACCAGCCCGTGCCTGCACCTGTAGGGCCTTCCCCGAGGAGGCACTGGGACCTCAGCACACCTGCTGCCCAGGTGCTCGGACCGCCCAGGGTTACAGACTTCCTTCCTTCCCAGGGAGAGACGGCGCAGACCCGACAGGTGAGCGGGGAGTATGGAGGGGGGTGTTAAAGCTACAGGCCACCACCCCTTCCCCGGTGTTAAACACTGATGGACAGCACCTGACATCGAGCTGCCAGGACTGGAAAGGAAATTTCCTGTCAAGGGACTACAGTGTCCAGCAAGGAGGAGTCTGGGCTGGAACCTGGCTGCCGTGTTTCCATCCCTGCAGTGGGAAGACCATGGAGGCACCTCCATCTGTGAAACGGAATGGATGAGAATCCCAAGGATACTACCCAGCGGGCTAACAGCACCTACAACGCCCAGTACTACGACCACTGACTTCCGAGGAAGCAGCTTATCCTCAGATGAACAGGTCTGCTGCTGCTGCTGCTAAGTCGCTTCAGTCATGTCCGACTCTGTGCGACCCCATAGATGGCAGCCCACCAGGCTCCCCCGTCCCTGGGATTCTCCAGGCAAGAACACTGGAGTGGGTTGCCATTTCCTTCTCCAATGCATGAAAGTGAAAAGTGAAAGTGAAGTCGCTCAGTCGTGCCCGACTCTTAGCGACCCCATGGACTGCAGCCCACCAGGCTCCTGCGTCCATGGGATTTTCCAGGCAAGAGTACTGGAGTGGGGTGCCACTGCCTTCTCCGACAGGTTTGGTAAGTGCTTTTAAGTAATGGATTTGGGTAAACTTGGCCCATTTACCTTCGATCACTGCATTCTATAAGGGGATGCATCATGGGCAGTTATCATCGAAACCCACCAAAAAAACTTTTTAAAAATCAGCGATTCACCTTGGCAATTCCTGTCTCCTGAGCACGCATGCATGAGATGGACTATAAATAATTTAAGGAACTATAAGGCAATTCAAAAGTCAGAGTAGTCTTCTGCCTAAGTGAGTGACTGAGTCAAGTTGCTCAGTCGTGTCTGACTCTCTGCGATCCCATGGACTGTAGCCTAGCAGGCTCCTCTGTCCATGGAATTTTCCAGGCAAGAATACTGGAGTGGGTTGCCATTTCCTTCTCCAGGGGATCTTCCCGACCCAGGAATTGAACCCAGGTCTCCAGCATTGCAGGCAGACGCTTTACCACCTGGGAAGGCCTCTCTTCTGCCTAAGAGTCTGCAGCTATCCTGACCTCTTGGTCACACTCCCCCCCAACCCAGGGGCACCCAGCTTACACCTGAGCTGTCTCAGGGTCCTGCTCAGCCTGTCCTGTGGAAGGGGGCAAACCAAAATACAATAAGAAGTGAAAATTGATGAGACTGAAAGGCACATGAAAGGAACCAACTTTCTGGAAGTCATCTGGAGTAAAATGGTGACGATCAACATTTTAATAACTCAAAAAGTGCTCCCTTTCCAACCCTCTATTGTCAGCAGCCCATCCACTGGAGTAAGATACCTTTCCAGGCTTCAAAGGGGGAGTGGGGAGGGACTGAAGGGTGTCGCTGGCTAGGGACACCAAGTCTGGGGGACTGCTGGCGTGACCTGGCTTGGCGCCACAAGGAAGAGGGCACCTGGCTCCCACGTCTGTGGCCCCCACCTGCACGAGTCCTGCCCCCCAGGAAAGCCTGAAACCAACAGGAGGAGGTCCCTCCCTACCCCCTGCGAAACTACCCCAAGGCCAGAAGGCAGATAGAGTGCTTTTTGTCCTCATCTTCCACATTCCATCTCTCGTTTTAATCCACAGTCATCTCTCATTTTAATAGATGAACGGGAATAAACAGGACTCTTCCCTAGACACGTGGTAAGTCCCGGCGATGAACAGCACCCAAATTGCTGGCCTTCGTGTGTACACTGTCCCAGGCTGTCCAGTCACTCAGTCGTGTCCAACTCTGCAACCCCATGGACTGCAGCACATCAGGCTTCCGTGTCTGTCACCATCTCCTGGAGCTCGCTCAAACTCATGTCCACCGAGTCAGTGATGTCATCCAACCATCTCGTCCTCGGTCATCCCCTTCTCCTCCTGTCCACTTGTTAAAGGCAAACTCATTCAAAAATAAGTTTTTAAAGTGATGAAAAAGCCACACTAAGTTTCCCTTCTTTGTTCCTTGTGGAAAGCAAGCCCAGATGGTTCTGTGAAAGCTCACAATATGACATCGGCCAATTCTCCACCTCGAAACCTCAAAACAGGAGGAGGGGTGGGTGCTATTACAGGAAATAACTTCTAAGAGCCCTGATGGCTTTAAATATTCAATTATTCACTGTATGGTAAGACAAAAAGGGTTTTAAATCAATTTTTCTAATTCTTTCAACTACTAAAATGAAAGCACAGGCAAAAATAGGCCCCAGACTCAGAAGAGGATGTCCACCCAGCTGGTCTGTATGAAGGTGTGTATATGTGTTACTGGTGTGTGTTTGAAATTAGCAACCCGTTTAGGAACCAGAAACCGCCAATTCCTTGGAGGCTTCCCCCATGCCCTGGTCTGACGGTGCCCACCTCCTGTCTCCAGACATACCACTATGCCAGCTCTCAGGATAACCATTCCCTAGCTTTTCTTTGGAGAAAGCAATGGCAACCCACTCCAGTACTCTTGCCTGGGAAATCCTATGGACAGAGGAGCCTGGTAGGCTACAGTCCATGAGGTCGCTAAGAGTCGGGCACGACTGAGCGACTTCACTTTCACTTTTCACTTTCATGCATTGGAGAAGGAAATGGCAACCCACTCCAGTGTTCTTGCCTGGAGAATCCCAGAGACAGGAGCCTGGTGGGCTGCCGTCTATGGGGTCACACAGAGTCGGACACGACTGACATGACTTAGCAGCAGCAGCTTTTCTTTAGTTTCGCCATTTCTGAATCTACTGCTGCGTGACGTATTGCTCCGTTGGCCTGTCTCTGGGCTTCATGGGAATGCAATCATACTACACGCATTCTCTGCAACTTGATCCAGTCTGGATGGTTCGTCTGTGTGCATGTGCGCGCTGAGCTCTGTTTAATGCTCCACTCTGTGACTCGGGTTCATGGAACTTGCCCTGTCTTCCCATTTTGCTCTTATAAATGATGCTGCCTGAACAGCCGTGTCCACGTGTCTCCCAGAACACACTTCCAGAGCATCTCTGGGCCGAGGGGCAGGCTAGGGGAGGAACTGCTGGGGTGAGAGGTTACACGGTGATGCCAAACGTGTTCCCAAATGGCTGGACTGTACACCCTCACTGAAGCGGGCACTGTCAGATGAGCCTGCATGTTTTTGTTAAAGAGACAACCGTTCGGTACCTTTCTCCAAAATGAATTGAACTAGGAAACAAAAACAAGCGTGCTACTGGACAAGAGATTGGCCTGAAATTATTTTTAGGTTCCGATCTCTCTGGGCTAACAGAACAGTAGTCCAGGGTTTCACATTTTGTCCGGAAAGTTTGAGCCCGCAAGAACAGGATATTCCAGATGTTTCCTTTTCTATTTCTATCTCAACCAAATTCCCCTCATAGTTCCTCCTATTTAAGATTCCTTAAGAGGATTTGCCAAAAAGGAACTGCTGTGGAGACCTGCACACGAACTCGGTCTCTAACTGCCTGACAGCCAGGGTGTTCCAACACTCAGTCAGCAAGGCTGCCGTTGCTGGATTTCAGGAGTGGAGCTTCTCAAAGAAATAGGGCTATAGGGTGGTCTTAGGGTCTCAGGGGTTCCCACAAAAGCCTATTTAATACATGAGAGTCCAATCATGCCACTGGTGTGGGCTGGAGCAGAAATGGGGGATGGCGGGGGGAGAAGGCCAGAAGCAGCCCACCATGCCTCCCCCAGGGAGGATGCGCCAGGGAGAGGCACAAAGGGGCCCCTGCCTTCCTGGCCTCCCCCGCCGGGCCCTCCCCCGACTCCTGTTCTGGGCATTTTGCTGGACTGCAAGGCCCAGACCCGCCCACCAGACCTCGATCACAGCAAGCAGTCCTCAAAGGTTTGGTGGCGAGACCCCTTTACATCAGTAAAAACCACAGAGAAGGGTGGAAGGGAGGCTCAAGAGACAAGGGACACACACACTCCCAAACACACACACACACCTCCAAACACACACACACACACGCACGCATGCATGCATGAGCTTCCCTGTAGCTCAGACGGTAAAGAAATCTGCCTGTAACGCAGGAGACCCAGGTTCGATGCTTTCAACCAACTCCAGTATTCTCGCCTGGAGAATCCCATGGACAAAGGAGCCTGGCAGCTACTGTCTGGGGTTGCAAAGAGTCGGACACAACTGAGCGATTAACACTGCAACACTACTACACACACACACACTGATGCCTGATGTTTGTACGGCAGAAACCGACACAACACTGTAAAGCAATTATCCTTCCAATTTAGAAAAAGCACTGAGGATCCGAAAAAGCTTTGGTTTACGTAGTTTCTGCTTGCCAACAAGTCCAGCCACGTAATATCTAGGTATCTAATACGGATACTCATATTCAAACCTAAAACCAAGAATATTTTTAAAGATAGTACATCTGTTACATATTAAATAAGGAAGACTTTCCACCTGAAAATCTGTACTTCCAAAATATACAAAAAAAAGAAGGCTGGCGTTGTTCTACACTTTAGAGACTGACTTTAACGTCTGGCTTGGTAGACTGTGTAGATTCTCACAACTGACTGTCTTTAATCTGTTGTGATGTTACTTGCCAGGCAGACCCTGGGAGACCTCACTATATCCTTTGGAAAGAATGAGTTAGGAACAGCTCAGACTTTGCTATGCAAACAGCTTTACCTCATAGATCTCCTGACAAGTTCCTGGGAGCCTGGAAGTGTACTAGGAGACCCGCTGCCCTAAAGCAATGTTCTTCAAAGGCTTTTGCTCAAGAATTCCATCACCAAAGAACTTTACTACCTTTCCCCAGTTACAAATGTGTTGTTGTACCAGTAGTCTCTTTGCTGCTGTTCAGTTGCCCAGTCGTGTCCAGCTCTTTGCGACCCCAGGGACTGCAGCACGTCACCCCCTCTGTCCTTCACAATCTCCTGGAGTTTGCCCGCATCAGTGATGCCACCCAATGATCTCATCCTCCAATGCCCTCTTCTCTTTCTGCCACAATCATTCCCAGCCTCAGGGACTTTTCCAAGGAGTCGTCTGTTCGCATCAGATGACCAAAATACAGAAGCTTCAGCTTCAGCATCAGTCCTTCCAGTGAATATTCAGGGTTGATCTCCCTTAAGATTGACTGGTTTGATCTCCTTGTTGTCCAAGGGACTTTCAGGAGTCTTCTCTAGCACCACAGTTTGAAGGCATCAATTCTTTGGCGTTCTGCTTTCTTTATGGTCCAGCTCTCACAACTGAACATGACCATGAGGAAAACCATAGTCTTGACTATACGGACCTTTGTTAGCAGAGTAATGTCTCTGGTTTTCAACACACTAAATTTGTTGTTACCATATATAAGTAGTCTCTTATATACCCCCAAATAGACATTTGAAAATAATAAGCTATTAATAAATATCTTTCCAAAGCTTTTGCTCTTTTCTTCCACACTCAGGGGTGCTCAATGCACACCCTCCCTAAGGTGAACACAGAACAGAGCTCCCATCTCCCCTGGAATCAGACTTCCTTTCCTTCAGCCAAGTTCCTCTTAACTACGGCTGGACAAGCAGTGGACTGACTGGGATAACCCGCACAACTAACCAGACAGCTTGCTGATGCGGAGGGTGCTTCCTTGAGCAAACACATCAACAGGCGACTTGGAACTTTGGGCCAGGCTCCCCCAGTGGGCATAAATGGTGATGGTGTGTATGGCCAAGTCCAGGAGCCCTGAGTGTGCAGGCCAGTCCTGCCAGGAGTCTGCCCAGGGTATGGCCACCCTCCACAGCACCTCCTCCCTCCCCACGAGCTTGGCAGAAGCAGGAATGGCTGCATACCTCGTCCCCCTGCTCCCCTGGCAGGGCTGCAGGAGCCACAGACCAAAGAAAAACCCACGCAGGGTTTGTACGCAGGTAGCTTGTCTAAGGGGAATACTCCAGGCCTGGAAAGGTCAGTCTTAAAGGAACGTTCAAGAGATGGCTTGATCACTGCCTGGGCTCTTGGGTCATCTTTGATCCCTGCTACCGGAGCTGGCAACAGAGAGCACGGGTGCCCCTTGGAACAGGCCCCCACATTGAGAAGAGATGTGGCTCCCTCAGTGACGCAGGTGGGGCCACCTGACCGAGTGAGGTCAGCTCGCCTGCTGCTCCGGCACCCTGTGCTGGCCAGGCTCCCGGCGGGAGCACGTATGTTTTATGTCAAAGAGGGGAAGGCAGACCTGAGGGATGGAAGTCAGGCCGGAGGGCTGGAGGGCGAGGAAGGGCAGGAGGCAGAACCAGCGGGAGTGAAGAGCAACCAGATCTATCGACAGACGAGCTGGGAGAGCCCCAGCCCATTGAGCCTTGCACAAAAGACGCTTCCTTTTTTAATGAGACAAAATCCGGAACGAGACACTACTGAGTATACAGTGAGAAGGTAACCTTTTCCTCTTGTAAATAAGTGCAAACAAAGCCAAACTGGTAATTTTGTTTCAGTGTCTTATCCTACAGGATCTGATTCAGGCTGAAGACATGCAGCTTAGGGAGAACATCTTTTAAAGGCTAGCCCCTTGGGAAGTATGTGCTTCTTAGGCTTTATTTACCGTCATCCTACATGCTGATGACCCCCCGTACATGAAACCATCTACCAGGTGGACAGACAGGGACGAGGGGCTGCCAGCCACCGGGGCGCCTGAGCCACCATGGCTGGTGTCTCCCCACCCTGGTCTCCTCAAATCCTCGACCTCGGCTCACCCTTTCACCTGAGAATCACCTTGTGTTTCGCCAAGAAGAGCACGGTTTTAAGATACAAGGTTGCTCTGCTTCCCTTTTACACCTGAACGCCTTCACTGCTAACAGCCCTCCCTTCTGATTTTAGAGAAGAAACGAAAATGGTCTTTTCTGAAATCATCACTCCCTGATCCCAGGGCTTCTATCGGCAACCACTGTGTCCAGAGATTAGGCCATCCCCACCCCTCTGCAGATGGACTCCAGGCCACCCCCCACCATCCACTGCAGTCCCCACCTCCCAGGGACACTGCGGGGATTCGGCGAGGTGGAGCGTGGAAAGCAGCAAAAGCTGCCTGCAGTGGTGCTCTTCAAAGATCAGCTCAGTAAATAAAGAGGCAGGACACCCCTGTTCATGGCTCCCCAGAACTGAGCCTGCACCGCCAGGAGAGGAAAGCAAGCCAGGCTGTTGCAGCAAAAGGCATGCGTGCCAGGCGGGCTGGCTGGCAGGCGCTCCTCTCCAGCTCCATGTACTCAAGGCTGCAGATTCTCCAGACTGGGCACCTGCAGACTCTGGGATTAAGGGGCTCTGTTACTTTTGAGCAGCCCAGAAATGCTGATCAAAACGAGTGCTGACGCAGCTTCCACAGTAAGGTTCCCAGAGGCGTGGGGCTCTCCCAAACCAAGGAAATCTTACAATCCCTTAAGACTTTCAGGTTGTTGTTGCTAAGCTGGGTCTGATTCTCTGCGACCCCACGGACTGCAGCACTCCAGGCTCCCCTGTCCTCCACTGTCTCTCAGAGTTTGCTCAAACTCATGTGCACTGAGTCAGTGATACTACCCAAGCATCTCATTCTCTGTTGCCCCCTTCTCTTCCCGCCAACAATCTTGGCCAGCCTGAGAGTCTCTTCCAATATTTCAGGTAGCTGCACCCACCCGCCAAAATCACCTCACCCAGAACGCCAGGCCTGAAGGAGCAAAGCTGTCTTGGTGTCACTAAGCCAGGGACTCATAACAACAGGGAAGAGAACCCCCGGGGAGGCACAGGAAGAAGGAAGGCTCCAAATCTCGTCCTTTCTTTCCGGGCAGAAAAATAAGCAGGGATGAAACGCAACATGGCCCCCCTTCCCACTCTCCGCCCCCCCGCCTCTCCTGCCCTCAGCTACAGTCTTCCCCTGTAAACGTGCGTTTCAGAAGCTCTTGGCAGAACCTAACAAGCCAGTGCAGGAAAAGCGCTTAACCCTGGGCTGAACAAACAAGGGCGCAGTCCATGGCCGCAGTCAAGGCCCTCCATCAACAGGACGGAGTGACGGCCGCGGAGGAAGGGCCGCGGAGAGGCAGCACACGTGGGAGGACGCGTTCAGCCGGAAAGGCTGCGCCTCCGTAGGGGCGGCTGCCCGGGGTCCCGCCTTCCTGTTCTCCCCAGGCTCCGGTGCGCTGCGGGAAAGCAGTGCGAGGCGGGGCAGCTTTGAGCACTGCACCCCTCTAATAAATAGGCTAGTGGTTGCTCATGGCAACGGAGTCCCCTCCCCCAAGTTTAAATGTATGCACACACTGCCCGCATGGCTCTCTACAAGATGCCTGCCTGGGTCATTTTTCTGCAAGAAAAAAAGTCACCCACGTGACCCAGGAATGCGAGGGCACACGCGTGTGTATGCAGGTGAAGACCGGCCTTGGCAAGAGGAATGCCGTTTGCTTCCAAAGGCGGCGGGTCCGGGCAGCGCAGAGGTACCCGCGTGAAGACAGTGACGGCATGCACGCTGGCCACGTGGCCGGCGGTGAAAAAGATTACATCATCCCCTTTGTGCAGAGGAGAGCTGCGTGAGCAGCGTGCAGAGCTGGGCTGGCGGAGGCTGCAGCTCTGGGGGCCGAACCTCCCTCCTTTGCGTCAAAAATAAAACATGCCCCCACGATGATAAGATCGAGCAGCTGGTTCACCAACAAATTGATATTCATCCTTTCCCTGTGCTTCGAGCGCACTATTCTTTTAACAGGGTAGTTCCGAAAACTGGAAAAGGGGGAAAAAAAAATTTTTTTTTAATGTACTAGTTAAGAAATCGGCAGAATTTGTGTTATTCCCAATCGCCTTCGGCTCTCCATCCCCAACAATGTGGTGTGTTTGCAGATTTATACCTGGTTTCCACGTCCTCCCCACCGTCAGATGGAGCTGCTCTGGGTCCTCCAAAAGGACCCCAGGCGGGTTGTCACCCGGTCCAAAATGGCTCTGCTCAGTTTAAAACAATTCTATTGAACGGGCAGAATGACGTTATTACCAAGAACCCTGCTCCAAAACGTGTCCTGTGAGCAAACGCACTTGCCTTTTAAGATCGCACTAACCTTACCCTCTGGTCCCAGTGACAAAGTATCTGTGCTGAGGAGTCTGTCTGGCGGCTTGACCTCAACACATGCAAATTAAACTTATATGAAGGGACAAAGGAAGCCTGATCCATGGGACACATGCCCCTCAGTAACTCCCTCCTCTAAAGCCCAGAAAGTTCAGCTGTTTTTGAAGCCCAAGTAATGAGGGGGTGCCCGCCTCACCCCCTCCCTTCGTAAACTGCTCTTGGCCCAGAGTGATGGGTGCAGGAAACAAGAAGGCCCTAGCCAGCGTCTGACCATGTCATGAGCTTCAGAGTTAACAGCATCTCTCACCCAGTGTTTAGGAAGGCTCTAGAACTCCAACATCAATAAATCACAAATACCATCCGACCTCTCTGCTTCCAATCTGCTTTACCAGCAAGGCTCCTGTGCACATTTTCATGGCTTTCATCAACAGGGAAGCCACGCGTCTGCTTCTGAGAAAAACACACAGGGCAAGCCACCCTGTCTGTTCCCCACCTGAGAGCGCTGTGTCTTGGCTCACCGGTGTTGAGGGCAGTGCCCCGTCTGTGCCAGGCACCCAGAATTTTCAGGGGGCTCAGAACAGTGGGAGAGAGCACCCTCAGGGGACGGAGGTTCAGGGAGGACCTAGGGCTCCTGTCCCACCCACCCCCACAGCACATCAGGGGGTCCAGGGACACAGCCTGGAGCCCTGGCTCCAACAAGCTCCCTGTGTATTCAATCCACCCACTTACATACAATTAACCATCAAAGTAATGAACGGTTCAAATCAATGCTTTTCACTTTCCCAATCCACTCAATATCGCTTTGAAGTGGCAGTCAGCGCTGCTAACACACATTCAACACTCTTCATCGGCAGCTGCCTTAACAAAAGGGGTTGTTGCTGTTTAGTCGCTGAGTCGTGCCCGGCTCTTTTGCGACCCTGTGGACTGCAGCCTGCCAGGCTCCTCTGTCCATGGGATTTCCCAGCAAGAATACTACAAAAGGGCATGATACAAGATTTCAGCTACACAAGCCTAAGGATGACCATTCTCTGTCTTTCTAATTAAAAGAGGTATATAACACATGCATGACTCCTTCTGGTGTGTTATCAACTAACCCCATGATGTTCTGATACACTTAAATTTCCCACACTCTAAAGTCAAAACCAAGCAAGGCAAAAAGGCAGCAAGCCGTCTATCTTTTTTACTAAGATGTCTAAGTCCACAAAGTCTAACTCGTGAACTCTGCTCTCTCAGCATGGACTGTGAAATCTTGAAACAAAATCAAGACGCATTTTAATTTCTACAACAGAAATTCTTACACTACAAACCTACACTGCGTATGTGAGTACTATGAGGAACCGACCACAAATTCCGTGCATTTTCCAAAGCAAGGTTCAAATGATTATGAGTTTCTTCAGTGTGACTTCAATTTGAGTTAAACTATAAGAACAAATTTCTTAAAAGACGTTTTTTTCACCCTAATAGGACTCCTGAGTTAACAAAACTGTTCATGTAAAGTTGTATATCACGACAGCTGTAAATAAACTGTACACTATTGCATTTTTCCGTAATTCAGACTGAGCTTCCCTAGAATTCTGAGGTTTGTACCCATACATAAAACAAGGTATTATGGCAGCAAAATGCAAATCCCCAGCTGTGACAGTACCAGGACACTCGCTCTGGTACTGTGCGGACCTGACTCAGGCCTGCAGCCAGGGCAGAGGGAGACATGCCCACGCACTCGCATGCCGGTCCCATCTCGGCAGTGTTTCCTGGCATAGCGCCCCTGCTCCGCAGGCTGAGGTGAGGGAAGGAGAGAGGGCTGCAGACTCTGCGGCTGACTCCTTCCACTTTGGGTGGACACACATCCTGCTGGTGTGGGCAGAGGGACCAAGGAGAGGTCAGGAGGCCAGCCGGCCAACCCAGGGACAGAGCAGGAGGCTCAGCAGGGGCAATGGAAGGGGCTGCACCTCCAGGGCAGACTCTGGAGGGGAGCTGGAAAAGGTCACTGGAGTGTGCCTCACCAGCATTTAGGAGCATGCTGCGGAGACTGGGGGCTACAATAGATGGTCACCCTTTTCCTCCCCTGTCCCCAGCCGCCACGTGAAGGGGAGGAGAGAGGATGGGTGAGTGGAGGGGGCACTGGAGAAAGAAGAGCTGAAAGAAGAAACCAACAGCGTTAAGAATCCACCTTTAAGAATCCACCTGCTGATGCAAGAGATGCAGTTTGATCGCTGGGTCAGGAAGATCCCCTGCAGAAGGAAACACAACCCACTCCAGTATTCTCGCCTGGGAAATCTCAAGGACAGAGGAGCCTGGGGGACTACAGTCCATGGAGTTAGAGAGTCGGACATGACTTACTCAACAACAACGCTTCCCTATGGCTGCTCTGCAGAAATGGTTGGGGGAGGGGGCAGGACGGGGTTGAACTGGGGAATACACAAGGCTTTGGAGCTGGATGAAAGGGCGATATGTTGGGTTAGGATGGTCTAGGTCCTTAACACTCAGAGCATCTCCATCCTTAGAGCCAGAAGAGAAATGATGGCTTTGGACCCACCTGAGAAGCCAGCCAGAGGTGGAGCCAAGTGAGGCGAAGCCAGCCCATCTCTGTTAGTCCCTTCCCAGGTCCCCACAGCTCAGTCAAGGCAGCAATGAGATTCTACGGACAGACTTGTTATTTTAAAATACTGACAAAGAAATCAAGCCCGTGTACTTCCCAGTCCTGAATGATATTAAACCGGAGAATTTCCACCTACTTTAACACCTACTTAATCAAGTTTTAAACTTCAGAGAGATATGACATAGCTTTAGTATTGTTGATCCTGTGATTAACATTTTATTTTCTATTATAAAAAGGCATTCTGTTTATTTTGAGCTTTCACCCTCTGATTTAAACTGTTGCAAGGGATACAATGAAACAGTGTTTACAACTGCTTATCAGATAAGAGAGACTTTCCAAGGTGGGAGGGAAAGAAAAATTTACAAGGTATTTAAACACACCAAGGATAATGACTGCTTTTCTCATTACATTATTAACTGAAAGTTACATTCCAGAAGGATCAAGCAGTGTTCACATTCCATTCTTCTGCAGCTTCGATCTTCTTCTGTCTGGAATAGACACCAAATATATTCACTTAAGGGCTTTCCTGGCGGCTCAGATGGTAAAGAATCCGCCTGCAGTGCAGGAGACCTGAGTTCGATCCTTGGGTTGGGAAGATCCCTGGAGGAGGGCCTGGCAACCCACTCCAGTATTCTCACCTGGAGAATCCCAGGGACAGAGGAGCCTGGCGGGTTACAGTCCATGACGCTGTAAAGAGTGGGACATGACTAAGCAACTGTGCACAGCACAGCGCATATTTACTTAGAAGAGCTGATGCCACAGCCTGTATCATTTAATGAGAATGGGGGTCATCTGGCACAGTGGGCTTTAAGAGGTCTAACCCGTGACTGGCGAAACCACAGGCCGGTAGTCATCCTGGATCCTGGAGCACTCAGGCCCCCCAACCCCAACCCCGCCCCCCACACCCTCTGACACTCAACCTCCTCAACGGCCTTGGTGTGTGCACAGGCGGAGACGGCCTTACAATTGGTTCTAGGCGCACAAACAGCCGGCTGCTGAGGCTGTCGGGTCACACCAGGCGGCTCCTCCAGGCCGAGGCATCGCCCATTCATTCCAGCAGGACTGTTCCCAGCTTGGGCCAACACACATCATCGTTACACGATGACACGCGCGGCTCTTAAGAAAACACGGTTTCTGTTAGCAGCTGCCTCAAAAATAATCTAAGCCCTTCTTTTCTTCATTCAGAAGTGGAGGCGGGGGTGTCCCCCACCGAATCAGAAACTTCGTTGTCACAGAGAAAAGACTGAACCATTTGAAAACTGTGCAGATCCCATCACGCACATGCGGAAAGAATGTTCTAGCTGAAATAGGAAGCACCAGTGAAAGAAGGCTCAGATTTCTGGGGTTTACCAATGTACAAATTATGCCAGTGTTTTCAACAGGTGCAAATGAGCTCTCACAAAAACCACATTTAAACACCATGGACAAGCGGGCCTAGGACAGGACAGGGTGTGGATGTCAGAAGCTGAGAATGGCGAAAGTTACACAGAAATAGTATCAGAGACGCGTTGGACAAACGCCCTCATCACTGACCCAGAAGATGTGCTTTTTCACAAACTTTATGTCAAGCAATAGTTTAGTGTCTGATACAGGGAGTTTTGTACAGGCAGCATTCAATGTTAAAATACTCAACTTCATATTGTCAAGTGAGTAATGCATCTCAGGTTATATGTATGGTAAATGTTACTAATATAGAAATTATATGGAGTTTCTACATTTCTGGTATGTCCGGATAAAATGTCCTCAGTCATAATTCTAGTTAATATCTTAAAACTATTGTCACAGCACCAACCAAGTTTCTCACAAAAATTCTTTCTCTTCAAGATTTACAGAAAGGACTTTAGGATAAATATCAGTTTCTGAACTGACTAAATAACTGAAGGATTCTAATGGTAAACCTACTGACTTCACAAAAGTTAATGGAAGGACTGAATGAGCTGACAAATATGCTTATAATTTTATGGTTTTGATCTGAAAAATTACTGGTTTGCATCTGTGTTTTCCAGATGTAAGGAAACCTTCCCTTAAAACTAATTATGACTTAACAGTAATTTGGTAAAATTATACTTTATAAACAAGTTGAAAAAAAAAAACAAAACAACTCAACTTCAAGCTGACTCCTGTGCACACCCAGACCTCATACTTCCTGTGCGTCCAGCTCTGATGACTCTAAGCGCTTAGAAGAGCCGGACCCAGTCCTGATGGAGGTTACAAGGCAGGCTGATTTCTAGCAGCTGGCCTGAAAGCCTAGTCACTAGTATCAATTCTGTAGGAAAACATGTTCTAGAATATGAATAACCAGTTCAGGAAAGTTGGCCATAAGCTGGCTCTAAGTATTCTGCGTGCTACTGTGAAAACGCAGCATCTCTGAGAGCCTTGAAAGAAAGCATCGATTCCCATGTTCTCTCCAATCTCAGAGATGACGCTCGGCCTTTCCTACAGCACTGCCCCACTTACAATGGACCCATCTGAACCGCTGGCCAGAAATCCTATACACTGCCACCCTGAACACTGTATATTAAAAAGGCCATCAAGTTCCCTGGTGGCTCAGATGGTAAAGCGTCTGCCTACAATGCAGGAGACCTGGGTTCGATCCCTGGCTGGGGAAGATCCCCTGGAGAAGGAAATGGCAACCCACTCCAGTACTCTTGCCTGGAAAATCCCGTGGACGTAGGAGCCTGGTAGGCTACAGGCCATGGGGTAGCAAAGAGTCGGACACGACTGAGCGACTTCACTTTCAGTTTTCTTCAGGATGCATTCCCCAAATGAGCAACTTTTCAAAAGCAAAAATCACCATCGTCATGAAAAACAGGTTATATATTTTACAGTGTTAGGATCTATTTACATGAAAGAAACATCAGGCCCTGTGTTAAAGTGCTCTGTCCAGAGGCCTCAAAATTTTTGCATGATGTTGTTACTAACTAATGGACCCGAAGCATAAAATGCTAAGTCAGCTCCCCTCTGACAGGCAGTGACTGAGCTGTGCAGCCGAGCAGGTCCCATGCAGGACCTGAGCCACTCTTTCCTACGAGCCATCCTCTGCCGCCGTGGTCCTTCTGTGTACGGTGATACTAGCTAGCTCGTGGAACAGCAAGTGGAAGTTCAGACAAGGCCTCTACTTTTTTTTTTTTTTTTTAAGAAATATCTCCTATTTGAGGAATTCGGAGGCTCTAGGCTACTAGCAGGCCTAAACTGAAAACTAATCATACAAGACAAAAACTAATGAAGAACGTACACCATTAAGGGGGAAAAAACCTCCCAGCACACAAAAGTCAATATGGTCTTTTAATGCCCCTAATTATTTTCATGACATACATTTTCCTAATAAATGTATGAGAAAAGCAAATGCTGGGGGCGGGGGGGGGAAGGCATATGGCTTAGAGCCACCTGCTGAATATTTTTTTAAACCTAGATACTACATTCATTATAAAACACTGTGTTGTCATTAGCATCTCTAGCTGAAGTAAAATCATTTTCTAATTCAAGAGATTCTCATAATGAAAGTGTCCATTATGGTAGGTACATGGAAACTAATCAAGCACTACCAACATAAAGGAAAACCATCCACAGACTCTGGAAGCTGAGAACAACTTAATGGGGGTGGAGGGAAGTTAACTAGGATTGAGGAATATAGCCTTGAAGCCAAGCTAAAGTTCTTTTGGTTGGGGGCAGGCAGCGCACTGCTTCCAAGATCTTAGTTCCCTGATCAGGAATTGAACTTGGGCCCCTGGCAGTGAAAGCCCCGAGTCCTGACCTCTGGACCCAGCACGGAAGCCCCAAAGTTAAACTTAAAAAAATAATAACTCTTTTTCTTTCCTAAGATGTGGGCTGAACCTTGAGGAATGAGGGTAAATGTGAATGAAGAGGAAAGGAGAATGGGGGCCAGGGCAGGAACAGGGGTGCCAACACCCCAAACACTGTAGGGAATGGAGAAGCCCGGGAGTGAGAGCCACAGCAGGGGTCAACCCCCACCCATGCTCCTCCCCACCCCACGTCCTGGACTTGACCCTGTGGCCGAGGGAGGGGACCTGCCCGGCTCGTCACGGCGTGTCTGTCCTGCAAGCCCCTTGAGCTGGGACTCAAGGGCAGGGTGATGCAAGGCCCACCTGTAACTCACCTTTCCGAGTGGACAGCGAGTTCACAGGGGGTGGGCTGTGTCTCCCATGACTGGTTTCCTCTCCCACAAGGCAGAGGATGGTGGGAGCCTAAGTGTTTGCTGAATGGCAATCAAGGAGTAGATAAAAAGGTCCCACACGCTATGAGGGCTTCCTCCTACTATTCATCTGTGTGAAAGAATGGCTACGGAAGCAGAAGCTCCTCTCTGCCCAGCAGACAACACTTTCTTTTCTTCTTCTGAAGCTTCCCCGAAGGGAAAACCATATCAATTTTAATCATATTTACAAGCATAAAGATTGATCAGACTTCAGATTTACATCAGATTGGTCTCCTATGTGTTCCTTGTTAACCCACAATCTAACAAAGACACACAGTTTGAGAGAGGAGAGAGATTTAGTGTTTTATTATATATAGAGATATATTCTCGTTGTTACGGACATATTAATGTAATGGAGAAAAGAACTTTCCATCAGTCAGTTGAAAACATCAAAACATCAAAGAGAACAATACTGTGGTTAAGAACATCATTTGGAGTCCAAGCCTGGCTTTGTCACTTAAGGAACTGTGTGGCTTTGGATAAGTCACTTAACTCCTCTGATCTTCAGTAACCACATCTGTAAAAGAGTACATCGCCCCCTGCAGTGCAGTAATGTGGATCAGAGTTAATACAAGTCAAGAGTTCAAGCCAATGCCTGGCACATGCTAAGCAGCATAAGGGCTGTGGTTGGTTAGTGTTATTATTATTACGAAGGATGTTGGGATAAAATAGTCTACTTTTAATTATGCAATTTAATATTTTAATAAAAATTATAGCACTCAATATATTGCACTGCTACAAAAAATACTCCCAGCTTGCATGGAATATAATTTGTCCCACACTTGGCATGAAGAGGCTTCACTACTAATATGACTAGCACATCCTAATGTGTTAAAGTGGAAGCAAATAAAATTATAGCGTGTCTGGGCCAAGGGAAGAAATAACCTAAAATGATCAAATACATGTTTAACTGTTACTGCTTTGCCTTCTTCAAGTCGTGTTATTTAAAATGAAGAAACAGAATGCAAAGAATGCTTAAAAAAAATCAGTTTTAGAACTGAAAAGTTTCCTATGTCCAACAATATAAAAATCAACCTATGGAGAAGGAAATGGCAACCCATTCCAGTATTCTTGTCTGCAGAATCCCATGGACAGAGAAGCCTGGTGGGCTACAGTCCATAGAGTTGCAAAAAGTTGGGTGCAACTGAGCACACACGCACACGATGTATAATATATAATTTGTACTGCTGTGTAAAGCAAACAAAGATCTTTCTCAAAATACTGCGTATTCAGTTCAGTCACTCAGTCATCTCCGACTCTACAACCCCATGGACCGCAGCACGCCAGGCTTCCCTGTCCATCACCAACTCCCGGAGCTTGCTCAAACTCATGTCCATCAAGTCGGCGATGCCATCCAACCATCTCATCCTGTCGTCCCCTTTTCCTCCTGCCTTCAATCTTTCCCAGCATCATGGTCTTTTCCAATGAGTCAGTTCTTCGCATCAGGTGGCCAAAGTATTATAGCTTGTGAAGTGAGTGAAGTGAAAGTCGCTCAGTCATGTCTGACTCTTTGTGACCCCACAGATTATACAGCCCTTGGAATTCTCCAGGCCAGAATACTGGAGTGGGTAGCCCTTCCCTTCTCCAGGGGCTCTTTCCAACCCAGGGATCAAACCCAGGTCTCCCACATTGCAGGCAGATTTTCTACCAGCTAAGCCACAATTATAGCTTAAAATAACACAAAAAATAAGCCGATAGTAGGAATCAAGTTTCAATTAAAGAATGGGTTCTAAAAACTGTTTTTAAAGTACACAGTCTAAAGTCAAGACCAACAGCCTGTTCTCAGACTGCTCTCCCCCACCAAAAAATGAAAGGGTTACTTGCTCAGTTGTGTCCGACTCTTTGCCACGCCATCAACTGTAGCCCACAAGGTTCCTGTGTCCATGGGATTCTCCAGGCAAGAATATTGGAGTGGGTTGCCATGCCCTCCTCTGGGATCTTCCCAACCCAGGGATTAAACTCGGGTCCACTGTTCCCAAGGAACACAATAAAGAACAGCCTGAGTACTTGTGTTACTAAGTACACAAGTTAGCTGAGTACCTGTGCACAGATTTTATGATCATACTAAGTGATTAATAAAAATCACAAAATCTGCCTACTTCATAATTTCTACCTGGTTTCCCTAAATTGGTATTATTTAATTACCTGTTATGACATACATTAACTATGAATTCGAATATGTATGAGACAGGCCCCAAACAAGGCCTATATTTGTAAGTTAACATGAAAGAAAGGTCTTGGAAAATACTCTTCTTTGAATAAAGCCCTCAAACTGTTGTAGCACTCTTCACCAAAAATAAGCTCAGTAGGCAAAATAAGCTTCAATTTAATAATGACAAACAATGAAAAAAAGACAAAGAGCTGATTTTGTTTTCTTTCCACGTACTGAAATGCATCACTCCCTAAAAAACTACCACCAGCTCTTTAATCACTCACACTCTAGAGACCCTAGAAGAACTACTCTTAAATAAAACTTTTGTTTCACAGTTTATGAGAAAATAATATACATTTCAAGCTTTTACATATTATATCCAAAATGGATTTTGCAAACAGCTCTAATGAAGACATCCCATCTCAACTATAAAAAGGAGGCGGAGTTGGGGGGGATTAGAAAAAATACAAGTTTAACATCCTCTCAAATTCGGACCAATTAACAGAACTGCAGAATTTTATCAGATACTGGTAGCTGGGGTCTTGTTCTCTATGACTTGGAACTTTTCACCTTCAGTGAAACCCAGGTAAGTCCTTCTTTGCTCCTCCTTACCCTGCCCCTCACCTCAAAGTCCACAGAAGAACCTCCCACCCCTCCCCTAAGAAGGCGTGCACACAGCCGCTGCCTGCAGCTGAAAGGGTTTTGGAAAATGTCTGGCTGCTTAACAGATGCTTGGCTTGGATTTCCTCCCAAATATGTTTTTAATGCTGATAATGCTTGAATGCAACTGTTCACAGCGCGGGAACGAGTGAGGGGAATGAAAATGTGCTGTTACATAAGGAGAGGACGGGGGACAGACTCAGGATAACAGCTTAGTGAACATTTTACAGTAATTTTCACACACACACCAGGCCTTCCCGATCTTCCTGCCACTGAGAACCCCTCCTGCTTCACTCATCCCCACTGTGAGGCTCATGGTGAGAAAGCCTCTCCCCTGTGAACTGCATTTAGTAGATAAAAGCTGACCCTGTTTTTAGAAATCATTTATCTGTTAGAATAAACTAATGTAACCACATCACATTCATAAAAGCAAATAAACGTCATGCTTCATTTAGTTTCTAAAGCCTTATTCCAGAAACCTGTATGATTCCTATTAACTTTTATTATTACTATCTGAAAACTTGTCACTCACAGACTAAAGACAAAGTCCTGAAAAATGCCAAAACTTAGCTTTCAAAGGAAGAAGGGCGAGGCAAAGACTTAGGAAGGAGTGGTCAGGGAGAAAGGGAAACAGAGGGAACGTTCTAGATGGAAAGCTGGGGTCTTGTTGAACAGTTCATAAATCACATGTAAATTACATCAAAATCAGGAAAAGACTTCTTTCTGCTCCTATCACTGTTCCCTCCCCACCCCCAAATAATCCTTCTATTCAAGTCGTCCCAACTTCATGAAAACTTTCCTGGGATTCGGCGTGGGAGGCGAGCGCCTTTTAGACCCCAAACAGTTCTTCATCCACTCGGTCGTGTTTGTTGAACTGAAATTTATAATTACACTAGGAATTTCATAGTTGTGTATGTTCCTGTATATTCCCCTCCAGGAAAAGTGAAGGCAGACAATGGTGGAAAGAAAAGGGTTTTCAGAGGTGGCTCAACCTGATCAGAATTCAGTTCTGCAGCTGGGCAGCCTTGGGCCTCAGAGTCCCCATCTGTGAAATGGGTGGCACCTGATGGAGTCAGGGGGACAGAAGAGGGAGACCAATTCCCATTCAAGCACCCGGTGAATGTGAGTCAGCTATGTGCGGATTCACTACTTGACCAAGCTCCTCTGTCCCTGGGATTCTCCAGGCAAGAATACTGGAGTGGGCTGCCATTTCCTTCTCCAATGCATGCATGCATGCTAAGTCGCTTCAGTCGTGTCTGATTCTGTGGGACCCCATGGACAGCAGCCCACCAGGCCCCTCTGTCCACGGGATTCTCTAGGCAAGAATATTGGAGCAGGCTGCCATTTCCTTCTCCCACTCCTGAGTCACTGCATACAATTCTTATCCTGTACATTTCAAGCAAGCACAGAGGAGGAATACTAGCTTAATTTTGAAGAACCCTCACACAAGCACTGAGAAGGGCTGGGGGCGCTGTGGGGCATGGGGTACCTCCTAGCCCCATGTAGGAGGTACTGCTAATCAGAAGACAAAGTTACAAAATAATTGTCAGACTTACCATCAAAAACAAGTACGTAAGCATAATTTGTTAGAATGCCATTTATATATTCTGAAATTATTGACAGCATAATACTTTAAATTTTAGTATTTTTACTGGCTATTCAAAACACCCTGGCATTCTATTCTGCATTGCACGTCTACGTCAACTTGAGGTTATGTGTAACCTCCTCCCACCCTGTCAGAGAAGGCAATGGCACCCCACTCCAGTACTCTTGCCTGGAAAATCCCATGGACGGAGGAGCCTGGTGGGCTGCAGTCCATGGGGTCGCACAGAGTTGGACACGACTGAGCGACTTCACTTTCACTTTCATGCATTGGAGAAGGCAATGGCAACCCACTCCAGTGTTCTTGCCTGGAGAATCCCAGGGACGGCAGAGCCTGGTGGGCTGCCATCTATGAGGTCGCAGAGTCGGACACAACTGAAGCGACTTAGCAGCAGCAGCGTCCCACCCTGTATGAAGACCGGGTGAACAACCCAAGCATTATCATCACCATCTTCAGCATCGCCAATTACAGAATCGATCCCATCAGCTGGCGACTCTCCTAATCCTACCAAGTGCCTCTTTGTCTCCGTGTCTTCTGTGTGAAAACAGAGGTTTTGCAGGGGTTAAGTAACTTCACTGGTTAAACCAAGAAAATGCAAACCAGGGACTGCTCAGCTGCATGCCTCACCGTTCAAGACGAAGCAGAAAACGCTGCAGCTGTGCTCCCAGGCTCTTCACAAAACTGCACTAAGACTAACTTAAAGGACCACTTTATGAATTATTTGTTTACGTTGAAAAAGAGCATAAAAAGTTATAGTAAAAGGACCGTAAAACAGTAAATCCTCTCTTCACCACAGTCCTGAATCACAGGCACACCCAGGAGACTCTCATTAGAGGCTGAGCTGAGACACTGACTTGCCCACAGGTGCTACGACCACCCCCTCCACCGGCCGCAGGAATCACGGGACATGGTACACGCGCTTCCACATGGGTGACGGAGCGCTGACCCCAGAACCAGACTTACTGACTTCTGCACCACGTGACTGGGATAGGCCCCACCCCTGATGTTATGGTTTTAAAGTAATGAGCGAATTAATGAGAGGGTTCAAATCGGCGGCATCATAGAGAACACTGAGTGCTTTTCTTCCCTGCAGCTAATTACCTTCTGACTCACAGAAAGCCCTTCCCTGCGTACAGGGAGTCAGTTTACCTCCAACACCTGTCAGCACCCTCTCCAAACACAAAATCGCTGAGCGTTTTTCTAGTTTTCTGCCTGTTGACATTTGTGACATGCCCATTATTTTAAGAAATCCGACCGAAACTCCACTTTCTCACTGTAAATATCACCCAGCACCTCTGACTTCTTCTGAACATTATAATCACTTTAAAAGCCACAGAAGATAAAAAGGGAAATGTATCTTATATAGCTCTTCCTACATGTGCCATTGATGATACACAAAGTGATGTTTTTAAGGAAATTTTGCCCAACAAGTAATAACAACACTAATTGCTAAGAAAAAAGAGAAATAGTTGGGCCATGAATTCTACTTCAAATTATAGCAACCTCTAAATCAAAACCAGCTAAGTAGGTCTGGGCTCAGCTATGTAACCAGTTTCCCTTTCTAATATTTAACTATCCAGTTAATGACCGGTATTACTGAACAACAAATCATCTATTGGTCAAAGGGTCTACCGGACGGAGATGAAGTTGCTAAGTTCGGGCACCCGTCGGGCACTTTAAGCACCAAGCTGGTCGATGAGCTCAGTGACCTTGCAGAGGGATTTATGTCTTCAACTGTGTGGCGTGTTTACTTCCATCTGTGTCAAGGCTACAACTGCTGATTCCCACCCAACAACTGCTGGAACAGCAGGTGGCTGCACCATGTGTGTGCATGCATCTCTGGCGTGCCACACAGGCCTATCCATGCTCATTCTGATTCTCTGATGTTCCAGGCAACGGGCTGGCCGTTTGCTCCCACGCCCCACCTCCCACCTCACCTACAACGCCACGATGTAATGGCCATACCTAGCACTTCCCAAGCACTCTATCAGCAACCACATTAGGACCAAAGGAATGTAACTCTGGGATGCTGTCAGAGGGAAAAACAACTCTGTGATATGCTGACAAGCAGGCAGGCAGGGGTCCCATCCTGCTCACAGCAGCTCACGCACCAAGTGAGTGCCTATTGCCGTCAGAGAGAGGCCTAGAAACTTCCCTCTGAACACTCTTCTCAACTTGTGACACAGGTTGTCTTATAGGCAAGAGATTAGCTCAACAGGTGCCTAAGGCTTGGACGGGACGAGAAGGCCATGGGGTGTGGGGTTTCTTCCTGGTGTTGAAGATGTTCTGAAACTGACCATAATGACGGTTGCACAACTCAGCAAACACACTCAAAACCCACTGCACCATATACTTGGAATGGATGAGTCTTACGCGACGTCAGCTATATCTCAATAAAGTTGACACACACACAAAAGTTGTTGGGAACTTTTTACCAAGACATTCATAAATCATTATTCTGTAGCTGATTACTAAAAGCATGATCTATGGAACAAATGAGCGGTCACTTTGAATAGATATGGTATGGTTATTTCTTCTCTCCTAAAAGCACAGTTTTGGTACATACAATAGTAACTAAAATAGGAATATTTACCACCTTAGCCAAATATTTCTCAGGAGGAATAAGTGCATATATTCAAGTTAAGGATTCCTGGCCCAACAGCTCTGTTTGACACATTGAACAGACGGATGGCTACTTACATACTCACACCTTTGCTTTGGCAAGTAGTTGATTATAAGACTAAAGTCTAAACACACAGGTTTCATACTTAAAACAAACTTTCTTCATAAACTTTTTGTTGTATTAAAAAAATACAAACATTTTAAGATTTTGAACATTTAAAGAAAATACCTTAAATCATCATTCAAGTTTTAGTTTCTAGGAACTCTCCCTGCTCGAGTAAAAAGCTTTATTTAAACAGCCTTATCAAAGGCACCACTTTTTGTTGTATTAAAAAAACACAAACATTTTAAGATTTTGAACATTTAAAGAAAATACCTTAAATCATCATTCAAGTTTTAGTTTCTAGGAACCCTCCCTGCTCGAGTAAAAAGCTTTATTTAAACAGCCTTATCAAAGGCACCACAAGTCACCACAATTCCATAATATTTGGACTTTCACTCTGAGAAATCACAGTTCAATAAAATTAGCTTGGTTCCTACCATAAATCATTTCTTAAATAGGTGATCTACCTAACAGGCCAGGTCAGTCAATTCCACCTTCGGTTATATCTTACGTTTTCTCAAAACTGTTTAGTTTCATCAGTGAAACCACAAAAAGCTTACATCCCTTGCCTAAAAGCACTTGAGAACTTTCCTGTGAACTCATCCCACAAATGTATGTTTGCAGATTAGAATGGGTATACATAAATGCTTAAATTTCATTTGTGGCTTTCACATTTTGGCTCTGGAAGAAAATTTTTTTCCTCTTTCTAGATTTCCAGTTTGCATAACTTAAACCTCCTTTGGACGCAGTAGAATGATCACTGGTCAACTTCTCACCCTTAAATCACGAAAAAGTATTATATTTTATATAGTTCTTTACAGTTTTCAAAGCATGTACCAAACCTGCTGCTGCTGCTGCTAAATCACTTCAGTTGTGTCCAACTCTGTGCGACCCCATAGACGGCAGTCCACCAGGTTCCCCCATCGCTGGGATTCTCCAGGCAAGAGTACTGGAGTGGGTTGCCATTGCCCTCTCCAGTACCAAACCTAATTAGCTCATCTAATGACTAAGTCATCTAATGACTAATCTCAAAAACGACAGAATGATCTCTGTTCATTTCCAAGGCAAACCATTCAATATCACAGTAATCCAAGTCTCTGCCCCAACCAGTAACGCTGAAGAAGTTGAAGTTCTATGAAGACCCACAAGACCTTTTAGAACTACCACCCAAAAAAGATGTCCTTTTCATTACAGGGGACTGGAATGCAAAAGTAAGAAGTCAAGAAACACCTGGAGTAACAGGCAAATTTGGCCTTGGAATATGGAATGAAGCAGAGCAAAGACTACTAGAGTTTTGCCAAGAAAATGCACTGGTCATAACAAACACCCTCTTCCAACAACACAAGAGAAGACTCTACACATGGACATCACCAGATGGTCAACACTGAAATCAGATTGATTATATTCTTTGCAGCCAAAGATGGAGAAGCTCTATACAGTCAGCAAAAACAAGACCAGGAGCTGACTGTGGCTCAGATCATGAGTTCCTTATTGCCAAATTCAGACTTAAATTGAAGAAAGTAGGGAAAACCACTAGACCATTCAGGTATGACCTAAATCAAATCCCTTATGATTATACAGTGGAAGTGAGAAATAGATTTAAGGGCCTAGATCTGATAGATAGAGTGCCTGATGAACTATGGAATGAGGTTCGTGACATTGTACAGGAGACAGGCATCAAGACCATCCCCATGGAAAAGAAATGCAAAAAAGCAAAATGGCTGTCTGGGGAGGACTTACAAAGAGCTGTGAAAAGAAGAGAAGCGAAAAACAAAGGAGAAAAGGAAAGATATAAGCATCTGAATGCAGAGTTCCAAAGAATAGCAAGAAGAGATAAGAAAGCCTTCCTCAAAGATCAATGCAAAGAAATAGAGGAAAACAACAGAATGGGAAAGACTAGAGATGTCTTCTAGAAAATTAGAGATACCAAGGGGACATTTCATGCAAAGATCGGCTTGATAAAGGACAGAAATGGTATGGACATAACAGAGGCAGAAGATATTAAGAAGAGGTGGCAAGAATACACAGAAGAACTGTACAAAAAAGATCTTCACGACCCAGATAATCACGATGGTGTGATCACTGACCTAGAGCCAGACATCCTGGAATGTGAAGTCAAGTGGGCCTTAGAAAGCATCACTACGAACAAAGCTAGTGGAGGTGATGGAATTCCAGTGGAGCTATTCCAAATCCTGAAAGATGATGCTGTGAAAGTGCTGCACTCAATATGCCAGCACATTTGGAAAACTCAGCAGTGGCCACAGGACTGGAAAAGGTCAGTTTTCATTCCAATCCCAAAGAAAGGCAATGCCAAAGAATGCTCAAACTACCACACAATTGCACTTATCTCACACGCTAGTAAAGTAATGCTCAAAATTCTCCAAGCCAGGCTTCAGCAATACGTGAACCGTGAACCTCCTGATGTTCAAGCTGGTTTTAGAAAAGGCAGAGGAACCAGAGATCAAATTGCCAACATCTGCTGGATCATGGAAAAAGCAAGAGAATTCCAGAAAAGCATCTATTTCTGCTTTACTGACTATGCCAAAGCCTTTGACTGTGTGGATCACAATAAACTGTGGAAAATTCTGAAAGAGATGGGAATACCAGACCACCTGACCTGCCTCTTGAGAAATCTGTATGCAGGTCAGAAAGCAAGTTAGAACTGGACATGGAACAACAGACTGGTTCCAAATAGGAAAAGGAGTACGTCAAGGCGGTACATTGTCACCTTGCTTATTTAACTTATATGCAGAGTACATCATGAGAAACGCTGGACTGGAAAAGCACAAGCTGGAATCAAGATTGCCGGGAGAAATATCAATAACCTCAGATATGCAGATGACACCACCCTTATGGCAGAAAAGTGAAGAGGAATTAAAAAGCCTCTTGATGAAAGTGAAAGTGGAGAGTGAAAAAGCTGGCTTAAAGCTCAACATTCAGAAAATGAAGATCATGGCATCCGGTCCCATCACTTCATGGGAAATAGATGGGGAAACAGTGGAAACAGTGCCAGACTTTATTTTTTGGGGCTCCAAAATCACTGCAGATGGTGACTGCAGCCATGAAATTAAAAGACGCTTACTCCTTGGAAGGAAAGTTACGACCAACCTAGATAGCATATTCAAAAGCAGAGACATTACTTTGCCAACAAAGGTCCATCTGGTCAAAGCTATGGTTTTTCCTGTGGTCATGTATAGATGTGAGAGTTGGACTGTGAAGAAGGCTGAGCGCCAAAGAATTTGTGCTTTTGAACTGTGGTGTTGGAGAAGACTCTTGAGAGTCCCTTCGTCTGCAAGGAGATCTAACCAGTCCATTCTGAAGGAGATCAGCCCTGGGATTTCTTTGGAAGGAATGATGCTGAAGCTGAATTGCAGTACGTTGGCCAGCTCATTCGAAGAGTTGACTCATTGGAAAAGACTTTGATGCTGGGAGGGATTGGGGGCAGGAGGAGAAGGGGACGACAGAGGATGAGATGGCTGGATGGCATCACTGACTCGATGGACATGAGTCTGTGTGAACTCCGGGAGTTGGTGATGGACAGGGAGGCCTGGCGTGCTGCGATTCATGGGGTCGCAAAGAGTCAGACATGACTGAGCAACTGAACTGAACTGAATGACTAAGCGCAGCCTATAAGATAAACACTTGTACGATCTGTAAGTGTACAGACCTGCAGAAACCAGGGGCTTGAGAGTCAAAGGTGAGACTTCACCACTTACTGGAGATATTACAGGCAGGAAGCCAGAATCAAATCCAGGTCTTCCAGCTGCATTTGTTAAAAAGATCTGATCTATTTCTAGAATTTGTTAGTTTGTGTGAATGAATTAAACTGTATTATAAGATGCTTAAAATATACTTTTAAAGCATCAAAAAATTATCTGAAATGTTTTACAAGTAGCAAAATATACTTCCTAGGTTTCCATTATATTCTTTGACTATGCCTTGTGAGAATGGATAATACTGGCTGGTTTTGCTTTGTTTTTCAGAAATACCATTTTCTCCCTTAATTTCTTAAAATATTAGAGTTTCCTCAATATTCTTTAGAGAGGTCTTCATTATTCATTAATACTTTACTGAGATCAAATTTTCCAAATTATTGGAATATAATTTAGGGTAAAGTAAAATCTCTTTTATATACTTTTTATAAACTACCATTTAAAAAGAAAAATAATATATTTAACCTAAAACAAACACTTTCTTATCAATATTCTCCATTATACACATTCCCTGAAAATAATCTAGCTTGGTAGATGAGAGCATACATTTTTTTTAAAAAATAGCCATTTCAGATCTTTTTACAAACAAAGTGCTTTTAAATGTCCCACAGCTCTGTTAAATGACCTGACGTGACAATTCACACATCCCCCTTAAGAGCCTGATGTATCTGCTTCCATGAAACAGACTAAATACATTTCGCACTGCAATCTGCAACCATTGCAATGTTTCCTTTTATTTGTACATTTAAATCTATAGTTGGAAGAGAAATAATTTCCACTATTTATTTCACTCCCTACACTATGCCAAATGTGATTTTTCAATAAATACAGATATCAGTATATTTCCCCCACCCAGCTGTGGGGTACATCTTCCCCCAAACAGCTACTGAGATGACAAATGGGCTCACAGGAGCTATCTGTCTCTGACCAGCAGCAGGCTTTTCACCAGCATCGCAGGCAGCCTCACGCTTCAGAAGGTTCAACGTGACACGGCAGATACCACCACCCACAGCAGAGCCAAAGCAGCGTTTCACCTGCCCAAGGGTCTGGCCACCAACTTCTACGGTTACAACTGCCCAGTTCCCCTGTTTATTGCCCAGCTCATCTAAGTGCCAATGGTGAACTGTACCTTTTTATCCTCTGCCATTCATTCTACCTCTGAAACTACAAGTACTTCTCTACAGGCTTAAAAGTAGTTTGTCCATGGCATTGTGCCGTCATTACATCCTTTGTACAGGAAGTAACCTCATCAACATTCTCAATAAGGACAGAGAGTAAATCTTTTAGGTGTATCTGGTGGAGAGGGGAAAAAAGAATTAACCAAGATCTTTTAAAGGGATAGAATAAATTGTATGTTATTTCTACTCTACCCAGAGATAAGGGAGGGAAGGAAAAATATTTACTAAAGGATGCAAGGGGCAGTTATCTGCTTCCTGGAGAACTTAACAAGCCATCATTTCAGGATGGTGAAGTCTTAAACCGTGAACTGGCATCAGATTTCAATCACAGCCAAGCCCCAGCCTTTCTGACCAGGCTATTCCCCACCCTCCCCTATAATTCAGAGGCTTCAGCTTTCTGCTCAGTTGCTCACCCCTCCCTCTAAGACCCTAGCACCTCCCACACTCCACACGGGGCTCTGATCCATCCAGGATCCCATCCCATCCCAACCCCAATCCCACCAGGAGCAGAAGTTGGATTAGTTACTTAGTTACTGCCTCTCCCCAGAGCCTGCCCCAGCACCCCGCTGCTGGAAGTACAACAGGTCCTTACGCCTGCTGATCCTATGACGTGTAGAAAAATCGATTAGTAACTCCTTTCTAAAATGTCTTCATCCTTTTGAAAGTCTCAATTTTGTGAATTTCTGCAGTATACAGCATACATTATGTAAACAAAAACACATACCTATACTCATTTACTGATATATAAATACATACTCACTTCTGCTATCCAAATAAGTACTCATTTACTGATATACTTACATATTGATTTCGTGTTCAATTTTTTTAAGTGTTTTCTCCATGACTTGAAGGATGCACACCTCTCTTTCTACTCCATGTGTCACACAGGACATGGGGGTATAAACATCCACTCATTCATTTAATAAGTATGTGTTGTACACCCACTGGGTACCACGTGCCATTCTAGGCAATGACATTAGACCAGTCTTGCCTTCACCTCATTGAGCTAAGAGTCCAGGAAAGCAGGCAAGCAGCAAACAATGAGGGCCACAAGTGCCATCGTGCAGCATGCTGGAGACTGTAGGAAGTTAATGGGTCATGGTGGGTGCGGGCGGGGGAGGGTGTAGAGGTTCAGAAACGCCTAGCTGCCAACCAGTCCATCCCAAAGGAAATCAGCCCTGAATATTCACTGGAAGGACTGATGCTGAAGCTGAAACTCCAGTACTTTGGCCACCTGATGTGAAGAACTGACTCATCTGAAAAGACCCTGATGCTGGGAAAGATTGAAGGCAGGAGGATAAGGGGACAACAGAGGATGAGATGGTTGGATGGCATCACCAACTTGAGAGACATGAGTTTGAGTAAGCTCTGGGAGTTGGTGATGGACAGGGAGGCCTGGAGCACTGCAGTCCATGGGGTTGCAAAGAGTGGGACACGACTGAGCGACTGAACTGAACTAAACTAAACTGCCAATATCTAAGGTGAAACTTAAATGATGGTTAGAACTTAACCAAGGGTCGGGTAAGGAAGACGTGTTCACTGCAACCAGAAAGAACAGAGGCTGGAGGCAGGTGGGTATGTCTGTCTCATTCAAGGACCTGAGACAAGCCCAGTATGGCAGAAAGTATGCAGTCAAGGACAGTGGCAAAAACGCAAACTCAGGCTCCTACAAGCCACGTGACCTTGACAAGCACTCTATATTGCTCATCTTTACAGTCTAGCACTAATAAGAATAGCAAGACCTACCCTGGCAGGACTGTACTAAGGATTAGAGAAGATAACTTATGTACCTCTTATCACGGGGGCTGGTGGCTGCTGCTGCTAGTGCTATTATAATTAAGTCCTTATGTTCTCAAACCTTTACACAGAAAGGCAGAATCTTTGCCTGAATGATCTTGCACATGGGGATTTCTTAACAAGTATTTGCTTCCCTTGGGCCCCAAAACTATCTATGATAGTACGAGTAAATGGTGAGGAAAATACATTCAATCATGGGTTTATGCCTGTATAAGACCCTCCAAAGGGAATACAAGTCCCCAGGAACTCCTATTAAGAGTCCACAATAAAATATTGTGGCTCAGATGGTAAAGAATCAGCCTGCAATGCGGGAGACCTGGGTTAGATCCCTGGGTCAGGAAGATGCCCCTGGAGGAGGGCGTGGCAACCCACTCCAGTATTCTTGCCTGCAGAAGCCCCATGGACAGAAGAGCCTGGAGAGCTTCAGTTCATGGGGTCGCAGAGTGGGACACGACTAAGTGACTAAGCACAGTGCAGAACAATGAAATATATTACTTTCCCTATCGCTGCATAATAAAAGCTTTAAGTCACTGTGTTGTAATGGCATTCTGTTCTCTCATACCTGATATTCTAACCGTATTATTATATTAAACTCATAAGGGCAGAGAATGGAGCTGGGGGAGTCTCTCTCTACCGCTGCTGCAGAGAAAACAGACAGAAGAGGCTCCCAGACAGAGATCTGCTCAGGAGAGCAAGACAGGCCCAGGAACAGGTGCCAGCAGCAGACTTTCAGTTCAACCCCAAGGAAATACCTTCCCATCACCGACTGCCTGGAGAGTCTGAGAACAAAGCGCGTCCATGCTCTGGTCTGAGAAAATTAAGTAGTGATTATGACTCATTACTGCTCAACTGTGAAATCCATAAAAACCAACTGATGATAGCCAAAGTTGCTTCATAAAATAGAACCTTGTTTCAGACACCACGGCAGTTCACACCTCCCCTCTTCCAACCTACACTTTCATACTCAGATTCACAGAGCTTCCGAGGATTGGGCATGCAGGAGGGAAGGGAGAAAGCAAGAGGCCACCCCTGGAACTGGACTTGTTCGTGGGTCACATGCAAAGTGAGGGAGACGCTGCTGAAGCCAAGCGCTGATGACACAGCTAGGCCTTTCAACTGCTGAAACACGACAGGGAATGCGAAGACCCTTCTTTGTTCTTCCTTCCTTTGTAACATCTACCACCACAGGCACGGAGCAGGCTTTGGCAAGGAATTCAAAAGCACTATCTTGCAAGCTGAATCCTCAAGCAGCAACCCCCATGAAAGGTGCCATGCAGGCCACCTACAGAACCATGACCTGCAGGACGCTGTACTCCACCACTTTCTCTCCAGCCCTCCAAAATTTTTTAAAATCAATAGGGAAGGGAGTGATACTGGGAAAGTACACTGCAGTGTTTGGACCGCTATTGGTAACAAATTATTTTCAACACATCTTATAAATGATAAGACTTAGCAGTCTGTTGGAACATCAAGACAAGAAAGTCTACCTAGAGAACAATACAAAAGAAAAAGGAGCAAGTAAAAATGGGGCAATCCAGGGGAAGAGGGGGTGCAGAAGGGAAAAGGCAGAGGAGGAGACCACAAGAAGAGGGGAGTCGAGGCTGGAGGAAAACAGCTCAGCAGTTCTGAGGAGACCCGGGCAGGGGGTCAGCGGCGCTCTCCACAGCCCACCCCCCGCCCCTCGGAGCACAGCCAAGTGCCAAACCAGACGTCGACCTCCTCTGTGACTGACAGACTTCCCAGATCCTCACTGCCCATGCCTCTGTTCAATCCAACATTTGGAAATCTGCAGAAATCTGCAATTGTCACAAGGATGGAGGGACGATATTGGCATTTGGAGGATAAAAGCCAGGAATGCTGGACAGACTGCCTGTGACAGCACACCCCCCACCCCAACACACACACAAACCCATCATTAAGCATCTTGCTGGGCTCTCCAATGTCTTGCCAGATATTCAAGAAGGTAAATATCCTCGGCTTATAACCTAATTCCATTTCATGCATACATAGATACAACTCGGGGGGGCACCACATTTTTTAAGAAGAACAGCTATCCTGTAGAAGGAGGAAATCTCTACTTTGGCTTGGAAATATACCAAGGGCTGTTCCCTTCAGAAATCACACCACCAGCAGCCATGTGGCTTGCAATATTTGAGTCACCGGCACAGCATATCAGGGGCAGGTGGCCTCCAGGGACACCTCCTGCTCATGGAGACCATACACCGGTGCAAGGACCTGCAAACATCACCATCTCTTCTGGGGGGCTGCTCCCACAGCGTGATGTGAAGACTGACTGCCAGTCCACAAGTTCATCAGCACCTCTTTGCACTCAGATAAGGAGTTTGTTCTGCTGACTTTCTTTTTTCCACGGCACGACTCAGGGAAGGGAGCTGCTGAGGGTCTTACAGACACACTCTGTCCCAGCAGACCCGCACTTGGGTACCACTGTTCTCGTCACACCCCAGCATCTGCGCACTTAACACAAGCTTGCAAGTTACGTTTATCTCATTTCTATTAGTTAGAGTGTTGTTTTGATTTTTAAATTATATGGTACTTACATTTCAGGATAGGATAGGGAGCATGACACAGTATATTATAAACAGGGAAACTGGGTCTGCAGGAGTTAGGAACCTCCCACTGCTGTAAAGGAGGAGAAGAATCATCTGGATCCAACCTTGAACACTGCCTTTCTAAAAGTACAGGGGAACCCATCAAAGCAGGGTGTGATTACCTGGGCTGTTCCAAGGTAACAAACCTAAATGAATCTCCTGGGGTATGTCCAAGAGGCCGTCCATCAAGGTTCTACAGTTTCACTTCATTTTAAAGTAGCAGAGAAAGAAAGAGGGACTGCCTCTCTTCCCAAATCTTAAGACAAGACTGCAGGAAGGGACTGGAAAAAGCCCCCTGGGACAAGCTCATTGGTCCTGAATATGCTTCTAAGCCATAACTGTGGGGCCACGGAGCTATGACACAGACCATATGGGTCCACAGAGGATATTCACAATCTGTCACTTACTTCTGAATCAAACATTCCCTGATACGTTTTGTTTTTAACTTAAATCTATTTTAAATACATAAAGTCTATATGTCATAATCAATATTATAACTAAAACCACATGGGGGATGTCTTGGACAAGCAGGACAGTTTGAACTTCCTTATTAAATCTGTCTTTATTTAGTCTCTTGGACTTCATGAATATACACCTAAAATTTCTTGTCCAGATTTCAGGCTGACACAGCTTACAATTAGAATGACTTGACCCCATCAACTATAATTTGATACATACAAACAACATTCATAAGAGCGAAAACTTTTCTACCAGGTAAATTGCTCTAAAGTCAAAACAGTTCTGTAAGTACAAGTGGTGATAAAGCAGCTATCAATTTCATTCTAAAGAGCTTATTCAGACTGACGGGACCTGTGCCCGTGTAAATTACCTGCGGTCAAGTCTACATGCAACCTCGCGAAAGCCCACACGACTGCAAGAAAGCAGGCGGGTGCAGTGCGGGGAGGTTCTTCCAGTCCTCACCAGCCTCTGCGCCTCAGAGCGCGGGGCTGAGTGCTGCTGTCCGGACACGGGCGCGCTCTCCCGCATTCCTGGGCCATCTGTCCTCTGGTTCCCAGTCCACACGCTGTCAGCCACAGGCCCACACACTCAGATCATCTGTCCACTTCAAAAATAGCTCCTGCTCAGGAACGCGGTGTGGACCTGGGGAAGACTAAGCGGGAAATAGTCTCTGGTTCTGGCCACTCTTCTCGTAGTCACAGCTGTCAAGAGGGGGCTGTGCCCTGACACACACACACACACCCGCCACAGCAGAGTGAAAACTCCGGGAGCAGAGAACTACATTCAAACACACAGTTTCCTCCCAAACCTAACCGGGTACTAATGAAAACAAACCCTTTTCTTCTTTTTCCTTTTTGGGGGTGGAGGTGGGGGTGGGGTTTCCTCCATTCAGCAATGGGCATCAGAAACCCGCGATTGTGGGGACAGCGCTCACTAACCTTCCCTCACACGGGCCCCCACCCTCCCTCTGAATTCCAGGGGAGCTCAGATAGCAATATTAGAAGCCTTGATTATGAAATACTTTGCTAACTATTAATATGAGCTGTAGTCGTCGTGAGTTTCAAATACAACAAATATATTAGCAACACTGGATTCCAATTTTACTCTTAGGAGATTTTTCCATCAGACTGAAGAACTAACTTTATTCTTATGCTGTAACTTCTCAATGGAGACTGAAGAATAAAGTTAAAATTGTTTCCCTAAATTTCCTATCTACACTAAACAAATCAGGTGTTAGAATCATATCATATGACTTAACCCTTTTAATGCAATTTCATCACATTCCAAACAAGGTGAAAACCATGCGGGGCTCTGGGCATCACACACACAGACACACACACACACACACACAGGTCTTCCTCTTGGCATCACACACACACACACACACACACACACACACACACACGTCTTCCTCCCCAGCCAATCCCTCAGAGGAAGGTGTCTGATGCTGGCCACTGCCTACAGAGCCCAGAGGAACACAGTCCTGACACAGATAGACACAAGAACATCCTCCCTGACCAACTGCATAAAACAAAAAAAAATCCAAGTATGCCACTTAGTAAAATAAATTGGCAATCAAAATCCACAAGTGGGTGGGCAGGGGGCTGGGGGGGGTGGTGGTAGCCAGCAATGGGGTCTCACGGGAATCAGTGATCCAGACAAGGATTCCACTTCACACAGCACCAAGGTTAAGAGGGTGTTGTTTCCAGACTTTCTCCTCGGGCCATGATTTATAGAAAACTTCCTCCTTTTAATTTTCCAAGTGGCAGTCTTAGAGTCAGTTCCCCTCCCTGGAGGCTTTAAAGGGAGAATGACCAGAATGCCTGAAATTCCTCAAGGATGCCAGGATGGAGGGGTGTGAGCAAAAACCTGGCCTGAACACTGAGAGCTTAAAGTGATGCAGGGACTCCTATTTCTGTCTATTTTCCCCAAAGGGTCTCAACTCTTGGCCTTCCCCATCCTGAGGACACTCACCCAGGCACCACACTCCCCTTCCTGACTCCTGCCCCTAAGCTTCAGGGATGTGGGAGGAGGCTGGCAAGAGAATTAGCCATTCCCTCTGGAGAAGGAGGGTCTCTGGGAACACCCCTGTGGTGCCTCCACTGCCTCGTGTCAGCCCCGTTAGAACAAGGCAGGGCCAAGGCACAGACTTGGTAGGTTAGTTGTTTCAAGGAAGACATCCCAATTCACCAGCTTCAGGGCCAATGTCAGACTTAATGCTCATGACTATTAGAAATCCTGTGGTTTACAGATATAGCCTCCTATAAAAATGTAGTTTGGAATAAACAATATTTTGCAGAAGGAAACTCTTTCTACAGACCCTTTCATCTGGATATGCCTGACCTCAAAAATTAATGCTGTGATTCCTGCTTTACTAACTTGGGGCGACCTAACCAGCCACCCCGGTGAGACTGCTCAGGACCAGAAAGCAGGAAGAAGCCGGCAGAGCCAAGTTTTCAACCTTCACAGGGTCTCCTTAAAACACACCTGAACTAGTAGCTGGCGAGTCTGGAATTTTATAGGAGAAAGGGCTAGAGGTTCTCCTCTCCTCAACTGCTGACAGCTGTCAGAGAACATCCTCACCCTCCACTCACCAAATAACCCAAGAGACTAGAGGGACTAGAACTTTCTAAGTGTCATGAAGCCCCACCCCACCCACTGGGAGGAGTCAGTCCAGTCTGAGGGTCTCTGCCCAGGGTCAATCCGGATCCCTCTGTACGTCCCCAGGGCTGGCCCAGAAGTAAACAGTGCCCTACCCTCCCTGACCACCAACCTCACCTGCCAACAAAGGTCCATCTAGTCAAAGCTATGGTTTTTCCAATAGTCACGTATGGATGTGAGAGTTGGACCATTAAGAAAGCTGAGCACCGAAGAGTTGATACTTTTGAACTGTGGTGTTGGAGAAGACTCTTGAGAGTCCCTTGCAACTGCAAGGAGATCCAACCAGTCAACCCTAAAGGAGATCAATCCTGAATATTCACTGGAAGGACTGGTGCTAAAGCTGAAGCTCCAATACTTTGGCCACCTGATGCAAAGAACTAACTTATTGGAAAAGACCCAGATGCTAGGAAAGACTGCGGGTAGGAGAAGGCGGCTACAGAGGATGAGATGGTTGGATGACATCAGTGACTCAATGGACATGAGTTTGAGCAAACTCCAAGAGATGGTGAAGCATAGGGAAGCCTGGCGTGCTGTGGTCCAAGAGGTCGTGAAGAGTCAGACACGACTGAGCGACTGAACAACAACAAACCATTTTGACCATGGTGTTACAGCCAACAACTCCACAGTGATTCTCAACAACTCAGTTAACACTTAAGGAAACTCAACGCTTTAGGTAATGAGTGGGGTGATGTCACACAGAAGCACAGAGCTGCCTCCAGGCTTCCATAAATTAAGCGAACTGCTAGGAGCTGTATAATGGACGCAATGATACAGCACAAGCCCTTCCTTTCCTAGAAATGAGGAAGCTGAGGCTAAAGATTTGAAAATCCAAAGACGGATGACAGCCGTTCATTTTTACAGGCTTTACTTGAAATGCACGCATGTCATATGCATTTAACATAATGTTTCAAACCTGACCTGTTCACACAGTTAACACTGGTAGGTTATGCTTTTCCTTCTTTTAAAAAGGGGTTGTACGTCCTGGTTCTCAATTCTTTATTATTCTTCCAAACCTGTAATTTCTATTTCCAGGTCAATAGTTATCTACTTCCAGGCCAGATCCTTTCATTTAGGGTCAAGTCTCCAGAAAGCAACTCAATGACATTCATGTATTTGTCAGCTGAAGTTTTTTCAGCTCTGAGATCCTTCTGCCATTTTTCTATAAAACTCATTTACTATTTGTTTTGTGTTGCTGACTAGCCACATATAACTCATCCATGAAGGCAAGTAGCCATCCATCCTTCCAAAGTGACTCTCCATCCTTTAAAAACTATGTAAAGTCAAAATGTTTCACATGATGCTAACATTACAGACTAGGTCATCCTCAGTGGAACTGTTAATATATTCTTCACTTTATTCTGTTTTCACTGAAAGACCACAGGTTAACTGAGCTACCCGCCACCCCTCACTCCAGGAGTAACCCAGTGTTGTAGAGTAATTTATAACTGATTAGTCTGCTCCATTTAAAAAAATTACTTTAAAAGACAAATGCTAAAAAATTCTACTTGAAACAAACAATACATATAAAGTTAATCTGAACATAATGTAGGGTTTTAGCTTCATGTACTTTCTTATTCTTCCACAAAAGTTTCTTCTTCCACAAAAAAAGTCAAGAAATGGAAAACAGACAAACATATGAAGATTAAACATGTAAATTTTCAAAACAGAGAGATGACTGAGATATGATTTAGTAGAATAGCAAAGAAATACAGCTGCAACCTCTAGTTTTGGAGAAAAATCTTTTACCTCCAAATACTACTTTTAGGCCAAATGTGGGTGCTGCCTTTATTCAGGTATTCTCTGGGATGTCAAGCAGAAGGAGTAAATAGCAAGTATAATCAGTTGCCAATCCGTGTCAAGGGTCTGGGTATACTAAGCACTGAATGCTCGTAAGAGAGCATCTTAAGAAGATGTGTATCTCTGTAATCCGACTGAGACTAAGACCAAAATTAGATGGGAATTTAAGTATAAAATGTCACACATTTTTACATCTGCCAGAGAGATAAGAAGAGACGATAACCTTCCAATTAAAAACATGATAACCTTCAAATTAAAAATAAAGTTCCTTTTTAAGGTCACAAAAAAATGCACAGCTACCCAGCACCAGCCCAGCTTCCTGGAAACATTTCCTCTTGTTCTCACAAATCCCACTGGATATAACTTCCTGTCTACACGCTATCAGCTCCACAGAGTTGCTGAGTTTTTTCATAAAGAAATTAAGATCAGATTAAGCAGTCTAAGAGTTGGCTGGCCCGGAGGCACCACCTGGGTCCAGAGTCTCTGCCTGATGGGTGGGAGACCAAGGAAATGCTGGAATGCAATTGCTGTCGCGCTGGAAGGCAGGACTGTTACCCCAGCAGCACGGCTGAGACCTGTGCATCCCACAGATGGTCTCAACTGAGCCCCAGCACCCCACGTATGACTCTGTTTACAGCATCTCCCTGGGGTCTCACACACTTGCATACATTCTGTTTAGCCACTCAGTATCTTCAAGGAAAGGGAAGGAAATACTACTTTTTCAAAAGAAAAAAAAAAAAAATCAGAGGGTCTGAAGTCTGGAAGCCCTCATAGAGCTAGATGCTGTCCTGTGACCCACACCCCCCCACCCTGTTTTTTTAAGGACAAAGCAGCAGGCCCAGCCGGAGAAGGCAATGGCACCCCACTCCAGTACTCTTGCCTGGAAAATCCCATGGACGGAGGGGCCTGGTGGGCTGCAGTCCATGGAGTCGCTAGGAGTCGGACACAACTGAGCGACTTCACTTTATTTTCACTTTCATGCATTGGAGAAGGAAATGGCAACCCGCTCCAGTGTTCTTGCCTGGAGAATCCCAGGGACGGGGAAGCCTGGTGGGCTGTCGTCTATGGGGTCACACAGAGTCGGACACGACTGAAGCGACTTAGCAGCAGCAGCAGCAGCAGGCCCAGCAAGTGAAGCCACCGTCTCGGATCCCAGAGCTGGAGGTGGAGCTGGACTGAAGGTCTCCTGCGGGGACCCCTCACCGCAGAGGATGGGCCTCCCAGCCCACCATCCACCTTTGCTCTCCCTTTTCTGATCTCCACCACCGCAGATCACAGAGGGCCTGGGGCTAAAAGGCCGCCCTAGAAACAGCAGTAACAATACCTGCCTCCAAGACAAAATGCTGTCATTTAACAATCCTTTTTATTTGTTGTCATCTAACATCCTATTTGTTATCTGTCATCTAACAATCCTATCCTGTCTCCTCCCTCCACAGGAGGGCAGCTCCCTCAATCAGAACTGTTTATCTTTCCCATCTCATGCCACCTGATTCCCACTCAGGAGGGAGGGCTGGCCCAAGCTTGGCCCTTAGCCTCTCTGAGACACCATGGACTCACCAAATCCAATCACTGTGGGTCCTTATTTGTCAAATGGCAGCGGGGGAGGGGAGCACTTTACAGAGTTGTTATAAGGTTTAATAGGCTTCCCTGATGGCTCAGAGGTTAAAGTGTCTGCCTCCAATGTGGGAGACCTGGGTTTGATCCCTGGGTCGGGAAGATCTCCTGGAGAAGGAAATGGTAACCCACTCCAGTATTCTTGCCTGGAGAATCCCATGGACAGAGAAGCCTGGTAGGTTACAGTCCATGGGGTCGCAAAGAGTCAGACATGACTGAGCAACTTCACTTTATAAGGTTTAATACATAACAGGCAAAATGCCTGCACAGGTCGTATTTCTGAAGGTGCCCACAGACCCCTGCCTGAGAAACACACAGACATTCGGTTGAAACGCAGATCCAATACCCAAGTCCTAGATTCTGAGACAGAAAGTCTGTAGAGGGGGCTGTGTTTTATTCAGTGCCCTGGGAAATTCAAATGCACACCCAAGCTTGAGACGCAGGCAGGGTAAAAGCTCCCCAGGATCTTGTTCAGCACAAAGTAGATGATTCACTTACTGGCTGGGGCACAAGCTAGACTGCAAACAACATTAAAGGACGCTGTGAGGAGGCGGAAGGTGGGGACACCGGCTATTCCACAGGCTTTCTAACCTGACTGACCTCTACCCACAGCAAGAAACACTGTTCATGAGGCAACCAAGTAAGAGCGCATGTGTCACACACACTGACTTCAGGCATGCGCGCCAAGTCACTTCAGTCCTGTCTGACCGACTCTGCAACCCCATGGACTGTAGCCCGCCAGGCTCCTCTGCCTATGGGATTATCCAGACAAGAACACTGGAGTGATTTGCCATGCCCTCCTCCAGGGGATCTTCCGGACCCAGGGATCGAACTCTAGTCTCTTTCGTCTCCTGCACCGCAGGTGGCTTAGCACCACTGGGGAAGACACGCTGACTTCACAGCCTCACAGAGCAAGCCTGGTATGTGCAGTGAGTGCGTATATTTTCTGCATTAATCTGTGCTGCTGCTAAGTCGCTTCAGTTGTGTTTGACTCCATGTGACCCCATAGACGGCAGCCCACCAGGCTCCGCCGTCCCTGGGATTCTCCAGGCAAGAACACTGGAGTGGGCTGCCATTTCCTTCTCCAATGCATGAAAGTGAAAAGTGAAAGTGAAGTCTCTCAGTCGTGTCCAACCCTTAGCGACCCCACGGACTGCAGCCCACCAGGCTCCTCCATCCATGGGATTTCCCAGGCAAGAGTACTGGAGTGGGGTGCCACTGCCTTCGCCGTCTGCACTATTCTAACTTTCAATTTTTAAAAGTCGCTGGTAACAACCTACTGCTTGGAAAATAACATTTTATTTTTTAAACAATACACAATTATTATCCTAACGGTTCTTGAGGTCAGAAGTCTGAGATGGGTCTCAATAGGCTAAAATGAAGATTATCAACAGGACTGTGATCCTTTCAGGAATTTCTCCAGGGAAATCTGTTTCCTTGTCTTTTTCAGGTTCTAGAGGCCAACAGCAATCTATCTTATTTCCTCCAGAAATGGTTCTTCAACATCAGTCCGGTTGTCACGTATAGATCCTGGCATGAACACAGAGCCCTAAGTCCTCTCCCCAGAGATTCAGGTGCCTCGCCTTGTAGGCTCCTCCTGGAAGGCACCTCCTGGATGCTGCTGCTGCAGGTCACCCCCGGCCCTCTGGGAAGGATGGCACAGCCCATGGACTTAGCTCAGTGTCACAGGGGAGGGGCAGTGAGGAGACCCACTGACACTGTCAACCCCCAAATCTGGAGAGAGTCTCCGAAGAGTAGAGCCTGGAACTGCCATCAGCTGGGAGGGCAGAATGCAAACAGAAGGGACTACGTTCCCGAGGGGGCTGATAGGGTGTTAGGGATGCTGTAAGAAGCAGAGCTTTCTTAGGCGCTGAACTGGGGGATAAAGACCTCTGGCTGAGCGTTCTGAATAACAAAGCCCCACTCACAGAAGCCAAAGGGGACTCTGGAAGGCCCTTTCCTACTCCAGATGGGGGAGGAGAGAAGAAAAACAATCGCTGGGTCAGCTTCTCCCAGAGCAAACCACGCCCACCACAAAAAAATATATATATATATACATATATATATATATATATATATACATATGAAAAGAAACAAATACTTTTCATTCCTCCCGGCCCACACACCCACCCAAGGCACCCGGTCCTAAAGGCTCCCCTAAAATCCTAGACGTACCTTCCCATCTAAGAGTCCCCAGCGCTGGGTCAACACACTGGTCACAACAGACTTCTACAAGCTCGGGGCTGCCTGCTTTCACCCTGGCCCAGGGTTCTCTCTTTCTGGATGGATTTGGGGGGGTTGGGGGGAGGAGGTGTTGGGGGTTGGAGAACAAGTCAGCTGACTCAGCGGCCCCCGCTGTGAGCACCCACCCCAAGAAGTGCCCCGGCCACAGTGCCCTCCCTAGGGTCCTGTCCCCGCCTCGGCCCTTCACATTAAGACTGAGGTTTTATTTTTCCGTGCAGGTGGCTGCATCCCTGTGTCCTCGGGAGACTGGCATCAGGACCCTCTGCGGATGCTCAAGCTCCACAGTCAGCCCTCCGTGACCCTGGTTCCGCATCCACGGATTCAACCAATGTAGATCGTGAACGACTTGATTTACTACTGAAAAACGTCTGCATGTAAGTGGAGCCGGGTGGTTCAAAATGTTGTTCGACAGTCAACCGTACTCTATTTTTTGTCTTTCGATACCACTTTTGTGATACAGCTGACTCTCAGAGAGTCACTTAGCTCAGATCCTTGGATGCTAATTGTTGGAAAGGTTAAGAATCTTTTCAGATTAAAAGATGTCACAATGTTGCTTTGGGGGGTCTTAATACCAGCCTCCTACGTGTGTCATTATGGGTTCATAATTAAATAATGAAAATTACTTTAACGATCATGAGACACTCCTCTGTCACAGGCCCCATCCTAAGCGCTTTACTCAGACAACCTCACTGAATCATCCATCTATCTTCCACTGTGGATCAGTTACCATCTGAGGCACAGAGAGGGCGAGAGCGAGCTGAAGATCACCCAGCATGAGGCAGGGAGCTAGCACCCTGAGCACCCAGAACGCTTGTGTCCATTCTTCTGCTTTTCTTTTTTTAATGCATATTTACATCTTTACTTATGTAATCTACCAAAGGACGAAAATGCCAAGTGCCCTTTATTAAATAGTATGCTTATGTTCCTTTCAATTTCTTTCTGAAGCTGGTGGCCTTCTTTACTTATCAAAAGTCATTTTAAAATCCAATCTGCTTGGAGAAGGTAAACAATAATCTTTCCCCTCCCCAAGAGACATAAATTACAGTTATACTAAAAATCAGCTGATTAAAAAAACATCTTTATTCCTTTAATAAGAAAAGCAGTCTTGTTTCTAAAAGTTATTGAGTGTTTTTTAATGTCTGATTTCAAACATGTGAAATGTTTTTCCTTTACTGTTTTCCCAAACCTCAGACTCCAAACCTTAGGCTAACATTATTAGCATTGGTAACATAAAAAACAAGATACTTTCAGATTTCTCAGTGAGAAACCGCACAGTCATGTCCATGCGTCCCACAGGAAGAACCAGGACCCTGACCGGTGTCGAGGCCACCTTGCACGCCCCAGCTTCAGGAATGGGACCCGTGTTTGAAATAGCTGCTCGTGGTTTTCCTTTACCATTTTCTCGTTAACTAGGTCAAGTGTGCCCTTGTCATCTTTCAGAAAAGGCAACTCTCCTGTAAATGAGAAATTTGATTTTAACAGCTAAGCATGTCTGTGACTGAGCAAACTGCCCTGGCGGTGGGCTGCCTGGGACACCACCAGGACCCAGTCCCTCCGGCAAACAGATTCTACCTGGGCGTGTGGGGAGGAGGAAGAGATGCTGACACGTGGCATTAATGATGCTCTCATTCATCCTGAGAAGGGGAGGTAGGGAGGTGACTGGAAGGGCCGCACCCAACGGTAAGAGGGGACCCCCAAGGGTGCATCTTGAGATGCAGCTCCGTGATTCCGTCCTGTGTGCTCCCTGGGGACCGCAACAGACAGGGTCACACACCTGACAGAGTGCACCCGGAGTGGCCGGGTGCAGCGACCACCCTGTACAGGGGGGCTAGCGTTTGGGGTTCTGCTTCTGTTGGCTCTGCTTGCTTAGCTGCTTCAGTCGTGTCCGACTCTCTACGACCCCATGGACCTTGGCTGGCCAGGCTCCTCTGTCCGTGCAATTCTCCAGGCAAGAATACTGGAGTGGGTTGCTATTTCCCTCTCTGTTTATTGGCTCTAGGTAATTTTAATAACAAACACCTACTTCAAAGTGGGAAGAGTGGAGGATGTTGCTTTTTAGTCACTAAGCATGTCCAACTCTTTTGCCACCCCATGGACTGCAGCCCGCCAGGCTCCTCTGTCCATGAGATCTCCCAGGAAATACTGGAGAGAGTTGCCATGTCTTCCTCCAGAGGATCTTCCTGAGCCAGGGATGGAACCCAAGTCTCCTGCACTGGCAGGTGGATTCTTTACCACTGAGCCACCAGGGAGCCCAGTGGAGGACAGTGGATACCTACAGGAGAAAAGAGGAGTTGGAGGACCGCAGGGGTCCCCCCACCACCTCACAACCACACCTGCTTCTCAGTGGGCACGTCCAGGCCTCTGCACCCGCTCCCTGGAGCCGGAGGTCCCCGCGGCCTCTGCGTCCCAGGGGGTATCTGGTGGCATCGGAGGGTCTTAAGAAGGGTGGCCCAGCAGGAGAAGCCGGCTCTGGGGGCGGGCTGCCTGACTCCAATGCTTGCTCCCCCTGCCCAGCCTTGGAACCTCGGCTGCCACCCCCCAACACACAAGGTTATCATAAGGATTTGATCTCGTAAAACAAATGAAATACAAAGAAAAGAGGAAAAAGCGCTGACCCAGTTCAGGACACACTCAGGTAGTATCCCCCAATGACAGAATCATGTTAAAAGATAAACAAGCCAATTTATATACCTGTTCCCGTTTTAGCACACACTAAAAGGAACTGTACAGACAGTGCATGGTATGTCAAATGATACAATGGGTGTTTAAAATCCAAGAGGTATGGCTGGAAACTGCCATACAGAAGTCTACAGGATACACTGAAAGAAAAGCTCCTCCATCATCAAGATACCTCGGTGTCAGTAACAGGACAAGAGTTCAGGAACAGAGATTATTTATAAAAAGCCATCAATATTCCAACAACCATTCAGTTCTCTGAACAGGTGGGGTGTCTGACACGAACTCCAGCCATCCAGAAAAAGTGATGCAAATACAAGAAAGAAGATAAAAATCACCTTGTTGTCTGAAGCACCTTTTCAAATAATCATATAATTAAGTGGGGATGCAAGACTTGACACCAATGACTGGACAAGTAGGACCCTGAGGTCAACACTGGACAAAAGCTAATTCACGTGCACCAGGCCTGTTTGTAAATTTTAGAAGTGTCTGCAGTGTTTCCACAGTCAAATCAGATGATAGGGCAGACTCAGAGAACCCTGACAAACGCAGGGAAGGAAACACATTTCTACAGGTTTACTGAGACAATGAAAACTCATGGTCACAATCTGAACAGCCAACTGAGCTTGCACTGTGTGCCTGGTTCTGCATGGATTATCTCACCGAAGCATCAAGATGACACTGGGAAGTGGTTACCATTCATCACTCCCAGTTCAGAGAGAAGGTAAATCAGAGGTCCGAGACCTCTGATTACAAGGTGATTACAAGACCTCTGATCAAAGTGGACTCCAGAACACAAGTTCTTAATCACTGAAGTGTAAATAAACAAAAAATGACCAAACCAGCATAAATTAATGACCGGTTCTTCCCACTAGTGTCTTGCCTCAAACCCAGTTGTCTATTTAGGAAGAATAAGACCAATGATGTGGTTTCCCAATTTCCTCATACTTCTGGGGAGAATTTAACTCATGTCACTGGTGTGAGTGCAAATAAAGATTTGTGCACACAGATGAGATCACACACTTCCTGAGGTCACTGGGTCAGAGTTTGAGAGACCTTTGGGGTCATTTAGTCAAGTCTTCATTTTATGGATGAAAAATCAAAGTTCAGAGAAGGTGAACAGCGTTCTCCAGGTCACATGTAGAGAATCCAGATCAAAACAAAGAAGGTCAAGAGGGAAAAGAAAATAAAAATTTTAACACTAGCACATTCACTAGTAAAACATAAAAACATAATAAAGTGCAATACATTTCTAGGCTGTTTTACTTCACATAAATTCATTTCTCTGGTCTTACTATTGAACCAATAAGCATTCCAGCTACTTTATTGTAAAAGAAAAACAAAAACAAAACATCATGCTGCTGATCTGAAATCAATGAGAGGCAAAATGATCTGAGACAGGACGTGTTTCATTGCCTAAGGTCAGAAGCAGACAGAACATTCCCTCGTCTATACACATACATCGACTCATGTCACAGACAAATCAATGAGACCCTATATCATCCAACTGAAATATAACACTCATTTTAATCCATCCATTAAAAGATCATTACTCGAAATAAGGTGACAATAGAATTGATTTCTGATTTGTATTATAATAGGTTTTCATCCCTTCTGCTGTGTTCTTTCACCCTTTCTAGTGAGCTATGGCAGATACAGACTTTAAATAATAGATTATTTGTAACTTTTTCAAAAAGCTGTGTGTGGGGGTCAGGTCAACCTGTATTTCCCAATCACCCTGAGACCAGCCCATGGGCTTTCAGGAGACAGAGTGATGGCGGGGCCTGTTGAGCTGGCCAGCAGTGTCCGTGTGGCCCAACACCTCGAAGACTAGGACCAACAGCCTCAGTTTCCCTGACTGTGGAACGAAGCATGAGAGATGCATCCTCCTGGGGCCCTGCCTAGGTGAGCCACAGCATCACCTTCCTGGAGACACGGAGGTTCTTCTCATCGTGAACACCAAGGCTTGCTGGTCTACCAAGTTAGCCAGAGGACCCCAACACCAGTAAGTCATGGCCCGCCTTCACGGCCTGTCCGTCTCTAGTTTTCTATACGTGTGTAACGGAAATAAAAAGGGAACTGCCGCTTTCATGGGAGCACACTACAGATTTACAGCCCATTCTGAGCTAGTCTGGTGCTCATCTGACCGCGTCCTCTTTCTCAGCGCCACCACTAGTTTTCTTGGTTGGTTCATTTTTAACCAAGTCAGTTAAAGCAGAAAGCCATTATAAGGACACATGTTAAAAGATTCTGTCTCTGTCCTCCTCCTGCTCAGTACAACACAACGCCAAGTCCACGTTAAGAGGCCGGCCCCCCTGCTGTCATCTCTGGGCCCGGGCTAAGGTCTTTTCTCTGAGTATGAATCCCTGGATGGGACGTCTTCATAGTCCTACTTGCATAAACCCTAATATACCAATCCGGGTATTCATCCTTAAATTAAGCTGGGATATAGAGTCATTCCAGAAGAAATCTAAGGGCAAAATGCTTACAGATATTTACAAAAATTTCCTCTTTTTACAATGGTCTCTCCCACACTCGATATGACAGTTCACCTTAAACGCACTGCCTTTATCAAGTCTTCCCATATCATTCATTTTAGCTTTTACAGAAATCTTTTCTTTTCCCACTCATGTCTCAAACACTTAGATAACATTGAATTATATATACTGATAGCAAAAGTACCCCTGACATAAACAAGTTTGGAAACAAACATGGCTTAAGTGCACTATGCAACCAGTAAGAAGAGCCCAGTGCCCTGGCCTGCTAAGCTACATGCTCTCCTCTGCCAGCAGCCAGTCAACTACAGGTTAATATATATTTTCAAGGAGGAGCTGGGGTGGGAGGGAGGAGGAGGAGGAGATGAGGGAGGAACAATTAAAAGGGGGAAAAAAATGTATTTTTCCCTTCCTCTTCATTGCACTCACAGGCATCTTTCTGCCCCAATTTAAATTACTGATATTTTTAAGTACAAAGCAGGCTAGTTTTCCTCTCATCCTTATCAGTGGTTGTAAGGTTATCTGCACAAAACCAACAGCTAGGAGGGGGAAGAGGCTCTGACCTATTCTGAATCCCTCCAACATATACACTCATTGTTCCTCAAGGTCTCAAACCTTTCTTGTGCTTAGTTGCTTAGTTGTGTCCTACTTTTTGCAAAACCCCCTGGACTGTAGCCCACCAAGCTCCTCTGTCCATGGGGATTCTCCAAGCAAGAATACTGGAGTGGGTTGCCATGTCCTCCCCTCCAGGGGATCTTCCCAACCCAGGGATTGAACCCAGGTCTCTGGCACTGCAGGCAGATTCTTTACCATCTGAGCCACCTAGGAAGCAAACCTTTGTTAGAGGCAATACATTTTTTATCAGTAGATCCGCTCATCTTGGCTCCATCACTCACTCACTGTACACTGCTTTCATCATTCTAGCATGTCCCTTTAGGTTTCTTTGATTCCTAGAAAAAAGCGAACCGGTATGAGTCCTGCACAAATAAAAGACAAGAGACTCACTTTCTCAAAATTCCAGGCCCAAATAAAATTCAAACACAACATGTAAATTCAAAATATAAAGCGGAGGGGTTTCAAACCCTCTTTTCCTGGCTACGCTAAGCAGACTTTACCCTGGTCAGAAGGGGACCAATTGTTTTGTTCTCCCAATCATTCAGGAAAATTAAAAATTAGCTCTTTCTTTCCTCTTCAATCATGCCAACAATTCTTACCTACCTGTCCCAGCCCTTCTGTGGGCATTTCTGTTACGTGTAACTGGCCCAGGCCAGCATTTAAACCTTGAACAGGCTTCGTGAAACACCCTGCCTGCCTGAAACGTGTTCAACGACAACAGTGCAAATGTGTGTCCGAGCGTGCATGCAACTGGACTCATTTTACAGACTCACAACTGTGCACAAGTTCTCACGAACAGTCACTCCTTTTGAGGTGAAGGTAGGAGAAGGCCAAACCAAGGGACAAGGTCAAAAATTTATTTTAAAAATATTAAGAACAGATGTCATCTTTGACATATAAAATATTATAAGCAATAGGAGTACATGTAGCAAGCAAATTTTCCTTTAAAACAAGTTGTTCAAAATTGCTTTTATTTTTCAAATATTTAAAATTTTGTCTATTTTAATATCAACTTTAAAAAAAAATCACTGTTCTTCTTCTGTAAGTAATCGATATCTGTGCATCCCACATTCAAATACTAGATTATGACAGTGAAAATCTCTTAAAGGTATAAAGGCTGGAGCCAATCAGAAGGAAAAGGGTTCTGCTCTCCTTTTTCTCCTAGTCATGGATTAAGGACTATACTGATAATATCAAGCATCTTCCTACAGAAATAATGCTGCATTATTAATTTCCTCTACTCTGACAGTAGAGGAAAAGGTATCAAAAGTATCTTTGTATGTTTCATGGTAATTCTGTTTTACTTCCAGGAATCGTGTACCAGTCTCCTCTACACACAGGCACACCACCTACTTAGTATTCAACAAATAATGTGCAGACAGGGTGCTTTATTCAAGCAAAAAGCTGTCTAAGGATATGTTAGTCACTCAGTCATGTCTGACCCCATAGACTGTAGCCCATCAGGTTCCTCTGTCCATGGGATTTTCCAGACAAGAATACTGGAGTGGGTTGCCATTCCCTTCTCTAGGATCTTCCCAACCCAGGGACTGAACCCAGGTCTTCTGCACTGCAGGTGGATCCTTCAAGGTCTGAGCCACCAGGAAAGCCCAGGTAAGGATGAAGCCAGTACAACTCTGACCCTCTTCAAATTTAGCCAAATCAGAAAACTGGGAAATTCCACCCTGGCCTAGAGAAGCCGGCCCTCTGTGCCAGGTGGAGTGTAACTCTCCCAAGGGGCCACCAGCCCACCCAAAAGCGGGGCGGGACAGGGGCCATAGGACACCTTGGGTAAGGAATCTTCCACCCTCAGAAACCTGGACCATCTATTTCTAACCGTCTCCCTCTGAGCACTCAATAAGCATAACTAATACATTTGAGCAACTACTGTATATTCATCTACGTATTCCTCTTTATACTTTTAATTCCACTTAGAAGCTTTTTCCCTCACAGTACTGATTTGATCAGAACACTAAAACAGCTCCATATTCTGTGTCTTACACACAAATCTATTTAAGAAATGTTTTAAAAATCCTATCTGTATTCGATCTAGCCCAGAAGACGTAGGTGACCAAAAGACCTAATTTCTAAAGCAGAGATTTTATATTTACAAACAAAAAGGAACTTTGTATAACAGAGTTTGCAAAGGAAAGTGCTATATACACTTCAGCTGGTAAAGGCTTATTTTAATGGTTTAATCTTTGAGACACATGACAAAATATTCCACTGTTTCAGATTTTAGGGGCTTTCCAGGTGGTGCTAGTGGTAAAGAACCTGCCTGCTAATGCAGGAGACGGAAGAGATCCCTGGGTTGAGAAGATCCCCTGGAGGAGGGAATGGCAACCCACTCCAGTACTCTTGCCTGGAGAATCCCATGGACAGAGAGGAGTCTGGTGGGTTACAGTCCATGGGGTCGCAGAGCTGGACACAACTGAGCGACTAACACCAAAGGGTGTTTATTAGCTCTAGGGCCTGTAGTCTGTAGAGACAGAGTTTAATTAGCTGCACTGGCAAATAGGCATAAAGATTCTTGTAGTGTCATCTACCAAAGCAATATGTAAGTTTCACCCTCAATGGTCAATGATCCACGACTGGTTTAACACATTATGGTACAAACACTGGAAGAGTAAGCAATCATTTACAAATGATGATCCTACACTGACCTATCTGACAGAAAAAACAATAGAATAAATGACAGAGAATTGCTTCAAAGCAATCCAACTGACAGGGAACAGAAATGAACTAAGACAAACCGTGAAATGATCGCTGAAGCCAAGTGATGAGTACATGGGTGGTCACGACCAACTCTATTTTTATGAATGCCTAAAATGTTTCAATAAAATTTTTAAGATCTGATGGCCAAAACAGTTCCTAACATAGAAAGGTGTTCGTGATATATTCTTTAAAACACATCATGAGGTGTTTCAGTGAAGTGAAATTTATATATCCTAAAATTCACTCATTTGAGCACTCAGGATGTTGTGATCAGAACACCTAAATGTGGCCACTTGGGTCTGCCAAGTTAGACCCTGAGACCTGAAAATAATTTACCATGATTGGTCCTCAGTTTCCTCTTCTGGAAAATGAGTATAACATCTACTTCTCAGAACTGCATAAAACAGCAAACGGGAAAGGGTTTTCCAAGTTGCAATTTGTCAGATAAATTTTGACTGCACCATTTCCTAAACTATTTACCCATTTTAAGTAGACTGTTCAATGAGTTTCAGTAAATTTATAATTGTGCAACCACCATCCCCATGCTTCCCAGGTGACAAAGTGGTAAAGAATCCACCTGCCAATGCAGGATACTTAGGAGACGTGGGTTTGATCCCTGGGTCAGGAAGATACCCTGGAGAAGGAAATAGCAACAGACTCCAGTATTTTTGCCTGGAGAATCCCATGGACAGAGGAGTCTGGAGGGCTACAGTTCATGGGGTCAAAAAGAGCTGGACACAACTGAAGTGACTAGCATGCACACACATCATCCCCATGAATTTTAGAATACTTACAACAACCCAAAATTTCCCTTGCGCCTCTCTGCAGGCAGTCCTGTCCTACCCCTAGCGAAGGCAACCGCTGACTGCCTTCCATCTTCTGCCTTTTCTAGAAATCTCACACAAATGGAATCACACAATATGTAGTATTTAGAGTCTGGCCGCTTTCTCTCATTGAGGGTCACCTTTTGTGTGGCATGTGTCAGAAGTTTGCTCCTCATTGGGGAATTGCACTGTATGGATATGACACACCACATCTTGTCTATCCATTCACCAGGGATAGACATTTAGACTGTTTCATTTCTGGCTATTAGGAGTAATGCTGAACATCTGTACAAAAACCTCTGCGTGAACATATGTTTTTACTTCCCTTGAGGCAGATACCTAGAAGTGGAATTGCTGGTTCATGTGGAAAACGTTATGTTTAACTTTTTAAGAAACTGCAAACTGTTTTCCAAAGTGACTGTATAATTTTACATTCCCACTAGCAATTCATAAGGCTTCTAGTTTCTCCACATCCTCACCAACACTTGGTAGTGTCCATCTTTTCATTATAGCTCATTCTAAAAGATGGGTAGTAGTATTTCACTGTGGTTTAAATTTGCACTTTCCTAGTAACTAATGATACTGGACATTTCCCCATGTGTTTATTTGCCCCCCCATATATCTTCCTTGCTGAAGTGTCTATTCAAATCTTCTGCTCATTTTTAGTTTAGTCATTTTCTTACTACTGAATTGTAAAAGTTCTTCATCTAATCAGATTCTTTATGGGATATGTGACTTACAAGTAGTTTCTCCTGATCTGTGACTTGTATTTTCATTTTCTTAATAGCATACTATAAAAAACAAACTTTTAAAAATTTGATATTCAATTTATTGACTTTTTCTTCTGCTGTTCATGCTTTTTTGTATCTAAGAAATCCTGCGGAACCCTGAAGCACAAAGATGTTCCCTTATGCTGTCTTCTGGAAGTTTTACAGTTTTACACTTAGTTTTGTGATACGTTTCCATAACTTGTTCCTTGGTGGAGAGGGAAAAAAAAAACAGTAATAAATTAGTATCACTAGTAATAAAAGTAGCAGTAAACTCCTTTAAAAATATGATTACATATGCTTCTATATAAAGGCATACAAACACAAAGAGAAAAATGTAAACCAAAACACCAGATAAGTACTTGTATTTCAGTGAGTTTTATTTTTTATTTTTTGCAGTACTTAGGAATAACATATAATAAAGCGGTTTCAAAATGCTACATGCCAAACTGTAGGCTTCGTCTCACTCAGACAATGAATATGTACTTTAGTCCTGCACTAACTACACAAAGGTATCATCAAAATGCAATGACAAATTTCAGGAGCAGGCAGCCAAGTGTCAGGCTGTATGTATGCCACGACGGAAGCGGCAGCCAGAGACATCCTTGAGGTTTAGGAGGATGTGAGGAAAGGAGGCTGCCGAGCCCTCGGAGAGCCTCCTGGTTAGAGACAGGGACGAGGTAAATTTCTGGAGAGGAGCAACATCTGGACAGTCTGGCCTCAAGTTCAGTGCAGAGAATACCAAGTGCCCAAAACCAGAGCAAAACATCTGGAGGAGCCCAGCAACACCTTTAATTGTTTTAAAGAAGCTTCTTTTTCTAACAAGCATCTTGTGTGGGGGGGGAGGGGGGGGAAGGCATGTTCTAGAATGCTAGTAACTGGTTTACGTGGTGTTTTTAACAACACAGTGGCCAGATAACAAAAATTAATGAGTATTGTGGAGTGTGGTATGCAGTTCTTCGCAAATTAAGTTTAATTACAACAGAAAGATGTCCAGTTCTCGCCAGAAGCTTTTAACCTTCCATCCGTGGCCAATAAACTTTAGAAACAAGGCAGGCCTTCATTTTGAACCAAATGTAATGAACAATATATTTGATCGTTAAGCCAACTTCAGGAACCCACTCCTGTTCAGAGCTGGGAGTGTTTCTGAGCCAAAACGGGAGCCGCTTCACCGTGCTGATGAGCTCTGACTTGCTGCTTCTCTGGATAACAAGCTCTACTTTCCAGAGAACTTCCGGCCCACGCGAGAGCAGCCCAGGGATCGCTCCGCCCGCCCCGCGTCCTCGGAGCTCAGGCCCTGGAGCAGACACTTCCGGCAGCTGCGGCTTACACACCCCGGTTCTTTGGCTTCTGGCAATCGCTGAGAAATCAGGACAACAAAACCTTGTGTCCTCCTAAATCCGGGGGCCCTTCTTTGGGACCACAAATCCTGAAGTCGGTCTCTACTGTGGCCGCGGGCGGGCACAGGGAGCAGGCAGAAAAGGCGGGCCTGCACCTGCAGAAGAGTGACTCCCGGCCCCAGGCCTGCGGCGAGCCTGACAGTGATCACTAATAAAACCCAGACAACGCAGACGCGGTGCGGGCGTGCTGGAGGCACCTGACAGGATGAAGTGCCTTCGTCATCACAACCTGCCTCTCTGTGCTCTTATCGTCCCCACTCGACAGTGGGGAAACTGAGGCAAAGCGAAGTGAATGACCTGCCCCGGTCAGAGCCTCTCCCTCCCAACCAGCACCCTACTGGTCGCTGCCCGTCCTACACTGTCGCTGTCGTTTCACTTCTGTGTCTGAAAAGCGGAGTGACATTTTGATGGGAAGAGACCAGCTGACGACAACAGTCTGGGTTCAGACCGCCCCTTCCCCGAATCTTGTTTGGAATGGCATTTTTATCGTTTGTTTCTCCAGATCTCCATTCAATTAGATATTTTTCACTGAACTGGAGGGCACTTAGACGTACACCATGCTGCCCCGCGCTGACCATACATTGATCGTCCACCTCTCCTGGCCCCAGGGGCCAGGACCCTGCTTCCCATAAGCTGCCGACCCTCCTGAGACTAGGACAACCTCCTCTGAGCGCCCCCCACAGGGCGGGCAGCCCAGGGCCCCACACCCGTCACGCTCGGCTCCCAGACTCCGGATGCAGTGAACAGACGGGCGGCGCCTCCAAGGCGGCCTTTACCGCGTGAGGTCAAGGCGAAGCTGAGCAGTAGCGCAATCGCTGATGACACTTCTTTGGCTTCGAACAAGACACACCATTCCAAACAAGCATGTCCCAAGAAATAAAATGTATAGGCGATTTTTAGACGTCTACCGCTAGTGGAAGCTCTAATACCTTTATCAAACTCTAGAAAAACAAAAAACCTTCACTGACAGTTTTTTGTCCTCTCGTCAAGATCTAGAATCATTGAAGACATCCTCGAGGCCCCGCAGAGAGCACAGCAGCATCAGTGGCAGGTGCCCTCTAAGATGCCACATCACCAGACAGAAACAAAACGAGAAAAAACGACGCATTCTATGGGGCCATCAACCCGAGCTCACTTTCCTTCCCGGGTTTTGCCCACCCCTTCTTGTGCTTCTCCAACGGGCACCAGCCTGCGCCCGGCCCCCTCTTACCACCCGCTACGGAGAGTCCCTCCCACCCGGGGACAGCGCCCCACAGACGCTCCCACGGCGGGTGGCTCGGGGTCCTTCCACAGGTCCCTCACGTGCTTGAGGACACTGAGAAGCACCCTGGATGGATAAAAGAATTATTAAAAAATATATATATATATATATCACATTTTGTACTAAGACTATAGAAAGGGAATTTGAATACAATACCTCTGTCTTCATTGTATCATTCCATTATAATGAAATCCATATCATTCCATTATAAGTACAGAACCAGAAATAGCTGACCAGGAAGCTTGTTCTGTGAAACGTCACCCCTCCGCCACGTGATTCTGAAGAGGACTGTCAGAACTAAGATGACTAAGAAGATGTCTGCAAGGCAGTCCTTGGCCCGGGTTGGGGGAGTGTTTCTGGAAACAAGGAATGAAGCTGTTTATTTTTCCTTTTATTAGTATCTACTTTTTTAACAGAGATGCCACAGTGAATCGTCCAGCACGGTTACCTTCAAAGGACTCACCCTGGGGTGCTGCAGACTTACTCCACCACGCACTCCGGAAACGCTGCCAGTGCCCAAAGGCAGCCGGAAGCTCTTTTTTGAAAATGCCCACATAGGATTATTTTCAAATATCTTTTGATATGGATTTTTCCAAATCTCCTATATATGTTATCACACTTTCATAATTTTAAAAATAAAAAAAGAGAAAACTGACTGCCCACAATGTGCCTGTGGCACACTGCCTGGAAGATTCTCGACTCTGCACTGTCATCCTCTCACAGCAGGGCAGAAGTGGGGAGCCAGTCAGTCATTCGCTGCCACACAAGGGTGAGGGGAATGAAGAAACCTGGTTACGCCATTTTTAAAAAGAACAGACCTAGAATATCAGGGGTCCACCACGTAACAACCCACTCAAAACAACGAATTCTGGTTTCTCATGACTCTGTGGGTTGACTGGGTGGTTTTTAAAAATTATAAAGAAAGAAAATTATAAATGACTGGAACCGACATACTGGTATTCACAGCAGGAAACGCTGATATTGAAAATTACTTCAACTTGCCTATAGGGCCTAAGAATAGCCTAGAAATGTCAGTTGGGCTGGCCTTACATGTGACTTTCATTTTCATTGTTTTTCCTGAAACTGTCAAAACGAAGTAACCACGATCAGCACTCAGGCCCACCTACACTTCTGGACCCAGATTTTCAATGTTCTGTGTTTCTGCTTTAATCTAATATAGGTCTTACAATCAATACTTTAAGAAAAATGAACAAATTATTCAGAGTTAGTAAGTGAGCAGAACTAATTTATTAGTATTTTCAAAGTAAATCTGACTAAGCAAAATAATAAAAAGAGCCTCCGCCTTTATCCAAGAAAGGGATCCTCTCAGACCATATCTCCTCTACCCTCCAGGAAAAGGTTCTGTTGTCAGAGCAATTACACCTAATCCTCAAGGTTAACAAGTACTACAAGCAAACACGCTTAAACAGGATGTGACCTGAGCAAAGTGTTACAATAAAAACGCAATGCATTCACCTGTAGTCAATTCAGTGTTAGACGTCCAATTTAAAAGCACAATTTAATTTGCAAATACTGCTATGGCTTAGGTACACTTTTAACACTTATTATACTTTGGTTGTATAGTAAACAGAAGCAAAAATCTTAAGTTACTCCAAAACATAAATGCAGAGCAGAAATAAGTTTATAATTATCTTTGAAAGAATGATTTTTTTCAAAACACCATTTAATGTGGAAAGAGAATTTTTAGCTAACTTTGAAAAAGCAAATCTCAGTCATTTAATAAAAGAGAGGAAAAACTGACTTATAAATGGGCAATCTGTCCATACGCTGGAACTGAAAATATTATCTCCCATCAGTTCACCACACCAAAGCAGGCACTGAAAGGAGGCACTCTTACTGGATGAATGGCCTTACTATGCACTGTGAACCCCAAGCCCAGTATCTTTCCTCTTATTGGAATTAGATGCGCCTCCCGCAACAACTCTACAGCTGGTAGGTCTTTCAATCTCTGCCTGCAGATCCAGGCACCAGTTCTGTAGCTGACCTGGGGCCAAAGAGGAAAATGCTAAACCTAAGCCACTTAAGTCGATCGTATTTACTGGACAATCACAATAATACTGGATGTGCCCTGGGAGTCCAGATATGAAATACAGATGTTTACTCCCTGCCTCCAGAAGAATACTCACCCTCCGGGGAGACTGAAATAAAACCTATCATTAACACAGTAAGTATTTGATTTGACAAGCACACTTAGAGATTAAGGACAGGATCCTGTAAAGTGTCTAAGACAGTCTCCAAATCTGAGGGGTCAAAGAAATCTTCTTGCGGCAGGGGACATTTGAGCTGTGACCACCTAAGGATGGGGAAGGAGGGGGGAGGGCGTTGGGACCCTGAGAAGGGCAGGAGCGTCCTTCACAATCAGAATGAAGGCACCAACTGATGGCAGGGAAGGGAGGGGTGAGGCAGGGCCAGCTGTCTGGGTGACAGTATGCAAAGCCCCTTGGACACACTGTCTGGTCCTCCCCCACTATGGAAGGCCAGAAGCCAAGGTCAGAACCGGGGCTTGGGGCTGGGGCACTGCTATCATGACCCTGCTCTGGTCAATGGAGGACTGTGCCCTGACCCCTAGATGATGCCATCGCATGGAAGTGAAGTGAAAGTCGCTCAGTCATGTCCGACTCTTTGCAACCCCATGGACTGTAGCCTGCCAGGCTCCTTGGTCCATGGAATTCTCCAGATAAGAAAGAAAACTGGAGTGGGTAGTTGTTCCCTTCTCCAAGGGATCTTCCCCACCCGGGGACAGAACCCACATCTCCCGCATTTCAGGTGGATCCTTTACTGTCTAAGCCACCAAGAAAGCCTAAGAAAACTGGAATGGGTAGCTGTTCCCTTCTCCAGGGGATCTTCCCCATCCAGGGATAGAACCCACATCTCCCGCATTTCAGGTGGATCCTTTACTGTCTAAGCCACCAAGGAAGCCTAAGAAAACTGGAGTGGGTAGCCTATCCCTTCTCCAGGGGATTTCCCTGACACTGGGATCGAACAGAGATCTCACACCGTAGGCGGATTTTTTACCAGCTGAGCTACCAGGGAAGCCCTCTATCTCAAGGTGGGGGCGGGGAGGGGGGACCTCCTAATCACAGCTGCTGACTCAGGCTCCCCAGCGTGGGCTACATCCTCTCCCTCAAGTCTGTCCTGACCCATGCCTTCTCCCCAACTCTCTTTCTGGGCAAGGGTGCAGCACTGCATCTAACTGAAGAAACCAGATCCAGCCAGGGGAAGGGTCAGGCCAAAGGAAAAACACACTTCCAGACGCCGGCTCTGCTGAAGACCAGCAAAGCTCGGTAAGTGATGTGACATCCTGCGCTCAGTCTCCTCCTCCTCCTCAGGGCTGGCAAGGGAAGGAGGGGCAGGGACAGAAGAAAAGAGCGGGTAACAAGCTCACACAGCGCCACAGCCCAGCTGGCTGCCCAGATCCCTGCTCCCTGAGTCGGTCACTAGAATGACCTCAGGGCTGAGGAAATAATCCTTAACAACGACAGTCTCTTCTTAGGAAAAGAAGCTGGAACTTGTTTTCTTGTCTGAAGACAGCATACCGTTGTAATTTTCCAAGAACTAATAGGCTTAAATCATTCAACAAAGAATAATATTTTCTTGAAAGCAGATAAAACGGCTTTGTGTCTATCCAAAAGACACCGCTGAAAAGACTATTTAGCAATTCTGCCTTAATCCAGAATCTAAGAGTACTGAATATTTTTTAAATCAAGGCAAATTTTAATAATATAAATACCTCACAACTGTCTTTAATGGAACCTAGAAATATGAAAATTTAACACCCTCAGTCGCAGGTCTGGGGAAATACTTTTCAGAAAAAGACTTTTTGACAGTCTTTAATAAACTGAAAGGCGTGTGTGTGTGTGTATATATATACATATACTGAAATGTACATATATGTATGTATATATAAATATACGTGTGTTTGTGTGTGTGTATGTATGTATATATATATATATATATATATATGCTGAAAATGAACTCTCTTGCTACTATTCACAGAGAATTGAGTCTGACTGGAAGAATAAGTTTTAAAACTAACTCCTGTTTGGGTAAGGAGGTCCCAAGGCACCCATTTACTCCACAACCACCAGTCTGATTCCTGAGGGGTCTGAGGTTACTTACAGGTATAAGCAAAGGTGGTCTTCTGCTTTGCTTTGACAGTAGTCAACTGTGGGCTTGACTGGACAGGATCAAGACAGAACCTCTAAAGAGGCTCAAAGCGTCTGATCCCAGATCTCTGACTACAACCTAGTCAGAGCCCAATGCAAAGGCCCTCCTACTTATGGTTCAACCTCAGGGGTAGGATCACTCATGCAATGTGACTAAACCGCCAACTTCTCAGAGTGCCCCAAGTTCAACATTACGGCTGTGCTGCTGCTTCCGGAAGGTCTCAGGAAAATGTAGTTATGTGAGATGACAGCATGAACACCTTAAATGAAAGAGCTGGACCAAATGATCTGAAACTTCTTGACTCTCTAAAACGCTGATTCTATACTCAGTACAACTGAGTGCAAGGCAGAGAGCAGGGCCCAGAGGACTGGCAGACTGGGCACCGAGGCCTCACCACGTCCAGCAGAGCCAGGTGGCTGGAGAGGGAAACAGGCACAGTACAGTGTTGGCAGAAAAAACTCCAGGTATAAGCTGTACATGTATTGTGCCCATTTATTTGCAATGCATGAAATTCATGCCGTGTACAAACACCTGTATTTATGGAGATAAAACACTAGAAGTATATATTTTGTAACTTTGATGGTGATTATCTTAGAATGGCAGGATTCCGGTGACATTTTTTCCCTTTGTTTTCTGTCTCCACAATGCATACTGTTGGCAGAGACCGGGCAGGGACCAGGGGTCTCTCAGGAACCTACACATCAAGTGAGGAGCCACTGTATTTGTTCCAGATCTTCATTACAAGGAAAATTTTATGGCAAATGGACTGAGAAGATAGAGACAGTGACTCCCTCCAGAGTGAAGGGCAGGTGTGCTCACAGGATTGGAAGGCAGAGAGATCTCTCTGCAGAGTCAAGAGCAGCCAGGCTTACCGTCCAGTAGAAATGATTCAGGTACCAGAAATTCAAGGATCCTCTCCTGTGACAGGAGCCACTGGCTGTACAGTGCTGATGGCCTCCTGCACATCATCCTGGGGAGATTGGGTTTTCTAGAACTGGTGCCAAAAAACACTGATACCACGACAACTCTTACTACCATGAGTAATAAACGTCCTTTGTCTCTGACCCAGGACTCTGTGTCTCCTGTCAGCATTCATCAAACTGTGGCAGGCTAATCTTGAAGCTTGCACGTAGAGAAAAAGCTCTCAGGCCCTCCACAGTTCATGACAAATATGTGCTATTGTTACTATCAGAGATGCTTATCATTGGTTACGGACATTTTTCTGCTGCTTGCGACCAAAAGCCCTGACTAATGATATAACTGTTTTAGGAACTGGGTCTTTAAATGTTCTTTAAAAAAAACAGAAACGGATCAAGAGGGGCCCCAGCTCAACAAGACAGCACTTGTCTTGCAGCCAGAGATGAAGGGCGTTCTCACTTTTACTGCACTCCTGCCATGTGAGGGGTGCTATGCCTGGGGCTGAGGACAAGACAGACAGGAAGCACCTTGATACATACACACACACACACACACACACACACACACACACACACACACACGTGACCAGCACCACAGGAAGTGAGCGATCCAGGGCAAGGTGCTGTGGAATGGTAGGCGAGGGGACCCAGAACAAGTCTGGGGAATCAGGGAAGGCATTCTTGACATTCCACAGGTGTCACTGAACAGTGCACAAGAAGGTTTTTCCTCTCAGGAGGCATGTCTTCATTCTAGAAAAAGCTGACAAATCTAAACAATTGGCACAAATTCACCAGCCTTCCATCCTATCAACCAACTGCGTGCGTTCTCAGTCGCTTCAGTCCTTGCAACCCCATGGGCTATACAGCCCGTCAGGCTCCTCTGTTCACAGGATTATCCCGCAAGAATACTGGAGTGGGCTGCCATTTCCTCCTCTAGGGACCTTTCTGACCCAGGGATCGAAGCTGCAGCTCCTGCATTGGCAGGCGGATTCTTTTATCACTGAGCCACCCTGGGAAGCCCCATCAACCGAACCACGTTTTCACAATTGTAGAGCGTAATTATAAGATGAACACTGTGCAGTAGATTCATCAGCATTTCAAACTACAGGCTACCAAGAAACCCATTCGGAGTCACCTGAAGTGGATAATCACCCACCACAGCCAAAATGGTCTTTGATGACTTCGGCATATAAAGTTCTGCAGTATTATCCAGTGAGAGGCATAGACAAGTTGGAAGCTGACGGCTCTTTAACGCTCCATGCAGTACCTACCCTGTAGCTAGAAGGTGGTTAACGAACAAAAACAGTCTTAAGGTTTTTCTGAGAACACTGGATTCAGAATTAGGGGGTTCAAGTTACTCTCAAGGTTCTCTCTCTGACTCTGGACAAGTCACTTAGCCTCCCAGGCAGACACATGTCTCATGGGTCCCAAGGAGGAGAGCACAGGTTTGAGGATGTCCTGAATTCTAAAGGTAGAAAGGTCATTTCAGCTCATCAGACTGGCACTGAGTGACAGTACTCCACTTCACATACAATGCAACCAAAAACACACATCTTCCCAACGACAGGCAGGACACTTTGTTAGACTTAGAGCTGTGTGCTTTCTTCCTTTTTTTTTTAATGAATATTTTTCTATTTTTTCAACTCCCTCCTTTTTATTTTTTTTTTAACTTCCCTGATGGCTCAAGTGGTAAAGAACCCACTTGCCAAAGCAGGACATTCAAGAGATGCAGGTTCAATCCCTGGGTCGGGAAGATCCCCTGTATGAAGAAATGGCAACCCACTCCAATAATCTTGTCTGGAAAATCCCATGGACAATGGAGTCTGGTGGGCTACAGTCCATACAGCTGGAAAGAGTCAGACACAACTGAGCATGCACCCATATTTATTCTTAATTTGGCCACAAGACATGGCATGTTGGATCTTTGTTCACTGCCCAGGGATCAAACTAGTAACCCCTGCATTGGGAGAGCAGAGTGTTAACCACTAGACCACCAGGGAAGCCCCCAAGATGTGTGACTTCCAATCACAACTAATATCTACTGGGTTCTTTTATTTTTAAGGTGTTTTCCCCCTGATAAAAGTAACAGATATGAAACCGGTCATTTTTTTTTCCAGAAAGAAATATAGATATCCAGTAATTCCACAATTCAAAGGCAACCACCACTAACGTTTAAATAAAGTGAGAGAATTTTTTTAATGTATTTAGTCACAGATGTGTACATAAGTTTACATAAAATCTACTACAATAGCAATTCCATGTACATACCACCAACTAAAACAGAATAGACCAAAAAAGTGAGGAAGTGCTTAGAAAAAAGTACAAAGACCTCAGAAAGTGCTCAGGACAAACTGAAACTTGAACAGGCTCCCACTGGCCAACCTGGAACAACTGGAACAAAAATAATGATGATAATGGACAATAATCAACAGAACAAAACAATAATCTCTGATCCTATTCTAATATAAACAAGTAAGTGAGAAAGGCACACTTTTACAGAAGGATTCCAACTAATAAAAGTGAAAGAATTAGAAAATTACCATTTGGCAAAAACCAGACACGCAAAAATTAACAATGGGCAAAAAATTAATGGGGAAAAGAATAAGAAATGAGACAGTTATACCATTTCAAAGAAAATCCCCATAAGATATGTATTACTTACAAAGGGGAAAGTTACTAATTTTTACCACAGAGATTGGTAGGAACCACCCCAAGTGATCACAGCTCATGTCACCAGTCATGGGACAGACATACCCACAAGGTGTGCCTCCTGGTAAAATGCACAGAGAAGACCACGGCATCACTTCCACAGCCCTTCTAACAAAATGCACTAAATCTTGAGGAAATTATACAGATCCAAACTGAGGACCAGGCAACAATATACATCACACGTAAGTGTGTTAGTCTCTCAGTTGTTTCTGATTCTTGCAACCCCGTGGACTGTAGCCCTCCAGGCTCCTCTATTCAAGGGGATTCTCCAGGCAAGAACACTGGAGTGGGTTGCCATGCCATTCTTCTGGAGATCTTCCCAACCCAGGGATCAAACCCAGGCCTCCTGCATTGTAGGCAGATTCTTTACCATCATATCACACATAAACATCGATTCAAAACTGTTATTAAGAGACGCTGTATGGAAATACAGTTTTGCAGACATTTTCAAATCCGAACTCCTGTAATCAGAGCAATTATTGACAGACTTCTGAGTTACTTCCCAGCAGGGCCTCCATTTCCTCCCCACCACCAGCAGAAAGCTTTCTCACATACCCCGTTTTCCGAATCTCATCAGCTGTTATAACAATGCCATATATGGCGCTTTCCCTTCACTATCATCGTTCTTTTACCTTCAAAGTAAACTATGCCTTGCAAAGTCACCATTTCTAACTTGTAAAAGCGCACTCAAGGTTTTACAATTTTGACTTAAAGGGCAGTTCAAACTCTGCTCTGAGGACGTTATGTCCATACAGAATGTTGGTTTAATCAATAACAAACCAGATAAAGTCAATGAGCAGCTGTACTGCTATTATGCAGACCCTTCCCTCTTCTATTCTTGACAAGTAAATGTTCGTGGAAAAGCCCAAGTTAGGTTCAGTGAATAAGCGGGTCCTAGTATATTCTTGTAACTAACTTCCTTATAGGTAGTTCTTTCTGACTGACACCAGCTGTCCCAGCAGTTATCAATAGCATTCACTTTCATTCTTAAGAATATTCGGGTTTGTACAACAAATTATTTGATATGTCCATTCTGAAGGAGATCAGCCCTGGGATTTCTTTGGAAGGAATGATGCTAAAGCTGAAACTCCAGTACTTTGGCCACCTCATGTGAAGAGCTGACTCACTGGAAAAGACTCGGATGCTGGGAGGGATTGGGGGCAGGAGGAGAAGGGGACGACAGAGGATGAGATGGCTGGATGGCATCACTGACTCGATGGACATGAGTCTGAGTGAACTCCGGGAGTTGGTGATGGACAGGGAGGCCTGGCGTGCTGAGGTTCATGGGGTCGCAAAGAGTCGGACACGAACGAGTGACCGAACTGAACTGCAGTGCAGGAGTCTTAGGTTCAAACTCTGAGTCAGGAAGATACCCTGGAAAACACAACCCACTCCAGAATTCTTGCCTGGAGAATCCGCATGGACAGAGGAGCCTGGTGGGCTACAGTCCATGGGGTTGCAAAGAGTCGGACACCCCTGAGCGACTAAGCATGCAAACAAGCACTTTAGGCTTCCAAGAAGGGACTGGGGGCACTTCTTTTATATCTGAATGAGATCGTATATGTATTGCACTCAGCAGATGAAAGCACCCTTTATTCCTGTCATCACTATTAACACTGAACACGTTCCTCTCTTTACAATACAACCACATTATCTGCAAACATCAGATGTATGGATCTTCCTCAACTCCTTTTATTTACATTCAGATCCATTAACACCTAATTCTCATCTTTCTAAATTCCTTCTACTTTTTCTACATCTTTGATATGCCAACATCCTCTAATATGTTTAGCTTTTTTTTTAAAAAAAAAGAGAGTGTGTATGTAAACATTAGACAATAAATGAGCTGTTTGGGGTTACTGAATACAGAGGTTAATCAACACACAATCAGGATTTCACGATGAAGAAGCAGAGCTATTCTACTAATTCTCTCCTAATGTAATTCTCTTTTCCAGTGTACTTTTCAACTGTGGCCTAATTCTCTAAGTCCTGATTACTGTCTACTTCATCGTCATAGTGAACATCCCTATGCATTTGACCCATGATTTATTCATTTTTCTAAAAGATTATAAATTATACCTTATGTGCTAATGATGAAAATAAGTACACAGTATCTGCTGCCATTCTCAAATGGTGGTAAAAGAACACTACGTTGCAATGCAGAACCAGCACGTAATCTGTGGCCAGTAACTTCTAATTTCTAGAAAAATCATTTCAATGTTTGTGGCTGTGGAGTGCAACGTATATATATGCCAAGTCCAACTGGCGTTTTTGATACACACTATGAAATACGCCAGCCGTGCCCCACGGGGCGGAGCCCGGGGCAGACACATAATGGACAGGCCTCTGGCCAACACCCTGTGGTCCAGGGCCTCCCCTACCCAGCGTCACGCCCCTGGGGGCGGCATGGGGTGGGGCGGAGTCTGCAAAGGCAGGGCTGTTGTACCTGCCTTTCTCCCCTTTCCAGGAGAACCTGTTGGGTTACTTAATTAATTATATATGTATCAATCTCAGGGGAAGGCTATGGTTACCCAATTTAAGAGGGAAATCCTAGAAGCACTTGTGTGGCTACAACTGATTAAATTACTATGCAGCGTTATCTGGCTTTCTTTACAAAGGCCACAGGTGTCAAATGTAGGAGTATCTGTGTAAATTCTTCCTTAGTCGCTTATGAATAGACTAGGCCAGTCATTCAATTCTTTTTGAGGAGGAATTAAAATGTAGTGAGTTCTTGGGATGCAGGGGAGACAGGTATTTACAAAGGGTTAGAAGTGCCACAAGCCAGTGCCCCAGGCACCTGAGTCTGGCCTCAACTAAATGAGGGGGAGGGAGAGAAGGCAAATTAAAGAAATATCTATACAGAAATTTCACGTGCCTGAATCATTTGAACAGGCAGGAACTGAGAAAATGCAATCAATGCTCAGCCAACCAGATCCCATGCATGTCCGCAAAAAGGCCACAAGCAGGACGCTTGAAAGGCAGCCTGGTCCAAGTTCTCTTTCGATTGGCTCGTATTTCTTTAGGAACAGACATGCTTCACACACACACATTTCCACAACGATGTCTTTTGATCAGAGGTTCACCAATATTGTTTTTTAAAATCCGAGTGATTGATTTTACAGATGACTTTCTCTTCAGACTGCCTACATTTGATGAGATTGCCTTTGTCAGTCCCCGGGCTTCCCTGCACACCCGGGCGGACAGGTCCGCCCTGGTGCCCCACAGCAGGGTCATGGGTCAGCAGTGGCTGCTGGGGACTAAGACATCCATCTCTTTCCTGGGATGTCTTCCCCCTCTTCAAATTAGGAGCCTCCAGTAGAGACCAAGCCTGTAAATCTCTCTTCATAGATCCATCCACTAAATACTACGTAAACTAGCTCTGTTGACCAAAAAAGGCCAATTGTCTGTGCCAGATACGAACTAACTTCTGAAGACTTTCAGAACTGCAGCATCTCGCTCTCTGCAGATGAACTACACACCTGTTTAAACCTAGGTGGGCAGAAATAACACAAAATACATTCCTGGGAGCATGAAGGCGAACTGCACTCATCTGGGAATTCATACCGTGCCTTGGTCGTGTGTACCATCTAGGGTGAGAATCATCCAGCAAATTCTCCCAGGTCAAGCACTTATGATGAAGAGCAACAGCCATTTTTGTTTCCGGGTTAACCCTTTCCCTGCCCTCTCCAATCCAGTTCTACAGAAATACTGGGTGTTTGGAAAGAGATAAAAACCTCAGAATCATTCCACTTCTAGTTGGGCTACAGATTTTCATCCAAATTTTATAATAAGTATGTCATTAAGGGTATTGGGTACTTCATCAAATCATGGCAGCAGAAACACCAGACTTCTTTCTACAATGGTAGTCAAAAGTAGACAGTACCACAAATCAGAAGCCAAAATCTTCACTAAAGCTTGAACTTAATGCAGAATAACTAAGGGTAGACACATTTTTCAGTACTAGTACAATACTAAAAAATAACATAAGAACTAAAAGTAAAAATAAACATACATCTAAAGCAATGCAATTCCACAACTCTCGTACCAAGCTGGCAACTCATATGCATGTTTAAAGGGAGAACCAGAGCCAGATTCTCAACATCTGTAGTAAAAACCCAAGACCAACATTAAAGAATTATTCATGGAAAAACATTTTCACTACAGTGAGCCAAAGCTCAATTGCTAAAAATACATTCACTGTGCACACAAGGGCATGGGCTCATTTCACGGTATTTCCACTGGAACTGCACCACTAAATTCTCCCCACCCAGACGTTCCCAGGCAACATGGGATTCAATTCACAAGGCCAACCTGGAAACCAGAGGAATTATAGCAGAAAAACTGAAAAACATCAAAGGGTTAAGGAGAAAAACGGTTTAGAGTGAAAAGTTGTTATCTCTAAGTCATCAGCATTGGGGCAGGGGAAAAGGATGAGAAAGAGGGCAGAAAACTCCCTGAAACACAGGAAACAGCTTTCATACCATCAGGCTCTGTAGACAGCATGGGAAATAATGGGTCTGATTTGATAAGTCACGTAAAAAATAAACTGTATTCATTTACACTCATGTCTACTGAATTATTTAATTGAAAACAGCTAAAGCTAAGTGGCTATAAGGATGGACCAGGGACTAGACTCAATCTACCCCATTCTTTAACTAACTCTACACCTTGGGCTACTTAACACCTCTGTACCTCAGTTTCCCCATCTGTGGAGTGGGGATAATGGTATACTTGTTAGTGTACTTTTTAATAAGTAATCCAGGCAAGGGAGACTCTCCTGAGAACTGCAGACAGCTCCATGGCAGCACCCACAAAGAGTAAGCTGGCATCATGATTGTTCTAAGATCCCTTGAAACCAAATCACAAAGTATTTACTCAACTCCAACATGTGCACCATTTGTCCTTTTCACCAAAATGCTTTTCAACCTTTTATTTTGAATAACCTGGCAGCTGTCAGAAATAAAACACTAGTGATTTTATAAAACCTGTGTTCACGAATCCAAAGGCACTGTCCCTCCTCCTAAAGTTCCAGTCTAACTTCTCAGCTGGTGAGGAGAAAGGTGAGGTTATAATTATGAAGAAAGCACAGACAGACTCACTCTTCTTATCAACAAGTTTATTATAAGTGAGCAGAGTCAGCTCCCAGCTCAACCAGGACCGGTTCAGGCTGTGGAACAAGTGAAAACACCAATGACAAAACACTCATCCTGTAAAGAAAGAAGCCTTCCTTTTATTATTTTAACAATTCCTTCCTCTTCCCTTTCCCGCATGTCTCATTCTGTCATTGTTCTATAAGCAAATATATCATTTTAATAATCAGGAAACAACACAATATGTAACATTTAAGTAGTAATAATCTCTTTAAGCTTTCTGTACAAAATAATCATAGCAGCTTTTACTCAGAGTTCTTTGAGACATCAGTTTAAATAAAAATTCAAATGGCCAAGCCCATTCCAAATTTATTTCTGTTCATAAACTCAAAAAGTCCAACAGCAAAAGAAACATAACTTGTTCAAATTAAACAAGGTTGAATGTGACTGCTATATACACTCGTTGGCACGGTGATTTTCAAAATCAGAGACTCAAAGACACATCCTGACCGAGCATCAGTTACACACCAGATATCGTCCTCAAGCTGTGGGCAGTAACACTGAACCAAACAAGGCCCACGACGCCCATGTTTACAATTTCATGGTAACACGGAAGGAATGGCATCCTCTCTGTACCTCAGAGTCTCAACCATGAACAAAACAACAACAAAAACACACCCGGGAACTTGCTTTTTCTTAACAACACTTGTCAACTCCTGTTAACTCTTGGCTGGGCATGAGCTTTGCCATCCTTGTTTGTACCATGTACTGCATTTCAAAATGGTGGGAGGAGGAGCATACAGCACGTTTCAGGACTGCAACTTACTGTCTGTGACACTATAATTAGACACATATGCCAGACAGACCAAAACTGACATCTCCCAAGATACCATCAAGCTCTGGGTCGTCACTTTTGGCTGCTCCAGCCAAGTAACTTGTTCCTCTCATGACTTTCCTATTGCAAGCCATCTTGGTATGAGCTGGCACTCAGCTTGAATTTGGGGGCTTCCCAAAGAAGAACCTGCGTGCCGACGCAGGAGACGTAAGAGACATGGGTTTGATCCCTGCGTCAAGGATATCTCCTGGAGGAGGGCATGGCAACCCACTCCTGTATTCCTGCCTGGAGAATCCCACGGACAGAGGTGCCTGGCAGGTTACAGTCCATGGGGTCGCAAAGAGTCCGACACTACTGAAGTGACTTAGCACACATGCTCTGATCTGCCCAAATATTACCAAATATTAACATAAATCTGTAAATAAACCTGAATTTACCTACCGAGTTTGGCTCACACTGCCATGACAAAACCTTGAGGCTTTTTGTCCCAAAGTGTCACACATCAGAAACTGGTTACTGTTATGGATATACGAAAGAGAGGCCAGCATTTCAGAGGCGGACACAAGTAACCCCAGTGCCTCTGCCAGGTGAGGCTGACCCTGCCCGCTCGAGAGAACAACTCAAAGCAGCACCAACCAGAACGTTCCACCAGGACACAGCCTTTCACTTCGATTTCAAATGAGTCCAAATTTAGAGTGTGCTCTGGAACAACGTGAAAAACTCACTTGAAGCATGTTTTTAGAGTTCTTTAATATCCATCCACTGGATGACTCACAGTTATGTATCACAGAGGCCAGGTACTTTTATTTCTAAAAAAGGAATCTGTTTGAATACTGGGGAGGCCAGCGTGAGCTCTAAAGCTGGTGACAAGGCAAGAAAAGCAGGGAAGAAGCCAGTTCCTCTCCAGCCTAGGAGAAGTGATTTTAGGGACCAAAGGCCCACTTACAATGTCACATGCAGTGCCCCCATTTCATTTAGTTTATGTTTTCCAATTTCTCCATGTCTTTTTTTTAATGTTCTTTCTCAACCCTTTATCAAGCATAGTAGAAAAGCTTTTGTGTGTGTGTGTGTGTGTATATATATAATATGTATAATATATATATTTTAGAAAAGTTATGAATTTTTGACTAAAAAATTTATGACATTTTTATTCCACTTGTTTGACTTAGTATGAATAAAATGCTAGATTTCTAATTTTAAAAAAATAGATACACAACAAGCAACAAAGGTTTACTGTTCAGCACAGGGAACTATAGTCAATATCTTGTAATAATCTATAATGGAAAATAATTTCAAAAATAATATGTATACCTGTATAAATGAATCACACTGCTGTGCACCTGAAACACAGCCAGTCAACTACACTGCAATAAAATATATATATTAAGAGAAAAATAAAATGTCCCAAGACTCAAGTTTGCAATTTATTTTCCGGTATAGTCTCATAAATCTAGTCAACATCGAAATACTACTCAGTAGAGCTAACTGGGTCTGCCTCTTAGAAAGCCTATTTAACAAGCTATTCAAAACACCTAGGTCCCAAAGTTGCCGAAAAAAAATATTTTGGAAACATTTACTAGGGCACAACTAGGATTCAGTCTTTCCAGCAGTTCTTTCCAGGGGGAGGTACTCACAACAGGAAAACAATTCTCTGATTCGAAGAAAACTCTTCCCACTGCCCACCCTCCACCCCATGCCCACCTTCCATAAGAGCTCTTGTTCATTGGAGAAGGTTGGAGAAGCTTCGAGGAATCATGAAGCAAGGTAACAGTTATCTATTTCACTCTGCAAATGACAGAAGTCAACCCATTTGTAACAGGAGTGAGGCAGACCTGCCTGTTGCAGAGAGATTGTCTACAGATGTCTACAGATTGTCTCAGACTGTGGGATGATCCTCAACTATCCACCGTTGGGTTTGTTCTGTCAAGTCCGCATTCCAAATACAGCATGTAAGATAAAACCCCACACCAACACTCCCTCTGCTACATCAAATCACCTGTAGGAAAAAGCAATTTAAAGACCACTATGAATAAGCCCTATAAGCTATCAAACAAACATCAGAAGACAATTATGTCCTCTGTTACAAGTTCTATCCCTGGCTACAAATGGCCTAACACGTGTCATAACTTAAAGCAAGGCAACGTAAAATATGTGACAGTAAATGCAAGGCTCAAAAACTCACCTGGAAAAAGTGAAAACTAAATTTGTAAAGAGGCAAATGCTTTTTCTCAATTGGCAGTCTGTAAGTTTCTGTTATGAAAATACATGCCATGAATTAGCCAAATCCAGACAAGTCTACTTCTCATCAATCAAATCAGCTTCAAAATATTTAAAAATTTTCCTGGTGTGCCCCAGAGGTTACTCACCTATCACCTTCTCACCTATTTCATCTATTTTCCCTTGTCTTCCCCCATTATCGCCACTTGTCTTTTAGCCCCTCCCCACATGCCCAGGTGCCTGGCATGAGCACAGCAAGGCGCCCAGGTCCCCCTGCGCCTCCACAGGCCAGGCAGGAAGCCTTCTCCACGTGATCACGCGCAGGGCAGGTGTGCAGTAAGGCAGGCAGACACGTGGGCAGCAGGCACGCACGGAACTCTGTCAGGCTGTGTGCCAGCCTGGGACTGGGCGCCCGCTCAGGGCCCAGCAGACCTGTTCTCGTGGCCACGTTTAACACTTCTATTCTGCTCGTGTCTTTCCAACGTTCCTCAGAGCTGCTCCCCTGTTAGCAGAATGTCCACCCCCTTAGGATGGGGAAGGACAATCTCTGTCAATGTTTCATGTATTTACTTTTCAGTTGATGTCAACAGCCTCCAGGATTCAATTTAGATCCTCTCCCGTAATCCTCCAGAAAGGCTTCCAGTTTGAGAAAATTTACTCCTAGCCTTTTAAGGGGAAGGAAGAAAAGGAGAGCGAGAGAAAGCAGAGTATGGTGGAAGAAACCAGCGAGAGAGGAAGGGGCCCTAATTTTATGGGAAAGACCCAGGGGTTCTGGATCCAGTCACTGAAAAGGACTAAAATGCCTTTGAGATCTGACAGTCCGCTTACATTTTAGGGAAATCAGCCCCTTGGCTACCACGCCTCCACACTCATATACAAATCGCATTAATGCCTATCCTACTCCACCAAAATCTATTGATCACTGCCTGAGAGTCAGCTTCTACGGTGGGTTAAACAAATTGCTCCATTTTCTCCAAAGTACATCAGGATGCTACAGATTTAAAAAATCACACCAAAGGTTTAATAACAGCTTTTTACTGGGGTGGGGGGAGGAGATAGTAACACTTTAAATAAACATCTCTATTCAAAGATGCACAAAGGCTTCAGAAACTTATAGTGTCTACTTATCACTTCGTGGACAGACACAGAAGAGATACTGGGCTCATAAAAGCACTGATAAATTTTCAGACTAAGTTTTATAGCCACTGGAATTCATAGCAATGACCCACTGACTACAGCTGTGAAAGTCTAAACTACAGGAATCCTGGGTGTAAAAATCCTATGTACTGAACACTGGGCAAAAAAAATTAAAGTATATGGGGCAGGAGCAGCTAGAAATTTTCAAATCATGGCTAAAATCATGGTAAGTTTTACTACAAATAATGACCACTAATGATTTTAAGGTGGAGAAGGAAATGGTAACCCACTCCACTATTCTTGCCTGGAGAATCCCATGGACAGAGGAGCCTGGCGGGCTACAGTCCATGGGGTCACAAGACTCAGACACAGCTTTGCAACTAAACCACCAACGGTTTTAAATAAGTGATATCTCCCTTTGTCCCTTCACTATACTTCATCAATAGACAAAAAGAAAATCTAATACATCCATGATCCCTTAGATGCTTTCTGCAATCACACGAAGGCCAAGACCCAACAGGCAACCAAAAAACCCACAATATTTTTAATTTTTAATTACAAACAAGCTGTATTAAGTGAAGATGTTGAACAGCCAACAGCTACAGGTGGACTCACACAAACAGATGAGAAAGTACATCACTCCACACTGAGGTCTGCTGACAGTTGACACTGGCCATGAGCCGCCAGGAGCCAAGACAGGTGGACAGGCCCTATACATGGAGGCCCCAAGCTGGGTGTGGCACTGAGTCTGCAGCTCAGTGGAAACAGGCTCTCACAGGAGAAGTCTGATCTCTGGTGAAGACTCGGAATAGCAAGGATGATCAAGGACACTGCTGAACAAGAAGATGACAATCGATGCAGAAAAGGATGGGAACCACGGGGAAAGCATAGCAACGCTGGAAGGAGGTCAAAAGACAGGATGAAAACGGAACCCAGAAAACATCTGCCCTCTACTCTCAACCACCTCACCGTTTTTTCCTGAAACTTCAGGAAGCTTCCACATACAGGACATACTAAAAAGAAACATGATGGAACAAGTGTGTTATAAAGGAAGTTTATCTCAGGAGCATTTAAAAGATGCTAAGATATGATCCTTCTCTAAAGCCCATGTGTTAATCACACAAGGACAGCGCAGTTCACAAGGGACACAAGACTTCCCCAAACCAACCAAGTCCGGCATCGTGACAGAGCTAATGTTAAGCAGACGCAAGCACGTGCTGGCGCACTGACGCCCTACGGCTCTCTCAATACGACAAAACCACAAGCTCAAAGCCTAACAGCGCTGCTCGGTGCCATCAGTGGATAAGCGGGCAGTAAAAGGCTCCTTGCAGGCCCCGAGCCCTGTGATCTAACAGCTGGACAGAGGCTGTGAGCAGGGGACAGCCTCGCAGCCCTAGGACACGGCTTTCCCAGCAGCTGCTGGCTGTCTTTTTGCTGAAAGGTCATGAAAACAGTGGGCAGGATTCCCATCAACACGGTCCCCAAACGCTGCTGCTGCTGCTAAGGCGAGTGATGAAGCTCCTCTAACCAAAACATTCCAGAACCCCTACGGGATAAAGTCTACAAGGCGTTCAGCTCCGCAGGCGCGGAAGCCGCGATCTGCACAGGCAGAGGCTCTGGACGCCTGCTCAACGGGCTGAGGGGCTCTAAGGTCAGTCAAGGTCAACACGGAGTCCTCCCAGAGCACACGGAACTCTGGGGCGAGAACCACTGTGTTTCTTAACTGCGGGATCCATCTTCCCTCACAAGCCATGGCCTCTTGGGTGTTACGTTTGAAAAACAAATGCTGACAGTGAAAATAAAGTCAAACAGTCACCATTTGTCAAAGGATACGAGCTGGCAGCATCCCATGGAATCCTGGGCCACCAAGGACAGAGAAGCTGAAACGTGCAGCCAGGAACAGGCGCAACTGTAGCTGTGAGTCCTTCCTGAGAAGACGGGAGGGGAGAAGGCACAACCAACCCCATTAAGGAAGACAAAGAAATGAGACTGATGGTTAAGCAGCAGTGCTGAGCTGTGTTTTTTCCCTCTTTTTAATTAGGGTTGTTTTTTGTGTGTGTGGGGTTGGGGGGGGGACGGCAGGAAACAGGGGAGTGGATTGGTCCAAGAAAGAATATTTAACAAGTAAATCTTTGTTTAAACTAGTAATGTTTGAAGGATGCATTAATTCTTCTAAAAGAGCACACTCCATTTTTTTAGTAAACTGATACCTTTTTAACAGCATTTTACAAAGCAGAATCTCCAAGGACACATTTTTATTATTATTTATGTTTACTGGATTCCATTATTGAAGAAAGGAGAGAGAGAAAACAACTGCATTTAAGTCACAATTCTGGTTGATGGAGAGAGAAGAAAATGACAAGAATTACTGCACAGGCTGTAACCTACGTCTCGAAGAACTAACAGCAGGTGTTTGGAGACAGAGCCACGGCTTTCTGCCGAGAGAAATAAGGAAGGTTCCAGGAAAGCAGGAACAAATCTGGATGTAATAAGGGGTTAGCCATAGGAGGGCAGAGGGAGGAGGGACCCTGTGCACGCCGTGGGAGACACCCACACCCCCAGATCACAGGGGACATCTGGGCTCCATCCAGAGTCCCACTGCCACCAACCCCGGGGGCTTCCCGCAGGCAGTCCTGGCTCCGGGGAAAGTGCACTGGGCGCTGATGCCCCAGGGCCAGGGGCGGGGGGCAGGTAAATGCCTGACTCCTCCACCCCTGCTCCAGAGGGAGGCAATGGCATAGCGCAGGGTCTCAGCAGTACTCAGTCCCATTTTCCCTACTGTTGTTCTGTTCTCTCATTCGGTCGTGTCCAGCTCTTTGCAACCCCATGGACTGCAGCACACCAGGCTTCCCTGTCCATCACCATCTCCTGGAGTGATTCTCCTTATTAATCCTCTAGAAAATCAGGGAAGGATGAAAAAAAGTCATCAGAACTCCAAATTCATACTAAGGGAGCACTTCTGTCAGGAGAAATTAAGTGAATTCTTAAATGCTAGGGAGCTTTCCAATGGGTAATTTCATAGGACAAACAACAAAATGTAGAAAAATCATAAGATAATCCATGGGGGAAAAATACATAAAGTATAACACTGTCCTTTTTAATTAATGACGTTTCCTCACAGGCCAAGTTTCTACATGTAAAATTCTCCCTTATTTCTGTATTTTGATCCTCAGCAAAGTTAAAGCAGAGAATTTATACCATCATTTAATCATGCTTCTATTATTACAAATGAGGTTTTTAGCTGTATCTACATGCAAGTGGGAAGAAATCAACATTGCATTTGATAAGCCAATCCTTTCCTTCTAAATGTCACTATTGAGCCCACACTGACAACTGTTCCTATCAGATATAAATGTGTCCCGAGGTAGAAGCACCTCTGTTGGGCAATCCAGGGACTGCTACTGAGACCAAAGGCCCAGGGTGCTGTTTCGTTTAAAGACGGTACCAGCAGAAATCATAGGGGATGGTGAGGGAGAATGCGTCCCCACCTGTCACTGAGCCTGACAAGGATGAGGACACAGCAAACAGCGACGGCCACATATTCACGGCTGGGCCCCTCTCCATGGAGCTTCACCAGCAGCTTAGGTAAAAAGGCAAGTCTGGGTTACCAAATCCTCAGAACTCATCGGTGCATCAGCAGAGAAAAAAAAATACTATCCAAAGATCTGAAGAGCAAGAACTGGAACTGAAAGAAGTACAAGATGAAATTCAAAGATATGTGTAAAGTCACATTTACATTCAAAATATTAATTTCTTAAGTACAAGTGGGGAAGGATCTGGGTGGAAAAAAAGGAACTAAAGGAACAAAAAACCCCGGGCGTTCTGGAGAGTTCTATGAGCGGGAACTTGGACAGGACAGGGCAGGGCAGCATGTACCTTGCACAGGTCACAGAGATGAGAGCTGGTGTGCTGTGATCCACAGCAGTGCAAAGTGTGGATGCTACTGGGGGGTAGTGAGGAAAAGCGCAGATGCTTAAAGAAGAACCTGAGGCCAGGAGGGACCTGCTCACCATTCTCAAATATTTCAAAGGTTCTGCAGAAAAGATCTTCTGTGGGTCTGGACACTTGGGCTCCAACAGCCAAAACCAGAATCAATTGAAGTTTCAGGGAAAAAGAGTTCATCTTCAACAGTATCAAGGTGGAAGGACAGAGGGAATATTAGGTGATTAAAAACAAAGGTTACGTGCATGTTTAGGAGCCTCCTATGTGTGTGTGTTAGTGCTCAGCGGTATCTGACTCTCTGTGACCCCCATGGACTCCAGCCGGCCAGGCTCCTCGGTCCATGCAATTCTCCAGGCAAGAATACTGAAGTGGGTTGCCATTTCCTTCTCCAGAGGATCTTCCCCATCCAGGAATCGAAGCCTGGTCTCTTGCACTGCAGGCAGATTCTTTACCATCTGAGCCACCAGTGTTCAAGTTGCCAAATCTCTAAGCTGCATGACTTTCATGAGCCCTTGAAAATTGTTATGGGTATGACTGGAAAGAGGAAGCCACGTCATTTCTTGAAAACAAAGCAAAAAACGGACAACTTTCCCTTCAAGGCCATGAGCACAAAGATGTATGCACAAAGTCTGTGGACCAAGAGACTCTTTGGGCAAAATGAGGTACCACTACTGGAGATGAGGAAGAAGGTGGATCCCAGAGGGTTTCAACTTCAGTACTCTTCCTCTGGGCCGTGGAGCTAGTTCTTCAGACCTGCAAACTTCCTCAGAAGGCAACAGGGTATGGGACAGAGAACACAGCAAGCTTCAGGGTTAGGGCAGGCCGGGTCTAGAACCCAAAAGCTACCTGCCCACATACTGGCCTCATGACCCTCAGCAGGTTCCAGGGACAGACTGCCAGGACCCACGGGAGCGGGGCCCTGGAAGGCGCCCAGGAGACAACCTAAGGAAGGCTCAGCAGGGGCTCCCCCAGATCTGAAACACAGAAGAGGGACCCGGTAAAAAGATCACACATCATGACCAAGTGGGCTTTATCCCAGATGCAAGGATTCTTCAATATTCACAACAATCACTGTGATATACCACATTAACAAACTGAAAGATAAAAACCACATGATTACCTCAATGGATGCAGAGAAAGCCTTTGACAACATTCAACATCCATGTATGATAAAAACTCTCCAGAAAGCAGGCATAGAAGGAACATACCTCAATATAATAAAAGCCATATATGATAAACCCACAGCAAACATTATCTTCAATGGCAAAAAATTAAAAGCATTTCCCCTAAAGTCAGAAACAAGACAAGGGTGCCCACTCTCACCACTAGTATTCAACATAGTTTCGGAAGTTTTAGCCACAGCAATCAGAGAAGAAAAAGAAATAAAAGGAATCCAGATTGGAAAAGAAGAAGTAAAACTCTCCCTGTTTGCAGATGACATGATCCTCTACATAGAAAACCCTAAAGACACCACCAGAAAACTACTAGAGCTAATCAATCAATATAGCAAAGTTTCAGGGTATAAAATACACAGAAATCCGTGCATTCCTATACACTAACAATGAGAAAACAGAAATAGAAATTAAGGAACCAATCCCATTTACTGCTGAGACGAAAAGAAAAAAATACTTAGGAATGAATCTACCTAAAGAAACAAAAGATCTATATATAGAAAACTATAAAACACTGATGAAAGAAATCAAAGGTGACACAAACGGAGAAACTTACCATGTTCATGGATCAGAAGAATCAATATAGTGAAAATGAGTATACTACCCGAAGCAATCTACAGATTCAGTGCAATCCCTATCAAGTTACCAAAGGTATTTTTCACAGAACTAGAATAAATAATTTCACAATTTGTACGGAAATACAAAAAACCTCAAAAAGCCAAAACAATCTTGAGAAAGAAGAATGGAACTGGAGGCATCAACCTGCTGGACTTCAGACTATGCTACAAAGCTACTGTCATCAAGACAGTATGGTATTGGCACAAAGACAGAAATATAGATCAATGGAACAAACTAGAAAGTCCAGACATAAATCCACACATGTATGGACACCTTATCTTTGACAAAGGAGGCAAAAATATACAGTAGAAAAAAAGACAATCTCTTTAACAAGTGGTGCTGGGAAAACTAGTCAACCACTTGTAAGAGAATAAAACTAGAACACTTTCTAACACCAAATACAAGAATAAACTCAAAATGGATTAAAGATCTAGACGTAAGACCAGAAACTATAAAACTCCTAGAGGAAAACACAGGCAAAACATTCTCTGACATAAAATCACAGCAAGATCCTCTATGACCTACCTCCCGGAGTAATGGCAATAAAAGCAAAAATAAACAAATAAGGCCTAATTAAACTTAAAAAAGCTTTTACACAATGGAGGAAACTATAAGCAAGGTGAAAAGACGGCCTTCAGAATGGGAGAAAATAACAGCAAATGAAGCAACTGACAAAGAGTTAATCTCAAAAATATACAAGCAGCTCATGCAGCTCAATTCCAAAAAAATAAACGATCCAATCAAAAAATGGGCCAAAGAACTAAACAGACATTTCTCCAAAGAAGACATACAGATGGCTAACAAACACATGAAAAGATGCTCAACATCACTCATTATCAGAGACATGCAAATCAAAACCACAATGAGGTACCATTTCATGCCAGTCAGAATGGCTGCTATCCAAAAGTCTACAAGCAATAAATGCTGGAGAGGGTGTGGAGAAAAGGGAACCCTCTTACACTGTTGGTGGGAATGCAAACTAGTACAGCCACTATGGAGAACAGTGTGGAGATTCCTTAAAAAATTGAAAATAGAACTGCCATACAACCCAGCAACCCCACTGCTGGGCATACACACAGAGGAAACCAGAACTGAAAGAGACACATGTACCCCAACATTCATTGCAGCATTGTTTACAATAGCCAGGACATGGAAGCAACCTAGATGCCCATCAGCAGACAAATGGATAAGAAAGCTGTGGTACATATACACAATGGAATATTACTCAGCCATTAAAAAGAATACATTTGAATCAGTTCTAATGAGGTGGATGAAACTGGAGCCTATTATACAGAATGAAGTAAGCCAGAAAGAAAAACACCAATACAGTATACTAACGCATATATATGGAATTTAGAAAGATGGGAATGATGGCCCTATATGTGAGACAGCAAAAGAGACACAGATATAAAGAACAGACTTTTGGACTCTGGGAGAAGGTGAGGGTGGGATGATCTGAGAGAACAGCATTGAAACCTGTATATTACCATATGTGAAATAGATCGCCAGTCCAAGTTCAATGCATGAAACAGGGCACTCAAAGCCGGTGCATTGGGACATCTCAGAGGGATGAGATGGGGGAGGAGGTGGGGGGGGGGGTTGGGATGGGGGACACATGTACCCCTGTGGCTGATTCATGTCAATGTACGGCAAAAACCACCACAATATTGTAAAGTAATTAGCCTCCAATTAAAATTTTAAAAAATTTTTTAAAAAGGAGGAGGAGCCCAGGTACCTAGCCAAGCACATACTTGGCGAAGGGCAGGGGCAGAGCTGACAAGCCGTAATGGCAGAGCCAGGACATGAAACTCTTCAGATGCTCAGTTCTTGCCACTGTGCCTAGTTACTGCTCTGGCTTATCCATTCAGATCCTCAGCTTGGCTAAAATCCTCCAGTCTATTTTAAATGTTCCTGACACTGGTCTACAGAGCAAAGTGCGAGGAAACCAGAGCATTCTGAGTGCACAGAAATGGCCCTCAAACAGGGATTTCCACAGTGCAAGTGCCCTGGGGTGCTGTGGACACAGGCCCACATTTGCTATCTGAAGGTCCCGTGCCGCCTGGCCGAGGAACAGCCCCATCACAGGCCTGCCCACAGCCATTCACAGCCTGGCGTGGGGGTCAGCACTGGTCCTCAGATGGAATGGATCACAGGACACCTGTGAGGTTCTACTTGCCAGCAACAGGACCAACAGGGAGCTAACGACAGCTGGTTAGTCCAACCAGTCCATCCTAAAAGAAGTCAACCCTGAATATTCACTGGAAGGACTGATGCTGAAGCTGAAGCTCCAATACTTTGGCCACCTGATGTGAAAAGTGGACTCAGTAGGAAAGACCCTGATGCTGGGAAAGACTGAGGACAGGAGGAGAAGGGGATGACAGAGGATGAGATGGTTGGATGGTATCACCGACTCAATGGACATGAGTTAGCACAAACTCTGGGATATGGTGAAGGACAGGGAAGCCTGGCGTGCTGCAGTCCCTGTGGTCACAAAGAGTCGGACACAACTTAGCGACTGAACTGAACTGAAAACGACAGCTGACAGGAACAGGTGACCAGCTTCCAGGCTCATCTCGCTGCAGTGTCCACAAAGGTCTGAGTGGGGCCCCAACTTCAACAGATGCCCCAGCCTTTGGAGAGGCACTAACAGCATTCCGACCAGGCCAACGCCTGAGGGCTCTCCCCTCCAGTGTTCTCTTACACATCTTAAGGCGCCTAAGAACAATATGGTATCTGGAGAAAATACCAACGTTCATCCTGTACCCCTTAAAGATGTCTTTTTCTATTACTGAGGAAGAGGCTGTGAGGCAAGCTGCATGTCCTATGAAAAGGTAGGAGGCTGAGACATACATAGAAGAACCAAACCAAAACATGCATTGTAATAGTCCTCTGTTTGTTATTTTTTTTTTTAGAATCCATACAATGGAATCTCCCTAAAATTTCTAAAAGTGAATTGAACAAATGCAATTTTCTTGAATGATCTTTATACCTTGCTGCTATCTAGTCACTATGTCCAACTCTTTGTGACCCCATGGACTGTAGCCCGCCAGGCTCCTCTGTCCATGGGATTCTCCAGGCAAGAATACTGGAGTGGGTTGCCATTTCCTCCTCCAGGGGATCTTCCCAACCCAGGGATCGAACCTGGGTCTCCTACTGGCAGGCAGAGTCTTTACTGCTGAGCCACCTGGGATGTCTTCTTCACACTTTAGCTCTTTGATAAAGAATTTCACTGCATAAAGTTAAATATTTTATCATATGTAGATATATAAGCCAACTAAAATAATAAACTCCAGAAGAAAATTAAAACTATCCACCTGTATTCTCTATTTTGAGATGTATTGTCTTTTGAGATGAGACAGCTCTAAACACACGTCCTACTTCCATGAATTTTTTTAAGCGCAAAATGAGATTCTCAGCAAAGTCCAATTTAGGTTACATTTTTTTTTTTAAGCAAGCGAACCTTATTTAGATAAGAACACTAACAGCTTCCTTTTAACTCAATATGCTCAGCACAGTGAAAGAAACAGAGGGGTAAAGCCAGTTAGCCTCTTTTGCCCCATTCCCTTCAAAATAATCTTTTTTAATCCAATGAGAATAGGAAGCTCCAGGCAGCATGTAATGATCAGTTTAGAAATTCAGGCCACACAGACTGGAAATATCAGCATGTAGCCAGCTTTTTATCTAGGTTATTCCAGGAGACGGTACCAGGAAACCAGGGGATATAACACACAGACTGGACTAGGACTGTATTCCAGTGAACTGGTTCTTCACCCACATGTCTTCCAAGGATCAGATGAACTCTAAGGATACATGTCCAATATGTAGAAAACTCCAGATTGTCAGAATAAAAATAATGCTTTTAACAGCATTCATTCTGCTTTGTTTATGTAAATCCTTTTCCTTTTGAAGAATCCCGAGGGCAGAAAAAGAATGCATTTTTTATTTCTAGGTGGTTTTTAAAATCACATTTAGAGATGGATTTAACCTAGCATTACAGAACAGTTGAGAACAAATACAGACCAATTCCTCTAACAGTCAGTGGAAGAATTGCCAGGGGCTCCAGGAAGGGAATCTAAGCGCTGGGGAGGAGTGTTTTCTCACTCTGGGACACCAGACCCACCTTGGGGGTGGAGGCGCAGAGGAGACATGCAGGCCAGGAGTGGGAGGGGGCTCTGAGCGAAATAACTTCACACGCCCAGAACAGGACGAGGTTAAAGCCTTTTTTCACCACCCTTCTTCTGTCCCTGGGGAGGGACGTGGACACAAAGACCCCCTTCTGAGTTCCTGTGAAGAAGGGCAGGCCCCACGCCAGGTCCTGAGTGTTGACAAACCCTGATTCACGGCTCCGGTCCCACTTAGCTCCCACATAAAATGGGTGATTCAGCCACTCAAGGAGCTGGGGCAGGGGGTGGGCTCTGAATGCATTTAGGTCTGTTTGGAAACAGACCCCCATTGACAGGGGCTCTGACTCAGCAGCATCTCGTCTGACTCCTCTTCTCGGCCAGTCGTCAATGCCGTGGTGTGTCCCACACTGAGTCACACATCACTGTATCCAAGTTAGGCATAAACCACAAAACACTCACCACGGGAGTCATAAATGTCTTAACATGACTCTCGTCCTCTGTATATGCCAATTAGAAAATAGAGGGCAGTGAGTCGACGGACCATACATCCTGGTTCAGCAGGGACAGTCCCAGCTTACCCCTATTGTTCCAGGATAATTATCAGTAAACCCCTCTTTGATAAAAGTGACTCTGTTTAGACCATAAATTATACAGTCAGCTTATCAATCAAGAGGGCTTCCCTGGTAGCTTCAGTGGTAAAGAACCCTCCTGCCAATGCAAGAGACCTGGGTTTGATCCCTGGGTCGGAAAGATCCCAAGAAAAGGAAATGGCAACCCACTCCATTATTCTTCCTGGAGAATTCTGTGGACAGAGGAGCCTGGCGGGCTACAGTCCACAGGGTTGCAAAGAATCAGATACAACTGAGCATGCACACATCCATGATACTAGTGGTAAGTAAATGTAACACCAACAAAAAATCCTTGTAGTGACTTTGACTTGGAGAGAGACACGAGCCATGGCGTAGCCAGGACTGATTTTACTGGTTTGTTTAAACTATAACAATGGGTCTGTGGAAATTTCAGGGAAAGTCTTATATTTACCTATAAGACTGAAGTGACTTAGCAGCAGCAGCAGCAGCAGCAGCAGCAGCAGCTCTTACCTAAGAGCCACAGGTTCAGTCCCTCAGTTAGGAAGATGCCCTGGAGCAAGAAATAGCAACACACTCCAGTATTCTTGCCTGGAGAATCCCATGGGCAGAGGAGCCTGGTGGCCTATAGTCCATGGGGTCACAAAGAGTTGGGACATGACTGAAGCGACTTAGCAGACACACACAGATGCAAAGCAGACCCAACAACCCCCTAGGGGTTGCTGGCTGAGTATGCAGCCAAAATACTCAGCCAATAACCCTGATGGGCCTGACACAGTGACTGGAGAAGTGAGAGAGCCCTTGGCAGAGTTGGGAGCAATTCTTCCTGTCCAAGGGGTCCTGGGTCCCAGCCCACAGAGGGACCCTCTTTCTTTCTCTCCATCTCTTTTTCTCCTTCTTCCTCTGTCGGCTATCATTTCTATTTTATACATTATATATATGCCTGTATATGTGTGTGTGTGTGTGTGTGTGTGTGTGCGTGTGCATGTATATGCATGCTCAGCTGCTTCAGTCGTGTCCAACTCTTTGCAACTTCAGGGACTGTAGCCCGCCAGGCTCCTCTGTCTACGGGATTTCCCAGGTAAGAATACTAGAGTGGGTTGGCATGACCTCCTCCATAAGATTTTCCTGACCCGGGGATCAAACTCATGTCTCTGCATTGCAGGCAGATTCTTTACTGCAGAGCCACCAGGGAAGCCCATATATTTATATATAATACATTATATATCTATACATAATATATTATATACTATGTGTTTATATATATAATATATAGAAATATATGTTTATATATATAAATATATAATATATTTATTATATATATATTTCCCTATTTAGTAAACGGGGGGCAGCATGCCCAGTATTCTAGGCCGTCCAGATCCCCAGGTCCCAGGACAGGAGCTCCAGCAGGGAAGGTACGTCTCTAGTGCCCCAAGCTTCAGGACAGCAAGAGCCCAGCAGCGTGAAATTCACATGAGTGCCAGAAAGGCAGCAGGGCAGTAACAAGATCTCCGTGTATTTGAAATTTTCATATGAAATTTTGTGTGTTTGAAAATATTCATATTCCAGTTATTATACAAAAAATAAAATGGGATCTTTAAACTTTGAAATCATTAAATGTGTGAAATATAAGCCACAGAAAACAAAATGTAAACGTGGCAATTTATTTATGAAAGTTTTAAATACATGAATATTAATTTGTTTTCAACACCTAAATGGATTCCTGAATAAATCCCCTGCCCCAGGGGTGTCCTTGTATGCTCACTGCTGTGGGCGTCTTCCTCTCTCAAAGCTTAGGGCAGGGTTCACGGGACAAACTAGCCACAAGGAAAGTATGGGAAACGGGCTGTTTCTGCTTATCTAAAAATACCCTTGTGAAAACTGAATTTAATGGTCAAGTGTTTCAGAAGACCACTGCATTTATTACATTAATGTATTCAATATCAATTCTCTCAATATATGCATCGAACGTTCAATGGCCATAAAGGTGGGACTTACAGCCCAATTCCCAAGTGACTATGATGTAAAGAAGAATTAAATGCTTTGGCTAGCTCTGACTACTTGGCATTAAGCAAAAATATTATTTTTTGAAAGGCTCAATGTATCTAACTTTTAAAATCATCTTTGAAAGCATAAACAGGAATTTTTAAGAACTCTGTTTTATAAAGAACTGGCATAAAAATGTATTTTTTTAATGAGAACTATGGTTCTCATTTAAAATTATTCACCTCTAAAAATAACATATCAGTATTTCTGATGCAAAGATACAGTTTTACTGTAACACGGTATTTTGTGAACTTTGCTCTCATAAGTGTGATCTCCCCCAACCAGCACACACAGGCGTCAACATATCCTATATATTTTCATGACTCTCATAAATTATGCTGAGCTCATGTAAGTGGACTGATGGCAAACTACACAAGACAGAGCCGACATTACCACATTGTTGGGGGGGCGCCCAAAATATCTGTACAGTTGTCAATGTGATAAAATGAGTTTTATTCAAAATGCCCAGGCAGACTTAAGTGAACTGAGCCCTCATTATATCTAATCCTGAGAAACCGAGATTTATGAAACAGATCTTGCTTCCACATCTTGAAGTTATGTGCCAAGACCTAGTTTTATGCTGGTGTATCACTAAATTTTAATACCATAAGAATCTAGAATCTTCAGCTCCAAAGAACATACAATTTACACAAAGGAGAAACAAGAATTGGACTCCACTCCTAGACCTTAAAGAATTTTTTAAGTAAAAACTGTGGAAAGTGTGTTCTAAGTAAAGAGTGGAGAAAATTAGAAGGAAACTGGAAAGCTCCTTGTAGAAAATATTTGCATCTTGACAGCCTTAAGAAGAAAACCGTGGTCCAATTGCAGCTCACGACTTTTTGGAAGTCATGGAGTTCTAACCAGTGGCAGTCTGGAGACAGTTAATGGATCTCTTCTCAGAATACTATGTACAAATACATAAAAGAAAAACAAGAAAGCTACATAGAAAACCATTCATGTTTTTCGAAGTCATCTAAAGACTTTCAAGTATTTCTGTGCTTCTTTAGGACACATGAAACAGTAAGATGTAGCAGTCAGTCTAGTAACCACTGACATTCTGAAGCAGTGCTGAGCACTAAGGAAACTTTGAGACCTCTGCAGTTAAGCACATGTAACGGAATTTGAAAATATCTGTGGTGTCCACTGATGACAAGTCACAGGTGCTGCCACGACTACTGCATTACATTCACGATGGAAAGAAATACTGTATTTAGTTGGAGAGTTGGGAAAAATAAAGATGCAATCAACTTCTATCCAAGTTCACGGGTCTTCACTTCAGACCAAAATCTCTGTACTCTGGACTTACTTGGCTTTTTGAGCTCTACCTTTGGAGCGAATGTCTTAAGAGTCACTGAGAACTAGGTTCTTAAGCAGGGGACCATAAACTCTGAGCAGAATCTTCCCCAGGCCAGGAATCAGGGCAGCCCTGTGTGTGCCCCTGACCCCAGATGACCAACTTCTCTGAGCTGCTAGTCAATCCTTTCTTTAAGGTATGAAAGCAAGGTAAAGTAGGCTGGGTGGGTAGACAGACACAAAGAAGACTCGAGGGGGAACAGGAAAGGCCTTAGTGCAGCTCTGTCAGAGGGCACCAGCTCCCTCCTCCAGCAGCTCCTCCCCAGGAGATGAGGCCACCTCCCCTCCCTCCCCAGAGACTGAAGGCCCCACACGGTTTGGATAAATTCCCTTTGCTGCCCCAGGAGCCAGAAAAGCCTTCACCAAGTCAGGCCCTGGAAGTATACACCAGGCTGTGATGTAACTCCTCAAGTGCAAACTATGAACCACCACGGCCAGCAGGGATGGGTGGCAACTAGAGCTAACTTCTCCAGAAACCAGCAGCATTATAAAGGGGCTCTTCCCCAAAGGCCATGAAGAACCCCCACCTTGGTGGGGCTGAAGGGCCAGCGTGCAGGCTCCTTTGCTTCACTCTGCTGCAGTGGCCCTACTCAGAGCCCTTGGTGGTCACTGCTGGGGGTCTGTCCCTCATGCTGTATTTGCAAACGACAAGCAAGGCTCTAGATTTACGCTGACCATCACAGGAGGGCAAAGTCACAGAGATGGAGCTTCTCATTTATATCCACAAAACAACACAAACCCTCTGAGCTTTGATGCCAGCATTTTTTAATCTGAATTAGCAAGGGCTAATTTCTTACTTTCTAACCTGATCATCAGGGCAGAGGTTTCAGACCAGAAACACCAAGAAACAGCAAGGAACCAGTCCTCATCAGGTTTCAGATACACTTCTGGTCACTAAACAATTACTCTGCAGCAAGCTCTCCGTGTCTCTGTGGGCGATTTCCATCTGTGCTTGGCAGAGTAATGAAACAGACAGGACAGACAGAAGAGCAGCTATTGGCTAAGCCCTGCCTTTGTCCTCCATTATCCCAAATAATTCAGACCGCCTAATTCTGACCTCGGGCTCTTTCAGCTTAGGGTATACAATCAAGTGTTATAAAGTTTAGCTAGCCAGCATTACCTTAAATGGTACAATTTTAGAGTCTTTCAAATGCTGAAACATTTAGACTGGCATTCCTGTAGTTTTAGTCAACAGTATTCCCTGGTGGCTCAGTGGTAAAGAACCCGCCTGCCAATGCAGGAGTCACAGGAGCCTCGGGTTCATTCCCTGGGTTGGGACGATCCCCCTGGAGGAGGAAATGGCTACCCACTCCAGTATTCTTGCTTGGAAAATCCATGGACAAACAGGCCTGGCAGGCTACAGTCCATGGGGTCGCAGAAGAGTCAGACACAACTTCACGACCAAACACCACCACCAATTATTTAGAGTGAACAATGAGAGACTTAGCAACAGGCCTTTCTTATAATGGCACTATATCTGCATCAAGCTATTACCAAATGTTTTCTTTCTTTTACAACGGTATAAATAATCTGCCATGTGTATAGCTTTTGCTGAACATCAATCAGTTCTTCCTCTGTGGTCATACAAAATGCAGTACAAACCAGATGTCTGACTTACTTATTTTATTGGGTAAATCAGACTTGGTTGCGTCTTCTGGACACTCTCTGTGTCTTTACTACTCCAGGCCTGGAAAGATCTGCAATCCTTCCCCCAAATACCTTTATGATATTTGATTTCAGGACAAGGCTAGACAGAATTTAATAACTGGAATGCTAAAACAGGGTCACATTCTAATTAATTTCTTATTATAATTGCTAATATTTCACCAAATGCTGAAATTATACAGCAAGTTAAAATAGGTGTTTAAACCTTAATATTTTTAATGCAAATGGTTGAAAAGTGATAAAATACATTTCTATGTATATAATATTCTCTCTCAAGAACTTCAAATCAACTCCAAGAAAGGTTTTAGGTTTTACTTTTACCTACTGCGGAGCATACAGTAGGTGCTCAAGAAATGTGTGATGTATGAATGAATAAGTGAGCATTAAAGATTGTTTTAAATAAAATAGATCATAAAACTGAAGGGCGAAGGATTCAGGGACTAGCAAAAGATTACCGAAAGCAAGTATATCAAATTTTTAAATAAAAGCAAAGTTTTTTAACCCTGGTATATATAAATTACTACACTCTCTCCATGGAATGTGTTTTTTAATTTAAAAAAGAAAAAGCTAAATATTATCTACATCATAAAGCTAACCACAAAAAACTTTACTGTGTCTAACATGAAACTTTTTTAAAAATTCCAAACATGTCACAATAGGAACTTCTGGTTTGAGTGAAATACAGAAAATACACCCCAATATTATAAGTTACATCCCACTCCGGGATCTAACGCCTGATGATCTGAGGTGGAGCTGATGTAATAATAGTAAAGCGCACAATAACTGTAACGTGCTTGAACCATCCCAAACCCCCCCACTCCCCTGGGTCTGTGGGAAAAACTCTTCCACAAAATCGGTCCCTGCTGCCAAAAAGGTTGCAGACCACCGCTTACAGCATTTCCTTAAATCCCTAACACATGGCCTGATCTCCCACCCTGCGACCTCCTTCTCCCTCTCCCCAGCTTCATCTACACACCATTCAATCACCTGGAACCCTGCTTTTCTCAACTACCTTCTCTTTCCTCTATAAAAGCTGGCCACCACCTGTTTTTAATAATAAACCCTTTCTAAAACACCTTGTCTAATAACCAAATCATTCTACAGCTGGTGACAACACCATCATGGGATCCAAGTGCTATCAACTTACAGAATATTTTCAAGCTAATCCTAAAATAGCATTAAGTACTTATCACTTTTAATTTCCCAAAAGTAGATTTCAATCAACTAGTGGGTGATCCTAGTTTTTAAGAACTCACTATGAACCCAATATGAGAAACCATAATTAAGTATAGAAGACAATTTTTTTTCCACCACTGCAGAGAACAAATGCAAGTTACAGCATATCTCATTGACATGCATTTTACGGCAACTCGAGCATTCCAGTTGAATAAAACAAAGGACATCACAGACTTGATAAGCACCCTCAAGAGACGCCAACATATAAAGAATTTATGAAACAGGGCAAGCTATTTCCTGGGACTCCGTGGTAAAGTCAGAGCCGTAACCCAAATTTCCCACCTTTGAAAGAAAATTTCTCATTTTAAAATCACTAGAAATAATACCTGGAATCGAAAAAGAGCTATTCAGACATACCAATTAGTGATCGATCATCAGAAATGACATCATCCTGCAAAAGTAAAGGACATGGCAACGTGGGAACACTTTCTTAAAAATACGACTCTTGTACCATCAAGCACAACTGTGTGAGGTAAATATATGATGTAAAAATAAAAAGCATCACATGAAAATAAAAAACGGGGGGACTTCCCCAGTGGTCCAGTGGCTAAGACTCCATGCTCCCAATGCAGGGGGCCAGGCTTCAATCCCTGGTCAGGGGAATAGACCCCACATGACCCAACTAAGAGTTCACATGCAGCAACTAAGACCCGGGCCAGCCAGATAAACAAATAAATATTAAAAATATAAAAATGGGGACCTTCTTACAAAAGAAAAAAAAAAAAAAAACAGAACAAATCTGTCCTAATACCCACGAAGACTGTAACAGGAGTGATGAACGAAATCATCAGACCAGGATGGCTTAGATTTTTCCCTTTAATTCTGTCCTACACAAAGAACAAGAAACTTAATCCACAGATTCACCTCAAATAACCTAGTTAAAAAGTAAAACACTCAAACTGTAAGCATCAAAAACCTAACCCTCTATAGTAGCCCTGAGGGTGCCAGCTGCAGAGGGCACCCAGTGACCACCGGCTCTCAGATCCGGGTGGGAGGCTGGCAAAGGCCCTCCTGCTCTGAGGCTCTCTCGTCCCCTCGGGGGTGGGGAAAGGCCACAGCCTGCCCCAGGAGAGGAACGCCACACGGATCTGGGTTTCCTGGTGACATTTCCAACCATCAATTCTAAACACAGGTTACTGCAACTACCAGGCTGAGACATCAACCAGTAACTAAAATGAAAAAACATGGACATACGGGAACATGAATTTAAACATGCCTACTGCCAAGTGGTGGCATGAACTCGTAAGCCCTGGCACCCACCAAGTCACAGAAGCCAAACAAACCCAACTGACTAAAGCCTGGCTCAGAGGGCAGCCTGTGATCGGGAGCAGGGGCGGAGGCACCTACACAAGACTCTCCGGGGCTGGAATACAGGACCCGAAGCAACATAGATGCAAGTTACTCCAGTGCATGAAACTGTGGAGTAGAAATCAGGTTGAAAATCAAGTATAAGGAAAAAAAATGAGCAGATCTACACCAGGCTTTATAAGTCATATTCTACTGCAATATACTCAAGATTTATTGGAGAATCTCCTATTTTAAAAATGTGATGAATAACACATTTTTGGAGCGTCTACTTAGTTCACCTATGTGGAGCCTCCCTATTTGGGGGAACTTAGGGTAAAACTCTTGCCTGGAAAATTCCATAGACGGAGGAGCCTGGTAGGCTGCAGTCCATGGGGTCACGAAGAGTCGGACACGACTGAACGACTTTGCTTTCACGTCTCACTTTCATGCGTTGGAGAAGGAAATGGCAACCCACTCCAGTGTTCTTGCCTGGAGAATCCCAGGGACGGGGGAGTCTGGTGGGCTGCCGTCTATGGGGTCGCACAGAGTTGGACACGACTGAAGCGACTTAGCAGCAGCAGGGTAAAACTCAAAGTGCTTCTCCTGCATGCGGCTATGTTCAGTTCAGTCACTCAGTTGTGTCTGACTCTGCGACCCCATGGACTGCAGCACGCCAGGCCTCCCTGTCCATCACCAACTCCTGGAGTTTACTCAAACTCATGTCCTTTGAGCTGGTGATGCCATCCAACCATCTCATCCTCTGTTGTCCCCTTCTCCTCCTGCATTCAATCTTTCCCAGCATCAGGGTCTTTTCCAATGAGTCAGTTCTTTGCATCAGGTGGCCAAAGTATTGGGAGTTTCAGCTTCAGCATCAGTCCTTCCAATGAATATTCAGGACTGATTTCTTTAAGATTGACTGGTTTGATCTCCTTGCAGATTAAAGGACTCTCAAGAGTCCCTATGTTAACAGCACAAAAAACCTGGTGGTGAACTGAACACCTGGCAAGCACAGTCTTCACCGGTGATGAGGCCCATGAGATGCGTGATAAAGGTTCCATCTGTGACTGTGGGGTGATGTTCTCACGTGTGATACTGTGAATGTTTACATCTGTGAACACAGTCTTCACAGCTAGTCAGACGTCTTCTCAACCTTACAAACATGAAACAGAGTCCAAGAAACTTTTCCAAGGAGCACACCAGAGATGACCACCATTCTTCAAGGGTATCTATTCTCAAATAAGCGTGAAGCACCTCCTTGCAAGTCCCACCGTGGTTTCTCCCCTCCCCTGAGGTGCTACCGTTCAGATGCCTTCTCAACATCAGGTTGCTATCAGCTGATTCTGATAACAGAGATTGAAAGCACAACCATCAGTAAAAAATGAACTTCGGGGAGATGTTTAAGTTGATGTTTAAGTTGCTCTCTCTATAAGAAATAAACGTTTGGTAGTTAAATGAAGCAAGAATACTTGGTCAACTGAAGAAAATCTGTCTCCGCTACCCTCCCTGGGTGCAACGCTGGCTCCTCACTGCCCAAGTTCAGAAGCTGCTTCTCCGGGACCCAGAGTCTGCCGCCCGCCTTCCTCTTCATGCCCAGCCTGGCCCGACAACACCTGTGGCCGAGGGCAGACTCTCCCTTGGGAATTAATGCCTGTGGCACCTGGCAGTCCATCCAAGACAGGCCCCGGAAGTCAGCATCTCCTTGCAGCCGGGAGTCTCAGGCCCTGACAACAGTTGAGCTTTGAACGCTGGTTGTGCCTGCCTGCTCGGGGGCTCATCTTTCCTTAAAATACCTCTTTCTTTTAAAGGAGAGAGTGTTTTTGAAACCCAACTTTGCAGAAACAGCTTGACCTATTTATGAAAAACTGGGTTGGCCTCATATTGATGTGTATAATTTTAAAAGGCCCTGTGGCCTGTTTTCAGATTCCTGTAACTAAAGCCTTAAAAGGGAGGGGAGGGGAAATCTCAGAAATGGAAGCGAGGTATGGAAAAGGGAAGGCCAAGAAGGACCTGAAACTCTTAGCAGGCTGATGGAAAGCTCTCCTAAGAAAACATTCCCGAGAGCTTAGAAAACCAGCACTCTCACTCCCCAACGCGACCTTTCCTCGGTCTACCCACTGGGAAATTAACTCCTTAGAACAAAAACATTCACCAGCAACTAGATCCCAATCTCAAACGAAACCTTGAGAAAAGATGCTTCTCCACTCAGCTCTGCAACTGATCAAACCTAGTAATCACTCGGCAGACACGGAATCGGCTGAGCCTGGCCAGGCTAGGTGGAGCTGGGGATGGCAAGGAGACAAGTCCAAGTGGGAGAGGCGTCGTGGGTCTGGAGAAGTAGCTAACTCTTCAACAGTAAACAGCAGTAAGCAGGTCAACGCAGGAACACGAGAACAGCCAAACAAGGAAAGGGGCCACTGCTTCTCCTTGCCCGGCCGGCCGGCCGCTCGCACGCATAGGCCCCAGGCACAGAAGCCGGCTCTCTTCCTCCCACCGTCCTGCACAAGAGAGGATGTTACACCAGAAAGAAACCTGGGCCTCAAGCCAACATCTGCCTCCCGCCCTCGGATGTGCGTGCCCTTGCCTGTTCCTCCAGCCAACGTTTAAGCACCGACTGGGTGCTGGGTGCTAGGGATACAACCGTGAGTGAAGCTTAGCCTCGATGTCGATGGCAGCTAAGAAAATAAAATATCAGGAAGAAAGTACCTGACGCTGGGGTGACAGAGCCCAACTGAATCGTGATGAGTAATTATACCACAGTTTAGGGGGAGGAATCGAATTACCCCCAAAATCAGAACTAGTGGTATTTTATTTGCTAAACAAAGTTTAGCAAAGATCATCATCCAGTGCCAGTTTTACATCAGATATACCTGTGATTAAAGAGGCGTCGAGTATGGAGAAAGAAATGGCTACCCACTCCAGTATTCTGTCCCGGAAAATTCCACGGACAGAGCCTGGAGGGCTACAGTCCATGGGGTCGCCAAGAGTTGGGCAGGTCAGGGAATCAAGATCCTGCCTACTGTGTGGTATGGCATACAGTACAATTAAAAAAAAAGTGTCAAGTAGAAAAAGATTCAGAGTCAGGGGTGCTGCCAGGTGGAAAGGCACAGGAGACAGGAGGGGACCCGCAGGAGGGGACTCACACGAGGGACCTGGGGACAGGGCAGGGTGCTCCGCGGGCCTCGCTGCTCTCCCAGTCCGAGACTGTGCCTGGGTGCCAGTGCTTTATTTATCAAGACTCTCCAAGGGGAGCCTTGCTGTGGATGCTCCTAAGTGCCTGACCCAGAAATCGAACTCTCATCTGCCTCCAGCCAAGTTCAGCAATGGCCCAGGCGCGGCACGGTCACTCTAAAGTGATCAAAGAAGAGACATAAGAGGCAGGAAAAAAGTGAGAAAACAGGGGATTAAAAAAGAAAAGAGTCCGATTCGTGAAGAAAGGCACTGATTACTTCACCAGGTCTGGAATCAGGGCGTGTGCCCCTGGCAGCCACCACCCATCCCATCCTAGCTGACCTGACATCGTCTGGACGCCAGAAAACCCAGGACGGGTGGATGAACCCAGGCCTCAGAGTGACACACAGCTCCAAAGGAGGGCACTGGTGACAGCTATTTACAGGGTTCAGGGGCCTTTCTGAAAAGCTTACTTTTCAGTAAGGCAGATGGGGCTCTGCTTGTGAAGGACTAAGGCTGTGTGAAAATGACCTCTGGGTGAGTCAGTCTCCTAAAGAAAGTCCCTCTGAAGGACACCCAGACAAAAAGCCTCCGAAAGAAAGATGGATGGTCAACAGGAAAAATGAAATAAAATACAGCTACTGGGAAGTTGGGGGTGGTGGGGGGAGCTTGTGTTCATTCATCTGCCTTGAGAGCATCCTTCCTTCAGAGAGCTCCATGGCCACACAGGGCCAGGTGCAACTGGAAAGGGCCAAGCTGTCCTGCTGCCCACGGTTCTGGTGGCCGCACATGTCCTCAGTGTTTCTAACAAGCAATTCAACAGGCAAGATGACAGCGATACCTCAGGACACTATGGGTAAAAGGCTGAACGTGGGTTAAACGTGCAGACACTGCCATGAGGAAACTCCTCCTGCAGAGGTAACAAGCCAGCAAAAAAGAGATGCGTTTAGAGGCTGGGAAGAGGAAACAGACAAGCACACCAACGCCAGTGGGTTCACCAAGAGGAACAAAACAGGACTCGTTCCAACTCTGACCAGAGGGAAAAGATGAACCTTCCCTGCTAACGAGGAGGAAGTTCATGGAAAGCTACCCAGTGACTCTCCAAATCCCACTGGCCAGGAGGGCACTGTCCAAACATTCATAAAGCAATCTCAGGAAGACAAGATCCTGGGTTTGGGCAGCAGGAGCCTTTCTGCCCTTGATGTAAATCGGATCCTGAGCAGACTCTACCATCAGTTTTGCCTCATTACCATGACAGGTGGGTTTACAAGCCAAATAACCTCCCCTTAAGCCATCCATTTCAATAATTGGGCAATTTCACCGATTCATTCAAGCCAGTGCCAACAGACTGGCAGAGGACGGTTCCCAGGAGGTTGAGCCAACCTTGCCGAGTGGTGTGCCATGCTTTTCAGAGAAACTGGGGCTTAACTCCCAACACTTCCCTCCTTGCTCCTGTAATGGCTCTGAGGCCTCTGTAAGATTATTTTTCAGATGCTTTCCAATATAATTACCAAGGTTTTTGTTGTTGCTGTTAAATTTTCCAGCACTGACAAAGAGGTATCAAAAGACCTAAGTCATCTGAATGATTCCTCCTGAAGGAAGTAGTACATCCAGCAGAGCTGGTTTACAACTGACCTATCTGTTCTACCACTAAACAGCATCAGAAACCACCACCCGTACCAGCAGCACAGGCTCATAAAAAGCACTTACACAGGCAGACAGAGAGGCACAGGGAAGTGCCCTGTACTGTTAATGTTACATTCACATATAAGCAAGTCAGGAACTATCTGGAGACTGGAAAACTTACTTGTTAATTTTTTCTTATTTGCAAATAACTGCTTACAGAAATGAGAAATGAGATTCATGAAAATGTATGTAGGGATAGCCTGTTAATTCTGGATACTTTCAGAATGTGAGGGGGGGGAAAAAAATCTAAGAATTATGTTCTTGTGTGTAACAAACCCCAAGTACCTAAAAATCAAAAAAAGCTTTACTGAATTTTAAAATTATATTAATAGGACTATCATTTGCTAATTTAAAGTTGTTTAAATATATATTCACTCTCCTCATTTACACAATGTAAATTACAAGCATGCATGAGTGTATATGTGTGTGTATATGCCTACGTGCATGCACATTTCAGAACTCCAGTTCCCTGCAAGAGAGAATAATTTTCCTTGATGAGGGATGCAATCTTTAAGAGCGACCCATCGGTTCATAGATTAAAACAGAAGAGGAAAAAGTTTAAAAGAGATCTCCTATGGAAGATACCCTTTATATTGTCAATCACATATAAAACACCTTGAAAGTCAGTGTTTTGCCTGAATCTAAGCGATCTTGTTATAGTCCTTTTACTATCAAGCCAGGAGATAAAAATTATCCCTGACTAGTCCTATCAGAATAATAGGGAGAGGGGACTTTCTTGGTAGTCCAGTGGTTAAGAATCCACCTGCTAATGCAGGGAAACGGGTTCGATTCCTGGTCCAGGAAGATCATATATCCCCCGTGGAGCAACTAGGCCCACACGCCACAACATCCATGCCCACGAGTCACAACTACTGAGCCTGGGCGCCTAGAGCCTGTGCTCTGCAACAGGAGAAGCTGCTATGATGAGAAGCCCAAGCTCCACAACTAGAAAGCAGGCCCCGCTCATGCCCACACGGCAGCAGCGACTCAGCACAGCCATGAATAAGCAAAATAAGCCCACACAGCAGCAAAGACTCAGCACAGCCATAAATAAAGGAAAAAAAATTTTTAATTAATAAAAATTTTAAAAATAATAATAAGGGAGAGTATGAAATCTAAGTGGACTGGGGCGGGGGCGGGGGGGAGCAAATTACATGTGAGTTTTTAAAGTAGAGGTGAAGAGGCCACTCCTAAAATGTTTTCAGGTATTCTCCCACCTGTTACTGCCCTCGTATACTGTGTCTGTGGGTGGCAACGATAAACTCCATTTCAAATCACCGTATGAACTCTGCCATTTTTACAGGTGAAAAACAAAGTAAGAACTGTTATTTTCAAGCGTTCTCAAGTACTAGTACAAAGAACACGGGCTAGGAGAGTGTTAAATTACAAGCCATCTGTGCTGATAATTTACGACATGATTTCTCTACTCTTCTTACACACTACATAACATCTCTATGGCAACACGGTAACTTCAAATGTGAGTCTGGAAGGCCAGTCGTGCACTCAGCCTATTCACACAGCAGATAACCAGGCTGGTGGGCCGGCTCCTCAATGGGCCAGTCTTCCGCAGGAAGGCTGCCCGTCACACACGGCCCTCACTCCGTCTCTCCACTTCCTCCAGGCATGTAAGCAAAAGGGTCTGCACACCGAGCGTATTACCCAAAACTAGCCACGGCCCCACAACCAAAACCAGCAAGCGCACCCTGGTGTAACTCAAGGTTGCTACCTCTAGCTGTGCACATGAATTACCGGTAGGGTTTTGATTAAAAACAGATTCTAGGGCCCTATTCTAGAACTACTAAATGAGAATCACTGGCAATTCTGTAATTTTTTAAACCTTGTGGGTGATTCTGATACAGGCTGGGGTGGTGGTGGTGGTGGTGGTTTAGTCGCTAAGTCGTATCCAACTCTTGCGACCCCATGGACTGTAGCCCACCAGGCTCCTCTGTCCATGGGGTTCTCCAGGCAAGAACACTGCAGTGAGTTGCCATTTCCTTCTCCAACAGGCTGGGTTTAGGACCAGTGAATCAAAAACCGTTGACCGCGTCTCTCCTTGGAGCTTGCCCTAGGCCAGAGACCAGCAAGCCCATCTTCACAGGAAACAACCACGACCCAGAGACCCAGAACCAGAACGCGGTCTATACGAGGTTCTACATCAACACAGCCAGCCCATGAGGCCAGGAGAAGACACATGGGTGGTTTCCTAACGGAAGTGATGCGTGACCTAAGCTGAGGCAGTTAGCAAAACCCAGAATAGGAGGGAACACCAAACACAGAGACAGGGCCAAGGGCAGGGTCACAGTGTGGGGTGTGCGATGGGGTTCGAGCAGCTGACGGGGCAAGAGGTCTAGAAGCTTCCCCTGAGGCCAGCCCAGCGAGGGCAGGGGGACTGATCAGGTCTGAAACTCAGAAAACTGCACTTGTGACTCTCATGTAGCTTCAGTTACAAAGCACATCCCTGCACCCCAGGCAAAGAAAAAGAGGATTCGGGGGTGGTATGAAGAGAACTGAAAATAATTCTGCCCTAGCTTTGGCAAAATCCTCATCTGTAAACAGGAGAAATATTATGTATGTCAATATATATGCGTAACTGAGAGATAATCGACTTGGTCTTTTCAAGAGCGCCTCAAATTTCATTTTCACCTTGAGAGCAATTCCAATTAGGTGGACTTGGGCTCGCTCATGACCTCTTGTCCTTTTAATTTCTACATTATTCCCCAGCACATTTTCAAAAGAGGCCAGAAGAGAGAACCTGCTAATCACCTTGCCTCTTTAGAGATACAAACTCCCGCCGGCCAGAATATTATTTCTGTCTTCTCCAGCTGTATGGCACCTGGCATATTGACACAGATCAAAGGATAAACAGCTCATTCATTACACAATGCCATGTACATTAGACAATGCCCATAAAGTCCTGTGAAGATGAAAACCACTTCAAGTGCCAAGCAATTCTGAGCTAGGCATTTGAAACAGAGAAACAAAGATGACAGACCAAACATCATAAAAAGGTCACCACCCAGCAGGAAGGCTCCTATTCCATAGATCTCTGGTCCCCAGTGCAGGCAGGCAACACAGCAGACAAAACTCCAACCTGCTTTACATGCTTTTAATGTATGGAAGCAGGAGAAAAGGTTTCAAAATGCTCAAAAAAAAAATGTCTTCTATGGTTCCTTTCTTTCGGGGACCATGCCCAAAAGTAATGTCAAAGCCACACAAATTCTTCTTTCTGAGACATCTCCTTTTAAGTGAAGCTCACATACCCTGTATGAAGTGTCAACTCAATTCTAAAACAGGCACAATGAAAATTCTTGCAACAGAGCATATGCAATTTTATGCAAATTGATACAGTTTCTGTCTTGGAGTCTAACACGCTGGTTGTGTGTGTGTGTGTGTGCACGAGCGATCAGAGCTGACTCCAATATCCAAGGACGGAGAACTCACATGAGCAGGAGAACCCTGGCGGCCACTCTGAGTGGGAGCAGGCACCACGCCGCCTCTCCCTCAACTTCTCCAGGATGCTGCAAGGGTGCGATCACCAGTTTGAACCACTTCAGCTGTGCCCTCAGGGCCCACAGATACACCACTTACAGGGGAGCAAAGCCTGTCCTTATCTTTTTGACTGAGATGCCCCGAAATTTTCAACAGGATAGACACTTCAACGTTCTCTAAGAAATGACCAAATATACCATCAAATCAGCCTTCCCCAGCGGCTCCATGGTAAGAATTCCGCCAAAATGCAGGAGATACACCTAGATGAGGGGTTTGATCCCTGGGTGCAGAGGATCTCCTGGAGAAGGCCATGGCAACCCACTCCAGTGTTCTTGCCTGGAGAATCCCATGGACAGAGGAGCCTGGTGGGCCACAGTTCATGGGGTCACAAACAGTTGGACACGACTGAGAGGACTGAGCACGCACACACCATCAAACCACAACAGAAGCTCTATCAGATCTTATCTACAAGGCCCTCCTTCAGAAAGGAGTGATTTCTTTTCCTCCCTCAGACACCAAAGAAAGCTCCCTGGATGGTGTCCCACACGCAGTGTGATATGCAGGGTACAGCAGGAGAAAACCCTGCAGGCACACTCCGTCTACCTGGGACCCTGCCCGGGAGACCACTGCATGCTTGGATCCTCCAGGCTAGCCCTAAGAGCTACTGACTTGCAGGAAGTTAAAACCCTCTGAGTCCCCTCCCTCAGGTACAAAATTGGATGCCACTGCCTACCCTGCAGAGGACTGTGAAAATTAAATAGCTGGTGGCTGTAAGCACTCAATAAATGAAGCTGTTTAAGACTTTGAAATATTGCCAATTTAGTTGTATCCTTTTTATTGATACATAACTCACATAGTATAAAATTCTCCCTTTTAAAAAAAGTGTACAGTTGACTTTAGTATATTTAGTATATTCATCATCATGTGTGTGCGCTTGGTCAGGCCCAGCTCTCTGCGACCCCGTGGACTGTAGCCCACCAGGCTCCTCTGTCCGTGGGATACTCCAGGCATGAATACTGGAGCGAGTTGCCATTTCCTTCTCCAGGGGATCTTCCCCACCCAGAGACTGAACTCACGTCTCCTGCACTGCAGACAGATTCTTGACTGCTAAGCCACTGGCCACTAGGTAATCCCGTAACATTTTCAGCACCCAAAAGCCCTTCCCCCAGAATGCTTGACCCATTAGCGGTCATGACCTTTTATTCTCCAAATTTTCCAAACCAAAAGGCTTTCGCTCTTAGGGCATTAACAAGCAAATTATTCTCTCTGGCTGAACTGTCTAGTTGTAGGAAGGGCTTGTACAGGTACAGAGGCTGACTCTCCCAGATGACCATTCAAGGAGCACGTGGACAGGCACAGAAAACAGTGCGACAAAGGAAACCGACACTGTCTCCCCAAATCAAGAGCCCGTGTTCTGTGCCATCGTTTAATGGAGCAAACCTCTGAACAGCAAAAATTCATCTTGCCTGTAACGAGATCTGCACCCAGTGGCCCACAGTTTCTAGAACTGAGTGCCCAAAGACACTTCCTAGAAATCCCACACAAATGCGGACACTCCAGAGGTGGTTTCTGGGAAGAAACATTTAATCAATGAAGGGCAGCAAGCAAGTCTCAAAAGTCATGACTCATGACTTACTCCACGCACTCAGCTCCCTCCTCTACTCATAGCACGTGATGGATTCTTGAGAAAAGACCACCCCCTCCCCAGCCTCCACCCACACCCATCCATTTCTCAGACCATCCCTTGCGTCCAATCATTCACTCTTAGTATCTCAACACTTTTTTCCTTTTCCCTCCTGTCTTCCGGCAACGCGTACATGGAGATGAAGATGATCAACTGTTTTGCCCACAACAGGTGTCGGCTTTATAAACCACACTTATTAGAAATTAATCTCCCCTTCTTTTTTGGCAACTCCTGATTTTCCACCGTTGTGCTTCAACATCCCCAGAAAGCGAGCTGCTGACCGAGTCTGGCAGCTCTTTCTTAAACACACCTCGGGGGAGTTCCAGCCTATGACTTCATCTGTTTTCTTTGGGTGACTAAGTGACAAGGCACGGAGCTGAACAGAAGCTGACCGCTAACTGCCGATTTGAACAGTTTCAACTTGAAGATGTAGGTTCGTTTATCACAGTGGTATGGCTTAGCATTTCGAAATTGCTTTCTGCATTTTCTAGGACTGAGTAAGTCAGTGCAGACGTTGGGGATAAAAGGAGCCTTCACTTCAGAGAAGGGAATTACATACAAATTTGGGAAAGGAAAGACTGAAATGCAGTCTGTAGTACTGGACTGGAATTGAGGCATGTGTACGAACTCGGTTTTTATTATAGACAGGTGTGCACAGAACAGCACATGTCATGTGATGCTGTGTGTGTGTGCACACAAGCACGTGCGGATGCAAACTCCCCGATTCCCGGCTCTGTGCACTGAGAGGATCTGGAAGCAGTAACATCCCTGTAGCATAAGCACACTCGGTGCCCAGAATGAGTTTCTTCATGCTGTCTTCTGCTAAAATCAACCAGGGCTCCTTGGAGAAGTGGCGATTTCAGGGCTGCAGTCAGGAAAGAACAGAAGCCTGGGACATTTCACTGTGTCAGAAAATAAGGAAGTGCCCCATAAATGACGGGGACACGTCACAAAAGACAAAGGAGCCAGTCTGAAAGGACATCGCTGGCCAGATCATGAACAACTGAGCATCAAGCTGGGTAATGACATCGAAGGATTATAACCCACTGACTAAGAGAGTCCCTGGGGTCGCAGAGTCAGACATGGCTTAGCAACTGAACAATAAGACAGGAATCTGTAAGGCCACACTTACAGAAATAAATAAGTGCGGCATGGAGAGAGGCTCTGCCCTTACGGTCGAAGCACAGAAGGAGTAACGAAGCTAGAAACCTCACCAGGTTGAAATTATCATAATAATCACTGATTCGGGCAAAAGTCAGCAATGGAGATAACTAGCAAATTAGAGTCAGCAGAGGAACAGGATTTTCCACAGCCTCGAATTCTCTCTTCACAAGATGCTGATTACAAGTGAACAGTACAGTGGTAGTCACCCCTGAATCAGAAGACTGAACGGACATCTCACAGACGGCAGGTGACAGCTGGGCCCCCCACGGGGCGTTAGGGGAAGGACTCAGCCCTTCCGTCGGCCACACACGGCCTGAACCTGGTCAGGAGGAACTCCCCCCAAACCGAGAGACCGTCCTCCGAACGGACTAGAACCTTCCAGGGAACAAAAGAGACAGGCTGGGGAGATGTTCCAAATTAAAGAAAACCAAAGAGACATGACAACTAAATCTATCAATAATTGTATGTGTTCCTGGATAGAATGCTGGACCACCAAGATTTTTTTAATCACCAAGAGTTTCTGGAATCATTGGTAAAATTTTATTGAAGTCAGCAAATTTAGATAATAAAAATTAATTTCCTAATTTGGGTCATTATGTAAGAGAATGTCCTTGCTCTGAGAAAATACCGTGGAGTCACCCTTTAGAGGTAAGAGCAACATCACCTTGCAACTTACTCTCAAATGGTTCAGACACAAAATAATGTCTAAATTTAATATATACAAATATATGTGCGTGTGTGTGTGTGTGTATACATATCCAGAGAAGGGGGAGGGGAGGAGGAGGTGATGTTCCTGCAGTGAAATAGTAACAACTGGGGATTTTGAGTTCTTCTCTGAACATGAAAACTGGTTTCTCAAAATAAACTCATCTGCCATCTCCTCCTGCAGAAAAAACCGCAACAAACTTTAAATGCAATCAACCATGAAGACAAGAACCAACTGAACAGCCAGAAATGATGCATACAAGTGAAATCTCAACTTGACTAAGTTGATATGAATTTGAGCCTTGTACCTCCTGTGCTGGTTTAAAATCAAGATCAACTAAAATAGCATGTCAAAAGCACATACTCTCCCATTCAACAGTAGGCCAATATGACTTTAATTGTAGAATTTTTTTTAAAGCAACAATTAAACAAAAACTAAAAAAATCTGAAACTCCTTGAATAAACCAGGAAGAAAGGAAAATTAGATTTTAAGAGGATAGTACACCTTCCGGTGATATACTGTGAGGGAGACAGGTGAGGTGTACCTGATGCAAATGCACCCCACAGAAAGGAAAACCTAGAACACACGCCCAGAAGTTATCTCACGAAAGGAGGATGGCAGGAAGTAAGTCTCTGTTCCCCATGACCACAACATTCATCATCTATGCGTACATTTCCATGAATAACAAAACAGACAAGAGAAGCTGCAAAACAGCTTGAGAAAGAAGCCAGGGAAGGACCACACCCACCTCATAAAACTGTCCCCTAAAAAAGCAGCTTAGCGTCTCTGGCCCCTCCCCACGCCCCCGCCCATGCAACCTTCCTCAGTTAGAAAGGAAGCCCGGGAATTCTTTATAATGTGATACACACAGCCAATGGCTGGAAAACTTCCCTCCCCAGCCAGCCTCTCCCTGCCCTTCCCAAACTTCCCTCCGCCAACCCTGAGGGCCACTGAGACTTCCTCCCCCTTCAGACCAAGTGGCCACAGCCAGGGAAGTGGGGACCAGCCCAGCCACACGAGTCCTCCCTAGACAGAGACAGACTAGAGGCAGCAAAACTCAAAACCATCTCAGCGGGACAGCTGGGGTTACTGGGGTTATTTATGTAAGAAGGAACATCAGCTTTCATCAGGTGAGAAGAGGAAAGGTACAGAAGCTAAATCACGGGGCTCAGACTACAGTGAAAAAGTGCTTGCTCTATCCCAGAATCTGTCATTCCACTTTTGTTCAGTGTGAGACTTGTAAATTACAGCTTCCATCTTCAACACAGGAGGATGTACACATTCAGTTTTAAAATCTGACAATTACAACACCAGGCCTTGTGGGATGCTGTATGGAGGGAGGGTCGTTTCTCCTCTTTCCCTCCATTGGAGAAGAAAAGGCAATGTGGGGGCTTTGTGGTCTGGCAGCTGTGGGTTTAAATTCCAGCCCAAGCCCTCATAAGCGGTGCAAACTGGGGCAGTCATTCAACCTCCCCAGAGGCTGAGATCCTCATCCGAACACAGAAATAGCCTCCACCTGCTGGAGGGGGTGGGGGGGGTCTGATTTCACATGAGAAAACGTATATAAAACACCTGCTTGCACCTAGACCCACAGGCCCTCAGGTGGTAGCAGCAACAGAGATAATAGTTAAGAGAGAGCTTCACCAGGTTTTCTCGAAGGACAAGGTTGGCGTTCATAATGTTTTGGGGGGAAGGGAACAAACATGGCATTTTAAATATTACCCTCTGACGTTACAAGCAGGTTACTTACTTCTGCATGCACTTACTTGACCCTCTGTGGAGCCTAACTCCAAAGATATTAGCTGACCCCCAAGGACTGGGGGTCCTGGCCTCCCATATCGCTCTGGCAGCTGCTGCTGAATACTTACTTAGGTTATAGCAAGCGCGCAATTCCACGACTGTCCGCCATCCCATTTTCCCCACAAACAGCCCCAAATCCACAGTACAAGCTGTCACGGACAATTTACCATCATCCCACCTTAATCCTGCATAGGGTTTACAGTCAGAGGTCTCCAGTAATGTGGTTCAGGGAGGGACAGGTCCCATCTCACCTGCAGGCTGTCCCCTTCTGTGTGTTCAGCAATCAGCAGGGCTGAGACAGGACCTATAAACGATGCCATGGAGATGAGAGATGCCCAGCAAAGAACACGGCAGATTCTGCATCTCGCAGGCTGCAGTCAAATATCCGGAAACAAACAGGTACATGGCCAGCTCACAGAATGCTGAAACTCACTACTCCCGCGAGGAGCTGCTCTCCCAGAGGGAGACACGTGAACAGAACTGTCACGTGAAGGAAACGGATGGCCTGGAAACCATCCAATTAGCGACGGTCCTCAAAGTTTCCGGACCCAAGATATATTAGAGCAAGAGCAACAGCGTTTAGATGGAGGTGAAGTAACTCTGGAATAAACGTGTGAAATACACTCTGCCTCGGTGCAATCTGGCTTTTTGGAGCTGGTAAGGGTCCTTGGGTGCCAACTACCATCACTGTGGTACTGAAAAGGACAGTGAGGGCTGGAAGGGATTTCTCATAATCACAATTTTTTTTTTTTTTGAATAGCTATCTACAAGCAAGAAACATCTGTTTAGTATCAGACACCAGGAATCTATTTGTTATTAGGATGGTAAAGTATTAGAAAATTTAGACTTTGGAGATTTCATTCTAGGACTGATTCTAGATCAGCAGAAATAGTTAAAGCAACAGTCTAATAAAAGCACTGCTTCCCAATGTATTTGTGTGCACCCTCAGAATAAACAGAGGAATGGTACTTTTTGGTCCTTATCACTTAAAAGCTAAACTAATAAAAATAAATAAATAACATGCACTTTGTTATTCCTGCAGATCCTAGTGCATCTGATATCAAGAACAAGCATTAACTTAAGAGTAAAAGCAAGTAAGAAAACATAAAACTTGCAGAATCCACATGGCCCAGGAGGGCCCTACTCCGGTTTGCAGGCCCGATGTTCAACAGCAACAGTAACGAAGGAAAGAGGAATCCTTAAAGATGTGAATCAGAATGAGAAGAGGAAGTGAAGTAAAAGCAATCAACAATGGAAAAACTGTATATACTGTTCGGACCAACCTCTCAGACTTTTCATAAGCCTAATTTTCAAACTCAAATTAAAACATCTTGCCCTAAAACACATGTTATTTATACATTCCACTTCACATATACTAAGAAACAAGGGTTGTTTTAAAATAGATGTCAAGGACTTCCATGGCAGTCCAGTGGTTAAGACTCCGCACTTCCAATGCAGGGACTAGGGGTTGGATCTCTGATCGGGCAATTACGCTCCCACAGGCCATGTGACCAAAAAATTAAAAACAAAAAAACAGATTTCAAATATCAGTCTCTGATACATTCATTTCTTCTTGCACCGACACCTCCCATTCACAGAATTCCAAAGTGGGGATTTTTATGACTTTTCCAAGATACACACAGGCGACCACACTTGAAGAGACACCAACAAAACCTATCTAAAAATATTCCAGGGTTATACTTTTAAATTTGAATTGTGTTTTTCTCAAGTTCAAGAACAACTTCATTTTATGGTTATGAGTCTTTAAGTGGGGAGACTAACACTTTATAAATTCACTCCTTAACCATCAACACTGTGAAATACACAGCTTCAGAGTTAATTACATGTAGGAAAGTCCATGAACTGAGGGTGAATGATCTCACACAGTTATTTATACAGTAACAACGCCCCCTCCTAGAAATTCCCTTTTTAACACCAGGAATGTCAAGGCACAGCGGACCACTCTGCCTGTGCTACTCTTTTTCCTTCTGGACAGCAGCAAAACTCAGCAGAGTGGGAAAATTTAAAGCAGGAAAAATGGTGACTGTTCGCATCTAAAGATAGTTTTTTTTAAGTCAGCAGACTTGTCAAATGGATTCTCAAGTTATGCTTCATACAGAATCTAAGAAAAGAATCTCTATTTCCCCATAACTATCTTCAACCTTTCCCCAGATTAACCCTAGACATTACAGAAAGTCTGGTCCCACCTTAGGTCCATCGTTCGGTTGCTCAATCCTGTCCAGCTCTTTGCAACCAAGCCTGCACACCAGGCTTCTCTGTCCTCCACTGTCTCCAGGAGTTTGCTCAAATTCACACTCATTGAGTTGGTGAAGCTATCCAACCATCTCATCCTCTGTCGCCCCCTTCTCCTCCTGCCTTCAATCTTTCCCAGCATCAGGGTCTTTTCCAATGAGTCGGCTTTTTGCATCAGGAGGTCAAGGTATTGGAGCTTCAGCTTCAGCATCAATCCTTCCAATGAATGTTCAGGGTAGACTGCCTTTAAGACTGACTGGTTTGATCTTGCAGGTTCAAGGGACTCTCAAGAGTCTTCTCCAGAACCACAATTCGAAAGCATCAATTCTTCAGAGCTCAGCTTCTTTATAGTCCAACTCCCACATCCATACATGACTACTGGAAAAACCACAGCTTTCACTAGATGGACCTTTGTTAGCAAAGTGATGTCTCTGCTTTTGAATACGGTGTCTAGGTCTGTCATAGCTGTCCTTCACAAGCAGCAAGTGTCTTTTCATTTTATGGCTAAAGTCACCATCCACAGTGATTTTGGAGCCCAAGAAAATAAAATCTGTCACTGCTTCCACTTTTTCCCCTTCTATTAATATTTACCACAAAGTGATGGGACCAGATGCCATGATCTAGTTTTCTGAATGTTGAGTTTTAAGCCAGCTTTTTCATTCTCCTCTTTCGATTTCATCAAATGGCTCTTTAGCTCTTCACCTTCTGCCATTAGGGTGGTATCATCTGTGTATCTGAGGTTGTTGATATTTCTCCTGGCAATCTTGATTCCAGCTTGTGATTCATCCAGCCTGGCATTTCACATAATGTACTCTACATAGAAGTTAAGTAAGCAGGGTGACAATATACAGCCTTGACATACTCCTTTCCCAATTTGGAACCAGTTAGTTGTTCTCTGTCCCTTTCTAACTGTTGCTTCTTGACCTGAATACGGGTTTCTCACCAGACAGGTAAGGTGGTCTGGTATTTCCATCTCTTTAAGAATTTTCCACAGTTTGTTGTGACCCACAGAGTCAAAGGCTTTGGCATAGTCAATGAAGCAGAAGTAGAGTTTTTTCTGGAATTTTCTTGCTTTTTCTACGATTCAATGAATGTTGGCAATTTGATCTCTGGTCCCTCCACCTTTTCTAACCCAGCTTGTACTATTACTATCTTTAAAATAAACGGGAAAGTCTTTCCAAAATTACTCAGTTTTATTCAAGTTTAGGAAATTAAACTTGAGGAATAACTTCTGTTAGACTTGGCTTCTGTTGGTGTCTCACGGTTTGTATTTGCATTTCCTTGAACGTGTGTGGCCGTTCTGTAGTTGCACTGTCTATTTCCCTTTTGGACTGCCTTTCTTATTGATTTGAGGAAACCCTTTTACAATCCTTCACATATAACTCCTCATCTGAATTATAAAAACTGTTTTTGCCCAGTCTGTAGCTGCTGCTGCTGCTACGTCGCTTCAGTCGTGTCCGACTCTGTGCGACCCCATAGACGGCAGCCCACCAGGCTCCCCCGTCCCTGGGATTCTCCAGGCAAGAACACTGGAGTGGGTTGCCATTTCCTTCTCCAATGCATGAAAGTGAAAAGTGAAAGTGAAGTCGCTCAGTCGAGCCCGACTCTTAGCGACCCCATGGACTGCAGCCCACCAGGCTCCTCCATCCATGGGATTTTCCAGGCAAGAGTACTGGAGTGGGGTGCCGTTGCCTTCTCCTCAGTTTGTAGCTAGTCTTTGTTTAATGTTATGTTTTAAATTAACATACAATACAAATGGGTTCCTTTTCCTGTGTTCAGGTCTATGAATTTTAATATGCAGAATCACCACCACAGCCAGGATGCAAAACACTTTCATCATCCTTAAAAACACCCCCCACACTGCCCCTCTGGAGTCACCCTTTTCCCTGCTCTAACTCCTGGTAACCAACCGATCGCTTCTCTGTCCCTCCAGTTCTATTTCTTTGAGAAAGTCATACAAGTGGACTCCTATGCAGCCTTTGGAGGCAGCCTTCCTTCACGCAGCATCAGCTGAATGGATGTACCACAGTTCATCTGTTCACATCTACTCTTGTAAATGCCAGCAAGAGCAGCAAACAGTGAAGGAAGGGCCTTAACTCTTCCCAGCAGTGGGACAGGGACAGAGCAATATACCAAGTACTTGGAAGGAAAAGAGAAGGCCATGCAGTGGGCAGGACCTTACAGAAACCCCTCCTAAAGAGAAACTGAGTGCAATTCATCACTGTCCACACAGGGCTATGGGCTGTAAGAAAATAAGCCTGACGGACTCATGTGGACACCACTAACCCAAAGTACCCTAGAGCAAGAAAGTTTTCATTACAGCTTCGTCTGTCAGGGCAACTGCTAAACTGTACTAACTTATGACAGAGCCCAAACAGCAGGATCCTTCCAAACTCAAGATCTGCTCTATAGACTGCTTCACAGTCCTCCCAGCGAAGAGCAGACGTGTGGCTGATCAAAGAAGTCAGTAGCCTATTAATGCAAGTGTGTGTGTGCTGTGCTTAGTCGCTCAGTCATGCCTGACTCTTTGCGACCCCATGGGCTATAGCCTGCCGGGTTCCTGTCCGTGGGATTCTCCGGGCAAGAGTACTGGCATGGGCTGCCATTTCCTTCTCCAGATGATCATTCCGACCCAGGGATCAAAACTGGGTCTCCCGCGTTGCAGGCAGATTCTTTACTGCCTGAGCCGCCAGGGAAGCCCGCAATGCAAATACGTTTATGACCTAAGTGCAGTTTCATGTTGCCAGAGCACATCTGGCATCAGACCAAACACTCCAGGAGGCCGCACCCTTTCTCCGGATCAAGCCCCTAGGCCTTAAGCCTGGGAAGCCCACACAACCTCCTGTCAAACTCGACCCAGACATATAACCTTTACCAGAGGGCAGGGGCTGCAGAACTTGGGTTTACAGGGACTTCCTTATGGGAAGAGAGAACCAAAAAGGAGGAAATAAAGGTAACCAAGCAAACCGAGGCTTCCATTAGCAAGTGAGAAAGTGAAGATAAGACTGAGACACTGGCCAACCAGTAAACAGGAGAGCGGGAACCCCCATCAACAAGAATGTCACTCGCTTGGAAACTCCAGCCAGGGGGTCTCCTCGCTGGGAGACCCCGGGGCTAGGGCCGGGTACTGTGACAGCAAACAAAAGACAGACAGTCGGGGAGGCAGGGCCTCCGCGGTGGATACGGGAGCCCTGGGGCGGCGGGGAGCAGGGAAGGGGAAGGAGGCAGCACACCAGCGCCTGCTTGGGGGGGTGGGGGGGGGGGCGGCCTTGTCCCGACCCACAAACCCTTTCTCCATTTTTGCTCCTTTGCCCTCAGTGCAGAGATACAGCGACAGGAATACCTCGAATGGCCCCAGGCGAACAACAGTAATAACAATAATAATACACCCGCTCAAGATTTCCGCGCGGGCTCGTCCCCTCGTCCAGGGCTGACTGGACGGCTCAGCGGCGCAATCTGGAGTGGAACGAGAGAGAACTCCGTCCCGGCGCCATCTAACCCCTCGTAACCTGTCTGCGCCCCTGGGCCAACCCTGTCCCCCGCCCCACCCCACCCCCAGCGGCCTGCGCGGGGCTGAGGATAAGGGGAAAAGATACAAAAGCCTGCATGTCGGTCCTCAGGACAGACACAGCCGCCCCGGGGCGTTCGCCCAGGCGCTTAGGCCAAATGCTCGCGAGACGAAGAACCGAGCCGCGGCGGAGGCGCCGCCCCCTTTCCCGGGAACACGGCGGGGTTCTCACCCACAGCCATTCTTCCCCGTGCACCGAGGGGGGGCTTCTGTTCTGCCAGCGGCACCACTAAAAATCCGTCGAGACAATGCACTTAAGGAAATAAAAAACCAATTCATTAGAGAACCGAGGAGGAATGAAGGGGGTTGTTAAGGCGGCTTTTTATAGTACAACACAATTCATCCCTATCAACCTAAGTGACTTGACTAGGCAGTCAAAGTGTGGCTATTGATTAAGAATTGGACTTTTCTCTGGAATGCCGCCAAGGATATGAGATAAAATTTTATTTCCTCAGTGGAAGAGTCAAGAAAATAAACTTAAATATCAGATACGGCTGATTTAGATTATGACCCCTCCAAACACATCTTTCACTTAGAAACGGATCCCACATTTATCACATGATTTAAAAGGCCAGAAAAGGCCATGCTAATCACATATTTTTAATACACACTTGAACAGATTTAAACCACATGCCACACCTTGAACAGAACCACTGGCTTCATTTAAATTTTGGTTAATCATTTAAACGGTTTAAATGGCTTCATCTAAATCATTTGAATCGTGGATGGTTAAACTGCAAAGGAAAAAATACAACTGTCTATGTCAATAAGTCAGTTTACAAGGTCTTAATGGAAAGTTTCCTTCAGTGATTTTTTTTTTTCTAACTGTCCTCTGATTTCCTAAAAATCACTTCTAGGATACTTTCAGCTCCCTCTCTGCTCTCGTCTAAAACAGAACCTCACTGTGCCACTGAAAAGGGGGAAACTAACATTCACTATCAAGTTACATTTTCTTCTGCTTTCCTTTTCAAAATATTGAGGGTAACAAGGATTGACTTCTTAATACAATAATTATTATTGGTGCTCACAAAGACCAAAGTTGCCAGGCTTCTAAATATACACAGAAGCAGCAGGGCAAGCTCAGAGGCCAGCGACTTAAGTGGTGTTAGAAGCAGAAATCTGAAGACAAGTTCCCTCAATATTCCATGAGGAAATCATTATATCAACATAGAAGGACATGCACCCTGCTCTCTCAGTAAGTAACTGACTCAAGTGTCTTCACACATTCCATTGTAAAGGGAAGGGCTGCAGCAACAGGTCCAGAAGTAAGACTTAGTAAGGAAAGGAACCTAGCCCAGTGAGCTGACCACCTTTCAGAATAACCACAAACCCTTATGCTCTGCATATTCATATAATACCAACCTGAAACATACCAGGCAGGTTAAAAATAAGGCATTTATGTAAGTACCCCCACCAGACACACACACACTCTTGCAAGGTTAAATAGAGAGCTCTGAAAGAATGATTTATTGTCACAAGAACAGGGCCCCAAAATAGATTGGCAATAAAAGTGATTGGTCCCAGCGGGATTGAGAACAAATCCTGGTAAGCGAAGTCCTGGCCATGACAGGCAACTGGGGAAAGAGTACCAGTGATGGAAGTGCTTCCCGGCCCTGACCCCAACTCTACCAGAGTTCTCTTCTGAACAAGTCACTCAACCTCCCTAGAAGTCTGATTCCTCTTCTGTAAACTTTAAAAAAAATTGTTCTAAATGGACTAGCTCATGTTTGTGATGCCTTTTGACAAGAAAACTAAAGAATGACCACTAGGAGCTAGGAGCTCAGAGGGAACAACAGAGTCCGAGGAGGTTAAAAGCCCTGGAGCCACCCCCCAGACCCTCTCCAAGTGTAGGGGTCCTGCCCCCAGGTCCCAGCTCCCAAACCAGGCAGGTGGCAGAGCCCTGCTTGAGTGCATCCAGTAATCATGGCCTTCATTCTATTCCTGAACTGCTCTAATTATGTAAAAGCTCTAATAAGCTAAATCCTCCTTCTTTCATCCAATCATAGTTACCAGTTTTCACTCAGCAACCACAAGGATAAAAGTAAATCCTTGCAGTATGGACAAGGAACAAAAAGGAGGCAAGAAAATAAGGTCGCCAAACCAACAGTTCCAGGGCCAAGAAATGAAAGGCAACCAGTAGAAGTGCCTTGTCTAAGGCAGACTGGCAATCTTAAGCACCAGGCTGACACCACCGTGGAAAACCAATCACGCTCTGATCTGTCCCCCCCAGTCAGTAAAAACCTATTTTCTGGGTTTCTACATCTTAGGAAAGAATGTCTGATTTTACTAACGGACTTGACCTCTCTCTGTTCAATCATCCACATTCAATCAAAACTGCCCAGCAGGGCCATCCCCCTCCAAACCCCCGCCTCTGTCATTCCACCAGGTGAGGTCCCCACCCAGGGTCCCCCTGCTTCATCTGTCTAACCATTTGCCCCTTCCCACCCCTACCCATCAATCCAACTGAAGGGTCCCTCTCCTCTCTTCTCCCTCTGCTAGCGATCGCTGCCCCAGATGCTGGAGCCAAGATCTAGGTCAGGAATTCAGGGTTGCCCTAAGGAGGGAAAAGCACATTCAAAACACCTTCTAGGCTAACCCTGGGATGGGATGCACAATGGCTGCCTACTTACAATCTGCTCTGGTTCCTGATTCCAAGTCAAACAAGGAAAGGGGCAGTATGTCCAATCAATTTTGGAGTGAGGAAGAAAAGAACAAACTCGTGAGCAGCACGGACTGGTTCTACCCCAAAGCGAACATGAACAGGAGCAAACACAGGACGAGGCCCCTGGCCACCGACAGGTAAACCCTGGGGAGAGCCACAGTAACTGAGAGAAAGTATTCTGTGAGCATCCAGTCCAACTTGATGTCTTCTGAGGCTCTTCTGAGCAGAAGTGATTTCTCCACTGTGAATAATAAAGATGTAAGAAAGTCTGGCCTCATAAGCACCAAAAATTCCCTCTCCAGGGCACACACGCCTTTGAAAGGCGCTGGATTCTGCACAGAATCTATTATTCTGTGACAGGTGGTGGAGAGAGAGAGAGAAGACAGGCTAGACTTAGCTTCAGGGCATGAAGGGAAGACGTCCCAGGTCTGCTATTAAGTGGTAAGATGGGGCTGCTCTATCGGGCGAGTTGCACACAAAAAAAGGCTTTCATTTGAAGGAGTTTGTGTTTTCCTAAACCTCTGCTTTCTGTGGGGACCTCACAAGGAGAGAGAGCACTAGGGAGTGTATTAACCCCAAGCTGACAGCACAGAGTCAGCGAGTGTCACTCCCAGCCACAACCAATCTGTTAAAACGACTCAAAACGAACCCCGCCTGGCAAGGATCAAGAAAACGAGGGAAGACAGTACTACTAAACCAGGGCTCTCCCCGGCAAGGCTAACTTCTGCCTCCGACTATCGCGCACCCGCTGCAAATTGCTCCCTGCGACCCAGATTACCCAACTGATCTCACCGGATCTGGCGACCGGATTTTGAAACGGGCCACGAAGAAACGTGAGCCTCGGGCCTCTGGCGCGCGCCCCGTCGCAGTCCGCTCCCCCGACGTCCTCCCGGGAGCCGCCACCAGCACCCCGCGCGCGCCCCGCGCCCTCCCGCCCGCCCCGGCCTGGCCCGCCCTCCTCGGCTCTCCAGCGCCCAGTCTGCATTCTCCCTGCCCCGCGCCTGGTCCGCCGGGCACCGCGCTGCGGGGCCGCGCGGTCGCCCGGACGCGCGAACAAACCGGACTGGGCGCGGGGACGCAGGGGCGCGGGCGGGACGAGGCGCTGCCGCCGGGGTCCCCAGGACGCCTTGTCACGCCTCCCGCGCCAGATTCCCCCGGGCGGGTCGCAAAGCTCGGCTCTCCCGTGACCAACCGCCTCCTCTTTGACCAAGAAACACACGGCCACCCCGGCACTACCTCCCGGGCAGGGCCCAGCGCGTGCCGGTCCCGCGCCTCCACCCCCGGGGCCACCACGTCCCCAGGGTGTCCCTCCCGGGCTACCCCCGGAGACAATGGCTCACCCATCGCCCGGCCGGCCTCGCTCCATTTCAGCCATCACCGCCCTCCTCCCCTCCCCGGGCGGCCAGTGCCCCGGCAGCCCCGTTTCACAGAAGTGTAGACCGAGGCCAGGGAGGTGACAGGCGAGAGAAGAAACCTGGCTGCTTATGGAGCTGAGGAGGGACCACGGACAAATAAGCTACGGAGACCAGCCCAGATGAGAGACCGCTTTCCCGGGGCCCGGCCCCGCCGCCCCCGTCCGCTCGGCCTCCGGGGGACAGGGGGGCCTCCGCCCTCGCCGTTCCTGCCGCCGCCGCCTCCTCGGCCCTCCCGCGAAGGAGACAAAGAGCCGGCGCCCCAACCGGTGGAGCGGTAGCCGCCGGGGCGGGCGACGGGGAGATTTCACCCGGGAAACCAGGGGCGGGGACGAAGGGAAGGACGAGCCGGCGGCGCCCGGGCCGATCCGCGGCGCTCGGGGCGGCGCGGGCAACGGGACCCGCGGGTATTAGGGTGCAGGGCAGCGGCCTGGGCGGGCGCGCTCCGGGCCCGACGGGCGGGCGAGCAAGCACCGGGCGCGGCAGGGACCGCGGACCGCGCCTCCGCGGCGGGGGCCGGTGGCGGAGCGCGCGGGCAGCGGCGCGGGTGCACTCACCGGATCGGAAGAAGGCCGCGATGTCGGCCAGGTCCTTGGCCGCCTCCTCGGCCCCCTCGCCGGCGCCGCCCCCGCAGCCCGAGCTCGCCGCGCTGGCCGCAGCGGCGGGGCCGGAGGACGCGGCGGGGGCGGCGGCAGCACCGCCGCCGCCGCTGCTGCTGCTGCCGCTCATGGCTGCGGCGGCGCCCGCGGCCGCGCCCGGCTCGGGCCCCGCGCCCCTAGCGCCGCGCGCCGCCCGCTCCGCGCCGGGCCTGGCGGCGCCGAGCGCCCTGCTGTCCGCGCCCGGCGCGTGGACGCAGAGCCCCGGGGCGGCGGCGGCGGCGGCGGGCGGCGGCGGCGGCGGCGGCGGCTCGGCCCGAGGAGCGCGTCCACATAGACGAGGACTCCGCCCGGGAGCCGCGAGCCGGCCGCGGGGCGGGAGCGCGGAGCCACGGCCTCGGCGGCGCCGGCTGGAGCGCGGGCAGCCACGCGCGCCGCGGCGCCGGACACGCAGTCGCGAGGGCGGCGGGGGATGGGGGGTGGCCCGCGGGGGCCGGCGGGAGCTCCGCGATCACGGGCGCCGGCGGCCACCGCGAGCCTCCATCTTGATTTCAGATGGGGAAAGGAAGGAGGGGGGAGGGGGGAAATCACGGCGGAGGGAACCCGGGTGAAAGGAAAAGGGAGAGCAGGGAAAGGAGAGGAAGGGGAAAAAAAAAAAAAGAGAGGGGCTTCGTGAGTTTCCGGTGAATATCGTCTGGGGCCGGAGCGTGGGCTCGGCGGGTGGGCGGGGCGTGTGATGGGCAGGGCCTGGCGGGAGGGGCGGGGCCGCGCAGGAGGGCCGGCGGGCGGCGGCGGGAGCGTTTCAGCGTTGTTCCCTCCCGCGGACGGCGGCGAAAAGGAGGGAATGCTTTGAGGCAGCGAGGGCGCGCACCTTTCCAGGCCCGTCATGGCGCCCCCTTTGGACGCTCGCTCCTGCAGCGCCGCACCGCCCTCCGATCGCTGGAGCTGTTGATGACTGATCTCGCCGCGGGGCGGGATGACTTCGGCTCAGGGCCCGGTGTGCGCGTAGACGGGGCTCCACAATCGTTGTTGAATGGGAAGAGATTATGAAAACAGGTCGTGTGTTGTACTCCAGCCCCAGAGGGAATAATGGAGCAGGCCTCTGAACTCCTGGGGGCCGTCTGTCTCCTCATCTGCCACAGGAGCTTCGGGACTCACAGCTCCTCCGCCCCTGCTCCACCAGAATGTAGGGAAGGGGGAAGGTGATGGTGGCTAAGGAGACCAAAGGAAGTGAGGGGTAGGTGACATCCTCCTTTAAGGAAGATCCGTGTCACACCCGCATTTGACAAAATATTCGAGTACAAACACCTATGTACCTGGCTACAAGCGAAGGAAGCAAAAGGTATTGGTATCCAGTGCGCCGGAAACAAGAGATAGATAAGATTGATTTAAAAAACAAACAAACAAAAAAAACTGGTGAAATACTCATGAAACCAATATACATGAACACTGGAAATGAACAATTAAGAAAATTAATAGTGAATGATGAATACCAGGTTTTGCACTGTGAGGAACCCTAGAATGATCCGTGTGGTACGCGATTAGAGTTGGAGACGTCAGTATGAACTCCTGTTTAGCTTAATATAGATGCAGGTGGGTAAGAAAAGATTTGCAGATATGTGTTATATATATGTTATACACAGGCTGTTACATGTATGTCCATTTCCTTGCTCTGTCAGCTGAGTGGACTTAGGCATAACACTCTTGCAGCAAGTCGCACATCAGGCACTCAGATCTTTTATTCACACCGTTCTTCAGCAAAAGGAAACCAGGTTCCTCAGGTGCATCGGCTGACTCTGGGACTAAAACAGGAAACGTACAAGAGAACCTAGAGCATCTTGTTGTGCCAGATGATAAGGAAGTGCTACGAAAAATTTTTTATTTAATTAATCAACATCCAGAACAATGATGAGGGTCTCTCAAAGGGACACAGAAGCCCACTGAAAGAGCTCCCAGTGATCAAAGCTGTAACAATTTGAACAGCAAAATAAAGCAATGTTCTATTATACCCAAAGTATAATAAATATACATGAGTGCATACCGATATAATGCAATGATTGAATGAGTAAATAATTAAGAGAGAAGAGACAAATGTCCCTCGCAGAAGAATTCAAAATTAATACTTAGATACTCTGCCCTCAGTGAGATGGAATAGTCCTTAACTGTAGTCTGCACTTTCAACTTCCAGAAGGATAACTTTATAATGAAGAAAACTGACAAACATTACTTCACAAGATTACCAGCAGAGATAAATCGTGTGGATGGTATATACCCTTGATATGATGTAATGAAAATGCCACTTTAGCCCTATTGTCTTCCTCCCAGAAACACAGTCTAATCATGAGAAAAATAACAGACAAATCCCAGTTAAGGGCATTCTGCAAATGACCTGACCAATACTTCCCCAAACTGTTAAGGTCAACAAAAGTAAGCAAAGTCTGAAAACTGTCACAGCCAAGAAGAGCCCAAGGAAACATGATAACTAAATGTAATGTAGTATTCTTAAGGATCCTGGAACCAAGAAAGCACATTAGGTAAAAACTAAGAAAATATGAATAACATATGGACTTTAGTTAATAATAATGTACCAGTACTGATTCATTAATTGTGAGTAATATGGGAAAATTGGATTGAGCTATAAGGGAACTCTGTACTATCTTCACAACTTGTCTTGTTATTTTAGAATCTAAATCTATTCTAAAATAGAAGCTTATTTTTAAAAAATTTTTAATTGTATGTGGAATATCAAAAAGAAAAAAAATTCAGTTGGTCCAAATTTCACAGGCTATCAGCTCAGGTGTGCTGACAATGTTTCTTTTTCTTATTTTTCAGTTGGGTAATTTCTGTCTCCAGCTCCCATTTCTCCTCATGGCTTAATCCTAGTTTGGAGAAAATAATCTCCAGGAACTTTCTTTGCCAACTGAGTACATTCCCCTTCCTGCCTTCTCCCTAAGGTTGAAGCCAAACTCCCAGAGGCATTGGTGAGATCACAACATGAGGTGGGGATGGGGAGATTGCACCTGGCCCTTGGTCTTCAACCTAGACAGCATATTAAAAATCAGAAACATTACTTTGCCAACAAAGATCCATCTAGTCAAAACTATGGTTTTTCCAGTAGTCATGTATGGATGTGAGAGTTGAACTGTGAAGAAAGCTGAGCCCCAAAGAATTGATGCTTTTAAATTGTGGTGCTGGAGAAGACTCTTGAGAACAAGGAGATCAAACCAGTCAATCCTAAAGGAAATCAGTCCTGAATGTTCATTGGAAGGACTGATGTTGAAGCTGAAACTCCAATACTTTGACCACTTGATGTGAAGAACTGACTCATTGGAAAAGACCCTGATGCTGGGAAAGATTGAAGACGGGAGGAGAAGGGGACGACAGAGGATGAGAGGTTGGATGGCATCACTGACTCGATGGACATGAGTTTGAGTAAACTCCAGGAGTTGGTGATGGACAGGGAAGCCTGGCGTGCTGCAGTCCATGGGGTTGCAAAGAGTCAGACACGACTGATCGACTGAACTGAACTTGGTCATCATGAGCTCGTTCTGGCACTGAGGCTCATGTGTGTCCTGTGTGTGTCTGCCTCCTTGACGATCCTACTCAGACTGAAGGCATTGCCATGACTTTGCTGCTTTCTGCTGTTCTATCCTGCTCACCAACCACTGGGGCCCCTGATGGCCTGCTGGCAGTCAGCACCCCTCCTGAGCTACTCCCCAAGCGCTCAAGAAGACATTCAGCTGTTCCTGGGATGCTCAGTCCCACCCCACAAAGTGAGGCCCTGTGCTCTCTGCTCCCAGACCCCCAAAGCCTACCTTGGCACAGACTTCCTCTTTCAGAGACTCACATGGGGGTTTAAAGTGATCCATTTCCTCTCCCCACAAATTGCAGAATTGTAATTTCCTCTGCAGGAAGTAAACTTCATTCCAGATTCATCATACTTCCTTCCAAATCTTTTATTTTGGCATAACCTTTGTGTTCCCAGGAAATGCTGTTTTTAATTTAGAAAACCCCATTCCCTTCCATTCTTCCCTCTGCCATAGGTTCCAGAAGTTTCTCTTGAAATTTAGAAGCCAGTGCTAACATCTTTCTTTCACTCTGCATGCCTCCCCTACCACCCTGCCTGTGGGTAGTGAATATAGATGCCCCCCTCTGCCACCTAAATGGTGGAGAAAGATCATGAATTTGAAAACATCAAAACTGCTGGGGGGCAGGGAACAAGACTGAATGTCAAGCAGCCACAGAAAGATGGTGGTCCTTGAAAAGTGTCAGTTGGAAGAGGCTAACTCCTGAAAGATCAAACCAGTCAGTCCTAAAGGAAATCAATCCTGAATATTCATTGGAACGACTAATGCCTAAACTGAAGCTCCAGTACTTTGGCCACCTGATGCAAAGAGCCAACTCATTAGAAAAGACCCTGATGCTGGGAAAGATTGAAGGCAGGAGGAGAAGGGGACGACAGGGGACAAGATGGTTGGATGGCATCACCGATTCAATGGACATGAGTTTGAGCAAGCTTCGGAAGATAGTGAAAGACAGGGAAGGCTGGGGTGCTGCAGTCCATGGCATCGCAAAGAGTCAGACATGACTGAGTGACTGAACAACAACAACTCCTGCTGGAAGTTTCTGGGTGGAGGCAAGTCCTGGATGTTGGGAGTTGGCCTGAAAGGGACTGTGGACTGCATGTAATGACTGCTAAGGGTGTTGGGATAGGGGTGGAATGACGGGTGTATGTTTGGATGAAAAGAGCTCTCTAGTGTTGAGACCCAGATATTGACCAGTCCTTCAATCTCAGGTAGAGTCATTTCCAAGAAAGCTCAACAGGAGACTCATGTCTGAGTGTGGGATGTGCAGGAAGGCTCACCCAGATTGCAATATGAGAAAGAAGCTGCACACGGAGTTTTTTTCCCTTCTGCCATCTGAGCTTGTGTAGGGGGATCTAAACAGGGTTTCATGACAGCTGCTGTTGATCCTACCCCACTTTCAAAATTCAGCTCGAATTTCATCCTAGTTGAAGCTGATGCATCAACTTGAAGTGACCTCTCCCTCATCTGTATTCTGGAACACCAGTCGTTCCGGCATTTGATTGTAAATTCCATTATATTATTTGCAGCCTTTGTGTTTAATGTCTTGCCTACCAGGTGAGGAGATCCCTTGCAATCAGTTCAGAAGTTTCAACCTGTGTGCCTAGATCTATACCAGTCATGAAACCATGAGGCAAAAGAAATAGAGAAAGCCAGTTGGGTGGGGAGGGTGCGGGGGGGGCAGTTGTGTAGTCAGGATCCTTTCTCTCCTTCTATCAGAGCCCATGCCTGGTTAATACACTCCATTTCCCATCTCTGAGAGCCATGTGACAGAGAGCTGGCTGATGAGTGGAAAGGACTGGGTAGGGCTCACAAGCAAGAGTTCAGACACAGCAAGTGCACGCATTTGGCCCTTGGCCCTCTGTCCTCCTCGGAACACAGGCAAAATGCTGGAGCTGAAGGGTCCATTGTGTGACTATGAGAAAGTAAACATGAGAACCGAAGCACGTGGTACAGATGCCCAAGTGAGCTGCCCACCTCCAGGCTTCTCACTGCATGGAAACCTACAAGAAAATTGTGGTGCCGGAGAAAACTCTTGAGAAATCAACTGAATACTCATTGGAAGGACTGATGTTGAAGCCGAAGCTCCAATACTTTGGTCACCTGATTAAAAAAAAAAAAAGCCAACTGATTGAAAAAGACCCAGATGCTGGGAAAGATTGAGGAAAGGAGAAGAAGGGGGCAACAGAGGATGAAACGGTTGGATGGCATCATTGACACAATGGACATGAATTGAGAAAACTCCAGGAGACAGTGAAGGACAGGGAAGCCTGGTGTGTTGCAGTTCATGGGATCACAAAGAGTTGGACATGACTTAGCAACTGAACAACAGCAACAATGGAAATGTTTAGGTGATAACTTGAGACATGGGCTTGACCTCTGGCCAGAGTTGGAACTCTAAGCTGAAGAGGATAAACATACCTGGAGTTTTAGATGTGATTAATCTGCTAAGGAGATGAGGGTAGAAAGTGAGTAGGACATAGGGCTACAGGCAGAGATTTTATGCCATACAGTGGGTAGCACTGGATATGACTTGAGTGTCCTGAGAGTCCCCAGCTGGTCCTGGGGTGGATTAAAGAGCAGGTAAAGGAAGAAAAGCGGACCCGCAGAGGCCAGGGTATCTAATTCAGTGGTAAAAGAAGCCACCTGCAATGCAGGAGACTCAGGTTCGATTTCTGGCTCGGGAAGATCCCCTGGAGAAAGAAATGGCAACACACTCAGGTATTCTTGCCTGGGAAATCCCATGGACTGAGAAGCTAACAGTCCATGGAGTCGGAAAAGAGTCAGACACATCTGAGAGACTGAACAACACCACCATGCTAATTTGGCTCACAAATCACTAGAAATGGACCCTTGGATTTCTTAGATTTCTCGTCTTTGATTTGGGGGTGACCTCCACTAAGCCACTAAAAGGTCCAAGTCAGAGCCCTACTTGTGCTCTGAACCCGAATTCACAGGCCTGAGACCCCAGGAATGGCTGACTGGCCTTGAGATTGGATTTGTAAGAGTCTTTTGACCTCCCTCACGCTGATATTCTTTTAGTCATTAAGATAGCTCTGAACATATGAATTAAGCAAAGACGTTCAGGGTGGGGTGGAAGAGGGAGTTAAGTGGAATAAGCCTGGGAAAGGAACAAGGGATGGAATTTGAGAGTATCTGAGGTGGACAGGGGGCAAAAAAAAAAAAACATTTTGTATATGTGTGTGTGTGTGTTTGTGCACAAGCACAGATGTGTGCATACATGCTTATGGCTGCCTGCACTTGGGGTGTGGGGTGATGATGAAGATCTGATGGCAGGGAAACCCAGTAATACAGGAAGAAAAGATAAAGATAGATTTGGATTTGGAATGAATGCAGAATTGGAAGTTGCAAGTTTTTATTTTTATTGGTATGTTAATGAGAAGAGTGTATAGGAGAAGTGACAATATCTAAAATCTGCTGCCTTGCCTGTCAAATTGATCACTGTTACGGCTCATTGCTTATACTACCTGCCAACTTGCTGACTCTGCCCAGTAACACAAAGAATTCCAAATTGAGCCCTCCAGCCCCAAATAGGCAGAATTTGAAATTCTACCAGGTGGGACATTCATTCGTTCTGCTTCTGGCCAACTTCTGGTCTTCAAGATTTCTCTAATAGATAAATACTCCTGGGAGTGCTAACACCTTAAACCTTTATCACTTAATGCCTTATAGAGAGGATTAGTAGATTAGCCCAGCGTTGGCAGGAGTAATGAGAGGGATAAAAGAAGGAAAAGGGCAATGGACGGCCCTAATAAAAAAGACACCTACAGGAAAACAAACAAACCCATCTATTTTGCTTTTGCCTAGAGCTGGTCTTACTGCCTCTAAGTATAGACTCTGAAAAAATTCAGGCTCTGGTTCCTGTACAGAGTGGGTGAAGATTTTTATATTCTGGGGTCATTGATTGCTCACTGAAAGACACATAGGCAAAGGTCCTTAGACGGTCCATTGTGTTTGGCTATATGAAGAAGCTAGAGGGGACCATAGCGGTTGGGTATGGGGGAAAATAGGACACCCAGTTGGTGGAGCAGAGCAACCTCATCACGTAAAACCTCACAGGGGCTTTGTAAGAACCCTGCTTTACAGTCAGAATAGCACAGGTGTGGCTTATTGCTGAGAAGATTCGAAGTGATTAAGGAAAGCTGGAGATTGTGTGGACTCACCAGAATATTAGAAAATAAAGCGGAAGTTTGTAAAAAGCTTTGTAAAGGATGGTCATGTAGAGAGTTGCTAGAAACCAGAAGGTTTTATTGTTTGTAGGTTTTTTTGAGGATGACCATTCTGACTGGTGTGAGGTGATACCTCATTGTAGTTTTGATTTGCATTTCTCTAATAATGAATGCTTTCCTGATGATTCAGATTACAAAGATTCTGCCTGCAATGCAGGAGACCCAGGTTCAATCCCTGGGTTGGGAAGATCCCCTTGAGAAGGACATGGCAACCCACTCCAGAATTCTTGCCTAGAGAATCCCATAGACAGAGAAGCCCAGCGGAATACAGTCCTGTGGTTGCAAAGTCAGACACAACTGAGCAACTAACACACTTGCTAATTAATGATGTTGAGCCTCTTTTCATGTGCCTCTTGGCCATCTGTAAGTGTTCTTTGGGGAAATGTCTAGTGTAACACAAGGATCTCTATTCAGTGCTCTTGCTAAATGCGTCGCGAATGCTGCGTGCTAAGTCGCTTCAGTTGTGTCTGACTCTTTGCAACCCCGTGGACTGTAGCCCGCCAGGCTCCTCTGCCCATGGAATTCTCTAGGCAAGAATACTGGAGTGGGTTGCCATTACCTTCTCTAGGGGATCTTCCCAACTAAGGGATCGAATCCACCTGTTTTATGTCTCCTGTGTTGGCAGGCGGGTTCTTTACCAATAGCACCACCTGAGATGCCCACTCAGTCCTCTGTGGTAACCTAAATGGGAAGGAAATCAAAAACAAGGAGATATATGTATGCGTAGAGCTGATTCACTTTGCTGTACAGCAGAAACTGACACAACATTATAAAGCAACTAAAAATTTTTTTAAATACAGAAATTTTAAAAGTAAGGATTAAAAAAAAAGAAACCAGCTGCTGGCACTCCCCAAGGGGTTAGAAGGCTCTGGAAGATACTTGAGGACCGCCAATACCAACTAACAGGACCCACGCCTGGCAGAGCTCACCAGGAGCACAAAGACACCCACCTATGGAGGGAAAGTTGGGGTGGTCCTGGGTGACCTGCCTGGTCCCTGCTGCCCCGGGGGCATGGAGCCCACGTGTTGTGCAGCTACACCCGGGAGGACTTCTTCCCTCACTCGCCAGGGGTCCTGTCCACCCACCTCCGTCTCCTTCCCCCACCCAGCTGCCTGCTCACGGGGATCTAGACATGAGAAGAGAAACAAGAAAGCCACTTTTTAAAGAGCACCTCGGGCCTCTTTTTATTTTTAAAAATTTTTATTTGAGTGTAGTTGGTAAAGAACCCGCCTGCCAATGCAGGAGACATGAGATTCTGATTCGATCCCTGTGTCAGGAAGATCCCCTGGAGAAGAAAATGACAACCCACGCCAGTATTCTTGCCTGGAGAATCCCCATGGACAGAGGCGCCTGGCAGGCTACAGTCCATGGGGTTGCAAAGAGTTGGACACGACTGAAGTGACTTAGCACATAACTGATTTACAGTGTTGTGTTATTTTCAGGTATGCAGCAAAGTGAGTCAGTTATACATATACATATATTCACTCTTTTTTAAGGAAAAAAAATTATTTTCAACCTTGGGCCTCTTTTTACTTCTCGTTTTTTTGTCTCTAGCCTGACAGTCAAATCAGGGATTATAGAAAGCAACAGGGAACCCCAATTTGTGGACTGGATTTCTTTTCAAAACCTGAACAGTTGACTGTTTTCTTCCAGGGATGCTGGGTAGGTAGCATCAGGGAGGGAAAAGAAATCCCAGTGAGAACCAGCTTTTGGTGCTGCCTCTGGCACTGACTAGCTGTGTGATGGACAGGGAAGCCTGGCATGCTGTAGTCCATGGGGTCGCAAAGAGTCGGACACGACTGAGCAACTGAACTGATCTGAACTGAGCTGTGTGATTCCAGGTGAGTGAACTAGAGAGATGAGTGCTGCCTGCCTGACCCTGACCTTCAGAACCACCTGCATCCCCAGGAAGACCCGAGGTGCAGCCACTGCCTGTCACAGCCAGCCCCCATCTGCCCCTGCTCCACCCCCACCCTCTTCATGGGGGCGGGGGAGGGGGGGAGAAGGCACCTGGAGGCAAGCCAGACTGAACTGGTTCCTACTTGAACTGGGAAACGTGGAGAAAGGATGCCAGGCGACAGGGCAACCCGCACCAGGGGAAGCGAATGCAGGGAGTGGGCAGGAGGGCGGCCCTCCAGCCTTGCTGCCCTGGTGAGCTTTTCACCGGTGCCCTCGGCTCACCCCACAGCAAACCCTTCTCCTGAGACCAGCTGGGGGGTCTCTAACTTAAGAGCACCCCACTGGAAAGGAATCAGTTGCAGGGGACAGTTCTAGGTCACAGACCCTCACTGAGCAAATGGCTTTGGCTTTGAAACAGGATTGGGGACAGGGCCTAGAGGCCTCCCACACCCTGGAACAAGATCTGTGTGGGCCACCATCAGCAGTTTAGGGACAGCCGATGACGGATCCCTGTGCTTTCTCCAGGGAGAAGGTAAGAGAAAACCTCACACTGAGAGCCACTTAAAGGAGAAGGTGAAGGCGAGGAGGACCCACCGATTGAATTCCCCTCCCCCCAGCCCTGAGCATGCAGTCTAACTTCTGCAGAAACCTCCAGATGGTCAGGCACTCGGATGGTTCACTCAGTTTCAGCATTGACTGAATTCTCAACCTTTCTCTGTTTCTACAAATAGAGTTAAAAATTCCAGATCTACAATGAGATACGGGCTTCCCTGGTGGCTCAGCGGTAAATAATCTGCCTGCCAATGCAGGATGCTTCCTGGGTCAGGAAGATCCCCTGGAGAAGGAAATGGCAATCCACTCCAGTATTCTTGCCTGGGAAATTTCATGTACGGAGGAGCCTGGTGGGCTACAGTTCATGGAGTCGCAAAAGAGTTCATAGGGACACGACTTAACCACTAAAAAACACAGACAAAAAAAAAGCAATGAAGATATCTGAGGGTCATTGAAGGGATTACACCCACCCCCACCCTACACATCACAGCCCCCCTCCCCATCCTATCTTTCTTGAACATACCATCTTCCACATCTCTCTCTCTGCTCAGGCACAGAGACCTCAACAACCCCAGGCATCAGTAGGACTAGACTGAGAATGCCACCCAGGTCTGCAGTGGGACAGCCAGATCAGGGAGGAGAGGGGAACTGGCACCCTGTCTTTGCACCGTGCTCCCCAACAGGCCCCCGAGGAGCCACACGACAGAGGACAAGGCTGATGAGGGTCACAGAGGAGCAGGGCTGGCACCACTGGATAATTGCCCACAGGGACAAGGCAGCCTTGGCCGGAACCCAAAGGTGTGGCTCAGGTGCTTGGTCCCTGTGACTCCAAAACCCCAAAGTTCTGAAAACCAATGTCCTTAGTAACTCATTTGGTGGCAAAAGCTGACTTAACATCCTGCGAGGCTGTGGGTGTCCTTTATCTCATTTAGGGTGAATGGTATTTTTGCTGCCGAAATACTAAAAGGATGTGATTTTGCAAGTGCAGTCCCAGAGCCTCCTGGGGGTATTAGGCATTCTACAGAATATGCAGTATACAGACAGTGTTACCTTTCCATATATGAAAAAAATTTAATGGACTTCAGAAAGCATCGGAATTCTGAAATTCATCTGGTTCCTAAGGTTTTGGATAGGGAACTGTGGCCATAACGATTGTGTACGAATGGCCCATAAGCACAGGAAGAGATGTTGAACATAATTAGCCATCAGGGAAGTGCAAACCAAACCCCAGTGAGATACCACTTCACACCCACTAGAAGGGCTGTAATCAAAAAGGCAGCTGAAACAAGTTTTGACAAGAATGGAAGGCAACTGGAATCTCATTCCTTGCTGGTGGGAATGTAAAAATGGTGCAGCCACTTTAGAAAACAGTTTGGCAGTTCTTCAAGAAGTTAAACATAGAGTTACCATATGACCCAGCTACTCTCGTTCTAGATATACAGCCAAGAGAGACGAAAACCTGCGTCCACACAGAAGTCTCTATGCAAGTGTTCATGGCAGCATTATTCGTGATGGCAGAAGACTGGAAACAACCCAACTGTCCACCAATTGATAAATGTAGAAGAAAATGTATGTCCATGCAATGGAATATTATTTGGCTGTAAAAGGAATGAAATACTGACATATGCTATGACATGGATGCATCTTGAAAGCACTAAGACAAAGAAGCCAGTGGCAAAAGGGCACATATTGTATGATTCCATTTCTATAAAAATATACAGACTAGGAAAATCCATGGAGACAGAAAGTAGATGAGTGGTTGCCAGGGGAAGAGGAGGGGAGGAATATGCTAAAAAGTGTTGATTTCTGTACTTTAAATGAGTGAATTGTGCAGTATATGAATTACATCTCAAAAAAGCTGTTTAGGGACTTGCCTCATGGTCCAGTGGTTAAGACTCAGAGCTTCCAAAGCAGTGGGGCATGGGTTTGATCCCTGTTCAGGGAACTAAGATCCCACGTGCTGCGTAGTTTGGCCAGATAATAAATCAATAAATAAGTTGTTTAAACAGAAATAAAAATCAAGTCTAATAGATACAGCTATGGCTAATTCAAAACAAGACAGCAGAGCGTCAGGGCAGGTGCTATGGACTGAATATATTCCTGGAAGATTCATATGTTGAAATCCTAACCACTTCCCGGGCAGTGCAGTGGTGAAGAACCTGCCTGTCAATGCAGGAGACAGAAAAGACATGGGTTTAACCCCTGGGTCAGGAAGATCCCCTGGAGGAGGGCGTGGCAACCCACTCCAATATTCTTGCCTGGAGGATCCCATCAATAGAGGAGCTTGGTGGGCTATAGTCCATAAGGTTGTAAAGAGTCAGACTCAAGGGACTTAGCACCAGGTGATGGTACTAGTAAGTGATTAGTCCATGAGGGTGGAGCCCCCATGAATGGAGTTCATACTCTTACAAAAGAAGCTCCACAGAATTCTCTTTCCTTCTTCCATATGGTTACGGTGAAAAGACCACCATCTAGGAAAAAGAGCCTCATTTGACACTGAATCTGCGGGTGCCATGATTTTGGCCTTCCCATCCTCTGGAAGTGTAATGCATCATTGCTCACTGTTTATAAGCCACCTGGTTTATGGTATTTTTTGATAGCAGCTCACATGCAGTAAGACAGTATCTTGGGAATTTCTTAGGCTCTCCCATAAAGGATGAAAGGGTGACATTGGCCAGAAACAGGCTGCTGCAGTAGAAAGAGGCCTTTGAGATGTCCCTCCTAGGGAGTGGAATATGCTATCAACCATGAGATTCGGGGATCCGAGGATGCAGCCCATCATCCTCAACTGAATGGCCTCATGGGGCCAGCTGGAAATATCCCATGGCAGGTGCTATCTTGAGCAGCCACATGGTTGGTAGTCTCCCTGCATTAGCCACAGGGATTCGGGGGGTCTTTCCTAAAGGATGTGTCTGTGGCAGTTGCTTCCCTCGAGATGCATAGTTTTGTGAAGGGTATGTAGCTGGCAATTCATTAACTCTTCATTCAAGTATCAAAGAAATTGCAAAATGTCAGGAGAGCAATGGTACCTAAACCCATGGAAGAATGGACCTTCCTAGAGATTGTGGCCTGTGTGTGTGCATGCTAAGTTGCTTTGCTGCTGCTGCTGCTGCTAAGTCACTTTAGTCGTGTCCAACTCTGTGCGACCCCAGAGATGGCAGCCCACCAGGCTCCCCCGTCCCTGGAATTCTCCAGGCAAGAACACTGGAGTGGGTTACCATTTACTTCTCCAATGCATGAAAGTGAAAAGTGAAAGTGAAGTCGCTCAGTCGTGCCCGACTCTTAGCGACCCCATGGACTGCAGCCCACCAGGCTCCTCCATCCATGGGATTTTCCAGGCAAGTGTACTGGAGTAGGGTGCCATTGCCTTCTCCATAAGTTGCTTTAGTCATGTCCAATTCTTTGCGACGCTATGGACTGAAGCAGGCCTGGTTCCTCTGTCCATGTGATTCTCCAGGCAAGAATACTGGAGTGGGTTGCCATGCTCTGCTCCAGGGGAAATCTTCCCAACCCAGGGATGAAACCTGCATCTCCTACATCTAACCTTCATTGGCAGTCACATTCTTTAACACTAGCACCATTGTGGCATGAGAGGCAAACAAGCGGCTTTTGGTATAATTTCTGGATATACTGGTTTAGTTGAGACCCCATAGCTCGACAGGGAGGAAACCTGTGAAATAAACATTCCACCATCTCTCCTCCCACCCTCTACTTGCTGCCCATGCCTCCCATTGACTGCTCCGAACCAGGAGAGAGCGAGCCAGGGAGCCTGTGGATGAGTCCATACCGTCAGCCTCCTGAAGACAGAGAAGAGAGAGAAAGAGGATGCATCTAGTTGGCAGAGGAGGACCTCCAGGGCAATGATGAGCTGGCTCCAGCATGTGAGGTCCTGAATCAGCCCACACTCAGCATCTGTCCAAGCATGACCCTGTGCCCAGAGCTCTAAGTGACAGACATAGTTCGAAGAATAAGACCCACTCACCTGATGAGACAATTATGATGACAAAAGAGAATGTGTGTTCAACTGAGTAAAGTTCCAGAGGAACTCAGAGAAGAACCCCCCTACTTGAAGTGGGGTAATGAGGGAAGAAGCCCTAGGTCAGAATTTTATTGCTTTCAATCAAAGGCCAAGACACACAGAACAAAGAATAAATACAATGTGATCTTTTTTTAAAAAGTTATGGAGATATGACTACGCAGGCAGAATACAGAGAAACTGGGCTTTCTACCATAGAGTAGATTGATCTCTGGCCTAGAGATCAGGGACTTGGGCAAGTCAGGTGTGTCAAATGATATTTCTTGGCTTTGAACAACTATAGTCTCATGTTGCGGTATTCTTTACAGCAAGAATCAGCAGCCAACATCTCACCATGAGAAAGGGGACATTACCTCCGCCTCTTTTCATTCTGTTCCATGGTTCGAAGATTCTTTCCCAAAGAACAGACTTAAGAAGATAACTTTGCAATGGGAATTTGCTGTATGACTCAGGGAACTCCAGCAGGGCCTCTGTGACAATCTAGAAGGGTGGGGTGGGGAGGGAGGTGGGAGGGAGGTTTTTGAGGGAGGGGGCATGGGTGTACCTCTGGCTGCTGCTTGTTGATGTATGACAGAAAACCCCAAAATACTGTAAAGCAAAGTTCCTTCAATTTAAAAAATAAAATAAACAATATAGAAAGAAAAAAAAAGATACCTTGCACCTGCATAAGGAAACCCAGTGTGTGTCCTTCCAGCAAGACTCTTCTCTCCTCAGCTCCTCCCAGTTCTTCACTTCCTTGGGGAAGTAAGGCAAGGAACTTACTTCTGTTGCCTGAAATACCACATTATCTGGATATTTCCAAAGTGGTGGAACTGGAAACCATTGAAAAGTCATGGTTTTTTATTCATTCATCCCCTTCCATCCCAGTCCCCACCCTGGTGACCCCTTCTTGGGTCACTGGTCTTCTTGTCTTCCTATCTTCTCCACTGACTAAATTTGGTGTTCCTGTGTATTTATCTTTCCTGGGATATAACCCAATGACACCAATCATTTGAAATCGGTGTCCCTGTATATTTGTCTTTCCTGAGATATAACCCAATGAGAAGGTGAAGGTGAGATCATATTGAACGACAGAGAGGCAGTAAGTCACACATAACTGGATCTCCCCAATCCAGAATCTAAAATCTAACCTAGATAGAAGATGTCCAGTTTATTTTAGCCTGGAGTCCTATGGAAATAATGAAGACTTAACGTGATGTGCTCTAACTTAACTGGGATTCAGCTGGCCTTATGTTATTTTATTTCCCTTTAATAAATAAAGGCCCGTGTGTTCGCTGTTTTAGGATTTAGTAGTAGCAAAGTTTGTCTCTGCTGCCAGATGGTTGTGCTTCCTTTTAGGAGCTAATGCAAAGATGGAACTTGCTGTGTTTCTTTTTATTCCACGGAAGCTGAGATGCTCAGAATTAATTTATGTGCTTATTTGCATCAGTTTTATAATGATCTACTCCCCTTTGTTACGTGCCTCTTATTCTTTTATTGTTATTTTACAAGTCTTCACTTCTTGATTTCACTTATGTTTCAAGTCCTTTTTGAAGAAGGTTGGGGATACATGGATGGGTAGATGGATGATTAGTTGATTACCTGATATATAGATAAATAGATGGATAGACAGATAAACCAGTTGGACAGAATTGTGAATAAGGGAAAGGTAGACTCCAGCACAGTTCCTCTACATCGTGATCTTCCTTTTATGCCATGGGCCTACTTTCTCTTTCAAGGATCCTATTTTTATCAAACTTTTCATGACAAGCTGTGTCTTGTTCTGGAGTCAGAGTCAGGTGCAAATTGCAAACAGCTACTGTATCTGTATAAATATAAGAAGCTTACCCTCAGTTTCCTCATCTGTAAAATGGGCATGATAGCAATTCCTACATCATTTGTTGTTCTGAGGTTACAGTCAGGTAGTACATGTTAACTGTTGAATATGGCCTATATTCCACATTGTAAAATCCCAGTGAATCTTGGTTATTATTATTATTATTCAATTATGTGACCTCCTTTTCATCTTCTTTAATGCTTCCCTCTCTGTGTACTCATTATCATATGTTTGGACTATTACAGTAGCCTTCTAACTTGGCTTAGAATTAAGAATCTTACTGCTGGGAAGGATTACTTAACTCTATACTCAATTTTATTAGTATAAATGAGAAAAACCAACACAGCATTGCTGATGCTGCTGCTAAGTTGCTTCAGTCGTGTCCGACTCTGTGCGACCCCATAGACGGCAGCCCACCAGGCTCCTCCGTCCCTGGGATTCTCCAGGCAAGAACACTGGAGTGGGTTGCCATTTCCTCCTCCAATGCACGAAAGTGAAAAGTAAACGTGAAGGCACTTAGTCGTGTCCCAGTCTTAGCGACCCCATGGACTGCAGCCTACCAGGCTCCTCCATCCATGGGATTTTCCAGGCAAGAGTACTGGAGTGGGGTGCCATTGCCTTCTCCCATTAGAGTAATTATTCTCCAGTTAAAAATTAATAAAAAATAAACCACACAAGTCAATCCATAACAAAAAAACTAGAAAGCCTTGATAAGAGAAATGTCATGCCTATATGACATAGTCATTAAAAGTAGATTTCAGAGGATGGGGACACTTAGCCATGTGTAGGTGTAACTGGTGAACCATTGGGTACCTTAAATCTTTAAGGAACCACCTGGGAAGAGAACTCAGCTGCGCCCAAAGCTGGGGTATCTCATCATACAGGTGGGGTGGCCTGTTGGTAGAGTCTCTCTGAGGAGCCTCTGGTATCAGCACTCATCTACTGGGGAGACGGGGGATCCAGGAATGAGGAGCTCGGACCAGGAGCAAAATCGTAGGCAGCAAATAAAAGTTTGAAAAAGACAATGAGCTTCAGTCTAGCCTCCTGGATGCTAGTCTGGATCCCGAGAAGAGCGATAGTCGCCACAAGCGCAAACTGAAGGAGCTGGCCAACACATCCGCAGCACGCTGGGATTCAGGTAACGTGTGGCTGTGAGAGTCCTTCGTGCTAAGGGAAACTAGTCATCTCTTCCCATACTCCTGCTGCCCACAGCCTGGCATCCACCTCTTGAGGGCTCAGGCTGGTTCTCAAGGGGTGGTGCTTCAGGAGAGGCTGTGGCAGCGGGGGGTAACAGGGGTGCGCACTGGACCCAGTGGGAGGGGGCGCGTGCCTGTGAGAGCCTTTGAACCCCTCTAAGTAATCTTGAGCCCCTGAGTGATCCTGGCTAGTTAAGCCAGTGAAAGTTGCGTGTCCATGACAACGTAGCATGTCCATGATAATGGGATGGTCATTTGTCTCTGCAGGTGCCAGAGGGCAGATAAATCTGGGGAGAGTCACAAAAGAGCGGAATGTGGGGGGTGTCTGTCTAAGGGAAGGGCTCCTATTCCCGTCCACACTCCTGTGTCGCCCCAAGCATTGCTCCTTAGACCTCAGCCCAGCAGTCTTCTTGGAGCATAAGCTGGATGTGCCGCTCCTTCTCAGAAACCTTTGATTCACCCCCTGCCCTATAGAATGCTCTTCACACTCCTTTGCGTGACATTCAAAATCCCCCTTGTCATGTCCCAAACCTCAGAATCTCCTGGAACCTCTCTGTCAAGTCCACATTTTGGAGCCTGCTCCAAGCAGAATGTCTGAGGGCTTTCGGGGGCCCCACAGTTCCAAGGCCTCCTATCCATCCATACCTGGTGTAGGATCCAGGCAGGGAGGTTCCTGAAATACCAGGATCCAGTCAGGTCGGGACCTCAACCTCTTAGGCATATGGGGCTGGCATGGGGAGTGGGGGGTTTCACAGTCTTCCACCAAATCTGTGCTCACCACAGGGCCTTTGCACATGATGGTCTAAAGTGAGCACCCTCCCTGGCACCAACTGTACACCAGCTTTCTCCTCACTCTGTTCAGAATCGCTTCCCCGTATCATCCGATCGGACTTTCAAATGCTTATCTTGCCCTCTAGCTCCCTGAGAGCTGAGACTAGCTCAGGTTTTCTTTGTGTCCTTCACTGGATCTGGTGCATTGCTTCACAGATTTAGTAAATGTTCCCCAAACTGCCTGTTGAAATAATGAGTTGCAAAATCTAATTTTCGTCCTTTATTTTTAAGCAGGAATGTTCGTCAAGCTATTGCCTCCCACGAGATGATTTAAACCTTTTCTCCAATTACTTTTCTTCAATTATGCAACTGAATGTTCTAAGGAGGTTTCCCACATATGCAGGCGCCGAGGAGTTTTAGGGACCTTGAAGGGTATTCCTAGAGCCACGGGAACCACATCATGGAGCATGGAGAGCTTGTGTGCAAGCCACATTCCTTTCCTAATGCTCCCCTTGAAAAAGAAAGAAAAGAGCAGAGTACAATCTACCAAACCAGGCTTTTTGGTGGATGGTTTAAACCCAGTTCAACCACTCTGCTTTTCTAAGCATCTCTCTTTTCCTTGCCCCTGATTATGGCTTCCAAACCAACAGCCAAAAATATAGGATGTGGGGAAGCTTGAGTAAGAGAGCAAAACCAAAATGTCTCAGTCTTTGAAGGGGAAAGGCTTTTATTGTTGTCCTGTCCCTGCTGCCATCTTCTCTCACTCTGTTAAATTTCAACACTTACCAGGCATTTGCTAAATTGATCAATAGGTTTCTATTGAGTCCTATGCTATGATAGGTATAGTGCCTCTACTGATTTTATGCTGTGAATTTTAATTTCCACTTTGGCGTTATTTACTTCTTTCACTAAAACATTTGTGTTTATTGGGGAAAAAAAATTCTGCAAGACTAGTAAGGAGTCACCTTACTTAGGTGAGATTTTATTCTGTGATGGATTCTCCAGGAGCTCACCAGTATCCGGTTTTCTCGTCTTCAAAGGCCCAGAGACTACAGTTCCCAGACTTCCTTGCAGTTAGATGGGGCCATGTGACCATATTCAGTCCAGTGGGATACATATACCCCTGTTTGTGATCCTCTGTTTTCCATTTCCCATCTACATCCCCCTTGGTAGCAACACGTCCTATATGGTAAAGACAAGATGGAGCAAAGCTCCCCAATCTGAAATAGATTTGAGGACTTGAGTGAAATACACTTCTACTTCCTTTAAGCCCCTGAAACTCAAGGGTCTATTTTTAAGCACAACCTGTTGACTAATACATATTGTTTCTTCAACTTAATGTTGTTTTTTGATCTGTTTGGTTGTTGTCTGTTGGTTTATAATCTCAAAGGGACTGTGTTCTTTTTCTCTCTTTCATGAATCTGGCTCAGTGAATCATCCTTAGAGGAAATACTCAATCCTGGGTTGGAAGATGCCCTGGAGAAAGAAATGGCAACCCACTCCAGTATTCTTGCCTGGAAAATCCCATGGACAAGGAAACTGACGGGCTATAATCTATGGTGTCACAAGGAGCTGGACACAACTGAGCAACGCCACATGTATGTATGTATCTAGATACCAATGCTCTTGGCCAACTTTTTTGTTGGCTTTCTGTCATCTGACCCCAGGTAGTTTTCTTGCTAATCTACTGGCTCCAAACCTCACAAGACACATTGGAATGGCTTTACTTATCATATCTTTCCCTAGGAAGTGTATCAAGACCTTAAGTCAGCTTCTCAAGTCTGGCTTATTCTAAAATGTGCTAATGAAATGAAAAGAAACCCTACAGACACACTAGCCCAACCTCCTGCTGGAGCAGTCATTGTAACGAAACTCCTTGAAAGAGTTGTGCAGTGTCCCCTTGCTCACCTCCTGTTCTCTCCCTAGCCTGCTGCAGGGTGACCTTTGTGCCCGCCACTCCATGGCTCCCTACTGCTCGTCTTAGTCATCAACGTGGAAGATGAGATCCAGCTGGTCTCCCTTCAGCCCCTCCCCATCTTTACTGTCTCCCCATCACACTGACCTTCTTGTGCTCTTGTCCTGTGCATATGTTTCCCTCCCAGTAACTGGAAACTCTCCCCAGAGAAGCTTCCTTCATCCCACAGAATGTGAACAATAAATCTCTTATTATTTATTTTATTTTATTTGTTTGGATGTGCTGGGTCTTAGTCGAAGCATGCAAACTCTTTAGTTGTGCCATGCAGGGTCTAGTTCCCTGACGAGGGATGGAACCTGCATTGGGAGCACGGAGTCTCACCTGCTGGACCGACAGGGAAGTCCCCAGTATGTCTCTTAACTGTCCCTATCTGTCCATCCATCCGTGCTTGTGCTCAGTCATGTCAGACTCTCTGCAACCCTTTGGACTCTAGCCCACCAGGTTCCTCTGTCCATGGGATTTTCCAGACAAGGATACTGAAGTGGGTTGCCATTTCCTCCTCCAGGGGATCTTCCCAACCCCATGTCTCCTGCATTGCAGGCAGAATCTTTACCTGCTGAGCCATAGAACCCTCTGTTACTCCATCCTATGCCCATCACAGAGTATTATAACTCCCTGCACACGTATATGTATCTCCCAACAGGACTGTGTATTTATGGTGGACTCTGTGTTGCATCATCTGGACCTGCTTTCCATGAAAGAGGTGCTGCTCCTGCTGCTGGGATCATGGTCAGCAGACAGCCTGCAGCTGTCACCCTCTGTAGGGAGTATCTCTGTTGCAGAAAGCAGTCTTGCCCAAGATTGTGTCCATTCCCATGGCAGCCTATATTCAGACTGACTCAGGGTTCTAAGGGCCTGGCCAACTAAGCCAAATTCAGGACAAGTCTGATGGGCTAAATTCCACGAAGTTGGCTGAGCCCATCATTGGGCCTGCCAAGCAGCTAACAAGTATCTGACAGTCCTTCATGTTACTAAAGAAGCCATCACTCAAATGTAAAATGTCATTCTCTCTGGAAGTAAGATATGAAGGTAGAAATGAAGGAACTAGTTGTGTTGCAATAACCATCATGTGATTCTTGAATATGATAAAAGTAAGTTTGTGTTAAGCAATGCTCTTGTGATATAATGGGCTTCCCCAGTGGCCCAGCAGAGACTCAATTTCGATCCCTGGGTCAGGAGAAGATCCCCTGGAGAAGGAAATGGCAACCTACTCCAGTATTCTTGCCCGGGAAATCCCATGGACAGGCGAACCTGGTGGGCTACAGTCCATGGGGCCACAAAGAGTCAGACATGACTGAGTGTCTAAACAACAACAACTTGTGAGATAAGGCAGATCTTTTCCCCTCTCTTGCAGCAAGCTAGTTGCAGAGTAAGGTAAGAGTTTCTGTTCCAAGGACTATATTTTGGCATGTGTCTCTGTAACTGTTCTAGGGCCCGCTAACTTCTATTTTACTTAGGCATTTTTACTGACTTCAGTAAACTTCATTTTTCAAAGATAATTCAGGTCGAATTGTACTCAGAGAACTAAAATCTCATGAAATCAGAGGTGTTGGCATATCAGGAATGATCATTTGATTGAATTTGGCTCTTTAAAAAAAAGTAACAAGTTCCAAGACCAAATGAAAACAAAGAATGACTGTCTGAAAAGTGGAAAGCAAGGCAGAATCACAAATGCAGAAAACAAACTCATGGTTACCAAGGGGGAGGTGAGGAGGATAAATTGGGAGATCGGGACTGACATATACACATTACTACAGATAAAACATATCACTAATAATGACCTACTGGGTACTCTGTGATAACCTATATGGGAAAATAATCTAAAAAAGAGAAGGTGTATGTATATGCATAACCGATTCACTTTGCTGTGCAGCAGAAACTAGTACAACATGGTGAATCAAATACACTTCAGTCAAAATTAATTTAAAAAAATTAACAAGCTCCAAGACCAAATGAAAACAAAGACTAGCTACCTGAAAACTGGAAAACAAGGTAATTCTGAGGACTCAGAAGAGCTCCCAAGCACTGGAAGGGGGTTTCATCTTCCTGAGAGTTCCATCATTAGAGACACGTTCTGAGAATTTCCTGTTGGAAGTAAATACTTCAGGTGGCAATATGTCAGATCATTGGTGAAATTTTTTAAATGGTAGAGATACAGGACTTTCAAGAAAAATTAATTGCAATCTGATGGGTGTGATAGAGGCCCTTTTATTTCTTACTGATCACAGCAGCTTGGTGATCTTGTTACAGATCTTGTTACAGATATAGGAAAAATTTCACTTCCAATGTAGAGCATAAAATAGGGCCTGCTGTTCAGAAAGTCAATATAAAAGCCAAAAAAGATATTCCTCCCAAGCTAGGCTTCTAAATAAAACTTGGATAGTGTTTTCCTCTGGCCGTAACCATGTCTCATGATTCTATGAGTGTCACTTTCTTAGTTACGTCCCTAGAGGCCCAACCTTTCAGTGTGAATCCTTCCAGCTCAGGGACCAGCTCTGCATTCCCACACGCTTCAATCCTTCACTCCACTGCTATTCAGTATCTCCTGTGTTGTGTGCAATCTATGTAGGATGAAAAGAAGAGAGAGAACAGATTATCTCCCATACTTACTCCTTCATTCAACTGATACGAGCCTCTCCTGTGTGATGTGCAACATATATGTTGTTGGTGTTCAGTTGCTAAGTTGTGTCCGACTCTTTGAGACCCCGTGGACTGTAGCCTGCTAGGCTCCTGTGTCCTCCACTGTCTCCTGGAGTTTGCTCAAATTTGTCCTTTGTGTCAGTGATGCTCTCTAATCATCTCATCCTCTGTTGTCCCCTTCTCCTTTTGCCTCCAATCTTTCCCAGCATCAGGGTCTTTTCCCCAGTGAACTGGCCTCTTTGCATCACTTGGCCATAGTACTGGAGCTTCAGCTACAGCATCAGTCCTTCGAATGAATATTCAGGACTGATTTCCTTTAGGATTGACTGCTTTGATCTCCTTACAGTCCAAGGGACAAGAGTCTTCTCCAGCACCACAGTTCGAAAGCATCGGTTCTTCAGCGCTCAGCTTTCTTTACGGTCCAACACTCATGTCCATATATGACTACTGGAAAAAACACAGCTTTGACTATATGGACCTTTGTCAGCAAAGTGATGTCTCTGCTTTTTAATACACCGTCTAGGTTTGTCATAGCTTTGCAACATGTATGGGATGCAAAAAAAAAAAAAAAAGATCATTCATTGATTCTAATTTGAATGAGAGAGCGTATAGCAGAGGAAAAACATATACATGTATACTTACATGGAGAAGGAACTGGCAACCCACTCCTGTATTCTCGCCTGGAGAATCCCATGGACAGAGGAGCCTGACGGTCTACACGCCATGGGGTCACAAAGAGTTGGACACGGCTGAGCAACTAACACACACACATATACTTACCAATAATAGGCTACGAGACAAAAGTGGTTGTTGACACAGGATAAGCAGTTTGGAGGAGACAGCATCTGTCTGGCCAGCAGAGAGGACACCATCTAGATGGTGGGACCTCTTCTCTAGAGCAGGTGAATGGGGTGAGGCCAGATCACCTTGGGGAATCACCTTCTCTCAAGATTGGTGACAGTTGATGTTCTCCTCAAAGCATGTGCTCTTGACATCACACTTCCCACAACTCTTTTTCTTTCAAACCTAATAGCTAAGTAACTTCCTGTTACAGGTAATACCATGGGCAAATTGTCAGTTACAAAGGAGATAGGTAGTGAGTGAATAAGATGGGGCTTTTCGCTTAGACTGCTCTGGCTTCCAATTTTATGTTGCCACCTTCTAGCTTCTAGACTGGAGAAGGCGATGGCACCCCAATCCAGTACTCTTGCCTGGAAAATCCCATGGACAGAGGAGCCTGGTGGGCTGCCATCTATGGGGTCGCACAGAGTCAGACACGACTGAAGCAACTTAGCAGCAGCAGCAGCAGCTTCTAGACCCTTGAGTAAATTACCTAACTCTAAGCCTCAGTTCTCTCATCTGTAAAAGGGCTCAGTAACCCAGTGTCAGAGCCCAGGAGGATTACTTGGAAATCACGTAGCATTTCTCCCATCCTTTGCATGTGTTTCTCTGTGCTTAGTTGCTCAGTCCTCTTTGTAATCCCATGGACAGAAGAGCCTGGAGGACTACAGTCCATGGGATTTCCCAGGCAAGAATACTGGAGTGGGTTGCCATTTCCTTCTCCAGGAGATCTTCCTGACCCAGGGATCGAACCCTACTTTCTTTACACACAAAAAAGACCCTCAACTAAGTTAAGAAATTTAACATGGATTGGACACAGCTTAAAAGAGAAAGGGAAATTCTCCAGAAAGCCCTTCATGGAAGATCTAGTTCTTCCCGATGGTTCTGAAGGATCTCAAGAGTATCGACTGTACCTCAGTTAATATTTAGGCTACAGTTTATTAGTTATTTAAATGTCCTCTGCCTTAGGCTTTACACAACAAAAAGTATAATGCAGTTACTTGCACTTTGGTGACTTTAAGGTCTAAGAAAGTCTTAAATGGAAAATTAAGTCCTGCCAGTAAGTGTGTATAAAAGTAGGGTTGATATACACAAATGTCTGGATGGTACTGTTTGTGTGAAAGTCGCTCATTCGTGTCCAACTCTTGGCAACCCCATGGACTATACAGTCCATGGAATTCCCCAGGCCAGAATACTGGAGTGGGTAGCCTTTCCCTTCTCCAGGGGATCTTCCCAACCCAGGGATCGAACCCAGGTCTCCCGCATTATAGGTGGATTCTTTACCATCTGAGCTATCAGGGAAGCCCTGGTACTGTTTGGGGGCTGCTTTTCTTGAGGAAACCTTGGGAAAATGCTGTGTCTGGCCACCTGGCACTGGGCTTGTCCCCAGTACTATGGTCTGGGCCCTTCCTGGCTGAAGAGACACGGGGATGGGGCTCATGTGTGGCGGTTTCTGTGAACTGGCTGGTGCGCCTACAGGCTGGTTGGCCCCTGGAGGTGCCCACTCTTGGTTTTCAGTTCTGGGAGGACTGGCAGAGGGAAGACAAGTAGCACTAGGGGGATTTGGGGGCAGCAGCCTCTGCCCAGTAGTCCGGAGGTATGTCTTGTCTTAACAGCAGACAACCTGAGTCGAGCCTACTTTCCATATGTCAGCCCTAGGTAGGACGGCTGTCAGGACTCTTCTTTGCTAAGTCCTTGCGCTTTTGTGAATACTACAGTCTAGATGCCTGGCTCTGGCCCTCACCCTTCACGGCACAGACAAGCCCGTGGCCATGGCCTCAGAGAAACCAGCCTTAGGGAGCCTCCTTCACTGTAAGATGGTCTTCAGCCTACAAGGTAGACTCTTATCACAATCTCCTTCATGTGTTTCTTCAACTGTATTTCTTTTCTCAGTGGGCTGTGTTGTGTGGCTTAGTTAGAGGAATATTAGTTTCCTGAGTAGGGAATTGAACCCTGGACCTCTGGCATTGAACCACTGGACCAAGCCAGGGAATTCCCTTTAACTGTATTTCCTTAGAGGAGATACTGAGATAAGCGCTAGACTATTGATATTATGTGTAGAATAGATAACTAACGAGAACCAACTGTCTAGCACAGGGAACTCTCCTCAGAACTCTGTTCTGTGTTGAAGGAAATCAGAAGAAAGAGGAGATTTATGTACATGTATAGCTGATTCACTTCACTGCACAGCAGAAACTAATACAACACTGTAAACAACTATACACCCATCAAAATTAATTTATAAAAGAGATATGTCAGCACTAGAATTCCACCTGTGATGGTATAGGAAAGGTTGGTGTGTTAGTTTTTGTTTTAGCCTGATTTCCTTTGCCTCTTTTTAGAAGCTTTTTTTTTTTTTTTAGGAAGCGCCCCCTCTCCCAACCCTGAGTCAAAATAAAAAGCCTCAGACTGAGCCCATCAAGTGTGAGGTCATTTCCAGTTTTAATCCTGCGAAGAATGAGGCTGACCCACCCGTGCCAACCTCCAGACCTGACCCTTTGCCCTGGTGGCCCACTTCAGGGACCACAGTACTTGTCACGTGAAGGCCTTTAATGAGCTGCAGAAACTGATCAGAGGAAGCTGTCGACAGCAGCTTGGAGGGTTTTCTGAGGCTCCCATTTCTCCATACCACATTTGTCCTCTTCACTCATATCTCATTGATATAATATCCTCATATCCATATCAAGCATCTGCCAAAAACACTGACACCATGTCCAACCATGGGAGTGTGCTTCCAATTTTGAAGGGTTTATACGCTTTTAAAACTCTTGGACTTCCCTGGTGGATCAGTGGATTAGAATCCACCTGCCAATGCAGGGGACCCGGTTTCGATCCCTGGTTGGGGAAGATCCCACATACCGTGGAGCACCTAAGCCCATGCACCACAGCTACTGAGCCTGTGCTCTAGAGCCTGGGCATCGCAGCTACCGAGTCCACACACACTGGAGCCTGTGCTCCATAATAAGAGAAGCCACCACGATGAGAAGGCCGCACACCACAGCTACAGAGTAGCCCCTGCTTGCTACTAGAGAGAAAAGCCCATGCAGCAAGGAAGACCCGGCACAGCCAGAAATAAAGACACAAATTTAAAAAGACAATAAAACTCATTCTCCTTTTTCTAGGCCTTACAGGGGGAGTTGGTGGAAGTGCAAGGATAAATGAAATCCCATTTTTTGCTTATTCATCCAGCCCCGGGGGGGTCTGTGCAGGTGGCTGTGGGAAAGTTTGGACTACAATTTACTCCAGTTTGCAGGGAGCTGTAGCCAGGACTGTGAGCCCCACGGTAAATGCCAGCGCTGGGGAGAAGCCACAAAGCGCTAATGGTCCATTGTTGGTGCCTGTCACGTGGTCTCCTTGGGGGCCAGGCCCTCTCTAGACAGAGGCCTGGCTCTTGGCAGCAGCCTCTCAGCTGTCACTGGCAGGGACTCCTGGGGACACAGGCGCTTCTGTGTCCCCTCCTCGCCCTCCCCCGCCACGGGCTGAGAGACTGACCCGGAATCAGCACAGCTTTCTATTCGAACCTTTTGTGCCTGAACAATGGTTAACTATGGCTCTCCGCGAACCCTAGAGTCAGCTCCTTTCACAGTGGGATTTCCTTCCCTGTGGGTTTTCTCAGCTGTCTTTGTCTGAGGTCGTGTCTAACAGATGTCTGTGGGCTTGGAGAGCCTTCTGAGAAGCCAGTGACAACGAGACCTGGGGGTCCTTCCGGGAAAACTGTGACCGAGGCCCTTCAGGGTTCAGCTGAGGCTCATAAATGTATAACCCTCAGTTGCTCAGTTGTGTCTGACTCTGTGTGACACCGTGGACTGTAGCCCACCAGGCTCCTCTGTCCATGGGATTCTCCAGGCAAGAATACTGTAGTGGGTTGCCATGCCCTCCTTCAGGGAATCTTCCAGACCTGGGGATCGAACCCATGTCTCTTAAGTCTCCTGCATTGGCAGTTGGGTTCCTTACCACTAGCGCCACCAACCTGGGAAGCCCCCTACTAAGGGTAGCAGACCACTTTCAGGGAGATTCAGGAGATGGCTTCTGGTGCAGTGGGATGGAGATAGAAATCAAATTCCGAGAATTCCTCTTTTGGAGGCCTCCCGCAGCTTATAAAGAACTCTGCAAGCATGTGCAATATGAAACTGCAGAGTAAGAGTATTGTCTTTTTAACCAACACAATGAATTTGATATATCCCAAATAGTCATCCTTCAGAAGTGTTCCCCAGGAATCAGTGAACTCATTTCGACTGTAGTTTCACAGTTTCACACATAATTCGAACTCCTCCTTTGGAATTATTTCCCTAGAAAATCAATTTCATAATTAATAGTGAAACTATTGTAAACCATCCGAAGGGCTAATAATGGGTCATGAGTAAGTAAAGAATCTCATAGGGTCATTAAAATATTGTTCATAGAGACCATGAGACCATGCTTATGGTACTATGTGAAGTTAGAAAGGAATATGTAATATATATTAGTGATTTCAAGTTTATAAGAAAAAGTAAACCAAAGAAAAGCAATGTTAAAGAATGTTCAAACTACTGCACAATTGCACTCTTTTCACGCGCTAGCAAAGTAATGCTCAAAATTCTCCAAGCCAGGCTTCAACAGTACATGTATCAAGAACTTTCAGATGTTCAAGCTGAATTGAGAAAAGGCAGAGGAACCAGAGATCAAATTGCCAATGCCCACGGGATCATAGAAAAAGCAAGAGAGTTCCAGTAAAACATCTACTTCTGCTTTATTGACTATGCCAAAGCCTTTGACTGTGTGGATCACAATAAACTGTGGAAAGTTCTTTAAGAGATGGGAATACCAGACCACCTGACCTACCTCCTGAGAAATCTGTATGCAGGTCAAGAAGCAATAGTTAGAACTGGACATGGAACAATGAACTGGTTCTAAATTGGGAAAGGAGTATGTCAAGGCTATATATTGTCACCCTGTTTATTTAACTTACATGCAGAGTACATCATGAGAAAAGCCAGGCTAGAGGAAGCACAGGCTGGAATCAAGATGACTGGGAGAAATATCAATAACCTCAGACATGCAAATAACACCACCCTTATCGCAAAACGCAAAGAGGAACTAAGGACCCTCTTGATGAAGGTGAAAGGGGAGAGTGAAAATGCTGGTTTAAAACTCAACATTCAAAAAATTAAGATCATAGCATCTGGTCCCATCACTTCATGGCAAATAGATGGGGAAACAATGGAAACAGTGACAGACTTTCTTTTCTTAGGCTCCAAAATCACTGAAGATGGTGACTGCAGCCTAGAAATTAAAATATGCTTGCTCCTTGGAAGAAAAGCTATGACCAATATAGACAGCATATTAAAAAGCAGAGACATTACTTTGCTAAAAAAGGTCCATCTAGTCAAAGCTATAGTTTTTCCAGTAGTCATGTATGGATATGAGAGTTGGACCATAAAGAAAGCTGAGTGCCCAAGAATTGATGCTTTTGAACTGTGGTGTTGGAGAAGACTCTTGAGGGCTCCTTGGACTGCAAGGAGTTCAAACAAGTCCATCCTAAAGGAAATCAGTCCTGAATATTCATTGGAAGGACTGATGCTAAAGCTGAAGCTCCAATCTTTGGCCACCTGATGTGAAGAGTTGACTCATTTGAAAAGACCCTGATGCTGGAAAAGATTGAAGGCAGGAGGAAAAGGGGATGACAGAGGATAATATAGTTGGATGGCATCACCGACTTGATGGACATGAGTTTGAGCAAGCCTAGGGAGTTGGTGATAGACAGGGAAGCCAATTCATAGGGTCTCAGTCAGACACAACTGAGTGGCTGAATAGAACTGAATTGAAAGTAAATGTAAAGGAAAGGAAGAAAATCCTCCCCCAAAGAGTAGTTGTGTTAAGCCAGTGGAATTATAGATGATTAATTTACTTTTTCATTTCCCAAGTTTTCAGCTGTGTGATTATGTACCTATGTAATAAAAAAGTATAATTTTTAAAAAGTTCTATGAAAATTGTAGCCTGGGAAAGATTAGTTTAATAGGCTTAGGAGAAAATCAGTCTGATTAATTTATAATTGCACCTTACTTTGGGTAAAAATCGCTATTATGCGGTTAATCACCTCTTCTGATTCTTTGCCTATTTCTAAAAATCAGATCTACTTTTAAAATTGGTGGTAAAATTTGCCACCACCAGATATTTCTATGAGAGCATGGATTCTTGCCCATTTTGTTCAGTGACATATTCCCAGGTCTTGAATGGTGCTTGCTTGTAATGGGACTCAGTGCGTATTTGCCTAATGAATGAACGGTCTGTAGGTTGTGAAATGAGCTGGAATGTAGGACTGAGAAAGGGGCTGTAGAATGAGAAGGAAAATCAAAGGCAAGAATTGCAGGAAACGCTTTGCGGGAGTCAGCTAGATGCACCTGCCGGACTCGCCCAGACCCTCGGGTCCCCTCTGCGTCCCTGCGTGCTCTCCCATCTCCATTATGCTTTTGTTTCTCAAGGCTCAACACCTGCTACTCTTCTTGGAGAACTACTCTCGATCTGCTGGAGCTGATTTGCCTGTCAACGAAGAGCAAGGGCAGTGCCAGGAAATTCTTTCCCCCAAGAAGCTCTGTGCCCTTGACGATGATTGCCCCTGCCTCAACTCCCATTCCCCTGTGGATTTGGCTGAAACTGTGACTTTGCTGAAACATGACCCAAGACACCAATAATCCAGCAATGGCAAGAAAACATCACATCCATGAGCTGCTTCTTAGGCACCAGGCTCAGCTGCAATGTGTGTCACAGTATCTCATTGAAATAGGGACTGCCTCTGCTGCCGTTTTCACTTGAGGCAACAGAGACATAGTGTGGCTAAATAACTTGCCTCTGCATTGGAAGATCTCGTCCCACCTTGACTTGGACATTTTCGACTGTCTTCCTTGAAAGGCCTGGAACTCCTCTTCCTGGTCCTTTTCCTGGTGGGAAGACAGACCTGTAAGAAAGCAGCAAAGACCAATCAAGGAGTGGAAAGGTTAGGAGCTGAATGGAGAGTGTGGACAGACGGGTCACTCCAGCTCCGTGTGGATAGAACAAGCACAGAATCAGATAGAGTCACCAAGAAAGCCCCCACGTTTGTCAACATGAAGAGAAGAGGCAATGTTTGAGAGCCTGTTCCAGGCTTGGGTGCCACTGGCATGCTGAGTAGATGACGAAGACCAGGCTCCTATAGATGCTTCACTTGTGTCTTCATGGACAGTCCTTGGTCTGGTACCAGGAGACATATCTTTGGGTCTTTAAGGAGCTAAAACTGAAGTAAACATGTGACACTTGGTGTTTGTCTCCACTGGTAAGGTCGTTTTGCTTGTGGAAGTGGGAATATTTAAATGCAGAGCTATATTAAAACCTTCTTTTGGTTTAGCAGGGGATTATGCCTGGTCACTATTTGTTGGGTTAATGAGTGGATGAATGGGTGAATGTGAATGACAGAACAATGAGGACAACATTCCTGAAGGTGCAATCCAATTCAACACACGAGGACTCGTACGGTGAGGGAGTCATCAGCTGTGTAAGGGATAAATGCAAAGGTAAAGGAAGGGAATTAGATGAGTCTCAACAGGACTATCAGAGAAGGCAATGGCACCCCACTCCAGTACTCTTGCCTGGAAAATCCCATGGACGGAGGGGCCTGGTGGGCTGCAGTCCATGGAGTCGCTAGGAGTCGGACACGACTGAGCGACTTCCCTTTCACTTTTCATTTTCATCCATTGGAGAAGGAAATGGCAACCCACTCCAGTGTTCTTGCCTGGAGAATCCCAGGGACGGGGGAGCCTGGTGGGCTGCCGTCCGTGGGGTTGCACAGAGTTGGACACGACTGAAGCGACTTAGCAGCAGCAGCGGCAGCAGCAACAGGGCTATGAGCCCAGGTAGACCAGGTGAGAGTCCCAAGTGGCAGCAGGTGAAGAGTTCCAGAGGTTCAAAGAAAAACAGGTTACACCCACGCGGCAGGGAAATCAGGAAAGTCAACCTAAAGGAAGGAGAAATCAAAAACTAAGATCGGTCAAAAAACAAAAGTTTTCACAATTGTGGTGTATTTGAACCAATCTAGTTATCTATTCTTGCCTGATTCTTCAGAGGCTGGGAACTGCCCTGGGCAGACAGGATGGTCTTGAATGTCAATCAAACAGTAGCAGCTTCAGTCACACCTTCCTCCTGGAGATGCTTTTGTCATTGGGCTTAATTACCTGTTTGAATTAGAATAGTCTTTAGTCTGGATGGGAGAGGAGAGAAGTTTGGGGGAGAATGGATACACGTATATGTTTGGCTGAGTCCCTTGGCTGTTCACCTGAAACCATCACAATATTGTAAATCAGCTACTGTTTTGTTCAGTCAACAAGTTGTGTCGGACTCTTTGTGACCCCATGGACTATAGCCCCTCAGGCTCCTCTGTTCTCCACTATCTCCTGGAGTTTGCTCAAATTCATGGCCATACCCCAATAAAAAATAAAAAGTTCAGTTTAAAAAAAAAGAGAATAGCCTTTGAAGGTATAAAAGGGTATGGACTGATAACAGTTCAGGCTGCAAATGTAACCTTGGCAAATGTTAGGAGGAATAAATTGAATATTACTCTGTGCCCAATTAAGCACAGAATAACAGTGTGAAAATGGAAATTTATCAGCAGCTGGATAGCTTCATTGCAAGTTAGCGACACAGCTGTGCGTGGTGGATCACGTGTTCCAAAAATGGCTGACTACCGCAGCATGGCCCGTCCCACATGCATTTTGGTGAGGGGTAACCTTCCTGCTTCCCATCAAGAGGGGCAGTGTATTTCACCACACCCTGGGAATCGGGCTGGGCCCTGTGGCTGCGGAATCCTGCTGATTCCCACTGATTCCATCAGTGGCTGTGGAATCCTGCTGTCGCAGTTCAAAGCATAGACCTTCACTGGCCTGGCAGCTTCTGCTTCCTGCCCTTGGAAATGCTCACAGCTGTAGTGCTCCCTGGAGACCCGGCCACCAGACTCAGGGAAGTCCAAGTCACGCGGAGAGGCTCATGTAGGTCAGTAGCCCAGCTGAGCCATGGTCGCGGTGGCCTGTGTGAGTGGACCTCAGAAGACATCTGGCCCAGCGAGTCCTGGGGCAACTGTAGCCCCCAGCTAACATGGTATGAGGCTGCAGCTTCATGAGAGACGCTGAGCAAGAACCACTCATCCCACTCAACTCACAGAGCCGTGAGACTTAACAGTCAATTGTTACTTACGATGTTAGGTTTTGAAGTGGTTTATTTGGTTGGTGCAAAAGTAATCGCGGTTTTGAAATGTGAATTTTAAATCACTGTAACTAGGCTCAAACACATCTTTATTCATCAAAAAAGGAACCATTACAATCAACACACTTCTGCCAACAAGAAATAAATTGGTTTATCCCTGTAATGTACAAATCCGAGCCTCGGGATTTGTTGAACTCTGGGAAGGCATTCTCTGCTTCTTGCTGGTTGGGGAAGCATTTTCCCTGCAAGATGTTGTCTACATGCTTGAAGAAGTGGTAGTCGGTTGGTGAGAGGTCAGGGGAGTGTGGTGGGAAGGCAAAACTCCGTAGCCCAACTTGTTCAACTTTTGAAGCGTTGGTTGTGTGACACGTGGGTGACGTTGCCATGGAGAAGAATTGGGTCCATTCTGTTGATCAATGCTGGCTACAGGTGTTGCGGTTTTGGGTGCATCTCACTGATTTCCTGAGCACACTTCTCAGATGTAATGTTTCAATGGGGATCAGAAAGCTGAAGAGGATCAGCAGCAGACCACCAAACAGTGACCATGACCATTTTCTGGTGCAAATTTGGCTTTGGGAAGTGCTTTGGAGCTTCTTCTTGGCCCCACCACTGAGCTGGTCATCACTGGTTGTCATATAAAACCCACTTTTTGTCGCACATCAGAATCCAATCAAGAAATGGTTTGTTGTTGCTGCGTAGAATGAGAAGATGGCACTTCAAAAAGCCAATCTTTTTGATTTGTCGTCAGCTCATGAGGCACCCACTTGTCAAGCTTTTTTACCTTTCCAATTCGCTTCAAACGCCAAATGACTGTAGAATGGTCCACGTTGAGTTCTTCAGCAACTTCGTGTGTAGTAGTAAGAGGATCAGCTTCGACGATCGCTCTCAGTTTGTCGTTGACAACTTCTGATGGCTGGAAGAATAGGGCTGGCCACTCTGCTCCTTATCGTCAAGATTCTTGTCTCCTTTGCAAAACTTCTTGAACCATCACTGCAGTGTACCGTCGTTAGCAGTTCCTGGGCCAAATGCACTGTGGATGTTGTGAGTTGTTGCTGCTGTTTTATGACCCATTTTGAAGTCAAATAAGAAAAGTGCTTGACTTTGTTTTTTGTCTAACATCAATTCCCTAGTCTAAAATAAGCATAAAGTAAACAGCAAGTAATGTCAGCAAAAAAGCATAAAGCGAGAAATGTGCATTAAAAAGATGTATAACATAGCCAGATTTTTTTTTTAAGAATGTATTCCAATATCAAACAGCAAAGTTCAACAATGCAAAACCGCAATTACTTTTGCACCAACCTTATATTAAAACTCAGCAATGGATATTTGGAACACCAAGATGAGAGGCTAGACTATGGGTCAAGGAGAGCTGTCCGTGCAGGCCTATGCTTGTGAAGGGGATGGGGTGGTGGAATGTGAGCAGTCAAGGGACATCTGACCCCACAGAGGGCAGGACACCCCAGGATAAATGCCTGGTGTGGAGGTGGCTGAGGGGGCAGGAGGCTGGATTCTGGCTGTTACCTAGAACCTCAGCTTTGTTGCCTGTGTACTTCCCTTGTGGCTCAGCTGGTAAATAATCTGCCTGCAATGCGAGAGACCTGGGTTCAATCCCTGGGTTGGGAAGATCCCCTGGAGAAGGGAATGGCTACCCACTCCAGTATTCTGGCCTGGGGAATTCCATGAGTTGGACATGAGTGAGTGACTTTCACTCATTCACTTGTCGCCTGTAAAGTGGAGCTAAATCCTTATAGGATGTGATAAGGACTAAAGAAGGTGGTGTAAATGAAGATACATCACACTCTATGAACCTTCCCCATCATAAGGTATCATTATGATTTCCTAAGGTGGTTGGATGTTAATATTTGTTAGTATCTGAAGATGACATATCCCGGCATTCCATATGACTTGTCATGAATGGGTTTCTCCTTGGAAAGGTCTGCTCACAGAAATTACAAGAAGCAATTTTGTAAAATACTTATTTGTTTGATTGCACTTGGTCTTAGTTGCAGCACGTGGGATCTAGTTCCCTGCCCTGGAATTGAACTTGGGCCCCCTGTATAGGGAGCACAGAGTCTTAGCCACTGGACCACTAGGAAAGCCCCTGAAATGCCTCATAGCAATTTTGTTTATTTCTTTGGCTGCACTGAGCAGCTTGTGGGATCTTAGTTCCCTGACCAGGGATCCAATCCCTGCTGTGGCCGTGAAAGTACTGAGTCCTAACCGCTGAATCACTGGGGAATTTGCAGGTCTTAAGCCATAATCACATAACCCCGTCAGCGGTCCTGTAAACTTCTCCTCATTCATTCATTCAGTTATTTGTTCACTTATTAAAAAATTACTTGAGTACCAATTATATGCCAAATAGTGTTGTTGGCACTGGGCATAAAGCAGTGAATAAAACGCAAAACCCCTTCCCTCATGGGGCCTGCAGTATCAGTGTTCATGGTAATACATGGCCAACAGTTTTAAATCACTGGGAGCAATGTGGTGTGGTGGCTACTTGCATGTGTTCGGGGCTCAGATTGACCTTGGTGCACATTTTGACTCCACCACTTAACAACTGCAAGATTGCAGGCAAATCACTTCAGCTTTCTGTGCCTCAGTTTCTCTCTCTGCAAATTCAGTATCGTCGTCATCATCATCCCTATTTCCTAGGGTTGTTATGACAGTGGAAGGAGTTAATGCATGTGAAGGATATGGAACAGTGACACACAAAGCAAGCTGTGTTCCAGTAAATATTATTAATTGTTATTGTTATTATCATTGCTTTGTTTCAGTTGGGAAATAGCTTTGCTATATTTCTTCTTGTTTTGTGATCAATAATAGTAACACTCTCAATTCAATGTGCTGAATCTTCCTTCTTTTCTTCTTTTCTGTGGAAAGACGGACAGTAGACGGATCATGATATTCATTTACCTGCTAAAGTGGTCCATGGCACGCAAGATTGAGAAAATTGATCTAAATTAGCTCCATAAACCTACAGATTTAGCAATGGTTAGCAATGTTGGCTAATGGTTAGCTGTTAGCAATGGTTGGCTCAGTATTTGAATCTAAAGTCACCTTTTTATTGATCTCCCTGAGGATAACACCCCAGGAAGATCAAAAGGTAATCAGTGGATTTAGTGAAAGCAAGGGCAGCCTGGACCACAGGGCCCAGTGGACCCTATTCACACTGCAGTCCAGGTGGGAGTCTAGGTGCTCGGTGTCCGCTGGCCCACAGTACATAGGGTATCCTCTGGAGTTGTGACATTGAGGCCTTAGTGGATCTAGTCTAAAAGGTCAAGGAAAGTATGACTGACATACTTCCTCAAGAAATGAAGGCAGTTTTAAAAAGGAAGTAAAGTTAGACTCTCATATTAAGCTGAATGCCAAAGAATTGATGTTTTTGAACTGTTGTGTTGGAGAATACTCTTGAGAGTCTCTTGGACTGCAAGGAGATCAAACCAGTCAATCCTAAAGGAAATCAGTCCTGAATATTCATTGGAAGGACTGATGCTGAAGCTGAAACTCCAATCCTTTAGCCACCTGATGCAAACAGCTGACTCATTGGAAAAGACCCTGATGCTGGGAAAGATTGAAGGTGGGAGAAGGGGACAACAGAGGATGAGATGGCTCCAGGAGTTGGTGATGAACAGCGAAGCCTGGCATGCTGCAGTCCATGGGGTCACAAAGAGTTGGACACAACTGAGTGACTGAACTGAAAGTGAGACTCTAAAGGTCATGGAGCCGGCTGTATTAGCGAATAAATAGTGGAAAACTCAAGTAAGAGGCTGTCTATTATGTAAAATCCCAAGGCAAGCAGCTCAGAGTGGTTATGGCATCAACATTGTTATCAGGTGTGCGGGTTCCTTTTTCTTCTACCACCTGCAGAGTGGGGCCTCGTTTCTCAATGTTTACCTCTAGATACAAAATGACTGCTGGCACTCCAGCGATCATGTCCCCATTCCAGGCAGGAATAAGGAAGCATAGAGGGAAGCAACCAAAAGTGCCTTTACTAGCTGAGTCAGTCCCTCTTTTAGAAACTTTTCCAGGGACTCTGTCAGTGGTCTCATTGACCATTTTAGACTGGAGAAACTGTCCCCAGGGTGCTGTGTTGGGAAGAACTGTGCTGAACCTTCTGTGATGAGGTTGAAGACTTCAGGGGGGGCTGCAATGAAAGCCCTATGTTGACTGACACTTTGCCCTCTAAGCTCCTTTGAAGTCAAAACCCATCAGATATAATACAAAATATCTGATGCACTTAATTATCATGACACTTCAGGTTTTCAAAGTGGGGAATCTTTTCTCTGATTTCAAATAAAAATCATACATATTTAAACAGTCTTTGCTTTTCCTCCTTCTCTCGTTTCCTCCCACCCATCCTCCTACCTCATCTCCAAACCTGAATTCCTGGATTAATTTTTCATAAAGACAGTTTAGGGAAGAATTTTAGCTTCAATAATTTTTTAAAGTTGCTGTAATTCAATAGTGAGTTGCTTTATACCTTCCACCCCTGGCATTTCAGAGTATGTATTGTGAGAGTTCTTTGTGTGAATTTTATAACATGAAGCCAGAAAAGCTAGTGGTTCTTCTGAATGAGCCCAGGACTTTCAAGTTCTGATCCTGATGAAGTCAATCCCTTTATTTATTCAATTAGAATTTATGTAAACTTTATCACTGAGAGAATTTGAGGTAATTTACAAAATTAAGCATGATTAAAAATAAAAGTGTTAGGCTTAAAAACAAAACGGATTTTTGAAACGCAATTATTTTCCGTTCCTCTGACTTACGAAAAGGAAAACACAAGCTGATGCTTCTTGGACATCATACTGTGTTGAAATGTAATGAGTATTTGCCAAGTGCTCTGAGATCTACCCTGAAAATTATTATAAGCTTCAAGTGTCATTGTTATGCTTCCCTGGTGGCTCAGACAGTAAAGAATCTGCCTGCAATGCAGGAGACCTGGGTTCTATCCCTGGGTTGGGAAGATGCCTTGAAGAAGGAAATGGCAACCCACTCCAGTATTCTTGTCTGGGAAATCCTATGCACCGAGGAGCCTGGTGGGCTACAGTCCATGGGGTCACAAAAGTGTCAGACATTACTGAGTGACTAACAACACTTAGCATTTACATCCTACCTCTGATTTAATGTGAGCTGTAGGCAAAATCTTTAGATTCAAGGGACAAATAACTTCTTAGTATAACAACACACCCTGGCTTTTACCCTACTCAGTAAACAATTACAGAAGTGAATACAACGTGTGCTAACATATGCAATAGACACTAAAGATGGATTTTGTTTCTTTCTTGATGATCCTTCTCATGAACACTTTGTTAAAAAAGGTGCTAATGTGACAGCTTTGAGCTGAAAGCCTGGCTGGCTCCTTAGAAAGGAGTTATTCAAGCCAACCGGTGTTTGCATTGCCCTCCTAGTATATCTTTAAATGTTCTGGGCACAAAAAAAGATCCTTTTAAGATATCATCTCTTGCTGGCACTGCAAGAATAACAACAAATGGTGTTTCCTGTGGTCATGTATGGATGTGAGAGTTGGACTGTGAAGAAGGCTGAGCGCCAAAGAATTGATGCCTTTGAACTGTTGTGTTGGAGAAGACTCTTGAGAGTCCCTTGGACTGCAAGGAGATCCAACCAGTCCATTCTGAAGGAGATCAGCCCTGGGATTTCTTTGGAAGGAATGATGCTAAAGCTGAAACTCCAGTACTTTGGCCACCTCATGCGAAGAGCTGACTCATTGGAAAAGACTCTGATGCTGGGAAGGATTGGGGGCAGGAGGAGAAGGGGATGACGGAGGATGAGATGGCTGGATGGCAGCACTGACTTGATGGACGTGACTCTGAGTGAACTCCGGGAGTTGGTGATGGACAGGGAGGCCTGGCGTGCTGCGATTCATGGGGTCGCAAATTGTCGGACACGACTGAGCGACTGATCTGATCTGATCTGATGGATGAAAAGCGTCCTACAGGAAACTGGTCCAAAGGGTCAGATTCTAGTCTCTATTTCATCACTAACCGGCTGTGAAAGTGAAAGTCATTCAGTCGTGTCTGTCTCTTTGTGACCCTATGGACCATGCAGTCCATTGAATTCTCCAGGCCAGGATACTGGAGTGGGCAGCTGTTCCCTTCTCCAGGGGATCTTCCCAACCCAGGGATCAAACCCAGGTCTCCCACATTGCAGGTGAATTCTTTACCAACTGAGCTATTGGCTATGGTGTCTTGGAAAGGTCACTTGGATCTCTCCGGATCTTATGTTTCTCATCTATGAACTGCATTGATCTCTTCTCTTCCAGCTTCATTAATTTATAAACGTATGAAATACTGAACATTATTCATTCTCTGTGAGACCCATGTGCCCCAGCATGAGAACGGTCTGGGCCATCTCCTGTTCCCTGAGATGTGACATGGTTAGTGTATTTCATGATGACAATTTGCTTCTGGTTTGTGATCAGCACGAATCAATGATTAACACTTGAGTCAGCTCAATCCTGAGGTATCTTAAATCTAGCATGTAAAAAATAACTGCCATTTGGTAAACAGGTATAAAACATACTTTAAAAATCTATTGGCAGTTCCCTGGTGGTCCAGTGGTTAAGAGTCTACCTGCTTATGCAGAGGACACGGGTTTGATCCCTGGTCCAGGAAGATCATACATGCCATGGAGCGACTAAGCCCATGGGCCACAACCACTGAGCCCATACGCTCTAGATGCTGTGCTCTGCAACAGGAGAAGCCACCACAATGAGAAGCCCTCGCCCAGCAACTAGAGAAAGCTCAAGTATAGTAGTGAAGACCAGTGCAATCAAAAATAAAAATAAAAATCTATTAATAGATGGAGGAAAGAAATGGGTGGAGATGGGGATGAAGTGGGCAGTACAGAATTGTTATTTTTTTTTCATATTAGCTAATCTCTGCTTATGAAAGGCAAAACTGGTTCCTGATTAAACCACATAGATTCAACACTCAATCTGTGGATACATTTTATTGATTTTTTTAAAAAAAAAGTGAGAATGCAAATGAAGTGAGATCCTCCAGATGTAATTTGGAAAAATGAATTGGTTGTGTTTTAAATCACAGAGATTAAAAATCATCAAATGGTTTAGTCTTTGTTGTTAGTGTGTCTGTTACTGGGTTTTGGTTCCTGGAGATTACTCACAGATCGTGAGTGTTTGAGGAAGGGGGTGGATGAACTGTTGTTTATTTATTTCTTTAACCAGCGAAAACTTTCTGTAAACATACGGCCTCCTTAAAATCTCTGTACATGTGTGCTAAGCCATTTCAGTCGTGTCTGACTCTTTGTGACCCTATGGACTGTAGCCGGCCAGGTTCCTCTGTCCATGGGATTCTCTAGGCAAGAATACTGAAGTGGGTTTCAGGGACCTCCTGCAGGGTATCTGATTAAAATTTCCAGGGCTACAAAAAAAAGCATTGGAATTTGTGGGAGATTATGGGCACACCTCCCCCTACTGGACACCATTTGAAACTGCTTACTTGTGTGGTCCCAGCTGACAAAGGTGTGTCAATGGGGGATGGTGGTGGTGTTGACTCGATGTGTGTCCCGCTCTTTGTGACCCCATGAACTGTAGCATGCCAGGCTTCCCTGTCTTTCACTATCTCCCTGAGTTTGCTCAAACTCATGTCCATTGAGTCAGTGATGCCATCCAACCATCTCATCCTCTGTCGCCCCCTTCTCCTTCCCTCCATCTTTCCTAGCATCAGGGTCTTTCTTTTCCAATGAGTTGGCTTTTCTTATCAGGTGACCAAAGTATCGGAGCTTCAACTTCAGCATCAGTCCTTCCAATAAGTATCCAGGGTTGATTTCCTTTGGGATTGACTGCTTTGATCTCCTTGCCGTCCAAGGGATTCTCAAGAGTCTTCTCCAGCACCATAATTTGAAAGCAATTCTTCAGCATAGAAGATTCCCGTGGAAACAGGAACCTTGGAATTCTAACTTTTGTTCAGGAGGTGGGGAGAATAATGACAGGAGTGTGTGTGTGTGTGTATGTTTCCTACCAGACATGAAAAACATCATAGAAAAAGGCATGGAACTCAGCAGACACACTAATTTAATTGGAGAAGAGGTATTATGTATGACAAATCATGTGTATTCAGCTAGAGAGCTAGGTTGGAGCTAGATGTCTAAGGTTTCCCGCAACCAGCTGCAAAATGGGGAGTCGCTGAAGCTAATTGTGAGTGGAGGAATTCACTTGTTTATTTCTCTGGTTAGCAGTCATTTTTAGGCCATGCCCCATCTCCTAGCACCTGTTGGCTAAATGCTGTGCGCAAGCATTTAGATAGATCCCAATCTCATTTGGATCCTGACCTCAAGCAGCTTAGAGTCTAGTAGTTGAAATTAGATAAGTAGCTAAGGAACCATAACACAAACTAGTAACTGGTGCATCACATGAAGTAAAACTAGGAAGGAAAAGGGCTCATATTCAGCAGTGGACTAGAGCAAAGTTTAATAGAAGATTGTCATATTGAAGGGGAAATTTAACTTGGCAGTGAGGATGTCCTGGAGACTGGAGTGAGAGAAGCCAGTTAGAGGTTACCAAATTTTTGTATATCATATCTTATACTGAAGATATATAATTTCATAATGAAAGTGAAAGTGCTAGTCACTCAGTCATGTCGGACTCTTTGCAACCCCATGGATTGTAAGCCCACTAGGCTCCTCTGTCCGTGGAATTCTCCAGGAAAGAATACTGGAATGGGTAGCCATTCCCTTCTCCAAGGGATCTTCCAGACCCATAGATTGAGCCTAGGTCTCCTGCATTGCAGGCAGGTTCTTTTTTTTTTTTTACTATTTTTATTATTATTTTTTTACTTTACAATATTGTATAGGTTTTGCCATACATCAACATGAATCCACCATGGGTGTACACGTGTTCCCCGTCCTGAACCCCCCTCCCACCTCCCTCCCCGTACCATTCCTCTGGGTCATCCCAGTGCATGCAGGCAGGTTCTTTACCGTTTGAGTTACCATAATGTAACAATTTAGATTACTGGTATGTATGGATGGGGCTTCCCTGGTGGCTCAGATGGTAAAGAATCTGCCTGCAGTGCAGGAGATCTGGGTTCAATTCCTGGGTCGGGAAGATCCCCCGGAGAAGGGAATAGCTGCCCACTCCAGTAGTGTTGCCTGGAGAATTCCATGGACAGAGGAACCAGGTGGGCTACAGTCGGTGGGGTCAAAAAGAGTTAGACGTGACCGAGCTGCTAACACTTGCACTTGCATCTGTATGGAATGAATGTGGATAAACCAACTGTGGTATATTCATAGAATGGAATACTGCTGCTGCTGCTGCTAAGTCTCTTCAGTCGTGTCTGACTCTGTGCAACACCCTAGACAGCAGCTCACCAGGCTCCCCCGTCCCTGGGATTCTCCAGGCAAGAACACTGGAGTGGGTTGCCGTTTCCTTCTCCAATGCATGAAAGTGAAAAGTGAAAGTGAAGTCGTTCAGTTGTGTCCGACTCCTAGCGACCCCATAGACTGCAGCCTACCAGGCTCCTCTGTCCATGGGATTTTCCAGGCAAGAGTACTGGAGTGGGGTGCCATTGCCTTCTCCGAGAATGGAATACTATTCAACTATAAAAAGAAACAAACTACTGTACTGATTTATACAACAATATGGATGAATCTTCTGGACATAATTCTGACTTTATTTTTTAATTGAAGTATAGTCGACATACAATATTTAATTTCTGGTGTACCATATTCAACATTATACACATTGTGAATTGATCAGCACAAGTCCAGTTACCATCCCTCAGCACACAGAGATGTTACAGTATCGACTTTACCCCCTGTGCTGTGTGTTCTGTCTGAGTGACTTATTTATTTTTATAACTGGTGGTGTGAACCTGAATCTTCTTCACCTGTTTGACCCAACCTCTACCTCCTCTCCCTTCTAGCAGCCACCAGAGTATCTGTATCTATGAGTCTGTGATGGTTTTGCTTTGTCTTGTAGACTCCACATGTGCATGGAATCATGTGGTATTAGTCTTTGTTTGACTTATCTCACTTAGCATAATAGGTCTACATCCATCCATGCTGTTGAAAATGGCGAAGTTTCCCTCTTTGTTATGGCCAAGTAATATTCCATTGTGTGTCTGTACCACATCTGCAGTGTCCACTCACCTGCTGATGAGCCTTTTGGTTGCTTCCATTTCTTGGCAATAATAAATAAGGCTGCAGTGAACATTGAGGTGTGTGTACCTTTTTGAATTAGTGTTTGTGTTTTTTTTTTCTGCAGAAAAATATTCAGAATTGGAATTGTTGGATTATATGGTAGTTTTAATTTCAGTCTTTTTGAGGAAGCTCCATGCGGCTTTCCATAGGAACTGCAAAAATTTACATCCCCACCAGCAGTGCACATGAGTTTCCTTTTCTCCACATCCTCACCAAGACTTCCTTGTTGTCTATTTGATAATAGATATTCTGCTAAGTGTGAGGTGATATCTCAATGTGCTTTTGATTGTATTTCCCTGATGACTAGTCGTGTTAAGCACCTTACCACGTGTCTGTTGGTCATCTGTATTTCTTTTATGGAAAAAAAGTCTATTTAGGTCCTCTGTTCATTTTTTCAGTTGGATTGTTTTCTTTTTTCTTCTTCTTTGATATTGAGTCATGTGAGTTCTTTATATTATTTAGATACTAACCCCTTATCAGAAGTATAATTTGCAAATATCTTCTCCCGTTCAGTAGGTTGCCTTTTCATTTTGTTGCTGGTTTCTGTCACTATGCAAAACTTTCTTAATTTGATATAGTTCTATTTATTTATTTCTGCTTTTGTCTCCCTTTCTTGAGCAGACAGATCCAAAAAAAAAAAAAAAATCCTGCCAAGATCAATGCCCCTGACAATACTCTAAACAAGAGAATTTGGACAGAGAAGTGGGGAGACTATGATTCTGCTTATTTGATGGAATTGTTTTTAAGATATGTGTGTGTTTGGCTGCACCGGGTCGTAGTTGTGGCACATGGCCTCTTTTTTAGTTACAACATTTGAACTCTTAGTTGCGGCATGTGGGATCTAGTTCCCTGACCAAGGATTGAACCTGGGCCCCTTCCTTGGGAGCTTGGAGTCTTGTCACTGGACTACCAGGGAAGTCCCTTGATGACATTCTTGAACAGACAAAATGATATTGATAGAATTCAGGTTGGTGATTGACTAGGGTGTGGGGAAGGAGGTATTGATTGAATGCTGACCAAAACAAGGAAACTCCAAGGAGACACTGTGTATCCTCTCCAGGAGATAGTGAAGGACAGGGAAGCCTGGTGTGGGGCAGTCCATGGGGTTGCAGAGAGTCCAGTGCAGCTGAGCAACTGAACAACAGCAAAATTGTGACATTGGTTACATGATTGAACACATTTATGGAATTCATTTGTTTCCACTTGAAATACATAAATTTTATTGTGTGTAAAGTATACTACAATGAAAGTGAAAGTTAGTTGCTAGGTTGTGTCTGATTCTTTGCAAACCCATGGACTGTAGCCCGCCAGGTTCCTCTGTCCATGGAATTCTCCAGGCAAGAATACTGGAATGGGTAGCCATTCCCTTCTCCAGGGGATCTTCCCGACCCAGGGATCGAACCCAGGTCTCCTGCATAGAAGGCAGATTCTTTACCATCTGAGCCATAAATTGGGAAATGTTGAAGCATAGGAAGTTACTACGGTCAGCAAGGTACTTGTGATTTGTCACTTCTAAATTGTGTTGATTAATAATTAAGATGTAGCTTACTTTAATAAAGTAAATAAATGCACTTTAACAAAGAATTTTGACTTTATTCAAAACAAAACAAAGAGACATGGTGAACGGAATGAGTTACGCTTACATATTCCTGAAAGGTGAATGGAAAGAAGAGAGTATAGGGAATAAGAAAAACAATAATGATTGGAGAAGTTTCCAAAACTGATGAAAGACATGAATCTACAGAAAGCATAACACGCACAAAGTATGGATAAGTAAAAAATGTGCTCCTCTATTTATAGATTTTTATGTACCACAAAAATTTTAAAAAAAGAAAAATTAATAAATTTCCACTAAATTAAGTGAATTTTAGTGGAAATAAAGAAAAACTAACAAAACTAGAAAAACTGAGACAGCCAAGTTATAATGAGTTTTTCAAAGCTTAATCAATCATTTTTCCAATTAAACTTTTCTAATTCTTCTTTGATCTGCCCAAATTTTCATCATTCTCGGTGCTTTTATTTAAAAACCAGAGTTAGGTTTTCTTTGACCACTAAAAAAATAAAAAATCACATTTTCAAATGAAGCTGGAACGAGAACTGTGAAATAGTAAAGGGAGTTGCAGTAGGTCTGAAGAGCAGTTTGATTTGCCATTTCGGTGAAAATTGAAAGAAAATTCCTTGCCAGGCAGAATTTCCCATAAAGTCATGCTCATAGAAATGAGTACAGTGAAGTTGCTTTTTTCCTTCAATATTCCAGTAAGCTCCTTATACACTAGGAAGTGTGTTGCAGAAAAGAAACTGAGATAAAAGTCCACAAGTAGGTTTGAATAAGGGAATCTTCAATGGCACCCCACTCCAGTACTCTTGCCTGGAAAATCCCATGGACAGAAGAGCCTGGTAGGCTGCAGCTCATGGGGTCGCTAAGAGTTGAACATGAGTGAGCAACTTCACTTTCATTTTTCACTTTTCATGCACTGGGGAAGGAAATGGCAACCCACTCCAGTGTTCTAGCCTGGAAGATCCCAGGGATGGTGGAGCCTGGTGGGCTGCTGTCTATGGGGTCGCACAGAGTCGGACATGACTTAAACGACTTAGCAGCAGCAGCAGCAACCATGGGTTAGTGGTAATAGAAATCATTTACTTTGGACATCTGATTTTATTAACCTGTAACATTTACATAACAATCTGCTTAAGCCATGAATTCAGAGATGTTCCTCTCATGCATTCAGATTTTAGAAATACTTTTGTCTTCTATATATAGATAAGAACTAGAAGATAGAGATTAAGAGAGAGACATAAATCAGATGCAAAACACCTTCCTTTATTCTTGCTTGTGTTTATCCTAGTCCTTATTCATTCCTGCCATTGGCAGAGAGCCCAGAAACCACAGGTTCAGTTATGAAGCAAATTCCTTACTGATGACTCCAAGAAGGGATTTTGGTTATGTCTAAGCTGGGAGAAATGTGGTAATTTCCATTCATCTGTTCAAAAGCTCTGTGGGGATTACAGTACCAATCGAGGTCATTCAGCATTCCAAAAGAGAGACGATTGCCCCCTTTTCTCTAAAACAATTAGAACTTCAGGACACTACCTGCCTTTGAATAGATCGATCTTTTCATAAAAGTACATGAGCTACACAGACATAGAGAACAGACTTATAGTTGCCAAGGGGGTGGGAGGGTTGAGGACGGAAGGAATGGCCTTTAGGTGTTCACTTCAGTGGCTCAGTTGTGTCTGACTCTTTGTGACCCCATGGACTGTTAGGGATTTTCAGAGGCTAACTTTATATCTATAGGCTGGATAAACAAGGTCCTACTGTATAGCACAGGGAACTCTATTCAGTATCCTGTAACAAACCACAGTGGAAAAGAATATGAAAAAGAATATATAAGTACAAATTTTTTTTTTAAAAAAGTACTTGAACTAATTTCCTGTCCCTGAAAATTGCAGCATATTTTCAGACATGTGAAGTATGCCAAAGGGAGATATTCTGAATCTTGTATGAGCAAGCTCACGTAGACTTTATACCATCACAGCTTTGAGTCAGTTTATTTACTTCCTATTTAAGAATTCCACATCCATTGCTCATCAGTCAGTGGGTCACTGTGAGAAATTTACATAATTACATTATCTCTTTGGTGGCAAGGAAGAAGAGAATCATCAGTAGGTTTTCCTCTTAAGGATAAACCCATAAAGGACTTTTCTTACTACTGTAAAGAGATCCTTGAATTAATTGGGATCTTGGGCCAGTTTGGTAGAAGTATCTTCTTATTAATTGTTTTTCATGTTTTTAGTGTTAGGGTTGTCCAGTGTCCGCTTGCATTAGTGAATGTGATTGTCTGTCTTTTTTAACACTAAGTGAATATTTTAGTGTAGTATTTTAATTCCTTTAATGATTTTTTTTCTCACTATTTTGAGGGTTTTATGGTGTTTTATCTAGAGCTTGTTGTTGTTCAGTCACTAAGCTGTGTCAGATTCTCTGCAACCCTGTGGGCTGTAGCCCACCAACACCACAGTTCAAAAGCATCAATTCTTTGGCCTTCAGCCTTCTTTATGGTCCGACTCTCACATTCATTTATGACTATGGAAAATCCATAGCTTTGACTAGACAGACATTTGTCAGCAAAGTGATGTCTCTGCTTTTTAAATGTGTTGTCTAGGTTTGTCATAGCTTTTCTTTCGAGGAGCAGACGTTTTTTAATTTCATGGCTGCTGTCATCATCCACAATGATTTTGGAACCGTCTTGATTGCTTACCACCAAAAATTTCCATTGTTTTTCAGTGCCCTTAACTTCTGCTTTCCCATACTTAGTTTCAAATAAAGTCAGTTTTCTTTTGGGGAGAACTTCAGAGCTCTCTGCTGTTTGGCAAAATCTCTGAGTCATGGTTCCAGAGCTGAAGGCAGGGACAAAAATGCTTCTCTCCAAGGACACCCTGCTTCAGGAGCAGAGTGCTGGGTAGGGGCAGGGCCTTCTGATCTTGTTAGCTTGCCTTCCTTGGTGTGGGAACTCTGACCTATGAGTAGACTGAGATGAGGGTGGTGGGAGCTCCTATATTTTTAGCCTGTTGCACTTGAGCTAGAGTCTTTGCCCTCTGCGTGGGTCTTGGTGGAAAAAGGCCTTGACCTCTTATCCACCCTTACTTGGAATTCAGCCTCTGCAACTTGGAATTCACCCTCTGCAACACAGTCCTGGTGGCCTGCCCCTGCCAGGAAGATACTGTAGGCATTGATTGGCAGTTGCAGGGAGAGAGATCCCCATCTTCTTGGGTGCACCCACCTGAGACAGAGCTTCCATTATGTTGAGCTGAATGGGTGGGGTGGGTTGTAGCTCAAGTGCCATGGATTCGTAATATTCTTACCAAAATTTAGTGGCTCAAGGCTTTCAACTGTGGTACTGAAGAGGACTCTTGAGAGTCATTTGGGCTGCAAGGAAATCAAAGCAGTCAATCCAAAAAGAAATCAACCCTGAATATTCATTGGAGGGACTGATGCTGAAGTTGAAACTCCAATCTTTTGGCCACCTGATCCAAACAGCCCTCTCCCTAGAAAAGACCATGATGCTGGGAAAGATTGAAGGCAAAAGGAGAAGGAGGTGGCAGAGTATCAGATGGTTAGATAGCATCACTGAATCAATGGGTATGAGTTTGAGCAAACTCTGGGAGATAGTGGAAGACAGAGAAGCCTGGTATCCTATAATCCATGGGGTGGCAAAGATTCGGACATGACCTAGTGACTGAACAACAGCAACAACATTTCCTTGGTATATTTCTTTGGTACAATTTCCTAACATTTTAAATGATTTTTTGTTTTTCAAAAAGTAATTTTCACCAGTCATGGTTGTTGCACCAGTGAGTGGGTCCATGGAGTCCATATCACCATTCTGGAAGAGCATTGCCCAATTGTCTTTTCTCTGTAATGTTTGAATGTTGTTTTGTTTTTTAAAAACCTCAGAACAGAAACATCTTCCTCTGTGGCATTAATTCTATCACTAAATAGGATTTGAAAATCCCTCAGTATTTCATAGCTAAATTTTACTTGATTTAGGTCAAATCATATTGGTTAAAGCAATTGTATATATAAAGAATTAAATCACAATAATGAGAAAAGTGTAAATCCCACAGCTACAGATTTATAAAGAGATTTCATTATGGCAACTGTAGATATTGTCACACATTTCCTAGTTTCTGTTTGTTGTTTAGTCTCTGTCATGTCTGACTCTTTTGTGACCCATGGACTATAGCCCCCTCTCTGTCCATGGGATTTCCCAGGCAAGAATACTGGAGTGGGTTGCGATTTCCTCCTCCAGGGGATTTTCCAGATCCAGGGATTGAACCTAAATCTCCTGCAGCCCCTGCATTGCAGGTGGATTCTTTACTGCTGAGCCACTGTGGTTTCTAATAGTGTCTATTCAGTTCAGTTCAGTTCAGTCGCTCAATCGTGTCTGACTCCTTCCGACCCCATGAATAGCAGCACTCCAGGCCTCCTTGTCCGTCACCAACTCCTGGAGTTCACTCAGACTCACGTCCATCGAGTTGGTGATGCCATCCAGCCATCTCATCCTTTGTTGTCCCCTTTTCCTCCTGTCCCCAATCCCTCCCAGCATCAGAGTCTTTTCCAATGAATCAACTCTTCACATGAGGTGGCCAAAGTACTGGAGTTTCAGCTTTAGCATCATTCTTTCCAAAGAACACCCAGGGCTGATCTCCTTTAGGATGGACTGGTTGGATCTCCCTGCAGCCCAAGGGACTTTAAAGTCTTCTCCAACACAACAGTTCAAAAGCATCAATTCTTTGGTGCTCAGCCTTCTTCACAGTCCAACTCTCGCATCCATACATGGCCACTGGAAAAACCATAGCCTTGGCTAGATGGACCTTTGTTGGCAAAGTAATGTCTCTGCTTTTCAATATGCTATCTAGGTTGGTCATAACTTTTCTTCCAAGGAGTAAGCGTCTATTAACATAATTTAAATTAAAAAAATGACCATTTTTTCTAAACTTATTAAGATGTTTGTTCTTTAGTCATGATTTATTTCTTATTCATACTTCTAAAATAATATATAGAATTCTCTCAAGTGGTAAGATGCTGCTGACATTTTCATAAAGAGTTAGACAAGACTAATCAAGACCTGGCTCCTAGTTGTTAGTTTGAGGTCAGACTAACAAAGTTATAGCTTCCCGGGTCACTCATTGGTAAAGAATTTGCTGCAATGCAAGAGACACAGGTTCAATCCCTGGGTCGGGAAAATCCCCTGGAGGAGGGCATGGCAACCCACTCCAGTGTTTTTGCCTGGAGAATCCCATGGACAAAGAGCCTGGTGGGCTACACTTCATAGGGTCACAAAGAATCGGACATGACTGACGCGACTTAGCACAAGCATTAACAAAGTTATGAAACATCAACAAATATGGAAGCGGAACTGCTTGATTTCATCTTCTGTATGAAAATGAGTCTGTGATCTCAGTGGTTTTCATGTGAGATTTAAAAAAAATGAATTTGACATTTTATGAATGCTCCAGTGAAGACCCCAAATGATGCCTGTTAGCAGCATCCTTGACATGGGATCCTGACGAGCCCCTTAGCTTTCTAACAAATGTTAATAGTCCTCTGACCCATTTCATGTAGAGAAAGTTGTTTTTCCTATTGAGCAAAATGCCTTCATTCTTCCTTCCTTTCTTTTTATTGAAGTATCAGTTCAGTTCAGTTCAGTCACTCAGTCGTGTCTGACTCTTTGTGACCCCATGAACTGCAGCACGCCAGGCCTCCCTGTCCATCACCAACTCCCGGAGTTTGTCCAGACTCACATCCATTGAGTCAGTGATGCCATCCAGCCATCTCATCCTCTGTCATCCCCTTCTCCTCCTGCCCCCAATCCCTTCCAGCATCAGAGTCTTTTCCAATGAGTCAACTCTTTGCATGAGGTGGCCAAAGTACTGGAGTTTCAGCTTTAGCATCATTCCTTCCAAAGAACACCCAGGGCCAATCTCCTTCAGAATGGACTGGTTGGATTTCCTTGCAGTCTAAGGGGCTCTCAAGAGTCTTCTCCAACACCACAGTTCAAAACCATCAGTTCTTCAGTGCTCAGTCTTCTTCACAGTCCAACTCTCACATCCATACATGACCACTGGAAAAACCATAGCCTTGACTAGACGGATCTTTGTTGGCAAAGTGATGTCTCTGCTTTTGAATATTCTATCTAGGTTGGTCATAACTTTCCTTCCAAGAAGTAAGCATCTTTTAATTTCATGAAGTTTAGTTAGTTACAATGTTGTGCTAGTTTCTGGTGTGTGGCAAAGTGATATTTCATATTCTTTTCCATAATAGTTTATTATTAACTATTGACTATAGCTCCCAAATTGCTACTGGAGATCAGTGGAGAAGTAAATCCAGAAAGAATGAAGGGATGGAGCCAAAGCAAAAACAATACCCAGTTGTGGATGTGACTGGTGATAGAAGCAAGGTCTGATGCTGTAAAGAGCAATATTGCATAGGAACCTGGAATGTTAGGTCCATGAATCAAAGCAAATTGGAAGTCGTCAAGTAGGAGATGGCAAGAGTGAACATCGGCATTCTAGGAATCAGCGAACTAAAATGGACTGAAATGGGTGAATTTAACTCAGATGACCATTATATCTACTACTGTGGGCAGGAATCCCTTAGAAGAAATGGAGTAGCCATCATGGTCAACAAAAGAGTCCGAAATGCAGTACTTGGATGCAATCTCAAAAATGACAGAATGATCTCTGTTCATTTCCAAGGCAAACCATTTGATATCACAGTAATCCAAGTCTATGCCCCAACCAGTAATGCTGAAGAAGCTGAAGTTGAACGGTTCTGTGAAGACCTACAAGACCTTTTAGAACTAACACCCAAAAAAGATGTCCGTTTCATTACAGGGGACTGGAATGCAAAAGTAGGAAGTCAAGAAACACCTGGGGTAACAGGCAAATTTGACCTTGGAATATGGAATGAAGCAGGGCAAAGGCTAATAGAGTTTTGCCAAGAGAACACACTGGTCATAGCAAACACCCTCTTCCAACAAAAGAGAAGACTCTACACATGGACATCACCAGATGGTCAACACCAAAATCAGACTGATTATATTCTTTGCAGCCAAAGATGGAGAAGCTCTATACAGACTGGGAGCTGACTGTGGCTCAGATCATGAACTCCTTATTGCCAAATTCAGACTGAAATTGAAGAAAGTAGGGAAAACCATTAGACCATTCAGGTATGACCTAAATCAATACATTATACAGTGGAAGTGAGAAATAGATTTAAGGGACTAGATCTGATAGATAGACTGCCTGATGAACTATGGACTGAGGTTGGTGACATTGTACAGGAGACAGGGATCAAGACCATCCCCACGGAAAAGAAATGCAAAAAAGCAAAATGGCTGTCTGGGGAGGCCTTACAAATAGCTGTGAAAAGAAGAGAAGTGAAAAGCAAGGGAGCAAAGGAAAGATATAAGCATCTGAATGCAGAGTTCCAAAGAATAGCAAGAAGAGATAAGAAAGCCTTCCTCAGTAATCAATGCAAAGAAATAGAGGAAAACAACAGAATGGGAAAGACTAGAGATGTCTTCAAGAAAATTAGAGATACCAAGGGAACATTTCATGCAAAGATGGGCTTGATAAAGGACAGAAATGGTATGGACCTAACAGAAGCAGAAGATATTAAGAAGAGGTGGCAAGAATACACAGAACTGTACAAAAAAGATCTTCATGACCCAGATAATCACGATGGTGTGATCACTGACCTAGAGCCAGACATCCTGGAATGTGAAGTCAAGTGGGCCTTAGAAAGCATCACTACGAACAAAGCTAGTGGAGGTGATGGAATTCCAGTTGAGCTAGTGCAAATCCTGAAAGATGATGCTGTGAAAGTGCTGCACTCAATATGCCAGCACATTTGGAAAACTCAGCAGTGGCCACAGGACTGGAAAAGGTCAGTTTTCATTCCAATCCCAAAGAAAGGCAATGCCAAAGAATGCTCAAACTACTGCACAATTGCACTCATCTCACACACTGGTAAAGTAATGCTCAGAATTCTCCAAGCCAGGCTTCAGCAATACGTGAACCGTGAACTTCCTGATGTTCAAGCTGAATTTAGAGAAGGCAGAGGAACCAGAGATCAAATTGCCAACATACACTGGATCATGGAAAAAGGAAGAGAGTTCCAGAAAAACATCTATTTCTGCTTTATTGACTATGCCAAAGCCTTTGACTGTGTGAATCACAATAAACTGTGGAAAATTCTGAAAGAGATGGGAATACCAGACCACCTGACCTGCCTCTTGAGAAACCTGTATACAGGTCAGGAAGCAACAGTTAGAACTGGACATGGAACAACAGACTGGTTCCAAATAGGGAAAGTAGTACATCAAGGTTGTATATTGTCACCTTGCTTATTTAACTTCTATGCAGAGTACATCATGAGAAAGGCTGGACTGGAAGAAGCACAAGCTGGAATCAAGATTGCTGGGAGAAATATCAATAACCTCAGATATGCAGATGACACCACCCTTATGGCAGAAAGTGAAGAGGAACTCAAAAGCCTCTTGATGAAAGTGAAAGTGGAGAGTGAAAAAGTTGGCTTAAAGCTCAACATTCAGAAAACGAAGATCATGGCATCCGGTCCCATCACTTTATGGGAAATAGATGGGGAAACAGTGGAAACAGTGTCAGACTTTATTTTTTGGGCTCCAAAATCACTGCAGATGGTGATTGCAGCCATGAAATTAAAAGACACTTACTCCTTGGAAGGAAAGTTATGACCAACCTAGATAGCATATTGAAAAGCAGAGACATTACTTTGCCAACAAAGGTCCATCTAGTCAAGGCTATGGTTTTTCCAGTGGTCATGTATGGATGTGAGAGTTGGACTGTGAAGAAAGCTGAGCACTGAAGAGTTGATGCTTTTGAACTATGCTGTTGGAGAAGACTCTTGAGAGTTCCTTGGGCTGCAGGGAGATCCAACCAGTCCATCCTAAAGGAGATCATCCCTGGGTGTTCTTTGGAAAGAATGATGCTAAAGCTGAAACTCCAGTACTTTGGCCACCTCATGCGAAGAGTTGACTCATTGGAAAAGACTCTGATGCTGGAAGGGATTGGGGGCAGGAGGAGAAGGGGACAACAGAGGATGAGATGACTGGATGGCATCACTGACCCCATGGATGTGAATTTGAGTGAACTCCGGGAGTTGGTGATGGACAGGGAGGCCTGGGGTGCTGCAATTCATGGGGTCGCAAAGAGTCGGACACAACTGAGCGACAGAACTGAACTGAACTGAACTGATAGCTCCCTGTGCCATCCCTGTTATTTAGGTTTTATTATAGCAATGTGTATCTGCTAATCCCAAACTCGTAATGTATCCCTACCTTCTCCCTTTCCCTTTTGGTAGCCATACGTTTGTTTTCTGTGTGTGTGTCTGTTTCTGTTTTGTAAATTTGTTTGATCAGCTTTTAGATTCCATATGTAAGTGGTACCCTATTGTATTGTCTTTCTATATCTGACTTCACTTAGTAATCATCTCTAGGTCCATCCACGTTGGTACAAATAGCATTATTTCAAAATGCTCCTTTCTAATACCTTTCACTGACTAATGCTAGGCCTATCATCTGAAAAAAAATCTAAATCAATTTTATCTCATCTTCTAAAGTAGAGATTTGATCTAGGACTGAAAATGTAATTTTTATGAGAATTCACAAATAAGCCCACTTAGGGGAAACTGTGTCAATTAGCAGGCTTTTGACAATAAAACACAGCCCATTTGAATCAATGTAGTTTAAATGGGGGTTTGTTAACACATCTCAGGTCAGAAGAACCCCAAAAGTAACTGGTTCCAGAGGTGGTTAACATAACAGCTCTGGGCAGTTTCTCTGTCTTTCTCATGATTCTGGCTTCACAAGCATCACTTCCTTACTAAATAAAGTAGAAAAGCAGGAGCTGGAGGGATTTTTCTTTTTATCCAGAACTTTTTATACTGTTAATACTTTCAGCGGAGGGAGTTCCTTGCAGTGGCTAAGATTTCACATTTCCACTGCAGGGGCATGGGTTCAGTCCCTGGTTGGGGAACTAAGATCCTGCATACTGCATTGCTGTTGTTCAGTTGCTAAGTCGTGTGTAACTCTTTGCAGCCCCATGGAATGCAGCACGCCAGGCTCCTCTGTCCTCCAATATCTCCCAGAGTTTGCTCAAACTCATGTTCATTGAACTGGTGATGCTATCCCCTTCTCCTTTCGCCTTCAATCTTTCCCAGCATCAGAGTCTTTTCCAGTGAGTCAGCTGTCCCCATCATGTGGACAAAGGATTGTAGCTTCAGCTTCAGCATCAGTCCTTCCAATGACTATTCAGAGTTGATTTCCTTTAGGATTGACTGGTTTGATCTCCTTGCAGTCCAAGGGACCCTCAAGAGTCTTCTCCTGCATCACAGCATGCTGCAAAGCAGGGCCAAAAAAAAAAAAAAAAAGAGATTCTCAGCAGAATATTCCTCTTTTTCTTCAAGGGCTAGGACTGGGTCACCTGCCAACCCTAAACCAGTCACTTTCAAAGGTAAGTGAGGATACCATGACTGGCTAGGAGTTAGGCCAATTAATTCTCACCTGGACAGAATTGGAATTCTATTCCCAGAAACGAGGAGAATGGTTGTTGGGTAGTCAACTGATGGTGTCTACCAAAATTTCTTAATCCAAATTTGAAAATTAAGTCGTATGATAAATTGATCTGGTTTTTCCTAATATATCCCATGCCAAAGTATGTTTATATAAGACTTGAAATGTATTTCATCAACCATAAAATCCACCCATTTAAAGTGTACAGTTGTTTTTAGTATAGTCATAACTATGCAAGCCTCACAATTTAATTTTAGGACATTCCCATCACCCTAAAGAGAAACTTCATACATATTAGCAGTAACTCCCCACTCCCTCTCTTCTGCCTTGGCTCCTTTCTGTCTCTATTTGTCAATTCTGGACATTTCACATAAATAAAATTATATAATCTGGGATCATATTTGATAAGCTCTTTTGCTTAACATAATAATGTTCATTCATACTGTAGCATGTGTCAGTATTGCATTCTTTTTTTAAAATAATATTCCATTTAAAACAATATTCCGAATAATATTCCATTTAAGACAAACCCATATTTTTTTATCCACTCATCAATAGAAGGAAGGCATTTAGATTGTTACCAGTTTTTGGCTATTGCCAGTAATCTTGGTTTAAGCATGCCAGTCCTTGTGTGAACACATGCTTTCAATTCCCTTGGGAATATACTTGGGGCTGGAGTTGCTGAGTCATGTGGTAACTCTATGTTTAGCATTTAGAGCATTTGCCAAACTATTTTCCAAAGCAGCTGCATCATTTTCATTCCCACCAGCAATGACTGAGGGTTCCATTTTTTTCCACATGACACTTGTTAATGTCATCTTTTTAGTATTATTCTCCTAGTGGGTGTGACATGGTATCGTATTGTGGTTTGTCTTGCATTTCCTTTATAACTAATGACATTGATCATCTTTTATTTTTTCATGTGTTTGTATAGTTTTCTCTGAAGAAATGTGTATTCAAATCTTTGTCCATTTTAAAATTGATTTATATGTCTTTTCATTGTTAGTTTTTAAGAGTTGTTTGTGTATTTTGGTCTTAAATCCCTTGTCAGATATATGATTTGCAAATATTTTCTCCCATTCTGTAGACTGCCATTTCACTTTCTTGATAGTGTTCATGAAACACAAAAAATTTTAATTTTGATATTGTCCAATTTGTCTACTTTTTCTTTTGTTACTTGTGGTTTTGGTTTGTATTTAATAAATCATTGCCTAATCTAAGGCCACCTCATGTGAGGAGTTGACTCATTGGAAAAGACCCTGATGCTGGGAGGGATTGGGGGAAGGAGAGGAAGGGGACGACAGAGGATGAGATGGCTGGATGGCATCACTGACTCGATGGATGTGAGTCTGAGTGAACTCCGGGAGTTGGTGATGGACAGGGAGGCCTGGCATGCTGCGATTCATGGGGTCGCAAAGGGTCGGACACGACTGATCGACTGAACTGACTGACTGAATCCAAGGTCACAAAGAATTACTTGCATATTTTATTTAAGGACTTTATAGTTTTAACTTTTACATTTAGGTCTATGAAGACATTTGAATTAATTTTTTGTGTGTGGTGTGAGGTCAGGGTTCAGTTTCATTTTTAGGCATGTGAATATGCAGTTGTCCTAGAACCATGTGTTGAGTTCTTCTCCAGAATTGTTTGGCTATTCTTGATCCCTTGCATTTCCATACGAATATTATGATAACTTTGTCAGTTTTGCAAAAATCCACCTTGGATGTTGCCAAGACTGGCATTACATTTGTGCATTAATTTGAGAAGTGTTGCCACCTTAGATAAATTGTCTGTTGGTCCATGAACATAAGATATCTTTCCATTATTTAGATCTTGAATTTCTTTCAACAATGCTTTGTGGCTTTTAGAGTTTAAGCTTTGTCCTTCTTTGTTAAATTTATTCCTCAATATTCTATTTTTATGCTGTTGTAAATAGAATTGTTCCCTTTATTTTTAGATTGTTTCTTGCTAGTGTGCATGAGTGCGTGCTAAATCACTTTGGTTGTGTCTGACTCTGTGCGACCTGAAGAACTGTAGCCTGCCAGGCTCCTCTGTCCACAGGATTCTCCAGGCAAGAATGCTAGAGTGGGTTGCCGTGCCCTTCTCCGGGGCATCTTCACCCAGGGATTGAATCCACGTCTCTTATGTCTCCCGCACTGGCAGGCCGGTTCTTACCACTTGCTAGTGTACGGAAGTAGAACTGATTTTTATGTACTGATTTTGTATACTGACAGTTTGTTGAATTTGTTTATTGGTTTACATCTAATCGATTTTAGTAGATTCTTCTGGATTTTGTATATATAAGATTGTATCATCTGCAAATAGAGATCTTTTCACTTATTCTATTCACTATTTCACTTTTTAAAATTTCACAAAAGTGATCTATTCACTTTTTCGATCTGGGTGTGTTTTATTTCTTTTTCTTGCCTAAGTGCTCGGTTAAGTCCTCTAATACAATGCTGAATAGAAGCAGAAAGGGTAGACTTCTCTGTCTCAGTCTTAGTTTTAGAGAGAAAAGCTTTCAGTTTGCCCACATGCTGCTGCTGTTGCTGTTGCTTCTGCTAAGTCACTTCAGTCATGTCCAACTCTGTGTGACCTCATAGATGGCAGCCCACCAGGCTCCTCTAGCCCTGGGATTCTCCAGGCAAGAATATTGGAGTGGGTTGCCATTTCCTTCTCCAATGCATGCATGCATGCTAAGTTGCTTCATTTGTGTTCGACTCTGTGTGACCCTATGGACAGCAGCCCACCAGGCTCCTCCGTCCAGAGGATTCTCTAGGTAAGAATATTGGAGTGGGTTGCCATTTCCTTCTCCACTACATGATGCTAGCTGTGGATTTCTCATAGATTTCCTTTATCAGCTGGAGGAAGTTCCCTTCTATTCCTAGTTTGTTGCCAAAATACTATTTAACTACTCTATGTAAAGAAGTTGAATCAGTTTCCATTAAAAAAAAAAATTTCCTGTCACCTTTTTTCCATTTTTCATTTACTCAGAAAATGTTTATTGGGTCTATCTTTAGTAATAGAGCAGTTTAAAGAATTACTCAAGAAATTGTCTAGTAGGATGTTCACTTTCACCACCTTCTGTAGCCACCAGAATTTCTCTCTCCTTTCCCTTCTTTCTCATTATGAGTTATTAATAATTTACACTTAGTGTAAAATTATATCAAGGTGTTATTGGCTAAGAAGGATTGCATTTCAAACTTTTCTCTAATTGATGTATAAAGATTTTTCCAGTTAAAGAACTTTATGCTTCCTTAATGATTCCTTACACTGCTACCTACTCTGTTTAAAGAAAACAAACCAATATTTGATATTAAGTCATCGTTAGTAAAATGATATACAGAAGCTCTTTTAGAGTTGCAGAGAGAACCTCAGTTACTTCTGTCTGATGTTCAGTTTCCTATCTGTTGACATCAGTTAGTTTTGGAAATCAACCTCATGAACTCTGAGTTTGGGTGATGTTCAGCCTGGAAACTAAATAAACAGAGGCATGAATGAGCTTGGCAAACCAGCTCTGTTGCCTCAGAGAGATGCTTTATTTATTTATGTCCAACCTTCTTTCAGGAAGGATTTAATGCCACTTAAATTAAGTGTTGAAGAAATTGAGACACTATGAAAGTGAGAGCCGGAAAGGCCAGCTGCATCAGGTCTGTTGGGCTGTGTGAACTCCCTGCCTGGGTTATTGGAGACTCCACTCCTCCCAGAAATTGATGCTACTGCTCTTGCCAGCAGGAATTGAGGAAGATGATGGCCCTTCCTTCAGTTGGCCCAGAGGACGTGAAGGTGGTCTGAACCTCTTGCTACACTGCCAGGACTGTAGAGGTAAAAGCTTTGTATTTTAGAGGGAAAAGTGTTCAGTTTGCCTACATGATGCTGCTGCTGCTTCTGCTGCTAAGTTGCTTCAGTCGTGTCCGACTCTGCGACCCCAGAGATGACAGCCCACCAGGCTCCCCCGTCCCTGGGATTCTTCAGGCAAGAACACTGGAGTGGGTTGCCATTTACATGATGCTAGCTGTGGGTTTCTCATAGATTTCCTTTATCAGCGGGAGGAAGGTCCCTTCTATTCCTAGTCTGTTAACAAAATACTATTTAACTACTCTATGTAAAGAAGTTTAATCAGTTTCCATTTTAAAACAATTTCCTGTCACCTTTTTCTGTTTTTCATTTAAGTTTTCATCTACTCAGAAAATGAGTAATTTTCTCAGTTCTGAGTAATTTTCATTTACTCAGAAAATGGGTTTCATTTACTCAGAAACTACATGACTGGTGTCCCAAGTCCTACACACAAGAGCAAGAACATACCTGCTGCAGAAGAGTCAAGTTGTAACGTAGATGTCGACACTCTCTCTCCTCTAACTTTCTGCCTCCGTCCCCTCCCCAGCATCTATTGGAGAGGAAGGGAAAAAAGACTTCAAAGTCACTGCTGACTACAGCCCATCAGGGTGAAAGGATTTTAGGAGTGGAGAAGGCTATGAAATCACACTCTCTAAATGCATGTTTGGGAGGTGAAGTGAATGAAATGTTGAGCAAGATACTCAGTTCAAACCATGGCTCACCCATCTCCGCCTGCTGCCTGGCACAGAGGAGGTGCTCGGAAAACAACTGTCCTTAGAACTGAGGATCACCTCCTCATGCAAGTATTCTTGCCTGGGGAACTCCATGGACAGAGGATCCTAGCAGGCTATGGTCCATGGGGTTGAAAAGAGTCAGACATGACTGAACGACTAACCTGTTCACTTTACTTTCTCCTTAAACAAATGGAGTACAATGTCTCATCCATCTTAAATCCTAATTTAAAATGGGAAAATAAACTGTAAAAATATTAAGGATAGATCTTTAGCCTACATTTATCTATAGTATGGGAATCCCATGGATGGAGGAGCCTGGTGGGCTACAGTCTGCGGGGTTGCAAAGAGTCGGACACGACTGAGCAACTTAATTTTTAACTAATTTATCTATAGTATGTGTCTGTGTGTGTATGTGTTAAGTCACTTCAGTTGTGTCCAACTCTTTGCTACCCTATGGACTGTAGCTTGCCAGGCTCTCTGTCCATGGGATTCTCCAGGGGAGAATCCTGGAGTGGGTTGCTATGCCCTCCTCCAGGGGATCTTCCTGACCCAGGGATTGAACCCATGTCTCTTATGTCTCCTGCATTGGCAGGTGGGTTCTTTACCACTAGTGCCACCTGGGAAGCCCTATCTGTAGTATATAATAAGCATAATAGGCAGTATTAATTGTGGTGCTAAAATGTGCCCTAGTTCATATTCACATATACTCCTCTTGAGGTAACTAGATTAGCAGAATGAGAATATTATATATGGGTGTGTCTCTGATGTGTATGACACAAGTGACTACTATTTCACATTTTGTAATTTATCAATCATACCTGATTCTTTCCACTAAAAAGATGAATTCATGCTACCAACTGGTTTGGAACTAGGAACCCGAATTCCAGACAGCATCATGGATTCTCCTTCGTAGACTTGTCTGTATGATTTCTTTGATGTCAAAGGACTCAGCAATTAGTGTGCATAACATTAGTTCTACTGGTTTATTGATGAATTTTTTCTAATGCATTTTACCCCATTGGGGGGTAACATGTATTTTCTGAAATTTTTAATGAGACACCCCCTATGTCTTGCTTCATGAAGCACTCTGTATTCCCATATTTGCTCCCTTGCCACTTCTGATATGGTTCACATCTCATTTAAAGCTTCCACATCTGTTGGATTTCGCTGGTGATCCACTGGTTAGGAATCCACCTGCTAATGAAGGGGACATGGGTTTTGATCCCCAACCTGGGAAGATCCCACGTGCCTTGGAGCAACTCGGCCGAGCCCCAGAACTCTAGAGCCTGTGTTCTGCAACAAGAGAAGGCATCCCAGTAAGAAGCCCGTGAACCGCAACTAGAGAAAGCCCACAAGCAGCAACAAAGACCCAGAACAGCCAAAATAATAATAATAATAATGATAATAATAAATAAGTAAAAAAAATTAGAAGAACAGAGAAAGCCTTCACACGTGTTACATATTATTCCATTGCAATGGTTGGAGAATCAAGTACTGACCTCTTTTCTTCTAAAAATAAAAATGATCTTGTGTCTTGCCTATGCGTGCTCAGTTGTGTGAGGCTGCTAAATCCATGAAATTTTCCAGGCAAGAATACTGGAGTGGGTTACCATTTCCTACTCCAGGGGGTCTTCCTGATCCAGGGATTGAATCCACATCTCTTGTGTCTTGTATCTTACTAGAAAAAAATAAAACTAGAGCCTGTAAATTAGGATCAGACCTTCTTACTAATTTAAAATAACTGCCCTTTTCCCTTTTTGTCTGTTTCTTATCTATGTTGCTTCTTGCACATGCTGCATAGACACATTAAGAATAGAAAGCAACAGAACGTTCTACCTCTTTGGAATGTCTCAGGCCCTGATCAGTTTGTTTACTTTCAATCTTTTAAGCAGTGAGTTTTTTTTTTCCCCCAGTTAAGCTGGCAGAAAAACATGTATTTTTTTTTTTTTTTAATGAACGTATAAGAAGAGACTCCCTGGTTTGATTCCTGGGTTGGGGAGATCCCCTTGAGAAGGGATAGGCTACCCACTAAGTAAAGAAACTGCTTGCAATGCAGGAGACCTGGGTTCGACCCCTGGGTCAGGAAGATCCCCTGGAGGACGGCATGGTAACCCACTCCCGCGTTCTTGCCTGGAGAATTCCAGGTGCAGGGGAGCCTGGAGGGCTACAGTCCATGGGGTCGCAAAGAGTTGGACAAAACTGAACGACAAAGCACGCACGGAAGAGGAGACTAGGACTTCTCCCTACAAAGAATTTATGTCTATTTAGCAAAGCTTCATTCTTATAAAATTAGCTCAACTATGGACTTGATTTACTTTTCCATAAGTTGGTGGGAGAGTTTTTTGCATTCTGTTCTTTTAAAAAGAGTGTTGTTTTCTCACCCTTTATATCACACTCCTTTGCTTTTTCTAATGAGAATATGAAACAAAAAAGAGCATTTCTCAGCTTTGTAGACAATATCACCAGAGCTATTTTTAACTTAGGTTTCTGCAAATAACCTGCCTCTTTTGTAGAGAAGGAAAAAAAATCGGTGTTTCAAATTAGAAAATAAAGTTGTATTCTAGGGAGTTTATGTATATTTCTAAGAGATTTTAAAGGAGACAAAATCCCCAATTCTCACAGTATTAGATTTCCCACACCCCGCATATATGCAATAACACTTTGTGGAGAGGCATTAACTTTACAGTCTTTCCATTTTTAATTTTTCTTCTCCTTCCCCTCCTTGCACCCCTCCCTCTTCTTCTTAATTTCTTTTGAATGAATGTTGTGTCCCCAAAGAATTGACAGGGGGTGGGGGATTTCTTTTACCAGAAAATTTGACTTTGCTTACCTCAAAGTGCAAGGGTGCTTAGTCTCTGAGTCGTGCCCGACTCTTTGAGACTTCATGGACTGTAGCCCTCCAGGCTCCTCTGTCCATCAGGATTCTCCAGGTAAGGATACTGGAGTGGGTTGCCATACCCTCCTCCAGGGAATGTTCCCGACCCAGGGATCGAACCCAGGTCTCCCGCATTGCAGGCAGATTCTTTACCGTCTGAGCCACCAGGGAAGCCCTACCTCAAAGTAGATCTGGGGAACGATGTGTGACTGAGTGACAGTTACGGAGTCAAGTCACAACTTGTGCTGTAATTCTAGGTACTTTCTTGTTTTAGGATTTGGTCTTGTGGTAAATGCAACTTAAAAATAAACCTTCTTTGGCTGAAAAAAATACTTTTGTTATTGTAAGAGAAGATGTTTCTCAATATTTCAGCTAAGTATGGGGATATTTTTAGTAATTTGGGAAAACTAACAAACATAGCATCTCTTCAGATCTAAATTAAGGATTCACTTTGGATCTAAAATTCGAGAACAGGTGTAATTTTTCATCTTGGGTTTTGAGTAAGACAAAAACCAGAAAGTCCAAATATCTGAGAAAATCTACTCTCTTGTGTTAGGACACAGATGAGTGAAAACCTTTGCTAGAAAATTCACTCCAGGTTTTAGAGTTGATTTTTCCATCTGACGTTGTTCAGTTGCTAAGTCATGTCCGACTCTTTGTGACCCTATGGACTGCAGCATGCTAGGCTCCCCTGTCCTCCACTATCTCCCAAAGTCTGTTTGAATTCATGTGTGATTTCAGCCATGTTAGCTGTATTAGCTGCTTCTTGCCACCATAACGCTCTGTAACAAATGACCCAAGAACTCAGTAACATCTAATAATATGCTTCCATGGGTGTGCTTGGTGTTGGCTGTTCTCGTATGGGCTCACCTGGGCTTGTCTTTGGCTGTGACTTAAATCTGGGATTGCTTCATCTATTTCTCACCCTCCTTGGACCAGCATCACTTACCCAAGACGTGTTCTTCTTATAGTGATGGCAAAAGCATGAAAGTGTCAGCCAGAACCATGCAACCACACTTTAACTTTCTACTCATGTCTTGTCCACTACATCCCTTTTCCCAAACTAAATCCCATAACCCTAGCCCAACAAATATGGGATGGAGAAAGTATACTTTGCTCACAGAGGGGGTTGTGTGTGTGTGTGTGTGTGTGTGTGTGACTATTGACTGAGTAGTCATCTGTCCAAACCTACCATTATTAACCCTTCTAAACCCTCATTTTCCTCATCAATAAAGTGAGGACAATAGCAATTACTTCCCTGTATTGTGGTGAAGATTAAGTGAGACATTGCACAGAGTAGCAGCATTTCCTGAGATAGTATCTGTTATCATCATCAAAAGGACTATTATAGACTCCTGAAACAACCTAACGGAAGGGATGTTAAGCCATCCTTTAATATTTTCAAGTGTAAAGAAGAGTTGCAAAAATAGTACAAAGAACTTTTGTATGTGCTTCACCCAGATCACTAGCCCTTACTGTTCTGCCCCTATTGCCTTTCCCAGACCCTGTGACATCGTTGCAGACAGCATGTTGTTTATCTCTAAACTTTTTTGTGTATATTTCCTAAGAACAAGGGCAGTCTGTTATATAACCATAAATATAAAATTTGGAAAATCTTACATTGATTCAATATTATCAAATACACAGTTCATATCCAAACCTTGCCAACTGTTTCACTAATACTATGGCAATTCCTTCCCCCTGCCCCATCTACCTGCCCCTAACTCAAAGCCTTCTCCAAAACGTCACACTGTATCTAGTCATCATGATTTTGTTGTTGTTGTTCAGTTGCTCAGTTGTGTTCAAGTCTTTGCGACCCCATGGACTGCAATATGCCAGGCTTCTTTGTCCTTCACCATCTCCCTGAGTTTGCTCAAACTCAGGTCCATTGAGTCAGTGATGCCATCCAACCATCTCATCCTCTGTCAACCCCTTCTTCTGCCTCAATCTTTCCCAGCATCAGAGTCTTTACCAGTGACTCAGCTCTTCGCATCGGGTGGCCAGAGAACTGGAGCTTCAGCTTCAGCAACAGTCCTTCCAATGAATATTCAGGGTTGATCTCCTTTAGGATTGAGTGGTTTGACCTCCTTGCTGTCCAAGGGTCTCTCAAGACTTCTCCAGCACAATTTGAAAGCATCAGTTCTTTGGCACTCAACCTTCTTTATTGTCCAACTCTCACATTCATACACAATTACTGGAAAAACCATAGATAGACTAGATAGTCTTTGACTAGATAGACCTTTTTTGGCCAAGTGGTGTCACTGCTTTTTAATATGCTGTCTGGGTTTGTCATAATTTTTTTCCCAAGGAGCAAGTGTCTTAGTTTCATGGCTGCAGTCACCATCTGCAGTGATTTTGGAGCCCAATAAAATTAAGTCTGTCATTCTTTCCATTGTTTCCCCCATCTATTTGCCATAAAGTGATGGGACTGCTTGCCATGATCTTAGTTTTTTGAATGTTGAGTTTTAACCCAGCCTTTTCACTCCTTTTTCACCTTCATCAACAAGCTCTTTAGTTCCTCTTCATTCTGCCATTAGGGTGATATCATCTGCATCTCTGAAGTTGGTATTTCTCCCTGCAATCTTGATTCCAGCTTGTGATTCATACAGCCTGGCATTTCACATGATGTACTCTGCATAAAAGTTAAATAAGTAAAGTGACAATATAAAGCCTGACGTACTCCTTTCCCAATTTTGAACCAGTCTGTTGTCCCGTGAATGGTTCTAACTGTTCCTTCTAGACCTGTATACAGATTTCTCAGGAGGCAGTTAAGGTGATCTGGTGTTCCCACTTTTTAAGAATTTTCTGATTTGCTGCAGTCTACAGTTAAAGGCTTTAGTGTAGTCAATGAAGCAGAAGTAGATGTTTTTATAGAATTCTCTTGCTTTTTCTAAGATCCAAAAGATGTTATCAATTTGATCTCAGGTTCCGCTGTGTTTTCTAAATCCAGCTTGAACATCGGGGAGTTTTCAGTTCACACAATGTTGAAGCCTAGCTTGAAGGATTTTGAGTATTATCTTGCTAGTCTGTGAAATGAGCACAATTGTACTGTAGTTTGAATGCCATTTTGTACTTGCCTTTATCTGAAGCTGGTCTTCAACCTTTCCTTATATTATTTTCCATATCACTTGTTTTAAAAGATTATAGATCAGTTCTTTTGTAGACTCAGTGTGGTTTTGTCACACTTTCTAGTAACATTAGGTTATGCATTCTGGGCTTCGTTGGTGGCTCAGATGGTAAAGAATCTGCCTGCAGTACTGAAGACCTATGTTTCATTCCTGGGTGGGGAAGATCCCCTGAGAAGGAGATGGCAACCCACTCCAGTATTTCTTGCCTGGAAAATCCCATGGACAGAGGAGCCTGGAGGGCTGCAGTCCATGGGGTCACAAAAAGTTGGACACAACTGAGTGACTAACACACATGCTTTCTGGGCAAGTCCTGCGTGACCAACACCATGTTCTTCCTAGTACATCACATTAGGGGACACTCAGTGTCCATTTGTCCATTTGAAGATCCCCTGGAGGAGGAAGTGGCAATCCACTCCAGTATTCATCCCTGGAGAAGTCTATGGACAGAGGAGTCTGGTGGCTTGCAGTCCATTGGATCACAAAGAGTTGGACATGACTGAGCGACTGAACATGAGCATGTAGTTAATTTACAAGGTTGTGCTAGCTTCAGGTGTACAGCAAAGTGATCAGTTTCCTTTTCAGATTCTCTTCCATTATAATTTATTACAAGAAGCTGAATATAATTCCCTGTGCTATGCAATAGGTCCTTATTATTTATGTCAGGAATTTCTTTGAAATATGTAAATATCCTATGGTTCTTCATACATTCACCTTACATCTCACAGGCATGGATAATTCTTCCTTGAATCAGTTATGACTCTTGGTTGTTCTATATTTGTTAGTTAGCATTCTGCTATAGAGATTCCCTTTCCCTTCTCCTTCATTTATTTTTTTAATGAACTTGTATGTGTACAATGTACAGGTATGAACCTGTACACTTTTATTTCATGAGTTAGAGGATATAATGCAAAATGTTTAGTGTATTTTGTTGTTCAAATTGTCCCATATTTGGTCAGTTAGGTGGCCCTCCAAAGTGGCTTCCATGCCCTTTTGATTACATCCTTACTTTTCTCAGGTTTTGGTCTAACAATTTGTTCCAAGCTCCTGTTGTAGTTTCTTACTGTTGCCCTAGAATTAGTCATTTCTCCAAGGAGCCCTAGTTTAATATATTTCTTTACCTTCAGGCTGAACTGCATTAATTAAATGAAAATGTAGCTCCTAAGCCTAGTAACTCAGGCTCAATAACATTATCATGAGCACTCTAAGGAACTTTACACTCAAAGATGTTTCACTGACTTTCACATAAGAATTTCAAGTTGACAGTACTATAAAATATCGTAATTTGTTAAATTGACTCAGCTCAGCTCAGCTCAGTCGCTCAGTCATGTCCAACTGTTTGCGAACCCATGGATTGCAGCATGCCAGGCCTCCCTGTCCATTATCAACTCCCGGAGTTTACTCAAACTCATGTCCATCGAGTTGGTGATGCCATCCAGCCATCTCATCCTCTGTCATCCCCTTCTCCTCCTGCCCTCAATCTTTCCCAACATCAGTGTCTTTTCAAATGAGTCAGCTCTTCACATCAGGTGGCCAAAGTATTGGAGTTTCAGCTTCAACATCAGTCCTTCCAATGAACATTCAGGACTGATCTCCTTTAGGATGGACTGGTTGGATCTCCTTTCAGTCCAAGGGACTCTCAAGAGTCTTCTCCAACACCACAGTTCAAAAGCATCAATTCTTCTGTGCTCAGCTTTCTTTATAGTCCAACTCTCACAACCATACGTGACTACTGGAAAAATCATAGCCTTGACTAGACGGACCTTTGTTGGCAAAGTAATATCTTTGCTTTTTAATATGCTGTCTAGGTTGGTCATAACTTTTCTTTCAAGGAGTAAGCGACTTTATATTTCATGGATACAGTCACCATCTGCAGTGATTTTAAAATCACTGCTAAATTGACTAATGCCCCCAAATTGCATTGTTCATTAATTGACCACATCAATTACATGTAAATATTATTCATTGTAACAAAAAAGATGTAACCTGATGATTCCACACTGCACTGTATAGATACATACTATCATATCATAGACACTCCTGATAAGTTTTTTCCCTCCTGGGAGAAAATGTAAATGAAGAGTAAGGCATAGAAGTCATCAGTTCTTGTACTTGCTGTTACTTTGTGTATGTTAAAGGGATTCCAAGTCCCTATCAATAGTATTTTCTTTTTTAAATCACAAACAATTAAATATGGTAAAGAATCTGGAACACTGCCTTGACCATTGTGGACTATTGTAGGAGATGGTTGTTCTCTGGCTGAATATCACATGGAAACTACTGTGAACTTCTTAGAAGAAATAACTCTTACAGCACTAGTAGGAACCCAGTAGGAATACCTTCCTACTAACCAATCAGTGAACTAAAATGGATGGGAATGGGAGAGTTTAATTCAGATAACCATTATATCTACTACTGCAGCCAAAAATCCCTTAGAAGGAATGGAGTAGCACTCATAGTCAACAAAAGAGTCTGAAATGCAGTACTTGGCTTCAGTCTCAAAAATGACAGAATGATTTCCATTTGTTTCTAAGGCAAACCATTCAACAGCACAGTAATCCAAGTCTATGACCCAACCACAAATGCTGAAGAAGCTGAAGTCGAACAGCTCTATGAAGACGTACAAGACCTGCTAGAACTAACACCAAAATGAGATGCCCTTTTCATTATAGGGGAAAGGGAAAGGGAAAATTGCTCAGTTGTGCCTAACTCTTTGCGACCCCATAGACTATACCCTCTATGGAATTCTCCAGGCCAGAATACTGGAGTGGGTAACCTTTCCCTTCTCCACTGGATCTTCCTGACCCAGGAATCGAACCAGGATCTCCTGCATTGCAGATGGATTCTCTACCAACTAATCTATGAGGGAAGCTATGAGGGAAGCCATCATAGGGACTGAAATGCAAGAGTAGGAAATCAAGAGATACCTGGAATAACAGGCAAGTTTGGCCTTGGGGTACAGAATGAAGCAGGCAAAGGCTAATAGAGTTTTGTCAAGAGAATGCACTGGTCATAGCAAACACCCTCTTCCAACAACACAAAAGAAGACTCTACACATGGATATCACCAGATGGTCAATACTGAAATCAGGTTGATTATATTCTTTGTAGCCAAAGATGGAGATGCTCTATAGAGTCAGCAAAAACAAGACTGGAAGCCGACTGTGGCTCAGATCATGAGCTCCTTATTCCCAAATTCAGACTTAAATAGAAGAAAGTAGGGAAAACCACTAGACCATTCAGGTATGATCTAAATAAAATTCCTTCTGATTATATAGTGGAAGTGACAAATAGATTCAAGGGATTAAATCTGATGAGAGAATGCCGGAAGAACTCTGGACAGAGGCTTGTAACATTGTACAGGAGGCAGAAATCTAAACCATCCCCAAGAAAAAGAAATGCAGAAAGGCAAAATGTCTGAGGAGGCCTTAAAAACAGCTAAGGAAAAAGAGAGTGTAAAACAAAGAAGAAAGGGAAAGATAGACCCATCTGAATGCAGAGTTCCAAAGAATAGCAAGGAGAGATAAGAAAGCCTTCTTAAGTGATCAATGTGAAGAAATAGAAGAAAACAATAGAATGGGAAAGACTAGAGATCTCCTCAAGAAAATTAGAGATACCAGGGAATGTTTCAGGCAAAGATGTGCTCAATAAAGAAGAGAAGTGGTATGGACCTAACAGAAGCAGAAGAGATTAAGGAGAGGTGGCAAGAATACACAGAAGAGTTGTACAAAAAAGGTCTTAATGACCTGGATAACCATCACGGTGTGATCACCCACCCAAAGCCAGACTTCCCGGAGTGTGAAATCAAGTGGGCCTTAGGAAGCATCACTATGAACAAAGCTAGTGGAGATGGTGGAAACTGCCTGCCATTGCAGGACGCATAGAGATGGGGTCCAATCCCTGGGTTGGGAAGGTCCCCTGGAGGAGGGCATAGCAATCCACTTCTGTATTCTTGCCTGGAGAATTCCAGGGACAGAGGAGCCTGGCGGGTGACAGTCCATAGGGTCGCAAAGAGCCGGACACAAGTGAATTGGCTTAGCACACTATGCACGTAAAATAGACAACTAATGAGAGCTACTGTGCAGCTCAGGGAACCCCACTCAGTGTTCTGTGGTGACTTACACGGGAAGGAAATCCAAAAGAGGGGAGATATATGTATACATATAACTGACTCACTTTGCTGTACAGTAGAAACTAACAGAACATTATAAAGCAACTCTACTCCAATTAAAATTAATGTAAAAAATACATACTCTACCATTTTAACAGAAATGATTAAAATATAAATTGGAGCATTTCTCAAAAAGAAATAGTAGTTGAATATAAAGCAGAAGTAAGAACTCTCTGAGCTCTCACCCCCTTGTTCTCCAGTCTGGGCCAGCTCTGAAAGCTTGGACTTCCAGTTCTGCCCCTTTCTGCGTGTGCCGTTCAGACAAGTGTCTTGACCTCCATCTGCCTCCATGTTCTCATCTTTAAAATGGGCATCCTAGCAGTTCATCTCCCCTCATAACATTGCTGTGAGGCTTAGATAAGTAGACTTGTATTGATAACTCACCACCGAGCTTGGAATGTGGTAAGCTCCAGTAACTATGAGTATGCACACCGCACACACACCAGCACCCATGCCAAGGCTCTCCTGGGGCACTCTGCTCTTTGAAGCCTGTTTCGGCTGTTGTCCTAACACTAAAAATAGCTGAAAGGTCAGCTGATTGCTGAGGTCAGAGGTGGGAACTAAATTAGCGGCTGGGGGCTTGGAAATATTTCAGGGCCGAGGGTAAACGTTGGTGGAATGGAGTTCCTTCTCTTGGGTCCCTGAGACTCTGAGACTCTTGGAGGGTCCAGTTACTTCCTCACCAGTGGGTCAGCTGGCTTCTGAGAGGACATAGAAGTGAGGGGAGCCAGGCCTAGGGACACAAGGATCTCAGGACTCATGAAGATGAAAGCCTCTGAAGATGAAAGGACAGTAAGCAGGAAGGAGGACCAAGGTACCAAATGTCAGGCTTTTAGCAGAAGTGGAAAGATGCTGTCAATGATGTTAATTCTGACTGTAAGCTTGTAAACTCTTACTCATCAGCCTCAAATGTACAATCAGGCAGATGCCAGGGTTACTATGTAGGGTTACTCTGCGAGGGCAAAGTCTCAGGGATGCTGTTAAAGCTCTTTTAAGAGGCTCCCCACCCACGAATATCCTGTAGTCTCTCTTTAGAGAGCCTCATGACGTCTTGCCCCGTGCTTTCTGAATGTGGGCTCACGTGAGACGGCTCACCATCTCCCAGCCAGTCCTGGGTGGCCAGGTGCAAACTTAAACCCGAGGACGAAGAATAAGAGATGTGGCACGCAGTTTGGTCAGGGGCTGCCTTCAGCCACTGGCCAAGCCCTTCTGGTTTGTCCTGTGTATCTTCTGGGGATGCTTTGCAATCGATTGTGTGCCTAAGGAGACCACTCCTGGGATGCGAGAACCTCAGATGCGTGAAGGATATCCGGATTTTGATGTTCAGGCAGTTCTGCAATCCGTGAGCAGTGCAGGTCATGTTTGGTCATCCATCGTCATTTCATATCCATGTTTCTATTTGTTTGCTTCACTTGGACTTGTTACACTTCAATGTATTTTGTTGTGGTTACTTAGCTCCCTTAATCTGGCCCCAACATCTCCAACACGGTAGAAATAATTAAAGTCAAATATTGTCTCTCTTCTGGAAGAAAAATGATACCCAGGAATTTTTCACTGAGCAAATGGCTACCATGTCTACCTTGATGCTGCCTGCATTTTAGAATAACTATTACCTTCACCTCCCATAATAGGAAGAAAATGAACACTTTGATTTCTGTGGTGGATACACTGAAAGGTTTCCAATTCCACAATGCTGAATTGTTCAAATGGCGTGCCCCGTGAATGATCTCGTGTCAGTAACACAAAATGAAAAGCCCCACAGGCAATTGCTTTTCCTAATTCTGTTTGATTTTCTGAGAACAGATATCATTATTCAAAGCACATATGAAATCCTGCACCTGGGCATTTAAATTTGGGATTGAATCTCCCACAGACCTGAGCTTGAAAAAAGGCTTCAGGGAATTAGCGTTTTCCCAGCAGTGGATTTAATAACCCTGAAAAAGCGTTTGTGAGCCCTGCTGTCAGTCACAGAGCTCAGTTGTTTTAAAGTGCCGGACAAGGGAAGTAGATTTGATTAAGGAGATTTCTATTCCCCAACAAGGTATTTTGAAAATTGTAATAGATGTAAAGATGAATCACAGGTTACAAGATGATTTATAAGGTTTCTGTGAAGTTTGTCTTCTGGTTTATGGTATTTGGCACGCCATGTAAGCAGTGCCAGAAAAAAAAAAAGTCTTAGCTTCTTGCTTTGGAAAAATACCAATCTGTGTGAAATCTAGAAAGGAAACTCTCTTCAATAATCATTATGCTCTTTCTTATACATCATTCATTCATTAATTCTTTTTCTTCTTTTTTAAATTATGAAAATATGATAATTGACAGGAGACTTGGAAAACATAGATCAATGTTACGTATGTGTGTTAAGCTGCTTCTGTTGTGTCTGACTCTTTGTGACCCTATGAACTGTAGCCCATTCGGCCCCTCTGTCCATAGGATTCTCCAGGCAAGAGTCCTGGAGTGGGTTGCCATCCCTCCTCCAGGGGATCTTCCTGACCCAGGAATCGAACCTGAGTCTCTGATGTCTCCTGCATTGGCATGCAGTTTCTTTATAGCACCATATAGCAGCACCATATAGTTTCACTATATATTACAATTGTTTAAGTAGATAAATTAAGATTTTTTGGTTGGGGTTTCAATATCAAACTCTCAGAAATTAATAGAATGAATGCACAGAGAAGAAGAACACAGTAGACCTGAAAAGCATGGCATAGTTAAGGTTTATACAATTTTCACACAACAGTCGGATACAAATTCTGTTCAAGTTCCTATAGACTATAAACTGGGCGACAGTGGAACATTCATTCTGCGTTTGGGTTTCATTGCTACTTTCCATGTTAGGTACAGAGTTCTTGCACGTGGTGGCTCTTGGGAGAATTTTGTAAGACAGATTGAGCATCTTTCTCTGGTATTTCCCTTTCCCTCGTTCCAGGATCATGTGTCCGTATCCTCATCTACCTGCAGGACCAGCAGATCAGCGCATCAGTAAGGTGATAGCACCTGCAGTGTAGGCATGGGGTGGAGGCGTGAGTATGACAGAGGCAGGCAGGAGGGGGCTGCCGCTGAGCTGTCCTACTTTGCCATCCAGCTGTGATTGTACACGGGACAAAGTTGTGATTCCTTCAGGCCATATTGACCCTATCTTCATGTATTAAGGGAATATAAGCAGTAGAGCTTCTGGGTTTTCTAGAATGATTGCTTTGAATTGACACTGGAAATCTTAGCTGTGTACCTTCTGTGTCCTTTTAAATTTATAATCACCTCCATTGTGACTATAAATTCTTGTGAAAGAATAACAAGTGTTTGTTGATTATCTACCATGTGCCAGGTATGTTCTATGTACTGGAGATATAACTGTGGGGTGCGGACGACAGAGGATGAGATGGTTGGATGGCATCACTGACTCAATGGACATGGGTTTGGGTGAACTCCGGGAGTTGGTGATGGACAGGGAGGCCTGGCGTGCTGCGGCTCATGGGGTCGCAAAGAGCTGAGCAACTGAACTGAACTGAACTGAAAAAATCATAGACTTGGTCCTCATTGTCATGCTATGGAGAAACCAGTTTAGTGGGAAGGAAGCCAGTGAATAAAGCACAACAAAAATGTGTAATTACAGACTGTGGAGGGCACAGCTCTCTGAGAAGAAAAGCTCAGCCTGCATTGAGTGATTGGGCTGCGAGCGGTGGGGATCAGGGAAGTCTTCTCTAGATGTGAATCGATGCAGTGACCTGAGGAAGGAGTGGGTACTGGCCAGACGAAAAGTTGAGCCCCAGAAGGCGGAAGACTCTGCGTGAGGACAGATCGCCACACCAGTGAAGGCTCCAGGTGCTGCTGGTGGCCCCTCTGTACTTCTCGGCATCCACCGTACCACTGCACGCCCGGCTTCCTACAGCAAGCTTCTGCAACTCTCCATCTGAGTGCTTCTCTAGCACGTTCATCCTGTGCAATGCAGAGCAGATGGGAAGTCCTGGATACGGGAGATCCCTAAGTAGCTGTTAGCTGCCAGTGACAAGAGTTGGAGTATAAATGCCCTGGCTCCCTCATCCCTCAGGTGGGTAACTCTGAAGCATCCCAGACTCCATCTCCTAAAAGTTCCCAGTGGGACCAAGCCCCTGTCATCTGCAGGGGTAACTTGTTTACAAACACATCCTGCACCACTCTTTTTCTCATCTTCGTATCACACTCCCACTCCCCACCCAGTACTGCCTCACAAGTAGACTACTTGTCCTTGAATCCTGGTCTGCCCCTCGGGTAGCCCAACAGAAGCCAGGGAGGGAGGCGGAGGCTGAAAGGAAGGCAGAGGTCAGAGCATGGAGGCCTGGGGTTCTCAAGTATGGCCATGGAACCCCAGTATTGTCTGAGACCCTTTCAGGAAGTATGACAAGTCAAATCAAGTTTCCATAACAGGGCTAAGATGGTATTTGCCTCTTTCACCATTTTGATATGTCACTGTCAAAACGCAAATCAAGGGTGGGTAGAAAAGATATCCCATGCTCTTGATTGAAAGAATTAATATTGTTAAAATGGCCACCCTACTGAAAGCAACCTACAAATTTAATGCAATAACTCAAGTTACTCAAGGGTGGGTAAAACCACTGTGGCATTAGCATGAATCAAGGCTGCGCCAGGAGTCACTGTATTCTCCATCACCATCACGTGCATCTTTATTGCATCTGTATATATACAGACTTCCCTGATGGCTCAGCAGGTTAGGAATCCGCCTGCAAGGCAGAAAACACAGGAGACACGGGTTCAGTGCCTGGGTTGGGAAGATTGGCCAACCTTGGGAGAAGGAAATAGCAACCTACTTCAGTATTCTTGCCTGAAAAATTCCATGGACAGAAGATCCTGACGGACTACAGTCCGTGGGGTCACAAAGAGTTGGACATGACTGTGTGACTGATCACAGCACATACATATTGAAACATATATTTTATTATATATTTATGAATTTTACTTCATATATAAGAATATATATATAAGTTTAACTTTAAAATACCCTTGATGAAGCTATAGAAATCACTTGTTGTTTAGTCTCTGAGTTGGGTTCAATTTGTGACACCATGGAGTGTAACCCACCGGGCTCCTCTGTCTATGGGAATAGACAGTGGTTGCCATTTCCTTTTCCAATAAAAATGATTGCTTCTTACTAAATCTCTCCTCTTGAATATAGTTTAAAAATTTCTGTGTAACAGAATGGGAAATACCCATAAAGTGCTCTGTATTCTCCAATAATTGTCTTGAGTTATGAGCTGAACTAGCCTCATGCTTCACAAAGCACTGGTTTTACTTGAGAGGATGACCGACAGATGATCAAACTATGATTATTCGGACTTAAATAGCTGTCAGATATTTTCTCAAAATGAACTAAGTAATATTATTTGTTGCCAATGAAAAAAACTGAGCTTCCAAGTGAAAACTAGCATTCTGGAAAACTTCTGTCATAGGTTAGGTTGAGAATTTCCTTAGTACCTGAAAACTTTTTTTGATAAGATGGATGGTGATATTGAGATGTGGTTTTGTGATATTGTGTAAATATGCTGTTACAACATTTGGAAGATCTGCCTAACTCAGCCAGTGTTTTCCAAATGACCAATGCCTAATGCTTCAACATCGTGAATGTATGCAAAGATCCATTCAGAGAGCAAGACAGTACAATAGATTTTAATATAATAGAAAATGAAAAGGTCACTGACATGAGTTTGTATTTCATTGCAACTTGTTGTTGATCAGTTGCTAAGTTGTGTCTCACTCTTTGTGACCCCATATACTGCAGCACACCAGGCTTCCCTGTCCTTCACTATCTTCTGGAGTTTGCTCAAACTCATGTCCATTGAGTCAGAGAGGGTATCTAACCATTTCATCCTCTGTTAACCCCTTCCCCTCGTGCCCTCAATCTTTCCCAGCAATCCAGTGCAATTAACTGTTAAGAATGAATAGCATTGAAACTTGTATATTACCATATGTGAAATAGATCCAAGTTCGATGCATGAAACAGGGCACTCAAAGCCACTGGGACAACCCTGAGGGATGGGATGGGGAGGGAGGAGGGAGGGGGTTCAGGATGGGGGACACATGTACACCCAGGGCCGATTCATGTCAGTGTATGGCAAAAACCACTACAATATTGTAAAGTAATTAGCCTCCAATTAAAATAAATTAATTAAAAAAAAAGAAATGACCACATGCTGAGATTTGGTGCAATGTCAAAAAAAAAAAATCTATAGTGGTCTGAACTGCCATTTAAATCCTCCTGTCTTCCAACTGCATGTCTGTGTGAGGCCCACTTGTCTTCAGATTTATCAACATAATGTATCACAACAGATTGAATGCAGATGTGAGAATCTGGTTGTCTTCCACTAAGTCAGGCTGAAGAAATTGGAAACAATGTAGAGCAGTGCCACTCATTTCACTAAAAATGATTTGTTTGGGAAAATAGAATTAGTCTTCATAAACTGATTTGTGTTATTCATATGGCTTATTTTTATATTAATTTTATTAACATATAATGGCTTTATTATTGTTACTTTAAAATGCATTCAAATTAAAATAACATCTTCTGAGTTCACATGGTTTCTTTTGTTCTTTTTGGCTGTCCTGGGTTTTCGATGTAGTGTGTGGACTTAGTTGCTCCATGGCATGTGGGCTCATGGTTCCCCAACCGGGGATTAAGCCCGTGTCCCTACATTTGGAGGGGAACTCTTTACCCCTGGGCCACCAAGAAGTCCCCCAGTGTGCATTTCTTTTGTTTTTCTCTTTCATTTTTTATTTTTTAAATTATGAAAGTATGATAACACATTTACAAGAGACCTAGAAAATACAGAACAAGGTTTCATATAGTTCCACTATATATTACAATTATTTTTTAAGTGTATAAATTAAGATTTTTAATATCAAACTCTCAAAAATTAATAGAATGAATATGCATAGAAGTAGAAAGATATAGTACACCTGTAAAGCACCATGGACCAATTCAACAGAATCAAGATTTACACAATTTTCACAAAATAGTTGGATACAAATTCTATTCCAGTTCCCATAGACTATAAACTAGGAGATACTGGAACATATCCAGGGACATAAAACAAGGTGCAAAAATTTCATGGTCTAAAGGTATTGGACTCTTACAGAATCTGTTTTCTTATCCCTGTGGAATTATGTTAGAAATCAATATCAAAAGATATTTGAAAATAACCCACATATTTTCAAGTGCAACATGACATTTTATCAACAGAGAGCTTTGATTTAGTCACTGAAAGCCTCAATAAAGTTAGAAGACTGGAAAAATACAGAGGATGGTTGCAGAGAAGAAAGCACTTAAATGAGAAATTAATTCAAAATGAGAAATTAATATCAAACATACTTTTAAAAAATCCCATGTATTTGGAAATTTAATGTCCACTTTTAAATGACGGGTATATCTAAGAAGCCATACAAGGATAATTAGAAACCATTTGTAATAGAATAAAAATGAAAAGAGAATTTACCAGAATCTGTTACATTTCTAATATGATTAGCAGCAGCAGCAGTTACATTACTAATATGGTAAGTGTTGATAGATGCAGCTCACAGCCATAAAAATTCTTTGAAGTCCTTGATATCTTTTACAAGCAAGTGTAAAGGGATCCCTTGATTAAAAAGTTTGGGAAATGCTGATGTGAAGTCTTGCCTGTTGCAGGATTTTAAATATTCTCATGGATTCGGTGGGGAGCCACTGAAGAGTTTTAAGCAGATAAGTTCCAAGTTGAAGCAGATCTTGAAACTCATTAACCTTGAATGTGTGTTTGTGTGTGATTAAAATGCTAACAACTTCTGCAGCTCTGGGAGGCGAAGGGATGCTAATGGGGCATTTGCAATCTGTTCCATCAATCCTTATAGCGAGACACCTACACCAGCAGGTGCACTCGGGGGTCCAGCTTCCTGCTAAGTAGGCTTCCTTTCTTGACTTCAACAAACTGTCCACGAGTCACTGAGACATGCAAAAAGCATTCAATTTGTCACAAGTCACTTAACAGATACCCGCAAGGCACATTGCGGTGCGGGCCAAAGGAACAAACCGAAAAGACTAAACAAGTCCTTGCATCCTTGCCAAGTCTGGGGTCTGAGAGGGGATGGCTGAATCTGCTCTCCCTGATCCCTCCCCAGTCTAACTTGCTTTGACCTCACAATGCTGTATTACCCTACATTCCTCCTGACTTTTCTATTTGCTCTCTGGAGTGTGGGTACTGGTTGAGCCCATGGAGGGTGAGAAGAAAGATTTAAATCAGAGGAACCAGAGAGTGGGGAGGGAAAAAAAAAGGAGAAAAAGACATTCTAGGGACTTCCCTGGCAGTACATTGGTTAAGACTTTGCCTTCCAATGCCGAGGCTGCAGGTTCGATCCCTGGTCATGGAGGTAATTTCCCACATACCTCACAGCCAAAATAAAATAATAAAATAAAACAAAATCAGAAATAATATTGTAACAGATTCAATAAAGACTTTAAAAATGGTGCAAAAAAAAAATATCTTAAAACAAAAAGAGAGAGAGAGAAAGGCAGTCTAGCTTGAGTCCATCATTCCCAATGTGTTAGAAGTCTGTGTTCACGCTCCCAAGCTGGCCTGGCTGCTCTGACTCCATAGGGGGTTCCTTGGGAGTTTAGAAAACAGGGCTAAATGAGGTGAGTAAGGAAGAGAGCATTTGTCTTGCAGAGCAGAGGTCAGGACTCTGCAGTTCATCCAGGCAGCAGCGGGAGAAGAGAGGGAATTGTAACATGGCCAAAGTCACACAGAAGTGAAGGCTAAGGTTGAGGATGACAGTGTGGATGGGAAACAAGGGAGCGTGTGCACAGAACCCCACTCCTGACAGCATACGCAGAGCCTCCGCACCTCTGCCCACCATGCTTCATACATGGAGGGGCTTCCCTTCTGCCTCAGCTTCTTTCATGGGGGCCAGGTGGCTCCCTTGGAAAGGATCCATCCCTTTCTGCACTGTGTTTCCAAAACCCTTTCTGGGATAAGTAACAGGTTGCTTTTTTCAGAGTGTGGGTAGTACATGTTGCTGTTAGTTGTTCAGTTGCTCAGTCCTGTCTGACTCTTTGTGGCCCCCTGGACTGCAGCACGCCAGGCTTCCCTGTCACTCACTATCTCCCAGAGTTTGCTCAAACCTATGTCCATTGGGTCAATGATATCCTCCAACCATCTCATCCTCTGTCGTCCCCGTCTCCTCCTGCCCGCAATCTTTCCCAGCATCGGGGTCTTTTCCAGTGAATTGGCCTCTTTGCAGCTGGTGGCCAAACTATTGGAGCTTCAGCTTCAGCATCCATCCTTCCAATGAATATTCATAGTTGATTTCCATTAGGATCGACTGGTTTTGATCTCCTTGCTCTTCAAAGGACTTTCAAGAGTCTTCTCCAACACCACAGTTGGAAAGCACCAATTCTTCAATGCTCAGCCTTCTTTATGGTCCACCTCTCATATCCGTACATGATCATTGGAAAAACCATAGCTTTGACTATAGCAGACGGGAAGCAGATCAGTGTCCATGGTCCCCAGGAAGGAACGTACGAATGATACGTGAGAGCTGGGCTCCTGCCTCTGATTGGTTATAGTGAGGCATGGGTGTCCTGGAGAAGGTTTTCACTGGGAGCACAGGATTTACACTCTTGTCCATGGGAAGTCGCCACCTCCAGCCAGGCTCCAGCTTGGTCTCTGCAGCCTGGGAGCTGTTTCCTTTCTCTATTTCAGGAGTGCGGCTGAACTCCTGGCACTACCTTGCAGCCCTGCTATCAGAGTAGAAGTGTGAAACTTCCAATGCGTTTTTCTGAAATCCATTCCTTTCTTTCTGGTCCCTTTGCAAAAAGAGGAAAGTCCCCAGAGAGATGTTTCTGATTCGAGTTTGCCTCTCCAACTCCTTTCCAGGCTTCATGATAGGAAAAGGGCTCATTAGCTCTGGTGGTATCCACAATATTGGCAATTTGAGCAAAATGACCTGGTTTTGGAGATTTTGCTTGATGCTTGGAAAGATTGAAGATGGCAGGAGAATGGGATGACAGACGATGAAATAGCTGGATGCCATCACTGACTCAGTGAACATGAGTTTGAGCAAACTCTGGGAGATGATGAAGGACAGGGAAGCCTCAGATGCTGGGTTGGAAAGGGTTGGACATGACTTTGCGACTGTATCGTACTGAAAATATTCAGAAGGTCTTCTCCAAAACAGACTGTATTCCTTTGGCTCAAACCTTTCTATGTCCTAATGTGAAGGGATTGTTAAGTCAGGAAAACGATTCTTTCTCCTTCCCTTCTGTCTGGCTGCAAGATTCTACCTCTGACAATTTCCTCAAACGTCTTTCCTCCTGTCCCTTCCTGCCAAGACAGCCCTGCTGCAGATCATCACCATCTACAATCTGGGTGATTGCTATAGCATCTCAGCAGATCTTCTAGTCTCCCACATACTGCTTTTCTCTCCTTTGTCTGCTTATGTTACCCCCGTCTCTGTCTCCCTCCCCATGCTTTGTGTCTTCCCATTGCCTGAAAAATGAAGCCTGGACTGCTGAACTAGGAGATCACAGAAGACACTGTGGATGCTCATCAAATAACCACGTGCCTCCCCACATTTCCCAGCTTCCCTTGTGGTTAAGCGAGAGACCATGCAGCCAGGATTTGATCAGTGGGAGATGGACGAAAGGGCTAGAAGCCACTTCCAGACCTGGCCCTTAAACACATCCCATCAGATCCTCCAGCGTTCTCCTGTCCTACTGGGACGACTTCACAGCTGTGTGCGTGTCATGGGTTGTATGGAGCTTCCCACGTGGCTTTAGTAATAAAGAACCCACCAGCCAATGCAGGGAACGCAAGAGACATGGGTTTGATCCCTGGGTAGGGAAGCTTCCCTGGAGGAGGAAAATGGCAACCCACTTCGATATTCTTGCCTGAAAAATTCCATGCACAAGAGGAGGCTGGCAGACTACAGGCCATGGGGTCGCAGAGTTGGACACAACTGAGTGACTGAGCACACAAAGCACATATGAGTTGCACTGTTTCTCTTAAGGGCTGTGTTGAAGGCCTAACTCTGAGCACCTTTGACAATGGTCTTATCTGGACCAGAGTCTCCGCAGTTGGAATCAAGTTACTATGAGGTCACTGGAACAAGCCCTAATCCAGTATGATTGGTGTCCTTATAGGAAGAGGGACATTTAGACACAGTCACACCCAGAGGAAAGAAGGCCATGTGGAAGTGAAGGTGGGGGGACGTCCCTGGCTGCCCAGTGGGTAAGACTCTGTGCTTCCACTGCAGGGAACTAAGATCTCAGATGCTGTGTATTGTGGCTAAAAAAAAATTAGTTGGAGGTAGGGGATGGGATTATGCTGTCGAAAACCAAGGAACATTGGAGGGCACCAGAATCTGAAAGGGGCAAGGAAGGATTCTTCCCTACAGGCTGAGAAGTGAGTATGGTCCCGCCACACCTCGATTTCAGACTTCTAGCCTCCAGAACTCTGAGACAACACATCTCTATGTGCATATGTCAACACATCTCTGTGAATTTTCGTGACACTTTTATTTTTTTATCTCACTGCACAACATGTGGAATCTTAGTTCCCTGACCAGGGATTGAACCTGTGCCCCTGCAGCAGAAGTGCAGAGTCTTAACCATTGGACCTCCAGGGAAGTCCCTCGTGATACTTCTTCATGGCAATCCTAGCAAGCAAAATGTAGTGTGCTACACAGAGTAGTTTGTGGATGGAGGAGGCTGCCTGGCCTGCTTCAGACTGTGTGAATGAGGAATGAACCTTGACTGAGATCATCCATGGAGGTTTAAGACTTTATTTGCTATCGAAGCATTTCTTGGCTTATCCAGACATTTAAGCACATGAGTAGACCCTGGTTGACCTTTTCAGCATCATCTCTTTGTCACCTGATTTTTCAGTGATATATTTTATGCCTTTGGGATTTAAACCCTTTTTGTCTAAAACGTTCCTCCTTTTTTTGGTTTTAATCAGGAGAAATCATATCCTCTTAATGCCCAGCTTTAAAGCCCATCACTTTCTTTGGAGACATGTTAGTTGTATCAGTTACCTATTGCCAACAGAGTGCTGCGTAACAAATGACCCTAGAACACAGTAACATTTAATAACATACTTCCGTGGGTATGCTTGGTATTGGCTGACCTAGTCTAGGCTTGCGTGTGCTTGCCTTTCAGCTGTGACTTAAGTCCAGGACTGTGTCACATGTTTTTCATCCTCCTTGGGCCAGCATTACTTACCCAAGACATGTTTTTCTTATAGTGATGGCAGAAGCATGAAAGGGTAAGCCCATCTGTGTAACCACATTTTAACTTTCTACACATGTCTTATCCACTAACATCCTTTTTTCCAAATTAAGTCCCATGGCCCAAGCCCAGCAAATATGGGATGTGGAAAGTATCCTTTGCTTGTGGAGATAGGTGTGCATGTGTGACTATTACTGAGTGGTCATCTGATCTAACCTATCATTTAATTCTAAATATCTATTTTTCTTTCTGGTAAAGTGGGGACAACAGTAACTACGTCACTGTGTTGTGGTCAAAAATTAAATGAGACGTTGTAATGTGATGTGCACAGGGCAAGAGGATTTCCTGAGAGGGTAGCTGTTGTCATCATCAAAGGGACCATTGCAGACTCTGGGCAGGAAGGGATGTTAACACATCATTTTAACACTTTCGAGTGTGGAGAAGAGTTGCAGAAAGAGTACAAAGAACTTTTGTATGTACTTCACTCAAATTCACTGGCCCTTAACATTCTGCCACATTTGCTTTTCCCACACCATTTCAGACTTAGTTTGCAGATAGCATGCCCCCACGTTTTTATGAAGTTTCTCTTGGCCTGGATTAGGGTGCCGCTGATGGGTCTTTTTTTTTTTTTTTTTAATTTTTACTTTTTGGCTGTACCACTTGGCATGCAGGATTTTAGCTCCCCAACCAGAGATTGAACTCGCACCTGCTGCATTGGAAGCACGGAGTCTTAACCACCAGGGAAGTCCCTATAGCTGGGTCTTTATAGAAGGAATCTACAGTGGGAACTGAGAGTTTCCACTCATCAGCTCAGGAACTGAAATGGGAGAGGCTTCTGTGTGGTGCCTTTGAACACTGCCATCCCCTTGTTTTTTAGACAAAAGCTCAGATGTTGACTTGGATCATTTGATGAAAGAAAAAACATCCACTCTCACATAAATATAAATCCAGCAGGCAAAACTAGTCAGCGAGTATGTCTTTGGTCAGTGGGCTCTGGGCCTCTTGATTTGTTCAAAAGGATCCATGTGGTCACATGTGGATGGGACTTTCCTAGCGACTTGTTCTAACCCACAGCCCTGATCATGTTGCTCATCTGATGAAATGCTTCAAAGACTTCAAACTCACAGAAATAGAGGGAGGAAATGTGGTTGGCAGGGGCTGGGTGTGGGGGCAACTGGGGAGAAGTTGGTCAAAGGTTGAGAACTTCCAGTTATAAGAAAAGTCCTGGAGACCCAAAGTGCAGCACAGTGACTCTAGTTAATAATACTCCAGGGTCTTCTTGCAGTTGGCTAACAAAGTAGATCTTAAGTGTTCTCACCACACACAAACACACACATATGCTCACCACACACACAGTCACCCAGACTCACCACACACACTCACACACACTCACAACACACACACACACACCATACATATACCCACCACACATGCTCACACACACCACACATACACACACACACACACACACACACACACACACACCCAAAGGTAACTATGTGAGGTGATGGGTGCTTGATTGTGGCAATCATTTCGCAATGTATATCATGTTGCATACCTGAAATATATACACTTTCTATTTGTCAATGATACTTCAATAATGCTGATAAAAAAGCCTTCCCAATAAGGTAGGTATAGATGAACTTATTTGCAAGACAGAAATAGAGACAAAGATGTAGAGAACAGAAGTATGGACATGAAGGGGAGAAGGGGAAGGCGGGTGGGAGGAACTGAGACACTGGGACTGACACATACACGTTATTGATGAGTGAGTGCTCACTCACTCCCTGGGGTCTGGCTCTTTGCGACCCCGTGGACTGTAGCCCACGAAGCTCCTCTGTCCATGAGTGAGTGCTCACTCACTCCCTGGGGTCTGGCTCTTTGTGACCCCGTGGACTGTAGCCCACGAAGCTCCTCTGTCCATGGGATTCTCTAGGCAAGAATACTGGAGTGGGTTGCCATTTCCTCCTCCAGGGGCTCTTCCCCATCCAGGGATTGAACGTGAGACTCCTGTGTCCTCTGCATTGCAGGCAGATTCTTTACCGCTGAGCCACCCCGACTGGGTAAAGCCCATACACTATTGATACTATGCATAAAGTAGATAACTAATGAGAACCTACTGTATGGCACGGGGAGCTCTACTTGGTGCCCTGTGTTGACCTAAATGGAAAGGAAATCCAAAAAAGAAGGGATATATCTATATGTACAGCTGATTCACTTTGTTGTACAGCAGAAACTAATGCAACATTTTAAAGCAGCTGTATGTGTGTGTGTTAGTTGCTTAGTTGTGTCTGACTCTTTGTGACCCCATGGACTATAGCCCACCAGGCTCCTCTGTCCGTGAGATTCTCCAGGCAAGAAAACTGGAGTGGGTTGCCAATTTCTCCTCCAGGGTATCTTCCTGACCCAGGGATCAAACGCACATCTCCTGCATTGCAGGTGGGTTCTTTAGCATCTGAGTCACCAGGGAGGCCCGGGAAGCCCCCAGTAAATCAGCTATACTCCAATAATAATAAGTTAAAAAGTCTTCCCACTCACCAAAGGATGGAGGGAAAGTCCCGATGTGGAGTGCCACCAGGGGGCTTTCCGTGTCCCAGTCCTGCACACCCTTTTCTTCACGTGTCTTTGTGCTTTACACAGGCTGGCCTTCATACGTGGAGTTTCTTTTTCTTCATTTTCCATCTGGAATGCTTGTCCCTTCCCTTGTAGAGTCCACCAAACCGTTACTTCCTTTGTGAGACCTTCACCAGCTCCAGGCAGGATCACGTCTCCATGACCAAGGACTCCCAGTTGATGGGGAACCTGGCTGCCTGCACCACTTCCCTCTCCAGGGCACAACACCGGCCAAAGATGCTTTCTCATCTTCCCGTCTTCCAAGCTGTGCCTGACGCAGAGTAGACAGGCAATGCATTGCAGAAATACTACATGGACAGATGCTGCAAGATAGACTCTCAAAAATAAAAATCCATGAGTTTTTATGTAGTGGGAGGGTTTACATTGCTTCCTCAGCTATCAGCTAAGTGTTATGAGTGTCAGAGAGAAACAGTGATCCACTGTGGCCATAGTTTCTGTATGGCTAATGAAGAAGTGGGGTTTTATGTAGGAATTCCTTTCCAACACTTCTTAGAAATTTTCTAAGTTTTCCCAAAATCCTGAATCCTGAGGATATAATCAGACAAGCAATTGAGAAAAGGGGAAAAACAATAATTCTCCTATGAGAATGAAGGGCTTCCCTGGTGTCTCAGCGGTAAAGAATCCTCCTGCCAATGCAGGACACTTGAGTTCGATTTCTAGGTCGGGAAAATCCCCTGAAGTAGGAAACGGCAACCCGCTCCAGTATTCTTGCCTGGAAAATTCCATGGACAGAGGAGCCTGGCGGGCTGCAGTCCATGGGGTCACAAAGAGTTGGACATGACTGAGCAACTGAGCATTTAAGAATGGAAGCTTAATCATCAACCTGGAGATGTGACTGGTTAGGAGTCCATGATGTCAGGTCAAAAGCAAGAGTAGGAAGCAATGACAAACCTCAGGGTCAGGACATTTCAGGAAACAATGACAAGAGCGCTCAGGATGGAAGCGGTCCCAGCACACTCAGTCTGTCTTGTTTGTAGCTGTTGTGCGTAGGCTTTCACGGTCCTGTCTCCTGCTAATGGTGAATCTTTCTTGCTAATAAAAGAAATACTAATAAGTCCATATGCATAGTGTATTTTATGCAAATGTTGTGAGTGGGGTTATAGGAAATAGCAAGGGACTTCCCTGATGGTCCAAACAGTTAAGAATTTGCCTGCCAATTCAGGGGACATGGGTTCCATCCCTTCTCAGGAAGATCCCACATGCTGCTGCTGCTGCTGCTGCTGCTGCTGCTAAGTCGTGTCAGTTGTATCCGACTCTGTGTGACCCCATAGACAGCAGCCCACTAGGCTCCTCTGTCCCTGGGATTCTCCAGGCAAGAGCACTGGAGTGGGTTGCCATTTCTTTCTCCAATGCATGAAAGTGAAAAGTGAAAGTGAAGTCACTCAGTCGTGCCCAACTCTGAGCGACCCCATGGACTGGAGCCTACCAGGCTCCTCCTCCATGGGATTTTCCAGGCAAGAGTACTGGAGTGGGGTGCCATCGCCTTCTCCCACATGCTGAACAGCAACTCAATCATGCACCACAACTACTGAAGTCTATGTGCCTCAGAGCTTGTGCTCCCAACAGGAGAGGCCACCGCAGTGAGAAGCCTGAGAACTGGAACTAGAGAAGGCCCTCTTACAGCAACAAAGACCCAGAATAATTTTAAAAATGTAAAAACAGAGAGAAACTAAGTTTGGAAGCCAAGTAGGCCCTTAGACTGCAACTTTGACATGTAAGAACAGTGCTGTTAACTTTTCTGGGAGACTCAAATGTAAAGTTATTTCAGTAATATCTGATCGTATTTGGTGTTTTCCTGAGTTTGATTATCTGCTGTAGGTTACAGTTCTTTGTAAAATGGACAATATTTTCATTGTGTAGAGAAAGGAAAGGAGCTTATGTTTCACTGTTTTGTGTTACTGTAGCCCCTCATTTAAAACCATGTCATCAAAATGTTATAATGTTATATATATATATTTTTTATATATATGTATAAACTCAACATTCAAAAAACTAAGATCATGGCATCTGATCCCCTCACTTCATGCAAATAGTTGAGGAAACAATGAAAACAGTGACAGATTTTATTTTCTTGGGCTCCAAAATCACTGCAGATAGTGACTGCAACCATGAAATTAAAAGACACTTGCTCCTTGGAAGAAAAGCTATGACCAACATAGACAGCATATTAAAAAGCAGAGACAGTACTTTGCCAACAAAGGTCCATCTAGTCAAAGCTATGGTTTTTCCAGTAGTCATGTACGGATGTGAGATTTGGACTACAAAGAAAGTTGAGTGCTGAAGAACGGATGGTTTTGAACTGTGGTGTTGGAGAAGACTCTTGAGAGTCCCTTGGACTGCAAGGAGATAAAACCAATCAGTCTTAAAGGAAATCAGTCCTGAATATTCATTGGAAGGACTGATACTGAAGCTGAAACTCTAATACTTTGGCCACCTGATGTGAAGAACTAACCCCTTGGAAAAGACCCTGATGCTGGGCAAGATTGAAGGCAGGAGAAGGGGATGACAGAGGATGAGATGGTTGGATGGCATCACCGACTCAATGGATGTGAGTTTGAGTAAACTTCAGGAGTTGGTGATACACAGGGAAGCCTGGCGTGCTGTAGTCCATGGCATCACAAATAGTCAGACATGACTGAGCGGCTGAACTGAACTGAACAGAACAATTTTAAGAGTTCCTAAGAGTTCTATTTCTTATTCCTGAATCCCAGCAATGAATATCTATTGAGAATTTGGGAACACTAAAGACGATTTGTCAGTTCATGTAGGGACTTTATAGTTGAAAAACAAGCCAAGAAAGAAGCGAATGGTAATAAGAAAGCTAAGTTTTGTGCAGGTGACTTCTATCTGTCTGAAGGCTCTTCAATCTTCCCAGGCTGTGCTAATGGTAAAGAAACCATCTGCCAATGCAAGAGACATAAGAGACTAGGGTTTGTTCCCTGGATCCAGGAGATCCCCCAGAGGAGGGCTTGGCAATCCACTCCAGTATTCTTGCCTGGAAAATCTCATCAACAGGGAAGCCTGGCCATCTACACTGGTCCATAGGGTTGCAAAGTGTTGGACGAGACTTAGCATGTATGCATGCAGGTTCTTCAGGAGACATTTGCCCCCAGCTCTGACAGAGGAGCAGAGGGTCAGATGGAGGAGGAGAGACAGAGCTGGGCTGAGTGGAACTGTTTGTGTACCCCCCTGCTCACAGCCCCCCATGGAACCCAGGTGCCAGGCCCATGTCTGCCTTCACCGGAGCCAGCAGGAAGCTCCCAGGGTTTTAAGAACTGTCAGGGGAGTGTGTAATTTCCTCAGTTCTGTCTCATCAAAACAAAAATTGAAGTGACGGACGGACCAGTGTTACAGCTCTTGGATGGGCTGGTGTTACACCTCCTTGTTACAGCTCAGTTTTATTTAGAAAGTAAAGGAAAATACATCCTCGAGGTGTGAGGGCATGTTGACCTGTATGTTTTTTCTCCTCCTCCTGGGCCTGCCCTGTGTAAATTGAGCTAGCCAGGAATGCTGTTTGTTTCACCTGAGGTCCTCACTCCCGTCCTCAGACCTTCCTTTGTTCTATTTTTGGGGGCCTTTCCCTTCCTTATTCTTTTAGCCACCACCATTTTGGACTCCTTTTTCCTATTCTAACTACCCAACAGACCCATGAAGGGGCTGGATGACTTTCTCCTTCAGAGGGGAGCGGGCTGTCCTGAAAGGCAGGTTATGATGGGAGGGCTTGAAGGAGAATGCAGTACTGGGGTGCCAGGATGACCCCAGCCCTCCTGGAAGTCTAGGCATGGAAGCCTCGTGTTGGCCTTGTGGGATTTGAGGGAGCAAACCGCCCCTCTATCCTGTTGTAGTGTTAGTTGCTCAGTCGTGTACGACTCTTTGTGAGCCCATGGAATGTAGCCCACCAATGTCCTCTGTCCATGGGATTTTCCAGGCAAGAACACTAGAGCCGGTAGCCATTCCTTTCTTCAGGGAATCTTCCCAACCCAGGGATCGAACTGGGGTCTCCTGCACTGCGGTGGATTCTTTACCATCTGAGCCACCAGAGACCCAAGTCCCCATCCAGGCTGGAAAACAAATTCAAATGTTTGATGGGGGTGGGGCTGCCCTTGGGTTATATTTTTGTCACTTGACTTGGATGCTAAGATCTATCTCTTGATAGAAATAGGGCACACTTTTCAGATGCTTTGAAAATGACTTTAGGGTGACCCCTCCCTCAAACCTCTATGCCCTTCTCAGATTCCTAGAAAACAGGAAAGACAAAAATACTGTGACCTCAAGGAAGATACAATTCAATTACTGCCTGGGAACGGAAGAATTTGCTTCAAAGCAAGAACAATGGTGTGTTTGCACAGACCAGGTAGAGTGAGTTTGGCTTTGATGACTAACCCAAAACTCTTAGTCTCAACTATTTCCTGTGCATTGGAAACTGTAGTTGCTATCGCAGAGCCCTGGCTCTTTCCCAGGCAGTGTGATGGAGAGCTGAGACTCCGATGTTTGAATTCCAGCTGTGCATCGACTGTCTAACGTGGCACCTCCGCTCATTCCGTCTTCTGTCTGCCTCACGGGTGGAGGGGTGTGATGTCTGAGGTGACAAGTCGATGGCCCTCAAGGCATTTTCTGCTTCCCAGGCCACACTGAATGCCTGTTGGCCTTCACATTTCTGTGAAGAATGGGAGTCAAGGTTTAATCCCTTGCTTTGATTTAATCCAGATCAGTAGGTCACATTGCTGTGGTCACTTCATTATAGAACAAAGAATTTTCTCAGGTGGACACTGGCTGTATGTTCCCAAGTGTTACCGCATGGACAGGCTATCAAAAATAGGTAAGACTTCAGTGGTATCCCAAGTGGGCTTCCCAGGTGGGGCCCAGTGGTAAGGAATCCGCCTGCCAATGTAGTAGGCATGAGAGACACGGGTTTGATCCCTGTGTCCGGGAGATCCTTTTGAGTAGGAAATGGCAACCCACTCTAGTTTTCTTGCCTGGAAAATTCTATGGACAGAGGAGCCTGGTGGGCTACAGTCCATGAGGTCCCATAGAGTCAGACACGACTGAGCAAGCATGCAAGCCTCAGTGGTTTCTGGTGATGCTGGTACGGAAAGCTCAGTCAATAGGAAGCTGGGACTGGAACCATTTATCGAATCCTATTTATCCCAGGACCTGCTGACTCTCTCTTCTTCTGCCTCCCTTATTTTCTATCTCCACCCTCTTCCCCTCTCTCAGTTTCTCTTCACTTTCCTCATCTACCTTCTCTTCTCATTTAGGCTGTGTTTTACTTTCTCCCACCCACCTTTTTTTCCTTCTCCTTATGCATATGTTGACTTAACCTCTGGTCAGCTGTTCATAATCTTGAGAGCATCCGTATTCTCTCTTCTGCAGCCTCTCCTTTTACCAGAAACAGTCAAATGTCACAGGGATGGGGGGCTGTTTCCCACGAGATTAATCCTTTATGTAGAGCACAGGAGAAAGCACCCACTAAAGACTGCACACATTTTTCAGATTCCTCTGCATTCCCTGAGGGTTGATGAAAGGAAAGGCACACCCGCAGGAAGCAGCTGGTCCTCAGCAAGACAAGGAGATGTGTTAATGTTTGTCTGCGCCTTTGGCACGCCAATGACCTTCCAGTGAGGTCCTCTGCCTTCCCTGTGGCCCTGGGTCAGTCCTTGCTGGTCTGTTATCCCTTTCTGGCCTCTGGAGCCCAGGAGTCCCACTTGCTCCTGCTGTTTCCTATATCCCTCCAGGTGCCTCCTGGCTACCCCCTGGCGGGTTTACTGTTCTCCATCCTCTTGCCCAGACAGCTTGATGATGATCTAGCTTCCATCCTGCTTCTTCAAAACTTTGTTCCATGCCTTTCAAGATGTCAGTTAGTTTAGTGGTCCCCAACCTTTTTGGCACCGGGGACAAGTTTTGTGGAAGGCATTTCTTCCATGGATGGGGGGTGGGGGTAAGTTTCGGGGTGATTCTAGTGCGTGACATTTATGTACACTTTGTTTCCTCTTGGGCTTCCCTGATAGCTCAGTTGGTAAAGAATCCGCCTGCAATCCAGGAGACCCTGGTTCCATTCCTGGGTCGGGAAGATCCACTGGAAGAGAGATAGGCTACCCTCTCAGTATTCTTGGGCTTCCCTGGTGGCTCAGCTGGTAAAGATTCTGCCTGCCATGTGGGAGACCTGGGTTCGATCCCTGGATTGGGAAGATCCCCTGGAGAAGGGAAAGGCTACCCACTCCAGTATTCTGGCCTGGAGAATTCCAAAGGCTGTATAGTCCATGGGGCCGCAGAGTTGGACACGATGGAGTGACTTTCACTTTCTCTTTGTTTCTGTTACTGTTACATCAGCTCCGCCACAGATGATCAGGCATTAGATCCTGGAGGTTGGGGACCCCAGACTTAGTTAATCTGCTCAACCAGGGTGGGTGTCTTAGAAGCAGAACACCTGCTTTCTGATACCAATTTGCTTGCCTTCTCTGGGCAGGGCTGCAGCCCTGAGGGGATGAGGGTTATTAGAAAACACCTCTGCTTGAAAATGTCTGCCCTCAGCCCATCTGGCTGCCATGTGCCACAAATTGGGAATTCACTTCTATTTATAAATTTTCTTTTGAAATGAAATAACTACCAGGAGAATTGGTCCTAAAACATTGCTACTGTGTTAGGGTCTATGATTTTTATGATGTGGAGTAATCTATCAGAACAGATACTCCCAATTACAATATTGCTATTACATGAAAGTTCCATCTCCTTATGGTGTTCTTTATATGTGGTTTCTGGAAAAATCTTGTTGGGAAAGGGAAGGCTTATTATTTCTCTAAAATAATCTTCACCTTTCTTCATTCCTATTTTTTTTGGTCTTGTGGCATGTGGGGTCTTAGTTCCCCAACCAGGGATCAGACTCCTGCCCCCTGCCTTGGAAGCAAGGAGTCTTAACAACTGGACCACCAGAGAAGCCCTGATACTCACCTTTCTTAATGATTGGTAATGGCTCCCTCATCCCTGAATTTCAAAGTCTCTCCTAGTCCTAGCTATTTTTGTTTAGCCTGCAATCTCACTAGTGTGTGACAAATTTCCTTCTCCAGATGCTGGTTTCTGGGCTGGTCACTGTGGCGAGGTGTATAATTTGGTGGCCTTCTGGGTCTAATGGCAGCTTCGACAGAGGAGGAGGCACACATGTGGTATGGTCTGAGAGGCAACCCAAGCTGCTGCTGTTGCTAAGTCGCTTCAGTCCGACTCCATGTGACCCCATAGACGGCAGCCCACCAGGCTCCTCCGTCCCTGGGATTCTCCAGGCAAGAACACTGGAGTGGGTTGCCATTTCCTTCTCCAATGCGTGCATGAATGCTAAGTCGCCTCAGTCATGTCTGACTCTGTGCGACCCTATGGACAGCAGCCCACCAGGCTCCTCCATCTGCAGGATTCTCCAGGCAACCCAGGGGGCCCTCCTAAATTATGCTCTACCACTGACCCTACATGATCCTAGCAATAGCCACTGTGTTCATTCATGGGCTCCGGCCTTTTGGAGAGGACGTGCAGGGGCTTCAGTGGTCATGGAGCTCCACGCCTTTGTTTTTATAGAGGGAAAATCTGAGGTCCTCCGTGGTTGGGGTCTTGGCTAAGCTCACCCACATGCAGTGCTGGGTCTAAACTCCGGTCTCCTAATTGGGGAGTGTTGTGTTTTCCACCCTGCAACACCTTGGTTTAGTAGATACTATGCACGATCAATGACCACAGTCATCAGACCACTACCATCTGCGAGGACTAATATCTGAGACTGTTGCTCTCCACCCCTTGGCTGCCTGGAGTTAATGCAAGAAAGGAAAAGGAAAGTCAGAAGTAAGACTACTCCTTGGAAAGACTTACTGTATCTAGAACAGCACTGTCCAATAGAAGCACAATGCAAGCTACCTGTGACATCTAAATTTTTCTAGTAGCCACATTTAAAAAGCAAAATAATTTTTTAGAAGAGTAAAATAATTTAAATATCCTTTAATTCTAATTATATATTAATTACTTAATATTAATAAATATATTTTATCTAATCAGACACCCAAAATGGGTTGGCCAAAACGTTCATTTGGTTTTAAGTAAAAAGACAAGACTTTTTTATTTTCACAAAGAACTTTATTGAACAACGTATTCACTAAACAAACAAGCTTTTCGGCCAACCCAATACAATATCAATATAAAAATTATTAACGAGCTATCTTGCACTTTTCCCCCCCTGATGAAGCCTTTGAAATCTGGAGCATATTTTACACATTCAGCACAACCCAATTGGGACTAGCCACCAGTGGCTATTGGTACCGTATTGGGCAGTCTAGTCTCACTCCACACCGAGTCACTCTGTCTGATCTCCTCTGTTTGCTGTACTAGAGGACAAGGCCCTCCAAATGCTGCGAGGTTCAGGGAAATTGCTCTGATTCATTAAACCCTACAAGTAAGGGGATCATATAATTAATAAAGCAAACCAAAACACTGTTGAGGGAGAAAGGAGGGGGCTTTCTTCAAAGTTGTGCCAGACACCCTGAGGAAACCATAGTTGAAAAAGACACATGTGTCCCGATGTTCATGGCAGCACTATTTACAATAGCCAGGACGTGGAAGCAACCTAGATGTCCATCGACAGATGAATGGATAAAGAAGATGTAGTACATATATACAACGGAATGTTACTCTGCCTTGAAAAGGGAGAAAACTGAGCTAGTTCTAGTCAGGCGGATGAATCTAGAGCTTGTTATACAGAATGAAGTAAGTCAGAAAGAGAGAAACAAATATCATGTATTAACACATAGATATGGAATCTAGAAAAACGGTGCTGATGAACCTATTTGCAGGGCAGGAATAGAGACACTGACGTAGTGAACAGACTTGTGGACACGGTGGAGGAAGGACAGGGTGGAATGAATCGAGAGAGGAGCACAGAAACATATATGTTACCATACATAAAATAGCTAATGGAAAGTTGTTGTATAACATGGGGAGTTCAACCCTGTGCTCTGTGACCCCCTAGAGGGGTTAGGTGGGGTGGGGGGTGGGAGGGAGATTCATGAGGGAGGGGACTTATGTATACTTATGGTTGATTCACACTGTTGTATGGCAGAAACCAACATAACATTGTAAAGCAATTATCCTCCAATTAAAAATAAATTTAAAATAATAAAATAAATGAATCTTAAAAAAAAGTTGTGCCAGACAACAGTACACTAGCACTGAGCCACAGACCAGGACACGTGGTCTCCTAGTTATTAAGAGACTCCCAGGAGAGGAGGCTCTGGATGCCAGGGTTGCTACGGGAGTCACTGGGTAGCCCTGGGTGGCCAATGGGCAATGTGAGACAGAAGACACGTGAATGAAGGCAGTGAAGAAGCATCCACAGACATCTGGGCAAAGCACTTGTGATTTAATTAAGGGTGAAGGAGGAGCTGATCCACTGAGCAAGTACCAAAAAACGGAATTAGTTTTAATGGCACAATGTGAGATTTACGTACAACCCAAGCAGAGTTCCTCAGCACTGAGAAGGCATTTCTGAGACTGGTGATGCTAGTGCCTTCTGGGCACTTTAAAAGTAGCATGAATTCACTCTATCCAAGGCAAAGACCCACCGGCTGCAGAGAAGGAAGATAAACTAATTAGCAGATGTCTGAGTCCCTTCAGCTCCAGATCCCAAGATAAGATTAAACTCCTGGGGCTTCCCTGGTGGCTCAGTGGTGAAGGGTCCACCTGCCAATGAAGGAGACACAGGTTTAATCCCTGGTCTGGGAATATCCCACATGCTGCGGGGCAACTAAATCCATGAGCCACAACTACTGAGCCTGTGCTCTGCAACAAGAGAAGCCACAGCAATGAGAAGCCCTGTACCACAACTAGAAAAAAGCCCTAGCAACAGTGAAGACCCAGCATAGCCAGTAAATAAATAAAATTATAGGAAATATTTAGCTATATGTTATAGGAAATGTCCCAAAGAAGAAAAGAAAGTTTTAGATAAAATTTTGTTGCAAAGGTTTGTTAAAGTACAAACCTTGAAGAAAAAAAACAACATGTATTTTGATGACAATTGGTACACTAGAAAGAAATGATCCTCAAATTTTTTTTATGTAAGGTTTAAGAATTACAGTGAGAAAGAATCTTTTCTAGTAACTTTTACTCGCAAATATTAAAAAAAATAAAGGAAGCAACACTTTTGTTGGTCTTGATCATCTTTGATTGTCTGAAGTAGATGACATTTCATGTGTTACAATAAACCAAACATTTTCAGCTGTAACTTATTAATAATTTTTACTGTAAAATAATACCAAAGCAAGCATCTGTATTATGCATGATCATATTCAACAGATATTATTTTCTTAGCTTTAAATTGGCTAAGATTTTCTCTTTTTTTTGTTTTGCAACAAAAATGGTATTTTGTGTGGGGTTCAGCTGATATTCATCAAACCAAAGTGGGGTTAAGATAATATCAGCTTATAATTAGCATCAGGAGTGTGAAAGGTGAGTGACTGATAGGAGACTGGGATTCCAGTTCCAATTTTGGTTACACAAACAATGAGCTATAGAGCAAGTCACTTAACCATTGGAGTCCCACGTAGGGCTAAGGTATTAAGATCCTTTCTGCTGCAAGTGATAGAAACAGGGACCAAGATGGTTTAGGGGAGGGGACTTACGTGGAGGTCCAGGGGTTGAGAGTCTGTGCATCCAATGCAGGGGATGGGGGTTCGATCCCTGGTAGGGGAACTAAGATCCTGCAAGCTGCTCAGTGTGGCCAAAAACTGTTTGTTTTTTTTAAAGATGGCTTAAGCAGTAAGGACAGTTGCCATCTCACATGACAAGGGAAGCTGGAGGCACAGCGGCTTTAAGGACAGTTGACTGAGGATCATCCAGGCCAAGTTCTGTCTGTCTCTCAGTTCTGCTATTCCGTTTCATTGCCATTCTCGGGCTGATGTGGGGATGAGAAGGCTGTAGCAGTTCCGTGTGTTCCATCCACACATAGCGACATCCAGGGGAGGACAAGAGATCTTTCCTTCCTGCGGCTTTCCTTAGACTGCTCTTCACGTGTCTTTGCTTCTTGTTGGCTAGGTGGGGTCACAGGCCCATTTACTGACTTACCTTACTGGCCCGAGGAGTGGGATGTTTCTTATGAGCTCAGACAAACCATTTGGGGTGGAATAGATGTCAATGCAGAGTTGACAAGCGTCCTCTCCATGACGGTCTCTTATGATGGTTGGAAAGCCCAGCAGGGGATGGACGCTTTGTAAATGGTAACACAATCTAACAATTCAAGGAGTAGTTGTTGCTTAAATATTCTATTTGTAGTTATCAGTTAACTAAGAATCCTATAATGAGAAAAGAGAATGCATTAGAATATCTAACATTTGTGCATCAGAAAAATATATCATCCTAGATTTTCTTTCCCTGAAAAATCTTTTAATATTTAAAACAGGTATTTAAGCAGAATTTGCTATGACTCATCACGCATAAGAAAGAAATAGAGGGACATCACACCTTATACTCATATTATAAGCTTCAGATTCCCATTAAAAATTTCTATGCCTTCACAGTCTTCAGATCAGAGATACACAGCTAGTCAGAGCAGCATAGGAACTGCTCAGGTAGACAATTTGGGATTTTAATTCCAGCTTCTCCACTTAATAATCCCAGATCTCCATGCAGACCAATTTATTTAACATTTAATTATTTCCTGAGCCTCAGTTTCATCATCTGTAAAATAAGGCTATTAATATTAATTCCACAGGGTTGGGGGGATTTCATGAAATAAATCTAAAAAGCATTCATTGCAGTCTCTATCAGAAAAACCAATGTGCAATCAATGGTAGTCATATAGAAGATGTTTTCAAATTATTAATATATTCCATATTTGATGTATTATTTAACGATAGGCCATCCCAGAAAAACTCAAGCCTCAACAAATTCAATAAATTCAAGTCATTGGATATTTAACAAGCAGCCACTGTGTGACAGACACTGTGCACCTTGACAGCACGTTATTACTTTATAATAATGGTTCATGCCTACTAATGCCTTTCACATTCTTCTGGCTTCCTCCACGCTGTGCAATCTGGATTCACAGTGTTACTTAATACATGAAGGCTGAAAGTGGAAATCATGAAAATACCTTTAACTGGCAGGAGTGGAGCAGTGGCAGGGGAAGGAGAGAGGTGAAAACTGAGTCTAAGACTCAATGAGGAGGGCCAACAACAAAAATAATGAGATGTAGTTCTATGATTCTGTGAACAGGCAGAGACAGGAGTGACTGCGAGTGTGCTTGGGTGTGTATATATACACACGAGCTGTATTTTCATACCCAAGATACTTTGGCTTTTATCTCAAAGTCAACTTTATGTGTGTTGGCCGCTCAGTCGTGTCCAACTCTTTGGACTGTAACCCACCAGGCTCCTCTGTCCATGAGATTTTCCAGGCAGGAATACTGGAGTGGGTTGCCATTTCCTTCTCCAGGGGATCTTCCTGATCCAGGGATTGAACCTGGGTCTCTTGCATTTCAGGCAGACTCTTTACCATCTGAGCTACCAGGGAAATATGTATAATTTACATACAACAAAATGCACCCGTTTTAGATAAATGTATACACAAGTGTTACCACCACCACAATCAACATTTAGGGAGGTTCCATCATTCCGGAAAGCTCCATAATGCATTTTTTTCCCATAGCCTTAGGTTCAGTTCAGTTCAGTCGCTCAGTCGTGTCTGACTTTTTTCGATCCCATGAACTGAAGCACACCAGGCCTCCCTGTCCATCACCAACTCCCGGAGCTTACCCAAACTTATGTCCATTGAGTCGGTGATGCCATCCAACCATCTCATCCTCTGTTGTCCTCTTCTCCTCCTGCCCTCAATCTTTTCCAGCATCAGGGTCTTTTCAAATGAGTCAGCTCTTTGCATCAGGTGGCCAAAGTATTGGAGCTTCAGCTTCAACATCAGTCCTTCCAATGAACACCCAGGACTAATCTCCTCTAGGATGGACTTGTTGGATCTCCTTGCAGCACAGGGGACTCTCAAAAGTCTTCTCCAACACCACAGTTCAAAAGCATCAATTCTTCTGTGCTCAGCTTTCTTTATCGTCCAACTCTCACATCCAAACATGACTACTGGAAAAACCATAGCCTTGGCTAGACGGACCTTTGTTGACAAAGTAATGTCTCTGCTTTTTAATATGCTGTCTAGGTTGGTCATAACTTTTCTTCCAAGGAGTAAGTGTCTTTTAATTTCATGGCTGCAGCCACCATCTGCAGTGATTTTGGAGCCCCCCAAAATAAAGTCAGCCACTGTTTCTACTGTTTCCCCATCAGGTAACCATTTTTATTTTTCCCCCCAAATGTATGTCTTTATTTATTTCTGACTTTAATTGGGGTGGGTTTTTTTTTTTTTTTAATTCTTCATTTATTTTATTTTTATTTTTTTTATATCCTTTTTTTTCTAATTTTATTTTATTTTTAAACTTTACATAATTGTATTAGTTTTGCCAAATATCAAAATGAATCCGCCACAGGTATACATGTGTTCCCCATCCCGAACCCTCCTCCCTCCTCCCTCCCCATACCATCCCTCTGGGCCGTCCCAGTGCACCAGCCCCAAGCATCCAGCATTGTGCATCGAACCTGGACTGGCAACTCGTTTCCTACATGATATTTTACATGTTTCATTGCCATTCTCCCAAATCTTCCCACCCTCTCCCTCTCCCACAGAGTCCATAAGACTGTTCTATACATCAGTGTCTCTTTTGCTGTCTCGTACACCGGGTTATTGTTACCATCTTTCTAAATTCCATATATATGCGTTAGTATACTGTATTTATGTTTTTCCTTCTGGCTTACTTCACTCTGTATAATAGGCTCCAGTTTCATCCACCTCATTAGAACTGATTCAAATGTATTCTTTTTAATGGCTGAGTAATACTCCATTGTGTATATGTACCACAGCTTTCTTATCCATTCATCTGCTGATGGACAGCTAGGTTGCTTCCATGTCTTGGCTATTATAAACAGTGCTGCGATGAACATTGGGGTACACGTGTCTCTTTCCCTTCTGGTTTCCTCAGTGTGTATGCCCAGCAGTGGGGTTGCTGGATCATAAGGCAGTTCTATTTCCAGTTTTTTAAGGAATCTCCACACTGTTCTCCATAGTGGCTGTACTAGTTTGCATTCCCACCAACAGTGTAAGAGGGTTCCCTTTTCTCCATACCCTCTCCAGCATTTATTATTTGTAGACTTTTGGATCGCAGCCATTCTGACTGGTGTGAAATGGTACCTCATAGTGGTTTTGATTTGCATTTCTCTGATAATGAGTGATGTTGAGCATCTTTTCATGTGTTTGTTAGCCATCTGTATGTCTTCTTTGGAGAAATGTCTATTTAGTTCTTTGGCCCATTTTTTGATTGGGTCGTTTATTTTTCTGGAGTTGAGCTGTAGGAGTTGCTTGTATATTTTTGAGATTAGTTGTTTGTCAGTTGCTTCATTTGCTATTATTTTCTCCCATTCTGAAGGTTGTCTTTTCACCTTGCTAATAGTTTCCTTTGATGTGCAGAAGCTTTTAAGGTTAATTAGGTCCCATTTGTTTATTTTTGCTTTTATTTCCAATATTCTGGGAGGTGGGTCATAGAGGATCCTGCTGTGATGTATGTCAGAGAGTGTTTTGCCTATGTTCTCCTCTAGGAGTTTTATAGTTTCTGGTCTTACATTTAGATCTTTAATCCATTTTGAGTTTATTTTTGTGTATGGTGTTAGAAAGTGGTTCAGTTTCATTCTTTTACAAGTGGTTGACCAGATTTCCCAGCACCACTTGTTAAAGAGATTGTCTTTAATTCATTGTATATTCTTGCCTCCTTTGTCAAAGATAAGGTGTCCATATGTGCGTGGATTTATCTCTGGGCTTTCTATTTTATTCCATTGATCAATATTTCTGTCTTTGTGCCAGTACCATACTGTCTTGATAACTGTGGCTTTGTAGTAGAGCCTGAAGTCAGGTAGGTTGATTCCTCCAGTTCCATTCTTCTTTCTCAAGATCGCTTTGGCTATTCGAGGTTTTTTTGTATTTCCATACAAATTGTGAAATTATTTGTTCTAGCTCTGTGAAGAATACTGTTGGTAGCTTGATAGGGATTGCGTTGAATCTATAAATTGCTTTGGGTAGTATACTCATTTTCACTATATTGATTCTTCCAATCCATGAACATGGTATATTTCTCCATCTATTAGTGTCCTCTTTGATTTCTTTCACCAGTGTTTTATAGTTTTCTATATATAGGTCTTTAGTTTCTTTAGGTAGATATATTCCTAAGTATTTTATTCTTTCCGTTGCAATGGTGAATGGAATTGTTTCCTTAATTTCTCTTTCTGTTTTCTCATTATTAGTGTATAGGAATGCAAGGGATTTCTGTGTGTTGATTTTATATCCTGCAACTTTACTATAGTCATTGATTATTTCTAGTTATTTTCTGGTGGAATCTTTAGGGTTTTCTGTGTAGAGGATCATGTCATCTGCAAATAGTGAGAGTTTTACTTCTTCTTTTCCAATTTGGATTCCTTTTATTTCTTTTTCTGCTCTGATTGCTGTGGCCAAAACTTCCAAAACTATGTTGAATAGTAATGGTGAAAGTGGGCACCCTTGTCTTGTTCCTGACTTCAGAGGAAATGCTTTCAATTTTTCCCCATTGAGGATAATGTTTGCTGTGGGTTTGTCATATATAGCTTTTATTATGTTGAGGTATGTTCCTTCTATTCCTGCTTTCTGGAGAGTTTTTATCATAAATGGATGTTGAATTTTGTCAAAGGCTTTCTCTGTATCTATTGAGATAATCATATGGTTTTTATTTTTCAATTTGTTAATGTGGTGTTAATGTGATTGATTTGGGGATATTGAAGAATCCTTGCATCCCTGGGATAAAGCCCACTTGATCATGGTGCATGATCTTTTTAATGTGTTGTTGGATTCTGATTGCTAGAATTTTGTTAAGGATTTTTGCATCTATGTTCATCAGTGATATTGGCCTGTAGTTTTCTTTTTTTGTGGAATCTTTGTCAGGTTTTGGTATTAGGGTGATGGTGGCCTCATAGAATGAGTTTGGAAGTTTACCTTCCTCTGCAATTTTCTGGAAGAGTTTGAGCAGGATAGGTGTTAGCTCTTCTCTAAATTTTTGGTAGAATTCAGCTGTGAAGCCGTCTGGACCGGGGCTTTTGTTTGCTGGAAGATTTTTGATTACAGTTTCAATTTCCATGCTTGTGATGGGTCTGTTAAGATTTCCTATTTCTTCCTGGTCCAGTTTTGGAAAGTTGTACTTTTCTAAGAATTTGTCCATTTCTTCCACGTTGTCCATTTTATTGGCATATAATTGTTGATAGTAGTCTCTTATGATCCTTTGTATTTCTGTGTTGTCTGTTGTGATCTCTCCATTTTCGTTTCTAATTTTGTTGATTTGATTTTTCTCCCTTTGTTTCTTGATGAGTCTGGCTAATGGTTTGTCAATTTTATTTATCCTTTCAAAGAACCAGCTTTTGGTTTTGTTGATTTTTGCTATGGCCTCTTTTGTTTCTTTTGCATTTATTTCTGCTCTAATTTTTAAGATTTCTTTCCTTCTACTAACCCTGGGGTTCTTCATTTCTTCCTTTTCTAGTTGCTTTAGGTGTAGAGTTAGGTTATTTATTTGACTTTTTTCTTGTTTCTTGAGGTGTGCCTGTATTGCTATGAACTTTCCCCTTAGGACTGCTTTTACCGTGTCCCACAGGTTTTGGGTTGTTGTGTTTTCATTTTCATTCATTTCTATTCAAATTTTGATTTCTTTTTTGGTTTCTTCTGTGATTTGTTGGTTATTCAGCAGTGTGTTGTTCAGCCTCCATGGGATGGGTTTTTTTGAAACGATTTTTTAGAACCATTTAGGTTTACAGCAAAATTAAGTAGAAGGTGCAGAGATTTCCCATACACATACTGCCTTCACTCATGCCCAGTCTCCTGAGCGGTCAATGTCCCCACCAAAATAGTGTGTTTTTTATAACTTGTGAGCCTCCACTGGCATATCACTATCACCTAAAGTCCACAGTTTACATTAGAATTCATGCCTGGTGTTATGAAAAAATGTATAAAGGCATGTATCCATCATTATAATATCATATGGGGCATTTTCACTACCCTAGAACTCCTCTGTGCTCCACCTCTCTCCCCTTGCCAGCCACAGGTCTTTTTCGTGACTCTGTAGTTTAACCTTTCCCCAAGTGTTATAAAGTTGGAATCCAATAGTATAGCCGTTAAAGTGCTGCACTCAATATGCCAGCAAATTTGGAAAACTCAGCAGTGGCCACAGGACTGAAAGAGGTCCGTTTTCACAAAAATTGTAAAGGATGGCAATGCCAAAGAATATTCAAAGTACCCCACAATTGCACTCATCTCACATGCCAGCAAAGTAATGCTCAAAATTGTCCAATTGAGGTTTCAACAGTCCGTGAACCAAGAACTTCCAAATGTTCAAGCTGGATTTAGAAAAGGCAGAGGAACCAGATATCAGATTGCCAACATCCATTGGATCATAGAAAAAGCAAGAGAGTTCCAGAAAAACATCTACTTCTGCTTTATTGACTATGCCAAAGCCTTTGACTGTGGAAGCAAAGAAGAACTGATGCTTTCGAACTATCGTGTTGGAGAAGACTCTTGAGAGTCCCTTGGACTGCAAGGATATCAAACCACTCAATCCTAAAGGACATCAATCCTGAATATTCATTGGAAGGACTGATGCTGAAGCTGCAACTCCAGTACTTTGGCCACATGATGCAAAGAACTGACTCATTGGAAAAGACCCTGATGCTGGGAAAGATTGAAGGCAGGAGGAGAAGGAGATGACAGAGGATGAGATGGTTGGATGGCATCACCAACTCAATGGACATAAGTTTGGGCAAGCTCCGGAAGATAGTGAAGGACAGGGAAGCCTGGCATGCTGCAGTCCATGGGGTCACAAAGAGTCAGACACGACTGAGCGACTGAGCATCAACAATAGTATGCAGCCTTTTCAGATTGGCTTCTTTTCACTTAGTAATATGCATTTAAGATCCCTCCATGCCTTTTCATTGCTTGCTAGCTCATTCCTTTTTAGCATTAACTAATATTCCATTGTCTGGAAGTACCACAGTGTGTTCATCTATTCACGTACTGAAGGATATCTTGGTTGCTTCCAACAGTAACTGTTCTTCCTGCATGGTTCCCAGATGGTGCTGAAGCACCCTGGGACACCACAGCAAACTCACCATGGACATTTACAATTTCTGAGAGAAACACAAGACTTCTGTTCAACACTACTATTATGAAGTTGTTTGGCCCTAACCTCTCAATGCAGTTAGTTATTTGGTCTTAGCGGGGCTTCCGTGGTGACTCAGTCAGTAAAGGATCCACTGGAGATGCAGAAGACCCAGGTTCCATCACTGCGTCAGGGAGATCCCCTGGATAAGGGAATGGCAACCCTCTCCAGTATTCTTGCCTGGGAAATCCCATGGACAGAGGAGCCTGGTGGGCTACAGTCCATGGGGTCATAAAGAGTCAGACACGACTTAGCGACTAAATCACCACATTTTGGCTTAGGTGCCATGAAAGAATTACTGAGACACTAATAGTATTTTCAAGGCTCTTCCATGTTTTCACATGTATCACTGTATCATTCCTTTATACTGCTGTGAAGTATTTTAATGTAACACCATTTATTTAAAGAAAGCTGCTGTGAACATTCATATATAGATCTTTGGAGTACATATGTTTTCATATTTCTTGGGTAGAAATCTAGAAGCAGAATTTCTGGGTCATATGTTAAGTGTGTGTTTAATTTTTTTAGAAACTGCCAAACTGTTTTCCAAAGCACAATTTTACACCTCCCGTTGCTCTACTTCTTTGCCAACATGGCATAGCCAGTCTTTTAATTTTAGCCATTCTAGTGGGTGTATGGTGTTAACTCATTGTGCTTTTAATTTGCATTTTCCCAGTGACTAATGATGTTGAGAATATTTTCATGTGCTTATTAGCCATTTGTATATCCTCTTTAGTGAAAGCATTTGAAATCTTCTGCCCATTAAAAAAAATTGATGAGTTTGACTTCTTATGAGTAAATTCTAAACATTTTATGTTCTTAAGACATGTCCAGTGTTTCTCCTGGTCTGCAGTTCACTTTTTCATTGTCTCAACCATTCCATTCAAAGGACAAAGGCTTTCAATTTTGATGAAGTCCACTTGTTAATACGCTGTGCCGTGTGCTTAGTCACTTAGTCGTGTCCCACTCTTTGTGACCCCATGGACTGTAGCCCTTCAGGGTCCTCCGTCCCGGGGATTTTCCAGGCCAGAATACTGGAGTAGTAGACTATCCCTTCTCCAGCAGATCTTCCCGACCCAGAAATTGAACCTGGTCTCCCGAATTGTAGGTGGATTCTTTACCAGCTGAGCTACCAGGGAAGCCCATTTATTAATATGTATTTTTAAAATACTTGTGCATTTCTATGCCCCAAGAGCTTTTTGTCTACCTTAAGACTAAAGAGATTTTCTATTTCTTTCCTAGATACTTTAGTTTTAGCTTTCACTTTTAGGTTTGTGATCCATTTGCGTTTATTTCTGTGTATGGTGTGAGGTAAGATTGGAGTTCCATTTTCTTCTCAGTGAATATCTAATTGTTCAAGCAGCATTTCTATAGGGAAGGACTATCTTTTGCCCATTAAAGAACCCTTGACATCTTTGTTAGATATTAATTCATCACACATATGCTGCTGTATTTCTGGACTCTATTCTTTTCCACTTGTCTTACAACTATCCCTTGCCAGTACCATACTGCTGATTACTATAGCTTTATAGTAGCCTTGAAATCTAGGTAATGTATGTCCTTCAACTTTGTTCTTCTTTTTCAAAATTGTTTTGGCTGAATTATAAGTCTTTTGCATTTTTATATAAACTGTAGAACCAATATGACGTTTCTACAGAAATCTGCTGGAATTGATAGGCTTTTCCTTGAGGCTGTCAGGCCAATTCATGATGTTTTTAAGCCTCATGAGTATTAAAAAAAAAGAATTTAAAGTATTAATGATACTGCCCCAACATAGGCAGAGATTAAAAGGACAGTAATAAAGTTAGAAGACAGCGTTTGTGAAGTAGGAAAAAACCCCACAGCTACGGGAGCCAAAATGCCCTGGATTTACATTGTCTTTTTTTCCCCAGTTTCTGATTGTGTGGCATTAGGGCAAGTGATCAGAGATGGATTTTGTAGTTTGCCACAAGGATTAAAGAAGACCTCACCAGCTACCTCCTGGATATTGGGACTCTTCACATTCAACACTTCCAAAAAGAAACCCCCTATTTTCCCTCTGAAACCAGCGTTCCTTTGCCGCTTTCTGTCTTAGTGACCTGACCCTTCTGCCTGCTGTCTACTCTAGCACGTAGGCACTCTGCCTAGCATCCTAGAATCTCTGGAACAGGTTGGTCACATTTTGATTTTCTCCCAACACAGAAACTGAAGTGAAAGTGTTGTTCAGTTGTGTCTGACTCTTTGTGACCCCATGGACTGTGGCCCGCCAGGCTCCTCTGTCCATGGAGTTCTCCAGGCAAGAATACTGGAGTGGGTAGCCATTCCCTTCTCCAGGGGATTTTCCCAACTCAGGGATCAAACCCAAGTTTCCTGCATTGCAGTGGATTCTTTACCCTCTGAGCCCATCAGTGTCTGTAAAACAGCTCAAAAGACATGGGTCAGTATATTATCTGTAGCCCCTGAGGAGGTCCTTGACTGCTTAAGGACTATGATTATTTTGTCTTGCTTGACTGTTTTCTTTCTGCATTTTCTTGCTTCTCTGATTAACTATATTCTTTAACTAGAGTTTTTCTACAGACAAAGGGCAGGCAGAGGACGCGGGGGTTGTTGGGGGGCGGGGGGGGTGGGGATTGTTCTGGGAAGGCCCCATGGAGCAGAATCAGTGGCGATGGTTGCACGACAGCATGAATGCAAGCCATACACTGTAAAATGCTAAATGTTATGTTATGTGTATTTTACCACAATGAAGAGTCCATAACAAATTTGGACTACAATAGGGAGATAATTTTTCCAGAAATATCAACATCTAGGTCCTCCCAGTGACCTTTTCTTACTCCTGCTCACCCTGCACTCTTTTTTCTTTTTCATTGGAGAAATATTTAGCTTTCTCCCATGTAATAACTCAGTATACAAACAGCCCACAGGCAGCCTCTGCTGACTTGAAAACAAGGATGTGGCTTATCCCAGTAATGCCTGGCTTTTTCTTGTCTGTCTTGAGTAGATTTGCCGAAGCTTCAGAGAGAAGCAGGCTTTCTGCTGATACCTGAGGCTTTCTCGGAACCACAGGGTTCAGCTTTAAAATGCCCTGTGAGCCTCCTGGCTCACTTTCCCTCAAGGGCAGAATTCTATGAGCTCTTTCTGGAGTCAGCATCAACCTCCACCGAAATCTTTTCTCCAACCTAGAGAGTTTCCTTGGCAACCAAGTGAATAGTCAGTCACTCACTTCTTACTAATTCTTGTTCAGTTTTGAACAGTTTGTCTTACTTGAAAAGAAACTGCATAAACTGCACTTCTGTTGTTGCTATTTAAAAAAAAAAAAAAACCAACAACAACAAAAAACCTAGGTTCCTGCCAGGCTTTTAAAGGGTCCATCCAAATTTCGCCTCTGAATGCCTGAACATACGGTCAACAGCCACACCAGTTGTACCTAGTATGTATCAGCCTTTATATTTGTTGCTGCTGTTCAGTGGCTAAGTCATGTCCAATTCTTTGTGACCCCATGGACTGCAGCATGCTAAGCTTGCCTGTCCCTCACCATCTCCCAGGTTTTACATAGAATCACTCACTTCATCTGTGTGACAATCCAGGACAGAGGTATAATTATTATTCTGATTTTACAGATGAGGAAATGGAAGCACGAGGTCAAGTACTTTGCCAGAGGTCAACAAGCAGTACCGTTTTTAGACTATATTGTAGAGTAATTTCTTCAAGCCTGTATGGGATCCTTGTATTTTACCAGAGGAGCCTCAGTGCAGAGGGCGGACTCTTAGTGATGGAGTAGCAGACACTGTTGGAAAAAATCCCTGATGCTGGGAAAGAATGAAGGGAAAAGGAGAAGAAGGTGGCAGAGGATGAGATGGTTTGATAGCATCATTGACTCAATGGACATGAGTTTGAGCAAACTCCAGGAGACAGTGAAGGAAAGGAGAGCCTGGCGTGCTGCAGTCCATGGGGTCGCAGAGTTGGACGTGATTTAGTGACTTAACAGCAACCACAGTAGCAGGCAGTGTTGCAGGTCCAGTCAGTCAGTTCAGTTTCTCAGTCATGTCTGACTCTTTGTGACCACGTGGACTATAGCACGCCAGGCCTCCCTGTCCATCACCAACTTCCGGGCCTTGCTCAAACTCATGTCCATAGAGTCAGTGATGCCATCTAACCATCTCATCCTCTGCTGTCCCCTTCTCCTTCTGCCTTTAATCTTTCCCAGCATCAGGGTCTTTTCCAATGAGTCAGTTCTTGGCATCAGGTGGTCAAAGTATTGGAGCTTCAGCTTCATCATCAGTCCTTTCAAAGAATATTCAGGACTGATTTCTTTTAGGATTGACTGGTTTGATCTCCTTGCAGTCCAAGGGACTCTAAAGAGTCTTCTCCAACACCACCGTTCGAAAGCATCAATTCTTTGCACTCAACCTTCTTTATGGTCCAACTCTCACATCCATATGTGACTACTGGAAAAACCATAGCTTTGACTAGATGGACCTTTTTTCGGCAAAGTAATGTCTCTGCTTTTTAATGTGCTGTCTAGGTTGGTCATAGCTTTACTTTCAAGGAGCAAGCGTCTTTTAATTTCATGGCTGCAGTCACCATCTGCAGTGATTTTGGAGCCCCCCAAAATAAGTCTCTCACTGTTTCTATTGTTTCCCCATCTATTTGCCATGAAGTGATGGGACCAGCTGCCATGAACTTTGTCTTTTGAATGTTGAGTTTTAAGCCAGCTTTTTCACTCTCCTCTTTCACTTTCATCAACAGGCTCTTTAGTTCTTTGTTTTCTGCCTTTAAGGTGGTGTCATCAGCTTATCTGAGGTTATTGATATTTCTCCCAGCAATCTTGATTCCAGCTGTGCTTGTTCTAGTGTTGCAGGTTAGGGGAGAGATTTGGGGGAAGAGATCCCTTCAGCAAAACTCCTCAGTGCCTGCCATCTGGGCACACAGAAAACCACAAGTAGAATGTCCCTGTTTTGACTGGCCTTGGCATATGACAGAGGGGTTTAAAAAGCACAGACTCCAGACTTCTCTGGTGGTCTGGTGGTGAAGACTCCACTGTTCAGTGCAACCATCCCTGATAGGGGAACTAAAATTCCACATGCTGTGCAGAGCGGCCAGTAAAATAAAAAATTAAAAATAAACAGCACAGACTCTGGGGTCAGGCAGAGCTGGGAACAGATCCTGCTTCAATCACTGAGCAAATGGCCACAGAGGTCCTTAGGCTGAGGCTGTCTGGGCCAAGAGGGAATTTTTCTGAGGACACGCCTGCCTGGACAGAATTTTGGATCCAATGAGGGTTTCTCAACCTTGGCCCTGTTGACAGAATTCTCTGTAGTGAAGGGCTGTCCCGCACACTGTAGGGTATGGAGCACTACCCCTGTCCTCCACGCACTAGAGGCCGACTGGACAAGCAGAAGTGTCTGTAGCCGAGGCCAGCTGTCCCCTGGGGAGGTGGGCGAGGTCATCTCCCCTCTAGATTAGATGACCTAAAGGTTCTTCCCATTCAGATAATATTTTGGGATTCTATCTCAGGCTGCTCCCCGCAGGTGGCGCTAGTGGTAAACAACCCACCTGTCAATGCAGGAGATGAGAGAGACTGAGGTTCAATCCCTGGGTCAGGAAGATCCCCTGGAGAAGGAAATGACAACCCTACTCCAGTATTCTTGCCTAGAGAATCCCATGGGCTGCAGCTGGTCGCAAAGAGTTGGACATGATGGAATTGACTTAGCATGTACACGCACACTCGCACAGGTTACCAACACATAGAGCTGTTTTGTAAAACATCACCCCATTCACACATTGGAATCAGAATTCAGAGCTACCAGCCAATCAGATTGCTGGAATTTGTCTTTTCTTCTCGGTGGGAACAACCTGCAGGACAGGCTTGTTCCTTTTCAGGCCACTCAAGCTAATTCTGTTTTTTTTTTTTTTTTTTTTTCTGGTTAAAAACAAAAGCTTATTTTGAGTAAATTTCTCAGTTACCCCAAAGTTCAAAGTTCCCATCAGGCTTCTCCCCCACTCCATGGTTTCTTCCCTCACCCTCCTCCCCTCTGAGAAATCCTCAAGGCAGGGAGAAGCTTCTGGAACACTGGGGCATCTGTGGCCGATGGCTGGTCCTCTGAGCTGGCCTGGGGAGATGTGTGTCTTGGGGGGACCTCATGGTATTTTTGTGTGTATGCTGATGGCTCCCGGGGAGCTTGGCTCCCTCTCTGTGGCCTGGGCACCTGGCCATAGCCTCCTCTTGGCTCTTAACTCTGGGCTGTCACCCCTGGCTTCTGCATCCCCTGGTTCCAGTCCAGATGACCCCTGGCAGGCACGATGATGGAATTCTCAGTTACTGCCTGGCCTCTGCAGGGCTACGGGAATGTCTCTGGCTGGCCACTGTGGTGGGCACAGTGTGGGTGGCTGTCTCAGGCCATTCTCGCTCCAGCCCTGCCCTCTCACCGTTCCTTGACCACGGCCCATTCCCTTCCCACCTCCTTCTTCCTACTCTGAGGCTGCCTCTTGCCGGGACTCCAGGAGAGGCGTGTGTTATAGTCCACCAGGCCTTTGGAGCCTCAATCTTGCTAGTACTCTTCCAGAGAAAAATGAAAACACAGCCATCTCAGTATTCATCTTGCGCAATGACAATTTGGAAGTATTTCGAGTTGGCTTTATAACTCCCTCTAATGCCCCGCTCCAATCAATTCTGTGAGCCCACAGGGACCACAATCCCAACTTTGCACCACTTATTGATCTCATTCCTTTCGAATCCTCACTGTCCTCTGTATCCAGCTAAACATCCGCCCTCATTTTGTTGTAAACACCCCAGGCCCTTCTCCTCTCCCATTTCATTGTATTTGGTTGATGTATGAGTCACAGTTCTCTAGAGAAGCAGAACCAACAGGCTGTGTGTTTATATAGAAAGAGGTTTATTTTAAGTAATTGACTCACATGATTGTAGAGACTGGCAGGTCCCAAATCGGCAGGGTGGCCTGGCTGGTGTTTCAGTTTAGGTCCAAAGGCAGTCTACAGGCAGAAATTCCTTCTTGCTTGCCTGGGAGAGGCCCATCTTCATGCTATTAAGACTTTCAACTGATTAGATGAGGCCCACCTCCTTATGGAGGACAATCTGCTTTACCAAAGTCCACCAAATTAAATGGAAATCTTTTTTTTTTTCCCCCAACACTCTCTCAGAGCCATTCAGAATGATGTTTGACCAAAAATCTGGGCACTGGAGCCCAGTCACACTGGCACATGTAACTCCCTGTCACAGTGGCTAAATCACAGTTGGCTTTATGTATATATCTGAGCCTGTCCCCACACAGCTGGAAGCAGCAGGGGCAGGAGACTTGCCTCACTGGAAATGGGTGATCAGTAACTCTCAGTGAAGTGTGGGGATTGGACTGTATTTCTCTAGTTCAGTCACTCCCCCTACTCGTAAAGGACTATTCATTGTCTGTTCCCCATTCTCAGCCTCTGTGTCTCAGAAAGAGGCCTCTGTGGATCCTCACCACTCCATCTGTCCACCGACAGGCTGCATCTGTGCTCTCACGCGCTCCTTCCCCCATCCTCCCGTGGGTGAAATGCCTCGGCTCCTGGCCAAGGCCAGCCCCTGCCTCCTGTGATGGATTTCCTCTTTCTCCTCTGCTCGAGGTCATTCTCCAACAGGTTCTTCCTCTCTCTGCTGATTCATCAGTTTTATCTTTCTTCATTCATTCTCGTTATGAATTCTTGACCTTGTTTGGAGCCCTACTCTATTTCTCTCCTTTTTTACAGTCCAGTTTTCATTTGTGCTGTCTGTAATCTCATTCCCGCATTCTCTTCATTTTTTTTTAATTGTGGTAAAATACACACAAATGTACCACTGTAGCCATGTGAAATTGTATGATTCAGTGACATGAAGTGTGTTCACAGTGTGGTGTGACTGTCACTGGTCTAGTTCCAAAACTTTTCATCATTGCAAATGCAAATCTTGTACCCATGAAGCAGTCACTCCCTTTTCCCCTGCTTCCCCCAGATTACCCCAGTCTCTGGTAACCACTAATATGCTTTCTGTCTCTATATATTGTTTATACTGGATATTTCATATAACTGGAATCATACAACATGTGGTTGCTTGTGACTGGTTTCTTTCAGTCATTGTAATGCTTTGAAGATTCATCTATGTTGGAGCATGTATCAGCGCTTCCTTCCTTTTTATGATGGAATAGTACTCCATTGTGTAGAGGCATCACACTTTGTTTATCCACTCATCTGTTGAAGGACTCCTGTGTTGTTTCCTCCCACTCTTTGTAAGCCCTTTCTAACAGGCTCTCACCCCCACCAGTCCACCCAAACTGCTCTCGTCGAGATCACTGATCCCCATGTTACCATCTCTCATGGTTGATCTCAGTTGTCTTTGGACTTGAACTACAAGCAGCAGCTGGTCTGCCAATGGCTCTCTCTTCTCAAATCACTTCTTGACTCGGTTGGCAGCACATGCTTTTTCCAGATTTTCCTTCTTCCTCTCTGGAATGTTCTATTCTGTCTCCTCTACTGTCCCTCTCCTCTGTTCTGTCCTCTTGATATTGGAATATGGTACCTGGACCTCTTTTCTATCAACTCTCACTAGCCCCATGGTTCTCAGTACCATTTGCATATGGATACCATTTGCGTACCTCATTTTATTGCACTTCAAAGACACTAGAGTTCTTTACAAATTGAAGGTTTATGGCAACATTGCATTGAGCAAGTCTATTGGCGCCGTTTTTCCAACAGCATTTGCTCACTTCATGTCCCTGTGTTATGTATTTGTAATTCTCGAGATATTTCAAATTTTTTCATCATTATCATCTTTCTTATGGTGATTGTGATCAGTCATCTCTGATGTTACTTTTGCAAAAATATTACGACTTGATGAACGCTAAGATGATGATCAGCAGTTTTTAGCAATAAAATCTTTTTAAAAATTAAATTAATTAATTAATTTAATTTACTTTATTTTTTATTTTTGTTTATTGGGCTGCATCAGGTTTAATTGCCCTGCCCTGTGGGATCTTAGTTCTCTGACCAGGGATTGAACCCACATCCCCTCTGTTGGAAGGCAGATTCTTAAATCACTGGACCACCAGGGAAGTCCATAAAATATTTTTTTCTTTCTTTCTCTTTAATTCCTTTTTGGCTCTCTTTTTTCTTCTATATTGTCTGGAACTTAGGAGTCCTTTTTCTATTCTTTTAGTGATTACCCCGGAGGTTCTAACATGTTCCTTATTTGCTAAAATTTCATACTACTTGTATGCTCTTTCCCAGTAACACAACTTAAAACACTTAGAATACCATGTATGATTATATTTAAAACGCTTCCTGACTTACATTGTTTAGTGTTTAGTATTAAGCAATAAAATATTTTTAATTAAGATATGTACTTTTTTTTGATGTAATGTAACTGCACACTTAATGGACTATAGTATAATATAAACATAACTTTTATATGCACTGGAAGCCAGAAAAATTCATGACTCACTTTGTCACAATATTGCAGTGGTCTGGAACCAAATTGAAATGTCTTCAAGTATGTCTATATTGATATGTGCAGAATTTTCTACTCCTACTTCTGTGTCCTATTTGCTGCTCATTATCCCTCTTGGGATGCCTAACAAGTATTTCAAACTTTAAAAATTTGTCTTAAGTATCAAAGTAACTGAGGTATTGGAACCACCCTTGACTTTACATTTCCTCTCCTGCTCTGTAATTAATCCATCGGCAAGTATCACTGGGTTCACCTTCGTTTGCATCCAGAATCCAAGCACTTATCCCCACGCCTACTGCTCCCTCTCCGACCCAAAGCGCCAACATCTGTTCCTCTGATTACTGAATAGTCTTCCTCCTGGACTGCCTGATTCCACTTGTTTTCTCTAGTCTAGTGTGAGTCACTTTGTTTGTTTGTTTTTATTAACACGTAAGTCATATCTGTCTCTCTTCTACCTGTCTCTCTTCTACTCTGAATGCTTCAATAGGTCCTAATCTTACTCAGAGTAAATGCCAACTCTTCATTGTGAGCCCTCTCCAAGTCCAGGCCAAGACAATGAATATCCTTGCCATCTTCGTGGGCCAACAGGCAGATTTTTTTTTTTTTTTCCCTTGGATCATCCCAGGACCTCAGATCCAACTCGTCAACTGGTCAGACCTAAGGCCTCCTCTCCTGTCTAGGTGTGGCATTAAAACATAAGTTTCTGGACTTCCTTGGTGGTCAGTGGTTCAGACTTTGCTCTTCCACTGCAGGGGGACGTGGGTTCAATCTCTGGTCAGAGAACTAAGATTCCACAGTGCAGCCAACAAATAGAGAGGAAAAAAAACACATAAATTCCTTAGTTACCAAAGCTTGTCACCTCTCTCACCCATATAGAGCAACCTCAGCATCGGTTCATGTTCACTATGTTGATTTTTGTTTCATTTTTGTCTTTTTTTTTCTGCCCCAAGGCTACCTATCCCTTACTTGCTTAGGAATTAGGCTGTGAATTTAGAAAGTTATTTGTCATATTTTGTTCAGCACGATCTGGTGCCTGGCAGTGGGAGGATATTGAAGTGATGCTCTTTGCGCTGTTGCTGGAAACAGAAGACCAGCATTGGCGGAAGAAATGGCAACCCACGAGAAATCCATGGACAGAGGAGCTTGGCGGGCTATGGTCCTTGAGGTCACAAAGAGTTGGACACGGCTGAGTGACAGAACGCACGCACGCATATGTTATAGAATTCCATTTTTTAAAGGCTAAATAACACTCCATTGTGTATATAGACTACATTTCGTTTATTCATTCACCTGTCAGTGGACTCTTGAGTTGCTTCCACCTTTTGGCTCTTCTGAGTAAAGCCTCAGTGAATACATGCGTACAAGTAACCCCAGTCCCTGTCTTTAATGTGTGGCTTTGTTGGTTAGGAAGCAAGCTGGGAAAGGATGGTGTAAACCTGACATAGGACCACAGTCTCATATTCAAAAACATGAGGTCAGATGTTCAGAATTTTTCTTTTGAGTTTAGAAGGATAATTCAGTTTACACGTGGTACATTATGTCATACCCACAGTATTATTCTAAACAGACTACAAATAGCCCCACATCACTTTCAGGTTTGGTTTTGCAACCAAATTTATTTGCCACAAATTTATTTCCAATTTCTTTTTTTAGAGCTTTTTAGATTTCAGAATTGTGGATAAGGAATTGTAGACATGTATCAAAGGTTATCAGTTTGTAGAGATTAAAAAAAAAATGTCTTCACTTCTAATCCGCACTGTCCCCTGCGTGTCGTTTTACTTCTGAAAGAATTTTGGGAGAATTAATCGGTCAATTGAAGGAAGAAAAGTGATTGAATTGAAAGAACCACTTAAGTACTTGGTAACTCAGTGGGGCTGGTCAAAGGACTTTCTGGGTACGCGGTGCTCAAGTCAACCGGAGCTGTGGAGAGGAGGATGTTTGATGAGACTGATGGGGGCGGGGGGACTTCCCTGGCAGTACAGCACATAGGCATCTGCCTACCAACGCAGGGGACATGGGTTTGATCCCTGGTCTGGGAAGATGCCACATGCTGTGGAACAACTAAGTCCAAGCAGCACAACTACCGAGCTTGTGCTCCAGAGCCATGGAGCCAAAACAAGAGAAGCCCTACTCACACAACTGGAGCAAGCCCCTGAGCAGCAATGACGACACAGTGCAACCAGGAATACACTGATAATATTAAAAAAAAACTGGGAGGAATGAAGCGCACCATATTAATTATTTGAAAATTAAAATTCAAAGCTGAGGCCAGAAATGTACTCACAGCTGTTTTTAAAGAAAGTTAAGCAGAATGTAATGAATGGTCCTTAGATTAGATGGGTAGGAGGCCTTCAGAAAATACTGATCCATTCATTTTGGATTTAACTACTTAGCTGGGATGGTTATACCACTTTTGAGAACTTATCCTTTGTGAAGCTTTGTGTTATGTACTTTTTAAAAAGGTAATGTAAAGAATTTATTTATTTATTTTTGGCTGTGTGGGTCTTCATTGCTGCTAGGGCTTTTCTCTAGTTGCGGCGAGTGGGGGCTGCTCTCCAGTTGTGGTACTCGGGGTTCCCATTGCGGTGGCCTTTCTTGCTGTGGAACACTGGCTCTAGGGCACATGGGCTTCAGTAGCTGTGGCACATGGCACAATAGTCACAGCTCCTGGGCTCTAGAGCACAGTCTCAGTAGTCGTGACCCATGGACTTATTTGCTCTGCAGCATGTGGGATCCTCCTGGATCAGGGATGGAACCCGTGTCTCCTGCATTGGAATATAGATTCTTTATCACTGAACCACCAAGGAAGCTATGTACTTTAAATACATTCCCTTATTTAATTCTTATAAATCTCTACACTGTGTATTTTCCTGTCCCCAAGATGGGCTGTGCAATTTGTGGGGCCCAGTGAAAAATGAAAATGTGGGACCCTTTGTTCAAAATGTATTAAGGATTTCAAGATAGCAGGAGCATTGTATTAAAGCAAGCTCAGGGCCCTTCTCAGAATGAAGTCTTATGTACCAGCACTGACTGGAAGCTGGGTGTTACTGTCCCCATTTTTCATATGGGGACACTGAGACATGGAGAGGCCATGCCTTGCCTTTGGTCAGACAGCTCTGACCCTAAATGCTAAAAGACAAGGGGACTTACTGGTTATTGTATCTGCATTTCAGCTCAGGGTAGATGCTCAGTGAGTATTATGGAATGGCAATCAAGACAACTCAGCAAATGCTAAGGAGTGCCTAGAACTTTTGGAGGTGTTGTTAAGAGCATGAGAGAATGAGCTAAAATCTGATAATATACACTAATTGTTCTCACTGTGCTGTGCTTAGTCCCTCACTTGTGTCCAGCTTTTTGTGACCCTATGCTCTACAGCTTGCCAGGCTCTTCTGTCCATGGGTGTTCTCCAGGCGGGAATACTGGAGTGGGTTGCCATGCCCTCCACCAGGGGATCTTCCCCGCCAGGGATTGAACCCAGGTTTCCCGCATTGCAGGCGGATTCTTTACTGTCTGAGCTACAGGGAAGCCCAATTGTTCATGCTAGCAAATGCCTATAAATATATAGGAAACACTTGTACTGACTCCCCCCACCTCCCCACTAGGCTTTGTGGGGGGTCTGTTTAATTCCTCTGCTAGGGTAATGTGAACCATCTTACTTGTGAAGATTTCTCATTAAACAACTATTTGCCTAATTGGGGTAAATCAGCTAAATGCTAATTAGTATCTTTCAAAGAGTTAAAAATAGATCTCTAATCACTCACATTATCGCTGAGCACAGAGAGCAGGAGGGAAGCGTGCTTTCAGAGCCTCCGTCTTATTTAATGTTTTACAGACTCGGCGCAAAACCCCACATGCCAGTTGCATGGCAGTAGCTGACACATAGCTGAGATGCTTGAACGTGGTGGCTTTCCAGAGGCTGTTGTCATGAGAAACTCAGTCATTAGCGGCTATAATTGTGCTTGTGCGACTCTGACAAAGAATTTCCTCCACAACTATGTGGCTAGAATCACGCTAGTGAAATTCAAGTGACAGCTGAAGACAACAAGATTGGAATGAGAATGGCCAAAGTTATGACAAATAGTTACGCTCATGACAAAGTGGCCCGGGGACGGGCTTTGGCAGACGGCACATTTGGACTCCTGGGCTCTTCTTCTGCAAGATTCCCGAGAGGATGTTTCTGTGACAGCTGACACGTCCAGCTGATCTTCCATCTGAGACTGTGGCTTCTCTGGTCTAAAATTAAAGCCATTCTTTTGCTTGCTACTGACACAGATGTTCTGCAACATCTTAAAGATCGCTTAGTGGCCTAAATGATGGAATAGGGGGTCTAAATGATGGAATGGGGGGGTTACATCATCTCCTTCTAACAATAGGTAGGGAAGGAGCTGGTTGGGGTCAGCACCTCAGTGATGTCAGCAGAGGTCCCCAACTCTTCTCATATTTCCACTCCGCCATCCTGAGCATGTTGGGTTTCATCCTCACCTTTGTTCTCTCAAAGTACAAGACATCATTTCTTCATGAAATGGTGTCTAGGTACAAGTAAGTTTATTATTCTGAGTATTCCTCATTCTGCGTGCATGCTAAATAGCTTCAGTTGTGTCCAATTCTTTGTAAACCTATGGACCATAGCCTGCCAGGCTCTTCTGTCCTTAGGATTCTCCAGGCAAGAATACTAGAGTGGGTTGCCATGCCCTCCTCCAGGGGATCTTCTCCATCCAGGGATCAAACCTGTATCTCTTTATTCTGGGTTCTCCCAAAAGCACAGTCTGATACCACTTATTTGGGGGAAGATTGAGAGACTGGGGACACGAGGCAGGGAAGGAGGAGAAACCAATACAAGAGCATGTTGTTGAGCTGCTAAGTTCTGGTGAGATCTACTGGGAGGTAGGTAGAGGGTGGCCAGGATTGCTTATCTGGAAGCCGAGGCTCTTGGAGCCTTTATCCAGTGCTCCTGGTTTCCAGTGGCTGGGAGGGCTGTGAAAGGAGGGATGTGTGGTGGCAGGAGAGGCAAAGGAGAAGACTCAAAGGCCAGGAGGTAAAGCCGCTCAGTGTGTGGGCCTGCTGTGGGATGCTGTCAACTCGGGGTGAGTAGGAGTTCCTAAGCATGCTTGCCTAGCACCCTGTGGTGCCTGGGCTGAAATTAAAGCTCAGTAGTTGAGAGTCCCTTGGACTGCAAGGAGCTCCAACCAGTCCATCCTAAAGGAAATCAGTCCTGAATATTCACTGGAAGGACTGATGTTGAAGCTGAAACTCCAATACTTTGACCACCTGATGCAAAGAACTGACTCATTGGAAAAGACCCTGATGCTGGGAAGATTGAAGGCAAGAGGAGAAGGGGACAACAGAGAATGAGATGGTTGGATGGCATCACTGACTCAATGAATATGAGTTTGAGTAAACTCTGGGAGTTGGTGATAGACAGGGAGGCCTGGCATGCTGTAGTCCATGGGGTCGCAAAGAGTCGGACACAGCTCCGCGACTGAACTGAACTGAGGATGTGCTGCTTTGTTATCTGAAGCTAGGAGGGCTAGTTCTCCTCCCTTCTTCCTATCCTGCTCCCACAGATAAGGTTGACTAGCCAAAAACACCTCACTGTCCCAGGACCAGGCCCTGCTGCTGCTTATCCCTGAGACAGAGCTTCAGTTTCCTGCCAGATCACAGACTTATCCAAACAAGCCTATCCTATCCTCCTGGGAGAACCACGGGGCACCCCACCCTTTTGCTACTACAAAGCCTGCCTCCCACGCTCCTGCTTATTCACTCCATTCCTAAGCACAGCCCTCCGCACCCAGCATGGTATGCTGTTTCCTATCCCCTCCCCAGGCCTGAGTATATGTGACTATAAACTGCTGTTGATCTCATCTGTCAAGTGTTTGGCCATTCCCAGAACCCTAGAGTAGGAATCCCTTCCTCACCACTACTGTGCAAATGAGGAGCTCAAACAACCATAACTAAGAACATCCACCACTGGGACTTCCCTGGTCCAGTGCTTGAGAATCTGTCTTCCAAAACGCAGGGGACATGGGTTTGATCCCTATTTGGGGAACTAAGATACCACAGGTTTCAGGGCAACTAAGTCCATGCACCGCAACTAGAGAGCCTGTGAGCTCTAGAGCCTGTGATCCACAGGAGAAGTCCATGAGCCACAACTAGAAAGAAGCCCTCATGTGCCCCAATTCTCCAAGCCAGGCTTCAACAGTACATGAACTGAGAAATTCCAGATGTTCACGCTGGATTTAGAAAAGCCAGAGGAACCAGAGATCAAATTGCCAACATAAGTTGGGCCATTGAAAAAGCAAGAGAGTTCAGAAAAACTTTATTGTCTACACCAAAGCCTTTGACTGTGTGGATCACAACAAATTGTGGAAAATTCTTAAAGAGTTGGGAATACCAGACCACCTTACCTGCCTCCTGAGAAATCTGTAGGCAGGTCAAAAAGCAACAGTTAGAACTGGACGTGGAACAATAGACTGGCTCCAAATCGGGAAAGGAGTGTCAAGGCTGTATATTGTCACCCTACTTATTTAACTTATATGCAGAGTACATCATGCGAAATGCCAGGCTAGATGAAGCACAAGCTGAAATCAAGATTGCAGGGAGAAAAACCAATAACCTCAGATAAACAGAGACACCACCCTTATGGCAGAAAGTGAAGAACTAAAGAGCCTCTTGATGAAAGTGAAAGAGGAGAGTGAAAAAGTTGGCTTAAAACTCAACATTCAGAAAATGAAGATCATGGCATCTGATTCCATCTATTTCATGGCAAATAGATGGGGAAACTATGGAAACAGTGACAGACTTTAGTTTTTTGGGCTCCACAATCACTGCAGATGGTGACTGAAGCCATGAAATTAAAAGATGCTTGCTCCTTGGAAGAACAGCTATGACCAACCTAGGCAGCATATTACAAAGCAGAGAGATTTCTTTGCCAACAAAGGTCCATCTAGCCAAAGCTATGGTTTTTCCAGTAGCCGTATATGAATGTGAGAGTTGGATGGTAAAGAAAGCTGAGCACCGAAGAATTGATGCTTTTGAATTGTGGTGTTGGAGAAGACTCTTGAGAGTCCCTTGGACTGCAAGGAGATCCAGTCACTCCTAAAGGAAATCAGTCCTGAATATTCATTGGAAGGACTGATGCTGAAGCTTAAGCTCCAATCCTTTGGCCATCTGATGTGAAGAACTGACTCATTGGAAAAGACCCTGATGCTGGGAAAGATTGAAGGCAGGAGGAGAAGGGGATGACAGAGGATGAGGTGGTTGGATGGCATCACTGACTCAATAGACATGAGTTTGAGCAAGCTCTTGGAGTTGGTGATGGACAGGGAAGCCTCGAGTGCTGCAGTCCGTGGGGTCACAAAGAGTCAGACATGACTGAGCAACTGAACTGAACTGAACTGAACTGCCAAAACTAGAGAAAGCCTGTGTGCTGCAGCAAAGAGCCTGCATGCTGCAATGAAGACCCAATGCAGACAACCCCCGCCCCAAACCACCACCCTCCCAAAAAAAATGGAGCAGGCTCCAGTAGTGTCTCACTGGACAGAACTGAGTCACCTGCCTCTCTCTGAACCAATCCCTGGCAAATGACAATGATATTAAGATGACTGATTGGAGACCCATCAGAGTTAGTCCTCTGTGGTGGGTGGGGTAGGACCCACTTCCCATGGGCACATTTTCACTCAGTGCCTGAATGAAATCAGGGTTCTGTTGGGTTCTCTTAGAACAAAATAAGGGAGAAATGGTTGTTAGGTAGACAATCAGCTCTGTCTACTCTCTAGATGGTGGAGGAACCATTCAAGGGTATAGGGGACAGAAATGGTACCATCTCTACTAGGCTTCCCCTGGTGGCTCAGATGGTAAAGAATTTGCCTGCAATGCAGGAGACCGGGGTTCAATCCCTGGGTCAGGAAGATCTCCTGGAGAATGAAGGGCTACCCACTCCAGTATTCTTGCCTGGAGAATTCCATGGACAGAGGAGACTGGCAGACTACAGTCCATGGGGTCACAGAGAGTCAGACACAACTGAGCGACTTTCAGTTTCTATACTGAAACTGAAACACTTTCACTTTTCTATACTAGCTTTTAACTCTGGTGACAGTGTGAAAAAAGAAAATAAAAAGGCCAGAGACTGGGGCAGGCGCACTGATCCTCCCTAGAGTGGGGACAGTGGATGTAGCAAATGGCAGTCACGTGGGATGTTGACATCTGAGGAGGGGAAAGTCCCAGGAGTGACCATTGCAAGAGACCAGGAGGCTCACTGGGTCTCTGTCAGGGTTCTCAGCAGTCACCCATAGCCCTCCCAGGGATTCTGACTGGGAAGCTCTGGGGTGAGGTCCCAAAATGTGCACTTTTAACTCATACCTGCAGGTGTCGAAGTAGGGGGTTGGTACCCACATGCTGAGTGTCTCTCCCTCCAACGAGTGAAAACCCTTAGGCTGGAATTACTGCACATACCCCAGCAGGAGTGGCAGGTCATCTTCACTCTTCCCAGAGTTTCTTTGTTGAGCCACCACTAGACACCAGGATTCTGTGTCCCTGAGCTGGTGAGTCAGGAAGCTGTATCAGCACAGGCTTGTGGTCTCAATGACAAACCTCTTAGTCACACTGGAGCTCTCTTCATTTTCCCCTGATGGCTCCTCTATGGAGACCTTCATCTCTGAAATCTACCTGATATTCATAGCTGACTTTCACATACCAGGTTGCTATCGTGTACCTTCCTATTGGCTAACTTGGCTTGAGTCAACATCATGCCATGCACAAGATGCCTCCTTCACTGATTTTGTGAGTATTTATTGAGGAGCTGTGTGCCAGACGTTGTTCTAGGCTTTGGGGATCTGACTTGGAAACAAGTGGGCAGAGTCCTCACTCTCATGAGACTTTACGACATGAGTCACACAGTAAACAAAACGTGCACAGTCTCATGGGTTGAACTGTGGCCCTCACTGAAAAACAATTACATCCAAACCCTAACCCCTGGGGCCTGCGAATGAGACCTTACTTGGAAATAAGGCCTTTACAGTTTTAATTAAGTGAAGGATCTCAAGATGACATCATCCATCACTAAATCCAATGAGGGCTTCCTAGGTGGCACAGTGGTAACAACCTGCCTGCCAGTGCAGGAGACGCAAGAGACACGGGTTTGATCCCTGGGTCAAGAAGTTCCCCTGGAGGAGGAAATGGCAACCTGCTCTAGGGAAATCCATGGACAGGGGAGCCTGGTGAGCTACAGTGCCTGGGGTCACAAAGAGTTGGACATGACTGAGCACACAGGCATGCATGCTAAATCCAATGACCGATGTCTTCATAAGGGAAAGGGGAGTTTCGAGAAGAAGAAACAGCTGGAAGGAAGCAATATGAACACAGAGGCAGAGACTGGAGTGATGCTGCTGCAAGTCAAGGAATATACCTGGACCCACCAGAAGCTGGAAGAGATAGGAAGGATTCTCCCCTAGAGACTTTGGAAGGAGTGCAGCCCTGCCGACACCTTGATTTAGGACTTTTGGCCACCAGAATTGTGATAGCATAAAAACCTCTGTCCTTTAAGCCAGCCAACTTGTGACTGTGTGTTATGACAGCCCCAGGAAACAAATACCCATAGTAAGTCAGGTAGTAGTGAGAGCTGGGGAGGAAAATCTGTTCAGTTCAGTTCAGTTCAGTCACTCAGTTGTGTCCGACTCTTTGTGACCCCCTGGACTGCAGCACGCCAGGCCTCCCTGTCCATCACCAACTCCTGGAGTTTGCTCAAACTCATGTCCATCAAGTTGGTGATGCCATCCAACCATCTCATCCTCTGTTGTCCCCTTCTCCTCCCGCCTTCAATCTTTCCCAGCATCAGGGTCTTTTCCAATGAGTCAGTTCTTTGCATCAGGTGGCCAAAGCATTGGAGCTTCAGCTTCAGCATCAGAGGAAAATAAACCAGGGTAAAGGGATGGAGAAGCTGGGAGGGTGGAGGAGATGCTGCTCCGGGCAGAGTGACACACTGGTCCTCGCTTGTCCTTGTATCTGTTTCTCTGATCACCACCACCTCCTGGCCTCTCCTTGTTTTTCTCCCAGCTGTGTTCTCAGACCTTGGCTTCTGATCTCACCTTACACTCATCTGAGGATGGCAGCTCAGTGGGGACTCTGTTTACTCTCTGCAGAAAATCAGTAGCTTCGTTGAGGGTAGGGGCGGGGTCACACACTCAGATGAGGGTGAAGGACCACGTGAAGGGCAGGGGCCCCTTCCCCCATCTTGGAGCTGCTGCCCTGCATCTGCTGATTGGGGCCACGAGGGGTTGGGGTTAGCAGTGCCAGATCTTCTGGTTTCTTAAATGAATTGTTTTCTTTCTTAACAGAACTCTCTCTCTCTTTTTTAGGGGGTATTTACTTAAAAAAATTTCAAGTGTGGGGACTTACCTGATAGTCCAGTGGCTAAGAGTCTATGCTCCCAAGGCAGGGGGCCTGGGTTCGATACCTGGTCAGAGAACTAGATCCCACATGTTGCAACTAAAGATCCCACGTGCCACAATTAAGACCTGGAGCAGTTAAAAAACAAACAACAACAACAAAAAAACAACAAAAAAACAGGTGAAATCAAAATAGCACAAGTTAAACATGTGGAAGTGGACAATTCAGTGGCCTTTAATTCCTTTACAATATTGTGTAACCACCACCTCTTTCTAGTTACCAATGTTCATCTTCTGAAAATGAAATCCCACACCCACTGGGGAGTCAGTCCCTGTTTCCCCCACCTCCAGCTCCTGGTAACCGCCAATCTGAGTTCCATTTCTATGGATATACCTATTCTGGATCTTTCATGTAAATAGGATTGTGCAATTAAATGTCAACAACAAACAGCAACAATGACAGTTACCTTGTGGATGGTTGGCCTGGCCCTTAGACATTCCCTGACCTCTGGCTGTGACAGGTGGCCCCTCATATCAAAATGAGGCGTTCCTTTGGCAGCTGTCTTGGTGGCCTTTTAGGATGCTGATAACACCAGGCTGGGGAGTGGTCCAGAAGCTCTGGGTAGTGGTGGGTCGGTGGTCCTGGGTGGGTGGTTTTGGGGGATGTGCTCTGATTCCACTATGGTCCCCAAGAGGAATGGTGACTGTGACCAGTGGCACTGGGAAGGCAGCCCTTGCCTTCATGAGAGTTCTAAGGGCTTAGAAAGGATGCTCCCCTCTTCTCGATGGTTCTAACATGCTGCTTGGTGAGGGAGTTGGTCCTGAAATGATGCCCAAACAGGAGGCGCGTGGAGGGAAAATGGGCTCAGGTCCCATGGCCATAAGAATCCCTGTGTTCAAGAATTCCCCTTGCCAACCTGGAATTCTGCTCCGGAGGACAAAATGTGGACTGGTTGGTCGTTTTCCCTCAGGGGAGGTGAGGTCATACTCTTCAGTTAGAGAGAGGAAAAAATGAGATGCGAGTGTTGGAGGGCTGTGTTCATTCTTTCCCAGAGTCATTCATTCCTTTAGGGAAGGGTACCCAGAGAGATGAAGATATGTTACCTGTCAGCCCTCGGATTTATTAGGGGTCAGATTAAAAAAAAATAGTGTTACCAAGTGTTAACAATAGGAACCATGGGGATCAAAGTAGGAAAAGACAGATTTTAACCAGGCAAAAGGGAAGTGGGAGGTATAAAAAGTTGAATGTACTCCCCAGGTCACTCACTGCCCATGGTCCTGGGACTCCTCTCTGTCCAGAGCGAGGATGGGCAGTTGGGTGTGGAGAGTGGGGTGAATCCATTCTCCCCAGTTCTGGCAGTTTCTGCCCCAACGGGGATGGGAGGTGGGGGGTGGTGGGCAGGTGGGAGGGGTGGGCTTTATCGAATTCCTTCGCCCCCAGGGACCACTTTTTCTCATTTGCACAAAAGCGCGGTCTGAACCAGGCTCCCTGCTTTGCCTAATTCTTTCGTTTCTGCTTTGGAGTTCAACTTCGCAGTGCCTTGTTGTGGTTGGAACATGAGTATATACAGGAACGGGGCTTATTATGGTTGGAAATGATCCTTCTCCAACCAGCTTATTAAAAACACAGCTCCTTCTCTCCTGGCTGGAGTGGTCTAGGCGTGGTGCTGCCCCCCTCAGAGCAAGGGATGAGATGGTGATTCACTTCGGCTCTTTTCCAACGTCTAATTCAATGAATTCGGTTTGCTTCAGAGCCCCGTGAGTCATTTTCCCTGCTCAGTGACTTGCATCACAGGGGGTGGGGGGATGGGGGCTGAGATAACCAAGAACGCAGGGAGCCAATGGGTAGGTTTTTTTGGAAAGAAACTTCGTGACTTTCACCGACCTGGGGGAGATCCAGACTGTGGAAAAACATAGCCATTTAAGAATACGGTTCTTGGAACAAGGGAAAATATCCTCCAGCAGTGCTGTAATTTTTCACCTTCTCACATTTCACTTTTGTTTAAGAAAGACGTCTGACATCACCGGGAGGATCTGCCGTGTCAGAAATACTGCGGATGACTCTGTGAACAGCTGCAGCCTTTGTGCTGGGCTCATCGCTCCGTGTGGGTAGCTGTCGTGTCCACTGAGTCATTCCCCACCCCACCCAGTCCACTCGGCTCTTCTGCATTCCTGGCCCTGCATCGTGCGATGTATCTTTAGAAGAGGCCACATGCATCTTAATTAACAGCAGAAGGTAAACTGGAATAATGTGAGAAAAGACCTTGCGTCTCTGGGTGTGATTAAATGTGTGTAAAGACAGAGGAGAAAGCAGATGTTATGTCTTGTTTCTTTTTTCAAACTGGAGTTGAACCCTCACAAAGCTGCTGGGTGTCAGAAATGGAAACGGTGAAATTATGAAAGGAACCTCCCAGCTGTGCTTTCACAGGCAGCTTCTCTTTAACAGTGTTTGATAACTTCCAAAGGAAAAATTATTTTAATGGGTGACATTTCAAATCAATCTGTTGAAAGGCTATTTGTCTGAAATACAAATTTGCCAGGATCTTCTCTGTGTATGTGTGTGTGTATATGAACTGCTGAAGGAAAGACGGGAGGGCTGGTTTGTTTCACTGTGAATATTTCTTAGCCTGGTCCTTGGCTGTTTATTCACTTGGGCTTCCCAGGTGGCGCTAGTGATTAAGAACCAGCCTGCCAATGCAGGAGACATAAGAGATGAGGGTTTCGATTCTTGGGAAGATCCCCTGGAGGAGGGCATGATAATCCACTGCAGTATTCTTGCCTGGAGAATCCCATGGACAGAGGAGCCTGGTGGGCCACAGTCCATAGAGTAGCAAAAAGTCAGACCCGACTGAAGCAACTTCACAGGCACATGAAGAGAGGAAACGACAAAATGAACTTGAGGCATACTCTGGTTATCTTTTGCTGCGTATCAAACTGTCCCCAAACTTGCCATTTTAAAATGATTTTGTGGGTGAGGAATTTGGGCAGGGTTCAGCTGTGCAATTATTCTGTTCCAAGTGGCATTCCTTGAGGCTGCTCGGTGGTGTTCAGCTAGCAGATGGGCTTCAGGGGTTCAAGACAGCTTCACTTACGAGTCTGGCACCTCATTGGGGGGTGCCTGGAAGACTGGACCCTGTTGGGCCAGTCAACTGGGGTGCCAACACTAGATCCCCCAGCAGGGCATCTCAGGGCACCCAGAGACCAAGCTCACATGTCAAGCTTCCACAGTCTATGCTGGGAAATCAAGAAACATCACTTTGCTATCCTAGTTCCTGACCCGGATCACAGGCCAGCCAGATTCAAGAGAAGTGGCAATAGTTCCCGCCTTTCAGTAGGAGGATGCCCAGAGAAGTTTTGGCTTTCTTTAATGCACTGTATGACGTGAGAGAGACTTTTCAGCCAGGCTTTCAGGAATGCTTAAAAATTGCTAGACTTTACCTGGATTAGCTCCTTTGGTGACCCGCATAGCAGCTGTTGAAAACCTTTTCCAATTGTTTCTCTCAAGCTTTTAAAACCCAGCAGGATCCTATGGGGCCTTCCTGGGACAGACCAGCCCCACCACACACATACACACACACACACACAGACACACACACAGTGTCTGCTGTCTGCTTCTAACCTGTAGAAAAACTTTAGCCAAATAATAAATTTAATCAGGAGAAAAGAACAAGAGAATGCAGAAGCAAAGGAAAACAGTCAAACAGGACCAAATAATGGGGCTTCCCTTGCCTCAGAAGGTAAAGAATCTGCCTGCCTGCCGATGCAGGAGACCTGGGTTCAGTCCCTGGGTTGGGAAGATCTCCTGGAGAAGAGAATGGCAACCTGCTCCAGTATTCTTGCCTGGAGAGCTCCATGGACAGAGGAGCTTGGTAGGTTATAGTCCACGCGGTCCCAGAGAGTCAGACACGACTGAGCAACTAACACATACAAGACCAAATAATAATAGTTTAGCCATTAAGCAAAGGCAAGGATCTATAGTGTCTCCTCGAGGGCTACAGATAATATCCGGAGCCATACCCTTTAAGCTGTTGTGTAGATACAGCCCAGCACCTCCGGACTAAAAAGATGTTCTTATTACTACTTTCCTGATAAAACATGGGACCATCGTGTGTGTGTGCTCAGTCACTCAGTCATGTCTGACTCTGCAATCCCATGAACTATATATAGCCTACCAGGTTCCTCTGTCCATGGGATTTCCCAGGCAAGAATACTGGATTCGGTTGCCATTTCCTTCTCCAGGGATCTTCCTGACCCAAGGATCAAATCTGCATCTCCTGTGTCTCCTGCACTGCAGGCAGATTCTTTACCCACTGACCTACTACTTTCCTGATAAAACATGGACCTTCAGAGTGGATAAAAACCTGGGTTCAAAAATCATTGTTTACCATCCTTAAGAGTTTGAGCAAGTTACTCAACCACTCTAACCCTCCATGGCCTTATCTGTAAAAAAGTGGTAATAATACCGAAATCACTTTGGTGTTGTTGATAGATGTGTATGAAAATGCTTAATATAAACCTGGGTAAATATAATTTAAAATGTAGCTATCTTTGTGCCCCATTTTTTCCAAACTTGTTTTAACATGGGCTATTTTCCTGACACTGACATTTATTAGAACAAATCACTAAAACTTTGAGACTTTTAATTATTTACTGAGTTGAAGAGATGATTAAATAAAATGATGCTGGTGAAACCCTTTGTGGCCGTCAAGTGCATTATAAAGATGAATAACACAGCAACACTATCAGCATCACAACCAACTCATAATTGCTGTGTGTTCTGCATGGTCAAAAGTCATCACCCATTTCTCTTCTCATCATTTATTTTCATGGTGCCCCAAAGTTGCAGATACTACAGAGTGAGCAAACAGAGGAAAGAAACTTTATTAAAGGTGGAAAAAGGCAACCAGCTACATTCACAATAATTTATGGAGTCTAAGCATTTGTGTATAATTCACTATTATAATAAAATAAAACCCAACCAAGTTGATCTGACACATCTAATGATATACATAATCCTTGCTTTTGCTGCATGGTAATTAGGCATAAAAAGTAAGATTTCACATAAATAACTGTAATTAGTATCACTTGGAAGCCACCAAAGCAAAATTTTAATCTATCTTTTATTTTTTTTCTAGTACCCATGATTAGCTACAAGGCTAACAATTTCCCCCGACAACCTGTACTGTTTGATTCTTTCATTCATTCATTCACTCATTCTTTAATTCATCAAACATTTATTAGGGATTCCCAGGTGGTGCTAGTGGTAAAGAACCTGCGTGCCAATGCAGGAGGCATAAGAGACTCAGGTTCGATCCTTGGATCAGGAAGATACCTTGGAGAAAGAAATGGCAAACTATTCTGGTATTCTTACTTGGAGAATCCATGGACAGAGGAGCCTGGTGGGCTATGTCCATGGGGTCGCAGCGTCAGACACGACTGACATGACTTAGCTCAAACACATGCACCATATGCCAGGCAGGGTGCTAAGTAAGTAGAAATAGCCAGTCATGGATGGACAGATGAGACAAAGGGGTGATTTCAATAGTGTTAACCCTCCTACAGTGGGAGCTGAGCACTATGAGAGCACAAAAGGGACACAGAATCTAGTTTTGGGGTTCCACTGAGGACTCTCTGGAGGAGATGGTGGCCAAAGGAGTCGGGAGGGGCCAGATCAGGAAAAGAGCATGTTTAGCACGTGTGGTCCGAGAAGTGGAAATAGTCAGGAAACAGACCTGGTGTCTTACTGCATATTGGGGCCAAGGAAGCAGGGGAGCCAAGGAGGATACCCAGATTTGGGGTTCTGAAAGAGGTGTCTCCTCTGAGACAGGATGGAGGAGGAGCAGCTTTGTGGGGCAGACGTTTGTCATGAGCAGGTTAAGTGAGTTTGGGTTTGTTGTGGGATGTTCAAGAGGAGTTGCCCTGCAGGCAGCTGATATGTGGTTCTAGAGCTGCTGAGCTGTCCAAGATGGTAGCCGCCAGTCCCATGTTCCTACTTAATTAAAAGGAAATACAATTATAAATGCAGCTCTTTACTTGCTGTTGTTGTTCAGTTGCTAAGTCATGTCCAATGCTTTGTGACCCCATGGACTGCAGCACCCCAAGCTTCCCTGTCCTTCACTGTCTCCCAGAGTCTGCCCAAACTCTTGTCCATTGAATCAGTGGTGCCATCCAACCATCTCATCCATCTCTGCTACCCTCTTCTCCTTTTGCCTTCTATCTTTCCCAGCATGGAGGTCTTTTCCCGTGAGTCGGCTCTTCGCAGCGAGTGGCCAAAGTATTGGAGCTTCAGCTTCAGCAACAGTTTCACGAGCTCTGTAGCCACGTGTGGCTAGTGGACGCCATGTTGGACACTGCAGATAGAAAACGTTTCCATCAAAGTTATATAAGACTGTCATAACAAATTACCACACACTGGGGGGCTGAAAACAACAGAAATTCATCCTCTCAGTTCTGGAGCGTATAGAGGTCTGAAACCACAGTGTCAGTTGGCCATGCTCCCTCTAAAGACTGGGAGAAACTCCGCTCCATCACTGTCTTTCAGCTTCTGGCATTGGCAGCAGTCCTTGGCATTTTTAGCTGTACACGCATCATGCCAGTCTGGGCTTCATATGGAATTCTCCCTTGTGAATGTGTCTCCAAATCTTTCTCTCCTTATAACAGCACCAGCCATTGGATTTGAGTGCCCACCTTAGTCTGGTGTGACTTCATCTTAACTTGATGACATGTGCAAATATCCTGTTTCCAAACAAGGATGACTTCAAGCCAATTGGAGCATACCATTTTGGGGAACACAATTCAGCCTATAACAGTGACCAAATTGGACAGCACTGCTCTAGAGCCTAGAGGAGAAAAAGGATATTGAAGCCATGGGTCTTCGTGTTGCTGTTGTTGTTTAGTCATTCAGCTGTGTCCGGTTCTTTGTGACTCCATGGACTGTAGCCTGCCAGGCTCCTCTGTCTGTGGGATTTTCCAGGCAAGAATACTGGAGTGAGTTGGCATGTCCTTCTCCAGGGGAATCTTCCCAATCCAGGGATCAAACTCATGAGTCCTGCATTGCAGGCAGATTCTTTACCACTGAGCCATCAGGGAAGTCTTTGAGTCTCCTAGATGAGATTATCCAGGGAGTAGAAGTGGAGAGGGAAGAGAGCAGTCTTATACCATTTAGGGATGGACAGAGGAAAAGAAGCTCACCAGGGGATTGAGAAGGGAAACCAGAGGGGTGGAAGGAACACTGGAGAGTACAGATGCTAGGAAGTGGAGGGAACCATTTTAAGGTGATGAAGGTGGTCAGTGGTGCTAACAGCTATTGAGAGGACAAGTAGAAAAAGAAGTGAAAAACCCCATCAGATTTAGCAACAAGGAGGTTGTTGGCAAAGACTTGGGAGAATGGAAGGGCAGAAGTCAGGTTGGGCTAGGAACTAATGACGCATATGGAAGCAGAGATGGCCCTGGTGGAAATGAAGAATAGTTCAAGGGATACAGGTGGACTGCAGGGTGGGTCACAGGATGCTGCGATAAAAGAGTTCAGGAGGTGTGGCCTTGGGCGTGGGTGACTGAATATTTGGGGATGTTGGGCTCTAGTTTGGCACAAATAGAAGAATTTCCTTCTTGGGATCGTCTTGGATGAGCACTGGAGCTGGAACCCTGGGTGCCCAGGTACCAGCTACTCAGCTCCTGCCCTGGACCCGCTGTGTTGATAACGAGCGACTTCTATTTCCTTCAGCACATTTGCTGCATGATCCCATCTCCAACGTCCTAATCGGCCCTTTGTGGGTCCTTCCTTCCTGTCCCCTCTGACTCTGGCTGTAAGTGACTTTAATTTGGCACTTCTCCTGTCCCCAGGGACCATATCTCTCCCTTCTGGTGTCTCTAGGACATGGCCTCTGCAGACTTCCCCCTGCTCTGTGTCCTCCAGGTTCACACATCTCATCTCAGTTTCTAAAAATGGCTGCACTCAAGGTTCTACCTGGAAAGCTTTTTGCCATCACCACTCATGGCCTACCCCTGCTGATGCTCTAGGTGTCCCCTTAAATGTCACTTTCTCAAGGAAGTGTCCCTGGCATTCAATCAGGTCCTCCAGTTCTAATAGTCACCACACCCCTTTCTTTTTCATCACAGCTCCTGCCTTGATTCAGAACTACGTATTTACTTGTATAATTAACATGTGGTCCTGCCTCCCCGACTAGACTGTAAACTCCATGAGGGCAGGAGTTTCCTGTTCACCCTGATGCCTTGGTGATTAGCATAGTAGATACTCAAGAAGTGGTTATTATATTCATTATTTAAGGAGTGACATTTTTTGATGCATTCCCCCCATCTCCAGCATTTTATTACAAACAAATTTATACAAACAGCAAAGCTAAAAGAACTTGATATTTAGTTCAGTTCAGTTCAGTTGCTCAGTCGTGTCTGACTCTTCACAACCCCATGAACCGCAGCACGCCAGGCCTCCCTGTCTGTCACCAACTCCCGGAATCCACCCAAACCCATGTCCATTGAGTCGGTGATGCCATCTAGTCATCTCATCCTCTGTCATCCCCTTCTCCTCCTGCCCTCAGTCTTTCCCAGCATCAGGGTCTTTTCAAATGAGTCAGCTCTTTGCATCAGGTGGCCAAAGTATTGGAGTTTCAGCTTCAGTATCAGTCCTTCCAATGAACACCCAGGACTGATCTCCTTTAGGAGGGACTGGTTGCAGCCCAAGGGACTCTCAAGAGTCTTCTCCAACACCACAGTTCAAAAGCATCAATTCTTCTGTGCTCAGCTTTCTTTATAGTCCAACTCTCACATCCATACATGACCACTGGCAAAACCATAGCCTTGACTAGATGGACCTTTGTTGACAAAGTAATGTCTCTGCTTTTTAATATGCTGTCTAGGTTGAGTACCCATATATTATCATCAACATTTCATTTAATCACATATCTATTCCTTTGTTTATCTCTCTATCCTCTGTCAATCCATCTTATTTCCTTGATTGAGCCACTCTCTTCAATATTCCTTCAGTCTTTCAGTTTCCAGATTCCAAGTTCCTGAAAGAAGACTCTGGCAAACCAGGGAAAAGGCCAGATGAAACACCTATGGGTTGGCTCCCTTTAGATTTGGGAGCCATGTCCTTGATCTGACAGTTGTGTTGAATCCTGTAGGGTCCTTTGGTCCAAAGGATCCCTGTTATATCATTAGCAGGCTTGTGGGTGTGGCCATCTCCCCTTGATGATGGTTTGAGTGGTGTGGGCCCTGTGATATTGCTGCAATAAGCTGCAAACAGGTATAGGAACCAGAGGAAGATCAAGCTAGAGAGATAATATGAACTTCAGTTTTGTATTTTCCACTGGGGACTTAGAAATGCTATGTCTTAGACTGATAGTAAGGGTAGAGATAAGGCATGGACATATGGATTAGGAGTTATAGTGTGTTCAGTGGCTGTTCCAAGATATCTATATGGGAGGAGGAGCCAGTTGGCTGGGAACAAGGCAAGGGGACCACGTTGTGAAGCTTCTTATACGAGATGAAGAAAATGTCAGTCACCTGTGATTGCGGACGGTCCTCAGTACCCTTGGCGACCATCACTATTGCCTAGAGAGGATGACTGAAGCTTTGAAAAGGGTGAAATCTCTTATATGTGAGGCTGAACATGAGACAGTTTGGAGACTGAAAGGGAATCAAGAGGTGTAGACCAGACTCTTTTGGGAGCACTGGTCTGGAAGGTCACTGGACCCATGGCAGGGAGTAGACAGGGTAGTGATCAGGAACAGAGCAGCAGTCCCATTTCCGAGTTGGGTGGAAAAGATAAGCTGGTGAAGGAGTCTGCATGCCAAGAGAGGTGAAGAGGAGGAGAATAATGCCTGAAGGTCAAGGTAGAAGGGGTTAAAGAAGCAGTGATGAGTGGGGCCGAGTTTGCGGTGGTAAACTGGGAAAGAACCAGACGAGGCCTGTGGGTTTGCTCTTCAGGGTTCCTCTGAGAGAGGGGACCTTCACGGGACAGCTGTGAAGAGAGCCGTGAGCAGGAGGAAGGAGCTGATCTCCACACCACTCTGGCGGGAGCTTGGTGAAGGGCCAGTGAGAAACAAGACAGTGATTGCAATGCATGTGTGCAGTCAGACTGTCCTGAGGAACTGTTCTTAGGTATTCCTGGACAACAGAAATCGGGCAGCAGCTAATTGATATTCATCCCCCTTTGAAAGACTCACAAGTATTAGTAATAATTGGCTATTTTTTTTCCCCAGTAGTCATGTACAGATGTGAGAGTTGGACCATAAAGAAGGCTGAGCACTGAAGAACTGATGCTTTTGGAGTGTGGTGTTGGAGAAGACTCTTGAGTGTCCCTTGGACTGCAAGGAGATCCAACCAATCAATCCTGAAGGAAGTCAGCCCTAAATATTCATTGGAAAGATTGACATGGAAGCAGAAGCTCCAGTCCTTTGGCCACCTGATGCAAAGAGCTGACTCATTGGCAAAGACCCTGATGCTGGGGAAGATAGAAGGCAAAAGGAGAAGGGAGTGGCAGAGGATGAGATGGTTGGATGGCATCACTGACTCAATGGACATGAATTTGAGCAAACTCCTGGAGATATCAAAGGACAGGGGAATCTGGTATGCTGCAGTCCATGGGTTGCAAAGGGTCAGCCTCGACTTAGCAACTGTATAACAACAAAAATTATTGATATTAACATACAGCAGTTACTACACATTAGTTGTATGTGTATATCATATACATAATATAATACACATTCATATTAATACACCATGATAATAGTGAACATTGAGGGTGTATGGGCATGGTCTTATGTTCTTTCAGATAAATTAAAATGGATTGAAGCCTTACAATTGCCATATAAGTTAGGTAGTATTCTTATCTCCATTTTATAGGAACTGAAGCAAGCTCAGAGGGCTTAACATCTGCCCATGGCTGCAAATCTGGTAAGGGTGGTGTCAGGGGGCAAATCCCCATTTGTGAATTAATCTATCTTATAAGTGGTGGAGACGGTGTTTAGGACTCCTTCCTGAAAGAGACCAGAAGGAGAAGGGGTGACCCAAGTCAGGATGGGGGAAGGGATTTTGAGCCAAAGGGAGGGATGTTGTTGGAGGTCACAGCCCATAGCGTCTCCTTTTTTCTGAAGGCAAAATCCACTGTAGGGAGGGTGGAGGGTTGGGGTGGTGGTGGGGAGTCGAGGGAGGCAATGAAGGCTTGTGACAGCTGCAGAGAGGGATGGAAAGGAAATCATGTAGTGATTAGGAACATGATTGTCAAGAAGCATTCAGAACCCAGCTGTGAGATGGAAAACAGATTTTTACTGGAACCACTCAGCTCAGTTTAAAATTTTTGCCGTCAGCATTTAGGCAGTTACAAAGCAGAGTGTGTTTGACTTGACCCTAACTCTTGAATCTACTTAGGCACTGAGAGTGTTAGGCATTACGGTCCTAGTAGGTCCTCTGACTTCCACTCTCCTTCCCTTCCTTCTGACTTATAATACTGTCCAGTATTCTGCTCTTGTCCCAAAGACTTGAAGCAAAATTCAGGGTGTGAATTCCTGGGGCAATTGGCAGCTGTGGAGAACCAGGATCCCAGAAAGTACGGCATCTGGGAGAAACAGAGGATGGGAGAAGGGGAAAAAGAGGAAGCCCCCATGGAAACCCAGCTGTCCTCTCTATTCCAAGCACTGGAGGGCAACCTAAGCAATTACTACCCGGGGTCAGCTTCTTTGTTAGCGTCTTTCCAGGGACATCTGAAAGGAGACCCCAGTCATGGCTTCCAAGGCAGTGTGAGTGAGATCACTCTTCTTGCCCCAAGTGGAGGAACATTACAGGCTTCAACGTGGGGGAAGAAGGCAGGACCTAGAAGGACAGAAGGACTTCTGGGGCAAGCCGATGATCCAGCATGTGCCCAGAGAGATAGAGAAACCATTTCAGGGGCAGTAAGGAATTATTGGTAGATCATTTTATGTATGTTATTTCAGGCATGCCGCTGATCAAGTCCTAGAGAATTAAGTATAGATTGAGCAGAGGTTAAGAAATTTCTGCAAATAATAGAGGTTCTGCAGTGAGATAGTGACATCTGAGAACTGACCAGATCAAGGCAAGAGCACCATGGGTTTCATAGAAACGCCCACTAGGACCGGCGTAGATAGGGGCCAGCACAGAAAATATTTTCTTAGCCTCACATTGCTCCAAGTAGGGGAAGTCAGAAATTACTAACTCGAAGTTCATTTCCTCCTACTCTATATCATTACTGTTTAATGTAACATATAATTATGCTTAAGGCAAGAATATTGTAAACTACATTTAGTTTTCACTCCGTGGACTGAATTTAGTCATTTTCACCAAATCCATATGTGTTATGATGAATACTTTTATGAACTGAGTAGCTCCTTTGGATCTATCAAATTCAAGATTCTATTAATAATTCTTAGAGTGGATGAAACACGGAAATTTGCTACCTTTAGAAAGTAGCTCTTTATGAGGTTATTATGGGGAGTAGTATTCCTCATGTGACTTCTGAAGACACATGAAGTGTTTCCTTTTCTCTCTTTATAGCTTTATTGGTATCTATATTTCATATAATATGAAATTCACCCATATAAAGTATACAGTTAAAAAAATAAAGTATACAGTTCAGTGATTTTTAGTGTATTCATGAATTGTGTGGCCATTACACGATCTAATTTTAGAATATTTTCAACACCCCAGAAAGAAATCTCTCCCTGTTAGGAATCTGTCACCATTTGCCCACTCCTCCCCGCCCCAAGGTAACCACTAATCTCTCTGTCTCTGTGGTATGGATTTGCCTGTTTTGGACATTTCGCATGAATGGAATTATACAGTATGTGGTCTTCTTATGTCTACTGCCTTCCTGCACTACCGTTATATTTTTAGGACTCATCCATGTTCTAGCATGTATCAACACCTCATTCCCTTTTATTGTCAAATAATATTTCATTGTATAGATATATCACATTTCGTTTATTCATTCATCAGTTGGATGAATAATGTATTTCTAGGTAATAGAATATTGTTCAGCAATTTAGGTTATTTCCACTTTTGGCTATTTTGGATAATGCTGTTATGAATATTGGTGTCCAGGTTTTTGTTTGAACATACGTTTTCATTCTCTTGGGTCTGTACGTCGGAGTAGAATAGTTGAGTCATATGATAAATCTGTGTTTAGCATTTTGAGGAACTATCAGACATGAGGATCCTATGTGTTCGCTAAAGTGGCTGGACCATTTGACATTCCTACCAGCAATGAATGGGGGTTTGAATACCTCCACATCCTTACCAACACTTGTTATTGTCTGTCTTTTTAATTTTAGCCATCCTAGTGTGAGGTGCTACCTCATTGTGGTTTTGATTTGCATTTCACTGATGACTTATTGATGTTGAGCATCTTTTCATGTGTTGCCTTTGTCTTGTTATCTTCTTACCTCTTCATATTTCCAAAGAGTTATCAATGCAGAAAACATGAGGACAAAACGTCATGGTCTCCTTGATTTTATAGTCTTGTTAAGGAGACCAGAAAGTGGTCAAATGAGAGCCCAGGCAGTAAGGGGTTAGAAGTTCAGAAATTGATGATGTACAGAAAGCAAAGAATGATGGGTCCATTACTCAGAGAGACCAGGAGGATCTGGATAGGCAGAGAATGAAATGGTTCCCCTTATTTTAATTCAAGGAAAGTAATTTCTGTTTACCTTTTGATGACACTGAAAACCAAAATCTCTGTGCCTAGGTCACCGAAGAAGAACTCAAGAGTGGAAGGTTATTCCAGTAAATGAACTTAAAATGGGGGGACGAGTATTGTATGTGCTTATAAAATACAAAGATTGACTCCTTTGTTTATGTGCTTATTCATTTATTGCACAATTATTTAATGCCATGTGATTTCAAGTCATTTTAGCAAGAAATAGAGTTAAAGAAAAGTCAGACCCAGAGATTCACCTTGTACACTGTGTACTGCTCACCCGTCTGCACTAATTTACACCCTCCTCCACAGACATATTCAATCATGTTTACTCATGGTTACTTAGACCTGTTCAGAACTACTCACCATTTGCAAGTATTCTTCTCTTATTACTTTCCCTTAATGTCTATACATTGCACATATGTGCGTCTATTATTTAAGGGTTTCACTATATACTTATGGTTGGAGGGTTTTTGAGAGTATGGGCCATATTTATCTTATTTGTCTTGTATTTCATTGTCTTCATATTTTAGCTCCTGCTGTATGATCAATGTCAAAAATACTGAACTATATCAAAGAGGAGTCAGGGAGTAACGGACATTATTCTGTTTAGAAGAGAGGCATCTCCCAGAAACCAGGAAACAGAAGAAAGAATTTTAACAGTAAATTCTTTTTTTCTTACATCCATAGGCTCACACACATACCTGCAAACTGATGTGTGGTTCCAAGTTTATTCCATGTCAATATATAGGGGCCCAGGTCCTGAAGTGCCTGAAGGAGCAAGGGAGGAACCCTGTCTTTGTGGGGGAGGGAATTCACAAAACAAGGCACTCAGCGGAGTAGAGGAAAAGCCCAGTGTCTAGAACAAGAGTCAAGCCCAGGTGGCCCTGATGTTACGTTTCAGCCTGGGACTCCCTGTAGTCTTTCTTCTAGTGATTTCAAGGTCTGGGAAGGGCCAGACCCTCTTGTGAGTTATAACTACTTTCACTTTCAGAGAGTATAACAGACAAGATATAGAAAGGAAGTTGAATGTCCAGAAATCGGACAAGGTACCTGGGAAACCCACTGCAAGGAATGGCTAAAGCTTAAATAGTTGAGTAATTAACATATTACCAGAGCTGAATATGAAAGAGACTATGGATTCTGACTCCACTTCCCATCCGTAAGCAGTTCTCTGACACCAGCTGGATGTCCTACAATTCAACTCAGCTACGGCAACCCACTCTGGTATTCTTGCCTGGAGAATCTCCATGGACAGAGGAGCCTGGCGGGCTGTAGTCCATGGTGTTGCAAAGAGTTGGACACAATTGAGTGACTAAGCATGCACACACATATGACACTCTACCTGGAGATAGTGTCAGATCTCACAAGTTAAGGGCTTGGTCCACAAGTCTGCCTCCTCCCCTCTCTTCAGATGACATTGGAAAATCAAGGCTGTCACTGGTGCTATAGATCCATGGGTTATAGACTATAGATTGGAAGTTCCACTGACTCCCCTCCTGGGGTTCAATTAATTTGCTAGAGCAGCTCACAGAACTTGGAGAAACATTTACTTACTAGATTACCAGCTTATTATAAAAGGCTGTAACTCAGGACTAGCTAGATGGAAGCGATGCCTAGGGCTAGGTACAGGGAAAGTGCAAGGAGTTTCACACTCTCTCTGGGAGGCACCCCACTCTCCACATCTCCGTGTGTTCACCAATCAGAAACTCTCTGAACCCTGTCTTTTTGGGGTGTTAGGGAGGCTTCAGTGTATAGGCATGAGTGATTAAAACATCGGCTGTTGGTATTGAGCTCAGCCTCCAGCCCCTTTCCCACCCTGGAGGTCAGCGGGGATGGGACTGGAAATTCCACCCCTCTAGTCAGTTAATTAGTTCTCCTAGCAACCAACCCTCATCCTTAGGTGTTTTCCAAAAGTCACCTTGTTAACATAACAAAAGACACCTTTATCTCTCTCAGAACAGGGAATATAAAGAATGTTGGGACTGAAGAACAAATATACATGTCTTATTACAAAGATATTATTGTATTTTTATATATTATGTATTATAAAGTTATACAAATTATATCTTTATAATTATATTTTATAAAGATCTTATTATATTCTTATTATAAAGATCTTATTGTAAACACAGTATCACAAAAGATCTTGGAAAGATCCTCTAGGACAGGGGTCCCCAAGCTCCCGGATCTAATGTCTGATGATCTGAGGTGGAGCTGATGTGATGATAATAAAAATAAAGTGCACGATAAATGTAATGCATTTGAATCATCCCCAAGCAACCCCCCGACAGTGGAAAAATTGTCTTCCACAAAACCAGTCTCTGGTGCCAAAAACACTAGGGATTGCTGCTCTAGAATGAGTGGGGAGATGCTACTCAACTTCTCACACCCTTTGCTATTAAATTCTGCCAAAAGATGGAGAAGATGACTCGTTCACAAAATAGACTGTCTGGTTGAACTGTAATGTCATCATCCATTAACTTCTTGTTGCAGGAAAACCAAAACAACATGATAGTGAACGCTAATCCAAGGGATATTTGATGTTTATAATTGGGCTCAGCACTCATATGTGATCTTCCATCCATCACAGTTCTTGTGCTCGAACCAACCATCTGTGCTTCTCAGAATTTTAAATCACATCTTGTTAAAATCTGCACACTCAAAACAGCTTGAACATTAACCCTCATTGTTACATGCCCTATTAACAGTTGTGTCACAGCCTTTTAAGCCAACTGGAACCGTGCTCTAGTAAATTGAGACCCGTATATATATTCTAGTACCTTCTGCCCACGGAATTCAGGAAATAGGTCTTGCCAGAGTTTAAGGGATATGTGCCATTTGGTATTAATGAAATTGTTATTGGTGGACACAAATCATGTTTCTTAGAACTGAAAGCTCTTAAAAAATCCATTTAATGAAAGCTAATTTTGAAAAGAACTATTTATTTCGATAATGATTCATTTCTAGAATGACTCTAAGCATGGATGATCTTCTATTGAACTTGAAGCAGGATTTTGACTTTCCCAGGATTTTGACTCTCACTATTTATGATTCACGTTGTAAAATACACACAACCACCTCTGTAATGATTTAGAGAAAATTAAATGAATGTTTTTGAAAAATGAAAACTAGAAAGGGCATTGTGTGTTTACTCTCTGGCAATGAATGTTTTCCCCCAAATTGGCTTCGTTCGATAAATAGATACTTGGAAAAAATTTTAAAGTGAGAATGTACTTAGGACAGCAAAGAATAAAAACAAAATGAATAAGGATAAATTTAAAAAGAAAAAAAAATTCGCCACCTACTTCAAAAAGTAGCAAGGAAAGATCGGGTGAGGAGGAAACAGAACGGAGTTTCGTGCATTTCCTACTGTTTGCTTCACCCATTTTTTTTTTCTTTCAGCTGCTTAAAATGAGAATGTCATCTGCCTTATGAATCCTCCTAGAACCCTAACCAAGGTCTTGTTTGCTCAAATTGAACTTTCTGAAATCTGTCCTAACGGCAAGGTAGGAGTTAGCAAGTGGGAAGTATTTTATTGTATTTTGGGGATGGTTCTGTCATGTAGAGAATTTCTATTGAAACATTCATTCATTTTCATTGCTTTTGAGATATCTTGTAAAAAAAATTTTTCCCCTACCCTTTTGGTTCTTTTGGCTAGCCTAATAATTAAATTGACACAAGACCTAATAACAGAAGGAAAAAAAGAAAACGAATTACTTATTTACAGAGGTCTTATGTTTAGGACTCAAAGAAATGAACAAAGCAGGCAGCTTTTATACTTTTTAAACAAAGAATTAAGTTTATGAAGAGCTGACAAGACAAAGAAACCCAGGTTTGCTTAACTAGTGAAGAAATTAAGCAGAATTTGTTTACACAGCTTTCTTGGCCCTGAGTTCCCTCTCTCTGGTGGTAAGAAGGCCTCCCCATCTCTTGGTACAGGGAAGGGACTTTCACATGGCAGATTAACTTCCTACTTTCATGGGGACAGAGAGGAGGGTCAGAGTGTCCTTGGACCAGCTGTTTCTCAAGTAATTTTAATTCAAAATAATCAATATTCCACTTTGGCATATTTGGGAACAGCCTGTCCTGGGCCTCATGCGTACAGTGTTTATTACTTTTAAATATACACAGCAATTAGGCCCAGGATAGCAAAACATTGCCCAAGTAATCAGACTTGATGAATATATAAAAATGGTTTCCAATTAATGTATCAATGATTTATAAACAAGCAGTTCCCTGGAGCACTTCCAAATATTTGAAAACTGGAATTACTTACAGAAGGATTCAACAGGCTATATTTTGTCCCCCCTCAAATTAATTTCGAATACACCATTTACTCAGTAAAGCCCTTCTTTACAAATAATGAAAAGACACACAAGTCCAGCCCTTGCATGTGTTATCACAAATGTCCAATTTTGTGAAGTCTGAATTATGAGAGTTTGTACGTTTAGAGGCTTGAAGTGGTCTATTCTCATGTTTCCCTAAACCCGTTGGATCTGTAGGGTCCCCTGAAAAGGAACAGGGATTCCTCAAGATCTTATCACATCATTCTTGTCCTGGTAAGTACAATTCAAAAGAACAAACAGTGGTTGTCTCAAAGGTAGTAATGTTAAGTGGCATAAAATGAGTCATTTGAGCTTTAAAAATTATATTAAGGTAAAATATCATGAATTTAAGTCTTTATCTCCTACTTAAGCCTTTCTCTGGCTTCCCTGGGGACTCAGATGATAAAGAATCCACCTGCAATGTGGGAGACCCCTCCCTGGGTTGGGAAGATCCCCTGGAGAAGGGAATGGCTACCCACTCCAGTATTCTTACCTGGGAAATCCCATGGACAGAGGAACCTGGCAGGCTACAGTCCATGGGGTGGCAAAGAGTCAGACATGACTGAGTGACTTTCACTTCACTAAGCCTTTCTCACTCTCTCTTTTTTTTTTAAAAGAAATATTTATTTATAGTTACTTTTTTGTTTGTCTTAGTAGCAGCATGCAGGATCTTCAGTTGTAGCACGTAGGATCTAGTACCCTGACCAGGGATCGAACCCAGGTCCCCTGCATTGGGAGCTTGGAGTCTTGGTCACCACCAGGGAATTCCCTTGAGCCCTTCTCTTAAAGTCCAATTCTGAAATTAAATTACTTAAAAAAAGTTTTTCTATCTAGACTGACCTTAATTATCTTCATCTAAGAGTCCTGGTACAAAGAAGGGGACGAGAGTCTAACTGTGGGTCGGTCTGCACTGGCCACATCCAAGATCCTTGAGAGACCTGGCAAGTTTCAGTGTGTTTGCTTGTTAAGGAGAACAGACATATTTCTTGAACTGAAATGTTTTTTATTTGTTCAAGAAATACAATGGACTTTCATTTGGCTATAAAAACAGAGTAGAGATTGTGTCTTATTCTTCTTCTGGTGCTAGCAAAGCTCCTGGCACGTGGCCAGTATTCACAACACGTTTGATTAATGAATGAATGAAGAAATAAATGGAATGGTATGGTGTGAGATTGATGCCAACCAGAGTTCTTGGCCTTCCTCAATCAATAGCAATTGATCAGAGGCCAGACAAGAAATTCAGGCAAGGGCTTCCCTGGTAGCTTAATGGTAAAGAATATGCCTGCCAATGCAGGAGACATGGGTTAGATCCCTGGTCCAGGAGGATCCCACAAAGCATGGAGAAAATAAGCTATAGCACAACTATTGAGCCTGTGCTCTAGAGCCTGGGAGCTGCAGCTACTGAGCCTGAGCGTCATAGAGCCCATGCTTAGGAACAAGAGAAGCCCCCCGAATGAGAAACCTACGCACTGCAATGAAGAGTAGCCCCTGCTTGCTCAAACTAGAGAAAAGCCCGCATAGCAACGAAGACCCACCACAGCCAAAAATAAACAAATAAATAAAACGATTAAAAGAAATTCAGGCAAGGCTTTACTGGGGCCCCTGGGAGTGAGAACAAATAGGTTCCCTTGCTTGCTTGTTCCTGCAGAAGGGGAACGGGGTGGGGAGGCCAAGCTTGTTCCTTTTAAGGGGTGAGGGTAGGGTTGTGTCCAGGGGTTCGGCCAGAAGGGTGGCTTAGGTGGTTTGTCCACCCCTCTGGTGGTGGTGATCCATCCTAAAGGAAATCAGTCCTGAATATTCAATGGAAGGACTGATGCTGAAGCTGAAACTCCAATCCTTTGACCACCTGATTCAAAGAATTGACTCATTGGAAAAGACTCTGATGCTGGGAAAGATTGAAGGCAGGAGAAGGGGATGACAGAGGATGAGATGGTTGGATGGCATCACTGACTCGATGCACATGAGTTTGAGTAAACTCTGGGAGCTGGTGATGGACAGGGAGGCCTGGTGTGCTGCAGTCCATGGGGTTGCAAAGAGCTGAACTGGTGGCGGTGAGTGCAGGCTCAGTACCCTGCTTTTGCTTCCAACACCCTGTTTTTGCTGCGAGCTCCATCAGAAGTGGCAGTTGGGATTTTTGGTCTCTTTGTATCTGTTGTCCATAATCTGCTGGACTGCATAGGCACGCAGTTATTTTTAGTCCCTTATAGTTTCTTTGTATTTATGTTGTTGCTGGAGGAGAGGTGAGCCCAGGTGCAAGCACTGCAGCACTGGGCTAGTTCCTAGGTTCCAGCCTGTCTCATCCCCAGGCTCTTCTTCCTTCAGGTCTCTAGTCTTGTCAGCTCCACTGGCCAGAGCTGATTGGATCAGAGTGGGGATTAGAGCCAGGATCTCCAGGAGTTGGTGATGGACAGGGAGTCTCGGCATGCGTCCATGGGGTCGAAAAGAGTCGGACATGACTGATCGACTGAACTGAACTCTCTCTCCAGGAGTCAGGGTTAAAGCATGGTTGTCTGTCTTGTCTCTGCTGGGTGCTTGTAAACTGGGGTGTCTTTGAGGGGGTAACCTCCTGTCATGTACACGGAGAGGCGAAGCTCTTCAGGGAGAGCCATTGAGAAAGGCAGGAGCTAGGGAGCAGGTCCCACTAAGGGGATGGAGTTGCCTGCTAGCTGCTTCCATCCTGCTCTGGGCTACTGAGATACCCCTGTACTGCCTAGTACCTCCTGTTGTTGTTCAGTCACTCAGTTGTGTTCGACTCTTTGGGACCCCCATGGACGGCAGCACGCCAGGGTTCTCTGTTCACTGTCTCCCGGAGTTTGCTAACTCATGTCCATTGAGTCGGTGATGCTATCTGACAATCTCATCCTCTACTGCCCCCTTCTCCTTTTGCCTTCCTCCTCTTTACTTAAACCCATTTGAATGGGTTTCTGTTACTTTCATCAAAACAACTTGACAAAGATGAGACATTTTGAATTGCACTTTCCCTTTCTGGCTGGAGTTCTCCGAAGGGAGAATACAGACTATGAAGTATATCAGAGGCATATGATCAAGTCTCCTCTTTACTGGCAGGAGTAATTTTTTTAGGTGCCCACTTCTAAGAACTCGCCAGCATTTTTCTTCCTGATATTCCTCTCCCAGTATAATCCTGTGAAGGAATGTAATTCTATGGTTATTTCTGTTTTCCAAATTAAAAATGGCAACTGAGAAAGAAAACTGTCCCAAACAAGATCTGGTACACACAATTTTTTTTTTTTTGCAAACAATTTGGAACTCCTGGGAGATAATTAACATTTCTGAGGAATTTTCTGATTTTGAAAAGTTATATACCTACATCCCCACCCAACTGACTGTCTGTGTTTTTAAAAGTCTGGGATCACCAGGCATATTTTATATTGTATCATATCGAAGTATAACTACAAACATCTAAAAGCATGATTCTTATATAAGTATAAATATAAGACACATGCTTATATTTGACAAATGTGTCAAAAGTTTTATTTAACACATTAATGAGAGATCCAGGTATCTTAAAAATTATGGGGAATACTGAATACCATCAATGGAAGGCTGCTCACTTAAGAATGCAGGACTGGTTAAAGTCCTTGCGTGCATGCTTGATCGCTCAGTTGTGTCTGACTCTTTGCAACCCCATGGACTGTAGCCTGTCAGGCTCCTCTGTCCATCGGGATTCTCCAGGCAAGAACACTGGAGTGCGTTGCCATCCCCTCCTCCAGGGGATCTTCCCAACCCAGGAAGCGAACTGGGGTCTCCTGAATTGTAGGCAGATTCTTTACCAGCTGAGCTATCAGGGAAGCCCAGTTAATGTCCGGTGTGGCAATAAAGGGGCTTCTCGGTTGTGCTAGTGGTAAAGGACCCACCTGCCAATGCAGAAGACATAAGAGACTCAGGTTTGATTGCTGGTTCAGAAAGATCCTCTGCAGGAGGGCATGGCAACCCACTCTGGTACTCTTGCCTGGAGAATCCCATGGGCTGAGGAGCTTGCCACGCTACAGTCCATAGGGTCGAAAAGAGTTGGACGTGACTGAAGTGACTTAGCACGCATGACAATAAAATGGTATTATAACTTTTGTGATTATTTTTTTCTCACAGACAGAAATCATTTCATTTTTACAGAATAGAAAACTACTAGTTAACTTTCAGCTTCAGTCTGCTCTCTAATTAAAGGTAATAATTCTGAAATAGGTGCATTCTTCTGAAGGATTAAATAAACCTTAAGGGGTGCAGGTATTAAACGATTTTCCACTCTAATACTGAAAAGTCACACAAGCTTCTTTCTTATTTCCAAGTTTTGAAAGATTTTTCTTAACAGCCACTTTTTTTTCTTTTCCATAAATATCTCTAACAGAAGGGATATCTTTGAATTGGCTGGCTCTTCTCTCGTGGAAAATTTGAAATAAAACTTTGACACATGCTCTTTTCAATCTGGCTAAGAAATTGCTTTAACCCTTCAATATTAAAAATTATCAATGAGGTCATCCAAATACCAGAATGCAACTGTTTCTTTGATAGGTTATTTCACTTGTTTTTGATAATCTGAAGCCATGCCCAAAGGCTCAAACTAAAACACACAATTTAAAGGCAATTTTGGGCTTCCCAGGTGGCACTAGTGGTAAAGAACCCACCTGCCAATGCAGGAGACATAAGAGACGAGGGTTTGATCCCTGGGTCAGGAAGATACCCTGGAGAAGGGAATGGCACTCCACTCCAGTATTCTTGTGGAGAACCCCATGAACAAAGGAGCCTGGCAGGCTGTAGTCTGTGGGGTTGCAAAGAGTCAAACATGAATGAAGTGACTTAGCACGCATACAAAGGCAATTTAAATAACAAGGAATTCTTCATGCATTTATACTATTTTTATTTTTCATCATTAATTTTTTAGACATTTAAGTGACAAATTTGCTATATTCAGATGTAGGTGGAAAATATTGTTTTGGTTAAAATGTAAAACCTTTATATAAAGTGCTATTATTTTATTAGAACACTGCACCTTGGCAAGAAATAAAAGTAGCTTTCGATTCAGCTCAGTTCAGTCACTTAGTCATGTCCAACTCTTTGCAACCCCATGGACTACAGCATGCAAACTGTAGCTTTATTATATCCATTTGATATATATTAACATTTAACACATCATAATGGCACACTCCAAGTTACTTGTTACATTTCACCATTAGATATTGAGGTCTGTCTACTGGTTTTGTGGGTAAAACTTTCTCCCTCTTTAGACAGAAATATTTTGGTGAACCATGATTCTATAAATATAAAATACAATGGAAAATTCTTTTCTGTTTCTTTTTCATTGCTTACCTTTTCAGTTGAATCCTTCTGTGGCAATTTTATATTTTCTTGGATTAAAAAAAAAAGGCACTCAGCCCTGTGTGTTTAGCTTTCCCTGTTACAAGATTTCATTTTTAGTGGAGAGTCTAAGTTTTAATTATAAAAGTATTTGTATCACTCACATTTTGCAAATAATGCACAGCGAAATACATCTCTCTCATGTTTGTTTTGTATGGGAGTGCTGTTGAGCAACTGGCAATCACTGAAAGGTCTTTAGAGCAAAACCGAGGTTTCCCTAAGGAGAAGGAATTTTGCTCAGGGGCTGCTGCTTCATCTCCTTCCCCAGCCCCCAACCCCGACCTCAGCCTCAGTTTCGTCTGCTCTAAGGATTTTAGGCCTGCCAGACCCCACAACTGTGGAAAGCAAGTCCTTGAAATAGCTCTCTTTAAATGTACAGATGTCCATCAGCAGACGAATGGATAAGAAAGCTGTGGTACATATACACAACGGAGTATTACTCAGCCATTAAAAAGAATACATTTGAATCAGTTCTAATGAGGTGGATGAAACTGGAACCTATTATACAGAGTGAAGTAAGCCAGAAAGAAAAACACCAATACAGTATACTAACGCATACATATGGAATTTAGAAAGATGGTAACAATAACCCTGTGTACGAGACAGCAAAAGAGACACTGATGTATAGAACAGTCTTTTGGACTCTGTGGGAGAGGGAGAGGGTGGGATGATTTGGGAGAATGGCATTGAAATACGTATAATATCATATATGAAACGAGTCGCCAGTCCAGGTTCGATGCACGATACTGGATGCTTGGGGCTGGTGCACTGGGACGACCCAGAGGGATGGTATGGGGAGGGAGGAGGGAGGAGGGTTCAGGATGGGGAACACATGTATACCTGTGGTGGATTCATTTCGATATTTGGCAAAACCAATACAATATTGTAAAGTTTAAAAATAAAATTAAAAAAAATTAAAAAAAATTAAAAAAAGCAAAAAAAAAAAAAAAAGAAAAAGAAATGTACAGTGTATGTAGTTTGCATGTATGTGTGCGTGTGCATGGGTGTATGCATGTGTTTATATAGGTGTGCATTCTACTGGTTCAGTTTCTGTGGTAGGAACTCTGACTGCTAACTTTGAAATCGGTAAACTGCTACTGCTGCTGCTAAGTCACTTCAGTCGTGTCCGACTCTGTGCGACCCCAGAGACAGCAGCCCACCAGGCTCCCCCGTCCCTGGGATTCTCCAGGCAAGAACACTGGAGTGGGCTGCCATTTCCTTCTCCAATGCATGAAAGTGAAAACTGAAAGTGAAGTCGCTCAGTCGTGTCCGACCCTCAGCGACCCCACGGACTGCAGCCTTCCAGGCTCCTCCGTCCATGGGCAGGTTAGGAAGCTGCAAACTGACCCCCCATCTCCCCATTCCCTAGGAAGAAATTCCCTTTGAAGAACTTAACTCTTTTTACTTTTTGTAAATTAATTAATTTGTTTTAATTGGAGGCTAATTACTTTACAATATTGTAGTGGTTTTTGCCATTAAAATCAGCCACCCCCCCAAATCTGAGACCATTATGTTTTCTGCTGCTGCTAAGTCTCTTCAGTCGTGTCCGACTCTGTGTGACCCCACAGATGGCAGCCCACCAGGCTCCCCCGTCCCTGGGATTCTCCAGGCAAGAACACTGGAGTGGGTTGCCATTTCCTTCTCCAATGCATAAAAGTGAAAAGTGAAAGTGAAGTCGCCCAGTCGTGCCCGACTCTTAGCGACCCCATGGACTGCAGCCTACCTTCTAGGCTACTTTAAATCTCCCCCTTCTTTCCTACCTTCCTTCTATTATTCTTCTACTCCTTGTATTTCCAGATTTGAATACCATTCATCAAACACACAATAACCTCAGGTTCATGTTGTTAAGAGGATAGGGCAGTATGGAATGTGTTCCTATTGAAATCACCGTTCTCAATCGCAAACAACAGAAATTTACTACAGTGGATTGAAGCAAAAAAAAAAAAAAAAAAAGAGGAATGTATTAAAAGGGCAATGGGCAGCTCAGATGAGTGGAGAACGCTGTACAGAGATGCTTGGAAAATGGCCAATAGTATGTCCCAGCAGCACCCAGGAACTGGTCAGACACCTGCAGCAAAGCAGCCTGTTGAGGATCTGGCGACCCCCCTAACTGACTGCTGGCTGCTCTGCCTAGGCCCCGCCACCCCCGCAACATCCCCCAGCTTAGCCTCCACGTCTGCCTAGGAAATTCAAGCAGTGTTGTTGCTGACACTTTCCACCAGAATGCATTCTCCACTGTCCCACATTTTTAGGTCATCAACTCCTGGTTCAGGTCCGAGGTTGGTACAATCCATCGGCCGTGCCTGGGTCACATGCTGGTGCCCTAGGGGTAAGGAGGTTGGGAGAATATTTGGTACCTTTGGTTTCTGTATGGGAAGGAGACCTCTGCTTGGTGGGAAGTTCTCCAAATACAGGGAAAGGATTTGGATGGGGGTCAAAGAGGACAATCGTCCACTATGGTGCCTTCGGGCACCACCCCTCTGTGGAAGTCAGCACGACCGTGGCAGCCTAGATTCCGTAGAGCTCTCATACTGGAGCGCCTGGATGTTACCAGCAAGGGGAGTAGAGTTGGATGAGACTGGGAGGAGCAGGTGGAGCAGCCACGTGGCTGGAGGGCACCTGAAGATGGTACTCTAGGGCCTCATGAAACGTGGAGGACCAGAGGGGAAAAGGGAATCTGCACAGAGTGACCTGGCCAACACCCATCCTTAAAGGAGCATCTCTGAACGATGCCTGTGGAGAAGAGCCGGGTCTGCAGACCTTCCCGTTGCCATCTGATGAGAGCATCCCAAGAATGGCTGATCTCCAGGCACCTGCTCGACTTCCAACAGGACTGATGCCCACCTGTGCCTGGAGGCTTTGCTTGGCTCATCTTACCAAAACGGGTGACATCCCTGCTTCAGCATACAAAGGCATTTATAACCCTTCTTTTTCCCTACCTGCAAAACCTGGAGATGCTGGTGGTCATGGAGCATCGATGCTGTCTGCCCACCCAGCATCTGTGCTTGGGTGCATCTGAACAAAACCAGCCTAGAGATTTTATTCATGGATTATTTGACCCCTGCCACTCCTCCTTGCCTCAGGTTGGGACAGTGGTGAAAGTTACCTCTTGTTTACCATGTTCCAGCATATAACACATGTTTGTAAAATCAACCTGCAAAAGATGTAATGATTGGCAGCTGCCATATCACTTAGGAATGCTTTCAGTTGCTGGTAAGAGAAAACACCATCTGCAAAGTTTAAACAAATATGGGTTTAATGTTCCATCTAACAATGGCAGTTGCCATTATTGCTTCAGACTCAAAGACATTAATTAAAGCTATCATTTTTGTAATTCAAAGGACTTTTCCCTCATGATCATTATAATGAACTGGATATTTGTGTCCCTCCAAATTTCACGTGTTGAAACCCTAATCCAAATAAGGTGAGGCCTTTGAGAGGGAATTAGGCCATGAGAGTGGAGCCCTCATAAATGAAGTTAGCGCCCTTATAAGAAGAGGCCAGTGGGTTGACCAGCTCTATTTTTGTCAGATGAGCCTGGCCCCCTTATTTAGGACTTCCAGTCCCTAGAACTATAAGAAATAAGTTTATGTTGTTCATAAGCTATCTAGTCATTCTATGATACTTCTTTATAGTAGCTCTAACTGATCAAGACTGTCATAATGTTCAGTTCACTTCAGTTCAGTTGCTCAGTCATGTGCAACTCTTTGCAACCCCATGAACCACGCATGCCAGGCCTCCCTGTCCATCACCAACTCCCGGAGTCCACCCAAAGCCATGTCCATTGAGTCAGTGATGCCATCCAACCATCTCATCCTCTGTCGTCCCCTTCTCCTCCTGCCCTCAATCTTTCCCATCATCAGGGTTTTTTCAAATGAGTCAGCTTTTTGCATCAGGTGGCCAAAGTATTGTCGTAATATAGCTGATTGTAATAGCTCTAGGCATTGTGGTTGCATTCTAGCTGCAGGCAGGTGTGAAGGGAACTTCTGAATCTCTTTCTTGAGGAAAGCAGAGGCTTTCCCAGGAACCTGCCATTTCTGGCTTATCATCCAGAAACATGTCACATAGCCATCTGTAACTACAAGGGATCCTGGGAAATATTTACCATTTCCTGCATATATAGGCGAGGTAGGCACTTCTTTGTCAATCTCATTCTTCTTAATGAGACTGAAAAATGAGTGGGTTAGGCAGCCAACAGTTACTTCTTTCATTGCCAAGTTTTATAATTCCTCTCAATATTGATTCGTAAACTCATCATTCCTTCACTGGCTACTGGTGCTTGCTAACCCACAGTTTGTGACCGGCAACAAAAACTTGCCCTCCAAATTATGGAAGTAAAATGATTAACAAAATTCTACCCAGTAATCAACGTTTTTGAAATTAGATATTACCATTATCTAACTGTAGGCAAATACAATCAATTTTGTGGAATGCTACACTGCTGACAAAGCATCGAGAAACATTGTGATTTTGAAAATCAGATGTGGAGGGGAGAAACTGCATAATTTTTAATTCTTGAAATAGATGATAAAACATAGTACAAAGAAAGAGACTTGGTTTCTAGTCCTATTTCAGTCAATACATAGCTATGTGACTTCTGGCAAGTCCGTTTTTGTTTTCTTCTCCATACAATGATAATCTTTTCATCAAATGTAATCATAATCTACCTTTGTTATTGTCAGATCAGAAAATTCATGACTCTTTGTAATTAGTATTTGTCTTTGATTCTATGTGAGTGAACAATAAATAAATCGTCATGTGTTCACTCCTTGAGCGTGCACGCTCAGTCATGTCCGACTCTTTTGTGACTCCATGGACTGTAGCCCACCAGGCTCCTCTGTCCATGGGATTTTCCAGGCAAGAATCCTGGAGTGGGTTGCCATTTCCTTTTCTAGGGGATCTTCTTGACCCAGGGATTGAGCTCATGTCTCTTGCGTCTTCTGCATTGGCAGGAGGATTCTTTACACTGGTGCCACCTGGGAAGTCCTATGTTCATTCCATGCTGCTGCTGCTGCTAAGTCGCTTCAGTCGTGTCTGACTCTGTGCAACCCCATAGACGGCAGCCCACCAGGCTCCCCTGTCCCTGGGATTCTCCAGGCAAGAACACTGGAGTGGGTTGGCATTTCCTTCTCCAATGCATGAAAGGGTAAAGTGAAAGTGAAGTCTCTCAGCTGTGTCCGACTCTCAGCGACCCCATGGACTGCAGCCCACCCGGCTCCTCCATCCACGGGATTTTCCAGGCAAGAGTACCAGAGTGCGGTGCCATTGCTGTTCATTCCATGGGTCTTCTTAAATTCAAGAGCTGTGTTTTGAGCACCTATGTGTGCTGGGAAACAGAGGTACCAAGGGTGAATCTCTTTGTTATGTTGATGACCAGTAATCTTTGGTATTACTTTTGCAAAAAGATTACAACTGGCTGAAGGTTCTGATGATGGTTAGCATATTTTACCAATAAATTATTTTAAGTGTTCAAAGTAGATCATTTTTTTTTTTGGTGTATAGTTGCTTTACAATGTTATGTGAGCTTCTGCTACACACCAAAGTGAATTAGTTATTCATATGCATATATCCCTTCTTTTTTAGATTTCCTTTCCATTTAGGTCATCACTAAGCACTGAGTAGAGTTCCCTGTGCTATACAGTAGGTTATCATTAAGTAATAAAATGTTTTTAAACTAAAGTATGTACATTGTTTGGACATAATGCTATTGCACACTTAATATACTGCAGTATGGCATAGACAAAATTTTATATATTAATACACTGGGAAACAAAAAAATTCGTGTAACTCACTTTATTGCAGTATTTGCTTTATTGTGGTGGCCTGGAATTGAATCTGCCATATCTCTGAGATCTGCCTGTATAGTCCAGAGGTAAAACACCAGATATAGCCAAGCTGTCAGGGATCACAAACTCCCTGGTTCTGTGGCCCTGGCTAAGCCACATCATCTCTCCGTCTCTTCTGTAATATGGGACAACAGTGTTAATGGTCTGGGCTTCCCAGGTGGCGCTAGAGGTAAAGAACCCACCTGCCAATGCAGGAGACAGAAGAGATTCGGTTCGATCTCTCGGTTGGGAAGATCCCCTGGAGCAGGGCATAGCAACCCGCTCCAGGATTCTTGCCTGGAGAGTCCCATGGACAGAGGAGCCTGGTGGGCTACAGTCCATGGGGTCGAAAAGAGTTAGACATGACTAAAGTGACTTACTATGCACACAGTGTTAACGGTCAAGTTCAGAGAGTTTTTTAAGATATAAAGGTTTAATGAACCCACAGTCATGACCTAGAAAAGTGCTAGCTCTCATTCCCCCTTCTCAGACTATCCACTAAGGACACCCTCTTTTCCTGGACTGTCTTTCCTGGCCAAGCTGAATTTTCATTTCCCTCAAGAACTTTTCTTGAGGGCCCAGTTTTAAACTCATCAAGGTGATTATTAAGTACACAGTGAAATCTGACAATATGCGAATGAGAGAAGCAGGATGTCAACACTCCCTGAGTGAGCAGGGGCAGGTGGAACTTGGCTGCTCTGAGTGCCAGGTCACAACTCTCGTTAGTCTAACAGCACGGGGTATCATGTGGCCGAGACTGCCCTTTGTAGGCAAAGTTACACAATCTGCCTACAAAGTCAGACAGTTAAAATGTTTCTTTCCATTCAATTTTGCTTTGAACCTAAAACTGCTCTAAAAAATTAAAATTTGGTAATTAACAAAAAACAAGATAGAACCCCCAAACAGTCATTTTTAATTTTCTTAGTGTCTGAAGAGTGTTTAAAGTTTATATTTACTTAATGATTTTTTTTCCAAGTAAAAATTTGAAAAATTGTTCAAGAGCTAATTAGTATTTAGTAGCCCTTTTGGGCAGATTCAGGGCTTCCCTGGTGACTCAGACGGTAAAGAATCTGCTTACAATGTGAGAGACCTGGGTTCATTCCCTGGGTCAGGAGGATCCTCTGAAGAAGAGAACAGCTACCCACTCCAATATTCTTGCCTGGGGAATTCCATGGAAAGAAGAACCTGGCGAGCTACAGTCCACGAGACCACTGAGCGACTACCACCACAACCGCCGCCACTACCATGAACATATGCAATCTTCTTCTTTCCATGGAGGTTCAGAGGGGGTCTTCCTAGAGTTTATAACCTAGGAAACAGTGTCAGACTTTATTTTTTTGGGCTCCAAAATCACTGCAGATGGTGACTGAAGCCATGAAATTAAAAGACGCTTACTCCTGGGAAGGAAAGTTATGACCAACCTAGGCAGCATATTAAAAAGCAGAGGCATTACTTTGCCAACAAAGATCCGTCTAGTCAAGGCTATGGTTTTTCCAGTAGTCATGTATGGATGTGAGAGTTGGACCGTGAAGAAAGCTGAGCACCGAAGAATTGATGCTTTTGAACTGTGGTGTTGGAGAAGACTCTTGAGAGTCCCTTGGACTGCAAGGAGATCCAACCAGTCCATCCTAAAGGAGATCAGTCCTGGGTGTTCATTGGAAGGACTGATGCTGAAGCTGAAACTCCAATACTTTGGCCACATCATGTGAAGAGCTGACTCATTGGAAAAGACCCTGATGCTGGGAGGGATTGGGGGCAGGAGGAGAAGGGGACGACAGAGGATGAGATGGCTGGATGGCATCACCGACTCGATGGACATGAGTGTGGGTGAACTCTGGGAGTTGGTGATGGACAGGGAGGCCTGGTGTGCTGCGATTCATGTGGTTGTAAAGAGTCGGACATGACAGAGCAACTGGACTGAACTGAACTGCTACTGCTGCTAAGTAACTTCAGTTGTGTCTGACTCTGTGTGACCCCATAGACACCTCCCCACCTGGCTTCCCTGTCCCTGGTTTTCTCCAGGCAAAAACACTGGAGTGGGTTGCCATTTCCTTCTCCAATTCGTGAAAGTGAAAAGTGAAAGTGAAGTCGTTCAGTCGTGTCCGACCCTTAGCGACCCCATGGACTGCAGCCTACCAGGCTCCTCCGTCCATGGGATTTTCCAGGCAAGAGTACTGGAGTGGGGTGCCATTGCCTTCTCCGGAACTGAACTGTGAGCTGAACTATTTAATACAGTAGCTACCAGTTACATTAGCTAGTGAGCATTGGAAATGAGACTGGTCTGATTTGAAACATACTGTTTGTGTAAAAGTGCAAGTGTTAGTCTCTCTGTCATGTCCGACTGTTTGAGATTGCCCTGGACTGTAGCCCGTCAGGCTCTTCTGTCCAAGGAATTCTCCAGACAAGAATACTGCAGTGGGTTGCCATTCCCTTCTTCAGGGGATCTTTCTGACCCAGGGATTGAACCTGGGTCTCCTGCATTGCAGGCAGATTTTTTACCATCTGAGTCACTGGGGAAGCCCCAGTGTTTGTGTAAAATACACGTAAAAATTTGAGAATGGGGGTTTCTCTGGTAGTCCAACAATTAAGAATCCACCTTGCAATGCACTGGACACCAGTTCAATCCCTGGTCTGGGAAGATCCCACATGCTTTTGGGCAACTAAGCCCTTGCGTCACAAGTACTGAGCCCATGAGCTGCAGCTATTGAAGTCCAAACACCCTAAAGCCCATGCTCTGAAACAAGAGAAGCCACTGCAATGAGAAGCCTGAACCCCACAACTGGAGTAACCTCAGCTCTCCACAACTAGTGAAAGAGCAACCAAGATCCAGTGCAGCCAATGAAAAAAAGATGAGGATATAGTATGATAAAAAGAATGTAAAATATCTCATGAATAACTGTTATGTTGATAATATGTTGAAATGTTTTGGATATATTGTTGAGTTGCTAAGTCACGTCCAACCCTTTGTGACCCCATGGACTGTAGCATGCCCTCTATCTTTCACCATCTCCTGGAGTTTGCTCAAATTCATGTCCTTTGAGTCAGCAATGCCGTTGCAGAGAGAAGTCTATCCTGACACCTTGTTGACACTGTTCGACTTACTTTCCATTGGTTTTGTTATTCTAATCATACATAAGGACCTGCCTCAGAGAATCCTGCCCCTCTGCCTGTTCAAGTACCTTTTTTCAGAACCCTGTCCACCTGTAGATGGCAGGAGAGAGGAAATTAACATCCTCCTGCCTGAAGCTTGCCATTCTAGGAGACACTTGTTAAGATTAAAAGGCCTTTTTACTCTGTTCCCTTACCCCCTCTCCCCAATCTGTGATCCATAAAAGAATCGGCAGGCAGACTCCGGTAAGACGGTTATTTTGAGATGTTAGTCTGCCATCCTCTCTGTCAGCTGGCAGTGGATGGGCTGTCTGAACAGTCACATTCCTTGCCTCAACACCTCATCGCTTGGATTCAGAGGCCTCTGGATTGGCCTCTGTGTGGTCAGCAGAGCAAAGCTGGACTCGGTAACAATGCTACGGGGTAAATATTACTAAAACAATTTCACCTGATTCCTTTTACTTTTAAAAACATGGCTCCTAGAGGTATAAGCTGACAAATGTGGCAAACATATTTCTAATGGGCAGTCCTAGCCCCAAGGATTGAGGACAGTTTGCAGAGATGGAAATATTTTTATTTTTCTTTGTGAAGTTTTTTAGGGCAAAATTCTTGGAAACTTCATACATGTCAGTACAGGTGCTGTTCTGACAGGCAGGCAGCATTTACCAAATTATTGTAGTCACCTCCAGGTTAAACATTTCCAGAGAATTCATTCCTAGGCTAAAGCATCAGCTGTGAAGTTACCTGACAAGGAAGCAACAAGGAACCACAGGACAAGGCAAGGCTGTGGGAAGCTGTGGGAATTAAAATGGAAACATACTAAGTCTCCTTTTGAATTCGTTTTTTCCTGAAGCTAGAAACATAGAAAACTCAGCAGAGAAATTCAAAATGAGTGGACTTGGCTGATGCCAGAAGTAACCTTCGGATGAGAGCCAACAGAAACTTGATGGAAAGCAGCCAAAACACGGCATCTGGGGCTCGGAAGCCGAAAACTGAATTTCCTCTCTGGTGGGACCAGTGGCGAGAGCGCGGCAATGAAGTGCTCTGGACTTCGATGCCCTCTGGACTTCGACTTCCCGAGGAGCACCAGGAACGGGAGGAGGGATCTTGGTCAAGGCGGAGCAAAGCTCGTCGCCATGGCAACCACATGAGCCACAAACAGCCGGCCTAGCCCAGCAAGAAGCAACCCGAGCAGACCCCTAGGAACGGCGCAAGCTGGGGACAGCGGTAGAGGGGTGGGCAACAGAGCCCAGCACCGGTCAGCTGGGCCCCGACCCGTGGCGTGTCCCTGCCGGAGCACCAGAGCGCAGCGCCATGGACAAGCCGGTACTGTGCACTGTCCCTCCGCGCAGCTCCCACGCCTCCGCCCCGCCCCCGCCACGGCGCATGCGCGGCCTCGGAACTGCTGGGTGCTGGGGACTCCCCGGAGGCCACGCGGTCACGGGGAGAGGATGGGTGGGCTCATTTCCCGGCTTCAGATTCAGGCCGCGTGGCCTGAAGACGCTTTCATGAGCTTGTGGGGCTAGAGTTGCCGGTCTCTGAGTTTTGCTTGTTTCCCTCAGGAGGTTGTGGTGGTCGATCATGTTTAGCAGGGCGCGAGTAAAGTGCAGAAGCGCAGGTTCAGGGACCGCCTTTCTCATTTTATCATCAACCTGCTGCGGAAAGCCCACCCGTGGACCCAAGCAACCCATTGACCCAGAGCGAGCATCAGATATATCCAGGCGTGGCGGAGGCCGCTTTTGTGTGAAGTTTGTTGGCTGTTACTAGCTCTCGTTAGCCCTTGGGTTTGGACAAAAGCAAATGTTTAGTTCCCTTGGAGAGAGGGAGCCAGACGGTGTTCAAGGAAGCCCTGTTGGGTGGTTTCCTGGTGTCTTGTAATTTCGCCTCAGTACAGGGCAGTGGGGAGGGGGCTGGAAAGGAATTCTGCGCATTTAAATCAGGTTTCACTCCATTTGGCTTTGCTCTCTTAAATGAGTTATAGGGTAAAAAAAAAATTCGCCTACTTGTTTTTGCCTTTGTCTTCGAAAGTGATTCCTGCTCTTTGGAACTCAGGGAACGTCTAGGAGACTATAAAGCCTTTTCTGCAAACAAGAAACAGGGCACAGGGAGGGGCTTTTGTACCCAGGAGGGCCTCAGAGGGTCGCCATCAGTTTCAATATGGATTTCTGTGGTTACATTATACATTTTTTCATTTACACTAGCTATAGCTATGTTGGGCTTCCCTGGTGACTCAGATGGTAAAGAATCTGCCTGCAATGCAGGAGACCTGTTTTTCATCCCTGGGTGAGGAAAATCCCCTGGAGAAGGGAATGACTACCCACTTCAGTACTCTTGCCTCCATGTACAGTGGAGCCTGGCAGGCTATAGTCCATAGGGTGGTAAAGAGTTGACATGACTGAATGACTTTTACTAATACTGCTATAGCTGTATTACTATAGGAATATAGTATGCTAATCAATAAAATGTGCATCCTGTCATGATTTAATAAACATGAATTTAATACTGATTTAATTAAGAGCAATGTATACAGTTTATGTGGTTTCTGAGGTGGCTCAGTGGTAAAGAACCCACCTGCCAAAGCAGGAGATGCAAGAGGTGCAGATTCGATCCTTGGTTGGCTAAGATCCCCTGGAGAAGGGCATGGCAACCTACTCTAGTATTCTTGCCTGGAGAATCCCATGGACAGAGGAGCCTGGCGGGCTGCAGTCTATGGGGTCGCAGAGTCAGATACGGTGAGTGGCTGAGCACGCATACACATACATATGGTTTATGTGTATGATACTTCAACAGTTTCCTCCCCTCTGTAGATATTTACCTTTTACAAACTGTTTTATTTTTGTGAGCATCTTGCCATGATAGATTCATATTATTGCTCTTATTTTCATGTAACTTATATGCCATAAATATTTGGAATTTCCAAAATGTCTGTTGCATTTCATTAAGACAAATACCTGTTAATTCATTTAATCTTTTTAGTGACTCTTCCTCATTTTCTGTCCAGGAAAATAGAGACCCTGAAATGACAGATGGCATTGCAACTGCTAATGCCAATAAACCAATGATATTTTTGTATATCTTAATTTAAACTTCATATATTCTATAATCTTACATAAGTTTATCAAGTTTTATCTCTGTAGGGATATAAAAATATGGCTCTTAGTCTAAAGCCATACTGTTTTATGTTTTATTAATTATGCTCACTTTAAGATTGAAAAATGTAGGCTACTAATGCAATATATATATATGTGCTAAGTTGCTTCAGTTGTGCCCTACTTTTTGCGATCCTATGGAGTGTAGCCCACCAGGCTCTGCTGTCCGTGGGATTCTCCAGGCAAGAATACTGGAGTGGATTGCCATTTCCTTCTCCAGGGGATCTTCCTGACCCAGGGATTGAACTCCTGTTGATAAAGAATCCACCTGTAATGCAGGAGACCTGGGTTAGATCCCTGGGTTGGGAAGATCCCCTTGAGAAGGGGAAGGCTACCCACTCCAGTACTCTGGCCTGGAGCATTCCATGGACTGTATAGTCCACGAGGTCGCAGAGTCGGACGTGACTTTCACTTTCACTTTCTTTCTTATGTCTACTGCATTGGCAGACGGGTTCTTTACCACTATATTTAAGTTATATGGTTAAGTAAAATGCAAACATACATATATATATATATATACACACACACACATACACATACACACACTCTCTGATGGCTTTCAGCGGAGAGTTTTTAAAGGCAGTGTTTGGGATGAAGGCTGCAGCTCATGGACTTTCTTCTGATTGGTTGGTGGTAAGGTAACATGGTGATGTTTAGGATATCTTAGTCATCAGCTGTCTGATTCCAGCCAGTCTGGTGTCTAGAGCACGTAGTCAGCATGCAGTCACCATCCTCCACCTGTGGGTGGGGGGCTCTTAGTGTCTGCAAAGATGTGCTCAGATGGTTATACGTATCCCTTGAGGAGGAACAGGACTCTTTTGAAGCTATCATTACTTTTCTTGCTTGACTGCTTTTCCTTTGTTTCTGCATTCCCTCTGTTCTCTAATTAGTAACTGCTTAAGCCTGCTCTTTGGAACTCAGAAGGCCTAGGAGACCAAAGCTTTTTCTACAAACAAGAGATGAGGGACACGGAGAGGCTTTTGTACCCAGAAGGGTACAAAGATCCTGCTCAGTTTCAGTGTGGATTTCTGTGGTTATATTATTTAGGAAAAATAGAAGCAAATGGACACTGAGACATAATAAATTGTCACAGCTGGGAAATGTGACCTCTGTGGAGCTCTCAATTCCCTGGGGATGGTCAAGGATGCTGTTCTTCTCCTTTGTCCGAGGTCAGTAAAGCATTAGAGAAAGGCTGCTATGAATACAGTTATTTCGAGGAATTGGTTCCTGCTGCGTGAGAAATGTCAGGAGGAAGTTCACCTGTTACATTTTCTCCTTTCATCAGGCTGAGCTCTTTCCTGGCACTGAGCACTGTGGCTGTTTATTTATACCTCTCTGCTGTTTGCATTCGGCTTCACTCTTTGTGGCCTTACTAATAGCAAATAGACCCAAAAGGGTGGAACGACTGCTCACTCCTTACTTTGTTTATGAATAAAAACCGAGAGCTTCAACGCCAGAGTAAATTGCCTCCCAGGGGTATTTTGGTTTCCCAGGCTATTGGATGAGGCTCCTAGGAGGAGTTTAGCATTCAGGATGTTGCTTGGATATGTGTGACCCCACCCTCAGGGCCAGGCCCACTCCACTGCCAAGTCCCATGGGTGGTTTGTTGGTTGGAATCTGAATGAATGCTTTCTTGCCGATTTAACTCATGCTTGAGGCTGGGGTAGGAAAGATGAAATTAGAGGATACTTTAGCAGTTTGGTTCGATTAAAAAAACACTTATTAAAGTGCCTACTTTGTTTGCAGGCCTGTGGAAGGGCTCTGGGGAGGAGTATGAGTTGCTTTTCTTTTCTGCCAGGCTTTCCTGATGGCTCAGTGGTGAAGAATCTGCCTGCAATGCAGGAGATGCGGGTTCAATCCCAGAATCAGGAAGATCCCCTGGAGGAGACAATGGCAACCCTCTCCAGTATTCTTGCCTGAAAAACCCCATGGACAGAGGAGCCTGGTGGGCTACAGTCCAGAGTGTCGCAACGTGACTGAGCACACGTGCACACACATTCTTTTCGGCCTCCGTTTTTCTTTCCCTCCCTCGCTTTCTTCATTTCTTCTTGCTTTTCTCTTCCTTCCTTCATGTCTCCCTCCCCCTCCCTCCTTTTCTTTCCCCCTCCTGCAGCATGATGGTTGGATGGCATCGACTCAGAGGACATGAGTTTGAGCAAGCTCTGGGAGATGGTGAAGGACAGGGAAGCCCAGCGTGCTGCAGTCGTGGGGTCGCAAAGAGTCGGACACGACTGAGCGACTGAACAACAACAATATATATTATGTGGTTTCTTGCAGATGCTTTTTTCAAGTTTTCCTTGAGAATTTTGAAGATCCCCTAACACTCACTACACAATTAATGATTACTCTCCCTGTTTCTTTGGGGACTGGATGAGATGTGCAGATTGTGACCACTGCTTACTGGTTTTGAGTAATGCAGATAAGTGGCTTGGGCTTGTCTTGCAGGAGGTGGATCATACATATTGAGGAAGGGAGAGCAAGCATGGGATGCTCGTCAGATTCCTGACAAAGTTTCCGCCTGCCAGACGTCATGCTATTTTAATAAGTCCATGTAGTGAAAGCCTGTCATTGTTCCTACCCCAGGTGGGTAGTAGAATTATGATTCGGTTCCCGTGGGCCAACATTTCCACCCCAGGAGAGTTACTGTGAATAGTCAGAATTCTTTCTTGACGCAGCCTCCTGGTTGGGCCAATAGCATGTGGGATGTGGGCAACCCACCCTCACCCACCTCATACCCATCACGAAGGGAGTGGTCGTGGACTTCCTTGGACTGCTTGGACTTCAGAAAAAATAAAGAATCTTACTCTTGGAGGGCTGAAAGCTCGGTGGGCCACTTCCGATCATTGTTTAGCTTATTCAGGGTAAAGAATAAAAGGATTTGTGATCCATTGGTGTCCTGAAATGTCCATGTTATTGCTCATTACAAAGAAGCAAAGCAAGGCTTAGCCCAGAGCAAGCAGTCACCTCAGACTCCGGCAACCCTCCCCAAAGAGGGTCAAGTGTCAGGGGCTGTGTTGGGGACTCAGGGGACATCTTGGAAGAAAGGTGGCTGCTGCCATTCAGATAAGGACCAGCTGGGCCAGGAGGAACCTTGACCTGGATTTGACATCCGTATTTTACAGCAAACAATGTTGAGATGGACACTGAGCAGCAATATTAGAAGTGTTTCCTTTCAGATGAGTGTGGAAGCTCTGGAAAGTTGGAGGTTATGCTGATTGTCATTGCTGCTCTTGAGGTCACTCCAAACTTACTAGCTTAAAGTAGCACCAGCTACTGTACTATCTTGTCTAGTTTCTGTGGGTCAGGAGCCCAGGAATGGGCTTAGCTGGGGGGTTTTCATTGGCGGCTGGAGGAGCGAGGACTGGACAGGCATCTCCCTTTTCCTCTTCCTGTGTCTCACATCAGACTCGACTGGTCTGAGACACGGCTCCACGTGGTTGGTCTCTATGAATAGGCTTCCTCACAGCAAGGTGATCTCAGGGCAATTGACTGCTTTCATGATGGCCGAGAGCCTCCACAGAGAGAATTCCAGAGAAGAAGGCAGAAGTTGCCTCATCTTTATTACCTAAATGCAGGGATATAGCAAAGTGCTAGCACAAGTATATTTTGCTACATGTCTCTGCCAAGCATTCCTTCTGCTGTGTCCACTTGGCCAGACTCATGACCTAAAGGTTCAAGGCTGGGGTCATGTTCAATGTAAAAGTGTCCTGTGGTGCCCTTCATGGAAAGAGGGGCTCCATAGAGGAGAGACTCAGTTTGAAATGGATGAGCCAGAAGCTAGCTACGGAAAACTTTTAATCACCAGATATGTCCGAAGTGGAGCACTGGTTTCTCATCACTGTCTACTGAAAAATGGAAATTCTGTTCTGTCATGACTGCTCTTGATAATGTAATAATATAATTGTAAACACACTATACATTTTCTTCCTTTAGGAAAGAAGTTGTGCAAAATAGATTTGATCAAAATCCTTGTGTTTGTAGGACCCAAACCTGTAAACAGTAAATCGCCAATACCTCTGTCTGGGGAACTTGCGTGTTGTGAGCATACGATCTCTTCATCATAAAAGACAAATCGCATTCAGTCCTGCTGAAGGAAGGTCTAAATTATCTTTGTATTCACTCTACAGACAACATTGCAAAGTTGTAAGGAGATCAAAGAGTTTTCAGCCAAAACTGTATCTATCTATATTTCTGTATATATCTATTTTGACATAAAAGTTTTCTAGGAAATTAATACAAATATTCTGTTATTTATTTCCTCGCTTTTGTGTTACCAGCCTTAAGCAATTTGTAATTTGTTATATTTTATTTGTTATTTCTACCTAAATATTTGCTTTAATGCCTAATTTTGTGTTTCTAACTCTCTTTCTTAATGTGGGATGCCCAATTTGCTTACACCTGGTGGCTCAGATGGTAAAGAATCTGTCTCCAATGTGGGAGACATGGGTTTGATCCCTGGATCGGGAAGGTCTTCTGAAGGGAATGACTACCCATTCCAGTATTACCTGGAAAATCCCATGGACAGAGGATCCTGGAGGGCAGGCTACAGTTCATGGGGTCACAAACAGTTGGACATGACTGAGTGACTCTTTTATTGATTCAACTCTTTTATTATTCAACTCTTTTATTAATGTGAGGCCCCCAATTTGCATAAACCTCAGGCCCCACTAAATCAAGATCCACTCCACTTTGGCCTAAGTAAGTGCTAAATGGTTTATGTGGGAGCTCTTGGCTCTAGTGGGAGGATGGGAAGGGAGAAGGGGTGAAGGGGTGGAAGGAAGGAGCTAAAGAATAATTTTGCCTTTGTCCCGGTTTTCCCATGGACTGGCTTTGGTGGTGGGGTCCCAGACATCCTGTTAAATGCCTGCCACAGATGCTGTGCTTTACAAGGCATCATGGGGGATATAAAAGAAACTGAAAGCACATGTCTTCATTCTCAAAAAGGTTTAACCATCTCATTGGGAAGACACGCATGTCAAACTGCTGGAAATCCTAAACAGGTTAAAATGAAAACCGATTCAGCACAAAACACACATGGTTATGGTGGCATGAATAACACAGGGAAATCAGTGTGGGGCAAAGCCTCAAACTGGCCTCCTCAGAGGATGAGATTGTTGGATGGCATCACCGACTCTATGGACATGAATTTGAGCAAACTCCAGAAGTTGGTGTTGGACAGGGAAGCCTGGAGTCCTGCAGTACAGGGGGTCGCAAAGAGTCGGACATGACTGAGTGACTGAACTGAACTGAAACTCTGTGTGATCTCTATTTTGTTACCTTTACAACTGATAACAGAGTGGGTGGAATATTTGACATTCTTTTTGCCAAGAAAGTTAATCTCAGAACCCTTGGGTATCCAGCATCCTTTTCCCAGACTTGTGGAGACCTTTCTAGACCTTTTTAAGTTCCTACTTAAAAATGAAAAGTTCCTCCCAAGTCCCTTCATGTACCTTGAAAATATGTTCCACCTGCTTAAGGAGAAATTTTAGAGAGAGTAATAAAAACAGAGCAGATTTGACTTCTTTCTGGACCTGTTGTAGCATCTGCATCATGGTTATATTTGTTCATTAACTTCATCATGAATATTCATTGGAAGGACTGATGCTGAAGCTTCAATACTTATGGCCACCTGATGCAAACAGCTGACTCATTGGAAGAGACCCTGGTGCTGGGAAAGATTGAAGGCAAAAGGAGAATAGGGTGGCAGAGGCTGAGATGGTTAGATAGCATCACTAACTCAAAGGATATGAGTTTGAGCAGACTCTTGGAGATAGTGAAGGACAGGGGAGCTTGGTGTGCTGCAGTCTGTGGGGTTGCTAAGAGTTGGACATGACTTAGCGACTGAGCAACAGCAACTTCATCGTGACTTTGGGACCTGGTTTGATCTGCATTAGAATTTTAGATCCTCCATTTTAAAGCTGATCAAGTGTAGACAGGCACTGCTGAGGGAAAAAGTGGGCATCCACTGGCCCTTCACTGGAGACCTTAATCATATCTTGTGTTTGTGACTCCCCACTGCTCTCTCATTGGCTTATATATGCTTTAAGGGTGTTAATGAATAACAGAAATAGATTTCCACTTCCCAAAAAAGAGCTCTGATGTTTCTGGGATAGTTAAGACATCCAAGGAAGTAAGTGGGTCATTATCTAGTGGCCCCCGAGTGATGGTTGGTTTAGGAGAGGCTGGTTAAGTTCCACCCTGGGAGTTTTAGCTCTTTTGGTAACTGTGTGTTCATATATGGCCAGGGATCTAATATTTTAAATTTACCATAAAGATTTAAAAATGGCTAGTGATGTATTCTTGCCTTCTTGATCTCCCTTTCGTATTGGGGAATAACATTACGTGGCCCTGAAATACCATTAACTTGGCATTTCTTTATGAAGCGTGTCACAGAAGCCAGCTCCATTACAAGGGGATCTCCCCAAATATAGAGAGGTATTCTTGCAGTGGAATTTCTTCAGAATAGATGTTTAAAGGCAAATTTGTAGGCCACTGGCACCAAAGTGAAATAAAACAGGACTTAGGCCATCACCAGTGAATGCATAAATATAAAGATATTAGGTTAAAATATTCATCTGTTTTGGACAAAGGCTTAAGAGCAATGAATGATAGGTGCAAATGATCTATTAAAAACAGTGATGCAAAAATTCTGAAAAGAGATATCATGGGTTTTCCTTCATCCTTACCTTGATCTCCATCCTCCTCTGGATTTCTTAAATGTGCAATTTTGTGGGTAATCTGGGAATTGGGTAGGTTTTTCTTTCCTTTTTTTTTTTTTTTGTGGCCATGCCATGTGGCTTCCGGGATCTTAGTTCCCTGACCAAGGATTGAACCCATGCCCCCAGCAGTGGAAGTGCAGAGTCCTAACCACTGGACTGCTAAGGAAGTCTCTGGGTGGATTTTTTTTTTTTTTTGATAGGGTCTGCTGGACTTGGTGGCAGCTTCCCTCGTAGCTCAGTTGGTAAAGAATCTGCCTGCAATGCAGGAGACCTGGGTTCAGTCCCTGCATTGGGAAGATCCCCGTGGAAAAGGAAATGGAAACTTACTCCAGTATTCTTGCCTGGAGAATCCCATGGACAGAGGAGCCTAGTGGGCTACGGTCCATGGGGTTGCAAGAGTCAGACATGACTTAGTGACTAAACCAGCAAAAATTCTGGACATGGTGGGAGTAGTGTGTCTGTTGGGGGCTGGGAGGTAGACAGTCATCCTGTGCAGATCATTTGGGTTTTGGGAATTCGAGGCTCTTCCCAGCTACTCAGTTTAGCTCAGCAATTTCTGTTCCTGCGGCTCAAGTAACAACTACCACCCAGTCAATCTTTGGTGGGTCAGACCAGGCACACCATTGGTTCTGTGAAGTGGAGTCGAGAGGCCCTTTGAACGAGTCTCTGAAAACCATTTAATCCTTGACTGTTGAAAAAAATACCTGCTTCCTGGGAGCCAGGTACCTGGATGAGCTAATGGGGTGAATGTCATTGGTCGCATTCCTCGGGGATTTATGACATGACTTTGTTGATTTGGGGGCTTGGGTCTTCACCCACACAGCACTTGCTTTATTTATATTAAGATTATTGTTAACAAAGTCTGTTAATTCCTGCTGTGTGTACTGAAGGATATTGCGGTGAAAGAAAGGATTCTCTCAAGTGCTTGTTACATATGACACTCAGACTTCTTTACCACATTTAATCCTGGCCGTGTGTTTTAAGAGGTCAAGACACATTCCCCACCTCTGCAGATGATGTTTGCCTTGAAGTCCGCACCTAGGGGCAGAGGACAAGAACGAGATCGTTCTCTTCTTGTTTTTAGACTGTGTGAGTTTCAACATATGGGTGTGACCCCCTCCTCGACGTGTCAACCACAGTAGTAGAAAAATGAGAGATTTCCCTGGTGGTCTGGTGGTTAAGACTCCACGCTCCCAAGGCAGGGGACCTGGGTTCGATCCTTGGTCAGGGAACTAGATTCCCACATGCTACTGCTAAAGATCCTGAGTTCTGCAACTAAAACCCAGTGAGGCCAAATAAATAAATAAATATTTAAAAACATACCCTCCCCCCAGATTTTATTTAAAAAAAAGGAAGAAAGAAAGAAAAAGAGCTCCCCCACCATGTCCATCTCTTTTCTGTCTTCACTGCTCTTGTCACCTCTCTCTCCTGTTTCTTCCCCTCCACTTCCTCTTCTCCCCCTTTCCTTCCTCTCCCTGAAACCCCACCTGAGTCCTTGGGTCTGGTCACCCAGGACATGCATCCAGGAAAGGGAGCCATTCGGGTGGACACCTTCTCTCCTTACACAGAGTCACACAGAGCAGCCGGCTGCCCACCTGGCTGTTTGGTGTTAGCAGCAGAAAGATATCATTGGTTCATTTCCAGCCCTTGGTCTTGAAGAAGACAGACATAGAATAAAAGTTCATATTAAGGTACTTTCAGCTTAGACTTCCCCAATGGCTCAGCGGGTAAAGGATCCGCCTGCAATGCAGGAGACACAAGAGAGGCAGGTTCGATCCCTGGGTCGGGAAGATCCCCTGGGAGAGGAAATGCCAATCCACTCAAGTATTCTTGCCTGGAGAATCCCATGGACGGAGAAGCCTGGTGGGCTACAGTCCAAGGGGTCACAGAGTCAGACATGACTGGCTAAGCACACAGCACACACATACTTTCTGCTTGGGTGTTACGCCTTTTCCCCTGTTTTACTAGTTTTTTTTTTTTTTTTAACTTGGTTCAAAAAAAACAAACAGATGACTTTTGTGCTGGTCACGTTGAGGCATGCTCTGGAGAGGCAAAGTGCAGACTTGTCCAGGGCAGAGAGGTAAATCCAGCCCTTCAAAATGGATTGCGCTCTAAGAGGGGAGCTGTAGCACCAAGTATTCAGGGGGTGAGTGGGGGGGAAGAAGAGCCTCTTATTTAAGCCAGTTTTGTTTGCATGATTCTGGATTCCTGCAGTTAATTTATTAGGGATTAGCCAATTCAATGTTTGTTACCTATTTTTTTTCAGTTTACATTTTCTCTTTGCCTTTTAAAAAACCAAATTTCTTTTAAAAATAAAATTTGGAGGCATTAAATGCTTTTCAAAGGTTTCTTTATTTCTTTTTTTTTTTTTTTTAAAGCAAATGTATATTGTTCCCTTGAGGCAATTTCCTCTCTTCCTTCTTTGCTTCCTTCCTTTTTCTTTATCCTTTCTCTCTCTTTTTATTTATTTATTTTTTTAAACATTCATTTATTTATGGCAGTGCTGCTTGCAGGTCTTCATTGCTGCTTGCAGGCTTTCTCTAGTTGTGGTGAACGGGGCTCTTCCTTGCGATGTACGGGCTCATTGCGGTGGCTTCTCTTGCTTCAGTAGCTGTGGCACACAGACTGAGTTGTGGGATCTTCCCCGACCAGGGATCGAACCCATGACCCTGCATTGGCAGGTGGATTCCTTACCACGGAGCCACTAGGGAAGCCCTCTCCCTCTGTTAAAAATATTAATTTAGTAACACAGAATCTGGAGTCAGATTTCCTGGGTCTGAATCCTGGCTCCCACGCTCAGTGACCTTGATCTCAGCTGTGTGACCTTGATCTCAGGTGGCCTCGGCATGCAGCAACTTGAAGCTGGGCATCGGTTTCCCAGCCAGAGATTGAGGCCAGGTCACAAGACTGAGTGAGAGCTCCAAATCCTAGCCACTAGACCAGTGGTCGGTGACCAGGCCCTGGCCCTTAGGCTTTGCAAGAAAGAATTTCCGCAATGATGGAAAAGAGTGAGACAAGTAAAGTGTTTATTGGGAGGAAAAGAGCTCCTTACATGTGGATAGATACACGAGGAGGCTCAGAGAGAGTGTCGTGTCCTTGTGGTATTTTAAATTGCTTTTATGGGGAATTTCTTCCAGGTTTCCTTTGGCCAGTCACTTTGATTTGTCTGGTTCTGTGTCTGTATGTGGTTTATCTCAGGATCCTCCCGTGTGTGTGCACGCAGACATCTGTCAGTCAAGATGGATTCCACCAGAGGCCTATGGGTAGTTGACATCACTTACTATGGGGTGGGACCCCCTCCTTTTTCGACCCCCAAGGAACTTTCTAGTTTCGAGGGTTTCCTTGACTTAGAGAATAAGAAATATGTGGTCTCTTATCTTTTATCTGGGCCCTGACCAGCCTCCTCTCTTGATTATCCTGCTTTTGATATTTTGGAGTTTCAGTCCATGGTGAATGAACTCAAATTGCTTTATCTGGGGGTTGGGGAGGGCTTCTATCTCCTGCCTTAACCTCAGTAGGTAAGTGGACATCCCTGGGCATCAATGTTTTAACCTATAAAAATGGAGAAAGTAACAGTAACTACTTCCTAAGCATGTTGTGAATATCCAGTGAGCTGATATTTAAAAGTGCTTAGAACAGGGCCAGGTGGAGAATAATGCTAGTAATTAAAATGAAAATAAGAAAGAGGTAAACCTAGGAAACACAAGAAGCAAAAAGAACATAAAAATAAGTAAGCCAGCCTCTCAGTCTCAGAAACAATCTCCCTCTCTCTCTCCCTCTCTCCCCACATACATGTATATACAATTTAGTTTTTATTGAATACATTTTTTTTTTTACAAAAATTGATTCTTACTCTTTTGGAGCCTGATTTTTGTCATTTTACAGTGTATCATAAGTGTTTCAATTTCTTTAAAATGTCTCTTGAACATGATTTTTAATGCATTGAATACCTCTATAGTAATTTATTTTACGAATCTCTTATTGTGAAGCTATGAAGGTTTTGTAAAGTATTTCCTATGTTAATAATTTATACATATATATACAACAATATATATGTATTGTGAAAGAGGAGAGTGAAAAAGCTGGCTTAAAACTCAACGTTCAAAAAACTAAGACCATAACATCTGCTCCCATTATTTCTTGGCAAATAGATGGGGAAACAATGGAAACAGTGACAGATTTTATTTTCTTAGGCTCCAAAATCACTGCAGATGGTGACTGCAGCCGTGAAATTAAAAGATGCTTGCTCCGTGGAAGAAAAGCTATGACCAACCTAGGCAGCATATTAAAAAGCAGAGACATTACTTTGCTGACAAAGGTCCATCTAGTCAAAGCTATGGTTTTTCCAGTAGTCATGTGTGGATGTGAGAGTTGGACTATAAAGAAAGCTGAGTGTCAAAGAATTGATGCTTTTGCACTGTGATGTTAGAGAAGACTCTTGAGAGTCCATTGGACAGCAAGGAGATCAAAACAATCCTAAAGGAAATCAGCCCTGAGTATTCATTGGAAGGACTGATGCTGAAGCTGAAGCTCCAATCCTTTGGCCACCTGATGTGAAGAACTACTCATTGGAAAAGATCCTGATGCTGGGAAAGATTGAAGGCAGGAGGAGTAGAAGATGACAGAGGATGAGATGGTTGGATGGCATCACCGACTCGATGGACATGAGTTTGAGCAAGCTCCGGGAGTTGGTGATGGACAGGGAAGCCTGGTGTGCTGCAGTCCATGGGGTCACAGAGAGTCGGACACGGCTGAGTGACTGAACAACAACAATACATACATATGTGTGTATATGTCATTGTTATGACAATACCCCTGCGCCTCTGCTCCCATCCTCCAATCCCGCCTCCCCCACCTTGCCCTTTCTGTGTCTTCAGGCTTCCATTTCTGCCCTGGTTTCACTTGAGAAATGCTTTTAAGGAGATTTTTTGGTTATAAAAGCACCTTGTTTAAACAGCAAACACCTAATGGGTAAAGAGGATCTGATACTATGTGCAATGAAAAATTGTTAGTTGCTAAGTTGTTTAGTTGCTTAGCCGATTTCACAGTTGTTTAGTTGCTAAGTTGTGTCCAACCGTTTTTCGACACTATGGACTGTAGCCTGCTAGGCTCCTCTGTCCATGGAATTTTCTAGGAATTTTCTTGCCATTTCCTACTCCAGGGGGGCTTCCCAACCCAGGGATCAAACCCGAGTCTCCTGGGTTGGCAGGCGGATACTAGTTTACAGAGAACAGTTGGAATATGTCAAGGCTGCTTCCTCAGCTGACTAAGACTTACTACCTGTACGGCTTGGCTGAGGGAGCCGTCCCAGCAGTTTGGGTTGTAAAACTGCCACTTCCCCCCGCCTTGATTTCAGGTCTTGTCTGATTGAGCTAATTAGGCTCAGTCTCTAGTCCTTGTGGCCTGTATTTACATTTCTGGTGTTTAGAATATTACTCAGCCATAAAAAAGAATGAAATAATGCCATTTTCAGCAATATGGATGGACCTAGAAATTATCATACTAAGTCAGACAGAGAAAGACAAATATCATATGATATCACTTATATGTGGAATTTAATTTAGAAAAAAGATACAAATGAACTTATTTACAAAACAGAAGCAAACTTATAAATATTGAAAACAAACATGCTTACCAAAGGGGAAATGTGGCAGGCGGGGAGAGGTATACCAGGAACTTGGGATAAACATGTACACACGGCTGTATATAAGAGAGAAAACCCAGCAAGGAGCTACTGTAGTGCACGAGGAACTCTGCCCAATATTCTGCGGTGACCTCTGTGAGAAAAGAATCTAAAAAAGAGTGGATATATGGGTTTGTGTAACTGAGTCACTTTGCTGTACAGCTGACGCTAATACAACATTGTAGATCAGCTGCACTCCAATAAAATTAAAGTATTAAAAAAATAAACAACAGACACCCATATCCTTTCAAAGTAAAGTAAAACAAAGCCAATGGCCTCATCAAACACTGTAATAATGCAGCCCTCCTGAGAGCAGGAAGCTAAAGGAGCAGCAAGAGAAAAATACACACAGCCAACAGACAACTACGATGGTCTCTATGCTTTACATTTATCTGACCTTTATCTTATCTATGGCTTCCCGGGTGGCTCAGCTGGTAAAGAATCTGCCTGCAATGTAGGAGGCCTGGGTTCAATCCCTGGGTTGGGAAGATCCTCTGGAAGAGGGCATGGCAACCCACTCTAGTATTCTTGCCTAGAGAATCCGCATGGACAGAGGAGCCTGGTGGGCTACAGTCTGTGGGGCCACAAAGAGTCAGACACGACTGACTTGAGAAAAGTTGAGAATTGTTTTATTATGTGTTTTATATAATATAACATATTATTTATATAATGTTTTTATAATTATTATAATATTATATATTTACATATAATGTAATTTATATGTAATATAATTATGTTATATAATCATATATGATTATATAATAATCATGATTATTATATAATTATATAATATTATATGATATATAATAATCATGATTATTATATAATCATATAATATATTGTTCATATATATTTATTATATGAACAATATATTTATATAAATATGTATATTATATTATACAATAATATAATATATAATATATTATCTATAATAAAATAATTCTCAACTTTTAAATTTAGAGGGTCCTTGCACTCAGATTATTGCAAGTACAAAAGATCTTTGTCAACTAACAAATTCTTTCCAGAGTAAGAACAGTTGAGCCAATGCTGGAGTGATTGGGTCAAGAATCCAAAAGATGGTTAAGCTCGCCACCTAGTGGCTGTCAAGGAAGTAGCTTCCTTGAATTTGGCCTCTTGGTTTTGTTTTCCGGTGACAGACAGGCTTCTCACTCACTGTGTGTTCATTTTTACTCCAGGCAAAAGCAGTCATCATTTGAGAACTCCCATTGAAGCATCCTATTAAATTCCCTCATATTTGGTGGATAATGAGGCATTAAACTTCATTCATTTGCTAATAGGCCCTTCCTTTCATTCTCTTGTGTGAGAAGTTGATTGCTGATATTGTCCTACAGCAGCGCTCAGTGTAGCCCACTCATTGGGGGGATGAATCGCTTTATATGTCTTGTATCCAGTTGTGTCTTATTGCAGCTTCAGTTACCCAGAAAGGAAACTAGGAATTTTTCGTCTCTACCATATTCAGCTTCTAACCTCACCATGTTGTGAAAGGCGCTCAGTCGTGTCCACCTCTTTGCGACCGCATGGACTATACAGTCCATGAAATTCTCCAGGCCAGAATACTGGAGTGGGTAGTCTTTCCCTTCTCCAGGGGATCTTCCCAATCCAGGGATCGAACCCAGGTCTCCCACGTTGCAGGGGGATTCTTTACCAACTGAACCACAAGGGAAGCCCAACTTGACCATAGACCTCATTTAAAGCAAGAACATCTTGGAATGGCTTCTCTAAAAAATGCAGATTTGTCTTACCAATTTATTTGGGAGCTCAATCCCAGGAAAGCAAGTGTGAGGAGAAAGCGGAGTGAGGTAGGGAAAGAGAGAAAACCAACGCATGCATGCATGCTAAGTTGCTTCAGTCGTGTCCAACTCCGTGTGAACTTACGGACTGTAGCCTGCGAGGCTCCTCTGTCCATGGGATTCTCCAGGCAAGAATACTGAAGTGGGGTGCCATGCCCTCCACAAGGGGATCTTCCCGACCCAGGGATCGAATTGCATCTCTTAGGTCTCCTGCATTGGCAGGTGGGTTCTTTACCATTAGCGCCACCTGGGAAGCCAGAAAACCAATAGGAACATGTGTAATTTAGTATGTCCCAAATTATTTCCAGGTAAAGTCTGGTGGGACTGTCTGCCACGAGGCAGCCTGGACCTAGAGCCATGCAGCAGTGGGAGGGGTGGGCGGTAGGGGTGGATTGAGGTGGGGGGAAGTGGGGTTGGGGGGAGAAGGAGAGCTTATCTCATGTTACACTTTCCCGCTGTGAGCGTTTGCTTCACTGACATGAATTCCTTTGCTCTTCTGGTTGTGCATTTTGGGTGACAAGCAGATTCCAGATGTCTCGTGGCAACAGGGAACCCCAGGCAGGAAGTGAGAGGCACACCGGCTGGAAATGAAGTCAGAGCTGCTGTGGGCTGTGTGTATGCAAAGGTGGTCAGTGCTCACCCAGAGATGTCTCAGAGCCACAGTCGGGGCAGGACAGTGGTCCAGGGCCTCAGAGACAGGTGAGGCCAAACACATGAGAGGTGGTGCAGGGAAGCGTGGGGTGCGGTGATCTTGCATAGTTTTTACCCCAATCCCTGCTCACAGGAGCCCATCAGGGAACTCCGTAAATATTGGTCATGGATTTTCATTAGTATTGTTTTTCAGTCACTAAGGCGTGTCTGACTCTTTTGCAGCCCCATGGACTAGTAGCCCACCAGGCTCTTCTGTCCATGGGGTTTCCCAGGCAAGAATACTGGAGCAGATTGCCATTTTGTTCTTCAGGTCATCTTCCCTACCCAGGGATCGAACCCGTGTCTTTTGTACTTGCAGGCAGATTCTTTACCACTGAGCCACCAGGGATTTTAATATATTTTCTAGTAAATGCTTCCTGCAGAATTTGTCATTCCTAATTATGTGTTGATTAGGATCTTTTTGGTTGGGGAAACCTAAACCAATGAAACCAGAGGAAGAAGAGGGGCCGGAGTGGCCAGGGTGGCCCTGGGGAATCACAGTGTGGGCAGCAAGGGGACTGGGTCTAAGAAAAGGGCAAGAGTCAGTACCGGCAAATATCTCTCCCAGACTCCTGTCTCTGCCGAGGAAGAGATTCCCTCTTCAGGGAAAATCTCCCTCTTTTGTCTCTTAGAGCCTTCATCTGATTGGATGAGGCCCACGGACATTATGGAGGGTAATCTGCTTTCAGTTCAGTTCAGTTCAGTTGCTCAGTCGTGTCTGACTCTTTGTGACCCCATGAATCGCAGCATGCCAGGCCTCCCTGTCCATCACCAACTCCCGGAGTTCACTCAGACTCACATCCATCGAGTCGGTGATGCCATCCAGCCATCTCATCCTCTGTCGTCCCCTTCTCCTCCTGTCCCCAATCCCTCCCAGCATCAGAGTCTTTTCCAATGAGTCAACTCTTCGCATGAGGTGGCCAAAGTACTGGAGTTTCAGCTTGAGCATCATATCTTCCAAAGAAATCCTAGGGCTGATCTCCTTCAGAATGGACTGGTTGGATCTCCTTGCAGTCCAAGGGACTCTCAAGAGTCTTCTCCAACACTACAGTTCAAAAGCATCAATTCTTCAGCGCTCAGCCTTCTTCACAGTCCAACTCTCACATCCATACATGACCACAGGAAAAACCATAGCCTTGACTAGACGGACCTTTGTTGGCAAAGTAATGTCTCTGCTTTTCAATATGCTATCTGCTTTATTCAGAATCTATTGATTAATTTGTTAATCTCATCGAAGAGATAGCTTCACAGCGACATCTAGACTAGCATTTGACCAAATATTTGGGTTCTGTGTGTAGCCACATTGACACATAAAACTCACCATCCATCAGTGGGGAAAGGAGTTGATACCCTCTCTCATGAAGGATGGTACTTGGCCCCACGAGCATCAAAGCTGCACTCGCTTTCTCCCCAGTTCTCAGATTTCCCCTGGAACTCGTGGGGGGCCCCTTCCCCTGAGACTCAGCCCTGAGCCGTGATTCAGGGCCTGAAGCATCATCTGGAAGAGCTGCCTTTCTGTTCTTCCCTCCCTGGTTCTCCCCTGCGACCCTACACAAGATTCGTTCTTCTCCGTTGACCGAAATAAGATAATGGGAAGAAAACCCCTAAAATCCTTATGGAATCACCTTTCCTGAGGACTTCCCCAGCTCGTGTCAGACATCCATATGGACTCAGATGTTTCTGAATCCCATTTGGCCTGGGCTGAGACCTGGGATTTCCATGTGAGGGTTTGAGCTTTTTTTCCACCTTCACAGGAGAATTTGGAGCTACTAGTCTGGCTATGAACCAGAGAGGCAAGAAAGCGGGAAGGATTTTTTTTTTTTCTTTGACTACTATCATCTTTCTTTTATTATTGGAGTATAACTGCTTTATAGTGTTGTGTTGGTTTCTGCTGCACAGAACAGTATATGCATATACATATATGAGCCATATATACAGATATGTACTGTATACATAGTATATATGTATACATATATCCCCTCCTTTTTGAGCCTCTCTCCCACCCCCACCCATCCCACCCATCTAGGTTATCACAGAGTACCGAGCTGAGCTTTATGTGCTAAACAGTAGCTTACTACTAGCTGTCTATTTTAAAAGGGGGAAGGATTTAGGGTTAGGAGATCAGTCCTGGGTGTTCATTGGAAGGACTGATGTTGAAGCTGAAACTCCAATACTTTGGCCCCCTGATGCGAAGAGCTGACTCATTGGAAAAGACCCTGATGCTAGGAAAGATTGAGGGCAGGAGGAGAAGGGGATGACAGAGGATGAGATGGTTGGATGGCATTTCACCGACTCAATGGACATGAGTTTTGACAAACTCCAGGAGTTGGTGATGGACAGGGAGGCCTGGCATGCTGCAGTCCATGGGGTCGCAAAGAGTTGGACACGACTGAGCTGCACTGAGGGATTTAGCCAGGAAAGAGGAAATGAGGAGGGGAGAGAGAAAGGCTGTGGAAGGTCTGTGTGTGAGAAATCCAGGGACAGCTTTGGGGTGGAAGCAAGTGGAACAGCAGAAGGAGAGGCTTTGAGAAATGTTGCTATGGGTTATAAATCTAATCCTCTTCCATATTCCTGGAGATAATGCAAGCAACAGTTAGACTTTTTGAAAACCACATTTGGTTTTTAATTTGGTTATCTGATCCAGGACTCAGATACTTTATGCTGGATTCCACGGCTAGACAGAGCCCTGTGAACCCTGAATTTTTAGTTGGGGTTACTAGCATCTTCTTGCCTGGAGAATCCCATGGATGAGGGAGCCTGGCAGGCTGCAGTCCAGGGAGCTTCAGAGTTGGGTACAACTGAGCTGGAGTGCATGCAGTGCAGTGAATGAGTCATCCTATTAAGACTGCTAACGAGAGCGACACTTTATAATCAAACATTTATGAACGCCCCCAAGCTTAGCAACAGATTGCTTGGGGAGTAGCCCCATCTTGTGGAGAAGCCTAAAAATATTGGGTTGGCCAAAAACTTAGGGGTTTTCTGTAACATCTTATGGAAAGACCCAAATAAACCTTTTGGCCAATCCAATATTTCAGTGTCACACTGCTCAAGGTTAAGGAATTGAAGCAAAATGCATTTGAGTTTTAATATTATTACCCTTTTGGGAACATACCGTGAACTTTTATGTAATTGGACCAGTACCTTTTCTGTGAAAAACAGCTATTTTTCATAGGTGATGAAGTCACTTCAGCAGGTGATACTGAGTCTAATTGCAATAACATGTTTAAAAATGTCTAGATGACTCACCTTTAGTTTCCCGTGAAAAGCATTATTGTCGGCATTTAATTCACTTAATGTGAGTTTTAAGCAAATTGAGGCTGAAAGTGCTCATGATTACCTTGGACATGAATAAAGATTCCCATTAAACTCAAAGAGGCCGAGTAAACCATTGAAGGATAGAGCAATGAAAGAGATGGATGCATGAGAAGGTTGGTGTTATATGGTTAAGACTTCCTTTGTTTTTCTACAAGTTTAATAACGTTCTGAAATGCAGCAGAAGCCTAGATTTCCTTTCTCTAGGTGTGGTTAGTGTTAAGGAAAGGGCTGAGGTAGGATGTAGAATCGCTTCTTACTAGAAAAATCTGAGACCAACTCTTTACCTTCATATGTGCAAAAAGACCGCATACAAGGAGCCCTGAGTTCTCATCCTGGCCGGTCACCACCTGCCTCCCTCATCAGGAGGAACCAACTTAACTCCAGGTACCAGTTTCCTAATCTGTTCTGTGAGGAAATCAACCTTGTAAGATGCCACCGTACAGGTTGAAGAGTAGAAGCAGACCAGACGCGTTGCACGATGCTTAGGAGGAGAAGCAAAAGTGACCTCTGCTTCCCAAGAGGCCCCTCCTTCGGGGGGGCCCAAGAGAGAGGAGGCAGTGCCTGGTGCCCAGGTGTAGGTGGGGATGTGAACTCCCTGCTATCAGAACCTACCTGTGCCATCAGGACCTGGTGGACGGTCAATGCAAAATCCTACATTTTTGATCTGAAGGATCAGAAAACACTGGATTTATGATAGGAATTTCAGGTCCTGTGGGCACTTGGAGTTTCTAACCGGCCATTAGTAAGCCAGGCACTGTTTCAAGAAGAGAAGACTTATTTCCAAAGTGAGCAGGGGAACTCTGCTATGATTTTCTTCCCAGAGCTCTATGGACCACATAGCATCTTTCCCAAAAACTTCAAGCTGGGTCGGGGGTAGGAGGGGCTCCACCAGATGGCGCTGTGTCTTGCTCTGGGATCCCCGCACCCCGACTGGAAGCCTTATATGTTACTATGTCTGTGGCAGGAGCAGTGAACCCCAGTATGGGATCTGTTGCCTCCAAGATCCAAAGAGGCTCAACAAAACCTGTGCTTCTTTCTAGTTCAGGAAATTATATTTGGAACCGCAGCTGTAGTTAAAAGTCAATTCCTGGTTAAGCTTATTTTGTGTCATTCAGTGCTTCTCACCCAAAAACAGTTCTGTCATTTGGTCCTCCTTTTTTTTGGAGGGGTGGGGAGGAGGCGCCGGTCATGTAGAATCTTAATTCCCCAACCCGGGATGGAACCCATGTCCCCTGCAATGGAAGCATGGAGTCTTAACCACTGGACCACCAGGTTAGATATGCACAAAAACACCACTCCATTTTAAAGGTGCTTTTATCAAGTGCATGATCCTGAAACCTTGGACACACAGGAAAATGTGAAAATTAAAATTAACTCGTGAAAATTAAAATGTCAAGTTTTGAAAAATTACTTTACAGTGGTTGGACAGTCTGTTTAATTCCAGGCTAGTTCAACCTGAAGAAATTACAGCCTGGTTTTTGGCAGTATTTTGGTAATAATGATAGATGAATTCACAAGTTTTATGTAATTGTCTGCAAAATGCATAGGAACATAGTCATAAAGTATGTTCAAATCTATCAGCAACTCTGTTATTTTTGTATTTGAAATGACATTTATATTTGCTAATAACATTTAGATAGAGAAAATAAAAGTGATTCCATTTTAGAAACAGTTAAAAAAAAGTTGTTTAAAATAATTCTTCTGTTTGTGGTTAAACCACCAGCTTGAGACATAGGGTCATTTCTTTTAAAATTTCTTTTCCATTTTTAGAGATTACTTTTTAAAACAAGTTGATATACTGTGTTTTATGATTATGTGTTGAACCATGATAAAATCTAGACTACAAAATATGGTGCGTTTAGAGATTTCTAGTTTTGTTTTTTTTTAAACTTTAAAAGTTATTTTACTTTGAAATAATTTCAAACTGACAGAAATTTCAAGAGTAGTTCAAAGATTATCCTCATATCCTTTAGTGTTATCTGTAGTTAGTGTTTTACCTTATTGGTGTTATTGTCCCTCTTTCTTAATTATTAAAACATTTTTTTATTGGAATATAGTTGATTTCCAATGTCGCATTAGTTTCAGATATACAACAAAATGAATCAGTTATACATGTATCTATTCTTTTTTATCGTCACCCTGCTTATTTAACTTATATGCAGAGTACATCATGAGAAACGCTGGACTGGAAGAAACACAAGCTGGAATTAAGATTGCCGGGAGAAATATCAATAACCTCAGATATGCAGATAACGCCACCCTTATGGCAGAAAGTGAAGAGGAACTCAAAAGCCTCTTGATGAAAGTGAAAGTGGAGAGTGAAAAAGTTGGCTTAAAGCTCAACATTCAGAAAATGAAGATCATGGCATCCGGTCCCATCACTTCATGGGAAATAGATGGGGAAACAGTGGAAACAGTGTCAGACTTTATTTTTGGGGGTTCCAAAATCACTGCAGATGATGACTGCAGCCATGAAATTAAAAGACGCTTATTCCTTGGAAGGAAAGTTATGACCAACCTAGACAGCATATTCAAAAGCAGAGACATTACTTTGCCAACAAAGGTCCATCTAGTCAAGGCTATGGTTTTTCCAGTGGTCATGTATGGATGTGAGAGTTGGACTGTGAAGAAGGCTGAGCACTGAAGAATTGATGCTTTTGAACTGTGGTGTTGGAGAAGACTCTTGAGAGTCCCTTGGATTGCAAGGAGATCCAACCAGTCCATTCTGAAGGAGATCAGCCCTGGGATTTCTTTGGAAGGAATGATGCGAAAGCTGAAACTCCAGTACTTTGGCCACCTCATGCGAAGAGTTGACTCATTGGAAAAGACTCTGATGCTGGGAGGGATTGGGGGAAGGAGGAGAAGGGGGCGACAGAGGATGAGATGGCTGGATGGCATCACTGACTCGATGGATATAAGTCTGGGTGAACTCCAGGAGTTGGTTTTGGACAGGGAGGCCTGGCATGCTGCGATTCATGGGGTCGCAAAGAGTCGGACACGACTGAGCGACTGAACTGAACTGATTCTTTTTTATATTATTTTCCACTTTAGTCCATTATAGAGTATTGAGTAGAGTTCTGTGTACTATATAGAAGGTTATTATTATTAGTTTCCTATTTTGCACTCAGGGCTTCTCAGGTGGCTCAGTGGTAAAGAATCCACCTGTTAATGCAGGAGACATGAGTTCAATCCTTGGGTTGGAAAGATCCCTTGGAGGAGGAAATGGCAACCGAGGATATCCTGGAGTGTGAAGTCAAGTGGGCCTTCAGAAGCATTACTATGAACAAAGCTAGTGGAGGTGATGGAATTCCACCTGAGCTATTTCACATCCTAAAAGATGATGCTGTTAAAATGCTGCACTGAATATGCCAGCAAATTTGGAAAACTCAGCAGTGGCCACAGGACTGGAAAAGGTCAGTTTTCATTCCAATCCCAAAGAAGGGCAATGCCAAAGAATGTTCAAACAACCACACAATTGCACTCATTTCACATGCTAGCAAGGTCATACTCAAAATCCTTCAAACTAGGCTTCAGCAGTATGTGAACTTCTAAATCAGATGTACCAGGTGGACTTAGGAAAGGCAGAAGAACCAGAGATCAACTTGCCAACATCCGTTGGATCATAGAAAAAGCAAGGGAATCCCAGAAACAAATCTACTTCTGCTTCATTGACTATGCCAAAGCCTTTTACTGTGGATCACAACAAACTGTGGAAAATTCTTCAAGGGATGGGAATACTAGACCACCTTGCCTGCCTCCTGAGAAAACTGTATGCAGGTTAGGAAGCAACAGTTAGAACTGGACATGGAACAATGGACTGCTTCAAAATTGGGAAAGGAGTACGTCAAGGCTGTATATTGTCAACCTGCTTATTTAACTTCTATGCAGAGTATGTCGTATGAAATGCTGGGCTGGATGAAGAAGCTCAAGCTGGAACCAAGATTGCCGGGAGAAATATCAATAACCTCAGATACACAGATGACACCACCCTTATGGCAGAAAGTGAAGAAGAACTAAAGAGCCTCTTGATGAAAGTGAAAGAGGAGAGTGAAAAAGTTGGCTTAAAGCTCAACATTCAGAAAACTAAGATCATGGCATCCGGTCCCATCACTTCATGACTGATAGATGGGGAAAAAATGAAAACAGTGACTGACTTTATTTTTTTGGGCTCCTGAATCACTGTGGATGGTGACTGCAGCCATGAAATTAAAAGACGCTTGCTCCTTGGAATAAAATCAATGAGAAACCTAGACAGCATATTAAAAAGTAGAGACATTACTTGGCCAACAAAGGTCTGTCTAGTCTGAGCAACTTCACTTTCACTTTTCACTTTCATGCATTGGAGAAGGAAATGGCAACCCACTCCAGTGTTCTTGCCTGGAGAATCCCAGGGACAGGGGAGCCTGGTGGGCTGCCGTCTATGGGGTCGCACAGAGTTGGACACGACTGAAGTGACTTAGCAGCAGCAGCAGCAGCAGCAGTCAAAGCTATGGTTTTTCCAGTAGTCATGTATGGATGTGAGAGTTGGATCATAAAGAAAGCTGAGCACTGAAGAATTTATGCTTTTGAACTGTGGTGTTGGAGAAGACTCTTGAGAATCCCTTGGACAGCAAAGAGATCAAACCAATTCAATCCTAAAGGAAATCAACCCTGGATATTCACTGGAAGGATGGATGCTGAAGCTAAAGCTCTAATACTTTGGCCACCTGAAGTGAAGAGCCGACTCATTGGGAAAGACCCTGATGCTCGGAAAGATTGAAGGCAGGAGGAGAAGGTGATGACAGAGGATAAGATGGTTGGATGGCATAACTTATTCAATGGACATGAGTTTGAGCAGTCTCTGGGAGATTGTGAAGGTCAGGGAAGCCTGGTGTGCTGCAGTCCATGGGGTTGCAAAGAGCTGGACATGACTGAGCAACTCAACAACAACCAGTATTCTTGCCTGAAGAATCCCATAGACAGAGGAGCTTGGCGGGCTACAGTCCATTGGGTTGCAGAGTTGGACATGACTGAGTGATGAGCATGCATGCATGCATTTTACATTTAGTGGTTTGTATGTGTAGAGAAGGAAATGGCAGCCCACTCCAGTATTCTTGCCTGGAGAATCCCAGGGACAGAGGAGCCTGGTGGGCTGCCGTCTATGGGGTTGCACAGAGTCGGACACGACTGAAGTGATTTAGGAGCAGCAGCAGCAGTGTGTATGTGTCAATTCCAGTCTTCACATTTATTCCTTCCCCTGGCCCCTTATCCCTTGGTAAGCATAAGTTTGTTTTGTACATCTATGACTCTACTTCTATTTTGTAGATGAGTTCATTTGTACCCCCCACTTTTTTTAGATTTCACATATAAATGATATCACGTGCTATTTGTCTTTCTGTATCTGACTTACTTCACTCAGTAAGACAATATCTAGGTCCATCAATGTTTTCGAAAATGACATTCAGTTCAGTTTAATCACTCAGTTGTGTCCAACTCTTTACGACCCCATGGACTCCAGCATGCCAGGCTTCCTTGTCCATCACCAACTCCCAGAGCTTGCTCAAACTCATGTCCATTGAGTCGGTGATGCCATCCAATCCTCTCATCCTCTGTTGTCCCCTTCTCCTCCTGCCTTCAGTCTTGCGCAGCATCAGGAATTATTTTGTTCCTTTTAATGGCTGAGTAACATTACACTGAATATGTGTACCACATCTTCTTTACCCGTTCCTCTGTTGATGGCCATTGTTGCTTCCATGTCCTGGCCATTGCTTATAGTGCTGCAATGAACATTGGGGTGCGTGTATCTTTTTGAAATATGGTTTTTCCCTGAGTATATGCCCAGGAGTAGCATTGCTGGGTCACGTAGTAGTTCTGTGTGTAGTTTTTTAATGAACCGCCATCCTGTTAATTGTCTGTATTAATTTATTTTCCCACCAACACTGCAGGAGGGTTTTCTTTTCTCCACATCCTCTCCAGCATCTATAGTTTGTAGATTTTTTTTTTATATAGCTTTGGGTAATATAGTCATTTTCACTATATTGACTCTTTGAAACCAAGAGCTTGTGTCACTCTCCGTTTGTTGGTGTCGTCTTTTCTTTCATTAGTATCTTGTAGTTTGAAAGCACGCAACACTTCATGAATTTGTGTGTCATTCTTGTGCAGGGGCCATGCTGATCTTCTTGGTATTCTTCCAGTTTTAACATGTGTGCTGTCAAAGTGAGTGAGCAATAGAGAGTTCTAATTTTTTTTCATTGTTGTCTCCTCCCTTGATAGGTAACTTTTTGATTTTAGGTTTTGGCTTATCTTTCCAGAGTTTGATTTTTAGAATGTAAGCAAGTACATGAGCACGCATGCATCTGCCCATTTCCTTCTGTTTACACTGAGAGTGGCATACGACACACTGCTCTGCACTGTGCCTCTCTCCCCTGTGTCCGTGAGGTCGCACACGGCAGGATATAGAGGCCTCCCCATGCCTCTTCACTCCACTGCATGGCTGCGTCATGGTTTATTCACACAGTCCCGCATTGAGGAACATTTGGATTGAGCTTTAACACTCCTGGCTCCTTACTCTTTCCTTGGAACGCTTTTGCTCTGAGTTGCAGTACACTCCTCTCTCACGGCTTTCCTGCTGCTTTCTGACTCTTCTGTTTCTATCATTTGTTCCCTTCCCGCAGCTCACACACTGAATCTCACTGTCCCCATGCCCAGCGTCACCTCTAGTCTCACTTTTTACCTTCTTCTTGGGGGAACTAATTTACATCACTATGATTTTTATGCTGACAACTCTTAGATCCATATCGTTAAGCCCCTATTTCTTTTATGAAACACAGATTTGCATTTCCCGATTTTCATTGGAACATTTCCTTCCACATGAATATTTTTTAAGAGACCTCAAATTCAATATACCCCCAAGTGAAGCTCATCAATTTCCCCTCCAAGCTACTCATCTTCACTGATTTCTTATCTCAGATAATAGCTTTACCATTTACCACATTGTTCAAATGAGAAATTTTAGTATCTCCTTCAGATCATCTTATTCTCCACTTCTACTCAGCCACTGGGCTCTGTCAGTTCTGTCTCATCTTCATTCCTGTGGCCACTGCCTTGGTTCAGGACCTTCAGTCAGGTGCCCTAGTTTGGGACTTAAAATCTGGGGGAAGTGGTACAAGGTCAAGGGTGTGTGTGGTGGTACCTGAGGCAGCAGTGAGAGTCAGGGGACCTCTGGAGACTGTCACATAGTGTGACATATTTTGCTGATAGTTGACCTCCAGCATCTCTTGGTTCCCATCTAATTTCTGAGCCTGATCATCTAGGCTTCCTGTCTATCCTCTGTGTGTTTTAAATGATTCTGATAGATTCCTTTTCTGTCATTTATTCAGAGTTGATTCTGGTTGTTTGCAACGAGGGGTTCTGGTTGATCCAAGGAGTAATTGGAACAGTTGAAACATAAGGAGAAGGAGAAGGCTGTGGTGTCATCAAAATGGCAGAACACGTGGGCTCCCTACTCTGGGGCCTGACCACTGAGGTGATGGATGCACCACCAGAGCCACTGTGATGGATGTGGCATTCCTCTGGGAGGCTGGCCAAGCAGCTGCTGAGACAGCTTTCCATTTGTTTCTTTGTTCTTAAACTCCCATTACCTCTGACAAAGTCTGTGTCCTTGACCAAACTTTTGTCAGGCTCCTCTGAGCCCTCTCTGTGACTCCTCTGCCTCATTCCTGGTCCAGGGTTTGGCCTGGAAAGCCCAGTTTTAGCAAGAGTCCTGCTAAGCCAGCATAGAAAGAATCCCCCACCCTGGATATCTAATCAAGTTCCTCTTAGTAATTTTCTATCCACTGACCCCTGACTATTGCCTATAAACTGCCAGCTACCCATTGCTATATTTAGAGTTAAATTCATTCTGTACTGAAATCTAGCTTCTTTACTGCAGTAGCTTGAATAAAATCTGTCTTGTCGTTTTAACAAGAGTCCATTGAAGTTTCTATTGACACCTGAGTTTATGAGTGTTTTCTGTTTCTTGCAATTCAAAAAGAATCTTGAAAAACACAAGTGTTTTGTAATATTAAAATTTAAGCATACTGAATGTTTTATTACCAACTTATTGCTTTCTAAGGAATAAAAACATTTTATTTTTGTTATTTCTTGGATTCACTTTTCCTGTGAAAAACTTAAATGATGACATATAAGGTAGAAACTATTATTTGATGTTCTAATATTCCATTCATACAAAGGAATTCGGGTGCTTATCTGTTATAGAAAAAAATTTACATATTTCCACATGCTTTGAATTCAAAGTAAAACATTAACCGATACAAATAAAATAATATATACAAATAGTAAAGTCTTTAAGAATTGACTTCGCTGTAGAGGAGTACTCAGGGTCAGTGTAAATCAGGTCACCTTTCTTGGAGGAGGTAAGTTGTGAGTCAGCTGGCAAAGGAGTTGAGAGTCAAGGATTAGTAGAAATAATGGGCGAAGCATCTTAAAAAGAGGACTTATAATGCTTTGTTCTGGACATGGACACTCTGTCCACAGGCTTCTGACAAGTCAATTTACCTTTCTGACTATGTTTCCTCATTAGAGTCCCTATTTTCTACACAGACCTTTGTATTCAGCTATATCATGGAGTGAGTCCAGGTTTGGGGGTTTCTTTCCTAGAGAGAGTAATGAAGAATCTTGATAAAGCACATCTAAAATTCCAGAAAGGAGAGCTGAGAACCAGGTAAAGAATGAAAAAGGAGACTAGTGGTAATATCACCTCCAGTTCTCATCTGTTCTCTGTGCCTGGATGCACCTTTTGGCCTATTTCTTCTCCCAAGCACTTGTGGGCTCCAGGGACTTGGGAGCTCTAAGGACTTGGGGTCTCTGAAAAGACCTGCCCTCCAGGCATGAGGAGGCAGAGACCTGTCCCTGAGTGGGGGGTGGTTTGGCCAAATCAGCCTGACTAGGCCACCCCTCTCCTAACTTTCTCTGTCCTACGTTCCTGGGGGATACAGGGAGTGATTGCATTCTCTTACATCTTTCTGTTTTTCAGTCCTCTGGTGTCTTTAGTGGGATTTATTACATTCCAACAGAGAAGGCAATGGCACCCCACTCCAGTACTCTTGCCTGGAAAATCCCATGGACAGAGGAGCCTGGTAGGATGCAGTCCATGAGGTTGCTAAGAGTCTGACACGACTTCACTTTCACTTTTCACTTTTATGCATCGGAGAAGAAAATTGCAACCCACTCCAGTGTTCTTGCGTGGAGAATCCTAGGGATGGGGGAGCCTGGTGGGCTGCTGTCTATGGGGTTGCACAGAGTCGGACACGACTGAAGCGACTTAGCAGCAGCAGCAGCAGCATTACATTCCAAATGGCCTCTGTTTGCAGCTTGGAGTTCTGAAATGATCAAACGATCTAGTAGTAATTTAAAAGAAGCTTTTCTAAGCTTTAAAGCAGTTGAGAGACATAAAATTCCTTCATGATTAATTTCCTATTTACAACAACTTTTACAATTTTTACAATTTCCTATTTACAACAATTTACAATAATTTACAATTATTGTTATCAGTTGTGACTTTTGTTGTTTCTGTGTTCAGAACACATTCTGTGTTCAGAATGTGAAGAACACATTCTGTGTTCAGAATGTGAATAACACATTCTGAATAAATGATTAATTTTGTTGACCATTTATAATACTTTAAAAGACTGATGTTACTAGGGGAGTATAAGGTATAACGTATTTCTATTAAGGCATTCTATTAGAACATCTTTTTATTATGGTTTTTCTGTCAATGTTGTCTGGTTTTTTAACAGGTTTTCCTTATTTTACTTTAGGACTGTTTTTTAGTACATAGCGACTCATTTGAAAAGACCTTGATGCTGGGAAAAATTGAGAGCAGGAGGAGAAGGGGACGACAGAGGATGAGATGGTTGGATGGCATCACTGACTCGATGGACATGGGTTTGGGTGGACTCCGGGAGTTGGTGATGGACAGGGAGGCCCGGCGTTCTGTGGTTCATGGGGTCTCAAAGAGTCAGACACGACTGAGCAGCTGAACTGAACTGATACCATACACTTATAGTGGTTTATACTTTTTATAAATATAAAATGTTTCAGTTAGTTCAGTCACTCAGTCATGTCTGACTCTTTGCGACCCCATGGACTGCAGCATGTCAGGCCTCCCTGTCTATCACCAATTCCCAGAGTTTACTCAAACTCATGTCCATTGAGTCGGTGATGCCATCCAGCCATCTCATCTCTGTTGTCCCCTTCTCCTCCTGCCTTCAGTTTTTCCCAGCATCAGGGTCTCTTCTAATGAGGGAGGTCTTCACATCAGGTGGCCAAAGTATTGGAGCTTCAGCTTCAGCATCAGTCCTTTCAATGAATATTCAGGACCAATTTCCTTTAGGATGGACTAGTTTGATCTCCTTGTAGTCCAAGGGACTCTCAGAAGTCTTCTCTAACACCACAGTTTGAAAGCATCAATTCTTTGGAGCTCAGCTTTCTTTATGGTCCAATTCTCACATCCATACATAACTACTGGAAAAAACATAGCATTGACTAGACAGACTTTTGTTGGCAAAGTAATGTCTCTGCTTTTTAATACACTGTTTAGGTTTGCCATAGCTTTTCTTCCAAGGAGCAAGCGTTCTTTTAATTTTATGGCTGCACTCACCATCTGCAGTGATTTTGGAGCCCAAGAAAATAAAATCTGTTACTGTTTCCATTGTTTCCCCGTCTATTTGCCATGAAGTGATGGGATCAGATGCCGTGATCTTTGTTTTTGAATGTTGAGTTTTAAACCAGCTTTTTCACTCTCCTCTTTCACTTTCATCAAGAGGCTCTTTATTTCCTGTTTGCTTTCTGCCATAAGGGTGGTGTCATCTGCATATCTGAGGTTATTCATATTTCTCCTGTCAATCTTGATTCCAGCTTACGCTTCATCCAGCCCAGCATTTTGCATGATGTACTCTGCATATAAGCTAAATAAGCAGGGTGACAATATACAGCCTTGATGTAATCCTTTCCCAATTTTGAAGCAGTCCATTGTTCCATGTCCAGTTCTAACTATTGCTTCTTGACCTGCATACAGGTTTCTCAGGAGGCAGATAAGGTAGTCTGGTATTTCCATCTCTTTCAGAATTTTCCACAGTTTTTGTGATCCACACATAAAATGTTTATCTTGGTACAAATCTTTAAGACTTTTCTCTTTAATTCTACTTTGTAGGATAGTAGTATCAAAGCACCTCATTTTCTGTATGTGTACAATATCTTTATCCAATCTTAAAGGAGCAATTGCAAATCAATAGAAAGAGAATCACTAGGAAAAAAATAGGAAAGGACATGAATAGGCGATTCACAACCACCCCGCAAATGGCCAATAAATACTTAAGAATATTTAGCTTCATGATTGTTAAAGACTTGCACATTAAACCAGCAATGAGATAACAGCCATTTCTTATCTATCATACAGGCAAAGATGAAACAAAATTAATACACAAACCAATGGATATATTTTAAGTAATAATTTTTTCTAATAATATATTAAAGTAAATAAGCAGAGATCTAGACAAGGATTTTACCACAGAACTATTCATTATATTGTTGTTCCTAATAGTAAAAAAATTGGAACCAACCTAAAAGGAATATTCTGTAATATGAGAACATTTTCATGATATCTTGTAGACTAAATATCAGGATGTACAGATGCATAAAGGGCTTCCCTGGTGACCCGGATAGTGCAGGAGACATGAGTTCAATTCCTGGGTTGGGAAGATCCACTGTAGAAGGGAATGGCTACCCACTCCAGTATTTAGTAAGAATACAGAACACTCCAGTATTCTTGCCTAGAGAATTCCATGGACAGGAGAGCCTGGTAGGCTACAGTCCATCTGGCTAGAGAGTCAGACACAACTAACACATATGCATATACATATATACATATATGTGTTTATGTGAGTGTATATATATATATATATATGTATATGTACATGCATATAAAATAATTTTTTTAAAGACAAGGGAGATGGTAGAGCATTTCTCATAGAAAACAGACTGTAATAGTGCTCAGATTATTGTGTTTTTTTTTTACATTTTCATAATATATGTGCATCATTTTTAGAATAAATCAGTGTAAAAACTGTATTTAAAAAACTTATAATTGTTTAAAAACTATAATTGTTTAAAAGAGGTTGGAGGTTTTAAATAAGAGATGTTACTACATTTTACATAAGAGAAAGTGTTAGGACTTGTTCATGGTGAATTCACTATGTACTTGTATAAATACTGAGATCACTTTATGGATATATTTGCATGTTTTTCTTTTTTTTTTTTCTTCCAATTTTATTTTATTTTTAAACTTTACATAATTGTATTAGTTTTGCCAAATATCAAAATGAATGATATTTTTCTTCTTTAGAGATTGATATAAAAATTTGTGCCTCTTCAATGAGCTGCCTTGCATGTAGTCAGATCTGTTTTATCACTGATAATCATTTCATTGTTTAGTTTGGTGCATATGACATAGATAGACAAAGTTTCTAAATTGGGAATTTTTGAAAGGGAAACAATTTGAACAAAAAGATATTTCTTACGATTTAGAATTATAAAAGAGGAGATTGTGGCTTCACTTCCATTAAAGTATTCAATAATTTCCCCCATCGTTGTGGTCTTTATGTAAATACTAGACAGTAAATGTAAATTATTGAGTCTTTGATGTACTTTGCACAGCTCTGTTCTGCAGTTCCTTAGCTCATCAGGGAGGGGTTTGGGTGAATTTCACTTCCAGCCGCTGGATGGCAGCTAACCTCCACTAGTGGCTGGCTGTTTCCACATCTCTCCACAGCTTAGGCTGCATTATCTAACATACTGCGCTTGAAAGGAAAAAAGAAAAGAACCCAACATGTAGTATCTCTGGATTAATCTCATTTTATTAACCTTCGAACATAAGATTTTATAGGGCATAAGACTGAAATGTTGTAAATCTTGTAACTGGAATTCTGAGGATTTCTTTTTAAAAAGAAAAGAAAAAAAAGCCTGGTAAGCCTAAACCTGTTGATTGCAGGCACGAAGCTCCTTTCATGCATCTACGAATCCATTATTAATAGTGGAGTTTTACCAACTTGACATTCCTCTATTGCAAATACTATTGCAACAGCAATTCCCCGTAACGAAAATATTTGTAAACCTTAGTGGATGGCTCGAAGCAATGGTAAGTTGATGCTCGGTATATTGAAATTCACTCTAATGAATAATTCAGTTCACAAAATTCCAGTTAGCAATTCTATCCCATTTGATAATCACTCAGTAAAATGATAATAAAAAAACCCCACCTGTTTGTATATTTCAGTGCCAGAAAGAAATGTTAGAGTTGATTGTCGTGTAAACCTCAGGCTTCAGTCTAGGCTAATTAAGGAAAGTAGAAATGCAGAATAAGTAAGTATATGTCCTCTATTTAATTAAGGACACAGAGGAAGAAAACTGACACAGGAGGGGCTGGAATTTGCCTTTCACGTTTATCAGTGCTTCCTTCTGCCACATACCCCAAATAACACGACCACTACCAACACAACACATTAAAACGGAAGAACAACAGCAAGGATAACAACAGTGGCATGAAAAACACCTTCAAGAGGCTAAACAGAGGCACTACTTAACAGAAAGAAGTATCATTTCTGGTTTATTACTATATACACTACGTGTGTGTGTGTGCTAAGTCGCTTCAGTCATGTTGGACTCTGCGCCACTATGGACAGTCGCCTGCCAGGCTCCTCTGTCCACAGAATTTCCCAGGCAAGAATACTGGAGTGGGTTGGCTATGCCCCCCTCCAGTAGATCTTCCTGCCCCAGGGATCGAACCAGAATCTCTAAAGTCTCCTGCGTTAGCAGGTGAGTCTTTACGTCTAATGCCACCTTGGATGCATATAGACTATAGGTTAATTTAAAAATGATCACTTCTGTGTGAGATGCTGCTTGATTCACAATATTCAAAATCCTTGCTTCCGAAAATATCCTAGTACAATTTATATTTCTAAAGTGTAATTATTATTCAGGATGAAAACTATTTGAGTTAAAGAATGAGCAATAGAATTTCAGAGAAGGGAACCCTGAGATTCAGGAAAGATAAAAGAGAGGAAGGGACATGGGGACATACCCTGGACACATGAACAGGACTTTGACCTGCCCAGGATGGGAGTGGATTTCAGACAGATTCTGAAAGTATATCTGGAGAAGAACATGGACCCCTATTGCCTGAGTGGGCAATGGTTGATGTCCTTGCACAAGGGTGAGGTTTGTAGGAAAGAGCAGGAGGTGGCTTGAAGCTCTTCTTTCTTCACTGTTGCACATTTTGGCCAGAACCTCCCCTCCCCTTTGCTTTTCCATATATATCAGACAACCTGCCTGACTTCAGGCTCTACTACAAAGCCACAGTCATCAAGACAGTATGGTACTGGCACAAAGACAGAAATATAGATCAATGGAACAAAATAGAAAGCCCAGAGATAAATCCACACACATATGGACACCTTATCTTTGACAAAGGAGGCAAGAATATACAATGGAGAAAAGACAATCTCTTTAACAAGCAGTGCTGGGAAAACTGGTCAACCACTTGTAAAAGAATGAAACTAGAACACTTTCTAACACTATACACAAAAATAAACTCAAAATGGATTAAAGATCTAAACGTAAGACCAGAAACTATAAAACTCCTAGAGGAGAACATAGGCAAAACACTCTCCGACATACATCACAGCAGGATCCTCTATGACCCACCTCCCAGAATATTGGAAATAAAAGCAAAAATAAGCAAATGGGACCTAATTAAACTTAAAAGCTTCTGCACATCAAAGGAAACTATAAGCAAGGTGAAAAGGCAGCCTTCAGAATGGGAGAAAATAATAGCAAATGAAGCAACTGACAAACAACTAATCTCAAAAATATACAAGAATAAAGTAAGTATATTTAAATGAGAGTTTGGACCTGATTTTAATGAGATTTAATCTCTGTAAGAGTTGTGTGGGTGCTAAGTCGCTTCAGTCGTGTCCCTCTCTTTGCAACCCCATGGACTGTAGCCCGCCAGGCCACTCTGTCCATGGGATTCTCCAGGGAAGAATACTGGAGTGGGTTGCCATGCCATCTTCCAGGGGACCTTCCTGACCCAGGGATTGAACTTTTACATCTCCTGCATTGGCAGGCGGGTTCTTTACCACTGGTGCCACCTGGGATTACTGTAAATGTCGAATGGAACTAATTAGAGAAAAAGTCTGATAGAGTGCTTACCATTTAGAAAACTTTCTCTAGGACAAACTTCGGGGACTTAAAAAATGTTTTCCATTAATTTTCTTTTATTTATTTATTTTTAAAAAGTACACATGTAATTCCCCAAAGAGGATAACCGTTTGGAGGAAAATTACCTTCAACTGTGGTTCTTTTAGTCATAATTGCCTCGGTTTTGCTCCTAGGAGATTGCTGTTTTCAGCTCTGTGCATTTTCTGGATTAGAAAAGCAATAGATTTTCTCCTATTGCTCTACATCACACAATGAATTAACACCTTCAATTTTGTTTTCCTGTGCTTTGTTATTATAATGTAATAAGCCATTCGGCACACCATGTTTCCTTCATTCTGTTGTTTGGCTGAAAAACCCACTTGCCAAGCAATGTGCCCATGGTCTGCCTTAGTCTTTAGATTGATGGTGTGATCCTGATTTGTTTCAAAATAATGCTTAGGATGGCAGGAAATTTGGTGATGATGTGAAATTTGCTTGAGAGATCATTTTCCTTTAGGCTTTAGGATAAGAAAGGAGGGAGACTGAAGCAGATGGGGAGGTTAAGAGGATGAAGAAGACCTAGATGTACAAGGTGGAATGGGCCTCACTCAGGAAATTGACAGTGATATGAATGCTGGAGTGACTTCACGGGGAACAGGGAGACACTATCTTCCTTCTAGAATTTTCTCTGGGAGGAGATTCAAATGTTAAACCTTTGTTTTGGTAGAAGGTGAGGAAGGAAGTGGAAAAGCAGAAAGTATTTTCTCCTGGCTCACTGTTGCTTACTTGGAGAACACTTACTGCGAGAACATCTTTATACTCTGCTTCTCTGGTGACTCAGATGCTAAGGAATTTGCCTACAGTGCCGGAGACCTGGGTTTGATCCCTGGGTCAGGAAGATCCCCTGGAGGAGAAAATAGCAACCCACTCCAGTATTCTTACCTGGAGAATTCCATGGACAGAGGAGCCTGGCAGGCTATAGTCCATGGGATTGCAAAGAGTTGGACACAATTGAACGACTAATACACGAAAGGAAAATGGTACAGACTTTCTTAGAGCTTTTTAATTTTTTCCTTTAGTTTTTAGGTATCCTGTGGTTCCTACTTTAAGTGATTTAGGCTAATTTAAAAACTGAGTTTTATGAAAAATTCTTTTCTTATCTTTTAAACCTTATTGAATATTAAGGGTTTATTTTTGATATATCGACTTGATACTGTAGGCTGGATTGCAATAAACTTTGACAGGTTCTCAAAATTTAGTGCTTTATTATTGACTAACTGTGGTTTTGTCTCCTCTGCTAGATTATAAACTTTTTGTATCTTATACCTGAATAACATCATGCTGGGTTTATCCAAGAAGTTCAATAAATATAACAGTGGTTGACTTTGATGAGATTAATGATCTAGACGAAAACATTTTCTTAAAATATATAAATCACACCTAAAATATGGAAATAGGAAAGGAATTATACAACCTAGCTTTATTCTTTAGAGTCTTTCTCTGTATCATTGGTTCCTTTTAAACAATATTAAACAAAAAAATTCCCATATTTTTGATGATGTCATGTTTGAAAGTGAAAATAATCCAAAGAAATAAATTGTTCAGATTAATTTCATGTCAAATGCTAAATCACCAGGTAAGAGCTACATTTTCAAAATCTTTGCCTTATTCCAGCCTTCATGTTTTCATACTCAGTACATTTCAGTTCAGTTCAGTTGCTCAGTCGTGTCCGACTCTTTGTGACCCCATGAATCGCAGCATGCCAGGCCTCCCTGTCCATCACCAACTCCCGGAGTTCACTCAGACTCATGTCCATCGAGTCAGTGATGCCATCCAGCCATCTCATCCTCTGTCGTCCCCTTCTCCTCCTGCCCCCAATCCCTCCCAGCATCAGAGTCTTTTCCAATGAGTCAACTCTTCACATGAGGTGGCCAAAGTACTGGAGTTTCAGCTTGAGCATCATTCCTTCCAAAGAAATCCCAGGGCTGATCTCCTTCAGAATGGACTGGTTGGATCTCCTTGCAGTCCAAGGGACTCTCAAGAGTCTTCTCCAACACCACAGTTCAAAAGCATCAATTCTTCGGCGCTCAGCCTTCTTCACAGTCCAACTCTCACATCCATACATGACCACTGGAAAAACCATAGCCTTGACTAGACAGACCTTTGTTGGCAAAGTAATGTCTCCGCTTTTGAATATGCTATCTAGGTTGGTCATAACTTTCCTTCCAAGGAGTAAGCGTCTTTTAATTTCATGGCTGCAGTCACCATCTGCAGTGATTTTGGAGCCCCAAAAAATAAAGTCTGACACTGTTTCCACTGTTTCTCCATCTATTTCCCATGAAGTGATGGGACCAGATGCCATGATCTTCATTTTCTGAATGTTGAGCTTTAAGCCAACTTTTTCACTCTCCACTTTCACTTTCATCAAGAGGCTTTTTAGTTCGTCTTCACTTTCTGCCATGAGGGTGGTGTCATCTGCATATCTGAGGTTATTGATATTTCTCCCGGCAATCTTGATTCCAGCTTGTGCTTCTTTGGTACATTTATGTCCCCATAATAACAGAGCTTAATCAATGAGAGTTTATTTATGTTATTAATGGTTCCATTTCACTTGAATGTTTGAATCTATATGGGGTCTGCCTTTGAGTACAAGGCCCAATGTCAGCTGTTTTCAGTGGAAAGGTTAATAATTGATGGAAAATCAGGGAACTGGCAGTCAAGTAGCCGGAACTAGATATTGCATTCTAAAGCACTGTTAAGTGTACTTACCTTAGGAATCGTATGTATATGTTGTTGTTCAGTCTCTAGGTTGTGTCCAACTCTTTGCAGCCTCATGGACTGCAGCGTGCTAGGCTTCCCTGTCCTTCACTATCTCCTGGAATTTGCTTAAACTTATGTCCATTGTGTCAATAATGCCATCCAAACATCTCATCCTCTGTCACCCCCTTCTCCTCCTGCCCTCAGTCTCTCCCAGCATCAGGGTTTTTTTTTCCCAGTGAGTCAGTTCTTCGCATCAAGTGGCCAAAGTATTGGAGCTTCAGCTTCAGCATCAGTCCTTCCAATGAATATTTCAGACTGATTTCCTTTAGGATTTCCTGGTTTGTTCTCCTTGCAGTCCAAGGGACTCTCAAGAGTCTTTTCCAGCACCACAGTTCAAAAGCATCAATTCTTTAGCACTCAGCCTTCTTTATGGTCCAACTCATATCTGTACATGACTACTGGAAAACCATAGCTTTGACTATATGGATAGGAACCATATGTGTGTGTGTGTGCATGTGTGCGTGTGTGCGTGTGTGTGTGTGTGTGTATATATATATATATATATATACTGCTACTGGTAAGTCACTTCAGTCGTGTCTGACTCTGTGCGACCCCATAGACGGCAGCCCACCAGGCTCCCCCATCCCTGGGACTCTCCAGGCAAGAACACTGGAGTGGGTTGCCATTTCCTTCTCCAATGCATGAAAGTGAAAAGTGAAAGTGAAGTCGCTCAGTCATGTCTGACCCTCAGCAACCCCATGGACTGCAGCCTTCCAGCCTCCTCTGTCCATGGGATTTTCCAGGCAAGAGTACTGGAGTGGGGTGCCATTGCCTTCTCTGATATATATATATTAAGATTAATATTGGGTGTCCCTGCTCTGTCAGGAAAGTTGTAGTGCTGGTTTTGGTAAGACGTAAGCATTGACACCCATCTTAAAGAAGCTTTGGAAGAACATTTGATCTGCATAGCATTTTTATAATTTAGTTTGTTAGCAATAAAATGAATTTATAATTATTTTTAATTAATTTATTTTTCAATTGGAGGATAATTGCTTTACAATGTTGTGTTGGTTTCTGCCATACGTCACCATGAATCAGCCATAGGTATACATGTGTCCCCTCCCTTTTGAACCTCCCTCCCATCTCTCATCCCATCGCACCCCTCTAGGTTGTTACAGAGCACTCAGTTGAGCTCCCTGCTTCTTACAGCAAATGCCCACTGGCTGTCTGTTTCACATGTGGTAATGCGTCTGTTTCAGTGTTACTCTCTCAGTTTGTCCCACTGTGTCCATAAGTCTGTTCTCTATGTCTGAGTCTCTCTTGCTGCCCCCAAAATAGGTTGATCAGTATCTTTTTTCTAGATTCCATCTATGTGCATTAATTTACGTCGTTTTTCTGACTTACTTTACTCTGTATAACAGGCTCTGTGTTCATCCACCTCACTAGAACTGACTCTAATTCATTCCGTTTAATGGCTGGAATATCTTCTTTATGTATGCAATAATGAAGTTTATGTTTCCTCTCTGAAATGATGTTTTTGAATTTTTGCTGTTGAAGGAAACAGCAGGGTTTGAGGTTTGCCTTGTGAAATCTATAGGCAGTAATGACATTTATTACAAATTATGTTATGGTCTTTAAGAAGGGTGAAGTTTAATAAACATGAGCAGGTAAATAAATTGGGTTATTTTTGTCTTCTTTGGCAAAATAAATTTTGCTTTCTTGGTAGCAGGGTAACTCATTTGTAACTGTAGGTTATTTGGGGTTTAAAGACTTAGTTAGCTCCTGGATGAGGTTATAGATGGGACTGTTCTTCATTCACTTAATGAGCAGTGCAAAGATTCAGAAATATAGCTGTGATGTGGACAGATCCATCCCTGATCTTAGAGTTTGCAGTGGTATTGGTGGAGGTCAGAGGTCACCAAAAGCAAAGCATCCGAGCCTTCCCTTGAACTCTGACCTTCCATCAGCTGCTCTCTTTCTGAAGTGATCATTCTTAGCTCTGACTGGACATATCTTCCTTTGATATCTCCCCAAGTTTATCATTAACCTTTTCAAAGAGAGACAGAACATTCTTTCTAGAAATCACTGCTTGGTTTCAGATAAATAGATTTTCTGTATCTGATCACATTCTTGTAATCAAAAGTTTTTCTGCCTTGTGAATCAATGCATCACTTTACTACCAGACCCCTTGGCATGGATGTGAGTGCTAACCTCCGAGTTTATAAATATGTCTTGGTTATTTTTGTGGGTTTGTATTTATGACAGTGTTAGTTGCTCAGGAAGGAAATGGCAACCCACTCCAGTGTTCTTGCCTGGAGAATCCCAGGGACAGGGGAGCCTGGCAGGCTGCCGTCTCTGAGGTTGCACAGAGTCGGACATGACTGAAGCGACTTAGCAGCAGCAGCAGCAGCATGTCCGACTGTTTGTAACCCCATGGACTGTAGCCCACCAGGCTCCTCTGTCCATGGAATTCTCCAGGCAAAGATACTGGAGTGGGTAGCCATTTCCTTAAATATCATATTAAAATGGTTTTCAAAGTCATGCTATCATACACCGGAAAGTCCCCCATGATGGTGGCTAAGTAATGTGCTTCTGAAGGGGTGATATTAGAAGCCTGGGATGTTGTTCTTTGTTGCTTTTAGACATTTAGAAAATGTCTCTTGAGTGAATTAACTAAACATCACTAATAATAGGATTTGATTTTTACACTGAATGCCATTTGACGGACTTTATTCTCTGGAGGAAAGGGACAAGATTTTGAGATTACCAGTTCATGACATTTTAGCACAAGGGAAAAGCAGAGAGATGTAGGATTCCGTAAGAATTTTGATGTTTGTTCGTGAACCTGAGTCTCTACTTTCTTCTTTCCCTGTTAATTTCTTTCCCTGTTGAATAAGCACAGCTGTGGTAATGGGTCCTCCAGTGAACCTTGGGCCCCTGACCCTCATTTCTGCTGCTGTGACGTTGGCTTCCTGCAGGGCTGTGTGTGTCTGTTGGTGGGAATCAGCAGGAGCCGGTGGATGGGGGAATGTGGAACTAACACTCATGTCTCAGTGTGATTCACCAGTCCTTGACATCATCATTTTCAGAACCAGATCTTGGCATCTTCATTATCAGACTTATGTGAGGAAAGATAGTTTCCTTCTAAATAAATATCTGATAAACTGAATCAGAACCAAAAGAGATGGAATATGAGTTGGTGTTTCTGTTGCTTTATGTTTGGGAAAAGGATCATACCTAAGTGCCTGAGAAAGCCCATGGGTGGGACAGTAGCAACAAACAGGTAACATAAAGGTCAAGATCATTTGTATCTACAGCTTTCACAAAGCAAGAACTATTACGCTAATAAGGATTGTTGGGCTTCCCTGGTGGCTCAGTGGTAAAGAATCTGCCTGCCAATGCAGGAGACGCGGGTTTGATTCTTGACACAAGAAGATCCCACATGCCTCGGAGCAACCAAGCCTGTGCACCACAGCGACTGAGCCCACGTGCTGCAAGTACTGAAGCCCACACCCAAGAGAAGCCACAGCGATGAGAAGCACCTCCCCCACCACAATTAGAGAGTAGCCCCCACTCTCCACAACTAGAGAAAAGCCCACGCAGCAGTGAAGACCCAGCATAGCTAAAAAACATAAATAGATACCTAACAATTATTAAAGAAATAAGGACTCTTTTCACATCTCTCCAGTTAATACTTGTCTTATTGTTTGGACCTTGGATTTCGGAAAGAACATGTAATTAAGGCATAGGATCATTCCCAAGCTGTTGCTTATCTTTTAGATTATAACTACAAACAAGATGCTAATTAAAGAAGTGTTGTTTTTCTCAATGGTGTGTGAAATAGTGCCAAAATTTTGGTCTTAAATAAAGAGCGAATGGGGTAACTGAATGAGGCAATATGATCCGAAAGGGACTAGTATGAAAAAATTAGAACCAGGCTAAGTAGCTGACTGAAGAGCAGAATACTGGGTGGACTTTACTACTATGAATTCTGTGATTTGCACCTAAAATTTGATTTTCATATCTTCACTTGGAGCCCCTGAGCTTGTGTTTAGGCTTGGGAGGACAATCTTAAAAAGCACTTCAGCTTAATTTTTTTAAAGAGTTTTTATTGAAATAGAGTTGATTTACAACGTTGTGTTAGTTTCAGGTGAACAGCAAAGTGATTCAGGTATATGTATATGTATGTATCTATTCTCTTTTAGTTTCTTTTCCCTTAGGTTATTATAAGATACCGAGTGTAGTTACCTGTGCTATACCATAGGTCCTTGATGCTTATCTGTTTTCTACATAGTAGTATATTTATTTTAATTCCAGACTCCTAGTTTAGCCATATCCCTTACCCCTTTGATAACTGTAAGTTTGTTTTTCTATGTCTGTGAGTCTATTTCTGTTTGTAAATAAGTTCCACTTGTATCACTTTTTTAGACTCCACATATTAGTGATATCATATGATATTTGTTTTTGTCTGTCTGACTAACTTCACCTAGAGTATGATAATCTCTCAGTTCAGTTCAGTTCAGTCGCTCAGTCATATCTGACTCTGCGACCCCATAGCCTGCAGCATGCCAGGCTTCCCTGTCCATCACCAAATCCTGGCGCTTGTTCAAACTCATGTCCATTGAGTCGGTGATGCCATCCAACCATCTCATCCTCTGTAGTCCTCTTCTCCTCCTGTCTTCAATCTTTCCCAGCATCAGGGTCTTTTCCAATGAGTCAGGTTTTCACATCAGGTGGCCAAAGTATTGGAGTTTCAGCTTCAACATCAGTCTTTCCAATGAATATTCAGGGTTGATTTCCTTTAGGATGGACTGGTTGGATCTCCTTGCAGTCCAAGGGACTATCAAGAGTCTTCTCCAACACCACAGTTCAAAAGCATCAATTCTTTGGTGCGCAGCTTTCTTTATGGTCCAGCTCTCACATCTACCCATGACTACTGGAAAAACCATAGCTTTGACTGGACCTTTGTTGGCAAAGTAATGTCTCTGCTTTTTAATATACTGTCTAGGTTGGTCATAATTTTTCTTCCAAGGAGCAAGCATCTTTTAATTTTATGGCTGCAATCACCATCTGCAGTGATTTTGGAGCCCAAGAAAATAAAAAGTCTTTCACTGTTTCCATTGTTTCCCCATCTATTTCCCATGAAGTGATGGGACCAGATGCCATGATCTTAGTTTTCTGAATGTTGAGTTTTAAGCCAACTTTTTCACTCTCTTCTTTCACTTTCATCAAGAGGCTCTTTAATTCTTCTTTGCTTTCTGCCATAAGAGTGGTGTCATCTGCATATCAGAGGTTATTGATAATAATAATAACATGGATGGTAATCTCTAGGTCCATCCATATTGTTTCAAATGATATTATTTTATTCTTTTTTTATGGCTGAGTAGTAGTCCATTGAAAGCACTATGTAGCTTTATACACAAAGAACAAGTGTCATGGTCCAGGGAACATCATTTGTTCAAGATTGGGCATCTAGAATGGGAAAACATTTCTATGGGAAAACAATATTATCAAAGATGTCACAGCCTTGCAAAGTTAAATTCATCAACCTCTTTTCAGATAATTCCAGGGATATCATAATTTTCCAGTGTTTTGTTTGCCGTGTTGTAAGATTGTACTTGAAAAATTCATGTTAAGATAATGTTTTGATTAAGATGATCTGTGCTTAGGATGCAAGTGATGGAGATCACTCACTTAGTTCCTGCATCTTGCTTAGAACTGGATGATGCCTGTAAGATCATCTGGTCACCTACTTCCTGTTATTCATGGGCATCTGGGACCAGAGTGGCAGGTGGTTTATTAACATCATACACTCAACCAGTATTTGGGTGTCAACATCGAAAACATGGCTTCCCAAAGCCAGGAGAATGCTGTTTCTATGAACACATTGAAGTGTCACCAGAGCAAAGACAAGAAATCAGAAGATTGCACATGAACTGTGGAAAATTCTTCAAGAGATGGGAATACCAGACTACCTGACCTGCCTCTTGAGAAACCTGTGTGCAGGTCAGGAAGCAACAGTTAGAACTGGACATGGAACATCAGACTGGTTCCAAATAGGAAAAGGAGTATGTCAAGGCTGGATATTGTCACCCTGCTTATTTAACTTATATGCAGGGTACATCATGAGAAATGCTGGGCTGGAAGAAGCACAAGCTGGAATCAAGATTGCCAGAAGAAATATCAATAACCTCAGATATGCAGATGACACCACCCTCATGGCAGAAAGTGAAGAGGAACTGAAAAGCCTAATGATGAAAGTGAAAGAGGAGAGTGAAAAAGTTGGCTTAAAGCTCAACATTCAGAAAACGAAAATCATGGCATCTGGTCCCATCACTTCATAGGAAATAGATGGGGAAACAGTGGAAACAGTGTCAGACTTTATTTTTTTGGGCTCCAAAATCACTGCAGATGGTGACTGAAGCCATGAAATTAAAAGACACTTACTCCTTGGAAGAAAAGTTATGACCAATCTAGATAGCATATTGAAAAGCAGAGACATTACTTTCCCAAAAAGGTCTGTCTAGTCAAGGTTATGGTTTTTCCAGTGGTCATGTATGGATGTGAGAGTTGGACTGTGAAGAAAGCTGAGGGCCGAAGAACTGATGCTTTTGAACTGTGGTGTTGGAGAAGACTCTTGAGAGTCCCTTGGACTGCAAGGAGATCCAACCAGTCCATTCTAAAGGACATCAGCCCTGGGTGTTCTTTGGAAGGACTGATGCTGAAGCTGAAACTCCAGTGCTTTGGCCACCTTATGTGAAGAGTTGACTGATTGGAAGAGACCCTGATGCTGGGAGGGATTGGGGGCAGGAGGAGAAGGGGACGACAGAGGATGAGATGGCTGGATGGCATCACCGAGTCGATGGATGTGAGTTTGAGTGAACTCCAGGAGATGGTGATGGATAGGGAGGCCTGGCATGCTGCAATTCATGGGGTCTCAGAGTCAGACACGACTGAGTGACTGAACTGACTGACAAAAATTCCTAATTCTTACACTTTCTGCTCAAAGGGTACTATACAAAATAACATCTGGAATGAGCATTAACACTGAGATCTCTATTCTTCCAATATATACCTGCGGAACTTGGGTGTTCTGTTTAGTGGATGCTTTACTCTAAATGCATCAGTTTTCTGTATTGTCCTTTGGGATTTTACTAGTGTTTGTCCCTTCCACTTTGGCAGATGAAGCTGAAGAAAACTTATGCATCTTTTTTAGCTTTTGCTGCACATTTTGAACTCACAGCAATCTTAGCAAAGCCAACATTCTGCACCACTTAATTTAAGTTTTCAAAAATTTTTTTGAGGGAAGACAGCTGAAGTAATTATTGAATCCACATATGATTAGTTATCTTTCTTTTAACTGTGAGTTTTTTCTTTCTTTTATGAATTTAGAAATAAAGAGAAAGATACTGGATGTTCTTGGTCTCACATATACTGACCTTGGTCAGGAAGATCCCCTGGAGAAGGGGTAGGCTACCCAAGCCAGTATTCTTGGGCTTCCCAGGTGGCTCAGTGGTAAAAATATGCCTGCCAATGCTGGAGTCACTGGCTCAATCCTTGGGTCAGGAAGATCCCCTGGAGGAGGAAATGGCAACCCATGCCAGTATTCTTGCCTGGAGAATCCCATGGACAGAGGAGCCTGGCAGGCTACAGTCCAGAGGGTTGCAAAGGGTCAGACACAACTGAACGACCAAGCATAAGCATATTGACCTTCACGTTTTCAAGATGTAAAGACCAACAGGGAAAGCAAAGAATCAGAGCTTTATTTCCATTTCTCTAGTATTCTTTTCTCCAACATGCACTCCTTCTCTAGATTCTTCCATTCCTGTTGAGTTATTCTTCACTTTACCAAGCTTGACACCGCATGGAATCACCTTGGACAGATTCCAATCACCACGGAATCCCCCATTACCAATTGTCAAGTTCCGTCTATCTGTTTCTCCCCATCCAGGATTTCTATATGGGGGTAGGTTAGGGGTGGCAACATGGGATGGGATAAAAGAACTTGCCTCTTTTTATCTAGCTTGTTTGTTTTTGGCCAGTGCCATGCTTCATATGGGGTCTTAGTTCCCCCACCAAGAAGTAAACCTGTGCCCCTGCATTGAAAGAGTGGAGTCTTAGCCACTGGAAGTCTTAGCCACTGCTGAGGAAGTCCCTTAGCTTGTTTGGTTTTGAGTGGATCAGGTGACCATTGTCTCCACTCCCTTATTAAATTCTTTATTTCCTCATGCCTAGGATTCTGACTTCAATCTTCCTTTCCTCCCATTCTTCAGCATAATCTCCCTAATCAAGATTTTCATCAACTTATTCTTCAGTGACTCCCTAATGCCTGTGAGGGCCACCTACCATAGGTTGACACACACAGCTCAGCCTCACATACTCTTCAGAGATTAATCACTCATATTTCTGTAAAACTGCAGCACCAGAAAGACTTGCTTTTGAAATCCAACCTCTGTGCTTTGCTGGTGATATTTTCCCTGTATGTTAGTCCCTTCAGTTCAGTTCAGTCGCTCAGTCATGCGACCCCATGGACAGCAGCATGCCAGGCTTCCCTGTCCATCACCAACTCCCGGAGCGTACTCAAACTCATGTCCATTGAGTTGGTGATGCCATCCAACTGTCTCATCCTCTGTCATTTCCTTTTCCTCCCGCCTTCAATCTTTCCCAGCATCGGAGTCTTTTCCAGTGAGTCAGCTCTTCGCATCAGGTTGCCAAAATATTGAAACCTCAGCTTCAACATGAGTCCTTTCAATGAATATTCAGAGTTGATTTCCTTTAGGATTGACAGGTTTGATTAAACCTAGATTTAGAAAAATCATATGTCACTCTTGTGCATCCATACAAATATAAATGTAATGAATGGGTTAAGAAATTTCCAAAGCTGCTTCCCATCGAGGGTCTGACTCTCCTGGGGTTTTCTTTCCATCTCCTGTCATGTATTCTGGGAGTTGTGATGCTGCTGTTTTCTTGATCTTCCCAGAAGGTGTCAGTGGAAGATTTTCAGAAAACAACTAGGACACACATTCCTCCTCAGATGGATTTTCAGTAGTTTGTCGACTGTGATATCGAGGTGCTCCAGTGGCCTTATCCTGACACCTGGAGTGACAACTGAGTGCACAAACTCTGGCCATGATTTCTGTCAACCAACAGTTAAAAGTGAATAGCTGCTGCTGCTGCTAAGTCGCTTCAGTTGTGCCCGACTCTGCTCGACCCCATAGACGGCAGCCCACCAGGCTCCGCAGTCCCTGGGATTCTCCAGGCAAGAACACTGGAGTGGGTTGCCATTTCCTTCTCCAATGCATGCAAGTGAAAAGTGAAAGTGAAGTCGTTCAGTCGTTCCCGACTTTTAGCGACCCCATGGACTGCAGCCCACCGGGCTCCTCCATCCATGGGATTTTCCAGGCAAGAGTACTGGAGTGGGGTGCCATTGCCTTCTCCGAAAAGTGAATAGCAGATGTGCTCAATTTCAATATGGTAAAAAGTGCAAAAAATGTGCTACTCAGAATGGATTGAAATATGATACTTTCTCATCCCACTTACCATTTTTTATGCTGCCCCCTTGTATCATTGTTTACAAGGCCATTAAACTGATGAATGTATTTAATTCTGCTGGGCCTCACTGAGACATTTAGAAGCAGAAATCTGTGAAAAATGTGTAGATGGTAACCATTAAAACCTGAATCTACTCTTTCTCTTGGGATATATTGGGAAATCAAGAGCAAAATTTTGAAGCAGCTCTACACTGAAATTTATATGCTGGGTTAAATTCCTTGGGAATTCGTCCCTATATTAGTATTGTCATTAATTGTAGTCATAACTTTTTTGCAAATAAAAAATATTAACATATTTTTCATGTATTAGGTACCTGTGAGGATCCAGGAATTTTACATAATCACAAGTCTGTTAGGCAGGTGGGTTTATTTCTAATTGATAATTTAGAAAACAAAAGCTCTGATGTCATATAGCTGAAAGAGAGCAATGCTAGGATTTAAACCCAGGTGTGTCTGACCCAGTTGGCGCTAGTGGTAAAGAACCCACCTACCAATACAGGGGATGTAAGAAACGTGGGTTTGATCCCTGGGTTGGGAAGATCCCCTAGAGAAGGAAATGGCAACCCACTCCAGTATTCTTGCCTGGAGAATCTAGTGGACAGAATCCCATGGACAGGCTGCAGTCTATAGGGTCGCGCAGAGTCAGACACGACTGAAGCAACTTGACATGCACACAGCATGCATGTGCCTGACCCCAGAACTTGCACTTTGTTACTCTGTGACGGTGGGTTGTACATACAGGACTGCAAGGCTCGATGCAGGTAATTCTTCATGATATAGCAATGAGTTCAGGAAGTCTCACACTTTGGAATACAAGTACAAACGGCAGTAATTTAGAACACAGATCCAAGTGAAGCTTGCATCAAGATTTCCTTTTTAATGGCACTTTCCACAATTTGTGTAATCATATTTTATTTATAATTATGTTATTTACTTTATATCTTTCTCCAGTGAAGGCCGGCATGTTGGCTTTTCATTGGTTCTGAGATCCACATGTTTTACATTTTAATGTCTATGAATTCAGAATGCAGCTTAAAGTTGAGGTTGTTTTTAAGTGTAATTGGCAGTGTTTTATTTTTCTCTTTGGAGGTCCTCTAAAATAATTATGCATTTTACAATGGACATTTTTTAGTGTTTGATCGTGATTTTTTAAAATTAAATTTATTTGCTTGGCTGTTTTGGGTCTTAGTCTTACATAATCACTGGCCCACGAGACCTTTGTTGCATCACGTGGGAACTTTTGTTGTGGCACACGGGCTCTGGAGCATGTGGGCTCAGTAATTGTGGCACTGGGGCTTAGTTCCTCTGCAGCATGCAAGATCTTAGTTCCCTAACCAGGGATCGAACCTGTCTCCATGAACTGCAAGGCCAATTCTTAACCACTGGACCTCCAGGGAAGTCCTAAGTATGTGTTTTAATTAGCTGCTCTATGCTTAATACATAGTACAGTGCCTGGTCCTATAAAAAGTACTCACATTTGCTGATGAAGAGTGAGTGAATGAATGAAAGTGAAACTTTAAACCTTGCCTGAAGGTACTTGGACTTATGGATGAAGTCTCTTGCCTATAGGAAGTTTATTGTCCACTCTTGTATTCTTATTATGTCTGACTTAAGATTTGTGAAATGGCCAATATGCTCAGCTTGGAACAGTGCATCGTCCATAAAGATAGGGCTGGAGGACTCCTCAGCTTAAAAGTTCCTGTAGGAGGAGGCGGGCAAAAAGAGAAGGGGGTGGCAGAGGATAAGGTGGTTGGACAGCATCACTAACTCACTGGACATGAATCTGGGCAAATTCTGGGAGAGAGTGGAGGACAGAGGAGCCTGGCGTGCTGCAGTCTGTGGGGCAGCAAAGAGCTGGATGGGACTGAAGAACAGAAACAAGGAGGTGTCTCGCTTGCTGAAGCCATCACCTGGTAGAAAGTACTCATAGGAAAACTCACCCGAGTCTCCCTCTGGGAGGCATTTGATACCCTTCTCCAATGACCAGAAACCGACTCAATTGTCGGCTGGCAATTAGGGGGCAAGGGGTCAGATGCAGGCTTGTGCTTTGATTGGTTTGTGATGCAGTAGTGGTTTAGTTGCTAAATTGTGCTGAGTGCCAAAGAATTGATGCTTTTGAACTGTGGTGTTGGAGAAGACTCTTGAGAGTCCCTTGGACTGCAAGGAGATCCAACCAGTCCATCCTAAAGGAGATCAGTCCTGAATATTCATTGGAAGGACTGATGCTGAAGCTGAAACTCCAGTGCTTTGGCCACCTGATGTGAAGAAATGACTCATTTGAAAAGACCCTGGTGCTGGGAATGATTGAAGGTGGGAAGTGAAGGGGACGACAGAGGATGAGATGGTTGGATGGCATCACCAACTCAATGGACATGAAGTTTGAGTAAGCTCCAGGAGTTCGTGATGGACAGGGAAGCCTGGTGTGCTGCAGTCCATGGGGTCGCAAAGAGTGACATGACTCTTTGGTCGGACATGACTGAGCGAGTGGACTGAACTTGAAATCTCATGGACTGCAGCCCACCAGGCTCCTCTGTCCATGGGATTTCCCGGGCAAAAATACTGAAGCGAGTTGCCGTTTTCTTCTGCAGGGGTTCCTCTCAACCCAGGGATCAAACCCTGGTCTCTTGCATTGCAGGCGGATTCTTTACTGACCGAGCTACCAGGAAAGCCCCTCATTTGTGCTGCTTGATGAAAATTCTCAGTGAGCCTCCTTCACTCAAGGGGATTCCTTAAGACACTTAGTGTCTTTGCTGAAATTCAGCCCAGAGGTTGGAAGACTGCAGTTTACTGCGGAGCCTCGAGAGAGCCATGGTGACGCCTGCCAAACCCAGGATGAATGCCATCAGCCATCTGTGGAAATCTTCCCAGAAAGTAACTCTTCCCAAGAGAGACCATTGTATTAATAAATGAGCTGCTGATGAAATGACGAGGTGCCTAAAATACCATTAGGGAAGCTGCGATTTCAATGTAGCTAATGAAAGATAAACAGTGACATGGTGAATTGTCACCTCTGTCCTGAGGTCATGTGTTGACAGAGGATCCTTGGGACTGAGATGCTGAGCAAGGAGGGTGAGAAAATACTGCGATTTGCTGGTGACCTTTCAACCTGGGCTTCCCTGGTGGCTCAGATGGTAAAGTGTCTGCCTGTGATGGGGGAGACCCGAGTTCGATCCCTGGGTTGGGAAGATCCCCTGGAGAAGGAAATGGCAACCCACTCCAGTACTCTTGCCTGGAAAATTCCATGGACGGAGGAGCTTGGTAGGCTACAGTCCATGGGGTTGCAAAGAGTCAGACACGACTGAGCGACTTCACTTTCAACCTGGCACAGAGCAGAATGAGGGCTAGTCTAGATACCGTCTTCATTCACGGTTAGAACAAAAAACAGTTGCTTGCCTATACCCAGAGGTTGATTAAAAAACTATCCCATAAACCAACTCTCACTTCCTGTGTTTTGTGTGTATGTGTTTCTTTTAAAAAACATTTATTTATTGATTTGGCATCATGCAAGATCTTCGGTCTTTGTTGCAGCATGCCAATTCTTAGTTGAGGCATACAGGATCTAGTTCCCTGACCAGAGATGGAACCCCGGTACCCTGCATTGGGAGGTGGAGTCTTGGCCCCTGGACCACCAGGGAAGTCTCTAATGCTTTGTTTACCAAACAGTATTTAGGTCTAAGTGCTGTCTCTCTGTTAACTCTCCATATGGAATGAAATCAATGCTCAGTCATGTCAAACTCTTTGCAGCCCCATGGACTGTAGCCTGCCAGGCTCCTCTGTCCATAGAATTTTCCCAGCAAGAATACTGGAGTGGGTTGCCATGTCCTTCTCCAGGGGATTTTCCCGACGTAAGGATGGAACCCATGTCTTTTTCATCTCCTGCATTGCAGGCGGATTCTTTACCACTGTGCTATTTGGGAAGCTATGTATGGAGGCCCCTCCCTAATGTTGTCTATTGAAGTGAATCTCCCAAGTCAGGTACCAAATTGACATCCAAATTAGCAGTAGGTGTCAGTACCAAATTAGCATCCTGGCTTTCAAATGGGTCTCGTGTGAGATTAATTAGCAGGATCTTGGTGGGATGGGTCCCCTGGTTCTCGATTTATCCTTGGATGACCTGATTGGATTTGAGTTCCTGAAACTTGAACTTCAAGGACTAAAACCTGGATTCAACATGTCCAACCTTAAATGTCCTGCCACTTATTCATCTTGATGAGAGAAATCCCACCTACTAGACTTCTCAGATCACGTTGGCTGATTCCCCATCATGTCATAACAGCAAGGATGATCAAGATCTTTAGTCATAGAGAATAAATAACCTTGGTTTATTTGTAAGTACAGCTCTGTGAGCGCAAGTAATTTATGGACACCATTTGCTATTTGCATATGAAGTAGGCTTGTTTTTTTATGGGGAGAAAATGGCTCCATTGAGTTACAATTAGCCTACCTGACAGTCACAATTAGCCACAAGCCTGGTAGTTAATCAAGCACACAAAAGCTGTTTAGACAAAGATGGACTGAATGTCTTGTGCAACTGATTCATAGCTGTGGCTTCTCTGTTTTCTGTTTTGATACGGTTTAAAGTTACTCCCTGTTCAAAGAAATGATTCAAATATCTCTGTTGACTTCAAGCTTACTGCTGGGCAGTGTCTAGAATTAAACGAACATCAGAGGTTGTGTTGCAACCCAGCTGTTCAAATGCGTTGATAGGTTGATAAGTAAGAATGGGAGACACTGTTCAACTGTATAGCGTGTAAACAGTATTGCCCTAACAACACAGGGCTTTGGAAGAGAGGAGAGGCCAAGGTGGAGAGCGAAAACTTAAATTCAAGTATAGGTTTTAATTTTTATTCCATGTTTATGGTGCATAATACATGCAAATTGGACATGTAAACATGTTGAACTTCTGGTCCTCCAAAATACTTTTCATCTGAAAGCCTGTTGGATGATGAGTTGGTCTCCCAGGAGCTAGAAGATCATTCTGGAAGAGTCTATAAGCTGAACAGATTGCTGGGATGTTTAGGATCGGCAGGCGACAGCTCTGGAAGCAGAGTGTCACCCGCGTTTTAATGGTAAGGAGCTGCTGTCTGTGAGCTTGCACATGTCTTAGAACATCATCTCTTGCACCTGTGTGCAAAAATTCCTAAAAAAGTTCAAAATCATATTCTGATGAATCTGTGAGAAACATGTTTATCTACTAATTTTTAGATAGTTCATAAGGCTATATGTTACTTCAAATTTAAAATTAAAAAGGAGTTTCATCTTTAGGCTTTTCTGCACCTTGCCACCTAAACTGTGGCTTCTTGTAGAAATACAGTCTCCATCTTTTGGGATGATGCTTATTGTTGTTCTGTCAGTAAGTCGTGTCTGACTCTTTGCAACACCATGGACTGCAGCACTTAAGCTGCAGCCTAGCATTCAAACCAGGCTCCTCTGTCCTTCACTCTCTCCTGGACTTTGCCCAAACTCATGTCCGCTGAGTGGGTGATGCTGTCCAACCATCTCATCCTCTGTTGCCCCTTTCTCCTCCTCCCCTCAGTCTTTCCCAGCAACAGGGTCTTTTCCATTGACTCACCTCTTTGCATCAGGTGGCCAAAGTATTGGAGCTTCAGCATCAGCATCAGTCCTTCCAATGAATATTCATGGTTAATTTCCTCTAGGATTGATTGGTTTGATCTCCTTGCTGTTGAAGGGACTCTCGAGCTGCTTGCCTGATGGAAAAAAATCTACTCAGGGTGCCTTGGTGACTGCATTCTCCTAGACCCATAAGCTTTTGTTGGTGATGAGAATTTATTAAGGCAGATTCTACAGGCTTCTTTAAAATGACACCCCACCACTTACCCTGTCCCCTATCGCCTTCTATGGGCCTGGAAATGTGCTCACAGTCCGTGAGCTACAAGGATGAAGAATGAGCTTCCCTTAGCCTAGGACTCAACTCAGCAGCTTTGGATTAGGCAGATGCATAAAGAGGTGTTTTGGAGCCTCTTCCACTGATGATTAATGTCAGAAGAAAATTGAGGTTTCTCCAGAACTCTGTTGTCGACATTGACCCATGCTTCCTCAGGGCTTGAATTGCTGTATCTTTTATGCACCCCTAGCATCCTGGATGATTCTGGCCAGCCTTGCAGTTCTGCTCTTCCACCGCAAAACACAGAACCGTTGTCTCTGTTTTTCCTAAACTCTCTGCCACCAGCCACCCTCCTTCCCCTAGCCCCACCGTTCTGTTGCATCTCTCCCAAGATCAACATCTTTCAGCCAAGCCCTTGAACTTGTTGGCCTGCAGACGCTTATTATTTAAGACCAAGTACAGGTGCCACCTTTTCTCTGAGAAGCCTCCCTGACACTTCAGGAGGAGGTGGGGGCTCCCTTCCTTGGGTCCTGTCTGCACTTTGATGCTCGAGCTCTCATCACATTGCTGTGGTGAGATGGCATTTGTCTACTGTGAGTTCCTGGATGACTAGACGGTGCTTCCTCCATCTCTGATAGCCTTCCCCTAACACAGAACCTGTACTTGTTGTTGTTCAGTTGCTGAGTCATGTCTGACTCTTTGTGATCCCCTGGACTGCAGCCTGCCAGGCTCAGAACCCGGTACTAATACACTTTAGTTTATGCTTTCTCAATAAATTGAATTAATTAAATGTTTCACATGTCTGAATATTTTCCCTATTCCTCACTTTTCCGTGCTTCATTACCAAATCACAAAAATTAAAATTGACGATAAAATCACGAATATAATGAATGAATTGGATTCTTTCTTGGCACTGGTTACCTTTTAGGAATATCTTAAGTTTTTTGGAAGTTTCTACACATTTGGGATGCTGGTTCTGTTTACCCCCCTGATGTATGATATTAACAGAATTACCTTAATAATGTTGCAGTGTATTATGTAAGTAATTACACATTTTCTTTTTAGCGCACTGATTTGATGGTTTATTAAGTTATACCTTTGTCACCTAAAATAATTAATGACAAAGATTCCCAAACCACTTAAGATACAAAATTTAGCCCCTATATTTAAACTTAGTCTGCAGCTATTACTGTAGTGATGCTATATTTGTCATTAGGTTATTGTGATATAATAATTGACTCTGTTCAGAATACACCTGCAAATAGCCAAATAAACCATAAGCTTTCTGGGTTTAGAAAAGTCAAACCATATATCCTTTTTGTTGTATAATAAACACAAATGCTTTTCAATGAAAAAACTCGAAGTAATTCTCTATCTATTGACTCAGGCATCAGATATGATGCCTGCCCACCCCACCCCCCCTTTTTGGGCTTTTCTCAAAGATGAAGAATGCTTAGTACCTACTTTCAAGCGTACCATGGACATGAATTCCAGACTCAACAGATTTTGTTTTTCTTTTTTTCCCTAAAATTAAACTGGGATTTGTCGACCTTTAGAAAAAAAAACACTTGAAAGATTTATGAGAGTCCTCTTGGCCTAAATTCATCTAATTGGACACCTAGTTTTGAAATGGGGGCAAGTTTTCTCACTGCTGCTGAAATATGTATCATTCGTGTTTTCCACTTACGTCCTGATCCTGGGGATTACTGTTGCTCACTAACTTTCCTGGGATTGCTAGGTTTCTCTAAACAGTGATTCTCGAGGGGGTGGGAGGTAGAGACTGGCTGGGGAGAGAGGGCACCTCCTTCCCCTGCTGAGAACCTCCCCTGGAGGGGCCATTGTTCCTCAGGGAGTACACAGTAGAAGCCAAGCCAAGAAAGGAACCTTTGCTCTCAGATACCTTTTGAAAGCTGAAAAGATATCAGTGTTATTGTTTGGCAAAATAGCCTAGCTGGTTTCAGTGTTCTCTTAATCAGGCCCAGACGTGTTTGGTCCTGTGAGCACATTTCACATGCACAGATGAAAACAGTTTCCTTGGAACTTGGGGAGGTGAAAGGCTCTAGGTTATAGCGGTCCCCAGCCTTTTTAGCACCCGGGACAGATTTCCTGGAAGATGGTTTTTCCATGGCCTGGGGTAGGAGGAATGGTTTGGGGATGAGTCAAAACTCATTACATTTATTGTGCACCTCATTTCTATTTTTATTATATCAGCTCCACCTTAGATCATCAGACATTAGATCGTGGAGGTTGGGACCCTTGTTCTAGGATGCAGCTGTGGGGAGCTGGCAGGTGATGCTTGCTAATGCCTAGGTGGAGGCTCCCAAACCTGAAGGAGTCACAGCCCGATGTGGCCATGAAGTCACTACACCATCTCTAGACCCTGGGAGAATGTGACTCGAGGTGCAGAATCCACCCATTCCACTAGAATTGGGTGACCACCTATTTTGTGCCTGCCACACTTCTGGGCCTTGTGGAGTTGAGCTGAAACCTGTCCTTCCTATCGATTTTTGCACGACCCAAATACTGACAGAAAGGAAAGATCTAGAGTTACGGGGATCCCAGCTTTATGCATTTGGACTTTCCTAAGTTCCTAACTCAAGTGAAAACCTCGTGGTGTTTGTAAATTATGATCAAGTCATCAAATGCTTTCCTTTGAGACAGTGTTCTCAGGCTGGGCCACCACTGTAATCATGAGGGGAGCTTTTGAGAAACACCACTCTGCACGAGAGCAGTCAGTTTCTGGGGAGACAAAGGAATCAGCATTTTAAAGCTTCCAGGTGATTCTGATGAGCATCAGCTCTGAGCATTCTGGTTCATTGTGATCAATAAGGGAGGTTTTGGGATTTCAGCCCTGTGCTATAGACAGTGGGGCTTCCCTGGTGGCTCAGTTGGTAAAGAATCTGCCTGCAATGCAAGAGACCCAGGTTCAATCCCTGGGTCCAGAAGATCCCCTAGAGAAGAAAATGGCAACCCACTCCAGTATTCTTGCCTGGGAAATCCCACAGCCATGGATAATGTGAATGATGACGTTATATATGTATTTTTTTTAGCAAGTGAGTGAAAACCATTTGAATTATATGGCCTCTGTTGCCCAAGGGGACTCGGAATTGTACAAGAGTGGTATTCCTGATTTTGAACTAAAACCTCTGTAGGATTGGAGGAAGAAAGAATATATGGGCATATGGAGGCTAAGCCTTATAAAAAATTTTTGAAAATGTTTTATTTTGTATTAAGGTATAGGGAACCGACAAACAATGTTGTGATAGTTTCAGGTGGACAGCAAAGGGACTCAGCTATACATATACATGTATCCATTCTCTCCCAAACTCCCCTCCCATCCAGGCTGCCACATAACATTGAGCAGAGTTCCCTGTGCTATACAGTAGGTCCTTGTTGGTTACCCATTTTAAATGTGGATGTGGGTACACGTCCATCCCATAAAGTCTCACTAAGTCTTGGTCAGGTGCAGACATTTGGGGTGTAGAAAATGGACTCCGTTCAGTTCAGCTGCTCAGTCGTGTCTGACTCTTTGCGACTGCATGGACTGCAGCACGCCAGGCCTCCCTGTCCATCACCACCTCCCAGAGTTTACTCAAACTCATGTCCATTGAGTGGGTGTTAGAGTTTGGATTATGGAATGCTGGGGGGAGAGGAGGTAAGTTGGTGATGGGGACACACCTCTAAGCAGATTTTGGGTTGGCTTGGGTAAAAAATCCACACACAGTGACAGGTAAGGTGGGATCTTCTATATGCTTGGAAAGAATGACGGGTAAGGGAGTTGGTAAATGGGGAGATTTAGGGGCCCTGAAAACTTCAGCAACAATAGACAAGATTCCAGAACTTACTCTCAGGTGGAAAGAAAATTGATGGGACCTTCTCTGTTGAAGTGCTAGCTAGCTCTTTGCGATGGAGGGGGAGTGCAACTCTTGTTAAATAAAGGAGGGCTTCCCTGGAGCACCTGCTGGGAGTGGATTAGTCAGCGTGGAGTGTCTCTCCCTCTCAGGAACCACTCTGCTCAAGTGCTCTTAATGCGGGAAGGAGGTGTAGCACTTCCTCCTGCAGCTGTGGCCCTTCACCTGGAGAAGTGACATAAAAGGGGAGGAAGGGAAGTTAAGATGCCAGAAGCGCAGTGGGGAGTGGAGCCTTGCTCCCTTGCGGCTCTTCCAGCCAATTAATCTTCCAGCAGGTTCGGATGGTCCAGGAGGTATCGTCACAGAGCAGCCTCTCCCAGCGAGGAAACTGGGCCCTGAGGGTTATGGTGAAAATGCTGGAAGACAGAAAAGGGAGGCTTTTCTTTGTTGGAAGACATGGAAATTGGGTTAACTTGGAGAGGGCCCTTTCATTTGTAGAAATGAGAAGCAGAACTGCTTCCATCTCTTTCTGTAATTCAGCATGTTTGAATGGGATGTAGGCTAAGTGAGGTTAGTTATAGTGGCTGTGAATTGAGGGGGAGCCATTATCCGTACTAATGATGGAGTTCTGTGCAGTGGTTTCTGCTGAAGTCATAACAACATGCAAGACCCAGGAGCTTATTGACTGAATTCTGCACCTGCCATGGACTCACATGGAGCTAGAATAATTTTCACCAGCCCTTAATTACTTGAGAGTGACTTGTGAATGATAAACTTGGTTAATCATCCCCTGATTAGATAGCAATTGAGGCTCTGCTAAGTGCTAGGCGCTGTTCTGGGTACTGGAGATGCTGCGGAAATCAAAATAGAAAACGTCCCTCCCTGTGGAGCTGCTCCTCTTGTAGGAATGATGAGATTCAGGTGATGTTTATTTTATTTTACCCTTTAGGAGATAGGCAGGATCAGCTTAAATACATGGCACACCAATGAGGGAAACCAGCCTGGGCCATTTGGATCTCTCCCTTCAAAAAAGAAAAATAAATACTTATTTTTATCAGTAACCAGGCATTGTATTTCATTTTTTAAATTGGAGTATAATTGCTTTACAATGTTGTGCTATTTTCTACTGTACAACGAAGTGAATCAGCTATTGTTGTTCAATTGCTAAGTCATGTCCGACTCATTGTGACCCCTTGAACTGCAGCATGCCTGGCTTCCCTGTCCTTCACTATCTCCTGGAATTTGCTTGAATTTATGTCAATTGAGTTGATGATGCTATCTAACCATCTCATCCTCTGCTGCCCCCTTCTCCTTTTGCCTTCAGTCTTCCCCAGCATCAGGGTCTTTTCCAATAAGTTGGCTCTTCACATCAGGTGGCCAAAGTATTGGAGCTTCAGCTTCAGCATCAGTCCTTCCAATGAATAGTCAGGGTTGATTTCCTTTAGGATTGACTAGTTTGATTTCCTTGCTGTCCAAAGGACTATCAAGGGAATCAGCTATCTGTATACATAAATCCCTTCCCTCTTGGGCCTCCCTCCCACCCTAGGCATTTTACTTAGACATACACTTTGAGTAATTTTCCCTTCTGCTCATGGATTTGCCCTGATTCATCTACAGTTGGCAAAAATGGAATAAAGTGAAGCTAACTGGCCTAAGATGATCAAACCCATGTCCTTGGCCTCTTCAGCACTGCTTCATCAGGTGATTAATTATCTCTGGGCTTGAGACTGATATTGAGAACCAAAGTGAAATGGGTCTCAGAGGTATTTACCCTGGTGATTTAAGATAAGGAGTTTCAGTTGTAATTCATAGACTCCTCGTTATTTACGATACTCTCCAGTGAGGATTTAAATCTACGTTGTACTCTCTCCTGCTATGTTTGTTACATTGCTATAAGCATGGGCTTCCTTGGTGGCTAAACTGGTAAAGAATCTGCCTGCAGTGCAGGAGACTTGGGTTTGAGCCCTGGGTTGGGAAAATCTGCTGGAGAAGGGAAAGGCTACCCATTCCAGTATTCTGACCTGGAGAATTCCATGGTCTATATAGTCCTTGGGTTGCAAAGAGTCGGACATGACTGAGCGACTTTACGTATGCATAAAAGAATAAAACACCCAACTACAAAATGGAAATATATTCATTAAAAAATATGCAACAGATTCTCAGTAAAACATCTCTTTCTCAGATTCAGATGGACAACAAGGCTAATTGTGTCTTCTAGAAAAGCATTTTTTTCAATATGACATATAGATATATATAAAGGCTATAGAAAGGATAGGTTATGGACCTGGTGTGAACAGTGTGACATGGATACAGGTGAAATTGTCCTTGAGTTTGGGGATGCATGGAGCCCAGCCTATTGGCTACCCAGGCAGGGAGCTTAAGTCCTGGTGCTTCTGGATGTGAAGATCCAGTGGGGAATTAACCATTTGCTGAGACACAGGAACTGGACAATTTAATCTTTGCAAATACCTTTCAAGTTTGAACTTTTATTTCCATTTTATAAACAAGGGTAAGGCTTCTCATCTCATCCTCATCCTCTGCTGCACCCTTCTCCTTTGCCTTCAATCTTGCCTCACATCAAGGTCTATTCTGAGTTGGGTGAGATGGTTAGATAGCATCGCTGACTCAGTGGACATGAATTGGAGCAAACTTCAGTTTATAGTGGAGGACAGAGGAGCCTGGCCTGCTGCAGTCCCTGGGGTCACAAAGAATTGAACACGACTTAGCGACTGAACAAGAACAAAGTTTCTCATGGAGTTGGGGATTATAACCTGAAGCCAAAATGAAATGGGTGTAGTTCACGCACTGTTTATGTAGATGAACATGTAGACCTGGGCTTTGGTGCTTTAGAGGTAACAGCAAAGCTTAGTATATAAAAAAAAAAATTGGAAGGATGGGTTTGTCACGAGAAAAAGTCATGGAGCTTTATTATGAAGACACATGGCATTGTTGGGTTTTTTTTTTTTTTAATTTCTTTATTTAACTCTATCAGAATCTTCACTGTGTCATGCGGGATCTTTCATTACTGCATAGGGATTCTCTAATTGTGGCCTGAGGGCTCAGTAGTTGCCCTGAGGCATGTGGGATCTTAGTTCCTGGACCAGGGATTGAATCTGAGTCCCCTGCATTTCAAGGCAGATTCTTAACCACTGGACCCCCAGGGAAGTCCCTGTGTTAATTTTTGAATCAGTGAGAAGTAATGCAAATGTTAAGAGATGGAAAGGGACTTAGCTGTCGCAGAGTCCTACACTTCGATTTTAGAGTTGCAGAACCTGAAGTCTGGAAGGCTTAAAAGACAGATGCAAGGTCTTACAATTAGGGGCCACCCTGGGGCTGGAGCCCAGTCTGGCACCAGTGCTCACTTGTGTACATGACATTGCTCTACCTTGAAATCAGCACTTGTTTCTTGGGAGGGAGTACATTACTCCCTCTTTCATTTCAAAATGGTAGTAACATTATTTGTCACAAGTTATAGAAATATTGCAGAAATATTTTATTTTTTATTCTGCAAACCTTAGCTTGCTTATCATTAAAAATTTTTTATTGGAGTGTAGTTGATTTACAATGTTGGGTTAGTTTTTTTTTCATACAGCAAAGTGAATCATTTATACATATATATATATCTATTCTTTTTAAAATTCTTTTCCCATATAGGTCATTACAGAGTATTGAGTAGAGTTCCCTATGCTGTACAGTAGGTCCTTCTTAGTTATCTGTTTTACATATAGTAATGTATATATGTCAACCCCAAATCTCCCAATTTATCCCCCTAGTGACAATAAGTTTGTTCTCTGTATCTGTGACTCTATTTCTGCTTTGCAAGTAAGTTGCTTTGCATCATCGTTTTAGATTCTACCTGTAAGTGATACCATCGTATTTGTCTTTCTCTGTCTGACTCATTGCCCTCACTGTGACAGTCTCTAGGGCTATCCATGCTGTTGCAAATGACGGTACTTCATTCTTTTTCATGGCTGAGTAATATTCCACTGTATATATGTACCACATCTTCTTTATCCATTCATCTGTTGATGAACATACAGCTTGCTTTCAGGTCTTGACCATGGCAAAACTGTGGTGCCATGAACAAACTGCTTGTATTGTTGTGAGTTAGAGCTTTTTCCAGATATATGCCCAGGAGTGGGACTGCTGGATCATACGGTAGCTCTGTTTTTAGCTTTTTGAGGGACCTCCGTACTATTCTCTATAGTGTTGTATCAGTTTACATTCCCACCAAAAGTACAGGAGAGTTCCCTTTTCTCTACATCCCCTCTAGCATTTATTGTTTATAGATTTTTTTGATGATGGCCATTCTAATTGGTGTGAGGTGATATTTCATTGTAGTTTTGCTTTTGCAGAAATATTTTAAATATTGCTCTAGATTTCCTTGAACATTGAATAGGTTTCTGAACCTATTCCCCATCTCTATCAGTTGGAGCTTACTCATGCAAAGAAAACAATTTTAATGTGATCCTTTAAAAAAAAAAATGCCATAGTTCACCTCTCGCCTTTGTCATCCTGTTTCCAAGATGTTCCAAAGGCCAACAGGACAAACCACCTCCAACTAATCATCTGATTGCTTGCTCCTGCAGTTCCTTGGCAGCCAGAAAGCTTCAGGTTCAAGTTTAGGGGCTGACAACACGCTGATCCAATCACCAAATATTTATTTGACACTGTTGACTTTCTGTGGTAGTAAAAAAAAAATCCCTCATTGTACCAGGATACCTTAGTATAAGGCAATGAAAGTTGAGATTGATAAACACTGCTCTTTCATCTACATGGCACTAGGGTTAATTTCACATTACTTAGGAGATAGGCTAGTTATGTAAGAACATATTCAATGCTTAACATGCTTTTAAATATAACGCTGAAAACATTTACTTTAAAAACACATTTGGTTTTATATATAAAACTGCTTTAGAAGTTTTCCCCTGTGATATTTAAGTAAAAATAAAATAACTAGTGTTCTGCTTTAGAGGCTAATCTCTCCCTTCCTCCACTAGAATATGTTCTTTTTTTTTTTTCTGTTGGAATCTTGTAAAATCGAGTCATAGAATAATGCGTTGCCATGGCAGAATCCTATAGAAATTTCTGTGTTCGTTGGAAGCCTTCAGTTGGTTTGTGTCCTGACTTTACTGGCTCTTTAGTTTTGAAATGTGTTTTTGGCTGCCCAGCATTTGCCATCTAGTTGATTTGTTGCTGGGTCCCTGGCTCCCCTGATTGCCGACTGTGCCTACACACTGCTGGAGACATTTAGTATAAACCCAGAAATATCGCTTTGAGAAACGTCTTTTATTCCTCCCTGCCTTGAATGTGGAACACAGTCAGAGAACAGACATTTTCCTGGTTTTAGCCATGGTTGAAAAGAGATTTAAATTTACTTCTATATGATGTTTATGGAATGTGCATTTTGGGTTAAGACCAGTGTCAGTTCTTTTCTTTAGGGAAATGGCAAGAAGATAGGTAGATTGTTTTTTGGAACCTTAACCTTACCCTGCACCCTCATCCCCACCCCCAACCAATTTGTCTCTCAAGCAGTTCCTTCAGTTTCGGACAAATGAATATAAATTGCATATGTCTAGTGATAGTCTTTCAATAACCCTGAAATTCCCATTTTTTTCCTCTTAACTTTTTATTAATTCTATTGTCTCTTAAAAAATTCTCCTTTGACTCTAAATTTTCCTTTTTCTACTAGTAACCACATCTCTTTCCTTTATAGTCAAGTTTCTGGAAAGGGTAGTATGTTTCTCTTTTCCCAATCATTCTTTTCTGTGGTTCTGCATCCATTGGTTTTCTGTCCAACTAATGAAATTATTCTAAAAGAATTACTCTGTTGCCTCATGCTGCATAACAAATCATACCAGAACTTAATGGCTTAACTATCTGATATCAATTATCTGTTATCTTTTAATAGCTCTGTTGTCTCTCTTGAGTCTGCGATATGCTGGGCTCAGTTGGATGGTTCTGTATCACATGTCATTGTCTAGGTTGCAGTTATCTGTAGGCTTGACTAGGTTGGAATGTCCAAGATAGTTTGCAAATTGGTGCTCGAGTGTCAGTTAGAACAGTGGTCCACAACTTTTTTGGCACCAGGGACCGATTTTGTGGAAGACAATTTTTCCACAGACTAAGGAGTGGGGGGATGGTTTCAGGATGAGTCAAGTGCATTATGTTTATTGTGCACTTTGAAAGTGAAAGTGTTAGTCACTCAGTTGTGTCCAACTCTTTGCAACCCTGTGGACTGTAGCCCTCCAGGCTCCTCTGTCCATGGGGCTTCCCAGGTAAGAATACTGGAGTGGGTTGCCATTTCATTCTCCAGGGTATCTTCCTGACCCAGGGATCAAACCCAGATCTCCTGCATTGCAGGCAGATTATTTACCACCTGAGCCAACCAGGGAAGCCCTATTATTTCTACTCTAATGCTGCTGCTGATCTGACAGCAGGTACTGGCCTGCAGCCCAGAGGTTGGGGACCCCTGAACTAGGAGATCTGTTGAGCTGTTGACTAGAGTGCCTTGGTTTTTCCCCATTTGGTCTCCCCATGTGATTTGGACATTTTATAGCATGGTAACTGGGTTCTGAGGGAGTATTTGGAAATGCAAAGGCAGAAGCTGACGGTTTCTGCAGGACTGGCCTAGGAAGTTTTACATTCTCACTTCTTTCCATATTTTTTTGGGTGAAAACTAGTCACAGTTCCAGCCAGATTCAAGAGGAGGGGATAGAGAGACCACCTCTTGATCGGTTAGTGGCACAATCACATCGCAGAAGAGCTATGGGATGCTGAAGCCGTCTTGTAAATGCAATTGCAAGGAAGATCTGGCCCACAATGTCTGTTTTGCTATATTGAGAACCAGTGTCTGTCTCTGCAGTGCAAATTCCCCTTGGGCTCCAGATGCACGTTCCGAAGGAACTGTCTGTCCCAGGCTCTGCAAACACATCCACCTGCCTGGCCTTCCTGTCTCCAGACTTGTATCACTTCAATCCACTTTTTACACTGCTGTCACAATGACTGATGTTTTGATGCAGCATGGACAGCTAAACATCTCTCCTGATTTGAAACTCATCAGTGATTCCCCATGGACTTAAGATAATGTTTATATTTTCTTCCATGGCTCATAAGATATTTTATGATTTGACTTCTCTCTCATTTCCTATTATGTTTTTCTAGTTCAAGTTCAGCCATCCTGGCTGCCTTGTGTTTTCCAGAGTTGCTATGGTTTCTTATGCCTTTTGGCCTTTGAATCTGCAGAAATGCCTCTGTCCCAGGTAGTGTGGTCAAATCTCCTTCAACTCCAGGCTTAAGTCAACTCTTTCTGAAACTTTTCCGGTACCTTCCACCCCTCCTCAGCACTGGGCTAGAGGGGGATTCTCCCTTTGGTTCCTTCTCTGAAGACCCATGAATGCCCTTGCATAAATCTTATGCTCCTGTATCAACCATAATGCCAGTCTGTCCTGTTTACATTTTCTGCTCATATTCTGCAAACCAGTCTGTTAGTTTTTTGAGGTCACTGGGTAGTGTTTGCCTCTGTAGTGCTCATACATATTTGGGGTTTAACAACTGTTAAAAACAAGAAGGATTCAGAGCTACTGGCTAGCATTAAAGATAATGCACATACTTAAGATTAATTGGAAGTTGAATATTGATTGATGGTGAAATGGTTGAATAATTATCCATATTGTTAAATATTTTGCAGCCATTAAGCAAGTTAGAATAGTCTGTATTAAACTAAAAAGAAGTCTATGATGTATTATTAAGGGAAAATGCATGAAAAATGTTTATAGTATAATATAAATAGAAATCTGTATATACATTTGTATATGTTTGTATGAACAGAGCACACATGGAAAGATACGCTTCAAACTGCAACATTGGTGGCACTAAACTTGTTTATTATTGTAATTAACAGTCAACAGGTAAAAAAGTAAGCAATGCTATTCATAAATTAATTTCAAGACCAGATATGAACTTTTAGACAAGCAAGAAACATAGGGAATAGTGTAGAAGAATATATATTACTTTAGTTGCATAGGGAATGTTTACAAAAATGAGATTTTTAAAAAATTTTGCTGTGTGTCTTATATATAAGGTCTTTTGAATGCTTATATATGTATGAAATTAAGTCTGTAAAGATTTAGAACAAAATGTTAACAGTAATATTATCTGGTTGGCAGGTGACTTTTGCTTCTTCTTTTGGCTTATCTGTGTTATATAATTTCAAAACAATGAGCACATCTCATTTCCATAGTAGAAATAACATTATTTCTAAATATAGAAGATAGTACATAAAAAGTGGTACCATTAAGCTGTGTGATAGCTGAATACCTAAGACTTGAAAAAGCAATGGTAGTATGAAATTACAAAATGAATTAGAGTGAATCCATTTGAGAACAGTGGTTGTCATATAACATTTTTCTTCCCTTTTTTTTTAGCAAAGACTGAAGGAAGAAAAAGAAGCCAAGCGGGCTCGTCTGGATGGGAGACATGACTATTTATTTGGGATTGTAGCTTCCTGTGTGGACCTAAACAAAACTGAAGTGGAGGATGCCATTCTTGAGGGGAATCAGGTGCGATGCATTTGTGTTCCCACTGACTTGATTATGGAGGGCACAGTTCATGTTGTCCTACGGCAGGGTCTGTGCTGGGCCTTAGGGAAGGGTGTCTGTTTCAACATGGACAGGACCCCATTCTGACTCGATACAGGTGATGGTGATGGCAGAATGAGCTTGGGGCTCTCCAGCTCTCCATGTTAAAATCATCATTTGAGTTCCATGGTCCTGACAGAGATGTCAGAGATATCTGACATCTCTGACAGTGAGAGATGTCAGTGAAGCTGGGCTTGGGTGCCATTTTGGAATCTGAGGTTAGAGAACAGAATCTCCTCTCAGCTGCTAATTTATCTTTTTTTTTTTTTTGACTTTATCCTGTTCTATCCTGGGAGATTGAGTCATGCCATAGTTCCCTGGCTTTGACTCTGGTTTCTTTTGTTCCTGACCTTGACTTCCATATCCTGCCATGGAGCAGGCCAGTTGGCAGACCTTTAGATGTACACAGAACCTCATGGATGGGACGAAGTTGCGAGACGGTGGAGCATTCCGTAGTCATACATGTTCTCATCATGGTGGTTTTCCAAGGTTATTGGACTTTAATGATATTTTTCTATAGTGTGTTAGACTGCATTTTGAAAGGTGTGGTCTCTCTGATCTGTAACTGGGTGAAAAATTAAATATATTTATATCTGCCTGTAACAGCTCAGCACTTTAAGAAATTAGCCAATATTAAGGGACAATCTCTTTTCAGATGTGTGGATGTAGCAAATACTTTTACGATTCATCAGATCACTTCTTTGAATTTAGCCTTTACTGTGGTAAGATGTTTATTCTTGTGTGGTTTTTATGTTATAAGAAATGTGCTCTATATGGTTTGGGTAAACTGAAATCTTACCTGAATAAGAAAGATGATAATAAATGCTGATTTAAACCTGGTTTCTCACTCAGAACAAAGCCATTACCTTGCCTTTCCTTTTTCCCAGATTGAAAGAATCGATCAGCTTTTTGCTGCTGGAGGCCTTCGTCACCTCATGTTTTACTATCAGGATGTGGAGGTAGTGGAAACAGGTATTTAAAGTTGATGTCGCATAACCCAGAAATGTATTGTTAGATTTACCCAAGGACGGCATGAAGCAGAGGCCACTTCGAGGACTTTATCCTGGGGGATGGGACAGGTGGGGAATGGGGGGTGAGGCCCAGTGAAACATGTCCTATTTGTACCTCAAGCAAAGGACAGATAACGGTGGCTCTGCAGCCTGGTTCTAACTTCAGTTGGGATATTTTGTTTTCCTTTTCAGGCTGTGCTGGTAGCTAGAGAATGATAAAATAATTTACATTTTGAGATTTCCTTTCCTTACATGTTAGTTCATTCTGTGCCATTATGTTCTAGAACTTCCACTGGGCATCTGTTTATTTCTTTTAAACATAGGAATTATTGCCAAGATGTGTAACAGGAGTTTTTTTTTTTTTTTTAGTTAAATATCACATCATGTTTATTTTCTACTGACTGTGACTCAAATGAATAATATTGAATGACAAGTTTAGTCATTTTCACTTAAGATAAACTTGCAAATCTCTATGTGGATTCTGTTGATATATCCCCGTCTACTTTTATGTGAATTAATATAATTTTAAAGCCAAACTAAGGACATAAATATATTATGATTATATTAAAATATCATATGCAATCCCTTTGTGACCTTTTTGATGGAAGAGAAGATAGTTGTTGCTCTTGGCATAGAATATGACCACGATTTTTTATTTAAAAACTGAGGAAATTACGCATGCATAAGTGACTGGCATTTCCCCCAGATTATCTGCTTTATATTTTGTGGTCAGAAAGGGCATTGTATTTTGAGTAAAAAAATCAAAACAAGACAAATTTTGAGTCCTGTCCCAGATTGCAAAGCACAAGCTGAGTTAGGCTAACTGAGTGAATGTGAAGTTCGCCATGAACTCTGCATGGGGTGAGGCTGGCCTTTGTGTGTCACCTTACATGGCACACAGGGTGCAGGGGTGTGAACGTAAGTGCAAGCTTGTTTTTCTTCCCCACTCTCCCTTTAAACCTTTTCAGTAGGAGCAGCTTTTCTTCTGAACTTAAATTGCAATTCAGACAACCCCATGAACTTTGCTGGATACTTTTAGATAAAAATACAGAGTGAAGTAAGCCAGAAAGAGAAAGACAAATACACATTAACGCATATATGTGGAAACATGGTACCGATTAACCTATTTTCAGGGCAGGAATAGAGACTCAGGTGTAAGAATGGACCTATGGACATGGGGAAGGGAAGGATGAATTGGGAGATTGGGACGGACCTATAGGCACTGCCTTGTGTGAAATAGATAGCTAGCAGGAACCTGCCGTGTAGCGCAGGGAGCTCAGCTAGGTGGTCTGTGATGACCTAGAGGGGTGGGATGGGGGATGGGTGGGTGGCAGGGAGGCTCAAGAGGGAGGGGGCGTATATAACTGATTCACTTCAATGTACAACAAAAACCAACACATCATTGTAAAGCAACTATAACCCAGTTAAAAAAAAAAGAATAAAAGTTCCCATGGTTGCGTCCAATTACAAACACAGCCTCAATTCAGAAAGTAAAAATATCCAGTTGATCAAAACTAGTTGATCTAAAGTTAAATCTCTTCCACTCTTGGCCCTCCCCCTTTCCTTTCATCCCACCCACCTTTGCAGCAGAGGCCTCTGAGGGTCAGTATCTGCAGTGGGAGAGGAGCAGATGGTCTCCTTTTCTCCTTCAACTCACCCCTCCACCCCCTACCCACATCCTGTTAACCACAGTTTTTGAGTGTGTCAGGGCAGAGATAAGAGGGAAGAGGGAGCAGTGAAGTTTTTACTTGGCTGGCACCTGTTGTGAGCTAGCTGACCTGGAATTCTCGGGCCTTGCTCAGATGAGATGTCAGAGGAACAAAAGACGAAGTTAACTTGCTCCACGTAAATGGCTAGGACGTGCAGCCGGAGGTGGAAACCCTGGGAGACTGACTGTGGAGCCCACATCAGCCATCACTTTGCTGTCCTGCCTCCCCTGCGCCTTTCTGACTCCGGTGATCTGGAGGGCCAGCTGGATCAGAACAACAGGATGTAGAGGTTCTGCAGTCATAACTGGATTTGGATCTTGGCTCTCCTGGTGTGTGACTTGCGGCGGGTCACAGCTGTCCTCAGGGTTGCAAGCAGTTTCAAAAACGTAGACATGGTACGAGCCGGGGCTTCCCAGGTGATGCTAGTGGTGAAGAACCCGCCTGCCAGTGCAGGAGACATAAGAGCTGTGGGTTTGATCCCTGGCTCAGGAAGATCATGGCATGGCAACCCACTCCAGTATTCTTGCCTGGAAAATCCCAGAGGAGCCTGGAGGGCTACAGTTCAGAGGGTTGCAAAGAGTCGGACCTGACTGAAGACTTAGCATACATGCATGGTACTGAGCAGAAGCCCTGATGCACAACATTTACCAGTAGATGCTGTCTCCTCCTTCACCCTTTCTCACTGGCCCCTTGATGGCCCCATCAAGGATGACTTGCAGCTCCAGCAAGAATTTGCTCTGGACTGAACTCTCTTATCGGAGAAGGCAATGGCACCCCACTCCAGTACTCTTGCCTGGAAAATCCCACGGATGGAGGAGCCTGATAGGCTGCAGTCCATGGGGTTGCACAGAGTTGGACACGACTGAAGCAACTTAGCAGCAGCAGCAGCAGAACTCTCATCCCTATTTCTTCCATTTCTGTTTTTCCCTGGAGCACCAATTTTGAAGTGAACTTGTGGTCTGGAATTAAGCAGATCCTTTCATTTACTTTTTATTCTTTATTTTTTATTGAAGTACAACTGACTTACAATATTAGATTCATTTCAGGTGTACAGCACAGGGATTTAGTATTTTTGTCTGTCGCAAAATGATCACTATATAAAACAGATCCTTTGAGATTCTTTTAGGGTTCAGGCTAGAGGTGGTCCAAGGGATGGAGCTTGTAGGGCACCAGGATGAGTCAACATGACAGTATTTTAACAGGGAAGCCTCATTCTAAGAGATGACCACGTGGACGTAGTATAGCATTTGTGGGACTAAAATCCTTTTCATTTGTAGGGCAACTTGGCTCTCCAGGAGGAGTAAACTCTGTTTCTGGAAAGATGAAAAAACCCAAGGTGTTTGTGACCGAGGGAAAAGATGTTGCTCTTACTGGGGTGTGTGTGTTCTTCATCAGGACCAACCCTGCCAGAGCTATCACCCCTGAGAACATCCATCGGGTAAGAGGCAACAGCTCCTGAATTACCAAAAATCACAAAAATTCTACCCCCAAGGTACCTTCCCATGGAGACTACCACTGTATTCATTAAATATTTAAAACTGCTTTCACAGCAATATTTTCAAATCACTTAAAGTAAGCAGTCAAGAGGATGGTTCCTTTAAATCTGTTGAATAAGAGGAATTAATAGTTTATTAATGAAAATTGATATAACATTATATGTATCTGTGTGAATGTAAAACAGTGAGATTTTTTTCTTTCAAAAAGAATTTCCTGGGACTTCCCTGATGGTCCAGTGGCTTAAACACCATACTCCCAGTGCAGGGAGCCCAGGTTCAATCCCTGGTTAGGGAACTAGATCCTGTTTGCCACAGCTAAGAATTTGCAAGCCACAACTGAAAATCCTAAGTGCCACAGCTAAGACCCAGTGTAGCCAAATAAATAAATGAATATTAAAAAAGAATTTCCTTTCTGGCTTACTTCACTCTGCATAATAGGCTCCAGTTTCATCCACCTCATTAGAACTGATTCAAATGTATTCTCTTTAATGGCTGAGTAATACTCCATTGTGTATATGTACCACAGCTTTCTTATCCATTTGTCTGCCGATGGACATCTAGGTTGCTTCCATGTCCTGGCTATATAAACAGTGCTGCGATGAACATTGGGGTACACGTGTCTCTTTCAATTCTGGTTTCCTCAGTGTGTATGCCCAGCAGTGGGATTGCTGGGTCATAAGGCAGCTCTATTTCCAGTTTTTTAAGGAATCTCCACACTGTTCTCCATAGTGGCTGTACTAGTTTGCATTCCCACCAACAGTGTAAGAGGGTTCTCTTTTCTCCACACCCTCTCCAGCATTTATTGCTTGTAGACTTTTGGATTGCAGCCATTCTGACTGGCGTGAAGTGGTACCTCATAGTGGTTTTGATTTGCATTTCTCTGATAATGAGTGATGTTGAGCATCTTTTCATGTGTTTGTTACAGCTCATTTATTTATTTGGCTGCTCTGGGTCTTAGTTGTGGCATGTGGGATCTAGTTCCCTGATCAGGGATCAAACTTGGGCCCCCTGTGTTGGGAGCGTGGAGTCTTAGCCACTGAACTACCAGGGAAGTCCCTGCTTTACTCATTTGGCAGGTCTTCATTTACGAATGACAGTAGCTAGATTGCAGTTGAAGATCCTTTTTACGATAAAGGTTTTTCCCCATTGTTTTGCAGGAGGTGAGCTTCAACATGCTTGACACCGCAGACGGGGGTCTGCTCAACAGCATGAGACGTTTGCTGTCTGACATCTTCATTCCCGCTCTCAGAGCCACGAGCCATGGCTGGAGTGAGCTTGAGGGCCTTCCGGAAGCCTCCAGCCTTCGGCAGGAGTTCCTGGGCTCCCTGGAAGGCTTTGTGAGCATCCTGGCCAGCGCACAGGAGAGTTTGAAGGAGAAGGTAAGAACAACTATGTTATTTCTTCAAAAAGTATCTGATGGTGAACAAATCAACACCTAGTTGTGTAATACTTCTCTTAGAGGGTCTTGATTCCACTACTTTGCAAATCTTGAAAATATATTGTGTGTGCTTTATTGTCCCTTGAAAATGTGGTGGTGACTAGATTTAAATTCCTGTCATTTGGAGCAATGAGTGCTTTGTGGGTTCCTTAGAAATACTGGCCATGGTGGAGAGTTTTACTCTGTCATGTCAGATGTTGGACTGCAAGAAGAGCATGAAGTGCTTCTGGTATTGCTCTGCAACTTAGAAGGAGAAATTTGGAGCCAGAGTGTGGTGTGTGTTTCAGGGGTGGTGGTGATGGGGAGGTTGGGGGGTGATGATGATGGTAGGGATGGGAGGAAATTTTGAAGAGGCAGGAGGAGAGACGAATGGATATATCTGAAGACAGATTGGGTCCTGTGGTCCAGCCAGTGATCTAAAGGGCCATTAAGAAGGTTTGGCAGGGACTTGCCTGGTGGTCCAGTGGATAAGACTCCATGTGCCAAATGCAGGGGGCCTCGGTTCAATCCCTTGTCAGGGAACTGAAGGTGAAAGTGTTAATTGCTCAGTCATGTCTGACTCTTTGCAACCCCATGGACTGTTGCCCACCAGGCTCCTCTGTCCATGGAAATCTCCAGTCAAGAATACTGGAGTGGGTTGCCACTTCCTTCTCCAGGGATCTTCCCGACCCAGGGATCAAACCTGGGTCTCTTGTATTGGCAGATGGATTCTTTACTGTCTGAGCCATCAGGGAAGCAGAGACTACTTGATTTTTAAAGACATAATAAGAAGGAAGAATACCAGAGTGGGTAGCCATTTCTTTCGCCAGAGGATCTTCCTGACCCAGATGTTGAACCCAGGTCTCCTTCACTGTAGGCAGATCCTTTGCCGTCTGTGCCATCAGTGAAGCCCCGCTGTCAGGGGACTAAGATCCCATAAGCCTATGTGATGCAACTACAGAAGCCTGCCTGTCACAGTGAAGACCCAGCACAACCACACACACACATACACACACAAAGAATAAGTTTGGCATTTGTGGGATTTGGCATCAGTAAAATTTGTGCCACCTACAGTGAGCCTGTGTTAGTGATTCCTTGGGGTAGAAGGTGGGGTGAATGCAAAACCATGACAGATGACAGCCCAGATAAGGCATGAGTGGGAGACACAGAAATGGATCCTGTGAGACCAATGACAAGATAATGCTCACTGCTCTCCAGGAAATACTGAGACCCTTTGGGACCTATTGGGATGTTGGCAGGGAGGCAGACAGTAGGCTTTCTAAATGATGTGGGATGGGGGAGTTGAGTAAATGATATCCACACAGGGGGAGTTGGCTCCAGCGAACATTTGAGTTATATTCGTAGTTGACTATGATGCAGGCCACCTAAATGCAAGTTGAACTAAATTAAATAGTTATTCTCCTGAAAAGAGTACTGCTTCCACAGAGCTCCACTTCATATTGTGGTAGAGGTATTAAAAAAGTGGCTGGATCTCACACAAGAGGGAGGCGGTGCCATTTCATGAAAGGCAGAAGCTTCCCCCATAAAACCAAGGCCAGGTCTAGGAGGCAGGTGGAAGATGCAGTGTTGGGGGTGGGTGCTGAAATCTGAATTTAGAGTCTCACAGGGCTAGCTGCACCTTTCCCAGGAGGAAAATGTCCTTATTAAATACTGAGGTACTTCTGGATCGCGTGTGCGCGTGCTAAGTTGCTTCAGTCGTGTCCAACTCTTTGTGACCCTCTGGACCATAGCCCACCAGGCTCCTCTGTCCTTGGGATTCTCCAGGGAAGAGTATTGGAATGGGTTGCCTTTGCCTTCTCCAGGCTTTTGGGTTGAAAATGAAAGTTGCTCAGTTGTGTCCAACTCTTTGTGACCCCATGGACTATACAGTCCATGGAATTCTCCAATCCAGAATACTGGAGTGGGTAGCTTTTCCCTTCTCCAGGGGATGTTCCCAACTCAGGGGTTGAACCCAGGTCTCCTGAATTACAGATGGATTCTTTACCAGCTGAGTCACCAGGGAAGCCCAAGAACACTGGAGTGGGTAGCCTATCCCTTCTCTAGCGGATCTTTCCAACCTAGAAATCCAACCGGGATCGCCTGCATTGCAGGTAGATTCTTTCTGTGAGGGAAGTAAAAAATCCTGGGTTTGTTTTTCTTTTTTTGGCTGTGCCCTGCATGTGATAGGTCCCCAACCAGGGGCTGAGCCCAGGTTCCCTGTAGTGGAAGCATGGATTCTTAACCACTGGACCACCAGGGAAGATCCCTTTGGTTTCTCTGTCAAGTCAAAATCCAACACACCTTCTTTCCTACCCCTCTCCACCCCTCCCTCCCCAAATGAATTGGTGTATTTGCCATTGAACTTAGTAACTATAAGATTTTTCTTTTTTTTTGGACAGGGACATGAGAGTCTTTCCCTCTGGTTAGTTTCAAAAAAGAATGTGATAGATTAGAGATTACCCTCCCCTCAGTCATTTTTTGAAGGTCCCCATTTTCTTTGGTTTCATGGGTTGATTCTTTAATTTCCAAGTTCCCTATCAATTCCTGAGTTCTGTGATATTGTCTGTCTGTCTGTCTGCAGTTCACACTTTTTTTTTTTTTTGACACAAAATTTTAATTCAGACCAATCAGCTTTACTGGTGTGCTCAATACCTAAGGAGGATTCCTACACTGATTTCATGAGCGTTTCCCAGGGAGCAGGGTAGTTAGAGAGAATCTCCTTAAGATCCTTCTGGATCAACCAGAAGTGTGTGTGTGTGTGTGTGTAAAGTAACATCATCTTATTCTTTAACTTTCATTGTAATTAGGTGAACCTTCAAAAGTGTGACATATTTGAACTGAAAACCTTGAAGGAACCCATAGACTTCTTGACTCTAGCTAATAACCCTGAGACTATGGAAAAAATAGAAGGTTGTATGAAAGTATGGATCAAACAAACAGAACAGGTAATTTGCAGAAACCAAACATCAGACCTAGCTCTCTGAACACTGACTAGTTCACATGCCATGTGACTGAATCAGCCAGTGGAAGAAGGTTGTATCACATCCCTGTTCCATCTGCCTAAGTATTTTACTGCAAGTCCCTAAAAAAGATGAAAGGTTCATTGCAATGTTAATGTATCGTCATTAGTTAAGAAGAGATAGTAAGAATTCTAGGAGATGACAGGAAATGACTTTATATACTTGTCTACCTAAAACACTGCAGTTGGCCAGGTTTTTCCTCAAGATGTAGTTACTCTGGAGAGAATGCCTATAGGAGTACAGGAGTTTTCTAATTCAATGTGTCTTCCAAAACAAAGCTTTGGACTTAATTGTTAAAAAAAAATTTCAGAAAAGTGAAAGCTAGGTGTTACATCCAATTATTGATGTTACATCAATAATGGAAATTAACCAACTGAAGGCATGAGGACTTCGCAAGGTTGTATTTCTCTGAGGTTCTAAGTGAATAAACCAAAGAAAGTTTCTGAGATCAGGTCCTCCAAAAGTTCATGAAAGCTCCTCAAACAAGTAGTTTTAACTTAGAATGAGTCAACTAAATTTTTTTGAAATTTAAAAAATGGATACATCTCAGGTTAGTAAAAGGCTGTCATTCAAAGCATGCAAATGAATAAAAATATATCATGACTCAGATAGCAGAATTTACTTCTTTCCCTATATTTTGCTTATGTGTAACTTTTAACTCTCCAGCGACTCGTTGGCTCATGGTTCTCCTGTGCATTCACAGGTCCTTGCTGAAAACAACCAGCTGCGGAAGGAGGCGGATGACCTTGGGCCTCGAGCAGAGTTGGAGTACTGGAAAAAAAGACTGTCTAAATTTAACTACCTTTTGGATCAATTGAAGAGCCCAGATGTGAAGGCTGCATTGGCAGTGCTTGCTGCTGCCAAGTCGAAACTTCTCAAGGTTGCTTTTTGCTTTATGAACTGGGAATGGAAGTTCTTTATGCATATGTCATAGAGTAATTTGGAACAGAAAAATGTTATTCTACATTAATGAAAAAGTAACTTTAAGATTAAATGATACTGCCCTTTTGTAATTTTACAAACTGTAGAAATAGCCTTTGAATGAAAGGTATTTATTGGCTGGTGTACATGTATGAATGGGCTTCCCTGGTGGCTCAGATGGTAAAGATTCCATCTGCAGTGCAGGAGACCCGAGTTTGATCTCTGGGTGGGGAAGATCCCTCTGGAGAAGGGAATGGCTACCCACTCCAGTATTCTTGCCTGAAGAATCCCATGGACAGAGGAGCCTAGCAATCTACTGTCCATGGGGGTTGCAAAGAATTGGACACAACTTAATGATTAACACATATTCACACACACATATGTATCTGTATTACTAGAGGGCATTGCAAGTCATTAATATGTACCATAATAACATGATTATATATTATGAATTCAGACCAATGAGGAGTAGTAATAATGAAGGCTTAAACTTTTCTAATTTTTTTTTAGAACTGGTGTATTTGTTTTATATTCCTGTGTAACAAATTACCCCAAAACTTCACCACCTGAAACAATAAATATCACCACATAGTCTGTGGGTCAGGGGTTTGGGTGTGGCTTATTGTTGTTATGTAGTCACTGAATTGTGTCCAATTCTTGTGTGACCCCATGGACTGTTGCCCTTCAGGCTCCTCTGTCCATGGGATTTCCCAGGCAAGAATACTGGAGCAAGTTGCCATTTCCTTCTCCAGGGAGTCTTCCTGACCTAGGGATTGAACCTGCATCTCCTGCACTGGCAGGCAGTCTTTACCTCTGAGCCACCTGGGAAGCCCTCAGTGTAGCTTAGCTGGGATCATCTGACTGGACATCTCTTAAGGTTGTTGTCAGGATGCTGGCTCATCTGAAGGCCTGACTGGGGGAGGATCTTCCTCCAGGTTGCCCGTGTGGGATTCAGTTCCTTGCTGTCTGTTGGCTGGAGGCCTCCTTCAGTTCTTGGTCATAGAGAATGTCAGAGTGAGGTGCAAAATGGATTCAGCAGGCTGTGGAGGAGAAGGCGTGTAGGTGTAAATGTGAAAGTGCTGCCCCCCTCCCCCCCGTGATGCTCTGTCCTAGTTATTGAAGAGATTTCATGAGAGAAGGCTTGGAAGAGATACCTTTAAACACTTAGTCAAAAAATTTTAATTGCTCTTCAGCGTGGCAGTGCCCCTCACCCCTCTGGATTGAGTTCTATGTAAGAGGCACGGGAGAGACTGAAAGTTGGACCCCTGGGACTTGGGATGACTTTTATGCAGCTGTTAGTTGGAATTTTTTCTATTAATAATTGCGTTAAAATTTCCTTCCTGTATTGTGCGTAGACATGGCGGGAGACGGATATTCGAATCACTGATGCAGCTAATGAAGCGAAGGACAATGTCAAGTATCTGTATACACTTGAGAAGTGCTGTGACCCCTTGTACAACAGTGACCCTGTGAGTCGAAATTTCCACCTCCTTAGTCTTCTACTCGTGACCCTTTTACACTAGCTGAAATGAGTGTGGAATTTTGGTTCATGAATACTGCAGTTTGTTGGAAAAGTCTTAGAAAACCTCTTTTTATTCTCAAGAAAATTATATGTGCATGTATATGCATACATGTATACACTGATGTTGAAGCTGAAACTCTAATACTTTGGCCACCTGATGCAAAGAGCTGACTCATTTGAAAAGACCCTGATGCTGGGAAAGATTGAGGGCAGGAGGAGAAGGGGATGACAGAGGATGAGATTGTTGGATGGGATCACCGACTCGATGGACATGGGTTTGGGTGGACTCCGGGAGTTGGTGATGGACAGGGAGGCCTGGTATGCTGTGGTTCATGGGGTCACATAGAGTCGGACACAACAAGTGACTGAACTGAACTAATACATATATATGCATATACACACATGTCTGTTTCTACATATATATATATTTTCCTATGTTTTCTAAGATATACATTATATTTTAAAAACATTTATTGTATATTCCATTTCCCATAAATATAGCAATCGACATCCTAAACTATACTCAAAACAACTGTGGGAAGAATTATTGGCTGACTTTTAAAAAAAAATCTTTTAACTTTCATTTGTTCCTGGTTTTATTTATTACAAAATTAACTGCTAACACAATCCTTGTCCTTAACAGAATGTTAGTGTTTCTTGCATTGAGACAAAATTTGATTAACTGCATATGACTAAATAATCAAGATGAGATTACTCCTCAATGTGTTATATTTATATAGCATGTTAGATAATATTTTAAAATTTAAATAAAAGTCTTTTACCTAAATTTTATTCTAATGAGGACAGAGTGATTAGTGTGTTAGAATTTTGCTGACTTTGATATGTTGCCCTGAAAAGTTTTGTGCTGTCTTCCAGATATCCATGATTGATGCTATTCCTACTCTTGTAAATGCAATTAAAATGATCTACAGTATCTCTCATTACTATAACACCTCTGAGAAGATCACGTCTCTGTTTGTAAAGGTAAGAGCCTGGTGTAGAGTCCGTGGTCACTTAGATTTCCTTGTCAATGGTTAATGTTGTTTTTTATAATTAGAAATTACCACATTGGCATAATCCAATGTCTCTGTATGCTACAATTTACCAAAAAGACTTAATCTCTTGATAGAAATAGAATTAAGCATACGTGGGAAGCTGATTTTAGCAAATCATAAAGCATTATTTCCCAAAGTAATAATTATAAAAGATATTATATTGTTTATGTAATAAAAATGGAAAAAGATTCTTTTTAGAATTTCTTTCCCTATGATATTTAGCACATGATTTCTTCCTATTGGGTGAATTTTAATTAAGAAAAGCTATATTTAACTGGCCATCTTCAGTTTCATATTTTATGTGCTGCTGTTCCAAATTTATTTCATGCCAAGTTGTTTACTTGGTGTTATTAGAACAGTAATCATGGTAATAAAAGCCACTGCAATGTTCCAGTAATCCATAAAGCAATTATAATGATTCTGCCAGAAAACATAATGATGTTTAAACCTTATGTCCTAACTCATAAGTGTTTATGGTGAACATTGTTGCTTTTCCCATTTCCTCTCTAAGAAGGAAATGACTTTTTCATTACCAAGGTGAAAATTTTAAATGTTGTATTAAAATAGAGGCATTTCCCACTCCTCAGGACCGTGTTCAGTTCAGTTCAGTTCAGTTCAGTCATGTCCAATTCATTGCGGCCCCATGGACTGCAGCACACCAGGCTTCACTGTCCATCACCAGCTCCTGGAGTTTACTCAAACTCATGTCTATTGAGTCGGTGATGCAATCCAACCATCTCATCTGCTCTCGTATTTGGGTAGACAGGAGGGGAACCCACAAAATCCTTTTCCATACTCCTCACACTTTAATGTTATGTTGAAGTCAGGAGGGGCATTTCCCGAGTACAAGACCCAAAAGTCAATCTGTGTTACGATGCATGTCCAGGTTTCATGCACTTTATTTGCAAGGCTTGTTTTAGAACCTAACTGTGAAACCTAATTTGAACCTAATTCTCTCATTTTTTTTTTAAATTCTCTCATTTTCGAAAACCTTTCGTTATGAAAAATTTGCAGCAGGCACAAAAGGAAATATAATTGTATACTGGATCCCCTTGTACATATCACCCAGATTATCCACTGTCAACACATGGCCAGTCTTGTTCCACCTAACCTTTGCACTGCAATCCCAGGCATACATACAGTACAGTCATCCCATTTTCCTTTTAATTTATTAAAATTAAATTTTAATTTTAAAATTTTAAAATTAATAAAATTTTAATTAATTAAAAAATCCCCAGTAGAATTCTGAAGTTTTTTTTTTTTTTTTTAAGTTTAAAGGGATAAAGTGTTGGCTTTACATACATTATATTTACTCTTTTTTCTATTGTCTTCTGCTTTTGACTTTTCTGCTACAGATCATGGTGTCATGAAATGATCAGGGTGGACAGTTCTTTTCATGGCACTTGGAAACTGTGAGTTAGATTTTTAGAGAAGGCTGCTGAAGAAGGAGACTTAGGAAAGCTCTTGATAGCTTTTAGGTAGGGAAGTGGTTGGCTAAGACATTCATCCTGCATTAACGTGAGGGTCTGAATTGTTGATTTTCTGTAGTGCCTCCAACTCTGTGATTTTACGAATCATTTTGATAATAGGAGCTTCCCTCATGGCTCAGATGGTAAAAGAATCTGCTTGCAATGCAGAAGACTCAGGTTTGATCCCTGGATGGGAAGATCCTCTGGAGAAGGAAATGGCAACCCACTCCAGTACTCTGGCCTGGAAAATTTCGTGGATGGAGGAGCCTGGTGGGCTACAGTCCACGGGGTCGCAAAGAGTCAGACACGACTGAGTGACTTCACTTTCACTTTCTTTCACTTTTGATAATAGCTGTGTAGAATTTAAAAAGGTTGACTAGAAGCAGAGAGTAGAATGGGTGGTTGCCAGGGGCTGGAAGAGTGTGGAAAATGGGACGATGTTGGTCAAAGGCTGCAAGCTTAGAGTTGTAAGATGACTGAGTTCTGGGGTCTAATGTACAGCTTGAAAGTGAAGGTGAAAGTCACTCAGTTGAGTCTGACTGTTTGTGACCCCATGGACTATACAGTCCACGGAATTCTCCAGGCCAGAATACTCAACTGGGCAGCCGTTTCCTTCTCCAGGGGATCTTCCCAACCCAGGGATTGAACCCAGGTCTCCCACATTGTGGGCAGATTCTTTACCAGCTAAGCCACAAGGGAAGCCCAAGAATACTGGAATGGGTAGCCTATGCCTTCTCCAGGGGATCTTCCTGGCCCAGGAATCGAACCGGGGTCTCCTGTATTGCAGGTGGATTCTTTACCAACTGAGCTATCAGGGAAGCCCCAATATACAGCTTGGTGACTATGTTTAGTATTGTGTTGTATAGTTGAAAATTGCTAAAGAGCAGATGTTAAGTTTTCTCAACACACACGCACACAAATAGTAATTATGTGAGGTGTTGGATGTGTTAATACTTGATTGTGCTAATCATTCTGTTATGAATATGTATACCAAGCATCACTTGTATACCTTAAGCATAATACAATTTTTGTTTGTCAATTATACCTCAGTAAAGCTAGGAAAAAAGAGAGTTAGTGCTTGATCACACTTGTGAAGGAAAAACATAAACCCAAAGATTTATTCACAGATGTCATACTCAGAGAGGTTAGAAGAGCTGAGGACACTCTAGCCCAGTTTATGCTTGATGGCTGCTTACTGTACTTGACGTCATTTCATTGAAAAATTCCAGGTGACCAATCAGATGATATCTGCATGTAAAGCTTATATTACCAACAACGGAACTGCTTCGATCTGGAGCCAGCCACAGGATGTTGTTGTGGAAAAAATACTATCTGCAATTAAACTTAAGCAGGTAACAGTCAACTTAATAATATATTTAGAATTTAAAAATTATTTTTACATTGTTTTTGCCAATATATCTTAAAAAAAGTATTTATTTATTTATCTGGCTGTGTCAGGTCTTAGTTGTAGCATGCGGTATCTTCAGTACATTATGTGGGATCTTGCCTTGCTGTACACAGACTCTCTAGTTGCGACGTGCAGGCTTAGTTGCTCCAAGACATGTGAGATCCTAGTTCCCCTACCAGGGATTGAGCCTGTGGCCTGCATTGCTGGACAGATTCTTAACCACTGGACCACCGTGAAAGCCCTGCCAGTTAAATAATTTATCAGTTATCATATTGTGTGGTTGCATATGAAGTCACTTCAGTTGTGTCCAACTTTGTGTCCCTATGGACTGTAGCCCACCAGGTTCCTGTGTCCATGGATTCTCCACGCAAAAATACTGGAGTGGGTTGCCACGCCCTCCTCCAGGGGATCTTCTTGACCCAGGGGTGGAGCACGAGTCTTTTATGTCTCTTGCGTTGGCAGCAGGTTCTTTACTACTAGTGCCACCTGGGAAGCCCAGTTAAAAAGAATGGTAATCTTTCACTGTTAAGAAAAGTTGAATGTTAGTAAATCAGCCCCCCAAATTTATTCACTTACTTTACCCTTTAGGGGACCTTCTATGTCCCAACACCACACAAGTACTAGATATACAAAGATGAAGTCGTTTTCCTTAAGCTTCTTATAGACAAACAGGCAGCTAGATGAAGAGCTAGGCTTCTCCTAACACAGTGAGACGCAGGTGGAAAGGCTGCATCTTTGAGTTGTATTATGAACAGTTAGGAGTTTGGACTCCCCTGGTGGTCCAGTGGTTAAGACTCCAAGCTTGCAGTGCTCAGGTTCAATCCCTGGTCGGAGAAGTTCTGCATGCCTCATGGTAAAAAAAAAAAAAAATAGGAGTTTTCTAGGTTAGGGGTCAGGAAAAGATGACATCCCAGGTTGATGAGTGAGTTGCTCCAGAGGTATGAAACGGAAAGATTTTGTAATTCTACCCTAAATTTGCTATCACCTTCACTTAAGAGAATAAGGCTGATGTCTTTGTTGTGTTCCCTTTCTTGTATTTTGGTTTTTAATTTTAAGGAATACCAGCACTGCTTTCACAAGACAAAACAAAAGCTTAAACAAGATCCAAGTGAAAAACAATTTGAATTCAGTGAGATGTATATTTTTGGGAAATTTGAAACTTTCCACAGACGTCTTGCCAAGATAATGGATATCTTTACAACCTTCAAGACATACTCAGTACTGCAAGATTCTAAAATTGAAGGGCTGGAAAACATGATCACTAAATACCAGGTACTGTACTTCAAAACTCAATTTGCTACCCTTATCCATGAATAAAATTTTAATGTTTTTATGCAAATGACTATTTAGAATGCTTCAAATTATCAGTCTCTAATGCAAAAGATAAGCTTATGGCCCTTAAACAATAAAGCAGTTAAATTTATTTGAGAATTGTGCAATGATGCTAATATATTCTTTCCAGGTATGTGATTATAAGAATGACTTTCCAATAGTCTAAAATTAATCATCATTAGTAAAAGTGTTTTCATTAGTAGCACAAGAAAAATGTTTAAATATAACTTATTATTTCATTTATTCATATAAGAAATATTTAATCAAGCATATACTGTGTTAGGCTCTAGTTGACACTGAATTCTGAGTGATATCTGATTATATCAGCAGTTAAGCATTTTATATGGATTCATGTTAAAAACTAATGAATATAGTCGGGTTTTTTCTTGTTTGGGGACAGTGACACTAAACCTTAATTTTTCTTTTTGTCCTTGAATTTGAAAAGGATCATATAATTTACCGTCACTCATTGATTTTTCTCCTCTAACAGTTTAGGTCAATATAAGGAATTTTTTCGTTTCCTGAGTATATCAGATTCAGGGAGACAAAGAAAAACCTTTTCTATCTACCAGGAAATATTTTAGCTGAGCTGTATGTAATCTGCAAGGTGGATAATCTATTCTTTGAAACTGACAGTTGTGCAGGACAGAGATGGACTATATCCATTTGTATTTCAGTTTGGAATCTAATTAGTTTTCATTCTTAATGAAAAAATAAACTTGGGAGCATATTTCAAAGTTTATTTTTGAAGGAGAAATTGAACTGTACAGCCAAATGCAGATAAAGGCTATTCTAATCTGATAAAATACTGGGAAGAAAAATTGCTTTCAAAATCTCAAGTGGATGTATCAGAATGTAGTGAGATAAAATGTAGATGGTTTGTGAAAGTGTAAGGTGAGATTTTTGTATGTTACAACCAATGGAAGAAGCTCAAAATGGTGGCCATGGAAATGACACTGAGGCTCCTTGTATGGCTTCAGGGTCCTGTGCACCCCTCTGGCTGCCTCCCCTGCTCCTAGTCTCCTCATTCCGTGTTCTCTGGACACAGGAAAGGCCACCGCAGTCCACCTTTGGCCTTGCAGAGCCTTTCTTCTGGAAAGTTCTGCCTCCGAATCATCAGATGATTCTTTCCTCCTTGTCCTCCAGATCTTGATTAAATACCCTCTCAGTTAAGTTTTCCTCGATCTCTGTTTTATGTCACTTTATGTCATGTTACTTATCACTCTCTGAAACTATCCTGTTCATTTTTTGTGATAAACCTAGATCTCCCTTTCCCCCACGGAAGATATAAAAGCTCCTGAGTGTGGGGATATTTCTTTGTTCTACTCATTCCTGTATCTGCAGAGTTTACTGGCATATAATGGATGTGCAATAAATATCTGACAAGTAAATGATTTAGTAGGTTGAGTTTGATTAGTTGGTTTAAAGGTCATGGTTGCACAGCGTATTTACTCAATATTTTTAAGTGGACCATTAAATCCAGTTATAGAGTAGAATTTTCTAAGGGCCCCAAATCCTTTAAAATACCATCTTAAAATGTAGGAATATAGCTTTTCCATGTTTCTTTTATACACTTCCTGTAACATGATGGGTATCATTATATATATATAGTCGTATTATATATAATTGTGTGTATATGTATAAAATTGAAAGCTGTGCTTAGTCATGTCCAACTCTTTGTGATCCTATGGACTGTAGCCCACCAGGCTCCTCTGTCCAAGGAATTCTCCAGGCAAGAATACTGGAGTGGGTTGCTATTTCCATGTATATATACACACACACACATACACACATATACACATGCAATTGTACACATATATTTTATATACACAATTATATATGTATATATACACCTGCAATCATATACATATATTGGAGAAGGAAATGGCAACCCACTCCAGTATTCTTACCTGGAGAATCCCATAGGCAGAGGAGCCTGGTAGGCTACAGGCCATGGGGTCACAAGAATCAGACATGACTTAGTGACTAAACCACCATCACCAACCTGCAGCCTGTATTTTTGGGGTCTTCCTGGTGTCTCAGTTGGTTGGGACTATCCCCTGGAGGAGGGCATGGCAGAATCCCCATGGACAGAGGAGCCTAGCGGGCTGCAGTCCATGGGGTCACAGAGAGTCAGACATGACTGAATGACTAAGTACTGCACACAGCACTACTGTGTGAATATATATGTACATACAGTTGTATGTATATACAACTGTATACACAACTGTAAACTTGATTATACAATTATGAACTATATACCCAGTAGTAAACTTGGTTCAAGAATTTATGCAACTTAGGCACTTTTGTCTATTGAGAGATTTGAGTTGATGTTTAAATGGAAATGGCTTTGAAGAAGCATTTGTGGAAGCTGGTCCAACGTTCTTCATAAAAATTATACGCCTCTGTCAACAGTGTGGGCACCCAAGTTTGAGAATGGCTTAGTACCTGGTTAAGAATGATCACAGAGCATTAGAGCTCATTATTCAGAGCAAACAAAACTTCAGATAATAGTATTTTCTAGAAGATGAGTTACCTAATCTGTACTCTTATAGTAACAGATTGCAGCTTTGCAGGGCAGGAGGAAGCAATTAATTCTAGAGATTCTTTAAATGGTAGATTGTGGTCTGATATTTTATTTAGGACATTTGAAGCTTGGAAGGTAGCTCTTCACCTGTAGCTACTATAATATAATTGCACTCTTCCTAAGTTGTTTGCATTCTGTTAAAGTCTATTTTCTGAGAAGACAAACTTTTTAATGAAAAATATTTTAGCAAATTCTACTTTAGGCTTCTTTTTTATTATTTCAGATGTAATTTGTAAGAAATTTTTAGATAGAACATCCACTTTTCAGATGTGGTTTTTATTTATTTTATTTTTTTTAAATTTTATTTAATTTTTAAACTTTACGTAATTGTATTAGTTCTTTTCTTCAAGAATACATAAAGTCTCATGAAAATGCTTCCAAGTGGTTTCTCTGAATGCACCAGGCAACATTATACTGCCTATAATATGCATGATGCAATGAGAATGATTAAAGAAGTAAGGCTTCTCTGAAGTTGATTTTTGGGGAATGACTGCACAGGCTGTATATTTAAAGGTCATATTTAGGTAAATAATGCAAGAACATTGAAATATTGTCTTATTTGTTTCCTTCTATTTCAGGGTATTGTTGCTACCATAAAGAAAAAGGAGTATAATTTCTTAGACCAGCGGAAAATGGAATTTGAGCAGGATTATGAAGAGTTTTGCAAGCAGATTAATGACCTTCATGTAGGTTGTATAATAACATTCCTGTTGACAGTCTGGTGTTTACTTTTTCCATTCTGTGTCATGCTGCTAATCATTACCCATTCAGAAGGAAGAGGCATTTTCATCACGGAGGTGACCGATAGCGGGCTTGGCCTGCATTTTATGATTTCAGATGAATAATTGAAGGTTCTTACTCCTGGATTAAAGGTTCATAAATACAGCTTTGGATAACGAGCTGTAATCACAGATTTCTGCATGTGTTTCATTTTAGATCTTAGAAAATTAACTGTTATCCTCTGTTGAAACATAGTGTTATTAGAATATAGAAATTAGTTTCCGTTTGTTTGTTACTTTGTAGCAGTGATTATGACCAATGATAGCTTGAGCAAATGGTCAGCGATGTTTGGCGGATCCCAAAGGCAGGAGACTAGCTGGCCTTGAAACGGTGGTACCAGGGCTGACTCAGCACCTTGACCCGACTTGGTCTTAAAGCCCTGTTCTCTTCATTCTCCTTCCCTTCCCCCTGCTTTCCCCACTCTCTCCGGTCACTGCAGGTCAGCGCACAGGAGCAGGTTACGGCCATCAGAAGCTTCTGAGGACATGCCACGGACCTACTCTTAGTTCCCAATGTCTAAGGACGGGTTGGGTTGGTCAGGGTTCCAGTGTTGTGCCTCATTACTGTGGGGTCGTATGGTAAATGCAGAGGGCGTGGGACCCCCTGGCATGGCTGGGTGTATTTATTACCAGATGAGAAGAGCCAGGGAGGGTAAGTTTGGGAGACACACTAATGGATGTCCACCTTAATCAACGTGCAGACTTCTTTCCATGTTTTCTGACGATAAAATGAAAATGGCTGTTCTGTTCCTTCTTTTCCAGAAATTTTGGCTTGAAATACGCTTGTACACTTCAAGGGAGAAAGAGCTCTGAGTCATTTTTGGAAGGATGGGTTCAGTGTAGAAGGCATTATAATAAAACTTGCTAGTTCTGTATGTCAGGTCTGTTCTAGGCACTTTATAGGTGTTAATTCATTTAATACTCACAATAATCTGATAAAGTGTGTATTCTTATTACACTGTTTCTGGAAAGGAGGAAACTGAGGCATGGTGAAGTTAAGTGACTTTCCCACAGTCACAGAGGTGTTGACTGGTAGGCAGTCTGGCTCTAGGATTCAGGTTTTTTTTTTTTTTACTGGTTTACAATTTTTTAAAATTAATTTATATATTTTAATTGGAGGCCAGTTACTTTACAATATTGTGGCGGTTTTTGCCATATATCAACATGAATCAGCCATGGGTGTACATGTGTCCCACCATCTTGATTCAGGTTTTTAACCATTATTTTACAAGACAAATTTCAGGTGATGGAAAGATAGAGCACTTGTAATAATATAAGCAATGAGCTCTTTGGGGGCTGACTCAGACATGAGATCTGTGGATCTTGATCTCTCATGGGAAATGGATGAGCAACGGCAGATCCTGAGTGTGTGCGTCATGGTCAGTGTTGATTCGTCGTCTTTGTGTGTGTGTCCTAGCAGTTTCTGATCGCATAGCACTGGAGGAGTTTGTATGCTGGATGCAGGTAGATGGTGAACACCTTGAGGGCAGGAACTGTGTTCATTCCTATCTATGTCTCCAGGCCCTAGCGGATGGGACTTTATATAACTGGAGACCAAAGGATGTTTGCTGGATTACTGTATGATTTGTGGTAAGAACTAGGCCCTGGTGGCTCAGTGGAAAAACGCCCGCCTGCAATGCAAGAGCTGCAGCTTTGATCTCTGGGTCAGGAAGATCCCCTGAAGAAGGGAATGGCTGCCCACTCCTGTATTCTTGCCTGGAGAATCCCCATGGACAAAGGAGCCTGGAGGGCTACAGTCCAAGGGGTGACAAAGAGTCAGACACAACTTTGCTGCTAAACCACCACTACCACCATCAGACTCTGTTAAGTGAAGTAGGACAGGCAGAGAAACACAACTGTGTGGTATCACTTATATATGGAATCTAAAAAACACAGTAAACTAGTGGATATAAGAAAAGAGAAGCAGATTCATAGATATAGAGAACAATTTCCCTACTTACTAGCAGTGGGGCGAGGGAAGGGGAGGCAAGGTAGAGGTAGGGGACTAAGAGGTAGAAGCGATTAGGTATAGAATAAACTACAAGGATATATTGTACAACGTGGGGAATATAGCCAATATTTTGCAATAACTATAAATGAGTATAACCTTTAAAAAAATGGAGTATAACCTGATGTTGAAGCCGAAACTCCAACACTTTGGCCACCTGATGCGAAGAGCTGACTCATTTGAAAAGACCCTGATGCTGGGAAAGATTGAAGGCAGGAGAAGAAGGGGACGACAGAGGATGAGATGGTTGGATGGCATCACCGACTCAATGGACATGAGTTTGAGTAAACTATAGGAGTTGGTGATGGACAGGGAGGCCTGGAGTGCTGCAGTCCATGGGGTTGCAGAGAGTCGGGCACGACTGAGTGACTGAACTGAACCGAACCTTTAAGAAAATCACATCCAATTCCCACATATATTAGGACATCAGATTTGGAAAAAATCACAGCTTTTACTTTAAATGGCACATAAACTAAATGACACAATGAAATGTTTGTTTTAAGAAAAAATGGAAAAGAAAGATAATTATGGATATGATAGCAAAGCATAAGAACTAGATTTATTGTAATTAAACATGCATTGTCATTAAATTAATTATGTAAATAAATTAATGTAATGTAATTAAATATCAATAACCTCAGATATGCAGATGATACCACCCTCATGGCAGAAAGTGAAGAACTAAAGAGCCTCTTGATGAAGGTGAAAGAGGAGAGTGAAAAAGTTTGCTTAAAGCTCAACATTCAGAAAACTAAGATCATGGCATCTGGTCCCATCACTTCATGGCAAATAGATGGGGAAACAGTGAAAACAGTGGCTGACTTTATTTTTCTGGGCTCCAAAATCACTGCCATCAGATGGTGATTGCAGCCATGAAATTAAAAGACGCTTACTCCTTGGAAGAAAAGTTATGACCAACCTAGACAGCATATTCAAAAGCAGAGACATTACTTTGCCAACAAAGGTCCATGTAGTCAAGGCTATGGTTTTTCCAGTGGTCATGTATGGATGTGAGAGTTGGACTATAAAGAAAGCTGAGTGCCTAAGAACTGATGCTTTTGATCCATGGTGTTGGAGAAGACTCTTGAGAGTCCCTTGGACTGCAAGGAGATCCAACCAGTCCATCCTAAAGGAAATCAGTCCTGAATATTCATTGGAAGGACTGATTCTGAAGCTGAAACTCCAAAACTTTGGCCACCTGATGCAAAGAGCTGACTCATTTGAAAAGACCCTGATGCTGGGAAAGATTGAGGGTAGGAGGAGAAGGGGACGACAGAGGATGAGATGGTTGGATGGCATCACCGACTCAGTGGACATGGGTTTGGGTGAACTCCGGGAGTTGGTGATAGAAGGGAGGCCTGGCGTTCTGCAGTTCATGGGGTCTCAAAGAGTCGGCACACGACTGAGTGACTGAACTGAACTGAACTTAACTGAAACATGCATTGACTGTACATTAAATGCATATTAGGCTTCTATGCTGTAGGTTATGGGTACAGAAGTAGATAGAGTTGATTGGCCCTTAAAGATCACATCTGACATGTAACATGATTGAAATATAAGTACATATATGTTAGAACAAAGTAATGAATATATCTTAAAAATGGCAAATAGTGGCTAAAATGACTAATTATAAAAGTATAATATTCTGATATTGTACCAGCAAGTGAGGCTTCAAAGATAAGTTGACATGTTCCAAACAAGTCCTAGAGAACTTATTTTTTAATATAAATTTATTTATTTTAATTGGAGGCTAATTACTTTACAATATTGTATTGGTTTTGCCATACACTGACATGAATCAACCATGGGTGTAGATGTGTTCCCCATCCTGAACCCCCCTCCCACCGCCTTCCCCGTCCCATCCTTCTGGGTCATCCCAGTGCACCAGCCCTGAGCAACCTGTCTCATGCATCGAAACTGGACTGGCGATTTGTTTCACATATGATAATATACACTTATAAGGAGGACAGGTGGATTCTTTACCATCTGAGGCACCAGGGAAGCCCCGTAAAGATTTACTGTGTCCTAAATTAGAGAGACGGAGAAGGCAATGGCACCCCGCTCCAGTACTCTTACCTGGAAAATCCCATGGACAGAGGGCCTGGTGGGCTGCAGTCCATGGGGTCGCTAGAGTCGGACACGACTGAGCGACTTCCCTTTCACTTTTCACTTTCATGCATTGGAGAAGGAAATGGCAACCCATTCCAGTGTTCTTGCCTGGAGAATCCCAGGGATGGGGGAGCCTGGTGGGCTGCCGTCTATGGGGTCGCACAGAGTTGGACACGACTGAAGCAACTTAGCAGTAGCAGTAGCAAGTTAGAGAGATGGTCAGAGGAACCTACTGGGCTACAGTCCACAGCATCACAAAGTGTCGGACATGACTTAGCTACTGAGCACAATAACTAGAGATACTAAGCATCTTTTCATGTGCTTGTTGGCTATTTGTGTATCTTTGTATAAATTAAAGGGAGGGAGTGGAAGCCTTGTGACTGCTCTAGTTCTGCACAGTTTATACTTGGATACTTTTATATAGTGATAACCTCTGAGGGTTTATTTAGGTAGGCTAACTGTACAATTCTTCAGTTCAGGAAGATTTCCTGGTCCTAAGACGTGATGTTTGCCGTAGAAATACATGGCCCAGTATCCCTGGGTCCTGCGCCAACCCCCTGACTGCTCTGGCTCTCAAGTCCCTCTTTGTCTGGCTTCTGGACATTTATCTTCCTTTAAGCTTAGATGAGCATTACATCTGCTGCTGTATTTTGTCCTATAGGGTGCGTGTTTGTAGAGAATGGGGAACTCTTTTATCTTGTTGCTAAATAGGATTTCTTTGCAACGTTAACCCATTGTTCATTGTCAGACTTCATTCTGTTTCAGAAAGAGTTGCAGAAGTTCATGGATGCTACATTTGAAAAGATTCAAAACACAAATCAAGCTCTAAGTATGTTAAAGAGATTTGAAAGGTAAAAATTTGAAAGACTCCTAAGTTCTGTTTTCCAAATTGGGATAATATGAACATAGTTTAGCCTACATTATTATTGTTATTATTATTTCATACTCTAATGGGAAGAAAATCCTCTCTTGACAATCTGAATAACAAGACCACAGATTTAAGTTCTTCAGAGGATTACGGGTTTATTTCCTCTCAGCTTTGAAGTACCTTGTGACTGCCTATCATAATAGCAGTTAATGTTTAAGTAATTTGAAGAAACTCTTACCAATAGTTTTGACTAGGTTTTAAGGATTGATACTATTTAAAAAAAAAAACTGAAACACTTCAGGGAATTCCTTGGCGGTTCAGTGGTTAGGACTCTGCATTCTCACTGCCAAGGGCCAGGTTCACTTTCTGGCTGGGGAACTAAGATCCCACGAGACATAAAAAACAAAACAAAACAAAACAAAAAAAACTCACAGCCACTCTATTGCCATATGATTGATGGGCTGATTCCATTTTTTTTTTTTTTTTTATAATTTTGTTTTAAGATCTTTATTGAATTTGGACTTCCCTTATGGCTCAGATGGTAAACAATCTGCCTGTAATGGGGGAGAGCGGGGTTCACTCCCTGGGTGGGGAAGATGCTCTGGAGAAGGAAATGGCAACCCACTCCAGTATTCTTGCCTGGAGAATCCCATGGACAGAGGAGCCTGGTGGGCCACAGTCCGTGGGATCACAAAGAGTTGGACACGACTGAACAACTAACAAACCTTAAATTTGTTGCAATGTTGCTTCTGTTCTATGTTTTGGTTTTGGGCCACGAGGCCTGTGAGATCTTAGCTCCCCAAGCAGGGATTGAACTGACACCCCCTGTGTTGGAAAGGGAAGTTTTAACCATTGGACTGCCCATTTTGCTTTTTTACCATGCCAAGTAAATACTTCATTCTCTTCCGTCAGCATATATATATATATATATATATATATATATATAGGCTGTTCAAGGTAGTTCTTTTATGTATTGATAGGACAAAAAATTAGTAAAAATATAAAAATGTAATTTTCAAGTTTCACTTACAGGACATATATAGGTTCCATACAACAATATTTATGAAGAATAACTATGGAATAGACCATAAAAAATGAATTAAAAATTTCAAATACCCATTATCATATGGACCAAGTTTTTTAACCACAATGCAATTAAATTAGATCTCAAAAACGTATGCTTAGAACTTTTAGGTCTCCTCTTTTGAATAAAAAAACTCCTAGAAATTTAAATATATTTAGATCTAAACAATAATGAAAAGACAAGATACCAAGTCTCCTGGCATGCAGTTAAAAAGATAATAAATATGTCAGCATATGTTTTAAAATTAGTCTTAATAGACAGAAGTTCTCAATATCATCCCATTAATTCAAGCCTTTCACTTAAAAAAAAATAACAGATTGAACATACCTAATCTTGGTATTGATGACAAGTACCAGCGTATCCTTGAAAACTACGGGGCTGACATTGATATGATCTCGAAGCTGTATACAAAGCAGAAAAACGACCCACCTTTGGCTCGAGACCAGCCTCCCATTGCTGGGAAGATTCTGTGGGCCCGGCAGCTCTTCCACAGGATTCAGCAACCAATGCAGCTTTTTCAGAAGCACCCGTCCGTGCTCCGGACTGCGGAAGCGAAGCCAGTGATTCGCAGTTACAACAGGGTGGCCAAGGTCCTCCTGGAGTTTGAGGTTCTCTACCACAGGGCGTGGCTTCAACAAGTGAGTCTGACTTAACGCTACGATGATGCTGCCACTGTCAGATCCATGGGGAATCCTCTACTACCTTGGGCAGTTTTACTCCTGTGGAAAGTTGACTTTGTGTCTATTTTATAAGACAGGGTTGGTTGACTGCAAGTAATCAGTCAAAGAGTATAATATGTTCATGAAGGATAATAGTTTTTAATTTTGGAAAAAAATCATAACACCAGGTAACAGAAACTTATTTTTATTTAATTTATAAACTCCTAAGGAAGAAGATCTTGTTTATTGCTTTCTTTACCTGGTTGATTGGTATTTCTTTTTTTGTTTTTCCACTAAGCTCCTTTTTTCTCCATTAAGTGTCCATAAACACCAGCAGGCATGTTAAGCAAAGTTTTAATTTTTATTTGGTCATACTGGGTTAATCCAATTATATTTCATACCCTACCAACACTTGTATTTCTTGGTAGATTGGCAGGAAGTATTTTGGAGGATAAAATTCAGCCTAACAAGGCCTCTAAAATGGTATCTCACTTTCCTAGTTCAACTTTTGATGTCTGAATCAATAACAGATGTCTCTGTAGTGTTTTTCATTGCTTTTCTAGATAAATGAAAACTGAGTTAAGTAGGTTTCTTGAAACTTTTATTAGGAAAAATAACTGAGTTGGCATGAAGGTGTCAGGGAGCAAAGTGACTTTTGAGAAGTCATCTCTACTGCAGTATCCACTTACCAAATACAACAGATTCATGACCAAGGCATTTTGTTGAACTAACTGTACATTACCACCAAGAGTTTTAAGGCTTTCTTTTCCCACCTAAAAGTGAAGTTAGGAAAAGAGTAAGAGACCCCATTGTCCTTAGTTTTCGAAGCTCAAACCCATGAAAGGACACACAATGATCTTTATTCCCAGAAAAGGGTGAGTTTGATACCCCGTTATATGCACTGAACTCTCTAATAATAGTAATGTTGCTCTTTCCTCACAGACTGAAGAAATTCACGTAGGACTTGAGGCTTCTTTATTGGTGAAGGCTCCTGGCACAGGGGAACTGTTCGTAAACTTTGATCCTCAGATACTAACCTTATTTAGAGAAACCGAGTGCATGTCACAGATGGGTCTACAAGTTTCACCCTTTGCAGCTGCTCTTTTCCAGAAACGAGACACATACAAGAAGAACTTCAGTAACATGAAGGTATGGAACTTTAATTTTTTTCCCATCTTGGGTTCATTACAAAATGCATTTTTCTTTTTTACAAAATTCATTTAGTGCAACCCCAGTGTGCATTTAAAAAAAAAAAATCTAGTGGTATGTCACTGTTGAGGAACAGAAAGCCCCAGGATGACTGTAGTGGAGTGACTGAGGCCAGAAAGTAGAGTTGGCAAAGGCCAGGTCCTTACAGAGCTTGTAAACTAAGGGTACATGTTTGGGTGCACCAGGAAGCCATTAGAGGAGTCTGAGGAGGAGAAAAAGGTGTGGTGTCCTTTACCATAAAAACATTCTTGCTGCTAGGTGATTTTTAAGGGACAGGAGGGTCCCTGTGGGGGCTTCCTAGGTGGCTCAGGGGTAAAGAATTTGCCTGCCAAGGCAGGAGACTTCCTTGGGTTGGGAAGATCCCCTGGAGGAGGGAATGGCAACTCACCCCAGTATTCTTGCCTAGGAAATCCCGTGGACAGAGGAGCCTGGGAGGCTATTGTCCACGGGACCAAAAAAGAGTCAGACACGACTTAGTGACTGAACAACAACAAAGGGTCAGTATGAAGCCAGTTTGCAGGCTGCTGTGCCGATTTAGGATGGAGAAGATGGTGGCTGAACCTAGATGCAGTTGCATAGTAGATCAGTGGATTAGCAAATGGTGTCAACAGGCAGGTTATGAGAGAACTCAAGGGTGGTACCTTTGTTTTTAGTGTGAGCAACTCGATGGGTTTACTCAAAGTGGGGCTAACATACACTATTGTTATTGTTCAGTCGCTAAGCTGTGTCCGACGCCTTGACTGTGTTGCTCGTGTTCTGCCCACATGTTCAATAACCTTCTGTGGCTCTGAATGGAAATTCCACCCATGGAGTTGGTAAAGACTGGAACTAGTTTGTTTTGGGGGGCCGAAGGGAATCAATAACTCCCATCTCAAGTATAAGATGATTTTTTAGAGATTGAAGTAGAGGTGTTGTCCATGCAGATTATGTCTTTCTGGAGTTGAGTGGAGAAGTCAAAGTTGAAGACATAGTTTTGAGGGTTATCAGAGTATATATGTGAAGTGAAGTCACACGTGAAGTGAAGTTGCTTAGTCGTGTCCAACTCTTTACGACCTCATGGACTGTAGCCACCAGGTTCCTCTGTCCATGGGATTTTCCAGGCAAGAGTACTGGACTGGGTTGCCATTTCCTTCTCCAGGGGATCTTTCCGACCCAGGGATTGAACCCAGGTCTTCCACATTGGAGGTAGATGGCTTTACCATCTGAGCCACCAGGGAAGTTCAGAATATATATGTGTGTTTTTAGGCATGTCTGACTCTTTGCAGCCCATTGAGTGTAGCATCCAAGGCTCCCCTGTCCATGGAATTTTCCAGGCAGGAATACTGGAGCGGGCTGCCATTTCCTACTCCAGGGGATCTTCCTGACTCAGAGATCAAACCCATGTCTCTGGTGTCTCCTACGTTGGCAGGCAGATTCTTTACCATTGTACCATCTGGGAAGCCCTATCAGAATAGAGTTGCTATTTAAAGTTATTGTCCTGCATGAGATTTCCAAGGAGGAGAATATAAAGAAGAGTAAAGGGTCTTCATCACTTCATGGGAAATAGATGGGGAAACAGTGGAAACAGTGTCAGACTTTATTTTTCTGGGCTCCAAAGTCACTACAGATGATGACTGCAGCCATGAAATTATAAGACGCTTACTCCTTGGAAGGAAAGTTATGACCAACCTAGATAGCATATTCAAAAGCAGAGACATTACTTTGCCAACAAAGGTCCGTCTAGTCAAGGCTATGGTTTTTCCTGTGGTCATGTATGGATGTGAGAGTCGGACTGTGAAGAAGGCTGAGCGCTGAAGAATTGATGCTTTTGAACTGTGGTGTTGGAGAAGACTCTTGAGAGTCCCTTGGACTGCAGGGAGATCCAACCAGTCCATTCTGAAGGAGATCAGCCCTGGGATTTCTTTGGAAGGAATGATGCTGAAGCTGAAACTCCAGTACTTTGGCCACCTCATTCGAAGAATTGACTCATTGGAAAAGACTCTGATGCTGGGAGGGATTGGGGGCAAGAGGAGAAGGGGACGACAGAGGCTGAGATGGCTGGATGGCATCACTGACTCGATGGACGTGAGTGTGAGTGAACTCCGCGAGTTGGTGATGGACAGGGAGGCCTGGTGTGCTGCGATTCATGGGGTCGCAAAGAGTCGGACACGACTGAGCGACTGATCTGATCTGATCTGATCTGAAAGGGTCTTCATTAAACTCTGAGTTGTTCCAATATTAACAGGTCTGCTAGAAGAGGACAAATATGCTAGTGAAATTAAAGATTGGCCTTTAAAGCAGGTGGAAGCTAAGTGTCAAGAAAGCCAAGGGGTATGGGGTTCAGGATGGGGGACACATGTACACTCATGGCTGATTCATGTCAATGTATGGCAAAAACCACTACAATGTTGTAAAGTAATTAGCCTCCAGTTAAAATAAATAAAATAATTAAAAAAAAGAAAGCCAGGGGTAAGAAAAACTGCATGATGGAGGGACTGGTCACTAGTGACAAATACTGCCCAGAAGATGCTCAAATGAAGTCAGTGATGCTGCCATTACATTTGATAACATGGAAACCATTGTTACAACTTTATAGTGGCTAGTATCATAGGACAAGTCCAATAAGGCCACATATTTGCATAATGTTTTACATTTAAATCATTTTCATATTCATTATTCCATTCGATTTTCCACAGGTAATTGGTAATTGGTACAGAGTACCATTATATTATTATTTTAGAGGTGACAGTACTGTGCCTTAGAGAACTTAAATGACTTAGCCAAGGTCTCATAGCTGGCAAGTGGCAAAGTTTATTTATTTATCTTTCAAATAATATTTTAGAATCACCACAGCTGTAAATGACAATTCCAAGTGAATTATCATCTGATGGGTAATTTTTACTGTGTCTTGAGTTTGAAAGAGTTAAAAGTTCCCACTCAACCTGAGTAGTTGGTAAAAGCAGATCAATTAGCATGTTTGGATACCATCTCAAGTGTTGCTGAGTTATTGTGCTGAATATTTAACAGTTTGTAGGCTTATACAGAAGCCTGAGAAGCTGAAGTAGCTGAGAGTTTGTCTTTACCTATTCCTTAGAAGGCAGTTCAGACTAGAAAGAGATGAATCATCATAGACTAATCGTTAGGAATACAGATTCTGAAGCCAGTCGGGATTTGAAGCACTATCTTTGGGCAAATTACTTTACCCTTCTAAGCTTCAGTTTTTCATTTTTAAAATGGATGAATAATACCTCCTGGGGTTAAAAGATTAAGGTGGGAAGTGGAAGGGCTACTGGAGGCTGATTTAAGACCTGCGTTGCAGGTAGAATAAGTGATGAACTCCAAAAGAAAGGTAAGCAGTAGATAAATGGTTCAGAAAATGTGTTAAGTAGCTGCTAATAGAATCATCAAATGTAGATTTTTCATGGAAATTGAAAAGATATTACAGAAATTGTGGAAAAGTATTAAATGAAGAAAGGATAATGTTGTCCACTGGGAAATGCTGAATTTAAAATTCACAAAGACTGTTGGGCTTTTTACTTCCTTCTTGCAGTTTTCTCAGAATCATTAATATTAATTGTGACTGTCAGAGAGAAGAGGTATTGTGTACAGTGTTTTCCAAACTTACCCATCCAGGGACCATTTGTCTTACAGAATCCCTTGTGGCTAGCATTTCAGCATAAGCATTTTGGGAAACATTGATGTAATCACAAAGTAATACTAACATGCATATTATAGATGAGCTTAACAATTGTATTTAAGAAGTGAATTGTTTTCTTATAATTAATTATAATTAATATTAACATAACCATAAAAGGTAGGCTGGAAGTACTATTGTGTACATGCATGCTAAATCCCTTCGGTCATGTCCAGCTCATTGTGACCCCATGGACTGCAGCACACCAGGCTCCCCTGTCTTTCACTGTTTCCCAGAGTCTGCTCAAATTCACGTCCATTGAGTCAGTGATGCTGTCCAACCATCTCATCCTCTGCCACCTTCTTCTCCTTTTCCTAGCATTAATATTTCCCAGCATCAGGGTCTTTTCCAATGAGTCTGCTCTTTGCATCAGGTGGCCAAAGGATTGGTGCTTGACTATTCAGGATTGATTTCCAGAAGGATTGACTCACTGGATCTCCTTGCAGTCCTAGCGACTCTCATGAGTGTTCTCTAGCACCACAATTTGAAAGCATCAATTTCTCTGCTCCCAGTCTTCTTTCTGGTTCAACTCTTACATCTGCATACAGGGCTGGATAGTGGGTGAAAAACTCTAACTTTTCAGTTCTTTCCCTCTCCTCCTTAGGTGTTCTTTATTGGATGAGGAGTTTGTATCCATGGAGAAATTTCATCTCTGTTCTACTCTGGTTTTGTTTTGGCTGCTTTTTGGAGCCCTATAGCTGGACTCTAAATAAAAGTAATTGTTTTGGATAAAAATGAGCTCTTAATAGATATTCAAAGTGAGATATTATTTGATAACTTCACCCTTGTTTCACTGCAGATGATGCTGGCTGAATATCAGAGGGTGAAGTCAAAAATGCCTCCCATCATAGAGCAACTGATGGTCCCTCATTTGGCAAAAGTGGATGAAGCTCTCCAGCCTGGCCTGGCTGCACTGACCTGGACATCACTGAACATTGAGATGTACTTGAAAAATGCTTTTGCAAAGATAAGTAAGTCTGTTTAAATGATTATTATTTTTCAGTTCTAAGGACTGAGTTTTTGAGTTCTACTGTTTAATTTCTTATAGATATTATGATATACATAATAAAATGAGAAGTGTGTTCTTAAGTTGTTCCCTAAGGAATTTGGAGAAGACTCTTGAGAGTCCCTTGGACTGCAAGGAGATTCAACCAGTCCATTCTAAAGGAAATCAGTCCTGAATATTCATTGGAAGGACTGATGCTGAAGCTGAAACTCCAATACTTTGGCTACATGATACAAAGAACTGACTCATTTGAAAAGACCCTGATGCTGGGAAAGATTGAAGGCAGGAGGAGAAGGGATGAGATGAGGATGAGATGAGACAGAGATGAGACAGAGGATGAGATGGTTGAATGGCATCACTGACTCAATAGACATGAGTTTGAGTAAACTCCGGGAGTTGGCGATAGACGTACTGCAGTACCCAGGGTCACAAAGATTCAGACGTGACTGAGCGACTGAACTGAACTGAAGGAATTTTACCAAATATATGAAATCATTAATTTCCTGGAAACCATATGTGTGTGTGTTGTGCTTAGTTGCTCAGTTGTGTCCAACTCTTTGCAACCCCATGGACTGTAATCTGCCAGGCTCCTCTGTCCGTGGGGATTCTCCAGGCAAGAATACTGGGGTGGGTTGCTATGCCCTCCTTCAGGGGATCTTCCCAACCCAGGGATCGAACCCAGGTCTCCTGCATGGCAGACAGATTCTTTACCAGCTGAGCTACCAGGGAAGCCCCGGAAACCATATATATTTGCTATTTAGTTTTATCCCCAGAGATTAACTACATTTTAAAATTATGCTTATTGTTGGGCATTAGTCTTTAAAGGAACTTTAGAATCATTCAGCTCTTTGTACTAACAGGTTAGTGTATTTTGAGATGCTGATTTAAAAGATGTGATTTGGACAGAGCAGACTGCTGAACAGCAGGATATATGGGAAAAGTTTAAGCAGTTTTGTTCCTAAAGAGGGATATACTACACTTTAAAATATACTTAAGATGGTATATTCCATAAATTACAATTTCCCGAATGTGTACAAGTATGTTGCAAAGAAGGAGCCTAGTCTCAGAGAATTCTGGGAAATCCACGTTAAACAAAGTCAGGCAGGTTTCTTTTCTGGAGGACTTTTCAGAGCCCTTGATGTGCCAGTATTTAGTAGGTCTCCAAAAGTGGGCTTCTATAAGTTGCATTTCCCAGAGTTCCTTGGCTGCCTTCTAGGAAAGCATGTTAACGCCTGATGGAGGCATTGTTTTAGAAAGACTAGAAACGGTCATTCTCCTCTTTCATGCGGTGTCCTCACCCCTTCACGGCTCAGTTCTCCATGTTTTTGATAGCCCAGAATATGTCCCATTCCCAAGAAGCCCACTTGGACTCTTCTACGGCAAGACTACTTCCTCTTGTGACCTCCTGTTATTTTACACTGAGACAAAAGGCTTTGCGTTTCTGTTTCTTCTAAGGGTTCCATCTTTCCCCCAGACTGACTGCAGAGGGCTTAAAAAATTAGGCTCTTTCTTATGGTTTTGTATTACTTTGAGTTGGGTTTGTGCTAGATACCTATACGCATATGTATTCATAATTGCGATAGTCTTATACAGTCAATCCCTTTCCATTTACTTCCATAACCCCTTATCCACCCTTTGCTCCCATCATCTCTTTTCTGGATCACCCTTTTCTGAGCCTCCCTTCTACATACCTGTTCTGATAGCTCTTTATGTTCTCCCTCCCATCTCCCTCCCTCCCTTCCTCTCTCTGTGGCTGATTCAGTAACACCTCATCTATTTATAGCCCAGATTTTCAAGAGCTTGTCTTATTAGTAGGTTTCCACGGTACCTTCCAAATGCCTTAGAATGCAGAAGGGTCCAGCTGTTTACTAGGTGCAATATACTCAAGAATATTTGATAGGTACTGGGTTAGGTGGAGCAGAGAAGTGAGGGGCTTATGGTTGAACCCTCCTACCCTCTTTGCTTTGCTTCATAGCTTTGGGGACTAGGTTCAAAGACAACCTGTGAAGGGATCTTTGGGTATGAATGAGGCTCATTACAGTTTGAAGGTTGAATAATATAAAATGTGTGATCAGACAACCATAGCAGTATAGGAGTGGAGAAGGTCCTCTGAGATGGAGGGGTGCCCAGGGGTCAATGCCACCATAGGAGGAAGGGGCCACATGAATATGTGCAGATTCACAGCAAGCCTCCTGGGGGAGATGTGTTCAAGCTGAATCTGCAAGTTGAGTCAGAATTAGGCAGGCTGAGAAAGCTGGGAAGCTGGTTAAAGAAAGAACAGTGTGAGAACCAAGTGTGAAATAGCTCTACACATGCATTCTAAGTCACTTCATGGAATCTTTGGGACTCCATGGACCAGGCTTCTCTGTTCATGGGATTCTCCAGGCAAGAATACTGGAGTGGGTTGCCATGCCCTTCTTCAGTGGATCTTCCCGACCTGGGGATTGAACCTGGGTTTCATGTCTCCTGCAAAAGCTCTGTGGAGCAATTTTAATCCTGAATTTACTACTGAAATATAATCACTTTTTTTAAAAAAAGAAAAACAACAACAAAATGCTTAGTTTCTTTTATCCACTCTTATTTTTCTCCAAAGGGGACCTGGAGTTGCTGCTCGACAGGGTCAATGATTTGATCGAGTTCCGCATTGATGCCATCCTGGAAGAAATGAGCAGCACCCCTCTTTGTCAGCTCCCTGGGGAAGAGCCACTTACCTGCGAAGAGTTTCTCCAGATGACAAAGGTTATTACAAGATTGACGCTTTTATTTAAACTTTATTTTGTGATTCATTTTTCTATAAAGGGCATTTTGGGAAACATCAATTGCATTTTTTTTTTTCTCTTCCCATGACTGGTCTGTGATGGATGTTCTTTAAACGAGGAGCCTTCCGACGATAATTTGAAAATGAAGAGGAATGTACCCGAGGGGTCAGGTAGACATGAAGAACAAATCATTTCTTTTCAGATCAGTAAGAGAGAAATTGCCACGGAATACATTTCTCATTTTCCCACAGTTTTGAAGTGTTAGCCACTCGGTCGTGTCCTATTCTTTGTGACCCATGTACCGTAGTCAGCCAGGCTCCTCTGTCCATGGGATTCTCCAGGCAAGAATGTAGGAGTGGGTTGCCATTTCCTTCTCCAGGGGATCTTCCCAACTCAGGGATCGAACCCAAGTCGCCCACATTGCAGGAAGATTCTTTACTCTCTGAGCCACCAAGGAAGCCCATAGAGCTATTTTGTTGAAGAGCTTCCAGTTCTAGTTCTAGCTTCTAGCTAGGGTTCATTAATAAAATAGTTGTTTGAAACAGCTTCTGCATAGAATTTCTTCTTTAGACATTTCTGTAGAGCAGCGTTTCCCAAACTGGTGTTCTGTGGTACATGGTTCTGGATCCATTGCTGGGGAACCTGGAAAAGACTAGGTCCGAGTTCAGTTGGCCTGGGGTCAAGACCGCTCTCCTTTCCCCTCCAGGTTCTGTTCACATTAATGTTTTAGAATAAAGACCTTCAGATGGTCTCCTGGGAAAGGGTCTAGTTAACTCTCTTTAATCCATTATTTCTCAAACATTTGCAAAGGGGACACTTTCTTCCCTGTGCCACAATTAGGATCCTGGGAACAGTGTTCCATGAAGTGCTCCTTTGGGAAAGTCACTTTAGCATCATTTACAACATTTCCAATGGGCATCCTGATTATAAAAACTCATCGGTGGTGACTTTAATATGGTATGTCAGGAGTCCAGAAGACCATCCCCACTGGAAGGACTCATGGAACTCAATCTAGTAGCAATAAAGGCTAAGACTTATTATAGTGATATAATAAGGATACACAGGCTTCTCAGATGGCTCAGTGGTAAACTATCTTCCCACAGTGCAGGAGACGCGGGTTCAGTCCCTGGCTTGGGAAGATCCCCTGGAGAAGGAAGTGGCAACCCACTCCAGTATTCTTGCCTGGGAAATTCCATGGACAGAGAAACCTGGTGGGCTACAGTCCATGGGGTCACAAAGAGTTAGATACGACTGAGCAACAGAGTGCACACACAGTAAGGATACAGTCGGACCATAAGGGAAAAGACAGGCAGAGTTTGGAGGAATGCACGCATGGGCTTCCTTATTCTTTCTCCCTCAGCCACAAAGAGCTCACTGTCTCTCCCTGCCCTCCCCGCTCCCACCCCACCATCACCCACTGACCCCCAGCAAAAGAAATGCAGTCAAGAGTGTGCAATATTTCTGCCCAGGAAAGCCCATTAAGAGACTTCATGCCCAAGGTATTGACTGGGTCTCATCACAGAGGTGGGCTTCCCTTGTGGTTCAGCTGGTAAAGAATCTGCCTGCAATGCAGGAGACCTGGGTTCAGTCTCTGGGTTGGGAAGATCCCCTGGAGAAAGGAATGGCTACCCACTCCAGTATAGTGGCCTGGAGAATTCCATGGACTGTATAGTCCATGGGTTGCAAAGAGATGGACATGACTGAGCGACTTTCACTTTCCCTTTTCATCACACAGGTGCTCTCTGCCTAGCATGCACCAAAATTCCAGACACCTAGATGGAAAGCTGGTCGGCAAGATAAACCACACTGTTTGCCCAGAGAGTCTGAGCACAGAGAGGCACTCTCTGTAGCCTGCAGGAACCTTCCTAAAATCCAAGCTCCCAGACACCAGCCAGAGATCCACCTCATTGACAGGAGAACAATCTCAGGCCTGCCATGTTAACCTTTTTCTGCATATATAGTCATCGTCAGTTTATATTAAATTTGTATATAGTCAAAATTAAATGTTCACATTCTAGAAATTTCTCCATCATCCTTCTCTTATACTCACTGTCTGTGAGTAGACCCCAAATTGTACTCTTTTGCTCATTTGCTGTACTCCCACTCTGAGAAATTATTGGGCTCCATGGTTTTTAATATTACCCCACTGTACAATTGCACTCATCTCACACGCTAGTAAAGTAATGCTCAAAATTCTCCAAGCCAGGCTTCAGCAATACGTGAACCGTGAACTTCCAGATGTTCAAGCTGGTTTTAGAAAAGGCAGAGGAACCAGAGATCTAATTGCCAACATCTACTGGATCATTGAAAAAGCAAGAGAGTTCCAGAAAAACATCTATTTCTGCTTTATTGACTATGCCAAAGCCTTTGAGTGTGTGGATCACAATAAACTGTGGAAAATTCTGAAAGAGATGGGAATAGCAGACCACCTGACCTGCCTCTTGAGAAATCTGTATGAAGGTCAGGAAGCAACAGTTAGAACTGGACATGGAACAACAGACTGGTTCCAAATAAGAAAAGGAGTACGTCTAGGCTGTATAATGTCACCCTAATTATTTAACTTCTATGCAGAGTACATCATGAGAAACTCTGGGCTGGAGGAAGCACAAGTGGAATCAAGATTGCCAGGAGAAATATCAATAACCTCAGATATACAGATGACAGCACCCTTATGGCAGAAAGTGAAGAGGAACTAAAAAGCCTCTTGATGAAAGTGAAAGAGGAGAGTGAAAAAGTTGGCTTAAATCTCAACATTCAGAAAACTAAGATCATGGCATCCAGTCCCATCACTTCATGGCAAATAGATGGGGAAACAGTGAACACAGTGGCTAACTTTATTTTTCTGGGCTCCAAAATCACTGTGGATAATGATTGCAGCCATGAAATTAAAGGACACTTACTCCTCTGAAGGAAAGTTATGACCAACCCAGAAAGCATATTAAAAAGCAGAGACATTACTTTGCCAACAAAGGTCAATCTAGTCAAGGCTATGGTTTTTCCAGTGGTCATGTATAGATGTGAGAGTTGGACTATAAAGAAAGCTGAGTGCCTAAGAACTGATGCTTTTGAACGGTGTTGGAGAAGACTCTTGAGAGTCCCTTGGACTGCAAGGAGATCCAACCAGCCCATCCTAAAGGAGATCAGTCCTGGGTCTTCATTGAAAGGACTGATGTTGAAGCTCAAAGTCCAATACTTTGGCCACCTGATACAAAGAGCTGACTCATTTGAAAAGACCCTGATGCTGGGAAAGATGGAGGGCAGGAGGAGAAGGGGACGACAGAGAATGAGATGGTTGGATGGCATCACTGACTCAATGGACATGGGTTTGGGTGAACTCCGGGAGTTAGTGATGGACAGGGAGGCCTGGTGTGCTGTGGTTCATAGGGTCGCAAAGAGTCGGACACGACTGAGCGAGTGAACTGACTGACTGACTTGTTCTTAGGATTACTTTATAAAAGTGCAAAATTTTAAAACAATTAAATTTAAAAGCAAATTTTAAAAGTGAGACTGTTAGTCGCTCAGTCATGTCTGACTCTTTGCAACTCCATGGACTGTAGCCTGCTAGGTTCCTCTGTCCATGTGGATTCTCCAGGCAAGAATACTGGAGTGGGTTGCCATTCCCTTCTCCAGGGGATCTTTCTGACCCATGGATCAAACTTGGAACTTCCACATTGCTGTGCTGTGCTTAAATGTTCAGTCATGTCTGACTCTTTACAACTCCATGGACTGTAGCCTGATAGGTTCCTCTGTCCATGGGGATTCTCCAGGCAAGAATACTGGAGTGAGTTGCCATGCCCTCCTCCAAGGGATCTTCCCAACCCAGGGATTGCACCCAGGTCTCTTACACTGCAAGCAGATTATTTACTGTCTGAGCCACCAGGGAAGTCCCAAGAGTATTGGAGTGGGTAGCCATTCCATCCTAAAATATTAAAAAAGATGGGAAAAGTAGCATTTTAACCTATTTCATGCCATTGTGATAATTTGGTATATTGCCTGTTTACATTTGTGATCCTTACTGTACAGACTGCAGATTTGTAATGGTGTTTTTTTTTTTATTCCCACTTACTTTTTCTTCAGAAAATATTTCTCATGTTGCTACAAGGCCACCATTTTAAGGATGCCTTCAGAATATTCTATTGAGTTGATGTGTCCTAATTTACTTGCTTTGTTATTGTTGGATAGTTAGATGATTTCTAGTTTTGCTGTTTTGCCAAGAGTACAATGAATATATTTATATGTTTCATGCTTTTTATTCCCCTTTAGGAGTATTTCCTCCTCCAAAAAAAATGTGTCTTCATTTAATAGCTGTTAATATTTGTAGCCAAATTGCTTTTGAAACTGATGATATCAACTTAAAATGCCATCAGCAATGTAGTAGTACCAATTTCACTGTCTTCCAACAAACACTGCTTTATTATAATTACTGCAAATTATAATAAAATTTTTGTTAGAATAAGGTACATAGTAGAGCAATGCATTTATTATAATAAAATACAATAAATGTAGCGCAAGTAATTATAAATTATTAATTTTACCTTAAGTAGCAAAATCATAGAGCCTAATTTTAATTTGCATTTTGATTACCAAAGTGAATGATTACCAATATAAAAGAATGCTTTCTCTTGAATTCATTTACTTTTTATAATTCATTTTTTCCTTCAAGAATTTTTTTATGGAGCTTCTGTGTGAAACACTGCTTGGGAATAAGACAGTGAACAAAACAAGTGAAATCTCTGCCATCGCAATGCTCGCTTTCAAGTGGAGGATGTAGAAAAACAAGCAAACAAAAAAAGCCAGTGAGCAAACAACATGCCAAGTTCAGTGGAGAAAAGTTAAGAGGATAGTGGAGAAAAGGAGTACCTGAAAGGGAGTAGTGGTTTTATGCCTATGGTCAGGGATGACCTCTGGAATTATATCTGAGCGCAGGAAGTGAGGGAGAAAGCCATGTGTCTACGTCTGGGGAAAAGCTTTCCAGGCAGCGGGAATGGGAAGTGCAAAGGTCCTGAGGCTTATTCTTATGGTAGAAAGGCATTGAGTTGAAGTCTGTTGATTATGTTCATATGCTGGGGTGGGGGAGATCAAGAAGAGAAGGAAAAAGGGAATGGTTGGTAAGTATAATCCTGGGGAAGCAGGCGAGTGTGGCTTAGCACTTAGATTTTGTGGGATTTTTTTTTTTTTAAAGCAGCTACTTGTGTTGTTTATTTTTTAAACTTTTATTTAATTTACTTATTATTTATTTTTGACTGCTCTGGGTCTTCACGTGGTGCATGGACGTCTCATCGCAGTGGCTTTTCTTGTTGCCTCACACGGGCTCTAGGTGCCCGGGCTTCAGTAGTAGTGGCACATGGGCTTAGTTGCCCTGTGCCAAGTGGGGTCTTCCTGGACCAGGGATCGAACCTGTGTCCCCTGCATTGGCAGGTAGATTCTTGACCACTCAACCACCAGGAAAGTCCCTCATATTCTTAACTAGAAGGATAAACATTGTATTCCTGAAAAAGGAGGAAAGAGAGTTGACGATGGATGCTGGTTAGTCTTCTGGATGAGGGCATGGGGTCAGGGCCAGGTCATGGGGAGGATGGTGCAAGGATTTGAGGGGACAAGGATTTGGGAACACAGTTGTCTGGGGCCTGGCAGGGAATGTGGCTGGAGTCACATAGAGTGATTCCTGGATAGCATTAGGAGCTGGACTGAGTTTGGGGGCCATGAATTCCTAGCGCCAAGCCCCTGCCTTGCCATGACCTGTGTGTGCAAGTAGAGATTGTAGATTATCTGATCATTTGGGTTGGACTTCTCCTGCTTAGGGCGCTGGAAGGCTGAGGGGTTGATGGAGTAAAGGCTGTTGGCAAAAGAATGATTGATGTGAGACACCATCCTTAGGGGAGGGTGTGCAGATTCAGAGGGTTTATTAAGGGTGAATGTCGTGGCTGATGAGGAGGTAAATGAACCCTGAGGCTAATGAGTGGGGGTCCATGAGGACATTAGAGCATCTCAAGGTGAACCATGGTGGGTTAAAGCTGGAGACCATGACCCACTCACAGTCTGTTGCTTCATGGGTTTGTTTTTTCAACTAGGTGGTAAATCACTGACTATATCATCTCCTTGTCTGTCTATTTGTCTTGATTAAAGTGCCCCAGTATATTCATTTGTATTTATTACACTCTTGAGAAATGTATAATCTAGTTGGAGGGGAGGGGAATACTTAAAGTTAGTTAGGGGTTGATGATGGATTGTTAGCAAAGGTGAACAGGGAAGGGAGCGTGACTGGGGCAGATTTATATGAAATAGAAGAAGCTTCGTGGGAAGAGAGGCTCTTCATGGCTTTTGGGCTTATTTCCTCCACTGCTGGAGAAGTTAGAGTGATTGTGGTCCATCTATTCACCAGTTTGTTCTCTCATCTTTAATACAGTCCTTTACAGGATGCCTGGCCTGGGTTAGTGTGAGAAGTATGGCCAGACATTGCTGGAGGCCAAAATCTCATCTGGAGGCCAGACCTGTCGTGTTGCTACCATTACTGATATGCTATCAATAGCTAGATAAACAAATATGACATGATGCTATTTTTTTTTGATAGGACCTTTGTGTAAATGGTGCTCAGATACTACACTTTAAAAGCTCTTTAGTGGAGGAAGCAGTCAATGAGCTAATAAATATGTTGCTGGATGTGGAAGTTCCATCTAAGGAAGAAAGAGAGAAAGTATTCAATGTGAATAGTGATGATTGGAAAAATGAAAGTTCAGGTAAGAGAAGGGGGTAATGGAAGGGTCTTGTTTTTCTAGGACATGCCTGAAAACCAAAATTTAATTTTCTACTTTGCAGTGAATTTCACACTCTAATAAGACCCTCTCAATTTTATAAGGACATTAATAAATCTGAAATTAGGATTTGGGGCACACTTGAATGATGGCATGTCATTAATTTCCATTACTTTTGGTTCAGCTCTACAAACGTGTACTTCACACTGGTCCTTGTTAGCTCTCTTTGCATTTAGGTGTAAGTGTGTGTTTTTTCACTTTATCAGTAAAGTAGGATGGATTATGGGTTGGAATTCCCACTGGAGTATGTCTACACCAGAGCAAGTGGTTTGTGGAACAGATGAAGACAGCAAGAGGCAGAGAAGGGACGCTGTTCCCCAAGGGTTTGTGGTTGTTGGTGAAAGAGAGACCCCAGAGAGCCAGCACCTAGGACCCCAGCCCTGTCTTGTTTTTGCATAGCTCCTACCTCTCCTCCTATTCCCACGAGTCAAGGATGAGAGGTTGCATCAGTCCACCTTGTTCCCCCAGTGTCCTCTTCCTATCCTTTGATGGCCTCATTTCATAAGAAGTATGACATTTGAGTGTTATTAAACTTGCATGTATGTGCGTATGTGTGGGCTCAGTCCTATCTGACTCTGCGACCTCATGGGCTGTAGCCCACCAGGCTCCTCTGTCCATAGGATTCTCCAGGCAGGAATACTGGAGTGGGTTACTGTTTCCTCCTCCAGGGGATCTTCCTGACCCAGGGATCAGTCGATTATATGTTTTGTGTTTCCTGCATTGGCAGGTGGGTTCTTTACCACTGCACCAATTTATCTTAATGTTCTTCTTTAACTGCAATAGGTGCCCCCTGCCCCCATCTCTTTCAGTTTCTCTCATTTTGTAACAGCAAAAAGAGAAGAAGAAAATTCTGATGCCTTGACTTCTTCCCTTAATGCCGGGGCAGGCCTCCTGCCTTTGATGACAATCTCAAGAAAGAAGAAAGAGATCGAGGTGTTAGAGGAAGGAGCCCGAGAGTTGCTCTCTCACTTCAATCACCAAAACACGGATGCTCTTCTGAAAGTTACAAGGAACACACTGGAGGCCGTCCGCAGGCGCGTTCAGTTCTGCAACGTGACAAGCTTCCGGGGTAACGAGCCCATAGCGTTTGCCTCTTGGCTTGCCAAGCCTGGCCTCTGGTTGTGTGTGCATGTGTGTGCGTTCCTGTTAAGTTTAAATAATCAAAACCCTCACCAGTTCTTCAGTGCCTTCTTGTACATTTTTATAATATGAACTTGAATTATCCCAGCAGTTGGATGAAGTAGATACTATCATTTCTCTCATTTAAGACTGATATGACTGGAGTCCAGGAAAGTTAAGGAATTGACTTAAGGCCACTTAGCTTTTGTTAGGAGAAGGCAATGGCAACCCACTCCAGCACTCTTGCCTGGAAAATCCCATGGACGGAGGAGCCTGGTAGGCTGCAGTCCATGGGGTCGCTAAGAGTCAGACACGACTGAGCGACTTTACTTTCACTTTTCACTTTCATGCATTGGAGAAGGAAATGGCAACCCACTCCAGTGTTCTTGCCTGCAGAATCCCAGGGATGGCGGAGCCTGGTGGGCTGCCGTCTATGGGGTCGCACAGAATTGGACACAACTGAAGGGACTTAGCAGCAGCAGCAGCAGCTTTTGTTAATAAAATAATAATCAACATCACATTTAATCTTTTTGTAATAAGATGAAAACATGTGAAATGAATTGTTTTAACTAGTAAAAGAAGAAATACTTTAAAAAGAAGCTATATAGAAACATACTTTCATTGTTAAATCACTAGATTATTAGCCAGTCTTATAAAGAAATATTTTATTAATGTCATAACCTCCAAAGCAGAAAATTATTATTATTTTTTTGCTATTTTCGTGTCAATTTAGTACTTTCCAGCTCGTTTCTCCATTCTTAAAACAATCATCTCTCTTTAGCACCATTCAGAAATTGGTTTCCCAGATGGGCCACAAAAATCATTCAAATTTAGAGACATTCTGAAACTAAACTTTAAATTGAAAACATATAAAAACAAAGTAACAATAATTAATTAAAACTGAAAAAGTAATAGGATAATAAACCTTTTTATTTATTTTGAACATGGACACCTAAGGGAAAGCAGTTAGTTAACTCTAATAGTTAATTAAAAGTGGATGAAAAGAAGTGGAAACATTGAAAGAACTTTTGATTGGCAACTTGGTTTATTATGTTTTATTTCACTTCAAAATGGAGGATAGTCCTTTTCTTTGACATGGGGCTAATGTTTGAACTTATCAACTGTTGATATGTTGGATATTGTCTCCTGTCTTCCTAACTTTATATATTACAGGTGTTTCCAGTTGTATAGAGTTGCACACATACATATCCATACTATATACCCATAACTATGCCTATATCCAACTTTAAAAGTCCCTTGGATATAAATGGTGAATTACACTTTATTTCGTCCCTGCTCTTTAACCGCTCCCAATGTGATATACTCTGATGTATATCAGCGTGATGATAGTGATGGTAGAAAGACATGTATTTTATCTGAAATTCCAAGCTGGCATTTGTTCTGATAGTCTTGTGTTTTACCCCTTACTTACTTATTCTATATTTAATTTGCTGGCATCCTATTATTCAGACACCCTCGTCTTCAATATTTTAGGTAAGAGTTCCTATAATTATGTAATCTGCCGACTCCATGCAGCCAATTTTCGTTATGGAACATGTACCCATAGATTGTAATCAGCAGAAGATGGCTTGGGTTCTACTGAACTGCTGTGTTCCACGGAGCAAAACTAGATCCTCTATTAGTTTTTATTCACTCACTCATACGTTCAGCAAACTCATATTGTCTGATGATATACCTATTATGTATTTATCTAGGTGCTTTCGTTTTTCTGGTTAAAAATGAGATTTTATCTTTTTCATTAAAAAAAGAATCTTTTTAAATGAAAAAGATGAAAGCTTCCCTGTTCTGTGTTAACTCAGACAGTAACAGTGCCTCTAAAGTGAAGCAGAACGGTCTGCCCATTTTCCGGGCAAGCATCACTCTGGCCATCCCCAACATCAGCATGGCCCCAGCCCTCGAAGACATACAGCAGACGCTGAACAAAGCCGTGGAGTTCATCGTCACTGTCAGCAAGGGGGTCAGACAGTGGAGCGGTGAGCCGGTGTCCAAGGTAGGTTTGGCATGAGGAAACTGTTACATGTGGAAGCTGCTTCTTTTACAGGTGATAGGGGACTGAAAGGTGTCCTTTTCCATTGCAGAAAAAGATGCAGGAAAGAAAACTGACTGCCCTGCAGCACAATGAAGACAGTGATTCTGATACTGAAATGGGAGAAAATGAACCTCAAGGTAAATGTTCTTTTAGTTCTTTCTGAAACTAGTCATTCTAAATCAAAACCTGTTGAGCTAAAAGGTATTTCCATCCCCCAAGCCCTGTGCAATTCTCAGATCAGATTGTAATATTAATCTATGAGTCAATTTCATGTTTGTAAAATACAGATTCATGTATTTTATATCACCATGATAGTGTAGTTTATTATTATTTTTTAAAGATTTACTTATTTATTTATGGCTGTACTGGATCTTGGAGAAGGTGATGGCACCCCACTCCAGTACTCTTGCCTGGAAAATCCAATGGATGGAGGAGCCTGGTAGGCTGCAGTCCATGGGGTTGCTAAGAGTCGGACACGACTGAGCGACTTCACTTTCATTTTTCACTTTCATGCATTGGAGAAGGAAATGGCAACCCACTCCAGTGTTCTTGCCTGGAGAATCCCAGGGACGAGGGAGCCTGGTGGGCTGCTGTCTATGGGGTCGCACAGAGTCGGACACGACTGAAGCGACTTAGCAGCAGCAGTACTGGGTCTTCGTTGCTGTGCCTGGGTTTTCTCTGGTTGAGTGGGCGGGGGCTTCTCACGGCAGTGGCTTCTCTTGTTGGGGAGCACGGGCTCTAGGCCTGCAGGCTTTAATAGTCGTGGCATGTGGCTCAGTCGTTGCAGTTCTCGGGCTCTAAGGCACAGACTCAGTAGTGGTGGTGCATGGGCTTAGTTGTCCCATGGCATGTGGGCTCTTCCCGGACCAGGGATCGAACCTGTGTCCCCTGCACTGGCAGGCACATACTTCATCACTGAGCCACAAGGGAAGCCCCTAAATAGTATGTTTTAAATGTATATATCAAAGACATACTGGGAGACAAGAAGGATTTTAGTCTCACAGTTTAAAGAAAAGCTTGTCATTATCACAATGAATGTTTCCTGATTTAAGAGATCTTTTGTATTTTGACACGTTGTGTGTCCTGTTTCGCTTACATAATGTGATTTTTGCTGTATATCTCATGATTTTCATTTATGCTATTGTTGTTGTTCAGTTGCTAAATTGTGTCCGACTCTTTGTGACCCCACGGATTGCAGCAGCCAGGCTTCCCCGTCCTTCACTGTTTCCCGGAGTTTGCTCAAACTCATGTCCATTGAGTCAGCGATGCCATCCAACCATCTCACCCTCTGTCGTCCGCTTCTCCTCCTGCCCTCAATCTTTCCCAGCATCAGGATCTTTTCCATTGAGTTGGGTCTTCACATCAGGTGGTCAAAGTATTGGAGCTTCAGCTTTATCATCAGTCCTTCTAATGAATATTCAGGGTTGTTTTCCTTTAGGACTGACTGGTTTGATCTTGCAGTCCCACAAGAGTCTTCTCCAGCACCACAATTCGAAAGCATCAATTCTTTGATGCTCAGCATTCTTTATGGTCCCACTCTCACATCTGTACATAACTATTGGAAAAACCATAGCTTTGACTATATGAACCTTTGTCAGCAAAGTGATGTCTCTGCTTTTTAATGTGCTATCTAGCTTTGTCATACCTTTTCTTCAAAGGAGGAAGCATCTTTTAATTTCATGGCTGCAGTCACTGTCTGCAGTGATTTTGGACCTCAAGAAAGTAAAATCTGTCACTATTTCCATGTTTCCCTCTTCTATTTGCCATGATGTAATGGGACTGGATGCCATGATCTTAGTTTTTTGAATGTTGAGTTTTAAGTCACCTTTTTCATTATCCCCTTTCACCCTCATCAAGAGGCTCTTTAGATCCTCTTTGCTTTCTGCCATTAGGATGGTGTCATCCCCATATCTGAGGTAATATTAGGGAGTATATCACATTCAAGTTGCTAATGATAGATGATAAATTTAGTCTTTATTTATTCAAACTTCTTTTAAAGCAGCTGAGCAAACAGCAGAACTTGGGTAATTTTCAATTAGTGCTCATATCCCTTGAGATGATAAATAAACTAACCACCAGGAAGGCACTGAAACAAGTCCCTCTTTAAAATAATCTGTAACCAAAGAGGATAAAGGCAGAGTGCGCAGGCTCAGAGGTTGCAGTGCATGGGCTTAGTTGCTGTAAGGCATGTGGGATCTTACTTCCCCAAGCAGAGATTGAACCTGCATCCCTTGCACTGCAAGGTGGGTTCTTAACCGCTGGACCACAGAGAAGTCCCCTCTATTGCTTTTCTAAAGAAGATTTTCAGAAGTCCTTACTTTACTTACAGTGTTAGTCACTCAGTCATGTCTGACTCGTTGTGACCCCATGAACTGTAGCCCGCCAGGCTCCTCTGTCCATGAGATTTCCCAAGCAAGAATCCTGGAGTGGGCGGCCATGTCCTTCTTCAGGGGATCTTCCCAACCCAGGGGTCGAACCTGGGTCTCCTGCATTGGCAGGCAGATTCTTTGCTGTCTGAGCCACCCGGGAAGCCCTCTTACTGTTACAGAAACTCACTCATCTTTTTAAAAGCACGTTTCTATACTATTGATATAAATATTTCTCTCTTTTTTTTTTTCCCTTTAGATACCCTTGAGATAGCATCTGTGAACTTACCCATTCCCGTGCAAACCAGGAACTATTATAAGAATGTTTCTGACAACAAAGAGATTGTAAAATTAGTCTCTGTGCTTAGCACAATCATCAATTCCACCAAAAAGGTATGCCAAGAGGATTTGCAGCCAGGCTATTTTGCTTTACAGCACAGACCTGTGTGAAGTCCAGCATTAAAGCTTGCCCTTCATGTAGCCTGGGTCCCACCCTCTGTGACTTCAGTGAGCAACTTATGGAATCTTGTAGGTGCTCAGCCAATGTTTAACTCAAGATTTTTCATTCCAGATTGCAAGGTGAAAGAGAACTATCTTTTCTGTTTTTTTTTTTTTAATATTGTCTCCTGTTTAATGCCTTAAACTACTTATGTACTTATATACCACTAGTACAAATAAGTCTGTTAAAAAATTTGATACTTCTCAAAGCCCAAGTCAGACTTCACTTTCAAAGAGTCAGTGATGCTGGAACTGGCTTGTATCATTTGAAATAGAGTAAGATTTACACTCTAATTTTCTATTTGTGTATATCAGATGAATGTTTATGTATATTATAATGTGGAAAAAAGATAATACTGAATATTGAAAATATTATCAGCACAAACTTGCCCTGGACATGGATATAAATTCAGGTTAATTTCTTTCTTCCAACCTCTTCTTGTCTCAACTTTCCCTTTTCTGTTCAGGCAAATCTGTTTTCATGGTCAAAAAGACTCAAAATTCTAACATCAATTTCTCCTTAAAAGAAAATATTCACATTGCCACTAAAACCTGCTGACTCTTTAAAAATGTTTCTCAGTGTTGAGGAAACAGCTGTCACTCAGCAAATATGTCTTTTCTATTACTCAGTTTTGATAGAATGAACTTCTTTTGTTTGAAAGTGTTTTGAAAAGCTGCCTTTGCTGTAACCATGTGAGGAAATATTAAGTTTAATTTTAATGTATTCCTGAGGGAACTGGAAGCTTTTGCATTTCTGAACTTTCTATTTTCCTTTCTTAATATCATGAAGGTCCTGTATTTAAGTTTGCCCTAGGGACTGCATTCACATAATTCAATTTAACAAATATTTGTCTAGTGCTTAGTTTATCAAGCTCTATACTAAATGTAAAGGTAAGTAGAGTATTTTATGATGATAATAAGCATTGAAGGATCCTTTCAAATCCTCAGTAATCATAGAAAACACAATAAAATAGACAATAATAAAGTTCATTACTTTCTCTGAATGTAAGCAGCCAGCATTATGAAAATCTAAGAGTAAGGCCTAGTAGTTGAAATTAATATCCTGCTGGCACCAAAATATTTATGTGTGTGTCATTTTTGTTACATTTGCCTTTCTATTATATGAAGGAAATGTATGGATGTTAGTCTTTCTTAAAATAATAGAAAAAGTTGGGACTTAGAATAACTTGAAGGACTTTATCCAGATTGATAGGATGGCCAAATTGTTTGTGGAAGTACATATGCACACTTGGTCACAGTCCATAGCCATCAACCCTTCTGGATTTTGTGTGCCTGACCTTTCCTCAACCACGGAAAATCCTCTGATCTCAGCCCCTTCCCTCTTACAGGAGCTAACTGAATCAGAATGTAAACTTGACCTACATTCAGCTCATCCAAAGGTTGGCCATCAACTTATAATACTGCCTGGCTTGAAAAGATGAGCTGGACCAAATGATCAAAATAACCATGGCAATTAAAATAACTTAAATAAATCAACCCTACAAATGTAGTTCATGTAATTTTCCTTTAGATTCTAGGTTACCTCTGCTTTCAAAAGTCCCAATTTAATCAAGGTAGACACTTTCAGATAAAATAATGAGAGTCTAAAACTTATTTAGGTAGAGTATCTTCTTAATAATATAAACTCTTGGATGTTGAAAGATCTGGATTCTGGAATTTCTATCCATATTCAGGGGTCCTTGATGATCTGTAATTCATTCTCCAAACCATCATCCATTTGTGAGAATGTCCAATGCTGTTGCAATGCATTCTGGGTGTGTATGTCAGCATCTCATCTCACGCCAGGGGATTGGTTGTGGTTGGGACACACAGCAGCAGGCTTACCTTTCTGCATTTTAATGAGTGGGAAGTCTCAACACTCATTAAGCCTGAGGTTCTGAGTGACACATTAGCTTCATGTTGGGCATGGCGGTAAAGCTATCCTTGGTTTGGTACAACTTGGTGAAATTTACTTAATTGGACCATTTAGAATGAAATTGGAAATGTTCTTTTCTTTCAAATAATGGCATTTTCACTCTCAGCTTAAAGTTTTTTTTTTCTCATTTAGATGTAACTCTGAAATTATAATATTAGCCAGTAGAAAAAGTTGATTGCCAAGAGCTGTAAACATTAGAATGAGGAGACAAATCTTAATTGTTTGGAGATGATATAATTATCTACCAAGTAAATCCAAAAGTGCTAATCTGAAAAGAAAATATGGCTTAGTTAAGAGTTAAGTTAGTAGTAAGTTGAAAGATAGGCATTTCTGCTGAAATACAGTAAATATGTTCCTAAAAAGCTTGATTTGCAACATCGCACATTTAATAAAATAGGGATTATGAGAAAAATAGGGTTGGGAAGAACATACAAAATGTAGGAAATTCTGTAACCAGGGTAGTTAACAAAAAACGGTAACAATCATAGTAAGATACTAAGCCATTTAATGACATTGTAATGAGTATGAAACTTTACTATCAAAGATGAAAGAAACTTGGGAGAAGGTGATGTAAAAAACAGTTAAAAATGCTGAGTTATGGAAACAAGGGTAAAATATGCAAAAATCAGGTCTAACTGTGCCAAGAACATTCTCAAAACAAAGTGGAGACCAAATTAACCCAAAAGAAAGAAGGGGCAGAAAGCATTGTGCCTCTCTGTGGGTTGCTGCTTTAGTGAGTACAAAGCAAAGTACTAGGAAAAAGAACTCTTGAAAATGTGAGCCTCCTGTTATATTGACATCATTTCCTATTTGCCAATTGCGAGACAGCCAATGCATCTTACAGAAGCAAACTTTGTAGCAAACAGGACCATTCATTAAAAAACCAACTGAAAAACAGTTTATATGCCATTTATATAGTTATAAGAATAGTGGGAAAAGGTCATTTTTATGATAACAACATCATTGGAGAATACCTAGGAGCATACATGATGAGAAGTTTGTAGGGTCTTTATGAAGATTTCTCTAAAACTTAACAGGGAAGTTAGAAAGGAAAGATGAGAAGATATACAGAAATATTTAACACTGTATGGATGTCAGTCCTTATCTAATATATTTATGCATTTTGTGTGATTCCATGCAGTCTTTCAATGGAGTTGGATGCTGGATGTATCTGTTTGTGTCTCTATATCTAATCTCCATACTCTGAACTTAGGGAACAAGTCAATGGGTTTCCTTTGAGATTTCTAGTGGATTTCACCCATGAGAGTCTTGGACGAGCTCTGAGCAGTGGAAGAAAGTGACCTCAGAGTATTTTTTTACCCCTGTAGCATCACCCTCTCCTTGGTATGGTTTTGAGCTGTGGTTTTTGACCTGAGGTCCAGCTCCAATCAACTGGGCCCTGTCCAAAAGAGATTTCATGGACTCAACTCGCTGCCCTACCCTCCCAGAAACTGTTCCCCTTCCTTTTTGGCTAGGATGGTAGTTCTATTGTTACCAGTCCTGGGTTACTAGTTCATTGTTGTATCCCGTTCAGTTCTATGGCATCTTCAACTAGTCACATGGTTCACTAATTAAGCATGTTAATGAATTGATGGGAACCCCTAGCAATTGGCAAATATATGCAGAGTACGTCATGAGAAACACTGGGCTGGAAGAAGCACAAGCTGGAATCAAGATTGCCAGGAGAAATATCAATAACCTCAGATATGCAGATGATACCACTCTTATGGCAGGAAGTGAAAAGGAACTAAAAAGCTTCTTGATGAAAGTGAAAGAGGAGAATGAAAAAGTTGGCTTAAAGCTCAACATACAGAAAACTAAGATCATGGCATCTGGTCCCATCACTTCATGGAAAATAGATGGGGAAACAGTGTTAAACTTTATTTTTTAGGGCTCCAAAGTCACTGCAGATGGTGATTGCAGCCATGAAATTAAAAGATGCTACTCCTTGGAAGGAAAGTTATGACCAACCTAGATAGCATATTCAAAAGCAGAGACATTACTTTGCCAACAAAGGTCAGTCTAGTCAAGGCTATGGTTTTTCCAGTAGTCATATATGGATGTGAGAGTTGGACTGTAAAGAAAGCTGAGCACCAAAGAATTGATGCTTTTGAACTGTGGTGTTGGAGAAGACTCCTGAGAGTCCCATGGACTGCAAGGAGATCCAACCAGTCCATTCTGAAGGAGACCAGTCCTGGGTGTTCTTTGGAAGGAATGATGCTAAAGCTGAAACTCCAATACTTTGGCCACCTCATGCGAGGAGTTGACTCATTGGAAAAGACTCTGATGCTGGGAGGGATTGGGGGCAGGAGGAGAAGGGGACGACAGAGGATGAGATGGCTGGATGGCATCACTGACTCGATGGGTCTGAGTGAACTCCGGGAGTTGGTGATGGACAGGGAGGCCTGGTGTGCTGCAATTCATGGGGTTGCAAAGAGTTGGACACAACTGAGCGACTGAACTGAACTGAACTGAACTGATTGTGATATTTTTTTTTATTCTTCCTTTTCTACACAAATCTGTCATTTATATTCTAGGAAGTTATTACATCCATGGAGTGCTTCAAATGCTATGATCACATTTGGCAAAAGGAGAAAGAAGAAACTATTATGACGTTTGTTATAAAAAACCCCTCACTTTCTGAATTTGAATCCCAGATTCTCTACTTCCAAAAACTAGAGCAAGAAATTAATGCTGAGCCTGAGTATATCTGTGTGGGTGCCATTGCCCTGTATACAGGTTGGTTCATGTCATGAAAATTCAACAGTATTTTTCTGTCTCTTTACCTAGATTAGCATTCCAGAGAGTTCTAGCTTTCTTAAAGATTGACTTTCCTTTTATGGGCCTCAAGCTGCCAAAACCAATTTGTAGATTTTGTTTTTAATCTCTTCTGCATAATTATTTGGAGAAGGCAATGGCACCCCACTCCAGTACTCTTGCCTGGAAAATCCCATGGATGGAGGAGCCTGGTAGGCTCCAGTCCATGGGGTCGCTCAGAGTCGTGCATGACTGAGTGACTTCACTTTCACTTTTCACTTTCATGCATTGGAGAAGGAAATGGCAACCCACTCCAGTATTCTTGCCTGGAGAATCCCAGGGACAGAGGAGCCTAGTGGGCTGCCGTCTATGGGGTCGCACAGAGTTGGACACGACTGAAGCAACTTAGCAGCAGCAGCAGCGTAATTATTTATTCTGGACTGTTTTGGGACACTTTGATGCTAAACGTTGAAAATAAAGTCTAATTAAGAGAAGGGAGGAGTCTCTCATGTTTGGAATTAAAATGTACTGTTTTTAATAAATAACAATAGCAAACATTTGAGGCTTACCTCCAACAGTTTTCTTAGGTACTTTTTTGGGGCATTTTGAAATGTGTTTTGAATTATTGCAAAACAGGCTTTATACAATCAATGAATATACAATAATGTGTTGTTGTTTAGTTGCTAAGTCATGTTCAACTCTTTTTTGTAGCCTACCAGGCTCCTCAGTCCATTGGATTTCCCAGGCAAGAATATCTAGTGGGTTGCCATTTCCTTCTCCAGGGTATCATCCTGACTAAGGGATTGAACCCACATCTACTGCATTAGTAGGTGGATTCTTTACGACTGAACAGCCAGGGAAGCCCTATTATAATAATTAGGAAAGACTAATTTTTTTTTTTCAAGTTTGGTTTTTCATGTGTTAAAGGGCTCTTGGCTGCAAAATATTTACTATTTGTGAACAGTTGCATTGGGTCTCCTCATTCTTGTTCACGGTTTTCAAACTGAACATGGACATTTGGGTTTTACAGCCGATCTGAAGTTCACCTTGACTGCTGAGACGAAGGCCTGGATGGTTGTCATCGGCCGTCACTGTAACCAAAAATACAGAAGTGAAATGGAAAACATTTTTACACTTGTTGAAGAATTCAATAAGAAACTGAATCGCCCCATTAAAGACTTAGATGATATTCGAATTGCCATGGCAGCACTGAAGGAAATTAGGGAGCAGCAAATCGCCATTGACTTTCAAGTGGGACCCGTCGAGGTGACTGATAATCACTTATTTATGTGTCAGTAGGAATATCTCCAGATGTTGATCGCTATTAGAGGAAGTATTGACCAGGTCTGGACTGGAGTTACAAATGGATGCTAAACCCATGAACGATGATTCCAGTAATGATGATATCTGACCTTATAGGGTGCCTCATATGGGTTAGATCTCATCCTTTGCTTGGCATCTGAGGTCCCTAAGAGCAGAGCCTGAGATGAGGGTTTCTGCATGAATGATTTATTGGCAAGTGCACATGAGAGAAACAGAGTGAAAGAAACAGGGAAGGACCAGGTTGGGTGTGGAAGGAAGCCATGCGGGGGTGTGATCTTAGCTGTAGACTCTCAGACTGACCCCGGAGGCTGTTCTGGAGCGTGAAGTGTACCACTCAGTTGACCCCATCTTGAGGCAAGGGGGACTGTCTGTACTCCCCCAAAGAGTTGATCATTGACCATAATCTCCCCATGAGGAGGCTGCTATCAGTTCAGTTAAGTCACTCAGTCATGTCTGACTCTTTGCGACCCCATGAATCGCAGCATGCCAGGCCTCCCTGTCCATCACCAACTCCCGGAGTTCACTCAGACTCACATCCATCGAGTCAGTGATGCCATCCAGCCATCTCATCCTCTGTCGTCCCCTTCTCCTCCTGCCCCCAATCTTTCCCAGCATCAGAGTCTTTTCCAATGAGTCAACTCTTCGCATGAGATGGCCAAAGTACTGGAGTTTCAGCTTCAGCATCATTCCTTCCAAAGAACACCCAGGACTGGTCTCCTTCAGAATGGACTGGTTGGATCTCCTTGCAGTCCAAGGGACTCTCAAGAGTCTTCTCCAACACCACAGTTCAAAAGCATCAATTCTTCAGTGCTCAGCCTTCTTCACAGTCCAACTCTCACATCCATACATGACCACTGGAAAAACCATAGCCTTGACTAGACTGACCTTTGTTGGCAAAGTAATGTCTCTGCTTTTGAATATGCTATCTAGGTTGGACATAACTTTCCTTCCAAGGAGTAGCATCTTTTAATTTCATGGCTGCAGTCACCATCTGCAGTGATTTTGGAGCCCCCCAAAATAAATTCTGACACTGTTTCCACTGTTTCCCCATCTATTTCCCATGAAGTGATGGGACCGGATGCCATGATCTTAGTTTTCTGAATGTTGAGCTTTAGGCCAACTTTTTCACTCTCCACTTTCACTTTCATCAAGAGGCTTTTTAGTTCCTCTTCAATTTCTGCCATGAGGGTGGTATCATCTGCATATCCGAGGTTATTGATATTTCTCCCAGCAATCTTGATTCCAGCTTGTGTTTCTTCAAGCCCAGCGTTTCTTATAATGTACTCTGCATAGAAGTTAAATAAGCAGGGTGACAATATACAGCCTTGATGTACTCCTTTTCCTATTTGGAACCAGTCTGTTGTTCCATGTCCAGTTCTAACTGTTGCTTCCTGACCTGCATATAGGTTTCTTAAGAGGCAGGTCAGGTGGTCTGGTATTTCCATCTCTTTCAGAATTTTCCACAGTTTATTGTGATCCATACTCAAAAGCTTTGGCATAGTCAATAAAGCAGAAATAGAGGCTCCTATCAGCTGAGGACAATTTTCAAGGGAAGAAGGCAGCTCAATTTCTACAGCCAACATGCCCAACAGCCAGGATGCAAATGTCAGCTGGCAAACAGGACCTGGATGGGGCACTGATGGTGTCCATTCATGAGTTTACTTCATATTAACTTGTTTCATCCTTGCTACAACCCCCTACATATCCACATGGAAACTTGGGGTCAGAGAAGTCATGCAGTTTTATTAATGTTGTATATTACTTTTATCATATCTTTTCTAGATGAAAATTCTTTATTAGGAATGGGTTGCTATATTCTTCTATATGAGACTTTTATAACTGTAGCATTAAAACAATTTCAGATATAAAATGTTGTCTTTTCATCATGTGTATTAGTTGCTCAGTCATGCCCAAGTCTTTGTGACTCCGTGGACTGTAGCCCCACCAGGCTGTTCTGTCCATGGAATTCTCCAGGCAAGAATACTACAGTGAGTTGCCATATCCTCCTTCAGGGAGTCTTCTCAACCCAGGGATGGAGCCCGGGTCTCCTGCATTCAGGTGGACTCTTTAGCATCTGAGCCACAAGGGAAGCCTCCTTTCATCATACTGTAACTTAAATGTCTCGACTTAAACTCTGATGGTCAGGAGCAAAGCCTTTTATCATATTTTCTGCACTTCGAATTTTGGAAAATTTCAGCTTAAGGTGAAAATGGTAGAGGTGACTTCAGGTTTGTGCCTCTGTTGTGCTGGGTCAGGAAATTCACATTTCCATTGTGCTTCTCCTGGGAATTGAAACACCAAGGCAAAGACCCCCTATGTAATATAGGACCAGGGGAATTTGGACAAGAGGTTTGAAGGAGAGATACAGTAATTGTCAACTCTTACTCCTGACCTGAGAGTTAAGACAAACCCTTGTCAAGTAGTCAAGATCAAGATTCAATCTTTAGTAATGATAGAAGTTATTTGGAAGATCTGGTTTTGTGTTTGGCTCCTGTATTCCCACTGTATCTCACCTCCCCCATCTTCCCATCCATCCTATCAGTTCAGTTCAGTTCAGTCACTCAGTCGTGTCTGACTCTTTGCGACCTCATGAACCGCGGCACACTAGGCTTCCCGGTCCATCACCAACTCCTGGAGTTTACCCAAACTCATGCCCATTGAGTTGGTGATGCCATCCAATCATCTCATCCTCTGTTGTCCCCTTCTCCTCTCGCCTTCAATTTTTCTCAGCATCAGGGTCTTTTCAAAAGCATCAGCTCTTCACATCATGTGGCCAAAGTATTGGACTTTCAGCTTCAACATCAGTCCTTCCAATGAACACCCAGGACTGATCTACTTTAGGATGGACTGGTTGGATCTCCTTGCAGTCCAAGGGACTCTCAAGAGTTTTCTCCAACACCACCATTCAAAAGCATCAATTCTTCTGTGCTCCGCTTTCTTTATAGTCCAACTCTTACATCCATACATGACTACTAGAAAAGCCATAGCCTTGACTAGACAGACCTTTGTTGACAAAGTAATGTCTCTGCTTTTGAATATGCTGTCTAATATGCTTTCCTTCCAAGGAGTAAGCGTCTTTTAATTTCATGGCTGCAATCACCATCTGCAGTGATTTTGGAGCCCCCCCGCAAATAAAGTCAGCCACTGTTTCCACTGTTTCCCCATCTATCTGCCATGAAGTGATGGGACCAGATGCCATGATCTTAGTTTTCTGAATGTTGAGCTTTAAGCCAACTTTTTCACTCTTCTCTTTCACTTTCATCAAGAGGCTCTTTAGTTCTTATTCACTTTCTACCATAAGGGTGGTGTCATCTGCATATCTGAGGTTATTGATATTTCTCCTGGCAATCTTGATTCCACTTGTGCTTCCTCCAGCCCAGCATTTCTCATGATGTACTCTGCATATAAGTTAAATAAGCAGGGTGACAATATACAGCCTCGACATATTCCTTTTCCTATTTGGAACCAGTTTGTTGTTCCATGTCCAGTTCTAACTGTTGCTTCCTGACCTGCATATAGGTTTCTCAGGAAGCAGGTTGGGTGGTCTGGTATTCCCATCTCTTTTAGAATTTTCCACAGTTTATTGTGATCCACACAGTCAAAGGCTTTGGCATAGTCAATGAAGCAGAAATAGATGTTTTTCTGGAACTCTCTTGCTTTTTTGATGACCCAGCAGATGTTGGCGATTGGATCTCTGGTTCCTCTGGTTCCTGATTTTCTAAATCAGCTTGACCATATGGAAGTTCATGGTTGACATATTGCTGAAGCCTGGCTTGGAGAATTTTGAACATTACTTTACTAGCGTGTGAGATGAGTGCAATCATGTGGTAGTTTGAGCATTCTTTGGCATTGCCTTTCTTTGGGGTCGAAATGAAAACTTATGTTTTCCAGTCCTGTGGCCAGTGCTAAGTTTTCCAAATTTGTTGACATATTGAGTGCAGCACTTTCACAGCATCATCTTTTAGGATTTGAAATAGCTCAACTGGAATTCCATCACCTCCACTAGCTTTTTTCATAGTAATGCTTCCTAAGGCCCACTTGACTTCACATTCCAGGATGTCTGGCTCTAGGTGAGTGATCACATCCTCATGATTATCTGGGTCATGAAGATCTATTTTGTACAGCTCTTCTGTGTATTCTTGCCATCTCTTCCTAATATCTTCTGCTTCTGTTAGGTCCTATACACACATGCAGTGGGCTTGTGGACATGAAGTCCCAGAATTGTACTTTCTCATCCATCAGAGAAATACTGGAAGCTGCCTATCTGTGTTACTTTGTTCAATTTGATTGGTACTGCAGTGTAGACTGGAGGCATGCCTTGAAGGAGAAAGACGGAGGGAGAAAGACCCTGTGCTATACACACCCAAATCAATAATCTTTTCCTCAGATCAACAATCAGGTGTTCATTCTCTGTCTAAGAGGAAGAGTGATGATGGGAGAAGAGGCTAGGGATATTTAGGAAAATTTTTTTCTCATGAAAACCAAACTTTGCCTCATTTTAATCTTCTAGACAAAAGAATAGTCCAGGTTTTTTCATCCTTAGGGCAATGGCTTGGCTCAGGGTGTGATTCAAGCATGGCCTCCTATGTTCTACTGTTGGAACCTTTTATCAACAAAGTGAAATACAGTAGAGTTAGAACTGATTCATTTTGTTATTCTAAAATTAGCAGTTAAATTGTTTTACATTTTGCATCTACTTAATTTTATAGTCTTCAAATACAATTTAGGGGCCTAAGTAAAAATATCATTTGTTTGTATAATGATTTATAGTTTTCAAAATGCATTTAAAATGGTATCTTTTCCATATTCATGAAAATCCTGTGACACATCCAGGAAATTTTCCTGTTTTACAGATGAGGGAACTGAAGCTCAGTGGCTCTGTTGCTCGCTTAAGTTTTCCCAAGTTTGCAAGTAGAGAAACTAGAACTCTGGACAGTTGCTCTGTCTTGCTGATTTTATTTTTTTCATTCTGATGCCCTAAAAAGATGACTGTGTGTAGATTTATGCATCTGACTGGCAGAAATCGAATTTTTCTTCTTTTTGCTTTTTGTAGGAATCCTATACTCTGCTTAACAAATATGGGCTTCTGATAGCAAAGGAAGAGATGGACAAAGTGGATGCCCTGCGTTACTCTTGGGAGAAGCTTCTGGCACGTGCCAGCGAAGTTCAGAATGAACTAGTCTCATTACAACCCGGTTTCAGGAAAGAGCTTATTGGTACTGTGGAGGTTTTCCTCCAAGACTGTCACCAGTTCTATCAGGACTATGATGTGGTACGACTCTGTATTTTTGGGGAAGAGTGAATACAGCATACAAAATGTTGATTAAAGCTTACATGTCAAATTTAATGAAATCCCTCTAGAAATAGAAATTTTATTTTTATGAGACCAAAGGTATTTCCCTTTCACAATCCTTTTCCCTTCGATTTCATCCAGGATAATTTCAACAGTAAATGGAAATTAAAAAGTTCTGTTTGTCTTATTGGTCTCTTACTGAAGTGTTTGGTAGTGTTCTAGATTTGTGTAGACAAATATGACTCAATTATAGTTATTGTGATCATCCTTCTCACAGCATTCATCATTCTGCAAATACTGCAGAGTTGCCCTTGGTGCTGAAGATACAAAAGTGGACAAAACAGATTGGGTCCGTATTTTAACTGTATATGAGTTTTAGTGCAGAATCTTCAACTGGGAATACGTTGTTTAAGGAGACCCATTTCCACCAATTATAATGTGCTGCAGAGGGGAAATGTGTAAAGTATAGGGTACAATATTTATTAATCAGTAACACACCAAAATGAATGAAGTTAGGAGACTGGATTCATGCACCAACTTCATGGTTGAGGAAGCACAGACATGCAGCTTTTCTAAGGTGGCCTAATGTAGGAAAACCTGATTAGACTGTTAATACTACAAGTCACTTTAGACATAGGTGTTAGAGTGGTGAGCTCTGTAGGTTGTGTGGCATTAGTGGTTTAGTTCAAACCAGACACTGTGCTTCTTACAATTATTGACCCTTCTTTGTCTTTGTCGCCTAGTAGATGAATACCATGTATTTTTATTTTTTTAAAATATAAATTTATTTATTTTAATTGGAGGCTAATTACTTTACAATATTGTATTGGTTTTGCCATACATCAACATGAATCTGCCATGGGTGTACATGTGTTCCCCATCCTGAACCCCCCTCCCACCTCCTTCCCCATACCATCCCTCTGGGTCATCCCAGTGCACCAACCCCAAGCGTCCTATATCCTGCATCGAACCTGAACTGGCAATTCATTTCTTACATGATATTATACATGTTTCAATGCCATTCTCCCAAATCATCCCACCCTCTTCGTATTTTTAATTTTCAAAATTTCTTGACATATAAAAGTTCTGACATTAACTTGGCTTTTTTGGCCTTGAAAATATTTCCAAATGAGTCACTTTTCTGAGTCCTTTCTTTCTTTTTTTTTTTTTTACAAATAAAAAGCTACATTTCCTATCCTGTATGTGACATGCATGAAAACAAAATTTGATATTCAAATACATTGAGCTTATGAAATTTGTATGCAAATACTTCATTTTATCTTATCTTTTTAAACTGTTTGTTTCAGAATGGTCCAATGGCTAGTGGCCTGAAACCCCAGGAAGCCAGTGATAGACTTATCATGTTTCAGGTAATCTTTTTAGTTTCTTTGACCTCCTATACAACCAAAACCTCAATGTGTTTTATTTTATTTCCACACTTTTATTTACTTTTCAGCAAGTTTAAATCCTCAAAGGGTACAGCATCACGTGGATTCTGTATCCAATGGCCTTAGCAGGAAGGTTGCTTCATAATTTGGCACGAACCATACCACTGTGTCCATGGGCACAAGTTATGGTTGGGCCTCGATGATAGCTCAGTTGGTGAAGAATCCGCCTGAAATACAGGAGACCCCGGTTTGACTCCTGGGTCGGGAAGATCCACTGGAGAAGGGATAGGCTACCCACTCCAGTATTCTTGGGCTTCCCTTGTGGCTCCACTGGTAAAGAATTCACCTGCAATGCGGGAGACCTGGGTTTGACCCCTGGGTTGGGAAGATCCTCTGGAGAAGGGAAAGGCTACCCACTTCAGTATTCTGGCCTGGAAAATTCCATGGACTGCATAGTCCGTGGGGTTGCAAAGAGTCGGACATGACTGAGCCACTTTCAAATTATCTTTCCTCAGATTACTCTGGTCTTGTTCGGTTTTCCACCAGGAGTTACTGTGTTGTTCCTTGCTTTCTGCACATAGCACATCCCTTGCCTTTATAGAATTCAGTTTCATCTTGAGCATAGACACCTTCAGTTTTCAGGAGAGCAATGTGCTTCCTCTGGTTCTGTAGACCCTGCTTATAGACAGCAAAAATGGTGTTGCCCCACAGCCTGCTAGACATGTTTGTCGTTTTAGAGCTCCTATTCCCAGCAGGCAGCCACAGGGTCCAAGGTGGCTGAAAGAGCTCAATGTGTTTTAAACACATACTTCCCCACCCCCTTAATATAGAGAAGCTCATTGTGGAATACAGTATATACTTACTTACCTTTTAAAAACTGTGATTTGGTATGGTTATAATTAGAATTGGTTCCCATGTAATTAACGGTACTCCTTCAGTATTCTTATTTACATGGAATCAGAGATCATGCATGCTTGCTTATTGGTCAGTGTTTTTTTCATTTGCATGTTTATTCACATGTAAACCATTTTGATGAGTTTTTACTTGTATCTTTATTAGAATCAATTTGATAATATCTATCGGAAATACATCACCTATACTGGGGGAGAGGAGCTTTTTGGTCTGCCGGTCACACAGTATCCTAAGCTTCTCGAAATCAAGAAGCAACTAAATCTTCTTCAGAAAATATACACTCTGTACAACAGTGTCATAGACACTGTGAATAGCTATCACGATATCCTGTGGTCAGAAGTAAATATTGAAAAAATCAACGGTGAACTTTTAGAGTTCCAGAACAGGTGAGAAATTAATGTTTAGCGTGCCCAGAGCTATTGAACCTCAAATGCTTTCTTCTTTGTCAGGTTCTCTTTTCACCCAGATGTTTCAAGAGCACATTGTGCTTCATTGCTGTTGTCTGTTGACATCACCCTTGTCAAATACTATTTATTAATTACCCCTGTGTGTACCTGGTGAGACAAGTGCATCCTTTAAACCCAGATGAATCTTTCCAGGGGCCTTTCTGCAGCTTAGAGCTGATTGCTATTTATATTACACTTACCAAACATTTGAAGTTTATGTTAGATGATTTATTTGGAATAAAAGCAAGAGCCCTTTGATTTTTCTACAGCCTTTAAGTATTGAGCCAAAAGAAAATGGAGGGTTATTGGTTGTAATTTTCAGTTGATAAGCTGGTATATTCTGCTGTGCTCTGTACTTTGTAGGGTCTCAATATGTGTCTGGAGAATTACATTGAACTGAGAAGCACTTTCTTTAAAATAATGCCTCTTACCTAATTTTTATGAAGGAATTGAAACTATTAGTCTTGATTGGGAGGAGTGGTTTTCTGTAATGTAAATCCTACAGTTATCCTCTGAGTCATGAGATTTAAAAATATGGCGGCTGTTCTGGGTGACCGTTTTTGATAGAAATGCCAGGCTTATATTCAACTGACTTTTCATGTTGGCTTTTCTTCGCAGGTGTCGGAAGCTGCCTCGAGCCTTGAAGGACTGGCAGGCCTTTTTGGATCTGAAGAAGACCATTGATGACTTTAGTGAGTGTTGCCCACTGCTGGAGCACATGGCCAGTAAGGCCATGATGGAACGGCACTGGGAAAGGATAACGGCTGTCACTGGGCACAGTCTGGATGTGGGGAATGAAACTTTCAAGTTAAGAAATATCATGGAAGCACCTCTTCTGAAATACAAGGAGGAAATAGAGGTATGATGACAGAGGATACGATGTCATGGGAGACTGGAAGGTCCCAGGGGATTTATTAGATAATTTTCCTACCTTATGGACTGTTGGAGAAGGGAATCAGGCTAGGACAATCAAAACTCTTTTCCTGTGAGTCAGCTTTTACTTCTTCAAGAAATGTTTATGTGATACATTGTGTTAAGTGCTGGGGACAGAAGGATGCATTTCTGCCTTCATAGACCATTAAAAATTTGTATCATTAAATAATTGTTCAAATGAAGGTGCAGGTACAAGCTTCAGTAGATGAAGTGTGCTGCTCTATGAGAGCCTGTAATAATGGGGTGGACCTGTATGGTGGTGGAGGGAGAGTGATGAAAATCAAGAAGACTGGGGTGCATGGGCATGACTTCTGGGTGAAGGGGGTGTGCTTGTGTGGTGAGGGGGTGAGGGGCTTGGAAAGTGCAGAGAAGGCAGTGTTGGGCAGATGGAACAGCAGGTGTGAAGGGGCTGAGGTGTAGGTATAGGGGACTGAAAGGCTGGGGTGGCTGAGGTGTGAAGGTGGGGGCAGAGAGACAGCTGAAGATGGGAGGTGGAGAGGGGCTGGAACTTGCCATTAATTTCAATCTTGGGAGCAATCGCGAGCCCTCTGGGAGATATATTTTGATTAGGGGATGGTGTGGTTAAATTTGCAATTTGTAAAGATCACTCTGGTAGCTGTGAGGAGAAAGGATTGGAAGATGTCAAGGGGCAATCCTAGGAAAACTTACTGGGAGCTTATATGAATATCCCAAGCAAGAGATAATGCATCAGCTGGGAGGGCAGGGAGAGAAGCTGGAGTAGAGGAGAAAAGATTGAAGAGGTCATTAGGAGATAAAACTGGGTAGAATTTGATGATGGAGGGAACGTGATAGGGAAACAGGAGGGGCTAGGGGTGAACCCTAGATTTCTTGCTGAGAGATCTAGGTGAATGATGGTGCTTATGACTGAGACGGGGAAAACTGAAAGGGAATCAGGTGGAATGATAAGGTGCAAAGACCATGAGCTTGGTTTGGGCATCAGTTAGATATTCACAGATTGAGTTTCGGGTTCCCTTGATGCATCCAAGCAGAGGAGCCCAGTAGGCAAATGGATGTGGGATTTTCCTGGAGATACAGACGGTTGCTGGCTGCGTGGTCATGGAAGAACTCATCCCGACAGGGAGTGCAGTGTGAGTCGGGCAGTCGGCAAGGAGGAGTTTGATTAACGGTCCAGGAGAAGACAAGGTGCAGAGAAGATGGGGAAAGTGACCCAAGAACTAGGAAGATGGCAGGTTTCTGTTGATTCCTTCGTCTCGTACTGCATTGATTCGACTTTAGAGTTAAATCAGAGACACATTAAATTGTTTTCCCCAAACTTTAAAGTTTTATTTTGTATTGAGATTTAGCCGATTAACAATGTTGTGGTAGTTTCAGGAGAGACATGTTAAATTTTGAGTCTTTTATTAAGGCTGTAAAATTAAAATGTTATTGCATTTCTTTTTAATCCCAATTTTTATTGAGATATAATTGACATTTGACATTGTGTAAATTTAAGAATAATGATTTGATACATTTATCTTGCAATATAACCTTCAGTGTGTTAGCTAACACCTCAATTATCATTTCTTCTACTGGTGGGAACAATTTAGATCTAGTCTTTTAGGAAATTTGATGTTCAGAATACAGTTTTGTTGTCTGTAATCACTGAACTGTGGATTAGATCTCTAGGACTTCTTTATCTACTATTTGCAAATAGATAGAACATCTTTACCATTCCCATACCTTCAGCCCCTGGTAACTACCATTTCACTTTCTTTTCTTTCAGGGTTTTTTCCTTCTTTCTTTTTTTTTAAGAGTCCACATACAAGGACTACCCTACAGTATTTCAGTTTTTCTCTCTCATTTAACCCAATGCCCTCAAGGTCCATCCATGCTGTCACACATGGCAGGATTTCCTTTTTCCTCATGTCTGAATGGTACTTCACTTCTGCACATCGTTTCTGTCATCTTTATTCTGGAGTAGTTTGGTGGAAAATTTTACAAATTAGGGTAAATCTTTATCTATATATCTCTGTAGACACTGTTATGTGCTGTGCTTAGTCGCTCAGTCGTGTCCGACTCTTTGCGACCTCATGGACTGTTGCCCACCAGGCTCCTCTGTCGTTGGGATTTCCCTGGCAAGAATGCTGGAGAGGGATACTATTTCCTCCTCCAGAGCATCTTTCCTACCCAGGGACTGAACCCCCATCTCTTATGTCTCCTGCACTGGTAAGCGCATTCTTAACCACTAGCACCACCTGGAAGCCCCCAGAGATCTTCCTTTCCACACTGGGAGTCGAACCTGGCCCGCTTGGGTGAAAATCAGGCATCCGAACTGCTACATCATGTGGGAGAGGACATACTATAGTCTGGATCTGGAAATATATAAGTATTTATAGATACATATAAAAAAAGGAGTGAAGACAGGATCTTTGCTGAATTGACTATTCAAGAAGGATGTGTGACTTTGGTGTGATTAAATGAGAGCTTTCATTTTTAATAGGACATCTGTATCAGTGCCGTGAAAGAGAGGGACATTGAACAAAAGCTGAAGCAAGTGATTAACGAATGGGACAACAAAACATTCACATTTGGCAGCTTTAAAACCCGTGGAGAGCTCCTCCTGAGAGGAGACAGTACGTCAGAAATCATTGCCAACATGGAAGACAGCTTGATGTTACTGGGTTCCCTCCTGAGCAACAGGTAGGACAATCTTTCCCCTGAGATTTGAGAACTATAATACCAAACACTTCAAGGGAGATTAATTAAGAAACACAACAGTACCCTCTGTTTAATTTATTCAACATCAAAAGTACTTGTTTTAATTTTAGCCCTTGGCACAGCATGGATAATACTGTTTTTATTTCATTATCCTCTCTTTGGGGGATGTGTTGGAGACTCTCAATTGGGCAAAATAACGCAACATGTAATTAGCCACTTGGATTTTGCAGAGTATTTCAGCTTTGCTGCTGACAAGCCTCATTGCACAGCTGACAGCTCGACAGGCTCTAGATTCCAGAGGGAAAATTATTCTGAATTTTAGAATAATTATTTTACTTCAGAAACCTTTTCATCAACATCTATGAACTAGAAAATTTTAGTTGTGTACATGCTTTAATGAGGTGACAGATTAAGATGGAGAATGAATGTGATTCATAAAGAGAAGTAAAACAGCACAGACAGATACCAACCTAATATTTCTGTTCGACAACAGCAGTAGAGAATGCTACCACACTTTGGACATGTGACCCAGAGACTCATAGATTTCTTTGGTTCAGTGCTTCCTCTTGCTCTGTTTGAAATAATTTTTTTTTGTTCACCAGGATTTTCTCAAATATAGGGTGATTGTGTAAGTGTTTGAAATAAGTAATTGAGAGTATAAAATTAGATCTTAGAGATTTAGACTATTGGTAACCTTGAGTCTGCACTGCTGGGTTGGCCAATACGGAAAAACCTTAATGGACAAACCTTAACGGACTTTTTGGCTAATTGATTGATTAGAATTTGGTGAATTTTTAAAATGAATTCAGTTACTGTTTACACCCAATCAGAATAATGACAGATGGAAGATAACATACCCTACGGAAGTAGAAAAAGTGCACGTATACCTTGGGTAAGCATAGTATTAGGAATGGGTAACCTTTTCTTACCGATGGCACTGAACCCACAGACAGAGTTGTGTGAAGAACACGTGTTCAACAGAAATTTAGGGAACACCTTTCCTGTGCCATGGGCTTCCCTAATGGCTCAGTGGTAAAGGATCCACATGCAAAGCAAGAGACTTGAGTTTGATCCCTGAGTTGGGAAAGATTCCCTGAAGAATGAAATGGCAACCCACTCCAGTATTCTTGCCTGGGAAATCCCATGGATAGAGGAACCTCACAGGCTACAGTCCCTGGGGTTGCATAAGAGTTGGATACGACTTAGCGACTAACCCATCAGCACTACCACGTGCCATGTGGTCTTCTGGGTGCACTGGATAGAACAGTGAGTGGAACAAATATCTTTGTTGCTCTGGACCTATATTCTTGTGAAAAGCATGAATAAAAACCCCAGAAAGATGTGTAGAATATTAAAGCAATCTGTTTAGCACATAAGAATATGGAAATGAAAATTTTATTCACTAATATGACTAATAGTTGAGATGACTTCAAGTCCGTTTAATGTTGGACTAGAGAGACCAATAAACAGAGAGGAAAGAGAAGAGGAAAAGCAATGAAAGGAAGTACAATCATTTAGGATTAGGATTGTCTGCAAATAACAGAGGCGCCATATGCAACATTGCTCGAACAAGACTGATGTTTGTATCTTTCTCACGTACAAAGAGTCCCAAGTCAATGGCTCAGGTGGGAGTGTGGCCTCTACCACGTCACTGGGGACCCAGGCATTGTCTGACTCACACTGTTTTCCAGGTGTAGCCCTTCTCCTCCATCTATTCTTTATATTCAGTGCTGCTGTTCACTTCTCATCTGCAAAAGTAGTTTCCAGATTTGGCTACACGCTAGCCATAGCTTTGTTGTTATTGTTCAGTCGCTCAGTTGTGTCTGACTCTTTGCGACCCCATGGACTGCAGCACGCCAAGCTTCCTTGTCCTTCACCATCTCCCGGAGTTGCTCATGTCCATCGAGTAGGTGATGTCATCCAATCGTCTTATCCTCTGCTGCTGCTGCTAAATTGTTTCAGTCGTGTCCGACTCTGTGCAACCCCATAGACGGCAGCCCACCAGGCTTCCCCATCCCTGGGATTCTCCAGGCAAGAACACTGGAGTGGGTTGCCATTTCCTTCTCCAATGCATGAAAGTGAAAAGTGAAAGTGAAGTCGCTCAGTCGTTCCTGACTCTTAGCGACCCCATGGACTGCAGCCTACCAGGCTCCTCTGTCCATGGGATTTTCCAGGCAAGAGTACTGGAGTGGGGTGCCATTGCCTTCTCTGGTCTTATCCTCTAGGGAGCTTAAAAAAAAAAAAAAAAATCCCAGTGCTTGTGTTGCATCCCAAACTGATTTAATCAGAGTTCCTGGGGGTGGAATCTAGGCAGACATTGGTAGTTTTTCATGTTTATCAGATAATTACAATATGCAGCTTGGGTTGAGAAATATTGATGTGGAACTTAATCTCCCGATGTACATTGGTGCAAAGGAGGCTGGGAAATTCAGTATTTTAACTGGGCACCTGTGAGTGTAGGTAGAAATGGGGTTGTATATTTAAAGAAGAAGGAGAAAAAGATCAAAGGCTTTGGAAGACCACCATTAATTTCTGCCTCAAGAGGAAAATGGGAAGATAGATTAACTATGAAAGAAGCAGAGAAGTGGCAGTCATGTATGGACATGAAGAAATCCTCAAATATATGTGTACACACAGACATGAGTGATGTAGACAGGAGTGGATGGGAAGTTGGAAAGAGGCCCAGAAGAGGGCAGGCTAAAGAGAGAGTCCAGACAGTATCATACTTGAAAATTGAATTCGTTGTTTGGTCCCTTCCAATGATTCCGTAATAGTTCCATATTGTGTGAAAAACCAGAGACCCCATGGAAAAGGTACAGAAGTTCAGCAGAGAGAAAGTTATCCCCTTGACTGCAGCAACAAAGACTAGAATAAGTGGAGTCCACTCTAATATCTGATCTGCTTCTTAGATGGCACGTCTCCCACCTCTCTGCGTGTGTTTGAGTGTTGCTCAGTCTTGTCTGACTCTTTGTGACTCCTTGGATTGTAGCCCACCAGGCTCCTCTGTCCCTGGGATTCTCCAGGCAAGAATACTGGAGTCGGTTGCCATTTCCTACTACAGGGCACCTCTCTATGCTCTGAATCAAAAGGGGGGAAAAGTCAGTTTAACAGTGCCCAGCATGGAGTGATGAATTAAGCATTCAATAGCATTGTTTTATTTATTTTTAATATTTTTCATATGAAAACCATAGCTTTATTTTTAAAAATTATTTTAAGTTTATTTATTTTTGAATGAAACAAAGATGAATATCTTTCATGAAAAAAGGTACAATTCACTAAGAAGATAGAATAAACCATTAGACACCTAACAACAAAGAAACAAAGATACATAAAGCAAAAATCAGAAGAAACATAAGGGAAAAGGAAAACATACAATCACAGTGAGACATGTTAACATTTCTCTGAGAATATTTTATCAAGTGCAGAAAAAATAAGAGTAGGAGCATCGTGAATAATGTCATTAATAATTTAAATATAATAGATTTCTACTTATATTAATCTTATATCCTACACAAATATGGTAATATCATTTAAAAAGCAGAAACATTAGAGTTGTAATGAAATATGTGAAAATCAGGATTTTTAAAAACCTCTTTAGTTTGAAAACAACAAACATGAAATACCCCAAATCCCCAAATTCTTAATGTGTTTCTCATCTTAGGTACAATATGCCATTCAAAGCCCAGATTCAACAGTGGGTACAACACCTTTCCAACTCAGCAGACATAATTGAGAGCTGGATGATGGTGCAAAACTTGTGGATCTACCTAGAAGCCGTCTTTGTGGGAGGAGACATTGCCAAGCAACTTCCCAAGGTCTTAGAAATTTCTCTGTGATTTCATTAGGTTTTTAACTTTGAGAACTAATAGCTCATTATCCCTTTAAAAATGCAAAAATATTTCTACCTTTATTGAACCGCCCCTTCTCCAATCTTTTTGTTGTTGTCAAACTATTCTTAAGAGAGAGAGAGAGAGAGAAATTGTGGAAGAGAGGGGCATGGAAATAAGAGTAAGAATGCCTTAAAATCATGAAGTTTTATAGGAAATGGAGGGTTAAAAATCAAAGAATGAATGCCTGCATAATTGATATACTTCTTCAGATAATTTGAAGGTGGAAATTGGAACACTGTGGAATTACAGAGTTGTTATCTTGACAATGGTAGGATAATTTGTTCTATTACTGACAGCTTAAAATAACTCACACTATAAAATATACCCAATTATATCTGTAGTGCAAAATTGAGGGGTGGGAATCTGCAAGGAAAAACTCCCAAACAACACGGGCCTCTTATCAAGATGTTGAGTATGTTTTTCCTCAACAAATTGTAATCATATCACTAGGTACGTATGGAGTATATTTTGAGATTAACATTTTTTCTTTTTTACCAGATTTCAAGGAGTCTTGTCCAATTACCTTAAATTGTTTGCAAAATTATAAAATGTTAACAATAAGAATTTTAGAAGCATGATAAAGTTGAGTGTTCATTTTGGTTTCCTTAACTTTCTCTTTGGTTCGCTTTCAGTTTAATTATAGAGGATAGATCTATTAGCAGATTTATGTGTGTGTGTGCTACCAATGAAATATATCCATTCATTAAAATTTTAAGTACTTATTTTTGCACTTATATTTGGGCATGTTTTTCTTCTTGATTGGTGAAGAAGAGTCTCAAATTGGACTTAGTAATGGAAACTTTCACATATAATGTTGGAGGAGCTACGTGGAGTTTCTTGGTCTCATATTTGATATATGTGCTCATTGGTAAAATGCAGAAAATTTTAAGAAAGAAAATAAAAAGTATTCCTACTCTCTCAAAATAAACTGTGCATTTTCCGTTTTTCCCAAAAAAAGTCTATTCAACAATATTTCAAAATATTAAGGTTATATTATAATTAATTTTAATTATAAAATTTTAAAATGTCCATTTTTCTAAATACACAAATGATTCAATGCTCAGTGTAGAAAGCTTGAAAAGCATAAGATTCGTTTAATTTGGAGATAATTGAAAACAATTGGGAGGGTCCTTTCCTCCCAGATTATCTTATATTATATTATTATTTTTATATCTACTTCCTGTTTTCAGTTAACATAATGTCAGTCCCAGGTTTGAGCTGAAGATTATTATTTAAGAAGGAATCAGTTCAGTTCAGTTCAGTTGCTCAGATGTGTCCCACTCTTTGCGACCCCATGGGCTGCAGCACGCCAGGCTTCCCTGTCCATCACCAACTCCCGGAGCTTGCTCAAAATAATGTTCATCGAGTTGGTGATGCCATACAACCATCTCATCCTCTGTCATTCCCTTCTTCAGCCTTCAATCTTTCCCAGCATCTGAGTCTTTTCCAAGGAGTCAGTTTTTCACATCAGGTGGCCAAAGTATTGGAGCTTCAGCTTCAGCATCAGTCCTTCCAATGAATATTCAGGACTGATTTCCTTTAGGATTGGCTGGTTGGATGTCCTTGTAGTCCAAGGGACTCTTGAGAGTCTTCTCCAATACCACAGATCGAAAGCATCAATTCTTCAGTGCTCAGCTTTCTTTATGGTCCAGCTCTCATATCCATACATGAAGGATGCTATGGTGCAAAAGGCCCAGGAAGAATTGAAATAGAGCACATCTAACATTTCAGGTGTATGCGGATATCCAGACTGGTCAGAAGTCCAGCCTTAGAGGGAGGTATGTGAAACACTCTATCCTTGGGGTCACAGATGTGTCCAAGTGTGCTTTGTTACCTTGTTCTCATAGGAAGCCAAGCGCTTTTCCAACATCGATAAATCTTGGGTGAAGATCATGACTCGGGCACATGAGATGCCTAATGTGGTTCAGTGCTGTGTTGGAGATGAGACCATGGGGCAGCTGTTACCACACTTGCTGGACCAGTTGGAAATCTGCCAGAAATCCCTTACGGGGTAAGTTCACTGGGTTTGTGAAGGCTCTTAGCATCCTAGAGATGAAAGGGACCAGAGAAACTAGACGGGATTAGCCAATTGGTTTCCTTTTGCTTAGACTTTAATCATGACCAACATTGTGGCATAGATAAAACTGAGCATTTGGAGCTTTACCCACTCTCCAATCAGTTACAATTAATTGATTTCTCTGATATTGAAATTGTAAGATTAACAGCTTCTTTCATCACTGGGACAAGATCTTGCAAATATTTTCATACAGTCCTTGTTTTTAAAATGAATATATCTGTTTTTCTGATACCTTTCTTGGATAAACATCTGAAGAAGCAAATTATTTCATTAAACTCAACTAAGAACAAGATAGAGAACTGAGAAGATGGATGGTGACTGCAGCCATGAAAGTAAAAGATGCTTTCTCCTTGGAAGAAAAGATACGACCAACCTAGACAACATTTTAAAAAGCAGAGACATTATTTTGTTGGCGAATGTTCATCTAGTCAAAGCTATGGTTTTTCCAATAGTCATGTATGGATGCGAGAGTTGGACCATGAAGAAAGCTGAGCACCAAAGAATTGATTGCTTTTGAACTGTGGTGTTGGAGAAGACTCTCGAGAGTCCCTTGGACTGCAAGGAGATCCAACCAGTCAGTCCTAAAGAAAATCAGTCCTGAATATTCATTGGAAGGACTGATGCTGAAGCCGAAGCACCAATACTCTGGCCACCTGATGCAAAGAACTGACTCATTGGAAAAGATCCTGATGCTGGGAAAGATTAAAGGCAGAAGGAGAAGGGGGCAGCAGAGGATGAGATGGTTGGATGGCCTCACCAATTCGCTGGACATGAGTTTGAGAAAGCTCCGGAAGTGGGTGAAGGACAGGGAAGCCTGGTTTGCTGAGGTCCATGGGGTCGCAGATTCGGACACCACTGAGTGACTGACCTGTCTAACTGAAGAACAAGACGAACTGTGTAGTATACACAAGCAGTCAGGATGATACAAAAACAAGAGCCCAACCTAATACCTGTCAATATATGCAGACACGCCCACAGTGATATATGTGGAGGTGGATGAATTCCAAGAGTAATAAATAATTTTCTCACTCTTTGGTTAATCATGGTAAAATCACTGAAGTAGAAATATGTTAAATATAGAAATGAAAGTGCAGCAAAATAGGGTGATGATAGAACGAAAAACATTCACGGGGTTTTGGTAGCTCCTGGAGGCAGAGAACAGAGTCAAACCCATCCTTCCATGTAGCTGGATTTTGCTTCTGCTTCAGCGATTGATTCATTGGATTCTTTTAAGATACAGTCCTGTGACTTCCTTGGTGGTCCAGTGGTTAAGACTCTGAGCTCCCAGTGCAGGGGGCCTGGGTTCGATCCCTGGTTGGGGAACTAGACCCCACATGCTGCAACTAAGATCCTGTGTACTGAAACTAAGATCCAGCATAGCTAAATTAAAAAAAAAAAAAAAAAGACACAATCCTGAGAATTGGAATTGTCAGCCTTTAGCTGACATAGCATGACACTTGCAAACAAAACAAACACAAAACCAAAAAAAGCTCCCTGTGTGTAATTTTTCCTGTCCTCTACAAAATACAAACATTTTCAGGTGAAGTCAAATATATGCATTATATTTGTGAAAAATGAATAAATTCTATCAGTTTTGGAAAAAATACAGTCTCCCAATAGAATATGTAATCCCACTTGGCAAAATTAGTAACAAAAGAAAACAGAACAAAGCAGACTTTGCATGGGAAAATTAGTTTCTCTCAAAGTCTTTTCCCTGTTTCCATCCAAATTAATGTATTCCTAGAAAGCCTAGTTTTATGTGTTTATGAAGTTTACCTTTTCCTCCCCACTTAGATACTTGGAGAAAAAACGACTTTGCTTTCCCCGGTTCTTCTTCGTCTCGGACCCCGCTCTTCTGGAGATTCTGGGTCAGGCATCAGACCCACATACGATACAAGCCCATTTACTGAATGTGTTCGACAACATTAAGACTGTCAAGTTCCATGAAAAGGTTTGCCTAATTCTCTTTGCTGGCTGGTGATTTACATATCCTGGAATCTCAACTGTCTTTATTAATAGCTCTCCAATAGTGTTTTAAGGATTACCTCCCTTTCCATTAAGCATTACCAAATGACTAAAAAGATACATTTGGGCCCTGTTTGCCTTCAGACCTTGTGATGTTTTAATATCTAAAGTATAGATGTGAATAACAAATCATTTAAATCTGATTAAGAATGCTTTGTATGTAGCATTCATGGCTTTACATGTCAAGTTAATTGTTTAGAAATTTGACACAGCAAAAAAGCTGTTAATAATTGTTTATCAAAGTGCTTTGATTGAACAGAATTGCCACAGTTGTTTGATTATTTTATTTTATCTTTGTTGTTGTTCAGTTGATAAATTGTGTCCGACTCTGCAGCCCCAGGGACTGCAGCATGCCAAGCTCCTCTGTCTTTCACTACTACCTCCTGGAGCTTGCTCAAACTCATGTCCATTGAGTCGGTGATGCCATCCAACCATCTCATCCTCTGTCGTCCCCTTCTTCTGCCTTCAATCTTTCCCAGCATCAGGGTCTTTTCCAATGAGTTGGTTCTTCACATCAGGTGGCCAGAGTATTGGAGCTTTAGCTTCAGCATCAGTCCTTCCAGTGAATAGTCAGCATTTATGTCCTTATCTATTTTATTTTTATTTTATTTTATGGCTGCACTGCATGGCATGTGGGAGTTCCCAGACCAGGAACTGAACCCAGGGCATGGCTATGAAAGCACTAAATCCTAACCATGGGACCACCAGGAAATTCCCTGATTTAATTGTTTTAATGAGGCTTTGGACAGTTTTGATATAATGATCCTCCATGTTTTTCATCATGCTCCATTGAAAACTTTTCTTTTTTTTTTTTTCAAACACTCTGAATAAGTTTCAAGAATGGTGACATTCATGAGACCCAAAAGAAGTCATTCAATGTGAGGAAAACTACATTTGCACGGCTGCTAGAAGAGATTATCTAATTCACCCCTTCACCCCCAAATTCCCTACAAAATGACCCGTCCAGCTGGATAACATACTCAGTTCCTCTATGGTGCTTCATACAAACCTCAGTATTATTTATCTGTTCATCTAGAATGCAGTTCACATCTGTTGAGCAAATACCATAGACTGGATGTTGTGCTTAGCAGTGGGAATATACCACCCTGGGGAACTCGTGCTCTGGTGGGGTCTGCAGAGTGCAGCTCCTGCAGCGGTAGAGTTAGTTCATTGTGGCATGTATGTGCCCAGTCATGTCTGACTCTTTGTCACCCCATGGGTTTTAGCCCACTATGCCCCTCTTTCCATGGAATTTTCCAGGCAAGAATATTGCAGCGGGTTGCCTTTTCTTCTCCAGGGATTCTTCCTGACCCAGGGATTGAACCTTTGTCCCTTGTGTCCCCTACATTGGCAGGTGGATTCTTGGAAGCCATTAGAAGCCTGTCTTTTAACCTCTTACTGGCATAATGTCAGTCCTGGGGTTCCAAGGAAGAATATATTGTAACCCATATTGCAGCTGTTTTTATGCAGCACAACATTCAAGAGAAATTTGGCCATTAAACTGTTACTATTTTTGATTTGCTGTGCTCATGTGTTCGTCGATCAGTTGTGTCCGCCTCTTTGCAACCCCATGGACTGTAGCCCACCAAGCTCCTTTGTCCAAGGGATTCTCCAGCTAAGAATACTAGAGTGGGTTGCCGTTTCCTTCTCCAGGGGATCTTCCCGACCCAGGGAGTGAAGCTGGGTCTCCTGTATTGCAGGCAGATTGTTTACCATCTGAGCCACCAAGGCAGCTCCTGCAACCCACTCCATTATTCTTGCTTGGAGAATCCCATGGACAGAGGAGCCTGGCAGGCTACAGCCCATAGGGCTGCAGAGAGTTGGACATGACTGAGCATAGCATGCATGCATGTGTTCATGTGATGCACAAGCATGGGAATGCCTGTCAAGGAGCCCTAACCTGCAAGTGAGGGGTATACCAGAAGGCTTCCTGCAGGAGACCATGATGTTTGAACTGGTTTTTGGAAGAGGAGTGAAACATATCAGGCAGGTGGGGACGGGACCCCCCTGACCTCTGCTTAGAGCAAGGGCAAGTGCAAGGGCCCTGGGGCATGGGCAGCCTGGGATGTCAGAAGTGTGAGTATGTGAGCAGTGTATTACTTTCTTAGGGCTTCCATGAATTAAAACAGAAAATTATTCTCTCATGGTTCTGGAGGCTAGACATCCAAACTAAGATGTTGGCAGGGTTGATTCCCACTGGAGGCTCTGAGGGAGGGTCTGCCTGTCTCTTAGTTCTGCTGGTGGTCAGCAATCCTTGGTGTTCCTTGGGTGTGGACACACCACTTCCGTCCCCACCTTTGTCTTCACAAGACTTTCTCTCTGTGTGCCTGCATCTAGCTCTCCTTCTTCTAAGGATGCCAGTTATTGGATTTGAGTCCACTGCCATTCAAGGTGACCTCATCTTGAGTACATCTGCAAACACCCTATTTCCAAATAAAGTCTCATTCACAGGTACTAGGGGCTTCCTTTGTGGTTCAGATGGTAAATAATCTGCTACAATTCAGGAGACCCAGGTTTGATCCCTGGGTTGGGAAGATGTCCTGAAGAAGGGAATGGCTACCCAGTCCAATATTCTTTCCTGCCTGGAGAATTCCATGGACAGAGGAGTCTGGCAGGCTACAGTCCATGGGGTCGCAAAGAGTTGGACATGACTGAGTGGATGCCATGCATGGTCTGTTCACAGTTACTAGGACTTGAGGCTTCAATATATATTTTGGAGGACACAGTTGAACCCACAACACAGGCTGATGAGCAAAGGGAAAAGGAGGAGAAAGAGGCATGGACCATATTCCAGAGGGCCAAGTGTATTACACTATGGGATGTACTTCATCATGAATGTGACAAAAGGCAGGAGAGGTTTTCAGCAGAGAAGTGGCCTGATTTGTGTTTCAGAAAGATCTTCTGTGTCAGGGTAGGAGTTGGAATGGAACAGGGGGCAAGGAAATCAGCGTTGAAAGTGATTGCAAAGTCAGGATGAAAAAGGCTGAGTTGTTACAACAAAGAGCATTAGTGGAGTGTGAGAAGAGACAGTGTGGATTGAATGGTTAAAAAAAAAATCAATGTTTCTTGTAGATCTACTGGATCTATGGGTTGAATGAAGGGATTGAATTGGCTGGGAGGTTCTGCTTGATGTTTTGCTCAAATCCTTCTGCTTTAGCCCCAGGACTTTATGGTCCCAGAGCAAAGCCTCTCATTGTCTGATTGTACATTGAAGATAATTGAAACATCCTCATTTTCAGCCTCTGTTCATAGCAATTACTGCTTAAAAATAAGTAGAATTGCTTTTTTTTTCTTGTTGCTGTTTCTGCCATAAGGTTTCTAATGATGAGTTGATCCTGGTTTTGTGGATCCTAAATCTTATAATATTATAAATACAAATTTATATTCAGGACCTAGAAGGTTGTGCAAGGAGGGACCCTGAAACTCAAGGCTCATCAGCTTCTTGGTAGATAACTTCTGTGGACAACTAAGGAGCATTTAATTAATGCAGACTAATCTAAGCCCAAGGGAACAATATTCCATTTATTAGAGAACAAAAACAAAACAAACATTTGCCTTTATTTTATAATTGGCATCATAGTTGTTCCTCAGTAACTGTGGAGAGGATTGGTTCCAGAACACCAGAGAATACCAAAATTCATGAAGGCTTAAGTCTCTTATATAAAATGTGGTAGTATTTGAGTATACCTATGGATTTCTCCTTGGAAGGAAAGCTATGACAAACCTAGACAGCATATTAAAAAGCAAAGACATCACTTTGCTGACAAAGGTCTGTATAGGCAAAGCTATGGTTTTTCTAGTTGTCATGTATGGATGTGAGAGTTGGATCATAAAGAAGGCTGAGCACTGAAGAACTGTTATTTTTGAATTGTGGTGTTGGAGAAGACTCTTGAGAATCCCTTGGACAGCAAGGAGATCAAACCAGTCCATCCTAAAGGAAAAAAACCCTGAATATTCATTGGAATGACTGATACTGAAGCTGAAGCTCCAATTCTTTGGCCATGTAATGAGAACTGACTCATTGGAAAAGACCCTGATGCTGGGAAAGACTGAAGGCCAAAAGAGAAGGGGGCACTAGAGGATGAGATGGTTAGATAGCATCAATGACTCAATGGACACGGATGTGAGCAAACTCTAGGAGATGGTGAAGGACAGAGGAGCCTGATGTGCTGCAGTCCATGGGGGTCGCAAAGAATTGGACGCAGCTAAGTGACTGAACAACAACAATGCATAGTCCCTAGATTATTTACCATATAATGTAAATCCTGTGTAAATAGTTGCCAGTATGTGTCAAATTCAAGTTTTGCTTTTTGGAACTTTCTGGAATTTTTTTTCCAAATATTGTTGATCAGAGGTTGTTTGGGTTCTTGGATTTGGAGCTCATGGATGTGGAGAGCCAACTATATTTTGCTTAATTGGCATGAATGGCTGGTAAGGTGAGTAGGAAAGTAAGACAGTCAGGATTTTTAAGGACTAATTGGAAACAGGAAGTTTAGTCTCAGAGATCTGTCTTCCAACACTGCACGCAGTGGGTAGCGCAGCACCACCTGAACTGTGTTTTGAACTCCAAATGCTGCAGACATTCTCATTATGCCGTACTGCATGGAAATGAAAGTGGTATCACCAGACTAGGAGCTGGGTTTGCATTAGAATATATTATGTGCAACCAACAGCCTCTGTAAAGAGCATAATGTTTAGTGTAGAATTGGAATCGCCATGTGAGATGTTTGCATTGATCATTTTGACCAGGTGATTGCTAAGGTCAGGTCAGATCAGATCAGTCGCTCAGTTGTGTCTGACTCTTTGTGACCCCATGAATCGCAGCATGCCAGGCCTCCCTGTCCATCACCAACTCCCAGAGTTCACTCAGACTCACGTCCATGGAGTCAGTGATGCTATCCAGCCATCTCATCCTCTGTTGTCCCCTTCTCCTCTTGCCCCCAATCCCTCCCAGCATCAGAGTCTTTTCCAATGAGTCAACTCTTCACATGAGGTGGCCAAAGTACTGCAGTTTCAGCTTTAGCATCATTCCTTCCAAAGAAATCCCAGGGCTGATCTCCTTTAGAATGGACTGGTTGGATCTCCTTGCAGTCCAAGGGACTCTGAAGAGTCTTCTTCAACACCACAGTTCAAAAGCATCAATTCTTCGGTGCTCAGCCTTCTTCGCAGTCCAACTCTCACATCCATACATGACCACAGGAAAAACCATAGCCTTGATTAGACGAACCTTTGTTGGCAAAGTAATGTCTCTGCTTTTGAATATGCTATCTAGGTTGGTCATAACTTTCCTTCCAAGGAGTAAGCATCTTTTACTTTCATAAGGTCAATCCTTATCAAAGCTGGTGGTATGGATGGCTGACTCTCAGAGAGTCCCGTTTTATCTGGGGAAACTTTAGAGACTTTTTGATGATCACATTTGTATTGAATATTTCTCTTACAAAACAAAATTTTCCTTCTTAAGCATAGAGTATTTGAAATTGATTTAGTATTCCCTTTTTGATTTCATGGCTATCTTTTGAAAAAATTGTTTTGAAATTGAATTTGTATCATCCTTTGCCTTTTATTTTATAATATATAGCTTAAATTTCTACAAGAAGGATAACATTGACAAGAGGGCAATGGAGAAATTCATTCTTTATATAAATATAGCTTTTCTTGGGCCTCTAACACAGATCTATGATCGCATTCTGTCAATTTCCTCTCGAGAGGGTGAGACAGTTGAATTGCATAAACCCGTGATGGCAGAGGGCAATGTGGAAGTTTGGCTTAATTCTCTCCTGGAGGAATCTCAGACCTCATTACATCTTGTGATTCGCCAGGCAGCAGCAAATATTCAAGAAACAGGTTTCCAACTGATTGAATTTCTTTCTTCTTTCCCTGCTCAGGTCAGTGTATTGAAATTGGAAAGTTTTTTTTTTTTTTAACAGAAGAGTCATTTTAGATCTTATTTGTTGTCTATTATAAATGACACAACTGACTATAATTTAACTCCAGAACAATATTGAGATTTTCATAAGAATTTGTTAAATATAGATAAGTTTAAAGATTTCAACTACAGATTGTTGCTGTTATATATCTATGTTTTTACATATATATTTATGCTATAGAAATATTGGTATATTTTATTTTTTTAGTATGTAAGAAGTATTTATTTTTCTTTTTTAAAATTTTAATTGGAGGGTAATTAATATTAAATCATCACAATATCGTGATGATTTTTGCCATACATCAGCATGAATCGGCCATAGGCATATATGTGTTCCCTCCTCCTGAACCCGCATCCTTCCTTTTTCCCCACCCCATCTTTCCACAGAGCACTGGCTTTGGGTGCCCTGAATCACACATCAAACTCCCACTAGCTATCTATGTTACATATGGTATTGTATGTGTTTCAATACTATTCTCTCAAAGCAACCCACCCTCTCCTGAAGTAAGTCAGAAAGAGAGAGACAGATATTATATATTAATGCATATATACATGGAGTCTAGAAAGATGGTACCAACGGTCCTACATGCTGGGCAGCAAAGGAGTGGGAGTGAATATAATTTCTTTAATTTAAAATATTTTTTTCCTACTGAATTTCTTTAGTACATAAATCATAAAATGTCCTGTGTTTTACTAGAAAAATGACAAATACATTTTAACAATAAAATACAGAAAATGATATTTCCTTAGTGATGTGATCGAGAAAGATTTTGTGATTACAGTGTATAAACCCTTTGTTGGTTTGATGAAAGTAAGTTGAAGACATATTCTTTCCATGTCAGTAACTTAAAATCTGTTGAGGGAGAGGTATGACTTTAAGGGAGATGAAAAAAATTGTAGCCATGTCACAAGGCTGTATATGTTTAATTGTCAGGTAAACAATATGCATAGGGTTTCCATAGATTTTGAAGCAACCCGTCAAGCTGGTATAATACAGGATGGCTTGGCATTTGCATAATAATCACAACTGTTGTAATTTCTATTTAAATATATTCATATGCCATACACTCATAAAGCCTTTTTTGTTTCCGTAAGGTTGGATTATTAGGAATTCAAATGATATGGACACGGGATTCAGAAGAGGCCCTTAGAAATGCCAAGTTTGATAAAAAAATCATGCAGAAAACCAATCAGTCTTTCCTGGAGCTACTGACCACGTTGATAGACATGACAACCAAGGACCTGAGCTCCGTGGAGCGAGTTAAATATGAGACTCTGATTACTATTCATGTGCACCAGCGAGATATCTTTGATGACCTGGTAAATGCTTTATAAATGCTGTGGCATATACAGAAGAACAAATACTAGACAATCTCTGTGTTTACCCACCAGGAATAGTGTGAATGAATTCAAGAAAAGATAAAATTCAGGCAAAGAGCATCTTTATGAAGAGAAATTGTCAGATTTTCTTTTCAGTCTTTAGCCGGATTTTCGGCCATTTTCTGATGATCTGAGCTAAGGTGTTATGGAGGCAATTAGACTTTATTTTGAAATTCTTTACGTGATTATTTTTAATGCTGAAATGTCATGTAGCGTCATGGAGAGCTCTTACTTGTCTTATGCTTCTTTTGGTTATTAAATTGAAGATGACTAATCTCTTGATGCAGAAATAATAAGTGATATTACTAGTAGAAGTGCTTAGTAGTTTTGAGGGTTTTTATGAACACAAATCACATATTTAACAAATTTTGCTACATTTGTTGATTGCAAATGGTCTTTCTCATATAGTTCATGACATTCAGTTGTCATGCAGACTTTTGCCTTTAAAGAAAGATCAGGGATGAGAAAGAGAGTTTGGTAGCTGTTAAGAATAGGAAATGTGAAATGAAATTTGCCCTCTACTATAAAATATGACATTAGATAAGAGGCATGAAGCTCTTATTTTCATAATAATTTTCTGGATCATGTCTCACCCCATTATGTAAAAAAGATTATGAAAGGTTGGTTCTGATGTAATGGAAATAAAGGTGGCACATTCAGGCTGTTATGTGCTAATCTCCTCTCCTAATAGTTAAGCATACTGTTTGCCTTTCTGAGAAATAAAGGGCTCAGGGTAATTTTAGATTTCTTATTTGTAAAAAAAATAATTAAAGTGGCTTAAAATTTTGGTTGAAAAAATTCATACAGAAGCATCGCTGGGCATTAACCTGCCATTTAGATGTTAGAAATTTTGGCCTGCTTCAAATCCTAGCAAGGATAATTAACGGATTGTAAAACCCCCAACAATGTACTTAGTTATTACCAGAAGAGATGACTTTTTTTTCCCCTGATGGGATTGTTTAGTTCTATCTTGGTAAGCCAAAAATGGTTTTCATAGATTGTATTTCATGGTTAGTACTGTGGAATTGGGCATTGAAGAATGAAGTTTCTTACTTCATTCTTACTATTAAAATAGGGTATGTTATTTAAATTGAGGGGCACAATTAAGTGTTTCTCTTGAATTTTCCTTTTCTCATATCTTTGAAAGTATCTCTTTTTTTGTTGTTGTTTTTGCTGATCAATAAATGAATGGGTTGGATGGTAATTGGCATCTCCCAACCAGTTGGGTTGTCTCTGAGTTCCATTACTTCACATTCGATCTACCTGGATGCTGATGTGTATAGTTAATGAATGGGTCTCCTCTTGGTTTTAACATACACCTTCTGCATTTCAGTGTCACATGCATATCAAGAGCCCTTCGGACTTTGAGTGGCTGAAACAGTGCAGGTTTTATTTTACCGAAGATTCTGACAAGATGATGGTTCACATCACAGACGTGCCATTCATCTACCAGAATGAATTTCTAGGCTGCACTGACAGGCTTGTCATAACACCGCTCACAGACAGGTGATGGAAAGATTCTATGATTCCTCAGCCTCTCTCTCCCCTACCTCCCACATTTTCATTCTCTCCAGGTGTGCAGCAGATTTTGACTGATGGCCTCTTTTATACGAAGCTCTTTGAAATTCGGTGTTTTGAGCTTTACCCACGTATCTTCACGGGGGGTTTAGGAGGCTTGTGACCGAAACAGACTTTGGTTCCTTTGCCTTCCATCTTACAGAAGCTAAGTTTAAATGACCTCTGCTGCTGCTTCTCAGTTGCTCAGCCGTGTCCAACTCTCTGTGACCCCATGGACTCTAGCCACCAGGCACCTCTGTCCATGGGATTTTCCAGGCAAGGATACTGGAGTGGGTTACCAGTTCCTCCTCCAGGGGATCTTCCCTAATCAAACTCATGTCTCTTGTGTCTCCTGCATTGGCAGGTGGTTTCTCTACCACTGTGCCACCTGGGAAGCCCTAAATGACCTCAGTGGACATCAAAGGAAAAAAAATGAATTCATTGCTATGTATCAAGTGCAAATCACCATGGGTTTTGAGGGCTGCATCAGGGGACTGTGGCACTTTCATCATTACAGAGGCAATACAGGTTTTTTTTTTTTTTTTTTAAGCAGGAAAGACATTAAATGTGAATGCTGGTTCTCTGGTGGCTTAGTAATAAAGAATCTGCCTGCCAGGGCAGTAAACATAAGAGATGCAGGTTCCATTCCCAGTTTAGAGGAAGATGCCCTGGAGTAAGAAATGGCAGCCCACTCCAGTATTCTTGCCTGGAGTATTCGATGGACAGAGGAACCTGGTGGGTTTGGTCCATAGGGTCGCAAAGAGTCGGACATGACTGAGTGTGAACGCATGCACTGGTGAGAAGTGATGGAGTGGACATTGACCTGTCCTGCCCCCTGCCTGTTATTAACCACTGTGTTAGCCAGAGCCAACATGTAGCTTCTCTGGACCCAGTTTCTTCATCTATAAGATGAACCAGTTTATCTCCAGAGGTCCTTCCTCCATGGCTAACAGTCTGATTTGAACTTGGTGGCATCCACCATTGTATATGTGCTGTTCAGGGATGCTTTGATACTTATTTTGAACCAAATGGGTGAGTGTTAAAATCAACATTTGTTAAGAAGAAGCTGACCTGAATAGCAGTCATTTTCACAGAATGAACCTCTGGGCTGTTAGATTGAAAATATTATCCCTGGTGGTCCAGTGGTTACGATTAAGATTCCAAGCTTCCAATTCAGGGGGTTGTGGTCCAATCCCTAATTGGGGAACTAGGATCCCATTTGTATATATATATATGGGCATCCCAGGTGGCGCTAGTGGTAAAACACCTACCTGCGAATGCAAGAGACATAGGAGACATGGATTTAATCCCTGGGCTAGGAAGTTCCCCTGGAGGAGGACATACCAACCCACTCCAGTATTCTTGCCTGGAGAATCCCATGGACAGAGGAGCCTGGGGGATACATTCCATAGTGTTGCAAGAGCTGAACATGACTGAAGCACCTTAGCACGCATGCATCTATATCTATACCTATATATATTATCAAACAAAATTTAAAAGTTTGATGTAATAACCCTGTTTGCGAGATTGCACCTTCTGCTCAGTCATGATACCAAATGAAATGCTCACTTTTACCGGAGGATAGAGGAGTAGCAGGAGGTTTCACTGTGTCCTTTCCCCCATGTTGTCTTGTCTTCATGCTCTGTATTCCTTCTATGTCTCATCAAAGGTGGTTTCCCCTGGATACTGTCAGACGTTCGTTTGGAGTTTTCCTCTTTGAAGTAGAGAGGTGAATAGTGGCAAAAGGCGGAGAATTCCTTGAAACACCTGTAAAAGTTATTTCACACCATCTGTCCTTTCAAACCTCAAACCTTTTCCTCTCTTCTTTTCTCTACCCAAGTCCTGGTTTCTGTTTCGCTGAGAAGATAAAAGGACCTGCACTCGTTCCTCGTCACGTCTGCCAACCAAGGGACCTGGCCTTGTGCCATCCACTCTCTCTCTCGGTTTATGGGATGGGTTTTGTGCTGTCATTCAAAGCCAGCGCCTCTGCTGGCACAGCTATTTGTCTCTGGGAGCATCATTAATTTTCACTTTCTACTGGATCGTTCTCATCAATGTACAGCATGCTGTAATTGCTTCCAGGCAGGAAATCCTACTGCGAAGCTCTGGTTTCCTTCCCATTTCTGTGCTGACATCAAAACTCCTCAAAAGCAGTTTTTAAGACTTAAATTTTATTGGAGTATAGTATAGTTACTTTATAATTTGTGTTAATTTCTGTTGTACAATAAAGTAAATCAGCTATGCCTGCTTCATCACATAAGTTGCTTTAGTTGTGTCTGACTCTTTGCAACCCTGTCAGGCTCCTCTGTCCATGGGATTTCCCATGCAAGGATACTGGAGTGGGTTGTCATGCCCTCCTCCAGGGGATCTTCCTGACCCAGGAATCAAACCCATGTCTCTACAGCTCCTGCACTGCAGGTAGATTCTTTACGCACCGAGCCACCTGGGAGGCCCCAGATCAGCTGTAGGTATCCCCTCTTTTTTTGATTTTCCTTCCCGTTTAGGTCACTATAGAGCATTAAATAGAGATCCCTGCGCTCTACAGTAGATTCTCATTAGCTTTCTACTTTATACATTTTATCAGTAGTGTATATATGTCAATCCCGATCTCCTAATTCACCCCACTCCCCCTTTCCACCTTAGTGTCCATACGTTTGCTCTCTACATCTCTATGTCTCTGTTTCGAAAATGCAGTTTTTGTCTACCTATTTGACCTTGAATTCACTCCATTCAGGCTCTGTGTATTAGTTTCTATTGCTGTCATAACAAATGACCAAGCATTTAGAAGCTTAAACCACACAAATCAATTACTTTGGGTTTCCATGTGTCAGAAGTCTGACACACATCTTGTTGGACTAACCTTAGGTGTCAGCAGAAGTGAGTTCTCTCTGGGGTCTCTGTAGAGACCCCGCCCCTTGTTCTTTCAATTGGTTGGCAGAATTCTTTCTCTTACCGTTGCAGGACCTTTGCTGCCACTTCCCTGCTGACTGTCAGCTGAGGGCTGTTCCCAGCATTTGGGGGCTGCTGTTTACCTTGTCTTCTGGCCCCTTCCTCCCTCCTATCAGCCACAACTGTAGTTTGAGACCTGTCTGATCTCCTTTTCCCATCTCATGTCTCTCACCCACTCTTCTGCTTCCCTCTTCCCCTTTTCAAGAACTCATGAGATTAGATAGTGTCCACTTCTAATCCAGGATCACCTTCCCATATCAAGGCCTTTCACATTAATTGCATCTTCAAAGTCCCTTTAGTTGTGTAAGGGAACGTGTTTGCAGGGATTAGGACATGGATAGTGTTTTTGGGGGCAGTTATTCTGCACATCACACTTTCTTGGGTGACGGTAGAGCCATCACCCAGATCTTCGTGTTGCTAAATCCAGTGGTTTTTTAGTTTTGCCCTTCCTTGACCAGTCATGTTTGCAGGGAACGTGTTTTCAGGGATTAGGACATGGATATTTTTTTTGGGGGGGGTGCCATTATTCTGCACATCACACTTTCTTCCCCTGGTAGAGCCATCACCAGATCTTTGTGTTGCTAAATCCAGCGGTCATTTTTAGTTCTGCCCTTCCTTGACCGGTCAGCAGTGTTTACATAGGTGGTCACTCCCTCTCTCTTTTCAATTAGTTAATTATTTAATTTCTTTATGTGTGTTTGGCTGTGCTGGGTCTCCCTTGCTGCGTGGGCTTTTCTCTAGTTGTGGGGTGTGGGGCTACTCCCTCGTTGCGGTACATGGGCTTCTCATTGCAGTGGCCTCTCTTGTGGCAGAGCACAGGCTCTAGGCATGTGAGTTTCAGTAGTTGTGGTGCTCAGGCTTTAGTGGCCCTGTGGCATGTGGGATCTTCCCAGAGCAAGGATCAAACCCATGTCGCCTGCATTGGCAGGCAGATTCTCGACCACTGGATCTCCAGGGAAGTCCCACTCTCTCCTTTTTGATGCCCTTTCTTCATGTGGCTTCCAGGTCATGACACCCTTGGTTCCTTCTTTTCTTCCTGTTCCTTCATATATTCTCCTATGGTTCCTCTTTAGTATCCTGACTTCTAAGCATACAGCACACCAGGGCTCTTCTCTTTTCCGTCTATACTCACTCCTGAGATGATCTCACGTGGTTTTAAGTATCATTTAGATGTGGACTCCCCAGTCTTGAACCCTGCTGGGGCTTCTTCCCTTGAACTCAACACATACAGCCACTTGCCTACATGACATGTTTACTCAGATGCGTACTGGGAATTCACACTTATGTTTGCTTGTCCCCTCACAAACCTGCTCTCCTGCCATCTTCTCCATCTTTGCAAATGGCGATTCCATTCTTCAGTTGCTCAAGCCAAAATCCTTGGAGCATCCTTGATGCCTTTCTTTTTCTCTCATTTTATTATCCAATCTGTCATGAAGTTTGGGCACCGACACTTTCAGAATTCACCTAGGATGTGAGCACTTTTCTCCCCTGTGCTGTTATCACGGTCTCAGCCACCATCATCTCTAGGCTGGATGATTGCAGTAGTCTTTTATCTGGTCTTCCGCTTCTGCCATTGTTCCCGACGGTCTGTTCTCAATTCAGATGCTGGAATATTAGCCGTATCCTGTCATCCCTTTGCCTTGATCTTCTTTGTCTTTCCGTCTCACCCAAGGTAAAAGCAAGTGTCCTCGCACTGACTTCTATGACCTGCCATGATCGGCCCCTGCTACCTACTGTCTCTCCTTCCGCATTCAGCTCCAGCTACTTGTTCCCTGGCTGTTTCTTGAGCAGTCTCAGCACACAGCTGCCTCAGGACCTTTGCACTTGCTGTTTCCTTCACCTGGAACCCTTTCCCCTGTGACACTGGCATAGCTCACTTCCTGTCCTCCAGGTCTCTGATCAGATGTCTCTGCACATGGGTCTTTGGTCCTGACACATTTGAATCAGCAATCCCCACCCCACACTCCCTAACCCAGCTTTATTTTTTCTGTTTTCTATTTTTAAATAGTTTATTTCCTTCCTTTAGGATATCAATTCTATAAGGTATAGACTTTTTGTGATTTATTCACTGCTCCTAGAACGGTTCTGTTCCATTTGTTGTTGTTGTTCAGTCGCTCAGTTTTGTCCGAATCTTTGTGACCCCATGGACTGTAGCATGCCAGGCCTGTCTGTTCCTCACCGTATCCCGGAGTTTGCCTGAGTTCACGTCTACTGAATCTGTGATACCAACCAACCACCTCATCCTCTGTTGTCTCCTTCTCCTCCTGCCTTCAATCTTTCCCAGCATCAGGATCTTTTCCAATGAGTCAGCTGTTCACATCAGGTGGCCAAAATATTGCAGCTTCAGCTTCAGCATCAGTCCTTCCAATGAGTATTCAGGGTTGATTTCCCTTAAGATTGAGTGGTTTGATCTCATTGCTGTCTAAGGGACTCTCAAGCATCTTCTGTTGCCTAACAGGTTCTAAATAAAATTTCCCAAATAAATTGAAAAATGTTTATTTTCAAAGTTGCATCTTTGTGGTAAAAAACTTAAATAGTACAGAAAGATAAAGTTTAAAGTGTGAGGGGAAATTTTTTCTATTTTTCAATGATTAATAGTTTATTTTCTAAGAAATTGTAAATGCTTACATGTCAAAAATCTAACTTTCACATAAAGGTATTTGATTATACAAACTTTTTTGTGACTTGATTTTTTCACTGTATTCATTATCTTATACATCTTTCTGTATTAAAAAACTTGAGAGCTTTAAAATCAAGTTCAGTTCAGTCGCTCAGTCGTGTCCGACTCTTTGCGACCCCATGAATCGCAGCACGCCAGGACTCCCTGTCCATCACCAACTCCCAGAGTTCACTCAGACTCACGTCCATCGAGTCAGTGATGCCATCCAGCCATCTCATCCTCTGTCGTCCTCTTCTCCTCCTGCCCCCAATCCCTCCCAGCATCAGAGACTTTTCCAATGAGTCAACTCTTCGCATGAGGTGGTCAACATACTGGAGTTTCAGCTTTAGCGTCATTCCTTCCAAAGAAATCCCAGGGCTGATCTCCTTCAGAATGGACTGGTTGGATTTCCTTGCAGTCCAAGGGACTCTGAAGAGTCTTCTCCAACACCACAGTTCAAAAGCATCAATTCTTTGGCACTCAGCCATCTTCACAGTCCAACTCTCACATCCATACATGACCACTGGAAAAACCATAGGCTTGACTAGACGAACCTTTGTTGGCAAAGTAATGTCTCTGCTTTTGAATATGCTATCTAGGTTGGTCATAACTTTTCTTCCAAGGAGTAATCATCTTTTAATTTCATGGCTGCAGTCACCATCTGCAGTGATTTTGGAGCCCAAAAAAATAAAGTCTGACACCATTTCCACTCTTTCCCCATCTATTTCCCATGAAGTGATGGGACCAGATGCCATGATCTTAGTTTTCTGAATGTTGAGTTTTAAGCCGACTTTTTCACTCTCCTCTTTCACTTTCATCACGAGGCTTTTTAGTTCCTCTTCAGTTTCTGCCATAAGGGTGGTGTCATCTGCATATCTGATGTTATTGATATTTCTTCCGGCAATCTTGATTCCAGCTTGTGTTTCTTCCAGCCCAGCATTTCTCATGATGTGCTCTGCATAGAAATTAAATAAGCAGGGTGACAATATACAGCCTTGATGTACTTCTTTTCCTATTTGGAACCAGTCTGTTGTTCCATGTCCAGTTCTAACTGTTGCTTCCTGACCTGCATATAGGTTTCTCAAGAGGCAGGTCAGGTGGTCTGGTATTCCCATCTCTTTCAGAATTTTCCACAGTTTATTGTGATCCACACAGTCAAAGGCTTTCGCATAGTCAATAAATCAGAAATAGATGTTTTTCTGGAACTGTCTTGCTTTTTCCATGATCCAGTGGATGTTGACAATTTGATCTCTGGTTCCTCTGCCTTTTCTAAAACCAGCTTGAACATCTGGAAGTTCACGGTTCACATATTTCTGAAACCTGGCTTGGAGAATTTTGAGCATTACTTTACTAGCATGTGAGATGAGTGCAATTGTGCAGCAGTTTGAGCATCCTTTGGCATTGCCTTTCTTTGGGATTGGAATGAAAACTGACCTTTTCCAGTCCTGTGGCCACTGCTGAGTTTTCCAAATTTGCTGGCATATTGAGTGCACCACTTTCACAGCATCATCTTTCAGGATTTGGAATAGCTCAACTGGAATTCCATCACCTCCACTAGCTTTGTTCATAGTGATGCTTTCTAAGGCCCAATTGACTTCACATTCCAGGATGTCTGGCTCTAGGTGAGTGATCACACCATCGTGATTATCTGGGTCGTGAAGATCTTTTCTGTACAGTTCTTCTCTGTATTCTTGCCACCTCTTCTTAATATCTTCTGCTTCTGTTAGGGCCATACCATTTCTGTCCTTTATCGAGCCCATCTTGGCATGAAATGTTCCCTTGGTATCTCTAATTTTCTTGAAGAGATCTCTAGTCTTTCCCATTCTGTTGTTTTCCTCTATTTCTTTGCATTGATCTCTGAGGAAGGCTTTCTTATCTCTCCTTGCTATTCTTTGCTATTCCTTGCTAAAAGCAAAGTGGGTATTTATAAGTTAATAAGTGGAGGTGATTCGGAAGTTTGTTTCAATGTGTTTCATGATAAATGTTCACTTGTTGGTTTTTACTCTGAGTTGATTATGGTAGAAGTGAGTCACTCTTTGCAAGTCCATTGCAAGAGTGGCTGCCTTTTTACAAAGAATTACTCACTAAGATTAATACTTAAATAAGACAAAGGCCAGAGGCCTTGATGTCTTCTCAGCTTTTCACTGACTGCCCTGTGAAAATTCAACAATGTTGATAGCAGTTGTGTCTGGGAAGCCTGACGTCATGTGGATGGAGCTGCAAATATTTCAGATGATAAAATAGTCAATAAATATGCTAAAAACGTATACTGCCTTTTTCTAATAGCTCATGCTATTTTCCATGACCAGTCCTTTGTTTTGCTTCTGAACACAAGTCGAGAAGACTGGAGGGAGTCTTAGTACCACTGTCACTTAAGACCGAGGGCAGCAGAGATTGAAGACGGATAGAGGCATTTTGTCTTCTTAATAAAAAAGACAGACAGTCCTCGTGATGTGTGTCTTTCTCTGACATATTCTCATAGCTTCCCTGAGTTTTATCTGGGTCTTGGCCACTGTACTTTGGCCAGGAGAGCTAACCTTTCTGATTCTCTTCTTTTGCAATCATTGTGTGGACTGGAGGTACTGTAGGTTGGGACCCAGCTCTGGGCCTGCCACCGAGTAAATCTAAATCATCATTAATAATGTTAACATGACTATTGCTTTTCTTTTTTGTTTAGAATTATTACAATTTGAGTACAATCGATTTATAATATTGTATTAGTTTTAAGTGTAAAGCAAATTCATTCAGTTATTTTTTTCAGATTATATTCCATTATAGGTTATTACAAAATATTGAATATAATTCCTTGTGCTATACAGTAAATACTTTTGGCTTGTCTGTTTTATGTACAGTAGCATGTGTCAGTTAATCCCATAATTTGTCCCTTCCTCTCTCTCCCCTTTGGTTACCATAAATTTGTTTTCTGTGTCTGTGAGTCTATTTCTGTTTTGCATACAGATTCAATTGTATACTTTTTAGATTCCACAAAAGTGATATAACATCGTATTTGCCTTTCTCTGACTTACTGCAGTAAGTGTAATATTCTCTAGGTACACTACATTGCTGCATATGGTACTAGTTCATTAGTTTTTTTTTTTTAATTTAAATTTATTTATTTTAATTGGGGGCTAATTACTTTACAATATTGTATTGGTTTGGGAACACATATACACCCATGGTGGATTCATGTTGAAGTATGGCAAAACCAATACAACAATTAGTTTTTTTTTTATAAATGAATAATATTCCAGTATATATACATGTATATGTATACACCCTACACCTTCTTAAGCCAGTCATTTGTTGATGAGCACTTGGCTTGTTTCCATGTCTTGGCTATTGCAAATAGCACTGCTATGAACATTGGGGTGTGTGTATCTTTTTGAATTAGAGTTTTCATCTTTTCAGGATATATGCTCTAGAGTGGGATAGCTGGACCATATGGTAACTCTATTTTTAATTTTTTAAGGAACCTCCAGACTGTTTTCCATAGTGACTGCACCAATTTACATTCCCGCCAACAGTGTGGGAAGGTTCCCTTTTCTCCACACCTTCTCCAGCATTCATTACTGTAATGGCCATCATTACTGGTGGCCGTTCTGATCTGTGTGAGGTGATACCTATTGCAGTTTTGGTTTGCATTTCATTAATAATTAACAATATTCAGTATCTTTTCATGTGCCTGTATGTCTTCTTTGGAAGAACATCTGTTTAGGCCTTTTGTCCCTTTTTTGACTGGGTTGTGTTTTCGATATTTAGTTAACCATTGATAACAAATTCTTTGCCAACCTTTACTTTCATATCTCTTTAAGCATGTCCTATAATTAAATAGTCTATAATTAAATCAAGTTCTTAACAAAGAAAATGGACTTCCTGCTTCATGGACGCCTGTTGTGTTGGCGTTTTTCAGCATTTTAGAATCAATACTGTTTAATAATAGAAGCTGGAAGCACTTCTGGTTTATGTGTGGTGAAATGTGTCTAGAGAGCTATGAATACCTAATACGATAATTGCATGCTAATGAGCCCTGGGTCATGGAGTTGATCATTGTTCATTTGGTGCCATGGCACATTCTGCACCTCTAATTCCCGTAGCTACTGGAACAAAAGGAAGCAGATGAGTGTATGGGTGGACCAGTTCAAGCCATTTATTCACAAATGTTCATAGAATACGAGGTGTCAGTTTAGGCAAGTGGCTGGGGATAAAAGTGTGAACTAGACCTAGTTCCTGACAGCAGAGAGCTTATGGTCCTCTGGTAGGGAGGCAGGAAACTGCAGTAGAGTTGCTGTGTGTGTGTGTGTGTGTGTGCACACGTGCTTAGTCATATCTGACTTTTTGCCACCCCATGGACTGTAGCTCACCAGGCTCCTCTGTCCATGGGATTCTCCAGGCAAGAATACTGGAGTGGGTTGCCATTTCCTACTCCAGGGGATCTTCCTGACCCAGGGGCCAAACCTGCATCTCTTGTGTCTCCTGCATTAGCAGGCAGATTCTTTTTATTGCCAGTGCCACCTGGCTGCTAAAAGCTACTAGATCATATAAAAGTCCAGAACCCTTCATGAGTGATGACATTTTTGAAAGCAGCCAAAGAGATAGGAAAGCAGAGAGGGAGGGCTGAGGTAGACATACATGTAGGATGCTCTGGGGAGAGTTATGTCAATAGGTACTTGAAGATGCTTTGGCAGATCCACACTTGCCTCTGAAAGGCAAATCCTAGAGGGTTTGGGTGCCAGCATAGTGGTTCTGAAGCCAAATCCAGCCTCTATACCCCAACACCTAATTAATTCTCAGAGGTGGAATTTTGGGTGAAGTAGAAAAGAATAGCTTTATTGCTTTGCCAAGCAAAGGGGGACACAGCAGGCGAATGTCCTCAAAACTGTGCCTGAACCTGGAAGGGCTAGCGAGAAGTTTTATATTCATGGTTCAAGAGATCCTCATGAGTTTGTGGATCTTCTTCTCATTGGTTGCTGGCAAGATAAGTGGAAGTCAGCATCATGAACCTTCTGGTTCCAACTGGGCTGCAGTCTGGGTGCTTGTGGGCACCATACCATTTTATCTTCTTCTACCTGGTGGGGGTTTCAACATCTGCAAAGCAGCTCAAAGATATTGTTACATGTATCCCTTGACAGGGAACCAGGATTCTGCCCCAAGGTTGCACTCCTGTTACTCTTGACTCTTCCTCCTTTGTCCCCATGTTCCATCCCTTCCCTGTTTAACAACTGCTTGAATCTGCCCCTTGGAACTCAGGGAAGGTCTTGAGGCTGAATGAAGCCTATTTCCTGTATTCAAGACATGGGGAACACAGAAAGGCTTTTGTGCCCAGTACCCTACAGGGTCCTGCTTGGCATCACTTGGACTGAAGTCCCCCCTTTTGAAGAAATCACCTAGCGTGGATGCCCATTTTTATGTAAATAATGTGATTTCTTTCTGACAGTCTAACAGCTTGCCATTTCTTCAGTTTAAATATAAACCCAAATGATCCCATAATAAAGAGGGATCTTTGCAAGACAGAGCATCTGGGTGGCCAGAGTTCCTGAAGATTTATTCCTGACCCTGAGAGTGTGGGTCTGTCCTAGAAGTGGGAAGCGAGAGGGCTATTGGCCACAAAAACTGACTCAAATCTCAGCTCCCCCACTGCTGTGACCCTGAGAAAAACTATTCCATCTAAGCCTTTCTCCTTATCTATAAAATGAGGAACATAACTGACTTTCCCACAGGGTTTCAGTTCAGTTCAGTTCAGTTCAGTCGCTCAGTCGTGTCTGACTCTTTGCAATCGCATGAATCGCAGCACGCCAGGCCTCCCTGTCCATCACCAACTCCCAGAGTTCACTCAAACTCACGTCCATCGAGTCAGTGATGCCATCCAGCCATCTCATCCTCTGTTGTCCCCTTCTCCTCCTGCCCCCAATCCCTCCCAGCATCAGAGTCTTTTCCAATGAGTCAACTCTTCGCATGAGGTGGCCAAAGTACTGGAGTTTCAGCTTTAGCATCATTCCTTCCAAAGAAATCCCAGGGCTGATCTCCTTTAGAATGGACTGGTTGGACCTCCTTGCAGTCCAAGGGACTCTCAAGAGTCTTCTCCAACACCAGTTCAAAAGCATCAACTCTTCGGCGCTCAGCCTTCTTCACAGTCCAACTCTCACATCCATACATGACCACAGGAAAAACCATAGCCTTGACTAGACAGGCCTTTGTTGGCAAAGTAATGTCTCTGCTTTTGAATATGCTATCTAGGTTGGTCATAACTTTCCTTCCAAGGAATAAGCGTCTTTTAATTTCATGGCTGCAATCACCATATGCAGTGATTTTGGAGCCCCCCAAAATAAAGTCTGACACTGTTTCCCCATCTATTTCCCTTGATGCCATGATCTTAGTTTTCTGAATGTTGAGATTTAAGCCAACTTTTTAACTCTCCTCTTTCATTTTCATCAAGAGGTTTTTTAGTTCCTCTTCACTTTCTGCCATAAGGGTGGTGTCATCTGCATATCTGAGGTTATTGATATTTCTCCCGGCAATCTTGATTCCAGCTCGTGTTTCTTTCAGTCCAGCGTTTCTCATGATGTACTCTGCATAGAAGTTAAATAAGCAGGGTGACAATATACAGCCTTGACGTACTCCTTTTCTTATTTGGAACCAGTCTGTTGTTCCATGTCCAGTTCTAACTGTTGCTTCCTGACCTGCATATAGGTTTCTCAAGAGGCAGGTTGGGTGGTATGATATTCCCATCTCTTTCAGAATTTTCCACAGTTTATTGTGATCCACACAGTCAAAGGCTTTCGCATAGTCAATAAAGCAGAAATAGATGTTTTTCTGGAACTGTCTTGCTTTTTCAATGATCCAGCGGATGTTGGCAATTTGATCTCTAGTTCCTCTGCCTTTTCTAAAACCAGCTTGAACATCTGGAAATTCATGGTTCACTTATTGCTGAAGCCTGGCTTGGAGAATTTTGAGCATTACTTTACTAGCATGTGAGATGAATTCAATTGTGCGGCAGTTTGAGCATTCTTTTGCCTTTCTTTGGGATTGGAATGAAAACTGACCTTTTCCAGTCCTATGGCCACTGCTGAGTTTTCCAAATTTGCTGGCATATTGAGTGCACCACTTTCACAGCATCATCTTTCAGGATTTGAAATAGCTCAACTGGAATTCCATCACCTCCACTAGCTTTGTTCGTAGTGATGCTTTCTAAGGCCCACTTGACTTCACATTCCAGGATGTCTGGCTCTAGGTGAGGGATCACACCATCATGATCATCTGGGTCGTGAAGATCTTTTTTGTACAGTTCTTCTGTGTATTCTTGCCACCTCTTCCTAATATCTTCTGCTTCTGTTAGGTCCATACCATTTCTGTCCTTTATCGAGCCCATCTTTGCATGAAATGTTCCCTTGGTATCTCTAATTTTCTTGAAGAGATCTCTAGTCTTTCCCATTCTGTTGTTTTCCTCTATTTCTTTGCATTGATCTCTGAGGAAGGCTTTCTTATCTCTCCTTGCTATTCTTTGGAACTCTGCATTCAGATGCTTATGTCTTTCCTTTTCTCCTTTGCTTTTCACTTCTCTTCTTTTCACAGCTATTTGTAAGGCCTCCCCAGACAGCCGTTTTGCTTTTTTGCATTTCTTTTCCATGGGAATGGTCTTGATCCCTGTCTGCTGTACAATGTCACGAACCTCATTCCATAGTTCATCAGGCACTCTATCTATCAGATCTAGTCCCTTAAATCTATTTCTCACTTCCACTGTGTAATCATAAGGGATTTGATTTAGGTCATACCTGAATGGTCTAGTGGTTTTCCCTACTTTCTTCAATTTAAGTCTGAATTTGGCAATAAGGAGTTCATGATCTGAGTCACAGACAGCTCCTGGTCTTGTTTTTCCTAACTGTATAGAGCTTCTCCTTCTTTGGCTGCAAAGAATATAATCAATCTGATTTCGGTGTTGACCATCTGGTGATGTCCATGTATAGAGTCTTCTCTTGTGTTGTTGGAAGAGGGTGTTTGCTATGACCAGTGAGTTCTCTTGGCAAAATTCTGTCAGGCTTTGTCCTGCTTCATTCCGTATTCCAAGGCCAAATTTGCCTGTTACTCCAGGTGTTTCTTGACTTCCTACTTTTCATTCCAGTCCCCTATAATGAAAAGGACATCTTTTTTTGGGTGTTAGTTCTAAAAGGTCTTGTAGGTCTTCATAGAACTGTTCAACTTCAGTGGGGTTTAAATGACATGGTGTAGTTGTGTTGAAGGAAGGAAAACCCCTTCTATGGCTTGAGAGTGGGCTCTTGCCTAGCACTTGGAAATGAATTGTCTGAGGAGACACACATACTGACAATGCAAAAGACTGTATTGGGATGGTGTCTGGTGGAGAGCAGTAGGGTAGGGGAACCTAGGAGAACCGCTCTGCCTCGTGGCTCACAGTCTTGAGTTTTATGGTGATGGGATTAGCTTTTGGGTTGTCTTTGAGCAATCATTCTGACTCAGGGTTCTTTCTGGTGGTGTCCACATTGTTCAGTCAAAATGGATTCCAGAGAGGAGGATTCTGAGAGGTGGTCAGACACATGGCGTCCCCTTTTGACCTTTCTTGAACTCTTCTCATTGGTGGGGGCTTATTAGTTCCCTGTTTCTTACCAGGACCTCCTTTCATAAAATAACTCACAAAAATGGTTACTATGGTGCCTGGCCAGGGAGGGCGGTTTCAGTCAGTGTGCATCCTCTAACAGTCAGAGCTATTATAACATCATGTTAGCTGTTATTACAGAGACTGCTCTGAAGGGATAACAAAAGTTCAAGAGGAAAGATAAGACCTTGGGTTGAAAGGCAGAATCAAAGTGAGATCAGGCATCCTTCTGGTTTTACATCCACATTACCTTCTGTGAATCCAGGCTCATTTATTGCTTCAGGACTGAGTCATTTACTTGTCTTTTTACGAACCCAGATCTGATAAAGTTGAGACCCTAGGGGTTTCCAGTGGGTGTGCTCGCTGCTCATTCCCATGCTTTATTGCTGGACAATCACTTCATTTTCTTTGAAATATTTTTTCAAGTCCAGATGAAAGCTTTTGAGTTTGGCCATCAGAAAGCCCTCAGATGCATTCTGTTGTAGATTACCTCCTTTTGCAGCGGTGGATGATGCTGGGAAACTGAAGGATTCATTGGCAAGTTATCAGTTCCTTTGTTTTCCTTCACAGGCATTCTTGATTCTCTCACCAGAATCTTTTATTTGTTAATATCGTACTTTACGATACAGCAGAAGATATTTGCAGGTTTAGTAGATGCTCCCAGAAATAAATTTATGGTGTGATTATTTAGCAATGTGTGATTTAAATCTCCTGTGATCATTGGTTCTCATGTTGGTCAAATTATATATTCTTAGATTCAAAAAGGGATTAATCTACTTTGTGTGTGGTGTGTGTGGTGTGTGTGTGTGGTGTGTGTGCACTCAGTCATGTCTGACTCCTTGTGATCCCATGGACTGTAGCCCACCAGGCTCCTCTGTCCATGGAATTCTCCAGGTGAGAGTACTGGAGTGGGTTGCCATTTCCTCCTCCAGGAGATTTTGACCCAGGGATTGAACTCCTATCTCCTGCATTGGCAGGTGGATTCTTTGGCAGGTGGATTCTTTACCTCTGAACCACCGGGGAAGCCAGGCCCTGTTTCCTAGAATACTCTTATTTAGATGCTCGAGGTAGTTGTGAAAAAGTTGCCAAATAACTTTTGGAAATCCTATGTATGCTTTTTCATAACTGGAAATTGTCAATATACATTATCATAAGGAATCTTGTTGAATATCTTTAAGAGTTTTCAAATGTGTTTGACCTTAGACTACTGCCGTTTCCTCAACACATGTTAATATACCTAAGGATAAGTGTACTTTAGGGTGAGGTTCTGGAAAGGTTAAGTGGCGACAATGGGCAGGATCTTCGTTTTTAAATTTTGTGTGAATATCGTGTCACTGTGATGCCTCCGAGGCCTCTTTCAGCTGCCAGTGGTGTGGTTCTAGTGGTTCCTGTATCCTTCCAGGTGTTACATCACACTGGCTCAAGCTCTGGGCATGAGCATGGGGGGTGCCCCCGCTGGTCCTGCAGGAACAGGAAAAACAGAAACGACCAAAGATATGGGACGGTGTCTTGGGAAATACGTCGTGGTTTTCAATTGTTCTGATCAGATGGATTTCCGAGGACTTGGACGGATTTTTAAAGGTGAGGGTTATATTTTTTTATTCGCTGAAAAATGTAAGCTAAGGTGGACTATCTTGTTAAGATTTATTTTTCAACAACTGGCTGCATTTTAGTGTCATTTTCCAACTTTATAAAACTTTTGGAAAAACCCGAATCTTTCCAGTGTTGTGTGGGTCAAATGTCAATATCACTCGCCTTTGTGCTGTTCCTTTATCCCTGCAGATTGGGTGTTTGCATTGCTAAAAAGTGTTACATTGCAAATTATTTCAGGGGCGTTTAATATATGATCTATTTGTTCAACTTTTTGTTTGAACAAATTTAATTCTGGCTTGTCTTGGCAGTTGCATAAGGCTCTTTTTCTTGACTTTCTAATTGGATGTACTAATTGGATTTTTCTATTTAATTTCCCTTCTAAGGACTGGCACAGTCTGGATCCTGGGGTTGTTTTGATGAATTTAACCGTATCGATCTACCAGTTCTCTCCGTTGCAGCCCAGCAGATTTCCATTATTCTGACATGTAAAAAGGAGCATAAAAACTCTTTTATTTTTACTGATGGAGATAATGTAACTATGAACCCTGAATTTGGGCTTTTTCTAACCATGGTAAGGAACCATAAGAAGAGCTACTGAGCTTCAGCCTTCTGATCACAGTTTTCATGTCTCTCCCTTGTCCTGTCATTTATTTTCCATGAATGGGGATTCGGAGTGTAATTTTCACTCCTATTTGAAAGCCTTTGGTGATAAACAGAACTCATATTAATAACTCATGACTTAGTCTCTCCAGTTAAAAGGAGAGTGAGATATGTAAATGAATTTTCCAGCTGTCATTCCAGATTTGCTGTATGTGCATAATGAATCTTTTAATATTATGCTGATGTATTGCACTTGTTACCCCATGATTGTATCATTCATCCTTCGGTTTTATTTTCTGTACAGAATCCTGGCTACGCTGGGCGGCAGGAACTCCCCGAAAACTTGAAGATTAACTTCCGCTCCGTGGCCATGATGGTCCCTGACCGGCAGATTATCATCAGGGTGAAGCTGGCCAGTTGTGGCTTTATTGACAACATTGTTTTGGCCAGGAAGTTTTTCACACTCTACAAGTTGTGTGAAGAACAGCTTTCTAAGCAGGTGTGAGATTCTGAAGGTCCCTATGTATTTAGGCTGGAGAAGGCAATGGCACCCCATTCCAGTACTCTTGCCTGGAAAATCCCATGGACGGAGGAGCCTGGTAGGCTCCAGTCCATGGGGTCGCTAAGAGTTGGGTATGACTGAGTGATGAACATTTTTATTCTGTTCTGGAGAGGGTATGGAGAAAAAGGAAGCTTCTTATGTTGTTTGTGGGAATGTAAGTTGGTGCAGCCACTGTGGAAAACAGTATGGAGATTCCTCAGAAAACTAAAACTAGAATTTCTATGTGATCCAGCAATCCCACTCCTGGGCATACATTCATAATTTGAAAAGATACGTGTACCCCAATGTTCATTGTAGCACTATTTACAGTAGCCAAGGCATGGGAGCAAACTAAATGTGCATTCACAGAGGAATGGAGAAATATGTAGTGTACATATATATATATATATATATATATATATAATGCAATATTTGTTGTTGTTCAGTTGCCCAGTTGTGTCCCACTCTTTGCGACCCCATGGACTGCAGCACACCAGGCTTCCCGGTCCTTTCCCATCTCCCGGAGTTTGCTCAAATTCATGTCCATTGAGTTGGTGATGCCATCCAACCATCTCATCCTCTGTTGTCCCCTTCTCCTCCTGCCTTCAATTTTTCCCAGCATCAGGGTCTTTTCCAATGAGTTGGCTCTTTGCATCAGGTGACCAAAGTATTGGAGTTTCATCATCAGTCCTTCCAATGAATATTCAGGGCTGATTTCCTTCAGGATTGACTGGTTTGATCTCCTTGCTGCCAAGGGACTCTCAAGAGTCTTCTCAAGGACCGCAGTTTGAAAGTATCAATTCTTCGACACTCAGCCTTTTTTATTGTCCAGCTCTGACATCTGTACATGACTACTGGAAAAACCATAGCTTTGACTATATGGACCTTTGTTGGCAAAGTAAAATCTCTGCTTTTTAATGTGCTGTCTAGTTTTGTCATTGCTTTTCTTCCAAGGAGCAAACATCTTTTAATTTCATGGTGCAGTCACTGTCCACAGTGAGTTTGGAGCACCCCCAAAATAAAGTCTGTCACTGTTTCCATTGTTTCTCCATCTATTTGCCATGAATTGATGGGACAGGATGCCATCATCTTTGTTTTTTGAATGTTGAGTTTTAAGCTAGCTTTTTCACTCTCCACTTTAATCTTCATCAAGAGGCTTTAGTTCCTATTGCTTTCTGCCATAAGGGTGGTATCATCTGCATATCTGAGGTTATTGATATTTCTCCTGGAAATCTTGATTCCAGCTTGTGCTTCATCCAGCCTGGCATTTTGCATGATGTACTCTGCATAGAAGTTAAATAAGCAAAGTGATAATATATAGCCTTGACATACTTTTTCCCCAATTTGGAACCAGTCTATTTTTCCATGTCCGATTCTAACTGTTGCTTCTTGACCTGCATACAGGTTTCATAGGAGGCAGGTAAGGTAGTCTGGTATTCCCATCTCTTTAAGAATTTTCCACAGTTTGTGGTGATCTACACAGGCAAAGGCTTTAGCCTAGTCAATGAAGATGTTGAGTCATAAAAAAGAATGAAATAATGTCATTCATAGCAACGTGGATGGACATAGAGATGACTGTACCAAGTTAGGTCAGAGAGAGAAAGACAAAACCATATGATATCACTTATATGTGGAATCTAAAAAATTATACAAATGAACAAATTTATAAGGCAGAAACAGACTTAACAGACATAGAAAACAAATTTATGGTAATTAAAAGGGAACAGTGGGGGGAAGGATACCTTAAGAGTTTGGAATTAACATATATACATACTACTATATAGAAAAATAGATAACAAATAAGGACCTGCTGTATAGCACAGGGAACCCTACTCAATATTCTGTAATAACCTATATGGGAAAAGAATCTGAAAAAGAATAGATACATGTATATATGTAAAACTGAATTACTTTGCTGGATACCTGAAACTAACACAATATTGTAAATCAACTATACTCCACTATAAAATAAAAATTAAAAAAACAAGAAAATTGTAGACTGGGGTTGTTGAGAAAGTAGCTCCTGGTACAAAGTAGAAAATGGTATCATTGCAAAAATGATTTTTCATGTATAGTTTTATTAAGCACATTTGAAGAAATTAATATTTATAGCCTAGAGATGAAGTGAATACTATCTGAATTGATTTAAGAGACAAAGAAATATGCATATTGTTGTTTGCTCTTTATCCCACCTATACATTTATCATAAAGTGTTGTGTGTCCTCATGGTTTTGAGGAACCTCTAATTCAAACTTCTTTGAATCTAAATTATTGCTTACACCCACAGATTCAGCTAAATTCAATTCTCACTCAAAACACCCTTAGTTTCTTTTGCTTGTGCTCAGCCACTCAATCATGTCCAACTCTTTGCAACACTGTGGACTGTAGCCCACCAGACTCCTTTGTCCATGGGACTTCTTAGGCAAGAATACTGGAGTTGGTTGCCATTTCCTACTCCAGCAGATCTTTCCAACCCAGGGATCTAACCTGAGTCTCCTGCATTGTAAAGTGGATTCTTTACTCTTGTGCCACCTGGGAAGTCCCCTTTACTCTGTCTTCTACTTTCTGTGCTGTATCTTGTATGTAGAAAAACTCCCACATCACTAACTCCTGCCCTGTCCTCTAATTTCACATCTGTTTCCTTCATTCCTATTGCCCTTGTTCACAAGGTCATTGGGAAATGATACAAGTCCATGTATACAAAACAATTAGCCCTTGATCAACAGCCTGTGAATCTTGCTTCATGCCCGCAGATTTAACTAAGTCTTATTATGGAAAACTTTCCTTAATTAATTCCACCCACCAACAATTTTAAGTCATTGTTACTTTTATGCAAGCTTGCTTATGTTTCTTTTTTTTTCCTTGTAACATATTTTTATTTTTTTAAAAGACAGAGATATTTATTTATTTTTTTATGCTTCTTAGCTTTATTTATTTATTATTTTTTTACTTTACAATATTGTATTGGTTTTGCCATATATCAACATGAATCTGCCACAGGTATACACGTGTTCCCCATCCTGAAGCCTCCTCCCACCTCCCTCCCCATACCATCCCTCTGGGTCATCCCAGTGCACCAGCCCCAAGCTTCTTGTATCTTGCATCAAACCTGGACTGGCGATTCATTTCTTATACGATATTATACATGTTTTAATGCCATTCTCCCAAATCATCCCCCCCTCCAGAGTCCAAAAGACTGTTCTATACATCTGTGTCTCTTTTGCTGTCTCTCATACAGGGTTGTTGTTACCGTCTTTCTAAATTCCATATATATGCGTTAGTATACTGTATTGGTGTTTTTCTTTCTGGCTTACTTCACTCTGTATAATAGGCTCCAGTTTTGTTTCTTTTATTGAGGATTAGAACTTAAACTCTTTGAAGGCAGGAGATCAATCTGAGTATTTTTATGTGCCCTATCCATCAGATGATTGGTATTAAGTGATGCAACCAGCTTCCAATTAGCAGATAATGTTTTTTTCTGTAGGTTTTTATAAATTATGATTAAAAATACAGTCATTAAAGGCAAAAGGCGAAGGGGGCAGCAGAGGATGAGGTGGTTAGATAGCATCACTGGCTCAATGGGCATGAATGTGAGCAAACTCCAGGAGACAGTGGAGGACAGAGAAGCCTGGTGTGCTCCAGGCCATTAACAACTGAATAACAATAAAAAATGTAACATTTTTATAGCTTATCATCCTAACCATTTTTGAGTGTACATTTCAGTAGTGTTGTGAAACAGACCTCCATAGCTTTTTTCTCTTGCAAAATGGAAACTCTATACCCATTAAAAAACTCCGCTCTCTCCTTCCCTGGTAACCACCAATGAACTTTCTGTTTCTATGTATTTGACTACTTTAGATATCTTATACAAATGGAACTGCATGGTATTTGTCTTTTTGTGACTGGTTTATTTAACTTAGTATAATGTCCTCAAGTTTCATTCATGGTATAGCATGTGATAGTACTTGCTTCCTTTTTATGATTGAATATCATTCCAGTTTCTGTATATGCCACATTTTGTTTATCCATTCATCTGTCGATGGGCCTTTGGGCTGCTCCCACCTCTTGGCTGTTGTGAATAGTGTTGCTATGAACATGGGTGTGCAAATATCTTTTTGAGACTCTGCTTTCAACTCTTTGGGATATAGTCCCTCAAGTGGGGTTGCTGGATCCTATGGTGGTTCTATTTAAAAAAGTTTTGAGGAATTGCCAGAGATACTGTTTCCTATGGTGGTTGGAGAATTGGTTTTTAATTATTTGCTTTATATGTGCTAAAATTTTGGGTGATTGAACTTTTATAAATATATGTCAAGAGGTCAACAAAGCTGACCTCTTGACATATATTTATAAAAGTTCAATAAGCCCCAACAAAGCTGGGGGCTTGGCTTTCTAATTTGTCCTTATTGTTACTCCCTTTCGTCCCTGGTGGCTCAGATGGTAAAAGCATCTGCTTGCAACGTGGGAGACCCGGGTTCGATCCCTGGGTGGGGAAGATCCCCTGGAGAAGGACATGGCAACCCACTCCAGTACTCTTGCCTGGAAAATTCCATGGATGGAGGAGCCTCATAGGCTACAGTCCATAGGGTCACAAAGGGTCGGACACAACTGAACAACTTCACTCACTGACTTGGGTAATCCTGGAATTTACCTACTTTTTTTTTTTTTTTCTCTTTGATATTCCTATCTTTTAATCTTATATGATGGTCATGAGTGAGGTCACAGTTTAATTCTGGTTCGAAATTTTAGTTTTTGAGATATGAGGACATTTTCTTGTGGATAATTGGCTTAAGAAGGGCTCAAGGTAACCTGTATTTTCCATGAGGAAGTTTACTCCTTTCTCCCTGTCAAGATCTGTCTATTATCAATAGTTTTCAGATCTAAGGGCTTAAATTAGTGATGACACAGGGGAGTGGGCTTTTCTGGGTATTCTCCACTTCCTAAAAAGAAAAAGTTATTGATAAAAAAGATTTATTGCTCTACTATCTGTACACGTGTTCAAAAGGAAAATCAGCATTTATTCATTATGCATCTGTTAAATTTGTACAGTTGCCATGGGTAACTTAATTTTGAAAATAAGCCCAGTGTTCTTCATATTCTTCAGGTCCATTATGACTTTGGTCTGCGTAATATTCTGTCAGTTCTGCGAACCCTGGGAGCAGCCAAGAGAGCCAGCCCCACAGATACGGAGTCCACGATCGTCATGCGTGTGCTGCGAGATATGAATCTTTCCAAACTGGTGAGGTTCACAGATGGAGCTGTTCCACCCGCTTAAATTTCAGTTTAAGCGCAAATGAGATTTAGAAATATTTATTTAAAGATCTCATTTAAAATGCTTAATTATCAGATGAAGCACTTTAAATTTCATAGAGCATGACTTTAAATTACATTTTTTCAGAAGTAATTTCTGTGGCGGCTCATATCTAGTCTAACATGTCTATTCCAATAGAATGAAAATGGATTAAAAAAAATCTACGTCTTAAGTTTCCAGATACCTTGAAATTTTTGAGTTTTAGAGCTATAATCCCACCTTTTTTAAAGTAGACTTTGGCAGGAAATTGTATGTAAGATTTTGCAAGTGTGTAGAATTTCACATTCTTTGATTTCACAGTTGAGACTGATAATCAATCATCTGGTTATCAGTGAATCTATATACAGTGAATCTATATCTATACTGACGATATATTTTTTCATAGTAAAAGTATGAATTAAACGAATTTCATTTCATGAATTTGCTGCTGTGTTTCATTTGAAGAATTCTTTTTCATTTAAATAAGAAATTATAGGTTATGTAGTAACTCCCTAAACTGGTTATTTTACAGAAAGTTGTCACATAGGCAGTATTTTCTTTCCTTCTATTTTCTTATTTTTTCCCTCTTCTTCTCTACCTTTCCTCCCTTTTAAAAACTAATTTTTAATGCATGGGAAACATGATGAAAATATCTCTCAACTTCAGTGGCGGTATTTTATTTATTACTGGCTGTGATAAAGTAATCTGAGATGTATTACTCATTTTCAGTTTGCCTAATATTGCTGTGCTTGTGCCAAAAGAGTTGGTCTGATTTCTCTTCTTTTCTTTTTGAGATTGATGAGGATGAACCTTTATTTTTGAGTTTGATTGAAGATCTCTTCCCAAATATTCTTCTGGACAAGGCGGGTTACCCTGAATTGGAAATGGCAATTAGTAGACAGGTAACATGTTTCACAGGACATCAAGCTATGTGTTCCTTTCATCCGAATTTCATGAGAATCAAGTGGAGCTGGTGTGGTCTAAATCTACAGATTCTGAGAACAACACCAAGGCTGTGACTACAGTTTTAAGAGAAGCCATTACACACCATTAATAGAATTTTTCCTGCCAGGGGGTCTCGCTCAGCTACCGTTAGCCATGTGCTAGTGACACTGTTACTGACGGAGACCGTTCCACACCAGATTCCCAGTGAAAAGTGCTGGGTCAGCATGGGCTGGGGCCGGGGGTGCGGCCTGCTGCCTTACCTGTGCTAGGCTTGGTTCTCTCCGCAACCCTGGTGTTTGTTTATCCTGTTGCTTTGGTGTCCTGACTCCTGTACTGAGAGTCATTTGGAGTGATCTCAGGTGGCTCCTTCGCTGTCCATCTTTTCCCCCAGGCCAAGGATCACTTGTGACTTCTTCCTTGGGCTTTGGGGGATCCATCATGTTAAGTGTATCATGAGGTGTTTGGCTTTTCCATGATACTTCGTGCAGCTTAAACTTTTTATCATCTTCCTATGCTGTGCTATGCCAAGTGGCTTCAGTCGTCTCTGACTCTTTGTGACTCTATGGACTGTAGCCCACCAGGCTTTTCTGTCCATGGGATTCCAGCCCGATACTGGAGTGGGTTGCCATGGTCACCTCCAGGCGATCTTATCCCCCCAGGGATCGAAACCAAGTCCCTTACATCTGCATTGGCAGGTGGGTTCTTTACCACTAGCACCTCCTGAGAAGCCCTATAATCTTCCTAGTGATGGAAATGAATCATGAAAATCTTGTGCCTCAATTTCCTTTCCTATGAAAAAGCGTTTGGAAAAAAAAGTTTTATAGAAATAGTGACTAGCTCATATTTATAAAATGCATTTCAATTCTTTGAATGTATTTGTAATAAAAATTAAATATTTTTAAGTATTAAATATTGTAAGTATTTTAGGGAGACTTTCCTAAAAGTCAGGGAGACTTTAAAGTCAGTGTATAAAAATCTTTATCTCCCAATCAGGTAAAAGTGATAATTCATTTTGCAAATGGCTTCTTCATCATATGGCCAACTTAATTGTAGCATTGCCTAAAAATGCTAAGTATAAGCTAATTTATAAAGTGACTTACATTTGTAATTTGTAGCATATGAGAAATATGAAGAGTCAATAGATAGCATAAAATAATACATAAATACTATCCAAAAGTTATTTAAGTAAAAATAAAAGCATCATTTATAGTGAATTTAAGCAAAGCATGATGGTTAGGAGCATGAACCATAGGGCTGAATCTTGGGGTCAGATCCTTACTCCATAACTTTACAATGAATAATCTTGGGTAAATTACTTAGATTCTTTGTGTCTCAGTTTTCTTATCTGTAAAATTAAGATATCATTTGTATTAAGCTCATAGAAGTTTAAATTTAGAAGAGTGGTTCACTGAGTAGCTTCCATACATCTGTTTGATAGATGAAAACTATCCATTAGATTTACAAAGATGGCTTGGCAGTTGTATGGAATTTCAGTCAACTTGGTATGCTTGAAATGATCTTTTTATACTAAATAGTATCTTCTAAATTAAACATCTAAAATAATTTTGCTATTTGAGCCTTTGTTCTTAAGTTGTTCCTAATGTGTACATTCATGTAAATATAAGTGTTTGTAATTCCCTAAGTCAGATATGGATTAGGTTGGGATATCATTTTGATTATGTTCAGCCTGCTTTTTGTCTAGGTGTATATATTTTTTATTGTAGTAAAACTCATTGCTTAAATGTACCTTTTAAACTATTTTTTAAGTGTAGAGCTCAGTGGTACTAAATACATTCATTGTACTGTGCAAACATCACTACTGTTTGCCTTGAGAACTTTTTCCATCTTTCCAAACTGTCACATCCATATGTATTAATAATAACTCCCCATGCCTTTAACCTTGCTCCATGTCTGTACTTATTTTGAACACAACGATAAGTCCTGATAGCTGTTTATGTGGGGATTTTGTTTTGTTTTCAGGTTGAAGAAGCTGGTTTAATCAACCATCCTCCTTGGAAACTGAAAGTCATCCAGCTGTTTGAAACACAGAGAGTGCGGCACGGAATGATGACCCTAGGGCCAAGTGGGGCAGGGAAGACCACCTGCATCCATACCTTGATGAGAGCCCTGACAGGTAAGGGGACAGTCAAGCCTCACCACCCTGGGACAATTTTGTGACATGTGAATGCTCCGAGAGGAATGCAAATATAGATGCATATTAACATATTTTTATAGGAGGAGACCTCTTAGAGAAGGAAATGGCAACCCACTCCCATATTCTTGTCTGGGAACTCCCATGGACAGAGGAGCCTGGTGGGCCATAGTCCATGGGGTTGCAAAGAGTCAGAGATGACTGAGCATGCACGCAACAATATTAGAGTTGAATAGCATGGGGTCGCAAAAGAGTCAGACACGACTTAGCTACTAAACAGCAGCAGCAGCATGTAAGATACAACTTTTTTGAATATTGGATATGTTTTAGAGGTAACACAGTACATTAATAGACCAGAGGAGAAAAAAATTTTTTTCCAGCTTATATTTTAAATTAAAAAAATTTTTTTAAATTTGATTGTGCTGCATGGCATGTGGGATCTTAGTTTCCTAATCAGGGATCAAACTGTGCTCCCTGCATTGGAAGCACAGAGTCCTAACCACTGGACTGCCAGGGAACCCCCATTTTCAGCTTTATTCAAATATTATTTTGACACATATATAAGTTTAAGGTGTGCAGTGTGCTGATTTGATCCATATATATGTTGCAAAATTATTGTCACCATAGCATTAGTTACCACCTCCATCATATCACATAATAACCATTTCTTTTTTGTGATGACAGCATTTAAGATTTATTGATAGTTTCTTAGAAATATTTGAATATTTGTATGATACAGTATTATTAGCTATAATCACCATGCTGATACATTAGGTGCCCAAACTTGCTAATTTTATAACTAGCATTTTGTACCCTTTTCCAATATCTCTCCATGCCCCATCTCCATCCCTTGTAACTACAATTCCACAATCCGTTTCTCTGTTGTTGTTGTTCAGTCACTAAGTCATGTCCAACTCTTTGTGACCCCATGGACTACACAGGTTTCCCTCTCCTTCACTATCTCTGGGATTCCCTAATAGCTCAGTTGGTAAAGAATCTGCCTGCAATGCAGGAGACCCTGGTTAGATTTCTAGGTTGGGAAGATCTGCTGGAGAAGGGATAGGCTACCTACTCCAGTATTCTTGGGCTTCCCTGTGACTCAGCTGGTAAAGAATCCGCCTGCAATGTGGGAGACATGGGTTCCATCCTTGGGTTGGGAAAATCCCCTGGAGAAGGGAAAGGCTACCCACTCCAGTATTCTGGCCTGGAGAATTCCATGGACTGTATAGTCCATGGAGTCGCAAAGAGTCAGACAGCACAGAGCGACTTTCACTTTCACTATCTCCTGGAGCTTGCTCAAACTCATGTTCATTGAGTCGGTGATGCATCCAGCCATCTCATCCTCTGTTGTCCCCTTCTCCTCCTGCCTCCAATCTTTCCCAGCATCAGCATCTTTTCCAAAGAGTCATCTCTTTGCATCAGGTAGCCAAAGTATTGGAGCTTCTGCTGAAGCTGTTTCTCTGAGCTTGACTTTTTAGATGCCACATATAAGTGATACCACACAGTATCTGTCTTTCTGTGTCTGAATTATTTCATTTAGCATGATATCCTCAAAGTCCATCCATGTTTTCACAAATGGCAGGATGTTCTTATATTTTGTGGATGAACAATATTCCATTGCATATGTGTGCCACATCTTCTTTATTCATTCATTCATGGGCAGACACAAGATTATTTCTGTATCTTGGATTTTCTGAATTATGCATTTTTTTTAAAGTGATTTCATGGACTGTGTTATATGTTTTCCATATGTTATGCCATTTAGTTTTCAAAATGATCTTGAGATGTGACTACTGTTATCTCCATTTTGGACAAAAAGTCAAGATTCAACTTTAGAAATACTCAACATCAAAAAGATGGTAAATAATGAGACTCTAAGTTAAGGTCAGAGCCCATTAAGGTAAAACCCAGAATTTTCCCAGCATACCATACCATTTTGCAATTATGACTTAATATAAGATGCTCCAGTACTCTTGCCAGGAAAATCCCATGAGCAGAGGAGCCTGGTAGGCTGCAGTCCATGGGGTCGCTAAGAGTCGGACATGGCTGAGCGACTTCACTTTCGCTTTTCACTTTCATACATTGGAGAAGGAAATGGCAACCCACTCCAGTGTTCTTGCCTGGGGAACCTCAGGGACGGGGGAGCCTGGTGGGCTGCCGTCTATGGGGTTGCACGGAGTCAGACACGACTGAAGCAACTTAGCAGCAGCAGCAGCAAGATGCTTAATATATGACATAAGATCCAGGTCTCCCACATTGTGGGTGGATTCTTTACCAGCTGAACCACCAAGGAAGCCCAAGAAGACTGGAGTGGGTAGCCTATCCCTTCTCCAGGAGACCTTCCCAACCCAGGAATCAAACTGGGGTCTTCTGCATTGCAGGCAGATTCTTCACCAGCTGAGCTACCAGGGAAGCCCCAATATAAGATGCTATTGCTAAGTCACTTCAGTCGTGTCCGACTCTGTGCAACCCCATAGATGGCAGCCCACCAGGCTTCCCCATCCCTGGGATTCTCCAGGCAAGAACACTGGAGTGGGTTGCCGTTTCCTTCTCCAATGCATGAAAGAGAAAAGTGAAAGTGAAGTCAGTCAGTTGTGTCCGACCCTCAGCGACCCCATGGACTACAGCCTTCCAGGCTCCTCCATCCATGGGATTTTCCAGGCAAGAGTACTGGAGTGGGGTGCCATTGCCTTCTCCGATATAAGATGCTACCTCTCAATAAATATAATTCCAAACCTGATTCTTAAATTCTATGTGCTGAAAAACCACCCTCACTGTAAACTAATTTCCTGCCCCAAATCAGATATTTTTCTTGAGAAGTGAAATCAGTGCACTTAATTTCCAGATGTCCCTAAGCCTTATATCTAAGCCCCTAACCCAGGGTCATCTAAGCATAATGGCTATTGCCTTGTTCACAATTATCCTTGTATTCTCTCGTTCTTATGAAACATTGATGACTTTCTTCTTAAAAGTATTGGCAACAATGGTCATGGCAGATAAGTTCCAAAATTTCACAGAACTTTGGCTGTTAGAATGCACCATGCATTGTCCCACAGGGAAAAGCTGCTTGGCTGGGTTTCTGGTCAGCTTTTGGAGCTTCAGTGCACTGATATTGGTTGCTAGTGATGGTGTGTATTTGTTCTAGGGTCCTGCACATGTTGGATTTAGTCTGTTTCCTCAACCATAGGATGAAGTGAATTCTGTACAATAGGACTGTATGTGGGGGTCATCACACTGAGACAGGATTATACTCTCAGCCAGCACCTACCTCCACTAAAACTGAGATTTCACACCTGCAGGACTTTGTCATGTAATTTTCATGTGTGCTATTAAAATTCTGTTTGGGGATCTTTATATAGCATTAAAATGATGTATTCCCTCTCTTAAACTATGCTTAATAATACTTTTGTTGGTATGAAGCTGCCTTCTCTTAATAAACTACAAATGTGCTGGGTACAGTTACCTGAGCAAAATGAGTTGGGGTGGTGGTGGTTTAGTTGTGTCTGATTCTTGCATTCCCAGAGTGGGTAGCCCACCAGACTCCTCTGTCCATGGGATTTCCCAGACAAGAGTATTGAAGTGGGTTGCCATTTCCTTCTTCAGGGGATCTTCCTGACCCATGGATTGAACCTGGGTCTCCTGCATTGTGGGCAAATTCTTTACCAACTGAGCCACCTGGGAAGCCCCAGTGTCTTAAAATGAGTACTAAATATTAAATGACATAGATATATTATGTATAATATATCTAAACTATGTACTCAATCAATATGGCATCACTGGCTTTGGAGAAGTTCTCTGCAAAAATGAATAAATTATTAGACTACTTGCTGTTTATTGACTCGTTCTTGGTTTTAGTTTGCAATACTTTGGTGCGGTCTCAAAACCCCAATGATCTCAGTTTGTTTCCAAGGCAAGGCATTCAACAACACAATAATCCAAATCTATGCCCCAACCACTAATGTTGATGAAGCCAAAGTTGAATAGTTCTACAAAGACCTACAAGACTTTCTAGAACTAACACCAAGCAGGCATGAAAGAAAAATTGCCATGTCTTGAAAGAGTTTACAGTGAAGTGAAGTGTCACAGATAATTAGATCTCAGCATAGAAGATTGGATGTGGGGAAGATGTGGACAGTTATGGTGTGAGCAGAGGCAAAGGAGATCAGAACCTTTCTAAGGAATTCTAGAAAGGCTTACAGAGCAGATGCTACTTCATCTAAGGTTTGAGGGTTAAATAGCAGATGGATAAAAGGTATTCTTAGCAGAATGAATGGGCTGAGTAGACAGAAGGGACTGGTGAAAGCCTGACATACCAGGGGAAGTGCTCTGGTATGGATAAGATGTAATTTGTGTTGTGGGGGTGGGCGAGGGGAGATGCGGAGGGGTAACCAATGCTATTGGTGCCCAGGGCCACCTCCCTTTGACCCTCCCCTGCTACAGATACAACCGTTGGACAGTTTCTCCCCCAAACACCAGTGGTATCTCTGAGTTTGTCAGCCTTATTCCTTTCCAGTTCCTGGGAATTGGCTCAGCCTGGAGGAAGGGATTGGGTGGGATGTTATTTTCCTGAGGCAGCCATACCCTCAACCAATATGGCGGAAAGAGTGGAAGGCAAATGTCCATCTCCTCCTGTCTCCTAGAGGGACACTCCGTCTGTGGCCAGCTCACCAACAAGCTCTTTATTGGCTTTCTCTGCTTCTCTGCTTCACTGTCTTTCACCCAAATTCAAACTCCCAGTTCCCCTGTCTTTATCTCAGGCTTTGCTTCTGGAGGAACTCAAATTTGAAGCAAGGGCACAGCATGAGAAGCTTTATAACTTTAGCTGAACTCTTAGATTTTATCCTGTGGGTGATGGGAAGCCGTAGAGCTGAGGAATGGTGTGATTAGCCCTTTGTGCCATGAAGAGCACAGACTGTGGACAGGAGGGGCCGTCTAGGGTTCTCCATAAGGAGGACCTAAGGAGCGGACAGCAAGAAAAGAATGCTTACTCTGGGGCAGAGTCCAGGAAGGTGGAAAGAATTAAGAAGAATCAGTTTAACTAACATTTGAAAAGTCAAGCATTTTTTTTTCCTTACAGTGCTCGTATAAAAATATTATGGGATTTTAAATGAAAATGATACAATTCAACCTACAACAATAATGGAATAATTTGTGATAGTTTCTCTTATATGAGCAACAGACCAAGTCCAGTTTTCATCTATGCTGCTGTCAGACATCTGAAGAGTTTGCTGGCCTTTTGTAAAGTGTGATTAGATTTTTTTTAAAAAGTTTTGCTAGTCTTATGGATATCATTTATTGAAAAACCTGCATTGTGCCAAAGTTGAGCTTCAGCACTGTAAAATATTGCAAATAATTAACCCTGACTCTTTTTCTGATTTTGGAAAAAGAGAATTATCATTTAATTTTCTAGAAAAGTTTTAATTTAACACCTTGACAGTATGCATATCCATGCTTGTGTGCCTGTGTTTGTCAATCTTTCACATAATATGTGACATTTTAGCCTCTATTTTTATGATTTTGCATTTTAAATCTTAAATTTTTTTATTGAAATATGGTTGATTTACATATTGTATTAGTTTCAGATGTATACAAAGTGATTCCATTGTATATATATTCTTTTCTAGATTCTCCTCCATTATAGGTTATTCAGTTCAATTCAGTCGCTCAGTCGTGTCCAACTCTTTGCGACCCCATGAACCACAGCACGCTAGGCCTTCCTGTCCATCACCAACTCCTGGAGTCCACCCAAACCCATGTCCATAGAGTCAGTGATGCCATCCAACCATCTCATCCTCTGTCGTCCTCTTCTCCTCCTGCCCTTAATCCCTCCCAGCATCAGGGTCTTTTCCAATGAGTCAGCTCTTCTCATCAGGTGGCCAAAGTACTGGAATTTTCAGCTTCAACATCAGTCCCTCCAATGAACACCCAGGACTGATCTCCTTAAGGATGGACTGGTTGTATCTCCTTGCAGTCCAAGGGACTCTCAAGAGTCTTTTCCAACACCACAGTTCAAAAGCATCAATTCTTCAGTGCTCAGCCTTCTTCACAGTCCAACTCTCACATCCATACATGACCACTGGAAAAACCATAGCCTTGACTAGATGGACCTTTGTTGGCAAAGTAATGTCTCTGCTTTTTAATATGCTAAGTTGGTCATAACTTTCCTTCCAAGGAGCAAGCGTCTTTTAATTTCATGGCTGCAATCACCATCTGCAGTGATTTTGGAGCCCAGAAAAATAAAGTCAGCCACTGTGTCCACTGTTTCCCCATCTATTTGCCATGAAGTGATAAGATATTAAATGTAGCTCCTTGTTCTATACAGTAGGTCCTTGTTGATTTTTACATATATGTATAAATATATGTGTATATTTGAATCCTGAACTCTTAATTTATCCCTCCCTGCCCGTCTCCTTTGGTAACCACAAACTTGTTTTATATGTCTCTGAGTCTATTTCTGTTTTTCAAATAAGTTCACTTGTACCATTTTTTAAGATTCCATGTATAATATACTTTAAATCTTTTTATTTGATTTTTTAAAACTTACTATCTATAGTCTCCTATGTACAGAATTCATCTTACTTGAGAATAGTTTCAAAGTTTGAGAGATTTGCATACCTTTTTTGAAGTTGACCACAGAAAAATAATTCTTGATTTTTGTCACATTAATTTAGCTGATTTTTTCCAAATGAGCAAGACCATATCTCAGCAAATGAAAGCTGTTAATGAGGAGAATCAGGCAGTGAATTTCAGATATAAGATTTAAAGTGTGTGCATGCATGCTTCGTCCTTCAATTGTTTCTGACTCTTTATGATCCCATGGACTGTAGCCCACCGGGCTCCTCTGTCCATGGAATTCTGCAGGCAAGAATACTGGAGTGGGTTGCCATTCCCTTATCCAGAAGATCTTCCTGACCCAGGGATCGAACCCAGGTCTCCTGCATTGTAGGCAGATTCTTTACCGTCTGAGCCATCAGGGACCTACGATTTAACCTAGTAGACCAGAAACCAAAAGATTTTGAGCTGTGACATTTGAAGCACTTCCAGATTACATTAATTCCTTCGTCAATTCCAGCATGGTATCATTTCCCCCCCTTTTGTAACATGCAATTTTCTTTTCCAGATGATAAAAAAGTGCTTTGGTCAGTAACATATAATGAGGATAATTATGATAACTTGGGGTGCAGTAAGATATGTATTTTCAATGTAATTTTGTATTTTTCATGTTTTGAATATCTGCTGACAGATAGTACACTGCAAACTGGTGCAGTGTTGCCTAATGATGGTTCATTCTACATGTGAGTTGTTTAAAATCTGGATTTACTTGGTATAGATTGTGGAAAACCACATCGGGAAATGAGGATGAATCCTAAAGCGATTACAGCCCCACAGATGTTCGGTCGGCTTGATGTGGCGACAAATGATTGGACCGATGGGATATTTTCTACTCTTTGGAGGAAAACATTGAGGGCTAAGAAAGGTAGGAGACGAATTACGAGTGTAATTTTTTATTTTTAAATTTTTATTGGAGTAAAGCTGGTTTACCGTTTTGTGTTAGTTTCAGGTGTACAGCAAAGCAAATCAGTTATCCATATACACGTACCAGTTCTTTTTTTAAAAAATTCTTTTCCATATAGGTCATTACAGAGTATTGAGTAGAGCTCCCTGTGCTATACACCAGGTTTTTCTTAGTTATCTATTTTATATATAGCAGTGTGTATGTCCAGCCCAATCTCCCAATGTATCCCTCCTCTCCTCACCTCTGGTAACCATAAGTTTGTTTTCTACATCCATGACTCTAAAGAGAGTATTAGTTTATACTTTTTTTTTTTTTGGTAGCACCACACAGCATGCAAGATCTTAGTTCTCCCACCAAGGATTGAACCTCTATCCCCTGGGGTGAAAGCAAGGAGTTTTAGCCACTGGACCACCATAGACCCTGAATTACAGCTATAATTTTTGACACGTGCTTCTAAATAAAAGCCTTGGTAGCTATTTAAAATTAGTAGGGGACTTCCTGGTAGTCCAGTGGCCAAGAATCCATCTTCCAATGCAGGAAACACGGGTTCGATCCCTCGTTGGGGAACTAAAAACCCACATACCAGAGGGAAATTGAGCTTGTGGGCCACAACAAAGACCTAACACAGCCAAATAAATAAATATTAAAAAGAAGTAAAATTAGTAACATTGTATTTTCTATATAATATCTTATCCAAGACCAAGAAGTCATAAATCAGTATGATATTTGTGAATGTTGAAACACAGAAATGATTGATTAATGTATTTAAAATATCCACCTCCTCCCTTTTTTGGGTTACAAAGGGAATTATTTTCCTTTTGAAAAAATATTTCTATATTCCTGTGATATCTTAGAATGAAATAGCAAAAGTTGTTAAAGAAAACTGATTGTATTAAGTCAAGTGATTTCACCATAACTATTTTCACTGAATATTTAAAAAATGGTACTCATCTCAGTATGGCCTATCTTTAGAAAACCGATTCTCCTGTAAAATCATAGGTGGAAATGAGCTTCTTAGGAAAGAAGATTGTATCAAAAAGAAAGTTTTTGATCATACGTCATTCTCTTTAGATGACATGTGTGTTTGGCTTTAGTTTAAACCAATTCCTTAAAGGCTAGTGGTTCACTCTGAATATTTTCTTACTTAGGGACCCTGCAAACTGAGCCCAGTGGTCCCAGAATATAAGTTCAGATGGAGGAGGTGATGATCAGTTCTCCTGTCACTCCTGAATGAGTAGGAGAAAGCACCGTGAAAGCAATTGCAGGGACACAGGAGGATACAGGAGGAGGGCGGAGACATTTGGGTTCACTTCATGAGTCCATGCCTTGGGAAACAGTGTTCTGTTGAAAAACATTTAAGATGACACCACAGATCTTTCTGAGGGAATGTGATTGATCAACCCAATACCAATGGTGAAAGAGAAAAGAAAATGCTTCATTTCTAGTGTATTAGAAACTGCTGCTGTTTTATGGGAATTAAATACACTTTTGTTTCTGACTTATTCTAGTAATCCTGTGTCACACAGATCCAGTGAGCAAATGTTAACTTAGAGACTAGGCACTCAGAGAGGTGTTTTTTTTTTTTTTTTTTAACTCTTTTAAAAAAGGGCAACATACACTTTTACTTTCACAGGGACTCTGGCGATCGGATCACAATTTTCCTTAAACTGCTAGTTGAATAAGCATAATTAGGATTTTCTAAGCATTTCATTTGACTCAGAGTACGGCATAGTTGTTACAAATAAAAATTAGAACTACAGACTTGGTCATGGTGCTGGTTTGTAAAAGAGAACTAGTGGTTAAAAAATTAAGAGCAACTGTGAAACCGAATACCTAAATTTACAAGGGCATTTCTGTTGGGTGTTCTGCTTATGCTGCTGTCTTTACCTCCAAATATCTCCTGACCTGACGTTTGTTAGTCTTTGTGCCTAGTGTCCCTCAGAAAGTGCTCTGTTGGGGACACTCATAACCTCCACCTTGTCACACACAAGCTGTCGCTTCTCAGTCTAGTCCCACTCTCAGCAGTGTCTGGCACAGCTGATCACTCCTTCAAACTCTTCCACCACTTGACATCATGGGTACCTTCCTCTACTTCTGCTTCACTGAGAGGTTGGCCAGAGGGAGGAACCAGCGTAGGAGACCCTGGTTCAGACCCAGAAGTCTGAACGTTCAAGTGCCTCTGTTCTCAGACTTCTTATCTATACACTTATGATCTGGATGAAACTTACCCAGTCCGTGGCTCTCAATGCCATCTCTAAGCTGATCTCTACATTTTAATCTCTAGTCTTTGAATTCCCAACTCAACTGGTCTATGGGCTGTCTTGTTGAACATCTCAAACTCAGCCTGGGCCAACCGGAATGGATTCCTGAAGCCCTGCCTGTCTTTCTGACATCACTCACATCCCTTTCTGCCTTCTTGTCTTTCTAACTAGGTTTGACTTCCTGTTGTTCCTGGAGCATGATCCCCTTAGCTTCTACCTACTTCAGGACCTTTGCAACTACTATTGCCACTGCCTGAAAAATCCTAGTTCTACATCTCTTCATCACATTATTCTGCTCCAGAAATATTTCATGGACTACTTTATCTAAAATGCCCCACCCTCTTATCCTGCTGAATCTTTCTTACATATTTCTTTGTATATTGCTTTGTCATCTCTACCCCTTAGAAAGCAACCTCTGTGACGGGCAGGATGTTGTCTTTTTTATCACCCTATCTCAGGAACAATGCTGATACAAAGAAGGTGCTCAATGAGCATCTTTTCAGGGAACAAATGACTTTTTGTTTTGATTGTGTGCTTTAAACAGCTGCTACATAAAGAACTGGAAGACCCCTATGCAAAGAAATAAGATAATCATTTAGGTCAAAGCTTTATTTAAAAATTAATTAAAATTACATTGTTATGATATTTCTTCAAGCATAGTAGTTATGTATATATGCATATATGTGTCTGTATGCTCTTCCGCCTGCCCTTGGTGGGATGTTTTAGGGGAGCATATCTGGATAGTTCTTGATGGTCCAGTAGACGCCATCTGGATTGAAAATCTGAATTCCGTTTTGGATGATAACAAAACACTAACCCTTGCCAATGGCGATCGGATTCCCATGGCTCCAAACTGCAAGATTGTTTTTGAACCTCATAACATTGACAACGCTTCGCCTGCTACCGTCTCAAGAAATGGGATGGTTTTCATGAGTTCTTCTATCCTTGATTGGAGCCCTATTCTTGAGGTATGATTGGAATCTTTTTTGGTGTAATTAAAGAGGGAAATAGGTCCTTGAGCCTTCCTTTAGAGTGCGCACTGATTTTCCTGCAGACTTCCTGGTGTAATTGCATTTTAATGCTGATGTTTATGGGAGATCCTTGAATGCTCTTGCGACCTTCAGCCCTGGTTGTCCCTTAAAGATTTCTTCAGTGCTCAGGGTTCTTCAGCTCGGGTTGAGGAATCATTGCAAGGCCTAGGTGAATCAATAATCCTACCACACTGTAAATGAATAAGGAAAATTTAAGCAACCGTCTTAGAATATTAACTTGAAGGAGACAATTTATTAAAATTGTATATAAAGAATTTTTACGAGACTCAATAGTAATAATGTTAGTTTTAAGTTTGCACCTGGAAATAATATTTCAGATAATCTCTGTTTAATTCCTGATAAGGTATATTATTTTATTACTACCAGTATATGTTAGATATATTGATTATGGTAAGATTGTAATTGAATGCCTTGCATACTTATATATTTTACTAAATAAATGCCATAACATAAGGCAGAATGCTTACTAAATGAGCCATCAGTACAATCTTTTTTGACACAGTTGGTCAAATTATTATTTTCATTTGAATAAGTTTTTTGGAGATAATTTTGATTAAAAACTTACGAATACATCTTTTAAATTAGGGGATTATAAAGAAAAGTAATTCTGATGTACAGTTGGATATGTCATTAAAAATACTTCTGAAAATTTCAGATTTCACAATTAAATTATCCATCCTTCAAGGAAAATTTAGAACACGAGTTCTCAACTCTGGCTTTGCAAGAATAATCACCAATGGCATTTCTTTAAAATACAGATAACTGTGTCACATCTCAATCTATCAAATTAGAATCTCTGGGGAGAGAGGTGTTCTAAATGTTTTTTTAAAAGTACCACAGTGGATTCAGGCTTGGTGACCAGGTATACAGCAAACTCCAAGTGAAAATGAATTTGTGATTTTCTCCCAAATACTTCAAATTTACAAAGGTTTTAGAAAATATTTTTACACAATTAGCTAATGAATATTTATAGTTTGCTATTTATGAAATGAGTTTCTATTATATTCTGTCCATGTTGAGGGTGAATAAGACTTTTATATTAATGCTAATTTGCTTACAAATGGTTAGCAAGAAGCAGGACTCATAAATCTCTGACTGGAAATGTTTAGAGGAGGGCAGGGCAGCTCTGAAAAAGTCATTGGAGGGCTGACAATGGAGAAGTTGTGATCATGAGACTCCATGAACCTCTGTGAGTCATGCTGATTACTTGGCTCTGTGTATATTTTCTGCTTCCATCAACTTGAAAGTGCTGTTTTGTTTTTGTCATTGTGCAATCATGTTGAATCCATGAAATTATGGATAACTGAGAATTGCTGTTTTATTGCTTCTGTTCAGAGTCTCTAAGAATGACCTGATTTCTTGATGCCAAGGGAAATTTCCTCATCTGAAGAAAATATTGTTGTGTGTTAAATGGTATTTTGTTCTGAATCACATGCAATTTTCTAATACCGGCTTTCCAACATGACTAAATTCTCCATTTTCCTGAGTATTCTTTGATATTTTTTCTACATTGGTTATTAATTAGATTAGAAGAAGTAAAATTATGATATATCTTTGTCTCCCATTTTGAATAATCTGAGAATGGATTTCCTTTGTTTATCTTTTATTCTTCTTTCTTTTTCTAAATTATTTCCATGTATATGTCTCCTCATTTTCTCCGAGCATATTTTAACCAAGAGCGTAAGACTTTTCCTTTTATCTCGACTTCAAGACCTGAGCTTAGGTGTAGTGTAGCTGAACTTACAGATGCTAGAATCAGACTCTGGACCAGTTTTTTTCCAAATGAATTGGACTTCCCAGGTGGCTCATTGGTAAAGAATCCACCTGTAACGGAGTGGGTTTGATCCCTGGGTTGGGGATGGCCTTGACACCTACAAGCTATGGGATCCTGGGCATGTTACTTAAACTTCTTGGGCCTTAGTTTCCTCATCTGTAGAAGAATAATAACCATCCCTATCTCATAGAATTTTTTTGACATTAAATGAGGTCACACATGAAAGAATTTTATCAAGGCCTGGTACATTACAAGTGCAATATAATCATTAGGTATTATTATTGTTAATTCATATTAAAAAACTCTTGTACCTCAACTGGATCATTTTTCTGGTGTGCCAATAAATTTAATGAATGCATTCATCTGAACACTAACAGGGTTTTCTTAAAAAACGTTTGCCTCAAGAAGCTGAAATTCTTCGTCAGCTGTACACCAAGTCATTTCCAGACCTGTATCGCTTCAGTATTCAGAACTTAGAGCATCAGATGGAGATGCTGGAGGCCTTTGTGGTTCTGCAAAGCATCAACATGCTCCAGGGCCTCATCCCTCCCAAGGTAAATCCCTCAATTTTCTAGAAATTTCTCCCTTGTTAGCTGAGCCACACTTTGCAGAGTGCAAGACTTGAAATTGATCCTTAGAACCATAGGGGGAGGGGAAGGTTTCAATCATGGACTTCACATATTAATGCTGTGTGTGTGTGTGTGTGCATTTCTTTTTTTTTAAACAAAGCAAGCACGGTTTGTATTGATCACTTGGGTTCACAGGTTCACAGTCATCTAAAAGGATTCTAAATTTATTTCAGAAACTTGCTTGATATTCCCAGACATCAGTTCTGAATTTGTTCTCCAGTTTTATTCATCTTTTCCTCCTTGGTTTTTTTTGGGGCGGGGGGGGGGGGTGGCGGGGAGAAAGCTGTTATCCCTTTTAGATCTTTACTGAGATTTTCATTAAGATATCAAAGCCAAGTCTTGGTTTGAGAATGAAGTAATTAAAAGGAAAGTTTCTTGCGCGCACAGGAGCAAGGCGGAGAGGTCACGGCGGAGCACCTAGGCAGACTGTATGTCTTCTCGCTGATGTGGAGCGTGGGGGCGGTGCTGGAACCGGACGGCCGGCGCCGCGTGGAGCAGTGGCTGCGCTCCCGGGAGATGCTGGCCCTGGACCTGCCGCCCCTCGCGGGGCCTGACGACTCCATGTTTGACTATTACGTTGGGTCTGATGGTGAGTCCTTGGCTTCTATCCGTCCATCACATGTGGGACCATTTTTTTTTTTTTTCAAATGTCTACTATTTTACCTTTTAGCTCTCTACCTGCTGCTGCTGCTGCTAAGTCGCTTCAGTCGTGTCCGACTCTGTGCGACCCCATAGGCGGCAGCCCACTAGGCGCCTCTGTCCCTGGGATTCTCCAGGCAAGAACACTGGAGTGGGTTGCCATTTCCTTCTCCAATACATGAAAGTAAAAAGTAAAAGTGAAGTCTCTCAGTCGTGTCCGACTCTTTTAGTGACCCCATGGACTGCAGCCTACCAGGCTCCTCCGTCCTTGGGAGTTTCCAGGAAAGAGTACTGGAGTGGGGTGCCATTGCCTTCTCCAGCTCTCTACCTACCTATTTATTGGTCTATATTTCCAAATGGTAATCAGAACTGTTTGCTGTAAAATTGAAATGGAAATGTTCGTGTGTGTTTGAAAGAGAGCCCATGATTTCTTTTTCATATATTTATTTCAGTTAGGTTCCAAATGTACATTTTCTTGTTGCTAAATGTATTGTGTGCTGAACTTTTAATGAGTTAAAAACAAATTAAAAAAATCCCCAAGTCAGATGCATTTCAGCTATTCATTTGATATAATCAGCAACTTTTGTAAAAATTACAGTGTGAAGTGTATTTTTATCAAATAGGTGTGAATATTCATAAATATGTGTTTATTTATGTGCCTACATATTTATAAAGTACATATATACACATATATGTACTACATTTATATGGAATATTTGTATATGGCATTCTCAGTTCAGTTCAGTTCAGTCGCTCAGTCGTGTCCGACTCTTTGCGACCCCATGAATTGCAGCACGCCAGGCCTCCCTGTCCATCACCAACTCCCGGAGTTCACCAAGACTCACATCCGTCGAGTCAGTGATGCCATCCAGCCATCTCATCCTCTGTCATCCCCTTCTCCTCCTGCCCCCAACCCCTCCCAGCATCAGAGTCTTTTCCAATGAGTCAACTCTTTGCATGAGGTGGCCAAAGTACTGGAGTTTCAGCTTTAGCATCATTCCTTCCAAAGAAATCCCAGGGCTGATCTCCTTTAGAATGGACTGGTTGGATCTCCTTGCAGTCCAAGGGACTCTCAAGAGTCTTCTCCAACAATGTTATTTTTGGTTTTACAATTAGAAAAGTATGTAATGAAAAATGATTTTAGGTACATACTGCTATCACTGTCCTGATTTTTACACACACTTTATGTTATTAAAAACCTCTTGAGCATCTGTTGGATAGCAAAGAGGGATGTCAAACCAGTCAATCCTAAAGGAAATCAGTCATGAGTATTCATTGGAAAAACTGATGCTGAAGCTCCAATACTTTGGCGAAGAGCTGACTCATTGGAAAAGACCCCGATGTTGGGAAAGATTGAAGGCAGGAGGAGAAGGGGACAACAGAGGATGAGATGGCTGAATGGCATCACCAACTCGATAGACATGAGTTTGGGAAAGCTCGGGGAGATGGTCATGGACAGGGAAGCCTGGCGTGCTGCAGTCCACAGGGTTGAAGAGTCAGGCACAACTTATTGACTGAACAACAAGAACATATTTAAAAAGAGAATTCCAAGATAACTCCTCTATTACCACTTTTGAATAGCTCCTTTGGGAATTTTGACTCAGTGAACACATACTTAAATACTTAGATGTCTGAATTTAATGATTTTTATTTTTTGAGGAGCTTTTGGAAGATGGCTTCATGAGATGTCAAAAATGTCTGCTCTTTATAATTAGGAATTAAATTATTAATAGAAATATGAAGATGTAAGTGTTCTCTGTTCATCTCAGGCAAATGGATGCACTGGAACACATGTACTGAGGAATATGTCTATCCATCTAACACCACCCCAGAATATGGCTCCATCCTGGTGCCAAATGTTGACAACGTGAGAACCGACTTCTTAATTAAAACCATTGCTAAACAGGGCAAGGTATGGCACTTTCAGTTTTATTTAAAATGACACATTTGGAAATGTCACTTGAAAACATGGAGCGTCTTGCATTCATTTTATAATGCTTTTTATTGCTGTTTACAATAAATAAAAATATTACCCAAATTAGTATACTATTTCTTTTATTATTCCTCAGTAACAGTATTAGGGACTTTCCAGGTGACTCAGTGGTAAGGAATTCACCTGCCAATGCAGGAGATGCAAGAGACTTGGGTTGGATCCCTGGGTTGGAAGATCCCCTGGAGAAGGAAATGGCAACCCACTCCAGTATTCTTGCCTGGAAAATTCCATGGACAGAGGAGCCCGGTGGGCTACAGTCCATGGGGTTGCAAAGAGTCAGAGATGACTGAGCATGTATGCAACAATATTAGAGTTGAATAGCTTTAATTCATAATTAATTTTTTCATATATATATATATATATATATATATATGGTGAGAGAGACAGACAGAGAGAGAATGTGAGTTTTGACTTGTTTCTCCAAAGAGAAATCCTCTCTTTTAGTTATTGTACTATTTTGCCAGGGCTTCTGTAACAAAATGCCACAGCCTTGTGGCTTAATCAGCGCACATTTCTTTCTGTACGGTTCTGGAGGCTTGAAGTTCAGGATGAAGGTGTTGGCTGGTTTAGTTTTTCTAGGGACCTCTCTTTCCTGGCTTCTGGGTGGCTGTCTTCTCACTGTGTCCTCCCTCGTCTCTGTGTGTGCATGCCTGTTGCTTCTCTGTGTATCACAATGTCTTCTTCTAAGGGTACCCGTTAGACTGATAAGAGCACACCTCAATAGTCTCATTTTAGCATAATCATCTTTTTCAAGAATCTATCTCCAGACACAGTCACCTTCTGAAGTACTGGGAGTTAGGGCGTCCTCATATCCACAGCTGAGCCCATGACAGTCATCTTATTGTATTTCTTTTATTTCTTTCTCAATTTCTACTGTAGGCTGTGCTGTTAATTGGTGAACAAGGAACAGCCAAGACAGTCATAATCAAAGGATTTATGTCGAAATATGATCCTGAAAGCCACGTGATCAAGAGTCTGAACTTTTCTTCTGCAACCACCCCACTGATGTTTCAGGTACTGGCTCTTGGGTGCTGCTGACTGAGCCCAGGTTTATGATGAGCTTTGGAGGCTTAAATCTCATGACTATTCTGATGTACCCACTGAACTTCACCTGCAGTTTCACAGCCATTGTAAATCCTCTACTTATGTTTTCCAGTATCTTTATTATTCAGATTGAAGAGTTCCTGTGACCCCTTAGTTTTGAAAATTCACTAGAATGACTCACAGAATTCAGGAAAATGTTATGTTTATGATTGTGGTTTTATTATAAAAGATATGAATTGGGATCTGACAAAAGAAGAGATGCATAGGAAAAGGTTTGGGAGGGTCTCGAATGTGAACCTTCTTTGTCACAGGATGTATTTACTCTCCAGGCACATCTGTGTACCTCACCAACCAGGATGTCACCTGAGCCTCGGTGAACAGAGCAGAGGTTTTATTAAAGTTTTATTACAGAAGCATGATCAGTTGGCTGTGTGATTGAAGTCAATCTCCAAGCCCCTTCCCCCTGGGAGATGAGCTGATATGACATGGTTTAAAGCCCTAACACTCTAATCATATGGTTAGTCTTTCTGGCATAAGTGGTCTGAAAGACCCACCATTAGTAACAAAGACATCCTTTTTATTCAGGAAATTCCAAGAATTTAGACTCCCACCTAGGGACCAGGACAAAGGCTAGCCACATTCCTTAGTATACGGCAGGGAGTCGGCACATATTTTTACCAGTACCTCTTGGTGGTTTTGGGGCTTCCCAGGTGGCACTAGTGTTAAAGGACCCACCTACCAATGTGGGAGACTCAAGAGACACAGGTTCAGTCCCTGGGTCGGAAAGATCCCCTGGTCGGAAATGGCAACCTACTCCAGTGTTCTTGCCTGGGAAATCGCATGGACAGAGGAGTCTGGTGGGCTACAAAGTCCGTGGGGTCACACTGAGTCAGACATGACTGAGCTGGTATCTTTCTTGGTAATATTTACCCCTCTCAGGTGGTAAAGACCTGTGTTTTATATGTCTATAACATGAAATACTTATTCATTTCCTGGAAAAGGGCACACATAATCTAGAAAACATCCTGTTTATTAATATAAAATTCATAAACCATGTAATAAATTTCTAGAAGCATTACCATACTGAGGTATAATAATCAGAAGAGTAATAAAGCAGATTTTCAAAGTATTAGCATCTCTTCTCTAGGAGTTCAATTGTTGGATTTACAGCTAATAACCTTTAACCCAGATCCTTCCTATCCTTCAGTAAGAAGGGGGTCTCAGCACTTCACTGTTTATTTTTCTGTTCAGAGGCATCTTGGGGTCATCTGCTCTGTTTAGGGCCTGTTTTGACTGCTGAGCATCAGGGCTTCCTAGTAAGCTAGACTCATTAGTTTTAGAAAGCTTTCAATTAGCCCAACTGCTGTAATTAACTTGCTCATGATAATTTTCAGCCATTCATGCTAAACAAGGGGTGATGGAGCTGAGAGCATTTGTCTCCCATTTACTTGGCTCCAAACCAAATTGAAATTGTAGATGAGAAAATAGATATTGTTCATCCCTCTCGTGTTACCACAATGGCACATGTATCAGGGACCCATGTCTGTTGCTGGACAGATTGTTTTCTTCTGAGCTTCCTTTGTTTTCACCATAGGGTCACTTTCACATGTTTTATCCATAGGAGGACAGGCTCTATGTCCTTTTCTGCTAGGGACTGTCCAGTTAACTTCTGTTGTCTCAGATAAATAATGAATAGCATCCGCCTCACTAACCAATGTATGAAATCTGAGCAAAAATTACATGGTCACCCTATTTTTAGCTAAGGAATTCAGTTAGTCTTTGAAGAGAGATGATTCTTTTTCTTTCTCAAACAAATATTAATATTTTTGCAAGCAATTCACACATATCTTTAAAAATGTGAGTAATACAGAAAATAAGAAGAAAGTGAAAATTTCTTGAGGGAATTTCTGAAAAGATTTGTTTCTTTAAAAAATAATCTTAAAGTGTTTTGAATGCAACAGCCATCTTATAAATGCTGACATAGCAATAAGTTTTGGTTTTTAAAAATGAGAATTCTAGGGCTTCCCTGGTGGTTCAGTGGTTAGGAGAGTGCCTTGCTATGCAGGGGAAAGTGAAAGTTGCTCAGTCGTACTGACTCTTTGCGACCCTATGGACTATACAATCCATGGGAGTTTCCTGGTCAGAATACTGGAGTGGGTTGCCGTTCCCTTCTCCAGGGGATCTTCCCAACCCAGGGATCAAACCCAGGTCTCCTGCATTGGAGGTGGATTCTTTACCAGCTGAGCCACCATTCACTGGACACCAGTTCAATCCCTGGTCTGGGAAGACCCCACATGTTGCTTAGAATGGCTTTCCTCAACTCCATGCCTGTCTATCTGGATGACTGACCATCTGGTTTTTATGGCTAAAATGGCACTGTCCAACTGGGGTTCACCCAAACATCCCATGTGTGTGTGAGCTGGACAGACTACAAGGTCAGAATCTTTGTTTTGGTGCCACTGCTGGCTTAAGGTGATGTCATCATGACTATCATTCTGCTATTTCAGAGTCAAGTTGTTGTCTATTCTTAGAGAACAGCATACATCCCATAGTCCAGGCCCTTCCTAGAGATTTCAACTTTTTACCAATAAGCCAGGTTGAAAGAAGTGATTTTTATGGGCGATCATCCATCTAAGTCAATATTTTACAAATTGTGTTTGATTAATACTAATCTTGGGGTTTCCCTAGTCACTCAGTGGTAAAGAATTCACCTGCTAATGCAGGAGATTCAGGTTTGATCCCTGGGTCAGGAAGCTACCCCAGAGAGGGAAACTGCAACCCAATCCAGTATGCTTGCCTGGGAAGTACCATGGACAGAGGAACCTGGCAGGCTACAATCCATGGGGTTGCAAAAAATCGGACACAGCTTAGAGACTAGACAACAACAATACTAATTCTGAGAGTTTTATTTATTTATTTTTTGGCTCATAAATGGATACTTTAGGGATGTAAATAAGAATCTCTTAATGAGCACTGTAAATCAGTCTGAGAGGAGCATTATTTTATGGTATGTGTTTTTTTTTGTTGTTGTTGTTGTTGTTAACTGAATATGAATGAATGAAGACCATGATGGGCAGGAACAAAGACTGAAAAGGCATATTTAGAAACGAGTCTGGAGAAGTGAGCAGGGAGCATCATGGTGTTCCTTGTAAGCCACTAATAAGGAATCATGGGGATACTGAGCAGGATTGCATCACCACTTAGAAAGTTCATTCTGGCTGCTAATGGGAAAGATAGGGCTGTATTCAGAGAGACTCAAGAGGAGATGGTTATAGGATGCATTCAAATTGGGGCTGAGAAGCAGAACGGACAGGACTTGTTTTTGATTGAGTGGATATTGTTGGAAGAGAGGGATAGGAGAGAGAGGAAAAAATTAAAGATGACTCCCGAGTTTCTTATCTTTATTGATCTATGTGTCAAATATTTACTGATAAATATATCATACCAGACACCTTTATAGACACCCAGGAGGCAGTGATGAATAAGATAAACAAGGTGCCTGCACTCCTTTTATTCTAGTGGATGAGACAGACAATATTCCAGTAAATGAATATACCCATTTGATTTTATTAACTGGACTGGGCTTTTATATCACCAGAAGGATGGATGAAGTGGGACAGTAGGTCAAGGAGACCAGGGATTAGGTGGATGGCACAATATTGCAAATATGTTCAGTAACTGATTTCTTTGGGAAACAGCAGAGTCTAGACAAAATTGTAAATCATTCACTAGAGACATTGTCTATAACTTATAAAAAAGTTTCCAGGCCTGACTGGGGGCAGGGTGAGTAATTTACAAGGCTGTGACATTCACTCATTCATATGAGAAAAACAAACAACTGATTTAGAGCATATCATTGTCCAGAGAGGAGGAGATACAGTAAAAAGCAATATTTAAATTATAATAGAACTTAACCACTTTGGAGGGGCTTCCTAGGTGGTGCTAGTGGTAAAGAACCCACCTGCCAATGCAGGAGATGTAAGACGCTTGGGTTCGATCCCAGGGTCGAGAAGATCCCCTGGAGGAAGGCATGGTAACCCACCCACTGTAGTCCATCAGGCTCCTTTGTCCAAGGAGAATTTCATGGACAGAGGAGCCTGGTGGGTTACAGTCCAGGGCTCACAGAGTTGGACATGACTGAGTGACTAACAAACATATATCCCTTCTTTATTGGATTTCCTTCCCATTTAGGTCACCACAGAGCACTGAGTAGAGTTCTCTGTGCTATACAGTAGGTTCTCATTAGCTATCCATTTTATACACAGTCGTGTATATATGTCAGTCCCAATCTCCCAACTCATCCCATCTCCCCTTTCCGCATTGGTATCTGTACATTTGTTCTCTACAGAGATGCTTCCGTTTATTCCTACAGATTTAGTTTTGTCTTTTGGTGCCTACGTGGATGATACTATCCCAACCTCCATTATACAAAGGGTCCAGCCCTGCTCAGAATCTCCTTATAATCAGAGCCAAAGCTAAACAAGGGGACTTCCCTGGTGGTCAGTCCAGCGATGAGGAATCCCCCTTCCAATGCAGGGGACACGGGTGCAATCCCTGGTCATGGAACTAAGATCCCATATTCTCTGGGGCAACTAAGCCCATGTGCTCTAACTACTGACCCTGCGCTCTAGAGTCCACACTCCACAACTAGAAAAAGCCTGCCATTCACAACGAAGAGCCTGCTCACAATGAAGACCCAGTGCAACCAAAAAAAAAAAAAAAAAGCTAAACAGGGCTACTGTCCAAGAGGCTTCTCAGATCTGTGCTCTGAGCTCCACAGGCTTCCATGATCTGAAGACCGTTGTCTCCTCATTCAGAAGTCTGCCCACTGGTGTCTGTGCGTGCTCAGTCGCTTCAGTCGTGTCTGACTCTTTGCGACCCCATGGGCTGTAGCCCTCCAGGCTCCTCTGCCCATGGGATTCCCCAGGCAGGAATACTGGAGTGGAGAATACTGCCATTTCCTCCTCCAAACTGGTATCTGTAGCCTGACATGATCTGTTTTGGGGCAGATGCAGTCACACTAAATCACTCCTCTCCCCTCAGAAAGTGGAGGACAACACCCTCTTTTTGCTACATTCTAAGCTCAGATGGTACAGGAGGGAACTGCACTCTGCTCTATAAAAAAATGTCCTAGCAATGTGGAAAGGAACATTAAAACTGATGGAAGGGGTGTTGGAAGGGGGTAATGGGGACACTGGGGAAGAATCCCAGACTACTGACTATAGCATTACCATTTGCATGGAATGTAGTTTGGAAATCAATCAGTTATTCAAATGTATGTGCTCAGTAAGCTGAATCAGCACTGCAGAGAAAACAGAAAGGGCTTCATGGTTCTCGTGCTCTAGAATCTCAGTCTTAAAGATCTCATTTCTTTCCCACTGATTCATGATTTAAGTCATGTTAAAGATAAAACACAGGGACTTCCCTGCTCGTCCAGTGGTTAAGACTTTGCCTTCCAATGCAGGGAGTGTGGGTTTGATCCCTGGCTGGGGAGCTTAAGATCACAGATGCTTTGGGGCCAAAAAACATAAGACATAAAACAGAAGCAATATTGCATCAAATTCAATAAGAACTTTAAAAATGGTCCATATAAAAAAAAACTTAATAAATAAATAAAGATAATGTATAAGAGAAACTGTAGGTATATTGAGGTAAAATGCATTCTCCACTTATCCAAAAAATAGTTTCCTTATTGTATGATGAAGAACTAATCAGTTAAAATGACTGTAACAATCTTTCAAGATATTAAGTTGGTGCAAAAGTAATTGCAGTTTTTGCATTGTTGAAATTTGCCATTTACTATTGGGATGCATCCTTAAATAAATGTGGTTATGTTATACATCATTTTAATGCACACTTCTCACTTTATGTTTTTTTGCTAATGACTTATTGCTGTTTATTTTATATTTATTGTAGACTAGGGAAATGATGTTAAACTAAAAGCAAATTCAAGTGACTTTCTTATTCAAGTTCAAAATGGGTTGTAAAGCAGTGGAGACAACTGGCAACATCAACAGTGCATTTGGGCAAGGAACTGCTAACAGACAGACAGTGCGGTGGTGGTTCAAGAAGTTTTGCAAAGGAGATGAGAGCCTTGAAGATGAGGAGCATAGCGGCCATCCATTGGAAGGAGACAACCACCAATTAAGAGAAATCATCAGAGCTGATCCTCTTATAACTACATGAGAAGTTGCTGAAGAACTCAGCGCTGACCATCCTGCAGTCATTTGGCATTTGAAGCAAATTGGAAAGGTGAAAAAGCTTGATAAGTGAGTGTTTCATGACCTGACCGCAAATAAAAAAAAATCATTCTGAAGTGTCATCTTCTCTTATTCTACTTAACAACAGTGAACCATTTTTCAATCAGATTGTGATGTGTGATGAAAAGTGGATTTTATTCGACAACTGACAATGACCAGCTCAGTGGTTGGACTGAGAAGAAGCTCCAGAGCACTTCCCAAAGCCAAACTTGCACCGAAAAATGGTCATGGTCACTGTTAGGTGGTCTGCTGCCAGTCTGATCCCCTACAGCTTTCTGAATCCCAGAGAAACCATTACATTTGAGAAGTATGCTCAGCAAATCGATGAGATGCAGTGAGAATGGCAAGTCCTGCAGCCAGCACTGGTCAGCAGAATGGGCCCAATTCTTCTCCACAACAACGCCAACCACACGTCACACAACCAATGCTTCAAAAGTTGAACACATTGGGCTGCAAAATTTTGCCCCATCCCGCGTATTCACCTAATCTCTCACCAACTGACCACCTAAAAAAAAAATAGTATCTTGAAGTATCTTGACAAACATCTTGACAACTTTTTGCAGGGGAAATGCTTCCACAACCAGCAGGAGGCAGGAAATGCTTTCCAAGAGCTTGTCTAATCCCAAAGTACAGACTTTTACCCTACATGAATAAACCAACTTATTTCTCATTGGCAAAAGTGTGTTGATTGTAATGGTTCCTATTTTGATTAATTCAGATGTGTTTGAGCCTAATTATAATGAGTTAAAGGAGAAGGCAATGGCACCCCACTCCAGTACTCTTGCCTGGAAAATCGCATGGATGGAGGAGCCTTGTGGGCTGCAGTCCATGGGGTCGCTAAGAGTCGGACATGACTGAGCAACTTCACCTCACTTCTCTATAATGAGTTAAAATTCACCATCTGAAACCGCAATTAGATTTGCACCAACCTAATACATCCATGAAATTAGGCCAAGAGAGAAAGGAAAACTTATACAACTGTCCTTGTAAAACTCTCCAGTTTAGCCATTTCAAATTGTAAGTTTCCATCATCATTTTAATACATAATACCAAGGATATGAAAAAATTTCACCATTTTTAAATGAAAAGATACATAAATATATCACACTCCATCCAATTACAACACAAATTTCCCATGACAATACAATGGCAAGAAGAATTTCATATCCCTTAACATAAAACCATTTAAAGTAATGTACTAGGCTAAATTTAGCTCTCCTTTTCAATGAATTTAAGTGGATAAAGCAATTAATAATCTCTTGACAACTCCCTATGGCAGGCTAGATTCTTCCAGATAGTCTCTTGTCCATTGATAAGAACTCATAGGGACATGAAGATTTTATGTCTTGGGGGAGTCTTCTAAGAGCTAAAAACCAAGGATGGAACAACTGAGGCAACATGGAGTAATAGCCACATACCTACACTTTCTTCCTCTTCATTATGACCCTAGTGTCTTTGAAATAGCAGGACATTACTAGTAAGCTATATAAATCATTAGAAAGCTAAATTGACAAAAGCAAAAACAAAGGAGGGAGAAAAATTCAATCGTTTGTGAACCTAGAAGCTGAGATTTCTTCCTGAATTTGGAATTGCTGCCTGTTGAATAGTCACTGAAAACCATATCTTTGGATTGGTGTCTCCAACTGCACCTCCCCACTTAGATGACCTAGAACATAACAACATCAGCATATCCAAACAGAGACATCTCTTCCTCATCACACAGTCTGCACCCGCTCCTAGGTGCTCATCGCTGGGATTAACACCAGCTGCCTAGCTACCTCATCCAAATATTTGAATGCTTGCAGGCGTTTCTGAGTTGCTACTCATGTCCGACTCTGTGTGACCCTATGGACTGTAGCCTACCAGCCTCCTCCGTCCATGGGGACTCTCCAGGCAAGAATACTTGAGTGAGTTGCCATGTCCTCCTCCAGGGGATCTTCCCAATCCAGGGATCAAATCCGGGTCTCCTGCATTGCAGACAGATTCTTTACCTTCTGAGTCACAAGGGAAGCCTGGATATATGTATCTGTGTAGCTAATTCACTTTTCTGCGCAGTAGAAACCAATGCAACATTGTAAAACAACTATACTCCAATAAAAATGAAAAAAAAAATAGAAGTCTCATCTAAAAATTTACATTGATTACCACTTTATTTACTTCTAAATGAAACCGGATTTTCAAAGGTTATACATGTTATGCAAGAAAATTTAGGTACCTCATTCTCTATTTTCCAGAATTAGGGACATTTTGGGGTTTTTATGAGTAATTTCTATCATTTCAAACATTTCTGGAATTTTAAAATAATCGACCATGTCTTAGGGGATATTTTCACAGATGTTTTTGTTGACCTTTTCGTTTAACAGAGGACAATAGAGAGCTATGTGGATAAACGCATGGGCACCACATATGGCCCTCCAGCAGGAAAGAAGATGACTGTCTTCATTGATGATGTGAATATGCCAGTAATCAATGAGTGGGGAGACCAGGTATATCAATCCTGTTGGGCATCTTATTTGCTTAGTTCATCATTGATTTATTTTTTGATGAGTAAATGGTTTTCTGTTTTTTTCAACTTGCAATTCCTGAATTCCAATTAAGTCCGTTATTTAGATCCTGGGATATAAAGGAATGACCTTTTAATTCTGAAAGTTGTCTTTCTTAGGTTACTAATGAGATAGTACGACAGCTGCTGGAACAGAATGGATTTTATAATCTAGAGAAGCCTGGGGAGTTTACCAGCATTGTGGACATCCAGTTTTTAGCAGCTATGATCCATCCTGGGGGTGGACGCAATGATATACCGCAGCGACTCAAGAGGCAGTTCTCGATATTTAACTGCACGCTACCCTCTGATGCTTCTGTGGACAAGATCTTTGGTAAAATGAATGTCAGTGGGGCGTGGAAGGGGAGAATCCCTGCTTGGGTTGCAATGAGAAAATATCCACCCAGAGGTCCACACAGAGGGGAGCACTGAGTGGTTCCCTAGTCTGCTGTCTTTATCACTTTCAAGAGTGTATTTTGTTTGTAAAAGCATTTTTATGTATTTGTTGAGTTGGGTGTCAAGGTAGATCTTTTATACCTATGTATTTCTTTTTGAAAGATATAATTTTATTTATTTACTTTTGGCTGTGCTGGTTCTTTGATGCTTCTCAGGCTCTTTAGTCGAGGAGAGCTTGGGCTATTCTTGTTGCCGTGTGTAGGCTTCTCATTGCGGTGGCTTCTCTTGTTGCAGAGCACGGGCTCTAGGGTGAGTGGGCTCTTGGTGAGTGGGCTTCAGTAGCTGTGGTTCCTGAGCTCTGGAGCACAGACTCAATAGTTGTGACATATGGGCTTAGTTGCTCCAGGGCGTGTGAAATCTCCCTAGACCAGGGATTGAGCCCATGTCTCCTGCATTGGCAGGAGGATGCTTTACCACTGAGCCACCAGGGAAGCCCCTACCTATGTATTTCTTTAAGATATTGTTGCTAGCTTCTTAAGCCAGGAGGTTAAATATTAAGTGGTCTTAGACATGATGAGATGCCTTCCTCATGAATACATGTATTTCAGGTCTGGATTGATACAATTCCTCACCAGCAGTTTATGTAGCTGATACCTAACAACCCCATGTAATGATTTTAGCCTAAGAAATATCAATAATATCTCTCAGGATGGGGATTAGCCAGAGTCTGATCCTCAGAGTAATTTATAGGGTTGTAAATAAATTATTGATTGATTACATGTGTAGTATGTCAGAAATCATCCAAGAAACACTAGCACAATCGATAACCATATTTATTTAACTGAGTAATGAAAATGAGTTTAGAAACTGATTATGGAATCTTTTCAGAGAAAGAGTGTAAAGTTATGCATGCATTCGTGTTAGGTATTAATTTACCATCGCTGAAATTGAGACTGAGGAAAAACTAATTAGGATTACCCTAATTAACTTCTGGCAGACTAGAAGGTCTTCTTAGAGCCCTAGGGTAGTGGAGTTGGCAATATCTGCCTTCAATCACAGCAGCGGGCAGAGGCTTGAAACCAATGACACCAGACCTATCTAAACTTGGGAGAAGTAAAATGGACCAGAATGAATGACTATTATCACTTTTAATTATCCTTTTTGGCCTGGAAAATTTTGCCTATAAAGTAAATAAAAATATATTATAATGCATGGAATGGCAACAAAAGAATGAACTAATAATCTTAGAAGATTCGTGAGACCTTTCTTTTTCTTATCTGTCCAATGCAACTTTATATATTCATCATTGTCACCCATTTAATAATACTGAATTAGTTCAGCTAGAGTTTTCAGCAGCATTTCTTAATCAGCTTTTCAGTATTTGAATGCTAACTCACTTGAATCTATACCTACTTTTTAGGTTTAACCCCCCTCCCAAATTAATTAATCAAAATTTCTTTAATATGTGGTTAACTATTAAAATGTGTCCTTGTATTTATATTCTACATTACATTTTTCATTTTAATTTAGTTGATTTGAACTGTCAGTCAAAATGTTGTGACTTTTTTTCCTCTTTCAGGTGTGATTGGGGTAGGTTATTACTGTACCCAGAGGGGTTTCTCAGAAGAAGTGAGAGATTGGGTGACGAAGTTGGTGCCCCTGACACGTCGACTATGGCAAATGACTAAGATTAAAATGCTCCCAACCCCTGCAAAATTCCATTACGTTTTTAACCTTCGAGATCTTTCTAGGATCTGGCAGGGAATGCTGAACACTACTCCAGAGGTTATCAAGGAACCAGACGTAAGTGATGCGTAAGAAAGTAGAACAAGTAACTTTGTTATTTATTATAAACTCTAAATATTCTTAGTAATGTAATTTTTATGGGCATGAAAATATTTTGAGATGTTTTAGCATGGATATTTTTTTCTTTTGTGGCTTTTTACTAATGTAAAGGGAAAGTATGCCAAATGTTTTTCTTTAAAAATTCCAATTAAATTTGGTTTATGTTTAAGGAGACAGTGTATACTATTATTTTCTAATGAGTAGAATAAAAGGTAAAATTAATTTTGTTTTTCATCATAATTTTCTTATACTAAACAATGGCAAAAATGCCTGTTGATTTTATTATGTCTGTCTTCACATTATAAACTTCACATTATAAACCTGATCTTTAACTTTAAAAAGTAACTATCTTTTTTTTAATTTTAATTGGAAGCTAATTACTTTACAATATTGTATTGGTTAATTATCATTGATTATCAGTGAATCAACGATAAATATACATAGATCCCCTCCCTCTTGGGCCTTCCTCCCACCCCCTCAACCCACCCCTCTGGCTCATCTCAGCCCCAGGCTGGGCCCCTTGGGTTACACAGCAGCTTCCATTAGCATCTGTTTCACATATAGAGTATACATTTCAGTGTTACTCTCCCAGTTTTCCTCACCTCTCCTTCCCCTGCTGTGCCCACAAGCCCATTCTCTGTGTCTGCGATTCTGTTCCTGGCCTGCAAATAGGTTCATCAGCACCATTTTTCTAGATTCCATATGTATAGTGGTACATGTATGCAATAGAATATTACTCGGCCATAAAAGGGACAACTTTGAATCAGTTGAACTGACTGAACGAATTTGAGTTAGTTGAACCTAGAGCCTGATATCCAGTGTGAAATAAGAGAAAAACAAGTATCATATATTAATGCACATATATGGAGTCTAGTAATTATCTTTATAAATGAACTTTCCAAATTGAGGGATGAAACCACTTTTTTTTGTTAGTCATCCATGATCTTTCTTTTCCATATAACTTGATGCACTAAAAGAATTACAAATATTGGTAAAACTGAAAAGAGGCAGAAGAGTAGAAATTTCATTTGACAGAAAAATAAGCATTTGTACAGACACTCAAATATAACAGTTTCTAGCACTATAAGAATTCTCTTTGGACTAAAAGGAAATTCTAGTGTGTAAAAATCAGTATGTATGTAGTATGTAAAATTGTAAGATATATAGTATGTAAAAATGCAGTACTTTTTTTTTTTTTTTTTTTTGCTGAAGGGCCTATGTGCTTAGGCTAAGATAACACCAGCCTCTTTTTCAGACTTTGATGGTACTGAGGTGGAAGTTAAGCAAATAGGTTTTAGGGACTTCTCCACATAAATGCAGAGAGACAGTTGAAATGTCAGTCAAACTGTCACAAGCAAATCAAGTGTGGATGGTAAGAAAAACCCAGCTTTACCGCACATAGTCACAAAGTAGGTAACTTCACTGGCTGACTCCAAGACAAGACATTTTGGGGAAAACTCACTCTCCTTGTTACAGAGAATTGGGAGTCATTTTAGCAGTAGTGAACATGTAATTTAATTTTTTCCCTCAAAGTTACTGACAAATTAATGGCATCGTGGAATGCTGCTATGCTGTACTCAGTCGTGTTTGACTCTTTGAGACCTCACGCACTGTAGCTCACCAGGTTCCTCTGTTTGTGGAATTTCCCAGGCAAAAATACTGTAGCAGATTGCCATTTCCTGCTCCAGGGGTTTCTTCCCAATTCAGAGATCGAACCCATGTCTCTTGGGTCTCCTGCATCGGCAGGCGAGCTCTTTACCACTATATCACTATACCACCAATATTACTTTTTAAGTACCTATTTTTTTGGTGCTGATTTTAAATCAGCATTAACAGTTCCAACAATTGGTTTGTCATGAACTTTTGTCTTAACCATGTCATTAAATATATTTCACTAAGCTTTTATTTCCTGGCAACCAAAGAGCATTTGATCATTAGTAATATAATGGCTTCCTTGGTGGCTCAGACAGTTAAGAATCTGCCTGCAATGTGAGAGACCCGGGTTTGATCCCTGGGTCGGGAAGATCCCCTGGCAAAGCGAATGGCAACCCACTCCAGTATTCTTGCCGGGAGAATACCATGGACAGAGGAGCCTGGCAGGCTACAGTCCATGGGGTTGCAAAGAGTTGGACACGACTGAACGACTAATACTTTCACAGTATAATAACTTAAAAACCTTCTATCTTGAAAAATGTTACCAAGTTAAGAAATTTGCACCAGTCTTTCATATCAAATAAGATACTTAGACAAGCTTTGTTATTCTTGCTATCAGAACAGCTGTATTGAACAATTAATTCTCTCAACTTCCAGTTAACTTTGGGCCCTGGAGTATCTAGATGAGGTGACAGATAACCCAGATTTTTTTGGTAAATTTTCTCCACAATGTGTTAAGTAAATGTATCTTTGTAATTATCTCAGTTGCATGCACGAGAGTTGTTTATACACAACTTTTACACTATGCTCTGGCCATAATGTAGATGTCTTATCCAAACAGACTAATTTGATCGGAAACATAAAACTTTTATGTAGAATATTAGTTTGTTGGTCATTCAGAATGAATTAGTATTTTATCTAGGAATGGTTTTGTTTTAATTTAAGGGCTGAAAATGAATACTTTTTATTTACTATCTGGAGAAGAAAATGGCAACCCACTCCAGTATTCTTGCTTTGGAAGGTCCATGGTCAGAGGAGCCTGGTAGGCTACAGTCCGTGGAGTTGCAGTCACAGACACGACTGAGTGACTGAACACAGATGAGACCAATTTGAAATGAAGCTCAGTATATTTTAACTTTTTATTTTATCTATTTTTTAACAGGACAGTTATATTTCATGGACAATTTTGTATCCTAAGACTGTGCATTCCTGTACAAATGCCAGTAACGTTCCCCACATCATTTTTGCACCCAAGAATGTCCTTTTTTGGTGATCACATACCAAATGAAAACCATTATTCCAGGATTTTTTTCTAAGGTGCTCCCAAACCTGTTGCTCACATTAAAAGGAAACCAGTAATGTTAGCCTTAACTTTAAAAAATGTCACATTCTAAATCAGGAAGGAGGGTCCTCTATGATACTGCCCACTTGAATTTCCAACTCTGACATAACGGGAATTAATAACGCATTTAAATGATGCTTTTGACAGGAACTGTTAAGGCTGTGGAAGCACGAGTGTAAACGAGTTATTGCTGATCGCTTCACGGCATCTGATGACGTGACCTGGTTTGATAAGACTTTAGTCAGCTTGGTGGAGGAGGAGTTTGGTGAAGAGAAAAAACTCTTGGTGGATTGCGGAACTGACACTTACTTTGTGGATTTCTTGAGGGATGCACCTGAAGCTACAGGTAAACTATTGAAGCAGAATTTGAAATCCTCCAAAGGGATATCCTTTGCCAAGTGATGACCTGATGTGAAGGGACGACTTGTTGGAAAAGACCCTGATGTTGGGAAAGATTGAAGGCAATAGGAGAAGGGGCGGCAGAGGGTGAGATGCTTAGATAACATCACTGACTCAATGGACATGAATTTGAGCAGTCTCGGGGAGATAGTGGAGGACAAAGGAGCCTGGCATGCTGCTGTCCATGGGTCACAGAGAGTCGAATATGACTTAGCGACTGAAAAACAGCAAAGGGGATATCTGATGACAGAGGTTTAGTTCAGGGATGTTGAGTTTCTGTCTAGTGAACTTTGCTGAAACAAGCCTGAGGCATAGTAGGTGCTCAATAAATATAGAAGCATGTTGTTGCAAATTTCCTCCACAATGTGTTAAGTAAATGTATCTTTGTAATCTTTGATTAAGAGTAACCATTTTGTTACTTCATGGGAAATAGATGGGGAAACAGTGGAAACAGTGTCAGACTTTATTTTTTTGGACTCCAAAATCACTGCAGATGGTGACTGCAGCCATGAAATTAAAAGACACTTACTCCTTGGAAGGACAGTTATGACCAACCTAGATAGCATATTCAAAAGCAGAGACATTACTTTGCCAACAAAGGTCCGTCTAGTCAAGGCTATGGTTTTGCCAGTGGTCACGTATGGATGTGAGAATTGGACTGTGAAGAAGGCTGAGCGCCAAAGAATTGATGCTTTTGAACTGTGGTGTTGGAAAAGACTCTTGAGAGTCCCTTGGACTGCAAGGAGATCCAACCAGTCCATTCTGAAGGAGATCAGCCCTGGGATTTCTTTGGAAGGAATGATGCTAAAGCTGAAACTGCAGTACTTTGGCCACCTTATGTGAAGAGTTGACTCATTGGAAAAGACTCTGATGCTGGGAGGGATTGGGGGCAGGAGGAGAAGGGGATGACAGAGGATGAGATGGCTGGATGGCATCACTGACTCGATGGACGTGAGTCTGAGTGAACTCCGGGAGATGGTGATGGACAGGGAGGCCCAGTGTGCTGTGATTCATGGGGTCGCAAAGAGTTGGACACGACTGAGTGACTGAACTGAACCGAACTGAACCGTTTTGTACATGTCAGCCTTGGTTATAACGGTTGAGTTGGGAGGCAGGGTAGAGCAGAAGACAGTGGACAAGGCTTACAGCTGGCGTATAGAGGTAGATTTGAGAAATGGGTCTCCTGAACCTTAGCTGGGCAAGCTTCTGAACTTTCTTGAATCTCCTGCCTCTACTTTTATAAAAATGGAAATATTAAAATATACATCCTGGGTCCTGTGGGGAGAAATGAGATGGTGTCTGTAGATGGCTTGGCAGTCTGTGTCTTGTACTCACTGTGAGAGGAAATATAGCAAAACTATGATTATTCCTTGAGTATTCCAAGGTGTTGAAAATAAAGAGGAAAACCTCACATTCCCTGAGAGGGCCATTGAATATAATTAGAGGTGGGTGATGGGGAGGCAAGATTTTGTGGTTATGGTTCTGTGAAAAACTGAGATATACTGTATTATTTTTTATGAAAGAAGTGGTGCTCCAGTTAATTTCTTTCCTCAGAAATAACTGAGCTTAAGTAGAATATTTTTCTTTCATTTAGAAACCTCTTCTAATACTGAGGATGAATATTAAGTTACTTTTCATATTCAAAAAGGCATGTTTAAGCACTTGCTATTTATATCTGTTAAATGGTTGAAAATGACTAGGCAGCCCCTTACTAGATTTGATAAGGATGTATGTGATCTGTCAAGTTTCTGAGTAACAGTTGAAAAGGATGTTTATTGCTGGCTATGCAGTTGGACAGATCTTTTCAGAGAAAGAAGCTGATACAGTTTATTTTAAATCAGGTCACACATATCCAAAAATCATGTAAAGGTAGGAGCGTTATAAGGTGATTAGAATTTATGTGTTTTATTTCCTCTAATTCAGAAGGATAAGTAATTGTGTGTCTGAGGTGCAGGGTACAACTCCAGCATTTTGGGGTGGGCCTTTGGGGTTTGGGTGGGGGTGGGGTGAATGAGGCTAGAGGCAAATACAGAGACTTTTGTGTCTCCAGCACACTTTGTTTCTCAAAGCTTGAATGGAACATTTATGAAATAACGAAGTGCCTATTGAAATTCAGTTAGAGAGAGCTTTGCAAATAGACCAACCTTATTATGCTAAATCAATTTCCTTGCTTTGTCATAAAAAGGTTAATATAGTTTGTATTAGGACAGGGTCAATTGAAAGTAATTATGTACTACTAGATTTGGACGACTCACTCTTCTAATACTCAGTGAATTTCTTACTTGTTATTAGTATATTCAACTAATGTTAACTGATAGTGAATTTATATATGCCAAATGTAGCTCTTTCTTTGGCATTATGCTTTATAATCATGGTTGGAAAAGTGTTAAGCTGATACGTGTCTCTAACTTTTAAAATAGTTGATTTAATAATTTTCCCAGTGAAATAATTCAGTGTTTAAATTTTTTTAACACACACAAAATTTTTTTTAATAACAAAAATAATTTTTTTCTGTTTTCTCTCAAAATTCACTTCTATCCTCACTATTAACTTAAAATTTCCAATCATAAAAATTTTCTAAGCAGATGCAGTGACCTTTTTCTTTTTATTCTTATTAAAAACTCATTTAATTCTCTCTTTTGTGGATTTTGACATTAAATCCCTATTTTTTCGATCTTCATTTTGACCATTAAGTGAGTATTTCTGGGAAGATCCTTGAAATGCCAATGGTCTATTATGAATATAAATGAAATTCAATGTATGTGACATTATTTGAAATTGACCCTTTGTAGACAAGAAAGAATTAAGACTGTGTATGATCACAAAAGTTCTAATGCTTTGACTATTGTTTGCTTTCTTTTCTAAAAATATATACTCTGGCTTTTAGGTAAAAATCACTATTATTCAGTGCTAAATGGTAAAGCTATGAGTGTACTAAGTTAGGTTGAGGAAGTGGTAAAGTCCAATGATTTGGAGAAACTTAGTTGATTTTTCTTTCCTAACCCCAGGTGAAACATCTGAGGAGGCTGATGCTGAGATGCCCAAAATTTATGAGCCTGTTGAATCTTTCGATCACCTGAAGGAGCGTTTGAATATGTTCTTGCAGCTCTATAACGAGAGCATCCGTGGTGCAGGCACGGACTTGGTGTTCTTTGCAGATGCCATGGTCCACTTGGTCAAGGTCAGTGGCCACGCCCAGTAGCACCTCCCCAGAGTGACAGACACTTGCCTTTACACCAGACTTTTCCCCCTCCTCTTCAATTTTCCTCTTCTAGGAGAAAGTTCAGTTTAAAAATAAACTCAATGCTCTATTCCAATTTAATTTCTGAACTGAATGCAACATGTCACACCTATAGGTTTAAAATCAGAGCGTGTGTACTTCAAATGTGTGATATGATAATTTTATTCAGTGTTGCTATACTGCTTCCAGCTCAATGTTTTCACTCCATAGAATGAATGTGGTTGACATCTGAGTCAGAAGCAAAGGCACAAAGCCTGCTTCTATTTTGCATCCTGCTAAGGAGAATGGTAAAAAGTGGGGCATTCATTTTGAGGACATTGTACTAAGTGAAATAAGCCAGTCACAAAACCTCAAATACCATTTGAGTCCACTTCTACCGTACCTAGGGTAGAAAATTGAGAGACAGAAAGAGTGGTGGTTGGTAGCAGCCAAGGGAAGGAGAATGAGTTGTGTTTAATGGTACAGAATTTCATTTTTGCAAGATGGAAAGTTTTGGAGATGGATGTTGGTGGTTGCACAACAATATGAAGGTACTTAATGGGATTGGACTATGCCTTTAAAAATGGTTTGGATGGGAAACTTTATGTTGCTTGTATTTCACCACAGTTGGAAATAGTAATTAACAATAACGCATAGATAATTGACTTTCAGCTGGGATGAAAATTCTGTTAAATGATACCCACCAGGAAAGTAAAGTTTCCTCTCTACTCTATCATGAGTCATTTAGGTTTCCAATCACTGTAATGATGGATATGATGGATTCTCAAAGGATAGAAATAAAAGATATTTACTTGACCTAATTTATGGGTGGTGGGGATAATGCTGTTAAAACCCTGTTGATACTCTCACTTTGTTGATGTCAATTATTTTTTTTAGAATACATCCTTTTCATTAGAAAGAAGCCAGTTTGGGGCTGTCTTCCATTTCTTAGGCTTATCCATGAGGAACGACCTCATAATTACAAATTGTCACCTCTAATAATTATAAAATCTTAGAATTGGAGACAATTTCAGAGGTTATCTAGTCAGTTCTCGCTCTGAAAAATTAAGGAGTGTGAGGAAGGCATTTCTATAAGGCTGGACTAAGTCAGGGAGAAGAACAACAATGAGTAAGTCCTGGGGTTGGATGTCCCCAGCATGAGGACACTTAGCTTGGAAACTTTGAATTCTCAGAATCTGAGACATCTCTATTGAATTATGAGTACAAATGTTCTTCCAAAACCAAATATAAATAACATTTTGAAATTAGTTCCTAGTTTATAATTGAGTTAAATGTTTCAGGAAGAATAGAGGTACTCTCATATTTAGTTATTGAAAGGAAGAAGCCAAAGAATAACATTTTCTAAGTAAATAATATTAAAGGCAACTTCCTGACTAGGTATCTATTGGAGACAAAATCTGATTGGCTTTGGGGTTCCACATTAGCTAGAAATGAAGTTATTTATGTTAATCTTTTGCTTGAGGAAGTTCTCTAGAACTTTCCTTTTTCTGGGTTTTACAGCACAAGTGTGTGTTAGTCGCTTAGTCACGTTCAACACTTTGTGACTTCACGGGCTGTAACCACCAAGCTCCTCTGTCCGTGGGATTCTCTAGGCAAGAAGACTGGAGTTGCTCTTTCCTTCTCCAGGGAATCTTCTCGACCCCAGAACTGAACCCAGGTCTCCTGCTTTGCAGGCAGATTCCTTACTGTCTGAGCCACCAGGGAAGCCCACAGATAAAGCATCTCCTCACTTTGTTTGGGTGTCACACTCAAGGCGTGTGTGCCGCAGCCCGTGTCCTGCGCTGTGTTTTCCCCTCACCCTCAGCCTCTAGCATGCCTCCTCTGGGGTTAGCCAAAGAATCTGTGATTGGAGTTTTTGAGCTAAAATGCCTTATTTATCACGGTTTTCTAGGCCCACTCTCTCACCTACACTCTCGTTTTCTGTGTACCGTGATATCCAAACTCTGGCATGTGAGTGTGAGCCTTGAAATATGTAACTTAGCTATAAAGCATGATAGAAGCCAAGGGACAGGACTGAAGATGAAAACTGCAGCAACACAGGATGTGGTCTGAAGCCAAGTGTGTTTCTTAGTTCCTTTCTTTATTAAAATGATGGTTTTCGTTTGAAACCAAGAATATTTCTGCAAGATGTCTTTTGCCTCTTTGATTAAAGTTCAATTCGTGGTGTGTATGGTTTGTCGTATTCCTTGTGGGTGGTGTTCGATTTAGGGTGTAATTCAGAGAAATCAATTGCTCATGATTAAACAGGTCCTGATTCCAAAGGATCTTATCAGTGCTACATTCCCAGCAGGTGTCTTGTTGTGTAGAATTCATCTGCTTGTATTTGACTTTTTTACCAGACGGTAAGCTCTATGAGGGCGGATACCCAGTTTATTCCCTTCAGTATTCACGGGATGGAGTACTGCTGAGACAGGCACCCTTGTGGTGCTTGATAAATAAGTTGAGAGTTGAACTAAGTCCTCATTATGGCCCTGAACATCCTGTCTTCCAATATTTCCATAGCTGGTATTGAAGTTCCCACCCTGATGAGGACCCCTCAGGCATTTTGCTGATTCTGAGACTGTGTGTATCCCATTCCTTATTCTTAAAATTTAGCCCAACTCCTGCCCAGTGTGTCACCTTCTTTGCATGATAAACTTGTAGTTACTGTTCAAGATCTGGAGCAAATTCCCAGCTCCACGTCTAAGATGCCTTCTCAAGCAGTGTTGTTTCTCTTGCATTTTTTTCCTCCAGTTGCTATCATTCCTGCCCACCCCAGCATTCACCACAGTGCTTTACTGCATGTTTCTATTAATAGGTTTCTCTCCTCTACTAGAGTATGAGCACCTGCAAGGCAGGATGGGAATTAATATTTTTTAAAGTATGTGCTACAGAAATTAAAAAATGAATATCTCTATCTCACAGTCTGAGATGGTGAGACAAGATAGCCCCATTTGAAGTTCTCACTTCACTGTGTTTTCTCTTACAATTTCTGTTTTCAACTAGATTTTGAGATTACTTTTAAAGTATTCTATTTGTTCATGTATATGTTCACTTGTCAAATGTGTTTTAAGGGCTTCTCATATGCTAGAAGGGGCTTCCCAGGTGGCATGCAGTGATGAAGAATCCACCTTTCAATGCAGGAGACATAGGAGACATGTGTTCGATCCCTGGGTTGGGAAGATCCCCTGGAGTAAGACATAAAAACCAACTCCAGTATTCTTGCTTAGAAAATTCCATGGACAGAGGGGCCTGGTGGGCTACAGTCCATGGGGTTGCAAAGAGCTGGGACACGATTAAGCCCCTGAGCAAGTACGCAGATAGTGCTAGAAGATGGGAACAGACATTTTTAGTTTCAGACCTAAGCCCAGTTGCAGGAAAAGTTATTGGGATGAAAGTTTCCACTACCTACTTAGTAATAATTATTTAACCCTTAATATATTCACCAGCATCAACTAAAGGAAATGGTTATTGAAAAAGTCATGTATTTTGGAAAAGTTAACCAAGAAAAGACATAGGAGACTCTGGGTGGCTGCAGTAACTTCTTCCCTGCTTTATCTATGCCTCTTGAAGTAACACCAGGGAAAGAATATGAATACACACTGGGGAAATGCCAAGAATTCTTGCCTGTACCGTTCCTCCCCTGCCTGTAACAACTTAAGAGGGAATCACATGGAGAAGATGATTAGGAGGCTGGAAGAGCAAGGTTCTACCAGATTTGGTGGAACCAGGTTCTCAGGTCCACAATGGGAAAGTGGACTTCATTTCATCGGGCTCACACTAAACTGGGAGTCTAATCCAAAAGCAAGAGTAGTCCCAACAGGAGTTGAGTACAATGCCTGCCAGTGGAGGGAATCCTGAAAAAGGATGTTCAGATCAGATCAGATCAGATCAGTCGCTCAGTCGTGTCCGACTCTTTGTGACCCCATGAATCGCAGCACGCCAGGCCTCCCTGCCCATCACCAACTCCCGGAGTTCACTCAGACTCACGTCCATCGAGTCCAGCCATCTCATCCTCTGTCATCCCCTTCTCCTCCTCTGTCGTCCCCTTCTCCTCCTGCCCCCAATCGCTCCCAGCATCAGAGTCTTTTCCAATGAGTCAACTCTTCGCATGGGGTGGCCAAAGTACTGGAGTTTCAGCTTCAGCATCATTCCTTCCAAAGAAATCCCAGGGCTGATCTCCTTCAGAACGGACTGGTTGGATCTCCTTGCAGTCCAAGGGACTCTGAAGAGTCTTCTCCAACACCACGCTTCAAAAGCATCAATTCTTTTGCACTCAGCCTTCTTCACAGTCCAACTCTCACATCCATACATGGCCACAGGAAAAACCATAGCCTTGACTAGACGAACCTTTGTTGGCAAAGTAATGTCTCTGCTTTTGAATATGCTATCTAGGTTGGTCATAACTGTCCTTCCAAGGAGTAAACGTCTTTTAATTTCATGGCTGCAGTCACCATCTGTAGTGATTTTGGAGCCCAGAAAAATAAAGTCTGACACTGTTTCCACTGTTTCCCCATCTATTTCCCATGAAGTGATGGGACCCAATGCCATGATCTTCGTTTTCTGAATGTTGAGCTTTAAGCCAACTTTTTCACTCTCCACTTTCACTTTCATCAAGAGGCTTTTGAGTTCCTCTTCACTTTCTGCCATAAGGGTGGTGTCATCTGCATATCTGAGGTTATTGATATTTCTCCCGGCAATCTTGATTCCAGCTTGCGTTTCTTCCAGTCCAGCGTTTCTCATGATGTACTCTGCATATAAGTTAAATAAGCAGGGTGACAATATACAGCCTTGATGAACTCCTTTTCCTATTTGGAACCAGTCTGTTGTTCCATGTCCAGTTCTAACTGTTGCTTCCTGACCTGCATATAGGTTTCTCAAGGGGCAGATCAGGTGGTCTGGTATTCCCATCTCTTCAGAATTTTCCAGTTTATTGTGATCCACACAGTCAAAGGCTTTGGCATAGTCAATAAAGCAGAAATAGATGTTTTTCTGGAACTCTCTTGCTTTTTCCATGATCCAGCGGATGTTGGCGATTGGATCTCTGGTTCCTCTGCCTTTTCTAAAACCAGCTTGAACATCAGGAAGTTCACGGTTCACATATTGCTGAAGCCTGGCTTGGAGAATTTTGAGCATTACTTTACTAGCGTGTGAGATGAGTGCAACTGTGCGGTATTTGAGCATTCTTTGGCATTGCCTTTCTTTGGGATTGGAATGAAAACTGACCTTTTCCAGTCCTGTGGCCACTGCTGAGTTTTCCAAATTTGCTGGCATATTGAGTGCAGCACTTTCACAGCATCATCTTTCAGGATTTGGAATAGCTCAACTGGAATTCCATCACCTCCACTAGCTTTGTTTGTAGTGATGCTTTCTAAGGCCAACTCGACTTCACATTCCAGGATGTCTGGCTCTAAGTCAGTGATCACACCATCGTGATCATCTGGGTCATGAAGATCTTTTTTGTTCAGTTCTTCTGTGTATTCTTGCCACCTCTTCTTAATATCTTCTGCTTCTGTTAGGTCCATACCATTTCTGTCCTTTATCGAGGCCATCTTTGCATGAAATGTTCCTTTGGTATCTCTGATTTTCTTGAAGAGATCTCTAGTCTTTCCCATTCTGTTGTTTTCCTCTATTTCTTTGCATTGGTTGCTGAAGAAGGCTTTCTTATCTCTTCTTGCTATTCTTTGGATCTCTGCATTCAGATGCTTATATCTTTCCTTTTCTCCTTTGCTTTTCACTTCTCTTCTTTTCACAGCTATTTGTAAGGCCTCCCCAGACAGCCATTTTGCTTTTTTGCATTTCTTTTCCATGGGAATGGTTTGATCCCTGTCTCCTGTACAATGTCACGAACCTCATTCCACAGTTCATCAGGCACTCTATCTATCAGATCTAGTCCCTTAAATATATTTCTCACTTCCACTGTATAATCATAAGGGATTTGAAGATGAGCTCGATGAAGGACAGAAATGGTATGAACCTAACAGAAGCAGAAGATATTAAGAAAAGATGGCAAGAATACAGAAGAACTGTACAAAAAGATCTTCACGACCCAGATGATCATGATGGTGTGATCACTGACCTAGAACCAGACATACTGGAATGTGAAGTCGAATGGGCCTTAGAAAGCATCACTACGAACAAAGCCAGACTTTATTTTTCTGCAGATGGTGACTGCAGCCATGAAATTAAAAGACGTTTACTCCTTGGAAGGACAGTTATGACCAACCTAGATAGCATATTCAAAAGCAGAGATGTTACTTTGCCAACAAAGGTTCGTCTAGTCAAGGCTATGGTTTTTCCTGTGGCCATGTATGGATGTGAGAGTTGGACTGTGAAGAAGGCTGAGTGCAAAAGAATTGATGCTTTTGAAGCGTGGTGTTGGAGAAGACTCTTGAGAGTCCCCTGGACTGCAAGGAGATCCAACCAGTCCATTCTGAAGGAGATCAGCCCTGGGATTTCTTTGGAAGGAATGATGCTAAAGCTGAAACTCCAGTACTTTGGCCAGCTCATGCGAAGAGTTGACTCATTGGAAAAGACTCTGATGCTGGGAGCGACTGGAGGCAGGAGGAGAAGGGGACAACAGAGGATGAGATGGCTGGACTCGATGGACGTGAGTCTGAGTGAACTCCGGGAGTTGGTGATGGGCAGGGAGGCCTGGCGTGCTGCAATTCATGGGGTCACTAAGAGTCGGACACGACTGAGCGACTGATCTGATCTGATCTGAATAGTGGTTTTCCCTACTTTCTTCAATTTAAGTCTGAATTTGGCAATAAGGAGTTCATGGTCTGAGCTACAGTCAGTTCCTGGTCTTGTTTTTGCTGACTGTATAGAGCTTCTCCATCTTTGGCTGCAAAGAATATAATCAATCTGATTTTGGTGTTGACCATCTGGTGATGTCCATGTATAGAGTCTTCTCTTGTGTTGTTGGAAGAGGGTGTTTGCTATGACCAGTGCATTTTCTTGGCAAAACTCTATTAGTCTTTGCCCTGCTTCATTCCATATTCCAAGGCCAAATTTGCCTGTTACTCCAGGTGTTTTTTGACTTCCTACTTTTGCATTCCAGTCCCCTATAATGAAAAGGACATCTTTTTTGGGTTTTAGTTCTAAAAGGTCTTGTAGGTCTTCATAGAACCGTTCCACTTCAGCTTCCTCAGCATTACTGGTTGGGGCATAGACTTGGATAACTGTGATATTGAATGGTTTGCCTTGGAAACGAACAGTGATCACTCTGTCCTTTTTGAGATTGCATCCAAGTACTGCATTTCAGACTCTTTTGTTGACCATGATGGCTACTCCATTTCTTCTGAGGGATTCCTGCCCGCAGTAGTAGCTATAATGGTCATCTGAGTTAAACTCATCCATTCCAGTGCATTTCAGTTCACTGATTCCTAGAATGTCGACATTCACTCTTGCCATCTCTTGTTTGACCACTTCCAATTTGCCTTGATTCATGGACCTGACATTCCAGGTTTCTATGCAATATTGCTCTTTACAGCATCGGACCTTGCTTCTATCACCAGTCACATCCACAGCTGGGTATTGTTTTTGCTTTGGCTCCATCCCTTCATTCTTTCTGGAGTTATTTCTCCACTGATCTCCAGTAGCATATTGGGCACCTACTGACCTGGAGAGTTTCTCTTTCAGTATCCTACCATTTTGCCTTCTCAAAAGGATGTGTAACAAAACCCTATTAGCGATGGTAGCGATAACCCTGTATGCGAGACAGCAAAAGAGACACAGATGTATAGAACAGTGTTTTGGACTCTGTGGGAGAGGGAGAGGTTGGGATGATTTGGGAGAATGGCATTGAAACATGTGTAATATCATATAAGAAACGAATCGCCAGTTCAGGTTCGATACAGGATCCTTGGGGCTGGTGCACTGGGATGACCTGGAGGGATGGTATGGGGAGGGAGGTGGAAGGGGGATTCAGGATGGGGAACACACGTATGCCTGTGGCGGATTCATGTTGATGTGTGGCAGGACCAATACAATATTGTAAAGTAATTAGCCTCCAATTAAAAGAAATAAATTAAAAAAAAAAACCCATTAGATGCAGAGGTCAGGCTATGCCAGAAAACTTCCAACAGTAACAGAGAAGTGACCCCTTCTTGAGAAGTGAAAGTGAAAGTGAAGTCCCCTCCTTAGCTCCCATATAATTCTTGATTATTAGTTTAGAAAAAAAGCTGACAATACAGCAATACTGCAGGCTCAAACTGCAGTTAGGAGGGAGAGATAGTCATCACATGGAGTGAAAAATGCATCCAGGAGAATTCGACAGTAATCCCCTCTAGGTGGGGCTGGAGACCTGATGGTGAAAGTAATTCATTGAATACCAATAAAACCAAAGAATCACAGACTTTTACCAAAAAAGTGACTCAAATGATGAGAAACTACTGAGTGGCAGAGAGTGGCCTTCTGGTCTACCCATAATCACTTAGCTACCTTACGTATCACTGTCTTTGCCAAATAATATGAGTGTTTACGTTTATTCCTTTCAAATTCCATCATTTATACCATATTTTGGAAAATTTTTGCCTTGTATTTAAATTACATTAGTTTTCAAATGTGGGGGGTATTCTAATTAATTGTGTGTTGTGTATTCCAAGGATGCACATTGTTTAGAAATTTTCTGTTCTCTTTCCTGTCCTCCTAAATCAGATTGGCAAACTAAAAGGAAACCTCAAAGTCCCCTTTATTTCTCTCCTTGAAAACTCAGAGCAAGACACAGTCTGGGCTCTGCCTACTGTTCTGTACTGCTCTCCTCCAAGTTTCCTAAAAGTTACACCTCCCTACTCTCCACTGTTCTATTTCAGAAATGCTTTCATTTGTCCAAATAGTGTATCTTTCTATTCTGATCCTAAGACACCTACATCTTCTAAAATGCTTAAACAGGCATATTTCATTTTATTGCCCATACTTTAATGCACTTAGCAGATAGTGCGGTTTTTACAATTGAAGGTTTGTGGTCACCCTTTGCCAAGCAAGTCTGTTGGTGTTATTGTTCCTGCAGCATGGACTCACTTCATTTCACTGTGTCAAGTTTTTGTAATTCTCATAATATTTCAAACCTTCTACCAGCAAAAAGATGATCATTCACTGAAGGCTCAGATGATGGTTAACATTTTTTAGCAATAAAATATATTTCAGTTATGGTATGTGCAGGTTTTTTAGATGTAATGCTATTGCACAGTTAATGGTAGAGTGTAAACATAACTTTCGTTTGTATTGGGAAATAAAAAAAATATGCGTAACTTGCTTTATAGCAGTATTTGTTTTATTATGGTGGCATGGACTTGAATCTGCAGTATCTCCTAGGTATGCCTGTATTGAATAAATAGGAAAAAAGTGGAATATTGCACATTAAATGAGATGTACTTTTTCTTTTCTGTATTCTAGATCTCACGTGTCATTCGTACTCCCCGGGGAAATGCCCTCCTGGTTGGGGTGGGCGGATCGGGGAAGCAGAGCTTAACAAGGTTGGCTTCATTCATCGCTGGCTACACTTCCTTCCAGATCACTCTGACAAGGTAACACGCCTTCACTTTAATTACCTGAAATGGATTTTGATAAATGGTTCTTAGAAGCCACTTGGAGTTAAGAATGCATTTATCTTAATGTAAAGGAACCATAATAGTTTTCTTTCTTGAATGTTGACTTATTGTTGTTTTCTTTCAACCTCTGTTGTAGACCACAGAAATGAAAATTTCACATGAATAATTTGCTTTAGAAACATTTCAGCCTCTTACTTCATCAATAGATGCCTCTTGGTTTTCATGTTATGCTTGATATGAGTATTATGTATATTCCTTTAGTGCATTTTAGAAGAAATTCATCCATTCTAAATGTTAATTTAGGGCTTCCACATGGCTCAGCAGTAAAGAGTCTGCCTGCCAATTCAGGAGATGCTAGATATACAGGTTCGATCCCTGGGTCAGGAAGATACCCTGGAGGAGAAGATAGCAACCCACTCCAGTATTCTTGCCTGGAAACTTCCATGGACAGAGGGGCCTGACTCTTTTTGACCCCCCTATAGTCCATGGGGTCACAAAGAGTCAGACACGACTGAAGCAACTGAGCATGCAGGCAAAAGAATGTTAATTCAGATTTCAAGACTAGTAAACTGTTGGTAAACTGGTAAAATAGATTAAAAGTTTGTTGATTTACTTATTCATGTGTTTAAAAGTATTCATTGAACACCAGCTATGTGTCAGGCACTGGCTCATTGCTGGGGTACCCGATAAGCAAGGTAAGCCTGACCTGTGTCATCACGGAGTTTATAGCAGTTTAATGGGGACAACTGAGCAACTCATTCAATAAGATGCGATACGTAGGTTTTATCTCTGTTAAGGAAATAAGTGCAGACTAGAGTCTACTGAAATGTGAGGGAAGGACTGCTAACCTACTTTAGGGGATGGTCAAAAAGGCTTCCTGGAGAAAGAGATGTTTCAACTGAGATCTGAATGAGTAAGAATTATCTCAGAGAAGAGGAACAGTAGAGAATGTTCCAGGCAGAAGGATCAGCACATGTAAAGCTACATTTGAGACCCTGAAAGCTGTTACATATGGCTGGTATATAACTTAAGGTGGAAAGTGGGAAAGGAAGAAAAATGCAAGCCTTTGGAGGTGTCATAAGGAATTTGGACTTCACCCTTGTGGCTCAAATGGTAAAGAATCTGCCTGCAGTACAGGAGTGAGTGAGCGAGTGAAGTTGCTCAGTCTTGTCCGACTCTTTGCGACCCCATGGACTGTAGCCCACCAGGCTCCTCCATCCATGGAATTTTCTGGGCAAGAGTACTGGAGTGGGTTGCCATCAGTCCCTGGATTGGGAAGACTCCCCTGGAGAAGGGAACTGGCTACCCACTCCAGTATTCTGGCCTGGAGAATGCCATGGACTGTGTAGTCCATCAGGTCACAAAGAGTTGGATACGACTGAGCCATTTTCACTTCATTGTAGCACTGGGAAACCATTCATGAGTCTCCACTAGGGGAGGTGTGTCAGATTTGCATGTGGAGAAGATGGACAGAAGGAATAAAACTGAAAGGTTAGAAGGCTAACTCAGGGATCTAGGTAAGAGATGGTGGTGTCCAGAGTGGAAGCAGTAAGAGTGGAGTATAGAGGGCAGATTCAAGAGATCCTCAAGAAACTGGCAGTTGTGAAATTGATGCATCTTGGTTCTAGCTTGGGAAACTGGATAGTTTGTGCTGCTACTCATCGAAGTAGGGACCTCCAGAAGAGCTGTCCTCAGATATGTGTGTGCAGTGTGGGGACAATTAGGAAGTAAAAATGGAAGATAAAGATCGGCCGAACAGAACTTCAGGATGAACCAAGATAAGGTGAGAAGCAAGAAGCCAGTTTGGAAAGTTTATTTGGGCAGAAAATTATTAGCAGTTAATTTCTAGGTGGGAGTCTTGCCTGTCTGGTGTTGACTAAATGTTGGTTTGGTGCAGTGGTCTCTGAGATGGAGGCTCTTCGCCACTTGCTGCGACAAAGTTTAGAAATGATTCGACACTGGGTTTGGGGAGCCAGATACTCAGGTTGTTGTTATTACACCTTTTATTTGGTCTACATTACTGAATTCTGCTTGGAGAATCAATCTAAAATGTTGTTTTTTTCCCAAGTACTAAAACAGAGAGAAATAATTTTAGTTACATTGTGTATAATTCTTCTGGTTTGTGGATAGAAGCAACATTAGATGAAAGATAACCTGTTCAGAAAAGGGATTCATGTTGATATATGGCAAAACCAATACAATATTGAAAAGTTAAAAAAAAAAAAAATTTAAGCCACACACACACACACAAAAAAAGGGATTGAACTCTGAGATTTTTGTTCTCATATTTTGTATAAAACTTACAGTTTTCAAGTACTTTTACATGCACATGCTAATGTGATCTTTGAAAGAACTTTGTGGCCTTGTGGGTTGGCAGAATATTTTATAGCTGAGGCTCAGAAAGACTATGATTTGCGTGAAAACCCAGATAAACCTGGAAATTGACCACAGTGCTTCTGGTTTCTGGTCTGACATGACTTTGATGACACTGTGCTGCCTCAGAAAAAACACCTTTCGCCTCCTCTCTCTGTGATAAATTCCTCTGTGTGTTGTGCTGGGAATGCTCCTGTACTGAGAAAGAGGAGGGTCCGGGCCTTCTCTGGCTTCTCAGAACCTTCCAGAGACCATCCTACTGCGTTAACCTTTACATAGCCATGTGGTCAAGGCTCAGGCAATTAAGAGACTTAGATGACTCAGGTCATGTTATTTGAAGCAGTGGGGTCCTTGAGATCTAGGAGACTGGGCTGAAAGTTTTGCCCATATCTCAAGAAGATACTTTCTTTTGTTCTCCCTACCCATCTCTCTCTTTTTTCTCTCTCTCCCTTCCATTTCCTCCCTCACTCCCTCCCGCCTCTTTCTTTCTTTCTTCCTCAGGGGACTGTGTCTTCGAACATTTTTTCTCACCTTTCAGATCTTATTTATCTAGAAGTCTTCATGAAATATTGGTGCATGAGCACTGTTTACAATAGCCAGGACATGGATGCAACCTAGATGTCCATGGATAAATGAATGAATAAAGAAGTTGTGGTACATATGCACAACTGAATGCTATTCAGTCATAAAAAGGAATGAATTTGAGTCAGTTCTAGTGAGGTGGATGAACCTAGAGCCTGTTATATGGAGTGAAGTAAGAGAAAAACAAATATTGTATACTAATACATATATATGGAATCTAGAAAAATGGTACTGATGAATCTATTTGCAGGGCAGCAGTGGAGATGCAGACAGAGAACAGACTTATGGACACAGTGGGGGAAGGAGAGGGGGGAATGAATTGAGAGAGGAGCACTGAAACATACACATTACCATATGTGAAATAGATAGCAGGTGGGGATTTGCTGTATGACACAGGGAGCTCAACGTGGTACTCTGTAACAACTTAGCTGCGTGGGGGGTGGGATGTGGTGGGAGGTGGGAGAGAGGTTCAAGGGGGGGGACATATATATATACCTATGACTGGTTCAAGTTGGCAGAAACCAACACAATATTGTAAAACAATGATCCTCCAGTTTAAAATAAATAAAATCTTGCTGCATGGTAGTGGTATTTCTTGTTCCAGAGTTTAGGTTTTAAATGTTGAAAAAACACAGAACATAGAAGTTAAATATTTTGTAGCTTTTTAAAAACCAGAAGGCCATTGGCTCTTGTGCCTTAAATTCTGAGTTTATCTAATGACAAAAACTTCAGATACTAATTTACTGAATCAGAGTCTCTAGGATAAGAATATCTTAATTTTCCCTTTTGGCAGTCATGGGCTCCTCTATATTGAGACCTCTCTCACATTTCATGATTGCAAGTTGACTTTCACTAAAGGATTCCTTTGGACATGAGAGAAGAATTAGAGTGGGATATTTAATAATGTTTCCAATGATTCTACTGCAGTGCACTGATTGCTCAGAAAATTCTTTCATGTAAGATACAAAGATGCAGTGAAAATAGTTGTGTTGGGTGGTTAGGAGGGCCCCGTTTATAACAGGGTGTCTCCCTCATGCCATATAATGAAGACTTGAAATTCTTTAGTTTAATTCAGTTTATGAAGTAGCTTCTAAAATATCAATTGCAGATGGGTGCTTAGTGAATTTTCCAGCTTGGCTTTTCCATTATCTTTACTGACAAATATTTTCAAAATGAGACATGTATATACTCATTTTGATGGCATTTAATTGTGCTAAAAATTACACATTTGTTTCAGGTTGGTTTTTCACTCTAGATGTTTTTTGTGTGTAATATTATGTTTTATAAAATGCGGAGTTTTAAAAATTATTTTCATTTTTGCAAGTGAATACAGTGAACCAGTAACAATTGCGTACAACAAAATAGCTACCTGATGGCATAATATCAGCATTTTTTGGTTAACCAAATGGCATAAAGCGTTGTTACAAGGATCTTTCCTTCCCATGAACATATTTTAGCTAATGGCACAATGACACTCTTTCTAGATCCTACAACACATCAAATCTGATGGAAGACCTGAAGACATTGTATAGAACAGCTGGTCGGCAAGGCAAAGGCATCACTTTTATTTTCACAGACAATGAAATTAAAGATGAGTCATTTTTGGAATATATGAATAATGTTTTATCATCGGGTGAGGTAGGAGCTTATTCTTTTCTTAAATTGGAGTATAATTGCTTTGCACTGTTACATTATTTCTGTTGTACAGTGAAGTGAATTAACTGTATGTATATGCCCTCCCCCTTGGGCCTCCCTCCCATAGTCCCCCCATCTCACCTCTCTAGGTCATCACAGAACAGTGAGCTGAGCTCCCTGGGCTATACATCAGGTTCCCACTAGCTCGCTATCTTATACAAAGTAGTGCATATATGTCAATCCCAATCTCCCAGTTCATTCCACCCTCCCCTTGCATCCCTGTATCAGCAAGTCCATTCTTTTTATGTCTGTGTCCCTATTCCTGTCCTGTGAATAGGTTCATTTGTACTATTTTTCTAGATTGCACATATTTGTGTTAATATACGATATTTGTTTTTCTCTTTCTGACTTCACTCTGTATGACAGACGCAGGGTCCATCTACATCTTTGCAAATGACTCAGTTTCATTCCTTTTATGGTTGAGTAACATTCCATTGTTGGAGAAGGCAATGGCACCCCACTCCAGTACTCTTGCCTGGAAAACCCCATGGACAGAGGAGCCTGGTGGGTTGCAGTCCATGGGATCGCTAAGAGTCGGACACGACTGAGCGACTTCACTTTCACTTTTCCCTTTCATGCATTGGAGAAGGAAATGGCAACCCACTCCAGTGTTCTTGCCTGGAGAATCCCAGGGACGGGGGAGCCTGGTGGGCTGCCGTCTATGGGGTCACACAGAGTCGGACACGACTGAAGCGACTTAGCAGCGGCAGCAGCAACATTCCATTGTGCATATGTACCACATATGTGTTTCACCTCTTCAGAATCCCTCCAGAGGTAGGAGGATTTCCTTCTGTATTTCTCTGTTAAGGTACTGAATCAGTACTATTTTTGGGATTAGGTGATTGGTTTGAAGAATGGCTTTTCCTGTTGGGTTTTTGAGGAATAAAACTCCCAATCAAAATGTTGAAGATGTTAATGGAAGCTCCAAGAGAGATGGAAAAACAGAAGAAGGTTGCAAGGAAAGCTGGTTGGATTTTTGATATGCCCATTCACCCCCTTAAAGGGCTGTGACTTTCCAACTAATAAAATAGAACAATTTGTGTATATTAAAATGTGATCTGTCTTACTGTGAGGATTTTGGTTGATTTTCTAAACATGAGTTTAAGGACACAAATGAAGAAAACACATTGTACATATCAGGCTGTAAATTCTGATTTGTTTTTATATGCCTGTATTGAATTTGAATGTCTGCACTTTTCTCGAAGGTCTCCAACCTCTTTGCTCGTGATGAAATTGATGAAATTAATAGTGATCTCATATCAGTCATGAAAAAAGAGTATCCCAGGCGCCCTCCTACGAATGAAAACCTGTATGACTACTTCATGAGCCGCGTCCGACAGAACCTTCACATTGTGCTCTGCTTTTCACCGGTGGGGGAGAAATTTCGAAATCGAGCTCTGAAGTTTCCTGCCCTCATTTCAGGATGCACTATTGACTGGTTCAGCCGATGGCCCAAGGATGCCTTAGTTGCTGGTTAGTATGGGGGAGATTTTTTTATATCAGAATTTCTGGTATATAGTGTGTGTGTGTGTGTATTTATATTCTGTGCCATCCACTGGATTGAGCCAAATGTCACTTTGTCCAGGGTTTGAGGATTTTTGCAAGATTTTGCTCTTTCTCATTTGGCAGCTCATTTTTTCCCCAGAGTGTGGTTATCAGCGAATGACATCTTCAGTCTGTACCCCCCGGGTTAATTTACGGTGATTCTAGTGTTTTCAGTGTGGTTTAAAGCTTTGTCTCCGTTGGTCCCAGGCAGGTCCTGGGACATCACAGGAGGACACTGAGGTTTCAATCTCTTTAATAGCATTTGTGTTCTTTTTTAAGTGGGTTGGTCAACCTCAGAGTAGTTTAAGCCAGGTAATTCCTTCTTGTGGCTGCAGGGCTGGAAATCAAAGAGGAAAACGTTATCATCCATCCTCTGATGGTGTCTGGGCCTGAAAAAGGATTGTTCAACAGAGACTTTCATGATCGGAGCCCTTGCTGCTTCTGCTTCTGTTTAATCCTCCATCCTGTGGAACATGAATGCTTCTTTTATTCTGTAAATGCAATTGAACATGAAAGTTGTATAGGAGATGTTAGAGAGCATTCCTTCAGTTTATGGTTTTTTCAGCTTTTGGTGAGAAAATGTCTGTAGCTATTTTAAAAGATGGAGATAGTTAAGTCTTACCTCTGACCTATTGTATCAGGACTTCAGGAGAACCCTGATTCAGGGCAGTCATTTTCAGACTTTTGGCCTGATTATTATGTCTTCATAATAATTAAGAAGAGGCTTATTTTCCAGTAAAAAATGGCAGGTAACCCTAATAGATAAAACAGTGAGAAGCAGGGTGAGGAAGGATTCTGAAGCCTCATCCTTTCATGGCCCTGTCACCTGCTTCGGCCATACCTCCCTCCCTAGCTCTGCGGTTCCCAGTGGGAGAATGACTGATTCACTGTCTCCCACTCATTATACATGGAAAACCGGGGACAGAGGGGCTGAAGGAATTATCAGAGGTGCGAGAAGCCAATAGCTATAGGCAATATTTATGTATAGTATGTATGTAGCGGTGGTGGTGGTTTAGTGGCTAAGTCATGTCCAACTCTTTTGTGAGCCCCTGGACTGTAGCCCACCAGGCTCCTCTGTCCATGGATTTCCCAGGCAAGAATACTGGAGTGGGGTGCCATTTCCTTCTCCAGGGGAGCTTCCCAACCCAGGGATCGAACCCGAGTCTCCTGCATTGCAGGTGGATTCTTTTACTGCTGACATTTTATTCTTAGCACTCTACTCTCAATACTAACGGTTTTCTGATCTGTGTCTTTTAAACATAGACTATTTTAATATGTTTGAAATACCGATGTACAGTGTTCCCTCTTATAAGATTTGAGAAAGCACCCATGATTTAAAAATTTTAAATCCTATTTAAATGTCAATACAACTAAGGATAAAACTTTAAAATTCTGTGAAGTAAGATACAAATGCAGAGCATAAAACCACAGTATTTAAGAGCTACATTCAAGTATACTGTGAAATATGATAATTGGTATGCAAATGCTTTGTAGACTATCATGTAAGGTATTACTACTAATGATAAAAATAACAAATTTCAGGTGACAAGCACCATAATATACTATAATTAGGATGATGTCATTTAAATTATGAGCCCTTCCTAGCAAGTCTTTATTTCAGTTATCCCTTCTATCACAAGACATAGGCGCTTCCTTTGTTGATTTCTCACAATCTGCCCCATTCTTTTAAATCTCTTTGCATCAACCTAAGCCAAGATTCCATGGAGGGCAGGGAAACTTTTTGTTTCTATGTCCTCAGCTCCTAACAAGTGTCCTGACTTTCAGGCATCATCTATTTGTTCATTTATTCAGAACCTGTTTATTGAGCTTTGCATGCCATTTATGGAGCCAGGCATATTGGAAGGCAAGGCAGACTCATTTCTTCCCTCCAGCTCTCTTCCCTGGCAAGCTCATCCATAGCCTCCCGTGTAATAGGCCCCATCAATTTTTTATCTCTGGTATCCTATGTCCTCTGGCTTGAAATCTGTGCACTCAACTGCTTGCTTGACACAGTCTCATTGATGTTTCCCAGGCTCCTTAAACCCAAAATGTCCAGAACCGAACTGGGCCTCTTCAGGTCGGTCTCACTTAGGGAGTTGCACAGTTGTCCATGAAACTCGACAATCTGAGAGCTCTTTGTCTTTAACACCTTTTTTCACCTCTCAAGTCTGCTCCATCACTAAGTTATGCCAACTTTATCTGCTAAATATGGTGGATTCTATCCAACTCTTTCCCTTTCAGTGGCATCCTGGGCCAAGCTATCATTGTAACTCACCTGGAAAACTCAAATAGCTTTCTAATGATCTCTCCTCCTCTCTCACCTGTCTCTCATCCATCTCACATTGCAGAACAGTGATGAAAACAGTGGAAACAGTGTCAGACTTTATTTTTGGGGGCTCCAAAATCACTGCAGATGGTGACTGAAGCCATGAAATTAAAAGACGCTTACTCCTTGGAAGAAAAATTATGACCAACCTAGACAGCATATTCAAAAGCAGAGACATTACTTTGCCAACAAAGGTCCATCTAGTCAAGGCTATGGTTTTTCCAGTGGTCATGTATGGATGTGAGAGTTGGACTGTGAAGAAGGCTGAGTGCCAAAGAATTGATGCTTTTGAACTGTGGTGTTGGAGAAGACTCTTGAGAGTCTCTTAGACTGCAAGGAGATCCAACCAGTCTATTCTAAAGGAGATCAGCCCTGGGTGTTCTTTGGAAGGATTGATGCTAAAGCTGAAACTCCAATATTTTGGCCACCTCATGCTAAGAGTTGACTCATTGGAAAAGACTCTGATGCTGGGAGGGATTGGAGGCAGGAGGAGAAGGGGATGACAGAGGCTGAGACGGCTGGATGGCATCACTGACTCGATGGACATGAGTTTGAGTGAACTCCGGGAGTTGGTGATGGACAGGGAGGCCTGGCGTGCTGCGATTCATGAGGTCACAAAGAGTCAGACACGACTGAGTGACTGAACTGAACTGATAAAAACATAAACTTGATCACATTGCTTTCTAGTTAAAACCTTCCACTGCCCTTAGGAAAAAGCACAGTCTCTAGCGTGGCCTTCGAGGCTGGGAAGAACTGGTTCTGTCTGCCTTCCCATCCTTACCTGAGGTCACTCTTTTCCTCCTGCTCTGTTCTTCTTGATTCGCGAATGTGGCCTTTTTCTTCCCACCCGATACCCTCTTTCTCCCATTCTCCCTGAGTGCTCCTCCCTTAAATGATGAAGATGATAATGATTATTTTGGGATAAGAACACTCACTGAATGTAAGATCTGTCCTCTTAGCAAGATCCTAACTACAGTACAACATGGTTAACTCTAGGCACAGTGGCACACAGGTGATCTGTAGGACTCAGTCATTTGTATAACTGAAACTTTGTACCTTTTGTCTAACACGTCCCCACTTCCCTCCCCTGGTCCCTGGCAGCCACCAGTCTACTCTCTGCTTCCATGGTTTGACTCTTTTAGGTTCCTTGTGTGAGTGACATCACGTAGTTTTTGTTCTTGTGGTCTGGCTTGTATATCACTCAGCATAATGCCTTCCAGGTTCACCCATGTTGTTGCACATGGCAGAATTTCCTTCTCTTTTTTTTAAAGGCTGAATAATATTCCATTGTATGTAAGTATCACATTTTCTTTATCCATTCATCCATGGATGGCACTCGAGCTGTTTCCATGTCTTGGCTATTGTGAATAATGCTACAGTAAACATGGAAGCACAGATGTCTATTTAGGATCTTGATTTTAATTTCTTTGAATATATAACCAGAAGTGGGATTGTTGGATCATATGGTAGTTTTATTCTTAATTTTTATGAGAAATTTCCTGTTTTGCATAGTGGCTGTATCAATTTACATTCCCACCAATAGTGTACAAGGGTTCTCATTTCTCTACATCCTGGCAAACACTTATCTTTTTTCTTCCTTTTTTTTCCTGATCATAGATACCTTAACAAGTATGAGGTTATATCTTATTGTGGTTTACTTCTAATTTTTATGTTTTATTGAAGTATAATTGACTTACAATGTTGTGTTAGTTTCAGGTGTACAACAAAGTGATTCGGTTGTATATAAAGGTATATATTATTTTTTAGATTCTTTTCACATGTGAGTTATTACAAAATATTGATTGTAATTCCCTGTGCCATACAGTAGGCCCTTGTTTATCTATGGTATATGTAGTAGTGTATTTAGTGAATGAGTGAACGATCGTCACTCAGTTGTGTCAAACTCTCTGTGACCCCATGGACTGTAGCCTGCCAGGCTCCTCTGTCCATGGAATTCTCCAGGCAAGAATACTGGAGTGGGTTGCCATTTTCTTCTCCAGGTGTATGTGTTATTGCCAAATTCCTAATTTTTCTTTCCCCACCACCTTTCCCCTTTGGTAACTATAAGTTTGTTTTTCTGTATGTTCGAGTCTATTTCTGCTTTGTAAATATGTTCATGTGTATAATTTTTTTTTTTAGATTCCACGTATAAGTGCTAACATATGATATTTGTCTTTGTCTGACTTACTGCACTATCGTATTAATATTCTTGGCACCCTTGTTGAAAATCACATGACTGTATGTGTGTGGGTTTATTTCCGGGCTCTCTATTCTGTCCCATTGATCTACATGCCTGTATTTATCATGCTGTTTTAAGTTTTGTAGGTTGGTTATACATTTTGAAACAGGAAGTGATTCTGATTTGTTCTTGCTCAAATTTGCTTTGGCTATTGGGAGTCTTCTGTGGTTCCATAAGAATTTTAGCATTAATTTTTCTATTTCTGTATAAAATGTCATTGGAATTTTGATAGTGATTTCATAAAATCTGTAAATTACTTTGGGTACTATAGACATTTTAACAGTATTAATCCTTCCAAGTTGTGAACATATAATGTGTTTCTATATATTTACATCTACTGTAATGTTTTCATTAGTGTTTTATAGTTCTCAGTACAAGTCTTTCACACTATTGGTGAAGTTTATTTTTAAGTATTTTATTTTCTGGTGCTATTATGAATGGTATTATTTTCTTATTTTTTTGGATAGTTTATTCTTATTGTTTAGAGTATTTTTCTAATTTAAAGATACTCAGAATAAGCCAAGTGTCCTCCTCTTTATCTCACACATACCATAAATACAAGATATTATAGTAATTATATTGCTTCTGAAAAAATGAAATTCTTTATATGCATGAATTTAAATGGACTGAATCTTTAGATGAAACATTTAAAGAAAAATATGCTTTATCTTACACTATAAAATCCTTGGCCTTCCCACCATTTAGTAATCTCCATTTTGGCAAATCTTTGTTTTTAGCTTAATATTGAGTTGTTTTGAATTGTTTCTAGGTATTTCTACTATCTTTATTCTGGTGATATTGTGTTTTTCAATGAAAGTCAGTGATTCCAAAGTCACTACTAAATTCAGTTCATTCAGATTTCTCCAAGGTGAAGATAATTATTAATGTCCTACTGGGCTCTGTTTAAAATAAGCACATTGTTATTAAAATAGGCCATCCTTATTTGTAACTAACGTCTCAATAAAATCAATATGCTTATAAAGTCATATAAGCATATATATGGCATATTTTTTTTCAAAGAAGGCTGTTTTAATTATGTATGTACACTGGCCTTTTTTCAAAAATATTACTTGATTTATTAATATAGTATGCAGGATTTCCGCCTTCTGAGTCAGACACCACTGCTTCGGAAACTGCTTGCAACTAACGATGGAGCATAAGCAGAAATGAGGCCACTGCACTCAGTAACCGCTCAGAAAGGAACACCAACTGCAGTAGTCCCCGCTGTTTCCCAGAACAATTAGCGTATTTTGTTTATGAAGCACGTTAGTCAGAAGGTACTTTTGAACTTTGAGCTCCAATAAAAAATGTTGTTTAACACTCTAAAGACTCTATATGGTTTTGTTGTATTTGAATTTCTAAATCAAGATGCTTTAGGCGTTAGAATTCATCATCTTTGGCTTTGAATTCAATGCTCCTGCCTGCAAGCAAACTTCTATAAGCCTCATTTTCCTTATCTGTAAAATATACATGGTGATATCCATCACTTAGGGATATTCTAAGGATTAATTGATAAAGTTTTGTGATTTAGGATCTGCCAGGATTAGATATCTTTTCCTTCTGAACGTAGCATTAATTATGTGTTTGGCTGTAAGAGAAAACCAGAGCAGTAGTGGCTTAAGCAAGTTTTTAATTTTATTTTTGGCATAAACAAGGTTTTTATTTTATTTCTTTTTCCTGCTAACAAGGAAGTACAGAGATGTGCAGCCTAGACTACAACTGGGGACCTTGTGCTTAGCTTGCTGTCATCCTTAGGGTGAGGCTCCCGTTCTTGTAGGCACCAGAGGGCTGCTACATCTCAAGGCTTTGTGTCTGTTCGTGCAACATGAAGCTTTGTCTCTTAGTTGGGACAGGGTTCTTCCCCAGGGACTTTTGTCTGCATGTTTTTGGCCAAAACTGGGTCACCTCCAGCTACAAGAGAGTTTGGGGAATCAAAGACTTTTAGTTGGGTGGATTGCTACTCTGAGCAAATTTAGGATTCTTTTATTACTGAAAGAGAGGGGATGGCTACTGGATAGGCAACTCATGTGCCCTCCTTACTTTATTACTTGAGTTCTTTGAATCCAAATGAATTGGAAATTTGAAAATTTCCAGTTCAGGAAAATTCAGGGGCTGAGGCCAGTGTCCTCCCTTCTGTCCCACATACCCATCACCTGGTTCTACACCAAGTTACGTGAACAAACAATACCGGGATATAACCTCCACCAAGCTCAGACATCAGCCTAAAGATGGGTCCCCAAACTGGCCTTGGTACCTTGGTAATTGGACATTGAAGACAACAGAAGGATTTTCCATGCCCTTTTGTCTGAGTCTTAGCAGGCTTGGGTCACCCTAAGAGGAAGTGGTCCTTTTTTAACCTTTCCTGCATCAGAGATTGTGGGTCATACGGAAAAATGTACTTAGATTTTTTCTTTGATTTTTTGGATAGACACAAAGACAACTTGCTAAATAATGAAATAAGTCACCATTATTGATATTATGGGGATTCCCTGGTGGCTCAGTAGTAAGGTTTCTGCCTACCAATGCAGGAGATGTGGGTTCGATCCCTAGGTTGGGAAGATCCCCTGGAGTAGCAAATGGCAACCCACTCCAGTATTCTTGCCTGGGAAATCCATGGACAGAGAAACCTGGTGGGCTACAGTCCATGGAGTTGCAAAAGAGTTGGACCTGACTTAGTGATTAAACAATAACAACAGTTAATACTATCAGTTTGCATAAGAAGGATAAAAATTATTACATGGTAAATATTGGGTTGGCCAAAAAGTTCACTTGAATTTTTCCACAACATCTTATAGAAGAACTTTAATGAACTTTTCAGCCAAACCTATACAAGAAAGTTTTCAGAAAGTGGGGACATTCTTGAGAATATCCCATAATGCCAGATAAAAGACTTGGTATCATGCCTGGCACATAGTGAATAATGCTGCCGTTGGGGTTAAAACCTACGGTTTGTCATAGACAAGAATTGTTTGTATGTTTTCAATGACTAGACTTAAACTGCCTAAAGTTTAAGTTGTTCTTTATAGTGTTTGCTTAAATTATATGAAAAAATATAGCTTCCAAGTGTCTTAATATATTACCTTTCAGTGTATATGTTAAACTCTATTTATAACCCGATTGATAAACTGTTTCTATTATTTACATAGATGTAAATGGTCTCACAGTTATGGCATTAAGAACGTAATTTAGTGATCAATTACTCCCTGATAGCTCAGTTGGTAAAGAATCCTCCTGCAATGCAGGAAACCCTGATTCGATTCCAGGGTCAGGAAGAGCCTCTGGAGAAGGGATAGGCTACCCACTCCAGTATTCTTGGGCTTCCCTTGTGGCTCAGCTGGTAAAGAATCCACCTGAAATGTGGGAGACCTGGCTTCGATCCCTGGGTTGGGAAGATCCCCTGGAGAAGGGAAAGGCTACCCATTCCAGTATTCTGGCCTGGAGAATTCCATGAACTGTATAGTCCATGGGGTTGCAAAGAGTTGGACACGACTGAGTGACTTTCATTAATATTGAGAAGATACCATTGTTCATTTCTCTGCTAAGCATCACCTGATAGGTTTGTTCACTTGATTCCTTCTCTTTTCTTCCCTCCTTACTGCCTGTATTTCTATTTATAATTCTTATGTACATCATTCAATAGTAGTAGCACTTCTAAAGGAAATCCATAGACCATTTTTCCTAGGATGAATAAAGATGTTTATGATAAACTTTAACTGTGTTATGTATAAGCCTTGTAAATTCCTTGGGATTGAGACCAAGGTTCATAGTGGTAGGTGTTCAGCACACATGCTATGTCTTTGTGATGATGGATTCACTCTGACTTGACAGCCAGGTCTTATAATAAGAAATGCTGTTTTAGGATTGGTCCCATGTTTGGCACTATTGGGAGGATAAAGGTCTACAACAGCAGATTTTTACTCATACATTTTTAAAGGATACCATAAATTAAAATTGACTACAGATGGCCAGGTGCCACATTTAAGAATAAGATGGCCAGGGCATAAAAAAATTTAGTGCTGAACATTCTACATTACAAATGCAGTCACAGCCTGGGGGAATTAAGGTTATGGCAGTTTCTGAGCAAAAAAAAAAAAAAAAAATAAATGGGGTTGTTAAATATGAGTACCAGGTGGCACTGATTTCTGAGTTATTTGTACCACTTTCATCCTTATGTAAACCATAAAATAGCCTGGCTGCTGACCAGAACCTGCAGCTGTGTAGAGGAGACGTCTTTGTACACATACCAGAAAACAAAGACTTATGATAGGCTAAAGTCTATTATGGTTTTGTACATGAAAGAAAAAATAAAATTGTTGATGTCATAGGCCTGGGGCCAAAAATGTTGACATATATCTACCTAGCTAGGGCTATAAACAGGGCATGTGTTCCTAAGAACTGTATTAAGTTTTTTAAAATAGCCAGTTAACTAAATTTTTTTTTCTTGGGATATAGTTGATTTACAATGCTGTGTTTGTTTCTGTTGTACAGCAAGGTGAATCAGTTATATGTAAACATATATCCACCTTTTTTAGATTCTCATCCCATATAAGTCATTATAGAATACTGAACAGAGTTCTCTGTGCTTCTTAGTAGGTTCTTATAAATTATCTCTTCAGAAATGGTAAGGACCTAACAGAAGCAGAAGATATTAAGAAGAGATGGCAAGAATACACAGAAGAACTACACAAAAAAATCTTCATGACCCAGATAATCACGATGGTGTGATCACTCACCTAGAGCCAGATACCCTGGAATGGGAAGTCAAGTGGGCCTTAGGAAGCATCACTACAAACAAAGCTAGTAGAGGTGATGGAATTCCAGTTGAGCTATTCCAAATCCTAAAAAAATGATTCTGTGAAAGTGTTGCATTGAATATGCCAGCAAATTGGGAAAACTCAGCAATGGCCACAGGACTGGAAAAGGTCAGTTTTCATTCCAATCCCAAAGAAAGGCAAGGCCAAAGAATGCTCAAACTACCGCACAATTGCACTCATCTCATACGCTAGTAAAGTAATGCTCAAAATTCTCCAAGCCTGGCTTCAGCAATATGTGAACCGTAAACTTCCAGATGTTCAAGCTGGTTTTCGAAAAGGCAGAGGAACCAGAGATCAAACTGGCAACATCCACTGGATCATCAAAAAAGCAAGAGAGTTTCAGAAAAACATCTATTTCTGCTTTATTGACTATGCCAAAGCCTTTGTGTGGATCACAATAAACTGTGGAAAATTCTGAAAGAGATGGGAATACCAGACCACCTGACCTGCCTCTTGAGAAATTTGTATGCAGGTCAGGAAGCAACAGTTAGAACTGGACACGGAACAACAGACTGGTTCCAAATAGGAAAAGGAGTACGTCAAGGCTGTATGTTGTCACCCTGCTTATTTAATTTATATGCAGAGTACATCATGAGAAACACTGGGCTGGATGAAGCACAAGCTGGAATCAAGATTGCCAGGAGAAATATCAATAACCTCAGATATGCAGATGACACCACCCTTATGGCAGAAAGTGAAGAAGAATTAAAGAGCCTCTTGATGAAAGTGAAAGAGAAGAGTGAAAAAGTTGGCTTAAAGCTCAACATTCAGAAAACTAGATCATGGCATCTGGTCCCATCACTTCATGGCAAATAGATGGGGAAACAGTGGAAACAGTGGCTGGCTTTGTTTTTTTGAAATCACTGCAGATGGTGACTGCAGCCATGAAATTAAAAGACACTTACTCCTTGGAAGGAAAGTTATGACCAACCTAGACAGCATATTAAAAAGCAAAGACATTACTTTGTCAACAAAGGTCCGTCTATTCAAGGCTATGGTTTTTCCAGTGGTCATGTATGGATGTGAGAGTTGCACTTGAGCACCAAAGAATTGATGCTTTTGAACTGTGGTGTTGGAGAAGACTCTTGTGAGTCCCTTGGACGGCAAGGAAATCCAACCAGTCCGTCATAAAGGAGATCAGTCCTGGGTGTTCGTTGGAAGGACTGATGTTGAAGCTGAAACTCCAGTACTTTGGCAACCTGATGTGAAGAGCTGACTTTTTTGAAAAGACCCTGATGCTGGGAAAGATTGAGGGCAGGAGGAGAAGGGATGACAGAGGATGAGATGGTTGGATGGCATCACCGACTCAATGGACATGGGTTTGGGTGGACTCTGGGAGCTAGTGATGGACAGGGAGGCCTGGCATGCTGCGGTTCACGGGGTTACAAAGAGTCGGACATGACTGAGCGACTGAACTGAACTGAACTGAACTACATAGTAATATGTGTATGTCAATCCCGGCCTCCCAATTCACTCTTCCCTCTTTCCTCCCTGGTAACTGTAAACTTATTTTTTACATCTGTGACTCAAGGCACTTAACTTTTAAAATGATCATTCGCTTTCATATTTCACATACTGTCTTTATTCTTTCTAGTGTCTGAACACTTCCTCTCTGCCTATGATATTGACTGCAGTTTGGAAACCAAGAAGGAAGTCGTTCAGTGCATGGGCTCCTTCCAGGATGGAGTAGCTGAAAAGTGTGTTGATTATTTCCAGAGATTCCGACGTTCTACCCATGTGACGCCCAAATCGTACCTTTCCTTTATTCAGGGCTATAAGTTCATATATGGAGAGAAGCATGTCGAGGTTCAAACTCTGGCCAACAGGTAAGTGTGAGGGTAGAATATGAAGTTATTGTAAAGCAGTGGCTCTCAACTAGGGGCAAATGTGCTCCAAGGAGACATTTTGCAATGACTGGAGACATTTTTGTTTGTTAGAACTAGGGAGGGGGTATGGTGGGTGGTCAAGAGGTATTGCTGGGATCAAGAGTCAGAGGTCAGGGATGTGCTAAATATCCTCACAGTGCACAGGACAATCCTCATCACATACAGTTTTGTTGTTGCAACTCCCTGGACTGTAGACTGCCAGGTTCCTCTGTCCATGGGATTTCCCAGGCAAGAAGATTGGACTGGGTTGCCATTTCTTCCTCCAGGAGATCTTCCTGACCGAGGAACTAAACTTGCATCTCCTGCATTGGCATGCAGATTCTTTAGCACTGAGCCACCTGGGAAGTCCTTGTGAGATTTATCCAGCCTCAAAAACCAATAGTGCTGAGGTTGAGAAACCTTCCTTTCAAGTTTGTTCAAAGGATCATTCCATGGTTGCTAGTGGTTTTATTCTTGCCCAATAAGACTAAATATTGCCAAGTTTTCTTGCAGCCTACCACTTTTTACAGTATTGGATGATAATAATAGAAACCTTGAGCTTGGAAAAAAGCTGAGAATACAGACATCCCCTCCCACCTCCTCTCATCCCTTTCTTCCCACACGTTCTGAGTGTCTGGGATAGGAGAGTCTGCTTGGTATGTGTGTTCTCTGCACAGCAAATTCCTCACTTCACTGAAATTTGTTCCCAACTTCCCAGCTCTACTTTGCTCTTTTATGAACACTTATCTCTTCTGCCTGAATACAACCAAGAAGCAGCCAAGGTTGCTACCTAAGGGATCCCTGGGTGAGTGAGTGGACTAAATGACTCTAAGAACTCCTGTCTTTAAGATCGCATTATTTTAGAGTCAAACAGGCAGCTGGTCCCTTCACGAGGCAGTTTGATAGCTTTAAATTTGTTTCTTTTCTTGATCCCAAATCTTCCTTCTTTTAATGTTATTGATCTCGTTAGAAAAAAAGAAGTTATTTATTTCCTTTCCTCCATGATAGGGTTTCAAGACATTGAAGTCTGTTGTCATTTAGCTAAAGTTCATTAAGCGTGTTTCTTGCATGAGACAGATTCTTGACACTGTTATTCCTCATGTCATTCAGTGTTCTTAGCAGACTCACTCTTTTCACACTTAGTCTGTGAAGAACTGACATGTGACTTTAGTCTGAAATCAAGCCTAGACATGTACTCTTTTTGTCAAGCCCTCTTGGTTTTGCTATTGTATATACAGTATTCTTCAAATATGACCATTACTGTCTATATCAGTAGACCAGTACTTAGAAAATGTGGCCAAGAACCACACATGTTAACACTTCCCTCGCCTTGGATTTTTAATCTCAGAATGAATACTGGGTTGGAAAAGCTAAAAGAAGCTTCGGAGTCTGTTGCAGCTCTGAGCAGAGAACTGGAAGTGAAAGAAAAGGAGCTCCAAGTGGCCAATGATAAAGCCGACATGGTGGGTAGACATTGACACATGGACCATATTCGTTTTGAATTCCCAATTCATAAATGTTAATACTGTATGCTTCTTCTCTAAGTAGTAACCATGGAAGTGCAAATTTTTTATTTCCATTATAATACCGTATATACACCAGGGATGCTATGAATGAAATAGGTAACTAATGACAACCTACTGTATAGCACAGGAAACTCAGTGCTCTGTGATGACCTAGATGGGAAAGAAATCCAAAAAAGCCGGGATGTATGTATACATACGGCTGATTCACTTTGCTGTACAGGAGAAACTAATGCAACATTGTAAAGCAACTATACTCCAATAAAATTTTAAAAAGTACCATACTCTTAATTCTGTGTATGAAAAATTGTGTAAGTGGACAAAATCGACAAATCCAGGCAAAAATGTGCATTTTGAACTGGGTGATTTTTGATGTACTTTTTTTTGGTTTTATATTGAATTAGGTCTTAAAAGAAGTGACAATGAAAGCACAGGCTGCTGAAAAGGTCAAAGCTGAGGTCCAGAAGGTGAAGGACAAAGCCCAGGCCATTGTCGACAGCATCTCTAAAGATAAAGCCATTGCTGAGGAAAAACTGGAAGCAGCAAAGCCAGCATTAGAAGAAGCAGAAGCAGCCTTGCAGGTACATCTTTGTGATATAACAGATGTCATCTTCTAGGGCCTCGGAGGAAGATTAGGCAGAAAAGATGAATAACAACGAAGAAATGTTCTACTGCTTCAGACCAAAGCTCTCTTCACTGGAATGATTTCAAGTGGTATTTTCTGCTTGGAGATGTTATTTGCTTTTTTTAGATATTGCAGGTGGCACTTCACATATTACTTTCTCACTCACAAGTGATGGGCATTGCCATATAATAGGGGTCTGGGTGCCACCTTCTCATTTCAACTCTGTTACTAATAAGCTGTGTGATGTTGGAAAAGTCACGCAAAATTCCTAAAATAGTTTTGTCACTCATTCATTGAGGATGTTAGAGTAGGTTAGTAAGATACAGCTTTCTTTGAGTGTACATATAAATTATCCAAACAAAGGACTGCTGATCTAGTGCTACGCATTAAGATCAGGCTTTGATCAGGCTTCCAACACAATGCAATATGTGGCAATATCATAAATGATGAAATTAGAAATGAGGTTGGATTCTGGGAAAATATGTTGACTCTAGTGAAGTAGGCTATGTCTTCAAGGGCTGGCCCTTTTTGAGACTGGTCTAATTTGAGATGTTTTGGATTCAAGTCATTGTTTTTACTGTTTCGTCCCTGGTGGTCCAGTGGTTAACATTCTGGTCCAGTGGTTAACTTTCTGCACTTCCAATGCAGTGGGTGCGGTTCAATCCCTGGTTGGGAATAAAATCCTTAGTCTACTCATCTATTGTCTTATGTTATTGACTCTTGGCTTAGAAAGTGGCTGGAGAAATGGAACACTGCTGACCTGTCCATTGCTAATTCAAGTTATATAACCTCAATTGAACTTGCATCATAATGTGATGTAGTTATTATTTTTTGCTACCTATCTTATTTTCACACTTCCTGAAACACTTACAAATTTTTTTGATCCACGTGAAGTCTTTAAGCTTTCTGTCAGTATACAGTGTATTGTATAAGATAGTTTTTACTCTAGAGACAGTGAAGATGTTGCCTTCTTTTCTTTTCTTTCCAAAGTTTCACACTGTTCTTACAGGTGATGTATCTTTCCTTACTGTTTCTTCATTCCTTCTTGCACTGGCTAAGCTGTCCTCCTTAATCCATGAAGTCTTCCAGGGTCCTTAGCCTTTCAGATTGGTGGATACCTCATCTTCCCCAGTCCCACTTTTAAAAGACCAATTTATGAAGTTGTGATTGATATATAAAAAGCCGTACATATTTAATATGTATAGCTTTGTGAGTTTGGGATGAGTGCACACCTATGAAAACATCACCACCTTCAAGGCCACAGACACATCCATCAACTCTCAAAGTTTCCACCTGCTCCCTTTATTATTGTTTTTTTCCTTTAAAATTTATATTTATTTTTATTGGAGTGTAGTTGCTTTACAATTTGTGTTAGTTTCAATTTTACAGTAAAATGAATCAGCCATACGCTTACATATACACCTCCCCCTTTTGGACCTCCTTCCCATTTAGGTCACCACAGAGCATTAAGCAGAGCTCCCTGTGCTATACAGTAGGTTCTCACCAGTTATCTATGTATCAATAGTATATGTGTGTCAGTCCTAATCTCTCAATTCCTCCCACCCTTCCTTTCCCCCTTGGTATCCATATATTTGTTCCCTAGCTCTGTGTCTCTATTTCTGCTTTGCACATAAGATCACCTGTACCATTTTTTTAGATTCCACATATATGCATTAATATATGATCTTTGTGTTTCTTTTTCTGACTTACCTCACTCGTATATGACACTCCCTAGGTCCATTCGCATCTCTACAAATGACCTGGTGTCATTCCTTTTTATGGCTGAGTAGTATTCCACTGTATATGTGTACCATATCTTCTTTATCCATTTCTCTGTTGATAGACATTTAGGTAGCTCCCATGTCCTGGCTACTGCAAATAGTGCTATTATGAACATTGGAGTGCATGTATCTTTTTGATTATGATTTTTTCTGGCTTTGTGCCTAGTAGTGGGATTACTGGATCATAGGGTAAGTCTGTTTTTCTTATTGGTATTTTTTTTGATAAGAACACAACTTAAGATCTACCCATTAACAAATTTCAAGTATATAATAAAGTATTGATAACTGTGGGCACTGTGCTATAGAGTAGATCTCTAGAATTTATCTTGCATAACTAAAACTTTCTACCCTTTGACCATCACCTTCCATTTCCTTCTTCCTTCAGCCCCTGGCAACACCATTCTACTCTCTACTTCTATGAGTTTATTTGGGATTCCACATATAAATGAGATCATGCAGCATTTTTCTTTCATGTTTAGCTTATCTCCCTTGACAAAATATATTCCAGGTCCATCCATACTGTTGCAAATGGCAGAATTTCCATTATTGAAGCCTGAATAATATTCCATTGGATATAAATACCACATTTTCTTTATCCATTCATCCATCAATGGAGATTTACATTGCTTCCATGTCTTGGCCATTGTGAATAATACTGCAGCAAACATAAGGGTGCAGATATCTCTTTAAGATCCTGAACATATCCTCCCCCTGCCCATTTTAAGACACTCTGGCTCCACTGAGCGTCTTTGATCAATAGAGAGAAGACAAGGATAGTGTAAAGAAACTTCTAAACCTTTATTAGACTTGTGATACTAACAGCACGATAGGAACGGAGCTTGTGGCATCTCAGTTCTTACATCTCAGTCTACATTTTCATAAGATTTCAAAAGCCTGACATGTTTTTTAATATTATAAAATATTTTCCAGTATCCTCCTAATTTAGTACTCTCTACCACTATAATATTCAGCAACACCATCAATACAGAAATGTCTGGGAATAAGGGCAAGGTGATTGGGGTATGTAGGGGAACTTTTCAATAATTTCCTTCACTGGTTCTGTCTTCATTTTATTGCCTCCTTGTAAGTTTTGAAATCTGGTACTACCAATTCATACTAAGAAAATTCCAGGTACATTCAAACTCTGTCTTGGCATCAGCCATGTAAACCTACAAAACAAATAAAAAACAGCAAAGAATGTGTCAATTCTTATCCCAATGCTAATCTGACCTGACTGCACACACACTCACATACACACACACATATGTAGTAGTCATATTTCTTTGCCTGTAGAAGAAAGAGAAATCTAATATTTAGCTGAAATAGGTTGAACTTCAGCTATACCCCCACCCCCAATTCATTTTACATGGATCCCCAACATAATTGAGTCCAAGTATGTTTGAGATTTCCCCCTTTTAAAGCTAAAGGGAAAATAAACAGATAGGACCTAATCAAACTTATAAGCCTTTGCATCACAAAGGAAACCATAAACAAAATGAAAAGACAGCCCACAGTGAGAAAATATTTGCAAACGATGAGACCAATAAAGGGTTAATTTCCAAAATATACAAACAACTCATATAACTCAATTAAAAAAAAAAAAACCCAACCAAAAAGTGAGCACAAGATCTAAATAGACATTTCTCCAAAGAAGACATACAAATGGCCAACAGACACATGGAAAGATGCTCAACATTACTAATTATTAGAGAAATTAAATCAAAACTGCAATGAGATATCATTTCACACCAGTCAGAATGGCCATCAGCAAAAAGTCTTACAAATAATAAATGCTGGAGAGGGTGTGGGAAAAAAGGAGCCCTCCCACACTGTCGGTGAAAATGTAAACTGGTACAGCTTCTATGGAGAACAATGTGAAGGTCCCTTAGGCATTAACAACAGAGCTACCATGTGGTCCCGCAGTCTCACTTCTGGGCATATATCCAGAGAAAACTATCATTTGAAAGGATACATGCATCTCAGTTTTCACTGAAGCACTATTTACAATAGCCAAGACATGGGAGCGACCTAAATGTCCATCAACACATAAGTGGATAAAAAAGATGTGGTACATATATACAGTGGACCATTTCTCAGCCATGAAAAAATGAAATATGTTATTTGCAGCAACATGGATGGACCTCCCTAGAGATTATCATATTAAGTGAAGTAAGTTGTAAGGAGAAAGGCAAATACCGAATGGTATCACTTATATATGGATACAAAGGAACTTATCTATGAAGCAGAAATAGAACAGAGAACAGACTTGTGGTTGCTAAAGTGCTGGGGGAAGGGTTGGATTGGGAGTTTAGGGTTAGAAGATGCAAACTATTGTGTGTGTGTGTGTATATATATATATATGAATCACTATACACCTGAAACTAATACATTGTAAATCAACTATACTTTGATAAAATAAATTTTAAAACAAACAAACATGCTTGGGGCTGGTGCACTGGGACGACCCAGAGGGATGGTACAGGGAGGGAGGAGGGAGGAGGGTTCAGGATGGGGAACACGTGTATACCTGTGGCGGATTCATGTTGATATATGGCAAAACCAATACAATATTGTAAAGTTAAAAAATAAAATTAAAAAACAAACAAAAAGCTAAAGTTAAATAAGCATGCCAGACCCTTTTATATCCACTTTAATTTGATGCTGCTTTCCCTATTGGCAGCTATTATGTTTCCCTCCTTTCTCTTTTATAGCCAAATATCTCAAATGAAGGTCTGTCTGCTATTTCCAGTTTTTTTTTTTTTTTAACCTCAAATTCCCCTTCACTTCCAGCTGTCTAGAATTCACAAATGCTAGTGTATTGAAACAGTCCTTTTCAAAGTAGATAGTTACCTTTCTAATTACCAGGTTCAGTGGTTTTCTTTTCTTCTTATTTTCCCCAAAATTCTCAGAGAAAAGATCATTAGCTTTGATATGAAGTTCATGGGGTACCTTCCTTTGACAGGAGGGTTGCAAATGGAAATCAGATGAAAGGTCTCCAAGGCCTAGAAGGAATGAAGGTGCAGTATGTCCTAGAAATAGGACAGTATCAGATGCTTATTTTTGTGTTTCCAATGCTTATTCCATTGATAGAACTGATAGAACACTTATTATCGACCACAACACGTCTATGTGACTGTTAAGTACTTTACTGTATAAGAACCTTTGTATGGAACAGAACTTTTCTAAGAGCTTAGTGAAATTCCTGTTGCTCATGTTCCATCATCTAAAGGTCAGTTTCCAGCTAAGAAACCTCTAATTATGCAACTGGCAGCCCTGCGGCTACCCACTGATGTCGGTCCAAGGTGACGAGCTGTAAGAGAGTCAGATTCTTGACCTACATAACTAATGAGTAAAAAGAGCACTGCAAGTCCTGGACTTTCCCTGGTTGAGAATCGCTGGAATCTACTGTAGAGCTGATGATTCTTTTCCTTTCAGATCTGCTTCCTTTTCTGACACTGAGTGGCTGTTATAATTTTAGAGAAGTCACGGCTCCTTATCAGAGGGCGAACATGTCTCTCACTGTGTCTCCTCTGGCTGTCACTTTGCATTGTAAAAATTTGAACTTGTGGGGATGTGTGTTTCTTTGGGATTAAATATGCTTCTAGCCCTCATGACTGCATCAAACTTAAAAATGCTTGCGCTCCTCTGTTGAAGTACAGTAAGTCCCCTACATATATATGAATGTTTTAAGTTGTGAACTTTCAAAGATGCGAACGTGGATTCTATCAGTGTCAGGCATGAGTGAAACCCCGACATGCCCTCCGTCTCCTATTGCTGACGATCCTTCAGCTCTACCATCTCCCACCCCTTCTCCCTCCTCTAGTCAGTGACACTTCTTGCCTATTCACTCTATGCCAGCCCCTGTGTGCCAGCTGCTGTCCTGTTACTACTGTACCTTTCAAGGTACTGTGTACTGCAGGATTAAAAGTGTTTTGTATCTGTTTGCTTTTTATGTATTATTTGTGGGAAAAGTATTATAAACCTATTACAGTACAGTACTATGTCACTGACTGGGTACCCAGGCTAACTTTGTTGGACTTACAAACAAATTGGACTTACAGATGTGCTCACAGAATGGAACTTGCTCATAGGTAGGGGACTTCCTATAGCAGTCTTTGGAGAGTAAATGTTTGTTTCCACTTTTCCTGTCTCAAGACTGGATGATAACCTCCTCTCCTCCCCAGACCATCAAGCCTTCCGACATCGCTACTGTCCGCACGCTAGGCCGACCCCCTCATCTCATCATGAGGATCATGGATTGTGTGCTGCTGCTGTTTCAGAGGAAAGTCAATGCAGTGAAAATTGATCTGGAGAAAAGCTGCACAGTTCCTTCCTGGCAGGAATCTTTAAAACTGATGACAGCAGGGAACTTTCTACAGAATTTGCAGGTTGGTAGTTCGGTAATGATGGGCTAAGAGGGGACTCAGATTTCATTGGAGTGTCTGGATCCTTTAACAGAAAATGAATTTGCATGCATATTTTTTAACTTACTGTTTTTCATCTTTATTGGGGTATAACTGATAAATAAAAATGTATTATAATGAAGATGTATGACTTGATGTTTTGATGTTTGTATTGATACATTGTGAAATGCTTTCACCATAGTCCATCCATTTGTTGTTGTTCAGTCACTCAGTCATGTCTGACTCTTTGTGACCTCATGGACTGCAGCACACCAAGTTTCCCTGTCCTTCACTATCTCCTGGAGTTGCTCAGACTCATGACCATTGAGTTGATGATGCCATTCAACTATCTCATCCTCTGGGTTTAATCCATCCATTAAATCCAATAAATATCTAATTAAATATCTATCACCTCACATAGTTATCATTTTTCCTTTTTTTTTTGGTGGTTAGAACACTTAAGATCTAGTCTCCCAGCAAATTTCAAGTATATAATACAGTATTGTTCACTATATTCACATGGCTGTGCATTAGGTCCCCAGCACCTTCTCATCTTGTATAACTGACACTTTGACCCTTGGCCTTTGACCAGCATCTTCCCCTTTCTCCTCCCCAAGTCCCTAGCTACCACCATTCTACTCTGCTTCTGTGAGTCTGACTATTTTAAATTCCACGTATAAGTGATAACAGGCAGTATTTGTCTTTCTCTGTCTGACTTATTTCACTTAGCATATGCCCTCCAGATCTGTCCATGTTGTTATAAATGGCAGAATTCCCTTCTTTTTTAAATCTGAGTAATATTCTTCATCAGAGAAGGCAATGGCACCCCACTCCAGTACTCTTGCCTGGAAAATCCCATGGACCAAGGAGCCTGGTGGGCTGCAGTCCATGGGATCGCTAAGAGTCGGACACGACTGATTGACTTTACTTTCACTTTTCACTTTCATGCATTGGAGAAGGAAATAGCACCCCACTCCAGTGTTCTTGCCTGGAGAATCCCAGGGACGGGGAGCCTGGTGGGCTGCTGTCTATGGGGTCTCACAGAGTCGGACACGACTGAAGTGACTTAGCAGCAATATTCTTCATATATATTTAAAATTTGTATTTAAGTATCTCCTCAGAGTAGAAGTTTCTCTTTCAAATATAACATTATAAGCATTAGAGCTTTAGAGTTTCTTTATATGTAAAATATGAGTAATTTGTCATCTGTATGTTTGCAAATATCTTCTTTCACTCTCTGCCTTAGTTGTTCATTCCAGTAATTGTGTCTTTCAGTAAGCAGATGTTCTTGTTTAGTATAGTCCGGTTTATCAATATTTTCCTTAATAGTGCTTTCTGTGTTCTGTTTAGTAAATCTTTGCCTGTCTCTAGGGTAGAATAAATGCACCTATCTTTTCTTCTGAAAGTTTTGTTGTTTTATCTTTAATATTTAGATCTTGAGACAACTGATTGGGATTCCCAAGCCCCATCCATACCCTACACAGTAACTTCAGCACTGTCTTTCATTCAGTTTTTATTTTTAAAATTTTTTCATAGTTTCTTTTTAAAATTTTAATTTTTATTGAAAGATAATTACTTTATAATATTATGATGATTTCTGCCATACATCAACATGAATCAGCAATAGGTATACATATATCACTTCCCTCTTAAATCTCCCTACCACCTCCCTCCCCATCCCACCCCCCTAAGTTGTCACAGAGCACCAGCTTTGGGTTCCCTGTGTCATACAGTAGATTACCACTGTCTATCTATGGTAATATATATGCTTCAATGCTACTCTCTCAAATCATCCCACCTTCTCTCTCCCTACTGTGTTCAAAAGTCTGTAGATAGGTTCATCAGGATCATCTTTGTAGATTCCGTATATATATATGCTAAAATGCAGTATTTGTCTTTCTCTTTCTAACTTACTTCACTTTGTATAATAGGCTCTAGGTTCGTCCACCTCATTAGAACCGACTCAGATGCATTCCTTTTTATAGCTGAGAAATATTCCACTGTGTACACGTACCACACTTCTTTATCCATTTATCTGTTGGTTAACATCTAGGTTTCTTCCATGTCCTAACTGCTGTGAACAGTGCTGCTGTGAACACTGGGGTGTATGTCTTTTTCAGTTTTGTGCAGTTTTTAATTCAGTGTTGCCCATGTGGCTACTGTGGCCAGAGCATCTTGTGGGGCCTTTTGCAGCAGCTCTAACAAGAAGTAGCTTCTGAAACCAGTGGGTTATACAGACTTGTTTCAGATAATTGAAATATGAGCCTCTGAGATGTAAGTGCCCTGTGAAGGAATAGCATGCTATTTGGGTGGAGAGTGGGTGGCGATTAATCTGATTATGAGTGTGTGAAGAGCAGTGGTGGTAGGGGGTGGGGCTCAAAAAATACTCACCGAAAAACGTGGCAGTGGCATCAGACTTGCCTTATATACCTGCTGCAGAGCCACTGTTCTTGGAAGCTACTTTGCTATTTGCCTTCTGTCACCACCATCCTTCCACTGCTCCCAAATATTCTTCTGGCTTCACTATTTTTTAAGTCTCACAAAAGAAACTTGGATTTTTAAGGAGGTCTGAATAAAGGTGAGTTTTGCTCTGTGCTAGGTATGTTCTGTGCAGACTTATTTCTATGAATTATTTAGGTGCTACATTTCTTTCTACTTGGAAAACATTTAATTATCTTCATTGAGATGATCAAACACCATTTTTAAAAGGTCCAATTCCTCTGATTGGTCAGTCTTCTCTTTTAATGCAAGAAGGCACTCTTAATCCATTTCTGTTACTATTTTAAAATTTTATCCCTCCAGAAGAGAAAAGTTCTCTCATAATCTTGATAGTTCAGTGATTAAAAATTAATTCATCACCCTGAAGGCTTAATGTCCAACTGATTTTCGTCACATTTCAGGTGAGTTTAATAGAACCTCTCTTTGAATGTGTTAAGCATTCGGTTGCTGCTAAATGCTAAATATTTATGTCTAAATATATACACTTTACATATCTACTTTATTTGCAATGCTAAATATATGTATCATTTTATTTGCCTAATATCCTGAAAAATCGACAAGATATTTATCCATTCTTGGATTTAACCGTTTGTTTCAATGGTATCATGAGCGTAATGTGATTATGACTTAATGGACAAAAGCATTTTAACTATTTCACTCCATTCTTCCACAGCAATTCCCGAAAGACACAATCAATGAAGAAGTGATAGAATTTTTGAATCCTTACTTTGAAATGGCAGACTACAACATTGAAACCGCTAAACGAGTGTGTGGGAATGTAGCGGGTCTTTGTTCCTGGACCAAGGCCATGGCTTCCTTCTTTTCCATCAACAGAGAGGTGTTGCCTCTGAAGGTAAGCTTCCTTGGTGGGGCTTCAGGATGTGTGCCAGCAGGGGGTCTCTGGGTCAACAGGGCTTGTCTTTCCTGCAGCAAAGGAGTCTTAGGTGTTATTAGTCTCAAGTCTATGATAAGAGCTGGTACTGGACTGGCCAAGCATAGCATGTTTCTTTCTTCTCTGTAATCCTCCTGCCACTGGAATTGTATGGGCCTTAAGCATGGACTCTACAAGAATACTAAGTCCACTGTGGGCTGCTGGACATTTCCCCTCCGCCCCCCGACAGTGTTAACTTGAGAAAAAGAAACACAGAAAACTATAGCATAGGATCCACCAGTAATGTCCAAGAGCTCTTGCCAGGAAGTCCTATGAATGAGGCAGGGTGGACACAGTCACTGGTGGCTGGACTTGTCTTCAGAGGTGACATAGTATTCCCTCTCCCTTTGACCCTCAGGAAAGAGACTGACTAGCATCCTTTATTTAATGTGGGCTGACAATATGCCACTGTTTCTTTCTGAGTTATTGAATTTCTCAGCTTTATTTGTCCATGTCTCCACACCATTCAGTGAGTCTTTAGCAGATGGAGAGGCAAGTACATGTTTTGAGAATAAAATATTAATGCCTCAAAAATTACACCTAATGGTTTGGTTGATTATTTTGCTTTCGTATAAGTCTGATATCTTTCAACCATCAACTAAAATCCTCTTATCCTTACAAACTACATGAGGAACTTAATAATCATGCTAAAAATAATCAAGAATAAAAAGAAGATAGGGAGAGAGTTTCAAGTTCCATTTTATGTTCTCATTATTACCATACCCGGAGCATTTAGTCAGTGGGGAGTCTCTGGAGGTCTTAGGGGAACTTAAAACAGAAGGGATTCATTTGGCTTAGAGATTTTTAGAGCAAATAGTTGAAGTCATGCTGTCAGGTACTATGGATTCAGGACCATTGAAGACTCCAGTTGGCTATTTTGATACTGACTGAACCACTGAGTCCAGTGAAAAGTATAGGGCATCCTTTGCAAAATTTTCCAGTGGGTAAGCATACATAAGTGTCTCCAAGGGAATTACACTTGAATTCACAAGGGGAGTTTTTATTTTGTTGTAATTACTTGAAATAAAATGAGTTAAAATCAGTACAAAATAATGGACATTCTAAACAAGGCTTATGCAAGAACAACATCTCCTCCATTACGTTTGGTACAAGTCAGGCTCCATCCAGCCCCAGGACAACGTACGTCCTGCAGTAGGATGTGAAGGGAACACCAGGCGGGGACCTTCTAGTTGTCCCTGGAACCTATGCTTCCCTTCTGAGAAGCCTGTTCTGGGGGTGCCCTCCTGTGCTCTTAGTAGCATCCAGCGTCTGGAAGTCTCTAGTTTGTCAGGTCCCTCCTAATTGCCATTGTCATAAAAATAAACATAGTTACATAGATCCCACATGTTCATTGCATAGACAGAAGTAGAAGACCAAGAAAGTGCAGTCTCATTGGGCAACTGTGCTCAGTATATTAAGAAATACAGACCAAAGGGTCTAACTTCACTGATTTCTGAAGGGGTTTCTCTCGTTTCCCAAGTGAAGAGTTTGAGGACACTCCTTTGACTCCAGTGGGGATCTCTTTACCACTCATTAGTGATGGCGACACTGAGGGACTCTTCTTTCATCTTACAATTCCTCTAGACAGGCCGAGTGACTTCTAATACTGGATAAACTTAAACAAATATTGATGACAAGAATTTCAATTTAAATTCTATTCAATTTCATTCTAATAAGATTTCTCCTTAGAAACTCTGTGAAAACTAGTAAATATGACTTCACATAAGCAGAACATTACAACAGTAGAGCCTTAAATATTGAACACAGATAATAACACTATTATTTATGGAGGGACTTCCCTGGTGACCCAGTGGTTAAGATTTTGCCTTCCAGTGCAGGAGTGTGAGCTCCATCCCTGCTCAGGGAGCAGAGATCCCACATGCCTTGATGCCAAAAAACCAAAACATAAAACAGAAGCTATGTTGTAGCAAATTCAATGAAGACTTTAAAAATGGCCCATATCAAAAAGATCTTTAGAAGAGTGATATTAATATATTATTATCTATTAAACTTTTATTATAGACCAGGTCCCAGACTTGGGTTTTTACATGCTATCATATTTAATATGCACACAACACACTCTCATAAATCTTAGCAGGTAGTTTTTCAATATCTTAATGGAGAAACTGAGGCTCATAGAGTTTAAGTAATCTTAATAGAGTCCTACAGCTCCTAATGTGAGCAGTTGGATTTGAAAGATTTTTATACCCTTTGGTTATATCTTTTGAATACTTCATTAAAAAGATTATTATTTTTTTTTTCTGAGGAAAGTCCTTGAAAATATCCAAAGTTTGGGGGACTGTGATACCTTGGCATTAGTGGGTGGCTTTATAGTAAGTTGACAGAGTAGCATTGCTGTTCCTCCTTGTTTAAGTCATGGCAACAGATTCTTCTTAGAGCAGAGATGAAGACAAATGTTCCAAGAGTCAGAATATTTGTAAACTGTAATTTTTAAGCCATGCGTTTGCTGTCATTGTCTCTAGTCATGGAACTAGATATTCCTTTAAAGAATTATTCTGCCAAAATTTGGGAACCTGGGGTTATCAGATAAGAAAATAACTTATCTCAAAAGAATATTTTTAAGATAATCTTTTCTTCTCAAACACTTCAGAAATAATATCATGCTGGTATTGGGTTTCCCCATTAAAGTCAGTTTTGCCATTTTAAAAACTTAAAAGAGGGAATTTAGGTTTCAAATTTTTTTCAAAAAAATTTAAATTCCTGTAAGCACATACTATTTTCTACATCACCTTTTCCAAATATTGCTTTTTTTCCCCCCAATATTGCTTTTGATTATGTCTTTTGAGTCTAATTTAGCTTCCTTAAAACAAATATTTTTATTTGGTCACAGCTCAAGTATCAATTCTTTACTTGAAAGCAAGTAATATATGAGAATTACAGGAATACCGTCAAGTCCATCTCTACCCACGAAAACCTAGATCTTTATATTCAGTGATTAATTATGTTTCATTCTTTGTCTTGTTTTAACATCTTCATTAACAGTGATGAGCTCTCCTTGGCAAATGAGAGCTAAATATTCTAAATATTAAATTTAGCTAAATATTCTAAATATTCAACTTTTCCCCTACAACTCAATATTAAAATAATCTGCAATTTGCCTTTATGCATTTCCTATTACAGCATTCGAATTTAGGGACTGGCAAACTATGGTCCGCAGGCCAAAGCTAACCCACCACCTGTATTTGTACAGCTCATAGAATTTTAAATTAAGTACTTAAACAAAAGTCTTGATTTTGCATCTTGTCCCCCAAAGCCAGAAATATTTACTATCTGGAGTTTTATGAAAAAGTTTGCTGACTCTCTCTTAATGATTTATAATCGTCTGCTTACAAACATGTCAATTCCACATGAAGACTTGGCCTTGATAATGTAATTTGAGAAGACTCTCAAAGGACAAAGAAAAGGTGCAGCATGGACTTCCCTGAGTTCTCAGATGCGGCATGCTGGATGGTGCAGCATGGACTTCCCTGAGTTCTCAGATGCGACTGGATGTCTGGGTTGCTGCCTGTCCCTTCATGCTGTGTGTGTCTTGTACAGGCCAACCTGGTGGTGCAGGAGAACCGCTACATGTTGGCCATGCAGGATCTGCAGAAGGCCCAGGCAGAGCTGGATGACAAGCAAGCCGAGCTGGATGTGGTGCAGGCTGAGTATGAGCAGGCCATGACCGAAAAGCAGGTGACTGTCCTCTGACACTGTGGTCAGCCCTTCGTTCCTTCCTGCTTTCTCTCTCTAAGGGTTTGATTGCCAGCAGGGATTCATTTAAGTGATGCGCAGTACATGTGTACATACATACATACACACATAGACACACAGCACATGCGCCTTCATCAAGTCCTGGAGTTTGTTTCTAGCAGACACCAAGGACCTTCGGTGAGAGGTCAGGATATTCAGCCAAAACAGAAGTCACTCCTGGAACACGGATGTTCTGGGTTTTCTTGTATATTGTGACGAAAGCAGCATCTTGTGCAGCATTTTTGATATGTTTTTCAAATCACATCCTCCCACTTTATCTCATTTAATCTTTAAACAATCTCTCAAGGTAGGCAGGGTAGATATTTTTACTTTATTTTCATTTTAAAGAAAGGAACTTAGGGGACTTCCATGGCGGTCCAATGGTTAAGACTTTGTGCTTCCAATACAAGGAGTGTGGGTTCAATCCCTGGTCAGGGAGTTAAGATCCCACATGGTGCAGCAAAAAAATTAAAACAAAATGAAAATTATAAAAACAATAAGGAAAGGAACTTAGGTCCAGAAAGGACAAGAGAAGGGCTGTTGAGCATAGGCATTGATCCTAGGACTAGATTAGATCTTGATCATCTGATGTCTTTACAGGCCTCTCTGCTGGACCAACCTGACCACATGGCTGTATCCCAGTCACAGAGACCACCCACAGCCTTCTCAACCTCTGCATGTTTTGCAGCTTTCAGTTCAGTTCAGTTCAGTTGCTCAGTCCTGTCTGACTCTTTGTGACCCCATGAATCGCAGCACGCCAGGCCTCCCTGTCCATCACCAACTCCCAGAGTTCACTCAGACTCACGTCTGTCGAGTCAGTGATGCCATCCAGCCATCTCATCCTCTGTCGTCCCCTTCTCCTCCTGCCCCCAATCCCTCCCAGCATCAGAGTCTTTTCCAATGAGTCAACTCTTCGCATGAGGTGGCCAAAGTACTGGAGTTTCAGCTTTAGCATCATTCCTTCCAAAGAAATCCCAGGGCTGATCTCCTTTAGAATGGACTGGTTGGATCTTCTTGCAGTCCAAGGGACTCTCAAGAGTCTTCTCCAACACCACAGTTCAAAAGCATCAATTCTTCGGTGCTCAGCCTTCTTCATAGTCCAACTCTGTCATCCATACATTTAGCACTCTTCAAAATCAAGGTTTGTATATTTCCTCTCCACTGAGCAGCAAGCTCTTTCATTAATTTATATTAACTCCAGTTCCACTGGGGCCTCCTTCATTCTGGAAATCAAGGCAGATGTAACATAAACCTAATGTAGCTTAAGCTTCATTTTTCCTCACTTGCACAGGCCCCATAAATGCTGAGTTTACTGGGAGCCATGGAGAGGTCTATGGGGAGAGTATTTTATTCAGATAAAATACCTGGAGATCCCAGGGGAAAGGGACCTGAATTCTTCACCATCAGGACTTTGTAGTGCTTTTTCCCTGCTGATTCTCATTACATGTTCACTTGGCTGTTTTGTATTTGCAAAAATTCTTTAATGATTTTCTTAAAGTGATCCCCAGATTATGTAAGCATCTGTCCTCACAAAATCTCTATCTGCCTCCGATAAAGCCTACATTTGGAAAACAAGATCTAGATTCTCCCTGTGCTTTCCTTGATGATTTATTTTAGAACCTTTGCTGCGTCTCAGTTGTCACTTGGCTGGATTGAGGTTCCTGCTCTGTTGGTCTGTCCCTTTACAGAGTCCCAATGAGCGAATTTAGATAAACATCAGTTGCACAGTGTGCAAGATGTGTGGTATTCTCTGTTAAAGATAAGTCTCCTGAAAGCAAAATAAGAGCTTTATGGAAATTTTGGAGAAGTAATTATGTATCATCATTTGGATTTATTACTTATGGTCTATGGAATTCACTTATAATATCAAGAGAAAATTCACTTTGAGTTTGAAAGACTACTTTAGAAACTATGAAGAAGGCCTGTTAATTTCTAACATTTGTACACTCACATTGGAAAGCACTGCTACATGTAGTAAACATGTGTTACAGCCTCATTTTATTATCTTTCAGTTTTAACAATTTTGCATTAGTTCACTCAAGCTCTTTTGTTTTCGAGTATCTGTTATTTGTTAGGTGAGCAATTATAAGGACCATGTAAGTACAGCTACTATAAAGGTATGGCTTTAACTTAAAAATTTGAATTTCAACAAATGTCACGTATTTTTCATTAAGAAAACAAAATCCAGCCATGTGCTGGCCTGCCCACAACAGGTTGGCGTGAAGTTGACCTTTAGTTATGGTGTTGCTTCTTCCTCCATGGGGCTCCATGAGAGTCCAGGGTTACAGACTACAGGGAGGCAGGGGAGGGTTTCAAGTCTTCGGTCCATGGTCACGACTGTGACCTCATTACCCAGGTGTGCAGTCCCTGGAGGAGTGTGTGTCTTGCTGCTCTGTGCACAGGGCAGGGCTTTGTGGAGGGCCCACTTCCCCAGGAATCTGGTCACATTCTAGGGCATTGGGAAAGAGAGAGCCAGGAGTACTACCCATGGAAGCCAAGGAATTCTGCACCCTCCCCCCGCCAGGCTCAGAGGGAAAATTCATTTTTCACTCCTGTCTGCTCCCATCCCCGATTTCGCAATCCCCTCTGAGGAGCCTGGGCTTCCAGAAAGCAACAGCCGGGAGGGGAGAGGTTGGCCAGTTTATATTCAGCCACACAGAAGTGGGGATGGGGAACTTAGGGAGGATAACAATATTAAAAATCTTTCATATGAAAAGTTTGTTTTAAAGGTAAACAGATATAAATAAGGGCTTTTCTGGTGGCTCAGTGATAAAGAACCCACCTTCCTAATGCAGGAGATGTGGGTTTGATCCCTGATTCTGGAAGATCCTCTGGAGGAGGGCATGGCATCCCACACCAGTATTCTTGCTTGAAGAATCCCATGGACAGAGGAGCCTGGAGGGCTACAGTCCATGGGGTTGCAAACAGTTGGACACAACTGAGTGACTAAACAACAATAACAAGAAAACAATGATGTCATATGATACTTCCAGCTGACATCTTTTGTTTTGGGGAGATACAAACAAATATGGATGGTGTACAGGTGTGGGTGCACCTCTCAGCTGGGCTTTTGGGTTTTCTGCATTAATTCTAGTGGGAAGGAAAACTGAGCAGACTAGAACAAACTGGAACAAGTATCTTGTTTCTGAAAAACACGGTATTATGCTATTATTACAAAAGCAATTTGTGTTTCTTTATAAAAAATACACATAGGTAACCCTGGTGATAAAGCCTAAAAATATCTTGCTCTTTATCATTTTGTATCTACACATATGTCTGATTTACATATATTTTAAATTCATGTAAAACTGTAACAGATCATTCAGTACATACTGCTTTATAAATGAAATTTAACTAATGATTATTTTTCATAATGATTATATTTTAATGGCTTTAGAGTATTCTTATTCACAATATACCATAAAGTATATAAATAATCCTCTATTGTTAGACATTTAGCATATGTGTATGCCATATATATTATATAAATGTGTGAATATTATATGAACTCCCAGTAACTTGTCATATAGCTAAATCTTTATCCATATCCATTATTGTTTCATAAATATACATTTTTACAGGTAGAATTAACAGCTGTCTCTTCAATATTGAGAAACTGAACCATTTGCTTTTTTTTCCCTTAAAATTTTTTTAAAGAATTTTTATAGTGTTGTGTTGGTTTCTGCCGTTTAACGTCACAAATCAGCCATAATTACATATATGGAGCCATTTGTTTTTAAGAACAAAGCTCTGAGGGGCAACAGTGTGTGGCTGTTGCTGTGAAGTCACTTCAGTTGTGTCCGACTCTCTGTGACCCCCGTGGGCTGTAGCCCACCAGGCTCCTCTGTCCATAGGATTTTCTAGGCAGGAATACCGGAGTGGGGTGCCGTTTCCTTTTCCCGGGGATCCTCCTGACCCAGGGTTTGAACCCAGGTCTCCTGTCTGGCAGGCAGACTCTTTACCACTGAGCCCCCTGGGAAGCCCAACAGTGTGTGGAAGTCTAGTTAGAGGTCTTTTATTGACACAAGAGCAACAGGTAGGGGGCTGCTGAGTTAATGCGGCTGGAGTTTGTGAATGAGCTTCAGGACTCCACAACCTCAAGACAATCTAGAGTTTCACCTGAAATCAAAGGAGATATGGAGTTAGACAAAGCAATAGTGATGCTAGAACTTTAACATGCGAACCATCATTTCTCGTTTTAAAGTGGGGATATGCGTGTCTTTACATTTTGCTGTGCTCTGTGATATTAGCATGTGTGCGTATATTTTATTTGTAATTTTTGATAGGAAAATCGTCAATGATGCAAATTTTCATTATATCTCAGTTTATGAAAATCTGGGGAGGGTCTGCCCATTGGCTTAGGACCCCTCCTGAGGAATCCCTCTATGTTCCATAAATAGGGCTTAAGACACAGGCTGGACTGACCCAGACACATAGAAACGGAAGTTAATGCTTCCTGTGAAATAAATGGCTCACGTTTCTCACAAAGGCGTATAACATATAATGTTTTAGAATTATGTTTTTGAGCTGCAGGCTCTATTTTTCTGAAAAAAGGCTTTCTTCTTGTTTAGACCTTGCTTGAAGATGCAGAGAGGTGCAGACATAAGATGCAGGCTGCTTCTGCACTGATCGGAGGCTTGGCAGGAGAAAAAGAAAGATGGACAGAGCAAAGTAAAGAGTTTGCAGCACAAACTAAAAGACTTGTAGGTATGTAAGTCCCTTTATTAGCTTCCCAGGTGGCTCAGCAGTAAAGAATCCACCTTCGATGCAGGAGACTCAGTTTTGATCCCTGGGTTGGGAAGATCTCCTCGAGGAGGAAATGACAACCCACTCCAGTATTTTTGCCTGAAGAATGCCATGGGCAGAGGAGCCTGGCAGGCTACACAGTCCATGGAGTTGCAGAGTCGGACAGGACTGAGTGATTAAGCACACACACACAAATCCCTTTATTAATGGGATTATGTGTTGACTGTGATAGGGAGTGAGCAGACAAGCTTTAATCAGAATATACATCAACACTCCATTACTTCAAATTCCTCTGTGCGTGTGTGTGTGCACCCAGCTGTTTCAAAAGGATGAATGTTGGTCTGGCATTTAGGCAACCTGTCTTAGATAATGTGTTAGTCACTCAGTCATGTCCGACTCTTTACAACTCCATGGACTGTAACCCACCAGGCTCCTCTGTCCATGAAATTCTCTAGGCAAGAATACTGTGAGTTGCCATTTCCTTCCCAGGGGAATCTTCCTTACTCAGAGACTGAACCTGGGTCTCCTGCATTGCAGGCAGATTTTTTACTGTCTGAGCCACCAGGGAGGCCCATTCATGACCTTTAAACTCTTATTATCAGGTCATTTTTGAATTCTCCTATGAGTGAATGACCATATAGATCAAGGTCATTTAGAATGGAGGCTGTGTCTTCTGAGGTTAGAAGTCATCCTCTCATATTCAGTAAGATCAACATAATCCAGTGCTTGACTATCAGCAGTTATTACTTGTGGGCCATGTGGACTCTTTTCACAGTGAACTGAACTACTGCTTATTCACAAGACACAGCAACTTGTGGTTGCAATTTGGTTTCTGAAATTTAATTCAAAAGAATGATTGTCCTTTTTTTTTGCCACTTATATTCTGCAGAATTACAAGGCTGTTCATAAAGTGTTTCAGTGGTGTTTTGTTTTTTGTTTTAGGGGATGTGTTGTTGGCTACAGCTTTTCTATCTTATTCTGGTCCCTTTAATCAAGAATTTCGCAATCTGCTGTTAAATGACTGGCAGAAGGAAATGAAAGCCCGGGAAATTCCATTTGGAGACAATCTAAACCTCAATGAGATGTTGATTGATGCTCCTACCATTAGTGAGTGGAACCTCCAAGGCCTGCCCAATGATGACCTGTCTGTTCAGAATGGAATTATTGTCACAAAAGCATCTCGCTATCCTTTGCTAATTGACCCACAGACTCAAGGCAAGATCTGGATTAAAAATAAAGAAAACCAGAATGAACTCCAGGTAATCTTTGTTTGAATATAAATGGGCTTCCCTGGTGGCTCATAACCTAAAGAATCTGCCTGCAATGCAGGAGACCTAGATAGAACCCTGGGTTGGAAAGATCCCCTGCAGGAGGGCAGGGCAACCCACTCCAGTATCTTGCCTAGAGAGTCCCATGGACAGAGGAGCCTGGTGGGCTACAGTCCATTGAGTCACAAGAGTCGGGCATAACTGAGCTACTAAGCACACGCATGAAACGTGCTTACTAAGCACACGCATGAAACGTGCTACTAAGCAATTTCATTGCCCCAGGTAAACAGTATCTGAGAATTATTTCATATTTAGTATAAACAGTATCTGAGAATTATTTCATATTTCATATTTGTTATTAACATTTAGATATTAATATTTATAAAAGAGTATCTAAAAATTGCATTATTTGGATTCTTGTTTATCTCTCCTAATGCTGTCCATTAAAGGGTTCAGACTCCCTTCTGTTAGGGCCTAAGGCTCTCCTTGATAAACAGAGCAGGGCAGAGCTATGTCACACTAGGTGTGCGGCAAATAAAGACACTCTATAGTTATTCCGTGATTATTTGTCACAAATGTGGTGGTAGTGGGGAAAGGCAGTATTGTCACACAGAGCTTTTACCTGCTTCCTAGTAAAAGGAAATGATGCCGTCAAATGCTCTGGAGATTCTTTAGAAAACTGAAAATAGAGCTACCATATGATCCTACAATCCCACTCTTGGGCATATATCTGGGGAAAACCATAATTCAAAAAGATACATACATTCCAGTGTTCATAGCACTACTTACAATAGCCCAGGCATGGAAGCAACCTAAATGTCCATGAAATGGATAGAGAAGGTATGGTATATTTGTACAATGGAATATTACTCAGCCATACAGAAGAATGAAGTAGTATCTTTCACAGCAACAGGGATGGACCTAGAGATTATCATACAAAGTGAAGTAAGCTAGACAAAGACAAATATTATATGTCACTTATATGTATGAGTAGAATCTTAAAAAATGATATAAACAAACTTATATACAAAATATAAATAGAGCCACAGACATAGAAAACAAACTTACGGTTACCAAAGGGGAAAGGTGATGGAGGAGGGATAATTTAGAAGTTTAGGATTAACATAAATGCACTACTATATATAAAATAGATAACCAACAAGGACTTCCTGTGTAGCACAGGGAACTTTTTCTATATTTTGTGACAGTCTGAAAAATATTTACAACTGAATCGCTTTGCTGTACACCTGAAACTAACACAATATTGTAAATCAACCCTTAGTGCCTTTTAGTGCTGTTTGCTCATTTGTGTCCGACTCTTTACGACCTCATGGACTATAGCCCACCAGGCTCTTCTGTCCGTGGAATTTTCCAGGCAAGAATCCTGGAGTGGCTTGCCATTTCCTCCTCTAGGGGATCGTCTCAACCCAGGGATTGAAGCTGTGTCTCCTGTGTCTCCTGCACTGCAGGCAGATTCTTTACCCACGGAACCCCTTCAATTAAATGAATAAAGATAAGGAAATGATGATTTGCTAAGCTAAAGAATGTGATGTTGTTTCCAGATCACATCTCTAAATCACAAGTACTTCAGAAACCACCTGGAGGACAGTCTTTCTCTCGGAAGACCCTTGCTTATCGAAGATGTTGGGGAGGAACTAGATCCAGCCCTGGATAATGTTTTGGAGAGAAACTTCATTAAGACTGGATCTACCTTTAAGGTAGGTTAAACCTGCCAGTGACAGTGTGCAGAGCAATTTCCACGAGGCCAGGTCAGTGTGACAGAGGTCACAGTTTCTCATTAAACATCAACTCAGATTCAAGTCTGGGGCAGGAGGCATTTGCTTTTCTCTTCCACCTTCCTGAGTTGGGATCAAGAGTAGCCTTTTTAGGAACATCTACTTCACTTGTATCATGAAGCCTGACTCCATTCTGATGTTAGACTTTGCATGGCTTTCAAGCCCCATCATGCTCCCTCCCGTGTCATCCCAAATCTGGGCAAGCTGATGAGAAAACCTGGCTCTGCTCTCTTTTGGTGAAAGTGAAAGTCACTGTTTTCAGTGACTATGAAGTGTATGGAATCTATACAGTCCATGGAATCCTCCAGGCCAGAATACTGGAGTGGGTAGCCTTTCTCTTCTCCAGGGGATCTTCCCAACCAGGGATTGAACTCAGATCTCCCACAGTGTAGGCGAATTCTTCACCAGCTGAGCCACAGTGGGAAATCAAACCGTGCAACTCCCTGTTCATGACCATATCTGGGAAGCCTCATCCTAGTCGCATCCCATGATCTCCGTAAAACCCTAAAACATCTGCCCCTCTCTTCTCTCTCAAGTGATTTTTCTTTGGACCTGTTTGGCAGCCTACCCTGAATCTCCAGAAATTCTCATGTGAATAATAAACCTTTTCATATCTTTTTGGTACATGACTGATGTCATCAGTCTTGAATCCATCTCACTTCTGCAGTATGATCACAACCGTTTTGGTGATAAATTCTATGTGCATGCATGCTCAGTCGCTTCAGTCTTGTCTGACTCTTTGCAACCCCATGGACTGTAGCTGGCCAGGCTCCTCTGTCCATGGGATTCTCCAGGCAAGAATACAGGAATGGGTTGCCATGCCCTCCTCCAGGGGATATTTCCAACCCATGGATCAAACCATGTCACTTGTGGCTCCTGCATGGCAGACAGATTCTTTACTGCTGAGCCACCACGGAAGCCCATGGAATAAATTCAATATTTATTTATTTATAGTTGTATTAATTTGTTTATTTTTGGCTGTCCTGGATCTTCGTTGCTGCCTGGGCTTTTCTCTCAGTGCGGTGAGTGGGGGCTACTCTCTAGCTGCAGTGCATGGACTTCTCGTTGTGGTGGCTTCTCTTGTTGCAGAGCATGGGCTCTAGGGTGCTCAGGCTTCAGCAGTTGTGACACTGGGCTTTGTAGTTGCAGTTCTCGGGCTCTAGAGCACAAGCTCTATAGTTGTGGCACATGGACTTAGTTACTCCTTGGCATGTGGGGTCTTCTTGGATCATGGATCCAACCTGTGTCTCCAGCATTGGCGCTGCTGCTGCTGCTGCTAAGTTGCTTCAGTTGTGTCCGACTCTGTGTGACCCTATAGACGGCAGCTGCTGCTGCTAAGTTGCTTCAGTTGTGTCCGACTCTGTGTGACCCTATAGACGGCAGCTCACCAGGCTCCCCCGTCCCTGGGATTCTCCATTGGCAGGTGGATTCTTTACCACTGAGCCATTAGGGGAGCCCCAATTTCTATTTTTATTGGATGATGTATGTTGAATGGCATCACTAACTCAATGGACATTAGTTTGAGCAGGATCCAGGATATGGTGAAGGACAGGGAAGCCTGGCGTGCTGTAGTCCATGGGGTCACAAAGAGTCGGACGTGACTGAGCAACTGAACAACAACCAAAAAATGTTGGATAACTTCCTTTCCTCCCTCCTTCCCTTCTTCCCTTACCCCTTCCCTCTCTTTCTCCCTTCCTCTTTCCTCTCTTACTTTTGTCCTTCTTTCTTTTCATCCTAGTGGCCTGAAGCCCTCTGAATGCCTAATGAACATTTCTTTTTAAGTATACACATGATCTCCAGGTGTATAGTGGTTTAAAGCAATACTAGATTCTAAGCAAAAGAACACACAGTAAGGTGTATCTGGGTTTTATTACTTTTAACTTTCTTTTTATAACAAAGGTGAAAGTCGGTGACAAAGAAATAGATGTGATGGATGGCTTCAGACTCTACATCACCACCAAGCTGCCCAATCCAGCCTATACCCCTGAAATAAGTGCTCGGACCTCCATCATTGACTTCACAGTCACTATGAAAGGTCTCGAGGACCAGTTACTGGGGAGAGTCATTCTCACAGAGAAGCAGGTAAGTAAAGTATGCAACAGAGTAAAGTATGCAACCCCACCAGGGCTTCCCTGGTGGCTCAGACGGTAAAGAATCTACCTGCAATGTGGGAAACCTGGGTTCGATCCCTGGGTTGGGAAGATCCCCTGGAGGAGGGCATGGTAACTCACTCCAGTATTCTTGCCTGGAGAACCCCCATGGACAGGAGGAGCCTGGCGGGCTACAGTCCATGGGGTCACAATGAGTCGGGCATGACTGAGCAACTAAACAAAACACAGAGTGTGGCCCTTCCCCTTTCTGCATCGCATTATGATTCTTTCATTGACAAAAATAAGATGATGAACATTGTGATGGGGTTGAGTCCCCCCTTTTAATTCCTGTGTTTCTTCCATTATTCATTTTCAAGTGTCTTTAATAACAACCAATTATCTATCTAGTACATTGCATCTGTATCACATAAATAACATATATCATCAATTAATTTTATATAGGGGAATGATGTAACTATGAGAATATCTGTCTCATTTTCAGCATCACGGTTCTGGTTTTACACTCCTTAAATTTCCTGAAGTTTGTTCTGTTCCTGGTTCTAGTCACCTGTTGAATTTTAGCTTTCTAGTATATGTCTGGGGTTTCCCAGGGGGCACAGTGGTAAAGAATCCACCTGCTGATGCAGGAGATACGGGTTTGATCCCTGGGTCAGGAGGATCCCCTGGAGGAGGAAATGGTGACCCAGTCCAGTATTCTTGCCTGGAGAATTCCATGGACAGAGGAGTCTCGAGGGCTGCAGTCCACACGGTTGCAAAGAATCAGGCACGACTGACCACACATACACATGTGCACACACACAGTATATGTCTAAGTTTTTATTTCATTTGATTCATTATTATGCTTTTGGAATATAAAACTGGGACATTGGAACAGATAGCACAGCATTGCCAATTCTAATTTGTTATCCAAGAGTGCTTGCTGTATCTTGCAAGAAGGCAAGTTTGTTACCCTAGATTTCACTGTGGAACTTGTGAAGGCTACTGGCTTCATTTCGCTCTAAGCATAATTCCGTGTCTGTTTTCTCTCAATGAGAAATGGCCAACAATTTATAAACTTACTTGTTTTGAATCAGCATTTTCTCCAGGGAACATTTGAGCTGTAAGGAAAGAAATCTGGAGGGTTTTAATGGGACTCTGTCGACGAAGCTGTGTGAACTCTGAAAGTTGCTATTGATTTTCTTCTTGAGTTAGATATCCATGAGGAGTTCAGTTTAATTTATGCCCCCCATCCACACTGACCTGAAGATTTATTTAGGTTAAAACTATTGGCAAAATCTTTGGAATCTGCCCCTCCCTTTCTTTATTACCTCTTCTCTATGTCTCACCATGCGTGCTCCTCTGAGCCCTTCCTTGCATTTATATTTCTCTCTCTCTCCTTCCCCTCTTCCTTTTCTATGAATCTTCTCCATTTATTTTAAAAATCCCTGGTGGCTCAGACAGTAAGCAATCTGCCTTCAATGCAGGAGAACAAAGATTCAATCCCTGGGTTGGGAAGATCTCCTGAAGGAGGAAATGGTAACCCATTCCAGTATTCTAGCCTGGGAAATCCATGGACAGAGGCATCTGGTTGGCTACAGTTAAATGCCGTCACAGAGAATGAGATGCAACTGAGTGACTTAACACTTTGAATTTCACTTTTCTGTTTATTTTTAATTTATGGTACACAGATCATAGAGTTATGTAGTTGGAAGTTGCATTAAGAGGGTTTAATCCAGTTTCATCAATTCACATGGTTGGTGACCTCCATGTGGTAGGAACTGATGCTAGAGTTCCTACCACAGACTAGAATAACAGCCTTCCAAATATGTAGTTGTTTATTTTTGGAGTCTCAGTCGTGATGGTTGAAGTAGTTTAGTGCTGACGCAGCCTCACTTCAGAAAGGACTAGGATTCTTAATCAACAACAAGGCCTGTGGAGCCTGGGCATCCTTGAGGGTCTTCAGGATAATAATAATTGCCTGTATCTGTCTGTCTGTCTATCTATCTACTTATCTACCTACCTTTCTTCCTTCCTTCCTCCCATTCTTTCTTATTTCCATTCTTTCTTCCTTCCTTTAATTTTTATAGGAGTATAGTTGCTTTACGGGCTTCCCTGGTGGCTCAGTGGTAAAGAATCCATCTGTCCATTCAGGAGATGCAGGTTCGATCCCTGGGTCAGGAAGATGCCCTGGAGAAGGAAATGGCAACCCACTCCAGCATTCTTGCCTGGGAAATCCTGTGGACAGAGGAACTTGGTGGGCTACAGTCCATGGGGTTGCAAAAGAGTCCGATATGACTTAGCAACTAAACAACAACATCAAGAGTTGCTCTACAGTGTACCTTTTGCTGTACAGCAAAGCGAATCAGCTATGCATATGCATAATCATATACATGGACTTCCCAGGTAGCACAGTGGTGAAGGCTCTGCCTGCCAGTGCAGGAGATGCAAGAGATGTGGGTTCAATCCTTGAGTCAGGGAAGATCCTCTGGAGTAGGAAATGGCAACCCACTCTAGTATTCTTGCCTGGAAAATTCCATGGACAGAGAAGCCTGGTGGGCTACAGTCAGAAAGAGTTGGACATGACTGAGCAACTGAGCACACATATACATAAACATATACATATATCCCCTCTCTTTTGGATTCCCTTCCCATTCAGGTCACCACAGAGCGCTGAGCAGAGTTCCCTGTGCTCTGTAGTAGGGTCTCGTTGCTGCTGCTGGTGCTGTCGCTTCAGTCGTGTCTGACTCTGTGCGACCCCATAGACGGCAGCCCACCAGGCTCCTTGGTCCCTGGGATTCTCCAGGCAAAAATACTGGAGTGGGTTGCCATTTCCTTCTCCAATGCATGAAAGTGAAAAGTGAAAGTGAAGTCTCTCAGTCGTGTCCAACTCTTAGCGACCCCATGGACTGAGGCCTACCAGGCTCCTCCATCCATGGGATTTTCCAGGCAAGAGTACTGGGATGGGGTGCCATTGCCTTCTCTGAGGTCTTGTTAGTTGTCTGTTTTATACACAGGCTCTACTTTTACCTGTGGTGTTGGCTTTAGGAGGTTAAGGATCTTTGATGGCACTTTGAATAATATCCTTGTCCTCAACTTTCTTTCTGTTCAGCTGAGATGAATGCAATCTCCTTGGGAAAAAAATAATTTGTTTTCCCAGATTTTTAGTTGCAACAAAACAACTCCAGGACTGAGTCGTTAATTGTGGCAGCAGAGGTTTAAAATGAAGTAAGGAGCACTTTAACTCATTGGAAGACTTTGAACAGTCTTGGAAAGCCAGTAAGGATCCCAGGCCAGACTTTTCCTTACTTCCTGGGAAAGCTGAAAGTGTCTTGACACTTCATTCTCTTACCATCATCTCATTATCAGAGTTCATTCCTGGCTCACAGTAATTGATTCTTACAGAAGTGTGGTCAGAGTAATGTGACACTCTTTCTGTTATAACAACAGAGGGCCATCTTACCCTGAACCACAGTATAATACAACGTGTAATTGCTATTTTCTTTTCTCTAAAGCAAAGTCTTATGCAAGAAGTGAGCTTCATTGTTGCTATTGTTCAGTCACTCAGTCATGTCCAAATCTTTGTGACCCCATGGACTGTAGCATGCCAGGCTTCCCTGTCCTTCACTAACTCCTGGAGTTTCCTCAAACTCATAATCCATTGAGTCAGTGATACCATCCAACCATCTCATCCTCTGTTGCCCCCTTCTCTTCTTGCCTTCAACCTTTCCCAGCATCAGGATGTTTTCCAATGAGCCATCTCTTTGCATCAGGTGGCCAAAGTATTGGAGCTTCAGCATCAGTCTTTCCAGTGAATATTCATGGTTGATTTCCTTTAGATTGACTGGTTTTATCTCCTTGCTGTCCAAGGGACTCTCAAGAGACTTCTACAGCACCACAGTTTGAAAGCATCAGTTCTTTGGCTCTGAGCTGCTGGACTTAATTGTGCTGGATTTTAAGTAGCCTGCTTTCTGCCTGAAGCCTTTCCTTTTGCAGCATCTGTTCTGCCCACTGTGCCCCTGAATTTGCTCACCCTGCTAAATCTTTGCAGCCTGGGCAAGTGGGTCTAAGTTGATCTCCAGTACTTTCAGGGAATTTTTTATCATCTAGTGACTCAGTTGATAAGAGCTTATGTCTGTGCCTATTTAAATTATTTCTTTGACTTTAGCAACAATGTACTATATTTTACAGTGATCACTTTTTGAATGATTGTAAAAATATCAATATTAAATGCTATTGAGCCAAGGAGGGGGTTATTGGAAGTTAAGAAAATCCCATAGGTATGAGGTTGATGTTGGAAAGCATCTAAGAAATTCCCTAAATGTGGGGAAACATTGAAACCAGTGGTAAACTTCTTCAGTCAGGATGAGTTATGCCTTTACTGTTCTGTTGATCCTTCTGGTGAAAGGAGGCTCAGAACAGTACCTTAGGATGCAAGGGAAAGGCCACTCGTCTTTGAGTCCATAAATTCACCAGCTGTCCAGTGTTCTGGGAATACAGGCAGTGAGGAGGAGTCTTATTATCACGCAGGATCTGGTCTCACGAATGCTCTGCTGTCCAGCCTGTCAGACCCTCAGGTTTGTTTACTTAAGAAACAAATGGAAACCATAGAGCATATGAATGGAAGGAAGGCAGATTTTTAAGCAACTTTATGATTTTCTCTGTGCTTCAAGGAAGTCTTTTTAAATGCATGGGCTGTCCAAGTTCACATCAAAGTCCTGTATAATTGTTGATCCGATGTTGTTCTTGTAAGTAGATTTAGACAGCTTCCTGTTGTCACCAGAAGGTGATGTATTGAGACCTTTTTAAACAGGCAGCAAACCAGTAGCCCTCCAGAAACTTTCCTTTAAAGAAACCCATTCTCTTAGGGTCTCTCTCATCTTGATCCTAGAGGATAAGACAGAAACTGAAAGAGAACTATATACTCCTTGGAGAGAAATATTCATATTAGTTAACAACCTCTACTGGCCATACAATGCAAAGCCTCAAGGGTCATCATTGTTCAGAATTTCAGATGAGCAAACAGGTGTGTGATTTAATTCTTTTGGATGTAGAAGGACCTGAACTTGGTGGAACTGACATGAAAAATAACTTAATAAAGACACTAAATAGACATTGTTATTGCCAGCTCATTTGGTGGACAAACAAATAAATCTGAGTTCAGTTGTTTAACCTTTCATTTTAATTACCAGTGCAAGGTACAGAAAGAAGAATCTTTGGGAATGAAAGCCTGAATGATACCTTAAAATGAGAACTGTGAAGGCTGCCATCTATTTCCTTTGATTGTTTCTAAAACTCTGGTGATAGATGAATTTTATGTCCACAAAGAATTTTTGTTTTCATTTGTATCTTCATTGAGCCACTCAATTAAAAAAAATTATTTATTTATTATTTTTGGCAATGCTGGATCTTTGTTGCTGCATGGGCTCTTCTCTAGTTGTGGCAGGTGGGGGCTGCTCTCTAGCTGCAGTGCTCAGGCTTCTCACTTTGATGGCTTCTCTTGATGTGGAACATGGGCTCTAGGGCACACGGGCTTCAGTTGTTGCAGTGTGTGGGGTCTGTAGTTGTAGCTCCTGGGCTCTAGAGCACAGGCTCAATAGTTTTGGCACATGGACTTGGTTGCTGCACGGCATGTGGGATTTTCTTGAGTCAGGGATTTGAACCCGTGTCTCCTGCACTGACAGATTCTTTATGACTGAGCCACCAGGGAAGCCCCTAAGCCACTTAAGTTTTGATCATTTAATTAATTAATAGTACATTTCCTGAACTTGTGCTGAATCACTACTGTACTTTCTTACTCAATTTGGGAGTCCTTTTCACATTATCACAGTTTACATAACATTTTTTGTTTTAGCCTTAATATAAAGAATACATCCCGTGGAGAAGGGAATCTTCCTGATCCAGGGATCGGGCTCAGGCCTCCTGCATTGCAGGCAGTTTCTTTACCATTTGAGCCACCAGGGAAGCCCTCAATATAAAGAATACTAACACAAGTGTTTACTATTCTCTGTGTGTGCGTATCTGTTGTCTGTCTGTCTGTCTGTGTGTTAAGAGATAATCCCTTTGTTGGGAAAAATGCTTATAGACAAAATTATTTTGCTTAATTCTCCCCTACATATTAATTTGAAGAAGAACAGTATTTGGAAATAAAGTTGTAGTTCAACAGAACTGCGTTAACATCAGTCATACAAATGAAAATATGCCTAAAACTTTATCCCAAAGTAGGTTTTCCACTGAAAAATCTCATGGAAAGTGAACAGCAATTCTGTTTTTTCAGAGATATCTTTTCCTTGTCCTCTATTGTTCTAGTCTAATGTTTGGCAACTGGGGTGGTATTTATTTATTTTTAAAATTTTATTTTATAGTGAATAGTTTGATTTTGTAATTCCAAATATTACTTTTCGTTGTAGTATTTACTTTAAAGTAGATTATTTCATCAGTATCGAACTATGGGGGAAATGTACTTCTTAGCCTTATATTAATCCTTTGGGAAGATAAGCATTACTTTAATTGACAATTTTATTTAATTAGTGTTGTTAATGATATTAAATAGAACACAACCATCTCAATAAAGTTTAAACTTTTACTTAACTCTTTAAAATCAGGGATGGAGTAATTTTGCACCTTATTGTATGCATTACTAATAACTATGTTTATTAATACTGGTTTTCATAAGCAACATGGAGCATAATTTTAGTCTCAATCCCATAGTTCTCAAGGGGAGATGAGATTGGAAATGTAGATTGTAACAGGTTTTATAAACTATGTTGAAAATTTTGGACAAATAGTAAAGGGAAATCCCTCAATGACTTGGGGCAGAAAATGGGGTGATGACAGCAAAAAAAGATCAGCAGGGAGACCAGTCATGGTTAGAGCAGTCCTCCAAGCAAAAATTAAAACCTAAATTATGGCAATTGCTGTGTAATTGGAAAAAAAAATGGGCAGAAGAAAAATTACTTTGTAGGAAGACTCAATAAGACTTGGTGTGTAATTGGAAAAAAAATGGGCAGAAGAAAAATTACTTTGTAGGAAGACTCAATAAGACTTGGTGCAGTTTTGGGATTTGATGGTCTGTCTCCAGCAGACAGGAATACATGAATCCTTAGCATTATAAGCGGAAGATTAGAATGTTCTCCTTTTTAAAATTCCCATTTCAACTACTTTACTATGCTTTTATGATATGTGACATTTGCAAATGTGATTTATTTTGTATTGACTTATTTTATTTTTAAACTACTGATTTCCAAATAAATGTTACACTGCATCTGAAAAATCCATGCTGGAAATGAATCAAGGGAGAGGGTGGAGGATAAGAGACATATTCTGTGCAGCTATTGTGATCTAGGCACTGGTTTCAGCTACTCTGCTGGTGATACCCACACAATCTCTCTCTGAGCTGATTTATGTACATTTTGCAGATGAAGAAACTGAGGCATATAGACTTATGTAACATGGTGAAGGTCATGCAGTTAGTAAGTCCTGGGAGTTAGAACTGAAACAAGTCTTCTTGATGTAAAAATCCTCACTCTTCCCACTGCTTTGCTTTCCTTTTCTTACCTGTCTTCAGGCGAGGACTTTTAGAGTCCTCTAGGGACTTATCTCTAGAGTCCTTACCTCTAGGGACTCAGAAATGATAATGAGAGTACATAAAATTTAGGAATATGGCAATAATAATATTTGAATTATTTCCATTTAATTTTATTATCACTTTATTTCCTAGTGTGACCATATTGCAAGTGCATTTATTGTAACTGTTTATGGAAATGATTTTTATAGTAGTCATTAAACGTCACTTGTTTGTACTAATTTCTACAGAAGCTCAAATTTGAGATTCTTATCTAGTGAATAAATGAATTAAAATGACTGGTAAGAAAGCTTTCAAATGTAACCAAATAGCATATGGAAGCAAAGATAAGTAAGTCTTAATTACACTGCTATATCTCAAAGAATTAAGAATAGATACAGGTTTGTTTAGTTAAGGAGCATTTGTTTTGCTTAAGGAGAGAATTTTTCTTTTCTAGAATATCCTAGACCTAACTCACTGTGCTTAGAGCATGAGTTGGGAGTCTGATAGGGTGCCAGCCACCTAATTGTTTAACCAATGGTGAATAACTAGCTGGACTGTAAAGCAGAGGCCAGTGCTCTTTGCTCTTTGTCTGTATGCATTTTCGTTATCAGGACCTTTATTTGTAATTTTATGGTTTTTGTTACAAAGGCAGAATTTTCATGTCTGTATTTCTGGCACTAAGACATGACTAGATTTTCTGGTAACTAACATGTTTCAGTTTATCAGTTTGAAAAAGGGGTAGAGTGATTAATCATTCATTCTGCAGTATTGAGAGCTGACCATATACCAGCATTGTACTAAGAGCTAGAGAACGTATCAATGAACTGAAAATTCCTTGGAGCATAACTATTAAGTAAATTGTGTGTTATATTATAAAGTAAATAGTCATGTCATTAGTGAATAGTCTCATTATGTTTTATATGTTTTCATATGATTCATCGCTGTGTATAACTTTAGATTTCTAGTTTTCTAGGTAGGATATAGAATCTACAAAACCTGCTGAGTCATTCTAGAATACCTAATTGAGTATGGACCTTTCTGAAGCCACTCTTCAACGTGAGCTTGGTACCACATGCCTGGTAGCTGGACCTGAACTGCTGACAGTGCTTTCCCATTCAAGGCACCTGCATTTAATCCTAGTTTTCCCAAATTGTATTTACACTCAAATGTGCATAGCTTCTTTAGTGATGCAACTAAGCGTAGGTAGGCACCTTGTCAATGGACACTATATTTAGAAAGGTCTTCAAGCAAACTTGCAGATGCATATTTTTCTCTTTAAATTTTATTTTAATTTTTGACATCTTATTCTTGGGTTTATCATTGATGCAGATTGACTACTTAATTTTTATTGAAAAAATTTTTTTTGACCATACCACAAGGCATGTGGGATCATAGTTCCCCGACCAGGGATCAAACCCTTGTCCCCTGCAGTGGACGCGCATGCTCTCTACGGTTTTGAACCCCCAGGGAAGTCCTTCTTTGCACATTTTAACTTCTATGTTCTCATCATCTTTTCCTTTTTTGATTCTTTCATTAACCTCCAGTTAGAATCACTCATGAAACAATTTGACTTTCATGTACGGGTTTGACCTGGTGCCTGAAGCATATTGTCTCTGGTTTTTCATGGCCATTTCCTCCTTCCTTCACCCTCACCAACCCCATCTTTTCTTTCCTTCTCTTTCACCGTCTCTCTTTCTCCAAACTCCCTATAAGGAAGAAATAGCCAATCAGGACAGTAATCTCCCAAAGCCATTTTCTCCCCAGCTTCCCGTAAAGGTTTTTCGGGAAGGATTCAGAACTTCCCTTCTCTTTAAGAGAACAGCATCTTTCCTTTTCAAGTCAAGATGATTTTTCAATTTATATGTACCCACAGTAATAGCACAGTTTGCCTGCCTAACTTTTGGACACTTGCTTTTCACAGAGTTGGAACTATTTCAACAGGCAAGTTGAAAATAAATTCATTCAAATGACAATAGAGCTCTTTTAAGCAAGAAACTAAGCAGAGATACATGTATTTAATTTGAGCTGGATATGTTATAGTCAAACAAATTTCAGTTTCATCAAAACAGGAATAAATATGATCACAAAAGTCACTTAAAGCTGAGTTGACTTTAGGAAATAAATGGATGGCAAATTGTTAGCATTGGTAATATTTTTAGCACATTTTTATGTTGCTTGCCACCAATTCTTTCCTCTATGAATTCATCTCCTCTGATTTTGATGTCTGTATTTCCTGCAGTCAAACATGATAACTACAGTGCAGTAACTCGAGAGAGCCCAATAGGTAAACTTTTTTAAGGAATAGCTAAATGATAGTTGCTAATTAAGGAAGAAAATATATTTATGCAAATTAACAGGAATTGGAGAAAGAAAGAACTCATCTCATGGAAGATGTAACTGCAAACAAAAGGAAGATGAAGGAGCTGGAAGATAATTTGCTTTACCGTCTAACCAGCACTCAGGGGTCCCTGGTGGAAGACGAGAGTCTCATCCTTGTGTTGAGTAAGACAAAAAAGACAGCTGAGGAGGTGACACAGAAGCTGGAAATTTCAGCTGAGACAGAAATTCAAATTAACTCAGCCCGGGAGGAATATAGACCCGGTGAGTTTGGTAATGAAAGACAAATGTCACAGGAAAATGAAGCAAGAAATGAGAATTAGAGAAATCGAAGTAAGGATGTTATGAAAACGACTGTGCGATGTGGGGTGGCCATTTATGTTTTATGCCATTTCTTTAAATATTCAGCAAAATTGAGATGAAGAAATTTTATGATGGTATAAATTTTCTAAGCGCTTATAATTCATGTTATTGGCAAATTCCTTAAGGTTCCTGTGAACTTATTTTTAAACCAGAAAGTTAGGAGGAGAGCTTTCTGAGGACATCTGACTGCAAATTAGTGAAGTCTGAGTAATTCATGCTGCGTTTGTGGGCCATTTATTAGTTGTTTATCATTGGTAACAATAAGCCTGTGTTTTGTTTGTAGTCTTCCTAATAGGAAGGTAGTTCTCATGGGAACTCTTCAGTCTTATCCATGAATCAACAAATCAGTGTTGTTTATGGGTTATAAAGGGAACCTGCTAAAAGAATTCAATTTCCGTTAGTAATTTATCATGCCTTCTGGAAAAATAATGGAAACGATATCTACTGGTGGGCAGTCAGGAGCATCATCTCTGTGATGCCTTGGTTTGCCAACTTGAGGCCAGGGTTAGTCAGGGCTTCTACATGGAGCTTAAGAACGAGGTCCTTACAGTGCCTATGCAATTTGCTGGGTGTTACAACCTGTGCTGTCCCACCAGTTGTCTTCTCTACCTATGAGAAAATGTAATAAAATGTATTTATAAGGGATCTAGAGATTCTACAATGGAAAGTATTACTTAATGAGGGCAAACAGCAGACTACTTGTACAGAGCTTATAAAGAAGAATTAAATGTATATGATGACATTGCTCTAGATGCCCATTGCTGGAAGATAGTCATTGCTAAGACTATGAACGTTGTTGTTTTCCTTTAGCATTCAGACTGATCTGTGCTTGGGTCATTTGTTGTCCACCCTCATCGCAAGTGCAACCTTGGTCTTTGTCTTTCAGTTGCCACCCGGGGTAGCATCCTCTACTTTCTCATCACGGAGATGCGCTTGGTTAATGAGATGTATCAGACTTCGCTCCGCCAGTTTCTTGGCTTGTTTGACCTTTCCTTGGCCAGGTACGTCCGTACTCAGGAAGCCAAGCTGAATTCGGTATCTGTGGGATAGAATGATGATATTATCTTGATAACTGCCCCCCCCCCCCGCCTTTGCTACTAAGCATCTTCTTCTTTTTTAATCTAAATTGAGCGTAATTACCAGTATGTTAACAAATTATTCTCATTTGTTATTTTATGCTCAGAGAAAGTTCTACCAACTATTCATCCATTGATTGATTCCTTTGGGTTCACGAGTTTCTACTTAACAAGAAAATTCCCCAGATGTTGTTGTGAGTGATAATGTTTGGCGGGTAAAATTTTATTCAGACGATGTGAAGGATTCTCTTATGTTATTTCATGTTGAGAGAATGCTTGTTATTTCAGATTTAGGAGGCTTACTAATGATGCATATAAAATAAGAATTGGTCCTCCAGAGTTACTTGTTTTCCATGAAAGACGTTGTTTTTAAGAACAATTGAAAAGGGCAGTGGGCTAAACCTGATTTAAATGCTGTCTCCTCCAGGTCTGTCAAGAGCCCAATTACAAGCAAGAGGATCGCTAATATCATTGAGCACATGACCTATGAGGTTTTTAAGTACACAGCCCGGGGGTTGTATGAGGAGCACAAATTCCTGTTCACGCTGCTGCTTACCCTGAAGATTGACATCCAGAGGAACCGAGTCAAGCATGAAGAGTTTCTCACCCTTATTAAAGGTCAGTATAAGACTAGAAAGCATTGTGAAGTTGTACGAATTATTGTGAGGGTCGTATGTGTGTTTTAGTTGTAGTTTCCTTGCATTTCATTAAAGATCACACTTATGAGAAATATTTTATTTGTTCATTTATTGCATGAAATTAAAAAAAATTTATTTATTGTATTTAAAAAATATATCAGTTTCAGTTCAGTCACTCAGTCGTGTCCGATTCTTTGCAACCCCATGAATTGCAGCACGCCAGGCCTCCCTGTCCATCACCAACTCCCAGAGTTCACCCAAACTCATGTGCATCGAGTCGGTGATGCCATCCAGTCATCTCATCCTCTGTCATCCTCTTCTTCTACTGCCCCCGATCCCTCCCAGCATCAGAGTCTTTTCCAGTGAGTCAGCTCTTTGCATGAGGTGGTCAAAGTATTGGAGTTTCAGCTTTAGCATCAGTCCTTCCAAAGAACACCCAGGACTGGTCTCCCTTAGAATGGACTGGTTGGATCTCCTTGCAGTCCAAGGGACTCTCAAGAGTCTTCTCCAACACCACAGTTCAAAAGCATCGATTCTTTGGTGTTCAGCTTTCTTCACAGTCCAACTTTCACATCCATACATGACCACTGGAAAAACCATAGCCTTGACTAGATATATTTTGTGCTGGGTCTTTGTTGCTCTAGGGACTTCTCTGTTGGCTCAGACGGTAAAGCGTCTTGTCTACAATGCGGGAGACCCGAGTTCGATCCCTGGGTTGGGAAAATCCCCTGGAGAAGGAAATGGCAACCCACTCCAGTACTCTTGCCTGGAGAATCCCATGGATAGAGGAGCCTGGTAGGCTACAGTCCATGAGGTTGCAAAGAATCGGACATGACTGAGCGACTTCACTTTCATTTTGTTGCTCTGCATGGGCTTTCCCTAGTTGCAGGAAGCAGCGGCTACTCTTTGTTGTGGTGAGAAGGCTTCTCGTTATGACAGCCTCTCTTTTTGTGGAGAACAGGCTCTAGGTGCACGGGCTTCAGTAGCTGCAGCACATGAGTTCAGTGGCTGCAGCTTGCTGGCTCTAGGGCATGGCATCAGTAGTTACGGAGCATGGGCTTAGTTGCTTTGTGGCATGTGGAATCTTCTAGGACCAGGGATCAAACTCGTGTCCCCTGCATTGGAGGTGGATTCTTATCCACTCTACCAGCAGGCAAGTCCCTGCGTGAATATTTATTGAGAAACTTCTGTGTACTAGGACACAGAATAGGCACTTGGAACACTTAATAAGCAAGTAAATTATGTAGTATGTGAGAAACTAATAAACACTGTGGCGGCGGGGGCGGGGGGGGAAATAGAAGGATAAGGGAGATGGGGAGTTACACAGTATGTGGAGTGAGGGGATGTGTTAACATTTTAAATGGGATGTTTAATGGGATTTCTAATGGAGTGGGACTCCTAAGAGATGGACAGGTGAGCCAAGGCCTGGAGGAGCAGGGGGTGCTGGCCTTGGGGACGTTTAGAGAAGTGCTGAAGGAAGAGGAGCTGGCATCAGTGCCTCTGCTGGGAGGGAGCCTCGTACTGTCTCCAATGTGATGGAGGCAAAGCACAGCAAACACGGTGGCTGAGCAGTGGTGAGCGACCATGCTACTCATCCCATGTATATTTCCTCTGTGTCTGTTGCAGCATTGTTCACAGGTTGAACAATCTATTAGGCTAGCCAATATTGAGCAGGCTCTGGGAATTGGTGATGGACAGGGAGGCCTGGCACGCTGCAGTCCACGGGGTCACAGAGTCGGACATGATTGAGCAACTGAACTGAACTGATTGAAAGTGAAAGTTAGTTCCATAGTTGCGTCTGACCCTTTGCGACCCCATGGACTGGCTCACCAGGCTCCTCTGTCCATGGAGTTTTCCAGGCAAGCTGACCAAAATGATTTTGGGATTTTTCCATAAGATGTTATGGGAAAAACTCAAATGAACTTTTTGGCCAACCCAATACTATACATTTCTAAAGAAAGGTTTACTTTTTTTTTTTTTTAATATTTATTTATTTGGCTGCACTGGGTCTTAGTTGAGGCATGTGAACTCTTAGCTGAGGCATGTGGAATCTAGTTCCCTGACCAGGGATTGACCCAGTCCCTGTATGGGGAGCTCGAAGTCTCACCAAGGAAGTCCCTGGAGATTTATCTTTAAAGATAAAACACAACTTTATCTTTGGTCAAGGGGTGGATTTTTATGACTTCACCTACATGGAGAGTAGATTTGCGGAGGAACTTGAAAAGGATCCTGTAGGGGCAGAAGGGAAGGGCACAATGGGAGTAGGTCAGAGTCACACTTAACATTCATACCAATGCATATTGATATACATATGCCTGGAAGGAAAGCTATGGCAAGCCTAGACAGCATACTAAAAAGCAGAGACATCATTTTGCCGACAAATGTTCATCTAGCCAAAGCTGTGGTTTTTCCAGTTGTCATGTATGGATGTGAGAGTTGGACCATTAAGAAGGCTGAGTACTGAAGAATCAATGCTTTCAAACTGTGGTGCTGGAGAAGACTCTTGAGAGTCCCTCGGACAGCAAGGAGATCAAACAAGTCAATCCTAAAGGAAATCAGCCCTGAATATTCATTGGAAGGACTGTTGCTGAAGCTCTAATACTTTGGCTACCTGATGAGAACCGACTCATTAGAAAAGACCCTGATGCTGGGAAAGATTGGAGGCAGGAGGAGAAGGGGATGATAGAGCATGAGATGGTTGGATGGCATCAGTGACTCAATGGACATGAGTTTGAGCAAGCTCCACTGGATAGTGGAGGACAGAAGAGCCTGACATGCTGGTGTCTATGTGGTCGAAAAGAGTCAGACGCAACTTAGTGACTGAACAACAATGCATACATAGCTTGTAATGGCAATGAAGACTCATCATTTAGACATGAAAATTTAGAAATGTATGATTTTGGGATGATATCTCTTTCTGTGTCTTCTTTGTCTCTAATCCTTGAACCCTTGCCCTTGCTTCTTTATGTTCCAAGCTTCCTAAATCAGAGCACGTGGAAGATGAATAGTTTGGAGAGACATCACCTTAGGTAGACGTGTAGGTCTAGGAGTGGCCTTCTTCAGGGAGTCCTTTGTATATCACTGATTTCTGACCTCAGTGACTCTGGCCCTTCAGTTTATGGGGTTTCCTATGGCAAAGTTGTTCCTGAGATCCTCAATTCAGGCATAAGATGCCTTTTTTGATGGGAATGACATTGACCTTGACATCCAGAAATGGTTGAGATACTGTAAAGTATGTTACAGTTTGGCGTAATCAAAACAAACATGGAATTTAGAGTTGGGAAGAATTTAAGGGAAAATAGTGGCTTTGCCACTTTGCGATAAGTGGTTTTGAGGAGGTTATTTAAACTTTTCAAGGTTCAGTTGCCTTGGCTATGAAGCAAGGATAGTCATGTCTACATAATAGGATTATTGAGAATTCACACAATTTATATAAACCCTGGAACATAGAATATGCTCAGCAGATGATGGGCATTGTTATTTTATCTTTATTTTTTTAGTTTATTTCGATTTGTCTGAGGCTTGCCTAGGTTGGACAGGATTTTGTGGACTTCCTGCATTCAGCACCTATTTCTTATGCTCTGTTAGGACACAGGGCTTCATAAGATTTCCCTTTGTTAGCTATGTTGGTGAGAGCTGCCCAAAGACATCAACTCCCTCTGTAAGGATTTTAAAATCACTTAGTTCAAAATGTTTAGACAGCAATAGTGTTTTGATCTTTTAATTTACTCATCTCTAAGATGGGAAAAGGTGAGTCCAGAGGTCTTTCTCAGTCTGCCTTAGTGATGTCACTTCATGATTGTGTGGTACAGCTTGTATGAATCATTATAAGCATGTTTCAGTTTTACAAAGTTTAATGATAAAGATTTAATTCTCAATCATCTTTAGAATTTATTTTGAATTATTGCTATCCCAGCTGTTCATTCTTTGGGAGTCCATCTAATCTGGTGTCATATTACCGAGGAATATGTCCCCACCCTCCACTACAGTATTCTTTGTGGCCCATTATACCCTTCCGAGGCAGCCAAGATATTTACGACAGAATTACCCTCTATTAAACGATGAATAATGCTATGGTTTCAAGTAACCCTCTTTTCCATGAAAGTCATTTCTCTAACCATGTGGTGGATACGTTGTTCTTTTCAGTTTGTTGGAAAATGGACATTTTCCTTGGAAATCGGTGTGACGTTTTTCAACACAGTGCCATTGCACTTAGTTCTTTAACTGCTCCCTGGTGTTCAAGCAATCTGTTTTGATTTTATGAGCTAATATTTTCACTGAAATGACTTCACTTACGTCTTGTTCCACTTACCTTGGAAGTCGACTAAGACGGCTTTGGCAAAAGACAGCAATTTCATGGGGTCGATGGTACCTGAATGAGGCAGAGATTGCCTCAATAAATATCTTGAGTATTATTATTTGTTTATGACCTGCTCTGTTCAAAAACAGATTGTAGCCAAATGGGTTGGTTATATCCTTTTAAGAATTATGCTTAGAGCATATTTTCCCTGAAGCATTTTAATAGATGTTATTTATTAAATGGTATATTTTATCCTATAGAAGACTTGCTAGCTCTTGCTTTGACTTAAAATATGATTGTTCACACATTTAGTTTTTCTGGGATGGACCACAGTAACATTTTAAGCTGTCATTTATTTATTTTATGGTGCTATGAGAGTTGTATGAGTTATATGAGGTTAGATGAATTATCAGTAAAGAGATAGGAGTCAGTACCCAACGGAAATGTTTGTTGTGGGTAGATTGATCAAGAATAAGTGACATAGCACAGAGCCCTTGGATGTGCTCAACATGGATGTAAATAATATACTGGTTCATAGAGGAGAATCTCTTAAACACAGGTAGTGTTACAAACAAATCTAGATAAATTCCTTCCTTAAAATGTTGTTGTTCAGTTGGTCAGTCGTGTCTGACTCTTTGCGACCTCATGGACTGCAGCAGTCCAGGCTTCCTTGTCATTCACCATCTCCTGGAGTTTGCTCATACTCATGTCCACTGAGTCGGTGATGCCATCTGATAGTGAAACTCATCCTTAAAATGAGCTTGTATCAATATTTGGCAGCTCTTCATGCTGACAACAGCTGGTCATTTAGTGACTCTCAGCTGTGTCCTTGATCCCGTTTTGAGTGCTTCACAGTCACCTTATGTATTTTTTGTCATTATCACAACACCTGAAGTGAAAGTGAAAGTGTTAGTCTCTTAGTGATGTTAGACTCTTGTGACCCCATGGACTATAGCCTGCCAAGCTGCTCTGCCCATGGAATTCTCTAGGCAAGAGTGCTGGAGTGGGTTACCATTTCCTTCTCCAGGGAATATTCCTGACCCAGGGATCGAACCTGGGTCTCCCTCATTGCAGGGAGATTCATTACTGTCTGAACCACCAGGCAACACCTCGGTGTCATTATTCCCACTGTATGTATTTGAATACACAGTCCCAGACCGATGAGTTGACTTGTCACACACCTTGGCCAGGTGTAGCTAAAACAGAATGTATCACTTACCTGGATCCAGGCCTATATCACTGATCCTTAAATGTGTTTTTCTGAAACCGTCTGTTCCTTTATTAAATGTTAAAGCTTGTTCATCACTATGATTTATATTTCTGAGTTTAATAAATGTTAAGGTAGTAAAAGAATTGATATTAAAATAGTTTCAACAAGTTTTTTTTTTTTTAATACAGATATTGTTTGTACAGAAACAAAATTTTATTAACATAATATATTTAACTTGAAAGGTGGTGCCTCCTTGGACTTGAAAGCCTGTCCTCCTAAACCATCTAAATGGATCCTGGACATGACCTGGCTAAATTTGGTGGAACTCAGCAAACTTAGACAGTTTTCTGATGTCCTTGATCAGGTAACTTGTGCTTTGAATAAACTTATGATAATATCCCAGTGGGCAGCTTCCTGATTTATCCCCGGCTGTTTGGGGAAGAGAAAGATTTCTTGCTGCTGTCACTCCTAAAATGGAATGACCAGTGCTTGACCTTCCTCATGGCTCATTCATATTCTGATAAAGTACACTCCACCCATGGCAGGCTGGTCTCCAGGAAGTAATTAGTTGCCCAGGAAGTTTAACTGATGCTGTCCTGGGCCATATGTCAGTATCACCAATTGGAGGTCTACCAGTGGGAAAACAGATTCAATTAGTTTAAGAGATTGCTTTTACAATATAAAATCATGCTATTTTCGATATTTTTTTTTGTTTTTCTACTCAAAATGAAACTCTAGTATTGCTTTTCTTAAAAAAAAAAAGAGATTAGATATGGTCAAGAAGTTTTATCATCTTCCTATAGATTGAATGACGAGAAATAGGAACAACCTGCCCTTGAATGCTAAATATCCTTTCTTGCCTCTAGTTCCTGTCTCTCTCTTCTTCCTCTCCTTGTTTGTACTGCCTTAGCTAGGCATCTGGGTATGAATCTAACACAAACACCTGGCCGTTTATTTCTAGAAGTTGTTGTACTTTCATAAACAGCCAGTTTTGGATGAATTGTGTGTATATTGGAATTATGGCACTTGGGTACAGAAAGTTGAATTTGGACAAGTCAAGAAACAGGTTCTTGAAAATCTGATGAGCAGCAGGAAGTTGCGTGAACAGCAAGGTTGCTTTCTTCAGCTGCACATTGAAGGCTTTGACCAGAAAATGTCCAAACACTGGTCCTTTTTCAAAACTGATGTATGATTGGGCTTTCCTGGTGGCTCAGATGGAAAGAATCTGCCTGCAATGCAGGAGACCTGGGTTTGATCCCTGGGTCTGGAAGATCCCCTGGATACCCATTCCAGTGTTCTTGCCTGGAGAATCCCATGGACAGAGGAGGAGCCTGATGGACTACAGTCCACGGGGTCACAGAGTCGGACTTAATTGAGCAACTAACACTTTCACACATGGTTGATTCACAGTGTTACGTTATTTTCTGGTGTACAGAAAAGTGATTTAGTTTTATATATACACATGGACACACACATACACACTATATTCTGTCTCATTAGGGCTTATTATAAGATATTGAATATAGTTCCCTGTACTGCAGGACCTTGTTGTTTATCTATTTTGTATATAGAAGCTTATATCTGCCAATCCCAAACCCCTGGTTTCTCTCTCTCCTACCCTCTTTCCTTTTTTGTAACCATACATTTGTTTTCTATGTCTGTGAGTTTGTTTCTGTTTCATAAGTAAATCTATTTGTATTGTATTTAGAAATGATGTGTATGTGTATGTTAGTCACTCAGTTGTGTCTGACTCTTTGGGACCCCATGGACTGTAGCCTGCCAGTCTCCTCTGTCCATCAGGTTCTCCAGGCCAGAATACTGGAGTGGGTAGCCATTCTCTTTTCTAGGGGATCTTCCTGACCCAGGGATTGAACCCAGGTCTTCTGCATTGTGGGCAGATTCTTTACCACCTGAGCCACCAGGGAAGCCTTTAGAAATGATGTCATATGGTATTTGTCCTAACGTTGGTCCTTGACTTTGCCAGCTTAGGTTGACAGAAAGCTTGAGCTGTATTTTTATGTTTTGGCTTAGGCCTGGTGATGACCGTGTAATTTGGGTGCAAGCTATTCTCTTGGGTTAAACAGCTTTTCTTTGGGAGATTTTAATGAATTCTAGCTTCTTCCCCTATGGGGTAACTCCTGGTGACCTTTCTTGTACCATTATTTGTTATTGAAGCAACTGTCTTCTGGATCTTATATTTTATACCTGAAATCCCTCCACATAATGTAGTCTTTTGTGATTTGAAACAGGTTATTTTTTATTCTTACAGGATACTTTCTGAATATGAACCCATATGCTTTTTTCCTTTGATTATACCTCTGAGAAATACACTTGGAGCTTTTTTTTTTTTTTTAATTGAAGTATGATTGCTTAACCATGTTGTTAGTTCCAATGAAGTGAACCAGCTAAATGTATACATATATCCCCTCCCTTGTAGACCTCCCTCCCACCCACCCCCTATCCACCCCCCTAGGTCATCACAGAGCACCGAGCTAAGCTCCCTGTGCTATACAACAGCTTCCCAATAACCATCTGTTCTACACATGTATGTATGTATGCTTAATCACTCAGTCATGTCCAACTGTTTGTGACCCCATGGACTGTAGCCCGCCAGGGTCCTTTGTCCATGGAATTCTCCGGGCAAGAATAGTGGAGTGGGTTGCCATTTCCTTCTCCAGTTTTACACATGATGCTGTATATATGTCAATCCAAAATCTCTCAGTTCGTCCCACCCTCCCTTTTCCCTTCTGTGTCAACATGTCTGTTCTCTACATCTGTGTCTCTATTCCTGCCCTGCAAATGGGTTCATCTGTACCATTTTTTCTAGATTCCACTTACATGCATTCATATTCATATTCCACTTACATTCATTCATATTCAGTATTTCTTTTTCTCTTTCTGACTTTCTTTGCTCTGTATGGCAGACTCTAGGTTCATGTGCATCACTGCAATGACCCAATTCAGTTCCTTTTTATGGCTGAGTAATATTCCACTGTGGGCTTCCCAGGTGGTGTGGTGGTAAAGAATCTGCCCCTCAGTGCAAGAGGTGCAGGAGATGTGGGTTTGATTTCTGGGTTGGGAGGATCCCCTGGAGGAGGAAATGGCAACCCACTCCAGTATTCCTGCCTAGGAAATCCCATAGACAGAGGAGCCGCGTGGGTTACAGTCCACGGGTTGCAAAGAGTGAGACATGACTGAACAGCAACAGAAAAATGTTCTACTTATACATGTACCACAACTTCTTTATCCATTCATCTGTTAATGGACATTTAGGTTGCTTAGTCAAAGGAAATATACCAGAGAACATAAGATCATGTTTATCTGCAGATCTGACTTGTTCTGTGATTGTGGGATGTTTGTTTGTTTAATGCTTATCTCTTTTCAATTTTTGTAAGCTTCAAAGGATAATGAACTGTCTTTTTTCTTCCCCTTTATCAATTGCCCAAATGAAACAAGTGTGATTATTCACTTAATGATGATATTAAGTGGTATATTTCAAATGACTCTAGATTGATAGAGTATTGACCAGAAAGCTTCAATAATAAACATGAATTAAATGTCTTCTTTAGTTCCAAGAATGATCCTGGGAAATGAGGAAGCATAAGTGAATGAAACTTGATTCTTGATCATGGGAGATCTCATGGATCAAAACAGATTTCCTTAAAATAATGAAAATGAATTTCCATTGGTCTCTTTATTCTTTACAGAGTCGTTACCACAAGGGCACAGAAGAAATGACACAGCAGCGTTCTCCTTTAAAAGGGGTCTGTAGACTGGTGTTAATACAGACTGACTTTAGAGCAAATCACATTTGATTTTCGACTCTCAGATTTTTTGGTACCAGGCTATAAAATTTTAAAAAATAGTCAAGGGATATCATTTTGTTTTCCCACTCCAGTATTCTTGCCTGGAGAATCCTGTGGACAGAGGAGCCTGGTGGGCTACAGCCCATGGGGTTGCAAAGAGTCAGATACTCCTGAGCGTGCACACACACACAGGATATCATTCACACATGTCTGGAATCGTCAGAAAAATATCTGTGAAGTCTTACTGAAAGATTTTTCTGTGATGTGACACATTTCTTATCCCCTGGTATTTTCAGATATCAAGAAATGAGAAAATGTGGAAAATTTGGTTTGATAAGGAAAACCCTGAGGAGGAACCCCTTCCAAATGCCTATGATAAATCTCTTGACTGCTTTCGACGTCTTCTCCTTATTAGATCCTGGTGTCCTGACAGAACCATTGCCCAGGTAAAAAGTGCATATATTAAAAATAAGAGAATATTTTTTTTTACTTTTTTATTTTATTTTTAAACTTTACATAATTGTATTAGTTTTGCCAAATATCAAAATGAATCCACCACAGGTATACATGTGTTCCCCATCCTGAACCCTCCTCCCTCCTCCCTCCCCATACCATCCCTCTGGGTTGTCCCAGTGCACTAGCCCCAAGCATCCAGTATTGTGCATCGTGCCTGGACTGGCATCTCGTTTCATACATGATATTTTACATGTTTCAATGCCATTCTCCCAAATCTTCCCACCCTCTCCCTCTTCCACAGAGTCCATAATAAGAGAATATTTTAAAGGAGAATTTCCTTTTAAATTTTAAAGAATATTTAAAACATTAACCCCCATAGGAATTTTCATGTGGGCTTCTGTCTAATTTTCCAACAATACAATTGTGAAAAATGGACAAATAAGCAAGAAATAATTGTACAGAGGTGTACATGTGGCTAAGTGTTTTACTAATTTTCTTTGGCCTAAGTGGTACAATAAGAGTGAGTGAGGAAGCTATTTTTTTTGTTTTGTTTCTTTTTAAATGTTTTTTTTTTAATTGTGGTAAGAGTCACGTAATATAAAACACACTCTTTTACCACACGTAACTGTGTGGCCCAGTGGCACTAAGTACATTCACATCGTTGTTCAGCTCTCACTATCACCCGTCTCTGGAGTTCTCTACCTCCTGAACTGAAACTCTGTCCCCATTAAACACTAGTCCTCATTGTCCCTCCCCACCCCATCCCCACTGCCCCCCCCACCCCCGCCGGCATCTACCAATGTACTTTCTGACTCTATGCATTTGACTCTTCTAGGTACTTTGCATAAGTGGAATCAAAATTTGTCTGCACTTACTGTATATTGAAATGCATCTTTAATGTTAGCTTATTATAAGTCCTGCAAACAGATTGCACCATCCTTGCTTTCCCTTGTGCTATATATTAACAGTAGGGCAGTCGAAACTACGTTTCTAAGGTGGGCATATTGGTATAACATAAAGGTAATGCATTGTTCTTCCATATCATTTTTACATTAACTCAGAAAAGATAGGGAACTCCATTTTGCCAGTAGTAATGTAGTATTCCCTGGTGGCTCAGATGGTAAAGCGTCTGCCCGCAATGTGGGAGACTGGGTTCAATCCCTGGGTCGGGAAAATCCCATGGAGAAGGAAATGGCAGCCCACTCCAGTATTCTTGCCTGTAAAACTCCATGGACTGAGGAGACTGGTAGGCTACAGTCCATGGTGTTGCAAAGAGTTGGACATGGACTGAGCTACTTCACTTTCACTTTTCACTTTCAATGTAGTATTTCTTAAGTAGGAAGACTGTTCATTTACTAGAGAGGAGAGAGAAAGTCTACAGGGCTGTACAGAGTTCCCAAACCCATAGTCGTTACCCTGAGACGTGTCATAAACCTTGATGTGAGAAAGAAGCTTTGCCTAAAATTCCTTGAATGATACTTAGGTTTAAATATAAGCCCTGCCTCCAGAAGATTCATCTTTTCAAAGACTTTTCATCTGCTTCCATCATGGAAGTTTACGCATGAAACACACTTGTGGTGTCTTGCCCACAGCTAAAAGTTAAATGCTACTATTCCCAGACATTGATTTTTTTAATAGACTTTTAAGAATAAGTCATAAAATAACAGTAGGCTGGAGTTTCTCATAGAAGGTAGGGAGTTTTCCCCTTTGCTCTCCAGAGGCCTGTTAAAAACATTCGGAGTAACCAACTCCCAGTCCTCCTAGGTACCTTGGAAATAACCGAATTCAATGATTTATTCAGAAAAGAAAAATGAGTTTTGCAACTCAGGGCCCTGAGATCACCCTTCCTTTGATTTTTCTTCTCAACTTCATTCCTTTTATCTTGCCCAAATGAATTGTCAAACAACTGCCTTATTTAAGGGGAATGTAGAAGTTTTAAGTAGACTTTTCCCTCTCTCTCCCGCTCTCTGCCTCCCTCCCTCCTTTCCTTCTCTCTTCTTTCCTTCCTTCTTTCCCTTTTAATTCTTTTCACACTTTATTGGGGTCAATGTGGAAATTTAAATGTCTCCCATTCCTTTGTAACTTTGTTATCTTTATCCTGGCCTGAAATCCTTAGGCTGACAACGGCCATTTCTTCCTAATGAGTCTCCTCTAGTTCATTCTCACCTCGCCCACCCTAGTCCATCTTGTATATTCTAGAAGAAATAGAAATATCATTATGTTTTTCCTTTAATGGCTTCCCATGGCGCTTATGATAACATCCAAGTCTTAAGCAAGTTCTAGAAGGCCCCTTGCAAACATGTTCTCTCCTCTGAGGTTCTTATTCTCATATTAGATTTCTTGTGTGATTTTTCAACCAGATACCATCTTGGGAAGCATATGAGAAGGTCTACACTGTAGACATATTCAATCCCTATTCCCCGTAAGAGCATTAGGCTTATTGTCAGCATTTCAGCTGAGCGTGGCTGCAGACACAGTCAAAATCCTGGTTAAAAGAGCAATGTACCATCAGAGGATGTCTTGTGCTACTGCTGGTTTCTGTATAGCTGCTGAGCTAAGAATGGTTTTCGTAGTTTTAAATGCTTGAAAAAAAAAACTCAAAACAATATTTTGTGATATGCAAAAATTATATAACATTTGAATTCCAGGGCCTATAAAGTTCTAATGGAACACAGGCTCACTTATTTATGGACTCTCTATAGCTGCTCTCATGCTGTAGTGATAGGTTAAGTTGTTGCACCAGAGACTGCATGGCCACCAAGATATAAAATATTTACCACTTGGCCCCTGATGTAGGGAACAGTATATTAGCTCATAGCTTGAATAGAAATTTCCATGTGGGATCAATGATGCGTTCTATGACAAGATTGGCTTTTTGAGCTCCTTGCTAGACTAGAAGACAAAGCACTTGGCTCTTGAGAGATGCCACAGTGATGGCTGTACCAGGTACCTGTGGCTGGGAAACAACTGCAGTCTGTGGTACACCTGGGCATCCAGGCTATGAAGTCATTTCTGATCACCAAGCACACTGCCCAATGGCTGTGATGAACGTGTATACAGATAGACTTTCGGAGATGCTGAAGAATGTCAACCAAACTTTTAAAGTACCTTTCAGAAGGCTGTAAAAAATGTATGAAAGTAAAAATGTTAGTCATTCAGTTGTGTCCAACTGTGTGACCCCATGGACTGTAGCCTGCCAGGCTTCTCTGTCCATGGGATTCTCCAGGCAAGAATATTAGAGTGGGTTGCCTTGCCCTCCTCCAGGGGATCTTCCTGACCCAGGGATTGAACCCAGGTCTCCTGTATTGCACGCAGATTCTTTACCATCTGAACCACCAGGGAACTGTTTATATTAATACTTACGTTAGAGGATTCCATAGTGGATCTGGTCAACTGGATATTAAGAGATAAAAAATAAGTGGCATCCTGTGCTCCAAATGCAGTTGGGTTAAACCTTTAAAATTAAGTAAGTAATTCAGTAAGTATTCGATACATTTCTTTCCATAAGTAGTCATTTAATAGTAATTATCTATTTGTTAAGTATCCGTTCAATCCCAGGCATTGTACTACTTACTTGATTATTTGAATGCTTATAATTTTCCCTTGAGCTTCCCAGGTGGCACTAGCGGTAAAGAACCCACCTGCCAGTGCAGGAGACACAGAGGTGCCCGTTTGATCCCAGCAACCCACCCCAGTATTCATTCTTGCCTGGAAAATCCCATGGACAGAGAAGCCTGGTGGGCTATAGTCCCTGGGGTTGCACAAAATCAGACACGACTGAGCGCATATGCACACATACGCACACACACACACATTTCCTTTAAAGCATTCTTAATAATAGAGTTGCCAAGTATTTTAAACCTTCTGTATAGTATGAAGCAGCCAGTACATCGAAAGAGGTCCCAGACAAGAATTCGGCCAAACTGGGTTCTGGTCTTTTAAATGTGTGATTATGTTTTTGGCAAGTAAAGTCTGAAAGTGTTAGTCACTCAGTCATGTCTGACTCTTTGAGATCCCATGGACTGTAGCCTGCCAGGATCCTCTGTCCATAGGATTCTCCAGGCAAGAATACTAGAGTGGGGTGCCATGCCCTTCTGCAGCATATCTTCCCCACCCAGGGATTGAACCTGGGTCTCTCACATTGCTGGCAGATAGAGTGAGGATTCAAACAAATAAGCAAGCAAGCAAATAAAGAGGTTAACCCACAAGAAAACAAACAAACAAACCTCTGCCCTATTTTCCTGGCAGGATTACTGTGGACATCATTGAAATAATCTGCAAAAACGAATTTTGGGAACCACACTGAATTGTGAATAAGGGGTTGGAGCTACTTTTGGTGACCGGTGTGCTGTTTTTGGCAGGCCCGTAAGTACATCATGGACTCCATGGGACAAAAGTATGCAGAGGCCGTCATCCTGGACTTGGAAAGGACCTGGGAGGAATCTGACCCTCGGACACCGCTCATATGTCTCCTGTCTATGGGCTCAGACCCCACGGACTCCATCATCGCCTTGGGGAAGAGACTAAAAATAGAAACGCGCTACGTGTCCATGGGACAGGGCCAGGAGATCCATGCTCGCAAGCTCCTGCAGCAGACCATGGCGAACGTGAGACCTGATGTCTACTTTTGTATTCTGTTGTTGACATTGCCACTTATAGGGTAACAATGCAGGAAAGAACCTACAAATCCTTAAGCGCTGAAATTTATGTGTTGCGTTCTGTTTGCCAAACAGGGAAAAGCACCTCTTATAAAACTTTCATGGAAAAATGAATACAATGTGAAACGTTTTCTGCTGAGCCTTGAATTCAGGGAAGCTTGCCCAGTGAGAGCATCTTATTTCCTGACCTGTTTGCATAGTGCTCAACCCTGCTCCAGGTCCTGAACCTTCTTTGCGGTTCATAGCTCCCCCTCTGTGCCTCAAGTTCCAGCCCCTGCAGATCTACTTGGGGAATCCACAGCACTCTGGAATCCACAACACAATCCAGAATGCAAAATCTGTGCCCTGGAGTCCCCTAGGCCTGGCCCAGATTCCAGAGGCCAGGAATCTTCCATTACCCTGTGGTGGTACCAGAGATTTTCCGGAAACCTAGCCTGTAGCCTTCCAGGTGGGCTCCTAGAGCCCTTGGCAGCTTGCAAATTCAACAGTGTACAGCTCAGGCCATGCTCAGGACTGATCTGGGGCCATTGTAGCTGGAAGTCATGTGATGACCTGCCAATGGGAGAAGTTCAGAGCTGAGGCACTTTGAGGGACTTAAAGTTACGTGAATGCAGAAGGTGCTATTTCATCTCTGGAACTCAAGCTCCAGAACACTTGTGTGTTTACTCTGGTCTAACCTTAGGTGTCCAGATGGATCCAGTTTTATAATAGTGTACACTCGGGTCACCACCTCGAAGAGCCAGAGGCTCCTCCCAGCCACATGAAGTCTCCCTGGTGTCCCCACGGTCATTTATCAAAGGCATTTAGAAGGTCCTTCTATATGTACCATCCTTTCTGTTACTTAGCAGGTCTAATGAAAAGGGGAGAAAAACCCCACCATCAATACACAGCAAGACTCTAAAGGGTGTACATTTTTGCAGGTCAATTTGTAGTCAATCCCTTGACCTTAACCTCAATTTCCACATATAAAATATATATATATATATATGGGCTTTCCTGGTAGCTCAGCTGGTACAGAATCCACCTGCAATGTAGAAATCTGGGTTCAATCCCTGGGTGGGGAAGATCCCCTGGAGGAGGGCATGGCAACCCATTCTAGTATTCTTGCCTGGAGAATCCCCATGGATGGAGGAGCCTGGCGTACTAGAGTCCATGGGGTCAAAAAGAGTCAGACATGACTGAGCATCTAAGCACAGCACAGCAATGTGAGAGACCCAGATTCGATCCATGGGTCAGGAAGATCCCCTGGAGAAGGGCATGGCAACCCACTCCAGTGTTCTTGCCTGGAAAATCCCCATGAACAAAGAAGCCTGATGGGTTGCAGTCCATGGGGTTGCAAAGAGTCAGACATGACTGAGTGACTAAGCATAACCTTCTTTTGGGTTCCCAGCTCTGCCAGAGGCTCCCTCCACCCCTGCTCCCTTCTCCCTGCATGCTTTGGCCAAGTACAGGGTGGCAGAACTACTTGCCTCTTATTTCTACTGGAGAACATGCAGTCATGGTCTACATGCTTTTCCAGCCTATTTTGGAGCAGACTCCATGCCTCCTTCATTAAGCCTGAGTTCGCCCCTCAATATCTCAAGAGCCCTCTGTGCCCTCCAGGGAACACCCCCCCCCACCATTTTGGACAGAACTGGCTGTCTCCCCCTCAACCCACCAGGCACGAGGCCCACTATGAAACCACCGGGTTCTAGGTCCTAGCTACTGACTCTAGAACCTTCCCACTGTGCTACAGCCTGATCCCTTCCACCAGTCTAGAACTGAGTCTGTTGGGTTCTAGAATCTCCATATTTGCCTCTTCCATCCTCAAGCCATGCCCTGCCCCCAGCTTTGGTGAAAGGGAGGGGCCTCTCTTGTGCTCTGTGCTGACTGCTGTGCTTAGTTTGCAGTTGGGAGGGGAAGGGCAGAAAGCACATGATTTAAATATACCTCAGTTCAGTTCAGTCGCTCAGTTGTGTCCGACTCTCTGCGACCCCATGGACTGCAGCATGCCAGGCTTCCTGGTCCATTACCAACTCCAGGAGCTTACTCAGACTCTTGTCCATAGAGTCGGTGATGCCATCCAACCATCTCATCCTCTGTCATGCCCTTCTCCTCCTGCCTTAATTTTTCACAGCATCAGGATCTTTTCCAATGAGTTAGTTCTTTGCATCAAGTGGCCAAAGTATTGGAGTTTCAGCATCAGTCTTTCCAATGAATATTCAGGACTGATTTCCTTTAGGACTTACTGGTTGGATCTCCTTGAAGTCCAAGGGACTCTCAAGAGTCTTCTTCAACACCACAGTACAAAAGCATCAGTTCTTCAGTGCTCAGCTTTCTTTATAGTCCAACTCTCACATCCATACATGACTACTGGAAAAACCATACCTTTGAATAGATGGACTTTTGTTGGCAGAGTAATGTCTTTGCTTTTTAATATGCTGTCTAAGTTGGTTATACCTTTTCTTCCAAGGAGCAAGCGTCTTTTAATTTCATGGCTGCAGTCACCATCTGCAGTGATTTTGGACCCTAAGAAAATAAAGTCTCTCACTGTATCCATTGTTTCCCCGTCTACTTGCTGTGAAGTGATGGAACTGGATGCCATGATCTTAGTTTTCTGAATGTTGAGTTTTCAGCCAACTTTTCACTCTCCTCTTTCACTTTTATCAAGAGGCTCTTTAGTTCTTCTTCACTTTCTGCAATAAGGGTGATATCATCTTCATATCTGAGGTTATTGATATTTCTCTCGGCAATCTCGATTCCAGCTTGTGCTTCATCCAGCCCAGCATTTAGCATGATGCCCTCTGCATATAAGTTAAATAAGCAGGGTGACAATATACAGCCTTGACGAACTCCTTTCCCGATATGGAGCAGTCCATTGTTCCATGTCCAGTTCTAACTGTTGCTTCCTGACCTGCATACAGATTTCTCAAGAGGTAGGTCAGGTGGTCTGGTATTCCCATCTCTTGAAGAATTTTCCACAGTTTGTTGTGATCCACACAGTCAAAGGCTGTGGCATAGTCAATAAAGCAGAAGTAGATGTTTTTCTGGAACTCTCTTGCTTTTTCGATGATGCAGCAGATGTTGGCAATTTGATCTCTGGTTCCTCTGCCTTTTTTAAATCTAGCTTGAACATTGGAAGTTCATGGTTCACGTACTGTTGAAGCTTGGCTTGGAGAATTTTGAGCATTACTTTGCTGGCGTGTGAGATGAGTGCAGTTGTGGGGTAGTTTGAGCATTCTTTGGCATTGCCCTTCTTTGGGATTGGAGTGAAAACTGATCTAGTCCAGTCCTGTGGCCACTGCTGAGTTTTCCAAATTTGCTGGCATTTTGAGTGCAGCACTTTCACAGCATCATCTTTTAGGATTTGAAATAACTCAACTGGAATCCATCACCTCCACTAGCTTCGTTTGTAGTGATGCTTCCTAAGGTCCACTTGACTTCACATTCCAGGATGTCTGGCTCTAGGTGAGTGACTACACCATCGTGGTTATCTGGGTCATGAAGATCTTTTTTGTACAGTTCTTCTGTGTATTCTTGCCATCCTCTGCTTCTGTTTGGTCCATACCATTTCTGTCCTTTATTGAGCCCATCTTTGTATGAAATGTTCCCTTGGTATCTCTGATTTTCTTGAGATGAAAAATACGTCCATGATTCGGAATCCCAGGTCTAGTCCTGGCCTCTCCTTCCTCTTGGCCTCCCCTGACCGCCAACGCTGACTTCCTCCCTCTGCTAGTGCTGTACTTAGAAAACAGACACTAACATTCACAGGACACTGATTCAACTTGAATTAAAATAAATAATGGTGGAACTAATATTATAATTTCAAGAAACTAAATTAGAATTTAAATAGAATATTTTTAGCCTTCAATTTATCTGTGTTTTCTGTTAGTAGTTTAATTTCTAGTCAAATGTAAAAAGATTTCTTACTATTATTAGCATGTTTAAAACTTGTCAGAGACAATAGTGTTTTATGCCAAAATGAACCAACTATTCTAGAATAGTAAAATGGAAGATCTGCTCAGTAAGAAGAACACAAGATATTAATACTGAAAGCAGTGAGGCCAAAGAAGCAAATTTGGCTAAGGGATTCCTTTCTGAGGGTGAAGGTTCGACCATCAAAATTCTCAACTAAGAAACTTAGATCAGGAGTCACTTGTATTCTGGATGAAAGAGCATCTGAAGCCTTTTTGTTGTTATGTTTCACATTTAATTCTCCTTTTTTTGAATTGTGAACAGTATCAATTAAATTTTCATAGGAAAAAATTAAATATTTATTCATTATATACTTCTGAAGAAAATTTAAGTGGATATGCGACATTTCGAAAGGGGTCAGTTTTACATGTAACTTGATTAAGATTTTAGATCTGGTACTTAGTTTATGTTGTGCAAAGAAAAATAGGTTACACTAATCAAATCAAAATGATCCAGAATTACAGAGTCAAGAAAGTAGCTCAAGATTATGATCTGCATATTGTAGATGATTTTAGCAAAATTATTCTATGGGTTAGATATTGAAATGATTATTGTTGAGACTTCCCTAGTGGCTCAGTGGTCAAGAATCTGCCTTCCAATTCAGGAGACCTGGGTTTGGTCTCTGGATGGGGAAGATCTGGAGAAGGAAAAGGCAACCCACTCCAGTATTCTTGCCTGGGAAATCCCATGGACAGAGGAGCCTGGCGGGCCATAGTTGATAGGGTTGCAAAAGAGTCAGACATGACTTAGCAACTAAAACAACAGCAAAATTATTATTGCATGACCTAAATTTTTGCCTGTGCTGCTTTGTACAAGGAATCTTCTTATGCATATAGGATAAAGTGTATCAGAGATATGACTTATTATCTTCCAAGACTCTTGTTGTTAGAATAGTCTGATTCCCCAGAGAAGGTACTTACACATTCTAGAGGATATAAACCCTATTGCTGGTATTCTAGGAACTCTCTTTTTATGTTTTACTTTGGTGATTTTCATGACTCCAACCATATATTATTACTGCATTGGCATGCTAGTAATGGCATCCCATCAGACACACTTGTGGAACAAGAAAAAATGTAACCTATCTCAGTTAAACCTGATTGTATTCTTTAGATTAATTTATAGGGGTTAGTGGGGTTTTTTTTAAATTTAAATTTATTTATTTTAATTGGAGGCTACTTACTTTACAATATTAAGTTTTAATTACTTAATTTCTGAAGAAGGTACTAATTTGAATCTCTGGGTGAAACACAAAATGGACTAATTTCCATTTCCTGCTGCTGACTTAGGGAGGATGGGCCCTTCTGCAGAACTGCCATCTGGGACTGGATTTCATGGATGAGCTAATGGATATAATTATAGAAACTGAGTTTGTACATGACTCGTTCCGCCTGTGGATGACAACCGAGGTTCACAAGCAGTTTCCCATCACCCTCCTTCAGATGTCCATCAAATTTGCCAATGAGCCCCCCCAGGGCCTCCGGGCAGGACTGAAAAGAACATATGGTGGTGAGTCGAGAAATCCTTCCAAGTTTATGGACGTTCTTATGCTTACATTGTTTTCTTTAAAGACATTATGGAAAAGGGATTAGATAGGATTAGTTATAGCAAGTGGTGCTATGATTTAACATGATGATGAGGGCATAGCCACCTCTGTCCTGCTGCACGTGGAGTATCCTTGGCCGTGTTAGGGCGTCAGAGCTTCGGATTCCACCTTACGTTTTTCCTGTTTCCCCAATATCGCTCTCCTTTGGCCTGTGCTAGTCAGTTTCCCACTTGGCTCAGTGGTAAAGAATCCTCCTGCCAATGCAGGAGACACGGGCTTGATGCGAAGGTTGGAAAGATCCCCTGGAGAAAGAAAAGGCGACCACCCCAGTATCCTTGCCTGGGAAATCCCATGAACATAGGAATAGGTGGGCTACAGTCCATGGGGTCACAAAGAGTCAGACACAACTTAACCACTAAACAACCACAACCTTCTCTGCTAGACAGCTGCCCTTTTATGTTAAATCTAAAATGGATAATGTTGCTGTTTACGGTCTTCATGCTCCATACCTAACTCAGGGCAGTAGCCTCTTCCAAGATGAGAAGCTGAATTAAAGTTATGGCCTCTGCCTACATTTCATGTATAAGGATGTCAGGATGTGAGCGAAGTAGAAATCCCACCACAGCAACTGAATCAGACCCAAACACCCCTCCTGCCCCAACTGGAGCCAAGATTGTTCCCAATACATTCACTCCCTCTGTGTCACAGCTTCCTGTTTGAAGCTCACTGTCACAGAAAAAGCGTGAGCTTGGAGTTAAAAATCCTTCCTGAACAAATACCTTTATTCTCATGGGAGCTCATCACTCAAACAACCTGGGTTTCAGTTTTCTCGTATCTAAAATGGAGATAATAAAATGATAAATTTAAATTATAATAGTGTATTTAATAAAAATCATCAACATAGTTATTACATATAAATTTGAGATTTTTTTTGCAGTTGCTAACAAGGCTCACATTTTTGCCAATAAAGTAGATGTGGAATGATGATGACTGTAAAAACAGTTTGTAAATGAAAACATTTATAATTGTATATGTGACAAATGTATATCTGTATAATAATCATCATTATAATTTGGAGAATATACTCAGGTTGCAAAGGGCTTCTTTTTAATTTTATTATTTTTTATTATTCTTTTCAATTGAAGTATAGTTGCTCTACAATGTAAGTTACAAGTGTACAATATCATGATTCATAATTTCTAAAGGTTATATTCCATTTATAGTTATTATAAAATACTGGCTATTTCCTATATTATACAATATATCCTTCTTATTTTTTGTCTATTGGTTTGTGCTACTCAATAGCAATGGGATACTGTATACACTATTCTAATTGATATTAAATTGTTAATAGAGTATATAGAAGTCTTTGCAACCTTTGTCTTTGCAGTCTCTGTAGTAATAATAATAATAATAATAATGTCTGTTATTAGTTGTCTTTGCAGTCTTTGCAGTCTCTTTGTAGTAATAATAATAATAATGTCTGTTATTAGTCGTCATTGTAGTAATAGTAGCAGTATTTTTTTGCTACTATTTTTAGCCCCACTTTTTTCTTATGTTGGTAAGAACTTTATCCATGTGAGTGAGACCCCACTCCCGTCAAATCTCTGTGCATATTTTTCAGAGAAATACCCTCTGGGTACCCAAAAGTTAAACTATAACTGCCATGTGACTTTGATAAAGATGATTCAAGATAAGTGAATTTTAATATCAGGAATTTACAGCAATCATTAATAACTTGTAAAAGTGGTAGGAAATAAAGATGTTTGAGAGATGATAGTTTTTCCCCACCTGACCTCAACAGGGGTGAGCCAGGACCTGCTGGATGTGAGCGCTGTGGCCCAGTGGAAGCCCATGCTGTATGCCGTGGCTTTCCTGCACTCAGCGGTCCAGGAGAGGCGCAAGTTCGGGCCCCTGGGTTGGAACATCCCCTACGAATTTAACCAAGCCGATTTTAATGCCACGGTGCAGTTCATCCAGAACCACTTAGATGACATGGATCTCAAAAAGGTACCTTGGGCACACTACTTTCTGCCTTGGGTGACTTGGGGCTTGAATCCTTGAGCTAACATGAGCTCCCCCCACCACCCCCAGCATGGGCTAAATCCTGTAAGAGCGATGACTTTCTGTGCTGGCAAAGTCATCCTTTTTAAGGCATAGCAACTTGGGTCACAGTAACCTCTTAATTTCAGGGAAAAAATGAACACATTTTGATGATCTTTTTATTTCTCCAAGGCAAGTTGACATTACAAGTAAGACAACCTAACAGGATCTATTGGAGGGAGGGAGCAATGGATGAAGAAGCTTGTTTTTTAAAATCCTAAAACCAGTCCATCCTAAAGGAGATCAGTCCTGGGTGTTCATTGGAAGGACTGATGTTGAAGCTGAAACTCCAATACTTTGGTCACCTGATGTGAAGAGCTGACTCATTGGAAAAGGCCCTGATGCTGGGAAAGATTGAGGGCAGGAAAAGGGGACGACAGAAGATGAGATGGCTGGATGGCATCACTGACTCGATGGACATGGGTTTGGGTGGACTTCTGGAGTTGGTGATGGACAGGGAGGCCTGGTGTGCTGTGGTTCATGGGGTCGCAAAGAGTCGGACATGACTGAGCGACTGAGCTGAACTGAAAACACAAAAAATTTAGGGTCTAGATGACTTTTTAAAAATTGAAATATAATTGGTTTAAAATGTTGTGTTAGTTTCTGCTGTACAATGGAGTGAATCAGCCATGTACATAAATATATCCCCTCTCTCTTATTGCTTTCCCCCACCCCACTCCGATCCTACTCTTCTAGGTCATCACAGAGCACCGAGCTGAGCTCCTTGTGCTATTCACCAGCTTCCCACTAGCTCTCTATTTTATATGTTGTAGTGTATGTATGAGGCTTCCCTTGTGGCTCAGATGATAGTCTGCCTGCAATGCAGGAGATCCGGGTTAAGTTCTTGGGTCGGGAAGATCCCCTGGAGGAGGGCATGGCAATCCACTCCAGTATTCTTGCCTGGAGGATCCCCATAGACAGAGAAGCCTGGTGGGCTACAGTCCATGGGGTAGCATAGAGTTGGGCACGACTGAGTGACTAACACACACACAGTGGATATATGTCAATCCCAATTTCCCAATTTACCCACCCTTCCATTCCCCCTCTATGTCCGCATGCCCATTCTTTATGTCTGCATCTCTATTCCTGCCTTGGAAAAAGGTTCATCTGTACCATTTTTCTAGAGTCCACATACATGTCTTAACATATGATATCTGTTTTTCTGGCTTGTTTCACTCTGTATGACAGACTCTAGATCCACCCACATCTCTACAGATGACCTTATTTTGTTCCTTTTAGTGGCTGAGTAATATTCCATTGTGCATACATACCGCTTCTTTATCCACATACTCTTGAATGTGTCCTTTTTAAGGAATAGCCTCAATATTCTTAAAAAATAAGCATTTTTTCTATTGAAATCAAAGTGAAGAAGTACATGAATGCACCACCAAGAGAATCTATTTCAAATCATGAACATGAGCTTTGAGTTCCCCTCCTGTTTGCCTATTTAATTTTCTTTCTGCACTTTTTAATTACTGAGGAGTGAATGAAGAATGCACGAGTGGATGACATTGATGACAATGATGACAATGCATGCATAGGTGTTACCTGGCAGGGAAAATGGGGGTGAGACAGTCATCACTTCTGCCTCATCATTCTGTAACTTTTCCCAGGGTGTCTCCTGGACCACTGTCCGCTACATGATAGGAGAGATACAGTATGGAGGCAGAGTCACCGATGACTATGACAAGAGACTATTGAACACACTTGCTAAAGTTTGGTTCAGTGAAAATATGTTTGGACCAGATTTCAGCTTTTACCAAGGCTACAATATTCCAAAATGCAGCACAGTTGATAACTATCTTCAGTATATCCAGGTTAGTCATCTTCAGAATTTTATGCATAGAGCAAATATCTGTAGCCAGATGATTTTTTGTTGTTATTTATTTATACTTCATACTTCTTTGAAAATAAATCTTAATGGTGGTACATATTGAACGTGGAAGGTTCTGAGCCCCAGAGATGTTATCCTCATATGTTTATATTCATCTAGTGACTAAGCTGTTTATTTGTTCTGAGTGTCTGTTTTGTATCAGTTCTCTGCTTCCCTTTTCTCTCTCTCTCTTTTTGTCCACGTGGACTCTTAGTTCCCTGACCAGGGACAACAAGAACTCATGCCCCCTGCAGTGGAATCATGGAGTTTTAACCATTGGACCTCCAGGGAAGTCCCACTTTCCTTCTCTTTTAACGCCCCAGTGAAGAATATTCTTTGGAGAGATGACAGATTGGGCAGATTTAGATCCAAATGCTCTTTTGTGTAGGGCATTATACTCAGAGCCCTATACTCAATCTTATTTTGTGTTTCAAAGCATTTACCTTATTCCATGAATCTGTTTCTTAATCCTGACCTAATGGACAGCATATGAGTATTCTCAGAAACACACTCTGTATAAGAGGTTCCTCTAAGACTGAGTTTCTCAGCTTCGGCACCATTGACATTTGGAACTGAATACATTTTTGCAGGGGTGGGGGACAGTCCTGTGTAGAACGGCTAACATCACCCTTGTCCTCTACCCACAAGATGTCAGTTTCACCTCCTACCCCATTATAACAACCTTAAATGTCTCCAGACTGCTAAATATCCCTGGCGGGAAAATCACTTCCAACTTTAAAGTCTTGCTCCAAGAAGGAATAAGATTTTGCCAGGAAATCGGGGGGAAAAACTTGATTTGTGCTTCCAAGTAACTACATTTTCTGTCTCTGAATCTGGAATTCATTAGATCATTATTTAGTGATCTCTTTTGCTTCTCAGATTTATCTCAGGGTGAACCAACTAAAGCAAAACAGCCCCAAAGAGCTAAATATATCAGTATATTTAGAGGTTCTGTGATATATACATGTAATGAGTTTACCATATATCACCAGCCCTACACTTTTATTAATTCAAATCTACAAATATATTTGTCTTAACTGTATTATATGTGTCTTTAAATCATTTGCACTGAAGAGGAGAAGTGTATACGAAGGTATAAATTTAGGTATGCCTGCACATATATTTATTTATACACATCTCATTTTATAAGAATTTGAGTTCGCTCATAAGAGGGCATTAAGTAAAAAGGAATAAAATAATGGACTAGAAGGGAGGAAGAACATGAATAAAGTTAAGTATACAATTCTCACATAGAAGTATATGTCAAATTGTAGGTAAGTTTTCTTCTGTTCAAGTAGCTGGGGTAGTATTTATCTGCTAGTTCTGCTGTTCTGCTTCTTAAGGGCTTCCCGGGTAGCTCAGCTGGTAAAGAATCTGCCTGTAATGCAGGAGACTCTGGTTAGATTCCTGGGTTGGGAAGATCCCCTGGAGAAGGGATAGGCTAGCTAATCCAATATTCTTAGGCTTCCCTGGTGGCTCAGCTGGTAAAGAATCCGCCTGCAATGGGGGTAGACCTGGGTTTGATCCTTGGGTTGGAAAGATCCCCTGGAGAAGGAATGGCTACCCACTGCAGTATTCCGGCTTGGAGAATTACATGGACCGTATAGTCAGATACGACTGAGCGGCTTTCAGTTTTCTGCTTCTTACTGTGTCTTGCTGTATGTTTTTCTAACTTTGTTCCTCTTTTAATATTTCTCACTTTTCCTAGTCTCTCTCCTCCTTGAGAGAATACATTTCCCACCTCTGGTTTTATCAGGCCATAATTGCTAAAGCTGTCATTTTTAGTAACAATTAGTTATACACCATTTATTTAAACAATTGGTTTGAATTAGATGGGACCTTTGAGAAACCAAATACCATTCCATAGTTCCCTTTCTATTTTATAAATGTATTATAAAATAAGATAGCATCTCTGAATCAATTTGCTTAAAGTGCAGACATTAAAGAACCATGGGCTTATTATGTTAACTTTCTTTTCAGGACAACTTTTGATTCTATTTTTTAAAATATATTTATTTATTTATTCGGCCACACTGGTCTTAGGTTTGGCATGGGAGATCTTTGTGGCAGCATTCAGAATCTTCCGTTGCAGTGCCTGGTCTCAGGAGTTGTAGCACACGGGCTTAGTAGTTGTGGCTCATGGGCTTAGTTGCCCTGAGCTGTGTGGGATCTCAGTTTTCCGACCAGGGATTGAGCCCATGTCCCCTGCATTGGAAGGCAGATTCTTAACTCCTGGACTGCCAGGGAAGTCCCACTTTTGATTCTTTCCTAGAGAAATTACTGAGATGGTAGCCTGCCACATGTCAGACATATCATGTAAATGCTTATCCTAATAAAATCATGTCTATTTGCTAAGATGTGTAATTTAACTGGTGCTGGTGTCAGCAGTCTCTGCTCACCGGTGGGTATTTGTCATTCAGGGCCTGCCCACTTACGACAGTCCCGAGGTGTTTGGGCTGCACCCCAATGCGGACATCACCTACCAGAGCAAGCTGGCCAAGGACGTGCTGGACACCATCCTGGGCATCCAGCCCAAAGACAGCTCTGGCGGAGGGGATGAGACCCGGGAGGCCGTGGTGGCCCGGCTGGCTGATGACATGCTGGAGAAGCTGCCCCCGGACTATGGTCCTTTTGAAGTGAGTTGATGGCATCCCGACAGAATAGCTGTGGGTGTGCATGGTTGGTTGGTTGTGGGGGTGGTGAGGAAGCAGTGCTACACTAAGTCACTCAGTCGTGTCTGACTCTGCGACCCACGGACTGTAGCCTGCCAGGCTCCTCTGTCAATGGGAATTCTCCAGGAAAGAATACTGGAGTTGGTTGCTAGTTCCTTCTCTAGGGCATCTTTTTGACCCAGGGACGGAGCCCACATCTTTGCATCTCCTGCTTTGGCAGGTGCTTCTTTACCGCTGTGCCACCTGGGAAGACTGAGGAAGAAGGCAGGAGGGCAAAAATAATTTTTCTGAAATTAAAGAAATTATTTAAAAAACTTCACTTCTTGAAGAAGCAGTAAAAGAAGTATTTGAACCTATCGATGTACTCATTTCAAAACACAAATAATAAACCTGATGAGAGACTTAATCTTCATAGTTAAATTATAAGTGTGTACTGATGGGTTAGGATTATTTTTCTATAATGTCTCCTGGAGGCACTTCACACTGTCATTTGTTCAAAGGAAAATGATGTATTCTTAGAGTAAAGCATCGATTATTTTACAAAAATAATTCAGGCCTTCTTAATTTCAGGAAGTCTATAGTTATATCATTAACTCTGCAGCTTCTTCATTACATCGGTTTTGAAAATTGATTTATCATTTTTTAAAATTAATGTATTTTATTTAACTGTGCTGGGTCTTGTTGTGCATGCAAGACGTGAGAGCTAGTTCCCTGACCCGGGCCCCCTGCATTGGAAGGGTGGAGTCTTAGCCACTGGACCACCAGGGAAGTCCCCCCAACTTGTTCTTTTAATATCAAGTAACTTCTAAGTGAAACTGACAGTTATGAAGGTTAATTTTTTTGACATTTTAGCATGTATTGTGGGAAGATTTACCCTGAAAACATGTTTAAATCTTTGCTAAAAGCAAAAGTAAGTGGCTTACTTTCCTTGTAGTCTTAAAAGATTTCTTGGACTAACCTTGTGACATTTCTGTCATAGGAGCACCAAGTTTCTTTATATATTGCCCTTTCCACCTGGTTTTCAGAAGGAATTCTGCATTTTGTTTCTTTAGCATCCTATTGTTTTCCATGTAGCAGGCCATTTCGGCTGCTAGTTTTTCACTATAGACTGAACTCAAAGAACTCTCACCAGGGGAATCATTTCCCCTGGAAGAAACTCTGATCACTTGGTTGGAGAAAATCAATACTGTAACCAGCTTTCATAAGCGCCTTTCATTATAGCATCAGGAAAGCAGTCATTCATGTCTAGCAGTGGCTGAAATATTTATAAAGCAACGAAAGTGCCTAAAATATATTAAGTGAAGTGGTAGTCACACAGACGTGTCTGACTCTTTGCGACCCCATGGATTGTAGCCTGCCAGGCTCCTCTGTCCATGGGAGTCTCCAGGCAAGAATACTGGAGTGGGTTGCCATTTCCTTTCATAAATAAACGTGGTGGTATGTATGCAGTTTAGAAGAGTCACCTTCGTTTTGCTAAATTTGCTTGCTGCTGCTGCTGCTAAGTCTCGTCAGTCGTGTCCGACTCTGTGCGACCCCATAGATGGCAGCCCACCAGGCTCTGCCGTCCCTGGGATACTCCAGGCAAGAACACTGGAGTGGGTTGCCATTGCCTTCTCCATTGTGTGAAAGTGAAAAGTGAAAGTGAAGTCGCTCAATTGCGTCCGACTTGTAGCGACCCCATGGACTGCAGCCTACCAGGCTCCTCCATCCATGGGATTTTCTAGGCAAGAGTACTGGAGTGGCTTGCCATTGCTGATAGAACAATTAAGCCTGGCATGATATCTGATCCACAAAAGACTCTGGATAAATACTTGTAAGACAGAAATGAATGAGTGAGTGGGTGGATAAATGCTTTGATGGAAAAAATAAAAAGCTTTAAAAACAGAAATCTAGCTTTTTGAGACAGCCTTCAGAATTGTTGCATACACATACACATCTGCTTGTGTGTGTCCATGCGTGTATTTTCAAGTCTTAGATTGGCAGTGAGTGAATGTTTCCCAATAACTGCAGTTGTTGTTTGGAAGACTGTGTGTTCGTGGATGTGGATTTTATATTCTTCTGTGAATTAATGGCTGCCTGTCTTCTCTCACCTGGGATGAAAAATCAGCTGGTCCTCTAACCGATATTTCTTTTATTTTTTCTCTGTTTTCTGACAGTAAAAAAAAAAGAAAAAGCTTACTATTTATGGAATTGTAAAGTTTAGGGCCCTTTCAGAAGCCCTAGAATACCACGTGTACAATATAACATTGTGTGTATGCTCAGTCCTGTCTAACTCTTTGTGAGCCCGTGGACTGTAGCCCGTCAGGCTCCTCGGTCCATGTAATTCTCCAGGCAAGAATACTGGAGAGAGTTGCCATTTCCCTCTCCAGGGGATCTTCTTGACCCAGGGATCAAACCTGCGTCTCTTGTTTGGCGGTGAATTCTTTACCACTGAGCCACCAGGGAGAGTGAAAAGTAAAAGTGTTAGTTGTTGAGTGTTCGACTCTTTGCCAGCCTGTGGACTGTATGGGTCCTGGGCTCCTCTGGACACCAGGCTCCTTTGTCTAAGGAATTCTCCAGGCAAGAATACTGGAGTGGGTAGCCATTCCCTTCTGCAGGAGATCTTTCCAGCCTAGGGATCAAACCCAGGTGTCCTACATTGCAGGCAGGTTCCTTACCATATGAGCCACTAGGGAAGCCCTATATAGAACATTCAGTTCAGTTCAGTTCAGTTGCTCAGTCGTGTCCAACTCTTGGTGACCCCATGAATCACAGCATGCCAGGTCTCCCTGTCCATCACCAAATCCCAGAGTTCACTCAGACTCACCTCCATCAAGTCAGTAATGCCATCCAGCCATTTCATCCTCTGTCGTCCCCTTCTCCTCCTGCCCCCAATCCCTCCCAGCATCAGGGTCTTTTCCAATGAGTCAACTCTTCTCATGAGGTGGCCAAAGTACTGGAGTTTCAGCTTTGGCATCATTCCTTCCAAAGAACACCCAGGGCTGATCTCCTTTAGAATGGACTGGTTGGATCTCCTTGCAGTCCAAGGGACTCTCAAGAGTCTTTTCCAACACCACAGTTCAAAAGCATCAATTCTTCAGTGCTCAACCTTCTTCACAGTCCAACTCTCACATCTATACATGACCTAGGAAAAACCATAGCCTTGACTAGATGGACCTTTGTTGGCAAAGTAATGTCTCTGCTTTTGAATATGCTATCTAGGTTGGTCATAACTTTCCTTCCAAGGAGTAAGTGTCTTTTAATTTCATGGCTGCAGTCACCATCTGCAGTGATTTTTGGAGCCCAGAAAAACAAAGTCTGACACTGTTTCCACTGTTTCCCCATCTATTTCCCATGAAGTGATGGGACCAGATGCCATGATCTTTGTTTTCTGAATGTTGAGCTTTAAGCCAACTTTTTCACTCTCCACATTCACTTTCATCAAGAGGCTTTTTAGTTTCTTTTCACTTTCTGCCATAAGGGTGGTGTCATCTGCATATCTGAGGTTATTGATATTTCTCCCGGCAATCTTGATTCCAGCTTTGACTGTGTGGATCACAATAAACTGTGGAAAATTCTGAAAGAGATGGGAATACCAGACCACCTGACCTGCCTCTTGAGAAATCTGTATGCAGGTCAGGAAGCAACAGTTAGAACTGGACATGAAACAACAGACTGGTTCCAAATAGGAAAAGGAGTATGTTAAGGCTGTATATTGTCACTCTGCTTATTTAACTTATATAGAACATTAGTAGCTGTCAAATAATTTTTCATGTGCTAATGTCTCCATGGCAGGTGAAGGAGAGGCTGCAGATGATGGGGCCATTCCAGCCAATGAACATTTTCCTCAGACAGGAGATAGACAGGATGCAGAGGGTACTCACCCTGGTCCGAAGCACCCTGACCGAGCTGAAACTTGCCATTGATGGCACCATCATCATGAGCGAAAATCTACGAGATGCTCTGAATTGCATGTTTGATGCCAGGATTCCTGCTCGTTGGAAGAAAGTATGTTTAAGTCAGCTCTTATCCTGCCTAATCACTTTATTGTTGTGAATAATTGTAATTGGCAAGTGAAAGCATGTACAGATAATGTGCTTAAGAGTGTTCTTTTGCTTAGGGACTAATCCTCTTAGAGCCCTGTATTTTTAGATTGTAGGTAGGGAAGAAAATGATTTAGCGTCTCCCACATCTCAGGTTCTCTGCTAGGCAATTTGTATGCACTGTTTCATGTAAATCTTACAAATTACTACCCATATTTTACTGATGAGGAACTTAGGTTAGGGGAGATTAAATGTTTTCCCAGATCTGTGATGTTAGTTTTATAGAAGGGGATGTTCCTAGACTCACACACACATGTCAAAAGTCACTCCAAAGAGAAATCGTCTTCCTTGCCTTTTCTGTGAATATGTGACTGTATATCTCTCAAGGTAGCAAGATAATAATTTAACAGTATTCTTACTGATTGCATATTATTAATTGTGCTAAATGATGGATGTGGGCTTTTAAACATGTTTTAATGTAAATATAGTTGATTTAACACAACGCTGTGTTAATTTCTGCTGTACAGCAAGGTGGCTCAGTTATATATGTGTATTCCGTTTTGTGTTCTTTCCATTACGGCCCATCACAGGATGCTGAATCTAGTTCCCTGTGCTGTACAGTTGCACCTTGTTCTTTATCCACTTTACATATAATAGTTTGATCTGCTAATCTCAGTCTCCCAATCCTTTCCTCCCCGACCTCCTTCCTTGGCAGCCACAATTTCTTTTCTCTGTGTCTGTGAGTCTGTTTTTCTTTTTCTTAGATGTGTTCATTCATCATATTTTAGATCACACACATAAGTGGTAGCGTATGGTATTAGTTTTTGTCTTTCTGACTTACTTCATTTAGTGTGATAATCTCTAGGTCCAACCGTGATGCCGCAAATGGCATTATTTCATTCTTCTTACTTTATTCTCATTTTTGAAGCTTTTAATTTTGTATTGGAGAATAGCCAGTTGACAATGTTGTGGTAGTTTCAGATGAACAGCAAAGGGACTCAGACATGCAAATACATGTATCCGTTCTCCCGCAAACTCCCCTCCCCTCCAGGCTGAGTAATATTCCGTTTTGTATGGAATATGTATGTATGTATATATACACCAGGATGTGGGTTTTTAAAAAATTTCTTTTCCATCATGGTTTGCCACAGGATGCTGAATGTAGTTCCCTGAACAGGGCCTTATACAGTAGGGCCCTGTTGCTTACCCATTCTGCATGTAATAGTACAATAAATAGATGTGGTTTGAAGAGATGTTTTTCTACTTGGAGAAGTAAAACGAGAACCTGAGTGTCCTTGTTGAGGAGTTGGCTGATCATGGAACTGAGGGTGCTGAGTGTGCGGTGGGAGGACGCGGGAGACGGCAAGGTGGGGGTTATCCAAGGTGGGCAACTTACAGAGATGAGACTGGGTCCTGGGTGAGTGGAACTTTTGGAGCTGAGTCAGGTAAATGAGATGGTGGGACAGGATGGGGCTAGAACTGATAATCTCTCAGGAGAGACTCCTTTAGTGCTGAGCCTCTGATCCCTCACCCAGGGCTTTGGCAGATTCCAAGGCAGTGGGACAGAAAGCAGTGTATGGTAACTGGGGGGTGCTTGTCTACTATCTTCTCATCTTATTTGATTAACCACCATCCCATCCATCCCTCTGGACACACAGCTTAGAAACTCAGAATCAGCTTTGACCAGATCCCTTTCTCTCCTCCTCTGCAAAAAATTCATTGTCTAGGCCAGAGAGTTTTCTGTATACATTGACTCTGCTCATTGCTAGTGACCTACCTGGTCCCTGGCCATGGCGGGCTCATTCCCCACTAGACCAGCTCACCCAGCTTGGTGAGCACCTGCAGTTCTGGAACAGGGATCCTTGCCAGAAGATACCCGCTCATTAATGGGTCCCTGTGCCTTCAGATCAAATGTTGTATAAAGACATCTCTTTCAGTTAACACACCTATAACGATACGATGGAATGAGTTACTTCATTTTAAACTTTGTTGTTGTTTGGTCACTAAGTTGGGTCTAACTCTTAGAGACCCCATGGACTACAGCATGCCAAGATTCCCTGTCCTTGACCCTCTCCTGGAGTTTGCCCACACTTATGTCTGTTGAGTTGGTCATTCCATCCAACCATCTCATCCTCTGTCATCCCTGTCTCCTCCTGCCCTCAATCTTTCCCAGCATCAAGGTCTTTTCCAGTGAGTCACCTCTTTGCATCAGGTGGCTAAAGTATTGGAGCTTCAGCTTCAGCATCAGTCCTTCCAACGAATATTCAGGGTTGATTTCCTTTAGGATCAACTGGTTTGAGATCCTTGCTGTCCAAAGGACTCTAAGAATCTCTTAAAAAAAAAAAAATTTGGCCATGCCACACTGGATGTGGGATATTAGTTCCTTGACTAGGGATTAACCCCTGGACTTCCAGGGAAGTCCCACTTCCTGGAACTTAAAATCCTTTTATACAGCATTTTTTTCTACTCAACTTATTAACAGTCTTTGGGAATCCCAGTGTCTCTTGTAAAATAGGCATATCAATTCTCAAGCTATTTGAAATTCAAGTGTTTTATCTATTCAGGTTGATCACTACATTTATTCACACATAAAATAGTGCAGTTCCAGTGAAATGTTATAAAATATGATTTGGAGATACCTTCTAGTGTGACTGCTGATAATGTTGATGACATTTCCATGCCTGTTGTAATAACATAAGTTCCACATGTGAATTCAGGCAGAACGTTACAGGCAGTGAATGCAATTAATTTGTTGGTGGTAAGGAGACCTGTGTTTTCATTTTTATTCCCTTCATCAGAGAATATAAAAATGCCTTCTAAGAGACAGAAACTTCAGAAAATAAATGTTTGCCCCATAATAAATAAGTGGAGAAAGGCTTCTACATTTGTCATTCACAGAATATAAAGTGCTGTTAAGGCCATAAGACATTTACATAAATAGAAATTCTGTTTTATAATGTATCTGTTGAAAATATAGCCTAAGGAAAAATAGTTGAAGCCTGTTAAATTTAATTCAATTAATTGTTTTAATTGCTTTATGACAGAATTGATCATAACTATATTCATATGTGGAAGGAGATTTTATTGATAGCAGATGTCTTGAACAGCATGCCAAGCTGGGTTAATCTGGAATTCACATGAAGATTAGTTGATTCTAACATACTTCATATTATTAAAAAGGAAGAATAATTTGACATCTTAAATGTCAGAACCCTATGGAAATTTATGCCTTAGGGACTTCTAAATTCTAAATGTGAAATTGATATTTCATCTTTTTTTTTTCCTGTGGATATAGTCAGTTACGCAGTAGAATTAAACCTGTATTTATTCATGTTTTCATGCTTGCATTTCAGGCATCTTGGGTTTCAAGTACCTTGGGTTTCTGGTTTACTGAACTTATTGAAAGAAACTGCCAGTTTACCTCTTGGGTTTTCAATGACCGACCTCACTGCTTCTGGATGACGGGCTTTTTTAACCCTCAAGGATTTTTAACTGCAATGCGACAGGTAATAGCACTGATTTTTACCTGTTGTGTTATTACAGTTTTCCTCTGGAGGGCTTTCTTCTTTCATTATAGTTTTAAATATGTAGTTTATAATAAGGCAGAATGATTGTCTGGTTTGGGCACCAGCAGTTAACTTTATCCTGAACATAAATCCAGCAACTTGTTCTCAGGTTGCTAGCTTAAATTTTAAAATATTTATTTTTATATTAGATTTGATTTTATATTTCTTTTAAAATTGTTATTCAGTCATGAAGTCATCTCCGATATTTTGCAAACCCATGGACTGAAGCACGCCAGGCTGCACTTTCCTTCATTATCTCCTGGTGTTTGCTCAAACTCATGTCCATCGAGTCAGTGATGCCATCCAACTGTCTTATCCTATATCGTCCCCTTCTCCTCCTGCCTTCAATCTTTCCCAGCATCAGGGTCTTTTCAAATGAGTCAATTCTTCGCATCAGGTGGCCAAAGTATTGGAGTTTCAGCTTCAACATTAGTGCTTCCAATGAACATTCAGGACTGATCTCCTTTAGGATGGACTGGTTGGATCTCCTTGCAGTCCAAGGGACTCTCAAGAGTTTTCTCCACAACCACAATTTGAAAGCATCAACTTATTTGACACTGAAGTACAAATATATTTAAATTAGGACATGGATATTACTTATAAGAGGATCTTTTAAAACCCGTTAAATACTATCCCACCTTTTTTGAATCTGGGGCTACATTGTTACCACAATTATGCTCTTTAAGACAACCCTCTAGTTGCTGATGTCACCCTTTTCTTTTTCTCTTTCCCTGAGTAGGAAATAACTCGGGCCAACAAAGGCTGGGCTCTGGACAATATGGTGCTTTGCAACGAAGTCACCAAGTGGATGAAAGATGACATTTCTGCCCCTCCCACGGAGGGTGTCTATGTCTACGGCTTGTATCTTGAAGGTGCTGGCTGGGACAGGAGGAATATGAAACTTATCGAGTCCAAGCCCAAAGTGCTCTTTGAGTTAATGCCTGTTGTAAGGATTTATGCTGAAAATAACGGTAAGTTGTCTGTGCCTTCAGGGACGGTTGGTACAATGGGGTTGGGTGATGTTATAAATATAGGATCTCATTATTTTTTTTATCATGTGAGTGACTTCACTTTCACTTTTCACATTCATGCATTGGAGAAGGAAATGGCAACCCACTCTTGTGTTCCTGCCTGGAGAATCCCAGGGACGGGGAGCCTGGTGGGTGCCATCTATGGGGTCGCACAGAGTTGGACATGACTGAAGTGACTTAGCTGCAGCAGCAGCAGATAAGGATTATACTCTGTTGTCAAGTAGCTTCATATTCACACCTGTGTTTAACGAGTTCTTACTTACTTCTGGGCTCTTCCTTGAGTGCTGCTGGGAGGCAATGGTTCTAGATAGTTCTTGCCCATCTAATAAAGCAGGTAAAATGTGGAAGGATACTCACGGAGCATTAGCTAATGAGATAAGAAGCAAGTGTTTGGAATAGTTACTAAGTGGTGAGAAAGGAGGGTGAGATAAGAGTGGGATGAAACTGTCAGGGGCTGGATCTTGGGAGCAGGGGGGCCTGGAGGGGCTTGGAAGAATGGATGGGGCTTGAATGATGAGGTGGGCAAGAGGTGGAAAGTAGGAAAGAAGCCTTTCCAGGTGGGATTGTACAGGGCTCCTGGAAGTCATGACTCCTCCAGCTTGGAGATTTAAGCCAGGCTGTGAAGTCCAGATTGAATTCAGGGACATTGGCTTAATTCCGTAGCTTATGGTAAAATGCTGAGTTCACATTGCAGCCTATGAATGTGACAACACTTTTATGAAACATACATGTCAAAGCAGAATCCTTTGACAGAGTTATCAAAGCTCTGTTTGACAAGTCTAAAAACACCTGAACTATTTTCCATTGTTGGTTTGATGTTTTCTAGAGGTTTTTGCATTTCACTCAGCTAACGTCTCCTCAGGGATAACCACTATTTACAATATGAGGAGATGCTGTTCATTTCACTTTAAAAAAATTATATTCCTTTTAAAATAAAATTGCACATGTTTAAGGTGTATAACATCCTTGGAAGAGGAAATGGCAACCTACTCCAGTATTCTTGCCTGGAGAATCCCATGGATAGAGCAGCCTGTGGGCTATAGTCCAGAGGGTTATGAAGAGTCAGACATGACTGAAGCGACTGGCCAAGGTGTATAACATGTTGATTTGATATACATGGTGAGATGATCATTATAAGCCATAAATTCATGAGGTAGCCAGGATAGTAGACCCTAAGGGAAGTCCTAATTTTATAATCGAAGCACGAAGATTTTTCTTTAAACAAAGAAGAGACAAAAATCTCTCTTTAAAGGATAATTTTTAGTTTATTTATCCCTTAGATAAATACCACACTTGTAAACATATGTATAAGCTTTGAATATTTGTTTTTTAAGCAAATGTTTGCTAGATGCCTAGTACAAACCAGATACAACCTTACCTGCAAGGGATAAAGGTAGTTATGAGCCAGATCACGCCCACAAGGGACTCACAGCCTAGTGAAGGAGATGGATAAGTAAACAAATAATTTAAATAGAATTTGATGCATGTTATGATGGAGATCCCTGGTGGCTCAGTGGTTAAGAATCTGCCTGCAATGCCGGAGACCTGGGTTCCATCTGCCGGTTGGGAAGATCTCCAGAGAAGGAAATGGCAACCCACTCCAGTATTCTTGCCTGGAGAATACCATGGACAAAGGAGCCTGGCTACAGTCCATGGGATCGCAGAGAGTCGGACACAACTGCGCAACTAACAGATGCACGTGATAGAGATGCTCTTAGGATGTTCGGGGATGCTAGAAGGAAAACGTAACTAAGTCTGGTAGGAGGTGGAGGCTGCTTTTGAGATGCGTTTTGGAGGATGAGAATGAGAGGGTGTTAGAGTCAGACTTTTCTGGGCAGAGGGAAAGAGCTCTAGCTCACTGAGTCAGCCAAGGTATCAACCATCTGACATACACTGCTCTATTGCTGGGGGTGCAACAGTGAGGAAAGACCATGCAGAACCCGCATTTGCATGGAGTTCAGTCTCAAGGAGGGATGGGTAACTGGAAAAGAGGCAGATATAGTCATTGCTATTCAAGGATTCTGTATGAATTCACCTACACTCTTAAAATTTATTTGTGACCCTAAGGTTAATGCCTGTGGACTTTCATGACTTTTCCCAGACATGTACAAAGCAGTGAAGAATCTGACCCTCCTGACATGTGTTTCCAACTTAGGTGGAACAAGCCTGTGCTCTGCTCCTCGTTTTGGCTCGGACTGTAAACTAGTGCCCTTTCCGTGGTCTATTTAGTGCTATGTTTTTCATATTTGTCTATTTTTCATTGTTGAAAGTGGCCCTCGAGTGTAGTGTTGAAGTGCTGTCTGCTGTTCCTGAGCACTAGAAGGCTGTGATGTACCTTATGGAGAAACCACGTGTGTTAGACAAGCTTCATTCAGGCATGAGTCACAGTGTTGTTGGCCTTGAGTTCAGTGTTAATGAATTAACAGAGCATATTAAAAAGATGACTTTAAACAAAAGCACACAGAAAACAAGGTTATGAATTGATCGGTTGATGAAAATTCTGTGGCCAAGGGCTCTGAGGAGTCTGACCCTCTATTTCTCCTGGGAGCTGCCGGTAATTTGGGCTTCATTAAACTATACATACATTGTTGTTGTTGTTTCGTTGCTAGGTTGTGTCTGACTCTTTGCGACCCCATAGACTGTAGTCTGCCAGACTCTTCTGTCTGAGGGATTTTCCAGGCAAGACTACTGGAGTGGGTTGCCATTTCCTTCTCCAAGGGATCTTCCCCACCCAGGAATCAATTCTGGGTTTCCTGCATTGGCAGGCGGGTTCTTTACAGCTGAGCCACCAGAGGAAATAGATACATTAGTCCCACAAATAATGAGGATGGAGTGTAAATGAACAGATTGATTTCAGATAGCTCTTGTTTCTGTAAAGAGGACACACACAGGGTGTGTCAGGGAGTGAGAGAGCATTCTGGTGTTCAGGGAAGAGTTTGCTGAGAAGAGAACATTGAACTGATATCCATGGAGAAAAGGCAAGCATGCAGAGACAAGAGCTAGCAATGGAGGCACTGTGTTTGAGGAACAGACAGTGTGTAATGGAAGGGGTGCCCATGAACATCAGAAGAGACGTGAGGGTGCTCAGCCTCCCTCTTGGTAAGGGTGTCATAAGGGTGTCACTCCTTATGCCCCAGCGGTGTCTGAAAGGATCCATGTGTGTGCCTGAGTTTGGGTAAACACGCTGCCTGTGGCTTCATGATTTTTTAAAAAAATAATTGTATTTATTAATTTAATTTTGGCTGTGCTGGGTCTTCATTGCCGCACGGGCTTTTCTCTAATGGCAGTGAGCTGGGACTATTCTCAAGTTGCGCTGCAAAAGCTTCTCATTGAGGTGGCTTCTCTTGTTGCTGAGTTTGGGCTGTAAGGTGTGTGGGTTCAATAGTTGTGATGCATGGGCTTTATTGCTCCGCAGGCATGTGGGATTTTCTTGAATCAGGGGTCGAACCCATGTCTCCTGCCTTGGAAGGTAGATTCTTTACCACTGAGCCACCAAGGAAGCCCCTCTTCATATCCTTACTGTGGTGTGAAGTCCCAGGGGGGTGATTATTTTATAGAATTAATAGTCAAGTGCTCTTTCAGCCAAAAGTAATACTTTAGAAATTTTGTTGCATCTAGTCAACACTGTTGCAAAAATATTTCCCTTATAAAGTGAAAGAAAAATCTTTCTCACATTCAGTTAGGTGTTACTTTTTTATTTCTTGTGACTAATGTGTAAAAATCTTTCATCATGTGACATTGAACATCTCAGCATGGTAGTAATAAAGCAATAATTTTATAATACAGGCAGTCCTTTATGACTTAAGAACACATTTTTGTGGAAGAACTGTACTCACCCTGCTGGGCATTAGTCAGCGGTGATGCTCATTAGCTGCAGGTAAGAGAGGAAATAAAAATAAGCAACAGAAAAGGTGACTGTGAATTCCAAAGTGCTAATAAAAAAGTAAAGAAAATTGCAGTTCTTTATTGTCTTTTTTTGGTTTCAATAGAAGTTGGTGGAAACTTGCTGCCAAATAGCTTTGTGGTTGGAGAGGTGTTTTGTTAGTGATAGGAAATTAACATTCCATTGTTCTTTTCATCTGTTCAGTCAGTTCAGTCGATCACTCATGTCTGACACTTTGCGACCCCATGGACTGTAGCACACCAGGATTCCCTGTCCATCACTAACTCCAGGAACTTGCACAAACTCATGTCCATCGAGTCAGTGATGCCATCCAACCATCTCAAGCCTCTGTCATCCCCTTCTCCTCCTGCCTTCAGTCTTTCCAAGCAACAAGGTCTTTTCTAATGAGTCAGTTCTTTGCATCAGGTGGCCAGGGGATTGGAGTTTGAGCTTCAGCATCAGTCCTTCCAATGAATATTCAGGACTGATTTCCTTCAGGATTGACTGGTTTGATCTCCTTGCAGTCCAAGGGACTCTCAATAGTCTTCTCCGACACCACAGTACAAAAGCATCAATTCTTTGGCCCTCAGCTTTCTTTATAGTCCAACTCTTATATCCATACATGACTACTGAAAAAACAATAGCTTCGGCTAGATGGACCTTTGTTGGCAAAGTGATGTCTTTGCTTTTTAATATGCTGTTTAGGTTGGTCATAGCTTTCTTCCAAGGAGCAAGTGTCTTTTAATTTCATGGCTTCAGTCACCATCTACAGTGATTTTGGAGCCCAAAAGAAATATAGTCTCTCATTGTTTCCATGGATTCCCCATCTATTTGCCATGAAGTGATGGGACCAGATGCTATGATCTTAGTTTTTTGAATGTTGAGTTTTATGCCAACTTTTTCACTCTCCTTTTTCACTTTCATCAAGAGGCTCTTTAGTTCCTCTTTTCTTTCTGCCATAAGGGTGGTGTCATCTGCATATCTGAGGTAATTGATATTTCTCCTGGCAATCTTGTTTCCAGCTTGTGCTTCATCCAGCCCAGAGTTTCTCATGATGTACTCTGCATACAAATTACATAAGTAGGGTGACAGTATACAGCCTTGATGTACTCCTTCCCTTTCCCAATTTGGAACCAGTCTGTTGTTCCATGTCCAGTTCTAACTGTTGTTTCTTGACCTGCATACAGATTTCTCAGGAGGCAGGTCAGGTGGTCTTGTATTCCCACCTGTTTAAGAATTTCCCAGTTTGTTGTGATCCACACAGTCAAAGGCTGTTGCATAGTCAATAAAGCAGAAGTAGATGTTTTTCTGGAATCCTCTTGCTTTTTCTGTGATCCAGTGGATGTTGGCAATTTGATCTCTGGTTCCTTTGCCTTTTCTATATCCAGCTTGAACATCTGGAAGTTCACCATTCATGTACTGTTGAAGCCTGGCTTGGAGAATTTTGAGCATTACTTTGTTAGTGTGTGAGATGAGTGCAATTGTGCGGTAGTTTGAACGATTTTTGACATCGCTTTTCTTTGGGATTGGAATGATAACTGACCTTTTCCAGTTCTTTGGCCACTGCTGAGTTTTCCAAATTTGCTGGCATATTGAGTGCAGCACTTTCATAGCATTATCTTTTAGGATTTGAAATAGCTCAACTGGAATTCCATCACCTCCACTAGCTTTATTTGTAGTGATGCTTCCTAAGGCCCACTTGACTTCACATTCCAGGATGTCTGGCTCTAGGTGAGTGATCACACCATTGTGGTTATCTGGGTCATGAAGATCTTTTTTGTATAGTTTTGTGTATTTTTGCCACCTCTTCTTAATACCTTATGCTTCTGTTAGATCCATACTATTTCTGTCTTTTATTGTGCCCATCTTTGCATGAAATGTTCCCTTGGTATCTCTAATTTTCTTGAAAAGATCTATAGTCTTTCCCATTCTATTGTTTTCCTCTATTTCTTTGCTTTGATCACTGAGGAAGGCTTTCTCATCTCTCCTTGCTGTTCTTCGGAACTTTGCACTCAATGGGTATATCTTTCCTGTTTTCCTTTGCCTTTCACTTCTCTTCTTTTCTCAGCTATTTATAAGGCACCCTCAGACAATCATTTTGCCTTTTTACCTTTCTTTTTCTTGGGGATGTCTTGATCAATGGTCTTGTACAGTGTCACGAACCTCTGTCCATAGGTTCATGATATACTATAGATTCATACTGTAGGTTCGTGACTTCCATAGGTTCTTTTTATACTGTGATTTTAATTCAATTTTGATGACTAAATAGGGGCCTAATTGAGATAAAGAGGTATAATATTATTACTGACTAGAGGACACTCCAAAGGTGTAGCATTTTAAAATTAAAACTCTTATGATGAATTGTTTTTTATGTTAATATGAAGGGCAATTTCAGTTTAAATAATTCACCATTGAATTTTACAGACAGGACTAGTTTGTTTTTAAAAGGAAATCTTTGTTGTTTGTTGTTTAATCGATAAGTTGTATACAACTCTTTTGTGACCCCATGAACTGTAGCCCTCCAGGCTCCTCTGTCCATGGAATTCTCCAGGCAAGAATACCAGAGTGGGTTTCCATGCCCTTCTTCAAGGGATTTTCTTGACCCAGGGATTGAACCTGCATCTCCTGCATTGGCAGGAGGATTCTTTACTGCTAGCCACCAGGGAAGCCCAGTTATTTATTTAAACTCTAAAAATTGAATGATATATCCCCAAACATTTATTTATGTCTCTTGTCATGGGGGAGTCACCCAAGTAGTGCCAAATACACCAAGGGAGTAAACCCACTGACATACCAAACAGTAGATCCTCTGTTATCAAAGAAAGTTGAAAAGAGGAAGGTTTAGGAAAGATCTTCCTAAGACTTCCCTGGTGGCTCAGACGGAAAAGCGTCTGTCTACAATGTGGGAGACCCGGGTTCGATCCCTGGGTTGGGAAGATCCCTTGGAGAAGGAAATGGCAATCCACTCCAGTACTATTGCCTGGAAAATCCCATGGACAGGGGACCCTGGTAGGCTACAGTCCATGGGGTTGCAAAGAGTCGGACATGACTGAGCGACTTCACATTCATTCATTCATTAGGAAAGGTCAGTGTCAGGCAGTTCAGTTGATCAGTCTGGTCTGACTCTTTGTGACCCCATGGACTGCAGCACGCCAGGCTTCCCTGTCTATCACCAACTCCAGGAGCTTGCAAAAACTCACATCCATTGAGTCAGTGGTGCCATTCAACCATCTCATCCTCTGTTGCCCTCTTCTTCTTTTGCCTTCGGTCTTTCCCAGCATCAGAGTCTTTTCCAAAGAGTCAGCTCTTTGCATCAGGTGGCCAAAGTATTGGAGCTTCGGCTTCAGCATCAGTCCTTCCAATGAATATTCAGGACTGATTTCCTATAGGATTGACTGGTTTGATCTCCTTGCAGTCCAGGGGATTCTCAAGAGTCTTCTCCAACACCATAGTTCCAAAGCATCAATTCTTCAGTAAAGTCTTCTACATATAGAGAGAGTGATGCTCTTAATAACTTTTGTGCTGTACCCCATGTGATGGGAAAGTGGTGACTACAGTGTTTGGGGGAACAAAGTGATGCTCGCTAAGTAGGTGGAGAAGCATCTTAGAGTCCCTGTAGCTAATGAGAATATTTCCTGCAGGAGAAACTGTGTGTCAGCATGCCTTGTGACCCACCCTGAGGCAGCACTCTGCGTTCGTGGTGCTGGGATGGGGGTAGCCCCGTGCAGTGACCCAGAGCTGGGAACCTCCTGATACCTGAGCCCCACAGCATTTAATTCACTTGCAGTTTGTAAACCTGGAACTCTGTTAGTCTTCTGGAACTTGAGTCTGGGGAATTAGGTTTAGTGAAAAGGTAACTGTGTATATGCACACACGTGTATACATGTGTAGAGGCAGAGAGGAGAAATGTAACACACCTTGGGTATCTACTGCATTCTAAGCACTACGCTATGCCAGGCATTCACATATATTCACTCATTTAGTCTTTACAACGACTCTATAAGGTGCATCATGGCTATTTTGCAGATGGGGAAATACTAGGTTAGAGATATTATGTAATTTGCCTGTGATTCCTGGCTACTAAGTCTGTTATCAGAATCACCTTTGTCTGTTGTGGGTTGAATGCACATCTTGGAATTCCTGTGGTTGTGTTCTACTCAAGACTGTGCATGTAGGGATGAAGCTGGAAACTAAAGCCTAAATTGGACATGAGGAAAATGTTCTTGTATTTTGAAGTCATGAATTAATTTTTCTCAGGTACATAGCGAGGTTGACACAGTAAAAGGCCTCTGTCCTATAGGAACATGAGTTCTCACTCCCTAGGCCCTCCTCTCCCCATGCTGCAGGCCTAAGGTGGTTACCTCCTTGCCCCACAGCGGGGCACATGTCCTCAGGTCAAGGACAGTGAGCCAGGAGCCTGGATATTTGGGGTGTTCTCCTGGCTTTACCACCATAGCACTCATGCGACTTCAGAGGAATCGCAACTGTGCCACAAGTGGAAGTTAGGTATCTAGTTATTTCCGGCTCACGTTTACATCTTTCTGCAAAAAAAACATGGAGGCACATACATAGAGTACGTCACACTGTTGTTGAGGTTAAGAGCTTCGGCTCCCGGTCCATTCCAGCCAGATTCTCTCATTACCTGCAGCTTTGTAACCTTGAATAAGTAACTCACCTCCTTGGGTTCTCATCTATTAAAATGGATTTAATCATGGTACCCATCTCACTGGGTGCTGAGAGAATAAAACTGACAATGTCCAGCACATAATTAGCATACAGTAGATAATAATAAAAACAATTACTGTTATTATTAATACAGTAACACACGCTCAGTTTCAGTTCAGTTGCTCAGTAATGTCCGACTCTTTGTGACCCCATGGACTGCAGCATGCTAGGCTTTCCTGTCCATCACCAACTCCTGGAGCTTGCTCAAACTCATGACCATCGAGTTGGTGATGCCATCACATACTAGTTGAAGGATTAAAAGAAATATCACATATAAATATTCTTTATTTAATAACTCAAATGTTTTTAGCAAAACAGGGCTTGAATAAAGGAATGATATAAGGAATCTCTCGGTCTTGGTTGTTTTACATATCAGAAGGACTATATGATGTCAGTTCAGTTCAGTCGCTCAGTTGTGTCTGACTCTTTGTAACCCCATGGACTGCAGCATGCCAGGCATCCATGTCCATCACCAACTCCTGGAGTTTACCCAAGCTCATGTCCATTTAGTCGGTGATGCCATCCAACCATCTTATCCTCTGTTGTTCCCTTCTTCTCCTGCCTTCAATCTTTCCCAGCATCAGGGTCTTTTCAAATGAGTCACTCTTCGCATTAGATGGCCAATGTATTGGAGTTTCAGCTTCAACATCAGTCCTTCCAATGAACACCCAGGACTGATCTCCTTTAGGATGGACTGGTTGGATCTCCTTGCAGTCCAAGGGACTCTCAAGAGTTTTCTCCAATACCACAGTTCAAAACTTCAATTCTTTGGTGTTCAGCTTTCTTTATAGTCCAACTCTCACATCCATATATGACTACTGGAAAAACCATAACCTTGACTAGATGGACCTTTGTTGGCAAAGTAAGGTCTCTGCTTTTTATTATTGTGTCTAGGTTGGTCATAACTTTCCTGCCAAGGAGTAAGGGTCTTTTAATTTCATGGCTGCAGTCACCATCTGCAGTGATTTTGGAGCCCCCCAAAATAAAGTCTGACACTGTTTCCACTGTTTCCCAATCTATTTCCCATGAAGTAATGGGACGAGATGCCATGATCTTAGTTTTCTGAATGTTGAGTTTTAAGCCAACTTTTCACTCTCCTCTTTCACTTTCATCAAGAGGCTCTTTAGTTCTTCTTCACTTTCTGCCATAAGGGTGGTGTCATCTGTATATCTGAGGTTATTGATATTTCTCCTGGCAATCTTGATTCCAGCTTGTGCTTCATCCAGCCCAGTGTTTCTCATGATGTACTCTGCATATAAATTAAATAAGCAGGGTGACAACATACAGCCTTGATGTACTCCTTTTCCTATTTGGAACCAGTCTGTTGTTCCATGTCCAGTTCTAACTGTTGCTTCCTGACCTGCATACAGATTTCTCAAGAGGCAGGTCAGGTATTCCCATCTCTTTCAGGATTTTCCACAGTTTGTGGTGATCCACACAGTCGAAGGCTTAGGCATAGTCAATAAAGCATAAGTAGATATTTTTCTGGAACTCTCTTGCTTTTTAAATGATCCAGTGGATGTTGGCAAGTTGGTCTCTGGTTCCTCTGCCTTTTCTAATACCAGCTTGAACATCTGGAAGTTCATGGCTCACATATTGTTGAAGCAAAAGAGGGGTTAAATAAAAGAGTGACATAAGGAATCTCTAGGTATCTTGGTTGTTTTACATATTGGAAAGAATATATGATGTAATGATATACTAACATTTGCATGAAAAATGTAGGCTAGAGAGAGAGAAGTTATAACAGTTAGAAAATGAAATTTCTTCAAGGTGTTTTATTGAAACCTTTAGCATCCCAAAGCATATAGCTCACCAATTTAGACACCCTCTTCTCTCTGCTTGTTTTTCTGGAGCCCCAAGGTTTTAAGCATATTTAGCTGATTTGTTCTACCTACGTAGCATGCTTATTTGTGTCTTCAATTTTTTTGTCTAACCAGGAGTAATAGTTTCAGATGTTTATGTGCTTGTTTATAAAGCATCTGTCAGCGCTTTTACAATGAAGTTATATTTTTGGTAGTTTCTAATCCTGCTGCAGAAGGTTGTTACATGCTGTGACTTGGCGTGGATACCTTCCTTTCTGAAACAATTAAAAATAAATAAAATTGGATAAGTATTTCAGAGAATTGCCTTTTTTACCTGCTTATTGAAAAGAACACCATTTTTTTTTTTTTCCCCCGAACTGTGTTTTTCTTCTGGGATTAAAACCCAAACAATCAAATACTTCCCAAGGTGCAATTATCATGTTTATCATTTATTTCAAATATAAGACTCTAAGGGTTTTTTTTTAAGAGTTATAAAATGATTATTAGTGAAATGTGTATAAAGAAGAACAATTAGTTAAATATCTGTTATATGTTCAAACCCTTGAACATATAACATATATAAGGATTAAAGGGTTTAAATACATCAGTTAGTGTAGTTACTATTAATTGCACTCCTCAAATTGAGTCATTCACTTATTTAATCAGAAATTTTAATTTTGTTGTTGTTGTTTAGTCGCTAAGCCCTGTCCTACTCTTTTCGACCTCATGGACTGTGGCATGCTATGCTCCTCTGTCCATTATCTCCCAGAGTTTGCTCAAATTTGTGTCTGTTGAGTCAGTGATTCTATCTAACCATCTCATTCTATGCTGCCCGCTTCTCCTTTTGCCTTCAGTCTTTCCCAGCATCAGGGTCTTTTCCAGTGAGTCAGTTCTTCACATCAGATGGCCGAAGTATTGGAGCTTCAGCTTTAACATCAATCCTTCCATGAATATTCAGGGTTGATTTCCTTTAGGACTGATTAGTTTGATCTCCCTGATGTTAAAGAGACTGTCAAGAGTCTTCTCCAACACCAGAGTTCAAAAGGATCAATTCTTCAGTGCTGAGCCTTCTTTATGATCCAACTCTCACATCTGTACATGACTACTTGAAAAACCACAGCTTTGACTATATGGATCCTTGTCGGCAAAGTGATATATGTGCTTTTGAATACCCTAACTTTGTTATAGCTTTCCTTCCAAGAAACAAGTATCTTTTAATTTCATGGCTGCAGTTACCATCTGCAATGATTTTGGAGCCCAAGAAAAGAAAATCTGTCACCGTTTCAACTTTTTTCCCTTTTGTTTGCCATGAAGTGATGGGACTGGATGCCATGATCTTAGTGTTTTGAATGTTGAGTTTCCAGCCAGCTTTCACATTCTCCTCTTTTAGTTCCTCTTCACTTTCTGCCATTGGAGTGGTATCATCTGCATATCTGAGGTTGTTGATATTTCTCTCTGCAATCTTGATTGTAGCTTGTAATTCATCTAGTCCAACCTTTTGCATGATGTACTCTGCGTATAAATTAAATAAGCAAGGTGACAATATACAGCCTCGATGTACTGCTTTCCCAGTTTTGAACCAGTCCATTGTTCCATCTGGTTCTAATTGTTGCTTTTTGTCCTGCATACAGGTTTCTCAGGAAGCAGGTAAGGTGGTCTGGTATTCCCATCTCTTGAAGAATTTTCTACAGTTTGTTGTGATCCATACAGTCAAAGGCTATAGCATAGTCAATGAAGCAAAAGTTAGATGTTTTTCAGGAATTCTCTTGCTATTTCTGTGATCCAGCATATGTTGGCAGTTTGATTTCTGGTTCATCTGCCTTTTCTAAATCCACCTTGTACATCTGAAAGTTCTCGGTTCACATACTGCTGAAGTGTAGCTTGAAGAATTTTTAGCATAACCATAGTAGCATGTGAAATGAGTGCCAATTGTGTGGTAGTTTGAACATTCTTTGACTTTGCCCTTCTTTGGGATTAGAATGAACAGTGACCTTTTCCAGTCCTGTGGCCACTGCTGAGTTTTCCAAATTGCTGACATATTGAGCACAGCACTTGAATAGCATCATCTTTTAGGATTTTAAATAGCTCAGCTAGAATTTTCATATGTTTGCCTTATTATTATTACTTATGATATTCTCATGGTGATTAAAATAGTGACTAGACTTAAAAATTAGATATTGCATTAACTTAGATGGTTTCTAATAATTAATTTCATGGAATTAAGCAAATGCTTCATTTTAGAGTACTGTAAAATATCTGTGACATTGTTTTAGAACAGAATTTCTCGACTTTGGTTTTGCTGACACTTTTGGCACAGAGAAGTCTTGTGAGGGACTGTCCTGTGCATTACAGGATGCTAGCAGTGTCCCTGGCCTCTAGCCACCAGTTGCTGGTAGCACCTTCCCAGTTGTGATAACCAAATATGTCTCTAGATTTAGTACCCTGGTTAAAAAAAAAATCACACCTGATTAAGAATTGTGGCTTTTAAACTACTTTTATTGAAACTTTTGTAAAGTGCTATCATATGCAAATGTTTAATTTATTCCAATAAAATGAATTGAATTTATAGTAGAGAGGCTTCCAGGTGGCTTCCTATTTGCAGTTGGAGTCACAGGAGACATGGATTCTATCCCTTGGTTGCGATGATCCCCTGCAGAAGGAAATGACAACCCACTCCAGTATTCTTGTCTGAAAAATCCCGTGGACAGAGGAACCTTGTTGGCTACAATCCATAGAATATCAAAGAGCTGGATGGTGTTGAACACACACACACACACGGCACGGCAGGTTGAAGGTTTTCTTGGGTCCAAAAATGAGACTTTAACTGCTGGTGCTGCCTTATTTTTTTGATATGTTAGGAAAAGCTGAATTATTGAGGGAATTAGTTTTTGGGAAATAAGTTCAGTATCACTAATATATTAATATTGCATTTTGAAAGTTCTGTATTTATAACACTATTTCTCCAAAGTTATCCTCTTAGTTAAATGTGTTTTCATTTTAGTAGTTATATTAGGGTCATTTATAACATTGGCCTTCCAGAGAAGTACACAGAGGAATGCAGACATAACTTCTGTCCTGAAATAGTTTATAGTCTGGGAGAGAAAAAGGAATAATATACTGCTTCCAAAGATGGATGTTACAAGATGTGCAAATAAACTATTATGGGTAGAGTGAATTTAACAGGAAGCTGCTGAAGCTTAAACTCCAGGGCTACTCAACACAAAGGCTTTTTCCAAAACTTAATTTGGTATTTGCAAATTATACTCTTTTTCTTAAAAGAAGTCCCTTCTCCAAACTGTATAAGCTTGAAGTCACAAAAGATCTGCATCCGTCCTCAGCGTGGGGATTCCAGGGCTGGAGAGAATGCCTAAGAGAGGACCCGTACAGGATGGATACAGAGATTGTCTCTCATGACAGATGTGATCGTGGAGATTGCATGTATTATTCACCTACTCCAGAAAAGTAGATTGACTCAGAGAGCTGAACTGTGCTGTGGCTCTCTGCTTCCTGCCATTTGTATTTCTCCACACACATAGAGAACTCACAACACCTGGTGGGGTGGGGAACATCCTCTGTCCTGTGATTTGCAATGTAGTTTGGTAGTAGTTTAGTCGCTACGTCGTGTCCAACTCTGTGCAACCCTATGGACTGCAGCCCGCCAGGCTCCTCTATCCATGGGATATCCCAGGCAAGAATATTGGAGTGGGTAGCCATTTCCTTCTCCAGGGGATCTTCCTGACCCAGGGGTCAAGCCCAAGTCTCCTGCACTGTAGGCAGATTCTTTATGGACTGAGAAGCCCAATGTGGTTTGAACTACGGCAAAAAGGATTGAAGAAGGGGTTTTGCAGTAATAACAGTGAAGTACCAGTGGTTCTGGGTGTCTGACTAAAAGGGACAGGTACCTTTTGCCAAAGGCAAACCACATGGGAAGAACAAAGAAGGTGTGAAGGCACAAGGTTTTGCGGGGGAGGTACAGGGGGCAGGTAGAGGCGCAAAGTTGAATTGACAGGTGGAAAGGAGAGAAAGGAAGCAGCGGGTGGCCATGTCCCATGGACTGGGGTTAGTGTCAAGGTTGTGGGACACTAGGTGGGTGAGGTAAATGTGAGGCCATCTGGGTAACTTGTCACACCCGCCTTGGGAAAGCTTGATAGCATCTGCTTCACATCTAGGGATTGCCTGACCTCAGGAGGAATTTCCCTCATTCTGCCATGCCCACTGTGACCTTCCAGATGCACACATTTGGCTCTGCACTCTCTTGGGGGCTGCATGAATGAGAAATTCACCAAGATTTCTGATGGTTTTTGTTGTAGCTGTGAGAGATCCTCGGTTATACTCTTGTCCCATCTACAAGAAGCCGGTCCGAACAGACTTGAACTACATCGCTGCTGTAGACCTCAGGACGGCCCAGGCCCCCGAACACTGGGTGCTGCGTGGAGTTGCCCTTCTCTGCGATGTCAAGTAATGTGGGGCGTGTCCCTCACCCAGTAAATGCAGGATCCAGAGTATCACAAGCTCTGTTCTTCTGTACGGACGTTGTGTACATCAGGTTGATTGTACGATGTGTGAATTGCATCGGGGTTCCCTGTTCCTTCGCTGGATGCTTGCTTATATTTAGTCTGTTTCACTGTTAATGACCAATCACTGTGTGTTTTGAAAAGCTATCTGGTGATTTAGAAGTAAGGTTTATAACTTTCTAATCAAGCTTGGCCCTCAAATCCAGAGTAATACATTTTCTTTCAACGCCAAAGACTGACTAGGGTAAATAGATGGTATTAGTATTTCCCTGGAAGGGATTATTCTTCTATTAATGTGGTTTCGGTGACAGCCCAGTTCTCTAAGGTAACATGACAAGTTTGTGCTAATTCTGTTTCTGTTGCTTTTTGCATTTAGGTCAGGTAAGAGATTTCTTTTCATGACTGAAGTTGCCAGTTAAACAGATCTAAAAAATGGAAGGAAATAGAATGGTGGGTTAAGAATGTGAATAGATGAATAGACAATGCATGTAACCCTATAGAATAAACATATGGAATAGTGTTCAACTCCACTGATAATTACTAAAGAGCGACACTTACCTTACATTTGTTATAATTAAAAAAATTATAGAACAGTCTTATGGACTCTGTGGGAGAGGGAGAGGGTGGGAAGATTTGGGAGAATGGCATTGAAACATGTGAAACGTCATGTATGAAACGAGATGCCAGTCCAGGTTCAATGCACGATGCTGGATGCTTGGGGCTGGTGCACTGGGACAACCCAGAGGGATGGTGTGGGGAGGGAGGAGGGAGGAGGGTTCAGGATGGGGAACACATGTATACTAATTAAATAATTTTCTATTAAAGAAAAAAAAAAGAAAAAAAATAAAAAAATTAAAGCTAAAGTGAATTGTGATGAGGTCTTTGTAAAAGTGATACATTCAGACTCCTTGAACAATAGAAATCAACCCATCCTTTTTTGTAAAATGATTAAATAACTAAGCACAGAAGGAATCATAAAAACATTCACACGCTTTGACCCTTATTTTCTCTCCTAGAAACCTACCAAGGAAACAATTTGAAAGACTGAAAAAATGATATATAAAAATGTATTTAATAGCATAAAAATAATAAATGCCCCCAAAGGTAAAAATAAGTCTATGCTTAAGGAAATTAGAGGATATTAGACAGCCATGACCCACTCCAGTGTTCTTCCCTGGAGAATCCCAGGGATGGGGGAGCCTGGTGGGCTGCCGTCTATGGGGTCGCACAGAGTTGGACACAACTGACGTGACTTAGCAGCAGCAGCAGACAGCCATGAAAAACAATAGTGAAGATTTCATAATGTAGAAATGGTGAGCACAGGCTGTTAAGTGAAAGATAAAGTTAGCAAAATATTGAGTATTATAACTAAAATGCATTTGGTGTGGACAAATGTTAGAAGATAATGTGGAAAAATAAAAACAGATATGATCGAATGGTAAAGGTTCCAGTTGACTTGAAAAAATGTAATGACTGGAAGAAAAAATAGGAAAAGGATAAAAGTCTTAGTGGGTGAAAAATTCACATGATCTTTTATTAATTAAGAAAATACTATCTAAGGGGCTTCTCAGATGTTTTTACTTTAAATCATGACTATAGATTATACACTGTTTCATCTGTAACCTGTTTACTTGGGGACGTGGTCAGTGCTAAGGTAGAATTGCAGCTTAGAATTGCTTCACTTCAGAAATGCATCGCTTCAGGTTTCTGGTGATAAATGTTTTATAAGGAGGAGGGATTACAGGGAGACCAGTGTGGGTCCCTCTCACTAGGACTTGCTCTGTGATGAGTATCATTTTATTTTAATTATAATGAGAATTAGACCTGAGTAGTTCATGTGACACCTACCCATTTTGGAAAATACTATTTTCATTTGAGCAGCTTCTTTTGGTCTGAATTAATGTATCAGTTGATTTGTGTGAATTGTGGTAAAACCATCATTTTATTTTGAATAATGATGCAAATGTGGAAATAATGCAGATTAATAAAATCCATTAATGAACGTCTGAATTGTAATTGTTATTTATAAGCAAAGAGGTGAGTTCCATTGAGCATCCAGAAATAAGCTTTAAAAATTGGATTTTTAAATCAAATAACTTGAAAATGTATAATATGTATAATTTTGTGATATACTCCATTGGTATATATGTATGAGTTTTGGAGACCCAAAGTAGAAAAGAACACCATGAAAACAAATGGAAATTTTTAGGAAGTAATTCAGCAGGGAGACTTCCCCGGTGATCCGATGGTTAACAATCCATCTTGCAATGCAGAGTTCTTGGGTTTGATCTTTGGTTGGGGAACTACGATCCCACTTGCCTCAAGACAGCTAAGCCTGGGTGCCTCAACTACTGAAGGACGAGTTCCTAGAGCCCTCACGCTGCAGTGACTAGCCTCCGCACCACAACTGGAGAGTCTGTAATGGAAGACCCTGTGTGATGCAAGGAAGATCCCCCGTGCTGCACCTAATACCTGACACAGCTGAATTCAGTTCAGTTCAGTCGCTCAGTCATGTCTAACTCTTTGCGACCCCATGGACTGCAGCACACCAGGCTTCCCTGTCCTTCACCAACTCCCGGAGCTTAGTCAAATTCATGTCCATGAAGTTGGTGATGCCATCCAACCATCTCATCCTCTGTCCTCCCCTTCTCTTCTGCCTTCAATCTTTCCCAGCATCAGGGTCTTTTCCAATGAATTAGTTCTTCTCTTCAGGTGGCCAAAGTACTGGAGTTTCAGCTTCAGTAGCCGTCCTTCCAATGAATATTCAGGACTGATTTCCTTTAGGATGGACTGGTTGGATCTCCTTGCAGTCCAAGGGACTCTCAAGAGTCTTCTCCAACACCACAGTTCAAAAACATCAATTCTTCAGCGACTCAGCTTTCTTCATGGTCCAACTCTCGTATCCATACATGACTACTGGAAAAACTGAATTAATTAATTTTAAAAATTAAACAAGGAACACTACTGAAACCTGGAGGAGCCAGTGAGGCCCCTTCCTGCTTCACCTCCACTCCCTACCCCCTAGATCCTACCTACTGAAGGGCACTAATTATTCTACTGAATTGGGGACCAGAGAGGACCAACTGACTGAAACTTCAGGTTGGTGGGGAGAGTTGCTGACTGCCTTGGATGTAGAGAAAGCTACAGTGGGGATTTTGTAGCATTTCAGGGTGATATACCCATTTTTTTCATCTGCATCAATATTGATTTACTTAAAAAAGTATTTGTTTTGCACCTCCTGTGTGTCATGCACTCTGGTGCCCTGGTAGGATGATAGTGGGAAAACATTCTCACAGTCCCTGATTTCATGGAACTCAGGGAGGAGGGCACAGCAACCCACGCCAGTATTCCTGCCTAGAGAATGCCATGGACAGAGGAACCTGGCAGGCTACAGTCCAGGGGGTCACACAGAGTTGGACATGACTGAAGCAACTTAGTCCATGCACATAAGAGGACTAGACACAGAAACTAAGCAGTTATCCAGGCACATAATTTTATATGATTTCAGCATATGGTTGGATAACCTGACATCTGTGGGTGATACATAGAAAGATGTAGGGACTTCCCTGGTGGTCCAGTGGTTAAGACTTTGCTCTTCCAATACAGGGGCATGGTGTTCCATCATTGGCCACGGAACCAAGATCCCACATACCAAGTAGTGTGGCCATAAGGTTTTTAAAAAAAATACAGAAAAGTAGATAAAGATGAGGGGTTGAAGGGAATGGCAACCCACTCCAGTATTCTTGCCTGGAGAATTCCACGGACAGAGGAGCCTGGTGAGCTACAGTCCATGGGGTCATAGAGTTGGACATGATTGAGCGATTAACACACTAACTACTATGAAGGAAGCACTGGATTCCATGAGGGAGCTGGTAGCTAATCATGGGTCATGGGTTAGCAGGTAGAAGCCACACTACAGTGTCCCCATTTATTTTTTAAATTGTATTATTATTATTTTACAATTATTATTATTTTAACTAAGAGCCCAGCCTAGAATACAGGCTGAGAAGGGCTACTTTCTAAGCAAAACTGCAAACCTTGTTCTGACTGCTGCCAACTCCAGCACAGTGGCTGATGGACACCATGTGTTTCTAAGTCGCTGGAGCGAGAAGTACTTCTTTGTATTAAATGCTTGTTTGCAATGGAAAATCTTGTAAATAATTCAACATTAAGAGGCATGAAGAGACAAACCACAAATGTTACAATTACATAGCTTGCAGGATTCTCCAATTTAGATAAAATACAGTGTCAACAGTGTCTTTGTCAATGATAAATTTTTGTTCAATGGTATGGCATTATTAAAACATTAGATATGCTAATGCATCCTGCTAATGTAGTTTATAACATTTTTACAACTCAAAAATCTTTAGTGATCACAAAAGTAATTCAATATTTATATTAATACATGAGCCATTTTCTCTTAAAGACACAATTTTCCCTCACCTCCAAATCTGCAACACAATTTTTGCCCCTATGTCAGGCCCTGGTGAGGTCCATGATCACTTTTACATTAATCCTGTACTCTTACAGGAGAAGGCAATGGCACCCCACTCCAGTACTCTTGCCTGGAAAATCCCATGGATGGAGGAGCCTGGTAGGCTGCAGTCCATGGGGTCGCTAAAAGTCGGACACGACTGAGCGAATTCATTTTCACTTTTCACTTTCATGCATTGGAGAAGGAAATGGCAACCCACTCCAGTGTTCTTGCCTGGAGAATCCCAGGGATGGGGGAGCCTGGTGGGCTGCCGTCTATGGGGTTGCACAGAGTCGGACATGACTGAAGCGACTTAGCAGTAGCAGCAGTACTCTTACAAGTATTAGTGAAATGAAGTAGGATCCTATGGTCCTTGTTCCCCATGTCGTCTGCCTGCTTTTTGTCTATGGAAAAACTTTAGCCAAAGAATAAGTTAAATCAGAGAAGTAAGAACATGCAGAAAGGAAACCCGTCAAAGGAGACCAGATAATAATAGTTTAGTCACTAAGCATAGTCAAGAACTTTTAGTTCCTTCTCAAGGGCTATAGATAATATTTTGAGCCATATCCCATGAGCTGTCTTGTAGATACTGAAATCCCTACCTGGTGGTGAAGTTAACTACATGATGACCAGGCTGTAGCCATGACATGTGTGTTAGTCGTTCAGCTGTGTCCAATTCTTTACTACACCATGGACTGTAGCCCACCAGGCTCCTCCATCCATGGTATTCTCCAGGCAAGAATACTGGAGTGGGTTGCCATTCCCTTCTCCAGGGGATCTTCCCAACCCAGGGATTGAATCTGGGTCTCCTGCCTTGTCTGAGTCACCAAACTTTTAAGCATAAATGAAAAAGAACCATCAAGAATGTCAAGAAACCCTTTGCTTCTCTGAGATCTTGCTCTCTGCCTCCATCTTTGAAGGTGTTGCTTCTGAGATGGTGGTTCTCAAACTGTGTGCCTGGGGAACCCAGATGTGGCCAACAGCCTCAACTCACAAGAGTGTTCAATGTCCACACCTTCACTTAAGCACCAATAACACTTGCCACTGTCCCAACAAGGATCTCCTCACATAACACCAGCAAGTCAAGGTCAAGGGTCCTCAAGGTCTAAGCTCCCCAAGGTCAAGGCTCCTCAAGGAGCTCTCTCTCAGCTTTGCTGGCCTTGCCCTCCATGGAGGACCCTGCAAGTATGCATGTTTCCCTGGTGGGACCTTCCTTGGTTACTTCAGGTTGTATAAAAAAACTAACCAGAGGGCCATCCCAGGTGGAAGGAGCTGGGGTTCAGCTGTCCACCGAATGCACCCACAGTGGGGTAAACTTTGCCAAGACTGGACCCCACACCCAGCAGCTCACAGGACTCCTCAAATTTAGTGCAAATATGCTCTCCCAGGGCACACCCCTGAGGAAGCCACAGTTCCATTGGGACCTGCCAGAGAGATGAAGACCCTGAAGACCAGGACCCCCATGGCCATCTCCTCGCAGGGGTCCTCAGGCGTGCACACAGAGCCCAGCCCTGCCCCACCTGGAGGCTCCATGACATAAGCTGTCAATTTTTGAGAACTGGCCTCAAGAAATGGAAACAAACCAGCCTTGAAACCAAAGATTAACTGTACTTAAAACAAGATGATGCTGGTCAGACCACCAGTGACCAAGGTGCTTGTCAGAGCTGACTGTGCTGTTTCTGCATGTAGCCCCCTCCCTCAGCTTATTAAAAGCTCTAGCCCACTGAATGTCAGTGGGATGGAGTCAGTCTTTGGACAGGAGTCCACCCTCACCCTCCTCTTCAGTTGCCAGCATCCAAAATAAAGCAAATTTTCCTTTCCACCAACCCTGACTTTTTATTGGCTTTGAGCAGCCAGACCCCTCCCCTTTCAGTTACATTACACATGATTTTTGAAAATTACATTGTATAACTAATCACTGCTCATCAGTAGCCTAGTCAACACATCAAAATAATGCCTTTTAAGGGAAAACAAAAGGTATAATTATATTCACAATATGGTCCTCCAGATTGAGTGAAAGCAGTAAACAGATCAGTAGGTTATGAAACCATGAGGAAATCTAGTAGTTTGCACTTAATATTTTTTCAGTGTTGAGTTCTAGTAATTTCTGAAGTTTATACATTCTGGTTATTCTGGTTAATCGACTAACATCAGCTGTATACAATATCTGCGTATCATCTCTACAAATACCTCCAGTGAAGGATAGAAGAGAATTTAAGGTCTGCTTTAGAATGAGCTATGAGCTTTGGGCAGGACACTGTGAATCCACAAACAGGTCCTTACCTGTCTTAAACGGGAGCCTTATTCTGTGATGAGCTTTACACACAGTGAACCTTCTCAAGGCAAGAGCAGACTGCACTGCTACCCTGAGGCTTTTCTGGTTTAGTTCTTCAGCCTGGAAAACCATTAAACTGACAGCCAGATGGGAATGACCAGTTGAATCCTACTCTCTCCTCTCATTTGCATGAGAAGAAATGAAAATACAGTGACTAAAGAACCAGAAGGCTGGAAGGCAGTATCCTGAGCGGGATGGGATGGAGGATCACAAGGACATTTGGGTTTCTTTTCTTTAGACACTGTTAGAATTCAATTATTAGCAATAACTCCAGCAGATCAAGATGATGAATGAATAATCTCCTCCAAAGTCCTCAAATGAGCCCTTAAAAACCAGCGTATCCCCTAGATTTCAAAGTTTTCATTACAAAATGCCAACAGTATTACGACCTAATAGTATAATTTCAATGCCTTAAAGGATTTAATCCAAGGCTTTAGAAAAGTTCTATCAGCTCTTAGTATTACTAACGTTGTAAAACCACCACGTGGACTTGCCTCATGTGTATTCTTCCTGTGGCTCCTTTGTGCCTCTCTAGATTTAGAACTCCATTCAGATTCCCAAGGCTCAGGATTTACAGGCAAACTTCATGTCTCCAACTTTGAGTTTATGTTGGGTGGTTGCAGAGCTTGGGAGGCTCGCCCTCCCTTTGGTTTGCAAGCCAAACACCGTTTTTCACTGGGCTATGTGCTGTTGCTCCTCGTCGCGTGTCATGCGGGTACAGCCAGGACATATTTGTGGTGTGATGCTTTGCCTCTGCTCCAGGAATGTTTTACAATCATGGTTAATACCTTTCTTCATTTATTTCTTCACTTAGGCTAATAAGCATAAGCATTCACATCAACTATGCTCGTAAACACACTTGCCTGGAAAGCCAATTAAGTTTCTTCCAGTATTTTGTGCAGGAGTCAGTTTTAATAAGACCACATAGAGCATTCCTGAGTACTCGAGAGGGAAGAAGGATTAAATGTGGTGAAGGACACCAAGGAGATTATATAAAAAGTCACAAGATGGGGAGCTTTGTGAAGGATTATGAAGCAGAACTGGTGTTTCAGCTCAGGTTGGACTCCTCTGTACTGCTGAGTGTGGTTTAAATTCACTCTGTTAGCATCACCTTGCTCCTCACGGTCCACTGTGATGTCATTTGTAACCTATTTATGCAAATACCTACAGCAAATCCCGGGAGGCCTGCAGAAAAAGAGCTTATAAAACATTTTACTGTTTTATCATTTGAAAAATGATCATTTGCCTGCACCAATTAAACTTTTTGGTATACTAGCAAATAGTGAAAATGCTTTTAGTGTCTCAGAAACATTTTAAATCACCATTGTTCACATCTTACAAACCTGATACACCACTGATCACAAAGATTTATAAGTGGCACAAATGAGAGGTTATAAAAAAGATGATTGTTGTCAGTTCAGTTCAGTTGCTCAGTCGTGTCCGACTCTTTGTGACCCCATGGACTGCAGCACGCCAGGCCTCCCTGTCCATCACCAACTCCCAGAGTCTACTCAAACTAATGTCCATTGAGTCGGTGATACCATCCAACCATCTCATCCTCTGTTGTCCCCTTCTCCTGCCTTCAATCGTTCCCAGCATCAGGGTATTTTCAAATGAGTCGGTTCTTTGCATCAGGTGGCCAAAGTATTGGAGTTTCAGCTTCAGCATCAATCCTTCCAATGAATATTCAGGACTGATTTCCTTTAGGATGGACTAGTTGGATCTCCTTGCAGTCCAAGGGACTCTCAAAAGTCTTCTCCAACACCACAGTTCAAAAGCATCAATTCTTCAGTGCTCAGCTTTCTTTATAGTCCAACTCTCACATCCATACATGACTACTGGAAAAACCGTAGCTTTGACTAGACAGATTTTTGTTGGTAATGTCTCTGCTTTTTAATATGCTGTCTAGGTTGGTCATAGCTTTTCTTCCAAGGAGCAAGCGTCTTTTAATTTCATGGCTGCAGTCACCATCTGCAGTGATTTTGGAGCCCCCCAAAATAAAATCTGACTCTGTTTCCACTGTTTCCCCATCTATTTGCCATGAAGTGATGGGACCAGATGCCATGATCTTAGTTTTCTGAATGTTGAGTTTTAAGCTAGTTTTTTCACTCTCCTCTTTCACTTTCATCAAGAGGCTCTTTAGTTCCTCTTTGCTCTCTGCCGTAAGGGTGGTGTCATCTACATATATGTGGTTATTGATATTTCTCCTTGCTATTTTGATTCCAGCTTGTGTTTAACCCAACTCAGCATTTTACATGAAGTACTCTGCTTGTACATTGAAATGCTTTCATATTAAGAAAAGAGTACATCAGGCTGTATATTGTCACCTTGCTTCTTTAACTTACGTGCAGAGTACATCATGCGAAAGAGTACATCTTGATGCCCATGATGTGGGTCTGTCTCTTGCTGCAATGATGCCCTCACGGTTCCTCTGGGATAGAGCCCACAGCACACAGTCCCTGCTACAGGAGAGCATTTATGGCCCACCTTGGCATTATAAGATCTTTAGCCTCTAATATACTGGGTTGGCCAAAAAGTACATTGGAGCTTTTCATAACATGTAATGGAACAATCTGAGCAAACTTATTGGCCAATACAATACATCCTAAGGTTTTTTATGGGATTATATACACTGGGACAAAGTTTTGCCAAGTTATGAAACTCTTAGATTGTATCTTTGCACAAAGACCCTTTCCTCCAACTCATGGTCCCCTTCAGTCATATCCTTGCATGCCTGTGTGCTCAGTCACTTCAGTTGTATCTGACTCTTTGTGACCCCATGGACTGTAGCCAGCCAGGCTCCTCTGTCCATGGGGTTCTCCAGGCAAGAATACTGGAGTGGGTTGCCATGCCTTCTCCAAGGGACTTTCCCAAACTGGGGATCGAACCCACCTCTCCTGTGTCTCCTGTATTCCAGGCGGATTCTCTACCCACTGAACCACCTGGGAAACCCAGTCACATCCTTGCTGCTGCTGCTAAGTCATTTCAGTCGTGTCTGACTCTGTGTGACCCCATAGACAGCAGCCCACCAGGCTCCCCCGTCCCTGGGATTCTCCAGGCAAGAACACTGGAGTGGGTTGCCATTTCCTTCTCCAGTGCATGAAAGTGAAAAGTGAAAGTGAAGTCGCTCAGTTGTGTCCGACTCTTAGCGACCCCATGGACTGCAGCCCACCAGGCTCCTCCATCCATGGGATTTTCCAGGCAAGAGTACTGGAGTGGGGTGCCATTACCTTCTCCTAGTCACATCCTTAGCTCTCAGCAAATTGAACTAATCAGGGCTTAAGATGAGACCCCCTTGGAAGAATACTTGTATTTAGGTAGAGTCCTAAACTTAAAGAGACCCTTGTTTGCTATGCTTCACTTCAAAAGACTATGCTTTACCCCTTCAGGAAGCACAGCCAAAATTTTCACAGAAGTATATTTACAATGGGGGAGGGTTGCCCATGGATATCAGAGGATATCCAATTTTACTCTGGGTTAAAAGGGGAACTCTGAGGGACTTCCATGGTGGTCCAGTGGTGAAGACTCCAAGTTCCCAATGCAGGGAGGCCCAGGTTCGATCCTGGTTGGGGAACTAGATCCTGCATGCCCCAACTAAGAATTTGCATGTTGCAACTAAAGATCCTGCATGCTGCAACTAAAAAGAACCCACATGCCGCAACTAAGGCCTGGCACAGCCAAATAAATGACTAATTATTTTTTTTAAATGGGAAACTTTGCATCTCACATATGAGACTGTAACAGAGACTGCAGGTTCATACCCATCCTGGCCTATTTCGATAGCATTCTTATTCATACTCTTTTGTTATAAAATGAAAAGTCCAGGAATGCCAAGGCCAAATGGCACCACAGGACAACAGTTGTCAATCTAGAGTCCTCTAGCCTGATGGATCACTCTATCTGGTCATATTATTTAGGCCCCAACAAGATCACTAAAGGCTCTGCTAACCATGAGCATCTTCATACATAATGGCGGCACTGGTTATAGGTTCTGAGCCTACTCTGTAGCAAAGAGTCCATGGAGAAAAGCAGAGTTCTAAATTAGGGTGCTAATGTCCACCCCAGATCCACAGCCCCATCTGAAGTCCCACTTCCAACCCTGCTCTGCTGAAGGTTCTAGTTTTCCCACCTTCACCATCTTTGCCCAGCTCAAATCACCTGGTGGTGGCTGCTATTGTCTGAGGCACCATAGCAAATGGAGGGTGAGTAACGCTCAGTCTCTGGAGATTCTCCCAGGATGACTCCCTCCTCTCTGAGATACTCCTTCTGCCCAGCTGGATGCATGGTCACACACTTTCTAGATCAGTGTTATGCCTGGGAGGTAGCTGGGTGATCAGAGAAAGAGGAGTGCACAGACAGGGTCAAATCCTGGAGCTACTGTTTATTAACTGGGTAAATTTGGCAGAGTTGATTAGTGTTTCTGAGACATGTTTCTCATCTGCATAATGGGTACACAACACCTTCCGTGTGAGGCTGTTATGAGAACCAATAGAAACAGAACATTAAAAAATACCCAGGACAAAGGAGAGGCTTCTGAGGTGGTGTTAGTGGTAAAGAATCCACCTGTCAATGCAGGAGAGGCAAGAGAAGTGGGGTAGATCCCTGGGGAGGGAAGATACCCTGGAGTTACAACCTGGCCAGATATATACACTGCAGTGTCACTATGGATAGAGCAGAAAACAGCAACCCATGCCAGTATTCTTGCCTGGAAAAACTCCATGGACAGAGGAGCCTGGCAGGCTATAGTCCATGGAGTCATAGTCCGACTCCACTGAATGAGAACACACACTCATAGAACAAAGATGTGCTCAGCAAAGCTCACTTCATCCCCCACCTTGTTTCCAGTCAAGTTGTAGAGGGAGGAGAGAGACAGGCTGCCCCCACTTGGCGTGAGGATCCTTCTCTAAGAAGAGGCCCTGATGGTCAGCAGATATGGTCCTTCCACTTCTCCTTGTAAAGCATTAAGCCCAGTTTTATCAAAGCCATTCTCTCCTGGTTTTCAATTTATTTATTAAATTTTTTTAAAGAGTTATTTGTTTATTTGACTATGCTGGATCTTAGTTGCAGCATGAGGGATCTTCTATCTCCACTGAGGCAGGTAGCGTCTTTAGTTACAGTATGCAGACTCTTAGTTGTGGCACATGGGATCTAGTTCCCTGACCAGGGATCGAACCCAGGCCCCCTGTGTTGGGAATGAAGAGTCTTAGCCACTGGAAGACTCTCCTTGTCTTCAATTTAAAAGAGAACTAATTTCTTGGGGTTCTTTTCATTTTTATCATTATGATGTGAGCATGATTGTAAGTCCATTCTAAATCAAAGCTTTCCAACAATTTTTTTCTGCATGCTGTGTCAAAAATATCCTAAGTGTAGATACTAATATCCATTCAGTGCTGATGTCTGATGCTAATATTCACACTGTAAACTGTCAAATAATATTGCTTTTCTTTTGTGCTTGCTCAGACTGCTGCTGCTGCTGCTAAGTCACTTCAGTCGTGTCTGACTCTGTGCGACCCCATAGATGCCAGCCCACCAGGCTCCCCCATCCCTGGGATTCTCCAGGCAAGAACACTGGAGTGGGTTGCCATTTTCTTCTCCAGTGCATGAAAGTGAAAAGTGAAAGGGGAGTCGCTCAGTCGTGTCTGACTCTTCGTGACGCCATGGACTGCAGCCTACCAGGCTCCTCTGTCCATGGGATTTTCCAGGCAAGAGTCCTAAGTGGGGTGCCATCGCCTTCTCCAGCTTGCTCAGACTAGTGAGGCAGATTATTTCATCACAAACTGGTAACCGTATATGCAAGGTGGCAAAAGGGAGAGGTAAAATGAATACGAGACATGGGGTTGCAATCAAGGTTATTACCTTAATTAAAAATCTTAATTTGTTAGAATAATGGCTCTTATCTCAGGCTGTATATTGGAATCATTTGGGAAGCTTTTAAAAATATTGATGCTGAGGACCCACTGCAGTCTAATAAAATCAGAACACCTGTTAAAGCAGCTAGGGTGGAGAACCACTGCCTTAGAGTAATGGTAAACAAGCATGGACTTGGTAACAAGCGTGGACTATGGAATCCACTCACCAGTAAAATACTTAGGAAACAATTTGTGTTTCAAGCATCTTTGAGCAATTGTGTAAAGAGAGCTGAGACAGTATGAACAACTTTTTAAAAAGTAATATTAGAACTGTGAAATGAAATTCATAGTTTATGGCAGGACAAGAAAAATTTAAATGTAAAAAGTCTCTGCCTCCCTTTCGCCTTCTCTCTTCCCCCACTATTCATTGTGTATATGGGTTATACATTGAACCAACTTTACACATCGGCCAGAATACCTGCTTACCCATTAAAAGCCACATTCTCCCAGCACCAACAAGGCAACTGCTAAGAGAGAGCATTCTTTCTTCATCTTGCAAGAGGTCATACGACCCACCACGATGACTTAGACCCACCATGAAGACTTGGACTGGGATTATGTAGACTATCAATAACACTTCATCTGATGTACAGCCCTGTCGCAAAAGACATAGAACTGTGCCTAGACTTCTACCAAGCACAATTTGCAGAGCTTTCTGAAGTGCTCGTTCTGGGTTGAATTCAATAAAAATTTTCAATTGAATAAAATTTTCCAATTCTCAGATTGACAGATCAATTTTTCATAACTTGTGTGCTTCTCATATGAACAATATTTTAGTCTCTAACTTCCAAATCTTTATTGTAAAATATTGTTGCTGAATTCTGCATTCTCTATGAACCCATGAAATTAAAAGTTTATTTTTTTAAAAAGTTAAAGTAATTGAAATTATTGGACTGAGTTATGTATAGGTTTATTGAATTGTTTTATCTTATTGCAGAGTTTGTGGAGGAATATGTATTTAATTGACTATTTTTCCTTTTTTGACATTTAATTAAAAATTCTACATATTTAAGGTATAAAACTTGATGATTCGGTATATGTATATATTGTGACATAATTATCACAATCAAATTAACTTGTCATCACTTCACAGTTATCACTTTTTTATTCCCTGTTGGGAGAAGGGCTATGAAAACATATCATTGGATTCCTTATTAGAAATGTGACATGATGCACTATATCAATATTCTTGTATTTTACTGTTCACTCAGATCACCTGGGGATCTTTGTTATAACTGCAGATTATAATAAATAGGGCAGGTGTGGGGCCTGAGCTCTGGGTGTTTAGTAAGCTCCCAGATGGTACCAATGCTGCTCACATGACACCATGTGATAGCTCTTGGTGGGTTTTGAAGCTCTGTTTTTACAAACATACGCATTGAAGATCCTTCAATGTCTTCATGGTGAACTGACTCCCTGGTTATTGTGTAATATCTCGGTAATATTCCTTCTTCTGATGTTTCTTTGTGTGGTATTAATATAGCCTCTCCAGATTTCTTTTGGTTGTATTTTTCCATCCTTTTATTTTATTTTATTATCTGTGTCTTTAAAGCTATGGGTTTCTTATGTAGTTCTGTTCCTTTTAATATAAACAAGTAATGTCTTTTAATTGGGATGTATGCACCATTTATATTTCATGTAATTATTTACACGATTTGATTTAAATCTACTGTTATACTAGTTTTCTGTTTCTTCTTCCATTTTTTCCTCTTTTTCTGTCAATTTTTTTAAAAAAAATTGAGTATTGTTTATGATTCCACTTTATCTCCATTATTGGTTTATTGGTTGCAACGCATTCATTTTCCTTTCTTTCTGATGAATGTCTTAGGGTGGCCAAGATGGCCTAATGGACCCCCAGCTACAGACAGGCTTATTCCAAGTCTCCCCTTTGCTTAGAATATTTACCTTAGAAACTTTGTAATCCTAATTCCTTTCTCTGATCCTTTAAGATGTAAACCTTTCTCAAGGAACTGGGGGCCATCCCTTTGAAATGGAATCATCAAGAATGGGGCTCTGTTCCCTCTGGAAGCTCTAGAGAGTCCTTCTTTGCCTCCTTTAGCTTCTGGAACCTGCCAGCATTCCTTGGCTTCTGGTCACTACCTCCAATCTCTGCAGCTTTATTCACATCACCTTCTCCTCTATATGTATGCTTAATCTCCCTTTGTCATTCTTTTACAGGGACACTTCCGATGGCATTTAGGGCCTACCCAGATAAACCAGGACAATGTCCTCATCTCCAGAATCTAAACTTAATTGCATCTACATAATAAATCCCTTTTTCCTTCTAAGGTAACATTACAGGTTTCAGGTATCTGTATATCTGGTACTGATGGAGGACATGATATCTTTCAGTGGCCATTACTTATCTTACCACCCCAGTGTTATTTTAATTTTACCGTATGCAGACTTTTCTTAAAAAACACTTTTTCTTTGGGTTGTTGTCCTTGTTCAGTCGCTAAGTCAGGTCTGACTCTTTGCGATCCCGTGGACTGCAGCACACCAGACCTCTCTGTCTTTCATTGTCTCCCAGAGTGTTCAAATTCATGTACATTGAGTTGGTGACACTATCTAACCATCTCATCCTCTGCTGTCCCCTTCTCCTTTGCCTTCAATCTTTCCCAGCATCAGGGTCTTTTCTAATGAGTCTTCTCTTCCCATCAGATGGCCAACATATTGGAGCTTCAGCTTCAGCTTCAGCTTCTCTGGGTTAGTAAGGAATTATGGAAGCGTTTAGTAGCTGAGTTGCTAATTCCTCATGCAGAGTTCTTTGGAGTCCTTAATTAATAATAATCATCATAATAAAGCAAATATTTACAGAGTGCTTACAATGTGCCAGACCTGAGTAAACTTCTGTAAAGCCTTTTTACTGAAAAGATGATCTGAGGACCAGAAGTATCGAAATAACTGGGATTCTGTAGAAATGCATAATCTTGGTCTTGAATTACATCTACTAAATCAGAATCTGCATTTTTGCCAGGATTCCTACTGATTTGCTTGAAAATTAAAGTTTGAGAAAGTTCTTTATGGTATTAACTTATTTAAAATGCATAAATACTCTATAATGCAGATATTTTTGTCAGCAACTATTTTATAAATGAAAAACACAAGGCTGTAAGAATTTGGGTACCTTGTTCAAAGCCAATTAATTAGCAGGGATGGGACCTGTAATCTGGTCCAGATCTGCCTTTTCCCAGATGTTCCATTAACCATCTCTAATGTCCTGTTTCTTCATACAGCAAACAGTGGATGTTGACTCATGAGGGACTCAGGGAAATGTACTTTTCAGCAGCCTCTGTAAGTCCCAAGAGCTAATAGTGTATTCTCAATTTCTCCAAGCTAGTCATTTAGTCAATATCAGCCCTATAGAGCTCCCTATAAACAGGGTTTCTAAATAATGTTGTCCTAGATAAATTCTGTAGACTTGCTAAAAGGATTGGTTAGTCAATTACCTGAGAGTTGGCTAGTGAAATGAATTTATTTTGCAGAAAGCAAAGAAAAAGCCGATGAGAATCAGAACACAAGTATAACCCCTACCATCTGCCTCTTGTTTAATTGCATAAATGAAAAACCTGAAAAGCAGACAGTGCGTTGCAGGAGAGTGGAGACCTGTTTATAGTGTATGAAAGGGTTACAGGGCTTTGTGGCATTTTCTGTTTGCTAATAACTTCACATCTGCTGAGTTAAATTAATAATTTCTCAGGTCATGCTATTAGGTGTGATGCTTCTAGGTGACATGAGTGGTCTCTTTTTTCTCCTTTGAGCATCAAACATCATTTTCAGTTCAAAACACCTTCATTCTAAATTAAGGTCATGGGAACTTGACTTGTGGTCCAGTGGTTAAGACTCCAGACTTCCAGTTCAGGGAGTCCAGTTTTGATCCCTGGTTGGGAAACTAAGATCCCACATGCTGTGTGGCCAAAAATAATAATAAATAAATAAAAAATAAATTCTTGTCATGAATTCTCCACATTATGTGTTTACTACCAACAAAAATACTCTTTTTTTATTTAATGTAAATATTTATAAAGAATGATCAACCCTTACTTGTAAAGATTTTATCTTAGAACTATTTTATGAGTAGAAATAACAGTAGGGGGGAAAAAAACTTGTATTTGCAAAATGAGCATATAGTTGTTTTACCCACAGTGTCTAATTTATGCCCCAGAATAACCTTGAGGGGTAAGAAGTATTACCTTCCTCTTACATGTGAGAGAACTGAGCAGCAAAAAAGGTAACCTGGCCAAGTCCACACAGTCAGTAAATAATGTCATCTTCCTGGCTACAGTGCTTTAGGGTCCTTCCTGTAGGTGCTGTGGATTCAGCGCTGTATCCCCTGCATTAGACTCAACTAGTCTTTATCAGCTCACCCTGAAATTCTGCTTGGAGACAAACACATTCTCTGTCAGTTACTCCTCGACTGCAGGTTGACTAGGATAGGAGGTCTCCTTCCCCACTCATTTCTCAGCCGTGCTCTTGCTTTGCTAAATCTAAGTCAGAGGTTTGCTTAACGCTTGGAAAAATAACTTTCTATTCCAAGGAAAAGGGTGACATTAATGTTAGTCTTTCTCGATCAAGAAGAATGCTGTTATAGTGTGAAAGTGCAAAAGCGGACAGCTGCCATGGTACGTGCCATTAAAAATAGATAAACCTCAGTGATGACATGCTCTGCAATCGAAGGAAGACTTCCCGTTAGTTCATCTCACTCTTTTCCTCCTTCATATCTATTCATTTACTGTTCACAGATTTCCTCACATCTAAGGTTTACAGAACCTTTATTTAAATGTGTTTACATTTTACACATAACAGTTTGCCTTGGACAAAGTGAGTACATGATTTTTGAAGAGATTTGAAATGATGTGAATGGCAGGTCCCTTCTGGAATGGCTCCCTGCTGCAGTGTATCCGAGGTTTTGATGTATTATGAAGTAAGCCTGCAGCCAAGCACTTTGGAATTCTTTCCTACTGGTGAGAAGGTTCATACTGAAAGATGGGGAAATGATCTTACAGCAAAAATCACGGTCGGTTGTAAGTTTGTTGTACTCCCAGTCCTTAAGGTATGTGAAAATGTGATGTGAATTAAATCACACTTAAAGGAAAAGCACATATATTTATCTGACACAAGAAAAAAGCCATCTGAATTCATATGCTCTGCAACTCACTGTTTAGACGTACTTTGAAACCATGTGATCAATTAAAAAGCAGCTAAGACTAAGTTCTTTTTCCATGGGACTTTTAGTACCATTTGGACAATAATTTGGAGAAGGCAATGGCAACCTACTCCAGTACTCTTGCCTGGAAAATCCCATGGATTGGAGGAGCCTGGTGGGCTACAGTCCATGGGGTCGCTAAGAGTCAGACACGACTGAGCAATTTCACTTTTCACTTTCATGCATTGGAGAAGGAAATGGCAACCCACTCCATTGTTCTTGCCTGGAGAATCCCAGGGATGGGGGAGCCTGGTGGGCTGCCGTCTATGGGGTCGCACACAGTCGGACACGACTGAAGCGTCTTACAGCAACAGGACAATAATTATATTCTCTGTTTTTGAGCTTGTAATAAAAGTTGCAACCTGGCTAGTTGTCCCTTCTCTGTGAAGACTCCATTAAAACTGGTTCAATCCCATCTTAAGTGCAGTCTCATTTTAAGATGAAGCCCAACATTTCTTGAAACTTTTCAGATGATTCCCGGTTGCTTTGGCCCAGTCAGCTCTGGCTTTGATTTTTCAATCTTTCTTCTGCTACTTGTGCCCAGTGAGCTCTTTCCTATCCTAGTGGTTATTTTCCTGAATTTTCCCAGTGCTCGTTGCTTATGGCTATTGTGTATAGTAGATTTTTGCTGAAAATCTGGGTTATATGGTAACAAAATAACCAAGCACAACATGTAGTAGAAATTGAAATGAAACAGATATTGCTGCTATAAAACATTTTAGCCACTTTCTACCCCATTTACTCTCTTGTCTCCCACCTATTCTCTTGCCACTCCTTCCAACCCTCTAATTCAAATAAATTTCAGGCATTATTTCTCTGACTGTGTTTTCTCCTCTCCTTCTGGTACTTCTGTTATGGATGTGTTGGTGTGTTTAATGGTTTCTCTGAGGTTCTGTTCATTGCCCCTAATTCTTTTTCCTCTCCATTCTTCAGGTTTTACAATTTCTGTGAATCTATTTTTAAGTTTGCTAATTTTTTCTTCTGTCAAATCAAATCTACATTTGCACTTCTTATGGGTTGGAATGTGTCAAGTCCTAAACCTTGGAAGATGACATTTAAAATAGAGCTGTTGCAGATGAAATTAGCAAAGATGAGGTCATGCTGGGGTAGATTGAGCCCTTAATCCAGTAAGGCTGGTGTCCTTATGAAAAGGGGACATCTTGGGGAGGGGGGAGTTCAAAAGAAAATGTTGTTCACTTACTCATTCCAAAAATTGTTGTGTAATTTTTGCTTTGTTCCATAGATGTTATATCACAAAGAACAGAATAAACTAAAAGTATCTCCCTTCATAGAATGGTCATGTAAATAAAACCTCACAATTTTAGTGAATATCCAGTTGACAAGGGGGACATTTGAACACAGGCGCACACATACACTCTTAAGGAGAAAGCCCTGTGTAGATGAAGGTAGAGACTGAGGTGATGCTGAAGTCAAGGAACATTGAAGATCGCCAGAGTCTAGGAGAGAGAACTGGAACAGATTCCCACCCCACCACCCGCCCAGAAGCGACCCACTCTTTCAATATCTTGAACTCAGACTTCTGGCCTCCAGAACGATGAGACAACAAATTTCTGTTGTTTAAGCTCTCCAGTTTGTTGTACCTTGTTAAGGAAACCCTAACAAACTAACACACACTCCTTTAGTGATTTTTTTTTTTAAAGTTTAGCATTGTACTTTTCAATTCTAAAATTGCCACTTGCTTCTTTTAAAATTTTTTGTCTTTCACTAATATCCTCTACTTGATGAATTCTTTTCTTTCCCTGCCTGTTTAGTCACTCAGTCATGTCTGACTCTTTGTGACCCCATGGACTGTAGCCCACCAGTCTCCTCCATCCATGGGATTCTCCAGGCAAGAATACTTGAGTGGGTTGCCATTTCCTCCTCCAGCAGATCTTCCTGACCCAGGGATTGAACCCACGTTTTCCTGAGTCTCCTGCATTGCAGGCAGATGCTTTACCCACTGAGCCACCTGGGAAGTGAGCCAGGCTCATTCAGTCATGTCTGATTCTTTGCGACTCCATGGACTGCTCTGTCCACAAGATTCTCCAGGCAACAATACTGGAGTGGGTTGCTATTTCCTCCCCCAGGGGATCTTCCTGACCCAGGGATGGAACCCACATTTCTTACAGCTTCTGCATTGCAGGTGGATTGTTTACTTCTGAGCCACTGGGGAAGCCCTAACATTTACATAACACATACTAAATGCAAGGCACTATATACTTTATATGTATACAGACTCATTTAATTCTTAACCAACTGTTTGATACTGGTAGTTCAGTTTTTCCACTTTATGTATGGGGCACTGATGAACCCTAACCGCCTCCCCCACACACACTTCCTTTAGGTAACACTGAGACTTGCTCGAGGTCACACGGATGGTAAACAAAAACCTCAGGTTTAAAGACCATGAGCCTGGGAGCCATATTGTCTCTCACAATAGGTGATTGGGCTCAAGTCATTCAAGCCCAGCTTGCTGGGCTGACGAGACCCTCGTCTGTGAGAAAGGAGAGCTGTGTAGGGCCATCACAGAGACCTGGAAGGGTGGGCATTGCCTAGTGAATAGCAGGGAGAAGATGACTGAAAAAATAAATCACACTCTTCTTCCATCTGGAAGTGTGTGGACAATGGGTCAGGCTTGCGTGAAGGAAGAGGAGAGGTTTTGAATTAAATATAATATCAAGCCATAATTCTCATGATTGAAAGACTTACCATTGGGATTCAAGAAGTCAATATTTAACATCCATCTTCTTTGCCTGATTTTTGTTTCAATCGATTGATTCAGAAGTTGGACAGAGGGAAATATAAAATACAGCATCGTTTCAACTTTTGACAGATAAAGCCAGATGGAAAATAAGGCTTCTATTGTACCCCCCACAACTCTGCTATACCCTTATCCTAGAATCAATTTGCTCACCCACTCACAGCAGAGTCATTGCTGTTGTTCAGCTGCTAAGTCATATCTGACTCTTTTTGACCCTATGAACTGCAGCTCACTAGGATTTCCTGTTCTTTGTCATCTCCTGGAGTTTGCTCAAGCTCATGTCCACTGAGCCGGTGACGTCATCGGATGATCTCATCCTCTGTCACCCGCTTCTCCTCCTGCCCTCAACTGCTATTCAAGAAATGACGAGGGACACTTCCCTGGTGGCCCAGTGGCTAAGACTGCATCCTCTCAATGCAGGGAGCCCTGATCTGATCTCTGGTCAGAGAACTAGATCCCACATGCCACAGTGAAAATCAAAGATCCCATGTGCTGCAACTAAGACCTGGAGCAGCAAATTAAATAAATAAGTATTTAGAAAAAAGGAGAATGAGGGAGGCAGCAAAGAGAGATGAGAGCTTCTGTCAATGAATGCTCTTCTCCTTGGACACATGAGGAGTGAGAATAAGTGCCTCTGCTAGTTACCTGAATGAAGTTGTTCTCAAAAACTGAAAATGACCAAAAAAAGATGAAATCTTCTACAAATACTGGCAAATGGCAGAGACGAGAAGGTGAACAGAGAATGTATGAAGACAGTGGTTGGTTGGTCTAAAATAAAGCCATGTCCAGAGACCCCAGCATCCCACAAAGTGTGGGATGAAATCCATCCCACACTTCAGTGACATTTGTAGTAATCTTCAGATCACTTGTAGTAATTGTCCATGTCAGGGGAAAACACATAGCCTTAACTTATTTCTAAGTGTGAACTACAGTCACTTTTCACATATTTATTTCACTGCAGTATTTATTTAGGTATTTATGCTTTCTCCCTATTCCAGTCCTCCCCCTGATTGCAATGTTATTTAAGTTAATATTCATAAATAAATTATTCCAACCATGTATTAAGTATAAATTTGTTGACATAATTGTGCATCAATTTTGTGACGTTAAGTATTTTATGCTCCCATAAGCTCTTGGTTTCTCTGATCATTAAAATTTTCTGAATAATAGCAAATCACATCCTTCTCATTATCCTTGAGGTTCTTTCAAACTCCATGAATTTCAATAGAGGGTGATAAAGGGAAATGAAAAAGGTTCTTAGACTCCTATATAGGATACAACAAAACAGAAAATACACATGTTCACAGCTTCTTGTGTTAATGCAAGTATTTTTCATTTCCATCAGTGGACCATTTTTATGTTTTAATTTTGAAGGACTTCCCAACATAGCAAGATTGAATATAGTCATTTAAAGAAATTCAGCTGTTGAAAATTGGTAACTCCCTTCCATTCCACAATTCAGAGTAATCTGGGGGCTCAAATACCATCCTAAGGCTAAAACAATTTATTTCAAAAATATGTTGCTGAAGGAAGATTCTTCATCTTTATGTTCTTTTCCTTTCTATCCTTCACCTTGCATTTCCTTTCTTTTCTGCTGTCCTCCTTCTTCAACTTTTCTCTTCTCCCTGTACTTCATCACTCCTTCAGCAGATTCAGACTTACAGGGGTCTGCATAACCAAAACCCAGCAGAGAGAGTCTTTTTTCCAGAGAATTCCAGTAGAGCCCTTCAAAGACTTTGCCTGGCCTGACTCAGGTCACATCTCCAAGAATGAAAAGTGTCCTGAAGGCTGTGGCTTTGATGGGCCAGGGGTTGGTTTTGATCTGGACCTGCAAAGTAGAGATGATAAGTCACAAGGACTAAGCCACCTAAAGGGATAGTTCCTGAAAGCATCGGATGTATTCTCTTGCTGTAAAAGGAGGCAACATATGCTGGCGAGATGGAACTATAGAGGACCTCTGCAATTTTGTGTGTGTGTGTGTGTGAAAGTGAAGGTGAAGTTGCTCAGTCGTGTCCGACTCTTTGCAATCCTGTGGACTGTAGCCCACCAGGCTCCTCCGTCCATGGGATTCTCCAGGCAAGAATACTGGAGTGGGTTGCCATTTCCTTCTCCAGGGGATCTTCCCAACCCAGGGATCAAACCCAGGTCTCCCGCATTGCAGGCAGACGCTTCAACCTCTGAGCCACCAGGGAAGCCCTGTGTGTGTGTGTACACTTAGGTAATATGCTAGGAAAGCCCTTCCCCAACACAAAAATATAACATTTTTGATGTTTTTACAGTTCTATTTAATGCAGTAAAAATTTGATTTTGGTGTGAAGTAGAGTTGTCTTTTAAATCTATTTTATAAAATAAATAATTTCCAAAACTCATCTTTGCTCAGCTGATTTTAACAGACATAGTTTTTAAAATCTAAGCTGCCAAATATAGGTGCAGGGCACATAGAAGACTGATTGCTTCACTGTCTGCTCTAATGTGCTTCCTGTCATGAAATCTCCATCCATGGCTCTTCCTGGGAGCCTCCTGGACTATCTCTCAGAGACCCCATGGAATCTGTGGATCTCAGTGATCCAGAGTTCAACCTGAGATTTCCCCTCTCTGTAGACCATTGTCATGGAAGCATTTGGATAATTAAGGACACTGTTTTTCATATGTTTCATTTCCTTTTTTTTTTAAATTTTTTATTCCTTTATTTCTCATGTGTTCCCCATCCTGAACCCTCCTCCCTCCTCCCTCCCCATACCATCCCTCTGGGTCGTCCCAGTGCACCAGCCCCAAGCATCCAGCATCGTGCATTGAACCTGGACTGGCATCTCGTTTCATACATGACATTTCACATGTTTCAATGCCATTCTCCCAAATCTTCCCACCCTCTCCCTCTCCCACAGAGTCCATAAGCCTGTTCTATACATCAGTGTCTCTTTTGCTGTCTCGTATACAGGGTTATCGTTACCATCTTTCTAAATTCCATATATATGCGTTAGTATACTGTATTGGTGTTTGTCCTTCTGGCTTACTTCACTCTGTATAATAGGCTCCAGTTTCATCCACCTCATTAGAACTGATTCAAATGTATTCTTTTTAATGGCTGAGTAATACTCCATTGTGTATATGTACCACAGCTTTCTTATCCATTCATCTGCAGATGGACATCTAGGTTGCTTCCATGTCCTGGCTATTATAAACAGTGCTGCGATGAACATTGGGGTACACGTGTCTCTTTCCCTTCTGGTTTCCTCAGTGTGTATGCCCAGCAGTGGGATTGCTGGATCATAAGGCAGTTCTATTTCCAGTTTTTTAAGGAATCTCCACACTGTTCTCCATAGTGGCTGTACTAGTTTGCATTCCCACCAACAGTGTAAGAGGGTTCCCTTTTCTCCACATCCTCTCCAGCATTTATTATTTGTAGACTTTTGGATCGCAGCCATTCTGACTGGTGTGAAATGGTATCCCATAGTGGTTTTGATTTGCATTTCTCTGATAATGAGTGATGTTGAGCATCTTTTCATGTGTTTGTTAGCCATCTGTATGTCTTCTTTGGAGAAATGTCTATTTAGATTTTTGGCCCATTTTTTGATTGGGTCATTTATTTTTCTGGAGTTGAGCTGTAGGAGTTGCTTGTATATTTTTGAGATTAGTTGTTTGTTGGTTGCTTCATTTGCTATTATTTTCTCCCATTCTGAAGGCTGTCTTTTCACCTTGCTAATAGTTTCCTTTGATGTGCAGAAGCTTTTACGTTTAATTAGGTCCCATTTGTTTATTTTTGCTTTTGTTTCCAATATTCTGGGAGGTGGGTCATAGAGGATCCTGCTGTGATGTATGTCAGAGAGTGTTTTGCCTATGTTCTCCTCTAGGAGTTTTATAGTTTCTGGTCTTACGTTGAGATCTTTAATCCATTTTGAGTTTATTTTTGTATATGGTGTTAGAAAGTGTTTTAGTTTCATTCTTTTACAGGTGGTTGACCAGATTTCCCAGCACCACTTGTTAAAGAGATTGTCTTTAATCCATTGTATATTCTTGCCTCCTTATCTAAGGGATATTTAACAAGACTTGTGAAGTATATACTCTAGTTCTTAAATCAACATAAACATAGAGATAAGCCTTTTGGCCAACTACAGCAACTAGTATTGGTTGGGAGCAGTTATTCCTTTTATATATTTTAAGACATAGGAATTAAATTAATTTAAAATAAGAACATTAGGTAGCTATTCTATGATGGAAATACTGCTAGATATGAAGTCAGCACAATCTTTCACATTATCTACTTGACCTTGGGCTATTTGCCTAAGTTCTAAGCAACTAAAAAGCCTCTTGTTGAAAGTGAAAGAGGAGAGTGAAAAAATTGGCTTAAAGCTCAACAGTCAGAAAACAAAGATCATGGCATCTGATCCCATCACTTCATGGGAAATAAATGGGGAAACGGAAACAGTGTCAGACTTTATTTTCTTGGGCTCCAAAATCACTGCAGATGGTGACTGCAGCCATGAAATTTAAAGACGCTTACTCCTTGGAAGAAAAGTTATGACCAACCTAGATAGCATATTCAGAAGCAGAGACATTACTTTGACAACAAAGGTCCCTCTAGTCAAGGCTATGGTTTTTCCAGTGGTCATGTATGGATGCGAGAGTTGGACTGTGAAGAAAACTGAGCACTGAAGAATTGATGCTTTTGAACTGTGATGTTGGAGAAGACTCTTGAGAGTCCCTTGGACTGCAAGGAGATCCAACCAGTCCATTCTAAAGGAGGTCAGCCCTGGGTGTTCTTTGGAAGGACTGATGCTAAAGCTGAAACTCCAATACTTTGGCCACCTCATGCAAAGAGTGGACTCATTGGAAACGACTCTGATGCTGGGAGGGATTGGGGGCAGGAGGAGAAGGGGATGACAGAGGATGAGATGGCTGCATGGCATCACCAATTCGATGGACGTGAGTTTGAGTGAACTCCGGGGGATAGTGATGGACGGGGAGGCCTCGCATGCTGGGATTCATGGGGTTGCAAAGAGTCGGACACGACTGAGTGATTGAACTGAACTGAACTGAACTGAAGCATTGGTTTCCTTATGTGTTGTTATTCAGTCGCTCAGTCATGTCTGATGCTTTGTGACCCCATGGACTGCAGCACGCCAAGCTTCCCTGCCCTTCATTATTACCTGGAGTTTGCTCAAATTCATGTCCATTGAGTCCGTGATGGTATCTAACCTTATCTATAAAGTAAGGGTGACAAAAGTCCATCTAGTCAAAGCTATGGTTTTTCCAGTGGTCATGTATGGATGTGAGAGTTGGACTATAAAGAAAGCTGAGTGCAGAAGAATTGATGCTTTGGAACTGTGGTGTTGGAGAAGACTCTTGAGAGTCCCTTAGACTGCAAGGAGATACAACCAGTCCATCCTAAAGGAAATCAGTCCTGAATATTCACTGGAAGGACTGATGCTGAAGCCGAAACGCCAATACTTTGGCCACCTGACGTGAAGAACTGACTCACTGGAAAAGACCCTGATGCTGGGAAAGATTGAAGGTAGGAGGAAGAGGGGACGACAAGGGATGAGATAGTTGGATGGCATCACCGACTCAACGGACATGAGTTTGAGAAAGCTCCGAGGTTGGGGAAGCCTGGCATGCTGCAGTCCATGCGGTTGCAAAGTGTTGGACACGACTGAATGACTGAACTGAACTGAACTTACTTTACCTTTAAAGATTAAATAAGAATTACTGAATATCCATTATTAGTTTGCTACTATGTTAACTTGCTGAGTCAGTGCTTAATTAACTGTAACATCTTTAAAGTCACACAATCACCCTCACACTTTGCCAAAGCCAAACTTGCTCAATATGGGGACAACCGGGTATTGTTTATTCATGTCAATGGGCTTCCCAGGTGGTGCTGTGGCAAAGACTCTACCTGCCAATGCAGGAGGTGCAAGAGACAGGAGACATGGGTTCAGTCCCTGAGTGGGAAAGAACCCTGGAGAAGGGAATGGTAACCCACTTCAATATTCTTGCCTGGATAATCACATGGACAGAGAAGCCTGGTGGAGTATAGTCCATGGATTTGAAAAGGGTCGGAAACGACTGAGCGGCTGCATATGCTCTCACAAACACACGCACATTCATGTCAATAAAGCTTTTTCTCCATCTGTTTTAGTACTGTCTAGGGTGCTACTCAAATGCAAGTCCATGAGTTGCCAGAATTAATGAAAGACACACTGAAAAATAGGTAACTTTTCGGCTCACAGTAGAAGCCTCTCAAACAATGTTATTTTAAAAATAAAATCAAGACAGTTGAGAGAGGTGTTGAAAAAAGTGGTATACTGTCAGCAGTAAATATTTTGGTTGTATACTCTATAGAAGAATTAATTTTAAAACTTAAAATAGCTATGTGTTATGCAGGGCTCATGTAAATGGAATTATTTCATTCTTTTTGCCTATTTTTGGATGTTTTGAGGTAAACTTTTCTCTGTCACATCTACCTTCTCTCCCTGAAGTCCATTCACAGACAGAATCCTCTGCAGTTATTGGTGGTGACTAGTCAGAGATTGCTTCTTTCTTGGACCTTTCTCTGGAGCTATTTCATTTGTGGACGAGACCAGCAACACTTGGTTGTTATTTTATACTAAATTGAATTCTTACCCAGTGGACTACCAGGGAAGTCCCCCAACCAACATCTTGATTAAGTCTTGTCAGATCCCAAGGCAGAGGACACAGCTATGCCAGGCTTGCACTGCTGACCCACAGAAGCTATAGATTGTATTTACAGAAACTATTTGAGAGTTTCTGTGGAAAATTCTGAAAGAGATGGGAATACCAGACCACCTGACCTGCCTCTTGAGAAACTATATGCAGGTCAGGAAGCAACAGTTAGAACTGGACATGGAACAACAGACTGGTTCCAAATAGGAAAAGGAGTACGTCAAGGCTGTATATTGTCACCCTGCTTATTTAATTTATATGAAGAGTACATCATGAGAAACGCTGGGCTGGAGGAAGCACAAGCTGGAATCAAGATTGCTGGGAGAAATATCAATAACCTCAGCTATGCAGATTACACCACCCTTATGGCAGAAAGTGAAGAGGAACTAAAAAGCCTCTTGATGAAAGTGAAAGAGGAGAGTGAAGAAGTTGGCTTAAAACTCAACATTCAGAAAACGAAGATCATGGCATTTGGTCCCATCACTTCATGGGAAATAGATGGGGAAACAGTGTCAGACTTTATTTTTTTGGGGCTCCAAAATCACCGCAGATGGTGACTGCAGCCATGAAATTAAAAGACACTTACTCCTTGGAAGAAAAGTTATGACCAACCTAGACAATATTCGAAAGCAGAGACATTACTTTGCCAACAAAGGTCCATCTAGTCAAGGCTATGGTTTTTCCAGTGGTCATGTATGGATGAGAGAGTCAGACTGTGAAGAAAGCTGAGCACTGAAGAATTGATGCTTTTGAAGTGTGGTGTTGGAGAAGACTCGTGAGAGTCCCTTGGACTGCAAGGAGATCCAACCAGTCCATTCTGAAGATCAGTCCTGGGTGTTCATTGGAAGGACTGATGTTGAAGCTGAAACTCCAATACTGTGGCCACCTGATGTGAAGAACTGACTCATTGGGAAAGACCCTGATGCTGGGAAAGACTGAAGGTGGGAGGAGAAAGGGAGGACAAAGGATGAGATGGTTGGATGGCATCACCAGCTCAATAGTCATGTATTTGAGTAAACTCCAGGAGTTGGTGGTGATGGGCAGGGAGGCCTGGCATGCTGCAGTTCATGGGGTCGCAGAGTCAGACATGACTGAGCAACTGAACTGAACTGAACTGATGCATAACAAATGAGTGTTGTTTTATGCTGCTATGTTATTGATTATGCAACAATAGATAAGTAATACTTTTTTTTTCTAAATTTGTCACCAGATCGTATATTCTATTGAGCATCTGATAAACCAGTGAGTTGAAGTGAGGCAGGATCTTAACCCCTTCTATAATGCAAATAGTTGATATCAAGGAACAAATAATAAGGCAATATTTAAGGGCCAATGATACAGTAGAAATTGTATGAAACACTGGTCTGGGATTCAGGTTCAGGTTTCCAGGAACAATTCTGATGTTTCTTGTTATTCTAGTTCTTGGACCTTCCCCGCCACTCTTTGTACAATTAAGAAAATCAAGTGTTTAAACTAAAATTTTAAGTTTCATCATACCTATACATTTATTAAGGGTTTTAAAATTGTAGCCTTAAGAGTTATAACTTTATTACCTCTAGTTAATCATTAAATATGGTTGTGAGAGCTGAACCTTAAAGAAGGCAGAGCATGAAGAATTGATGCCTTTGAACTGTCATTCTGGAGAAGACTTCTGAGTCCCTTGGACAGCAAGGAGATCAAACTAGTTAATCTTAAGGGAAATCAACTCAATACTCATTGGAAGGACTGATGCTGTAACTGAAACTCCAGTGTTTTGGTCATCTGATGCAAAAGCTGACTCATTGGAAAAGTCCCTGAAGCTGAGAAAGATTGAGGGTAGAAGAGGGCATCAGAGGATGAGATTGCTGGATATCACCAATGCAATGGATATGAAATGGGGCAAACTTTGGGAGATGGTGAGGGACAGGGAGGCCTGGCCGGCTGCAGTCCATGGGTTTGCAGAGTTGGACACAACTGGGCAACTGATCAATAACAATCATTAAATAAACTTCATGTTTATAATTGAATTTCTGATGTTAAAAAAAAGCTTCTTTGAGTTTAAAAGGGCTTTGTTTAATGACCAAAGAGAGCATATTAACTTCTCACTGGATACCAGCTGATTAATTTACATAATATATTTTTTTTCATCTCAGTTGTTTTGTTAAGTGACAAGATCTACCAGCAGGAATATGACAATTTAGATACAGTGTGTTAAGTATAGATAGATTTTCTCAATTAATTGTTAAATAAAAGTGATATATTTTCTTTCCAAGCTGAAAAATTTGATGTACTTTATCATTATACGTTCCTTGGCCACAAAAAAAGAAGGAAGGAAAAAAACAAAGAAAGGAAAACTACAACAACAAAAAAGAAAATTAATTTGTATCACACAAGGAAATAAAATTAATCAAGTTAATTCTGTCCATTTAATTATTTAAAAAAATATTTCATGCACTTCAGTTAGAATAGGGAGTCTTTATTGCTTTTCTTGTTTTATATGTTTGTGTAAAAGATCCTGTCCAGTAGGTGTCAGCAAAGTAATCTCACAAATAATCACAGGGGGCACCTCATATTAGTTTTATAACCACTTCTAGGTAAATTATAAGAAATTTTCTTTTTACAGAAAACACACTGTATCTACAGCTAAGAAAAAAAGAAAGAAAGAAATAGAAGCTTCTTGATTAAAAAAAAGCTGCTTTCTTATCTTTTCCCCTATATAATAAAAGGTCCAAAATCAATGAGTGGCATCCACATCTAAGAAATTGTGAATCATCCTTTAATCCTTCGCCTTTTTATCTCCCACATTAAACCAATCACACAATCTACCTCCTGAATTTCTCATATCTCTCCATTCACCATCATTTCTTGTCTTTTATTTTTCAATAGGCACAGCCTCCTAAATAGTCTTCTGGCTACAAATACGGTTCCCAACCAAACTAATTCTCTGGTAGCAGGTTGATTCGTTCTAAGAGGCAGCGACAATGTCCCTCCTCTGTTTAAAACACTTCCATAGGTCCCTATCACCTTCAGGAGGAAAAGAAGCTTTTTAGCCTGACATGAAACCAGTCACGTCTTCCCCTGGCTCACTCTACATCTCACCCCTCGTCATTCTACTTCTTTACACTCCGCACTGCAGTCAAATTAAGCTTCTTTCTGGTTCTCAGCCCTGTTCTCCTCTCTCTTGCCCTCAGGCTTTTCTCTTCTGTAAAACTCATCTTTCCCTCCCACACCTCATCACCCTGCTAAGGCCTATTGAGCTTTCAGCTCAGCTTTCACTTCCTCTGAAGGATTGCTCTGCCTCTTCCCCAGCCAGCTTGAGCTAACTGACTCATCCACGTGTTTCCCCAGCTCCTAAACTCCCTTGTTCAGTGCTTCCAGTTGAAACCGTGTCCGCACGTCTGTTCTCTCAGTCTGTGTCTCTATTCTGACTTTAAGTCCATCATTGGCTCCATGGAGATGAGTCTGAGTAAACCGTGGGAGTTGGTGATGGACGGGGAGGCCTGGCGTGCTGCAGTCCATGGGGTCGCAAAGAGTCAGACACAATTGAGCGACTGAACTGAACTGATTCCTGGTTTGGAACTAGGTTCATCTGTACCATTTTTCTAGATTTCACATACATGCTTTAATGTATAATATTTGGTTTTCTCTTTCTGATTTACTTCACTCTGTATGACAGAATCTAGGTCTGGCCACGGCGGGGAAGGGGAAGGTGAGATAAAACGGGAGATTAGGTTTGATGTATATGCACTACCCTGTGTAAGACAGATAGCTAGTGGGCACCTGCCGCATAGCACAGGGAGCTCAGCTCGGTGCTCTGTGATGACCTAAAGGCAGGGGATGGAGAGCGAGTGGGAGGGAGGTTCAAGAGGGAGGGGATATAGGTACACTTATAGCTGATTCAGTTTCTTGTACAGCGGAAACTTATATGACATTGTAAAGTGATTATACTTACAAAAAAATCATGAGATTATTTGTGAGAGCAGGTATGAGACTGTTGTGTCATACTTGTCATTTTCTCCTTAGCATCTAGCACAGTGTAGAGAGAGTATTTAAGATATATATTCATATTGAAACTGGTCAAATAATTCCATATAAACTTAAAAAACAAAAAACCAAAACAAATTGAAGACCTTCTTAGGTGGCTCAGTGGTAAAGAATCCACCTACCAATACAGGATATGCAGGAGATGCCAGTTTGATCCCCAGGCTGGGAAGATCCCTTGGAGTAGGAAATGGTAACCCATTCCAGTATTCTTGCCTGGAAAATCTCATGGACAGAGGAGCCTGGCGGGCTATAGTCCATGGGGTCACAAAGAATTGGACACAACTGAGCAGCTGAGCTCTGAACTCTTAACTCTTAATGCACGTGTGCAAGAGTTCCTTAGCCAAGAGAAAATGTTTCTTCTATATATTGGTGGCTGGCAACGTTACTGCTTTCTGACTACTGTTGTTATGTTCCTTCAGGTTGCCTCTTTAAACTCCTTCTTCTTTAACTCCCCCATAATTAGAGAAACATTTGATAAATTATAGAGCAAACAAGCAAATCAATATGCTTTTATATCCTCTGGCGGGAGCAAAATTGGAGACCACATGCTCTACCATCATGATTTCACACAAGCAGCGTGGAAGTGCCAGCAGTCTGCAGACTCCCAGCTGCAATTTCCCTCTCTTCTGTTTTGGAGACTTGGAGGCTCTTGGGCTTCTCTTCTGAGATTTGTCATTCCAGAAAGAACAAGATATCAAAAATGTCACAGGATTTGGTCTCCTGGACACCAAACATGGCTTTGTGGATAAGTTCTGTCTGTGACTGCATGTGTGTGTGCGTGCCATCACATAACTGCATAATTGCAATTTCATATAAACATTCAAGAATTCAATTGTGACATACTTAGTATTCATAACTCTAACTCCCTCTAACTGCTAGTTATAATTGCTAATAACTTTTACCCAAATCAGAACCCCACCCCGACAAGGATTTTATATGGAAACTGGTCCTTTAAGAGGCACATCTAGATGAAATTCTTGTATTCAAAAAACTTGAGGGCTGCATGTTCACTTTCCTCTTGGAGAATCACAGTATACATCAGCCTATTGCAGACTCATGATATATATGGTCATTTGTTTAGGTCAGAATTTCCCATAAATATGTAACCGCAGAACTCTTTTTCTTTAAATTTATTAATTGGCTCCAGAATGAAGTTTGGAAAATACTGATTTGACCCCTTTGGACTTTTTATTTCTGTTTTGCATCAGCCCTTATAGTAAGCAGACTCATATATTTGTTAGAAATTGTTTAAGAAAGAAACAGCAATAATGGGTAATATTTATTGAATGTTACTCTGTCCCAGGTGCTAGCTCATTAATTTTTCCACCAATCCTGTGAAATAGATGCTATTGTCACGTTACATAGACAATAAAAGCTAAGGCACACAGAGGTATCTTGTCTATGGTCATACAGTTGGTGATTAGTGGAACTGAGATTTGAACCAAGGGAGTTAGATTCAAAAGTCTGAAATTAGTACCAATCTTGGTGGCCTCCCTTCATTATCTTCTTTTACTAAATCTCGTGAGCTTGGCCCATGCACAGAACCCTGCAAAAAGTAGGTTTTTATAGATGTTTGATGCTACGTGAATCGTCTAGAGTTCTGTCTTTGATAAACAAGCCAACTTTCATCTCATCTGTATTATTCCTAATAATGTAGATGCCTAGAGTGGCTGAAACAGTGACTTTCTCCTTTTCTTACCCTCTTGCAAGGCCAATTATACTGAATTCTTAAGGAGGCAGAGCAGGAATTACATTGTAGTAAGAAGCAGACACATGGTGGGCATCTCAAATGATGTGTCATAACACAGCTTGAGAAACATGCTATAGTCATGGGTCACCAAACAACACAGACATCACAAAACAGGCTGCCAGAGGATGACAAACATTCGAATATAAACTCAAAGAAGCTTTGCAGACACAGCATAACAAAAAGCCCAATTAACAAAACTAACCATATGCTACCACCAGAATGGTTGGACACAGTGTAAAACACACATGCACATTAGATGCAAAGAAATCTCAGATGAAACAGCTTCATCAGACAAACTGGAACCAGTGCCAAGCTGAGATACCACAGTGATAAAAGAGCGTATTCAGAGAGTCCCTCTAAATGTCCCCTGGTAAAATAGCTATTAGAGGTATACACGTTCCGAAACACTGAACAAATAGTTCTAGAAATTAAAGCAAAAGAGTAAGTTTTGGGTTCTGTTCTCTCACATTGAATTATCACAGACCTTAATTTATTTAGCAACATTTGAAAGAGTATTATAAACTAGTAGTGAAGAGCATGAACTTTAGAATCAGACAGGCTGGATTTAAATCCTGGCTGTGTAATGTGCTAAATCTGGGATTTTTGCAGGATGGTCTGAGTATGAGTTACTACATTTGGAAGTGGGGATAGTAATACCTACTTCTCCATGCTTTTGTTAGGATTAAAATTAATAAGTGTAAAGGGGTTAGTAGAGTGTTTGGCACAAAGTAAACTTATACTCCATAAATAAGAACCATTTCCTTTATTTAAAGCCAACACCTGGGTTCGATCCCTGGGTTGGAAATATCTCCTGGAGGAGGACATGGCAGCCCATTCCATTATTCTTGCCTGGAGAATCCCTACGGACAGAGGAGGCTGTCAGGCTATAGTCCATGGGGTCACCAAGAGTCTGACATGACTGACTGACTAAGCACATATATATTTCAGGATATAAACTGGAATCTACATTTCAAGTTGTTATTGCTTGGTTTAACCAAACAGGAGAACATTCCATCTTGAAAAATTTTTTTCCTTGGCGTTACATTATTGCAATAAAAGTGACAGTGATTGGTCATAGAGCATTGCTCATTTGCTTTTTAATTCGTTCCTGCTTTCAATCATTCAGTTAACAGTTCCTTTAGGCTCAGAGGAACCCTCCTAGGTGTTGAAGGTATAAAGTGTCCTAGGTATAAAGCTTCTAGCAACACACACACCTTCTAAGATACTCCTAGACTAGTGTGGGAGACAGCCAGAAAAGGATATAATTGTAATAAATATGGTAAGTACTAAAATAGATGCATGTCTTGAACATTATGAGAGGGCTATTGATTTTGTCTGGGATTTACTGAAGAGTCATTTGAACTCGGCTATTGAAGGATCAATAGTGATTTCAGGAGAAAAAAGGGATATGGAGATGTATTAATCTGTTTATTCCACTTATTGAAACTATATTGGAAGAATAATAGACAATTGTTTTCTAGGATTATTCAAATAGCTTCTAGTTAGTCCACTCAGGAGGGAAGAATTACTTAAATGTTTAAACTTATTTTCCCTTCCCCCATAATTCCCCTATACTCTAGCCTTCACAAGAGTACAGTTTTCAAATTGTAGTTAACTACTTAAGAAAGCATCAGAGTCTTTTCCAATGAGTCAACTCTTCGCATGAGGTGGCCAAAGTACTGGAGTTTCAGCTTTAGCATCATTCCTTCCAAAGAAATCCCAGGGCTGATCTCCTTCAGAATGGACTGGTTGGATCTCCTTGCAGTCCAAGGGACTCTCAAGAGTCTTCTCCAACACCACAGTTCAAAAGCATCAATTCTTCGGTGCTCAGCCTTCTTCACAGTCCAACTCTCACATCCATACATGACCACAGGAAAAACCTTAGCCTTGACTAGACGAACCTTTGTTGGCAAAGTAATGTCTCTGCTTTTGAATATGCTATCTAGGTTGGTCATAACTTTCCTTCCAAGGAGTAAGCATCTTTTAATTTCATGGCTGCTGGGAGGGATTGGGGGCAGGAGGAGAAGGGGACGACAGAGGATGAGATGGCTGGATGGCATCACTGACTCGATGGACGTGAGTCTGAGTGAACTCCGGGAGTTGGTGATGGACAGGGAGGCCTGGCGTGCTGCGATTCATGGGGTCACAAAGAGTCAGACACGACTGAGCGACTGATCTGATCTGATCTGATCTGATTTAAGAAAGAATGTGTGCCTTTGGGGTTCTCCAGATTTGAGCATGAAAATGTATGATCCTATCTAGATGTGAGATTTAGGGATGCTGTTTAACTTTTTTGATCTTCAATTTTCTTTTGCAAAATTGAAAATTATATATACCTTACTAGGTATGGATAGTACAGTTAGGTGAACCTCAAGAAAATTTAAAATAAAGTGATAAATTGTTCTTAGAGGGTTATGAAATTAATATATAACACTGAAGAACAGCATCCTATTAAAAAGCAAAGCAGGAATTCTCAAGAGGGAGTTGTCCCACTCAGGATATATTTCAGAATGACATGTGGTAATGGTGAGGCTTTTCCTAGCCTCCTATAATTTCCATTCTTCTATTTTAAAGCCTCTCCACCATTTTAGAAATTATCATTATAATGAGCCACTGCTTCTTATGAAAGTGGGTCATATTTCATGAGTGTTTGGGAAGAATAAAAGAAAGGGGAAACATTTCCAAGTTAAAGAAGAATATGTCCATTGGTAGGGGAAGTGGTCAGTTATGGTCTATCATAGAAAAAAGGGAATCATTAGATTAGCAGTGTCCACCCCAGACCTGTATAGGGAAAATGCTCACCATAGTTATGTGAATATCCAGTCTCTTTATAGCCACATTTATTGCAGTGAATTGATATGTTCTTGTTAGTGTTTTACGAGTGAGCAAAATCAGGCTGGTCAGCTGTGGAACACTGACTCAATCCTATTTTAGGTCCATCAGGATGGAAGGCCAGAAATCTGCAATGTGGATAATTCACCCAGGCAGGTACCACTTGTCAGTTTCTGCCTGGATAGTCACCCAGTCTTCCACTTCACCTGCAATTGCACATATCTACTTTGACGTCTCCACCGGGATGTCAAATAAACACCTTAAATACAACATGCCTGAAACCAGTCTCTTGGTTTTCCACTCCCATGTCAAACCTTCTACCCCATCTTCTCTATGATAGTAAATGGAAGCTCAATTCTTATAGTTGCTTGGGTGAAAGACCTGCAGACAATCAGGCCCCTTCTTTTTTTCTTACACTTCCTGGTGGTCACGTGTGCCCCAGGAAGTGAAAGAGAAAAAGAGTGGGCCTGATTTCTGCCCTTCTGTATTCATGTTGTCCAGTTACTCAGTCATGTCTGACTCTTTGCGACCCCATGGACTGTAGCACACCAGCCTTCTTTGTCCTTCACTGTGTCCCAGGGTTTGCTCAATCTCGTGTTCATAGAGTCCATGATGATATCTAACCAGCTCATCTTCTGTTTCCCCTTTCTCCTCCTGCCCTCAATTTGTCCATCATCAAGGTTTTTTCCAATGAGTTGGCTCTTTACATCAGGTGGCTACAGTATTGAAGTTTCAGCATCAGTTCTTCTAATGAATATTCAGGGTTGATTTCCCTTAGGATTGACTGGTTTGATCTCCTTACAGTCCAAGGGACTCTCAAGAGTCTTCTGCAGCCACACCCCTGTGAAAACCTTTACCCTTGAGTGTGAGTGGGAAAGAACATGCTGTGGTCTCTGAGACCCATGACATGCTTCTATGCTATAGAATCTGGCATGCATAGTGCATGGGATATAGTTCTTGCAATTATGTTATATTACCTAGTAAAAGTAGAGACAAGATCTATGAGAAGTTGACTTTGAGTTAATCAGAGGGGTGAGTATCCTGAGTGGCCCTGATATGGTCAGGTGAGACTACTATTAGAGGACATAGACATTCCTTGAAGACAGAGAATTCCAATAGCAGGGACTCTCCTTATTTCTCTTGCTGGCTCTCAAAAAGCAAGATGCCATGAGTTCTACAGCTGCAAGGAAAGTAATTCTGCCCACATCCTGAGGAGGCTGTAAAGTGGATCCTTCCTTTCTTGAGCTTTCAGGTGGGGGTGCCGCCCAAGTAACACTTGATTTCAGCTTCGTGAGACCCTGAAGTCAGAACTTGGATGAGCCATGTCTGGACTCCTGATGCACAGAAACTGCGAGATAACAAACAGTTGTTGCTTTGCGCTGCTAATTGTGTGGTAATTTCTTGTGCAGCAAAAGAGAACTCATGCACACATTACATCCATACCGTCAGCAAATCCTGACAGTTACCTCCTCAACATAGCCAGAATCTCATCATTTCTTTACTTGCTCACCCCTTCTTCTCTCATCAAAGCCACCAATGTTTATTCATTCATTCATTACTTTTTATTGAAGTATAGGGGCGTTACAATGTTGTGTTAGAATGAAGTGAATTGGCTGTATGTATACAGATATCTCCTCCCTCTTGGACCTCCCTCCAACCCCCCAGCCCTCCATCCTACCCATCTAGGTCATCACAGAGTACCAAGCTGACCTGTGTGCTACACAGCAGGCTTACACTAGCTGTTTTACACATGGCAGTGAATATATGTCAATCCCAATCTCCCAATTTGTCCTACAACCCTCCACTATGTCCACTCATCTGTTCTCTACTACAGAGCAATGGATACAGAAGATATGGTATATATATGCCATGGAATATCATTCAATAATAAAAGGGATAAAACTGGATCATATGTTGAGACATGGATGGACTTAGAGAATGCTGTACAGAGTTAAGTAAATCAAAAAGAGAAAACAAGCATTGTACATTAGCGCAGATACGTGAAATCTGGAAAAATGATACGGATGAACCTATTTGCTGGGCAGTTATAGAGATGCCACCCATTTTTTATTGCTTGGATAATTGTAACAGATTGCTAGTTGATTTTTAATGCTTAGTTCTCAACTGTTTTTTTCCCTCCAAATAGCAACCAGAATTATACTTTTAAAACACAAATCTGGTTATGCCCTATCTGGTGCTCAGTTGCTCAGTCGTGTCTGACTCTTTGCAGCCCCATGGATTGTAGCCCACCAGACTCTTCAACTGATGGAATTTTCCAGGCAAAAGAACTGGAGGGGGTTGCCATTTCTTACTCCATATGCCTTACCTACCCCTGTGCAAAGTCTGCAGATTTTGTCATCTTATTGGCCTTATCAAGATCCCCACCACATCCTGCAAGGTTTTGTATAATCCTGCCCTCAGCTACCATGCTGACTTCACCTCCTATCACCCTGCCCTTGTTTCTGTTTGCAATGCCACCCTGGGCCCCTGTTTCTTAACTACATCGAGGCCACTTATATTGGACACAAATGTGATTCTTTACGATGCTGCATCAATAAGTAATTTATTTTATTGACTCTGAATTTCAAAGGAAAAAAATTTAAGGACACATACATAAAAAATAGAAAATGACTTTTGCCGGGAGCCAGGGTGAGGAACTCCACCCGTGGCAAATGTCATGAGGAAGGAGGCTCCGCATACGCAAAGGCGGGATCAAGCCTCAGGAGTCCCCCTGGAAATTCTCAAGCATCTACCCCCAAAACCAGAGTCTGCCTACTTTACTGCTTTGTGCTCTCATCTACCAGAGAAGGCAATGGCACCCCACTCCGGTACTCTTGCCTGGAAAATCCATGGACAGAGGAGCCTGGTAGGCTGCAGTCCATGGGGTCACTAAGAGTCGGACACGACTGAGTGACTTCACTTTCACTTTTCTCTTTCATGCATTGGAGAAGGAAATGGCAACCCACTCCAGTATTCTTGCCTGGAGAATCCCAGGGATGGGGGAGCCTGGTGGGCTGCCGTCTATGGGGTCGCACAGAGTCAAACACGACTGAAGCGACTTAGCATTAGCACAGCATAGCTCTTACCTACACCTTTGACTTTACGGGGGGCTGTCCCCCACCATCTCTCTCTGAAAAAGAGTTAAATTACAGCTCCAGTTAATAAAGTTCCTGGGCCTGACAAGAGTGTTTTAGTTCACAACCCTGAGAGGCATGAGATGTTCTAAACTGTCTAAATATAGAGTCCTTTGAGCAGTTAAAAGATTGATTAGAAATTGTATTGGTGAAGGGTTTTTCATTTGTTGGGCCAATGTTTGCTGCTAAGTTTCCATATCCCTTACCTGCTGTGTCTCTGGCAGTGTATTGATTAATATAATTGGTATAAGTAGTAGCTTTAATGTTTGTAACCTGGGACCCTTGAGTTAATTCTTTTTCTTGTTGTAGCCCACCACACCTTTGCCCTATAGGAATGCAACTTTATCTAATGCTTTTGGAGGGTGGCGCCTGACTAATCACATTTAGAGAAAAATAAGTTTTCTGAAGAAAGGGTCTTAAAATGTTAACAGGCCTCCAGGCCAGAAGATGATGCAAATCACCTAAACTTTTGCATGTTATAAGTTTGCAGGAAGAAAGCCTGGCTTATTGCATGACTCTACCCCTTCCCCCATTATCCTCTATGAATAACTTAAGGTGTAAAAACTACTTTGGAAAATAAAGTGTGGGCCTTGTTCACCGAAGCTTGGTCTCCCCATGTCGTTCTTTCTCTCACCTTCTGGCTGAAATGGAGCGTGGAGGCTCTTCAAGCCTACTAATTTTGCCTGGGCTTCTAAGATCTGACCAGGGAGGCCTTAGTGTCTCCTCTCCTTCAGGAGAACGGGAGGACGCCTGTGGCCTACGTAGGTGACGTAAATTCCTAGCCTTGGAATTTTATTAGCTTTCCACGTAAACCAAGTTATTCAGCCTCTTTTCTCCACTGAATTTCCTCACTGAGCTATCCTTATTTAACCACTCTTTATATCCTTAATTAACGTTTAATTAAGCAATTGTTTCCTGATCCTCGCCGACGCCGTCCCCGCTTCGAATTCCCTGGATCCACCGGGGCTGGACTCCGGCAGACTTTACCTGTAGCTCAAATGGCAAAGAATCTGCCTGTGATACAGGAAACCAGGGTTCTATCCCTGGGTGAGGAAGATCCTCTGGAGAAGGGAATGGCAAGCCACTCCAGTATTTTCGCCTGGAAAATCCCATGGACAGAGAAGCCTTGTGGGCTACAGTTCGTGGGGTCATAAAGAGTCAGACAAAACTGAGCAACTAACACACACATAGAAAATATGCTCACGACTTTTGGTTGCACTTTTCTTTTCTTTTTTTTAAAGTTTCAAGAAACCAATACACAAACATGTTAAACAAGGTATTTGGACTTATTGTAATGATATCGTGAGAAGCAAGTAAAACATGAACAGCCATACTTCTAAACTTTAGGGGAAATGATTTTGAATTGATTACTTACAATTGTCCTGTAGTTTCTTCATCTATAAGATGGAGATTAAGACAATACCAAATGATTGAATTGTTGTGGGGAATAAATGACTGAATGCATATAGCATCCTCAGACCAGTGTCTGGTATAACGTAAACAGTAAAAAAAACCAAAAAACAAAAACCACAACCCATTAGCTCTTTAAATTGTTTTTATTAAATGTGTTGAGCTTTTATTTGAATTATATTTATCTCAATTGAATAATAATGTACATCTTTTTAACACGATCTCCAAATCCTGTAACAGTGACGTCTTCACATATTAAAGCCATCTTTTATTGTACTAAAGTTTGTAACTGTTTCCATCTAATTTTCACATGTATGTTTAAGCTAATTCATAGGTATTATAAAATCACCCTGGCAGTCCAGGGGTTAAAACACTGTGCTTCTAAGGAGAATGCTAAATTATTATTAATTAGGGTAGGAATAGTATTAGGAAAACAGAATAACTGGAAATGTGAGAATGAGGTGCTCGCTATAGTATTTAGCATCCATGTACATGAGGAAGAAGCAAGGAGGTGAAGATCTGGATGAAGGAGTCAGGGAACTAGAGAAAGTCAAGGACCAAGACATTATACACATGGGACTAATCTGAGCCGGCATTTTCCAGATAGTTTCTGGGGCCTAAAAAAGTGTAGTTTTTCCTGCTGACTCTGCCAAAGTCCACGTGGGTGATAAGACAGGTAGCTGTCCATTTACATTGTGTCTGCCCTTCAGCACTGAAGCTTGTATGGAAACCCCAGAGCCCGAGGACTAAGGTGAAGTGGATGCTTACAGTCCTGATGCCCTGGGACCTGGTGCCCTGAGTTTTGAGCAGTCTGGGCAATGTGCTGCCAGAAATACCCTCTCTGCCCTGGCCTGTGCCCAGGCAGGTTGGGCCTGGCTGGAGGCATTGACACAGGCACTAGGGTGTTTTGTAATCTCCTTGGCAACAAGCATCTATTTCATCCTGATCTGTCCTCACTATGCTGACTCACGTTCTCACTGTCGGGTCCTCTCCTGCCAGTTCTGCCACTGAGTGTGACTGTCTCCTTGCCTTATGCTTCTGCTTATTGGTGCATTCTCTTGCCTCACGTCTTCTATTTACACCTTTCCCGTGTATCATCCCTTTATCTTCTACCCCAACCACCATTGGATTCTTCTGCTATGTCTCATTCTTCATGCCCAAGATGATTTTTTTTCCCCTCTTGGTTTAATTAATTAGAGTCAGAACTTTAGGGCAAGTCTTCTGCATTAGGCCAACTCATGGGTCTCTCATCAGCCTGTAGATTACCTGTCTTCGTACCAAGCTCCCTGCCCTTGTCAAAGCCACCTTGGCCTGGATCCAAGTCATGGGATCCATGGACAAATGACCCTTCAGAAGGTCCTGGGTGAGTGACAGCAGTTGGGGTTCCCATGGGACAAGTGATGAGGCTGGCAATTTCTATACTACACATATTTTAGAAAACACAGAAAATGCTGAGTACTGTACAAACTATCTTGCTGCTGCTAAGTTGCTTCAGTCATGTCCGACTCTGTGCGACCCCATAGACGGCAGCCCACCAGGCTCCCCCGTCCCTGGGATTCTCCAGGAAAGAACACTGGAGTGGGTTGCCATTTCCTTCTCCAATGCATGAAAGTGAAAAGTGAAAGTGAAGTCACTCAGTTGTGTCCGACTCCTAGTGACCCCATGGACTGCAGCCTACCAGGCTCCTCCATCCACGGGATTTTTCAGGCAAGAGTACCAGAGTGGGGTGCCATTGCCTTCTCCACCCAAACTATTTTACATATGCATTATTTAATGTGATACTTAAACCAACCTGAGATGTAGATTTTATTAAAAGGCTCATTTTTCTTTTGAGGGAGAGCTGAACCTTACAGAGGTTAGGGTCACATATCTGATGTGTATAGAACTAGGATTTTAACTAGAAATTGGCTTCTGTAATACACTATCTAATCTGAGCATGGCTTGTGGGAGCATGATTTTGATTGTTTTTTAAATCTGATGTCTTAAATGTACAAGATGGTTATGCTGAACTGCAGCAGCTGAAAGCAGACGAGGGAAAAGCACATCTTTAATAAAGTCCTTCACTGGGGCAAATGAAGCATTTGGGGCTGTCAATAAATTATTCTGGCATGCAATTCACAACTCAAAAAGAGTACACTAAGAGAACCCCAGCTCCCCTTGGGCACCTAAGTAAATATCTTTATTTCTTACTCTTAATTCTAATTTGAAAGTTTGAAAAAATATAGTGTAACTTCTCAGAAGCCTCTTGCCTTAAGTAATTTCGAAAATGACTCAATTTCTTCTTCATGAAGAAACGACTATCATTTTATGATTATATGTCTTATATCTGATTTGAAATTTTATTTGCTAGTCCCTGTGCATACAATAGCACATACAGAGGGTAGCATAGCATGGCAAACGTGCTAGGAGGTGCTGGGTGTGGGGAGGTTAATGACCAAAAAAGAGACACTATGGTGCTATTTACCATATATGTTAATCTCATTTGTTTTCTTTTCCTTAAATTATTTTTTCCTTGTCTTTCTTGCATTAGCTCTCAGTCCTCCAGGCTGCTATTTCTTATACATGACTTGAATTATTCTACTGAAGAGGGAATGCTTTATCACTTTAAGAAGACTGAATGTTAGAAAAGACCTTCTTTTATTGCCATTTGGATGTACTTATCATTCAATAATTAGCCACCCCTCCAGACAAGGACTTCAAAATGGGAGTTATGATTTGCCAGGGCATTTCACAGATCCAGTCATTAGTGTTCACCCCAGCTGAAAACTACAAGACTAAAAATAATCCAATTAAGTAACAACAGTATATTTTGAAACAGAGCTGAACAGATGGCAAAGTATCCCCCATTCATCATTAATTAATGTTCACTTAGTGCCCACAGAGAACAACTCCAGGTTATTCTTTCGTGAAGATAGAGACAGAACTGCCCCTGCGCTGCAAACTTGTACAGTCTTGTTGGTGGAAATAACCTTATAGGATCCGGAATAGTTTTATGAAGGAAATCACTCCTGGAAATGGGAGCACAACAGACTTCAGTGGATTTTATGACCTTGACAGAGGATTTCAAATATAAAGAGTCTAGAAACTCTGAGTTTTCTTATTTTAGAAGAACTTAAAATTGCAGATATAGCGCTCTCCCGTCTCTACTCAACATGCCAGCGGATCTACTGGATGTTTTTCTCTTCTTTTTAAAAAATGTTAATTATTTTTTGCCATCGCTGCACAGGCTTTTCTCTAGTTGCAGCAAGCGGTGCTCCTCTCTGGTTGTGCTGTACAGGCTTCACACTGCGGTGGCTGCCCTGGTTGCTCAGCGTGGGCTCCAGGAGCACAGGTTTCAGTAGCTGCCCCTTGTGGGCTCTAGAGCACAGGCTTAACAACTGTGGTGCACTGGTTTCATTGCTCCTCGGCATGTGGGATCTTTTCAGACTAGGATCCAAATCCATGTCTCCTGCACTGACAGCCGGATTCTTATCCACTGAACCACCAGGGAAGCCCTTATCTTCTTTTAATATTGCTTCTACATTTTAAATTTGTGGATATTTGATTATATCCTGTAATTATGTTTTTCTTTCTCAACCTCTGTATAACCTTGCCACACATATATGTGGGCAATATTTGAGGTTGGCAAAATGATATTCAAGTATAGTGACCTCTCCTGAGGATTTTTGGACACCGGTGTTTTAGAGGATATCAACTTGGTTCATGTGCTTTGCAGAGTGTTTTGCCATCTTGAAAATATTTTTCTCTGCCATAATAAGTCTAGAGGGTACTCATACCTATTTTGAGGACTTTTGCTCATAAGTATCTTGGAAAGTTGTGGTTTCAGTTGTATTCCCACACCAAAATAAATGAGCTTTCCAAGTTTAAAAAAAAAAATTGTTCCACTGATGCAATACTCATTGAAATGGTTCCAAAAATCTTTTTACTTATTTTAAATAGCGTTCTTTATTATATGCATTTATTTTGTGGATAAAGTGACCACCAAATTCAGAATTCCACTTTTAGACTTATCCAACATCTTTATTTTCTGGTTAAAAGCTTTAAAAATTGTAACCATCTATGGCAGTTCATTGCCCACTCAATAATCATAGATGACCAGTGCAAGTTCGATGCATTAAGCAGGGCACTCAAAACCAGTGCTCTGGGACAACCCAGAGGGATGGTGTGGGGAGGGAGGTGGGAGAGGGGTTCAGGATGGGGAGACACATATACATGTGGCTGATTCATGTCAAAGTATGGCAAAAACCACCACAATATTGTAAAGTCATTAGCCTCCAGTTAAATAAATTAATTAAAAAATAATCATTCTCCTCTCTCCCTTAATGAGCTCCTAATTTGGGGAAATAGCAATGTAGTCAACTAAAATTAAACATTTTCTAGCCCCTATTATAAAATGAGGATAACCAACGATATGTAAGAATGTTGGGAGGTAGTTTTTGAGAATGTCTTTTAAAGAAGTTTTTTCAGCTAGTCCCTGAAGGGAATGCAGGCACTGACTTGCTTTCCAGCAACCATATTGTGACCATGAGGTAAACTTGAAGATGGAAGTCACAGACTAATAAGGTAAATCAGAAATAAACATGGAACTTACATTATGATGACTTTAACAGCCTTGGAGTGTTCATCTCTGATCTTCAAAGATAAACAGATAATACGATAAAATGAATCCCTTGTTTTGCCAAGGCACTCTATTCTTGGGTCAATTCTCTAGCTTAACTGAAACACAGTGTCAGAGCCAAGTGGGTGCTTACAGTGATTTGCAAAGGCCTTAGTGGTTCTGAGTCTGTCTTCCACCCCCACTTCTAACATTTGCTTGACTGTATCCTACCAATCTCTCTAGTGTATACTCTATTACAACGCTATGGCCTGTTTCTTGTATATATCAGGTACACTCCAGCCTCTAGAATTTTGGGCATCCTGTTCACCCTTCCTGGAGTACTGTTGTGTTGCATGTTTGTCCTTCAAGTTCTTTCTCATCCTCCAGGCTGTTACTCAAAAATCTCCTTTCTAGTGCTTCTTCCCTAGTTACCACTTCTGTCACTTCAACATCTTGTCCCCTGACATTTTATATCTCCTTTCCCTTATTTAGTTTTCTTCCTTGTATGATCTAACATATGGTATATTTTGCTTTTATGTTCATTTTATTGCCTGTTTCCCCTTTGACCCATCAGAATGTAAGGTCCAGGTTCAGTTAAATTCAGTCACTCAGTCATGTCCGACTCTTTGAGACCCACGGAATGCAGTATGCTAGGCTTCCCTGTCCACCACCAAATTCTAGAGTTTGCTCAAACTCATGTCCATTGAACTGGTCCATTGAGAAGGAGGAGGATCCCAGATGGGCTGTGAAAATAGGACGTGTCCTGAAATCCTAGAGTGTTTCCTGACCGTGGACTCCGTCTTCACTCTCAGCTGAAAATAGCTTTGACTTTTGTGTCACTTCCAGCTATGTTGTACATGACATTTATGTTCAAGGACTCACAGCATTCTTTAACCATGTGCCATTTGGCCTGATGTAGAAATATGACCTAGCAGAAAATCTCTTGTTTAGTTGCTATGTCACGTCTGACTCTTTTGTGACCCCATGAACTGTAGCCCTCCAGGCTCCTCTGTCAATCGACTTTCCAGGCAAAAATACTGGAGTGGGTTGCCATATACTTATCCAGGGTATCTTCCTGACCCAAGGATTGGACCTGTGTCTCCTGCAATGGCAAGTATATTCTTTGCCACTGAGCCACCACCAGAAAACCTCTAGGGCAAAGTTTATGTGCATGCTCATAATTGTCATGGAGAAGGAAATGGCAATCCACTCCAGTATTCTTGCCTAAAGAATCCTGTGGACAGAGGAGCCTGGTGGGCTGCCATCTTTGGGGTTGCACAGAGTCGGACACGACTGAAGCAACTTAGCATGCATGCACGCATAGGAGAAGGAAACGACAACCAACTTCAGTATTCTTGCCTGGAGAATCCCAGGGACAGAGGAGCCTGGTGGGCTGCTGTCTATGGGGTCACATGGAGTTGGACACAACTGAAGCGACTTAGCAGCAGCAGCAGCAGCAGCAGCATAAATGTCAACTCCTGTGCTGTGGGAGGGGAATTGTTGTCCATTTTTTCTTGATTCTAAGTGTGAGTTTTTCACATTGGTTCTCATTATTCCAGGTTTCCTTTTGTTCATATGCTTCACACAATAGTAAAATAGATTGGGAATTGTATATTTGGGCTCTGGAGTCTTCCATCTGAGATTAAATCCTGGTTTCCAGCACTGTCTAGCTGTGTGACCCTGAAGAGCAAGGCACCAGACCTCCACCTAAGTCAATGCTCTCATCTGTGAGAAAAGGTTGATGCCAGTGTATGCCACACAGGGTTGCTATGACGACTGATGAGATATATGTGAAGTACCTAAAGTGGAATCTAGCATTGAAACATTTCTGTTTAGCCACGATGATGGTTGAGCTTCCCTGATGGCTCAGTGGTGAAGAATCCACCTGCCAGTGTAGGAGATACAGGTTCAGTCCTTGGGTCAAGAAGATCCCCTGGAGAAGGAAATGACAATCCACTCCAATATTCTCACCTGGGAAATTCCATGGACAGAGGAGCCTGGTGGGCTAGAGTTCATGGGGTCACAAAAGAGTTGGACATTACTAAGTGACAATAGTAATGATGGTGGTGGTGGTGGTGATGATGATGTTTAATTCAATAATGCCAAGGAGTTACTGAGAAGAAAATAAAATATATCTCTAATATATGATACAAAGGAATAGAACTAAAAATTCTGAAACTCATGAATAAATGTTTTATGGATATCAAACTATTTACAAGTTTGAAAATAATGATAGTGAAAAATGTCATGCTTTACATTGCTACAGAACAATTTCTAACATTGATTTTGTCTTGCAATTTTCATAATATCCTTGTATATTTAACCATGTAACATACATTTCTATTTCTGTGAATGTTACCTATGGTATTTTATGTGGGTGTGGTTCATCTCTGCTGCATTTACAAGTAAACGATGAAAGGCAATGGGAAATACCTTTAAAAATATTGATGCTAAAAGGGATAGTAATAAATGAGCTTGCTATATTTCTTTATAATAGAATAATCCTAAATTCAAGATGGAACAATTACTTTTAGTCACTGTGGCATTTCAAATGAATCAGGAAAAAAATTTCAGAATTTCTCAGGAAATGATAGATAATACACTAGATGTGACTTGTATCAAACTGAAAATATAAAGGGAGTTTAAATAAAAATCTTATCACGTCAGCCAATATGACCTCACCCACAAAAATAAGTTATAATTTTCAGGGCGATTTAATCAGACACCAAAATTTAAGCTGTCTCATATTATCAAGACTTTACTTGTGGTGAGCCATAATGTCAGCAGCAGTGTTATATGGTACTGTGAAACATGCAAATTTTTTCTCCCCCTCCCTCCAATTTATTTGATATCTCAAGTCAGGCAACTTTGAGCGAAAGTTTGAGGTTAACGTCGCCAGTAACTGACTTGGATGTTCCCTTTCATCCTGGGATCACTCACTCCAACAAAATTGTTAACTTACTTTTGCATCACTCTTTTTTTAAATATATTTTATTTTATTTTTTAACTTTACAATATTGTATTGGTTTTGCCATATATCAACATGAATCTGCCACAGGTATACACATGTTCCCCATCCTGAACCCTCCTCCCTCCCCGTACCATCCCTCTGGGTCGTCCCAGTGCACCAGCCTCTTTAAAATGTGTTAAGTGCTTCATGTGATGAGCCTGGCTTGGTCTTGAAAGGTTGTTGCTGAACCACAAAAGACACCAGGATTCTTGGTCTCTGGAGGAGAAGAATTCAATCCAGGGCCAGAGAAGAGGCTTGATCTCTCAGAGCTTTTGTGCAATAAAGTTTTATTAAAGTATAAAAGAGATAGAGAAAGCTTCTGACATAGACATCAGAAGGGGCCAGAAAGAGTGCCCCCCCTCACTAGTCATTAGTGGATATTATACAGCTACTGCTAAGCTGCTACTGCTAAGTCACTTCAGTCGTGTCCGACTCTGTGCGACCCCATGGACGGCAGCCCACCAGGCTCCTCTGTCCCTGGGATTCTCCAGGCAAGAACACTGGAGTGGGTTGCCATTTCCTTCTCCAATGCATGAAAGTGAAAAGTGAAAGTGAAGTCGCTCAGTCATGTCTGACCCTCAGCGACCCCATGGACTGCAGCCTTCCAGGCTCCTCCATCCATGAGATTTTCCAGGCAAGAGTACTGGAGTGGGGTGCCATTGTCTTCTCAAATAAAATGCCTTAGCAGACAACAATAGTATGACACTTACTTAAAATTTCATGTTCATTTCCTATTTTCCTCATCACAATGTTAACATTTTAATTATGTATTCATTTTAACTGTTTGCATGTGAAAGTACCAACTAATCAATTATTTCAACATTAAGTGTATTTCTTTTGAAGCCATGATAATTTGGTATTTTATAAAAAACAATGGAGACTCCTTTTTTTAGGATGCTTAAGGCAGAATATTTAAGATTCATGCTTGCTGCTTTGCCTGAGCTTCTGCTCCCTTTGAACCAGGTATATAGCTACTAGCAGTCTGTTAATTAAAGAAAGAAAATGTCTCAAAACTCAGAGAATGGCACCAGGCCCCTAACCCACAAAATGCATTTTGAGATAATCTTGGCACCAGGTGAGTCATCCCGGGCCATAAAATGACTGACATGAATCTTGAAGAAAGGCAGATTTCCATACAAATATATAGTTTCCTTAACATAGATTAGGAGAACAATGTATAACATACTGCTTTGTCAAGTGGGTTCTGAGCCTTTAGGTGGAACTGACTTGAAGACAGAGTCTGGGGTAAATACATAGCCCATTAACACAGCTTAAGACAAACATTTCCATAAGAAAAATGCATTGGTAAGCTCAAGGTTTGAGAAAAGTTAAGCTCAGGTGGAACCAGGTGTCATTACAGCAACACAGAATTTTAAGAGAAACCTCTTTTAAAATTTGTATACAGAAGGGGAAAAAATGTAACACTAGTTTGTTTCCTCCTGCCACTTAAGAGAGAGATAAAAAATGTCTGACACTTGTAGCGTATTTCCTCTGTTTGGAGACCCCCTGGCCTTCCTGCCTGTTACCCTCTCGGTCTGCAGAAGCATCCTAGAAGGTAGGCTTGACAAGCTTGTACAGGGCAGCGCAGCTTGGTGGCCAGTGACACAGATGCTAGTTCCGAAGTCTTTGGGTTTGAACCTTCACTTTGTCCTCATTCTTTCGCCATGTGCTCACCAGCAGGTCGTCCAACCCCAGTTTCCTCACCTGTGACAGGAAGGTGGCCACTTTGATAAATGTGAGTTGCTTGGAGCGCCCCCTGGCTGTAGCAGGCATGACGCCAGCCCCTGCTGCCCTTGTTTGACACATGAGCAAAGCCACACTCTGAAAGGTTATGAGCCTTTTCAAAGAACTTCTTTTCCCTCACTTTTGGGAAAGTGAATCCTTCATTGTGAAACAAAGAGAAAGAGGTGGAGGCATGCAGCAAAGAACAATGAAAAATGAGACAACTATGAAGTTTGTCATTTTCAAGAATCATTTAAGAAAAGACTTCTGCCTTGTTTACTTCCAGAATAATTTGATTTCTTAAAATCTTTGGGAGCATATAATCACCAGAGAGCTGGTATTTAAATATTCTAGCAAAAAAAAGGAAGCATATTTTCATTTTCTATCTATGATCAAGAGATTTTCCTTAACAATGGATTATATCTGTGATGACAGTGGCATTTAATACGTTTAGATCCATTTCTAATAGTTTATTCTTCTTTTGCTGGCTACTCATTGATGTTGATCATATAAATGACTCATATATTTATTTCTTAATTTCAATTCAGTTATATACAGAGTGTTATAAACTAAACATTTGTCTTCCTTCAAAGTTCATATGTTGAAATCCTAACCTCCAATGTGATAGCATCAATATTAGGAGGTTGGGCTCTGCCCTCATGAATGGAATTAGAATCCTTAAAATGAGACCTTAGGGAGCCTCCTTCTACCATTGAGAACATAGTGGCTTATGAATCTATGAAGGAACTGGGCTCTCGTCAGACACCAACGACCAGTGCCTTGATGTTGGACTTCCAGTCTCCATAATTGTGAGGAATAAGTATTTATTTACGCTTTTTTTTTAATAGTTGTATTTGTTTATTTAATTTTCTGGCTGGGCTGGGTCTTCACTGCTGCACCTGGGCTTTCTCTCGCTGCAGCAAGCAGGGGCTACGCTAGTTGCAGTGAGTGGGCCTCTCATTATGGTGGCTTCTTTGGTTTTGGAGCACAGACTCTAGACATGCAGGCTTCAGGAGTCACAGCTCATGGGCTCAGTAGCTGTGGTGCCTGGGCTTCATTGCTCTGTGGTTAGTGGAATCTTCCCAGACCAGGGATTGAAATCTCGTTCCTACAGGTGGATTCCTAACCACTGGGAAACCAGGAAAAGTCCAATATTTAAGTCACCTAGTCTGTGATAGCTTGTTATAGCAGCCCAAAGTGACTAGGGCATAGAATGATGAGGTTTCTCCCCCTTTTTTCCCTCAGGTTACTTTGAAATGAAATAGGAGGTATTAGAAAATTTGAAAACTGCTAGTCACCTTTTCTGTAAGCCTTCTAACTAACAAGACACAGGCTGGGCAGTTTATGGTAATAATGATAGCTTTTTGAAATATAATAACAACAAGGGGTAGAGGGCAGCAAGAGAGAAAAAGTGTATGGGGGAAATGATCCAGTTTTATTTAAATGCTCGTCTCAATATCTAAATTCCTTAAAGTTTGATGCAGTTTCTTACCTGTTTCAAATTATGAGTCTGTCTTGGTTAAAATTTTTAGTATTTTTATGTCCCATTACCAACTAATAAATAATGTTTGGATATTATATTCACACACACACATGTGTGCATGCTAAATTGCTTCAGTCTTGTCCAACTCTTTGAGAACCTATGGACTGTAGCTTGCCAGGCTCCTCTGTCTACAGGATTCTCCAGGAATACTGGAGTGGATTGCCATGGCCTCCTCCAGGAAACCTCTCAACCCAGGGATCAAACCTGCATCTCTGTGTCTCATGAATTGGCTTCCCAGGTGGCACTAGTGGTAAGGAAACTGCCTGCCAATGCAGGAGATGAAAGAGACACAGGTCTGGGATCACAGAGTCAGACATGACTGAAGTGACTTAGCACACACACACTTAGAAGAACACATTACATCCAGGCCATTTCATATGATGGTATAAAGAAAAAAACTGTTAACCAATGTAGTTCTAGCCTGTGATCAATCTATAGTAAGTTCCCTCCATATGAATGAGTTCCATTCCAAGAGTGCATTCATAAGTCCAACTTGTTTCTAAGTCCAAAAAAGTTAGCCTTGGTACCCAACTCACACAATTGGCTGTATAGCACTGTATTATAATAGGTTTATAATGCATTTCACACAAATAATACTTAAAAAACAAGCCTCAAAAGTAAAGAAAACATTTTTAATCATGCAGTAGAATACCTTGGAAAGTACAGGAGTACAGTATAACAGCTGGCATACAAGGGCTGGCATAGAATGAACAGGCAAGAAAAGTCACTGACTGGAGGAGGGAGAGGAGGTGGGAGATGGTAGAGCTGAAGGATGTTCAGCAATGGGAGATGGAGGGCAAGCTGCAATGTCACTCATGCCTGATGGTTGATGGCACAGGCTCTGGTTCTTTGCTGGAGCCATGTGCACATTTTCATCTTTGAAAGTTCACAGCTTGAAGGTTTGTATGTTGGGGACTTCCTGTACTAACCACAATCAGTCTTCTGCATCTAACCATCTAATCAACCACCTACTTAGCTTTTCTCCTTGGATATCTCAAAGACACTGAAAAACTCTCATTTGACCCCCTGATTTTGTCCAGTGTCTTGTCAGATGCTCTCCTATTTGTACTTACTTTAAAATTTCACCTTTTAATATACTTATTTGCTTAATATTTGATTGTGTCATGGGATAACAGCAGAGATAATGACCATTTTTGCTCAGTACTGTGTCCCACCTATGTACCAGAAACAAAAGAAGAAAGGAAGGCAGGCAGAAAGCACAAGAAAACTCCAGTCTACTGCTGAAGCTTCAAAGGCTGTTAGTCCCCTTAGCTGTATCATTTGATGTTTCTTTGTAGACTGCACTAATATTTCCAAACAAAATTGCTTTTAAAATTTAACACCAAGAGCAATTTCCATCTCAAAATTGTGCCAGTTATTGAAAATGTCTTCGGTGGTGTTACAAATAGTCTTGAAGCTTCCCTAAATGTGCCAGGCATCAGTAATGGGTGTCTGTGATTGTCTCCTAAAAATTACTTATCTAGTTATCTCTAAACAAAGAAAAAAAAAAAAGCCCAGAGAAGTAATCATCATGCTGTGTGTAAAATAAGTGCAGCAAATAGCTCCATAAAATAATATTTTTTAAAAGAGTCTTTTTTGTTTTGTTTAATGTCCCAGAACCTTCCAACTGGAAATTAAAGTTGGTTAAAATTACTTCGGGACCAAACCAAGATGCAGGAAAAAGAAAATAGGGCGCATTTACATTCTAAACTATAAAGCATGCATAGAAATGAAAATCCCCTTCTGGTCTAGGATGAGACTGGGTCCTCCCAAGGGTGCCCTCAAATGGAAGGCTTATCCAGGTCTGTTGCAAACAAATCTTCTAATTGCCACTGTGCAGAGTATCCAAAAACATATATTGTGAAGGTTTTCTTCTAAATCTTGAGATCTCTGATAGCAGGCAAATTTCCCCACTTTTCTTAAAGATATATCCCTCTACTCCAGTATATTCAATCATGCTGGTGTTTGTTCTGCTTACAAGATCTTAAAGGTATCTTCTTCAGCGGGGTCTCTCACACTTTGAGTGGAGTGCTCTTTAAAAATCAGGTTAAAAATTCTTTACCCCCTAGAGAGTTTAATCTCAGTAATTCTAGAGTGAGGCTTGTGGGTAGGGAGTCAAGAATTTGTCCTTCTTTTATTTTTAACTGATGAATTTCTCCAGGAGAATCTAATATGGAAAACATAGCATTTTGGTCCATAGCTGTTGACAGAAGTTATATATAAGCTTAGTTGCTCAGTTGTGTCCGACTCTATACTGGTGTGGTGATGCTTGGAAAGAACATCTTAGTTTTATGTTCATGTCGGTCTTATTGTGGTCAGGAAATACTCAGGGTCGTACACAGGCACTGAGGTGACAAATGCTTTCCGCAGTGGTCTTAGCTTGGGAGGCATTCCGGAAGGTTACTCTGATTGCGCCCCTGGTGGCTTCAGAGGCAAGCAAGGTTAAGGGTGAAGAGCTGGACGTCAAGTAGGGATGCTGTCAGGTCTACCCCTGGTACATCCCCACCCCATCTCAGTGGTAGAACCAGGAGGGACGCGGACGGCGCCTCCGTCAGTAAGGGACAGACTAAGTCTGACCAGGAAGGAAAAGCTTTTGGTGTAAAGTCTGTCTACACCCCCACCTAGAGCAGGGAGGGACGCCTCTGGTAGAAAAATGGTGCTGGTCGCTTTTTTTCTCTCTTACAGATGGGAGCCTCACTCCTTTGAACTGTATCCTGAAAAACTGGGGTAGATTTGATCCCCAGGGCTTAAAGAAGACACACCTGATCTTCCTATGTGATACTGCATGGCCAAGGTATCCATTGGAGGATGGTGAACGGTGGCCAGTTGGAGGGTCTCGTAAGTATAATACTGCTCTACAGTTAGACGGGTTCTGTGAGGAACAAGGGAAATGGGTAGAACTATGGAGTCTCACAGAGTCAGACACAACTTAAGTGACTTAGCAGCAGCAGTAGCAGCATATGTGTTGCCCTTTTTCTCTCTGAGAAATATGCCAGACTTGTGTCCTAAGGGTATAGATTTGGGCGTGAAACCTTCAGCTCCCTCCTGTCTTCCTACTTGGCCCCTGTACCTGGGGCTCCAAGCTGAGCAAACTGAAAGCCAGAGAACCCCCCTCAGAAGGGTTGCCTTGGTCTCAGTGGAAATCCAAACTGGGATTCAAACTGCTCACGTGGAGGTCCAAACAACTCCTGTCTCAGAACGTCCTCAGACTACTCTGGTTTCAGTAGAAACTCAGACCGTCGAAGTAAGAGATGAGATGGAGGACAGGAGACAAAGAGAAAAAGAAAAACAGTTTTCTCCAATCTATCCCTGGGATCATATGCACAGAGCAGCCAGAGAGACTGAGGAACAGCCACACAAGCTGTTACCTCTTTATGAAACACCCACCAGGAAAAATAATCAGTCTGTGAGAGTTAATAAGCCTTTTTCTTATCAAGAAATACAAAGAATCAAGGAGGATCTGGGAGACTATTTAGAGGACCCAGAAAAATATATTAGAGCTTTTAAAGGTGTTACTCTGCTTTATGACCTCTGGAGAAGGCAATGGCACCCCACTCCAGTACTCTTGCCTGGAAAATCCCATGGATGGAGGAGCCTGGAAGGCTGCAGTCCATGGGGTCGCTGAGGGTCGGACACGACTGAGCGACTTCACTTTGCAACCGCATGGACTGCAGCCTGCCAGGCTCCTCTGTCCCTGGGATTCTCCAGGCAAGAATATTGGAGTGGGTTGTCATTTCCTTCTGACTGGTTGAACCTTTGTAAAAATCCAGGTGACAAGGGGGAGATGTGGAAATGCAGTTTTGAGAAAGAGAGGGAAATGGATCTGAAAGCAGAAGAAACATGACAGGCACAGTTTCTGCACAAGGACAATCACATAATGTATGGAGCCTCTCTTTCCTATCCAAGCAATAGCTACTCACTAAATCAAGGAACCTGATGATGTGCCATTACATGATAGAGGAGAGACTAAAGCTGAAAAGAAACTGAGATGAAGCCAGAGGTTAAAAATCTGTGTTTAAATAATGACTCACTCCTTTGTTCTGTCCAACAAAGACCTATATCCTTCTCTGTCTTATAGCTGCTATTTCCTTTTGCCTGTGACCCTCTCAGCATCCTACAGTAAGATGAATGGGATTAGGAACTGTGGGAAGGGAAAGTGTGGTGACAGCTAACTTCTGGAGGTGAATGTGGGGCAAAGCAGGAAAGAGCAGACTACTCTCATGGGGAACTGAGGCAGAATGTGTGTACCCATGTCTTTTTCTCTAGCACAGTCTCCCTGCAACAGACCTATGAAAAGGGACCTAACAATTGCATGAATCCCAGTGAGCCACAGACACCAGAGTGGTCCCCTAAAGATGTTTATGTTGGAGCCTATAAATGGAAGGTGGGACCAGATGCATTTGGATAATGCAGACCCCAAAAAGGGTTTTGAAAAGCTGTCACACATACAGCAATTGTATTTTATGCAATTCACTCTTTTTGACCCAATGTAATGGTGCAGTACCAGTCAGTGTTGGATGCTAATGTCTCATCAATCTTTCTGCTCCCTTTCTATCTTCAACTCATTTCAACTTGGCATCAGTCAATCCTTCTCCAGAAAAAGCCCTCTCAGCATGATCAGCTGTCTAATCCAATGGTAACTTTTCTCCTTGAAATTTCCTAACGTTTATCCGAGATAATTTTTGGCTTTTCCTCCTAATTTTGGACTGCTTTTTCTTGTTTCTTTTCTAGTTTCCTTTGCATCCTAAATACCTGTGGTCCCTGGGACTCCAAAACTGGGCTTTGTATCTCCTTTAAATCTACCCCCTTACTCCCTGACCTCCTCATGCCTGCATTTAACTATAAGCTGTGCCTTCTTGCCTCTCACATCTTTTTGAGACTGCATGTATCTCTTGAACTTTGGGTTTAATTTTTCATCTGTGTCCAGATCATCTCTACCTGAATGTCTTACCTCAAATCCAGCAAGTCCCAAACCAAACTGATTACTTTCCCTCCTCAAACCAATTCCTTTCTCAGTGAGCAGAAACTTGTTAGCTAGAAAGTCTATTAGTATCTTTGACCTGCTTCAGGTGAAATTAGCCACCGTCACCTCTGCTTCTGAAACATGAAATATACTACTCTCATAATATCTTCTGCAGTGAATTCTAACTTGTCTCCTCATTTATTGGACTGTGAGTTCAGCAAAAGCAGAAGGGACAATATCTTATTTATCTCTGAACCCTCAGGGCTCAACTCACTCCTGATTCTCATCATCCCTTTCCTTCTCATATATCCTGATCACCCTCCAAAAGAAATTATGTGATCTGTACAAAGAACTACTTGCTTGGAGAATTCGTGTTATCTTTCATTTTCTTAGCTGTGTTTGGAGAACTTGCTTATATTTGCTAATTCATTTTTGAGAGTTTGGACATAATTATTTTGTTTCTAGCTGCCTGAGGATATGAATTCAGCCACTTGAGAAATGTGCAGGTTGTGAGCCACAAGAAATCAATTTGTCTAGACCATGAAGTTCATTGTAATGGGAATTTTACTTGTCACCTAATATTTATTTTTACAATGCGGATGAAGAGGATAAGTAATAAGTGTTGACAAATATTTGGATATTCATCCCAGAGTTTCATAGACCATTGATATTAACCATATCACATATTTTTCTAGAGTAATGTTTTTATTATCACTATTTGGAGTCTTGAAGGAGGGTAGCTAACTATAAAAATTGTGAAGAATACATTCTTAATTTAAAATTGATGAGCTTGTACATATCTCAATATTTAGTCAAGGACCTAACACATTTAATTTGAACTTATTTATATTTTAAATCTATATCATAAATGAATGAAATAATTAAAAAATCAAGTTTAGATGAAACTTCTTAAATTCAGCCCTAACCTTAGTGTCTTAGGAAACAGAATCTGAGGCAGAGATTTAAAGTACAAATGTATTATTTGGGAGATGCAACTCTAAGGCAGTAAGAGTGAGGAAAAGGGTAGGCAAAAGTGTGCAAGGATGCTTTATGAAACCAGTGACTCCATCCCAAAGGGCTGGGCAAAGACACTGCTGGGCACCCTGGTGCATCTCTTCAGCACAGGGGAAGACAAAGAAGTCATATTAACAGAGCAGTCCATGGAGGGGTGGGGGTTTGGCTCCCTCCTGTCTCATGTTGACCATCACTCAGAGTTCAGTCCACAAAGAGCTAAGTTCTCGGTTCTTTGTTCATTGTTGTTCAGTTGCTCAGTCATGTCTGACTCTTTGCAATCCCCATGGACTACAGCATGCCAGCCTTCCTTGTCCTTCACCAACTCCTGGAGCTTGTTCAAACTCATGTCCATTGAGTCAGAGATGCCATCCAACCATCTCATCCTCTGCTGTCCCATTCTCCTACTGCCCTCAATCTTTCTCAGCATCAGGGTCTTTCCCAATGAGTTGTCTCTTCACATCAGGTGGCCAAAGTATTGGAGCTTCAGCATTAATCCTTCCAATGAATATTCAGAGTTGATTTCCCTGTACTTTGTGTGTGTTAGATGCACAGTCACATTTGGCTGTTTGCAACCCCATGTACTGTAACCTGCCAGGCTCTTCTGTCCACGGAATTCTCCAGGAATTCTCCACTCCATACTGGAATGGGTAACCATTCCCTTTTCCAGGGAACCTTCCTGACCCAGGGATTAAACCTGGGTCTCTGTACTTTGGGGTTACATTAATCAGTTCTGCCTGTGGTCACTAAGAATGTCAAATTCCATCCTTTAAGGCTGCATTCTTTATATTTCCCTGCTTTCTACAACTTACATATCATCAGTGGACTAACCTAAGCTTTGCTGTTTGAATTTTGAAAGCAGAGGCAGGAGCTACACACTCTAACCAAGGCTGGTGGTCCAGACTGCTGGTGGTGATAAACCTTGAAGGATCAGTTGGCTCCAAGCAGGGGTCAGGAGGCAGGAGATATACATATAATGAGAAAATGCATAGCATTTGTGTCTAATAGAGTTGATGACTCTAAACTCTCCTCTTGAAGTTTACAGAGAGGGAAGGGGAGAAGAAGGCTTCCACATGAACAAGCTGCTGTAAGTCAGCACAGATTTTTTTTAATTGAGATAATTTACACATAATATTTATGTTTTCATTGTACAACATGACGATTTGCTGTATGCATATATTGTGAAATAATCACTGCAGCAAGCCGATATCCATCGCCACACGTAATTACAAAATTATTATTTGGGTCATGAGGACTTTGAAGACCTCTCTTAGTAGCTTTCAAATATCCAGTTTATTAACCATAGGCACCACTTTCACATATATTTGACCTGGAAGAAAGCACTGAGAGATAAAAGGGTACTGAAGAATCTGTTTGGGGGCAGGAATAGAGATGCAGACATAGAGAGCAGACTTGGGGACACAGGGCCGGGGGAGGAAAGGGTGGGACAAACTGGGAGAGCGCCTCTGGCATATACAAACCACCGTGTGTGAAATAGGCAGCTAGTGGGAAGCTGGCGTATAGCACAGCGACCTCAGCTCGGTGCTCTGTGATGACTTGAGGGGTGGGATGGGGAGTGGCAGGGAGACATGAGAGGCAGGGGATATATGTATACATAAGGTTGATTCATGTTGCACAGCAGAAACTAATGCGACCTTATAAAGTAATTATACTGCGATTAAAAAAAATAAAGAGAAAGTGTCCTCACAATTGAAAAAAATCCTGATGCTAGACTTGGAGAAGTCTGGGCTATCCTTTGGTGGGAGATGACTCCATTAAACCCCTCTGTGACTCTTCTGATGAAATTTTCTGGTCTGCTTTCCCTTTTATAATGTGTTTTAAGAAAATCCTGGTACCTTGTTACAGGCTTTTCCTATAATAAACACAGGAAACTGGAAAAGTTAGGAAACTACAGTTTTTCAAGAATCAAAGTTTTGCATGGAGGAACATTTTTTTCTGAGAACTTCTGACTCTGCTACTTACCTGAATTTGCAGCATTATTTTCAGAGATATGTATGTCCTGACCTCAGCTGCGTATCAGATACTGTTTTTCTCTGGTTGGAGAACAGAATCCAGAGGATGTTTTGTTTCCATTGGTTGTATTCAGAATAACCAGAGTGTGCATGACTCTCCACATGGCCACATGCAGTCCACTGGTTCCTATGGTGCTATCAGGAGCAAACACTCCAAGCTTTGGCTACAACCACTTGTCCAGCTCAGTTCTCCACGCTTGAACCTTGGATACTGACCCCAGGTGTCAGTGTCAAGCTGAGTCAGGGGTTGGCATGGAATGCTTCTGCTGAGGTTATTATTGGATGACCTTAGTATCATTTTGAGATTCCTTACACAATGCCCAGGTATCTTTTCCCTCTTAAGTTGATTCATTCAATCCCCAACATGGCTTTCCTGTTGGCTCAGAGGTAAAGAATCTGCCTGCCAATACAGGAGACGTGAGTTTGATCCCTGGGCCAGGAAGATCCCCTGGAGAAGGGAATGGCAACTCCCTCTAGTATTCTTGCCTAGAGAATCCTGTGGGCAGAGGAGCCTGGCAGGCTGCAGACCATGGGGTTGTAGAGTCGGATAGGACTTAGCGACTAAACAACAATAACATTACAATGAGCCTCTTTTAATAGCTGACTATCTTTGGGTTTTCCTCTGAATTGTACTTCTGTTCTTTGACTGGCAGAAGTGGTATGTAGACTTGAGTCTACCACTAGGCTGGGAGTCCTTCATTCTGCTGGGTGACTTACTTCCCTCATTGGCTACCTTTGATTAGTTCCTGCACTGTTGCTGTCTTTCAGCAGTTGTCTTCTGAAATGTCACACCTGAAATTCCAGGAGATCATTTGTGAACCACAGCAATTGTCTGGAGTTGGTTGATGGACATCCTTTGGCATTCCAGACTACTTAGAAATAGCCAATAAATGAGAGTTATTTTTACTTCCCTCCTATATAAAAGCCTTCTCACTAGTGGCCTAAGCCATACGGCTTGAATTTTGAGATGCACATCTTATTGTTTTTAGCTGTTAATGGGGAATAATATTTTTTCAATATCTGGCTGATAAAGGAGGCAGCTTGATACAGCAGCTTTCTTAATTTTCTTCCTGAAAGGATAGACTAACTCTATTAATTTTTGTCCAGTTTGACAGAAATCAATGAAACCTACCACTAGAAATTCACATTTCACCCAACAATGAAGAGGCAAATATTAATAAATAAAAGTCTATTCAATTCTGCAAGTGCTTTGCAAGTTCTGTCTTGAAAGAAAAATAAAGATAGGATGGCTTTGATGATTTAAAGCTCATTAGGATGTTTCAGTACAGGTTACTTCATGCTTTTATTATGGAGATTTCAGTTTTCTCTCTAGTGAATAGCTGACATTTCCTCATACCCTTAGCTTTTGTAAAAGAGTAAGTGGTTTCATTTTATTGGACATTCCCTAATATTAGTCTACCTTTTGGCAAATTCTTTGCAAAATACTGTGAGGGAAATGAAAATTTGCTATTTGCCTTATAGGGATAATATTCCAGTGTGGGAGAGAAAAATGTGTATGATGTAAAAATGACTTGTGCCATTGTTTGATCAGGCTAGTTTGCCTTTTTTAGGTTTTACATATAAGTGATATTATGCAGTATTTGTATTTTTGGTCTGACTTTTTCACTTCACTAATGCCCTGAAGTTTCATCTATCAACATCATCCATGTTATTGCAAATAAGAGGATACCATTCTTTATAATGGCTGAATAATATTTCTTTATCTATCTATCTATCTATTGACCAATCTCACATCTTTATTCCTTCATCGTTTTGGGCACCTACCTTCTTTCTGTATCCTGACCATTGTGAACAATACTGAAATAAACATGGGCATGTAGATACCTATTTGAGATACTGTTTTCATTTCTTTTTGATATACAGGCAGAAGTGGGATTGTTAGAACATGTATTGCCGTAAGTTTAGATATAAAAAGATTCTCCACTGATTGTCACTCACCTGGCTAATGTTGTAGAGTAAAAGAGTAAAACACTTTCTTGATTGGAAGCCAAGTACTTTCAGAACTATCTCACAAGATAGTCATATACTTGAAAAGTAGAAGTTATGATGAGTGAATGAATGGCAGTATGTAATTCCTAGCTTTCTATTGAAACTGAGTTTGAAAGCTTGCCTAGGTTCTTGGATGTTGGAAGCCCCTTTTTAGTTCCATTCCTTTTCCTAGTCTTGCAAAATGCACTCATGCCTTCACAAGCAGACTTTACTATGTAGTTTTGTTATTCATTCAGTTTTACTAACGTTATTTATCTCTATGAGAAATAAACTGTCTATGGGGGATTATTCAGGATCTTCTTTCAACACACAGTACTCAAAGCACAGTTTGGCCTTCATTGGGCGCACCCTTATTATGTTTACTTTGTTTCTATTCTTGGCTTTATTGTCAGTTCCCCATATCTGCATTTCTTGCTTCATTTTTGGTTCTTGGATCCATGGTAGAGTGCCTTCTGTTCATCTCTTGGATTAATACAAAAACACATCTTGAGGTTTTCCCCTCCTACCCAAAGAATCTGTGCTAGTGGATACTACAATGAAATTGATAAAGGGTAAGAATAACTAATTAAGTGAAAGTTTAAATCTTCCTAGAGATACAGCACCTGTAGCAGCACCCTGAGCTGGTTCAGGAGCAGGCAGTGTCCAGCAGGGAGCTGGTTAAATCACTGACAGCTCTACATACTGTGAAGCCAGGCTTCCAGATGGGAGTCAGAACCAACTGGTATTTCCAGGAATCGCATGAAATTATAAATTGAAAAGGAAATCAGAAGACAATTTACAAATTTCTAGTGGGTAACACTGTTGCTGGCATTCATTGTATATACATAGCTAGGGGCCAAGTGAACTGGTTAGATATTTTTTGTGTGAAAATAATTATTGGGATGTTAAGACACGTTTTGACTTTTGATGGTGGGGCCTCTGAGTGGCTAGGGTTATGGATAGTTTTCTTCTCGTTAATCTGCATATTCTGTGATGAGAATGCATTGTTCTTATGACAAGGGAAAGTAACATTTTCAATTACAAATAAAAGCAGTTGGAAAGTTTAACTGAAAATATAATTTTAGGGGGCTTCCCTGGTGGCTCAGTGGGGAAGAATCCGCCTACCAGTGCAGAAGACACGGGTTTGATCCCTGGTCTGGAAAGATCCCACGTGCTCCTGGTCAGCTAAGCCTGTGTGCCACCACTGTTGAGCCTGTGGTCGTGAGCCCGGGAGCACCAATTACGGAAGCTAGGGCACCCTAGAGACCCAGCTCCCCAACAAGAGAAGTCACCGCAACGAGAAGCTCACACACTGCCATGAAGAGTAGCCCTCAAACGCTGACACCAGAGAAAAGCCCGCACAGCAACGAAGACCCAACACAATAAAAAATAGATAAATAAAAACCTAAGAAACTATATGACATAATTTTTTGGCCAGTTATGCCTCTTATTTTCTACAAACTTTGTATTCTTTTTTAGATTGCGTGAATTGGAGAAAATTTTCTTTTCCTAAAACATTTGTTTATGCTAATACAATTTGTCTTTTCAGGTGGCTTATTATAATGCTTAACAACTAAGGTGTTTCTAACACAAACCTCACAGAAAAGGAATAAAAAATGATTGGAGTAGAAAATAAGGTTCTATACATGGCATGAAGCATTAGAGAACTTCCCTGTGAAGCCCTAAAAATGTACCAATGTATGTAACACAAGTTGTTAGGGAATATACATTTGCTATAAAGCTATCATTTTGAACTATTCGCTTGACCTATTTAATTTTGTCCAACTCTCTCTCTCTCATTTTTTTTAACCAAATTAAATGCCACAAATAGAGCCTGTGCTAATTTTTGTTGACTTCAGTTCAGTTCAGTTCAGTCACTCAGTCGTGTCTGACTCTTTGCGACCCCATGAATTGCAGCACGCCAGGCCTCCCTGTCCATCACCAACTCCCAGAGTTCACTCAGACTCACGTCCATCGAGTCAGTTATGCCATCCAGCCATCTCATCCTCTGTCGTCCCCTTGTCCTCCTGCCCCCAATCCCTCCCAGCATCAGAGTTTTTTCCATTGAGTCAACTCTTCGCATCAGGTGGCCAAAGTACTGGAGTTTCAACTTTAGCATCATTCCCTTCAAAGAACACCCAGAGCTGATCTTCAGGATGGACTGGTTGGATCTCCTTGCATTCCAAGGGACTCTCAAAAGTATTCTCCAACACCACAGTTCAAAAGCATCAATTTTTTGGTGCTCAGCTTTCTTCACAGTCCAACTCTCACATCCATACATGACCACTGGAAAAACCATAGCCTTGACTAGATGGACCTTTGCTGGCAAAGTAATGTCTCTGATTTTCAATATGCTATCTAGGTTGGTCATAACTTTTCTTCCAAGGAGTAAGTGTCTTTTAATTTCATGGTTGCAGTCACCATCTGCAGTGATTTTGGAGCCCCCCAAAATAAAGTCTGACATTGTTTCCACTGTTTCCCCATCTATTTCCCATGAAGTGATGGGATCAGATGCCATGATCTTCGTTTTCTGAATGTTGAGCTTTAAGCCAACTTTTTCACTCTCCTCTTTCACTTTCATCAAGAGGCTTTTTAGTTCCTCTTCACTTTCTGCCATAAGGGTGGTGTCATCTGCATATCTGAGGTTATTGATATTTTTCCCGGCAATCTTTATTCCAGCTTGTGCTTCTTCCAGCCCAGTGTTTCTCATGATGTACTCTGCATAGAAGTTAAATAAGCAGGGTGACAATATACAGCCTTGATGTACTCCTTTTCCTATTTGGAACCAGTCTGTTGTTCCATGTTGACTTCAGGTACTAGCAACTCATCTTTAAATTTTTTATTAAAAGAAAAACCAAGCTCTGTTAAATGATGGGACCTCTTTTAATCAAGGGTATGGTGGGTTTTGCAGCATCATTTCTTTGGTCACTTTTTAAGGAAGTAATATCCTTTCCAAGTTTTACTTTCTACTTTCTTCCTCCTCTTCCTCTCTTGCAGTCTCCTCCCCTCCCCTTTTCTTTCCCTGTCTCCAGGCTCTATGGCTCTATTTCCACCTTTTTCCTCTTCCTCCTTCCCTTCCTCTCATCTTCTCTTTATTTAAAAAAAAAGCACACACACATTTATTTATTTATTCAAACAATAAATTTTGTTTTACATTTTAGTTCCACTCTATGGCATGCAGCAATCTTAGTTTCCTGACCAGAGATTGAAAGTTTATTGGGAGCATGGAGCCTTAATCACTGGATCACCAAGAAAACCCCTCATCTCTTCTCTTTACTTCTCTCTTCTCCTTTCCGCCCTTCCTTTCTCTGCCCTCCTCCATTCTCTTAATCTTTATTCTCTTCTCCTTTCATTAAAAAAGATTAAAAAAAAAACAAATGAAAAGAAAGATGTACTAATTAGAGATTTTTTCCTGTTCCCCAGGAATTAGTGGAAAGATGGATTCAGTGACATCTTAGGGGATATTCTTAACCATTTAACTCTATCCTAAATTTCATCCCTGTGACAGAGACTGACGAGGAATAGGCTCGACAGAGAACAGGCTCGTTGTTGTGTTTTCTCTTATTTCACCAAGTTAATTGAACCAGGGTTAGTTAGCATATTAAAAAGCCAAGACATTACTTTGCCAACAAAGGTCCATCTAGTCAAGGCTATGGTTTTTCCAGTGGTCATGTATGGATGAGAGAGTTAGACTGTGAAGAAAGCCGAGTGCTGAAGAATTGATGCTTTTGAACTATGGTGTTGGAGAAGACTCTTGAGAGTCCCTTGGACTGCAAGGAGATCCAACCAGTCCATTCTGAAGGAGATCAGTCCTGGGTGTTCTTTGGAAGGACTCATGCTAAAGCTGAAACTCTAATACTTTGGCCACCTCATGCGAAGAGTTGACTCATTGGAAAAGACCCTGATGCTGGGAGGGATTGGGGGCAGGAGGACAAGGGGATGATAGAGGATGAGATGACTGGATGGCATCACTGACTTGATGAACATGAGTTTGGGTGAACTCCAGGAGTTGGTGATGGACAGGGAGGCCTGGCGTGCTGTTATTCATGGGGTCGCAAAGAGTTGGACACGACTGAGTGAATGAACTGAACTGAACTGAATTGAACCAGGTTAATTGAACCATTATGTTAAAAAGTCAATACATGGCTCTAACCGTACTTAATCATGTGTTAAGGATGAATGACTTTGGTGTCCTGTAAGTTAAAATCTTCATGCCTTTATAGTTTACATAAAATAATGAGATAAATGCCAGGGTGATAAGGTTAATACAGGTTAATTATTATAGGTCAGTCCAGCTCTGATTTATTTATTTAACCCAGAAAGAACCTTAAAACAATTGAATTTGCACTGCAATTTTTATTTTTTGGTTTTATCAGATTTATTTTAGAGAGATAAAAGCCTTGCAAATACAGTTAAAGACTCCTTTGTTCCCTTTCACAATCCCATCCTCCTTTCTACCCCCAGATTGATTGCACTAAAGAAGATCCCTCTCATTTCTTTCTCTCATCAAAGACTACCTTCAATTATTCTAGGTTAACATGGGCCAGGGCCCTGGGAACTAAGTACCCCCTAAGTGCTTAGGTATAGGGGAAAATGAGGGAGATGATTCTGCCTCTGTTGATTTTCCCAGAGCTACATAGAATGTATACAAATTACTAAGGAGAAAAATGTTCTTGCGTCTCACCCATTATGCCTCATAACCCTAACCATTCTGTCACCATTGTAAGTTTACACCTTCTATATCATCTGTCAGGGTCAGAATTCTTTCCCTTAACTGCTTTGCACACCCCTTAACCTGGCCCTATCTCATGCCCTTCCCCCATTCCCAAACTCTCCCACTGTGATCTCTTGCACAGCCTCTTTCTGAAATGTTTCCTTCATCCTTTTTCTCCAGACTGGATGCTGGCTTTCCTCCAAGGATACCCTCTGAAGAGAAGGCTGTATTTGCTCTGAGCATCCTAGGCACCTCAGGATCTCATGGAGGGATCATTGTCTTCACTTCCCATTGTGTGAAACACACAATATTTTGACCCTGTATGTTTCTGTCTAGCTCTCAGAAGCTGGTTCATCAGAAAATGCTAGTGTTAATGAGGCAAATATTTCAAAGATTGGAAACAGGTGAAAAAAGTCCAAAATATAAAAATCTTCCATAAAGCTTTATTTTTTAACTAAGCATGGTGCAATATGAGTGCATCATGCTGAACATAAATGATGCTTTGGACTCATTTTTCAATATACCTAGGGAAATTATCTTTACAGCAGAATGCATAGTTTGGGATGCTTTGGCATAAAAATGGACAGATGACATATGAATGGAATCTAACAAGCATCACCTCTGCTCTTTTTCTATACTTGGGTCTAAAGAAAGCAGCATAGTATTAATAATGCAAAACTCAATGGAAATGTAGATGACATTTTAGAATTTCATCAAGTCTTGTTACTGTGAATGTAATGTCTCAAAACATATCTACAATCACTTGATTTTTTTTCTTTTTTTAATTTCTGGTAAATAATGCCAAATGTCAAGTGAAAAAGATGAAGACATGGAATAAGTATCCTGAGTTGTGAATCTTGAGTTCTGGGTCTCTCGTATGCTAGTTGGAATTGTCATTCACTTCTGCTGGAATATGTATCCTAACAGATATTCCAATCCTAATAATTCATGAAATGATACAACCAGAGTTACTGAACCCCTGTGGGTGAGCCAACGGAATGTTATATTAGATCAAACTGTGCTTGGAGTATTCACTGCCAAAACTGTTGGTTGTCTTGATGTCTTATGGTCATGAGGGGTTTCCCTTCAGAATATCAAACCCCTATGTCAACCAACAACTCATATTTCAGAAAATGTCAACCTTATTTTGGCCTTTGTATCTAAGACACCTTAAATATTTTTGCACCTCCCCCAAGACTGTGCTGGGAATTTTGTGACAGTTACGGGGAGTCTTTGTGGTCCCATCAGTGGGTGGAGTGGGTGGCAGCAGTTGTTTGCAGAGTCAGAATGGTCCATAGAAAACAGAACAAGCTTGGAGTCCCCAGGCAGGGATTTCAACTCTGCTTTCAGTCTTTTGGGCTTCCCTGGTGGCTCAGCTGGTCAGGAATCTGCCTGCAATGCAGGAGACCCTGGTTTGATTCCTGGGTCAGAAAGATATGCTAGAGGAGGGATACGCTACCCACTCCTATATTCTTGGGATTCCCTGGTGGCTCAGCTGGTAAAGAATCTGCCTGTAGTGTGGGAGACCTGGGTTTGATTCCTGAGTTGGGAAGATCCCCTGGAGAAGGGAACAGCTACCCACTCCAGTATTCTGGCCTGGAGAATTCCATGGACTATATAGTCCATAGGGTGGAAAAGAGTTGGACATGACTGAGTGATTTTCACTTCACTTTCAATCTTTAGCCCATGCCACAGAAGGTTTCTTGTAACTACTAAGTGAGGGATCTTTAAAGATATTAGATAAATAATTCCAAAGAAAATTTCCAGATGAAGAAGAAAGTGCTTAAAGGTCTTGCATGGGTCTTTCTTGCAGAAGGAAATGGCAACCCACTCCGGTACTCTTGCCTGGGAAATCCCATGGACAAAGGAACCTGGCAGGCTACAGTCTATGGGGTTGCAAAGAGTCAGAAATGACTGAACGACTGAGTACATGGGACTTTCCTGTGAGACAAATGTAAAAGAACTGACCTGGAGTCATTTTATGTTTTTCCTGAGATGACCTCCTTGAAGGGTGATGGGACTCCAATGGAAGAAGCATTTCTATGGAGCAAATCAGCAGAAACCAACCTAGAGAGTCAAAAGACACCCAGAGGAAAACTGTATCTCCTGAGGCTTAGGTGTTGTCAGAGAGTCCACAAAGGTACCCACTAGAGATGGAGTCAGCTTTCTCACATGCAGGGAGCCAACATAAACCAGGTCAGCAGCTCGGGAGTCTCTGTGCCCTTCCCGCCTCTGCCTCCCTGCATCTGATCGAGAGAAAACCAAGAGGTGGGCATGGTCGGGCTGGACAGGTCAGGGAGGAGGTGAAACAGCAACCAGGAAAAAGACTGAGGTTTCCTCCTACATTTCCTGCTTGGGGAAGTCATCAGATAAACTGAAATATAACACTGTAACTTAGCGCAGTGTCCCGGAAATGTGCTCAGAACACTTGTATTAGTCTATGGTTGGGCAATATCACCTAACACAAAGCCTTTTTACAAAGGCTATGTTTGCACACATATTAACACAAAGCCTATATTTACACACATATATAAACATTTAAATATATGTTATATATATGTTTAAATATATGTTATATATATTTAAATGCTTTTAATTGTGGTAAAATCATATAATATAAAGCACACTATTTTAACTTTATTTAACTGTGTAGTTCAGTGACACTAAGTACATTCACAATGTCTGGGGACTCTTGTCATCATCCATCTCCTGAATTTTTCACCTTCCTAAACTGAGACCTGGGTGTGATCCCTGGGTTGGGAAGATCCCCTGGAGAAGGAAATGGCAACCCACTCCAGGATCCTCATCTGGGAAATCCCATGAACAGAAGAGCCTGGTGGGTTATGGTCCATGGGGTTGCAAAAAAGTCAGACACAGCTTTGTGAGTACACAACCAAAACTGCAACTCCATCCCCATTAACCACTAATCCCCCATTCTCCCCTACCTGCCATGATGCTGACATCTACCAATGTACTTCCTGACTATGAATTTGACTATTCTAGGTATCTCATGCAGATGGACTTGAACAGTATTTGTTTGCACCTAATATAAAGCTTATTTTATAATAAAATGTTGACTATCTCACATAATTGAATACTGTGTGTGCAGAATGATTTTAAGTATATTGGTTGCTTACCTTTGTGATCACAGGCTGACTGGGTGCTGAAGCTTGCTGCAGCCACCCAGCATCATGAGCCTGTCCTACTACAGATTGCTAGTCTGAGAAAAGACCAGAATTCAAAATCTGAGGTGCAGGTTCTACTGAATGTGTATGGCTTTCACACCATGGTGAAGTTAAAAATCTAAGTCAACCATCCTGAAGGCAAGGTCCGTTCTGTAAAGTTGCATTTTGAATAGGTCAAAGGTGAGATGGTTCCATGTCCCGGTTACTCTTAGATGGCACCACTGAAAGCAATTCAGTCAGCCACTTGGTGCTGTGTCCTTGTCTCTAAGTTAGAGATAAAGGCACTGTCTTCAAACAGGTTAAGAGTGATGATGATGAAGTGTTTCATTCTTGGTAGGAGTTTGAGCAATGCCGTCTTCTTTTGAAACTTCCTACTTAATTCCAAACTACTTCATAAAATAATAGTCTTGATTAGATTACAGCCTTCTAGGAAGAGGAAGAAATTTAGAATAAAAAGCACATTGAGATGCTTCACTTTTATTCCGATGAAAGGGTTTCTTCCCCCATCTTCACAGCCGCCTTGCCTTTCAGTCTTCAACAAGGGCAGGCAGGTTTGTATGCCTGTTTTTCCTTTTGTCCTGACAGCCAGCCGGGAGTGGGGGCCGTGGGGTTTCCATCTCTCTTGAAAAGAACGGGGGTGTGGAACACAGCTCATCTCCTATGAGAGCACTTGACAAAACAATGCCTATTTTTAAAATCCATGGATGCTGTACATTTGCTCATAGAATTCTTAAGAGGAAGGGGAAAAGATATTCTGCTGTGGCAGAGTCTCAGAGGCGGTCGCCTTCTCTTCCACTAGCTGTCGGGTGACAGCAAACAGTGACAGGAAACAGGAGACTCAAGAGTAGACCTTCAACAAAAGCTAAGATTAGATGCCAGAGACTCAAGCGCCCACTTGTATGCCTCCCCTCCAACCTTTCGCGTGGTGCAGGCCACAGTGGCTGGAATGAATAAAAGTGTTCCTTTGGAGCCTCATTCACGTTGTTTTCATTCTCTCCACTCTTGCTGAGAGAAAGGGGTAGGCATGTAGCTCTCTTTTGAGGCTGCATCTGTGCTGGGTGCAGACATATGAGAAGTCCCTACATCAGGATTTTCAAAGGTTACAGAACCATTGTTCATTCTGTTGGGCGAAGAGGACCTCCATGAGCCCTCAGTGGTTATGGAAGGGGATTCTGCACAAGATGATTCAGGAAAAACTCAGCTGGTGTTTCTGCTATTGTCACGCTGTGTTGGGTAGAATCCTGTCACCTTGGGTCAAAATAAAGATGACGCACAGGCCCATCTGTATCAGTCTCTGGAATAATAGGTGAATAAACAGAAAAGTCACCAATCAACTTGACTCACTCAGGTCCATTGAGCTTCAAATCAGACTTTTAGTATCTCGGTGTTACTTATCAACAGACAGCTCAGGACACCAAACAAGTGAGAAAATATTACAACATTTCCAGTGGCAGGAAAGCCTCTGCTTTAGTTCTCAGCAGGGACTAATTTCAGTTGCACAGACAGGAACTTGGGCAGAGAAGTCTGGTCAGCATATGTCAATGGTTCCTGGATGGTTTTAGTCCATTCCTGAAAACTTACTTGCATCAGAAATTTGGTAGAATTGTTAAAAAGCACAATTTGGGTGATAACACACATGGCAAATTTATCTGTCATTCTTCATCTTTTTAATTAAAAAATTTGTTGATGTAATATGGGTATAAAGATGGATAAGTCAAGAGTACTAGAGGAGATTTCATGACAAACAGCTGCCCTCTGTCCTACTCTTTCTCACCCTTGAGTTCCACTTCAGAGACTGAATTATTTGTAAGTCAATCCTGCTTTATTTTCCCTGATAACTTTTTATTTCATTGGCGTATAATTGCTTTACAATGTTGTGTTAATTTCTACTGTATAATGAAGTAAATAAGCTATGAAGTGAAGTGAAGTCGCTCAGCCATGACTGACTCTTTGTGACCCCATAGACTGTAGCCTACCACATTCCTCCATCCATGAGATTTTCCAGCCAAGAGTACTGGAGTGGGTTGCCATTTCCTTTTCCAGAGGATCTTCCTGAACCAGGGATCAAACCCAGGTCTTTCACGTTGTAGGCAGAGGCTTTACTGTCTGAGCCACCAGGGAAGTCAATAAGCTATATGTGTACATGTATCCCCTCTCTCTTGGACCTCCATCCCACCTCCCCCAGTCTCACCCATCTAGGTCATCACAGAGCACCGAGCTGAGCTTCCTGTGCTATACAGCAGATTCCCACTAGCTATTCCTTTTGTTTTTTTACACAAGAGCAATCCTATCTCACAATTTGTTCTTCCCTCCCCTTACCCACTGTGCCCACATGCCATGCCCATTCTCTATGTTTGTGTCTCTGCTCTTGTTTTGCAAGTAGGTTCATTTGTACCATTTTTCTAGGTCCTACATGTATGCGTTAATATATGATATTTGATTTCCTCCTTCTGACTTTCTTCACTCTGTATGACAGACTCTAAGTTCACTCACACCTCAACAAATGAACCAATTGTGCTCCTTTTTATGGCTGAGTAATATTCCATTGTTTATGGGATTCTTTGGCCACCTGATACACACAGCCGACTCATTGGAAAAAATCTTGATGCTGGGAAATATTGAAGGCAAAAGGAGAAGACAGTGGCAGAGGATGAGGTGTTTGGATAGCATCACCAATTCAATGGACATGACCTTGGGCATACTCCAGGAGATAGTGAAGAATGGGAGGCCTGGCATCCTGCAGTCCATGGGGTCATAAAGAGTCAGACATGACTTAGTGACTGAACAACAACAATGATATTCCATTGTATATAGATACCTTTATCTATCCATCTGTTGATGGACTTCTGGGTTGTTTTCATGTCCTGGCTACTGCAAATAGTGCTGCAATGAACACATTGGAGTATATGTGTCTTTTTGAGTTATGGTTTTCTCAGGGTATATGTCCAGTTTCTGTGTTTCTAAAGAAAGTATATATGCTTGCACTTCCCTTGTTTATCCACTTTAGACAGTGTCTACCATCTTCCTATCATAGAAGATAAAAATTTTGGATGTTCATTTTTTTTTTGAGACTCTTCAGTGGACAGTCCTCAGCTGACCACCATCTCTGGGAACCAAGAAGGCGAAGGGCCCGGAGACCTCCCTTTCTACTACTTCCTTAACTTGTGCTTCGGTAAGGCTCTTCTTTCTCATTGTTTTCTCTTGGTCTGAAGCCCATTGTGATTCAGTATCTTCTCATAATAATTTTACATCTGTCAGGCAGAGGGAAGGCAGTAATGGTGGGAGGATGTGCTGGGCAGGTGGTGGGCAGTATTGAGTTCTCCTTACATAGACTCTCCACTAATTCATGTACTCTGAGCCTCTCGTTTTACCCTCACCCTCTGTGTAGCTGATGCCTCCAATGTCTGAGCCTGCTCTAGGTTCTGAAGCTCAAACTGATTTCCTTGTCATCAGCTTCTTCCTCTGCCATCTCTTAGAAATCTGCTTTTACACATCTACCAGGCCCAACATCACTTTGAGTCTCATAATATGTTGCCCTCTTTCTCTGGCTTTTCTCCTTTAGTTTCTGTTTATCTGTGTAGGTTTTAAACCTTCTTTTTGTTGTTTTTCTTTTTAATGTTAGGGGCTTGGGAAAGCAACAGTGATAAAAGGCATTTTTAATTGCCCACATTTTGCCTCCTTCTTACCTAAGATTGCTTTAACCATGGAATCATGCTGGGCTGAGATTCAGTTCTGCTCTGTAACTTACTGTCTGTTCTATCACTTCACATTTCCATCTTTAATACAGAGATAATAATGCTTGCTTCATTGAATTTATGGAAGCCCCACTTGAAATCATATCTGGAACAATGCCTATCTGGAACATGATAGCACAGATATGAAGAAGTACTTTTGATTAGTTCCTCACTGTTTGTTCCTACCCAGAAGTCTCTTACACAACCAGTTGGGGCCCAGTGACTACTACAGTCCCACCATATGCATTTGGTGGACAATTTTTACCCTGATTCAGACACTGTCCTTGCACTGGGATTCTAGAGATGAACAAAACAAAGCCCCTTGCTTACACAGTTTATATTTTAGGGAAGGATGAAGATAAACAAATATGTAGGAAAACATGTCAGATGGTAGCAAATGCTGTGAACAAAAGTAAATTAAGGCCAGCGTGTAGAAGGAAGTTGCTATTTTAGAAAGGATGGCCAGGTAGGATCCCATTGAGAAGATGACCTTGAAGCAGAAACTTGGATTAAAGGTGTAAGAAGTAAGCAGGCCATGCAGACCTCTGTGAGAACCTTCTAAACAGAGCAAACAAGACATACAAAACCTAAGGTGGGAGCATGATTGCCAAGTTTAAAGACTAGCAAAGTGGCAATGTGGCCCAAGTTGAAGATGAGTTCATACATGATGGGACCTTAAATGCCTTTGATAAGACTTTAGTTTTTGCCTGAGTAGACTCATGAGCCATTGGAGGGCTTTGAGCAGAGGAGTACCATTATCCTTTATGGATGGAAGGACCTAATTTCACTGTAATGTGTTACCTCTGATAAATAAATGATGGCATAATGCTGGCAGTGTCATATCTATTGGGTGTCTAGCTGCTCATGTCTTCATTAGCTGTGCCTCAGTTTTCCAAGTCCAGGCTTTGTACACTGTTGACTTTTCCAGCCTTGACTAGGATTAGCTTCTTGTTCTTCTCGATGGCCAAGACTTCAGACATCACTAACAGATCTTACTTGATCAGTTTCAAGTCATCTTCCAATGTTTGCCTAAACTTCTAGCTCATGATTTGTTTGAGGGTATTAAGACGTTCCAGTCTAATTCTTCTCCTGTCTCTTGTTGGTTGTAACGTTTCTGCCCACAGATTCTCAAACTTAATGAAACCTGTTGTTTGATCATGTTTTGTCTGGCAAGTGACATTAAACAAAGCACTAAGACGAGGTTGTGCATTGGAATGGAACTGAGTGATCTCGGTTCAAGCAGTCTCTCAAAACAGTGTGCTGTTGCCTGAAATGGTTCTATTAATACAAGGACCATATGGGCCCTTGGAAACACCACTTGGCTGCTTACCATAGAAAAGCAGATGTGTTTGGTGAGATGCTGCCTAGTCTATCTTGTGTTACACATCATTAATCTTCTCAGTGTTAAACAGTATGGGCCATCAGGCATTTCTTGCAGCCAAAGCTTTTATGAACAGAGGAGCTCCATGGAGGGATAGAATGGCAAAGGTATTGTGACAATTTCCCTTTGGAAAAGCAATGCCATGCTTTACACAGGAACCATTCATGGGAGTGGGCTCTTGTTTACAGTTTGCAAACCATTCCATTTTCTTGGGTTCCTTTTTGGTCATTCCTCTACCCCAAGTTTAATATTATGAATAATAAAGTCATTTAATTATCCTTACTATTTTTGCTGAGGTCAGTGCTCCTGGTGGAGGAATTTGGGATCAGCCATGATACATATTTCAAGATACAGGCAGGAAGTCATTTTCCCCCTCCCCTAGTCTTAATCATAACCACAAAATCCTTGAAAAAGATTCATACATAGTACCTATAGGATAATAATTTAGGGTGTAGATAGTCACTGGAATCTGGACTTTAAACCCATGTATCAGTGTTTCCTTTGAGACTGCATTAATATCTGGACACATAATGCTGAACAAGATATGGTACTCATTCTCAGGAAGCTTACCCTCTGAAGGTGGGGACTGAGCAGTAAATAGGTGGGAGGTGAGCCAAGATCTTTATCAGAGATCTGTGTCCTCTCGCGTGGGTTCTTGGCCAGATGCTTAATTGCCCAGTGCGCCTTGCACAGATCGTATGGCTTGTTCTCATCAAGGGGAGGTGATTGGATGGGATGTATGTTGCTTCTTGCAGTGTGGTTTCTCAACTGTCTCTCCTCCCTTGTCTCCTGTCTGTTTCATAGTTCTAGAGTAACTGTGGAAACTTCATATTTGCAATGGCAGAGTCTTCCTTTGTCTGAATCATAAAGGACTATTTGGAGCATAGATCTCCCATTTCTCACCTAACAGGACACCAACACTGATATTTTAAAATTTTCTTCTAGTAGCACGTAGAGGTATGCTAAACAATCCCATTGGCAGTTTGGGAACATGGACAAACAGGGGGTCTGAACAAATACAAGGGATGGACTCAGGCTTGGAAGATTTGGAAAGACTTCTAAGATGGCAATGATGTTGAGTGGTGTTGAGTCAGCAGTCTGCCTTGAGGGTCTGGAATTAAGAATTACTCTGGGATAGAGGTGAAGGCTTGGCGGTCTTTAGGGCTTTCAGCTTATTGATTCCTGAGAGTGGAATAAGGGTTTTTCAGCAATAGGCATATCATTTCATCTGGTAGATATTTTGTCCCTAAATCGTGAGTCCTTGGAATTTCAGAGTCACTTGGCAGTTTAAAATTAAGCACAGTTAAAATTCTCTTAGGTGAAACATCAGATGCAATAAATTGTAGTTAATGCTCATCGTAATGAAAGTTTTAAGCCTATGTAGCTGACAGAATTTTTATTGCTTTAAATGCCATCTATATGCTGATGACTTGTACATTTATATTTCCAGCCCTGACCTCTCCATTGAATTTAGACTCCTCCATCCAGTTGTCTGCCTCTTTATCATTTCCATCTGAATGCCTATTAGGCATTTTGAATGTACAATGGCCAGACAGAAAATTTTGTGACAATGGCCAGACAGAAGATTTTGTCACCCACCAAAATATTTATTCCCCATCTCAGGAAAATCACATGAACATTTATCTGGTTACTCAATCACAAATCTGTGGTCATTATTTAAGCCCTCTCCTTATTTTTTCTTATATTCAATCTCTCAACGAGAACTCAAAGCTCGATTTCCAAAGCAAATCCCCCTTCCGTCCATGACTTCCCTTTCCATTGATGACCTTGTTCAGGCTACCATTGTCACTTTCCCGGACTATGACAAACTCTTACAGTCTCTCTCCCTGAATCCTTTGTTCTCTTCAACCCTTCATTTCCACACTGTAGCAGCACAGCCTTTTACAGATTAAGGTAGATCACTCCACTTTCCCTTTGAATATCCTGGTCTACTCGTGTCTCTTATGTCTCCTTCATTGTGCTCTCTTTGTGACCCCATGGACTGTAGCCCGCCAGGCTCCTCTGTCCATGGGGATTCTCCAGGCAAGAATACTGGAGTAGGTGGCCATTTTCTACTCCAGAGGATCTTCCCAATCCAGAGATCCAACCATCTCCTGTTTCTCTTGCATCTGTAAGTGGGTTCTCTACTATGGTGCCACCTGGCAAGCCCTGGTCTACAAGGCCCTGCATCTTTGGGCTGCATCTTTCACTTGTGTTTGCTAAGTTGTTTTGGTTGTGTGTGACTCTTTGTGACCTCATGGACTGTAGCCTGCCAGGTTCCTCGGTGCATAGGATTCTCCAGGCAAGAATACTGGAGTGAGTTGCTATGCCCTCCTCCAGTGTCCAACCCGTGTCTCTTATGTCTCCTGCATTGGTTTCCCAGGTGGTGGTAGCGGTAAAGAAACTGCCTGCCAATGCAGGAGATGAAAGAGATGAGGGTTTGATCCTTGGCTTGGGAAGATCCCCTGGAGGAGGGCCTGCAATTTACCCCAGTATGCTTGTCTGGAGAATCCCATGGACAGAGGAGCCTAACAGGCTACAGTCCAAAGGGTCGCACAGAGTTGAACACAGCTGAAGCGACTTGGCACACCACCTGGGAAGCGCTTTGTTCACTAGTATCCAATTACACTCACCTGCTCAGTTTCTTAATACACTGAGGCCCTCACGATCTTTTGCCTTTGTACTTCTCTCTGAAATGCTTCATTTCCAGATCTTTCCACCCTGGCCCCTCTGCTCAGGTCTCAGCTCAGAAGTCCTCTCTGGCTTACTGGTGACACCTTCATTACCACCTATTTAGAGGAGCCCTCCCCTTTCAGACACAGTCTGTGTCTGATACCTCGACAACGTTTATGTCTGTCTATTTGAATGATCTTCTGGTTTGATTTCCTTACTTGAGTTTGATTTGTCTCACTCAGGGCTTCTCAATCTCAGCAGTATTAACATGGTGGGGCAGATGATTCTTTATTGGGGAGGGAGCTTCTCCTGTGCATTAGAGGATGTTTAGTGGTATTCACCCCTTAGATGCCATCAGCAATCCCCCCATCCCCCACTCCAGTTATGACATCCCAAAATAGTCTCCAATCATTGTCAAATGTCCCCTGGGAAAATTCCACTCTCCTTTTCTGTTGAAAACTTGTCCAGTTCAGTTCAATCGCTCAGTCATGTCCAACTCGTTGCGACCCCATGGACTGCAGCACACCAGGCCTCCCTGTCCATCACCAACTCCTGGAGTTTACCCAAACTCATGTCCATTGAGTCAGTGATGCCATCCAACCATCTCATTCTCTGTTGTCCCCTTCTTCTCCTGTCTTCAATCTTTCCTAGCATTAGGGTCTTTTCAAATGAATCAGCTCTTCGCATCAGGTAGCCAAAGTATTGGAGTTTCAGCTTCAACATCAGTCCTTCCAATGAACACTCAGGACTGATCTCCTTTAAGATGGACCAGGTGGATCTCCTTGCAGTTGGATCTCTCAAACGTGTCCAACCGACATTAAAACCAGGGGGTTCACAATGGGGAGCACGTGTACACCCGTAGCAGATTCATGTTGATGTATGGCAAAACCAATACATTATTGTAAAGTAATTAGCCTTCAATTAAAATAAATAAATTTAAATTAAAAAAAAAAGATAGCACAGGCGGGGGAAAAAAAAAAGCAGCTTTACAGTGAAGCCGCTTTTTCTTGAGACCCTGGGAGAGGTCCTACAGAGTGTCCGCTTGAGGTGTGTGTGACATTTCCAAAAGTGAGACACTTTTGCTGTCATTGGTTAAGACCAAAGTTCTCCTTGCACTAGCACATGTGCTCAGTCACTCAGTTGTGTCTGACTGTTTTGCGATCCCATGGACTGCAGCCCTCCAGGCTCATCTGCCTGTGGAATTTTTCAGGCAACAGTACTGGAGTGGGTTGCCATTTCCTACTCCAGGGGATCTTCCTGGGCCAGGGATTGAACCCACATCTCTTGCATGCCTCCTGCATTGGCAGGTGGATTCCTTACCCTTAGTGCCACCAAATTTTTCTTCACTTCCCCACTGGGTGGGTTGTGTTAAAGTGACCATGGGTATGTTTGAGATTTAGGCAGATTGGTTTAGTTGAACTTAGAGGGATGTTTGAATGTGGTTCACAGCCACTTTCTTGAATAGCAAAGTTATTTCTAGTTGTCCTGGTAAGGAGAGGCTCTTTACCTGTAGTGGTTCCCCAGTCCATTGCTCTGGTTCACCTGACACATGAAAGTCAAGGCCAGATGTCACATCCTGATATGAATATGTCCCGTGGCACCTAGTATGTGGATTGACATGTGTGAAGAGAGAGGTCTGTGGAAAATTCTACTAGTTATTAAAAATAAAAAAATCAACAAAGGAAGATTTGTTTATGCTTTCAAAATGAGAATTATCTCCTGTCAAGAAGATGGCTAGTGCTGTACCATATATTTTCTTCTTCCATGGAAATCACACAACATAAAATTTTCAGAATTTTTTGCTATTCATAGGGCACACTCTGCAGCAGAATTATCTCTAGCAGCTCAAATATGAAAGAAATTCAATAAAGGCGTTCCCAAATTGACAAAAATACTAAAAATGTCACTCTCAATAACAAATACTGAAGCTGAACTAAACTTTGGTTAAACTATCAATAACGAAAACAATTTGCATCAACCACACTTGAGGAAAGACTAGAGTATCTTCCTATTTTGTTTGAAGAGAAAGATATTCAAGAATCTTCATGTGAGAAATGATCAAAGACCATGCAGTCAAAAAATGTAGGGAAAAATACTATGGGTAAGTATTAGGAAGGTAGTTAATTAAAATGTTACACTATTTTTCAAAACTGTTATGTAGTTTTGCACATTTGTGTTATTTGTGTGTGTGTATGTGTGTGCTCAGTCATGTCCAACTTTTTGCAACCCCATGAGCTGTAGCCCACCAGGAATCTCTGCCCAGGGATTCTCCAGGCAGGAATACTGGAGTGGATTGCCATTTCCTCCTCCAGGGGCTCTTCCCAACCCAAGCATTGAAGCTGCATCTCTAGTGTCTCTTTGTGTTATTTGCCAGGATTTAAAAGTTATTTGTTCATTTTTTTTATTTGTTTTTTAAATTGGTATTAACCTTTGTACCTAATTTTATTTTAATAATTTTTGATACTCTTATTTAAGGTGGTCTCCCCAAAATTACATATGTTAGAGGCCCATGCAAACTGGAAGCCTCCAGAAAGCAGATAACTTGGGTATCGGTAATCTACATTACTCTGTGTTGTTTACTAAGTTCTTCCTAGTTCTTGGTGTATACACAGCTCACAGCACACTCTCAGAACACAAATGTATGATTGCTGTTAGACATTTTGTGCTGGAAGCATTGAGCCTCTCCCAGAAACCTGGAAGCTTCTGGGAGGGCATGCAGACTAGATTGCCTACAACTTCAGTTGAAAGGGTGAAGGCTGGCAACTTTCAGGAGGTGGGTCATGTTGATGTAAATAATCAATAAAACGATCAGTGATAGAATTGAGAAAGAGCTTTATTTGAGTGTAAATGAGGACTATAGCTTCAGAAATGCAGATTCAAAAAACACCTGAATTGCGTTCCACTGGACTACAAAATGCATGGATGCTCAGTCATGTCCAATTCTTTGAGATCCCATGGACTGTAGCCCACCAGTCTCCTCTGTCCATGGGATTTTCCAAGGAAGAATACTGGAGTGGCTTGCCTTTTCCTACTAGAGGGAGTGTTCCTGACTCAGGGATCAAACCCGTGTCTCCTGTGTCTCCTGCATTGGCAGGAGGATCCCTTACCACTTTGTCACCTAGGAAGCCCAGACTACAAGATGGGGCAGGCTGAAATAGGCAAAAACTGCCAGGCTGCATAAGTTGTTTGCAAGGATTAGTATTGAAGTTGACGAGAGGTAATGGTGCTCATTAAGTAAGGGTTGTTCGGGTGCAAAATGGTTGCATGATTACAAGGGGAGACACATTGAGACCATCAAGTTATGGCCAGCTGCTCCTAACAGATGTTGCTTTGAAAATGACTGGTGGTGCCCTTGAGTTTGATACAGTTTAGAAAATTCAAGTTCTCAGTGACACAGGAAAAGGGCCTGAAACCACATCCACAACACCTGCATGGCTCCATTTTAAATACCTGAACCACAGTTACTCCATTTTGGTTTTTAGATGCATTTAGTGAATGGTTAAAACAGATGTACAATGCATACTTGACACAAGATAAGCTGTTCTAGCTAGCATAACATTAAGGCCAAATCATGTATAAGACAAAATGACTTTTCCATACCTTAGTATGTGAAAATTTCTTTCATCAAAGCTTTCAAAATATAAGATTTCCTCGTTTATATTTTTGTGAGCTTGTCGACTGTCTTATCATATTCAACTGAAATCTCACTCCCTCCAAAACAAACAAAAACCAGTCTTGGGTGAGTTATACAGTAAGCCATAGGTTCCTCATTGGTAAAATATGGACTTAAAAGTATCTATTATATGGGATTCTTTGTGCTGGGTATTTCTTGTGGCAGACTGGTTTCTCTAGTATGGCATGCTGGCTTAGTTGTCCCATGGTATGTGGGATCTTAGTTCACCAACCAGATACTGAACCCATGTCCCCTGCATTGGAAGGTGGATTCTTAACCACTGGACCACCAGGGAAATCCCTGTATGGGATTCTTGATGGAATTAAATGGGATAAAGTATGTGAATTCCCCAGTACAGTGGCTGGTATATAGTAAGCGATAATGAAATCTTAGCTACTATTATTCTGACCTTATTCATGGAGCATTTCTGTCTGTAAAATCATAGTTATTGATACTATTGATGCAATGTGGGTTTTTTACACTTTTCACAGGCTCATCAAAGGCCTAATATGGAGTTAGTTACAGTGGTGAGGGATCCGTGTTCAAGGTCCACAGACATGGAGGAACACAACCTCTACCGGAAGTCTCCAAGCTAGAAGAGCCTTTTGTCATGTGTCTTCCGAAGCAGGCATCCTGACAGGAGCGTCTTCAGTATCCTCAAAAGTAATGCTTAAAACTCCGAAGTAGCCAGAATTTCATGGTATATATATTGAAATAAATTGTAGTGCTTGAAAACAGATTTAGCATACTGTCTAGATTTCTTTTCGCTTGGACTCCATTTCTGTAGAATATATTGCATTGGGCAACAACAGACACGAAGACAATGAGATTCTTTCAAAAACAATTGCTTATTGAGTCCCAAACCACAGGGCACAATCCTCCTCAAATTCCTATAACATAGAATGACAGAACCTACATGAGGATAAAAACACTAAAATCAAACTTTGGTGTTTCCTGGTATTGAAAGCAAACTTTTCCCCCCAGTTTCCTTTCTGGTTGAAAGGCTTGAGAATTGACCTTTAAAATTACAGCCTACAATTTAAATTAGATCAACATGGCCATGGAGACAAAGTAATGGAAACTCAGTGATTTGTTAGAAATTAGGGAGCTAAAGCTTTGATGTTACAACTTTGATTTTTTTTTTTTTAGAGCAAAGTATTGAACATCAAATAATGTATCATTCCAGAATGTCAGGTTTTTACCTTTTTCTTGGTGGAAATTTGAGTCTTCTGACTCTAACATGGAAAGATTTTGTGGCAGAAAATTGACCTTTCTGAATTTTGCTTTTGAATTAAATTAAATAGAATTTCATCTTGCATTGCTGCGGAGGCCCTGAAGCAAGGAGATATTTTACAATTTAATATGAAATTTATTGAATAACCCCACAAGCATTTATTGTGCACCTAGGTAATGCCTGATACTGTGACAAATGCTAGGCATTGAATTTTAAAAACCTGCTCATCCTTTAAGGAGCTTACCATCCAGAAGAGGCTGGAGTGCACCAGAAGGTGTATGTGGTGCTGTGAGTTGGAATGAGAGCGTCACTGGGTGTAAATGATGGAGTGGTGAGAAAAGACATGGAAGGGAGATGTTTAAGAAGATACAGAGTGAAGTAAGCCGGAAGGAAAAACACCAATACAGTATACTAACGCATATATATGGAATTTAGAAAGATGATAACAATAACCCTGTGTACGAGACAGCAAAAGTGACGCTGATGTATGGAACAGTCTTATGGACTCTGTGGGAGAGGGAGAGGGTGGGAAGATTTGGGAGAATGGCATTGAAACATGTAAAATATCATGTATGAAACGAGATGCCAGTCCAGGTTCAATGCACGATACTGGATGCTTGGGGCTAGTGCACTGGGACGACCCAGAGGGATGGTATGGGGAGGGAGGAGGGAGGAGGGTTCAGGATGGGGAGCACATGTATACCTGTGATGGATTCATTTTGATATTTGGCAAAGCTAATACAATTATGTAAAGTTTAAAAATAAAATAAAATAAAAAAAAATAAGAAGATGCTTGGGACTTGCCTGTTAGTCTGGTGGTTAAGACTCCATGCTTTCAATGCAGGGGGCACAGGTTTGAACCCTGCTTAGGTAACTAAGAACCCATATGCCACTTGATGCCTTAAAAAAAAGAGCAACCTTTTTGACAGAGGATTTGGTGTTTTTCAGGTGTCTGGAAATGAGAAGCAGAAAGGCAGGGTTTCGGTGAAGCAAGAGTTAAGAGGTGAAGCAAGACTTTTGCAGTCTGTTATTCAGCCTAGTTCCATAAACAGTGAGAAGACACTGGTAGGGTTTTCAAGTCCCAGAGACACACAATGATATTTGCAATAAAGAAAGATATTGTGGCTGAGGGGTGAAAGCAAGACAGTGTAGTAAACACAAACCAAGTTAGAATGTTTCAGCTCCAGCTATCTCATAGACTCAGGACTTGTCCAAGCATTTATCATCTGAGAACAAAAACACATAAGCCAGGGGTGAAAAATAAACTTTTACAAATTAAAACTGAGTGATTATTTATATTTCAAAGATATCACTCCCTTGATTTATTTAATTCAGGAATTACTTTCCAGCAGCGAAAAGAGAATTTGATAGCTTCATGCACATTAAAAAGACTTTTTATAGTTTTTATGTCAATTTTATTTTATTTTTTAAATCAATTTTATTGGAGTATAGTTGATGTACAATTGGTTTCTGCTGTTCAGCAAAGTGAACAGTAATACACACTCACATATGTATATGTGTATATATATATATACTTTTTTAAAGATTCTATTCCCATTAGGTTATTACAAAGTATTGAGCAGAGTCCCCTGTGCTCTACAGTAGGTTCTTATTAGTTACCTATTGTACATACAGTTGTGTGTATACATCAATCCCAGTCTTCCAATTAATCCCTCCCCCTTTCCCCCTTGGCTTCCCAGGTGGCACCAGTGGTAGAGACCCCACCTGCCAATGCAGGAAATGCAGAGATGCGGATTTGATCTCTGGTTTGGGAAGATCCCCTGGAGTAGGAAACAGCAACCTGCTCCAGTATTCCTTCCCTGGAACATTCCATGGACAGTGCAGCCTGGCGGGCTAGAGTCCATGGGGTCGCAAAGAGTGGACACCACGGAGCACACACGTGCACGCAGCATAATTTCCCCCTTGGTAGCCGTAAGTTGCTTTTCATATCTGTGACTTTATTTCTGTTTTGTAAATAGGTTCATTTGTACCACTGTTTCGATTTCACGCGAAAGCTATATCATGTGATTTTTGTCTTTCATTAGCATTTTAAAAACACATTTCTGTTTTTCCTTCTCTCTCTCTCTATTTTTCTTAAAGTTAGATACATCTAGGTTAATAAAGACTGATTTTGGGAGGAATCCTGAGAAATGACCTAGGAAGAAGTCTGTGGAATGACCACATTTAAATTACTTCAGTTATTCTACAGTTATTCTACTTTAAATACAGCATCCTTCAGAGAAATTGTTTTCCTTATTGAGCAACCTCCTTACTCAACTCTCAAGGAAGGATGCCCAACTCAGAGACCTCTTCCTTTAGTTACATACTGCACTTTCCTTGGCTTTTACTCAGGTTTTCCGTTTCTCTTGTCTCTTGATCTCACTAACATAATCTTGATACAGTAAGTCTCCTAGATGTGAACCTTCAAGTTGAGAACTTTCAAAGATGCAAACATGCATTTGCATGTCCAATCTAAGCTAGTTCACATGTCTGGCGTATATTGTCATGGGCGTGCATCCTCTACAAAGGGTTTTCTGTATTTTACTGTACAGATACTGTGTCCTGGGTCTCCTGCATTGCGGGCAGATTCTTTACTATCTGAGCCACCAGGGACTCCCCACAAATGCTGTATACAGTACTCTGATACAGTATCTTTTTTAAATTAAATTTTTATATTGTATTGGCATATAGGTGATTAATAATGTCGCGATACCTTCAGGTGAACAACGAATGGATTCACTCATACATATACACGTAACCATTCTTCCCTAAACTCCACCCGCCCCGACCCAGGCTTCCACATAACACTGATCAGAGTTCCCTGTGTTGTACAGTAGGCCCTTGTTGGTTATCCATTTTAAATATGGCAGTGTGTACATGTCCTTCCTTAACTCCCTGACTATCCCTTCCCCCTAACCTTCCCCCTGGTAACCATAAATTCATTCTCTAAGTCTGTGAGTCCGTTTCTGTTTTGTACATAAGTTCATTTATATCATGTCTTTTTAGATTCTGACAATCTCTAGGTTCAGTATCTTTATTTAATGCCCAGGGCATCTGGAAGTAAGCATAAAAGCAGAAAATACAATATAGTCAATTGTGTTAATTGGGTTGTTGTGTTGTTGTCGTTGCTCATGTCCTCAGTCGTGTCTGACTCTTTGTGACCCCATGGACTGCAGCATGCCAGGCTTCCCTGTCCTTCACTACATCCTGGAGCTTGCTCAAACTCATGTCCATTGAATCGGTGATGCCATCCAACCATCTCATTCTCTGTCATCCCCTTCTTCTCTTGCCTTCAATCTTTCCCAGCATCAGGATATTTTCCCATGAGTTAGCTCTTCATATCAGGTGCCCAAAGTATTGGAGTTTCAGCTTCAGCATCAGTCCTTTCGGTGAATATTCAGAGTTGATTTCCTTTAGGATTGACTGGTTTGATCTTGCAGTCCAAGGGACTCTCAAGAGTCTTCTCCAGCATCACAGTTCAAAGTCATCAGCTCTTCGGTGTTCAGCCTTCTTCGGAGTTTCCTGGTGGTTCAGACTGTCAAGAATCTGGCTGCAATGTGGGATACCTGGGTTCAATCCTTGGGTTGGGGAGATCCCCTGGAGAAGGGAAAGCCTACCTGCTATTACTACTAATAATACTAATACCAAAATCTAGTATTCTTGCCTGGATAATTCCATGGACAAAGGAGCCTGGCAGGCTACAGCCTGTGGAGTTGCAAGAGTTGGGCACCACTGAACAACTTTCACTTCACTTCAGCATTTTTTATGGTCCAGCTCTCACATCCACACATGATTTCTGGAAAAACCATAGCTTTGACTAGATGGACCTTTGTCGACAAAGTAATGTTTCTGCTTTTTAATATGCTGTCTAGGTTTATCATAACTTTTCTTCCAAGGAGCAACTGTCTTTTAATTTCATAGCTGCAGTCACCATCTGCAGTGATTTTGGAGCCCAAGAAAATAAATTCTCTCACTGTCTCCATTGTTTCCTCAACTATTTCCCAAGAAATGATGGGACCAGATACCATGATCTTTGTTTTTTGAATGTTGAGTTTTAAGCCAGTTTTTTCCACTTTCCTCTCTCACCTTCATCAAGAGGCTCTTTAGTTCCTCTTCACTTTCTGCCATAATGGAGGTGTCATCTGCACAACCTTATCAGTTGATTAGGTTATTGATATTTCTCCTGGCAATCTTGATTCCAGCTTGTCCAGCCCAGCATTTCACATTATGTACTCTGCATATAAGTTAAATAAGTGGGGTGACAATATACAGCCTTGATGTTCTCCTTTCCCAATTTGGAACCAGTCTGTTCCATGTCCTGTTCTAAATGTTGCTTCCTGACCGGCATACAGGTTTATCAGGAGGCAGGTAAGGTGGTCTGGCATTCCCATCTCTTTAAGAATTTTCCACAGTTGGTTGTTAGTTGGGTACCTAGGCTAATTTGGCAGGACTTACAAACAAATTGGACTTAGGATCACACTCTAGGAACGGAACTCATTCATATGTAGGGGGGTTACTTCAAGGGAAAGACAAGAGGCAGGGAACCTGAAAGCCCCCAGAGTGTTATCGTTGATCGGCATCAAGGATGTTTCTCCTGCTGGTCCATGTCTCTCAGGACAGGAGACAGAGAAAGTTATTCAAGCTTATCGGAAGTACATGACAAGAGAAACACATGAATGAAAAACAAAGTGAACGACAAGAGAAACAAATCTACTCTCTGAGCAGTAACTCTACTGCCCGGAGGGACCCATCCATCAAAAAAGAGTTTGTTAGAGAGGTGAAGGCCCTAGGCGATTTCTCTGGGAGACGGCACTGGGAGTCTGGGGAGAAAGTCTTGGGGTGCAGTAGACACTAAAAGTACTGGGCTCGTGACTGAATTGACAAAGACGCTCCCTTCCAAGGCTGTGGCTCCCTGCCTGCTGCTCCTGGTAGCATCTGCACAGCCCATTATTACCTTCTATGGTACCTTCTACAGTATAGAGTTACCTTGTATGGCAATAATGTGACAGCCACACATTCTCAAGCTGTCAGCATTATTTTGTGCAACATGGCTCTCCCTTGAGATCTCTGTGTGCTGCTCTCAGGAGAGGGAAGCAGGCAGGATTCACCCCTCTGTTTCCCTTTTCTTCTCTTTGATCTTCCAAGTTCCCTCTCTCAGCACCTGGCTATCATTCTCTGCCTAAAGACCTGTCATGTCCCTTTCTTGCCATGGGCATGCCTCTCTATTCTCCTTCCTTCAGATGTACCTCCATGTCTTAAGTCAGGGTTCCTAGAGGCAGAGCAGGGATTTGGAGGCATGTGATGTCCTGAGGGAGGGTCTGGTGAGAAGGGGAGGGGGGTGAGGGAGCAGGTGGGGAAGGGAACCCACTGATGGATGCAGTCCTGGCTTGTATGCCATGGAACATGACCTGTACCACAGGGTCCCTTCACCTTGAGATATGGGAGCCACCATTTCTACCACATTTCAGTGAGTGACTGGCTGCCCCAAGTAGGGGGTGAAGGCTGCCTAGGCTCCCAGGCAAGGCTGCTCCCATTAGACTGAGGATGACTGTCTGCAGCAGGTGCATGGGTGAGCCATTAGCAGCCAAGACTCAAAGCGCTGGAGGGTAGGTTAACCTGGAGGACACATTAACCTGGGTGTACCATCTGCAAGGGGCTTCGCAGGTGGCACTAGTGGTAAAGAATCCACCTGCCAATGCAGGAGACAAAAGAGACTTGGATTCAATCCATAGATTGGGAGGATCCCCCAGAGAAGGCAACGGCAACCCACTCCAGTATTTTTATTTTCCCAATTTATTTATTTTTTTGATTGAACAATAGTGGCTTTATAGAATTTTGCGGCTTCCTAGCAACTATCTCGTGGTTTCTTGTCAAACATCAATAAAATTCTGTACAGCAACTATCCTTCAATTTGTCTGAAGAATCCCATGGGCAGAAGAGCTTGGTGGGCTATAGTCCACAAAGCTGCAAAGAGTGGGACATGGCTGAAGTGACTGAGCACGCATGGATTGTCTGCAGAGGGGTCAGGGCGAGGAAACAAGTACAGCTACTACATCTACTCTTCGCTTTATGCCACAGTTTCATACTAAGCTTTAAGAAATGATAAATGTCTACCTTGTTTCCAGTTGCAGGGGTGTTTTTGAGGTGTTCAAGACTGGAGGGAAGACCAGGATGGTGGAGCCACAGGCATTCTGCTGGACAGCTGTGGGGAATGCTTTTAGGCAGTGGTTGGGATCATCCTGGCATCTCACTTGTCATAGTCACACAATATAACTGGGGTCCCAGCGGTAGGTCTGGTGGCTTGGTCAACCACAAATACTTCTTGGTGAACATCAGAGCGATTTCTTCAGGTGGCTCAGTGGTAAAGAATCCACCTGCCAAGCAGGAGACTCGGGCTCAGTTCCCTGGTCAGGAAGATCCCCTGGAGAAGGAAATGGCAAACCACTCCACTATTCTTGCCTGGAGAATCCCATGAACAGAGGAGCCTGGTGGGCTACAGTCCATGGGGTCACAGAGTCAGACATGACTTAGCAACTAAACAACAACAATAAGACATCAGGGCTGTGTGATGTGATTTGTGCTTTATATACATCTTTTTATTGGAAGGATTGATGCTGAAGCTGAAGCTCCAATACTTCGGCTACCTGGTGCGAAGAGCTGGCTCATTAGAAAAGACCCTGAGGCTGGGAAAGATTGAAGGCAGGAGGAGAAGAAGATGACAGAGGATGAGATGGTTGGATGGTATCACCAATTCAATGGACATGAGTTTGAGCAAGCTACAGGAGATAGTGAAGGGCAGGGAAGCCTGGAGTGCTGCAGTCCATGAGGTCACAAAGAGCTGGGCACGACTGAGTGACTAAACAACAACAACAATATATCTCCAGGGAGCTGCTTCTCCAACCCTCCACCATGCACATGTCCATTCCAGACACAAAACATGTGTCCCCTGCAGCTAGTCTCTGGGATCCTATAGTAGAGGTGGATCCAGATTTTTGCAGTTCCTTCCATAGTTCCTGGACATGCAGGTGTGATTTTATATTTCCATAAATGGAGCTAACAGTACCAAAGAGGCAGAACTTAGTGAAGTCTTACACTGAGGTTTTGTTAAGCTCAAAAGTGTTGATGTGATGCAACTTGATACATGATCAAGACCTGGTCAGTTTTGTTAATGATGCTGTAAAACAACTCTGGCACTGCAAGGTAGCTCAATAAAATACAAAGGAAGAGTGTTAATAACCTCTGATCTAAATGCTCCAGGAACAGGTGATTCATTTGTCTAGACATGATGCTTCAAGTTGAACATCTGTTATTCTTTTATGGGTTTAGAACATTTTCAATTTCGCATCAAATCTGTAAGTGATTACACTGTATGATGTAATTCCCATTTGCTATGTCTCCATGAGGAGATACTAAATGAAGTCTTAGAATGCTGATGTTACCTTTCCCCAACAGAGACAAGGATTCCTCATCATTTGGATTGACTTGGTTGGCCTGGCTTGTTTACCAAGATAAAAGGGAAACATTTTAATTACACATTTGAGAAAGTACATCAGAGCATCATATTATCACTAGAACAATTATTATCCCCACTGTGCCTTCTGAAATTAAATTAGCGGGGGAGAAATGGGCCTCTTAAATTAAAATCCATTTCAAACTCACCGCTGAAGGTAACTGTTAGAGATGATACACAGGGAGGAAGTGGTACTAAGAATGTTCAGCAAAGACAGGGTCAAGTCAAATGTGTCAGGAAAGCAATTAATAATATTCTCCTTTCTTCAGGCAGTTGAATCAAGGTCAAGAGGAAAGCTTGATTCTTTTGAAATTCTTCCATCATTTCTGTACCTCAGACTTTGGACATTGGGTGTTCACTTGCAGAGTTTTCTCCTTCAACAACATAAAGGGACCAGATATTAGGAAGTAATAGTACTTTAGGAAAGTACTTTAGGAAAGCAGAAACTAAAAATTATTTATCCTTTTTGGTTGGTTCAAAAACAGTAAAGGAAGCGTGTGCTTGTTTGTTGAAAATAATTCAAGTAACCCAGAGATAATATGGTCAAAGCGAAAGTTCTCTTTCATTCTCTAAATACCCTGTCATTTGCCAGGATAATCACTAATAGCAGTACAGTATATATCCTTCTCAGTTCAGTTCAGTTGAGTTGCTCAGTTGTGTCTGACTCTTGGCAACCCCATGAATCACAGCACGCCAGGCCTCCCTGTCCATCACCGGCTCCCGGAGTTCACTTAAACTCACATCCATAGAGTCAGTGATGCCATCCAGCCATCTCATCCTCTGTCGTCCCCTTCTCCTCCTGCCCCCAATCCCTCCCAGCATCAAAGTCTTTTCCAATGAGTCAACTCTTTGCATGAGGTCTGGGTATAGAATAAATAATGTACTATATATATAAAGTATATAATATTTGCCATATAGTACCTTTAAGACATCTAATTGTTTAGTGATGATGGCCTTAGCCTATAAATAGCCAGTGTTGTGGCTGGACCAGCCCTTGGGGTTCTTATTATAATTGCAGGACATCCTTAGAAATAACTATCAGGGAAGTTTGAAAATAGAACAAAGTTTTATTACTCATAGATCTTGGAGGATACATAGATCTTGGGGCCACACAGCAAGGGAGAAATAGAAAGAGAGAGAGAGGTGCAGAGAGAAGTGGATTCTTTACCAGCTGAGCCACTAGGGAAGCCCTAAATGAACATGCACCATACAGCCCATGGAATTCTCCAGGCCAGAATAATGTAGTGGGTAGCCTTTCCCTTCTCCAGGCGATCTTCCCAACCCAGAGATCAAACCCAGGTCTCCCGCATTGCAGGCAGATTCTTTACCAGCTGAACTAGGGAAGCCCAAGAATACTGGAGTGGGTAGCCTATCCCTTCTCCAGTGGATCTTCCTGACCCAGGAATTGAACCAGAATCTCCTGCATTGTTGACAGATTGTTTACCAACTGAGCTATGAGGGAAGCCCTGGAGAGACACAGAGAGAGAGCAAAGAAATTTGGGAAACTTAGGTTTCTGTCTTTATTGGGGTCAAAGGTGGGGGCATAGGGTTTGCTAGACTGACTTTTTAAAGGTGAATTTAAAACACAGGAGTAGAAGTTTAAAGTGTGGTAAGAGAAAGAACAAGCAGCCCAAATGGTCAGTTATGGAAATCAACCAAGATCCTGTAAGACAAAGGAGACTATGAGTATCTTGGAGTGGTGGTGGGGTGAAGAGACTCTGGTTCTTGATCTAGTCTGTAGCTGGCTTTCGGTTTATTGCATAGAGTCATCTTTGAAGTAGATAGCTTGGCAATCAAAGCTTAAGTTAAGCACTCACATTACAAAACCAAAACAGAAACCCAGCCAACTGTCAGCACTTACACTACAATAATGTGTGGTGTATAATGAACTATTTGTTGTGATTGTTAATCACTGAGTTGTGCCCAACTTTTTATGACCCCATGGACTATAACCTGCCAGACTCCTCTGTTTATGGGATTTCACAGGCAAGAATACTGGAGGGGGTTGCCATTTCCTCCTCCCAGGGATCTTCCTGACCCTGGAGTCAAATCTACAAATCCAGCTTCACAGGTAGATTCTTTACCACTGTGTCACCTGGGAAGCCCAGAATGTATTATACACAATATATAAATAGAAAAATTATACGGTGGTAAAGAATCCACCTGCCAGTGCAGGAGAGGCAAGAGGCTTGGGTTCGATCTCTGGGTCCAGAAGATCTACTGGAGGAGGAAATGGCAACCCATTCCAGTAATCTTGCCTGGAGAATTCCATGGACAGAAGAGCCTGGGAAGCTACAGTCCATGGGGCTGCAAACCATCAGACATGACTGAGTGACTGAGCACAGACATAGTACTAAGCATACAATTAATAAGAGAGCGCTAATTCTCTGTGAATATCACCTTCCAGATAAAACTCAGAACTGTACCATTTGAACCAGACTCAAATGAAAAATTAATATCTATATACACAAACTTTTAAAAAGTAAAATAATATTATATTTTACATACTATTTACCATTTTCCTTTTTCCTTATAAGAACGCCTTGGGCAATGACAAGCAGGAAAAAACGTTTAGGGTTTAGTCACAGAAAATGCATTAATATCCCTAATATATAATACCTTTCTAAAATTTGGGAAGAAAATGTACAACCACCATTTAGAAAAATGGGCAGGAAATTAAACAGACATTCTACAGGAAAAGAACTGCAAATGTCCACTAAACAGGAAAGTGAGCTCAATCTCATTATAAATTGTATAGATACATAGCCTGCACTGGGACAGTTTCTCACTTAGCAGATGATCAAAGCCTACAAGTTTGATGCATCATCTGTTGGCAAGTAGAAACAGGTATGTTCACTCATTGCTGGTGGGAATAAGACAATAGACAATCTTATGAGAGCAATTTGACAAGATCTAATAAAAGTGTATATATGCCTTTTGATCCAGCAATTTCATATCCATGAAAAATTTCACCTCAGCCTTTGACGAAAAACAGGGAAATACAAATTTACATCTGAACAAAGGTGTTTATTACAATAGTTTTCACGAGCAAAAGACTGAATACAACCCAATTCTCTATCAACAAAGAGCTATTGGAGTAAACACACACTGCAACTGTAAAAAAATGAGTAAAATCTTGTTGTATTGGTATATATGGTTTACAGGGTACATAGTGAAATTGCTAAGTCGTGTCTGACCTTTTGCAACTTCATGGACTGTAGCCTACCAGGCTCCTCCATCCATGGGATTTTCCAGGGAAGAGTACTGGAGTGAGTTGCTATTTCCTTCTCCAGGTGATCTTCCCGACCCAGGGATCAAACCCAGGTCTCCCTCATTGTAGGCAGATGCTTTACCGTCTAGCCACCAGGGTACAGAGGTCACTGAAAAAATTATGGACATACCAAAGTATACAGGATATATTATTTATTTCAGGAAAAGTGATATACACACATAGACCAAAGTCGATACCAATGGTGGCCACTTTGCTTTTAATTTTGTTTTGTTTATTTATTTATTTATTTTTTATTTTATTTTTCAACTTTACAATATTGTATTGGTTTTGCCATATATCAACATGAATCTGCCACAGGTGTACACGTGTTCCCCATCCTGAACCCTCCTCCCTCCTCCCTCCCCATACTATCCCTCTGGGTCGTCCCAGTGCACCAGCCCCAAGCATTCAGTATCGTGCATCAAACCTGGACTGGTGACTCGTTTCATATATGATATTATACATGTTTCAATGCCATTCTCCCAAATCATCCCACCCTCTCCCACAGAGTCCAAAAGACTGTTCTATGCATCAGTGTCTCTTTTGCTGTCTCGTATACAGGGTTATTGTTACCATCTTTCTAAATTCCATATAAATGCGTTAGTATACTGTATTGATGTTTTTCTTTCTGGCTTACTTCACTCTGTATAATAGGCTCCAGTTTCATCCACCTCATTAGGACTGACTCAAATGTATTCTTTTTAATGGCTGAGTCATACTCCATTGTGTATATGTACCACAGCTTTCTTATCCATTCATCTGCTGATGGACATCTAGGTTGCTTCCATGTCCTGGCTATTATAAACAGTGCTGCGATGAACATAAGGGTACACATGTCTCTTTCAATTCTGGTTTCCTCTGTGTATATGCCCAGCAGTGGGATTGTTGGGTCATAAGGCAGTTCTATTTCCAGTTTTTTAAGGAATTTCCACACTGTTTTTTTTTTTTTTTAATTGAAGTATGATTGTTTTACAGTATTGTTTAGTTTCTGCCCTGCAACAGAGTGTATCAGCTATATGTATACATAAATCCCCTCCTCATGGACCTCCCTCCCACCTCACCCCACCATCTCCAGGTCATCACAAAGCACTGAGTTGAGCCCTGTTCCATACAGCAGTTTCACACTATTTATTTTACACATGCTAGGGTATAAATGGGGCTACCCTGGTGGCTCAGTGATAAAGAATCTGCCTGCAATGTAAAAGATGCGGGTTTGATCCCCAGGTCGGGAAGATCCCCTGGAGGAGGCCAGGGCAACCCACTCCAGTATTCTTGCCTGGAGAATCCAATGGGGTGAAGAGCCTGGTGGACTACACTCCACAGGATTATGCAGAGTTGGACACGACTGAAGTGACTGAGCACACAGTTATATAGGTCAATCCTAGTCTTCCAATTCATTCCACCCTCCCCTTACCCTACTGTGTCAACATGTCCATTCTCTATGTCTATGTACCTGTTCCTGCTCTGCAAATAGGTTCATCTGTACCAGCTTTTTAGATTATGCATATACACATTAATATGTTTGTTTTCTCTTTCTGACTTCCTTCTGACTTATTTCAGTCTGTTATGCACCAAATAGTTTTGTCCCCCAAATATTCATATGGTGAAATACTAACCTGCCGTGTGATGATATTAGAAAGTAGGACTTTGGGTGTTGCTTAGGACATGAAGGTGAGGCCTTCATGAGTGGAATTAGCACCTTTATAAAACAGACCCAAGAGAGCTTCCCTATCCCTTTGCTCACGTCGGGGCACAGTGAGAAGGTGGTCACCTATGGACCAGGAAAAGCGCTCTGCCCAGACACCAGTTCTGGTAGATCCTTGATCTTGGACTTCCCAGCTTCCAGAACTGTGAGAAGCAAATGTGTTTTGTTTAAGTCACCCAGTCTATGGTTTTCCATTCTAACAGCCTGAATGGACTAAGGAGAAAAGAATAGAGAGGAGTGATAGAAGCTAGACTCTTCTGAATGTACTTTTTATAAGTAAACAAAAGCTAAAAATTCAGAAGGTCATCCCTAAAATAAATAAGTGAATAAATAAAATTTTGTTCTTTTGAAATAAATAACAACAAAACAAATATATCATTGTATTAATGTCCTTGAAAAAAGTGAAAGTGTTAGTCATTCAGTCTTGTCTGACTCTTTGTGACTCCATGGACTGTAGCCCTCCAGGCTCCTCTGTCCATGGGGATTCTCCAAGCAAGAATACTGGAGTGGGTTGCCATACTCTCCTCCAGGGGATCTTCCCAACCCAGGGATCGAACCCAGGTCTCCCACATTGCAGGCAGATGCTTTACTACTGAGCCACCAGAGAAGCCATGTCTTAGCAACCCAAAATTTCATCATAAAATGATTGCAATCATAGAATTAAAAGTATTATGAACTCATGGTTTATTTTTCTCCATCCATGAGTGTGTTTCCAGAGAAAAGTGACAGAAGTTGTGAACGAGCCAGTAGCAATGAGCATCCTTAGCACCTAAACTCCCTTTCTAAATACCTCATCACCCTAAGTTAACCAGGAATCCCTGGGGGCAGAAATGTATAACTGATGATCTGGGGACCGGAGATGTACAAGGCATGCCTAGAAGATTTCTGACTTTACCTGCCCTACTAGAGGTGAATAGAAGCCACACGTGCTGCCTCCCACCCCCTTTATCTCTCCTGCCCACATTTCAGCTTCAGACCCTATGGGACAGAGCTCTGTGGACCCTTCTCACTCGACAGGAAGTGGGGACCAGCAGGCTGTGTTCCTCACCCTGGGCGTGGTGGACCCTGCAGGATGGAGCCCAGGGGACTCTCTCCAACCTGTACCAGCGACCCCCTCACTCCAGGACACACAATCTGCTCAATCTCAATTAAGTATTTAATTTTATCCATGTGAAACTTGAAAATGGTGCTAAAAGTAAGTGTAAGGTGAGTGCAGAAAAAAAGAGAGTGAGCCGGTGGTCAGGCAAGAAAAGGAGATTTATTAGAGGGAAAAGAGAGGGTAATGAGCTCTTAAGGAGATCCAGTGTTCTCCCTTTCTGACTGAGTCCTTCTTATACCCCATCTGAAGGAATCTCTGGGCCTAGAAAAGAAAACGATGGTCTGAAAGGCCCTTGCTGAATCATCTAACTTTGGAGAAAACAAAACTGAACTTTAGGTCCTGCCCTGATGCTCCCGGCTGGTTGCATCTACCTGGGACTTAGCACCCTCTGTCCAGAAACCTTCCACTGCCTACATATGCCCGGAACTTATCACCCTCTGCCCAGGGGGACTTATCACCCCCTGCCCAAATCCTCCTACCCCCTGTTCAACTAAAAATGCCATCTCAACTAAAGAATACCCCAAACATCCCACCTGACTAACGTTTCCCTTATCGCTTCCATAAACCTCCCTTTAAATATGAAGCCTCTCTGATCCCTTTCATACTCAGCCTGCTCATTAGGCTGACTGTCAGCCCTCCTTGCCTGAATAAAGGTAACCCACCTCCGTTGAGGTTGTCTCTCCTTCTTTTCTGACTTGGCCCGAACTATGCCTTACACCATCAATGAAAAATTCTCTGAAGGGATGATCACGTCGCTGAAGGTCTGGAATCTGGTGGTCTCGCAGCTTTGAGAAGATAGGCCCCAGTGAGATAAAAAGATGCCATTTGGGCAATTTGGTCAGTCTCACAGATCACTGTGATTTATTCTTTGTTTGCGAGGTCAACATAACAAGCCATCTTATCAATGAGACCCCGTGTGGGCCTATCAGTAAGAGGTACACCAAACTGTACCCTTAGAGAATGTGACTCCACTCTTTCACTCTATTCCCATTACTCCATTTTTTTCATATCTGGTATTTTGATCTTCCTTTAGACATCTTTGCTATAAGCAGTTTCCCACACATCTAATGGCCATTAGGCAGTTTTGTCATAAAAGATAACAAAACTGGCTGTCAGTTTGGTTTGACAGGTTGGTTTCAACTGGCTGACAGTTTGGTTTAATTTCTCCATTGAGGCAATACTTCCTTTTTTGTATAAATCTTAGGCCTTATCACGATCTTCACAGTAAAGAGAAAGTGTGGTGGTCTTAAAATAGCGGATGCTAACAACTACGTATATCAACTTGATAGAAAATGCAGTGATAGGAAAACTTACTGGAAGTGTGAAATAAGAGAGTATAAAGGCAGATTGCATACTTTACTAGAAAATGGTAACATATTAACTTCTGCAAATCCTTTTTGAGCAGTCATCTCTCCCAGTCATCAAAACCAAAAAAGTTTAGGGAGCTATGTCAAATGCAAAAGGTGGCTCGTAATTCACAGATCTTGGAAATCATTAAAGATTGATCCTTTAAGATTGATCCTTTAGCTGATTTAAATACAACAGCCTGTTCTGGCAAGGCATCTTTGCCAAGTTTATCACACAATGTTACACGTTGGAGGCAAAAAAAAATCAAGCTCCTCCTGTACCTCCCAAAGAAATGGTTTTGTGACTTCTGTTGAGTGTAAGTTTCTTGAAAATGGTGAGTATTTTTTGCTTTTGAATAGTGGAGAACACGATGTAGACAGGTTTTTGGTATTTGGCACAGAATCTGGCTTAGATGGTGTGGTGAAATATAAGATAAGGACTGGACACGTGACCGAACATTTAAATGTAGTCTAGATATGTACTCTCAGTTATATATGTTACATATATCAATATGAAATGACAGCATCCCTCATCTGTTCTTCTTACTTCCAGGGAAATTTGAAGAGATTTACAGAATTATTTTTAATATTGCAAAGAGCTTATGTCCACCGTTAGATCCCACTTAATAATTGACTTCGAGAAAGGAAATACCTTCCCTTTCTCTAAGATACACTGATCCTCCATACCTCCAGATTCTGCATTTGCAGATTCAACCCATCATGGATGTGGAGACTGCAAATATGGGACTGAATTAGGCTGTTTTGGTGTTGAAGAAGACTCTTGAGAGTCCCTTGGACTGCAAGGAGATCCAACCAGTCTATTCTGAAGGAGATCAGCCCTGGGATTTCTTTGGAAGGAATGATGCTAAAGCTGAAACTCCAGTACTTTGGCCACCTCATGCAAAGAGTTGACTCATTGGAAAAGACTCTGATGCTGGGAGGGATTGGGGGCAGGAGGAGAAGGGGATGACAGAGGATGAGATGGCTGGATGGCATCACTGGCTCGATGGACATGAGTCTGAGTGAACTCCGGGAGTTGGTGATGGACAGGGAGGCCTGGCGTGCTGCGATTCATGGGGTCGCAAAGAGTCAGACATGACTGAGCAATTGATCTGATCTGATCTGATGTAAGAGACTTGAACACCCATGGATTTCGGTATCTGCAGGAGTATTCTGGAAACAATGCCCTGGGAACACAGAAGAACAACTGTATTCCCAAATACAACTGTAACAATGAATCTGAGCACATTTTAAAAGTATTCAAGTATTTTTTTGTATTTTTAATTTTTACAATAAAAATTTTAAAAAATTTGTTGTTAACATTTCATGTGCAATTTTGTCTTTTTAAATGTCCCTCTTTTATTTTCTTTTCAGTATTTTATCTCCTATGGTAAAATTGCCTCATAGTCAATTACTTGTGTGATGAAATTGCTTACAGGGCAGAACCATTTTTCCACCCTGTTTTCATCTACTCACCAATCACATTAGTTTCTGGTTTATTCTTCTACTAATGAGCGGATACCTGCATATTTTCTTGTTTTTCTTTGTTGTCTTATGTTTTCTGAAGTTTTTTCTGAATAAAATAGAAGCACACTAATCCATTGGGATTGGTACTAAGCAGCTGGTCTTAAACAACAAAACAAACAGAAAGCAAGTACATAACAGATGTGCTTTTTGATTGAATACATTTGAATTTTATTCTAATAATACACACACAGGAAATTACAATGTTGTATGGAAAGGCCTTTCTTTGAGAACACATCAACTATTTTGAGTTCCAAATTACCTATTTGTTTTTATAAAATCATTATCCAGGGTTCGATACCTGGGTTGAGAAGATCCCCTGGAGGAGGGCATGGCAATCCACTCCAGTATTCTTGCCTAGAAAATCCCATGGACAGAGGGGCCTGGCAGGCTACAGTCCATGAGGTCACAAAGAGCTGGACACGACTGAGTGAGTAAGTGCACAGCGTATGATTTATAAGGTAAATGGAGAGAGCTGTGACTAATCCAGCGTGTCAGGTAAGCGAAGGTCAGTTAAGAGGTCTATTTTGGAAGTATTCACAAGTTCAAGTTCTTGTTCAATTTAACAAGCTCATGTTTTCCCCCTTTTCATTAATTTCTTTTTTCATTTTATTAATTCTTTGCTTATATTTTATCTTGGTCGAGTGTTGGGGGAGTACTTTTTATAGGTTCCTGAATTGAAGGCTTATGTCTTAGCTTGGGTTGTCCAGAAGCAGACCCTGAGATGTGATTCTGGTGAAAGGGGTTTGTTATGGAGGTGCTCATGTGAACCTGTAAGGAGTGAGGTAGCAGAGAGGGAATGGGGCAGTCTAAGCTCAACCTGGTCCTGTGGGGAGCTCTGTAGCAGATTGAACCATAGCCTGTCCTAACTTAAGGCAAGGATGTGGGACATCTGCATCCCAGCTTTAAGTCAGCCATTGGCTCCAGCCACTAGAGAAGTGGGAGCCAGGACATAACTCCGGGCATTTTTGGGTCGGCAATCATTCAAATGCAATCGCTACAGAAGTGAGCAGGGGCAGGTCCCCACCAGGAGCACTCTCCACAGGTAAGAACTGATCCCTGGGGATCTGGGCTGGGAACCCACAGATTCTACTCAATTTAGTTTATGCATTTCAGTCTCTCCTCTTAAGTAATAAGTCACTTAAAGTTATGACTTTTTCCTGTTTATTTTTAGCTGCTTTCTTTAGGTTCTGATATCTGGTATCCTTATTTTTGTTAGGTTCTGAATATTTGAGCATTTCTGTGAGCCAGACAGTCTGCTAAGCACCTTAAAGCCATTATCACCTGTTCAGTTCAGTTGCTCAGTCGTGTCCAACTCTTTGCGACCCCATGGATCGCAGCACACTAGGCCTCCCTGTCCATCACCAACTCCCAGAATTCACTCAAACTCATGTCCATCAAGTCAGTGATGCCATCCAGCCATCTCATCCTCTGTCGTCCCCTTCTCCTCCTGCCCCCAATCCCTCCCAGTATCAGAATCTTTTCCAATGAGTCAACTCTTTGCATGAGGTGGCCAGAGTATTGGAGTTACAGCTTTAGCATCAGTCCTTCCAAAGGACACCCAGGACTGATCTCCTTCAGAATAGACTGGTTGGATCTCCTTGCAGTCCAAGGGACTCTCAAGAGTCTTCTCCAACACCACAGTTCAAAAGCATCAATTCTCCAGTGCTCAGCTTTCTTCACAGTCCAACTCTCACATCCATACATGGCCACTGGAAAAACCATGCCTTGACTAGATGGACCTTTGTTGGCAAAGTAATATCTCTGCTTTTCAATATGCTATCTAGGTTGTTCATAACTTTCCATCACCTGTAATCACATGTAATTCTCACATTAGTTCTTGAGGAAAATACTATTCTCATTCTTGTGATTTAGTTGAGGACACTGAGGCAGCAGGGGGTGATGCCACCTGGACCACCTTGAACTCAGCTGCTCTGAATTCAGAGTCTTCTCTCCACTCTGTGCTCTGACCATGGGGATTATTCTCAGGTTCTCTTTAGACATGTCTTCCATCTTAGTTCAACTGTATGCCTGCATTTTGAGTTCTCTGTGTTGAGTGTTATTATTTGTTTGACTTCATCAACTTTATATTTTTCATAAATATTTCTTTGTTTTGGCTTGGTGAAGCCCTTCTCTGAAAGGGTTAGTTGCTCAGTTGTGTCAAACTGTTTGTGACCCCATGGAATGTAGCCCTCTAGGCTCCTCTGTCCGTGGAATTCTCCGGATAAGAATATTGGAGTGAGTTGCCATTTCTTTGTCCAGGAGATCTTCCTGACCCAGGGATCAAACCCAGGTCTCCTGCATTGGCAGGCAGGTTCTTTACCATCTGAGAGACACCAGGGAAGCCTGAAGTCCTTCTCTGGTTCACTTTTAACTTACCTGCTATTGTATTTTTCTTCAGTTACATCACTGGGATCCTGGTTTCAAAAAGGGGCAAAAGTGTATGGTCTGTTTGGTCTCTTGAATTGAAAGTTTCCTTATTTTGCCTCCCCACCCCATCCCCCCAACAAAATATCTGGGGAAATATTCTCTTTAGTTTCTAGTACTACCAGACATTGTGCAGAAAACTTTCTCATGGTGTGTTGCTTTGATGCCTACTTTCACCAAAATTTTTCTTAGATTCCACAAGAGCTTGCATTTAATTTCTAATTTATTATTATCAGTTGCAAATCCCCAAAGGTGAAAATGGTTGGTAATCTAGAAAACACTTTTATTCCCTGATAGAACACATTATAGAAAGCAGAACGTTAAGGAAAGTAGCAAATCCTTTTGCATTGTCAAGAAAAAATCCTTAATTAAATTGTTTCGTAGATCAGTTGATAAGCTGGTATTACCCTTGCTTTTATTGTTTTAATTTTTTACGCAAGATACATCAGTTCCCTGGTGACTCAGATGGTAAAGAATCTGCCTGCAATGTGGGGGACCCAGGTTTGATTCCTGGGTCAGGAAGATCCCCTGGAGGAGAGCATGGCAACTCACTCCAGTATTCTTGCCTGGAGAATTCCATGGACAGAGGAGCCTGGTGGGCTACCGTCCATGTGGTTTAAGAGTCAAGCACAACTGAGCAATTAACACACCACAACATGTTAGTTTGATACTAAGAGAGCGATTCTTATGTACAAGATACACGCCATATATAACTCAGAAAAGAACATCCTTCTTGTCTACATCTGTACTTTTCTACTTGAACAGATTTACTTGATCACTAACTACTTGCCTACTTTTAAAAATAATCTCCAACACTGCTAAGAATTTTTCATCACCATGCTTCCTCAAAAATATTGTTGCAAGTTTATATCCTTTTTCCATAGGGCAGCTTTCATGTAAAAGAAGACAGCCTTATTTCATTCTTCCATCTTTGTAGAGGCAATACTTGAGTTTGTGAAATGCTCTATTACTCTAAGATAAGGAAATAAAAATATTTTGGTAAATTAAGAGGATTTATCTTGAATGTATAAGCTCTTGAATGATTTAGAGTTTTTTTTTTTACTTCCCTCTCCACCAAAAAATAGATTTATTCTTGCTGTAAAACCTGGTGAATATGATCTAAACCAATACTAATATTTAACCAAGACACTATCAGAGTATGGGTATACCACTATGCTAAAGAATACTTAACTTTTTAATATTCTGACTTTAGTGTTTTTGACTGCAAATTTCTTCTCCTGTATGCTTCCCTTCTACAATATTAATAGCTACAACAGATTGCAGTCTTCCCACTGCAGGGAGTTTGGCACCAAAACAGCTAGGATGGCAGATGTACTCTTACCTCTCCCACATGTAGAGTCATTCCACTTTTTGCATGAAAAAAGTTCTAGGATTCAAAATTAAAGAAGTAATGGGTTTTGAAGAATAAACTTCATGCCAGATGCTTAGTAGCAACTTACCGCTGTTGATAACATTAATGAAAAAGGATGAATGATTCAGTTTAGTTCAGTTCAGTCGCTCAGTCGTGTCCGACTCTTTTGGACCCCATGAATTGCAGCATGCCAGGCCTCCCTGTTCATCACCAATTCCTGGAGTTCACTCAAACTCATGTTCATTGAGTCGGTGATGCCATCCAGCCATCTCATTCTCTGTTGTCCCCCTCTCCTCCTGCCCCCAATCCCTCCCACATCAGAGTCTTTTCCAATGAGTCAACTCTTCACATGAAGTGACCAAAGTATTGGGGTACTATAGTGACTAATAAATAACCACGTTGCTTTCTTTTTGGATAGCATGTTTTAGAGAATGTTAACATGGGAAGAATGCCATTACCATGGCATTCATTGGTACTGGAGTCCTCTATAAAATTGTTGTCATTGGTACTTTTAAACCCAATATATCAGATGGAATTGTCAGCTAAGAAGAAACCTTAATGAGAAACTGTAGATTTATGGCAAAGTAAAGAAAACCCAAAGAGGATGTTGGGGTGCCTAGGGGCTAGCAGAGCAGGGAATGTGAAGGGCAAGAGGAAGAAAGGACGTTCTTGGAGCACCATGAGGACTAGAGCCATGGAGAAGCCTCGGTGTTAAAAGGAGGCATCTGCCATCAGGACCATGACATCTAAGCAAGGACTGAGAGTAGACACACACCAGACCTCCTGTCTTCCAACTTCTCCTCTCTAGCTGGCGCCTCTTCCTGGCTAAGAAGCAGACAGCAAAGGAGCGAGGGCCATTCAGTCTTTCAGGGTCAAACTTCGAGGACATAGAGCAGATAGCAAAGGGTAGAGAATGAATAGGGGATGGGGGAGGCGGAGGCAGGCAGAGAATAAGCAGCACAGAGGGTAACATATGAAATGTTTTAAGTAAGTTCCCTGTGGCATCTATCCCCACAACAACTTGCAGGTTCTGTTGCCATTCATAAATGGAGAAAGGGGATATTGGATACCTTAAATGTGTCCAAGAGCACACAGGTAAGCAAGCATGGAGCTGGAATGCACACCTGAATCTGTATGTCCTCATACATAGTGTGTTTATCCTCTCTATAACACTAACTTTAAGATATTTTAACACAAGAATGTGCTGTTTTTCTATTGCAAATTATTCAGTAATTCCCCACCAACTTTGAGATAAAATCATAATCCTTACCTTGGCAAAAGGGTCTCTCAGTATCTGGCCTCTTTCTTCTTTCCCAACCTCATCTTTTCCCTCATCCCCACACATACCCCCAATTCCTAATATCTGACTTCATAATTGCAGGATAAAGCTCAACTTTCAGAAAACAAAGATCATGGCATCCCGTCCTATCACTTCATGGCAAATAAATGGGGAAACAATGGAAACAATGACAGAGTTTGCTTTTTTTAAAATTTTTATTTTATTTTTAAACTTTACAATATTGTATTGGTTTTGCCAAATATCGAAATGAATCTGCCACACGTATACATGTGTTCCCCATCCTGAACCCTCCTGCCTCCTCCCTCCCCATACCATCCCTCTGGGTCGTCCCAGTGCACCAGCCCCAAGCATCCAGTATTGTGCATCGAACCTGGACTGGCGACTCGTTTCACTTTTGGGGGCTCTGAAATCACTGCTGATGGTGACTGTAGCCATGAAATTAAGAGTCTTGCTCCTTGGAAGAAAAGCTATGACCAAACTAGACAGCATATTAAAAAGCAGAGACATTACTTTGCCAACAAAGGAACGTCTAGTCAAGACTATGGTTTTTCCAGTAGTCATGTATGGATGTGAGAGTTGGACTATAAAGAAAGTTGAGCACTGAAGAATTGATGCTTTTGAACTGTGATGTTGGAGAAGACTCTTGAGAGTCCCTTGGACTGCAAGGAGATCCAACTAGTCCATCCTAAAGGAAATCAGTCCTGAATATTCACTGGAAGGACTGATGTTGAAGCTGAAATTCCAATCCTTTGGCCACATGATGCGAAGAGCGAACTCATTTGAAAACACCTTGATGCTGGGAAAGATTGAAGGAAAAGGGGACCACAGAGGATGAGATGGTTGGATGGCATCACTGACTCAATGGATGTGAATTTGAGTAAACTCAGAGAGTTGGTGATGGACAGGGAGGCCTGGCATGCTGCAGTCCATAGGGTTGCAAAGAGTCAAACACGACTGAGAGATAGAACTGAACTGTAAATATCACATTTTTTTCTGGCACCTCCTCTTGAAATTCCATTTTTATGTCTGGCTGCCTCATTCTGATCTTTCAAAACTCACCCTTCCTAGACTGGGTGTCCCTTCCACCTAGAAATCTTGCAGGACTCCCCTCCATCCAATCTGGATGAAGTACTTTCCTCCCAACTGCCATGAGATGATACGATGGTCACAATCATGGCACTGGTCACATGGTGCTATGTGCATCCCTCACTTGACTGTGATTAAGGACAGGAGCTAAATTTTATTTATCTTTACATCCTCCATGCCTAGCTTTACAACTGGCATATCGAAGGGTCTATACAGAACTGTGTTTGTTGAACAATGAATGAATGTTTTGAATTATTAAGCCTTAATCATCTTTGCCAAGTGGCTCAGTGGGTAAAGAATCTGCCTGCAATGCAGGAGACAAAGGAGGATACATTAATCCCTGGGTTGGGAAGATCTCCTGGAAGAGTGTATAGCAACCCACTCTAGTATTCTTGCCTGTAGAATCCCATGGACAGTGGGCTACAATCCATAGGGTCGCAAAGAGTCAGACATGACTGAAGCAGCTGAGCACAACTGTCTTTGCATACATAACCTTTTTTTTTTTTGAAGGGGATAAAGGATGTTGAATCTTTCACTCTGCCCAAGTACCTATGTGACGTTGTTTTAGGCGAGATGCTGCAAGGTCAAAAGATTTCACTTATCATTCAACTTCCCAAGATAAAATTTACTCCTTTGATTTAGAACAAAATCAAGAGAAAATGATTAAAATACATCTTACCTTGAAATTGACAGATGGCTAACCATTATCTGGAGCACACCGGGTTTACCAGGACAGGTGAATCTGCTAGACAATGAGTGAAGGGTGACCCTTGGAGGATAGGAAGAGTTGTAAGTTCAGTAGAAGGAAAGTAAGAGGGGAAAAAAAGCAACACAAACCTGTAGATATTTGTACAAAAAAAGTCATGAAACTTCAGACAATAGCCCAAGGACACGACATTTTACTTTCTCTCCTTTAGTTCTTGCTTCTTTTGGGGGCAGCTTCGTTTCACAAGAGAGAACATGAAAGAGAAATTGAGTGAAAGGGTGAAAGGAAAAATGGGCAATGGGTTACGACGATAGAAATGGACAGGAGGGAAAATCAAAGCTGAGTGCCCCGAAGAGGAGAGACTGTCATACAAGGCATTCAAAATGGCAGAAGGGCATGGCCAAAGCCATGTTGCTTTGGAAGATGGAATGGCAGAAAGAGGAAGGGTTTTAAAGACTTTTCCTATTTCTGTATCTTCCCTTACTTAGCTTGGCCCATGATTACTTTAGAGTTTTAATTGAGCATTAGAGGCTAAATGGATTGGAATCTAAGCTATCGACTGTTATACAGATGATGCCAGCAGGCCAAAGGCCCAATGAGAAGGCAAAACATTTTTTGGAATACAAGTTGATAAAGCAATAAAACAAAAGGCTGAATGAAAATGGTCAATTTGGGCTATGATTAAAAAGCCTAATGGCACTTATGAAACTTTGCTACTTAAATCTGCTTCTGGTTTCCCGCTTTCCACAAGGAATTTAAGAATTAATTTTAGGAGCTTCAGGGTAAAAATTAATTAAAAAAATATGATAATTTGCAAGTGTCTTTGAGTGTTGGGAACATTTTGTTATGTAGAATTAGTGAAGAACTGTGCTTGACTATAATGTGAGAACAGTAACTGTGTATTTAGCATATGTGGGTTTAAAAATATTATTCATAGGTAGCATATGTCATGAGAGCCTTTGGAATATGAGGTAAACAGATTTTTAAAAATTGTGGCAGAATTTGGAGGAATTAAGAATTTCATTTAAACATGCAAACACCCCCATTCTTTTTCCCTAGTTAAAGCATAAGGAGATTTTGTATAATTATAGTCTGGATGCTGCTGTGAAAAAAAGAAAACATTAACAGGCCACTTTTTTCCTATAAAGTGAAGGAAACGTTCTAGGACGCTTCTGAGCTACTATATGTGCCAGACAGTAATAACATGTGTAATTTTAAATAAAGTATTGAAAGCAAATTTTGCCCTCTGGTGATAGAGGATTTTGCCATGCATTTCAATAAGGTATTTAACTTTTCATTTGGCAGTGAATAGAAAATCTCTCTATTCCAATGTGTATGAAGCATTGACAATTGTTCTTCAGAAGCTGCATTGTAGATTAGGAATTAGAATCTAGGGAGTCTGCGGAGGCCATATGCCAAGAACTTAAGCACCCAAACTAGGTTTTCGAATATGTTACCAGTAGATGTGGAGTTAGCACTTAAACTTGAAGAGTGGTAAAAAACTGAATCATGGGCCACCTGGAGCTTCCCAGGTGGCACTAGTGGTAAAGAACTTGGCTGCCAATGAGACACAAGAGATGCTGCTTCGGTCCCAGGGTTGGGAAGATCCCCTGGAGGAGAGCATGGCAACCCACTCCACTATACTTATCTGGAGAATCTCTTGGACAGACAAGCCTGGTGGGCTATGGTCCATAGGGTTGCAAAGACACGGCTGGAGCGACTTAGCATAGGCCACCCTAGTCTTGCCCTTACCTGTTAAAATAGATACTAGAAGAATGTCTCTGTTTTCTCCGACTACATGAAAAGAGAAAAAACAAGTGGCTACAAAAGCTATATTCTTTTATTAATTGCATGATATTATGTTTTCCTACTTAATGAGATTTACTGGGCTTCACTGTTGGGTCAGCTAGCAAAGAATCCGCTGACAATGTGGGAGACCTAGGTTTGATCCCTAGGTTGGGTAGACTCCCTGGAGAAGTAAATGGCTACCCACTCCAGTATTCTGGCCTGGAGAATACCATGGACTCTATAGTCCATGGGGTCACAAAAGAGTTGGACACGATTAAGTGTGAGGTGTTCACACTCACACACACCTGTATCCTAGGCAAATAACATGGAGAAGGAAGTGGCAACCCACTCCAGTATTCTTGCCTAGAGTATCCCATGGACAGAGGAGCCCGGTTCTCTACAATTCATGGCATTGCAGAGTCAGGCATGACTTAGCGACTAAACAACAACAAAATGCTATCTATATTTTAATTATGGCATTTTGAAAAGACAGAAGAAAAATGCTACCGTAAACATGTATATGTGAAATGCTACCATAAAAAATACAAATGTGATATGTGTTCTGCATTTAGAAACAGTAAGTATGTAAATTTGTACTTATTCATTACTAGAATAAGTTCCTGCAGTTACATGTTCTAGCAGAAAACATAAAGGACTATTCTGTATCTTGGATGGAAAGACTAAATATAAAAATGATTTCAATTTAAAAAATTAAAAAAAACCCCAATAATATGGAAATAAGGCTAAAGAAATTTGTCTCGAATCTGAAAACAAAATTTAAAATTGCAAACAGTAGCCTAGAAAATTTAAAAATTTGGGGAAAAAATCCTATGGTAGACGGGAGAATGCTCTAATAGATTATAGTTAAATTTTAAACGTAGATTTTCTTTTGAAAGGCAATGGATAGTCACATGGATCAATGAAACGAAACAAAGCATGAAAATATGTGTGTATCTGAGTGCTTGTGTGTGTATATGCTTGGAATAAGGGAAGTTTTTATATTATAAAACTGATATTTCAAATTCAGCCAAGAAAATTCAGATTATTTACTAAGTGGCATTAGATAGCCATAAAGAAGGCTGAGCACCAAAGAACTGAGGCTTTTGAACTGTGGTGTTGGAGAGGACTCTTGAGAGTGCCTTGGACTGCAAGATCAAACCAGTCAATCCTAAATGAAATCAATCCTGAGTATTCACTGGAAGGACTGATGCTGAAGCTCCAATACTTTGGCCACCTGATGAGAAGAGCTGACTCATTAGAAAAGACTGTGATGGTGGGAAAGATTGAAGGCAGGAGGAGAAGGGGATGATGGAAGATGAGATGGTTGGCTGGCATCACCGACTCAAGGACATGAGTTTGAGCAATCTCCAGGAGATGGTGAAGGACAGAGCAGAATCATGTACTGCAGTCCGTGAGGTCACAAAGAGTCGAGCGCGACTGAGTGACTGAACAACAAAATTAGATAACTAGGCATTTAATAATAAAAAACCTATATCATGGTATATTTAAATATTAATTGCATATGATTAAATATATAAATGTAAAAATTAAAACTATAAATATTCTAAAAGAAAATATAGAAAGGCAAATTTATAATCTTAGGATGTGGAAGTCCTTCTAAACATTGCTGAACACTGAAAAGATAAAAGTGCTGATTAATTTAATCTTATAAAATTAAAAACTTGCCTATAGAAAAAGACACTGTAAACAAAGTTAAAAGATTAAAGCTAGAATGAAATAATATATATACAATATGTATCATGGATAAAGACTGGTATTCTTAATAAAAGTAGAATGTTTCTATATAGAGAAGAAGAATAATAAAATGTTTCTACATATAGAAAAATAAAAATAGAATGCAAACAATACACAGTAAAAGAATTACAAATGGCTAGAAAATAAATAAAAAGAATATTCAACTTAATCAGATATTAATAATTACAAATTAGGTCTTCCCAGGTGGCTCAGTGGTAAAGAATCCATCTGCCAAGCAGGAGATTCAAGTTTGATCCTGGAGTTGGGAAGATCCCCTGGAGTATGAAATGGCAACCCACTCCAGTATTCTTGCCTGGAAAATCCCATGGACTGAGGAGTCTGGTGGGCTATAGTCTGTAGCGTCCCAAAGAGTTGGACATAACTTAGCAACTGAGTGCACACACACACAAATTAATGCAATTAACTTCTGTCTTTATTCCCCTTTTTGGCTTGCTGCTGCTGCTGCTAAGTCGCTTCAGTCGTGTCCGACTCTGTGCGACATCATAGACGGAAGCCCACCACATCAGTATGCAAAAGATCTGAAAAATCACTTACAATTGATAAGGATGTGGAGAAATGGGACATTATACTACCTGTTGGTGTTTATAGAGCTACTTCTAGAAATATTTCTCACATAAACACTTGCCGTCTTGTGGTCCCCTTGTGAAGGGTCAGAATCAACCATCTGCCCACATCTGGTGAGGTATCTAGATGCCACGCATGTGCCCACAGAGTATGAAAACCTCATTTCTCATACAATAAGCCTTTCTGGGGCCACAGATAAGGGTCCCAGGCAAGTGTGAGATGGACTGAGAGAGCAAAGCAAACTGAGTTTGAATTTTTATTGTGATTTCCTGGTGGGACCAGGAAGAGGGTTTTTGAGGTTAAGTCAGGGATTGCATGGTTTGAATTTCTCACTGGCACCCAAGAAGGGAAAGCATGGATTTTCCATCAGCTTCCGTACATGGGGACAAGAGAAGAAGCTGGCATAAGGATCGAAAGCTATGAACAATCATTCATCAAAAAGTAAAGACAGGAGAGGGTTGGATGTATGGAGAGAGTAACATGGACACTTACATTACCATAGACAAAATAGATAGCCAATGGGAACTCAAACCCAGGCTCTGTAACAACCTAGAGAGGAGGGATGGGGGGGGGGATGGAGGTTCAAAAGAGAGGGGACATATGTATACCCATGGCTGATTTATGTTGATGTTTGGCCAAAATCAACAGAATTCTATAAGGCAATTATCATTCAATTAAAAAATAAATAAATTTAAAATTAGAAAAAATGTAAAGACAAATCCTTTAATATGGAAAAATATGTATTTATATATTCATTTTGATGATGATTTATATATTCATTTTGCTGTATATCTGAAAATAACACAATATTGTAAATCAACTATACTTCAATAAAAAATAAAGTGGAACTTGTTGTTGTCATTCAGTTGCTAAGTCCTGTCCAACTCTTTGTGACCTCATGAACTGCAGCACAGCAGGCTTCCCTGTCCTTCACCTCCTCCCAGAGCTTGTTCAAACTCACGTCCATTGGGTCGGCGATGCCATCCAATTATCTCATCCTCTGTCATCCCTTTCTCCTCTTGCCCTCAATCTTTCCCAACATCAAAATCTTTTCCAATGAGCTGACTCTTTGCATCAAGTGGCCAAAGTATTACAGCTTCAGCTTCAGCATCGGTCCTTCCAATGAATACTCAGGATTAATTTCCTTTAGGATTTACTGGTTTGATCTCCTTGCTGCCCAAGGGACTCTCAGGACTTTTCTCTAGCACCACATTATATTTACATATAAGCTCAGATACACATTCATTGGGACACATATTACGCTATTGTTTGTACTAAGAGAAACACTACAATGATGTAAACAAATCCTGGTCCACTCACAGTATGGACTGCTATGAAGTAAGGAAAGGTGTATAATGGGGTGAGTCTATGAGTTCTGATGTAGGAAGACGTCTGTGACATGTTTTAAATGAGTAAATATATAGTATGATTCTCTTTGAAAGGTCCACATAGTATTTTAGGCTTTGCAGGTCACATGCTCTCTGTCATAGCTGCTCAACCCAGCTGTTGTAGCACAAAAGCAGCCTTCAACAACATGTAAGCAATTGTAAAGCTGTCTTTCAATAAAACTTTATTTACAAGAAAAAAAAATACAAAAGCACCTTTTAATGTGATTTTTCATTATATATAAACATTATATATATAATGTTTATATATATATATAAACAAAAATATATATATATATAACAAAAAAATCCATCATACAAAATAAATATATTCGCCATTGTGGTTGGAGGAAGTAAGAGAAACAAAACACAAGAGTAAGTGAAGATAAGGTAATGGAGGATGCATTCATAGAATTCGGTAGATAACAGAGCAGAATTTTGGAAATTTCTGTGATTCTTTACCTACCCAGTTCTCTCCTGACATTGCAATAACTTTCTGTTTATTTTTTCCCTTTCTTTATTTTTTTACTCTACTATATTGTATTGGTTTTGTCGTACACTGACATGAATCCACCATGGGTGTACATGCGTTCCCCATCCTGAACCCCCCTCCACCTCCCTCCCCATCCTTCTAATTGAGACTCCTCACTCCTTCTACTCCTCCAGGCTTCCCTCCAGTGCAATGAAATTAGCTGGACAAAGTCATTTTTCTCTTTGGGACCTTCTCCTTTTCTTTCCTCCCATCAGAAGCGCACTTCTCTTTCCTGTGTGAAGTCTCAGACATTGACCTCTCTCTCCCTCACCCAGGACTCCCACCACCCAGACATGACTGCCATGGGTTTTTTTTTAACAAGATATTTTAAAACAAGTTTATAAACACATAGAATATATACATATTTGTGAGTTTGAAATCTGTTTTACATTTTGCTTTCTGATTTAACATTATATTCCTTGTATATATTATTAAATAGTTTACTATACAGGAAAATGGCTTTATGAGTATATTATCATAACCTTATTGCAACTATCATCAGATGAAAAGGTTTAATCAATCAGAGCTTAAGTAACTTGCACAAAGTCAGGAGTTAGTGTGGAGGAGATACAACTGACCCCATGCAATCTGCCTTTAGGGCAAGGTTAGAACCCCAATACTCTACCCCTCCCTGGGGGCAAGCTAATATTGGGAAAACTCTCCTCCATGGTTTGGGAATTACTTTGGAGATGTTTAGAGGGTGCTAGGAGATGTTTACAAGTTACTTATAGCACTCCTCAGTTAAAATTGCAACTTTCCCTCTAGGTACTGCTTGGGTGTGCCTTGTGGCCAACCTCCTTTGGCTACTACATTCTAACATGGTGGGGCACTGTCTAGAGTACTATGTGCAAGTCCCTATGCTGTTTAAAAGTACCTCTCAAGGCACAGATGCCAAAAATGGTTAGTCACTTTTAAGTCCGATTTCCTAAGAATGACTATAAAACCTAATATAGTCATTGTACTTACTCAAATGCCCTCCTAGAGACATGAAAAAATCCTTGCCTCACCTTGTCTGTTCTATAAAAATATTATCTATGAATATGTTTTTGCAGAAGATCATTTAAATATATGTGGGAAGAGTATCCTCTTGTTAAGCTGTGCTCAGTCATGCAATAAAGCTAATAATTATTTTACGTATAATTTTTGTGGAAAATTTATATCTCATATAAATCTATTTTATTAAGTATTAAATGCCTAGTATATGCAGAGACCTGTACTGGCAATTTGAAAAGCTGGTTGTCTTTTCTTGTTGAAAACAATTTAATCAAACAATTATAATATTATTTAGGAGAATCTAGAATTAAAAATTGAAATGAATATACACATAATATGTGGATTAAGTCACAGGGAAAAAGAATCAATATAGATTGGAATTATTACAGCAAAATTTAAAGCTTGAAGCTTGGCTGTTTTTCAAAAGAAAGGAGAGAACAGAACAGGGTGGGGTAATCCTCTTGAGGTCTAGGAAGGTCAGGTAAATTGACTCTGGGTTGAGCTCAGGATCTTCTTTGAAATATACATTCCTAGTTCAAGCAATCTATTCTTAGAATGGTCTAAGGGACTCACCGTTTCATTTTAGCTGGCATGTCAGATTGTCTAAATTCATGATACTCTATTTTAATTTCCTTTTTGTTTTCTCCTCAGATACTAATAAAACCTTTGACACACCAGTCTTATCTAAGCTAGGATCAAGGAAAATGGAGGTTACGTCCACTTAGAATGATATAAAATAGGAAGAACCCCACTTATAAACTCAATACAAGGATACAACTGATCGGTGAGGTTCCCAAGGGGAACAAGATTCTTAACTTCCATCTAGGGATTCTCTGGCTGTCCTTCTTCATCTGAAGTGATGTGTTATATTCCTAGTAGAGAAGTCAGTGATGTCTTATATACTCTGCCTAAAATCAGTTCTGCTTCTTTGCTTCCTCTTCTGGATATTTAATTCTTTTGTCTTTTTTCTTATTATATTAATATATTGTATCTCATATATTTCCATTTGGTTTCTACCTTCTCTCTATATGGCCTTTGGGTCACAACCCCACATCTCTTCTGATTGGAGGTATCAAGACCTGGTATTCTGTTCCAGGAAAGTTGGTGAACTGGTCCACCTGTTTATCTGTTGCCTTTGACTTTGAGGTTACGTAGATGGTGGAGAAGCTAGTCTCATTGGGATAAACTCAGTGATGCTCTACTGAAAAATGGTTACTAGGCCACCCATTTATAGGGAGAAGATTGATATTTGTGAGACGGTTGCGTAAATCAGATATCCCAGTATTTTACTTGGTAGTTAATTGTATTTTTGTTTTATTGTTATTGATATTACTTATATATTTCATAATTTGATGATATTCTACTATACATCAGCTAAATTAATTTAACTTTTCTTAAAAAATCTTGTGGCAACGGAGTATGTAAAAGGAATGTGTATAATTGGGTGTGTGTATGTCTGTATGCACAACAAATATGCAAATGCATATCTTTACCCATTCTTTGAATAAAATCCCAAGTATTTTGATACTATGATAATTAGTAAAAGAGTAACTTATATGATTTTACAAGAGCTTCAGTTCAGTTCAATTCAGTTCAGTGGCTCAGTCATGTCTGACTCTTTGCGACCCCATGAATCGCAGCATGCTAGGCCTCCCTGTCCATCACCATCTCCCGGAGTTCACTCAAACTCATGTCCATCGAGTTGGTGATACCATCCAGCCATCTCATCCTCTGTCGTCCTCTTTTCCTCATGCCCCCAATCCCTCCCAGCATCAGAGTCTTTTCCAAAGAGTCAACTCTTTGTATGAGGTGGCCAAAGTACTGGAGTTTCAGCTTTAGCATCATTCCTTCCAAAGAACACCCAGGGCTGATCTCCTTCAGAATGGACTGGTTAGATCTCCTTGCAGTCCAAGGGACTCTCAAGAGTCTTCTCCAACACCACAGTTCAAAAGCATCAATTCTTTGGCGCTCGGCTTTCTTCAAGAGCTTACTCTTCTTGAATTCTTTAACAGCCGAATATTTTCTGATTTTTTCATCCATAGACTTTTTGAAAATGATCTGATCCCTTGAACTTTCCCTGGACTAATTATCTGACATTAAGAAGATGGATTTCATTATAAATAAGTTTGAAATACTGTATGGACAATGGTAAGTTGCAAGAAAGCACCATAATTCACTTTTCTTTCTCTTCAAGATGGAATTAAATCAATAAACTTTACACTATTGATTTAACTGGAATGTGATTTTAAAGTTCCATGTGTATATGATGTGTGTAACCATGTATATGCACTTGCCATCAGGTTATTGAACAACCAGAGTGGCAGCTTAATGTTTATGCTCAAAAAACAGAAAGGTATGAAATATTGCTCTAATTCATGAATAATAAGAGAACTTAATGTTTTTTTTACTGAGACAGTAATGGAAACCCACTCCAGTACTCTTGCCTGGGAAATCCCATGGACAGCGGAGCCTGGTAGGCTACAGTCCATGGTGTCGCAAAGAGTCGGACATGACTGAGCGACTTCACTTTCACTTTTCACTTTCATGCACTGGGGAAGGAAATGGCAACCCACTCCAGTGTTCTTGCCTGGAGAATCCCAGAGATGGGAGCCTGGTGGGCTGCCACTTATGGGGTCACACAGAGTCGGACATGACTGACGTGACTTAGCAGTAGCAGCAAGGGAAATATGGGCTTCCCAGGTGGCACAGTAATAAAGAATCCACTTGTCAATGCAGGAGACACAAGAGATGGGAGTTTGATCCCTGGGTCAGAAAGATCCCTTGGAGTAGGAGGTGACAACCCACTCCAGTATTCTTGCCTGGAAAATTCCATGGACAGAGGAGCCTGGCGGGCTATGAAGAGTCACAAAGAGTTGGGGTCACAAAGGGTCAGACACAACTGAGTGACAGAGAGAGAAAACATCTACTATAATAAAGTACTTCTTTAGATGACTTAAAATATCTAGTTGACTAGTTAATCAAATCAATTTTTAAGACATAGTTTGTCTTTGCATAATAATACATAAAATATTTCATTATTTGCAAGTTGTTTATTATTTTAACTAAACAGCTTCTTACATATCCTTCAATGATCAATTTGAGTCAACAATTTCGTGGTTATTTGGCCAAGATAATGACTAACGTACATGTCCAAAAAATGTTTAATCTACCAACAACAAGAATTAGTTCCATATGAGATTCCAGTTTCTTTTCAAGTATGTCTCTTCTTCATAAATCTTGGGGTGCCTTCCTTGCTGGCAGCTCTCTTTTCCTTTTGTAAGCCACCTGAAGCCTGGTTTGTAAAACTAGATTTGGTTCTATGTGTAACATGGCAGAGCAAATTTGTAAAGAAAACACATCCATCAAATTGCTGACTTAATACCTCAAAGACTAATATGAATGTTTTTGCTGAATTCAATTCATGACTCCAAATTTGGCAAAACCCATTTGTATCTGGACAAAGGCTAAATCTAAATTTACTCTGTCATTTCATATTTTCTTTTTTGGCAGGTTTAGGTTCATTGGCTAAACAAAATTCACGCAAAATGTTTACACAGGAATAGAGGCTTCTATTTGCCTTTGCCAAAGCCAATAGGTAAAGACATTCTTTTATTTTATATTTTGCTGTATTTCAAAAAGGAATCAGACATGTTTTTGAAAATGCATTTTTAAAAGCATGTGGAAAGAGTGTTTCCCCGATGGCTCAGTGGTAAAAAGTCTGCCTGCCAATGCAGGAGACATTGGTTCGATCCCTGGACTGGGAAGATCCATGCTGCAGAGCAGCTAAGCACATCCGCCATAACTATTGAGCCTAAATATTGAGCCTGTGCTCTAGAGCCTGGGAACTGCAACTACGGAGCCCCCATATCAGAACTGCTGAAGTCCACACCCTAGAGCCAGTGCCCTGCCACAGGAGAAACCATCACAGTGAGCACGGCAACCAGAGAGTAGCCCCTGCTTTCCACAGCTAGAGAAAAGCCATGTGACAACAAAGACCCAGCACAGCCAAAAATAAGCAAAGAAATAAAATTACAAAAACTGTGTGGAAATATCCTATTAAAGCCATTGAATTATATAATTGATTATTGACACAGATTACATTAAATTTTTATGAAATACTTTTTATATGGGAGTGCTAAGAGATTTCTCTTATGCTAATAGACGAAGCAGTCTTGGCACAAATCTGGTTTGAACCAACTCTTGTTTCCTGAGCTCTTTCCTTTTTAGGGCACACGGTCTAATAAGAACCAACACAACATGAGAGAGGAGTGATGCGCCATCATTTTATTTATTTTTTTAATACACCTCAGGGAGCCCCACTGTGCTCTCCTGAACCCAGAGATAGCTTGATGGTTCTACATCAGGATGTGTGTTGGTTTTTATTGATATAATTCAATTCGAAACCAGAACAAATTTTTTTCTTTTTTTCTTTGATCATTTTAATGACAAACATTGAACTGATCATCATATGCACCTTGTTCAAACTTTTCCATCAACATTTTGGAATTAGTTTTCAAAAATGTTGGCCCTCTGCCTCAGAATAAGCTTCTTTGTTCAGAGGTGGGAGTTATTTTCCTCCCCATCCCAGTTCAGTTCAGTTCAGTTCAGTCGCTCAGTCATGTCTGACTCTTTGGGACCCCATGGACTGCAGTACACCAGTCCTCCCTGTCCATCACCAACTCCCAGAGTTTACTCAGATTCATGTCCGTTGAGTCGGTGATGCCATCCAACTATCTCATCCTCTGTTGTCCCCTTCTCTTCCTGCCTTCAATCTTTCCCAGCATCAGGGTCTTTCCAATGAGTCAGTTCTTTGAATCTGGAGGCCAAAGTATTGGAGTTTCAGCTTGAACATCAGTCCTTCCAGTCAACACCCAGGACTGATCTCCTTTAGGATGGACTGATTGGATCTCCTTGCAGTCCAAGGGACTCTCAAGAGTCTTCTCCAACACCACACTTCAAAAGCATCAATACTTCAGTGTTCAGCTTTCTTTATAGTCCAACTCTCACATCCATACATGACTACTGGAAAAACCATAGACTTGAATAGATGGACCTTTGTTGGCAAAGTAATGTCTCTGCTTTTTAATACTCTGTCTAAGTTGGTCATAACTTTTCTTCCAAGGAGTAAGCGTCTTTTAATTTCATGGCTGCAGTCACCATGTACAGTGATTTTAGAGCCCCCTAAAATTAAAGTCAGCCACTGTTTCTACTGTTTCCCCATCTATCTGCCATGAAGTGATGGGACTAGATGCCATGATTCCCATCCCAGGCTTTGATAAAAAGCTTATCCTTGGTGACAGGTAGTTTTCAGAGACTTTATTCAGTAGCTTAGATGGTTCTATTATTACATTGTCTCCATTCAGGTAATCTAGCACTTCTCTTGTTTCTATGAGCATATCCCCTGACGTCTTATACACCCGTGTTCATGAAAGTCTGCTTTAGAAATGTTCCATGACTGAGGCCCTACATCTACTTATCAGTATAGAACTCTTTATGTAGTCAGTGCCTAGACTGCTCACCACAGTACTCTTGCAGTCAAGCATCACCTACTTCTGTTTTCTAGAACATTCCTGACTTGTACTGCTGGCTCAGGGATCCCTTTATATTCTCAACAGTCTCTGCTAGGTTATACTGCATCAGCAAGTTTATTTCAACATCTCACTTGGCAATATTTTCCCTCACCTAAGCTACGTCAGTGGAAGTTGTGGGTGGTGATCAGAGACTCAGACTCACAGAAGCACTGTTATTTAATGACACTGGCATCTCACAATGTAGATTACTCTAGCAGGGGACAAGAATGTGGAAAACCCAAAAGCAGTCTGTTGTTATTCAGTCACTAAGTTATGTCTGACTCTATGTGACCCCATGGACTGCACCACACCAAGCTTCCCTGTCCTTTACCATCTCCAGAGTTTGCTCAAACTCATGTCCATTGAATTGGTGGTGCCATCCGATCATCTCATCCTCTGTCATCCCCTTCTCCTCTTGGCCTCAGTCTTTCTCAGCATCAGGGTCTTTTCCAATGAGTCAGCTGTTCATATCAGATGACCTAAGTGTTGGAGCTTCAGCTTCAGCATCAGTCCTTCCAAAGAATATTCAGAGTTGGTTTCTTTTGGGATTGACTTGTTTTATCTCCTTGCTGTCTAAGAGACTCTCAAGAGTTTTCTCCAGCACCACAGTTTAAAAGATTGATACCCAGTCTTACACGCTTCAAACCAGAAGTGGCACACTTCATTCCTACACACACAGTGCATTGTCCAGAAGAGTCACACAACTGCCATCTACAAGGGTCTGGGCACATCAGGAAGCACACTGGTGACCAGTACGCGTCCCTCTCCATGTACCCTGGAGACCACGCCTTACACGGTGGTTGAGCTCACTCCATCAGTAGACTATCCACAGTACTTGTTTCTACTGTAAAGGGTCAATTTTACTTTAGGGTGCAGGTTAACCTGGGTAGGCGTATGTTCTGTTCTGTATATGTTTGTGTTAGTATTTGTGTTATAAATACCAATTTCCCCACACAGTTTAAATGTATGGATTTTATGCTTTGTGTCTGTATCCAGTGTATAGATCCTGGTAACCCTAAAAACCATAATTAATTTTTTTTTCAGTTAAAATTTTTTCTATTTTGATTTTTATTGATTGAATTGCCTTACGGTGTTGTGTTAATTTTTGTTGTACAACATTGTGAACCAGCCATATGTATACATATATCCCCTCCCTCTTGAATCTCCCTCCCTTCCTCATCTCACTCCTCTAAGTCATCACAGAGCCCAGAGCTGAGCTCCCCATGCTGTACAGCAGCTTCCCTCTAATAATTAAAACATTTAAAAAAATTTTTATACAATTTTTAAAGATTGCTTTCCATTTTCAGTTATTACAAAGTACTGGCTATAATTCCCCACGTTGTACAATACCTCCTTTAGCCTATGTCACATCCAATAGTAAATCACCTTCACTTCCCTGCTGGCTCAGACAGTAAAGAATCTGCCTGCAATGCAGGAGACCTGGGTTTGATCCCTGGGTAGGGAAACCCCCCCTGGAAAAGGGAATGGCTACCCACTCCAGTATTCTTGCCTGGAGGATTCCACTGACAGAGGAGCCTGGTGGGCTACACAGTCCATGAGGTCGCAAAGAGTTGGACACGACTGAGCAACTAATACTTTCCACTTGTTAAAAGTATGGAAAAGCCAACATTTAATGCCTCATCCTCAGGGTTCTCATTGGTAAGGCAGATGTGTCAGCTGACCTTGCAGCTTTAGCTAAGCAAGTTTTCATTATTACAAACTACAGGCTGGCAGTTCTTTACAGCATGCAGAGTTGAAGGGTAAATAGTTTCTAATGGAAGGTGCCAAGTCTCGACATTTGTCAGTCTGGCATTGATGGATTCAAGACCTAGGAGACTCATTAAAATGGAACTTTGGTCCTCAATCAGCTGTCAGTTCTCCAGAATGCTTGGCAAAACTCAAAATGTCTTCTGGGCTTGGCTGGATTTCTGATGGATTGGATTGCCCCAAAGTGGATCCAAGGTACATGATTTTCACATGGCACCAGAAGCAATTGATCATACCAGATGAATGCTCTATAGAATAATCAACAACATTTGGGGTAGAACCATCCTAGGGAAGCTATGGCCAATGATGCTCATTGAGGGACATGATCTAATAATGATTGCAGTGGCCATGAGGTTGAACGTTTTTTGCTGTTATAAGCCACAGATATTTTGAAATGAATGCCAAATTCGCTGCACTTCAGATTAAATAATAAGCACATTCAAGCATGCAATAGCAGCATTTATTAGATTTAAATTTTAAATACAGTGCGTTCCATAAATGGAAAGCAATTGCCTAAATTTTCCCAAAGACTATTCGACTATTATTGTTATAGCAGCTGTTCTAGGAACATCTGTGTATCATCCATCTGCTTGGTATCTAAATCTCTTTTCTCTTTGTGTTATTTTATTTTATCTTTGCTTTAGTGCCTGAAGTTATACCTATAATATTTGGTTTAAAGAACTCTTGTCTCTTACTCTGGAGTTGTTAATGAAAGAAAGATGATATGTTCACACCCTTTGATATGCAATTTTATTTTCTCCTATTTCTGTTTATTTCATTGTTTATTTTCCAGTTGCATATGCCAAGAGGAAAGATTACTAGGAAGTATATATAGCTTTAATGCACAGATTTCAAAGTTGGTGGCTTACAGAAAATATAAAGCAGAATGTTTCCAATATTTATTGAGGACATTATTTCCTAAGGAAAAAAGAGAGAATGACACAAAATAGCAGTGAAGACATCAAATAAAATAATGTCTTTAGAAAGATTCTACATTTCCATTAAATCTCAAGGTTAACACTAAATTTATTTGTTTGCTGTAGTTTATTAGGGAAAGACATATTCAGTCAACCAAAGTCTAAATTCTAACCTTTGCCCTGGCTCCCTTGTTTTATCTTATACAAGTCAGTAAACTTAAACAATATAAAATGTATTAAGTGGAATTTTATAAATTTTATTTTACAGTTCATACCACAATGATTCAATATGACTAGAGAAAAAATCTGTTTAAATAAGTTCAGTTGAAAAAAATATTTTATCCAATTTTTTCCCATCCAAAACAGCAGTGAAAGAAATTAAAAACAAAAGATTAATTTGTGAATGCTCAGTGATATATGCTAAATATAATTGTTTTTGTTGCCCAAATTCTCTTTAAGGTTCTTAAAGTTTAGAGCTTAAATATAATTTAATATAAGTTTAGACTCTAAATAATTTCTCTCTGTGTGTGTTTCCTTTATATATGAAGTGAAGTGAAGTCGCTCAGTTGTGTCCAACTCTTTGTGACCCCGTGGACCATAGCCTACCAGGCTCCTCCGTCCATGAGATTTCCCAGGCAAGAATACTGGAGTGGGTTGTCATTTCCTTCTCCAGGAGCTCTTCCCCACCCAGGGACTGAACCCAGCTCTCCCTCATTATAGGCAGACGCTTTACCATCTGAGCCACCAATGAGGTGACCATTATTATTAGTAGTAGTAGTGTTGAATTAACCACCTCGAAAAACAAAAGGTATTTAATATACAGCATGCAGTGCAGTCATTTACTTCATATTAAGTTTGTTTAGTGAGTTCTTCATGAATCTCTCGGTGTTCTATTCAAGGACATTTTATTCTTTGTCCTTGAGTGTGAACACACAAGGGTAAGGAAGAGAATACTATTTCTCTGTGTCAAAGAATTGTGTGAGGTTTGTAATATTATATGTAAGGGAACACCCTTTTAATGAAATGGCCATGATCTGTTGTTATTTAGTATAATTTTTACCTTTTAAGTGGAAAAAAAAAAATCAGTGCACATTTTCCCCTCTTTGGAAGTGCATTAGTTACTATGGCAACTGTTTCAGTGGCAGACACAGAGATTTCAAAGAGTCATGCATATAATATAAACTTAATTTAAGCACTGGATTGCAATTTATACCTTTGTAGTCAGAAATAAAGACAATCATGTAAACTTGTGTCCTTATGTAGAACTGGGGTGAATGGCTAGTGTGACCTTTGCAATTTATAGATTCATGCTTCCAGAGCAAAGGCCTAAGAGGAACCTACACAAGGGAATTAGGCTTTAATTGTGAAAAATTATTTTTAAATTATTACATCAAATTTAAATTTCTTGGGCCCCCTCTATTGTTTTAAGCAGTCAGACTTCAAAGTTTTCTTTTGATCTTAAAAAATGTGACTGATTTTAATTCTTTGCACATTTTGCTTTCTCCAGAACCAGTCTGGAAATATAATTTTCTTCCACTGGCAAGCTTTCCTTAGCTAGTTAGAGTCAGGTCCCACTACTCTTCAGGGCTAGATTAGACATTCTGCATTTCCAAGAATGGATGGTCATTCATTAGGGAACCAAGCAGTCATGGCTTTCAGACTCAGCTTGTGACACACATTGAACAGGCATGGAAAGAAATAAGGAGGATTTTTAAGTGGGATTCTGTTACAGACTCAGTTTATAACTGAAATATACCAGAAACATTCCAGACACCAGGAGGTTTCAGTGAACTGTTATGGTCTCTCAGAAGCTTCAGTAAAAATAATCTCTTCTTGCTGATGGAGGGTAAAATGATTGATACCACCCAAGGTGAAGAATGCAGCTGAGTGAGACTCAAATGGACCAGAACCACAGGATGGGTTACAATTACTTGTCCACTTGCAGAAGATGTTTGATGTCAGCTGTGCTCTGTCTATGGAACAGCCACAAAGAAGGTGATTTTCTAATGGGGTGTGAGTGCCTAGAGGGAGGGGATAGACGCTGGTCTAAACACTTTCAATTTTTTCCTCCCAATTCAGCAATCAGGAAAGTGACACCACCTCTGGTGGGGAGAGGAGTGAATATATATGCAGGGAGACCACCTGGACAAAAACATTAGGAATTGGGCAAAAGCTTCCTCTTAATGGGCTTCCCTGATGCCTCAAATGGCAAAGAATCTATCCATAATGCAGCAGACCCAGGTTTGATCCTTGGGTCTGGAAGATTCCCTGGAGGAGGGCCTGGCAACCCATTCCAGTATTCTTGCCTGGAGAATCCCCATGGACAGAGGAGCCTGGCAAGCTACAGTCCATAGGGTCACAAAAAGTCAGGCACAACTTAACCGACTTAACATGCAGGCATGGGTTCCTCTTAAGAGAAGCTACAAATTCAGCTTTTTGGTCTTTGTCACTGTCTGATGACTCTCAGCTTGTTTTGCTTGTCTGTATTCCACCAACATGAGGAGCCTTGACACCTTCCTTCAGGACTCCTCTTTATGGTTCTCACCTGTTACCTTTTCACCTCCATCCAGCATCCTTGTGAACTTCACTATTCCTTCTATCTCACAACTTCTTATTGTCTGCTTGCATGACTAGTGGACAGAACTTAAAGACTGCCTGTCTGCATCCTGGCCTCTCTTCACCCTGACTTACATCCAATACCACTTTGCCAAGTACCTGCCCAGGGTAATGCTCTATATGCTTTCTCTGTACTTTTTCTTATTTTACTCGGAGTGTAGTTGATTTACAGTAATTGTATTAGTTTGAGATTCAAACTAATTCAAAGTGATTCAGTTACATATATACATATATTTTCAGATTATTTTCAATTATAGGCTACTAAAAGATATAAACTATAGTTTCCTGTGCTATACAGCAAATCCTGTTGCTTATTTCTTGAATTGGCAAGAACATTGGGAGGACATCACAATCCAATGACAGTTAGTTAACCTTGAAAAAAAAAAATGACACCAATAATGGAGTGAGTGGTGGGAAAGAAGAGTTTGGTTTTAATTGAAACCTAAATTTAATCTCAAGATGGCAGAGTCAAAGGACGTGTGCTCATCTTCTCCTGCAAGAACTCCAAAATTGCAACTCACTGCTGAACAACCATAGACCAGGGAATGTGGGATCCCACTAAAAAAAGATACCCATCATCCAAGGGCAAGGGAGAAACCCCAACAAGACAGTAGGAGGAGTGAAATTGCATTTAAAATCAAACCCCATACCCACCAGAGATGCTTGGAGGGCTCAAATAAAACCTTAGGTGCACCAGGACCCAGAGACCCCACAAAACACTGAGTGAGACCTGCCTTTGAGTGTTTGAGTGTCTCCTCTGGAGGCACAGGTCAGCAGTGGCCTGCCATGGGGACAGGGGCTCTGGCTGAACCAGACCCGGGAGGCACGGCGTGTGGAATAAATCCTCTCGGAGGAGTTCACCATTAGCCCCACCATAGAGCCACCAAGTAGATGACCCTCAAACCGGAGAACTTATATCAAAGAAGTTCTCACACTGTTGCAAAAGTTCTAGGGCCCACAAAAGATTCCCCTCTGACAAAAACACTGAGAACCCCTAGGAAATTTGACTTTGAAGACCAGTGGGATTTGATTACAGAATTTACACAGGACTGGGGAAACAGACTCTTGGAGGGCTCAAACAAAACTCTGTGCTCACTAGGATCCAGGACAAAGGAGCAGTGGCCACACATGAGACTGAGCCATATTTGCCTGTGAGTGTCCAGGAGTCTCCAGTAGAGGCAAGGTGTGAGCGGCCTGCCGGAGGTCAGGAGCTCTTAATTCAACAGTCCTGGGAGCCTTGGGGCACGCTGGCATAAGTCATTTTGAAGGAGGTCCCATTACTGCCATTATCCCACCATAGTTTGGCCTTGGTCTAAACTCTACAGGGAGAACAGGGCCCCACCCATCAACAGAAAATTGGATTAAAGATTTACTGAGCATGGCTACACCCATCAGACCAAGACCTGGATTTCTCAGCAATCAATGCAAAGAAATAGAGGAAACAACAGAATGGGAAAGACTAGAGATCTCTTCAAGAAAATTGGAGATACCAAGGGAATATTTCATGCAAATTTGGGCTCAATAAAGGACAGAAATGGTATGGACCTAACAGAAGCAGAAGATATTAAGAGGTGGCAAGAATACACAGAAGAACTGTACAAAAAAGATCTGCATGACCAAGATAATCAAAATGGTGTGATCACTCACCTAGAGCCAGACATCCTGGAATGTGAAGTCAAGTGGGCCTTAGAGAGCATCACTATGAACAAAGCTAGTGGAGGTGATGGCATTCCAGTTGAGCTATTTCAAATCCTGAAAGATGATGCTGTGAAAGTGCTGCACTCAATATGTCAGCAAATTTGGAAAACTCAGCAGTGGCCACTGGACTGGAAAAGGTCTGTTTTCATTCCAATCCCAAAGAAAGGCAATGCCAAAGAATGCTCAAACTACCACACAATTGCACTCATCTCACATGCTAGTAAAGTAATGCTCAAAATTCTCCAAACCAGGCTTCAGCAATACATGAACCGTGAACTTCCTGATGTTCAAGCTGGTTTTAGAAAAGGCAGAGGAACCAGAGATCAAATTGCCAACATCTGCTGGATCATGGAAAAAGCAAGAGAGTTCCAGAAAAACATCTATTTCTGCTTTATTGACTATGCCAAAGCCTTTGACTGTGTGGATGACAATAAACTGTGGAAAATTCGGAAAGAGATGGGAATACCAGACCACCTGACCTGCCTCTTGAGAAACCTATATGCAGGTCAGGAAGCAACAGTTAGAATTGGACATGAAACAACAGACTGGTTCCAAATAGGAAAAGGAGTACATCAAGGCTGTATATTGTCACCCTGCTTATTTAACTTCTATGCAGAGTACATCATGAGAAACACTGGGCTGGAAGAAACACAAGCTGGAATCAAGATTTCTGGGAGAAATATCAATAACCTCAGATATGGAGATGACACCACCCTTATGGCAGAAAGTGAAGAGGAACTAAAAAGCCTCTTGATGAAAGTGAAAGTGGAGAGTGAAAAAATTGGCTTAAAGCTCAACATTCAGAAAACGAAGATCATGGCATCTAGTCCCATCACTTCATGGGAAATAGATGGGGAAACATTGGAAACAGTGTCAGACTTTATTTTTTGGGCTCCAAAATCACTGCAGATGATGACTGCAGCCATGAAATTAAAAGATGCTTACTCTTTGGAAGAAAAGTTATGACCAACTTAGATAGCATATTGAAAAGCAGGGACATTACTTTGCCAAGAAAGGTTCATCTAGTCAAGGCTATGGTTTTTCCAGTGGTCATGTACGGATGTGAAGAAAACTGAGCACCAAAGAATTGATGCTTTTGAACTGTGGTGTTGGAGAAGACTCTTGAGAGTCCCTTGGACTGCAAAGAGATCCAACCAGTCCATTCTGAAGGAGATCAGCCCTGGGATTTCTTTGGAAGGAATGATGCTAAGGTTGAAACTGCAGTACTTTGGTCACCTCATATGAAGAGTTGACTCATTAGAAAAGACTGATGCTGGGAGGGATTGGGGGCAGGAGGAGAAGTGGACAACAGAGAATGAGATAGTTGGATGGCATCACCGACTCAACGGACATGAATCTGAGTAAACTCTGGGAGTTGGTGATGAACAGGGAGGCCTGGCGTGCTGCGATTCATGGGGTCACAAATAGTCAGACACGACTGAGCGACTGAACTGAACTGAACTTAACTGAGTCCCTCCCATCAGGAAGCCTCCACAAGCCTCTTATCCTTATCCATCCGAGGGCAGACAGAATAAAAACCACAGTCACAGAAGATTAACCAAACTGATCACATGGATCACAGCCTTAACTAACTCAGTGAAACTGAGCCATGCCCTGTAGTTTCACCCAAGACAGACAGGTCATGGTGAAGAGTTCTGACAAAACGTGATCCACTGGAGAAGGGAATGGTAAACCACTTCAGTATTCTTGCCTTGAGAACACCACAAACAATATGAAAAGGCAAAAATATATGACACTAAAAGATGAATTCACCAGGTTGGTAGATACCCAATATGCTAATGGAGAAGAGTGGGGAAATAGCTCCAAGAAGAATGAAGAGATGGAGCCAAAGCAAAAATAACACCCAGTTGTGAATGTGACTGGTGACTGAATTAAAGTCCAGTGCTGTAAAGAACAATATTACACATAAACCAGGAAGGTTAAGTCCATGAATCACGGTAAATCAGAAGTGGTCAAACAGGAGATGGCAACAGTGTACATCGACATTTTAGAAATCAGTTAACTAAAATGGACTAAAATGGCTGAATTTAATTCAGATGATGATTATATCTACTACTGTGAGCAACAGTCCCTTAGAAGAAATGGAGTAGCCCACATAGTCAACAAGAGAGTCTGAAATGTAGTACTTGGGTGCAATCTCAAAAATGACAGAATGATCACTTCACTGTTCATTTCCAAGGCAAACCATTCAATACCACAGTAATCCAAGTCTATGCCCAAGCCAGTAATGCCAAAGAAGCTGAAGCAATATGGTTCTATGAAGACTTACAAGACCTTTTAGAACTAACATCAAAAAATGATGTTCTTTTCATCATAGGGGACTGGAATGCAAAAGTAGGAAGTCAAGAGATACCTGGAGGAACAGGCAAGTTTGGCCTCAGAGTACAAAATGAAGCAGGGCAAAAGGTAACAGAGTTTTGCCAAGAGGAAGTACTGATCATAGCAAACACCCTCTTCCAAGAACACAAGAGAAGACTCTACACATGAACATCACCAGATGGTCAAAACCAAACTCAGACTGATTATATTCTTTGCAGCCGAAGATGGAAATGCTCTATACAGTCAGCAAAATCAAGACCAGGAGCTGACTGTGACTCATCATGAACTCCTTATTGCCAAATTCACACTTAAATTGAGGAAAGTAGAAAAACAACTAGATGATTCAGTTCAGTTCAGTTTAGTTCAGTAGCTCAGTTGTGTACAACTCATTGTGACTCCATGAACTGCAACACACCAGGTTTCCCTGTCTATCACCAACTCCCAAAGCTTGCTCAAACTCATGTCCATCGAGTTGGTGATGCCATCCAACACTCTCATCCACTGTCACCCCCTTCCCCTCCTGCCTTCAATCTTTCCCAACATCAGGGGCTTTTCCAATGAATAAGTTCTTCACATCTGGTGGCCAAAGTATTGTAGCTTCAGCATCAGTCCTTCCAATGAATATTTAGGACTGATTTCTTTTAGGATTAACTAGTTTGATCTCCATGCAGTCCAAGGGACCCTCAAGAGTCTTCTCCAACACCACAGTTCAAAAGCATCAACTCTTCAGTGCCCAGCTTTCTTTATAGTCCAAATCACACATCCATACATGAGTACTGGAAAAACCATAGCCTTGACTAGATGGACCTTTGTTGGCAAAGTAATGTCTCTGCTTTTTAATATGCTGTCTAGTTTGGGTATAGCTTTTTTTCCCAAGGAGCAGGTGTCTTTTAATTTGATGGCTGCAAGCACCATCTGCAGTGATTTTGGAGCCCCCCCAAAATAAAGTCTCTCACTGTTTCCATTGTTTCCCCATCTATTTGCCATGCAGTGATGTGACCGAATGCCATTATCTCAGTTTTCTGAATGTTGGGTTTAAGCCAACTTTTTTACTCTCCTCTTTCACTTTCATCAAGAAGCCCTTTAGTAGTTCTTCACTTTCAGCCATAAGGGTGGTGTCATTTGTACATCTGAAGTTATTGATATTTCTCCCATTCAAGTATGACTTAAATCAAATCCATTACAATTATACGGTGGAAGTAACAAATAGATTCAAAGGATTAGATCTGGTAGACAAAATGCCTGAAGAACTATGGATGGAGGTTCGTAAGATTGTACATGAGGCAGTGATCAAAACCATTTCCAAGAAAAAAAAATGCAAAAAGGCAAAATGGTTGTCTGAGGAGGCCTTACAAATAACTGAGAAAAGAAGAGAAGCAAAAGGCAAAGCAGAAAAGGAAAGATACACCCATATGAATGCAGAGTTCCAAAGAATAGCAAGGAGAGATAACAAAGCCTTCCTCAGTGATCAATGCAAATAAATAGAGGAAAACAATAGAATGGGAAAGACTAGAGATCTCTCCAAGAAAAGAGATACTAAGGGAACATTTCATGCAAAAATGGGCACAATAAAAGACAGAAATGGTAGGGACCTAACAGAAGCAGAAGATATTAAAAATCGTGAAGAATACACAGAAAAACTATACAAAAAAAATATCTTAATGACCTAGATAACCATGATGGTATGATCATTCACCTAGAGCCAGACATCCTGGAATGGGAAGTCAAGTGGGCCTTAAGAAGCATCACGATGAACAAAGCTAGTGGAAGTGACAGAATTCCACTTGACTTATTTCAAATCCTAAAAGATGATGCTGTGAAAGTGCTGTACTCAATATGTCAGCAAATTTGGAAAACTCAGCAGTGGCCACAGGACTGGAAAAGGTCAGTTTTCATTCCAATCTCAAAGAAAGGCAATGCCAAAGAAAGTTCAAACTACCGCACAGTTGCTCTCATCTCGCATGCTAGCGAAGTAATGCTCAAAATTCTCCAACACAGTCTTTGTCAATACGTGAACGGTAAACTCCTGTTCAAGCTGGATTTAGAAAAGGCAGAGGAACCAGAGATCAAATTGCCAACATCCGTTGGATCATAGAAAAAGTAAGAGAATTCCAGAAAAACATTCACCTTTGCTTCATGGACTACACTAAAACCTTTGACTGTGTGGATTACAATGAACTTTGGAAAATTCTTAAAGAGATGGGAATACCAGACCACCTTACCTGCCTCCTGAGAAACCTGTATGCAGGTCAAGAAGCAACCAGTAGAACCGGACATGGAACAACAGACTAGTTCCAAATTAGGAAAGGAGTAGGTCAAGGCTGTATATTGTCAACCTGCTTATTTAACTTACATGCAGAGTACACCATGAGAAATGCCAGGTTAGATGAAGCACAAGCTGGAATCAAGATTTCTGGGAGAAATATCAATAACCTCAGATATGCAGATGACACCACCCTTATGGCAGAAAGTGAAGAGGAACTGAAGAGACTCTTGATAAAAGTGAAAGAGGAGAGTGAAAAAGTTGGCTTAAAACTCAACATTCAGAAAACTAAGATCATGGTATCTGGTCCCATCACTTCATGGCAAGTAGAAAGGGAAACAGTGGAAACAGTGACAGACTTTATTTTCTTGGTTTCCAAAATCACTGCAGATGGTGACTGCAGCCATGAAATCAAAGGGCTTGCTTGTTCCTTGGAAGAAAAGCTATGACTAATCTAGACAGCATATTAAAAAGCAGCAACAGTACTACCAACGTTATGGATGTAAGAGTTGGATTATAAAGAAAGCTGAGCACCAAAGAATTGATGCTTTTGAACTGTGGTGTTAGAGAAGACTCTTGAGAGTCCCTTGGACTGCAAGGAGATCAAACCAGTCAGTCCTAAAGGAAATCAGTCCTGAATATTCATTGGAAGGACTGATGCTGAAGCTGCAATACTTTGGCCACCTGATGCGAAGAACTGACTTCTTGGAAAAGACCCTGATGTTGGGAAAGATTGAGGCAGGAGGAGAAGGGGAAGACAGAGGATGAGATGGTTGGATGACATCATCGACTTGATGGACTTGAGTTTGAGCAAGCTCTGGGAGTTGGTGACAGACAGAGAAACCTGGTGTGCTGCAGTTCATGGGGTCACAAAGAGTTGAACACAACCTAGGGAGTGAACTGAGTGACTCAAATTTAGATCAGCAATCCTTTGTTAGTATTTGACTGATAGTCTGTTTTAAAAATTCTGACTCAGGTTGTAATGGTTTCAGAGCTTTTTTGTTTTCTGCAAGAAACCAACCTGTATCTGTCTCACATCTTTATTTTTATTTTTTCAGTGTGGAAACATTTTATTTATTTATTCCTTATTTTTTCCCCCAATTTTATTTATTTATTTTATCTCATATATATATATATTTACTTTACAATATTGTATTGGTTTTGCCATACATCAGCAAGAATCTGCCACAAATGTAGACATGCTTCCCGTCCTGAACCCCCCTCCCACCTCCCTCCCCATATCATCCCTCTGGGTCATCCCAGTGCACCAGCCCCAAGCTGGTCTCACATCTTTAAGATGACCTCACTTTCTATTTTATTAAAAACTTGAAACCATCTTGTTGCCTCTCTCAACTTGCTTCTTTTGCATCTGAATTCCACCCCCTGTAGTCCTTTCCCTTTCCCTCCGTTTAGCACAAGTGCTTGCCTGTCATTTTAAGAGCCCACCCACCACGAGTCTTATTTCCTTGTTTCCTCTCTACTTCATGCTCCTCTGAATCAATTTCTGCTCACTGGCTCTTCCCACTGTTGACTTAAAAAAATTACACAACATGAGATTTGTGAGTTTAAGTTTTATTTGGGGCAAAATGAGGACTGCAGCCTGGGAGACAGTACCTCAGATAGCTCTGAGAAAGTGCTCTAAAGAGACAGGCCGATATATATGATTGACCAAAGCCAATATATTTGGTTTTGGTGAAGTGAGAGTTCACACAGTCAAACACATATTTTTTGCAGAAATTTTTGCTAGTTACGAGGAGCAGTAGTTACCAGGAAGGAATTTAGTGCTTTTCTTGATATGAAGAGATATAAGAATTGGGCTCATAAAATCAGCTCCTCAAAATATGTGAATCTTAATGTCTGAAGATATGTTCTGCCAGGTTTCCAGGGTGCAGAGCTCTCATGTCTGCTCTCCACCCTGAACTCTTTTTAGGGCATGTTGAAAGTCAGCAGCTACAGCAGCACATGGTCTCATCACTGAAGAGGCAGATGGCAGGTGGTAATTTGTAGTTGACACCCCTCTGCCTATCAGTTCAGTTCAGTCACTCAGTCGTGTCTGACTCTTTGCAACCCCATGAATCGCAGGACTCCAGGCCTCTCTGTCCATCACCAACCCCCGGAGTTTACCCAAATTCATGTCCATTGAATCGGTGACGCCATCCAGCCACCTCATCCTCTGTCATTCCCTTCTCTTCCTGCCCCCAATCCCTCCCAGCATCAGGGTCTTTTCCAATGAGTCAAGTCTTTGCATGAGGTGGTCAAAGTATTGGAGTTTCAGCTTTAGCATCAGTCCTTGCAATGAACACCCAGGACCGATCTCCTTTAGGATGGACTGGTTGGACCTCCTTGCAGTCCAAGGGACTCTCAAGAGTCTTCTCCAACATCACAGTTCAAAAGCATCAATTCTTCGGTGCTCAGCTTTCTTCACAGTCCAACTCACATCCATACATGACCACAGAGAAAACCATATCCTTAACTAGACGGACCTTTGTTGGCAAAGTAATGTCTCTGCTTGAATATGCTATCTAGGTTGGTCATAACTTTCCTTCCAAGGAGTAAGCGTCTCTTAATTTCATGGCTGCAGTCACCATCTGCAGTGATTTTGGAGCCCCCAGAAATAAAGTCTGACACTGTTTCCACTGTTTCCCCATCTATTTCCCATGAAGTGATGGGACCAGATGCCATGATCTTCGTTTTCTGAATGTTGAGCTTTAAGCCAACTTTTATACTCTCCTCTTTCACTTTCATCAAGAGGCTTTTTAGTTCCTATTCACTTTCTGCCTATAAACATGTCCAAATTTTAAAATGTCTCCTAGATTTTCTGTATTCTCAAAAGAGATTTTCATATTTATTGACAAGTTCCCCAAGATAATTCTGTACCTGTTGCCTCTTTTTCTTAACAGTTCATTCAATCCTTGACCCTTGGAATTTGGGCTTGGTTTCAGCGAGTTTATGGGAAAATATCTCTGGTGATGGACATTTTCCTGAGGGTAATGTCCTGAGGAATATTCAGCAATTCATTTTTTATCTTGCTGTAAGCTTTTGATTTTAATAACTACCCCTCAGTAAAGCCCTGTCTTTTCCTGGGTTTTCACTTTTTGGAGTGTTTTTGCCCTCTCTAGAGGGAGATTTTCCTCCTTTTCTACTACTTTTTAATGTTAATCTTTTTTTTTTAAATATTTAGTTATTTTTGGCAGAGCTGGTTCTTTGCTTCTGCACATGGGTTGTCTCTGCAGTGAGTGGAGGCTGTTCTTTAGTTGCGATGAGCAGGCTTCTCATTGAGGTGGCTTCTCTTGTTGCAGAGCAGCGGCTTCAGGACTCACAGTAGTTGTGGTGCAAGGGCTTAGTTGCTCTGTGACACGTGAAATCTTTCCAGACCAGGGATTGAACCTGTGTCTCCTGCATTGGCTGGCAGATTCTTAACCACAGGTCCACCAGGGGAGTCCTTTGAGTATGTTTGTGTATGTGTTAGTCGCTCAGTCGTGTCTGACTCTTTGCAACCTCATGGACTCTAGCCCACCAGGATCCTTTGTCCATGGGATTCTCCAGGCAAGAGTACTGGGAAGTCCTTTAATGTCAGTCTTATGACTATTATGAGTTCAATAGTTCTCTCTGTGCAGATGATGCTAAACTTCAATTATGAATTTGGAGACCTGTTTTCTAACTTCTTGATACTTGTCTCTGCCAATTATTGCCACAATGTTTCCGAGAGCTCCAGGCTTGACCCTCCTGTTTTCCCTTCAAACGCACTCCATCTGAATTGATTTCGGTTATGGACCAAAATTTTCTTCCAGTTCTCAAGTCCTTTTTCTTATTCACATTCATTCTGTTCCTATCAATCTACCTCCACCATGACTCTTGAGACATTCTTCCTAATTTTTTTTCCCACTACAACTGCTCTAGTTTGGACCTCACTTATCTGTAGCTTAGATTATTTAGTAACGCTTCCTCAAGGTTCTCTCCTGCAGTGCCTTGAGACTTCAATCTCACCTGCATCCCTAGATGAATTCCCTTAAACTGAAACTCTGCTTACACTGTAACTTGATGTTAAAACTGAAGCCTCTGCAAGGTGCTATATGACAAGCAGATTTTATCCCTCCCTTTGAAGGTACTCTTTCATTCCTCTGAGTTCACACAGCATGTTGTTGTCCTACACATGTTTTACTCATCACTTCTTTATATTTATCTTTAATGTGTTCACTAAATAATGGCATTCTGCAATGTACTAAGATATAGAGATGGATGGGGTATTTTTCTGTCCCCAAGAAGGGCTAACGTGAGGCTCAACTCCAGGGGAACTGGACACATTTTGCACAGCATGAATTCAATTGGATAACAGATCTGGCCTTTTCCCATTGTTTAGCAAGAATGGAAAATAGGAAAACTAACAGTCATAATAGTACAGTGTGAAAAAGAGAAAACTAACTTTATCTGGTGAAACTGAGAATGATGCCCTGGAAGAAAGGATACATGAGCTGGTGTGGTAAAGTGAGAGGGGATTTTTTTTTTAAGTCAGTGAAAGTGAAAGTCGCTCAGTCGTGTCTGACTCTTTTTGACCCCATGGACTATACAGTCCATGGAATTCTCTAGGCCAGAATACCTAAGTAGGTAGTGTTTCCCTTCTCCAGGGGATCTTCCCAACGCAGGGATTGAACCCAGGTCTCCCGCATTGCAGGCAGATTCTTTACCTGCTAAGCCACAAGGGAAGCCCAAGTCCAAGAAAGAAGCAAAGAACATTTTGAATCTCAGAAAGTAACCAGTCTGCATCTCCATTTTTTTCTCTGCCACACTGTTTGATAGTGGTTGCCAAACTACAGTCCAGGGGCCAAATCTGACTTGATGCACTGGATGCCTGTATGTAAATAAAGTTTTATGGGTACACTCCAACCCCATTCATTTACATATTTTCTATGGCTGCTTTCATGCTATGACAACAAAGTTGAGTAGATGTAACAGGTTATTTAAGGCTTACAAATTCTGAAATATTTGTTCTCTGGCCCTTTACAGGAATATACTGACACCTACTCTCTGCTACATGCAGGGGACAGAAGAACATGCTTGATATTTGCTGAACTAAATGGTTTAATAATCACCAGTAGGATGAAATTCCTCTGTCCATGACTAAGTAATGAATGAATCTGCATTCAATCAGTGGCTTAGATGATTTCTTATCAGTAACTCTGGACAAATGCTTTAACTGATATGTGGTTGTCCATAATAATGAGAGAGACTTTTGAAGCAAGAAATAAACTGCAACTGTGCTATTCTCTAGATCTGAGAGAAAATGATGTCATTTTTCTAGTTTAGACTATGCAATTTGTGTGTTTTTAATAAATTTCCTTTCTTTCAATAAATAGGCCAAGCAAATCAAAGAAAGCACATGATAAATATGACAACAGGGCTCTTTCAAAGAATGGATAAGTCCAGTAATATCATTAAAAAAATGCGCAAAAGTTTCTTTTTTTTTTTTTTTAATAGAATTTACTCTCCACTGAAGCCAAGGAACATCTTTCATATAATTTATAATTAGATCCAAGAAACTCAAATCATCAGACACAAACCTAACATCGTGACTTACACAATTTTTGCAACACCACAAGCATTAACATTAACAAACATGAATAATGCCACAGGCACATCAACTTTAATGAAATACAAGAAATTTCAGATATCAACATGAACTAGATATTGGACGTCTATTGAAGCATTTCTTTTTTTTTTAAATTTTATTTTATTTTTAAACTTTACATAATTGTATTAGTTTTGCCAAATATCAAAATGAATCCATCACAGGTATACATGTGCTCCCCATCCTGAACCCTCCTCCCTCCTCCCTCCCCATACCATCCCTCTGGGTCGTCCCAGTGCACTAGCCCCAAGCATCCAGTATCGTGCATTGAACCTGGACTGGCATTTCTTTTTAAAACCTTGAGTATCTAGTAAATAAACAACAGTGTCATAAATATATGTGTTATTTTAAAACTGACGATTAAAATTTTAGCTTTTTGTTCAGTCCTTTAGAGTGAAATATAGGTGTAAAAAAGTGCACTGAATTGTTTCAGGAAATCAAGTTTCTGTACTCTATATTGACTTAAATCATACTTCTGTGAGCTTCCCAGGTGGCTCAGTAGAAAGAATCCCCTTGCCAATGCAGGAGATGCAAGAGATGCAGGTTCAAACTCTGTTAAGAAGATCCCCTTCTTGGAGTAATGGCTACCCACTCCAATATTCTTGCCTGGAAAATTCCTTGGACAGAGGTACCTGACAGGCTACAGTCCATGGGGTTGCAAACAGCTGGACTCGACTGAGTGAGTGAGCACATGTTTGCGTATATTTCTGTACATTTCATTTTAATTTGTAGTGTTCAATGCCAAGAAATTCTTGACGTAATGGTCCAGCTAGCTGAGTTAATGGTGCAGCTGGTTGAAAATGGAAAGAGCTCATAGATGCTCCAGCAAAATGATTCTTCACATATATTAAAGACAAAAACAGGTTCCACTGTAAAGATGAATGTTGGCATTTGATGACCCTGAGGGCAGGAGGATGAATAAAACCCCTGAGTTTGAACCAGTTGAGAAAGACGAGGATAAGGAGGAGAGTAAATTAGATTTTTATCACTTTTAGTGCTGATATTAAAAAAATAAACTTTTTATTTTAGAACAGTTTTGATTTTATAGGAAAATGCAAAGAGACTATGGAGAGGTTCCGTCTCCCCATGCTCAGTTTTTTTAATAACATCTTACATTAGAATGGTACATTTGTACCATTGTTAATGTTGCTACATTAACACGTCAGTACTGATACATTATTATCAACTCAAGTCTTTGTTTTATTTGTATTTCCTTAGCTTTTAGATAATATTCATTTCCCACTCCAGGATACACCACATTTAGTTGTCATGTCTACGGTTCTCTTCATTTTGACAGTTTCTCAAACTTCACTTGACCTTGAGGACCTTGACAACTTTGAGAATTACTGATTAGTTCCATTATTGGGGTTTGCCTGATTTTATTTAAATGATTAGACTGGGATTATGAATTTTCTTGGAGAAAATCACAGAGGTGAAGTGTCGTTTTCATCACATTATGAGTAAGTACTCTCAATATCACTTGTCACTCTTGTTTACTTTGATCATATTTCTTAGGTAGTATTTTTAGGTGTTTCCGATGTACATTTACTTTTTCTCCTGTTTCCATAATGTACATTTTGGAAGGAAGTCACCATGTAAAGACCATACTTACAAAGTGGGAAGTTATTCTCTACTTCCTTGAAGGTGGAACAACTTCATAAATTGTTTAAAATCTTTCCATATGGGAATGTGTCTATGCTCTTCCTTCTGTCTATTTATTTATTTAATCATATATGTGAATCAGTATGCACTCATAGGTATTTATTTTATTTGGGAATTATAAATTTTAACTTATTTTTATAAAGATTTAATTGACATATAACTTCTCTTCTTGGAGATGGCCATTCTAATAGGTGTGAAGTAATATCTCACTGTGGTTTTGATTTGCATTTCTCTGATTATTAGTGATGCCGAGCATCTTTTTGTGTGTATGTTGGTTATTTGTCTGTCTTCGTCAGAAAAAATATCTTTTTATAATAGTTTCTCTGCTCACTCTTTTAAATCAAATTGGCTGCTTTTTTGTTGTTGTTTTTACCGAGTTGTATGAGTTCTTTATATATTTTGGACATTAACCCCATATCTGATATATGGTTTGCAAATATTTTCTCTTATTCTATAGGTGGCTTGGTTTAAGAATTTAGTGTTTTTGTTTCTTAGCTGGCCAAGTGTGATAACATATTATTTTATTAAAGACCAAAATTCAGAGATAAAATGTATTGGTTTGAAGTATAGAAAATAAAGTAAAATTTGGTAAATTCCATTTCAATGTACAATAAGCTAATTGTGAGTCACTCTGGAGCACATTTAGGTTAGCTTGAGATTTGGTTCTCAAAAACTATCAAGCTTTTAGGTTGACAGAGGACTATGGAACTATAATGCATTTGTTAATTTCCTCAGCTGTGCCAGATACACATTATCACTCAGAAATAAATAAATCCAGGTTGTTCTACATGGGGAACTCCTAAGGTTGCATGAGCGACAGAGTGGATATTGAGTGCCAAAGTGAAGGATACAGGTGTTACAAAAACAAAGAGGAGAAACCCAGAATAGACACAAGGCCAGAACACACGTTTAAAAGCAGGTCATGCTGCAGATGGTTCTTCAGGAAAATGTGGGTGATGTAGGTAAAATCATGATTCCTCAAAAATGTCCACATCCCTACAACCTGCTAAGATGTTATGTTACTTTATATGGTGAAATGGACTTTGTACGAATGAGTCAAATTAAGGATACTGAGGTAAAGAGATTATCCTGGATTTTCTGCATGAGTCCAATGTGACTCAGGGAAATTACAAGTGAAAGTAGGAGGCAGAAGAATTATACAAGGAGATGTGATGATGTTCTTCCTTTGTGGCTCAGATGTCAAAGAATCTGCCTGCAATGCAGGGGACCTGGGTTCGATCCCTGAATTGGGAAGATCCCCTGGAGAAGGGTGTGGCAAACCACTCCAGTATGCTTGCTGGAGAATCCCATGGACAGAGAAGCCTGGTGGGCTACAGTCTATGGAGTCACAAAGAGTTGGACATGACTGAGTAACTAAGCCCAGCACAGTGATGATGCAGGCAGAGGTCAGAGTGACGTTATTGTTGGCTTTGAAGATGAAAGGAGGCCATGAGCCAAGGAATGTGGGCAGCTTTCAGAATCTGGACAAGCAAGAAAGCACACTCTCTCCCAGAGTCTTCAGACAGAATGACGCTCTGCTGACACCTCAGTTTGAGCTCCATAGACATGCTCTTAAATTCTGACCTCCAAAACTTCAAGATAATACAGCTGTGTTGTAGTGAAGCCACTAAGTTTGTCATAATTTCTTACAGGAGCAAGAGAAAGTAAATGCAGTGGAAATTAGATTGTTATCAACGGGTGGTGGGAAATAATGGTAAGGGTGGAGGCATGAAGGAAAGATATTTCAGGGAAGAAAGAAGAAATTGGAGTAGATAGAGGTGTATAAACTGGTGGTGTCTGTGTGTGTGTGTTCAGTTGCTAAGTCGTGTTCAACTCCGCAGTCCCATGGACTGTAGCCCACCATACTCCTCTGTCCATGGGATTTCCCAGGCAAGAATACTGGAGTGGGTTGCCATTTCCTCCTGCAGTGGATCTTCCTGACCCAGGGATCATACACATGTCTCCTGTGTCTCCAGCATTGGCAAGCAGGTTCTTTATTGCTGAGTCACCTGGGAAGCCCGTTACAGACTGTTTGTGAAGTGAAAGTGAAAGTGCTAGTAGCTCAGTCATGTCCAACTCTCTGACTCCACAGACTGTAGCCCACCTGGCTTCTCTGTCCATGGAATTCCCCAGCAAAGAATACTGGAGTGGGTTGCCATTTCATTCTCCAGGGGATCTTCCCAACCCAGGGATTGAATCCAGGTCTCCTGCATTGCACGTGGATTCTTTACTGTCTGAGCCACTGTACAATGTGTCTATAAGAAGTTGTGACTATCAGAACATATTCAGGAGCTTGCTGCAAGGCTGGATGAGGCCACAACTAAAGGGAGGTGCAGAGGTGCTGTTCTTGTCTAGGCCGTGAGAGAACTCATTAAACTGCAGAAGTAGCAGAATCATATATACATTTTAGATCAATCAGTGGTGGCTTAATAAAATGTTGTGGGTATAAGCTGCAGCTCCAATACTTTGGCCACCTAATGTGAAAAGATAATTCATTGGAAAAGACCCTGATGCTGGGAAAGATTGAGTTCAGGAGGAGAAGAGTATGACAGGATGAGATGGTTGGATGCATTATTGACTCAAAGGACATGAATTTGACCGAACTCTGGGAGATAGTGAAGGAACAGGGACGCCTGTCCTGCTGCAGCCTTTGGAGTCACAAAGAGTTGGACACGACTCAGCAACTGAACAACAACAACAGCAATAAGACTAGTGTTAGAAAGAGTCAGTTGTGAGGAACTGAGAAAGCCAGCTTTGAGAGAGTAGCATTGGGAATGCCGGGAGAGAATGGCTTTGAATAAAACTGCAGGACTTAAAAAAAAAAATTGCAGGACTAGAATGACAAAGCTTTTCACTATTTGGATACAATGGGAGGGAGGTACAGGAATTCAGTGAGTGAGCGTCATTATCTAAAGGAAAGTGAGACAGTATTTGTTAATGCCTGGCATTCACTTGCTTGATTTTGGCAGCAGCTCTGATTTTCATCTGTAATTCTGTTTCTCCTTCCCTGACTCTCAGTCCATGGGAGGTCCCCACAAGCCCAATAAAGCACGAGACCAAGAGCGAAACACAGCATCCCATAGCATCGCTATGGCCAACGTGATATTTTTTCAGTGTTGGGCATGTCCAATCTGTGTGCCAGTCTAATCTGAGTGCCTCTCAGAACTTCAGTGGGGACACTGGAAAAAGAATGAAAGTGGAAGCCACTCTTTTTTTTTTCTGCCTGATTAGAACCTGGAAGCAGGTAGACTGGGGAGATGGTGCTAGCCATCTGGTGGTCACAAATATCTATAATCTGAAGGTGAAATGAAAAAAATAAATGAAAAGGAACTAGCAGAACAGAGACTGCGCATGATTGGACAGACTTGATGTTAGTGCTAGAGCTTCTCTATTCAGCCAGTTCTGTCCTGGAACCAATAAATTATTTATTTATTTTTGTTATAAAAGAAGTACTGAATATTTATGTCTGTAAAAGTGTGGATCAACAGTGCAATGAATAGAAACTATTGTGATCTATTTAGTCACCAGCATTTTAAGTCAAACTCCTGTGTGCTAAAAATGATAAAGTATTGGGCACATAAGAAATCTATCATATCAATCTAGTTGTTTTTTTTTATTTTCACCTGTTTAATGGAAACAATTTGGTAACTGCTTAATACAATCCATGTTCATATCTAAATATATTTTTCTTTTTCCTCAAATTAAAAAAAATTATTTATTTTCAATTGAAGGATAATTGCTTTTACAGAATTGTGTTGGTTTCTGCCAAACATCAGCATGAATCAGCCATAGGTGTACCTATGGCCTCTCACTTTTGAATGTCTCTCCCACCTTCCTCCCCATCCCACCCCTCTAGGTTGTTATAGAGCCTTGATTTGAATGTTAGTCACTCAGTTGTGTCCAACTCTTTGCCACCCCATGGACTGTAGCCCCCATGGGATTCTCCAGGAAAGAATACTGGAGTGGGTAGCCATTTCCTTCTCCAGGGGAACTTTCCTTTTTAAAAAATTAATTCATTTTAATTGGAGGATAATTGCTTTACAATATTGTGGTGGGTTTTCTCATACATAGACAAGAATTAGCCATGGGTGGGGTTCAGGATGGGAGGCCACTTATATACCAGGGGATCTTTCTGACCTTGGGATCGAACCTGGGTCTCCTCATTGCAGGTAGATTCTTTACTGTCTGAGCTACCAGGGAAGCCCACAGTTTTTTAATTGGAGTATAATTGTTTTGCAGTGTTGTGTTAGTTCCTGATGTACAACAAAGTGAAGCAGCTATATGTACACAATTTTCCCTCCCTCCCACCCACTCCATCCCACCCTTCTCGGTCATAACAGAGCACCAAGCTGATTTCCCTGTGCTATACAGCAGTTTTTCCATACCATTTCTGTCCTATATTGAGCCCATCTTCGCATGAAATGTTCTCTTGGTATCTTTAATTTTCTTGAAGAGATCTCTAGTCTTTCCCATTCTGTTGTTTTCCTCTATTTCTTTGCACTGATCGCTGAGGAAGGCTTTCTTATCTCTTCTTGCTATTCTTTGGAACTCTGCATTCAGATGCTTATATCTTTCCTTTTCTTCTTTGCTTTTCGCTTCTCTTTCTTTTCACGGCTATTTGTAAGGCCTCCCCAGACAGCCATTTTGCTTTTTTGCATTTCTTTTCCATGGGGATGGTCTTGATTGTTTCCTGTACAATGTCACTAACCTCAGTCCATAGTTCATCAGGCACTCTATCTATCAGATCTAGTCCCCTAAATCTATTTCTCACTTCCACTGTATAATCATAAAGGATTTGATTTAGGACATACCTGAATGGTCTAGTGGTTTTCCCTACTTTCTTCAATTTAAGTCTGAATTTGGCAATAAGGAGTTCATGATCTGAGCCACAGTCAGCTCCTGGTCTTGTTTTTGTTGACTGTATAGAGCTTCTCCATCTTTGGCTGCAAAGAATATAATCAATCTGATTTCAGTGTTGACCATCTGGTGATGTCCATCTTGTGTTGTTGGAAGAGGGTGTTTGTTATGACCAGTGCATTTTCTTGGCAAAACTCTATTAGTCTTGGCATCTGGTCCCATCACTTCACAGGCAATAGATGGGGAAACAGTGGAAAGAGTGTCAGACTTTATTTTTCTGGGCTCGAAAATCACTGCAGATGGTGACTGCAGCCATGAAATTAAAAGACTTCATGGAAGAAGTCTTACTTCTTGCTTCCAAGCTTACTCCTTGGAAGAAAAGTTATGACCAACATAGATAGCATATTGAAAAGCAGAGACATTACTTTGCCAACAAAGGTCTGTTTAGTCAAGGCTATGGTTTTTCCAGTGGTCATGTATGGATGTGAGAGTTGGACTGTGAAGAAAGCTGAGCGCTGAAGAATTGATGCTTTTGAACTGTGGTGTTGGAGAAGACTCTTGAGAGTCCCTTGGCCTGCAAGGAGATCCAACCAGTCCATTCTGAAAGAGATCAGCCCTGGGATTCCTTTGGAAGGAATGTTGCTAAAGCTGACACTCCAGTACTTTGGCCACCTCATGCGAAGAGTTGACTCACTGGAAAAGACTCTGATGCTGGGAGGGATTGAGGGCAGGAGGAGAAGGGGACGACAGAGGATGAGATGGCTGGATGGCATCACTGACTCAATGGACGTGAGTCTGAGTGAACTCCGGGAGTTGGTGATGGACAGGGAGGCCTGGTGTGCTGCAATTCATGGGGTCTCAAAGAGTCGGACATGACTGAGCGACTGAAATGAACTGAACTGAACTGAACTGAACTGATACAGCAGTTTCTCACTGCTATCTGAATAAGTTATTTTTACTTTTGCTTTTATTTACACAAGTTTGACTTTGGATTTCTTTTACTTGAAACTAAATTAATCTTAAGAGAGTAGAGAAGAAAGGGCAGGCTTAGATATTTAATTTTAAAGACATTAGGGTGGAGTTATCCAGTAAGGAAATGGAACATGGATTTAATCACCAGAAAATTGTATAAATAGAAGATCTTTGTTTGGGATTTATCAGCTTATAGATGGGATAAAACCAGGCATACTGATTACATTAAGCAGCAAGTGAGAGTAGAAGAGAGTTAAGGCCAGAAATTAAAGAATATCAAAATTTGATAGGCAGGCACAATAAGAGAAAAGAACTAAAGACAGTGGAAAATCATTGCCAGAGAATAAACCTGAATTTTTTAATTTTGAAAAATGTAAAGATTAAAACAAGAAAATACTTCAGAGGAATTAAATGTGAAATCAGTGCTGTGTGTCTTTGGGCACTGAAAATATGAATGGTTCCTTTCTCTTTCTATTTCCCATTTTTTCCCATTTTTTCATAGGTATTGCTTCTGAAATTGAAAAATACCTTTTACTTTAAAACAAATTAAATTTAACAGTGTATTTTTCATGGAGTTTTCTTTCCTAGAGAAGAAAAACTGATCGAGACTTTCCAAAGTCACTGGGAGAAAGAACACAAATATGAAACCTGAAAATAGGGCACATTCTGGAAAACTTTAAGTCTCTAGAGTCCAGAGAGGTAATGAGTTAAAGTTTCTTTAAAAAGTTTAGTGTTCAAATAGACTAATAGTCTGTTGCTTTAGTGCTGTGATTTTGTTGCCTTCTCTTTTCTTCCTTTTTAAACAGTGGACTTAAAAAAAAATCGATGGAAAGCTATTCATGTTCCTCATGGATGAATATGGTAGGCTCACTGAGTAGGTTTTTCAAGCAGTTCAAATAGTCATTGTTGGTGAAAAATGCTTTATTCTTTGGGGGGAATTCTTTAAGCTCTTCTGTAGAGTATCAGTTAGAAAAACATTGATCTCATGTTTCAAATGACTATTCACTTTTTTTTCTAGTTTCACTGTACTTTATAACTGTATACAGTCCTTCTGTGTACGGCAGAGGGAATTCTATGAAAATAACTGCATTAGAAAATAAATAAGCAATGATGTACATTGTTTTCTTAAAATGATAGAACTTGATTTAAATGTATCTCAGGAGATCAACTCCTCCATCTCTGTCTCTAGACTGGTGTATTTTTGTCATTTTTGACGTTAAACAAGATGACTCCTTTTTTAAAAAAAAAGGACAAGATAAGCTCCTTAAAAAAAAAAAAAAGATGGCAGTAATTAGTATGTTGAAGCTTCATAGGGAACCCTCCAGCTGCTCAATAATGAGGTTCTTGTAGCATTGCGGTAACTGAATTACCCAGGACAGAACTCAAGAAGAAGTGTCCATTGTCTTTCACATAGAGGAGGATTCATGATGAGTTTTGCAGAATTTTCCTCATAGCTGGGATTTGATCCTTTCTGAGGAATTGGTTATAAACTGCTCTCCCAGTGAACTTTTATTTGCACACATTTAGACTTTGGAATTGCCAAAGTAGGCTTTACCATTGTAGGCTCAAATAAAATGACAAAGTGACAGCATGTGGGGCAGGGTTCTGGGATCTCAGGCAGGGGCACTTCCCAGGCTGCGAGTCACCAGGCTCTGTGCATTCACCATTGTTGTTATTGTTATTCAGGCACTAAGTCATGTCTGACTCTTTGGGACCCCATGGACTGCAGCACGCCAGGCTTCCCTGTCCTTCACTATGTCCCGGACTTTGCTCAAACTCATGTCCATTGAGTTGGTGATGCCATCCAATCATCTCATCCTCTGTCGCCCACTTCTCTTCCTGCACTCAATCTTTCCCAGCATCAGGGTCTTTTCCAATAGTCAGCTTTTTGCATCAGGTGGTCAAAGTATTGGAGCTTCAGCTTCAGCATCGGTTCTTCCAATGAATATTCAGGGTTGGTTTCCATGGCCATGGCAGATCCCAGTCCCAGGAGTCAGCAGCAAGGCCAGCCCCACTGGTCAGAGTCCTGGTGCTGGCCTTGCTGGCAGGCTCTGCCCTTAATGCTGGCTAGAGAGCTGTTTGCGGTCCTGACCAAGCAGTTGCTGCACCCTGCCCATGGCAAAGAGCACAAAGATAAGCCCATTTGCAGCATAGTAAGAGGTTTGGTGCTTGCTGTTACTTCTAGAAAAGAGTTCCTTGAGTGGGAAAGACTCCACCAGAGGGGGTTACTCAGATGTCATTGGATCCTGTAGAACGCACCCAGGACACTACATGGGTATCTCCTGGGGGAGGAGCTGGAGTCCCCAGAATGATGTCCTCACCAAAGTGTACAAAGTCAAATATTCTGCAATTTTACTGCCCAAAGAATCCTTAACTAGGATACCAGCCTGAAGCTGGACTTGAATGCCCAGAGAACCAGACCCATTTTTACATAAAAGGTGATGTTCCATATGCAGGAACAGGCAGGACAGGAAGAAGCCCAGATGCCTTGGACTTACCTTTCTGAATAAAACAGAGAATCAGCCTAGAAAGGACAAATTAAACGACAACAGAAATTCTTTTACAAGCCAACTTTTCAATCTCTTAATTTTAATCAGTTACATCACCTAGAGCAGACATTCTGGAGTGAAAAGTCAAGTGGGCTTTAGGAAGCATCACTAAAAACAAAGCTAATGGAGGTGGTAGAATTCCGGTTGAGCTATTTCAAATCCTGAAAGATGATGCTGTGAAAGTACTGCACTCAATGCCAACAAATTTGGAAAATTCAGCAGTGGCCACAGGACTGGAAAAGGTCAGTTTTCATTTCAATCCCAAATATAGGCAATGCCAAAGAATGTTCAAACTACTGCACAATTGCACTCATTTCCCACACTAGCAAAGTAATGCTCAAAATTCTCCAAGGTAGGCTTCAACAGTATGTGAACTGAGAACTTCCAGATGTTCAGGCTGGATTTAGAAAAGGCAGAGGAACCAGAGATCAAACTGCAAACATCTGTTGGATCATAGAAAAAGCAAGAGAATTCCAGAAAAACACCTACTTCTGCTTCATGGACTATGCTAAAGCCTTTGGCCATGTGGATCACAACAAACTGGTACTTGCCTCCTGAGAAACCTGCATGAAGGTCAAGAAGCAACAGTTAGGACTGGACATGGAACAATGGACTGGTTCCAAATTGGGAAAGGAGTACATCAAGGCTGCATATTGTCACCCTGCTTATTTAACTTACATGCAGAGTACATCATACGAAATGGCCAGGCTGGATGAAGCACAAGCTGGAATCAAGATTGCTGGGAGAAATGTCAATAATCTCACATATGCAGATGATACCGCCACTATGGCAGAAAGAGAAGAGGAACTAAAAAGCCTCTTGATGAAAGTGAAAGAGGAGAGTGAAAAAGCTGACTTAAAACTCAACATTCAAAAAAGCAAGATCATGGCCTCTGGTCCCATCACTTCTTGGCAAATAAATAGGGAGACAATGGAAACGGTGATGGATTTTCTTTTCTTGGGCTCCAAAATCAGATGGCGAATGCAGTCATGAAATTAAAAGACACTTGCTCCTCGGAAGTAGAGCTATGACCAATCTAGATAGCATATTAAAAAAAAGGAGACATTACTTTGCCAACAAAGGCCCCTATAATCAAAGCTATGGTTTTTCCAGTAGTCATTTATTGGACCATCAAGAAGTCTGAGTACTGAAGAATTGATGCTTTTGAACTGTGGTGTTGGAGAAGACTCTTGAGAGTCCCTTGGAATGCAAAGAGATCAAACCAGTCAATCCTAAAGGAAATCAATTTTGAATATTCATTGGAAAGACTGATACTGAAACTGAAGTTCCAGTCCTTTGGCTACCTGATGTGAAGAGTTGATTCATTAGAAAAGACCCTGATGCTGGGAAAGATTGAAGGCAGGAGGAGACGGGGACGACGGAGGACAAGATGGCTGGATGGCATAAAGGACTCAATGGACATGAGTTTTAGCAAGCTCTGGGAAACCTGGTGTGCTGCAGTCCATGGAGTTGCAGAGTTGGACATGACTGAGCCACTGGACAACAACAACTCACTAATGACTGTAATGAAATGCTTAGAACTTAAGTTTGGAATACTAATATCTTGAAGCATATTTATACATTTAGCTTTACATTTTATTGTTTTTGTATTACTCTCCCCTCCAACTCTCATAATCTCTCAACAATAATGTTTGGAACCCGACCAGTTTACATAATAGGAGACTAATTATTTCAATATCTAGGACAATAGGAAGCAGAATACAAATAATGTGCAGAGCAAATGATAAACAGTTCTTTAATAATGATATTTTCTTGTTTATTTAATCTAAGCCCTAAAATAACTAACAGAGTGTTCCAACTTTTGATGGTTCTGTTAAGGTGATTTAGATTTCAAGTAATAGAAAACTGAACCAATGTTGGCTGAAAGCTAATAAACCATGAGCAGTAACAAGTTCAGAAGGAAAGCATTCCATGGCTGGTTAGCTGGGCAGTTCTGGCTGTCTAGCTGTAAAATAAGCACCCACCTTCTAGCATCAGATAGAATTTTAAAAGTGTTCAGAAGCAGAAAGGGAGCAAATCTGCTAGTATATCTCAGGTTTTATTTTTGTTTTTATTAAAAATTATTTTGTTTTGCTTATTTTTAAAAATTTGAAGCATAGCTGATTTACAATGCTATTCATTTCAGGTGCACTTTTTAAAATAAATCATGAAAATCTTTCCAAAGCCCTCAGCAGTTTTCCCCTCTCAGCTTATTTTTCAGAATGGTATCATTGGTTCCCATTCAAAGAAATCATTCACTAGGGAGAGAAGTGATTGGCTTGGCTTTTACATTGGCGTCCCTTTGCCGGTGGGCTTCCCAGGTGGCTCATTGGTAAAGAATCTGCCTGGCAACACAAGAGACGCAGGAGACTAGGGTTTGATTCTTGGGTTGGGAAGATTCCCTGGAGAATAAAATGGCAATCCACCTCAGGATTCTTGCCTGGAGAATCACATGGACAGAAGATCCTGGCAGGCTACAGTCCATGGGGTCTCAAAAGAGTCAGACGCAGCTTAGCAACTAAAGAACAAGAACAACCCCTGGCCAGTAGCATTGTATCATCAGAGGGCTTGTTAGCAATGCACATTCTTGGGCCCCATCCTAGACCTACTGGGTCAGCAACTCCGAGAGTGGGCCCAGCAAACCATGTTAATAAGCCCTCCAGGGTAGGCTGATGAGAGAGAAAAACTGAGGACCACCGGCTTAGACTGAATGCCTATTTACCCTCTAGGTTAGGGAGAAGTACAGCTTTCCCACAAGTGCACGGTCACCAAACATTGGACAAAATCAGGATTTTGTTTACAGAAACAGAGTGGGCAGTGGCTGATGGGTAAGCAACTCACATTGCATGTCTCAATATTTACTGTTTTCTTTGGTATGCTGCATAATTTGCTAAGTGACTTGAGTTGTATCTGACTCTTTGCAACACCATGGACTGTAGTCCACCAGGCTCCTCTGGCCATGGGATTCTCCAGGCAAGAAATACCAGAGTGGGTTGCTATATCCTCTTCTGGGGGACCTTCCTGACCCAGGGATCCAACCTTAGTCTCTTGGTCTCTTGCATTGGCAGGTGATTTCTTTACTACTAATGCCAGCTGGCCCACTTTAGTGTTCTTGCCTGGAGAATCCCGGGGACGGCGGAGCCTGCTGGGCTGCCGTCTATGGGGTCGCACAGAGTCGGACACGACTGAAGTGACTTAGCAGCAGCAGCAGCAGCAACGCCACCTGGGAAGCCCAGGTGGCATAGTCGTGCCTGCTTATAAAAAGGCACTTAGAGATTTTCCAGCTTTCTTATTCCTTTCCAATCTGATGGTTAGAGACATTGTAAGGGTCCAACCATTATTACATTGTGCTCAATCAGCTACCAAAATGACACCTCATTTCTTTGGGAGCTCCATTTAACTTTGTTAAACCTTGAAATATGGCCAAACTATTAGTTTTGCTTAAAATGAGTCTTCTAATAAAATGTCTCATTTTGTAATAGAAACAATTAGCTAAAGGCAAAAGATCTGAACAACTTACTTGTTTCTGTATTGATAGTTAACTAAGCAGAATTGAATGAGTTTCACTGGAATTTAGTTTTAAGATAGCTTAATGAAGAATAATTTCTGTGATCATAATTAGCCACTTGTAACATGGGCAATTGTATTTCTCTTGTGGGAAATTTGGTTCCTTTGAACATGTAAAATCTACTCAGTCTTTTGAAGTTCTTATTGGGATGTTTTCAAGTGACAAGTGGAGTAATGGAAAGAGATTTATCACAGCCAGTGACTGGAACTCTCACTGAGCCTAAGCATTGCTCACTGCGTGTCTTGTTTGACTATTTCAATGAATTAGAAGCAATCATTTGGAATCCTGTGATGTTGCCACAGCAACTTTCATCATTGAAAAAAATTCCATGGAGACAAAAGTACTGAGATATTAAAACATTTTCAGACTCCAAGTATGTTCTTCCTGACCCACCTTGTACTTACTGCTGTTTTTTAGTCGTTAAGTCATGTCCGACACTTTGCAACCCCATGGACTGCTGCATACCAGACTTCCCTACCCTTCACTGTCTCCCGAGCTTGCTTAAACTCATGTCCATTGAGTGGATGATGCCATCCAACCATCTCATTCTCTTCCTCTCTCTTTTCCTTTTGCCTTTAATCTTTCCCAGCATCAGTCTTTTCCAGTGAATCATTTCTTCACATAAGGTGGCCAAAGTATTAGAGCTTCAGCTTCAGCATCCGTCCTTTCAGTGAATATTCAGGGTTGATTTTCTTTAAGATTGACTGCTTTGATCTCCTTGCAGTCCAAGGGGCTCTCAAGAGTCTTCTCCAGCACCACAATTCGAAAGCATCAATTCTTCAGTGCTCAGCCTTCAAAGCAGGGTAGAAGGTGAAACTCATCTGTTGATTAACATTTCCTCTCTTCTTTCCTCCAGGACCTTTTCCTTTTAGTATGTTCTTCATTGGTTGCCCGGTGATGCATTGAAAAAAACCATAATCTGAGGGGCTTCAAACAACATATATTTACTATTTTATAGTTTCCAGGGGTTTGGAGGTCAGGTGAAGACTGACTGAGTTTTCAGTTTAGGGTCTCCTAGACTTAAATCAAGGTGTCAGTGGAGGTTCAGTCTGGCTTGAGACTCAAGGTCCTTCTCCAAGCTCCTAGGTTGTTGACAGAATTCATTTCCATGAGATTGTAGGACTGAGTCCTCCCTATTCTCAGTGGCTGTGAGGTGAGATACATTCTCAGCACCTAGAGCTGCCCACCACTCCCTCCTATGTGGTGTTTCCATGAGTCCTCTCTTTTATATGGCAGTTGCTCATTCAAGTCTGCTAGAAGAATCTCTCTTATGCTTCTAATATCTGACTCCAGGAAAGACCCAGTCCCTTTTAAGGGCTTACCTCATTAGATCTGGGCTTCCCCGGTGGCTCAGATGGTAAAGAACATGCCTGCAATCCTGGCGACCTGGGTTTGATCCTTGGGTTGGGAAGATTCCCTGGAGAATGGATTCTGTATTCCACAGACTGTATAGTCCACGGGGTTGCAAAGAGTTGGACACGACTCAGGGACTTTCACTTTCACTTTCATTAAGTCTGGTCACCTAGGACTCTCTCTCTCTCTCTTTTTTTTAAATCTCTCTTTCTTTTGAACTCAAGTCAACTGATGAGGGACCTTTATTACATCTGCTACATTTTTTTCACCTTTGAACTATATGGTAATGTAATCATGGAGGTGATATCCTGTCAAGTTCATGGATTCTGTCTACCCTCAAGGAGAAGGGATTATAAGGGGTGTTCAGCAGTCCTGCCATTCTCAGAATTTTGCCTGTCGTTCTTGCCCATCCCTTTCATCTCATCCTTTTCAATTCTTCTTTGCAGTATGCTGCTGCTAAGTCACTTCAGTCATGTCCGACTCTGTGCGACCCCATAGACGGCAGCCCACCAGGCTCCCCTGTCCCTGGGATTCTCCAGGCAAGAACACTGGAGTGGGTTGCCATTTCCTTCTCTAATGCGTGAAAGTGAAAAGGGAAAGTGAAGTCGCTCAGTCGTGTCCGACTCTTCGTGACCCCATGGACTGCAGCCTACCAGGCTCCCCTGTCCATGGGATTTTCCAGGCAGGAGTACTGGAGTGGGGTGCCATTGTGTGCCTGTGCCTCTTTAATGACAGTGATAACAAAACACACACACACAAATAATAGAATTTCCAAACACATCCAGAGGAAACGATTCATGTTTTTTTTTTTTTTCTTGACAATTTCCTTAGGGAAAGGTGGGTTAACTTCAGTTCTGAAAGATGCAATTTATTCACACAGATCCTTTTAGAAAATAACCGTTGTAATAGTAAATCATAAACAGCAAACCTCGTCTAGGATTTGATAGGCTTTACTGATACAAATTATGAGAACTGTGTTAAATTCTAGATTTTAGCAGAGCATGCAACATAAGCAATCTATAATTTATTGCACCCAGCTGAAATGTTTTCTCAGGGTCCCATAGAGCAAGGATCTCAGGACTCTGTCAGACTCTGGTGTACCAGTTCTGGGTCAAATTCTAATGGAAGCTGCAGCTGGTCTGTAAACTAAGGGAATAATGATAGATGTTGTTTAAGGCTTGTTGGGCATCAATGAAACCGACTGTCCTATGTCAATATTATGTGTCCTTAAACCAAAGTCAAAATTAGAATAATGCTGTTTATCCAGATCTGTAAGTAGAAGTAAAACCACTTGGCAATTCACTTCTTTGTGTTAGTGAAGTAATTGCTGTGTTAAAGACAGCAGATAGAACTTGAATTTTCAGAAGATACATTCAGGAACTGCTGACAATTTGTCCAAGAAAAAAAAATTAAAAATCCATCTTGCTGTCTAAAAGAAGAAAACTTTTATGATAGGTTGTACATGTGCTTTTCTGAATTAATAACTTGTCAACAAACCTGTCCTCTAGGTCATGTGTCTCCAAGTCCCGGGCCGTGGACTGTTACCAGTCTGGTCTGTTAGGAACGGGGCCACAGAGCTTGAGTGAGCTGTGAGTGAGCAAAGCTTCCTTTGTATTAAAGCTGCTCTCCACTGCTCACATTAGCATGAGCTCCACCTCCGGTCAGATCGGCGGCGGCAGCCGCATAATAAATGTGATGTGCTTGAATCATCTCGGAACCTTCCCCCCCATCCTGGTCCATGGAAAAATTGTCTTCCTTGACACTAGTTCCTGGGGCCAAAAAGCTTGGGGAGTGCTGCTCTAGGTGATGTAACTAACAAGTAAAAGCATAAAACGTCTTAGGTTATTGTCCCAAAAGCTCCTTTTGGGGCTTGTTGTTTGGGTTATTATATAACCTGATACATAATCTATATTTACAGTGATATGATCCTTTAAAATGGGTATTGAGATACCATGGTTTATCAATTCATTCCCCTGTCTTACTTTGCTGATTTTCAAAGTGAGAATGGTTAAATCCCAGTACCTATGATTGTGTCTTATCTGGAAATAGGGTCTTTATAGATAGTCAAGTTAAAATGAAGTCATTAGGGTGGGCCTTAATTCAATGACTGTGTCCTTATAAAAAGAGGGGAGAGATTTGGACACAGAGACAGACACGCACAGAGAGAAGGAGATGTGAAGACTGGAAAATACCATCTACAAGCCAAGGAACACCATAAGTGCAAGTGTGAGGTACTTCAGTCTTGTCCGACTCTTTGCATACCCAGTGCACTGTAGCTGGTCAGACTCCTCTATCCATGGGATTCTCCAGGCAATAATACTGGAGTGGGTAGCTATTTTCTTCTCCCCGGGATCTTCCTTACCCAGGGATCGAACCTGGGTCTTCTGCATTGCAGGCGAATTATTTAGTGTCTGAGCTACCAGGCAAACTCAAGGAACACCTGAGGCTACCAGCAATTTTGGGGAAAGGATTGGAAGAAATGTTTTTTTTCCCAAAGCCATCAGAAGGAACTAACTCTGGCAACATATTGGTTTCAGATTTCTAACCTCCAGAACTACGAGACTACATTTCTGTTGTCAAATCAAACTATGATACTTTATTATGGGCCCCCAGGGGAAAAATACATGTAAATTATTTAATTTTCAAATATTTTGGACCTAAGTGTTTATCCATAATTATTTCAGTAATTTTGTACAATGCAATCATGTAATATTTGGCTTTAATGCTGTTTTCTTTTGCAGATTTTTACTGGTTTTCAATCAATTTCCCTAGTTTTAAATGGATTTCTATGTATTGGCAAAAGTTCATAGGTTTCTACTCAGAGTTCAGTTTCTCTTGCTTTAACGATATAACCTACTATTATCTGAGATTTTTGCACAGAGAGAATTTTATCCTTTTCTGGACATTTATGATTGTTAGGAACATCATTTTCTTTTGCTTAACAGTGTAGAACCTGAAAACAAGCAGAATTGTTCTGGAAAGTTTCCTTTCATATACAATTATTTTGAAGATGTTTGGAGAGAGAATATAAACATGTATTTTCCAGGTAAACCCATGGGGAATGGTATCTGGTAGTTTTCCACGGGAAGAAAGGGCTGAGAAATTGACCTCACCCAGCATGATGCCAAGTCAGAAGATACAGCACTTCTACTGTAGAGTTTTTCAAAAAAGCAAAAACCTTCAACCACACAGTATGAGTTCTGTAATACCAGTTCTGTTGATGGCACACAGAGTGGCTCTGAAAAAGAAATTGCTTACTCTTAGATAATTGTAAGCCATCTACTAAGGCGCTCTTTGGAAAGCACTTAATTGTGACTTTAACATATATATCACAGTGTAAAATTTGCATATACTGTGCATTTACAATGGTAGACATAGTGAGAAAAAATTCTACCAGGCTAGAAGTAGTGACACTGAAGTGTGAAATTTTATTTTTCTTCTTTTTATTTTCTACATTGTTTGATATAGGCAAGTTGAAAATACTGCATAATTAAAATACCTTATAAGCATCAGTGCTCTGTGTAATTTACATAGTGTCTCCCCTTTATAGCTTGACTGATCTGATGTGTTTGGGCCTTGATCAATCACAGTTGCCAAAGCCATGATGCCCATGGAGATGAATCATCTTGGCAATGGAGATTGACTTCCAGGCTTAGTGTAAGCTGGGGAAAGCACTGACAAGGCAATGACTGGTTTCACTGCTGGTCTAAGGGCTTGATTGTCTGGGAAAAGGCTACCCACTCCAGTATTCTGGCCTAGAGAATCCCGTGGACTGTATTGTCCACAGGGTTGCAAAGAGCCAGATGGTTATGTGTTGCAAAATACATTTTTTATTAGCATAAATTTAAAATTTAACACTACTCTTCTTGGGCATGCATTCTCTCAAAATAGCTTCAGAATTTATATTTCAACAATTTTCTCACAAAACTAGTTATCTTGATTGAAGATACTGAGACAGATGGATGCAGTTAGAGCAATCAGGACCGACAAGGAGGAAATAATCTTGACTTGGTAATTGTGCTGTGCAATTTCATTTTGTGTGTGTATTGTGTGTGTGTGCACATGCATGTGTGTGTTTTAGTGTTAAGTCCTAGGCAAAAATACCTTGGGGTGACAATAGTGAGCGGTAACTAATAGAGTAGGTGTGTTGTTGTCGTTGTTCAGTTGCTCAGTTGTGTCTGACTCTTTGGATTCCATGGGCTGCAGCATGCCAGCCTTCCCTATCCTTCACCATCTCCCAGAGATTGCTCAAACTTGTGCCCGTTGAGTCAGTGATGTTGTCCAACCATCTCGTCCAGTCATCCCCTTCTCCTCTTGCCTTCCTTCTTTCCCAGCATGAGCATCTTTTCTAATGAGTCAGCTCTTTGCATCATTAGTCCTTCCAATGAATATTCAGAACTGATTTCCATTAGGATTGACTGGTTTGATCTCCTTGTAGTCCAGGGGACTCTCAAGAGTCTTCTCCAACACCATAGTTCAAAAGCATCGATTCTTCAGTGCTCAGCCTTCTTTATGGTCCAACTCTCACATCCATACGTGACCACTGGAAAAACCATAAATGAGACTAGATGGACCTTTGTTGGCAAAGTAATGTCTCTGCTTTTTAATATACTGTCTAGGTTTGTCATAATTTTTCTTCCAAGGAGCAAGTGCCCTTTAATTTCATGGTTGCAGTCACCATCTGCAGTGATATTGGAAACCAAGAAAATAAAGTCTATCGCTATTTCCACTGTTTCCCCACCTCTTTGCCATGAAGAGATGGGACTGGATGCCATGATCTTCATTTTTTGAATGTTAAGTTTTAAGCCAGCTTTTTCACTCTCCTGTGTCACTCTCATCAAGAGGCTCTTTAGTTCCTCTTCACTTTCTGCCATTAGAGTGGTATCATCTGCATATCTGAGGTTGTTGATATTTATCCTGGCAATCTTGATTCTAGCTTGTGCTTCATCCAGCTCAGCGTTTGGCATGATGTACTCTGCATAGAAGTTAAATAAGTAAGCCTGTTGTACTCCTTTCCCAATTTGGACCAGTCCGTTGTTCCATGTCTAATTTTTCTGTTGCTTTTTGATCTACACTAAGGTTTCTCAAAGACAGGTAAGGTGGCCTGGTATTCCCATTTCTTTAAGAACCCTTGGCAGTTGAAAACACCATTATAGGAAGAGAGAGGTTTTATGCTTGTGATGTTTGTTATATGTATGTGTGTGTAGGATGAGTGGGTTGTGGTGTGCTATATTAAAGTAGGATTTTCCCCCAATGTCTGAAAAGGAAGAGATCATAGCAACTAAACACTATTTTTTTCCACAAAATTAACTGTAATTACTTTTGAAGGATTACTATTAAACTAGGTGGGAAAAGGTATGGTTTAAAATTACGGACACAAGTGGCATTGTTACTGTTCTTAGCACCTACAGTATGCCAGGCACTGGGCTGCCTGCTTATATATATTATCTCATTTTTTTCTGGCAACAATACTCCAAGGTAGCTTTTATTGTCTGTACATCACTGCTAAGGATATTGAGACAAGGCATTCATGTTCATTAAAAAAATCTATTAATTAAGTTGACACCACCTGCTGTAACAAATAACCTCTAAGATTTTGGGGATAAAGTTAATTTCTCATTGTGTAGTACTAATCAGTCTAGGTGCTCCTGGCCAGTTTGTCTACTTGAAGTGATTCAGTGACCCAGGTCTATTTCTTCTGTGGTCCAGTCACCTCCTACAGCCTGGGAGTGCTCTGCATAGAAGAGAGAAGCAGAAGACAAAATCATCTGGCACAGAAGGAGAGAGAAGAAAAAAATGCTTCTTAGATACTGTTGCCTGAGAGGGACACATAACACTTGGGTTCATATTCTTTAGATGGAACCTCTCTATGGAATATGCAACATGAACATGTCTACCTCGTGCAAGGTGGAGGCAAAGCAGCAGTCGGGAAATGCAGTTCTTAGTGGGCAGGCACATTGCAATAGCAACTTCAGGAATATGAGAGGATGCTCTAAAGTTGGTAGACAGTAAATTGTCTCTGTATTACCTGTTAACTAATACCGAGTTATCCACACACTAAGTACCCATCTGTAGTTTTTATTTCGGTATAATTTTAACACCGTTACATGAAATTTCTACCAGATAAAAGGGTCAGATATCCACATGGTGATTCCATATTATGATAACAGAATGCTTTAAACTAATTATCTGATACTTTAATAATTAATAGTGAGGTAAAAGTATAAATTAAAGACAAATGGTGAGCCAAAAGCTATTTCACAAAAGGAAGTAGCCACAATTAGGGAATACGTTTGCCTAGAAAAACTGATTTTTACTAGATAGTTAGAGTACTTCTTCTAGAGTTTCTCATGATGTTGACACAATTTGCCTCTAAGGAGGAGTTTTAAGGACTACCAGAAATATACACCCAAATTTTTATTTTCTAGACAGTAATTAGGGCATTTGGACTTACCCAGTTTGCAATTTAAGGTGGTGAAAGCAGGTGGTGAGACTGTGCCCATGTTAGCCATTCCTCTCACAGGACTTTGAGTTTGAGATATCTTACTAAATTTTGTGAAATCTGAATGTTTGGATGGAGGGTTATTTTCAGTGCTTTTGTTTTACTCAAATTTTAGCCAAAATCCAGGGGTATACCGTCCACATTCTGAGTTTGATGCAAATATGGCCGGGAATCGGGAAGTCAGGTTGTATGTTTATGTGTGCTAAGTTTTGTCTTGAAGTACAGTTACTCTGTGAACAAAACTAGTGGAGGTGATGAAATTCCAGGTAAGCAATTTAAAATCCTAAAAGAAGATGTTTTTAAAATGATGCACTCAATATGTCAGTAAATTGGGAAACTCAGCAGTGGAGTAGGACTGTAAAAGGTCAATTTTCATTATAATTCCAGGGAAAGTCGATGCCAAAGAATGTTCAAACCACTGTACAATTGCACTATTTGAGGTAATGCTCAAAATTCTTCAAGCTAGCAAGAAAGTGTGCCTTAGGAAGCATCACTATGAACAAAGCTAGTGGAGGTAATAGAATTCCAGTTGAGCTATCTCAAATCCTAAAAGATGATGCTGTGAAAGTGCTGCACTCAATATGCCAGCAAATTTGGAAAACTCAGCAGTGGCCACAGGACTGGAAAAGGTCAGTTTTCATTCCAATCCCAAAGAAAGGCAATGACAAAGAATGTTCAAACTACCGCACAATTGCACTCTTCTCACACACTAGCAAAGTAATGCTCAAAATTCTCCAAGCCAGGCTTCAACAGTACATGAATTGAGAATTTCAAGATTTTCAACCTGGATTTAGAAAAGGCAGAGGAACCAGAGATCAAATTGCCAACATCCACTGGATCATCTAAAAAGCAAGAGAGTTCCAGAAAAACATCTACTTGTTTATTGACTATGCCAAAGTCTTTGTGTGGATCACAACAAACTATGGAAAATTCTTCAAGAGATGAATTCTTCAGACCACCTTACCTGCCTCCCAAGAAATCTGTATACAGGTCAAGAAGCAACAGTTAAAACTGGACATGAAACAACAGACTGGTTCCAAATCAGGACAGGAGAACATCAATACTGTGTATTGTCACCCTGCTTATTTAAATTATATGCAGAGTACATCATGCAAAATGCTGGACTGGATGAAACACAAGCTGGAATCAAGATTGCCAGATATACAGATGACAAAACCTTATGGCATAAAGCTAAGAAGAACTAAAGATCCTCTTGATGAAAGTGAAAGAGGAGAGTGAAAAAGTTGTTTTAAAACTCAACATTCAGAAAACTAAGATCATGGCATCCGGTCCTACCACGTCATGGCAAATAGATGAGGGAACAGTGGAAATAGTGACAGACTATATTTTTGGGCTCAAAAATCACTGCAGATTGTGCATTCAGCTGTGAAATTAAAAGATGCTTGCCCCTTGGAAGAAAAACTATGACCAATCTAGACAGCATATTAAATAGCAGAGGCATTACTTTGCCAACAAAGGTCTGTCTAGTCAAAGCTAAGGTGTTTACGGTAGTCATGTATGGATAGGAGAGTTGGACTATAAAGAAAGCTAAGTGCCAAAGAACTGATGCTTCTGATCTGTGGTGTTGGAGAAGACTCTTGAGAGTCCCTTGGATTATAATGAGATCCAACCAATCCATCCTAAAGGAAATCAGTCCTGAATATTCATTGGAAGAACTGATGCTGAAGCTGAAACTCCAATACTTTGGCCATCTAATGGGAAGAACTGACTTATTTGAAAAGACCCTGATGCTGGGAAAGACTGAAGGCAGGAGAAGGGGACAACAGAGAATGAGGTGGTTGGATGGCATCACTGACTTGATGGACATGAGTTTGAGTAAATTCCAGGAGTTGGTGATGGACAGGGAGGCCTGACATGCTGCAGTCCATGGGGTCGCAAATTGAGTGACTGAACTGAACTGAATGGTGGTAAACTGTGTATTGGATTTAAAATTTGGCAAGAATTTCCTTGATATTCATCCCACTGCAATATAGGTGTATGTCTTCTCCTTTTGAATTTGGGAGGGGCTTATGACTATTTTAACTAATTGAGAGGAACTGATGCTATGTTACTTCAGAGGTTAGGTTACTTAGCTTTTGTCTTGTTTCCTGGGATGTTGTCTCTATGATCCCTGTGCCGCCATAGGAAAAACCAACTACTCTGAGGCTGCCACACTATGAAAGAAGCCTAAGCCACATGGAGAGACTATGTGTAGACAGTCCAGTTGATACCAATCTTCACATCATTCCAACTAAGAGCAAGATGAGTGTAGAAGCTTCCTGATGATTCCAGGTCCTATCTGGTGGAGTTATCCCCTGTCATTTCATCCCAGCTGAGTCTCCAGACACAATGGAGTAGAGTTAAGTCACTGCCATCAAATGCTATCTGGATTTCTGACCCATAGAAAGCACAAGATTAATAACAATGTTAATTTTTTAAATGACTAAATTTTAGGATGACACATATAGCAATAGATAACTGGAACAGACTACAAATGGAGCTGGCAGTTAGTTGATTGGGGTAGATGAGAGAAAAAAAAAATTCATCTAGTCAATTTAGAAACATCTAATAAGAGTTTTATTTCTCACTCAAAAAAAAAACCTAATTTTTTAGACTTCCTTTATATTAGAAAAGAGCATATTAATCAGAAAAACAAATAGATTGCAAACAAATGTCAGTAGAGAAAAGCTGACTTTCCATGGCAACTGAGACAAAACTCTTATTTTTAAAGTTTGCACTGAAAGCAAAAAAATCCTTTCAGCCAATCTGGATAATCTTGAAATGATTTATACACTGCTTCTTGGCTTATAATCAATCTTTCTCTTTTTCTATAAATACATTCCTTCTGAATTTAATGTTTAGGTTTCTTGATATCTTGAACTTTTCCCCAGAGAATCTGAATAATCATAGCAAAATTTCTGTAAAATATTTTATATGCAGATACATTTTGGTTGAGTCCAATGATTAAAAGATATATATGGATCTATTTCTTATTATAATGTTTGAAAATTTTCTCAGAGGTCTTAGGTTATCATTTAAGAAAACCTTTTAAATGCAATTCAGCTACAATACTAGATTTAAACACCTAATGAGTGCTGGGTGCACTGAACACTGCACTTGAAATAGTAAATTAATAAAATATTTTGTCATTGAACATCCAATATGAGCCATTAATATGTAAAATTAAAAAACTGATTTTTTTTGAGAAGTGAAGGTGCACATATAAGTGTATTGTCAGCCTAAATGATTAATAGCCTAAAAGTCAACATTCAAAAAACTAAGATCATGACATCCATTCCCATCATTTCATGGCAAGTAAATGGGGAAAAAGTGGAGACAGTGGAAAACTTTATTTTCCTGGGCTTCAAAATCACTGTGGACGGTGACTGCAACCATGAAATTAAAAAATGCTTGCTGCTTGGAGAGAAAGCTATGACAAACCTAGATAGTGTTTTAAAAGGCAGAGACATCACCTTGCTGACTAAGGTCCATATAGTCAAGGCTATTTTTTTTTTTTCCAAGAGTCATGTATGGATGTGAGACCATAAAGAAGGCTGAGTGCTGAAGAATTGATGATTTTGAATTGTGGTGCTGGAGAGGACTCTTGAGAGTTCCTTGTACAGCAAGGAGATCTAACCAGTCAATTCTAAAGGAAATCAATCTTGAATATTCATTGGAAAGACTAATGTTGAAGCTGAAGTTCCAATACTTCAGCCACCTAATGTGAAGTGACAACCCATTGGAAAAGACTCTGATGCTGGGAGAGATTGAGAGCAGAAAGAGAAGAGGGTAATAGAGGATGAGATGGTTGGATGGAATCACCAACACAAGGGACATGAGTTTGAACAAATTCCCGGAGATGGTGAAGGACAGGGAAGCCTAGCTTATGGCAGTCCATGGGGTTGCAAATATTCAAACTCATAATTTAAAAAGTACTTACCCTTAATGTTCTCTCTGTTAAAAATATGTATTTTGTGGGGGAAGTAATGGAATCCCTTTATACAATATACAGGCATTCCCTACAATAGGATATTTTTCATGACTCCAAATAATTTTATTCTTGTAAAAAATTAGGATTAAATGAATTTACAAATATTTGAATGTATTGACTATTCCACTGTCAAATATTCACCCTTGCATATTCATAGCTAAATATTCTCAATGACTATAATCCTTGTGTGGAAAATGTTTTGGTAAGAAGGAAGTTTTTGGTTGACAGAAGAGTGATGTTTGCTTTAGAAATGAAATTATTATTTGAGCTCTCATGTCCATGGAGCTCTTCTGCCCTCTGATATTTTACCATTTTTTAAATTTATGGAATCATCATAGTACTCAGCTACAAATCTTGCACTGCAACACCATTTCTAGTATGAAGATTACTTTTTGAGATTCAGAAATGAAATCTAAAATGTCAAAAGGCAAAAAGAATTGTATCCTGGTGTCTGTATACCTACATGTGTATTAAACTTCTGTTTTTCTCTTGGAATCCCACCCTCCAAATTCTCCCTCCCACTGTGTACACACTCTTCACAATCTACAGGAATATGAATCAGATGTATTTTTCTCCTTTGCTTAGGTTGTTATGTGGCACAATTAATGATTATCTGGATGGGCTGGACTGGGTGTCACCTGTTGAGAAATGTTGTTGTTGTTTAGTCACTAAGCTGTGTCTGACTCTTTGTGAGCTCATGGACTATGGTTCACCAGGCTCTTCTGTCCATGGAATTCTCCAGACAAGAATACTGGAGTGTGTAGCTATTCCCGTCTCCAGGGGATTTTCCCCACCTAGGGAGTGAACCCGGGTCTCCTGTATTGGCAGGAGGATTCTTTACCACTGAGCCACCAGGGAAGTCCTCTGTTAAGGAATATTGCAGCCTAAATGAATTGAGAAGTGTGGTTCCAGCTAATAGTCCCTCAACCTGCAGTTTTTGATTTCTGACAAGAGTGAGCTTGGAAGATTTTTCCCCAGACCCTTCAGATGAGAACTCACTCCCATCAGTTTCAGCTTCAAGCAGAGGACCCAGTCACACCATGATGGATCTTTCTATGAAACTGTGAGCTAAAGTGCTTTGTACTTTATACAGTATAACTGTGCTTTATACCTCTGAGTTTATGGTCACTAGAAAACGAAAACAGGCACACATTTATGAAGGATCACTTTCTATCTTCAGCTTTCAGCTCTCAAGTCCATCTGCCAGTGCTGTTTTATTTTTGGGGTCCTTTGCTTGTCTTTAAAGGGATGGGGATTTGGCACAGTGAGAAGCAGAATCTCAGTTGATCTCTCCACTCAGTCATGTCAGTATGTGGGAGTTTTCTCAGCAGACTTCAGACTGCAGAAATTCATTAAATTCTTGCAAAACTATTACAACAAACACTTGCTTGCTGGCTTTATTGCCATCTAAGCACTTAGGATAATTTGGTGGAAAGTTCCTCTGAGGTTCTTGAAACAGAATTTTGAGTAAAGGACCATCTGTGCTAAGGACTCACCTATGGTGAGAAATGCTGTGAGAACAGCAAAGAAAGAAGTGGATCTAAGAGACAACTGGACTGTTGGTCCTGTTTCCTGATCACTTTATCTTCTGGATTGATAAATAAATAAATAAATGTATATGTATATACTGTATAAAAGTTAGTCCCTCAGTCACATCTGACTCTTTGTGACCCCATGTACTGTAGCCCAACCAGGCTTTTCTGTCCATGGGAGTCTCCAGGCAAGAATACTGGAGGGGTTGCCATTTCCTTCTCCAGGGGGATCTTCCTGACCCAGGGATCAAACTCTGGTCTCCTGCACTATAGGCAGATTCTTTACTGTCTGAAGCCATACTGTATAAAATTCTTAACTGAAACTGAGTATGCCCTATAAATTGGATTGTGGAAAGCTAAAACTTTGGTTTCCAGTAAGGGAATAAGACAACCATTTGAGAAACAGACAAAACTGTATATCATATAAGATTAAAAATCTACTATTGAATTGTGGTCTAGAATCTTATATTTTTTATCAACTTGTCACTTGATAAGAAAGACTATCCAGCATCATCAAATATGATAAAACAAATGACCTTTCAGCAGAGTCTATCTACAATGCCAGCAGCGCTTTTCAGACCTCAATGCATGTGCAAAGGAAACTTTGTGTTTCAAAACCCATTTTGATTGTGTAGTTGAGAAGCCTCCACCTAACTTTTGTTGGAAATGATTAATATGCAACATAAAGGTAAGTTAAAAGGCAAATATCAAGAGAAGAGTATAACAGAATTATACAAATGCCTGATTCCAAATGATAGAGATGTTCAAGTGAAATCGTGGGTTTATATTGGTATTTGATATACCTATATGTGTGAAAAGACATTTTCAGAGATGAAACACATAAAATCTAATCAATTTTAATCATAGGAAATACTAACTTTGAAGCTGCAAACAAAAGTATATCCTCCCCCAAAAGAATTCCATTCTTCTGATTAGTAGATCTTTCAGATATGACCTAAATCAAATCCCTTATGATTATACAGTGAAAGTGAGAAATAGATTTAAGGGCCTAGATCTGATAGATAGAGTGCCTGATGAACTATGGACTGAGGTTCGTGACATTGTACAGGAGACAGGGATCAAGACCATCCCCATAGAAAAGAAATGCAAAAAAGCAAAATGGCTGTCTGGGGAGGCCTTACAAATAGCTGTGAAAAGAAGAGAAGTGAAAAGCAAAGGAGAAAAGGAAAGATATAAACATCTGAATGCAGAGTTTCAAAGAATAGCAAGAAGAGATAAGAAAGCCTTCTTCAGCGATCAATGCAAAGAAATAGAGGAAAACAACAGAATGGGAAAGATTAGAGATCTCTTCAAGAAAATCAGAGATACCAAAGGAACATTTCAAGCAAAGATGGGCTCGATAAAGGACAGAAATGGTATGGACCTAACAGAAGCAGAAGATATTAAGAAGAGATGGCAAGAATACACAGAACTGTACAAAAAAGATCTTCATGACCCAGATAATCATGATGGTGTGATCACTCATCTAGAGCCAGACATCCTGGAATGTGAAGTCAAGTGGGCCTTAGAAAGCATCACTATGAACAAAGCTAGTGGAGGTGATGGAATTTCAGTTGAGGTATTTCAAACCCTGGAAGATGATACTGTGAAAGTGCTGCACTCAATATGCCAGCAAATTTGGAAAACTCAGCAGTGGCCACAGGACTGGAAAAGGTCCGTTTTCATTCCAATCCCAAAGAAAGGCAATGCCAAAGAATGCTCAAACTACCGCACAACTGCACTCATCTCACATGCTAGTAAAGTAATGCTCAAAACTCTCCAAGCCAGACTTCAGCAATATGTGAACCGTGAACTTCCTGATGTTCAAGCTGGTTTTAGAAAAGGCAGAGGAACCAGATATCAAATTGCCAACATCTGCTGGATCATGGAAAAAGCAAGAGAGTTCCAGAAAAACATCTATTTCTGCTTTATTGACTATGCAAAAGCCTTTGACTGTGTGGATCACAACAAACTGTGGAAAATTCTGAAAGAGATGGGAATACCAGACCACCTGACCTGCCTCTTGAGAAATTTGTATGCAGGTCAGGAAGCAACAGTTAGAACTGGACATGGAACAACAGACTGGTTCCAAATAGGAAAAGGAGTTCGTCAAGGCTATATATTGTCACCCTGTTTATTTAACTTATATGCAGAATCCCAGGGGTGGGGGAGCCTGGTGGGCTGCCATCTCTGGGGTCACACAGAGTCGGATATGACTGAAGCGACTTAGCAGCAGCAGCAAAGTACATCATGAGAAACGCTGGACTGGAAGAAACACAAGCTGGAATCAAGATTGCCGGGAGAAATATCAATAACCTCAGCTATGCAGATGACACCACCCTTATGGCAGAAAGTGAGGAGGAACTCAAAAGCCTCTTGATGAAAGTGAAAGTGGAGAGTGAAAAAGTGAGCTTAAAGCTCAACATTCAGAAAACGAAGATCATGGCATCCGGTCCCATCACTTCATGGGAAATAGATGGGGATACAGTGGAAACAGTGTCAGACTTTATTTTTCTGGGCTCCAAAATCACTGCAGATAGTGACTGCAGCCATGAAATTAAAAGACGCTTACTCCTTGGAAGGAAAGTTATGACCAACTTAAATAGCATATTGAAAAGCAGAGACATTACTTTGCCAACAAAGGTTCATCTAGTCAAGGCTATGGTTTTTCCTGTGGTCATGTACAGATGTGAGATTTGGACTGTGAAGAAGGCTGAGCGCCGAAGAATTGATGCTTTTGAAGTGTGGTGTTGGAGAAGACTCTTGAGAGTCCCTTGGACTGCAAGGAGATCCAACCAGTCCATTCTGAAGGAGATCAGCCCTGGGATTTCTTTGGAAGGAATGATGCTCAAGCTGAAACTCCAGTACTTTGGCCACCTCATGTGAAGAGTTGACTCATTGGAAAAGACTCTGATGCTGGGAGGGATTGGGGGCAGGAGGAGAAGGGGACAACAGAGGATGAGATGGCTGGATGGTATCACTGACTCGATGGACGTGGGTCTGGGTGAACTCCGGGAGTTGGTGATGGACAGGGAGGCCTGGTGTGCTGGGATTCATGGGGTCTCAAAGAGTCAGACAGGACTGAGCGACTGATCTGATCTGATCTAATCACAAATAAAAATTGTACTGTATTGGTAGTGTATTTTGTCAATAAAAATGTGTGAGAATTTCTTCTCTATCTTGATATAGACTGACTGCATATATCCTTGATTTTGCTACTTGGTCTACAAAATCTAAAATACTAATCTTCTGGTCTTTACAGAAAAGTGCGTGAACTCTGTGTAGAGGACTGTCTTTGATCTAGGATCTACAGCTGTCTTCAGTCTAGTCTAACACCATTGCCACCTTGCTCACTCCACTCCAGCCACACTGGTCTTCCTACAGTTGATCAAAGCTCTCCTGTGCTTCAGGGCCATGACAAATGCTCTGTCCTTGCTCAGCTAACATCTATGCATCCCACTGGGCTCAGTTTAAATGTCATTTCCTCAAAGGAGTCTCCTGTGATCTCCTCCCTCCCTGCCAGTCAAAGTTGGTTCACCTCTTCTAATTGCTTTGCAACCCCTCACTGTCCTTTCTAGCATGTAAGAGAAGTTCAAGTAGATATTTTTTATACTAATGTTTGTTTGATTTCTGGGTTCCTTACTTGACTGTCCACTTCATGACAGCATGGAGTGTGTCTACATTATTCTGAGATATATCCCCGCCGGTGCATAATTAGTAATTCTATTTTTGTCCACAGCTTGGATATCATCATTGTTGAAAATCTACTGAATGAATAGTGTGAGAGTCTCTGGTGGAAAACTCAACAATGACTCTTGTCATAGCCCATGTCAGGAATACTTCACCAGAGCTGCTTATAAGGGTAACCACTGGCAAAGTCTAAGTATTTGTTTTATATATGCATATTAATCATGGTGATTTATATATAACTTTACCTGATGCCTAATTGGGAAACAGAGTGAATAAAGTTAATTTTAAAAGAAATATCTTCATAGTTGGGATTCCCTGGTGGCTCAGACGGTAAAGTGTCTGCCCGAAATGCGGGAGACCAGGGTTCGATCCCTGGGTTGGGAATATCCCCTGGAGAAGGAAATGGCAACCCACTCCAGTATTCTTACCTAGAAAATCCCATGGATGGAGGAGCCTGGTGGGCTACAGTCCATGCGGTTGCAAGCAGTCGGATACGACTGAGCGACTTCACTTTCTTTCACTTTCATCTTCATTGTTACAGAAGTTCAAGCAGCCCCTGGAAGGGAACTCGGAGCCTTTTGGACAGAGAATTTCAGAGTCCCAGGTAGTCTAGAGCAGGGGGCAAACATTTTCAATTAAGGGTCAGAGAGTAAATAGTTTAGTCTTTGTGAGGCATATAGTCTCTGTTGCAACTATTCAACTTTGCTGTTGTAGCATGAAAGTGGCTGTGGACAGTGTATCAATGAATAGTCATGGTTGTGTTCCAATAAAAATTTATTTAAAAACAAGTTTATTTGTAAACACAAGGGGCTCCAGGAAGTCACTTCTGTAGTCTCTTGAGTCTTGATGGGGACTGGGACATGGCATATATACACCTAGTAGATCATGGAGTTCCCCTGGAAAATATCATTAATTAGAATCTCTACTTGCAGATGGGTCCACACACGTATCCTAGTTGCTGCCCTCTGGTTGAGATAAAGACATGCAAGCTCCAAGGGCAGGAAAACATGTCTGCATTGATTTGTAATAGAAAATGAAAAATGAAGAGGTGAGCAAAAAAGGGGAACATGAAGCTTATTAACAATAAGCAACGGAGCAGCTTAACACTGACTAAAGTAGAAAAATGTGATATCTAAGCAAGAGGTGATTGACAGAGGCTTGGACCAGAGAACTAGAGTGGGAGGTAGTGAAATGATCCAAGTCTGGATATAATCTGCAGGTAATGCCAAAGAGGATTTGCTGATGGGGTGTGTGTGAGTGTTAGAGATGAACTAACAGTTACTTGTCTGGGGAGTCACATTGCTGGGTCTATATTAGATCTGAGGGCTGCATAACAAAGAACCACAAACTGGGCAGCTTAAAGCAACAGAAATTTATTCTCTCCCAGTTCTGGAGGCTGGAAGTCTGAAATAAGGTATCAGCTGTGTGGGCTTTTCTTTAGGGCCACACCCTCTCTGTAGTCTCTAGGGAAAGATCCTTCCTTGCCTCCTCCAGCTTCTGGTTGCTGTTCAGTCGCTCAGTCGTGTCTCTTTGCCATCCCATGAACTGCAGCACACCAGGCTTCCCTGTCCTTCATTATCTCCCGGAGTTTGTTCAAACTCATGTCCATTGAGTCAGTGATGCCATCATACCATCTCATCCACTGTCATCCCCTTCTCCTGCCCTCTATCTTTCCCAGCATCAGGGTCTTTTCCAGTGAGTCAGTTCTTCGAATTAGGTGGCCAAAGTATTGGAGCTTCAGCTTCAGCATCAGTCCTTCCAATGAATATTCAGGGTTGATCTCCTTTAGGATGGACTGGTGGTTTCTAGCAATACTTGGCATTCCTTAGGGTGTCAATGCTCCACTTCAGTCTCTGCCTCCATCATCACATGAGGTATCTCTGTCTCTTCTCCTCTTCTTGGAAGCACACAAACAGATACAGCTCAGGGCTGTTGATGAAAATATATGGTCACAACCTGAAAGTAGAGAGTTATTTTATTTGGTGGGAATGTTTAGAACTCTGAGCCCAGGAGACAGCATCTCAGTAGCTCTCAGAAAACTACTCCAATAAGAGGGGGAGTCAGGCTGTACACAAGTTAGCAACAAAGGGAGCAGGCAGTCTGAACATCAAGATAACAAGTTAAGGAATTTAGCGTTCTATATATAGGAAGATGCAAGCCTCTGGGCTCACTGAATTCAGTCGTTTCGTAAGCACCTCAGCCTTCTGAGACCAAATCCTGTTTCATTGTTCACCTTAAGGAGTGGCAGATGACTGCTTCTTGCATACCCCCAGCTCTTCAGCAATCACCTTGATAGGTGGCAGCACCCACTGGATCTCAGTTTTGGGGAGCCCTCACTCACATTTGGAGGCCAGAAGTCATTGATGGCTGTGACATTTCTTGCTTACTGACATGGCAGGAGATATTTTCATTTCACAGGCAAACTACCTTCTGTCTCCCATCCAGGATGATGTTGTCTAAGAAGACCCAGGTTTCAAACAAGGTTGCTTCACAAGTATCAAGGATTAGGACTTAAACATATCTTATTAGGAGACACAATTCAATCCATGATAGGATCAATAGCTGGACTGTTAGGGCTAGTGAAGTATCTGAAATCTGTGTAGTAAGAAGTGAAAGTCGCTCAGTGGCTCTGACTCTTTGCCACCCCATGGACAGTCCAGGGAATTCTCCGGGCCAGAATGGAGTGCATTTCAGGTGGATTCTTTGACCAGCTGGGCCACAAGGGAAGCCCAAGAATTCTGGAGTGGGTAGCCTATCCCTTCTCCAGTGGATCTTCCCAACCCGGGGATTGAGTTGGTATCTCCTGCACTGCAGGCAGATTCTTTACCAGATGAGCTACCAGGGAAGCTCCAAAATCTTTGTGTCTATTTATCTACAAGTTCATACTTTAGGGGATGACACCCATCACTTCCAATGTGTTCTTAAAAAAAATTTTATTTATTTACTTTTGTCTATGCTGGGTCTTCATTGCAGTGTAGACTTTTCTCTAGTTGTAGAGAGTGGGGGCTACTTCCTAGTTGCAATGTGCTAGCTTCCCTTTGCAGTGGCTTCTCTTGTGGAGCACAGACTCTAGGGCACATGGGCTCAGCAGTTGTGGCTCCTGAATTCTGGAGCTCAGACTCAATAGTTGTGGCTCATGGACTTAGTTGTTCTGAGGTATATGGGATCTTCCTGAATCAGGGGTCCAACCCACGTCTCCTGCATTGGCAGGTAGATTCCTTACAACTGAGCCACCAGGAAAGCCCTCCATTAAATTCCTGAATGTGTCTGGACCTCAGAAAATCATAGATCTAATTTAATTTCCTTTGTAAAGAAAGTCTGAGCTCTAAAGAGGCCAGGTTACTTGAAAAAGCCTTGAATCAAATTGTGGGTGGGCTTAGGGCAAGGATCACCTGGCTCTTTTCCAGAATCATCCAATGATTCCTTTTTTTGGTGTGTGAAGTGGAAAGAATAATAGTACAAATGGGTGCTTTATTACCTTTGGAGTAGCATGCAAGGCTTTCCTGTTTCCAGCCTGCCTCTGGTTCTTCTCTGTGTAACTTCACCTCGGTGTTGGTGCTTAGCAGTTCAGTCATATCTGACTCTTTGCAATCCCATGGACTGTAGCCCACCAAGCTCCTCTGTCCATGGGGATTCTCCAGGCAAGAATACTCCAGGCAAGAACTCTGCAGTACTGGAGTGGCAACCCACTGGAAAATCCTATGGATTGAGGAGCCTGGTAGGCTATACAGTCCATGGGGTTGCAAAGAGTCAGACAAGACTGAGTGACTTCACTCTGACTTTTCTCCAAGAGGTTGGTATTCAGTTGTAACCCATGATAACAGAGTCGCTGTACCAAGCATGGAGCCGTGTCTGGTACATCTTAGTACTTCCCTGATGTACTTAATCTTGCTGACAAACATAGTTTGTGAATATACATAGAATTGCTTTCAAGAGCATCCTGGCTGGAAGGCCATAGCAGAAGGCATCCTCCTGCTATTATGTGGCACCTGCATTTTGGTTCTGTTTTAATCAAAGGGCTTTCTGACCACACTTCTGCAGTCTTACATGTCTTCAGTCACATTTTTATTCCATTTAGTTCTCTCCTGGGGCTTACTGATAAGCCTGGTGGTTGTGATGGTAACACGCCCCCTTCCCGCTTCCCTGTCTCTAAGCCCCCAAGTGTTGGTTCTGCCTCTGGAACACTTGCAGAGCAGGCTGTGTCTCTAGTTCATGAGAACAGGGCTGGAGCCCTCTCCTCTAGGAGAGCAAAGCACATCTGCACTTGGTTTGTAACAGCAAGGAAGAAAATGAAGTGGAGGCAAGAAAAGGGGACTCAGACGTTTATTACAAATAAGTAATGACGCAGTCTAGCACTGACTGAGATAGAGAAATGTTATTAGTTGGTGATTTTCCTTTCCTGATTGTGTAGTTGAAAATATGGCTTTCTGGGTTTTTTTTTTTTTTTTTGGTTATCTTCCCAAATAAATCGTAGAAATTGGCTGAAAATACCTAGAAGATGGCAGAGCTATAATTCACTTTTAAAAACCACTAGCAAAGCCTTGCAATTTTACTAATGTTCTTTTTTATTACAAAGGAAAAAGAGAAATGATTTTTCAAAAATAATGTGTTTGCTCCAAAAACCCCAAGACACTATTGCTTCAATTTATTACAATTAGCATTCAAATAATTACTTCTTAATTATATCGGTTCAGTGTAACTGTCCGAGACTATCCTAATAACACTCACATCTCCTCTTTTCTACTTGCCAATTACAATGCCTTTAACCTACTGAGAAAATCCCTAAACCACTGAGGGAGCACTCTGTTGATTGGACCCCCTGCCACTAAAAACATATGTCTCTATGCTCATCCTTCTTCCCTGCTCTGAGATCTTGAAAAAGTTGGAAGCTTTTTCCAATTGAAGGCTAATCCTCTGGTAATTGGAGTCCCAGGGTCTCCTGGAGAACTTTTACAATCAATCATTCCTACTCTGCTATTGCTCATCCTCTTTGCTCTAAAGAATCTTTCTCTTCATGGTGGAAATATATTTAAATCCTCCTTGTGTAACAGACATCCTGGAATGTGAAGTCAAGTGGGCCTTAGAAAGTATCACTATGAACAAAGCTAGTGGAGGTGATAGAATTCAAGTTGAGCTATTCCAAATTGTGAAAGATGATGCTGTGAAAGTGCTGCACTCAATATGCCAGCAAATTTGGAAAACTCAGCAGTGGCCACAGGACTGGAAAAGGGCAGTTTTCATTCCAATCCCAAAGAAAGGCAATGCCAAAGAATGCTCAAACTACCACACAATTGCACTCATCTCACATGCTAGTAAAGTAATGCTCAAAATTCTCCAAGCCAGGCTTCAGCAATATGTGAACCATGAACTTTCTGATGTTCAAGCTGGTTTTAGAAAAGGCAGAGGAACCAGATATCAAATTGCCAACATCTGCTGGATCATGGAAAAAGCAAGAGAGTTCCAGAAAAACATCTATTTCTGCTTTATTGACTATGCCAAAGCCTTTGACTGTGTGGATCACAATAAACTGTGGGAAATTCTGAAAGAGATGGGAATACCAGACCACCTGACCTGCCTCTTGAGAAATCTGTATGCAGGTCAGGAAGCAACAGTTAGAACTGGACATGGAACAACAGACTGGTTCCAAATAGGAAAAGGAGTACATCAAGGCTGTATATTGTCACCCTGTTTATTTAACTTCTATGCAGAGTACATCATGAGAAACGCTGGACTGGAAGAAACACAAGCTGGAATCAAGATTGCCAGGAGAAATATCAATAACCTCAGATATGGAGATGACACCACCCTTATGGCAGAAAGTGAAGAGGAACTAAAAAGCCTCTTGATGAAAGTGAAAGAGGAGAGTGAAAAAGGTGGCTTAAAGCTCAACATTCAGAAAACGAAGATCATGACATCTGGTCCCATCACTTCATGGGAAATAGATGGGGATACAGTGGAAACAGTGTCAGACTTTATTTTTGGGGGCTCCAAAATCACTGCAGATAGTGACTGCAGCCATGAAATTAAAAGACGCTTACTCCTTGGAAGGAAAGTTATGACCAACCTAGATAGCATATTCAAAAGCAGAGACATTACTTTGCCAACAAAGGTTCATCTAGTCAAGGCTATGGTTTTTCCTGTGGTCATGTATGGATGTGAGAGTTGGATTCGCTGAAGAATTGATCCTTTTGAAGTGTGGTGTTGGAGAAGACTTTTGAGAGTCCCTTGGACTGCAAGAAGATCCAACCAGTCCATTCTGAAGGAGATCAGCCCTGGGATTTCTTTGGAAGGAATGATGCTAAAGCTGAAACTCCAGTACTTTGGCCACCTCATGTGAAGAGTTGACTCATTGGAAAAGACTCTGATGCTGGGAGGGATTGGGGGCAGGAGGAGAAGGGGACGACAGAGGATGAGATGGCTGGATGGCATCACGGACTCGATGGATGTGGATCTGAGTGAACTCCGGGAGTTGGTGATGGACAGGGAGGCCTGGCGTGCTGCGATTCATGGGGTCGCAAAGAGTTGGATACGACTGAGGGACTGATCTGATCTGATCTGTGTAACAGACATCCCACTGTCTACCTCTAGCTATGTCCTTATGCCTTTTCTTCATAGCAAAGTTTCCTAAAAACAAAACCAGAAAAAGAAGAAGACCAAACACTTTGTACCCTGTATTTACCATTCACATAACATTCATTATACTTATAACACCATCCACTTACACCCCACACTATCTACTGCAGATCACTTAACATCTGAGTTCTTCAAGAGTCTTCGAGTAAGGTATGGTGCACATTTTTTAAATTAACATTCCCATCAACAATGTAGGAGGATTCCCTACTCTCCACACCCTCTCCAGCATTTATTGTTTATAGATTTTTTTTTTTATGATGGCCATTCTGACTTGTGTGAAGAGATACTTCATTGTAGTTTTGATTTTCATTGCTCTAATAATGAGCTATGTTGAGCATCTTTTCCTGTGTTTGTTAGCCATCTGTAAGTTTTCTTTGGAGAAATGTCTGTTAAGATCTTCTGCCCATTTTTTTGATTGGGTTGTTTGTTTTTCTAGTATTGAGCTGCTTATATATTTTGGAGATTAATCCTTTGTCAGTTGTTTCATTTGTTATTATTTTCTCTCATTCTGAGGGTTTTCTTTTCACCTTGTTTATAGTTTCCTTTGTTGTGCAAAAGCTTTTAAGCTTAATTAGGTCCCATTTGTTTATTTTGTTTTTATTTCCATTACTCTAAGAGATGAGTCATAGAGGACCTTGTTGTGATTTATGTCAAAGAGTGTTCTGTCTATATTCCTCTAAGAGTTTTATAGTTTCTGGCCTTACATTTAGGACTTTAAATCATTTTAATTAGTTTTATTTAATTTAAAAGAAGTTTTACAGTGTTGTGAAGCTATGATTTTACTTGATTTAATTAACGTTGTGTTAGTTTCAGGTGTACAGCAAAGTGGTTCTTTAACTACTTATACATGTATCTATTTTTTTTCAAATTCTTTTCCAATTAGGTTCTTACACAACCATCCCCAGTTTCCTTTGAAGACTCTAATGGATCCTCTGCCTTCAGCTTCCCAAACAGTGAAGCAAGTAAAGAGAAGGAGGTGGAACCGGGAAATGGCACATCAGTCTGATCATGTTCTATTGGATAGAACCAGTCAAATGGCTGCAACCTTACTAGTAAAGCAGTTGGAAGATGTAGCAATTTAATATGTCTATGTGCAAAAAAGAGAAGTGGTCAGTGCCTTGCCGGTTTCTACTGCAGAACTCTAAAAGCTCAGAGAATTCCTGCAATAAATTCTGTTGAACTGTGTTTGGCTTCATGTTTTCCTAACTTCCTTGATTATGATTTTTAGCTTTTAGAATACATACTGCTAATATTGTTATGAGAAACATGATTTGGAAAAGTAGTTCTAGGCATCCTTCTTAACAACTTTTTGAGATACGTCACTCTTTTTAGAGGAGTGAAAGTGAAAGTGTTAGTCACTCAGTTGTGACCAACTCTTTGGGACCCTATGGACTGTAGCCCACCAGGCATCTCTGCTCATGGAATTCTCCAGGCAAGACTACTGGAGTGGGTTTCCATTCTCTTCTCCAGGGGATCTTCCCTACCCAGGGATCAAACCCAGGTCTTCTGCATTGCAGGCAGATTCTTTCCAGTCTGATCCATCAGGCAGATAAAGTAAGGACCTAGAGATCTTATACTTAAATGAAAAATGGTTTCTAAGCATGATCTATATTTAGAGTATTACTCCTTTTTTATAATATGATCTCATTGCAGAGTTTTACAACCTCAGTAAGCCAGTGACCTCAAACCTGGAAGTTTCTGAAAATAAATATGATGTGTATTGAATATGAAAAGTGATCATTGCTTTATTCTTAATAGAGTTTATTGGACAAGGCAGAAGGTATTTTTCTTAATTTTTTAGGAAAAAGTTTTAAAGCACAAAATGAGAAATAACTTAAAGAGCAAAAATCTGATCTGCTTATTTGAGAACAAACCCTCAAGCAAGATAATGTAATGTTTGTTTTTCTAGAGTGAAGAGAAGGTCACATTAGTTCTTTTGATATAAATGGATAGTAATATAACATTCAGAGACCATAAGAAAATGGAGAGGAATAGACTCAGAAGACAAGGATGTAAGATGCTGTGTTGTGAGGATTTAAGCAGATGGCTGGTGTCTTGCTGATTAGGCTCTGAAGTGGGTGGTCGATTAAAAAAAACATAAAAATAACCAAGAAAAAAATTAAAATTAAAAGGAAAATTACAGGGCATTTTTGCTTACTTTTTTGTTTTCTCATGGTATACATATGTGTAAGGGTTTCTGATGTTTACAGACATGAAGAGAGAGAATGTGTCATTATTTTTCAAAAAGAGTCTACCGACTGTGATGCTATATGTGCTAAGTTGCTTCAGTTGTGTCTGACTCTTTGTGACCTCATGGACTGTAGCCCACCAGGCTCCTCTGTCCATGGGATTCTCCAGGCAAGAATACTGGAGTGGGTTGCCATGCCTTCTTTCAGGGGATCTTCCTGACCCAGGGATCAAAACTACATCTCTTAAGTTTCTTAAGTCTCCTTGTGTGTGTGTGTGTGTGTTTATTTTTCTTTTTTTAACCACCAGCGCCACCAGGGAAGTCCAGCAACTGTGACACCTTTTGATAATTTTCCACTTAGGATCTCTCAACTTCCAACCTTAAAAAAAATTTTCCATATGAAAGGTTGTCTCCTCAACGTGCATTTTCTACTGATAGATTTTTAAGCCACTTTGGAAAGGGAGTTCCTTGGAGATTCGATGAGGAGTTCTATTATGTGTCAGACTTTTCTGTTCTGACCCACAATTATGAGGAAACAAATTTAATATTTTGACTAGGGAATGCTAATATAGACCTTGTCACATCTTTATATAAGCAAGTGTCCTAGAATTTTGCCTTGAGGGTTGGCTTGTATGAGATATTTAATTCTTCCAAAGTTAAAAATTAATCTCTAGTTATTGGATAAGAAACATTTCTAGTTACTTAAAAAAAAACTATACATATTTCTCATTGTTGTTTAAAATGGTAACATATTGAGATCAACCCACTAGGATAAAAGCAGACAATAGTGCCTATTGTTGTTGTTGGAAAATAGTGCCTGTTGTTTGGAAAATAAAATTTGGTCTAGTCTCCAGTTGAAGGGGGGTTAATAAATGATTCATATTGACTGGAGACTCCTAGGTCAAGCTCCCAAGCAGCAGAGAAGACTTGTGCCAATTAACTTATAGCCCAAGTTTAAGGATGAGGGCAGGGTGTGAGCATCCTGTATTCTTCAGGCTCATGGGTATAGTGTTCCTAGTCCAGTTCCTAGTCCAGAGTATCTATTTGGCAAATAATACATAGTTTCTTCTTGAATTATGGGTTTCTTATCCTATCAGTGTTCATCACCACAATGAAATGAACTAATGCAGAGGTAATGATGCTCACTCTAGAGGGATTTAGTGGTTTAGGTATCAAGGTAACTTCCTTGTTTTTATCGTGAAATCAACTCTAGAAATGACTGAGGGAGGCACTTGATTGGTGACAAGTACCTCTTGGTCTTTCCTAAATACAACCCTTGTCATTTAAAATATGGTCACTGGACCAGCAGTGCCTTGAGAACTTATTTGAAAATGAAGAATTTCAGGCCACATATTAGAGCATTTAAATTAGAGTCTGAAATTTAACAAGATCTCCAGGTGACAGAAAAGATGGCAAGTTTGAGAATTCACTACAGTGGGGCTTCCCTGGTGGCTCAGATGGTAAAGAATCTGCCTGCAATGCAGGAGACCCATGTTCGATTCCCCTGGAGAAGGGAATGGCTACCCACTCCAGTATTCTTGGCTGGAGAATTCCATGAACAGAGGAGCCTGGTGGGCTATGGTCTGTGGGGTCCCAAAGAATCAGCCATGACTCGACTCACATACACACCTACATGCCCACATGCATGCCTGTGTGCATCACCTGTGCACACATGTACACCTAGTTTTGCAAGCTTGTTACTAAGTTATGCCAAAACCCACTGTAGTTTGGGCGGGAGAAATGGGAGAGCTAAGAGACCCATGTGTTTGTTCCATATCTTCTTGCAGATTTCACCTACCATCCACATTAAATACCAAGACATTAGGCAGTTCCCTAGAAGTTAGTATCTATGCTAGTGTGCCTTGCTCCATAGGTCACCAGGACCTTGGGGAAGAACTAAAGAGTGTCCAGTGGGCAAGCTTCTTGAGAGTTGGGTCTCAGCAGCAAGAGTGAGGCTGCCCTGGGTGTCAGCCAAGCTGAGTCTCATTGCTTTTCTCCTTATCTTTCCTCTGGATAAACAGAGGATTTTGGTCTCTTGGACTGTCAATCCCAGTCCTTTAGCAAGCACCAAAAAAAAAAAAAAAACAAAACCCAAAACCAAAACAAACAAACAAAAAAAAACTCCTCAACAAAATAGGAAGGAGAGGGCAGGAATGAAATGGATCACAGTCAAAGCAAATATCAGACAAAGCAAACTGGGTGGTATATATCCTGCGATGAAAGGAAAGAACACTGGAGGGAGGATGATTTTACAGGTTAAAATGTGCAGTTACTGAATGGGAGTGCTAGTGACCTGAACTGTCAAAAGAAAAATGCTATTTTTCAGCTGCAATTTCTGAGATTTAACCCTTCCTTACTAGACAGCTATTTAAATGGAAGATGATTCTTTTTATGCTAACATTTTCTTGCTTTCTGATATCAAGTTTTACGAACCAATTTATGTCAAGGGCAGTGGCAGAGGAATCTCTAAAACTTGTATGCCAATTGAATTGTGGTTTTAGAGGCACATTATACAACGTAAAATAAACAACTGGCACTTCATTTTCAGAAGAAATAGACTCTATCCAAAACCTCATTGATTTCTCAACCCCCACTCCACCCAGCTTCATTATCTAATTTCACTTCACTACTTACATCCCTTCAACTGTTCACCAGATGTCACTGTGATTAGTTCTCTGAGTATATAGATTGAGGAATCACTATAGTATTCTATTTCACTGTTTGGATAGCAATGAACTCTATAAAGCGTTGATCCTCTGTAATGGCAAACCAAGATTTTATTTCAGTTTCTGGATTGTAAATAATCATTGGAAAATAGCTATCTAAGCATTCTTCAACATGAGAACTCTGTAATCCATGATGTTTTAAGTTGTTCAATTCTTCAAAATATTAGTTCCCCACTGGTGAAAAGGAGTAAATGCTTTTTTATTTTATTTTTAATTTTTTCTAGTTTTACTGAGATGAGGTAATAATTGACATATAACATTGTATTAAACTGTACAATATGATGACTTGATACATGTACACATTGCAAAATAACCATAATAAATTTAGTTAGTTAATTTCCACCAGAAATTTTCATATCTATTCTCTTAACTTTCAAATACAGAATACAAATTTGTTAGTTATAATCTTTGTGTCCTACATTATATCCCCAAGGCTTATCTTCTTTGTAACTGGAAGTTCTGTGCCTTTTCATGACCATCACCCATTTCCCCCATGCCCCACCCCCATCTCTGACAACCACCTATTTTTTCTCCATTTTTATGAGTTTTTTTTTCTTATTTCACATTATAAGTGAAATCATTTGGCTTTCTCTGTGTGACTTATTTCACTTAGCATAATGTCTTCAATTTGAATTCCATTTGAATGCAGAGTTCCAAAGAACAGCAAGGAGAGATAAGAAAGTCTTCCTCAGTCATCAATACAAAGAAATAGAGGAAAACAATAGAATGGGAAATATTAGAGATCTCTTTAAGAAAATTAGAGATACCAAGGGAACATTTCATGCAAAGATGGACTCAATAAAGGACAGAAATGGTACGGACCTAACAGAAGCAGAAGATATTAAGAAGAGGTGGCAACAATACACAGAAGAACTGTACAAAAAAGATCTTCATGATCCCGATAACCACAACAGTGTGATCACTCACCTAGAGCCAGACATCCTGGAATAAGAAGTCAAGTGGGCCTTAGGAAGCATCACTAAGAACAAAGCTAGTGGAGGTGATGGAATTCCAGTTGAGCTATCTCAAATCCTAAAAGATGATGCTATGAAAGTGCTGCACTCAATACGCCAGCAAATTTGGAAAACTAAACAGTGATCACAGGACTGGAAAAGGTCAGTTTTCATTCCAATCCCAAAGGCAATTCCAAAGAATGCTCAAACTACCGTGCAATTGCACTCATCTCCCAAGCTAGCAAAGTAATGTTCAAAATTCTCCAAGCCAGGCTTCAACAGTACATGAACCATGAACTTCCAGATGTTTAAGCTGGACTTAGAAAAGGCAGGGGAACCAGATATCAAATCGCCAAATCCGTTGGATCATCGATAAAGCAAGAAAGTTCCAGAAAAACATCTATTTCTGCTTCATTGACTATGCCAAAGTCTTTGACTGTTTGGATCACAACAAACTGTGGAAAATTCTTCAAGAGATGGGAATACCAGACCACCTGATCTGCCTCCTGAGAAAACTGTATGCACATCAAGAAGCAACAGTTAGAACTGGACATGGAACAACAGACTGGTTCCAAATCGGGAAAGGAGTACTTCAAGGCTGTATATTGTCACCCTGCTTATTTAACTTATATGCAGAGAACATCATGAGAAACACTGGGCTGGAAGAAAAACAAGTTGGAATCAAGATTGCCAGGAGAAATATCAATAACCTCAGATATGCAGATGATACTACCCTTATGGAAGAAAGACAAGAAGAACTAAAGAGCCTCTTGATGAAAGTGAAAGAGGAGAGTGAAAAAGTTGGCTTAACTCAACATTAAGAAAACGAAGATTGTGGCATCCGGTCCCATCACTTCGTGGCAAATAGATGGGGAAATAATGGATACAGTGAGAGACTTTATTTTCCTTGGCTCCAAAATCACTGCAGATGGTGACTGCAGCCATGAAATTAAAAGAAACTTGCTCCTTGGAAGAAAAATTATGACCAACCTAGACAGCGTATTGAAAAGCAGAAACATTACTTTCTCAACAAAGGGCCATCTAGTCAAAACTATGGTTTTTCCAGTTGTCATGCATGGATGTGAGAGTTGGACTGTGAAGAAAGCTGAGCACTGAAGAACTGATGCTTTTGAACTGTGGTGTTGGAGAAGACTCTTGAGAGTCCCTTGCACTGCAAGGAGATCCAACCAGTCCATCCTAAAGGAAATCAGCCCTGAATATTCATTGGAAGGACTGATGTTGAAGCTGAAACTCCAATACTGGAAGAAAAAACCTGATGTGAAGAACTGACTCATTGGAAAAGATCTTGATGCTGGGAACGATTGAAGGCAGGAGGAGAAGGGGACAACAGAGGATGGGTGGTTGGTTGGTATCACTGACTCGATGGACATGAGTTTGAGCAAGCTCCTGGAGCTGATGATGGACAGGGAAGCCTGGCATGCTGCAGTCTATGGGTCGCACAGCGTCAGACATGACTGAGCAACTGAACTGACTGAATGTTTTCAAGGTCCATCCATATTTTTGCAATGGTGGGATTTTCTTCTTTATATAGCTGAAAATATTCAATTATGTAAATACTTGAAAGTTTTAGTTGCTCAGTTATGTCTGATACTTTGTCATCCCATGGGTTATAGCCTGCCAGGTTCCTCTGTATATGAAATTCTCTAGGCAAGAAAACTGAGTGCATTACATTTCCTTTTCCATGGGAACTTCCCAGTCCAGGGATCAAACCTGGGTCTTCCACATTGCAGGCAGATTCTTTATTGTCTGAGCCATGAGGGAAGCCATATATATGTGTGTGTATATATACACACACATATATATTCATCAATGGACACAGGTTTTTTTCATGTCTTGGCTATTTTAAATAATACGGCTATGAACAGGAAGATGAAGATATCTTTTCAAGATAATGATTATTTTTTCAAACACACACAGTTGTGAAATCATTGGATTGTATGGCTATTCTATTTTTCAATCTGGGGCTGAATCTCCATACTGTTTTCCACAGTCGCTGAACCAATTTACACTTCCATCAACAGTGTATAAGGAACTCTTATACTCTTTTATTTTAAACTTTTTTTAGTAAAGACATGTTTACCTGGAGGGAGTGGTAGATGATAATATTTTTACCTATGGAATGCATGCATTTCATTCAGGTGAATGTGGAAGATAAATGCCATTTTTTGGGACTGCCCAGAATTTAATTTCCAAGACTCTCCTTTTTGCTTCTGAGGCAAGATTATTTCCTCTATTCCCACTCTTTCTCTTCTGCTCTTCTCTTTCAAAAAGACTCACTGGTGAGTTTGCAGAAATTTACAGCCCAAGTGGACTGAAGTTTCAAGGTTAGTGCAGTCAGTCCTGACATTCTTCTTGAAAAATTATCCATCTCTCTGCAAGAGAAGAGTTGGTACTGAGCAGACATCAAACATTCCTATGGACATAAACCTACATTTTTCATTCCTTCTCTTTCTTCCATGTGAGGATAGGATTCTTTCTAGAGGCCATTTATCATTGTTGGCTCAGAAACACAATTAGGAATATAAAAAGATACCATGCCACAGGAAATTTGCTTTCTTTTTTTACTTAAGACATGAAGAAACCACCCAAGCACACAGGCTCAGATCTAGAGAGAAGGCATACGTAAGGATGTGAGAAATAAGAGCTCACATCCTGATGAGAGAGATTGGAAATTTTTAAAGCCAGACTTCTCAGATTTTATTGTACATAAAATCATCTCTGGATCATGTTAAAATGCAGCTCGTGATTGTGAAGTTCTGGAATGGGAGGGTCCTGAAAGTCTAAATTTCTACATAGCTTCCCAATGATGATGTCCATGCTGCTGCTGGTGACCCATGTTGAGTAGGTGGGCCTCAGATGTAGACCAAGAAAGAGGCTCTTTGCTCAGACAGCCAGGGTTGCCTTGTGGCTCCAAGAATGATCTGAAGACCTGCAGCAATGCCCTGCGGAGCTGTGTTAGAACTTGGGGTCAAAGGGAAAATGTGTCTTTATATACACTTATCAAATATCCTATGCATTTCATGGATATTAAATGGAAAAATGTTAATAAAACCTCTACAATTAAAGAAAAATTACCATATATTAAGCCCTACCATGCCCAATCTGCTCCCACCCAATTTTTACCCTCCTAAGCTTGCATGGTAGGATCTGCAAGGTAGCATGTGTTGGGAATAAGGGTTTCTGCTATAAAATAGCATAGGGCTGTAATGAAAATTACTGCCTGTCTTTGTTAAAGTATTTGGTATGTTTTGATCATGGGTATTTTTTGCATTCATTTTGATTGTTTAAATATTGCCTTAAAACTTTACAAAATTTTTATTATAGAGGTTTAGGGCAACTTCTTAACTTGTTTTGTGCTAGAAGCAAGTACCTCCCTTTTCTCAACCTAAATCATAATCAAGAGCACTGCCATCTCCTGGGAGCTTGTTAGACACAAGAATTTCAAGTCCCATCCCAGACTTATTGAATTGGAACCTGTATTTTAACAAGATCTCAGAGTGGTTTGTGTGCCCATAAAGTTTGAGAAATGTCCTTAAGAGATCAGCCTTTCAAACCAGGGTTATCTTAACCTTTGTGTTTGCCTGATCCTAGAAGAAGACTTTGTTTAAAGCAGAATTATCAATCTTGACATTCTATGAGTTTCTAAAATGAAGATGGTTCTAAATTTCCTCTAAATTTACAAAGCTTATATGAAGTATATTTATAGGTCAATTATACTTTAGAAAAGGTCATGAGGTCCTGTCTACGTGTTTCAGAAAACTTAAACATGTGCAGAAGTTAGATTTCAACAAAGAAAGAGGGCTTTTATCACTAGCAAGCTAGTCCCAGAAGAAACGTGAGGTAACAAGAATAGATCTCATTTGGAGTCTCTTTCTATTTTTAATTTGTCTCATCATGAAGGATGAAGGACAACAAAAAATGCCCCAGATTCTTTGATGCACTCTCTTTCTTTTGATTGTATCTTTGAGGAGAACTCTGAAAGGCATCAAATAAATCCATTGTCAGAACAATCTTGGAAGTGTGATGAGAATGAAAAATGACACAATTATCTTTTCCTGTATCAGTGATTCTGAGGAGAGTTTGGAAAGACATTAAATGAAGTCTATCCTCTGGGGAATTTGAACCTGTAGTCTCCCAACTGTGCCGCTATGCTATGGGAGGAAGTGAATACTTTAGTTTCAAAAGAGTTAAGTAGAAGTTTGCAAAGGCTTTTCACCAGGAAAATGGTGGGTCTAGTTTTATGAATGTTTCATGAATAAAAATTTCTTTGAATCCACTGTCTTTTATGTTTCCTTACATAAACCATGTTTTTCATGATGAAATAAATATACTTTTAGGGTGACTTTTATTTAAAGGTCTCCATTCCAATTAAATTTTACTAAATGTAACTCACAGCTGGTTGGATTGGTTATACTGTCTATGTTGCTTGTGAGGTGAAAACATGAAGACATATTTTCTTGTTAGTTAGTGGTCACATCCGCCGAACACAAGCTGAATATAAATTTAGCAACTTTGTGTCTGTTTGATAAACAGAAACTGCAGTGGTTCTCAGGCATATAACTTGTATTTGGAAATGCCTAGGGACAGCTTTGTTTGTCAAAATGACTGGGGAGGGTGTATCCTGGCATTTTGTATGTAGGGGAGAGGGTTGTTATCCATTGTGCATGTAGGGGACAGTGCCACCCCAGGAATAATTGTTTCACCCTGTGGTAGACAGAGTCTAATATGCATCCATGACCCCTCTTGGGATTCATGCTATTATGAAATCCACACCCTTTGAGTGTGGGAGGGGCATGCGACATGCTTCTAGCTAGCAGAGTACAACAAGAAGTGACAGGACATATGCGACTAGGCACATGTGGTTATATTATAAAAGATTATGATATCTGTCTTGCTAAGAACTCTATCCTTTATTTTGAAAGTGCTAGCTGCCACTTTATCGGCTGCCCTACAGAGAGGGCCATGCTTTGAAGGAAATGAGAATGGCCTTGGTCAACCACCAGAAAGAAACTGAGACTCTCACACTGGAAGCCTGCAAGAAGCTGCATGCAACTAATAATTGTCTTGACTCAGAGCGGGCCCTTCCCAGTCACAGCTCAGAAGAGAATCCAGTCCTTGCTGATTCCTTGATTGTAGCTTCCTGCAGAACCAAGCTAAGTCGTGTCCAGACTACTGATCCAGAGAAACTGTGAGAACTAAATGTATTTGTTTAAAGTCATCAGGTTTGTGGTAATTTGTTACTCAGAAATTAATAACAAAAATAAAATCAGCTTGGTCTAAAAGAAGTCAGTCCAACCTGCTGTAATGGATTACCATAGACTAGGTGGCTAAACAACAGACATTTACTTCTTACAGTTCTGGAGGCTGGAAATGCAAGATCAGAGTGCCTGCAGAATGGTGTCTGGGGAGAGACTACTTCTTAGTTTGCAAGTGTCTGTCTTCTCTTTGTAATTTCACGTGGCAGACAGTAGAGAGGTAGCAAGCTTTCATATCTCTTCTATGAGGGCACTAATCCCATTCCTGACGGTATCACTTTCATGACTTAATTATCTCTCTGAGTCTCCTCCTTCTAATACCATCACTTTGGGGATGACAATTTGAACACATGGATTTTGGGAAGACAGAAATATTAGCCCATTCCTGGGTGGCACAGTGGTAAAGAATCTGCCTGCCAGTGCAGGAGAGATGGGAGACACAGGTTCAGTCTCTGGGTTGGGAAGATCCCTTGAGTAGGAAATGGCAACCTGCTCCAGTATTCTTGCCCGGAAAATTCCATTGACAGAGGAGGCTGGTGGGCTATAACCCATGGGGACAGAAAGAGTCAGACACAACTGAGCATGCACACACATACACACAACACTCAAATGTCAATAGAACCTCCACTGGCATGAAATTCTTAGTATATGCTGCCCAACTTGACAAATTGTTAGTGACTTTTGTCTGCAGACTTGATGAATTACTGCACACCTGAGTTTCCCATGGCATTATGAACACCAGATGGTCAACACCAAAATCAGATTGATTATATTTTGCAGCCAAAGATGGAGAAGCTCTATACAGTCAACCAAAATAAGACCAGGAGCTGACTGTGGCTCAGATCATGAACTCCTTATTGCCAAATTCAGACTTAAATTGAAGAAAGTAGGGAAAACCACTAGACCATTCAGGTATGACCTAAATCAAATCCCTTATGATTATACAGTGGAAATGAGAAATAGATTTAAGGGACTAGATCTGATAGATAGAGTGCCTGATGAACTATGGACGGAGGTTCGTGACATTGTACAGGAGACAGGGATCAAGACCATCCCCATGGAAAAGAAATGCAAAAAAGCAAAATGGCTGTCTGGGGGAGGCCTTACAAATAGCTGTGAAAAGAAGAGAAGTGAAAAGCAAAGGAGAAAAGGAAAGATATAAGCATCTGAATGCAGAGTTCCAAAGAATAGCAAGAAGAGATAAGAAAGCCTTCTTCAGTGATCAATGCAAAGAAATAGAGGAAAACAACAGAATGGGAAAGACCAGGGATCTCTTCAAGAAAATCAGAGACACCAAAGGAATATTTCATGCAAAGATGGGCTCGATAAAGGACAGAAATGGTATGGACCTAACAGAAGCAGAAGATATTAAGAAGAGGTGGCAAGAATACACAGAAGAACTGTACAAAAAAGATCTTCATGACCCAGATAATGACGATGGTGTGATCATTCATCTAGAGCCAGACATCCTGGAATGTGAAGTCAAGTGGGCCTTAGAAAGCATCACTATGAACAAAGCTAGTGGAGGTGATGGAATTCCAGTTGAGCTATTGCAAATCCTGAAAGATGATGCTATGAAAGTGCTGCACTCAATATGCCAGCAAATTTGGAAAACTCAGCAGTGGCCACAGGACTGGAAAAGGGCAGTTTTCATTCCAATCCCAAAGAAAGGCAATGCCAAAGAATGCTCAAACTACCGCACAATTGCACTCATCTCACATGCTAGTAAAATAATGCTCAAAATTCTCCAAGCCAAGCTTCAGCAATACGTGAACCATGAACTTCCTGATGTTCAAGCTGGTTTTAGAAAAGGCAGAGGAACCAGAGATCAAATTGCCAACATCCGCTGGATCATGGAAAAAGCAAGAGAGTTCCAGAAAAACATCTATTTCTGCTTTATTGACTATGCCAAAGCCTTTGACTGTGTGGATCACAATAAACTGTGGAAAATTCTGAAAGAGATGGGAATACCAGAACACCTGACCTGCCTCTTGAGAAATCTGTATGCAGGTCAAGAAGCAACAGTTAGAACTGGACATGGAACAACAGACTGGTTCCAAACAGAAAAAGGAGTACGTCAAGGCTATATATTATCACCCTGCTTATTTAACTTCTATGCAGTGTACATCATGAGAAACGCTGGACTGGAAGAAGCACAAGCTGGAATCAAGATTGCTGGGAGAAATATCAATAACTTCAGATATGGAGATGACACCACCCTTATGGCAGAAAGTGAAGAGGAACTAAAAAGCCTCTTGATGAAAGTGAAAGAGGAGAGTGAAAAAGGTGGCTTAAAACTCAACATTCAGAAAACGAAGATCATGGCATCCAGTCCCATCACTTCATGGGAAATAGATGGGGAAACAGTGTCAGACTTTATTTTTGGGGCTCCAAAATCACTGCATATGGTGACTGCAGCCATGAAATTAAAAGACGCTTACTCCTTGGAAGGAAAGTTATGACCAACCTAGATAGCATATTCAAAAGCAGAGACATTACTTTGCCAACAATGGTCCATCTAGTCAAGGCTGTGATTTTTCCTGTGGTCATGTATGGATGTGAGGGGTGGACTGTGAAGAAGGCTGAGCACCAAAGAATTGATGCTTTTGAACTGTGTTGTTGGAGAAGACTCTTGAGAGTCCCTTGGACTGCAAGGAGATCCACCCAGTCCATTCTGAAGGAGATCAGCCCTGGGATTTCTTTGGAGGGAATGATACTGAAGCTGAAACTCCAGTACTTTGGCCACCTCATGCAAAGAGTTGACTCATTGGAAAAGACTTTGATGCTGGGAGGGATTGAGGGCAGGAGGAGAAGGGGACAATGGAGGATGAGATGGCTGGATAGCATCTGACTCGATGGATGTGAGTCTGAGTGAACTCCGGGAGTTGGTGATGGTCAGGGAGGCCTGGCATGCTGTGATTCATGGAGTTGCGAAGAGTCGGACACGACTGAGCGACTGAACTGGACTGAATGTGGAGGTTTTATCACTACGCCTGTGTGCTTAGTTTCTCAGTCATGTCTGACTCTTTGTGACCCCATGCATTGTAGCCCACCAGACTCCCATGTCCAAGGGGGTTCTCCAGGCAAGAATACTGGAGGTTGCCATGCCTTCCTCCAGGGTATCACTATGGCCTTGCTACAGAGGATGAGATGGTTGGATGGCATCACCGACATGAGTCTGAACAAGTTCTGAAAGTTGGTGATGGACAGGGAAGCCTGTCATGTTGCAGTCCATGGGTCGCAAAGAGTTGGACATGACAGAATGACTGAACTGAACTGAACATAGCTAAGAACCAGAATACCACAGATATTTGGAAAGTTTTTTAAAATGAATGATATGTGAACTCAACCTACAAGTGATACCATAACTCCCATGAGGACCCGTTTTCAGGCTGTATCAAAGAGAATCACATGGGGAGAGGAAGTGGAAAATCACTGGCTTAAAAATGGTCCAGTACTCCAATTTGGAGGAAGATTGGTTTGTTTGTACTTTTGTTGTTCTCACCCGCTTATTTGTCATGACACGAGCACAGCTTTATTTCTCTACCTCAATGGATTAAAAGCTTCCATTGTTTAAATGAACATTTCTTTGCTCCAAGCAACTTGATTATCCTGCCCATGACACTTATTTCAGCCTGAACTTCTCACTCGTTAGATGTGGGAGGTAAGACAGTGAAAATGTGGTTCCTCCATCCAAAGACAGAGATGAACAGAGTTTCCCTGGAATGCACGTTAGAGGTAAGAAGGGAGAAAATTTGTCATTTTAGGGGATTTAAGACTAAGGCAAAAAAAAGGGGATATATATTCCTTTTTCTTTTTTCCAACTGAGGAGGTGCATGCAACACTGACTCACTCTAGAGGCCCCTACATTTCTAACCTTCCTGTGCAGCAAAGCACTGCCATATGACCCTGTTTTAGGGATGTGATATCACATTTTTATAAGGAAGATAGTTACTGTCATTCTCCCTAACTCCCTTTCCACCATCTGGGAAATAGCAGAAGCTGGAGGTGTTTCCTGGAAAAGATGGTAATAGATGGGAACAGTGATATGATGGGGATGGCTGATAAGATGCACAAGAGCCAAGTGTGCAGTCTCCTCCATACTTTGTATTTTTTAGTGTCTTGTTGGTATCTTGCATTGGTCATGCTGGAGTATTTACACCATGGAAACTGGTAAATGCTACAAATCAGGGATATTTTGCTTTCAGTTCAGGTCAGTCCAGTCACTCAGTTGTGTCTGACTCTTTGTGACCCCATGGACTACAGCGTGCCTAGCCTTCCTGTCCATCACCGGCTCCCAGGGTTTACTCAAACTCATGTCCATTGAGTTGGTGATGCCGTGCAACCAGCTCATCCTCTGTCACTCCCTTCTCCTGCCTTCAATCTTTCTCAGCATCAGGGTCTTTTCCAATGAAAATGCTGTGCTCTTTGCATCAGGTGGCTAGAGTCTTGGAGTTTCAGCTTCAACATCAGTTCTTCCAATGAATATTCAGGACTGATTTCCTTTAGGATGGACTGGTTGGATCTCCTTGCAGTCCAAGGGACTCTCAAGAGTCTTCTTCAACACCACAGTTCAAAAGCATCAATTCTTCAGTGCTCAGCTTTCTTTATAGTCCAAATCTCACATTCATACATGACTACTGGAAAAACCATAGCCTTGACTAGATAGACCTTTGTGGGCAAAGTAGTGTCTCTCCTTTTTAATATGCTATCTAAGTTGGTCTAATTTGGTCATAACTTTCTTTCCAAGGAGAAAATATATTTTAATTTTATGGCTTCAGTCACCATCTGCAGTGATTTTGGAGCCCCAAAAATAAAGTCTGTCACTGTTTCCACTGTTTTCCCTTCTATTTGCCATGAAGTGATGGGATCAGATGCCGTGATCTTAGTTTTCTGAATGTTGAGCTTGAAGCCAACATTTTTACTCTCCTCTTTCACTTTTATCAAGAGGCTCTTTAGTTCTTCTTGGCTTTCTGCCATAAGGGTGGTATCATCTGCATGTCTGAGGTTATTGGTATTTCTCCCAACAATCTTGATTCCAGCTTGTGCTTCATTCAGCCCAGTGTTTCTCATAATGTACTCTGCATATAAGTTAAATAAGCAGGGTGACAATATACAGCCTTGATGTACTCCTTTTCCTATTTTGTTGTAGTTCATGTTTTTGTTTTTTGTTTTTTTTAAATTTGAGAGCTAGCTGTAGGCTTTTAGCAGCCTACCACTGTGTTGAGTTTCCCTTCCAGCCTGGATCCCCATGTGGGAGAGCCTCCTCCTCATCTGGACCATCTCATGGATGAGAAACAACTTCAATCTCATGTCAACCACTCACTTGCTGTTGTTTAGTTACTCAGTCATGTCCAACTCTTTGTGACCTCATGGGCTCCAGCCTGCCAGGCTCCTCTGTCCATGGCATTTATTTCCCAGGCAAGAATATTGGAGTTGGTTGCCATTTCTTCCTCCAGGGGATCTTCCATACCCAGGGACTGATCTGCATCTCCTGCACTGGCAAGAGAATTCTTTACTGCTGATTTACCAAGGACCCCCAGCCACTCGCTGGTTTACAAGATAAAGAGATGTTTATTGCAGCTGCTTAGACAGTATACACTACAGTGGGTCACAGAATTCTGAGCTAAGGGTCACCTGCCCAAGTTCTACCTCACTCCCACTGTGACCTAATCGGACTGTCTCACTACTTTGAAAGATACTGCACTGGTGTCTTTGGGAACCTCACGTTTGTCTTCCTGTATTTCTGAAGAAGAATCATGTGCCAGGTCTCAGATGTAAAATACCCCTGTTGGAGACTTTGTTGCAAGGTGACAACCTTGATGTTTTCTGACTCTTAGGTCTTTTGTGTGAATTGCACACTGAAGAATCCTCTGGAAGCTTCTTCTGATGGAGCTGTGGAACTGACATGGCCCTAAAGTTGGATATGATCTTCAGTTTCCTGGGAACCTGGAAGCCAAGGGTTGCTGTCCAGGAAACCTTCACTCTGTTGTCTCTGTGCGTTAATAAAATTTCCAGTAAGCAGAGCTCCCTCTTGATTTCCTGCCCTCTCAACTGTCAGGATAAACAAACAATTCACACACTTTAGACCTTTCCATGCACTTTCCTCTCTGCCATGTGCCTTGATCCTCAGAGGCATCAGGACTCTTGTTAATAAACCTCATTTCAGATGAACGTATTGAGGACCAGAGATGTTTAAGGCTTCTCCAAGTTCACACTGAGCAGGAAAGAACCCGCATCGCTGAATCCTAGAGCTGTACTACAGAGGTTACCATCTATGCTTTGAAATCCCCAGGTCTGGGGTTAGAATTTTCACCTCTATCAGTTGCTTAAAGGATCTAAGCTTTAGTTTCTTTTTTTGTGTAAATTAGGACTAATAGCAGTTACATCTCATGGCTTGTTGTGATAATCAAATTATGCCTAGCAGGGCATACTTCATAGAGGTAGCAGTCAATGGATGTTTGTCATTGTTCCACCAGGCACCTGGCACCTGCCCACGGCTGTTCTTTTCCCAGACTTTGAATCTCTGTTGGATTCTAGATGTACCTCTGGACCCACATAACAGTCATTCTGTGTCAGATCACACTTTTGAAATGAGCTCTTTGTATCCACCAACATTTCTTACCATATGCTGCCATCTTCTCAGGTAGCAAAGAGGCTGGAAAGGGGACAAGATAGAGGGGAGGTTCCTTTTCATGTGCTTCTAAAGGACTGGATGGGCTTCCCTGGTGGCTCAGCGGTAAAGAATCTGCCAGCCAATGCAGGAGATGCAGGTTCAGTCCCTGGGTTGGGAAGATTCCCTGGAGAAGGAAATGGTAATCTGCTCTAGTATTCCTGCCTGGAAAATCTTATGGACAGAGGAGGCTGGTGGGCTGCAGTCCAAGGGGCTGCAAAAGAGCAGGCCATGACTTAATGATTAAATAACAATGACAAGGGACTGGATAAAGTTCTCGAAGGAGTTGCAATGGCCTTTAATGCAAAACTCGGCTCACCTCCTCAAAGTTATTTCAGCTTCTACAGCAGGATGCTAATCATTGCACTTGTTGATTTTTCTCCGGTCGCTTTCCCGAACATCTCCATCCTACTGAGGGAAAAAGCCATGGAATTATGCCCGCCCCTTCTACCTGTGCCCCTAGCCTGGCAGGTGCAGCTTTAAGGCTCTAGTTCCTTTGACTATCACAATTCAAAGAGATGGCTTCCAGGTCCTTGAGAAAGACATTAGACTTAAAGCTGGAGGCCTATTTAGCTTTTAAAAAGATTTACAAACATTTCAAAGAAATAAAGAACTTATAATTTTTTTACTGGAATAGAATTGTTTTATAATTGTTAGGTAGAATAGGGAAAAGGAGTCCAAAATGGCGGTGGCTAAAAGACAAGGAAGGTCAAAGGAAGGTCCGAGGACCAGAGTGAAGACTTCAGGCAGAACAAACAGCACTCCTGGCTAAGCCCAATTTGCATAGGGCAGGCCCAGGTGGAGGAAAAAACATGTAAAAGGAGGAGCCAAAGCGCTTTCTCACGGACTCTCTCTCCCGCGTGCGTGTGCTCTTTTCTTTCTCTCTCTCTCTCTCTCTCTCTCTCACTCTCCTGCTATCTTCTAAATAAAATAGAGCTGTAACACTGATTTGCTTAAGAGCTGTAGCACGCTTTGTCCAAGACCCGAGAGCTGTGACGCACCAAGGGCTTTAATGTCCGTTGCTCCAAATCTTTGTTGTGACGAGACAAAGAACCGAGGAACATACACTCGCGTGACAATAATGTTATGTTGGTTTTTGCTGTACAATGAAGTGGTTCAGCTATATATCCCTCCAACCCTTCTAGGTCATCACAGAGCAACAAAGAACTTACAATTATAATTTTCCTAAAGTAGTTGCTCTAAGAAAAGAGAGGAGGGTGGAGTTTCTTCCCTTATTGCATTTGCACTTAGGTCTGTTATGTTTCAGAGAGAAAAAAGAATCCTTACTCCTTGTAGAAGACTTTATATAAAGATAACAATTCCTGAGGTGCTAGCTTGATTGCCTTGGTTGGGTTGGCCTGCTTTTGTGCTGGAAAATGCTTCTGGATGCCTGAGAAATCTGGAGACTGATGGGTGTGGAATGGGTGGATAAGGAGGTCAGGACTTGTAAGAATTCACACTTGCATAGAGTGAAGGATTGCTTGAGAGAGATTTCCAGGCAGGGTTAAAAAAGATTTAAATGTGATTCTGTTGTTTGTTTTTGTTAATATTTTCTCTATTTTATAAGGTATGACAGACATGATATGATGTGTGAGTGCACGCATGTGTGCTCAGTCATGTCTGACTCTGTAACCCTATAGACTGTAGCCCACCAGGTTCCTCTGTCCATGAGATTTACCAGGCAAGAATGCTGGAGTGGGTTGCCAGTTCCTCCTCCAAGGGATCTTCCTTACTCAAGGATTGAACCCACATCTCCTATGTCTCCTGCATTGGTGGGTGGATTCTTTTCCACTGAGCCACCCGGGAAGCCCACATTATGTGATAAACTGTGATAAAGTATGAGAATTTAATTTTAATATGATAAAGTTAGATTTGATTTTGCAACTTGATGCCAACTTCCTGTATACCCTTAAGAGGTATCCAAGAGTCTGACCAGCTCTCAGCATCCATGTAACTCCACAACACCCTCAAAATATGGCCAATGGGCATAACTGGGAAAGAATTATACCTAAAAGTGTTCAAGAATTTAGCTGATTCCCCAAGAGTCCTCCTCTGGAAAGTCTGCACTGCTCACAGTCCCTCCTCATGGAGAATGCCTCATCCTAGATAAGAATTTTTCCCTGCAGTCTTGTATAACAATAATGACACCAAGTATTTTGAAATGAAATATTGAGGCATTGCTAGTTGCACTATCTGATATAGTCTTAATGATAAGCCTTCATTAGAGGTGAAAACACCTAGGCTGAGAAAGTTGTGTACCTTGCTCCAGGTCTCACAGCTAATACAGAATCAGGATGAAATGGAGGGCAAGTGGACAAAGCCATGGATGTGGCAAATGACTGACAGTATCCCTTCCAACACTGATTTAGAAGTTTGAGCCCTGGGCAGCATCTCAGATATCACCTAGATCCAAGACCTTTAGAACTGCAGCTCATGCTCTTATACAGAGTGAAGTCAGCCAGAAACAGAAAAACAAATATCATACATTAATGTATATGTGCAGTGTCAACTACAGATTGACACTTGCCTGTCAACTACAAATGGGCACTTGCCAAGAGCATTGGCAGCGACTGAACAACAAGGGCATTTGCCATCTGCCTCTGTGAAGATTGGGCTTCCTTGGTGGCTCAGAGGGTAAAACATCTGACTGCAATGTTGGAGACTGGGTTCAATCCCTGGGTGGGGAAGATCCCCTGGAGAAGGAAATGGCAACCCACTGAAGCCTGTAGGCTACAGTCTATGGTAGGCTACAGTCTATGGGGTCGCAAAGAGTCACACAGGGCTGAGTGACTTCCCTTTCACTTTCTGTGCAGATTGAATCTTGTGCTGCTGCAGCTGCAGACCTTCAACACCCCCTGAGGGATTTCAGGGTGGAGTGAGGCCCTCTGTCCTCCAGAGAATCTGATGGAACAGGTCTTTAGATAGTTGGATATTTTTGGGAACTGATTTCATAATCCCAGTCTTTGCATCTCTTTCTCTAGAAAAACAGGAAATCCCTTCATGATTACATCAGATCCTTCTGACTTGTAGAAAACCTCTTGTAAAGTAAGTGCTTGATTGCATTGAACTCCCCTCTTCACTGAAATCTTATATATTGACCTTCCCCAGCTGCCTCTTTGGAGCAGTCTCTTGGAGCTATCTGAGATGCTGCCTCTGGGGCTCATTTTGCGCCAAATAAAACTTAACTCTCAACTCTCAAGTTGTGCATCTTTTGTGGTCGATGGGGGGATTTAGAAAAATGGTACTGATGAATCCATTTACAGGGGGGGAATGGAGATGCAGATTTAGAGAACGGACTTGTGCACACAACGTGGGGTGGAGAGGGTAGGAGGAATTGAGAAAGTAGCATTGACATATATACAATGTCAATACACTATCATGTATAAAATAGATAGCTAGGGGGAAGTTGCTATATAACAAAAGGAGCCCAGCCCAGAGTTCTGTTATAACCCAGAGGGGTGGGATGGGAGGAGGGGAGGGACGCTCCCGAGGGAGGGGATATATAAAATTGTGACTGATTCATGTTGTTGTACAGTAGAAATCAACACAACGTTGTAAATGAATTTTCCTCCCACTGCTGGGCATACACACTGAGGAAACCAGAAGGGAAAGAGATACGTGTACCCCAATGTTCACCGCAGCACTGTTTATAATAGCCAGGACATGGAAGCAACCTAGATGTCCATCAGCAGATGAATGGATAAGAAAGCTGTGGTACATTTACACAATGGAGTATTACTCAGCCATTAAAAAGAATACATTTGAATCAGTTCTAATGAGGTGGTTGAAATTGGAGCCTATTATACAGAGTGAAGTAAGCCAGAAAGAAAAACACCAATACAGTATACTAACGCATATATATGGAATTTAGAAAGATGGTAACGATAACCCTGTATGCGAGACAGCAAAAGAGACACAGATGTATAGAACAGTCTTTTGGACTCTGTTGCAGAGGGAGAGGGTGGGATGATTTGGGAGAATGGCACTGAAACATGTGTAATATCATATAAGAAATGAATCGCCAGTCCAGGTTCGATGCAGGATATAGGATGCTTGGGGCTGTGCACTGGGATGACCCAGAGGGATGGTACGGGAAGGGAACACATGTATACCTGTGGCGGATTCATGTTGATGTATGGCAAAACCAATACAATATTATAAAGTAATTAACCTCCAGTTAAAATAAATTAATTTATATTAAAAAAAAAAGGGACTGCAGTTCATAATCCATTCATGGGTTAGGACAAAAGTATTACTAGATTCCAGATCACTTACATTAAAAAAAAAAAAAAAGATATGGAATAGAATGTGAAATATCAAAGTAGCCACACATGAAAAGGACAAGTTAGTGAAACTATAATTTCAATGACATATGGATAAAATGAAACTGTTCTTGTAAAGGCTTTAATTTGCAAGGCTACACAGGGTTCAGGTCCATAACCTTTTCATTTTACAGATGGAGAGAGTGAGGTCCAGAGGGAATGAAGGGGGTGGGGCGGGGGAGTCACAAAGCTAATTACAGGCAAAACGCCAAATAGAACCAGAGGCGCTTTTTGTTTTACCCACTTTGTGCATTGTTTTCTTCTTCAGCCTCCTTTCAATCCCTGTGTTATCTAGCACTGAGAATGCAAAATCTCATCTCCTGTCAGTATTGGACAGTGGCTTAGTAGAACTTAGCTTTTCAGAACAGAAATGAGTGCTATTTGTTTTGAAAAGAAAGCTAAGCCTACCAGGCAACTGGATGTTGAATTAAAGGTCTTGTGGGATCAGGGCAAAAAGAAGGAGCTTGTTTGTGAAGCTTTTTGGGAAAGCTGGGAATTGAGAACTCCAGGTGGTCCTGAAAAGTGGCAGAAATTTCCCTGCTCTGCTGGGCTTTACATGCAGAAGAAGGCAAAACATTGCCAGAGGAGCTGCAAAACACTGGCTGACCTTTTGCTGGAGAGCTTGAGCCTTTGCAAAGGGCATGATCACCACCTCATTGATTGCAAAGTCCACCATAATTGGAGAAGGGAGGGGGGCAAAGGTGACCCAGGTCTCTGCAAGATGGTTGGGCGTGATGGCTTACAGATTTGATTTCCGTCGTATGGCATGCAAGGCCTTAAGGCATGCCATTTAGCTGTTCAGTGTCTTAGTTTCTCATCTGTAAAACAGAGATAAAAGTCCTTCATTATCATACCCTGCTGGATGTGGGGATTAGTTAGGTACAATATGAAGATGAGTAGGGATTATATATTTTTACAACTGTTAAAATAAGAAAAAAAAAAGAGGAAAGTATGAAAAAAAGAATAGAAATCCAAATATTTTTGTTTATTAAAATCAGATCTTAAGCATCTAAACTACATAACTTACATCATTTTCTCAAATGGTAAAACCCAGCTTGCATCCATAAATGATATTTTTATTTTTATGAACAAAGACTTCTTCCAACTGAAAGAACTCCCAGCGGCCAAAGCTGGAACAATTCGAGCCAGAAAATAAATAAGCAAGTATTGAACTATAATTCAAAGTGTTAAATAAATATCTATGAGTTTATACTGACATAAATAAGTAATTGAATTAATAAATCAATGGGAAAGAAGAGACAGATCTGTTCAGAATTCCAAATAATTCATGTAGATATTCTGCCCTCAGGGAAGTGGACCATAGCTCCCTCTCTTATGTGTGGGTTATTCATAGGGACATCTTTCTAAAGAATATAGAATGGAAAGGGTAGGAAGGGAATAACTTTGGGGTGGAAAAATGTGACAATATTTCCTAAAAACTGTCAAGGTCATCAAAAGCAAGGAAAGTCTGAGAAAGTCTCACAGCCAAGAAGAGCCTAAGAAAACATGGCAAAAGAATGTAATGTGGAATTGTGAATGGGATCCTAGAACAAAACAATGAGATTAGGTAAAAACCAAAGAAATCAGAATAAAGTATGGAATTTAGTTAACTGCAATCAATGTTGGTGCCTTAACAGTGTTGGTGATAAATGTACCGTACTGATGTAAAGCATTGGTAATAGGGGAAGCTGTGAGGCACGTGAGGACTCTCTGTATTACTCGTGTACTTTTATTTAAACCTCAAACTATTCTGAAAGAAAAACTTCATTAAAAAAGTCTTTCTAATTTAAGAGTTATGTTAATTTCAGATCAATTTTAGCAAACATACATGGCATGCACACCTAACAATAGGTACATGGACTCTATCTGCCATATCTTCAAAATATTGAGGAGGATATAGGTGTAAGCACACGATGGCATGTGGGAAAATTCATAATTGCATAAATGCTACATATTGTAAATGCTGAGACTTGAGAGAGGCTCATGGAATGGATTGCATGTGGCTGGTGCTGGGAAATTCCTGCAGCAATTTCTTTGCAGTATCTATCTTTACCAAGTAGTGGTGCAGTGAGAAGGAGCCCATCTAGTGATGTGTTTAGCTTTGGACATGTTGAATTTGAGCTGCCTGTGGCCTATCCAAGTTTATATATCCAGTGGGAAGTGGGAAGTCCAGTATATAGACCTTCCCACAGATATAAACTTGGGAATCATCAGTCTTTAATGGTCACTGAAGCAATAAATGATGTAGGAAGCCTGCGGTAGTCCTTTTTGCTAAGAGAATATTTTTTAATCAATGAGTTATAATGTAGCCCAGACAAGGAACCAGAGCTCCATCTGTGCCAATTACTAACTGAAACTGAAGCAAGTTGTACTGACTTACTCAGCTTCAACTACTCTATAAAATGAGGAGAATGATACCTCTGATCTCCTCTACCTTTTGGATTGGGTAGGGAGGAGGAGTCAGAGGATGTCATACAAGTCCTTTGTAATCTGTAAAGTGCTACAGAGATGTAAGACAGTCTCTGCTTAATGTTATTGGGAAAATTCTCTTCAAAACTCTCTCCTAATTGCTTAGCTCTCAAAAGACCAGAGTTTAACTGGATGTCACTGTTGCTTTTTGAAAAAGCTAAGTTTTAAATATGGTGGTGATTATTTGAGGAGATCTTTGCAAGTCACTTAGATTATGATCAGCTTTCCTTCTTAAAGAGTTGACAAGTTTACATTTCTGATCATTTATTAAGTATCATTTCAAGGGAAACCTAGAGGCTGTTTTTGAACAGTTTCCAGTGCAGCTATGTTTTTTTTATGACAAGTTGGTTTTTGTTTGTAAAACTTTCTAATAAGCCCTTGGGCAGAAGTTATTGTCTTCTTTATTAACATGACATGGCAGAACATAAAAAGATGGAGAAACCAATTAATTTTTTGAGCAGAAGTCATGCAATTTTTTCAAAACAAGTGCCGAGAAGCCAACTAAGCCAAGAATATATTCAACTTGGGCAACAATCAAGAAAATGAAGGAGCATGAATCATGCCAGAGATTTGTTTCCTTACTTTCACACTGTAGGTTGGCAGACAGAGCTTTCTTCTCAGTTAACATAGGCACATGCACTCTCCAGGTGTGAACTTGACTTTGTGCTGGAAATGGATTTTCCCTGCTATTAACCTTTTCAAACTTTCCAGCATTGGAATTAAATGCTCCTTTCTGAGATTTCGTTATAAGGGGGTGTAGTTTTTGACCTGTTCAAGGTAAGTATTCTCTTCCGTTTGCCTGGAGCTTGTGCACTGCCCTGCCACCTAGCAAGTTCCAACAAAAGCTATGGAGAAAACAGTGGACAGAGCTCTAATGAAAAGTGAGCCTTTTCTTCCTTTTTTGGAGCACACAGACAATATTCTTCTCAATTAATAACCACCGACTGACAGGTTATCCTTTTGAGTGATATTGGTAGCATCAAACTCTGAAGCACATTAGAGTAGCACCCCAATGTGAGAATGATAATTTGCCTTCTGAAAATTCCACTTGGTATGTCTTTTTAAAAAATCTGAATAGGAGAATGAAAGTGAATTAAGTGGAATTAGGTTAGAAACTAGATATTTTTGTGACAAAACATAGGGTTGTTCAATGCTGGAAAATATTGATTATGACATGTCTCTCATAGGGAAGAAAGATTTATCAATTCTACAGTCATGAAGGAGGTTAAATCCTGAAGGGATGATTTTTCAGTTCACCCAAAGGGAGTGTGATGCACCAGGAAGAAATAATTTTGGTGAAAATTTTATCTGGTAAATAGTAGAGTAACACTCTACTGTTTTTTCACCCCCATCATGACCACCTTTTCCAATTTCAAATAATTTCAAGTGACAGATGATCTGAAGCCATGTTTTAGCAGCAAAATGGTCCCACCTTGCTTTTGAATCCATTCAGAAGCTTGTGATCTTTCAGGCTAACTGTCTGCATTGAGGGAGAACATAATTTACATCTCATGGAGTTGTTGAGAGACAAAAAGAGAAATTTCTGTAGGGAAGCTCCTTATAAAGCACTACAGAAATATGTGCATTGTTGTTTTATTGCTCTCTCACTTTCATACAAGCAAAAGTTGCTTGCAAATGTTTAAAGAAAACATAATTCAAGCCAACCATAATTTAAGCCAAAGCTAACTCAATTTGTGATCCAAATGAACTGGGTGCAAAAGGCTTGCCTGCAGCAGAAGATGATCAGGTTAAAAGTTATAATACAGATCCGGGGTAATGGTGAAATCAGAGAAGGTGAAAACCACAATGATTTGAAGAAGAGATTCTAAAAACATGGGGGAACCTAATGCCAGGGGGAGTGTGAATAAGTAAGTGAAAGAAGAATCTTGGTAAAAGAGCTGGAGCTGGTGAAACACCAGGGATGGCTGGCTGCAGACACCCCAAAGATACATTCTCTGTGCTTCCAGTTAGTTGTACAGTAGGAAATTGCAATCCACTCTAGTATTCTTTCCTGGGAAATTCCATGGACTGAGGAGCCCCGCGGGCTGTAGTCCATGGGTTCACAAAGAATCAAACATGTCTGAGAGACTGAGCACCAGTTAGTTGGTTTCAGGGCCTTCTCTTCTACCTGATATTGGTTGAATTATGTTCCGTCCCCCAATCACTTCTCACAAAGATACTGAAGTTCTAACTGCTAGTACTTCAAGCGAACCTTATTTGGAAATCGGATCTTTGCAGATGATCAAGTAAAGGTGACATCACTGGAGTGGGCTCTAATCCAACTGATGTCTTTATAGAAAGGAGAAATTTGGATGCAGAGACACAAGTGTGGAGGAAATATGATAGAAAGACACAGGGATATGGACATCCACAAGCCAAGGGATACTTGAGGTTAACAGAAACTAGGGTGGGGAAATGGAATAGATTCTCTTTCATAGCACTCAGAAGGAACCAACCTTGTTAAAACCTGTGTGGACAAAAATATGTTAACTGTCATTTCAGTAAACCAAGGATACTGCAGTCAGGAAGTCCCCAGCCCCTGCAGTTGCCCCAGTGATGCACCAGGAAGTAACTCAGGATGAAGAAAAACAGCATACTGGCTCTACACAGTTAAGCTGCATGTTTAAGGAATAACTTCAATGAGCCCCAAAAGTTGCATCTTCCTGGATATAGAAAAGCACTAAAAACATTAACTTAGATATCTGTTTTTTTTTTTTTTGTGATGATTAGGAATCTTTTGATGTTCAACTATATATATATGTTTTTCCCTAGCAAAAACCCCTATGTATTCTGGCATCCCCCTTACTTCTTTGAAATAGTACCTAGAGCTATCTGTGCTACAGTCCTCAGTAAGTTCACTGAATAAAACATAATTCTCAACTTTTAGGTTGTGCTTTTTTTTTTTTTCAGTTAACACTTGATTTCAGATTTTTAGTCTTCAGAAGCAGGGGACAATAAATATTTGTTGTTAAAGCCATCTAGGGCTTCCCAGGTGGCTTAGTGGTAAAATAATCTGCCTGCCAATGCAGTAGTTGTAGAGGATGCTGGTTCAATCCCCAGGTCAGGAAGATCTCCTGGAGGAGAATATGGCAATCCACTCCAGTATTCCTGCCTGGGAAATCCCATGGACAGAGGGTCACAAAGACTGGGACACAACTGAGTGGCTGAACACAAAGCCACCCAGTTTTGTTGCTTTATTGTGGAAACCCCAAGAAACTAATATACCAGAGTTTCCCTGAGAGGTAAATATTATTTAGCTATTTGTCTGCTACTTTAATTGACTGTTTCTACAGGGATGTGAGCTACACAGGGCTAAGGGCTTCGTTTGTCTCTCTCACAGTACCTTTTCATACTGTTCGTGGGTTCTCAAGGCAAGAACACTGAAGTGGTTTGCCATTCCCATCTCCAGGGGACCATGTTTGTCAGAACTCTCCACTATGAGCTGTCCGTCTTGGGTGGCCCTACATGGCATGGCTCATAATTTCATTGAGTTAGATATGCCATGTAGGGCCACCCAGGATGGAGCCCCTGCCCCTGCAGGAGTCCACTGCTGACCTGTACCTCCGCAGGATTTTGCCTCTCCTATGGTCTTGCTGGGGCTTCTCCTTTGCTCTTGGTTGTGGGATATCTCCTCACAGTTGCTCAAGTGCAGCACAGCCACTGCTCCAGCACCTACCAATTGCTAGGGATTCTCTGCCCTTGGACGTGGGGTACTTTTGAACTGTGGTGTTGGAGAAGAAGGGGATGACAGAGGATGACATGGTTGGATGGCATCACCGACTCAATGGACACAAGTTTGAGTAAACTCTGGGAGATGGTGATGGACAGGGAGGCCTGGCATGCTGCAGTCCATGGGGTTGCAAAGAGTCAGACACAACTGAGCAACTGAACTGAACTGAACTGATCACAGTACCTAGAACCATACAATACAATCACATTTGTTGCGTGAACTTTTACTGCTGGGCTCAGCATGAGTAGTGAAATGGAAGAGAGAGTGAGCTCTGGTTTGACTGAATCAAAAAACACACAGTTGATGTGTGATTTCTTTCATGTTAATGTTAAGCACAGCTTTGCTATGGAAAATGATCTCCAATCAACAAATAAGTCCTCTGTCACTAAGTTATGTCCAACTGTTTGTGGCCTCATGGACTTGAGATGCTCCAAGCAAGAATACTGGAGGGCGTTGCCATGCCCACCCCCAGAGCATCTTACTGACCCAGGCATTGAATCTGCTTCTCTTATGTCTTCTGCACTGGCAGGCGGATTTTTTTTACCACTGGCCCCAACTAGGAATTCCAATATATTGCTATGAAAATGAAAAGTGAAAGTGAAGTCACTCGGTTTCTTGTCTGACTCTTTGCAACCTCACGGACTGTAGCCCACAAACCTCCTCCATCCATGGAATTTTCCAGGCAAGAGTACTGGAGTGGGTTGCCATTTCTTTTTCCAGGGGATCTTCCTGACCCAGGGATCGAACCCAGGTCTCCCGCATTGCAGGCAAATGCTTTTACCATCTGAGCCACCAGGGAAGCCCAATATATTGCTATGCTGCTGCTAAGTCGCTTCAGTCGTGTCCGACTCTGTGCGACCCCATAGACGGAAGCCCACCAGGCTCCGCTGTCCCTGGGATTCTCCAGGCAAGAATACTGGAGTGGATTGCCATTTCCTTCTCCAATACATGAAAGAAAAAAGTGAAGTCGCTCAGTCGCTCAGTCGTGTCCGACTCTTAGCGACCCCGTGGACTACAGCCTACCAGGCTCCATGGATTTTCCAGGCAAAAGTACTGGAGTGGGTGCCATTGCCTTCTCCGAATATATTGCTATAGACAATTATATATATATATATATGGCATGGTTAGGCTCAGTCGTGCCTGACTCTTTGTGACCCCATGGACTGCACCCCATCAGGCTCCTCTGTCCATGAGATTTTCCAGGCAAGGATACTGGAGTGAGTTGCCGTTTCCTTCTCCAGGGGATCTTCCCAACCCAGGGATTGAACCTGGGTCTCCTGCACTGCAGGAAGATTCTTTACTGAGCAGTAAAATCACATATATATAAATCATTGTCTATAGCAACATATTGGGCTTCCCTGGTGGCTTAGATGGTAAAAGCATTTGCCTGCAATGCGGGAGACCTGGGTTCGATCCCTGGGTCAGGAAGATCCCCTGGAAAAAGAAATGGCAACCCACTTCAGTACTCTTGCCTGGAAAACTCCATGAATGGAGGAGGAGCTTTGTGGGCTACAGTTCGTGAGGTTGAGGTTGCAAAGAGAATATAGAAAAAAGAAGAATCACACTTCTTTTCTGTTAATGACTGGTGACTGATAATTGATAAATACATGGGACATAGTGAAGAAAATCTCTTATGTTAAGGGACAGACATTCAGAATTATGTTTCTTGAGGTTAGAGAGTAAGTAGGTACTTTTGAATAGTTTAGAAGTTGGAAGAACATGAGGAAGTATTTTTTTCCTATTTTTAAAAATTAATACACATAAGGGAATTTTATTTGCAGAATCCCACAGCTTCAGTCTTCACTGCAGGATAAATTAAACAGTAAGAGAAGTTAAATGATGATTAAAAAATGGCATGGAAGGATTTAAACCCACAGATTAAAGATGAAACATTTGCCAAGGACTATCAGGTGAGACATCTGCTACTGTACATGAAAGAAGCTGCGGAGTGCAAGATCATTTTTAGAAAGTGCTTGTTCTGGATAAGAATTTTGGTTTTGCTTAGTAAACAAAATAATTAGTAAAGATTATGGAAATGCACCCTGAAGTTTCTTGGTTGATAATATTTCTTTGGCATAACTTTCAGTAGAAATAAAAGCTTATCAGTGTAACCATGCATGGTTTTAAAATCAGAAACTGTTATTTGATCTTACCCAATTCAACTTAGTGATGGCTTGCCTGTGTCTCAAAACTGCTTAAGTTAATTACCATCAAATTTATTGGCACTGGATCTTATGACTTGGCATGGCTTCATAACCACCTGGGCAAGAGTTAAAGTAATTAAACAAGGAGCCCATTAGATGGGGGTGGCTCTAAAATCTTGGTAGCTTACATTAACAAAGTAAAACCTAAGCCAGAGCCAGTGTACTTGAATTTGAGAAAATGAAAGTTAAAACAACATATCACAATCAACCAGGTTTTCCCCAATAAGGCACCCACTTAACCTACAGCCGATGAAATAATGTCCTTGCTTTGCTTTCACATCTCAGTAAAATCTTCTTCCTTAACTCCTGTTGGTGGAGTGCTTTCAGTCACCTCTGGTTTAGTGTTGCCTTATCTGAATCCATGCATGCTCAAAGAAACTTGAAAACGTTAATGTGCCTCAGTTTATCTTTTAAAACAAGTCAGAAGGAAATGGGATCTTTGTTTTGAGTGGGTTCTTAAACTGTTTAATTCCTTCCTAAGAAATCCTGCATAGGTTCTTTTCAATTCATTTATAGCTCAGTGGTGAGCTTTGTGGAAGCATGCAGTGAGGTAAAAAGAAAACAAAAGCACAAATACAAAACCTTAAAGTAAAAGTCTAGCTCATTGCATTGCAAGTTGAATTTTATCATGTATGTCTGAACCCAAGTTACCTTCTGTATGTAAAGAAAATAACCCTTCTTCCAAAGGCTATTGTAAGGATTTCCTGAGACAATTTAGCAAGGAAAGTGCTCAGTACAGCCTGATGATTATTACTATTGACATTGAATATATTTCCTTATATCTTCAGAGAAGGCAATGGCACCCCACTCCAGTACTCTTGCCTGGAAAATCCCATGGATGGAGGAGCCTGGAAGGCTGCAGTCCATGGGGTCGCTGAGAGTCGGACACGACTGAGCAACTTCACTTTCACTTTTCACTTTCACGAATTGGAGAAGGAAATGGCAACCCATTCCAGTGTTCTTGCCTGGAGAATCCCAGGGACGGGGGAGCCTGGTGGGCTTCCATCTATGGGGTCGCACAGAGTCGGACACGACTGAAGCGACTTAGCAGCAGCAGCCTTGTATCTTATATGAAAACTTGGTAGGATATTACACAGAGATAGCTTACAAAAATCGAAGGGATCCCCGGTCTGGGATTCCCTTTCCTATTTATCCTTATTCTCATAAAGCTTCACTTTTCAGAAAGACTGTCAGCTGAAGGCAGGGAGAGAGAGCACCTGCTGCACAGAATATTCGATGATAAGCCTGATCCTGGGAAGCAGAGCGCATAACTTCCCAGGGTGACAGATTTTCCCCTTAGATATCTAATGCAGATGAAAGATGTGAGAAATGCTTGTCCAGCTTAAATCTTTCAATATGAGAAGGCCCCAGAGTATGACTTATTTCCGTTGGGCAGCTGGAATAAATTACACTACACAAATTGGCTTTTGAAATGCCCATCTTCTCCGGTGATAGAATGTGAAGAGCAGAGTTAGTCTGAGCCCTTTCATTTTGGGCAATCTCTCCTCTCTTTTGGATCCTGCAATAAAAATATACAGAACCTATTTTTAGGATCAGGAGGGAAATACAGAAGATCAAAAGTTGATGCTAGAGCCTGCTGTTTTTCTCTCACCCATATATGAGTTGAAAAATATTAGTTTTCCTCTGAAAACTTTGTGGTAGCTTCACAATCTGTCATCCTAGAATCATACTGAAGTATTGGCAGACTGGAAGGAAAAACATTTTCAATCATTTAAAAAAAATTAATTCTATGACCATATTGATCCATTAGTTTGATGTCCATTAATATTCATTGAGCATCTTCCCCAGGCAGGCTCTGCTCTAGATGTGAAAGGTACAAGTGAAAAAAGAAGTAAGCTTCCATTTTCCTGTTCTCTCACCACTCCTCCTTCTGATTCTCTTTTCCTGCATCCATCTGCTCTCACTGACTTAAATGTTAGAAGATCCCACAGCTCAGTCCTCAGACCTCCTCTCTTCATCTCTACTCATCCCTAGGTCAGGCATCATTGGCAACTTTTCTTTACTGTAAATGTCCAGGTAGTGAATATTTTAGGCTTTTACAGGCCACACAGACTCTGTCACAACTACTTAATTCTGCTGTTGTAGCACAAAAGTGTCCACATACAATACATGAAGGTCTGAATGGGCCTGTGTTCCAGCAAAGTGCTTTTACCAAAACAAAGAAGTGTCTTGATTTGACCACAAACCAGAGCTTGTGGATCTTAGTCTGAGTAACCTCAAACCAGTGACTTTTAACGCCCTCTAAATTCTCCTCATTCATCCACGGATTTCCCCAGTCTGGTCATGGACATTCACCTGCCCATTTGATATCTCTGTTAATCTATTCCATGAATAAGACTCCCAAACCTAACATTTTCAGGATAGAACTTCTGATGCCCTCTTCCCTCTCCAAACCTGGGCTCCTCATCTCCTGGTTTCCTCATCTCAGTAAATGGGATCTTTGTCCAGATGGACAAAGTTGCTCAAACCCCAAACCTTGGAGCCATTTTCAACTCTTGCTTTTCCTTATATCTCTTTATCAATTTATCAGTGATGTCAATGGTTCTGCTTTAAAATATATCCGAAATCTGACTGCTTCTCATGGGTGTTTCTCCTACCATTCTATTTCAGGTCATAATCCCATCTTGCTTGAATTCCTACAGTGTTTTTTTGAGGGTCTCCTTTCTCTACTCTTAACCTAATCCTTAGCCAGCAAAAAAATGTACAATTTTTATAGATATAATAGGGCTTCCTATTATCCCAGGAAGAAAACCCAATATCTTTATCATTGTCTTCAAGGGATCATGTGGTTTGTTCCATGAGATCCTCTCTACTTATACTACTCTCCTCCTTGCTTCTTGCTCTCACACCATGTTGGACTTCTTTCTATGCCTTCAGCTGATGGAGTCTGCTCCTGTCTTAATTTTCTATCTACAGAAAAATTCTACCTCCAGGTAATCCACATGCATATATGTGAAATCTAGAAAAATGGTGCAGATAAACCTATTTGCAAAGAAGCAAAAAGAGATACAGGCATACAGAATAAGCATATGAACACCAAGGGGGGAAAGAGGGGTGGGGTGGGATGAATTGAAAGATTGGAACTGACATATATACACTACTATGTATAAAATAGACAATTAATGAGAACTATTGAACAACACAGGGAACTCTACTGATTGCTCTGTGGTGACTGAAATGTGAATGGAATCCAAAAAAGAGTGGCTGGGAATACCAGACCACCTGATCTGCCTCTTGAGAAATTTGTATGCAGGTCAGGAAGCAACAGTAAGAACTGGACATGGAACAACAGACTGGTTCCAAATAGGAAAAGGAATACATCAAGGCTGTATATTGTCACCCTGTTTATTTAACCTATATGCAGAGTACATCATGAGAAATGCTGGACTGGAAGAAACACAAACTGGAATCAAGATTGCCTGGAGAAATATCAATAACCTCAGCTATGCAGATGACACCACCCTTATGGCAGAAGGTGAAGAGGAATTAAAAAGCCTCTTGATGAAGGTGAAAGTCGAGAGTGAAAAAGTTGGCTTAAAGCTCAACATTCAGAAAACGAAGATCATGGCATCCAGTCCCATCACTTCATGGGAAATAGATGGGGAAACAGTGGAAGCAGTGTCAGACTTTATTTTTCTGTGCTCCAAAATCACTGCAGATGGTGACTGCAGCCATGAAATTAAAAGACGCTTACTCCTTGGAAAGAAAGTTATGACCAACCTAGATAGCATATTCAAAAGCAGAGACATTACTTTGCCAACAAAGGTCCGTCTAGTCAAGGCTATGGTTTTTCCTGTGGTCATGTATGGATGTGAGAGTTGGACTATGAAGAAGGCTGAGCGCTGAAGAATTGATGCTTTTGAACTGTGGTGTTGGAGAAGACTCTTGAGAGTCCCTTGGACTGCAAGGAGATCCAACCAGTCCATTCTGAAGGAGATCAGCCCTGAGATTTCTTTGGAAGGAATGATGCTAAAATTGAAACTCCAGTACTTTGGCCACCTCATGTGAAGAGTTGACTCATTGGAAAAGACTCTGATGCTGGGAGGGATTGGGGGCAGGAGGAGAAGGGGACGATAGAGGATGAGATGGCTGGATGGCATCACTGACTCTATGGACATGAGTCTGAGTGAACTCTGGGAGTTGGTGATAGACAGGGAGGTCTGGCATGCTGCGGTTCATGGGGTCGCAGAGTTGGACATGGCTGAGCGACTGATCTGATCTGATATGTATATATATAACTGATTCACTTTGCTGTACAGCAGAAACTAACACAGGGATTCCCAGGTGACACAGTGGTAAAAATCCACCTGTCAATGCAGGAGACTCGGGTTTGATCCTTGGGTTGGGAAGATCTCCTGGAGGGCAAAATGGCAATCCACTCCAGTTTTCTTGCCTGGAAAATCTTGTGAACAGAGGCGCCTGGCAGGCTACATTCCATGGGGTTGCAAAGAGTCAGACACAACTGAGCAACTGAGCACACAAACACAAGAAACTGACATAGGGTTGAAAGCAACTATACTCCAATACAAATTTTTAAAAAGATTGGAATGGGGACTATAAGGCTCCATTTTTCTCCTAGACTATACTTGCTGGAACAATTTTTTTTCAGTTGAAAGTGATAACTCAATTGAGACCACAATGATTAAGAGCTGTTAACCACCTCATTCAAGGCATGGACCTCTGGGTATGCTGAAAGAGGTCAGGGAAACTGAGCTAACTAAAAGAGGGAATGTAAATTTTTTGTTGCTTCTCTCTTACCTGCGTTAATACTTAGTACATACATTTTTACTAATTTTAAGCTGAATAAGTTCTTTAACTGATTCATAATTTTGTAATCTGATCATTGGCTTGCAATTGTCACTGCCAATACAATAGCTGTGGAATTGGTGACAATTATATTTGTCTGAACTTCCTGTTGGGAACACAGTGGGCAGTTACATCTTTAAGGAGCAAACCCTGTCTCCTTATGGTAGTGCCCTGGGACTGTGATTCCAGTGTGCCCACTACCTTTATACTTTGCCTTCATCTTAACAAATTGTTCTGTTATGAGGTTATGCAGCTTTCTTGAATTGTCATAGGAACTTGGCAATAATATAAAAGGAAACTACTCTTTTAAGAAAACCACGATTAATAAAATTAAGCCATTATTCTTTCTCCTGCTTTTCCAGAAATGCAATTTCATCACACTTTTCAGTTGCAAAATATATACCCCAAGATTTACCCTCAATTTAGAAGTGCAAATGCTTTCAGTGTGTCTACCTTTTCATTTTAAGCTACACGAAACCAGCAGAGGTGGTATAGGTCATTTTCCTTCTTCCTGCTGGTTGTATCCTTTGGCACCTATTTGAAAGCTCAGAAAGAATTAATTAATGAGGCACCTCACATTGACAAATACCACATAATGGCACCTGAAGTACAGCTGTAATCTTAATAATGCATTTATCACAATAGACAGAGGTGCTTTCCTGTAATTTCAGAAGCTGTTGAAGACAGGTGTTCACACAGGCTAGGCAAGCCCATGCTACTTATTCTGAACACACAATATGAGGATTGTAAGTTACATGAAGCCATTACATTTTACTTCTGACCTGCTGAACAGATATGGAAAATACTTCATGGTTGATCTTTGGGAAATTGCCACTCTTCTAGAAAAGCGATGTCAACTCCTGTGTTAGTGACATGGATCCCAAACTAATCTCTGAAGAAAGAAAACTATTTGGTATGGAATGGGGAAGAAGGTGTAAGATCTAAGACACTGAAATTAGTAGAGAATAAACTGGGTTTTGAAAATAAGGATTTTCCAAATCATTCCATATCTATTAATTTAAAGATAGAATCCCACAGATTTTAAATAACACTTACACTCCTCAATTCATTTATAATCAACGTCATGAACTGAACTGTCTCCTCAAAATTCACATATTGAAGCCTTAACTGCCAATGTAATTGTATTTGGTAATGAGATCTATAAAGGAAGTAATTAAGGTTAAATGAGGGCTTCCCAGGTGGTGCTAGTGGTAAAGAACTTGCCTGCCAATGCAGGAAACTAAGAGACACAGGTTTGGTCTCTGGGTCTGGAAGATGCCCTAGAGGAGGTCATGGCAACCCTTTCCAGTATTTTTGCCTAGAGAATCCTATGGACAGAGGAGCCTGGTAGGCTACAGTCTACAGGGTCAAAAAGAGTCAGACATGACTGAGCAGCTGAATTGAACTGATGAGGTCATAGAAGTGAGGCCTTGATCCAACAGGACTGGTGTCCTTAGATGAAGAGAAAGAGAAACCAGAGATCTGTCTCTTCCCATGTGTGCCTAGGGAAAAAGCTGTATGAGACCCAGTGAGAAGATGCTATCTATCAGCTGAGAAGAGAGATATCATCTGAAACTAGTCCTGCCACACCTTGATCTTGGACTTTCAGGTCCAAGAAATAAAATGAGAGAAAATAAATATCTGTTGTTTAAGCTGCCCAGACTGTGGGGTTATGTTATGGAGCCTGAGTGGACTAACAGTCATGCTGGGGACTCAGAACACATACAGAATATGAGTTTTACCCTCAAAGACCCCACATCATAGATTTAATATGCTTACAGTATTTCAAGAGTTGTTGTTGCTTGTTCTGTTGCTCAGTTGTGTCCATCATTTTGCAATGCCATAAACAGCAGCACATCAGGCTTCCCTGTCCTTCACAATCTCCTGGAGCTTTCTCAAGCTCATGTCCATTGAGTCAGTGATACCATCCAACCATCTCATCCTCTGTTACCCCCTCTCTTGCCTTCAACCTTTTCCAGCATCAGGGTCTTTTCCAATGAGTCTGCTTTTCGCACCAGCTGGCCAAAGCATTGGATGGAACTTCAGCTTCAGCATCAGTCCTTCCAATGAATATTCAAGGTTGATTTCCTTTAGGGTTGACTGGTTTAATCTCCTTGCTGTCCAAGGGATGCTCAAGAGTCTTCTCCAGCCCCAAAGTTCAAAAGCATCAGTTCTTCAGTGCTTAGCCTTTTGGGGGGCTTCCCTGGTGGCTAAGACAGCAAAGAATCCACCTGCAATGTGGGATGTGGGACACTTGGGTTTGATTCCTGGGTTGGAAAGATCCCCTGGAGGAGGGCATGGCAACCCAATCCAGTATTCTTGCCTGGAGAATCCCCATGGACAAAGGAGTCTGGTGGGCTATGGTCCATGGGGTCACAAAGAGTCAAATATGACTGAGTGACTAAGCACAAAGTGTGCCATTAATTGTGTACACTAAACATGTACAGGGTTTTGTATATCAGTTATACTTCAATAAACCTGTTAAAAATACCAGGCATTTTCTATATATCTTATTTCTCTAATCCAAAGAATTACAATAGAAATCCTGGTCTCTTCTGAACATTGCAAGGTACGATGAATTGATGACACATGTGTGCCAATGGGTAGATGAACACACACCTGTATTCTAGCTGTTATTAGCCTACTGTAAATGAGTCCTGGGTGAGGTGGGACTTCTGATGGGGATTTATCAGTCAGGGCCCTATTAGGACTGAGTAATCACATAATTAATTTTAACAGGATATTTTTATATATATGGAGAAAACCATATGAAAAGGTATGAAAGATATGAAAAGATACATGTATTCCAATGTTCATAGCAGTACCGTATACAATGGCCAGGACATAAAAACAACCGAAACATCCTTTGACAGAAGAATGGATAAAGAAGTCCAAGGTAAGAGAAACCCAGGTGAGACAGTAGGCACTTAGAGGGGGGATCAGGGGGCAGACAGACTGAAACTACAGTCATGGACCACAGCCTTGTCTAACTCAATGAAACTAAGCCATGTCATTTGGGGCCACCCAAGACAGATGGGTTATGGTGGAGAGGTCTGATAGAATGTTGTCCACTGGAGAAGGGAATGGCAAGCCACTTTAGTATTCTTACCTTGAGAACCCCATGAACAGTATGAAAAGGCAAAAAGATAGGACAGTGAAAGATGAACTCCCCAGGTTGGTAGGTGGCCAATATGCTACTGGAGATCAGTGGAGAAATAACTCCACAAAGAATGAAGGGATGGAGCCAAAGCAAAAACAATACCCAGTTGTGGATGTGACTGGTCATAGAAGCAAGGTCCAATGCTGTAAAGAGCAATATTGCATAGGAACCTGGAATGTTATGTCTATTAATCAAGGCAAATTGGAAGTGGTCAAACAGGAGATGACAAGTGTGAATGTTGACATTCTAGGAATCAGCAAACTCAAATGGACTGGAATGGGTGAATTTAACTCAGATGACCATTATATCTACTACTGCAGGCAGGAATCCCTCAGAAGAAATGGAGTAGCCATCATGGTCAACAAAAGAGTCTGAAATGCAGTACTCAATGCAATCTCAAAAACGACAGAATGATCTCTGTTCGTTTCCAAGGCAAACCATTCAATATCATGGTAATCCAAGTCTATGCCCCGACCAGTAACACCGACGAAGCTGAAGTTGAACAGTTCTATGAAGACCTACAAGACCTTATAGAACTAACATCCAAGAAAGATGTCCTTTTCATTAGAGGGAACTGGGATGCAAAAGTAGGAAGTCAAGAAACACCTGGAGTAACAGGCAAATTTGGCCTTGGAGTACAGAATGAAGCAGGGTAAAGGCTGATAGAGTTCTGCCAAGTGAACGCACTGGTCATATCAAGCACCTTCTTCCAACAACACAAGAGTAGACTCTACACATGGACATCACCAGATGGTTGAAACTGAAATCAGATTGATTATATTCTTTGCAGCCAAAGATGGAGAAGCTCTATACAGTCAGCAAAAACAAGACTGGGAGCTGACTGTGGCTCAGATCATGAACTCATTGTCAAATTCAGATTGAAATTGAAGACAGTGGAGAAAACCACTAGATCATTCATGTATGACCTAAATCAAATCCCTTATGACTATACAGTGGAAGTGAGAAATAGATTTAAAGGACTAGATCTGATAGAGTGCCTGATGAACTATGGATGGAGCTTCGTGACATTGTACAGGAGACAGGGATCAAGACCATCCCCATGGAAAAGAAATGAAAAAAAGCAAAATGACTGTCTGAGGAGGCCTTACAAATAGCTGTGAAAGAAGAGAAGTAAAAAGCAAAGGAGAAAAGAAAAGATATACCCATTTGAATGCAGAGTTCCAAAGAATAGCAAGGAGAGATAAGAAAGTCTTCGTCAGTGATACATGCAAAGAAATAGAGGAAAACAACAGAATGGGGAAGACTAGAGATCTTTCAAGAAAATTAAAGATACCAAGGGAACATTTCATGCAAAGATGGGCTTGATAAAGGACAGAAATGGTATGGATCTAACAGAAGCAGAAGATATTAAGAAGAGGTGGCAAGAATACACAGAAGAACTGTACAAAAAAGATCTTCATGATCCAGATAATGACAATGGTGTGATCACTGACCTAGAGCCAGACATCCTGGAATGTGAAGTCAAGTGGGCCTTACAAAGCATCACTATGAACAAAGCTAGTGGAGGTGATGGAATTCCAGTTGACGTATTTCAAATCCTGAAAGATGACACTGTATTCCAGTTGAGCTATTCCAAATCCTGAAAGATGATGCAGTGAAAGTGCTGCACTCAATATGCCAGCAAATTTGGAAAACTCAGCAGTGGCCACAGGACTGGAAAAGGTCAGTTTTCATTCCAATCCCAAAGAAACGCAATGCCAAAGAATGCTCAAACTACCACACAATTGCACTCATCTCACACGTTAGTAAAGTAATGCTCAAAATTCTCCAAGCCAGGCTTCAGCAATATGTGAACCGTGTACTTCCTGATGTTCAAGCTGGTTTTAGAAAAGGCAGAGGAAAAGAGATCAAATTGCCAACATCCGTTGAATGATGGAAAAGGCAAGAGAGTTCCAGAAAAACATCTATTTCTGCTTTACTGACTATGCCAAAGCCTTTGACTGTGTGGATCACAATAAACTGTGGAAAATTCTGAAAGAGATGGGAATGCCAGACCACCTGATCTGCCTCTTGAGAAATTTGTATGCAGGTCAGGAAGCAACAGTAAGAACTGGACATGGAACAACAGACTGGTTCCAAATAGGAAAAGGAATACATCAAGGCTGTATATTGTCACCCTGTTTATTTAACCTATATGCAGAGTACATCATGAGAAATGCTGGACTGGAAGAAACACAAGCTGGAATCAAGATTGCCAGGAGAAATATCAATAACCTCAGCTATGCAGATGACACCACCCTTATGGCAGAAAGTGAAGAGGAACTCAAAAGCCTCTTGATGACAGTGAAAGAGGAGAGTGAAAAAGTTGGCTTAAAGTTCAACATTCAGAAAACGAAGACTATGGCATCCGGTCCCACCACTTCATGGGAAATAGATGGGGAAATAGTGGAAACAGTGTCAGACTTTATTTTTCTGGGCTCCAAAATCACTACAGATGGTGACTGCAGCCATGAAATTAAAAGACGCTTACTCCTTGGAAGGAAAGTTATGACCAACCTAGATAGCATATTCAAAAGCAGAGACATTACTTTGCTAACAAAGGTTCATCCTCAAGGCTATGGTTTTTCCTGTGGTCATGTATGGATGTGAGAGTTGGACTGTGAAGAAAGCTGAGCGCCGAAGAATTGATGCTTTTGAAGTGTGGTGTTGGAGAAGACTCTTGAGAGTCCCTTGGACTGCAAAGAGATCCAACCAGTCCATTCTGAAGGAGATCAGCCCTGGGATTTCTTTGGAAGGAATGATGCTAAAGCTGAAACTCCAGTACTTTGGCCACCTCATGCAAAGAGTTGACTCATTGGAAAAGACTTTGATGCTGGGAGGGATTGGGGGCAAGAGCAGAAGGGGACGACAGAGGATGAGATGGCTGGATGGCATCACTGACTCGATGTATGTGAGTCTGAGTGAACTCCGGGAGTTGGTGATGGTCAGGGAGGCCTGGTGTGCTGCGATTCATAGGGTCGCAAAGAGTCGGACATGACTGAGAGATTGATCTGATCTTATATGTATATATATGTATACATGCTGCTGCTAAGTTGCTTCAGTCATGTCCGACTCTGTGACCCCATAGATGGCCTCCTACCAGGCTCCTCTGTCCCTGGGATTCTCCAGGCAAGAACACTGGAGTGGGCTGCCATTTCCTTCTCTAATGTATACATATGTAGATACATACATATGTATGTATATGTATATATATGTGTATTTATATTATATATATGTATATATAATGCTACTAAATCATAATAAATAATGAAATAATGCAATTTTCTGTGACATGGATATACCTAGAGTTTGTCATACCGAGTGAAGTCAGAGACAGATAAATATATGATATCCTTATATGTGGAATCTAAAAATATGATATGAATGAATCTATTTACAAAACAGAAATAGAGTCACAAATGAAGAAAACAAAGTTTTGGTTACAAAGGATGAAATGGGAGAAGGGAAATGTTCGGAGATTGGGATTGACATAATACATCTACTATGTATTAAATATATAGCTAATAGTAACCTATTACATAACACAGGGAACTCTGCATAATACTCTGAAGTGACCTGTGTGTATGTGCGCGTGCTCAGTCATGTCTGACCCTTTGTGACCCCATGGACTATAGCCTGCCAGGCTCCTCGGTCCATGGCATTTTCCAGGCAAGAACACTGGAGTTGCCATTTCTTAGTCCAGTAATGACCTATATGGAAATAGAATCCAAAAAGGCGTGTGTATATGTATATGTGTAACTGATTCACCTTGCTGTACAACAGAAACGAACTCAACATTGTAAATCAACTCTACTCCAATAAAAATTTTTAAAAAGTATTAAATAGATATAGGAATTGTTGGGAAAAAAATCCCACTAATGCATCAGACTAGCAACCACAGGAAATTAGGACCACCCCTAGGGTTTAAGAATCAAAGGAAGAGATTGGACTTATTAAAACTTAGATCCTTAGAGGAGTGGTCCCTTTGGGTGGGGACCTGGACTCCTGATGGGTAAATTGACTGGTTGGTGCTTACCGTGTCCCTGAGGGCAATGAGCCTGGTTTTGCAGGTGTTGGGAAAACTGAAAACTGGAACCAACACAAGTACCAGAATGAAGCACTACTGCCATAGTGAAGAAGGCTGTTTGAGTGTTGCTCCTTGGAGCAGGAGTCACACAGGAGCGGACATCGCTCCTTTCTGTTCCTCAAGCCTTGTGTCCTTTGGCAGAATCCATCAGGGAGCAACAAGTGAAGTAGATGTGTGGTTTAGAGAGTCCTGGTTCTGCATTAAAACATGGACTACGGAAGAGCTGGTTTGTAGCTGAGACACTACCTTAGTAACCGTCTGGTGAGGGGGACACAGGAAACACAGGAATGACGTTCAAAAGGCACTGGAAAGCATGGATATGACAGACATCCACGGCAGAGGGATAAGCTGTCACAAAGCCCATGCCTCTGCTCCCTGGGAGGAGGGCAGATGCTCTCAGCACCAGTCAGCAAATGCCATGTTGAGGGGAGGTGCTGGCTAGAAGCTGAAGGACAGACAGTAATGGTAAACAGAGACACATGAGAGCAAAAGAGGAGGCGAAAATAAAAAAATTAGCCTTGCCGAGTATGCTATGTGAAAAGTCAGACAGCCTACTTATTTTGATAACCTTGAAAGTACCAGAGAGGGGAGCAAGACACTAGCCAAGTGCTCTGATGCATCCTCTAAGTCATGTCATTTAATCATCAGGATGATGCTTCTATTTTGTAAAAGAGGAAAGACTGTCTTAAAGAACTGAATTGACTTTTTTATTTTTTTAAATTGGGCTTCCCTGATAGCTCAGTTGGTAAAGAATCCACCTGCAATGCAGAAGACCCCAGTTCGATTCCTGGGTCTGGAAGATCTACTGGAGAAGGGATAGGCTACCCACTCCAGTATTCTGTCCTGGAGAATAAAAGGTTTAGTTTTTACTGGAGTACAGTTGGTTTACAACGTTGTGTGTTTCTGCTGTATAGCAAAGTAAATCAGCTGTATGTATACACCCCCCGCCCCAGCTTGTTTTTTGGATTTCTTTCCATTTAGGTCACCACAGAACATGGAGTAGAGTTCCCTGGGTTATACAGTAGGTTCCCACTAGTTGTCTATTGTATACATAATGTCCATAGTGTATAAATTTCAATCCCAATCTCCCAATTTCCCTCACTCCCCATTCCCTCCCCCCCACTTTCCCCTGTTAATATCCGTACATTTGTTTTCTGTGTCTGTGTCTCTGTTTTGCAAATGAGATCATCTGTACCATTTTTCTAGAGTCCTTATATATATATTCATATAATATATGATATTTGTTTTTCTCTTTCTGACTTCATTCTCTATGACAATCTCTGGGTCTATCCACATCTCTACAAACAGCCCGATTTCAGAACTGAATTAAATTGATATGAATCACATCATGAACTAAACTGTGGAGCAAGAATTTGATTCCACGTTTGTCTGGATTTAAATATTTGCCAAGCATTATCATGAGGCCTCACTCTGTAAGTCGCAAAGTGCAAATAATCTATTACGGTGACAGATGCTGAAAACAATAGTCTTAAAACAACACCACCACCATGACTCTACCTTCTCCTATTCCTCCTACTCTCACAGAGGGCAGGGGTCCTGGTAAGTAACAAGCACAAAAATGGAGGCATCGGAGAAATAAAACTGAAGAGGAAAAATAAAACTCCATCATCCAGGGAACAGAGGAGTGTCCGCCATTTTATTTCTGTGTCCACGGATAGAAGCTTCTTGACTGGAGGAGTGAAATGATAAAAATCTGTGTGCACGCTTAGTCACTCCATCATGTCCGACTCTTGAGACCCCATAGACTGGAGCCTGCCAGGCTCCTCTGCCCATGGGATTCTCCAGGCAAGAATACCCACTGAGTGGGTTGCCATTTCCTTCTCCAGGGAATCTTCCTGATACCGGGATCGAATCCAGGTGTCCTGCACTGCAGTCAGACTCTTTACCGACTGAGTTAAGAGGAAAGAAATCTAGGAGTCATGTAGGAGACAACTGTATTGGGGACATTTTGGGGGGAAGAGGGAGAGAAAGAATCTAGTGTGTGTGTGTGTGTGTGTGTGTGTGTGTGCACACTCTCTGCTGCTCAGTAGTATTTGACTGTTTATTATCCCTGGACTGTAGTCTGCCAGGCTCCTATACCGATGGAATTTTCCAGCAAGAATACTGGAGTGAGTTGCCATTTCCTACTCCAGAGGATCTTACTGACCCAGAGACGGAACCCATATCTGCTGCATTTGCAAGCAGATGTGTTACCACTGTGCCACCTGGGAAGCCCCAAATAGCTAGTATCTTCTCTCATTCTTTTTCTTTAATTGGTAATATTAGGAAGGGGTCCAGTTTGGGGTTTGTCTTCTGCAAAGGAAGTAGAAGCTAGAAATCTGAGGTCATGCTAGATTAGACCCTAGGAAATAGACCCTCGGAGAAGGCAATGGCACCCCACTCCAGTACTTTTGCCTAGAAAATCCCATGGACGGAGGAGCCTGGTAGGCTGCAGTCCATGGGGTTGCTAGAGTTGGACACGACTGAGCGACTTCACTTTCACTTTTCACTTTCATGCATTGGAGAAGGAAATGGCAACCCACTCCAGTGTTCTTGCCTGGAGAATCCCAGGGACGGGAAGCCTGGTTGGCTGCCATCTATGGGGTTGCACAGAGTCAGACACGACTGAAGCGATGCAGCAGCAGCAGCAATAGACCCTAGATTCTAGATAAAGACCACTTTGAAGTTTCAACATTTGCCAGACTGATCCATCGTGGCAGGTAAGCCTTCCTGGAGCCAGGCTCTCAGGACAGCCACTTGGCTGACAAACACGAAAACCTGAGTGTGATGGCAGATGTCAAAGGGATTTTGGATTCAGAATAGAATTTACCATCACCCTTGCTAAAGTCCATTTAATAAAGCAGGAAAGGGAGAAGAACATTTGGAATAATCTCCCAATCGTATATTAAGTGAATAGGATTCAGCTAGATGGAAAATTCAAGGATGTGGAATATTTTCATCATCAATGGTACCAGGCTGCTAAATCCTTTTTAAACCTTGCTGTATTATTTCCTGTGTTCAGTTCAGTTCAGTCTCTCAGTTGTATCTGGCTCTTTGCAACCCCAAGGAGTGCAACAATGAATATCCAATGAATATTCAGGATGATTTCCTTTAGGATTGACTGGTTTCATCTCTTTGAAATCCAAGGGACTCTCAAGAGTCTTCTCCAACACCAGAGTTCAAAATCATCAATTCTTCAGTGCTCAGCCTTCTTTATAGTCCAACTCTCACATCCATACATGACTACTGGAAAAGCCATAGCTTTGACTAGATGGACCTTTTTTGGAAAAGTAATGTCTCTGCTTTTTAATATGCTGTCTAGGTTGGTCATAGCTTTTCTCCTAAGGAATAAGTGTTTTTAATTTTATGGCTGCAGTCACCATCTGCAGTGATTTTGGAAACCAAGAAAATAAAGTCTGTCCCTGTTTCCAAGTGATGGGCCCGGATGCCATGATCTTAGTTTTTTGAGTGTTGAGTTTTAAGCCGGCATTTTCATTCTCCTCTTTCATTTTCATCAAGAGGCTCTTTAGTTCCTCTTTGCTTTCTGTCATAAGAGTGTTATCATTTGCATATCTGAAGTGATTGATATTTCTCCTGGCAGTCTTGATTCCAGCTTGTGCTTCATCCAGCTCGGCATTTCTCATGATGTACTCTGCATATAAGTTAAATAAGCAGGGTGACAATATACAGCCTGGACGTACTCCTTTCCCAATTTGGAACCAGTCTGTTGTTCCATGTCTGGTTTTAGCTGTTGCTTCTTGACCTGCATACAGATTTCTCAGGAGGCAGGTAAGGTGGTCTGGTATTCCTATCTGTTGAAGAATTTTCTGCAGTTTGTTGTGATCCACACAGTCAAAGGTAATACTCATGTAATACTTCTCTCCCCTCTTCCCGCCTCCATTTCTTCACCTAAATGTACCTTAGTAGAAAGTTTAGTAAGAGGAGGTGGTTGCATGCATACTGACCTCTCCATCCCCCTTTTCTCCTGAGAGTTGGCCTGTCCATTAAGAGCCAATGTTCTCCTCTTTTGCTCCATGAGTTAACTTAGTAGGAGCTTCCCTACTGGATATGTATATAGTGTGGATATGTGGATATGTGGATATGTATATATGTGGATATGTGTATATGATATCCCAGTGGCTCAGGCCTGGGGTCCTGGAGTCCTGCAATGTCTTGGATATAAGTCAGCCCAGTTTGGGGATCCAGCATTAGAAATTTACTTATATCAGACATAGGCCATTTAATCCAATATCAACTTTATCAGCAGTATCAGTAACATTTTGCTTATTTATCTGCCTTACTGCTTTGTCAGTTTTAAACTGGTTCCTAATTTGTCAAGGAAGAGGAGTAGAATTTGTCACATCTCCTTTAATTTGATATTAATAATTCAAAATATATTTTTTTATTATCTACATTTTATTTTGAGAGGATTTTCTGGAAACTTATAGTAGACATATTCCTGGAGAAGGAAATGGCCCCCCAACTTCAGTATTCTTGCCTGGAAAATCCCACAGACAAGGGAGCCTAGAAGACTACATTTCATGGGGTCACAAAGAGTTGGACATGATTTAGTGAGTAAACAGCAACAATAATATCAGAGATATTAAATAAAGAGAAGAAAAGAAAGAAATTTTTGTTGTTCTTTCTAGAAATATGTATATATACATATTTTTAATTTTAGCCCACTCATATAGGCTTTTATTTTTCATTCAATATTCAAAGCTATTGTGTTGTTCTTAGATAATAAAAAGTATATATAGCCTATTTTATCAAATCATAGATCTTTAAAACCTTATAAACAAACCAATATAATGTTTAATGAATGCATTAAATATTTATGAATAGTTTAAAGGGTTTAAGATCTAGGATAGTTGGGCAAATCTAGAGCCTATTATTATTTAGTTCCATAAACATTTCATATATTTGTGAAAAAAACATTCTAAAAAAATTGCCCATCTTCTCATTGTCCAAATGGGATCATTACTAACAGGTTAGTGTATATTCTCTGAGGCTCTAGAGATGTGATAAATGTACAGCACACAGATGCACGCATGCACGCACACACCCAATGCTATCTCTTATCTTTAAAAAATGTTGAATTTTGTAGTAAATCATAGCTGATTAACAACATTGTGAGAGTTTTAGGTGGATGGCGAAAGATCTCAAACACACATATACACGTATCCTTCTCCCCCAAACTCCTCTCCCACCTAGGCTGCCACATAGCCTTGAGCAGAGGCTATACAGCAGGCTATACAGTAGGCCCTTGTTGGCTATCCATTTCAACACCATCTCTTATATTTAAGAGAAAGAAATTGAATCTCAGAAAGAATCAGTTTAGATTAGATCAACTCTGTTTTTGTCAATGTGAGACAAAAATCAGAGCCTTTACATCAGCTTTAGAAATGGCTCAAGAAATCTTTCCCAGTAAAATACCTTTAAACATTGAAAGATCAGTGAATTGGCATTAGCTATTTTAAAAAGTGCTAACTGAGAGTCTGTTTTGACTAGCTGCTCTCCAAGGCTCCTCATTAAAATGATAAACACCAGAAGTAGGATGGTGATTTAGTGAAGGCTCTGAGAGAGAAAGGTAAATCTCTCCAGGATTAACACATTTTAGGGAACCATGCACTGCTGCACTCGGGAAAAGATGCAGCTCACCGTGAAAGACAAACTGCAAAGCTACTGCCATTTCTCGAAAGAACAAAGGATGAGAGGAAACTTAGATTAAATCAGACCAACTGGGAAGTTACATCTTCCATGACATCTGATAGAGAATTCTATGTGGAAATGTGCTACTGCCAGATGTATAATTATTTTATAATATCTGTTTTTTGGTTGGATCAGGATATAGAAAAATTCCATATTTGAATCAGTCCATATGCAGCTTAGGGCTTCCCAGGGGGTTCAGTGGTAAAGAATCCACCTGCAATGTAGAAGACATGGGTTTGATCCCTAGGTTGGGAAGATCTGGAGAAGGAAATGGCAACCCACTCCAGTATTCTTGTCTGGAGAATGCCATGGACAGAGGAGCCTGGTGGGCTATATAGTCCATGGGGGTCACACGGAGTTGGACACGACTGAGTATAGCACAGCAGCAGCAGTATGCAGCTTAGAGACACCGTGTGTACACAATTCCTGTCTTACAGTCAACTTCCTCCCCATGTTGAGGGTTGAGTCTCTGAACCACTTTAAATCTGACAATTCTAGGTGAAGAATTGTAGATAAAGAGGAAACACAAATGTCATAATTTGATTACCTTGGACATTTTTATCCTACAGAGTTCAATGAGCTTTCTAAATCATGCAGTTTTAAACTTATTTTGTCATCAATTAAAAGCTTTACGGTTATAACTTGATTTTAAATAGACAAGGCTTTCAAAATACTTGAGATCTTTGTAACCATCAACCACAGGCCATAATTTGGACATTGAGTAGCCACATTTATTTTCTGGACACTAACTGCTCCAAGCATTATTTCAAGAGTTATCTGCTGGTGTGGGCTTCCTTGGTAGTGCTAGGGGTAAAGAATCTGCTGCCAGTGCAGGAGACACAAGAAATGTGGGTGTGCTCCCTGGGTCAGGAAGATCCCCTGGAGAAGGAAATGGCAAGCCATTCCAGTATTCTTGCCTGGGAAATCCCATGAATGGATGAGTTTGGCAGGCTATAGGCCATGGGGCTGCAGAGTCGGACGAGACTGAGCACATCTGCTAGTAAGATGATGGACAGTGGGCAAACCATTTCATGGGTTCATTAAGCAGAAGTATTTCTTCCTCCAGGGCTGCAGCATCTTTAATGAGCATTTTGATATGAATACAATAAAAAGTGAATTAAATAACCGGTTGCATAATACAATGAAGAGAGACATTTTGATCAAGTAAAAACACATACATAATTCTAAAAAATTACATTTTTTCTGATCATATTTATAGAAGAAATACATATTCATTGTGGACTAGGAGAATACAGGAGAAAAAGCTCCCATGAGAAACTGCAGTCTTGAATGGTCATACCTATCCTGGATCACCATGGGTTTATGTGCTAAGCTTTCTAGGGGAAAAATACACACACACAAACACACTCACATACACAGGCGCACAAACACATTCAAATAAACATATAAAAATAATTTTTTGGCCCTTATTATTTATAACTTTTTAACTTATCCTTTATGACATTATTATTTATCCATGTCATCAAATATTCTTTAAAATTAAAATTATAAGGAAAGACATATATTCCTTGTTATGGACATTTCACCACATTTCTGTTTGACACTTAGGGTATCACATCTATAAGTTGTTTTCAGCTCTCTTTTCTTTATCTATAACTCTGAGTATAGTATCTTTGTTAATAAGTAATTGTTTATATCTTTGATAATTTTTTCACAAAAAAAATTCCTGGAGGTAGAATTAGGAATGTAAACACTGTACAGCTTTTTAATTTCTCTGATGCATACAGGTGTATTTCCTATAAAAAAAAAAGTGGCAGGTATCAGTTCCACTACTCGCATATAAATATTCACTTTTTAATAACTTTGTTAGCACTGGATATTGTCTTAAAAATAACTGATAATATGGTGGGTTAAAATGGCACTGGTTTCAAAGTGCCTGTTTTTTATTTGCACAACTTCCCTGGTGGCACAAAGTGTCGGACACAGCTGAGCATCTAAGCACACACCTGGTATCTCAGCTGGTAAAGAATCTGCCTGCAATGCTGCTGCTGCTGCTGCTAAGTCACTTCAGTCGTGTCTGACTCTGTGTGACCCCATAGACAGCAGCCCACCGGGCTCCCCCGTCCCTGGGATTCTCCAGGCAAGAACACTGGAGTGGGTAGCCATTTCCTTCTCCAATGCATGAAAGCGAAAATGAAAGTGAAGTCGCTCAGTCATGTCTGACCCTCAGTGACCCCATGGACTGCAGCCTTCCAGGCTCCTCCATTCATGGGATTTTCCAGGCAGGAGTACTGGAGTAGGGTGCCATTGCCTTCTCCTGCCTGCAATGCAGGAGACCCCAGTTCAATTCCTGGGTCGGGAAGATCCCTGGAGAAGGGATAGGCTACCCACTCCAGTATTCTTTGGCTTCCCTGGTGGCTCAGAGGGTAAAGAATCTACTTGTAATGTGGGAGACCTGGGTTCAATCCCTGGGTTGGGAAGATCCCCTGAAGGAGGGCATGGCAGTCCACTCCAGTATTCTTGCATGGAGAATCCCCATGGACAGAGGAGCCTGGTGGGATGCAACCCATGGGGTTGCAAATAGTCAGACATGGCTAAGCACACACACACACACACACACACAAATTGAACTCTAATAAATAAGAAATATTTTCATTGTCCATGTGTATTTCTTCTTTTGTACATCAGATTTTCACAGTTTTGCCAATTTTCTTACTAGCATATTCATGTCTTTCTTCCATAGAAGAGCATTCTTTTGTATTAGGAATAATGACCCATTGTCTGTTATTTATGGTGTACCAATTTTCTTCTATCTAGTTTTGTGCTGTTCGATTTTGCTTTGGGCAGTTTTATTGCATAAACATTTTGAATTTTTATGTGCTTACTTTATGTTCTCTTTCTTTATTTCTATGCTTGGAAATGCTTTCCCCACTCTGATACAGATATTTATCCGGAACAACACATAAAGCATGGCTTTACAACTGTTGCTATTTTTAGTGGTTCTCTTTGGGAAGGGCTGGTGAAGTGAGCAAGGTGCCCAAAGAAATGGGGAAGAGGCCCGACGGAGGGGGAGATGCCGATAAGACTTTCACCTCTGACTATGCTCTGAAGGCTCCTGTTCTGTTAACAAGCAGAGAAGGTGGATGAGAGGAAGGAATAAGAAATCTGCCTGCTCTGAGTGACTGCCCTTTGGGAGGACCAAGGAAATCAACAGCCTCTGTCATGGTTGGGACCTCTCTCTGCCAAGCCTCTTGGGTGCCATCCCTCCCAGGGAGCTTGGGGTGACCGCTGGCCTTTCTGCTTGCTTCTTGTCTGGCTAGAAATGGAAGGGGTTCCCAGAGGAGAGAGAGGGGAAGAGGCACACAAGAGAGCATCTTGAGTTGGCCTCTCTGTGAGAGGGTGAGTCATCCTTCTGTGTCCTCCACCCATCTCTACCTGCCCATCTTTCTTCCTTTCCTGAGTTGAAAATCAAAACACATGCTCAGATGTTTAATTCACAATGAGTGATATGGCACTAATGGGAGCTTTCATGTGACTGAGGGAAAAACATTCAAGAATGAAAGGTAAGGGATCCACCAGAAGGAGCTGAGGGCTCCATATGCCCTGGAATTTGACCCCCGAGGCAGCTACCATCTGTGTCTCCCCATGAGGCCAGTCTTGTCATCCTGACTAATCCCTACAAGCACCATCAATACCAATAATTCTTGATCTTGGTTGTTATGATCAGAGCTCTTTGTGCTATGGGACTTATTCCTGGGATTATGCATATAATCAGTAGAGAAAATGAGAATTGGAGAATAGAACAATGTTAAAGAGTAAATATGTCACCTTTAATTTCCCTTACATGGCTGCACGCATGCTTCAGTCATGTCTGACTCTTTGAGACCCCATGGACTGTAGTCTGCCAGGCTCCACCATCCATAGAATTCTCCAGGAAAGAATACTGAAGTGGGTTGCCATTTCCTACTCCAGGGGGTCTTCCCAACCCAGGGATCAAATCTGCGGTTGTGTTGGGATGGGTTCTTTAACATAAGTGCCACGACTTAGCAACAGAACAACAACCACCATGGCTGAGGTTTTAGCTGAATTCTGCTCTAAAGTGATGGGCTTCCCAGGTGGCGCTGGTGGTAAAGAATCTGCCTGCCAAAGTGGGAGACGAAAGAGACAAGATTTCAATCCTTGAGTCAGGAAGATCCCCTGGAATAGGAAACAGTCACCTCTTCCAGTGTTCTTGTCTGGAAAATTCCATGGACAGAGAAGCCTGACGGGCTGTGGTCCATGGGTCATGAGTCGGACACGACTGAGCGCAGACACACACACTAAGGTGAGAGCAAGTGAGCACCTTTGAAGGAGACTGTCCTGTTCTTGGTGTTTCACATAAGGATAAGATGGATTTAAGATGGGGTGGGGTCCTAGGAAAGCCACATGAGGAGGTGGAGTGAATACTACTGTCTGTATCTATCTGAATCTGATGTTAAACATAAAAATGTTTTCCATGTATTTCTTTACATTCATTTATCCAATCCAGCTGATCATTACTCCAACTGGAGTGTGTTTTGGGGAAGGTCTGATTCATAATACAGGCTCCTTGCTGTTTTTGTTGTTCAGTCACTAAGTCACCAGTCATTAAGTCCAACTCTTTGTGACCCCATGCAGCACTCCAAACTTCCCTGTCCTTCACTATCTCCTGGAGTTGGCTTAAACTTATATCCATTGAGTTGACGATGCATCCAACCATCTCATCCTCCGTCATCTCCTTCTCCTCCTGCCTTCAAACTTTCCCAGCATCAGGGTCTTTTCCAGTGAGTCAGCTCTTCTCATCAGGTGGCCAAAGTTTTGGAGTTTCAGCTTCAGCATCAGTCCTTCCAATGAACAGGCTGATTAGCGAGTGATACACTCATTTTGGGGTCCCTACATAGGTATGTCTAAGCAAAAACATTTGACATTCATAGACTCTACTGGCGGTGAAACTTCCTACAGTTCCTGGACTCCTTCAGGAGTGGGTGAAGCCGTTCCAGGGTTCAAGGTGGATGGGATTCATCTTTGTATTTCATGATAGTTCTCTTGACTTCTGATTCAGATCTGTACTTGGCTCAAGCCCAGGGCCCTGGAGAAGGGTAAAATTTGAGTCAGTAAGTCAAAAAGAAGATCTATGCAGGGCATCAGAGGGGAGGCAAATCCTTTTTGCTTTCCAGGAGTGATAACTGAAGAGGAGAAAGATGAGCATGCAGTACATAATTTATTACATATATTGATTTGATTTGAGGAAATGGGAGAATCTATAGGTCAGTGGAACCCAGAAGCTCAACAGACTCCTGACCCCTTTCATACATAATTTATCTCCTTCCCCTTTATATCTTCATTCTTTTATGTGGCTCAAAACCTCCACTGTCTTTCCTGACCTCTCTCCACAGAGGAGCCCACTAGACTATTAGAACTCTGTCTCCAATTGTAGGCATGTGCTTGTGGTTAGTCTCTCAATCATATTTGACTCTTTGTGACCCCATGGACTGTAGCCCACCAGGCTCCTCTGTCCTTGGGGATTCTCCAGGCAAGAATAGTGGAGTGGGTTGGCATTCCCTTCTCCAGGGGATCTTCCCAACCCAGGGAATGAAGCCAAGTCTCCCTCATTGCAGGTGGATTCTTTACTGTCTGAACCACCAGGGAAGCCCTAATTACTGTTAGTTTACATGTAGATTCCTTATCATAGGGCTGCTCCTGGCTCACCTCACTTGCTTCTGTGATCCCAAGAATGCAGATGAGCTCCCAAGTCCAACATCTTCACTCCTTGTTTTGTCCGTCTTGACATAACTTGGCTCATCTGTACAATCTCCTTTGAAATTGTGAATTTAACTCTTCCATGCCTTCCACTCTGTACCATAGAGCAGTAGAAAATATTTCTCAAACTTTACTTTACATTGAAATCATCTTGGGGGGTAAGACCAGGATTCAGTGTTTTTTGCAGCTCTCCAACTGAAATCAGTGGTATTCTATTTTTTGTTTTTGAGAGCCTGTGGACCAGAGCCTTGCTATCTCAAAGTGTAAGGGATGCCTCAGACTGGCAGGGTAGGCATCAATGGAGCTCATTAGAGATACAGAATCTTAGGCATGACTTCTGGACCTCCCTGGTGACTCAGAGGGTTAAGCATCTGCCTGCAATGCTAAAGACCAGGGTTCGATTCCTGGGTCGGGAAGATCCATATTGAGAAGATCCCCTGGAGAAGGAAATGGCAACCCACTCCAATACTCTTGGCTAGAAAATCCCATGGACGTAGGAGCCTGGTAGGCTGTAGTTCATGGGGTCACAGTCAGAAACGACTGATTGACTTCATTTTTCTCTCCTGCTGAGTCCAAATCTGCAGTTAAATAAGACCCCCAGGTAAATCACATGCACTTTGAAGTTTGAGATGACTGAAGACTCTCCAATCAGTAAGTCCCAATCTACACTGTCTTCCTTCGAATCCCTTTCAGTCAGTACGGATACACAGAGTCCAGCAAGATTAGGTTATTTAGCTTGTTACTATATGAGAAAGTACACATCCCAGAAATCATGGGGCATGAAGGGCAAAGGGAAGTGGAAGTGAAAGAGTCTTATTATAGGCTTTAGTTTTGTGCTGTATGATTTTAAGAGCAGTGGGCTGACCATCACATTAATCCTCTCCACTCTTAGGTGAAAATGACCAAGATCCAATCACTGACCACTGAATTGCTTCTCCTTACCTTCCTTTTGACTTCCCTGATAGCTCAGTTGGTAAAGAATCCGCCTGCCATGCAGAAACCTCTGATTTGATTCCTGGGTCAGGAAAATCCCCTGAAGAAGGGATAGACTACCCATTCCAGTTTTCTTGGCCTTCCCTTATGGCTCAGCTGGTAAAGAATCAGCCTGCAATGCGGGAGACCTGGGTTTGATCCCTGGGTTGGGAAGATCTCCTGGAGAAGGGAATGGCTACCCACCCCAGTATATTGGACTGGAGAATTCCAGGGACTGTATAGTCCATGGGGTTGCAAACAGTCAGACATGACTGAGTGACTTTCACTCACCTTCCTTCCTTCCTTTTTTTTTTGGCTGTGCTGTGAGGCATGCAGGATCTTAGTTCCCTAACCAGGGATCGAACCCAGGCTCAAGACAGTGGAAATGCAGAGTCTTAACCACTGGCCACCCCTACCCTTGCTTTTCTGATAGCACCACCCAATCTAGAATGAGACGCCACTTTCTTAAGTTCTTCTTTGTGAGAAAGGCATTTTGGCATCCACAACACAGTATGGTCTGCTGGTCAGGGAGTGAAAGCCTTGATGATCATAAGAAGTTCAGTATTTTTATAGCACAAAACTAGAGACAGTCATATCATGCTGCTGACTTACATTAAGTTGTATAGCAGGGTGCTATAAAAGGTTTTTTTGGTAAGAGTAACTTAAGACATGAAACACTGCTCCTAGCTATTCTTGTGCTGACAGAGGATGAGAGGGTTGGATGGCATCACCGACTCGATGGACATGAGTTTGAGTAGACTCCGAGAGTTGGTGATGGACAGGGAAGCCTGACGTGCTGCTGTCCATGGGGTCACAGAGTCAGACAAGACTGAGCAACTGAACTGACTGACTGACTTGAATGTTTAGGCTCCAGGGAGACTTTGCTGAGCCGAGCCAACACTGCTGGATCTTCCTCAGCTCCAGGGAGGGCAGAATGCTGGTTGCCGGGGGCTGAGAGGAGGCGGGTGAGCACTTGTTAATCAGTGGATGTTACGTTTCACTTTTACAAGATGAATAAATTCTCAAAACCTGCTGCTCGACCATATTGTATTGTACTCTTTAAAATCTAAGAGGGCAGATCTCATGTTCACTGTTCTTATCACAATAAAATAAAAACAAAACTAACAAAAGAGATTTGGAAAGAAGAAGGGGGCTTTGGGGAGAGAATGTTAAGGAGGGTGTTCTGAGGGTGTTTGAGCGTGGGAGTCATCTTTTTTCTCTCTCTACTGAGAAAAGAGCCACGAGGACACATTTTCCCTAAAGACGGTCCTGGTTCTGAATGCAGGGTCTGAGCTCTGGTTTTGCCCAGTGGTGGTTCATTGGCAGAACCTGTAGACAATTCCAGGGGCACTGAGGAGGTCCTTTGTCTAGAAGATGGAAAAGGGGCTGAACTGATGAGGAGAGGGCCGCAGCCATCACCAGAAACCCATCTTCTACCTATTTTCTGTGGGCACCAGACTGATAAGACAGGGAATCCTAGGTTTCCCATGGCAACTGATCTACTAGGGCAGACCAAGATCTTCAGACAGGTCTCACTTAATCTCTTAAAAGGCAAAAGCATCCCATACAAAGGGTTTAGGGTGGACCAACCATTAGAAGCATCCTTGATAATCTCAGCCTCTGCACTTGGACATCATCTGAGAAGCGATGTGCCCCAGATATGAAAGTTCATGTCTTCTATAAAGCTTGACTCCCTTCCCTTTCTAAAACAGCCCAAGAGAAGGGAGAGGGGAAGAGGAAACAGAGTAAGCAGCTATTAATGATAAAGCTGCCACAGTCACATCAGGTATAGGCAACGCTTGCTCCCTGGAAGAAAAGTTATGACCAATGTAGACAGCATATTAAAAAGCAGAGACATTACTTTGCCAACAAATGTCCATCTAGTCAAGTGTATGGTTTTTCCAGTAGTCATGTATAGATGTGAGAGTTGGACCATAAAGAAAGCTGAGTGCCGAATAATTGATGCCTTTGAACTGTGGTGTTGGAGAAGACTCATGAGAGTCCCTTGGACTACAAGGAGATCCAACCAGTCCATCCTGAAGGAGATCAGTCCGGAATATTCATTGGAAGAACTGATGCTGAAGCTGAAACTCCAATACTTTGGCCACCTGATGCGAAGAAATGACTCATTTGAAAAGATCCTGATGCTGGGAAAGATTGAAGGCAGGAGGAGAAGGTGAAGAGAGAGGATGAGATGGTTGGATGGCATCACCAACTCAATGGACATGAATTTGAGCAAGCTTCGGGAGTTGTTTATAGACAGGGAGGCCTGGCGTGCTGCAGTCCATGGGGTCACAAAGAGTCAGACACGACTGAGCAATTGAACTGAACTGAGCTGAACTGATAGGCAATCCCATGGCAGCCTTGCAGAGCCTGGTTTATCACATGGGTACCATTGAGATTCAGTGTCAGCTTGTCAATATAGACAGTCCACAATACAGTATACCACAATTAATCAGTTATCAGGCTAACTGTCTAATAATCAAGCACATATCTCTTTATATTGCCCACAAAACTATGCTTTTTTTTTTTTTTTTGTCAAAAGTCTTGCTGAAATCAAGAAAGCTTTAAGGCTGGCATGCTAATGATTAACCTCTGACTCCCAGACATTGCCCCTTCCTTTGCCAAATGGTTACAAAATGCTATCTTATCGGGACTTACACAGTGATGATTAGAGCTATGATGGCTATTTTGAACAACTCTGGGCACTTCCCTATTATCTGATTTTATTCACCATCAGACCTCTAGGTGGGGACAGAGTCCCAGAAACTCTTGGCAGATATTTAGCCAGGCTTGGAGACTTGGAACCATGATTTTGGCAACAGGACCCGGTGGAAGCTGTGGCCTGAGGGAAAGTGTTCCACTTGTGATGTGATTTCCATCCTGCTTCTTATTCCTGGGCTCACTAGAGACTCTCTGGGCGTCTCCCTTCTCTCTGGTCTCCTTCACTACCAAAAGTTTCTTTTTCAATAAGATGCTTGTGATGATGTAAATGTGAATACATTTTCAAATGTTTCCCATACTCTTTCAGCTGTCTTGCTTTTTAAGGCTTTGCAATGGACCAATTTTCTCTACTTGAATCATTTGAAATCTATTTTTAGTAAAGCTTCCGGAACACTGATTATTTTCAGTGTTCCCTTTCTTTTCCCCTTTCTTCTCTTAAAATTTTCCAATACACAGCTATACTTTTGTATCGGAGTATAGTTGATTTACAATGTTGTGTTAGTTTCAGGTGTACAGCACGTTGATTCGGTTATATGTATATATGCATCTATTCATTTCCCTAAACAACATGAGGAACTCTCCTCTTTCTTCTTTAAATTAAAAATCCTTTGTTTCTAATCTGTTGGAGTGGTTTGTAACATCCCTCCAAATCACACGGAGTTACAGCATCACAGATGTATAGAGTATTTTAGTTTTATTATTATATGCTCTCAATTTTTGTACTTTCTAAGACAGGGTTTTCTCCCACCAAACAATATTCCCATGAAGCCCCAGAATTTAGAATGTGGAATTTCAGAGTGTGGACTCTGGGGCCCAGCTACATGGTTTCAATGATCAGCTTCACTTTATGTCTGCACAACTTTTGTGGAATAACTTCATCTCTCTGTGCCCAACTTCAGTATCTATGAAATGGGAGCAAAACATAGCATCAACCTCAACCATCAACATAGCTAATGCTATTATATGCAAAGCAGTAGAAAGCCGTGACTGGCAAAATTCAGCACACAGTTGATGGAAAAATCAATAAATGGGTCTTGAATGCTTGCTAGGTCTCAGATACTGTTCTAGGTACTAAAAAATATAAACCAATAAATACTTATTTATCTTAACTGGTGCTGACAATTGTTCTAAAGAATGAGGAAGTAGAGAAAGGGAGTGGTAAAGGGAGATGTACACACACACATATATATTTATATGAGGTTTATCTTAGGAAATTGGCTGACATAACTGTGGAATTGTAGGGGCAGGCTGAGTTTCCAACTCTGAACTCTGTGGCAGGCTCAAAGCTCAGACAGGAGTTGTTGTCACAGTCTTAAGTCCAAAATTTGTATGGGACATTGGTGGACAAGAAGCCTAGGGTTTCTATGTTATAGTTTTGAGGTGGAATTCCTTCTTCTTTGGGAAACTTGAGTTTTTAACCTTTATGACCTTCAACTGATTGGATGAAGCTCACCTACAGTATCAAGGGTAATCTTTACTTAAAGTGAACTGATTGTAGATGTCAATCACATCTACAAAACACCTTCACAGCAACATATAGACTGATGTTTGATCAAAAAATTAGGCACTGTAGCTGAGCCATGTTGACCCATAAAAGTAGCCATCATAGGAGAGGAACACACTCTACTGTTAGAGTTGGTGAGTTCTCTGAGTAGGTGACATGTGAACTGAGATCTAATTACAGTTGAAAGATGGAGCATACAGATACTGAAGACAGATAGCAGAGAGGGGGCAGTCTGAACCATGACCTTGATATGAGAGTATCTAACACACATTGGCTATCATTGGCAAGGATCTTCTTATGCTTTAACAATAATTTTATGCTTTTCTGTAAGTCTCTCTATTTCCATTGTTTCTCTTAAAATCTTTAGATTTAGTCTTTAAACCATTTGGTTGCTTAAAATGCCTCACTGAAAGTACCATATAAAAAAAAATAAGATGATGGCACAATTATTTACGAAGTCCAACATCTCAGCACAACAATAATGCCTCCAGCATTGTTCATTCACTTTGGTTCTGCCACAGGAAGTCTTATTTTGCCCTGGAATGCTGGTGAAGTTTATCTGTTTGTTTAAAATGATAAACAAGAAGTCATGCCTGTGTGACATTTTAGAGTTAAAATTTGCCAGGGGTCCTAGTAAATGCACAACACACGCCTGAATGTGCATACAATCACACACGCACACACATGCATACTTCCTCCTCCTTTCTGAGATGGTCTCCTGTGACCTCATGTGTTCTGAAAGACAGCTCTTGCTAATCCTTTACTGTTTGCCTCAGAATATATTGCAGGCTTCCCACGTGAGGCAGTGGTAAAAACTCCACCTGCCAATGCAGAGATGCAAGAGATGAGGGTTTGCTCCTTGAATCGGGAAGCTTTCTTGGAGTAGGAAATAGCACCCCACTCCAGTATTCTTGCCTGGAATAATCCCATGGACAGAGGAGCCTGGTGGGCTACAGCCCATGGAGCCTCAGAGAGTTGCATACGACTGAGACTGAGCACACACGCAGAATATACTGCAGATTTAGACGTGTGTTCCCAGGAATAATGCGGAGGACTGTGCAAGGTTTGTTTTGTTACTGTTTAAATTGAGGGAATGTTTCACCTCTGTAGGATTTCTGAGACTGAAGCACTGTGCCTTCTGCCCACTAGACTTTTCTTTTATGTTCTTCAGTTTGGCTTCCCTGTGAGTGGACAGCTATGCAAACTGGAAAATTCCAAGAGCGGTACCTGATAGTCGGGCCTTGTCATCTTCTGTATGGTGTGTAACCTTTCGCATTATTCTAATGAAAATGGCATTTATGATGGCAGCCTTCTGTGAACTTTCAAAAGGCAGCTACAATAAAATTGCTGCCTGGAAGTCAGATAGCCACTTTAACTTTGAATTGTGTAACAGTATAGCAGGGCCAGCGAGAAACCAAAGCAAAATTTTCTTTCCCCTCTAAGAACTCAACTTTGATATTCATGTTTCATGTCCACGCTGAGTTGAAATCTGTACAATGCTAGGAAACAGAGCAATTTTTGAAAGAAATGGAAGATAGGTCATCTTCTGGGAATTCTGTGGGTGAGGTTTGCAGCCTAACTTTGCTTCTCCAAAGGATGAAGATAATGCTCACTGGAATTTACCCGTGCAAATGCTCTGAACCTTTTGAAATTCCTATTTTGGTTTGAAACTATCCCCCTAAAGGGTCAGAATTTTCTGCCTCAGTTACCTGAAAGCTGACATTCCCCTGAGGCAACCAAGTGTATAGTGGTGTTTAAAGCAAAGTCCTCTGATATGATTGAATTGGAGTGACCATGTACATAGCTTTTGCATTTGCTAGCTTTTCATGACACATCTCAGGAGCATCTAAACATCAGACTGTAAATGCTTGTTGATGTTGAACATCATTCAATTAGTTTTCAGAATATCTTTGGGACAGAATTAAGCTCACCTTTGTCTGCCCTATTTTGTCAGTTTGATACTGACTGTCAGAGATGCGTTGCATCTTTCAACGAGATCCATTGATCTGCCTCCAGGAGTTGCTTTACATTTGGACCCATCAATTATACCTAGTTGCTTTGTGATTGGTCAAACATGCCCTATGGATGTTTCTTCCCTGAGCTTGCATAGTCCCCCTAGAAAGGCCATGCTCACAATGAATAATTCCCAAAGCCTTGGGCCCTTGTCATTCTGTGAAATAAAATGTACTTTTATGCCATGTCTCTTTTGATTCTCACAGGAACTCTGGAAAGATTTCCCATGAATATTTTTTGTAAATATTGATATTGTGTTTTATTATTTTTTTTCTTCCAAGTCCTGCTGTTAAGAGAAAGCTGAGTAAGGAGAGCAAGACCTGGAAGCCTGAATCATGCCTCTAATTTAATATTTCCAGGGAAACTGCCACCTCTTCATTTAAACTGGAGTCAAAAATCCATATTTCTTCTCTCTCTTTTCTCCTAAGTCTGACAAGAATGGCTCTTTCCGAACTCAGCCAGCAGTAAGCCAAACCTCCTAAAGGAAATTATAGTGAGAACAGGAGGGGAAGTGTGACAGTTATCAGCTCACAATGTGACAGATGCATCCATCATGCCTGCTTTTAGGCCCAGGGTATAAGGAAAGGAAAAAGGCAATAAAGCAAATAAAAGTGTGGAGGGCTTGACTGACAGGACGGTAAGCACAGCAGTTGTTAACCTCTGACTGGGCCCTGGCCTCTGTGTCCTCTGAGTCTGCCATCTGGTACCTTCCTGAACCCAAGGGAGGTGCAAACCTCTGCTCCATCAACAGCTTTCTTGGGTTCTCTTTTATTATTATTATTTTAAAGCATTATTTATTTGTTTACTTGGCTATGTTGGATCTTAGTTACAGCACTCAGGATCTTCATTGCCACATGGCATGTGAAATCTTAGTTCCAGGGATCATCCCCTGCTTTGGAAGGCAGATTCTTTACCACCAGAAGGCCAGGGAAGTCCCTCTTTTATTATTTTTACTTTTTATTATCCTATTTGGCATGATGTTTAATTATCCAAGAGTTATCCAATGATATGTTGCTGTGATAAAGTTTTATTTCCATTGGAATCTTTAAGAAAAATTTAATTGTGGTTTAAAAAAAAATTCTCACAGCATAAAGTTCACTCTCTTAACCATTTTAAAGTGTACAGTTCAGTACTGTTAGATATATTCACACTGTTGGGCAACAGATCTCCTGCGTATTTTCATCTTGTGAAACAGAAACTCCATACCGGCTGAACTACAGCTCCCCATTTTCTCTTCCCTCCAGCCCCTAGCAACCACCATTCTACTCTCCATTTCTAGAAGTCTGATTACTTTAGAGGTCTCATATCAGTGGAATCTTATAGTGTTTATCATTTTGTGAATGACTTATTTCACTTAACATAGTGCCCTCAAGATACGTCCATGGAGTAGCATGCGATAGAATTTCTTCCTTTTTTAAGGCTGAGTAATATTCCATTGTGTATATATGCTACATTTCCTTTTTTCTGTCATCCTTTATTGGAAACTTGGATCCCTACCATGCCTTGGCTGTTGTGATAATGCTGCAATGAACATGAGGGTGTCCTTTGGATTCTTTTTTGCACAAATATGTTTCAAATATGGGGACAAACTACAGCTAGAGATCTTTTAGGAGTCCTCTTAAGAGTTGCTAGCCTATAATATGATATGTAGAAATGTATGCAAAATAAATGACATTAAAAATGCTCCAGAAGTGAAGAGAATTAGGGAGATAAGATCGAAAGTATAGCTTCAAGTTGTCCTTTGCTTGAAGAAAAACAAAAAGAGAGCTGTGGAGAAATGAAATGCATGTGTGGGCTGCATGTTGGGGAAGCTTCTATTGTCCCCACAAGGATAAAGAGTAGAGTCAAGTGTGTAGATGGGAGTGGAATATCATGTTTCAGGTGAAGATCTCTCACTTGAGAATCCCCATTCCATGTTCAACTAATCATCCTGTTTTCCATCAGAATCACACATCACATTAATCAGCACTCCTGAAACACAAACATTTGGTGGCCCTTAGCCTATGGAGTAAAACTCTTTATCTTCACCTAGCTATGGAAGATCTTTATTATGTGGCCCTGAATTTGTTTTATTATTTTATTCCTCACTCATTTCGTGGAAGCTGTGTGGGGGCAGATTTTGCTGCTTGACCTGGGTTTTTAATCTCAAACCTGTCAACCTTCTAATTGTGTGATCTTCAACTACTTAGTTAGCCTCTTAGAATCCCAGTTTCCTCATCTTTAGAAGACAGATGACACTACCTACCTTGGTGGTACAGATTAAATAGAATAATGCTTGTTTAAAAATTTGTATATTTAGCAAATTTAAAAAAAGCTTCCTACCTGAATCTTATTTCCTATTAATTATACCTCATGGGTGTCCTTGGTGGCTCAGATGGTAAAAAATCTGTTTGTAATGCAGGAGAGCTGGGTTTGATCCCTGAGTCGGGAAGATCCCCTGGAGAAGGGAATGGGAACCTACTCCAGTATTCTTGCCTGGAGAATTTCATGGTCAGAGGAAGCTGGCGGGCCACAGTCCACAGGGACGCAAAGACTTAGATACAACTGAGCTATTAACAGACACACACATCCTTATCCAACTGTCCAATGATTGGTTACTTCTCTGACTCTAAATTTGCTTATGTCCTACTCTTTACATATAAAACATTCATCTTTTCTACACAATTCAAATCTGAAACATTTCCCAAGGCCTAAATCAAGTGCCAATTCCTACATGGAAGCTTTCTTGGTGAATCTGAGTGGCGACAGGCAGCTTGGCAAAGGTATGACGTTGTGATACATGTAAAAGTAAATCTGTCACCCAAATCCCAGTTTCTCTTCTTGTATGTCACACACCAAGTTAATCCAATAGTTTAGGTTTCATTCAAATAGTGGAATAAAATAACCTAAGTCCAGCTTCTGACATTCAAGTCAGGCTATCTAAATCTCCCTGCATGGGTACGTTAAGTCAACTCAGCCCTGTCCGACTCTTTGCTACCCCATGGAATGTAGTCCATTTTGGTTCTTCTGTCCATGGGGTTATCCCAGCAAGAATCCTGAAGTGGGCTACTGTTCTCTTCTCCAGGGGATCTTCCTGACCCAGGGATCAAACCCGCATCTCCTGTGGCTTCTGCATTGCCAGGTGGATTCTTTACCACTGTACCACCCGAGAAGCCCCAAAATTTCATGATTAAACATTTAAACATTTTTGTAAAGGAAGGAGGAATCTTTGGGGATGTGGTAGATAGAGAAGGAAAAGATATGAGTTGCCCATCCCTGTGTCTCATATTCCTGGGTCAAGGTAATCTACTTGAATGGCTTAGGAGTCCTCTCTGAGAACACATGTGTCTAGAGATGGATGAAAAATCAATGGACTCACATCAAGCTCAGCTGTAGTCATTCTCTATCTCTGTTCTTTGAATTCTTCGTGCAGGAAAGTCTTTAGGTTTAAATTGGTACTTAGAGCATCTTTGAAAGAAGCAAACTGAGTATCCAGCTGCACGCTTTCCTTCCCCCTCTACTGTCACTCTACCCTCCTCCCATCTCCACCCTGACCTTCCCCCATGTACATCCCTTGGAATCAAGCTTGGTCCTGACTGGTCTCCCAAGGCTATCACGTCAGAGGCAATGAGTATTCCTCATTGAAATATCCTGTTCTTACTGGATCAGAGGACCAGGATCTGATTATTATCGGTTCAATTACTTTATCTTAATTGGGAGAAATCACACCATTCATATGGCTAGGTTCTACTGACAAACATCTGTTGTTCAGTTGCTAAGTCATGTCGGACTCTTTGCGACCCCATGGACTGCAGCATGCCAGGCTTCCCTGTCCTTCACCATCTCCCAGAGACCGCTCAAACTCATGAAGCTTGTCGTCTCCCGAAATCTGCATCCAGTAGCCCTCAAAACTGTCTGTCGTTTTCCCCTCGGTGCAGTTAGCTGAGTAAATGCTTCAGGCTCTTTTATGGAAAGAGTAGGGCAGTCAACACAGTTTATACATATTGTGATGCAGCAAGGACTTTCTTCTGGAGACTTGGCTGTCCTTTTAGGTAATGGGTTCTGGGTCTAAATTGACTCAGTTCCCTAAAGTGCGCAAGAGACTGTTTATCTGGGAATATCTTTATTTGTCCTTCAATTTTCAAGTATATTTTTCAGGATATAAAATCCTTGTCTGACAATCTTTTTTTCCTCCCAGCACTTTGACTATGTCATTCATTCCACTGTATTCTATTCTTCACTCTTTCCAATGAGAAATCGGATGTTAATCTTATGGAGAATGCCTGTCATGTGATGAATTGCTTCTCTTTTGCTATTTTCAGGATTGTCTTTATCTTTTGATATTTTGACTAATAACTTACCCTATCACCATGTCCCTGTTGCCACCATGTGGGGACCTTGAAACCCAGCAGTTCCATAGTCACAGTGAAAACCAGAAAACTAGCAACCATGAAGGAAGTAGAACAGAGAATGCTTGGCTCTCCTCTTAAGTTTCAGTTCCAGAGAATTGTTGTTATTTGACCATCCTGGTTGTTTTCTGAGAAACTCCACTTTCAGGGCTTGTGTTTATTTGGCCTGATTCAGACACTGCTCAATGCAAAAGCGTTTTTTCCTAAGAAGTGTTTGCCAAAGATAGAGTCCAATTAGTTAATATCACAGCTGCCTGGGGCACTGATAACTAGTGGGGCAGACAACAATCACACACACAAAGGAAAAAAATAAAGGACAATTTCGACAATTAGTTGCTTTCAAAAGCTCCAACATGTTCTAGGAAAATCTGGAAGGCCATGACCATGTACAGGGCCACATGCAAGCTTAGAACACACCTCTGGCAGACCTTGAGCAAACAGGAAGTGAAAGGTAAGCTAGAGTTGTGAACTGCCTGCTCAAGGCATGTCCCAACACATACACAGAGCTCTTTGGCAAAGACTGGGAAACTTACTGGTTCCAGGAATTTGAGGAAACCTCTGCTCAGTCATTAGCTAGCTACTATGCTAAGCAGCTGAAACTCCAGTACTTTTGCTACCTCATGCAAAGAGTTGACTCATTGGAAAAGACTCTGATGCTGGGAGGGATTGGGGGTAGGAGGAGAAGGGGATGACAGAGGATGAGATGGCTGGAAGTCATCACTGACTCGATGGATGTGAGTTTGAGTGAACTCCGGGAGTTGGTGATGAACAGGGAGGCCTGGCGTGCTGCGATTCATAGGGTCACAAAGAGTTGGACACGACTGAGAGACTGAACTGAACTGAACTGAACTGATGTTAAGCAGAGACTTTAGTGGCTACACATGACTTAGAAGCAGACTTTACATAATTCAGGAAAGTCAGTAAATAGAGACCAGCAGAACAGTAACAATAGCAAGCACAAAGAGCAGCTGTTTGTGGAACATTTTGGAAAAACAAATGCCTAAAGAAATGTATAAATATATCTTTAGATCAAAAATGGTGTTTACCCAAACTTGGCTTCTTATATGCAATTATTGGTATTTTTTTTTAGCTATACAGTCAAGATATGGTCAAACTTTTGCCAAAGCCTCTTTAACTTTTGAAGATGTAATGCTTATTCTCTTTACCACTGTGGTAGATCTTCATATTATCCCCAGTTCTTCACTATCTCATTATAAATTATATATCCAGTGCCCTTCCACTGTAGGCAACCTTTATTTTCTTATCCTACTGGTACTGACATTGGCCATATGACTTGTAAGCTGAAAGCTTAAATGTGCTGATATTATTTAGCCTTGCTTCCTTATGCTCTGACAATTACCACGAGAAGAATATGCCCTGGGTCGCCACTGACCCAAGAACAAGGAAGAGATGAATGACACAGATCTGCATTCAACCTGCAGGCTGGAGCAAAGCTTAGCTCACTGACAGCCTAAATTGAGCCATCCTAACCAACCAGAAGAAATGCAAGGAAGAAAAATAAATGCTGCTGTAACTGACTGATTTTGAGAAGGCTTTGTTACACAAGGTTATTGCAGTAGTGGCTAATACAGTCACTAATTGTGTAAACAATGTGATTTTATGACATTTTAATTTTGACAAATTAGACTTTTGTACTAATTTTAGTTTTTCTTTAGTTGATCTAGATTGTAACTCTTTGGAAATCAGAAAAAATATTTGAAGAATGGGGTTTAAATAAATATAGGACATTAAATTAATGCCCAATAAAAAGTTACTGATGATGAAGTATAAAACTATCCTTTTTTTTATGACAATTCTGCTTCCTAGATCATTTTGCTAATAATTATCAGTAATTTCTTAATGTCCTCTGCAGGTGCAATCTCAGTTACTACTGTAACTGAGAAAGTTAGAACTCTATTTTGAAATGAAACCCCAAGGGATTTTTCAATTCTGATAAGGTCTCACCTTATTATTAAGTAGGATCCCTGTGAAACACCAGTACTAGAATATAGAACAGCACTGGACATTTGTTTCCTGTTTACGCTTATTATTCAATAGATAATTTCTCAGGTCTGACTCACAATTATTTACTAAAACCTACCTGACAAAGGGCCTTTTTTGTTAATGGAACCAGTAGGTAAAAGTGGAGTACTAGAAAATCAAAATTGTAAAACTTCAACTGTGTTAAGGTGTGGGGGTGGGGAACAGTGTAGAAAAGGTCTATCTACTTTAAGAGTGCTTTGTCATCAAATTAGTTTTTACTTCTCTTTAAACATTGCTTTATTCTGTTTTCACCAGCTTTTTAAACAAAGAAGCATTTGTTAAATTAAAATCAATATGGATATGCAGAAACAAAGTTTGCTATGACACCAAGGGACTAATAACAGCAATTATCTTGTATGAAAAGGGCTTCCCAGGTGGTACAGTGGTAAAGAATCTGCCTGCCGATGCAACAGATGAGATGCAGGAGACTGGGGTTCAATCACTCGGTCAGGAAGACCCCCTGGAGAAGGGAATGGCCACCCCCTCCAGTATTCTTGCCTGGAAAGCCCCATGGATAGAAGAGCCTGGCAGGCTACTGTCCAGGCGGTACAAAGAGTGGGACATGACTGAGCATGCATGCACAATAATTTTTAGGTGAGGTGAAACCTTGACCCTCAAAGCCATACCTTATGTATACCTGCTCTAACTTTGCTGCTCACAGGTACTGCTTCATTTAAAGTGATGGTGTAATTGATGTTATGATGTTATTATTGGGGAAGATAACTAATAGGAAGACAGAAGACTTAAGTAGTTTATTGCATTGATGAACAGCTGGTTTATTATTATTTTCAAGAAGAAGAGGAATACAGATAGAAAGTCTACTGGAAGTCTACGCTCAGCAAAATTCTTCACATCATTGTTAAGCAACTTATTTCCTGGTGCCTTTGGGTCATCACAGTTGCTGTCAATTTTTACCATTTTGAAAGAGCAAGCTTTGGGAAAGTTCAGTCTATAGGGTCACAAAGAGTCAAACATGACTGAGCGACTGAACTGAACTGACTGAATTCCAAGAGACATCCTAAAATAAATCTGAATTTCCAATGAGCAGGTGGAAACATTAAGTATCTAATTTAGTTTCCAGTTCTTACCATTTTAAGAGTATATTTGCAAAACCCAGCTTTGTCTCCTCATGGGCAGGTACAAGATGCAGGGGGCTGGTTATCTCTGAACAGGATGCAGTGAGAATTAATTAGCTAATGGGTGACAAGTGCTCTAACTGCCACTGATGATGTGCTGGGGTTATAAGAAGAGATACATGTGTGTGTGTACACACACACACACACACACACATACTCTCTCTAGTATATGGCCTTTCATTTCTTTCTCATAGTCTTGAGAATGACTCTCCCCCATTTTTATCCAGCTAATTTGGTCATTACATTGAAGATCCACTTGCTTGAGATTTATTTTTTTAATGACTTAGAAGATTAATTTGGAAGGACAGAGTATATTACTTTTTCTGTTGAGTAGGTAGAAAATTAGATCAGCAATCAAAATCTCAGCTGGCTTCCTTCTGTGCTCTGTGAGCTCAAGAGGCTCAAACTAAGGGTGTCACAGTCTTGTCAGCCTCACCTGAGAAGTGAAGAGGGCGTGCGTCACCGGTATCCCTGCTCTAGACCATTGGCTCAGCTGAAACGAGAGACCAGCTTGAAGCTCTATATTCCCCTCCCTTTGCGGGCATTGTTCTTTCCTCAGGCACTCAATGACTTAAGTTACAGAATTGGCAGTGACTTTTCAATTTTAGAATGCTAATTGAATGTAGTCGTGTGAGATGAGAGACCTGTGATGCTCCAGGGAGAGCCGTCTAAATTTCATTGAGATTTTTACAATCAACAGGCTCAGACACAGGTGTGGTGCAATAGAGGGGAGGGGATTCAGTGGAACGTTTGCTGCTGTCCTTGAAATTCCTGCTTTGGATCATCACTGAATGAGGTCTGTTCTTCTTCTTCTTCTTTTATTGTTGTTGTTTTTCAGTCTCTAACTGGACAACAGTTTAGACTGCTGTTCAGTCTCATGTCTACTCTTGGCTACCCCATGGGCTGCGGCATTCCAGGCTTCCCTGTCCTTTAGTAGCTCCTGGAGTCTGCTCAAACTCATGTCCATTGAGTCGGTGAAGACATCCAATAATCTCCTTCTCTGTCACGTTATTTATTTAATTACTTATTTATTTTTGACGGTGCTGGGTCTTCGTTGCTATGTTGGCTTTTCTCTAGATGTGCTGAGTGCTGGCTACTCTCTAGTTGTGGTGCACAGGCTTCTCATTGCCGTGCCTTCTCTTGTTGCGAAGCACAGGCTCTAGGGCGTGTGGGCTTCAGTAGTTGTGGCTCCCAGGCTCTAGAGCACAGGCTCAGTGGTTGTGGCACATGGGCTTAGTTGCACTAGGGCATGTGGGATCTTCCTGGATTAGGGATTGAACCCGTGTCCCCTGCATTGGCAGGCGGAAACACTGAGCCACCAGAGAAACCCTTCTAAGTCCACATTTGAAGCTCACTTATTGATATTTGATATTGATTATTAATAGCAATAATATTGATGGTAATATTGATGATAATGTTGAGAGATGAGTGTAAATCAGGCAACACTGGAGTGTGTATCAGTGTCTTCATTAGCCTGGAATGCTATAACAAAATACCATAGATTGGGTGCTTTAAACAGTAATCATTTATTTCTCACAGTTCTGAAGGCTGGAGGTGCCAGATCAGGGGGCCTGCATGGTTGGGCTCTGGTGAGGGCCCACTTTCTATAGGAGACTGACTTGTATCCTCATATGGCCAAAAGTGAGCACGCCTAGCCTTCTTACAAGGTCACTAATTCCATAATGTACTCCACACTAATGACGTAATTCAAAGGTCCCATCTTCAAATACCATCACACCAGTGTTGAGGTTCAACATACAAATTTTGCTGGGACATAAATGTTCAGTTTCTTGCTAGGAGTAAGAGCAACAATCCTTTCAAAATCCCAAGTGGTACTTTATAAAGACACACACACACACACACATGCAACACCAGTACATATCAGAGTGAATGATTTTATGGACATGAGAACAGAAGTTCAATAATAGGATCTTCCAGTTGGCAATTATACTGACCGGAATGTCTTCATTTGTAGTTGTTCTAGTGATACAACCTTGACCTGCTGCTGCTAAGTCACTTCAGTCATGTCCAACTCTGCGCAACCCCATAGACGGCAGCCCACCAGGCTCCCCCATCCCTGGGATTCTCCAGGCAAGAACACTGGAGTGGGTTGCCATTTCCTTCTCCAATGCATGAAAGTGAAAAGTGAAAGGGAAGTCGCTCAGTCGTGCCTGACTCTTAGCAACCCCATGGACTGCAGCCTACCAGGCTCCTCCGTCCATGGGATTTTCCAGGCAAGAGTACTGGAGTGGGGTGCCATTGCCTTCTCCACAACCTTGACCAGGGCAGACTTAATGTTTTTCTCTGCTTGGCTACACTTCAGGTAGATTTTTTCCTGCCTAGAGGCCTCAGATGTCCCTTTTCTTAGAGCATGTACTTTAGAAGACTAGTAGTTGCAAATTCTTTGCTCCTTGCTGCTGCTGCTGCTGCTAAGTCACTTCAGTCGTGTCTGACTCTGTGGGACCCCCTAGATGGCAGCCCACCAGGCTCACCTGCCCTGGGATTCTCCAGGCAAGAACACTGGAGTGGGTTGCCATTTCCTTCTCCAATGCATGAAAGTGAAAAGTGAAAGGGAAGTCACTCAGTCGTGTCCGACTCTTAGCGACCCCATGGACTGCAGCCTACCAGGCTCCGCCGTCCATGGGATTTTCCAGGCAAGAGTACTGGAGTGGGGTGCCATCCCCTTTTCCGCTTTGCTCCTTGAAATGCATGTAAATCTTCACTCAGGTTCTCACCAGTTTTACGACCCAAGAAATGACTTTCTCAAGGACTCGAGGAACCATCTCTCTGAAACTTAAACATCAAGTGAGAAACACCTCCTCACACCCATCTCTTGTCTCTGTGGGAGGTGGGGGCTAACTTGGATGGGTGTCGACTAGAAACCTGATGGCACAATTAGAGAGAAAACTGTTCTCAAATATGGTAGGAGGAGAAGAGGGTGACAGAGGATGAGGTGATTGGAAAGAATGCACTGATACAATGGGCATGAGTTTGAGCAAACTCTGGGACGTAGTGCAGGACAGGGAAGCCTGGCATACTGCAGTCCATGGGATCACAAACAGTCGGACACAACTTAGTGACTGAACAACAACAACAACCATGTGGGCAATGCATCTCCTTCAACGCGCTTACCCTCATGCTTAAACCCCTCCCCACCTTTGGTTTCAAGTGGAATTCATTCCTTTAGGGTCTGTCTCCCATTGCAATAGCCTGAATAAAATCTTCCTTGCCTGCTTACCTTTATCCCCTGAGATTTTTGCTTTGACATCCTACATGTTTGAGAATTGAAGTTACAAAATCCATAGAGACAGGAAGATACAGGATTGACAAAGAAGACTGAGGAAGCTTTAGGGAGGTTGTAGATGAGAAGTGAATATTATTCTCCTAACACTGAGAGTTAGTCAGCAATCTACATTTCAAATGTAATTCTGGTCAGAAAATAAGCTCAAATCCAATACTCAGAATATAAGAGATTATAGAAAATATATAATTGTTTGCAGTTGTTGGTAATATATTGCCCCACTTCCTCAAAGTTACTCAGAAAATAATACATATTAGAAGATGGTTCCAAAGGAGAATTGCTGAAGACTTAAAACTATTAGAAAGAAACACAGTGTCCCTTGTTTGTGATAGAGTTCTTGTTTTGTTTGCAGAAAGAACCACTGCATTGTCATATGTGGCTATTATAAAAAATGTCACATTTGTAACAGTGGAAATCAGGTACTGTAGAATACAGAGTTAAAAAAACTTGAATATCTGTAGTGAATTTTGTAGTGAATCATCTGTAAGATGATTGAGTGACTAAGTGAAAGTCGTTCAGTCGTGTACAATTATTTGCCACTCCATGGACGGTAGCCCACTAACCTCCTCTGTCCATGGATTTACCCAGGCAAGAATGCTGGAGTGGGTTGCCATTCCCTTCTCCAGGGGTAAGAAGATTAACCTCTTGAAATTATACCAAGACATTGTTTAAAACAGATTCCTAAGTACCATTTTTTAACTTATAGCTATTAAATTTAATTTATTATGCTTATTGTGGCATAAAATATCTAATGATGGTTTATTTTTTATTTTCAGCAAACTATTACTTGCCAACTGCTATAATTCAGGCATAAAACTAGGTTTTCTGGACAACAGAAAGTAAAAGTCGCAGTTCTTCTCCTTAGGACACACATGGCTTAATGGTGGAAAGAAATGTATAAACCAGTAGCTTAATGCCATACGGTAAATTACCTAAGAACTTCCCTGGTGGTATGGTAGTTAAGAATCTGTCTTGCAGGGCAGGGGACATGGGTTTGATCCTTGGTCAGGGAACTAGGATCCCACATCCCACAGAGCAACTAAGCTTGTATACTGCAACTGGAGCTCTCACCTGCCACAAATGAGGTTTGACTCAGCCAAATAAATAAATAAATACGTATTTTAAAAAATGATCTAGGAGCCTATAGATGTAAACTTAAATTCCACCAGTCCACTATGCCCTCATTGCTGTTCTTTAAAAAAACCCAAATAACCTGCAGAGATGTTCATAAATCTGTTGCAAGTAGCTTCATACACTCATTCATTTAGGAGATATTTATTGAGTATCTACTACACACCAGCATTGTTTGAAGTATAAGAAACATAGTAGATAAAAGAAGACCAAGTTCCTGCTTCCCTGGTAACTCAGCTGGCAAAGAATCTGTCTGTAATGCAGGAGACCCTGGTTTGATTCCTGGGTTGGGAAGATCCCCTGGAGAAGGGATAGGCTACTCACTCCAGTTTTCATGGGCTCCCCTGGTGGCTTGGATGGTAAAGAATCCACTTGCAATGTGGGAAACCTGGGTTCATTCTCTGGGTTGGGAAGATCCCCTGGAGGAGGGCATGGCAACCCACTCCAGTATTCTTGCCTGGAGAATCCCTATGGAAAGAGAAGCCTGGCGGGCTACAGTCCATGGAGCCACAAACAGTCGGACATGACTGAGTGACTAAGCACAGCAAGTCCCTGCTATCCAGTATGAAAGAGAAATGATAAATAGAAGAGAGATTTCTAATATATATGGCTGTGATATGTTCTATAAAGAAAGACCCAGTTGCATGAACATGATCAGTGAAGAGGGGAGAGTCCAGTTTAGATAGGGTGGCCAAGGAAAGCCTCTCCAATTAGGGGTCACCTGAACACAGAGCTGAAGCAAAGGAAGGGAGGTGGAAAGTCAGAGCAGAAGTCAAAGGGCCAACGCATAGAGACCTTGGAGGTGAGGCAAGATTTTCAAAATTTATTTGACATGTGATGAGGAGCCTTGAAGAGTTGAGAGTGATATGCTCTGGATCAATGAACATTTTGTAAGGATGACTCTGGGCAACGTAGGAGGCAGGCAGGGACCTACTCAGGAGGAAGGTACTGACATCATCCAAGTGATAGCTGATGGTGGTTCAGATGAGTGTTTCTCAACCTTGGCATGATTGACAATTGAAGGAGATAATTCTGTATTGTGGAGAGATATCCTGTGCACTGTAGGATGTTTAGCAGCATTGTTAACTTCTCCACACTGATGCCAATAACATGCCCACAGTGATGGCAACAAAAATGTCTCCAGCCATCATCAAATATCTTTTGGAAGGCAAAAGTCATTCTCATTTGAGAACTGCTTACTTAGACTGAGTAGGCACTGGTGGAAGTGATGAGAAAGGCTGGATTCTGGGTGTGTCTTACAGGCAGAATGGCAATTTGTCTTGAGTGTGGAGTGTAATGGGCAGAGAGGAGGTAAACAGAAAGGAGGTAGGAGATAGGAAGGCTGTAGAGGAAGAGAGGTGATTCAGTGATGCTGGAGGTCACCTCATTTGATTAACTGGATTAATGCTGACACCATTACCAAGAAGAGACTTGAACAGACAAATGTGTTGGATTGTGGTTATGCAACTGAGATTGTTTTGTATTGAATATTTTGATTGTGTGCACCTAAGTAGGATAGCTTTTAAGGTATATTTAACATTTCAATCTTAAAAGGAATAAAGTTTGAAACTTTTTAGGGAACAATATCCCTTCAATATGGAGTCCGATTTCAGTGCCAATGACATTTTTCAAGAAGTTATGTTTCTGACCTATGCTCATCCAAACTCAAATTATTCCATAATGGTTTCATGTTCTTGCTAAGGTGTCCATATTTCTCCCTAAAGCACTAGATAGTTATGCTCTTTCCTGATTGATGTCTTGCCTTTTATCAACCAGACTAAGTGGGAGAGAAGATGGATTAGAGCAGAGTTCATTTTCTAACTAGCTGAGGCTCTGTTAGATATAAAATTTCAGCACTAAACATTGTCCCAAATTCTGCAAGTTTGCTCACTCTGCAGAAACACATTATTGACGCTTATGTAGAATGTCTTTGAACATGCATCAAAACATTTTAATAATTTAAAAATAAAATTCAAACCCCTATCTAGTCAAAGCTCTTGATATAAGATTTTTGAAATGAAGCTAAATATGGAAAACAGTTTTCCTAAACTCTTGAGCTTTTCTCAAGTCATGCATTTTCTTGTCTCTGTGTTTATAAGCTCCTCACTGCAAGTCCACCCTCTTCACCACATACACATACACACACAGACACACAGACACACAGACACACACACACACACACACACACTGGCATCCTTGTTGCGACTTGGAATCAACCCCCCACGGATAACAAGAGGCAACCGTATATGAGTATATATGTGCAAGTACTTATGTACATATATAATTAGTGTGTATAAACGGGATACAATAAAATATTTAAGTATTTAAGTTTCTTTCTCTACACCAACCTAATCTTAGACAGCAACTTCAGATTTTTTTTGCGTATATAAAGCATAATCACATAGGTCAGCCACTATCCTTACAAAGGAAAGTAACTTGGGAAATGTGCTGTTAATTGTTTTCTGTAAAATCCTTGTCTTAGAAAGTGAATTTTAGGGTTACCGGAGTCACTTTAATGTGACATTCTTTTTGCTTAAAATGACATCTTTCAGGTTTAGTAACAGAAGTGGTTTTTTATTCAAAACAAAATGACACAATTCTGGAATGTTCTCTCTTTGATGAACTAGTTATTCTCAAATAATATCAAGACCATCTTCTGGAAAATTTTCCTCTCTCCTGTCATCTCTCACATTACAGTTCTCTCCTTTTATGACTATTAATGCTCTGTACACACCTCCTCTGTAGTATTCTGTACTCATATGTGCCTGATTATTCTTTTTTTTTCAGGCTTTGAAAAAATTTACCTTGTGTATACAGTAGATTCCTGTTGTTGTGCAGTTACTAAGTTATGTCTGATTCATTGAGACCCCACAGACTGCATCATGCCAGGCTCCTTTGTCATACTATCTCTCAGAGTTTGCTCAAATTCATGTCCATTAAGTCAGTGATGCTATCTAGCCATCTCATCTCATGTCATCCCCTTCTCTTTTTGCCTTCAGTCTTTCCCAGGATCAGGGTCTTTTCCAGTGAGTTGACTCTTTGCAGTAGGAGGCCAATATTTTGGAACTTCAGTGTCAACATAGAGAAATGCTGTCGAACACTAGCCAGGTAGGGAACAGCTGAATTTCCTCCTCCTTGCTATGAAGGAGATGGAGAGACGTAAAAACTCTACAGAAGCCCAGGGCCCTGAGACTCACTGGCCTTCCACCTTAAAGTTGGCTATTACACTTTCAGAAGAGTCAGCCTTCAGCAGCATGAATTTTCCTCCTCTTTTACTTATCAGGCTTGAAGACATATCTGGGTTTCCTAGAATACATATAAGTTATTTCTGCAATAATTTTCAAAGTGTTCAATTAATATTGATAGGGCAATAAAGCAAAATGAATGTTTAAGTGGTTCCCTTCAGTGGCTTGTCCTCTGTCCTGGGAGTCCAACCAGGGGACATCAAAACCATCTCACTACACCCTTCATAACATGCAACCCAGGACATCTTCCTGTGTTCCAGCCCCAGGCTTCACTATTGTGAGGATCACCAATATTTCTGTCATTCTTTCTTCTGTTGATTTTCTAGGTCCTCCAGTGAGAGCTGTATGTCTAGATCCAAATGCTCATCTCTTATACCATTCTCCCCTAATGTCTGTTACTCTCTTTCTGTGCTTGTTCATAGGTCTGCCATCTTGAAGACATTGTCTTGATTGAACAATAATATTGATGTTTGCAACCTTCCCTCACTCTCTCATTCCACTTGCCCAGCTCCATTTTCATAGCAATTATCACCTTCTAATTCATTGTATCATGGAGAAGGAAATGGCAACCTACTCCATCATCCTTGCCTAGAGAATCCTGTGGACAGAGGAGACTGGTGAACTGCTGTCCATGAGGTCACACAGAGTCAGACATGACTGAAGTGACTTAGCATGCATGCATGCATTGGAGAAGGAAATAGCACCCCAGTCCAGTATTCTTGCCTGGAGAATCCCAGGGACAGAGGAGCCTGGTGGGCTGCCATCTATGGGGTTGCACAGAGTCAGACATGACTAAAGTGACTTAGCAGCAGCAGCAGCAGCAATTCACTTTATGATTAAACTATTGATTGTGCTTATATTTCATTTCTTGTATCCTCTCACTAGACTTGAATTATAAAAATTTTGTCTATTTGGGTTATTAAGGTATCCCATTTGGATTATAGTAAATATGTGAAAACCGAAGGATGAGTGAATACTTGTCCTTTTCGCCATTCCCATCAGTAGCTGACTACACTGCACTCCCATGGACATCCCCTTCTGTCAGTCAGTGGAGGGCTCATCAGTGAGTGTCCTTGCATGATGCCTGGCCTGGAGCCCACTGCACACTGACTGAAGGTCTCTATCTATGGTGTCTGTCTTTTGGTTCATTGTGAATTAATCTAGATTGTCTTTTGGTGGAAAAAACTATATTTTCTGGATGCCAGTTTAATTGAACCAGAAACTGATAGATTAGATGAATGTTTATGGCACATTCAGGTTGGCTTTTCACACACCTCTCTAAGACTTTGTTACCCTTGAAAAAAGATATAATTCTTTCTTCCTTGACAGGGTCAGCTTTCTAAATTTTTGACCTTGTCTTATTAAGAGGTTTTCTATATTTGAAACTGTGAGGTCCTAAAATGGAACTTAAGATGTAAAGACTATAGGTGAATGGAACAAATTACTTGTTCTACCACATTCCAGGTTACTGTTCTGAATACAAGATTTGTTGTTGCTCAGTTGCTCAATCATGTCCGACTCTTTGCAACCCCATGGACTGCAGCACGTCAGGCTTTCCAGGCTTCACCATCTCCTGGAACTTGCTCAAACTCATGTCTACTGAGACAGTGATGCCATCCAACCATCTCATCCTCTGTCATCCCCTTCTCCTGCCTTCAATCTTCCTAGCATCAGGATCTTTTCTAATAAATTGGCTCTTACATCTGGTGGCCAAAGTGTTGGAGCTTCAGCTTTAGTATCAGTCCTTTTAGTGAATATTCAGGATTGATTTCCTTTAGGATTGATTGGTTTGATCTCTTTGTAGTCCAAGGGACTCTCAAGAGTCTTGTTGAACACCACAGCTCAAAAGCATCAATACTTTGGTGTTCAGCCCTCTTTATGGTCCAACTCTCACATCCATTCATGACTACTGGAAAAACCATAGCTTTGACCATAGGCACCTTTGTCAACAAAGTAATACTGATTACAAGATAAACAGGGATAAATTATATGTGATAACAGTCAATGACTAAAGAGGTCTTAGGTATAAATATACATATATGTATCTATATGTATCTGATCCTGGAACAATGTGGACTTTCAACTGTGTGGGTCCATTTATCTGTGGATTTTTTTCATTTTATATGTATATATATATATATACACTATGGTACTAAATGATCTGTGACTGGTTTAATCCGTGGATACATGAGTAGAGAGGGCCAGCTATTAGACTTGTTTCTAAGTGGATTTTGACGTTCTTGGTGGGTCCTGGAGTCATGCGAATAACCAGGAGTGACTGTATATGAGGGTGTATATATATGTATAAAACTATATATATACAAAGATATGTATAAATGTAATCTAATAAAATACTTCAGCTTCCATCTCTACTCAAACATTATTCTAGGGCAACACTTCAGGTTTTTTTCAATTATAAAACATAATCACATAGGTCAGCCACTTTGCTTACAGAGGAAAATAACTTGGAAAATTTGCTTGTTTTGGGTAAAATTCTTGTTTCAGGAAATGAATTTTAGGGTTACCTGAGTTGCTTAAATATAGTATTTTTTTTTTTTTTGCTTAAAATGACATCTTTGAGGTTTAGTAACAGAAGTGCTTTTTTTTTTTTTTTTTTTCAAAACAAGATGACACTTTTTTTTTTTTTTTTACCATGCCATTCATAGCTAATGCCATCAGTGAGCTGGGTTCATGTGTTCTTGTGTGTGAAATGCTCTATTTCCCAAGGGTAACGGTGAATCCTAATACATGGTTTCTGTGTTGTGGGTAAAGTCTGCCTTAGCTTTTTTCCACTCTCAGCCATCCAATTTTGTATAATTATAAACACTGCCTAAACCTCTATTACTATGACATGAAATTTCCAGCTTGAAGACAAGATGCATTTATATCGGCATGTTAGCATTATTATCAAAAACAAAAGCAGGTTTAATGTTATTCTTCTTACAGACAAGGAAATAACTCTTCCTTTTCATCCTACTTCATACTCTGTACTAGCATCATCCAGGTTTTTTTTTTTTTTTTTTGTCTTCCAGAAATTCTGCATATTTCTCTGAGTGTTTAGCCATTTTGAGAGAAATAAACATGGAAAACACAGTGAAAGCCCCCTCCTCTTTTGAAAGGTTTTATTTTCCATACTCTCTGCTCAGGTGACTGCTTTAAAAGGCACATCCTCTTTTTCTAGCTCCACATCTCTCAGGACCTACACTTCTATGTAGACTTGGACAGGAAGAGAGAAGGGCTTCTCATGCTTCAGCCACCCTCTGCTGTCACTGGTCAGCCTTGGGACACGAGGTATACCTTTGGGTTTGGGAAAAAGACCCTGTCTAGAGCCTCACCAGCCAGCATAGCGCATTCTGTGCTCTTCAGCAGATGAGTCTCTGTGTGTCATGACCCGTGTGACCCTGTGACCTATGGCTGCTTCCTCAGAGGCAACACAGAGGGGCCTGGGTCTTTGGTGCTTAGGATATAGAGTCAGGACATGAGGATTGGGTTCCTAGGCCAGGTACTTTTAAAATTTTCTTGTTTAGAATCCAGAATTTCCTCAAATTATTTGATGTCAAGCATTTTTCACAGAGCAGCCAATGGCACCATTATTTCATGAACTACAGTTTGGCAAGGCTCATCTAACTTGCAGAGGTACTGTCTTGCAGAATCATATAGAATATTCTGTGATAAACTACAGTGAAGCAGGATATGAAAAGGAATACACACACACACACACACACACACACACACAACTGAGTGAGTCATGCCACTGCACAGAAGAAACAACCCAACATGGTAAACCAACCACAGCTCAATAAAATAAAAAAAATAATGTTTAAGGAAATAAAGCCAAGCTCTATAATTTTACAATGAAAACTCTGAGACTGTGAGGGCTACAGTAGTGCAAGTCACACTCTTATATCTGGTGACTTGGGCTTTGAATCAGGCCTTCTGTGGTTGTTCCACAGTGGAATGGTTAACACTCTGGACTGTGAATCAATTCCTCTGATTTTAGGCCAGGTGCTTTATTTTATTTTTATAAGAATTCTTTAAAAAAAAGAAAAGTTTGTTTATTTGGCTGCAGGATCAGATCTTCATTGCATCCTATAGGAGCTTTTGTTAGGGCTCATGATCTCTCTTGCTGTGGTACAGAATCAGTAGCTCTGTGGCATGTGGAATCTTAGTTCCCCAACCAGGGATCAAACCCTTGTCCCCTTCATTGCAAGGTGGATTCTTCTGCTGGATCTCCAGGGAAGTCTGTAGGTCAGACACTTTAAAGGGTGCACAGCCTTCAACACAACCATATGTAGTAGACACAATTGTCTACATGTGGTATTGATCTTTATATTCACTACATATAGCAAGAGGGGCCAGCTGTTCATAAAAATTAAAAAAAAATAGGAAAAAGAAAACTTGCCCCAAACTGCTGTTAAACAGCAGATTCAAGATCCAGTCGACCTGATACCAGGTTTATAAACTCTTTTTTATTTCTCTGTGGCCTTCCTGAGTCTCACACTGTCTAGAACATGCTGATCTCTTTGGGTATTGCCAGATAGCCTGCCCTGCCATTTGATCACAGTTAACTTTTTAGAGCAAATATAATATATTCGTATCAGTTAATTAGTTACTGCAAGGGAGACAGAGATAGAGAATACTTTCTTTGCCCTCAAGGAGCCATTAGAGATGAATGGATAAAAACAAGAATACCTGGATAAGTTGCCACACAGGGAACTATGAAGCATTTCTTAGAGGAGCAAGGAAATCTTCATGAAAGAAGTGATGCTGAATATAGATCATGAAAATATAGAAAGAATTTTGATAGGAAGAAATGAGGGTCTTAGGATTCCTGGAAGAAGTGAAATTCTGAACAAAGACACATAGTTAGAAGACTTCTGGAAGTTGTCTAGAGATGGTGATTGGTTTATTTTGGATAGGAGATAGGGCAAGCAAGAGGCAAGACTGGAGATGGTTACCTTGGGAACCTGGTGGTTCATTCTATAGGCAAAGGGGAACTATGGACAAGTCTAAGCCAGGACAGTAATGCACTGAGAATGATGCTTTCTGAAAATAACATGGACCATTCTAGGAGAGCAAATATAAGAAAGTGTGTTACTGAACCTGCCACCGCTTGTGGGTGAACAGTCATTTGCTCTCCCAGCATCTTTTCAGAGGGCATATGTGAAATGACTGTGTCTCTGAGAAGCATGTCAGGGAGACAGAAGGGAGAGGAAGGTAGCCCATGGCTTCAGGTAGTGCCTGCAGCATATTGACCAGCTCCTGTGCTGTCTCTGGCTTTAGTGGCTGCATAGAAGTTGCAAGGCTGGAAGTGAGAAGCTTATGAAAAATGGAAAAGGCAAGATGATGAGTAGTAGCCATGAGCAATGGGAGGGACTGGGAGTTACTACTTCAGTGGGTTCCTTGGTCTATAGCACAGCAGCAACTAGATCTATGACCATGGGGACATCACCATTGCTAATGTTGCTCCAGTTGAAAGCAAGGCAAGTACCCTAATCTGGGGTGGCACATAAGACAAACATGGGACAGAATTGGAATTTATATAGAATGGCCATAAAAGACATCCCTGAGAGATGACTCTGAATGAAAGAAGTGAATAAAGGAAAGTAAAGGCAAACCCCCTATTGGCTTTCAGGGAGAGGTTTTTAAAGACAGTGTGAAGGAGAGGGTTGTCGGATATGTGATCAGCTTGTGGAAAATCTTCTGATTGGTTGGTGGTGAACCAAGGAGTCAGGATCATCAAACTTCTGATTCCAACTGATCTGGGGATCTGCATGCTTGTGGGTAGTATGCAGTTATCTTCTACTTGGTGGGGGTTTCAGTATCTGCCAAACAGCTCAAGGAACATGGTTCAGAATATTTTCTATAACCTTAAAGAAGGAACTAAAAGTCTTTAACTTTGTTTAATGGCTAAACCATTATTATTTTGTTTTGTTTGACTGTTTCCTTTTGTTTCTGAATTTTCTCGTTTCTCTGATTAAATTTATTATTTGGAACTTGGAGAATGCCTAGGAGGTTAAAGTTTTCCACAAACTAGAGGCAGGTGCAGGACATGGAGGTGGGGGATTCTGTCTTGGGAAAGCCACATAGAGTCTTAGTTGGTTAAAATATAATCACATTGCAGGTTCAGTTCAGTTCAGTTCAGTCACTCAGTCATGCACAACTCTTTGCAACTCCATGGACTGCAGCATGCCAGGCCTCCCGGTCCATTGCCAACTCCCAGAGTTTACTCAAACTCATGTCCATTGAGTTGTTGATGCCATCCAACCATTTCATCCTCTGTTGTACCCTTCTCCTCCTGCCTTCAATCTTTCCCAGCATCAGGGTCTTTTCCAGTGAGTCAGTTCTTTGCATCAGGTGGCTAAAGTGCTGGAGTTTCAGCTTCAGCATCCGTCCTTCCAATGAATGTTCAGAACTGATTTCCTTTAGGATGGACTGGTTAGGGCAGGTTAGGGCAGGTTAGGGCTTTAATACGAATCAGCAGGGGAGCAGGGGAGAGGAGAGTGGTGGCGGTGATGCCAAACATTTAGTTCCTAACATTTGTTGTCTGTTGTTCAGTCACTAACTCATGCCTGACTCTTTGCCACCCCATGGACCATAGCATGTTGACATTAGACTTCAGTTATTATCTTGTGTGGGCTAAAAGCTAAGAGGTAGTGACTGGGGACTATTGAAATTGGTAATGTTAAGATATGACTGTGGGAATAAATTGAAAAGGTGGGGTTAAAGAGATCTTCAGAAGAGAGGAATTCAAGCAATTGAGAGGCTGGGTTTCTGGAAGGTTGATCAATGTGAGTTTTTATTATAATGGGAAGTATCGAAAAGAATGACAGTAGCCACATAGGAGGTGATTGTAACAGGGAGGCAAAATGTCTGATGAGATGACTCAGTCCTGGGAGTTTCAATAGATGGGAGAGAGAAAGTTCTGGAAATGATGAGGAACAAAGGGGACACTTATTTCAGCTTCAGAGGCCATAGCACACAGAGAGTGGAAGACAAAGAGCCACTGCACCAATGCAAAGGGCTGACTCATTGGAAAAGACCCTGATACTGAGAAAGATTAAAGGCAAAAAGAAGAAGGAAGCAACAGAGGATGAAATGGTTAAATAGCATCTTTGACTCAATGGATGTGAATTTGAGCAAATTCCAGGAGATAATGAAGGAAGGAGAGTGTGGTGTGCCATAGTCCATGGGTTTGCAAAGAGTCAGACACAACTTAGTGACTGAACAACTAACAACGGAAGGCTGGAAGGAAATGAGTGCCTTTAGGGGCAGCCAGGGTTCAGTCATTTTAAGAATGTGATGGGGACTTGGGGGGAAGATGTTGAGGTTAAGGGAAAGGACTGGCTTAGTGCTTCAGGGGTGCAGTAAACGAAAGGTTTCAGGAGATGGAGGGTGGGTGGTAGAATCAGAAAAAGAAGCTTATGGAATCAGATGTGGATTAACCTTTTGGGGATGAAGAATGACCTTGGAGTCCTAGGTCTTTTGTGGTGGCTGAGAAGAAAAGGAATAAGGCACACAGTTAGATTTGTCCAGCTGATCGAAAGTCCAGACTGATGGATATGGGGTGAGGGTGAAGGGAATGAGGGATGCAGAGGCAACTTGACAGAGCGGGAAGAGTTCTGGTCTCCCACTGGAGCTCGGCACAGGCATACCCTTCCTGCTCCTGGATTTGGTTCAGTGGTGGTCTGAGGGTTGGCTTTCTTCTAAGTGCAGGCACTCCCCTGAGTCCTTCATAAGGACTCCTTTCCTCATCTTAAGTGCTTAACAAATGTTGAGTGGTTAAAAGAGCCAAGAGTGAGGACAGTATGGGCAACACCCAAAGCAATTCCAGGACTTAATTCCAAAGAATGGAGTTCAGTTCCACTGGGATCTTAATCCATAGTTTGATTTTTCACAAAGGAAATGGGAAAAGGGCAGTTATAAAATTTATATTTCAAAGTGTAAAAGGAGAAGCCGAATGAATTTTTATGCAAAAAATGTATAGAGCAGAAGCTTGAGATTTTTATAACCAAGTTATAGTTTGTGAGATATACTATTTTTTCCCTAGAGAAGTATATATATATATATATACTTTTTTTTTTTTAACCAAAGCAAGATGAAAAACAACTGTCCTAAAAGAGAGAACTTCTATCCCCATTAGCACAAGCTCTGGAAAAAGGGAGAAATATGGAGAAAGAATAAATTTTGGCAATGCATAGATCTCTATACCTATTAACACCTCATGACAACTCATTAAATGAATGTCTCTTGGTGTTTGGAATTTTTCCAGTCAAATGAAGAGTTTCTTTTGGCTTCATGTGTCTTCTTAGAAGCTAGAAGTTTTCCTAAATTTTTTTTTTTCAGGGCTTTCGCTATCTTTGCAATGAATTTATAACAGCAGAGCATCTGTTAAGGGAAAATTTCTCTTGATGTTCCCAAGAATCAGAGAGCAAATGATGCTCTGAAGACTTCAGTTATGTCCTCAGTTAAGAACAGTGAATGTTGAAGAGTTTGAGGAAAGTTTGTGGATTAAATAGGGCTTTTCCAGGTGGTGCTGGTAGTAAAGACCCTGCCAATACAGGAGACATAAGAGACGTGGGTTCAATCCCTGGGTCAGGAAGATCCCTTGGAGAAGGAAATGGCAACCCATTCCAGTATTCTTGCCTGGAGAATCACATGGACAGAGGAGACTAGGGGGAGGCAGTATGTAGGGTCACCAAGAGTCGGACATTACTGAAGCAACTTAGCACATACGCATGCCTGGGGATTAAATAACCCAGTATGCCTTTTACTTCTCTGCCCCAAACTCTTCCAGAACTTTTTCAAAGTGGTCCAGAGAAGTTAACTAGCTTGTTATGGTCTCAGTCAATTGCAGCTTACACCAATTTCAGGAATGCACTAAGCCTGGAGGCTTGGTCATTATGTACGTACATGAACTTGAGGTCCTTCAAGACTGGGTGGTGGTGTGGGCAGTTAGAAGTCACTGAGCTACAGAGGAGAGATAGATTTATCCTTATACTTTTGTCAGCTGCTCCTGGGAGAGAAAAAGTGGGAGAGTTGGGGTTGTGACATGCCAAGGGAAATTATAAGTTATGGTTGATTTATGGTTCACATACTTTGTGGCTTTTTTTCTATTTAAAGAAGCATATTTGAAAGATGATTTTAAATATATCAAATAACAATCACCTCTATATAAAATAAAATTTGTTGCATTCATAAGTTTGCAAAGTTTACTATAGTTCAGTTCAGTCACTTAGTCATGTCCGACTTTTTGTGACCCCATGAATTGCAGCATGCCAGGCCTCCCTGTCCATCACCAACTCCCGGAGTTCACTCAGACTCACGTCCATCGAGTCGGTGATGCCATCCAGCCATCTCATCCTCTGTCATCCCCTTCTCTTGCCCCCAGTCCCTCCCAGCATCAGAGTCTTTTCCAATGAGTCAACTCTTCACATGAGGTGGCCAAAGTACTGGAGTTTCAGCTTTAGCATCATTCCTTCCAATGAACACCCAGGACTGATCTCCTTTAGAATGGACTGGTTGGATCTCCTTGCAGTCCAAGGGACTCTCAAGAGTCTTCTCCAACACCACAGTTCAAAAGCATCAATTCTTCAGCAGTCAGCTTTCTTCACAGTCCAATTCTCACATCCATACATGACCACAGGAAAAATCATAGCCTTGACTAGACGGACGTTTGTTGGCAAAATAATGTCTCTGCTTTTGAATATGTTTACTATAAGTTTACTATAAATTGGATTGACTGTAAAATAAAAAGAAACATTTTTGAAAAACAGCTAATAAATTTAAAATACGTTTTTGTTTTTGTGTTTTAGTATGAAAAAGTTTTGTATGTTACTTGTTAATTTTGTTTTCTATTTTAAACTCATTTTTGGAACAAATATGCAAAAAAAAACCCAGTGGAGTATATTTGCTATGAAATAACTAATTGGAATAGGAGTATTTACTTAAGCACTAGTGAATAATGATGCCATAGGATTTAGATTGACTACTGTTTTACTGTATATTTTTATTATATTTACTATGAAAACTCATAACTGATTCCCTTTGAATCACATATTTAGCATGTGTGTGCATATATGTATGTACGTACTTGTGTGTATTTCTATTTAGATGTGTATATATATGTGTCTATTTGTGTGTCTGTGTGTATATATATATATATATTCAAAATTTTAAGGATAATTTTAAATCTTGCAAGCTTTTCTAGTACTAATGTCATCCAAACTAATACTAAAATTGATGAAGAATTTGACCTAGAAAGCTGAAACCATTTAGGTTCTAGTTTTAACTTTTCCATGACCTTGAAGAAGGAGAGCAATGATGTGTGCCTCAGATTCATTTCTTCTAGAATATATTGCCATTAATACTATTTTTCAGAATGGGATTAATATCAGCTTCTTTGAGGATAACTGAGAAATATAATTTGCTGACTTAAACAATATTAACAACCTAAAAGTTGAGAGCTACTTTTTATTTGGCAGGAATTTTTAGGACTTCAAGCCCAGGAAGCAGCATCTCAAGTATCCCTGAGAGAACGGTTCTGAGGAGGCAAGGGGAGGAATCAGGTAATGTAGAATTTTGCAACTAAGGGCAAGTAGTCTGAATGTCAAAAGATTATTATTAATTATAAGAAAACCAAACATCTCAAGGAATTTAGTGCTTTTCTATGTATGAGAAGATGCAAAACATTCCTTTGATATACACCCTAGTTATCTGGGGCTAAAATCCTGTTTTGTGTTTTTTTTTTTTTTTTTTACATTCTGAATTTCCTCAAGGCTCATCATATGGAGTGGCTGCAAACTGATGGCTACTAGAGGGCAGATTTTCTTCTCCTTCCTGAGTTTCCTCAGAGCTCACCAGCTCACCATCTTTGGTGGTTTCAATCACTGAAGACTGACATCTTTTTTTTACTGATATGGCAGGGAATATTCCATTTCTCAGATTAATAAGAAAAAGAGAGGTTTCTGAGCAAAAAGGCTGTCATTTTGTGTTCCCAGAAACCTCTTGTATCAGGGCTGAGGTTGTACTGGCACATTATGTGATACTTGAAAATTGATCTGGGAGTACCCTTCCATCACCCTTCTGAATCTCTTGGAGGCTTTTAAAAAAAATCTTGGAGATTTTTAAACACCTGATTTCTTTTGACTATTCCTCCAGGAACTGACAGTGTTAGCCTAGACTGTTGAGCACTTCAACTCTCCAAATGCTTCCTTCCAAGTTTCTCTTATAAATCCTTTCCCATGTGATTAGCCCTGTAACTTGTTTGAGTCACTTCCCAGGAGTTCCTGGGAGGGAAACAGAAGAAAGTAAGCTGTACGTATGGGTGATTAGGAGACTCTGATTTGTCATGCTGTCTTCTGTTTGAACTTTCCAATTATTATTGGGATGTCATCTGTGCCTCCATTATAACCAGCAGCACAAGCATCCTGTGAAACATTAAAGAGTTTGAAGGCATGGATTGTTAAACATAAACTTTCCATCTATCTGGAATAGTAAGGTTAATTAACAAGGTGTAGTGACATTAATTGTTAACTATAGATGTCTTGAATAAATATATATATATAGTTACAACCTAAAAGTTGAGAGTTATGTTTTATTCAGTGGGAAGTTTTAGGACTTCAAGCCTGGGAGTTAGCATCTCAGGTAGCCTTGAGAGAACTGCTCTGAGAAGGTGGGGAGAGGAGTCAGGTTATGCAGAAGTTTGCAACAAAAGGCAGGTGGTTTGAACATCAAAATTATTTTGGGGAATGAAAGAAAACCAGCTACCTCAAGTTAAGGAGTTTAGCACTTTCCTATATATGGGAAGATGCAAAAGTCTGGGCTCATTGAAATCACTCCTTTTTATATACATCTCAGCTATGTGGGGCCAGTGTCCTGCAGTTTTTCATATCCTGAGTTCTTCAGGTCTCCCTGTAGGGAGTGGCTCTAGCCTGATGGCTGCTGGATCACACAGGCACTCTTCTGGGATTGCTGATGACTGTGACCTCTTTGTTTACTGATATGACAGGAAACATTCCATTTCTCAGATGCATTTGTGAAAAGGATGTGACAGTCACTATGTTAGACTTGTTCATATACATTTGTTCATACATCATCCATCGTTGGATGCTGTCAGGGAGGGAACATCTTACAAGTGTTGAATCTGAACTTTAGAGATATTAAGTAACTTACTTAGTGTCACTCACAATGAAAATAGAAAAAGAAGTATACTACAACCACTCTGTATGACTAGACTCCTTTTCTTTTAACTGATGAGAAATTTACTGGTAAAATTTCTGGAGCAAACAAAATTTCCTTTTGTAGGGGAGCAAAATTTGCCACACCAAAATGTCTCTTGAGTATGCACATAATTTCAAGCTGAAAACAAGGCCGAAAGACTAGGAAGAAACTTTGGACTTCTATTTAACTTTCTAAAACAATTTAAATAGAGGGCCTAGTCCCAGACTAGAGTCATCAACAGAGATATCTGCAAAGAATATAGGCTGAGTGTGGCGGGGAAACTCAGCAGGGCATAGAGATCAGCACCCACTCTGTGTCCCACCATCTCTGAAGGTCCAAACAAATACTTGCATTTCCATCTCAGTTCAAATTACCATCCTTTCCTTTAATATCCCAAACCAGGACTCCCAACATTCTCTTTTATCTTTAGCTGAAGATGGTAAAGTAAGGGTTTCAGCCATTTTGACAAGTTACTGTTTCCTTGGTCTCTCCCATGTATACATGTTATTAAACTTTGACTTTCTCCTGTTAGTCTATTTCTTGTCAGTTAAAATCTTAGACCAACCAGAAGAACCTAGAGATGCAGAGGGAAATTTCTTCCTCCCTGACAGTTTTCATGGAAATACTAATTAATTTTTAAGGATGATACTAACTTAAGAATCCCAAGTGGCAAGGTGCTTCTGTCCAAGGCAACTTAATTTTTAGAATAATGGAAAAAATTATACAATCTTAGTCTCCCATAGCAGTAGCCAGTTCCTCAGTTTTTTAGATTACTACACCAGAAACTAGTCTCAGCTGAGACCAAACACTTGCTTCAGAATGAAAAGTTGTAAGAACAGCAGCAGACAGCTATGTAACTCTTTGATAGAATCATATTCTCTGCTAGTAAGCATAACTTGGAAGGAAAGTTATGACCAACCTGAATAGCATACTCAAAAGCAGAGACATTACTTTGCCAACAAACGTCCGTCTAGTCAAGGCTATGGTTTTTCCAGTGGTCATATATGGATGTGAGTGTTGGACTGTGAAGAAGGCTGAGCGCCAAAGAAATGATGCTTTTGAACTGTGGTGTTGAGAAGACTCTTGAGAGTCCCTTGGACTGCAAGGAGATCCAACCAGTCCATTCTAAAGGAGATCAGTCCTGGGTGTTCTTTGGAAGGAATGATGCTAAAGCTGAAACTCCAGTACTTTGGCCACCTCATGTGAAGAGTTGACTCATTGGAAAAGACTCTGATGCTGGGAGGGATTGGGGGCAGGAGGAGAAGGGGATGACAGAGGATGAGATGGCTGGATGGCATCACTGACTCGATGGACATGAGTCTGAGTGAACTCTGGGAGTTGGTGATGGACAGGGAGCCCTGGCGTGCTGCGATTCACGGGGTCGCAAAAAGTCGGACACGACTGAGAAACTGATCTGATCTGATCGGAAGCATAACTTTTTGTGTGTGAATGTGTGCTTAGTCATGTCTAACTCTTTGTGACCTGATTATTTTTTTTTAAAGTGTGAGGCACATAGATACAAAAATCCTCAACAAAATTCTAGCAAAACAAATTCAACAACACATTAAAAAGCTCATATACCATGATCAAGTTAGGTTTATTCCAGGGATGCAAGGACTCTTCCATATACATAAATCAATCAATGTGATACAACATATTAACAAATTGAAAGATAAAAACCATATGATCATCTCAATAGATGCAGAAAAAGCCTTTGACAAAATTCGGCACCCATTTACGATAAAAAAAAATGTTTCAAAAAATGGGCATAGAAGGAACCTACTTCAACATAGTAAAGGCAATATATGAAAAGCCCACAGAAAACATTATTCTCTTTTTTTAAAATTTTATTTTAAACTTTACAATATTGTATTGGTTTTGCCAAATATCGAAATGAATCCACCACAGGTATACATGTGTTCCCCATCCTGAACCCTCCTCCCTCCTCCCTCCCCATACCATCCCTCTGGGTCATCCCAGTGCACCAGCCCCAAGCATCCAGTATCGTGCATCGAACCTGGACTGGTGACTCATTCCATATATGATATTATATGTATTTCAATGCCATTCTCCCAAATCATCTCACCCTCTCCCTCTCCCACAGAGTCCAAAAAGACTGTTCTATACATCACTGTCTCTTTTGCTGTCTCGTATACAGGGTTATTGTTACCATCTTTCTAAATTCCATATATATGCGTTAGTATACTGTATTGGTGTTTTTCTTTCTGGCTTACTTCACTCTGTACAATAGGCTCCAGTTTCATCCACCTCATTAGAACTGGTTCAAATGTATTCTTTTTAATGGCTGAGTCATATTCCATTGTGTGTATGTACCACAGCTTTCTTATCCATTCATCTGCTGATGGACATCTAGGTTGCTTCCATGTCCTGGCTATTATAAACAGTGCTGTGATGAACATTGGGATACATGTGTCTCTTTCCCTTCTGGTTTCCTCAGTGTGTATGCCCAGTAGTGGGATTGCTGGGTCATAAGGCAGTTCTATTTCCAGTTTTTTAAGGAATCTCCACACTGTTCTCCATAGAGAAAACATTATTCTCAATGGTGAAAAACTAAAAGCATTCCCTCTAAGATCAGGAACAAGACAGAGGTGTCCACTCTTACCACTATTATTCAATATAGTTTTGGAAGTCCTAGCTATAGTCATCAGAGAAGAAAAAGAAATAAAAGGAATGCAGATAGGAAAAGAAGAAATAAAACTCTCACTGTTTGCAGATGACATGATACTATACATATAAAACCCAAAAGAAACTATCAGTAAATTACTAAATCTTATCAGTGAATTCAGCAAAGTTGCAGGATACAAGGTCAACACACAGAAACCACTCGCATTCCTATATCAGGTTAGTTAAGTTCAATCACTCAGTCGTGTCTGACTCTTTGTGACCTCATGAACCACAGCACCTCAGACCTCCCTGTCCATCACTAACTCCGGAGCCCACCCAAACCCATGTCCACTGAGTCAGTGATGCCACCCAACTATCTCATCCTCTGTTGTCCCCTTCTCCTTCAATCTTTCCCAGCATAAGGGTCTTTTCAAATGAGTCAGCACTTCGCATCAGGTGGCCAAAGTATTGGAGTTTCAGCTTCAACATCAGTCCTTCCAATGAACACCCAGGACTGATCTCCTTTAGGATGGACTGGTTGGATCTCTTCACAGTCCAAGGGACTCTCACTAAAAATGAAATATCAGAAAGATAAATTAAGGAACCAATCCCACTCACCATTGCAAAAAAAAAAAAAAAAAGAATAAAATATCCAGGAATAAACCTACCTAAGGATACAGCAGAACTATATACAGAATTTAACTTATATGCATAATACATCATGAGAAACGCTGGACTGGAAGAAACACAAGCTGGAATCAGAATTTCTGGGAGAAATATCAATAACCTCAGATATGTAGATGACACCACCCTTATGGCAGAAAGTGAAGAGGAACTAAAAAACCGCTTGATGAAAGTGAAAGTGGAGAGTGAAAAAGTTGGCTTAAAGCTCAACATTCAGAAAATGAAGATCATGGCATCCGGTCCCAACACTTCATGGGAAATACATGGGGAAACAGTGGAAACAGTGTCAGACTTTATTTTTCTGGGTGCCAAAATCACTGCAGATGGTAACTGCAGCCATGAAATTAAAAGACGCTTACTCCTTGGAAGGAAAGTTATGACCAACATAGATAGCATATTCAAAAGCAGAGACATTATTTTGCCAACAAAGGTTCATCTAGTCAAGGCTATGGTTTTTCCTGTGGTCATGTATGGATGTGAGAACTGGACTGTGAAGAAAGCTGAGCACCGAAGAATTGATGCTTTTGAACTGTGGTGTTGGAGAAGACTCTTGAGAGTCCCTTGGACTGCAAGGAGATCCAACCAGTCCATTCTGAAGGAGATGAGCCCTGGGATTTCTTTGGAAGGAATGATGCTAAAGCTGAAACTCCAGTACTTTGGCTACCTCATGCGAAGAGTTGACTCATTGGAAAGGACTCTGATGCTGGGAGGGATTGGGGGCAGGAGGAGAAGGGGACGACAGAGGATGAGATGGCTGGATGGCATCACTGACTTGATGGACATGTGTCTCAGTGAACTCTGGGAGTTGGTGATGGACAGGGAGCCCTGGCGTGCTGCAACTCATGGGGTCGCAAAGAGTCGGACATGACTGAGCAACTGATCTGATCTGATCTGATCTGATGAAAGAAATCAAAGATTACATAAACAGATGGAGAGATATTCTATGTTCCTGGGTAAGAAGAATAAATATGAAAATGTCTATACTACCAAAAGCAATCTACAGATTCAATGCAATCCCTATCTGTGGCATTTTTCACAGAAGCAGAACAAAATATTGCACAGTTAACATGGAAACAAAAAAGACCCTGAAAAGCCAAAGCAGTCTTGAGAAAGAAAAATGGAGCTTGAGGAATCAGCCTTCCTGACTTAAGACTATACTACAAAGCTACAGTCATCAAGACAGATTGGTACTGGCACAAAAACAGAAATATAGACCAATGGAACAAGATAGAGAACCCAAAGATAACCCATGCACCTATGGATACCTTATTTTTTACAAAGGAGACAAGAATATACAATGAGGCAAAGAGAGCCTCTTTAGTAAGTGGTGCTGGGAAAACTGGACAGCTACATACAAAAGAATGAAATCAGAAGACTTCCTAATGCCAAACACAAAGATAAATTCAAAATGGATTAAAGCCCTAAATGTAAGGTCAAAAACTATAAAACTCTTAGAGGAAAACATAGGCGGAACGCTTGATGATACAAAGCAAAGTAAGATTTTCTATGACCCACCTCCTAGAGTAATGGAAATAAAAACAAAAATAAACAAATGGAACCTAATTAAACTTAAAAGCTTTTGCACAGCAAAGGAAACTACAAACAGGGTGAAAAGACAACCCTCAGAATTGGAGGAAATAATAGCAAAGGAAACAATAATAGCAAAGGAAACAACTGACAAATAATTAATTTTCAAAATATATAAGCAGCTCATACAACTCAATACCAGAAAAGCGAACAACCCAATCAAAAAGTGGGAAAAAGACCTAAAAAGATATTTCTCCAAAGAAGACAAACCAATGGCTAACAAACACATGAAAAGATGCTCAATACCACTCATTATTAGAGAAATGCAAATCAAAACTACAATGAGATATCACCCCACACTGGTCAGAATGGCCATCATCAAAAGTCTGCAAACAATAAATGCTGAAGAGAGTGTGGAGAAAAGGGAACAGTCTTGCATTGCTGGTGGGAATGTAAATTGATACAGCCACTATAGAAGATGGTATGGAAATTCCTTAAAAAGCTAGGGATAGAACCACCATATGACACAGCAATCCTACTCCTAGGCATATACCCTGAGGAAACCAAAATTGAAAAAGGCACATGTACCCCAATGTCCACTATGGCACTATTTACAATACCTAGAACATGGAAGCAACCTAGATGTCAATCAACAGATGAATGTATAAAGAAGCAGTGGTACATACATATAATGGAGTACTACTCAGCCATAAAAAGGAACACGTTTAAATCAGTTCTAATGAGGTGGACGAACCTAGAGTCTATTATATGGAGTGAAGTAAGGCAGAAAGAGAAATATAAATATTGTATATTGACACACATATATGGAATCTAAACAGATGACACTGATGAATTTATTTTCAGGGCAGCAATGGAGAAACAGACCTGCGGACATGGGGGGAGGGGGGACAGAGAAGGTGAGAGGTATGGACAGAGTAACACGGAAATTTACAGTACCGTATGTAAAACAGATAGCCAATGGAAATTTGCTGTGTGACTCAGGGAGCTCAAACAGGGGCTCTGTGACAGGCTGAAGGGTGGGATGGGGAGGCAGATGGGAGGGAGTTTCAGGAGGGAGGGGACATGTGTGCACCTATGGCTGATTCTTTTTGATGTATGACAGAAAACCACAAAATTCTGTAAAGCAATTATCCTTCAATTAAGAAATTAAAAAAAATCAAATGCAATGAAACATACCTAAAGACATTAACAAATATATGCAGACTATAGAGAAACCATTGTTTTATAATTATTTATTGGCTGATATTTTTAAGGACCTGTCATGAATGCAGTGGATTATTCCAAAACGAAAGAGGGATCCTAAAAAGTGAGAAATAAAGTCATTGCTTTTCTAGTCTTGAAAAAACCCACCAAACTTTATTGAGTTATAATTGATATACAAAAAGCTACATGTACTTAATGGAAACAATTTAATGAGCAAAGACTTATGCATATACCCATGATATCACTATTATCAAGGTAATGAATATACCTCTAAAAAAAAGTATGAGGCACAAAACAATATTTCAATAATCAGAAGGACCTTAGGACCTTTACTCTTTACAAATGTTTTGACAATTCTAAATAAGGTATGTTGTGAGACTCCAGTAATGGTTTTATTTTTACCCCTGAGCTGTCCCTCAGAATTCTAGTATCTTTCATAGTGCCATGTCATATTTAAGATATAGAGCATTTGCCCATGATTAAATCTACTACCTTTATTTAGAAAATGTCTTCTGTTTCACTAGTACATGCCTGTGTCACTCACATCTACTTAAAAAAATGGTATATTTTCATGAGAAAATATTTACTGCAAGTAATTTGAAGTTCATTTAACAGATGTTAATATATTTAGAAATACAGCTCTCATAAATTGACCTTGACACTTTAACTCTGACAGTTTAAAGGTTCCACATGCAGTAATATGATATCATTGGAGGCCAGGAATGCCTGATATTTTTTCTGCTTTTAGGTATTGCACCCCAATTTTTCTATATCACATGCATTTTCAGCTTTAGAATACAACTTGATCTGTGTAATGTTTGTTTTTACTCCCTAGTCTTGAATTTGAGTAATTTGTACCCCTGAGGCAGTTTATGCAACTCTGATTGTTCCATAATTAGGGTTTATTGTCAGAGTTGGACAGCACATTATTTGCCATCACATCCTAGTATAGAAACAATACTTCCATAGTAACTAACTGAAACAATAATTAACTGTTTAATTATTGTTTGGGAAAACATATCATAATTCTTTAGTCAAGAAATAAGCTAGTATTAAAATACTGCAGTTATATTAAAAATGAATCTGTTACAGAAAATTATATAGAAAGGCAAACATGTTTAAAATGCACTGCTATTGCAAATTGTATTTTAATTGATGGCTGCTTTATCCAATTTAATTTTTTTTCATTTTCCTCCTCAGTTTGAAGGTATAAGCTCACTTGACTTTTCGTAATTCTGATCAAATCCTTCTGCATGTCTGAATAATAGTTCAGTGTGCCAAATCCCTTCACTCATGGAGAAAAATGTCATTTTCCTGATTACACGTTATTCTTAGCAAGGTTTCTCTTTTTTTTTTCCCTTCAAGTTCCTTGCTTGCAACTCTTTTATTCTTGCCAAGTCACACAGGAAAAAGAGAAAAATAATTCTACCACATAAGGCCAATTATTTTGCTATATGAATGACCTAATGCTGGCTTTCTTTTCCATTACTATTGTCTTGTTTTCCTTTTTGTTTTCTTTTCTCTACTCTATTCTTTCTTTTCAGATATAAATTACTTGCCCCTCACACACAAGAAATTAAAATTTTTTTATTTATTGTTTTCAATTACAACGTATTTGACATATAACATCGTGCAAATTTAAAGTGCACAACATTTTAATTTGATACATTTGTGTGTTGTAAGATGACTGCCACTGTAATAATTGGCAAATAAGCTCTAGAGATCTAGCACATCAGAACCTTGACCCATTTGAGTCCCATCAGAAACTTAAGTTGTTCAAACAGACCCAGATACCCCTGTTCTAAATGGAATGGTTGTTATTGTTTCTTCCCCCAAATCTAATTTGATTATTGTGAGACTTCGTTTGAATAAAGTGTATCCAAAATAATAATCCTCAAGTCATACGAAAATTCTCTCTCCACAAGAAAGCCCAAATTATGACTGTGACAGTGAAATTCACTCAGTTGTGTCCAACAATTTGTGACCCCATGGACTGTAGCCTGCCTGCCAAGCTCCTCTATCCACAGAATTCTCTAAATAAGAATACTGGAGTGGGTAGCCATTCCCTTCTCCAGGGATTGAATCCTTGTCTCCTCATTGCAGGCAGATTCTTTATGGACAATATTTATCTCGAGTGAAGAATTCAAATGAAGTCCATCTCTGACTTGGAGAACATTTTAGGATCAGGCAGAAGATGCATCACCCTGAAAATGTAGGGTTTGCCCTTCATCACCCAAAAGTGAAGGGAAAAAGGGAAAGTACTAATATTAATGGAAGTTCATGTGCTCAATACACAGTGAGGTCAAACAAACTGAAAGTCAGAGTTTGGAGCAAAGAAATATTTATTGCAGGGCCATGCAAGGAGACAAGGTGGTTTGTGCCCTAAAAAGCTTTGAGCTCCCTGAAGGGTTTTGGCAAAGCATTTTAAAAGCCACATGAGGGAGGAGGCATCACAAGGTACTTGATCAGATCATTCGTGATTCTCTGATTGGCTGATGATGAGGGAACAGGGTGGTGGCACAGGGGTTATGGTGGTGGCAGGAGGGAACAGGTGGTGGCACTATCAGTCCTGAGGCTCCAGGGCCAGGGGCTATGTGCTTATTGTCCTCAAGTATCTTACCTTTGTTGGAGAGTTTTCACATCTGCTTCCCTGGTGGCTCAGATGGTAAAGTGTCTGCCTGCAATGAGGGAGACCCGGGTTCAATCCCTGGGTTGGGAAGATCCCCTGGAGAAGGAAATGGCAACCCACTCCAGTACTCTTGCCTGGAAAATTCCATGGACTGAAGAGCCTGGTGGGCTACAGTCCAGGGGGTCACAAAGAGTTGGACACAACTGAGCAACTTCACTTTCACTTTCTTTCACATCTGCAAAACAACTCAGGAAATGTGCATCAATATCTAGGCACCTCAGAGAGGCTCTAAAAGCAGAGGATGGGGTGGGAAGCGGGGAAGACCCCATAGAGTCCTTCTTAGTTACTCTAAATGGAAATTATTTCTTGCTTGAAATGTCCCAGAGCATAACTAGGTAATGCGAAACTCTGTTTGCAATTTCATCTCATAATTAAAAGTCTGAAGAATAAAAGTCTAGCAAACATATTAGTATGTACTGAAATTCAATAGGATGAGCTAGAGGAAGTGGATAGGAAATGTGAAGGGAATTAAGGAGGAGAAGAAAAAACAGATCATGCCTAATGTCAGTTTTGAATGGAGAATGTGATACAATCATCAGATGAGACATTGTCAGAAGCTACAACTTATAAGTCATAACTCTCATGGCAACAAATTGTTGAATATTATTGTGATTTTTTTTTTAGTGTAAGTCATTCTTAATACTCTAAAGTCATATGCTCTAGTTGGAAAAGTCTCTAATATACAGAAAATGATTAGACGCACCCTTCATTAAGGTATTTAATCTTCTTACCATATGCCTTCCTGCTTATAAAATAGGGTTGATGATAGATAGCTAACTGTTCTTTAGGGGACAATGCTCATAATGACTTTCTTTAGCCCTGAATTCTTCTATGTTGTACTTCATTTGATAGGGAGCAGCTGATGTTAGGTGAACCTGTAAAATGCAATACTAATTATGAACATCACAGTTAGTTCTGTGCCTACACACAATAGGTACTCAGAAATATTTACCAAATAAAAAAAAAAACCAAAATTTTGATATAAAAAAACACCTGCTGCTGCTGCTGCTGCTGCTAAGTCGCTTCAGTCATGTCCAACTCTGTTCGACCCCATAGACGGCAGCCCACCAGGTTCCCCCATCCCTGGGATTCTCCAGGCAGGAACAGTGGAGTGGGTTGCCATTTCCTTCTCCAATGCATGAAAGTGAAAAGTGAAAGTGAAGCCGCTCAGTCGTGTCCGACTCTTAGCGACCCTATGGACTGCAGCCTATGAAGCCCCTCCCATGGGATTTTCCAGGCAAGAGTACTGGAGTGGGTTGCCATTACCTTCTCCCGACTATGCTCATTAGTATTGCCTGTACTTATAAGCAACAATGAGATAATTTAATCATTGTGTTAAATGAATACAAATGTTCATAAGTAAGTACAATTTTGTACTGTTTATTTAATACATGTTTGTTTATCTAGTATAACTTTAACTTTTATTTTTTACTAAATGTCACAAAAGTAGTCTCAGTTTACCAAGGAAGAGGACGTTTCCATAGGTATACAAAGGACCTGGTTTCCCTAGCAACTAAAAACTCACAATTGCATCATTCCTTCAATTCAGCTCACACATTTGCACAGTTTTATTTTATTTTTTTAAGTGAAAATGCAGTTTTAAAATAATGGGTGCCAAAAATGGATAACAGCACACATCAGAAAACATTTACATAGATAGTTGGGGTGTTATTACATTTTTATTCCATGTTCTCAAACAGATGATTTGACTACTTAATGGTTAAATAGCACTGATCTCTAATCATTTGTAGTAGAATTATAAATTTTAAAAAACTTCCCATGATGCTAGAATTTGGTTAATTAGTAAGACAGTATTATTCTTCTGATCAATAAAATAACCATTGTAACTGTTTAAAATACATAATTAACTGAGTGCATATATATGTGTGTATAGTATTTACATTGAATTGAAAACACTACTAGTAGTGTTAGAATTTCAAGATTTCCTGTCTTTGGAAAAAGCAATTAGAAACTAGCTAGGTGATGGTGGCACTTTCTTACAACATAAAAAATAATTCGAATGCTTCTGTTTCAGTTCAGTTCAGTCACTCAGTCGTGTCCAACTCTTGGCGATACCATGAACTGCAGCACACTAGGCTTCCCTATCACCAACTCCCGGAGTCCACCCAAACCCATGTCCATTGAGTCGGTGATGCCATCCAACCATCTCATCCTCTGTCAGCCCCTTCTCCTCCTGCCCTAAATCTTTCCCAGCATCAGGGTCTTTTCATTTTTTTTTTTAAATTTTATTTTATTTTTAAACTTTACATAATTGTATTAGTTTTGCCAAATATCAAAATGAATCCACCACAGGTATACATGTGTTCCCCATCCTGAACCCTCCTCCCTCCTCCCTCCCCATAGCATCCCTCTGGGTCGTCCCAGTGCACCAGCTCCAAGCATACAGTATCGTGCATTGAACCTGGACTGGCAACTCGTTTCTTACATGACATTTTACATGTTTCAATGTCATTCTCCCAAATCTTCCCACCCTCTCCCTCTACCACAGAGTCCATAAGACTGTTGTATACATCAGTGTCTCTTTTGCTGTCTCGTACACCGGGCCATTGTTACCATTTTTCTAAATTCCATATATATGCGTTAGTATACTGTATTGGTGTTTTTCTTTCTGGTTTACTTCACTCTGTATAATAGGCTCCAGTTTCATCCACCTCATTAGAACTGATTCAAATGTATTCTTTTTAATGGCTGAGTAATACTCCATTGTGTATATGTACCACAGCTCTCTTATCCATTCATCTTCTGATGGACATCTAGGTTGCTTCCATGTCCTGGCTATTATAAACAGTGTTGCGATGAACATTGGAGTACACGTGTCTCTTTCCCTTCTGGTTTCCTCAGTGTGTATGCCCAGCAGTGGGATTGCTGGATCATAAGGCAGTTCTATTTCCAGTTTTTTAAGGAATCTCCACACTGTTCTCCATAGTGGCTGTACTAGTTTGCCTTCCCACCAACAGTGTAAGAGGGTTCCCTTTTATCCACACCCTCTCCAGCATTTATTACTTGTAGACTTTTGGATCGCAGCCATTCTGACTGGTGTGAAATGGTACCTCATAGTGGTTTTGATCTGCATTTCTCTGATAATGAGTGATGTTGAGCATCTTTTCATGTGTTTGTTAGCCATCTGTATGTCTTCTTTGGAGAAATGTCTATTTAGTTCTTTGGCCCATTTTTTGATTGGGTCGTTTATTTTTCTGGAGTTGAGCTGTAGGAGTTGCTTGTATATTTTTGAGATTAGTTGTTTGTCAGTTGCTTCATTTGCTATTATTTTCTCCCATTCTGAAGGCTGTCTTTTCACCTTGCTAATAGTTTCCTTTGATGTGCAGAAGCTTTTAAGATTAATTAGGTCATACACCATAACCAAGTGTGCTTTATCCCAGGGATGCAAGGATTCTTCAATATCCGTAAATCAATCAATGTAATACACCACATTAACAAATTGAAAAATAAAAACCATATGATTATCTCAATAGATGCAGAGAAAGCCTTTGACAAAATTCAACATCCATTTATGATAAGAACTCTCCAGAAAGCAGGAATAGGAGGAACATACCTCAACATAATAAAAGCTATATATGACAAACCCACAGCAAACATTATCCTCAATGGTGAAAAATTGAAAGCATTTCCTCTAAAGTCAGGAACAAGACAAGGGTGCCCACTTTCACCATTACTATTCAACATAGTTTTGGAAGTTTTGGCCACAGCAATCAGAGCAGAAAAAGAAATAAAAGGAATCCAAATTGGAAAAGAAGAAGTAAAACTCTCACTATTTGCAGATGACATGATCCTCTACATAGAAAACCCTAAAGACTCCAGCAGAAAATTACTAGAAATAATCAATGACTATAGTAAAGTTGCAGGATATAAAATCAACACACAGATATCCCTTGCATTCCTATACACTAATAATGAGAAAACAGAAAGAGAAATTAAGGAAACAATTCCATTCACCATTGCAATGGAAAGAATAAAATACTTAGGAATATATCTACCTAAAGAAACTAAAGACCTATATACAGAAAACTATAAAACACTGGTGAAAGAAATCAAAGAGGACACTAATAGATGAAGAAATATACCACGTTCATGGATTGGAAGAATCAATATAGTGAAAATGAGTATACTACCCAAAGCAATTTATAGATTCAATGCAATCCCTATCAAGCTACCAACAGTATTCTTCACAGAGCTAGAACAAATAATTTCACAATTTGTATGGAAATACAAAAAACCTCAAATAGCCAAAGTGATCTTGAGAAAGAAAAATGGAACTGGAGGAATCAACCTACCTGACTTCAGGCTCTACTACAAAGCCACAGTTATCAAGACAGTATGGTACTGGCACAAAGACAGAAATATAGATCAATGGAACAAAATAGAAAGCCCAGAGATAAATCCATGCACATATGGACACCTTATCTTTGACAAAGGAGGCAAGAATATACAATGGATTAAAGACAATCTCTTTAACAAGTGGTGCTGGGAAATCTGGTCAACCACTTGTAAAAGAATGAAACTAGAACACTTTCTAACACCATACACAAAAGTAAACTCAAAATGGATTAAAGATCTAAACGTAAGACCAGAAACTATAAAACTCCTAGAGGAGAACATAGGCAAAACACTCTCTGACATACATCACAGCAGGATCCTCTATGACCCACCTCCCAGAATATTGGAAATAAAAGCAAAAATAAACAAATGGGACCTAATTAACCTCAGGGTCTTTTCAAATGAGTCAGCTCTTCACGTCAGGTGGCCAAAGTGTTGGAGTTTCAGCTTCAACATCAGTCCTTCCAATGAACACCCAAGACTGATCTCCTTTAGGATGGACTGGTTAGATCTCCTTGCAGTCCAAGGGACTCTCAAGAGTCTGCTCCAATACCACAGTTCAAAAGCATCAGTTCTTCGGTGCTCAGCTTTCTTTATAGTCCAACTCGCATATCCATACATGACCACTGGGAAAGCCATAGCCTTGACTAGATGGACCTTTGTTGACAAAGACATGTCTCTGCTTTTGAATATGCTATCTAGGTTGGTGATAACCTTCCTTCCAAGGAGTAAGCGTCTTTTAATTTCATGGCTGCAATCACCATCTGTAGTGATTTTGGAGCCCAGAAAAATAAAGTCAGCCACTGTTTCCACATCTATTTCCCATGAAATGATGGGACCAGATGCCATGATCTTCGTTTTCTGAATGTTGAGCTTTAAGCCAACTTTTTCCACTCTCCTCTTTCACTTACTTCAAGAGGCTCTTTAGTTCTTCTTCACTTTCTCCCATAAGGGTGGTGTCATCTGCATATCTGAGGTTATTGATATTTCTCCCGGCAATCTTGATTCCAGCTTGTGCTTCTTCCAGTCTAGAGTTTCTCATGATGTACTCAGCATAAAAGTTAAATAAGCAGGGTGACAATATACAGCCTTGACGTACTCCCTTTCATATTTGGAACCAGTCTGTTGTTCCATGTCCAGTTCTAACTGTTGCTTTTTGACCTGTGTACAGGTTTCTCAAGAGGCAGGTCAGGTGGTCTGGTATGCCCATCTCTTTCAGAATTTTCCACAGTTTATTGTGATCCACAAGTCAAAGGCTTTGGCATAGTCAGTAAAGCAGAAATAGATATTTTTCTGGAACTCTCTTGATTTTTTGATGATCCAGCAGATGTTGTCAATTTGATCCCTGCTTCCTCTGCCTTTTCTAAAACTAGCTTGAACATCTGGAGTTTCACGGTTCATGTATTGCTGAAGCCAGGCTTGGAGAATTTTAAGCATCACTTTACTAGCGTGTGAGATGAGTGCAATTGTGTGGTAGTTTGAGCATTCTTTGGCATTGCCTTTCTTTGGAATTGGAATGAAAACTGACCTTTTCCAGTCCTGTGGCCACTGCTGAGTTTTCTAAATTTGCTGGCATATTGAGTGCAACACTTTTACATCATCATCTTTCAGGATTTGAAATAGCTCAACTGGAATTCCATCACTTCCACTAGCTTCGTTCATAGTGATGCTTTCTAAGGCCTGCTTGACTTCACATTCCAGGATGTCTGGCTCTAGGTGAGTGATCACACCATTGTGATTATCTGGGTGGTGAAGATCTTTTTTTGTATAGTTCTTCTGTGTATTCTTGCCACCTCTTCTTAATAACTTCTGACTCTGTTTGATACCTATTATTTCTGTCCTTTATTCAGCCCATCTTTGCATGAAATGTTCCCTTGGTATCTCTAGTTTTCTTGAAGAGATCTCTAGTCTTTCCCATTCTATTGTTTTCCTCTATTTCTTCATCTGAGGTCAGGGGCAGCAGCCGACAGGATCTACCCCACGTGCGAGGTAAGGAGCAGCAACTGGGCTTTGCTGGAGCAGCCATGAAGAGATACCCCACATCCACGGTAAGAGAAACCCAAGTAAGAATGTAGGCACTGAGAGAGGGCATCAGAGGGCAGACAGACTGAAACCAGTTACAGACAACTAGCCAATCTGATCACATGGACCACAGCCTTGTCTAACTCAATGAAACTAAGCCATGCTTTGCGGGCCACACAAGACAGATGGGTCATAGTGGAGAGGTCTGACAGAATATGGTTCACTGGAGAAGGGAATGGCAAACTACTTCAGTATTCTTGCTTTGAGAACCCCATGAACAGTATGAAAAGGCAAAAGATAGGATACTGAAAGATGAACTCCCCAGGTCAGTAGGTGCCCAATATGCTACTGGAGATCAGTGGAGAAACAACTCCAGAAAAAATGAAGGGATGGAACCAAAGCAAAAACAATACCCAGTTGTGGATGTGACTGGTGATAGAAGCAAGGTCCGATGCTGTAAAGAGCAATATTGCATAGGAACCTGGAATGTAAGGTCCATGAATCAAGGCAAATTGGAAGTGGTCAAACAGGAGATGGCAAGAGTGAATGTCGACATTCTAGGAATCAGTGAACTAAGATGTACTGGAATGGGTGAATTTAACTCAGATGACCATTATAACTACTATTGTGAGCAGAAATCCCTTAGAAGAAATAGAGTAGCCATCATAATCAACAAAAGAGTCTGAAATGCAGTACTTGGATGCAATTTCAAAAATGACAGAATGATCTCTGTTCGTTTCCAAGGCAAACCATTCAATATCACAGTAATTCAAGTCTATGCCCTGACCAGTAATGCTGAAGAAGCTGAAGTTGAACAGCTCTATGGTGACCTACAAGACCTTCTGGAACTTAAATCCCCCAAAATGTCCTTTTCATTATAGGGGACTGGAATGCAAAAGTAGGAAGTCAAGAAACACCAGGAATAACAGTCAAATTTGGCCTTGGAATATGGAATGCAGCAGGGCAAAGGCTAGTAGAGTTCTGCCAAGAGAATGCACTGGTCATAGCAAACACCCTCTTCCAACAACACAAGAGAAGACTCTACACATGGACATCACCAGATGGTCAACACCGAAATCAGATTGATTATATTCTTTGCAGCCAAAGATGGAGAAGCTCTATACAGTCAGCAAAAACAAGACCAAGAGCTGACTGTGGCTCATATCGTGAACTCCTTATTACCAAATTCAGACTTAAATTGAAGAAAGTAGGGAAAACCACTAGACCATTCAGGTATGACCTAAATCAAATCCCTTATGATTATACAGTGGAAGTGAGAAATAGATTTAAGGGCCTAGATCTGATAGATAGAGTGCCTGATGAACTGTGGAATGAGGTTCCTGACATTGTACAGGAGACAGGGATCAAGACCATCCCCAGGGAAAAGAAATGCAAAAAAGCAAAATGGCTGTCTGGGGAGGCCTTACAAATAGCTGTGAAAAGAAAAGAAGCGAAAAGCAAAGGAGAAAAAGAAAGATATAAGCATTTGAATGTGGAGTTCCAAAGAATAGCAAGAAGAGATAAGAAAGCCTTCCTCAGTGATCAATGCAAAGAAATAGAGGAAAACAACAGAATGGGAAAGACGAGATCTCTTCAAGAAAATTAGAGATACCAAGGGAACATTTCATGCAAAGATGGGTTCGATAAAGGACAGAAATGGTATGGACCTAACAGAAGCAGAAGATATTAAGAAGCGGTGGTAAGAATACACAGAAGAACTGTACAAAAAAGATCTTCATGACCCAGATAATCACGATGGTGTGATCACTGACCTAGAGCCAGACATCCTGGAACGTGAAGTCAAGTGGGCCTTAGAAAGCATCAATATGAACAAAGCTAGTGGAGGTGATGGAATTCCAGTTGAGCTATTCCAAATCCTGAAAGATGATGCTGTGAAAGTGCTGCACTCAATATGCCAGCAAATTTAGAAAACTCAGCAGTGGCCACAGTACTGGAAAAAGTCAGTTTTCATTCCAATCCCAAAAGAAAGACCATTCAGGTATGACCTAAATCAAATCCCTTATGACTATACAGTGGAAGTGAGAAATAGATTTAAGGGACTAGATCTGATAGACAGAGTGCCTGATGAACTATGGACAGAGGTTCATGATATTGTACAGGAGACAGGAATCAAGACCATCCCCAAGAAGAAGAAATGCCAAAAAGCAGAATGGCTGTCTGAGGAGGCCTTACAGATAGCTGTTAAAAGAAGGGAAGTGGAAAGCAAAGGAGAAAAGGAAAGACATACCCATTTGAATGCAGAGTTCCAAAGAATAGCAAGGAGAGATAAGAAAGCCTTCTGAAGCAATGAATGCTTCTGTTTGTTAGGCATTATGATTTACATCTAAGGTTAAATAAAACCAGTCTGTGCTTACTGAATATAATGTATACTAAAGCCTTAGTGCTGACATAGACCCTTCCCTTTGGACAAGACAGTTAAATACTGATGTTGTGGTATGACCTTTCTGGTGACATGTTTAATGAGGCACATAGAAAATGCTAGAATCTTATAGGTGGTTTTCAGCAACTGTCATCCTTTGCTCCTCATTGCTACAACTCTATCTTATTCTTTCCTTTCTAACCGTGTTGCCAGCTCTAGGAAACCCAGACCCAGTGCTCTGGGTGAGAGGAAAGAGCCCCACAGTATCATGCCATCACAGTATTAGTTTGCTGAGTTTATAAATGAAAGCAAATTATCCTGAAGAAATCAGTTGATAAAGACCTAATAATCAAGTCTACATTTTAAGCAAGTGCATTTGCAAAACCTAACACTTCAGTGAAAGGTTTTGAAGCAAGAAGTTTAAGATCCTCTCACCAGAACTTAGATGGCTCAGGACCAGGAAAACAGAAGACAGCCAGCATTGAAACATTTTCCTTAGCCACGGTTCTTTTTTAAAGGGGACCTGGAGACTGATGTCAGCATCTACTGCATATTCTTACTGGTTTGTTGTACTTGAGTCTTTATGGACACAGCGGTCTCTTATCTGTCACCCCAAAGAGTTCTGGTGAGAGGATCTTGCTAGTTATTATTGACTGGACACAGGATAGGCACATAATTAGGGATTGCACACCTCAGAATAGACTAATTATTAGGCAGCTCCTTGTCTAGAATTAGTAATCAGGGTTTTTTATTTGTTTGTTTGTTTTGGGGATGCTGCAAACAAATACTGTGTTTTTTGAGAGATTGAGCTGAAATGTGTGAGTTAATGAGCTAAGTTAAGTCAGGAATCAGATGTAAATCACCTATCAACATGAGGTTTAATCTTTTCTGGTCCTGTGAATTCAATTTAAGCTATATCAGTAGCATTCCAAGGACTGTGTGATTGACCTTGGTTGGAGAAATAAACTGAATGGTTATAGATTAACCCGAAAAAATGAGCATGTCCTTAGTTGATGATTTTACAAAATTTACACAGTCACATAAAATGGTTATGTCCACCATTCCTACTAAAAGAATTATCTTTCTGGTTAATGAGGCAGTCAAATCTTGAGTTTTCTATGACGGATGAGAGAGAAAAATGTCACAAAAATTCCTGAACTGCATTTAACATGATGAGAGTCCTTGGTAGGTAAGTCCATTGTGTACATAAAGCCACTTGCCTATACATTGGAGAAGGCAATGGCAGCCCACTCCAGCACTCTTGCCTGGAAAATCCCATGGATGGAGAAGCCTGGTGGGCTGCAGTCCATGGGGTCGCGAAGAGTCAGACACGACTGAGTGACTTCCCTTTCACTTTTCACTTTCCTGCATTGGAGAAGGAAATGGAAACCCACTCCAGTGTTCTTGCCTGGAGAATCCCAGGGACGGGGGAGCCTGGTGGGCTGCCGTCCATTGGGTTGCACAGAGTCGGACACGACTGAAGCGACTTAGCAGCAGCAGCAGCCTATACATATGTGATTGTGTTGTTTGTATCCCAATTCTAATTTAGTTTCATCTTTATTCCAAACTCCTGGGAGATCAGGAATTCCTGATGGGAAATTTTGAATACTGTTTTAAGACTCCAAGATTGGAGCAGTAGCTTAGTACAAATATCCATGAAGATCCAACGTGAAAGTAGAAGATTATGCATAGTAGATGATTTCCCTTCATTTTCTGCAATGTATTATAGCTCTTAGAGGTTTCATTTTTTAATGATCTTTGTACTAATTCATTGTTTGTGCCTGGGGATATCTTAAGCCTTGACTAAGTTTCTCTGAAATGTCTGTGCCTTTGCCAAGCTGCCATCATATCCTCCGCCATAGTCTTCATAGTTCCTCTCTTTTTAGTGAGTTCTTGTTCATGTTTCAAGTCACAGATCAAAGGACACATGTCTTCCTTCCCTGGTGGCTCAGTCAGTAAAGAATCTTCCCAATCAAGGGATTGAACCCAAGTCTCCTGTATTGCAGGCAGATTCTTTACCATCTGAGCCACTAGGGGAGCCCCTTGAAAACATACTTGTATGTAATATTGTTCTTAATAGCTGAACAAACTTGTAGAGAATACTTTTGAGTCTCAGCCTGTGAACCTTTGCCAGATTTTTCCTCCTGCCTGTCTTGGAGTGCTCAAGGACACTGCTGCTTTCAAGAGCCGTGTTACAATGCATTTCCAACTGTCTTCCTGCTATTAAATGTACAGTGCACAACAAGGAGTACATTTCTGCAATGTGTTCTCCAAAAAGTAGCTTTGAACATGGCACATCAAAAGCAAAATGAGTTTGGCAGTCTTAACACAACATCTGCTCAGGGATTTCCCCCTACACGAGGAGGGGAAAAAAAGAGAAATAAATGTATACTACATGGCATATTGAAAAAAAAATCAAAAAAAGTTGTTGTGTGGAAAAAAAAGGAATAAAAGGAAACCCAAGGCAGAAAATACACACGAAATTATACACTAGCCCAAAGAAAAATTGCCATTCTACTATATTCTGATGGAGCAGCTGTACAGATAGCAACAGAAATATGGAGCCACAGCACTTGCCTGTACTTCCCTGTCCTCAGTAAGCCATCAGTTACCATCAGGCAAACGACTTACTCCAAACACATCTGAACAGTCATATATTTTCATTATTCTGCACTTTGTTTCAAGGACCCAAGTGTAGCTAAAGCACCTCTTATGCCTGCTGTGACATTCATTGTGGCAACTGCACCTGTTAGGAGAACACTTCTGCATATTACAAACATGTGGAGCACATTGAGAACGTGCCCACAGAAGGCAATTGGCTTTAAGCTAATATTGGATCATTTGTCTTCAAACACTCTTGTCTTCAGTTTCTCATAGTCCACACACACACACACACACACACACACACACATAAATTGAAAGGGAAATGTGTTTTTCAAGCAAAACAAGCCCATGAGGAGGATTTTGTTTACTTTCTTCTCCTTCCCCAGGCGTGCTATACAGCAGGTTCTCCTTAGTTATCTATTTCATATGTAGTAGTCCTGCTGCTGCTGCTAAGTCACTTCAGTCGTGTCCCACTCTGTGCGACCCCACAGACGGCAGCCCACCAGGCTCTCCCGTCCCTGGGATTCTCCAGGCAAGAACGCTGGAGTGGGTTGCCATTTCCTTCTCCAGTGCGTGAAAGTGAAAAGTGAAAGGAAAGTTGCTCAGTCATGTCCAACTCCTCACGACCCCATGGACTGCAGCCTACCAGGCTCCTCCATCCATGGGATTTTCCAACATAGTAGTGTGAATACATCAATCCCAATCTCCCAATTTATTTCCTGCTCTTTTCCCCCTTGGCGTCCATACATTTTTCTCTATGTCTGTGTCTCTATTCCTGCTTTGCAAATATGTTCATCTGTACTATTTTTTCTAGATTCCACACATACTTGTTACTGTGGCGGGAATGTAGCTTGATATATATAGCCACTATGAAGAACAGTATGGAGGTTCCTTAAAAAAAACTCATGCTAACTTATTCCTGAAACTTCCTAAAACAGTGTGATTGAGTTTGCCTTAAAAGTGGAACTGAAAGTTGCTCAGTCGTGTCCGACTCTTTGGGACCCCATGGTCTGTAGCCTATCCCTTCTCCAGCGGATCTTCCCGACCCAGGAATTGAACTGGGGTCTCCTGCACTGCAGGCAGATTCTTTACCAACTGAGCTACCAGGGAACTCCTGGGAGTTTGCCTAAGTGCTTTGTAGATTCTGTTCTTCTATCCCTCCCCTTTTCACCACCATGCCCCCAGTTACTCTTCAGTTGTGGGAGAAGATGAAAAGAGAAGGGAGCGAAAAATGACACTAACATTTCCTTTTTAGAGCCATTCATAGCATAATAGAAGAAAATTGATGTGGAAAGGAAATGATTAGGTAGGCTTTGGGTCTATCACCTCAATACCTACTTAACATACCTTTGCATCTCTAATTTCTATCCTTCCACCCCAATATCTTTTCACCTTATGTGTGGATCAAGTACTTGGCCAACTGCAAAACTCTCGAAACTCCTTGTGGAGAAGGCAATGGCAACCCACTCCAGTACTCTTGCCTGGAGAATCCCATGGATGGAGGAGCCTGGTGGGCTATAGTCCATGGGGTTGCGAAGAGTCAGACATGACTGTGCAACTTCACTTTCAATTTTCACTTTTCACTTTCATGCACTGGAGAAGGAAATGGCAACCCACTCCAGTATTCTTGCCTGGAGAATCCCAGGGATGGAGGAGCTTGGTGGGCTGGCGTCTATGGGGTCTCACAGAGTCGGGCACAACTGACGCGACTTAGCAGCAGCAGCATCCAAACTCCTTGCTATCTCTTGTCTCTCTTCCGCCAATTTATCCACTCTTTTATGAAAACTGTCTTCCTGAAACAGAGGTCTCTTCACATACTGTGTGTACAGTATCTTCCTTTGCCTTTCTGCATTGCCTCCTTGGGTTCCGGGGCAGAGAAATATATGTGGGAATGAAACATGTTGCTTGCATTTCAGTGCCATGACTAATAAATCCCTTGTCTCTGATCCAGGAGTCTGGGTTCTTTCATAAGCATCAAGGAAACTGGTTACTGTGCAACCTGTTAGCTGCTGGTGGTGGTTTAGTTGCTAAGTCATCTCTGACTCTTGCAACCCCATGGACTGTAGCCTACAAGGCTCCTCGGTCCATGGGATTTCCAAGGCAAGAATACTGGAGTGGGTTGCCATTTCCTTTTTCACTTGTTAACTGGCAAGTAGAGTAAATCTCAGATTCTACACAGTTCTTGATAGGTTTTGACAAACAATTAAAAAAAAAGTTACAGAAACATTATTTGCTTTACCAAAATATTCACTTTAGGGTTCTTTCCAAAAAAGATATTTAGATTAGTTACAATATTATGCAATTTGCAATGGGCCACATGGGAAGCACCAAGGTTGGTCAAGAGGCAAAAAAGAGTGAGGGGGAGACATAGAGGAGGGTCTTTAGTGTGGTTTTCCCAGGGAGGAATATTGGGTGCACGGTAAGCAGTGCACATGTGCTCATTCATCCTGTCGTGTCCAACTTTTGCAATTCCATGGACTGTAGCCCACCAGGCTCATCTGTCCATGGGATTATCCAGGCAAGAATGCTGGAATGGCTTGACGTTTCCTCCTCCAGGGGATCTTCCAGGGATCAAACCAATGTCTCCTGTATCTCCTGCATTGGCGGGTGAATAATTTTTTACCACTGAGCCACCAGAAATTTGCAATAGCTCCCCAATATTCTCCTTCCTCCTTCTTCCAAACCTTATATGTCTTCTTTCCAGGAATGTATGTCAGCCTGTATATTCATATGTTTAAGAAAATATGTTGAGGGAGGTAGTAACCTATTTCGCAAAAATTGCCGCAGTCTACAAGTAACTGTCAACAGAGTGACAGGTTTTTCATATATTTTTCTGTTAGTTTTGCACAGGTATCTGCAGAAGTCTCTGTACAATGCCTCATTATATTTAATATAATACAAAAATAATGCACTCTATATTTAATGGTATCTAAGTAGGTCATTTTTAGATATATATAAATAGAATATGCAGTTCATATTTCTGCTTTCAAAATTAATTGTCTTGAAAGCATAATTGGCTGTTATGTATATTTTTAAAGTGCATTTTAAAAATGATAATCTGATGCATGAAATTTTGTCTTTCATAGGCAAATAAATTATAGTTTACATTTCAGGGATTCAAAGAGAACTTTTAAATATAGTCATAGCTAAATTGGAAGCTTGGGACAACTGAACCTTTATAAATATGGCTCTTATTACTGACTATTCCTCTGGAATGACTTGTACACAAATATTTTAACATAAATCTTCAGTCTTTTTTTTTCTGGTTAATGATAAAAGTTGAATTCAAAATTTATAGAAGAGAAGAGTTTTGTTTTTTTTTTTAATTCTCTCAAGTCTAGCTCAAAAGATACTATCTCTCTAAAACTCCCAATAAGAATACATTGCCGTTTTTTCACTCCTCTAAGTATCCTAGTTTTGCCTTGATTTAATAAAGTGTACAAACAAATATATATAAGATAAAGTGGCCTAAGAATGATAGAATTTTCTTTTTTCCCAACTGATACTGTGGTGCCTTTGGAATCACCAGTCTCAAGCTGTTTACCATTTATTCTCCTCAGCATGTGACTTCCCTCCTCACAGTTACCTCCTGGTTCAAGAAGCTTTTGGGACTCTAGTTATTATGTTCCCATTTTAAGGATTCAGTGGGAGGGAAGAAGTCAGCTCTTTTAAAAGAGACTTTCTTGGAGTTCTCACAGAATCCTTGGTTACATTCTATCCCCTAGAGATTGGTCACATGGTGTGCTAGCTTAGTTGAGATAACAACAATACCATGACCTTAAACAACAGACATTTATTTCTCTCAGTTCTGAAGGCTGAGAATATCAAGATCAAGTTTCTGGAAGATTCAGTGTCTGGTGAGGACTTTCTTCCTGGTTCGTAGACAACCGACAACCATCTTTTCACTGTGTCCTCATGGGGTATAAGGAGTGAAGGAATTCTCTGGGATCTCTTTTGTAGGGTCACTAATGAGGGCTTGACTCTCCTGACCTAAGGCCTCACTTCCTGATGCCGTTATACAGGGGATTAAAATTCATAGTATGAATTTTAGCATTCAGGCCTTATTGTATGACTACTACAGCAGCAAAGGGTACTGGGGAACACTTTCTGGAGGGTTATATATCCAGCTGAAGTTTGGTTCTATTACTCAAAGAGAGAAAAATAGTAGCTGAATATGGAATTATCAATCTCAACCACTTAGCTCTTGTGTTATTTTGCCTGATCATAATTAGCTTTCACATGAATGTTACCATCACTAGAAAAACTGTAAGTCCTGTGGAGAAAGGCATTGTGTATTATTTATCTTATTCTGAGTGCCTAGCAGCATCTTGTTATGTAATTTATCTTTATCAGTGTATGCTATTTTTAAGAGTATGTATTGAATAACAGAGGCTACTCTATACCAATTTTTAGGGAAAGGACTTTAAATCCCCATTAAAAAATTCTATAATTTCCATGATAAAAGCCTATGAGGATACTTTTTACGTTTGTAACTTTATTTAAAACATGTCGCAGTCAATCTCAGACAAATCATGCACTAAGCACCTAAATTGAATTTTGGATGTGAGCACAGAATTTATATTCACCAGTTCCTTAATTAGTTGGCTCCCTCAGCCATAAAATATTTACAAGCATTTTTCTTTGCAAGGCATTGTGGCAGGTGCTTGGCATTTAAGTTGAATAAGACATAATCCCTGCTTTCAAAGAACTCAGAATCTAGTGGACATCTGTTGTGTGTATGAGTGTCATTGCCTGCTGTTTACTTTACATATGGCACAGGTTTTTAATGTCTTTACATTCTAATCTGAGTCATTCTCTTTTGTAATATTTTCCTCTGATTGCTGCCATAGACTAGTAGCAACAAAAAAATGTAGCTTACCCCACTCTTCTTTCTCTTGTAATTTTATCTAGGAAGAAAGACAGATTTGAGTCTTGATATTCCTTGATAAGGAAAACATGTTTATGAAGCCAATAGCAACTAATAAAGCCACAGGTGGACTGTGGTGGGGAACGTGGCCCAGGTACCCCTCAGAACTAAGGCACTCATTTTTCAAGTTGTAGAGAGTGATGCTCGCCTAAGATTCAAATTCAAGTCCCTCTTGAGGACTTGCCCTCAGTTGAAGGAGCTGCCTCCTGGAAGGTTATGCCCCATGCCCAGGGAAGCTTATATCCAGTGACGATGAGAAGATAAAAGTTCCAGCTCCTTTTGTCAGTGGGAAACAGCTCTAAGGACAATCCCGATCTCATAGTTCTTCCCAAGTTCAGATGAGCTCTTTGTCGTGGTTTGATCTCAGTTCAATTTCTCTCCTTGCCTACCCCATTTCCTTCACTCCTTCACTCATATGTTGCTCCCAAGATCACTCCTTAATAAAATTCCTCCACGCAAATCTCCACTGCAGATTTTACTCCTGAGGAATTCCAATGACAGCACTTTGTTCTCTCTGGTATTTTTATTTTATTTCTTTTTTCTTTTTTTTTAGTTTAATTAATTTATTTTTTTACTTTACAATATTGTATTGGTTTTGCCATACGGTGACATGAATCGGCCATGGGTGTACATGTGTTCCCCATCCTGAACCCCTCTCCCACCTCCTTCCCCATCCCATCCCTCTAGGTCATCCCAGTGCACCAGCCCCGAACACCCTGTATCATGCATCAAACCTGGACTGGTGATTCATTTCACATATGATAATTTACATGTTTCAGTGCCATTCTCCCATATCAACCCACCCTCGCCCTCTCCCACAGAGTCCAAAAGACTGTTCTAGACATCTGTGTCTCTTTTCTTGTCTCTCATACAGGGTTATCATTACCATCTTTCTAAATTCCATATATATGTGTTAGTATACTGTATTGGTGTTTTTCTTTCTGGCTTACTTCACTCTGTATAATAGGCTCCAGCTTCATCCACCTCATTAGAACTGATTCAAATGTATTCTTTTTAATGGCTGAGTAATACTCCATTGTGTATATGTACCACAGCTTTCTTATCTATTCGTCTGCTGATGGACATCTAGGTTGCTTCCATGTCCTGGCTATTATAAACAGTGCTGTGATGAACATTGGGGTACATGTGTCTCTTTCAATTCTGGTTTCCTCAGTGTGTATGCCCAGCAGTGGGGTTTCTGGGTTGTATGGCAGTTCTATTTCCAGTTTTTTAAGGAATCTCCACACTGTTCTCTATAGTTGCTGTACTAGTTTGCATTCCCACCAACAGTGTAAAAGGGTTCCCTTTTCTCCACACCCTCTCCAGCATTAATTGCTTGTAAACTTTTGGATAGCAGCCATTCTGACTGGTGTGAAATGGTACCTCATTGTCGTTTTGATTTGCATTTCTCTGATAATGAGTGATGTTGAGCATCTTTTCATATGTTTGTTAGCCATCTGTATGTCTTCTTTGAAGAAATGTCAGTTTAGTTCTGTGCCTACTTTTTGATTGGGTCATTTATTTTTCTGGAATTGAGCTGCAGGAGTTGCTTGTATATTTTTGAGATTAATTTTTTGTCCATTGCTTCATTTGCTATTGTTTTCTAAGCTTTTCTCTAACACCCCACCATTGTTTCTACTCAATCATAGCTAATGTGTATTAGTCACTCAGCTGTGTGCAACTGTTCACGACCCCAGGGACTGTAGCCCATTGGCTACTCTCTCCATGGGATTTTCCAGGCAAGAATACTGGAGTCAGTTGCCATTTCCTTCTCCAGGGGATCTTCCTGACCCAGGGATTGAACCCAGGTCACCTGCACTGCAAGTGGACTCTTTACCACCTGAGCCACCAGGGAAACTTATCATAGCTAATAGTAGTTCATTATTCTACTTTCCAGTATGTATCCATGCTGCAAATTAAGCAAGGAAAATACATGTTCTTCTATAATTTGCATCTTTTACTCCATTGTATATTCTTGATTCGATATTTCCTCTTAGTTCACTGGCTAATCCTGTAGGAAACATTTTATCTGATTTGTGCTTTTCTGAAGAACCCCAATTTATTATAGTAGTGTTATGTTATCTATTAAGATTATCTATCATTTTCTAATAAATGTGGAGTTCAAATTTCTTTCATTTTATCCTATGAAACAGACTTTTCAAATTCATGCAGAGACATTACTCTTCTGCTTCAGTGCGAGTTTCATTAAATGCATAAATCAAAAATGTCTTTTTGCAGGATAGAGCAAATTAGTATTCAAGTAAGTAACTAAAATATTGCTTTTGGGAAGGCTGACTAGTTTCCTATCCATTGTCTTGATCAATTTCAACATACCTCATCCAATTTCCAATCTTACACACTACCCTTTTTATGTGTCTTTATATCTATGCAATAAGATCTTTTGAACATCTGTCTTGTTGCACAAGATTCATGATTACCCATGCCCCTCAAACACATGATGCTGGTAACAGCAAAGTTTATTATCTATGTTAACTTACAACGGTGGTCTCCCAGGTGACACAGTGGTAAAGAATCTGCCTGCCAATGCAGAGAATATAGGAGATGCAAGTTCCATCCTTGGGTTGGGAAGATCCCCTGGAGGAGGAAATGACAACTCACTCCAGTGTTTATTCTTGCCTGGGAAATCCCATGGACAGAGGAGCTGGTGGGCTATAGTTCATGGGGTTGCAAATAGTTGGACATGACTGAGGGACTATGCACACACACATGCAACTTACAAGGACAGAAGAAAGTATAGGATCTCTTACAGTGGTTCCCCAGCAACATGTCTGTGCCAGCAACCTCAAGAAAGCATACTAAGAGAGAAAACATTCCTCCCAATCTGAGCTCCACCTTTGTGCATGGATCTGAAAGGGTTTTATTAGTTTTCTGGGGCTGTCATAATGTATAACTTCACAGAATGTGTAGCTTAATCATGTGGCTTAAGTAACAGAAATGTATTTTTTCACAGTTTTGGAAGTCTAAGAGTATGATGTCTCTAGGGTTGGTTTCTTCTGAGGCTTTCCTCCTTGGTTTTTAGGTGGCAATCTTCCTTTGGTGCCTTCACATGGTTCTCCCTCTGTCCATGCCTCTGTTCCAGTCTCCTTACAGTGACACAAGTCAACACAATATTGATGGAGAACAACAAAATTTGAGGATTGGGTTTACACAAAGTCAAGACATAGCATAAAACTACTGTAATCAAGACAGTGTGGTATTGTAAAAAGGATAGAAAAATAGATTAATAGAACAGAAAAGCCAGAATAGTCTTTTGTGAGTATAGTCAACTGATTTTTGACAAAGAAGCAAAAGAAAAACATTAAAGGAAAAGTAAAAATAGATTTTTCAACAAACTATGTCAGAACAATGGCAAAAAGAAAACTCTAGATAGAGGTATTCACCATCACAAAAATTATATTAAAATAGATCATATATTTAAATAGAAAATGTGTGTGCTCAGTTGTGTCCAACTCTTTGTGACCCTATGGGCTGTAGCCCTCCAGGCTCCTCTGTCCATGGAATTCTCCAGGCAAGTATACTGGAGTGAGTTGCCATTTTCTTCTCCAGAGGATCTTCCTGATCCAGGGATCAAACCCATGTTTCTTGTGTCTCCCACACTAGCAGGCAGGTTCTTCACAGCTGTGCCACCTGTGAAGCCCAAATATAAGATGAAAAACTACAAAAATCTTAGAAGATAAATAGGAGAAAGCCTAGATGACCTTGAGTATAACAATAACTTTTTAGATTTAATACCAAAGATATTATCCTTGAAAGAAATAATTGATAAGCTGGCTTCATTAAAATAAAAATCTTCTGCTCTGCTAAAAATATTATCAAGAGAATAAGATACCATCTTTCTAAATTAACCCTGTATACGAGACAGCAAAAGAGACACAAATGTATAGAACAGTCTTTTGGACTCTGTGGGAAAGGGAGAGGATGGATGATTTTGGAGAATGGCATTGAAGCATGTATAATATCATATATGAAATGAATCACCAGTCCAGGTTCGATGCATGATACTGGATGCTTAGGGCTGGTGCACTGAGTCGACCCAGAGGGATGGAGGGAGGAGGGAGGGGGGGTTCAGGATGGAGAACATGTGTATACCTGTGGCAGATTCATGTTGATGTATGGGAAAACCAATACAATACTGTAAAGTAATTAACCTCCAATTAAAATGAATAAATTTATATTAAAAAAGAGAATAAGATAAGCTATAGACAGAAAATGTTTCCAAAAGACTCATGATAAAAGACTGAAATTCAAAATATACAAGGAACACTTGAAATTCAACAATAACAAAACACTTGACCTTGTTGAAACATGGGCCATAGACCTTAATGAACATAGATAACCATATTAAAAGATGCTCAACATCATAAACATCAGGGGAATGCAAATTAAAATAGCTATGAGATATCACTATACATCTATTAGAATGACCAAATCCAGAACCTTGAAAACACCAAATACTGACAAGGATATGGAGCAATAGGAACTCTCATTCATTGATGATGGGAATGAAAAATAATACAGCAATGCTGGAAGACAGTTTTGCAACCTCCTGTAAAATTAAATATACCCTTACTCTATAATTCAGCAATTATATTCCTTGATATTTACCTTAAAGAATTTAAAATGTTGCTGTTCAGAGGCTGTCGTGTCTGATTCTTTGCAACCCCACGGACTGTAGCATGCTAGGCTCCTCTGTCCTCTGATCTCTCTGAGAGTTTGCTCAAATTCAAGTCTATTGAGTCAGTGATGCCATCCAACCATCTCATGCTCTGTCACCTCCTTCTCCTCCTGCCGTCAATCTTTCCCAGCATCAGGATCTTTTCCAATGAGTCAGCTCTTCTAATCAGGTGGTCAAAGTATTGGAGTTTCAGCTTCAGCATCAGTCCTTCCAATGAATATTCATGGTTGTTTTCCTTTAGGATTGGCTTGTTTGATCTCCTTGCAGTCCAAGGGACTCTCAAGAGTCTTCTCCAGCACAATTTAAAAGCATCAGTTCTTCAGTGCTCAGCCTTCTTTATGGTCCAATACTCTCATCCGTACATGACTATCGGAAAAAACCATATTGTTTTTTGATTTATGGACCTTAGCAAAGTGATGTCTCTTCTTTTGAAAACACAGTCTGGTTTCGTCATCAGTTTCCTTCATTTGCCCACATAAAAACTTCACACAGATAATGAAAGCATTTATTCATAATTGCCTAAACTTGGGAGCAACAAAGATTTCTTTCAGTGGGTGAATAAATAAACTGTGGTATATTTTGGCAATGGAATATCATTCAGTGCTAAAAGGAAATGAGCCATGAAGTGACTTGGAGGAAACAAGTGCATGTATATTACTAAGTGAAAAAGCCAATCCAAAATGACTGCATACTATATAACATTATGGAAAAGGCAAAACTATGGAGGCAATATAATTAGTGCTCACCAAGGGTTGAGGGACAGGAAGACATGAATAGATGGAGGACAAAAGAATCCTAGGTCAGTGAAAATACTTTCAATGATACCATAATAATAGATACATGTTATCACGTGCTGTACTGCCCTTAGTTGATCAGTCGTATCTGATTCTGCAACCCCATGGACTATAGCCTGCCTGGCTCCTCTGTCATGGGGATTCTCCAGGCAAGAATACTGGAGTGGGTTGCCATGCCCTCCTCCAGAACATGTCATCATATACTGGCCCAAACCAGTAGATGTACCACACCAACAGTGAGTTCTACCATAAACTGTGGACTTTGGATGATTAAGATGTGTCAGTGTAGGTTTATTAATTGTAACAGAGGTACTATTCTGAGGGGGGATGTTGACAATGGGGAGGTTATCCATGTGTAGGGACAGGGGGTAAATGAGATATCTTTGTATCTTGATCTCAGTCTCACTGTGAATCTAAAACTGCTCTGAAAGAAAACTAAGTTCTCAAGCAAAAGCCCTCCCTTACCCTTAAATGAAAATAGAGGTAGAAAAAAATAAGCTAAATACCATACAAAATATGTGTATTTCTTAGAGGTGTGCTGCATATTTACTCTGAACTTCATAACACCCAATGGAAACAGGACTGGGTCATCTATTATATGATACATAATAATCTCAAGACAGAAGTAAACCAATTATAATTGTTTTGATATTCCTAGTAAACATCTGAGTGTAATTATTCTGCACTGAAAATTGAGGAACAAAAGAAGTAAAATGTAATTCTTTGGATTTTAGTCATCATTTTTGTTTTTCCTATAGAGATTTTGCTTACTCTTTGGGGAAAAAAAAAATTCTTCTTTACATTCTAATCTTTTATTTTTTTTTCATCTTCTTTGCTCCACATTATTTTTTTTCCTTTCCTTATTTTCCTCCATTTCTACTTACTATCAAAGGGGAAAAAAAGATTAAAGATGCAAGATCAACACTGGAAAATATGTCAGGATTAACTGGGGAAAATAATCTTAATTACAATATTTGTCTTCTTCAAAATATATTTTGGATACATGACATTCATACCATTCATCAACTAAAATGCCTCAGTAGTTAATGAACTTGCCTATTTCACAAAATTATCAGATAGAATTTTAATTCATTTATCACTAATTAATCAGTGCATGCAAACATCAAGAGAAGTTTTTGTATCATAAACAGTAAGTATTTACCAGGAAATTTATGAATCTACAATTAGCATATTTTCAAAAAAACTTGAATATGTGCTAACCTGTATCAATCTGCTTTATTGGCTTCCCAAAGTCTAAGTACCAAATTTTACCTTCAGAAACTTACTGAATTTTAGTTTCAATAGTCAACTCTTTATTGCAAACCACTTATAAAAAAATCTATGTTTACCAAATGCCAATACCAGACAACCAGACAGGATAAGGGTGGCCAGCGCAGTAGTTGCTAGAACATGAAGACAAATTAGCTGTTATGGTGCCAATAATACAAATTGCTCTTGGCCTTGTTGTTGTCCCTCTCCTAGTCTGTGTTTGGGGTAGTGAGGTGTTAATGACACCCTGAGGAGCTGAGAGCAGGCAGCTGGTCACAAAAATTGGACATGTACTAATTTAATATAAATTTTAGTGACTTGGAAGAATCTCAGAGATCCACTGTGGAGTGATGAGTTGAATAGGAAATTGGATACTAAAGCACACAAATTAAATAGTACAAAAATGTCTCTTCTCTTTCTGAGACATATATTAAAGCTGGCAATTATTTTTAATGGTCTGTGAAAACAGAGAAAAAAGTCTTCGGTTGAGCAGCTGAAAGGAGTTGTTGCACGCATTAACCCTTTCTAGCTCTAGTTCTGTTGATGGCACGCTCTCTGTGTCTCTCCTTCTTCCCCTTGCTCTTTTCCCAGGATTGCAGTTTTGTGGGTCAGCACCCAGGGGGACATGCTTTGTTACACAGTTGTTGATAAAGAGACCCATGAAGGGTTTCCTCTATGTGCTCATGTCATCAAGGATGCAGGAAGTGTTGAGATGTCAGAAGGGAAAGCTGGTGATCTGAAGAGAGTCACCCTAAAAGAGTGGACGATGGCCAGCCTCTGTGCACAGTCAGTATTAGGTGTGGATCAGTGAGTTAACTTTTGAATTCCTGAAGTGTTACTGGAACAAATGGGTTCACTGGCCTGATGTGCAGAAAAGCCAATCTACTGACACTAGGTTGACGCCAGGGGAAGTGCAGTCCTTTTGACAGCACCAAGCAGAGAGAATGGGCAGCTAATGTTCAAAAGACCCAGACCTCACGATGGCTTGCAGGAAAGGGCGGTTAAAGGCAAAGTGAGGAAGAGGGTTGCAAGTTGCATGATCAGCTGTGTACTTCCTTCTGATTGGTTGGCGGTGAGGTAACAGAGTGCTGTTTTTGGGAGTCTCAATGATCGATCTCTGATTCCAACAATTTTGGGGTCTATGTGCTGGTGGTCACATGCAGCTAACTTCTTCCACCTGATGGGGGTTTTAAGTATCTGTAAAACAACTGAAGGATATGGTTCAGGATATTATCTATAGAACTTGAGGATGAATGAAATTTCCTTGGCTTTGTTTCATGGTTAAATTATTACTGTTTTGTCCTGCTTGACTGTTTTGAATTTTTATTTTTTTACTTCTATGATTAAATTTTCTCTTTGGAAGTTGGATAAAACCTGGGGACCTAATGCTTTTTTACAAACAAATGGCAGGGACAACAAGTAGTCTACTCCCAAGAAGGCCCTTGGTTTTAGATGAAAGAAAAAAAAAGAAAGAAATAGAGAAAAGAGAGCAAGAGAGGGGAAAGGATAAGAAGAATGGTGAGTAGGCTCCAAGCTGGGCCCTCAGTTCAGTTCAGTTTAGTCGCTCAGTCGTGTCCGACTCTTTGCGACCCCATGAATTGCAGCATGCCAGGCCTCACTGTCCATCACCAACTCCCGGAGTTCACTGAGATTCACATCCATTGAGTCAGTGATGCCATCCAGCCATCTTATCCTCTGTCGTCCCTTTCGCCTCCTGCCCCCAATCCCTCCCAACATCAGAGTCTTTTCCAATGAGTCAACTCTTCGCATGAGGTGGCCAAAGTACTGGATTTTCAGCTTTAGCATCATTCCCTCCAAAGAAATCCCAGGGCTGATCTCCTTTAGAATGGACTGGTTGGACCTCCTTGCAGTCCAAGGGACTCTCAAGAGTCTTCTCCAACACCACAGTTCAAAAGCATCAATTCTTCGGCGTTCAGCCTTCTTCACAGTCCAACTCTCACATCCATACATGACCACAGGAAAAACCATGGCCTTGACTAGACAAACCTTTGTTGGCAAAGTAATGTCTCTGCTTTTGAATATGCTATTTATGTTGGTCATAACTTTCCTTCCAAGGAGTAAGCGTCTTTTAATTTCATGGCTGCAGTCACCATCTGCAGTGATTTTGGAGCACAGAAAAATAAAGTCTTACACTGTTTCCACTGTTTCCCCATCTATTTCCCATGAAGTGGTGGGACCGGATGCCATGATCTTCGTTTTCTGAATGTTGAGCTTTAAGCCAACTTTTTCACTCTCCACTTTCACTTTCATCAAGAGGCTTTTGAGTTCCTCTTCACTTTCTACCATAAGGGTGGTGTCATCTGCATATCTGAGGTTATTGATATTTCTCCCGGCAATCTTGATTCCAGCTTGTGCTTCTTCCAGCCCAGTGTTTCTCATGATGTACTCTGCATAGAAGTTAAATAAGCAGGGGGACAATATACAGCCTTAAGCTGGGCCCTAGTGATCCCTGATTCTTGATGTTTATGACTTTAGGTAATTCCCCTTCTCTTGAAAATGGTCTGTACTTATAGTCATGATTCTAATGAAGAGACTGCAGCAAAAGTGATCAAAAGTAGTTTTCAAGATTAGGTTTCACAATAATGTGTCTCTGCTTTGGCTGTTTTTTTTTTTTTCTCCCTCTTTTTCTCTCCCACTGCCCTCAGTCTGGAAGAAGCTAGCTGCCATGTTGCAAGTAATTCTGTGGAGATTACCATATGGCAAGAAACTGTTGTCTCTGGCCAGTAGCAAGTGAAGACCTAAGCCCTGCCAACAGTTATGTGAGTGTGCTCAAAAAAGAATCCTCCCAACTGAGCCTGGAAATGACTCCAGTCTCTTGACTGCAGCTTTGTGGGAGACCTTGAACCAGAGGCTTGAATCTATATGTACATACACACATACAGATTTATTGTAGGAATAGACTCCATTATTATAGAGGCTGAGAAGTCCCAGGATTTGCAGTCTGAAAGCTGGAGAAGTAAAGTGAAATAATAGCTAAATTCAGTAATGCAGTCCAAGTCTGAAGACTTGATAACCAAGGTGGGCTGATGGTGTTAAATACCATCTGAGTCTGAAAAACTTGAAAACAAGGTGCCCCAGTATCCGAGGAGGTGAAAAAATAGATGTGTCAGCCGAAGCAGAGAGAGCAAATTTGCCCTTACTCTGCCCTTTTGTTTTTTTATTCTATTGTTTTATGTACAAAGCTGTGTATTATAATTTTAGTTTTTTAAAAACTACCATCTTTGTAGTTCAAGGATCATTTGCATGCTGCTTGTTTGAAGTCCAGACCTTCCAACCATACCAAATGCTCCCTACCTCTTTGTCATACATTGCTCATCAGTCTCCATTATCATTCAGTCTTTTAAGGACCCTTGATCTGGACTTGGGAAATTTATAGTCAATTTCATTGTTGTATTTCTTAAGCTTGTCTGTGTGAATGTGCCTGTGTGTGGGTTTATTTTTTATTTAAACTTTTTATTTTGTATTGGGGTGCTGATGGTGACTGCAGCCATGAAATTAAAAGATACTTGCTCCTGGGAAGGAAAGGTACGACAAATTTGAAAGTGAAAGTGTTAGTTGCTCAGTTGTGTCCAACTCTTTGCAACCCCATGGACTGTAGCCCACTAAGTTCCTTTGTCCATGAAATTCTCCAGGGGAAAATACTGGAGTGGGTTTCTATTCCCTTCCTCAAGGGATCTTTCTGACCCAGGGATCAAACCTGGGTCTTCTGCATTGCAGGCAAATTCTTTACCATCTGAGCCACCAGGAAAGACACCTTGACAAACCTAGACATTGTATTAAAAAGATAAGACATCACTTTGCTAACAAAGGTCCGTATAGTCAAAGCTATGTTTTTCTCTAATTGTCACATATGAATGTGAGTGTTGGACCATAAAGAAAGCTGAGCACTGAAGAATTGATGCATTTGAATTGTGGTGTTGGAGAAGACTCTGAGTGTCCCTTGAAGGACACTTGTCCAAGAGGTCAAACCAGTCAATCCTAAGGGAAATCAGTCCTGAATATTCATTGGAAGAACTGATGCTGAAGCTGAAACTCCAATACTTTGGCTACCTGATGCAAAGAGCTGACTCATTGGAAAAGACCCTGATGCTGGGAAAGATTGAAGGCAGGAGGAGAAGGGGGCAACAGAGGATGAGATAGTTGGATGGCATCACCTACTCAATGGACATGAGTTTGAGTAAACTCTGGGAGTTGGTGATGGACAGGGAGGCCAGGCATGCTGTGGTCCATGGGGTCGCAGAGTTGGACATGACTCAGTGACTGAACTGAACTGAATAGACCAGCAGCAATAGATGTGTGTGTGTGTGTGTGTGTGTGTGTGTCTGTGTGTGTTAGTAGCCCTCCAGGCTCCACTGGCCATGGAATTCACCAGGCAAGAATACTGGAATGGATTGCCGTTCCCTTTTCCATGGGATCTTCCTGACCCAGGGATTGAACTTGGTTCTTCTGCATTTCAGGCAGACTCTTTACCATTTGAGTTACCAGGGAAGCCACCTGGCAGCAACAGAGGATGTAGTTTACCCCACTCTTCTTTCTCTTGTAATTTTCTCTAGGAAAAGACCCCTGCCTTCTACACTTCCCCATGACATTGAGCAGAGATCCATGTGCTATACAGTAAGCACTTGTTGGTATCCAATTTAAATATAGCAGTATGTCCCTGTCCATCACAAGCTCCCTAACTATGCTCTCACACATTGGCCACTGGCTCACTCAGTATTCATTAAAATTTTTCTCCTTTCTGTATGAAATATTTTAAATTAATAATGCACTAGTTTTGCTCTGTCCCCTTTCTCTACATTTGGCCACATTCTTTTCCCTGATGCCCTTTCCCTCCTTCTGGGTGCCTGGGCTGCATGTGTGATATTTCCTTCATGGCAAGCCGAGCCATGTATTGAGGGTCCACCATGTGCTGTGTGTGGCTCATAAAGCCTCTCACGTGGCCCCTGTGCTCTGAACCATAGGGCTGGGGAGGCAGTTCTTCCATCCAGGGTGGGAGGACTAGGTGGCCCTCCTGCAATGGAATTCTGCCTCTTTAAAAATGTAATGTGCAGTTCTCAGCATTTATTGATAATACAAGGGTTTTATTTTATTTATTAAGTAATATAGTGAGCATGTATCTGTAAGTTTTTAGCATTGGTACTAGAAGTTTAGGCGTTACCCAGGTTGGCACCATGCTAAGAAAAATCTGCCTGCTAATGCAGGAGACACAGGTTCAACATCTGGGTCATGAAGATTCCCTGGAGTTGTCGCTTAATCACTAAGTCATGTCCGATTCATTGTGACCCCATGGACTGCAGCACGCCAGGCTTCCCTTTCCTTCACTATCTCCTGGAGTTTGCTTAAACTCATGAGCATTGAGTTGATGATGCCATCCAATCATCTCATCCTCTGTCTACCCTTTCCCCTCTTGCCCTCAGTCTTTCCCAGCATCAGGGTCTTTTCCAGTGAGTTGGAATCTTCACATCAGGTGACCAAAGTAGAAAATGGCAGCCCACTCCAGTATTCTTGCCTGAAAAATCTCATGGACAGAGTAGTCTGGTGGGCTATAGCCTATGGGGTCACAAAGAGTCAGACATCACTGAGCAACTGAGCACACGGATAATTTATAGGAAGCACTCCATTTTAGTTTTTATTATTATTCTATCTGTCAAAATTGACATTGCAGTCATCCCTTGGTATCTTCAGATGGGGGTGGGGGAGCAATTGCACTTTTAGGAGATGACTCCAAGACTTTCTTAAGTCACATCTTCCTTTTTTCCTTCCTTGTTTCATTGAGAAGAAATCTGCAATTGAATTACTTTTCTTTGTCAATTCAAAATCTAGCCACATATGGGAGGAAGGTTTTCAGCTTTAGAAAGAAACAAGGACTCTGTATGTTTCTGAGATTTTTTGGACATTGTATTTCATCATTGTGCTTCAGAAGCCTGGGACAGGCTCCTTTCAGTGTGTTGGACCATGAAAAGAGGAAATAAGAATAGATCTTTACATATTTTAAGTGAAATAATAGCCAAATAACCACGAGATTCACTGCTTTGGCTATTTTTGCAGATAAAAGCAGCCTTTTTATGACAAACCAATTTCTCTATTCTGCTTTTCATGGTGAGGTCACTGCTTCTGTAGGAGGAATGATTTCTTTAAAATATTAAATGTTATGGCATGTTCTGGATCTAGAGTGCTCTCAATCTTTTCGATGTACCTGCAGCTTAGAAATCCATATAATTCTGAAATATTTCAAGTAGAGATCTGGTAAATAATTAACTGTAAAGTAATTTCAATCTGACTATCAATCTGGTCCTTATGCATGGCATTTAACTTGGGACTGTAAATTCCACAGTACCGAGTTTGGGTTTCCCAGGGACCATAGTGGTAAAGAATCCAACCTTCAATGCAGGAGACCTGATTTCAGTCGCTGGGTTAGGAAGATCCTCTGTAGAAGGAAATGGCAACCCACTCCAATATTCTTGCCTGAGAAATCCCATGGGCAGAGGAGTCTGGCATGCTGCAGTCCATGGGGCTGCAAAGAGTCAGACATGACTAAGCAACTAAACAACAACACCACCACCACCTCCTCTTGTGATTGCATCGTCTTTCATGCGGTTTCAGAGTTTGTATGACACTGATTTCATAAGGCAAGGTTTGTCAATTAAAGGAAACCAATTGGCTGTTGTTGTTGTGTGTGTGTGCTTCCTGAAACAAAGTTTTTTGACAGCATTAAATGTGACACTTCCAATATCTTCAAGAAAGCATCTGGACTATGGTTATAGATGAACATTTCTCATTTCATTGTCTGAGTACAAAGCCATTTATAGGGCAACTTATCACATAAACACCCCTTGGCTTCTTATAATAGAAATCAATAACAGCAAAAAAGAAGACAGACACAATTTAACCATATGCTACTCCAAAAAGAAAAAAATAAACGATATCCTGTGAATGCCTTAAAAACTTTCAATATGCTATAATCACCTTGCACTGATGCCTGAGATATACATTTAATTTTCATTAGTCTTTGGCAAAAGGAGAGTGATATGTTTGTTTTAATAGCAAGGTTAGAAAAATTGTCACTTTTAGATTCATGAAACATTTTCAGATTTCTTACTGTTTTCAAGTGCACTGTCACTCACAGATGTGTGAAGAAATGCTTTTCAGACATGAAAGAAAGGGGAAAAGGGGACGTTTATCAAGAAGCAGAAATCTAGGAAGAAGCAGGAAATTTTTGTGTCTTCTCAAGTGTGGGTCAAGAAGGGAGATGTGTGGATGGGAAAGACAAGCTGATTGTTCTAAGAAGGGAAGGTACAGATGTGGGGAGATGACAAGGAGCTAGGGATATCAATGTAGCTGATACTCTGGACAAGAGTAAGACCCTCAGACTGAAAAGAGAGTGTCCCTGTCCCAATCAGTCAGAGCAGTGCTGCATGCCTGATCAGAGTGACTCAGCCTGGCTCCTGGCTGCAAAGATGGCAGCTGTGACCCTGGAACATCAACAGTGACCCCAAGAGTCAGCCATCATCTATTAGTAGAAAGCGGTGTCTAAATGGCAAGGAAAGTAACACGCTTGGTGTTGATGGGAGCAGCCAAATTTGGCGAAGACTCAGAGAGACCTCTTCTGAGCCTGTTCCAGGGAAGCCAGGGCTGACGGACAGTGGAGGGAGCTGGAATCCCCAGGATTGATTTATGGTAGTGGGAGCACCACAGAGACTGATGGCTTTCTGTTTTTTTTTTTTTTTTTAATTATTTTATTTTATTTTTTAACTTTACAATATTGTATTGGTTTTGCCATATATCAACATGAATCCGCCACAGGTATACACGTGTTCCCCATCCTGAACCCCCCTCCCTCCTCCTTCCCCATACCATCCCTCTGGGTCATCCCAATGCACCAGCCCCAAGCATCCAGTATCATGCATCAAACATGGACTGGCGATAGTCCCTGGTGGCTCAGATGGTAAAGCGTCTGCCTGTAATGCAGGAGACCTGGGTTCAATCCCTGGGTTGTGAAGATCTCCTGGAGAAGGAAATGGCAACGCACTCCAGTATTCTTGCCTGGAGAATCCCACGGATGGAGGACCCCAGTCCATGGGGTCTCATGGAGTCGGACACGACTGAGCGACTTCACTTCACTTTCACTCAGTTTGAAGGAGGTAAGCTACTGATTTGTGTTTTACTGTTATAACAAAGCCCAGTCAAACATACCATCATCTCTTGCAATAATGATTGACTGATGTTCTCATTTAGCTTTTGCAACCTTTTCTTTTATCCTAAATATCCATTCCCTCAATTCCTTCTGTTGTTTAGTATCAGAAGTTCACATTCACAGGCAATAGAGTTGTTTTTGTTTGCTTTCTTTTAGTGCATTTTATTTTATTTTTTTTAAAATTTTATCTTATTTTTAAACTTTATATAATTGTATTAGTTTTGCCATATATCAAAATGAATCCGCCACAGGTATACATGTGTTCCCCATCCTGAACCCTCCTCCCTCCTCCCTCCCAATACCATCCCTCTGGGTCGTCCCAGTGCACTAGCCCCAAGCATCCAGTATCATGCATAGAACCTGGACTGGCATCTCGTTTCATACATGATATTTTACATGTTTCAATGCCATTCTCCCAAATCTTCCCACCCTCTCCCTCTCCCATAGAGTCCATAAGACTGTTCTATACATCAGTGTCTCTTTTGCTGTCTCATACCCAGGGTTATTGTTACCATCTTTCTAAATCCCATATATATGCGTTATTATACTGTATTGGTGTTTTTCCTTCTGGCTTACTTCACTCTGTATAATAGGCTGCAGTTTCATCCACCTCATTAGAACTGATTCAAATGTTTTCTTTTTAATGGCTGAGTAATACTCATCTAATACATTTAGTATTTTACATTATTTTTGTGATTTTGTTAGAATAAAAAGAAGAAAACTTTAAACATTACTTTAAATTTATAAAATAGAAAGTCATAATCTCATTAGTCTACTATAATTTTGCATTTCATTTCCAAATATTAAAGTGGGCTGTTTTTTCCTTTCCTTTAGCTCCTTTTCTTCTTCCTTTAAAAAAAATTTGTGGCTTCATTGAAATATAATTCATAAACCTAAAGTTTACCATTTTAAAATGCACATGTTATTTTAGTGCTTTTAGTATATCACAAAGTTGTGAAACTATTACCACCTTCTAATTTTAGAACATTTTATTTTAAGATTTTAAAACTTTTTTCATGTGGACCATTTTTAAGGTCCTTATTGAGTTTGTTACAATACTGCTTCTATTTTATATTTTGGTCTTTTGACCCTGAGGCATGTGGGATTCTAGCTCCCTGACCAGGGATTGAACCTGTACCCCCTCCATTGGAAGGTGTAGTCTTAACCACTGGGCCACCAGGGAAGTCCCTAGAACATTTTAACCACCTCCCAAAATAAACCTCATACCCATTAGCAGTTGCTCTCCATTCTTCTCTTCCCCAGCCCTGTACAAGCACTAATCCACTTCCTGTTCCTCTACACTGCCTGTTCTGGAGACTTCATATAAGTGGGATTATATAGTATGTTATTTTTTTTATTTTTTAAATTTAAATTTATTTTAATTACAGGCTAATTACTTTATAATATTGTATTGGTTTTGCCATATAGTATGTTATCTTCTGTTTGATATCTGGCTTTTTTTCACTTAACAAAATTTTCCCATGTTTCTGCATGTATCAGTACCTCACTCACTTTTATATATGAATAATATTCATTGGGTTGATGTACAAAAGTGTTTATCCATTCATCAGTTAATAATATTTGGGTTATTTCTGCTTTTTGGCTGTTGTGAATTATGCTGCTTTGAACATTCATGAACACATTTTTGTGTGGACATGTGTTTTCTTCTATCTCAAATATATATTATTAGTTTTCTAGGGCTGCTGTAACAACATATCATAGACTCGAGGGCTTAAACACCGAAAATGTATTTTTTCACAGTTCTGAAGGCTAGATGTTCAAGATCAAGTCAAGTTTCTTCTGAGACCTTTCCCCTTGGCTTGCAGATGGTTACCTGCTTGCTGTATGCTCACATGGTCATCCCTCCAGTCTGTGTATTTTCTGTCTCCTAATCTCCTATTCTTATAAGGACACCAGTCATATTAGATTAGAGCTTGCCACGAAGACCCCATTTTGACTTAACTACCTCATTAAAACCTTATCTCCAAATGCAATTCCATCCTGAGGTGCTGGGGAGGTGCTAGAACCTCCCCAGCACGTGCATTTTGTGAGAACACAACTCAGCCCACAGCATATACTTACAAGGAAAATTGTTGGGTTGCATGGTAACGCTCTGTTTACCTTTCTGAAGGTGAAAGTCGCTCAGTTGTGTCCAACTCTTTGCCACCCCAAGGACTATACAGTCCATGGAATTTTCCAGGCTAGAATATTGGAATGGGTAGCCTTTCCCTTCTCCAGGGGATCTTTCCAACCCAGTGACTGAACCCAGGTCTCCTGCATTGCAGGCGGATTCTTTACTAGCTGAGCCACAAGGGAAGCCCTTAACTTTATGAGGACCTCTCAAATAGATTTCAAAGCAGCTGCCCACTTTACATGCCCACCTTCCCTCCTGGTAGGGTTCCTATTTCTCCACATCCTCACCAACATTTATTATCTTCTTTTTGCTTATAGCCATTCATAGGAAATAAAGTTTTGAAATATATCTTTTTACAAGTTTTCCATTTCCTCATGTTTACTTCTCCTCTCACATTGTCTTTCTTGGCTGTGTGCTAATATCATTTCTGGGTGTACCCTAGTCATATTCTAAAAATTTGATAGTAATATTGATTAATAATCAAAATAAGTAGGGGTGCTGTAACATCTGATGAATTGTATAGTTTATTATCAGTAAGACAAACTGCACAGATACCGTAAAAACATAATATTACTGAGAAGATCATGATATGATTGGACGTGAGTTTGAGAAAACTCTGGGAGATGGTGGAGGACAGGGAAGCCAGGTGTGCTCTGTCCATGGGGTCACAAAGATCTGGACACAATTGAGTGACTGAACAACAACAACTGAGAAAGCAGATAATTTAAATGAGAGATTTGAATTTATATTATTCAGCCAAAATTTGAAAACAGCCCAAAATATTGAAAGAAAAAAATATATATATATACATACCAATACATAGGCATAGATTTAGAAATAGATATGTAAAACCAATAAAGCACTTACCACTACATCCTTTCAGTAGCACCTCTTTGCTTATTGAAAGACATTGCAAACACCATGAAGATACTGCATCAGTTGAAATGCATTTTGGGAAGTGTATGCTCCATTGTAGGCTTCCTTTGTGGCTCAGTGGTAAAGAATCTGCCTGTAATTCAGGAGCCTCAGGAGACATGGGTTCGATTCCTGGGTTAGGAAGTTCCCCTGGAGGAGGAAATGTCAACCCCATCCAGTATTCTTGCTTGGGAAATCCCATAGACAGAGGAGACTGGTGGGGGCTACAGTCCATAGTGTTGCCAAGAGTCAGACACAACTGAAGGGACTTAGCACACACATGCTCCATTTTAATCATTCCTCTTCCAAAAATGAATTTATTACAAAACAAATTGCCTACATGCATTGGAAGTCCATTGTGCACATCTAATTGCATTTCAATGAAGAATTTTTGAATTTAGCTTTTACATTAATTTATAGTTTTTCTGGAAGACCGTATTATCTTCACATAATTGCATTCAAGAATATTCATTTTTTTTGCAATAGTCAACATAGAAAGCATTAAAATTCAAACAGAAGTATTCTACAAAGAGCTGTAAGTGGGAATGATCTTTCTTTCTGCCAGGTGTCTGGGAAAGGAGTTTACATTTTGCCTGAGGACAATACTTTCCGAATGTCTTCTTTGAAAACTTTGAAACTGATGTGCAGAAACACACTGATAATATTCTAAACACAGAGGTCTCATTTACAACTAGACTTTTTGTTTTATAATGGTAAATGCATTCAGTTTGAACTTCTTCCTTGGGTACACTTTGTTAAGTTGGTCATGTCCAGTTTAGCCCCAATGTTATTTCCTCTTTGAAGCTTTTGTGAATATTCTCGGCAGAATTCCTTCTCGCTTCTGTGTTTTGCTTTCTACTCTATTGTAGCACCATCAGTATCAGTTACAATATTTCTGCATGTACCATCTCTGAATTTGAGTCAGAAGATCTCAAAAACATGTGACAAAAACGTCCGTATCACCTGAAGAGATTTTCAACTATCTGTTTCATTATGGGATCCTGACCCAGGAAGAACTAAGTTGTGTCCCAAACTGAACAGACACCTTCCATTTCCTAGATGTTGAATCCTGGGGTGAAAGTGAAAGTGTGAGTCGCTCAGTCATGTCTGACTCTTTGTAACCCCATAGACTGTAGCCCTCCAGGCTCCTCTGTCCATGGAATTGTCCTCTGTCCAGAATACTGGAGTGGGTTGTCATTCCCTTCTCCAGAGGATTTTCCCAATCCAGGGACTGAATCTGGGTCTTATGCATTGCAGGTGGATTCTTCACCATCTGAGCCACCAGGGATGCTAGGATCCTGACATAAGAAGAGCTATATGGCAAAACCAATATAATATTGTAAAGTTAAAAAATAAAATAAAAAAAAATAAAAGCAGGAAATTCTCAAAAAAGTAAAATAAAATAAAAACTCTTCCCTGAAAGCCAAAAAAAAAAAAAAAAAAAAAAGACAAGCTATAGTTCAAAAACTGAACAGACTCCTTCCATTTCCTAGATGTTGAATCTTGGGATAGTTTATGAGAATCTGGAAAGGGGCAGAAAGCAATTCTCCACTAGGACTTTGAGATGGACCAAACGATTTTCCCTCTTACCTATCCTTTACTTCTGTTGTGGTCTGATTCAGTCAGTGGAGTTAGTGGCTGTTTGTAGAGAAAGAATTGAACAGCTGTGCAGTTAATAGACACACAGAGTTGCTTCCCTGGCGGCTCAGTCCATGCGATCGTAAAGAGTGGGACACTACTGACCGACTAACGCTTGCACTTTTCACTTAGACACATCTAAGGAGGTGGGTTTAGGATGTGTTTTTCAAGAAGTCTTAGCTGAAAAGACATCCTACAAGAAAAATTGAGCAAAGAATCAAGACATTTTAACAATAGTGTTTTTTTTTTAATTTAATTTAATTTTATTTTTTAACTTTACAATATTGTATTGGTATTGGCATATATCCAAATGAATCCACCACAGGTATACATGTGTTCCCCATCCTGAACCCTCCTCCCTCCTCCCTCCCCATACCATCCCTCTGGGTCGTCCCAGTGCACCAGCCCCAAGCATCCAGTATCGTGCATCGAACCTGGACTGGCGACTCGTTTCATATATGATATTATACATGTTTCAATGCCATTCTCCCAAATCATCCCACCCTCTCCCTCTCCCACAGAGTCCAAAAGATTGTTCTATACATCAGTGTCTCTTTTGCTGTCTCGTATACAGGGGTATTGTTACCATCTTTCTAAATTCCATATATATGCATTAGTATACGGTATTGGTGTTTTTCTCTCTGGCTTACTTCACTCTGTATAATAGGCTGCAGTTTCATCCACCTCATTAGAACTGGTTCAAATGTATTCTTTTTAATGGCTGAGTAATACTCCATTGTGTATATGTACCACAGCTTTCTTATCCATTTGTCTGCTGATGGACATCTAGGTTGCTTCCATGTCCTGGCTATTATAAACAGTGCTGCGATGAACATTGGGGTACATGTGTCTCTTTCAATTCTGGTTTCCTCAGTGTGTATGCCCAGCAGTGGGATTGCTGGATCATTTTTTTTTAATTGAACATGTGTATTATGTGTTAATTTAAGTACTTTACAATAATTTAATTCTCCTCGCAACTCCATGAAGCATATATGAGCATCCTGTCTTGAAAGATGAAGAAATATCCTCAGAGAAATTAGACAGTTTTCTTGGGCTCATACCCTGGTAAATAGCAGGGCTGGAATGAGGCAAAAGTCTTTTGCCTCCCACACAGTCTTTTCCTCAGGGTAATTTTTTATTTGATCATTTTTAAATTGGAAAATAATTTCATTATAGTGTTGTGTTAGTTTCTGCTGTACAACAATGTGAATCAACTATCTGCATAAATATATCCCATCCCTCTTGAGCCTCCCTCCCACCTCCCTCTCCCCCACATTCCCACCTGTCTAGGTCATCACAGAGCACCAAACTGAGTTCCCTGTGCCACACAGCCGCTTCCCACCAGCTCTCTGTCTTACACGCGGTCCTGTGTGTGTGAGAATTCTACTGTCCCGACTTGCCCCACAGTCCCCTCCCCCATGGGCTTCCCAGGTGGCTCATGGAAAAGAACCTGCCTGCCAATGCAGGAGACACAGAGGCTTGGGTTCAATCCCTGGGTCAGGAAGATCGCCTGGAGGAGGAAATGGCAACCCATGCCAGTATTCTTGCCTGGACAATTCCCTGCACAGAGGAGCCTGGTGGGTTACAGTGCACAGGGTTGCAGAGAGTCAGGCATGACTGAGCACACACACACGCACATCTCCATGCCCCACTGTGTCCCCAAGTCCATTCTCAGCTTCTGCGTCTCTACTCCTGGCCCACGACCAGGATGTTTTTTAAAGATTATATTTTATGTTATTCTTTTGTCAATATTCATCTCATTACAGTATTGTTATTATTTATCATTTATGCTAATATCAGCACATATGAATATAAATATGATGTTAGTATCAACAAATATTGTAGCTGCAAATGCATTTGGGATTGTTATCCATATCTGTATAGAACCACAATCAGTAGTTGTAGTAACTTAAGGGAATGAGAACAATGATGGGTCACTTCTGAGGAGAAAATCCATGGTTGCTGACAAGGAACAGATGAAATGGTGCTGCTCAGGCAGAAAATGGGGAAATAAATGTTTAAGAAGGGTTCTATAAAGTTTGGTTCTTTTCTCCATTTTCCTACAATATCATCTTGTTTTTCTTTAAGGTTTTTTGGAGTTTGATTTATTTTTAGAATTCTTCAAGTGCCTTTTTCTGAAGGGACCTTCTTCAAACTAGGGGATGAAAGGTGTTGATAGACAACAGAGGCTATTCAAATAGTGTGTGTGCGCGCGTGTGCACGTGCTCAGTCGTGTGCGACTCTGTGCAATCCCACGGACTTTCGCCCACCAGTCACCTCTGTCAAATAGAGGGATAAAGTAAATGTGTATTTACTTGATCTGAGCATTTAACTTCATCAGCATAAAAATCAGCATAAGATATCTGTGTTTCATCATTTGGGTAACTGCATTCTTTGTCTGTAATTCAAAATAAAATTCCTCTTTTTTAGTGTTTTGATGCTCAGATCGCTATGAGGAAAGGAGTTTCTAGTGCCTCCTCCCTCTGATAATTTTCTGTTTGTGGAATGTGTTGGAAAGACTATTGCACTTCTACTTTGCAGCATTTTGTGTCAGAAGTAAATGTCTGTGGGATGATTAAATTGAGTGGATCAAAATGGGGGTAAGTTTTGGTGCAGAAAATATTCAGGTTCAGGTCACAGGTTTAGTTATTAAAGTAAACATTTGATCTCTAGTGCAATGCCATGATAGAGCCAAAGCTTGTTCTACAGCCAATAATTTGATTTGATTTCCTAAGCAAATTCTCTCCCTTAATCCTCAGGCAGGATGCACATAGAATATGTAGGATTTTTCACCTCTCACCTCTCCCAGTGCAGTCATTTTAATATCTGTGTGTACTTCGTAAGACAAGCCTGAAAATAAGATTAAGAAACATTAGAAATGGCAACCCTGCTTTTTGCAGGAGATAGGAACAGTTCTTGGCCATCAGTGCTCACAAATTGCAACTCTTTTTGATGCTGTGAAACTGCATGAGAGATGAAAATTCTCATGCTCTTTAACTTTCAATTAATTAGTCATGGATTCTAGGGACAGAGGAAATGAAAGAGGAACTATAAAACTCTATAAATGTGGTGAATTTTCAAAATTTACATCAGAAGTTGAAAATTAATCTTTTTTGGATGAAAAGTATCATGCAGTTACTTAAAAAATATTCATTCCAGTACTTCCCTGGTGGTCCTGTGGTTAGGATTCCACCTGGCAATGCTGGGGACACGGATTTAATCCCTGGTCTGGAAAGATCCCACATGCTGCAAGGCAACTGAGCCCATTAACCACAACTCCTGAGCCCGTACTCCAGAGCCTGTGATTTGAAAAAGGGAAGCTATCACAATGAGAATCCTGAGCACCACAACTAGAGAAAGCCCATGAAACAACAAAGAATCAGAGTAGCCAAAAATAGCAATAAGATTAAAAAAAAATTACTCCTTCCATTTTTATTTAAAGCACCCAGAGAATCATGAGCCTTGAACAGAGATGGCAGTTTTACATTGCAAGTCAATATTTGGTAAACTTCAGCACAACTAAGTGAAGCATTAGTTGTGAAGGCTAAGTGAAGGCTTTACAACTAAGTGAAGCCTTGTGACCTGCAAGGCAGTGTGAGCAGATTATTGAGTGCACCTAACTGAGATTCTGGTCCCATCACTTCATGGGAAATAGATGGGGAAACAGTGGAAACAGTGTCAGACTTTATTTTTGGGGGCCCCAAAATCACTGCAGATGGTGATTGCAGCCATGAAATTAAAAGACGCTTACTCCTTGGAAGGAAAGTTATGACCAACCTAGATAGCATATTCAAAAGCAGAGATATTACTTTGCCAACAAAGGTTCATCTAGTCAAGGCTGTGGTTTTTCCAGTGATCATGTATGGATGTGAGAGTTGGACTGTGAAGAAAGCTGAGCGCCGAAGAATTGATGCTTTTGAACTGTGGTGTTGGAGAAGACTCTTGAGAATCCCTTGGACTGCAAGGAGTTCCAACCAGTCCATTCTAAAGGAGGTCAGTCCTGGGTGTTCATTGGAAGGACTGATGCTGAGGCTGAAACTCCAATACTTTGACCACCTCATGGGAACAGTTGACTCATTGGAAAAGACTCTGATTCTGGGAGGGATTGAGGGCAGGAGGAGAAGGGGACGACAGAGGATGAGATGGCTGGATGGCATCACCGACTTGATGCACATGAATTTGGGTGAACTCCAGGAGTTGGTGATGGACAGGGAGGCCTGGCGTGCTGCGATTCATGGGGTCACAAAGAGTCGGACACGACTGAGAGACTGAACTGAACTGAACTCAGACTCACATTAGATGCTCCGTCAAGGGCCAGAAAGAAATAAGGAAGCAGAAAAGCAGAAGAGAGAAAAGTGAGAAGTAGGGAGAGAGCATATTTGTGAGGAATTCAATATTTTGAATTTGAGACACTGTGGTGAATCTGCCATGCTGAATATTGCCCTGGAACATGCCTCATCCTCTGAGAGTCATAGAAAAAGTCACCTCCATCTATGTTTTCTACTACAAATGAAATTTTGTGAGCATCTTTTTGGGTATATTGATAAACTAACCTGCCTGTCATTTTAGGGGGTCTCTATACTAGGTGCAAATTTTCTATGCAGCAAGCATGGTTCATGTATAAATTACACATTTATCCAACTGATTTGTTGAAATAATTCCAGTGAATTGTAACTGTTAGGACTAAGGATGTTCAAAACTTTGACTCAAACTCAAAATGGTTTGAGTCCAAACTCGATTTCTTCTACTATGTATATCTCAACAATCTTGTCCCTCAGTGCTTATGTGGGTATGTTCCTAAAACTGCATAAATGTTATATTTTTATTCTTTGGTAATATGATATCACACAGAAATTGCTTTTCTTCTGGTATTGTTCAGCTTAGTTATCTTCATATATGCTTAATCCTTTCTAGTCATTTGTGTTATTTCATTTTATTCCTTTCTTTTTCCATTTCCTTCAGTATATCAATACCTTTGTGACTGGTTTCTAAGAACTCATTTATGATTAAGGATGTTAACTGTTTGTCATGAAATGCAAATGAAATACCATATTTTATTGCCATCAGTTTACTATGGTATTTTGCATTTTGGTTGTATATTAAAATATAATCATGTCGTATTAAAAAAAAGAAAAAGGGATGTTAGTCTTCAAGTAGTTCTTTGGTTGTTTGTTGTCACTGTATTTTACTCAATCTGAGCCACCAGAAATTACTAGAGTGAATTGGTTTTATTTCTACAAAGAAATAAAAAAAATTTCCAATTAAACTATGACACAATTGTACCTTTTAATTAAGACTTTTATTTTATGCTTTTTGTGTTTTTTAATAATTAATTAACTGTTAACTGGTTACACAAGCATCTCATTAGTTTGAATTATCTTTGAACCCTTTCTAAGGGTGTAATCTGCCATTTACCTTGTCTTCAGTTTCACTGCTTGGAGTGTGTTTGACAGTTCTCATGTACAAAAACAAAGCTTTTTCTTCCTGTGAATTCCAACTTCCCTTGGATTTAATGAAAAAAAATTTTTTTGGAAGTAAATGTGTATGAGCATCTGTTTCAATGAAAAAAATCACTATCTTGGAAAGATATTTTACACCATGTTCATTGCAACATTATCTATGCTAACCAGTACATGGAAACAGCCTAAGAGTTCCATGATGGATGAATAGATAAAGAAGTTGTGATATATACAGATATATTTGATGTTGCCCTATTCAGCAATATAAACTAAGGAAATCTTACCAATTGTGATAATGTGGATGGATCTTGAGGTCATTATGCTAGGTGGAATAAATCAAAGAGAAATACCACATGAATACGAGGGATCAAAAAAACAGATTCCTAGAAACAGAGATGAAATTTGTGGTCCCCAGAGAGAAGGGATGGAGGGACTGGATGAAACAGGTGAAGATGATCAAAAGGTACAAATTTCATAAGTTGAATAATTTCTGGGGATGTAACATGGTGATAATAATAATGATGTTTAATATATTGGAAAAGTACCAAGAGAGTAAATCTTTAAAGTTCTCCTCACAAGGAAAAAAAAATTATGTGGGTTGATGGATGTTAAGCAAACTTACTGCAATAATTTTGTAGTATATAATATACAAAATCATTGTACAGTTTAAGTTTCTGCAGTTTTATATTTTAACTATATTTCAATAAAACTGGAAAAATACAATTAAAAAAGAAAATATGGAATTGTGATCATTCTTTGAGGATCAGTTTCATTTTCATCAAATGTACACCTTACTATTTTGTTACTCTAGCCTTTCAGCTTAAATAGTAAACTCATGATTCAATGCTGAATCACAATGTAATATTTTAAACAGATGTAAAAATCATATAGATATTACCAAAATGCACACTACATAACTAAACTAACAATTGAACCACTCTGACCATGTCCAGGAGTTTACAAGCAATGCCAACTTGTTGCAGGAATAACAGCAACTATTCCCAGGTGGTGCTAGTGGTAAAGAGCGCACCTACAAACCCAGAAGACTTGGGTTCTATCCCTGGGTCAGGAAGATCCCCTGGAGGAGGGCATGGCAATGCACTCCAGTATTCTTGCCTGGAGAATTCCATGGCTAGAGGAGCCTGGGGGTCTATAGTTCACAGGGTCACAAAGAGTTGTACACAACTGAAGTGACTTAGCACACACTCACACATGGTCAGAAGACACTGTCCATAAGACACATTCAGCTGTCAAAGAAGCTAGAATATTTTTTAAAAAACATATATTACAATTGATTAAAATAATTGAACAAAGTCAGTGGAACCCTAATATATCTATTGTGGATACCTAAAATAGGCATAACTAGCTCTGACTATATATATGTATTTTTTTTAAATATAAATTTATTTAAGGAACTATTCAAATATACACTATATAACTTAAGGATGTGAGAGTCAAACAATGTGAATTTTGGTGAGAACTGCATCAAGAGGATGGCCAACATGTTCACTGTGGTGTATCTTCTTAGATTGTTCAGTTCCTTATGAAAAATAAGCTTTATTTCAAAAGGGCATTTTTGTTTTGCTTCTGTTTACTTGTATGTGATCTTTAAACAGAGAAATTTTTAAATTATTGAATTTTTATAATAAAAAATACTTCCACAAAGTTTGAAAACTTAAGAAAGTATCAAAAAATGAAATAAAACTATTATTTTTTAAAACCTTACTGTTTTATTTTATCTCGTATTTTTTTTGGGGGGGGGTGTAACTTGTGGCTTGGGAGATCTTAATTCCCCAACCAGGGATCAAGCCCCTGTCTCTTGTAGTGGAAATTCAGGGTCCTAACCACTGGATCACCAGGGAATTCCCATAAAAATTAGTTTTAATATTGTTATCCAATAATAAAAGTAGCCTTTACTAAGTAACAGTTAGGGAGCGTTCAATACATAATTTGCATAAGACACTTGTTTTCTATCCCCTGAATTTTCCAATGAATGATATTTTATTCTGTCCCTGTGCAAGTAATTTTGTTCATACTCAGTTGCTTCAGTCATGTCCGACTTTACTACCTATGAACTGTAGCTCTGGGGGAAAATCTTCCAGGCTCACTCTTGTCTGCAGAAATCAAGGATTGCATGTTGAGGGACTGAGGTCCCCACTTTCTTGGAGGCTATAAGTTGGAGCTGCACTTCTCAGTTCATTTATAAGTGTTAGTTCCTCAGACTCTTCTGTCCATGGAATTCTCCAGGCAAGAATACTGGAGTGGGTTGCCATTTCCTTCTTCAGAAGATCTTCCCAATCTGGGGATCAAACCTGGGTCTGCCACTTTGTAGGCAGATTCTTTACCATCTGAGCCACCAGGGAAGTAGTTTTGTGGAGAAGATAAAATTAGTCAAATAACCATAATATAACTTGTTTTGAGTGTTATGAGAGAGTCACCAAAGACTTTGGAGAATGGATGCTACATAAGATTGGAGGCAGTTCAACGATAAAGTCTGTGTGTGGTAGATAATATTTGATTTCAATCTTTACAAGTAGGTTTTGAGTTTGTATGGAGAAAGCAGGCATTTCAAAGGGAAGAAATTAATCAACAACCAAGCAAGAAAATCAATTAGGCTGATGGAAAAGTCACCAATTCTGTGCCAGTTTTTCCTGCACATGTAGGATTCTACACCCTCTAGAATTTGGTCATGTGATGGACAAGAGAAACTTTAAGGGCATGATTCTCCACATTCTTTCCTAATAATGTTTGCAATGGTGACTGCTGTGTTGGCCTAGATTCCTGACTGATTATGATTAGAGGACTTTCTTGAAAAATTCACAGTGAACATGAAGTGAGAAAAAGAAATAAAACTTAATTGATTTACTCCATTATGACTTTGGGAGGAGGGGACATGATTATTACTGCAACATAACCTAACATAGCCCAACCATTACAGCTGGAGATAGAATTGAATAGAGCTGGAAACAGACATGAAGACAAAAAAAAAGAGAAGGTTAAAGTTAGTTAACATTGAATCACTCAGTTTAATATCATAAAGGAATGTGGACATCTAGACTTTACATTATAAGCAATATAAACCTATGAGTATTTTCATTGTTTTGCTTTTTTAGGAAAATGGCATTATCAAGTTTAAGGAGTAAAGGATTTGTGTTGCAGTGTTCTATAGAATGAGTTGGAGGAAATACAATTATCAAGGAAAGACATGAAATAAGAGATTGCTATAGTAACCATGGGCTTCCCAGGTGGTGCACTGGTCAAGAACCCACCTGCCAGTGCAGGAGATGCAAGAGACTTAGGTTGGATCCCTTGGTTGGGAAACTCCCCTGGAGGAGGGCTTGGCAACCCACTCCAGTATTCTTGCCTGGAGAATCCTGTGGAGCGTGGAACCTGGTGTACAGTCCATGGAGTAGCAAAGTGTAGGACATGACTGAGTGACTGAGCATCCATGCACAGCAACCAGTGTGAGAGCTTGCGTTTTCGCTAAGATTGCAACAGTAGGAAGAGAGAGTAGGAGACAATACAGTACTCTTATTGTGCAGAAATAACACAGAGGTCAAGTTGAAGAGCTTTGTAGACAAAGTGCTCATCACATGGAAATATTGTATGCATTGAATTGTGTAGTTCCAAAATAGATTCCTTGAGTCCTAACCCTCAATACCTCTGACTGTGACCTTATTTGGGAACAGAGTCTTTACAGAGGAACTCAAATTAAAATGATGTCAGGAGGTTGGGTCTTCATCTTATATGCTTGGTGTCCTTATAAAAAGGGGAAATTTGACACTGAGATAGACATGCACAAGGGAAGATGAAGAGTCACAGATTGAAAATCGCCATCTATAAGCCAAAGAGAGAAGAATTGGCAGATACCTGCCTCACAGTGCTCACAAAGAAACAACCCTAGATCACCTTCCAGCATTCAGAAACACAAGACAATACATTTCTGTTTAAGTCACCTGGTTTGCAGTGTTCTGTTATGGCAACTCTGCTGCTGCTGCTGCTAAATCGCTTCAGTTGTGTCCAACTCTGTGCGACCCCATAGACGGCAGCCCGCCAGGCTTCCCGGTCCCTGGGACTCTCCAGGCAAGAACACTGGAGTGGGCTGCCATTTCCTTCTCCAATGCATGAAAGTGAAAAGTGAAAGTGAAGTCCCTTAGTCGTGTCGGACTCTTAGCGACCCCATGAACTGCAGCCTACCTGGCTCCTCTGTCCATGGATTTTCCAGGCAAGAGTACAGGAGTGGGGTGCCATTGCCTTGTGAACTATTATAATAGAACTATTGAAGTATTTTTAAATGTTAGACACTTCAATCTTAAAAATTCTAGATCTTCCCCTTTCTTTGCTCCCATTTTTTGTCTAAGTTAAATCAGAAACACAGGGATAACTTTCTGCTCCTCTGTATACAGACTGAACCTACTGACCTTTGTTCAAGTTTGTATCTTATCCTTTACCTATTATCTCTTCTTATATTAGAAATGTAATAAACCTTAACAAGTTTTCAAATACAAGTCTTACCTTGAAAGATGGAATAAGGTTACATTTTTAAAGGTCCAGAGCATCTTGAATTCTGCTTAATTGAAAAAAGCCCTTTGGTGTGATGAATTCAGTCATTAATTTATTATCTAGCTCCATTGAAATCTCTTATAATCAACTTTTGTGTTAAAGGCATCAAGGTGAAATCCTGCCAAGCCCTCAAAGATAGGAATGCGGTGCACTCTGAAGAATTTTACTTGTTCTCTAAATTCTGCAGAATGTGGAAGATGATGGCAGGAATTCATTATTGGAATACAGGGCTTCAGGACAGGGATGTTTATAAACTTTCATACATCAAAGTTTAGTGCCCAATAGTTGATACATTATTGCCTTGTAAAATAATTATTATTTAACCACATTTTGAGAGCCTTACACTAGTAACATATAAGTAATTTTCTTTATAATCTTAATTTGGCCCTGGGAAGTCCAGTCTCTTATTTTGCACTATGACTAGTGAATCAAACTGAGATGGAAAAGTTGGCCCTGGAAATTCTTCAGTTAAGATTTTACCCAAGCTGGGACTTTTAGTCCAGGTTCAATTCCTGGTTGGGGAACTAAGACCCCACATTTAGGGATGTGGCAAAGAAAAAAAAAAGTAAAAAAAAAAAAAAAGATTTTACTGAGATTTGCATCTCTAACTCATTTTTTTCTTTCATTCATCATGTGAATACAAAGCCTCATTTTTCAAATGACTATCTAGATTTCCAAGATAAAATTTTTGGATAGGTACTAGCTTTATGCAAAAAATGAACTGAAAGACAGTCCTGAGAAAATTCAACTTCACATAATAAACTATATTTTAATTTCTCAACCGATGCTACCAGCAATGTTTAAAAATGAATCCCCAATTAAAGTAGCCCTGAAAATTTGTTATACTGAAATCCTGTTCTAACACTCCAGGACATATGAATTAACAAAGATAAGATATTTTCAAAATCACATTCACAAAATATTTAATATGTTTAATATTTATGTGGTTAAATATTCAGAGTCTTATTTTGAAGGTGTTTCACATATAAGATGGACTTAAGGACTGAATAATTCAGTCATCAAGCATTTAATGGAGACATGGATAAAGCACATTTTAATTGCTTGGAATTCAAAGATGAATAAGGCAATGCTGCTAAAACATTGTTGGAGGGGGCTTATGTGTAAATAAATAATAGGGATATAATGTAATATACTCCTGAAGATGCTTGAGAGTCCCTTGGACAGCAAGGAGATCAAACCAGTAAATCCTAAAGGAAATCAACCCTGAATATTCACTGGAAGGACTGATGCTGAAGCTGAAGTTCCAATACTTTGTCCACCTGATGCAAAGAGCCAACTAACTGGTAAAGACCCTGATGCTGGAAAACACTGAAGTCAGGAGGAGAAAGGGATGATAAAGGATGAGATGGTTGGATGGCATCATCAATTCAATGGACATGAGTTTGAGCAAACTTCTAGAGATGGTGAAGGACAGAAAAGCCTAGTGTGCTGCACTCCATGGGGTTGCAAAGAGTTGGACATGACTGAGTAAATGAACAATAAGAACAATGTGATACACACGTTTAGTAAACCATTGCTATGTCTGGGTCTGATGTGTTGGAATAGATTAAGGTTCCCTGATAGCTCAGTTGGTAAAGAATCTTCCTGCAATGCAGGAGACCCCAGTGCAATTCCTGTGTCGGGAAGATCCCCTGGAGAAGGGATAAGCTACCCACTTCAGTATTCTTGGGCTTCCTTTGTGGTTCAGCTGGTAAAGAATCTGCCTGCAATGTAGGAGACCTGGGTTTGATCCCTGGGTTGGGAAGATCCCCTGGAGAAGGGAAAGGTTACCCACTCCAGTATTCTGGCTTAGAGAATTCCATGGACTGTACAGTCCATGAGGTCTCAAAGAGTCAGACCCGACTAAGAGACTTTCACTTCACTTTAGAAGAACTAGTAGATCATTTCCACTAAATGGCATTGAAACGTGTATAATATCATATATGAAACGAATCGCCAGTCCAAGTTCAGTGCATGATACTGGTTGCTTGGGGCTGGTGCACTGGGATGACCCAGAGGGATGGTACAGGGAGGGTGGAAGGAGGGGGGTTTGGGATGGGGAACACATGTATACCTGTGGCGGATTCATGTTGATGTATGGCAAAACCAATGCAATATTGTAAAGTAATTAACCTCCAATTAAAATAAATAATTTATATTAAAAAAAAAGAAAATTTGGAAGAATATTCCAGAGAATGGAAACAGCAAGAGCCAAGATTTGCAAGCATACATGCATATGGATAATTTGTGGTCCACAAATCAAACTTGGTTAGAGAAAGAACTAGTTGTGCAAGATTCAAATGGTGTAGCTAAAGGTAAGGTGAGCAGAATGTTCATCTAAGTACTAGGGAATTCTGGAGTTATAGAGCTGAGGAAAATAGAAATAGAATCCAGTGTAACTGAAAAGGACCCTATGGGGCCTTCCCAGGATAAGTAAAATAGTGTTAGTCAGTCGTGACCAACTCTTGGGGACCCCATGTACTATCCATGGAATTCTCGGGCCAGAATACTGGAGTAGGTTACCATTCCCTACTCCAAGGGATCTTCCCAAGCCAGGCTTCAAACCTAGGTCTCCTACATTGTAGGCAGATTCTTTATAATCAGAGCTACCAGGGAAGCCTGCCTCAGCACAAGCCCTCCCCCATATCCACTGCTTTAGCTCCTTTCTGTGGTACCTAGAGAAAGGTATCTGATGTACATTTCCTGAATTGTTTTGCAGGTGTGAAAACCACCACCGAATGTCAGATGTTAACTGATGATCATGAGCACACAGCCCCAGGCCTCCTGTTTGGCCTCACTATGCGTCAGGCACAGGAACTTCGGCCAACACGAGTAGTTAGAGTGAGTCAGTCAGCACTTGGGAAAAGCAAATGTGAAGGTCAAGTTGAGCATGCGTAATTGCATCATTCTAGTTGGAGCTTTACAACTGATTAGACGGCGCGCCAAAGCGCAGGCGGCTGCGACGGGCACGCCAAAGTGCGGGCGAGAGGAGCCACCCCACGTCTGAGGTCAGGGGCAGAAGCCGGGAGGATCCCATGGATGAAGGGCTGCGATCAAGAGGAGTTACCCCACGTTCGAGGTCAGGGGCAGCAGCCGAGAGTACCAGACTGCGACAGCGCAGAAACGGCAGAGAGGAGCTACCCCGCATCCGAGGTCAGAGGGGGCGGCTGGGAGGAGATACTCCACGCCCCAAGCCGGAGGCCAGGGGCGGCGGGTGGGAGGAGCTACCCCACGCCCCTAAGCCTGAGGCCAAAGGCAGCGGCAGGGAGGAGCAACCCCACTACGGAGGCCAGGGGCGGTGGCCGGGAGGACCAACCCCACGTCCAAGGAGTGGTGGCTGCGCAGGCGCAGGAGTGCCTAGAGGAGCTATCCCATGTTGAAGGTCAGGAAGGGTAGCCGTGAGGAGATACCCCTCATCCAAGGTAAGGAGCAATAGCTGTGCTTTGCTGGAGCAGCTGTGAAGAGATACCCCACGCCCAAGGTAAGAGAAACCCAAGTAAGAGGGTAGGTGTTGCAAGAGGGCATCAGAGGGCAAACACACTGAAACCATACTCACAGAAAACTAGTCAATCTAATCACACTAGGACACAGCCTTGTCTAACTTAATGAAACTAAGCCATGCCCGTGGGACAACCCAAGACGGGCGGGTCATGGTGGAGAGATTTGACAGAATGTGGTCCACTGGAGAAGGGAATGGCAAACCACTTCAGTATTCTTGCCTTGAGAACCCCATGAACAGTATGAAAAGGCAAAATGATAGGATACTGAAAGAGAAACTCCCCAGGTCAGTAGGTGCCCAATATGCTACTGGAAATGAGTGGAGAAATAACTCCAGAAAGAATGAAGGGATGGAGCCAAAGCAAAAAGAATACCCAGCTGTGGATGTGACTGGTGATAGAGGCAAGGTCCGATGCTGTAAAGAGCAATATTGCATAGGAACCTGGAATATCAGGTCCATGAATCAAGGCAAATTGGAAGTGGTCAAACAGGAGATGGCAAGAGTGAATGTCGACATTCTAGGAATCAGCGAACTGAAATGGACTGGAATGGGTGAATTTAACTCAGATGACCATTATATCTACTACTGCGGGCAGGAATCCCTCAGAAGAAACAGAGTGGCCATCATGGTCAACAAAAGAGTGTGAAATGCAGTACTTGGATGCAATCTCAAAAACGACAGAATGATCTCTTCATTTCGAAGGCAAACCATTCAGTATCACAGTAATCCAAGTCTATGCCCCAACCAGTAACGCTGAAGAAGCTGAAGTTGAATGGTTCTATGAAGACATACAAGACCTTTTAGAACTAAGACCCAAAAAAGAATTCCTTTTCATTATAGGGGACTGGAATGCAAAAGTAGGAAGTCAAGAAACACCTGGAGTAACAGGCAAATTTGGCCTTGGAATACGGAATGAAGCAGGGCAAAGGCTGATAGAGTTCTGCCAAGAAAATGCACTGGTCATAGCAAACACCCTCTTCCAACAACACAAGAGAAGACTCTATACATGGACATCACCAGATGGTCAACATCAAAATCAGATTGATTATATTCTTTGCAGCCAAAGATGGAGAAGCTCTATACAGTCAGCAAAAACAAGACCAGGAGCTGACTGTAGCTCAGACCATGAACTCCTTATTGCCAAATTCAGACTTAAATTGAAGAAAGTAGGGAAAACCACTAGACCATTCAGGTATGACCTAAATCAAATCCCTTATGATTATACAGTGCAAGTGAGAAATAGATTTAAGGGCCTAGATCTGATAGATAGAGTACCTGATGAACTATGGAATGAGGTTCATGACATTGTACAGGAGACAGGGATCAAGACCATTCCCATAGAAAAGAAATGCAAAAAAGCAAAATGGCTGTCTGGGGAGGCCTTACAAATAGCTGTGAAAAGAAGAGAAATGAAAAGCAAAGGAGAAAAGGAAGGATGTTAACATCTGAATGCAGAGTTCCAAAGAATAGCAAGGAGAGATAAGAAAGCCTTCTTCAGCGATCAATGCAAAAAAATAGATGAAAACAACAGAATGGGAAAAACTAGGGATCTCTTCAAGAAAATCAGAGATACCAAAGGAACATTTCATGCAAAGATGGGCTCGATAAAGGACAGAAATCGTATGGACCTAATAGAAGCAGAAGATATTAAGAAGAGATGGCAAGAATACACAGAAGAACTGTACAAAAAAGATCTTCATGACCCAGATAATCACGATGGTGTGATCACTGACCTAGAGCCAGGCATCCTGGAATGTGAAGTCAAGTGGGCCTTAGAAAGCATCAATATGAACAAAGCTAGTGGAGGTGATGGAATTCCAGTTGAGCTATTCCAAATCCTGAAAGATGATGCTGTGAAAGTGCTACACTCAATATGCCAGCAAATTTGGAAAACTCAGCAGTGGCCACAGTTTTCATTCCAATCCCAAAGAAAGGCAATGCCAAAGAATGCTCAAACTACTGCACAATTGCACTCATCTCACATGCTAGTAAAGTAATGCTCAAAATTCTCCAAGCCAGGCTTCAGCAATATGTGAACCGTGAACTTCCTGATGTTCAAGCTGGTTTTAGAAAAGGCAGAGGAACCAGAGATCAAATTGCCAACATCCGCTGGATCATGGAAAAAGCAAGAGAGTTCTAGAAAAACATCTATTTCTGCTTTATTGACTATGCCAAAGCCTTTGACTGTGTGGATCACAATAAACTGTGGAAAATTCTTCAAGAGATGGGAATACCAGAACACCTGATCTGCCTCTTGAGAAATTTGTATACAGGTCAGGAAGCAACAGTTAGAACTGAACATGGAACAACAGACTGGTTCCAAATAGGAAAAGGAGTTCATCAAGGCTGTATATTGTCACCCTGTTTATTTAACTTATATGCAGAGTACATCATGAGAAAAGCTGGACTTGAAGAAACACAAGCTGCAATCAAGATTTCCGGGAGAAATATCAATAACCTCAGCTATGCAGATGACACCACCCTTATGGCAGAAAGTGAAGAGGAACTCAAAAGCCTCTTGATGAAAGTGAAAGTGGAGAGTGAAAAAGTTGACTTAAAGCTCACCATTCAGAAAATGATGGTCATGGCTTCTGGTCCCACCACTTCGTGGGAAATAGATGGGGAAAGAGTGGAAACTTAAAGTGTCAGACTTTATTTTTCTGGGCTCCAAAATCACTGCAGATGGTGACTGAAGCCATGAAATTAAAAGACGCCTACTCCTTGGAAGGAAAGTTATGACCAATCTAGATAGCATATTGAAAAGCAGAGACATTACTTTGCCAACAAAGGTTTGTCTAGTCAAGGCTATGGTTTTTCCTGTGGTCATGTATGGATGTGAAAGTTGGGACTGTGAAGAAGGCTGAGTGCCAAAGAATTGATGCCTTTGAACTGTTGTGTTGGAGAAGACTCTTGAGAGTCCCTTGGACTGCAAGGAGATCCAACCAATCCATTCTGAAGGAGATCAGCCCTGGGATTTCTTTGGAGGGAATGATGCTAAAGCTGAAACTCCAGTACTTTGGCCACCTCATGCGAAGGATTGACTCATTGGAAAAGACTCTGATGCTGGGAGGGATTAGGGGCAGGAGGAGAAGGGGACGACAGACGATGAGATGGCTGGATGGCATCACTGACTCGATGGACGTGGGTCTCAGTGAACTCTGGGAGTTGGTGATGGACAGGGAGGCCTGGCGTGCTGCGATTCATGGGGTCGCAAAGAGTCGGACACGACTGAGCGACTGATCTGATCTTGTAATTTATTCAGTTATCCACACATGTATCCAGCGAAGTAACTGATTCAGAGAGTCTGTAAGCCTAGTTACAGTTTTAAAAGACAAGTTGGAGTTCTGAGATAAACATTTTGGTTGTTACTGGATGTTTGAAGTGTTGCACACATTATCAAGTATAGGTATAGGGCATCATCAGAGAAACCAAGTAGAAATCAATGATATGAACAGACATTTGATACCCAATTTAATATCTGTCAAGAATTTAGAGGGTTTTGATGTGTTTATTTAAAACTCACTTACTTGAGTGGATATTTAGCATGCATTAAAAAATATATAATAGTATTTCACTGGTGGCTCATAAGGGAAAGAATCTGCCTTCAATGCAGGAGACCCTGGTTCAATCCCTGGGTCTGGAAGATTGCCTGGCAAAGGGAATAGCAACCCACTCTGGTATTCTTGCCTGTAGAATTCCATGGGCTGAGGAGCCTGGTGGGCTACAGTCCATGGGATTGCAAAGAGTCGAACACAACTGAGTGATTAATGCTTTCACCACTAATTAAATGTCTCTCCTGCATTTCCCAAGTTATGAGTTCTAGGTCCTCAAGATAGGAGTTAGGAACTCACTTTCCCATTTCCTTTGCAGCTGGGGCTTAAGACATGACATCAACTCCATCATTTAGAGGGATCTGATGATAATTTCATTCAATATTTCAGCAGAAAATGCTTGAAGAAGGAGGAACCCATGTTGGGGGGTATCTATTTTTTCAAGGCAGCAATTGAGGTCCTGCTAGGGGAATTCCCTGCTCCGTATTAATGATGTTAGTTCAAGCGCCCATGACACTGATGGCAGCAACCGGTTTGCTTGTGTAACTTGGGAATTTAAGTCGGCTGTATTAGCCTCCAGGTGTGGTTCTTCACCTTCCTGAAAAATCAACATGCTACCTATATTTTTAGTAAATTTCTTTCTGCTTAAACTAACAAGAAGGGGATTCTAGACTTTATATCTTAGAATCCTTTCTGTTCCAGTCATCTGATCTCCTTCTCCCTTCACCTCTTTTTTTGGAGAAGGGGCCAGCTACCTACAAGTATTCTGGCCTAGAGAATTCCATGAATTGTATAGTCCATGGAGTTGAAAAGTCATACATGACAGAGCATGACTTTTTTTGGCTGAACTCTGTGTCAGATAGATGGGTAGAGATATCCATCATGAATCAGTGCCAGAATACTATTCTTCTTGGAATAAATCAAAATGTAAATTTTTTTGGTGATCTTTCAATGGCTTCCCTGGTGGCTCAGACGGTAAAGCATTTGCCTGCAATGCGGGATACCTGGGTTCGATCCCTGGGTTGGGAAGATCCTCTGGAGAAGGAAATAGGAACCCACTCCAGTACTCTTGCCTGGAAAATTCCATGGACAGAGGAGCCTTGTAGGCTACAGGCCATGGGGTCACAAAGAGTCGGATATGACTGAGCGACTTCACGCACTCACTTTGATGATGACAAAAGTGCTCACTGTCCACAATAAAGCATCTCAGGACTGAGCAGTGAGTCAATCTGGTATTATGAGGGGTTTTCTTCTCTCTGTCATCTCACTCCAAACTTTAATGTAGAAAATTGTTCTAAGTAAATAACTGGCAGAACTTGAGATCTCTTGAGAGAGAGACTGACTGATGGAAAAGATAAGGAACAGAGGAATCAGAAAGAGTAGGGGGAAAGTGGATCTATGATGAGAACAAACTGTGAAAACAATTGAAAGAGAACAAGATGACACAAAGTATATTGGGGTTTGATCATTGTCTGCCTGGAACTTTGGAACGGAAAGGCTTCTCTATGTTTAAATATGTGCCCCATACCTTCAATTGTAATGTTCACTTACCATTTTTTTTGATTAATTACTGTTCCCTCCCATTGTCTCCTCTACAATGGACGTGTCAAGCATGGGTAACCCACCAAGACATTAACCTCATTACCTCTTTTGCATCCTCCTCCTGTAGTCCTCACCTTTTAAATCATACTCTACTTGCTTTCCCAGCCCTGTCCCTCTCCTTTTCCTGAAAAATCACCCTCCCTTTTGTCTCCTATCCCACTTACACAGGCTTTCACAAAGGTATTATATTTGTAAAGGTCTGCATTCTCCATGTATCCTTAATGGGATTTTGCTTTCTCAAGGTATAAAACCCCTGGATGGGGCAGACTTTTGATCTTATTTTTCCCTGTCTTCTGATTCTGCCCCACCTCTACAGTTCCAAGGAGAGACATCTTCAGTTTTCCTTGAACCTCCGATCTTACAGTGCGTGGCTTGGTAGCATAATGTGGGGCCTTAACAGAGCCTTACACTGGGAGGCTCATGTGCTGTTTTGTTGTTCATTCATTTCATGCTCTTCAGCCTGACTCTGGCTCACCTTAAGATCCCCTGCTTTTACTCTACACATCTCTCTTCTTAGATACCTTAATTCTGTCTTGTCATGGCCCCTCTTCATACCCCAAACTGAACATAAAGTGAATTTTGGTGGGTTATTGGGAGATGTGTATGATTCAGTTCAGTTCAGTTGCTCAGTTATGTGCAACTCTTCGCGACCCCATGGACTGCAGCATGCCAGGCTTCCCTGTCCATCACCAACTCCCAGAGTTTGCTCAAATTCATATCCATCAAGTCAGTGATACCATCCAACCATCTCATCCTCTGTTGTCCCCTTCTCTTCTTGTGTATGATTATCTGAATGCAATGTATATTTATACAGAGGCTGACATGGCCAGTAACGTGTGTAGACATCTACATGACTGTATTCTATGGGGTTATACAACAGAAAAAGTCACAAGTCTCTGGGTACCCCAGCCAGGGCATGCATCCTCCAAAATAGCACTTCTCACTATTTTGAGAGATGTGTTTCCAAGGGAGAGCCGCCTACTAGCAATTTCAGTACTTTCATTTTTTCTTCAGGAGCGTGATGCCAAATGTACTTCTTATCAAAGAGATTAGAGGGAATCAGAGGCATCTGCTTTAAATGTAAATATGCCAATCATTCAAAAAGTCACTCTCATTGGTAACATGCTTCTGAAAGACTCGATAGAACACACTGGAAGGAAATGGGACCTTAGCTAAGATTCTGTGACTGGATTTCTTGTCTACCTTTCAGCTCTCTCCCTCATTTGTCTTCTTACCCTCTTGTAATTGTACTTCCTCTTTTGGCATGTATTTCACAATAGTGTAAAAGATACTCAGTCAGCTCTTCTGAGCTAGGAAGGAATGAGGTATCTGAAGTCTGTCCATCCATCCTTACCTGGACTCACTCACCCACCCAGGACTTAACCTGATAAGGTCTTCTGGAAACAGATAAATAAGACACTGACTGAAATCTTTACCTGACTCTTCATTTCAGGAAATCTGGACTTATGCATTTGATCAAACACTGAACTTTAGCAGGTAGCCAACATCTTCACTTTGTGAAGATCAAAACTGTGGGTGTGTGCTCAGTTGCTCAGTTGTGTCTGACTCCGTGTGACCCCATGGACTGTAGCCTACCAGGCTCCTCTGTCCATAGAACTTTCCAGACAAGAATACTGGAGTGGGTTGCCATTTCCTACTCCAGGGGATATTACTGACCCAGGGATCAAACCGGAGTCTCTTGCATCTCCTGCATTGGCAGACGATTCTTTACCAATGAGCTACTGCTGCTGCTGCTGCTAAGTCGCTTCAGTCGTGTCCGACTCTGTGCAACCCCATAGACGGCAGCCCACCAAGCTCCCCCATCCCTGGGATTCTCCAGGCAAGAACACTGGAGTGGGTTGCCATCTCCTTCTCCAGTGCATGAAAGTGAAAAGTGAATGTGAAGTCGCTCAGTCATGTCCGACTCTTAGGGACCCCATTGACTGCAGCCCACCAGGCTCGTCCGTCCATGGGATTTTCCAGGCAAGAGTACTGGAGTGGGGTGCCATTGCCTTCTCCAAACGAGCTACTAGTGAAGTCCAAAGATCAAAAGAGGACTCCGCTAAACGCAGCTCGTTGTAGTAGCACAGGTGAGCTAGCATGCTCATAATGACAAATCAGTGTAAGTATGTCTTCCTCCTCTTGTTCTGTGATCTCCTTACTTGCACACCTTGAGGGCTGCTGCTAATGACTATTATAGATATATGCAGTGGAGGGTTCTCCCTTGTCTCTTCATCAAATCAGTGAAAATCAGATATATTCATGAGGAAGACACTCATGCTTTGTATCTTCAAAAAGACAGAGCCACCCTGCATTTCAGTTTTTATGTAAAACTTACATGTGATGAGATGCACATATTTGTACACCTATGAGTAGGGAAATGGGGGGACTTACAGGGCTAATATAATATTATGTTTTGTTATGATAATTTTTTGTAAATTACAGAAAGTGTATTATTTTAACTGAAAACATAATTCAACCTAAATGGAGTCTTCTAGAATCTTTTCAACATAATACAAAGTTTTACATAGTACCTATATATATAATTTTCAGTTTATAATTGTGCTGCAGTCCATGGGGCCGCAAAGAGTCGGACACGACTGAGTGACTGAACTGAATTAAATATATGTATTAATATACATATATATGGGCTTCCCTGGTGGCTCAGTGGTAAAGAATCTGCCTGCCAGTGCAGGAGATGTGGGTTTGATCCCTAATCTGAGAAGATCCCACATTCTGCAGAGCATCAAAGTCCATGTGCCACAACTATTGAGCCCATGCTCTAGAGCCTGGAAGCCATGACTATTGAGCCCGTGTGCTGCAAGTCCTGAAGTCTGCGTACCCCAGAGCCTGTGCTCTGCAATAAGAGAAGCCACTGCAATGAGAAGCCTGTGTACCATAGCTAGAGAGTATCCTCCACTTGCTACAACCAGAGAAAAGCCAGAACAGCAACAAAGACCCAGCATAGCCAAAATAAATAAATAAATAAAACTATTAAAAAATATATATGTATATAAAATTACCTCCCTATAATTTTAACTTTTAATAAGTTAAATTTTAATGAGAAGCTAAAATAAATATACTTGCTTTAACTGGCTGTTGCATTACATTTTTTAGAAGATATGTAAAGATATTAACTTTCTCATCCATTTAAAATACATTTTCAGTGGTGGTGGTTTCAAATGAAATTTATATGCTTGTTTCTATAACTCTGATATTGTGCAGTTTTTCTTTCTGAAGTTGTCATAAATAAGAATGGGCTTTTGTTTTAGCTGGTGTCATTTTATATGACTAGAAGAGGTTAGTTATTGCAGAGTCTAAGTGGAAACATGTTGGTAAATTGACACTCATCAGAAAGGCCCATTTATTATTTCTGTGTCTAATTAAATATAATAAATCCACTTCAAGAGGCTTTACTCATGTGATGTATAATGCTGTCTTCATTCAATAATTGAACGGCAGGCCCTTTATCATTATGCTTATGTAGAATTGAATAAAAAGCTGTGTAGTCAGTCCTGATGACATGGACCAGGTTCTTCTTTCTGGGGATAACAATGGATGAGGAGCTTTTTTAGGTAGTCTGAAATATTCCTGTATTATAATATGTAGTCTGTAGGATATGCAGTGTGTACTAAGGTGCAGGTATCTTGATTTTTTTTTATTTACAGAGTATTAATTTTGGGCTTGAATTTGAGTGGAGTAAATTTTGAGTTTCATGAGTCTTTAACAACTGATTTCCATGCAAGTCTTTGGCTTCCCTCCATGGCTGAGACCATGGGCTCTTTCTGCATCTTCTTTGATGGGACCAGCCCTCTAATGTACATGTTTATGCTGTTGTTGTTCAGTTGCTCAGTAGTATCTGACTCTTTGCGCCCCATGGACTGCAGCACCCAGGCTTCCCTGTCTTTCACTGTCTCCCGGAGTTTGCTCAAATTCATGTACATTGAGTCAGTGATACCATCCAACCATCTCATCCTCTGTCATTCCCTTCTCCTCCTGCCCTCAATCTTTCCCAGCATCAGGGTCTTTTCCAATGAGTCAGTTCTTCCCATCAAGTGGTCAAAGTATTGGAGATTCAGCTTCAGCATCAGTCCCTCCAATGAATATTCATGACTGATTTCCTTTAGGATTGACTGATTTGACCTCCTCACAGTCCAAGGGATTCTCAAGAGTCTTCTCCAGCACCACAATTCGAAAGCATCAGTACTTTGGCACTCAGCCTTCTTTATTTTCTAGCTCTTATATTTGTACATGACTACTGAAAAAAAAAAAAACATAGCTTTGACTATATGGAATTTTGCTGGCAAAGTGATGTCTTTGGTTTTTAATATGATGCCTAGGTTTGTTACAGCTTTTCTTCCAAGGAGCAAGTGTCTTTTGGCTGCAATTCCTGTCCACAGAGTTTATGCTGAAGACAACATAGTTTTTACTGTTTCATAGCTTCCCAAGGTGACATCATTACCATCAACAAGGTGACACCTATCTAGAAGCTACCATTAATAATTTTTTGCTCAATATGTGTCGATAACATACACATGCACTCTTGTATATACAAGAGTATATACTCTTGTCTGTACACACATATATAACACATTGCATAATACATAGCACACATTTATTTTCTATAATTAGTGACATTTCAAGTGTGTACATGTAAAAAAGTTATTAATAAAAAATCAATATTTTCACATAATATTATCCTGAAGGCAGTGTCTTTATAGTCGTAGGAAAAAAAGATAAGCAACCAACCAAAAAACAATTCAAAAAATACATGCTTGTGTGTGTGTGTGTGTGTGTGTGTGTGTGTGTGTGTATGTGTTTTGGAGGAGGTCATGGAGAGTTTTACAATTTTAGCTCTTAAGGTCTTTTGATTCATTTCAGCTAATTTTTTGTATATGTATAAAATAAAGTTTATTAAAATATTGTGTTAATGTAATGTGATCATAACCTGGAGGAGGGTATGTCAACCCACTCCAGTACTCTTGCCTGGAGAATCCCATGGACAGAGGAGCCTGGCAGACTATAGTCCATGGTCGTAAAGAGTTGGGCACGACTGAACTGACTGAGCACAGCAATGTGATCATAAATGTTCCTAAAAGGGGAAGAAAGAAGAAATGAACTAGAGACATAGAGACTTAAGAGGGGCTCAGCCGAATATTACTGGCTTTGAAAATGGAGAGGGGTCATGGCCCAAGGAATGTGGGCAGCGTTTACTAGATAGAAAAGTTAAGAAAACACATTCCTCCAGAGCTTCTAAAAGATACACCCTGTCAACACCTTGACTTTAGCCCAGTGAGACCCATTTCAAATTACTGACTTGCAGAACTGTAAATGAAATAAAATAAATTTATGTTGTTTTAACTACAAAGTTAGTGAAAATTTGGGCAGGAATGGAAATCTATTACAGGAGATAAAACGGTGTGGTAATAGTCAGACTTTCATATACTGTCTTGAGCAGAGAATAAAAAAAAAAAAAAGAACTATAGACTACCATTCCAACTGGCTTCTAGCTATCTTAGTCTAAAGTTGTCACTTTTTTGTGTAACCTAATCTGGAGATATTGACAGTGTGTCTATTTTTTTTTTTTTTTTTGCGACTCCATGGGTCTGTAGGCTACAGGGACTGTAGCCTGTCAGGCTCCTTGGTCCATGGAATTTTCCAGGCAAGAACACTGGAGTAGGTAGCCCTTTCTTTCTCCAGGGGATCTTCCCAACCCAGGGATTGAACCTGGGTCTCCCAACTTGCAGGCAGATTCTTTACCACCTGAACCACCAGAAGCCATACAGCTCAGTACAAATGAGTGGGTGTTTTGCAGTGGATTCAATGAGTATATTGAAGGAAAGTGATGGGTGTAATTTACTGTAAATCAAGAAAGCTTGCAGACTATTTCAGGTCACTGTGTTCAGGTTGGGTTAGGCTATAGGGACAGTTAAGGATAATCACTGTTTTAGTTTTGTCATGGCAGAACAGCTCAGCTCATCCATCACTTGCTTAATTCTTTGAAGGCACCAAATGGAAAGCAGTACCTTGGATCTTATTAAACTTTGAAGCAAAATTTTTATTTAAAGAAAAACACATGACAACAAAAGATTGGCACTAAGAGATATGTTATAATTGATGGGTAATTGGCCACAGAAAATCCTTGCTTTGACAGCCAGAAGAGAATCTTTAAACCAAGTTACAGCAGCTAGTGAAAGAGGGTGACTCTGAAAGAGATGAAAATGCCAAGAAGCAAAAGTAACATGAGGAATGTGCTAATATTTCCTGGGCTCAAAATTATCCTTTATCCTGCCCAAATCTGGCAAGAAAAACCTAGTAGATTTTTTTTTCTAGTTGTTTTTATGGTAGATTGTGTTCACCACAAATCCACAGTACACTGACAGAGAGTGACACGACCCACTCCTCAAGTCAGTGCTTCCCCGACACATGAAAGAGAAAACAGAGAACTATCTCGAGTCAGGGAAGTGACTCTGAAGACGTGTGTGCAGAATAAGCTCAGGAGACCCTGGGTTCTCATTTTTGAAGTGACTAATTCTGTGCTAAATAAGGTGATTCACATAGATGTTTTAAAGTTGGAAAAGGGAACCCTCTTACACTGTTGGTGGAAATGCAAACTAGTACAGCCATTATGTAGAACAGTGTGAAGATTCCTTAAAAAACTGGAAATAGAACTGCCATGTGACCCAGAAATCCCACTGCTAGGCATACACACCTAGGAAACCAGAATTGAAAGAGACACGTGTACCCCAATGTTCATTGCAGCACTGTTTATAATAGCCAGGACATGGAAGCAACCTAGATGTCCATCGGCAGACAAATGGATAAGAAAGCTGTGGTACATATACACAATGGAGTATTACTCAGCCATTAAAAAGAATACATCTGAAGCAGTTCTAATGAGGTGGATGAAACTGGAGCCCATTATACAGAGTGAAGTAAGCCAGAAAGAAAAATACCAATACAGTATACCAATGCATATATATATAATTTAGAAAGATGGTAAGGATAAGCCTGTATGTAGACAGCAAAAGAGACACAGATATATAGAACAGTCTTTTGGACTCTGTGGGAGAGGGAGAGGGTGGGATGATTTGGGAGAATGGCATTGAAACATGTATAATATCATATGTGAAACGAATCTCCAGACCAGGCTTGATGCATGACACAGGGTGCTCTGGGCTGGTGCACTGGGATGACCCAGAGGGATGGTATGGGGAGGGAGCTGGGAGGGGGGTTCAGGGTGGGGAACACCTGTACACCTGTGGTTCATGTTGATGTATGGCAAAACCAATATAATATTGTAAAGTAATTAGCCTCCGATTAAAATAAATACATTTATATTGAAAAAAAATAATAAAGTTGGCTGCAGTAGTGGCTCAGAGGACAATACAGAAACCAACATCAGAAGGACAGAGCCTCTACTCTCTCTGTCCATGATCAAGGAGTTTCTAATAAGGTAATTGAGAGAAATTGCTGATCAGTTTCAGAACCAATCTGCACCATCATGTGCTCAGTAGCTATAGCTCCTGTGACTGTGTGTTGTATGTGTGCCCACTTACATCTCTCTGTTTAAATTAATTGTGTACCACAAGGTGGGGGTCACTTTCTTTTTCTAGAGAAGGAAATGGCACCTCACTCCAGAACTCTTGCCTGGAAAATTCCATGGACTGAGGAGCCTGGTAAGCTGCAGTCCATGGGTCACAGTCGGACATGACTGAGCAACTAACACTAACACTTACAAATATATATATATATATATGTATGTATGTATTGAATTCTACAGCATACATTTATTTTTGATTAATACTGGTCTTTGTAACACCTACAATAGAATAATCGTTCTGTGTCTTATTTATGAGACTATCTGAACTGGGTGAAATCATTGTCTTTTGAACCAGTAAGATGAAACAAAGGGTAAACAAAATTCTTTGTAAAACAGTGCCTAACAGGAAGCCTGGCATGCTACAGTCCATGGGGTTGCAAATAGTCAGACATGACTGAAGGACTGAACTGATACTGATACTGATAACATAACCTAACTCTATTTTAGTGTCATCCCTCATGTTAAGAAGGGGGCATAACAAAAGTAATGATACGATAATGATAATGTTTAATATTATCACGCACAAGATATTTACAAGGACTTAAGTGGATTATCTGAGCTGCCCTGATGGCTCAGATGGTAAAGAGTCTGCCTGAAATGCAGGGGACCTGGGTTCTATTCCTGTGTTGGGAAAATCCCCTGGAGAAGGAAATGGAAATCCACTCCAGTATTCTTGTTTGGAAAATTCCATGGACAGAGGAGCCTGGCAGGCTACAGTTCATGGGGTCGAAAGAGTCTGACACTACTGAGTGACTAACACTTAAGTGTATTATGTAATTGAGTATTCAAAAAATACCATAAGGAATGGACTACTATCATCTCCATGATGAGGAAATCCCAGCTGAGAGATACTGGTAACTTTTTCAAACTCAGTTAGTAACAGAATAATAGAGTCATAATTTGAACACAGGTTGGCCTGATCATAAAGGGCCAGGTTTAAGAAGTATGCTATCATAGGAGATCCAGGCATTGGGCCATAGCCAGAACAGTATCTGCATTTTTTATATTTTGATCCTCTCCCATTCTCTGAATGCTGAAATCTTCCAATATTTGACTAGATGGGACCTCAGTCCAACACATCTACATTTCTAATTTTGTAGATATATAACACAAGGCATAGAAAAGCAAAGATACGTGTGTACATTGTGATTGAACATCCTTGTATTCTTGCCTTAGCCTTTCCCTCAGTCTCCTAACTTCCTAATCTTCCTCATGTGCCTCCGTGTTGTTGAGAGGCTTAAATAGAGGTGTTCACCTCACATCTGACATGTTCCTTCTTGGTCCTAATCTTGAGCGTATCAATAAACACTGACTCATAAACCAAAGAACCTGAATGAGTTGGACAAAAAGTTGTGCATTTCCAGTTAATCCAGAAATTTGATGGGACTTCCATGTTGGTCCTGGGGTTAGGAATCTGCATGCCAATTCAGGGGACATGGGTTCGCTTCCTGGTCCAGGAAGATCCCATGTGATGAGGAGCAACTAAGTCCACTCACTGCAACTTCAGAAGCCCATGGTGCCTTGAGCCCATACTCTGCAACAAGAGAAGCCTCCACAGTGCAAAGTCTGAGCACCGCAACTAGAGAATGTTCATGAAGACCCAGCACAGGCGAAAAATAAATAAGCAAAAAAGAATATGCAAACTCTTCTAAAAATAAATGAAATTTGGTGAGATAAGGCAAACCTGGCAAATGCCTGGGCCTCCACATAATGCTTTATTTAGTGGCATTCAAAGTAGAATATTTGTATTGTCACTGTTTCAAAGTGATGGCAAGACCAAAGCACAATGTAGACAGGCTGAGAGGATTGATTATTTTTAGTGAGCCAGCAGATGGCAAATGCAGTTCAGCAAAGGAACACGAAAGGAACTGATCACAAATGTTATATGCTAATCATATGATGCTTGGATGGGAAAACAGATTTTTTTATGGCTATTATGTGAAAATAATGAAAACCATTAGCTTAATGCATAAGTAGTAAGTTCCATTTTTAATATTCACTGAATTATATGCATGCATATGTTTCAATGAATAAGGCATTGTTTAGTATATTTGATGTAGTCTGAGAGCTCTTATGCTAGGCCATATGCAGCACGGGTTATTATATGGCTCTAAACACAAGAGATTGGAAATTTCTATGGGAGAATTTTACCATTTAGGCATATTCAAGCTGAAATACAAGAGACTTCATCTTGGGAAGGATCAATAAGTCATTACCATTAGAACAGAAAGCTATATATATATATATATTTTTTTTTTTTTTAGGTGAAAAGTTCCCAAAATAAGACTAATATACACTTAAATTGAATCTGTAATTTGTTTACAGCTGCTTAAACAAAGTATCCTGGACTAGGTGGCTTAAACAGGCCAGTTGAATAACAGAAATTTGTTCATTTGTGGTTCTAGAGGCTAGAAGTCTGAGATTGAGGTGTCAGCTGGATTGATTTCTTCCAAGGACTCTTTCTTTTGCTTGTAGACAGCCACCTTCTCCTTCAGTAGTCTTCATTCTGAGTGTGTACGTGTCCTAATCTCCTCCCCCTCTTTTGAGGAAATCAACCATATGCCTTGGTAATGACCTCTCTTTTTTTTAACTCAATGTCCTCTTAAAAATTTGGGAGAATGGCATTGAAACATGTATAATACCATATAAGAAATGAATCACCAGTCCAAGTTCGATGCAGGATACAGGATGCTTGGGGCTGGTGCACTGGGATGACCCAGAGGGATGGTATGGGGAGGGAAGTGGGAGGGGGTTCAGGATGGGGAACACGTGTACACCCGTGGCGGATTCATGTTGATGTATGACAAAACCAATACAATATTGTAAAGTAATTAGCCTCCAATTAAAATAAATTTAAATTAAAAAAATTTGCCTCCAAATATAGTTACATTCTGAGGTCCTGATGGTTAGGATTTTAAATAACATGAAATTTGAGGGGGATGAAATATAACCCATAACACTGTCTTATAATACAGTCAAGGAAATAATTTCTTCTGTTGTAATCTGGTATTGTTCTTATTGAATAAATATTAATTGAAATGTATTATGTTATGTGATAGATATAGTTACATTGAAGTTTACAATTATAATAGTCCAGAGTTTGGGAGTCTAACTACATCAACAAATAATATTCTCATTTCTCACTAACATGGGCTAGATTCTAGGTGTTTCATCCCTCTTCCTCCCCAGAGGTAGAAATTATGTTTCTTATAGACTCAGACCCACTTTATGGTTCCAACATGCATTAACTCATTCATTTATTCATCAAATATTTATTGGATATTCTAGAGTTTATCATTGAGTTTATCATTGCTTCTTTATCTGCTTCAACACTGATGATTGGATTATATTATAAACTACAAATAATGTGATTAAAAATAATGAAAATAAGTGGGTGTTTACTATGGGCTCAGGATATCTCAAGGTTGAAATCAAGGTGTCATCTTGGCTGAATTCTTATCCTAAGGATCTGGCGAGAAATTTGCTTTCAGATTGTTGGCAGAATCCAGTTCCTTGTGGTTCCTAGACTGAAGTCCCTGCTTCCTTGTTGGCTGTCAGCCAGGGGACCACTTCCAGCTCCTAGAGACTACCTGCATTTCTTACCAGGTGGCTTTCTCCCTCTCCAAACCAGCAATAGCCTATCAGATCCTTGTCATGTTTCATATCCCTGGCTTCTGCCATTCTCTTACTTCTAGATTCAGATTTAAAGGATTAGCTTAATCCTAATTCATATGATTCATATGATTACATTAATCCTACCCACATAAGCTCCCTTTCTTAAGGACAACTATATCATATAATATAATCTAACTGTAGAAAGAAAATTCATCTTGCCCTCTCTCTAGCTAGCTGGGTATGATGATGCCAATTTAAGAGGACACAAAGAAAGATGCAAGGTGCTTACACTCTAGCCTCAGAACTGACACTTCTGCCAGAATTATCTCTTCATTTCATAGACAAAAGGAAGTCACATGGCCAAAATCAAGGGGCAAGGAAATAGTCTCTTTACCTATCGTGGTAAGAATTGCAAAGTCAAAAAGCAAAGAACGTAGATACAAGGAGGAGTGACTCTTTTACTTTTGGTTGACCAACATTTTCTGTAAAGAGTTGGATAATAAATATTTTAGATTTTGTGGATTGTATACTCTTATCACAATAACTGTATGCTGCCATTGAGTCCTCAAAGTAACTATAGACAATACCCAAATAAAACTATTTACAAAACTGGCCTCAGGTTGGATTTGACTTGCCAGCTATAGTTTGCGGGTTTGGTCTATATTTCATCAACTACGCTCTGACTATACCTCGTATTTTGGTCAAATGCTGTCAGAACAACATCAAATAACACATTATGCAAACACTCAGTGGTTTCCCCAAACAAACATTTATTATTATGCTGACAGCTCTGCAGAGGAACTGCAGTTTGGCTGATCTAGGGTGGGTGGCTCAGTTTCAAGATGTGGGTTGGCTGGGCTTGGATCCAAGCAGCAGGTGGAGTAGGGCCTACTAACCAGGTGTTTGTTCTGCACCCAGGTTGAAGGGGCAATGATCATCTGGTGCAAGCTCTGGTTATGGGATTCAGAGGAATGGAAGATGGAACCAGAGCTCCATAAGGCCTCTGATCATGCTGTGTCTAGTAATATTCCATTGGCAAAAATAGTCATAGGATCAAACTGAACATAAATAATATGATAAAGTATACTTGATCTGTGATGAGAAAAGGAGAGACGTGAAAAATGAGAGCAAAAATCCAAATGATCATACCTGATCGCCTTACAAGCTAAGACAATTTTCCCTAACTATTGTCTATTTTTTTGAGAGGGAGGGACCCTAGAAACACTTCACACAAGAGATGTTATTTATCATATCAATGTGACTTACAAATGGCAGAATAATTCTAAATAAACAGGAAGCACTCCACTCTGTGTAATAGAGAAATGCTTACCTTATCATTTATAGATATCCCCCCCCCATTAATTCACTTGTATTGCCGTCAACTACAAAACAACAGGAAGAAAATTAACTGGAAGAGACCAATCACTGGCCATGGAAATTATGCCCAGCACCAATCAAATTCTCAGCAGGTAAACTTGCAGAAGCACTGCAAGGAAAAGTGTAGAATCTACTGCTGATCAGTTCAATTTCTCTCACTTCAAGGTGCATTGTAGACAGATTGCACCAGGTAAACCATGAAGAAAGCCCAGATATAAATCTGATTCCAAGAACTGAGAGATATGAGAGTCAGCTTATGTAAGCAAGTGGTTCTCAAATCTGGTTGGAAATATGTCACCTTAACGGCATCTTAAAAATTCTCACCAGTTTTCTAGATTTCAGATGAATCTAGGAATAAAGAGTAGTGATGCAGATACAGAGAACAGACATGTAGACATGGTGGGAGTAAGGGGGATGGGATGCATTGGGAGACTGGAATTGACATATATACATTTCCATGGGTAAAATAGATAGCCAGTGGGAACCTGCTATAAAGCACAGGGGGCTCAGCTCAGTGCTCTTTGATGACCTAGAGGGGTGGGATGGGGGGTGGAATGGAAAGGAGGTCCAAGAGGGAGGGGATATATGTTTACATATGGCTGATTCACTTGTTTGTACAGCAGAAACCAACATAACATTGTAAGGCAATTGTGCTCCAATTAAAAAAGTTCGCTGATAAAATTTCTGGGAAGAGAGTGACAGTGGTAGCATCATTTCTCCATCTTTCCAAATCTCCACATAAAACTAATAAAACTAGCTGAAGAAGTTCAGTAGCAAATCCAAAAACTGATAGCCAATAAATACAACAAAACTAGATGGCAAAGTGTTTCAGTGATCTGTTGCTGCATAACAAATTTGGGCTTCCCAGGTAGCTCACTGGGAACCCACTTGCAATGTCAGAGACATAGGAAATGCAGGTTCGGTTCCTGGGTCAGGAAGATCCTCTGGAGGAGGGCATGAAACCTACTTCAATATTCTTGCCTGGAGAATCCCATGGACAGAGGAGCCTGGTGGGCTACAGTCCATAGGATCACAGAAAGTTGAACATGACTGATCACACATGCATGCATGTAGGATATCTATCAGATCAGATTAGTCACTCAGTCATGTCTGACTCTTTGCGACCCCATGAATCGCAGCACTCCAGGCCTCCCTGTCCATCACCAACTCCCGGAGTTCACTGAGACTCACATCCATAGAGTCAGTGATGCCATCCAGCCGTCTCATCCTCTGTCGTCCCCTTCTCCTCTTGCCCCCAACATCTCAGGTGGATGGTTCTAGCTCTAGGCCTCTCAGAAGGCTGCAGTCAGGGAATGCCTGGGACTAGAACACTGAGATAGATGCTAAAGCAGCTGAGGATGGGCCATGCAACTTGCTCTCTTCATGTGGCATCAGGGTCTTTTCATGTAGTCTTTGCAAGTAGATTTGGATTTCTTCAGAGCATGATATCCTCCGGAGAGTAAGACTATGTACTTACATTATGGCTACAGGCTTCAAGAGTATTCCATCCAGCAAGGTGAATATGGTACAGTTCTTTATGACCCAGTTTCAGAAGATAGTGACATTTTGGCCATATTCTACTTAAAAATTCAGTCAAAAAAGCCAGTCCACTTTCAAGGAGAGAGGATACAGACTCGACTTCTTGGAGGAAATGGTCAAATCCATACTGTCATGTGTGTGTGTGTTTGTTGCTCAGCCGAGCCCAACTTTTTGCAACCCCATGGACTGGACTGTAGTAGCCTCCCAGGCTCCTCTGTCCATGGAATTCTCCAGGCAAGAATACTGGAGTGGGTTGCCATTTCCTTCTCCAATTTTGCAATGTGAATATGTATTTAATGACAGATATTGTTGGAGCCATCTTTGAAAAGTATCATCTTCTATACAACATATTGTGAACCTTAAAGATACAAATGAGTGGGAGCAAATTACCCTCAGCCCCAAGACTTGTATGGCCTTGCCTTTGTGTATGAGGAAGCAGCAGCAGCAGGGGGCATGTGATGAGCCTGGAAACAGAAAAATCACAAAACAACCAACAGCTGTGCACAGGACCTACTGTAGGTGGACTGCATAGCAGCAGCTGAAATTGGGAGGAGATCTGCTTCTTTCAATAGCTGGGGAATGTAAAAGTTCAGTGGTAAGAAGAATGCAAGGGGCTGAAGTAGCTGTTTTATACTCTTGAACGTTACCTGACAGAGTTTCCTTATAAATCAGGGCTTATAAGGGGAAGACATTTCTGGAAATTGAATCAAAATTGAGTAGGATAGAACATTAAAGATAAGGGAAAAGATATTCAGGTAATAGTGAGGAGGAGAGCACTCAGATGTATTAGAAAGGAAGTTGCCATATTTTGGCACTTGCATACATGCTAAGTCACTTAAATCATGTCTGATTCTGTGCGACCCCATGGACTGTAGCCCACCAGGCTCCTCTGTGAATGGGATTCTCCAGGCAAGAATACTGAAGTGGGTTACTGTGCCCTCCTCCAGGGGATCTTCTTGACCCAGGGATCGAACCCGTGTCTCTTGTGTCTCTTATATCTCCTGCACTGTGAGGTGGATTCTTTATCACTGGCACCACCTTTGAAGCCCATTTTGGCACTACACAAATACAATAGGACATCGACTGTTGAGGACACAGACTAAGGCTAAACATGGGGGATTAAAAAACTTATCAGCTTGCGCTAGGACTCTGGCTGACAAAGCCGAAAAAAGAACCTAAAACCAGAGGCTGAAAAACAGGGCCTTCTCTCAAAAAGAGATTCATGAGGAATAACCCCAAAGGCAGGAGGGAAAAACCTAGTGTTGCTTACATTTTTTCCAATTTTGTGTTTATATGACATGACCAGGTAAAATAAAGTACTGACTAGGGATAGCCATCATGTTTTTAGCCAGTTGGAGTTGCATTCATTCTTTTCCTTCATTCATCAAATATTTATTGGGTCCTCAGGATTTACCAGGAAATGCGGCAAAAGCTGTGAACAGAGCATCTTTTATCTTGGCTCAGCTCTACCCTTCTCATTTGATTCCAAACCTAGTCTTGTTCTCATGCTTGTTGCTGTTGTTTAGTTGCTAAGTCCTGTCCAGTGCCTCTGCCACCCCATGGTGGCAGAGAGCCAGCCAGGCTCCTCTGTCCATGACGTTTTCTAGGCAAGAATACTGGAGCAGGTTGCCATTCCCTTCTCCAGGGGATCTTCCTGACCCAGGAAGAACCTGGGTCTCCTGCACTTCAGGCAGATTCATTACCGTTTGAGTCACCAGGGAGGCATACTATATATCTTAATATGTCTCAAAAAATGTGAAGTTCTATACTGAAGCAACTTATATTTGATTTTTCATGGGCACTTGAACTGTTAGTACTCTGTGATTTTCATTAAAGAAAGAAATCACCATATGGCTTATTTATCAGATGTGTGAGTTACAGAATTGGTCATGGATTTTGAATACTAAGGAGGTTAATTAATATTCTCGCCTGAAAGTAGCACCACTTTACTTTTATAGGGAGATGGGCTCATGAATTACCAGTAAATAGAACCTATATTTCTTTTAATAAAAAAAGTGATTGTTGTCTGTTTTAAAGCATGGCATGCATACATCTTTCAGAGTCATATTGCATTTGAAACATTGATTTGGCATTAAAAATTACAAGAACATGTTAGCAAACATGAGTCTCTGTGCCAATAAATCTTAAGATGTCCCTCAAAGAAATACTAATTTGGAATGGAACTTAGTTCAGATCTCCTGACATGCTGAGTTAATCACAATAAACTGACGCACTGTAGGACCGTTTAATACTTCCCTTTTAAAATTTGCAGAATGAAAACATAGTTTAAGTAATGGATGCTAAGTTGTTCTTTCTGACAACAGTTCGCTTAAGAAGCTAATTGCTTCTTTAAGGTAGCACCTTTTTAATGGTACTTTGAGTAGAGACATTGCTTGTCTCCCTGTAAGCAAGGACAATCAATCACCCATTCAGCTCTTGGAGTGTACCACCTTTTATTTAAACACGCATGCGGGAGAAGGGGAGGCAGGCTATAATTCAGCCCTGTTTTCTAGCATTTGGAATGGGGATTCTATTTGTCAAAACATTGATCTTACTCATCTTGAATCTGGCTGAAAAATGATGTCACTGCACCGGATTTGCACGGTCATGAATAGCTTGGAATCTATACTGAAACCATAAAACTTGCCAAAGACACAGTATTTCATCAATGCAAAGCAGCTCATCTTTTCTTCAGTGGATGAAGGAGACTAGAGCTTTGCATACCACTTGTAGTGTGCTAAGTCACTTCAGTAGCGTCTGACTCTTAGCAACCCCAGGAACTCTGGCCCACCAGGCTCCTCTGTTCATGGGTTCTCTAGGCAAGAATACTGGAGTGGGTTGCCATGCTCTCCTCCAGGGGATCTTCCTGACCAGGGATTGAACCTGCGTCTCTTACCTCAAACACAGTGGTGGGTTCTTTACTACTAGTACCACCTGGAAAGCCCAATAGTGTACTTTGCAAACTCCTTTGGGTATGGCATCTGCTGAATCCTTACAGCAATATTACAAGGTACTTCTTTTTCTTTTATACAATAAAACTGAGACTTGCAATCTGCAATTTATCCAAGGCATTGAACAGAACTAGAAACTAAAATTTCAAAATTCAACCCAAATAATCTTTCTATTAAAGAGTACTATCTTAGTGTTTGATGGTCAAATGCTTAAATCTGGTCTGGTGAACTCATTTTTATGTAAGAGACTTCAGTTCAGTTCAGTTGTGTCCGACTCTTTGCGACACCATGAATCGCAGCACGCCAGGCCTCCCTGTCCACCATCAACTCCTAGAGCTCACCCAAACCCACATCCATCGAGTCAGTGATGCCATCCAGCCATCTCATCCTCTGTCGTCCCCTTTTCCTCCTGTCCCCAATCCCTCCCAGCATCAGAGTCTTTTCCAATGAGTCAACTCTTCGCATGAGGTGGCCAAAGTACTGGAGTTTCAGCTTTAGCATCAGTCCTTCCAAAGAACACCCAGGCCTGATCTCCTTTATTTTTTTTTAAATTTTTTCAATTTTATAGAAATATAATTGCCATACAATATTGCAGTAGTTTTAGTTTCACAACATAATGATTTGATTATGTATCAATTGAGAAATGACTACTGCAGTAAGTTTAGTCACTATAGATCACCTTCAGTAGAGTTCAATTCAGTCACTCAGTTGTATTTGACTCTTTGCGACCCCATGGACTGCAGCATGCTAGGCTTCCCTGTCCATCACCAGCTCCCTGAGTTTACTTAAACTCATGTCCATCAAGTCAGTGATGCCAACCAACCATCTTATCTGTTGCCCCCCTCTCCTCCTGCCTTCAATCTTTGCCAGCATCAGGATATTTTCAAATGGGTCAGTTCTTCAGGTGGCATCAGGTGGCCAAAGTACTGGAGTTTCAGCTTCAGCATCAGTCCTTCCAATGAATACTCAGGACTGATTTCCTTTACGATTGATTGGTTTGATCTCCGTGCTGTCAAAGACACTCTTCTCCAGCACCACAGTTCAAAAGCATCAATACTTTAATGCTCAGCTTTCTTTATGGTCCAACTCTCACATCCATATATGACTATTGGAAAAAGCATAACTTTGACTAGATGGACCTTTGTCAGCAAAGTGATATATCTGCTTTTTATTTTTTAATTAATTAACTAATTGTTTTTACTTCACAATATTGTATTGGTTTTGCCATACATCAACATGAATCCACCACGGGTATACATGTGTTCCCCATGCTGAACCCCCCCTCCCTCCTCCCTCCCTGTATCACTTATCTCCTTTAGAATGGACTGGTTGGATCTCCATGCAGTCCATGGGGCTCTCAAGAGTCTTCTCCAACACCACAGTTCAAAAGCATCAATTTTTCGGCACTCAGCTTTCTTCACAGTCCAACTCTCACATCCATACATGACTACTGGAAAAACCATAGCCTTGACTAGACGGACCTTTGTTGGCAAAGTAATATCTCTGCTTTTGAATATGCTATCTAGGTTGGTCATAACTTTCCTTCCAAGGAGTAAGCATCTTTTAATTTCATGGCTGCAGTCACCATCTGCAGTGATTTTGGAGCCCATAGAAATAAAGTCTGACAATGTTTCCACTGTTTCCTCATCTATTTCCTATGGAGTGGTGGGACCAGATGCCATGATCTTAGTTTTCTGAATGTTGAGCTTTAAGCCAACTTTTTCACTCTCCTCTTTCACCTTCATCAAGAGGCTTTTTAGTTCCTCTTCACTTTCTGCCATAAGGGTAGTGTCATCTGCATATCTGAGGTTATTGATACTTCTCCCGGCAATCTTGAATTCCAGCTTGTGCTTCTTCCAGCCCAGCGTTTCTCATGATATACTCTGCATAGAAGTTAAATAATCAGGGTGACAATATACAGCCTTGACGTACTCCTTTTCCTATTTGGAACCAGTCTGTTGTTCCATGTCCAGTTCTAACTGTTGCTTCCTGACCTGCATATAGGTTTCTCAAGAGGCAGGTCAGGGGGTCTGGTATTGCCATCTCTTGAAGAATTTTCCACAGTTTATTGTGATCCACACAGTCAAAGGCTTTGGCATAGATATATACACACATATAAATGTTACATATACTTATAAATGTACCTGTATATCTCTATGTGCTTGGTTGCTCAGTCATTTGATCATGTCCAACTCTTTAGAAACATACATACATATATATATATATATATATATATATATATATATATACACACACATATATAAATACACACACACACACACACCCAGGTGGCACAGTAGTAAAAGAATCTGCTGGCTAATGCAGGAGAAGCAAGAGACACAGGTTCGATCCCTGGGTCAGAAAGATCTCTTGTAAGAGGGCATGGCAACCCACTCCAGTATTCTTGCCTTGAAAGAGGACCTTGTGAGTTACAGTCCATGGGGTCGCAAAAGAGTTGGACATGACTTAGTGACAGAACAACACACACCACAAGAAACAGAACAAAAGAGTTTAAGAAATTGGCTCACTTGATTGTAGAGGCTGACAAGTATAAAATTTGTATAGCAGGCCAGCAGGCTGGAGACTCAGGTAAGTGTTGATGCTTCAGTTTTTAAGAACTTCAACTGACTGGATATGAACCACCCTCATTATGGAGAGTAATCTGCTTTGTTCAAAGTCTACTAATTTAGACATTTATCATATCTAAAAAGTACTTTAGCAGCAAGTCTTTGACAAAACAACCAGGGGTCATAGCCTGACAAAATTGACAAGAACTTTATCATCACATGTGGGATTAGGATTTTAGTTTAACAGCAGCAACACAGCTTGGGGAAAAGTGGAACATGCATCAGAGAAATGTAAAGTGGTGCATCCAGCTGGGAAAACGGGCTGGAAGATATAAGCAAATCTTATATGGGTTGATCAATGCCTAGATGATCAGTCTGGATGAGTCTATCATCAGTAGAATCAATAAGAGCCAGTGGAACAGATCTGTCATGTTGAATTCCTCCCTGACAACTAGTTGTGCCAGCAGGTATGACAACATGGCTTCACCATAGGCAAAACATTTTCTTCTGCTTTGGGGTCAAAAGCCATCCCCAGAGGGTTGGGGTGCATATGAGAGAAGTAGATGACTTCTCTGAGCTATTAGAATCTCATGCACATGGGGAAAGATGGGTGGCAGGGTGGGGATATGATGAAAAGAGAAGAATTTAGTATCACTGAAGACCCCTATGTGACTACTGCTTTAATAGAAAAAGTTATTGAGGAACTTTATAAAAAATAACTTGAAATTGCATTAATGTAGCTTGCTTTTTACAAAGGCAAGAAAGGAGAAGGTAATAGAATACAGCTGGGAGGAAATATAAAATCAATACATACTTATACCAGAACTAATAAGATTCCCCACCAAACTTACATTAGAGATCCTATAAGATGTGTGTGCTTGGTAGCTCAGGCATGTTCGACTCTTGGCAACCCCATGGACTGTAGCCCACCAGCCTCCTCTGCCCGTGGAATTTTCCAGGCAAGAATACTGGAGTGGGTTGCCATTTTCTTCTCCAGAGGATCTTCCTGACCTGGGGATCGAAGCTGTGGCTCCTGTGTCCCCTGCAATGGAGGCAGATTCTTTTACCCACTGAGCCTGTAAGATATTAACTCATTAAATAATCATGATAACTGTAGAATACATCCACTGTATGGATGAGGAACCTGAGTCAGAGAAATTATGTAACAAAACCAAGATCACACAACTACTCTGATGCAGATTTGTGCCTTTTTACCCTGAAAATTTGGATTTGAAATCCATTCTTTTTTTTCCTTCCTGTTCTGTGTTGCATGCTGCATTTCCCTAAGACCTATTTTAACATAGACTTAACTGAGTGAGTCTACACCATGTTATTGGAATTCAGTCACTTTCATCCGAACAGTTTATCCATAGTGGTTTAGTTGCTAAGTCATTCTTGCAACCCCATAGACTGCAGCCGGCTAGGCTCCTCTGTACATGGGATTTCCCAGGCAAGAATACTGGAGTGGGTAGCATTTCCCTTCTCCAGGGGATCCTCCCAACCCAGGGATAGAACGTGAGTCTCCCTCATTGCAGGCTGATTCCTTACTGTCTGAGCCACTAAGGATGCTAATTTATCCACGTGCTATGCTGTGCTTAGTCATTCAGTCATGAGCGACTTGACTAATTATTTCTTTACATATTAAGAATTGGAACAATTGGATCTGGCCACTATTTAGTTGGAAAGGTAAATTTCTTGTCTTGTGAGCCAGTGTAATGAGTCATATTTTGACTCTGAAAAGAGTTGATAGTATTTGTGTATTTGAGAACACACCAAGCAATTTCTTTTAATCTTTTGAGGAGAACTCCTTCACGGGAAAGATTTCCTTTCTAGAATGTCATAGGTTCTTCCAGTTCTTTTGCTAAAGATCCTCTTTCCCCTTACCTTGTTAAAGGCTTTTTCTTCTCCTTTTCATATGTCAGATTATCCTTGATTTACACTGTTCCTGTGTTCCTTCTCTTTTGTTATATGAAAAGAATTCATCACATTCACCTTGGTTTCCCAGTGAAGGAAATCTGTAATCCATCTATGTAATTGCTGTGTCCTGCAGTTAACAGTAAGCCCTATGAGAAACACTGGGGATCTTTATTTTCTACTGCAAGTCCTAAATGTTTTTGCTCAGTTGTCAAGTAGACTTTTATTGTAAACAAGCTTACTAAATGACATTTCTCATTCAACTGACTTATTCCTCAATATGATTATAGGTTTATAAAGTACATATATTTGTTATTTAACACACTTTGCTGTGTATCCTAAGCTTCAGTGTTTTTAATTTCCTTGAAACACACTGAGTACTCTTATTAATATTTTTAATTTAACAAGTATCCAATATGTATTAAATTATAGTGGTTTAGTCACTAAGTCATGTCCAACTCTTGGGACCTTATGAACTGTAGCCTGCCAGCCTCCTCTGTCCATGGGTGTCCCCAGGCAAGCATACTGATGTGGATTGCCATTTCCTTCTTCAGGGGATCTTCCCAACCAGGGGTTGAACCCACATCTCTTGCATTGCAAGCAGCCTCCTGCATTGCAGGCCAATACTTGATGTCTGAGCCACCAGGGCAGCCCATACTAAAAACTCTATATGCACATAAATGAACATATGTGTGTGTATAACTACTGGTTTTATATTTTCCTTTAAAAGCAAATATATCATTTTGTTTGGATAGTCTTGATTAGTATAATTATGTCTTTCTGGGAAATTGTAATAGTCCATTTTTTTATGGTAGGGTATAAGAATGTTTTGATATGTTTAACAAGGAAAGACTGTTAATACCCTTGCTCACCTCAAAGCATGTAAATATTTAAAATGCAAGCCCACAATCCAGCCATGTGGGAATGTGTTTGAGTGTTGGGTTTGATTGTCTTCCCCTAAACCAGTCTCTCTTGACCAATCGCAAGAGCTCATTTCTGTTTGTGGGCAGTGTGGCTCTGAAGGGTACCCCCTGCAGACCCAATTCCGGGAAGACACACTTACTGAGCCCATGGCCTTGGCCTCAGTCATTAGTTCAGAAGTTGGCTTGAGATGATTATTTTTTTTTTTTTCTGGGAATATTGGCACTCAGATACTCAATTAATCATCTCTGACCACTGATTAAATTCCTTTTTGCTTCTCTATAACTTTTTGGAGGAAGTTCAAACCCATTCCTTCAGTATGCAAGGCTTTTTGGAAGCCAGTTCTGACTTAATTCTCTAAATTTATTTATTGCTTCCTCCTTTCCAATCCTGTCACACCACACATACACACTCTCTCTCAATATGTTTTGGTGATTTAGTCACTAAGTCATGTCTGATTCTTCTGACCCCATGAACTGTAGCCCACCAGGCTCCTCTGTCCACAGGATTCTCCAGGCAAGAATACTGGAGTGAGTTGCCATTTCCTTCTCCAAAATCTGTTTTAGAAGCTCTTTTTTTTTTTTTTTGCTTATTTCAAGCTGAATTTATTTATTTATTTTTATTTTATTTTATTTTTTTACTTTACAATATTGTATTGGTTTAGCCATACATCAACATGCATCCGCTACAGGTGTACACGTGTTCCCCATCCTGAACCCCTCCTCCCACCTCCCTCCCCATACCATCCCTCTGAATCATCCCAGTGCACCAGCCCCAAGCTTCTTGTGTCCTGCATTGAACCTCTTTTTACTCAGATATTCCCAAATGAATTTTTTTTTTGCCTTTGGTGGCTTCTCACATTGCAGTTCATGCCTGGAACTCATGTGTTCTGCTTTCTGTCTCCCTACCTGCTCTGTAACTAGGTTTCTTTGGCCAAGTGTCATCTCCACTGCCTCTGAGACTGTTTCCTGAGAGACAGAGTTAGAGCTTGGTGTGATCGTCCTTACTCCCACAGCTTAAGGTACAGAGTCTACCTCAGCATTCATCACACTGCACTATAATTTTTGGTTTTATTATCTGTGCTTAGAAAACACTATAACCTTGTAGAGAGCATGGACCATATTTTAGATGCCAGAATAGGAAGAGTATGAACTTTGCAATATGGACTTTAATCCCTCCTCAGATATTCCCCAGATGTACAGCTATAAGCAAGTTTATTTATTTTCCTGAGCCTAACCTGTATTGTTGTTGTTGTTTAATAGTTGTTGGGTCTGACTCTTGTGACCCCATGGACTGTAGCCAACCAGGTTCCTTTTTTTTTTTTTTTTTTATTTTATTTTATTTTATTTTTTTTATTCTTCCAATTTTATTTTATTTTTAAACTTTACATAATTGTATTAGTTTTGCCAAATATCAAAATGAATCCGCCACAGGTATACATGTGTTCCCCATCCCGAACCCTCCTCCCTCCTCCCTCCCCATACCATCCCTCTGGGCCGTCCCAGTGCACCAGCCCCAAGCATCCAGCATCATGCATCGAACCAGGTTCTTTTGTCCATGGAATTCTCCAGGCAAGAATACCAGAGTGGGTTGTCATTTCTTCTCCAGGGGATCTTCCCAACCCAAGGATTGAACCCGCATCTCCTGCAGTGCTGACAGGTTCTTTACCACTGAGCCACCAGTGAAGCCCTTTATCTCTTGGCGACCCCATTAATTGCAGCACGCCAGGCCTCCCTCTCCATCACCAACTCCCGGAGTTCACTCAAACTCATGTCCATCGAGTCAGTGATGCCATCCAGCCATCTCATCCTCTGTCGTCCCCTTCTCCTCCTGCCCCCAATCCCTCCCAGCATCAGAGTCTTTTCCAATGAGTCAACCCTTCGCATGAGGTGGCCAAAGTATTGGAGTTTCAGCTTTAGCATCATTCCTTCCAAAGAATACCCAGGACTGATCTCCTTTAGAATGGACTGGTTGGATCTCCTTGCAGTCCAAGGGACTCTCAAGAGTTTTCTCCAACACCACAGTTCAAAAGCATCGATTCTTCGGCTCTCAGCTTTCTTCAGAGTCCAAGTCTCACATCCATACATGACCACTGGAAAAACCATAGCCTTGACTAGATGGACCTTTGTTGGCAAAGTAATGTCTCTGCTTTTCAATATGCTGTCTAGGTTGGTCATAAATTTCCTTCCAAGGAGTAAGTGTCTTTTAATTTCATGGCTGCAATGATCATCAGCAGTGATTTTGGAGCCCAGAAACTTGATAGTATCAGAATCTAATTCAGAACTTATTTCTCCTTTATACAAAATACTAAAACTGAGGAACAAGTAAAAAAACATACCATAAGGAAAGAGACAAATTCACACTGTGAAATTCTCTAAGAATAAATAATCTTGTTCCTTTAACACTTAGTGAAGTGCATTTTTAAAAAAGGTTGAAAGGGAACAATACTTTGTCTTAATATTGTGGATCCAAACAAATTCTATATGCTGAGTTTGTTGCTATTTTATTTTTTCGAAGTACACATTACTTGTTTTTCATATAATTATTATCACTCACATTTACTTCTTTTTAACACTTTTAAATTGACATATACTCTATTTACAATAGTGTATTAGTTTCAGGTATACAGCAAAGTGATTCATATATATATATGTATGCATATTTTTTTCTCTTGTTATTTATAACTTTGTTGGTAAAAGTTTCAGCTCAGCAGTAAAGAATCCTTCTGCCAATGCAAGAGATGCTGGTTTTATCCCTGGGTCAGGAAGATCCCCTGGAGAAGGAAATGGCAACCCCCTCCAGTATTCTTGCTTGGAAAATCCCATGAACAGAGGAGTCTGATGGGCTATAGTTCATGGGGGTGGTAAAGAGTCGGACACACCTGAAGGACTAAACAACAACATAGTCCAAGTTCTGTTGTGTGTTTAGTGGAGAATTCCTCTTCTCTAGATATATAAAAGTCTCATTCTTCAGATAGTCATTGAAGAAGTATAGTGCAGGCACTGTGCTGGATACTGGAAAAATCTTGCAAATATAATGAGGAGGGGGTCTGTGTTTAAAGGATTGAACATTCTCTGCTTTCTGTCTGCTTTTCTGCTGGGCATTCTGCATTTCCTGTGCAAATGTGTAGTCATTTAACATTCATCAAAAAAGAAGGCAGGATGTGGTGGGGAGGGTGAGAGAGATGGGGTTGAGGAAAGTTGTATTCAAATTCTTGACCTCAGCTCTTCTGATGTTTTCTGGCTTATAGGATATATTACTTTAACAACATTCTATTCATTTGCTCTGATGCCCTGAGCTTTATCATCTACCACTTCAAAGTATAAGACTGCAGTTTTCTGCTTTCACGGCTGGTGAAATAAGGAGTGCTTTCAGGCTAAAAAGCCATAAATCTACAATTCTTAGTGAAATAGGTGTTTTTCAGCTATAAACTCTCTTCAGGTTTCTTCTTCCTTTGGTAATTTTCTATTGCTTTCAAATTATCTCTTTGAATATTATTCAAGTTTTATAATGATTATCGGATGATTGAACTGCCAGGCCTATTTTTGTCATCATTACTGTAGACCCTACCTATTTTTATCTGAGCCACTTCTTTTAAAGGAAACATAATCAAGTATTTTATGAAATCTTGGATTTTCATTTGAAGAGTGGCTGGTTGCTACAAGATTTTCCTAATTTATTAATGCTTTGTGCACACTTACCCAGAAATGCAATTAAAATGCTTTTCTAATAGAGGAAACATATCATAATTATTTTTTCTTTTCCCATTGTATATTAATGACAAAAATAATGCCAATGACTAGATTTGTATATATCCTGAAGAAATATTTTAATGCCATTTACATTTAAAAATTTTACCTATATTAGATAAGGAGAGTCCCAGGTAGCATGTTATTAAAGAATCTGCCTGCCAATGCAGGAGAGATAGAGACGAAGGTTTGAACCTTGGGTTGGGAAGACCCCCTAGAGTAAGAAATGGCAACCCACTTCAGTATTCTAGCCTGGAAAATCCCATTGACAGAGGAGCCTGGTGGGCTACAGTCCAGGGGGTCACAAAGAGTTGACACGACTGAGCGACTGAACTGACTGAACTGAAAGCCTTGACTTAACCCCTTATTACATCAAATAGACTCAGTAATTCTCCAATATTTTATGCCTTATAAAATTTAAATTAAGTGTATATATCTACTTGTTACTATTCTTGTCATTATAATTTTGAGTTCTTTTCCTTAGACTGTTTACCAAGTAAGACAAGGAAGTTCTTCATAGGAGCAAAAGATCTGTTTTAATAGTCAAAAGATTAATATTATTAATTATAACTAATAAAGATTATTAACTGTAAGCCTAAAATAATTTCATTATTAAAAAAATACCTCTAAATTAAAAAAAAAAGTTCATTGGAACCAAGAATACAGAATAGAAATAATTGGTGTTGGGAACACTGGATAACCACATGGGAAAGAATGAGACTAGATTCTTATCACAGCTGGAATCAAGATTTCCAGGAGAAATATCAACAACCACAGATATGCAGATTATACCAACATAATACCAGAAAGTGAAGAGGAACTTAAAAGTTATTTTGATGAATGTGAAAGAGAAGAGTTAAAAAAAAAAAAATTGTCTTAAAACTCAATATGAAAAAAACTAAGGTCATGGCATCTGGTCCCATCACTTCATGGCAAATAGAAGGGGAAAAAGTGGAAGCAGTTACAGATTTTATTTTCTTGGGCTCCAAAATCACTGCAGATGGTGACTGCAACCATGAAATTTAAAGACGTTTGCTTCTTGGAAAGAAAGCTGTGACAAACCTAGAAAGCATATTAAAAAGCAGAGCATCACTTTGCTGACAAAGGTCTATATAGTCAATGCTATGGTTTTTTTCAGTAGTCATTTACGGATGTGAGAATTGGACTGTAAAGAAGGTTGAGTGCTGAAAAATCGATGTCTTCAAATGGTGGTGGTGGAGAAGACTCTTCAGAGTCCCTTGGACTGCAAGAGATCAAACCAGTCAATCCTAAAGGAGATCAACCCTCAATATTCATTGGAAGGGCTGAAGCTCCAATACTTTGGCTACCTGATGTGAAGAACTAACTTATTGGAAAATACCCTGATGCTGGGAAAGATTGAAGACAAAAGTAGAGGCTGGCAGAGGATGAGATGGTTAGGTAGCATCCATGACTCAATGTACATGAGTTTGAGCAAACTCCAGGAGATGGTAACAGACAGGGAAGCCTGATGTCCTGCAGTCCATGGGATTGCCGAGAATCAGACATGACTTAGGGACAGAACAACAGCAAAGATCCCTATCTTGTACCATATACAAAAATCAACTTAAAATTAATTTAGACTTGATCAGAAGACCTGAAACCATAAAACTCTGAGAAGAAAACATAGAGGGTAAGCTCCTTGACGTAGATCTTGGCAAAGACTTTTTGGATTTGACAAGGAAAACTAAGGTAACTAAAGCAAAAATAAACAGTGAGACTATATAAAACTGAAAATGTTTTGCACAGCAAAGTAAACTATCAACAAAATGTAAAGGCAGCCTACAGAAGGGAGGAGAAACATTTGCAAATCATATATGTGATAAGGGATTACTGTCTCAAATATGTGAACAACTCATACATCTCAGAAGCAAAAAAACCCAAACAATCTGATTTAAAAATGGGTGTAGGATCTCACAGTTCCAACTTCATTCATTTATACATAGCTGTCCAGTTTTTCCAGCTCCACTTAGTGAAGAGACTGCCTTTTCCCTGATGCAAATTTCTGTCTCTTGTTTTGTAGATTAACTGACCATATGGGTGTGAGTTTTCTGGCTCTCTATTCTGATATTTGCAAACATATGCCTATTAACAGGTTAATATCCAAAATATATAAAGGTCTTATAAAACTCATTGCCAAAAAAAACCAACCAAACAAACAACAACAAAAATAAACAAAGCAAAACCCAATATCAAAAATAAATAAATAAATAAATTGAAAAGTGGGCAGATGACCTGAATAGACATTTTTCCAAAGAAGACATACAAATGAAAAACAGGTATGTGGAAAGGTACATCATCAGAAAAGCGTAAATGCAAGCTACAATGAGATACCTCACCCATGTTAGAATGACTGTCGTTAAAAAGAAAACAAATGACAAATGTTGGTGAGGATGTGAAGAAGAGCCTTGTGCACTACTGGTGGAAATGCAAATTGGTATAATCTCTATGGAAAACAACATATTGAGTCTTCAGCTATAATATCAATACAAACCAGGATCTAATGTAAAACATAGTGACTATTGTTTATAGCATTGTATTATATATAATCAAATTTTGTTAAGAGAGTAGAACTTAAAATTGGCTCAGACAGTAAAGAACACGCCTGCAATTCGAGAGACCTGGGTTCAATCCCTGGGTTGGGAACATCCCCTGGAGAAGAAAATGGCTACCCACTCCACTGTTCTGGCCTGGAAAATTCCATGAACAGAGGAACCTGGCAGGTTACAGTCCATGGAGTTGCAAAGAGTCTGACGTGACTGAGTGACTTTCACTTTCAAGCACAAAAAGAAAAATATGTGAGGTTATTGTTGTTCAATCACTGTCATGTCCAACTCCGCAACATGTGAGGCTATGGATATGTTAATTAACTAGATGGCAGGAATCTTCTCGAAAGTGAAAGTCACTCAGTCGTGTGGGACTCTTTGAGACCCCATGGACTATACAGTCCATGAAATTCTCCAGGCCAGAAGAATACTGGAGTGGGTAGCCTTTCCCTTCTCCAGGGGATCTTGCCAACCCATGGATTGAACCCAGGTCTCCCACATTGAAGGCGGATTCCTTACCAGCTAAGCCACAAGCAAAACCCATGAATACTGGAGTGGGTAGCCTATCCCTTCTCCAGGGGATCTTCCCGACCCAGGAATCTAACTGGGATCTCCTGCATTGCAGGTAGACTCTTTACCTACTGAGCTATCAGGGAAGCTTCCAAATATGCTGGGAAAGATTGAAGGCAGAAGGAGAAGGGGATGACAGGATAAAATGGTTGGATGGCAGCACCGACTCTATGGACATGAGTTTGAGCAAGCTCCAGGAGTTGGCACTGCAGTCCATGGGGTTGCAAAGAACAGGACATGACTCAGCTACTGAGCTGAACTGAGGAATCTTTTCACAATGTAGACATATGTTAAATCATTATGATATACACCTGATAGCAATGTGTCTGTTAAAACTATAATAAACATCAAGAATAAATGATTTAGGGTACTGTGAGGATGAATGATCTAAGTGTATGTGTGAAGGACTGAGTGGTGAGGACAGAGAATCAAGGAGAAGAGTCAGTCATACGGGCTTTCACTTCACTTGTAAGGACCTTTGAGCTCTCATATTCTGCATTTTCCCAAATAGACTTATGCATGATTATAATGTGGTACCAACTATCCAAAGAATTCACTTGGCATTTGGTACCAGGGGCAGAAAATTTTTGCTTGAGTATGCAGCACACCCAAGATCATACAGCCCACAGCTGGTGGAGCTGGCTTTAATTTTCCAAGGCTTCAGCTCTCTCATGGGTCTAGATTTAGTCATTTACTGAGAGATATTGTTCATCAACCAAAGTTGATTTAATAGTTTAGTTCCTTTTTGATCATTAGTCTTTCCATTAGCATAGCTCTCAATACACCCTTGATTTGGAATAGGTAACTAGAACTATTACTATCCCTTATTAAGGTAACTTGCTTCTGACCACACTTGATGCTCAAAATTCACATGCAGAATTTTGTCTGTACAAAATAGAACTAATATGGATCCTTTAGGAAAAGTTCAACCCCTTTATATATAGTATCAGACTTTCAACACCTCCTCCACACTCAATTAAAACCGTAGTTGTCGTTTGGTAATTAGAAGGACTCTATTTAAAAAAGCTATTGACAAGCAACAAGATGAATGATACAGAAACACCATCAAAAAGAGCACTGGTAGGTGACAAATCCCTTATTCTGAGTTACTAAGGCAAAGGCTCATTTTTCAAACATGACAGGCTCTCATAAATAGCTTGATTACTCTCTGGAATATTTGGTATGTTGACCTATGGGAGGAACTGATGAAAAAGCTATTTCCTTTTTTGAGTTCTCTCTGGGAAAAGGAAGGATGCTTTCTAATTGGGTGGATGGAGGAATTTGTCATTCATTAAAGAAATGAAATCAGTACAATACTACAATACCAGAACACTTTCTAGAGGCAAAAGCCAACAACTCTAGGAAAGATGTTATCAAAGAAATCCATGACAAAGGTAAGCCTAAAAATAAGAAGACATGTAAATATCTCTTTATTTGAGCTAGCTCACTGTAAAACTAAGCATATTTCAAATGCACAAGAGAAATTTTTTGTTCTAAATAAAACTTATATGAAATTCTTGTATTTTTTTGAAAATCCCAATAATAATGCTACTATTTTGTACATTGACTTTTTCATGAGTAAGTCATATTCTCTAACCTCTATAGTTTAAGTCTGTACAACTGTTAAATAGGACTGCAGCTATTTTGTGTACTTCTTATCCGATTGAATAAACTGAGGAAGTTGCAATACTAACCCATGCTGCTGTGACTGTAATGTCTTTTATTTGACAATAATTCCCTGAAAGAGGCAATTTGAAAAACATTAACTGAAGAACCTTACATACTCACACATCTGGATTCCTGATTCCTATAATGAAGAGTAAAGTTATTCCCAAATTGTGTGAAGTTGAATAAAGCCCCAAGTTCAATATTAGGCAGATGAGAGTTATAATACTTTGTTCAACAATCTAACAGTCACTGATTATTGCTTTTGCATTTTACCCATTGATTGTTTCTTTATAATTTTGCACCCTGGAACATCTTCCCTTATCTAATATTTTTTTTTTTAATTGGAAGAACTTCTCATAGAAAGAACACATGAAAAATCAAAAACAATACATCATTTTATGCCCATCCTCTTGTATGCAATTAATGGTTTAGTGAAATGGTGGCTACTGAATAAGATAGAGCCATAACAATTAGTTTAAAAATCATTGTAGGCACATGGGGAGCAGAAAATCTTGGAAAGTCCCAATTTCAAATCCATTCCATTATATATGGACTTAGGATATCTCAACAACCTGCAATCATACATAGGATTTATTTTAGAATGAAATTGATAATGGAATGATTATCTGGCAGCCTCAGGGCAGGGAGCATATAAAGGCTTATTAATAGCAATCAGGTGTGAAGGACCATAATTAAGTTTTTATAAATACAGAATGAGGTATAGACTTCAACTTAAACCTCAAAATCACGTTCTAGGGAAAAGCAGGTTGGGATGGAAGAAAAGATGAGAAATACGGTGCAGAGAGATGGAGTGGGAGTAGGTGATTTTCAGCCTTGTAGTTTCCTGAACTTCTGAAACTTTTGCTGATGACTTAGTTACTCCCAACTGCATTAAGTGTGAAAAACAAACATTTCATTTCAACATCTACCAGGAGTAAGTGGGGAGGGAGAAACTGGAAGATTAGGATTGACACATGCATGCTGCTATATATAAAATAGATAACTACTATGGACCTACCTTATAGCACAAGCCAAGCTTTAATGGTACATGAACCGAGAAATTCCAGATGTTTAAGCTGGATTTAGAAAAAGTAGAGGAACCTGAGATCAAATTGCCAACATCTGTTGGATTAAAGAAAAAATAAGAGTTCCAGTAAAACATTTACTTCTGCTTTATTGACTATGCCAAAGCCTGTGACTGTGTGGATCACAATAAACTGTGGAAAATTCTTCAAGAGATGGGAATACCATACCGTCTTATCTGCCTCCTGAGAAATCTGTATGCAGGTCAAGAGGCAACAGTTAGAACTGGACATAGAAAAATGGACTGGTTCCAAATCCGTAAAGGAGTACACCAAAGACGTATATTGTCACCCTGCTTATTTAACTTGTATGCAGAGCACATCATGAGAAATGCTGGGTTGGATGAAGCACAAGCTGGAATCAAGATTGCCGGGTGAAGTGTCAATAACCTCAGATATGCAGATGACACCACCCTTATGGCAAAAAGTGAAGAAGAACTAAAGAGCCTCTTGATTAAAGTGAAAGAGGAGAGTGGAAATGTTTGCTTAAAACTCAACATTCATAAAACTAAGATCATGACATCTAGTCCCATCATTTCATGGCAAGTAGATGGGTAAACAATGGAAACAGGGACAGACTTTATTTTCTTGGGCTCCAAAATCACAGCAGATGGTGACTGCAGCCATGAAATTAAAACACACTTGCTCCTTGGAAGAAAAGCTATGACCAATCCAGACAGCATATTAAAAAGCAGAGACATTGCTTTGCTGACAAAAGATTCATCTAGTCAAAGCTATGGTTTTTCCAGTAGTCATGTATGGATGTGAGAGATGAAGTATGAAGAAATTTGAATGCCGAAGAATTGATGCTTTTGAATTGTGGTGTTGGAGAAGACTCCTGAGAATCCCTTGGACTGCAAGGAGATCCAACCAGTCCATCCTAAAGGAAATAAGTCATGAATATTCATTGGAAGGACTGATGCTGAAGCTGAAGCTCCAGTACTTTAGCCACTTGATGTGAAGAACTGACTCATTGAAAAAGACCTTGATGCTGGGAAAGATTGAAAGGAGGAGAAGGGGGCGACAGAAGATGAGATGGTTTGATGGCATCACTGACTAAATGGACATAAGTTTAAGGAAGCTCTGGGAGTTGGTGATGGACAGGGAAGCCCGGAGTGCTGCAGTCCATGGGGTTGCAAAGAGTCAGACATGACTGATCAACTGAACTGAACTGAACTGATATAGCACAAGGAAATCTATTCAATACTATGTAATGACTTATATAGGAAAAAAATCTTAGAAAGAGTAGATATAGGTATAACTCATTTACTTGGCTGTGCCCTGAAATTAACACATTGTAAATCAACTATATGCCAATAAAATTTTTAAAATATTATCTGGAGAACCAACAGAACACTGATATAACTCAATATGAGACTCAGATGAGGTCCTGTCTGATTTTTTTTTTCAAAATTTATTTTGATGGAGATTGATTGAGATCCTGACAATGTGTGTGGCTGGTCCCATCAAAGGGAAGATCTAATAATATAGACTGAGGTGACTTAGGTGTGACACAGTTTCCACCAGCTCCACAGTATTCCCTACCTCAGGTTATTACTTTCTTTAGTTTATTACTTGCCTCTATTACCTGTCTGATTCTACCATGGCCTAGACTGATATATGGGGTGTATTTGTGAGGCTAAAGTTCTTTCAGAGAATTTGCTAAAGGAAAAGAAGCATAAGAGATATCTGTTGTTATAAAGTGCTGGTATTATGATTTGAAAGTCAAACCTGTCTAGCACAGGCAGCTAAATGATATTATTTGTCAATACCAAGAATTCATTGAAAAATGCATTTTTATGGTTATAGAAATGATAGAACTTCTTTACATTAGATACCACCCAGCCATGGACTATTGCATTTAAATTCTAGGACTTGTAGATGGCATTCTGAGATTTTATGACTGCCTTAGAATCTTCAACACTCTCTCCTTGAAAAAGCCAGTTTCAAATTACCTACTCTGGTTGGTGGCCAAGGTATTTTTTTTTTTTTTTCTCTAAAATTATTGTTTTTTTGTTCAAATGGTGAGTCAAAGTTTAATTTTTGAAAGTTAAAAAGTGAACATCATTCTTATAGAAGAAAAAAATGAGTATGTATCCAAAATTATTTTATTCATAAATTAGGTAACTAACATGATTGTTCAAAGCTGGTTCAAAGAATATCTGAGGAGCTGGGTATTGGATGAGTTTTCTAAAAAAAAAGAAAAGGAGTGTTAATATTGTTATTCTATTCTATAGAACATCATAATTCCTATAATTTGTAGGTTAATATCCTAAAAGACAATAAAACATAACCATAGGAATTTTCTTTTTTGTTCATTTGGCAGGGAGCCTATCAATTCATTCAATGTATTTTATTCCTCCATTCAACAAATATTTAATTCATATTACATGCCAGATACTTGTTATGCAGAAAAACAAAACAAATTTATTCTTACAACAAATATTGAGTTCTTACTCTGTGCCCAACCCTCTTCTAGAAATCAGGAAGCATGATAAATCAAAGAGAAACATATCCTTGCTTATAAATCAAACTTCTATCTAGAATGCAATAAAATAAAATATGTAAAGTTAATGGCATATTAGATGATAATGACAGAAAGACAAAGTAAAGCAGGCAAAAGTATAAAATAAAACACGTGACTCCATTTTTCATGTTTGACTGCTAACAGCATTCAAACCCATCATAAAACGCTTAAGTCCCACCCACATCTAAGCTAGTAAGAAAACCTGGCTGTCGTCACTTTTCCTTGGCAGGAAGTTAATCTTGCATAGCCCGGTCCATGCCTGCATGCAGGAGTGTTCGCTGGAGCCTCACCACATGTTGGGGAAGTTAATAAAAATTGTCTTGTTCAGGCTTCAGAGGTCATCATAGGCCTTTGACTGAACAGAGACCCTGAAGGGAATTACTGAAGTCAAACTGCCAACCAACAGAAAGACTTGAGAACCAACAGGTTAGGAAGGGAGTGAGTCATGAAGCTTCCTGGACCCTGGGAATCTGGGCATTTCTCTGGGATCAGCCAGCATTCTGAAACTTACAACCAGAAATACAAGCATTTAACATGAGAGCCAGAGTCCTGTACTTGCATGCAAGCCAATGATTATCAGCCTGCAGGCTGGAGGTCCTCACTGACCCAGACCTTCCCAACTGAGTCACTGAAAGAGTTTCAGGGACTTCCCAGCACTGCTTGGATCTGGATGTAGGTGCTTCCCCAGTGATGATGTATAAACATTTGTTTTTTACTGTATTGCTCGCCATCATACTGCAACTTACTATTAATACAATAAATTTCCTTATTTCTTGCTTTCTTAAGTGTAGAGTGGTTATTTTGCCAGGGAGTCCTCTGAACCTAAAACGGAAAGTAAATCTTTCATCAGAACATAAATCTTTGGGCAGAACACCCCTTAACTACCATAATGAAATCCAACCCAGTCTCCCTTCCCTGCTCTGTCCTGCCATTTGTGATCACTTAGCAAATTGGACTGGTTATTCCCAGAACTTTATTATGTAATAAATTCTTTCTACCCTCTTGCTGTGTGTATGGCATCATCAGTTTGTGCATCTGAACACATTTTGTGTGTGTGTGTTGCAGGGGGAATGAGTTCCAACTCAGAGTTCCAACTCTGTGGAACATGGCTACAAGGGAACAGGATAGTATTGTTTTGGGGAGAAGGGCTACAGAGGACAAAAGGAGCGATAGCTCAGTTGGTAAAGAATCCGCTTGCAATGCAGGAGACCCTGGTTTGATTCCTGGATTGGGAAGATCCCCTGGAGAGTGGATAGGCTACTCACTCTGGTATTCTTGGGCTTCGCTTGTGGCTCAGCTGGTAAAGAATCTGCCTGCAATGTGGGAGACCTGGTTTGATTCCCTGGGTTGGGAAGATCCCCTGGAGAAGGGAAAGGCTACGCACTCCAGTATTCTGGTCTAGAGAAGTATAGTCCATGTGGTTGCAAAGAGTTGGACACGACTGAGGAACTTTCAAAGGAAGACGGGGTGTGAGTCATGTGTGCATCTTGGAGAAGAATATTCTAGGAAGAGAGAATTGATTGCTCAAATGCCTGGAGACATGGACATGCTGTGAATTCAAGATACAGTAAGAAGACCCTTGAGGCTGGAATTGAGAGACCAAATGGGAGACTAGGGGTGAAAATGACTAGGGAAGTAATGGTTGGAGGAGCAGATCAAGTAAGATCTAATGGGCCACCATTAGCATATTTCGGCTTTTCCTCTGGATGAGATGCAAAGATCCTAGAGAAATTTGGAGCAAACATAAGCTTACATAGATTGAGAATATTTGAACTTGCAATGTAATAGAATCACTCTGTTGCTATATTCAGAAAAGACAAAGGTTGAGGTTTTATGTATTATGAAACACTTGGAAGGCAAGAAATGAGAACAAGGTTAGACATGGCTGGTAGCAGTGGAAGTGAGACAAGGTGGTCAGATTCTCTTCTGAAGATCAAGCAGCAGATGGTTCTCAGGCTGGGTGTAGAAGACAGATGAGAGGAGTCAAGAATGACTACAAAGCCTGTGACCTGTGCAAATGGAAGAACAGGTTGGGTATCGTATATATCTCAACTGTTAGTTGCTCAGTTTTGTCTGCCTCTTTGCGACCCCATGGACTGTAGCCCACCACGGCCCTGTGTCCATGGAATTATCCAGGCAAGAATACTGGAGTGGGTTGCCATTTCCTTCTCCAGAGGGTCTTCCTGGCCCAGGAATTGATTCTGGGTCTCCTGTATTGCAGACAGTTTCTTTACTGCTTGAGCCACGAAGGAAGTTCTCATAGGGAAGGGTAGTGAGATCACATACAATACTAAAAAGTGAAACTTGCTATGTTATGAGGGTGGACTTTAGAGAGAGTGGTCGATGTGGCCAAGTAATGAGGAGGGATATTGTAATGTGAGCATAAAGGAAAGAAAATATTTCAGGTTTTAATAAATAAATAATTAAATAATATTTATTAAATTAAATTAATATTTAAATAAATAATTTTTATTTATTTACTTACTTATGGCTGCTCTGGGTCTTCGTTGCTGTGTGTGGGCTTTCTCTAGCTGCAGTGAGCTGGGACCACTCTTCACTGAGTCGCACAGGCTTCTCATTGCGGTGGCTTGTTTTGTTGCAGAGTTCAGGCTCTAGGACATGTGGGCTCTGTACTTGCAGCACACAGGCTTAGTTGTCCCACAACATGGGGAATCTTCCTGGACCAAGGGTTGACCTGTGTCCCCTGTGCTGGCAGGTGGATTATTAACCACTAGACCACCAGGGTAGCCCTCAGGGTAGATTTCTGATGAAGAGAGAGGGAAAGTCCTCGAAGTTCAGAGAGGTCAGCCCTTCTCAGTTTTTATTGGTAATTCCCTATAACCTAAGCTGCTTTGCCAACTTTCAGCGACTCTCATTTCATCCACTTCTGGTCTTAAGAAAAGTTGCCACACAACTGGTTCCCTTTCTTCTTTTAAGACCACCATAACTTAGGAGTAGAAATTTAGGGTGACTTGTTAATCTTTAGTAGGGCTTCCCAGGTGGCACTAGTGGTAAAGAACCTGCCTGCCAATGCATGAGATGCAAGAGAGACATGGATTTGACCCCTGGGTCAGGAAGATCCCCTGGAGGAGGAAATGGCACTTCACTCCAGTATTCTTGCCTGGATAATCCCATGGACAGAAGATTCTGGTGGGCTATAGTCCATGGGGCCACAAAGAGTCAGACATGACTGAGTGAGCACAAAATGTACAGTAAATGTTGTTTTCAAGTTAGTTGCTGATCCAAGTCCATATATACTTGAGACATCAGGGATATACACTTATCACAATGTAATGCAAAACAAACCCCAATTCATGAAAAAAGTGTCTCTCTGATTTGAAATTTTAACTTTTTTACTGGGTATTCTGATATCTTTTAGACATAGCTTGAGTTCAACAGGTAGCAAATCAGAGTCTACAGGAATTGTCACCATAACCTCTACCCTTTGGACCAGAGGACTATGAATGTGATTTTTGTTATTTAAAATTTTCATGTCTGATCTAATCATTATAGCAAATGATATTAAATATCAAGAAGCTACAATTTCCTGGTAGCTCATTAAAGAATCCACCTGCAATACAGGAACCCCAGTTCAATTCCTGGGTCAGGAAGATCTGCTGGGGAAGGGATAAGTTACCCACTCCAGTATTCTTGATCTTCCCTGGTGGCTCAGATGGTAAAGAGTCTGTCTGCAATGTGGGAGATGTGGGTTCGATCCCTGGATTGGGAAGATCCCCTGGAGAAGGGAACAGCTACACCCTCCAGTATTCTGGCCTGGAGAATTCCATGGACAGAGGAGCCTGGTGGGCTACAGTCCCTGGGGGTACCAAAGAGTCTGACATGACTGAACGAGTTTCACTTTCACAATTCACTAGATTATATTGGTACTCAGGAGATTTTTAATCATTTCTTGATATAGACAGCAGAACCCTCTGCTTATTGAATTCAGTTAATCACTGGATTTGTTTCAGTTCAGTTCAGTTCAGTCACTCAGTTGTGTCTGACTCTTTGCAATTCCTCAATGCTCAGCTTTCTTTCTTTCTTTTTTTTTTTTTTTGAGGGTTTTTGTTTTGTTTTGTTTTTTAATTTTATTTTATTTTTAAACTTTACATAATTGTATTAGTTTTGCCAAATATCAAAATGAATCCGCCACAGGTATACATGTGTTCCCCATCCTGAACCCTCCTCCCTCCTCCCTCCCCATACCATCCCTCTGGGTCATCCCAGTGCACTAGCCCCAAGCATTCAGTATCGTGCATCAAACCTGGACTGGCAACTCATTTCTTACATGATATTTTACATGTTTCAATGTCATTCTCCCAAATCTTCCCACCCTCTCCCTCTCCCACAGAGTCCATAAGACTGTTCTATACATCAGTGTCTCTTTTGCTGTCTCGTACACCGGGTTATTGTTACCATCTTTCTAAATTCCATATATATGCGTTAGTATACTGTATTGATGTTTTTCTTTCTGGCTTACTTCACTCTGTATAATAGGCTCCAGTTTCATCCACCTCATTAGAACTGATTCAAATGTATTCTTTTTAATGGCTGAGTAATACTCCATTGTGTATATGTACCACAGCTTTCTTATCCATTCATCTGCAGATGGACATCTAGGTTGCTTCCATGTCCTGGCTATTATAAACAGTGCTGCGATGAACATTGGGGTACACGTGTCTCTTTCCCTTCTGGTTTCCTCAGTGTGTATGCCCAGCAGTGGGACTGCTGGATCATAAGGCAGTTCCATTTCCAGTTTTTTAAGGAATCTCCACACTGTTCTCCATAGTGGCTGTACTAGTTTGCATTCCCACCAACAGTGTAAGAGGGTTCCCTTTTCTCCACACCCTCTCCAGCATTTATTACTTGTAGACTTTTGGATCGCAGCCATTCTGACTGGTGTGAAATGGTACCTCATAGTGGTTTTGATTTGCATTTCTCTGATAATGAGTGATGTTGAGCATCTTTTCATGTGTTTGTTAGCCCTCTGTATGTCTTCTTTGGAGAAGTGTCTATTTAGTTCTTTGGCCCATTTTTTGATTGGGTCATTTATTTTTCTGGAGTTGAGCTGTAGGAGTTGCTTGTATATTTTTGAGATTAGTTGTTTGTCAGTTGCTTCATTTGCTATTATTTTCTCCCATTCTGAAGACTGTCTTTTCACCTTGATAATAGTTTCCTTTGATGTGCAGAAGCTTTTAAGGTTAATTAGATCCCATTTGTTTATTTTTGCTTTTATTTCCAATATTCTGGGAGGTGGGTCATAGAGGATCCTGCTGTGATGTATGTCAGAGAGTGTTTTGCCTATGTTCTCCTCTAGGAGTTTTATAGTTTCTGGTCTCAGCTTTCTTTATGGTCCAACTCCATACATGACTACTGGAAAAAACATAGCTTTGTTTAGATAGATCTTTGTTGGCAAAATAATGTCCCTTCTTTTTAATATGCTGTCTAGGTTGGTCATAGTTTTTATTCCAAGGAGTGAGCATCTTCTAATTTCATGGCTGCAGTCACCATCTGCAGCCCATGATTTTGGAGCCCAAGAAAATAAAGTCTGTCACTGTTTCCCAATCTACTTGCCATGAAGTGATGGGGCCAGATGCCATGATCTTAGTTTTTTGAATGTTGAGTTTTAAGCCAGCTCTTTCACTCTCTTCTTTCACTTTCCTCAAGCAGTTCTTTTTAGATGCTATTGGTTGGTTTTTTTGGTTAATGTTCACATCAGTTTCTTAATCAATTCACCTACCTGTGGTGATGAAAATGTTCTGGAATTAGATAGTGGTGATGTCACATAACTTTGTGAATGTACTAAAAATTGACTGAATTGTAAAGTCTAAAAGGATAAATTTTATGATATATGAATTATAGTTCAAAAAGTATAATATCTATCTATCTATATCTGTATCTATCTTTATGTATATACACTCCTACATATCCTGGTATCTTGCTGATATTCTCTCAAGGAAACATACTGAATATTGTGTGATATGTCAAAGCTTCATCAAATGCTGTGAGCCCTGGGGATTACCAGGATGATCCTGAATGGTAACTCTCATCATCTAAGCATTAGTGTCAGCTGTTCAGTTTCTTCTGTACCCTTAGGGTCATAAATAGCCAACAGGTACTCATCTTAATAGTAGAGTAGTAGTGTGATTTACTAGTTTTGATCTCATTGTAGAATAACAAACATCCAATTTAAGGAGCTATCGAAAAATGATGTATGTCTATGCTGTCATGTCCTCATGAATTCAGTGAAACTTCTTTGCCCTTAAGCTGAAAATAGAATAAAGAAGATTTTTTATTTACTTATAGTCCCCTAACAACTTGATAGTGGAAGCCCCATGGAACTTTTTATTATCTTCTTATGTACACTGGTAACCTGTTGCTTGCCCATTTTATTAAAAAATAATTCAATTGGCAGGATATTGCAGTGTAGATATTGGTATACTAGAGCTTTGAAAACAGATGTTCCATAGGTCAAATATATGTTTGGTTGTTGTTTTCATTTGTGTCTTATAAGACAGTAAGCATAGGCAGGTGTTTGTTTCTCAAGTCAAGCTACTTAGCACCACTGCTGCTGCTGCTAAGTCGCTTCAGTCGTGTCCGACTCTTAGCGGACTCTTAGCCCACCAGGCTCTGCCGTCCCTGGGATTCTCCCGGGAAGAACACTGGAGTGGGTTGCCATTTCCTTTTCCAGTGCGTGAAGTGAAAAGTGAAAGAGAAGTCGCTCAGTCGTGTCCGACTCTTAGCGACCCCATGGACTGCAGCCTACCAGGCTCCTCCATCCGTGGGATTTTCCAGGCAAAAGTACTGGAGTGGGGTGCCATTGCCTTCTCCGAGCACCACTGCAATGACTATTAATTTGCCATCTTTCCATCAGCTTCATGGCTTCACTTTGAAACCCCTGCCTTGGCAATCTTCAAGATTTATCTCCTAGGTGTTTTTATGACACCAACTAAAATGAGAAACCCATGGGGTCACAAAGTGTTGGACATGACTTAGCAATTGAACAACAATGGCAACAAAATGATAAATACAGCTTATTCAAGAATTTGCCTGCCACACTCTTCTTACTTAAAATAGCTAGACTCAGTTATTACTAATTTGAGGTCTCATAAGGGTTGCTGCTGCTGCTAAGTCACTTCAGTCGTGTCCGACTCTGTGCAACCCCATAGATGGCAGCCCACCAGGCTCCCCTCATCCCTGGGATTCTCCAGGCAAGAACACTGGAGTGGGTTGCCATTTCCTTCTCCAATGCATGAAGTGAAAAGTGAGAGGGAAGTTGCTCAGTCGTGTCTGACTCTTAGCGACCCCATGGACTGCAGCCCACCAGGCTCCTCCATATGACTTTCCAGGCAAGAGTACTGGAGTGGGATGCCATTGCCTTCTCATAAGGGTAGATTTGTTTTATTCTATTTATTCTAACTTTGGTAAGGTTTTGGAGAATTCAACATTGTTTACTAAATAGTCTGCTTCTCTCCCTGTTCAGTTCAGTTCAGTCCAGTCCAGTTCAGTCGCTCAGTAGTGTCTCACTCTTAGTGACCCCCTGAATCACAGCACGCCAGGCCTCCCTGTCCATCACCAACTCCCAGAGTTCACTCAGACTCACGTCCATTGAGTCAGTGATGCCATCCAGCCATCTCATCCTCTGTTGTCCCTTTCTCCTCCTGCCCCAAATCCCTCCCAGCATCAGTCATTTTCAATGAGTTAACTCTTCGCATGAGGTGGCCAAAGTACTGGAGCTTCAGCTTTAGCATCATTCCTTCCAAAGAAATCCCAGGGCTGATCTCCTTCAGTATGGGCTGGTTGGATCTCCGTGCAGTCCAAGGAACTCTCAAGAGTCTTCTCCAACACCACGGTTCAAAAGCAGCAGTTCTTCAGCACTCAGCTTTCTTCACAGTCCAACTCTCACATCCATACATGACCATTGGAAAAACCATAGCCTTGACTAGACGGACCTTTGTTGGCAAAGTAATGTCTCTGCTTTTGAATATGCTATCTAGGTTGGTCATAACTTTCCTTCCAAGGAGTAAGTGTCTTTTAATTTCATGGCTCAGTCACCATCTGTAGTGATTTTGGAGCCCAGAAAAAGAAAGTCTGACACTGTTTCCACTGTTTCCTCATCTATTTCCCATGAAGTGGGAAGACTTTAACTGCACTCTTCACTCAAGAGCAGACTGAACATGTTTTGACCAAAGACATTTGAACTATAGTGATCTATGTTACCCTCAGGCAGAGATTTCACTATCTTGAGCAAAATCTGCTATTCTTCTCTTCGCCCTCCTACAACCACAGGTCATTTCCAAGACACAGAATTTTTCCCTTTAGCTTTGACCTCTGTCCCTTCTCTCCTACAATCAAGCCTCTAGTTTGGTCTATTTGATTTCTTCTACATAATAAGTTATCTCTGAGTTAGTTAGCTGCCAGCTTATAGTTATCCTTCGCATTTTCTCTGTAGAAGGGAGAGAGGGTTTAAACAATCCTTTGGTTGGAAAGGAGAAGACATGTCTGAGAGGCAGAAGGTCAACAATGGCAACTGGCTAACTAAAATATTGCTGAAGTTGGCAAGTGAGTATCATTCCTGAAGCATCTTAAAATCTGCCACATCAGCCTTGTCCCTCCTGACCTCTTTCTTCTAAGGGTTCCTACAGGCTCCTATTTGTTGTTCTAATTCAAGCAGCCACTGTGCCAAGCTTGAGGTATGAGTGGTGGATACACTTCTTCCAGACTGTCCAGCTTCTTGCCTGACCCTATTCAGAATGAAGTGTCATCCTTTCCCCTTTCTTTCCTTTTATCACCCACTTCTGAAATTCCTGGAGTTAAACTGCTCTCCCATGTGTTAATTAAGACATTCTTTTACTTTTTGTGCTCATCTGATGTTTCCTTTCATTCAGCTTCTTGTTGGTGAGTTCAATTCTCCCTGTCTCTGCAGCATGATAAGAATCATGAGAGCTACTAGGCTGTCTCTGCCAGGCCGTTGCCTTTGATACTGTAGGTTGAGATCCAATGGGCAGGAAATCAGGAAGAGAAGATGGAGGTAAGGTGGGGGTGGGGATAAAGATCCAGCTGCTAGCCATAGGCAAAAGATAGGACCTAACAGAGGGGACTGAAACCTATGTCAGTTCTCTTTACCTCTGACCCAGATGGAATGGGTCTCCTGTAGAAGCTGGGACTTTTTGTCATAAATTTGACCATGCCTATGTGGTCCAGGAGTCAGAGAGGCCAAAGCACAATCCAGGGGCAGATGGAGCAGTTACAGCCCCAGTTTTGCCACCAATGGTATGAATTATCAGGTCAGAGACAATGTATAGAGTATAAACAACTGCTCCTTTAACTCCACCCTCCATGTACAAGAATCTTTCTTATGTCTGATTCTAGTAGAAACATAAAGGATCAATCAGAGGTCAAGCTGTACGTGTACTTCAGTCGTGTCTTACTCTTTGTGACCCCATGGACTGTAGTCTGCCAGCTTCCTCAACAAAACACATGTTACTAAACTTTAGTTTGATTTTCTCCTGTTAATCTGTCTCATGCGAGTTTAATTCTTAGATCAGCTGTTAAAGAAAGCAGTTATATATGAACAGGGAAATGGGGGCACAGGTCAAATGACATTAAACATCTTGTAAACAAAGTGCATCCTTGGGTGGATAAAGAAAAGCAGGAACCATCAGACTGACAGGAAACCACACATTTGGGGTGATAAGTGTCTTGGAGGAAGACAAAGAAAGGTCAGAAAAGGAATCTCAGAATGTAATCTTTCACTAATATGTTCTCATTACATTAAAGTTAGCCTTGCAGATAAGAAGTACCCAACATGCATTGATGTTAGGACACTTCCAATCAAATCTAAATAAGGACAAAAATCTTTCCTCCTCTTGGGAAGTTGGAGCTGGGATGAAAATCATTGAATAAGATCCCAAAGCCCCTATTCCCCCATGAATATTCCATTTCTTCATTTCGACACCCTGCATAACCAGCTTGCCAAGAAGTTCAGGGCAACTACTCACCTGAGACTGCCCACTCTCCCCTTGAGAACATACCATAGCATAAATAAATTCTTGCTTTGCTTTCTTCACCTCCCTGTTTCATCTCTGAATTCTTTCTGCAATGAGACAAGAATCAACTCTTTGATAAGGCAGCCAGACACATCTAAAAGGGCAGAGGAAATTTTCTTCCTCCCCTATCCTGGCTATAGACCTTGTATGTACAATCTCTAATTCTTCTTGTGCTCCTAGTCAGAGAAATCTCTACTTTTAGGAAAGCTTTTCTGACTAGATAGGTCCATTGCGATTTGTCTCTTGGACAAATGTACCTAAACAGGTCCATCTCTTTTTGTCTTTTAAGGTAACAAAACTTTGCGAGTGACACCAGGGTCTGAAGATCATGAGAACCATCTTAAAATTCCACTTACTATAGGTTTTATAGTCTATGATCAGATAGAACAAATCTAGATAAGTGATTGGGACAGATTAAGACATGCACTTATACAACTTATTAAATGAAATATGGCAATGGAAAATATTGTACTTAATGTCACCATTAAGGGAAAATTTATCAACTCTCTCCATGAAGCTTATCAGAATATATGACCAAATTTTTATAATTTGGTCAGACACAAAAGTGGGTTAACTTAATTCAGGAAGGTTAAAAAAATTCTCAAAGTGAACTTTGTTAAAATTTCATGGAATATACATCTGTGAATCCTATGCTTCATATCCTTGCTCTAGTTTGACTCTAATAGTGGCTTTTCTAATATTCTTGACAAGCTTGAATTTGAAATAGAAATGTATGTATCCTTAAATATCACAAACAGGCAATATTTGTGGAAAGCCATGATTGGAATGTTGTTAAAATAGGTCTCACTAGATAGACAGATATTGGATTTCCCTGGTGGCTCAGTGGTGAAGAATCCACCTATCAATTCAGGAGACGTGGGTTCAGTCCCTGGATTGGGAAGATCCCATGGAGAAGGAAGTGGCGACCCACTCCAGTAGTCTTGCCTGAGAAATCCCATGGACAGAGGAGCCTGGTAGACTATAGTCTATGAGGTTGCAAAAGAGTCAGACATGACTTAGAGACTAAACAACAACAACAAGAAGATAGATAAATATTTAAAAAATTCAGATGTGTAGATTATTAGAACTCAGAGGATATTTTTAAAGAGCCAGAAAGTTAGAATCTAGAGGAAGAAGCTATAGATGATGGCTCACTAAAAAGAGATACTGCTGCTGCTAAGTCGCTTCAGTCGTGTCCAACTCTGTGCGACCCCATAGACGACAGCCCACGAGGCTCCCCCGTCCCTGGAATTCTCCAGGCAAGAACACTGGAGTGGGTTGCCATTTCCTTCTCCAATGCATGAAAGTGAAAAGTGAAAGTGAAGTCGCTCAGTCCTGTCCAACTCTTAACGACCCCATGGACTGCAGCCCACCAGGCTCCTCCGTCCATGGGATTTTCCAGGCAAGAGTGCTGGAGTGGGGTGCCATTGCCTTCTCTGAAAAGAGATACTAGATCTGGGTAATAATATATATGATGTCCCTTTTCTTTCAGATGTTCATTTTCCTCATCTTTGCATCCATTTCTATGTAAGTTCCAATCATTTGAAAGTGAAACAACCAATGACACTGGTCATTCCATAGATGAAAGAATCCAGAAAACATTTCACTGAAAAATAAGATTCTGTATCCAAACCAGTCTAAGAAGTTCTTCTCACATTCCATTTCCCCTTTCGTCTTTTGATCTAGATCTTCACTCTTGTAACTGACTGGCTAACTGCACTCCCATAGCCCTTGAAAGGAACCTGTACCAACAAGCAGAATAATTACCTTAAAGAGCAAAGCATTTATTTTTAAACATACTTAAGGACCTAATGATTTCACTCAAGAGCTCTTGAAAAAATTTCTCAATTACTCCAACAAGGTGATTCCAATGGATAACTGCCTCAAATTTACACTGAACTGTACTCTACAAAACTGACCTTGCTTTTATTCTATCTTAATCTGTCACTCATACTCTCCCATCTTTTATAGATCTATCTGCCTTTAAGCTCCTCCCACTTCCCTTCTCGACACAAATGATTACTGTTTTCCACTTTTTAAATATGGACTCTGTGGGAGAGGGGGGGCATGATTTGGGAGGATGGCATTAAAACATGTATAATATCATATAAGAAACTAATCGCCAGTCCAGGTTCGATGCAGGATACAGGATGCTTGGGGCTGGTGCACTGGGATGACCCAGAGGGATGGTATGGGGAGGGAGGTGGGAGGAGGGTTCAGGATGGGGAACACGTGTACACCCATGGCGGATGCATGTTGATGTATGGCAAAACCAATACAATATTTTAAAGTAAAAAATAATAATAGTAAAAAAATAAATAAATAAAACTAAAAAAATAATAAATATGTACCTTCATTCCCCTGATTTTAATTACTTTATCAGGTTATGCTACATCCTCTCTCTTTAGGTCATCAAGGTTCCTTATTCTATCTAATTGTGCATCTATTAGGAAACATTCCCTTGTCTTTTATTATGGAAAGGAAAATAGTTGCTGTAACTTATTTCATAGACATTGCTATAGATAAATCTTTTTGGCTTAAAAAGAATATTTTAAATTATTTTTGTGATATAAAATTCATATTTTATGGCAAAAAAGTTAAACATAAAAATTCTTGCCTTTGGTCTCTTCTCTCCTGCTGTGTACTGTGTATTCGCATCATACATCAACCCAACCTCCGTCATAAGCAAGAAGGCCTACTCAGCCCTGAAGAGCAACTTCTCTTGGCAGCAGTAAAACAACTCCTCCAAATATAACGTGCCTTCTTGATTTTTTAGGGGGCTCACATGACCCACCACCATGGCACTTATGTCTGGATTATGTGAGCTGTCAACAATGCGTCATTTGATGCACAGCCTTCTGTCTCAAACAAAACAAAACAAAACAAAACTATAAACTGTGTCTTGCCATCTTTTTAAAAATTATTTTTATTGGAGTATAATTGTTTTACAAGGTTGTATTAGTTTCTTCTGTACAACAAAGTGAATCAGCTATGTGTATACATATATTCTTTCCCTCTTGAACTTCCCTCTCACCGCATTCCCATCCCATAATTCTAGGTCATCACAGATAACCGAACTGAGTTTCCTGTGTTGTACAAAACAGGTCCCCATTTGCTGTCTATTTTACACATGGTAGTGTATATAAGTTAATGATACTCTTCCAGTCATCCTCCTGTTCCCCCATATAAACTGTCTTGACTTCTAATGGGAGGGAGCAACAATTCTCAGACCTTTCTGTGATGCTGTTCCCAGGTTATAATCCTCAAATTTGGCTCAAATAAAATTTTCCAATTTTTTTTCTTAGATCAGTTGACGTTGACATTTTCCTGAATCAAGCTTCGAATCCTGAAAGCTATTCTTGTCTCATGTACTCATTGATCTAGATATGAAACTTTTAAAAATAAAGATGACATTTATTGTGATTTCCTTGGAGCTCTCAACACGTCTGGTAAGTAAGATGGTGCTACTTCTCAGTAACTGAAGCTTCTGAGAAGGTGATAAGAATGAGGAAATGACTCATTAGAAAATTGCAGAGGTCTACCATGGGAACGAAGAGAGAGTATCTCCTTCACTCTCCTGGTGGGAAATACCAAGAACTAGGAAGAATCTGAGGTTTTACTCTACTTGCGAGTTAACAAGGGAGCTTTCCACACTTTCATGGGCGTTATCAATGCTATCAGAAGACACGAGGCTCCTGGGTCAGAGAAAAAGGACTGTTTATTACTCAAAGTAATAGGAGTATCCAGCATACAGCATTTATACTGCTTCTCTGAGCCCGAAGTGATTGTGACACACAGGTTGTATTACAAGATGGGAACCATGAGCTTAGGAAACCCAATTTATTTAATAGTGAGAAGTAAACCTGTCTGGCTTTCCCCTCTGTGGCAGACGTGATCACTATGATATCAAATAGCAAGCGAACCTCTGCTTTGTTTCTGAGGGGCACATGGTCTTTGTTTGAAGGCTTTTTCTCTACGTACTTTTGAAAAGATAGTCCAGAATGAATGCAGTTAGTGCTCATAAAATGTACAGAAATGTGAGAGACACATGGAGAATTGGCTCCCACAATATGTTGTTAGGATTGGCAGAGACAGATATGAACAGCAGCCTAAGGCGTTTTATGCAAAAGTGCTGATGCAAAGGTTCAAGTCAGCCGTCATCTTGGATTCTCACCTCTCCTTCACTTGCCACCTGCCCCCAGCAAATCTATTAACCTATCAAGAATTCTGATTGACTGCATTCAAAATACCTCAAGCTTAGCCACTTCTCTCTGCCTAGTGCTAATTTAAGATGTCTTAATTTCTCCCCTGCGCTCCTGTAATCTGAATAGTCTTCTATGTTTTAAGTATTTTCTGCACTTGTACAGCCTGTCTCCATGGAGCAGTTGTAGTGATCATAGTGATCATTTACAACCTTAAATCAGATCATACAACTCCCTCTGTAAAGTCATTCAGTAATCTCTAGCTATACTTGGAAACTTGAACCCCTTGGCTTCCAAGGTCAACTTCATCAAGTCTTTCTCCCTGTTCTCCCTTGGCAATGTTTTTGCCTTTCCTGGGATGCTCTTTTGTAATATCTCCCTGTCTTCTATAATACTTTCCTCACCACCTAGCTCATTATCAATATAACTATATATATAACCTATGTAGAAACTCTGCTTATTAGGTTTATATCATATGCTACTAAGCACCATCATATTCAGTTCAGTTCAGTTCAGGCACTCAGTCATGTCTGACTCTTTGCAACTCCATGAACCACAGCATGCCAGGCCTCCTTATCCATCACCAACTGCTGAGTCTACCCAAACCCATGTCCATTGAGTGGGTGATGCCATCCAACCATCTCATCCTCTGTCATCCCCTTCTCCTCCTGCCCTTAATCTTTGCCAGCATCAGGGTCTTTTCAAATGAGTCAACTCTTTGCATCAGGTGGCCAAAGTATTGGAGTTTCAGCTTCAATATCAGTCCTTCCAATGAATATTCAGGACTGATTTTCTTTAGGATGGACTGGTTGGAGCTCCTTGCAGTCCAAGGGACTCTCAAGAGTCCTCTCCAATACCACACTTCAAAAGCATCAATTCTTCAGCTCTCAGCTTTCTTTGTAGTTCAACTCTCACATCCATACATGACCACTGGAAAAACCATAGCCTTGACTAGACAGACCTTTGTTGACAAAGTAGTGCTTTTTAATATGCTGTCTAGGTTGGTCATAACTTTCCTTCCAAGGAGTAAGTGTCTTTTAATTTCATGGCTTCAATCACCATCTGCAGTGATTTTGGAGCACCAAAAAATAAAGTCAGCCACTGTTTCCCCATCTATTTGCCATCATATTATTTGATTTAGAAATGTCTTCCTCCTGTCAACCCATCCTTAATGTATTTTCTTGAGATCAGAGACTTTGGCTCTCTTAATTAATTATAATCTTTGTGTAGAAAATATTTGCTCAAACAATGTAGGGCCATAGGGCTCTTAATTTGGCCAAGAATATAGAGCTTCTGAGCTTCCCTTGTAGCTCAGTTGGTAAAGAATCTGCCTGCAGTGCAGGAGACCCAGGTTTGATTCCTGGGTTGGGAAGATCCCCTGGAGAAAGAAATGGCAACCCACTCCAGTATTCTTGCCTGGAGAATCCCATGGACAGAGGAGCCTGGCAGGCTACAGTCCATAAGATCACAAGAGTTGGACAAGACTTAGCAACTAAACCACCATCAACACCATAGAATTCTAGATGAGTGAAACCTATGTGCTGTGCAGTTTTTCTCTTGGTAAACTTAGAAGTTAGAGAAGGGTATAACTTATCTGAGTGGCATAAGAATTCTGCACAGGCTCTGGGCAGACAAGGAGGGTTACCTTAATAATCTAAAAGCTTGGTACCAAGTAGGAATTGGAGGGAAATAGAGTTGCTAGAAAGCCTGGGGTACCTCCTCTTGCAACAACAGCAAGCTCATCCCTCCTCAACCAATCACATAGCACTTATTTATTTTTAAGACTTTATTTTTAGAGCAGTTTCATGTTCACAGCAATATTGAGCAGAACATACAGATATTTCCCACATACCTCCTGCCCTCAAATATGTATAACCTCTCCCTTTGTTAATATCTCCTACCAAAGTAGTAGTTTTATTACAGTTGATGACCTACATTGAAACATTATGACCCAAAGTCCATAGTTTACAGTAGGGTTCACTCTTGGTGTTGTTTATCTATAGGTTTGGGCAAGTGTATAATGACATGTATTCATCATTATAATACCATAGAGAGTATTTTCACTGCCTTGAAAATCCTCTGTGCTCCACTTATTTACTTCAATCCATTAACCCCTCACAACTACTGACCTATTTAATATCTTCATAATCTTGCTTCTACTAAAATGTTACATAGTTGGAACATATAGTAAGCTGCCTTTTCAGATGGGCTTCTTTAAGTTAGTAATATACTTCTTTTCATGGTTTGATAGCTCATTTCTTTTTAGTGATGAATAACATTTCATTTTCTGGATATCCCATAGCTTATTTAGCCATTGACCTGAAAGACATCTTAGTTGCTTCCAAGTTTTGGCAGTTATGAATAAAGCTCTATAAATATCCACCTGTAGGCCTATGAGTAGACATGAATTTTCAAGTCCATTAAGAAAATATCAAGGAGCACAATTCTGAGATTGCTTCATAGAAGTATGTTTAATTCTGTAAAGCACACACACACACACACAACTTTCTTCCAAGGTAGCTGCATCATTTTGAATTTCTGCACCAGCAATAATGAGAGTTCCTGTTGCTTCACATTCTCACTAACATTTGATGTTGTCAACATTCTGGATTTTGGCCATTCTAAGCTTTCATTTTCTTTCCCTTTTCCTTTTTTTTTTAGTACAGAGGACTAGTGTTTGAAAGATATGAGGTACAGAATAACTATTTTATTATTACTTGAGGGATTGGGGGCAAGAGGAGAAGGGGACAACAGAGGATGAGATGGCTGGATGGCATCACTGACTCGATGGAAGTGAGTCTGGGTGAACTTCGGGAGTTGGTGATGGACAGGGAGGCCTAGCGTGCTGTGATTCATGGGGTCTCAAAGAGTCAGACACGACTGAGCGACTGATCTGATCTGATCTGACAGATTGGTGATCTAGAAAAATAACTATTTAAATTTTTGCCCATATTTGGATTTGTGTGGTTTATAGGTAATGGTGTCATCAGCCTGAACCAGTGTCCTATCTTCTCTGGTTTCACACAATACAAAAATTAAAAGCCAGCAGAAGGATAAATTCAAAAATTAGGATTTCAGTTTTAGCTTTCAGTGAGTTTATTGTTATTAATGGTAATTTTTACCTCTTAATAATAATCTTAACAAATGTAAACCTTCATAATTACCTTGTAGCTTCAAACAAATTATGATAAAGAATTAGTTTTAATTGTTTTTAACAGGCAGGTGATTGTTTAATTTAATGAGCAGTGCTAAAGAATGTTACAACATGATAAAGTAATGATGGTGTCATAAAAAATGTAACCTTTTTTTAAAATTTTATTTTATTTTTAAACTTTACAATATTCTATTGGTTCTGCCATATATCGAAATGAATCCGCCACAGGCATACATGTGTTCCCCATCCTGAACCCTCCTCCCTCCTCCCTCCCCATACCATCCCTCTGGGTCGTCCCAGTGCTCTAGCCCCAAGCATCCAGTATCGTGCATCGAACCTGGACTGGCGACTCGTGAAACATATTTTTAAAATATGATTAACTGAACCTAATTCCCTTGTAACAAAGATCTCTAAAATTTATCATCCTCCAGTGACTCATTTTCATTTCTACATTAAATGTGGACAAAATGCCATATAACACAGAGATTTAGGATTCTAACACTGGAGAGAGAGAGAATGTGAGTCACTCATTCATGTCCGACTCTGTGTGACCCCATGGATTGTAGCCCGCCAAGCTCTTCTGTCCGTGGAATTCTCCAGGCAAGAATACTGGAGTGGATTCTCAGTCCCTTCTCCAGGGGACCTTCCTGACCCAGGGATCAAACCCAGGTCTCCTGCATTGCAGGCAGATTATTTACCATCTGAGCCACCATGGCACATTGGCAATCCATATAATTAAGTGTGGACAGTCTAAGTACAAATTATGATATGAAGAACAATTGTTGTTAATAGATCTTCTCTCCTGTTCTTGTGATAGCTTGCCACATTTTTATATCTTTTTTCTTTTCATCTTGACTTTAAAATAAATATCATATGCTTTAAACCTGAGGACATTTGGAATTAAAAATAGGACATAGGAAAATTAACTTCATTGATGTGAAAGTTCTTCTAGTTTCATTTTGGTAAGGAGCAAGTCCCAAAGGATATTTGAAATCATTAAAGAACTTCAGAATGGAAAGACGGCCCAAGTTTACAAAAATTCTCCTCACAACTTTGATACAGGTGCCTTGGGTAATTTTTTTTTAATCACATAACTGCATTTTCCATTGTATCCTCACAATATTTACTGTTTTTCTTTATTCTCTCATCTCTCAGCTACCTAGAGTTATTGTCTACATTATGAAATTGCCACTATAGTTTGATAATGAACTATTAGTTTCCTAGGGCTGCCATGGACTTCCCAGGCGGTGCTGGTGGTAAAGAACCTGCCCGCGAATGCAGGAGGCATGAGAAACATAGGTTCAGTCCCTGGATTGGGAAGACCCCCTAGAGGAGGGCACGGCAACCCACTCCAGTTTTCTTGCATGAAGAGTCCCCATGGAAAGAAAAGCCTGGTGGGTTATAGTCCATAGGGTCCAAAGATAACCCAAGATAATCTTACCTCAAGATCCTTACCCTAATTACATCTGCAAAGATCCTTTTTCCAAGTAGGGGAACATTATAAGTTCCTGGGTAGACACAGATTTTGAGGTATACTATTCAATCCATTATGGAAAACAAGAAATGATTTCAGAAAGCCTGGAACAACAATGCACTACAGGAAAATTCCCTTCCTCTTGTGAAAAGTAATTTTAAAAATACAATTTTAATAGCATAAAGATGATGATATGCTTAAAGATAAAGGATATGCAAGACATTTAGTGAGAAAAAAATTAACTTGAACTGGATCAAGTGTATATGTGTAAGGAAAGGACTTCTAGAAGAAAACCTAGGAGAAAGTTGTAGTAACATTGGGTTAGGCAAATGTTTCCTAAGTGGAAGAAACATGAGCTCTAAAATAATTTACAAATTTAAACTTTTACTCTTTGGAAGTCATTATTTACTGCCAGGATTGTGGAAGTATTACTATGGAAGGGTAGCATGAAGAAGTTCATGTGTGGTGATAAAACAGTTCAGTATCTTAACTATGGTGGTGGTTACACAAATCTATACATGCAATAAGATTACATAGAACCACACACACACACACACATACACATAGAGAAATGAATTCATATAAATTCTGATAAAATATGAATAAAGGCCCTAGTTACAACTATTGTACCAATACACCCTGATAAGTAGGCAAAAGATTTGAGAAGACATTTTACCAAAGAAGATATACAAATGGAAAATAAAGATATGAAAAAATGTCCAAGAACATTAGCCATAAGTCAAATGCAAATTAAAAGCACAACAATATACAACTATAAGACCACTAGAATGGCTAAAATTGTGGTTGAAAAAAACAAGTGTTGATGAGAATGTGGAACCGTTAGAACTCTAATAAATTATGGGTGGGAATGCAAAATGATACAACCACTCTGAGAAATAGTTATGCACTTTCTGGTAAAATTAGACAATTAACATATGATATAGCAATTCTACTTCTAGATACTTACCCCAGATAAATGATAATATATGTCCATATGAAAACCTTGTATTTGATTGTTAATAGAAGCTTTATTGGGCTTCCCAGGTGGCTCAGTGGTAAAGAATCTGCCTGAAGTACAGGAGATGAAGGAGACATAGGTTCAATCCCTGAATCTGGAAAATAACATGGAGGAGGAAATGGCAACCCAGTAGATAGAAACTGGAAGCTAGCCAAGTTTCCTTCAGCTGGAGAATGGATAAATGAATTGTAGCACATGCATTTCATGGCATACTAAAACAGACAAAGTGCTGATACATATAACTTTATGGAAAGGTAAGAAAACCCAGATTCAAGAGACTACATTCTATATACTGCAAAATTTAATTTACATGAAATTCTCTGAAAGAAAACTACAGAGATAAAAAGCAGGTCAGTGATTACCAAGAGCACGGAGTGGATAGAGAAAATTGATTACAAAAGGCCCGAGGAAGTTTTGAGGTAATGAAAATGTTCTAAACCATTATATAACTAAATGTGCTTACAAAACTGTACATATTTTAAAAACTCAACAAATTTAATAGCAAAATTAATGAATTTTATTTTATATAAATTGCAGTTCAATAAAACTCTTTTAAAAATCAAAAAAGGCAGAAGAGAATCACTGAACTGGATCACTAGAAATTTAAATGGCTTCAGAACTTTAATCAGAAGAAATAGGAATGAATTTGTAAGAAAATAATCCACATAGACAATGAATAATAATCCATGAGATTTTTAGACTTCGAAGCTTAAATCTACATTGCGCTTTTTGCCTCGTAAGACTAACACCTGTAACTTTACATTCTAACAGTGATCTCTAGTCTCTAATGGACCTTTTCCTTGGCATTTAAGAGTGCTTCAGGCTTTTCTATCCTAAAAAATCTGCCACTCTATTGTTACCCTACTCCAGTTGTTACTTTATATTTCTCCTCTTTGAAGCCAAGCTACTTGGATATCTTTTTTTAAAAAAAAAAGATGTCTCTTCTTGTTTTCACTTTTCATTTTTTTTCCTCAATGTACTGAAATTAGACTGTTACCCATCACCACTGGGTACCTTCCAAATCAGCAGTTCCATCACTTTTTAATTATTTCCCTTCTCTACTGAGACTTTATTGTTGACTTTCTTAACACCTCTATATCTTCGTGTTCCTTCTTCCTTGCTAACAGTTCCTTCCCAAGGCTGTTTTTTCTCTTTTATCATATTACTGTTGGCTTTTCCTGGCAATAAGTCTTTCCTCTCTTCTCACTTTGTGCACTATCCCAAATGATTTTTCCATGCCCCTGACTTTTAATGACTGCTCGTATGTCACTGATTCCCAGGTCCCGAACTCTTTTTTGGAATTTCAAGTCCATGTGTGTTTATGTCTAATTGATGGCATCCGACACACATTAAAAGGTGTCAGCTGGATGTTCAGAAAATAGTGCCAGGCAATGAAAACACATAACCTAGAGCTAAATCTGATTATCTGAATGGATTTCACAAGCATACTACCCAGTAAAAGAAACAAGATGCAGGATACAGGATGCTTGGGGCTGGTGCACTGGGATGACCCAGAGGGATGGTATGGGGAGGGAGGTGGCAGGGGGGTTCAGGATTGGGAACACGTGTACACCCGTGGTGGATGCATGTTGATGTATGGCAAAACCAATACAATATTGTAAAGTAATTAGCCTCTAATTAAAATAAATAAATTAAAAAAAAAGAAACAAGATGCTGAAGAACAAATTCTATACTTTCATTCACATGAAATTTTAAAACACACTATTTGGCACTATATCTTAGAGGTTAGCAATGGGATGAAACAACAGAAAAACAACAAAATGATTAACACAAAGTTCAAACAAAGATGGAAACTAGCAGGGGCTTCTGCTATGTAGCAGTATCCTTTTTCTTCATCTGAATTGTGGTTACAGGAGTCATGTTTTTGTGTTTTTAAAATTGTGTGTGTATATATGAAAGTATGCACTTTGTGTATTTTTTGTATATATACTATGGATACAGTAGTAAAGTGAGTGAATTCACTCAGTCGTGTCCGACTCTCTGTGACCCCATGGACTGTAGCCTAACAGGTTCCTCCATCCTCGGGATTTTCCAGGCAAGAATACTGGAGTGGGTTGCCATTTCCTTCTCCAGGAGATCTTCCCGACCGAGGGACTGAACCCAGGTTTCCGGCATTGTAGTCAGACACTTTACCATCTGAGCCACCAGTAAAGTCGCGGTAGTAAAAGTTAAGATAAAACAGAGAAATGAGATGAGAAGTTCTATGTGAGCAAAGGTAGAGAAATGCAATTTTGACTAAAATTCTACAGGTGATGGGGGCTATTAGGTCCTTGAACATCAGTGCAGAGTGAAGCTTCAAGGATTTTTGTTCAGGTAAAAGATTGGATCAGAATTACACATAGGAAATATACTGGCAATAATTGAAGTAATTGATTAAAGAGGAATAAGAAAGCAATAAGAAGCTAAATAGACTTTTGCAAAATTGCAAGAAATAGTAAGGACTACAAGGTCAGCATTAGAAATAGAAAACTGAAGTAAGAGATAATAAAGACATACAAGAAGGCTCCATTAAGATTAAATGTTCTGAAGAAACAAAAACATTTTTTCCAGATACAAAATACATTTATTACAAATGTCAAGTAAGTGGAAATAAAGCTGACCAGATATTTTTATATCCTTTGATTTAATAAATGGACTAACATGGATAATTATTAATCTGGTTATACAAGGAGATGCAATATACTGATAATCTTAGAAACCATTTACTTAGTTTTGTTGTGATTTTTATGGATGCCTTTATCTTAATAAAAATCCAGAACAGAAAGCAGGAATTTTTTCTTCCTGGGAGGTTTTTTTTCTCCTGGGACCGAGGAAAAAGGGGAATAGGAGTCATTCAGTGGGTATAGAGTTTCAGTTGTACATTACAAAAACTCTAGAGAACTGTTGAAGGACAGTACCACAACTGTGTGGTACACTTAAAAATGATTAAGATGGTAAATTTTATGTTTTTATCATTAAATAAAAGCATAACAATTGGTACAGTGTGGGCTTTTTTTTTTTTTTTAAAGAAGCTTTCTAGTTTTATTTATTTTCCTTTTTTTCCAGAGAGAATTATTCCTCTTGAATGAATACGGCTTAAAGTTAGTTTATTCTTCTGAAATAAAGAATCTAGCACAATATCTCAGTAGTTAATTGTTTTAAGTTTGTTGATTCGAATTGATTGAATAGGACTGAAAAATGTTTAGAATGTCCTGTGCTTAGTTTTGGTTTAATTGTCAACAGTTTCAAAGCAAAGTGTCAGACACGACTTAGACCGAACAACAAGAATTTCAAAGCAGTCTTTTAAGTTTTTGTTTGTTTTGTTTTTCTGCTCCTATTTTTACCTATTTCTTCACTAAATACACACACACACACACACCCCAAAACAAAAACAGGTAAGCACTGACTAAATCTTAAAACTGGTGTTTGGTTTTTAGTGGTGGTTTAGTTGCTAGGTTGTGTCCGACTCTCGTGACCACATGGACTGAAGCCTGCCAGGGGCCTCTGTCCATGGGATTTCCCACAGACAATAGGTATGTGAACATAAGTTTAAAAGTGAAGTGAAAGTGTTAGTTGCTAAGACATGTTCGACTCTTTGAGACCCCATGGGCTGTAGTTCACCAGGCTCCTCTGTTTGGATTCTCCAGGGAAAAATACTGGAGTGGGTTGCCATTCCCTCCTCCAGGAGATCTTCCCAACCCAGGGATCAAACCTGGGACTCCTGCATTGCAGGCAGATTGTCTACTGTCTGAACCACCAAAAAAGCATGTGCACATAGATTTGGAGTAAAAAAACCCCTGAGATTCACATCTGTGTATACAGATTCAGACTTCTAATGATGAGTAAGCCTTGATTTGGGGCACTGTTTGCAGAAAATTGCTCAGATAAAGAGCATGTCTCTTTCCAGCTTAATTTTAGATGCTCTTCAAAACTGCAAAGCCTGCACATTTGGCCTTCAATTTAGTAATCCTACAAATATGCTCATGAAAATGAATATTATCCTTACAACTTGTAGTGGTAATTAAAAAAAAATAGAACATTTCCTATAAAATGGGCTATACTTCTGGCTATTTTAATGGTATTCTCTTGCAACAGACACTCCTAATATTTATGAATCATTTTTTGACACAAATTGCATATCTCTACCAACTTTGTGAAATAAATATCATTAACTCTAATAAAATAAATAGTTTAGATAAAGATTTGCAAGTTAAGAGATCATCTTTCACATCCAAATCTTGTTACTACAGACGCCATTAAAACAGAAATCTTTCTCTTAGGACAAAAACTGTGATAACAAATTAGAGATAATTCTTTAAACGTGTGCCAGCTAATTAAATTACATTTGAAGTTTGCTTCAAGTACATTTTTATCATTCTAATGAACAATGTGTTTTAATGGATGCATTAAAATACCATCCTAGATCAAATTCATTTTCCATTTACTCTCAGATTTTACTTTCAGTAGAAATATGAAGATTACAGTTTGGCAAACATCATCTTGTTTTCTGTGCCGAAATTTAAGACCATAACTCTGGAACTTACTGTTCAAAATAATACTTATCTATAAAACATACACTTATTTCAGCATTACTAGTTGCTGTGTTTACTTTCAGCCCATAGCTCCATGCTGCTGCTAAGTTGCTTCAGTCGTGTCCACTCTGTGTGACCCCAGAGACAGCAACCCACCAGGCTCCCCCGTCCCTGGGATTCTCCAGGCAAGAACACTGGAGTGGGTTGCCATTTCCTTCTCCAGTGCATGAAAGTGAAAAGTGAAAGTGAAGTCGCTCAGTCATGTCCGACTTTTCACGATCTCATAGACTGCAGCCCACCAGGCTCCTCTGTCCATGGGATTTTCCAGGCAAGAGTATTGGAGTGGGGTGCCATTGCCTTCTCCGCCATAGCTCCATAAGACACAATAAATTTTTTAAACGTCACTGATGTTATAAATAAAACAGCACTTCTTCTTGCTTGATCTTGCACTGCATTTGTTAACATTGGGGATACTTGCTTGTTTTTCACTTCTTCCCTTTTTTGCACTATTTTTAGTCTTTAATTGTATCCTTCTCAGCCTTCACATTTATTGGACAAAATATCTTGCTACAAAATATAAAGACGATACTAAACAACCTTGGCACTTTTAATCTAGAATTCCTAGGAAGTGATTATAGCCTGTTACTTGTCCATTTATTATTTACAGTCAATTTGCTATTTTATTCTGCCATGTACTTTGAGAATAAGAGCACCTCAACTACACACTTCAGCCATTTGACTCACTGGAAAGATATTGCTATGCCATGGAAATATAAATTTTACAGTTTTACCTACTGGCATTTGAAATCACTGAATAACTTTCTTTTTTTTTTTTTTTTTTTTTTAGTTACATTTAACCTTAAAACTTTACAAAGTACGTTTTTAAGTCATCATTTACATACAATAAGCTGTGCATATTTAAAGTATACAGTTTAACAGAATTAACTTTCAACACTCAAAAATTACTTCCAGAAGAGAGTCAGATGGTGGTTGATTAGAGTTGGTGACCTCAGCATAGTTCCTCTGTGGTCTGGTCTAGCCTGAGTAAGAGACAACGAGAGGAAATACCCGTGCTTGACTTTATCATTGCTCCAAATGCTATTATGCTTTTCAGAGTTTTAAACACATAATACTGATTACTTTCATATAGTGATTTAATCTGATGGGAGTAATGATGGTTTTTAGGTGAAAAAAATACTGGGAGACTTCTATTGATATGGAGTCATCACAGACTCAGTTTAGACAAAGACAGAGGAAATAAATGTAAATGGATGAGTTTTAATACATATTGGGTTATGGATTTTTGACTAAATAATTGCTGCCTTTTCCCCAACCTGAGACCATTTCTGGTCTTATGAACAGGAGCTGTGGGGTGAGGTAAGGTTGCGGGATACTCTAGCTCCACTTTACAACTGAGGACATTTGTTTTTGGAGGTACCATGGAATTGTTTTTTGGATACCAGATCAATTTACAAAACCTGATCCATGTATTAGCTTTCTTTCTTTTTTGTTTTTTAAAGTGGAAAATTGGTTTATTTTGTAATAATCAGAACTTACTGCCTTTACAATTTTGGGCAATATGCATTAACTTAACTGAGTCTAATTTGCCCTAGTAGTATAAAAAATTAGAATATACATAACTTAACAGGGGGGTGTGATTATTTTCCCATGTAAAGTATGTGAACAAATGCTTAGGTCAATATCTGCATGCAGTAAGTGCTTAATGACTGTTTCCTTTCCTCCCTTCACTTTTGCATCTGAATCATGGCTGAGAGGTAGCAGGGGTGATTAAAAGGGAAACCCATGAGTTAGTCACTGTTTCAAACTTATTGGATAACAGATTTCAAAAAAGGTAAAATAGAAGAAATAGAACTAGAAGAGTCATAAATTGGTGATCTAGCTATGTCTCAGTTATTATATAGAAATTTAGTCATCATATATCCTGAATATTCGTGTATATATATAATGACAGTCTAGGATTCCCTTATACATCTTGGCCACAGTCATTTTTGGCTTCATAATTATGAGGAAAGAAGGATAAAAATTCCTCTTTTACAGTTCTTCCTTTTTCTCCCATTACATTGACTAAATTCACTAAGACTAGTGGTTGATAAGGATAGAGTGACAAAAATTAAAGAATCATAGTGGGAAAATAATTTTAATTGAAGTTCTAAATTATATATTTGTAGCCAGGGGGATTTAACACTGAACACCAATGAGTTTTCCCATTTACTTTTTTTTTGACCTACTCTAATGAAAGCCATTCTCTCATTTTATCATTTACTTCTTTATACTAGAAAGATGTCTTTACTTTCTATGTGACTCAGTGGGAATCATATTTAGAGATGAGAAATTCTAGATAGAGAACTTATTGATAATGTGGACATTGGCTTAGTTGATTTGCTGATAGGTAAAAGAGAAATGCTTGTTCTTTGAATGCTTCATTTTCTTTTATAATGGAGCAGCTACATGCTTGCCCTCTAATATCTGACACTGATAGCCTTTCATGAAATAAACTTATTATGGTAAAAACAAAACAATATAACTAAAATGCAGAAATTAGTACTTACTTGACACAGTTATTAGCTGTTCTTATGAGGACTAAAATTATATCAGTTCAGTTCAGTCACTCAGCTTAGTAGTGTCCAACTCTTTGTGACCCCAAGGACTGCAGCACACCAGGCTTCCCTGCCCATCACCAACTCCTGGAGCTTACTCAAACTCATGTCCATCAAGTCAGTGATGCTATCCAACCATCTCACCCTCTGTTGTCCCCTTCTTATAGAAACATTAAGCTATAATACCATTGTAAGTATTTTCATTCAAAGTTCTGTGTGAATAACAATATGTAAAATAGGTACAATTTATTTGTTTCCGGAGAAGCCTTTAAAGAATCTTTTGAAACCAGGAGTCCCATCTGCACTTCAGAGATATGCAGTAATTTATTCCAGGATTGTGTTCATGAAAATAAATGTGAATATCTACTTCACAGTGCATGTTTAACCTTGGAACAAAAGAAATAAAACACTTTGGTTCCTCATGAGCCATAGAATTTGCTAGCTTGAGCAATGCACATTCTGTCAAATAATGAGACTAACTTTTAAACAAGTTGCTTACACTTTTGCAACACAGAAAATAAGGAGAAGCCCAGAAATAAGGAGCTCTGTAGCTGAGTTTACACAGCTACTGCAGAACGTGAGGAATCTTGTGCTCAGTCATGTCTGATTCTTTTGTGACCCCATGGACTGTATCCGCCAGACTCCTCTGTCTATGGGACTCTCTTGACCAGAATACTGAAATGGGTTGCCATTTCTTCCTCCAGGGGATCTTCCAGACCCAGGGATTGAACCTGCATCTCTTGTGTCTCCTGTGTTGGTAGGCGGATTATTTACCACTAGCACCAACTGGGAAGCCTGAAGGAATAATTATGAGTGAGTGTAAACCTGGCCTACCTTCCTTCTCAAGGAGATTAATTTCTGAAGCCAAGGCTAATTGGGATCAATTACTTCATCTTCAGTTCAGTTCAGTCACTCAGTCTTGTCTGACTCTTTGCGACCCCATGAACTGCAGCACACCAGGCCTTCCTGTCCATCACCAACTCCTGGAGTCCACCCAAACCCATGTCCATTGAGTTGGTGATGCCATCCAACCATCTCATCCTCTGTCATCCCCTTCTCCTGCCCTCAATTCTTCCCAGCATCAGGGTCTTTTCAAATGAATCAGAAAAGCCCAAACCACTCACATTAAATAAACAATAGTCAGAGAGAAAGTTGCAAAGGGTTAAGCTATGTGTTTGTCTGGGTAAGGTCATGGAGATGCTGAATCTTTGCCAACGTACTTGGTTTTGTCTGAATATTGTGTATAAAAATTTGGCTTTTTCCATCTGCCAGGACTCTCAACATGGTACCCCAGCACTGTGGTGGTTGAATATTCATTTCAAATTGTTAAATATACAATGAAGTGAAAACTGCACCCAAATCAAAGAGTTGTTCATCTATCTGCCTTGAGTTAGGCCATGAATGACTCAGAGCTACTGTAAGCAGTTAAAAGAGCAGGACATGCCATGGGGTATGATAAACCCTGTCGTGATATGGGCAGTGTTATTCCATTACTCAGAAGTTAAAGAAATAAGATAAGAACCTACTCATTTTAAACAGACAGTTTTGGGGGAGCCCCTGGCCAATTCAGTTAGCCAGCTAGTATTAAAGGTCATGGATGTAAATGTCTCAAATTCTGCAACTGGTTGTCTCACATCCCACCTAGAGCATTTAGAAGGGTTATGTTGGTGGAAGGGAGACTCATAGACCAAGAGAAAGAAACAGCAATTAAAAAAAAGTAGCTTTCTTATCTTTCATTTAGAAGACAATGTTCTCCAGGATGACTGTAAAGGAACCATTTCCTGGCAGCAACCATTAGAGCCAAGAGGGTTTTACCCAGTTGGGGAGAATGGCTGGTCTTCATCAGGCTTGTCTTATCTGCTGCCACCTTGAAGTCTGTAAATAAGTTATTTCTTTAGCTCTTTAATCTCCCATGTGCTTTCGTGCTCAGTCGTGTCTGACTCTCTGTGACCCCATGGATTGTAGTCTGTCAGGCTCCTCTGTCCATGGGAGATTTTTCAAGCAAGAATACTGAAGTGGGTTGCCATTTCCTCCTCCAGGGGATCTTCCAGCCTCGGGGATCAAACCTGTGGCTCCTGCATCTGCTGCATTGGCAGGCTGGTTCTTCACCACTGAGCAATGTGGGGAGCCCCTGGACTCCCATTCTCTTGCTGAAATGCATGGCCCTCATTAAGAGTTTGCCCTGTAAGATACTAGTGCAAATAAAATAGTTTACATGTAGGTAAGACAGAGATGAGGTGAAATTGAATTAAGAAGAAAGAAGAGAAGCTTCTCATGAAAGATGAGGGAATGGTTGTAGAAAATACAGATTATTGGTGCTGTATATAACAGCCTATCCATTCTGCACTTCTGTGAAGTGTTGGTTCTGGCCAGACCATTGCACTCCCCCCAGATCAATGCTTCTCAGTGTGGCCATGCAGCTAGCAGGGGTTTGTGGAAAAGATATACAGAGCCTTAAGAAAAGAGTTTAGGAAGTTTTATACTATTCTGGTATGACTAGATATTTAAGATATGATCAGTGGATTCGTTGCTTGAACAAACATACATGATTTCAGGTGTTGTAGCTCTTTTCTTGTAGTATGCTTGTAGCACAAACTCTGTAGTGGTTACACACAGTAAGAGCTCATGAATGTGTGTGGTATTTTCCCATGAGTTTGTTAATTGTAGCTAACAAGTGTATGAAAACCAGAGTCTAGTTATTTTCATCAAAAGATAATTTAAGTTTGACCCAAACTTTACAGAATAAATTCCTAGAAATGTCTGTTGATGTAGGACTAAAATGAGTTTTTAAATACAGAATCACATGGTTTATGTTCTATGAAAGTTAAATATGAATATCTTAAGCTTACTGAAATGCCTCTAAATTTTTTTTCCTAGCTCCCATCAATATACCTCTGTGAGACTGAGTTCTCTAGAATCAGTGTTTGTTAAAACAGAACCAAAAATGGAGCTTATAAACATTGTCACAGAAATAGCTTTGTTGTCAATAAAACCTAGAATATTTAGGCTAAAAGCGATAAGGCAAGTTTGCCACATCAAATATAGATATACACAGTGTTCATTCTAAGGTTATATGTATGCACATATATGTAATGTTCATGCATGCTAAATCACTTCATTCGTGTCAAACTCTTTGCAATCCTATGGAACCTGCTAGGCTCCTCTGTCCACAGGATTCTCAATGAAAGAATACTGAAGTGGGTTGCCATGCCCTCCTCCAGGGGATCTTCATGGCCAAGGGATCAAACCAGTGTCTCTTATGTCTCCTGTATTGGCAGGTAGGTTCTTTACCACTAATGCCACCTGAGAAGCCCACATATGAATACGTATATATATATATATATATATATATGCATATATGTGTGTGTATTTAATCTGGATAAATTTGTATTTCATTTATAACTTCTTGTTAATTATGTTTACAGAAGGACAAAAAGTTATGTGTAACAGCATTTTTCTCTACTAATTACCTTTATGCATACTTTACATAAACAAAGCTAATGGTATCCAAATTATTTTTTTCTCTGTATTGTATTTGTTCTACCTTTATTGATATTTGTCTACGGACACTAGTATTAAAAATTAGGGGCTTGTGGTTTTTAAAATTTTGATTTTTTAGTACTTCATATTTATTGAATTTTATAAAATTACTGGTTCGTAATGGAAATTAAAAAACAAAACAACAAGCATTAAGGATTCCTAAAGCAGACATGGTTCTAGTTGAATATACCAGACACAACTGATTCATGGCATTTGAGGGAATAACCAGGACAGCCATCATGTAACATCGCTGGTATCTGATTCTATGGCTCATTTGTGTTACCTTAATCATCATACATTTTAGCAAACTAGAATATTCCCAGCATCCACCTCATCTTCTGCTATATTGTTTTAACCAAGGTGTAACTTGGGGGGATTAATTCTCTTGTTTCATTGACATTCATTGACATGTTGAGAAATATTTGAAATCTATGAACCATTGGCCTAGGGGATTTGGAAAGCTTTTATACGATATAGAGATTAGGTGCTTGTTGTAGAGAGATTTTTTTTTTCCTATAGGAAATCAAATTACTTAGGTACTAGTTAAACCCTTTTGTTATTCAATGCTCCACTCAGTGCATAAGAACCAACAGATTTCTCTGAGCAAAGTCCAAGAATGAAAGACTGGATCCTGTGAATTTAGATGCACCCAGTGCTTCTGTCCACCACCAGCTTGATATTCCACTGATAGTCCATATTAAGGATATTCCATCCTTGATATTACCATTCCAACCAATAGTAAACTCTGTTACGGTATTGCCTCAAGATGACTGTGTTTTATGTACATATTATAGGGAGCTGATAAATATTCAAAAGGGTCAGTTAATCAGAGTAACTGAACTGCTACCCAGAAGAGAAGTGAGTGTAGAGACAATCAGTTCAGTTCAGCTGCACAGTCGTGTCTGACTTTTTCCAACCCCGTGAACTGAGGCATGCCAGGTTTCCCTGTTCATCACCAACCCCTGAACCTTGCTCAAACTCATGTCCATTAAGTACGTGATGTCATCCAACCATCTCATCCTCTGTCATCCCCTTCTTCTTCTGCCTTCAATCTTTCCCAGCATCTGGGTCTTTTCCAGTGAGTTAGCTCTTTGCATCAGTAGCCAAAGTATTGTAGCTTCAGCTTCAGCATCAGTCTTTCCAATATTCAGGATTGATTTCCTTTAGGATGGACTGGTTTGATCTCCTTGTAGTCCAAGGGACTCTCAAGAGTCTTCTCCAACACCACAGTTCAAAAGCAGCAATTTTTCAGCCCTCAGCTTTCTTTATAGTCCAATTCTCACATCCATACATGACCACTGGACAAACCATAGCTTTGACTTAGACGGCCCTTTGCCAGCAAAGTAATGTCTCTGCTTTTTAATACACTGTCTAGGTTGGTCATAGCTGTTCTTCCAAGGAACAAGTGTCTTAATTTCATGGCTGCAGTCACCATCTGCAGTGACTTTGGACCCCAAGAAAATAAAGTCTCTCACTGTTTCCATTGTTTCCCCATCTATTTGCCTTGAAGTGTGGGACCAGATGCTGATCTTAGTTTTTTGAATGTTGAGTTTTAAGCCATTTTTTTCACTCTCCTCTTTCACTTTCATCACGAGACTTTTCAGTTCCTCTTGGCTTTCTGCCATTAGTGTGGTGTCATCTGCATATCTGAGGTTATTGATATTTCTCCAGGCAATCTTGATTCCAGCTTGTGCTTCCTCCAGCCAGTATTTTGCATGATGTACTCTTTGACAATATGCAGGGTGACAATATGCAGCCTTGACAGTACTCCTTTCTCAATTTGGAGCCAGTCTGTTTTTCTACATCTGGTTCTAACTGATGCTTCTTCACCTGCATACAGATTTCTCAGGAGGCAGGGAAGGTGGTCTGGTATTCCCATCTCTTGAAGAATTGTTCACAGTTTGTTGTGATCCACACAGTTAAAGACTTTGGCATAGTCAATAAAGCAGAAGTAGATACTTGTCTGGAATTCTCTTGCTTTCTGTATGATACAATGGATATTGGCAATTCGATCTCTGGTTCCTCTGCCTTTTCTAAATCCAGTTTGAACATTTGAAAGTTCTTGGTTCACGTACTGTTGAAGCCTAGTTTGGAGAATTTTGAGATGATACCAGTGGGAAAGACCTTTTTTTAAGGAGGGCTGGTGTAATGACGAAACCTGGAGAATGGATTGTTGCTTGAGAAGTATGTGTGCTCACATCTTTTGTCAATCGTGACGGAGGCAGGAGATGCCGGCCTCTGTTAGAGGGGGTTACAAACATGGACCCCTACATGTTTATATATTTTTTCTTCCTCAAAAGCCTGTTGCTTAATTTTGCTAAATTAAAATTGCCTCAACTGTAAAATTTAGGAAATTACTTACCTCTCAAGGGTTGTAAGGGATAAGTGATAGAATTTGTGTGAATCACATCTTCCATAAATACACTATAGTCAGAATTTCCATATGTGTAACCACAGATTTACTCAGAGTAGAGGAGGAGCTTGTTCATTTAGGGATCTCTTCACATGCTGCACATGATTTAAAAATGCTTTCAGTTACAAGTAACAGGAAACTCAAATTAACTTACCTGAAACAAATGAGAGCTTTTTAAATGAATATACCATTAAATCCAGAGTTACATAGTACCTCACATTAATTCAGATGAATAGCAATGCAGTGAGATTTTCAAACTCTTTTTATCTTTCTCTTCTGACATTCCTAGTGTGTTGACTTTTGCCAACAGGCTTGTTGTCTCATGGTCACCAGTTGCTATTTCCATCTCCATGGATTATGTGAAATTGACACACAAAAAAAGACCTTCATTTTGGAAGGTTTTGTCTTTTTATGCAAGATGGGAAGCTGTTGAAAGACTTATCTCCATTAATATTTCAGGATTGTATTGTCCAGTTCTTCTGACATGTTTGAATAGCAAAGGCTTTGAACAGTAGAGACTCACAGAGGCCATCTTTTTTCACCCCCTCATCTGGACATATTTGTTTGTATTCCAAGGTATTAACATAGAGATGATGAAATAGCATCACCAACTCAATGGACATCAATTTGTCCAAACTCTGGAGATAGTGAAGGACAGAGAAGCATGGAGCTCTGCAGTCCATGGGGTCGCAAAGAGTCAGACATGACTTAGTGACTGAACAACAACTATTAACTTAGAGACATTCCCCTATCTTCCCAGACAGAATCTGTTCGCGTTCTAGAGTAAAAATAAAGCCTCTCTCTATTTCCTGACTGAAGCATGGGCACGTTGCCTGTCCTCTGTAAATTCCAAGTCTCAAGTTTTGGAGTTCTTCTCTTGTGCTGTAACCAACTGCATCGGCATGTAAACATCTGGTCCTCACGGCATTGTCCAGTGGGAACTGGGATGTAGAAAACTGGGCAAGGTATTTCTCTAGCTACTTTGTTTTGACATAAGCATTAAATGAAATTTTTCTTTGACCCAGAAATCTTGCATTTTTCTTTCAGAAAATGTGTATCAGAAGGTGGCAGGATAATTTGTTAGCTTGCAAATGGCAAAATCGCAGACACTTCGTGGTTTCTGACTTAACAGGAACATGTTTTTTCAGCAGATTTTCTCTTATATTTTATTATGCCAGGAGCATATGGCTAATTTATACAAGTCAATGGCAACCAAGGATGAGATTATATAATTAGTTTAATGAAATCATTACTTATTTTTTGATTTTAGGGTTGCACACTCTTTCTGTGCAATGTAACTCTACCCATTCTAGAGATAGATTTTTTAAGGCATATTTGTATATATGAGTGTGGGTAACCAATTCATGGACAAAGAGTGGTATATCTGTTATATACTATAAAATTATTAATAAAAATCCATTAACAGTGTATGTGTTCATCAGTACTGGATACAAAATTTCTTCAGGTCAAGGAATTGTGTCTAATTTATATTGGAATATATTTATACCTTAGTATAAATTCTTTTACACACAAAGGCTTAATGCAAGTTGATTTAAAGAATGTATTTGTTAGCCAATAGAATCCTGTTTCTAAAAATAGTAAGTTGTGTTCAATTAATTGAAATGCCTAAAGAACGTATTAACAAAATGGAAGGGAACTGAGTCATGGAGTGAGAATGGGTTCTAGTTCTTTCCTGATTCATTGATTCTGGAAATCTCTTATACACTGGAAAAGAAGTTTGAATAAATTCCAGTAATGCTGTTGCATATGACAATTATCTTTCTTTGATTTCAAGGTTGGTCTGTATGCTCCATTTCTATGTGCTACACAGGCACTTTAGCATTGGAACTGTCAAATTCCTATATGATTTATAAACTGGTAGCTAAAATGTCAAGGATGTTGTCAAGGAAAATATTCTATATTCTTTAAAAATATATTTATAGTCAGAAAAGAATAAGTATGGGGGCATGTATTTATTCATCATGACTTTCCTGTCAACATGTATTGGGCTTACTTGTCAGGTGAGCACTAATCTTATTGTCTGTGCTCTAAAATCAACCTGGCATTGGAACAACAAGGCATGTTCTTCTAGTACTGTGTCATTATTGATAGTATGCCTGTTTGAAATGGAAAACTATTAGGCAATGTTAGTAATACAGTAAATGATGTCACATAAGACAACTTGACTATGATACCTCTGAGTAACTTGCTGCTTAGAGTATGAAATAAATTAATTTTAAGTCAACCACAGAAAAAGAAATGTACTAAAGCAAGTTGCAAAATTATTATTATATATTTCCATCAATAAGAGCAAATGTTCAGACACATTTATACCTGGGAAGGATTCTGAATATTCTTTATTTAATGTAACATGTTAGTCACAGTGAAGTGAAGTTGTTCACTAAGGCTGCACAACAGGGGATCACTATCTATGATGCCACGGATGCCCTGCAAGATGTACCTGTAAGAAGTACCTGCAAGACACCCACTAGCTTGGGGCATTTATTCCACACGCTGACTATAGAATTAACCAGTCATTATTTGATTTTTTTCCTTTTATATATTTGGTTACTGACAAAATGATCAATGTGCCATGTGCATACGCTGTGAAATACAAGAGCTTATTATAATTTTGTCAGTCATTCACAAAATGTCAGTCCTGACTAACCCAGCAAACCACTTTCCCATGAAACTTCCTACTGGGGACATGCTTGCATTCCCCATAAAGAAGGAAATCTCAGAGCCACTGGTGCAATGTCCTAATTATTTAAATAGATCCATATGTGATAAAGCTGCAGAATTATTTTTGTAATTTCTACAATTTACTAATGGAAGAAAAGAAACTGACATTTGCTGGGTATCTTTTATGAAATATGTCTTTTAAACACGTTATAGATACTACAAATTCTTACAATGACCCTATAGGATTGGCATTATTATAACCATTTGACAAGTGAATAAAGTGGAAGTTTGAAAAAGCTTAGTAATACATCAGTGTCTCTTTTGCTGTCTCGTATACAGGGTTATTGTTACCATCTTTCTAAATTTCATGTATATGAGTTAGTATACTGTATTGGTGTTTTTCTTTCTGGCTTACTTCACTCTGTATAATAGGCTCCAGTTTCATCTACCTCATTAGAACTGATTCAAATATATTCTTTTTAATGGCTGAGTAATACTCCATTGTGTATAAAGTTAAAAAAAAATAAAACAAGATGACAAGTGAAAAAAAGAGGAAAAGCTGAGTAATTTACCTAAGTTTCTACACATGTTAGACACTGAGTGTTGAGTAGGCGTTCAAATCCGGCCTTGGGTCACCAACGTCTTTTCCATGAACCAAGAACCACTTAGTAACACTAAAATATTTCTAATTGGGGAAGAGCTTAATTTGCTATGTTGTCATCAAACGTATTATTGTAAAGGGTTAATAATCATAGCAATGCCAAAATTATACAAATCCTCCAAATTTGTGATGAGAACAAAATGGGAGAAACAGCCACAACCATGCCAGTCCAGGTTTGATGAACGATACTGGTTGCTTCGGGCTGGTGCACTGGGATGACTCAGAGGGATGGTACGGGGAGGGAGGAGGGTTCAGGATGGGGAACACGTGTATACCTGTGGCGGATTCATGTTGATATATGGCAAAACCAATACAATATTGTAAAGTTAAAAAATAAAATAAAAAAAAAAGAAAGAAAGGAGGGAAGACTAGAAAAGAGCCCCAAACTGGATGGCATGGAGGGAAGAAGAAATTGTACTCAAGTATCTTCAAATCTAGGACAAATGCTGGCCCATGGTTGGGCAATTTAACACTGAGTGTTAATTGTCAGGTGTCTCAGTAGTAAAGAATCTACCTGCCAATGCAGGAGACACAGGTTCAATCCCTGGGATGGGAAGAGCCCCAGGAGGAGGAAATGGAAAACCCACTCCAGCATTCTTGCCCGGAGAATCCCAGGGACAGAGGAGCCTGGGGAGCTACAGTCCATGGGGTTGCAAAGCTTCAGATATGACTGACAGACTGAGCATGCACTCAAGGTAGCAATGTCTTCCTTAAGCAGGAAATCTTCACTGTTCACTTGAGCCCTTTTATCAAGTGATACTCTGGTCACTGCATGGCATGTGTCCCTGGAAAGGCAAAGATTTGTATGGAATTGTCTTCCCTGTGATTGTGGCTGGCAGCCTATAATGACAAAATGATGGCTGTTCTTCCACATCAATTAAATTGTGTCTTCTGTGCTGAGGTTGTCATTTCCGGAGTTGCTTTTCTGATATAAACTCTCCATCCAGCAGGAACCAGAAAAGAATCTGTGAAGTCTCTCATATCTTTGATCACTGCTGACCTGGTATATGTTAGAATTGGCAACCTAGAGCTGAAAGCCTTGGTTTTCTTTCACCAATTATCTCCTTGAACCATCAACAATCTTACATGCCCATGATTATAAGCTTTCCTTCACCCTTCAGGGGCAACTCCAAAGAGAGGTTAAATGGTTTGTTTTCCAACACCTCGAAAGCAGAGTTTTACTGTGCAAAACTTTTCATCCATGAAGGACAATCACAGTTCAACTCATAGCAAAAGAAAAAGCAAACAAATAACAACAAAAAAAGCATTGATAGCATTGGTACTGCATCACATAAAGAAACCTAGCTGCATTTTGAAAGAAGAGTTATAGTGACCATTTAGAGTGAGAGAAACCAACACATAACTCTGAGCAACATTTATACGTGATTGAGTCTGGCTGCTAATTGACTGGACAGTTGAAATTTCATGCAGTCAGGAAAAATACTAACTTTAATCTTTCTAGAATTGCTTCAGGAAAGAATTAAGTGGGAAACAATTTTATTAGAATTAAGCCAGTGGTAAGAATCTGCCTGCCAATGCAGGAGACTCAGGAGATGTGGGTTTGGTCCCTGGGTTTGGGAAAATCCCTGGAAGAGGAATCTTACTCCTTGGGAGAAAAGCTATGACCAATCTAAACAGCATATTAAAAAGCAAAGACATTACTTTGTCGACAAAGGTCTCTCTAGTCAAAGCTATGTTTTTTTTCAGTAGTCATGTATGGATGTGAGAGTTGGACCATAAAGAAAGCTGAGTGTCGAAGAATTGATACTTTTGAACTGTGGTGTTAGAGAAGACTCTTGAGAGTCCCTTGGACTGCAAGGAGATCAAACCAGTCAATCCTAAAAGAAATCACTCCTTAATATTCATTGGAAGGACTGATGTTGAAGCTGAAACTCTAATACTTTGGCCACCTGATGTGAAGAACTCACTCATTGAAAAGACCTTGATGCTGGGAAAGATTGAAGGCAAGAGGAAAAGGGGACGACAGAGGATGAGATGGTTGGAAGATATTACCAACCCAATGGACATGAGTTTGAGCAAGGTCTAGTAGTTGGTGAAGGACAGGGAAGCCTGGCATGCTGCAGTCCATGGGGTCACAAAGAGTCAGACATGACTGAGTGACTGGGCTGAACTGAACTGAACTGGAGCAGTAAATGGCAAACCACTCCAGTATTTTTGCCTGAGAAATCCCATGGACAGAGGAGCCTGGTGGACTACAGTCCATGGAGTCACAAACACTTGGACACTCCTGAGTGACTATGCAGGCAGGTAGGTATAAAATGGAAAACCTTAAAGTAACAAAATAAATGGGCAGGTATTTAAATAAACACTGTTGTCTCTATTTTCTTTTTCTTTAATTATTGCAACAAATCTATGAAATAGGTTTCTTTTGTGTTGGACTATTACAAAATTTAATTTTATAAATGAGGAAACTGTCTCAGAAGCGGGAATAACTCATTTAAGCTCCCACCATGAGAATGTGGCTGAGCTGGGTTTTACATTCAGATCTCTTTCACAGCAAATTCTATGATTTTCCTTCCCTGAGTGTATCAAGGTTATTTATCCTATTTCATGTTATATATCCTCCAGGATGCTAAAATAACAACAGAGAGAAATGTAACTTCCTATAACTCTTATCCAGTTCCATTCTTCTCCAGGGAAAAGGGATAATTACCAAATTCCCTGGCTACACACCAGCCCTCTGATTCTGTTTGTGGACGTTGGGACTTTGACTCAGCCTGTTGAGCAAGATTCCCAAGTAATACTTGTGAACCAGTTTAAAAACTACCTTTATGTGGAACATGAGAATGTGGCTGAGTGTGTGAGGCAGACTGTCTTTGTTCCAAATAAATATCACTGACACTGGTTTAATTACCGATACTCATATAGCACTTTCCCAGGTGGCTCAGTGTTAAAGCTTCCTCTTGCAAATGCGGGAAACACAAGAGATGCAGATTCAATCCCTGGTTTGGGGAGATCCTCTGGAGGAGGGCATGGAAACTCACTCCAGTGTTCTTGCCTGAAGAATGGACAGAGAACACTGGCGGGGTATAGTCCGTGGGGTAGCAAAGAGTCGTACATGACTGAGCACAAACCCACAATAGCTGATGCAGCCTTACAGAGGGCTAGGTGAGCATCTTCTAGATGATATGTAAAAGATCAAAAAATATCTTCAAAATATATTTAAACATACCAACGTATCTTCTTTTCTGGCCAAGAAGTACTAAAATCTCTACACTTGAGAGTTGTTTTCTTCTGCTTCTTATCATAATTGCTATTAATCTTGAAGGTTTTATTCCAAACCAGTCTATATTTACATACAATTTGCTTGTGGAGCATTTGAAAGTGCAGAACTCTGTGGTTCAAAATTATTAAAAAATATATCCATGCCTGCAGTATCGTGAGTGACCTGTCAGTTTGGAGAACCATAGCAAATAAACCACAGGACAAGTGGTCCATGATTCGGTTGGACAGCATGCAGCCTGAAAGTAAAAGTGGGGGAAGGAGCCAAACCAGGCAGTGGGCACACATCAAAGATAAGTTTTGTCCAAACACAGGCCCTGCTGTCTACAAGAGACTCATTCATATCTGTCTGACACAGGTGGTAAATTCTTTTCCTGCTTTTAAGAAAAAAACATGTAGGCACTGCAGGATATTTTTCTTGAAAGAAATTTTATAAGAAATTCATTTGATTTTTGTGAAAGTTGCTCAGTTGTGTCCGACTCTTTGTGACCCCAAGGAATTCTCCAGGGCAGAATACTGGAACGGATAGCCTTTCCCTTCTCCAGGGGATCTTTCCAACCCAGGTCTCCCACACTGCAGGCAGATTCTTTACCAGCTGAGCCATAACGGAAGCCCAAGAATATGGAGTGGGTAGCCTATCCCTTCTCCAGCGGATCTTCCCGACCCAGGAATCGAACTGGGATCTCCTGCATGGCAGGCAGATTCTTTACCAACTGAGCTATCAGGAAAACCCTGATAATAATGATTGCAAGCTTCCCTGGTGGATCAGTGGTAAAGAATCTGCCTGCCAAAGCAGGAGACTCAGGTTCAGTCCCTGATCTGGGAAGATTCCACATGCCACAGGGCAACAAAACCCTTTTGCCGCAACACATGAACTTGTGCTCCTAGAGCCTGGGGACTGCAACTACCAAAGCCCATATGCCCTAGAGCCTGTACTGCGCAAAGGAGAAGCCACATAATGAGAAGCCCGTGCACTGCAATTAAAGAGAAGCTCCCCACTCTCTGCAGCTAGAGGAAGCCTGCACAGCACGGAAGACCCGGCACAGTCAAAACTAAGAAATAAAATTATATTAAAAGAAAGAAATTCACAGTCTCCTCTGTGCAAAGGAAAAGAAATTTAAATACAGAGCATAAAAATGGACACATTTTGCTGCTAGATATTGACATAAAGCTAAGTGATTTCCAAAATAAATCATGCCTTTTAATTTCTTGATGATGATAATGACAATGATGCATAGTCTATATAATGGACAAATACCAATATATGCAGCTATATAATTTATATTTTATATAATGTGTATTTATATAATTTATATATGCAGAATAGGTACTTCTGAACTCAAGTAATTAGAAATATTTGTACAATATTGCTCAAATGCATTAATTAAAAAAATTAACCTTTTTCAATGTTTTCCTTCAGATTCATAGCTAATATTAAATACTGCTTTCTCACAATGTTACTCTTTTTTTTTTTGGTAACTGAGGAATAGAAAATATTACAAAGTATTTTAAATAAACAAATTTGTCTGTAGTTTTAGAATAAGCCAGTCGATTTTATTATTTATTTGGCTTTCTTTCTGGATGACTTAGTATTACTAAGCAAAATTACAGTTATGCAAAGACCAAATACAGTTATCTCATGAACTACTTTACAAAGTTTATGGGGTTTGACAGACATTTTCAAAGCTAATTTACTTTGCTACTGCACTAAATATAGGCTGTAATATGTTTCTGTGTGGAACATATTTGACAGAAAAAGAGATAGCTTTAGGTTGAAGGATACAGGGATGAATTGGGGTAAGTAGGAATGTATCCTGGGTATTAACACAGAGGAAGCAAGAAGTGAGGACTGGTGTCAGATCTATTTAACTCATTTTGTAGGTTTCTCAGGTGGATCAGTGGGTAAAGAATTCACCTGCAATGCAGAAAACTTGGGTTCAAATCCTGGGTTGGGAAGATCCCTTGGAGAAGGAAATGGCAACCTACCTCAGTATTCTTGCCTGGAGAATCCCACGGACAGAGGAGTGTGGAGAGTTCATAGGTCGCAAAGAGCCAGGTACAACGGAGGATGCATGCAAACAACCCATTTTGCAAGTGTACTTTTGTAATGATGAGAGAATACATGTGCTTCATGATTCTGCCTCATGATTCTCTCTGAAGGAGACACCCAAGGAATAGTTTTCATCAGTCACGCCATCTGTATCCGTATGACTGAGCTACATTGTGTTGTAACGTGTGTGCATGCCAAGTCATTTCACTCGTGTCTGACTCTTTGCCACCCTATGGACCATAGCCTGCCAGGCTCCTCTGTCCTTGGGATTCTTAAAGCAAGAATATTGCAGCGGGTCACTGTGCCCTCCTCCAGGGGTTCTTCCCAAACCAGGGATTGAACACGCATCTTTTATTTCTGCCTACATTGGCAGGTGGGCTCTTTACTACTAGTGACACCTGGGAAGCCCATGTTGTAACATACAACCCCCAACTCCCAGAAGCCTGAAAAAAACCATCTTGCTTTCCTCTTGCTCTCTGTCCACAGTGGGTTAGCAGGTGACTCTGTTAATTGCATCATCCACATTCTCACTTTGGGATGGACCCTTCACCATCCAGACCTTGGCACTTCTGCAGCACAAGGAAAGTGAAGCCCAAGAGTGATGTGTTGCCAACAGAATGCTCAGTTGGAAAGTTATTACTTCTTCCCTCATGACTTCTTGAACAAAATTGCTCACTTATCTCTGGTCAGCAAGAGAGGAACCAAGAGCTGACGTGCCCCCCTGTGTCTGGAAGGAAAGAAATGCAATATTGCAACCCTGGTTGACTATCACAGTATTTTGCTCATTGTTACAGCCTTCTAAGATCCAGAGCCACTGAACCATCTTGAAATCATTAGGTCAGGAAAATACTCTTTGGTTAAACTTTTTTTTCCCCCCCACAAAATTACATTCCTAGAGTTGGAGCTTTAAAATTCTATTACCAGTTGTAGCTGAAAAACTTTTGGAGAAGAAAAAAAAAATCTTATTACACTGGATGAGAAGGTGACAAGTATAAAGAGGAAAATGGATGAACCTGAGAAAACTTGGGAAGGAATGAAAACACCAAAGAACTCTGCAGAGAACAACTATATGTGGATACATATATGTACCCATAGTGGAGAGATGTGCCAAGTATCTGAAAAAATAAAGTATGTTTTTGGAATGTCATTATCCTTTTTCATGAGAGAGCAAAATGATATGACCTGAGCTTCATTACCAAAAAGTGACTGATTTAAAAAATTTTAAGCAAGAGTCATGATTATTTCTACAGTAGGTGACTTAGAAATTTTGTTATTTATCTTCCACAGTAATTACTATATATTTTATTTGGCAACCATCATGATTATGTGTCCAAATTCAGAAGCTGAGTACAGAATTCAGCATTTATCTGTAAGACACTATACAAAAATTTTCCTTTTATAAAATTCATGTAACTAATACCCCCCAAATTATTGTATACTCTTTGCCTTAACACAATTTTACTTACCCGTTTTAATTGAAAAATTATCATCATACAAACACACGCATTTATCCATATTTTCATATCTATCTTTGTCTCTTTCTGTACCCATTTATCTCTGTATAGAGAGAGAGGAAGAGAAGAGAAAAAGAGAGAATGGGAAGAACAGACCAAATATTAGACTGAAATACTGAGATAATGAATATAATGACATATAAGTCTTCACTAGTATGCTTATTTACCTTGTTCAAGACATTTTAAACTATATTTTCTTCTCTGTAAATTATATGCAAAGTACATCATGCAGAATGCTGGACTGGTTGAAGCACACGCTGGAATCGAGATTGCTGGGAGAAATATCAATAACCTCAGATACGCAGATGACACCACCCTTATGTCAGAAAGTGAAGAAGAATTAAAGACTCTCTTGATGAAAGTGAACTAAGATCATGCCATTTGGTCCCATCACTTCATGGAAAATAGATGGGGAAACAATGGAAACAGTGGCAGACTTTATCTTTCTGGTCTCCCAAATCACTGCAGATGATGACTGTAGCCATGAAATTAAAAGATGTTTGCTCTTTGGAAGAAAAGCTGTGACCAACCTACACAACATATTAAAAAGCAGAGACATTACATTGCCAACAGAGGTCCGCCTAGTCAAAGCTATGGTTTTTCCAGTAGTCATGTATGGATGTGACAGTTGGACCATAAATACAGCTGAGCACTGAAGAAGTGATGCTTTTGAACTGTGCTGTTGGAGAAGACTCTTGAGAGTCCCTTGGACTGCAAGGTGATCCAACCAGTCCATTCTAAAAGAAATCAGTCATGAATATTCATTTGAAGGACTGATGCTGAAGCTGAAACTCCAATACTTTGGCCATCTGATGTGAAGAACTGACTCATTTGAAAAGACCCTGATGCTGGGAAAGATTGAATGCAAGAGGAGAAGGGGACGACAGAGGATGAGATGGTTAGAAGACAACACCTATTCAATGGACGTGAGTTTGAGCAAGCTCCAGGAGTTGGTGGTGGACAGGGAAGCCTAGCATGTTGCAGTCCATTGGGTCACAAAGAGTCAGACAGGACTGAGCAACTGTATTGAACTAACTGTGGGATGCTTGTTAAGATGTGATTTATGAAAGTTTATTAATACTAAAACACTATGCAAAAATTAGCATGTTACAACTATTCAATACTCTATGAATTAATGAAAAAAGCTCAAATTGGGTTTTTGGACAAGGATCAATTAGCTGTATTTTATTTGACACAGAATTGTCACATATCAGTTCAGTTCAGTTCAGTCCCTCAGTCATGTCCAACTCTTTGCAACCCCATAAATCATAGCATGCCAGGCCTCCCTGTCCATCACCAACTCCCGGAGTTTACCCAAACTCATGTGCATCGAGTCGGTGATGCCATCCAGCCATCTCATCCTCTGTCATCCCCTTCTCCTCCTGCCCCCAGGCCCTCCAAGAATCAGGGTCTTTTCCACTGAGTCAACTTTTCACATGAGGTGGACAAAGTATTGGAGTTTCAGCTTCAGCATCAGACTTTTCAATGAACACCCAGGACTTATGTCCTTTAGGATGGACTGGTTGGATCTCCTTGCAGTCCAAGGGACTCTCAAGAGTCGTCTGCAACACCACAGTTCAAAAACATCAATTCTTCGTTGCTCAGCTTTCTTCACAGTCCAACTCTCACATCCATACATGACCACTGGAAAAACCATAGCCTTGAGTAGACAGACCTTTGTTGACAAAGTAATGTCTCTGCTTTTTAATATGCTATCTAGGTTGGTCATAACTTTCCTTCCAAGGAGTAAGTGTCCTTTAATTTCATGACTTCAATCACCATCTGCAGTGATTTTGGAGCCCAGAAAAATAAAGTCTGACACTGTTTCCACTCTTTCCCCATCTATTTCCCATGAAGTGATGGGACCAGAGGCCATGATCTTAGTTTTCTGAATGTTGAGGTTTAAGCCAACTTTTTCACTCTCCTCTTTCACTTTCATCAAGAGGCTTTTGAGTTCCTCTTCACTTTCTGCCATAAGGGTAGTGTCATCTGCATATCTGAGGTTATTGATATTTCTCCCAGCAATCTTGATTCCAGCTTCTGTTTCTTCCAGCCCAGCGTTTCTCATGATGTAGTCTGCATAGAAGTTAAATAAACAGGGTGACAATATACAGCCTTGACATACTCCTTTTCCTATTTGGAGCCAGTCTGTTGTTCCATGTCCAGTTCTAACTGTTGCTTCCTGATCTGCATATAGGTTTCTCAAGAGGCAGGTCAGGTGGTCTGGTATTCCCATCTCTTTCAGAATTTTCCACAGTTGATTGTGATCCACACAGTCAAAGGCTTTGGCATAGTCAATAAAGCAGAAATAGATGCTTTTCTGGAACTCTCATGCCTTTTCCATGATCCAGCGGATGTTGGCAATTTGATCTCTGGTTCCTCTGCCTTTTCTAAAACCAGCTTGAACATGAGGAAGTTCACGGTTCACATATTGCTGAAGCCTGGCTTGGAGAATTTTGAGCATTACTTTACTAGCATGTGAGATGAGTGCAATTGTGCGGTAGTTTGCTTATTCTTTGGCATTGTCTTTCTTTGGGATTGGAATGAAAACTGACCTTTTCCAGTCCTGTGGCCACTGCTGAGTTTTCCAAATTTGCTGGCATAATGAGTACAGCACTTTCACAGCATCATATTTCAGGATTTGAAATAGCTCAACTGGAATTCCATCACTTCCACTAGCTTTGTTCGTAGTGATGCTTCCTAAGGCCCACTTGACTTCACATTCCAGGATGTCTGGCTCTAGGTGAGGGATCACACCATCGTGATTATCTGGGTCTTGAAGAGCTTTTTGGTATAGCTCTACTGTGTATTATTGCCACTTCTTCTTAATATCTTCTGCTTCTGTTAGGTCCATACCATTTCTGTCCTTTATCGAGCCCATCTTTTCATGAAATATTCCCTTGGTATTTCTAATTTTCTTGAAGACATCTCTAGTCTTTTCCATTCTGTTGTTTTTCCTCTATTTCTTTGCATTGATCACTGAGGAAGGCTTTCTTATCTCTCCTTGATATTCTTTGGAACTCTGCATTCAGATGCTTATCTTTCCTTTTCTCCTTTGCTTTTCACAGCTATTTGTAAGGCCTCCCCAGACAGTCATTTTGCTTTTTTGCATTTCTTTTCCATGGGGATGGTTTTGATCCCTGTCTCCTGTACAATGTCACGAACCTCCGTCCATAGTTCATCAGGCACTCTATCAGATCTAGTCCCCTAAATCTATTTCTCCCTTCCACTGTATAATCATAAGAGATTTGATTTAGGTCATACCTGAATGGTCTAGTGGTTTTCCTTACTTTCTTCAATTTAATTCTGAATTTAAACCACATCACTGTGGTTACTCTGTGAAGTGCTGTGGGATAATCCAAGTATCCTGATGCCAATAATTGGTAGAGCTGAGAAACAAATTCCTGTCCATTTGATGTCCAAGCATGAACTCTGGGTTCCTCAGCCGTACCTCCTAGTTTGGTTAATCACGATTCTGAAGAATCAAAGAAATCTGAGAGTCATGCAGCTCTTGCTATTTCTTAAACTTGAATACTTAGACAATTTACTCTGCTTTACAGAGACTCAGATTCCTCATCTGAAAGGTGGTAATAATGATAGTACCAACCTTACATGGTTACTAAGCTAAGTTGCTTTCAGTTGTGTCTGACTCCTTGTTACCCCATGGAACATAGCCAACCAAGCTCCTCTGTTCATTGAATTCTCCAGGCAAAATTACTGAAGTGGGGTATCATTTCTTTCTCCAGCACATCTTCCCAAGCCAGGGATCGAACCCATATCTCTTGCATTGCAATCAGATTCTTTACCATCTGAATCACCAGAGAATTTATACTGTCCATTATAACTGTACTTAAAAGGACTCTGTAAGTGTGCTTTGTTATTATTTACCTTAATATATGAAAATTCAGGTAGATAATCATACAGAACTTAGGAATATCTCTGCTTTTAGAAGGTATTGCTTTCTTTTTTTGTTTATCTGATTCTAAACATCTTGGATCTTGATATCACAGTTGGATACTCCTCATATAATCCACAAGATATGGAATATGGTTCCAACCTTGTGCATCACAAATCCTCATATTTCTGAGAACAACCTCAATGCAGGAGATGAGGGTTTGATCCATGGGTTGGAAAGATCCTCTGAAGGAGGGAATGCCAACCCATTCCAGTGGAAATTAGTCCCAACCTTGTTCATCACAAACCCTCATATTTCTGAGAACAACCTCAGTGCAGGAGATGCAGGGGATGAGGGTTTGATCCATGGGTTGGGAAGATCCTCTGAAGGAGGGAATGCCAACCCATTCCAGTATTCTTGCCTGGAAAATTCCATGGACAGAGGAGGCTGGTGGGCTACAGTCTGAAGAGTTGCAAAGTAGAACACAACTGAGCACAGACCAGTACATTATAGGTTCAACCATAAATGATCATTGGAAGGACTGATGCTGAAGCTGAAGCTCCTGTACTTTGGCCACCTGATGCAAAGAGCTGACTCATTGGAAAAGACCCTGATCCTGGGAGAGAATAAAGACAAAAGAAGAAGAGCAGGGCAGAAGATGAAATCATTAGAGAGCATCACTCATTCATTGGATATGAATTAGCAAACTTCAGGAGATAGCGGAGGATAGAAGAGCCTGGTGTGAGGCAGTTCATAGGATAGCAAAGAATCACACAAGACTTAGAAACTGAACAATAACAATTATAGGGTTCTTATTCCTGAAAATAAAATAATATTAACAAATTTGAACATTGGAATCAGAAGTGATGCATTAGAAATGTAATATACTAAAATACAATGCTCTTTAAACTGTGCTGTCATGGAGAACCTCTGTGTGGTTGGGGTTATTTACTATTTTTGCCAAATGCTAGCAAATTTAAAGAGTTATTCAAAAGCAACTCAGAAAGTATAATCTCCAAAGTTAAAGTTTTAATGGACATGGCCAACAATTATCTAAGAATTTAGAGTGCTAAAGTATTATTTATCATTATTAGCAAGAATTTGAATAAAAGAACATGCTTTAGTAGACTTCTGTCCATTTGAAGGCATATAAGGAATTATGTAAAGCTATTATATGGGTGAATCTTTCAGGGCTGCCATCCAATATGGCTCGGTATCAGATTATTCATGAGACTTCCATCATTGTACTGTTTAAACACTAATTTCTTGGTGAAATTAATAGAACTCAAAGCAAGGAAATAGAAAACACAGTAGGGTAAGGAACCAGAGAAAAGGGATAAAATGTGATCCTGCCTGCCCTGCACACTATCTGCTGTGTACAACACTCCCAAGGATAGTACTATTTATTGTCAGACAGTTTGGAGCAGAGTTTAGTTAATCTGCCTTATTCCCTAGCTTATTTTGCATACAGCAAGATGAAAGTGTTTAAGATGAAATTTACAACCAAAAGAAGAGTTTTGTAGGATTTTATGAGGATTTAGTATAAAATGATTATACTAATACCTAGAAAAATTTACTCAAGAAATATTAGAGACATCCTTGGTGGCCCAGTGGTTAAGACTGTGCTTCCAATGCCAGGGCACATGGGCTGGATTCCTGGTCATGGAACTAGGATCACATATGCCAAGTGGCATGGCTAAAAAAAAAAAAAAAAAGAAAAGGAACGTTAGATAGCATAATTCTATCACCTCCACTAGCTTTGTTCATAGTGATGCTTTCTAAGGCCCACTTGACTTCACATTCCAGGATGTCTGGCTCTAGGTCAGTGATCACACCATCGTGATTATCTGGGTCATGAATATCTTTTTTGTACAGTTCTTCTGTGTATTCTTGCCATCTCTTCTTAATATCTTCTGCTTCTGTTAGGTCCATACCATTTCTGTCCTTTATCGAGCCCATCTTTCAATGAAATGTTCCTTTGGTATCTCTGATTTTCTTGAAGAGATCTCTAGTCTTTCCCATTCTGTTGTTTTCCTCTATTTCTTTGCATTGATCGTTGAGGAAGGCTTTCTTATCTCTTCTTGCTATTCTTTGGAACTCTGCATTCAGATGTTTATATCTTTCCTTTTCTCCTTTGCTTTTTGCTTCTCTTCTTTTCACAGCTATTTGTAAGGCCTCCCCAGACAGCCATTTTGCTTTTTTGCATTTCTTTTCCATGGGGATGGTCTTGATCTCTGTCTACTGTACAATGTCATGAACCTTATTCCATAGTTCATCAGGCACTCTATCTATCAGATCTAGGCCCTTAAATCTATTTCTCACTTCCACTGTATAATCATAAGGGATTTGATTTAGGTCATACCTGAATGGTCTAGTGGTTTTCCCTACTTTCTTCAATTTAAGTCTGAATTTGGCAATAAGGAGTTCATGGTCTGAGCCACAGTCACCTCCTGGTCTTGTTTTTGCTGACTGTATAGAGCTTCTCCATCTTTGGCTGCAAAAAATATAATCAATCTGATTTTGCTGTTGACCATCTGGTGATGTCCATGTATAGAGTCTTCTCTTGTGTTGTTGGAAGAGGGTGTTTGTTATGACCAGTGAATTTTCTTGGCAAAACTCTATTAGTCTTTGCCCTGCTTCATTCCGTATTCCAAGGCCAAATTTGCCTGTTACTCCAGGTGTTTCTTGACTTCTTACTTTTGCATTCCAGTCCCTTATAATGAAAAGGACATCTTTTTTGGGTGTTAGTTCTAAAAGGTCTTGTAGGTCTTCATAGAACCATTCAACTTCAGCTTCTTCAGCATTACTGGTTGGGGCATAGACTTGGATTACTGTGATATTGAAAACTCACCAGTGGCCACAGGACTGGAAAAGGTCAGTTTTCATTCCAATCCCAAAGAAAGGCAATGCCAAAGAATGCTCAAACTACCGCACAATTGCACTCATCTCACACACTAGTAAAGTAATGCTCAAAATTCTCCAAGCCAGGCTTCAGCAATATGCAAACCGTGAACTTCCTGATGTTCAAGCTCGTTTTAGAAAAGGCAGAGGAACAGAGATCAAATTGCCAACATCCGCTGGATCATGGAAAAAGCAAGAGAGTTCCAGAAAAGCATCTATTTCTGCTTTATTGACTATGCAAAAGCCTTTGACTGTGTGGATCACAATCAACTGTGCAAAATTCTGAAAGAGATGGGAATACCAGACCACCTGATCTGTCTCTTGAGAAATTTGTATGCAGGTCAGGAAGCAACAGTTAGAACTGGACATGGAACAACAGACTGGCTCCAAATAGGAAAAGGAGTATGTCAAGGCTGTATATTGTCACCCTGTTTATTTAACTTCTATGCAGAGTACATCATGAGAAACGCTGGGCTGGAAGAAACAGAAGCTGGAATCAAGATTGCTGGGAGAAATATCAATAACCTCAGATATGCAGATGACACCACCCTTATGGCAGAAAGTGAAGAGGAACTCAAAAGCCTCTTGATGAAAGTGAAAGAGGAGAGTAAAAATGTTGGCTTAAAGCTCAACATTCAGAAAACAAAGATCATGGCCTCTGGTCCCATCACTTCATGGGAAATAGATGGGGAAAGAGTGGAAACAGTGTCAGACTTTATTTTTCTGGGCTCCAAAATCACTACAAATGGTGACTGCAGCCATGAAATTAAAAGACATTTACTCCTTGGAAGGAAAGTTATGACCAACCTAGATAGCATATTCAAAAGCAGAGACATTACTTTGCCAACAAAGGTTTGTCTAGTCAAGGCTATGTTTTTTCCTGTGGTCATGTATGGATGTGAGAGTTGGACTGTGAAGAAGGCTGAGTGCTGAAGAATTGATGCCTTTGAACTGTGGTATTGGAGAAGACTCTTGAGAGTCTCTTGGACTGCAAGGAGATCCAAGCAGTCCATTCTGAAGGAGATGAGCCCTGGGATTTCTTTGGAAGGAATAATGCTAAAGCTGAAACTCTAGTACTTTGGCCACCTCATGCGAAGAGTTGACTCATTGGAAAAGACTCTGATGCTGGGAGCGATTGGGGGCAAAAGGAGAAGGGGACGACAGAGGATGAGATGGCTGGATGGAATCAGTGACTCAATGGGCGTGAGTCTCAGTGAACTCCGGGAGTTGGTGATGGACTGGGAGGCCTGGCGTGCTGTGATTCATGAGGTCGCAAAGAGTTGGACATGACTGAGTGACTGATCTGATCTGATCTGATCTGAGATAACATAATAATGTGTTAATATGGATAAAGTTACAATGTCTCTTAGTAAAGATATAAATATAAAGTGTGTGTGCTTCTTCTTCCCAGCATCCCTTAATCTGGGGACCCTCATAGCCTGGTGGGGCTGTAATTCCCATAGTGAATTCCATCACAGCATAGCAAAGTCACAGCATAGCGAAGTCACAGAATAGCTGACACAAGTCAACACCGAGCACCTGGCAGTAGTAAGGGGTCATGGGTGACAGACAGACCCTGAAATCAAGAGGCCTGTTTCCTTCAGCTGGAGTGCTAAACTTGGAGAATTTAAAAGTCAGGTTACTAATAGCTTCATTCTCTTCTCTATGAAGAAATCTTATCTATAGAATTAGGCCCAATGGCAGAAGCAGAAGTAAGAGCCAGCTCAAGGGAGATAGGCATTTGCTGGCAGTGACTTCCCATTTCAGTTCCTATGAGGTGGTTCCTGCAAACCTTTCTTTGGTCCTGTGGCCTACCTGAATATTGTTTTTAAGAAAACGATTTCTCCTATTTTCTCGTAATTATTATTATTTATATGAGTATAAGTAATCTCCAATGAGTTGCTGTCATTTTTTTACCTTAAAGTCTTGACGTGTATGGAGGCATTCACATGTCAAAAATTAGCCTACATGACAAAGATAGGTATAGAAGAAGGTTAAGGTGTAAGATGGTATTCAAGGCTTTGGGATCCTAGTGGACTAGAATGATGCAGGAAGCATTAAGGAGGATAAGAAACTTAAGCTTGGCTTGCAAACATTAGGATAAGGAGAGAGGAGTATGAGGACTTCTATTAAAGCTTCAGAGAGAAAAGACAATGTAAGGATCTCTGTGTTCAAGGAGCTGCTTCTGGTGGCTCCAACTCCAAGGTGGTGATGGCTCCCACTCTTTCTCAATTAAAAGTAAATTAATTTTCCACTTCAAAGTCTCGGAGGAACAACTAAGAGGCAAAAAGCCATCCATCTTTAACCAGCTAACCTCCAAGGATATCACCTCTTGGCTCCACCAGGGGCAGGACCATTTTCACTAATTAACACTATAGCATGTGTGTGTGCTAAATCGCTTCAGTCATGTCTGATGCTGTGTGATGCTGTGGACTGCACCCCACCAAGCTCCTCTGTCCATGGGCTTCTCCAGTCAAGAATACTGGAGTGCATTGCTATGCCTGCCTCCAGGGGATCTTCCTGACCCGGGGATCAAACCTGCATCTCTTATGTCTATTCTGAATAGGCAGGTGGGTTCTTTACCACTAGCACCACCTGGGAAAGTGAAAGTGAAAGTTAAGTTGCTCAGTTGTGTCCGACTCTTTGCGACCCCATGGACTGTAGCCTTCTAGGCTCTTCCATCCATGGGATTCTCCAGGCAAGAGTACTGGAGTGGGTTGCCATTTCCTTCTCCAGGGGATCTTCCCAACCCAGGGATCGAATCTGGGTCTCCCGAATTGTAGGCAGACGCTTTTACCACCTGAGCCATCAAGCCCAACACTATTATTGCTGCTGCTAGTCACTTCAGTCATGTCCGACTCTCTGCGACCCCATGGACTGCAGCCTACCAGGCTTCTCTGTCCATGGGATTCTCCAGGCAAGAACACTGGAGTGGGTTGCCATTTCCTTCTCCAATGGGTGAAAGTGGAAGTGAAAGTGAAGTCGCTCAGTCGTGTCTGACTCTTAGCAACCCCATGGACTGCAGCCTACCAGGCTCCTCCATCCATGGGATTTTCCGGGCAACAGTACTGGAGTGGGTTGCCATTGCCTTCTCCTAACACTATTATTAGCCTACCTAATTCATTCTCAGAAGATGAGTGTTTGATAGAATTCATGCCACATAAACTCTTCATCTCAGTTCAGTGACTTGGTGAAATATCATACTCCTTTTAATGAAAGAATGAGCCACAGAGCACCAAGCTTGCCTGAGTGATACCAAGGAGACTAAGACATAATATTTCTGGAATTGGTTACTGTCATGAACCTCAAAAAAATAGGCTGATCCTATTAAAAATAGTGGTATCTGACATTTCATCGGGATTTATAGTTTATAAAACATTTTTCCAAGTTTTTTTTTTTTTTTTTAATGACTCTATTTGCACAGTTAGAAATGGATGTTTTGGGCTTAAGTTATTAAGTTCACACACTTTCTCTTTTACAATAAATATGTATCAACTAAAATCCCTAATTTGAAAAATGTCCCTGAGATGTGAATCCTGAAAAGTTTTGCAGAGTAGAAAAACAGGAGAGAATGATAATTGAGGAGGATACCCATTTAAGTATGGCTGACATAGATGATCCACCCTTTTTAACAAGCTGCATTTACTCATACAGTCTATGTGGTCTCTATACAAGGAGATTCCAAAAGTCATCAGCACAGCAAAATATTAGATGTGGTGAAGATTATAACCTTTAGTTTGGCAGAAGATAAGTTCTATGGTTGTGATCATTTGTCAAGTCTACTGCTACATATGTATTTTAAACTTGCTATTGCCTTGTCCCAAGCAAAATGGATTATGCATCAACTTCAAGAAGGCAGTGGTGAGAGTAGGAATTACTGGAATGTTCTATAATAAACCCTATTTATGCTCAAATATGTAAAATTTTGAATATAGTTGAATGCTGACCAAGATTTCCTGTGGGAAATACAGAAGAAAAAAAGAAAAAGATGAAGATATTGTATTGTTGATAAACTTGATACTATGTCTCAACTGGAAGAAACTTCTTAAACACGGTGTGATTATGTTTGACATTTATTGATGAAGCAATTACTACATGCCAGCCACTCTATGTGCTAATACAACACATATCTATGAGGTAGATATTTTAAAAATCAATTTTAGATAAGATGAAATTGAAGCATAATAGTTAAGGCAATTACCCCAGTTCACAGAATTAATAAACACAGAATTAGAGCCAAATCCCTTCTCCTTTGAATTCAGATAAGACTTAGGATATATTTTTAAAGTGGAGTTGAAAGAATTGGCATAAGAATTGCTTTGGGAATATGAAAGAATGATATGGGTGAAAAATGACAAGAAGGTTCTTTGCCTTGAGCAATTGAACACTGGAGTTATTTCTTAAGATAGGGAAAACTCAGGAAGTTTCACCTTAAAGGGAAATGAAGAATTTGTATTACATATTACATTACAGGTATATCAAATATTAAATGAAGTTGGAATAGAGGAATTTGGCTATAGGTCTTCTGAATTTGTGGGAAAAATTAAAGACTAAGGATATAAATTTGGGTGTCATCAGTTAATAAGATATCCCTTATATCTAGGGTTTTCTGCAGTGACAGCAGTAAATGATAACAGAGAAGGATCAATGAACTGACCTTATGGCACGACAGGTTTTTGAGCTCATAAAGTATGATAGACTGAATTGTGTCTCCCCAATATTTATATGTTAAAGCTTTAACTTCCAAAGTCACTGTACTTGGAGACAGTGCCTTTAAGGAGGTGTATGTGTGTGTGTGTGTGTGTGTGTGTGTGTGTGTGTGTGTGAAGTCGCTCAATTGTGTCTGACTCTTTACGACCCTGTGGACTGTAGCCCGCCAGGCTCCTTTGTCCATGGGATTCTCCAGGCAAGAATACTGGAGTGGGTTGCCATTTAAGGAGGTAGTGATGGTTAAATGAGGTCATCCCTGTGGGTCTCTAATCCAATAGGACTGGTGTCCTAATAAGAAAAGGTAGACACACCAGGGATGCACACCCAGAGAAAAGGCCATATAAGGACACAATGAAGAAGAGAGCCATCTGCAAGCTAGGAAGAGAGGGCTAAGGAGAAATCAAATCTGGCAACACTTTGATCTTACACTTTCAATCTACTTACGTATGAGAGATACGTACAGTGTGTGGTATTTTGTTATGGTGGGCCTAGCAAGCTAATAAATTAAGAGAGTCCTCAGTCCAAGATAAGTGACAGCAAAACAGCCTCTTATGAGGTAGATGGAAAATTGGCCATGGGTGGTATCCCTTCAGCCAAGTCAAAACAGTGTTTGGAAGAGGGGATAATCAACTGTGTCAAGTGCTGCTGAGAGAACTGAGAAATAAGGTCTTAATGATGTTTTTAACTTGACTGAAGTTCAGACAGGCTTGACCTCTCTTTTCTTAAAACATTTACTTTAAAAAAGTTGTAACTATAGATTCTTTCTGGGTCCCTTTGAGATGTAAATTTTTTAAAAAGCTTCCAGCAAGTTTTATACCCCCAGAATGTCTTCCTCAAAAATTTGGGAATTGTCCGTTTGAAATATCATCATCAAGAATATAGTGCCTCTATTCTCACCAAGGCTTCCCTGGTGGCTCAGACAGTAAAGAATCCCCATGCAATGTGGGAGACCTGGGTTCCATCCCTGGGTTGCGAAGATTCCCTGGAGGAGGGCGAGGCAACCCACTCCAGTATTCTTGCCTGGAGAATCCCATGGATGGAGGAGCCTGGTGGGCTGTAGGCCGTGGGGTAACAAAGAGTCGGACACTACTGAGTGACTAAGCACACATATTCTTACCCGTTGTTTGGAGGAGGACAGGAGCTAAACTTCTTTTTTTGTTTGTTTGTTTGTTTTTTTTTCTAATTTTATTTTATTTTTAAATTTTACATAATTGTATTAGTTTTGCCAAATATCAAAATGAATCCGCCACAGGTATACATGTGTTCCCCATCCTGAACCCTCCTCCCTCCTCCCTCCCCATACCATCCCTCTGGGTCGTCCCAGTGCACTAGCCCCAAGCATCCAGTATCGTGCATCGAACCTGGACTGGCAACTCGTTTCTTACATGATATTTAACATGTTTCAATGCCATTCTCCCAAATCTTCCCACCCTCTCCCTCTCCCACAGAGTCCATAAGACTGTTCTGTGGGTGCCAGTTAGCAAGTGCAGATGGTTTAATCACAGAGAGAAAACGTTTGGAAACTCAGGATAAGCCAGTGTGCTCAGCACATCTCATGACCAAATTTAAGCCTAATTTTCTCCAATATATTTTTAGTAGCTCACTCCAACAATTAAACTTTCTCCCACCTTGTTTCAGTAGAACTGAATTGAGACTTTAGTTTTAGCCTCTTTCCTCTATTGCAGTATTCTTGAACAAAGTCTTCATTCTTGTTTTAACTTATCCTGATACAATTTTTCCTAGAACAGGAACAATAAGGTGAAGACTGAGGACTGATTATTGGACTTGTCAACATGAATGTCGTTTGGTGACCTGTAGTGTTGGGAGCCAGCGTGAGGTACTCCTCCCATGGCAAAGGTCATGAGGAAGGAGGCTCGACATACGCAAAGGCGGGATCAAGCCTCAGGAGTCCCCCTGGAAATCCTCGAGCATCTACCCCCATAACCAGAGCCTGCCTACTTTACTACTTTGTGCTCTCCCCTACACCTCTGACTTTACGGGGGGCTGTCCCCCACCACCTCTTTTGGAGAAGGAGTTAACTTAGAGCTCCAGTTAATAATAATTCCTGGGTGTGATAAGAGTGTTTCAACCTACAAACTCCTCTGAAGGTTCTCTAGCCTGCTTGACGGGCTTGTCCAGCCGCATGTGATTGCTCACAGCCTCCCAACCGTGAGAGGCACGAGATGCTTTAAACCTTCTAAAAACATGTTCCTTAGAAAAGTTAGAAAACTATTAGTATAATGGGCTGATTAGAAATTGTATTGGTGAAGGGTTTTTCATTTGTTGAGCCAATGTTTGTTGCTAAGTCTCCACATCCCCTGCCCTTACACACATTAATGAATATATAGAAGAAATAAGTATTAACCTTTGATATTAATCACATTAGACCTTAGGCTAAGTAAATTCTTTCCTTAACTAAAACCCACTACACCCTCACCCTATAGGAATGTAACTTTATTTGTGTGGCATCTGTTTTAAGAATAATCACCCTTGGAGAAAAAAGTGTTCTGGTTGACTGACCACTGTCACAAGGAGAGGGTTGTAAATTGTCAGCAGGCCCCCCTGGCCAGAAGATGATGTAACACCCCTAAGACCTCTGTATACGTTTGTGTGAAGCACCCGACTTTAATAAAAGTCAGGACTGCTGTCCCCGCGTGACTTTTGTATAACATCTCAGTGTATAAAAACAGACTCTGGAAAATAAAGAATTGGGATCAGTTGCTCGAAAGACTGGTCTCCCCATGTCTCTCTCTCTCTCACTCTGGCTGAATCTCCATCTGGAGCACAGAACCCGCCATGCTTACTAATTATGCCTGGGCTTCTAAGATCCGACAGGGAAGGCCTCAGTGTCTCCTCTCCTTCGGGAGAATGGAAGGACGCCTGTGGCCTACGTAAGTGGTGCAAGCTTCTTGTCTTGAAGTTTTATTGGTCTCCCGCGTAAACCAAGCTACTCAGCCTCTTTTCTCCACTGAATTTTCCAGTACTCTTGCCTGGAAAATCCCAGGGACAGGGGAGCCTGGTAGGCTGCAGTCCATGGGGTTGCTAAGAGTCGGACAAGACTGAGTGACTTCACTTTCACTTTTCACTTTCATGCATTGGAGAAGGAAATGGCAACCCACTCCAGTGTTCTTGCCTGGAGAATCCCAGGGATGGGAGAGCCTGGTGGGCTGCCGTCTATGGGGTCGCACAGAGTCGGACACGACTGAAGTGACTTAGCAGCAGCTTTAGGTTTATACATTTAACGAATAAAATATTTTCAAAACCCCAACTCATAGTTGATATGAAGAAATTAGTTCACTGGTTTCAATGCCAGTATCTCTTTAGTTTGGGATTAATAATTTATGTTACAAATGGTTACTTCCCCTTGCTCCTCTTACAGATTTTAGCTGTTTGAAAATACTAGAATGATAGCATCACTTATTTAAACACTTAAATATGCAGTTGGTTATTCAAGCACAAATGGGTACATTTTATTTTTGAAAGTTAAGGGTAGAAATCTAGTTGAGGTGAAATAAAGGTTCCAGACAATGAAAAATAGTACACATGTTCCATGGAGGGAGCTATCTTTGTGTCATTTGACTAGCATCCACTGAAGCATTTTTAAAAGCTCATTAGGAAATTCTGTTTCTTTTTCTTGTTAATGTCTTTTTTATCATATAGTTTTTTATGCAAATGTGTCTGGTTGAGATTTTGATGAACAATATAGGCCAGACCTGTGGGTTGGTGTCAGAGAACTGGAGGTTTTCAAAACTCAGTGCTCAGCTTGGGGACTTGCAAACAAATCACCAAGCAGTATCTAAAATTACCTTTGCTGTTTGGAAAATGACTGTTAACTTTTACTGTACTCAGAAGGGAAAATTGCTAATTATATGGACATATTTCAACTTAATGAAGTAAGAAAATGTAGTTGGCTTCTTTATCTTAATATCCATTTTTCCCCTGCTGGCTTTATGTCCTAATATACGTGAGGATTTTATCTCATTTCTAAACTGAAATAGTCCAATGAATATTTATTAGAAAAATCACCAGAACGTGTATCGATCAAACATTTACAAACTCCCTTTCCTTTCCAGTTCTTAAATCCATTCTTTCTTTTCTCTTATCAAAAGAAGTAATACATGATTTTTGAAGAAAAATATGGAAATATGCAAAAGCAAAAAGAAAGAAACAAAAACACTGAAAATGCCCTGAGCCATAAACTGTTGAGAATTTGCTACTTCTTTCAAGGAAGATGGCAATGAGACTCCACATTTTTGGATATTTTCCTGCTCCAACGGCATAATGATAATGGTTGAAATTTACAGGAGAACATTAAAGGAGACATAAGTACACTATAAAATTAATGCAAACACCTTTGTGTAACAGAATTTCAAAAATAAATGGAAAACTTTATGCAAAGCTAATGCTCTGAGGCTACCGGGATACGAATTACAGCAACAATTGAGTAACTGAAAATTTGGTCTTCTTGGGGAAATGAGAATAAGAGCTCCATTTGATGAAGTCTCAATACTTGGAATCAGTAGATGAAGGAGGGACCTGTCATGGAATAAAAAGGAAGAGACAGAGAGAGAGAGAGGAGATTGAGAGGGAGTTATCTTTTTTCATTTGACATGAACCTTAAATTCTCACCCAATTTAGTAAAATATAAAGTCAGTACAGTGAAACAAGAGAGTAAGTGAAAATAGAAAGAATTAATATGAAATACTAGAATAAAAATATATTTATTTAAATGAAATTTAACAGTGTGATAAACTCCAAACTAAAACCAATGATAAAATGAATAAATAAACTCATATGTTGGAATTAGTTAAAATACAATAAGAAACACGCACATACACATAAATACACACACAGGTGCATATATACATTAGAAAACCTAATGTTAAGCAACAGAGAAAACAGAAATGGAAACATTGCAACACTTATATAACTGGAACTGTGGAAAATTCTTAAAGAGATGGGAATACCAGACAACCTGACCTGCCTCCTGAGAAATGTGTATGCAGGTCAAGAAGCAACAGTTACAACCAGACATGGAACAACATACTGGTTCAAAATTGAGAAAGGAGTACATCAAGGGTGTATATTGTCATCCTGCCTATTTAACTTATATGCACAGTACATCATGTGAAATGCTGGACTGAATGAAGCACAAACTGGAGTGTCAAGATTGCTGGGAGAAATATCAATAACCTCAGATATGTAAATGATACCACCCTTATGGCAGAAAGTGAAGAGGAACTGAAGAGCCTCTTGATGAAAGTGAGAGAGGTGAGTGAAAAAGCGGGCATAAAATTCAGCTTTCAAAAAACAGTCACAGCATCTGGTCCCATCACTTCATGGCAAATAGATGGGAAAACGACGGAAACAGTGAGAGACTTTATTTCCTTGGGGTCCAAGATCACTGCAGATGGTGACTGTAGCCATGAAATTAAAAGACGCTTGCTCCTTGGAAGAAAAGCTATGGCCAACCTAGACAGCATATTAAAAAGCAAAGACATTACTTTGCCAACAAAGGTCCATCTAGTCAAAGCTATGGTTTTTCCCGTAGTCATGTATGGATGAAAGAGTTAGACCATAAAGAAAGCTGAGCACCGAAGAGTTGATGCTTTTGAATTGTGGTGCTGCAGGAGACTCTTGAGACTTGGACTTGGACAGCAAGGAGATCAAACCAGTCAATTCTAAAAGAAATCAGTCCACATATTCATTGGAAGGAATGATGCTGAAACTGAAGCTCCAATACTTTGGCCACCTGATCCTAAGAACTGACTCAGAAAAGACCCTGATGCTGGGAAAGATTGAAGGCAGGAGAAGGGGATGACAGAGGATGAGATGGTTGAATAGCATCACTGACTTGATGGGCATGAGTTTAAGCAAACTCTGCGAGTTGATGATGGACAGGGAAGCCTGGTGTGCGGCGGTCCAGGGGTTTCCAAAGAGTTGAACATGACGGAGCAATTGAACTGAACAGAAAGAGAAGAAATGACACAGATCAATAATTATTCAAGTTGAATAATTTTTTATAATTTAAAAAGAAACGAGAGGTTAGCTAGGGACTGCATTTCAAATATCACTAAGCTAAAAAAAAGAAGTCCCCCTGGGCAAACTATTAAAACTTCAAAACATCCAAGTGAAGATCTACCTTAGCAAAAATAAAATAAAATAAAATTAAAAAGGATTATTTCCAAATTACACCGAGGACAAAATTTTCATCAACAAAAATGATGTTAGCAGATGGTAACATAATATCTCCAAAGTATTCAAAGGTTATTAGACTGTCCATCTAGTCAAGGCTATGATTTATCCAGTGGTTATGTATGGATACAAGAGTTGGACTGTGAAGAAAGCTGAGTGCTGAAGAATTGATGCTTTTGAACTGTGGTGTTGGAGAAGACTCTTGAGAGTCCCTTGGACTGTAAGGAGATCCAGTCCACTCTAAAGGAGATCAGCCCTGGGTGTTCTTTGGAAGGAATGATGCTAAAGCTGAAACTCCAGTACTTTGGCCACCTCATGTGAAGAGTTTACTCATTGGAAAAGACTCTGATGTTGGGAGGGATTGGGGGCAGGAGGAGAAGGGGATGACAGAGGATGAGATGGCTGGATGGCATCACCGACTTGATGGATGTGAGTTTGAGTGAACTCTGGGAGATGGTGATGGACAGAGAGGCCTGGGGTGCTGCAATTCATGGGGTCGCAAAGAGTCAGACATGACTGAGCGACTGAACTGAACTGAACCAGCTAAACTAAGTGCACACCAGCCATTCTAGAATTGAAAAACCAAGACAGTTTGTCATTCACAAACCCTTGGAATTACTACTCTTTCTAAAACGGATAACTTGCCCATTTCTCTCCTTTCACATTGATTTGTGTTTCTTCATAATATTTATCATTGTAATATATTAAAGTATATTTATTTTATTAATATACTATACTACTGGGGCTTCCCAGGTGGTGCTAGTGGTAAAGAACCCACCTGCCAATGCAGGGGACTCAAGAGACATGGGATCTATCCTTGAGTCGGGAAGATCCCCTGGGGGAGGACAAAGCAACCCACTCCAGTAACCTTGCCTGGAGAATCCCATGAATAGAGGAGCCAAAGAATTGATGCTTTTGAACTGTGGTGCTGGAGAAGACTCTTGAGAGTCCCTTGGACTGCAAGAAGATCCAACCAGTCCATCTAAAGGAGATCAGGCCTGGGTGTTCATTGGAAGGATTGATGCTGAGGCTGAAACTTCAATACTTTGGCCACCTCATGCGAAGAGTTGAGTCATTGGAAAAGACCCTGATGCTTGGAGGGATTGGGGGCAGGAGGAGAAGGGGATGGCAGAGGATGAGATGGCTGGATGGCATCACCGACTCAATGCACATGAGTTTGAGTGAACTCCAGGAGTTGGTGATGGACAGGGAGGCCTGGTGTGCTGCGATTCATGGGATCGCAGAGTCGGACATGACTGAGTGACTGAATGTAACTGATATGACTACCATCTACGGGATTGCATGACTGAAGCAACTTAGCACAGGACACATGCAAGCAGCGCACTATTTATTTTGTTTTTTTCACCTACTTTTCCCAGTAGAATGCAAAGCAGGACGTTTCTATATTTATAAATATAAGATATAAATGTTTATTAATTCACATAATATGAAATATATAGTTATATTGAATACAAAATATCCATGTCATGGCCTTTATAAATTTACTTTTTCCCCCCCTGGATTTCTAGTACTTAGAGCAATAGACATGCAAAAATGTGTTTTAAATTGTTAAAATAAGACTGCCTTATGAGATTGTCCTGCTTCAACTAACCACATAAATAAATGAGATTTCAACTGCATAAGCCCTTCCTTTATCACTTACATTCCTATAATTTTACTTTATCTAATCTACTTATTTTCCACTTGTTTAATTAATACAGTAAAAATTTAAACTCTCTCTATTGCCGATGCCTTAAACTCTAGCTTATTATTGACTTTGTATTGTGATAAATGGTGACCTAGACTCAGTGATGCTATGATTGTTAAATGTCTGCAAAATAAATTACTGTAACTTATTATAATGAGTTGGATTCATGTCTAGATAATTATAACTTGTACGCTAAGAGTGGTTCTCTTTTGAAACATTTTTTTAATTTTTTTTAATTTAATTTTATTTTTTAACTTTACAAGATTGTATTGGTTTTGCCATATATCAAAATGAATCCGCCACAGGTATACATGTGTTCCCCATCCTGAACCCTCCTCCCTCCTCCCTCCCCATACCATCCCTCTGGGTCGTCCCAGTGCACCAGCCACAAGCATCCGGTATCGTGCATTGAAACCTGGACTGGCGACTTGTTTCATATATGATATTATACATGTTTCAATGCCATTCTCCCAAATCATCCCATCCTCTCCCTCTCCCACAGAGTCCAAAAGACTGTTCTATACAACAGTGTCTCTTTTGCTATCTCGTACACCGGGTTATTGTTACCATCTTTCTAAATTCCATATATATGTGTTAGTATACTGTATTGGTGTTTTTCTTTCTGGCTTACTTCACTCTGTATAATAGGCTCCAGTTTCATCCACCTCATTAGAACTGATTCAGCTATATGTCAGGAATCAGCATTAGGGACTGAAAAATCAGGATTATTAGTAGAATTTAATAATAAAATATCTGAACTAGAGAACTGAGTGATATTCAAGTAGGGGGGATGGCCAGAGAGATGAGGTGGGTTCCTCACCGTTTTATGAAAAAACTGATAGGATCTGACAAGAGCCAGCGAGCAGTATTTTAGGTCTACAGCCTCTGCTTCCTGGGGACACTGTCACCTGACCCCCAGGACTGAATGAGTCGGCCTTCAAAATGTCATTTCAGCCACCTTGGAATGAATCTTTCAAGCCTGGGAGGCATTGTAGTGTCTAAGATGAACCGTGCAGTCTTTGGTGATTTTTAAAGAATAGATTGTAATGCTGTTTGTGTGCCTTCTTGCTAAAAAATAATTGTTTATTTGGTCTAAAACATATTTTCATTGTAGCAAATCACCTGGTCACCTGATAAACAAGTGGTAGAAGATGAGGCTTAAAGCCTTCATTTCACTGTAATTGCTGAAGATGATTGGGATTTATAAAGAGAATCTGAACTTGTCTTACAGCTGTATCCAAGGTCAGGTGGAAAAGTTGCAAAACAGCAGGCTGTTATCAATCAGCATTTTCCAGAGAAACAGAAGCAATAAATTGCTCTCTCTCTCTCTCTCTCTATAAATATATGTATGTATATATGTATATTTGTTGTATGTATATATAATCCCATTGTGTGTATATATACACACACAGATACATACATACAGAGATTTTAACGAATTGGTTCAGTTGATTATGAGGGCTGGCAAGCATAAAATTTTCAGGGCAGTTCGGCAGGCAAGAAATTCATGCAGGATTTCTGTGTTACAATCTTGAAGCAGAATTCCTTCTCCAGCAAACCTCAGTTTTTGCTTTTATATCTCACTGATTGAATGACCCCACCCATTATATCCAGGGAAATCTTTTATTTAAAGGCAATTGATTGTAGATGTTAATCATGCCTACAAACTACTTCATAGTAACATCTAATCTTGTGTCTGATTAAACACCTGGGCCCCATAGCCTAGCCAAGTTGATTCAAAAAATTAACCATCCCACAGTCCTCCTGCAAATCAAGAGGATTCACACAGAAGAAATGACTCCATAGAGAGAGAAATCTCTAAGTCTGCTGCTCGAGATCATAGGGAGACATTCAAAAGGAAGTGGGAGGTGACAAACACATCATGTATCATTGGGAACCTTTAACAACAATGATCACACACTTTCCTGTCAATGCTGAGAGACTTCTAACAGTGAAAGGACATGCTATTTATTCCTAATGTCAGGATACAGGTTAAAACCATGATGCTCTCAATTTGATGCTTGTATCCAAATAAAGTCAGACTTTTCTTTTTTTTTTCAGACTTTTCTTAATCCCCCTCATCTAGCTAGTCACTTTAAAACTACTTACCTGTGTGTGAAAGTTGCTCAGTTGTGTCTGACTCTTTGTGACCCCATGGACTCTACAGTTCATGGAATTCTCCAAGCCAGAATACTGGAGTGGGTAACCTTTCCCTTCTGAAGGGGATCTTCCCAACTCAGGGACTGACAGGTCTCCTGCATTGCAGGCAGATTCTTTACCAACTGATGCTATTAGGGAATCCTGTAGGTGCAAATAAAGGGATGAAAGAGACAGAAGCTGCCATCTCAATATTCCTGCATTGGATGAAATTATCAGTAGATGTTTCCTTCTCTGTGGGTTAAGGAACAATTTTGGAGAAGTGGAACAAAAAGTTCCCCCTATATGTAGAGACATATAATCAGAGAACGGGTTAGTAGACAGGTGAATAGCAATATCTATATTTAAAGTGTTCCTTGAATGTTATTCTTCCTTACTTGTCCAAAAGTTTCTATTAACCCAAATAGGATGGCAGAGTCCTTAATGGAAATTTTTCTTTCTCCATTGATATTTTCTCGGTTTTCTGGCACTGGTAACACTCCTCAAACCACAGATGCCCTGAAAACCATACCCTGTGCTGTCTTCACATAGAATCTTCAGATCACTGGTAGTGATATTGTCGCATCTTAGAAATCTAGTTTAATCATCCTCAGGTAATCGTTGTTGTTGTTTTGGTCAGTCATGTCTGACTCTTTGCAACCCCATGGACTGTAACCCACTAGGCTTCTCAGTTCATGAGATTTTCCAGGGAAGAATACTGAAGTGGGTTGCAATTTCCTCCTCTGGGGATTTTCCTGACCCAGGAATTGAACCCATATCTCCTGTGTTGGCAGGTGGAACCTTTACCACTGAGCCACTGGGGAAGCCCCCTCATGTAATTAGCTCCATTTATATTAATGGCAAAAGAAATTTGGGTAGATAAAATGGGCAAAATTTAGTTCACCTGATACTGATGTATCTATATTTTTTATAAACTATTATGAAACTCCTTATTCTTTTCCCTAGGTACAGATCAGGAATGAACTTTCTAACCTCATGTGGTTTGTTGCAGATATGTAAATTGTTCTGACCTATGAAGCTTCAGAGGACAAATATCTAATTACCAATGCAATTAATCAGGGACAAAAATGTCATCATTGTTATATAGTGGCAAATTATTTGGTGAAACTGTTGCCTGAATAAACTTGGAAAGCATATAATGTACCTAAGGAACACAAATCATTAGTAGGAGAGTCTAGAAAGCAGATTGATATTAGGTATGTTTGCCACTCCACTTAAAAAAGCCCCTAAAGGAAAGAGAACTGGTTTGCAAGCAGGAATATAGAACATGGAGAATTTAGATACTCAGTTACTTGTAGGTTAGAAAAAAATAAATGCTTTTCAACCCTAAAGAGTAAAATACAAATAAATTATTTGAGCAACAAAGTCAGATTAAACACTGCCTAAATTAAAGAAAGAAATTAAGGGCACTACTTTACAATCCTCTGTTCAACATTTGAATGGCTTGGGTGCAATCCATTATGCCTTTTAGTTGAATAACTGACTTAGGGGAAAGAAAAGTGAGTGTGGCTTTCTCCTGGAAACTTGATGGGCTCCAGGTAGCAATTATATCCAGCAAGTGAGAGTAAAAGTCTTGGGGAAAACTGTGGGCATCACTCTTGACACATGCTGTGGACTGGAATAAGACTCTTAAGTGTCTGAGAAAGTTATACCAGTTAAACAAACAATAAACAAACAAAAATAAAACAAGATCTTGGCTTACATTGTACAGTTTTGAACACAGAACAACCTTGAACTTTCATATTTATATGGGAGGAAAGGATCTAAGGAGGTGTTCCATTACAAAAGAGTGCGGTATCCATGAGGATATGCTACTCAGATCATCAACAGTGGGATTCATGAGCAATGATTTCAGGGACTCCTGAAATCACTGCCATGGGTAAGCCAGGGCTATACTTTTCATCAACACTCTGAGGTAGTAAGTAAGTATGCTTTATTGACTACGACAAAGCCGTTGACTGTGGATCACAACAAACTGGAAAATCCTTCAAGAGAAGGGAATACCAGACCACCTTACCTGCCTCCTGAGAAATCTGTATTCAGTTCAAGAAGCAATAGTTAGAACTGGACATGGAACAACAGACTGGTTCCAAATTGGAAAAGGAGTATGTCAAAGCTATATATTGTCATCCTGCTTATTTAACTTATATGCAGAGTACATCATGTGAAATGCCAGGCTGAATGAAGCACAAGCTGGAATCAAGATTGCTGGGAGAAATATCATTAACCTCAAATATGCAGATGACACCACGCTTATGGCAGAAAGTGAAGAGCCTCTTGATGAAACTGAAAGAGGAGAGTGAAAAAGCTGGCTTAAAGCTCAACATTCAAAAAATGAAGATCATGGCATCTGGTCCCATCACTTCATGGCAAATAGATGGGGAAAGAATGGAAACAGTGAGAGACTTTATTTCCTTGGGCTCTAATATCACAGCACATGGTTACTGTAGCCATGAAATTAAAAGACACTTGCTCCTTGGAAGAAAAGCTATGACAAACCTATAGAGCATATTAAAATGTAGAGACATTGCTTTGCTGAAACAGGTCCATATAGTCAAGGATATGGTTTTTCTAGTAGTCTTGTATGGATGTAAGAATTGGACTATAAAGAAAGCTGAGCACCAAAGAACTGATGCTTTTGAACAGTGGTGTTGGAGAAGAATCTTGAGAGTCCCTTGGGCTCCAAGGAAATCAAACCAGTTAAACCTAAAAGAAATCACTCCTGAATATTCATTGGAAGGACTGATGCTGAAGCTCCAATACTTTGGCCACCTGATGGGAAGAACTGACTCATTGGAAAAGACCCTGATGCTGGGAAAGATTGGGGGCAGGAGGAGAAGGGGACGACAGAGGATGAGATGGCTGGATGGCATCACAGACTCAATAGACATGAATTTGAGCAAGTTCCGGGAGTTGGTGATGGGCTGGAGTCTATGGGGTCACAAAGAGTTGGACACAACTGCGTGACTGAACTGAACTATGTCCAGAAACTGGAAATTGAAAGGAAAAGTTATAACTATCACAGAGCTCGGTTCTGAGCTGGGATTCAGCTGGCTGACTGATGAACTGATGATGGGAGGAGGAGCCTGCTAGAGATGGCACACAAACATTGATGGAGTGGCACTTACCCCATCCACTCTCTCCAAGGGGGCACAGTAAGCCTCTTTGGAGTGTGTTGAAAAGATATCAGCTATTATCAACCACTCTGACTGGAATAACTGCCATTGTAGCAATATTACATGAGTGATTGTATGGAAATAAAAAGCAAGCAAGCATCATTTTTTTTCCTTCTTCTAGTTTTCCAATCCTTTTCCAGAACCCCCAACTTCAAAGTCTAATGAGGAGTCAACTGGTGAAAGAAAATATGGTCTGCAGAATCTGGATATAATGTAGAAAGATGGAATTCAAGGTGAGAGAATGTAGCTTAATGATGGGAACATGCCCTGATACATATCTTACTGTTCCTCTCTCAGATCCAAGCCTTTGAGCTTCATGCCATGACTGGATGCAGTGTTTAGGCTTTCTCACTCAGGGAGGCTGTAAGTGTATCGTGCTGGTGAAATGAAAATTGAAACAAATATTTGTTTTTCAAAAGGGTAGATTGTGCTGGTCTTTGGGGTTCCTTACTATGTACATATTTTTATCCTCTAGTTTTTGGGCACAAGGTTGGTTTGTTCTCTGGCTTATTCTGGGTTGACAGAACTACAAATCCACTTCTGACCAATAAGTTGAGAGTGGGAATGCTGTATATCATTTTTGGGTTTTGTATTTTAATTTCAATCCAAGGCTCTCAACAGCACTGCTTTTGCCTCTGCAGAACGACTCTGATAGTTCAACAGTGGCTGCCTCACTAGCTTGGATTTAAGATGAGCAGCGTGTCAGTTAATCATGACAGCCATCTTGGATCTAAGATGAGCAGCATGTCAGTTAATCATGACAGCCATGAGACATGAAGAAAGGAAACAATTGTGCTTGAGCCACTGAAATTTGGGGGTTGTTTATTACTGCACACAGCTAGCCCAATTTGACTGGTGAATATCTCATATTTACTTTGAAACCGTGTCTTACTGATGTACTTTTTCTCTGGTGAATAGCAGATTAACTAAACTTTTTGAAGTTTATTTTGAAGAGAGTTTATTTTGATTCCACTTCTTCAAAGAGGATTTGTGGTAGCTTACAAGAATGTACTGTTAAAAAAATGTTAAATGATTCAGTTTGCAAATATTTTGTTCAGGATTTTTGTGTCTATGTTCACCAAAGACATTGGCCTGTAGTTTTTTTTTTGTATTGTCTTTGAGTCACATTGCTGCATACGTGAAACAAATGAGATATTGTAAATCAACTATACTTCAATAATCTTTTTTAAATGAAAGAAAGAAATGGAAAATGATTGTTGGAGGAGGCCATCAAGAGGATGTGTATGTTGGCCCTGTGAACCAGATCTGGGCTTTGGAACTCCTCAAGCCTTCCCTGGTCTTTGGAATGTATACTTGGCCCATTATTCTCACAGCCAAAGCTGTTCCAAGGATGTGTAGCTTTGAGAGATGAAGGTGTTGCTGAGACCATCTGGATTGTATACGTGACTGAACTCAGTCTAAAATCTCTATGCATGTAAACTTTTAAGATTCATGGGTGCAGAGATCTAATTTTGTGATGCCCAAGACAAGACTTGTTAGTAAATTTCCTTGTTAAACCTGCCACTTAGCAACTTGGAGTGGTCCACCCCTTTCTTTGGTCTCTCCTTGACGTCCACAATTCAGATTTCATCTAGGAAACTCTCAAAGTTTCAAACAAACAATGGTGCTTTTTTAAATGGAAAAAAATTGATTTGAATTACAGAGTTGTCAGGAATGTCAGAGGTGTTCCCCACTTTAAATGTTTAAGAAAATTGAAATAATTTTTATTTGGCTCAAAAGACACATTTTAAATAAAAACAGAAATATGAATGAATTTAGTACTTATATTCAGTGTTCAAACACAATGTAACTGTTAGTGGTTGATTGTTAATGTTGTCTTAAATTCAAAAGATTTAATGGTGTTAAGCATAAACAACTTGTTAAAAGTAAAATGATTTTCTCTTAAAAAATTGTACCTGCATTTGAAGGGAATGGCAATAATTCCAATTCATATCTTTAGAACAATGGAGAGAATAGAATAAAAACATTATTCTAAGTGATCCTACAAGCTATCAAATGGCCGTCTAAGTACTTTGATGAAGTTTATTTATTTTTTAACAGTAAATATCATTGTAACCTTTTAAAAAACAGGGTTTTCAATTAGGGTTTCCTGGTGGCTCAGCTGGTAAAGAATCCTCCTGCAATGCAGGAGACCTGGGTTTGATCCCTAGGTTGGGAAAATCCCTAGGAGAAGGGAAAGGCAACCCACTCCAGTATTCTGGCCTGGAGAATTCCATGAACTGTATAGTCCACAGGGTCGCAAAGAGTCAAACACTACTGACCGACTTTCACTTTCACTTTCAATCAGTATTAGAATGAATTTGCAAAAAAAAAAAAAAATAGAATGAATTTGCAGACCTTGTTTCTTTCCAAACAGTACATTGCTTTGTATTTCTCAGGTCTCACAATTCATTTGAATTGGTGCAGAGATCAAGTAACAATGAAAACCAAGTTTATTTATTTTTTTAATTTATGTCTTTTTCCAGCTTAATTGATGCATAACTAACAATAAATGACATTTTATAAGTTTAAGGTACAATGTATTGATTCAATATACTTATATATTGCAAAATGATTACCAACGTAGGGTTAGCCATTACCCACATCATGTCACATAATTACTATTTTTTATTCATGTTTCATTGCAGTCTTTGAGTACCCCATCTCCATATTGGTAAAATTAAATAACTGTAATGTTTTTCCCCTTAAGTTCTTCCTGATTGCATGCCCCGGGTGTGAAGTTTTGGAGGTGAAGTCTATTTAAATGTTAGGATTTACAGAACAAGCCCAGCACGCCAAGCACATTTTCTTTACTACAGTCTCAAATTCTTGAGTGCAACCTGGATTATATCTAGCAAAAGCTGAGAAGTCAGCCTACATCAGCTAGAAGCAGGAATCTAACTAACTTGGATTTTCTACATTTCAAAAGAATGTGCAGTAATTATTTGGCCTAAGTCCACGTTCAATAAAGGGACTGTTTTAGGGAATTAAGTGAGAGGTCATTCTCAGCACTGGTATATTAAATTCTAGAAGAGGTTTATTTCCAGGGAGAAGATCAACAACACAGTGATGAGCAAAATTTATTCTCTAGTGCTCAGCTTCCATAGGTTGGAAGAATTAGGACAGAAGTTACATGATTCTCGGTTTGAAGAATGCATGTGAATGTGTTGCTTCAGTTGTGTCCAACTCTGTGTGACCCTATGGACTGTAGCCCCCCAGGATCCTCTGTCCACGGGATTCTCCAGGCAAGAATCCTGGAGTGGGTTGCCGTTTCCTTCTCCAGGGGATCTTCCTGACCCAGGGGTTGAACCAGTGTCTCTTATGTCTCTTGCATTGGCAGGCAGGTTCTTTACCACTAGCACCACCAATGCTGAACTAGATTGAATTAAGATAAATTATTGACGACAATTAGATGGAGGGGAATTTGCAGCAAGAGTCATGTCTGTCAAAGGCTAGGATTAATTTCCTAATGATATGACTTTAAGTTTATAGAGTTCTGTTAGATTTTAGAAAAAGATTTTGAATAAATTATCATTTTTTTCTTTCCCAGAACATAGGAAAGAGATTAGTCTCACCATTTTATATGTGGGTTGCTGAGACTCACAGGATTTATAGGTGGAAAACAAACAAACAAAAAAACCCCAAACCCCTCACACCTTCAGTTTCCTAACTTAGAGGCCTGTGTTTGTCCCATTATACTTTGCTTGTTAGTTTCTAAATATCACCATTTCATTAGGTACACAGTATATTTTGGCCATGTGGATACAACCCTTTATAATAAAAGAATGTCATTATTAATCTTATATATGCTAATAATTCACATAATGGTACACAATATTTCTGTACTTGTCTCAATCAGAGTTATTTTCTAGCCTGATATATTTTTTCTTTTTTTGGATGGATGTTTTTTCTCCTCGTATTGGATTTACTAGACATTTCTCTCCCTCTTTGCCTTACCTTTCACAACTTGTTTAGGCTTAATCTTTGTGAGAAAGCAGGCAAGCCTGTGCTCTCCTTGATTTCACCTGGGAGGCAGGACCCAGGGCCTCTTTATCTCCTGCAAACTTTCAGTCATTCATATGTTTTCCCTGTAGAGTACAGACAATGGCGGTGATGTCCACTCCAGGAGCATAAAGCTGATACACTGTTAAGCTCCCAAAGACATTCTCCTTTTTAATTCTGTCATCATCAAAGGCCCTTTCCCTCCAAGGGATGAAAAAAATAAAAGAAAATCTTGGCCTCCTATAAGCATCTTCCAAATGTTATTTTATATCCTATCTCAATGCCCCCACCTCCTGACCCCTTCCAAAAGAAGAGACTTGCAGCTGCTTAGAACACGTAGCACGTGAAGCTAATACAAATAGTGTTGAATACTATGGCTTCATACTCACATGCCTCTAACAGCAAGGGGGCTAAATCAGAGAGAAGACAAGATAAGTGAATAGAAAATCTAACAAACCAAAACTTCCCCATGGATCCAAAAGCCCCAGAAGTAATGAATTAGCAGGCACATCTCTGCAGAGGAAGAACGCAGGCATTGTAATATCTAATCTTACTGCCAGTAGGTTTAAGCAGGAAGAGGCATGATGGGTAATCACCTTCTGGCTGCGTAATACACATCAATCAGTGAAATGGCCCTGAAGGAGATGGAGTGGCTGTAAAATCAGGATAAAGGCCCAGGACTTGGTCCAACGAGCTGCATATTCAATCTGTGAACAATGAGAAGAACGGTGAACATAAAGCCCACGGAGAATTGGAGTACAATTCGAACACTAGCAGTATTAGCATTTTAGTAACAAGTGATATGCAAAGAAGGCTGGATTCAAAAGAGACCTTTGTGAGCTTCAGAGAACTCGTCCTGGGAACCCCATTGGTATGATCTTCCTTTCAAATGCCATCCTCGCCTTTGATTGCCAGCTCTGCTTTGACTCGGAGCTGGATCAGTCTATAAAAGCAGAAAGGTTAGGTTTCCATTGGAGGAGTGTGTAAAGGAAGCACCAGAGAAAAGCTGAAATCATAAAAGAGAAGCACTCCAATATGTCATGGGAAAACTTGAAGGCACAAAATTAATCAGAGCCCTTTCCTCCTTCTCTTCCTAAAAGGCTGCAACAAATACAGACAAAGGCAAGACTGCCCTTCACTTTCCCTAGTGTTTGCCCTTTATCAGAGTCACAGTCAGATCTTCAAATGCCAGACAGAAGGTTAAGGAGGCCCTTAGTTAAAATGCAAAATAGCTATTACATCCAGGTACTCCATGCTGAAGAGATTGAAACCAAGCCACAAAGAAGTTAATCTTAAAAAACTTTCAACAGAAGGTAAGAGAGAATCCTTGATTTTCCTCTTCATAATAGACAGCAGCAGACTCAATTGTTTTCCAGGATTTATCCAGGCTTGATCTTTGAGAGGATGAAATGGTTGGATGGCAACACTGACTCAATGGACATGAGTTTCGGTAGACTCCGGGAGTTGGTGATGGACAGGGAGGCCTGGCATGCTGCAGTCCATGGGGAGCAACTGAACTAAACTGATCTTTGAGAGGCCCTTAGCATGAGGCGGGATCTGACAATGGTAGATGGATGGAAGTATCACAACTTCCATTCAGGAAAAAGATAGATGAAAAATGACAACAACAATGAAAATACAGTCAACCCAATTTACCATATATTAGTACTGTATATGCAACCCACTCCACTACTCTTGCCTGGAAAATCCCATGGACCGAGGAGCCTGGTAGGCTGCAGTCCATGGTGTCGCGAAGAGTCAGACACTACTGAGCGACTTCACTTTCACTTTTCACTTTCATGCATTGGAGAAGGAAATGGCAACCCACTCCAGTGTTCTTGCCTGGAGAATCCCAGGGACGGCAGAGCCTGGTGGGCTGCTGTCTATGGGTTCGCAGAGTCGGACACGACTGACGCGACTTAGAAGCAGCAGCAGTACTGTATATATGTATATTTCCAACCTTAATTAAGCCAAATTATAGGTAAGTTTAATTTTAAGAAACATTAAAAGATCCCTTTGAGTAATGAATAGAACCTGTAAATAATTATACAATAACAATAATAGCTCATCTTCCTTTGCATTTACTATATGTTAGCTCTATGGACGGTGTTAGACAATGTGCTCAGTCCTGCCCAACTCTTTATGACCCCCACAGACTATAACCTGCCAGGCTTCTCTGTCCATGGGATTTCTCAGGCAAGAATACTGGAACAGGTTGCCATTTCCTTCTCCAAGGGATCTTCCCAACCCAGGGATTGAATTCATGTCTCCTGTATCTCCAGCATTGGCAAGCAGATTCTTTACCACTGAGCCACTGGGGAAGCCCTTGTTAGGTCTCCAGGGTTTGTTTATCTGAATTCCCTTCATCTATGTGCAAATCCTATGAGATTGGTCACAGGATTGCCCTCCTTTATAGATAAAACAATTGAAACAGAGAAATTAATCTGCCCAAAGTGGTAGAGGCAAGATGTGAATTCAGTAGATGACCACCAAGCCCACCCCCCCGCCACCACCACTACATTCAGGTAGGTTTTAATTTTATATATATTTTAATATTTATTTAATTCATTTATTTGGCTGCCTTGGGTCTTAGTTGCACCATGCAGGATCTTTAGTTGCTGCCTGTCAACTCTTAGTTGTGGCATGTGGGATCTAGATCCCCGACCAGGGATTGAACTCAGCTCCCCTGCATTGGGAGCTTGGAGTCTTAGTCCCTGGACTACCAGGGAAATCCCTGCAGGTTATTTTTTAAGAGGAATTTTTCCAAAGTACCTCCCATAGGCTGATGCCCAGCAGATGTGCAATTTCTTTCCTTTCTGAAGAACTTCATGAGGTCAGCATTTCTGCTAAATATGACAGTTTGTTAATTCCACCCTAAAGGTTCTGAATACAAATTTTTAAAAAGCTGTACTCAAATTTATAGTTAAATATAGAGAAAATTGGGGCTTCCCAGGTGGCCCTAGTGGCAAAGAATCCACCTGTCAGTGTAGGAGCTGCAAGAGATGCACTTTTGATCCCTGAATCCAGAAGATCCCCTGGAGGGGGCAATGGCAATCCACTCCAGTCTTCTTGTCTGGAAAATTCCATGAGCAGAGGAGCCTGGCCAGCTACAATCTATAGGGCTGCAGAGAGTTGGAAGCGACTGAGCACAGCATAGAGAAAATCATTTATATTTTACTAGATTATCTTTGTGAAACAAAATTGAGTGTACTTGGAAAACAAGGAACAGAAGTCAATTTTTGTTTCAGAATTTTTTTGTCTAAAATTTTTAAAATTGAAATACTGTTGATTTACAGCATTGTGATAGTTTCAGGTGTGCAGCAAAGTGATTCAATTACACATATATTTTGTGCGTGATTAGTCACACAGTCGTGTCTGATTCTTTGTGACCCTATGGACTACATCTCACCAGGATCCTCTGTCCATGGGATTTCCCTGGCAAGAATACTGGAGTGGTTTGCCATGCCCTCCTCCAGGGGATCTTCTTGACCCAGGAATCAAACTCCTGTCTCTTATTTTTCCTGCATTGGCAGGCAGGTTGCTTACCACTAGTGCTACCTAGGAAGACCCATTATTGCAGTAACAAGTGAAAGTGAAAGTTGTGTCCAACTCTTTGCGACCCCATGGACTTAGTCCATGGAATTCTCTAGGCCAGAATACTGGAGTGGGTAGCCTTTCCCTTCTCCAGAGGATCTTCCCAACCCAGGAATCAAATCCAGGTCTCCCACATTGCAGGCAGATTCTTTACCAGCTGAGCCACAAGGGAAGCCCCAGAATACTGGAGTGGATAATCTATCCCTTCTCCAGTGGATCTTCCTGACCCAGGAATCGAACCAGGGTCTCCCACATAGCAGTTAGATTCTTTACCAACTGAGCTAACAATTTAGTTAAAGGAGGACATTTCCTCTGCAACAGTCACGTTAAAAATTCCTCTTTGGTTCATTTCTTGCAGAGTTTCTGAGTCATAAAAAGGGTAAAGCAGCCTTCATGCTAATGATAGTAGTTATGGGGGAAAACACCTGTTCTCTAACTGAAGATAGTTTCAGGACTCCTGCCAGACCTGACTGCTAGTGATCTTACAATGGCCTACTCTTTCAACCCTGCTCAGGAGAGCTCCTCCATGCTGGCCTCTGCTTTATCAAGTCTACTGAGTAGTGCAGGGAGGTGGAGACATGTTGGCCCCATGGGAAGTGTATTTTATTGACTGAAAAGAAGAGCAGGGTGATCATGGATCTGAGAAGGAAGCAAAGAGATAGAGAGCTAGTCAGGTAACCAGCTACCTGTGTACAAAGCTCCAAGTCCTGATGGCTGCCTGCCAACAGTGCCTGGTATAAGGACTCTGTTTTTCTTGAGGCTGGGTGCTCACTTTCTCCTATGCTTTGGTGAATGCAAGCTCCCATTTCTTGATGCTCCTGATCACCATCTCTGTTCCTTGCTAGCAGAAGAACCTATGGTGTTAATTGTCTAAAATGAGAATAATTATTTTGAAGACGTGAGTATTAGAAAATGGAAAGAGCTGCACAGCTGGCCCTCATAGTAATGTTAGGTATGAGAAAAGGCATACAGGGTAGATTGAATAAATTAAGAACCTTGATTGAACTACTACAATATTGTAAAGTAATTAGCCTCAAATTAAAATAGATAAATTAATAAAAAAACTGGATTGAATGAGTTAAGAACCCTATATTCAGTTCATTTACCATGTGATTTTCAAAAAGAATTTAGTTAGAATATGGTTGTTCTACAGTGCTGTGTTAGTCTCTGCTATACAGCAGAGTGAATTGACATACGTATATGTGTGTGTGTGTGTGTGTGTGTTCAGTTGCTCAGCCATGTCTGACTCTTTGCGGTCCCATGGACTGTAGCCTGCCAGGCTCCTTCTGCCCATGGATATTCACCAGGCAAGAATACTGGAGTGGGACGCTATTTCCTACTCCAGGGGGTCTTCCTGTCCCAGGAACTGAACCTGAGTCTCTTGTGTCCCCTGCTTTGGCAAGCAGATTCTTTACCACTGAGCCACTTGGAAAGCCCCATATGTGTACATATATCCCTTCTTTTTTGGATTTCCTTCCCCTTTAGGTTACCACTTAGAGTTCCCTGTGCTGTACAGTAGGTTTTTGTTAGTTATCTATTTTATTCATGGTGGTGGTGATTCAGTCTCCAAGTCATGTCCAACTCTTGCGGCTCCATGGACTGCAGCCTGCCAGGCTCCCCTGTCCCTGGGATTCTCCAGGCAAGAGCACTGGAGTGGGTCGCCATTTCCTTCTCCACTTTATTCAAAGTAGGGTATATATGTCAGTCCCATTGTCCCAGTTCATCCCACCCAGCACTTCCCACCACCCCACCCCCACGCCTTGGTGTCCATATGTTGGTTCTGTACATCTGTGTCTATTTCTGCTTTGCAAATAGGTTCATCTGTATCATTTTCTAGATTCCATATATATGCATTAATTCCAAAAGATACATGCAACTCAATATTTATTGCAGAACTACTTACAATAGCTAGAGAAGGAAATGGCAACCCACTCCAGTATTCTTACTTGGAGAATCCCAGGGACAGGGGAGCCTGGTGGGCTGCCGTCTGTGGGGTCGCACAGAGTCGGACATGACTGAAGTGACTTAGCAGCAGCAGCAGCAGCAGGACATTAAAACAACCTAAATGTCCTCAGAGGAATGGATAAAGAAGATGTGGCACATATGATCGAATATTACTCAGCAATAAAAAGGAATGAAATTGCGCCAATTGCAAACATGGATGGATATAGAGACTGTCATACAGAGTGAAGTGAATCAGAAAGAGAAAAACAAATACCGTGTGGTTTTGCCTTTCCTCTCTCTGAAAGAATGGAGAAAATTTCCCCATTTCTTTAATGTGGGCTGGCCCTGTGCATTGTTTTTTCTGAGTAGCATATGATTGAAGGGGCCATTAGGTTCCAAGGCAGGGTCTCAAGTGTCCTCTTGCATTTCCACTTTTGCCCCGGTGGCTCTCCCACTGCCATGAGAAGATGCCATGGCTAGCCTGCTGGAGAAAAGATCACATGGGGCAAAGCTGAGTCACCCAGCAGTCAGGCAACCGTCATGCGTGCAAACCCAGCCACAATCAGTAGGGCCACTTAGTGTAGCCACAGCAACTCCATACACATGATCAGTTATTGCTTAAGCTAGTGATATTTTGGATTGTTGGTTATCCATTATTTTTGTGGTGATAGATAACAGATAAACCATGAGCTGGATGAGGAGTACAATAAGGGCAACAGTCAACATAGTTGACTATCTGAGGTCAAATGGAAGAAAGTATTTGTTGTCGTTTACTCGCTAAGGCATGTCTGATTCTTTTGCGACCGTGTGGACTGTAGCCTACCAGGCTCCTTTGTCCATGGGATTTCCCAGGCAAGCGTACTGGGGTGGGTTGCCATTTCCTTCTCCAGGGAAACTTCTTGACCCAGGGATCAAACCCACGTCTTCTGCTTTAGCAGGTGGACTCTTTACCATACACCAGGGAAGCCCTGGAAGTATGGCTTTATACTTAAAAATTAATTGTATCACTGCTCTGGTAGGACTATACACAATTAGCTAGTTTAACATCAGTAAAAGTAGATAACATCTAACTTTAATTTAGTATGGCTGGAGCTTCATATCTTAAAGTCTTTCTTACGAGAGATTGCACATTATCACTTAATTACATCTGTTGGGATTTATCCTTTGCCCAGGTTCTCACGTCAGTATCAATAAAACATTTTTACTAGAAACCTTTTATCCATTTTCACAGTCACTTGAAAAGAATTTCTCGGTTTCTATATTTTCACTTTCATTAAAGTTTCCTATCCCCATTTTTTTACACGCTGTGTCAGTCAGAGTCCTGACAGGAAAAAGATGGCATACGCAAATATGGAATATGTGGAGAGGATTTAATACATGGACCCTCTACATAGGCTTGGTAATGTACAGAACTTAACACTAGAGACAGTTTGCTCCTCTAGGCTGAAGGAATGAGATGGTTCTTCCTGAAAACTGAAAGTACACAAATCTTGCAGGTAGGGAGCTGTGAAACAAAAACCCCAAGCTCACTCCTTTTCTCCAATCTTCTTCCAGGAATTTATATGAGTCAAAGCCAAAGCCAATATGTGAGCAAAGAAGTCCATTCTGGAGAGGGAAGCTTGAGAAACCAAGGTGAAGAAGGATGGAGTTTTATCCAGAGGGGCCAATATGAGCATCACAGCACGTAAGTCTCTTGTATTTTACCAACAAACTTCTATTGGCAGTACATTGGCTTACTACGTTCTAAATCATTACTGTCTAGATGTATAATTATTAATAATATGTAATTGATTGTTGCTGCTCAGTCACTAAGTCATGTCTGACTCTTGGCCAGTCCATGGACTGTAGCCCGCCAGCTGCCTTCTCCTTCACTATCTCGCAGAGTTTGCTCAGATTCATGTCCATTGAGTTGCTGATGCTCTTCAACCATCTCATCCTCTGTCAGCCCCTTCTCCTTTTGCCCTCAATCTTTCCCAGTATCAGGGTCTTTTTCAGTGATTAGGCCCTTCCCACCAGGATGCCAAAGGACTGGAGTTTCAGCTTCAGCCTCAGTCCTTCCAATGAATATTCAGGACTGATTTCCTTTAGGATTGACTGGTTTGATCTCCTTGCAGTCCAAGTGATCTTCAAGAGTCTTCCCCACCACCCCAGTTTGAAACATCAATTCTTAGGTGCTCAGCCTTCTTTATGGTCCACCTCTCACATCTGGACATGGCTACTGGAAACACCATAGCTTTGACTATATGGACCTTTGTTGGCAAAGTGATGTCTCTGTTTTTTAACATGATGTCTATGTTTGTCATAGCTTTCCTTCCAATGTGCAAGCATCTTTTACTTTATGGCTGAAGTCACTGTCTGAAGTGATTTTGGAGCCCAAGAAAATAAAACCTGTCACTGCTTCCACTTTTTTCCCCTTCTATTTTCCATAAATTGATGTATTAAAGTCATAGTATTCCCTTTGTTTTCAAAACACTTCTTATCTCCTCAAGAATCTCAGGCCAAGCTACTGCTTCCAAACCTATGTAACCCGCCATCAACAGAGAACAAGGCCAAAACCTGACATGTACTGCCAGCCACTTGCTGGTGCATTGATTACACTGTGTACTGTAGTTCTATCCTTGAAGCAGTAGCCTTTGATATTTACAAAAAATAACACATTTCCTGTTTGTTTTTTCTGCCTGTAGGGCCTCCATCTGCACTAGGATATAAGACTTACAAAGGATTGATTCACTGGCACGATACTGGCTAATATTACATTAAACCAAGGGCCTCAGTATACTTCAAAGGGAGTATGGTAATGGGCTTAGGACTATGGGCCCTAATGGGATTCCCCCACCAAAAAAACAGCACTACCAGAAGTGCATTACTTTTTGAAAATATTGCTAAGTAAAAGACTGGTGGAGCTATCTTACTGGAGTAGTAAATGGCAACCCACTGTATTCTTGCCTGGAAAATTCTATGGAGAGAGGAGTCTGATGGGCTATATAGTCGATGGGATTGCAAAGAGTCAGAAACCACTGAGCATCTGAGCATGCAGGCACCCATGCATGCCTTACAAGATGAATTCCATTTCTAAAATACAGTACAAATCCTATATCAAAAGCTGTTATCTCAAGGTGTGTCCATTAAAGATAGAACACAGATAAGAACATTTAGGTATGGAAATAGGAGGGGTACAACTATCCCTTTCTCTCTAGGACTCACTTGGGGAAATTCAGCTTCCTGGCCTCGAACTATAGTCACTAATAGGGTAACTGTAAGTGAGAAATGGATGTACTCCCCAAATTTTAAAGGATTACACAAAATTGCCTCTATATTGATTCTAATTCCTCTGGAGTCCAGATACAGCTAGTAGGATTAGGGACATAGAAGGCCAAGAAAATCATGCTCTGTTTCTGAGATTCACCTTATGGATAGCCTGTTTGGTTTCTGAACATATCTGGTGGTTATTTTCCAAGTTCTGAAATGCATAATTTAGTGTAAGCATTTCAGTTCAGTTCAGTTGAGTCACTCAGTCCTGTCCGACTATTTGCAATCCCATGAATCGCAGCATGCCAGGCCTCCCTGTTCATCACCAACTCCCGGAGTTCACCCACCTCATGTGCATCGAGTTGCTGATGCCATCCAGCCATCTCATCCTCTGTCATCCCCTTCTCCTACTGTCCCCAATCCCTCCCAGCATCAGGCTTTTTTCCAATGAGTCAACTCTTCGCATGAGGTGGCCAAAGTATTGGAGTTTCAGCTTTAGCATGAGTCCTTCCAAAGAACACCCAGGACTGATCTCCTTCAGGATGGACTGGTTGGATCTCCTTGCAGTCCAAGGGACTCTCAAGAGTCTTCTCCAACACCACAGTACAAAAGCATCAATTCTTCAGGGCTCAGCTTTCTTCACAGTCCAACTCTCACATCCATACATGACCACAGGAAAAACCATAGCCTTGACAAGATGGACCTTTGTTAGCAAAGTAATGTCTCTGCTTTTGAATATGCTGTCTAGATTGGTCATAACTTCCCTTCCAAGGAGTAAGCGTCTTTTAATTTCATGGCTGCAGTCACCATCTGCAGTGATCTTAGAGCCCCCAAAAATAAAGTCTGACACTCTTTCCACTGTTTCCCCATCTATTTCCCATGAAGTGATGGAGCCAGATGCCATGATCTTCATTTCCTGAAAGTTGAGCTTTAAGCCAACTTTTTCACTCTCCTCTTTCACTTTCATCAAGAGGATTTTTAGTTCCTTTTCACTTTCTGCCATAAGGGTGGTGTCATCTGCATATCTGAGGTTATTGATATTTCTCCCAGCAATCTTGATTCCAGCTTGTGTTTCTTCCAGTCCAGCGTTTCTCATGATGTACTCTGCATAGAAGTTAAATAAGCAGGGTGACAATACACAGCCTTGATGTACTCCTTTTCCTATTTGGAACCAGTCTGTTGTTCCATGTCCAGTTCTAACTGTTGCTTCCTGACCTGCATGTAGGTTTCTTAAGAGGCAGGTCAGGTGGTCTGGTATTCCCATCTCTTTCAGAATTTCCCACAGTTGATTGTGATCCACACAGTCAAAGGGTTTGGCAAAGCCAATAAAGCAGAAATAGATGTTTTTCTGGAACTTTCTTGCCTTTTTGATGATCCAGTGGATGTTGGCAATTTGATCTCTGGTTCCTCTGCCTTTTCTAAAACCAGCTTGAACATCAGGAAGTTCACGGTTCACATATTGCTGAAGCCTGGCTTGGAGAATTTTGAGCATCACTTTACTAGTGTGTGAGATGAGTACAATTGTGCGGTAGTTTGAGCATTCTTTGGCATTGCCTTTCTTTGGGATTGGAATAAAAATGGACCTTTTCGAGTCCTGTGGCCACTGCTGAGTTTTCCAAATTTGCTGGCATATTGAGTGTAGCACTTTCACAGCATCATCTTTCAGGATTTGAAAGAGTTCAACTGGAATTCCATCACCTCCACTAGCTTTGTTCATAGTGATGCTTTCTAAGGCCCACTTGACTTCACATTCCAGGATGTCTGACTCTAAGTCAGTGATCACACCATCATGATTATCTGGGTCGTGAAGATCTTTTTTGTACAGTTCTTCTGTATATTCTTGCCACCTCTTCTTAATATCTTCTGCTTCTGTTAGGTCCATACCACTTATGCCCTTTATCAAGCCAATTTTGCATGAAATGTTCCCTTGGTGTCTCTAATTTTCTTGAAGAGATGTCTAGTCTTTCCCATTCTGTTGTTTTCCTCTATTTCTTTGCATTGATCTCTGAGGAAGGCTTTTTTATCTCTCCTTGCTATTTGGAACTCTGCATTCAGATGCTTATATCTTTCCTTTTCTCCTTTGCTTTTCACTTGTCTTCTTTTCACAGCTATTTGTAAGGCCTCCCCAGACAGCCATTTTGCTTTTTTGCATTTCTTTTTCTTGGGGATGGCCTTGATCCCTGTCTCCTGTACAATGTTACGAACCTCCATCCATAGTTCATCATGTACTCTGTCTATCAGATCTAGTCCCTTACATCTATTTGTCACTTCCACTGTATAATCATAAGAGATTTGATTTAGATCATACCTGAATGGTCTAATGGTTTTCCCTACTTTCTTCAGTTTAAGTCTGAATTTGGCAATAAGGAGTTCATGATCTTAGCCACAGTCTACTCCCAGTCTTGTTTTTGCTGACTGTATAGAGCTTCCCCATCTTTGGCTGCAAAGAATATAATCAATCTGATTTTGGTGTTGACCATCTGGTGATGTCCATGTGTAGAGTCTTGTGTTGTTTGAAGAGGGTGTTTGCTATGACCAGTGTATCCTCTTAGCAAAACTCTATTAGACTTTGCCCTGTTTCATTATGTATTCCAAGGCCAAATTTTCCTGTTACTCCAAGTGTTTCTTGACTTCCTACTTTTGCGTTCCAGTCCCCTATAATGAAAAGGACATCTTTTGGGGGTGTTAGTTCTAAAAGGTCTTGTAGGTCTTCATAGAACCGTTCAACTTCAGCTTCTTCAGCATTACTGGATGGGACATAGACTTGGATTACCATGATATTGAATGGTTTGCCTTGGAAACGAACAGAGATCATTCTGTCATTTTTGAGATTGCATCCAAGCACTGCATTTCAGACTCTTTTGTTGACCATGATGGCTACTCCATTTCTTCTAAAGGATTCCTGCCCTCAGTAGTAGATATAATGGTCATCTGAGTTAAATTCACCCATTCCAGTCCATTTTAGTTTGCTGATTCCTAGAATGTCGACGTTCACTCTTGCCATCTCCTGTTTGACCACTTCCAATTTGCCTTGAAACATGTACCTAACATTCCAGGTTCTAATGCAATATTGCTCTTCATAGCATCGGACCTTGCTTCTATCACCAGTCATATCCACAACTGGTATCGCAAACATTTAGAAAAAACCTAATCCTCATGTTGATTCTTTAACAAGTGGAGTGAGAGCTATTGTGGTAGAACAAGTTTAGTGGAAGCCACTGGATCTATATACCTAGAAAACTAGTTAATCAAAATTAATAGTGTGCTCACACTAGGTGTGCAGAGATTAGTGCCACTTTCAAGGCCGTGGAGGCTACAGAGACAGTGATTTCTACCACATTCTTTTTCTTTTTTTTCATTCTTTTTCTAATAACTTATTTGGTTTGTGTAAAAAGATATGGGCATTGGGGAATGACAATGGGTTATCATCTATTTTATTAATATCACAAAGTGATTCCAGTGGCAAATGGTGCACTAGATGTGTTTTCTTTATTAGGACAGGTCAACATAGTTTTGACTTGTCTATGCCTATGACCAACCTAGACAGCATATTAAAAAGCAGAGACATGTTTCAACCTCCAATTAAAATAAATAAATTTATATTTAAAAAAAATAAAAAGCAAAGACAGTACTTTTCCAACAAAGGTCTAGTCAAAGCTATGGTTTTTCCAGTAGTTATGTATGGATGTGAGTTGGACCATAAAGAAAGCTCAGTGCTGAAGAATTGATGCTTTTGAACTGCACTGTTGGAGAAGACTCTTGAGAGTCCCTTGGACTACAAGAAGATCAAACCAGTCCATCCTAAAGGAAATCAGTCCCAAATATTCATGGGAAGGACTGATGTTGAAGCTGAAACCAATACTCTGGCCTCCTGATGTGAAGAACTGACTCATTGGAAAAGACCCTGATTCTGGGAAAGGTTGAAGGCAGGAGGAGAAGGGGACGACAGAGGATGAGATGGTTGGATGGCATCACTGACTCTATGGAGATGAGTTTGAGCAAGGTCTGGGAGTTGATGATGGACTGGGAAGCCCCATATGCTGCAGCCCATGGGGTCGCAAAGAGTTGGACATGACTAAGTGACTAAACTGAACTGACAGCTTTATAGACATACTTGTCTGATTGGGACACAAAATTGGGGCAAAACAATAATTTGTTACTGGCATCCTTTCATTAAAACTATTAGAATATCCAGGCATTGTGATGTGATGGGGGGAGGGGCGCTGAGATGTTTAGTTTATCACAAAGAAGAAAGATAAAAATGTTGAGAAGCAATGCTATATATAATGTTTAGGTTTTTAAAACTCACTCTCCTGTTCCTTTCTTTAAATAGCTTGTGCTGATGCTTAATCATTTTGTTTAGGCAGAGAATTCTTGTCTGAAATAAAACTTGGTTTTCTAGTTCCTAAAATAATCTTGAATATCCTACATTGCTTTGCCTCAAGATTTCTGTAATGCTGTACCAGGTTCTTGCCCCTGGACTCTCTTTACTAATTGCAGATTGTTTTACTGTCTTGCTAACTCCAGAACAACTTCCCAGGACCCAGTCACTCGTTGTGTCAGTCATATTGGTGAGCTATGTTTTCATTCTCTTTGGGAGCTGTGTTCCTTCTGCTGAATTAGTGTTCTTTGTGAACTATGGAAATAAGAAGGACATTTTAAAATGCCTTCGTAGATAGCTCCCCCTTTTATAAAAGGACACCCTCAGATGTGTCAGGAGTGTAAACTCTGTATCCCTTTCTCCTCAATACCATTGACTCTTTCCCAGAAAATAGTCTCAGGCTATAGCGTATTAAAGAGCAAAGACATAACTTTGCCGACAAAGGTCTGCCTAGTTAAAGCTATGGGTTTTCCAGTAGTCATGTGTGGATGTAAGAGTTGGACCATAAATAAAGCTGAGCACTGAAGAGTTGATGGTTTTTAACTGTGGTATTGAAGAAGACTCTTGTGAGTCCCCTGAAGTGCAAGCAGATCAAACCAGACAATCCAAAAGGAAATCAATCCTGAATATTCATTGGAAGGACTGAAGCTAAAGTTGAAACTCCAGTACTTTGGTCACCTGATGTGAAGAACTGACTCATTGGAAAAGATTCTGATGCTGGGAAAGATTGAAGGCAGGAGGAGAGGGGGACAACAGAGGCTGTGATGGTTGAATGGCATCACTGACTCGATGGACATGAATTTGAGCAAGGTCTGGGAACTGGTGATGGACAGGGAAGCCTGGCATGCTGCAGCCCATGGGGTTGCAAAGAGTCAGACACAATGGAGCGACTGAACTGAACTAAAGCTACCTAGTTGTTTCTCATTGTACCTCAGTGGCAGGTGAGACACATTATGCACATTGAACTAAACTTAGGATACAGAATATGATCTTTGTTAAAGAGGGAGCAAAGAGGTATATGGGATACAGGCAATTTATTATGGATAAATACATACTAGGTATTTACTTATCATATGTTATTTGTATGAAGAAAAATAAACTGATATATCAGTAGTTATTGAACTGATTTATGCTTTTATTTGTGATTTTTATGCTTGTTGTTCAGTTGTTAAGTCACGTCTGACTTTTTGTGACCCCATAGACTATAGCAAGCCAGGTTTTCCTGTCCTCCACTGTCTCCCAGAGTTTGCTCAAATTTATGTCCATTGAGTCAGTGATGCTATCTAACCATTTCATCCTTTGCCATCCCCTTCTCCTATTGCCTTCAGTCTTTCTCAGCATCAGGGTCCTTTCAAATAAATCAACTCTTCACATCAGTTGGCAAAAGTATTGGAGCTTCAGCTTCAGTCTCAGTCCTTCTGATGAACATTTAGGGTTGATTTCCTTTAGGATCAAGTAGTTTGATCTCCTTGCTGTCCAGGGGATTCTCAAGAATCTTCTCCAGCACCACAGTTTGAAACATCAATTCTTCAGTGCTCAGCCTTCTTTATGGTTCAACTCTCACATCCATACATGACTACTAGAGAAACCATGGCTTTGACTATATAGGCCTTTGTCAGCAAAGTAGTGTCTCTGATTTTTAATACACTGTCTAGATTTGTCACAGCTTTCTTTCCAAGGAGCAAGTGTCTTTTAATTTCATGACTGGAATCAACATCCACAGTGATTTTGGAGCCTAAGAAAATAAAATCTCTGCTTCTACCTTCCCCCTTTTATTTGCCATGAAGTAATGGGACTGGATGCCATGATCTTAGCTTTATTATGTTGAGTTTCAAGCCAGCATTTTCACTCTCCTCATTCACCCTCATTAAGAGGCTCTTTAGGTCCTCTTCACTCTCTGCCATTAGAATGGTATCATCTGCATCTGCAGGCTGAGCCAATAAGCTGATTCAGCCATGCTTTCTCCTGTGCATTTCTTCAATCTTTCTGCATCCATCTAGTGTATGTCCCCATTGCCACTGTCAGAGCAGGCTGCTAGCAAAGCCTCCTGACAGGTCTCCTTGCTTCCTGACTTGCCTCTGCACACAAAAGCCAGGATGGTACTTTCAAGGGGGCAATCTTTATATTTCATCTTAGTACCCTTCATCAGGTGTCTGGTAGCTTTGGATAAAACACCAAACTCCTTAGCATGGGGGTCAAGAAAAGGTTTTTCCTCATTTTTTTTTTTTGATCGTTTAATATAATGTACATGTAATGGATTAAATGGGAGGGACAGAAGGAGAAAGGCTAACTGAAAGAGAAGTCCTTAAAAAGTCTAGACAAAAATGGACACAGAGCATACCAAAGGATGAAGTTGGGGGAAGTGGTGTGTTTTAAAAGGAGTGAAGGTAGAGTATACACTGATATTTGGGTAAAAGTCTTACCACGGGAAATGCTAGAACAATTCTTGCTCACCTTCAGCATTTTGCCCATGTTATTCCAAGTTCTTGAGACTTGATCCACCCTTGCTCTACCCAGATAATTTCAACTCATTTCTTTCTGGTCTCAGAGTTGACACTATTTCTCCAAGAAAGCCTTTTCTGATCTTCAAAATCTGTGAGCCTTCTTCCCTTTTTGCACCTTGACACATGTGCTTACACCAAATGTATAATATCTTAATTTTATGCAGACTTTTCTCTCGCATTGTGAGTACCCAGTCCCATTTTAAGGACCATGCCCTTCTCACCATTCGTATTACTAGTCGGTGACATGTGGTAGATACAATGTAAGTGTAGTTGTGGATTGAGCTGATGTATTAGGTAACAAAAAGGATGTGTGTGCTTGGTGGAAATAAGGGTGGTAATGAACGCTTGTCTGAAGTTTTACTCACAAGTAAAGATTGGCAATGAATGAGAGAAGAGAGAGGGAAAAAGATACGCAAAAGAGAAAAAAACAAAAGATTTTACAGTGTAACTTCCTTTCCAAGATGGCTTCCAGGTCCCATGCTGATACTCTGTCTGCGTTCCAAGAATATCCAATTAGAAGAAATTTTGACTGTATCAGAATAGGGCTTAGGAGGTGTGGGTGGTTCCTCTCTGAATTCCATCACTGAAAGTTTAATTATGCAGAGCAACTGTCCTCTGGAAATGCAGCTGAGCTAGTTCAGCTGTCCTAACATGGTCTTTTGACCTCAGCCTCTGTGCAACTTCTTGGAATGTGTTGGTTTTTAATTACCAGGCATAGAAACATGTATTAAATTGTGATATTTGCCAAGAATTGAAACCCAGATCTTTCCCCAGTGATCAGTACAAAGCAGCTGGGCTCAATTTTTCTGTTTCAAGTTAGTAACGCCTGTAATTGCTCTGTGATTCTACACGCAATTCTTTTTCCTTGTCAGAACATCCATTGATAGCTCCCTTCAGAGCTCTCAAACAACTAAGTTTGTTGGGATTCTTCTGTGGTTTGTTTTGAAATGGCAGGAATTATGAGAGCCATTCAAACCGTCGTTCTGGTTATTTTTCCTTCCTGGTACTCAGGTTTCCTGACTTGTACAACAGTTGAACATGAGGGTTCAAGTCATGCAACCTCTGTCACGCTACAGTATTCTTGAAGCAGATGATATCTATTATCAGAATGTCATACAGCTTTCATATTTTACTCTATTATATATTAAGTTGCCAGTTATTACATTTTTTTGCCAAATGATGCATGTCTACCTTTTAAAATGCCCTATAATCCTAAGAATGCAAACACAACCAATTCTCAATGTTTTAGCATAAAAGCAAGAGGTAGAAATGACCTTTTAGGTCACTGTATCTACCTTGTTGTCAAGTCACAACACGGTCCCCAGGGAAATGATGCACTAAATGTGTCATACTTTCTTGCATGGTGATGAATTAGAATGTCTCAGACATTTAGACTGAAAAACTTTCCCAAGTCCTCTGATGCTTGAAATACATTTTATATATAGTAGGTCATAATGCGTATGCTGCAAAGGTAAAGAAGGCAAAGCAGAATGAGAAAATGGGCACTTGATGGAATTTTAATAAAACATCTATGATACTGAGCTAGTTTCTTAAACGAAACTTTCTTTTTCAGTGCAATAAAATTCCTTAGCCTTCTTTTGCTTAAATCTATTTTTCTCCATAAAATATATTTAAGCTCTGAGCTAGTGACAGGATTCTCTGTGGCTTAGTTCTTTGAAAAATAATTCTGACAGCACCACAAAAGGACTATTGAAGGATTCTTCCCTCCGGATGTAACCATAAAGACTACAGATTCATCTACTTGGCCTGTGTGTTTGCTTCTAGTCCCTTCTGTTTAGAAAACATAAACCAAATAATCAGTAATAATAGTTATAACAGAAGTAAATGAATAATGTTATTATGAAATAGAGTTTTTGCATAAGGTGAAATGAACACTATGACATGAGGTTAATGCTTATCTAGAACTAAGATTGGAGAAGGCAGTGGCACCCCACTCCAGTACTCCTGCCTGGAAAATCCCATGGACCGAGGAGCCTGGTAGGCTGCAGTCCATGGGGTCGCTGAGTCAGACATGACAGAGCAACTTCACTTTCACTTTTCAATTTCATGCATTGGAGAAGGAAATGGCAACCCACTCCAGTGTTCTTGCCTGGAGAATCCCAGGGACAGGGGAGCCTGGTAGGCTGCCGTCTATGGGGTGGCACAGAGTCGGACACGACTGAAGCGACTTAGCAGCAGCAGCAGCAGCTACAAACATGATTTTCTGCTGTAAGAGGAACACATTATCATGCTTTCAATAGAACACCAATTTGGGCCACTTTTCCTTTCTTATTTTAGAAACATTATTTCAGGTTATTCTAGATGTAAACTTTTAAGAGTTAAATTATATAAACTTTTTTTTTGAAAATCAAATATCACATTTAAAGAATCTCTACCAACTACCCACTATAAAATAGGATGATACTAAAGTATGCATTTATGATTTCATTTCTGCTTTTTCCCTCAACCTCTTGGCATGATTTGGTTGCCATAAAATTTGTAGGGCATTCTGATTAATAACATAATTAATTTCCTCTGTCCTTTAGCTATCAGGTGACTTTAAAAATTGGAAACCATTTCACATTGTTTCTGTTAGTAGCTTAGTTGTGTCTGACTCTTTGCGAACCCATGGACTGTAGCCTGCCAGGCTCCTCTGGCCATGGAATCTTCCAGGCATGAACAGTGGACCTAGGGATCAAACCCATGTTTCCACCGACTCTTGCACTGAAGGCAGATACTTGACCATCTGAATTACTAGGGAAGATATTTAGCATTGATTGAGTAATTTATGACAGAAAATAGCTAAACTAGGCTCTCTGTAAACATTATCCCATTTAATCCTCAGAAAATATTTCATCAAATATCCCAAAGCTGGAATATGTTGAAGCTATGAATAGTTATGGGCATCTCAGAATTAGCATGTATAAAACAATTATTGATTCTGATTTGTTTATCTACTGTAGTGTAGTGCACTACTCCTAAATTTCATGCCTTGAAATAGCCATTTTATTTTCCTCAGGATCTTGTGGGTTAGGAGTTTGGGAAGATATCAGATAGATGGTTCATCTCTAAGCCACATGTCATCAACTGAGTTTTCTGGAGTTGAATGATCCATTCCCAAAACGGCTGCCTCTCTTTCATCCATGGTTTTCTCTCTGTGTCTCTCTGTCTTTCCTTTCTGTCTTCATCTCTGTTAGAATTCATATGGTTTCATCCTTCAAGATCTGTCCACATGGCTTGGGTTTTCTTCCTGTGCAGAAGACAAGACTTGTCATACTTCTCACATGGAGCTTCAGATTCCAAGAGTGAGTGTTCCAAGAAACAAAGCAAAGTTGCTGATCTCTTAGGGCATGGGCCCAGATGCTGGCAAAGTATCACATGCAGCATAATTCATGAATTAAAACAATCACAGAGCCCACTCAGGTTTAAGGGCAAAGGTATAGACCTAACTTTCAATGGTATAAGTGCTAAATAATTTTTCATTGCCTTTAATTTCCTGTCCTATAAGTCTTCTCCTTCTATAGTATTTCCTTCCAGAGAAAATCATCCTTCCAGTCACCAAGGTCAAAACTACTGGAGGCATCCCACACTACTCTCATTGTCATGGTTCATCTCAGAAAATTGTGTCAGCTAGACCTTCAATGGGCACAATAAAGGATAGAAACAATATGAACCTAACAGAAGCAGAAGATATTCAGGAGAGGTGACAAGAATACGTAGAAGAGTTATACAAAAAAGATCTTAATGGCCCAGATAAACATGATGGTGTTATCACTCACCTAGAGCCAAACATCCTGGAATGTGAAGTCAAGTGGACCTTAGGAAGCATCACTATGAACAAAGCTAGTGGAGGTGATGGAATTCCAGCTGAGCTATTTAAAATCCTAAAAGATGATGCTCTTAAGGTGTTGCACTCAATATGCCAGGAAATTTGGAAAACTCAGCAGTGGCCATAGGACTGGAAAAGGTCAATTTTTATTCCAATTCCAAAGAAAGGCAATGCCAAAGAATGTTCAAACTACCACACAATTGCACTCATCTCACACACTAGCAAAATAATGTGCAAAATTCTCCAAGTGAGGCTTCAACAGTATGTGGACTGAATTTTTCCAAATGTTCAAGCTGGTTTTAGAAAAGGCAGAGGAACCAGAGACCAAATTGCCAACATCCGTTGAATCATTGAAAAAGCAAGAGAGTTCCAAAAAAACCCATCTATTTCTGCTTTATTGAATACATCAAAGCCTTTGACTGTGTGGATCACAAAAAACTGTGGAAAATTCTTACAGACACGGGAATACCAGATTGCTTTACCTGCCTCCCAAGAAAAATGTATGCAGGTCAAGAAGCAGCAGTTAAAACTGGACATGGAACAATGAACTGGTTCCAAATTGGGAAAGGAGTACGTCAAGGCTGTATATTGTCATCCTGTTTATTGAACTTATATGCAGAGTATATCATGTGAAATTCTGGGCTAGATGAAGAACAGGCTAAAATCAAGATTGCTGGGAGAAATACGAGTAACCTCAGATATGCAGATGACACCAACGTTATGGCAGAAAGTGAAGAAGAACTAAAGAGCTTCCTGATGAAAGTGAAAGAGGAGAGTGAAAAAGTTGGTTTAAAATTCAACATTCAAACAATGAATATCATGGCATCCAGTCCCATTGCTGCTGCTGCTGCTAAGTCACTTCAGTCGTGTCTGACTCTGTGCAACCCCACAGACGGCAGCCCAACAGGCTCCGCCGTCCTTGGGATTCTCCAGGCAAGAACACTGGAGTGGGTTGCCATTTCCTTCTCCAATGTATGAAAGTGAAAAGTGAAAGTGAAGTCGCTCAGTTGTGTCCAACTCTTAGCAACCCCGTGGACTGCAGCCTATCAGGGTCCTCTGCCCATGGGATTTTCCAGGCAAGAGTACTGGAGTGGGGTGCCATTGTCTTCTCCATTCAGTCCCATCACATCATGGCAAATAGATCTGGAAACAATGGAAACTGTAAGAGACTTTATTTTCTTGGGCTTCAAAATCACTGCAGATGGTAACTGCAGCCATGAAATTAAAAGATACTTGCTCCTTGGAAAAAAAACTATGACAAACCTATAGAGCATATGAAAAAGCAGAGACATTACTTTGCCAACAAGGGTCCATCTAGTCAAAGCTATGGTTTTTCCAATAGTCATGTATGGATGTGAGAGTTGGACCACAAAGAAAGCTGAGCACTGAAGAATTGATGCTTGTGAACTGTGGTGTTGGAGAAGACTCTTGAGAGTACCTTGGACTGAAAGGAGATCAAACTATTCAATCTTAAAGAAAATCAGTCCTGAATATTCATTGGAAAGACTGATGCTGAAGCTCCAGTACTTTGGCCACCTGATGCGAAAAACTCACTTATTGGAAAAGAGCCTGATGCTGGGAAAGATTGAAGGCAGGAGGAGAAGGGGACAATAGAGGATGACATGGTTGGATGGCATCACTGACTCAATGGATATGAGTTTGAACAATGTCTGGGAACTAGTGATAGGGAAGCCTCATGTGCTGCATTCCATGGGGTTGCAAAGAGTTGGATATGACTGAGCAACTGAACTTAACTGAACTGATACCTTCAAAACTGGCTTCCCACGTGGCACTAGTAGTAAAGAACCCATTTGCCATTGCAGGAGCCACAGGAGATGCAGGTTCTATCCTTAATGGGAAGATCCCCTGGTGGAGGAAGGCATGACAACTCACTCCAGTGTTCTTGCCTAGAGAATCCCATGAACAGAGGAGCCTGGCCGGTTAGAGTCCATGGGGCCTCACAGAGTGGGACATGACTGAATTGACTTAGCATGCATTCACACATGCATGTATAATACATATAGTTTTTCTTTGCTTTTGTGTTTTAACTTGCATTATTTCATATATGGATAAAAATTAATTATATAAAAGAAAGTCAATATTTTCCAGGATCTTCAAAGATTACACATTTTTTATTTTGTTATTTTTTCCTGGAAAAACTACTACTCTCTGAATATAAAATTGATATTCTATATGGCTTTAAAAAAATCACAAATTCTGCATACCCTTCTGAGGCACATTTTTTATTTATTGTGGATTGCAATCAGGATAATTAAAAACATCACTATTTCTGTTTGGTCTTTGGAGATTAAATAATGAGAGAGTTGTATACAAGCTCAGGTGTTTTAACTAGAGAGGCATGTCATTTGTGTGCTGTTAAGATTGGTGTATGGTCTGATTTTGCTATAATTATCATTAAATTATTATTGTTTTCCCCTAACAAATTATATTGCCTTAGACATACAGCTTAAGTGATGGTTATGATGAAGTTATTTTTTAAATTAGTCCTCAATTAGGAAAACTGCCAAGTGACACTACCAAAGTTTAGAGTAATTTATTGAGCGAACATCTTTTGCAGCTGGTAAAATGTGAAAGGCCTCTATAACATACTCAACAATCTAAGCATCTTGGTAATATATATCATGGGGCTTCCATGGTGGCTCAGTGGTAAAGAATCTGCCTGCCAATGCAGGAAAAATGGATTCCCTGGGTTGGGAAGATCCCCTGGAGAAGAAAATGACTACCCACTGCAGTAATCTTGCCTGGGGAATCCCAGGGAAAGATGTGCTTAGTGGACTAGAGTCCATGGGGTCACAAATAGTTGGACATGACTGAAGCATAGTAGTAGTAGTAGTAGTAAGAAAAATAAAATCTTTATTTTTACTAATCTGCAAGGTTAATTTTCTAATGAGAAATTTAGCATCTTCTTTCACTACGAATATAGGCAAAAACAGTTGGCATGGAAATTTACCTGTGGTATCAGTGTCAACAGAAATCATGAATATTTTTCTACACATTATAACTATTGTAGGTATCTCAAAAATATCGCTTATGCTTGTACCTATTATCAACTATCAGTTATTTTATATGGTGTTAGTCTTACAGTTCCAAACTGGCCAACATTTGCAGCAATGTTCTCAGTGGTCATTTAACCACCGAAATATGATGTCACATGTTATCACAGTGGAGTTTAATTCAAAATGTTTTGCAAAATTCTGATGTTCTTTGAGAGTAGTCATACCCCATCTTATGATAAAAGCCATGGAAAAATTAACTACGTATGCAAACATAATCCCTTGGAGTGTGTATTTTCATGCCTTGCTTATGTTGAAAGATTCCTGCATTCCTGGCATATACTCTAATAATAAAATATGGTTTTTTTAATGCCTTGATTGATTTCCTTACCTAATTTTTTTATGTGCATACTTGCACCTATGTTTGTGGGCCTTCCTTGGTGGTTCAGTGGTAAAGAATCTGTCTGGCAATGTAGGAGATAAGGGGTCAATCCCTCAGTCAGGAAGATCCCCTGGAGAAGGAAAAGGAAACCCACTCTGGTATTCTTGCATGGAAAATCCCATGGACAGAGGAGCCTGGCGAGCTACAGTCCATGGGGTCACAAAGATTTGGACATGACTTAGGGAGTAAACAACAACAATCTAAGTATATAAGTGATTTTTTGGCTTTGCCTTTATGTAGTTTCAAAATTAATCATATTTTACCCTATGAAATGAGCTGGGTAGCAAGTTTTATCAGACAACTTGCATAAGATTAGCCTTTTCTTTAAAATTTGATGAGACATCTATAAAACACTCGGAGTTCAACATGTTCTAATTCTTTCACATTCAAAAACCACTGGTCTCTTTAACAAACAGACCTGAAGAATTCTCAGTTTGTTTGAAGTGCTGAAATCATATTTTAATTCAGAACAAAAGATATAAAAATTTTTATTGACTTTTTAAATAATTTATTAAGTAAGGCCTATTATTTTTTCTTCATAATGTTCAGCATCTCAATAGCTATAAAATTATGTAAATTGAAAGAAATGCAAACAATGTTATTGAAAGACTTCATTGCTTCAGGGAACTTGCTGAATGTGTTCAAAAGAAAAATGACAAAATCTCTTATCTCTTTCAGTGGCAAGGCCGTTCTTAAAAAGGACATTGTTATGAACAAGAAATTCTGAGTGGAAGTAAAAAGTATGACAACTGTCATGACCAACCTTTGAAATAGATCTCACGTCTTGAAGAATCTAATTCTTTTAGACTGATGTTACTAAATACTCTTCCAGCATGGGGACCAGGTATCATCATGTGTGTGCATGCTCAGTCACTCAACTATATCTGAGTCTTTTGTGACCCCATGGACTGCAGCCTTCTAGGCTCCTCTGCCCATGGGATTTTTCCAGGCAAGAATACTGAAGTGGGTAGCCATTACCTTCTCCAGAGGATCTTCCTGACCAGGATGACCCCACATCTCTTGGCTCCTGCACTGGTAGGTGCTTTCTTTATAACTGAGCCACCTGGGAAGCTTCTTTGTCAATATAAAACATTTTTACAGTTGCTGTTCAAGAGATTCAGTGTAGTTTTAAAAAAATTAAAAAGTGAGTTATGTCATGGGCTGTGCTTAGTTGCTCAATAATGTCTGACTTTTTGTGATGCCATAGGCACAGGCTCCTCTGTCCATGGGGATTCTCCAGGCAAGACTATTGGACTGGGTTGCCATACCCTCCTCCAGGGGATCTCCCCAACCCAGGGATCAAACCCAGGTTTCCTGCATTGCAGGAGGATTCTTTACCATCTGAGCCACCAGGAAAACCCAAGAATACTGGAATAGGTAGCCTATCCCTTCTCCAGGGGATATTCATGACCCAGGAATCAAACCAAGGTCTCAAACCACCTGCACTACAGGTGGGTTCTTTATCAGTTAAGGTACCAGGGAAGCCCAAGATATGTCATAGAAGATGACCTTATATGTTTCAACAAATCAGACTTGAAAAGATACTCTGAGTTGTTAATTGTATGCCCATAGAAGTTCAGTGTCCCAGAGCTCATAATGGTAATGTTAAGTAAGAGTGTTTTTCATTAATGAAACTTCAATGAGAAAAAGAATGGAATAAGTTCCATACAGTCCCTGTATAATGTAAATGGAATTTACAGTGTAACTGAACTTCTATAAATAAATTCATAGATGCAAGAAACTATTAAGCAATATATAAAGATGTATGTAATTTAGATACTTATATTGTGTGAGGAGAGATGATTTTGAGTACATTATAGTAGACTTATACTATTTTGGCCTAATCTCCATGGAAAGTAGTTCAGTTCTAGGGAAGGAGATTCAACAAAAAGTAGGAAAGCTGTCTCACCAAAATATGTAGAGACTTGGAGACTGAGAGAAATCCTTTCTGTAGTTCTCAATGTAATGGGGTCCCTGGTCCTCTTGGAATGCCTGTTGGAGCAAATTGTGTCATGGGATATTGTGAAAGACTCTGAAATGGCAAAAAAGAAAGCCAAACAAGAGTACTTACTCAGGAATAGAAAATCCCTTTTATGATATTTATACCTTTTATAATAAAGTTTTGAGCTATTTTACATCTTCTGTAAAGTGTTTAAAATCAATTATAATGCAAATGTTACTTGTTCATAGATATGTAAATTAGTCATATGTTATGAATGCAATGGGTCACTACCCTATAGATAGACTTATTTTGCATGTGTCTCTTATTTTGCATGTCTATACATTTATTTCAATAGTTCTCCTTTGCCTATGAATGTATTGTTTTGGATTCTCCTTTGAATCACTTGACACATTTACTGGTTTCCTCATTAATCAATGGATTAAATAAAACTTTCACAGTTCATTGTATATCTGTTTGAGAGTCATAATTATGACCACCTTCCTAGGTGGTGCTAGTGGTAAAGAATCCACTTGTCAATGTAGGAGACTCAAGAGAAGTGGGTTGGATCCGTGGGTCGGGAAGATCCAATGGAGGAGGAAATAACACCCCACTTCAGTATTCTTGTCTGGAAAATTTCATGGGCAGAGGACCCTGGTGGTCTACAGTCCATGCAGCCTCAAAGATTTAGACTGACTAAGCAACTGAATGCATACTGTCTTTATCGATTTTGGAGGTCATTTCCTGATATGTACCCTAGATTCTTCTGACAGAGTCAGGTTAACTGGACTGTCAAAAATATGGACAGTGGACAGACTGAGTTCAGACACATGTCTCTTTGAGTTGTGTAAGTTAACATGAATAGCAGACCTATACTTTTGCTCAAACTATTGCTCTAGATTTTCCCTCTCTACTAATTTTGGTTTTTGTTTCTATTAGTGGTTTGTCTATAGATGGGGGAAAAAAAGTGTTTTAGTCCTTCAGTTGTGTCCAGCTCTTTTCAACCCCATGGGCTGTAGCCTGCCAGGGTCCTCTGTCCATGGGATTTCTCAAGCATGAATACTGGAGGGGGGGTGGTAGCTATTTTTTCTCCAGGGGATCTTCCCAGGGATTGATCCTGGGTCTCCTGCATGGCATGCAGATTCTTTACCATCTGAACCACCAGGAAAATTATTCTCAATACTCATTCAGCAATGATTAGAAATTAGCTTTATAATATGAATATTTGGCAATCTCTGTCTAGAGGTTAGTGAATAATAGAGATCAGTTTTGGTTAGGTGAGAGATACAGAGAATCTGGATTTTTAGTCATTTGTCATTATGTCTATCTGGAACTTGATTCAGTTAGAATTTTGTGATCACTGTGAAGGAATAAATCTCGTGATTTAGTGAAAAATATCTCCTTGTTTGATACTTGATTTGATACTTGAAAACAATTATGAAAATTCATGTAGGAGAACTCCCTCTGTTCTTCAATCTCTGTCCATGTGTAGGTGGAGTGTCTTCCATCCTCACACCTAGTTCAAGGGTGGACTTGTGACATAGACCCAGCTGAAAAAAAAAAAAATTCCATTCCAGCAGATTGGGCTTCCCTGGTAGTGCTAGTAGGAAAGAACCCATTTTCCAACAGAAGAGACAGAGAGATGCTGGTTGGATCCCTGGGTTTGAAAGATCCCCTGAAGGAGGGCATGGCAACCTACTCCAGTATTCTTGCCTGGAGAATCTCCATGGACAGAGGAGCTTAGTGGGCTACTTGCAAAGAGTAGCAAAGAGTCAGATATCACTTTGTACTTGCTGGCAAGGATGTCTCCACTATATAAGGCCTGAAAATGAAGAAGCACAAAAGAATAAAACCAAGAAATAGAAGGAAAATGAATCCTGCAGACATGCATGAAGCCCCTGCCACAACCCTAGTGTCTGAGTACAGCTCTTATCTCGGACTTGTCAATTTCATGAGTCAATCCCTTGTGTTGCTTAAGACGGTTACCTTGTATTTTCTGTCACCTTATGTCAAAAGAATTTTCTCACAATAAAATAGTGTTCCCAATCCCTGGCTCCTTCTTTTATGCTAGTCCACATTATGCTAATTATACATTTACTTCTCTGTGCCTTTAATTCCTCTTGTCTTAAAATAAGGCATGTAATATTTATTGATTCAAAGAGTTGTGAGTATTGAATAACATAATAAATACAAAAAGATGAATATATTTCACAATGCTGAGGTGAAAGAAGCATCACGTAGTTTAATTTTTCAAAATGTATTTGTATCAGTTTCAATATTCCTCTTTACTTGAGTGAGATGACACCCAATACCAGTCAATTTTGGGGGCAACATTTCTTCTTTAATCCTGGTATTCACTTAGATAAGTTCCAACCCCACAGGAAAATGACACTGATCTAATCATCTCCACATTCTTTACTGTAAATACCCAGGGGCTCTTGCTAACCTTGGACAATTCTTCCTCTTTCCACCCAGCATTCGTCTTAGCTTCTCCCAGGTTCATCTCAGGAAAAACTGGCTAAATGTCCTTCCACATGCGATCCTGGATAGACTGTGTAACAGATGTCTAAGCATGTCTACCCTCTGGTTATCCTGATACTAAGTGTGAGGTGTCAGGCTTCGTGTTGCGTAACTTCAGGGAGCCCCATTCCCCACTGCATTCAGTATCAGCAGCACTCTCTGTAGCAAAGATGCATATAAGATGAATGATGGACCCTGATTTTGATCTCTGAGTCTGAACAATAGCATTCAAAATATTTTACACAGTATAGAAGGTCCTTAAAAAACTATAAATAAAGTTACCACTCTTGGGCGTATACCCAGACAGAACTATAAATTAAAAAGATATACACACCCCAGTGTTCATAGCAGCACTATTTACAATAGCCAAGACATGGAAACAACCTAAATCTCCATTGACAGATGGGTGGATAAAGATGATGTGGTAGATATATACAATGGAATATTCAGATCAGATCAGATCACATCAGTCGCTCAGTCGTGTCCGACTCTTTGCATGTATCACATGCACCCCATGAATCGCAGGATGCCAGGTCTCCCTGTCCATCACCAACTCCCGGAGTTCACTCAGACTCACATCCATCGAGTCAGTGATGCCATCCAGCCATATCATCCTCTGTCTTCCCCTTTTCCTCCTGCCCCCAATCCCTCCCAGCATCGGAGTCTTTTCCAATGAGTCAACTTTTCGCATAAGGTGGCCAAAGTACTGGAGTTTCAGCTTTAGCATCATGCCTTCCAAAGAAATCCCAGGGCTGATCTCCTTCAGAATGGACAGGTTGGATCTCCTTGCAGTCCAAGGGACTCTCAAGAGTCTTCTCCAACACCACATTTCAAAGGCATCAGTTCTTCGGTGCTCAGCCTTCTTCACAGTCCAACTCTCACATCCATACATGACCACAGGAAAAACCATACCCTTCACTAGACAGACCTTTGTTGGCAAAGTAATGTCTCTGCTTTTGAATATGCTATCTAGGTTGGTCATAACTTTCCTTCCAAGGAGTAAGTGTCTTTTAATTTAATGGCTGCAGTCACCATCTGCAGTGACTTTTGAGCCCAGAAAAATAAAGTCTGACACTGTTTCCCCTGTTTCCCCATCTATTTCCCATGAGGTGATGGGACTGGATGCCATGATCTTTGTTTTCTGAATGTTGAGCTTTAAGCCAACTTTTTCACTCTCCTCTTTCACCCTCATCAAGAGGCTTTTGAGTTCCTCTTCACTTTCTGCCATAAGGGTGATGTCATCTGCATATCTGAGGTCATTGAGATTTCTCCCAGCAATCTTGATTCCGGCTTGTGTTTCTTCCAGTCCAGCATTTCTCATGATGTACTCTGCATAGAAGTTAAATAAGCAGGGTGACAATACACAGCCTTGACATACTCCTTTTCCTATTTGGAACCAGTCTGTTGTTCCATGTCCAGTTCTAACTGTTGCTTCCTGACCTGCATACAAATTTCTCAAGAGGCAGATCAGGTGGTCTGGTATTCCCATCTCTTTCAGAATTTTCCACAGTTGATTGTGATCCACACAGTCAAAGGCTTTGGCATAGTAAACAAAGCAGAAATAGGTGCTTTTCTGGAACTCTCTTGCTTTTTCCATGATCCAGCGGATGTTGGCAATTTGATCTCTGGTTCCTCTGCCTTTTCTAAAACCAGCTTGAACATCAGGAAGTTCACGGTTCACATATTGCTGAAGCCTGGCTTGGAGAATTTTGAGCATTACTTTACTAGCATGTGAGATGAGTGCAATTGTGTGGTAGTTTGAGCATTCTTTGGCATTGCCTTTCTTTGGGATTGGAATGAAAACGGACCTTTTCCAGTCCTGTGGCCACTGCTGAGTTTTCCAAATTTGCTGGCATATTGAGTATAGCACTTTCACAGCATCATCTTTCAGGATTTGGAATAGCTCCACTGGAATTCCATCACCTCCACTAGCTTTGTTCGTAGTGATGCTTTCTAAGGCCCACTTGACTTCACATTCCAGGATGTCTGGCTCTAGGTCAGTGATATTACTCAGCCATAAAAAAGAATGAAAAATGCCATTTGCAGCAAAGTGGATGGACCTGGAGATGATCATACTAAGTGAAATAAGTCAGGAACAAATACAGAAATACAAATTTCATATGGCATCGCATTGGTTATATTTTCTAGAACAAAACAGGAAAATGTTCTTATTCCTGAGCCCATTCAGACCCCTTGTTGTCATGGTTGTCATGGTGGAAGTTTGGGCAAGCTAGATTAGGTCAGAGGGAAGTTTTAGTGTGTCCTTGGCTTTGATCCTATTCTCATCCAGAGTCTGGAAAGTGACCTGAGGTCTACTTGGAAATATGTGTAGATTTCTTATCCAAGCTTGAAAATGAAATATTTTCCTTTTCCTCCTAGCTCAGCCTAGCTCTTTCCTCTGTCATTCTTATTCTCTGTCTTCCTCCTGTTGAGAAAGTAAGAGAAGGGAGAATACTTCAACACCTAACCTCACCTGGATTTACAACACCCACCGGGAAAAAGCCAAAGATACTACACATATATTATCACACCTGTATTACTCACTCAGAGCTGCTTTCAGGCTCACTGATATTGAGATGAAAAGGTAGGTAGGTCATTAACGAAATGGAAAAACTGGTTAGGCCAGGCACTAGGGCTGGGTCTTTACTTGGATTTCTCATTTTCAAAAGCCCCATTTTAATACTAATTTTCCTTTATCCAATGCACCACAAACAAAGCTAGTAGAGGTGATGGAATTCCAGCTAAGCTATTTCACATCCTAAAAGATGATGCTGTGAAAGGAATACACTCAGTATGCCAGCAAATTTGGAAAACTAACCAATGGCCACAGAACTGGAAAAGGCCAGCTTTCATTTCAATCCCAAAGAAAGGCAATGCCAAAGAATGCTCAAACTACTGCACAACTGCACTCATCTCACATGCTAGTAAAGTAATACTCAAAATTCTCCAAGCCGGGCTTCAGCAATATGTGAACCGTGAACTTCCTGATGTTCAAGCTGGTTTTAGAAAAGGCAGAGGAACCAGAGATCAAATTGCCAACATCCGCTGGATCATGGAAAAAGAAAGAGAGTTCCAGAAAAGCATCTATTTTTGCTTTATTGACTATACCAAAGCCTTTGACTGTGTGGATCACAATCAACTGTGGGAAATTCTGAAAGAGATGGGAATACCAGACCACCTGATCTGCCTCTTGAGAAATTTGTATGCAGGTCAGGAAGCAATAGTTAGAACTGGATATGGAACAACAGACTGGTTCTGTACATCAAGGAGTACCTCAAGGCTGTATGTTGTCACCTTGCTTATTTAACTTATATGCAGAGTACATTATGCGAAATGCCAGGCTGGATGAAGCACAAGCTGGAATTAAGATTGCCGGGAGAAATATCAATAACCTCAGATACGCAGATGACACCACCCTTATGGCAGAAAACGAAGAGGAACCCAAAAGCCTCTTGATGAAAGTGAAAGAGGAGAGTGAAAAAGTTGGCTTAAAGCTCAACATTCAGAAAACTAAGATCATGACAGAAGGTCCCATCACTTCATGGCAAATAGATGAGGAAACAATGGAAACAAGGAGAGACTTTATTCTTTGGGGCTCCAAAATCACTGCAGATGGTGATTGCAGCCATGAAATTAAAAGACTCTTGCTCTTTGGAAGAAAAACTATGACCAACTTAGTGTATTAAAAAGCAGAGACATTACTTTTCCAACAAAGGTCCATCTAGTCAAAGCTATGGTTTTTCCAGTAGTCATGTATGGATGTGAGAGTTGGACCAGAAAGAAAGCTGAGTGCCGAAGAATTGATGCCTTTGAACTGTGGTGTTGGAGAAGACTCTTGAGCTGCAAGGAGATCTAGCCAGTCCATCCTAAAGGAAATCAGTCCCGAATATTCATTGGAAGGACTGATGATGAAGCTGAAACTCCAATACTCTGGCCACCTGATATGAAGAACTGACTCATTGGAAAATACCCTGGTGCTGGTAAAGATTGAAGGCAGGAGGAGAAGGGGATGACAGAGGGTGAGATAGTTGGATGGCATCAGTGACTGGATGAACATGAGTTTGAGTAAGCTCCAGGAGTTGGTGATGGACAGGGAGGCCAGGCATGCTGCAGTTCATGGGGTCTCAAAGAGTTGGACATGACTGAAGGACTGAACTGAACTGAATGTTATGATGAATAATTATATATTTCAAAGTTATGTTATCTTAGCAGCATAAGTGTACTCTGCCTTATGGAAAATCCTGCTTAACTTCCCTCCATGCACCTGCCCACCCTTTAGAAGCCTAAACATATACTCTTCAAGTGCATTTCTTTCCCTACCTGATCCTCAACTGAAGTCTCAGTCAGTATTCCTCTGATTAAGAAGGACACAATATCAATTATACAGGGAAAACCTGAAACTCTTGATCAGAGGCACTCAGGGGCTCCCCTCTGCTCTCCTCAACACGGCTATCCACATTAGCCTGAGCACAAAGACTTGGCTGCCCCACCTGGAATAAGAAGGACACCAATGATCAAGGATTGGGGTACTTTGTTCTCCTGCGGGCACTTGGGACTGTCTTCATAACCAAACCCAGGGTCACAGGATCATTGTTTGAAATTATTCCATGGGACCATCTACTGTGTGCACAAAGATTTGTCTTGTTCCCTGGAATGAGGATGTTCTAATTGGCCTGAGAGCTCACACTTTTCTCTTTCCCAGTGTAATTGATGCAGGGAGGTGAGGAGAAGGACAGGAGAAACCAGAGTCCAACTGCTCTGTGGTCTGGTTTCCCAGTGCTTGCTATGCATTCCCTCCCCAGATCACTGCCTCTAATTTTCCTAAGTATTTGTGAAGATGGATTCCTCTTTAGAAGGTAGAAAAGTACAATGAGGAACCATGTACCACATAAAAAAATAAAAACAAAATTTCAAAAGGAGAGATCCTTCTCCATCATGTGAAGGCAGGTGGGCCCTGAGAAAGTGACCCTAGGCTGTGAGTCCTAGGTGCTCATCACAGTCACAGAGGGTTTGTGATGGGAGGGGAGAGACAGAAATGTGAGTTTGGGCACTCTGCCGCCCCCTTAATGGAGCAGGTGCCTCTATTTGGCTCCTCTCTTTTCTCTGCGTTTCTGTTTTCCAACTGCTTTATTTCACCATACGTTATTATCTAGTACAACTTCTGTTTGTTCCCATATAAACCAATGTGTGGGCTTTCCTGGTGGCTCAGATGGTAAAGAATCTGCCTGCAGTATAGGAAAACTGGGTTCAGTCCCTGGGTTGGAAAGATCCCCTGGAGAAGGGAATGGCAACCAACTCCAGTATTCTTGCCTGGAGAATTCCATGGCAGCTTGGTGAGCTGAAATCCATAGGGTCGCAAACAGCTGGACATGACTGAGTAACACACACACAACCTTATGTGTATTGCACTAACGAGTTTGCTTATTACCGTTGGAAATCAGGGTTTTATGTGTGCTACACAAATCTCAGAATTGTGCCTCCAGGGGAGTGAGAAATTATTTTGCTTGCCCACCACTTCCTGTTCATTATTACTCATGGGCCACTTCAGAGCTCTTAGCTCTGAAATGAAATGCTCTGGCTTGTCCTATAGCAAAGCTGAGCTGGCTACTGCCCCTGGGGAAAGCCCAGTGGGAATGAGTACTGTGGGTACCCAGGAGATGAGATCTGGTGACTGGCAACACAACTACAGTTATCTAGCACATTTCTCTTAAATCTGCCTCAAGATCTGGTCTTGTGAGAATTCATGGGTCAGTGGTCTATCCTTTTAGAATGTTTAAAAAAAAATCTGTTTTTAGTGTCTCACTCAGTATTAATCAATTTGCAAAACTAACTGTGATGTCTTCCTGAACTGTTCTTTCAGTCTGTATTTCAGGGTTGTATTTTCTCCTTGCCAAGCTGCCACTGGAGGTGCAAAGCTAAGGGGCTCATCCTGGCAGGGAGCTCCTACCTAACCACAGGACCACTGCTCAGATATCTGGTCTTTCTGGCCATTTTAGTTCACTGGCAAGGAACCTCACTGATCAGTTTCCTTACATTCACTATTCAACCCTTAAACCTGCTATAACTCAAATGTCATCAGTTTAGCTTCCTGGGAAGGTCACTGTGATTGGGAACATAGTTTTGAGTGGAAAAGAATGGCTTTGATATGAATCATTTCTAAGATGGCTTCCCCAGAAACAGCAGGCTTATTTTTGCCCATGGCCTTTCCTAAAACTTTGATTTCAAACTTATATTTATTTTTCCTCAAAATAAGAACCATGGCCTACATGGTTATATTTAATAGAACAATACTTTCAATTTAATGCAAACACTGCTATTATAGAAGAAATCATTGTGTAGCATAATTCATTAGCCTTGAAATCCTCCCCTACTATGTCTGTGTTACAGCATGGTGTCCAACATTTTTGGCACCAGGGACCAGTTTCATGGAAGAAAATTTTCCCACCGACCAAAGTGGGTGATGGTTTCAGGATGATTCTCTTAAGAAGTGCAACCTAGATCCCTCACGTGTGCTGTTCACAGTGGGGTTTGCACTCCTGTGAGAGTCTACTGCCCCCACTAATCTGTTAGGAGGTGGAGCCCAGGCTGTAATTTGAGCAAGGAGGAGTGACTATAAATTCAGATGAAGCTTTGCTTGCTCACCCACTACTCACCTCCTGCTGTGTGACCTGGTTCCAGTACCAGTCCATGACCCAGGGATTATATGGCAACCTGAGTGATAGTGTACTCTTATATGTAGACCATGTATTAAGGACAGTTCATTAGCAGAAAACATTTTCCGTGGATCTATTCATTTTAATATCTTCCTCTCAACACTGATTGGCGCCCTGATAGCTCAGTTGGTAAAGAATCTGCCCATAATCCAGGATACCCTGGTTCGATTCCTGGGTGGGAATATCTGCTAGAGAAGGGATAGGCTATCCACTCCAGTATTCTTGGGGTTCCCTTATGGCTCAGCTGGTAAAGAATCTGTCCACAATGCAGGAGACCTGGGTTCGATCCCTGAGTTGGGGAAGATCTCCTGGAGAAGGGATAGGCTACCCATTCCAGTATTCTGGCCTGGAGAATTCCATGGACTGTATAGTCGATGAGGTCACAATGAGTTGGACATGACTGAGCAACTTTCACTTTCTCAACACTGAAGTCTTCAATTGACTTTTCTGCCCCACTTATTTTTAACGTCTGGAGTTAATGTGGATGCCCATTACCCCTAAAAGATTGAAGAGGGATGAAGGTAGACAATTTGTCTGAAGTTGTCATCAAGGCTGTATATTGTCACCCTGTTTATTTAATTTATATGCAAAGTACATCATGAGAAACGCTGGACTGGAAGAAGCACAAGCTGGAATCAAGATTGCCGGGAGAAATATCAATAACCTCAGATATGCAGATGACACCACCCTTATGGCAGAAAGTGAAAAGGGACTCAAAAGCTTCTTGATGAAAGTGAAAGTGGAGAGTGAAAAAGTTGGTTTAAAGCTCAACATTCAGAAAACGAAGATCATGGCATCCGGTCCCATCACTTCATGGGAAATAGATAGGGAAACAGTGGAAACAGTGTCAGACTTTATTTTTCTGGGCTCCAAAATCACTGCAGATGGTGACTGCAGCCATGAAATTAAAAGACACTTACTCCTTGGAAGGAAAGTTATGACCAACCTAGATAGCATATTCAAAAGCAGAGACATTACTTTGCCAACAAAGGTCTGTCTAGTCAAGGCTATGGTTTTTCCTGTGGTCATGTATGGATGTGAGAGTTGGACTGTGAAGAAGGCTGAGCACCGAAGAATTGATGCCTTTGAAGTGTGGTGTTGGAGAAGACTCTTGAGAGTCCCTTGGACTGCAAGGAGATCCAACCAGTCCCTTCTAAAGGAGATCAGTTCTTGGATTTCTTTGGAAGGAATGATGCTAAAGCTGAAACTCCAGGACTTTGGCCACCTCATGCGAAGAGCTGACTCATTGGAAAAGACTCTGATGCTGGGAGGGATTGGGGGCAGGAGGAGAAGGGGATGACAGAGGATGAGATGGCTGGATGGCATCACTGACTCGACGGACGTGAGTCTTGGTGAACTCCGGGAGTTGGTGATGGACAGGAGGCCTGGCGTGCTGCGATTCATGGGGTCGCAAAGAGTCGGACACGACTGAGTGACTGATCTGATCTGATCTGAGTGCAAGTATAGCACTATAGGTTTGAATAGCACTTGGTTTCTACAGTTTTCCTGCAGAATTTTCTTCAGGCATGTGAGAGAGCAGTTGATATGTTAATACCATGAGTCTTTAATGACCACACCTGTGTATATAAGCTGGTGTGTCTAATATACGTGCAAAATCATCATGCCGCATTTTCTTTCACATATTCTCCCACAGCCTTGCTCTGAGAGACCTGGGGGATTTTTCTATCTCAGAAAGTACTGTTAACATTTCTCAAGTTCTTTTTTCCCCTTGAGAGACATGCCCCACAGTTCCTAATATTTCAGAGATGCACTTGTCAAGAGTCACTCAGATATCATCACCAATGTCCCTCAGAAGCAAAGAATGGGTAAGCCCTTCTGAATAATGATACGCCCTTCTCCCTGGAGTCATTAGCAAAATACACTGTTCTTTTTCTCCAGCTTCTTCGGTTCTACAGAACGGAACATTCGATGCAAAGTTTCTTCAGCTGTGCACTCTCATATTCAAGCCTGAGGCTATAGCATTTTTGACTGCTACAATCCAGCTGGTTTTCAGTCTGCTCTCACTATTAACTCTATTATAATATTTATAATACTGTCTATTAAACTGTGGGTTTCTTTTCCCCACAGACACTATCAAATTATCCTCCATCTTTAGTTCATTCTGGTGTATTAGTTCTCTTCTGAGAGAGGGCAGACCTGTTGACAGGGAGGACTGTTACTGACATTCTTTGCCAAAATTACACCCACTGTAGCTAGAAAAAGAATATTCTGTCTGCCTTGACTCAAAGCCACCAATGCCACCAATTCCAGGAGCTGTTAGATGCACAGCTAGAGTCTTACTCAAAATATTAGCTAGGGTGGGTCTAGCGCACTTGCATTTTTTGTTTCTTTTTTGATTGCTGAATTTGTTCTTGTTGATGTTACCGTTCAGTTGCTCAGTCATGCCTGACTCTTTGTGGCCCCATGAGCTGTAGCACGCCAGGCTTCCCCATCCTCCACTGTCTCCCTGAGTTTGCTCAAACTCATGTCCATTGAGTCGGTGATGCCATCCAACCATCTCATGCTCTATTGCTCCCTTGTCCTCCTGCCCTCAATCTTTCCCAGCATCAGGGTCTTCTGGCAGGTGAATTCTGACTACAATGCTTGCAAGGCACCATATTCTGAGATAAATTGAACTTCTTTCACCTTCTGAAAATAGCAGAGAGAAAATTGTGTTTTAGAGATACGTTAGGTGACATTAGCAAAGTGATGCATGCATGCATGCTCAGTTGTGTCCAACTCTTTGCCATCCTGTGGACTGCAGTTTGCCAGGCTCCTCTGTTCATGGAATTTTCCAGGAAAGAATACTGGAGCGGGTTGCCATTTTCTTCTCCAGGGTATCTTCCTGACTCAGGGATCAAACTTGCATCTCCTGCTTCTCCTGCATTGGCAGACAAAGTGATGACAGAAATAAAATGTGTTCAAGACGGATCAATGTGCAAGAAGGGTCCTTGAGACCATTTCTTGCTAAGGAAATTGCTCTGAACATTTTTATAATGGAAACAGACAGGTACTGTGCTGAACACACAATGGCTATTGCAGAGGCCACTTGAGATATTAGAGTGAAGATAAAGGTAAGCTGGCAGGGATTTTTGAGAACCCAAAGGCCATCTTCGTATGGAGAGAGTTCTCTAGGAAGCATAGTAACTGGATATTGTTTTGTACTGGCAGGAAGTATTTTTGCTCATGGAGGCAAAGAGCAAATCCAGTAAATCAACTGAGACAAAATGGCTCTAGCAGATCCTAGGGGCTCAGGCATATGGGCATGCACTCAATGGCATTAATAATAAAATTTTAAGAATTCCCTTTACTATAATCTTTAAACTACTTTGATATATTCTAACATTTAACCTCAGATTCCAGGGAAAAAGCTTCTGTTTAGAAGTGTGTGTGTATGTGTGTGTGTGTGTCTGTGTTACTTTTTGTTTTATGACCCTATAAAGGATACAGGAGTTATATATCAGAAGAAAATTTGTAAGTTTTAGAGAGAAGCCACAGTGAAGTCTGGTCAACAGAGGTGTTATTTTCTCCCAGTTAAGCCAGAAAAATAAGCACGGGACTACATCTTTTCAGATTTTATAGCTGAGTTTTAGTTGGCTAATGAGTGAAAACTGATAAAGTGACTGATGAAAATTACTGGAGGGAAAATGCTGCAACTACATAATCAGGTTGAAGAAAATTATACCCCACGGTGAAGGCCAGAATGAATGGAAATAAATTCACACAAAAATGAAGTTGCTCAAGGAGTTTGAGGAATATCATAATCAACTTGTTTCAATTATATTTCTTCCTTTTTTTAAATTATGAAGATAAAAATACATGTGTAAATAAGTTTTTAAGTGATCATCTATTGAATTTATAATGAAATAATTTGAGTGATAAGAAAAGCTTAATTAAAAGTGCTTTTCTTTTTTAGAGGGTGATAAAATAATGGTGTACCTTAAATAAATGGTGGTCTAGATTTATAAAAAATATATTTTATTTCATGTACCTTTCCATCTACTTCAGCATAGAAATTGTCCTAATTTGGGGGCAAGATTAATTGACAAAAGAAAAAAAAAATCTGAAGATAACAAAATTACTGATCAGTAGAAAACAACCACAAAGGCTCTATGCTATAGTGTTTGAATTTCACTTCATAATAAAATGATTTTTGTTTCCCATTTGTTGACTCAATGTGTATAGAAATCTTATGTGCACGCAAGTGCACTTAGTCTCCCAGTCGTGTCTGACTCTTGCGACTCCATAGTCTGTAGCCTGCCAGGCTCCTCTGTCCATGGGATTCTCTAGGCAAGAATAACAGAGTGGATTGCCATTTCCTTCTGCAGGGGATCTTCCTAACCCAGGGATTGCACCCAGGTCTTGTACATTGCAGTCAGACTCTTTACCAATTGAGCTATGAGAGAAACCTAGACATCTTATGATCATAGTTTTATTTTTTATCAGTTACAGCTGATAAAAAGTAGCCAATAATTTTTTTTCTGGGGAGTGTATTTCATAAGAGGCAAACAAACTCAACAAAATATAACAATGAGCAGATTTTAAAAAAGCAAGTCAGAGGGATGGTATGGGGAAGGAGGAAGGAGGAGGTTCAGGATGGGGAACACGTGTATACCTGTGGCAGATTCATGTTGATATATGACAAAACCAATACAATATTGTAAAGTTAAAAAATAAAATTAAAAAAAATTAAAAAAAATAAAAATAAAAAAGCAAGTCAGTTTTCTTTTATGTAAAGGGAAACTAATCATAGTAATGCTGTTTCATCAGGAAAAATGTATATTTGGATCCTTTTGAAAGAAAATATGGAATTGTTGAATATATTTTAGAAATATTTCCTTCAAAATTATTATTTTTTTATGATGATACTGAAAGAGAATAAGTCTTGGGTATTCTGAAACCTTTTCAGAACCTCTGTCCTCAATGGTGACAAATTATTATTAACGTTTCTTACACCTCTGTTTTAGACAGATACTCAATTTAGCTTAGTGGGTAAAATCATATTCCAAAAACAGCACCAGCAGTAGGGAAAATTACTGAAATTGTGATGGAAGATTTAGTAAGATGTGAAGTTTGACAGTCGGAAAGAACTTAAGTTGAATACCCAAGTTGAAAGTGGAATTAATGATAAAGTCAGGCAGTTTTCATGCAGATTGTCAATGTCTATACCAATTATAGTGGGATCATCACTTTCTAGACAACTAAGTGTCAACTTAAGAGAACAGAAGAGGACCCAGCCCAGATTTCTATCAGTAACACTAACCACCACAGATTTAAATACCCAGAAATGGTGTTTCTGTTCACTCTCATAACAATAGCACTGAAACGAAAGCTTCTATTTTCGCTTTATTCCATGATGTTCTAAGAAAATTGTCATCAAATAATCTTTGGGGATTTATTTTTAAAGGCTAGAAATAAACATTGGCATTATTTTTAAGGAGACACTTTTTGTCTTTGCGGGTAGACATTTCTTCCTTCTTGAATTTTAATTATATGGACCTATATAAAACCAAGCTTGTATGCACAATGTACTTTCAAGAACAAAGTTGAATAGAGCAAAAATTTGAGTAGTTTTCCAGAGTGCTCTTTGTGACCCTGTGGACTGAAGCCTACCAGGCTCCTCCATCCATGGGATTTTCCAGGCAAGAGTACTGGAGTGGGTTGCCATTTCCTTCTCCAGGGGATCTTCCTGACCAAGGAATTGAACCCAGGTCCCCTGCCTTATAGGCAGATGCTTCTACTGTCTGAGCCACCAGGGAAGTCCATGTAAAACCAAGCTTGAATATACAATGTGCTTTCAAGAACAAAGTTGAATAGAGCAAAAATTTGAGTAGTTTTCCAAAGTTCTCTTGAAGTGCGACTAGTTGAGTGTCATATCTCCTTTATATGACATGTGTCATTACTGAAGGCGATTTTACATGATGGGAGTCTTCATTGTCTATTGACTGCATTCAGTCATTTACTCAGTCCTCAACAAGATTTTCTGAACATATACAATTCTATGCTCTTTACAGGTAGTTTTAGGAAGGGAAATGAAAGAAATTTGAATAAAATATCTATGCTGAAAGGAATTTCTGACTAAGTTCCAAGTAATCTGTCAAAAATGAATTAATTATTTTTTATTCATTTATCCATTCATTCATCCATCCAGTAATTCATCCGGTAAACAACTGTTTCAGGCACTGTGGTAAATGCTGGGGATGCAAGGTTGAAAACATTACATTCCTTGAATTCCTTTATTCAAAGAGAGAAAATGTTAGAGATAAAATTTTCAAATGAATTTAATTAGGGAGAAGATTGCAAAATTGTTCCCAAGGATTCACTCTTTTTTTCTGATAAAAGTATTATTCATCCTTGAGAAGTTCTGTCATGCATGCGGTGCTTCCTGTTGATTCTGGGTTGGTCCACGTGGCTTGCTCTGTCCAATGACACGTGACTGGATGTGATGGGTGCTGAGATCTTTTAGTTCTTTACACTTACCAGGAAAAAGGGCAAATTCAAGTAGAGGCTTTCCCTTATGGTCTGAGTTCTGGAAAGAATGAGAAAATACACAGAAGAGTTCAGCAGCCAAACGAAGTTATAAGTCATTGAGAGGTGTTTTTTTTTTTTTTTGGTTATTATCAGTGTAAGTGACTCATATCATGATAGTCAAATTTACCCATCACATTCTCAAAATTATTTAATGAAAGGTTCTGATGAGCTGGATTTTGAAATTTTCTTCCACTTCAAAAAAGAGAAGATGGCTCTTATCATTTAAAAGAGCATGAGAAATATATTAGTTCTGAAAATTTGGGGAGAAAGCTCATTTACAGCTGCAGCTGTAAACTAAATCTGTGAAATAGAGCTTTTAAAATGGGGTGTATTGAAAAATTAGAATTACAAGTACTTGTCATGTCTCATGTTGTTGTTTAGTAGCTAAATCATGTCCAATTCTTTTTTGATGCCAGGGAGTATAGTCCATCAGGCTCCTGTGTCCATGGAATACTGGAGCGGGTTGCCATTTCCTTCTCCAGGGCATCTTCCTGATCCACGGATCAAACATGTGTCTCCTGCATTGGCAAGAGGATTCTTTACCACTGAGATACCAAGGAAGCCCACATCAGGTCTCATAATAGGCACTAAATAAGCACCAATGGTCTCCTCTTTCCTGTTTAACTTAGCTTTTTCTTTTTTTAAAATTGTATTTTTGCTTTATAAAATAGAAACAGTACTTAAGAAAAATTATTAATAATGTTATTCCCTGGGGATAACTATTGTTATTATTTATTTGGATGGATAACCTCCCAGCCTTTTTTTCCCCTGTGGCTGTGAAAGTGAAAGTCGCTCAGTTGTGTCTGACTCTGTGACCCCATGGACTATACAGTCCATGGAATTCTCTAGGCCAGAATACTAGAATGGGTAGTCTTTTCCTTCTCCAGGGGATCTTCCCAGCCCAGGGATTGAACCCAGGTCTCCCGCATTGCAGGCAGATTCTTTACCAGCTGAGTCACAAGGGAAGCCCTTTCTGTGGCTAAATGGATGAAACACTTTTAGAGGGAAAAAAGAAAAAAAAAAAGAGAGAAAGAGAGAGAATCCATGTTATGCAAGCTATTCTGTGGGGAGTTCGGGAGAGAATGGATACATGTATATGTATTACTGGGTCCCTTTGCTGTACATCTGAAACTATCACATTGTTAATCTATATGTATGCTCAGTTGCTTCAGTCATGTCTGACACTTTGAGACCCTATGGATTGTGGCCCACACCCCCCTCCTCAGGCAATGGGATTCTCCAGACACAAATATTGGAGTGGGTTGCCATGCCCTCCTCCAGGGCATTTTCCTGACCCAGGGATTGAACCTGAGTCTCTTAGGTCTCCTGTATTGTAGGCAGACTCTTTACTGCTGGGCCACCAGGGTTAACCTGTACTCCAGTGTAAAATAAAAAGTTTAAAAAATTGATAAATCTTAGGTTCAAATATTTTCTCTTCTATTTGCTGTTGTTAGGACCTTCAGTTTTGGCATCTTCAATGTCTCAATCTGAAAAATGATAATTACACTGACCTTGTATGGTTATGAGGGGATTCAGAGACTCAATGTGTGAGAATGTTTAAAGCCACCTTCTCTCTAGTAAAATTATTTCTTACTTTATTTCCTTATACTGTATGAAATTTCATTTTCCCCTGGAATCTGTAAATTGGGTATTTGCAAATAGAAGATGTGCTTAGATGCATCTGTTGAGAGCCTGTTGTTCAGTCACTAAGTCATGTTTGATTCTTTGTGACCCCTTGGACTGCAGCACGCCAAGCCTCCCCATCCTTCACTAACTCCTGTGGACAGGTTGGCCTCAGTCCAAGGGGTCATAGAGTTGGAACATGACTTAGCAACTAAACAAACAACAGGTAAATTAATAAATCATTTGATGGTAACTGTGTGGTTCACTGTCCATGGGATTTCCCAGGCAAGAATACTGGAATAGACTGCTCTTCCATTCTCCAGGGGATCTTCCAGGGCTTGAACCTGCATCTCCTGAATTGACAGGTGGATTTTTTACCACTGAGCCATGAGGGAAGCCCAATTTACCTTTAGGGAATACTAAATATATAAAAAAAACACTGAGTTATTTGTGTGTATGTATAAAATCACTATTATGTTTCATCAATGACCTTCAAATTGAATATATCAAACACAGAGGCTCAGTAATTTAGAAAATTTACTCTCTATGCTTTACAAAAAGCTGTATACATGTTTCTCTTTCTTAGTTCCTTTATTTCTAGCAAATTATAGTAGCATCTTTTATGACCGTAGCCTATTTATCTTAGCAGGAAGCATTAGTAAAATGCATCTACATAGCACGGATGCTCATTTGATAAGTGCTGCTCTGTGCACTGAACGCTTTAACTTTCATAAATAGAGAGAACAATTTTTCCCCCTGGGTAAAATCAATTTCATAGATTAATACACACCCTTTCATCATTTAAATGGGCTGCAGTTAGAGATCTATGCTTATGATGCTGCTTTGGTGCAGTGATAGGTGGATAATACATACTCGGTTCTTTCCAAAGCAACACCGTTGTATTATTCACACCATTGCCTTTAATGAGCTGGCTCAAGGCCATCATCATCAACCCTGACATTTACGCTCCCTTCACATTGTAACAGAACCTTGTGATGACATAATTGTTGCTTGTATAATAAGTGCCGATGTGAAGTACGTTAGCCATGAAAAACCTAATTTATAACCCAAATGGTCAGTTTGACCATTATCTGGAAGAAAAAAATCAGAAGATCTTACAGTTTCAAAATCAATGCTACTTCAGAGCAGATAAAATATATGTTTAATATCTTACAACTTGGTGAAGATTTCAAGGTTGATTGAAATGCCTCAAAAATAGGGATGAGGGCCATGTAGCTAAGCAATACAGGACTTGTAATTTATTTTTTTAATATACCAGCAATTTGTCAGGAGTGTCACAGAAATGTGGATTTGGCTTTATTATCACTTGCACACTGCTCAGCACAGATGAATAATTCATTCTAAGGCAGAGAAAACAGAAGAAATATTAACAGTTATTTAACTTGACCACTATTATATTTTAAGGAACTGCATTGTCACCAGAATTTATAAATAAAATACAAAACATCCAGTTAAATGCAATTTTTTGATAAATAACACTTTTTTTCTTTTATTTTTTAGTATATACATATCCCAAATTGTTATGGCTCAGTCACTAGGTCATGTCTGACTCTTTGCAACCCCATGGCCTGCATCATGCCAGGCTTCCCTGTTACTCACTATCTTCTGGAGTTTGTTCAAGCTCATGTCTATTGAGTTGGTTGCCCCCTTTTCCTCCTGCCCTCAATCTTTCCCAGAATTAGGGTCTTTTCCAATGAGTTGGCTCTTCACATCAGATGGCCAAAGGCTTGGAGCTTCAGCTTCAGCGTTAGTCCTTCCAGTGAATATTCAGGACTTATTTCCTTTAGGATTGACAGGTTTGATCTCCTTGCTGTCCAAGGGACTCTCAAGAGTTTTCTCCAGCATCATAGTTTGAAAGCATTAATTCTTCAGTGCTCAGCCTTCTTTATGGTCCAGGTCTCACATCTGTACGTGACTGCTGGAAAAACTATAGCTTCAACGATACAGACCTTTGTCGACAAAGTGATGTCTCTGCTTTTTAATATGCTGTCTAGGTTTGTCATAGCTTTTCTTCCAAGAAACAAGCATCTAAATATGGCAACTTTAATGGTAATCATATTATTGGTTCCAGGCTGCTTGCTGCCCTCATTGGGTAAGGATGGGGTAAGGAAGATGTGATGATGTATAGAGATCTGCTTGGTTCCTTTCAATACTGCAGTGTCATTTATATAAAAGCACATTCCTCAGCATTCTGCATGAGTATCTGCTCAGATACCTAGCAACAAAGACTTCCCTGGTGATTCAGTGGTAAAGAATCTGCCTGCAAGAGACACAAATCAGTCCCTGGGTTGGGAAGATTGTCTGGATTAGAGAATGGCAACTCACTCCAGTATTCTTGCCTGGGAAATCCTATGGACAGAGGAGCTTGGAGGACTATAGTACATAGGGTTGTAAGAGTCAGAAAAGTTTTAGTGAATAAACAGCAACACCCAGCAACAACTGAGAGAATAAACTATACACTGCACTTAAATCATACTTTAAATCCTTATGCTCACTTTCATCTAAGAAGAGTGGTTATTGTCAATAGATAGTGTAAACTTTAATAATGAATTTCCCAAAAGCTTTCTAGAAAATAAACATACCTCTGAAAACATTATAAGTTAAAGAAAGCCATAATAATGTGCTACACTTTAAATCCATTCTGAAAAGATTTCAAATGAATAATAAATTTGGAACATTTTCCACACCATCAATTAAGGGAGATATGAACGGTGTCAAGTAGCTGGTTAATTTAGTTCGATTTAACCACTAGTCAGTGAAAAGGTTCATCCACCTGATTATCTGTCAAACCAAGCATTTAACCAAATGACTGATAGATTTGGTCAGAAAAGCTTATCTGATGATTTTAGTGAGCTTAGTCTTTGATTTTATTCTTTTTTTTTTTAATTTTTTTTAAATTTTATTTTATTTTTAAACTTTACATAATTGTATTAGTTTTGCCAAACATCAAAATGAATCCGCCACAGGTATACATGTGTTCCCCATCCTGAACCCTCCTCCCTCCTCCCTCCCCATACCATCCCTCTGGGTTGTCCCATTGCACTAGCCCCAAGCATCCAGTATCGTGTATCGAACCTGGACTGGCAACTCGTTTCTTACATGATATTTTACATGTTTCAATGTCATTCTCCCAAATCTTCCCACCCTCTCCCTCTCCCACAGAGTCCATAAGACTGTTCTATACATCAGTGTCTCTTTTGCTGTCTTGTACACCGGGTTATTGTTACCATCTTTCTAAATTCCATATATATAAGTTAGTATACTGTATTTATGTTTTTCCTTCTGGCTTACTTCACTCTGCATAATAGGCTCCAGTTTCATCCACCTCATTAGAACTGAAGACTCAGAGTATTATAGCCTAGAACTGGTTTGCTACAGATTTAATGTGAATAAACAAATTTAGGAATCATGAGATCACTCCAGCTAGAACTCTAGTTCAGGATGTGTTTATATACATTAGTTTACCTAAGTTAGTAGAAACAGCAAAAATTGAAGACAATCTGTATAACAGTGTGATTGAAGGACTCAAATTCCTATTGTCTCTTATGCTGTGTTACTATAAAGGTTTATTGTCCCTATGATATCAAATATCTGAATATGATGTTGAACACTATCTAATATTAGCACCTGTATGATATTTAATAGTCCCACTATCACTAATATATAGACCAGATGTATTTTGCCTATAGAAGCACACTTGTCACAGAGAATCTTGGTTTTAAGCTACTAAGATTTAGAGACTAGATTTTTTTTTTTTGATCAAGGTATAACTTAGTCTATTGTGACTTATATACATATAGAATAGCCATAGAGCATAGAGGAAAACATATTAAGTGTATTAAATTTCCAAGTCAGTAGTATGAGTTTTTCACTCTATTCTAATAAGTATATATAAATAAATAAATAAATAAATAAATATATATATATATATATATATATATATATATATATACATACACATACATACATACATACCAGCAGGAATTAGTTAAAAAACAAATAAACAAACAAAAACCTGAATTATCCACAAACTTAGTTTCTATTTAAGGAAGTTATTTCTGTCAATTTGGCTATTGTTTAAAGTATTGAAGTGAAGTGTTAGTAGCTCAGTTGTGTCCGACTCTTTGCAACCCCACAAACTGTAGCCCTCCAGGCTTCTCTGTCCACGGAATTCTCCAGGCAAGAATATTGGAGTGGGTAGTCATTCCCTTCTCCAGAGGACCTTCCTGATCCAGGGATCGAACCTGGGTCTCCTGCATTCCAGGCAGATTCTTTACTATTTGAGCTAAGGGAAATCCATTTAAAGTACTGGGCCCTCAATTTCACTGTGAATAATAATTTGCTTTATTGCTCTGGTTTGTATGGCACCCACTTTAGGAAATCTGAACTTGGAATATAGTTGTTCAGAAAACTCAGTCTTATTCCTCTTCCAAAGATAGGTAATGCTTTGATTCATGCTGCAGATAGCATGGCATTTTAATATTATTATTGTAATTACTGTTAATTTTAAGCCTAAATTCTTGGTGAATTTGTGGTTTGTGAAGTCGATCAGTCGTGTCTGACTCTTTGTGACCCCATGGACTGTAGCCCACCAGGCTCCTCCATCCATGGAATTTTCTAGGCAAGAGTACTGGAGTGGGTTCTCCAAGCCAGACTTAGCAATATGTGAACCGTGAACTTCCTGATGTTCAAGCTGGTTTTAGAAAAGGCAGAGGAACCAGAGATCAAATTGCCAACATTCTCTGGATCATGGAAAAAGCAAGAGAGTTCCAGAAAAACATCTATTTCTGCTTTATTGACTATGCCAAACCCTTTGACTGTGTGGATCACAATAAACTGTGGAAAATTCTTCAAGAGATGGGAATACCAGACCACCTGACCTGCCTCTTGAGAAATTTGTATGCAGGTCAGGAAGCAACAGTTAGAACTGGACATGGAACAACAGATTGGTTCCAAATAGGAAAAGGAGTATGTCAAGGCTGTATATTGTCACCCTGCTTATTTAACTTCTATGCAGAGTATATCATGAGAAACGCTGGACTGGAAGAAACACAAGATGGAATCAAGATTGCCGGGAGAAATATCAATAACCTCAGATATGCAGATGACACCACCCTTATGGCAGAAAGTGAAGAGGAACTCAAAAGCCTCTTGATAAAAGTGAAAATGGAGAGTGAAAAAGTTGGCTTAAAGCTCAACATTCAGAAAACGAAGATCATGGCATCCAGTCCCATCACTTCATGGGAAATAGATGGGGAAACTGTGGAAACAGTGTCAGACTTTATTTTTTGGGCTCCAAAATCACTGCAGATGGTGACTGCAGCCATTAAATTAAAAGACGCTTACTCCTTGGAAGGAAAGTTATGACCAACCTAGATAGCATATTCAAAAGCAGAGACATTACTTTGCCAACAAAGGTCCGTCTAGTCAAGGCTATGATTTTTCCTGTGGTCATGTATTGATGTGAGAGTCGGACTGTGAAGAAGGCTGAGCACCAAAGAATTGATGCCTTTGAACTGTGGTGTTGGAGAAGACTCTTGAGAGTCCTTGGACTGCAAGGAGATCCAACCAGTCCATACTGAAGGAGATCAGCCCTGGGATTTCTTTGGAAGGAATCATGCTAAAGCTGAAACTCCAGTTCTTTGGCCACCTCATGCAAAGAGTTGACTCATTGGAAAAGACTCTGATGCTGGGAGGGATTGGGGGCAAGAGGAGAAGAGGACGACAGAGGATGAGATGGCTGGATGGCATCACTGACTCGATGGATGTGAGTGTGAGTGAACTCTGGGAGTTGGTGATGGACAGGGAGGCCTGGCATGCTGCGATTCATGGGGTTGCAAAGAGTCAGACACAACTGAGCGACTGAACTGAACTGAATTATTATTTATTTTGTGGCTTCCCTGGTGGCTCAGACAGTAAAGCGTCTGCAATGCGGAGGACCGGGGTTCAATCCCTGGGTCAGGAAGATCCCCTGAAGAAGGAAATGACAACCCATTCCAGTACTCTTGCCTGGAAAATTCCATGGATGAGGAGCCTGGTAGGCTATGGTGCATAGGGTTGCAAAGAGTCGGACAGGGTTGACTGACTAACACTACTCTCATTTCTACTACAAATCAGTCTGAGTTGGCTGGGGAGATCTTTCCTTACTCCAGGACCCAGCTGTTATCTCTTGTTATCTGTGTATTATCACTTGTTACTGAAACAAACACAAACATACAGTAAGCCAATGCCATAGGTGTGTTGTGCTAAGTCTCTTCAGTCCTGTCTGACTCTCTGTGACCCCATGAACTGTAAACTGCCAGGCTCCTCTGTCCATGAGATTCTCCAGGCAAGAATATTGGAGTGGGTCTCATGCTTTTCTCCAGGGGATCTTCTGGACCCAGGAGTCACACCCACACCTCTTGTGTCTTTGGCGTTGGCACATAGGCTCTTTACTGCCAGGACCACTTGGGGAGCCCCATAGCTTGTTGCTTGTCATGTTTCATTGGCCCACTAAGTCTCATGATCTTACCTAACTTCATGATATTTGGAAACTATAATCTTTCCATGTACCTGGAAGGAGAGTGAGTAAGAATATGTGATCAGCCCTTGTGACTATCATGGCATATTAACTCAATTTTTCCATCTTTCTTCAGAGAAAGACATGTCTTGGTTTTGAAGAAGCTGCTTCGTCTTTGTTCCTTGGTAGGTTTGACATGGGGCTTCATGTCTACTGATATATCAGTGCAGTACTGACAGCTAAAAATAGGAATTGGATGTTGAATTAAGATAAGTGCTCTTTGCTTATTTTCACTGTAGGGGAATTTAAAAAATCTACTCACATTAATTTTATATAGCTTAAATTCTTAACATTTTAGTGATTTAATCTATAAAGTTGTATGTATCCCTCCCTATATCTCTCTTTCTCTCAATTTATCCATTTTTTTCCAATCTTGGATACATGAAAATTTTTATCTTTAGGTATGCATGCATGATAAACCTTATTTAATTTTTTATCAAATATGATGACTCTAAACATTAGATTGAATATGTTATAAACAGTTAGGACAAGGTACTGAACAGACTTGTTCAAAATGCCATATATGCACCCCAGTGTTCATTGCTGCACTATTTACAATAGCCAGTACATGGAAGCAACTTAAATGTCCATCAACAGAGAAATGGAAAAAGAAGATATGCTACATATGTACAATAGAAAATTTCTCAGCCATATAAAAGAAAATAAAATTGTGTTATTTGCAGAAATGTGGATGGACCTAGAGATTGTCATGCCAAGTGAAGTAAGTCAGAAAGATAAAAACAAATATATATTAACACATATATATGGAATCTAGAAAAATGACATACATGATCTTATTAGAAAAGCAGAAATAGAGACCCAGATATAGAGAACAAACATGGATACCAAGGGGGAAGGGGACTGGGGATGAAATGTAAGATGGGGATTCACATATAGAAAATACTATTTATAAAACAGGTAACTAATGAAATTCTGAAAGATGATGCTGTGAAAGTGCTGCACTCAATATGCCAGCAAATTTGGAAAACACAGCAGTGGCCACAGGACTGGAAAAGGTCAGTTTTCATTCCAATCCCAAACAAAGGCAATACCAAAGAATGCTCAAACTACCACACAATTAAACTCATCTCACATGCTAGTAAAGTAATACTCAAAATTCTCCAAGCCAGGCTTCAGCAATACGTGAACCATGAACTTCCAGATGTTCAAGCTGGTTTTAGAAAAGGCAGAGGAACCAGAGATCAAATTGCCAATATCAGCTGAATCATGGAAAAAGCAAGAGAGTTCCAGAAAAACATCTATTTCTGCTTTATTGACTATGCCAAAGCCTTCAACTGTGTGGATCACACTAAACTGTGGAAAATTCTTCAAGAAATGGGAATACCAGACCACCTGACCTGCCTCTTGAGAAACCTATATGCATATCAGGAAGCAACAGTTAGAACTGGACATGGAACAATAGACTGGTTCCAAATAGGAAAAGGAGTATGTCAACGCTATATATTCTACAGCCTTGCTGGCTGGAAGAAGCACAAGCTGGAATCAAGATTGCTGGGAGAAATATTAATAACCTCAGATATGCAGATGACACCACCCTTATGGCAGAAAGTGAAGAGGAACTCAAAAGCCTCTTGATGAAAATGAAAGAGGAGAGTGAAAAAGTTGGCTTAAAGCTTAATGTTCAGAAAATGAAGATCATGGCATCTGGGCCCATCACTTCATGGGAAATAGACGGGGAAACAGTGGAAATAGTGTCAGAATTTATTTTGGGGGGCTCCAAAATCACTGCAGATGGTGATTGAAGCCATAAAATTAAAATACACCTACTCCTTGGAAAGTTATGACCAACCTAGATAGCATATTAAAAAGCAGAGACATTACTTTGCCAACAAAAGTCCATCTAGTCAAGACTATAGTTTTTCCAGTAGTCATGTATGGGTGTGAGAGTTGGACTGTGAAGAAACCTGAGCGCCAAATTGATGCTTTTGTACTGTGGTGTTGGAAAAAACTCTTGAGAGTCCCTTGGACTGCAAGGAGATCCAACCAGTCCATTCTAAAGGAGATCAGCCCTGGGTGTTCTTTGGAAGGAATGATGCCAAAGCTGAAACTCCAGTACTTTAGCCACTTCATGCATAGAGTTGACTCATTGGAGAAGACTCTGATGCTGGAAGGGATTGGGGGCAGGAGGAAAAGGGGATGACAGAGGATGCGATGGCTGGATGGCATCACCGACTCAATGGACATGAGTTTGAGTGAACTCCGGGAGTTGGTGATGGACAGGGAGGCCTGGCGTGCTGTGATTCATGGGGTCACAAAGAGTTGGACACAACTGAGTGACTGAACTGAACTGAATGAGAACCTACCCTATAGCACAGGGAACTCCACTAGATACTCTGTGATGACCAAAATAGGAAAGAAATCCAAAAAGAGGGGATATATGTGTATATATGAACGATTCACTTTGTTACATAGAAGAAACAGCCACAGCAGTGTAAAGCAACTATACTCCAAAAAGAAGAAGAAGAAAAATACTTGTTCAAAATCTCAATCTCATTTCGATGCATACCTCTAGATTTCTCAGTCTTTCCTGGTGGCTCAGATGGTAAAGCGTCTGTCTGCAATGCAGGAGACCCGGGTTTGAGGAAATCTCAATTTTGGTAATTGAATAAAAGTCCCAGAGTTTGATCTTAAAGTGCTGACCTTGACTTTGCTCTGATAACTAATAAAGTGATTAAGTTGTTCGTGCCCATCTGGAGCATGTTGTTTACTCACTGTTTATAGGAAGCAAGCTGGCGGAGGAAATGGCAAGCTGCTCCAGTAGTCTTGCTTGGAAAATTCCATGAACAGAGGAACCTGGCGGGCTACAGCCCATGAGGTTGCAAAGAATTGACAGGACTGAGCGACTGAATACGCACACACGTAGAAAGCAAGTGCCATGGGTACTCGATTAACTGTTTGTAAATTAGACTTATTTTTTGAAGGAGTCCTTTTCTTTAACATAAAGTGCCATTCTTTTTTTCTTGAACTATCTTAATCACATACTGAACACTTGCTTAATTTCCTGAGATATGAAACCTTGACTATGGAAAATAGGGCTTATATGCTGATAGTTTATAAATGTTCTTTTTCTTTTAAATATTTTTAGAGCATAAACCACAAATGCGAAAGGTAATGAACATATTTCTGTTTACATTGCATATAATATTTACTGGGGATTTCCAGGTGGCTCAGTGGATAAAGAATCCGCCTGCAATCCAGGAGACTCAGGAGATACTAGTTCGATTCCCAGATCAAGAAAATCCGCTGGAGGAGGGCATGGCAACCCACTCCAGTATTCTTGCCTGGAGAATCCCATCAACAGAGGAGCCTGGCAGGCTACAGTCAATAGGGTCTCAAAAAGTTGGACATGACTGAAGAAACTGAGCATGCAGTCATGCATAATATTTACTAAACATAACATCATAATCAACAGCGCACCAATTAGTGTTTTGAAACAGATCTGTGAGCAATGAGACTCCTTTGTTTAAATGCTCAGCACTGTATACAAAGAAACAAAATAGTTTACAGTAACTAATTTGCTTTCTTGTACACTTTTATTGTGCTAGTCCTTATCTAGATCTTGGCCCTTTGACAAAGGACTCATCTTGAGTCACTTTTATGGAATTCTGGACATGTGAGTTTTCCAGGCAGTATTAATAGTAGCTACGCTAGAGTGTAGAAGGGAAGGTTTCAAGCACACTGTGGATGTGCTCAGATGAGCTGTGATCAGAAGGGCTAGTGGGCTGAACAAGGGCAGTGATTTTACTGGTAGATGTAGAAAACTGGTACAGGAAGGGAATGAGCCAAGTATTGAAGACAATCTTCATTTGTTACAAAATTTTATTTTAGACCAGACTTTGTCTTTGGAACAGACAATGAAAACAGGTTTTGCTTGTTTGTTTTTTAATCTTTTGTGTGTGGGTTTGTGATGATGGTGGTGGTAGTGGTGTGTTCCTATTGACCACAAGAACTCATATAACCATAAAGATGCTTTGTATTTGTGGGATTTGGGGCATATTTCCTTAAAAACAAGCTTCCCTGGTAGCTCAGACAGTAAAGAATCTGCCTGAAATGTAGGAGACCTGGGTTCGATTCCTGAGTCAGAAAGATCCCCTGGAGGAGGAAATGGCAACCCACTCTAGTATTCTTTCCTGGAAACCCCATGGACAGAGAAGCCTTGGGGTCTACAGTCCCTGGGGTCACAAAGAGTCAGACACAACTGAGCGACTAACACACTTCCTTAAAAACAGCCCTGAGCGCCCCAGACCAAACATCTGCAATTTAGGGAAGTCACCACCAGGTGGCAGGGTGAGCTTGCTAGGGATAAAATTCTAGCAAATTCCTGCCCTTTAAATGGTAGTTCATGAATTCCTCCTTAAAGTAGGTCATTACAGAGTGTCTCTAACCCTTTGCCTCTGTAAGCATTAACCAACCGTTATACCAGAAAATAGCTTGCACTGATTTGTTACTGGGTATTTAGAAGCAGTTATATTTCTAGACTGGTTATCTTTCTAATAAAATTTGTCTAGTTTTTGTCCCCATCTATTTTCTCTAGTACTTGCATTCCTAGTGTTGTCTCTAAGTCTTTAGTCACAAATTTAACATTTATTGGGCCCAGCCAAACCCCAAAAGTGTAGTGGGTTATGTTTTCTTGTTTCTTTGTGAATTAGAAAGTTTTAATCTTTTCTATATAAATTCACACAGAAAGCTTAAGTTGATACACTCATTCAAACATTTATGTAATGTCCACTGTACATCAGCAAGGCATTGCACACAGTATTAGGGGCTTACAGATAATAGGGACTTTTTCAGCCTACTGACTATTGATAGCTAGGCTCAGAATTGGAATGTCAAATAGGGGTAGGGGATCAAGGATACCTTCAAAAAATTTTCTCTGATTAGTGTATTGTTTATGTAAATGGTCAAATTACTTTGTTGGCTAATTCCTTTAATGTGTCTGATTCTTCTTGCTCTGAAAAGACACCTAATTGTTAAATCCAATCAGATTAGATCAGTCACTCAGTCGTGTCCTACTCTTTGGGACCCCATGTATCTCGGCATGCCAGGCCTCCCTGTCCATCACCAACTCCCGGAGTTCACTCAGACTCATGTCCATCAGTCAGTGATGCAATCCAGCCATCTTATCCTCTGTCGTCCCCTTTTCCTCTTGCCCCCAATCCCTCCCAGCATCAGAGTCTTTTCCAATGAGTCAACTCTTCGCATGAGGTGGCCAAAGTACTGGTGTTTCAGCTTTAGCATCATGCCTTCCAAAGAAATCCCAGGGCTGATCTCCTTCAGAATGGACTGGTTGGATCTCCTTGCAGTCCAAGGGACTCTCAAGAGTCTTCTCCAACACCACAGTTCAAAAGCATCAATTCTTTGGCACTCAGCCTTCTTCACAGTCCAACTCTCACATACATACATAACCACAGGAAAAACCATAGCCTTGACTAGACGAAACTTTGTTGGCAAAGGAATGTCTCTGCTTTTGAATATGCTATCTAGGTTGGTCATAACTTTTCTTCCAAGGAGCAAGCGTCTTTTAATTTCATGGCTGCAGTCACCATCTGCAGTGATTTTGGAGCCCAGAAAAATAAAATCTGAAAACTGTTTCCATTCTTTCCCCATCTATTTCCCATGAAGTGATGGGACTGGATGCCATGATCTTCATTTTCTGAATGTTGAGCTTTAAGCCAACTTTTTCACTCTCCACTTTCACCTTCATCAAGAGGCTTTTTAGTTCCTCTTCACTTTCTGCCATAACGGTGGTGTTATCTGCATATCTGAGATATTGATATTTCTCCCAGCAATCTTGATTCCAGCTTGTGTTTCTTCCAGTCCAGCGTTTCTCATGATGTACTCTGCATATAAGTTAAACGGGGTGACAATATACAGCCTTGACGTACTCCTTTTCCTATTTGGAACCAGTCTGTTGTTCCATGTCCAGTTCTAACTGTTGCTTCCTGACCTGCATACAAATTTCTCAAGAGGCAGATCAGGTGGTCTGGTATTCCCATCTCCTTCAAACAGCCTCTTCCAACAACACAAGAGAAGACTCTATACATGGACATCACCAGATGGCCAACACCGAAATCAGATTGATTATATTCTTTGCAGCCAAAGATGGAGAAGCCCTATACAGTCAGCAAAAACAAGACCAAGAGCTGACTGTGGCTCAGACCATGAACTTCTTATTGCCAAATTCAGACTTAAGTTGAAGAAAGTAGGGAAAACCACTAGACCATTCAGGTATGACCTAAATCAAATCCCTTATGATTATACAGTGGAAGTGAGAAATAGATTTAAAGGCCTAGATCTGATAGATAGAGTGCTTGATGAGCTATGGGATGAGGTTCATGACATTGTACAGTAGACAGGGATCAAGACCATCCCCATGGAAAAGAAATGCAAAAAAGCAAAATGGCTGTCTGGGGAGGCCTTACAAATAGCTGTGGAAAGAAGAGAAGTGAAAAGCAAAAGAGAAAAGGAAAGATATAAACATCTGAATGCAGAGTTCCAAAGAATAGCAAGAAGAGATAAGAAAGCCTTCCTCAGCAATCAATGCAAAGAAACAGAGGAAAACAACAGAATGGGAAAGACTAGAGATCTCTTCAAGAAAATCAGAAATACCAAAGGAACATTTCATGCAAAGATGGGCTCGATAAAGGACAGAAATGGTATGGACCTAACAGAAGCAGAAGATATTAAGAAGAGATGGCAAGAATACACAGAAGAACTGTACACAAAAGATCTTCATGACCCAGATGATCACGATGGTGTGATCACTGACCTAGAGCACACAACCTGGAATGTGAAGTCAAGTGGGCCTTAGAAAGCATCACTATGAACAAAGCTACTGGAGGTGATGGAATTCCAGTTGAGCTATTCCAAATCCTGAAAGATGATGCTGTGAAAGTGCTGCACTCAATATGCCAGCAAATTTGGAAAACTCAGCAGTGGTCACAGGACTGGAAAAGGTCTGTTTTCATTCTGATCCCAAAGAAAGGCAATGCCAAAGAATGCTCAAACTACCACACAATTGCACTCATCTCACACGCTAGTAAAGTAATGCTCAAAGTTCTCCAAGTCAGGGTTCAGCAATATGTGAACCGTGAATTTCCTGATGTTCAAGCTGGTTTTAGAAAAGGCAGAGGAACCAGAGATCAAATGCCAATATCCGCTGGATCATGGAAAAAGCAAGAGAGTTCCAGAAAAACATCTATTTCTGCTTTATTGACTATGCCAAAGCCTTTGACTGTGTGGATCAATTGTTAAATACAACTTTGTAAACATATAATGTCAAGTTAAATCAGGTATGGATTTTATGCTAGAGTATATGATCATCCAATTAAATGATGAAGATGTTGTAATAATGAAATTCTAGAATTAGTGTGATAGAAATAACTCAGTTTTACAATTTTTCAGGAATAACACTGGTATTTCTTGTTAATTTTACTTAAATCCATGCTTCCTGTTACAGTGTATTGCCTCTACTGTGATCTATGTCAAGAACATTAATCATGTTATTATTCCTTGCATTTATTTTACCACATTCAGGATGAGAGCATTTGGATGAGTGTCAAAGTCTTTATAGATCTTATGAGTTAATATTCAGATCATTTCAACATTAAATTCCCCTTTATTGTTGAAAATAAACAATTGAGTGAAGAACAAGGAGTACTGGAAAATCAAAGTTGTATAGACCCAAATCCATGATAAATGACAGAAATGATTGTACAATTATACTTTTTCTCTGATGCTGGAAAGCATACATAAAAATTTACTTAGGAAAGGAGGCTTAAGTGTTAGTCACTCAGCTGTGTCCGACTCTTTGGGACCCCATGGACTATAGCCTTCCAGGCAATCTGTCCATGGAATTACCCAGGAAAGAGTACTGGAGTGGGTAGCCATTGTCTTCTCCAGGGAATTTTCCCCAACCCAAGGAGTGAACTCAGGTCTTCTGCATTGCACGCAGATTCTTTACCGTCTGAAATTTACTGGGAACATGCAGAGTGTGGGTAAAATGATTAAATCAAAATAATTTCAAACATATTAAACAAAAAAACCCTCAAATTTGAGGTTGCTTAGATGTGATTCTGTGATGATGACTGTAACAAGAAGAATGTTAACAGATGGGAATGTTTTAAAATGTTAAATTGAGTTTGAACATCTCTTTATTTTTGTTCCTATCTCATAATGTCAGGAAAGTCTCAAAGTAACTAAAGGGCCATTGGGACTTCATTGCCACTATGGTGTCTGTGCCTTTTCATAGTTTAAAAGGAATGTCAGTCTTGTGTGTATGCTAAAGGACTCCAGGTGGCTCTGGCCTCAGGATAAAACTGTGAAGCATGAACAGTAAGAGGGTTCCACTTACCCCTCTCAGATCTGTCAGTTCCATCTATTGCAGGATGACAAATATCCCTCTGTCCCAGGGCAGTTGATTTAATACATTCTTACCGAGTCCAAATTGTTGTCAAGGAAAGGGTTTCATTTTCTCTTTTCATTATTTGATGAGGAGAAGTAGAGTCTATTATGAGGTGTAGTGTAAGATTCCAAAAGCACATTTTATTTATCTGAATGTTATAAATGATCTAGGATTCTTCAGCTGAACATTTCTATGACTGCTTCTGTAAGTGATCTGTTGTAAGAAAGAGGGGAAAAACAAAAAACAGGCTTCACAATATTAAGGATTTTCCTAAAATGTCCCTAGTCTTGATGTGTGCTTGGACATTTTCTTAGATTAAATAAAGAGTGTGGTGAGTGAACATCCAAGCTGTTAATTTTCCGGGCTCTGCATTGGCTAAAGATGGTAAAGCAAGATGTTGGGAAAATTTTCAACAGCTTCCGGGGATGCTGGTTTGTCCACAGCCCACTCTTTGGACTGCAACACAAATTATCTGATTTTCCCAACTACATCCTTGAATTTTGTTCAGTTTTGTTGTTGTTGTTCAGTTGCCAGGTCGTGTCGAACTCTTCACAACCCCATGGACTGCAGCACACCAGGCTTCCCTCTCTCCCACCATCTCCTGGAGTCTTCCCAAGTTCATGTCCATTGCATCGGTGATGCCATCCTACCATCTCATCTTCTGTTGAGCTCTTCTCATTCTGCCTTCAATCTTTCCCAGCGTCATGGTCTTTAGCAACGAGTCGGTTCTTCGCATCAGGTGGCCAAAGTATTGGAGCTTCAGCTTCAGCATCAGTCCTTACAATGAGTATTCAGGGTATATTTCCTTTAGGAGTGACTGGTTTGATCTATGTTAGTATATGTGTAAAAGATACTATAACCTCAGGTACTTTCCAGAATTCCATACCTTCTCTGGTTCAGCTTTGCCAACTAGATTTTTTTTTTTAATTGAATACAAGAGTATTAAAAGGAGACAGAAAGCACTGTCAATGTGATAGAATCTGCAACTCCTACTGTGTGAATGCCTTCACACAAACCCCCACTCAGACAAGGCTCTCCTCCTCTTAAACCCATGAAGACCCACAGATTTACATCTTGACTCATGAATCATTTTTTTTTCACCATGTCTTCTCTTTCCTGAAACCTTTCCCATCCCCCTCCCCATCTGCCCCTCTAGGTTGTCACAGAGCACTGGATTGAGCTCCCTGTGTCACACAGCAAATTCCCACTTACTGTCAACACTTTCTAATGCTATATGCAAGAATAAACTCAAAACAGACTAAAGATTTACATGTAAGGCCAGAAACTATAAAGCTCTCAGCAGAAAACATAGTACTCTCTTTGACAAATATCACAGCAAAATCTTTGACCCACCTCCTAGACTAATGGAAATAAAAACAAAAGTAGACAAATGGGAGTTAATTAAACAAGAAAGCTCTGCACAGCAAAGGAAACAATAAACAAGATTAAAAGACAACCCTCAGAAAGGGAGAAAATAACTGCAAATGAAACAACTGACCACGGATTAATCTCCAAAATATACAAGCAGCTTATGCAGGCAACCAGATTTTAGACTTGCCTTATCAAGGTTTATGTTTTTCCATGGTTGCCCAACATATACATATTATATTCAAATTAAGTATACACTTAATAAATGCCTGATAATCGGTTGTTTTAAGAGTACAACAGAGATTTTAAAAGAGTGGAAGGTGGTATATGTGAAGATACAACCACCATTCCTGTGGAGTGCTGCTTCTTACACTTTATCTGGTGTGAAGACAAGAGAAATCTGAAGACAGATTCACCTGCTTTTTATTTTAGAAAATGTTATATTTGATTAATTATTAAGAACTTATCATGGGCTTCCCTGTTGGCTCAGATGGTAAAGAAACCACCTGCAATGCAGGAGACCTGGGTTCGATCCCTGGGTCGGGAAGATCCCCTGGAGGAGAGCATGGCAACCCACTCCAGTATTCTTGTCTGGAGAATCCCAGTGGACACAGGAGCCTGGCAGACTCCAGTCCATGGAGTCACAAAGAGTTGGATGTGACTGAGTGCCTAAGCACACAGATTGAGAATTCATAATGCCATTATCTTAGACTTAAGAACATTCTCAAGTTAATAATACAGGTGACCCTTGCACAACACAAAGGGTTTATGGGCATATTCTTCCTTCACCCCACTCCACTAGCAGAAGTTCTGAGTAGAATTCATAGTCTGTTCTCCTTACCTTAGCTCCTCCTCATCTTTTTCCAAGTAAAAAGTGTTAGTCACTCGGTCATGTCCAACTCTTTACGACCCCATATATTATGTAGCCCACTAGGCTCCTCTGTCCTTGGAATTTTCCAAGCAAGAATCCTGGAGTTGGTAGTCATTCCCTGCTGCAGGGGATCTTCCTGATCCAGGAACAGAACCCAGGTCTCCTACACTGCAGGCAGACTATTTACCATTTGAGACACCAGAGAAGTCCCCAAGTTTACACATCCATGGATTAAAAATTCTCCCATTAAGTGGAACTGGGCAGTTCAAATCCTTGTTGTTCAAGGATCAGTTGTACATAATAGTACTTTTATCATGTATATGGTGTGTTGTTTTCACATGGTAAGCAGAAAAATTAATATATGAGCACAACTCCTCTAATTACTCAAAGCTTATTCAACTGGTGAGTCAAACATGGTTTTAAGTTTTGTCAACTGTCATATCTTCTCTTTGTACTTGTTAACATGAAATACTGGACTGTTATTTATTTTATTTGAAAGATAATTCAGAGTTTAGTTATGTATATTCACAAACCATGATACCCAAGTAGCTCAACTGAGTTTATTGGAAACTCAGGAAAGTTTGGTTGTGTTTTGTTTGGTTTTGTGTGTGTATATATGTGTGTATACTCAGTCGTGTCCGACTCTTTGTGACTCCATGAACTATAGCCTGTTAGGCTCCTCTGTCCAAGGGATTTCTCCCACAAGAATACTGGAGTGGGTTGCCATTTCCTTCTCCAGGGGATCTGCCCAGACCAGAGATTGAACCAGTTTTCTACACTGGCAGGAGGATTCTTTACCACTGAACAAATGGAGAAGCCACCAAAAAGGGAAAGTTTAAATAGTGCTAAAATATTTGAGATTTCGTTTTTATTTTATCAAGTGCATAGAGCAAGGGTCAGTAAGCTACCCTTGGGACAAGGCTGACTTGCTGTGTGTTTTTGTTAATAAAACTTCCTGGGTTCACAATCATGCCCGTTTGTTTGTGCTGTCCACGAACGCTTTCATACTACAATGACTTGAGTTGAGAAACTGGGAGCGAAGTTATGGGGCCTGCAGAGATGAATATATTGCCCAGTTGGCTCACTGCAGTAACAAGTGTGCCAAGTCATGAATTAAACGATTTATTAATTAAACTTCAGCAAAAGCTCTAGAATTTTTGACTTGTATGAATGAAATATTCAGGCTTTTAGCTGAATATAGATTGAGGATATAGATTTATCTTTATTTGGACTAGAAGACATACTAGAAAAATCAGCAAATTGCATAATAATTTCATCTAGGCTATCAGTAATATTGCTATGATACAGACACTTAACTGGAAAAACTAACCTGTACAGGGATCTCACAGCTCACAATTGCCAACCACTGGTTTACATCCTTTATCTGTACTTTTTAATTTAAGCACTCAATCAATCCTTTCAGGTATCCTCACTTTACACAAGAGGAGTCAGTGGTTAGAAAAGGTAGAGAACTTGGGAATAGTCACATAGTATCGGCAGAGCTGAATTTAAACTCAGGAAATATTTGCCCCAGAATCCACATTCTTATCTATTACACTCCATCTATGTAGCATATGTGCTCATGTAAGATTTTATTTGTTGCCATAGAGCATATTAATTTTATTATTATATATTCTCCATATTAATTTTACTTGTATATAGACCATGACTAATGCTTTAATGGCCCATGTTTAAACAAAGAGGTCCTCTCTGTACCTGTAACTATGGAAAATAGCTGCTAGAATGTGTTTCATGTTATCTGCTCATTGTTTGAAATACTGTAATCTTAGACACAAACAGAGAATAGTTAATTAAGTAAATATCCTTGAACATTGTGCTGCAGATAGTTTCAATGTATTCCTTTTGAGACAAGGGTGAAAAAAAGAAAGGGATCTTGGTTGAGAAAATGAAGTAAAAGGATACAATTAAATAAAATTATAGGTAGGACTTTATGTAATCATCTCACTGAAAATTACAGGGTTTCACCAACCTGTGTAAAGGAACCTTTTACCAGAAATGTTTTTTCAACTTCTCTTTGGTAGTATATTAACAGTTATACAGTGGTAATGTGATCCAGAATTGAAATAATCATGGTGTAAATTTAGGCTAAAAATACACATTCACTCCAGGTATTTGGTAAGTAAGGCAAAAGAAAGGTGTAAAATTTAAAGGCTTCAGACCTCCTTTTCACTTTGTGGCTTGGCTTTAGCATTTGAAATTTTTTTCCCCAGGTTACTATGAGGATTTGATCTCCTTCTTTAAGGAGTTTAGTGACTGTCACAGTCAGTATCCCATGGTGCTACTATACATTTCAAACTGAAATATTTTAAACTACTGAAATTATGAACTAATTAGGCAATTAACAGTAGGAAAGTAGATTTTAGAAGTTTTCAGGCAAAGTAGTGACTTAGAAAAGACAATCTGTGTACTTAGTCTGAGTGGATGGAAAATCAAAATAACATATATTAGTCTCTCCTTTCTCTCTAGTAATTCATCGCCCAAAACATCTCACCACCGAACACTCTTCCATAGTGTGAATATAATTGTACAATTATTTAGAGATCAAAATCTTTAAACAACAGGGAAAATAAGAAATTTTTGTATTAGAAGAGGTAACCCAGGTAGTTCCCATTGTCCTGCTTGAGTCTGTGGTTGTTCAGTCCCTAAGTTGTTTCCTACTTTTTGTGACCCCGTGGACTGCATCATGCCAGGCTCCCCATCCTTCACCACCTCCCAGAGTTTGCTCAGATTCAGGTCCATTGAGTCAATGATGGTATCCAACCATCTCATCCTCTATTGACCCCTTCTCCTCTTGCCCTAAATCTTTTCCAGCATCAAAGTCCTTTCCAATGACTTGACTCTTCACATCAGGTGACCAAAGTCTTGGAGCTTCACTTTCAGCATCCGTTCTTCCAATGAAAATTCAGGGTTGATTTCCTTTAGGATTGACTGGTTTGATCTCCTTGCTGTCTAAGGGACTCTCAGGAGTCTTCTCCAGCACCACAATTTGAAGGCATCAATTCTTCAGTGCTCAGCTTTCCTTATGGTCCAACTCTCACAACCTCATGTGACTACTGGAAAAACCATAGCTTTGACATTCTGAACTTGTTGGCAAAGTGATATCTCTGCTTTTGCACATGCTGTCAGCTTTACCCCCAAAGAGCAAACATCTTTTAATTTCATAGCTGCAGTCACTGTCCACAGTGATTTTGGAACCCAAGAAAATAAAATGTCACTGTTGCCAATTTTTCCCCATCTATTTGCCATGAAGTGGTGTGACTGGATGCCATGATCTTACTTTTTTGAATGCTGAGTTCTAAGCTAGGTTTTTCATTTGTCTCTTTCACCCTCATCAAAAGGCTCCTGGTCAGATCAAAACATATCAATATGTCCTGTATTCCCACCCATCTTCTCTCTTCATCTTTGGTATCTTCTCTTACTGAGGCATGTCCAGTCCTGAAAGACCAATTCCATTGTCTTCTCCCTTTTTCAAGAGCTTTACTACTTTGGCTGTTACCATGTTTCTGAACCATCACCCTCTCCTTTTCTAAAGGATCTTTCATATCACACACACAGAACACACAGAAGTCGCTCAGTAGTGTCTGACTCTTTGTGATCCCATGGACTGTAGCCCACCAGGCTCCTCAGTCCATGGGATTTTCCAGGCATGAATACTGGAGTGGGTTGCCTTTTCCTTCTCCAGGGGATCTTCCTGACCCAGGGATTGAACCCAGGTCTCCTGCATTGTAGGCAGATGCTTTACCATCTGAGCTACCAGGGAAGTCCTTTCATATCACAACCAACCTTATTTCCAACTTTTAAAAAAGTATGGCAAAACCAATACAACATTGTAAAGTAATTAGCCTCCAATTAAGATAAATTTAAATTAAAAAAATAAATTAAAAATCTCGATCTTCAATTACTTTTTTTTAAATTACATTAAATTTAATTTAATTTTATTTTTTAACTTTACAATATTGTATTGGTTTTGCCATATATCAACATGAATATGCCACAGATATACACATGTTCCGCATCCTGAACCCTCCTCCCTCCTCCCTCCCCGTACCCTCCCTCTAGGTCGTCCCAGTGCACCAGCCCCAAGCATCCAGTATCGTGCATCGAACCAGGACTGGCGACTCATTTCATATATGATATTATACATGTTTCAATTACTTTTTCAGTTACTCTACCATTGCTTCAGTTACTCTACCATACTCGTTTTTCTCCAGTGAAATATTGAATCATCCCATCTCTTTTTCACGCATTAAATAGGCACATAAGCACCTCCTCGAAGCCAGGGGCAGAAAGAGAAGCCAGATTACAAGGCAGGATGATTCTGAGAACTGGAAAACCATCAAGGACCAGGACTTCTTTCTGTCGGTATCTTGTTTTGTGTTGCCTTTATGTCTGTTTCTTTTCTTAGATGTGTTTAAAGTTTCCTTTCCCCCCCATAACTCAGTTGGTAAAGGATATGTCTGTAATGAGGAGCCCCAGTTCAATTTCTGGGTCATGCAGATCCACTGGAGAAGGGATAGCCTAACTACTCCAGTATTCTTGAGCTTCCCTTGTGGCTCAGCTGGTAAAGAATCCACCTGCTATGCAGGAGACCTGGGTCCAATCCCTGGGTTGGGAAGATCCCCTGGAGAAGGGAAATGCTGCCCACTCCAGTATTCTGGCCTGGAGAATTCCATGGCCTATACAGTCCATGGTGTCACAAAGAGTTAGACACAACTGAGTGACTTTCACTTTCACTTTTTTCCACTTTCTCTCTATCAAACAACAATGAGGTATAGAGAAGATTTTTGGAAATATTTTGCCTGTTAAAATAGGTAAAACTCTTGGCCTGGACTTTTTTAAGAAAACCCACCTTGTAGATCAACAATATGCCTCAAGGTTTCTGAAATAGGATCTGTGTGTTTCCTCTGAAGATGTCCCTAAGCAGAAACTGGCTAGAAAAGGACCTATGTCTTATTGCAGTTATTTATGTCTTCAAAAGACCAGCTTTTATGTACCATTTTTCAGAGATTTTTTTTCATAGATTTTCATATACAATATAATATAAGCAAGAGCCCTGAAGGCTCAGAGGAAAATATACAGTATATTTTATCGAAATGAGACATATAGTGCTGAGCTACAAAGATTTTTGTCAGCAAGATGATTGTTAGATGGAAGCATTCCACAAAAATAGACAGATCGTCCTGCACTTAATGGCTTACCTCCAAATTGACTTTGCTTATTGTTGATAAATATCCTTTAACAGATTCTCTAGCATTATGTTAAATACATAGACTCTGCATCTAGAAAACATGTGGCTTCACATTCTTACCTTGCCACTTAGTAGTTATATTATTTGGGGCAATAATAACCCTTTTATGCCTGATATTATTCATCAGTGAAAGGGAACTATATGGTAATTACTTGCATCTAGAAAAGCAGTTGTTGTTAACTATTAATATCACTTGTCACTCTATATCTGAAAATATTAATATTATGCCTTACTATTAAATCATAATGTCATCAAATAAAATCTTAGGTTAATAGACTATTTCCCTCAGAATTTTAAAGACAGTATTATATGCTTTTCCAGCATCTTTGTTGCTAACAAAAATCTGCCACAATAGTTAGCAGTAAATATGTCTTGTTTTCCTTTGGTGGGTTTAATGATTTTCATTTTCTTTTTAAAAATACATGCAATATATTATTTAATATGATGGTGAGGTAAATTACCTATATACTGTTGTCCTTTTTTGTTGTAGTAAGAAATCTTAACATGTGATCTATCCTCTTAATAATTTTTTTAGTGCAAAATATTGGTTTGTTAGTTACAGGCATTATGTTTATAGCTGATCTCTAGAAATTGTTCAGTTTTACATAAATGAAACTTTATATCCATTGAACAATTCTTGATTTCTCCCTCTTCCCAGCAACTGACAACCACCAATCTACTCTCCACTTTTATTTATTTATTTTTTTTGCCATTTTAGATTCCTCAAATAAGTGAGATCAGGAAGTATTTGCCCTTTTGTGACCGGTCTATTTTACTCTTCCTTATGTCCTCCAGGTTTACCCATGTCAAAAATGGTAGGGTTTCCTTCTTTTTTTCAGGCTTAATACTAAGATTCCATTACATGTATATAATACTTTTCCCTTATGCATTATGTGTGTCAGTGGAAATTTGGATTGTTTCCATATCTTGACTATTGTGAATAATGCTGAAATGAACATGAGAAGATATTTCTTGAAGACCCTAATATAAATTATTTGGAAATAGACCCAGAGATGAGTTTGATAAAAATGATAGTTCTATTAATTTTTCTGAAGAAATCCTATACTGTTTTTCCATGGGCTTTAACAAGGATTTGCAGTCTTCATTACATGACATTTAATAAATTGTTATAGAAGCATAATTATTTCTGTTTTCTCCCATTTCCAAAGGCTTGCTGCTACTGCTGTTAAGTCGCTTCAGTCGTGTCCGACTCTGTGCGACCCCATAGACAGCAGCCCACCAGGCTCTCCCGTCCCTGGGATTCTCCAGGCAAGAACACTGGATTGGGTTGCCATTTCCTTCTCCAATGCATGAAAGTGAAAAGTGAAAGGGAAGTCGCTCAGTCGTGTCCGACTCTTAGTGACCCAATGGACTGCAGCCTACCAGGCCCCTCGGTCCATGGGATTTTCCAGGCAAGAGTATTGGAGTGGGGTGCCATTGCCTTCTCTGTCCAAAGGCTTAGTATCAGCCAAAGGATTTGCTAAGTGCCAATTACAAACACATGAATCAGTTCAATTCAGTCGCTCAGTTGTGTCTGACTCTTTGCAACCCCATGGACTGCACCACACCAGGCTTCCCTGTCCATCACCAACTCCCAAACACATGTCCATTGATTTGATGCTGCCATCCAACCATCTTATTCTCTGTCATCCCCTTCTCCTCCTGCCTTCAATCTTTCCCAGCATCAGGGTCTTTTCCAATAAGTCAGTTCTCTGCATCAGGTGGCCAAAGTATTGGAGCTTCAGCTTCAGCATCAGTCCTTCCAATGAATATTCAGGACTGATTTCCTTTAAAATGGACTGGTTTGATCTCCTTGCAGTCCAAGAGACTCTCAAGAGTCTTCTCCAACACCACAGTTCAAAAACATCAATTCTTTGGCTCTCAGCTTTCTTTATAGTCCAATTCTCACATCCATACATGACTACTGGGAAAACTATAGATTTGACTATATGGACCTTTATCAGCAAAGTAATGTCTCTGCTTTTTAATATGCTGTCTAGGTTGATCATAGCTTTTTTCCCAAGGAGCAAGTGTCTGTTTAATTTCATGGCTGCAGTCACCATCTTCAGTGATTTTGGGGCCCCAAAAATGAAGTCTGTCACTGTTTCCCCATCTATTTGCCATGAAGTGATGGGACAGATGCCATGATCTTAGTTTTCTGAATGTTGAGTTTTAAGCCAGCTTTTTCACTCTTCGCTTTCACTTTCATCAAGAGGCTCTTTAGTTCCTCTTTGCTTTATGCCATTAGTATGGTATCATCTACATATCTGAAGTTATTGATATTTCTCCCTGCAGTCTTGATTCCAGCTTGTGGTTCATCCAGTCCAGCATTTCACATGATGTACTCTGTATATAAGTTAAATAAGCAGGGTGACAATATACAGCCTTGTTTTCTTCTATTTCTTTGCATTGATCACTTAGGAAGGCTTTCTTATCTCTCCCTGATATTCTTTGGAACTCTACATTCAGATGGATATATCTTTCCTTTTCTTCTTTGCCTTTAGCTTCTCTTCTTTTCTCAACTATTTGTAAGGCCTCCTCAGACAACCATTTTGCAGTTTTTCATTTCTTCTTCTTGGGGATGGTTTTGATCATGGCCTCCTGTACAATGTTATGAACCTCCATCAATAATTCTTCAGGCACTCTATCTATCAGATCTAATCCCTTGAATCTATTTGTTACTTCCACTGTTTAATTGTAAGGGATTTAATTTATGCCATACCTGAATGGTCTAGTGGTTTTCCCTACTTTATTCAATTTAAGTCTGAATTTTGCAATAAGGAGTTCATGATCTGAGCCACAGTCGGCTATTAGTCTTGTTTTTGCTTATTGTATACAGCTTTTCCATCATAGCCTGCAAAAAATATAATCGATATGAATGACATTATATTACAAACACATAAATGACATTATCTAAAACCTTGAGAAACTTAGCATTTTATGAGGAAGGTAAGCACCTCTGTGATTACTAGACTACACATACTTGGGGGGTGTGTGTAAGTTGCTTAGTCATGTCCAATTTTCTGCGATCCCATGGACTGTAGTCTGCCAGGCTCCTCTGTTTATGGAATTCTCCAGTCAAGAATACTGGAATGGGTTGCCGTTTCCTTCTCCACACATACTTGGTAAACTTGGAAAATAAACTCCTGGACACTGCAATAGAAAAGTACAAATATAAAAGAAGTAATGGAAAATGTTGCCTATAACAGTTAAGGAAGATCTCACTGGCTCAAATTTTTAATTTTTATTCCTTATCAAGTACTCTTCCTTTTAATATTTTGGGTAATGACACAGAAAAGACAGACCAAACACTTCTGTTGCCTACTGAAATGTGGTGGTTGTCTCCAGAAAAAAAACACATGTGTGTTTGTTTGGGTTGTGAACTAATCTAAATGCTCTTCTCATGGAGCAACTTTTTCATCTGAAAAAGGAACTGAAAAGCAAACGATGACTTTTTAGACCTGAATTCCTGACAGACGTTTCTCAAAAATGAACGAGATGAGACTATTACTCAAGGAAAGTAACTGAGAGCATTTGAGGCCAATAATAAAATTTGAACTTTCAAGCATAGTTAAAATTTTGGAAAATGTATGTTGATTACTCTCAGTTTCCAAAAGTTTAAGGACTTTCCTAGTGAGATTACCAGTGATGTTGACAAATGTGATTTTTGATATTACATGAAGAAATGTGTTAATATTTGGACAGTCAGTATAGCTGAAGGATCTGATGATTTGTAAATGATCATTGCATGGTGTTAACAGAATCTCTCAATGGGCAAAAGACCTATTTAAGGTACAAAAGCACACTATTTTAAAATCACTAATAGATTTTAATGAAGCAGAGTGCAAACAGTTAATTGATATGATTTCAGGTTTCATATTGCAACTAGTCATTGTGAATTTTGGTGTGGTAACAAAAGAAATATCCACAATTATGTGAAAGACTATTAACATTCTTTCTTGCCTATTAGATATCTATGTATTTCTTCATTTACTCTAATCAAAGCCACATATTGCAACAGACTGGTTGCCAGGCATTAAAGAGATTTTAAAAAATGCAAAATTATATTACTCTGTATTACTCTTTTGACTATTATTTTTTATTTTGTAATATATAGATTTCTTGTTATTTATGTTAATGTGTCATAGGATTTTTATTTTGAAATAAATTAATAAAAATATTTGTCTCAGTTTTAATAATTAATGCAGCAAATATTGAAACATAAATCACCAAGAGTTCTTTTTGGTCCTTAACAATTTTTTATTTATTGTATAGGATCCCTGATAATAAGAGTTAAAAATCTGTTGACTTCCATAACATTACATATAAGGTTTTGTTGCCAAGGCTGCTAGTTCCTCCATTCCTGTTATCCATGTAAACACACTGAAACTGGAAACCACCAATTACATTCAAAATATTTTTTAGAAACTGAAACAATGTGAGATTATGACTACTTTTTTTTTTTTTTGCTACCTGATAGATGGCCATTTAAATTTAAGTATTAGTATTCTGTTATACCTGTACTCTGGTTGATGTCAAATTCTATGCTTCTGTTTCAAATGTATCCATTGAAAAGTTTCAAGGACCAGCTTTATTGACTTCTGAATGACTTTAAATTGTTGATGTGATATTATATGTAAGTGATAGAAGTGACATATCAAATTCGGTAAATCTAAATATGTGATTTGGTGGCTCAAGTGGTTAAGAATCTGCCCATAATATGGGAGCCCTGGGTTTGATCCTTGGGTCAAGAAGATCCTCTGGAGAAGGAAATGGCTACCCACTCTGGTATTCTTGCCTGGAAAATCCCATGGACAGAGGACCATGGTGGTCTATGGTCTGCGATGCTCAAAGAGTAGGATACGACTGGGCAACTAACACCTTTTTTTTTTTTTTTCCAAATGCATGATTGCTAATTTAGAATAATATTTCAACATATGTTTGAAACTTAATGAATTTTTGTTTACAGCCCAACAAACCATAGGTTGGAATATATGAAACTGCAGAAAGGAAACTGTTAGGTATGAAATATATCATTTTCCCCTCTGACTCTTACTTGAGATTCTTTCAAAGGAATGACAATATATAAAGTATGTGTAATGAATCATGTTGAACATTACAATGGCAAATTCAGAAGCAAACAAAAATTATGAAATTATATGTAAATTGATCAATTGGTTCAGCATAAAAAGTACATAAATTATTGGAGGCTAGTATAGCAACATGCAGAATAATTCTTTCAATTCCCAAATATTTTGGCTAGTGAAGTGAAGAAATAAATCATTCCATATTAAAGAATATATAGTAATTTTCTGCTCTCAAGGAAAAATAACAAAAATATATATCACAAGCACAACAATAAAGTTTCCCCAGAGAGGGATCATTTTTCAGAGACTAAAACTGTAATTGATTTTTAAAAATCAACCAGGCACATGGAGAGCAAAAATGCAGAAAGAGGTGATCATGATAGATGGTTATGTATGTGCCTCCCATTAAATCTGTATTTGAAATAACCTAGATAAAGGTGGACATTTTTCTCCTTAATATTTTTTAGTTCTATATTTTCACTTTACCTCTTGTTTGTACAGCTTATAATGTGTGCGTTTAAGGGGAAGCTTTGCATCCAGGTTTCAATGTGAAAAGATTATACATTTTCTATTTTTAGCATGTTAAAAGTAGCAGCATGTCAGCTAGAATGAAAAGAAAAAGGCAGCCGTGTGTTGTATGGGTAACAGCTGTGTCAATGCCCTGCAGCAAAAAGATCACCAGGAACTTACCTGTAGCTGAACAAGTTGGTTTCTCACAAATTGAAACAAGGGAAAATGCACAGCATGGGCCACTCTGGAGTGTCTCAGCAAGAAGGTTTTACAAGGATTTGGGCTTGAGCTGGATGATCCTTGGGAGGGTTTAAGGAAGTGGGGCTTTGCTATGAATTGTATGCTGTCATGATGTGAGGCTACTGCTGTGATCGGGTATCTTAATAAACTTTATCTAGAAGAAAGAAAGACTAAACCGAAGTATATACACTACTGGTTAAAAAACAACAGCCAGTATAAGGAGATGTTTGGTACTTTTTTTCATTTGGACAACATCCATGTTTTCTTTCGTGTGTGTGTGTATTCATCATGGTCACAAAGTGGCTTTGTCTGATAATGATATCCTGTGAAATCGTTAATGTTCAAGAGGAGAACACTGATACCTAGCAGTGGATCCCAGACAGCTTGCAGGAATACCAAGACTTGGCTCATCTATCTATACATCCAACTTTTCTTAGATAACCATAGATATTCATAGATGATTTTCCAACTTAATTTAGTTTCTTTTCTTAATTTCTACCACATTAGAAAAAAATTAACTTATTAATATAATTTCTTCACCTCCCTCACACAGAGCTAAGTTTTCAGAAAGCATGAGTTTGGAATAATGAAGAGATTGTTGCATGAAAACTACTTCCAGGTTTCTGTTACACAAAGGTACTGTTGACTGGGTTCTTAATAAATTCTTGGTTAACACTGAGCAGAAGTTTTATATATATGAAGATTCTAAGAAAAATCTTCCAAGTTCTTGGAAGTGATAGAAGTTGTGGCTAGAGTTGAGAATTCAAAGGAGGAAGCAAAAGTCACAGGGGCCACTGAACTTGGCCATTCTCTAGCCCAGACTTGCTTACAAATAACTCATCACTGTGTTATCATGACTATACACTCTGTGAGGCAGACGCTTGATCTAAAAGGAAGACTTGTATCCCTAGGTAACTACCATCTCTGTAGTTGGAAACTTCAGAAAGTTATCATTAGAAGGAACAGTGATTTTTCTGCTCTTTGGAAAATAGTTTATTACTCACCCTCCATACTCTCACCCTTCAACCATGGTTGTTCCAACCATCTGTTGGAACAATGCTAACTTTCTCTTGTTCAAGTAACCAGGGCTTAAGAACATTATACTTTCTAATTTTTCTATGTATGTAACACATCTGTGCATTTTGTTCTTTCATTCATGGTACTAAGGACTTTTGATCACTCTTTAATAATAACACCCAAATCTATGTATTTGTTTATAAAAGGGTGGCTTTGTAAGTGGATCCTTCTCATAGATAGTCTACAGCAACTTTAGAATGGAGTTATTTGCTCTTGATAATAAAAAGAACTGTGAGGGACTTCCCTGATGGTCCAGAGATGAAAGCTTCACCTCCCAGTGCAGGGAGTGTGGGTTTGATCCCTTGTTGGGGAGCTAAGATCCTGCACGCCTCTGGGCAAAAAACCCAAAACATAAAACAGAAGCAATATTGTAACAAATTCATGAAAGATTTTAAGAAAAATTCACCAAAAAAACCCCAGTGAAAATCAACTTTCATAACATTTAGATTTCTAAAAGATGTATTTAAAGCAAAACTGTATGCATGAAATTAGGTTCCCCATTTGACTATATTGGACTGAATGCATTCCTCTAGAACCCAGTGCGTGTGAATGCATAGAGGGAAGGATAAACAAAAAATTCGATTAAAAATTAATGAGATCTACATTTTGTTTGCTTTTTAATTTAGCTCTTGTAATATAATTTTTGTAAAGCTTATGTTAACTTCCAACTAGAACTGAGGTCCCAATTTGAGATTCAGCGACATGAACAGAACATTCAAATGAAGTCAATACAGTATTGAAGTTTTGGATTAGTTTGAGAAGACTTGCTAATTTGGAGAATTTTTCAAACAATCACATTATGAAAGTTATAATCAAGATGTGAAATCCAAAGTCAAAGATAATCATCCTTTACTGCAGAAATGTCAAACATGAGCTGAGTGGTTTAGATGCTAACGTCTCTTCTTCCTTGGTATTTAACCTTGAATAAATCCTCTTAAACATATGTTTTAAAGTCTTCAGAGTAATTGAGCTACTCTCAGTGAGAAGCACAGTTTGTACCCTGTTGTATTCTCTGGCTGGGTGCCTGTTCAGGTATTTTCTCTCAAGTTTTGGACCAAAATGGAATCTCTGATGCTTCGATAAGTTTGGAGAGAAAAATGTGATCAGGAACATAAGGATATGGGTCAATTTGGTTAGAAGACCAAAAGCAACAGAAGCAGGCTCAATTCATTTCATGTTTGTTTGTTGCTTTTGAAATTATTCCCTATTCATTGCATTTTCCAATAGTTTTGATTCAGAAAGAAAATATAAATACTGCTTTAAAAATTTTGTTCTCTTATTTATTTTTGAAATAAAACATTATTGGAGTATAGTTGATTCACAATGCTTTGTTAGTTTCAGGTGTAAAGCAAAGTGATGCAGCTATATACATACATTTCTCATCATCTTTTTTTTAGATTATTATTTCATATGTGAAATATTGGTTTTAGATTTTCAACATGTTGAATACTCAGGAGCTCTCCATTTTTTCCCAAGAACTAAAATATGCCCAGTATTTGAAGGAGGTCTGATTATTCAGGCCAGATAAGACTAAATATATTAAATAAAAGGAAACTAAATAAAAGCTCAGGAAACAAAAAGAAAGAAATATTGACTGATTTTCTTGTTGTTCAATCATTAAGTTGTGTCTGACTCTTTGTGACTACAAGGACTATAGACTATCAGGGTCCTCTGTCCTCCTATCTCTTAAAGTTTGCACAAATTCATACCCAAAGAGTTGGTGATGCTATCCAACCATCCCATCCTCTGTCACTTCCTTTTCCTTTGGCCTTCAATCATTCCCAGTATCAGAGTCTTTTCCAATGAGTGGCCTCTTCCCATCAGGTGGCCAAAGTATGGAAGGAAGCTTCAGTTTCAGCATCAATCCTTTCAATGAATATTCAGGGTCAATTGCCTTTAGGATTCACTGCTTTGATATCCTTGCTGTACAAGAGACTCTTAAGAGTCTTCTCCACACCACAGTTTGAAAGTATAAATTCTTCGGGCCTCAGCCTTCTTTATGGTCCAACTCTCACATCCATACATGACTACTGGAAAAACCATAGCTTTGACTATACAGAGTTTTTTCTGCAAAATGATATCTCAGTCAGTGATGACTGACATTCTAGACAAAATTAATAGCATTAAGACAACAGAAAAGAATGCATGCCTGTGTTTGTCATTTGAAGGGCTGTCTAAGGCTATGGTTTTTCCAGTAGTCATGTATGGATGTGAGAGTTGGACTATAAAGAAGGCTGAGCTCCGAAGAATTGATGCTTTTGAACTGTGGTGTTGGAGAAGACTCTTGAGAGTCCTTTGGGCTGCAAGGAGATCCAACCAGTCCATCCTAAAAGAAATCAGTCCTGAATATTCATTGGAAGGACTGATGCTGAAGCTGAAGCTCCAATACTTTGGCCACCTGATGCAAAGAGCTGACTCATTTGAAAAGACCCTGATGCTGGGAAAGATTGAAGGCAGGAGGAGAAGGGGATGACAGAGGATGAGATGGTTGGATCGCATCACTGACTCAGTGGAGATGAGTTTGAGTAAACTCTGGGAGTTGGTAATGGACAGGGAGGCCTGGCGTGCTGTGGTCCATGGGGTCACAGAGTCAGACACGACTGAAAGACTGAACTGAACTGAACTGAACTAGTCATGAAAGCAACATTTTAAGGATGTTATGAATATGCATGCTTTTTTCACAGATGCATCTATTTTATCCTTTAAAATTTACATTTCGCCATTTGTAAAACACTGTAGCCAGCAGAGAAATCTATACTCTCCTGCACTAATAAATATTTGTGAAGTTGGAATGTAGCGATTAGTCAATAAGCAAATGAATACCAACATAATTCACTTGTCATCAGACTCTGGATATGAATTTCTCACAGACTGAATTGCCTGAAATTTCTCTGGTATTAGTTTTTCTTTGTGGTTTCAGAGCTCATGTATTGTCATTTTTCAGGAGCAGTATGAAGTATATTTTCTATTCAACTTTTGACCTCATTGTATTTTTCCCTTTTTTGTTAAACAAATCAATGCTTCCTTGGATGTAAGGGATTGATTTCATGGTTCACCTACTGTCCGTGACCTATATTTCAGATGGATTGTAGTTTTACCCATTTGAAAACTGTCATGCATTTATCAGTTGAGATAAAGCAAGAAAATACATGCAGATATATTAAAGACAATAGCTTTCTTTCTCTTTGGAAGAAGCATTATTTTCTCATTACTCCCTGATGGGTTATTTTCTAGGCATATTTACTTCAATTTCTGGTATTGATTACAGACTTTATGAGCTGCTGACCCATATGCCTGCATGATCAACTTCATTGTCTGTTACATTCCTAGTTCTCTGTATGCTTCTATATGGAGAACTATTATCTAGGAATTTCTCTGATGGATGAAGGTAACAACTATGAAGTATGTCCCAGAGACTTCAAAATTCAGATAAATTTGGCTCACTCTTTTCTCTGCCTAATATTTTACTTGCACATTTTCTAGACTACCTAGTTCCCTGTGTCTTTTAGTGTAGTTAGCTTTATACTTTTTGGGCTAAATCAATTAAATTGCAAACTCAGACTCAGGGGTCAAATGTTGTTTATTTTTGTGTCACCTAAATTGCCCAGACAGTGACTGACATTTGGGCACTGATGCACAAATGTTGATTGGAAAAAAAATAATGATTTTTTTCTATCTAATGAAGTTTCTTTCTATGAAATGAGGTTTGTTAAAGCAAAGTGTTCTGTTATGTGCTACCTGTCTTCCATAGTATCTTGTGCATTGTGGTCAAGAAGTGAATATTAATGAGTGAAGTTGGTAAATTTTACTGTGATCTGCCTTTCTAAATGAGCAGTCATTAATTTTTGATTTTGAAAAGATCATTCCTTCAAAATATGTTTTCCTGATCTGCCATGAAATTTATTGTTGTTCAGTTGCTTAGTCTCATCCAACTCTTTGTGACCCCATCAAGCCCATGGACTACTACCACAAAAGAACACCAGGCTTCCCTATCCTTCACCATAGCCAGGAGCTTGCCCAAACAAATGTCCATTGAGTCCGTGATGTCATCCAACCATCTCATCCTGTCGTCACCTTTTCCTCCTGCCTTAAATCTTTTCCAGCATCAGGGTATTTTCTAAGGAGTCAGTTCTTTGTATCAGGTGGCCAAAGTATTGGAGCTTCAGCCTCAGCATCAGTCCTTTCCATGAATATTTAGGACTGATTTTCTCTAGGATTGACTGGTTGGACCTCCTTGCAGTTCAAGGGACTCTCAAGAGTCTTCTTCAATACCACAGTTCAAAAGCATCAATTCTTTGGCACTCAGCCTTATTTGTGGTCCAACTCTCCCATCCATACATGACTACCAGAAAAAAGCACAGTTTTAATTATACAGACCACCTTTGGCAAATTAATGTCTGTGCTTTTTAATACACTGTCTTAGTTTGTCATAGTTTCCCTTCCAAGGAGAAAGCGTCTTTTAATTGCATGGCTGCAGTCACTGTCTGCAGTGATTTTGGAGCCCCCCAAAATAAAATCTGTCACTATCTCTATTGTTTCCCCATCTATTTGCCATGAAGTGATGGGACCAGATGCCATGATCTTTGTTTGTTTTTTTTTTTTTTTTGATTGTTGAGTTTTAAGCCAGCTTTTTCATTTTCTTTTTTCACCTTCATCAAGAGACTCTTTAGTTCCTCTTTTCTTTCTGCCTAAGGGTGGTGTCATCTGCATATCTGAGGTTATTTTTGTTTTTCCCAGCAATATTGATTTCAGCTTGTGTTTCATCCAGCCTGGCATTTCACAAATGTACTCTGCATATAAGTTAAGTAAACAGGGTGAAAATATGCAAACTTGACATACTCCTTTCCCAATTTGGAACCAGTCTGTTGTCCCATGTCCGGTTCTAACTACTGCTTCTTGACATGCATACAGATTTCTCAGGAGGCAGGTAAGGTGCTCTGGTATTCCCATCTCTTGAAGAATTTTCCACAGTTTGTTGTGATCCATACAGTGAAAAGCTTTGGCGTAGTCAATAAAACAGAAATAGATGTTTTTCTGGAACTCTCTTGCTTTTTTGATGATCCAGTGGATGTTGACAATTTGATCTCTAGTTCCTCTGATTTTTTTAAATCCAGCTTGAACATCTGAAAGTTCTCAGTTCACATACTCTTGAAGCCTGGCTTGGAGAGTTTTGAGTACTACTTTGCTAGCGTGTAAGATGAGTGCAATTGTGCGGTAGTTTGAGCATTCTTTGGCACTGCCTTTCTTAGGTATTGGAATGAAAACTGACCTTTTCCAGTCCTGTGGCCACTGCTGAGTTTTCCAAATTTGCTGGCATACTGAGTGTAGTCCTTTCACAGCATCATCTTTTAGGATGTGAAATAGCTTAGCTAGAATTCCATCACCCCCACTAGCTTTCTTCATAGTGATGTTTCCTAAAGCTCACTTGACTTAGGACTCCAGGATGTCTGGCTCCAGGTGAGTGATCACACCATGGTTACCTGGGTCATTGAGAATTCATTTGTATAGCTCTTCTGTGTATTCTCACCATGTCTTCTTAATATCTGCTGCTTCTGTTAGGTCCATACTGTTTCTGTCCTTTTGTCCCTATCTTTGCATGAAATGTTTCCTTCATATCTCTAAGTTTCTGAAGAGATCTCTAGTATTTCTCTTTCTATTGTTTTCCCCTATGTATTTGCATTGATCATTTAGGAATGTTTTCTTATCTCTCCTTACTATTCTTTGCAACTTTGCATTCAAATGGGTTTATCTTTCCTTTTCTCCTTTGGCTTTCACTTCTGGTCTTTAATAAACTTGAAATTGAAGACCATGAAATCATGAGACTGTCTTTAAAGTATATAACCGCAAGATCCCTGGGTCAGGAAGGTCCCCTGGAGAAGGAAATGACAACCCTCTCCAATATTCCTGCCTGGAAAATCCTATAGACAAAGAAGACTGGCAGACTACAGTCCATGAGGTTGTAAACAATTGGATATGACTGAGCACACCTGAAGAATAATTATGCTCTATCCAGTCCAACACTTCATTGTAAATAGATGGGGAAACAATGGAAACAGTGACAGACTTTCTTTTCTTGGGCTCCAAATCACTGCAGATGATGACTGCAGACATGAAATTAAAAGTTGCTTGCTCCTTGGAAGAAAAGCTATGACAAACCTAGTGGTAGTGTTAGTTGCTCAGTGATGTCCAACTCTCTGATATCCCATAGACTGGGACCCACCAGGCTCCTCTGTCTATGGTATTCTCCAGGCAAAAATACTTGAGTGGGTTGTCATTTCCTTCTCCAAGTGTTCTTCCTGGCCTGGGGATCAAACCCAGATCTCCTGCACTGCAGGCAGTCTGAGCCACCAGGGAAGCCCATGACAAAATTAGACTGTGTTTTAAAAAGCAGAGATACTACTTTGCCAACAAAGGTCCATATAGTTAAAGTTATGGTTTTTCCATTAGTCATGTATGGATGTGAGATTTGGACCATAAAAAAGGCTGAACACCAAAGAATTGATGCTTTTGAACTGTAGTGTTGGAGAAGACTCTTGAGAGTCCCTTGGACTGCAAGGAGATCCAACCAGTCCGTTCTGAAGGAGATCAGCCCTGGGATTTCTTTGGAAGGAATGATGCTAAAGCTGAAACTCCAGTACTTTGGCCACCTCATGCGAAGAGTTGACTCATTGGAAAAGACTGTGATGCTGGGAGGGATTGGGGGCAGGAGGAGAAGGGGACGACAGAGAATGAGACGGTGGATGGCATCACTGACTCAATGGACATGAATTTGAGCAAGCTTCTGGGGATGGTGAAGGACAGGGAAGCTTGGCATGTGGAGTCTGTGATATTGCAAAGAGTTGGAGACAACAGAGGGACTGACCAACAACAGCAAGAAATGTCTATCTATTTTAGTCTCTCTAGGTTTTGGTAAATTAAATTTCTCAAGTGGTGCTAAATTAAATTAGGTGATGGAAGTTTATTAAGCAGTTAGATCACTGTCAATATAATAAGATACTGAAACATTAATTACTGAACATTGTCTTCCTCTTACAGAGAAACTAAAGATCTTTTATACCATTAATGAATATATTGGTGCCAACTGGAGATGTTCAAGTGGTAGAAATCCATTAAATCTTAATCAGCTAATATTCTTCATTGGAGCTTTCATAGGCACTAAATTGATATTTTCTTTACATTCTATTTGTTCAGTTTATCAAGAGAAGACAGTAGGGGGTCAAAAACTTGTATTTCGCTGTGTCAAGACAGTTTTGGGAGTAAAAAAGTGATATGGGTTCTGCATAAGAGGTTTTAAAGGGGATAAATGAGCTTAACCGTTAGCAAAGTGACTGCTGCTGCTGCTGCTGCTAAGTCGCTTCAGTCGTGTCTGACTCTGTGCGACCCCATAGACGGCAGCCCACCAGGCTCTGCCGTCTCTGGGATTCTCCAGGCAAGAACACTGGAGTGGGTTGCCATTTCCTTCTCCATTGTGTGAAAGTGAAAATGAAAATGAAGTCACTCAGTCGAGTCCAACTCGTAGCCACCCCATGGACTGCAGCCTACCAGGCTCCTCCATCCATGGGGTTATCTAGGCAAGAGTACTGGAGTGGCTTGCCATTGCCTTCTCCTGGCAAAGTGACTAATAAATACCAATTTAGAGGAAAGTTCCTGGAAGTGAGTGAGGACTTTATCCTGGTATGTACTTTTCTTCAAATACTGAGCATGAATTCTGATAGCTGCTGGTAGTCTTGTCTACTGAATGCCGGTATCCCAGTTCTTCTCCAGGAACTGCCCTTGGCTGAGGGAAGCTCTATTTCCCAAGTTAAATTCACTTTCTGGAGTCAGCCTGTATTCAATGACTTGATGTAGGAGTAAAAAGTCATGGTGTTCTAGCCTCATTTTGAACAGGACAAGAACCTTCCCAGCTCCAGTTTCCATAATCCAATTGAATTCTCTGCTGAAAGTTCCTCACTGTTCAATCTATCTGCACAGTCCTGAAGCACTAACTACTTTCTCCTTTATAAACCACTTGCATGCAAACTTTAGACCTAGCATCTATTTCCTGGTGTGTGTGTGCCTGTGTTTCTGTGTGTGTTAGTCAGTCAGTCGTGTCCAAATCTTTGTGACCCCATGGATGGTAGGCTGCCAGGCTCCTCTCCATGGAATTCTCCGGCAAGAATACTGGAGTAACTTGCCATTTCCTTCTCCAGACTATTTCCTGGGAATCTTATTAAGATAATTGGTGCCAGTTATTGGCATAAGAAGGTAAGTTTCCATCCCTGAGTTGGAAAGATCCTCTGGAAAAGGGAATGGCAATCCATTCTAGTATTTTTGCAGGAGAATTCCTCTGAGCCAGGTGGGCTACAGTGCATAGGGTCACAAAGAATTGAACATTCAGTTCAGTTCAGAGGCTCAGTCATGTCCGACTCTTTGTGACCCCATGAATCGCAACACTTCAGACCTCCCTGTCCATCACCAACTGCCAGAGTTTACTCAAACTCATGTCCATCGAATCGGTGATGCCATCCAGCCATCTCATCCTCTGTCGTCCCCTTCCCCTCCTGCGTCCAATCCCTCCCAGCATCAGAGTCTTTTCCAATGAGTCAACTCTTCTCATGAGGTGGCCAAAGTATTGGAGTTTCAGCTTTAGCATGAGTCCTTCCAATGAACACCCAGGACTGATCACCTTTAGAATGGACTGGTTGGATCTCCTTGCAGTCCAAGGGACTCTCAAGAGTCTTCTCCAACACCACAGTTCAAAAGCATCAATTCTTCGGCACTCAGCTTTCTTCACAGTCCATCTCTCACATCCATACATGACCACTGGAAAAACCATAGCCTTGACTAGATAGACTTTTGTTGGCAAAGTAATGTCTCTGCTTTTTAATATGCTGTCTAGGTTGGTCATAACTTTCGAACGTTACTAAACAACTATTCATTTTCACTTTCATTGGCATAAGAAGGTGAGTTTATAATGGGATTTTCAAGCTGGTTTATCCAGTGATCAGTTGGCAGTGGAAGTCTCATTCCTTGGGAATACGGAGCCCTGATGGGTGGTGGCATGTGGTTGTGGTGTGAACATTCAACTTTCACTGGTGCTGAACTGCAGTGCAATAGAAAGGTAATGTGCTGGTTGCATGATAGGTTTGGAAGATGTGGTGATTATATGAAATAGGATTGTTATTTCTGAGAATCATCAATGTATTGATGAAAGACAGCCAAAGGCTCAAGATAAATAACTCCTACATAAGAGGCAAAGAATGTATGAGGCTGTTAAGACTCCCAGAGCATTTTGATCCTTCCGTATAGAAGTTAACATTTTCTGCCTTAGGGTTTAGGTCTATTTTATTCATTATTTGACTTTGTACGTGTGGGTAGTTTTTCTCTTAAAGGCAGAAACTATGCCTGCCTTAGTCTTAATTTTTCATGCGGTCCCATGTCCAATGTAGATGATTGTGACATATTATTTGAAGTTAATATTGTCACTCTTCCCATGGCTCTAAGTCAGTTCTCTGCTTAAAAATTGTCAGTTGATGTTTTATGTATAGTTTGAGTTTTGGTTTCCTCAGCCTGGCTGTCAATACTTTCTAGAATCTGGTACCAATCTGAATTGCCGGATTTATTTCCTGCTTCATGCAATAACAACTCAGTCAAACTTAACTGTTTGGTGTTCGTTGCACATGTTTGCTCTGATTTCTTTGAATCTCATTTTGACATATCTCTTGGTCTTTCTCCCCATACACTGTAGTCAGCTGGCTCTTCCCACACTCTTCATGTCGGTCTCCCATGGAATTATTCATTTTAGAGTCTGGGTGCTCATACTGTTTGGCTCTCAACAGGTAGAAACAGACTTATGTCTGGGTAAGTTTGTTAATTGACTGTATGTTTCTAGGCATGGAGATCAGTGGTAGCATGTTATGGATCAGGTCACTGAGCTAGTGCTGTGGTAGTGAGAAGCTCAGGGTCAGGAAGATAATTCTGCCATCTTTTAAACATGAGTTTTCCTGGAAAAATATACAGTGATAACTGCACGGACAGAATTAGTATTTTGAATGAAGCTATGAGAGGCTTTTCTAAGCATTTTAGGCAGCTAAGGCTGTTGTGTCACATAAATATAATGTTGGGTTTCTCTGGTGGCTCAGATTGTAAAGAATCTGTCTGTAATGCAGGAGACCCAGGTTCAATCCTTGGGTCAGGAAGATCCTCTGGAGTAAGAAATGGCAATCCACTCCAGTATTCTTGCCTGGAGAATCCCAAGGACAGAGAAGCCTGGTGGGCTACAGTCCACTGGAGTGCAAAGAGTCAGACACTACTGAGCAACTAATACTTTACTTCATGTGTACTGAGGAGACATAGTCTATAGCTGATTAACAGGAGAAAGAAAAGAACTGAATGAGTTAGAAAGGAGCCAAATGAATTACATTTCAAAATTTCAAAGTGTGTTTTTTTCCAACCTTTAGCTACTATAATTTAATTGAGAAGTTCTTATGCAGTCAACATGAAAGGGTTACTAAGATGTAATGATAAATGTTTATTGAGTTCTTCGCAATGTACTGTCTTTCCAGTTTCTGTCCCTTGGGTCTGTATCGACTGGGCCAAGGCCTTGTACCAAGTTTTCTATATTTACTTATGCTTAGAAAATCTTGTAAATTTTGATGGGAAAGCTACTTTAACATATTCAGAATGAAAGAATTTAAAATTATGATATTAAATTTTTCATGTGAGACAGATTTCTGTAGATATAAAAATGACAGGTGTTCCATGCACATGGATTAGAAAAACCTATTCAAGCTTAATTTTGAGTTCATGAATGTTATTTGGAAGGATCCCAGAGTGAAAGAAGTAAAGTCTCATGCTGTATGAATGCAAAGAGCTAAAAAAGTGAATTTGAAAGGGGTCTACACCAATTTAACTTCAAACATCTAGGTGAAAACTAAAGAATGCTATGAATATCTAGGTAAGTCTCTCCTTTGTGATAAAATATCTGGGAACTTAGAAATACTTGGCTAATTGAACATTATAGTTTTTATCAAAGTGACTGGTATCATGGTAGGATCACAAAAGTTGAGGGATAAGAGGGTTAAAGGAAATCACCTGGTTCAGCATCATTTACTCACAAGCAGAGAAACTCAGATGATACTCCCAGCCTGTGGTAGAGCTGCAGCTAGAGTCCAAGTCCCTCAGCAGTTAAAATACCCTCAGTTGTTGCTGTGGTTTAATTGCTCAGTCATGTTCAACATTCTTGCAACCCTATGGACTCCAACCTGCCAGGTTCCTCTGTCCGTGGGATTTCCCAGGCAAGAATATTGGAGTGGGTTGCTACTTCCTTCTCCAAGGGATCTTTCCAAACCAGGGAGGAACCCACATCTCCTGCATTACAGGTGGATTCTTCTATTGCTGAGGCACTAAGGTAGCCCCAAAATACCCTCAATGTCTTCTCAAGTAAGTCTCTATTACCTAGTTTTAACTGAGTATTTTAAGTTAGTAAAATGTGTGTGCTGATATAGTAACAGGAAACCCTGAAGACTAGCTTATTGTCTCTCAGGACACATTCATGGAAATAGGGTAGAATATGAGCCAACTTCTCAAGCAATTAGAGGCAGGCCAGCATAAGGGCCTGGTGCAAACTTCTCCATCCTTTCCCCTTAACTCTCTTCCTCTTGGCCTTTGCTCTATCTGTCTCTCTCTGCACACACACTCTCTCTCTTTCTCTGCTCCTCAGAGCCATCATGCTTGAAAGTTATTCCATATGTAGCCATGGTAGCATGTGGCTATCCTAGCCCTGCAGTTCATCACACCCACATGCTTTCATTGCCGTAATGTACTCCAGTGCCACCAAGGAGTATCCCAGCAGGAATACGGCTGGCTCTGGCCGGCCAGTTGTGTACTAAATGCGTATAGGTCCAATCAGTTATGGCAAAAATGGAGGGGACATTACTGCCTATGGAATTCACCTTTGGTTAGGGAGGAAGGAGTCAAGGAAAAAATGAATGTGGACTAGGAAGCATCCCAGAAATTATCTAATAAAACCCACTTTCTTCATTCAGTAAGCATTTATGTTGGGCCTATACCATGTGACAGGTTGCAGAGGTGAATGAAAGCGTCAACATCCGTGCCAGGACATGGAAGCAATCTGAATGTCTGTCAATAGAGGAATGGATAAAGAAGGTGTGGTACATATATACAATGCGATATTACTCAGCCACAGAAAAGAATGAAATAATATCATTTGCAGGAATGTGGATGAACCTAAAAATTGTCATGCCAAGTGAAGTCAAAGAAAGACAAATAATGTATGAAATCGCTTACATGTGGAATCTAAAATAGGGTACAAATGAGCTTATTTATAAAACAGAAGCAGAATCTTGAATGTAGAAAACAAACTTACAGTGACCAGGCTGTAAGAGGGGAGGATAAATTGGGAGGTTGGTATTGACATATACACACTACTATATACAAAATAGATAACTAATAAAAACCCACTTGTATAGCCCAGGGAACTCTACTCAATACTCTGTAATGACCTATATGGGAAAAGAATCTTTAAAAAAAGAGTGGACACATGTATAAGTATAACTGATTTACTTTGGAATAACCCTGAAACAAATAAACATGGTAAATCAATTATATTCCAAAAACAATTTAAAAAATAGTCAGCATACCTGGCTTCATCTAAGTTACAGTCTGACTTCAAGAACACTGAGATAGGTGCTGAAGGGGTGCATATGTCAATAGGATGCATTCTCTGATTTCTGGAAAAATGTTTATATTTACAAGCTAGAACTCAAGTCTAGAAAACTAACAGTTGAAGAGATTCAATATTCTTTATAATTTCCCTTTTATGACGTTACTAAATCAAATCTATCCACATTTTCAAGTACCTACTGAGTAGTGTTCTAGGCACTTCATGGGAAACAGAGGAAAAATAATATAGGTCCTACCGACTAGAAGATTAAACACTGTTGGGGAAATAATTTACTCAGAGAACAACTAAAGAATTTAAATATGTGTAATTAAGTTTATGCTGGAAGCCAGAGATGCAAACTGCACTCAGAGAAAAGACAAAATGTCTCTAAGTTAGGGTCACCAAGGAAAACCATCACAGGACATGTGAACCATTGTGAATTTGAATATGACAACCATTTTATATCTTATAATTTGTGGTGTTCTCTAGTGAACCATTAAAAAATGGTATATTTTTCTATTAGTACTAATGGAAATACATTAATCATGAATAAACGTAATCTGTAAAGCCTTGGGATGAGAAATGGTGACAAACATAGCCGACATAGAATTGCAAGATTGTGTGATATTCTAGTTCAGTAAGGATTCATCTCAAAGAGATTTACTGATGGATGAAGGTGGTATACCAAAGGCAGATGATGGAGATTATTTTCACAGGTTAGTGCTGAGTTACCACTTACAGAGGAATAAGTAAATATTTTTCCATTGAGATAGTTGAAAGCAATATATGGGTATTAGGCAGTATTTGGGTAAGAATAAATAACAGCAACAGAGGAGCCTGGCCGGCTACAGTCCATAGGGTCGCAGAGTCAGACATGACTGAAGCAACTTAGCATACACATAACAAGCAAAACAACATGCTCCCTGCTAGGCCTGCCTTCGGGGAAGTTAGGGGCTACCAAGGTGGCTTAGTGGTAAAGAACTCACCTGCCAATGCAGAAGACAAAATGTGGATTCAATCCCTGATTTGGGAAGATTCAGCTGGAGAAGGAAATGGCAATCCACTCCAGTATTTTTGCCTGGGAAATCCCATGGACAGAGGAGTTTGGCAGACTACAGTCCATGGGGTTGCAAAAGAGTCAGACATGACTAAGCAACAACAACAAACACTTAAATGATCCTATGGTTCTTATGTTTCTTGATGCTCTTACTGGTCATTTATGATCTAAATTATAAGTAAAAAATACACAAAATTAGATATTATGGAACAGAAGTTGTATATTAAAATAAAAATTTATTTAACAAAAGTCTTAAGATGCCCCAGGAGTTCACTTTTCCTTACCAAGAAACATAATATAAATATATATCACATGTGATACAACATATTATTATTGTTATCTGTATCCTTTTAGAATTTGGGTTCATATTCTTCCCATTTAATAAAGCCGGTGCCATGTAACTTTAGCTATATTTCCTTGTTAAGAATTACAAAAAAATTTTTTTCCCTGGTCCTTAGTTTGTTTTCACTAAATAGCTTTGTGAGATGATTGCCTTTTAGGTAACTTTCTGGAGTTCTCAGAGTTTCCAGCAACCTACCTTGGGGACAGAAGAGGAGAAAATGCCATTACCACGACATAAGGGGACTCCTGAGGACTAGAGAGCTTAAGGCTCGTATGATCAGAAGTCTTCCAAGGAGAATGTAGTCTGGATATTGGCTGATTAACACTTGGCACACAGTCCCTAAACCCAGCATCTTGCTCTGGCTTCCCCTTCCCAAATGATGCAGCCTGAAAGTATTTTTCTGATCATTAATTACTGTTCCTGCAGTGTGACTTTTATGACTAATTATCGCCTCAAAAGTAAGTCTCAGCATTCTGTAGCGTGGTTATGTTGCTCCCTGGTAAGCCTTGGGCAGAGCTCAGGCTGTTGGGAGTATTCTGATTGACTGGAGCAGTGAATAAAGTCATTTGCCTCCCAGTGAGACCCTCTTCGATTAAATTCATCCATGGGGATTCTCACCAACACTGCACAGACAGACAAATACTCTTCTAAATTAGCTCCCTAGCCAATAATTCAGTAAAATAATAAATTATTTATAACTATTAGCTTAAAGTAACCTCTGTTGCTCTTTGCCCTTGCTGCTATGCCTTCAAAGAAATGTATTCTGTATTTAACCTGATGTGATTTAAGTCTTTTAAGAGGAAAAAATATTGAATTGTTTTCTGATTACTTTTTTTTCTTACTTTCCACCTATTTGTTTCTATTAACCCTAGAACGGCAGCTTCCCTGGTGGCTCAGATGGTAAAGAATCTGCCTGCAGTGGAGCAGACCTGGGGTTGACCCCTGGATTTGGAAAAATCTCCTGGGGAAGGAAATGGCAACCCACTCCAGTATTCTTGCCTGGAGAATTCCGTGGACAAAGGAGCCTGGCAGACTGCAGTCCAGGGGGTTGCAGAGTCGGATGTGACTGAGTGACTAAGCACCTTAGCACATGGTAGGAGAAGTTTCTTGCTTTTTTCCTTTCAGTCCATAGTCAGAATTATACAAATCCTGGCATCCCTCCTGGTTTCCCAGGTGGCTCAGTGGTAAAGAATCTGCCTGCAATGCAGAAGACTCAGGAGAGGAGGGTTGGGTGTCTGAGTATGGAAGCACCCCTGCAAAAGGAAATGGCAACCCACTCCAGTATTCTTGCCTGGAAAATCCCACGGACAGAGGAGCCTGGCGATTACACTCTGTGGGGTCTTAAAAGAGTCCAGTGAGACTCAGCAACTATACAGCAACTCTCTTCCACCTACACTTCCTACCTAGGATAACTTATCTGTGAACTTTTCTCTAACTCATTATCTGATTTCAACTCTTTCCTTTTTCTCAAGAATATAATTTTGTAGTTTTCTCATATTCTATGTGAACTGAAACACTGACCATTGTATGACATAAATGGATATTTTGAACCAACTAACAAAGTTATAACAAATGACTCTATTGCCCTGTGTTCAACACAATTAATGCAGTAGACTATGACCTTATGTTTATTTTACACATTTATTTTATTCATTTTATCTCAGCATAAATCTGAGGACTTCTATACATTTTATTCTTTAAAAAGAATTCAAATTAAGCAATTAATCAAATAGATTGTGAAAGAACTGTGAATATATTCATACGATATTTTTTTGAATACTGATGAAATTCTTTAGTGAATTTTGGCTTCAGTTGAAGGTAGCTGGAAAATTAATGCTAATTAGAAATATTTGCTTATTCTCAACATGTAATCTCATACATTCAGGTCTTAAAATGTGCAAAGACAATATAAATTATATGTATAATATGACCCAGAGGACTAAATAATATTTGTGATAAATGGCTAATATAAAAATCAGACCTACATTCTATGGTCCAGGTAAAGAAGAATTAAATCACTTTAAGAAATGGAGTATTTATTTCATTAACATGATAGACAATTGAGCAATTCTGATAAAATTTAAAAATTTAAATTTCCTTGAATAAAGCTAGGTTTCAGAAACACATTTTGACAAAGTAGGAACCAAAGGTATTGTATAAAGTAGTGAAGTGAGATGTAAAGAAAACTTCACTTTATGAAATAATATTTTACCATGTTTTGACTCTGCTTTATTAGAAGCTTCCTTTTTATTCTCTTTACTATTCTTCAGAGTAACACTTGGGCGACCCTTGAGTACATGTATTTTCAAAATTCTGTGTGATAAAATGGAAAGTACAGACTAAGCACAGTTGTTACAAAATGAAATATGATGCTTGTCTTGAATAGAAGTATTTATGCAACTGTTTGAGATTTGAGGCTACACTAGCTTCTTTTTCATGAAAAAATACTTTTATTTCAAACAATGACTGACATGGAACGTAAGATATATTTAAAATAAAGACTAACACAATAATTATTCAGACTTGGGTGTTCAAAAGGTAGTTTCTTGAAATCATCAGGAAAATGAGGTTGCCACTTCAAGGACAATAACTGACAATATTTGTTGCCAAATGATTATGCTGGACATTTCCAGTGAAAATTAGAATTTCCCCAAATTGGTATCCATCATCATGTGCTTGAGAGGTTTTTAGTCTCAAAGACTTTTCTGATGAGGTCATTGGTGATATTAACAAATGTGATGTCTTGATATTGTATAATAAAATGCATCAACATTTTGATCACCTGTATAATTCAGTGAACCAGTACATTTCAAATGACCAATAACATCCAATAATCATGGATGTTATCCATGATTTAGTACATGGGTAAATGACTCATTTGGAGCTCAGAAAAATGAATTTAATATCAGTTCAGTTCAATCGCTTAGTTGTGTCCGACTCTTTGTGACCCCATGGACTGCAGCATGCCAGGCTTCCCTGTCCATCACCAACTCCCAGAGCTTGCTCAAACTCTTGTAGTAGAGTACAAAAAGTACATTGATCAAATTCAGATTCCACATTGCAGTTAATCTGTAAAAAACCACAACTTTGTTGTAAAAGCAAGCAAAAATACCCACAATTATCTAAAAATTGTTTAAAACACTCTTCCAGGTACGTCTGAGTGGAAGCAACAGATGGAATGCACCAGCAGATATGATAACCCTGCTGTTGTCTGTTAATCCAGACTTTAAAGAGATGTGCAAACTTGCGAAATAATTTCCCCCTCTTTTTTTGAGATGGTTTTATGGTACTTTTAAATAAAGATACATTATTTACACTAAACTCAAATGTATTTTATTGTTATTTAAATTGAATTAATAAATAAATGTATTTTAATTTCTCAGTTTTTATTTCTAATATGGTAGATAATAATATAATCTATGCAAACAAAAGCCTTTTGGATTCTCAGTCTCAATATGTTTTAATTATATAGTATTCCTGAAGTTGAAAAAGTATGCTTTAGAGCAGATGGTCCAGTCAGATAAGTAGCATTTCTGGGCTGTTAGATTACTTTTAAATTAATGTTTTTGAAAACATATGAAAATTTTTGTTTCCTCAAAAATCTATTTTAAACATAATTCCCTTTTCTGTGGGGAGTGAAGTTCCAGAGAAGAAAAAAATAAGTAAATTTCTGTTTGGATCAATATAAAGTGAATTCAATTGTTTCAGGGAGCATTAAACTGTGAGCAATAAGTATTGTCTCTCTCTTTTGTATAAAATTTCTTTAAAATAGAATGATGAACTATGGTCCATGTAAGAGCTTATTTTCAAGTCTCTTTTCCTCCAGGGCCAATGGTTGCTCAATGCATTACAATGTCGATGAAGTTGCACAAATGAGCTCTTGTAAGACCTGATGTAATTGAAAACTTGCATTAAATTGTGCTGTCTTCCGAAATCATGGTAAATCAAGTTGAACATTTTTTTTTCTAAGTTAGGTGTACTACTTGGTTTCATAAAGAGGCAATTGATCAAACAGCAGTTCAGTGAAGTTTGTAAAAAATGTTAATTCTGTTACCTAAAACATAATATCTGTAGGTGCTCTCATCTGGTTATCTGGATTATCTAGTCTACTTTGTGGTCTGTAATGCAAAACTCTCCTACTCATATCTCAAGGTTCCAGTGCAGCAAGTAAGATTGGTGATTCTTAGGAGGTGTCTGTAGCCTACAGAGAGATATGATGGCTACTTTTGTAGAAATCCACAAGAGAGCAATTAGGTCAAGTTCAGCAGAGGGAAAGTATTTTTATCAGAATACGCACAAAAAATAAATCTATTTATGAATGGTGTCTGGGAGCAGTAGGCAAGAACCTTGGGGTGATCTTAGTATACAAAAGTCACTATGCAACAGAGGGTAGCTTAAATTTGTTTGCAAAAGTGTTTCTCTTAGAAATATTCCCAAATTAAATCAAGCTCTACGTATCTTGATTGAGGAGCTCATTTGTGCCATGTAGAGTCTTCCTTCCCTGACATCTATGTGTTCCCATGGACATTCCTCACTACTCTCACTCAGCACATGCAGGTAACACTTTTATTTCCGTTTGTAAAGTTCTTATTGTAAAAAACTTAACTTAAAATCTACAAATTCTGAGAAATAATTCTAAATATCTTATAAGTAAATATCAAATATAACTGTTTGCTTCTATTTTCTCTTTCTTTAAACATAAGGGTATTACATTATGCATATTATTATTTAACTTTTTTTCTTTAAAATAAATTCTGAAGCTCATTCTCTATTATTAGTAGCTTTCCACAGAGTTGAGATCAGATTTTTATTTAAGAACATCGTTTTCAGCACAATATTTGCAAATTATTCATCACTGAGATAATTTCCATAGACTTTTCATTCATTCACTTATTTTATTCATTCATTTATAAAATGCTTATGAATACTCACCATTTTCCAGTATTATATTAAAAGTTGGAAATACACTGAAGAACTAGAGGTTTTATATTGTCAGTGTGATATAGTCTAACAGGGGACCCAAAGAGATAGGCCTCTCAGTAGAGCCTGCTAAGGGTTGGATGACTATGTATTGTTTTTGTTTTAAGAAAATGGACATGAGCAGAAGAGAATTTCATTGTGTATGTGGACTATATTTCAAAGCATTTAGATGTGTCCTAATTTGATAGGCATTGTACCAAATGTTTATTTTATAACTATAGAATTTATTTTTCCAACTTTTGAAAACAGGGTACTTATTTATATCAAAAAGAGTCATAGGAAAGATTTTTCTTTTTTGTTTGAAAGGTGATGATCTGTACTAAAAGGAAGTACATGATTTTAGAAATATATGTAGACTCTAAAGCAAAATGTCCTTTAGCCATCAGAAGGAGATGTGAGATTTCAAGCAAACATATTTATCAACATGACTAACACGAATTGGATCCTGGCCAAGACACAATGTTGTTATTGAAAAAACAAAAATGACATCACATTTTTATTCATTTGACTCTTAATTTCATAATGTTTAGAGTTATATCTTTTATATAATTTTCATGGCTTTTACTTGGTTTCTTATACCCATAAAACTTAAAATGATGAAATATAATTGGATGGCATTTCCTCTGTAAGGTTTACATTGATTCTCCTTTTTAAAAAAATGATCATGTTCCCCATCCTGAACCCCCCTCCCTCTCCCAATACAATATTGTAAAGTAAAAATAAATAAATAAATAAAATAAAAATAATAAAAAAAGCAAAAAAAAAATGATCGTAACTTCTGAGAGAGTAAAGGTATAATTTTTCTAACAGCAAAACAAGGCAACTGGTGGAGATTTATCCCTTTATTAAGCATTTTCAACAGTGGAGAGAAAGTTATTACTATAAATATTATAAGACAATATCCTTTTACAAGTGGGGATTAGAAACTAGAAGTTCTCCTGATCCCCAGTGTTAGTTTGAGCTTCATTGATGAGGGGATTAAGAAACTTGAATTGCTATCTCAGTGCAAGCATTCGGTGTAGGCATTCCCAGCTACAGATTCTGACCTGCAATTTCACTTCTCTGATCAGATTTCCTCATCTTACTGAAATCTTAATGACTTCTTTTATCCTTTCTTAAAGAATCCATGTGTGTGTGCTCAGTAATGTCGGACTCTTTGCAACCCAATAGACTGTAGCCCACCAGGCTCCTCTGTTCATGGGATTTTTCCAGCAAAAATAATTGCTGGAGAAATATCAATAACCTCAGATATGCAGATGACACCACCCTTATGGCAGAAAGTGAAGAGGAACTAAAAAGCCTCTTGATGAAAGTGAAAGAGGAGAGTGAAAAAGTTGGCTTAAAGCTCAACATTCAGAAAACGAAGATCATGGCATCCGGTCCCATCACTTCATGGGAAATAGTTGGGGAAACAGTAGAAACAGTGCCAGACTTTATTTTTTGGGGCTCCAAAATCACTGCAGATGGTGACTGTAGCCATGAAATTAAAAGATGCTTACTCCTTGGAAGAAAAGTTATGACCAACTTAGATAGCATATTGAAAAGCAGAGACATTACTTTGCCAACAAAGGTCTGTCTAGTCAAGGCTATGGTTTTTCCTGTGGTCATGTATGGATGTGACAGTTGGACTGTGAAGAAGGCTGAGTGCTGAAGAATTGATGCTTTTGAACTGTGGTGTTGGAGAAGACTCTTGAGAGTCCCTTGGACTGCAAGGAGATCCAACCAGTCCATTCTGAAGTAGATCAGCCCTGGGATTTCTTTGGAAGGAATGATGCTAAAGCTGGAACTCCAGTACTTTGGCCACCTCATGCAAAGAGTTGACTCATTGGAAAAGACTCTGATGCTGGGAGGGATTGGGGGCAGGAGGAGAAGGGGATGACAGAGGATGGGATGGCTAGATGGCATCACTGACTCGATGGACATGAGTCTGAGTGAACTCCGGGAGTTGGTGATGGACAGGGAGGCCTGGCGTGCTGCGATTCATGGGGTCGGAAAGAGTCATGGGGACAGGACTGAGTGACTGAACTGAACTGAACCTGCACCTCCTGCATCTCCTGCATTGGCAGGTGGATCCTTTACCACTGAGGCAGTTGCGAAGGAAATAGCCTTTCTATATAACTTGGAAACAAGTATGCAGATAGTTGCAGTCATATGGGAATTTCAATTTAGTACTATTTTTGGAGACGGAAGTTTGCATTGGTAATGAGAAGGCGACTCAAGCACAGAGTCTTGAGTTTTCTAAAAGTCTTATATATGAGATCAATCAAGCAACATATGTTATAGTACACATGCATATAGCATTTGTTGGGTGATTTAACTTTCAGTTTCAAAAATCACTTCCTCTGGGTGGCCTTTCATGATTGTAATGTTAGTCTCAAGGCCTGCTATATTATGATAGTAATAAAACAATAAAAATACCTTTTTTTTTTTTTTTACCAAATACAAGACACCATTTTAAGAACTTTATATCTACTAATTCATTTAATTCTGACAAGTCCCATGAGATTTTTGCTATCATTATCATTAGCAAATGATGAAAAATGTGAGACTCAAAGAATGTAAACATTTTCCCAAACTCAACTGCTACAGAGAGAGAGTCGGGATTTAAACCCTAGCAGTTTCTCAAGTATTTGTCTCTCAAGTACATTTTGCTTAATTTTATAAAAACTATATACCCTGCTCTCCAGTCTCATGATTCAAGGAAACAATAATATAGATGAATTAGTGTAATTATTTTTTTGCATGAATATTGCCTAAAACTTAGAATCTTATTTGTAAATTTTTATGTACATAGGAATGTAGGATGTTTCATGGGATAACTTTTCCTTTATGCTGCTCATTGATTATAGATTTTCTATTCAAATTCTACAGTAATTTTAATTCAGTATATTGTATTTACATATTTTTAATGATAAAAATTCCTTCCTGAACAGAAGAAACAAGTTTCTATTTTAGAAAATTTTCTTCCTTGGTTAATTCATGTTTACTGTGCTGTTATTTCAAACAAAGGATAAGTTATTCAAAGTGTTAGACATTTTGCTTTCCTGAGACTTGAAATTTCACTATAATTTAAACAAAATATCTGTTTAAATTTGTCCACTCTGTCTCCCTGTCCTACATGGAGACATTCTCTTATGGTTATCTTTTGAAAATAGCACAAATGTTTTTTGAATTGTCTCTTGATGTTGATTACTTGTGCAATCTGATTAGCTAAATTTTTTTCCTGTGGGTCACAAAAATATGCATCAATTTAATAATTAAGAAGGACTTCCTAATAGAAGCTATGCCCACATGGATTATGTAGATTTGAATTTTAGGAGGATTTTATCTATGTTCATACAGGCCAAAAACCTCTCCAAGCTCAATTTATAAAGTATTGGATTGGCCTGTGTGTATTTTACTGTAGAATAAATGCTAATGGGCTTGCTAGGTGGCACAGTGGTAAAGAAATCTGCCTGCCAATGCAGGAGACTCAGGAGAAGAGATGCGAGTTTGATCCCTGAGTTGGGAAAATCCCCTGGAGGAAGAAATGGCAACCCACTCCAGTATTCTTGCGTGGAAAATCACATGGACAGAAGAGCATGGCAAGTTATAGTTCATGGGGTCTCAAAGAGTCAGACACAACTGAGGGACTGAGCGTGCGCGTGCACACACACACACACACACACACACCCTAGTTTGCTCAACAATATGGTCCTCTCATGCAAGAATCTGATTTCCTTCCCCTGGTAGGGATGGAGTGCCCCTCCAAAACCTGCAAGTCCTTGGGCTCAAATTCTTTCTCTTTGATTAATTTTGTTGTGAATCTGTTCTCACTGTACACATGCTCACTTTCTTTTTCTCCAGGTTTAGTTCTTTTCTATACTAATTATTTTGTCATACTTAGTACATTTTCTGTGTGTAAATAGGCTTAGAAGTATTTGTGACTTTGAATATACCAAGAGTTATTGCTTAAACTTTTAGACATATGCTTACCAAGTATAAGTTTACATTGGGAGAAAGGTAAACACAATATTTGAATTAATTTTATTACCTGAATGTAGAGCAGGTTACAGTGCAAAAGGAAAATATGAAGCCCTTTTTAATAAATTATTAAGAGTTCCAATGCAAAACAGGTAGATCATCCAACCAAGCACAAAGGACTTCTGAGCAGGAAGCCCTGTGTGACTGTGCAAGTCACATGTCCATGAAGCCAGCTCTGCTTGGACGTCACCAAGATGGTAGCCACCAAATGAAAAACACTTCAAGGGTGTTTGATTTTTAGGTGTGAGGTTTAACTGATGCTACACTTCCTATATATTCTGTGTTTTATGAAAAATCAATCTTCCTTTCTTCTTTTTCCTTCCTTTCTTCTTTTCAGATGATGTTTCCTGCAAGTGCCTAAGAGCTCTCAGTAAGAACGAGCTCTCACTAAAGATGAAGCAAATGAGCCAGTGTGGTACTGTAGTAGTAAAAGTCATAAAGACCGACTAAGAAAACTTAATTTTGAGTATTTTGAAGAAATATCAGGCTTAAATACTGTAAGGCAAGCACAGAGGAAAAGATAGTGAGTCAGGTATGCAGGCCGAGAAAGATTTATTATAGGAAGAAAGAAAGGGACTGACTTTAGAGAGAAACCAGTGCTCTACCTTTGAAGCCAACCCTTTTTATACCCTATCAATGGGAAATTGTGTCCCGAAGGGAGGGGCCTTAGTTTATCTTTAGCCCGCAGCTGGGGTCTTCTGATCACGTAGTCAGAGGGGTCTCACAGTCAGGTGATTGAATAGTCTTGAGAAGCTGGCACCAGCAGGGAAAAATAGGATATTGCCTTAAGGAAGAAACAGGATGCCACCAGGGTAATGTGGCCACTGTGACATCATCCCTTGTCAGGTCACCACAATGGGCCATTTTTAAACAATAAACTATGAGCCCCTTGTGGCCCCTAACGAATACAATGGTTTGGATGATCTGAATTTTCATGTATTTGTTATTCCTCATAAATATCAAAGAATCTCATGATCAAATACTGAATCCATTTATCTCAAAATTTGAGTGACTTAGGAGAAACCTAAATTCCTTCAACATTTTTAAATACCAAACTAGTTAGGATTCCCTGTCTAATATAAATTTCATCTGGCACAGAGATTACAGAGATAGATATTATAATTCTAGATTAATGTCTAATGTTAAAAGGTATGTATGCTCAGTCACATCTAACATGTAGCCCATCAGGCTCTTCTGTCAGTGGGATTTCCCAGGTTATAATACTGGAGTGGGTTGCCATCTCCTTCTCCAGGGGATCTTCCAGACACAGGAATTGAACTTGTGTCTCCTGCATCTCCGGCCTTAGCAGATGGAACCTGTACCACTGAACCACCTGGGAATAGACCCTAATGTTAAAATGACTTGTTCTGAAAACAAAAACAAAAATGTGTTTCATTATAAAGTCTGAAGGTGTCAACTAAAATATACAGTTACAACCTGAAAGTAGAGTTATTTTATCTGGTGGAGATAGATGTTTAGGACTCCGAGACCACGAGATAGCATCTTAGTACTTCTGAGAAAACTGCTTCAAGGAGGCCAGAGGGGTCAGTTCAGTCAGTCAGTTCAGTCGCTCAGTTGTGTCCCAGTCTTTGTGACCCCATGAACCGCAGCATGCCAGCCTCCCTGTCCATCACCAACTCTTGGAGTCTACCCAAACCCATGTCCATTGAGTCAGTGATGCCATCCAACCAACTCATCCTCTGTCGTCCCCTTCTCTTCCTGCCCTCAATACTTCCTAGCATCAGGGCCTTTTCCAGTGAGTCAAATCTTTGCATGAGGTGGCCAAAGTATTGGAGTTTCAGCTTCAGCATCAGTCCTTCCAATGAACACCCAGGACTGATCTCCTTTAGGATGGACTGGTTGGGTCTCCCTGCAGTCCAAGGGGGCTAGTCAGGCTGTATACAACTTTGCAACAAAGGGAGCAAGCAGTCTGAACATCAAAGATCAGATATCAAGTTAAGGAACTTGGCATTCTGTGTATGGGAAGATGCAAGCCTCTGGGCTCAGTGAATTCAATCCTTTCATAGGCACCTCAGCTGTTTGGGGCCAAATCCTGTTTCATTTTTCAACTTAAGGAATGTCAGATGGCTACTTCCCAAGAGCTCCTCAGCAATCATAGTGGAGGTTGGTGGCATCTGCTGAATTGAAGTTTAGGGAGCCCTAGCTTCCCTTGTTGGAGAAGGCAATGGCACCCCACTCCAGCACTCTTGCCTGGAAAATCCCTTGGACAGAGGAGCCTTGTAGGCTGCGGTCCATGGGGTCGCTGAGAGTCGGACACGACGGAGGGACTTCACTTTCACTTTTCACTTTCATGCATTGGAGAAGGAAATGGCAACCCACTCCAGTGTTCTTCTCTGGAGAATCCCAAGGATGGGGGAGCCTGGTGGGCTGCCGTCTATGAGGTCGCACAGAGTAGGACACAACTGACGTGACTTAGCAGCAGCATCAGCATCTTCCCTGTGTCTCAGATGGTAAAGAAACCAGCTGCAATTGCAGGAGACCCAGGTTAGATCCTTGAGCCAGGAAGATCCTCTGGAGAAGGGAATGGCAACCCACTACAGTATTCTTGCCTGGAGAATATCACGGAAAGAGCGGCCTGACAGGCTGCAGTCTGTGGGGTCGCAAAGAGTCGAACACAACTGAATGACTAACACACACACATTCAGAGGCCAGAGATTGCTGGTGGCTGTGACATTTCTTGTTTATTGATATGGTAGGAGATATTTTCATTTTATAAAGGCAAACTTTTAATTATACTAATCCAGTGTTCTTAAAGTTTGAAGCCGAGGTCAGCAGCATCAGAATCTCTCACAGTTTGGGAAAAATTCACACTCTCAGTTTCCACCCCAAATCTACTGAATGAGACATTTTGGCAGTGGGCTCCAGCAGTCTGAGCTTTGACAAGCAGGGAATACACTCTATAAAGTTGGAGAACATAACTCTAATCTATACTGCTTCTCTCCTGAGACTTTTAAATGAATATTTAATTTCTTTGATAGAATAGTCAAAGTATCATTTAAGTTAATTCACACTTCAGATATAACTTTTTTCTTTAATTAAAGGCAAATAGAAATAACCTTATATGATAATTGTCATTTAATAAGTGTCATATTAGTAGAGATAGTAAACAAAATAAATTATATTCATATTTTTTCCTGCAGTGAATTAAAAACTAGATATGTTTATTAATAGCATAAATGATTTAACTTTTTGTTTTGACTGGTTATCTTGTGCAAAGACATACCTCTTTATCAAATTACCATTCCATACTGAAATTTGCTCTTGCAAAATTCTCTCTTTTCTCTTCAAGTTGGTAAGGAAGTCCTATTACGGATTGCTTACATTTTGCTAGATGTAGAAATCTAAATTGCAATAAAGATTCAAACCAGAAATAGAAGACTGTTCTGAGAAGAAATTTGGAGCCAATGAATAGCCTTTAAAAAACTTTTTTAGTAAGTTTTATAAAGAAACATCACATACTTTTCTTTATGTGGTGGTTATAATATCAAATATTTCATATTATATATTAACTAGACTAACATAATTTTCTATGCATAGGCAAATCAAATAACATATAATTACAGAATTAAACTTCATTGACAAATTTGAGCTCAGATCTGATCAGATCAGATCAGATCAGTCAGTTGTGTCCGACTTTTTGCAACCCCATGAATTGCAGCACTCATCTTATAGTCCCAGTATTTGTAAAAATTTCCTTTGAAAGACAAGAATTTATAAACATGCATATTTAGAGCACTATATCAGATCAGATCAGATCAGTCGCTCAGTCGTGTCCAACTCTTTGCGACCCCATGAATCTCAGCACTCCAGGCCTCCCTGTCCATCACCAACTCCCAGAGTTCACTCAGACTCACGTCCTTCGAGTCAGTGATGCTATCCAGCCATCTCATCCTCTGTCGTCCCCTTCTCCTCTTGCCCCCAATCCCTCCCAGCATCAGAGTCTTTTCCAATGAGTCAACTCTTTGCATGAGGTGGCCAAAGTACTGGAGTTTCAGCTTTAGCATCATCCCTTCCAAGAAATCCCAGGGCTGCTCTCCTTCAGAATGGACTGGTTGGATCTCCTTGCAGTCCAAGGGACTCTCAAGAGTCTTCTCCAACACCAGAGTTCAAAAGCATCAATTCTTCGGTGCTCAGCCTTCTTCACAGTCCAACTGTCACATCCATACATGACCACAGAAAAAACCATAGCCTTGACTAGACGAATCTCTGTTGGCAAAGTAATGTCTCTGCTTTTGAATATGCTATCTACGTTGGTCATAACTTTCCTTCCAAGGAGTAAGCATCTTTTAATTTCATGGCTGCAGTCACCATCTGCAGTGATCTTGGAGCCCAGAAAAATAAAGTCTGACACTGTTTCCACTGTTTCCCCATCTATTTCCCATGAAGTGATGGGACCAGATGCCATGATCTTCGTTTTCTGAATGTTGAGGTTTAAGCCAACTTTTTCACTCTCCACTTTCACTTTCATCAAGAGGCTTTTGAGTTTCTCTTCACTTTCTGCCATAAGGGTGGTGTCATCTGCATATCTGAGGTTATTGATATTTCTCCCGGCAATCTTGATTCCAGCTTGTGTTTCTTCCAGTCCAGCATTTCTCATGATGCACTCCGCATATAAGTTAAATAAACAGGGTGACAATATACAGCCTTGACGAACTCCTTTTCCTATAGATAATGTTATTTATTGGGAATAATCATAATATTAATATTACATTTAATATATTGATATAATTAGCTCAGACTTCCCTGGTGGCTCAGATGGTAAAAAATCTGCCTGCAAGGCCATGGACCTTGGTTCAATTCCTGGATGGGGAAGATCTCCTGGAGAAGAGAATGGCAACTCACTCCAGTACTCTTGCCTGGGAAATCTCATGGACAGAGGAGCCTGGCGTCCACTGCATCACAAAGAATTGGACATGATTGAGAGACTAAAGCTTGCTTGCAGTTGCATATTAGCATAATATACATTAATATACGTATATAACATTTAGGCTGTAGTTATAGTATCTGGATATATTTATTATATCGCAAAAGCAACATACCCTGAAAAAATATTTTTTATCTCTCTGAAAATAATTCAATAATCTTCCGGTAATTAAATCCAATTCAGAGCCATACTTTTTTTTATAATTAAAAGGTTAAGATGTCATGTCCTTTTTTTCAATGTTGCTTTTTTGATCAAGGTAAACTTTTAAAAATAATATCAAATGACAGATTCATTGGTAATGCTTAACTATCTAGGATTCATGAAGCAAAGCTTTATTCTAAGCCTTCAGATGCAATAAGAATATCTAGGGTCTTGAAACTTAGATAGTTTGAAATAATTTCCACAAGCATTTACTGCTTTATGGCAGCTCTACAGCAGTGCCATATTAGTTCCACTGTTTACCAGTACATGCTTATCTTCTAGGTTTTTCTTTTAAAATATTTTGCTTTCTCCACATCATAGCTATTATTAATTAATTGCATAAATCTAATATCTGTATTCTGAATTTTTATTGTGTGAACAAAAACCACTAACTAAAGTAGCAGGGAGGTGTTTGAAGACTATATGCAAATAACTTTTAGGAATAATGAGGATTGTCAAGGAAACATTGCTGGAAATCTGTCAAACAAGAGGAACAATCTGGGACTTTTCCCATATTGAAATGGAAGAACTTATTCTACTTCTAATATTCAGCAATAATTTATTCATCATTGGTCACTACATAAAAAGATTGAGATGTAGACCATTAGCTTTAGGCCCAGTTGATGGGATATTAAGATGACGTTTCTGAGACATCAGTACAATATTCACTGAAGTGGGCATTGTGATGTGAAAGTCATTCAGTCGTGTTTGACTCTTGGCCACCCCATGGCCTATACAGTCCATGGAATTATCCAGGCCAGAATACTAGAGTGGATAGCCTTTCCTTTCTCTATGGGATCTTCCCAATCTAGGAATCAGACCCAGGTCTCCCACATTGCAGGCAGATTCTTGACCTGCTGAGCCACCAGGGAAGCCCACGTGGGCAATGATGTAGCTAATAAGATTGCTTTTGTTCATGCTGATAAACATTTCCAGTAAGAGCAATGCTTATACCTTTGAGGCAGAAACTCAATGGGAATGGGGCCATTGAACAAATGACTAAATCAATCCTGTTTATGCTGATGAACACATCCAACAAAATAAAAAAAAAAAACAGAAAGTACTTTATTTCTTGAATTGAGGTGCAAGCACATCTAGAAGGATCTCTATAAGTTTATTTTGAGCAAATTAAAAACTTTGGAAGAAACAACGTAATTCACTTTTTTTTTTTTTTTCAATTCAGTGGACACTAATTTAAGACCATGGCCTGTAGTTTACAAAACTTGAGTGAAGGCAGATTCTTTTGTGCCAAATAAATGAGTTAAATGATTGATTTTTCAATCTAGAGCTTTGGGTGGTAGGATGGAGTAGGAGCTATACATGTGGAGATTTTATCAACTATTGAATGTGGACCTGAGTGACTGAAGGAAAAGGAAGGAAAATGGAAAGTTAAGAAAAATATAGTTTCTATTTATAGGAAATATCTAGAATAGCAAATTCATTATATGATTGTAATCTCTAATAAGAAATACATATTTTGTCTTCCATTAGAACACAGTGCTCTTAAAATCCTTGAAAAAAGAAAGTCACTCAGCATGTCCAAGTCCTTGGAATGTCCTAAATGTGGAGAGCAATAAAACTGTACTTTGCTATGTTAATAAGATCACTTATGGACCTCACCTCAGGATGGAATCTGATCGCCAGAGCCCTATGGTTTGAGGATTGGAACTTTCAGTCCTGCACTGACCTTCCTGAGGTGAGAGAGGCTGGAGCCTGAATCAGTGGCTAATGATTTAATGAGTTATGCTTATGTAGTGAAGCTTCAATAGAAACACAAATAGCAGAATCCAGGTTGCTGAACAGGAAGACTTGGAAAAAGTGGAGCATGGAATTTTCATGGTTCTTCCCATTTACTTCACCTTGTGTATCTCTTCCAGCTAACTCTTCTTGTGTTATATTCTTTTATATTTATATAAAATATATAATAATATTTATATATAATAAAATATATATACATATTAATATTTTAGTAAGTAAAGTGTTTCTTTGAGTCTGTAAGGTGTTCTTGTTGCAGAAACCAAGCACAACACTTGGAGAGTTGAAGAACTCGGGTTTATTACGCCGGCGGGCCCAGAGGAGTTAACACTCCAAGCTCTGAGCCCCAAACAAAGGGATTACAGAGTTTTAATAGACTGTAGTGGGCAACACTAGCTATTAATAGGCTGGTTTAAGCTAAGGGATTTCATGCAGGGGAACAGCAGTCATGATGGGGAGGGGGATGCCTGACCTGGACAGGCATGATTAAGCAGGTTTGCAGGGGCTGGGTGATTGCAAAGAGCAGGACAAGGGTGAGTGAGATGAGCTCCAGTTCCTAATATTGCAAGTCCCCACTTTCTGAGACTAGGTGACCGATGTGATCTAGTCTTTGCAAGGGGCAAGCTGAGTTACAGAGGCAGAAGGAGAAGGAGGTTATGTAAAATTTTAACTTTTCCTCTTCACTCTAGCATATTAATCAAACCCAAGGGAGATGTTATGGGAGGTTTTGATTTACAGCTATTTGGCTAGTACAGGTGACATGGTGGATTTGCAAATGGAGTCTGAAATCCAAAGAGAATGTTGTTAGCATCTCTGATCTGGACCCCATAAGTCAAAGGCACAGGGGTAAGTTGCCCTGGGGACTGGTATCTGAAGTGGTGTGTGTGTGGGGATGGACAGTCTTGTACTGAACACTTAATCTGTCATGCCTGATAGGTTGCCCAGGTAGACAGCAAGAGAATTGAGCAAACTTGTAGTGTTTCCACCCGGTATCAGAGAAGAGCTTGTTACAGGTTTGGATTAGCTTATTACACTGTGAGGAGAGGAAACCCTTTCCTCACACTGGAAATTGGATCCATGAATCTAAAGAAATAGGAATTTAGATTAGAGGCTGTCAGGAGCTAGGAGTACAGGAAATGGAGAATTATTTTCTAGTGGGTGCAACTTTCTTTTCAGTGGGATAAAAATTCTTGAAATAGTGATGATGGTGGCACAAGATTGTGAGTATCATCTTCAGTGTCACTGAATTTTACACTTGAATGTATAAGGTGGCGAATTTTATGTTACAGACAGCTTTCCAGTATTAAAAAAATAAAAAATGAAGGTAGGAGAGGTAGTAAGACAAACTAGTTGCCCTATATAATTTAGCCTAGGGTCAGCTTGAGGTTCTCTCATGTTGGGGTTCTATTCTAAAATCCATGTCAGCAAATGTTGGTTGATGCCTCTTTTCTTTCTCGGCACTGACAATACACAGATTATCTTGTTCTTATATACAGAGGTCTTGTATCCATGTAGATTATTAAAGTATATGAAATAAACATAATCCTGTAATCTAGTATTTGAAATATTGCCTCAGATCTTAATGTCTACATATTATTGAATTTAATAGACAAAGAATATAAAATATTTTAAATACACTATACCAGCATAAATTATTTCTATTCTATCAACAAATCTCAACATTTCTCTGCCTTCAACAATTTATATCTTTATGTTTTCGCTATTATTAAAATATATTTTTTTATCTTATTAAGTGTTTTGGTATATCTTTTTCACAACATCTGAAGAAATCATTTGTGTGTTACACTTTGCTCAGTATTTGATTCCTGAAATACCTCAATTTCTACCTTATTTCCTGGTTATGGGTACAGATTTTGCACACCAGTGTCTGAATACATATTCACATAGATAATCATGACTGAGAAAAAATTAAATTGACATGTTATCTATATATGAAAACTGAAATGAAGATTTGAAGCCACTGTCTGAATAATTCACCATACACTTTCACCAAAATATTGTAGATGTGTGATTTTTAAAGTGAAAATTTGTATGAGTCTTAGGTTATGTTCATTATTTTTATTGTCCAGGAAGCCACTACATTCTTGAAACATTTATATATGATATATTCCAAATTAGTCAATAGCCTGAAACTTTGAGGTATTTTGATTTTTTTGTGTCATGATTAGAAACAAGAAATAATACAGTATGCACATATTTCCTTGCCCTCAATACACTACATAACATCTTTCATGTAATTTAGTTATGGTTCCAAATTTAATTCCATATACATTTACAGAAAAAAATATATATGACAACCTCTGTAAAGTATTCCAGTAATTAGAAGCATCATTTTTTTACCATGTTTTGAAGAATTGGATTATAACAATTCAATTCTGTTTACTTTTTGAGGTGTGAATTCTTTAGGACTCATCTAAGTTGTAAAGAGGAACTGATTTTTTTTTTTTTTTTTAAGTTGCTCAGTTGTGTCTGGCTCTTTGCAACCCCATGGATTCCATGGAATTCTCCAGCCCAGAATACTGGAGTGGATAGCCTTTCCTTTCTCCAGGGGATCTTCCCAACCCAGGGATCAAACCCAGGTCTCCCACATTGTGGGCAGATTCTTTCCCAACTGAGCCACAAGGAAAGAAGAGGAATTGATAGTTAGAATTTATTAATTGTCCAGATGATTCAACCTTTTGAATACTGTAAAAAATACATTAGTATTTCTCCCTTCATTCCTCTCTCCCTCACTTTTTCCATCCCTCCTTCCTTCCCTTCTTCCTTCCTTCTTTCTGCCTTTTAATAAGAACTAGTTTATAACTTAACCTGGAGAAAAACTTGAGAATTATTGAAAAATGATGGGAAGAGTTTTGAGAACCAATAAAGTAGACTAAATTACAAAGTTACAGCTTGAGAATAGTTTGTAAGCCTTTCTCATTTCTTAAAATTGCAGTTTTGAGATATGAGAATTTTAGACTTTATTTCTGACTCTTAAGTCTCAGTTTAGAAATGTCTTAATACCGTTGAGGCTATCAGTGTAGATTATGTTGATGATGATTCAGTGATGTGCAGACCTGGTGATTGTAACCTAAATTGAAATCACAATCTCATTTTTGAAAAGAAGCATTAAATATAGGTTAATATGTTGTACTCATTAACTATCCTCACCTCAGAGTAATTTTCTAGGCTTCTGAGCAAACCAATCATGAAAATAATTATAGATTGCTGGTTAGTGCAGGCTTAGGATCAACTGACTGAGCTTCGGAAAGATAAAAGAGGTTTTTCCACTTTTAAAAACAATGTCATGGTTATATGTAGAGACTTGAAGCTTCCAGTAGAAACTTACAAAAACACCAAGTAGTATTTGCTATATTTATGCAACAAAATAAATATAACCTTTGCTGAAATAACTAGACCTTTCTTTCCCCAGAAAGAATGGGCAGCCATTTCATCCTGTGGCAGGTCTTCCTGACCCAGGGATTGAACCCCTATCCTTTTGAGTCTCCTGCATTGGCAGGTGGATTCTTTCCACTGCAGTACCTGGGAAGCCCTTCTTGATCAAATGGCAGGTGCTACACGGGCCAGTGCTGGAGTGTCATGAGATGAAGATGTTGCTGGGACATACAGGGCACCTTATACTGCATCACGCAATAGTGTCCAATTTCCTTATTAGATTTTGGGGGAAACTAACAACAACAACAAAAACTTTCCCATAAAAATTTATGTTGGCAGTCTTCTTAAAATCAAATAGTTGCTTTTTATGGCATAGTGGTTAATTCTGTTAAAATAAATTGCTACATTCTTTGAGGACTTAGCCCTGTTCTGAGGACTTAGCTCTCTCTCTCTCTTCTTAGCTCTCACAGTACAGGATATAGTTATAGAAATGAAAGTGATCAGGTCACATAGGTACCATCCACAAGATATATTGTGAAATTATTTGTGGAAATAAATCTTGATCCATGATTTTTAGTGAATTGCCTTCTACTATTTAAATGAAAGATTAAAAATAAATTGCTCATAGAATTTGTATTCTAGAAAGTTAGCTATTAAAGTATTTAAATAAAAATAATATTAATGCTATCATCAAGTACATAAGTGATATAGTACTTTATATGTTTGGTTGACTTTATTAATGTAATCATATCTTTTTATAATTTCATTTCCTTTAGCTTACAGTTATACGAAATATGCTGTAGAAATTATTCATGCATTTACAAAAATGGAAGCATCCTTATAAATGTGGTATAGTTCTCACAAAGCTTAAGACACAGTAAGCAAATATTTACCTAAATTTAGTACTGTCCAATTTTAAAATTGATAATAAAAAATGATATACCTTTGCAATTACCCAAACAAAATTATCAACAGAAATTTCCATTCTTTGTTTGAAAAAAAAATGTTTTTCGCTTGGTTTAAAGTTTTTAAATATTATATGTAAAAATAAATGGTATTTTCTGTTTACTTTTTATGCTAATATATTCCAAGACCTCAATATGGCTTAATTTTTTCTCTAAGCAAAAAGAAGACAGTAAGTGCAAAATACTGCATTTAAAGGCAAACATCTGATTGAATAGAACCGGACATGAAACAACAAACTGATTCCAAATAGGGAAAGGAGTATATATCAAGGTTGTATATTGTCACCCTGCTTATTTAACTTACATGAAGAGTATATCATGCGAAATGCCAGGCTGGATGAAGCACAAGCTGGAATCAAGATTGCGGGGAGAAATATCAATAACCTAAGGTATGAAGATGACACGATCCTTATGGCAGAAAATGAAGAAGTACAGAGCTCTTGACGAAAGTGAAAGAGGAGAGAGAGCAAAAAAGTTGGTTTAAAACTCAACATTCTAAAAGCTAAGATCACGGCATCTGGTCCCATCACTTCGTGGCAAATAGATGGGAAAACAATGGAAATAGTGAGAGACTTTATTATTTTGGGTTCCAAAATCACTGCAGATGGTGACTGTAGCCATGAAATTCAAAGACGCTTGCTCCTTGGAAGAAAAGCTATGACCAACCTAGACAGTATATTAAAAAGCAGAGACATTATTTTTTCAACAAAGACATTAATTTGCCATCTAGTCAAAGCTATGGTTTTTCCAGTAGTCTTGTATAGATGTGAGAATTGGACTATAAAGAAAGCTGAGTGCCAGAAGAATTGATGCTGTTGAATTGTGTTGCAGAAGACTTTTGAGAGTCCCTTGGAGTGTAAGGAGATCAAAACAGTCCATCCTAAAGGAAATCAGTCCTGAATATTCATTGAAAGGACTGATGCTGAAGTTAAAACTCCAATACTTTGGCCACTTGATGCAAAGAACTGACTTATTGGAAAAGACCCTGATGCTGGGAAAGATTGAAGGTGGGAGGAGAAGGGGATGACAGAGGATGAGCTGGTTGGATGGCATTACCAACTCAACGGACATGAGTTTGAGCAATCTCCAGGAGATGGTGAGGGACAGGGAACTCTGGTGTGCTGCAGTCCATGGGGTCTCAAAGAACTGGACATGACTAAGTGACTGAACTGAACTGAACAAAAGACTTGGAGAAATAATTTGCATAGATTCTTTGAATGAGGTCATTAAAACTGAAGAAGTATGGGTAGTATAATTTAGAGTTTCATTTAAGAAGTTACAACAAATATTCAGGTACTTCTTTATGTTTGATCTTCAGTCCAGTCAGTTTAGTCGCTCAGTCGTGTCTAACTCTGTGACCCCATGGACTGCAGCATGCCAGGCTTCCCTGTCTATCACCAACTCTCAGAGCTTGCTCAAACTCATGTCCATCGAGTCAGTGATGCCATCCAACCATCTCATCCTCTGTAAATTAAATTACATAAATTTATATAAATGTATAAAGTTTTATAAATTAAATTATATATGTATAAAATAAGTTTATAATTTATAAATTAAATTATATAAATTTATATAAATGATCTTATATATCTATTAATGTAAAAGTATAAGCATAATGCCTTTACAAAAATATAACACCAGTGATAGTATAAATTTATCTGTACATTTATATTGCAATTTTGCAAATTAATACTTAGAAAAGTAAAAAGTAAAATGAAAATTTGCATCATTTTGTAATCCCAGAAGCTTATATTTCAATTTACTAGCATCTCTTCAGAAATGGACTCTGAGAGTCATTCTACCATGCAATGAAAACATCATGCTGATTCTCAGTTGGTGCCTTCTTTGATTTTAATATTAATACTGTTTCCTTCAGGTGTAAAAAGAAGGTAACAGGTGTATCCCCATATAGTTGTATTTCTCAAATCTTGTAATCCTCAAAATTCCTGGGATTCTTTGAATTTCACTCTAATGGAAACAGAATTCCCCATTCCACATGGCAACAGGCCTGCTAGGACATATTAGTTCTGTGATTCAGAAATTTATCTGTAGATGCCCACAATGATGAATGTTCCATCTAATGTTCATAACTTAAGAGGGAAGGATTCTTTTATTTGTTTTACCCAAAGCCTCCATATATTCTTGAGATTCTCCCAATTATCCCAGCACATGATAGTCTCATAAATCAAATACCCAGAGTGGTCCAAGATATTCCATTTAATGTGACATGTAATCCCCCCAAGACAATGAGATGGGGTAGCTTTTGTATAGCTACTTAAAACAAGGTTTCTCATTGTCATTTCAGAGGTATGATCCTTCTAAACATTTTCAACAGTTTTTGGTTCTGATAACAAATCATCTTAGTGTTTTGCTTCTATGGCTACTTTGTAAAAGTCAATTTCAATAACCTTGGGACTAACTCTCTTTTGCCTGGCTTCCTCTAACCCAAGGGACTATAAGTAGCCCATTTGCTTCTAGCTGGCTCTCCTAAATCTTTCATTCAGCTGTGAAGGTAAGAGTCTTTATCTAGATAGGTGATTGCTGAGGTTGTAGGGGGCAGGCAGGTAATCCAGGGACACATTACATCATATGAATATTTCCACTGGGTCAAGTTTAAAAACGGCAGTTTTTTCATACCTTTATGGTTTCAATTATGATCAAACTTTCCAAGACTGCAGGGACTTGAAACATCATTAAATAGATTCCAAAGGATCTTGGTCATAAAACATGCTGCTTCTGTGATGTGAAATATTAAGATTTTCTTAATTATTCAAAAACTATTTTGTGTTGTTACTTTCTTCTGTAGCAATTACATTCAAGTCACTGAGAGATATGAACACGAAGAACAATTTCCTTAAGACTGCCATGTTGTAATGAATCATGACTACATATGCTGTAATCACCAGCTAACTGTAAGAAAATTTAATGTCTGGTGAGCTGACACTTCAGTTCTACAGTCTGACTGTTTACCGTCTGAAAGGAAGCATTTGTTCAGCCAATTATCTCCCTGGTGTCTTCTATCCCATACCTCCAAATGGCAACAGAGTTGTATTTGCACTACCAAAATGAATTTTTTCCTTTTCATGTGTCAGATATATAGCATATGAAATGAACAAGGGGGCAAATCACAGTGACACAATCTAAAGGATGAATGTTCTAATTAAATTTCAGATGTTTGTGGTACAAATCTCAAGAAGCATCTGGCATAAAATGACATATTCCAAAAATAAACGGGAGCTAACTTGCTCTCTCTTTCTCTCTCTGACTAATTAGCAAAGAAAAAGTACAGTCATTTGCTTCTGGAGAGATAAAACTAAGAGTGGAGCAAAGATTTGCATGAAACTGCATATGATTGAGAGTGACCTTTAAATGAAGAGCAATGTTGCCAGTCGGTCTAACTGCAGGCACTGCATATGAGTTGTAGGTTCTGAATGATGTTTAAAAATCACTGTATGTCTGATTTTCATTCTTTTTTGATATCCTCTCCAGATTTCAGAAATCATATTCAAGCATTAAGGTCTTGCCTTAAAAAATCCTTAGAATAGGAAAAAAATTCTCTCGTGAATCATCATGGTTTATTATTTCAAGTTATTTAACAAAAATATAAAATCATTTCTCTCAATTTATCACTTGTGAAAATTATAAATTTTATCTACCTTGACTTGTCACTGAGCAAATATACCATGTTAATTTCAAAAAAGAAAATTAAATACGTGAATATATAGGCATAAAACTAGAAATTTAAAATTAAAACTGAAATGTATGCTGTGGTCGTTTAATAGGTTGCATTCATGCTAAGTTGCTTTCGTGATGTTGGACTGTTTGCAGCCCTATGGATTGTAGCCTGCCAGGCTCCTCTGTCCATGGGATTCTTCAGGCAAGAAAACGAGTGGGTTGCCATTTCCTTCTCCAGGGGATCTTCCTGACCCAGGGATGAACCTGCTTCTGCGGCAGGCAGGTCCTTTGCCAGTGGCGCCATCCAGGAAGCGTGCACTCAAGGACTCCACGTTAAAGTAAAAACAAAAACTCAAAAAACCCAGAATTCCTAAAAAATTGAAGGTCTTCAGTTGGTTTGAATTGTCTTCAAAAAGTCAATTGTTACAGTCAAAGGACTACAGATTTCAAATCAAGAGACTGTGAAAGCCCAAGATTTAGGGTAGAAAGGCAATAATTAAGTTGCATTTCATTTAAATTGTTCAGTTAAAGACAGCTTCCCAGCTAGTGGCAAAGAGTCCACCTGCCAATATAGGAGACTTAAGAGACTTGGTGGCTTATTCTGTAAAGAATCTACCTACAATGTGGGAGACCTGGGTTCGATCCTTGGGTAGGGAATATTCCCTGGGGAGGGCATGGCTCCACTCCATTATTCTTGCCTTGGAGAATCCCATGGCCAGAGGAGCCTGGAGGGCTACAGTTCATAGGATGTCAATGAGTTGGACACAGCTGAAGCGACTTGGCATGCATGCACAAAGAACTCTTTCCATACTGAACTAGAAGCCTATAAAGTATCCTAGAACGTGGCTTGTCACTATGTCAGGATTCTCTTTCCACTAGAACTCTGCCTACTAGAAACCATACCATTGTCTGTAGTTATTTTTGGCATGAATACAGATACTGTTATTTATATACTAGTTAAAGTAGTGTTTTCTTTTTCATGATTATATGTTAAATTTGGGGGTTATATACCTAAGTATTTTCACAAGTACTATTTGACTTTTAAAGAAACCACTTCCTTGTTTTTCTCTATATTTTATAATAGGGTTCATTTTAACTATTATAGAATCATGCAAGTGGAAACATATAAAGTATTTAATTTTTTACTAAACCTAAAGGCAATGGCACCCCACTCCAGTACTCTTGCCTGGAAAATCTCATGGACAAAGGAGCCTGGTAGGCTTCAGTCCATGGGGTCGCACAGAGTCAGACAAGACTGAGCAACTTCACTTTCACTTTTCACTTTCATGCATTGAAGAAGGAAATGGCAACCCACTCCAGTGTTCTTGCCTGGAGAATCCCAGGGACAGGGGAGCCTGGTGGGCTGCCGTCTACTGGGTCGCACAGAGTCGGACACGACTGAAGTGAGTTAGTAGTAGTAAGGCTTTTACAATTCATTGGGTTGTTTTCTATAGCTTTGGTCTGTTCATAATTGTGATTACATAATATTTTATTATATAGACATTCTACAAATTTTACATTTTATTATTGTGGACATACTGTTTGGTCCTTGTTGGTCCTATGATAAAAATGATGCTCTGAACTTGCTAGTATGTTTCCTTGTGCACATTTTCATACTTTGCAACCATAAAGTATGATTGGAAAAATGTCCCACTGGTGAATACTTCACAATATAGCCATTCTACTGAACATCAGATAAACTGCGGTGGTTCCAGTTTTAGACTTTACAATTTGTTACACTTGAACATTTTTAACATTTTTTTTGTTGAGCAAATATATGCACTTCTTTTGAGTTATACACAGGAGTGATGGGACAGAGTACAGAGATCAAATGTACAGCTTATACAAGATCCGGATTCTTCTCTACTCTTGTCCCCAATTATAATCTCATTCTTTATTCATTGCAAAAATCCATTCTGTAATATTCTATAGGTCTACCTCAAAATAGGAGTCTTTGCATGTCTTTTAAATGTGAATTTTTAAAATTTTAAAATGATAAAATAAGATTTTTGACAACCAGGATGGACATCACACACACCAATGTCAAATGGATTCTTACTACACATACTTAAACTTCAGTTGTGATCCCAAATCACTTCACTCTTGTGTTAGCAAGTAAGGACTATTCTGAAGTTTTTCTGATTCATTTGCTGGTTTCTTTACAAAGTTCTTCTGATAATGGACATCTCTCTGAATTTACTAAATTAGAATGTTTTACTTACAACAACTAGTATACTATCCTTTAACCCTTCATTATAGCAATCAGTATTACCCATTTAACATTTACCTTCTGCTTTCTATTCTTGGGTCTGAATATGGGAACTTGGACTGTCCATTTGGGACTATAGCCAATAAAGACACTTTCTGATTTTATATTGATTTCTGGATTTAGTCTGTGACCTTCCACCATAACTTTGTTTACTGCCTTAACTAAAGTTTTCTGTGACTCTGAAACCTCTACTATACATCTCTTCTTATCTACATGATCTTGTTTAAAATTTATGAATCATATTTATTAGTTAGTTTGTGATATTTCTATTTTTTAGTGAAGTTCAGCTTCTTGACGGAGAAGGCAATGACACCCCACTCCAGTACTCTTGCCTGGAAAATCCCATGGACGGAGGAGCCTGGTAGGCTGCAGTCCATGGGGTCGCTAAGAGTCAGACACGACTGAGCAACTTCACTTTTACTTTTCACTTTCATGCATTGGAGAAGGAAATGGCAACCCACTCCAGTGTTCTTGCCTGGAGAATCCCAGGGACAGGGGAGTCTGGTTGGCTGCCATCTATGGGGTCGCACAGAGTCGGACACGACTGAAGCGACTTAGCAGCAGCAGCAGCAGCTTCTTGACCCAGACTTATGACAGGCTTTCTTAGGGGTGGAAATAATGAAAAGATAATAATTACTTATTATAACTTACAGAGTGGTGAAGTGACTTTTATTCCAAGTTGTTACAAATATATGCATACCTTTACAATGACTATGTAGCCCAAATGCGAAACACTATCTTTACTTGCTCTTTATATTGTGTCTTTTTCTTACAATTTTCCAAAAGAGGAGCTTTCTTTCAAGTTCTTATTTTAAAATGTGTATAGTATTTTGATCCTTTACTAACAGTGAATTTAAAAAAAAATGCATGCTTTGAATATATATATAATTTTATGGTTTAACTAATTCTAGAGAATATTGTTCTGACTTTAACAAATGCCTGATATTTTGACTTTTACCAAGAATGCATTTTGCATTAATTAATAATATAATAATAAACATTATTAAAATATTATTTTAATTCCCTCAGAGAAACAGAGTATTTTATTAGACTGTAGTATACTTGATAAAGGACAAAAATCCTATAGCATTTTTTTTTCCTGAGACACCATCATGGCAAGTAAATAGAAGAATGCCAGTGACATCTACTATTGGACATAGTAAAGTGTAAAATTCAGTAATTCTAATCTCTGATGAGTGATTGCTTTTATGATCTTAGACTTGTCATTTCTGTCTTTTTTATCTTTTATCCTCACACAGAGCTTTTCATGATTCTAATCACACTCGCCTATTTCACTGTAGCTCCACAAGATTAATTGCTAAATGTCTGCCTAGAGCTCAGGGAAAAAATATTAATAAAGAAAAGCTGCCAAAAATGTTGCACTGTCAATTTTTTTAAATATCAGAATATCTAGTAGGCTTTTCCACCCATTTTCATCTGTCAAAATCTGACTTGTCTTCTAAAGCTAGCTTAAATTTTACCCATTTGGAGTGAAGAGCTTCCCTTGTAGCTCAGCTGGTAAAGAATCTCCCCGCAATGCAGGAGACCTGGGTTTGATCCCTGGGTTGGGAAGATCCCCTGGAGAAGAGAAAGGCTACCCACTCCAGTATTCTGGCCTGGAGAATTCCTTGGAATGTATAGTCCATGGTGTCACAAAGACTTGGACATGACTGAGTGACTTTCATACTTCACACTGTCCTTGTCTTCAATCAGAATAAATCAGTCTCCTCCTCAGTACTCTCCAAAACTTTGTTGTCACTTTTGGTGCAAGCCTGCTTTTTCAGTCCTTTTGCACCATAGTCGTGCATGTGTTTATACAGAAACACTTTTTTTTTTTCTATTTAAAATATACTTCTTAAGGTCTGTTACTGAACAAATAAGAAATACCAAAACATTCTGGGCTTCCCAGGTGACACTAGTGGAAAGAACCTGCCTGCCAATGCAGGAGACATGAGACAGGGATTTGATCCCTGGGTTAGGAAGACCCCTGGAATGGGAAATGGCAACTCACTCCAGTATTTTTACCTGGAGAACCCTGTGGACCAAGGAGTCTGGTGGGCTACGACTGAAGCAACTTAGCATGCACTCATGAAACATTCTAGGTCATATTTAGAACTCCAGTTATATTTATCATTTAGTAAATCCCATAAAGTAAATAAAGGCCTCTCGTTATAGCATCAGAGATATGTCCCCTAGCTCAGTGTACACCAAAGTGACATAAGCCAGACTGAGGAAAACATCTGGGAACAGACAGCAATGAAGGTGAAAGAAGAGCAATCATTGCTTGTGACTGAGGTGACAAAGGTGGTCTCCTATAGATGTTCCCTGAGGAGTTATATTATTATACTAGCTTTATCCTTTATTTCATTACTTATCTCATAGGAATTGTGTTTAGCAAAAGTAACCAGTAGGGAAAATTAGATTTGTAAACTATTGAAATAAGCACATAAGAATGGCTATTCAAAGTCATATCTAGGACTTACTCTGTTTCCTTATTACAAAGACACTGTAAGATAGTGTTTATCCTTCCTGATGTTAACATTTACTGCCCCACCAAATCTCCATTGTAGACTTTGAATAATTTCTTTTTCTCAAAGTGAATCTTTCCCAAATCTAACACAAACCTATTACCTTTTCAGGAATCTTTCCAGATACAGTAAAACTGGGAACGTTGTATAGTGATTGGAAATATCATGTTTATTAATTATTAATATTTCCTTCATTACATTGTTAGAATAAGAAGAGTATATGTAAAGAAATTAATAAATCTCTAAAGTGCATCTTTTAAATATTCAGATTTAGCCATCAGCTTTTTTTAGTGCCATATGTATTGTTCAACATTAATGTCCTGACATTGCAATCTAACTTGAAATAATAATTTTGTTCTGCATAAGAATAAAAGGAACCCAAAATTATTCAATAGTAAGACACAGACATTGTGTTAAACACTCATAGTACTCTGACAGGAAGTTAAGAATGTTAAGAATGAATTAATGAGTAATATTTAAAAGGAAACTATAAAAATAACATTTAAATATTTTCATAAGTAATTATTGGTATACAATCTCCTTCCCCCCTGGTGAAATCCCACAAAACATTTTTCTTGTCCAATCTGTTTTGACTGATCCTCTAAGTTTATATGATCAATGGTGCTTTTATATGAAAAAAAATGCAGCATATATTTGTGGAAAGTCACTTCTTCAATATTGATAACTTTTTAAAAGAAGACAGAAACAATTTAAAAGAATCTCAATCAAGCAGGAATTATTAGCAGCTAAAGTTAGATACATTTATTGAATTCTATTAAAGTCAAATAGTATGTAATCACATATCATGAATAACTAAGAGGGGAAGTTTAAAAACTCCACAAATAGAAATTGTTATTAAATAAATGAATGTCAAAGTGAAATGTTTAGTAAGGTAAAGTGATGCTAAATTTTAATGTGGTTTTATATTTGGGAGGAGATATAGCTATTCATGATGATGATTATTTCATTTAACATTCTCCCAGTGAAATTGTCTTATTTTATTTGACAAATAATACCAAACCACCTGACCTGCCTCTTGAGAAATCTGTATGCAGGTCAGGAAGAACTGGATGTGGAACAACAGACTCGTTCAAAATAAGGAAAGGAGTGCATCAAGGCTGTATATTGTCACCCTGCTTATTTAACTTAAATGTAGAGTACATCATGAGAAACCTAGGGCTGGATGAAGCACAAACTGGAATCAAGATTGCCGGGAGAAATATCAATAACCTCAGATATGCAGATGATACCACACTTATGGCAGAAAGTGAAGAAGAACTAAAAGAGCTTCTTGATGAAAGCGAAAGAGGAGAGTGAAAAAGTTGGATTAAAACTCAACATTCAGAAAACTAAGATCATGGCATCTGGTCCCATCACTTCATGGCAAATAGATGGGAAACAGTGGAAACAGTGACAGATCTTATTTTGGGTGGGCTCCAAAAATCACTGCAGATGGTGACAGCAGCCATGAAATTAAAAGATGCTTATGACTTGAAAGTAAAGTTATGACCAAACTAGACAGTATATTAAAAAGCAGACATTACTTTTCCAACAAAGGTCCATCTAGTCAAGGCTATGGTTTTTCCAGTAGTCATGTATGGATAGGAGAGTTGGACTATAAAGAAAGCTAAGCACAGAAGAATTGATGCTTTTGAACTGTGGTGTTGGAGAAGACTCTTAAGAGTCCCTTGGACTGCAGGGAGATCCAATCAGTCCATCCTCAAGGAAATCAGTCCTGAATATTCATTGGAAGGACTGATGCTGAAGCTGAAACTCCAATACTTTGGCCACCTGATGTGAATAACTGACCTGTTGGAAAAGTCCCTGATGTTGGGAAAGACTGAAGGCAGGAGGAGAAGGGGATGACAGAGGATGAGATGGTTGGATGGCATCACTGACTCAATGGACATGAATTTGAGTAAACTCTGGGAGTCGACAATAGACAGGGAGGCTGGCGTGCTGCAGTTCATGGGGTTGCAAAGTGTCAGACATGACTGAGTGATTGAACTGAACTGATTTTGACAAAATTGTGAAGTGGTTATCCTTGGAATTCATAAAACCTTATAAAGCTTGAGTTCTGGGTGACTTAGTTTATACTTACTCAAATAAAGCAAATTGAAATCTTATTCTTATTCACATAACTAAACAAAAATTCTATAATCAGTACATTTAATATTTTATTTGTTCCATCCAAGTTCAATGTTTTGTTAGCTTTATGCAATATTCTATCTTACCTTCAGCAGATTCATAGTCTTGTTTTTTCCTTCCCCCCATGATATCATACCAGTGAGTATTTTTTCCTTTTCTTTTGATTCCAAAGTTATAAGACATTAAAAGTAAGTTTAGCTTACTGGGTTTATATTTAGCATAAAAAATAAATGAAGAATTAATGATTTTTCTTAGAACTCAAGGAAAATCTTACAGTTACTAGAGAATCAGTAAGGGTAACAATCTTTTACAGGTTTATTTTCGGGTTTCCAATCTGTATTTGTGAGGGCTTCCCAGGTGGCACTAGTGGTAAAGAACCCAGTTGCCAATTCTGGAAACATAAGGGACGTGGGTTTGATCCCGGGCTTGGGAAGATCCCCTGGAGGAACGCATGGCAACCCACTCCAGTATTCTTGCCTGGGAAATCCCATGGGTAGGGGAGCCTGGGGACTACAGTCCATGGGGTCGCAAAGAGTCAGGCACAACTGAAGCGAATTAGCACACTCACACTTTTCTGAAGTGGGTCAGTAAGCTTCTTTGTAAACAATGTGTATTCATTCAACACTTTCTTATTATTTTAGGTAAATAATATAAATATTTGCTTTAGAGTACTGGTTTGTTTTGGGTTGTGCGTCTTTGGGGAGGGGGAGAATGGGGAGAATATTTTGATCGCATTTTAAGCATCTTATTGTATCTCTGTCCCAGGGAATCTCACCCTTTTTCTTGAATCCGTCTGCATTTCACAAGGAGCAGCTTTCATCACTTCTTTTCCTCCTCACTTCCTGTCTCTGAGGTGTTCATCCCTTTGCCTCTTATTCCAGTTCTCACATCTCTCCACTTAAACCTATCAGATTATTTGGGCATAGGCTTCTGTCTCCAACATTCTCTCACTCATCTCACTGATTTCTTTTTTTTTTTTAATAAATTTATTTGTTTTGATTGGAAGCTAATTACTTCACAATATTGTATTGGTTTTGCCATACATCAACATGAATCTGGCACTGGTACACACTTGTTCCCCATCCTGAACCCCCCTCCCACCTCCCTCCCGCTGTGGTACATACACAATGGAGTATTGCTGCTGCTGCTGCTAAGTGGCTTCAGTCGTGTCCAACCCTGTGCGACCCCAGAGACGGCAGCCCACCAGGCTCCCCCGTCCCTGGGATTCTCCAGGCAAGAACACTGGAGTGGGGTGCTATTTCCTTCTCCAATGCATGAAAGTGAAAAGTGAAAGTGAAGTCGCTCAGTCGTGTCTGACTCTTAGCGACCCCATGGACTGCAGCCTACCAGGCTCCTCCATCTGTGGGATTTTCCAAGCAAGAGTACTGAAGTGGGGTGCCATTGCCAATACAGTATACTAACGCATATATATGGAATTTAGAAAGATGGTAACAGTGCTCACTTCAGCAGCACATATACTAAAATTGGAACGATACAGAGAAGATTAGCATGGCCCTTGTGCAAGGATGACACGCAAATTCGTGAAGCGTCCCCTATTTTTAACACGTGTATACCTGTGGTGGATTCATATTGATATATGGCAAAACCAATACAATATTGTAAAGTTAAAAAATAAAATTAAAAAAAAAAGAAAAAGAAAACAAACAGTTAATCATAAAAAAAAAAGAAAGATGGTAACAATAACCCTGTATTCGAGACAGCAAAAGAGACACAGATGTATAGAACAGTTTTGGACTCTGTGGGAGAGGGAGAGGGTGGGATGATCTGGGATAATGGCAATGAAACATGTATAATATCATTGATTTCTATACAGAATAGTCACAGCTATGCTTTGTTAAATTTTATCCTGATGCCAATACCAGCTATTCTAACAAATCAGCACCCTTCTAATAAGTATATGCTCCCAAATTGTCTAAATCTAATAACTGAGAGAATTGCAAGTATTAGAATCATAATTGATAGACTTATTGTCCTTTATTCTGGAAACTCAACTTTACTTTCTATCCTTGTCCAAAGTAGAGAGAGGGTGGTGAGTTTTCTTCTCACTTACTGTCAATTGAAGTCAAAGGATTATTCAAATATGGGCCATGCAATCACAGTCTAATTTTGACTTGCCATCACAGAAATCATATTTTGTTTATTTTTATAACATGTGTGCACACTGTGTGTGCTGACATTGATGTTGGTAAAAATCTTACCTGACAGAGGGAGATGTATTCTAATGAATAGATAACCATGTACGTTTATCCAGTGACCAAGGGAACAATCAGTCAGTTCAGTTCAGTTCAGTTGCTCAGTCGTGTCTGACTCTTTGCAACCCCATGAATCGCAGCACGCCAGGCCTCCCTGTCCATCACCAACTCCCAGAGTTCACTCAGACTCACCTCCATCGAGTCAGTGATGCCATCCAGCCATCTCATCCTCTGTCGTCCCCTTCTCCTCTTGCCCCCAATCCCTCCCAGCATCAGAGTTTTTTCCAGTGAGTCAACTCTTAGCATGAGGTGGCCAAAGTACTGGACTTTCAGCTTCAGCATCATTCCTTCCAAAGAAATCCCAGAGCTGGTCTCCTTTAGAATGGACTGGTTGGATCTCCTTGCAGTCCAAGGGACTCTCAAGAGTCTTCTCCAACACCACAGTTCAAAAGCATCAATTCTTCAGCACTCAGCTTTCTTCACAGTCCAACTCTCACATCCATACATGACCACTGGAAAAACAATAGATGGAGTAAATACAGACATAAAATAAACCTAATACAAAAGCACTTTAACATAAGTAAGCATAAATTAATTTAGAAAAAATCACAGTGATTGTTTGCCAAAGTATATTTTCCTAAAATTATTAGGTTGCTGTATGAAGGACATCTGTATTAAGGTGAGTTTATAAAAACTGAATTAAATGGATTATGCATGAGATAGTCAAATACCATTACAGTTGAATTTGTCAAAATCTTTAGTTTACTGATTAGTGTGACTGACTGTCCATGTTAGATACAAAACTGTATTTATAAAGGTTATTCACCCATGGATTTCTATGCTTTAGAAAATATCCCATAGAATTTATGTCCCTCAATGTCCACATTTTGGAGTTCTAGTTCAATTAATTAGTTTGAAGAGATACTTGTTTAAATTTGAGAAGTCATTATAGATGCTGATTTCATTTTTAAAAATGTGAACTTTCCCTATTGGAAAACTTCAGAACAAAAGTAGTAGTCTTTTTAAAAAATTCTAGCCTTTCCTTTCCACTATCCTTGGAGAAAAAAAAAAAATAGAATTTGAGGAAAAGATAGGTTGTAAACATTGTTTTGGAAGAACCCTTTTCTTTAATATAAAAATTAAGCTAAAAATTATATACATGCCAGCCATGGTTGAAATACTAGACTGAAATGATACAACAGGGTCTGAATTTACTGCAAAAATACAGAGTGTAAAATTCACCATAAATCCTTCAATCTAACATTGATGTCAAGCATATTGACCTCAGCTGTCTTAACATAAAGGTTTTCATTGTAAATCTTAGGAAAAGTCATTTTACTTTAAATATATATTCATGCAAAAGTCACCTCATTGTCAATGTCATCCTTATTCAATTTAAACACTTTTTCCAGTTAAATGGCTTATTTCATACATCGACTGTGACAAAGGCAAATAACAGAAAATAAGTCTTGAGAGAGAGGTTTCATGTGAATATAAATGAATGTGTATAAAGCAAAGCTAACTGCAAGACTTTTATAGGTGAAATGGACTTGAAGTAACTACTGAAAATTGAAACCAAAATAATTTTGGAAAAAATAAAAACAAAAATGCATTTGGTGAAAATATATTTATAATTTTGTTTTCAAAGGTAATATTATACTAACCCAAAAGGATATTTTGTGGATATTTAAACTCAAAATAATTTTACTGAATTCCATGTTTGTTCATTTTTACAATTTTAAATAAGTGATACTTATTTTGCATTCATATAACTCTCTATATAATATCTTTCATTTTTTTGCCTTTATTAATATTATCTTATACTGCTACTGCTAAGTCACTTCAGTCGTGTCCGACTCTGTGCGACCCCATAGACAGCAGCCCACCAGGCTCCCCCGTCCCTGGGATTCTCCAGGCAAGAACACTGGAGTGGGTTGCCATTTCCTTCTCCAATGCATAAAAGTGAAAAGTGAGAGTGAAATCGCTCAGTTATGTCCGACTCTTCACGACCCCGTGGACTGCAGCCTACCAGGCTCCTCCGTCCATGGGATTTTCCAGGCAAGAGTACTGGAGTGGGGTGCCATTAGTAATACTAAAAAATGGCATCGATTTTGAGATACAATCTCATTAAATGGTGAGGATACAAGTCTATTTATATATGAGTTTATATATACTATACTTGTACTTTGATTTTATTTTGACTACTATTATGAATTTTTATGTTAATGAATTTGTTTTCAATACTGAAACTCCATGATGTTAATTGGTTCTTATAAAGCTCTAACCCATGACCTTGGTCTTAATATGATGATGCTTTCTGTATTAAAAAAATATATTTATTTTGTTATTTATTTATGATTCATTCATTCATTCATTTATTCTGTCACCTATGCTGTTATTTACTATATGCCAGATCATGAAGAGAGACAAGGCCTCCACTCAAATGTAGACTGCTTTTAATTGGATGAAAGTGAAAGTGAAAGTCACTCAGTGCCGGGGACCAGCCCCAGCTGATCCAGGGTATTCGAAGGAGAGACGGCCTAGGCGACTATTTATATGCTAATTAGAGATATAAAGAATAATAGAATGAGGATAGCTCAGTAGGAAAATTCAGTGGAGAAAAGAGGCTGAGTAGCTTGGTTTACGCGGAAAATCAGTATAACCCGTGACACCAGGTTAGCTCTGACCACGGAGGCCGCAGGCGCCCTCTCGAATAGCGGAAGGTGCCCCACCTTAGACACCTTCTCGAGTGGGTCTTAGAAGCCCAGGCAAATAAGTGGTCGAAGAGGATATCCACGCTCCAGATGGAGACTTCAGCCGGAAGTTAAAGGAAAGAATGACATGGGGAGACCAAGCATTGGTGAGCAAGGCCCGTAGCTTTATTTTTAACAGGGGCTTTTATACCCTAAGTTACACATAGAGGATAATAGGGGATGCAAAGTCAGCAGTCTTTGATTCTTATCAAAAACCAGGGTTTCTTTCCTGCAAATTTATCGTATACAAATGGTTTAGGTGATTTACATCATCTTCTGGCCAGAAGGCCTACTAACATTTTATGACTCTTGACAAGAACTTATCAACAAAGACTTATTTTCTCTAAGAGTAATTATTTTAAGGTTTGGCGCCATCTTCCAAAGATAAAATTGCATTCCTATAGGGTGGATGTGTAATGGGTTTACAACAAAGGAAAGAATTTATTACCTTAAGGGTCTAAAGTTACTAACACCAAGGCCACTACTTATTTTTTCTACATACCCACTATTAATTAATACATATTCAAGGATACAATTCAGGGGATGTGAAAACTTGGCAACAAGCATTGACTCATCAATGAAATCCCTTACTAGTTTATTCTGACAGTTTTTAACTCTCTGAGAGGCTCTTCCCGTGCCTCTGGAGGCTAGGAGACTGTAAACAATCGTATGCATAGCTGCAGGAGTCCGGGTAAACTTGTCAGGAGAGTTAGAGAGCCATCTGAGGGGTTTGGATTTAAACACTCCTAATTGCCCAGGAACTTTATTAATTGGAGCTGTAAGTTAACTCTTTGACAGAGAGAGAGAGATGGTGGTAGGGGACAGCCCCCAGTAAAGTCAGAGGTGAGAGCACAAAGCAATAAAGTAGGCAGACTATGGTTTTTTTTGAGGGGTAGATGCTCGAGAATATCCGGGCGGACTCCTGAGGCTCGATCCCGCCTTTGCGTATGCCGAGCCTCCTTCCTCATGACCTTTGTCACGAGTGGAATGCCTCACCGGCTCCCGGCAACTCAGTTGTGTCCGACTCTTTGCATCCCATGGAAGATACAGTCCATGTAATTCTTGAGGACAGAATTCTGGAGTGGGTAGCTGTTCCCTTCTCCAGGGGATCTTCCCAACCCAGGGATGGAACCCAGGTGACCCACATTGCAGGAGGATTTTTACCAGCTGAGCCACAAGGGAAGCCCTTTTAACTGGATGAAATGAAATATAAAGTATTGAAAAATGGAATATGAAGTAGTGGTCTGTAGAATAAACAAGGTAATATACTAGGACTTTGACTGAGTAGCTACTTTAGAGTAAGAGGTCAAATAAGAACCTCTGAGGAAATGATTCAAATACAAGAAGGTGCTGCCCATGGGGAGATCAAGGGAAATGCCTTATTGGTAGACGGAATTGTCAAGACAGAATTGAGCTTATACTTTTATGAGAATTCTTTTTTTTAAAATATAAATTTATTTATTTTAATTGGAGGTTAATTACTTTACAATATTGTATCTGTTTTACCATACATCAACAAGAATCCGCCACAGGTATACACGTGTTCCCAATCCCAACCCCTGCTACCTCCTCCCGGATTTTAAAAAGATGGTAAGGATAACCATGTATGCAAGACAGCAAAAGAGATACAGATGTATAGAATTGAGCTTATATTTTTAAAGACTAGCATAAAGGACCCTTTAAAAACTGTGGGCCAGGGAAAGATATTCAGTGGTAATATTAGTAAGGTAGCTGGGACCAATTTAGGTAGAGATTGTTAAGTTAGGGTAAATGCTTAGAAATTATTCTAAATCCCATGGGAATTCACTGTCCATCTTTACTCTGGTGTACAGCGTGGTTGGACAGTGTCTTCTGTGTAATCGTATTGTTCAAAGATGTCATCAAGTTTGATTTTCATCATAATATTTCAAGAGATACTTATTAGAATAACCTTTAGTATTTTGTGATATTTTCTCCTCTAGTTATGAATTACAATGATAGTTTATGTGTGTATAGAATTGTATACTTCATGGAGATTTTCACATATAAATGTGATGTATGATCTTCATGGCTTCCTTGGTGGCTCAGACTGTAAAGAATCTGCCTGCAAGGCAGGAGACCTGGGTTCAATCCCTGGGTAGGGATGATTCCTTGGAGAAGAGAATGGCAACCCAATCCAGTATTCTTGTCTGGAGAATTCCATGGACAGAGTAGCCTGGCAAGTTACAATGCATGGGGTCACAAAAAATCGGACATGACTGAGCAACTACCATACATACACACAATGGTAAAGAACCTACCTGCCAATGCAGGAGACTTAAGAGACTCAATGGCTTGTTCTATTAAGAATCCACCTACCATGCAGGAGACTTGGGTTCAATCCCTCCATCAGGAAGATCCCCTGGAGGAGGGTAAGACAGTCCACTCCATTGTTCTTGCCTGGAGAATCCCATGGACAGAGAGGCCTGGTGGGCTACTGTCCATAGTATCACAAAGAGTCAGACAGTACAGAAGTGACTTTGCACGCATGCGTGCACCATGAATTCCTGAAGACTGTCTTTACCTTCCCTCATAGCTCAGTCGGTAAAGAATCTGCCTGCAGTGCAGGAGACCCAGGTTCAATCCCTGGGTCGGGAAGATCTCCTGGGGAAGGAAATGGCTACCCACTCCAGTATTCTTGCCTGGAAAATCCCAAGCCAGAGGAGCCTGGTGGGCTGCAATTCATGGCATCGCAAAGAGTCAGGCACGACTGAGCGACTAACACTTCAATGAATTCTAATGAATAAGAGGTAAATTCACCTGGCAGTTCAAATTTGACTTTGACAGGGAACACCAGCAATGTCAGAATTACTAGGAGTGCATTAGAGCAAAATGCACGAAATGGGGCTTGATTGGAGAAAATGACTAAGCTGAATGAATTAGGCTACAATAGATTTTCTCCCCTATTAACATTTTTTATTACTTTTTGATCTTTTTTCCCTTTCCTTAGCCTATTCACAGAATGTAAGAGGAAAATACATTGAAAAAATACCTAGTGATGCTTCTTGTCTACTTTCATTAGAAGGCACAGAGATATCTAATGATCAACAAGGTTCTAGAATATATTAATGTAAGATAATCTTAATTAATCAACATATCCTTACTTTATGAATGCAAATAGAATTCTTTCTTTTTTTTTTACATTTACCTTTACTTGAAATGTTGAGTGACATTTAATTTTGTTTTCAAGTTAGAGTTGATATTTAATAAATGTAATCAAGTTTTATTCTAATCTAATTATGCCATTTTTTATGGCAATCATACTTAAAGAAAATGAAGAAACTGTTGTTCTGGTAATCACGGGGTATTAATTTTGAGATATTACAAAAAAACATGCCCCTGGGCATACAGAGCACACATGCCCTGGCTCTCCTGCAATAGAGCTTGAGAAAGTCATTATTATATTGTAATCTGTTTCCTTGTACTCTCATTTTGCTCACTGCCTGTTTACTCTCAGATCCAGTCCTCTATTAATCAATTATTTTCTTACCAGTTAACCAATGAAAGTTATTAGAAAAAAATGTAGGATTAGAGCATGAGGGACTCACCCAAGCTCTTTTTCTGCTTCAGGAATATTTCTGGAAGTAGCCAGATCTCATCTGTGGTTCTTATTTTCACTGGAAGCCCTGGATCCAAGGCTTGTGTTCCTCCACCTCCTCCAATAACTGATAGCAGCTTCCTGCTTTCTTATTACTAAATTGCCTCACCATCTGCTCTTTTTAATCTTTCAGCTTTTTAACTGCTTTGTAGCTACTTCACTCTATTGAAATATCTGATGTGAGCTGTTTTTTCCTGAGTGATACACTGAGTTACTACCTAATTGCCCTAGAGTTAATATCTATGTATTTGGCATGTAACAATGCTAAAATCATATTGATTCGGAATACTTATATTTCAGACAAAATATGCTTGCAATAATTTGACAAAAATTCCACAACTTAAACTCACAGTACAGAATTTTCAAGTTAAAATAAACATAAAATTGCCTGAGCTTTTAATGACAGCTGGAAATTGGCGTCTTTATTTTGTTCCTCAAGAATTTATGTCTGCTTGCATTTGCATTGTTTTAAAAATCAAGACTGCTGCATTAACTAGCATTTTTTGAGTGTTCTGTCTTGTATTCTTCAGCAGGTAAAGGATGTTGCATTTAATGCCCTTAGGAGAATAAAAACATGTCTACTGAATATGAAGGAAGATTACCTTCTCGAAAATCAATGTCATCTGAATCTCTTTCCTACGGGCCAAACAATCCCATCTTTAACGGAATTATAGGTCTGCTATTCATCACGGTTGGAGAAGGAAATGGCAACCCACTCTAGTGTTCTTGCCTGGAGAATCCGAGGGATGGGGGAGCCTGGTGGGCTGCCATCTATGGGGTCACACAGAGTCGGACATGACTGAAGCGACTTAGCAGCATTCATCACAGGGCTTTGTCATCAATGACATAAAGAGGACCCTAACCTGAACCTTCAGGAGAGGCTAAACTACAGTCACTTATTCTGATCAATAAGGTAGGAAGTTATGCAGAAATCTTTAATCTTGCAGGGCAAAATTCTTTGATGCTTTAAATAATAACCTTCCCATTTAAAAAAAAGTCATCTGATAAATATGCTTTTCTTAGGAAAAATTGATAGCTTGCATTTATTTAGTATATGTTGGTTATGTACTGGATATTATTATAAACATGGCAATTCATTTTTGTATTTAAACGTCTCAAAATCCCTAAAAGGTAAGGACAATTACTACCCAAGTTACAGATGAGAAACTGAAGCACGCAGTTAAGCAGCATGCCCAAGTTCACTGAGCTGGCAAGTGGCAGCCTGACTCCTGAGACCATGCTTTTAACTTCTCCAGTGTCCTTCCTCTCAATGTCCTGGTAAGTTGTTAACAGTCACAACTGAGGCTGGACAAATTCAGGTCATGCTAAACAGCAGGGAAGAAATAGTTCAATAAACACAAATTCAAATCATTATGTTGAACCCATGAAACCAATATAGTTTAACCCATGAAACACAGCTATACACAACTATTTATACACACTATATAGTGTGTATATACTATAATACACAACTATTAAAGTATAGTATAAATACTACACTTTAATATAAGTAGGCTGCTGCTGCTGTGCTGCTCAGTCGCTTCAGTCATGCCTGATTCTTTGTGAGCCCATGGACTGTAGCCCGCCAGGCTGCTCTGTGCATGGGGATTCTCCAGGCAAGAATGCTGGAGTGGGTTGCCATACCATTCTCCAGGGGATCTTCCCAATCCAGGGATCAAACCTGAGTCTCCTGCAGCTCCTGCATTGAAGGCAGATTCTTTACCTCTGAGCCACAGGAGAAGCCCTAATAAAAGTATATATAAGTATTTTATATAATATAAGTATTTTGTCCTAGAGACTGCTGAATATGAGTTGCATCAGCCTCATATACAAAAAATCAGGCTCCCCAAAGTATCTACTTAAAATAGTCACATTCTCCTCTCCAATAAATAATGATAAATGTTCCTTTAACAGTCTTTACCTTAAAAACTCTTGTGAACTAACTGTATATATTAAAATATAAATTTCAAAGTGAAACTAGGAATTTCAGGAAAAGAAAATTTTTGTACTTACATGCATGAGAAAGTTGCTCAGTTGTGTCTGACTCTTTGCAACCCCAAGGAATATTGGCTGCTAGGCTCTTCTGTCCATGGAATTCTCCAGACCAAAATATTGGAGTGGATTGCCATTCCCTTCTCCAGGGGCTCTTCCCAATCCAGGGATTGAACCTGAGTCTCTTGCACTGCAGGCGGATTCTTTATGATCTGAGCCACCAGAGAAGCATGCTGCTGCTGCTGCTAAGTCGCTTCAGTTGTGTCCGACTCTGTTCGACCCCATAGACGGCAGCCCACCAGGCCCCACCATCCCTGGGATTCTCCAGGCAAGAACACTGGAGTGGGTTGCCATTTCCTCCTCCAATGCATGAAAGTGAAAAGTGAAAATGAAGTCACTCAGTCGTGTCCAACTCTTAGAGACCCCATGGATTGCAGCCTACCAGGCTCCTCTGTCCATGGGATTTTCCAGGCAAGAGTACTGGAGTGGGGTGCCATTTCCTTCTCCCAGAGAAGCATGAACCTACTTCAAAACCAAAGCAGCTGTAGAATACTTCAAAGTGCTGAAGATTTTTTATATTTCCTTTGAGACTGCCATTATTTCAGGTAAAACAAAAATATGTCTTCCTTATAAGCCTTGGAGCTGTGACACCTTTTGTCCTACCTAGAGTACATGGGGTTGAGATGGGATAATTAATTACCCAGTGGCAGTGATTCAACATCCATCACTAGGAGTCAGCCTTTTCATACTGTTCATGTGCCGGAATCAAGATTGCCGGGAGAAATATCAATAACCACCGATATGCAGACGACACCACACGTACGGCAAAAAGTGAAAAAGAACTAAAGAGGTTCTTGATGAAAGTGAAAGAGGAGACTGAAAAAGTTGGCTTAAAACTCAACATTCAGAAAACTAAGATTATGGCATCTGGTCCCATCACTTCATGGCAAATAGATGGGGAAACAATGGAAACAGTGACAGACTTCATTTTGGGGAGCTCCAAAAATCAATGCAGATGGTGACTTCAGCCATGAAATTAAAAGACACTTGCTCCTTGGAAGAAGTTATGACCAACCTAGACAGCATATTAAAAAGCAGAGACATTACTTTACTAACAAAGGTCCATTCAAAGCTATGGCTTTTCCAGGAGTATAGTATGGATGTGAGAGTTGGACTATAAAGAAAGCTGATCACTGAAGATTTGATGCTTTTGAACTGTGGTGTTGGAGAAGACTCTTCAGAGTCCCTTGGATTGCAAGGAGATCCAACCAGTCCATCTTAAAGGAAATCAACCCTGAATATTCATTGGAAGGACTGATGCTGAAGCTGAAACTCCAATACTTTGGCCACCTGCTGTGAAGAACTGACTCATTTGAAAAGACCCTGATGATGGGAATGACTGAAGGCAGGAGAAGAAGGGGACAGCAAAAGATAAGATTGTTGGATGGCATCACTGACTCGATGGACATGAGTTTGATAAAGCTCCAGAAGTTGGTGATGGACAGGGAAGCCTGGCGTACTGTAGTCCGTGGGGTCACAAAGAGTTGGACATGACTGAGTGACTGAACTGAACTGACATGAGGTTCTCAAGGCAAGAATACTGAAGTGATTTGCCATTCCCTTCTCCAGTGGACTACATTTTGTCAGAACTCTCCACCATGAGCCATGTGTCTTGAGTGGCCCTACATTGCATGGCTCATTGTTTCATTGAGTTAGACAAGGCTGTGGTCCATGTGATCAGTTTGATTAGTTTTTTGTCTTTGTGGTTTTCGCTCTGCCTGCCCTTACCAAAGTGAGGAAATTAAGTCACTTAGTCATATCCGACTCTTTGCGACCCCATGGACTGTAGCCTACCAGACTCCTCTGTCCATGGGATTTTCCAGACAATAGTACTGGAGTGGATTGCCATTTCCTTCTCCAGCAGATCTTCCCAACCCAGGGATGGAACCCAGGTCTTCCACATTGTAGACAGACACTTTACTGTCTGAGCCACCAGGGAAGCCCTCACCAAAAGGTGTGGGAAATTGAGCCATGGTTCTGTTACTTTTACCTTGCTAATCTACACCTCAAGAATTGATGCTTTTTAACTGTGATGTTGAGGAAGACTCTTGAGAGTTGCTGGGACTGCAAGGAGATCAAACCAGTCAGTCCTAAAGGAAATCAGTCCTGAATATTCATTGTAAAAATTGATTCTGAAGCTGAAGCTCCAATAATTTGGCCACCTGATGTGAAGAATTGACTCATTGGAAAAGACCCTGATGCTGGGAAGGAATGAAGGCAGGAGGAAAAGGGGATGACAGAGGATGAGGTGGTTGGATGGCATCACTGACTTGATGAACATGAATTTGAACAAGCTCCGGGAGTTTGGTGATGGACAGAAAGGCTTGGTGTGCTGCAGTCCATGGGGTCACAAAGAGTTGACTGAGCAGCTGAACTGAACTGAACACCTTAATAAAAAAAGAAAGTGTTCAAGACTAATTTGAGAGTTGCTTCAATCTTCAGTGCCTTAGTTATCATGAATAAGCTATCTTGGTGATGGTTTAGTTGCTATGTCGTATCCCACTCTTGCGACCCCATGGACATAGCCCGCCAGGCTCCTCTGTCCTTGGGATTTGCTAGGCAAAGATACTGGAGTGGGTAGCTATTTTCTTCTCATTGCAAGGAAGTTTCCTGCATTGCCAGGGGATTCTTTGTAATCTGATGAATAGCAGATTCACTTGGAGTACTTTTTGTTTTACAGTTTCCTGCTCATTTTCTTTGGTTTACAGATTCCTTGGTTTTATGGGATTAAAATGCCTAAGTGTCAGGTCAAGGAATCTGCATTTTTAAAGCACTCATCATACATTGTCAAGGGCTAGAACCATTGTAGTGCGCTTTGACGTCCTTGAAGGGAGAAACTGTATGTTAACACTGGCCTCAGTATAGATAGTTCTCCATAAACGTGTGTTGAATATAGGAAGTTAGCCTCGGGATATATTCAAGGATTTGGCATCATATCAGATCAGGCAAGGGGGTAACTGTCTTTAGGAAACCATCTCAACTCTAGCAACAGGGATCCATTTGAAGGCCTCACAAGGGGATAATTCTAGTATCTGGGATAATTTGTCAGCTCTCCCTAGGGTGTAGTGAAGAAGCCATCAGGGCTGGAATAAATTCCATAACCTAAAAGTGAATTAGAATTAACAATGGCGCTGATATCAGTGGATAAGGAGACAGATGAATGCATACCACAAGAAGTAAAAGAATAGACAGAAAAGATGACCACAGGTCAAGGAAAGAAGGTTCTACATATCAGGAGATAACCAAAAACCGAGGTCCCCAGGGACTGGCCTTGCACCAAATTTCAAACATGTGAACTCTGCTTACAAACGTGTAATCTCTGTGCCTGTGGGGAAAACCTCTTCCAACCTCACTCCATTGAGTTCCACAGGTGACCAGAAAATCAGAAATAGCTCCCAGTCAGATGAAATGGTGAGAGACAATTCAGGAGATTTGGAATATTTATAATATTAGACAAAAGACAGACTTGATCTCAGTAACATTTGTTAAACAATCTTCTGATTTTATTAGCAATCTTTCAAATACAAGCCAAATGTTCTAATGATTCCTTCTATTTGATTCTGTCTCTGAGTTACATAAACTTGTTTAAAGGAAGGTGTCAGCTGTGGATCATAGAAGTGAAAAAAAGTTACATTTCTCCAATATTCATTTTGTGATATTAAATAATAGAGTTTCAGTGGAATTTCAGTTTTTCCCAGAAGGCCTAATATATTTATTTATATATTACATGCATTAGTAAGAATAGGTGTAAATTGAACTTTCTAATTCATGGCCCTATAAAATTGAGTGCCTTAATACATAAAATGTACAAAAGTGTAAGAAAAATACTGGTTTCAAAACTGACAAATGGTGCTTTTTTATCCTCTCAGTGTGCATTATGTAGATTAACCTAAAATTCCTGAATTTTCCAAATTATGACATAAACTAAGATTATTGGAAATGACAGCTGGGATAATAATGATCCTACTTCAGTTTATTTTATATGAGAAACATTTGGCTATTTTTTAAAGACTTTGCCCATGACAGAGATGATCTTAAATCTAGCTGAAGTAAGGTAACACTATTTCTAACTGGAGGGAAAGCTATACTTTCTTACTGTTATTGGAGTATTTATTTGTTGGTTTCTGAATTTGGAACATTTATTTGGAATATTATCATCTGAAGATTCAGTCTGAGTTCACTGATATGATTAATTTGACCTTCAGTAGTAGAGTCCAGAGGAATGCTCTCTGTCTCTTTGTGTTCATCTCCTGATTCATCTTGTAATACTGCATTTTCTCATATCAGCTTTTTCTCTTTGTCATTGTGCATAAAATATTTAAAATTCTGAATTCTCAGCTACGTTCAATACATTATAAAAATAGATTACAAAGATGTTTCCAATTTGTTTTAATACCTTCTTGAAAGAAGATGCAATACTTTGGGTAACATAATAAAAAACTGAAAGATAATAATGTATTTTAATATTTTATCTTCCTTGTAGCTATTGCATCCTTCTAAAGCTTACTTATTCTTTTAATTTTTGGTAACTTGGTTAGAAACAATTATAAGTAATGAGTTATAATGAAAAAAAGTTAATACAGGAAAACAATGTCACTGATAAGCCATAGTGTGGATAAGATACATAAAAATAATGGAGTTTTAGCTTATATTGTATTTTTAAGACAAAATGATTTTTTAATTAAGTAATGTTTGTAATTTTTCTTTTAATTGCCCTGACACAGAATGAAAGCCTTTAAACAACAATACAGATGATTATTTGTAACTGCTTAAAAAGACTATTTGCAAATTGGTGCCAATGGACCCTGTTACAGAGAATTAACAGGGTCATCATGAACTCCAGCTTCAACATTATCCTCATGTTTATACAGCTCTTTGAGGCTACTCTTGATTAGATTTGGGGAATAAATATCTTTCTTCCCTCCTGAATCATGATTTAATACACCACCAATTTTTGACTGTTGCATGGTTGTAGCCTAGTTCAGTTCAGTTCAGTTCAGTCGCTCAGTCATGTCTGATCCTTTGTGACCCTATTGACTGCAGTACACTCAGCCCTCCCTGACTATGATTGTCTCCTGAAGTTTGCTCAAGTTCTTGATTGCATCAGTGATGCCATCCAACCATCCCATCCTCTGTTGCCCCCATCTCCTCCTGCCTTCAATCTTTCCCAGCATCAGGGTCTTTTCTAATGAGTCAGTTCTTTCCATCAGGAGGCCAAAGTAGCTAGATGTAAATTCTGATTTCTACAATATGGATCCAAAAGAACATGTTTTTTTTCTTTCCTGTTCTGTAGAAAAGTCAGCAAGAGAAGTAGAATTCTTAGATTTTCATATATGTGAAGTCCTAAAGATCACAATTATACTAAGGGAAAATAATAAAGTAGACCTACTTGTCTTATCCTTCATCCAATGATTCATAATAATTTTGCCCCTGAGTGATGAAGAAAAAGAAAAATCTTGAAAGCACATAATCACAAATGGTTTTACAAGTTTTCATTATAAATTCCTACAACTTGGTTAATATAAAACACCTGAAATCCAATATTTACTTTAAAATGTGCCAAGTAATACTGATAAATGCCTGGTAGAAATAAAAAGTAAAAGTCTGCAGAAACTCAATTTGAAACCTGGTTCAAAGAATTTCCATGGAAAACTTCTGTGAATATACTAAGTGAACAATCACAAAACACAAAAGATAAAAAGTAAATGGTATTATTCAGAACCAGCAGATAAAGTAGAAAACAGAATGAGGTCCATAACAAATCAGATATTGTAATTACTAAATGAAATAAAATTATATAAAATACTTAAAAAATAAAAGTAATTGAAAGTATGTTTATAGGGCAGGACCTATATAAAACAAGTGGATTTGAAAGGAAACTCAAGAGAAAGAAAGAAATCAGTAGTTGTACAGGTTTAATAGAAGATGAGGAACATCTGAAGATGATGTTAATGCATTTAAAGATAAATCTAAAGAAATTATACAGAATACAATACAATGGGATAAAAAGTTTTAAAAAATAAAGAAAATTGAAAGTTAAAGTAAGAAATATAGCATATCTAACCAATGTTTTCAAACAAATAGATAGTGGGGAAGAGGCACAGTTAGAAGAAGTTTCCATGACTAAGAATTTTCCATAACTGATTATATAAACCAGTATACACACTTTGGGAAACCCAAGAATAGCAAGCAAGACAAAGTAAACAGAATGCTTCTCCTAAATATATGTCAAGTAAAATTCAGATCAGCATTGAAAGAACTAAAGTCTTAAAGCATCTATCACCAGAAGACAATTTTCAAAGGCATAAGTTATATCCTGACAGCTGAACCACACAACGAATGGTTTCTCAGCAACAAAAATGAACAGTGAGAAAAAAGTCATACCGTGCTTAGAGAAGGAAAAAAGCAGAACTCAGAGCTATATATTAACTGAAAATATCTAATGCAAATGAAAACAATATAAACACATTTTCAGACATAAAAAAGCTTTAGTGTTTACCACCACAAGACACTCTCTCAGTTTGGTTCAGTCGCTCAGTCATATCCGACTCTTTACAATCCCATACACTGCAGCATGCCAGGCTCCCCTGTCCATCACCAACTCCTGAAGCTTGCTCGAACTCATGTCCATTGAGTCGGTGATGCCATCCAACCAGCTCATCCTCTGTCATTCACTTCTCCTTCCATCTTCAATCTTTCTTGACATCAGGGTCTTTTCCAGTAAGTCAGTTCATTACATCAGGTGGACAAAGTATTGGAGTTTGTTTCAGCATCAATCCTTCCAGTGAACATTTAGGACTGATCTCCTTTAGGATGGACTGGTTGGATCTTCTTGGTGTTCAAGGGACTCTCAAGAGTCTTCTCCAATACCACAGTTCAAAAGCATCAATTCTTTGGCGCTCAGCTTTCTTTATAGCCCAACTCTCACATCCATATATGACTATATGACCATATATGACATATATGACATCCATATATGATATTAGCTTTGACTAGATGGACTTTTATTGGCAAAGTAACATCTCTGCTTTTTAATATGCTGTCTAGGTTGGTCATAACTTTTCTTCCAAGGAGCAAGCATCTTTTAATTTCATGGCTGCAGTCTAATCTACTGTGATTTTGGAGCTCAAAAAAATTAAGTCTGTCACTGTTTCCATTGTTTCCCCATCTATTTGCCATGAATTGATGGGACCAGATGTCATGATCTTAGTTTTCTGAATGTTGAATTTTAAGCTTTTTCACTCTCCTCTTCCACTTTCATCAAGAGGCTCTTTAGTTCTTCATATTCTGTTGGAAGTGTGTGTCATCTACATATCTGAGGTTATCGATATTTCTCCATGTGATCTTGATTCCAGCTTGTGCTTTATCCAGCCCAGCATTTCTCATGATGTACTCTGCATTTAAGTTAAACAAGCAGGGTGACAATATACAGACTTGATGTACTCCTTTCCCAATTTGGAACCAGTCTGTTCCACATCCAGTTCTAACTGTTGCTTCTTGACCTGCATACAGATTTCTCAAGAAGCAGGTCAGGTGGTCTGGTATTCCCTTCTCTTGAAAAATTTTCCAGAACTTTTTGTGATCCACACAACCAAAAGTTTTGGCATAGTCAATAAAGCAGAAATAGATGTTTTTCTGGAACTCTCTTGCTTTTTCCATGATCCAAGGGATGTGGGCAATTTGGTCTTTGGTTCCTTTGCCTTTTATAAATCCAGCTTGAACATCTGGAAGTTCACGGTTCATGTATGGTTGAAGCCTGACTTGGAGAATTTTGAGCATTACTTTGTCAGCGTGTAAGATGAGTGTAATTGTACAGTAGTTTGAGCATTCTTTGGCATTTCCTTTGTTTGGGATTGGAATGAAAATTGACTTTTGCCAGTCCTGTGGCCGCTGCTGAGATTTCCAAATTTGCTGGTATATTGAGTGAAGCACTTTCACAGCATCATCTTCCAGGATTTGAAATAGCTCAGCTGGAATTCCATCACCTCCACTAGCTTTCTTCATAGTGATACTTCCTAGGCTTTCTTGACTTCACATTCTAGGATGTCTGGTTCTAGGTGAGTGATCACACCATTGTGGTTATCTGGGTCATGAAGATTTTTTTCTACAGTTCTTCTATGTATTCTTGCCATCACTTCTTAACATCTTCTACTTCTATTAAGATCCATACCATTTCTGTCCTTTTTGTGCCCATCTTTGCATGACATGTTCCCTTGGTATTTCTAGTTTTCTTGAACAGATCTTTAGTCTTTTCCATTCTATCGTTTAGGGCAAAATTTAAGAAACTCACTTAATGCAGAAATGAAATTAATCTTACATGGAGTGCCTAAAGTGAAAAAAGAAATTTGAGTGGGAGAACAAGAAAATATTGGTGAATCTAATGGATAAATTGAAAAAAATACAGGGCAAATACTGATCAATTTTACACCAAAAAAATGCTGATAAAACTATGAGAAAAAGTGACTTTTGGGGCACAAATACATCACTGGAGATGTTCAGTGTACAATAGGTTTCATTTCATCAGACACATGTAGCAAGTTCTTACCTAAGAACATAGCTTACCCATATATAACAAAATTTATGAAAACAAGTAAATTGATGAATCACCATCACAGTGAGGGAATTTTGACTTACTCTCTTAATAATAAGGCCTCCCCAATGGCATAGTGGTAAAGAATCTGCCTGCCAGTGTAGGAGGTGCTGGTACATTTCCTGAGTTAAGAATATCCCAAGATGAAAGAAATGACAACCGACTTCTTAATAACTGGTAGAAAAAAAGGAGACTAAAAATATCAGTAGAATCATTGTTGTTGTTCAGTTGCTCAGTAGTGTCTGACACTTTGCAACCCCATGGACTGCAACACACCAGGCTTCCTTGTCCTTCACCAGCTCCTGGAGCTTACTCAAACTCATGTCCATCAAGTTGGTGATGCCATCCAACCATCTCATCCTCTGTTATCCCCTTCTCCTCCTGCCTTCAATCTTTCCCAGCATTAGTGTCTTTTCTGATGATGAGTTGGTTCTTTGCATCAGGTGGCCAAAATATTGGAGCTTCAGTTTAGCATCAGTACTTTCAATGAATATTCAGGATTTATTTCCTTTAGGATTGACTGGTTTGATCTCCTTGCAGTCCAAGGGACTCTTCTCCAACATCACAGTTGGAGTCTTCTCCAACATCACAGTTCAAAAGCATCAATTCTCCAGCGCTCAGCTTCCTTTATAATCCAAATCTCATATCCATACATAACTACTGGAAAAACCATAGCCTTGACTATATGGACCTTTGTCAGCAAAGTAATGTCTCTGCTTTTCAGTATGATGCCTAATTTGTCATAGCTTTTTTCCAAGGAGTAAGTGTCTTTTCATTTCATGGCTTCAGTCACTATCTGCAGTGATTTTTGAACACAAGAAAATAAAATCTGTCACTCTTTCCATTGTTTCCCTATCTATTTGCCATGGAGTGATGGGACCAGATGCCATCAGATGTTTGAATGTTGAGTTTGAAGCTAGCTTTTTCATTCTCCTCTTTCACTTTTATCAAGAGGCTCTTTAGTTCCTCTTTGCCTTCTGCCATATGGGTGGTGTCATCTGCATATCTGAGATTATTGATATTTATCCTTGCAATCTTGATTCCAGCTTAGGCTTCATCCAGCCTAACATGTCACATGATGTATTCTGCATGTAAGTTAAATAAACAGGATAACAGTGTACAGCCTTAACATACTCCTTTCCCAATTTGGAACCAGTCTGCTGTTCCATATATGGATATAACTGTTGCTTCTTGATTGCGTACATATTTCTCAGGAGGCAGGTAAAATGGTCTGGTATTCCCATCTCTTTAAGAATTTTCTACAGTTTGTTGTGATCTACACAGTCAAAGGCTTTATTATAGTCAATGAAGCAGAAGTAGATGCTTTTCTGAAATTCTCTTGATTTTTCCATGATCCAACAGATGTTGGCAATTTGATCTCTGGCTCCTCTGCCTTTTCTAAATCCAGCTTGAACATCTGAAAGTTCTTGGTTCATGTACTGTTGAAGTCTAGCTTAGAGAATTTTTAGTATTACTTTACTAATGGGTGAGATGAGTGGAATTGTGCTATAGTTTTAAAATTCTTTGGCACTTCCTTTCTTTTGGATTGGAATGAAAGCTGATCTTTTCCAGTCCTGTAGCCACTGCTAAGTTTTTCAAATTTGCTGGTATATTGAGTGTGGCACTTTAAGAGCATCATCTTTTAAGATTTGAAATAGCTTAGCTGGAATTCCATCACTTTCACTAGCTTCATTCATAGTGAAACATCCTAAGGCCCGCTTGACTTCACACTCCAAGATATATGGCTCCAGGTAAGTGATCACACCATAGTGGTTAAAAAGTTCAAATAAACCAGTACATAAGCCAGATATATTAAATAAACATACACCTTAAGCATAGTGAGAACTGACCACATCCTAGGACTTAAAAGCAAGTCTCAAATATTTTTAAGGAGTAAAATATTCTGTGATTACAATACATCTAGCTTATAAAACAAAAAGAAAAAAGAACTAGGGAAATAATGTGTTTTAAAATTCAGGAAAAAATAAGCTAATGATCAATAACTCCTGGGTAAATACAGAATTACAGTGTGATTAGAAAATTTTGGGACATTAATGCCAAAATTGCTCTTGTGAAAACTTGTAGCACGCAGTTAAAGTGATACTTAGATGGAAATTCATTGTCTTAAATTATTAAACTAGAGAAGAAGAAAAGGTGAAAATTGATGATCAAAGCATCTAGCTCCAGGTGTTATAAGGAAATAGTAGCAAAATGAATCCAAATAAATCAGAACTCCATATGTAGAAATAGGACATGTGTGTATGTTAACATTTAAGCTTTTGTAAGGTAGGTCTCTATGATTCACATTTGTGAACCTGAGCAGACCAACGGAAGAAATTGTCCTATTTCAGTCACTATTCTATACTCTCATTTCAGACAATGTAGAGCTAAATTAAAGTTTAATGAATAGAAAACAAGATGGAAATTGAATCACATCTAACACTGACTGTACTAAACCAGTTAGAGTTATAATCTCCACTGGATTCCACACACCGGTTTAGTACAAGTTTTTCTGGATGCAAAGTGAACTAAACCATGAAGGACCAAATAGCATAGATTTTTGAGATTTTCAGATATCAGGACCCAAGGAAGGACATAACAGACTGATATTCCCAGCTGTAAAGCTTGGATAATGCTAGAGAAACTACCTTATTTTATTAACTTGGATATTAATTGGGACAAACTATATATAATTCATAATAAATGTCAGGCTCACTAATATACTACATGATGATAAGTTGCTTTAACTTGCTACACATGAATTACTACTGGATGAAAAACAGTCAGTGAGCAGTTTTTCATTCCAGTCCTAGTTACTTTTGCTTCTTTTCATTAATTCCATTTTAACTTTTGAATATTTTTTATATTCAGTTATAATCAAAGTATTTATATTTAAAAAATAATTGATTCTAGAAGAGGGTGTGAGACAGACTGTGATCTGGGACCCTTTGCTGCAATGCTGCAGTTCTTGCACCTGGACACATCTCTCCTCCAGCAACAGAACACAAAGAAATTATGTGGAACTAAAAGTAAGTGGGTGCATGCTGCAATTCGGTTAAATTCTGGACAAAGATATCAGAAAACCCAACAGCCACTTTTGAAGAGCATAGAGCAAAAACGGGGTGTTGGAAACAAAAATAGGGTACTGAGTATGCCTCCTGCACTCAATACCACCAGAGGGGTGGGAGAAACACCTAAGCCACCCCTCTGGTTCAACCCCTGTACACGCCCTTACACTCATCCCATATAAGGAACATGCTTGCCTTTCCCACCTCCAAGAAGAAAGGAAGCAAGTAAGGGAAACTCTTGTTTGTTCTTGCTGCCTCTTGCTGCAGCAGGGTCCCTATAAAACCTTGCCTGATTTTCTTCTCTGGCATCTGTGCTATACACTGTACTCATTCATTTCAGTCATGTCCGACCCTATAGACTGTAGCCTGCCAGGCTCATTTATCCATGGAATTTTCTAGGCAAGAATACTGGAGTAGGTTGCTATGATCTGCTCCAGGGGATCTTCCCCACCCAGAGATCAAACCCGAATGTCCTGCATCTCCTGCACTGTAGGTGGATTCTAAAGAATCCAAGCCACCTGGGAAGCCTTAGTCAATTTCTATGGATTGGGGAAAGCCAAGAACCCTGGTCAGTATTAGCTGGGTTGATATATCATTAACATCTTAGGGCCAGTAGTTTGACTTTTTTTTTTTTTTTTCTCATTATAATAACCATAGCTGAGTTCACACTCCTTTAGAGCAGATTTTGTAACCTAATGAGCTCTGTAAGTTTGTGGTTCAGTTGCTTAGTCATATCCGACTCTTTGCAATCCCATGGTCTGCAGCATATCAGGTTTCCCTGTTATTCACTATTTCATGGAATTTGCTCAAACTCATGTCAATTTAGTTGGTGATGCCATCCAACCATCTTTTCCTCTGTAGTCCCCTTCTCCTCCCACCTTCACTCTTTCCCAACATCAGGGTCTTTTCCAATGAGTTGACTCTGTGCATCAAGTAGCCAAAGGATTGGAGCTTCAGCTTTAGCATCAGTGATAGAAGACTACTACCATTTTAAGCTTCTTTTAAGTCAAATAATACTTTGAGATTATTCTTCCTTGACTGATGAGAATGTAATTTTATTCCTCATGCTATTTTGAATTGCATACATCAATGAGGCATTATTAAATATGTTATACCTTGATTGCTATCTTCATTTTCAGGGGCTCTGGTTGTTTCTTTAAATCAACAAAGATTATTTATTCTTCTGCTCATGACAGGAAAATATTTCACAAGTGCTTGTAAACAAATTACAATATAATATTGAATTGGGAAAATATTCATGTAGATTTTAATAGAAAATGTTAAGAAGAACTACTCATTTTTCTGGCAAAGTAGCTTTATACAGAAAGTCAAAATGAGGTGCTTCATCTTTTACATGAACAAGGATACTATTTTGTGGATAACTATGAAATATAATGTGATTCCCCATTCCTATTGCTTCTTTTTCTAATGCTTAGTTCTCAGAATTGATGTAAAAGTGTAATCTGATATCTCTTCAAATAACCTCACAACCACACTCTGATCCTTAAGGTTCATGGAGGCAGTTCGCCCAATACATGTCAGATCTTTATTCTTCCCATGATGATGGCTCCAATTTAAAATCCTTCTCCAAATTTTCCCCTATGTATAAACTGACCCACAGTTGTCATGGCCATTTTCTTTTGTTGCATGGGTGAGTGTTCAGTCATTCAGTCATGTCTCTTTGCAACCCCATGGACTGTAGCCCTCCAGGCTCCTCTGTCCATGGAATTTTTCCAGGCAAGAATACTGGAGTGAGTTGCCATTTCCTCCTCCTCAGGATATTCCCAACCCAGGGATTGAAGCTGCATCTCTTGAGTCTCCTGTATTGGAAGGTGGAATCTTTACCACTACTACCACCTGGGAAGCCCATTTTTCTATTGTTAAGGCTGCCTAAAGATTTGACTAACAGTACTTTAGCCTTTTCATGTTACGATTCCAGACATTACCTTTATATCATAATGCCTAAGTTGACACGTTATGTTGACCCACAATGTTTTTCTTTTTTTGTTGCTGTTGTTCAGGTATGATTTATATACAATAAAAGTCATCCCTTGTAGTAAATCATTTTGTGAGTTAAAAAATGTATCAGTTGTATAATCACTATACTACAAATCAAAGTGTAGTTCTAATAACCAAACATTTTCCCTAGCCTTATATTTGCAAAATACTCATCTCCCATCTCTTGGCACAGTGATCTGTTATATGTCCTGACAATTCTGTATTTGCAAGAATGTCAAGTAAATGGAAAAACATTAGGTAGCCTTTCAAATCTGTCTTCTTTCCATAAGCATAATGCATTTGTGCTTCATTCAAGTTGTTGGTTTATCAATAGCCCATTTCTTCTCATTGCTGAGTACTGTTTCACACTGGAATTACCTGTTTGTTGATTTCCAAGCTGAAGTGTCATTCAGATTTTTTTGGATGTGTAACATTTACAAATAAAGCCACTATTAACATTCTCATATAGATTATTTGTAGAAACTTATACTGTCAGTCTACTTGGAAAAAGTACGTGTATGCTTAAGTGCTTCTTTGTCAGTAAAATGTTTATTTTAAATCAATTCTAGATTAGCAGAAACACTGCAAAGAAAGTATAGGGTTTGCACATGCCTCAAACTCAGTTTTTCCTGGTATTAACATCTCTAGTCAAGTACATGTGTTGCAATTAATGAATGCGATATTGACAGCGTATAGTTATTTATTTATTTATGTTTTTGTTACAGAATCCCATTCAGGATACCACATTGTGGTTAATTTACCTGACTTCTTCTTCTTCTTCTTCTTTTTTATTTTTTTGAGTGCAGCTATGAAATTATTTTTATTTATTTATTTTTATCTTAATTGGAGGCTAATTACTTTACAATATTGTGATAGTTTTTGCCATTCACTTAAGCTCCTTTTAGCTGAAATAGTTTCTCAGACTCTCCTTGCTTTTAATGATCTTGACAATTTTGAAGAGTAATGGACAGATATGTAGATGGTCTTTCAATTGGGATAAGTCTTATGATTTTCCCAAGATTAAACTACGTGATTAAAATACATGATTTATGGGAAGAAGACCACAGCAGTAAGTTTCTGTTTTCATCATACCATAGCACACAATTAACATACTTTATCACAAGTGCAATAGATACAATGTTTTTCTCTAACACATTTACTAGATAACATTTTTCAGAAAACCAACATTTTGGAATCTTTAAGAAAAATAAATCAATTTGAAAATGCTTTGTTAATACAGAATTATAACATTATTAGGTCTTAAATCGTAGCTCTTGAAAGTTTTAATTTTTATGTGCTGCTTCTGCTGCTGCTGCTGTGCTTCAGTTGTGTCCGACTTTGTGCGACCCCATAGACGGCAGCCCACCAGGCTCCCCCGTCCCTGGGATTCTCCAGGCAAGAACACTGGAGTGGGTTGCCATTTCCTTCTCCAATGCATGAAAGTGAAAAGTGAAAGTGAAGTCGCTCAGTCGTGTCTGACTCTTAGCGACCCCATGGACTGGAGCTACCAATAACGAAATTTGATCTTCGGTTTTCCTATTTATAAACACTATGTCAGCTAAGATCATTTGACTCAACTCTTGCAAGTGTTGAGGATACTTAAACTAGCACTCGTAACTTAATCTTTCTGAGACTCCTTTCTTAATATGCAAAGTTTAGTTATTTTGGCCGGAGAAGGCAATGGCACCCCACTCCAGTACTCCTGCTTGGAAAATCCCAAGGACAGAGGAGCCTGGTAGGCTGCAGTCCATGGGGTCGCTAAGAGTCGGACACAACTGAGCAACTTCACTTTCACTTTTCACTTTCCTGCATTGGAGAAGGAAATAGCAACCCACTCCAGTGTTCTTGCCTGGAGAATCCCAGGGACGGGGGAGCCTGGTGGGCTGCCGTTTCTGGGGCAGAAGTCAGACACGACTGAAGTGACTTAGCAGCAACAGCAGCAGCAGTTACTTTGGTAAGGAAATGTAAACAGTCACTTTAGTATTTAGCATTTACAAGTGTATAGTGAAAAAGTGGTTGAGAAAATGCCAGGTAAATTATGTAGCACTGTAAAAAATGTTATAATTATTTTCACTGAAATTTTTGAAACTCACAGACTTATTTGAATATAAGATATGCATTAGAGTGACTACATACAATATTTGATAGGTTTAAAATCCCTATGAAATATGTTTGGGTTTATCCATCTCTCTAAGCTACTTTTCTAGTATAATGTTGATTTGATAGATTTGATGTACCTGGCACTTGCTGTTTACTTCAAAAAGAAATGAAAAGCATAAATATCCTGTCACAAGGATGCTGAGACTCTGCAGCCTATAGGGAGGAGGGAACCCACAAAGGTTTGTTGTCACAGAGGGTAGAAGTTGGGTATCAGTTAAAGAGGGAGTCAGTCAACACTGTCAACAAAGGGAGAGAGTTCCGGTGAGCAGTATGGGAAGGATGCTGTTGCTGCTGCTGTTTAGTTGCTCAGTCGTGTCCAACTCTTACGACCCCATGGATTGTAGCCCTCCAGGCCCCTCTGTCCATGGGATTCTCCAGGCAAAAATACTGGAGTAGGTTTCCATTTCCTTCTCCAGGGTATCTCCCCGACTCAGGGATCGAACCCCTGTCTCCTGCATTGCAGGCAGATTCTTTACCACTGAGCCACCAGGGAAGCCCTGGTACTAAATTAGAGAAATTCCCCTGAAATGTGGGCCAGACATCCTACAGCAGTGGAGAGAGAGGAGTGAACAGGGAATGGCAACTAAAGGTCACGTTTTTAAATACAGGCACGTGAAGATAACATTTTCTTCCTCTTTTTCATCTTCCCCTTCCTCTTACTTCCACTGCTTCTCCTCCTCCTACTCCTTTTTCTTGAAGTTCAACAACCACTGAGCATCTCTCATGTCCTTTGACAAATTCGCTCAGTACTAACTTTCTGGTCCTATGTTGCTGAAGACAGGTATTGTTGAACATTTAAATTCTCCTGGACCAAAAGGCATAAGTTCATACTGTTGGTGGTTTAAGTAGTCACCTTTACTTTTCTTGTTGCCTACTTTTTTATGAAAACCTATTTGATTTGACAGTTTATTCTCTTCAAAATGGATTCCCAACACCCTAGGCAATGTTCTTAAGACTATAAACAGCATTGAAGAGGTGGTTGAACCCTGTTGACTCATATGCTAAGGTGTTGAATTTATCCTTCAAGGCTATGTAGGAAATGCATATAAAAGTAACACTGTCTGTGGATGAGCAGGATCTTGGTTTATTCAAGGCTTCCAAAGCTGGAATTAGAAAGTAAAATGTAAAATTACTGAAGCAAGATGGATTTGCGTGATAATAAAACGGGATACATCTATTCACAGCATTTGAAGCTAAGTCAGAACTCACGATTCTCTGTGCAAGCAGCTCTGCATGCTTACTGACCTGTCCATTTTGATGCATATTGTATTATTTTCAAATGGACTAAAAGAAGATTGTCTGCTCTCAAAAATGTTATTACAATCTTTCGTATTTTCATTTATGAAAGAGAAAAAAAATGCCACTGAAAGCGTCTGTCTAGTCCTTAACTGCTTATAGGAAAATAAAGCAAAGCCAAAGATTTGAGGGCTAAAATTGCCAAAGTACAATTTCCAGAAGAAATGTTATTTCTAACTTTTTTTTTTACTTTATTGAAATCATATTGGAAATGTTTTACAAATAGGATTTGTGACTCCCAGGTGGCACTAGTGGTAAAGAACCCACGTGCCAATGTAGGAAGCATAAGAGATGCCAGTTTGATCTCTGGGTTGGGAACATCCCTTGGAGGAGGGCATGGTAACCTACTCTACTATTCTTACCTGGAGAATCCCATGGACAGAGGAGCCTGGTGGGCTACAGTCCAGGGCGTTGCAAAGAGTCAGACAGGACTGAAGCAACACAGCATACATGAGTAGATAAATATTGACTGGTACTTTGCTGTGACTGTGATGAGGTCAGCTACTGGGCAGACTTTGATGAAAAGAACAAATTTGGTTTTGTGCTCATTTCCCCTTAATAGAAGCTTAGGGTTCACACATAGCAAAAATGTTCTGAGAGTGTTCAAAATTTTATCTTACACAACAATGTAAGTCAAACAAAGATATTTTGTGTGACATAGTGAGACTGAATATTGCTTTTAATATTTAAAGAATTGTTGGTCAAACAAGAGGTAGAGAATCCAGGACACTTCTTCACTTGTTTACTTAAAGCTTCCTAATTCGGAACCTTCTGTAAGTCATTTTTGTGTCTATTGGCAGAAAGACTGCTGGTTTTCCAGCTTTAGACCTCCAACTTTAAGATTAAAAATCACAGCACCAATACCATCAAAGCCTACTGTATGTTGTCTTTTTCTTTTTTTTTTTTAAATTTTATTTTATTTTTAAACTTTACATAATTGTATTAGTTTTGCCAAATATCAAAATGAATCCCATCACAGGTATACATGTGCTCCCCATCCTGAACCCTCCTCCCTCCTCCCTCCCCATACCATCCCTCTGGGTCGTCCCATTGCTCTAGCCCCAAGCATCCAGTATCGTGCATTGAACCTGGACTGGCATCTCGTTTCATACATGATATTTTACATGTTTCAATGCCATTCTCCCAAATCTTCCCACCCTCTCCCTCTCCCACAGAGTCCATAAGACTGTTCCATACATCAGCGTCACTTTTGCTGTCTCGTACACAGGGTTATTGTTATCATCTTTCTAAATTCCATATATATGCGTTAGTATACGGTATGTTGTCTTTTTCTGTGATTATTGTGTTTTAGTTTTTGTGGGACAGTGCAAATCAGAATGCATCAGGGAGGAATGGAGGGAGGTGGAATAAGTTTAAAAGAGTCAAAAGGAACCTTAAAGTTTGGACCTGATAAGCATTTTAATTTTTCTCCTGGGATGATTCTTTGAATCAGTTAGTAATATTTTGAATGGATCAGAAGAGATTTTTAAGTTTCTTATTTGATTTCCTTTCAAAGAGTTATCTAAGAACTTAGATTTGCCTAGTATTTAAGTTTGCTAATGACTGGATTGATAACTTTCTTTAGAAATTGAGTTTTACAACTTTCCTAGTGATCATTATATTTGTTTCTAATCCAAAATATCATAGTCACAGGTAAATAGGGCCGTATTTTTTTTCTTCCAATTTTGCAGTGTACAAAAATGTACCTTTCACTACCTCGTGCCTCAATGACAAGTAAACAGAAAAAAATAAAAAGGGAAAAAAACATTCAATGAGAAGAGAAAACTACCTGGTCTTTCTGCAAAATGAAGTTAAATCCTCCAATCATACCAAATAATTTCATTCACTAAAAGTATCAGTGGGCTCTGGTTTTATATACATTTTCTTTTCATCATTAGAAGTTTTCTTTCTTTTTTTAAATCACTACCAGTCCCTCTTTCCCACATTGTCTTTTCTAAACTCCGAAGAGTCTGTAATTCATTACCATTTTCTTCTGAAATGATTATGGTTTCTTATAATTCATTTATAATCAAATATAATGGAGTACTGATATTGACTACTATGCATTACTTCCTATATTTTACAAATATTAAAACATTTTAAGAACTTTTAAGAACACAAAATGTCAGAAAACAAAATATTTCAAACCATACATTTCATCCGACTGTCTTGCAAATAGAATGAACTTGGAAATCAGAATATTGAGGAAGCACTGTTTATTTCAATATTTTGACTTTCCAAGTATGTTGACCCTGCCTTAGAATAAACATAATGCTTCTAGTCTGCTCTCTGCATTATATGTAATGTTCTCAGCATCCAGAGAGGAAGAAACAAGATTTTCATTAATTACTTAACTTTGTAAAAGTCAAAACAAATCTCAGGCAGGGAGAAGCAGTACAACTTAAGATAGATCTGGTGATGTGAGAGCAGAGTTGAGTAGGATCCCAGCAATCATCACATGAAAGTGAGGTATCAACATAAATGTAATATATTTAGGCTTATCACAGTATTTATCAGCATATGGTTTTCATGACACAGCTTCAACCAGTGAGGGTTCTGATAGCTATAATTCTGTGAAAATTCTGCCTCTAATTTTTAAGTAAGTCTATATTACAATATAGATTATGAACAATTGCTAGTGACTTATTTTTTTGCATTTATGTTTGTTGTGATTTTTGTTGCAGTGTACTCAGTCATATCAGACTCTTTGTGATCCCATGGTCTATAGCCTGCCAGGCTTCTCTGTACATGGAATTTTCTAGGCAAGATACTGAAGTGGGTTGCTATTTCCTACTCCAAGAGATCTTCCTGACCCAGGGATCAAACCCCCATCTCTTGTGTCTCCTGCATTCAGGCGGATTCTTTACCACTAGTGCCACCTGGAAAACCCTGTGAGCTTATGAGAGTTCATTTTTTTTTATTTTTAAAATATTTATGCTTGTAATCTCTGCAGTATATAAATTTATACATCTGCTAACACCTTTCAATAAAGGAACAAATTTATACCTTTCTTTAATTATGGTCTCTTTTGTGTTTCAGCTTTTTTTGATATTTAAAAATGGCTAGATTATGGATCAGAGAAGGCAATGGCACCCCACTCCAGTACTCTTGCCTGGAAAATCCCATGGATGGAGGAGCCTGGTGGGCTGCAGTCCACAGGGTCGCTAAGAGTCAGGCACAACTGAGCGACTTCACTTTCACTTTTTCACTTTCATGCATTGGAGAAGGAAATGACAACCCACTCCAGTGTTCTTGCCTGGAGAATCCCAGGGGCAGGAGAGCCCGGTGGGCTGATGTCTATGGGGTCATGCAGAGTTGGACACAACTGAAGTGACTTAACAGCAACAGCAACAGATTATGGATGCTGAAATGTCATCAAAATGGTCATTAAGAGGAGGATCAAATTATTTTGACACACAGAATTTTATAATACTTCATGGAGGTAGAGATAGTCACAGATAATGAATCCAATACTGGATCTGAATAATATATCGTCTTCATTTGAAATGAAAAGTCATGGAATGAGAAGTAAATACTTCCATAGGAACTGCAGAGGAGCCAGCTGTTACCAGAGGTAAACGTTTTGAATAGTCAGAATGTGTGAGTTTAAGATGGAAATGTTTTACTCATCCCACCTGCTGTACTTCCTGTTTATTCTGAAAGCAACTTTAAAGGAGTATATCAGATTCCCCAAAGTACCAAATCAATGCAGTATATAGCTTAATAATAAGTCTTTCATTAAACTTTCAGGCTTCCCTTGGTGACTCAGATGGTAAAGAATCTGCCAGCAATGCAGGAGACCTGGATTCGATCAATGGGTCAGGAAGATCCCTTGGAGGAGCAGATGGAAACCCACTCCGGTATTCTTGCCTGGAGAATTCCATGGACAGAGGAGTCTGATGGGCTACAGTCCACAGGGTCACAAAGAGTCAGACAGGACTGAGTGACTTTCACTTCACTTTCACTTGGACTTACTGTGCATTTGTGTCTTATGAGAGATGCTCCCTAAATATAACCTAAATGTCAGTCAAAATTTGGGTATTTCTTCTCTTTAAAAAAAAAAAAAATTGTCTCCCACACCTGTGACCAGACTGCTATGCTTCTCAGAAACAATAAAAAGAAACTCTCCTAACCATTCGGAACAGATCTATCCACAGGACCAAGGGGAATCCTGCTCAGGCAGCAGCTGCTCTGTTTAAATCTATCTGGCCCTACAATTCATGTCCAACAAGTTCTCCTGAAAGTGATGCTTACGTCGTTTATTTGCAAACATGTTTCTTTTGTTGGATTATAAAATCACAGTGTGATATTTCCAGTTCAAAATTTCCCATCAAAGTTATAGAGGCTATGAATTTGCAACTACAAACTCCAAGCACTGAGAGGCTATTGATCTTGGTTGAATATTCATTCTCTCTCAGAAGTGAATATTTCCCCTCACACTACAAAATAAAAAAGACAGAAAGATTTCTATCAAAGAAATGAAGCTGAAGGTTTTATATCTTCCTGGCAGGATGTTTGATCCTGACCCAAGAATCTGCTGAGATCAAAATAAATTCAACTTTTTTGAATATGTATTCCAAATCCTATTTGAAATTCAAATGATCTTCATTCTAGGTAGAATTTGAATATGTTGAAACTGACGTGATTGATTAATATTTGCATTTGAATAGAATGGAGAGAAATTGGTAGATTGGTTTCCTTGATAAAAGGGAGTGCACTGGAAGACACAAGAAGGTCATTGCCAAATTACTTTAACAATTATCATTTCATGTAATTCGGCTAAAAGAAGAGAAAAGCAAATTAAAATCTGAATATTTTGTGCTTTTTCAATTTTTGTTCTAAATGTTTACAAAAGTGGTTTTTTAACACATTTTTGCACTCATAGCTTGAAAAAGGAAAATGAAAAAGAACTCAAAGCTGAAAGGTAAGTAATGTTGTATTTTATTTAAAATATAAATCCTTCTGGGCATTTATTTAAGGAGAATTTTATGTATGCATGTCCATTAAAAAAATACCTTTTGGTGGTAATATAGGTTCAGTTCAGTTCAGTTTCAGTTCAGTTCAGTCGCTCAGTCGTGTCCGACTCTTTTCGACCCCATGAATCGAAGCACGCCAGGCCTCCCTGTCCATCAACAACTCCCGGACTTCACTCAGACTCATGTCCATTGAGTCAGTGATGCCATCCAGCCATCTCATCCTCTGTTGTCCCCTTCTCCTCTTGCCCCCAATCCTTCCCAGCATCAGAGTCTTTTCCAATGAGTCAACTCTTCGCATGAGGTGGCCAAAGTACTGGAGGTTCAGCTTTAGCATCAGTCCTTCCAAAGAAATCCCAGGGCTGATCTCCTTGCAGTCCAAGGGACTCTCAAGAGTCTTCTCCAACATCACAGTTCAGAAGCATCAATTCTTTGGTGCTCAGCCTTCTTCACAGTCCAATTCTCACATCCATACATGACCACAGGAAAAATCATAGCCTTGACTAGACGGACCTTTGTTGGCAAAGTAATGCCTCTGCTTTTGAACATGCTAGGTTGGTCATAACTTTTCTTCCAAGGAGTAAGCATCTTTTAATTTCATGGCTGCAGTCACCATCTGCAGTGATTTTGGAGCCCCCCAAAATAAAGTCTGACATTGTTTCAACTGTTTCCCCATCTATTTTCCATGAAGTGATGGGACCGGATGCCATGATCTTCATTTTCTGAATGTTGAGCTTGAAGCCAACTTTTTCACTCTCCTCTTTCACCTTCATCAAGAGGCTTTTTAGTTCCTCTTCACTTTCTGTCATAAGGGTGGTGTCATCTGCATAACTGAGATTATTGATATTTCTCCCGGCAACCTTGATTCCAGTTTGTGCTTCTTCCAGCCCGGCATTTCTCATGATGTACTCTGCACATAAGTTAAATAAGCAGGGAGACAATATACAGCCTTGACGTACTCCTTTTCCTATTTGGAACCAGTCTGTTGTTCCATGTCCAGTTCTAACTGTTGCTTCCTGACCTGCATGTAGGTTTCTCACGAGGCAGGTCAGGTGGTCTGGTATTCCCATATCTCTCAGAATTTTCCACAATTTATTGTGATCCACGCAGTCAAATATAGGTTAATAAGATCTATTCATTATAAATGTCAACATGTGAATTTATTTTACACATATATGAAACGAATCGCCAGTCCAGGTTCTATGCATGATACAGGATGCTTAGGACTGGTGCACTGGGATGACCCAGAGGGATGGTACGGGTAGGGAGGAGGGAGGGGGTTCAGGATGGGGAACACGTGTATACCTGTAGCGGATTCATGTTGATATATGGCAAAACCAATACAATATTGTAAAGTAATTAACCTCCAATTAAAATAAATAAATTTTTATTTAAAAAAAAAACGTGTAATAGAGTATATCATGGCATGGTATTGTGTGTTTTTTAAATTCAAGTGTTAAGATTAAAAAAAAAAAAAAACTAGATCACTCAAAAATAAACAACTAAAAGTATGGCACTATTAAGAATGTATAATCATTTAAATTTCCATATTATTATTTTAAAGTCTTACTTGTTCCCCATCCTCGGTGTGTATAAAGTAAAAATATAAAATAAAAAAATTTATAAAAAAAGAAAAAGAGATGTAAAGTCTTACTTGTTTAATTTCTTTAGGTTTATTCACTACTGACAGTCAAATACTTTACAAATGGTAACATATGGATTGAAAATAGTGTTTGATTGTGTGCTTTTATGTATGTTAGTCAGTTTTTAGAGTTGAAATAAAACCTTACTGCAGATGACTTCCCTTGCTTGGAATTCAAGCATTAGCTTTCTTTTAAAAACAAGATGCTAAAGCACTTAACAAATTATTCAAAATTTAAAGGTCAAATTTCTTTGGAAACTATATTTTAAAAAGAAACTATATTTATTTTTTTCAAGTTATATTTTTTAAAATATTTATTTATTTTTAATTGATTGATGATTGGTTTACAATATTGGTTTGATTTCTGTCATGCATCAACATGAATTAGCCATAGGCGTACATATGTTCCCTCCCTCCTGAAACTCCCTCCCAAGTCCTGCCCATTCCCATCTCTCTAGGTTATTATGGACCCTGTTTGTGTTCCCTGAGTCTTAGAGCAAATTCCCACTGGCTATCTATTTACATATGCTAGTGTATGTGCATCCATGCTACTCTCACCGTCTCCTTCTCCCTGGCGCTTGTCCATAAGTCTGTTCTCTGTGTCTGCACCTCCACTGCTGCTCTGCAAACAGATTCATCAGTACCATCCCAGATTCCATATACATGCGTTAAAATACTAAATTTATTAACATTTAAAATGTCTAAAAGGTTGCTAACTTTCAAAGTACATATACTAAAATGCAATAAAGCTAAATACAATTTAAACTTTAGAAATAAAAGGTTTATTCTCCAATTGAAATCATATTAGAATTTGGCTTTTTAATTAAGTTGTTGTTCAGAAACTAAGTTGAGTCTTACAGGCACTTTACGACTCCTTGAACTGCAGCATGTCAGGCTTCCCTGTCCTTCACTGTCTCCTGGAGTTTGCACAGATTCATGTCCATTGAGTCATTGATGCCATCCAACCGTCTCATCCTCTGTCACCCATTCTCCTTTTGCCTTCAAGCTTTCCCAGCATCAGAGCCTTTTCCAATGAGCCGATTCTTCACATCAGGTGACCTAAATATTGGAGCATTAGTACTTTCAGTGAATATTCAGGGTTAATTTCTTTTAGGATTGACTGGTTTGATCTCCGTGCTATCCAAGGGACTCTCAAGAGTCTTATCCAGCACCACAGGTCAAAAGCATCAATTCTTCAGCACTCAGCCTTCTTTATTATCCACCTCTTATGTCTGTACATGACTACTGGAAAAGCCATGGTTAATTAAATAAGTCAGTTAAAATCATGATGATACTAAAGATAGCTAACATGCATTTGGTGATATTTATGTACTATAAGAACTTTCCTTATATTTTCCCCTTTATTCCTTATGACTCAGAGAGATGTGTACTATTTCTAATCTATTTTATAGATGAGGAACTGAGTGATGGGAAAGTTAAATAACTTGACTAAAGTCACATAGAAGTAACGCATTCAACCAAACATCATCTCACTATTCTTTAATTCATGGTGTATTACCTGAGTTAAACATTTTATCTTAAATAATGCTCATTTATAAATATAATATAAGATCAAGGCTCTTTCTTTTAATATGAGTCTATTTGAAGTTTTACTGTGTTTCTTATTTTTCATACAACTTGCAGAAATAACTGCAGTGCTTCATTATTATTATCTGCTTTTTAAATAAAATTAATGAGAAGTTGGCTTCCCTGGTGGTTCAGTGGTAAAGATCCACCTGCCAATGCCAGAGATGCAGAAGATGTGCATTTGATCCCTGAGTTGGGAAGATCCCCTGGAGGAGAGTATGGCCACCCACTTGAGTATTCTTGATGGGAAAGTACCATGGACAGAGGAGCCTGGTGAGCTACAGTCCATGGGGATGCAAAGAGTCTGACAGGACTGAGTGAGCACAGAGTGAGAAGTTAAAGTCTCTTACTTTGATTTTAGTGTCTTTTCCTTATAGTTATTTATTTATTTATTTTACCTAACACAACTGGGCTGTATGCTTTTTTAAATTAATTAAACTTTATCAAGGTGCTTCAAAATGGCTCTGTTTTGATAACTATACCTCATTTTTTTCACTCCTATTTAATATATATATCTTAAAATTAGTTTAAATGATGTAATGCCCATAGAAGAAACATTTAATGAGCATAAAATATCCTTGTATTTGTCACAACCTCCTCAGAAGTTTGTATGGTAGTATAGCTCTGGACCGGAGAAGGCAATGGCACCCCACTCCAGTACTTTTGCCTGGAAAATCCCATGGATGGAGGAGCCTGGTGGGCTGTAGTCCATGGGGTCACTAAGAGTCGGATATGACTGAGTGACTTCACTGTCACTTTTCACTTTCATGCATTGGAGAAGGAAATGGCAACCCACTCTGGTGTTCTTGCCTGGAGAATCCCAGGGATGGGGGAGCCTGGTGGGCTGCCATCTATGGGGTCACACCGAGTCGGACATGACTGAAGTGACTTAGCAGCAGCAGCAGCATAGCTCTAGACAATGATTTTCGGGAGAAATTGTGTAGACACCTGTGGAAAGCCTAGAAGCTCTATTTGTTCTCCACATTTTCTCTTTTCTTGCCTCAAGAATATCAAAGGCACATGTTGAAAAGATAACACAAATGACATGATGGCAACTTGTGCTATCTTGGTGGAATCTAGATTTTTGATGGAGTAGTGCAGTTGACCTTGAATATGCTAGCAAAAGACTTTTGTGTTAAGATTGTGGGCTTCCCCAGTGGCTCAGCAGTAATGAATCTGCCTGCAATGCATGAAACACAGGAGATGCAGGTTTGATCTCTGGACTGGAAAGATACCCTGGAGGAGGAAATGGCAACCCACTCCAGTATTCTTGCCTGAAAAATCTCATGGACAAAGAAGCTTGGTGGGTGGGCTACAGTCCGTGGGGTGGCAAAGAGTCGGATGCAACTGAGTACACACGCACTAAGATTTTAGGCTTGTTTCCACAAAAACTTCCCAGCTTACCATAAGCAATACAAGAAGATTAGAAGCTAATATGGTTAATTTTTGTTAGCCATATCAGTTCACCTGGTGGGAATACATGTATGTCATCACACTTCATTAAAAGAAAGTTCTCAGCCTACCCAGGTACTAGACATCATGTTTTGTAGAAGGAATGAACTATATTGATTAAGAAAGTTCTGTTGCATGCTTTCCCAAATTCATAGATTTACAAGATTTAGTCTATTTAACTAAGTATTTTAAGTATATTTAATTGAGTTTCTTGGGATAAATCTCCCACACATTTTGCAAATACATTCTCCTTATTCACTTGGTATAATAAACTTTTGAATTATGGTTTGCCACACAGTGAGAAAAAATACTTTAAGCAGCAAGAGATGAATAAAGGAATCCTACTATTTAAAATCTAAGTCAGCTGTGTGAGGTTTTGATGACTGTTTGGAAAGCCCTAATAGTTTTATTATATCCCTTACAGCAATGAATTATGTACTAAGAATGAATAAAGGCAACAATAACACATTTTAATAAACTACATTAATTAACATATGTTGAATGTTAACTAATCTCTTATTCTGGCAGCAAGTTTTATCAGCCAGAGGGCAGTAGAATATAAAGTGAACACAGCCTGCCTCCATCACTAGAGTTTACTTGGAGAAGACAGGCAGTGACTCACAGGCCATGTTAACACATTAATTTCTAAATTGAAATTATTCAACCAGAGTAAGCTCTCATTTATTTATTTAAGGGGTGTTTCTCACCTTAATACAATTTAATGTATGATCAGTAAAAGTGGAATTACAACTGCCATATATCAAAAGTCTCTGAGATCTACTCTATTAATGTGTATTATAATTCAGAACAATTTAGCTCATGGCATTCAGGCACCGTAGTTGAATACCTGCTGATTAATGTTTGCTGTGGAAATGGTAATGTGTGAGTTACGACTTGGGTAAAGAATGAGTGTTGCTGATTGACTGTACAAGTGGAGTAAATAATAATTCCACCTAGTAACTCATCAAAATGATGAGTGATTCCATGGAGACTTTGCCTGTGAAAGTTAATCACCGTTGAATGCAAAAGTATGTGCCAAGTTATAAAGACAAAGATGTTAAAATTCTTAGATTTCTCCATTCTTTTCATATTTTAGTATCCGTGGTAAGTTTTACTCTCTGTGTTATGTATTTGTTTCTCTCATTCTTTCACTCTCACTGTATTATGCAGTCATTAGCAATGTAAAGAACTAGTTGATTAATTAAATAACTATTTTGACACTGTGTTAAATGTAGTGAAAGTGCAATAATATTTAGTATCTTCTTCAAATATTTTGTAGTTTAGTGGGAGGAAACAAATTTATAATTTTAACATGCTTAAATGCTTGCTAAATGCATGTTTTGGTATATGTAGACATATACAGCTGTGAGGACAAGGAAAGCTTCAAATATACCTTTCGAGATGACGATGATAGAAAAAAGCCAGCAAAAATTAAGCAATTTTTGCTACAGTTCTAGTTGTTGAATACTGAAAAAATTAAGAAGTATCTTCTTCTACTGCTGCTGCTGCTGCTAAGTCCCTTCAGTTGTGTCCAACTCTATGCGACCCCATAGATGGCAGCCCACCAGGCTTCCTCATCCCTGGGATTCTCCAGGCTTCTAGTCCCCTAAAATTGTATTGTTTGTGTTACATTCTATTGCTCGGACTTTTCTTGCAGTATCTCTCTGATTAAGAGATGAAGAAAAAAGTTCATTTCCTGAATAACTTTAGCCATGACAGCTAAGCTTAGTCCACTAGGATATGTGCCCCTGTGAGGCATATATTCTATTGGTATATTTATCAAACTTATTTTTACTACAATTGCTTTCTAATATCTATATAATCTTGATGATGAAAGGCATTCATTTAATTAATTGTTTTGTACTTCGTATGAAATTATATCAGTTATGGTTGTTCTTCCTAGTTTCGATTTTTAGTCCTCTTAATTTCACATTTCTGTCTTATTGTGGGTCTGTTCTTACATGCAGGATAAATTTTATATATAGATTTGTCTAAGTCTATAACTTTGCCTGGAGAATCCCAGGGACAGGGGAGCCTGGTGGGCTGCCGTCTATGGAGTCGCACAGAGTCGGACATGACTGAAGTAACTTAGCATAACTTAAGACTATTTGCTGTATACTAGGTTTTAATAAACATCTTTGGCTATTGGGGAAAATAAATACCTTTAATGTCTTATGATATAGAATATACAACAGAATGTCAGATGTGAAAAACCACTCAATATTATTCAAGAAGTAGGTAGAGAACCATACAAATAATCGGTGTGCAATAACTATGTATGGATTGCAGGATGTGTAACAGAATTAAAGACCCAGCAATCCCACTCCTGGGCACATATCCAAAGAAAATCATAATTAAGAAAGACATATATACCCCAGTATTCATAGTAGCACTGTTTACAATAGCCCAGGACATGGAAGCAGCCTAAATGCCCATCAACATAAGAACGGAAAAAGGATATGTGGGACATGTATACACTGCAATATTATTCAGCCATAAAAAGGAATTAAATTGTGCTATCTGGAGAGACAAGGATGGACATAGAGACTGCATACAAAGTGAAGTAAGTCAGAAAAAAGAAAACAAAATATTGTTTATAACACATATATGTGGAATCTAGAAAAAAAATGGTACAGATGGAGTCATTTGCAAAGTGGAGATGGAAACACAGAAATAGAGAACAAATGTGGGTACTCTAAGGGAGGAAAAGGTGGGTGAGATGAATGGGAGATTGGGATTAATATATACATATATATCCTATTGATACTATGTATAAAATAGATAACTGATGAGAACCTTGCGTATAACACAGGAAAACCTACTCAGTGCTCTGTGGTGACCTAAATGGGATGCAAATACAAAACAGAAGTTGATTCACTTTGGTGTACAGCAGAAACTAACACAACACTGTAACTATACTCCAATAAAAATTTAAAACATTAAAGAATAAAAGAAATTACATCTAAGCAGATAATGTAGGAATTATTTACTTCTCTATAATCCTACTGCAACTGAAGGGTCTCTATTTAATACTAGTCTGAAGGTTCTTCTGTGTCTGTGGAAAGGAAGCAAAGTGTGTTACTAAGAGTATTTTCAACATGGATTATTGCATGTTAACACAATGCTTGTCACTCAATACACTTAAATTAAGTTGTTTTCTTATGTCAGTTCTTCAAGTCAAACAATAAATGAGGTTTAAATTTGTTCTGTCTTTTTAATATGGAATTCCTGAACACATATATAATCTGAATTCTTTATTACAGCTTGTGGTTTAAAACAATGTACAGATGAAAAGCTTGAGACAGCTACAACTGCTCTTAAAAGCAGAGATGAAGCAGTTTCCCCTTCATACCTCATTCATCAAATTACTGATTTTGAGACACCAGCTTCCCATGTGGATGACCAGTGCATGTTCATGCCTGCACCTTTAGTCAAAATATATCAATGATATCTATCAGCTCTTGCTTCTTATCTTCCTCCTCTTGCAGGTTACATATCTTTCAAAGGCAAAGTTTTACTTCGAAGATAGGCATAAAGAAAAAGCAGTGCTGACTTGGTGTAGCTCTGTGACAACTAAGCATTCATTGTCTGAATTTAGACCTCAGTCATGCTCTGTATGTATAACCTGTTCTTTGAATCCTAATCTCAAGTCTAGAAAATGCTAATGAATACTTTAGCTCGAGGGGCTTAGATAGAGACTTTGTTGATTTGGATCAATCAGATCAAGGGGATTTATGCAGACCCAAATCATACTAACAACTAAAAGAAACATACATCCACAGCACTGTACTCAAATCGAACTTAGAAAGATCTGATTAAGGTTGTTCTCTGAAGGTAGGTTGGACATGAGTGAGGGTCATTGATCTTTGAATTGAACAGAGTAGTAACAGTCCTCTGTAATACTAATAAATTTTCACCAAGAAATGAAACAATGGAAGAACTTGGATAATGTAGCAATTCATCTCAATATATCAAAGGCATAAAGAGTATATTATTTTTTCTTTTTTTTGAAATATGATTAAACTTTAATTATGCTAACTTTATATTAAGTGGAAGTTTGTTACCTTGATTCTTAAAACTTTTTTTTTTTAAATACAGTTTAGTGTTAATTCCAAAGTACTACCCAGAAGTCTCATAAAATAGTTGTTATTTTTTTCTAAACTTCTATATGTGACTTCCTTGTAGAGTAAATCTTATTCCTAAAATCAGTTGAAATAGCTTTTATAGTTCTATATTCTGCAAATGGAACAAAAATATGTTTAAGAAAACTAAATAAATGGAAAATAAACATAGGAATTAGTTAATAATCAAGTCTGGGAGAAGATTTATTTGGGAAATGGCCTATCCCTTAACAATTTAAATGGTTCTTAGAAGTTGGCTTAAAATCTATCAATCAAGATTCCTAGATTCTAAATTAAAAAAAAAAAAAAGCCTACAATATTAGATGAAATATAAATTAGTTCTTACCCAGAAGTTCTTTCACATGGATGTTACTCAGTGAGATGTATACAATATGAAGTACTGGGAAAGATGTTGAAGTCATGCATATCATTACCATAAATTCTTCAAAATATTTCCTTGTGATCATTCCTTAGGTTTTTATACTTATGTTGAGGTAATATAATAAAATGCAATTCAATTAAAATACTTCTGTGAAGGGCAAAAATAACAAGATCAAAATTTTATCTGACATAAAAAAAGATTGAAAAATATATTATCCAGGAAAAAAATGTATATTTTGCTGGTTTTTTGACATATGTAGCGCTGCATTTCAGACTAAATTCAACTTGAAACCCACACAATTTTGAGAAAACTTGAAGAGTTAGTAAAACCTGCAAAGACTGCAAGCAGAGTATAAAAAGCATAAAGACATGGAGGGGGATCTCGGTTGACAGAATGAAAGAAAGAATGTAAGCTGGAAGCTGGAGGAAAGAAGATCTTTACTATTTCATGGTATATTTTGGTAACACTGTAACATGCAGTAACATGAAAAATAAAATATCTACCCAATGAACTGGAATGTAGCTAAGAAGAATTCCGGGCAGAATCAACTCCTTTTTGCTGTGTAGGAAAGATACGGACACAGACAGATGAGCTAAACATAAAAAAAGTCAGGATTTCTCAAATTAAGTAATAAAACTCTTTTTCATTTCCATTGTCCTCAGGTGGCAGAGAATTCCATAATTAAATAACAGCTTCTCAGGCAAAGATCTAATCTAGGTTACTATCAGGGAAAATATGATAAAGATAAAACCAAGAATGGGATGTAAAACAATGTGTTAGGACCTCAGAAATATCTAAGCTGCTTACTTGAAAACATGAGCTACTTTTCATGGAAAAAGATGGCTCAGAGAACAGAGTCCAAGAGGCAGAGAGAACAACTGCCAGGAGCAAGGTTGGAGCCCTAATCAAGGAACTAGGAACATATGCCTAGCTCAATTGGAGATTGTCTATAGTTGAAAACAAACATAAAATCAAACAAAAAATGCTGCTTCACTTTAACCTTATTCAAGGTTTAGCTATATGTCAAACTCTGGGTTGATGGTTTATTGGCCATTTACATCAAGAATTTGCTGTTATTGATGGAATCCATAAACTGATCTATCTCCCTACCCTCTGGATAGCATGAGCCTTGCAACTTCCAACACTGTCAAGTATTTCTCTAGGTAGAGAAATGTCTGCTCCTCATACCTACAGGTTTGGCATTCCCTACTGCTTTCCTTGACTTTTATAAATATATATATATTTTTTAGACACATCATGCACAGAAAAAAATCTTATCAGAAACTCTTATTTTACTAAGGATGGTTGATTTACAGTATTGTGTTAGTTTCTGCTGTATGGCAAAGTGATTCAGTTATATATACAAACACACAAATGTTATGTGCATTCTTTTTCATATTCTTTTCCATTATAGCTTATTATAAGATATTGAATACAGTTTTCTGTGCTATACTGTAGGACTTTCTTGTTAATCCATTCTATATGAAATTGAATGCATCTGCTAATCCATAACTCCCAATCCTTCCTTCCCACACTATCCCTTCCCCCGCTGGCAACTACACATCTGCTTTCTATGTATTGAACACTCTTGAGTTTGAACCTCAGCTTTACTGTGTAGTGAGGTGCATGTGGCAACTTACTTAAATCCTGTATGCCTGTGCTTTTAAAAATTTGTTTATCTATTTTTGGCTGTGCTGGGTCTTCATTGCTGCATGGGCTTTTTTCTAGTTGCAGTAATTGGGAGCTACTCTTGGGCTTCTCTGCAGAGGCTTCTCTTGTTGCAGAGCACGGGCTCTGGGCTGCCTGGGCTTCAGTAGCTGTGGCATGTGGGCTCAGTAGTTGCCATTCCTGGGCTCTAGAGCAGTCTCAATAGGTGTGGCAAAGGGGCTTAGATGCTCTGAGGCATGTGGGACCTTCCCAGGTCAGGGAATGAACCCATATCTCCTGCATTGACAGGCTGATTCTTTATTACTGAGCCATCTGGGAATCCCTGGCTGTGTATTCTTCTCTATAAACTATTGATTTTTAAAGTCTAAAGAATAACTGTTTTAGAGAAGTGAATAGAATTCATTGTCATTGAAAATTTCACCTCAGTTCACTCGCTCACTCCTGTCCATCTCTTTGTGACCCCATGGACTGCAGCACACCAGGCTACCCTGTCCATCACCAACTCCTGGAGCTTGCTCAAACTCATGTCCATCGAGTCAGTGATGCTATCCAACCATCTCATCCTCTGTCATCCTCTTCTCCTTCTGCCTTCAGTCTTTCCCAGCATCAGGGTCTATTAAAATGAGTCAGTTCTTCGCAACAGGTGGCCAAAGTACTGGAGTTTCAGCTTCAGCATCAGTCCTTCCAATGAATATTCAGGGTTGATTTCCTTTAGGATTGACGGGTTTGATCTCCTTGCAGTCCAAGGGACTCTCAAGAGTCTTATCCAACACCACACTTCAAAAGCATCAGTTCTTCAGCACTCAGCTTTCTTTATGGTCCAGTTCTCACATCCACACATGATTAGTGGAAAAGCTATAGCTTTGACCAGAAAGATCTTTGTTGGCAAAATAATGTCTCTGCTTTTTAATATGCTTTATAGGTTGTTCACAGCTTTTCTTCCAAGGAGCAAGAGTCTTTTAATTTCATGGCTGCAGTCACCATCTACAGTGATTTTGGTGACCCCCCAAAATAAAGTCTTTCACTATTTCCATTGTTTCCCCATCTATTTACCATGAAGTGATGGGACCAGATGCCATGATCTTCATGTTTTGAATGTTAAGTTTTAAGCCAGCTTTTTCACTCTCCTCTTTCACCTTCATCAAGAGGCTCTTTAGTTCTTTGCTTTCTGCCATAAGGGTGGTACATATCTGAGGTTATTGATATTCCTCCCAGCAATCTTGATTCCAGCTTGTGCTTCATCCAGCCCAGCACTTTGCATGATATACTCTGCATATAAATAAAATAAGCAGAGTAACAATATACAGCCTTGCCATACTCCTTTCTCAATTTGGAACCAGTCTGTTGTTCCACGTCTGGTTCTAACTGTTGCTTTTTGACCTGCATACAGATTTCTAAGAAGGCAGGTAAAGTGATTTGGTATAACCATCTCCTCAAGAATTTTCCACAATTTGTTGTAATCCACACAGTCAAAGGCTTTGGTGTAGTCAATAAAGCAGAAGTAGATGTTTTCTGTAACTTTCTTGCTTTTTCAATGATCCAATAGATATTGGCAATTTGATCTCTGCCTTTTTTATTTTTATTTTATTTTTTTATATTCTGCTTATTTTTTTAAATTTTATTTTATTTTTAAACTTTACATAATTGTATTAGTTTTGCCAAATATCAGAATGAATCCGCCACAGGTATACATGTGTTCCCCATTCTGACCCCTCCTCCCTCCTCCCTCCCCATACCATCCCTCTGGGTCATCCCAGTGCACTAGCCCCAAGCATCCAGTATCGTGCATCGAACCTGGACTGGCATCTCGTTTCATACATGATATTTTACATGTTTCAATGCCATTCTCCCAAATCTTCCCACCCTCTGCCTCTCCCATAGAGTCCATAAGACTGTTCTATACATCAGTGTCTCTTTTGCTGTCTCGTACACAGGGTTATTGTTACCATCTTTCTAAATTCCATATATATGCGTTATTATACTGTATTGGTGTTTTTCCTTCTGGCTTACTTCACTCTGTATAATAGGCTCCACTTTCATCCACCTCATTAGAACTGAGTCAAATGTATTCTTTTTAATGGCTGAGTAATACTCCATTGTGTATATGTACCACAGCTTTCTTATCCATTCATCTGCTGATGGACATCTAGGTTGCTTCCATGTCCTGGCTATTATAAACAGTGCTGCAATGAACATTGGAGTACACGTGTCTCTTTCCCTTCTGGTTTCCTCAGTGTGTATGCCCAGCAGTGGGATTGCTGGATCATAAGGCAGTTCTATTTCCAGTTTTTTAAGGAATCTCCACACTGTTCTCCATAGTGGCTGTACTAGTTTGCATTCCCACCAGCAGTGTAAGAGGGTTCCCTTTTCTCCACACCCTCTCCAGCATTTATTATTTGTAGACTTTTGGATTGCCGCCATTCTGACTGGTGTGAAATGGTACCTCATAGTGGTTTTGATTTGCAGTTCTCTGATAATGAGTGATGTTGAGCATCTTTTCATGTGTTTGTTAGCCCTCTGTATGTCTTCTTTGGAGAAATGTCTATTTAGTTCTTTGGCCCATTTTTTGATTGGATCATTTATTTTTCTGGAGTTGAGCTGCAGGAGTTGCTTGTATATTTTTGAGATTAGTTGTTTGTCAGTTGCTTCATTTGCTATTATTTTCTCCCATTCTGAAGGCTGTCTTTTCACCTTGCTAATAGTTTCCTTTGATGTGCAGAAGCTTTTAAGTTTAATTAGGTCCCATTTGTTTATTTTTGCTTTTATTTCCAATATTCTGGGAGGTGGGTCATAGAGGATCCTGCTGTGATGTATGTCTCTGCCTTTTTTTAAATCCAGCTTGAACATCTGGAAGTTCTAGGTTCACATATTGTTGAAGTCTGGCTTGAAGAATTTTGAGTATTACTTTGCTTGCATGTGAGATGGTTACAACTGTGCCATAGTTTGAACATTCTTTGGAATTCCCTTTCTTTGGGATTAGAATGAAAACTGACCTTTTACAGTCCTGTGGCCACTGCTGAGTTTTCCAAATTTTCTGTAATATTGAGTGCAGCACTTTCACAGCATCATCTTTTTGGATTTGAAATAGTTCAGCTGGAATTCCATCACCTCCACTAGCTTTGCTTGTAATGATGTTTCCTAAGGCCCTCATCAGAGGATAAGATAGTTGGATTGCATCACTGACTCTATGGACATGAGTTTGAGTAAGCTCTGGGAGTTGGTGATAGACAGGGAAGCCTGGCACACTGCAGTCCATGGGCTCACAAAGAGTTGGACACAACTGAGTAACTGAACTGAAATGAATGCCCACTTCACTTCGCATTCCAGAATATCTGGCTCTAGGTGAGTGATCACACCATCGTGGTTATCTAGATCATCGAGATCTTTTCTGCATAGTTCTTCTGTGTATTCTTGTCACCTTTGCTTAATATCTTCTGCTTCTCTTAGGTCTATACCATTTCTGTCTTTTATTGTGCCCATCTTTGCATGAATGTTCTTTGGTATCTCTAATTTTATTGAAGAGATCTCTAGTTGCTTAATATTTATTGGGCACTTTACTTATTATTTATTGGGCACTTTCCCGATAGATCAGATGGTAAAGATTGCTGGTATTATTATTATTACTGTTTAATGTGACTTGCTAAATGCTTAGACTTCCTGAGCTAACATGTAACTTCAGAGTAAATCAGTCACTTAAAGGACTTGGCATGAGGTACCTGTGAAAAATTCTTAATAGCATTTATTCTATAGTACAAGGCATTGGCTGGTAGCATTGATAAGGCTTTTGTAAGCTCTCAACATCATAGAAGACTTCAGCTGTTCAAACACATTTTTCATTTAATAATGTTACTAAGTAGGAGACTACAAAACTTTATTATGTTTATCCTTTAGTGGTTTAAGGCATCAATTTTGTTAGTGAAAATCTGTCTACATGGAAAAATAATCCTATTTAACAAAAATATTGAGTTAAATGTGTATCTATTCTCATATTTAAATATTTATTTTTTTGTGTGTGTGTGCTGTTTTGACTGGATGATTTCCACAACTCTATCTTACAGATCACTCCTGTTATTCTGTATTGCTCATTCTGATGTTAAATCCTTCTAGTGTAATTTTCATTTTAGTTATTGTATTTTTTCAGCCACCAAAAGTTTGGACCACCAAAAGATATGAACATTTCACATCATAACATTGAGTCTTTTTAAACATTTAACTATTTGTTTATTTAAGTAGAGTTAACTTACAATGTTGCATTAGTTTCAGGTTTACCGCAAAGTGATTCAGTTATATACACATAGATATCTATTTTTTTCCACATTCTTTTACCATATAGATTATTCAAACATAACAAATACAGTTCTCTGTGTTGTAGGTTATCTGTCTTGTCAGTTATCTATTTTATATATAGTAGTGTGCATATGTTAACCTCAAATTGATAATTTATACTTCCCCCCTTCTCCTTTGGTAACTATAACTCTGTTTTCTACATCTGTGGGTTTACTTCTATTTTATATATAAGCTCATTTGTATCTTTTTTTAGATTTCACATATATAAGTGACAACATATTTGTCTTTGTCTGGTTTATGATAACATCTAGGTCTATCCATGTTGTTGCAAATGGCATTATTTCATTCTTTTTATGACCAGTAATATTCCATTGCATATATATGTCACATCTTCTTTATTCATTCCTCTTGATGGACTGTTAGGTTACTTTCATGTCTTAGCTATTATAAATGATGCTACAATGAACATGGTCAGGCATATATCTTTTTGAATTATGGTTTTCTCAATGTGCCCAGGAGTGGAATTGCTGGATCGTGTGAAATTCTGTTAAGAGAAATCAGAAAATATCTAAATAAATGAAGAGATATTTAGTTTTCATGGATCATAAGGCTCAAGATATTGAGTTTTATACTTTTCTGCATATAAACAAATTTCTATTAGATTTTGCACCTAAGTATTTCATTGTCTTAGGTGTTATTGTAAATGCTCTTTTTAAATTTCAAACTTCAAATTTTCATTTGTGCTGTATAAGAAAGCAACTGAGTTTTGACTGTTTAAACTGCACATTGTTATACGTACTTATTACTTTCAGGATTTTTGGGGGAAAGTGAGGTTTTTTTTTTTTTTTAATAGACAATAATGACAAAGGTCAGTTTTCATTCCAATACCAAAGAAAGGCAATGCCAAAGAATGCTGAAACTACTGCACAATTGCACTCATCTCACACGCTAGTAAGGTAATGCTTATGATTCTCCAAGCCAGGCTTCAGCAATATGTGAACTGTGAACTTCCTGGTGTTTAAGCTGGTTTTAGAAAAGGCAGGGGAACCAGAGATCAAATTGCCAACATCAGCTGGATCATGGAAAAAGCAAGAGAGTTCCAGAAAAACATCTATTTCTGCTATATTGGTTATGCCAAAGCCTTTGACTGTGTGGATCACACTAAACTGTGGACAATTCTGAAAGAGATGGGAATACCAGACCACCTGATCTGCCTCTAGAGAAATTTGTATGCAGGTCAGGAAACAACAGTTAGAACTGGACATGGAACAACAGACTGGTTCCAAATAGGAAAAGGAGTATGTCAAGACTGTATATTGTCACCCTGCTTATTTAACTTCTATGCAGAGTACATCATGAGAAACGCTGGACTGGAAGAAACATAAGCTGGAATCAAGATTGCCAGGAGAAATATCAATAACCTCAGATATGCAGATGGCACCACCCTTATGGCAGAAAGTGAAAAGGAACTAAAAAGCCTCTTGATGAAGGTGAAAGAGGAGAGTGAAAAAGTTGGTTTAAAGCTCAACATTCAGAAAACGAAGATCATGGCATCCAGTCCCCTCACTTCATGGGAAATAGATGGGGAAACAGTGGAAACAGTGTCAGACTTTATTTTTCTGGGCTCCAAAATCTCTATAGATGGTGACTGCAGCCATGAAATTAAAAGACACTTACTCCTGGGAAGGAAAGTTATGACCAACCTAGATAGCATATTGAAAAGCAGAGACATTACTTTGCCAACAAAGGTCCGTCTAGTCAAGGCTATGGTTTTTCCTGTGGTCATGTATGGATGTGAGAGTTGGACTGTGAAGAAGGCTGAGCGCCGAAGAATTGATGCTTTTGAACTGTGGTGTTAGAGAAGACTCTTGAGAGTCCCTTGGACTGCAAGGAGATCCAACCAGTCCACTCTGAAGGAGATCAGCCCTGGGATTTCTTTGGAAGGAATGATGCTAAAGCTGAAACTCCAGTACTTTGGCCACCTCATGCGAAGAGTTGACTCATTGGAAAAGACTCTGATGCTGGGAGGGATTGGGGGCAAGAGGAGAAGGGGACGACAGAGGATGAGATGTCTGGATGGCATCACTAACTCCATGGACATGAGTCTCAGTGAACTCCGGGAGTTGGTGATGGACAGGGAGGCCTGGCGTGCTGCGATTCATGGGGTCGCAAAGAGTTGGACACAACTGAGCGACTTATCTGATCTGATCTGATCTGAATGACATATGTAAATGAAAAACAAACATTTAAATTCAAATTTATGTCTTTGAATCAAAGTATGTATACTTACAATTTCCCAGATTTTTTATTATGTTTTGTTGAGAAAAATGTAATATTTCTAATTAAATCTTATGCCATTTTAATGGTTAGGTATTTTGGTTGAAATAAAATTTTTTTCTTAAACTTGAATGATATTATAATGAAATAATAATAATATGAGTTAAAAAGCCATTATATAAATACAATATTATAATACAAGTAAAATTACATTATATGATATAATAAGTTAATTAATTACTTTAATGAGAAGGAAAAGACGACCCACTTGAGTATTCTTGGCTGGAAAATTCCATGGACAGAGGAGCCTGACAGGCTACAATCCCTGGAGTTGCAAAGAGTGGACAAGACTGAGCAATTGAGCACAAATGCATCTGTATAAATATATCTATAATACTGTTAATCTACATGCTTAGATCTCTCTGGTAGACTATGGTCTTGATTGTTCCAAATGAGTCACAAATTCTAGAATTCATGTCTTTGTGAAGTACCTCCCCGCACTGACTCTGGGCTTTGCCAATAAGGCTTTTGCAAACATAATGAAAACGAAGTTTGACAAATGTTTACACACTGGGGATTTTCCTTTTGCAATGCCCTTTTTTGGAATCTCACTGCCATGTCATGAGGAATCCTAAGCTAATCATTTTCAATGTCCCTAAACTCTCTAACCAAGCCAATGTGAGACATATGTATTTAGGGATATAGCTTCTCAGGTTGTGTTAGTGATAAACAACCCACCTATCAGTGCAGAAGACATAAGAGATGTGGGTTCGAAGCCTGGGTTGGAAAGATCCCCTGGAGGATCTTTCTGGCAACCCACTCCAGTATTCATGGCCAGAGAATTCCATGGACATAGGAGCCTGGTGGGCTATGGTCCATAGTTTCTCAAAGAGTGGCACACAACTGAAGCATAACACACATTCTGTTCAGTTAGGTTCAGTCGCTCAGTCGTGTCTGACTCTTTGCAACCCCATGTTTCGCAGCACACCAGGCCTCCCTGTCCATCACCAACTCCTGGAGTTCACCCAGACTCATGTCCATTGAGTCAGTGATGCCATCCAGACATCTCATCCTCTGTCGTCCCCTTCTCCTCTTGCCCCAAATCCCTCCCAGCAACAGAGTCTTTTCCAATGAGTCAACTCTTCACATGAGGTAGCCAAAGTACTGGAGTTTCAGCTTTAGCATCATTCCTTCCAAAGAAATTCCAGGGCTGATCTCCTTCAGAATGGACCAGTTGGATCTCCTTGCAGTCCAAGGGACTCTCAAGAGTCTTCTCTAACACCACAGTTCAAAAGCATCAATTCTTCGGTGCTCAGCCTTCTTCACAGTCCAACTCTCACATCCATACATGACCACAGGAAAAACCATAGCCTTGACTAGACGGACCTTTGTTGGCAAAGTAATGTCTCTGCTTTTCTATATGCTATCTAGGTTGGTCATAACTTTCCTTCCAAGGAGTGAGCGTCTTTTAATTTCATGGCTGCAGTCACCATCTGCAGTGATTTTGGAGCCCAGAAAAATAAAGTCTGACACTGTTTCCACTGTCTCCCCAACTATTTCCCATGAACAGGTGGGACCTGATGCCATGATCTTTGTTTTCTGAATGTTGAGCTTTAAGCCAACTTTTTCACTCTCCACTTTCACTTTCATCAAGAGGCTTTTGAATTCCTCTTCACTTTCTGTCATAAGGGTGGTGTTATCTGCATATCTGAGGTTATTGATATTTCTCCCGGCAATCTTGATTCCAGCTTGTGTTTCTTCCAGTCCAGCATTTCTCATGATGTATCACATATTAAATAAGCAGGGTGACAATATACAGCCTTGATGTACTCCTTTTCCTATTTGGAACCAGTCTGTTGTTCCATGTCCAGTTCTAACTGTTGTTTCCTGACCTGCATATAAATTTCTCTAGAGGCAGATCAGGTGGTCTGGTATTCCCATCTCTTTCAGAATTGTCCACAGTTTAGTGTGATCCACACATTCAAAAGCTTTGTATAGTAAATCTATGAAAACAAACAGGATAATTATCACAGATGTAGAGAAGTGATTACCTTTTGAGATTTCAAAGTGTATGAGGAGACATTATCAAGAAGGGCAAAAGGATATACACAAAATGCAGACATTTTATCTTAAACAATGTGTTTTGAATATTGTTATACTTTAAAATCTCTTGAGAGTCCCTTGGACTGCAAGGAGATCCAACCAGTCCATCCTAAAGGAGAACAGTCCTGGGTGTTCATTGGAAGGACTGATGTTGAGGCTGAAACTCCAATACTTTGTGCACCTCATGCAAAGAGTTGACTCATTGGAAAAGACCCTGATGCTGTGAGTGATTGGGGGCAGGAGGAGAAGGGGACGACAGAGGATGAGATGGCTGGATGGCATCACCAACTCGATGCACATCAGTTTGGGTGAACTCTGGGAGTTGGTGATGGACAGGGAGGCCTGGCATGCTGTGATTCCTGGGGTCGCAAAGAGTCGGACATGACTGAGTGACTGAACTGAACTGATCCTTTAAAATATACATGTATGTGATGTACATTTTTCTATGCTACATTTTATGATGAAAGAGTTTTGCTGATTTACTGTCATATAACAGCATGGTAATTAGTGTGAGAAGCAGACTTGGTATAATTAAATTTTACATAAGCGTCTTACAGTTTGCTTAGCATTTTCCTATACATAATCTCTGTTAATTCTCCAATAGAATAGCCTCATGCTAAAAGTTTTATTTTTATTATGCTTGAACAATTTAGGAATTGTATAGATAGATTAGACAAATGCCCATGATGAAAAATAAAAGAAAGACATGAACCATGAGATTCTTGTGCCAAGGCAGAAAGTTTCTTTCTTGACATTGGGTTGTTTCCTGGAGGCTCAGACAGTAAAGAGTCTGCTTGCAGTGTGGGAGACCCTTGTCTGATCCCTTTGGGTTGGGGACATCCTCTGGAGAGGGAAATGACAACCCACTCCAGTATTCTTGCCTGGAAAATCCCATGGATGGAGGAGCCTGGCAGGCTACAGTCCATGGGGCCACAAACAGTCAGACACAACCGAGCAAATTCACTTCACTTCACTTCACAGATGGCCAAGAGGCACATGAAAAGATGAAGCCCATGAAAACATACTCAACATCACTAATTTTAACAAAAACAAATCAAAACTACAATGGGGTATTACCTCACACCAATCTTAATGGCCATTGTTATAAAATCTGCAAATAGTAAATGATGAAGAGGGTGTGGAGGAAAGGCCACCCTTTTGCATTGTTGGTGGGGATGTAAACTGATACAGACATTATGGAGAACAGTATGGAGAGTCTTTAAAAAACTAAAAATGGAACTCTCATATGACGCAGCAATCCCATTACTGGGCATATACCTTGAGAAGACCATAATTCAAAAAGACATTGCATTCCAAACTTCATTGCAGCACTATTTACAATAGGCAGGGCAGGAAAGCAACCTAGACATCCATCACAGATGAATGGATAAAGATGTTCTACAGATTTATTTAGATACATTTTTGACCATGCTATTTTAAATACATTTTCAGTAGGTCACCTTTATGACTGGACAGTAAACGATTATAATTTCTTTTTTTTTAAATTTTTTTTAAAATTTATTTTTTAACTTTACAATGTTGTATTGGTTTTTCCATATATCAAAATGAATCCACCACAGGTATACATGTGTTCCCAATCCTGAACCCTCCTCCCTCCTCCCTCCCCATACCATCCCTCTGGGTCATCCCAGTGCACCAGCCCCAAGCATCCAGTATCATGCATTGAACCTGGACTGGCCACTCGTTTCATATATGATATTATATATGTTTCAATGCCATTCTCCCAAATCATCCCACCCTCTCCCTCTCCCACAGAGTCCAACAGACTGTTCTATACAACAGTGTCTCTTTTGCTGTCTCGTATACAGGGTTATTGTTACCATCTTTCTAAATTCCATATATATGCATTAGTATACTGTATTGGTGGTTTTTCTTTTTGGCTTACTTCACTCTGTATAATAGGCTCCAGTTTCACCCACCTCATTAGAACTGATTCAAATGCATTCTTTTTAATGGCTGAGTAATACTCCATTGTGTATACGTACCACAGCTTTCTTATCCATTCATCTGTTGATGGACATCTAGGTTGCTTCCATGTCCTGGCTGTTATAAACAGTGCTGTGATGAACATTGGGGTACATGTGTCTCTTTCAGTTCTGGTTTCCTCAGTGTGTATACCCAGCTACAATTTCTTATTAAACTTTCCAAGTATGGTGAGGCATTTTTATGATAATACAATTTAATATAAAATAAATCTAATAAAATTATTGCATTTTTCCTGCGTGTGTACTAAGTTCTTCAGTCATGTCCAGCTCTTTGTGACCTTATGAATTGTAGTCTGCCAGGCTTCTCTGTCTATGGGATGCCCTAGACAAGAATACTGGAGAGGGTTGTCATGCCCTCCTGCAGGGTATTTTCCCAACCCAGGGATCAAACTCACATCTCTTATGTCTCCTTCATTGGAAGGCAGGTTCTTTACCACCAGTGGCACCTGAGAAATCTTAATCATTACTAAAAAATTTCCAATTCTTATGACTTTTCTAATACAGTTGTTTTTATGTGAAATCTGTTTTCAAGGATGGATACATCATTACCATTTTCATTGGGGAGTAAAAGTCATGTATCTCATTTACTGAAGAAAGTTATTTTGAAAATATCATTTTATTGTATCCCATAAAGATTTATTCATAAAATAATATTCTTAACTTTGCTACTTTCTAAGAGTTTTGAAAACATTTGAAACTACAAAGTACACTTACTCATATTAAAACCTTGACATGTCTTGAGCTACCTGTTTTAGAAAAAAATATGGCTTCTCACTCTGAGGGAATTTGTTACATTTCCACTCAATTTTTTTTTTCTTTTTCCTGAATCAGACCAATTCAATAACATATAAAACTGCAGACTGATTTTGTGAGCTATTGCAGATACTGTTGATATTTTGTCTATTTTCCTGCACAGGGCTGGCTAATACTAGCAGCATATCATCTATTGTTGACAAACAATGGTGGAAAAATGCATTAAGACCAAGAATGATAGTGCAATGTCACTGGTGACACAGAGAACTCCAGTTTAAATTTGTCTTTTTTCTCCTGAGTTTTATTTTCTGAATGGGTGTTTATGGCCATCTGTATTGTTTCTAAAAGAATGAGAAAAGTCCTTTTCTCCTAATTTATTTTGTCCTTCCTTTCCCCCATCTAAATTCTTTTCCAATTCCACTGATTATTATCCATTTCATAGGGACTCTGAAAAACTCATGAATTAATCATGATGTTTAACATATTAAATAGTATGTACCCTGAAATAGAGTATGAACTAGTAGTAATATTGTACTTTTGAAAAAATATAGACTTTTTAAAGAGACATTTTAGGTTCATAGCAAAATTGAATAGAAAATACAGAGATTTCTTGTTTGCCTCCTGTTCCTACAAGCCAAACCTCTTCCCTGTTGACATCCCCATCAGAAAGTTATGTTAATTACAATAAATGAACCTAGACTGACAACCCTGAATATTCATTGGAAGGACTGATGTTAAAGCTCCAATAATTTGGCCATCAGATGTGAAAAGATGACACAAGGAAAAGTCCCTGATACAAGGAAAGATGAAGGCAAAAGGCTAAATGGGTGGCAGAAGATGAGATGGTTAGATAGCATCACCAAATCAGTGGACATGAATTTGAGCAAACTCCGGGAGATACTGAAGGACACAGAAGCTTGGCATCTTACCATTCATGGGGTCCCAAATAGTGAGAATTAGTGACTGAACAACAACAATATTGACATAACATGATCAGCCAAGCTCCATGGTTTGCACTAGGGTTAACTCTGGGTTTTGAAGTAGTATAAGCTATGGGTTTAGACAAATGTATAGTGGCATAAGAGTCCCTTGGACAGCAAGGAGGTCAAACCATTCAATCCTAAAGGAAATCAACCTTGAAAATACATTGGAAGGACTGATATTGAAACTGCAGCTCCAATAGTTTGGCTACCTGATGCAAAGAGCCGACTCATCAGAAAAGACTCCAGTGAAGGCAGGAGGAGAAGGGGTTGATAGAGGATGAGATGGTTGGATGGCATTTCTGACTCAGTGGGCATGAGTTTGAACAAACTCCAGGAGATGGTAAAAAATAGGGAAGCCTTGAATGCGGCAGTCCATGGGGTCGCAAAGACTCGGACATGACTGAACGACTCAACAACAGCATAGTAGCGTGAATCCATTGCCATTGTAGCATCCTATAGAAGCATTTCTCTTACCGTAAGAATCTGCCCTCACCTGTTTATCCAGCAACCCAACTTCTGGCAACCATTGATCTTTTTATTGACTCCAGTTTTATCTTTTTCAGAATGTTAGTTAAAATGATACAGTCTGCAGCCTTCTTAGACTGGCTTCTTTTACTTACAGGTATGCATTTAAGTGTCCTCCATATCTTTTCGTGGACTAACAGCTCATGTCTTTTTAGAGTTGAATAGTATTTCATTGCCTAGATGCATCACGGTATACCTATCCTTTCACCTGCTGAAGAGCATATTAGTTGCTTGCAAGATTTGGCAATCATTAATGAAACTGCCATAAATATCTGCATGCAGGTTCTTGTGTGGACATGTTTTCAACAACTTTAGGTAAATAACAAATTGTCAGGTTGTATGGTAAGAGTATGTTTAGTTTTGTAAGATACTTCCAAACTGGCTGCATCATTTTCTTTTTTTTTTACAGTCACATCTTTTGTGAAGTCTTTTTTTTTTTTTCCACTTTCTTGTTTTTCTTTTTTTTTTTAATTTAAATATATTTATTTTAATTGGAGGCTAATTACTTTACAATATTGTATTGGTTTTGCCATACATCAACATGATTACACCATGAGTGTACACATGTTCCCCATCCTGAACCCACCTCCCACCTCCCTCCCTATAACATCCCTCTGGGTCAACCCAGTGCACCAACATTCCAGCTAGAAATTAATGCTCACCTGTTTGGCTAGAATTTGGTACTATTCATATTTTGGATTTTGAACACACTGAACAAGAAAAGGTGTATTTTATTTACAGTAACTCATGTAATCATAATCAAACTAAATCCTCACATAGTGAAATGGTAGTGAAAACCTTATCATAATGTTTAATAAAATTGATTAAACTATGTAATGCATAAAAACACATTAATAACTATGATCTTATATATGTCACTCAAAAACTCTTTCCTAAAGACCTACCACCAGTTGTCAAAATTTTAAAAACATGTTTTTCCTGGAAAAGTATTTATATGTGTATACATACATGCTATGCTATGCTAAATCACTTCAGTTGTGTCTGACTCTGTGCGACCCCAAAGACGGCAGCCCACCAGGCTCCCCCGTCCCTGCGATCCTCCAGGCAAGAACACTGGATCGGGCTGCCATTTCCTTCTCCAATGCATGAAAGTGAAAAGTGAAAGTGAAGTTGCTCAGTCGTGTCTGACTCTTAGCGACCCCATGGACTGCAGCCTAACAGGCTCCTCCGTCCATGGGATTTTCCAAGCAAGAGTACTGGAGTGGGGTGTTATTGCCTTCTCCAGTATACATACATATATATATATATATATATGTATACTGAGTAGCTCAGTTGTAACTCACTCTTTGCCTGTAGCCAGCCAGGCTCCTCTGTTCTTAGGATTTCCCAGGCAAGAATACTAGAGTGGGTTACCATTTCCTTCTCCAGGGAGTCTTCTGGATGAATTCAGGGATTGAATCTGTGTCTCCTGCATCTCCTGCATTGCAGGTGGATTCTTTACCACTGAGCCACCAGGGAAGCCCCAACGAGCTATTTAGGAATAATAATTATTATAATGAATGTACCAATTTCAACATGTCTGTTGTATGCAAGCGTGCACTTTTTACATAAATCATCAAAACCACCTGTGTTTGTGCTATCTTGTGCTGTGCTCAGTTGCTCTAGGTACAGTATTAATTCCTGTGTACAAGCAGTGAAGAATAAGGAGAACTGTGACTGCAGAGAAATGGATATTTCTCTTCTCTTTAAATTAAAATATACTATTAAACTTTGGTTATTAGGGTTTCCAGATTTAAAGAAGCTTATTATTATTGAAGGATAATTATTTGTCATCCTCTCAAAATATACACTCTCACTGGAAAATACCCTGTTCTGGAAAAGACTGAAGGCAGGAGGAAAAGGGAACAACAGAGAATGTATGGGTAGCATCACCAACTCAATAGGCATGAGTTTGAGCACATTTCAGGAGGTAGTGAAGGACAGAGAAGCCTGATACGCTGCAGTCCACGAGAATGCGAAGAGTTGGACACGACTTAGTGACTAAGCAGCGACAGCAAAATATACATTGTCAAAGCTATCTAGAGTCAATCTGGAGGTCTTAGTGAGAATTTAAGGCAGAAAAATATGAAAACATAGTATGCAGATAAAATTTAATTTATAGAAGGAACCTTCAATGATTTATAACTGCATACTTCCTATTAATGGTTTAGGAAAATAACCATGGTTTTACGTTTGTTCTTTCTTCCTTTTAGACATCAAAGTCATCAAAATGATAGATTCATAACATAATTTATATTGAAGAGCCATAATGAAGAGTCTTCACACTTATTTTCTAAGGTATGTAAGTGTTCATTTAGATGATTCTGGAAAATATTTTGAAATGAAGCATCATGATAATTGATACCTGGAGCTGTGTGATCTCTGATGGATTGTGTCTGTTTGTGCTTTTTTCACTGAGCAGTGAGAACTGCCAAGCTGCCAGTTCTGGCTCAGTGATTGTTGACAGTTTGGTTTCTTTAGAGATAAATTATTAAAGGCTATAATAAACAAAAAGTTAGGTTTTTCAAGAAGAGTGAGCATTTCTTCATTTTAAAATGCATTGCAAGGTAGATGATGAGAAGCCCATATTCCCTTTGAACATGATTATTTTCCTTGTGTCATTTTTGAAATGATCTGGCACATCACAAACTTTGCAATAAGCATAAGCAAATTTGATATCTGCGTATGAGATCAAAAGTGGATACACTGTATTGACTACATCCAACTCCAGAAAAAAAAATAATTCCTGAACTTCTACTGATTTATAGCAGTAATATGTGAGCATCTGTTGACTTACTGAATTGTTTTAATCAACCTAATTAAAATCTGTTTATAAATCTTCAATAATAAGATGTGAATAAAAACAAATATTTTGTATCTAATTAACACAATTTAGTAAATAAATCTTGACACATCTGTTGTAATTTTTAAAAATAGCTGATGCTACTTTTAATTAATTTGGACACACTTCTGAATCAAAATGACTGTTTTTAAATATTGTTAGGACTCTTAAAAATTCTTGGAAATAAGACTTTTAATAAACAGCTCTCATTATGATTTAATTCAACCAATGTTCTTGCATCAATAATTGCTTCATATCTTATTAAGTCACCTGCTCAAATAATTTGTATGACTTAATTTACTTTGAGAGAATAAACTTATTTATTTCATAATTACACAAGAGAATTAAGTAGAAATATAAAAGGATGAAATGACACACAATCAAGCAGCTATGTCCTGCATTTGTCCCACATGCCTATTATCAGATAATTTCCCAGGAGTAGGAGGGCATTACACCAGAAGAGAGAAGAGGTTTTGAGAAATAATAGTTGTCCATAATATACAAAAGGGAATTTGACAAGCTGCTAATTCTGAAGAGACAAGAAAAATACATCAAAATCAAATTAGAAAATCTGGGAGATAGAAAAGTCGTATCTTTGTCCAAGTTTGCCTTTGTTTGAACTTGAAATATCTTCCTTTTTCCAGTGTTCTTAACTGGAACACTGCCTTATTCTAAGATGACCAGATACACTACACACAATTAATTTCCTTAAAGGAATTGGCCTCTTTATACTCTCCTTGGGCTTCTTAACTACTTTGTGTGTGTGTGTGTTAGTCACTTAGTTGTGTCTGACTCTTTGTGACCCCGTGAACTGTAGCCCATCAAACTCCTCTGTCCATGGAATTCTCCAGGCAAGAATACTGGGGTGGGTTGCTATTCCCTTCTCTGGGAAATCTTCCCTACCCAGGGATTGAACCCAGGTCTCCTGCATCGCAGGCAAATTTTTTACCATCTGAGCCACCAGGAAAGATCCTCTTAACTTCTGTACATACAATAATTCTAATTTGGGGACATTACTAAGGCAACATAACCTTCTATCTTGTATATCCTGACATAAAAGCAAATAAACAGAAGAAATTTCCCAAATCAATAAAATGTTTGACACTGTTTTAAATTAATATTGATATTTAGTTAAGATCATTAAAATATTTAATAACCTATAATTTATTTTTCAGGAAAAAGGAACAAACAAGCAGTCTGTGGAGAATCAGGAGGTTGGGTTAGCTTTTGGTCAGTTGAGGAGAATCTATCTTAACATGTGAAAGTAATAATGGCTGAAGATCAGAACTCTTACTGTAACCAGCATTCATTTCTAGGTTCTCATGTGTAAGACAGAAATTTTTTATGTGTTGTTTATTCCATCCAAGACTTAGACCAAAGTTAATATAGACTTCAATTTTCTTTTTATGTAAAAAAATATTTAAAAGTTATTTGATGACCTAAATATTAGGGTAAATTGAAATTAAACAATTGGGTGTGATTATCTATAATGCTTATATGATTTATTAAGGTAAATATTAATAGTCATAGAATATTTTTGTAAATAATAATTTAAATGCTACTGTATGTTGCTTTTATTGAGAATCAAATCATTGAAAGTATATAACTCAATAGGTATATACATATCTGAGGTCTGGTTTTATTTCTGTAAAACTTTGAGGCCATAACTGATTTAACCTCCCAAATACTTTGCTACACAGTTTATTTTGAATATTTCTACTTTCTTATAAATGCATTACTATGTGAAAAAAACTTTAAAATGCATGTTTATTTTTTATGATCTAAATAAAGAAAAAATATCATACTCTAATAGCCTTATATATTAAGACATGATTCCAATATTATTTATGATTCCTTTAGGGGATATACTATTTTACTTCTTTTCACAGGTTTTCAAGAAAAGAAAATTAAAGCTTTTTAAAGTATTAATGTTAATCTGGGAACGTTGGAATTCTACATAGACCATGTATTTATGTGTTTAACACTGCCAAGTGAAAATTCATTTCTTGTTACTCTATTACAGCACTTCTGATATCTGATAATGCAAGCTATGTTTTCCATTATTTATGAGCATACTTACAAACATACTTTCTTACTCCAATATCAACTCAAAGAAATAACACTCTAGTTAATCAAATGCATAACTGCTGCTAGAATTTTAAATTAGTTAGGCATAATATTATAAAGCAATTATCAGCATGGAAGGATATGGAAAGATTTGCCAACTCGGTGGTATAGTAAATAAGAACTGAAAACACTAGGGATTTAATCATAGCTCAACTAATTGCTACTTATAGAAAATTATAAAAATGAATTTCACTAGGCATTATTGCTTCCACATGTGACTTTAAGTTTTTTATAATTGCTCTTAAACTTAAATATAATAGAAATGCAAGAAATAATGGTACACTAATAGATTTAATAACATTATGTTTCAGAGGCATATAATTAAGATGATAAGAAGGAAATAAAAACAAAACATAAATGCACACATGTTATGATAGAAGCAATAAATGGAAAGAAAAAAGTGGAAAATAATAAAATATTAAAGTTGAATCTTGTCTGGATATAAATAAAGAGACAGAAATGAGGTATAAAGTAAATACAATATATAAAATATAAAGTATGTAGACAAGAAATAAGAAAAATAAAAGCAACAGCAGGAAAAGAAGAAACAAAAAAATGAAAGAGACTGATAAAAAGTTTAAACAAGTAAAAAATGAAAATATTCCATTTCTTACACTCCCCTCTATAAAAATCTTCCAATCTCACTAAGCTAAAATGCAGACTATTTCTACTGCTGGGAACTTACTCAAGTTTGATTCAGACTATGATATTTTACATTTAAAATACTTGTATCTGTTCACCTTTTTCTTTCACTCCATTTACACTTCATTTTAATAAAGGAATGGAAAAGAGCATTATTTCATGGTCTCTTTTGAAGCTGTATCTCTGAAGTGGATTCTGATTAGAGACTGGAGAATGTTTTAAGATTAAATTAAATATCACAACCAATGAAAATATGTTTGAAAATACGCTGCTTTTATCACTTTATAGAGTGGTTAGTGATTCATTCGGAGAAGGCAATGGGACCCCACTCCAGTACTCTTGCCTGGAAAATCCAATGGATGGAGGAGCCTGGTGGGCTGCAGTCCATGGGGTCGCTAAGAGTCGGACGCGACTGAGCGACTTCACTTTCACTTTTCTCTTTCATGCATTGGAGAGGGAAATGGCAACCCACTCCAGTATTAAATGTATATTATTAAATGTATTAAATGTAGCACTTATTAAATGTATATTATTTGCTGTGTTTTGGTGTATGGATGCACTTGTGAAACCATCAGTATAGTCAAAATAAGGCCCATTTTCTTTATCCCCAAAAAGTTTCCTTGTGCCCATTTGTAATCTTTCTTTTTCCCCACTGCTCTTCCTCACTCATCTGCTTTCTTTTACCTAAATTAGATTTTATTTTTCTGAAATTTAATTAAATGAGTTTTACACAGTAGGCACTCAGTATTGCATGACTTCTTTCACTCAGTGTAATAATTTTGTTATTATCTGTACTGCCTCGTGTGTAGTTCATTCTTTTCTATTGCTCGGAAGTTATCTAATGCATGGATATAGCACAAATTGTTTATCCAGTATTCTCCTGTTTGTAATAATTTGATTTCCAGTTATGTTATCACCAATGACATTTTATAAACTTTTGCATAAAAATCTTTATGTGGCTGTTTCCATTTCTTCTATGTACACATCTAGGAATTGAATTATTGTAACTTATAGAAAATGCATGTTTAAAATTTTTAGATTTGGTTTTCAAAGTAGATCTAACCAGTTAACATATCCACCAGCAGTACAGGAGGCTTTCAGTTGCCCCATATACTTGTCAGCATTTGATTTTCTATTTCAAATTTTAACAATTCTAATGAATATGAAATTGATTTTCATTATGATTTTCACTTTTGTATAGCTTAAACACGTAGAACATTCTAATATGTTTAACAATTCATTTATATTTTTAAGTGTGATGTCTGTTCAGATATTTTTTGACCATTTATATTGAATTTTTTTCAAGAGTTCTTTTTATTTCTAGAAAGTCATTTCCTGTGTGTTGTCTGCATTCTAATTTTGTGAATTTAAATATACAAGAGGGAAACAAACTTATCTTTAAAAAAATTATGGTCTGCATATCAAGTGTTTTAAGTAAGTATTTAAGACAAAAAAAAATGTTACTAGGTAAAAAGAGAAATATCTCATAATGCTTAAAGTTCAACCCACCAGGTATATAAAAGTTATAAACATATATCAGTTTAGTTCAGTTCAGTTCAGTCTCTCAGTCCTGTCCGACTCTTTGCGACCCCATGAATCGCAGCACACCAGGCCTTCCTGTCCATCACCAACTCCCAGAGTTTACCCAAACTCATGTCCATCGAGTTGGTGATGCCATCCAGACATCTCATCCTCTGTCATCCCCTTCTCCTCCTGCCCCCAATCCCTCCCAGCATCAGAGTCTTTTCCAATGAGTCAACTCTTCGCCTGAGGTGGCCAAAGTATTGGAGTTTCAGCTTTAGCATCATTCCTTCCAAAAAATCCTAGGGCTGATCTCCTTTAGGATGAACTGGTTGGATCTCCTTGCAGTCCAAGGGACTCTCAAGAGTTTTCTCCAACACCACAGTTCAAAAGCATCAATTCTTTGGCATTCAGCTTTCCTCACAGTCCAACTCTTATATCAATACATGACCACTTGGAAAACCATAGCCTTGACTAGATGGATCTTTGTTAGCAAAGTAATGTCTCTGCTTTTGAATATGCTATCTAGGTTGGTCATAACTTTCCTTCCAAGGAGTGAGCGTCTTTTAATTTCATGGCTGCAATCACCATCTGCAGTGATTTTGGAGCCCCCCAAAATAAAATCTGATACTGTTTCCACTGTTTCCCCACCTATTTGCCATGAAATGATGGGACCAGATGCCATAATAGTTTTCAGAATGTTGAGCTTTAAGGCAACTTTTTCACTCTCCTCTTTCATTTTCATCAAGAAGCTCTTCAATTTCTCTTCACTTTCTGCCATCAGGGTGGTGTCATCTGCATATCTGAGGTTATTGATATTTCTCCCGACAATCTTGATTCCAGCTTGTGCTTCATCCAGTCCTGCATTTCACATGATGTAGTCTGCATATAAGTTTAATAACAGGGTGACAATAGACAGCCTTGATGTACTCCTTTTCCTATTTGGAAACAGTCAGTTGTTCCACCTCTGGTTCTAACTGTTGCTTCTTGACTTGCATACAGATTTCTCAGAAGGCAGGTAAGGTGGTCTGATATTCCCATCTCTTTAAGAATTTTCCACAATTTGCTGTGATCCACACAGTCAAAGGCTTTGGTGTAGTCAGTAAAGCAAAAGTAACTGTTTTCTGGAATTCTCTTGCTTCTTCTATGATCCATTGCTGCCAAGTCTCTTCAGTCCTGTCTGACTCTGTGCGACCCCATGGACTGCCGCCTACCACACTTCTCCGTCCATGGGATTCTCCAGGCAAGAACACTGGAGTGGGTTGCCATTTCCTTCTCCAATGCATGAAAGTGGAAAGTGAAAGTGAAGTCACTCAGTCGTGTCTGACTCTTAGCAACCCCATGGACTGCAGCCTACCAGACTCCTCCATCCATGGGATTTGCCGGGCAACAGTACTGGAGTAGGGTGCCATTGCCTTCTCCCTCTGTGATCCAATAGATGTTGGCAATTTGATCTCTGCATTTTCTAAATCCAGCTTGAACATCTGGAAATTCTAGGTTCACATATTGTTGAAGCCTAACTTGGAGAATTTTGAATATTACTTTGCTTGTGTGTGAGATGGTTACGATTGTACAGTAGTTTGAACATTATTTGGAATTGCCTTTCTTTGTGATTTGAATGAAATTGATCTTTTCTTGTCCTGTGGCCACTGCTGAGTTTTCCAAACTTGTGGCATATTGAATGCAACACTTTAACAGCATCATCTTTCATGCTTTGAAATAGCTCAACTGGAATTCCATCACCTCCACTAGCTTTGTTCATACTGATGATTCCTAAGGCCCACTTGACTTCTCAGTCCAGGATGTCTGGCTCTAGTTGAGTGATCACACCATCGTGTTTATCTGGGTCATGAAGACCTTTTTTGTACAGTTCTTTTGTGTATTCTTGCCACCTCTTCTTAATATCTTCTGCTTCCTTTAGGTCATACAGTTTCTATCCTTTATTGTGCCCATCCTTGCAAGAAATGTTCCCTTGGTATCTCTAATTTTCTTGAAGAGATCTCTAGCATTTCCCATTCTGTTGTTTTCCCTCTATTTCTTTGCATTAATCACTGAGGAAGACTTTCTTATCTCTGCTTGTTATACTTTGGAACTCTGCATGCAAATTGATATATCTTTCCTTTTCTTCTTTGCCTTTAGCTTTTCTTCTTTTCTCAGCTATTTGTAAGGCCTCATCAGACAACCATTTTACCTTTTTGCATTTCTTTTTCTTGGGGGTGGTCTTGATCACTGCCTCCTGTACAATGTCACGAACCTCTATCCTTAGTTCTTCAGGCACTCTGTCTATCAGATCTAATCCATTGAATGTATTTGTCACTTTCACTGTATAATTGTAAGGAATTTTATTTAGGTCATACCTCAATGGCCTAGTGGTTTTCCCTACTTTCTTCAATTTAAGTCTGAATTTGCCAATAAGGAATTCATAATCTGAGCTACAGTCAGCTCCTGATCTTGTTTTGTTGACTGTATAGAGCTTGACCATCTTTGGCTGCATAGAATATAATCAATCTGATTTTGGTATTGGCCATTGGTGATGTCCATGTGTAGAGTCTTCTCTTGTGTTGTTGGAAGAGGGTGTTTGCTATGACCAGTGTGTTCTCTTTGCAAAACTCTGTTAGCCTTTGTCCTGCTTTGTTTTATATGCCAAGGACAAATTTGCCTCTTACTCCGGGTTATCTCTTGACTTCCTGCTTTTGCATTCCAGTCCCCTATAATGAAATGACATCTTTTTTTTTTTTTTTTTGGTGTTAGTTCTATAAAGTCTTGTAGGACTTCACAGAAACATTCAACTTCAACTTCTTCATTATTGTTTGAGGCATAGGCTTTGATTACTCTGATATTGAAAATTTTGCCTTGGAAACGAATAGATATCATTCTAACCTATATGAGATTGCACTCAAGTATAGCATTTCAGCCTCTTTTGTTGACTATGAGGGCTACTTCATTTTTTCTAAGGGACTCTTGCCCACAGTAGTAGATATAATGGTTATCTGAGTTAAATTCACCCATTCGATTTTAGCTCACTGATTCCTAAAATGTTGATGTTCATTCTTGCCATCTCCTGTTTGATCACTTCCAATTTGCCTTGATTCATGGATCTAAAATTCCAGATTCCCATGCAATATTTCTCTTTAGAGCATTGTACTTTATACTTTATTTCCATCACCAGCCACATCCACAACTGGGTGTTGTTTTTGCTTTGGCTCCATCTCTTCATTTTGTCTGGAGTTACTTCTCCATTGACCTCTGGTATCATATTGGGCAACTACCGACCTGGGGAGTTCATCTTTCAGTGTCCTATCTTTTTTGCCTTTGCATACTGTTCATGGGGTTCTCAAGGCAAGAATACTGAATTGGCTAGCCATTTCCTTCTCCAGTGGACCACGTTTTGTCAGAACTCTCCACCATGACCCATCCATTTGGGTGGCCCTATACGGCATAACTCATAGTCTCATTGAGTTAGGCAAGGCTGTGGTCCATGTGATCAGTTTGTTTGGTTTTCTATGATTGTGGTTTTCATTCTGTCTGCCCTCTGATAGATAAGGATAAGAGGCTTATGGAAGCCTCCTAATGAGAGAGACTGACTGATGGGCAACTGGTTCTTGTTCTGATGGGTGGGGCCATGTTGAGTAAATATTTAATCCAATTTTCTGTTGATGGGTGTGGCTGTGTTCCCTCCCTGTTTTTTGACCTGAGGCCAAACTATGGTGGAGGTAGTGAAGATAATGAAGATCTCTTTCAAAAGGTCCAATGCTGCACTGATGCACTCAGTTCCCCCAACACTGCAGCAGGCCACTGCCAACCCACACCTCCACTGGAGACTCCTGGATACTCACGGGCGAGTCTGGGTCAGTCTCCTGTGGGGTCACTGCTCCTTTCTCCTCGGTCTTGGTGTGCGCAAGGTTTTATTTGTGCCCTCCAAGAGTCTGTTTCTCCAGTCCTGTGTAAGTTCTGGCGGCTCTGTGGTGGGGTTAATGACAATCTCCTCCAAGAGGGCTAATGCTGCACCCAGGTCTACTGTACCCAGAGCCCGTGCCCTTGAAGCAGTTCACTCTTTATCCGTACCTCCACAGAAGACACTCAAACAAAGTTTCGGCTGTCTCTTTGGGGTCTCTGGGTCCTGGTGCACACAAGTTTTGTTTGAGCCGTCCGTGCATCTCTGGCGGGTATGAGATGTGATTATAAATGTGATTTCACCCCTCCTACCATCTTACTGGGGCTTCTCCTTTTCCCTTGGATGTGGGGTATCTTTTTTTGGTGGGATCCAACATTATGCTGTAGATGGTTGTTCAGGAATGAGTGGTAATTTTGAAGTTCTTGCAGGAGACGATGAGTGCATGTCCTTCTACTCTACCATCTTGTAGAGGATCTACTTCTTGTAAATATTCTCAAAAATAAAAATGAGCTTTATAAGTTTCAATAATTTGACATTATTCCAAATGAGATGATCTCATCTCTGTTATGATTGTTTCCATGCATAAGCTGCACCTTCAGAAACATTCATGAAAAAAAAAAGTCTGTGAACCTCTAAATTTCAAATTGATGCTTTCTGAATTTTTACATCCTGTTTCACATTTTTTAATTCTCAACTCTTTGCTTTTCTCTGCTAGAGAAAAGTTTGGTTCCATATAACATCTTTGCTCTTCATCTAGACGATCTGTATCAGAGCATGATTGATACTTTATTCCTTTTCCTATGTTACATTCCTTGAGGTAGGTTTTATATGAATGGTTTTTTACATTCTGTGTGTGTGTTAGTCACTCAGTCATGTCCAACTCTTTGCAACTCCATGGACTGCAGCACACCAGGCTCCTCTGTCCATGGGATTCTCTAAGCAATAATACTAGAGTGGGTTGCCATGCCCTTCTCCAGGAGATCTTCTCGACCCAGGGATCAAACACTGGTCTTCTGCATTGCAGGCAGATTCTTTATTGTTTGAACTACCTGGGAAGCCCTTCATTTATGGCTGTGTTTAAATTATATTTGCCCCTTACACCATGTTCATTGTTCTAATATAAAAAGTCTGGAGTGGAATGATATATCACTGAAATAGCTAGGTAAATAATAGTAATATTTGAGGTTCCAATTTCAGCACCAACCATAAACAGCTTGCATATCTCACTTTCATCATTACAGTAGACAGAGACTTGGAAAAGTGAACAATGATGACTTATTTGTGAGCTATCATAACATAAAACTCTGTTCAGTGGAAACTGTCATCTGTTAATCTGGAGACAGAATCATCTAGAGACACATGCTGAAGAAAAGTTGCTGCTTCCTCGAAGAAAAGTTGCTGAATCTAAAACTGGAAGGAACTCCAAAATGGTACTTTGACGAACTTCTTGAGACAGAGTGTGGAAATAGGTGAATGTGAGAAGTTTTGGGGAGCTGCACTCTTAAAGGGTCCTTGCCCTTCAATATATTTGACTCACATCATAAGCTTCTCACTCAGAATGAGAAAAAATTCTCTCATGTATCTGACAGGGTAAGAAGTAGAGAAAATTTAGAAGTGGAAAAGATTTAGGGCTTCTTCATAATGAAGATCTATATTCTAAGGGGAAATACTTGACAGAGTTTTATGCTAATTGTAGGAAGGGCATTTCTCTTACCACAACTTCACCTCCAAGCCTATCTCACTTAAATGGGATAAAACACCAACAAGAAATAAAGCAAAATAAAATTCATCAGGTTTGAAAGTGTCAAGGAGATACATTAGGGATGCTTGTATCAAGGAACAAAATAAGCACAAAAGGAGAAGATATGCCACTAAAGAAATACACAGGAAAAAAGAATGCAACTCAAAGACAACAGTTCTCCAAAAGCCCAGATAATCCCATCACAGCAAGTCAGGTGTAGATTATTCTCCACACAATGAAATTCTGAAAACTCTTGGGTTTCTGCTGTCACTAGCTCATGATACATTTATAATGGATGATACAGTCATGTGGCACACAGCAAAGAATGCTCTTTCATAAGGGATGAATCATGACCTACCTACTCTTGAAGACAGAGACTCTGTTTTATTACTGTATCTCAAGTAACTCTAATAGGGGTCAAGAAACACTTATTGAGTAAGGGAATAAATAAGTGATAATCTAATATATCAAGAAACTACACGAAAAATCAAGAAGACTTGACTAATCTGTTGACCATGAGATATCATTAATGTATTATTAATGTCTGGGAGACGGAAGTGATTCATGTCTATCTACTTGTTCCATGACTTTATATCATGAGGATTACTGTAGATGCTATGGTCTCTTAAAAAAGGTAAATGAGAATTAATGTAGAATGTTGCTCCTAATTTTCTGAAATGCAATGTATTGGATGAGGATTAACAAATCATAGGGAGGAAAAAGTCACATGATATAAAAATCTTGACACTACTGCCACCATCACTAATTAAAACAACAGTAAAATTACAATAATATTTACATAACACTTTTTTTTTTTTTTTTGCTTATTCCTAGTAGCTGTATTAACTTGCACACAACAGGTACACAAGTTTTGAGAGAGAACATTTTCATATTTGCTGTTTGGATGACTATGCATTTATTTATTCTATGTGACTTAAGAAAAAGTAATATACATGTGCAAGTTGGTTTTAGAAAAGGCAGAGGAACCAGAGATCAAATTGCCAACATTTGCTCAATCATCAAAAAAGAAAGAGAATTCCAGAAAAACTTCTATTTCTGCTTTATTGACTATGCCGAAGCAATTGACTGTGTGGATCACAATAAACTGTGGAAAATTCTGAAAGAGATGGAAATACCAGACCACCTGAACTGCCTCTTAAAAAACCTGTATGCAAAAAAAAAAAAAAACCTGTATGCAGGTCAGGAAGCAACAGTTAGAACTGCACATGGAACAACAGACTGGTTCCAAATAGGAAAAGGAATAGGTCAAAGCTCTATATTGTCATCTTGCTTATTTAACTTATATGCAGAGTACATATGAGAAATGCTGGGATGGAAGAAGCACAAACTGGAATCAAGATTGCCGGGAGAAATATCAATAACCTCAGATATGCAGATGACACCACCCTTATGGCAGAAAGTGAACAGGAACTAAAAAGCCTCTTGATGAAGGTGAAAGAGGAAAGTGAAAAAGTTGGCTTCAAGCTCAACATTCAGAAAACGAAGATCATGGCATCTGGTCCCATCAATTCATGGGAAATAGATGGGGAAACAGTAGAAACAGTGTCAGACTTTATTTATTTGGGCTCCAAAATCACTGCTGATGGTGACTGCAGCCATGAAATTAAAAGACGCTTACCCCTTGGAAGGAAAGTTATGACCAACCTAGATAGGATATTCAAAAGCAGAGACATTACTTTGCCAACAAAGGTCCATCTAGTCAAGGCTATGGTTTTTCCAGTGGTCATGTATGGATGTGAAGGTTGGACTGTGAAGAGAGCTGAGAGCCGAAGAATTGATGCCTTTAAACTGTGATGTTGGAGAAGGCTCTTGAGAGTCCTTGGACTGCAAGGAGATCCAACCAGTCCATTCTGAAGGAGATCAGTCCTGGGTGTTCATTGGAAGGACTGATGCTAAAGCTGAAACTCCAGTACTTTGGCCACCTCATGCAAAGATTTGACTCATTGGAAAAGACCCAGATACTGGGAGGGATTGGGGGCAGGAGGAGAAGGGGACGACAGAGGATGAGATGGCTGGAGGGCATCACTGACTCGATGGACGTGAGTCTGAGTGAACTCTAGGAGTTAGCGATGGACAGGGAGGCCTGGCATGCTGCGATTCATGGGGTCGCAAAGAGTCGGACAGGACTGAGCAACTAACTGAAGTGACTGAACTGATACATCTGTGTCTCTTTTGCTGTCTAGCATACAGGGTTATCGTTACCGTCTTTCTAAATTCCATATATATGCGTTAGTATACTGTATTGTCGGAGAATGCAATGGCACCCCACTCCAGTTATCTTGCCTGGAAAACCCCATGGACAGAGGAGCCTGGAAGGCTGCAGTCCATGGGGTCGTGAAGAGTTGGACACGACTGAGCGACTTCGCTTTCACTTTTCACTTTCATGCATTGTAGAAGGAAATGGCACCCACTCTGGTGTTCTTGCCTGGAGAATCCCAGGGATGGGGGAGCCTGGTGGGCTGCCGTCTATGGGGTCGCACAGAGTCTGACACGACTGAAGTGACTTAGCAGCAGCAGCAGCAGCAGCATACTGTATTGGTGTTTTTCTTTATGGTTTACTTGACTCTGTATGGGCTTCTCTGGTTGCTCAGTGGTTAAAGCATCTGCCTCTGGTGTGGGAGACCTGGGTTTGATATCTGGTTTGGGAAGATCCCCTGGAGAAGGAAATGTTAACCCACTCTAGTATTTCTGCCTGGAGAATCCCATGGATGGAGAAGCCTGGTAGGCTACAGTCCATGGGGTCGCAAAGAGTCGGATACAACTGAGTGACTTCACTTCACTTGCACTCTGTATAATAGGCTCCAGTTTCATCCACCTCATTAGAACTGATTCAAATGTATGTATAATATCATATAAGAAATGAATCGCCAGTCCAGGTTTGATGCAGGATATAGGATGCTTGGGGCTGGTGCACTGGGGTGACCCAGAGGGATGGTACAGGGAGGGAAGTAGGAGGGGGGTTCAGAATGGGGAGCACGTGTACACTCGTGCTGGATTCATGTTGATGTATGGCAAAACCAATACGATATTGTAAAGTAATTAGCCTCCAATTAAAATAAATAAATTTAAATTAAAAAAAAAGGTTTTTTTTTTTTTTTAAATGTTGTCCAATTTTAAGCCTCTGTTGAATTAGTTACAATATTACTTCTGTTCTCTGCTTTGCTCTTTTGGCTGTGCAGCATGTGGGGAGCTCCTAACCAGGGATCAGACCCACACCTTTTGCATTGGAAGCCAAAGTCTTAAACGATGAGCCCCAGGAAAATCCCACTTTTATTTTTTGACAAAATACTGGTAATATATATATGCAATTCTGGTATGATATATAGTTAGTATCCTTCTCTTCTTGGATTTTGTTCTGAAAATGTCAATATTTGAAGAAGCAGCAGAGCCATCTGTAAGTTTTTTTAAAAGTATGTGCTGTGCTTAGTTGTTCAGTTGTGTTTGACTCTTTGTGATTTTGTGGCCTATAGCCTGCCAGGCTCCTCTGTCCATGGGGATTCTCCAGGCAAGCATGGCCATGGACCTCCAGGTGGCCATGCCCTCCTCCAGGGAATTTTCCTAACCCAGAGATCGAAGCCAGGTCTCCCACATTGCAGGCAGATTCTTTACCATCTGAGCCACCAAAGAAGCCTCTTTTTAGTATCAATTCAGTTCAGTCACTGAGTCGTGTCTGACTTTTTGTGACCCCATGAATCACAGCACACCAGGCCTCCCTGTCCATCACCATCTTCCGGAGTTCACTTAAACTCATGTCCATAGAGTCGGTGATGCCATCCAGCCATCTCATCCTCTGTCATTCCCTTTTCCTTCTGCCCCCAATCCCTCCCAGCATCAGAGTTTTTTCCAATGAGTCAAGTCTTCGCGTGAGGTGGCCAAAGTACTGCAGTTTCAGCTTTAGCATCATTCCTTCCAAAGAACATCCAGGGCTGATCTTTAGAATGGACTGATTGGATCTCCTTGCAGTCCAAAGGACTCTCAAGAGTCTTCTCCAAGACCACAGTTCAAAAGCATCAATTCTTTGGCGCTCAGCTTTCTTCACAGTCCTACTCTCGCATCCATACATGACCACTGGAAACACCATAGCCTTGACTAGATGGACCTTTGTTGGCAAAGTAATGTCTCTGCTTTTAAATATGCTATCTATGTTGGTCATAACTTTTCTTCCAAGGAGTAGCATCTTTTAATTTCATGGCAGTATAATGTTGTTTAATTAACAACACTTCAATATATAATATTACTGAGACATTCAGAATATATATAACATATAATATAATATTATATATATATAAATTACACCATATTTATCATTCTGTACTTCAAAAATAAAATTAAATAAAGTAAAATTGGAGGAGGCGAGGTGCATTTTTAGTTTCCAAGATTCACCATTTTTTTTCTAGTAGCATCCTTATTCTTGTGCCTCTATCTTAGATTTCTTGATTTAGGAACTTTCTTAATTCTGTTTATGGTACACACTAATGCCTTTCTGAAGTTCTAATCAGAGCTTTATTCTCAAAGCACACCTATATAGTTGTCCCTGGGAACTCATGGGGCATTCATTGGTTCTAGGACTGCCAAAGTTACCAAAATCCATAAAAGTTCAAGTCTTTATAATAATATAAAATGGTATCCTATTTGCATATAAATATATATCCTCCCAACGACAACCCACTCCAGTACTCTTGCCTGGAAAATCTCATGGATGGAGGAGCCTGGTAGGCTGCAGTCCATGGGATCACGAAGACTCGGACATGACTTCACTTTCACTTTTCACTTTCACGCATTGGAGAAGGAAATGGCAACCGTCTCCAGTGTTCTTGCCTGGAGAATCCCAGGGGCGGCGGAGCCTGGTGGGCTGCCATCTATGGGGTCGCACAGAGTCGGACATGACTGACTCGACTTAGCAGTAGCAGCAGCATATACCCTCCCATATATTTCAAATCATCCATAGATCATATATGATGCCTAACACAATGCAGATGCAATGTAAATAGTTGACATAATGTGGCAAATTCAAGTTTTGTTTTTTTTAACTTTCTACATAATTTTTTCCCCAAATATATCTGATCTGACATTAGTTGACACCATGGATGCAGAACTCAAGGATAAGCAGGGCCAGCTCTATATCACTTTTTCTGGGCACACATTAGGACTTAGCAGGTGAAGACAACTTTCTTATCTGCTTCACAATTCTGGAGCACTACTGGGATAAGAAGAAAAACAAAACAAATAGATTACTGTCTCAGAAAACTCACCACTCAATCTCCCCCACTCAGACTTCAAAGAAGTCCATTTTGCATTATTCAGGGACATAGTGTTTTATTTTCGAGGAAATGATGCTTTCTGCAATTCATTCTAAAATTTTCCAGAACAAAAACTCAGAAGAAACAGAAATATTACAGTGAGTTACAGTGAAATATAAATTTATGACAACTATGTTCATAAATGATTACGTTTATGACTTATTTACTTCGTGTGCAGATAATGGTTTAATTTATTGAGACTTTAAAACTAAACCTTCACATTCATTTTAATTTCAAAGATTTCCCCCCACCACATTTTTACTAGTCATATAATTTTTTCTGATCATTTCTTCTACATGTAAATAAGGTTTCCTGTTTATTTTTAATTTTTAAATTTTATCTGCCCAGCAACTATCACTTCATGAATGCGTTTTTCTAGCTTTTTTGAAGACTGAAATTATTTTTAGCAAGTTATGTTTGTCTAACTCTAAATGTGTTTACACTTTTATTCTCTAAAATACTGTTTTTTGTCCCATTGTCTCTTTTTTTGTTTTTTCTTTGCAACCTTCAGCTGCATTGTTGTGGACTCTTTGCCAACAGCATGCAAGATCCAGTGACAACAATCTGCTATGCAATTTGCATGAATTGCTTTCAAGACTTGCTTATAAACATGACAGTTTGCCTAGCTGCTGTCACATGTACTGTGTTAAAATTTCTTCCCATTGACTTCATGTTGGGTGGAAGAAGGGTTACTTGTAATCTAGGGAGCAAGTCTATGTTTCTATCTTATGGTTAAACTGTGAAAATTACCAAGGGTTCCAGTGTCATAACTAATTAGGTCCTAGTATATGATTCCTTAGTGGTTAGGCTTTTATCCTAGATTCCCAAACAAAAAATAACTAAAAAATGATGAGTTATTTTTTTCAGGCTGCAATAATTCCAAAAGGATAATTAAACATTTTTAAAGCTATAGCGAAGGTAAATGGTTATTAGCAATTTCCCCCTCCTTTTACTATACTCAAGAATTTATATGTGTTGAATATGTAGAAAACTCTGTTTATGACATGATTTCCTTTAATCTTTACTTAAAAATACAACACATACCAGTTTCTCAAGGATACATCTACAGATGGATCTTATTGTATAATATATGATATTATATGGTTTGTAATGTTTATAACTAGAACTTCATGAGAGCCTGGAAATAACTTTGTAACAAGTAAATTAGGAAAAACATCCTATGTGATTATGATGAAAGTTATATCACTCAGGAACGATGCTGAGACAGTGTTCCACCCCTTATCCAAGAGGGATATGTCCCAAGACCACGAGTGTATGTCTGAAACTGTGGGTACTACCAAATCCTATACATTTAGGATAGGATAGGATATACCAAATCCTATACACTATGTTTTGTCCTATATATTTGTACCTATGATTAGATTTGATTTATATTAGTTACAGTAACAGAGAAGGCAATGGCACCCCACTCCAGTACTTTTGCCCGGAAAATCCCATGGATGGAGGAGCCTGGTAGGCTGCAGTCCATGGGGTCGCTAGAATTGGACACGACTGAGCGACTTCACTTTCACTTTTAACTTTCATGCATTGGAAAAGGAAATGGCAACCCACTCCAGTGTTCTTGCCTGGAGAATCCCAGGGATGGGGAAGCCTGGTGGGCTGCCGTCTATGGGGTCACACAGAGTTGGACACGACTGAAGTGACTTAGCAATAGCAATAGTTACAGTAAAACTTTAATAACCAATAATAAAATAAAACAATTATAACAATGCTGTAATAAAAGTTATGTGAATGTGATCTCTCTCTCTGTTTGTCTCTCAAAAGGTGTTATTTTACAAATTTAAAGCCTTTTCCATTTTAACTAAGTATTTATCACACGCTGTGACTGTCATTATTGCAGCTCCAGGTGTGACATCAAAACTAGTACAAATTTATTTCTCCCTCTTCAGGATTTCTCGAATAGAAGATTTGTTCTTATCATAAGCAAATCAAAAAGACAACCCATAGAATGGAAGAAAATATTTGCAAATGAAGCTACCAACAAAGGATTAATCTCCAAAATATACAAACAGCTTATGCAGCTCAAGATGAAAAAACAAGCAAACAACATAATAAATAATGGACACAAGATCTAAATAGGCATTTCTCCAAAGAAGACATACAGATAGCCAAAAGGCACATGAAAAGATGCTCAGCAATGCTCATAGCTAGAGAAATGCAAATCAAAATTATAATGAGGTATCACCTCACACAGGGCAGAATGGCCATCATCAAAAAAAAAAAATAAAAATAAAAACAATAAGTGCTGAAGAGGTTGTAGAGTGAACGGAACCCTCCTACATTGTTGGAGGGAATGTAAATTGGTACAGCCAGTCTGGAGGACAGTATGGAGATTTCTTTAAAAACTAAAAATAGAGCTACCCTATGATCCTGTAATTCAACTCCTAGACATATATCCAGAGGAAACCATAATTCAGAAAAAATATGCACCCCAAAGTTTATTGCAGCACTACTTGCAATAGCAAGGACATGGAGGTAACCTAAATGTCCATCAACAGAGGAATGGATAAAGAAGATATGCAAAATATATATATACACACACACACATATATATATATATACATACATATATATATATTTTATATCAGTTCAGTTCAGTCCCTCAGTCATGTCTGACTCTTTGTGACCCCAATATTATATATATTAATATTATGTATATATGTGTGTGTGTTAATCAGCCATGAAAAAAGAACAAAATAACACCATATGCAGCAACACAGATGAATCTGGAGTATGTCATACTGAGTGAAGTAAGTCAGAGAAAGACAAATATATGAAATTCCTTATATGTGGAATCTAAAAAAAAAATGGTTCAAATGAACTAATTTGCAAAACATAAATAGAGTCAAGATATAACAAAGACAAACTTATGGTTACCAAGGGGAAAGTGTGGGGGTGATAATGTACAAAATTTGTTGACATATGCACCCTGGTATATTTAAGATAGATAGCTACTAAGGACCTACTCTAAATCACAGGGAACTCTACTCAGTACTCTGTAATGACCCATATGGGTAAAGAATCTAAATAAAGAGTATATATACATATATATATATAATTGATTTACTTTGTTGTACACCCAAATCTAACACAACCTTTTAAATCAATTATATTTTGATTAAAAAAAGGAAAGTTCTTACCATGGATCTTAGTAACCTCAGCATAGTACAGTTCTTTCTTTCCTTATTGAGAACTTTCACTTTTTCACTTAAAGGAAGCACTTTATGGCTTCTTTTTGGCATATCCAAAGTGTCATAATCACCACCAGTCTTGCACTCTGGGAACGTTATTAGGTAAAACAAGAGTACTTGAACACAAAATCTGTGAAACCACAACAGTGGCTCTGATAACCACGTGTCTACTAAGTGGTTGGTGGGATTTGCTGAATCAAGGGATGATTCACATCCAGGACAGGATGGAGTGGGATGGCTTAAAATTTCATCACACCTGCAGAATGGCACAAAATTTAAAACATGAATTGTTTGTTTCTGGAATTTTTATTTAATATTTTTGGACCTTAGTTGGCTGCAGTTTACAGAAACTTCAGAAAAGGAAACAGAGTCTAAGCAGGGACTACAGAAATGGAAACAGAGGCTAAGTGGGGACTACTATAGTTTTTGAGGAGTGTATAATATTACACATCTTGAGGCATTTGAGAAAATCTGGGTCTATTTCAGATACCCTCATTTCTACAGAGTTGAGAGCAGCTGTTACTTGCTTACAAAAGGTCTTCTGAAGTGAAGATATCATCTTCAAAGGCTCTGAAAAATTAAAATAAATAAATTTATATTAAAAAATAAGAAAACATATTTTCATTAAACAATACAATAATTGTATTTCTCAGGGTCTGTACAAAAAAAAAAAAATTACTCCAGGACCCAAACTCCAAATCAGTGCAAAAGCTTTTGATAATCTACTGCTAACTCAAAAAAGTTGCTCCTGGAGGCCGATAATACAGATTTTTTTTTTAAATTCACACTGTAAAAGTCATACAATTTTGAAGAAATTTCCCAACAACTTTCCACAAATAACCACTTCATAACAAATTATAGCTACCACTCCACTATTGTGTATTTTGTCTCATTATTTTATATTTAATTGCTTCTTGCTTAATTATTCCTGAAACCTGAAATAGCGGTTGGTAGCTGATACTGTGCATTGGATGTTTGTTAAATTAAATCAAATTTGTTTTTAATCTGATTCTGAGTTTTTCATCATGTTCAACTTCAAAAGTTTTCAGTATAGAATTCTTTTATGAAAGACATGTTTTAGGTCACTGGGGTTTCCATGAGAAGCGTATATTTATTGGAACATCAGGATTGACATATAGAGTAAGGGCTGTTTTGGATCCTCTCTGCCCCAAGGATTTGTGTTTATAAAATTCATTTAGAAAGTAGTGTGACGTTCATACCTCCTGGTGCCAACGTTATTGCAACGTAAGTACAAAATGTCAGTCTGTAAACATACTACTTTGAAAAAGAAGCAATATTAGCTACAGACATTCAAAAACATTTCATAACGTTTTAATGATGTCAGAATGTTTTTCATGTGTCTAGGTTCATTTGCCTTTAAAATGCAAGACTGCTGTTGCAAAAATATCATTAAATGCTAAATTCCATTGTTTGTTTCTGATCACCCTTAAATTTCATTTATATCAATGTGCTATTTTATTATCATTTAGAAGTACAAGGTATAATTTTCTTAGTTTCTGTCTTTCTAATTATTTATTGAACTAAAAGAGGCATCTGGTGTTTTGGTTACAGGCCATTTACCATAGAATTTGGAGACAACAAAATAAATTGTTCACCTTTTTTCTTAAAATACCAACTGGTTTGTGTTTCTGAATGGTGTGAAGACAGAAAACATTTTTCCTCAACTTCTGACCAACAGACCCTAGAATATACATTTTGACTCATAATAGCACTAATGAAGTCAACTCTTTTACAAAAGATCAATGAGGATCGTATGCATTTGACAATAAATTATTCTTCTTCAGAACTTGAAAAGTTTACTTGATATCTTTAAGACCAAACTTGAAATCCGCAAAAAGACACACCAACACTTCTACTGAGTTCTTTTCTAGTGTTTCTTCCATATGCCTTTCAAACCACGCATCATTGCACCTGATTACAGTTCTAAGATCACCATTTGTTCTGTGAGGTTACACATCCCCATTTAACTTATCAATGTCATTTAAATAGTTTTCTTTTTCTCGTCTTATCTCAAATACCTGAGAAAAACACTGGGGAGATTTCTTTCTTCCTCCCTCCCTCTTTCCCTCCCTCCCTTTCACCTTTCTTTCTTCCTCTTTCTTTCTCCTTTGCTTCCTCCCTCTCTTTCTTTCCCTCTTTTCCTTTCCCCTCTTGTTTCTATTCGTTGTTCAGTTGCTAAGTCAGATCTGACCCTTTGTGACCCCGTGAACTGTATTTCTATTTACCAATAATTGAAATCTGCATTTCTATTTACCAGTTAACTCCACCTACCAATGCAAGAGATGCAGATTTGATCCTTGGGTCTGAAAGATCCCCTGGAAGAGGAAATGAAAATCCACTCCAGTATTCTTACTTGGAAAATCCATGGAGAGAGGAGCCTGGTAGGCATGGGGTCACAAAGAGTCTGAACATACACATACACACGAAATCATTTGATACAAATGTCTCACTATTTCTTAACTTTATTTTTAAATCATCCCCAGAGTTAATGCTTTTATTCGATTTTCATGTGATTATTTTAATAATTTAATTAATCCTTTAAATAATTACTAATTATTACATCAATTGAATTATGTAGATGTTCTTACAACTATCCCATCTACCTCCATTCTTTTTTTGTTGTTGTTTTCATCTTATTTCTAAACTGAATGATTTTTCTCAATTGTAAAATAATTCCTGTCACTCAACATTCATGTTAAGCATTATTTTAATGATAAAGAACAACTTCTTCAGATAGAGAGGCACTGAAGGCAAAGCAGTTCCTATTGTGGTTTACTTTATTTTCCCTAGTTATAAATAGAGCTTCCCAGGTGGTGCTAGTGGTAAAGAACCTGCCTGCCAATGCAGAAGACACAAGAGATGCAGGTTTGGCCCCTGGATCAGAAAGATCCCCTGAAGGAGGGATTGACAACCCACTCCAATATTCTTGCCTGAAGAATCCTGTGAACAGAGGAGCCTGGCAAGCTTTAGTCTATAGGGTCACAAAGAGTCAGGTCACAAAGAGCAAGCACACACTCAGTTATAAATGCACACATTCATTGAATTAAGACATCATTTTGCTATTATAAGACTTTGCTTAATTTTTCCTCTGTTCTTGCATTATCCGGAAATTCTACAGCATGTTATACAATGCTAACAATGGCCTAGAGAAGTATTGCAATCTCTTTTGTCACTTATTTTACAAAATAATCAAGAAGATGACATAATAAGCCACAGACTGCGAGAAAACATTTGTAAAAGCACATCTAATAAAAGACTTCTATGCAAGATATATAAAGAACACACAAAACTCAACAATAAGAAAAATAACCTGATTACAAAATGGGCCAAAGTCCTTAACAGACATCTCATCAAAGAAGATATACAAACAGCAAATAGGCACATGAAAACAAGGTCCATCAGAGGAAAGCAGATTAAAACAAAGAGATACAACTACACACCTCTTAGAAAGGCAAAATATGGAACACTGACAATACCAAACACTGGCAAGTAGGTAGAGAAAGAGCAACTCTCATTCATTGCCGGTGGGAATTCGAAAGGGGACAGCCACTTTAGGAGAGATTTTGACATTTTCTTACAAAACTAAGCATACTCTTTCCATAGGATTCAGCAATTTAGTATTTACCTTAAGGAGCTGAAAACTTATGTCCATATATGTTCACACAGATATTCAGTAGTTTTATTCATAATTACTGAAACTTAGAAGCAACTAAGATGTACTTCAGTAAACTGAAAGTGAAAGTTGCTCAGTCATGTCCAACTCTTTGCAACCCCAGGGACTATACAATCCATGGAATTCTCCCAGCCAGAATACCGGAGAGGGTAGCCTTTCCCTTCTCCAGGGGATCTTCTGAACCCAGGAATCAAACCGGAGTCCTGCATTGCAGGCAGATTCTTTACCAACTGAGCTATCAGGGAACCCCATGTACTTCAGTAGGTAAAGGATAAATCATCTGTAGTACATCCAGAAAATAAATTATTCAGTGCTAAAAAGATGTACACTATCAAGCAATGAAGATATCGAGACCCCTCATATCCATATTACTAAGTGAAATAAGCCCATCTGAAAAGGCTACACATTGTATGATTCCAGCCACATGATGTTTTGGAAAAGATAAAACTGTGGAGATGATAGAAAGATCGATGGCTGCTTGATCGTTGGTGCAGGAGTTTATGTGTGGAGCACAGAAGATTTTTAGGGCAGTGAAGCCACTCTGTATGATATCCTAATTGTCAATACTTGTTGTTTTACAATTGTCTAAACCCATAGTATGTATGCAGAGAAGGCAATGACACCCCACTCCAGTACTCTTGCCTGGAAAATCCCGTGGACGGAGGAGCCTGGTGGGCTGCAGTCCATGGGGTCGCTAAGAGTCAGACACAACTGAGTGACTTCACTTTCACTTTTTCACTTTCATGCATTGGAGAAGGAAATGGCAACCCACTCCAGTGTTCTTGCCTGGAGAATCCCAGGGATGGCGGAGCCTGGTGGGCTGCCGTCTATGGGGTCACATCGAGTCGGACCCGACTGAAGCAACTTAGCAGCAGCAGCATAGTATGTATGACACTTAGAGTGACACTAATGTCAATTGTGGATGTAGAGTGAAAATTGTGTCAGTGTAGATTTATCAATTGTAACCAAGGTACCACTCTGTTAGGGGATCTTGATAATGGAGGAAATTGTGTGTGGATGGGGCAGCTAGTGGCATTGGAGGAAATGAAGTTCTTTACAGCTACTCTCACATCTTGTCTTGCTTTCTATTCAGACCACTCAGAGATTCTATATTAATTTTCTTTAGATATAGCAGAGTCATGTTGAATTTTCAGAGAAAAGAAAAATAACTGTGTGGCTGTTCTTTCATTGGTATGATACTTCTTGTACTATATTTGGATAAAATGTTGACATTTCCAGTATGTCAAAAAACTTTTTTGATAATTTCATTTGAAATCAGGAGTTTTCAGAGATGAAATTTTACATTACCATCTTACTATAATTTCTAATTTGAGAAAAATAGCCGTCAGCTCACCATAGAGAAGACAGAAGTGACAGCTAAAGTAGGAAATGATGAGAAGAATTTGAATTAAGCAAGTGCCAGCAAAAACAAAACAAAACCAGACTGAGATACATTCCAGGTACTGTTATGGAAAAATAAACATGCTATATACTTTACAGTCTGTAAAAATGTCGTGGAAAAAAACAGTTTTTCACTGAATGTTCACAGTGACCACCAATAATACTAGAAAAATGTGCTAAAGTTACACATTAATCAATGGAATTAAAATTATTTTAAATTATATTTTTAACCTATCACATAACCAATATTTTAAATGAGCTCAACAATGCCTAGTGTTGGCAAGGTACTAGGGAAATGAGAATTTCATATGTTGCTGGTGAATGTACACATGAACAAAGTCTTTTTCTAAGAAATTTTGGAGATTTGTATTAAAATGACAAATGCATGAATATTTCAAACAGAAATTCCAATTCTAGAGATAAATCTTTCAAAACATTTATATACATGTATAAAATTATATGATAAATGAAGGGCAATATTACTGGAAATCACTTAATGTCACTCCTAGGTAGGTAATAATTATACTAGAAGTATATTATTTAAGAACAAATAACCACTGTTGAAAGATGAAAAATGAGTAGAAATATAGATACTAGGGGTAATCAAACTCTGAAATTCTAGAAGCTTGTGAGAGAAGGCTATGAGAAAGAAACCTCTGAGGAAAGGCTTACTTTACATATGTGTTTCTTGGCTCAGAAGCAACAGATGCTGCTTGTACATTATGATTATTGCTGTATCTCATTCTCTCTTGTCAGAGATGAGATATGTGACTGGCTCATATTTGTGAGCAAATAAACATGCTTGTATGGAGAAGGCAATGGCAACCCACTCCAGTACTCTTGCCTGGAAAATCCCAAGGACAGAGGAGCCTGGTGGACTGCAGTCTCTGGGGTCGCTGAGTTGGACAGGACTGAGCGACTTCACTTTCACTTTTCACTTTCATGCACTGGAGAAGGCAATGGTACCCCACTCCAGTGTTCTTGCCTGGAGAATTCCAGGGACGGGGGACTCTGGTGGGCTACTGTCTGTGGGGTCACACAGAATCGGACATGACTAAAGTGACTTAGCGGCAGCAGCAGCAGAGATGCTTGTAAGGGTGAATATAGTTCAATGCCATTTCAGGATGAGATACAACAAATCCATCTTCATATCATAAATTCCAGTCATTTGGTACTACAGTTCAACTTCCCATTCTTGAACTAAAGATAAATGATTTTAAGCTCCCATTGGCAAGTCTTGTTCTTTTTTTTCTTTTCCTTTGATTAACTTATAAAATTCTCTGATGATATGAGTCATTTTTTTTTATTGAATTATAATTTGTTTACAATGTTTTCAGTTTCTGCTGTACCACAAAGAGGATCAGCTGTCCCTTTTGAGTCTCCCTCCCACCCCCATCCCCATCTCACCCCACTAGGTCAGCACAGTGCACCAAGCTGAGCTTCCTGTTTTGTATAGCAGCTTCCCACTAGCTATGTATATACATATGTATATATGCCAATGCTACTCTCTCAGTTAATTCCACCCTCCCCTTCCCCCTCTGTATCTGCATGGCCATTCTCCAACGGCAACTGTGAATCAGTGGAATACAGGTAGGTGTCCACTGGAAGAGATCCAGCACACAAAATAATGGCAAGGTTTATTTAATGCTCATCAGAGACAATAGTTTGGGGCAACACACTGCAATGGTTGGAGCTCCACCTTTTGGGATACCGTGACCAAAAATCTAGCATAGAATTCTGTTTGTCAATGTCTAGAATAAGCAGCTCCGACATCCAAAGTGTGGGCAGAGGGTAGACCTCATCACCATTCAGTTACCCACTTGTGCCAGCTGTGCCGCAGGTGCTCTGCCCATTGTTCTGGTGCTTGAGGGTTGTGTGAGAGCATGTCTACCAGGGCAGCATGGGCGGCAGAGCAGATGTTCCCCCGAATTAAAGTTAGCATCACTATGTTGTGACTTTCGGCTCCTCTGTCATCTGTAGGGACAATCCCAGGTCCAACACAATGGAAGTAAGGAAGAGTATGTCTGACCTCAGTGGGTCGATGGGGGATGGTCTTGGTATGTCCACGCCCCTTGATAAATGGCCCAATAAGTAGAAAACAAATAAGGACTCAAATCCATCAAGAACAACAACAACAACAAAAATTCTATTTTAAATGTGAGTGGTCACATTTGTCTCTTGAACAAATATTGAAGTGCACAACTTTAGAAAGTCATTGTGATTAGACCTGGTTGTCCATGACACCAACAATTACAGAAATGATTTGATTTCATGTGTGAAAATGAAAATTAATTTCATGTGTCCAACTGGTTGGTTCATGGAATATCTAAGAATCTGGCTAAATATTATCTCTGGGTGTGTCTATGAAAGTGTTCCTTAGTACTTTTATTCATAGACTGAATAAAGCAGATGGCTCTCCCCCACGTGTGTGGGCCTGTTGCAACCTCTTGATCCTTGGATAGAATGAAAAGGCAGAGGAAGGTTCTTTGACTGATCAGCTGGGATGTTAACCTTCCCCTGCCCTCAGTACTGTTTCTCAGGCTCAGACTTAGGTTGAAATCTACACCATTGACTCTCCTGCCCTCAGGTCTTCCAACTAGACCATCTGTTTTGCTGGGACTCCAGCTTGCAGACAGAAATTGGGAGAAACACAGCTTTCAGGATTGCCTCACATAATTGTCTCAAGAGTCAATGGCTAGTAAAAGACAATGTCAGATTTGAAATCCAATGCCATGTTACACTAAATTTTGTTTATTCTTCATACCAACACTTCCTGCTAGCTTTATACCCAAAACCAAAAGGAAAAAGAAATAAACATAATATTTGGAGTTAAGATAAACAGTTTCTGTTTTTCCTCAGGGTTCAAGTTTAAAAAATTATTGGTCAATGTCAAAGCAGCTTCCTTCTTTCTTTTTTTCCTTTTTTAAAGAAACATGTAGCTTGAATGTTTATTTTTATACTGATACTAGTTTGAATGTGCCAACTTTGGCACCAAATGTGTATGTCATTTTTTATTTTTGTTTTATAAACATGTAAGTAATAACTTGTTAATAATAATAAATCTTTAAGCAGCTTCCTTTTTGATGTAAGAGTTGAAGAGTATGCTATTAATACAAACACTTTGAAACAATGAAACATACTTTTCATCTTTATCCTATATGCTCTCATTCTTCTGTGGTGCTTTTGGGGCCTTTTCTAATTTCTGATAACACATGTGAAAGGAAACAAATATGGCAAATTTCATCAAAATGTTGAATACCAGAGAGAAGTTGAGACAAGTACTGAAGTAGCATTTTATTATATACCTTTGCACACATCTTCATTTGTAAATTGCTCTTTCAATTCAAAATGCTAAACTTTGTTACATTACACTGGCAAGTTCTTTCTTTACAAATAGACATAGTGTAATAGATCATGGTTTAATTTTATGATATTATTGCTTTTCCCTTTTGTATACTTCAGTATTTGTAGCAAAATATACTATGCTTTTGAGCATTTAGTCTTCATAAATCATGCAAGGGTTTAGGAAGTTCAAGAGAAGGAGCAATTAGAAAGCTGTATATGGCATTTACTGTTTGACCCTTAATGCAAACACAAAGATGTAGAAAATAGATGGTATATGCTTGTGATTTAAATCTTACTGTACATACTTCCTATTATGCTAGATTATCACTTATCAGCATGAATGGTTAGATATAAAATATTCTTAGAGGGGAAATAATTATTTGGTTAAGGAATTAAGCTGTTTTCATGAAAGATAACACATGTCAGCCCAGCATGCAGATTCTGGGATCCGAATACAATCAGAATTATTTTTGAAAAGTTATTTCAGTCTTATAAAGAATTAAAATCCCAGAAATATTTTCCTCCCTTATCAACAATAGGTATGAAATACTTTTACATGAATTCTGACAAGCACAGTGCTTATCTTTATAAAAGAACAAAAATAACTCTTGAGGATGCTTTCCCCAAACATTCTTTTTGTTCTTTTTGTTTTTTTACCCAAATAGTCATGTCCTTTTTTTGACAAAATAATTATTCCATTATGTTCTTCCAGTGAGTACCTAAAAGATAATGCAGTCCAAGAACATTAAGGTACAATGAAGGATGTTTTCCTTCAGCTTTACTTAAAATTATGTCAGAGACATAAACTTTTTCTGTTAGTAAAAATGTTAGTGGCCTTGTAAGTTGTTTGAGTTGATTCATAAGATGGATGTATTAGTTCAAATTATTAGAAATTAAATTTCTTATTCACATATTGTATTTTACCCACATAGTGAAGTGAAGTGAAATTGCTGTCATGTCCGACTCCTTGCAACCCCATGGGACTGACTGTAGCCTACCACGCTCCTCCAGCCATGGGATTTTCCAGGCAAGAATACTAGAGTGGGTTGCCATTTCCTTCTCCAGGGGATCTTCCCGACCCAGGGATTGAACCTGGTTCTCCTGCATTGTAGGAAGATGCTTTACCGTCTGAGGCACCGGGGAACCTTTCGGATGTGAAAGAGCTGGTGAGACAGGGATTAGAATTATTTTAATCTATTTAATCTCACCAGCTCTTTCACATCCTTAAGTGGTACACAGATGGTCTAGAATTTGTGACTTTATTCCAAAGAAAATTTTGAGCCAGCCTTTATTTGAAAAGTAGTGTAATGACAAATGTACACACTTACACATACAAAGACATGTCAGTTTAAATGTTCATTTGTTTACCTCTATTCTTGTGGCTCAGATGGTAAAGCATCTGCCTACAATGCAGGAGACCTGGGTTCGATCCTTGGGTCAGGAAGGTCCTCTGGAGAAGGAAATGGCAATCCACTCCAGTACTCTTGCCTGGAAAATCCCATGGATGGAGGAGTGTGGTAGGCTCCATGGGGTCGCAGAGTCAGACACGGCTGCATGACTTTACTTATTCCATCCCAAGAGCCCCTAAATAAGGAACAGAGAAATATTTACTCAGTAAACTGAGTTCATTTTACTAATCGACTCAATCTCTTTCAGATGGCCTGGTCTATCAGATTTCCCTTTCCCATATGTCACTTGCCAAGGGACCAGTTAGTATCACTGGCCTTGGGCATACACCTACCTTCTGGTCTTGCTGCCCCAGCTCTCACATCACTCAAATCCACCCATGAAATCCCTGGTAAACTCAGCAGTCAGCACCTTTAGTAACTTCTAGGTTCCTCTCACAGTGCTGGGTGAATGCAGCTCCTGGGTATCTTCCTTTTTACATAGAACCCAAGGAAAATCCTTAGAAGCCCAAATCAGATTCTCCTTCTATCTAATTATTCCAGATTCCTTGTCAATTCGATATCTTATAGCAGTTGTTGGTAAACAGAAAATGTATATATGTGAGTGAATGATAGGATCTAGGGAATAGGGCAATGGCACCCCACTCCAGTACTCTTGCCTGGAAAATCCCATGAATGGAGAAGCCTTGGTAGGCTGCAGTCCATGGGGTCACTGAGTCGGACATTACTGAGCGACTTCACTTTCACTTTTCACTTTCATGCATTGGAGAAGGAAATGACAACCCACTGCAGTGTTCTTGCCTGGAGAATCCCAGGGACGGGGGAGCCTGGTGGGCTGCCGTCTATGGGGTCGCACAGAGTAGGACATGACTGCAGCGACTTAGCAGCAGTAGCAGCAGCAGTAGGGAATAGGGAACCCTCAGCCTCTCACCACCTCCCTTTTTTGCTTTTCTTTCATCCTAACTCAACTGCACCATCCAGGGCCACAGCTTGAAGAGCTGTGACCGCACGTCTGCTTTTTCTGGCCACTGCGTTGATCTCCCTGTTGCTAGGTTCTCTTTCGGTCTGACATGACCTGGCTTTCATATCTTCAAAGAGGCATTTTATCTACCTCTTTCCCTGGTGTGTAATGTGGAATGGCCACCCAGGTAACTGGCTCACAGTGAATAGAAATAAATGCACAGCTTAGCATTTTCAAAAAGTTGCTTTCCAAACAACTTTTGATGAAATTTTGTTTATATCCTGGAGCAAGATTGTAATTCTCTCTTCCTATGACCGACCATGATTTGAGATATCAAAACCATAGTTCAGGACCCAATTCATGATTCAGATCTTATTTTCCAAAATTCTAGGACAAGAACATTCTTAGTAACAACTGTTTTGGTATCCTAAACTATGTTTGATGACAGGAGTGAATTTCAGCCTCTCTAGAAGGCATTTGCTTTCTGTGAGGGAGAGTATAACCTTTTTTTTTTTTCCCCTCTTCTTTTTTTGGTCTTTGAATCAATAACACTAAGATAAGGCTGAGTTGAGCAGTTTTTTTCACCCAGTCATAGACCATTCAAACATAGATGCAGAACATTGATGAATCCTGTTACCTGGATACTGAGGAATGGCTGATCTAATTGAGTCACACAGACATCTGGTTGAAGTAGGAAAAAGCCAAGGACAGAATTAGAAAAAGCTTTCTTTAGATGACTAGTATTTATAGCATATCTAAATCAGAAAGGATTAATTGACTCAGCCCTTTGAAGTTACAATTTTAATGCATCCTTTATTTATGCCACTCTGCCATTTCCCCTTATTTCTATTGTAACTGTTTCTTGTCTTAATGCATTAAGATGAAAGGCATGATTTCCTCAGTGAGCCCACATAGGTTAACATTAATTTCAAGTAAATAACCTCCAAAAATATGTAATGCAAATAAGCAAACTTCTTAAATGTTTAGTTTTAGAAAATTAAAACTCATGTCTACACAAAGAACATTTAATCACTTCATATTATTGGAAAGGGATATTTTCCTTTCCTAATGAAATCTTGTGATTTAGAAATTATCTGGTGTGAAAGTGACAACTTGTTAATGAAGGTTTATTGTTTCCAAGATTGAAAACACACTCAAGGTGGAAAATCAATACAACAAGCAAGCTGGCATGATGTTTCTTTAAATTTATGGGGAAACAGCCAGCAGAGTGGGATAAAAACTGTCATTTATTTACAGAGTCACAGAGGTAAGAACTGATTTTATTTGCCTCTGGCTATGCCAGATATTTAGATGACAAGAATATTAACATTTTTGTTGTTGCTGTTGTTTTTTGACAATTAAAGCTAGCCTTCAAAAATTTATATTGAACTTTCTCAATTTGAAAATTTTGAGATTTAATTACAATTTTTTAATTGGACTATAGTTGTTTTACAATCTTGTGTTAGTTTCTGTTGTACAACAAATTGAATCAGCTATACATATACATATATTCCCTCTTTTGTTGGATTTCCTTCCCATTTAGGTTAACACAGAGCACAGAGTAGAGTTCTCTGTGCTAAACAGTCAGTTCTCAATGGGTAAAGAAGATGTGGCACATATAATGGACTATTACTCAGCCATAAAAAGGAAAAAAATTTGTGCCAATTGCAGACATATGGATGGACCTAGAGACCATCATTCAGGATGAAATGTCAGAAAGAGAAAACAAATATCACGTATTAACACATATATGTGACACTTACACTGATTTTGAGAGTTGAAAAAATATTTAAATTTTTAAATGCAAAATGATTAAAAAAATACATCAGAAAAAAAAAAAAAGAAATACAGAAAACCATAGAACGAAACCAATGTTCTCTTTCATTGTCACCACACAGTGTTCTGACATTTAACATTTTGTTATATTTCCTATAGCCATTTTTCTAATGCATGTGTTTTCTTTCCTTCACTCTTCACTTTCTCTTTTCCTTTCTTACTGCCATCACTCCTTCCAATGTTTGCTTTCAAACATAAGATCATGTTCAAAATGTTATGTTCTTTTTGTCTCCATTTATTTTAAACAAAAGTCATTTATTTCCTTCATCATGTAACAAATACGTATTGCATGGATCCTATGGAAATGACTGCTGCAAACTACTTATCAGTTCACTTCAGTCACTCAGTTGGGTCCAGCTCTTGCAACAACCACGGACTGCAGCGTGCCGGGCTTCCCTGTCCATCCCCAGCTCCTGGGGCTCACTCAGACTCAAGTCCATAGACTCATTGATGCCATCCAACAATCTCATCCTCTACCATCCCCTTCTCCTTCCACCTTCAATCTTTCCCAGCATCGGGATCTTTTCCAGTGAATCAGTTCTTCACTTCAGGTGGTCAAGATATTGGAATTTCAGCATCAGCATCAGTCCTTCCAATGAATATTCATGACTGATTTCCTTTAGGATTGACTGGTTGGATCTCCTCGAGTCCAAGGGACTCTCAAAAGTCTTCTCCAACATCACAGTTCAAAACCATAAGTTCTTCGTGCTCAGCTTTCCTTATGGTCCAGCTCACACATCCAGACATGACTACTGGCAAAACCATAGCTTTAATTTCATGGCTGTAGTCACAATCTGCAGTAATTTTGGAGCCCCCAAAATAAAGTCTCTCACTGTTTCAATTGTTTTTCCATCTATTTGCCATGAAGTGATTGGATGGGAGGCCATGATCTTAGTTTTCTGAATGTTGAGTTTTTAAGCCAACTGCTTCAAAAAATTTTAATAGTTGGCTTAAAGATATTTATAACTTTAAAAAAGTTAATTGTTTATCATATTATTTTTCTGACTTCTGTAGGTAAGTATACTGAGATTTGTTTTCATTAAATTATGATTATAGAGGTTAAGATTACTCACTATTCATTTTAATTTTTCTGAGATTTATTAAGAACTTTTGTGGAAGTGGGAAGGATTGAATTATGAGTTACTATGAAAGAAGAGCTAAGCACTGATTAAAGATACCCTCGAATTGTGGTGCTGTAGAAGAATCTTGAGAGTCTCTTGGATAGCAAGGAGCTCAAACCAGTCAATCCTAAAAGAAAGCAATTCTGATCATTCATTGGAAGGACTGGTGTGGAAGCCAAAGGCCCAATATTTGGCCATTTGATAAGAAGAGCTGACTCATTGGAAAAGGCCCTGATGCAGGGAAAGATTGAAGGCAAAGGGAGAAGAGGGCAGCAGAAGATGAAATGGTTAGATAGCATTAACAATGCAATGGACATGAACCTGAGCAAACTCCTGAAGGACAGGGAAGCCTGGCATGCTGCAGCCCATGGGGTCACAAAGAGTCAGACACAACTGATGACTGAGCAACAGCAGAGTAAAGAAGAGACATGTTACTTAATCTAATATGTGGTGTAGCCTGTAGCTGAAACTATGTGTGAAATTAGTCCAGTTAGAAGTAAATAATTGGATGATACTTTTGACTTCATAGACATTGCCTTGGAAGCTGAGAGAATCAGTGAACTGCATTCACTCCTTCTAACTCTGCAGTAATGGCTTCTTAGTGGCTCAGACAGTAAAGCATCTGTCTGCAATGCTGGAGACCCGGGTTCGATCCCTGGGTTGGGAAGATCCTCTGGGGAAGGAAATGGCAGCCCACTCCAGTATATTTACCTGGAAAATCCCATGGACTGCAGAGCCTGCTAGGCTACCGTCCATGGGGTCTCAAAGAGTCAGACAGGACTGAGCGACTTCACTTTCACTTTTCACCTGAAGTTAGCATGAGGTCTGTTTTTCTGGAAGGATGTTTTAAAAACATATTCTAATGTCAACTGGATCATTCTGCAAATCTCCCAAATTTTCCCCAGGCCAGAAAAAGAAACAGATCAAGATTGTGGTGAATTCAGGTCAGACCACTACCTGTGAAGTATTGCAGAGGGCATGAATTTAAATTTCAGCTCTGCTGTTTGCTCAGTTCAGTTCAATCACTTAGTTGTATCCGACTCTTTGTGACTCCATGGACTGTGGCATGCCAGGCTTCCCTGTCCATCACCAACTCTCTGAGCTTGCTCAAAGTCATGCCCATCAAGTCAGTGATGCCATCCAATCATCTCATCCTCTGTCATCCCTTTCTCCTCCTGCCTTCAATCTTTCCCAGCATCAAGGTCTTTTCCAATGAGTCAGTTCTTCGCATCAGGTGACCAAAACATTGGAGTTTCAGCTTCAGCATCAGTCCTTCCAATGAATATTCAGGACTGATTTCCTTTAGGGTGGACTGGTTGGATCTCCTTGCAAGTCAAGGGACTCTCAAGACTCTTTTCCAATATCACAGTTCAAAAATATCAATTCTTCAGTGCTATTTGCTATGTGTATGATTTTCAAACTTTGTGAATCTGATTTTGAGTTTCTAAAATTTTGGGGGTAAGAACACTGTTTTGACTAACACAGGATGATTGTGAGAAAATACTTAAAAACACACTTTGTGTTTGTTAACCACTTAGTTGTGTCTGACTCTTTGTGATTCATGAACTGTAGCCTGGCAGGCTCCTCTATCCATAGGATTACCCAGGCAAGTATGCTGGAGTGGCTTGACATTTCCTTCTACAGATCTTCTTGACCCAGGGATTGAACACAAGTCTCCCTCATTGCAGGCTGATTCTTTACCATCTGAGCCACCAGGGAAATGCCCCAGTCCAAAAAACAAAACAAAAACAAAAAAACACATTTTTAAAAAGCTTAAAAAATGAATATATACGCAATAAAGTATAGATCTATAGATTGGATTAAGCACACTTAGTCTCCATTTTATCCTTTAATTATTGATTGATTGGATTATATGAAGACAAAAAACATCAAATGTTTGTGGGTAATAACACTGCTTTGACTAACTCACAGGATTATTGTGAGGAAGTAGCTGAAAGTACACTTTGTGTGTGTGTTAGTTGCTCAGCCCTGTCTGACTGAGTCAGTCTTTTCACCCCAGTCATACTCTCCGTGACTGGCATTGCACCGTGAACAGTATTCAGAACACCAGCAAACCAGAGTGTCATTCACCCTCAAGAAGTCCACTGTCTGAACAGCGATGTTCTAAAAATTTTCTCTGAAACTTGGATTTTGATTCAGCTATAGTATTTCTCTAGGAAAGTGAAAGTAAAATTAGGATTTGTTCTCATCTTCTTTAAGAAAAAGGACAAATAATGTGGTCTCTGGGGTTGCTTTAGAGTTTTAAGTAGAGATGTACAGAATTATGGTGAGTGGCGCCAATAAGAGTGTCATGAATATTTAAATCTATCATATGCAGCTCCCTGGTGATGAGCATAGCCATAACTTTAGCATGTTGTTCTGTATTAATAATATGCTCTGGAAAAAAATTCCATAGATTGGGGTTAGCCAAGTACAGCCCGCAGACTCAGTCCCACTTGCTCTGCTTTTTGTTTTATGAATAATGTTTCATGAAATACGAATAAAGTTTCATAAAATTGGAAAATAACCATGTTCTTTTGTTTATGTAATACCTATGGCTCCTTTCACACTATGGCATCACAGCTGTATATTTGCAGGAGAAAATGTGGAAAATTCTAAAATACTATCTGGCCCTTTTCAGAAAACTTAGACCATTACTTATCCCAGGAAAAATTGTGAAAGACTTTGAAATGTACAAAAGGTCACTGAGTGTCTTTTTGGTAGGCTGTTGATTTCTTTTAAGATCCTTATGGGTTATCTTAAAAAGAAAAGAATATCTTTTTTTTAAATTATTTTTTCTTCATTTTGACATGTCTTTTTATGGGTAAAGTTAAAAATATTTTTAATTCTGATTCTTTCTAAACACAATTAATGGCTGCATTTCTCTTTCTCCTATATACATCTGAAGCTGGTGATTTTCACTGGCAAACTCCACCCTGGCACACTGTGGAGAGAGAAGTTTGTAGAATAGAGCTCTTGATTTCTCTTATGAAATAAAGAATATCTTAGAAATCAGATTTGAAAATGAAGTGAAATTGTTAGTTGCTCAGTCATGTCCAACTCTTTGTGACCTCATGGTCTATAATCTGCCAGGCTCCTCTGTCCATGGAATTCTCCAGGCAAGAATACTGAAGTGAGTAGCCATTGATTTTTCCAGGGGTTCTTCCCAAGCCAGTGATCAAACCCCGGTCTTCTTCAGTACAGGAAGATTCTTTACCATCTGAGCCACCAGGGAATTCCAGAGATTTAAGACTGATTTTAAGCCACAATATCAAACTAAAATTTATTTTTCAGTCACCTTCACAATAAACTGGAAAATTATGAAAGAGATGGGAATACCAGACCACCTGATCTGCCTCTTAAGAAATTTGTATGCAGGTCAGGAAGCAACAGTTAGAACTGGACATGGAACAACAGACTGGTTCCAAATAGGAAAAGGAGTTCTTCAAGGCTGTATATTGTCACCCTGTTTATTTAACTTTTATGCAGAGTACATCATGAGAAATGCTGGACTGGAAGAAACACAAACTGGAATCAAGATTGCCGGGAGAAATATCAATAACCTCAGATATGCAGATGACACCACCCTTATGGCAGAAAGTGAAGAGGAACTCAAAAGCCTCTTGATGAAAGTGAAAGTGGAGAGTGAAAAAGTTGGCTTAATTCAACATTCAGAAAACAAAGATCATGGCATCCAGTCCCATCACTTCATGGGAAATAGATGGGGGAAATAGTGGAAACAGTGTCAGACTTTATTTTTCTGGACTCCAAAATCACTGCAGATGGTGACTGCAGCCATGAAATTAAAAGATGCTTACTCCTTGGAAGGAACGTTATGACCAACCGAGGTAGCATGTTCAAAAGCAGAGACATTACTTTGCCAACAAAGGTTCGTCTAGTCAAGCCTATGGTTTTTCCTGTGGTCATGTATGGATGTGAGAGTTGGGCTGTGAAGAAGGCTGAGCGCCGAAGAATTGATGCTTTTGAACTGTGGTGTTGGAGAAGACTCTTGAGACTCCCTTGGACTGCAAGGAGATCCAACCAGTCCATTCTGAAGGAGATCAGCCCTAGGATTTCTTTGGAGGGAATGATGCTGAAGCTGAAAGTCCAGTACTTTGGCCACCTCATGCGAAGAGTTGACTCATTGGAAAAGACTCTGATGCTGGGAGGGATTGGGGGCAAGAGGAGAAGGGGACGACAGAGGATGAGATGTCTGGATGGCATCACTGACTGATGGACATGAGTCTGAGTGAACTCCGGGAGTTGGTGATGGACAGGGAGGCCTGGCGTGCTGCGATTCATGGGGTTGCAAAGAGTCGGACACGACTCAGCGACTGATCTGATCTGATCAATCATTAGATATTTTCTGAAATATTTTTCATAAAGACATGGCTTTCTCAATTAAATTATTATCACCAAACTTTAAAGTAGTCAATCCATTAATTCATTTAATTATTAATTAGCTTATTTTTTAATCTCTGTACTCAGTATGCATTTTACAATTAATTTTTATGAGTTTATTCACCCAGAGTTTTTTTTTTTTCTGCCCTGTGCTGAAAAATAGGTTCACAGCAAATTTTAAAATAGCCTGGATGTTAAGTGTGATAAAATATTGTAGATTTAGCCCACATAGAAATGTATGTGGATTAGTTAACCAGCAATTCTGAGACAAGTATATTATAGTATATTTTTTGATTTAGTTTTTGAAAGATTAAGCAAAATATTTTGAGGCAGCACCTAGCAAGTTACAGCATTGTGCAATAACTTCCTCCCTCTACACTGTTTCCCTGTTTCAGTGGAAGTGTACTTTCACTGAAAAGAAACATGCCTCAGATACAGTATTTTGTGGATTTATGCAAAAACTAACAGAAAAAAAAAACCCCAAGCCAAAACAATAACTAGAGTGCTCTATCCTAAGAAACAATACTTGCCACACTAGTGTCAAATCGAATGCTGATAGAATTCCAAAAAAAAAAAAAAAGAAAAATAAGATTAAATATTTTTCCATTGAATTCAGTTCAGTCCAGACACTCAGTTTTGTCCCACTTTTTTAAAATTTTTTTATTTTTTATTTTTTAACTTTACAATATTGTATTGGGTTTGCCACATATCAATGCAGCATGCCAGACTTCCTTGCCCATCACCAGCTCCTGAAGATTGCTCAAACTCATGTTCATTGAGTCGGTATTGCCATCCAACCATCTCATCTTCTTTTGTCCCTTTCTACTCCTGGCTTCAATCTTTCCCAGCATCAGGGTCTTTTCAAATTAGTCAATTCTTCGCATCAGGTGGTCAAAGTATTATTGGAGCTTCAGCTTCAGCATCAGTCCTTCCAATGAATATTCAGGACTGATTTCCTTTAGGATGGACTGGTTTGATCTCCTTGAAGCCCAGGGGACTCTCAAGTGTCTTATCCAACACCACAGTTCAAAAGCATTGATTCTTCGGTGCTCAGCTTTCTTTATGGGCGAACTCTCATATCCATACATGACTACTGGAAAAACCATAGCTTTGACTAGACGGAACTTTGTTGGCAAAGTAATGTTTCTGCTTTTTAATATGCTCTCTAGGTTGGTCATAGCTTTTTTCCAAGGAGCAAGTGTCTTTTAATTTCATGGCTACAGTCACCATCTGCAGTGATTTTGAGTCCAAGAAAATAAAGTCTGTCACTGGTTCCATTGTTTCCCCACCTCTTTTCCATGAAGTGATGGGAACAGACACCATGATCTTCATTTTTTGAATGTTGAGTTTTAAGTCAGCTTTTTCACTCTCCTCTTTCACTTTTATCAAGAGGGTCTTTAATTCCTCTTCACTTTTTGCCATAAGGGTGGTATTGTCTGTATATCTGAGGGTATTGATATTTCTCCCTGCAATCTTGTTTCCAGCTTGTGCTTCATCCAGTCCAGCATTTCACATGATGTACTCCACATATAAGTTAAATAAGCAAGGTGACAATACAGCCTTGACGTACTCATTTCCCAATTTGGAACAGGTCCATTGTTTCATGTGCAGTTCTGTTTTAGGAAACTTGATTATGTTCTCCTTTGGGGATTTATAAACCAACTTACTACTGGTACAGACCTTCCAAAATCTAACCATACTGACGTGAGGTTGACTAGAAGTCACCCATCACTCTGAGGTCACATGTTCCTATTCATATCTTAGAATTCATCTTCCTTAAAAAATGTGGGTCACAACCTCTTGGGTTATAATGTGATAGTTCTTTAGAGAATTGATTTTGGAGAATTAAACACTGAGTCTTCTTTGAAAGTATTAATAGTACATTCATTTTGATCCCTCTAAAACTCTGCCTAGTGTGTTGTCTAAGACAATGGGGAGCTGATGCTGAACCAGGCACAGCAGTGTGATCTGCAAGGATGAAAGCATAGAACAGAGGCTGTAATGTTATTGATGACAAGTGTGGTTTAAAACCTTAATAGTCCTTATTCAGAAAGATGTTAACCAATACCAAGCTTCTACATTATTTCCTCCTTCATTAAGATTAAAAACTTTGAAAAATCAAAATATTTGATAACTCTGTCCTACTGACTAGTTTTGATGATTAAGGTTCATATACTTTATCCCATTTTGTATGAATATCCATACATTTCTAGGTAGAAATGAAAATGTGATTAATTACAGGTGTTGCCATAGAGTCCCCAAGGGTATTAGGTATTATATCATGTATAATATATGCACAGTTTTACCTTATGTTTTGAAATGCACCTGTATTGGGTAAGAAAATGAGTACCTACATTAAATACATGTCTTTGCATAATATTATGAGCAGTCAGTTAAATGTACTTCTTAAAATTCAATGTGCAATATACATCTATTAGCATGGATTTATTTCTTATAAACTTATTTTGTTTGTTAGTTTAAAATAGGAGGCAACTCTGATGTATTATTTTTCCAGGGCTGCCCCCCAAAAATCCCACAGACTGGATGGCTTACATTTATTTATTTTCTCAAAGTTTTGGATACTAAACATGTAAGATCAAGGTTTCTACAGGGTTGCTTCTTCTGAGGCATCTCTCCTTGATATGTAGATTGCTGTCTTATCTCTGTATTATCACACCATTACCTTTCTGTACCTGTGTTCCAATTTCTTATTCTTATAAAGATATGTGAAAATTGTAGGATTATCCACTCTAAATGGCCTTACTGAACCTAACCAACACTTTAAAAGCTCTATCTGAAGTACTGGGGTTTAGGAATTTCAACATATGAAATTTGTGATGGCTTAATTGCTAAGTCGTGTCTGACTCTTGCAACCCCATCAACTGTAGCCTGTGAGGCTCCTCTGTCCAAATGAAATTTGTGTGCCTGTGTGCTCAGTTGCTTCAGTTGTGCCCAACTCTTTGTGACTCTCTGGATTGTAGCCTGCCAGGCTCCTTTGTCCATGGGGTTCTCCAAGCAAGAATACTGGAGTGGATTACCATGCCTTTCTCCAGGGATCTTCCCAACCCAGGGATTGAACCTGCATCTCTTATGTCTCCTGAATTGGCAGGCAGGTTCTTTACCACTAGTGCCAAGTGGTAAGTCCGTAAGAAATATGGCAACACACAATTCAGCCTTTAACAACAATCTATATGAAGATCCCTGTTACATAATTGGAACCAAAGAACAATTGCACAGAGTTGGAAAAGGAGATAAAATAAACCCCTAAGAAGGGAACCTCTGTAAGATATGTTTTCTATCAATACAAATGTTCTTCTACACTGGGTTGTTGCTTAGTCGCTAACTCATATCCAGCTCTTTTTGTGACCTGGTGGACTGTAGCCTGCCAGGTTCCTCTGTCCATGGGATTTTCTAGATGAGAATACCTGAGTGAATTGCCATTTCATTCTCTGGGATTCTTTCTGACCTAGGGATTGAACCTGCATCTCCTGCATTGGAAGGCAGATTCTTTTACCACTGAGCCACCTGGGAAGCCCTTTTGCATCATGGTGGTGATTTAGTTGCCAAGTCGTGCCTGACTCTTGTGACCCCATGGACTGTAGCTGCCAGGCTCCTCTGTCCATTGTAAGTTCATTTGCATTATACTAATCATCATTAATTTTAACTTTTTCTTTTCAGATCAGTTCCTTTATTCATGCGAAACAAAGTAGGAAATAATCAAACTCCAAATGGTGAAGGAACAATGGCAACATCCACAAAAAGAGATATGCTTTTAGTAAGATGGAAATAAAGTGAAAACGGAGGCAATTTAGAGTTTGAATGGATATCTTCACCAGCCATTCTAAAGATGAGATTCCTCTTGTCTTTGTCAATTTGGTTGATAGAATGAATAACGTCATACTACATAAAATTTGAAATATGTCTGCTATCACTTTGAGTCTGGGAGTATAGTTTGTTTATTGAAATTATTTTACATTTTTGAGTCAATCCATTTAGAATGATTATTTGTGTCATTTCTAGGAATCCCAAAGTATGTTTTGTCTTGGAATATGACAAAATTTTCAATGGGCATATGACACCTATCTACTCTTTTGGAGTTAAATTTTATTTTACTTTCACGCTTCTGAAGTTGCAGCTTGTCAAACCTGTGTTTCACAGTATGAATAATGCAAGGTTCTAGTGTGAACTTTTACAGGATTCTTAGGCTTTTGTAATTCATTTTCTCAGTGAGTACCCCGTGACATGATACGCAGTAGGCAAGGGGCACTGGTTGTTTAAAAAATGACTGTTGAATTCAGAGAAAAAATTTAACTTGCTTATTGTCAAGTGTTTTATTGGATTCTTGTGATATTCTAAAGCACCATTATAATTCAGTTGTTTTAGTACAGGATAGTATTTATTTTTTGATGGCATGTTACCAAAAGAATATAAGTTAGGGTAAGGAGAAAACAGAGACAATACCATTGTCTAAAAGACATTGTCTAAAAGAAAATTGGCAAGGCATTATATATTTTTAACTACGTATTTCAAAATAAATGGGGACTGCTTTAGAACTACAGGTAGCATCCCATTTTAATATTTATGTCACAGAATAAGAATGACAATTGTGTGCTGCTCCCATGCCATTGAGATTGAATCACAATATATATATCAATGTGTCGGCAGGAGACATGATTAGACAAAATCTGGCAGATAGAGGAATATTTTAAGTGCCTTGTTGTGGATTTCATGTAAAAATAGCTTTCTGCGTTATCTTGTTGATTTGGTTTTTGACTTGGGACCAGTATTGCTTTATCCTAGATTTTGTGGCTTATGCATAGTGATATTTGCTTTGAAAACTTATAAAGCAAATTTTTCTTTAATATGCATTTTGATGAGAGCATAGAGTAGATTGAATTTCCTTCCTTCATATGCAAAGCAGTATATCATTACATATTCCAAATTATTGTTTCTGCAGAATTTCCGGGAGCCTCTCAGTTACTCTGAACATAAATTCAATAAAATACATATTTTTTTTATGTGCAAGTCCATAGGTTAAAAAACAAACAATAAAATTCCAGTGGAAAAAGCAAGTAGAAGTAAAAGAAATAAATATGAAATACAGTTCATTGGGGGATGGTTGTAAAAAAGAAACTGCTGGAGAAATGAAAATCAAAAGCAGTATCAATATCATGTAAAAGAAGGAATTGTTAATATCTCCTTTATTCTTCACTGTCTGTGGGAAATGATAGCATAACTAGTGAAGACATCAACACAGTTTCCTAAGGTAAACTGAGTTAAATAAAATATTTTAGATCATGATCATATGTACTTTTTTTTAAACCACTGGCATTTATGAAATTAGTTTTAACATGTTCCTCAAACTCTGCAAGCAATATTAATTCAACATGTCTTTTTTCCCCAGCTTTGTTGAGATATATTTGATGCATAGTATTGTCTGAGTTTAAGGTGTATATGTTGATTTGATACACATGCATTGTGAAATGATTTCCCAATGATTAGTAACACATGTGGGTTTCCCTGGTAGCTCAGCTGATAAAGAATCTGCTTGCAAGGCAGGAGACCTAGGTTCAGTCTCTGGATTGGGAAGATACCCTGGAGGAGGGAATGGCAACTCACTCCAGTATTCTTGCCTGAAGAATCCCATGGACAGAGGAGCCTGTGGGGCTACAGGCCATGTGGTCCCAAAGAGTCGAACAGGACTGAGCAGCTAAACACAGCACAATGACACATGCATCATGTCACATATTTTCTTTTTTTTTCTTTTTGTGGTGAGAGTTGAGATCTACTTTCTTAGCAACTTTTAATATATAACACAGCATTATTAACTATAATTCTGCTATACATTAGACCCCTGGAACTTACTTCATCTTGCAACTGGAAATTTGCATTCTTTGACCACTGTATCCCTGTTCCCCCAACACTGAGATGTGAATTAAGTAAGCAGATTTTATAAATTTAAAATTTTCAAGAACTGTGTCATCTATACCAGAGCATTCATAAGTATTCTAAAGTATGTGCTACTTATGAAAGTGAAAAGTGAAAGTATTAGTCCTGTCTGACTCTTTGGGGCCTCAGAGATGGTAGCCCGCCAGGCTCCTCTGTTCATGGGATTCTCTAGGCAAGAATACTGGGGTGGGTTGCCATTCCCTTCTCCAGGGGATCTACCTGACCCAGGGATTAAACTTGGGTCTCCTGCTTTTCAGATGGATTCTTTACCATCTGAACCATCAGGGAAGTGCTACCTATGGCTAGTTGTAAATGCAAACAATTTGGAAACCCCATTCTACTCTTTGTTCCTTGAGTTTGGCTTATTTATTTATTTAACTGTTTATTTGGCTGCATCTGGTCTCAGTTGTGGCACACAGGGTCTTCATTGTATTATGTGGGATCAGTCTCTGGAGCCTACGGACACTCCAGTTGTGGTATGGGCTTAGTTGCCCTGGGGCATGTGTGATATTACTTTCCATATCAGGGATCAAACCCACATCCTCTGCATCTAAAGGCATTATTCTTAACCACTGGACTGCCAGGGAATTCCCTAGTTTGGCTTTTTAAGAGTCCACATAGAAGTGATATCACACAGTATTTTTGTCTTTGTTTTTAAACATGCATTTTATGTTTCCAAGTATTATTGATCTAAAATGTTATTTAAATTGTTCATGAAGATGTGTTTCATTTTCTGAGAAAATATATAAATATATGTCTTTTGAAATTATTGAGATAGTATTTGTTATTCTAGAAAGTATACTATGAAGTTTGGTACATTTGCTATTAGGCATAGATTGCATGCACTTTAGAATAATCATGAATGTTCTAGTATGGATGATACAGACCTGATGTGAGTTATTAAAGTGTTTAACCTTATACAATATGCTTATTTACTGAATTCACATCTCAATAAATTGTACAGTGTTCAAGAATATTTCATTTCTGAAATATTAGTACCAATGAGATATGAATATAATTCATCAACATTAGAGATCTTGTCACTTTATATAAATAGGGTATTTTAATTAGAATCTTTAAATAATAGGTAAAAGTTTTGTATAGTAAATTAGTTACAGTGACCAAAATAATATATTTTCTCCTTAGAATATCAGTGGACACTATAGCATTTATTCTTCATATTTGTAGAGAAATGATGAATTCTTCTATAAAGTCTTAGACTATTGATTAGAGGTTTTTAAAAGTGACTCAGTATAAACCATTCTTCCAGAAGAAGAATCACCCATTACAAAAATTTCATGTCTACCACACTGAAACCAGGTGCTAATCTTAACATTCTATAGTATATAGAAAAAGAACAAGAGACTAGAAGCGACTTTTAATCATACACCTCATAACTGAACATATTTACACACTTCTATTAATAACATTTCCAGAGTAGTTTCCTTATTTTCTGAAATCTCTGTTACAAAGTTCCACTTTAAGAAAAATAAATAGATTTTATATTTTCTTCGTCCCTATTACTAACCATGTCTGATTATTTTACATACTATAATTCCAAGCATATATCAGAGACAGTATAATTTTCTCTTCTCTATTATGCACGCATGAGTGCATAGTTGCTCAGTGGTGTCCATCTCTCTGCAACCCCATGGACTACAGCTCATCAGGCTCCTCAGCTTATGGGATTCTCCAGACAATAATACTAGAGTGGGTGTCCATTCTCTTCTTCAGAGGATCTTCCCCACCCAGGGATCACACTCAAGACTCTTGCATTGCAGGTAGACTCTTTACCATCTGAGTCACCAGGGGAGTCCTCTGTATAATAAACACCCTGAACTTTTCACCTATTCCATGAACACACACCCTCACAGTGCCTTGCTTGCTTTTCCTAGGCGTCTGGCCTGTTTTCTCTTTCCTTTTAATCAATGGAGCCCTACATTTACTTGGAACAGCATTGTGTATAATTTAAAGACCATTTTATAAATTATTTTCAACTAGCTGTGCCCAGTAAATAACATGTGCATGAAAGGTATTGTCTGGAATTTTTAGAAAAAATTATTTCAAGGGAGCCGACAGTTGGGATATGCACCTTTTCCCCCTTGCTTTGTTTTTTTTTTTTTTCTCTCCTGCTGCCAGGAACAGAAGCATGGGAGCCACCTGCTAATTATTATGAAACAAAGTGGAAATGGCCATGGAGCCACCCTAAATGGGTTAGTTGTCATGCCCTTATCCAGGGGATCTTTCCATCCCAGGGTTGAAACCAAGTTCTCCCACATTGCAGGGGGATTCTTTAAGGGTTGAGCTATGAGGGAAGCCCATAGACTAGCTGAGAAAGAAAAAACAACAACAAAAACAACAACAACCCAGGTATGTTTAAGCCAGTTATATTTTCTGTTTCTCTAACCAGTAGCTGAATAAAATTCTTAATGATGCAATTGCATGTTTTTTAGTTAGCATCAACCTGTACAAGTAAGAGGAATTCTGTGAATATTTGGTTTTATAGGTGGTGGCTTGGTCACTGTGGATTACAGTCATCAAATTTTCGTGTCTGAAACATCACATTATTTAATGATATTGAGGATATTTTCAGTACACAGTTTCTTGTTCATCCAAGTTTATTTCAAAATTCTAGAATTGAAAAAAAAACTGGTCTTTGATTTTCTCAATGAAGATCATATTCTCATTTATTGTCTCTGCCTATTAGCTAAATATCAATAAATGAATAATATTATCATCCTTCTATTAATAAGAGTGATAATTGATTATACATATTTTAAATATCTACTTAGGTTTTATAAGGTAGTAATTCAGAAATATTATTATTTTAATAGACAAATGGAAGAATTAATTGATCACCAACAAAGTAAATATTGTTGCAGGTATTTGGAAACAAATATATACAGCACTAGAGAATTGCGCAGAGGGAAAACCTCTATTAAATATAAAAATTAAGACATAATGTTACAACAACAATGTATTTTAAAATTATATCAATTAATAATGGCTAAAATGTTTTATAAGAAAACATCTTGAATAATGACACTTCTATTTCCACAACATGGGAAATAATAAATCCTTGTTTTTCCTCCTTACCCTGCAGATAAAAGAGTTGCACAAATAAGAAGTACCTGAAGAACAAATGCTTGCCTGTTACCTTCTTGTGTCTTTTCTTTTCTCTCTTGTGTTTTTTATGAAAAATCATACAAAACAAAATTTCCCAGGAGCACATGGATACGTGAAAACAAAGGAGAACTTGAAGAAAAAAAAATAAAAAATGGTGTCTGGTTGTTTTATGCTTCCCACCTCGCCTTATCCACTGCATTTGAGTACCCCGATCCAAGGTCATTTTTTTATTACTAGATTTTGGACATTGCTGTGCAAATAAAAGTGTCATAAGCCCTGGGAACTCTGACTCACCCGACATGACACAATCACTGTAGAAGTCCATTTGGCCAACTAAGGCTGGAAGTACCAGTTCTTTCCCCATACTACTTCCCTTTGGCCTCGCTCCACCTTAGAGACAGAAATACCTAAGTACTTGCTTTGTCGTCTTCTTTAGTAGATAAGGAGGTGACGTGACAGTTATGGATAAAGACTTACAAATGCATTCTATTGAATGTTTCTGGGAAAACATTGAATTTCTAGATATAAGAGATAAATGTGATTTGTGTCAATATCCACTCCATCTTCCCTGATGGCCAGATCTAAAGCATTACCTTCTGACTATATCAACATCAATGCCAATAGAGCACAAAGTCAGAAGTATCTTGACCTTTGATTCCTATAAATTACTGCACAGTATTCAGAAGCATCTGTCCTCCAATTTTTTTTTAATGTGAGAAAAATAGTTTAAACCACTAACATTTAGATATTACATTGCTTTCAGTCAGAAAAGCATTTCAAACTGCTACTTCACAATTTTTACTTTCAGATGTCTGTTTCTTTTCTCAGATTAGGGAAGTTCCCATTCCTTATATTTTTAAATATACTAGCTGCCCTTTTCTCTCTCTCCTTTCCTCTGGGACCCCTGGGACCCCTTTACTTTTAATGTTAGTATGCCTGATGTTGTCTCACAGGTCCCTTACACGATCCTATTTAGTTGTTTTTTTATTTTTTCCTCTTTGGTTTGGGTGATTTCTACTACTCTGTTTTCCAGTTCATTGGCCCATTTCTCTATATTATCTGATCTACTGTTTATTCTTCTATTGCATTTTTTTATTTCAGTTTTGTATCCCTTGGTACAAAGGGATACAAAGGTTAGGGATATTTTCTAACTCTGCTAACATACTCTTTTTATTAATTATTTTTCTGAGTTCATTAGGTATCTTTATAATCATTTCCTTTAATTCTATATCCAATATATTATGTATCTCTACTTCATTTTGTACTTCTTCTGAGCTTTTGTCTTTTGCTTTTGTTTGAAACATATTCTTCTGTCTCTTCATTTTGTCTAATTCTCTGTGTTTCTTTTTATGTATGAGAGAGGTTGGTTATTTTTCCTGATCTTGGAGAACTGGATTTACATTGGAGAATTCCTATGGGGCCCAGTAACTTCACTCTAGTTACCAGGTCTAGAGGCTCTAGGATGCCTCTTCTATCGATTGATGGACTCTTCTGCTTTGGCAAGGTCACCTACTGTGGGCATGCTGTAGGTAGGGCCAGCCCTCAGCTGGGTTAGCTGCTGTGCCCAGCCTTCTGGGGTTACCATTATCCCAACAGTTGTTGGGGCTGCGTCCTGCTAAAGCTGACTGCATGGCTAATTGGCTGGGTGGAGAACTTCAAAATCTAGATGGTCAGCATCAGTGCCCTTCTGCTCCCCTCAAAGTCTACATCTACCCCTAGGAGGGGATTCTCAGTTGCTCCTGTCTCCCCAGAAGGCTCTTCAAGGTCATCAAGTGGGTCTGGTCTGATCCAGGCTCCTTTCATTACTGCCTCTGTGCTGCAATTTGGTGGGGGGTAGTATGTGAGATTTAGGGCATGCCCTTTAAGAGTGGAGCCTCTGTTTCTTAAATCCCTCTGACTCTCCTGTATGCAAGCCACATTGGTCTTCAAAGGCAGATATTCTGCAGATTTTTCTTCCTGGTGCAAGATCCCAAGGCTGGGGAGCAAGATATGGCGTTCATATACCCCTTGCTTCTTGGAGATAACTGAGCACGTATGATTATCCCCTTATCTGTGAGTAGCCTACCTCAGGGCTGGGCTTCCCTGGTGGCTTAGACCGTGAAGGGTCTGCTGGTATGAAGATTCAATCCCTGGATCAGGAAGAGCCCCTGGAGAAGGAAATGGCAACCCATTCCAGTATTTTTGCCTCAGGAATCCCATGGACAGAGGAGCCAGGTGGGCTACAGTCTATGGGGTTGCAAAGAGTCAGACACGACTGAGCGACTAACACACACACTACGTCAGAGCTGGGGGCCTGGACTATACCATGTCTCCATCCCTGTTTCATTGTGGTAACTTTCTTATACCTCCAGTTGTGAAAAGTCTTTCTTGTCAGTGTTCAGGTTGTTCTCTGTATATGGTTGTTATCACATTGTGCCAATACAGGGAGGTGAGCTCAGCGTCTTCCTATTTCACCTTCTTGCCCATACGCTCAGCTGTTCCATTAATGACTTTCGGTAAATTTTCTCATCTCTCTTGTTAATAACATAATTCAGTTATTTCGCTTTTATTATTGCATTTGTCTACTATTGACATCAGTTCAATTCCGTTCAGTCACTGTCTTGTCCAACTGTTTGTGACCCCATGGACCACAGCACAGCAGGCCTCCCTGTCCACCACCAACTCCTGGAGTTTACTCAGACTCATGTCCATTGAGTTGGTAATGCCATCCAACCATCTCATCCCTTGTTGTCCCCTTCTATTGACGTATCCTTTTATTTATTGATTGATTTATTTTTATTTCAGCCATTCAGAAACTTTTGCTTTAGATATGACTTTGGAATACAACACATATTTGAGTTCTGTAATGTGACCCCCAAATTTGAGGATGTTCTTCTAATAAAAGATGTAATAAGATTGGTCTGGGAAATACATCTAGTCTCAGAATTAATTTTAAGTAATTCAAATATTTTAAACATAAAAATTTGCTCACTTAATCTTTATTATTTAAATATACTTTACTATATTAACTATTTTTGTTTCACAATTATTTTACTGACTTGTGTTTTTATCCTTTGTTCTGAGTTTATATTCTAGCATTTATTTTTGAGCATGTAGAAAGTTTATTACTTTTCTTCTAAGATTTTCAGTCCTGTTCCTATTGTTTGACTTTTATCTTCCTATTTGCTACCTTGTGGTATCACTTTTAGTTATGACTTTATTTAATTTTGCATCTTTCATTAGATTAACCAATGTGCTTTTCATTTTTGTGTCGCTATTTCATTAAGCTTTATACTTTTTGACGTGCATATATAGAGCACATTCTTTGTAAGTGTTTTTTTTTTATTTTTAATGCATATATTTGGATCCTTTTCAGTCACAATTTTCACCTACTAGTAGGAAAAATATGTATGACTGTTGTGTTCTGTGTTTTAAGAATTTTTACCTTATTTTTTCAATATTTAAAATGCTAACCCAATTTTTCTCATCTTTATATACCTGTATATCTTCCTAAAGCATCTGTTTGCAACAGAACAATTTACAAAGGAGACAGTGAGTGATTTAGTTTACTAAAACATCAGTTTGGCTTACTCTGAAGTTCTTTTGACAAGGAGTGTGTGCGTGCACAAGCATGTGTATGTATGCATATATGTATGTATGGATTTCCTGTAGCCATCCATTGGCAACTGCCTTTAATATCATTCTCTATCCTTAGTGGACTGACACTTGCCAAAGTCTTGTTAGTCTCCAACAAGAATGAACTGTTTGCTGTTCTGTGATTTCAAATGTCACTCAGAGAGGCACTTAGAATGAGTAAAAATGTGTTTTAAGCATGGGCTTTTCCTCCCAGTGTGTTTCCTGATTTGGAAAATCCTGTGTTCTGCAAGCTCTGTCTGTTCTGTGGTGTTCTTATTGCATCCATTCTCCATCTGATCTAATATTTATTGAACTTGTCAGCCTATCTTCATTTACACAGTGTTTGGGGAATAAAGCAGTTTTAAAAAATCATTAAAACTGCAATTTTCATTTCAATTCCATTTTGTTTCATTTTCCTTATTTTTCATATTGGTAGAGAATAGAAGTTGGGAGAGAGAGATTTTCTAGATGACAGCATCAAAAAAACTTTTTCTAAAATACTTGCACATGCAACTTAAAGTTATACACCCCTCTGTCAGAGCAAAAAATCATAACTTGCTTTTTAAAACCCTAATCATGTCTTTAGTTGTGTATACATTTATATGTAGTATATAGTATCATAAAGATGTAATATTTAATAAATTGTTCATGAAATACATATTTTCTAATGTGCATTTTTATTGAATGTTTGGCAATATTTTATTATCTAAAATGTATAAGTCACAAAAAATTACTAACTGGTGAACTGATCTTTATAATTTTGCCACATTTGCTTTTTAATTTATTCTGTCTATATGCACATGCACACAATTTATCTTCTGAATAATTTGGGGTAAAATTAAAGATACTGTGACAATTTTCTATAAATAATTCTGTATATATATCCTAAGAACAGGGCAAACCTTGAACGTCATAGTACAGTTATAAAAATTAGGAAAATTATAGAAGACTATTATCTCATCCACAATACATATTCCAAAAATTTCCCATCTTACTAATGTCCCTTATACTACTAGCAACATTCTCCCTTATTCTTTTATTCACTATAGGTCCTTGAATCACCTTTAATGATCATGCACCTAAAAATATTTTGACAGTGGTCTGTTTTGATGTGTGTTCAGTTTACTTTAATGTCATAATAACTTCCATTTTTACACTATAACAAAATACAAACAAAACTTGTATCCGAATTTTAAAAATAGTATGATATTGGTACAATGATTTTTTTAATATTCAAAACACCACCTGGAACAATATGAAACTGAAGTGCTCAGTCATAATATATGCATATATTCAGAGTTTTAAATATTAGAAATTTCCCTCTAAAATTTTGATACCAATGTATACTCAACTGAAAATTATTTGGCTATTCTTCTGTCTCTATTTTCTTTCCAGTTCTCTCTGCTTACAGATTTTTTTGTGTGTATATTTTGTCATGAAATTTTTTTTCCATTTCCTTGTTTATTAAAATTGTGTTATTTTTGTTTCTGATTTTTTGAATTTCCTATTTATGTACTTTGTTCATTTATATTGTATTTTGTCCTTATGACTTGAAGGATTAGATTATTATTGACTTAAAAATCTAGTAGTCTCAGAAGTTAAACTTAATATTTATTGGAAACACATTTACCAACTCTGGAGCTTATTGCTTCACTTATTATAATGCATTTATCATAAAATGTGCGGTTTAATATTTATGTATTTAATTGCAATAAAAATATGTTTAATTTACAGATTGCTAAGCACAAGCTGGAATCAAGATTGCCGGGAGAAATATCAGTAACCTCAGATATGCAGATGACACCACTCTTATGGCAGAAAATGAAGAGGAACTAAAAAGACTCTTGATGAAAGTGAAAGAGGAGAGTGAAAAAGTTGGCTTAAAGCTCAACATTCAGAAAACGAAGATCATGGCATCTGGTCCCATCACTTCATGGGAAATAGATGGGGAAACAGTGGAAACAGTGTCAGACTTTATTTTTGGGCTCCAAAATCACTGCAGATGGTGATTGCAGCCATAAAATTAAAAGATGCTTACTCATTGGAAGGAAAGTTATGACCAACCTAGATAACATATTAAAAAGCAGAGACATTACTTTGCCAACAAAGGTCTGTCTAGTCCAGGCTATGATTTTTCCAGTGGTCATGTATGGATGTGAGAGTTAGACTGTGAAGAAAGCTGAGTGCTGAAGAATTGATGCTTTTGAACTGTGGTGTTGGAGAAGACTCGAGTCCCTTGGACTGTAAGGAGATCCAACCAGTCCATTCTAAAGGAGATCGGTCCTGGGATTTCTTTGGAAGGACTGATGCTAAAGCTGAACCTCCAGTACTTTGGCCACCTCATGCGAAGAGTTGACTTATTGGAAAAGACCCTGATGCTCGGGGGGAATTGGGGGCAGGGGGAGAAGGGGACGACAGAGGATGAAATGGCTGGATGGCATCACCGCCTTGATGGATATGAGTTTGAGTAAACTCTGGGAGTCAGTGATGGAAAGGGAGGCCTGGTGTGCTGCGATTCATGGGGTTGCAAAGAGTCGGATACGACTGAGCAACTGAACTGGACTGAACCTATATATACATAATTTATTGAAAGGATTTGTTTTCTGTTGGTATTGAGCCTTTGAATCAGAAATTTATGCTGCATATTGGCAGAGGTAAACATCTACTAACTTTTATCATATGGATAACATTGACAATGCTTATTGTATTATCTATACTTTCTTCATAGATTTGATAATTCTATTTACATCAAATTTCAAATATTCACATCTACATAAATGTCTTACCATCAGGCTGTTCTGTCCTAATGTTATGTTTGTAAAATATATGTAAAAGCATTTTAAATAAAAGCAGCAATAGCATACATACATATTTTATGTCCATGTTAATGGGTGTTACATGAAAATTTTACATTAGTTTTCAATTAATAATTTCAAATTTATTTTTAATATATATTTTCTGTTAAAAGAAATTTAGATACCCCTAGCTGACTGTGTCACTATACGGTGGTGGTGGTTTAGTCGCTAAGCTGTCTCAGACTCTTTGCGGCACCATGGACGGTAGCCTGCCAGGCTCCTCTGTCCACGGGATTTCCCAGGCGAGAATACTGGGGAGAGCTGTCATACTCCCCTCCAGGGGCATCACTATACTAATTGTTTTAAATATATATATGTTTAATTCTGTGAATCTTTTTAAGTTTGACCGTGATGTTTAATACATCATTGCTTGTTTTTAATATAGTTAATGTGACAATGTGTAAATATACTATAGTATGTCTCCAGGAAAATCCTCATTACAGTTTCTTATTGATTATTGTGATTCTTATTGATTATTATGAGCCCCTGAAGGCTCAGTGGTATAGAATCCATTTGGAGTGCAAGAGGCCTGCGAGGTGCAGATTGCATTCCTGGGTCCGGAAGATACCCTGGAAGGGGAAATGGCAACCCACTCCAGTATTCCTGTCTTAAGAATCCTATTGACAGAGAAGCCTGGTGGGCTACAGTGCATAGTGGTGCAGAGTCGGATATGACTGAGAGCCACATCAAAATTTAAAAAGGAAAAATTGTAATTCTATCTAATTTAATTACTATTTAATTGCATTCTGATTTTTCATTTAATTATGTCCCCTTCAGAGTATTGCAAGTCTCCTTACATGTTGGAATGTGCATTATGTTTTATTTAAGTTTGTAAAATACATAGAAACAATGGCTTTCATAGTAGTCACTGGTAATTATTTTTCGATGAGTACCCATAGAGAATATTTTTCATATAAAATATAGATTTGCACGTTTAATCATGCATAGTAATGCAGATGTATTTTCTGACAATTATTATCAAACCCTTGAGTTCTAATAGTGGTCCATTAGGGTCATGTGTTTGACAAAGTACATACGTCGTTCAGATGCCATGGATGCTTAGATCATGAAAACGTGGAATGTGTTATGCTGATATAAATGTAGAATGTCAATATTGCATATAAAGAGTAACACAAGTATAGGTAGAATGAAACATTTATTTCTAGCCCTAATTATATATATAAATTATATACAACATAAATAGATTAAAGAAATTTTGTTGTTGTCTTCTTCAAAGTAAGTTTTATTTTTTAAATATAAATTTATTTATTTTAATTTGAGGTTAATTACTTTACAATATTGTATTGGTTTTGCCATACATCAACATGAATCCGCCACGGGTACACACGTGTTCCCCATCCTGAACCCCCCTCCCACCTCCCTCCCCATACCATCCCTCTGGGTCATCCCAGTGCACCAGTGCACCAGCCCCAAGTTTCCTGTGTCCTGTATCGAACCTGGGCTGGTGATTCATTTCTTATATGATATTATACATGTTTCAATGTCATTCTCCCAAATCATCCCACCTTTCCCTCTCCCACAGAGTCCAAAAGACTGTTCTATACATCTGTGTCTCTTTTGTTCTCTCGCATACAGGGTTATCGTTACCATCTTTCTAAATTCCATATATATGCGTTAGTATACTGTATTGGTGTTTCTCTTTCTGGCTTATTTCACTCTGTATAATAGGCTCCAGTTTCATCCACCTCGTTAGAACTAATTCAGATGTATTCTTTTTAATGGCTGAGTAATGTGATGGACAGGGAGGCCTGGCGTGCTGCGATTCATGGGGTCACAGAGTTGGACACGACTGAGCGACTGAACTGAACTGAACTGAATACTCCATTGTGTATATGTACCATAGCTTTCTTATCCATTTATCTGCTGATGGACATCTAGGTTGCTTCCATGTCCTGGCTATTACAAACAGTGTTGCGGTGAACATTGGGGTACACATGGTATTTTCAGTGGCACGTGATAATGTTTATACACTTGCAGGTCCTGGCTGTTATTTTATTAAGAATAAAATAACATATTTACACCAGATAGTGCAATAAATACATAAATACCTAAATAGAGTTAAAATTTATCAAACAGATATGAATTACCTAGAATACTATTACCCACTATTAGTGATACCTATATTATTTTTCTTTTCCCTATAATAATCAAAGGTATTAGCTGAATCAAAGCAAAAAGTACTGTAAAGTTTGTTAACTGAGATTAACCTGGACTTGGAAGGAGGGCCGTGTTAATTAAAGCATTGTGCAGGGAGTAATTAGATAATAGTTTCTAAAAATAGTTAAAATACCAAAATTGTATTTATCAGTAAAGAATAAACACGTGGTAATGCTTTCTCATTTTACAAGCAGCATTCTTTTGGCATGAGAGTGTCTGTTTTACTTGCAGGGTTAATTATAATCCAGGCACTTTTCAGCAATGTTGTAGCAAATGGAAAAGTACCTTTATTTTAGCTGGGAGGTTTTTTGTGTCTATTGGTGACTCACTGTATGAAGTTCCCACGACATCATCATGATATTGTACCAATGGAAATCCCACTTTACCATGTGCAATGGTGAACGATGTCAGTGAATTTGTTGGATAAGAAAGTAGAAAAATTGGTATTTCTGGAAGGAGAGAGAAAGATGTTAAATAAAGAGTAGTCATCGTTGGGAAGAGTTTGAGGCATGTCTAAGCAGTAATGCCAAAGTGACAAGGGCAGAATCTTAAGGTACTTGGAAATTAAGGCAACTAATTGGTCTTTGTGGTAAAGAATTCACTTGCAAATGTAGGCGATGCAAGAGACATGGGTTCAATCCCTAGGTCGGGAAGATACCTTGGAAGAGGAAATGGCAACCTGCTCCAGTATTCTGGCCTGGAAAATTCTGTGGACAGAGGACCCTGGTGGGCTACAGTACATGGGGCCTCAGAGAGTAGGACATGACTGAATGACTACATGAATTGGTCTTTAAAATATAAATAAAGTGACTTTGTGTGAACCTTTATTATTCTTGGCTTTGCTGAACTTCTGTTTAACCACTCCCTGATGATGTTAATATGTTATCTTTAGCTATGAACAATATCAACAAAAAGTCATATTTTCTAGAAGTCAATCTCTCTCTATATATATAGTTGGGTCTCTAATTAGCTACATTGATTTGTTTGTTTTTTAATATCAAAATAATTTAAGATAACATTTCCTAAATGTTTATCTTGATCTCTGAGCTCATGGCTTCCCTGGTGGCTCAGCTGGTAAAGAATCCGCCCACAATGTGGGAGACCTGGGTTCGATCTCTAGGTTGGGAAGATCCCCCTGGAGAAGGGAAAGGCTACCCAGTCCAGTATTCTGGCCTGGAGAATTCCAGGGACTGTATAGTCCATGGGGTTGCAAAGAGTCAGACACAACTTTCACTTTCACTGATCTACCGACTAGATGTATCTGGAAAAGGCATTATTCATGTGCTCTTAGAGCATACTTTAAAATTCTCCTTTTGACTTAGCAAATGAAAATCTATCTCCCTTTGAGTTTACTGCTTCCAGTTCTAATCTTTCAGTAAATTATGCAACTCAGTCATCTTTAAATGCTTATAGAATTGCTCAACTACCATGATTCATTCAAAATCTTCTTTTAAGCTGTAATGTAATGTAATGTCCTTCTTCCAAGTATTAATAGAATTGCTACTATATCAATTATATCCAGACTATGTTCAAATACAATTTTATGAGTATTTTGTAAATTCCTAGTCAAAATTAATGTTCCCCTAATTTCTAATAAATTCCATATATTTTCTTACTTTCAAGATCAATTAATTTTTCCATATAGTTTTACAAAATAATTTTTGAGTAATGTCTTATAACAAAAAAACCACAAAGGACATAAAATACTTCCATGATTTTTGATAATGGATATAGCTCTGTGAATGGGCTTAGGCAGCTCAGTGGTAAAGAATCCACCTGCAATTCAGGAGATGCAGGGCTTGATCCATGGGTCAGGAAGATTCCCTGGAGGAGGGCATGGCAACCCACTCCAGTATTTCTGCCTGGAGAATCCCATGGACAGAGCAGACTAGAAGTCTGCAGTTGATAGGGTCACAAAGAATGGAACATGATTGAAGTGACTGAGTATGCATAGCTCTATGAACACTATCCATACAAAATGTAGAACATCTACATCACCCGGGAAAGTCACCTATTGATCTTTTCAGTTAACCTGATCTTTCATAGGCAAATAATATCTTATTTCCATCAGCTAAGATTAGCTTATGTTCCTCTTGGATTTTACACAGATAGAATCATGTCGCATGTGCTCATTTGGGCCTAGTTTTTATCCTTAGCATAACATTTATGCTAAGGATAAATGTTATCCATATTTTATGTCTGTAAGTGGTTCATTCCTTCCCATGTTAAGTAGTATAAACACACATTAGCTTATTTATCCATTCACCTACTGATGGACATTGAATTTTGACATTAAGAAAAATGCTGTTCTTATTATGTCTTTTTTTTATTAGATGTGTTCATTTATCCTGATAAGATACCAGTGGATGAAGTTGCTTTCTATAGAGTAGTTGTATCACTAGCTTTACTGTTACGTGCCAGATAGTTCTACAAAATTTTTGCTATATTTTAAACTTTCAACATTTGGGATAACTAGTAATTTTGAATTTCGCAGATCAAATGTCTATAAAATGATACCAAGTACACAGATGTTCAAATACAATCTCAGGTTTATCTATTATTCTTACAATTCTATTTCTATTTACATTGGGTTTCCCTCATGGCTCAGGTAGCAAAGAATCTGCCTGCAGTACAGGAGACTGGGATTGGATCCCTGGGTCAGAAAGATCCCCTGGAGAAGGGAATGGATATTCACTCTGGTTTTCTTGCCTGGAGAATTTCATGAACAGTGGCGCCTGGCAGGCTATAGTCCATGAGGTCACAAAGAGTGAATGACTAACACACACACTATTTACATTTGATGCCATACGCAGAAGCCGGGAGGATCCCATGCCCGATGGGCTGCGGCCAAGAGGAGTTACCCCACGTCCGAGGTCAGGGGCAGCGGCCGAGAGTACCAGACTGCGACGGCTCAGGAACGGCGGATAGGAGCTACCCTGCGTCCGAGATCAGAGGGGGCGGCCGAAAGGAGATACCCAGCGTCTGAGGTCAGGGGTGGCGACGAGAGGAGTTATCCCGCGGCCAAGGTCAGGGGCGGCGGCCGGGAGGATTTACCCCATGCCCCAAGCCCGAGGCCAGGGACGGCGGGCAGGAGGACCTACCCAACGTGGGAGGCCAGGGGTGGTAGCCGGGAGGACCAACCCCATGTCCAAGGAGCTGTGGCTGCGCAGGTGCAGGGGGCCTAAAGGAGCTGTCAGGAAGGGTGGCAGTGAGGAGATACCCCTCCTCCAAGGTAAGGAGCAATGGCTGCACTTTGCTGAAGCAGCTGTGAAGAGATATCCACGCCTAAGGTAAGAGAAACCCAAATAAGACTGTAGGTGTTGCAAGAGGGCATCAGAGGGCAAACACACTGAAACCATACTCACAGAAAACTAGTCAATCTAATCACACTAGGACCACAGCCTTGTCTAAATCAATGAAAATAAGCCATGCCCGTGGGGCAACCCAAGATGGGCGGGTCATGGTGGAGAGATCTGACAGAATGTGGTCCACTGGAGAAGGGAATGGCAAACCACTTCAGTATTCTTGCCTTGAGAACCCCATAAACAGTATGAAAAGGCAAAATGATAGGATACTGAAAGAGAAACTCCCCAGGTCAGTAGGTGCCCAATATGCTACTGGAGATCAGTGGAGAAATAACTCCAGAAAGAATCAAGGGATGGAGCCAAAGCAAAAAGAATACGCAGCTGTGGATGTGACTGGTGATAGAAGCAAGGTCCAATGCTGTAAAGAGCAATATTGCATAGGAACCTGGAATGTCAGGTCCATGAATCAAGGCAAATTGGAAGTGGTCAAACAAGAGATGGTAAGAGTGAATGTCGACATTCTAGGAATCAACAAACTGAAACGGACTGGAATGGGTGAATTTAACTCAGATGACCATTATATCTACTACTGTGGGCAGGAATCCCTCAGAAGAAATGGAGTGGCCATCATGGTCAACAGGAGTCTGAAATGCAGTACTTGGACGCAATCTCAAAAACGACAGAATGATCTCTGTTCGTTTCCAAGGCAAACCATTCAATATCACAGTAATCCAAGTCTATGCCCCAACCAGTAACGCTGAAGAAGCTGAAGTTGAACGGTTCTATGAAGACCTACAAGACCTTTTAGAACTAACACCCAAAAAAGATGTCCTTTTCATTATAGGGGACTGGAATGCAAAAGTAGGAAGTCAAGAAACACCTGGCTGCTGCTAAGTTGCTTCAGTCGTGTCTGACTCTGTGCGACCCCATGGACGGCAGCCCACCAGGCTTTCACATCCCTAGGATTCTCCAGGCAAGAACACTGGAGTGGGTTACCATTTGCTTCTCCAATATATGAAAGTGAAAAGTGAAAGTAACAGGCAAATTTGGCCTTGGAATACAGAGTGAAGCAGGGCAAAGACTAACAGAGTTTTGCCAAGAAAATGCACTGCTCATAACAAACACCCTCTTCCAACAACACAAGAGAAGACTCTATACATGGACATCACCAGATGGTCAACACCGAAATCAGACTGATTATATTCTTTGCAGCCAAAGATGGAGAACCTCTATACAGTCAGCAAAAACAAGACCAGGAGCTGACTGTGGCTCAGACCATGAACTCCTTATTGCCAAATTCAGACTTAAATTGAAGAAAGTAGGGAAAACCACTAGATCATTCAGGTATGACCTAAATCAAATCCCTTATGATTATACAGTGGAAGTGAGAAATAGATGTAAGGGCCTAGATCTGATAGATAGAGTGCCTGATGAACTATGGACTGAGGTTCGTGACATTGTACAGGAGACAGGGATCAAGACCATCCTCATGGAAAAGAAATGCAAAAAAGCAAAATGGCTGTCTGGGGAGGCCTTACAAATAGCTGTGAAAAGAAGAGAAGTGAAAAGCAAAGGAGAAAAGGAAAGATATAAACATCTGAATGCAGAGTTCCAAAGAATAGCAAGAAGAGATAAGAAAGCCTTCCTCAGCATTCAAAGCAAAGAAATAGAGGAAAACAACAGAATGGGAAAGACTAGGGATCTCGTCAAGAAAATCAGAGACACCAAAGGAATATTTCATGCAAAGATGGGCTCGATAAAGGACAGAAATTGTATGGACCTAACAGAAGCAGAAGATATTAAGAAGAGATGGCAAGAATACACAGAAGAACTGTACAAAAAAGATCTTCATGACCCAGATAATCACGGTGTGATCACTGACCTAGAGCCAGACATCCTGGAATGTGAAGTCAAGTGGACCTTAGAAAGTATCACTATGAACAAAGCTAGTGGAGGTGATGGAATTCCAGTTGAGCTATTTCAAATCCTGAAAGATGATGCTGTGAAAGTGCTGCACTCAGTATGCTGGCAAATTTGGAAAACTCAGCAGTGGCCACAGGACTGGAAAAGGTCAGTTTTCATTCCAATCCCAAAGAAAGGCAATGCCAAAGAATGCTCAAACTACAACACAATTGCACACATCTCACACGCTAGTAAAGTACTGCTCAAAATTCTCCAAGCCAGGCTTCAGCAATATGTGAACCGTGAACTTCCTGATGTGCAAGCTGGTTTTAGAAAAGGCAGAGGAACCAGAGATCAAATTGCCAACATCTGCTGGATCATGGAAAAAGCAGGAGATTTCCAGAAAAACATCTATTTCTGCTTTATTGACTACGCCAAAGCCTTTGACTGTGTGGATCACAATAAACTGTGGAAAATTCTGAAAGAGATGGGAATACCAGACCACCTGACCTGCCTCTTGAGAAATTTGTATGCAGGTCAGGAAGCAACAGTTAGAACTGGACATGGAACAACAGACTGGTTCCAAATAGGAAAAGGAATACATCAAGGCTGTATATTGTCACCCTGCTTATTTAACTTATATGCAGAGTACATCATGAGAAACGCTGGACTGGAAGAAACACAAGCTGGAATCAAGATTGCTGGGGGAAATATCAATAACCTGAGATATGCAGATGACACCACCCTTATGGCAGAAAGTGAAGAGGAAATAAAAAGCCTTTTGATGAAAGTGAAAGTGGAGAGTCAAAAAGTTGGCTTAATTCAACATTCAGAAAACAAAGATCATGGCATCCGGTCCCATCACTTCATGGGAAATAGATGGGGAAACAGTGGAAACAGTGTCAGACTGTATTTTGGGGGGCTCCAAAATCACTGCAGATAGTGACTGCAGCCATGAAATTAAAAGACGGCTTACTCCTTGGAAGGACAGTTATGACCAACCTAGATAGCATATTCAAAAGCAGAGACATTACTTTGCCAACAAAGGTTCGTCTAGTCAAGGCTATGGTTTTTCCAGTGGTCATGTATGGATGTGAGAGTTGGACTGTGAAGAAGGCTGAGCACCGAAGAATTGATGCTTTTGAAGTGTGGTGTTGGAGAAGACTCTTGAGAGTCCCTTGGACTGCAAGGAGATCCAACCAGTCCATTCTGAAGGAGATCAGCCCTGGGATTTCTTTGGAAGGAATGATGCTAAAGCTGAAACTCCAGTACTTTGGCCACCTCATGCAAAGGGTTGACTCATTGGAAAAGACTCTGATGCTGGGAGGGATTGGCGGCAAGAGGAGAAGGGGACGACAGAGGATGAGATGGCTGGATGGCATCACTGACTCGATGGACGTGAGTCTGGGTGAACTCCGGAAGTTGGTGATGGACAGGGAGGCCTGGCGTGCTGTGATTCATGGGGTAGCAAAGAGTCAGACACAACCGAGCGACTGATCTGATGTGATCTGTCTTTGTCCCTGATAATATTATTTTTAATTCTACACTTTTTAGTATTACTATGGTCACTCCAACTTTCTTCTGATGAATGTTTGTGTGGTATATTACTTACTATCTTTTACTTTTAATTTATTTTTTCCTTTAGATTTCAAATGAGGTCTTATAGACAGTTTCTAATTTGATCTTTCAAGAGTCTGTCTTTTAACTCTTCTCAGCTCGCTTGCTTTTAATGTAATTATGTATGTTGTCCAGTCGCTAAGTTGTGTCTGACTCTTTGTGACCCCATGGATTGCAGCATGCCAGATTCTTCTGTCCTCCACTGTTTCCCAGACTTTGCTCAAATTAATGTCCATTGAGTTATTGACGCTGTCTAACTATCTCATCCTTTGCCACTTCCTTCTCTTTTTGTCTTCAGTCTTTCCAGCACCAGGGTTTTTTTCCGATGGGTTGATTTTCTTTAGGATTAACTAGTTTGATCCTCTTGCTGTCCAAGGAACTCTGAAAAGTCTTCTCCAGCATTACAATTCAAAAGCATCAATTCTTTGGCACTCAGCCTTCTTTATGCTCCAACTCTCACATTTGTACATCACTACTGAAAAAAACCATACCTTGACTGTAAGGATCTTTGTCAGCAAAATGATGTCTCTGCTTTTTAATATACATATAATTGCACAAAATATTTCCATCTTAGTAGCTGTTTTTTCTTTGTTACATCTTTTCTCGCTGTATTTTTTTTATTGTTCTGCCTGCTTTATTATTAAGGTTTATGATTACATTTTATTTCCACTGTTATAATTTGAATGTAATTTTTCTATATTTTTGGTCATTGCCCTAGCATTTATATTATATATCTTTAATAAATCACAGTCTAATTTCAAATGACATTATATCATTTCACGAATTGTTTACAACTTTAAAAACATATATAAGTGTGTGTATATATATATATTTGTGTTTGTGTGTGTGTGTGTGTATGTTTGTGTGTATTCACTCTTCTTTCCCATTTTCTCTTCTGTTGTATAATATAATACACAAATATTATATTTTGTACATGTCATATGTCTCAGGGTGCTATTATAAACTATCATAAACTAGATTGCTTAAGCAGCAAACATTTATCTTTCACAGTTCTGGAAGCTTAGAAGTCTACTTTCAAGGTGTCCACATTCTGCTGTCTGATGAGAGCTTGCTTATTGGCTTGTAGATGGCTGTCTTCTTATAGCCTCCCAAGGCAGAGAGCAGTGAAAAACTCTCAAGTCTCTTCTCATAGTGGCACTAATCCCATTTATGAGGGCTCTACTATCATGTTCTGATTATTTCCAAAGGTTCCTCCTCCTAATACCATCACTTTGGGGGGCAAGACTTTAATGAATGAATTTGAAGTGGGGGTACATTTAGTCCATACAACCATAAACCAAAATAACTGCTAGCTTTATACTAGACAACTAGGTATCTTTGTGGGTAATTAAAATGTGATAAAATATCTCATTTCTGTTATATTAATCATTTCAACATATCTTTTTTCTTTATGTAGATGTATGCTTTTATTGCATATTCATTTTTCATTAAGAACACATTTTAAAATCTCTTATTGTGAGGGTTGCTAGCAGTAAATTCTCTCAAATTTTTTTATAAGAATGCATTATTTCTCCTTTATTTTTAAAGGATAGTTTTGCTATACTATGGGATGGTGGGTAATGTCTATATTTAGTAATTTAAAGGTCTTTTCCCATTGTCTTCTGTATTTCATAGCTACTGAAAGTCTTTTCAAAGACTTCTGTGTGTGTGGTATGTTTTATTCTATGGTTACATTCATGATATTCTTTTAACCTTTGGTTCTAAGTAGCTTAAAAATTATTCTTATAGGTGTTTGCTTTTATCTCTGGTTTTGATAGTTTGTCTTTTAATTTATCCTGTTTCAAATTTTCTGAGGTTTTTACTTATATGGCTTATATTTTTCAATGTTTTTGAGAAACTCTCAGCAATTATCTCTTCACTACATTTTTTGAGCTTCTTTTTGTACTTCTGAGATTACAGTTATATGTGTGTAACACTGTTTCACCTTGTCCTACAACTACTATAGGTCTGTTCTTTTAAAATTTTTATGTAATTTTTATCTTTACTTTTCAAGCATTTCAGTTTAGGTTTTTTTCTGTTTACCTGTCTTCAAATCCATTAATTCTTTCCTCAGATATGTCAAATCAACTAATTTATTATTCATCTCTATTATGGCTCTTTAGGTTTGATTTTAATAGTATATCCAATAATTGTTTCATAAAATTTTGATCTCTCTGCTAAAATCTTCCACATGCTCATACACATTTTCCTTTGGTTACTATAGACTTTATCACATCAATGATCATTATTTTAAATTCTCAGCCTGATAATTACACCTCTGGACCGTTTCTAAGTCTACTTCTGTTGATTTTTTGTCCCTTTACGGTGAGTTTATTGTTGTTGTTTTTCCATGCTTTTTCATGTGTCATCTGACTTTTTTCAGAAGGCTAGACATCATGTACAAAAGAGTGGAGACTGAAGTAAGTAGTGTTTATGCCCTGAGTTGGGCATCGCTTTTGATGGTCTGGGTGCTTGGCCATTATGAATGGAGGTTGATTCCAGTCAGGAGCTGAGCTGGGTTTGGGTTTTGCAGTTGCTATTGTCAGCTTGTGTGCAGCACCAACTTCACATTCTCCAGTCTTACTGTGTACTGAGTGTGGCAGCTGGCAGTTTTGAAGTCTATTTCTCAATACTCCTCCTCTATTATCAGCTATTTGTCCTCATTGCACACCTGTACATCAAAAGGAGTCTCTATTCACACTGTCATTTCTCCTTCAGTAGCAGACCCCTGTTTGTTACTCAGTACCTCCCCCTTTAGGGACTTCAGAAGGATGGGGTGAAGACTCGGTCCCAGGCATTCCCTGTTCTATGGATCTGGCTCAAAAGTTTTCTTCAGTGATTAGCATTCTTTCCATAGCAACCATAACTGTCTTATGCCCCTGATGAACTTTATTCCCCCAAAAGTTTCCAGTTGCTCTCCTAAGGGTGTGAAACACACAATGCTTTCAGGGTATATCCATTGACCTTCATTTGCCCAGCATTATTTCTAATCCCTCCCTTGTCCATAAAGAAACCTTTTTTCTATTTCCCAGTCAAAATGCATTTTCATTTGTGTGCTGGGGTAACAGGGCTTGTTAGTTCTCTTCCATGGCATAAGGCTTCTATTCTGTTGAGGATAGAAGTCTGGTAGCCTTCCTGTGTTTCCTACATGGGTAGTCACTTCCCTTCTCTCTGTGTTTGCATGATGAGAGAAAATTTAGCTTCTTTCTCTGCTCTTACCTTTCTCTTAAGCATCTTGTTCAGGTGTATGGAAAAGAGCCCATAAATAGGATTCAATTCTTCTTATATATGTAGTTCCCAGAGGGTTTTACATTCTCAAAGAAAAAAGTGTGGAACAAAATTAACAAAGCGTTTATTCATAAACTAATAAAAAATAACCCACCTGTTGTTACTTTCATTTCAGCAAAGATTCAAAAATATTGGAAAATAGCATTTAGTCTTGTAGAGAAAAAAAAAAAAAGAAGAAAAGAGTATACTAAGACAGACTCTGGTTGGCAAACATGCCATTACTTGGTCCTCAGTAGGCTGAAGTGGAGCCAGTAAGAAGTTTCAAGACTCTTTTTTTTTCAATGTTTATTTATGTATTTATTTAGCTGTACTGAGTCTTTGTTGTGGCATGCATGATTTGTTATTATAGTTGTAGTATCCTGGTTCTTTAATTGCAGCATTGGGATCTAGTTCCCTAGCCAGAAATCAAACCCTAGTCCCCTGCTTTGGGAGTACAGAGTTTTACCCACTGGACAGCCAGGGAAGTCTCAAGGCATTTTAACTGAGGAAGCATTGTTCAGTGTTAGGAGTGAAGTTGATTCTGTAGCTGGCCACTGGGATCAAGAAAGGGGTATTTTTTATGGACACACTGTCATAATGGTTCTTGTGGAGGGTGGACTCATGATTTGGTGAACTTGCCCACATTCAGCTTTTGGTAGTTGGTTAAAAGTTCTTCCTGAATTCCCACGTGTTTGAATGGTTTTCATTGGTTCCTATTATGGTCTCTAAGAGTAGAGCCCGAGACTGCAATTGGTCTCTCTGAGCATGGACTTTTCTTTTCTTAAACTTTAGGCAATTTTAAACTGGCTCTTTGATGGTTAAATAAAATGATCATTTATATTATCTGAATTTTTCTTATTGTGAGAGTGGGAGCAAGCCTTTTTCTATGCGTTTCTTCATTCAAAGTGAAAGTAGGACCCCACATCATTGAAATACTCTGTGTTGCACAGATTAAGGAAACAGAAGTTAATTCACAAGCAATATTTTTAGGGTTGACTTTTTCTTTTTCTTTTTTTAACATCAAGAACTTTTTATGTCAGGACTTTTGAACTTGATATTTTATCTCTATTTTTTTCCCATGAACATGATGTCTTTCCATTTATTTATACTTTATTCAATTTCTATAAGCAATGTTTTGTAATTTCTAGTGTACAGCTTTTTATGCATTTTGTAACATTTATCTCTAAATATTTTACATAGGTTGATGTTGCTGTTACTTTTCAAGCAAACTTTTGAAACAACATGAAGATAGAGATGATACATATTCTTCTGGCTCACTGAAAAGGACAAATGCTTGACAGAGTAAGTGCATGTAAATAATGGTCTTGTCAGTAGGTGAGAAAAGAAAAAAAAATGCTTTAAAAAGAAAAAATAGCAAACTTGTTCACACCTTGGTACTGTCTCATTTTCAACCAGAGGACGTAAATGTTGAATGTAAATGTAATTTCAATAGTAAGGAAACATATTATTATAGAAAGTTTTGGATTAAATATTCACTATTAAATTTTATTCTCCCCATCTGGTCAGAACATTTTACTAAAAGTTTCCATGTGACTCTGCTGTAATAGAAAAATGTTTAAGCTGTATCTGTACCTTCTACATTCCTTAGAATAATCAAATATACTGTCAGCATAGCATTCTTAGATCTGAAGTCCCAGAAAAAGAAGAGATGCCATGGTATCAACTTAGATATTAGCATAGTACTCCATTCTTACTTAACATTCTGTTGATTTGTTGAAGGTTATTTATCAACTTCTTAAAATATAGCCTCTATAAGAGTCTATCTATTGTTATAACATGCAAAAAAAGCCCTAGGACTTTTGAACGTTTGACCGTATTTGGTAGACACATTTGTAATGGTTTGAAATGTATATCCGTGGTATTCATTAATGGAAGGTAGGAAACAAGAAGGTGTTTCTAAGACGTAAGGACCCATTTCCCAGATTACTTTGTCCACATCATAGTTAATTGGGAAAGCATTTCATAAATATTAAGACTTTCCAGTGACCCAGTGGTAAAGTTTCCACCTGCCAATACAGGAGACACAAGAGATGCAGGTTTAATCCCTGGGTCAGGAAGACCCCCTGGAAGAAGAAATAGCAGCCCACTCCAATATACTCTTGCCTGTGAAATCCCACGGACAGAGGAACCTGGCAGACTATAATCCACCAGGTTGCAAAGAGTAGAACATGACCGTGCATGCACACGCAGTGCAACACACACAGCGTCATAAATATCAGATGCCACATAGAAAGAACATAGTTCAATAAGGATCGGAAGTTTAAGGTTTCAGCCCAGACTCTCTAATCATAGGATATTGGTTTATAAAAGACTTGCTTCTTCCAAGAACAGTTTTATAAAGAATGCTTCAGATAACTAGACATCATGAAAAATAAACTTAAAAATCTTCAAATATTGGTGACTTGGTAAGATCCTAAATAGACTTCAATAATGACTTCAATAATGGTAGGTTTCATTCACACAATTAGTTGTATGGGAGTTATAAAATAAGAAAAAAAAAGTAGAAATGAGTATGGGATATTTAATTTTGATTTTTACCCTTTCTCCACTTTTTAACTAAGCTTACACCAAATATACTAAACTTCAGAGAGCAATTATTTATTTTGTAATTCACAAAAATTAAGGACACATATACTGGAATCTAGTTTGCGTCACTTTCTGAAAAATATCATGCCACAATATAAGATGAGCCCAGTTAAAAGGGTCAAATTTGTTAATAGTAAACAGAATACTTGCATTTCTATATAAATATACCTCTTGTTTTCACGCAAGAGTGCTGACACTTGCAAATAATATTTACACTCCTTTCTGGGTCCAACTTAAATCAGAAATGAGAATTCAATTTTATTGTTTTACTGTTTGGAAGATAATGTAAGTAACATAAAGATGAATGCAAATCACATGTAAGAAGAAATTATCTCTGAAGCAACAAAAAGTTTCCCTATTTTTAAAGCATTTACTTTGTTGCTGTTCAGTTGCCAAGTTGTGTTCGACTCTTCTTGACCTCATGGACTGCAGCATGCCAGGCCTCCCTGTCCCTCACCAACTTCCAGAAGTTCATGCCATTGAATCAGTGATGCATCCAACCATCTCATCCTCTGTCACCCTTTTCTCCTTCTACCTTCAATCTTTTACAGCATCAGTGTCTTTTCCAGTGAGTCAGCTGCTCGCATCAGGTAACCAAAATATTGGAGCTTCACCTTCAGTATCAGTCCTTCCAATGAGTATTCAGGTTGATTTCCTTTAAGATTGACTGGTTTAATCTTCTTGCTCTCCAAGGGACTCTCAAGCCTCTTCTCTAGCACTACAGTTTGAAAGTATCGATTCTGTCTTCTTTATGGTGCAGCTCTCACATCCTTATGTGATTACTGGAAAGACAATAATCTTGACTATATGGATCTTTGTTGGCAAAGTGATGTCTTTTCTTTTTGTGTGTTTTCTTATTGTTTTTATTTATCAATTTTTTAAAATTTTATTTTATTTTTAAACTTTACAATATTGTATTGGTTTTGCCAAATATCAAAATGAATCCGCCACAGGTATACATGTGTTCCCCATACTGAACCCTCCTCCCTCCTCCCTCCCCATACCATCCCTCTGGGTCAACCCAGTGCACCAGCCCCAAGCATCCAGTATCGTGCATCGAACCTGGACTGGCAACTCGTTCCATATATGATATTAAATGTATTTTAATGCCATTCTCTAGATTGGTCATAGCTTTCCTTCCAAGAAACAATCATCTTTTGATTTCATGGCTGTAGTTACCATCTGCAGTGATTTTATTTTATTTTATTTATTTTTATTTTTTAAAATTTACAATATTGTATTGGTTTTGCCATAAGAGCACAAGAAGAGGAAATCTGTCACTGCTTCCAACTTTTCTCCTTCTATTTTCCATGTCATGATCGTAGTGTGTTTTGTTTTGTTTTAAACTTGTTTTTTTACTCTCCTCCGTCTCCCTCCTCAAAAGATTCTTTAATTCTTCTTTGCTTTCTACCATTACAGTGATATCATCCACATATTTGAGGTTGTTGATATTTTTCCTGTCAATTTTCATTCCAGCTTGTGGCTCATCCAGCCTGGCATTTTGCCTGAGTGCTTTGCATATAAGTTAAGTAAACAGGATGACAATAAACACCCTTGTCATTCTCTCTCACTCCTGAACCAGTTGTTTCATTCAAGGTTCTAACTGTTGCTTCTTGACTTGTATACAGGTTTTTTAGGAGACAGATAAGATGATTTGTTATTCCCATCTCTTTAAGAGTTTTCCACAATTCATTATGATCCACACAAAGACTTTAGCATAGTCAATGAAACAGAGATAGGTGTTTTTCTGGAATTCCCTTGCTTTCCATTGGATTCTGTGCATGTTGGCAATTTGATCTCTCTTTCCTCTGCCTCTTCTAAGCCTAGTTTGAATATCTGGAAGTTCTTGGTCCACATAATGCTGAAGCCTAGCTTGAAGGATTTTGAGCCTAACCTTACTAACATGGGAGATGAATGCAATTGTCTGGTGGTTTGAACATTCTTTAGTACTTCCTTTCTTGGGAATTGGATTGAGGATTGACTTTTTCTAGTCCTGTGGTCACTGCCCAGTTTTCTAAATTTGCTGACATATTGAATGCAGCACTTTAATGGCATCATCATTTAGGATTTTAAATAGATATGCTGGGATTCCATCACCTCCATTAGCTTTATTGACAGCAGTGCTTCCTAAGGCCCTCTAGGCTTCATGCTCCAGAATGTCTGGCTCTGGGTGAGTGACCACACCATCGTGGTTATCCAGCTCATTAAGATCTTTTTTTGAACAGTTCTTCTGTGTATTCTTGCCTTCTCTTCTTGATCTCTTCTGCTTCTATAAAGTCTTTACAAATCTTTCCTTTATTGTACCCATCTTTGGATGAAATATCCTTTTGATATTTCTGATTTTCTTAAAGATATTGCTAGTTTTTCCCCTTCTTTTTTTTTTTTCCCCTATTTCTTTGCATCTTTCATTGATGAAGGCCTTCTTTTGTCTCCTTGATATTCTCTGGAACTTTTGTACTTCAAGGACAAACTTGCCTGTTATTCCAGGTATCTCTTGATTTCTTACTTTTGCACTCCAATTCCTATGAAGAATAGGACATCTTTTGGTGTCAGTTCTAGGAGGTCTTCTAGGTCTTCATAGAACTGATCAACTTCAGCTTCTTTAGTGGTTTGGGTATAGACTTGAATTACAATGATGTTGAATGTTTTGCCTTGGAAAAGAAACAAGATCATTCTATCATTTTTGAGGTTGCATCCAAATACTGTCAGACTCTTGTTGATTATGAGGGCTACTCCATTTCTTCTATGGAATTCATGACCACAGTAGTAGACATAATGGTCATCTGAATTAAATTCATCCATTTCCATCCATTTTAGTTCACTGATTCTAAAGATATTGATGTTTACTCTTACCATCTCCTGTTTGACCAATTCCAATTTACCTTGATTTATGGATCTAACATTCCAGGTTCCCATGCAATACTGTTCTTTACAGTATCAGACTTTACTTTCATCGTTACACTTTGGCCCAGCCACTTCATTCTTTCTGGAGCTATTAGTAGTTGTCCTCTGTTTAATCCCATTGAAGACCTTCTGAACCGGAGGACTCATCTTTTGATGCCATATCTTTTTGCCTTTTTATATATTGACGGGGTTCTCATGGCTAAGATACTGCAGTGGTTTGTCATTCCCTTCTCCAGTGGATCACGTTTTGTCAGAACTCTCCACTATGACCCATCTCTCTTGGGTGGCCCTACATGGCATGCCTCATAGCTTTATTGAGTTATGCAAGCCCTTTTGCCAATGACAAGGCACTGATCCATGAAGGCAACATTTACTTCTGGAAACTTGTAATTGTGAATTCTTTCTCTGCCCCTTTAAGATGGATGAAAAATTTTTAAAGCTAAATAACCTATTGACAGCTTTATAAAATCTAGAGTGTTTTCTCAAGAACCAGGAAGCCATCTGTTCGAAATGAGAGGAAGATAGGATCTCTCTTAGTTTTCGTAAGAGAGTAAAACCTAATCTCTGGGTGTCTGACTCGAAGCTGCAAAGCTACATACTTTCACAAATAGACTGGAAGTTCATGTTTTCCTTTAGATAAGGGTAATCAGCAAATGCAAATTTCCATCTAATTACCAGGTAAGTTTAGGATGAACTAGGTGTGACAAATAATGCTGTCAAGTCCTACCTTACTTGCAGACTAATTATCATTTATTTTGAGAGCACATACTGGGTTGCTCTAGCTGCCTACATAAAAGGGTAAGATTTCTCTCTGTCCCGATTTTTAGTGAACTGCCTGTGATGAGCATCACATTCTGGTGTAATGGTAATTCAATAATGAAAATCTTTTCTTCTCTTTTACTTTTGTGGAAAGATTTTCTAAGATTTTGCTTTTATTCATATTTCCCCAACAGTAATGACCCACTAAAGAATGGTTACAAATAAAAAGTAAAATGACTAAAGTCTGTGTTCCCTCCCCTGTCCCTCCCTCAAATTTGTTTCTATTTTTGATGATATACCTGCTTTTTAATTATAATATTAACAATTGTCAACAGTCTGTGACAAGTCCTCACTAGGAATGATGAAGAATTTATGACATTTGCAATCCCTTCAAATTGTACCTCCAAGTCCTATATAACTCATTATATTTTTCTCTTTTATTTTTATCCTCAAATTTTAGATTTTAATTTAGAATTTAATTTTTAAGTAAATTGTCACAATCTTTTTCCTCTTCACTATGTGAGGGATCTGGTGTGATTAGATTGTTTTCTACAATGAATTCTCAGCATCCTCACCTTCTGTTCTGTCTACTAATTCATTAAATACTATGATTATATAGTTACTTAACTATGACAAAGTCACCAGACCTCTTGCTACTGGTTTATTTTGAAGAATACAAAGGCAGGAGGTACATTTATGTTCTTATGCGGGTGTAATCCTGATACTGCCTATCAACATACGTTTCTCTGTGCCACACCTTGTGTATTGTACTCTGCATGCTTCTCCTGCCTAATCTTCATGACAACCCCTGAGTAGTTTATTATTAAGTTTATGTACCTCCTATGTTTGGAGAAGGCAATGGCACCCCACTCCAGTACTCTTGCCTGGAAAATCCCATGGATGGAGGAGCCTGGTAGGCTGTAGTCCATGGGGTCACTAAGAGTTGGACACAACTGAGCGACTTCACTTTCACTTTTCACTTTCGTGCATTGGAGAAGGAAATGGCAACCCACTCCAGTGTTCTTGCCTGGAGAATCCCAGGGATGGCGGAGCCTGGTGGGCTGCCGTCTATGGGGTCGCACAGAGTCGGACACGACTGAAGCGACTTAGTAGTAGTAGTAATAGTAGTAGTAGTAGTAGTAGTAGTACCTCCTATGTTTATTTGGCCCTTACTTCCTCTCAGCCATCAGATGTTCAAAATAAAGCTAAAAGCTAAGCCATCCTTCAGTCTACAGTTGGACTGTGGTGTTGGAGAAGACTCTTGAGAGTCCCTTGTACTGCAAGGAGATCCAACCAGTCCATGCTAAAGGAAATCAGTCCTGAATATTCATTGGAAGGACTGATGCTGAAGCTGAAACTCCAGTACTGTGGCCACCTGATGCAAAGAACTGATTCATTGGAAAAGACCCTGACGCTGGGAAAGACTGAAGGCAGGAGAAGGGGACAACAGAGGATGAGATGGTTGAATGGCATCACTGACTCGATGGATATGAGTTTGAGCAAGCTCTGGGAGTTGGTGATGGACAGGGAAGATTGGTGTGCTACAGTCCATGGGGTTGCAAAGAGTCAGACATGACTGAGAGACTGAACTGAACTGAAGAGGATAAGGAAATGAACCAAATGGATGCCTAGTTAAATTTCAGATAAACCATGAGTAATTTTTAAAAGAAATTCATCTATCTGTCTATTCATTTATTTATCTTAATTTTTTAGCTCTTGCCCTAGCATTTGCAGTATGCATTTACAACTGATCCATGGCCACTCTTATATAATGCTTTACTATTTCATGGTAGTGGAAGTATCATATAATAATATGATATACCTAATTCTTTTCTCCTGTCTTGTATCATTACCACTGTTTCATTTATACATAATCATACATAGATATATATGTGTATGCACACCAGATACATAATCAAATACACTGTTGCTATTATTATATTGAACTGTTTTTTGTAAAGTCAGTTAAGGATAAACAAATTAATTTTTTTCACTATTCTTTCTCCAGTACTCATCTTTTCCCTTTGTATAATTGTGTTTCTGATGTATGTTATTTTCCTTCTCTTAAGAACGCCTTTAATATTTCTTTCAAAGCAAGGTCTGCTGGCATCAAATTGTGTGGGTTTTTTTTTTTTTTTTTTTTGGTCTGAGAAACTTTTTATTTCTCTTTCAGTTTTGAAGTGTAATTTTACAGGGTACAGATTTCTAGCTAATGATGTTTTTTTCCTTTCAACATTTTCAGTGTTTCACCTCACTGTGTTTGCCTGCCTGGTTTCTGAGAAGGCAGATGGAATTCTTATGTTTGATGCTTTATAGGCAAGCGTTTTGTCTGTTTGTTTGTTTGTTTTGTTTTGTTTTTATGTTTGGCAAATTTTTACATCATTTTTGATTTCCTGCAGTTTGAATGTGATATGCCTAGGGGTGTGTGTGTGTATGTATGTGTGTGTATATATATATATATGTATATATATATCTGCCTAGTGTTCTCTGAACTTCTGGATCTGTTGTTTGATATCTGACATTAATCTGAAAAATTCTTAGTCATTTTTGATTCAAATATTGTTCCTGTTTCTTTCTTTCTTCTTCCTTTGCTATTTCCATTGCATATATGTTCTACTATTTTTAGTTATTCCCAGTCTTTGTATATTCTATTCTGATGTTTTTGTTTTTTTTTCCCCAATCTTTTTTCTTTTTGGTTTTGGAAGTTTCTGTTAATATGTTTTAGAGCTCAGAGATTCTTTTCTCAGTGGTAGAAATCCCATTAAAATCATTCTTCATTTGTGTTATAGTGTTTTTCATCTCTAGCTTAAAAAGAAATTTTTTTGAAATTCTATCTTTCTGCTTACATTTTCCATTAGTATGCTTAACATATTTATTATGACTGTTTTAAATTCCTGGTCTGGTAATTCCAGCAACACTTTCGAATGGTACAATCAGTCTGAGTCTAGTACTGATACTTGTTCTGTCTCTTTAAATTGTGTTTTGCCTTTTAGTATGCCTTGTAATATTTTATTGAAAGCTAGATATGATGTACTAGGTAAAGAAGTGCTGGAAAATAGGCCTTAATGTGTCAGCAAGATGTGGGAGAAAGCAGGCATTCTAGACTCATATGACTAGGTCTCATTCTTCTAGTGAACTTGTGCCTCTGGACTGTAAACTTCACACATGCTTCTCTGTACCCCTTCCTATCCTTAGATACTTTCCCCCAAAAATCATTTTCTCTTGGAATTTAAAATTCTGTGTCACTGATAAAAAAATATACCATAACATTCATTTTTAAATTTTAAACTCTCTAGCCTCTATTGTGACAGTCACCTTTAGTCTCTGGACACAGCATAATTAAAAATCATTAAATATATCATACGTTCTATGAATCAGAAGTCCACAATTATGTACTTGCCATTCCTAGAATTGCAGTTGATAAAAAAGCTTTTGCTTTACATTTCTTTTATGAAAGGAAGAAAGTGACAGCTGTATCTACATATATGCCATTTGTTTGAAGGACTCCCAGGTGAGATTTTTTTTCAAACAAAAATAAATGGCATAAGTGTGTTGTTAAAATTTTTAACATTGCATTACATTGAAAGTAAATACACCTACATATTTATAGCTCATTACCCTTGGGTATCCTAGTATCCAGCACATTTTAGGAGAGTTTCAGCTGACATAGCATGTTAACTGTGCATCTGCATTCAGCTTCTATTCTTTTGCCAATGGATTATTGCTTTTATACATTTAAAGAGCACAAATTTCTGAGGCAGAAGGTAGATGGGCCCTCAGAGTAAAGTGATTGGAGATTCATTCCCTGTAGACTGAAACTCTAAGATTAGAATAGTGGGACAATTGAGAGGGAAGGAGGAATCTAAACCAGATAGAAGATAAGAGAGCATATACTTCTCATTCTCCAAGTTAGGAGACCTCCCTGACTACACATGCACAGAAAGCTCCTTGGAGGTGAAAAGGGGAATGATGCCAAGTGACGTTCACTTCCAATAGGCCTCTATGGTGGAATCCGTCTTAACTAAGAGATGCGTGCGCACATAATAGGAGGATCCTGTTCAGTTCTGCTCAGTTCAATCGCTCACTTGGGTCCGACTCTTTGCAACCCCGTGGACTGCAGCACACCAGGCTTCCCTGTCCATCACCAACTCCCGAAGCTTGCTCAAACTCATGTCCACTGAGTCAGTGATGCCATCCTACCATCTCATTCTCTGTCGTCCCCTTCTCCTCCCCACCCCCTTCAATCTTTCCCATGATCAGGGTCTTTTCTAATGAGTCAGCTCTTCACATCAGGTGGCCAAAGTATTGGAGTTTCAGTTTCAGCACCAGTCCTTCCAATGGATAGTCAGGACTGATTTCCTTTGGGATGGACTGGTTGGATCTTGTTGCAGACAAGGGACTCTCAAGAGTCTTCTCCAACACTGCAGTCCAAAAGCATCAATTCTGCAGCTCTCAGCTTTCTTTATAGCCCAAATCTTACCTCCATCCATGACTACTAGAAAACCATAGCTTTGACTAGATGGACCTTTGTCAGCAAAGTAATGTCTCTGCTTTTTAATATGCTGTCTAGGTTGGTCATAGATTTTCTTCCAAGGACCAAGTGTCTTTTAATTTCATGGCTGCAGTCACCATTGGCAGTGATTTTGGAGCCCAAGAAAATAAAATCTGCCACTATTTCCAATTTTTCCCTATCTTTTGCCATGAAGTGATGGGATCAGATGTCATGATACTCATTTTTGAATGTTGAGTTTTAAGCCAGAGCTTTCTCTCTCCTGCAAAAGAGAGATACACCAAATATAGACTCTGAACCAGGCAAATCAAAATGACTGGCCAAAGGAAAACCAGGAGAAATACCCAATAAATGTGATTCAGACTACCACAACAGTGAGACTCATTTTCATATTTTTAGGTGTGATAACATTTGACTGTTCAAAAGTCCTTTAATTAAGATTGATTTTCCTATTGCCACCTATATTTAAAAACAAACAAACAAGTCCAAAGCAATGCAGCCCCTCCATTTCAATTTTATTCAAATTGTGATATGGTTCTTGCTGCTTTGTCTGGAGAGCATTGCCCTGTTTCCACTTTTCCCAAGTTGGCATCATTTCCTCAGTTAAATTTGTTACCTCAGCACTGCTGCTACATCCACTTCAAAAGATAATTCCCTGGAGGACCGAGGAGACCGCCTGCCTATCTAAAAGACAAGACCTTCTTTAGAAACCTGGTCAGATGCTTCAGCTCAGCACGATTGATTTGAAAACCGTGGTCTGTAGATATGGGTCAAATTAAGTTCTGTGAGCTTAAGCAAGGTATTTGTTGTCAGAAATCAAACCATTTACACTCACCAATTCTGGAGTTAGTACTTCGGTTCATTTCTTTTGAGTTTTTCTGTTAAGTAGCAGTCAGAATTACCTTCGTGTAATCCTCTGAACAAAAGTGTCCTGTTGCAAACAGGTTAAGATTTTATCTTCCTTGAATAACATTTGAAGAACATGCAGTAAAAAAGTTTAAAAAAGATTCCAAAATTTTAATAACTAACAAGATATTTTAAAAATATAAATGACATGGGTTTCACAGGTGCATTAAAACTGAGGAATGATTTCTGTCATCAGAATTCGGGCAGTGATACCATCAGATAACTGATAAGTTGAATTTTTTTTGTATGATAGAGGGAAATTTAAAGTGAAGTGAAAGTCACTCATGTGTCCAGCTCTTTGTGACACCATAAAGTGTAGCCTGCCGGGCTCCCCTATCCATGGAATTCTCCAGGCAAGAATACTATAGTGGGTTGCCATTCCCTTTTCCAGGGTCATCTTCCCAATCTAGGCATCGAATCTGGGTTTCCAGTGTTGCTGGAAGATTCTTAACTGTCTGAGCCACCAGGGAAGTTTCTTACCATAGCATATTTGTTAACAATTAATGAACTAGTAATTGGTATATTATTATTAACTGAAGTTCATAGATTATGTAAAGTTCATTTTTTGGTGTTTTACAGCTATGAATATAGAGAATAGTTTGTTTTTCTCTTTGCATATTTTACCAGTTTGTATTTTTAAGGAATTGCTCCATTTCATCTAAGTTATGAAATTTTCAGCCATACCTCTTTTACATAATATTCTATTACTGACAACCTCTTTCATTTCTGAAATTAGTAATTTGTGCTTTCTTTTTTCTTGTTTATCCTAGCTACAGGTTTGTAAATGTTATTAATCTTTGCAAAGCACTAGCTTTTGGTTTTATTGATTTTTCTCTGTTTCTGTGTTTTCAATTATATTGATATGCTCTTATTTGTAATATTTTATTTCTTCTGCTTTCTTTACTTTTATATTGTTTTCAATCTGTTGTTTCCTAACGTGGAAGCATATGGGCTTCCTAGGTGGCACTCATTGTAAAGAATCCAACTGCCGATGCAGGAGATGCAACAGAAATGGGTTCCATCACCAGGTGGGGGAGATCCCTTGGAGGAGGAAATGGCAACCCAGTCCAGTATTCTTTCCTGGGAAATCCCATGGACAGAGGAGCGTTGTGGACTACAGTCCATGGGATTGCAAAGAGTCAGACATGATTGAGCTCACAATACTGGGTCCTGGGGATGTGGCCCACAGAAGTGTTTCTTTAACTCTCTTTTGTTCCCTCCATAAGTCAAGAAGGGGACAGAAGTTGTTTCATTGTCCCTATCTTTGGTCTGATAAGGCTCTGGTAAAGTAGTCTTGCTTTCAGGTCAGACCACTGTTAAAATTAACAACAGTATAGGAATATTTCAGACTGGTTTTTTGCCCCACCCTTGTCTGAAACCCAAGGGGACGTTCTCCCTTCTTCATTGTCAGAACTTAGTGGAGCCCCTATAGAAAAAGCCATGATCGTATGGTGACTCAGGACAGTGACCCCAGGAGTTCTTAACTCTCAAATTAGTCCTCTCTCAGCCTCCAGCAATTCATCAAATTTGCCTTTCAGTATTTATATACCAGTTACTTATTCTAGAATTTTCTGCTTCCAGTAAGCTGATCTTAGCTGATTCTTGGTATATTTATCTCCCATTCTAAATTACAGGTGACAATCTGCTCTGTTACCTCAGTTTTCTGTTGATCTAAGAAAATTCACTGATTTTCAGTGTATTCATCTGCATTTTCTTTTGAGAATAGAAGTGATGACTCCTCTATACATCTCCTTTTCAAGGAATTTCTCACATCCAAGACACCTTAAAATCATACCTGAGAGTTATTTTTGTCCTGAAGGTAACATATTTACAGATTGTAGGTTTTAGACAAGAACATTTTTGGGGGAGTCATTATTCAGCCTATAACAACTAAATTTAAACACCTTCTCGGATAAAATACATGTTTCTTATTGATATTAATAACTTTTATGTTTTTAGTAACTTTATTTTGCTTATTTATTTCTGTTGAGATTTTGAAACTTATGTAGCTTGTTCCTCTATATACAACTTGATCAACAATTTTGAAATGTGAAGTGGTTGGTAAAAAAATTTCAAATTGAATGTGAGCATGCTATTTTTATATGCTGTTTTTATGACATATATACTTGAATTCTAAGACCATTGAATTTGCTGAGCAAGTGGAAACTAATCTAGATGCATGTTAAATAATCAGACTGTCATCAAAACTATTGGCATGGGGGAACAACTAAAAATTCTTTATTGACATTATTGTAGTTGCTCTGAGCCTGCTAAACCAGTTATATCAATAATATTAGGCTGAGTGTTGTAGGAAATGAAACCTGGTATAATTTTCTTTGTTCAGTCATTCAAATCTGTCTGACTTTTGGGGATCCCATGGATTGCAGCATGCCAAGTCTCCCTGTCCTTCACTATCTCCTGGAGCTTGTTCAAACTCATGTCCATTTAGTCAGTGATGTCATCCAACCATCTTGTCCTCTGTCATCCCCTTCTCCTCCTACCTTCAATATTTCCCAGCATCAGAGTCTTTTCTAATGAGTCAGCTCTTCCCATCTGTGGCCTAAGTATTTGAGCTTCAGCTTCAGCATCAGTCTTATTAATGAATATTCAGGATTGATTTCCTTTAGAATTGACTGGTTTGAACTCCTTGAGGTCCAAAGGACTTTCAAAAGTCTTCTCCAACATCACAGTTCAAAAGCAACAGTCTTATGGACTCTGTGGGAGAGGGAGAGGGTGGGAAGATTTGGGAGAATGGCATTGAAACATGTATACTATCATGTTTGAAACGAGTCGCCAGTCCAGGTCAGATGCACGATACTGGATGCTTGGGGCTGGTGCACTGGAACGACCCAGAGGGATGGTATGGGGAGGGAGAAGGGAGGAGGGTTCAGGATGGGGAACACATGTATACCTGTGGCGGATTCATTTCGGTATTTGGCAAAACCAATACAATATTGTAAAGTTTAAAAATAAAATAAAATTTAAAAAAAACACCAAAACAAAAAAAAATTTAAAAAACAAAAAACAAACAAACAAAAAACAAAAGCATCAATTCTTTGAAACTCAGCTTTCTTTATGGTCCAACTCTCACATCCATACATGACTACTGGAAAATCATAGCTCTTACTATACAGACCTGTGTTGGCAAAGTAATGAATTTGCTTTTTAATATGCTGTCTAGGTTGGTCATAGCTTTTCTTCCAAGGAGCAAGTGTCTTTTAATTTCATGGCTGCAGTCACCACCTGCAGTGATTTTGGAGCCCAAGAAAAGAAAGTCTGTCAATGTTTTCATTGTTTCCCCATCTATTTGCCATGAAGTGATGTGACCAGATGCCATGATTTTCATGTTTTGAATGTTGAGTGTTAAGCCAGCTTTTTCACTCTCCTCTTTCACCTACATCAAGAGACTTTTTAGCTCCTCTTCAGTTTCTGCCATAAGGATGGTGTCATCTGCATATCTGAGGTTATTGATATTTCTCCCTGGCAATCTTGATTCCAGCTTGTACTCATCCAGTCCAGCATTTAGCATGAGGTACTCTGTGTATAAGTTAAATAAGTGGGGTGACAATATACGCCTTGATGTACTCCTTTCCCAATTTGGAACCAGTCTGTTGTTCCATGTCCAGTTCTAACTGTTAGTTATGGAGCTGCATACAGGTTTCTCAGGAGGCAGGTTAGGTGGTCTGGTATTTCCTGTCTCTTAAAAAAAAATTCAGTTTGTTGTAATCTACACAGTCAAAGGGTTTAGTCACCAATGAAGCATAATTTTTTTTATGCTTGCTTAAATAAAATTTTTATTTATAAAATGTGTTTTTATGTGAACTCTTCCTATGTTTAGACTGCAAGAAGCTAATTTTTAAATGATTTGCAAATAGTTCATTAGATATTAAATATATCAACACGTTGCTTCATATATTTCAAGCTTTTCCTGATACTTGTCATTTGTCTCTTAATTTTGTTCATTTTTATGATTTAGCGGTCATTAATCATTTTCAGTCAAACTCATCAGTCTTTCATTTTTCACATTTTACACATAAATATGTAAATAATTAATTCCTCTAAATGTATGTGAATATTAACTTGTGTCTTTTTTGTGAGATTTTATTCATTTTATAAATCTTGTTAGATTTTAAAATTAAATGCAGTTATTTTTTGTGGTGTTTGATGTAAGTAAGTAATTTTATATATGATTCTCACATGTTTACGTAATTATCTCAGCATAATTAAGTGAATAACATTTTGCTGGTACAGTATTAAACTAAAACTTATATTTAAGAATATATACCAACATTTTTTAAAATGTACTGAAAACATTAAAGCCAGTCTATTTTTTGTATGGTTAAGTTCATTTTTATCTTGTCTGGATGCACATAATTTTTATATGTTTTTGAAGTTCAAGATATTCATCACGTATTTATAGGAAATAGTCATTTATTATGCCTTTTGAAATAGAGACACAAATTTCTAGTATATTCCTTATATGATATACTGACGGTAAACTTTTCCTATATTAAGTTCTGACTCCCGTATTTATACTATGTAAGTAGGTACTCAAAAAAAATTATTTTTTCCTTGAAAGAAGGTTTTGCTTTCAAGCAAATTAACCTTAGCCATACAGGTAAGGGAGTAATATACTCTCCAGACAATGGGAATGGCAAATATAAATAACAATAAAATAATACCTTTCAGGATTACAGGCAGTTAACATTTCCAAGAGTGAAGGTGAGTGGAAGAGGGTTACTGAAGCTCTGGTAGTTTTATTTTTAACTTTATGAGGAGTCCCCACATTCTTTCCCTCAATGGCTGCGAAAGTTCATAGTCCTACCAGTAGTTTGCTGCTGCTGCTGCTAAGTTGCTTCAGTCGTGTCCGACTCTGTGTGACCCCATAGATGGCAGCCCCCCAGGCTCCCCTGTCCCTGGGATTCTCCAGGCAAGAACACTGGAGTGGGTTGCCATTTCCTTCTCCAATGCAGGAAAGTGAAAAGTGAAAGTGAAGTCGCTCAATCATGTCCAACTCTTAGCGACCCCATGGACTGCAGCCCACCAGGCTCCTCCATCCATGGGATTTTCCAGGCAAGAGTACTGGTGCTGGGTGCCATTGCCTTAGAAGAGACTTTTTCTCCACATACTCATCAACATCTGCTAGTTTTCATCTTTTTGATAATGGCCACGCTAACAGGTGTGAGGCGATCTTTCATTGTAGTTCTGATTTTCATCTCCCTGATGACTAGCTTTGTTGAACACATTTCAATGAACCTGTTAGGTACTATTAGCCTGTGGTTCTGTGGTGACAGGAACAGGCTCATGAGAACCAATTGTGCACACCTCATTCCAAAGTCGCATTCCCCAATATCGTGGTGGTAACTTGAACTCAATCATGGTGTAAGAAATTGGCAAACACTGAAAATCACAGCTTTTTTTTTTCTTTTTGGAGAGTCAGTTTATTAGAACATTGCTTCTCTCTTCTTCCCTTACTTTCTTCATGTTCCTTGTTTTTTTAGCAACCTTTCAACGTAGGACTTTTGCATTTGCTATTCCTCTCCCTGAAACGCTCTTTCCCAGAATTTCCCAAAGCTCATCTTCATAGTGAAGTGAAAGTTGCTCAGTCATGCCCGACTCTTTGAGACCCCATGGACTATACAGTCCAAAGAATCCTCCAGACTGAAATACTGGAGTGGATAGCTGTTCGCTTCTCCAGGGGATCTTCCCAATCCAGGTCTCCTGCATTGAAGGCAGATTCTTTACCAGCTGAGTCACGAGAAGAGCCCAAGAATACTGGAGTCAGTAGCCTATCCCTTCTCCAGCAGATCTTCCTGACCCACGAATTGAACCAGGGTGTCCTGCATTCCAGGTGGATTCTTTACCAACTGAGCTACCAGGGAAGCCAAGGTCTTATCCACAGGTTAATGTATCAGTCAAGCCTTCCTTACTTATAACAGTAATGTTCTTTTCCCCCCTCCTCCCAGGTTGTCCTAGTAGTAAAGAATCTGCCTGCCAATGCAGGAGACTCAAGGAGTCAGTGAGTTCAATCTCTGGATCAGGAAGATCCCCTGGAATAGGGAATAGCAACCCACTCCAGTATTTTTGGCTAGAAAATTACATGGACAGAGGAATGTGTCCAGCTACAGTCCATGGGCTTGAAAGAGACGGACATGTCTGAGCATTTATAGCACACACCTTCAGACATGCAAACATAATCTGTATCTTATTCTCCTACTTCTTTTAGTATCTCTGGTTTAATACTTTAAATAATGTTTATTGATTGCTCTGGTGCACTTTATACATATTTCCACTGTTTGGAAAAAAATGCTGAATGCACAATTACCAGAAGAGTATCACTCAATAATTGCTTGTAGAAAGAATGAAGTAATGATACGATTGACATGTTTATGTATATTTAACAAATTTTGATTTATTTTTATTGCTTAATATTCCTTGAGAGTGTGAAAACCCTATTGCACTTTTCTCTATTTTCTTAGTGCTGGCTTCCCTGGTGGCTCAGATTGTAAGAAGTCTGCCTGCAGTGTAGGAGACCCTGGTATGATCTTTGGGTCAGGAAGATCCCCTGGAGAAGGGAAAGGCAACCCACTTTGGTATTTTTGTCTGGAGAATTCTATGGAGAGGAGACAGGAAGGCTGTAGAACATGGAGTCACAAAGACTCAGAGATGACTGAGCAAATTTGCTGTTCTTGTTCAGTCACTCAGTCATCTCCAGCTGTTTGCAACACCATGGACTGCTGAACTCCAGGTCTCCCTGTCCTTCTCCATTTCACAGAGTTGCTCAAACTCATGTCCATTGAGTCAGTGATGCCATCCAACCATCTTGCCCTTTGTCCCCTTCTCCTCCTGCCTTCAATCTTTCCCAGAATTAGGGTCTTTTCAAATGAGTTGAATCTTTCAATCAGGTGGCCAAAGAATTGGAGCTTTAGCTTGAGCAACAGTCCCACTAATGAATATTCAGGACTGATTTCCTTTAGGATTGCCTGGTTTGATCCCCTTGTAGTCCAAGGGACTCTCGAGTCTCCTCCAACACCACAGCTCAAAAGAATCAATTTTTTGGTGCTCAGCATTCTTTATGGTCCAACTCTCACATCCATACAAGACTACTGTAAAAACCATAGGTTTGACTATATGGACCTTTGTCGGCAAAGTAATGTCTCTGTTTCTTAATATACTGTCTAGCATGGTCATAACTTTCCTTCCAAAGAGCAAGTGTCTTTTAATTTCATGGCTGTAGTCACCATCTGCAGTAATTTTGGAGCCCCCCAAAATAAAGTCTGTCACTGTTTCCCCATTTATTTGCCATGAAGTGATGGGGCTAGATGCCATGATCTTAGTTTTTTTTTTTTTTTTTAAACTTTACATAATTGTATTAGTTTTGCCAAATATCAAAATGAATCCACCACAGGTAATGAAGAGTTTTAAACCAGATTTTTCACTCTCCTCTTTCACCTACATCAAAAGGCTCTTTAGTTCCTCTTCACTTTCTTCCATAAGAGTGTTGTCATCTGCATATCTGAGGTTATTGATATTTCTCCTGGCAATCTTGGTCCAGCTTGTTCTTCATCCAGTCCAGCATTTCACATGACATACTCTGCATGTAAGTTTATTAAGCAGGGTACAACATACAGCCTTGATGTATGTCCTGAATTGAAACCAATTCGTTCTTCCATGTCCATTTCTAACAGTTGTTTCTTGAACTGCATATATGTTTCTCAGGAGGCAGGTAAGGTGGTCTGTTATTCCCATCTCTAAGAATTTTCCACAGTTTGTTGTGATCCAGAAATTCAAAGGCTTTAGCATAGTCAATGAAGCATATGTATTTATGGATTTCTCTTCCTTTTTGTATGATTCAACAGATGTTGACAATTTGATCTCAGTTTCCTCTGCTTTTTCTAAATCCAGCTTGAACATGTGAAAGTTCTCAGTTGACATACTGTTGAAGCCTGGCTTGGAGAATTTTGAGCATTAATTTAATAGCATGTGAAATAAGTGCAATTATGTGGTAGTTTGAGCATTCTTTGGCATTGCCCTTCTTTGGGGCTGGAGTGAAACTGACCTTTTCCAGTCTTGGTGCCACTGCTAATCTTTCCAAATTTTCTGGCATATTGAGTGCAGCACTTTAACAGCATCATCTTTTTAGGATTTTTAAATAGTTCAGCTGGAATGCCATCCTCTCCACTAGCCTTGTTTGTAGTAATGAATTCCTAAGTGTTGCTTCCTTGACTCTCACTCCAAGATAAATGGCTCTAGGTGAGTGATCACACCATTTTGGTTATATGGGTCATTAAGATGTATTTATTTATTTATTTATTTTGTATAGTTCTATGTATTCTTGCCACCTCTTCTTAATATCTTCTACCTCTGTTAGGTCCATACCATTTCTGTCTTTTATCGTGCCCATCTTTTCATAAAATATTCCCTTGGTATCTCTAATTTTTTTGAAGAGATCTCTAGTCTTTCACATTATATTGCTTTCCTCTATTTCTTTGCATTGTTCACTTTGGAAGGTTTCTTTTCTCTCCTTGCTATTCTTTGAAACTGCATTCAGATGCATATATCTTACCTTTTTTTTTTTTTTTTTTTTTGCCTTTTGCTTCTCTTCTTTGCTTAGCTATTTGTAAGTCCTCATCAGACAACCAATTTGCCTTTTTGCATTTCTTTTTCTTGAGGATGGCTTTGATCACTGCCTTCTGAGCAATGTCAGTCATCTCCATCCATAGTTCGTCAGGCACTCTGTCTATCAGATCTAATCCCTCGAATCTATTTGTCACTCCCACTGTAGAATCATAAAGGATTTGATTTAGGTCATACCTGAATGGTCTAGTGGTTTTCTCTACTTTCTTCAATTTAAGCCTGAATTTGGCAATAAGAAGGTCATGATATGAGCCACAGGCACCTCCCGATCTTGTTTTTGCATCTTTGACTACAAAGAATATAATTAATCTGATTTTGGTATTGAATATCTGGTGATGTGTAGAATTGTCTCTTGTGTTGTTAGCTATGACCAGTTTGTTCTCTTGGCAAAACTGCGTTACCCTTTGCCCCGCTTCATTTTGTACCCCAAAGCCAAACTTGCCTGCTACTCCTGGTATCTCTTGACTTTCTACTTTTATGTTCCTGTGTCCTATGATGAAAAGGAAATCTTTTCTTGATGTTAGTTCTAGAAGGTCTTGTAGGTCTTACAGACCCATTCAACCTCAGCTTCTGTGGCATTAGTAGTTGAGGCATAGACTTAGATTACTGTGATATTGAATGGTTTTACTTGAAACAAACAGAGATTGTTCTGTCTTTTTTGAGATTGCAACCAAGTACAGCATTTCAAACCCTTTTGTTGACTATAAGTGCTACTCCATTTCTTCTATGGGATTCTTGCCCACAGTAGTAGATATAATAGTCATTGAATTAAATTCACCATTCCAGTCCATTTTAGTTCACTGATTCCTAAAATGTCAATGTTCACTCTTGCCATCTCCTGTTTGCCATCTCCTGTTTGACCACTTCCCATTTACTTTGATTCTCGGAACTAACATTCCAGGTTCCTATGGAATATTGTTCTTTAAAGCATCAGACTTTACTTTCACCACCAGGCATATCCACAACTTTAATCAGCTTCTTCATTCCTTCTGGAGTTATTTCTCCTCACATCTCCAGTAGCATATTGGGTACCTACTGAGTTGGGGAGTTCATCTTTCAGTGTCATATCATTTTGCTTTTTCATACTGTCCATGTGGTTCTCAAGGGAAGAATGCTGAAGTGGTTTACCATTCCCTTCTCCTATGGGCCATGTTTTGTTAGAACTCTTCATCATGACCCATCTGTGTTGGGTGGCCCTACATGGCATGGCTCATTGTTCACTGAGTTAGACAAGGTTTTCATCTGTGTTATTAGTTTGGTTAGTTTTCTGTGATTGAGGTTTCCATTCAGTCTGTACTCTGATGAGGATAAGAGGCTTGTGGATGCTTCCTGATGGGAGGACTGGCTGTTGGTAAAACTCTGCTCTGGTGGGCAGGGCCATGCTCAGTAAATCTTTAACCCAATTCTCTGCTGATGGCTGGGCCTGTGTTTCCTCCCTGTAGTTGGGCTCAGGCCAAACTATGGTAGGGATATGATGGTAACGGTAACCTTCTTCACAAGGACTTAGTCCAGCAAGCTGTGGCTCCCAGGACTGTAGTAGTCAGTGACCTTGACTCCGTGGTAGGCCACTCTTGACCCACACCTCTGCCAGACACTCCCAGACACTCACAGGCAAGTCTGGCTTAGTTTTTTTTGAGGTCACTGCTCTCTTCTTCTGGGTCCTGGTGCACACAACTTTTGTTGTGCACTCCAAGAGTCTGCTTCTCTGGAGATTATCAGTCCTTTTAATGAATCCCAAGGTTGGGAAATCTGTGTGGGCCCTATAACTTTTGCAACAGTGTGAGAACTTCTTTGGTATGATGTTCTCCAGTTTGTGGGTGGTCTGCTCAGCAGCTCTATAATGGTACTAATGGTGACCTCTTCCAAGAGGACTAATGCCACACACTGCACCATCCAGGTCTGCTGCAGCCAGGGTCCCTGACCCTGTGGCAGGTCAGTGCTGAGCCATGCCTCCACAAGAGACGCTCAAACACTCAAAGGCAGGTCTGGTTCAGTCTCTCGTGGGGGGGGGGGGGTCCCTGCTCCTTTTCCTGGGTCCTTTTGTGCACAAAGTTTTGTTTGTGCCCTCTGGGCATTTCTGGGGCATCTGAGGTTTTATTCTAAACGTGATTTTGCCCCTCCTACCATCTTGTTGGAGCATCTCCTTTGCCTTTGGACGTGGATTATCTTTTTTTGGTGGGATCCAACATTTTCCTGTTGATGGTTGTTCAGCAGCGAGTTGCAATCTTGGTGTTCTTGAAGGAGAAAATGAGAGCACATCCTTCTACTCCGCCATCTTGAAATAATCTATTTTGTTATCTCTTTGCAATAAAATTTGAAAAGTTTTAAAATCAGTAAGTTTTTGTATCATGTAAGATGTTAAGTAGGGCAAAGGCTGTTCTTTCCATTAAATTTTGATATAATAATTCTAAGTAAATTTATCTCACTCAGACAAATCTAGAAAGATAACCCCATTCTCATTAACAAGGCTTTATGTACTTTTTTTTTTTTTCAGCAGCATGTGGAATGGAGCTAGTGCATAGGGACTGTGTGTTCACTGGAGTACTCCTGTGAGAAGTGTCTCATGTTGGCAGTGATCAGTTTGCAAAACTATCATTCAAATATTCACCACATAAATTTATAGCAATTGGTTATTGTCATGAATCCATAAAAGAAGTGTTTTCTTGAAGAACCATATCAATTGTGAACACATAACATATGTTGAAAATGTGCTTCTTACTTGCATTCATTTTCCTGAACTGTATTATTGTTATTTTATTCTCATGACCATGAATTGTAAACCAAAATTTACTTGATGGCAATCTGCTTGCTTCTGTAACAGTGAATTGAGTCAGTGCCATTTGGTTTTTGAATAAGCATTTGATATAGCTATATAAAAGGGGAAAAAATATGTACATATCTGCATTATCTTCCAAAAGCCAGTACTGTTAACATAAATAAATAGAAAAAAAAGGACTTAAATGTGAAAGCAGTGTATATGCAAAGCTATATGAGCAAGGGAAAGGCAAAAGCAGTATGGAGGGAAAAAAATCTCATTCCATATTAAATTCTCTCTTTGAAGAGTCAATTCAATTACATTTTAATCTAAACTCAGGTCATTCATGAGTAAAAATGAGTTTAATTACCTTAACATACCAAGTTTATCTTGGAGCATTCTATTAATCAAACACCTACATTTTACAAATATTATCTTCAATCTCTCAACTTTAGGTCTTTATTTATCCAGTTTAATGTGGCACAAAACTGCCACAGATTTTGTAAACACACACCACACATAGTTCATACATGTGCCTATGGCCACACATATCTGGTTTTATAGATTTTGAGAATGACCCTTGGTTGACAAGCAGCCAGAAAATGGAAACCCAAGTGTTACAACCACACTGAACTGAATTCTGCTAACAATATGAAAATCCTGGAAGACTGGTCTCCAGAATATCAGAAAGGAACACAGCCTTGCTAACACCTTGATTTCAGTTTTGTGAAAACTTTGTCAGAATTCTGACCTATAGAATAGCAAGAAAATAAATAAAATTGTGTCAATAAAATAATTCTAGAGAACTAATAGAGAAGCAATGACTTGTCTCCTGTTTACAGGGAAAGAAACATTAGTCATCCAGTGTTTCAGTTAAGACTTAATAAACTAGGAATGTTTCCAATGGCTAAATACAATGGTGAATAGGATAGTCTCTGCTCTCATGGAACTTGAATCTTTTTAAGATCCCATTTTACTAACGGGATCAACCATTTTATCACTAATCACTTGCCTGAAAACAGAAACCCATTATAGTGCATATGGAGATTTTAAGGTTATCAAGATTACAACATGGACCCGTGATGGCTCAGCAGGTAAAGAATCTGCTTGCTATGCAGGGGACACAGGAGACATAGGCTTGATTCCTGGGTCTGGAAGATCCCCACAGGAGGTAATAGCAGCCCATTCTAGTATTCTTGCCTGAGAAAACCCATGGATAGAGGAACCCGGTGGGCTACAGTTCAATGTGTATGTGTGTGTATATATATATATATATATATATATAAATTTACCCCAGAGGCTCTATTTCCTATGACCTTTAATTTAGGATTCATGTTCACACACCCAACCAGGCCCAGATTCTCTGGAATTGTTTTGCCCCATTGAATTTATTGTATACTATTTTTTAATAATGTCATTGTGCTTTTCCCCCCAGGATTATCTTGAGAAATTACATTGCCTAAAGGTAAGGGACAATTTAATCTTGCTATTGAGTTTTTTTCCTTAACATATATTTGCCTACACAATTTCTCAAAAACTGTCACATTTGCAAATATGGAACTTGACTTTCTTTCATTTTCTTCAAACTTCATATTATTTCAGCCCTTTCCTACACGAGGATATTTATATATTTAGTCAGTAATATACTCAACACTAAAATAGGAAATTCTCTCTAAGATAAGATGTTTAAAAATATGATTGGTCCAGCCAAAAGTTTGTTCATTTTTTCCATAAAATGACTCTAATAAGCACTTAATTTTCTAACTTCATCTGAAACAACTCTGTTATATTGTATTGTGACAACTGTCATATCAGCATGTACTTTAAAAAAGACATCAAAATTAGTGAATTTCTGTGTATTCATTTTAATATTGAAAGAAAAAAACCTTTTGGAAAGATTATGTTTAATTATTTCAAGAAAGATAATGGAACAGTCTTATGGACTCTGTGGGAGAGGGAGAGGGTGGGAAGATTTGGGAGAATGGCATTGAAACATGTAAAATATCATGTATGAAACGAGATGCCAGTCCAGGTTCAACGCACGATACTGGATGCTTGGGGCTGGTGCACTGAAACACACAAAAAAAATTTATGCAGTGTATGGAGAAGGTACTGTGACTGATCAAATGTTTCAAAAGGGGTTTGCAAAATTTTGTCCCGGAGATTTCTCATTGGACAACACTCCACAGTCAGGTAGACCTGCTGAAATCTATAGCCATAAAATTGACACATTAATTAAGAATAGTCAACATTATGCCACGTGAAAGATAACTGGCATACTCAAAATACCCAAATCAAGTACTGAAAATTATCTGAACCAACATGATAATGTGAATCAGTTTATGGTTATGTTCCACATAAGTTAAGCAAAAAAAAAAAAAGCTTCTTGACTATATCTTTTCCACATGTGATTCTCAACAGAAACGTAAGGAAAACATTTTATTTTTAAAACAAAATGGTGATGGATGATGAAAAGTGGATATTGTACAATAATGTGGAAAGGACGAGATTGTGGGACAAGTGAAATGAACTACCACCAACCATACCAAAGACCAGACTACATCCAAAGAAGGGGGTGTGTATGTAGTGGGAATGGAAGGGAGTCCTCTATTATGAGTTCTTTTCAGAAAACCAAAGGATTAATTCTAACAGGACTGGACCCAATTAGACCAATGGAAAGCAGCACTTGATGACAAACATCCAGAATTAGTCAACAGAAAGTGCACACCTTTTGTCAGAGTAATGCAAGGCTACATGTATCTTGCCTGGTCTTCGATAACCAGGCAAGAACTGTTACAGCTTGGCTGGGAAGTTCTGATTCATCTCCTGCATTCAGCCAGACACTGCACTTTTGTATTCCTAGTTATTTGGTCTTTACAAAAGGAAAAGAATTCAATTCTCTGGAAGACTGTAAAAGTCACTGGGAACAGTTCTTTGCTCAAAAGATAAAAAGTTTTAGAAAGACAGAATGATGAAAATGCATTAAAAAATGGTAAAAAATAGTGGAGCAAAAATGATGACTATGTTGTTTAATGAAATTCTTGGTGAAGATAAAAACTGTGTCTTTATTTTTACTTAAAAACCAAAGAAACTTTTTGGAAAGCCCCCACAAACATTTTTCTTTTTTTGCTTCTAAAACAGTTTTATCATGATGGGTTTTCAATGACTGCTTTTTCTTTTTTTTCATTTGTTTGTTTATTTTTGTTAATAGAAGTCTATGTGTTTATATGTTTTTTTTAAAAAAACAAAACACTAGTGCACTGGGACGACCCAGAGAGATGGTATGGGGAGGGAGGAGGGAGGAGGGTTCAGGATGGGGAACACATGTATACCTATGGCGGATTCATTTTGATAATTGGCAAAACTAATACAATTATGTAAAGTTTAAAAATAAAATTAAATTAAAAAAAAAGAAAAACAAAACAAAACAAAACAACACAATTTTACACAAAACATCTTTTCTTCCCTTCTTTAATTATGCTATAGTGTTTCTCAGAATTATGCTTATCTTTCATTTCTGACCAAATGATCAAGGCTACTAGACTGCCCTTGGGCTTTTTAAACTTTTGTTTTTTAATTAATTTTTTTTTTGGAGTGTAGTATGCTGTTTTAGTTTCTTGCTGTGTAGAAAGTGACTCAATTACTTTATATATATATATATATATATATATATATATATATATATATATACACACACACACATATATATATATATATCCACTCTCAGAGAAGGCAATGGCACCCCATTCCAGTACTCTTGGCTGGAAAAATCCCATGGATGGAGGAGCCTGATAGGCTGTGGTCCATGGGGTCGCTAAGGATCGGACACGACTGAGCGACTTTCCTTTTACTTTTCACTTTCATGCATTGGAGAAGGAAATGGCAAACCACTCCAGACTTAGCAGCAGCGGCAGCATATCCACTCTTCTTTATATTTTCTTCCAATTTAGGTCACCATACAGCATTGAGTAGAGTTCTCTGTGCTGTACAGTAGGCTATCATTAGTTAAATCCTTTATACATAGCCGTGTATTTATATCAGTTCCAATCTCCCAATTCATCCTCACTTTGATAACCATAAGTTTGCTTTCGACATCTGTGATTCTATTTCTGATTTGCAAATAAGTTAATCTCTACTGTTCTTATAGATTCCACCTATAAATAATTTTATCTAATATTTTTTTTTCTATTTGATTTCCTTCCCTCTGGATGACAATCTCTAGGTACATTCATATCTCTGCAAATGGCACTATTTTTTTCCTGTTTACGGCTGAGTAATAGTTCATCATTCATATGTACACATTTGCTTTATCCATTCCACTGTAGCTGGACATTTAGGTTGCTTCCATGTCCTGGCTATTGTAAATAGTGCTGTGATTAATATTGGAATACATGCATCCTTTCAAATAATGGTTTTCTCTGAATACATGTCTAACAGTGGAATTGCTGGGTCATAATAACTGAGGTTTTTTGTTTGTTTGTTTGTTTGCTTGTTTGTTTATTCTCTGTTTTGGATTGAACAGATGGGAAGAAGTCAAAGATTAGGACATTACTGAATTCATGTAAAGAGAAAGAAATCACAAGGATTATATAAAGTTAGGATTAGAAACATTATAGAAATAAGATAAAAGGTTTTGAAAGCAAAGATAGAATAATGTTAAGGTCTTTTTCATGTTTTGAGAAAGGATTTCCTAGAACTATTTTGCTTTAATTAGTACATTAAAGACCTAGCCTAGAGGATTTGGCTCATAAAGTTAACCCCTACTGTGAAGAAGATATCTTCTCATCTATATGATCAGAGGCTGGAGATTTGCTAGTAAGTAGAGGATGTGTCAGAAGAGATGGAAACAGACTTACTTTCAGATAATTGTGAAAAAGTCAGGAGAAAGGAGGGTCAAAGTTGCTTAACTATCATATTTTTGTTCAAATTTCCTTCTTTCATACCTTGGCCTAGAGATGAAAACTTTTAGATAATTTAAATCATTAGCTCCAATAGTTTTTTTGTGGAGACTTCAAGCTTTTCTATTTATAGTGTCTTGTCATCTGTAAATAGTGAGTATTTTAGCTTTTCTCTTCTAATTTGGACACCCTTTATGTTTCTTGTCTGATTGTTAGGGTTAGGACTTATTAATACTTTTTAAATAAAGTGATCAGAGTGGGCATCCTTGTCTTCTTGAATTTAGAGGAAAAGCTTTTAGCTTTTAACCACTTGAGTATGTTATTAGCAGTGAAAGTAAAAGTGTAGGTGGTAGTCACTCAGTCCTGCCAGACTCTGCAACCCCATGGACTGCAGCCTGCCAGGTTCCTCTGACATGGGATTTTTCCAGGCAAGGATACTGGAGTGGTTTGCCATTTCCTTCTCCAGGGGATCTTCCAGACGAGGGATCTAACCTGGGTCTCTTATACTCCAGGAATATTCTTTACCTATTGAGCCACCTGCTTAATTTTTACCTATTGTCATCCTGCTTATTCAACTTATATGCACAGTACATAATGTAAAATGCCATGCTGGATGAAGCACAAGCTGAAATTAAGATTGCCGGGGGAAATATCAATAAATTCAGATATGCAGATGACACCACCATTATGGCAGAAAGTGAAGAGGAACTAAAGAGCCTCTTGATGAAAGTGAAAAAGTTGGTTTAAAACTCAACATTCAAAAAACTTAGATCATGGCAAACTTAGATCACTTCATGGCAAATAGATGGGGAAACAGTGAGAGACTTTGTTTTCTTAGGTTCCAAAATCACTGCAGATGGTGACAGCAGCCATGAAATTAAAAGATGCTTGCTCCTTGGAAAAAAAGCTAAGACAAAACTAGTATATTAAAAAGCAGAGACATTACTTTGCCTACAGAGATCTGTCTAGTCAAGGCTATGGTTTTTCCTGTAGTCATGTATGGATGTGAGAGCTGGACTATAAAGAAAGCTGAGCACCAAAGCACTGATGTTTTTGAACTGTGGTATTGGAGAAGCCTCTTGCGAGTTCCTTGGACTGCAAGGAGATCCAACCAGCCCATCCTAAAGGAAGTCAGTCCTGAATATTCATTGGAAGGACTGATACTGAAGCTGCAACTCCAATACTTTGGCCACCTGATGCAAAGAAGTGACCCACTTGAAAAGACCTTACAGCTGGGAAAGTTTGAAGGAGGGAGGAGAGGGGGACGACAGAGGATGAGATGGTTGGATAGCATCACGGACTCAATGGCCATGAGATTGAGCAAACTCCGGGAGCTGGTGATAGACAGGGGGGCCTGGTGTGCTGCGGTCCATGGGGTCACAAAGAGTCAGACACAACTGAGTGACTGAACTGACTGACTGATGGTTTTTCCAGTAGTCATGTATGGATGTGAGAGTTGGACTATAAAGAAAACTGAGTGCTGAAGAATTGATGCTTATGAACTGTGGTGTTGGAGAAGACTCTTGAGAGTCCTTTGGACTGCAAGGAGATACAATGAGTCCATCCTAAAGGAGATGGACTGACGTTGAAAGTCCTTTCATTGAAAGGACTGAGGTTGAAGCTGAAACTCCAATACGTTGGCCACCTCATGCGAGGAGCTGACTCATTTCAAAAAGACCCTGATGCTGGGAAAGATTGAGGGCAGGAAGAGAAGGGGATGACAGAGGATGAGGTAGTTGGATGGCATCACCGACTCAATGGACATGGGTTGGGTGGACTCCAGGAGTTGGTGATGGACAGGGAGGCCTGGTGTGCTGTGGTTCATGGGGTCACAAAAAGTCCGACATGACTGAGACTGAAATGACCTTATTGATCTACCAGAGAAGCCCCCTTGATATTATTAGTGGGTTTATCAAAAATGGCCTTTAGTATATTGAGAGGTATTCCCCCCATTCTAACTTTGATGATAGTTTTTACCATAAATGGGTGCTACATTTATGTCAAATGCTTTTTCTGCATTTATTAAAATGATAATGGGATATTTATCATTTGTTTTGTTAATGTGATATATCACACTGATTTGTTGATAATGAATCATCCTTGTATCATTAGAATAAATCCCACTTGATCACAAAGTATGATTCTTTCTATATATTGTTGAACTTAGTTTGCAAATATTTCATTGAGAATTTTTTGCATCTAACTTCATCATAGATATTGGTGTGTAATTTTTCTTTTTTTGTAGTGTCTTTGTGTAGCCTTTTAGTATCAGGGTAATAGTGTCCTTATAGAGTGAATTTGAGACTGTTCCCTCCTCTATAATTTCTTATAATAGCTTGATAAAGACAAGTAGTAGCTCTTTTTAATATAGTTGATAGAATTCCCTTCTGTACCCTGGAGCAGGTACTCAGTGCGGGCCAGGGCATGTGCTGGGGTCCTTGGGTATATCTGGATGAAGTCTCAGGCAGTTTCAGTCTGCTTCCTTTGCCTTGTTCCCAAGAGTAAGCAAGTGTGTACATACTTTTCCTTAGTGGAGTCATCGTGTCTTACAGCCCTCTTGTTAGTCCCATCAGTTTTCAAGCTAGCTAAGAGGACTTGTCTTTCTGGTGGCCAACCCCAGGGCTGGGGTGCTCAGTATGTGGTTTGAACTGCTTACTCCCCAGAAAGGATATCAAAGTCTGTATATTTCCCCTCCATGCTCTGTTTCATCCTAAGAGGAAGGTTCCAACCCGATTGCTTCTCTTCCTTTTCTACCTGACTCTGCAGATCTTTCTTTACAGCCTTGGTTGTAAATGTGTTATTCAGTGAATCTTCAGCTTGTTTTCAGTGAGCATTGCTCCAATGTCTCATGAGGGTGCTTAGCATTTTCCTGGTCTGCCATCTTCATCTCCTTCTCCATATTCTCTATCTTTTTAGCAATTGTATCCTCCATTGCTTCAATCATCTGATCCCAGGGCCATATACTTGGGCTTTAATCACTCTGAGATAAATTCACATAATACAAAGGAATCACTTTCTTATAGAACATAAATGGAAGAATGTCAGCAATTTTTTGATTCAGTATAATAATACCAGTACACCAGTTATAAAACAAATCAGGGCACTCTATTCAAGTTTCTCCTTTTTTTTTTTTTTTCTCATATGTTATCATTTCACATTATGTTTTTCTTCTTGCATGTATGGTTGGGGCAACCCAGGTGGCACTATAGGTAAAGAATCCACCTAGCAATGTAGAAGATGAAAGAGACGTTGGTTCAATCCCTGGGTCAGGAGGGAAGGGAAAGGCAATGCACTCCATTATTCTTACCTGTAAAATCTCATAGATAGTGGATCTTGGTAGGCTACAGTCTATGGGGTCACAGAGTTGAATTCAATTGAACACACACACACACGTTTTTCTTCTGGCACATATGCTCAGGTGTAATCATCTAATATTGAAACATCCTTTAACCAATATCCTTATCTCAATGTTATCTTTCAGCCACATAAATATGGCAACAGTATTACTCATCAATTTCAGAGAAAAGTTGCAAGTGAACAGATGAGTCACTCTCATCTGTAGCCCATACCTCGAAAACCAAACAATAACCTTACTCAGTTCTCCTGTTCAAAGCTCAACCTCACATTCAAAATAAATATTAAAATATTTGCCTTTTCTTTAGCTCTGTCTCCTCTGTTCTCAGTAATTAACTTGATATTGTATACTGCAGCAAACATAAAAAAAAAAAGCATAAGAATTTTCTTAAACTTTCTGTCATTAACCTGAACACCAAATGGCATACATGCCTCCACTTTCACCCTCCTGTCTAGTTATAATTGAAAGTTATCCTCTCTACTATGGAAATCAGTATTTCTACTCTACTCTGAATTTAACATCTGCTTTTTTCTAGTATCTAAAATGTTATGGATCAACTATGTCCAGTGTTCTCAGACTCTTCTTTTCTACTGCCTCATTCCCACCAGTCAGTTCTGTACCCTGTGGGAGAAAACTCACCTTTGATCTCAACTCTACCACCAACTTTCAACTTTCTCTCTTCTCTCCTTGAGTTTTGTTTGATGTTGTAGAAATGGAGTTATTATTTTAATGTAACTAAGTTATTTGCTTTTTTACATACAAGCACAGCTGAATTTTAGGGAATGGGGTGAGAATGATTGCATAACTTGGTTTATTGTGTAGCATTCATCTTGCACCTCTTTCCCTACTTCCTGGATTTGAAGAATAAAACTCCCTGAATTATACAACTGCCAGGAAAAATGGTATCAACAGCTATGCTATTGGGGAAACAGTTTCTTCCTAGCTGAGCCTCCACTTGAGGGCCCATTCCTATGGATGATATGAACCCAGCTTTGTGAGACACAAAACAGAAGACACAGCTAAGCGGTGCCTGAACTTTTGGTCCACAAAACAGTGAGAAGATAAATGTGTGGCCTGCAATGCTATGTTTGTGGAAATTTATTATGCATCAGTGGAAAATGAATGCAGCATTAACCCATGATTTATGTTCAAACTATCTGTGTCTTTACACTTTTGTTGTGTCTCTATAGACAAAAAAACATTGGAGCTTGCTTTGTTATCCATCGTGAAGCACTCTTCCAAATGGTGACACTGGGACTCATAGTTCTTCTATATTGTGATACAGTCATTTCAAAATGTGTTTCTAAGATTTTAGTGGCAGGAGAGAGGGATGGAAGAAGAATTGGCCTTTGACTGCTTCTGTTAGAAGTGACATGATTCAAGCCTATACAGACCATTAGCCAGAATGCATGCATGGTCCCAACCTGTTCCCAACAGAGGATGATATTGCAGAGCACCACAGAGAAAACATAATAAGCCTTATCTATGCCAAAGTGCTTAATGGGGAACCACTTGCAATAGTAATTTAGATTATCAATTTCACAGTTTTTGTGTGCTTTTATAAGTTCTAGTGAATATAATTAAGCAATGGAGGAAAAACTACAGTTATTTAAATACACTAATAAAATAACCCTAAACTATTTGAAAATGAGAGGTTTGTATATAGGAAAATGGAAACAAATCCATCAGGTTCACAGTGATTATTTGCTCAATTCTCTTTTCCTTTTTGCTTTAATCAGGATGCAATGGATTTGCCATCAGTCCAGTGAAACTAATTTTTGAAAGTGAAAGTGAAAGTTGCTCAGTCCTGTCTGACTCTTTGTGACCCCATGGACTATACAGTCCATGGGATTCTCCAGGCCAGAATACTGGAGTGGGTAGCCTTTCCCTTCTCCAGGGGATTTTCCCAACCTAGGGATTGAACCTAGGTCTCCCACATTGCAGGCGGATTCTTTACCAGCTGAGCCACCAGGGAAGCCCAAGAACAGGGGAGTAGGTAGCCTATCCCTTCTCCAGCAGATCTTCCTGACCTAGGAAGTGAACTGGGGTCTCCTGCATTGCAGACGGCTTCCTTACCAGCTGAGCAACCAGGGAAGCCCTAGTTTTCAATTTTGTCCAATTGTCCATTCTTTGTCTCCATATTAATAGACCCTTCAGAAGTAATATATAGAAGTATAGATATAGATATCCTTTATAACTTCATATTCACAGCACAAACACACAAACTGAATATATAATTTTGGCTTTACCATCTGCATTATTTATCAGGTTTCATGTATGGCTAGTTTTATATACTTTATATTTTATACTTTTAACTCTCTGAATTTTGGAGTTCCCTAAATCTCTCAAACACAGACTCTGTTCTTTCTCTACAATGTCACTAGATGATCTGACCCAGTATTAAGGCATTAAATGCCATCTAAATGTAAGTAGTTTTGAAATTTATTTCTCACAGTAGTAGCGTTTAGCTTGAAAACTTTTAGAATATCTTCTTTATTATAGATGTTTAAAATTCTACCAGGATATATCTTGGTAAGAATCTTTTTTTATTTATACTGCTCAGTTAGACTAAAGCTCCCCTCCTCCATTCATTTTAAAATCACTACTGGGCTGCAAATGTGGTAAAATGTGGATTTTATTTTATGATCTCCTATGTTTTCTTTGGGAGAAGGCAATGACACCCCACTCCAGTACTGTTGCCCGGAAAATCCCATGGATGGAGGAGCCTGGTAGGCTGCAGTCCATGGGGTCGCTAAGAGTCAGACATGACTGAGTGACTTCACTTTCACTTTCCACTTTTATGCATTGGAGAAGGAAATGGCAACCCACTCCAGTGTTCTTGCCTGGAGAATCCCATGGACAGAGAAGCCTGGTGGGCTGCAGTCCATGGGGTCACACAGAGTCGGACACGACTGAAGCGACTTAGTAGTAGTAGTAGTAGTATGTTTTCTTTAGTTTTTATACAAGATCTCATACTGTATTTTAAGGTGTATGTTATCTTGAATCTGGTGATATTGATTAGAATAATTGTGGGTGTGTGGAGCTTGACAATAGTTGTCGTCCATTAATATTTTTGGATGAAAAACTGTGTTGAATACTCTAAGTAGCTTCTAAAGATCTCACCCAAAGCTCACCCAAGGCTACTTCATCTTCTTCTCTAATAGGTCATTTTAGCAAATCAAAACGATGAATGAAATTTCATTTCAGAGTGAAGTGAATCACGTGGCTAAGTTCTCCCTGTGGTGTGAGGTCCTAGGGCAGGCAACCAGGCTGGGAATTCCTGGAACTGTCAACATAATAGATTTTCCTGTGGCCTGGAAGACATCTCTGAAACACCTTCTTAGATAAAACTGCCCCTTCCTTTATTTTCTTTTCCAGATGATCCCATGAGGGTTTCTAAAGTTTCCTTATATTTCTGCCATGACTATCCTACACGTCCCAATACTACCTTGATATCTCTTAAATTATTAGGTGGAATATAGAGAAAGGAGTTATAACAATTAATGATAATAGATTAAATGGACTTGCAACTGCTTACAGTTTGTCTAGACATATTAGGACTTCCCTTCATAAGAACTGATAACTCTGCATAAAATTAATAATGTGTTTACTCCCACAAGTGAACTGTACATGCTACAGTCCTGAGAATGAGAGTAATGCACCCATTATTCCTTTGTTGTATGTGTCCTATAGTCAGTGTTATTTATGTGTCTTGGATTTGTAGCATATAATGCTGCTGCTCTGCTGCTGCTAAGTCGCTTCAGTCCTGTCCGACTCTGTGTGACCCCATAGACGGCAGCCCACCAGGCTCCCCCGTCCCTGGGATTCTCCAGGCAAGAGTACCAGAGTTGGTTGCCATTAATACTGATGAAATATTTGTTTTCCTTAGGCAGTAAACTGCAAGAAAAAAGATGTAAAAACTACATTCAAACAGAACCTGATTTATGAATTACTTAAATATTTTAACTTGAGACCATTCTCAGTGACAGTCAATATAGTTATTGTAAACTCAACTTTGCTAATCAGAGAGACACTTTAAAAATAATATATTTTAACATTTTTGGATCCATACACTGAAAAAAACTGAAACATTTGCTTATTGACATGAATACAAGACTGTGTTACCACAGTGCATTTTTTTGCAAAAAAAAAAAAAACACTCTATCTTTCTTCAATATATTAATGATAAACTTTCATAAAATGACCACCACAGGGGAGAATATGATGTTGAAAAATATAATGACTTTTATATGTGAGAAACAGTAAATCAAACAATTTTCATGCACAGAGCACACAATATAGGTAGACAATTTTCTAATTCTGTCATCTCCTACATATACATGTGAATAGTGTTTGTGGATTCCACACGATGCAGATGGCAAAAAATTAACGAGTCTCAGTTAGTCGCTGTCCTTGCTTGGGACAGAATTCTTGTCAGTAGCAGGCTGTATATCCTCAGTTCAGCTCAGTTCAGTTGCTCAGTCATGTCAGACATCTCATCCTCTGTCATCCCCTTTTCCTCCTGCCTTCAATCTTTCCCAGCATAATTTTCTTTTCCAATGAATCAGCTCTTCATATCAGGTGGCCAAAGGATTGGAGTTTCAGCTTCAACATCAGTCCTTCCAATGAACATCCTTCAGGATGGGCTGGTTGGATCTCCTTGCAGTCCAAGGGACTCTCAAGAATCTTCTCCAACACCACAGTCCAAAAGCATCAATTCTTCCGTGCTCAGCTTTCTTTATAGTCCAACTCTCATATCCATAAATGACTACTGGAAAACCCATAGCCTTGACTAGATGGACCTTTGTTGGCAAACTAATATCTCTGCTTTTCAATATGTTGTCTAGGTTGGTCATAACTTTCCTTCCAAGGAATAAACATCTTTTAATTTCATGGTTGCAGTCACCATCTGCAGTGATTTTGGAGCCCCCCAAAATAAAGTCAGCCACTGTCCACTGTTTTCCCATCTATTTGCCATGAAGTGATGGGAGTGGATGCTATGATCTTTGTTTTCTGAATGTTGATCCTTAAGCCAACTTTTTCACTCTCCTCTTTCACTTTCATCAAGAGGCTTTTTAGTTCTTCTTCACTTTATGCCATAAGGGTGGCATCATCTGCATATCTGAGGTTATTGATATTTCTCCTGGCAATCTTGATTCCAGCTTGTGCTTCCTTCAGCCCAGCGTTTCTCATGATGTATTCTGCATGTAAGTTAAATAAGCAGGGTGACAATATACAGCCTTGACGTACTCCTTTTTTTTTTTTTTTTTTAATTTGGAACCAGTCTCTGTTCCATGTCCAGTTCTAACTGTTGCTTCCTGACCTGCATACAGGTTTCTCAAGAGGTAGGTCATGTGGCCTGGTATTCTCATCTGTTTCAGAATTTTCCACACTTTATTGTGATCCACACAGTCAAAGGCTTTGGCATAGTCAAGAAAACAGAAATAGATGTTTTTCTGGAACTCTCTTGCCTTTTTGATGATCCAGAGAATGTTGACACTTTGATCTCTGCTTCCTCTGCCTTTTCTAAAATGAGCTTGAACATCTGGAAGTTCATGGTTCACATATTGCTAAAGCCTGGCTGGGAGAATTTTGAGCATTACTTTACTAGCATGTAAGATGAGTACAATTGTGCGGTAGTTTGAGCATTCTTTGGCATTACCTTTCTTTTGTATTGAAATGAAAACTGACATTTTCCAGTCCTGTGGCTACTGTTCAGTTTTCCAAATTTGCTGACATATTGAGTGCAACACTTTCACAGCATCATTTTTAGGATATGAAATAGCTCAAGTGGAATTCCATCACCTCCACTAGCTTTGTTCGTAGTGATGTTTCCTAAGGTCTACTTGACTGCATTCTGGGATGTTTGGCTCTGGGTGAGTAATCACACCATGGTGGTTATCTGGATCATGAAGATCTTTTTTGTATAGTTCTTCTGTGTATTCTTGCCACCTCTTAGTATCTTCTGCTTCTGTTAGGTTGATACAATTTCTGTCCTTTATTATGCCCATCTTTGCATGAAATGTTGGTCTCTAGTCTTTCCCATTTTATTGTTTTCTTCTATTTCTTGCATTTATCACTGAGGAAGGCTTTCTTATATCTTCTCACTATTATTTGGAACTCTGCATTCAGATGGATTAGTTGAGTTCAGTTCAATTCAGTCACTCAGTCATGTCTGACTTTTTGTGACCCCATGGACTGCAGCATGCCAGGCTTCCCTGTCCATAACCAAAGGCTGGAGATTACTCAAACTCATATATATTAATTCAGTGATGCCACCCAACCATCTCATCCTCTGTCATTGACTTCTCCTCCTGCCTTCAATCTCTCCCAGTATCAAGGTCTTTTCTGAGTCAGTTCATCCCATCAGGTGGCCAAAATACTGAAGCTTTAGCTTCAGCATCAGTCCTTCCAATGAATATTCAGGACTGTATTCCTTTAATTGCTTGGTTTGATCTCCTTGCAGACCAAGTGTCTCTCAAGAGTCTTCATCAACATCACAGTTCAAAAGCATCAATTCTTCAGTGCTCAATTTTTTCATGATCCCAATCTCACATCCATACATGACTACTGGAAAAATCATAGCTTTGACTAGATGGATCATTGTCAGCAAAGTAATGTCTCTGCTTTTTAATATGCTGTCTTGTTTGTTCGTAGTTTTTCTTCCAAGGAGCAAGTGTCTTGTAATCTCATGGCTGCAGTCACCATATTCAGTTGTTTTGGAGCCCAAGAAAACAAAGTCTTTCAGTATTTCATTTTTACCTCATCTATTTGCCAAGAAGTGATAGGACCAGGTGCCATTATCTTCCTTCTTTGAAATGCTGAGTTTTAAGCCTACTTTTTCTTTTTTCACTTTCATCAACAGGCCCTTTAGTTCCTCTTCACTTTCTACCATAAGGGTGATGTCATCTGCATACCTGAGGTTACTGATATTTCTCCTGGAAATCTTGATCCCAGCTTGTGCTTCATTCAGCCTGGCATTCACATGATGTACTCTGCATACAAGTTAAATAGGCAGTGTGACAATATACAGCCTTGACTTACTCCTTTCCCCATTTGGAATTAGTCCATTGTTCCAGGTTCAGTTCTAACCATTGCTGCTTGACCTATAAACCGATTTCTCAGGAGGCAGGTGAGGTGCTCTGTTATTCCCATCTCTTTAAAATTTTTTCACATTTTTTTGTGAGCAACACAGTGCAAGGCTTTAGCATAGTCAATAAAGCATAATGAGATGTTTTTCTGGAATTGTCTTTCTTTTTTCCTTTGCTTTTTGCCTCTCTTTTTTTCTCAGTCATTTTTAAGGCCTTCTCACAAAGATTCACTCTCTCAGTCCTGTCTGACTCTACAATTCCATGGACTGTAGCTTGCCAGACTTCTCTGCACATGGAATTCTGAAGACAAGAATACTCAAGTAGATTACCATTTCCTTCTCCAGGAGATCTTCCTAACCCAGGAAGCACAACTATGTCTCTTACATCCCCTATATTGGCAGGCAGATTCTTTACCACTGAGCCAACAGGGAAGGCCCATAACCCCTGGTAGTCATCAACTAATGTTAGATTATACAACTTTTGATGCATTACAAAAGACATATATTGATTGTTTCACCTAGGCAGCTATTATTTTTATTTTTAACTTGAATGTATTTTACATATTCAGCTCAGTTAAGTCGCTTAGTCATGTGAATCTTTGTGACCCCATGGACTGCAGCACACCAGGCTTCCCTGTCCATCACCGACTCCAGGAGCTTACTCAAACTCGTGTCGGTGATGTCATACAACCATCTCATCCTCTCATCCCCTTGTACTCCTGTCTTCAGTCTTTCCCAGCATCATGGTCTTTTCCAGTGAGTCAGTCCTTTGCATCAGGTGGCCAAACTATTGGAGCTTTAACTTCAGTATCAGTCTTTCTGATAAATATTCAGGACTGATTTCCTTTAGGATGGACTGGTTGGACCTCCTTGCAGTCCAAGGGACTTTCAAGAGTCTTCTCTAACACCACAGCTCAAAAGCATCAATTCTGTGCTCAGCTTTCTTTAGGGTCCAACTCTCACATCCATACATGACTACTGAAAAAAACCATAGGTTTGACTAGACAAATGTTTGCTGGCAAAGTTATGTCTCTGCTTTTTACTATGCTGTCTAGGTTGGTCATAACTTTTCTTCCAAGGAGCAAGTGTCTTTTATTTCATGACTGCAGTCACTATCTACAGTGATTCTGGGGCCCAAAAAAATAAAGTCTCACACTGTTTCCATTGTTTTCTCTTCTGTTTGCCATGAAATGATGGGGCTGGATGCCATGATCTTAGTTTTCTGATATTATTAAAAATTTATAAAATTTTAAAAAATATTATAGTTATATTTTGCATATAACTGCAAATTTAAGGTGTATAGCTTCTGAATTTGTTACAATTATTAATTGTAAAATGATTGCCATTGTAGAGATTGTCAGCACCTCTATTATGTCACATAATTTTTATTTATTTTTTTACTGTGGGAATAGTTAAGAACCAATTTCTTAACCAGTTTTGTGATTATAATACAATATCATTGTCTATTTTTTTAAAAATATGTATGGAAGCATAAAACTTTGAATAGTCATTACCTTCCTGAGAAAGAAGGAAAAAGTTAGAGGTATCACACTTCTGGGTTTTAAGCTATACTACAAAGATATGGTAATTAAAACAATACAGTATTGGCATAAAAATAGAGGCATGGAACAATGGGGCAGAACAGAGAACCCAGAATTAAATCCCCATATTTATGATCAGTATTGGAGCCAAGAATATCCAGTGGCAGAAGAATAATATCTTCAGAAAACAGTGTTGGGACTATTGTATAATCATATGCAAATAACTGAAATCAAACAACTGTCTTACACAGAAATGAACTTGAAGTGGATTGAGCATTTAAACATAATGTTTTAAACCACAAAAACTTGCAGAAGAGAATGTAGGGAAGACTCTCCTTAACTTTGGCCTTGGCGTTATTATTTTCCTTTTATATATGACAGTAAAAACACAAACAACCAAAGCAAAAATGAAAAGTGACACTACATCAAACTTGCATAGGTGTATATTAAAAAGAAAATTTCCTACAGACCACTGTTGGTGGCAAAATAACTTATTGTTTATGTTGGGGAATTATCAACTATTATGTGACTGCTTTCAGATGTGATGTGCTAAACATTACTATTACTAATTATCCTGAGCATTTTTTGTTTTGCAATTCTGGCTAGCAGTAGAATAGCAAAAACTATATTAAGAAATGAAACAATAAAGCTGAAAAGAGAATGATGGATTAACATCTTGATCTATGTTGATGTTGGTGTTTCTGAAATTATTCCTGAAAAGAAATGAACTAAAATTTCTGTACTTGGAGAATTTTTTCACAATGCATCATGAAGCTATAAAAGATAGCAAACAGATTACTATATAGGATGAGCTTGCCCTGGAAGAAAAATAAAACTAATTATTGCACTGAAAAATCGTAGGGGAAAATACTGCAAATTCAACTATTAAGTATTGAAATCAGAAATTTGTATAATTAAAATTAATATTGCATAATGAAATTAGCCTTTCTTTAATGAGATAATATAACCAAAGGATGATTAAAAAAATTTTTTTTAATTTATTTAAATTGGAGGCTAATTACTTTACAATATTGTAGTGGTTTTTGCCGTACATTGACATGAATCAGCCATGGGTTTCCTTCAAATGTGTCTAGAATGTTTTGTTTTTAAAATAATCTTTGAAATTACCTTTGTAGTAACTACCTCCTCACTGATTTGCCATACATAATATGTCCTTATTGTTCAGATATTTTCATACCTTCTGTCGTTCACTTGATCCTAAAAGCATTTGGTTTTATGACATTATGACCAATGGGTAGGGGTTTACTTGAAAAGATGAAAACACACTGTAACAGATTGGTCATGACCAAAACCATTATACTTTCCTGTATCTGTAATCTTTGCCATATGATTTTGCTCACTTATCGTCAACCAGTAACATCAGTTTCACCAGAGCTTTAACTTGTGACTTATTTCTTCCAACAGAACATGATTGTATTGATATTTTGTCATTTATGAGACTAGCTTCTTAATGGGGCAGGTAGAGCTTCAGACTGTCTAATAGCCTACAGCCAAACATGAGACAGAGTCCAGCCATTGTTAGCTTAGATTCTTACCCAGGGATGCATGAGTATGCCCTGTTGACACGCACAGATTTCTCCAGCTGAATCACACTAATGAACATTAACATACACTTCTTGCTTATTTCACTGAATTTTGGTGTAACCACATTCAAAAAATAGTAGCCAGAAACTGGCATCAGTCAGTTCAGTCACTGTTTGTGTCCGACTCTTTGTGACCCCGTGGACTGCAGCACACCAGGCTTCCCTGTCCATCACCAACTCCTGGAGCTTGCTCAAACTCGTAATGCCATCCAATCATCTCATCCTCTGTCATCCTCTTCTCCTCCTGCCTTCAATCTTTGTCAACACCAGGGTCTTTTGCAATGAGTCAACTCTTTGCATCAGGTGACCAGAACATTGGCGTTTCAGCGTCAGTCCTTCCAATGAATATTCAGGACTGATTTCCTTTAGGACTGACTGGTTTGATCCCTTTGCAGTCCAAGGGACTCTCAAGAGTCTTCTCCAATACCACAGTTCAAAAGCATCAATTTTTGGCTCAATACCACCTGTTAATTGTACACAAAAACATCAGCAATAAAAGATAAATAGATACATAGTATTATAGAAACCTCTAAATATTTATAGTGTTTATAGCTCTGCTTACTGTTGATAATCTCTAAATCATATGGCCTAGTCTAAAATGACAACATTCACTTTTTCAATCCTTGATTTGTTTCTAATGGCAATTTTCTCAAACAGAACCATGCCATTCCTCTAAAAATAAGTAATTTTTTAAAAAGTTCCATGATTTTTTATTGCTGAGAACACTACATATTCACTTTCTTTCTTTTTCTTTTTTCACAAAGTATTCTGATACAAACTTAGGGGGTCACACCTTCCATTAGGCATCCTTTTGATGAAGGTGAAAGTAGAGAGTGAAAAAGTTGGCTTAAAGTTCAACATTCAGAAAATGAAGATCATGGCATCCGGTCCCATCACTTTATGGGAAATAGATGGGGAAACAGTGGAAACAGTGTCAGACTTTATTTTTCTGGGCTCCAAAATCACTGCAGATGGTGACTGCAGCCATGAAATTAAAAGACGCTTACTCCTTGGAAGGAAAGTTATGACCAACCTAGATAGCATATTCAAAAGCAGAGACATTACTTTGCCAACAAAGGTCCATCTAGTGAAGGCTATGGTTTTTCCTGTGGTCATGTATGGATGTGAAAGTTGGACTGTGAAGAAAGCTGAGTGCCGAAGAATTGATGCTTTTGAACTGTGGTGTTGGAGAAGATTCTTGAGAGTCCCTTGGACTGCAAGGAGATCCAACCAGTTCGTTCTGAAGGAGATCAGTCCTGGGATTTCTTTGGAAGGAATGATGCTGAAGCTGAAACTCCAGTACTTTGGCCACCTCATGCGAAGAGTTGAGGTGGAAAAGGCTCTGATGCTGGGAGGGATTGGCGGCAAGAGGAGAAGGGGACGACAGAGGATGAGATGGCTGGATGGCATCACTGACTCAATGGACATGAGTCTGAGTGAACTCCAGGAGTTGGTGATGGACAGGGAGGCCTGGCATGCTGCAATTCATGGGGTCGAGAAGAGTCGGACACGACTGAGTGACTGATCTGATCTGATCCTTGTCACAGTATATAACTTCATGATACCTGAAAGCACTATACTCATTTTTCTTCATGCCTTTGATCACACTACCTGTCTTATTGATAAGAATTCTCCAAAATGAGGAAAAAGTGCTTATGTAAAATCTTCTCTCTGCTGTGATGCCATATGTGGCTTTAAAGCCAATAAAATTGTCTTCTATTTTGTGTTCTCAGAGTCTTCAGTTGTTTTCAATTGCTTCATGAAAAATCATCACAATTAGACAGCTTAAAATAATATCCACTAACTATCTCATAGTTCTATACAGTGAAGTCAAGACAAGATAAAGCTGAATTCTCTGTTATGGTGTCCCATGGCTGAAATCAAGGTCAATCCACTTTCACCCTCATTCAGGATGTTGGTCAGATTAAATTCCAGTGGTTTTCAGACAGAGGACTGTCTTTTGCTGCTGGCCATCAGTGAAGGACCTCTATTAGTTTCTAGAAGCCCATGCATATACCTCATTACATGCTTCTTCCATCTTCAAGTCAGCAAGGACACATCAAATCCTTCTCATATTTGACTGTATCTTCTAATACCAGCTAGAGAATACTCTCTGCTTTTAAAGAATTCATTTGTAATTGGAAATTTAAAAGTCTTCATGTAAACCATTATCCATGTAACCAACCACATAACCTACCTGGTGATTAAGCAAAAATCAATTGATTAGTAATTTTAGTGGCATTTGAAAAATCCCCTTGGACATAACACAACATAATTAGAATGCTCTATCTGGTCATATTCTATTCCAAAATTCTATTCTAAAATGCTCTCTCTGGTCATATTCTATTCCAAATATTCCAAAAGAATATTCCCATATTCTTTTGGGAATAAGGTGAGTAATTTAGGGCCATAAGAAACTGGGGGATAGGGAGGTTCTGTTAGTATTCTATGTAACACAAATACCTTTCTATATATTGGTCTGGTACTACATATGGTCTTATGGTGGAATTGTTTAAAATACATTTCTCATTAGGTCACTGGTTCCTATAGCACAAATATTATGTCTGTGTTCAACAGCTCTTCTCAGCTTCTAGCATGTATGATTCCTGGTATGGGGTAAATTCATAATAAATAACCATTAAAAATAGAATTAATTAATGGTAAAGAAACAAATATTGGACTGCATTCTCATGATATAAATAAATTCTAAACAGACCTTTGTTTCAGAAAAACAAATTGATCAATTTTTGGGAAGAAATGTCACATAAGCTGCTTTATCAAAACCATAACTTTCAACCTAAATAGGGCATTTAAATATTTAAAAATAAAGGAAATTAGTTTTTACTTTGTTAAACTTGGGCTTAGCTATGGATGTAGTGATTATGTGCTGTGCTTAGTTGCTCAACCCTGTCTGTTTGTGACCGCATGGACTATAGCTCCCCAGGATCCTCTATCCATGGGAATTCTCCAGGCAAGAATACTGGAGTGGGCTGCCATGCCCTCCTCCGGGAGATCTTCCCAACCCAGTGGTCAAATCCAGATCTCCTGCATTACAGGCAGATTCATTACCATCTGAGACACCAAGGAAGCCCATGAATACTAGAGAGGGTAACCTATCCTTTCTCTAGGGGATCTACCTGACCCAGGAATCAAACCAGGATTTCCTGCATTGCAGGTGGATTCTTTACCAGCTGAACTATTAGGGAAGACTATAGTAAAAATAGTTTTGTCTAGTTCATTTAACATACATTTTAATTTTTAAGTCTCAAATATCTTATAGAACTAGTCAATCTATTATAAAATGGAGCTACTTTGTATAGGAAATAAGAAATGAAAAATAAAATATACAGTTCAGTGTAAATACTTGTAGATTTTTTCAACAATTAATCAATTCAATAAATATTTACTGAATTTCTGCCAACATGCATGTATTAGACATATTTGTGTTCACTATTTGAATATATTAAGGCAGATGAATATGAATTGTTCTATGTCTTTAAAAAGCTCACTCTTATAAGTAAAATCATTGTGGGGAAAGAACTGTAAATATGAAGGGCTTACGGATGCTATACTTACTGGACTTTTAGTTTAACAGGATAGCTTGATAAGTACTTGAATAACAAAATTAGAACACAAAATTCCATGAAAATGTTGATAAAGCACTGAGAAACCATTTGGATGGAAAGAAAATTTGCCAGTAATTTAACTGGATGGAACAGGGTTTGGTGACAGAAAATATAATTTTCCCAGTAGCAAATGTAATGAACAGAAGAACCACAAACTATAAACCAAATTAAAGATTTTTTTCCTTTTGAATATTGTTGATTTTATCAAGTAAGCAACTTATGTATTGCCTACTTGCTAGGAAAGATATACCCATTTAAATTCAGAGTTCCAAAGAATGGCAAGGAGAAACAAGAAAGCCTTCCTCAGTGATCAATGCAAAGAAATAGAGGAAAACAATAGAATGGGAAAGACTAGAGATCTCTTCAAGAAAATTAGAGATACCAAGGGAACATTTCATGCAAAGATGGACACAATAAAGGAAAGAATGGTATGAATCTAAGAGAAGCAGAATATATTAAGAAGAGGTGGCAAGAATACACAGAACTATTCAAAATAGATCTTCATGACCCAGATAACCACAATGGTGCAATCACTCACCTAGAGCCAGACATCCTGGAATGAGAAGTCAAGGGGTCTTAGGAAGCATCACTACGAACAAAGCTAGTGGAAGTGATGGAATTCCAGTTGAGCTATTTCAAATCCTATAAGATGATGCTGTGAAAGTGTTGCACTCAATATGCCAGCAAATTAGGAAAACTCAGCAGTGGCCACAGGAGTGGAAAAAGTCAGTTTTCATTCTAATCCCAAAGAAAGACAATGCCAAAGAATGTTTAAACTACCTCACAATTGCACTCATCTCACACACTAGCTAAGTAATGTTCAAAATTCTCCAAGCCAGGCTTCAACAGTATGTGAAACTCCCACAGTCAGTAGATGAAAGTGTTGGTTGTTACAATTTTCAATCTTTACTCTTTCAGTATTTTTAGTTTTAGATTTATGAAGCATTAGTAGCTTTATGTGATTTAAAATTATGTTTCTTTGATGATCAATGCTGTCAATAAGCTTTTCATGTGTAATGATTTTTTTTCCAATTGTCCCTTTTGGAGTTTGTTTTCCTTTAGTCATTAATTTATTTATATATCCTAAATGATGGAGCTTTTTTTCACATGCTGTGATATATTTTCTCCCAGGATGTGACTTTCCTATTCATTCTCTAAAGAGAGACTTTTGATGAGCAAAATAATTTAGTTTTGATGAAGTTTAAATTATCTTTTTTTTTCCTTTATGGTTATTACATTTTGTATTTTAAGGAAACTTTGTCAATCCAAAACTAATGAGATATTCTATTAAACTATTTTTTTCTGGATATATTATGACTTAGTTTTAGTTTACATTTTATTTTTTGTATGGCATGAGCTGGGATTTGAGCTTAATTATATTCTAAGTGGATGTTCTGTTTTTATAAAATCTTTATTGAAGCAATTTTCCTTTTCTTTTTGGGTTGCTTTGGAAACTGTTAAATATCAGGTGGTAACATAAATATAACTTTAATTTTGTGTTCTCTATTTGGTTCTAGCACAGACATCACTTTGCTGACAAAGGTTCATAATAGTCAAAGCTATGATGTTTCCAGTAGTCCTGTACAGATGTGGGTTGGACCATAAAACAGTCTGAATGCCAAAGAATAGATGCCTTTGAACTGTGGTGCTGAAGACTCTTGAGAGTCCTTTGGACAGCAAGGAGATCAAACCAGTCTATCCTAAAGCAAATCAATGCTGAATATTCACTGGAAGAACTGATATTGAAGCTGAAGCTCCAGTACTTTGACCACCTAATGTGAAGAGCCAACTCATTGGAAAAGACCCTGATGCTGGAAAAAAACTGAGGGCAAGAGGAGAAGGGGACAAATAGAGGATGAGATGGTTGGATGGCACCACTGACTCAATGGACATGAGTTTGAGCCAACTCTAGGAGATAGTGAAGGACAGAGAAGCCTGTTGTGCTGCAGTCCATGGGGTTACAAAGAGTCAGACATAACTGAGTGACTAACACACACGCTTTTCTAAGATTATTTAGGAAAATTTAGGTCTCTTGAATTCCTGTACACGTTTTAAGAACAGTTTCCCCAAAAAGCACCCACCCCCCCAAAAAAAAGCTTTGGCTTTATGATTGAAATTGTGCTAATTTGTAGATTATTAAATTACATTTTACAGCACTGACTCTTTCCAAAACATGAACCTGGCATGCATTTCCACTTATTTAAGTATTTTTAATTTCCCAATGTTTGTAGTTTCCAGTGTAGATATATTGCACAATTTTTGTTATGTTTATTTGTTTGTAACATATTATTTGATGGTATTTAAATGTATGCACACCTTGGGCTGTTTCTTCACATATATTGTCAACTTTTAGTCAAAGGATCAGAAGCAAACATGATGCCAGCAGAGATTTGGAAACCCTCACTCTGTTGAAATTCTGCTGCTAACTCATGAAGACTGAGCTATTCTGCTGCATCATTTGCTGAGGAGTTAGCCATTTGGTTGATATTATTTCTCTAAACCGCTTTGGAACATATAACTACACAACCATACCAGACATGCCTTGGACTCTTCTGGAAAAACCACTTTCCTGCCTATATTCTAAGAAGCAAAGGTGAACCCCCAAAGTTGTCTCTTTCTCTTCTTAGTTGAAGTTCAAAAATTCAACTAAGGTAACTCAGTGGTAAAGAATCTGCCTGCCAAAGTGAGAGACACAGGAGATGCAGGTTCGATCTCTGTGTCAGGAAGATCCCCTGGAGAAGGAAACGGCAACCCACTCCAGTATTCTTGCCTGGAAAATTCTATGGGCAGAGGAGACTGGTGGGCTACAGTCTGTGGAGTCGCAGAGTTGGACATCACTGAGCAGCAGCAGTCAGCAGTCACTTTTTCAAAACTTCCCATTTTTGTATAAGGACACATTTAAATGCCAAGACTGGAGCAATAGTTGATTATCTTTTTTGCCTCTAGGTTGCTGGGTGTGCAATGATACTTCAGCTGATGGACTCAGATACAGTGTGTCTTCTCATATTTCTTAGGATTGGCACCACAACACTCCTTCTCTAAACCTACATGTAACGAGAAATAGACCGCTATCTGACAACATTTATCTTTTTGTGACCACTACTTTCTTGGTTCTGTTTAAAAAAAAAAAAACATTCTTCAAACTCAGCAAAGCTATTATCCCCTCATCTTTCCTTTTTTCTTAGACTGGTGCTCTCAAAGTTACTTATTCCCTTTCTTTTACAGCCAGAGCTTTTGATTCTCTATATCCACCATCTTTTTTCACCATCTAGCATCCTGACTTTCTTTCTCTTTTTTATGTATTCACTCTGGTGTTCTGATATTTTCTTGGGCTCCTCCCCGGTACTGTGAAGAAATACTTTACGTATGGTAGTGTACATATGTCAGTGCTACTTGCTCAGTTTGTCCCATTCTCCTTCCCTGCTGTGATCACAAATCCATTCTCTACATTTGTGCCTCTCTTGTTGTTGCTTAGGCACTAAGATGTGTCAGACTTTTTTGTGACCCCATGGACTATAGCCTGTCAGGCTCTTCTTTTCATGGGGTTTTCCCAGGAAAGTTACTGGAGTGGGTTAACATTTCCTTCTCTAGGGAACCTTCCCAACTGAAGGATCAAACCACTCCTCTTGCATTGGCAGCCAGATTCTTTACCAGTAAGCCAGCTGGGATGCCCTGGGTCTCTATTTCTGCCCTGCAAATAGATTAATCAGTATCGTTTTTCTAGATTTCACATATATGTGTTAAAATATGATATCTGATTTTCTTATGACATCTCAAAATACAATTGCAAAGGAAAAGAGATGTTGTGGTAGTTTACAGACTTCCATTTCCCCTTTCATATAAGTATTCTTATACATAAAACATTTTTGTTTTTCTTCTATGAAACAGCATGTTTCAACAATCTCTGACCTCTTGACAACATGTACTGCCATTTTTGCTTTCAGTACCCTTAAGCAAAGCTATTATCCATGTTGAGAAAATAGCAAGTTAGCATTTTTAATGTAATTCTTTGAGTTGATATGTATTGTATTTTACTTGGAAGCACTTTCTTTCTTGACATTTTATGCAGTCAAAAGCTGGGGGGGAAAGCATAAAATTACCACAAAAGTAAAATAGTAAAATATCATTCCTGTGAATCTGCCTTGGGGTAATATGATGAACAATTTTCTTCTGTAGCATTAGTAAAGTGACCTAACCTGACTTATTTTATTGTTTTTTCACAGTAATGTAAGACTAACTAGACATTAAAAGCATGTATTCTCAATTACCATATCATCTTTTAAATATTCATTTTTGATGGTTATATATTCATGTTGACACTGGCAAAAACTCCTCATTAATTTTACAAGACATGTATTGTTGCTTTTCTCTTTTCAGACAATTTTTCTGTCATTAAATTGAAATATAATGTTGGCCAAATTTTATTTAACACATTAAGGACTCTGTAATCCATTTTACAAAAGGAATAGCTTTCCTACTCCTTAATAATCAAAGTGGTACTATTAAAAATTCTAATAGTCACTATACTATCTGATGGTTATTTATTTTATTCTATGTAATGTATATCATTTCACACATTTAAAATTTCATATTCAGCATACAAATTGTCTTTCCTTTCATCTTAGATATTTGCCCAATAAATAAAAGACTGTGTAACTTAATCATCCGGACATGGCTGTAAGATGCTACAGGATGGTTTAGCTATGAGAAAATGAATGAAAAATTAGTATGCTCTGTAACTCAACAAGTCCAGTACTAAAAAATTTTTCAAAACAGTGATGAACAAAAAAAAAAGGTAAAGCTATAACCATCTAAATGCTTCAGTAAGCAGTCTAGTTGGATAGTTTTCTTTGTACATATAGAGGCATTATCTTTTCTTGTTAACCAGAACTATTGTTTTCATAATAAATAAAATAAATAGCATATGCTAGTTACTACAAATATAGAAAACATAAAATCATAAGGAAAGAAATGAAGTGTTTAGTTCAGTTCAGTTGCTCAGTTGTGTCTGACCAAGATAAAATATTTGAGAAAGAAAGAAGAAAGGGAAGAAAAAAGAAAAAAATGTGCAAGAGGTAAACAAATATAAAAACCTTATCCAATTTTCCTGAACAGACTGGAATGCACCAGCCAGCCCATATGGCAGAAAGTGATATGTGGTCCCAGTCTGACCCTCTCACATGCCTTCAGGGGTGGCAGCTAACTTATTTGACACAGAGCTCATCCTATATTCTTAGCACAGAGGACCACATTCTTGGCAGAAAGAACATCCGTTTTGGAAAACTTACTCAAGAATTTTCCATTGCCTAAGAATATTGGAGATTCTGTGTCTCAATATGTTAAAGAAAAACAAAACAACCAAAGAAATAAACATGCAAAAAGCCTTCCTCATGGGATACGAAGCCTAATTCCTTTTCTCCTTATTACTACAATTTGAGCATAAGCATTTTCTGTAAGTTTTTTTTTTTTTTTTTACCTCCAACGTGTGAAACTCTAGGGAATATTGCATGAATTGATATGATCTTTAGTAGCAATCCTTTTAGCTGGATTTAAGTCTTGATTTATACTTTTAATTATATATATATATTTCCTGAAAGAGTCTCATTAAATGCTGAATCCATAAACTTATCTTTATGAAGTATTTCAAACTGTAGCTAAGCCTTTCAACCCTAAGGAAACAGATGAAAGAGAGGAGGATTTTGTCAGGAATGCTTAAAATATATTTATAATATATGCCTTCAGTCTTTAGGTTGCTGTATCAAGCAAAAATATACTAAAAGGGACTAGTTTTCTGGATTCCATTTAATTATTTTCTTCTTGTGGTAAAAGTTTTCCATTTAACTTTATCAGTTAAAATATTCACAGCTGTTAATTTCTGTTTTAACCAAAATTACCATTTCTACCATATTTGTTTCCCATAAAGCATCATGCATTTGATTGCATTAATAAATAGATATTTATTCCCTCATAGCTCTGGAGGCAAGAAGTTCAAATTCAAAGTGTTTGCATGACCATCCTTCCTCTCTCCTTGGAAGAATCCTTCCTTACTTATCCTTCTAGTTGGTAATTACTGGCAGCCCTAGACCTTCTTTGGCTTACAGCTGTATCACTCCAGTCTCTGCCTTTATCATCACACGGTCTTCTTCCTTCTACATTTCAGTGACTCTGGGAGTCTTTTTCTTATGAGCACACCAGTTATTGGATCTAGGACCTCATTTTAACTTAACTAATTCCATCTGGAAAGACCATAAACCTCAAAACTTTTCTGGGGTTCTATGTGGACATGAATTTGTTTGCAGAGGGGGCATTATTCAAACCAATGTACCCACTATGCATCAAATATGGAAATGAAGACACTTTGAAAAGCATATTTCCAACTTTATTGGGAGTGTATGCTTTTGAGAAGAGGGAGAACCCCCACCAGAGGACTTCTCTGGGACTTCTCATGTTCTCCAAGGAAAGGGGCTGTTGGAGGGGTCTTATGGGAATGGGCTCTGTGAATGAACACGGAGGCAGCTTTCCTCTTCTCAGAGGGAGCAGGCTTGAGCAAGTGTCCAACAGCTGGTGTTCCCCAGTTGGTTTGCATCTGTTCATAGACTGATTTCTGCAGAATTTTAAAATGAACAGATAAAATCTATGAATTCTCCAGGAAAACCACCCTAGCTAAGAGAGATATGCTTATGTTCAAAGTAAATTTCACATTTTTGGTAAACTGCAATTCTGCCCTGCATTTTCATTCTCTTGTGAGTAGCTTGTAGAACCTTGTTCTTATGTGATGAACGCTATGCAGGTATTTGGAAGTAGTGAATTCCTTAAGCTGTAGAGCCTGTTTTATTCATTTACGTATTCACAAAATCCCTCAGCTTTTCCAGCATGGCAGGTGTGCCATATGTGCCTACCGAGAATGTGTGACTGAATGGATGAATTGAGACACATTACTCTTCTCTTCTCTCACCACTGCTTACACTATTTTTTCTCTTTCTTTTGTTGAAATGGATAATGCTCAGTATAACTCAAAATATTTATGCTGTGAAGCAAGTCACGGGTTTTTCTATTATATAATTTAGCTAAATATATAAATATATACATGACAGCACTTTTCAAATTTGTTCTCACATTGCCTAACTATAAAGTACAATTAATTATCTTTGGATGTGTGTAGTTTTAAACACTGAACCGAGATATGACTGAAGACAGTGGGAACAGAGTGCTCCCAAAGGTAGAGTTTTAATCTCTTCTTACACTTACTGATGTTCATCAGACTTGTAGATTAAATAGCCCATTTATAGGTAAGAGCATAAATCTGCATTCTTTTCCAGATATCTTTTACTTAAGTCGGACCATGATTTTATAAATTAAACTTTTCTTAAATCACTTATGTTCAGTTGTTGAACTCTGAGAGCTACTTTTGTGGAGAAAGGAGCAGAAAACAGAGTCATGTCTTACCAGTTATCTCTGGGATGATCTGAAATCCACCCAGTAAACTTGGCATCATTGATGTCAGCCAAAGGAATCATACTCTGTAGCTTCACATTCTTGGCATGAAACGTAGGAAGTTTGTGAAGTCTACCAAATCTCATTCAAATTGGGCAGAAATACGGAATGCTCCCAAACTGGTCAATTGGTAAATCTTCTGACTGTATATCAAGAAACACTTCCCTGTTCTTATTACACACTCACGCATCATAATGCACTTGTGCCTGCCGAGAGCCCCAGAACATCCCTATGGAAATTGGGACAAATCATTTGAAATTTTTAATATAATCAAATGTATACAGTATGATAAAAAAAAACTAATCAACGTTTTTAGCCATCTTGATCTGTTTATAGAAAAAGTTAAATGTAGAAAAAATGCCATGAAAATGTTACAATGTGGTATCCTTTGAAATACCTTGATTTTGGGGGGCATATGGTGTACATTAGCAACCCGCTCCAGTATTCTTGCCTGGGAAACCCAGGAACAGAGGAGCCTGGCCGGCTGCAGTCCATGGGGTCACAAAGAGTTGAATAAGACAGCCACTGAACAACAGTAGCAGCATGCGTCAGTAACTCATGTACACTCAGACCCACACGCATACATTCACCCACCACACATGTGACGCCATTAACAGCAGGAAGATATTTAGAAAGGAGAAATTAGCTACATAGTATTCCTTAGAGAATGGAACTTGAATAATGTACATTTCCTTTTGGAAGTGTTTCCCACTTGCTTGTAGGTGCTTCATACACAGAGCTGACCAAGAACTAGTTCTTTGCTAAAGGATACATGAACAGGTGTTATGTTTTATTCTAAAAATTATTTTAAAACCTAGGGAGGTGACTCAATTCACCCTTTGAAAATATATGGGAAGTTCATTATAACATAATCTTAAATATTTTGTGTCTGTAACCTTTCTCAGCTATGGATTTCTACATGAAGACAACAGCATATTTGATTTTGTGTCTTCCTACAGACCTAACTTACATATGTATTGCTTACAGAAACTATATAACTTATTAAATTTGAATTTGAATGTGAGTCTCTGAAGCAAGTTTAACAAAATTATCTTATAAAATTTTTCATGTATTTTCTTATATTCAGGAGTTGCCTGATTGGAAAAAAGAAAATAAAAGCTCAGTTCCAGTTTGGGTACAAATAGTGCTTAAATATGATTGCAGTTTCAAGACAGTAGTTTTTTTTTTTTTCCTTTTATATTCTTTATTGTTATATGTTTTTTACTTTATTGATATACTTTTTTGCTTCACATTTTTGAAGTAATCTGCACAAATTTAGCATGGTTAAAGCTTCCCTGGTAGTTCAGCTGGTAAAGAATCCACCTGCAAGGCAGGAGACCCCAGTTGGATTCCTGGGTTGGGAAGATTTCCTGGAGAAGGGAAAAGTTACCCATTCCAGTCTTCTTGGGCTTCCCTGGTAGCTCAGCTGGTAAAGAATCTGCCTCCAATGTAGGAGACCTGGGTTTGATCCCTGGGTTGGGAAGATCCCCTGGAAAAGGGAACTGCTACACACTCCAGTATTGAACCACACACTTCAGCATGGTTAAAAGGTCTTTCTTACTCAGAAAGATCAGAGGGTAGAGAGTCTGTAAACTCTACATCTCTGTGATCTATTTCTTAAAAGCATTGATGTTTTCACATTCAATGTGTAATTCTTTGACTAAAATAAGATCTATTTTTTTTCACGTTGATTTATGATTTGTCCATGTGTATAGTTAAAATGCTCTGAGTTTTCTACTCTGTCTAAAAAAACTTTTATTAGTCATATTTCTTGGACCAGGTGTTAGCCATTATGCTGCAGTTATAAAAATGAGCCAAGTATAGGTCTCTACCATAAGGACAGTATAACCTAATTAAGAGAGAATAAACTATTTTATAAATTACAGTTTTCTCTTGACAAGATGAATTAGGAAAGACAACTGCGTTTATATCTGCTGAGATAAATGAATGGCATGTAGGTAGAGAAAATGGAAATAAAAGGCATAGGTTTTAACCAATGTTTGTTGTACCACAGGAATAAGATTCAGCCTTCCTCATCTTCTGTAGATTAACAGTAAAATATTAAATTATACATGCATATATGAGGCCGATAATGAAGAGCCTTAAAATACAATCTTTGGAGTTTTAGCTCTGTTCTTTTGGCATAAAAAAGAGAGGGTTTTCAGGGAATTAAATGGTCACCTTTTAAGTATTCTCATGATAATTAAGTTGGAGCCACTCTAAAGTTAGACTGTTCAAAGACACACACATCAGAAAATAACAAAAGTCTATAACATGAAGAAGCAACCAGTTATTAATTTCACAAAATGTGTGTATAAGACAAAAATCTAGTACTGGTAACAAACAAAACAGATTAGTTGTACGTTGCTAGAGTTACCGTAAAATTGTATGTTATGGAAAGGAACTTCACAAAAGATAGAGCCATAAACTCAATTACTTATTTGGTTCTGCTGACTCCACTTTGGTAATAGAAGCGTGCTTTACACATGGATATGCATGTTGGGGCCAGGTCTGACCCTCCTGTGTCTGCCTGAAAGCAGGACATACATTTCTCTGTGAAAAGTGAGTTCCCTAAATCCACAGGTAGAAGGGTACCCTTATTGCCAGAGACAGGGAATTTGGGGCCAACAAATGTGTAAACAAAACTTGTTACTTCATTAATTCACTACTCCAAGCCCAAATTTTATAGATTCTTCACCAATTAAACACCCCAAACCTAAGTTTATTTGGGAAAAAAAAATGCTGATTATGCTGATCAAACAAAATATTTTTGTTAAGATAGAAGAATGTACTTGATCAGGTTAATTACAAATAGTATAGAACTACATTTTAGGTTGTTGTTTTTATTGCATCATTTTTACTTTAAACCATAGGAGAATGTCCACAAAATATTATATGTAATAATATGAATGCCAAATAGGTGGGCTTGTTGGAAATGTAAGCCATGTCTTACCACTATCTTATTCATTTTTATATTTCAGAACCTGGAACAATGCTTGCTCAGAGTTTGTATATAACAAATACCAACTAAAGTGAAAGTAATAAGTGGCTAGCTACATAAGCAGTGATAAGTGTTGGAAGAATTAAAAAAGTTATATATACTGGAGATATTATGTAGATAGTACTGTATGTGTTATTATCAGAGATGATAAACTCTGTGTTATTTTACAAATGGGAAATTCAAGAGGATGGATTTGAAAACATGATCTTTTATTCCCTTACAATAATTTACAGATAAAGGGACCTTACATTTAAGGTCCCAAGTGTAGTTGAAAATTCTGGACTAAATCACAGAAAGTAAAGGTATCCACAGATTTGGGAGTTACTCATGTAATTAAATAATAAGGGACAGGGAATGCTTAAAGGTAAATATATGGATAACATGGAGAGAGGTTGATATATAGAAGATATGGACCAAATATAAATTTAAAATTTGGCACTCAATTTGACATACATGAGACATGATACAGAGCCTAGAAAAAAGGTCAGACTTAAGAGGATATTTCATGGTCAGAAGTTGTGGCCATGAAGATCGAATGGTTAAGATCAAGGAGTTAAGATGACAGGAATGAATGGTGTCATCATTACTCTTCTTCATTAAAAAATTTATTAAACGAGCGTAAAGAAGTAGGAGCATTTGTTGTGTACTAATTTGAACAGATAATTGGCAATGAAAGGGAAATAAGATGAGGGACTATAGTTGAACATAATTCATTGTTAGTCCCTGGGCTTCAAAAACAAAAGGGATAATTGATTTAAAAAGGCCAAGGGGAAGCAAATAGAAAAAAAGTTTTATTTTTTCCAAAACAGCTTTCTCCAATATGGAAAATGAATTCAATGGAAGCCCAAAAGATAAATTGCCTTCCTTGTCAATGATAGCTTAAATATCAAGCTTTACTGCCATAAATTTGGTTTATTGGGCAGTTGGAGATATATGCCCCATTGTTCAAACACTTAACATAAAACCATGTATTCAGAACACGTCAAGGAGAAAACCAATTATGCTCTATTGCAAGCAAATGATCTGTGAAGCTGATCAAGAAAGAAAAAAGAAAAAAAAAATCATGTAGAGTGACAGAAAATATGAATGTATGAAAGCTAAGAATGGTCAGAAATATAGGGGATAATGGCTGATCCATATATCTCTGGGACCTATGTAAAATACTAAAATTTAGATTGGCATAAAAGTTGATTAATTTTAAAGATTCAGTTCAGCTCAGTTCAATTCAGTTTCTCAGTTGTGTCTGACTCTTTGCAACCCGATGAACTGTAGCACACCAGGCCTCCCTGTCCATCACCAACTCCCAGAGTCTACCCAAACTCAAGTCCATTGAGTCGGTGATGCCATCCAACCATTTCATCCTCTGTCATCCCCTTTTCCTCCTGCCCTCAATCTTTCCCAGCATCAGGGTCTTTTCAGATGAGTCAGGTCTTCGCATCAGGTGACCAAAGTATTGGAGTTTCAGCTTCAACATCAGTCCTTCCAATGAACACCCAGGACTGATCTCCTTTAGGATGGACTGGTTGGATCTCCTTGCAATCCAAGGAACTCTCAAGAGTCTTATCCAACACCACAGTTCAAAAGCATCAATTCTTCGGCACACAGCTTTCTTTATAGTCCAACTCCCATCCATACATGACTACTGGAAAAACCATATCCTTTACTAGAAGGACCTTTGTTGGCAAAGTAATGTCTCTACTTTTGAATATGCTGTCTAGGTTGGTCATAACTTTCCCTCCAAGAGGTAAGCATCTTTTAATTTCATGGCTGCAATCACCATTGGCAGTGATTTTGGAGCCCCAAAAAATAAAGTCAGCCACTGTTTCCACTGTTTCCTCATCTATTTCCCATGAAGTGATGGAATGAGATGCCATGATCTTAGTTTTCTGAATGTTGAGCTTTAAGCCAACTTTTTCACTCTCCTCTTTCACTTTCATCAAGAGGCTTTTTAGTTCCTCTTCACTTTCTGCCATAAGGGTGGTGTCATCTGCATAACCAAGGTTATTGATATTTCTCCCAGCAATCTTGATTCCAACTTGTGTTTCTTTCAGCCCAGTGTTTCTTATGATGTACTCTGCATATAAGCTAAATAAGCAGGGTGACAATATACAGTCTTGACATACTCCTTTTCCTATTTGTAACCAGTCTGTTGTTCCATGTCCAGTTCTAACTGTTGGTTCCTGACCTGCATACAGGTTTCTGAAGAGGCAGGTTGAGTGGTCTGGTAGTCCCATCTCTTTCAGAATTTTGCACAGTTGATTGTGATCCACACAGTCAAAGGTTTTGGCATAGTCAATAAAGCAGAGAGAGATGTTTTTTCTAGAACTCTGTTGCTTTTTCGATGATCCAGCAGATGTTGGCAATTTGATCTCTTGTTCTTCTGCCTTTTCTAAAACCAGCTTGAACATCTGGAATTATTATTACACATTTTATTACACCCTTAAGAAAAATTCAGTTTTATTTTTAAATTCTGAGGAGCTTGATGAGAGAGTGTTAAATTTGAATCTTTCTCTCTCTTTCTCTCTTTTTTGTTTTCTATCTCTTTAAGATCAGTGATGGAGAAGGCAATGGCACTCCACTCCAGTACTCTTGCCTGGAAAATCCCATGGGCGGAGGATCCTGGTGGGCTGCAGTCCATTGGATTGCGAAGACTCAGATACGACTGAGTGACTTCACTTTCACTTTTCACTTTCATGCATTGGAGAAGGAAATGGCAACTCACTCCAGTGCTCTTGCCTGGAGAATCCCAGGGACGGGGGAGCCTGGTGGGCTGCCATCTATGGGGTCGCACAGAGTGGGACATGACTGAGGTGACTTAGCAGCAAGATCAGTGAATCACTGTGAGGATATTACTTTATCTTTTTTAACAATTTATCTTCTTAAAAAATTGTACATGATACAGTTTAGATACAGTAGGAGATAATTAAGATTATCTAATATGTTAATAATCAGGAATCATGCCTCACAACAACACACAGCTAATAAATACGGGATTTGCGTTCAGTTTCTCCTTTTAGAAAAGTAAAGGTAAAGGCAATTCTATTTTTATTCTTTAAGGAAACTCCATAATGTCCAGCGTGGCTGTGTAATTTACATTGCTTCCAACAGTGCTCAAGGCCTCTCTTCCCCTCTCCCTTGCTATCACTTATCTCTTGTTTTTACTTGTTTCTTTAATGGTAGACATTCCAACAAGTATGAGGTGATATTTCATAGCAGTTTTGAGTTATCTTTTCCTAATAATTAGTGATGTTGAAGATCTTTTCTTGTACCTGTTGGCCTCTGTAAGTCTGCTTTGGAAAAGCACCTCTTTAGTTCCTCTCTGCCCTTTTTTTTTAAAATCAGATCTTTATTTCATTTTTGCTATGGATTTACATGAGTTCTTTGTAAATATATTTGCAAATATATTCTCATATTCTGTAGTCAGACTTTTCATCCCACTGTTTCTTTTGCTTTGCAGAAGCTTTTCAGATTGATGTAATTCCACTTATTTTTTTCTACTTTTGTTGCTTGTACTTTTGATGTCACACAGGAAGTCACTGTCAGATCAATGTCAAGGAAGTTTATCCCTATGCTTCCTTCTGAAAGTGTTGCATTTTCATCTTGTTTAAACCTTTAATCTATTTTGAGTTCATTTTCATGAGTGATGCAAGATAAGGGTCTCATTTCATTCTTCTGCATGCAACAACCATATGAGTTTGATGGAGCACCTTTCCCCAGTATAGCCTCAAAGGAGATCCCATTTATGGCAAATAAATTGTTTGGATTCTTTTGAGGGATCCTGAGTGTCAAGCCATTCTTGGGTTTCTGACTCTCATAACTCTGAGATATTGAATAAGTGTTGTTTTATGCAGCTAAGCTGGCTCTGTGGTAAGAATCCACCTGCCAAGCAGGAGACATGGGTTTGATCTCTGGGTCAGGAAAATCCTCTGAAGAAGGAAATTGCAATCCACTCCAGTATTTTTTTTTTTATTTTATTTTGAAACTTTACATAATTGTATTAGTTTTGCCAAATATCAAAATGAATCCGCCACAGGTATACATGTGTTCCCCATCCTGAACCCTCCTCCCTCCTCCCTCCCCATACCATCCCTCTGGGTCGTCCCAGTGCTCTAGCCCCAAGCATCCAGTATTGTGCATCGAACCTGGACTGGCATCTTGTTTCATACATGATATTTTACATGTTTCAATGCCATTCTCCCAAATCTTCCCACCCTCTCCCTCTCCCACAGAGTCTATAAGACTGATCTATACATCAGTGTCTCTTTTGCTGTCTCATACACAGGGTTATTGTTACCATCTTTCTAAATTCCATATATTCTTACTGGAAAATACCATGGACAGAGGAGCCTGGTGGGCTACAGTCCATGGGATCACAAAGAGTTGAACAGGACTTATACAACAAACAAGAAGAACCTGGAAGTGGAAGTGCTACTCTAATAAGTAACCAAACATGTGGGAGTGACTTTGGAATGAGCAGTGGACAGGGGGTGATAAATGTTTTGAAAGCATGATAGAGAAAATTTTAATATACTTGAACAGACATTGTCGATCAGAACTTTGAAGACATTGCCAGTAATGGCGCAGAAGGACTGAAGAACCTTTTATTAGAAAGTAGAGTAAAGGTGCTACATGCCATGCACCAGCAGAGAGTGGAATTAGTGAAATTCTATTCAGAAATTATGTGGAAAGGAGAACATGGAAACAACAAACTCGGTTCTTTCATGGGGAGGTCTCTAGGCAGGAGGCTCCAAGCAAAGCCTTGAAGATGCCACTTGGTTTCCTCTCTCTGCTTGTAAAAACATAAGAGGAGGAAGATGACTTAAGGAAAGAACTGTGAAAAAGAACTTGATAATTTTGAAAATTCTGAGCTTTTCCATATTAAAAAAAAAAGGTGCTAAAATTAAGGAATTGTTTCTAAGAACTGTCAAAAGGACACGATTTTTAGAAAAAACTTGGTCTAGGGAAAATACTGAGGATGTGACTATGCAACCTTTTCCTAAAACCTCAAAAGATCTATTGATTCTTTTAAAAGACTGAAGTTTTGTCTCAGATCCTCTAAATTTAACATTAGGACTTCTTGGAAGCTTCTAGGAAGCCTTCCCTCATAGCTCAGTTGGTAAAGAATTTGCCTGCAATGCAGGAGACCCAGGTTCAATCCCTGGGTCAGGAAGATCCCCCAGAGAAGGAAATCGCAGTCTATTCCAGTATTCTTGCCTGGAGAATCCCATGGACAGAGGAGTCTGGCAGGCTACAATCCATGGGGTAGCAAGAGTTGGACAGGACTTAGGGACTAAACCACCAGGAACCTTAATCATGTTGCCTCTACATCCTTTCAGCATGTTCTAGGAATTATCTAGAAGCAATTTGTGGATATAGGTCTTGTCCTGTGAAATGAAATCCTGTGTAATCCTTAAAAGATTTACATCACTTTTGAGAAAGTTAATTTAGGGAATACAGGGCCAGCTTAGACAGAACAGAAAAAGGAGAGTGGAAAATGAAAAGAGACTTTCATACTTCTGAAATTCTTCAGGCAGGAAGCAAGCTGATGTAACTACTTAGCCACCAAACCAGACTGTTTTCATGGAACAAGAATGATGAATGGGATGCTGGAATGAAGTATACAGACTAGGGGCAAAAGTCATACAGAATTATTCCCAGGATTTGAAGTCTAATGAAAGAACATCTAACATGTTTTTACTTTAGTTTAAAATCACTACAAGCCAGTGAATTCTTTATACCTTTACTGTTACCTTTTTGAGCAGATGTGTGTATGTCTCTCATCTTCACTCTTTCACCACTGTGCATTGAATGAGTGTGGGAACATACAACTTTTTATTTAGTTTTACATTAATAGATTGACAGGTTGAAAAGAACTACACCCAGGAGACTCATCTTCACCTGGACCTAATTTTGGTGTTGAGTATCTGAATTTAGAGCAAATAGTTTAATGGTATGGGACTCATACGGACCTGGGGAAGAGGTGAATGCATTTTTCCTGTCACAAGGATATGGATCACTGGTGGCCAAAAGACGGACGGAGACAGAGAGACTCTACCATGTCCCAAACCATCCCTACCTCTTGGTATTCACACCTGTATTGATCTTCTCCTTTTAAGTAGGGGGGCAACCTGTGAATTATTTCTACTAGAAAATGGCAAAAATGATGAGATGTCATTTTATAAACTAACCTCTCCTACTTTGGTTTTCTGATTTGTTGATTGTGAATGGTTATTGGTGTCATTCAGTTCAGTTCAGTCACTCAGTCATATCTGAATATTTGTGACCCTCATGGACTGCTACATTCCAGGCTTCCCTGTCCATCACCAACTCCCGGAGCTTGCTTAAGCTCATGTCCCTCAAGTCAGTGATGCCAACCAACCATCTCATCCCCTGTGATCCTCTTCTCATCCACCTTCAATGTTTCCCAGCATCAGAGTGTTTTCCAATGAGTTAGTTCTTGGCATTAGATGGCCAAAGTATTGGAGTTTCAGTTCCAGCATCAGTCCTTCCAATTAATATTCAGTACTGATTTCCTTTAAGATGGACTGGTTTGATCTCCTTGCAGTCCAAGGGACTCTTAACAGTCTTCTCGAACACCACAGTTCAAAAGCATTGATTCTTCAGTGCTCAGCTTTCTTTACAGTTCAACTTTCACATCCATACATGACTACTGGAAAAACCATAGCTTTGAGCAGACAGACCTTCATCAGCAAAGCAAAGTCTTTGCTTTTCATTGTGCTGTCTATGTTGGTCATAGCTTTTCTTCCAGGAAGCAAGCATCTTTTAATTTCATGGCAGCAGTCATCATCTGCAGTGATTTTGGAGCCCCCAAAATAAAGTCTCTCACTGTTTCCATTGTTTCTCCATCTATTTACCATGAAGTGATGGGACCAGTTGCCATGATCTTAGCTTTTTGAATGTTGAGTGGCATCACTGGCATCATTAAAGGAACAGTAATATAAGAGTTGTATAGGTAGAGTTCATAGACATTCCAAGGACAACATCTTCAAATATAATGAATATTCAGTCAAGATTAGTGCTTGAATCCTTAAAAAAATTTATTTCCTATCCCCCAGAACCACCATACCTACTAATTACAATTTTATTTCTTTGCTTTCTAAGTTTGGCTTTTTAAGATTCCATGTATATGTAATACCATTCTTGTCTTTCTCTGTCCAACCTATTTCATTTGGTAAAATATTATCAGTTTGCATCCATGTTGCAACAAATTGCAGGATGTCCTTCATTTTCATGGCTAAACAATATTCTATTCTCTTTATATATAGACCACATTATCTTTATCCATTCAACTATTGATGAGAATTTAGGTAATTTTCATATCTTGGCTACTGTGAATAATGTTGCAATAAACATGGAAGTACAGATATTTATCAATATCCCATTTATTTCCTTTGGTTGCATACCTGCAAGTGAAATTGCTTACCATATGTGAGACCTATATTTAATTTTTTGAAGAACTGTTATATTATTTTACATAGTGGTTGACTCAATTTACTTTTCCATAAGACCCACATAAAATGCACAATTTAGCAAATATAAACAACAATGTTGAACTGTATCAACAAACTTGCTAAATGAACTGAACTTAAAGATTCCAACCACTAAATGGAAAGGACAGTCATATAATGTGATAAGGAAGCTAATTATTTCTACAATGGTAATCATATTACAATAAAAATGTATCAAATTAATATTCTGTAAGCCTTAAATGTATACATTGAAAGTGAAAGTCACTCAGTCAAGTCCTACTCTTTGCCACCCCATGGACAATACAGTCAATGGAATTCTCCAGGCCAGAACACTGGAGTGGGTAACCTTTGCCTTCTCCAGGGGATCTTCGCAACCCAGGGATCAAACCAGGGTCTCCTGCAGTGCAGGTGGATTCTTTACCAACTGAGCTATGAGGGAAGCCCAAATGTATGCATTGCTCTATATCAAATATATATATTTATTTAAAAAAAAAAAAAGCCTAGCTGTTCTTTTTTGTATACATTGCTCTATGTCAAATATATTTTTATTTAAAAGACAGCCTAGCTGGTTTGTTTTATTTTTTTTACAGTTCATGCCATTATTATCATTATTATTAGGTTTATATTTAAGTTATATGCCATATTAGATGGATTAAAAATACAGACAGAAAGCTATAATTGAATAGGCATATGGGAAATGTCAAGACAGAAGCATAGCTAAATTTAGCAGGAGAATTTTGGTAGCAATCAGTGTTATTGGGAAAATATTCCAAGAAAAGTTACCATTTGTTCCAGAACTGATGTAATGCGCTTCATTTAGAAACATGTTACCCTAAGGCGGGGGTGTTCCAAATGTTGGACATACAAAAAGCAAGTTCAGGGAAATAGCACAAAAATTGTAATGGAAAGATGATTGTGGAGGAGACTGAGAAGAAGTCCTAAAATATCAGATTAAGGATATGGATGTAATTTTTTTATAAAAAGTATAGAAGCATGTGACTTCCTTAGTTTCTATAGGAAATTCAAAACAAACGATCTCCATAGAAAATGGTTATTCAGAGTAATTTGAAGGTAAGATCAGGTGTATCTATCTTTGCATATCTCTGTTCTAGCACCCTCCGCACAGTATTTTAACTTTGGAAGCTTCTGTTTCTTTCAATAGAGCGTGAATGGCAGTCTTCTTTTCATTACTGTATTACAAGAGTGTGAAATTATTTCATTCTGAGGATACCATTGTAATATGTTAATGCTGAATGAAATTAGCAAGATTGTTGTAAACATGTTTATAAAGGATGATCACAATGCTTTGGAGTATCTAAGCAGTTAATCTACAATAATGTCTGAAAGAAAGTGAAAGTGATAGTTGCTCAGTTCTGTCCAACTCTGTGGGACCTCATGAACTGTAGCCCACCAGGCTTCTCTGTCCATGAAATTCTCCAGGCAAGAATACTGGAGTGGGTTGCCTTTCCCTTCTTCAGGGAATCTTCCCAATCCAGGGATTGAACCCAGGTCTCCTGTATTGCAGGCAGATTCTTTACTGTCTGAGTCACCAGGGAGGCCCATGGTGTATTAGTAGTGTCTAGTACACTAAAATAAAAATCTGCAATATTTGGAGAAATAAAGAGGATGGCAGACAACATAAAACTCCTCAATGGCCATGCATTCATCTTTGTACCCAGGGGACAGTATTTACATTGTCAGAAGAAGACGGTCAATTATAGTTTGGCTTGAACATGATGGACTGGGGCTCAGTCTAGTGGTACATGTAATATTCACCTAAGACACTGCTTAAGTGTCTTTACAATTCAAGTAAAAAGAAATGGGAGTAAATAACATGCATCGACTTTCAAAAAATATATTATGGAATAAAAATGATATTTCAAAGCAGGCATGGCTTCTTGTCATAGGAAGAAAATTGGCAAATGTTATCCAGTTATCCTTTCTGCAATTTAGAAGATGAGGCTAGGCTTAACATTTGGCTCATCAGTTCCCTAATCTACTGATTTTACCTAGTCATTTTCTCATAACTATTAAAATATATCCATGAAGTTAGGTACCTTGAGGGCATTGAATTAGGGACTGTGGTTCTTTACATGTTATGAAGGGTTATGTTCCAGTGAAACTAATTTTATCAGATTTCATGAAACTGTCATTGTGTGTTATCCATCGATGACCATTATATAAAACTGAGCTAGGAGGTTGTATTGATCTAAAGATTTATTATCACTGCAAGCATTCAGCTTCAGCTTTATGACGTTAACTTCATTTTGACCCTTGCCCAGTTTGCCCGTGACTAACTTTCCTCTCTGATCTACCTGACTGAACTATACTTACTGTTCATTGCTTCACCTAAAACAATTATTTTTTTTCCAAATCTTCCTCATTACTTCATGTTTACTGTACAAATAATGACATATAAATGTGTTACTTTTATACCAGAAGTTACAGTGAGTCAGATTATTGGGGGTGGCATGTCTCTGTAACTATCTCATTCTTTTTTCTAAATAATGATATGAAAACCATGAAAGATACCAAACTGTGTTACTTACTAACATGGCACTCAGAAGGTCTTGGATTATTCATATTTGCCTTCCAAAATAATACTAATTACTATGTAGTGTAATAATATATCAAAAAAGAATTGGTTAATTGGTATTTCCAACCTGGATATTAACATTCTACTAAATAGCTAATGCATAATAAAAAAATCTCAGATATTGAAAATGTTCAAAATATCAACTGTACTAAATTGTTTCAAATAAATATCCACCCCTTTTATGGTATAGTCTATAAATATTAAAGAAAGAAAATGTTACAATTATATCATTAAAATAGACAATAATTTTATTTAATTATAAGTAAATATACCATAAAAGGGCTTTTTATTCCTCTCTTATTTTAGCTCCTTTCTTCAACTGACAAGTTCCTTGAAACATCAATCTGTAGTCCCTTCTGCATGCACATTAAGGTATTAAGAATTTGTAACCTCCATTTTGTCTCTATCCCAATAAAACCTCTTTCTTATAGTATCTAAACAATTTTCATAGGTTTATATATTTTGATCTCTGCAGTTACCAAAACTTTTATGCAAACAAAATGTAAAAAAAAAAATTATGGTAGATTTATCTATGTTGTGAAATTCAGTAGCCTTTTTTGTATACTTCTGTCTTTAAATGGATAGAAAATTATATTCTTTTATTCATATTTACAGTGAAGCTTTAAATGCGTTATGAATTTCTTTTGCAGTATTATAAAATACAAAGGTGATTTTACTCTTAGCCAACTGGTTTAACTGTTTTTTTAATATATAAATTTATTTATTTTAATTGGAGGCTAATTACTTTACAGTATTGTATTGGTTTTGCCATACATCAACATGAATCCGCCATGGGTGTACTTGTGTTCCTCATCCTGAACCTCCCTCCCACCTTCCTCCCTATACCATCCCTCTGGGTCATCCCAGTGCACCAGCCCTGAGCATTCTATATCATGCATCGAACCTGGACTGGTGATTTGTTTCACATATGATAATATACATTTCAATACCATTCCCCCAAATCATCCCACCCTTGCCCTCTCCTACAGACTCCAAAAGACTGTTCTATACATCTGTGTCTGTTTTGCTGTCTTGCATACAGGGTTATTGTTACCATCTTTCTAAATTCCATATATATGTGTTCATATACTGTATTGGTGTTTTTCTTTTTGGCTTACTTCACTCTGTATAATAGGCTCCAGTTTCATCCACCTCATTAGAACTGATTCAAATGTATTCTTTTTAATGGCTGAGTAATACTCCATTGTGTATATGTACCACAGCTTTCTTATCCATTCATCTGCTGATGGACATCTAGGTTGCTTCCATGTCCTGGCTATTATAAACAGTGCTGCGATGAACATTGGGGTACATGTGTCTCTTTCAATTCTGGTTTCCTAAGTGTGTATGCCCAGAATTAGGATTTCTGGGTCATAAGGCAGTTCTATTTCCAGTTTTTTAAGGAATCTCCACACTGTTCTCCACAGTGGCTGTACTAGTTTGCATTCCCCCCAACAGTGTAAGAGGGTTCCCTTTTCTCCACACCCTCTTCAGCATTTATTTAAACTGTTTTTAGGATTAGTATGTATATGTTATAGAAAGGGGATTCAATACTTGTGTGAATTAATTATAAAATATAGTTTTTATATTTGTAAAACCATTGAAGAAAGAATTATGGTTATAATTTATAAAATATCCTATATTAATTCAAATCTGTTACCAAGTTTATTTCAGCTTCATTAGATCATTATGGAAAATAAGATTTTATTTCTTTTATAAAAGCAGTCAGATATTTACTTTCAATACAAATGGAAAAGTTACAAACAACAAAAGTTTCGTTTGTTATGTAACCAAGAGCACTTTTCCTTGGTGTAGGTATGTAGCTGTTATATTTCTTGAACTGAATATCTAAAAGGTGCTATTAGTCACAGATAAATGTATAATTGAAAAGTATTACATTTAGAATAGGAGGAATTACAATTTTATTAAATAAGATAATATAGTCAAACATCATCCAAAACACTTAAAATTTTTAGAATTTGACACATTTTATTTATAACTAAATTTTTGTTCTTGTTTGAAAATACTTTTTCTGTTTTTCTATTGAGTCATTGTTCAAAGGTCAGTAAGTGAACTGATTTTTCTTTTCATGAGTTATAAATTAAATTAAAGCTTGTTTTTATATTTTTGTTTCATATTTTTGAAAGATGACATTTTAAAAAATGTTTAAATAGAAATATGATAAATAGATTGTTATTAAGATTAAATTAAATTGTTAGTTTATGGCTTTATACACAGCTAGATAACACAAAATGTAGAAATTATTAAGGATATTGAAAGCATTAAATAATTATCAAGTTCATTATGTCTCATTGTTGTGATCATAAATTATTCTAAATGTATACCTATACATTAGCTACATGTACAGCAGTTCTAAATATAAGAATATAGAAATAAAAATATTATATGAAACCCCAGTTTTTTTCTTAGAGGTTTTACACTAAAGAGCAAGATTGTTTTCAGAAGTGGTGGAGAATAAACCACCTTCTGTATCCCCCATACACCATGTAAGCCCAGATGGTAGAAAGAAGGCCATTTATATGTAGATGAATATCCCTTGAAAATACATTTTTAGGTAAAAAGGCAGTATATTTCAAGTGTTCCCTTTAGGTGACCTCTAAATTTCAAGTAAAGTACAACACAGGAACATTTCCAAAAAGAAATGGTAAAGATCATGTTTGACACCCATAGATAGTAGGAAACGTGACAGGTGGACAGGTAGAGATCAGTGAAAGGATTTCTGAAAGTCACAGAGAGGAGGTGATATGGCAAACACGAATCATTAAAAGATATGTAAAATAGGCACATAAATAAATATTATAGAAATCAGTATACACTACTGCCTTCTCTTAGCTGTTAAGCAAAAATATTTTGTGTGTTTTCCTACAGAGGAGTTGTGGTTTAAAAGCATCTTGTCTTTAATTATGTGTGCATATTTGAGCTCCCTATAGAGAACAGTGGATTTAGCACTGTTTTCAAACATTATTGTCCTTAGCATTTGGCAGTAACATCCAATCGATATTGTGACAATGAACATTTTATTTCTAATTTTTATAGTAATTGTGGCTACTTTGAGTCAACTAATTATAGCAAAGATATTTACAGGCTAAAAAGGAATAAAATGTATTTACCATTGTGTGATTTTCTATGTTTCTTTTTCTTATCACCAAGTTACACTTAAGTATTTCTTTGATGAAAGGAAGATGTGGTTTTCAGTTCCTTTGTAATTCTGTGATTGTTAACAGCATAACAGAAAAAATAAATGATTCAGTCACATCAAGTATATTTATTGCAATCTTTAAAGTTACACTTGCTCAGTATTTTGGAAATATTTTAGACAGTGAGAAATCAACAATGTTGGGTGTATGAAGTTAAAATAATAAAATATTGTTAATATTAATGTACATGTGCAAATTGTAGAGGTATTTTTTACATATCACAAGGTACTGCATTTTTAGAGCAAACTTTCACTTAGAAAAAGTGAAAAAATACAGAGTTTCCATATACACTCTCACATTTTTATTAACTAAGTCCATATTTTCTTCAGATTTCCCTAGATTTTAAACAGTGCAGTTTTTGTTTTATCAGTTTCAGGACCTTACAGAAAACACCACATTATATTTACTTGCCATGTCCTTTAGACTCTTTTAAACTGTGGCAGTTGTCACAGATGGGATCAATGATGAATTCTACCAGTGTTTAAAGTAGAAGGAACATCAGTCTGTCTCAAATCCTCCCAGCAAACAGAATGGGTAGGAAGTTTTCTAAACTCTTTCAGTGAGGCTAGATAGAACTTCCCTGATACAAATGAAAGAAAGAAAAGAAAACCTCAGGCTGATATCTCTTATAACTATAGATGCAAATATCCTCAAATATATTTTAAACAACTTAGTGCAGCAGCATATTAAGAGAAAAATATACCCTGACCAAGTGGGATTTATTCCATAAATGCTGGGGCAGTTCAACATAAATGAACTACCTTAGTGTAATATACAACAGAAAGGAAAAAAACAAACAAAAACAAAAAGTGTTCACACAATTTATACAATTGGAGTATTTCAAGAAATCTATGTCTTCTCGTAATAGTACATGTGTGTGCGCTCGGTCATGTCCAACTCTGCATCCCCATGGACTGTAGCCTTCCAGGCTCCTCTGTCCATGGGATTCTCCAGGCAAGAACACTGGAGTGGATTGCTATTTCCTCCTTCATGGGATCTTCCCCACCCAGGAATTAAATCTGTGTCTCCTGTAGCTCCTGCTTTGGCAGGAGAATTAGCTCCTTTCACCTTTTACAATTTGTTCAGTTGCTCAGTTGTGTCTGACTGTCTGTGATCCCATGGACTGCAACACACCAGGCTTCCCTTCACCATTTCCTGGAGTTTGCTCAACTCATGTACATTAAATCTGTGATGCCATCCAACCATCTCACCCTCTGTCATCTTCTCTCTTGCCTGCAGTCTTTCCTAGCATCAGAGTCTTTTCCAATAAGCTGGGTCTTCACATTAGGTGGCCAAAATATTAGAGCTTCAGCATAAGTAATTTCAATGAATAGTCAGGGTTGATTTCCTTTAGGATTTGCGGGTTTGATCTCCTTTCTGTCCAAGAGACTTTCAAGAGTCTTCTGCAGCACCACAGTTCAAAGGCATTAATTCTTTGGTGCTCAGACTTTTTAATTGTCTAGCGCTCACATCCATACATGACTACTAAAAAAGCCATGGTTTTGACTATATGGATCTTTGTAGGCAAAGTAATGTCTCTGTTTTTCAATATGCAGTCTAGCTTTGTCACAGCTTTTCTTCCAAGGAACAAGTGTCTTTTAATTTCATGGCTGCAGTCACCATCTGCAGTGATTTGGGAGCCCAAGAAAATATAATCTGTGAATGTTACCATTGTTTCCCCATTTACTTGCCATGACAATGGAACCAGATGCCATGATCTTCATTTTTTTGAAAGCTGAGTTTTAAGCCAGCTTTTTCACTCTCCACTTTCACCTTTATCAAGAGGCTCTTTAGTTCCTCTTAGCTTTCTGCCATAAGGGTGGTGTCATCTGCATATCTGAGGTTATTAATATTTCTCCCAACAATCTTGATTCTAGCTTGTGCTTCATTCAATCCAGCATTTCACATGATGAACTCTGTATATAAGTTAAATAAGCAGGGTGACGATATACTTTGATATACTACATTCTCAATTTTGAACCAGTCCATTTTTCCGTGTCTGGTTCTAAATGTTGCTTCTTGATCTGCATACAGACTTCCCAGGAGGCAGATAAGGTGGTCTGATATTCTCATCTCTTCAAGAATTTTCCACATTTTGTTGTGATCCACACAAAGTCTTTTGCATAGTCAATGAAGCAGAAGTAGATATTTTTCTGGAATTCTCTTGCTTTTTCTATGATCCAATGGCTGCTCGCAATTTGACCACTTGTTCCTCTGCCTTTTCTAAATTCCGCTTGAACATCTTGAAGGTTTTGGTTCACATACTGTTGAGGCCTCGCTTGAAGGATTTTGAGCATTATTTGGGAGCATGCGGAACAAGCGCAATTGTGTAGTAGTTTGAATATTCCTTGATTTTACCCTCTCTGCAATTGGAATGAAAACTAACTTTTCCAGGCTTGTGGCCTGCTGAATTTTCCAAATTTGCTGGCCTGTTGAGTGCAGCACTTTAGCAGTATCATCTGTTAAGATTTGAAATAGCTCATCTGGAATTTCATCACCTCCACTAGCTTTGTTCATAGTGATGCTTCCTAAGGCCCACTTGAGTTCACATTCCAGGATATCTGATTCTAGGTAAGTGATCACACCATCATGGTTATCCAGGTCATTAGGATCTCTTTTATATAGTTCTTCTGTGTATTCTTACTGCATCTTTTCAATCTCTTCTGTTTCTTTTAGGTCTATACCATTTCTGTCCTTTTTTGTGCCTATCTTTGCATGGAATATTCCCTTGGTATCTCTAATTGCCTTGAAGAGATCACTAGCTTTCCCCATTCTGTTGTTTAGCTCTATTTCTTTGCATTTTTCACTTAAAAAGGCTTTCTTATCTCTCCTTGCTATTCTCTGGAACTGTGCATTCAGAAAGGGTGTATCTTTCTTTTTCTCCTTTGCCTTTCACTTGTCTTTTCTCCTCAGACAGCCATTTTGCCTTTTGCATTTCTTTTTCTTGGGGCTGGTTTTGATTACAATGTTACAAACCTCCATCCATAGTTCTTCAGGCACTGTCTATCAGACCTAAAACCTTGAATCCATTTGTCACTTCCACTGCACAGTCATAGGGGATTTGATTTAGTTCATACCTGAATGGTCTGGTGGTTTTCCCAACATTCTTCAAATTAAGTCTTAATTTTGAAGTAAGGAGCTCATGATCTGAGTCACAGTCAGCTCCCAGTCTTGCTTTTGCTGACTGTCTTATAGAGCTTCTCCATCTGGCTGCAAAGAATATAATCAATCTGATTTCTGTATGGACTATCTGGTGACGTTCATGTGTAGAGTCATCTTGTGTTGTTGAAAGGGGGTGTTTACTATGACCAGTGCATACTCTTGGTGAGTGTCTGTTAGCCTTTGCCCTGCTTCATTCTGTACTCCAAGGCCAAATCTACCTGTTACATCAGGTATCTCTTGACTTCCCACTTTTGCATTCCAGCCCCCTATGATGAAAATTATATATATATATATATATATATATATATATATATATATATATATATATATTGGTGTTAGTTCTAGAAGGTCTTCTAGGTCTTCACAGAACCTTTCAACTTCAGCTTCTTAGGCATTAATGGTTTTGGCATAGACTTGGAGATTGCTGTAATATTGAATGATTTGGCTTGTAAACGAACAGGATCATTTTGCCATTTTTGAGACTATACCCAAGTACTGCATTTCAGACTCTCTTGTTGACTATGAGGACTACTCCATTTATTCTAGGGGATTCTGGCCCACAGTAGCAAATATAATGTTCATCTGAAATAAGCTCACCCATTCTTTTCTATTTTAGTTCACTGTTTCCAAAAATGCCAATGTTCACTCTTGCCATCTCCTGTTTGACCACTTCCAATAAGATCCATCAATACACCAGGGATACAAAAATATTTTCTTAATATGATAAGGAGATTTTACAACAAAACTGACAGCTAATATCATAGTCAAGGATGAAAAAAAAAATGATGAAAACATCATAGTCAATGATGAAAACTTTCCTCTCCCAAGATCAGGAATAGGACAAAGCCACCGACTTTGCCTACTTCTGTTCAACTTTGCATTGGATAATGAAACCAGAGAAAATTGGATGAAAAAAAAAAAAAAAGCTATCTTGTTGGAAGAGAAGTAGGAAAACTTTTTCAATCCATAGTTAACATGATGTTGTATATAGAAAATCTGAAAAAACATACATATAAACACCAAAGAGCTAAAAACATATACAAAAACTGAAAGCTCATAGTCAAACGAGGCTCACTGTTAAAGCCAATAAACATAGTCAGCAAAGGTAAAGGATTTAAGACCAACACACACAGATCAGATGCATTTTTTATATAGACTAGCAGTGTACAATCCAAAGGGATATTTTAAAGCTTTCCTTTCCAATAGCATCAAAATGCACAAGATAGTTACAAAAAATGCAATCAAGGAAGTGAAAGATATGTACAGTGGTAAATAAAAAAGCCTATTGAAATAAAGTAAAAATCAAAATAATGGAAAGATATCCCTTGATTATGGATTCTAAAAATCAATGTTGTTAACATGGAAACACCCTCCAAATAAATACATATATTCAATCTAACTCCTATGAAAATTTTAATGGCCTTTTTTTTTCTGAAATATTAAAAATCTTCCTAAAATTTATAGGATATTGCAAGGTATGATGAATAGCCAAAATTATTTTGAAAAACAACTAAGTTGGAGGACTGACAAATCTCAAATTACAAAAGAATGTAGTTAGACCTTTATCTTACCAAATTTAGCTCACACTAGATGAAAGATCTAAATATGAGTTGAAACACTGTAATTTAAGAGAAAACACAGGGGTAAATTTTATGACTTTGGAATTAGTAACAGTTTCTTAGACATCATGTCAAAAGTAAATAACAAAAGAAAAAGTAAATAAGTTGAGTGTCCATCAAAATTCTGTGCATTAAAAACATTATATAAATATAAAAAAGTATGAATGATTTTGGTCATATAATGTAGTTTTAATTACAAAGAGTAAATTTAAAAAATATATGTTGACTTAAAGGACAATTTTAAAATAAACAAAAAAATATAGCACTTGAATCTATTTGTAGATAAATATATGTATATTTTTAAGAACAATAAAACAAAAACACTTTGGTAATGCTATCCAGCAATGTCACAATGTTGCTTGTTCAAGGAAAAAAAGAAAAAAAGAGAGAGATTTGTTTAGAAAGATTTTAAAAAGTTCCAGTGTATTTGTAATTGTTTTCCTTCAGTTCAGTCTCTCAGTAGTGTCCGACTGCGACCCATGGACTGCAGCACACCATGGCCTCCCTGTCCATCACCGACTCTCAGAGTTTACTCAAACTCATGACCCTTGAGTCGGTGATGCCATCCAACCATCTCATCCTCTGTCATCCCCTTCTCTTCCTGCCTTCAATTTTTCCAAGCATCAGGGTCTTTTCAAAAGAGTCATTTCTTCCCATCAGGTGGCCAAAGTATTGGAGTTTCAGCTGCAGCATTAGTCCTTCCAATGAATATTCAGGACTGATTTCCTTTAGGATGGACTGATTGGATCTCCTTGCAGTCCAAGGGACTCTCAAGAGTCTCCTCCAACACCACAGTTCAAAAGCATCAGTTCTTCGGTGTTCAGCTTTCTTTATAGTCCAACTCTCACATCCATACATGACCACTGGAAAAACCATAGCTTTGACTAGATGGACCTTTGTTGGCAAAGTAATGCTGCTGCTTTTTAATATGCTTCTAGGTTGGTCATAACTTTTCTTCCAAGGAGTAAGCGTCTTGTAAGTTCATGGCTGCAATCACCATCTGCAGTGATTTTGGAGCCCCAAAATATAAAGTCTGTTACTGTTTCCACTGTTTCCCTGTCTATTTGCCATGAAGTGATGGGACCAGATGCCATGATCTTCGTTTTCTGAAGATTGAGTTTTAAGCCAACTTTTCACTCTTCTTCTTTACTTTCATCAAGAGGCTCTTCACTTCCTCTTCACTTTCTGCCATAAGGGTGGTGTCATCTGCATATCTGAGGTTATTGATAATTTTCTCGGCAATCTTGATTCCAGCTTGTGCTTCTTCCAGCCCAGTGTTTCTCATGATGTACTCTGCATACAAGTTAAATAAGCAGGGTGACAATACACAGCCTTGACGTACTCCTTTCCCTATTTGGAACCAATCTGTTGTTCCACGTCCAGTTCTAACTGTTGCTTCCTGATCTGCATACATATTTCTCAAGAAGAAGGTGAGGTGGTCTCTTATTTTCATCTCTTTCAGAATTTTCCACAGTTTATTGTGATCCATACAGTCAAAGGCTTTGGCATAGTCAACAAAGCAGAAACAGATGTTTTTCTGGAACTCTCTTGCTTTTTCAATTATCCAACGGATATTGGCAATTTGATCTCTGGTTCCTCTGCTTTTTCTAAATTCAGCTTGAACATCTGGAAGTTCACAGTTCCTTTACTGTTGAAGCCTGGCTTGGAGAATTTTGGGCATTTTTGAAAATTTTGAGAATTTTTCCCCTTAGAATAGTTAAAAATAAAGCTTTAAAGGTAACTATAATATAATGAGTACCTCCAATATTACTCTTTCCATTTTTTCTATTTTTAAAGTATGTACAAATTTTTAAAAAATATTTTATTGAGACAAAACAGGACTGTGTATTATAGAAGTATTTTTTGTTTCCACTACAAGGACAAGAATATAGAAACTGAAACAAGAAATTGATATATATTCAATCCCTTAAAATTATATTACATACATTTTTAACTAAATCTAATCTCAACCTTAGTGCTTAATGTTAACATATATTTGTATGTATTATAAACGTATCTCAGTTTACAGCATTCATATAAAGTTAGAGATTATATGCACAATATTAAAAAAATGAAGTTCCCTATTGTGTTTAGCTATATGATCTCATATGTTTATCTCAGTAGGAGAAATCATTGTGTTTTATTGTTCTCTGCTTTGTTAACTTTTTAAACTCTACCTGAAAATCTTAAACTGCATTCCATGGATATTCTTATTTATTAATAATGATTTTTTTTTGATAAACCAAGTCTGGCAAATTTGATATTTATTACCTGTTGTCCTTGAAACTGAATGTATTATGAATCAGTTATTTCAAAACTACAAGAAACACTATAAATCCCATGTGAATTAAAAACTGATTTTTATCTGGGCAATGCGTTTACTTTGTTCATAGTTACTTTTGCGTTCTACATAAAAACACAGAAAAAAAGTTTAGAAATAAGTTAAGAGTTTATATAAGCTCCCTTCTCAGTTTTAATACATGTTATTTTGTGGTTGTAAATTTTAAGCTGATGAATAAAAATACCATAGCCTGCAGTCTGAGACCTATATGATAGGCATGCACTTATATATAATATGATAAAAATACACTGGCCTCTGATAATACATTATTTTAAAAATGTTCAAATTTATTTTCTTCTAACATTTAGAAAGATTTGTATTCCACATCAAATGTATGCTTTTTTCCTTCCAATTTTTGGGCTCAAGCCACATTTTAATTGAAATAAATAGATTCATGAATGGAAAACTTTGTAAGTGACCAAAAGTAACACTGAATGACATTTAAATATAAAGGGAGAAAATGACTTTCTGAGACCCTATATCAAGCTAAGTATATATCTAGGGAGTCATTCATTAAAGTAATTTTTATTTAAGATACCTTTGAACAGCTTCAAAAGAAAAAAAAAAAAAACAGCTTCTAAATATTATTGAAGTCAATTGGAAAGAGTTACTATTTAAGCTTATTAATTCATTTACCACAAACCTATTGGCTTTTATCCTGACCAGACCTGCAGCATACAACAGTATGCAAAAATGCTTTTCTTTCAAAGACATTCAACCATTGTTCCCCAGTGTACTTGAAGGCTGGAGTGGAATTGTCAGATTTTGAACCTGAGTATTGCATACAAACAATTGTTTCTCTAACTTTGTGTAAAATCGCTGTTGTTGTTCTGTTGCTCAGTTGTATCCAACTCTTTGTGACCCCGTGGACTGCAGCACGCCATGCTTTCCTGCCCATGACCAACTCTCAGAGCTTACGCAAACTCATGCCCATCAAGTCAGTGATGTCATCCAACCATCTCATCCTCTGTCAGCCCTTTATCCTGCCTTCAGTCTTTCCCAGCATGAGGATCTTTTCTAATGAGTCACCTCTTCGCATCAGGTGGCCAAAGTATTGGAACTTCAGGTTCAGCTTCAGCATCAGTCCTTCCAATGAATATTTTGGACTGATTTCCTTTAGCATTCACTGGTTTTATTTCCTTGCAGTCCAAGGGACTCTCAAGAGACTTCTCCAACACCACAGTTCAAAAACATCAATTCTTCGGTGCTGAGCCTTCTTTATGGCCCACCTCTCACATCCAATCATGACTGATGGAAAAATCATAGCTTTGACTAGACAGAACTTTGTTGGCAAAGTAATGTCTGCTTTTTAATATGCTGTCTAGGTTTGTCATAGATTTTTGTCCAAGGAGCAAGTGTCTTTTAATTTCATGGCTACAGTCACCATGTACAGAGATTTTGGAGCCCAAGAAAATGAAGTCTGTCACAGTTTCCATTGTTTCCCCATCTATTTGCCATGAAATGATGGGACTGGACGCCATGATCTTTGTTCTTTGAATGTTTAATGTTAAGTCAGCTTTTACACTCTCCTCTTTCACTTTCATCAAGAAGCTCTTTAGTTTCTCTTTACTTTGTGCCGTACGAGTGGTGTCATCTGCAATTTTGAGGTTATTGGTATTTCTCCTGGCAATCTTGATTCTAGCTTTTGCTTCATCCAGGCCAGCATTTCTCATGATGTACTCTACATATAAGTTAAATAAGCAGGGTGATAATCTGCAGCTTTGATGAACTCTTTTCCCAATTTGGAAAATCAATTGCCTCCTTTTTATCCATGTGATATAACAATAAGTAGGCTTGTCTGTAAAATCTCTGAAAAGTAGTATAGATTAAAAAATATTGTATCAAAGTAAATATACAATGATGGACTAATGTAAAATAGTAAATCGGTAGCCAAGAAACAATAGTTCATTCATTAAATGATTACTGAAATATTCACAGTATAACTTTCTTGGCAATAAGAACTACTTTAAGTTATCATATGTATGGGGAAGTTTTAGTTAAAACAAAACAGGAACAAAAACTTGTAAGTTTCTTTATAGAGAATTACTCAGACTTCACCATTCTGAGAATGTTGAGGATCTTGAAATTCAGTGGTTATTTTTTCCCACAAACATGTTTTTGAAATATAGTCCTCTTATCTTTTATACACTTCTCTCATGAGTGACATATTTAATAGCATGTAGTCATTCAGGTTTGATTTTCCTCTGTGTGCATGTCTTACATTTTTTGTTTTTAATTTTTGTTTCATTGTGGTTTTATGCTTCTTCCTGTTGCTGTTGTAGTTTTGCTTCAAGTTCAGAACTTAAATATGTGGATCCTTTTAAATTCATCTTGCTTGGTACCATGTCTTAAGATTATTTTGAATACACATTCTGTTGCTTTTAGTATTTCCATCTTAACGTCAGAACATCCATGCATTTTATTTGATGTACCTTTTTGTGTCATTGAAAATGTCTAACCCATTAGGGCCAGAGTCAAGTTTTCAATGTGTCATTGACAGCAATTGCTCCAATTTTACAGGAAGAATTTAATGGGCAGCTCTTACATAAGTATAAGCCTTTTTTTTGTTGGCATCATCCTATCAATAACCCTCTGTTTTCTTCTCCATATTATAAATTCTTTCATACCAGAAATATTTCTCTTTTTGAAGTTGAGTGTGACCTGGCCATAATACAGAGCAGGCAATGGCAAACCACTCCAGTACTCTTGCCTGGAAAATCCCATGGACGGAGGAGCCTGGTAGGCTGCAGTCCATGGGGTCGCTAAGAGTCAGACACAACTGAGTGACTTCCCTTTCACTTTTCACTTTCATGCACTGGAGAAGGAAATGGCAATCCACTCCAGTGTTCTTGCCTGGAGAATCCAGGGACAGGGGAGCCTAGTGGGCTGCCATCTATCGGGTTGCACAGAGTCGGACACAACTGAAGCGACTTAGCAGCAGCAGCAGCTTGCCATAATAAAATTGTGAAATTGGCTTTGACACCAAGTAGCATGTGGTCCTTAAAAACTGATGAATGAATTATTAGCAAACAATGCAAAAGAAGTAAAAATAGTGTTTGTAATTGGAATTAGGAAAAGTGGCATTAATAGTAGTGAAACAAATGCCAAAGATATTACCTGAATTATCTTAGAAGACATAAAATGTGCTAAAGAAATTAGATTTGGTTAAAGATAGATCCAGGTAGATTGCTGAAAGTGACAATTGGGTGCACAGAGCTGACTCTGATAAAGTGTTGCAAGAGAAACCTGAGCTAAAGAAGGAATGAGAGTTTTTAAGCAGAATTTAAATGGAATATATGGGGTAGTTCGGTGGGTTTAGAAAATCATGTCTTTAATGCCTAGTTTTCTAAGTTGATAAGAGATTTTGAAGTGAAACAAGACCTGTAAGCAAGGATAAAACGAAGAGCATGATGATATGTGTCTTTGAAATAAGATGATAACTGTTCAAAAATGAGATGTCAGTGTGGCTTTTGATAGATGAAGTGAACTTCATTCAAATATATTCACACAAATTTCAAAAATTTTAGAATAGCAGTGTTAGTGGTTAAGAACCTACCTGCCAATGCAGGAGATGTGGATTTGATCCCTGGTTTGGGAATATTCCCTATTCTTGCCTGGAGAATCCCAGGGTCAGAAGAACCTGGTGAGCTACAGTGCATGGGGTCTCAAAGAGTCAGACCTGACTGAGGCGACTTAGCACACAGCACACGGGGGTAAAAACCTTACTACTGACTTAGACTGAACGTGTCTGAGATAGTTCAAAATGTACAAAGGCTTCTGGACCCTAAGTATAAGTAAACAGAAAGCAGGATACTCATATACAAGCTCATATACATAGGCCAATTCTTTGATAAAATAAAACTACTTCTAGGAAGGCAGAGCCCAGAACCCTGGAGAAAATCTCAATGAAATCTGCATTAGGAGTTCATTCTCAAGAATTAAAGCTATTCTAAGAGCTATTCTCAGAGAGCAAAACTGAATCCTAATCAAGGAACATCCAGGTCCAGTTTTAAGGGATGTGGCAACATTCTCCTTTTGAGATTTCAGTCATTGCTATGGACCAATGACTGTTATATTTAGATTTGTCATAAACATTAAATAATTTAATATATGTAGCATGCATAGGATAATGTCTGCCACTTTCACTTGCAAATAAAAGCATTGCATTTATTGGTTGTCACTGTTCTCATGTATAAATGAGATGTCACAAACGAAATGCCCAGCCAGATGTCACAAACCTAAAAAAAAAAAAAAAAAAAAAACTGTACCTTGTACCTCTGATGATATAACCAACTCACTCCAATTTCTTCAAAAACCTATAGATTAATCATATGCAAGCCCAGCTGTGTTTTTTTGTTTTTCGTTTTAACAAGAATCCAATCTTCATCAAAGATTATAATTTATCACCAATGGTGCATCTACATGCTGTTTTAATTACAGTTAAATGCACACATGAATGGGCTTTCCAGGTGCTACAGTGGTAAAGAAATTCCCTGCCAAGCAGGAGATGCAGGTTCAATCCCGGGGTTCAATCAATCCCCGAAGATCCTGTGGAGAAGAAAATGGCAACCCACTCCAGTATTCTTGCTTGAGAAAGCCCATGGAAAGACAAGCCTGGAAGGTTACAGTCCATGGGGTTGCAAAAAAGTCTGACAGGATATAGCCACTAAACGTCCACAGCCATGAAAACAAACTCAAACACACAGAGTTAAAAAACAAAAATCTGTAGTAATATCCAATCTAGGTAAACTTCCAGTCATGTCGAGCCACTTTATAAGAATGTAGCTGAGGAAAATAATTTATTTTGGGGCAAAACATTCAGATTAATATCTATCTAGGAAGATGTTATGCGCTACTTCAAGGTCCAATATAGTCAGTTAAATTAGTATGCAAGAAAATATTCCATTAATGTTCTGTGTAAGATGGTTCTTTTCCAACTCCTCTCTATTGATTTACACCATCCACATGTTTGATGATGAGAAATTTTCAAATAATATGCTGCTGCACTAAATTTGTGCAGAAATAAAAAAAGTCAAGGACAGGCTTCATAGGAAACTGAAATAAGATGGTCATAAGCAGAGTAGATGGATGATTAAAATCACACATAAATCAGCCAGTGCATGTGACTGAGAAACTCCAGTGGCAGATATACTGGTAGAAGCATATTTTAAAATATTGAGCTAGTCTCCCTCAGTTGTCTATACAAGGAGGGGTGAAGTTTAAGTTTAGGAAACAACAAATAGGAAGAAGACAGAACTATATTGGTGACACATTTCAAAAAGATTGGAAAAGCAGCAGGGAGACCAAGGTGGAGAAATATGACTGTAAATTGAATTCTCAGAAATTATATTCTCACTCTATCTCTTGCATATTTACTTTTCCACCCAAGCCTACAAACATTCTGTTATTTAACTCTTCTCAAAAAGTTTAAAAAAAATTCCTGACACTAATTTCACCTTTTAGCTACCACTCCTACTTTTTTCTCTTTTTAATAATAAATCTCCTCATAATAATTGTCTGTAATTGTAGTATACAACTGCTTATTGCTTATTGACTTAATCATCCTCTCTAATTAAGCTTCAACCCTACCATATAATTAGCCTTCTCAGGTAGCTTAGTGATAAAGAACCTGGCTGCCAATGCAGGAGATGCAGAAGATGGGGGTTCCATCCCTGGATTGAGGAGAACTCCTGGAGGAAGAAATTACAACCCACTCCAGTATTCTTACCTGGAAAATCCCATGAACAGAGGAGCTTTTGTGCTATTTTCCACAGGGTTGCAAAGAGTTGGACATGACTGGCTACACACACACACATATGCATGCACACCGTATAATCAAAACTACACCTGTATAGGCCATCAATGACCTCTGGGTTGATAAACCAATGGTTTCTCAACATTCAGAAAACAAAACAAAACAAATTCTCAGTCTTCCAGTCTCACTTAACTAGCCACATATTTGAAACAGTTGATTGTTGCCTCCAAACAAAATGCCTTTTTCCTGTGGCTTGCAGGTTACCACAAATCTCACTTTTAGCCCATGTTAGAGAGCTCTCTATGGCCTCTTTTATTGGCATTTCTCTTTGTGACCATGAGTTTCAAAGTGTCCAAGCTTCAGTTATTAGGCATTTTCTATTTGCAATATAAATAATAATTGGACATACATGCTTGGAATTCAGAGAAATTCAAGCAGATCATATGTATATTTATCAGGTTGTTAATATATTGATGATACTTAGAATTAAGACAGGATGAGAGATGATCGATGAAGTAAGTTACATAATAAATACTATTAAGATTGCCGTGATTAGCAAATAAACATATTCTGCTATTTATTGAGGAAGACCAAAGCAAACAAACAACAAAAAGCTAGTTGAATTATATCACTTTTGGAATATATTACTTTTCTGGAATATATTATTAATTTTTATTTTTGAATATCTTTTATATATTAATTTTGAATGAAAAGCAAACATAATATGTCAGTTATTTCCAATATTCTAGGCTATATGGATGTGGCTATTCATCAGAAAGGGCTTCCCAGGCGGTGCAAGTGGTAAAGAATTCACCTGCTAATACAGGAGACTTAAAGAGACTCTGGTTCAATCCCTGAGTCTGGAAGATCCCCTGGAGGAGGAAACGACAACACACTCCAGTACTCTTGCCTGGAAAATTCCATGGACAGAAGTGCCTGGTGGGTTACAGTCCATGGGGTTGCAAAGAGTCAGACATGATTGAGTGAATGAGCACACACACACACTCATCAGGAAGTATTTTTTAGTTATTTCATGTAATTTTCTGAAGGGAAAAAGCAGTAGTAGCTTTAAAATGTTTCAAATAACAAGTATCAACATGAATATTATTATTGTATTAACTTACATGGTCTGATTGTATATGAGTACATAATTATAAAACAATATCTGATTATTATAACTGCTACTGAAAATCATTCTTTTATTGTGAATATCAGTAAAACTAAAACAAATAAGTGATAAATGAATGTGGAAAATCTGTAATTATTAATGCTTTGGGGATAATCTGGATTTTCAAGGGATGATGCCAACAGGTTAGTTTTTTTCTTTCTTAAATTTCATGCTCTGTGATCATCTTCGATTCTGCATTGTGTATTTATAGCAATCACTGAAGAGTCTGAAAATAACTTCTAACTGTGAAGAAATATTAGGCAAGGACACAGCTTCTGAGAAGTTGGCTGTCTTGGATAATATTAGCATATATCAAGACAAATTTTTGGTTGCTGTCAGGAGACATCAAGTGAACAAATAATGGCCTTATTTTTCACTCAGTTATCGTATCCTCTTTACCATGATCTGAAAGTTTAATTCAGACTCTTGCTGGCTTGATAGCTTTCCTGATAGCTCAGTTGGTAAAGAATCTGCCTACAATGCAGGAGACCCCAGTTCAATTCCTGGGTTGGGAAGATCCCCTGGGGAAGGGAAAGGCTACCCTGTCCAGTATCCTGGCCTGGAGAATTCCATGGACTGTATAGTCCATGGGGTCACAAAGTGTCACAAAGAGTTGGACTGAGTGACTTTCACTTTCACTTGCTGACCTTTCACAATTGTTGGTAATTCTGTGAGTTGACAAGCTGTTTCATTCTCATGTGTACTGGAAATCTCCTTTCTTAGCTTTTCCAGTCCCTCTAACTGCAACGCAAAAGGCCTCTACCACCTCAAAAGGCCTCTACCACTGACACCAATGACTTGGCACTCAAGGATGTGCAAGTCCCTGAAGCAGTCCTCAGGACACAGCAAGATCATCACAGCAGTGGCCTCTGAGTCAGAAACTGAGAGATGAATTTAGCACCATCCTCAGCTGTGTGGTCTGAGACTGTCACCTAACTCATCTCAGATGTTCCATTTAAACTGTCCACATAAACAAAAATAAGTAAAACACTAAAACAGAAAAATAGGATTGTAAGCTTCTTTATAGGTTCTACATCTTATTCCCCTTTCTCATCCCATTATGGATCAGAGCAGATGCATTATTAATTGTTGACTTGTTATTCATTATTTCTATTATATAATGATGAAATCGCTACAAAGACACAATTCTAGATCTTAGAAGATTAAATGCTGTATTTCATTATAGTAAGGCTATAAGGAGAGATAAGAAAGCCTTCCTCAGTGATAAATGCAAAGACAGAGAAGAAAACAACAGAATGGGAAAGACTAGAGATCTCTTCCAGAAAATTAGAGATACCAAGGGAACATTTCATGCAAGGATGGGCTTGATAAAGGACAGAAATGATATGGACCTAACAGAAGCAGAAGATATTAAGAAGAGGTGGCAAGAATACACAGAAGAACTGTACAAAAAGATCTTCATGACCCAGATAATCATGATGGTGTGATCACTCATCTAGAGCCAGATATCCAGGAATGTGAAGTCAAGTGGGCCTTAGAAAACATCACTACGAACAAAGCTAGTGGAGGTGATGGAATTCCAGTTGAGCTATTTCAAATCCTGAAAGATGATGCTGTGAAAGTTTTGCACTCATATGCCAGCTAATTTGGAAAACTCAGCAGTGGCCATAGGACTGGAAAAGGTCAGTTTTCATTCCAACTCCAAAGAAAGGCAATGCCAAAGAATGCTCAAACTACTGCACAATTGCACGCATTTCACATGCTAGTAAAGTAATGTTCAAAATTCTCCAAGCCAGGCTTAAGCAATATGTGAACTGTGAACTTCCAGATGTTCAAGCTGATTTTATAAAAGGCAGAGGAACCGGAGATCAAATTGCCAACATCCACTGGATCATGGAAAAAGCAAGAGAGTTCCAGAAAAACATCTATTTATGCTTTATTGACTATGCCAAAGCCTTTGACTGTGTGGATCACAATAAACTGTGGAAAATTCTGAAAGAGATGGGCATACCAGACCACCTGATCTGCCTCTTTAGACACCTGTATGCAGGTCAGGAAGCAACAGTTAGAACTGGAACAATAGACTGGTTCCAGATAAGAAAAGGAGTACGTCAAGGCTGTATATTGTCACCCTGTTTATTCAACTTCTATGCAGAGTACATCATGAGAAATTCTGGGCTGGAAGAAGCACAAGCTGGAATCAAGATTGCCAGGAAAACTATCAATAACCTCAGATATGCAGATGACACCACCCTTATGGCAGAAAGTGAAGAGGAACTAAAAAACCTCTTAATGAAAGTGATAGAGGAGAGTGAAAAAATTGGCTTAAAGCTCAACATTCAGAAAACAAAAATCATGGCATCTGGTCCCATCACTTCATGGGGAATAGATGGGGAAACAGTGGAAACAGTGTCAGACTTTATTTCTGGGGGCTCCAAAATCACTGCCGATGGTGATTACAGCCATGAAATTAAAAGACGCTTACTCCTTGGAAGGAAAGTTATGACCAACCTAGACAGCATATTCAAAAGCAGAGACATTACTTTGCCAACAAAGGTTCGTCTAGTCAAGGCTATGGTTTTTCCTGTGGTCATGTATGGATGTGAGAGTTGGACTGTGAAGAAAGCTGAGCGCTGAAGAATTGATGCTTTTGAAGTGTGGTGTTGGAGAAGACTCTTGAGAGTCCCTTGGACTGCAAGGAGATCCAACCAGACCATTCTAAAGGAGGTCAGTCCTGGGTGTTCTTTGGAAGGACTGATGCTGAAGCTGAAACTCCAATACTTTGGCCACCTCATGCGAAGAGTTGACTCATTGGAAAAGACTCTGATGCTGGGAGGGACTAGGGGCAGGAGGAGAAGGGGATGAGAGAGGATTAGATGGCTGGATGGCATCACCGACTTGATGGGCATGAGTTTGTGTGAACTCTGGGAGTTGGTGATGGACAGGAAGGCCTGGCATGCTGCAGCTCATGGAGTCACAAAGAGTTCGACATGACTGAGCAACTGAACTGAACTGAACTGAAGGCTATTCAGGGGTCTTTAGTAGGACTGACTAAAATTATGTATTTGTGTTTTTTTTTCTTTATCCCATGCATATGTGTTCAGTAGCTCAGTCATGCCCTACACTTTGCCACCATAATGACTGTGGCCTGCCAGCCTCCTCTGTCCATAGGATTTTCCAGGCAAAAATACTGAAGTGGGTTGCCATTTCCTTCTGCAAGGGATCTTCCTGACCAAGGGATTGCGCCCAGGTCTCCTGCATTGCAGGTGGATTCTTTACCACTGAGCCACCAGGGAAGAACCTTTGATTCCATAAGTTACCCTAATTCTCAAAAAGTATATATGCTTACTAGTAATTGTGCCATATTGACTCCCAAATTTTATTGAATCATGATGCCTTAATTAGCCAATTTGTTATATGTAGTTTTAAATCAAGATGTCTTAAAACTTACTAGCTTAGCAAAGGACACATTTAATATATTATTTACTGAGGGTTTCATGAGGGCTTGGCTGGACTAGTTTTTAGGTCTATGGTATGGATTGAATCACCCAATAGTATGATGCTGGCAACTGATCTCTGCTGGAAAGTCACTGCTGGCTATGCTCACAATCCTGGCATCCTGGCAGGGATAGTTGTAAATGTGAGTCCTCTAGAACTCTATGTTTGTCTATGTAATATTAAGTTTTATTTACATAGCCTCAGCAGTGCAGCAGTTGTGTTTCATAAATAAGGGCTCAGGTAAAAGAGCAGAGTGGCTGATTGTGGTTACTCTATTGATATTTGTCAAAGGTGTCATAGGGTCAAAAGACAGAGAATGCAGACAATCATTAAGATGGAGATCATTCACAGAAATAACCTGTGGCCATTTTTTTAGCACCACATACATTTTTCCAGTAGTCATGGATGGATGTGAGAGTTAGGCTATAAAGAAAGCTGAGTGCTGAAGAATTGATGCTTTGGAACTGTGGTATTGGAGAAGACTCTTGAGAATCCTTTGGACAGCAAGGAGAACCAATCAGTCAATCCTAAAGGAAATCAGTCCTGAATATTCATTGGAAGGACTGATGTTGAGGCTGAATAATTTGGCCACCTGATGTGAAGAACTGACTCATTTGAAAAGGCCCTGATGCTGGGAAAGATTGAAGATAGGAGGAGAAGGTGATGACAGAGGATGAGATGGTTGGATGACATCACCGACTCAATGGACATGAGTTCTAGTAGGCTCCGGGAGTTAGTGATGGACAGGGAAAACTGGTGTGCTGCAGTCTGTGGTGTCACAAAGAGTCAAACATGACTGAGTGACTGAACTGAGCTGAACATATTTCCTGAAGCACTTTTAATTTGACTATTGTGACAAAATTAAGTCAACTTTCCAGTATGGGCTTCCCTGGTGGCACAACTGGTAAATCATCTGCAATGCGGGAGACCTGTGTTCAAGCTCTGGGTTGGCAAGATCCCTTGGAGAAGGGAACAGCTACCCATTCCAGTATTCTGGCCTGCAGAATTCCAAGGACTGTGTATCAGTGGGGTCACAAAGAGTCAGACATGACTAAGTGACCTTTACTTTCACTTTTCAATATCTATTTTTTTCAAGAACTTCTAACGAGGTTTTGCATTTTAACTTTTGAATGTTAGACAATTCAGATCTAATTTTCTTAATGTTTATATTATTTTGACCCTTATAAACATGTAATAACAGCTATTTTAGTTCATCTGCCTAGCAAACCATATGTCCCCTTCTTCTCTTAGGCTCCATGAACAGTGCTCCAACATTTAGCATTGGTCAAAGTGGGTGACACACCTTTAAAACAGTTGGGGTATTTTTAGTCAACAATGTCCAAGTTGCTCTACTCCATGCTAGAACCTAAAAATGAGCTTTCAAATAGTGTGTACATGCATATATGTGTACTTGTGTGTGTCTGTGTGGTTCAGTCACTCAGTTGTGTCCGACTCTTTCTGAGACCATGAACAACAGTACAGCATGTGTCCCTGTCCTTGACTAGCTCCTGGAGTTTGCTCAAACTCATGTCCATTGAGTCAGTGATGCCACCCAACCATCTCATCTTCTATCACCCCCTTCTCCTGCTCTCAATCTTTCCTAGCATCGGGTCTTTTCCAGTGAGTCAGCTCTTCACATCAGATGGCCAAGTATTGGAGTTTCAGCTTCAGCATCAGTCCTTCCAATGAATATTCAGGACTGATTTCCTTTAGGATTGAGTGGTTTGATCTCCTTGCCATCCAAGGGACTTATGAGTCTTCTCCAGCACCACAGTTTGAAAGCATCAATTCTTCAGTGCTCAGCCTTCTTTATGGTCTGTGTATTATGTGCAAACAAATGGCTTCAGGGTTTTTCTTGCTTCATTTTTCTTACTTGTAATCACATGCCTTGCACTTCTAATTTCTCAAATAACCATTTAACCCTGATGGCTAATATGACTCATGTTGTTGTTCAGTTGCTAAGTCCTGTCCAGCTCTTTCCAACCCCATGAACTGAAGCATGACAGGCTTCAGTGTCCTCTACTATCTCCTGCAGTTTGTTCAAGTTCATGTCCTTTGAGTCAATGATGTTCTTCAATCACGTCATCCTCTGCAGCCCTCTTCTCCTTTTGTCTTCAGTTTTTCTCAGCATCAGAATCTTTCTCAATGAGTCAGCCCTTCCCATCAGGTGGCCAGAGTATTGGAGCTTAAGCTTTAACATCAGTCATATGTTGTCATTAGCATATTATCAAATGATGTCATATCTATTACCAAAATTTAATTTAGGATGCTTATATTATCTCTAGGTGCAGACCAAATATCTTACTATTTCCAACTCTTCAATGAAAGATTTGTCTGAATTCTGAACATTCTACACGTTGTTCATACCCGTAACTCAAGGTGACACAACAGTGTACCTATAGTTCCAGTCTCACCTGTGGTATAATCATACATTCAGGAGTTTTGAATGAATGCAATTTTTGATGAAAATGGAAAACAAGTCAAATATTACTTATATATATGCTATGTACCAAGATTTGTGCTAGGAATTTGATATTTAACAGTCACTACAAATCTGTGAATCTTCCTAGTTTGTGCTAGTGGTAAAGAACCTGCCTGACAATGTAGGAGACACAAGAGATGCATGATGGATCCTGGGTTAGAAAATCCACTGGAGGAGGGCATGGCAACCCACTCCACTATTCTTGTCTGGAAAATCTCCATGGACAGAGGAGCCTGGAGGGCGACCATGGGGTCGCACAGAGTCAGACACTACTGTAGTGACTTAGCACGCACTCAGAAAATTGAATTAAAACTGTTCTGTACCATTTTCTAGTTCAATAAACTAACCACAATTATATTAATTCAATTTTCAATCTATGTTTGTTTGTCTTCATGGCCACTTACCTTATTTGGGGGACACAAACGTATAACATTTTTTTGTTGTTGTTGTTATTTTTCGGCTGCAGTACAAACCCAAGCACCAAGGCATTCAAATGACTTAATCATGGAAGAATCAGTATGTGAGAAATAGGTTTTCAGTATTTCAGCTGGCCAAATGCCTTCTTAAAGAATAAGGATTCCTTTGCAGTATAACTGGGGAATTATATTAATGCATGGCCAGCTTTCCAATACAGAAATAGTAGACCAAAAAATCCAAATTTTGACAAATGTATACATAGACAAAACTGGAGAAACATGCATGTAGAGATACGTTCATCCAAGTGATGCAAATCGGAGAGTTTCTGGGGTTTTGAATCGCCTGTTCTTTAGCTGATCTGGGTCAATGAAATTAACAAAAATGTGCACTTGCGCTTGCATCTCCTACTAATTCATCAGTGTTGCTATGTGGAAGAAGCATGGGCTTAGATAAGGCATTGGCACTAATTCTTATGTCTTATATGAAATTTCCATGGAATTTAACAATCTAGTGTTGGATTGTGGTTTGGCAGATTCTAAGTATACTTGCCATGACCTGAGACTTGAGACTCATTGAGAAGAAAACTAACAGAAGCATTAATATCACAATGTCTGAGTTGTTTTCTGCAAATAATATAGAGATATTGTTCAGCACACATGTTCAGTTAGGGAGATAGTAGGTCAGAAAAGTGTGCAAGGAAAGATACCAAGAGAATGGAATGCACACTTAAAATGAACAGTCCTAGCTAGACTTCCTGCTAGGTCAGCATGCGTTGGTTACAGTTGATTTATTATAGGATGACTTCAGGAATTGAGTTTTAATTTCTGGGCCTTGAAGAACCCTGGAAGCAAATATCTCTAAGAGTAGGTGTGAAGAGACATGGTAAAAGAAAAAAAGAAAATGATTCACAACCTGTAATACTGGGACTAAATAATCATGCTACAGTATTTGGCCAAGAGCTTGGGGGGATGTAAGTCCATAAAGACAGCAATGCTTCCTTAATTTTAGCAGACATCACAAAGCACGCTTTTCTCCTTGGCAGTGAGAGGGAAGGGGTAGTAGTTAACCTAGCTAGAGTAAGAGCTGCAGGACTGAGGAAAAAAGTGTATGAAAAAAGGAATCCTCAGCTGTAACTCAGAGAAAGCTTGATTCCAGGAGCAGTAGGGAGTTGCAAGTGACTGGCACGAGAATCAAACTAATCATCTTTCACAGCTTCTGCCATATGTGTCAGGTCACTGTTCTGATTGCCTCCTATCCCATCCCACTGGTGAGAGAGGGATTCGTCACCCCCAGTAGCAAAAGATGTTCTAACACATGCCATTCAACATAGGACAGATGAGAACAGCAGCAGCTTACCATCACATACACTCCCTGCCCAGGTAGCTGGATGCTGCTTACCACGCAGGTCCACAAGGTGTTACAATGAGGTACTCAGCAAACAAGAAGTGTTTAGAGGGGGCAAGCTTGTAATAACAAAAAGATAAGGTGTCCCTGGTTCCAACAGGAAAATGTGGTTTGCTTGTTGGAATAATTTTTAGGTACCATATTATTTTGGTCTTCCAAGTTTCCTGAAGTGACATTTTTCTAACCTTTATTTGCTGTTGATTAACACAAGCTATCATCTTACACTCAGCTCTGTGAGTTTTCTTGGACACGTGCCACATGTTTCCAAAGCCAATATTGCATGTTTTGTTTTCATAGGAAATAAATACCCACTTTTAATAGTGTCCTATTATTCAGCCATGTCTGCTGTAAAGCAAACCCACTCAGTGCTCAAAATACAGCATGTGTTTAACCTTCAGTCATGGGCTGTGGATTCCTTGGCTAGCCTAGATTTCGGGCTCTGAGCTCCTAGTTCTGGGACGTGATTCAAGTGTGCTCCACAGAGCCTTCACCCTCCCTGAACAAGCAATTAGTTACATAATAGTATCAAGTGCTTCCCCGGTGGCTCAGTAATAAAGAATCTGCCTGTACTATAGGACACCTGGGTTCAGTCCCTGGGTCAGGAAGATTTCCTGGGGAAGGACATGGCAACTCACTCCAGTATTCTTGCCTGGAGAATCCCATGGACAGAGGAGCCAGGTGAGCTACAGTCCATATTGTAAAAGAGTCAAACATGTCTTTACTGACAAAAATGTCTTTATTGTCAAAAATGTCTTTATTGACATTTAAAGAGTCAAACATGACTGAGTGACTGAGCACACACAGAAACACACACATGTGCTTCTAGTAGAGAATGACAAGAATGCAAAAGGGCAAGTGGAAACCCAGGATGCCTCCTGAAGGCTTCCCTGGGAGCTGCCATGCTGTCACTTCTTACAGTCTATTGGTCAAATAGGCCACAAGGACAATGACTTCATCAATGGAACAGAACTACACAGTTCACCTCTAAGTGGGAAGGATTGTAAAGTCACATGGACAAAGGGGACATATTTACTTCCAGTGCAGGAAAGGCATAGGGAATGAAAATAAGAGATTCAATATGCCACATAGTTCAGGGTATGAGAATTTAGAATTTTTAGAGAAGAACTGGGTTAGTGTAACACAGAGTAATATGTGCATGCCTGAGGGCATGTAGGAAATTGGATTTCAGTACTAAAAAGAATTGCAAGAAAAACAAAGGATGACAGCCTCATAAAGCATATATATAAAATTCTCATGAAGTGGACTTTAAATTGAGCAAACCAGTTATCTCCAATAAAAACATGAACAGCAGTTTTTGTCTATATTCTGCTTTTCAGTATCTTTTTATGTAAATAGGCTCTATTGCCAATATGTCTTCACCAGGATTTGGGGATGCTCAAGATGCAATGGCACCCTACTCCAGTACTCTTGCCTGGAAAATCCCATGGGCGGAGGAGCCTGGAAGGCTGCAGTCCATGGGGTCGCTACAAGTCGGACACGACTAAGCGACTTCACTTTCACTTTTCACTTTCATGCATTGGAGAAGGAAATGGCAACCCACTCCAGTGTTCTTGCCTGGAGAATCCCAGGGACGGGGAAGCCTGGTGGGCTGCCATCTCTGGGGTTGCACAGAGTCGGACACGACTGAAGGGACTTAGCAGCAAGATCATTCTGGAGCAAAGTTTTTCAGCCTCACCAACCGCTGACATTTTAATCCTCATGATTCTTTGTTGTGTGTATGTGTAGGGGGATGGCTGTGCATTATTGGGTATTTAGCAGCGTTTCTGGCCTCTACCCACTAGATGCTAGATATGACAATAAAATATATCTCTAGTTATTGTCTACTGTTTCTTAGGGGGTAAACAAGATGATCTAATATAAAAATATAATATATGTATAAATATAAAATATATTGATGTACTCATATATTTATATACCTCAGAAAAGTATATATATACACACATCATATGTATATACTTATGTATGCACATAATTCTTATACGGTTAAAGGTGCATCTACATATATTGACCCCTAAGGTACATATATATAAATAAAAACATTTATGTATATATGATGTACTAAAATATCATTGTTGGTGTTGGTTTTAGCAATAGTAGTAACGTTGCTTTTGCTGTTATTTAGGAATTACTAAGAATCAGAAGAAGATGATGATAAATAGAAGGTAATACTTGTTTTAGAAAAGAAAATTAATCAAATATTATAAGCTTGATATTGCATAATTCTGAATAATGAAATTGGAGTTTTAAAATATATTTCTAAAGTAGGGAACAATAGGATTATTTAACAATGGAATATCTAAAGAAGTCATTAAAATCTTTTCTGTCTATAATTCATAATATAGCCATCAAAATAGAAAAATATAGTTTGATAATAGATAACTATTACTAATTGAATATAATGGATGTTCAATATAAATGACCAATAAATAACTCATTACTATGAAGTGGAGACTTCATATTACCAGCTTTGAAATATATGAATACTTATAGAGTAATTATTTAATGGGCACACTGAAGGTAAATTTATGAGCAACAGCACGTGCATGCCTGCTAAGTCACTTCAGTCTTGTCCCACTCTTTGTGACCCTATGGACTGTAGCCCACCAGGCTCCTCTGTCCATGGGATTCTCCAGGCAAGAATACTGGAGTGGATTACCATGCCCTCCTCCAGGGGATCTTCCTGTCCCAGGGCAATCCCAGTCTCTTATGTCTCCTGCATTGGCACATGGGTTCTTTATGACTAGCTCCACCTGAAAGCCTGAGAAACAGCACAGGGACTACAAAATGAATTTTAAAATCCATATATGATAGGCTGATTTGAGAGATTGTGAATTGAAATTAAAAATATACCTTGAGCAATCGATATAAGCTAGAAACTTTCAAATACTAAATGGTGTGATAAATACTATATTCAACAGGTTTTTGGATATGTCTGTTCTAGTCAGCATTGTCCAGACCAACCGAACAAACATTCCTTACAACAAAAAGAGATCTATTACAGTAAATTGGTTCACACAGTTATTGAGACCTAAAACTCATAAGATGTGTACTCAGCAAGTTAGAGACCCAGGAGGGCTGAAGGTGTAGTTCCAGTGAGCATTGAAAGGCTGAGAATCAGAAGAGGAGGAAGCTCCAGTACAAAGGCTGTCAGGCTCAATATCAAAGTGAGAGTGAAAGTGAAAGTTGCTCAGTCATGTCCAACTCTTTGCAACCCCATGGACTATACAGTCTGCGGAATTTTCCAGGCCAGAATACTGGGGTGGGTAGCCTTTCTCTTCTCCAGGGGATCTTCCCAACCCAGGGGTCAAATCCACATCTCCCGCATTGCAGGCAGATTTTTACCATCTGAGTCACAAGCGAAACCCAAGAATACTGGGGTGGGTAGCCTATCCTTTCTCCTGGGGATCTTTCCCACCCAGGATTTGAACCAGTGTCTCTTGCATTGCAAGAGGATTCTTTACCAACTGAGCTAATATGAGCCAATGTTTGAGCTCGAGTCCAGAGGCAGGTAATTTTATTCAGAGGAGGATCAGTCTTTTTGTTCTATTCAGGACTTAAAAGGATTGAAGGTGGCCCACCTACAGTAGGAGGAACAATCAGCTTTGCTTTACTGATTTAAATGTTAAATCATCTGAAAAACAACGTCCTTAAAGAAACACCATAATATATTTGGCCCAATATCTGGACACCCTGTAGCTCAGTCCAGTTGGCAAAGAAAATTAGGCGTCATGATTTACGGTTTTTCATGCATTTGTGTTTATTATTTCCAGGGCCAAAGAAAACACAATAATCAAAACCCATTTCATGTAGCATCCACTAAGCTTCATTCAGAGACTTAAAATAGTATTTTTTAATTAACCTGCAGATATTCTCAAAAAAGGAAACTCTATTACTGTAATGTGAGGATTAAACTCATGTCCATGATCAAACCCACAGAGTTTGATGTGATTTTGGCTCCATATTTTCTTTTCTTCATTGTTCCCACATAATATATTTTATGAAATCAGTAGTGTGTCTCTATTATTTCTGTTTCTTCTTTTCCTTCTGCTTATTTTTCATAATTTCAAAAAATTTAAATAAGCATTGTATCTAAAGAAATGACAATTTCCATTTTAAATAAATCTCTTTCCATTAACACTATGCTGTATTCTAGAGCAGGCTTCTCTGTAACTCTTTTTCACTTTATAATTTGCTACAATATTACCTACAAAGACTGCAAGATAATGGACCATTATTAAAATTACCCAATTAAATTACTAATGCGTTTATAAATCCTTATTAATACTTTTGATACAACCCTCTTTATCATTAAAAAGTCTTACTATATAATGTGACTCAAATATAATACCTTAGCTCAGGGACTTGCCTGGTGGTCTAGCCATTAAAAATCTGCCTTCCAGTGCAAGGGATGGAGGTTAGATCCCTGGTCAGGGAACTAAGATCCCACATGCCACAGGATAACTAAACCTGTCTGCTTCAACTAGAGAAAGTCCACAAAATGTAACAGCAACAAAAGCCTGCACACACTGCAATGAAGACCTAGTTAAGCCAAAATAAAAACAAACAAACAAAAATAGTAACAACAACAACAAACCCCAACAATTTAAGTTGTTTGTTTGTTTGTTTTTAAGGAAAAATATCTCAGGTCAGGTATGGCACTGCTCTGTTGTTCAGTCGCTCAGCCACGTCCCACTCTTTGTGACCCCATGGACGGCAGCGCACCAGGCTTCCCTGTCCTTCACCACCTCCCTGAGTTTGCTCAAATGCGTGTCCATCGAGGCAGTGACGCCATCCAACCATCTCTTCCTCTGTTGTCCCTTTCTCCTCCTGTCTTCCATTTTTCCCAGCATCAGGGTCTTTTCCAATGAGTTGACTGTTCGCATCAAGTGGCCAAAGTATTGGAGCTTCAGCTTCAGCATCAGTCCTTCCGATGAATATTCAGGACTGATTTCTTTTAGGGCTGAGAGGTTTGATCTCCTTGCAGTCCAAGGGACTCTCAAGAGTATTCTCCAACACCACAGATCAAAAACATCAATTACTTGTTGGTCAGCTTTCTTTATGGTTCAACTCTCACATCCATAATGGATATTAGTTTTTAAGAATATTATTATAAATGTTGTGTTTATGCCTTAATGTTTTTCTTTTGTTTTCCTTCTTTATTTTGTTTGACTTCTACATGGAAGAAAAAATTCCTGTAAGATTTAGTGGACAAAAGCAGTCCCTTTATTAATTTGCTTCACCTCAGACTTAGTGCTTAATTCTTAACATATTTTTTGAATAATTTTTCTTAGTCCCCTTCTATAGGGGATCTTCCTGATCTAGGGGTTAAACCTTGGTCTCTAGGATTGCAGACAGATTCTTTACTGTCTGAGCCACTAGGGAAGCCCTCGAAGAATTTAATACTTTTATATTTCAAAATAATAATAATATTCTCTTCACTTTTGCCAGATATAATGTAAAAATTCAAAATATTCTATTCTGCTGTTAAAAAATGTCTTCTTGGTTTATATGCAAGTTATGCTAATAGGATTCTTCATATATTCATATGAAGAATGTACAGATATTGTATGCTGCTGCTGTTAAGTCGCTTCAGTCGTGTCTGACTGTGCGTGACCCAATGGACGGCAGCCCACCAGGCTCCCACCTCCCTAGGATTCTCCAGGCAAGAACACTGGAGTGGGCTGCCATTTCCTTCTCCAATGCATGAAAGTGGAAAGTGAAAGTGAAGTCGCTCAGTCATATCCAACTCTTTGCGACCCCATGGACTGCAGCCTACCAGGCTCCTCCATCCATGGGATTTTCCAGGCAAGAGTACTGGAGTGGGGTGCCATACAGATATTGTATACTAAGACAGATATATATATATATATATATATATATATATATATATATATATGCATACTCAATCATTCACTTCAGTCATGCCTAACTGAGTCACTGAGTGAGTTTCCATGACCTCCTTCAGGGGATCTTCCTGATCCAGGGATCTAAACTGGGTCTAAACTTCCCTGGATCTAAACTTCCTAACCCAGGGATCTTATGTGTCCTGCATTGGCAGGCAAGTTCTTTACCACTAGCACCACCTAGGAAGACCATACAAATACATACCTGCAATAATACTTCCAGTATCAAAGCAATGCATGAGAAAGGGATTTAGTTCTATGCAACACAAAATAGTTCCTTAAAATTGGAAGAAAATATTTCTGTATATATTTTTCTAGAAAGCACTATTTCACTGCTTACTAAAATTTTCATTCCCCCCTACTTATGTAATTCTTTAATCATTGAGATCCCATGCACACCTATAGCATTATGTATTATACAAAGAAAAATATATAAATGGAAGAATCTGACCTGTTATCAATCTAAAACATCAAATATATGTTAATTGTTATAAGTTGCAACATGTTTTAGCAAAGAAGCTTCTTTAATGTTGCTTCACCTTATATTTGGTATTAGAACATAAGGCAATCAAGATGAAATATTTTAAGATATCGGCTAAATGTTTCTATCTTTAAGGTCCTTTTTGATGATCTTAACTACGTCTGATTCTTATGTGTGTGTGGGTGCTAAATCACTTCAGTCATGTCTTACTCTTTGCAACCCCATGGACTATAACCCCTCAGTCTCCTCTGTTCATGGAATTCTCTAGGCAAGAATACTGGAGTGGGTAGCCATTCCCTTCTCCAGGGGACATTCCTGACCCAGGAATTAAACCCAAGTCTATTGCACTGTAGGCAGATTCTTTGCCATTGGAGCTACCAGGGAAGTCTGTGTGTGATTCTCAGTCACATGCAATCTAGGGATGAATTCATGGAAGACGTTATTCATTTTTATTACTCTTCTTAGTTTCCAGGATTTCTTCTGATGATTAGTTTTTATCTCTGCTTAGATCATCCATCTGTGCTTTCATGTTTTCTATTTTTTATTTAGGGTCCTGTACATATTAATCATTGTTATTTTCAACACTATATCTGATAATTCCAAAATCTTTGTCATGGATAATTTTGGTTTTGATAATAGCTTTGTGTCTTCTTTGAGATAGGAATGAAACTGAACTTTCCCACCAATCCCAAAGAAAGGCAATGCCAAAGAATGTTCAAACCACAGCACAGTTGCGCTCATCTCACACGCTAGCAAAGTAATTCTCAAAGTTCTTCAAGCCAGCCTTCAATAGTATGTGAACCGAGAAGTTCCAGATGTTCAAGCTGGGTTTAGAAAAGGCAGAAGAACCAGAGATCAAATTGCCAACATTCACTGGATCATGGGAAAAGCAATAGAGTTCCAGAAAAACATATACTTCTGCTTTATTGACTATGCCAAAGCTTTTGACTGTGTGGATTATAGTCAGTTCAGTCCAGTCACTCAGTTATGTCCAATTCTTTGCAACCCCATGGACTGCAGCATGCCAGGCTTCCATGTCCATCGCCAAATCCCAGAGCTTGCTCAAAACTCATGTCCATCGAATAGGTGAGGCCATCCAACCCTCTCATCCTATGGAAAATTCTTAAAGAGGTGGAAATACCAGACCATCTTACCTGCCTCCTGAGAAATTTGTATGCAGGTCAAGAAGCAACAGTTAGAACTGGACATGGAACAACAAGCTTGTTCCAAATTGGGAAAGGAGTATGTCAAGGCTGTATATTGTCACCCTGCTTATTTAACTTACATGCAGAGTACATCAAGTAAAATGCTAGGCTGGATGAAGCACGAGCTGGTATCAAAATTGCAGGAAGAAATATCAATAATTTCAGATATGCAGATGACACAATCCTTATGGCAGAAAGTGAAGAGGAATTAAAGAGCCTCTTAATGAATGTGAAAGAGGAGAGTGAAAAAACTGGCTTAAAATTCAACATTCAAAAAACAAAGATCATGGCATCACTCCAGTTGCCAGCATCTGAAATTAAGCAAAATTTCTTTTCCACCAACCTGCCCTGCTCATTGGCTTTTAAAAGGTGGTTTGCAAGATCCCACACCTTTAAGAAACACCTATATGCACATCAGTTCCGTTCAGTCGCTCTGTTGTGTCTGACTCTTTGTGACCCAGTGGACTGCAGCATACTGACCAGGTTTCCTTGTCAATCACCAACTCCTAGAGCTTGCTCAAACACGTGTCCATCGAGTCAGTATTGCCATCCAACCATCTCATCCTTTATCCCCTTCTCCTCCTGCCTTTAGTCTTTCCCAGCATCAGCATCTTTTCCAGTGAATCAGTTCTTCACATCAGGTGGCCGAGGTACTGGTATTTCAGCTTCAGCATCAGTTCTTCCAAAGAATATTCAGAACTTATTTCCTTTAGGATGGACTGGTTTGATCTTCTTGCAGTCCAAGGGACTCTCAAAAGTCCTCCCCAACACCATAGTTAAAAAGCATAAATTTTTCAGGACTCAGTTTTCTTTATACACCAACTCTCACATTCATACATGTCTATTGGAAAAACCACAGCTTTGACTAGGTGGACACTTGTCGGCAAAGTAACATTTCTCATTTTTAATATGCTGTCTAGATGGGGAAACAGTGGAAACAGTGTCAGACTTTATTTTTTGGGGCTCCAAAATCACTGCAGATGGTGACTGCAGCCATGAAATTAAAAGACACTTACTCCTTGGAAGGAAAGCTGTGACCAACCTAGATAGCATATTCAAAAGCAGAGACATTACTTTGCCAACAAAGGGTCTGTCTGGTCAAGGCTATGGTTTATCCAATGGTCATGTATGGATGTGAGAGTTGGACTGTGAAGAGGGCTGAGCACTGAAGAATTGATGCTTTTAAACTGTGGTGTTGGAAAAGACTCTTGAGAGTCCCTTGGACTGCAAGGAGATCCAACCAGTCCATTCTGAAGGACATCAGCCCTGGGATTTCTTTGGAAGGAATGATGCTAAAGCTGAAACTCCAGGACTTTGGCTACTTCATGTGAAGAGCTGACTCATTGGAAAAAACTTTGATGCTAGGAGGGATTGGGGGCAGGAGGAGAAGGGGACGACAGAGGGTGAGATGGCTGGATAGCATCACTGACTCACTGGACGTGAGTCTGAGTGAACTCTGGAAGTTGGTGATGGACAGGGAGGCCTGGCGTGCTGCGATTCATGGGGTCACAAAGAGTCAGACATGATGGAGCGACTGAACAGAACTGAATGGAACTAGATTAGCTACAGATTTTCTTCCAAAGAGCAAGTGTCTTTTAATTTCATGGCTGCAGTCACCATCTGCAGTGATTTTCAGTTCAGTTCAGTTCATTTCAGTCGCTCAGTTGTGTCCGACTCTTTGCCACCCCATGAACCACAGCACGCCAGGCCTCCCTGTCCGTCACCAACTCCTGGATTCCACCAAAACTCATGTCCATTGAGTAGGTGATGCCATCCAATCATCTCATCCTCTGTCCTCCCCTTCTCCTTCTGCCTTCAATCTTTCCCAGCATCAGAGTCTTTTCCAATGAGTCAACTCTTTGCATCAGGTGGACAAGTATTAGAGTTTCAGCTCCAACATCAGTCCTTCCAGTGAACACCCAGGACTGATCTCCTTTAGGATAGACTGGTTGGATCTCTTTGCAGTCCAAGGGACTCTCAAGAGTCTTCTCCAAGACCACAGTTCAAAAGCATCAATTCTTTGGTGCTCAGCTTTCTTTTTTTTTTTTAATTTTATTTTATTTTTAAACTTTACATAATTGTATTAGTTTTGCCAAATATCAAAATGAATCTGCCACAGGTATACATGTATTCCCCATCCTGAACCCTCCTCCCTCCTCCCTCCCCATACCATCCCTCTGGGTCGTCCCAGTGCACTAGCCCCAAGCATCCAGTATCGTGTATCGAACCTGGACTGGCAACTCATTTCTTACATGATATTTTACATGATTCAATGTCATTCTCCCAAATCTTCCCACCCTCTCCCTCTCCCACAGAGTCCATAAGACTGTTGTATACATCAGTGTCTCTTTTGCTGTCTCGTACACAGGGTTATTGTTACCATCTTTCTAAATTCCATATATATGCGTTAGTATACTATATTTATGTTTTTCCTTCTGGCTTACTTCACTCTGTATAATAGGCTCCAGTTTCATCCACCTCATTAGAACTGATTCAAATGTATTATTTTTAATGGCTGAGTAATACTCCATTGTGTATATGTACCACAGCTTTCTTATCCATTCATCTGCTGATGGACATCTAGGTTGCTTCCATGTCCTGGCTATTATAGATCAATGGAATAAAATAGAAAGCCCAGAGATAAATCCACGCACATATGGACACCTTATCTTTGACAAAGGAGGCAAGAATATACAATGGATTAAAGACAATCTCTTTAACAAGTGGTGCTGGGAAATCTGGTCAACCACTTGTAAAAGACTGAAACTAGACCACTTTCTAACACCATACACAAAAATAAACTCAAAATGGATTAAAGATCTAAACGTAAGACCAGAAACTATAAAACTCCTAGAGGAGAACATAGGCAAAACACTCTCTGACATACATCACAGCAGGATCCTCTATGACCCACCTCCCAGAATATTGGAAATAAAATCAAAAATAAACAAATGGGACCTAATTAACCTTAAAAGCTTCTGCACATCAAAGGAAACTATTAGCAAGGTGAAAAGACAGCCTTCAGAATGGGAGAAAATAATAGCAAATGAAGCAACTGACAAACAACTAATCTCAAAAATATACAAGCAACTCCTACAGCTCAACTTCAGAAAAATAAATGACCCAATCAAAAAATGGGCCAAAGAACTAAATAGACATTTCTCCAAAGAAGACATACAGATGGCTAACAAACACATGAAAAGATGCTCAACACCACTCATTATCAGCTTTCTTTATAGTCCAATTCTCAGATCCATACATGACCACTGGAAAAACCGTAGCCTTTTCTAGATGGGCCTTTGTTGACAAAGTAATGTCTCTGCTTTTTAATATATTGGTTAGGTTGGTCATAACTTTCCTACCAAGGAGTAAGTGTCTTTTAATTTCATGGCTGAAATCACCATCTGCAGTGATTTTGGAGCCCAGAAAAATAAAGTCAGCCACTGTTTCCACTGTTTCTCCATATATTTGCCATGAAGTGATGGGACCAGATGCCATGATCTTAGTTTTCTGAATGTTGAGCTTTAAGCCAACTTTTCCACTCTCCTCTTTCACTTTCATCAAGAGGCTCTTAGTCCTTCTTTATTTTCTGCCCTAAGGGTGGTGTCCTGAGGTTATTGATATTTCTCCCGGCAATCTTGATTCCAGCTTGTGCTTCTTCCAGCACAGTGTTTCTCATCATATACTCTCCATATAAGTTAAATAAGCAGGGTGACAATATACAGCCTTGACATACTCCTTTTCCTATTTGGAACCAGTCTGTTGTTCCATGTCCAGTTCTAACTGTTGCTTCCCGACCTGCATACAGATTTCTCAAGAGGCAGGTCAGGTGGTCTGGTATTCCCATCTCTTTCAGAATTTTCCACAGTTTATTGTGATCCAGACAGTCAAAGGGTTTGGTATAGTCAATAAAGCAGAAACAGATGTTTTTCTGGAACTCTCTTGCTTTTTCCATGATTCAGCAGATGTTGGCAATTTGATCTCTGGTTCCTCTGCCTTTTCTGAAACCAACTTGAACATCTGGAAGTTCACGGTTCACATATTGCTGAAGCCTGGCTTGGAGAATTTTGAGCATTACTTTACTAGCGTGTGAGATGAGTGCAGTGATTTCGGATCTCCTCCAAAATAAAGTATCTCATTGTTTCCATTGTTTCTCCGTCTATTTGCCATGAAGTGATGGGACTGGATGCCATGATCTTCATTTTTTGAATGTTGAGTTTTAAACCGACGTTTTCTCTCTCCTCTTTCACTTTCACCAAGAGGCTCTTTAGTTCCTCTTCATTTTCTGTCATACGGGAGGTGTCATCTGCATATCTGAAGATATTGATATACCACGTAGTTGTGTAATAATCTTACATTCCTTGTTCATGACACAAAAATATTTTCTCCTAATGGTGTTTATGTTGAAATAATCATTCTAGAAAAGTGCTCATTATAATGTAGTTACAATACATTGAATATATGCAAACTAAATCATCCAGCTTTGCTTTAGTTCTTAAAATGGACATTCCATAATACTGGTCTTAATACACTGATTGTGCCATTGGATGTTCTTCCTTTTTATCTAGAAACGATTTGTTGCTTCATAAATATATAAGCTGTTGCTAAGTCACTTCAGTAGTGTCTGACTCTGTGCAACCCCATAGACGGCAGCCCACCAGGCTCCCCCATCCCTGGGATTCTCCAGGCAAGAACACTGGAGTGGGTTGCCATTTCCCTCTCCAATGGATGAAAGTGAAAAGTGAAAGTGAAGTCGTTCATTCGTGTCCGACTCTTAGCGACCCCATGGACTGCAGCCTACCAGGCTCCTCCGCCATGGGATTTTCCAGGCAAGAGTACGGGAGTGGAGTGCCACTGCCTTCTCCGGAAATATATAAGCTAGCATCGTTATATTCTATGCACAGAATTCTATTTTTTCCTTCATGTTTTCTATTATCCAGCTTCTTGTATTCCTTTGTTCATGGAATACTTTTTAATGTGCTGCTTCATTTATGTTCATTTCCATCTTGATAGACTGAGGCCTTCTGCCAATCATTTCATGGCAGTCTCAAAATTAGCATTAGCAATTTAGATACAGTATGAATAAAGAGCATCCAACTGCAAAGAATCACAACAAAGGCAGAGAATGAAAATGCTAACTGTGGGCACTAATGCAGCACAAATTTTATATTTTACTCAGGGGTGAGTGTTATGCCTGGCATAAACAGCAAACGGGGGTATGAGCAGTTTATTTCTGAAATTTTACAATAGGTTTATAAAATAAAAAAGTACAGCTCAATGGGAGATACACTATATAAACATTGAACTTATAAAATGATACTCAAAAAGTTGGCAATTTTTACTCCCAAATATTGCAAAGGATAGTCCTATTAGATGGTCCCAAGTTGATGGAATATGACATAAGGTAACTTTTGTTGTTACATAATCAAGATTGAGTCATAAAGATGTCATATAACAAATAAATATAAGAACTTTCATATTCCAGAATTTCAAAATTCATTAGCTGAAAGTTTGTAAAATTTTTCGTTTATAAAATCTACTAATATAGAAGACACCATTATTTAAAATGTTATGGTTGAGTAAAACAAAGTTTCCAAGTATGTGTTACCGCTAAAGCTAGTTCTGTTTAAAGTAAACTAGTATTGTATTATTTCCTATGCTGAAACTTAGGAAAATAATCCATTTTAATAGATTCCTATACCTGATCAAAAATGAAATCAAGAAAACAGTATAAATAAAGTATACTTTATACTTTAAAATATATATGGGATAAATATATGGGGAAAATATAATTTCTCCAATGAGTTGGAATAGTACTTAAAATGATAAGCTAATCAATGGATTTGTGTATGTGTGTGTATGTTTATGTGTGTGCATGTGGTGATATATTTTTCTGTTCTTTACAAGGAAAATGTAGCTACATAAAGATGTCTATTTTCTTTTTATTCCTTTTTATTTTCAAAATTTTACTCGAGCTTTAAAGGATCTCGAGTTTTTACAAATAAAATGTACTAAACTACATAGAAAGTTTTAAAAGTAATGTTAAAAATTTACACAGTATGAATACATTTTTACCCCAAATGTAGTAATCAGCACATTTGCAAGCCATTTATTTCTGAAATCAACATATAAAGCAACTAGCACTATTTCAAGTGAGTGCAGAATGTATGGATCTTTATTTAACATTGGATTGTAATCTTCCTGTTGAGAGAGTCATTAAATCCTGGCAATGGGAATTTCACCATGGCCTTGAAAATGGCTTACCCACAACCTGCCACCTTTATTATTCCTGACAACATGGACTTTTGTCAGCAATATTCCCTTCTCTATACTGAAGAATACAGAAACAACAGAATGAGACAATTAATGCTTATCCTTTTACAAAAACTTCTATTTAAATCTTTACTTATTGAAAATAATGGACTCAGGTTTCCCTCATTCAGGGAAAAGTGAAAGTAAGGGTTATCTTTCTACCTACATAGTGATTTTTCTTTTTTGTTTAAATTTGTGCATTATACGGGCTTCCCAGGCAGCTCTAGTGGTAAAAAACCCGACCGCCAATGCAGGAGACATAAAAGATGCAGGTTCAGTCCCTGGGTGGGGAAGATCCCCTGGAGGAGGGCATGACAACCCACTCCAGTATTCTTATCTGGAGAATCCCATGGACAGAAGAGCCTGGTGGGCTACAGTCCATGCATCTCAAAGAGTTAGACACAACTGAAGCGACTTAGCACCACGTGACTTTATAGCTTATATTAATGTAATTTTTGGAGAAGGCACTGGCGACCCACTCTAGTACTCTTGCCTGGAAAATCCCATGGGCGGAGGAGCCTAGTAGGCTGCAGTCCATGCGGTTGCTAAGGGTCGGACATGACTGAGCGACTTCACTTTCACTTTTCACTTTCATGCATTGGAGAAGGAAATGGCAACCCACACCAGTGTTCTTGCCTGGAGAATCCCAGGGACGGGAGCCTGGTGGGCTGCCGTATATGGGGTCGCACAGAGTCAGACACGACTGAAGCAACTTAGCAGCAGCAGCAGCAATGTAATTCTAAAAGCTAGACTGAAATAATATTCACAATTAGAAGAATAAAATATATGAATCTTTTTCTAAAGGGGCATGCTGGTTTTGTGGGGCCTGAATTCTTGTTTTGGGAGTCCTCCTTTAAGAAAAGAATACAAAATATTTCACTTTGGCAAATTTTACAAATTTTGTGCTGATTGAACACTTCCAAGATAACTTCTGTTTGTTTAGTAACTAAGCTGTGTCCACCTCTTTTGCATCCCCATGGACTGTAGCCCTCCAGGCTCTTTCTCTGTCCATGGAAACTCCTGGATAAGAACACTGGAGAAGGTTATTTCCTTCTCCAAGGATAATTCCAAGATAACTTTAAGGCTTTGGAATAAGTCATATGTGTAAAGAGTACTTGTCTTTAGGATTTATTAGCTTCATACCAAGTCTATCTCTGAATTCTTTGTACAAATGGACCTGTAATAAGAACATAGTTTGTAGTGGGTTGTATTAGAACATGAGAGGAAGATTCATATTTAAGTGATTTATTGAGGAAGAAAGGATGGAAAACACACAGGACAGATCAGGGGACTAACAAGCAAGAATGCAGTCTTGGCCAGAGACCAGCCCAATCCCAAAGGTAACACACAGAACTGGTCTCATCTCAAGGTCAGGGAACACGCTTCGTTCCCCAGATCAGTCATTCCTGTCTATGAGCTGCTGGAGGGGAAAAAACCATATTCCCTCTGTGAAGACTTCTGTTCTTATAGGCAAGTCTCCAGAAAAATGGAAGTTCTGAGCTGTTTACAGCCAACATTCACAGCAGCTAGGGGATGAACCTGGCAAGACACAAATAGCACCTACCAGAGGACATCTTTGTATTTAAAAATATTTCAAAGCACCTTTCAATACTAAGTGAACTTTTAGTATTGATATACTAATATGATATAATGATCCAATGATATAATAATAATTTTGGTGCCATGTACTCAACTCTTTGTGACCCTATAGACTATAGCCTGCCAGTCTCCTCTGTCCATGGAATTTTCCAGAATACTGAACTGGATTACCATTTCCTCCTCTGGGGGACCTTTCCAACCCACAGATTGAACCTGTATCTCCTGTGTCTCCTGAATTTCAGGCAAATTCTTTACCCTCTGAGCCATCAGGTAAGCCCAATAATTATTACTGAACTAGTATTAACTGAGGGGACTTCCCTGGTGGCTTAGAAGGTAAATTGTCTACCTGCAATGCAGGAGACCTGGGTTCAATATCTGGATTGGGAAGATCCTCTGGAGAAGGAAATGGCAATCCACTCCTGTATTCTTACCTAGAAAATTCCAGTGACAGAGGAGCCTGGTAGGTTACAGTCCATGGGGTTGCAGAGTTGGACATGACTGAGGAACTAACACACACAACACTTTAATAAGTGATAGTTCTAGAAAGCATCAGGCATCTATCTTGTTATTTTTGCCAACATTCACTTAACTTGCACAAAACTGTGCAAGTTGGGTATTCCATAACCTTCTAGGAAGTCATTCAGATCTCAAACATTGAAAATAAATTATTTGTTTTAACATTTTCTCCAAAGACAGACATACAGTAACTTGAGACAACAGCATCTTTTTCCAGCTGGATCAGAGCTGCCATCTAGGCTAGCAGTAAGCCTGATCATTTATAATTATGATGTCTCTTCGGGTACTGGATATAATTATTATCTGGTAACCAACAATGTTATAGAGATCATGCTGGTGTTCTATCACAGGAGTTTATCACAGGGTAAGCTTTCTTCCATTTTAAGATAAAGTCAAGTCTATCAGAATATAGTATTAAAGTTCAATTGCTATGCAACGAAGTACCTCAAACTTAGCATCTTAAAACACCTCCAGGTTTTTGGGTCAGAGGTATTGGCTGGACTCAACTGAATGTTCTTGAGGTCACACACACTTAAGCTGTATATTCCTATATATAGGAATTGCAACACTAATCAAATTTTATGTGATACACACACATTCAACATTTAATCAACAACAATTGTAGTTTTTCCACTAACTTAATTATAGTTTGTCCAGGCACTGTTTTAAAATTTGGACATATAAGTGCAAATATATAGAGAATTAGAGGTATAAGTAGATATAGAGTTAGATAAACAAGTAGATATAAAGACAAGGTATGATATATCTATTATATATATATATATATATATATATGTATGTATGTTTTATTACTAAACTGCCCTCATGAACTTATTCTTCAGTCCTCTTCCTCTTACAGGCTTTTCATGATTAGTAAATGGAATTATATGACTAAATGTATCAGAGTCATTTCAACTAATCTTTTCCCCTTCTGTCTGTCTGCAAAACTTCCTGGCAGTAAGATAGTTTCAAAATATACTCAGACTTCAGCCCCTTCTAATCACTTGAATTGTTACCAGGTCAATGTAACCATCATTCCTCATTTGACAAATTGAAATAACTTTATCTTCCTGTTTCAACCCCCACCCACACCTCAACCACAGTCTACTGTCTACACAGCAGCCAGAATACTCCTGTAAACATGAAGACACATCAGGTCTGTCCACTCAAAATGCTGCAATGGTTTTCCACCTGATTGTACTGAGTTAAATCATCCTCCATTTAACAATCTTTGACCATCCCCATTATACCCTCTCTGTCCCCACCACTCTCTCATCTAGCTCTGACCATCATAGCCTCTTCATGTCTTTCCTCTGACATGCTAAGCAATGCTTTTCCTTCAGGACTTTTGTACCTGCACATCCCTTATCTGGCGCACTCTTCCCCAGATATACATATCTAATGATTATCTTTTTAAAATCTTTGCTAAAATATACCTTCACAATTAGACCAACCAGTCCAGGATATTTGAATTTGAAATTGCACTCCCATCCTGAAGCCATTTTTATTGTCCTTTTTGTCTCACCATAGCATTTATTGTCATGTAACATAGTATGCATGCACACTTAGTCACTCAATCGTGTCTGACTCTGCAATCCTGTGGACTATAGCCCATCAGCCTTCTCTGTCCATGGAATTCTCCAGGCAAGATTATTGGAGTGGGTTGCCTTTTCCTTCTCCACTAACATAGGATATAGTTTTATCATTTGGAACTTATCACCTGTCTTTAACTTTAGAATGAGAATAGTTACATGAGAATAAGGGATATTGGCTTTTTAAAATTCAGAGCAGTTGATACAGCACTTTGAAAAATGACCTTTCTCAATCTAGTTATATTAAAAAATATGTAATTGATTTGTTGATCAAATAAGCATAAATAGAAAGCTATAATTATAGTGATATAGTATACTGTTATATTCATGAATGACTCTGTTTTCAAATTTTTTATTTTCTAAATCAGTTAAGTAAATAGTGAGTGTATGGAAACCAATTTGAAAAGTAATGATTCAAAGGGGTCTTTTAAATACACAAGTCACTGAGTTTTTTTTTTTTAATATCAAATGATATAATACTAAATTAGTTGCAGAAAAACAATATTAACTCTCTAGTAAAATTAGTATTTGGATTTTTTTCAAGAGAGAATTGCAATTCATTTTCATAAAGTTCAAACATTTATTTATTAAATTCTAAACAGATATATGGGTTTCCCTGGTGGCTCAGACAGTAAAGAATCATCTGCAATGCAGGACTGGGTTCCATCCCTAGGTTGGGAAGATCCCCTGGAGAAGAGAATGGCTATCTACTCCAGTATTCTTGCCTGAAGAATTCCATGTACAGAGGAGCCTGGCAGGCTGCAATCCATGAGGTTGCAAAAATTCAGACACGACTGAGCAACTAACAGTTTAAGTTTTTTTTTTAAACAGATGCATACACTTTAAACCAAACAAGTACTGATAAAAATATCTTCCTATTGAAACCATCCAAACAATTTTAAATCTTTGAATATAGAAAGCGAATTACACATCTGCAGACTTTATCTAAAATCACTTTCTAAATTAGGAAGTAATTGAAGTAATGAAATCTTTCTATCTTTATGATGTACTTACATTTATCTCAGTTTTAAGCATAGCACAATGTTTTGTAAAAAAAAAAAAAAAAGCGCTAATGAATTAAACCTTTGCATCTATATACAACATGTCAGGGGAAAATGTATATGTACCCCAAAACTATCTGCCATAATAAATGCCCCTTATTTGCCAAATTTGCTATCTCAAAAAATGTCCAACCGTCTTCCAGAATTGCATGTCACAGTGGGCTGGCCTTTCAATTATCAAGTCTCATGTTTGCAAGATCATAATGCAAAGGGAATACTTGGACTTTCCTGACTTGTAATGCAGGTGACAGTTGATGAACCCATTTCTACTGCAAGTTGGGTAATGTCTTTGTAAGACCATACTGTGTTAAGAGTTCACTTGCGTACAACAGCTAAGGCTAAGGTAGGTTAATGGATGATTGAGGAGAGTGGCTTTTATGAAGTTTGGTGTTATATATTTATATATATATATATATATATATATATATATATATATATATATATATATGAAGGAAGTGACAACCCCACTCCAGTATTCTTGCCTGGAGAATTCCATGGGTCAAGGAGCCTGGTGGGTGGCAGTCCAAGGAGTTGCAAGGAGTCAGACATGACTGAAGCAATGGAACACAGCACACACACACAATCACACTCACACTCACACACACAGACACACACACACTCACACATATGGGCTTCCCTGGTGGCTCAGCAGTAAAGAATCTTCATGCCAATGCAAGAGACGTGGGTTCAATCTCTGAGTCAAAAACATTCCAGTATTCTTGAATGGGAAATCCTACAGACAGAGGAGCCTGGCAGACTACAGTTCATCGGGTCGTGAAGAGTTGGATATCACTTAACAACTAAGCAACGACAAAGTATACACACACACACATACACACACACACACACGGGGAAATACTAAGAATATATCAATCAGTTGTAATTGAATATCTGACATAAAAATCACAATTCACATTAAACAAATTATACTCGTGCATTTTCAAATATTGCAAAATATCAGAAAAAGATGTTATTAATGAAAGTAAAACACCCAGGTTTCATTTGTATATAAAATAATCCTTGTTCCACAGGTCAAAGCAGCATTAACAAACATTGTTCACAAAAGATGCTTTGTGAATTTTGCAAGTATTAATACTTAAAAATAAATTTCTGAAAACATTCATTTTTGATTTAATATTGTCAAGTAAGTACATGACACAATTTGAATTATTTCTTAAATGACATTAGTGAAATAAAATTCACATGATGAAGACACTTTAAAAGGCCAATTTTAGTCCCTTGGACTTCAAGGAGTTCAAACCAGTTAATTCTAAAAAATCAACCCTGAATACTCATTGGAAGGACTGATGCTGAAGCTGAAGCTCCAATATTCTGGCTACCTGATGCAAAGAGCCAACTCATAGGAAAAGACCCTGATGCTGGGAAAGAGTGAAGACAAAAGGAGAAGGGGTGACAGAGGGTGAGATATTTAGATAGCATCACTGACTCAAGGGACATGAATATGAACAAACTCTGGGAGCTAGTGGAGGACAGAGGTGCTTGGCCTGCTGCAGTCCATGGGGTCGCAAAGAGTTGTACACAACTTGGCAACTGAACACAACAGCAAATAAAATACAGAAGATGAGACTGGTTACACATCAATGAAATAAAAGTGAAAGGGAAAGTGAACCTAACACTAATGTACACATAAAAATATTTAAGATGTTAAATTTTATATTGTACTTATTATCATAATTAATTACATTTTTCATAAAGAAGGGGATTAAAAGAGAGACAAAGAAGAGCAAAGATAGAGACACATTACTAGGAACAGGCAATGTGACCATAGTGGTTTAAGTATGGAGCTAGGAATGTCAGGTAAAGTCCGGAGTCCACAGGAGCTGGAAGAAGCAGGAAGGACCCTCTCTGAGAGCATCAGAGGGAGTATGGCCCTGCTGACACCTTGAGTTCAGACTTCCAGCATCCAGAGCTGTGAGGAAATAAATTTCTGTAGTTATAAGATACTCAGTATGTAACAATTTACTGTGGCAGCCATAGGAGATAGTATACCCTTCGAAACCAATTCTGCTTTGATTAAACAGGGAAAGGAAATAATGAAAAAGGTAAACAGTTCTTCCCTGGTGGCTCGGATGGTAAAGAATCTGCCTGCAGTGCAGGAGACCAGGGTTCATTCCCTGGGTTAGGAAGATCCCCTGGAGAAGGGAATGGCAACCCACTCCTGTACATGATGTTGCAGAGTCAGACACAAATGAGCGACCTTCATCACTACTATACAATAGCTCAAGGAACAACTGGGATGGCTGGAGAACCAGTTTGGAAAACAAGCACTTGCTGAGAACTAAGACCACAGACTTAGTCACTCGACAGGCAACATCCAGAGAGGGAGTGTGTTAGCTGGCAGAATTCACACAGGAGGCAGAATTGGACACTGGAAAATGGACACTGGACAAATACCTTGGTAGAGTACTGACCTCAGTCCTCAGAAACTGCTGCAGCAGTGGCTGCCTACCTAGTTCACATATACAAACTGGGGACCTCCTCAAAAGCAAATTGATTAAAAATTGAAGTCCCTTCTTATAAGCAGAATATTGTCTCTTACAAAAGGAAGTAAATTAATCCATCCAGCTTTTCACATTATGATAAATCACACCTAGGTAATACTTCATTACTCTTGAATCTCTAAGAGAGCATTAATCCTATAATTATAATTGATGTCAGATTTGTACCCTTCATAGACCCCAGACTGAAACTAGTCCAATTTGCAGTGTGCAGATCTAGTTACAACTGCTTTCAACACTGTCAAACATCCTCATTTATTCTAAAAGGTAAAAATGAAATTAAAAATAACACACTATAAAAAATTTGTTTATGTGGCAATCTGTAGAGATGGCTGAGAAAGTGAGTGATTTGAATTATATATTTTAATTAATTTATTTACTTTAATTGGAGGCTGATTGCTTTACATATATTATAGTGGTTTTTTTGCCATACACTGACATGAATCAGCCATGGGTGTACATGTGTCTCCCATCCTGAACCCCCCTCCCTCCCCATCCCATCCCTCAGGGTCATTCCAGTGCACTGGCCCTGAGCACCCTGTCTCATGCATCAAACCTGGATTGGCTATCTATTTCACATATGATAATATATGTGTTTCAATGCTATTTTCTCAAATCATCCCACCCTCACCTTCTCCCACAGAGTCCAAAGGACTGTTCAATACATCTATGTCTCTTTTACTGTCTCGCATATGGGGTCATTGTTACCATCTTTTTAAATTCCATATTATATGTGTTAATATACTCTACTGGTGTTTTTCTTCTGACTTCCTTCACTCTGTATAATAGGCTCCAGTTTCATCCACCTCATTAAAGCTGATTCAAATGCATTCTTTTTAATAATTGAGTAATATTCCACTGTGTATATGTACCACAGCTTTCTTATCCATTCATCTGCCAATGGACATTTAGGTTGCTTCCATGTCCTGGCTATTGCAAACATTGGGGTACACATGTCTCTTTCAATTCTGGTTTCCTCAGTGTGTATGTGCAGCAGTCAGATTGCTGGGTAGTATGGTAGCTCTATTTCCAGTTTTTGGATGAATCTCCACACTGTTCTCCATAGTGACAGTGCTAGTTTGCACTACCACTAACAGTGTAAGAGGTTCCCTTTTCTCTGCATCCTCTCCAGTATTTATTATTTGTAGACTTTTTGATAGCAGCAATTCTGACTGGTGTGAGGTAGTACCTTATTGTGGTTTTGATTTACATTTCTCTGAAAATTAGTGATGTTGACCATCTTTTCATGTTTTTGTTAGCCATCTGTATGTCTTCTTTGGAGAAATGTCTGTTTAGTTCTTTGGCACATTTTTTGATTGGGTTGTTTATTTTTCTGGCATTGAACTACATGAGCTGCTTGTATATTTTTGATATTAATTCTTTGTCAGTTGCTTCATCTGCTATTATTTTCTTTCATTCTGATGCTGTCTTTTTACTTTGCTTATAGTTTCCTTCATTGTGCAAAAGCTTTTAAGTTTAATTAGGTCCCATTTGTTTATTTTACTTTTATTTCCATTACTCTGGGAGGTGGACCATAGAGGATCCTGCTGTGATTGATGTCAGAGAGTGTTTTGCCTATATTTTCCTCTAGGAGTTTATAGTTTCTGGTCTTACATTTAGATCTTTAATCCATTTTGAGTTTATTTTTTGTATGGTGTTAGGAAGTGTTCTAGTTTCATTCTTTCACAAGTGGTTGATCAGTTTTCCCAGCATTACTTGTTAAAGAGCTTGTCTTTTCTCCATTGTATATTCTTGCCTCATTTGTCAAAGATAAGGTGTCCATAGGTGCGTGGATTTATCTCTGGGCTTTCTATTTTGTTACATTCATCTACATTTCTGTCTTTGTGCCAGTACCATACTGTCTTGATGACAGTAGCTTTGTAATATAGCCTGAAGTCAGGCAGATTGATTCCTCCAGTTCTGTTCTTCTTTCTCAAGATTGCTTTGGCTATTGGAGATTTTTTGTATTTCCATACAAGTTGTGAAATTATTTATTCTAGTTCTGTGAAAAATACCATTGGTAGCTTGATAGGGATTTCATTGAATCTGTAGATTGCTTTGGGTAGTATACTCATTTTCACTATATTGATTCTTCCAATCCATGAACATGGTATATTTCTCCATCTATTTGTGTCATCTTTGATTTCTTTCATCAATGTTTTATAGTTTTCTATATGTAGGTCTTTTGTTTCTTTAGGTAGATTTATTCCTAAGTATTTGGTTCTTTTCATTGCAATGGTGAATGGAATTGCTTCCTTAATTTCTCTTTCTGTTTTCTCATTGCTAGTGTATAGGAATGCAAGGGATTTCTGCATGTTAATTTTATATCCTGCAACTTTACTATATTCATTGATTAGCTCTAGCAATTTTCTGGTGATGTGTTTAGGATTTTCTATGTAGAGGATTGTCGAGACCACCTCAACAAGCAGGGTTTCCAAAAGTGCAATACAGCAAGAGAATGAGAAACGAGACGCAAGAATACAGAGAAAAGCGAGGATCAGGGGACCAACACCACTCCAAGGTGAAGGTGTGGAAACTGAATCCAAGCCAGCTTTATTATATTTTCAGCCGAGAATGAAAGAATATGTGGGGAGTTAAACTATGACTCATGTGGCCTTCAGGGCCAGAGAACAAAATGATCATTAACCATTAAGTAATTAGGAAACAGTAGTCAATAACAAATCAGTAACTAAGACTAATAGTCTTATCTATAGATTTTCCACCAGATACGTAAAACATGTGACACCAGTTGAGAAACAGTCTGGGGTCAATTTTACGACCCCAGGATCATATCTTGTTTTCAAGATTATGAACTGTTCCCTCTGGACTTGTTCCAAGAGTCTCATGCCTTATAGCATCCAGTTTATCAATAATTATAAATTTCTCTCTTGGCCCTTGCTGGGGCCTGCTTTTCTTTAATGCTTCCTGTCTTCTACAGAGGATCATGTTATCTGCAAACAGTGAGAGTTTTACTTCTTCTTTTCCAATCCGGATTCTTTTTATTTCTTTTACTCCTCTGATTGCTGTGGCTAAAATTTCCAAAACTATGTTGAATAGTAGTGATGAGAGTGGACACCCTTGTCTTGTTCCTGACTTTAGGGGAAATGCTTTCAATTTTTCACCATTGAGGATAATCTTTGCTGTGGGTTTATCATATATGGCCTTTATTATGTTGAGGTATGTTCCTTCTATGCTTGCTTTCTGGAGGACTTTTATAATTTTAAATTAAATTACCTTCCTATTAACTGTAGTTTGTTTTGTAATTCAGTCATGTCTGACTCTTTGTGATCCCATGGACTGCAGTATGCCAAGCTCCTCTGTCCTCTTGGAGTTTGTTCAAACTCATGTCCATTGAGTCAGTTGCTTGTATTAATATTTCTGGGAAAGAAAAAGCAATGGAGGCAAGACATGTTTAAGGTTGGACACTTTTCAGCATGTCAAGAGCATATTAAGAGGATTCCTATTCACTTAGGAAATATATCTGTATCATGTTTTACAAAAGCATAGTTAATGAAACCATGAGAGGGAACTAAGAAAGGTAAAACAACATTACTAAATGATCTGATGCCATATTAACCACCAGAATATCTGAAACCTCCATCAATGTTACCATTACTATGTATTTAATTATATGTTAATTATACAATTACTTTGTATTTCTTCAGAAAAGGGAGAAAATATTATTGCTTATTTTCAAATATTCTTATAAGAATCATCTACTGTCCACACATCAGTTCTTATCTTCATTCTTTCATTGAGTTTGCAGTATATCACTTTAATTGCCATAAATATATATATAGATATAGATATATATACATACATATGAATAATCACAAATAATTCTTCCAGACTAATAAAGACAGTTATGTAAATAAACATTTGCTATGCAATAGATGGGTGTTAAATTAGGGCAAGCTTAGATAACTTGAGAAGCCAAGAAACACATGGATCCACAGCATTAGGAATCCAAATTAAAAATCTCTCTCCATGCACAGTGTGACCAAATGGATCTCAGACTCCTTACAGTTTTATCAGCAAAATTGATGAAGTCTTTTTCCTAGAAAAAGTGTAATGGATGGTTAGTGTAAAAACACAACTTAATATTATACTCTCCCCTCTTTGAAATATTAGCAATAGTAAGATGACATCTATCCTTTTTTTTTTTTTTTTTTGCTCTAAATCCATTGCAATTAAACCTAAGCCTATTTTCAGTTATTTGAATAGTAGCCTCACGAGAGAAAGATAAAAATTTGGGGGGCACAACCTGTGTCTGTTTTTTAGATGACCAATCCACTAGCAGCCACCACCTCTTCCTGGTACTATAAACCATTCCTTCAAAACAAAGAAATGAATTAAATAATTCATTTAATTCATTAATTAAATAAATATTAAAACCACATTTTAAGACAGGCCAACAATTCATTACCTACTCTACCTCTTAGTTAAATTTTGGCCATCTCATCCAAGTTTTTAAGTAGTTGTTATTTAATAAATACAAATGACAATATTGAGTATGCAAATTATACCACCACCTTCCTACTGGTAGAAAATTTCTAGGAACAGTAGTTAAAAATAATTACTAAAATAAGTTGGTTTTAGTCTTCCACCCTTCTTAGCTTCTATTTAAAAAAATATAAACCACAAGCTTGTATTCATATAATCTAAATGGAGCCATATTTTTACCAGCTATATATTGGTATTCTTCTATTCACAACTGTATACTTCTTTCAGCATTTGCAAAGCTAAATTAATACACTCTGTGGCTGCCATGTGTCCTATTATTTTGAAGAAACACAATTTTCATGAAAATGATTACTGGGACATCAGACCCATAGCAGAAAAAAAAAAAAAAAGCCACGGAAAATCATCAATCTCTGAAATAATTTTCTGAATCAAAATTATGTTTCTCAAACTCAGAAAAGAATTCAATCAAAATACCTATTTCTGGAAGTTGCCAAGTATATTAGAACAATTTATTTCTATTTGAAGGAAGGTAGGCAAACAGAAAATAACAGGAGAAAAGAAAAACATTTTTCTTGATTTCCATTTCAGTAGTATGTAGGTCAGAAATCCAAATACAACACAGATGATGCTGGAAAGAGTCTCCCATCATACGAATATTTCTCCTTCCAGTAAAATTGAAGACATGCCTCTACTCAGATGATTTAGGCAATTAATAAAAGTACATCATTCAGGCCTTAAGTCCTTTTGTTTCCCCTCAGGGAATTAAATGTCCAAATTTCCATTAATAATTTGATATCTGACCTTCTGCTTTTTCAGAGCTGAATCTAGTGCAAGTTTATCTAGCAACAAACTTGTTTTTTTGACACAGTGCCACACTTTTCCAAGTACATTTCCAAGTAATCAGATCAGATCAGATCAGTTGCTCAGTCGTGTCTGACTCTTTGCGACCCTGTGAATCACAGCACGCCAGGCCTCCTTTTCCATCACCAACTCCTGGAGTTCACTGAGACTCACGTCCATTGAGTCAGTGATGCCATCCAGCCATCTCATCCTCTGTCATCCCCTTGTCCTCCTGCCCCCAATCCCTCCCAGCATCAGATTCTTTTCCAATGAGTCAACTCTTCTCATGAGGTGGCCAAAGTACTGGAGTTTCAGCTTTAGCATCATTCCTTCCAAAGAAATCCCATTCCCTTAAATTCTTCTCTGTTTCAATATCCTATTTGAAGGTACATCAAAGAATATGGCTCTACATTTTTCATAGTGAGTAGGAGTCTATAAAAAGTCATCTATTTATCGGTGGCATTACCAACTTCTTTCTGAATTGCACAATTCTACTCAGGATATATGCTACTATAAATTCAACAACTATCCCAAGCCTTGACAACAGCATATCCTCTAATTCTTTCCCTCACGGACCTGACCCCATATATTTATTGGCATGTTCCCTCAAAACGCGTGACAATTCTGTTTTGGGATCCATGAATACTATGCATTTTTTATCTTTGTAACAATAATAACACCATAATAATGCCTAAATGCTCAGAACTGAACTTCTATTCACTCTCTCAAACATTTGTAAGAGTCTCTTATACTGTATTTTGGGGAAATTACTTGAGATTTCTTTGAAAGAGCTTCTTTTTAATTGTTTTATTTAGCTTTCCTAGGCTCTCCTCTTCCCTCTAGATAGATTTCCATATTTCCTTGGAATAGTTTGTATTTTTTTCTGACTATAGGGCTAAAACATTTTTAAAAATAGGTTGCTACCTTTCAGTTTCTCTCAGTGAACTTGATTCCCAGTAAAAATATGTTTAAGAGCAAACACTTTCCCTTTGTAATATTTGGTTGTTTATAGGAGTTGGTGATTGACGGGGAGGCCTGGCATGCTGCGATTCATGGGGTCGCAAAGAGTCAGACACGACTGAGTGACTGAACTGAACTGAACTGACTGAAGTTCATTAAAATTGCTATCTCAACTCAATAGAAATGCAAGGATTTGTTCAGAGTAGAAGAGTTACAGATTGGCATCAACAATGGTAGATGGTGGTTTAAAAACTGATGCTTTTTAAGATTCAGGGGTGTGGAGTGTATTCAGATGTTCTTGAGAATGATCTAGTTTAGAGTTGTAAATATCCTGAAGTCATGATGTAATTGAGGTCCTAATGGGGAAACAGTGTAAACAGTGTCAGACTTTATTTTTGGGGCTCCAAAATCGCTGCAGATGGTGATTGCAGCCATGAAATTAGAAGACGCTTACTCCTTGGAAGGAAAGTTATGACCAACCTAGATAGCATATTTAAAAGCTGAGACATTACTTTGCCAACCAAGATCCATCTAGTCAAGGCTATGGTTTTTCCAGTAGTCATGTATGGATGTGAGAGTTGGACTCTGAAGAAAGCTGAGCACTGAAGAATTGATGCTTTTGAACTGTGGTGTTGACGAAGACTCTTGAGAGTCTTCTTCAAGACTGCAAGAAGATACAACCAGCCCATCCTAAAGGAGATCAGTCCTGGGTATTCATTGGAAGGACTGATGTTGAAGCTGAAACTCCAGTACTTTGACCACATCATGCGAAGAGTTGACTCATTGGAAAAGACTCTGATGCTGGGAGGGACTAGGGGCAGGAGGAGAAGGGGATGACAGAGGATGAGATGGCTGGATGGCATCACCAACTCGATGGATATGGGTTTGGGTGGACTCCGGGAGTTGGTGATGGACAGGGAGGCCTGGCGTGCTGTAATTCATGGGGTCACAAAGAGTCGGACACGACTGAGCGACTGAACTAAACTGAATCTCCTAAGAAAGCCAAATATGCCATCTAAAGTATAAAAGATTGGTCACAAATTAGAATTCTTTCTAAGATGTTAGAGGGGGAATAAGAAATGAATGTAACTTAAATCTTTCTTTGAGGCTTATTAACTGGAAGGGAAGATATACCCATCCAATAATTTACATTTCTATCTGCAAATGAGAAAGAAGGCACAAATTACTATGAACAGGAGTTAAAGATGAAGCATCACTACGGAACCTTCAGGCATTCATAGAATAAGGAAATGTTCAATTCCTGAGGTGGAAGGATGCTCTGGAGTAGGTATGACAATCCACTCTATACTCTTGCCTGGAAAATTGCACCAACAGAGGAGCCTGGCAGACTGCAGTCCATGGGGCCGCAAGATTCAGACACAACTGAGCAACTGAACACACACAAGGAAATATAGTGAACAGCATTGTGACCAAAAAAAACCCCCAGCAACACTGATGAAATTGACAAAAAGCACAACTTGCTAAAATGAAGACAGAAGAAATAAGAATTTTTGAATACCTTTGTATGTATCAGTGATGTTATATTCATACTTAAATCAGCGTTCAAAATAGATTCAGTCTGATAAACATTCCCAGGTGAATTCCTTGAGTACAAAATAGTGCCAACCTTCCATGAATGTTTTGAAAGTATCATGAAGTGACAAATAGTTCTAAACTCGTATGAGACATGATATACCACAGCACCAAAAATATACTTAGATATTAAAAAATGAAAGACATAGATAAATGGCCTTCCAGATTATTTAAACAAAATTTCTTAGCAAAATATACTTGTATTAGCAAAGCATTTCCAAAAATATATAAGTAGGATAGTTCATTGTGACTAATTAGATTTTATCTGAAGAATATTAATTTTGTTTAACATTTGAAAATCAAGTTTATACTTGAGTATAAGTTTATACTTATCAGAATAAAGAGAAAACAATAAAACCTTTTCAATGGATATAAAGAAAGCGTTTTCCTAGATGTTACAGCCACACATAATATAACCTCTCAGCACGTTAGAAATATAAGGGTGTTTCTTCAGCCTAATAAAGGATATCTACAAAAATCTTACAGCTCATATAACACTTAGTTGTGAATTAAATGCATCAAGAACAAAGAAGGTCAGAGAAATCATCCCATATACTGAAAGTTTTATCTCTTGATTAACATAAAGAAACAGTAAAAAAATATATACAGCATACATATATGGGGACATAATCAAATTTTCTTTCTTAAAATTAACATGATCATTTGTTTAGGAAATCTTAGGAGGAGGAGTTGTGTTCAAAACTAATTAGAATGAATAAAGTTAAGAAGCTAACTTTACTTCTATATACTATCAACTCCCATCTAGAATTGAAATTAAAAACTCAACACTTTCAATGGCATCAAAAACGTAAAATGTTTAGGATCATATTTAAATACATGAAGATTATACTCACTGAAGAAATATTGTAGAGAGAAATTAAAGGATATTTAACTAAGTGGAGTTACAAAATGATGAATAGGAAAACATTGTTTTATAGCTTGCTCTCAAACATATAAAATCATGGAAATTCTGTGAAGAAAATGTTATATTTTTAACAAAATGCTGAAAAATGCTTTTACTGGAGGAAAAAAAAAAAAACTTGCTCTGGGACACAAATAATGCATAAGTTAACTTTAAATGGATTATAGACCTAAAGATAAAATGAAAACAATAAGATTGTCAGGAAAAATAGTGACTAAGTCTTCACAGCTTTAAAGTAGGCAAATTTTACTAATACCAAAGAAAGCACTAAGTCTCAAATGAACAAAACATAATAAATTGGATGTTCATACAAAGTTAAACACTGTTCTTCAAAAAATACTCATAAGAAAGGGAAAATGTAAACCAGAGACTGGGTAAAATATTATAAAACACATTTCTAACAAAAAACTTTTATCAAGAATTCATATATGTGTATATTTTTTTTTAAATAAGGAAAATATTTTATAAAATAAGACATGAATGACTATCATGGGAATGTAATGTTCTTTAAATGATCAGTATCTTTAGTTAAGTAAAAATTAAAATCACGCAGAAATACCACTTTACATTCATAAAGTAGCTAAAATATAAATTCTGATCAAGTTGATGAAGAATTTCTGCAATTGAAATTCACACATTCCTGGTGAAGGTGCAAAAGTACAACCACTTTGTAAAACAGTTTGGCAGATACATATATAAGCATATGCTTACCATATGACTCAGATTAATCCTACACTTTAAGAAAAACCAAAGCAAATCTACACAAAGTATATACACAGTAATGTATGGAAATTTATCACTTTTTTCATAATAACCTAGAACTCAAAACAGCTCAAATATCTGTTTACAGAAGAATAGATAAAATAACTTGTAGTATATCCATACAATGAGGTCTTACTCATGAATAAAAGTGAATGAATTTCAAACACAAAAAATATTAAAAATATTTTGCTTAAGTAAATAAGGCAGTCACAAAAGAGTACATACAGTATAGTTTTATTTATATGAAATCCGGTAACAGGCAAAAATAATAAATTAGCATAGAAATCAAATATTGGTTACCTGTGGTTGGCAATGGGAATGATTGATTGCAAAGCTCTTGAGGAAACATGATTGGTGATTGAAATGTTCTGTATACTAATTGGGATGGTGATTATGTGGATGTATATGTTTGCAAAAATCTGAATTATGTGCTTAAAATTTGTACATTTTAAGTAAATTATGCTTAAATTAGTTGATTTAGAGAAATCCTGACAAATTCCAATACTGGTGAGGATGTGAAGCAACTGGACATCTCATACACTGCTGCTGGGAATAAGATTTGGTACAGATATATTGTAAAATGATTGGGCATATACATTATAATTATGTATATTCATGCAAGAGATGCAGATTTGATCCCTGGGTCAGGAAGATACCCTGGAGGAAGGCATGGTAACTCACTCCAGTATTCTTGCCTGGAGAATCCCCTGAACAGAGGAGCCTGGAGGGCTATGGGCCATGGGGCCACACAGCGTTGGACACAACCTAGTGACTGAATAAAGCAAAACTGCATATGCATAATTACAGTCTACTGTCTAGAAATTCTAATCCTTGATATAAATGCAAAAAATGGCAGCACATTTGTACAAAAGATGAGTTTATAGTATTGTCATAAATTAAAATCCATGATTAGGAATTGTCATTAAAATGCTCTGCTGTGCTGTGCTTAGTTGCTCAGCTTCTCTGTAGCTCAGCTAGTCAAGAATCCTCCTGCAATTCAGGAGACTCCACTTCAATTCCTGGGTCAGGAAGATCTGCTGCAGAAGGGATAGGCCACCCACTCCAATATTCTTGGAGTTTCCTGGTGGCTCAGACAGTAAAGAATCCACCTGCAATGTGGGAGACCTGGGTTTGATCCCCTGGTTGGGAAGATTCCTTGAAGGAGGGCATGGCAACCCATTCCTTTATTGACTGAAGGATCCCATGGACTGAGGAGTATGGTGGGCTATAGTTCATGGGGTTGCAAAGAATTCACCATGACTGAAGCAGCTTAGTACACACTATGGAGTAATATACAGAATTAAAATGAACAACTACTGCTATACAAAACAACCTGTGTAAGTCTCTCAAATATATGCTGAGAGTAAAAAAAAAACAAAAGTGAGACAAGATAGTACTATAAAATTAAAATTCAGTTCAGTTCAGTTCATTTCAGTCACTCAGTCACGTACGACTCTCTGCAACCCCATGGACTGCAGCTTTCCAAGATTCCCTGTCCATCACCAACTCCTGGAGCTTGCTCAAACTCTTGTTCATTGAGTTGGTGTTGCCATCCAACTGGGTCATCTTCTGTTATCCCCTTCTCCTCCTGGCTTCAATCTTTCCCAGCATCAGGGTCTTTTCCAATGAGTCAGTTCTTCACATCAGATGGCCAAAGTATTGGAGTTTCAGCTTCAGCATCAGTCTTTCCAATGAATATTCAGGATTTATTTCCTTTAGGAAGGACTGGTTGAATCTCTTTGCAATACAAGGGACTCTCAAGAGTCTTCTCTAACACCACAGTTCAAAAGCATCAGTTTTTCAGGGCTCAGCTTTCTTTATAATGCAACTCTCACATTCATACATGACTACTGGAGAAACCATAGCTTTGATTAGACTTTGTTGGCAAAGTAATGTCTTTTAATTTCATGGCTATAATCAACATCTGCAGTGATTTTGGAGCCCCCAAAAATAAAGTCTGACACTGTTTCCACTCTTTGCCCATCTATTTACCATGAAGTGATGGGACCAGATGCCATGATCTTCGTTTTCTGAATGTTGAGCTTTAAGTCAAGTTTTTCACTCTCCACTTTCACTTTCATCAAGAGGCTTCTCAGTTCCTCTTCACTTTCTGCCATAAGGGTGGTGTCATCTGCATATCTGAGGTTATTGACATTTCTCCTGGCAATCTTGATTCCAGTTTGTGTTTCTTCCAGTCCAGCGTTTCTCATGATGTACTCTGCATATAAGTTAAATAAGCAGGGTGACAATATACAGCCTTGACGTACTCCTTTTCTTATTTGGAACCAGTCTGTTGTTCCATGTCCAGTTCTAACTGTTGCTTCCTGACCTACATACAAATTTCTCAAGAGGCAGATCAGGTGGTCTGGTATTCCCATCTCTTTCAGACTTTTCCACAGTTTATTGTGATCCAGTCAAAGGCTTTGGCATAGTCAATAAAGCAGAAATAGATGTTTTTCTGGAACTCCCTTGCTTTTTCTATGATCCAGCGGATATTGGCAATTTGGTCTCTGGTTCCTCTGCCTTTTCTGAAACCAGCTTGAACATCAGGAAGTTCACAGTTCACATATTGCTGAAGCCTGGCTTGGAGAATTTTGAGCAGTACTTTACTAGCGTGTGAGATGAGTGCAATTGTGTGGTAGTTTGTGCATTCTTTGGCATTGCCTTTCTTTGGGGTTGGAATGAAAACTGACCTTTTCCAGTCCTGTGGCCACTGCTGAGTTTTCCAAATGTGCTGGCATATTGAGTGCAGCACTTTCACAGCATCATCTTTCAGGATTTGAAATAGCTCAACTGGAATTCCATCACCTCCACTAGCTTTGTTCATAGTGCATATTTAATGTTTATTTTAGTCCACCAAAAATCTAATCAGATAAAAGACTATGACCAAAGATAGCTCTCAGATAACTGATCCCTTAGGTAATATTAGAAGAAGAATGCTAAGTCATTCTCTAATTGCACGCTGTTATCTGCTTTTTGCCCTGGAGAAGGAAATGGCAACCCACTCCAGTGTTCTTGTCTGGAAAATCCCACGGACCGAGGAGCCTGGCAAGCTACAGTCCATGGGCTATAAGAGTTGGACATGACTGAGCGACTAAACCACCACCACCACCACCATCTGCCTGTTGGTTTCCCAGGTGGTTCCGTTGTAAACAATCTGCCTGCCAATGAATAAGACAAAGATTCAGTTCCTGGATTGGGAAGATCCTCTAGAGGAGGAAATGGTAACACACTCCAGTATTATTACTGGGAAAACCGGTGGACCAGGAGCCTACTCCATGGAGTTGCAAAGAGTTGACATGACTGATTGAGCACAAACACACATCTTCTTTCTAACTGATGAAGGAAATGAAGCACATTCTATAATAAAGAAAACAACAAAAAAGTTATAGGATTCATTATTGTTAAACATTAGCCCTTATACAGCCTGATCTCAGAATAAAGTACATTCTTAAATAATAAATTCAATTTGCTTTTACTGGAAAAAAGTGTTGGTTGTAATATTAGATTTATATAATCTTTTTAAGCCCTATAGCTGGTCCATAGTATATTATAATGACATTTCACACTTTGTACACTAGTCTCAGAAATTTCAGGTAAAACTTTTATTGGTTTATCTTTAATTTCTTAATTCACTGATTACATCCATTGTGTTGAGATTAAAAATTCAGCACATATCTTTATATGTTTAGAACTTGTAGCTATTTTAACATAAAATATGAACTAAGGCATTTCATCATAAAGTATAAAGTCACTTATAACTTTCCTTTTTATCTCATTCTTTGGATTAAAATAAAGAATTGAATTTCACTGAATCATAATAAATTAGACTACATTGAATTCAGTATTAAGATAGATATTTTCATATGGAATTTTGCTATATCTACATATAATGCATATATATCTGTAAAAGACTTGCTTCTGTAGGGTTAATAATCTTCCCAAGCCTTTTGATTATTTTACAGTTTTGTTTTGAAATGCAAACCCTGGATCATTTGCTTTGTGATTTATACACATTTGGATTTCAACTAGCCAGGATCTTAAGCATGCATTTGTAAACAAGACAAAACTTAAGGATGCAGAAATGTGTTTAAAGTTGTTATATTAGTTAATATATAATCTTAATAGATTATATAAAACTGAGTGCTCTTTGTTTCTTATAAGATGGTATATGTGGTTATCAATGAAATATCTAAACAAAGCTCATTATTAAGGAACATATGTAATTATAATGTGCTTTTTATATCATTAAATCTGAATCTTTGAATGGATTAGTTATTTATTTGCCTGTGTTAGAATAATTTTTATATTAGTATTGTCTATGAATGACCTCTACTCATTTATAAGATTTTTTTGGGTGTGGGGGATTTTTTTTAACGACAAGTTACATTTGTTATTCTGCTTTGGCTTCAGAGACAGAAAAAGTAAATTAAACTTAAATTTTGATGGGAAAATATGCCCTCAGGTAAGGCCATGAGACCCAATTTTTTGCTCAGTGAAGTTTCTTGAAAATTTTATTTGAAACAAATGACTTGCTTTTCACAATCTATGGTTTTACACTTTTATCACTTCATGACCCCTCTTAATGAAAATTAGGTATGATGATTTTACGTTACTGTGGAGGATTGTAATGCCTCAAAACATTTTGAATGTGGACAGAATTTAAATTTCACCTAAATCTAAATACTTTAACTTTTGTATATTTCATCAATGCACCTTTAAGCCAAGCTTGTAGATGAACTGATACATATTCTGAATAAGATCAAGATTTATGAATTTTCACTGTTTTTACACATGTCTATTAGGCTTCCCAGGTGGCACAAGTGGTAAAAAACCTGCTTGCCAATGCTGGAGACTCAAGAGATAAGGCTTCGATTCCTGGTTTGGGAAGATCCCCTGGAGGAGGAAATTATAACCCATTCCAGTATTCTTGCCTGAAGAATTCCAGGGACAGAGGAGCCTGGCAGGCTATATTCCATGGGGTCTCAAAGAATTGGACATGACTGAGCACACACATACATCAAAAGTTGGTTTCATGGTTTTGACAGGCAAACTAAAACACAGAGTTGAGGCTGATTGATAAAAGTTATCATGACAATAGCAACTAAATCAGTTCGAGGAACATTTTATCAGGCTTTAACCAGGTAGGAGAACTATCACCAATGTGCTTCAGTGTATCAGGTGGCTACTCAGCTACAGGCAGCAGAGTCTGTCACCAAAACGTGCTTGAAAGTTTGGATTTGCCCACCAGGAATAAAAAGAGGACCTTGTGTGTGCATGTGTGTGCCTCATCTGACTCTTTGCAACACCATGGACTGTAACCCACTGGGTTCCTCTGTATGTGGAATTTCCCAAGCAAGAATACTGGAATAGGTTGCCATTTCCTTCTCCAGGGGATCTTCCCAGCCCAGGGATGGAACTTGTGTTTCTTGTGTCTCCTGCATTGGTAGGCAGTTTACTTACCAGTGCACCACCTGGGAAGACCCCCCAAAAAGAACCTTTATATTTGGTAATATATTAGTTAAGATAGAATGATTCTGGGTTTGTATAAGAACTTCTTAAACTCTTCCTTTCCATTACTACAGAATAATGATTTGAAAGAATGGACAGAAATAAACTTGCAAAAAAATAAAAAAGATCAGATGATCAGTTATTGTAAGAGGAGGAGGAGTTTTTTTTATACAAGATAAAGTCAGAAACTGGGTACATATTCAGATTCTTTTTTTTTTATTTAATTTTATTTTTTAACTTGACAATATTGTATTGGTTTTGCCATATATCAAAATGAATCTGCCACAGGTATACATGTGTTCCCCATCCTGAACCCTCCTCCCTTCTCCCTCCCCATACCATCCCTCTGGGTTGTCCCAGTGCACCAGCCCCAAGCATCCAGTATCGTGCATCAAACCTGGACTGGTGACTTGTTTCATACATGATATTATACATATTTCAATGCCATTCTCCCAAATTATCCCACCCTCTCCCTCTCCCACAGAGTCCAAAAGACTGTTATATACATCAGTGTCTCTTTTGCTGTCTCATATACAGGGTTATTGTTACCATCTTTCTAAATTCCATATATATGCGTTAGTATACTGTATTGGTGTTTTTCTTTCTGGCTTACTTCACTCTGTATAATAGGCTTCAGTTTCATCCACCTCATCAGAACTGATTCAAATGTATTCTTTTTAATGGCTGAGTAATACTCCATTGTGTATATGTACCATAGCTTTCTTATCCATTCAGATTCTAGAAACAAAAGAGAAGGGAAAGTTTAGATGTAGGGGTCTTTTCTTTTGACAGTTGCCCCTCTCTAACCCTCCAGTCATTCCACTTAGCTTTTGCAAAATACACATTTTCAGTTGTTTTAATAAAAATAAGCTTATTCAAGGTAGAAATCTTTTGGTACAGTTTTGTTATCATCATGTGCAGGACTCTCAAATGTTGGACTCCAATGAAGTCAGCAAAACACCCTTAAAAGTTTAGAACCAATATATTTAGATCAGAAGCCTAATTTGGATAAATGATGAAAGAAAAATTAGTTTTCTGAAAAAATTAACAGCAGTATTAGGGGTTAAGCCTGATGGATGCATATGCAGAGTAAGTGAATGGAGATGTTATTAATTGAGGGCTAGCTAGAGGCAAAGGGTTGCAAAAAAAAAAGGAACATATGGAATTCTGAATAAAAAAAAAATATAAAATTAATTTTAGGCTGCTGATGGTATCATGATATACCCTGAATGCTCTGTCACTTCAAAAGTTCAATAAAAGTTCTTTGCATAAATAAGTAGTATTTCCACAAAACTGTGGGGGCAGTAGAAGCACTGAACAGTATAAAGAAAAGTTGCATAGAAAGATTCCTAAGTCAGTGAAGTCAATCCTGTAGCAGAATTCAATGGCAACAAAATTTATAGTAATAATAGTGAGTGTAATTCTTCTGAGGATGCTTTTGAATAAAAAATGATTAAAAACTGAGTTATTATATTTGGACATTAAAAGGAATGTTTCACTAAAACAGATTTCTTTAGGCACCAAAATCTTGGGTAACGTATGTGCACACATACATAATGGCATATTTCCATATGTTATTGAATAACATATCTACCACACTCACTGCTGTAGAAAAAGGACTTTACAAAAGATGTACCTGAGTTTTTAATACAAAGAGATGGTCTTAGGAAAGAATGTTGTTGCTATGCAATCACTATGTCCTGTCTGACTCTGTGATCTCATGGACTGCAGCACACCAGGCTCCTCTGGCCTCCACTATCTCCCAGAGTTGCTCAGATTCATGTCAGATTCATTGAGTCAGTGATGCTACCTAACCATCTCATTCTCTGCCACCCTCTTTTGTTTTGCCTTCAATCTTTCCCAGAATCAGGGTCTTTTTCAAACAGCTGGCCCTTTGCATCAGTCCTTCCAATGAATATTAAGGGTTTATTTCTTGTAGATTGACTGGTTTGATCTCCTTGCTGTCCAGGGGACTCTCAAGAGTATTCTCCAGCACCACAATTCAAAAGCATCAGTTCTTCTGCACTCAGCCTTCTTAATGGACCCACTCTCACATCTATATATGACTACTGGAAAAATTGTCTCTGTAACTACATGGACCTTTTTCAGCAAAGTGATGCTGTCTAAGGTTGTCATAGTCTTCCTTTCAAGGAATAAATGTCTTTTAAGTGTCTTTAAGTGTGATTTTTGAAGTCAAAGAAAATAAAATCTGTCACTGTTTTCACTTTTTTCCCTTCTATTTGACATAAAGTGATGGGACCAGATAACTTGATCTTAGCTTTATGAATGTTGAGTTTTAATCCAGGTTTTTCACTTTCCTTATCCACCTTCTTCAATTCCTCTTCACTTTCAACCATGAGAATCGTATCCTTTGTATATCTGAGGTTGTTGATATTCCTCCTGGCAACTTTATCCAGCTTGTGATTCATGCAGCCTGGCATTTCATATGATGTACTCTTTATATAAGTTAAATAAATAGGGTGACAATATACAGCCTTCTCTTACCCAATTTGGAGTCAGTTGTTCCATGTCCAGTTCTAACTATTGCTTCTTGACCTGCATACAACGTCAGATGACAGGTAAGGTGGTCTAGTACTTCCATCTCTTTAAGAATTTTCCACAACTTATTATGATCCACACAGTCAAAGGGTGAAGCAGAAGTAGATGTTTTTCCTGAAGCTCCCTTGCTTTCTCCAGTCTAGGAACAATTAATTATTGCTCCTCTGGAACCTTGTAACTTAAAGTGTGGTCTGTAAAACAGAATCACTGACATCAACTGGAAGCTTGTATAAAATGTAAAATCTCCAGCCCTGGCCCCATATCACTGAAACATAATCTGTAATTTGTCAATATAGCCAGGTGACTCAAATGCAAATTGAAGTTCCAAAAGAACAATTCATTTCAGTTGCCAGTGGTTGGTGTAATAAGTTATTCCAATGATTAATGGCTTAATCTAAGATAAATTACATTACTCCTTATGTTCTTTTTATTAGTAATTTTATTGGAGTATAGTTACTTTACAATGTTATATTAGTTTCTTACTCAACAGCAAAGTGATTCAGTCATATATATATACATATGTCCACTCTTTTTTAGATTATTTTCCCATATATGTCATTACTAAGTATGGAGTAGAGTTCCCTGTGCTACACAGTAGGTTTTCATTTATTTTATACATAGCAGTGTATATATCGGAGAAGGCAATGGCACCCCACTCCAGTACTTTGCCTGGAAAATCCCATGGATGGAGGAGCCTGGTAGGCTGCAGTCCATGGGGTCGCTAAGAGTAGAACACGACTGAGCAAATTCACTTTCACTTTTCACTTTCATGCATTGGAGGAGGAAATGGCAACCCACTCCAGTGTTCTTGCCTAGAGAATCCCAGGGACGGGGGTGCCTGGTGGGCTGCCGTCTATGGGGTCGCACAGAGTCGGACACGACTGAAGTGACTTAGCAGCAGCAGCAGCAGCAGTGTATATATGTCAGTCCCAATCTCTGAAGTCAACTCATTCTCTTCCCTCTGCCCCTTAGTGACCATGTTTGTTCTCCACATCTGAGACTCTATTTTTGCTTTGCAAACAGGTTCATCTCTATCAATTTTCTAGATTCCACATATAAGTGATATTATACAATATTTTCTTTTCTCTTTCTGACTTACTTCACTTTGTATGACAGTCTCTAGTTCTATCCATGTCTCTGCAATGGCACTATTTCATTCCTTTTTATGATTCAGTAATATTCCATTATATACACACACACACACATATACATATATACACCTCATCTTCTTTTATCCATTACTATGTCACTGGACTTTATTTATTTTGCATTGATTGGTCCTCCTGCCAGACTTTTTGGTGTCTTTTGTGCCACTGTGGTCAGATAAAGACTTGTCCTGGAACATGTAATATGGTCTCACTGGTGAGTCTTGTACCTTAGTGGGAACAACTGGAAGCCTGAAGTGACTCTCTGTCCTTCTCAGTCCCGTCCTGTGATTCATTTGGCTTATTTTTTTAAATAGTTCAATCCTAAGAACATTCTAGGGAGAAAGCAATGGCACCCCACTCCAGTACTTTGCCTGGAAAATCCCATGGATGGAGGAGCTTGGTAGGCTGCAGTCCATGGGGTCGCTAAGAGTCGGACACGACTGAGCGACTTCCCTTTCACTTTTCACTTTCATGCATTGGAGAAGGAAATGGAGAATCCCAGGGATGGGGGAGCCTGGTGGCTGCCATCTGTGGGATCACACAGAGTCGGACACTACTGAAGTGACTTAGCAGCAGCAGCAGCAAGAACATTCTAGAGGAGAAAAAGTCCCAATGTAAATATAAATGTGAAATTCTTACCAAGTTTCCACATATACCATGTTTATTTTTCATTGCTCAAAGCCAATCATAAGACTAAGGTCAGTGTCCTTGTAGGAGGTAGAAGTTCTTGAATTTCAATGTCATTGTTCATTAAGAATCACTAAATTACAGTCCACCCTATTGCTCTTAAGAATTTCAATTCACTAGTTCCCATGCTTATTTGTGAAGCCAGTGGAAGTAACAATGGCATATGCCCATTACAGACCCTCCTTTTAGTTAAGTCTGGAATACCAAGTGAATGAAATATCTTTATTGACCACATCCTAAATGACCACAAGTAATTTTGAGGACTAGCCCTACTTTCTTATGCAACCTAGAAATCTAACTCCAAACAAAAAACACAAACAATAAAAATAAATGGAGTCACAGCAATAAGTAAATATCAAGCTTTGTGTCACTGCTTCATCAAATTAGTGAGCTAGTCTCCTTGACTTCACTCTGCTGATTACTGTTAGATCATAGCCAACCAGGTGGCAATACTTGAAAGAGGAAGGCATATTGGCTAAGATATTAATTTTCAATTAATACATGGCATGCTTCATGAAAATATTATTCTTAGAGCTAAAATGCACGTATCAATTTTCTAAATGATAGATATTGAACTTTGGCAATCAAAGTAATGGGAACATGAAAATCCCTGCTTTCTCAAGGCAAGGAGATATGATTGAGACTCAAAAGGGCCGTGTATAAATACATTCAGGAAACTGTAGAAGTCTTCTGTCCTTTTAGCAAGTAAATAAATCTGAGTTTGACTGGAAAAATTAAACCATTCTGAAACAAGCACAGCTAGTTGATATAAAATTAATTATGCATTCTGGATACTCATTTGGTCTGCAAATGTAAAATAGATAAGATAAACAAAGCTCTCCACAATTATTGATCACAGAGTCTAATAAGTAAAGGGAAATAATACGGCATTTTTTAACAGAATTTGACTTCCACATAAGGAAGTCATTAAATTGAGTTTCCTCTAAGCCCAAGCAGTGAGAACAGGAATTCGTCAATGACCCAGCAATAACTTTGCATTAACGTCTATAAGTAATTTGGCAAGGCTGTCTGAGCACTAATTTCAGCTAATATAAAGTCACAACTATAATATATTTTTGGAAATTTTAATATTTTGTAATCAGATCTGAGGACACTAATGGGTCAGTGGTGAGAAGCCTCAGTTTTTGGCATATTCATTGTTCCATTACCAGAGATAATGCATTAAAATTTATATACATGGGATAAGAACAGATTCATCCATCTCTGTAGTCGTAAAATTTACTTAACAAACAACACTCCTTCACAGAAATATCTCTGGGAGTTTGGCCAATTTTGCATTCTTCTTAAGACCTGAATATATGGTTGTATCTCCATACAATCGCATTACAAAATAAGAAATCAAATACTCTAAACATTATAATTTCTCAAACAATGGGTATTTCAGTTCTCTCAGAAGCTGAAGTGCAATGTATGGCATTCAGTAATGCAGAATAAGAATAGAACTTGTCAAGATGCCAAGGTCATACAGAAAATTGGTAGCAAATGCTCAGATATTGAGATGAAAGTAGACAGAGTTTTAGTTCTGTGGAAACAAGGGAAGTCCTTCAATGTGAAAAACATTGACATTTGCTGTTTTGCAGCTGCTGCTGCTGCTGCTAAGTCGCTTCAGTCGTGTCCGACTCTGTGCGACCCCATAGATGGCAGCCCAGCAGGCTCCCCGTCCCTGGGATTCTCCAGGCAAGAACACTGGAGTGGGTTGCCATTTCCTTCTCCAATGCATGATAGTTAAAAATGAAAGTGAAGTCGCTCAGTCGTGTCCGACTCTTAGCGACCCCATGGACTTCGGCCCACCAGGGTCCTCCGTCCATGAGATTTTCCAGGCAAGAGTACTGGAGTGGGATGCCATTGCCTACCTAAAGATCTGTTATGATTTTAACAATGCTTTGAGGGTTTTGGGGAAGAGAGACACTGAAATTGATGAGCTATAATATGTCTGCATGACTGTCCTGAAAAGTTTATACATTTGTTTGCCTGATGTAACTGAACTCTGTGAAATTTACAGAAGAAAAACTAGAAAATCTAAGATGATGTATATGATATATAACAAGTAAAAGGAACACATTACTATTATTATTTTCAATTGCAACAGAGAAATTCCCAGCCAGGTGGCTTCACTGGTGAATTATGCCAGGTGTTTAAACATGAATTAACATCAATGTTTTAGAAAATGTTCTGAAAAATTGAAATGCAGACAGTACTTTTAAACTCATTCAATGAAGCCAGTATTACCTGGATACCAAGCCAAATGAACATATCACAGTTCATCACAGGATTTTATCTTGTGTCTCTTTCTCCAAATTTGGTAACCGCTTCCCATAATACGGGCTTCCCTGGTGGCTCAGACAGTAAAGAATCCACCTGCAATGTGGGATAGCTGGGTTCAATCCCTGGGTTGGGAAGATCCCCTGGAGAAGAAAATGGCAACCCGCTGCAGTATTCTTGCCTGGGGAATTCCATAGACAGAAAAGCCTGTTGGGCTACAGTCCATGGGGTCCTAAAAAGTCAGACATGACTGAGCAACTAACACTTTCACACTTTCACTTCACTTTTCCATAATATAGATCAGTTCTCAGTCAGAGTCTAGGGATCTCCTGTAGAGATCTCTCTTGCTTTTACAAAACTCTATGGCTTGATCCTCTCTACTCTGGGCTGAAAACTAAGACAATCTGACCCTTCTGGACTTGGACTATGAACTCTTTATTCAAATCAGCAAGACCACAAGGCTCTTTTGATTTACTCTCTTCATTGACATCAGGAAATTCTCATTAAGAAACAGTCTAGAACAGTCCTCTCAGCAATCACCATCCTGTGCTTTTGTTAGTACAATGTCTGAAAACCATCATTTTTTAGATTTTATTCGGTTTTCTAGTTGTCTGAAAAAAGGGTAAATCTAGCATCTACCATCACTTTGTTTATAGAAAAGGAAATCTGCCCAAATTTCTCCAATTTTTGTCCTCTTGTTCTTCAGAGAGGGTAGTTTTTTTCAACCAGTCTTCAAAGTTACACTTAAAAAAAATCCCTAATCTACTATAAGCATAAATAGATTTAAAAAAAAAATTATTTGTTCTACTTTGTTTTCCTTTAATGTTAAAACTACTGCAAAATTGCACTCACCAGTGGCTGACTTTATTTTTCTGGGCTCCAAAATCAATGCAGATGGTGACTGCAGCCATGAAATTAAAAAACACTTGCACCTTGGAAGAAAAGCTGTGATCAACCTAAGCAGCATATTAAAAAGCAGACATTTTTTGCCAACAAATGTCCATCTAGTCAAAGCTATAGTTTTTCCAGTAGTCATGTATGGATGTGAGAGGTGGACTATAAAGAAAGCTGAGCACCAAAGAACTGATGCTTTTGAACTGTGGTGTTGGAGAAGACTCTTGAGAGTCCCTTGGATAACAAGGAGATCCAACCAGTTCATCTTAGAGGAAATGAGTTCTGAATATTCATTGGAAAGACTGTTGCTGAAGCTGAAACCCCAATACTTTGGCCACCTGATATGAAGAACTGATTCATCCAAAAAGACCCTAATTCTGGGAAAGATTGAAGGCAGGTGGAGAAGGGGACAACAGAGGATGAGATGGTTGGATGGCATCACTGATTCAATGGACATGAGTTTGAGTAAGCTCTCCGAGTTGTTGACGGACAGGGAAGCCTGGCATGCTGCAGTCCATGGGGTCTCAAAGAGCTCGACATGACTAAGGGACTGAACCGAACTGAATTGATTTTCCTTTATTTTAAAATATATTTTCCTTTAATTATTTAAATATATGGATAGTAGCTGTTTTGAAGTCTTTGCTAAATCCAATGTCTGGACCTATATGGTCTGTTTTCCTTTTCTCTTTTTTGTCAATGTATGACTCATTTGTCTATTTCTTTGCCTGGCTAATAATTTTCAGTTGAAAATTGGACATTATTGAACATCACTTTAGCAACTGCTCTTCTAGATGGAAGTTATCATTTTTCTGAACTCTAATAGTAAAATTTTTCTTCCCTTCATTTCACAGAAACAGATCTATAGGCTGTTCTTATGGTTTCCGACTACTGCTGTTTATCCCAATACTCTGGGTTTCTCCCCCCTTTCTGTGTTATTTACACCACTCTAAAAGCTTCAGATTGTCATCTTACATTATAAAACCAGAGGGCTTCTGCTTTCTGAGCTACAGACTTTGGGAATGCATTCAGAGAAGCAAAATCTCTCTGATCTCACCCCATATGGCTCTGTCTTTCAAGCTTCCAGTCTCTTCCTACATATTCTGCTGTGCCATAGGGTCTCACTAATGTGCATAATTCATTTAATATCAAGAGATTTATGAAAGCTATCTGCTCAAAATCTGTGGTGTTCTGCTGTGATATGCATGCTACCAGAATTTTCTCTTTAAATTCTCCACTGTAAACACCTATTTCTGGCACCTTGAATGACTGATGTTATGGTTTCCAATGTTGTATTTCATAGTCTTAGAAAAAAAAAAAAAAAGACAATGGCTCTTCAGCTGGAAAGCCTCAAAATTCTCTTTTCCTTTCAGCTGTATTTTTATGAAAGCAAACTCATGCTGACTTCTAAACCTGGCATTGGGTGCTACCTACGGTCTGTTTTTCTTTAATTTCTTTTTTTTTTAAGATGCCACATAGCTTATTTCATCCAATTCCCGATCTTACTTAGAATACTACAGAAAATTAAATTTAATTCGAGTATGTCAGTCCCATCTTACTGCATAAGAAGTGGCTTGTTATGAGAACTAAAAAGGAGGGCTTGTGTTAGGAATCTAGAAAAAGCAGAACAATGGAAAGGAAACTAAGATGAGGGAATTACTAGAAGTAATAGTGAAATTAATGAATCCTCACAAAAATGGTAGACTAGACAAGTAATAACCCATTACTTTGAAAAACCAATTATTTATTAGATGAACTGCTAATGAGCCCAATGTAAGAATGTAAAATCATGCAGGAATACAAATGTTGAAAGAGATCAGCGACAGATGCATGAGTATTACTACTAATTATTACTATTCAGTCCCATGGTGACATGTTGGAAACTTGAAAATATGCTTTGTAAAATATACATTACTACAAAGAATCCTCTGTACTATATGTCATTTTACAAAAAACAAAACAAAACAAAACAAAACAAAACATCAGAACGATTTAGCATGCTAAAATACACATAAGAATTGGACAGACACCTGGTGGCTCAATTGCAAAGAATTCGCCTGCCGAGCAGAAGACACAGGTTTGATCCCTTGGTCAGGAAGGTCCAGTGGAAAAGGAAATGGCAACCTACTTTAGTGTTCTTGCCTGAAAAATCCCAAGGACAGATGAGCCTGGCGAGCTACAATCCATGGGGCCACAAATGACTTAGCCACTAAACAGCAACAATGAACATGCATCTGGACCAGAGAACTTTACAACAAGCTTAATTGGAATTTTAAGAAGCAAGAAAGTAATTGAAAATTCTCCAGTTTATATCCAAAGCTAGGAGTCTCCCCAGTCAATTTTATAATGTTAAAGCAGTTTTAAAGTATGATAGATAAGGTAGCTTAAGCAGAGGTCATAAAGACAAGAATTTTATCCCCCATTTTATTGGCAAAACTGAACCTCAGGAATGGTTATCCCACCTTGCTGGTCCAGCTCTTTCAGCTTAACAGAAAAAACTTGAAGCTCAAGAGAGACTCAAGGACCTTAAACCTAGGAGACATGTTAATTAGAGGAAGAAATAGGAGGAGGAAGAATTTCCAACCTGGTTCTACAGCACAGGCGCTTCTGCTCCACTCAGGTTTGGTTATCAGCTGGAAGCAAAGAATGGAGAAGATGCTCCCATCCTTCTGAATGAATCATTTCAATGGCAGCAAGAAGCTACAGATATCTTCTTAATAGAAGATACAGGGAATTTTCCGAAGTTAAGGTGTATGACATCACCCATTTAAAAAGCAAATTTCTTCAACGTGTATCAGACTCTTAACCAAACTTCATACCTGGCCCTACATTTAATGTGCATAATTTAAGGGAGAAACAAAAAGACTGAGTATAAGAGAAAGAAAGATCAAATGTGTTCCTTCTAATAAACTAGTGTTTGGGAATTAAGTGCTTGCCTTTCTGCTAAGGCAGGGATGTGTGTGTGTTCAGTCGCTCAGTCGTGTCCAACTCTTTGGGATCCCAGGAATTGTAGCCCGCCAGGCTCTTCTGTCCTTGGGATTTCCCAGGCAAGAACACTGGAAAGGGTTGCCATTTCCTTTTCCAGGGGAACTCTCTGACCCAGGAATCTAACTCACACCTCCTGCATTAGAAGGTGGATTCTTTACCACTTTACCACCTGGGAAGCCCCAAGGCAGGGATATTCAATAAGAAAAAACAAATAAACGAAATAGTACCTAATCCAAATATATAATTAACCTTACAGTGCAATTGAATTACTCTTTTGGTTACAGTGAATATTGTTTACTTTTTTTTCAGAGTTGGACATTCAAATTCACAATAGGATGTCCTATATTAACAAAATTTACATGTATCGTTAAATAAATTTGGTACTATACTACTCAAACTAGTATTGCAATATTTCAGAGATTTATTTGACATTACCTAGAAAGATGTTTCACCCTTTGAAACTAATTTATGAGCACATGAAAAGCACACCGTGTATTTCTTATCACATATTCAGCTCCCCTCTGTGAACAGAAGATCTTTTTTTGAATGAAATACTATGGAATTACTCTTATAACTACTCAAAAAGCAGAACAGCTGTGCATGATTAATATTATTATAATAAATACTATAAGAATGTATAACAAGTTGTCAACTGCCATTATCTGTGACCAAAATAGTTTATTGGTTTTTAATTTCTTAATTCATAATGTATAATTACCAACCTAATTAATGCCTCTTAAGATTATTCAGTTCATTAGCAGATTTGTTTGGTTCATTGGTCAGGCCCCAATATGTGTAAAAAAGCTACATTTTAAGTCTTTTCCTTTGCAACAATGGCTTTTGACTTAATATGTTATTCATGTAAATATTTTGTGCCTATTCTTATGAATTTTAATTAACCTTACTGAGATTTAGGGATAAAAATTAACAATATCTTTATCCTAATATATCCAATAAGTGTGCATTACAGAAACTTTTATCCAGAATGCCAACAGGGTACCTCATTCATTTTCTAATCTTTTTTTCCCTTTGCAATGATATAGACAAGGTGCAATTTTTTCTAGCTTATGTGAGAAGTGGTAGTGGAAAGAAAGCTAGCTGCCCTGTTGTTTACTTTTTTGAGACATTATATTATCATTTAACTATCATAATTCAATTTTGAAATTTAAATATCTATAATACATACTAGGGTAAAATATTTTATTTATTTATTTATTTGCCACTTTGTTTTAATTGAAGGATAATTTCTTTACATAATTTTGTGGTTTTCTGTCATACATCAAGAATCAGTCATAGGGGCACCCATATTCCCTCCCTCACAAGACTCCCTCCCATTTCTCTCCTCCTTTCTCACAAATAATGTGTGATATGGGTCACATATCTTTTTTCTACTGCATTCCCCAAAGATATATATACATATACTAAAACAATTTGTTTTTTTTCTGAGGCTTTTATGAGTTTAAAAAATAATGGAATCAAATGTAGCTATTAATATAAATTTGTACAAAATAGAAGTACAAAAAAATCAGATTTTTGATGAGATTTCTGAAAAATTGTCACAAGGTGTGAAGTAATTATGCAAAACAAGGAAAGAATGTTAAATAGTTCTCTATTTATGTATGAAATATTTGACTTTTAGTGTAAAATTTCTAACATTTAAATATGATCCTAGGATCTTCCAGTGTAAAAAATCTGCCTGCAATGCAAGAAATGTAAGAGACATGGGTTTGATCCCTGGGTAAGTAAGATCCCCTGGAGGAGGAAATGGCAACCCACTCCAATATTCTTGCCTGGAGAATCCCAAGGACAGAGGAGCCTGGAAGGCTACAGTCCATAGCGACACAAAGATTCAGACACAACTGAAGTTACTGAGCAAGGATACATCATGCAATATCTTATTTATCCTGGACATCAAATTTCTGACAAAAACTCTCTTCTGTGGTTGGATCATGTAATTATCTGCCTCTACATGACACAATTGGAGGATGTCCAACTGATACTTGGTATTAATTATAGCAAGTAGTTGGACTATGGGCTTTCCTGATAGCTCAGTTGGTAAAGAATCCGCCTGCAATGTGGTGCAATGTGGGAGACCTGGGTTCAATCCCTGGATTGCGAAGATCCCCCAGAGAAGGGAAAGGCTACTCACTCAGTATTCTTGCCTGGAGAATTCCATTGACTGCATAGTCCATGGGGTCGAAAAGAGTTGGACATGACTGAGAAACTTTAAAAAGAAAAAAAAAAATGGACTATATGATTTTCCATATAGTCCGATTATTTCCTATAATTATGTATCATGTACATAATTATACTGTGGTTTTCCAGTAGTCATGTATGGATGTGAGAGTTGGACCATAAAGAAGACTGAACACCAAAGATTTGATGCTTTTGAACTGTGGTGTTGAAGACTCTTGAGAGTCCCTTGGACAGCAAGGCGATCAAACAAGTCAATCCCAAAGGAATCAATCATGAATATTCATTGGAGGACTGATATTGAAGCTGAAGCTCTAAAACTTTGGCCACTGATGTGAAAAGCCCATGCACTAGAAAAGACCCTGATGCTGGGAAAGATTGAGGGCAGGAGAAGGGGCCTACAGAGTTTGAGATGGTTGGATGGTATCACTGACTTGATTGTCATGAGTTTGAGCAAAGTCTGCGGGATGGTGAAGGATAGGGAAGCCTGGTGTGCTGCAGTCCATGGAGTCACAAAGAGTCGGACATGTTCAGTCAGACTGAGCAACAACAAATTGTACTATATATAAACATGTTACTCCCAGGTTGGCAAACTGTGGGGCTTTCCACAATTCACTAAAACCACATATTTACTTTTTCTTTTAACTTTTCTACATCTAAATCACACAATATTTGTGTAGTTACAAAATAGCAGACTATTTGATCCCATTGCATGTAACATGCTGATAGGTTGGTGTTATAGCAGGAAAGCCCTGATATTAGAGTTGGGCCAGAACTCTTCATCTGTTAACATACCCCAGCATGGTGTTGGATTGCTGGAAGGAAATATGGGTAGTGTAGGGTAGGATCACAGCTCTTTTCCTTTCCACTGTGTTCAATTAATACAATACGCTTCAGAAATTGGGTAAGAATATGAAATGATACATGAACCATGACATTCCAGATGTTCAAGCTGGATTTAGAAAAGGCAGAGGAACCAGAGATCAAATTGCCAACATTCGTTGGATCATAGAAAAAGCAAGAGAGATCCAGAAAAATATCCATTTCTGCTTCATTGATTATGCCAAAGGCTTTGACTCTGTGGGTCACAACAAACTATGGAAAATTCTTAAAGAGATGAGACTACCAGACCACCTGGCCTGCCTTCTGAGAAATCTGTATGTAGGTCAGGAAGCAACAGTTAGAATTGGACATGAAACAACAAACTGGCTCCAAATAGGGACAGGAGTAGGTCAAGGCTGTATATTGTCACCCTACTTATTTAACTTATATGCAGAGTACATCATGAGAAACACTGGGCTGGATGAAGCACAAGCTGGAATCAAGAGTGCTGGGAGAAATATCAATAACCTCAGATATGCAGATGACACCACCCTCATGAAAGAAAGTGAAGAAGAACTAAAGGGCCTCTAGATGAAAGTGAAAGAGGAGAGTGAAAAAGTTGGCTTAAAGCTCAACATTCAGAAAATGAAGACCATGGTATCTGGTCCCATCACTCCATGGCAAATAGATGGGGAAACAGTGACAGACTATATTTTTGGGGGCTCCAAAATCACTGTGGATGGTGATTGCAGCTATGAAATTAAAAGATGCTTCCTCCTTGGAAGAAAAGTTATGACCAAACTTGACAGCATATTAAAAAGCAGAGATATTACTTTGCCAACAAAGGTCTGTCTAGTCAAGGCTACAGTTTTTCCAGTAATCATGTAAGGATGTAAGAGTTGGACTATAAAGAAAGCTTAGTGCCAAAGAATTGATGCTTTTGAACTGTGGTATTAGAGAAGACTCTTGAGAGTCCCTTGGAATGTAAGAAGATCCAACAATTTCATCCTAAAAGAGCTCAGTCCTGAGGGGTCTTCTGCATTGCAGGTTGATTCTTTGCCAGAAGAACTACTGGGGAAGCTATGAGTGGGCTTCCCTCATGGCTCGGTCGGTGGGGAGTCTGCCTGCAGTGCGGGAGACTTGGGTTCGATTCCTGGGTCAGGATGATCCCCTGGAGAGGGAAATGATACCCTGCTCCAGTATTCTTGCCTGGAGAATCCTATGGGCAGAGGATCCTGGCAGGCTACAGTCAATGGGGTCACAAGAGTCGGACGCAATTTAGTGACTAAACCAACAAACAGATCAGTAGATAAGCGTACAGCTTGTTCAAAACACCCTCTGCTTCACTGAGTGAGTCTGCCTTATTTGTTGCAAAATAGATACCCTCCAAGCTTCACATAGCTTAGGAACCTGGGGTCAGCTCTTGTCCAATTCAAGCCAACATACACTAGTTGGGATACTAACCCGAAACCTGAGCCTGCTCAAGTATCTGATGTATGATTTTTTGATGACAGAGGGCCACAAACTTCACCCTCATATCATGCTAAGCATCTCCATTTTTTGAACATACATCTATGAAGAAGAATGTCACTCAGATACACCTGCACAAAATACCAATTGCCTCACCTTTTCTCTACCTCAAATTATCTTTTCTTACCCTATTTATACCACTGTTTTTATTTGGAGCACAAAGACCACCCTGCTTATTTATCCCATAAATATCTCAAATCCCTCACCTTCAGGGACCTGGAACTGAGTTTTATTTCTGGCGCTGAGATTTGTTCTCCTCTACAAACCCTGGCGTATTTGTGCTTGGTTTATTGCACGTCAAGCAAATGAAACTGATTTGGTAATAAATTTGGGGAGCCAGACAGACTCTTTATCCATGGTTTGTTGATTCTTTGCAGGCATTATGAGCCTGTGGATGAGTCCAAGCAGCTGCCTGGTCCATTTGTTCCAGGGACCATTCCCTGGATTTCCTTTGGCATGATGCTGCTGACCTTTGGTGCATTATTTTTCATGGCAGGTCAGAAAAAATTTCTGGGTCTGGAAGATACTTGATGCTGAAGCTGAAGCTCCAATACTTTGACCACCTGATGCAAAGAACTGACTCATTTGAAAGGACCCTGAACCTGGGAAAGATTGAGGGCAGGAGGAGAAGGGGGAAACAGAGGATAAGATGGTTGGATGGCATCACTGACTCATTGGACATGAGTTTGAGCAAATTCTGGGAGATAGTGAAGGACAGGGAAGTCTGGTGTGCTGCAGTCCATGGGGTCACAAAGAGTTGGGCATGACTGAGCAACTGAACAACAACAACCTGATTAAAAAGTACCTGTACTTAAATTTTCCAGATGGTGGGTTAGAGGCCCAGATGGTGGGAACTTGGTAGGATCATGGGCTAGAGGCCTACACTAACAGGGACAATAAAAACGTTACACCTACAGAGTTCTTCTAAACCTGGGTTAATGTCCTGAGGTTTTGGTTTTAGTTTGTTTTATGTTTTGGCCTTAGTTGTCTTGTCTGTCTAATATCTGATTGTCTTTTTTGTTAAACATTGGCTATTTGGAAGCTGAGAATTTGGAACTACTTTATATTCAAATGAAAATTTTAAAAAAACCATGAAATGGAAAAAAAAAAGAAAGGAAAGACTGACGTTGAAGCTGAAACTCCAATACTTTGGCCATCTGATGTGAAGACCTGATTTATTTGAAAAGACCCTGTTGCTAGGAAAGATTGAAGGCAGGAGGAGAAGGGGATGACAGAGGATGAGATGGTTGGATGGCATCATCGACTCAATGGAGATGAGTCTGAGTAAACTCCGGGAGTTGGTGATGGACTGGGAGGCCCGGCATGCTGTGGTCCATAGGGTTGCAAAGAGTCGAACACGACTGACTAACTGAACTGAACTGAACTGATGAAATGATGAGATGCAAAATGGCTTCCATTTGTTCTCTTTCTGAATCCATGAATTTATACAAATTGAAGACAAAAATAAAACAAAATTTCAAGTAAATTTGAGAAGAAATTTAGTGTCTGATCCTCATTAAAAGTCATACTAAAATACCGGTATATAAGTCATTTTATCAATTATTTAACTTGCAGAATGATTTTATGACATTAAAAATATATTTTGTTTCTATTTGTTGCTGTTTATGTTCAAGTTAAAGTGTCTATAAGCACTGCATTTCCCTGAATATATTATTAAAATGAGATTAATGTTTCTCTCATTAGTATGACGATGAGGACATCTAGGATTTTTTGCTTGATATATTTGTCACTAAACAATAATTTAATATTCATAAGAAGCATTAAAGAATTCCCCAGACACTATATAGCGTAATGTTATGGAATTCCAGTTTAAAAGCATGATGGGCCTTAATTAGGATCATATAAATCATATGATACCCATTTATATCATTTTATCAGATTTATTCTGAAGTAAAGTTATTATGACCAAATACATCATTCTTTTCTTAGTTAAAAAAAAAGAAACAAAATTCAGTTTTAGTTCTGTGTGTGTGTGTGTGTGATTGTGTTACGTAGCACAAATCTTAGGAAATACTTTCTGATCATTACCCAGGAGTGGATCAATTAGCATTTCTTTCACTAATACTTTGTGTTCTTCAGTCGTGAAGTCATGTCTGACTCTTTATGACCCCATGACCAGCAGCACACTTTGCTTCCCTGTCCTTCACTATCTCCCAGAGTTTGCTCAAACTCATGTTCATTGAGTCGGCGATGCCATCCAAACATATCAACCTCTTGTCCCCTTCTCCTCCCCCTCAATATTTCCAAGCAACAGGATCTTTTCCAATGATTTGGCTCTTTGCATCAGGTAGTCCTTCCACTGAATATTCAGGATTGATCTCCTTTAGAATTGACTGGTTTGATCTCCTTGCAGTCCAAGGGGCTCTCAAGTGTCTTCTCCAACACCACAGTTCAAAAGCATCAATTCTTCAGCACTCAGCCTTCTTTATGACCTAACTCTCACATCCGTACATGACTACTGGAAATACCATAGCTTTGACTATGCAGACCTTTGTTGGAAACGTGATGTCTCTTCTTTTTAATATGCTGTCTCTGTTTGTCATCAGTTCAGTTCAGTTGCTCAGTCGTGTCTGACTCTTTGAGACCCCATGAATCGCAGCAGGCCAGGCCTCCCTGTCCATCACCAACTCCCGGAGTTCACTCAGACTCATTGTCCATCGAGTCAGTGATGCCATCCAGCCATCTCATCCTCTGTCGTCCCCTTCTCCTCCTGCCCCCAATCCCTCCCAGCATCAGAGTCTTTTCCAATGAGTCAACTCTTGGCATGAGGTGGCCAAAGTACTGGAGTTTCAGCTTTAGCATCATTCCTTCCAAAGAAATCCCAGGGCTGATCACCTTCAAAATGGACTGGTTGGATCTCCTTGCAGTCATAGCTTTGACAAAAACTCATGAAATCACAAGTCTCATTGCCAATGAATACTTGGCAACATTTTGAAATATCTGTTGCACTTGAGTGGTGTTTTCTATTTAATTTTTACCCCACACAATTTTTCTTATAATTTCGTGTATTTTTAGTTTAACTTCCTAGCATTATACAGAGAGAGGTGTTTAGTAAGAGCATATTCCCTGAGTTACAGGAAAATTTTAAATGCTGAATGGAGACAATAAATCACTCTTCACATTTCCTGCAACTGTGCCCTTTAAGTGTATGTGGTTTTCTTTTCAGATCTATACTCTGGAATTAGGATGTTGCCTTGCTGAAATGACATTTTAAAAACAGCGTATAAGATATTTTTCTCGATGTTAAATTTTGACTTCATGGAAATAAAGTAATGACCAAACCATTTATTAGTATGTGTTTGGAGGACTTTAAAGGAGTTAAGGACAAGAAGAAAAACCTCATTTCTCAGAAAGTTTCATTACTGTTCTAATGAAAAAACCATGTTGCAGTGAATTTGGTCAATAGGAATGTACCACATATCTGGCCATAGATAGACACTATTTGCTGGACATTTTTGGCAAAATATTTTTTACTCTTAGGAAAGACATTTGGGAAGTCAGAAATTCGCTTCTTGCTTGATGCATGGTAAGTTGTTTTAGTCGTGTCTGACTCTTTGCCACCCTATGGACTGTAGCCCTACAGGCTCCTCTGTCTATGGGATCTGCCTAAAAAGAATACTGGAGTGGGCTGCCATGACATCCTCCAGGTCTTGCTAAATGAGAAAGCAGGCGTTGTATGTCTTGATCACCAATGGTGACCATCAAGTGAATTTATCTTATGAACTGGAAAAGTGGCTGATAGTTCCGATAAAGGACAGCATGGATAAACAGAGGTAGTCATTAATCCTGAGAAGCTATAATATCTTGGAGCTATTTGTCATGGTCAAACTCTAAAACTAATTCTCAAAGTGAGCTTAACAATCCCTCACTTAGGAGGTAACTAATTTAACTTAGTTCTAATTCTGCAAAGACTAACAAATATCTTTCCATTGCCTTGCCATAGAGATCTTTCTCAGTTCAGTTCAGTTCAGTTGCTCAGTCGTGTCCGACTCTTGGTGACCCCATGGACTGCAGCATGCCAGGCCTCCCTGTCCATCACCAACTCCCAGAGTTTACTCAAACTCATGTCCATTGAGTCAGTGATGCCATCCAATCATCTCATCCTCTGTCATCCCCTTCTCCTCCTGCCCTCAATCTTTCCCAGCATCAGGGTCTTTTAAAATGAGTCAGCTCTTCACATCAGGTGGCCAAAGTATTGGAGTTTCAGCTTCAACATCAGTCCTTCCAATGAACACCCAGAACTGATCTCCTTTATGATGGACTGGTTGGATCTCCTTGCAGACCAAGGGACTCTCAAGAGTCTTCTTCAACACCACAGCTCAAAAGCATCAATTCTTTGGCACTCAGCCTTCTTTATAGTCCAAATCTCACATACATACATGACTACCGGAAAAAACATAGTCTTGATTAGATGGACCTTTGTTGGCAAAGCAATGTCTCTGCTTTTTAATACACTGTCTAGGTTGGTCATAACTTTCCTTCCAAGGAGTAAGTGTCTTTCTTTATATTATGCTTCAATTATTATTTTGTATTATAAAAGCATATTGTCTATCGAAAAATGGTTACTTTTTTTTTCCTTAGAAAAATATAGGTTCAGTGGGAATAAAAGTTGAAAATCCATTTCTTTAAAAATGACTTTGCAGTGTCCTGTAGGTGTTTTTGTTTTATGTTATCCTCACCACCACAATTCTTAGCTGAGTTATTAACTTTTATTTAACATTAAGGAAAGTAAATTTCTCCAAGTTATTTATCAAGTCAGTGGCATTAATACAGGATTTTAATGTATTTACATTTTTACCTTATTTGCATAAAATAGCTTTCATCTCAATCACTGACCATGTTCTACTCTTCTCTGACAATGAGAGTTGAAAAGAACCCTATGCTTTGTGGATTCTGTGTTCTTTGGTTCTTATATTTCAGGGTTTTTTTTGTTTTTTTTGTTTTTTTTCTTTTTTTAATTTTATTTTCTTTTTAAACTTTACAATATTGTATTAGTTTTGCCAAATATCGAAATGAATCCACCACAGGTATAGGTTTTTTTGAAATGGGTAGCTATTATTGAATTTCCATTAAACTCCACATAAGTCAATATCTCCATCCTATCATTTAGCTCTGTTTAAACTGTAAATATTACTCATAATAAAAGGTATTGAAATAATAAAGTCAGGAATAGTGATGATGTAAAAAGAACAGAAAATGAAATTCTGTACATTATTTAGGAGCTTTTGATTGTAATGAAATTTATCATAAGTAGAAAATCATTCAATTGTATAGATTTTTACATTTTTACTGTGTGGTTTTGGAAACAAGTTAAGGGCATAGCCATTAATATTAGTTGACTATATCATGACATAAACAAGCATTTTTAATATCATGTAGCATCCTGTAATGCATGATTTTAAGGGCTTTGCTTAGTTTTTAAATTCCTTTTTCCTAAACAATGGTCCTTTTTTCCTCATACATCTCTCTGAAGATATAATGAAAATGGCACAGCATTTCCCTGGATAATGTTTTAAAGTATTGCAGTGGCTAGAAATTAGATATAATTGCCAGCACAATGATTTCTGATGCAAAAATAAATATACCATACTGTCTAGTGGAAGACATATCACTGCAGCAGCCACACCAGAGTCATTAATGTCTTCATTTATTTATGCAACAAAAATAACCTAACCAAGGGCTGAATATATATCAGAAACTATTTTCAGAATTAGTGATAATGAAAAACAAGGTGAAGTCAATAACTTCATAAAATATTCTGTGGTAGAGTTGACAGCATAAATGAATAAAACAATGCACATTTAATGCAGGGTACCTGCAAGTGGTATAAATAAAAATAAATCTGGATGGTAATTGAGAAACTAAGACTTTGAGAGTGTTGGAAGATATTTTTTTTGAGAAATTAATAAAAAAATGAATCTCTGATTCTATGGAAATTGAGTAAAGAACTATCTGAGGTAACAAATTGATCAATAGCAATGTGTAAATATTTTAGTTCATGCTTTTGGGTTGTTTTTGTTTCCCTATGTACAGCCTCTCCATGAAAAGAAAAAATTCTGTTTTGACCCCTGGACAAGGCGTAATCTCATGGTTTCCTCTAGCTGACAAATACTTTATTTTTTAAAATAAAAACTACTCTAGACGAAAATGAAATGTATATATTTCATGAAGAGATGGAATGTGTTCAACACCAAGTTATATCTTTCTTGAGAGGTGAACTAGGTGTATCTGTTGCTCATTTTTGTTACTTAATAATATTACCTCTATTTTGTTTTCTAAGAACACTTTTTCATTGAAGCATCCTTTACTTCCAAGTACTCCAGATTTATTGAAAATATTTTCTACCGGCCTGCTGAATTTCTCTCCATTAGAACTTTCACAATGATTTTGGTGAGTTGATGAGTCACATGTATAATCTGTTCAACAACTTGTCTCTATTTCTTGACCCCTCATTTTCTGGTAATTGACACTTATTCTCTATCAGTCATTCACTTCTTTGGGCCTCATATACAGCCTCCAAAAATCCTGGCCTCAAAGTTCTACTCTCTTAACATCATCTCATATCTTTACAAATAAATATATGCACACAAACTTCATCATGCCTCAAGATTATCTAGACAATATGCTATTAATAAAAAGAGATTTCTGAACCTTTACGTCAGAGTTCAGTAGGTCTAGTGTAGGACCTAAGACTTTGTTTTCCTAAATGTATCTAGGTGATATTAATACTTCTGGTTCATAGACTATATTTTTTAAATTTATTTTTAATTGGAGGATAATTGTTTTATAATATTGTGCTGGCTTCTGCCATATAACAACATGAATCAGCCAAGTGTATACATATATCCCCTCCCTCTTGAATTTCCCCCTACTGCCCAACCCATTCCATCCCTCTAGGTTGTCTCAGAGCACCAGCTCCCTGGGTTATACAACAATTTCCCATTAGCTATCTATCTTACACATGGTAATGTATATGTTTAATGTTACTCTCTAAATTCATCACACATTCTCCTTCCCCTGCTGTGTTCAAAGTTTGATCTTCATGGCTGCATTTCTATTCCTGCCTTGCAGATACATTCATCAGGACCATTTTTCTAGATTTCATTTATATGCATTAATATATGATATGTTTCTCTTTCTGACTTACTTCAATCTGTTTAACAGGCTTTATCCATCTCACCATAACTGACTCAAATGTGTTCTCTTTATGGCTGAGTAGTATTCCATTGTATACATGTACCACAACTTCTTTATCCATTCATCTGCTCATGCGCATCTGGATTGTTTCCATGCTGCAGCTATTGTAAGTAGTGCTCTTCATTGGAGAAATGCAAATCAAAGGGGTATCACCTCACAGCGGTCAGAATGGCCATCAACAAAAAATCTATAAACAATAAATGCTGACAAGGGTGTGGAGAGAAGGGAACCATCTTGCACTGTAGGTGGGAATAAATTGATACAGCCAATATGGAGAAGAGTATGGAAAGGATAAGATATTTGGGTAGCATCACTGACTCAATGGACATAAGTTTGAGCAAACTCTGGAGATAGTGAAGGACAGGGAAACCTGGTGGGCTGCAGTCCATGGGGTCGCAAAGAGTCAGACACTACTGAGTGACTGAACAATAGCAAGATGGAGATTCCTCAAAAAAAAAAAAAAAAAAAAGGAATAAAACTACCATATGACCCATCGATCCCATTATTGGGGATGTACCCTGAGGAAACCATAATTGAAAAAGACACATGTACCTCAGTGTTCATAGATCACATTTTGAGAGCAATTGCTCTAGACATAACCCCTTCTCACTTCATAAACACACACACTTCAAACATCCATCACTTGCTTCAAATATCCACAGCCCTTTCCTTTTCTGTAAGTGCTTTGGCATAACATCACTCCTACTGCTATGTGAATACCTGTGTTCTCTAAGCTTCACCTGAGCAGCACAAAATGACAAGTGAAACTGTACAGTTCAGCTTCAGTTCAATTTTTTTCTACTCGACTCACTCTCCTACTTTCCTAAAATGTTGGCTTCTTTTCTTTTCTCAATCCCTTGCTTGAACTGCTAGTTGTTTCTGCAAAAATAAAATTATATTAAGATTTCTGCAGCTTTGAAGTCTAAGGTAGGGTTCAATCATAAAAAATGAGCATAGAGGTCTGGAAACTGCAGATCTCTGAGTATAAAGATAAGTGTAACATGGACTCCAAAACCACAGAGATTTTTCTTACTAAAGACCCCGTGTAATGCTTCATTAGATACTCTGGGGAAATTCAAGTAACTTTCAAATTCTTGAAGCCTCTTTCAAATTGAGAGAAAACTGAATTAGGGAGTGGATTTCTAACACAATTTGACTGCATTTGATTCTATCAAGTACTGGTTAATATTAATCTAAACATCTTAAGAAAATTGAATAATGTCAAACTATCTAATCATTTCAAATAATCTGATTAAAAAAAACCCAATACAATATTGTAAAGTAATTAGCCTCTAATTAAAATAAATAAATTTAAATTAAAAAAAACACTGATTTTTAAAAAAAGTTGGAATCCCAAAAATTGAGCCATGTAGGATGACAGTTTGTCCTTATGTCATCATGAATTTTATCTAACTTAAATTGGCATGTGCTTAGTCATTCAGTCATGTCCAACTCTTTGTGATGTCATGGATTGTATCCTGCCAGGTGCCTCTGACCATGGGGATTATCCAAGTAAGAATCCCCGAGTGGGTAGCCTATTCCTTCTCCAGGGCATTTTCCCAGCCCAGGAATCAAACCTGGGTCTCCTGCATCACAGGCAGATTCTTTACCAGCTGAGCTACCAGGGAAGCCCTAAATTGGTATACTTTTACAGTAAAATATTACATCTTGATCTCTTAAGATGCATATCTGATGTATATGAGATGTGCAGCATTTGAAATACATTCAAGTTACATTCAACATACAAATCAAAGTTAGTGACATAAGAAAGTCATTAAACTGCAAGTGTTAATTCAAACCATCATTTCAAAACTCATATGTGAACTTTGACAATATTGATTGTCTGCTTTCTCTGTCTCTTTTTATTTTTTACAGCACATTTAAATCATATAAAACCAATGATTGTGATTTACATTTTTAAAAATGAATCAAGATCAGCAATAAAATTATTGATAATTAACTTGAACATAATAAAATAGTGTATAGAGTGACATGTAATCAGAAATGTATGCATTCTCCTAACAGTGACTTTGTCACTGTACTTATCTATGGTGTATCAATACACAAATGAATACTCTGTACATTCCAGTTTACAAAATCCACTATCTCTAATTCTCTCTGTAAGGACAATATATATCAAGTATTTTACTCAAGTATTAATGTTTACCACCACTGTACCAAGCATTGTACATTCAGACTCTCATTCCACTCTAATATTTTTCATGTGTGTGTTAGTCACTCAATCATGTCTGACTCTTTGTGATCCCATGGATTGTAGCCCACCAGGCTTATTCTCTCCATGGAATTCTTCTGGCAAGAATACTGGAGTAGCCATTCCCTCATGCAGGGGATCTTTCCCACCCAGGATCGAACCTGGGTCTCCTGCATAGCAGTAGGATTCTTTATTGTCTGAGACATCTGGGAAGTTTTTTCATGAATACAGTGTAATTTTTTTGTTGTTGTACAGTAGGACATTAATATCATAAGAACAACAATCAAGTCATTAGACAAACAAATATTCTCCAAAACTTGGTTTTGCTTTTTTTGTCTGAGAATATTTGTCAAAACTTTTCAACTCATTTTATGAGCCTCTCACCATAACTGTGGCTTTTTCCCACCTTCACAGAAGAGAGCACCCTAATTTTGAATGATAGCACCCTAATTTTATTCTTTTTCTTCTTTAGCTACTACACTGAATGCTAATATAACAAAACCAATACAATATTGTAAAGTTAAAAAATAAAATTAAATTAAATTAAAAAAAGAATAAATAAAAAAAATCATGATTTGACTCTTATCTTAGGAAAATTCAATAAATTAATGAAAAAGAAATCTTGTTTGAGTGTTACATAAAATCTGAGGGTTTTTTTGTAAAACCTAACTACTATCATGTCAGACTTCTGACAGGTCCCAGAGTCACTTTTGCATTAAATTTTTTTTTCTTACATATTCATAAAATTTTCATAGTTTTCTGGTTCTTCAGCATCCCTTTATTAGCAGGTTCACTTGTTGACAATTACATATTTGCATTCTGTCATATTTTAAGCCTGTTTATTTTTAAAGTGAATTGTTATTTAAATAAACATTGGTGATACATAATGCTTTATTTCTTTGACTTTAAGATGGCATTTAATACTTGTTGCTACCTGAAAAAATACTTCCAGTTAAAAATATATACTGCTTGATGTCAGAAATGTTAATATGATGGACTTTTCTGGTGGTCCAGTGGTTTAAGATTCTGTGTTCCCAATGCAGGGAGCATGGGTTCAATCCTTAGTTGGGGAACTAAGATCCTGCATGCTGCATGTTATGGCCAAAAAAAAAAAAAAAATGTTAACATGAAAATATGGGTCATGAAACTTAAGCTATGATCTAGTTGTAATTAATATTCAAAAGATTGATCATATTCTGAAAATACAATTAATAGCAGCAAATCAAAATTTAACACATTTTAAAAAATTCCAATGATTGAAATAACTAAGAAGTAAAGTTTCATTAAATAAATGTATAGTGATTAACTAAAAAACATAATTCTTCTGAAGCTTTTGCAAACTTGATAATAAGGCTTAATGTAAATATTCTGAAATTTCCATATAAAAACCTCAATTAATCTTTTATTTCAAATCTGTGAACTGTATAGAAACAGAAATGCCAAACTACTTGAAGACTGGTTTTTAGTCTACCAATGACCTAGAGTGAGTAGTCAGAAGTGGATCCTGAACTTGAGCCCCTAGTAATCCAGTTGAGAAGATACCTACCTATCCATTAAACTTACTTGCCAATCCCAGAAAATGCAGGTTTTGAAAAGGGATAATCCCTATGATCAAGAAGTTTAAGTCATGATAAGAACATTGGAAAAAGAACAAATAGATCTAGAGAACTTATTTCCTTAGAGTTCTGGGTATTTTTAGGCTGAGTAGCCATATGCCATCCACAGATCCAAACAGAAAAACCATGTACAAGGGTAAACCAATCTAAGAGGTTTTGATACTTCATGCATAGTGAAATAAGATATTCAAAGAAATAAAAAAGAAAGCTTTATGTAGTATAGTTTGAAGCAATATGGAACAGGATTAGAAAGCTGAATGACTCAGGACTTTTATCTGTGAATAGTGACAATCTTTTTTAGATTAATCCTGGATGTCTTTTCTGCAGCCTCTTGTCATTGAAATCAAAAGGTAGCCGAGTTAGCCCAAGAAACAGTGGCTCTATGTCGCAGACTGCCAACATGCCATAGGTGAGGTTCTTCTAGGTGACCTTATAAACCAAGTTAGAGATCCTTTTATACCTCTGGTACTTGATTATTAGTGTAAATATGCATGAGTATATATAAGAAACAAAAGTTTTATTTTTAATTTGCTATGATTTATTACCATTAAGCCATTTTATTTAGTTGATTTTAAATATTTTTTAGAAGTGTTTCTCATCTTCCCAATACTTATCTAAAAGTAAATGGAAGTGGTGCATTTTGTTATGCTCTTTTATCAACATTCAAAATAGAGTTGAAATAATCTTGGGGAGCAAAGGGAGACTTATAGTAACTAAAAAGCTGAGATGTACTAGGAAAATATTATAACTAAACTTTCCTGGCCATTTTGATAGATGAATAAGTATTTCCATTTTCCATTCTGAATAATAAATTGATGTTTCACAATGAATTTTTGTATCGACAATTCCAAATTTGGCATTTGGGGAAAACATATGCTTAGAAAAGGGTTTGGCTGAAAGTCAAATGTAAGCTTTTCTGAGTTATTAGAGCCCAGGGATCTGTTCTAACATATAAAGTGCTTATGGGGAAAAACATTAAAAATAAATACCCCAACAACTGTGGGAAGGTTAAATGAATCCATCCCAGGAGCACACCAGTCACAGTTTGTAGGACCTGCAAAGCATCAAGGGGAAACTAGAAAGCTGTGAGGAAATGAAGAAAAAGAACACTTTTAGTCTCAATGTGAAGTCCAAGTTACTCACAGTATAAAAATCAGTTGTGCATGAAGCATGAAATTATATATTTTTTAAAGCTTCATGATGTATAAAAAGTATTGATTTTGTATGTTTGCTCACTTGCCAAGTAAAAACAGGCCAATTGTTTTAAAGGTAAAGAATTCTAATTTATGTACATTTCAAACTGAAATAACCAGTTGTAGACTTTCAAAGATAGTAAATCTCAACTTTATAATACTATATATTAAATCTTTAATTAATATACTTTAGTCATAAATGTTTAGGACTATAATTTTAAAACTATTTTATATTAACACTGTGGTTACATACACATTAATTACTAATTTCACTTGCTCCTGCATTTCTGAGTATAAGTGCTATCATCAATACTTAATTGAAAAAGTTCCTCATTTGTTAGAATGAAGATATGTCTTTAAATCAAAAAAGTTAAAGGATCACTTAATTAGCTGATCAGTAGTCTTTGAAGGAATGTTATGACCAACCTAGATAGTATATTCAAAAGCAGAGACATTACTTTGCCAACAAAGGTCCGTCTAGTCAAGGTTATGGTTTTTCCTGTGGTCATGTATGGATGTGAGAGTTGGACTGTGAAGAAGGCTGAGTGCCGAAGAATTGATGCTTTTGAACTGTGGTGTTGGAGAAGACTCTTGAGAGTCCCTTGGACTGCAAGGAGATCCAACCAGTCCATTCTAAAGGAGATCAGTCCTGCATGTTCTTTGGAAGAAATGATGCTAAAGCTGAAACTTCAGTACTTTGGCCACCTCATGTGAAGAGTTGACTCATTGGAAAAGACTCTGATGCTGGGAGGGATTGGGGGCAGGAGGAGAAGGGGACAACAGAGGATGAGATGGATGGATGGCATCACTGACTCGATGGACGTGAGTTTGAGTGAACTCCTGGAGTTGGTGATGGACAGGGAGGCCTGGCGTGCTGCAATTCATTGGGTTGCAGAGTCCGACACGACTGAGCAACTGAACTGAACTGAGTCTTTAACTTAAGACATTTAAATTCAGTTCAGTTCAGTCACTCAGTCATGTCCAACTCTTTGCGACCCCATGAGCTACAGCAAGTCAGGCCTCCCTGTGCAAGACCAACTCCCGGAGCCTACCCAAACTCATATCCATTGAGTCTGTGATATCATCCAACCATCTCATCCTTTGTCATCCCCTTCTGCTCCTGCTTCAATCTTTTCCAGCATCAGGGTCTTTTCAAATGAGTCAGCTCTTTGCATCAGGTGGCCAAAGATTAGAGTTTCAGCTTCAACATCAGACCTTCCAACGAACACCCAGGACTGATCTCCTTTAGGGTGGATTGATTGGATCCCTTGCAGTCCAAGGGACTCTCAAGAGTCTTCTCCAACACCAGTTCAAAAGCATCAATTCTTTGGCACTCAGCTTTCTTTCTAGTCCAACTGTCGCATCCATACATGACTACTGGAAAAACCATAGCCTTGACTAGACAGACTTTTGTTGGCAAAATAATGTCTCTGCTTTTCAATATGTTATTTAGGTTGGTCATAATTTTCCTTCCAAGGAATAAACATCTTTTAATTTCATGGCTGCAGTCACCATCTGCAATGATTTTGGAGCCCAAAAAGGAGCCACTCACAGTACAGGAGCGGTGAGCAGCAGAGAGGAGCTACCCCACGTCCAAGGTCAGGAGCAGCAGCCATGAGGACATACCCCATCTCCAAGGTAAGGAGCAGCAGCTTCACTTTACTGGAGCAGCTGTGAAGAGATATCGCACCTCCAAGGTAAGAGAAACCCGAGACGGTAGGCGCCAAGAGAAGGCATCAGACGGCAGACAGACTGAAACCACAATCACAGAAAACTACCCAATCTGAGCACATGGACCACAGCCTTGTCTAACTCAATAAAACTACGCCATGGCGTGTGGGGCCATCCAAGACGGACAGGTCATGGTGGAGAGGTATGACAGAATGTGGTCCACTGGAGAAGGGAATGGCAAACCACTTCAGTATTCTTTCCTTGAGAACCCCATGAACATTTAAATTAGGTGAATATAATTTCATCTACATATATGAGTTGTAGGAAATTTAGACTGAAATATCTTCTACTTAATGACTTCATTACGAATGTTTAAGAAATGTTATACTTGACTTTTAAAAATATTTATTTATTTGGCCATGCCAGGTCTTAGTTGTGACCTGTGTGATCTAATTGTGATCTAGTTCCCTGACCAAAGGTTGAACCCAGATCCCCTGCATTGGAAACATGAGGTCTTAGCCATTGGACCACCAGGGAAGTTCAAAGAATTGCTTTATATAGGGTCATATTGAAAAGAAAACAACTTTAAAATTGTGAAGAAGATGAAGAAGACTCTCCTTCTGCTTCAGCTGTAGGTAACAATGAAGAATATAGGAAATTTATCTCTAAAGGTTGCAGAGGATTCAAGTGTATCTTTTTTGCATGTAGACTGATCTATTTGACTATGCCAAAATGACTGTGAACCTACAAGCACATGAATTACCTGAAAATTCAGACCAATCAATGAACAGACTATTAAAATACACAAACCATCCCTCAGAGAAAGTATCAGGTATGCCCTCTTTTCCTACAGAAATAGGATAAGACCCTTAGAGAAATACCAGGTGCAGTATAAAATGACACATGTTGGGAAAACCAGAACAAAACTCAATAGGTGTTATTTTCTTCCAGTTACATCTCCATTTGCCACGTTTTCTTATTGTAAGATTTAAGTATGCATCACTGCATTTTTTTTTTATATATATACAGAGCTGAATAGAAATTGGTAACTTGACTCACTGTCCTTACAGTCTAGTCTCCTATGGTAAATTTAAAACATGCCTTCAAATTATTTGTCACTGTTCTCACTGAAGATCTACCCTCAAATTTGGATGGATTTTTAATGAGTGTAACCGATAGATTGTAAGGAAAAGAACACAATCAGATTCCCAAGGCCAGGTTAGAAAAGACTATGCTTCCTTCAACCTTGTTTATTTGAGTATTTGATCCAGAAGAAGCCAATTGTTAAATCAGGAGGAGTCTGACTCTCTAGTTTGAGAACCCATGTGCTTCCACTACATCTTTCAGATGTTGCATGTTGAGTAAGTCTTCCTGGGTATCCACTTTCCAGCCTAACCTTCAGATGAATGCAAAGAGCTGACATCTGCCTGCATGACTCAGACAGGTTCTTCCCTGTCTGTACTTCCCTGACCGTAATTCCTGACTGTCAGAGACAGAATTCTAAAATTCTTCCCAAGTACATCCACTCTGGAATTCACACCCTTTAAATTTCACTCCTCCTCCTGAGTGTAGGCAAGAATTGTGAATATGACAGAATATTCATTCCCATGATTATGTCACATTATGGAAATCAAAGGTAATAAGATAGTCACTCTTATGATTGTCTTACATTTCACAAGATTCTGTGGTAGTATAGCAGAGAGATTTCTTCTACTGGCTTGGAAGATAGAAGGTATCTTATGTGACCCTGAGCAGAGCCCAGCTATTTCATGATCAGACTCCACACACACAAGAACTTTGTGATGGTAAATGATTATTATTTTAAGCTCCTGTGTTTCTGGTAACTGCTCAGTAATCAAAATGAATATTCTGGTCCACAAAATTATGAGAAATGTAAACTAGCTGTTTTAGGCTGTTAACATTTTGTAATTTGTTACAATCATCAGTAAACAGATTGAATTTGGGATGATTTGTTATGCAGCGATAATAAAGAGGAGAGTTTCTTTTGTTACAACTTTCCTCCACCGAGAAAATTAGAAATAGGTCATTCACCAGAGCCTCCAGCACTAAGGAAAAAAGGGATAAATTGGAGTATTACTTTAAGATTTAGATTGGTTCATGGAACTATAGCATAAAGATTAAGACAGGAGAAAATATTAGTCACATATTGTCAATGTGTGTTGACTTAAAACATGCACAGTGTGAGAGTTGCAAGCTAAGTTTTATTTGGGGTAAAATGAGGACTGTAGCCTGGGAGACGGCACCTCAGATAGCTCTGAAAAACCGTTCCAAAGAGGTAGGACAGAAAGGTCAGTGTAAATGTGATTTTGGTGAAGGAGGAAAAGTGCAATCAAGCACATATTTTCTCAGAAGGTTTCTACTAATCTCGTGAAACTTCGCTAGTCAGTCATCACCAAGGATGATGGACTAAGGATGAAGGATTTTAATGTTTTTCTAGATATGAGGAGATAATTTGGCTTATAAAACCAACTCCTAAAAATATCTAAATATGTGAAGACTGTCCTGCCAGGCTTTCAGAGCACAGAGTGCCTCACTTCTGCTTTCCACCCTGAACTCCTTTCAGGTGTAGTTGAAAATCAGCAGCTGCAAACAGTGCGTGAGTTAATTCTTGTAGAGGTAGACGGCAAGTGTCAGTTTGTAGTTGACATGTATTTGCCATGGACATTCTTGAAAATGTCTTCTGTAAGTTTATCACAGAGAAGGCACTGAGTTCCTTAACTCAAGGACTTATGCACTCTAGTTCCATCAATACTTCCAAGTGTTTCTTGGAAGTATGTGTCACTGCTGTACACACAGTGACAATTTCTATGAGGATGTAGATGCCCTGGCGGTTTTCTTCATCTGCCATTTCTAATATAATCTCATCACTTTTCCTCTGAACTTGCCCAAGTAGGCTGCTTCCACACTTTCTGTGCTCTGAGTGACCTTGCTTTTATCCTAATGATCTCAAAAGTGTTTGATTATCAAGCAAAATATCACCAGGTTTAAGCCAATATCTATTCAACAAATGGGCTAATAATATGTGGGACATATGTATTACCTCTGTGGTTTCAATAGATAAAACTGTAGGGTATTTAAAAAATACTTGAGTTGTATTAACATATTAGAATTTGTTATCACATTCATTCTTTATGGCAGTTGTGACAAATTACCACAAGCTGAAAGATTTGAAATGAAATAAATTTATTATCTCACATTTCATGCACCACACCAATGCTAGAAGTTTCCAATCAAATGTCAGAGCCTGGCTCTCTCTTTAAAGTTTGCAGAAGAGCATCTATTTCATGTCTTTTTCTCAGCTTCTGCTGTTTTTGGCAACATTTGTCTGTAGATACATCATTCCTATCTCTGCCTCCATTGTACACGTATATTCTCCCCATGTGTTCACATTGTCTTCCCTCTGTGTCTCTGTGCTCCTATCTTTTTATGCCTCTTCTCCTCTTCCCATAAAGACAATATTATTATGGATTAAGGGCCCAGTATGACCACTATGGGCTTCCCTGGTGGCTCAGACAGTAAAGAATCTGCCCACAATGCAGGAGACTCAGGTTGAATCCCTGGCTCAGCAAGATCCCCTGGAGAAAGGAATGACTGCCGGGGTCCAGCCCTGGCTGATCCAGGGTATTCGAAGGAGAGACTGCATAGGTGACCTATTTATTTAAATATTTATCAAAGATATAAAGAGTAATAGAATAAGGATAGATCAGTGAGGAAATTCAGTGGAGAAAAGAGGCTGAATAATTCAGCCAGAAGGTAAGAGAAAGAACGACATGGTGAGACCAAGTTTCGGTGAACAAGGCAGGCACTTTATTTTCCAAAGTAGTTTTTATACCTTAAGTTATGCATAGAGGATAATGGGGGAAGGGGTAGAGTCAGGCAGCAAGCCAGGCTTTCTTCCTGCAAACTTATCATATGCAAAAGCTTAGGTGATTTGCATCATCTTCTGGCCCGGAGGCCTGTTAACAATTTAAGACCCTTTCTTCAGAAAACTTATTTTTCTCTAAAGGTGATTGGTCAGGAGCCACCCTCCAAAAGCATTAGATAAAGTTGCATTCCTACAGAGCAAAGGTGTGGTGGGCTATAACAAGAAAAAGAATTAACTCAAGGGTCCAGGTTATAAACATTAAAGCTACTACTTACACCAATTCTATTCATCAATACACTGCCAGGGACACAGCAGGTAAGGGATATGGAAACTTAGCAGCAAACATTGGCCCAACAAGTGAAAATCCCTTCACCAATACAATTTCTAATCAATCTTTTAACTACTCAAAAGAATCTGTGTTTAGACAGTTTAGAACATCTCCTGCCTCTCACAGTTGTGAGGCTCTGAACAATCACATGTGGCCAGAAAAACCTATTCAGGCAGGCTAGAGGATTTCCAAAGGAGTTTGTAGGTTGAAACACTGTCACACCCAGGAATTATTAACTGGAGCTGTAAGCTAACTCTTTTTCAGAGAGGTAGTGGGAGACAGCCCCCCATAAAGTCAGAGGTGTAAGTGAAAGCACAAAGCAGAAAGTAGGCAGACTCTGGTTTTGGGTGTAAATGCTCGAGAATTTCCAGGGGGACTCCTGAGGCTCGATCCCGCCTTTGAGTATGCCGAGCCTCCTTCCTCATGACCTTTGTCATGGGTGGAGCTCCTCACACTGGCTCCCGGCAGTGACAGAATTCCAGTTGAGCTATTCCAGATCCTGAAAGATGATGCTGTGGAAAGTGCTGCACTCAATATGCAATATGCACTCAATATGCAATATGCTGGCTCCCGGCAAATGACCAGTATATGACAAGTATGACCTCATTTTAATTAATATCTTAAATGCACCTGCAAAGACCCTGTTTCCAAAAAAAGTTAGCACTCACAAGTACCAAAGGCAAGAATTTTAACATATCCTTTGATGGGGTAAAATTGATTCTATGAGCTTCCCTGGTGGCTCAGTGGTAAAAAATCCACCTGAAATGCAGGAGAGGCAGGTTCAATCCTCCAGGTAGGAAAGATCCCCTGGAGAAAGGAATGGCTACTCACTCCAGTATTCTTGCCTGGAGAATTCAATGGACAGAGAAGCCTGGTAGGCTACCATCCATGGGGTAGGAAAGAGTTGGAAATGACTGAAGTAACTGAGCACGTACTTGAGTAGTTCATTCTACAGTGTGACCATTAGATATGTAGCTAGTTTAAGGATAGTGTTAAGACTTAGGCAACACTTTGAATACATTGTCTAGACCTTCAGTGAAGGGGAAACTTGATAAATGGAGGATAAAGGACACCAGCAGCATTTTAATTTAATCAGTAGTACACTCTATCATATACACCTCTCCCCTGGTAGCAATCTCTGTTCGTCCTAAGTCTGCCTCATAAGGTCATTTGTATAGTATTAAATTTCATTCTTATTACTAGTATCCTAAGAAGCCAAGCATAACTTCTGATTATAATCTCTTGAATATACTTTTGAAATTTCTACAATAAAGTAGGAGAAAGGCAGTAGAATGAGTAGTAAAATGGGCAAAAACTGTAGCAATCACTTCAAAACAAACAATGTCAAAATGATAAACATATGGGCTTCCCTGGTGGCTCAGATGGTAAAGGATCCACATGCAATGTGGGAGACCTGGGTTCGATCCCTAGGTTGGGAAGATCCCCTGGAGGAGGGCATGGCAACCCACTCCAGTATTCTTGCCTGGAGAATCCCCAAGGACAGAGAACCCTGGCAGGCTACACTCCATGGGGTCACAAAGTGTAAGGCATGACTGAGTGACTCAGCACAGCACACAGCACATGGAAGGATATTCAAATATAACACGTGAAAGCACATGTGTAATATATATATTTGTATATGCATGAGCTGGGCTTCCCACGTGAAGTTAGTGGTAAAGAACCCTCCTGCCAATGCAGGAGACATAAGAGACACAGATTCAATCCCTGGGTCAGGAAGATCCACTGGAGGAGGGCATGGCAACTCACTCCAGTATTTTTGTCTGGAGAATTCCATGGACAGAGGAGCCTGGTTGACTATGGTCCATGGGGTCACAAAGAGCTGGGCATGACTGAAGTGATTTAGCATGAGTGCATATGTGTAACTTATACAAAAATGCATTTTGGTTATCTATTTGATATTGACATGGTACTATACTGAAGGAAACACATATTTTTATTAATAAGGAAAGCTGTACTCTAGTAGATAATGAATTTTATTTTATTTTATTTTTTTTAGATATGAATTTTAATCCTTGTAACCCTTATGGCAGAAAGTGAAGAAGAAGTAAAAAGCCTCTTGATGAAACTGAAAGAGGAGAGTGAAAAAGTTGGCTTAAAGCTCAACATTCAGAAAACTAAGTTCATGGCATCTGGTCCCATCAATTCATGGCAAATAGATGGGGAAACAGTGGAAACAGTATCAGACTTTATTTTGGGGGCTCCAAAATCACTGCAGATGGTGAATGCAGCCATGAAATTAAAAGACGCTTACTCCTTGGAAGGAAAGTTATGACCAACCTAGATAGCATATTCAAAAGCAGAGACATTACTTTACCAACAAAGATCCATCTAGTCAAGGCTATGGGTTTTCCTGTGGTCATGTATGGATGGGAAAGTTGGACTGTGAAGAAAACTGAGTGCTGAAGAATTTATGCTTTTGAAGTGTGGTGTTGGAGAAGACTCTTGAGAGTCCCTTGGACTGCAAGGAGATCCAACCAGTCCATTCTGAAGGAGATCAGCCTAGGGATTTCTTTGGAAGGAATGATGCTAAAGCTGAAACTCCAGTACTTTGGCCACCTCATGAGAAGAGTTGACTCATTGGAAAAGACTTTGATGCTGGGAGGGATTGGGGGCAGGAGGAGAAGGGGATGACAGAGGATGAGATGGCTGGATGGCATCACCGACTCGATGGATGTGAGTCTCAGTGAACTCCGGGAGTTGGTGATGGACAGGGAGGCCTGGCGTGCTGCGATTCATGGGGTTGCAAAGAGTCAGACACGACTGAGCAACTGAACTGAACTGAATCTCATCATGATTAGTTCAAACTCATTATTTTGAAAGAAAATATTTTAATTCATGAGAATGGTATATAAACGCAGACGGATCATAATTTCTTACTTTGTGCATTTTGTCTTAAATTTTCTGAAGTTAGATTATTGCAAACTATGGAAAGTATGATCCATGAGATCACTGGATAAGTCAGCTTCCTTATGATGAAGCTTGACAAGTCAAACTGCTCTTTCTGATCCAAAGCAGGGAAATGGAGAAACAATGCATGCTAAATTCTAAGAGTGGGTATCTGGATATATCCTGGACCTTATGTGTTTAGCACCAAGCACTTCAGTAGTTTGGGGTTAGAGTCATTTCTCTTTATAAAAATACCCCTGCTTGCCTGAGGAAGCCTTGGCTAATCTATAGCCTGGTGCTCCCTAATTCTGGATATGAAATGTTTTTATACCTAAGGAAAGGGTTGCTGCTTGATGTCTGTTTATTTATAGTGGATATGCGGAAGTACATAATTTAAGCTGACTGGGATGCTTGTGTGCCCATAAATATTTGAGAGGAAACTGTCTTCCCATCCATATGCACATAATATACACACAAAAACACAATATGTAAATTACTTGCCAGAGTAGTTGCCAACTTTATGTTATTGCTAATCTTTTCAGGCCATTGTTTTCATAGTGCCAAAGTTTATCTTGACTTTGCAGCTTTAGCAGGTGTTCCGTCTGCCACCTTGCATTATTGTTATTTGAAAGCTGCAATCATAATTGTTTCTGAAGCACCTTCCCCTATGAAATCTGTGATGGAAAAACAAATTGTATTTACTTCAATTGTATTCTTGTCTATTAACATTTCAAGCTGTTAAATCTATGATAGAGCTCAACTTTTAGAATCCACTGAAAGCAGTAGTTAAAAAACATAGCGTTTCCCTTCCAAACTGCTGCTATAGTATATTAAAGAACTAAACTCATTTTCAGATAATTGAACTTTAAATGTTAGATGGAACCATTATTTTTTTTCTAGAAGGAAATGCTAGCTTTTTTCCCTTTTCTTCTTTCATAATGATTACTGCCCCATCTTTGCACAATTAATGAGGTTTTACTCTGTGGCTGTTATGTGTATTGATTTTAAAATCTTTAATTGCTTCCTGTAAAGAACAACTACGGTGAAATTGCTTTTCTCTTTTTCCATATTTTCTTGCCTGTATCTACTCTTGAATAACAATTTCATGCAAGAAGAAGGGTGATTCTAAAATATACTAAGTATTATAAAATGTGGCATTTTGTTGATATAGATTACCTACTTATTAATATAAGAACTATGTAATATGACTATCTCAAACATAAAACAAAGATCCAGGATCAGTTATAGAACAATTCTATTCAATGTTTGATCAGAAAGTATTCTTCTTACCTGCCTCCACAGCACAAATTTTTCATGCTCAGATTTTAACTTTGCTTTTTTGTCTACTTACTTTTGTAATGATAGCATAAATATCTTATGAATTTATTATAAATGGGAAAATCAAACTTTAGTAATATACTTCCTTTACATTTCACTTATTTGGTGGAATGGAGGTGGAAAGACAGAAACTAAAATCTGCCAATTTTCTTTTAGGTGTATTAGAGGGAGAAAAACTATCAAATTCCCTTTATTATCCTGATCAGATCATATTTGTATTTTTAACCTGTGTCATACCCTGTTAGTAATTCATCTTCCTTAGTATTGGAGAGGCTTCATTCTGTAGTTTAAGTAATTACACTACCAACTGGAGTGGAGAGATAAGTACATTGATCATAGACCTATCTGTACTTTTTCATCTTTCTTTAAGCTTAAATTTATTTATTGAATGATGATTTGCAAAGAGGTCCACATAATATTTTTCCAATTTTGAAATTAACAATATATTTAGATTTTTGGCTAATTAATTTTTTAATTGAAAGATTGGGCTTGCTTCTTATGAATTAAGAAGTGTTTGGGGGCTAATTTTGATGATCCAGATTTCTATTTATTTATTTATGTTGAAGTAGAGTTGATTTACAATGTCATGTTAGTTTCAGGTGTACAGCATAGCAATTCAGTTATACATATAGAGATATGTATATATATATGTGTGTGTGTGGTTGTTGATTTTGTTTTTCAGTGGCTAACTTGTGTCCAACTCTTTGCAACCCTATGAACTGCAGCATGCCAGGCTTCCCTGTCCTTCACTAACTCCCAGAGTTTGCTCAGATTTATATCCATTGAGTTGGTGATGTTATCTAAGCATTTCATCGTCTACCACCCTCTTCTCCTCTTACTTTCAATCTTTCCCAGCATCAGAGTTTTTTCCAGTGAGTTGGATCTTTGTATGAGGTGGGAAAAGTACTGGAGCTTCAGCATCAGTCCTTCCAATGAATATTCAGGGTTGATTTCCTTTAGGACTGACTGGTTTGATCTCCTTGCTGTCCATGGGACTCTCAAGAGTCTTCTCTAGCACCACAATTCAAAGGCATCAGTTCTTCAGCACTCAGTTTTCTCCCTGTGGCTCAGATGGTAAAGAATCTGCCTGCAATGCAGGAGACCCAGGTTCAATACTTGGGTTGGGAATATCCCCTGGAGAAGGGAATGGTAACCCATTCCAGTATTGTTGTCTGGAGAATCCCATGGGCAGAGGAGCCTGTTGGGCTACAGTTAATGGGGTCGCAAAGAGTCAGACATGATTGAGCATCTAACACTTTCACTTATAGCTTTCTTTATGGACCAACTCTCAAATCTGTACATAACTACTGGGGAAACTATAAGCTCTGACTATAAGGACCTTTGTAGGTGAAGTGATGTCTTTGCTTTTTAATACACTGTCTAGGTATATAAGTATGTGTGTGTGTGTGTGTGTGTGTGTGTTAGATGCTTTTATTTACAGTGTCAAAGGCAAGAGTCAAAATTGACTCTTCCATACTAGATGTTTCTTTGACTTTAACCCTTTTTCTTCCACTTATGTTATTATAATCATACATAATAGCCTGCCTACGGGAATCCTGCCCCTCTGTCTGACTGTTAAGCCAAAGCACCTTTGTTCAGTACCCTGTCCACCTATGGATGGCAGGAAGAAAGAAATTAACACACCCTTTTACTAAGGGTTGCCATTCTAGGAGATATTTACAAGTTAATTTACAAGTTAACTTTTTTACTTTGTTTTGTCATCTCGCTGATCGCATCTCTAATCCATAAAAGAACCTGAAATCTAGACCCTGACAAGATGGTTAGTCTCCCATCTTCTTAGTCAGCCAGCTTTCTGAATAAAATCATATTCTCTGTCTCAACCCCTCGTCTTTGGATTCACTGGCCTATCATTCAGGGAGCAGAGCAAGCCTGGTGTCAAAAACAATAGGTTATTACAAAATATTGAGTGTAGCTCCCTATGTAATACAATAGGTCCCTTTTGTTTATCTATTTTATATGTTGTAGTGTGTAGCAATTAATATCAACCTCTTAATTTATCCCTCCCTTTTCATTTCCCCTTTGGTAATCATAAGTTTGTTTTCTATGTCTGTGAGTTCTTTCTGTTTTGTAAATAAGGTCAGTGGTATATATATATATTTTTAGATCTATTATTAATGAGCATTTGGTTTTCTCACTTTGTGCTACTATAAATAAAGCTGCTGTGAATATTTATTGTGGACATATGTGCAAATTTTTTGGTAAAAATGTAAGATAAAATTGCTGAGTTACTATTATCAAGTTTTCAGCTCTATTAGAAAGTGCCAAATATTTTCCAAACTGGTTTTAACCGTTTCCACTTCCTTCCCCATTCCTACACTTCTCCAGCAAGGAATGAGAGCTTCAGCTGCTCTATATACTAACCCACCCTAGAAAATACACTTCTTAGTCTTTGCTTATCTGCTGTGTGTTGTAGTATGCCATTGATGTTTTAATATACATTTCCCTATTATTACTGAGACTGGGCTATTTTGATTAGTTCACAGACAACTTAGATTTTTCTCTTTGTTAAGTGCCTATTCAAATCTCTTGATCATTTTAAAGTGTCTTTCTCATATTAAATTGTAAAAATCTCTACATTTGTTTATTATTGCCTTGTCAGCAATATATGTGCAAATTTGTTAATTTCTGGGGCTTGTCCTAACAGAGTGGATCTCTCTGTTAGTTCCACTTCCAGAACAAAAACAGTCTTTCTCATCTCGGGTCACTCCACTCACTCTCTAGATCGTCATCATTTTATCCACTCTATAAAGTTGTCTTTGTTTAAGTTAGTCATTCTCTTATGCATAATTACTCTATTTCTTTTTGATAATCATTTCCTCAGTTTTCAAACATGTTTCAATACCAATATCTTTTCTGGTCTCTGTTGAACCAAGTAGAACATGTGGAAATGTTGGATTTGAAATGATTTCTGTTGCTTTCTTTAGAAGTCAGATTGTGGCTACTGTACTTATTTGGTATTCCTTTTTTTCTCATCTATTTAGATATGTTTTTACCATTTTGTTGTTACAAGTTTAAACCCACAAGTGAAAAAATAAAATCTGAAAAGCTCATCTTGTCGCATGAAACTGAAGTAAAGATACTTGTGAATGAAAAATATTGCCCAACAGTAAACAAAGGATGTTACAGTCATCAAGCTATCACATTAAAGCCGTGGAAAGATGAGCCTTGAGGGAACTCAAGATGAAAAAACATAGGATACTGGCCCCAGAGAGCTGAGGTGCATATCAAAGAAATGATTTCAGTAAGCCCACTCTTGCATCTTCCCATACAAAGAAAAGCACTAAATTTCTTAACTTGAGATGTCTGGTTTTCTTTAATTAACAGTAATCTTTTGATGTTCCAACGACTTGGTCTTTGTTGCAAAAGCTCCTACATATCCTACCCTCTTGCATCTTTGAAGCAGCCCCTCACAGTGATTTGAGTGTCTTGTCTCCTGGGCATGAAATCCTTAGAATGTTTGCTGAATAAAACATAACTTTTAACTTTTAGATTGCACATATTTTTTTCAGTTGGTATACTGAATTTCATGAGATAATGGAGAAAGAGGTACATACACTTACCATAGAGATACATACACTTACCATAGAGATACATACATACATATATATATATATATATATATATATATATATATATATATATTTCTGGGTAAAAATGCAAGGTTTCAGATTGTAGGGTGTTTTTTATTCACTTTTTCTTCAATAATGTTCTGGAGAATTTTATCACTATCATTTGTAAATAGCGTGCTTAAACTTTGGCAATACTAAAATAAAGAGCACACTATCATTTGCCCAGAGAGATGCAGTTTAGAGGATGGGGAAACTGTGGTTAATGGAAAGTGTGAGACAAAAAATTTTAGGGCTATGCACCAAAAACTAAAGGAGTCGGGAAGATGTAGGATGTTTGGAGAAAGGAAAGAAGTTGCAGAAGTGAGGATATCTGAAAAGTCTAAGTGGTTCAGTTGGGAAATTTCAAAGAGTAAATATTGCAAGGCTACTTCAGGTAGGAAAAAAAAAAAAAAAAACAGTGTAGTTGAACAAAGCAATAGTCTACAAAATTTACATATGTGTCATAGATTTTGTTTTAGAATGGTTTGTTTTAGAATGGTTCTCAAACTTGAAAGTACAGTAGAGTCAAATATAGAGAACTAGCAAATCAAACAGAGAAGGCAATGGCAACCGACTCCAGTACTCTTGCCTGGAAAAATCCCATGGACGGAGGAGTCTGGTAGGCTGCAGTCCATGAGGTCATGAAGATTCAGACACGACTGAGCGACTTCCCTTTCGCTTTTCACTTTCATGCACTGGAGAAGGAAATGACAACCCACTTTAGTGTTCTTGCCTGGAGAATCCCAGGGACGGGGGAGCCTGGTGGGCTGCTGTCCGTGGGGTTGCACAGAGTCGGACACGACTGAAGTGACTTAGCAGCAGTAGCAACAGCAAAGCAAAGATTCTGGGCTCTAAATCCCAGGGTTTCTGATTTAATGGTTCTGGAATAAGGCATGAGATTTTCATCTCAATTTCCCAGTTAACTATGATCCTACTGGTCTGTAGACCTACTTTGAGAACCATTGCTGCCATTTTTAGTTGTTTTTCATTTCATTTGACTCAAACTTTATAAAATATGGATTTGAAGGGGACAATGGAGAGAAGGTGGAAAACTCAATCAGAATTGTTCCAGAAAGTTTACAAGAGCTTGAGTAGTATCAGTAGACATGGAGGTAGTAGAATAGATTAGAAAAGGGAGATGCAAGAAAATAGAATTTCTGGGTCATCAGAAATAAGGATAAGAGAGAAGTCTAAGGTAGCTTCAAAGCTTCTTTATTTTACATGAGAATATTGTAGCCTATTCTGAAAAAAAAAAAAAAGAAATACAGTCAACTGACACATTTCAAACAGAATGTGGTCAGTTCAAATATAACTATATTAATATAGAAATGTGTAAGGATATTCTCAGTGACTATGTCCTTCAGACAGTTGGATATTAAAATTTAAAGCTCAAGGACATTATGGGAGAGAATTATATATTTTGGATTGATAAGTAAAGATGACAGTTCAGTTCAGTTCAATTCAGTTGCTCAGTTGTGTCTGACTCTTTACGACCCCATTAACTGCAGAATGCCAGGCCTCCCTGTACATCACCAACTCCCAGAGTCCCCCCAAGTCCATGTCCACTGAGTCTGTGGTGCCATCCAACCACCCCATCCTCTGTCATCTCCTTCTCCTCCTGGCCTCAATCTTTACCAGCATCAGGGACTTTTCAAATGAGTCAGCTCTTTGCATCAGGTGGCCAAATATTGGAGTTTCAGCTTCAACATCAGTCCTTCCAATGAACGCCCAGGATTTAGGGTGGACTGCTTGGATCTCCTTGCAGTCCAAGGGACTCTCAAGAGTCTTCTCCAACACCATAGTTCAAAAGCATCAATTCTTTGGTGCTCAGCTTTCTTCACAGTCCAACTCTCACATCCATACATGACCACTGGAAAAACTATAGCCTTGACTAGATGGACCTTTGTTGGCAAAGTTATGTCTCTGCTTTTTAATATGCTGTCTAGGTTGGTCATAACTTTCCTTCCAAGGAGTAAGCATCTTTTAATTTCATGGCAGCAATCATCATCTGCAGTGATTTTGGAGCCCAGAAAAATAAAGTCAGCCACTGTTTCCACTGTTTCCCCATCTATTTGCCATGAAGTGATGGGGCCAGACGCCATGATCTTAGTTTTCTGAATGTTGAGCTTTAAGCCAACATTTTCACTCTCCTCTTTCATTTTCATCAAGAGGCTCTTTAGTTCTTCTTCACTTTCTGCCATAAGGGTGGTGTCATCTGCATATCTGAGGTTATTGATATTTCTCCCTGTAATCTTGATTCCAGCTTGTGCTTCATCCAGCCCAGTGTTTCTCATGATGTACTCTGTATATAACTTAAATAAGCAGGGTGACAATATATAGCCTTGACGTACTTTTTTTTTTTTTTTCCCTATTTGGAATCAGTCTGCTGTTCCATGTGCAGTTCTAAATGTTGCTTTCTGACCTGCATACAAGTTTCTCAAGAGGCAGATCAGGTGGTCTGGTATTCCCATCTCTTTCAGAATTTTCCACAGTTTATTGTGACCTGCACAGTCAAAGGCTTTGGCATAGTCAATAAAGCAGAAATAGATGCTTTTCTGGAACTCTCTTGCTTTTTCCATGATCCAGTGGATATTGGCAATGTGATCTCTGGTTCCTCTACCTTTTCTAAAATCAGCTTGAACATCTGGAATTTCACAGTTCACGTATTGCTGAAGCCTGGCTTGGAGAATTTTGAGCATTACTTTACTAGCGTGTGAGATGAATGCAATTGTGCGGTAGTTTGAGCATTCTTTGGCATTGCCTTTCTTTGGGATTGGAATGAAAACTGACCTTTTCCAGTCCTGTGGCCACTGCTGAGTTTTCCAAATTTGCTGGCATATTGAGTACAGCACTTTCACAGCATCATCTTTTAGGATTTGAAACAGCCTAATTGGAATTCCATCACTTCCACTAGCTTTGTTCGTAGTGATGCTTTCTAAGGTCCACTTGACTTCACATTCCAGGATGTCTGGCTCTAGGTCAGTGATCACACCATCGTGATTATCTGGGTCATGAAGATCTTTTTTGTACAGTTCTTCTGTGTATTCTTGCCACCTCTTCTTAATACCTTCTGCTTCTGTTACGTCCATACAATTTCTGTCCTTTATTGAGCCCATCTTTGCATGAAATATTCCTTTGGTATCTCTAATTTTTTTGAAGAGATCTCTATTCTTTCCCATTCTGTTGTTTTCCTCTATTTTTTTGCACTGATCACTGAGGAAGGCTTTCTTATCTCTTTTTGCAATTCTTTGGAACTCTGCATTCAGATGCTTGTATCTTTCCTTTTTTCCTTTGCTTTTTGCTTCTCTTCTTTTCACAGCTATTTGTAAGGTCTCCTCAGAATGCCATTTTGCTTTTTTTCATTTATTTTTCTTGGGGATGGTCTTGATTCCCGTCTCCTGTACAATGTCATGAACCTCTGACCATAGTTCATCAGGCACTCTGTCTATCAGATCTAGTCCCTTAAATGTATTTCTCACTTCCACTGTATAGTCATAAGGGATTTGATTTAGGTCATACCTGAATGATCTAGTGGTTTTCTCCACTTTCTTCAATTTCAGTGGTTATCTCGCAATAATATAGTGACCAAAAAGGAGAGGGAGGAAAAATGTGTTTAAAGACTTACAATAGAAGTGGATGAGGCAGGCAGAGAAAGCTTAGCGTAATGATGGTCATAGAAGACAAATGATTAAATAACTCCAAATGGAATGAATGGTTTCAAAGCATAGGAATATAGTGGTGATTGGTGAAATTGTTAGAGCAATTTCTGGGGAAGTAAGAGGAGAAATCAGGATTTGGAAAAAAATGATGAAGAAAAGAATTGGGAGAATCTACTAAAAGGCCTATAACTGTTAATGAAAGCAGAATACAGGACAGAAATATTCTTCAGATAAATAGGATGGCTCTTTAAAATATCAAGTGTTCTCTCTATACTTTGTAAGTATAAATATATGGTATGGTAGTTGTTCAAAGGCTTGTCCTTGAGTGGGCACATGCAAAGAATCAAGTTCAACATTCTACACTTGATATTGCATACATTTCTCTATTTATGGTGAATTTGCATGCAAAATGCTTGCAACAAACAGCCTTCTGAGATTCTTGAGTACATATGTTGTGAACGCCAAACACCAGTGTAATTTCAATACAGTCTGCAATAGATTACTCTTGGATTTCATCCAATTAAGTTAAAATTAGATTGGCTTCTCTCTACTTTGAGACCCTTCTGGTGTTAGGCTATGGGAATTTTGACAATGTTCTTTCCATATCTACTTTACCTCCCAGAGCTGGTCCATCAAGATTCTTTGCTTAACTTAAAATTTAAAAAAGAGGTATATATTTCCTACATTTGATTATGGCAATTTGCTCACCCCGCTTTTAACTCATTTAAGCAAAATTCGGCAGATAACAGGGAGACCAGAGAGAAGTAAGTCTAAATTGTACTTATTTTTGTATGCACATTTTCAGTAGCTCTGCTGAAGCAAAATTAGCTGTTCGTACAACTTTGTGTTACTTTGTAGTTACTTTTATTGTTGCCAAAATCCTCAAGATGCTAAAGACTTCACTAATTTCTAATTTCAATCTGCACTTACATTTTACTGCTACCAGGTGTTATAGATACAAGTGTTTTGCTAACTGTCTAATAACCTTGGAGACACTGGGATTCGTTTGGCCCAGATGTACTGGGATTCATTTGACCCAGGTGCAGAGAGATTATAAAATTTAGAAATAAAAACATCCAAACCTTAAACAGTTTACATAGAAATTAATAAGCAAGATAAGAGAGACCCATATAACTTACTCTGGCTATCAAACCACAACATAGGGAAAGCATATCAATTTAATATCAACTATTGTGAAATTAAATTATATTTTATTGCAGTTCTTAAATATTATCATATGCAATACACTTTTACTTTCCTGTGGAAAAAAGTTGTGAAAAGAACTCAGTAAAAATAAATAACTTCAATAAAATGTAAATGTCAATAAATTTATGCATATATTTATAATTTGTATTTAATAATATGCATGGTATTAAACTTGAGTTGCTTCTATCTAAAGTTTCTTCTTTGTTCAACTTGAATAGGACAACATATAATGATACTATGTCCTGAAATTACATTTAAAATAAGCTAATATGAATCACCTTGTTTTAAAGAAGACCTGATACAGGAGACCTGTTGATTGACTATGCTGCATTGTAATGGAAATGAGGTTTTTTGACTCTACTCTTGGCTGGGCAACTCTCATGGTATTGAAAGTCTCAAGACATTTTAAAGAAATTATTTTAATGATAAAAAGTTGATTTTTAAGGAAGTTGACCTTTTGTATGAATTTGTGAAAGTTTTCTAAAGGCAATACTGTGGAACATAAAACAAAGTGCATGACACATCAATAGTTAGTGGAAGAATGCAGACTCAAACCCAAATATTAGCTCATTATTTATTAGACTGATTGAACTTTTATTTCCCTGAGCTAAAGCTGTTACTCCACCAAATACTTTATTCCAGAAACTTTAAACATGCCTTATGTGGGGCACTAGGGATTCAGTGGAAGAAAGGATACCTTTTGTGTTTTCATGATATTTTAAAGACGTTTGCAGGGTAATAAGGAAAGACACAAGAGCAAATGTACAATTGTCATACAGTATGATGATGGGCTTTCTGCTAGAAATGATCATGGAAAGGGGGGCTTACCCAACAAATTAGGAGGACTATAGTATCTGTCATATTCCCAGGAATAAAAAGTCTTTTGCACACTATTTCTAACCACATTGTTCTCTAGTCTAATATTGAGTCCAAAGGATGATAAAATAAGGGTACATAGTTTGGGCAAATCAAGTCCTTCTCAGGAGTTATAGGTTCAAGTCATTGGTTGGTCTGGATCATACGCCTGTCTTTGCATTTCTAGAAGAAAATAATTCAAAGTTTGTAAATTATTTTAATTTATTACATAATCATGATAAAGGAGAATATATTTAATCCCTTTTTGTCCTAAGGAAATATGTTGTAACAATAACAGCACTCTTAGCGATCATACAGATATCACTATAACATGAGCTCTGTAAGGAGGATTTTTTTTTTCTCTGTAGTATTCACTTTAAACATCTTTTTTACATTGTATAAAAATGAAATGAAGCGGAAAAGACTTTGTGTGTAGCTACTGCCGGTACTTAGAATATTACCTTATTGAAACTGGAGTCGTAAGTATTCAGAAAGTGCACCATGATGCTTATGCAGTTTACACCAACTTTATTGTCCCTAAGATGTGAATTTTCCTTCTTTGCCTATTACTTTGTCAAATGTCTTAACAACAGGACCTGTTTGATATGTCTTTTCTCGTAGTCACCGAAACATGTTACATTATTTATTTTGTTGTCTTAACACTTTTTTCTCTATTCTTCACATAACAAAAAGACAAGTAAATAAGTGACTTCAATTTGTCATAAACAGGTTTCCTTTTATATATTTTTTTCTCCATAGGCTTCTTGTAAATGTTTTCTTGGAAAAAGTAAGTGTGCATGGAATAAATCTATTGCATTATTAAAATTACTGAAAGCAGTATAATTTCCAAAACATGAAACTGACTGTTTTTCAGATTGTTACCTTTTTTTTTTTTTGGCCCTAGATGTATTCTACAAAACAAAAATAACTACTAAATCTTTGAGTGCTGGACTGGCAAAATATTCAGAGATCAATTTCCATATGTTCATTTAATTTTGCTTACAATCTGGTGGCTTTGACATGATTGGCACTCGTGATTTGGATAAAGTCGTGGTTACCTGTTAAATGATGGCAATCTCATTGAACAAGGACATTGCAAAGTCAAGAAACCTGTGTGTTATACAGAGCTTGGTTAATTATAAATGATGAGCAGTACAGAGATGGGTATGGGAAGCTGATGTAAGTATTCTACAGAACCCCTGATGATAACCAGTCATGACAATTATTTTTATAGAATTAAATTACTTTTGATAATATTTTAGAAAACTATGAAAATAGAAATCTCTGTGCATGTGTGTGTGCTTAGTCACTTCCATAATGTCTGACTCTTTGTGACACTATGGACTGTAGCCTACCATCTGATCACTTCAAAAAGATGTGGTCCTCCTATTTTATATATCAGAAGGGGAGTCATAACAAGATTCAAGTAAGTATTCTGCTCTAATTAGTCATCAAATTCCTATTTAGTAGATCTTAACCCACATTCTTAGAACATTTTCTGGGATCAATAAGCACATATTGAAGCCTAAATCTTGATGCCAGTTGCTATTGTCAAGTTCCTATTGGACTAAGTGATCTCTGAGGGGTGGGTGACATTCTCTATGCTAGAAATTTGATTTTTTTAAACGAATCGCCAGTCCACATTCGATGCATGATACTGGATGCTTGGGACTGGTGCACTGGGACGACCCAGAGGGATGGTATGGGGAGGGAGGAGGGTTCAGGATGGGGAACATGTGTTTACCCGTGGCAGATTCATGTTGATATATGGCAAAACCAATACAATATTTTAAAGTTAAAAAAAATTATAGAAAAAAAAAGCCAGAATCTAATGCTAAAGAGAAATATTTATAAACCACTGTTGGCCCTGTGTTTGTATAACTGGAGCACAAGAAAGTATCTAAATATTGAATAACCTTGTTCCCTTTGTGGACTTTTGTTGACTGACACAGACAAAGTTTGCTTCTAGCAAGAATTCTTAAAGGTTAAGTGGAGTCTATATTCTATCCATGGTTTTTTAATGAACTAGAGAGTAAAATTAATGTATATCCAATACACGGTTTACTTTGCACAGTCCTCTTTTAAATAGAGGTATCTGTATTTCAGCAATTATTTATTAAGTTCCTAATGTGTTCAATGCTCTGCCTATATGGTAGGGTAATGGAAAGATGATTATAACATAATGGTGTTCTAAACTAAAACCAAAATGCCATATTAACCAGGAAATATCAGTTAAATAATTTATATAATAATCACAGTGAAATTTCAGTTCTTTTCAGAAACAGAAACACCATCTGTTGGATTTCTTTTGCCAGGTAAATTACAGAATATGTGGTACTGATATCAAGAGGCTTTCTGTTATTTCTCTGAATTATTTCACCAATAAACTTTGAATATCTATAATCAAAAAGACACTGAAAGAATCATGCAGGACTTAGAAACACATTTTAATAAGTAATGGCTTATTCTGGGGACTTGTGCTCTTTTAAGGAATTTATTCTTTTAAATCCTTTGCAAAAGCTCTTGGGTTGCAAAAGCTTAGGGTCTTATGTTGAAATTTGCTGTGAGTTGATGAAATGATTTTATCATACTGTCTTCCTTAAAGATTTTGAACCATTTGAGAAGTAGAATGCTTAATTTAAGTATGACATTGAACAAAATAGTGTCTTTATTACCAGTACAGTTGACTAGAAAATGTTGTTTGGACAAGAAATTAAGATGAAATTTCTATATATTTCCCCCTGAATTGAACTTGGTTTCTGCAGTTCATGCCTTAGTGACCTTACCTCAAGGGAACAAAAAGAAGACAGGCCGTCAGAGAGAAGGAAGAGCAGAAAGCAGGCACACCTTGAACTAATCTTGTGCAAAGTACAACTATTTTCTACAGGAAGATAGAAAGGAAATAACTTCATGAGAGTAGACTAGGATACAAAAAGAGAAGTTTCTCCTTAAACAATAAAAAAGTCTATACCATTAAATCAAGGTATATCAGAAAACCCAAACCGAATGCTAAAAATTATAGGAATAAAACAACAAGCAGTCACTGGAAAGAAAATATTATGGTTGCTATTTGCTACTACCCCAACTTTAATGAAATACATCCAATATTGGGGAAAGAATGATAGAATACACTTTGAGAATAATCAAGAGTATTGTTTCTCTGCATTCTAACTACATGTTCCAAGGATACAGATAATTTCTTTAATTCAAAAGTCTTTCAACAGTATCAAATAATCCAATTATTTGATACTGGTATAGAGGTATAAGTGCTTTTCCCTGGAGGAAGAGGAAGGGACAAACATTTTTTTCTATATTCCTTTGCCTTAGTTACATAAGACTTTTTTCTTAAGCTCTAAGTTGCTATGGCAACAATATATTTCACCAAAGACAAAATTTCTTTAAGCCCAGGCTAATGATTCAGTTCAGTTCAGTCGCTCAGTTGTGTCTGACTCTTTGCAACACCATTAATTGCAGCACCCCAGGCCTCCCTGTCCATCACATACGCCCGGAGTTCACTCAAACTCACATCCATCGAGTCAGTGACGCCATCCAGCCATCTCATCCTCTGTCGTCCCCTTCTCCTCCTGCCCCCAATCCCTCCCAGCATCAGAGTCTTTTCCAATGAGTCAACTATTGGCATGAGGTGGCCAAAGTACTGGAGTTTCAGCTTTAGCATCATTCCTTCCAAAGAAAGCCCAGGGCTGATCTCCTTCAGAATAGACTGGTTGGATCTCCTTGCAGTCCAAGGGACTCTCAAGAGTCTTCTCCAACACCACAGTTCAAAAGCATCAATTCTTCGGTGCTCAGCTTTCTTCACAGTCCAACTCTCACATCCATACATGACCACAGGAAAAACCATAGCCTTGACTAGACGGACTTGTTGGCAAAGTAATGTCTCTGCTTATGAATATGCTATCTAGATTGGTCATAACTTTCCTTCCAAGGAGTGTCTTTTAATTTCATGGCTGCAATCACCATCTGCAGTGATTTTGGAGCCCAGAAAAATAAAGTCAGCCACTGTTTCCACTGTTTGCCCATCTATTTCCCATGAAGTGATGGGACCGGATGCTATGATCTTCATTTTCTAAATGTTGAATTAAGCCAACTTTTTCACTCTCCACTTCCAGTTTCATCAAGAGGCTTTTTAGTTCCTCTTCACTTTCTGCCATAAGGGTGGTGTCATCTGCATATCTGAGGTTATCGATATTTCTACCGGCAATCTTGATTCCAGCTTGTGCTTCGTCCAGCCCAGCATTTCTCATGATGTATCTGCATAGAAGTTAAATAAGCAGGGTGACAATATACAGCCTTGATGTACTCCTTTTCCTATTGGGAACCAGTCTATTGTTCCATGTCCAATTCTAACTGTTGCTTCCTGACTTGCATATAGGTTTCTCAAGAGGCAGATCAGGTGGTCTGGTATTCCCATCTCTTTCAGAATTTTCCACAGTTTATTGTGATCCACACAGTCAAAAGCTTTGGCCTAGTCAATAAAGCAGAAAGAGATGTTTTTCTGGAACTCTCCTGCTTTTTCGATGATCCAGCAGATGTTGGCAATTTGATCTCTGGTTCCTCTGCCTTTTCTAAAACCAGCTTGAACATCAGAAAGTTCATGGGTATTCTTGCCTTGAGAATAACATGAACAATATGAAAAGGCAAAATGATAGGATATTGAAAGAGGAACTCCCCAGGTTGGTAGGTGCCCAATATGCTACTGGAAATCAGTGGAGAAATAACTCCAGAAAGAATGAAGGGATGGAGCCAATGCAAAAACAACACCCAGTTGTGGATGTGACTGGTGATAGAAGCAAGATCCGATGCTATAAAAAGCAATATTGCATTGGAACCTGGTTTATTAGGTCCAAGAATCAAGGCAAATTGGAAGTGGTCAAACAAGAGATGGCAAGAGTGAACAATGACTTTCTAGGAATAAGCGAACTCAAATGGACTGGAATGGGTGAATTTAACTCAGATGACCACTGTATCTACTACTGCAGGCAGGAATCCCTCAGAAGAAATGAAGTAGCCATCATGGTCAACAAAAGAGTCCATAATGCAGTACTTGGATGTGATCTCAAAAATGACAGAATGATCTCTGTTTTTTCCCAAGGCAAACCATTCACTATCATGGTAATCCAAGTCTATGCCCCAATCAGTAACGCTGAAGAAGCTGAAGTTGAACGGTTCTATGAAGACCTACAAGACCTTTTAGAACTAACACCCAAAAAAGATGTCCTTTTCATTATAGGGGACTGGAATGCAAAAGTAGGAAGTCAAGAAACACCTGGAGTAGCAGGCAAATTTGGCCTTGGAGTACAGAATGAAGCAGGGCAAAGGCTAACAGAGTTTTGCCAAGAGAATGCACTGGTCATAGCAAACACCCTCTTCCAACAACACAAGAGAAGACTCTACACATAGACATCACCAGATGGTGAACATCGAAATCAGATTGATTATATTCGCCAAAGATGGAGAAGCTCTATACAGTCAGCAAAAACAAGACCAGGAGCTGACTGTGGCTCAGATCATGAACTCCTTATTTCCAAATTCAGACTTAAATTGAAGAAAGTAGGGAAAACCACTAGACCATTCAAGTATGACCTAAATCAAATCCCTTATGATTATACAGTGGAAATGAGAAATAGATTTAAGGGCCTAGTTTTGATAGATAGAGTGCCTGATGAACTATGGACTGAGGTTCGTGACATTGTACAGGAGACAGGGATCAAGACCATCCCCATGGAAAAGAAATGCCAAAATAGCAAAATGGCCATCTGGGGAGGCCTTACAAATAGCTGTGAAAGGAAGAGAAGCAAAAAGCAAAGGAGAAAAGGAAAGCTATAAGCATCTGAATGCAGAGTTCCAAAGAATAGCAAGGAGAGATAAGAAAGCCTTCCTCAGCGATCAATGCAAAGAAATACAGGAAATCAACAGAATGGAAAAGACTAGAGATCTCTTCAAGAAAATTAGAGATACCAAGGGAACATTTCATGCAAAGATGGGCTCAATAAAGGACAGAAATGGTATGGACCTAACAGAAGCAGAAGGTATTAAGAAGAGGTGGCAAGAATACACAGAAGAACTGTACAAAAAAGTTCTTCACGACCAAGATAATCACGATGGTGTGATCACTGACCTAGAGCCAGACATCCTGGAATGTGAAGTCAAGTGGGCCTTAGAAAGCATCACTACCTAGTGACTGAACAACAATTTTAGACATAAACAGCCTCAAACAGATTTGCTGTTAATTCTAAACGTGATATTTCCTTCATGTCATATGCTTCATATCAAATTATAGTTTAAATGTATTGGAAACATGTTTAATTATTAACTAATCTTATGTATGCTTATTTCACACATTATGAAAAAAATCAATATGAAGGAAATTACAAAACTCTGTAAAGTCATAATATTCTTTTAGAATAAACATCATGTAATATTTGGGGAAAAAAAAAAAAAAAGAAAGAAAGAAAGCATCAGTACGAACAAAGCTAGAGGAGGTGATGGAATTCCAGTTGAGCTATTTCAAATCCTGAAAGATGATGCTGTGAAAGTGCTGCACTCAATATGTCAGCATATTTGGAAAACTCAGCAGTGGCCACAGGACTGGAAAAGGTCAGTTTTCATTCCAATCCCCAAAAAAGGCAATGCCAAAGAATGCTCAAACTACCGCACAATTGCACTCATCTCACACGCTAATAAAGTAATGCTCAAAATTCTCCAAGCCAGGGTTCAGCAATAGTGAGCTAATGATTACACAACAAAATAATACATATTGCTCAAAGGTATGTTTTTCCTTGAGCTCTGTGCTCAAGGATAATACATAACAAGGATGAATCTTGCTGGAGGACATGTTTCTCCTTCTTAACAGAAACTCTTTCCTTCTCCCTAAACTTATCTTAAGATGTATTTGTGGGAGTGAATCTGGTAAGACTTAAAACCTTGAGACCTTTTTTGATCCACTGTTAGATCAAATTGAAAAAGTATATGAACGCCTTGCTAGACTATCGAGGGGGCACACTTTCTGCCCCCTTCTGATGTCTGCGTCAGAAGATTTCTGTATCGCCTTTCATTTTAAGGAAATGTTTGCCACATGAAACTTTGAGTGACTGAAGCTGCATCTTTGGTCCCGAAGCAAAACTTGGAGATCACAAGTCCAACACTGTTCACCAAAAGATATAAATAGCACGACCTTTTAGACATGAGACACGTTGTTCAAATTTTGAACTGAAACTGCTTTTCCTTTGTAATGAAAAGTATTATAATACTTAATGCAAAGTTGCTGTGATAATTAAAAAAAAATGTATATGGATAACTTGGGAAGGTGGGCTACCTGAAGAAGCCTCATAAGAGGTTACCTAAGATTTTAGTGCTAAGAAATGAGTTGATAAGATGAGTATGATCTAAACCTGTATGATGGGATGTGTCTTTATGAGAGACTCGGTTTATTACCAATAGAGTAGCTAAGGTCCATTTAAGATATTTACTTGTTTAGTGGTTAAGTCATGTCTGACTCTTTTACAATCACATGGACTGTAGCCTGTTAGACTCCACTGTCCATGGGATTTTCCAGGCAAGAATACTGGAGTGAGTGGCCATTTCCTTCTCCAGGGGATTGTCCCAACCCAGGGATGGAACCAGTGTCTCTTGCGTAGCAGTCTCCTGCACTGCAAGCGGATTTACTGCTGAGCCATGAGGGAAGTTCTTATATTTTTGTCTTTTTTTGAGAGGCTTGCTGTTTATAAATTGTTGAATATTAGAATTAGAATTGAGAAAAATTAAGAAAGAAGTGGTTATAGATTATATTGTTTAGATATTAAGTCCATTTCAGATTTAGGTTATTATTTTGATCTATAGATATTCTCCAGGATTTTTGTTTCTGATATTTGTTAAAATAAGTTAATAAATGGGAAAATAAGCTCTGAATATCATGGCCACACTATGACAATTGGTTACTGATCTTATGCTGCATCATAAATAATAAGTAATAATACAAAATAAAGAGGGAGCCTCTCACAGTGGAAAAATAGATTATAAAATCATTTTGACAATTTCATGTATACTTTGCAACTGACTCTATTTACGCATGCTAAGTCACTTCATCCATGTCTGACTCTTCCCAATCCTAGGGAGTGTAGTCTGCCATGCTTCTCTGTTCATGGGATTCTCCAGGCAAGAATCCTGGAGTGGGTTGCCATGCCCTCCTCCAGGGGATCTGACAGGTGGGTTCTTTATCTCTAGCCCCACCTAGGAAGCACCCGACTCTAATTATACCATAGAAAATAAAGGAAACACTTTGATTTTACATTCTAATAAATCACTTAGACTTACATAGCAGTATTCACAACGAAAATAATTTAAAAACAAATGTTTTGCATATCTTAGTACTTTTTAAACTTGAAATATCATATTTTAATTTTCTCATCTGGTGGCTTAGATGGTAAAGAATCCGCCTGTAATGAGGGGGACCTGGCTTCAATCCCTGGGTTGGGAAGATCTCCTGAAGAAGGAAAAGGCTACCCACTCCAGTATTCTGGCCTGGAGAATTCCAATTTAGATACAGAAGAATAACATGATTACCAGTCCATATTTTTGAGTTTAAAATACCTTGTTAGTAGGAGAATCAGAAATGAAGAATCTGATTATGTTTATTGATCTGAAGAAAATTATATTAAAGTTAAAAAATACTACCTTGTAGTTTTAGAGCAACCACATTAAAATAGATATCTCAGGGAAAAGAAAATGTTAAAATACATTTATTCCCCTTGAGCAATCATTCTAATGTAGTTTTACATACTCTAGGATTACTTCACTGCAGACAAGATAATGAAGTATAAATTAAGATGTAGAATGTATCACTGAAAAACAATGTTTTCATGACACATCTGATACACTATAATCCCATTAACCTTCTGGTACTAAACCTAAAGGGAAATAAACATGTTTTGTGGTTTTTGTAAGTAAGTTTTCCCTAAAAAAAGTGTTTGAGGCAACTCTTTAGATGAAATGATGGTTTGGTCTATGATAACTGAAGGCAATTATCTTACCACAGGATTTAAAAATATTGAGTTAGCCAAAAACTCACTGAGATTTTTCCCTAAGAGCTATGGAAAAACCCAAATGAACTTTTTGGCCAGCCCAATATCATTTCGTTGTACAGATATTGATGGCAAAATCCATTATTATAAAGTCTATTCTCAAAGAGCATTATTCCATTTTACTTAATAATCCTCAATCAAATTAGAACTAGGAAATTTTAAATGAGGATCATATCAATTAAAAGAAACTAACCAGCTGGAATTCTCTGTGGCCCACTGCAACTAAACCTGATAATACTTTCACAGAGCATGTATCTACCTAGATCTGTTTCCAACTACTTTACGAGATTAGTGCTATGCTTTCCCTTTTCTTGATTTAGTACCTAAATCTCATTCTAGGGTAAATGACTTTGAAAAAATCAAAACAGTCCTCAAGCTATACCTCAGCTAACCCAAATTTAGTGATTTTCCCCAACTAAATTCAGTCTTAAAAATCCCCCTGTTGAATAGTATACTCATATGCTCAATTATTCCATCATTCAGGCTTGTTTGCATTCTATGTTTGCATTGCATAATTAAATATTTAAAATGTTATCCCAATTAATTAAAAAATAATTCCATGCAAAAATGTTATACAATAATCCTTGGTAAACAGGGAGCTTCCTTTTCACATATATTTTTGTAAGTTTATTTCTATTTATTTTATCATAGAAATGAGGTAACAAAGTGCATTAGATTCAATTCTCATGGTGTTCTTGAGAATATACAGAAAAAGTGAGAATAGGATAAAATTAAAAAGTAGACAAAAAAATGGAAGAAGGGGGAGTAGAGAACTTGTGAGAAAGCTTTGAGAAAAATAAAATAGGAAGGTTATACTCAGAATTTGAATTATACCTGTAGATAGCTCTAAAGGATATACAAAGAAATGTGCATTTGAGAAGAAAAATTTGATTTAATTTGTATATAATCTTATATGTAGATTACTTTTATATATTAAAATATATGCACACACATATATGTGCATGTATGTATATACATAAATAGCACATCACTGATTCAATGGATATGAGTTTGAGCAAATTTGGTGAGATACTGAAGGACTGGGAAGCTTGCCATGTTCATAGGGTCACAAAGAGTCAGACACCACTTCATGACTGAATAACAATAGTTTCATGTTTACATATGCTTCCCTGGTAGCACAGTTGGTAAAGAATCTGCCTGCAATGCAGAAGATGCAGCATTGATACCTGGATCAGGAAGATCCCCTGAAGAAGGAAACACATGCTAATATTCTTACCAGGGAAATCCTATTGACAGAGCAGTGAGGAAGTTTACAGCCTATGGGGTCACAAGGATTATACACAACTTAGTGATTCAACCACCAACCAAAGTAATCTTGGATAAAGATTACATGCTGCTGCTTCTAAGTCCCTTCAGTCGTGTCCAACTCTGTGCAACCCCATAAATGGCAGCCCACCAGGCTCCTCCGTCCCTGGGATTCTCCAGGCAAGAACACTGGAGTCAGTAAAGATTACATATATATACGCAAAAAAAAAAAAAAAAAAAATACTGGGTATAGACTTGATAATAGCTGAACTGGATAGTTAGTAATTTTGCATTTCACATATTTTGAGAGTCCATGGATTACCACAACATGCATCATGGAATGTGAAAGTAGAAATTTGGAAATTCCTGGACTTGTAGATTGATTCTCAGTTCAGTTTAGTTCAGTCACTCAGTCCTGTCCAACTGTTTGTGACCCCATGGACTGCAGTAGGCCAGACTTTGCTGTCCATCACCAGCTCTTGGAGTTTGCTCAAACTCAGGTCCATTGAGTCGAAGATGCCATTCAACCATCTCATCCTCTGTTGTCTCCTTCTCCTCCTGCCTTCAATATTTCCCAACATCAGGGTCTTTTCCAATGAATCAACACCTCACATCAGGTGGCCAAAGTATTGGAGCTTCAGCATCAGTCCTTCCAATGAATATTCAGGACTGATTTCCATGAGAATTGACTGGTTTGATCTCCTTTCTGTCCGAGGGACCCTCAGGAGTCTTCTCTAGCACCACAGTTTGAATGCATCAATTCTTTGGCGCTCTGCCTTTTTTATGGTTCAGCTCTCACAGTTGTATGTGACCACTGGGAAGACCATAGCCTTAACTATACAGACCCTTTGTCAGCAGAATAATGTCTCTGCTTTTCAAAATGCTGTATAGATTTATCATAGCTTTCCTATCAAGAAACAATAGTCTTCTGATGTCATGGCTGCAGTCACCATCCACGTGATTTTAGAGCCCAAAGAGAGGAAATCTGTCACTGAAAGGTTGTTGTTGAATCAAGAAGACACTGGGATTCTTGGCCCCCGGAGGAGAAGAATTCAATCCGGGGCCAGAGACGAGGCTTGATTGCTCAGAGCTTTTGTGTAATAAAGTTTTATTAAAGTATAAAGGAGATAGAGAAAGCTTCTGACATAGGCATCAGAAGGGGGCAGAAAGAGTACCCACTTGCTAGTGTTAGCAATGACGTTATATACTCTCCAATGAATCCAAAGAATGTCTGGAGGTTGTAAAGACCTCACCAGACCTACTCCCACAATTTACATTTTAAGATAACAGAATTAGCCAGAAGGTTTAATCCAGAGATTGTCCTCAGGCAGGGTACATCCTTGTAAAGACCAGGTCTACTCCCATAATTTACATTTTAAGATAACAGAATTAGCCAAAAGGTTTAATCCAGAGACTGTCCTCAGGCAGGATACATTATTGTTATATAATCCTAAGAAATGTAGAGAAGGAAAAAAGTTTGTCCTTTCTTCCTCCTTGAGAATTTCAGACCCCTCTCTCCTTAGGGACCCCTAGACTCCTTATCAACCTGCCTAGGAAATGACTCTCTCATCACTATGTCCACCTTTTATCCTTCTATTTGCCATGAAGTAATGAGCCTGAATGCCATGATCTTAGGGTTTTTGTTTGTTTGTTTGTTTGTTTGTTTAATATTTAGTTTTAAGCCAGCTTTTTCATTCTCCTCCTTAACCCTCAATAGGCTCTTTACTTCCTTTTCAATTTCTGCCATAAGAGTTGTATCATCCACATATCTGAGGCTGTTGATGTTTCTCCTATCTGTCTTCATTCCAGCTTGTAACTCATCTAGCCCAGCATTTCTCATGGTGTACTCAGCATATAGGTTAGGGTTAGCAAACAAACAGAGTGACAGCAGATAGCCCTGTCGTACTCTTGTCATTTTAAAGTTTATGAGATTTCAAATGTCTTGAGACTTCAGGTGTGTGCTTAGTCACTCAGTCATGTCCAACTCTTTGTGACCCCATGGACTATAGCCTACCAGGTTCCTCTGTCCATGGGATTCTCCAGGCAAGAAGACTGGAGTGGGTTGCCATGCCCTCCTCTAGGGGATCTTCCCAATCCAGGGATCAAGCCCAAGTCTCCCACACTGCAGGTGGCTTCTTTACCATCTGAGCCACCAGGGAAGCCCAAGAATACTGAAGTGGGTAGCCTGTTCCTTCTCCAGGAGAACTTCCTGACCCAGGAATCAAGCTGGGGTCTCCTGCATTACAGGCGGACTTCAAGATGAAGTATAAATTCAGTCCTACCACCAAAAATGTATATATTCTAGTAGATCTCTTTGAATTCTGAAAGAATTTATCACATTGGAGATCTCCCAAAAGCTTTGTTTATTTGTTTCATGTTGTTTTCCACATTATACAACAGTTGCTTTTTTAATAGGTGCCAAGTGGAAGAAAATGTTCTTCAACAGATTTAGGTAGCATGAGGGTATAAAGCTCTGGAAATCTGCACTAAGATGCTTTAGATTTTGAATAAGGAATTAACTGCTTCTATACTTAACTATTCATTTATTTTGCAGGAACATAACCAAAGACATTTTCTATCTTGTTATATTCATGGAGAAGGAAATGGGAACCCACTTCAGGATTCTTGCCTGGAAATTTTCTTGGGCAGAGAAGCCTGGCAGGCCATGGGGTCACAAAGAGTCAGACATGACTGAACAACTGAGCATGTATATCTGAGGCATTGCCACAAGAAACTAAGAGATCTGAGCTCTTCACTGTTATTTGGAGAGTATTTGACTCACCAAGTTATCAAGTTGGGTGATCCCAGAAAAAAATCCAGCCTTAAGTGAAATTGTCATGTATGATGTAGAGCCTGAGGAAATTCTGAAGGCAAACGTAAGTAGGAAGAGCAAGTGAGTTAGATCCATGACAATGAGTGCTGCTAACGTGACACTTCTCCTTTTGTCCTCATTTATGCCTTGTTGAGGTTTTTGCTGTCAGTGCATTAAGGAAATATTAGAAGAAAAACATGATTTGTTTACTGGCAATTCCACATGTATGCAAACATCACCCAAAATGGGAAGAATGTGGCATTACAGTTTCATAGAGGCTCTTCCCTGAAGGACAGTGAGGAAGGGATCTATCCTCACAGGGTGTAGTTATGAGTGATGCATCCGATTATTCACTTTGCCTCAAGGAGAGAAGGCAGCAGTTATTTCCAGCAGTCATTAGAAATGTAGCTGAATAATCAGGGATCCAGAAAGGATAAGATAGGAAAATCAGCAACACCATGGAAGGCTAGAAATAAAATTTGTGGATGAATCTCTGAGAATGAGTGAGGGTAAGAGGGTCTTTTCATCTTGTGGGAATCTCATTATGAAACATTTCAGTGAATGTTCACCATTATTAGGAATTCAAAATGACTTATTATATGGATATTAGGTTGTGTATTTTCAAACCATTCCTGTTTTTGCCTGAAGACACATGTAGGAGGTATGTGTCTGTGAAGACATGTGTGTAGGTAATGCATGGTGTCAGCAATATCTGATTGGTCCAGTTCTAGAGACTGACACCTGAACAGGGAGCCATGCCTTAGAGAATAACCAGACTCCTGGTGCCAGATTAATTACACTGGACTCCATATTGAAAGAACAGCTAATTATTTTCTTTGAAAAAGATTTTTGCACTGCATATAATTTGTCTTTCTTCCTTTCAGTTCTTTTCCCAAGACTCCTCTCCATAAACTAAAAGATTCTCTTACTCATTGTCATATTGTTCCACATCATGGAACTTATTTTATGGAAAGAAAGTGAGGCATAGACTCATTCATTCTGTTTTTAGTTTCATGATTTAGAGAGATTTCAGGCTTAGTCTTATAAATGTATGTTTCTCTCTCCCTGATTTTGACCTTAGCCATAAATGGAAGAGTTACGAGAATAATAAGATTAAGACTAAGTGGATCTCTTTCTGTCTACATTATTCTCACCTTCTCAATTCTCTGAAATGTACAGCTATTTAGTTTCACTATCTTTAAGGAAGAGTGTGATTGGTTAGCAATATGACACCAGATTTGACAAAAGATAAAATCAGTTTTAACTGCCATTTTCTGGCTAATAAACTGAGTACAATAAATTGACAATAAATTGTGGTTCATAAAATATTGATCAGTCAGTGTCTCAGTTAAGACTTCCTTAAATTTTTCACCTTCTTCCTTTCTCAAATACAATGGTCTACATTGGAGCACAATGACCTAGGGTAGAGCTTCTGCCAGTTTTGAATTATATTATTTAAACTGTTATGATCATCAGTGTTCTTTTTTCTAAGACAAAGGTGTCATGGGAACCATGAGAGCAGAACACAAAATATATACAGCTCTTATTAATATTAGAATTTTATACAATAAAATGTCTAAAACAAGGCTTGCATAATTATATTATTCACTTAAGTTCAGTTCAGTGGCTCAGTCATCTCCGACTGTTTGCAACCCCATGGACTGAAGGCTTCCATGTCCATCACAAACTCCCAAGGCTTGCTCAAACTTATGTCCCTTAAGTAGGTGATGCCATCCAACCAACTCATCTTCTGCTGTCCGCTTTTCTTCCTGCCTTCAATATTTCTCAGCATCACAGTCTTCTCCAATGAGTCAGTTCTTCACATGAGGTAGCCAAAGGATTGAAACTTCAGCTTCAGCATCAGTCCTTCCAGTGAATATTCAGGACTTATTCCTTTAGGATAAACTGGTTGGATCTCCTTGCAGTCCAAGGGACTCTCAAGAATCTTTTCTAACAGTACAGTTCAAAAGCATCAATTCTTCGGCACTCAGCTTTCCTTATAGCCCAACTCTCAAATCCATACATGACTACTGGAAAAACCATAGCTTTGACTAGATGGAACTTTGATGGCAAAGTAATGTCTCTGCTTTTTAGTATGCTGTCCAGGGTGGTCATAACTTTTCTTTCAAGGAGTAAGCATCTTTTAATTGCATGGCTGCAGTCACCATCTGCAGTGATTTTGGAGCCCCATAAAATAAAGTCTGTCACTATTTTCATTGTTTCCCCATCTATTTGCCATGAAGTGATGGGACCAGATGCCATGATCTTAGTTTTTTTGAAAGTTGAGTTTTAAGCCATCTTTTGCACTCTCCTCTTTCACATTCATCAAGAAGCTCTTTAGGTCCTCTTCACCTTCTGCCTTAAGGGTGGTGTCATCTGTGTATCTGAGATTATTGATGTTTCTCCCAGCAATCTTGATTCCAGCTTATGCTTCATCCAGTTGAGCATTTCTCATGATGTACTCTGCATATAAGTTAAATAAGCAGGGTGGCAATATACAGCCTTGATGTACTCCTTTTCCTATTTGGAACTAGTCTGTTGTCCCATGTCCAGTTCTAACTGTTGCTTCCTGACCTGCATATAGGTTTCTCAAGAGGCAGGTCAGGTGGTATGGTATTCCCATCTCTTTCAGCATTTTCCACAGTTTATTGTGATCCACACAGTCGAAGGCTTTGACATAGTCAATAAAGCAGAAATAGATGTTTTTCTGGAACTCTTTTGCTTTTTCCATGATCCAGTGGATGTTGGAAATTTGGTCTCTGGTTCCTCTGCCTTTTCCAAAACCAGCTTGAACATCTGGAAGTTCACGGTTCACGTATTGCTGAAGCCTGGCTTGGAGAATTTTGAGCATTACTTTACTAGCATGTGAGATGAGTGTAATTGTGTGGTAGTTTGAGCATTCTTTGGCATTGCCTTTGGGATTGGAATGAAAACTGACTTTTTCCAGTCCTGTGGCCTCTGCTGAATGGGATTACTGCCCTTATAAATGAGACCCCAGAGAGCTTCCTTACTCTCTTTCTGCCACTTGAGGACATAAGGAGAAACCAGTCTTATGAATGAACCAGAAAGAGCTCTACCAGATCGCTATCATGTTGGCAGTTTTAGCTAAAACTTCTAGCCTCCAGAACTGTGAGAGATAAATTTAACTGTTTATAAGGTATCCTGTCTTTGATCACTTGTCATAGCAACCCAAACTAAGATACAATGCAAATTCGAAATGATAACAGACTGTCTTTCCTTCCCTCATGCCAGTTATATTGAAGTATTAATATAACTGACAAAAATTGTATGTTAAGGTACAGTGCATTGTTTTTACATGTGTATACATCATGAAGGTATTATTACAATGAAACTAATTAACATACCTATTACTTCCCATGGTTATGATTATTTTGTGTGTGGTGAGAACACCTAAGATCAATCCTTTTAGCAAATTTCATGTATACAAGAACTTATTGACTTTTGACCCATCATTTAGATGTCCAATATTTATCTATTCATGCTGCATGCTATACAAAATAATCAATCCTAGGGACTTCCCAGGTGGCACTAGTGGTAAAGAAGCCACCTGCCAATGCAGTAGACATAAGAGATGAGGGTTCGATCCCTGGGTTGGGGAGATCCCCTGGAGAACAACATGGCAACTCATTCCAGTATTCTTGCCTGGAAAATCCCATGGGCAGAGGGGCATAGGGGGCTAAAATCCATGGGGTCACAAATAGTTGGACACGACTTAGCAACTAAACAACAGCAACAATAGGAAAGAGTTGCTCATTATTGCTGTGTCCATTAAATGCAGCAGAAATAGGGAAAGGACAATCATATTTCTTTGCCTTAACAGTTTTCACATACTATCAAATGCTATTTGGTGTGCAAAATGGGAAGAGGTTCCTAGCTATTTTTCTCACAACTGATTTTTCACTTTTATAATTTTCTGTAGCTGAATGCTGTACTATTCAGCAGGTAAATTAAGGGTATTCTGATAAAAGGCAAATATTTAATGATCCATTTCAGGAAGTCATTTGCATTCATTTCCAAAAGATAATGCACTATCAGCAGTTGTAAATTAGGATTAATAGAATTTAAAAGGAAAATACACATACCAATCATGATACAGATTTGGCTCTTTGCTGATTTTAAAATAAAACTAACATGCAATGTTCTTGAGACCTAAAAATTGCGATTTGTTCAAATACTTTCAAATAACACAAACAAACATATTTCACTCTCTAGGGCATCGGTATGCTCTAAAGGAAACTAACAGCAGTTTAACTTAGACATATATCATCAATCCATCTTGTCCATCAAGACCATGCAATGATAAAGTAGTTTGTCAAACATTTTGTATTAGTGGAGTAATTCTTTTCAAACTGTTGTATAATACCTATGGCTAAGAGATTAAAACTCTTAGGATTCAGGCCAATTAAAAATTTTTTTTTTCTTTTGTGTTGGGGTATGCAGGAGACCTGGGTTGGATACCTGGGTGGTGAAGATCCCTTGGAAAAGGAAATTACAACCCACTCTAGTATTCTTGCCTAGAGAATTCCATGGAGAAAGGAGCCTGGCAGGCTACAGTCCATGAGGTCACAAAAGAATCAGACATGACTTGGAGACTTAGCAACAAACAGAACAACATAGCCGATTGACTATGATGTCATATTTTCAGGTGAACGACAAAGGAACACATCAATACACATACATGAATTCATTCTCCCCCAAACTCCCCTCCTGTCAGGTCAGAACTTTTAAGACTAAACTCTGTCATGGTTTAGAAAATCTAGAAATTTTGATTAATTTCTTTTACTGAAAAACTCCTCAGAAAAATTAATGGCAGAAGAAGGAGATAAAGTGTATTCATAATGCCAGGGGCAAGTGGGTAATAGACTATAACAAACTAACCTGGTTTTTTGCATGACCATAGAAGCCATTTTGAGTGAAGAACAGGAGAAAGCATCTATTGCCAGAGTCCTCAGTCCCTAGGTCTTTGCCTCATTCTTGTTTCCTTCCCGGGGAGAAGATTTCTGCAGTTCTCTCAGAACAAGTTAGAGGAAAGGTCACTGTGCATATCTTTTTTATTTTTTGTCTTTTTGATATGGACCATTTTAAAAGTCTGTATTGAATTTGTACAACATCACTTTTTTTTGTTTTAATGTCTAGGATTTTGGGCCCACGGCATGCAGAGTCTTAGCTCCATGACCAGGGATTGAACCCATACCCCTGCACTGGAAAGTGAGGTCTTCACCACTGGACTGCCAGGGAACTCCCCCATCCTAATCATCTTGGCACCACTACTTTTTCCACTCAACTCAGAGGTGTCCATACTTTCTCCAGGTCCCTCTATTCTGTGCTTTTTTTTTTTTTTTTTCCCATTTCTGAATGGTTGATCCCAGGGCTGCATTATTTCCCCCTTTGTGAAAATTTAAAACAAAACAACAAAAAAGTCACTCAGAGCTATCAATGATTCACAGTCTCATCCACCAAGCCCCTCCTCATCTCAACAATATTCTGAGTTACAAGGAGTTGTGAGAGCTTTACAGTTGGGGACACTGCTTTTAAACACCCGGACACATGATAAATTATCTAGGATAGTCTCTTCATTTGTCTCTGTTAAAGGACCCTAAATGCTTCTGAAGTCTCCTCAGTTTTAATCTATTCTATACCATTTTTAGCAACTACAAAAGGAAGTAAATTCCAATATGTGTTTCCACATTGTCTTTTCTTTAAAATAGATTTTACATTTTAAAGAAGTTTAGGTTCACTGCAAAATGGGACAGAAGATACAGAAATTACCCATATACTTCCTACTCCTCCCTACATAGCTACAGACTTCTCTCTTATCCCATATCATAGGGGTACATTTGTTATAATCAATGAACTTATACTGATACATCATTGTCACCCAAAGCCCACAATTTATGTTAGAGATCACTCTTGGTGTTGTACATTTTAAGACATTTGGACAAATGTAACCACTGATTTCACTGGATACTTCACCATTGGCTTTTCATTTGTCACATGTTCCTTGACTGTGGGAGGGGCTGTGTAGCTCACCGTGTCCCTTAACTCAAAGTTTAGATGGAAGATGCAGACTCTGGTAACAGATTTCTCCAGAACTCTAAGTGCTAGAAATGGAGCCCAAGTGTTAGGAGAATTAAATAAAATCCTTATATGATGAATGAGCCCAGAGCAGAGGTTTTCAGTTTTTACTCTTGCATAAATGAACTACTGATTTAATAAGTCAGCAGGACTATAGACTCTCAAGTGAGAATATGTGGAAAGAAAGAGCAGGACTGTATGTCTACTTTAATATATTTTTGTTTCTAATTTGTTGTTCAGTTGCTCAGTTGTGTCTGACTATTTGTGACCCCATGGACTGTACCATGCCAGGCTTCCCTGTCTTTCACCATCTTCCGGAGTTTATTCAAACTCATGTCCATTGCATCAGTGATGCCATCCAACCATCTCATCCTCTGTCATCCCCTTCTCCTCCTGCCTTCAATCTTTCCCAGCATCAGTCTTTTCTAATGCCTAGTATATAATTGCTGGGCTTCCCTCATGGCTCAGTGGTAAAGAATCCACCTGTCAGTGCAGGAAACAGAGGTTCAATCCCTGATCTGGGAAGATTCCCTGGAGAAGGAAATGGCAACCAGCTCCAGTACTCTTGTCTGGGAAATCTCAGGGAGAGAGGAGCCTGTTAGGCTACCTTCCATGGGGGTCACAAAGAGTCAGACATGACATAGCAACTGAACAACAACAACATAATGATATGTATCCACAATGATAGTATCATACAGAGTAGTTTTACTCCCTAAAACTCCTCTGTGTTCAGCCTATTCATCCCTCTCTCACCCCAACACTGGAATCATACAGTATGTAGCCTTTTCAAAGGTTCATCTCCATGCTTGTTTGTTTTCTGGCTTGATAGCTCATTTACATTTAATACTGAATAACATTCCATTCCCCACGCCTGAGGTCAGGGGAGGTGGCCGAGAGAAGCAACCCCATGTCCATGGAGAGGCAGCTGCCCAGGCACAGGAGGGCAGAGAGGAGTTACTCTACATTCAAGGTCAGGAGGGTTGGCTTTGAGGAGATACCCCTTGTCCAAGGTAAGGAGCAACGGTTGAGCTTTGCTGGAACAGACATGAAGAGATACCCCACATTCAAGGTAAGAGAAATCCATGTAAGACAGTAGGTGTTGCGACAGGGCATCAGAGGGCAGACACACTGAAACAATAATCACAAAAAACTAGGCAATAGGATCACATGGACCACAGCCTTGTCTAACTCAATGAAACTAAGCCATGCCACGTGGGGCCACCCAAGATGGACGGGTCATAATGGAGAGGTCTGACAGAATGTGTTCCACTGGAGAAGGGAATGGTACACCATTTCAATATTCTTGCCTTGAGAACCCCATGAACAGTATGAAAAGGCAAAATGATAGGATACTGAAAGAGGAACTCCCCAGGTAAGTAGGTGCCCAGTATGCTACCGGAGATGAGTGGAGAAATAACTCCAGAAAGAATGAAAGGATGGAGCCAAAGCAAAAACTATACCCAGTTGTGGATGTGACTGGTGATAGAAGCAAGGTCCAATGCTGTACAAAGCAATATTGCATAGGAACCTGGAATGTTAGGTCCATGAATCAAGGCAAATTGGAAGTGGTCAAACAGGAGATGGCAAGAGTGAACATCGACATTCTAGGAATCAGCGGACAAAAATGGACTGGAATGGGTGAATTTAACTCAGATGACCATTGTATCTACTACTGTGGGCAGGAATCCCTTAGAAGAAATGGAGTAGCCATCATGGTCAACAAAAGAGTCCGAAATGCAGTACTTGGAAGCAATCTCAAAAACAACAGGATGATATCTGTTCATTTCCATGGCAAACCATTCAATATCATGTTTATTCAAGTCTATGCCCCAACCAGAAATGCTGAAGATGCTGAAGTTGAGTGGTTCTATGAAGACCTACAAGACCTTTTAGAACTAATACCCAAAAAAGATGTCCTTTTCATTATAGGGGACTGGAATGCAAAAGTAGGAAGTCAAGAAACATCTGGAGTTACAGGCAAATTTGGCCTTGGAGTACGGAATGAAGCAGGGCAAAGGCCAACAGAGTTTTGCCAAGAAAATGCACTGGTCATAACAAACACCCTCTTCCAACAACACAAGAGAAGACTCTATACATGGACATCACCAGATGGTCAACACCGATATCAGATTGATTATATTCTTTGCAGCCAAAGAGGGAGAAGCTCTATACAGTCAGCACAAACAAGACCAGGAGCTGACTATGGCTCAGATCATTAACTCCTTATTGCCAAATTCAAACTGAAACTGAAGAAAGTAGGGAAAACCACTAGACCATTCAGGTATGACCTAAATAAAATCCCTTATGATTATAGAGTGGAAGTGAGAAATAGATTTAAGGGACTAGATCTGATAGAGTACCTGATGAACTATGGACGGAAGTTTGGGACATTGTACAGGAGACAGGGAGCAAGACCATTCCCATGGAAAAGAAATGCAAAAAAGCAAAATGGCTGTCAGAGGAGGCCTTACATATAGCTGTGAAAAGAAGACAAGCAAAAAGCAAAGGAGAAAAGGAAAGATATAAGCATCTGAATGCAGAGTTCCAAAGAATAGCAAGGAGAGATAAGAAAGCCTTCCTCAGCGATCAATGCAAAGAAATACAGGAAATCAACAGAATGGGAAAGATTAGAGATCTCTTCAAGAAAATTAGAGATACCAAAGGAACATTTCATGCAAAGATGGGCTCGATAAAGGACAGAAATGGTATGGACGTAACAGAAGCAGAAGATATTAAGAAGTGGCAAGAGTACACAGGAGAACTGTACAAAAAAGATCTTCATGACCCAGATAATCATGATGGTGTGATCACTCACCTAGAGCTAGACATCCTGGAATGTGAAGTCAAGTAGACCTTAGAAAGCATCACTACGAACAAAGCTAGTGGAGGTGATGGAATTCCAGTTGAGTTTTTTCAAATCCTGAAAGATGATGCTGTGAAAGTGCTGCACTCAATATGCAAATTTGGAAAGCTCAGCAGTGGCCACAGGACTGGAAAAGGTCAGCTTTCATTCCAATCCCAAAGAAAGGCAATGCCAAACAATGCTCAAACTACCACACAATTGCACTCATCTCACACGCTAGTAAAGTGATGCTTAAAATTCTCCAAGCCAGGCTTCAGCAATACGTGAACAGTGAACTTCCAGATGTTCAAGCTAGTTTTAGAAAAGGCAGAGGAACAAGAGGTCAAATTGCCAACATCTGCTGGATCATCAAAAAAGCAAGAGTGTTCCAGAAAAACATTTGTTTCTGCTTTATTGACTATGCCAAAGCCTTTGACTGTGTGGATCACACTAAACTGTGGACAATTCTGAAAGAGATGAGAATCCCAGACCACCTGACCTGCCTCTTGAGAAACCTATATGCAGGTCAGGAAGCAACAGTTAGAACTGGACATGGAACAACAGACTGGTTCCAAATAGGAAAAGGAGTAGGTCAAGGCTGTATATTGTCACCCTGCTTATTTAACTTATATTCAGAGTTCATCATGAGAAGCACTGGGCTAGAAGAAGCACAAGCTGGAATGAAGATTGCTGGGAGAAATATCAATAACCTCAGATACGCAGATGGCACCACCCTTATGTCAGAAAGTGAAGAGGAACTAAAAAGTCTCTTGATGAAAGTGAAAGAGGATAGTGAAAAAGTTGGCTTACAGCTCAACATTCAGAAAACTAAAATCATGGCATCTGGTCCCATCACTTCATGGGAAATAAATGGGGAAACATTGGAAGCAGTGTCAGACTTTATTTTGGGGGCTCCAAAATCACTGCAGATGGTGATTGCAGCCATGAAATTAAAAGACATTTACTCCTTGGAAGGAAAGTTATGACCAACCTATATAGCATATTATAAAACAGAAACATTACTTTGCCAATAAAGTCCATCTAGTCAAGGCTATGGTTTTTCCAGTGGTCATGTATGATTGTGAGAGTTGGACTTTGAAAAAAAGCTGAGCATGAAATAATTGATGCTTTTGAACTGTGGTGTTGGAGAAGACTCTTGAGAGTCCCTTGGACTGCAAGGATGTTCAACCAGTCTATCCCAAAGGAGATCAGTCCTGGGTGTTCACTTGAAAGACTGATAATAAAGCTGAAAGTCCAGTACTTTGGCCACCTCATGCAAAGATTTGACTCATTGGAAAAGGCCCTGATGCTGGGAGGGATTGGGGGCAAGAGGAGAAGTTTTCGACAGAGGATGAGATGGTTGAATGGCATCACCAACTCAATGGACATGAGTTTGAGTGAACTTGGGGACCTGGTGATGGACAGGGAGGCCTGGTGTGCTGCAATTCATGGGGTCACAGAGTTGGACACGACTGAGTGACTGAATTGAACTGAACTGAACATTCCATTGTCTGGATATACAACCCATTTTATCTTTCTACTAAAGGATAGTTTGATTGTTTCCAAGTTTTGAAAATTATGACTAAGGCTACTATAAAATCTTTGTGCAGGCTTTTTTGTGGACATGTTTTCAACTTCTCTGTGTAGATACCAAAAAGTGTGATTGCTGGATTATATAAGAAGTGGAGGAATCTGTCAAACTGTATTCCAAAGTATCATTTTGCATTCTCCCCACATTGTTTTTGAAATAATTTCTTGCATTCTTAACTTTTTTTTTTTTTGGTATTATTCAGGTTGTCTCTTCTCCATGTAAATGTTATAAGTTTCCTAAAAATAATAATATACTTTTTTTTTAAATCTTTGCTCTGACGGTTAAGAATCTGCCTGCAATGCAGGAGAACTGGATTCAATTCCTGGGATGGGAAGATCTCCTGCAGAAGGAAATGGGAACCCACTCCAGTATTCTTGCCTGGAGAATTTCAAGGACAGAGGAGCCTAGCGGGCTACTGTCCATGGGGTCGCAGAGTTGAACACGACTGAGCAACTGAACTGAACTGAGCATATTAAGTACTGAGGACTTACTTGTTATTTAACAATTGTATTATTGAAAATAATATTACACTTCATATCAAATGGAAAAACAAGGCTTTTGAATGTTTGTGATATTTCATAATTAAGAGAAAGTTATGCTTCACAGTGATTAAATTATTTTTATGAGTTACTTCAACAATTTTATTATGCATCAGACGTTTTATCCTAAGTGGAGTTATATGGCACAATTTCCTAAAAATAATCCAGATTATAATTTTCAAAAATTGTTTAAACATTTTATTTTTCTTTCAAAGTAATTATTCTATTCTGTTTCCAGTTCTTTTTAAATTATAAAGTTTCTTTAAATAAATGTGTCTAAAATCAATAATAAGTGTGACATTTAAATATATTACTGTTTGGGAACATGTGTATACCTGTGGCAGATTCATGTTGATATATGGCAAAACCAATACAATATTGTGAGTTAAAAAATAAAATAAAATATAAAAAAATTAAAAAATATATTACTGTTGATTTTATTGTCTACATTTTCTTTTATGAGTTATTTCTATAACTATAGTATATATCTGAATCACAAACATTCTTATGTAACCCCAGTATCATTCTGGTCAAGATTGATTTTAATTTGAAACTTTCTCAAATAATTTATTTGTTTCTACAAATCTTCAACAATTCCTACAGACACTTCATTTAAATCAGACCGTTTTAGCTATCATAGTTTTTAAAAGATATTTATTCCACAAACTGTACATTTTTGACTAATTTAACAAATTCTTTACAATTTTAATGCAGATATAAACTAGATTTAATTTTTTGAACTAATCCTTGTTTTATATGAAATTATAAATTATATTAAGGACAAACTCTGACAAGGTGATAATGGACAAAAACATAAGACCATTCTTATCATCAACAGCATGCCATTTCTGAAGTGGGCAAGCACCAGGAATTCCTTCGCCATGGCTCCATTAGCCAAAATAACAAAACGATCACAGGCAAATAGATATGTGAATGTAATGACATTAAAATAATCCCAAAGTATGAAGTTCAAAAATTGAGTTGTCAAAAGCAGAAGACGTTCATCGTTGGAATATAAATTAAAAACATTTTTGGTGGTTTGCTAAGTAAAGCTTGTAAAGGGCTTTTAAATACATTTGAATTCTCTAAGAAATTAACCAGTTAAAAACTTAGCCAGATGCTAGGTGAGAGAATAAATTATTGTCTGAAAATCAATGTAAATAATGCTTCATGCTATGTTTTATTGCTTTAAATAAAGGCAGATAATAAAAATAAGCTTGTATCCTTGTCTTAAAGTATTGTTTTCCTACCATATTATAGTTCATATCTACATTAATATTTATAAGTATATTCATATCACTCTTAAGTATATGTTGTTATACTATTTTCTAGTAATTTACAAATCAAGCTAAAAATCCTATTAACTATTCATTTGATGTTGAGCATGAATTAATTTAGATACTGTTGCCTTTTGTAATTGATCTATTATTCACATCAATTAATATATCAGTTAACTGATAAGAGATACTTGCTTTTGTGCTTGGCACTTTGCAAGAGTTGAAGGAAAAGTGGCATGATAACAATTACAGGCAAATATTTAATTATGGTTTCCCTTATCTATACATGAACTAATATCAATATTCTTATTAACTTTTTGCCTCAGTAACTGATATTAAGCATTCAGACCTTTCTGCTTCACCATTGTATATGAAGAGTGTTGATGAAAACTCTTTCATTGTATTTACATAAGTGAATCGAAACTCTGGCTACAGAGGGATTTTGCTTAGCAGTGTCCTTCAATACCAGGGGAGAAAAAGGGAAAGAATCATCCTAGGTAGGGTAGAAACCCCATTGCCCATTGTTAGATTATGGAACAGCCTGTGATATGGAACTAAAATATTGCCTGCCATATCAGTGAACAAAAGGTGTCACGTCACAATATAGCCACCACAATATAGGTTTCCCTCATAGCTCAGTTGGTAAAGAATCCACCTACTGCAGGAGACCCTGGTTCAATTCCTGGATCAGGAAAATCTGTTGGAGAAGGGATGGGCTACCCACTCCAGTATTCTTGGGCTTCCCTTGTGGCTCAGCTGGTAAAGAATCTGCCTGCAATGCAGGAGACCTGGCTTTGATCCCTGGGTTGGGAAGATCCCCTGGAGAAGGGAAAGGCTACCCACTCCAGTATTCTGGCCTCGAGAATTCCATGGACTGTATAGTCCATGGGGTCACAAAGAGTCAGACACGACTGAGCTCATTACTTCACTATAGCCACCCAGGCAGTGAGCCCCAAGGGAACTCAGGATAGAGACAGGGGGGTTGTTCATTGCCAAGTCCAATTCCAGTCAGCTGCTGCAGTCACCCCCAAAGTTGTATCTGGGGAGACTCAGGATGAGAAACCACAGGACACTGGCCCCAAATAGCTAAGGTGTATATCAAAGGAACAATTTCAGTGAACCCAGACTCTTGAATCTTATAGAATAACACTAAATTCCTCATCTTACCTGAAAGTGTTTGTTGCTCAGTCGTGTCCCATGAACTATAGCCTGCCAGGCTCTTTTGTAAATGGGATTCTTCAGGCAAGAATACTGGAGTGGATTGCTATTCCCATCTGCAGGGGATCTTCCTGACCCAGGAATCGAACCCAGGTTTCCTTCATTGTAAGCAGATTCTTTACCATCTGAGCCACCAGGGAAGCCCCTTATCTTCCCTGGTTTTCTTTTATGAACGATAAACCTTTGTTTTGCAACTAACAGTCTTTTGTGGCAAAATCTTTTATATATCCTGTCTTCCCTCCTGCTTCTTCAGACAAGTCTCTCAGAGCTATTTGAGATGCTGTCTCCAGGGTTTGAAGTTCTTTATTTTTTTTTCAATAGACAGATATCATGACTTCTCAGAATAATGACAATCACTGAGGTAATGTTCAGAAGAGCAAGATGGATTTCCTGTTCTGGACTAGAGGCCCTGAACAAAGTCTGTATTCTCACTCATGTGAGTGATCCTAAGAGATCAGTAATGCAGGGGAATCTATGGGGATAAACTTTACCTGTGCAGGCTGATAAGTCATTCAGTCATGTCCGACTCTGCAACCCCATGGATTGTAGCCCACAAGGCTCCTCTGTCCATGGGATTGCTGTGCCCTCCTTCAGAGGATCTTCTAGACCAAGGGATCAAACTCACGTCTCTAAGTCTCCTGCATTGGCAGGAGAGTTCTTTACCACTAGTACCACCTGGGAAGTCCAACTTTACCTATAGGAAAGGCTTAAAGAGATGAGAGGGCTTCCCTTGTAGCTCAGTCAGTAAAGAATCTGCCTGCAGTGCAGGAGACCCGGGTTTGATCCCTGGGTTGGGAAGATCCACTGGAGAAGGAAACGGCAACCTTTTCCAGAGAATTGCCTAGAGAATCCCACGGACAGAAGAGCCTGGCAGACTACAGTCCTTGGGGTTGCAAGAGTCAGACACGACTTAGTGACTAAATCACCACCACCAAAGACATGAGAAAGACTTGAAAATAAAATTTTAAATGTGTTTATCACTGATTTTGACATTCTGAGGCATGAAAACGATTAGCTGAGAGGATTCTTTTTTACTTGCAAGAAGGAAGAAATAAGGAAAAGAGAAAGAGATTTCAAGGAAAACAATATTTTGCCATTTTTGTTTGTTGGTGAAAATACTCTAATGATAGGCATTCACCAAGGCTTTGTATGTAGTGTACCATGTTTTATAGTTATTTCTCTGTTTTACTTTGGTTGTATATAGAATGAGTGAAGACAGTGTAATATACTGAGTTATATATGTCCATTTAATTTTCTTCTTTAAAATTTTAATGTAATATTTTATTTTGAAACAATATTTCAAACAAAATGTGTGGTTTTTAAAAATAGATTGTGTAGAAGAACAGAAAGCTCTTTCTTTAATGATTTAAGGGGTGTTGAAAGAGCAGCTTAACTAATCTAATATCCTTTTTTGTAAATGATAGGTTGTTCCATAGATTATTCTTTCAATGTTTTCTGGATGTCTTTTACCTGCTAACTTTCTATGTGTAATCTCTTCTGAAATATCTCTAGGGGTGTTCTTACAAGTTAACATTTGACTTTTTCTTAGTTTAAGTGACTAGTGATAAAGTAATTTTGGAAACAACTGTGCCAGGTGTATATTATCTTCAAAGAGGGTTCTCTCCTGAGTTCCTCTGTTGACAAACACTGGGTGTCTTGAGGTTTTGTGAACCACTTTAATACAAAGACAGTAATAATAATGAAATAAAAATAAACAGATAAAAACAACTAACTATACCTTGAATTGTGTGGTGTGATGTAATGGATCGAGTGCCAGTCAAAGGTTAAGAGATCAAAATCCCTTGCCTTCTTTGATACCAAATACCAGTGTATTACTCAGGAATTTGTTTATTTTATCTGAATATAATTTCAATGTTACAATAAACATGTTTTAGCCTATGTCTCCTAACTCCTTTAGACCTGATATCCTTCAATAATATATTAGCAATTTTGAGACCCAGGGAGAACATTATCACAGAGGCAATAGTAACCCGGAAGATGACAAATCATTTGAAACTAGAAAATGTAGATTTTGGAGTCATAATATTGACCTCTGAACTCAAATTTCAGTCAGTGTTTCCCATTAGAGAAAGAAGTAAGGTGCTTCTACTCTTGATACCCAGCTCCACTGAAATTCTTCTTTGGCCAGCATGACCCCAAACAGACTAGCTAAAAATATCTTCACTTTATTTTTGTATATAGTACCTTTTGAACTGTGGTGTTGGAGAAGACTCTTGAGAGTCCCTTGGACTGCAAGGAGATCCAAACAATCCATTCTAAAGGAGATCAGTCTTGTGTGTTCTTTGGAAGGAATGATGTTAAAGCTGAAACTCCAGTACTTTGGCCACCTCATGAGAAGAGTTGACTCATTGGAAAAGACTCTGATGCTGGGAGGGATTGGGGGCAGGAGGAGAAGGGGACAACAGAGGACGAGATGGCTGGATGGCATCACTGATTCAATGGACGTGAGTCTGAGTGAACTCCAGAAGTTGGTGATGGACAGGGAGGCCTGGCGTGCTGCGATTCATGGGGTCGCAAAGAGTCGGGCACGACTGAGCAGCTGAAGTGAAGTGAACTGAACTGAACCTTAAGATTGCAAGTTAGAAAATACAACAATGTTTTCCTAATTTTGGCCCTACCCTTTAAATTAGCTGTGTGAAACAATAGCAATGGTCAAATATTCAAAGTGCCCTTTCACTGCACCTTCCAGGTAAGTCACATATTTTGTTCAGAATATTTATACTAAATATATTTCCATGAGACTCTACTTTGTAAAACAAAAAGTCCCAGATTTATATGAGTCATTTCTTGTTGATTTTGTTTTGCTTTGTTTCCTACCTAAATATAAAACTTTCTTTGATTTAATTCTGAATTAACCAGTACTGGCCAGTTAGTCTTAAATACAATACTTCAGACAAACGTTGAAAATAATAGAAGAATATGTTTAAATTGACTCTCTTATGTAAACTTTGTGTTTCTTTGTTGCTCCAAACATTATCGTAAATTACTGTGCAAATATAAAAAGTATTTCCCAAATGCAAATATGAATAAGCCTATATTTTGGATCACTCTATATTGTGTGCCTTCTATAACACTGAATCAAAAGTTAAGACTAGTATATACATAGAGTTGAAGAGATTAAAGTATGAGTTAAGCTGGGAAGTAGGGGATTTCCCCAACAGGAATTCTTTGCGAAACTGGTTTCATGAGTCATTTACCCTATGGGAAACATACAAGCTGGCATTTATAGATGATAAAGAATTTGCATAAATTTAAGCTATTTTCATCAAATATTTACTCAGCTTTAAAATATACTTATTATGTTGGAATAGGGCTTTCCTGGAGAAGGAAATGACAACCCACTGCAGTATTCGTGCCTGGAGAATCCCAGGGATAGAGGAGCCTGACGGGCTGCCATCTATGGGGTCACGTAGAGTCAGACATGGCTGTAGCGACTTAGCAGCAGCAGTAGCTTAGGGCTTTCCAGATGGCGCTAGTGGTAAAGAAGCCACCTGCCAACGCAAGAGACATAAGAGACATGGGTTCAATCACTGGATTGATAAGTTCCCCTGGAAAAGGGCATGGTAACCCACTCCAGTATTCTTGCCTATTCTCTCTCCCATGGACAAAGGAGCTTGCCAGCTACAGTCTATAGGGTCGCAAAGAGTTGGACCTGACTCAAGTGATTTGGCACATACTGTGTGAGTATATCTCTTCATGGATCCCTGCCTTCTCATGGTGAAGGGACTTGTGTAACTCAGTGAAGCTGACCTATGATAGTTGGCCATAATGGAGAACTCTGACCAAACCTCACTGGAGGAGGTAATGGCAAACCACTCTAGTTTACTAGCTATGAAAACCCCACGAACTGTATGACAAGGCAACAAGTTTTGACACCAAAAGATGAGCCTCCCACAATGAAAGGTGTCCAATATGCTACTGGGGAAGAGCAGAGGCAACTGCTAATAGCTCCAGAAAGAATGAAGTGACTGGGCGAAAGCTGAAACAACACTCAATTGTGAATATGTCTGGTGATGAAAGTAAAATCCAATACTATAAAGAACAGTGTTGCATAGGGACCTGGAATGTGTGGCTCATGAGTCAAGATAAATGGGATGTGGTCAAGCAGGAGACAGCAAGAATAAACATTGACATCTTAGAATGTTGCTGAAGCTCCAATACTTTGGCCACCTGATGTGAACAGCTGACTCATTGGAAAAGATCCAGATGCTGTGAAAGACTGAAGGCAGAAGGAGAAGGGGATGACAGAGGATGAGATGATTGGATGGCATCACTGATTCAATCGACATGAACTTGGAGAAACTCCAGAAGATGGTGAGAGGCAGGGAAGCCTGTTGTGCTGCAATCCATGGGTTTGCAAAGAATTGGGCACAACTTGGCAACTGAACAACACCATGCAAATATAAAATACACATACATTTTGAGGGTTCATTTTTACCTATCGCATGAACAATCAAAATATCAAGAACTGTTGGTAGCCTATCCTGTATACATCATTAATTTCCCCTATGTAATTTCAAGAGAAGGACTTGGAAACCCACTCCAGTATTCATGAGCCTAGGAAATCCCATGAACATACAGCCTGGTGAGCTACAGTTCATGGAGTTGCAAAGATTCGGGCATGGCTTAATCGCTAAACCACCACCACCATGTACTCTCAATGTCTAGCCACTGTTTTCCATATGTTAGATAACTAATAATTAGTTAATTTTTATTCTAAATGAAATTTTGTAGCTGAAAATTTCAGCAATTAATTATTGTAATCCTATTTGAAAGTTATGTGATATTGAAAATCCTTCATTATGAATATTTAGCTACAATACCCTGTATTGCGTTTAAAAACTCAAAGAAGTGCATTTTAGAAGACATGAACTTTTTCAAATCTATTGCCCAATACTGACATATATACCTTTTAGACTATTCAAACACTTGCTACAAACTTGCAAAAATGTCTTATAATTGAATGTTGTCTATGTGGACCTTGCTTGAGGAAATACTGGGAAGACTGAAATGCCATAAATTTGTATTTTCATACATTTTCCAACATTTCAAAGCATGCTTTATCCATATACTAAAACTATATTAAGCTTTTTTATGAAAACTTTTTATTTACCCTGAGCTTATAAATAAATAGTAATATGTCATATTAAGATAGCAGGAATAAAATATTGGATTCATTTTATGGCATGAATTCATAATTATAAATGCATGAAAACTGCAGTGGAGGATAAGCATATTTTGTACTTTGCTTAACATTTAAAGAAGAAAACTTGAGATTAGCCTTAGATAAACATAGCCTGATATTTTAATTAAAAGAAGGGACTATAAATCCATTTATAAAAGCAATATTAAATTAGCAGGCTATTTAATTTTACTTTTATGTTACTTTTCTCATTATGCCTTAGACATTGTTTTGAAACCTGTGCTTGTCATTTAATAGAAGATAATATAATATAGTCCAGCAAGACACACTTAGTAGTAGAATACACAAAAGTTACTTTTTAATGAAACATGCTATAGATTTATCAACCTCAGTTCAGTTAAGTTCAGTCGCTCAGTCATGTCTGACTCCTTGCGACCCCATGAATCGAAGCATGCCAGGCCTCCCTGTCCATCACCAACTCCCAGAGTTCACTCAAACTCACGTCCATCGAGTCGGTGATGCCATCCAGCCATCTCATCCTCTGTTGTCCCCTTCTCCTCCTGCCCCCAATCCCTCCCAGCATCAGAGTCTTTTCCAATGAATCAACTCTTCGCATGAGGTGGCCAAAATACTGGAGTTTCAGCTTCAGCATCAGTCCTCCAAAGAACCTACTGCTGCTGCTAAGTCACTTCAGTCGTGTCCAACTCTGTGCAACCCCATAGACGGCAGCCCACCAGGCTCCTCCATCCCTGGGATTCTCCAGGCAAGAATACTGAAGTGGGTTGCCATTTCCTTCTCCACCAAAGAACTTAAGTTCCATCTAAATTCAAGTTTCAGTTGTCCTTGGTAAATGTTATGCTATCTTTTAGTAGAGTAACTTTTTCTTCCTTAAAAAATATAAGCATTATCCATTTACTGTTGGAATGGGTATTATGGGCATTAAATAAGAACGCTGTATTCTTACAACTTGTGATAAGAGAGTTCTAAAATACTAATTTTCATTACTTCAATTCAGTGGTTTAGTCGTGTACAACTCTTTGAAACCCCATGCTTGGCAGCATGCCAGGCTTCCCTGTCTATCACCAACTCCCAGAGTTTGCTCAAACTCAAGTCCATTGGTGATACCATTCAATCATCTCATCCTAGGTCTTCCCCTTCTCCTGCCTTCAATCTTTCCCACCTGCAGGGTCTTTTCCAATGAGTCAGTTCTTCAAATCAGGTGGCCAAAATGTTGGAGCCTCAGCTTCAAAATCAGTTCTTTTAATGAATATTCAGAGCATCAGTCCTTCCAACGAATATGCAGGACTAATTTCATTTAGGATTGGCTAGTTTGATCTCCTTGCAGTCCAAGGGACTCTATCCAACACCACAGTTCAAAAGCATTAATTCTTTGGGGTTCAACTTTTTTATGGTCCAATTCTCACATCCATACAAGACTACTGGAAAAAACATAGCTTTGACTAGATGGACCTTTGTCGGCAAAGTAACATCTCTGCCTTTCAATATGATGTCTAGGTTTGTCATGGGTTTTTTTCCAAGGAGCAAGTGTCTTAAATTTCATGGCTGCAGTCACCATCTGCAGTGATTTTGGAGCCCAAAATAGCAAGTCTATCACTGTTTCCATTGTTTCTCCATCTATTTCATCATTTAGCCTCTGTTTTTATATGCTTTATATAGGACACTCAAACATAATAAATTAGACCTTTAGAGACTATGGTGTGGCTTTAAATATTTTCACAAATTATAAATGATCATACAATATTCATACTTGACAATTCTAATGTAAATATTCAAAGTAAGCAATAGGATATATAGATATATGAAACAGCATGGGCTTTTATGGTGGCTCAGACTGTAAAAAATCTGCCTGCAATGCGAGAGGCTTGGCTTCAATCCCTGGGTGGGGAAGATCCTCTTGAGAAGGCAATGGCTGCCCACTCCAGTATTCTTGCCTGAATAAACTGTGGAAAATTCTTAAAGAGATGGGAATACCAGACTACCTTACCTGCCTCCTGAAAAATCTGTATGCAGGTAAAGAAGCAGCAGTTAGAACCCGACATGGAACAACAAACTAGCTCCAAATTCAGAAAGGACTCCATCAAGGCTGTATATTGTCACCCTGCTTATTTAGCTTATATGCAGAGTACATCATGTGAAATGCAGGGCTGGATGAAACACAAGCTTGAATCAAGATTGCTAGGAGAAATACCAATAATCTCAGATATGCAGATGACACCTCCCTTATGACAGAAAGTGAAGAAGAACTGAAGAGCCTCTTGATGAAAGTGAAAGAGGACAGTGAAAAAGTTGGCTTAAAGCTCAGCATTCAAAACACAAATATCATGGCATCTGGTCCCATCTCTTAATGGCAAATAGATGGGGAAACAATGGAAACAGTGAGAGGTTTTATTTTCTTGGGCTCCAAAATTACTGCAGATGATGACAGCAGCCATGAAATTAAAAGATGCTTGCTCCTTTGAAGAAAAGTTAGACAGCATATTAAAAAGCAGTGATGTTACTTTTCCAGCAAAGTTCCATCTAGTCAAAGCTATGGTTTTTCCAGTAGTCATATATGGATATGAGAGTTGGACCATGAAGAAGTTTGAGTGCTGAAGAATTAATGCTTTTGAACCGTGGTGTTGGAGAAGACTCTTGAGAGTCCCCTGGACAGCAAGGATATCAAACCAATCAATCCTGAAGGAAATCAAGCCTCAATTGATTCAGTTCATTGGATAGACTGATGCTGAAGCTGAAGCTCGAATACTTTGGCCACCTGATGCAAAGGACTGACGCATTTGAAAAGACCCTGATGCTGGGAAAGGTTGAAGGCAGGAGGAGAAGGGAAGACAGAGGGTGAGATGGTTGGATGGCATCACTGACTCAATGGACATGAGTTTGAGCAAGCTCCAGTAGATGGGGTGGCAGAGTTGGACATGTCCAAGCAACTTAAAAACAACAAATGAATGAGCATTATCATTAAGACTAGAAAGTAGTAATAGGACAAACGGAATATTTCAATACTTCAAATAAGGTCCAACAAAGGCAAAATAAAAAGTTGAAAGTTCTTTTATATTCCTAAAGATTGTTTTTACTTTGAGATATCAAAAAGTTGTGGATTATTTGTTTTAACAGGCAGAATATTGTTATATCCTACCAAGATATTCATCAGTAACTTACCCAAGGGGAAAACTCACTTATTTTAGACAGTGGACTTACTACAAAAATATGAAATATATTTCTTCTTTAAGTGAAGGAAATTTCCAGCCTACAAAAGAAATTTTTAAATAAACTTTTTAAAAAGTAGTTCTAAATCTGCAGAAAACTTGCAAAGATAATACCAAGAGTTCCTCTATGCCACATGCCTTATTAAATCTTATGTTTTTATGGTGTATTTCTCACATTGAACCAATATTGATACATTATTTTTAAGTAAAATTTATACTTAATTCACATGCTCTGTTTTTTTCTAAATACCTATTTTTTTTTCTTCTTGTCTAACAGTCCATGAAGGATATCACATTACATTCAGTTGTCATATCTCAGCATTCTCTTGGTTATAACAATCTCCCAGAATTTTTTGTGACCTTGACAGTTTTGTGGTGTACTTGTCAGGTATTTTGTGTACTATCTCAGCAGTGAGATTAATCTGATTTTTTTTTTTTCATGATCAGATAGTGTTATGGGCTTTTGAGAAGAAAGAGATAAAATGTCATTCTCATTACATCATGTCAAGAATGCAAACTATCATCACTGTTGATTTTAACTTTGATCAACTGTCTCTGGTAGTGTGATAGGTTTTTGCCAGATTTCTGGACTGCAAAGTTATTTTCTTTCCCCTTTCCTACACTTCGCAAAAGAAGACACTGGTTAGAAGGCACTAACCAGTCCACAGATAAAGGGCTGGGTGGAATTTTAAAGTCTTCACTTTGTCTGCAAAGTATTGGGTTGCCCAAAAAGTTCATTCAGGTTTGTCCCCAAGATGTCCTAGAAAAACTAGAAGGAAATTTTTGGCCAGTTTTACCATCCCCCTGCACTTAAAATTTGTTCATTCTCCCCCATCTAATTTATACAATTAATCATATATTTATATCTGGATGCACCCAGATATTTTATACTTAAGGTTAAAATCCTATGCATCTTCATTTGTTACTCAAATTGTTCCAGCAGGACCATTAAAGATACTTTCCATTGGCTCCCTTTGTCATGTTGTCATGTGTGTGTGTGTGTGTGTGACAGAGAGAGAGGGGGGGAAAGAGAGGGAGATGGAGGAATAGTTAAGGATTCTTGGTACATTTTATGGGAAAATAGTATTAGAAGTAAGATTTGGAAACAAAATAAGCTTGTTGCTTCTGTGAAACTGTTGCTTGTAAGTCTTGTCAGCCAACAGAGCAAAGACACATATTTGAATGTCAATCTATGTATATGCATCTAATCACAAATACTTCTCTCTGTATCCATGTGTGTCTATATTAAGTTAAACAATAGTTTACCCTTATGTATCCAACTGTAATTATTTACTGTGTGGTTATCCTAGCATTTTCTTTTTGTTTATCACTTCCCAATCCAACATGAGAAAACTGGCTCTCATTATCTCATCATTTGTCATATCTATATCTATATATATACACAGATTTACACAATATTCACATGTACATTGTGGTCAGCAATGACAGAGATGTTCTTGAATGCTTGACTCTGGTCATTCTTTGCTCCATAGTTTTGCCTGCATGTTGGATCAGACCTTCATTGCTCAGGCAGGCCAGACAGGTTATTTGTACTGAGTCTCTGAGTCCAGACAAAGACAATCCTCTGCTGAAGTATTGGACAGTCCCTATTATGTTGATGATATTTTGAAATATCAGAAACAGATGTTCAAGGAAGAGGATAAACTTCTCAGATTCATAGACTTGCTGACTCACTGGACATGAGTTTGAGCAAACTCTGGAAGACAGAGAAGGACAGGGAAGCCTGGTGTGCTGCAGTTCCTGGGGTTGCAATAAGTCACACATGACTTAGTGCCTAAACAACAATGAAAATCAAAACAAATGAGGAAGAAATTTCTTAAGAGTTTCATAATTCAATTTGCCTTTCAAACACATATCTGAGAGTATGATGTGGATATAGCACAAACAGAAGACCAGGTGAATGAATCTCTTACTTAAACAATCTGCTGGAAATTATCCAATCTGAAATTATGGGAGTAGGTAATGAAACAACAAATAAGGAAATTATGAAGAAAAACCTGGAGACCAAGGATAATTCAAGCATTTTTTGAAGACCTCAGTCAGTCAGTCAGTTCAGTCATTTAGTCGTGTCCTACTCTTTGCAACCCCAATAATTGCAGCACACCAGGCCTCCCTGTCCATCACCAACTCCTGGAGTTTACTCAAACTCATGTCCATTGATTCGGTGATGCCATCCAGCCATCTCATCCTTTGTCATCCCCTTCTCCTCCTGCCCCCAATCCCTCCCAGCATCAGAGTCTTTTCCAATGAGTCAACTCTTCGCATGAGGTGGCCAAAGTATTGGAGTTTCAGCTTTAGCACCAGTCCTTCCAAAGAACACCCAGGACTGATCTCCTTTAGAATGGACTGGTTGGATCTCCTTGCAGTCCAAGGGACTCTCAAGAGTCTTCTCCAACACCACAGTTCAAAAACATCAATTCTTCAGCGCTCAGCTTTCTCAAGTCCAACTCTCACATCCATACATAATCACTGGAAAAACCATAGCCTTGACTAGACAGACCTTTGTTGGCAAAGTAATGTCTCTGCCTTTGAATATGCTATCTAGGTTGGTCATAACTTTCCTTCCAAGGAGTAAGCGTCTTTTAATTTCATGGCTGTAATCAACATCTCCAGTGATTTTGGAGCCCCCCAAAATAAAGTCTGACACTGTTTCCACTGTTTCCCCATCTATTTCCCATGAAGTGATGGGACCAGATGCCATGATCTTTGTTTTCTGAATGTTGAGCTTTAAGCCAACTTTTTCACTCTCCTTTCACCTTAATCAAGAGGCTTTTTAGTTCCTCTTCACTTTCTGCCATAAGGGTGATGTTATTTGCATATCCGAGGTTATTGACATTTCTCCCAGCAATCTTGATTCCAGCTTGTGCTTCTTCCAGCCCAGTGTTTCTGATGATGTACTCTGCATAGAAGTTAAATAAGCAGGGTGACAATATACAGCCTTGACGTACTCCTTTTCCTATTTGGAACCAGTCTGTTGTTTCATGTCCAGTTCTGACTGTTGTTTCCTGACCTGCATATAGGTTTCTCAAGAGGCAGGTCAGGTGGTCTGGTATTCCCATCTCTTTCAGAATTTTCCACAGTTTATTGTGATCCACATAGTTAAAGGCTTTGGCATCGTCAATAAAGCAGAAATTGATGTTTTTCTGGAACTCTCTTGCTTTTTCAATGATCTAGCAGATGTTGGCAGTTTGATCTCTGGTTCCTCTGCCTTTTCTAAAACCAGCTTGAACATCTGGCAGTTCATGGTTCACGTATTGCTGAAACCTGGCTTGGAGAATTTTGAGCATTACTTTATTAGTGCGTGAGATGATCAATGGAGCCATAAAAACTCATTGGTCTAAAATCATGAGCTGTAGCAATGGAAATAAATATTGGGAAGGAGTAAATTTATCTTTGAGATGCAAAAAGAAAGCAAGTCATAAGGAAATTTAAAAGCTGAATAAAAAGGAAATGTGTATAGCTGGAAAAGGTAATGAAAATGTAAAGAACTACTGAAAGAGAACTTAAAAACTGTAGCAGAATTTAAATCTGCTTTTAGATTAAATATGTGTCATGTATAGAGTCCAGATTTTCCCACATATTTTCATGCTACTTTTGTCTAAATTATGCATTCACAAATACCAAAGAATCATGTACAATTTTAACAAAGATATGGTTAAATATGCAATGTTTCTAAAAAGAAGAATAATGTTAAATTAACTAGAAGGAAATTACTACTAAATCAAGCTTGAATGACTATCATGACAAACCACCTATTTTCCTTGCATATTTCTCAAATTATAGTGTTTGGAATATCTCTTCCTTTTTTTTTTTTTTCAAAGTAATGCTTTTTAATCTTTTGTAAACTGTAAACCATTTACAAAAGGGCTTTTATCTGTGGCTGTTAAAAGAGGTTTACGTAATGTATCCTGATATGTTTATTTATATAGATGTACTATACAGGGTACTTTTTAATTAAAGGGAAATAATGATACTTGAGTGGTAGTCACACAAATTAAACCTATTATTCTATAAGTGAAGAAATTGTTTTAGTGCCTATAATTCAGTGAGACACTTTATAACATCAGCTATAAAGTTTCTAGATTCTCAAGAGATATTATTTCCTGTGTCTTCCATTAATGCTATCAGGGGTTGGATTACAGAATTTTAGTTTCATGTTTTAAAAAAGTATTTTCAATTAAGATATTGTTGTCTTATATTAAGGTGGTTGGAATATGAAATGTTATTAATTCTGACCCTTAATTTAATAGTTTCTTCTTTAGATAAAGAAGACTGTGCAGTTATAACTCTATTTGTACACACACCACCTAGGGTGTTCAGTCATCTTAATTAACCAAGAAGGAAAAATCTGGTAGCTGTGCTATAGATAGACATTCAAGGATCTCTGCAATGAGATCAACCCAGTCAGTCCTAAAGGGAATCAACCCTGAATATTCACTGGAAGGACTGATGCTAAAATTGAAGCTCCAATACTTTGGCCACCTGATGCAAAGAGCCAACTCATTGGAAAAGACCCTGATTCAGGGAAAGATTGGAGGCAAAAAGGAGAAGAGGGTGACAGAGAATAAGCCAGTTAGATAGCGTCGGCAACTCAATGGACATGAGCTTGTGCGAACTCCTCAAGATAGTGGAAGATAGGGAAGGCTGGCGTGCTGCAACCCATAGGGTTGCAAGGAGTTGGACATGACTTAACTGAAAAACAATAGACATTCAAGGCATATTGAATGTCTCCTATGAATTTTTTGGATATAGAGTACAGTTTTATTGCTGATTATGATGTATTTTTTATTATCATGTGTAGCTTATTGATAAAAAGCCTCAGGAGAATATATGTTTCTGATATAATTTCATTTTATTTCAGAATAAAATGCACCATTATTTTGAAGAGCATTATATAAAATTATATAAAAGTCAAGAGACACTGGCTTATCACAGTGAAACAAGTGAAATTTACTTCATCCAAAAGCTAATTGCCTTGCACTTGAATGATGTCAACAACTCAAAAGCTAAGTTTCTCTACCTCTACAGTACTGTGAAATCCATCCCAAGATATATATTTCCAGAAATCTATTTCATCAGGCTCCCTCATCAGATAAAATGTATTCCTCACATAGAATTGTATCATATTATTGAATATGCATGGGATCCTCACCATCTTTTTATCTACTGAAATCATAAAAAATGTTAACATTTAGAGAACCCTAACTCTGCCTGTTGCTAGTTCTGTCACCTTGAGCAAGTTACAACCTTCCTTATTTGCAAATTATGGCAAAATAATAGTGCATATTTAATAGAGTGAAATTTAAATAATATAAATAAACTGTCCCCAAAAGTGATAGGCACATAGTAAGCATTATGATGTTAGTTATATTATGATCAAATTGTTATTGATAAAATTATTATTTAGATAGAAAAGTTTAAACATAATGTTGCATTATTCATCTTTTTATTAATGTGTTATAACATGCTTTGTATATATCAAATGTTAAATATAAAATTAAGAAACAAATATATTTTAAGAAATAATACACAAAAACAGGAAGCTATTTTTAATTTTAAGTACTTTACTTATAATTTAAGAATCCTCCATGATATGATGATAAAAATTCAAATACATTTAAGTTAGAAGAGCTTTAGAGACTATTCCATGTGTAATATGAATATCTTTGCATATATTAAATTTATCTAAATAATTTACTTTATTTCAAAGAATCTCCTATTTAAAATTAATGTTTGTATCTTTCACTCACCTGTTTCTTAAAGTTGGAATTTCTGGAGTATATCATCTTTTACATTCTGAAATTCTGATATTTTAATATTGGAGCCCACTACTTTCATGATTACAACAAACAGACCCAAAGATATAATATCCTAAAAATGTTGTAGTCCTAAGAGCTGGAATTATAAGTAAATAATAATATACTGTGTATTTAAATGAGCAGGCTATGATCTCAAAATCAGCCTAACCCTTAAACCAGTTATATCAGGGCCCCTAATCTCTGGATCTAATGTCTGATGATCTAAGGTGGAGTTGATGTCATAATAATAGAAATAAAGCGCAGAATAAGTGTAATGTGCTTGAATCATCCCCAAATCATCTCTCCCCACCAGCCCATGGAAAAATCATCTTCCATGAAACTGGTCCTTGGTACCAAAAAGGTTGTGAACCTCTGAGTTCAGTTAGTTCAGTTGCTCAATCATGTCCAGCTCTTTGAGACTCCATGAACCACAGCATGCCAGACCTCCCTGTCCATCATCAACTCCCAGAGTCCACCCAAACCCATGTCTATTGGGTCAGTGATGCCATCCAACCATCTCATCCTCTGTCGCCCCATCTCCTCCTGCCCTCAATCTTGCACAACATTGGGGTCTGTTGGGAAGCCCAGTACAAAATAGCCGGTTGGAGGAAGTCCTTGGGAAAATGGCGAAGGGCCAGAAATACCCCAGCTTGATGTGCCCGGGCAGAAAAACATCTCCTGCCTTTGGTTATGCCCAGTGCCAAGATTTAATAATAAATATTAAGGATGTTGCTTGAGAAAACGGGTTATGGGATAAGCTCATGGGTCACTTAGAGGGCGCTGTCCTTGAAATATTTTTAATGATTAGGTGTTAACCCCGTATGCGCTCTGCTGGCTGTATACTCTAAGCTCTTTGTTCCTACTTCTATAAAAAGGCTTGACTGCAGAAATAAACTTCTCAGTCCTTGCAAGAGACTGTCCAAGTGTCCTTCTTTCAGGTTCGTAGCTTCCAAGTCCTGGGGAGAAAATCCCCAACAGGGTCTTTTCAAATGAGTCAGCTCTTCGCATCAGGTGGCCAAAGTATTGGAGTTTCAGCTTCAACATCATTGGTGTCCTACCAATGAACACCCAGGACCGATATCCTTTAGAATGGACTGGTTGGATCTCCTTGCAGCCCAAGAGACTCTCAAGAGTTTTCTCCAACACCACAGTCCAAAAGCATCAATTCTTCCATGCTCAGCTTTCTTTATAGTCCAACTCTCACATCCATACATGACCACTGGAAAAACCATAGCCTTGACTAGACGGACCTTTGTTGACAAAGTAATGTCTCTGCTTTTTAATACACTGTCTAGGTTGGTCATAACTTTCCTTCCAAGGAGTAAGTGTCTTTTAATTTCATGGCTGCAATCACCATCTGCAGTGATTTTCCAGAAAAATAAAGTCAGCTACTGTTTCCCCTTCTATTTACCATGAAGTGGTGGGACTGGATGCCATGAACCTCTGAGTTATATGATATTAATTTCATATTCTGCCACCCCCAATACCATTGTGTCATAAGTTACTCATTCACAAAATTCTGATTACATCTTCCTTGACCCCAATTTGAGTCACTTACCTCAGGTGAGGGTGGCACTGGTGGTAAAGAATCTGCCTGCCAATGCAGGAGATGTAACTGATGCCTGTTTGATCCCTGTGTTGGGAAGATCCCCTGGAGGAGGAAATGGTAACCTACTCCAGTATTCTTGCCTGGAAAATTCCATGAACAGAGAAGCCTACTGGGCTATAGTCCAAGGGGCTGCAAAGAGTCAGACATGATTGAGCACACACACCATGTATTAGGGACAGAGAGGCCTGGCATGCTGCAGTCCATGGGATTGCAAAGAGTCAGACATGACCAGGTGATTGAACAACAACAACATATATTTTTATGTTTTCTTTTATAATATACCCTTCATCCATACTTTTATTGTCATGTCAGATGACTGCTGACTATGAAGAAGACTTTAGTAAAACATCTTTCAATTTCAGAAAATGACACACATGAGATGACATAAATTTGACTCTAAAATTTCATTTTTACTCTAAAAAGTGATATAATTATCATTCAAGGTGGACAGAGTGAATTACCCTACAAGCACGTTTTCCAGTAATAAAAATAAAGTGTATCATTTTGTCTGTATACCTTTAATTTTTTGCGTGTGTGCATGCTTGGTCACTAAGCTGTGTCTGACTCTTTGTGACACCATGGACTGTATCCTACTAGGCTCCTCTGTCCAAGAAATTTTCCAGGCCAGAATACTGGAGTGGATTGCCATTTCTTTCTCCAGGGGATCTTCCTGACCTGGGGTTGAGCCTGCATCTCCTGCATTGGCAAGCAGCTTCTTAGTCATTTGTAGGACTATGGTAATAGCACATGTACATTTCTCTCAGTGGTCTGTTGCTATGATCTGTGTGTACAGCTGAAGCAGTATAAAATTACTCAAGTTATTCCAGAATGATAGAAAAATTTGAGCTTTTAATCAGTGCAATTCTCTTTTCTTTTCTCTCTTTCTAGTATGGGTTGGTATTCTTTTTGAAAATTGCATTCTCTCTGTCCCAATTAATATTCTATGTGTGTTAAAGGACTTTCAAAATTCCCTTGACATGAAACAGATCATTTCCTAAGTGGAGCCCAACCAATGAATAGATTCCTGTTTCCTGTGAATAAGACTCTGAAAGGTCAAAAATGTTTCCCTTGGTGATAAGAGGGTATTTCTTTGTTATTCAAATTATGTACAAACTCATCTAGTGATTTCCAAACTTGGTAGTGTATGAGAATGCTCTGAGATGATTTTACAAATAAATTCTGAATACCCATCTAGATCTACTAATATCAAAATCTCAATATTCATGCCTATTAATGCTGTAATGATAAAACACACCACCAATAAACTCTATTTCAACCAATTTCTACACCAGATTGAGAAAACATATTGCACAAAATGCCATGTGCAATAACATAATAATTTCTAGCAAAGAATGCCATAAAATGCATATATACATATAGTCACTGTTTTTAAGATTCTTTTCCCATCTAGATCATTACAGAGTATTGTGTAGAGTTACCTGTACTATACAGCAGATTCTTATTAATTATTTATTTATGTATATAATAGTGAATATATGTCAATTTCAAGCTCTCAATTTATCACTTTCCTCCCTTATCCCCTGGTAACCATAAATTTGTTTTCTACATCCATGACTCTACTGCTTTGTAAATAAGTTTATTTGTACTTTTTTTAAAAGATTCTTGGAAAATAGCCATGTCCTTTCATTTACATATAGCCCATGGCTAATTTTGTTGGAAAAATGCAATTAGGTAGTTGCAACAGAGATGATATGGATGGCAAGACTGAAATATACACTCTGTGGCCCTTTACAGAAAAAAGTTCATCAATCACCTCAGTAAAGGACTTCCAGAATAGTTTGCTAAATAGAGACTCTCTAGTCTTAAGACTTATGGGCCAGATGTTGTTATAATTAATTTCCCACCCACTTTTCTTTTTCTCTAGGGAAGTATTTGCAATTCCCAAAAATCACATCTGCCCGCTGAATTCTCCCTCCACGTGCCTCATGGAGTAGGGCAAAATGTGAAGACTGTATTTAAACATCAGGTGTGTTCTCCAAGCTGTCCTCAGAGGGTAATAGAACCACATGCTAGTCCTTAATTATGTTGGCAGCTTTCTTATTTCACATCTCAAATGCAATATAAATAAACCTAGTGTGTAAAGAATTGCTTCTTTTCTTCCTTGAGAATTGTTGCTCTTAGTACCACTTAGAGATGGAGTCATCCTTATTACTAAACCTCATTCTTTCTAGGAGTTTGGTCTCTAGTTCTCCATATTCTGTTCTGGGTGTTTTGGTTGAAAAGAAACATGGATTAAGGAAGCTGGGTTTTTTTTGTTGTTGTTGTTTTGTATTTTTAGCTTAAGTCTAATTGATTTACTGTGTTGTACTAATTTCTGCTGTAGTGTAAAGTAACTCAGTTTTATGCATATACACATTCTTTTTCTATGTATTTTAGCTTAATGTGACAGTTCAGTTTGTTCATTGCTTCTTCCAAGTCAATGCTCAACCATATCTTTATTTCTTCTGCTGGGAGATAAGTGCAGTACTCCAAAAATTCCACTTGTGTTCTGATTGTGCCCTTTGCCCTGGATATACACAGAGGTTTTGTTTATGTTTTTTTTATGCTCCCATCAGGGAAGCTGATAGTGAAGTCGCTCAGTCGTGTCTGACTTTTGCGACCCCATGGACTGTAACCCACCAGGCTCCTCCATCCATGGGATTCTCCAGGCAAGAATACTGGAGTGGGTTGCCATTTCCTTCTCTAAGGGATGCTGATGTTCCACACCAAATCTCTTAAATCACAGCTGAGTTTCCTCTAATATCCAGGGACAGTAGGTCAGGTAGATTTCAGAGAAAGTCTACAGTTCTTGGATGACTAGTGGATACATCAGTGTCCTTGGCTTAAAGTTACAGACCTGGAGACTTAATTTTGACTGAGAAGGAAAGCTGTTTTTCTAGTCCACATATTCTGTCAGTCTTCTTTCCCACTTCTATATTTCTGAGACCCACAATTTAGAAAAGAGTATTATTAACAATTCTGAATAAGTGTAAGACTCCTGTGTGTGTGTGCTAGTCACTTAGTCATGTCTGACTCTTTGCAACCCCATGGACAATAGCCTACCAGGCTCCTGTGTCCTTTAAATTCTTCAGACAAGAATACTGGAGTGAATTGCTATGCTCTTCTCCAGGGGATCATCCCAACCCAGGATTCAAACCCGGGTCTTCTGCATTGCAGACAGATTCTTCATTGTCTGAGCCACCAGAGAAGCCCTAGAAACATTCAATATTCCCCGAAATTTCTAGGAGTGATTCATTATAATAAGCCATTGCTCCAATGTTCCAACTAAACTGGACTCATCTCCCTGCAGTGAGAAAATCTTTCACAATTGTCCTTAGACTAAAGGTTTCTATACTTTTAACTGTATGCAGAATTGTCTGCCCCTTCTTGTAATATTTCCCCTAGAGAAGGAAATGGCAACCCACTCCAGTATTCTTGGCTGGAAAATCCCATGGACAAGGCGAGCCTGGAAGACTACATTTCATGGGGTCACAAAGAGTCAGACATGACTGAGTGACTTCATTTTTTCTTGTAATATGTTGTAATAATTAGGCATAAGCAAGTAGGACCTATGAACTTTAGTGTTTTTAAGCAGATCATTACCAAAAATGCAGCACTTTTAGCTTTCTATTGTAAATGACAACAGAAGTGTGTCCATGGAGACTTTTGCCCTTCTCTTCCCTTCATTGTCTCATACACTACAAGCCCTATCACATAACTGTGGCCAAGCGCATCTGGTCATCAAAGAGGAACCACAGAGAGATTCCCTGTGACCAGGTCTGTGGGAACTATCTCCTTTGAGGAAGTTGTGGTCTGGGTGTATGTATGAGACTACAGTGAATGTCAGTGACCACCTGATACAAAAAGCTGACTCATTGGAAAAGATGCTGTTGTTGGGAAAGATTGAGGGCAGGAGGAGAAGGGGACAACAGAGAATGAGATGGTGGGATAGAGTCACCAACTCAATGGACATAAGTTTGAGCAAACTCAGGAGATGGTGGACAAGGAAGCCTGGCGTGTTGCAGTCCATGTTCTCACAGAGAGTCAGATAAAACTGAGCAACTAAAGAACAACAGTGAGGCTCTTAATGGTCAACCCCAAGCTGCTCTTGTCTCCAATATCAATAGTAGAAAAGTTGAGCTGGACAAGAAGCACACAAAAGGGAGCTCAGAGTTCATCAAACACATTGCATTTCTTCACCAGCATGACTGACTGCAGCATACTTCTGAGAGTAAACTGTTCTCTCATTCCCAATATCACACACGTTTTCCTTTTGCCAATGTGCAATTAAACTGCACAAGGAAAAGGATTCTGAGAAATGTATTTTCCAGATTCAACCAAGTTGAATCCAAACACAATCTAGCCCCCAAGGAAAAGAGGAACAAAAAGAAGAACAAAGTGTGAGAGTAGTGGTTAGGATTATTTAGATAGCACATAATTTTTTTGTTCTTTAGTTACTCAGTCGAGTCCAACTCTTTGGGACCCCATGGACTGCAGCCTGGCAAGCTTCTGAGTTCATGGGATTTCCTATGCAAGAATACTGGAGTGGGTTGCCATTTCTGTCTCCAACTAGAAAATTAGTGGCTATAACTGCTCTTAATTTATTATTTCTCTTTTGGAGAACTAGGCCAACTCTTTGATTTAATAATCTTACAACTCAGGTGCTCCAAGTGAAACTCCAGGTAATGTAATCAAGTATTTTTCCTTCAACACAAATATTCAGAGATTCCTAATGTTAATTTCTGTTTGTGTCTCATATTTCCAGTTAGATTATAATTTATTTAAATCATATGTTTATGCATATAGTTGTGTAATTTAGAAGAATTTCATAAAATATTGTGCATATTGAAATTTATTCATGAACTGCTTTTCAATTATTGAGTTGTTTCAAGTTCATTTAGATTTTTGCCATGAATATCAAAGGATCATTAGGCTATATAAACAACTATAAATTGTACTCTTATTGTGATATCCATATCAATCCATCAAATGAGGTTAAATTTTGATACCTCTAGAGGAAACAGCAAAGACACTGGAATTCTAAGATTCACATCATTTTTCTATTTGCCACAGCACTTATATATGTTGAAATGATTTGTATGTCACTTCATGCAATATTTATTTGATAACAGCAAAACTAAAGTTTTAAAAACTCATACAGTATTTTACGAATGATAACTAAAGTTGACTATTGTATAGGTATATCTTAAAAATATTTATGTGATAAAGCAATCTATTTAACATTAGTTTTATTTTTTTTAATTTTGCTTTCAATTAACTTATAAGCCAACCGTTATTAAGTTTATGTGCAGAGTACATCACGAGAAATGCTGGACTGGAAGAAACACAAGCTGGAATCAAGATTGCCGGGAGAAATATCAATAACCTCAGATATGCAGATGACACCACCCTCATGGCAGAAAGTGAAGAGGAACTCAAAAGCCTCTTGATGAGGGTGAAAGTGGAGAGTGAAAAAGTTGGCTTAAAGCTCAACATTCAGAAAACGCATGGCATCCGGTCCCATCACTTCATGGGAAATAGATGGGGAAACAGTGGAAACAGTGTCAGACTTTATTTTTCTGGGCTCCAAAATCACTGCAGACGGTGACTGCAGCCATGAAATTAAAAGACGCTTACTCCTTGGAAGGAAAGTTATGACCAACCTAGATAGCATATTCAAAAGCAGAGACATTACTTTGCCAACAAAGGTCCGTCTAGTCAAGGCTATGGTTTTTCCTGTGGTCATGTATGGATGTGAGAGTTGGACTGTGAAGAAGGCTGAGTGCCGAAGAATTGATACTTTTGAACTGTGGTGTTGGAGAAGACTCTTGAGAGTCCCTTGGACTGCAAGGAGATCCAACCAGTCCATTCTGAAGGAGATCAGCCCTGGGATTTCTTTGGAAGAAATGATGCTAAATCTGAAACTCCAGTACTTTGGCCACCTCATGCGAAGAGTTGACTCATTGGAAAAGACTCATGCTGGGAGGGATTGGGGGCGGGAGGAGAAGGGGACGACAGAGGATGAGATGGCTGGATGGCATCACTGACTCGATGGACATGAGTCTGAGTGAACTCCGGGAGTTGGTGATGGACAGGGAGGCCTGGCATGCTGTGATTCATGGGGTCGCAAAGAGTCAGACACGACTGAGCGACTGATTTGATCTGATCTGACTAACTTTAACTTTCATGAAGATGAAGCTTCTTGTTCCAAATCATACTACTAGAAATTTGCTTACCATGGACTATAAAATGATATACATCTAATTTCTTAGAGCTAATAGTGAAACTTGTGCTATAACTCCTGTTAATCAAAATTCCTGTAAAATGGCAACACTAGTCCTCAGGCTCTTCAATAATTATCTGAAGAGAGTTCCTCACACAAAGCCATGTATTTTCCCAGTGCATCTGCAACCGGTTACCAGTCATCTCTGAAACAAATCCCAGTTATCTTAGCTCTATCATGGAAAATTTTGAAACGTTACTTCCTCTTCAAGTTCACTATGGTTGGCTGAGGTCTTTGCAGAGACTGCATTAAGACCAACGTCTCCCTCTGCCTAATGGTGCCCCCATTCTCAACTACTGATCCTGACAATGATCTCTATTAAATAAGTTTGTACAGTAGACTGTTTTAGAGTCTGCTTTTTGAGGGATTCAATCTCCCAAAGAATATTGACACATCACCTTCATGTTATTTTTGTACCTGTAGAAGCTTTTTACCTTCTCACTGAGATCACCAAACTTGCTAAAAAACTTTGTCAAATTTGGATTGATTTTATGTGAGACAGCACACACTTGTTTGATAGTTCAGAGTTTTGAAAATGGTACCATAGGTCTTAATCATAATTTTAGCATCCTTTTGTGTGTCTAATGTTATGTAAAAAATTATGGCTGAAATGATAAATGTTTGTAAAATATTATTCAATTTGCATTATATAAGGTGTCAATAAAATATTTTTTAAATTTCTTAATGTATAGAATCTAGTTTGTTTATACAAGAATGATATAAGCATTATCATATGAATGTGTCACTAAACATTTGAATTGATTAATTCATATTTTCAAAGCTGCCTGCCAACTAATATTAAGAAATGTTATAAAAATACCTAATGTCAATGAAATAAATATCTTCATTTTGTAGAAAATGTTTATTACTTTTAGCCCCACTTGTGTTAAACTTCTCCAAAGTAAAATGGGGTTTGTGATGTCTTGCTTGACTCAGAACTTCTTTCTCATTTATATTCATGGCTTTTTCAGGGTCTATGCAGTTAGATCTCAAAATCTTGAGTCACAACCTTATTTCAGAAATAATCTTATTTTAATCCATTGGTGAATATTGAAGTCTGAAGTGATAAAATTTAAGGGTATCCTAGGGCATAGCATTGCTCTAAAAATATCAAGAATTTGGATTCAGTTCTCTGTTGAGACTCATGCCAAAAAGGCGTTTTCAAGATTTACAATCTCCACTTTTATGAATATGAAAAGCACTTTTACCATCAAAACTGTACTCCTTTTTCTTTTAAAAAATGCACAATGAGTTGTTAGCTAATTTAATCATGTGTTAAAGAGCATTAGTATCATAAATTAGTATGTAAATATATATATATATTTGGTAATATATTAAAATTCTAGTTTTAACAATATCTACAGACTTTCTCTGTCATAAAGAATTGGAAATAGTTAACCAAAATAATCTAAAAAATAAAATGGCCATGATTAGTCATTAAGAGAGAATGACTGTATTTAAGTATGAAATATTATTTAATAAATATATACAGTGATTTAGTAAATATATTTACTTCAATAAAAAACTTTATATTATTGCACCAGTAACATACAAATTATTTGAGCTTTCAAATGGGTATTTTCATATCCAAGCCATTGCTCTTTACCGTATAGATATTCTGTGATGCCATATACTCATAGTGCCATGCTATGATCCAATATTTCTCTAACATTCTCCTATTTAATTTGTATATTCTATTTAGAGAAAAGTCATATTAGTCTCAGCTTCTGCTACAGAGTATGAATTCAGCATGTCTTCAACCAGCAACCACCCAAATGAAAGGCTATCAACCACTAGCCAGATCATTATTTAAGAGTTTTGGGAATGAAACATTTATTTCTATCATTGTGGTGGGTGTGGACAGATGTACTTGGCAAAGTAATGTTCAATTAACTGGAGGGAATAAATTTTCCAGTGTGTCTGTAGCAGAAACACAAAATGGAAACAACACAAAATGTTTACAAGGACTGTCTTTAGACTCAAAATACACTGATAGGCATGCATTACTGCTGTTTTATTCTAAATTTCTCAACTGATATTGTATTCTCTCTTCCTCTTGGAATATCTGTTTCTGTAGACCACACTGTGGAACACTTTACTGTTACCTGCATCTTTTCTTTAAAGAGCCATTACTAGTTCATCACAGATGTTATTCAAGGTCAACAAAACTGTATGCATAAGGACAGCAGTTCATTCAACCTTAAAGTGGAATATAAGACCTGCTAGCTTCTGGCAATGCAGACTGTCTTGAAAATACGACATCAAAATTTTCTGCAATTGGATGTATGTAAAGTGCCTGATATCCATCCACCACAGTGAACAAAAGCCATGCTGTTTAATTAGTGTTTTATTTTTCAAGATCATGGGAGGTTATCAGAGTTCTGAGTTTACTACTCAGGGAAAGGTTTCTGGCACTAGAACTTGTCATTTAGGTACATATTCAAAATTCATTTGAAAATAAATAAGTATGTGAAAGTTATTTATAGAGCTCTGTCAGGTCCCCTTCTGCCCACCACATGCAGCTAAGCCTGTGCATCTAGGAGAGTGGATTCAGTTCACTTATAGCCCTTCCCTCTCTTCCATGGCAGCTTACTACAAGCTTGTATTGCATCTACACTATTTCATAAAGCCTCCAAATATCCCACTTAATGATGAAAGTGTTAGTCTTTAGGTTGTGTCTGATTCTCTGTGATCCTACGGACTGTAGGCTGCCAGGCTCCTCTATCCATGGAATTCTCCAGGCAAGAATACCTATCAGATCAGATCAGTCGCTCAGTCATGTCCGACTCTTTGCAACCCCATGAATTGCAGCACGCCAGGCCTCCATCACCAACTCCCGGAGTTCACTCAGACTCATGTCCATCGAGTCAGTGATGCCATCCAGCCATCTCATCCTCTGTCATCCCCTTCTCCTCCTGCCCGCAGTCCCTCCCAGCATCAGAGTCTTTTCCAATGAGTCAACTCTTCGTATGAGGTGGCCAAAGTACTGGAGTTTCAGCTTTAGCATCATTCCTTCCAAAGAAATCCCAGGGCTGATCTCCTTCAGAATGGACTGGTTGGATCTCCTTGCAGTCCAAGGGACTCTCAAGAGTCTTCTCCAACACCACAGTTCAAAAGCATCAATTCTTTTTTGTTGTTGTTGTTATTTTTTTTTAATTTTTTAATTTTATTTTTTAACTTTACAATATTGTATTGGTTTTGCCATATATCAACATGAATCTGCCACAGGTATACATGTGTTCTCCATCCTGAACCCTCCTCCCTCCTCCCTCCCTGTACCATCAACCTAGATGTCCCTCAGGAGATGAATGGATAAGAAAGCTGTGGGACATATACACAATGGAGTATTACTCAGCCATTAAAAAGAATACATTTGAATCAGTTCTAATGAGATTGATAAAACTGGAGCCTATTTTACAGAGTGAAGTAAACCAGAAAGAGAAACACCAATACAGTATACTAACGCATATATATGGAATTTAGAAAGATGGTAACAATAACCCTGTATACGAGACAGCAAAAGAGACACTGATGTATAGAATAGTCTTTTGGACTCTGTGGTAGAGGGAGAGGGTGGGATGATTTGGGAGAATGGCATTGAAGCATGTATAATATCATATATGAAACGAATAGCCAGTCCATGTTCAATGCACAATACTGGATGCTTGGGGCTGGTGCACTGGGACGACCCAAAAGCATCAATTCTTCTGCGCTCAGCTTTCTTTATAGTCCAACTCTCACATCCATACATGACCACTGGAAAAACCATAGCTTTGACTAGACGGATCTTTGTTGACAAAGTAATGTCTCAGCTTTTCGATATGCTATCTAGGTTGGTCATAACTTTCCTTCCAAGGAGTAAGCATCTTTTAATTTCATGGCTGCAGTCACCATGTGCAGTGATTTTTGAGCCCACAAAAGTAAAGCCTGACACTAATTACTAAGTACTAATTATTATTTTTTTTTTATTTTTAACTTTCCATATTGGATGACAAAATTAAAAAAAAATTATATTTATAGGATGGATAAACAACAAAGTCATATCACATAGCTCCTATTCAATATCCTGTAATAAAACATATTGGAAAAGAATAAGGAAATAAGATACCTACTGTATAGCATAGAGAACTCTGCCAATGATCTGTAATAATTGAAATAGAAAAAAATGAAAAATAATATACATGCATATGTATAAGTGAGTCACGTTGCTGTATAACAGAAATTAACAGCATTGTAAATCAACTATACTTCAATAAAATATATTTAAAAGGCTAACAAACAAAGGAAAAAACCTCCTGTATTTTGCATCCATTAAAAAAAGTAGATCATGAGAAACACAGATGTAAATCAATATGTCAGCCAAAAGGGAGATGTAGTTATGGAAGAGTGTGAAACATCTCCAGCCAAAAAAGCTTGAAAAAATATTTGCAATTGAGGCAACTTCTTTTACAACATGAACGACAATCCTTGCTCTTCCACGAGCATTATATGTACTTAGGGAATGACTCAGAAAGTAACATTACACACTTTTTATTCTGTTTATAAAATGCTCAAAGTCAGGTCCTTCTACCCTGGCAAAAGGTAGAAGGGAGAGGTGAATCAGGAAAGTAAATCTTACAAAAATGCAGCCAAGAGGACAGAGAGGTACAGAGCCTCCAGTAAGACAGGTGAGGAAATCAGATGTTGAATAACTGATGCTTTTGAACTGTGGTGTTGGAGAATCTCTTGGACAGCAAGGAGATCAAATCAGTCAATCCTAAAGGAAATTAACCCTGAATATTCATTGGAAGGATTGATGCTGAAGCTGAAGTTCCAATACTTTGGCCACTTGATGCAAAGTACTGATACATTGGAAAGGACCCTGATGCTGAAAGACTGAAGCAAAAGAAGATGGCAGCAGAGATGTTTAGGTAGCATCACCAACTTAAAGGACATGAATCTTAGCAAATTCCAAGAGACAGGAAAACCTGGTGTTCTGCAGTCCTTGAGGTTACAAAGAGTTGGACACAACTTAGCAACTGAACAACAAGATGTTATTTAAGTGTTCACTAAAAGTTGATTTTGTGTTTTTTTTTTCTTTGTTAACAATGAGGTTCTGGCATTGGATAGTGAAGATTTACCTTTGCCCTAAGCTTTGTTTTTTTAATGCAGAATTGTCTTTCTTTACAAACTGACCTAATGCCAGAAATGACTATTACTCTAACCAAACTATTTTGAATGAGGATTTGTATCAAAGTAAATAAATTCGAAGAGTTGACTCATTGGAAAAGACTCTGATGCTGGGAGGGATTGGGGGCAGGAGGGAAAGGGGACGACAGAGGATGAGATGGCTGGATGGCATCACTGACTTGATGGATGTGAGTTTGAGTGAACTTTAGGAGTTGGTGATGGACAGGGAGGCCTGGCGTGCTGCAATTCATGGGGTTGCAAGGAGTTGGACATGATTGAGTGACTGAACTGAAGTAAATAAAGATCAATTATATCCTGGAAAAAGAATCAAATAGATGATATAAATGTTTAAATGTTAGCTGTCCAGAGTCCACTGAAAGGAGAGATTATGCTAAGACTTAAATTTTTTATATTTGCAAATCTATACTTTTAGCCATTTCTTTTCCAATTCACTCTGCTTTCCTTTCTTCTTCTCCCCCTCCTCTCTCATGTCGTTTCTCTTCACCATCCCTTGCTCCTGTCTCCTCTACTTCTTTTCCACTTCTTCTTTTCTGTTTCTTCTCATATTTTCTCATTCTTTTAATTCTCTTCTTAATTTGTCACTATCTCTCAAATACATGCAGATTCCATTTCATAAAGAACTACAGCTTTCTAAAGGACAGAAATGGTATGGACCTAACAGAAGCAGAAGATATTAAGAAGAGGTGGCAGGAACACACATAAGACCTATACAAAAAAGATCTTCATGACCCAGATAATCACCATGGTGTGATCATTCACCTAGAGCCAGACATCCTGGAATGTGAAGTCAAGTGGGCCTTAGGAAGCATCACCACGAACAAAACTAGTGGAGGTGATGGAATTCCAGTTGAGCTATTTCAAATCCTAAAAGATGATGCTGTGAAAGTGCTGTATTCAATGTGCCAGCAAATTTGGAAAACTCAGTAGTGGCCACAGGACTGGAAAAGGTCAGTTTTCATTCCAATCCCAAAGAAAGGCAATGCCAAAGAAGGCTCAAACTACTGCACAATTGCACTCATCTCACATTCTAGCAAAGTAGTGCTCAAAATTTTCTAAGCCAGGCTTCAACAGTACATGAACAGTGAATTTCCAGATGTTCAAGCTGGATTTAGAGAAGGCAGAGGAACCAGAGATCAAGTTGCCAATGACCTGTTGGATCACTGAAAAATCAAGAGAGTTCCAAAAAAACATCTACTTCTCCTTTATTGTCTATGCCAAAGCCTTTGACTGTGTGGATCACAACAAACTGAAAAATTCTTCAAGAAATAGGAATACAAGACCACCTGACCTGCCTTCTGAAAAAAATCTGTATTCAGGTCAAGAATCAACATTTAGAACTGGATATGGAACAACAAACTGGTTCCAAATTGAGAAAGGAGTACATCAACACTGTATATTGTCATGCTTATTTAACTTATATTCAGAGTATATCATGCAAAATGCTGGGCTGGATGAAGCACAAGCTAGAGTCAAGATTGCTGGAAGAAATATCAATAACCTCAGGTATCCAGATAACACCACCGTTACAGCAGAAATTGAAGAGGCACTAAAGTGCCTCTTAATAAAAGTGAAAGGGGAGAATGAAAAGGTTGGCTTAAAACTCAACATTCAGAAAACTAAGATCCAATGGCATCTGGTCCCATCATTTCATGGCATATATATGGGGAAACAATGGGAACAGTGAGAGACTATTTCTTTGGGTTTCAAAATCACTGCAGATGGTAACTGTAGCCAATGAAATGAAAAGACACTTGCTCCTTGGAAGAACAGCTATGACCAACCTAGACAGCATATTCAAAAGCAGAGACATTACTTTACCAACAAAGGTCCATCTAGTCAAAGCTATGGTTTTCCCAGCAGTCATGTATGGATGTGAGAGATGGACTATAAAGGTAGCTGAGCACCGAATAATTGATGCTTTTGAACTGTGGTGTTGGAGAAGAGTATTGCAAGACTCTTGGACTGCAAGATCCAACCAGTCCATCGTAAAGGAATCAGTCCTGAATATTCATTGGAAGCACTGATCCTGAAGCTGAAACTCCAAAACTTTGGCCACCTGATGCAAAGAACTGACTCATTGAAAAAGACCCTGATGATAGGAGGGATTGGGGGCTGGAGGAGAAGGGGACAACAGAGAATGAGATGGTTGGATGGCATCATCGACTCAATGGACATGAGTTTGAGTAAAGTCTGGGAGTTGGTGATGGACAGGGAGGCCTGGCATGCTGCAGTCCATGGGGCCTCAAAGAGTGGCACATGATTGGTAACCTAACTGAACTGAACTGAAAGAATTATAGATTTCTAAACAGGGCAGGTAACCATCCTTGTATACCTCCTTACTTCAGTCCTTGAAGAGAACTTTGGCAGATAATCAAAGGGAATCACTGATAGGAGTATCTCATCAGGCTTATCCCCAAACTAACCTATAACTTGTAATGTAGCCAGAGTCATAGCATGAGATACTTTCTGATTACCCTCAGTATCCTTTCTCTAACTCTTTCTGCGTTACTGGGTCCTGCAAGAGTGATCTCTAGGAACTTCTATTACCTGGTTTCCTTTGCCTTCTGCATTGAATGGAAATAATCAGCAGTATTTTGAAGGGTGGGAACAGAGACAGGGTAAGATATTCCATTCCTGCTTTCTCCCTAAGGGGCAATGATTCTAACAGTGTTGCTGCTGCTGCTGCTGCTGCTAAGTCGCTTCAGTCATGTCCGACTCTGTGCGACCCCATAGATGGAAGCCCACCAGGCTCCCCCATCTCTGGGATTCTCCAGGCAAGAACACTGGAGTGGGTTGCCATTTCCTTCTCCAATGCATGAAAGTGAAAAGTGAAAGGGAAGTCGCTCAGTCGTGTCCGACTCTTAGTTACCCCATGGACTACAGCCTACCAGGCTCCTCCACCCATGGGATTTTCCAGGCAAGAGTACTGGAGTGGGGTGCCATTGCCTTCTCCGTCTAACAGTGTTAAATTCTTCTATAAGCAGAACTCCTTTTTGTGGGATTCCTTTACTTTTCCAGTAGCTACAGTTCTTACCAGGTTCTAATGAACCTACTTCCCCCATCCAGACCCAGAGAAGGTCTTCAGTTCAGTTCAGTTGCCCAGTCTTGTCCAACTCTTTCCTACCCCATGGACTGCAGCATGCCAAGCTTCCCTGTCCATCAACAACTCCCAGAGTTTATTCAAACTCATGTCCATTGAGTTGGTGATGCCACCAAACCACCTCATCCTCTGGAGTCCCCTTCTGCTCCTGCCTTCAATCTTTCCCAGCATCAAGGTCTTTTCTAATGAGTCAGTTCTTCGCATCAGGTGACCAAAGTTTTGGAGTTTCAGCTTCAGCATCAGTCCTTCCAATGAATATTCAAGAAAAATTTCCTTTAGGATGGACTGGTTTGGTCTCCTTGCAGTCCAAGAGTCTCTCTAGAGTCTTCTCCAACACCACAGTTCAAAGAAGCTGTTAGTCCTATGGCTATTCACCATTCTGTCAGGCCTCCCTGGTGGGTCAGATAGTGAAGAATCTGCCTGCAATGGGGGAGTCCTGGGTTTGATCTGTGGTCAGAAAAACCCCCTGGAGAAAGGAATGGCAACCCACTACAGTATTCTTGCCTGGAGAATTCCATAATCAGAAGAGCATGGCAGGGTACAATCTATGGAATTGCAAAGAGTCAGACATGACTGAGGGACCAACACCTGATTCACAGTATGCCCATGCTTCCGCAGATAATCCTTTCATTAATTTATATACTATGACCTGTTATAAATATGTCATATTTTCTTTCCGAAACTCTCAGATCAGATCAGTTGCTCAGTCATGTCTGACTCTTTGCGACTCCATGAATCGCAGCACGCCAGGCCTCCCTGTCCATTACCAACTCCCGGAGTTCACTCAGACTCACGTTCATCGAGTCAGTGATGCCATCCAGCCATTTCATCCTCTGTCGTCCCCTTCTCCTCCTGCCCCCAATCCCTTCCAGCATCAGAGTCTTTTCCAGTGAGACAACTCTTTGCATGAGTTGGCCAAGGTACTGGAGTTTCAGCTTTAGCATCATTCCTTCCAAAGAAATCCCAGGGCTGATCTCCTTCAGAATGGACTAGTTGGATCTCCTTGCAGTCCAAGGGACTCTAATAGAGTGATTAACATAGGTTTCAGAAATGTTATCTTAAAATGGGTTTTTGGGTTAAATTTGTCATATATTTGATGAGCAAGACTTGGATACTCTCATTATCAGGTAAAGAAGAGACTCTGGTCACAGATAATGCACAACATGAAAATGATCCTCTCTCTTGTGGTATGGAGTGGAGGAAAAGATTCAGAGATAAGAAGCCATAGCACAACAGTAGCTATAATGAAACTCATTGCTATTGTTATTCAATTGTTAGCTTACATGTGACTGTTGGCAAGCCCCTGAACTATATAGCTCGCTAGGCTTCCCTGTCCTTCACTATCTCCCAGAACTTGCTCAAATTCATGTCCATTGAGTCAGTGATGCTATACAACCATCTTGCCATCAGTCACTTTCTTCTCCTCTTGCCCTCAAACATTCTTAGCCTGAGGGTCTTTTCCAGTGAGTCTGCTTTTTTTATTAGGTGGCTAAACTATGGAACTTCAGCTTCATCATCAGTCCTTCCAGTGAACAGTCAGGGTTGATTTCCTTTAGGATTGACTAGTGTGATCTCCTTGCAGTCCAAGGGGCTCTTAAGAGTCTTCTCCAGCACCCCAGTTCGAAAGCATCATTTCTTTGGTGTTCAACCTTCTTTATGGTTCAACTCTCACATCTGTACATGATGACTGGAAAAAAACATAGCTTTGACTATACAGACCTTTGTTGGCAAAGTGTTGTTTCTGCTTTTTAATACACTGTGTAGGTTTCTCATAGCTTTTCTTTCAAGGAGCAAGCATCTTCTAATTTCATGGCTGTACTCACTGTCCACAGTGATTTTGGAGCCCAAGAAAATAAAATCTGTAACTATTTCCACTTTCCCCCCTATCTATTTGCCATGAAGTGATGGGACTAGATGCCATGGTCTTAGTTTTTTGAATGTTGAGTTTTTCACTCTCCTCTTTCATCAAAAGGCTCTTTAGTTCCTCTTCACTTTTTGGCACTAAAGTGGTATCATTTGCCATTAAAGTGGTATATCTGAGGTTGTTGGTATTTCTCCTGGCAATCTTGATACCAGCTTATGTGTCATCCAGCCCAACATTTCACAGGATGTACCCTGCCTATATGTTAAATAAGATGGGTAACAATATAAAGCCTTGATGTACTCCTTTCCCAATTTTAAATCATAATAACTGTAGTGATTTTAAGGATTATGGGAAGTTTTGACTTTGACTCCTCCAAAGAGCGTACATTATGTAAAATGCAAATATAAGCACTCCATCTCAGTTCAAGGAGCAAGAAGGGACTCATAAAGATTGTTTCTCTCTCTCTTTGCTATTGTATTGTTCAGTCACCAAATCATGTCCAACTCTTTGTCACCCCATGGACTACAGCATGCCAGGCTCCCCTGTCTTTCATTATCTCTTGGAGTTTACTCTAATTCATATCCTTTGAGTCAGTCTATCTTATCCTCTGCCACCCCTTTCTTCTTTTGCCTTCAGTCTTTCCCAGCATCAGGGTCTTTTCCAATGAGCTGGCTCTTCTTTTCACATGGCCAAAGTATAGGAGCTCCAATTTCAGCATCAGTCCTTCCAATGAATATTCAAGACTGACTTCCTTTAGGATTGACTGGTTTGATCTCCTTGCAGTTCAAGGGACTCTCAAGTGAACAATCTCAATCCAGCCAAAGCTAGATAGGGATTTCACCTCTTTGTGGATGCTCTGGAATATCAAAATTACATGGAATTTAAATGTCTTCAGCCAGTAATTCAATTTTATAGGAACAGGGACAAGATTACAATATAAATGGTCTTTAGGGCTCCTTTTGTGCTACAATGGAAAAGAGAATAGCTGTGACAAAAAACATATGACCCACAAACCTAAAATATATGCTATTTTAGAAAAAGTGTGCTGACCTTGCTTTAAAAGAATACTTTTCTTCTACTAATGAGCCTTGATGAAATTGAAAGAGGTGAGTGAAAAATCTGGTTTAAAACTCAACATTTAAAAAACTAAGATCATCACTTCATCACTTCTTCACATTCATTTGCCATCACTTCATGGCAAATAGATGGGGAAACAGTGGAAATAGTGAGAGGTTTTATTTTCTTGGGCTCCAAAATCACTGCAGATGGTGACTGCAGCCATGAAATTAGAAGACACTTGCTCCTTGGAAGAAAAACTATGACAAACCTAGACAGTAATATTAACAAGCACAGGCATCACTTTGCTGACAAAAGTCCATCTAGTCAAAGCTATTGTCAATGAGTCTAAGATATTTGAAAGTGAAAATCAATCTGTTTCTCTGAAGTTCTTAAAACCAATTTTAGTTACTATTCTGCCTAACAAGCCAGAACTTCCCTTATGTTTCTTGTTTTTTGTTTACTGACTCTACATTTTATTTTCTGAGCCTACTACCCAACACGGCATAACTAAGTTATAATCCAAGCATATAATTCATTTAATTTAAAGCATCTGCCTGCAATGCGGGAGACCTGGGTTCGATCCCTGGGTCAGGAAGATCCCCTGGAGAAGGAAATGGCAACCCACTCCAGTATTCTTGCCTGGAGAATCCCATGGACAGAGGAGCCTTGTGGGCTACAGTCCACGGGGTTGCAAAGAGTTGGACACGACTGAGCGACTTCACTTTCACTTTCTTTCACTTTCATATAATTCATAGACCCTTCTTAATAGCTTCAGTAAATTTGAGCTGTAGAACATAACCTTTACTTGGTCAGAATTATAAAATCTGCCATTTATCCCTGAGGACTACTCTTCCTACTCATATCTAAGTCCTTTCCCACCAAGAAGTTAGAATGTGTGATATTAAAATTCTTCCTGACAACACAGAAAATTATATTATTATGAATCCTGACAAAGAGTGATAAATATATTCATGACCTTAATTATATGGGAGTAATTTAAGAATAATTTCCTCTTTTGCCTCTGGACAATTGGCAGTTTAACGTTTCACATAAGCATGGATTATGTAACCATTTTAATTAATTTAAATCCTGTATCTCTTGTGGCTTCATTATGAAAGAAAAATAATTTTGTGTTTCATGGTAGGTCTCAATGTTCACCACTGATTTTTAGTAAGTTGAAGCTTTCTATACTTCTAAGTGTTTGCTAGCATATTGTCAAATATAATGGGTTTGAAATTTAATGATTTATATTACTGAAAGTTCTTTGTATTCCCTTAAAGTAACAATTATTTGAAACTTGGCATTATGGGTTTCCTTGGTGGCTCAGTGGTAAAGAATCCGCCTGCCAATTCAGGAGACATGGGTTCTATTCCTGATCCAGGAAGATGCAATATGCCACAGAGCAACCAAGTCTGTGAGCTTCAACTACTGAGCCTGTGCTCTAGCCCCCAGGAGATGCCAACTGCTAAAGCTCCCTCAGCCTAGAGCCTGTGTTCAGCAGCAAGAGAAGGCACATCAACAGAAAGCCTGCACACCACAACTAGAGTAGTTCCCACACCCCTCAACTAGAAAAAAGCCCACACAGCAATGAAGATCAAGCACAGCCTAAATAAATACAACTATTTTTTTTAAAGAAAGAAACTTGGCAGGAACTTATGTATATAATATATTAAGGTTATTTTCTTTACCTACTCAAGGAAAAGAAAGAATTTGAAAGTGTAGCTGGCAAACAACTAGAGAACAATGTATATTTTTCTTTCAGTTTGGCTGAAAACTATTCTTTATTCCTCACATTTTCATGGTTATAGACATCCCTTGGAAGGGGTTATTGGAAGGAATTTTGTTTCTAAGTGCAAGAATTTCTTGAAACCATGACAATGGAAGTCATATTTCTGGGGACTTAGAATGATATATATTTTCAATTATTGAATGTTGACAGATAATCAGATTTATTCTTATATCAATGTGGCTAGTGACTGCAGTCATGAAATCAAAAGATGCTTGATCCTTGGAAGAAAAGCTATGACAAACACAGAGAGCATATATAAAGCAGACATCACTTGGCCAACAAAGCTCCATATAGTCAAAGCTATGGCCTTTCCAGTAGGTCATGTACAGAAGTGAGAGTTGGAACATAAAGAAGGGTGAGCACAATAGAATTGATACTTTGGAACTGTGGTGCTGGAGAAGACTCTTGAGAGTCCCTTGGACAGCAAGGAGATCAAAGCAGTCCATCTTAAAGGAAATCAGTCCTAAATATACATTGGAAGGACTGATGTTGAAGTTGAAGCTCCAAAACTTTGTCCACCTTATCCAAAGGGACAACTCATTGGAAGTGATCCTGATCTGGGAAAGATTGAGGGCAGGAGAACAAGGAGGTTACAGAGGATGAGATAATTGGATGGTATCACCGACTCAATGGACATAAGTTTGAGCAAACTGCAGGAGACAGTGAAATACAGGGAAACCTGGTGTGCTGCAGTTCATGGGGTTGCAAAGAGTTAGACACGACTTAGTGACTAAACAACACTAAACTCTTATTATCCAGTCCAGCACCCACTACACAATATGTGTAGGTTGTGAGCATTTTTCCACTCTGACCAACAAATATCTTATATCCCACTCTCCAACACAATTCATGAATGTGTAAAAGTTAAAGAATGCAGTTGATTGAAAAGCAATATAATGCAAGCAGGGAGATAATACAAGTTGGAGTCCACAGGGAAAGTCACGTACACCTTAGAAATTCAACTTTTGTGAATTTGAAGGATTAGAAAAACTACCTTCAGTGCACACAATGTCCTCATGTTATGATATACCTATCAAGAGAAGATGAGTAGAAGGAAACAAACTCAAAATCCTAACGAAAACTATCCAGAAAATGCCTTTTTTTTTTTTTTTTTTACTGGCAGTCATTGGATCACATTTTGCTAGACTACCTCAGTGAGGAATATGTACCAATAATTGTATTTTTATTTTTTTTTAATTTTGGCTGTGCAGGCTCAGTAGTTATAGCTTGTGAGTTTAATGGCTTCATGGCATGTGGAATCATAGTTCGCTGAACAGGAATTGAACCCACTTTCCAATGAAGGCAGATTCTTAACCACTGGACCACCAGGAAAGTCCCAAGAATCATATTTGTGAAAGCTTGAAAAGTGATTTATTTATGGTAAAACATTTAGTAAAGGCTATTGCCAACTTAGATAATTTCGCATTTTCCACCTTTTGAATTGAAACAACTTTGTTTGGGGGTACTAAATTACACATGATTTTAAAAGGAATATTACATGAAGTGACCCATATTTGAGCAGTTTTGCTACTTCTCTAAAATTATTCTATATGTGCCCTTTTCAAATGATTGTTTAGAGAAAAGTTCATGAAACATAACTGTTGATATTTATGTTGAAATTTTTGACAACCCCATCTGATTGGAAGTCCCTCTGCCCCTCAAATCTCTCTGTGTCTTTTTCTCGAGTCACTAAATCTTTGTAGCTCTCTCTTTAAGATGAGCAAACAGTAAAAATCTTTTGCAAATATCATTAAATATGTTCAAACACATGATATCCCTTTTATGGCTGTAAGTTTACATGTTTATAATCATTTGTTATCAATATTTAAAGACCTAATTAAAGCTATTGATTCATAATTGGTCTCTGGAAGGTTTTAGAAAATTATGCAAGTTTTAATATCTTTAAAGTCTCTTATCATCTCCATGTAGGATTTAGTTATTTACCCCCTTTAGTATTCTTTTAATATAATCCATTAAGTTGGAACTCTTCCATCTTTCTTTCTTAGCTATTGCTGTTGTTCTGTAGCTAAATCATGTCCAACTCATTGTAATCCCATGAACGGCAGCACATCAGGCTTCTCTGTCCTTCACCATATCTGGGAGTTTGCTCAAACTCATGTGCATTGAGTCAGTGGTGCCATCCAACCAGCTCATTTTCTGTCACACCTTCTCCTCTTGCCCTCAATGTGTCCCACATTCAGAGTCTTTTCTAATGTGTTGGATCTTTGAATCAGGTGGCCAAAGTAATGGAACTTCAGCATCAGTCCTTCCAGTTCATATTCAAGGTTGATTTCCTTCAGGATTGACTGGTTTGATCTTCTGTTGTCCAAGGGACTCTCAAGAGTCCTCTAGCACCGCAATTCAAAAGCATCAATTCTTCAGTTCTCAGCCTTCTTTGTAGTCCAAGTCTCACATCTATACACGACTAATGGAAAAGCCATAGTTTTGACTATACAGAACTTTGTCAGCAAAGTGATATCTCTGCTGTTTAATATCATGTCTAGGTTTGTCATAGCATTTCTTCCAAGGAGCAAGCTTCTTTTAATTTCATTGTTACACTCACAGTCAGCAGAGATTTTGGAGACCAAGAAAACAAAATCTGTCACTGTTTCCACTTCTTCCTCATCTATTTGCTACAAAGTGATGGGACTGGATGACATGATCATAATTTTTTTTTTTCCCCACTAAGTTTTATTTGGGCAGACCCAGGGACAGAGGGCCTGCACCTAAAAGAAGGTGTTGGGCCTCTTGGTGGTGAAGCGTGGCTTGTGCTGGTGACAGAGGACCTGGTGGGGCAGTGGGAACTTGATCTTGGAATCGTGGAACTGCTTGACTGCTGGTCGGCGGCATTAGCTGGCTGCGATCTCCTACACTTTCATGATCTAGATTGAGTGGGCCCGGGCTCAGTGCCAGGCACCCATGTCTCCGTAGCACTGGGTGACGGCGCTGGTGGTGGTCAGGTCCCGGTATTCCCCGTACATGTTGCGGGTGTTGCTGTGGGAGTCATAGTGTAACTAGATGCCGAAGTTCTTCACTCGCAGGGGAGATTCATAGTTTTTTTAATGTTGAGTTTTAAGTCAGGTTTTTCACTCTCCTCTTTCACCCTCATCAAGAGGCTCTTTCTTTAGTTCCTCATTGCTTACTGACATTAGAGTGGTAGCATCTGCATTTATAAGGTTGGATGCTTCTCCTGGCAATGTTGATTTCAGCTTGTGCTACATCCAGCCTGGCATTTTGCATGATGTATCCACACAGAAGTTAAATATGCAGTGTGACAATACACAGCCTTGACTGCTTTCCCAATTTTGAACCTTTCCATTGTTCCAAGTCTGGATCTAACTGTTCTTCTTTTCATGCATACATGTTTCTTGGAAGTCAGGTATTCCCATCCCTTTAAGAATTCTCCACAGTTTGTTGTGATCCACACAGTCAAAGGCTTTAGCATAGTTAATGAAGCAGAAATGGATATTTTTTTTTCTGGAATTTCCTTTTTTCTATGATCCAATGGACATTGGCAATTTGATCTCTGGTTCTTCTGCCTTTTCTAAATCCTGCTTGTATATCTGGTATTTCTCAATTCACATACTGTTGAAGCCTAGCTTGAAGAATTTTGAGCATTATCTTGCTAGCATGTGAAATTAACACAACTGTATGGTAATTTGAACATTCTTTCCTGTTGTTTTCTTTAAAATGGGAATGAAATTGTGCTTTTTCCAGTCCTGTGGCCACTGCTGAGTTTTCCAAATTTACTGGTATATTGACTGCAGCACTTTTACAACATCATCTTTTAGGGTTTGAAATAGCTCAGCTGGAATTCTATCACTTTCACTAGCTTTGTTCATAGTAACGCTTCCTAAGGCCCACTTACTTCACATTCCAGGATGTCTAGTACTATGTGAGTGACCCACCATCCCAGATATTTGGGTCATTAAAACCTTTTTTGTATAATCTTTCCATGTATTTTTGCCACCTCATCTTAATCTCTTCTATTTCTGTTTGGATCTTACAATTTCTGTCCTTTATTGTGTTTATCCTTATAAGAAATATTCCCTTGGTATCTCCAATTTTCTTGAAGGAATCTCTACTCTTTCCCTTTCTATTATTTTCGTCTATTTCTTTACATGTTCACTTAAGAAGGCTTTCTTATCACTCTTTGCTCTTCTCTGGAACACTGAATTCACTTGGGTATATCTTGCCTTTTCTCCTTTGCCTTCACTTCTCCTCTTTTCGCAGATGTTTCGGAGGCCTCTACTGACAGCTACTTTGCCTTCTTGCATTTCTTTTTCTTTGGTATGGTTAAACCATTGCCCCCTGTACAATGTATGAATCTTTGCCCATAATTCCTATGGCACTCTGTCTACCAGATCTAACTCCTTGAACCTATTAATCACCTCCACTGTATAATCATAAAGGATTTAATATAGATCATATCTGAATGGCCTAGTGGTTTTCCATATGTTCTACATATTAAGACAGAAATTTGCAATAGGAGTTCATGATCTGAGTCACAGTCAGCTCTTGGTCTTGTTTTTGCTAACTATATAGAACTTCTCCATCTTTGGCTGCAAAGAATATAATCAATTTGATTTCTGTGTTGGCTATCTGGTGATGTCCATGTGTAGAGTCATTATTGTGTTGTTGGAAAAGGGTTTTTGCTATGACCAGTGCTTTATCTTGAAAAAACTCTGTTAGTCTTTGCCCTGCTTCATTTTATACTCGAAGGCCAAACTTACTCCAGATAACTCTTCATATCCACCTTTTGCATAATAAAAATCATTAAGTTCAGTTCAGTGGCTCAGTCGTGTCCGACTCTTTATGACCCCGTGAATCGCAGCACGCCAGGACTCCTTGTCCATCACCAACTCCCGGAGTTCACCCAGACTCATGTCCATCGAATCAGTAATGCCATCTAGCCATCTAATCCTCTGTTGTCCCCTTCTCCTCTTGCCCCCAATCCCTCCCAGCATCAGAGTCTTTTCCAATGAGTCAACTCTTCGCATGAGGTGGCCAAAGTACTGGAGTTTCAGCTTTAGCATCATTCCTTCCAAAGAAATCCCAGGGCTGATCTTCAGAATGGACTGGTTGGATCTCCTTGCAGGCCAAGGGACTCTCAAGAGTCTTCTCCAACACCACAGTTCAAAACCATCAGTTCTTCAGCGCTCAGCCTTCTTCACAGTCCAACTCTCACACCCATACACAATCACAGGGAAAACCATAACCTTGACTAGACGAACCTTTGTTGGCAAAGTAATGTTTCTGCTTTTGAATATGCTATCTAGGTTGGTCATAACTTTCCTTCCAAAGAGTAAGCGTCTTTTAATTTCATGGCGCAGTCACCATCTGCAGTGATTTTGGAGCCCCCCCAAAAGTCTGACACTGTTTCCACTGTTTCCCCATCTATTTCCCATGAAGTGATGGGACTGGATGCCATGATCTTCGTTTTCTGAATGTTAGGCTTTAAGCCAACTTTTTCACTCTCCACTTTCACTTTCATCAAGAGGCTTTTTAGTTCCTCTTCACTTTCTGCCATAAGGGTGGTGTCATCTGCATATCTGAGGTTATTGATATTTCTCCCGGCAATCTTGATTCCAGCTTGTGTTTCTTCCAGTCCAGCGTTTCTCATGATGTATCTGCATAGAAGTTAAATAAACGGGGTGACAATATACAGCCTTGATGTACTCATTTTCCTATTTGGAACCAGTCTGTTGTTCCATGTCCAGTTCTAACTATTGCTTCCTGACCTGCATACACATTTCTCAAGAGGCAGATCAGGTGGTCTGGTATTCCCATCTCTTTCAGAATTTCCCACAGTTTATTGTGATCCACACAGTCAAAGGCTTTGGCATAGTCAATAAAGCAGAAATAGATGTTTTTCTGAAACTCTCTTTCTTTTTCCACGATCCAGCGGATGTTGGCAATTTGATCTCTGGTTCCTCTGCCTTTTCTAAAACCAGCTTGAACATCAGGAAATTCATGGTTCACTTATTGCTGAAGCCTGGCTTGGAGAATTTTGAGCATTACTTTACTAGTGTGTGAGATGAGTGCAATTGTGCGGTAATTTGAGCATTCTTTGCATTGCCTTTCTTTGGGATTGCAATGAAAACTGACCTTTTCCAGTCCTGTGGCCACTGCTGAGTTTTCCAAATTTCCTGGCATAATGAGTACAGCACTTTCACAGCATCATCTTTCAGGATTTGAAATAGCTCAACTGAAATTCCATCACCTCCACTAGCTTTGTAGTGATGCTTCCTAAGGCCCACTTGACTTCACATTCCAGGATATCTGGCTCTGGTGAGTGATCACACTATCATGATTATCTGGGTAGTGAACATCTTTTTTGTACAGTTCTTCTATGTATTCTTGCCACCTTTTCTTAATATCTTCTGCTTCTGTTAGGTCCATACCATTTATGTCCTTTATTGAGCCCAGGTTTTCATGAAATGTTCCCTTGGTATCTCTAATTTTCTTAAAGATATCTCTAGTCTTTCCCATTCTATTGTTTTCCTCTATTTCTTTGCATTGATCGCTGAAGAAGACTTTCTTAACTCTCCTTGCTATTCTTTGAAACTCTGCATTCAAGTGGATATATCTTTCTTTTTCTTCTTTGTCTTTCACTTATCTTCTTTCCTTAGTATTTTGTAAGGCCTCCTCAGACAACCATTTTGCCTTTTTACATTTCTTTTTCTTGAGGATGGTCTTGAGCACTGCCTCCTGTACAGTGTCATGAACCTCATTCCATAGTTCTTCAGGCACTCTATCAGATCTAATCCCTTGAATCTATTTGTCACTTCCACTGTATAGTCATAAGGGATTTTATTTAGCTCATACCTGAATGGTCAAGTGGTTTTCCCTACTTTCTTCAATTTAAGTCTGAATTTGGCAACAAGGAGTTCATGATCTAAGCCACAGTCAGGTCTTGGTCTTGTTTTTGCTGACTGTATAGAGCTTCTTCATCTTTGGCTGCAAAGAATATAATCAATCTGATTTCAGTATTGACCCTCTGGTGATGTCCATGTGTAGAGTCTTTTCTTGTGTTGTTGGAGGAGCGTGTTTGCTATGACCAGTGTGTTCTTTTGGCAAAAGTCTGTTAGCCTTTGACCTGCTTTGTTCTTTACTCCAAGGCCAAATTTGTCTGTTACTCCAGGTATTTATTGATTTCTTACTTTTGCATTCTAGTCCCCTATAATGAAAAGAACATTTTTATGGGTGTAGTTCTAGAAGTTCTTGTAGGTCTTCATAGAGCCATTCAACTACAGCTTCTTTTTGTGGGGGGGGGGTTTGAGTGCTTTTATTTATTTTTGGCTGTGCTGGGTCTTTGTAGCTGTGTGGACTTCTCTCTAGCTTCTTTAGCATAGGTCGGGGCATAGATTTGGATTACCGTGATATTGAATGGTTTGCCTTGGAAACGAACAGAGATCATTCTGTCGTTTTTGAGAGTGCTTCCAAGTACTGCATTTTGGACTCTTTTGTTGACTATGATGGCTACTCAATTTCTTCTAAGTGATTCTTGCCCACAGTAGTAGATATAATCATCATCTGAGTTAAATTCTCCTATTCCAGTCCATTTTAGTTCTCTGATTCCTAAAATGTAGATGTTCACTCTTGCCACCTCCTGTTTGACCACTTCTAATTTGCCTTGATTCATGAACCTAGCATTCCAGGCTCCTATGCATTATTGCTCTTTACAGCATTGGACTTTACTTCCATCACCAGTCATATCCACAAAAGGGTGTTGTTTTTGCTTTGGCTCCATCTCTTAATTCTGTCTTTAAGTTATTTCTCCACTGATCTTCAGTAGCATATTGGACACCTACTGACCTGGGGAGTTCATCTTTCAGTGTTTTATCTTTTTGCCTATTCATATTGTTCATGGAGTTCTCAAGCAAGAATACTGAAGTGGTATTAATAAAGGTACCTACTATAATTTTACTCTGTAAATTGTTGCAAGTTTAATCTTTAAGTTATATTTCTGACAGTGTAATATGATTTTTAAATATGTCCTCTAAATGCTGCTGCTGCTGCTGTCACTTCAGTCATGTCCGACTCTGTGTGACCCCATAGACAGCAGCCCACCAGGCTCCCCCATCCCTGGGATTCTCCAGGCAAGAACACTGGAGTGGGTTGCCATTTCCTTCTCCAATGCAGGAAAGTGAAAATTGAAAGTGAAGTCCCTCAGTCGTGTCCGACTCTTACTACCCCATGGACTGCAGCCTACCAGGCTCCTCCATCCATGGGATTTTTCAGGCAAGAGTACTGGAGTGGGGTGCCATTGCCCTCTCCTCTCATCTAAATTATAGCATGCAAATGTTCTGATCCATCCCCATGGTTCTACTAGTGATGACTTTATATACAATACCAAAGTGTCCTATGCATTTTATTCCCAATCTACCTATGCTGCTGCTGCTGCTGCTGCTGCTTAGTCACTGCAGTTGTGTCCGACTCTGTGCAACCCCATAGATAGCAGCCCACCGGGCTCCCCCATCCCTGGGATTCTCCAGGCAAGAACGCTGGAGTGGGTTGCTACTTCCTTCTCCAATGCATGAAAGTGAAAAGTGAAAGTGAAGTCGCTCAGTCGTGTCAGACTCTTAGCTACCCCATGGACTACAGCCTACCAGACTCCTCCATCCATGGGATATTCCAGGCAAGAGTACTGGGGTGGGGTGCCATTGCCTTCCCCGAATCTATAGGGAACATTTAATTGAATATAAAATATTATACATGTAACACTTTCAGATACAAATCTTTGTGTTTTCAAGATCCCTTAATCCAGGATATTAATGATATGATCATTAAATAATTAATGGTACTCATACAGAAATACCAGATAAAATTTAACAACATTCTCATATATTCATAATTGTAATGTCCTAATGTTTGATAATTAAATACTTTGGTTTACTCAGGGTAAGTTAATAATTTTGCTAAATTGATAATTGCATATAATAATGGGGTTTAAGAAAATTAAAATGCAATAGTTTGCAACAGTGAAGTCAGAAGTATCATTCAAGCTTACATACATTGTTTTCTCCTTGATCCTCTCTCACTTTCTCATTTTCCTTTTGTGACTGTTGTTCCTCAAGACCCCATATACTGCAACATGCCAGGATTTTCTGTCCCTCACCATCTCCCAGAGTTTGCCAAGTGTATGTCTTTTGCATCGGTGATGCCACACAACCATCTCATTCTCCGTTGCTGTCTTCTTTTTCTGTCTTCAATCTTTCTCAGCACCAGAGTCTTTTCCTTTAACTTTGCATACTATTTCAAAAGTGAAAGTGCAAGTCACTCAGTTGTGTCTGATTCTTTGCAACCCCATGGACCATATGGTCCACGGGATTCTTCAGGCCAGAATACTGAAGTGGGTAGCCTTTCCCTTCTCCAAGGGATCTTCCCAACCCAGGGATTGAACCCAGGTCTCCCACATTGCAGGCAGATTCTTTACCAGCTGAGCCACAAGGGAAGCCCAAGCCAAAGGAAGTGGGTAAAAGTTATATTTATTTGATAAATAAAATAATTTCCCAAGTTTTCACTTTGTTCCTTTTTTATATTATAGCATTATGTCTTACTACTCTGTGGACCTTGTGAGCCTGCATTTATTATTTTACTGAATTTATATTTCCAAGTGATTTTCTTTTATGGCTTTTGATAGTCATCTGTTTCAGAATGGTTTTCAAAACTTTAATATCTGCATGTTGTAAAAATCTTGGATTGGAAACTTCTCCCAGTGGATACTAAGCATGTGAATTTGCCATCTTTGTCACCTTATGCCAACTTCATAAGAGATGGAGAGTCTGCTTATTTCCATTTCCCATATCAAAACACTTGTCCTTTCAAGCCTGTGTGTGGCATGGTGGTAATTCAATTTTTTTTTCAAAGGTGCAAATCACTGAATTCAGCACATTGTGAGAATAAATGACATTGACCATTATGATCATTTCTCTGGGTTTATTCTTCAGGAAACTGAAGCTGTGAGAAGCATCATGAATCATAGGGTATCATAAATTGCTTTTCAAATGCGGTAGACACACTACATCTCATTTCTGTGTGATGTTGTATGGGTGGTTATTTCTCTCATTTAAATGACATTCCTGTCTCCATCAACTCCTTGGCGTATTCTTCTACATCAAAGACCACAGATGCCGCATCGAGTAATCCATCACCTAGGTACAAGGAGTTTACTCTCTGGACACCTCACAACAGTGCCTGGGTTTAATGTAGCCTTTCAAAGAACATCATTTATCACAGTTGGGTTTTCTCTTTCCCATTAGGTTTAATCCATAACCTTTTACAATGGACTTCCAACCGAGTGAGAAATTGTCTACTTGCCCTAATGTCTTGCTGGTTCACAGGGGTGGAGTCGTTTTGAACCAGTGTCCAGCTTATGACAAAGTCCTTTTCTGTGAGACCTGAGTGATCCCTGCAGGGGACTGAATGAATTCTCTATGTAACATTGGAGTTCATTTGTACAGATTGGTGGGAGGAGAGAAATGTCAGAGTATTTAGACCTTCTCCAGAACTGAAGAGTGGGATGAAAATAAATTTGGTTCACCAGTCAAGGACCTCTATCCTCCTCTCCCTCCTCCCTGAATTTTGTCATCAGGAGTGGTTGCCATGGTTGCCCAGCTTGAAAATTTAAATGCCTTCCTAGCAATGGTCATGCATCTTTTCTTCTTTCCAAGTTTGAAAAGATGCCACAATTCTTCCCCCATCTTTTTAAAAGTTAGATGGTGATTTCTCCCAGGCAGGAAATGTTTTTTCTCCAGCTGCAAATTTCAGTGATCTAAGAAAAATCCTGATTTTCAGGTGAAGTTAGAATATACATGTGCACCTTTGTTACACTGTCCTTTAGAAAGGTGAACTAGTTTGCTTTGGCTGTATGCAATAGTTGTCTGTGTCCGCAAATGATGACACCTTGATTGATCCATGTGGACATGATTGATGGCTCATCAAGTATGGAAACAGAGAATTGGTGGGACCTATTAAACACTTCAAGATGATGGCACCTTTTATAAACCTCTGTTTTATGACTTGATTTCAGGTTGATTTCAGGGCATCTAATTCATCTGGTTGAAGTGATCTATATTTACATATATATATATATATATATATATATATTTATAGGCTGGTCTAAGGCAATGACTTAAAAGTAAATTTGGGGGGGGGGAGGAGCTAAAATGGTGGAGGAGTAGAACGGGGAGAACACTTTCTCCCCCACAAATTCATCAAAAGAACATTTAAACGCTGAGTAAACTCCACAAAACAACTTCTGAATGCCGGCAGAGGACATCAGGCACCCAGAAAAGCAACCCAAGTCATCAAAAGGAGGTAGAAAAAAATATAAAAGACAAAAAAAGACAAAAAAAGACAAAAGAGGGAGGGATGGAGTTCCGTCCCGGGAAGGGAGTCTTAAAAAGAGAGAAGTTTCCAAACACCAGGAAACCTTCTCACTGCCAAATCTGTGCCGAGCCTTGGAAGCACAGAGGGCAACATAACAGGGAGGAAAAATAAATAAACAATTAAAACCTGCAGATTGCGAGCCCTACGGTAACTCCCCCAGCAGAGAAGCAGTGCAGATGCCTGCACACGCCACTAGCAAGCGGGGGCTGGGCAGGGAGGCGCGGTGCCGGCTGCATTGCTTAGAGTAAGGATCTGGCCTGAATACCCCGAGCGCTATCTGAGCGAAATAACTTGGGCTAGCAAACCAGACTGTGGGATATCTACCACGCGAAAAGCCAGCCCTAACCTAAGACACTGCCAGGCCCGCACACACGGAACAAAGGACGGAACAGAGATAGCCGGCTGCAGACCATCCCCCTCCGGTGACAGGCAGCCAGAACCAGAAGGGGGCAATCGCAGCCCCAGAGAGACATTATCTACAAAACTTTAAGCAGGCTTTTTTGCTAACTAAAACTTCTTGGGGGTCTGGACGGTCAACATCCACCTGAGAAGGTGCACCGGTTGTACACCTAGATAACGGAGCAGCGGGGAGGCGATAAGTCGCAGCAATCGTGCTCGCCAAACACCTCATCACCTGAGCTGCTCGGACCTGGGAAGGGCACAAAACGCAGGCCCAACCGAGTCTGCGCCTCTGAGGACTACCTGAGTGCCTGAACCTGAGCGGCTTGGACCCGGGAGGTGCAAACAGCCCAGGGCCGGCCACGGATGGTTCCCGGCAGAGCAGCCTAGAGCCTGAGCAGTGTGGGCAGGGAGGCTACACGCTCTGTGAGCAGGGGCAGACCCAGTGTAGCTGAGGCACTGCGAGCACACACCAGTGTTATTTGTTTGCAGTGTCTCCCCCTCCCCACAGCGCGACTGAACAAGTGAGCCTAAAAAAAAAAAAAAAAAAAAAAGTGTCCACCACAGTCCCCTTTGTGTCAGGGCGGAAACCAGACACTGAAGAGACCAGCAAACAGAAGAAGCTATAACAGAGGGAACTGCCTTGGAAGCTACAGGCAATAGATTAAACCCTGTGGTTAGTACCGACTGCATAGGAAGGGGCCTATAGATCTTGAGAAGTGTAAATCGGACCAAGGAACTAGCCGAAAATGAACTGACTCACAACAAAACCAGAGAAAGTCCTAGATATATTTTTACTATTTTTACAATCATACTTTCTTTTTTTTTTAATTTTTAAAAAAATTTCAAGTCCTCTATTATGCCTTTAATTTTTACTTTTATAACCTACTATTACTTTGCAAAAAAAACCAAACCCTGTTTTTTTGAAGCAAACTTCATATATATATTTTTTATAATTTTTGTGACCTTTTTTTTTCCTTCTTTTCTTTAACATTGTATTTTTGAAATCCCAAACTCTACTCTAGATTTTTAATTTTAGCCTTTTGGTATTTATTATCAATTTTGTACCTTTTTTTTTTTTTTTTATAATTTTTGTGACTTTTTTTTCTCTCTCTTTTGGTTCTTCTTTTATATAACATTGTATATCTGAAATTCCAAACTCTACTCTAGATTTTTAATTTATGCTTTTTGGTATTTGTTATCAATTTTGTACCTATATTTTCTTTATAATTTTTGCGACTTTGTCTGTTTTTGTTTGTTTGTTTTTCTCTCTTTCTTTTTCTTCTTCTTTTTTTTTAACATTGTATTTTTGAAATTCCAAACTCTACTCTAGATGTTTAACTTTTGCTTTTTGGTATTTGTTATCAATTTTGTACCTATATTTTCTTTATAATTTTTGCGACTTTTTTTTTTCTCTCTTTCTTTTCCTTCTTCTTTTCTTTAACATTGTATTTTTGAAATTCCAAACTCTACTCTAGATTTTTAATTTTTGCTTTTATGTATTTGTTACCAATTTTGTACCTTTAAGACCCCAATCTTCAGTACCCATTTTTCACTAGGGAGCGAGATTACTGACTTGACTGCTCTCTCTCCCTTTGGAGTCTCCTTTTTCTCCATCGGGTCGCCTGTGTCTCCTCCCTAACCCCTCTCTACTCTGCCCAACTCTGTGAATTTCTGTGTGTTCCAGACAGTGGAGAACACTTAGGGAACTGATTACTGGCTGGATCTGTCTCCCTCCTTTTCATTTCCCCCTTTTATCCTCCTGGCCACCTCTGTCTCCTTCCTCCTTCTTTTCTTCTCTGTATAACTCCGTGAACATCTCTGAGTGGTCCAGTTGTGGAGTGCACATAAGGAAGTGATAACTGGCTAGCCCACTCTCTCCTCTATTGATTCCACCTCATCTCATTCCGGTCACCTCTAACTCCCTCCTCCCCCTTCTCTTCTCCATATAACACTGTGAAACTCTCTGGGTGACCCTCACGGTGGAGAAACTTTTCATCTTTAACGTAGATGTTTTATCAATGGTGCTGTATAGAAGGAGAAGTTTTGAAACTACTGTAAAAATAAGACTGATAACTGGAAGCAGGAAGCTTAAGTCCAAACCCTGACTCCAGGGAACTCCTGACTCCAGGGATCATTAATTGACAGGAGCTCATCAAACGCCTCCATACATACACTGAAACCAAGCACCACACAAGGGCCAACAAGTTCCAGGGCAAGACATACCAAGCAAATTCTCCAGCAACACAGGAACACAGCCCTGAGTTCCAATATACAGGCTGCCTAAAGTCACCCCAAAACCATAGACATCTCATAACTCATTACTGGACACTCCATTGCACTCCAGAGAGAAGAAATCCAGCTCCACCCACCAGAACACCGACACAAGCTTCCCTAACCAAGAAACCTTGACAAGCCACCTGTACAAACCCGCATGCACTGAGGAAATGCCACAATAAAGAGAACTCCACAAACTGCCAGAATACAGAAAGGACACACCAAATTCAGCAATTTAAGCAAGATGAAGAGATAGAGGAATACCCAGCAGATAAAGGAACAGGATAAATGCCCACCAAACCAAAGAGGAAGAGATAGGGAATCTACCTGATAAAGAATTCTGAATAATGATAGTGAAATTGATCCAAAATATTGAAATCAAAATGGAATCACAGATAAATAACCTGGAGACAAGAATTGAGAAGATGCAAGAAAGATTTAACAAGAACCTAGAAGAAATAAAAAAGAGTCAATATATAATGAATAATGCAATAAATGAAATCAAAAACACTCTGGAGGCAACAAATAGTAGAATAACAGAAGCAGAAGATAGGATTAGTGAATTAGAAGATAGAATGGCAGAAATAAATGAATCAGAGAGGAAAAAAGAAAAACGAATTAAAATAAATGAGGACAATCTCAGAGACCTCCAGGACAATATTATATGCTACAACATTCAAATCATAGGGGTCCCAGAAGAAGAAGACAAAAAGAAAGACCATGAGAAAATACTTGAGGAGATAATAGTTGAAAACTTCCCTAAAATGCGGAAGAAAATAATCACTCAAGTCCAAGAAACCCAGAGAGTCCCAAACAGGATAAACCCAAGGCAAAACACCCCAAGACACATATTAATCAAATTAACAAAGATCAAACACAAAGAACAAATATTAAAAGCATCAAGGGAAAAACAACAAATAACACACAAGGGAATTCCCATAAGGATAACAGCTGATCTTTCAATAGAAACTCTTCAAGCCAGGAGGGAATGGCAAGACATACTTAAAGTGATGAAAGAAAATAACCTACAGCCCAGATTATTGTACCCAGCAAGGACCTCATTCAAATATGAAGGAGAAATCAAAAGCTTTACAGACAAGCAAAAGCTGAGAGAATTCAGCACCACCAAACCAGCTCTCCAACAAATACTAAAGGATATTCTCTAGACAGGAAACACAAAAATGGTATATAAATTCGAACCCAAAACAATGAAGTAAATGGCAATGGGATCATACTTATCAATAATTACCTTAAATGTAAATGGGTTGACTGCCCCAACCAAAAGACAAAGACTGGCTGAATGGATACAAAAACAAGACCCCTACATATGCTGTCTACAAGAGACCCACCTCAAAACAGGGGACACATACAGACTGAAAGTGAAGGGCTGGAAAAAGATTTTCCATGCAAATAGGGACCAAAAGAAAGCAGGAATAGCAATACTCATATTAGATAAAATAGACTTTAAAACAAAGGCTGTGAAAAGAGACAAAGATGGTCACTACATAATGATCAAAGGATCAATCCAAGAAGAAGATATAACAATTATAAATATATATGCACCCAACATGGGAGCACCGCAATATGTAAGACAAATGCTAACAAGTATGAAAGGAGAAATTAACAATAACACAATAATAGTGGGAGACTTTAATACCCCACTCACACCTATGGATAGATCAACTAAACAGAAAATTAACAAGGAAACACAAACTTTAAATGATACAATAGACCAGTTAGACCTAATTGATATCTATAGGACATTTAATCCCAAAACAATGAATTTCACCTTTTTCTCAAGCGCACATGGAACCTTCTCCAGGATAAATCACATCATGGGCCATAAATCTAGCCTCGGTAAATTCAAAAAAATTGAAATCATTCCAAGCATCTTTTCTGACCACAATGCAGTAAGATTAGATCTCAATTACAGGAGAAAAACTATTAAAAATTCCAACATATGAAGGCTGAAAAACACGTTGCTGAATAACCAACAAATCACAGAAGAAATCAAAAAAGAAATCAAAATTTGCATAGAAACGAGTGAAAATTAAAACACAACAACCCAAAACTTGTGGGATACTGTAAAAGCAGTCCTAATGGGAAAGTTCATAGCAATACAGGCATACCTCAAGAAACAAGAAAAAAGTCAAATAAATAACCTAACTCTACACATAAAGCAACTAGAAAAGGAAGAAATGAAGAACCCCAGGGTTAGTAGAAGGAAAGAAATCTTAAAAATTAGGGCAGAAATAAATGCAAAAGAAACAAAAGAGACCATAGCAAAAATCAACAAAGCTAAAAGCTGGTTCTTTGAAAGGATAAATAAAATTGACAAACCATTAGCCAGACTCATCAAGAAACAAAGGGAGAAAAATCAAATCAATAAAATTACAAATGAAAAGGGAGAGATCACAACAGTCAACACAGAAATACAAAGGATCATAAGAGACTACTATCAATAATTATATGCCAATAAAATGGACAACTTGGAAGAAATGGACAAATTCTTAGAACAGTGCAACTTTCCAAAACTGGACCAGGAAGAAATAGAAAATCTTAACAGACCCATCACAAGCACGGAAATTGAAACTGTAATAAGAAATCTTCCAGCAAACAAAAGCCCAGGTCCAGACGGCTTCACAGCTGAATTCTACCAAAAATTTAGAGAAGAGCTAACACCTATCCTACTCAAACTCTTCCAGAACATTGCAGAGGAAGGTAAACTTCCAAACTCATTCCATGAGGCCACTATCACCCTAATACCAAAACCTGCAAAGATGCCACAAAAAAAGAAAACTACAGGCCAATATCACTGATGAACATAGAGGCAAAAATCCTTAACAAAATTTTAGCAATCAGAATCCAACAACACATTCAAAAGATCATACACCATGACCAGGTGGGCTTTATGCCAGGGATGCAAGGATTCTTCAATATCCGCAAATCAATCAATGTAATACACCACATTAACAAATTGAAAAACAAAAACTACATGATTATCTCAATAGATGCAGAGAAAGCCTTTGACAAAATTCAACATCCATTTATGATAAAAACTCTCCAGAAAGCAGGGATAGAAGGAACATATCTCAACATAATAAAAGCTATATATGACAAACCCACAGCAAACTTATCCTCAATGGTGAAAAATTGAAAGCATTTCCTCTAAAGTCAGGATCAAGACAAGAATGTCCACTTTCACCATTACTATTCAACATAGTTTTGGAAGTTTTGGCCACAGCAATCAGAGCAGAAAAAGAAATAAAAGGAATCCAAACTGGAAAAGAAGAAGTAAAACTCTCACTGTTTGCAGATGACATGATCCTCTACATAGAAAACCCTAAAGACTCCACCAGAAAATTACTAGAACTAATCAATGATTATAGTAAAGTTGCAGGATATAAAATCAACACACAGAAATCCCTTGCATTCCTATACACTAATAATGAGAAAACAGAGAGAGAAATTAAGGAAACAATTCCATTCACCATTGCAATGGAAAGAATAAAATCCTTAGGAATATATGTACCTAAAGAAACTAAAGACCTATATACAGAAAACTATAAAACACTGGCGAAAGAAATCAAAGAGGACACTAATAGATGGAGAAATATATCATGTTCATGGATTGGAAGAATCAATATAGTGAAAATGAGTATACTACCCAAAGACATTTATGGATTCAATGCAATCCCTATCAAGCTGCCAACGGTATTCTTCACAGAGCTAGAACAAATAATTTCACAATTTGTATGGAAGTACAAAAAACCTCGAATAGCCAAAGCTATCTTGAGAAAGAAGAATGGATCTGGAGGAATCAACCTACCTGACTTCAGGCTCTACTACAAAGCCACAGTCATCAAGACAGTATGGTACTGGCACAAAGATAGAAATATAGATCAATGGAACAAAATAGAAAGCCCAGAGATTAATCCACGCACATATGGACACCTTATCTTTGACAAAGGAGGCAAGAATATACAATGGATTAAAGACAATCTCTTTAACAAGTGGTGCTGGGAAAACTGGTCAACCACTTATAAAAGAATGAAACTAGAACACTTTCTAACACCGTACACAAAAATAAACTCAAAATGGATTAAAGATCTAAATGTAAGACCAGAAACTATAAAACTCCTAGAGGAGAACATAGGCAAAACACTCTCTGACATACATCACAGCAGGATCCTCTATGACCCACCTCCCAGAATATTGGAAATAAAATCAAAAATAAACAAATGGGACCTAATTAAACTTAAAAGCTTCTGCACAACAAAGGAAACTATAAGCAAAGTGAAAAGACAGCCTTCAGAATGGGAGAAAATAATAGCAAATGAAGCAACTGACAAACAACTAATCTCAAAAATATATAAGCAACTTCTATAGCTCAATTCCAGAAAAATAAATGACCCAATCAAAAAATGGGCCAAAGAACTAAATAGACATTTCTCCAAAGAAGACATACAGATGGCTAACAAACACATGAAAAGATGCTCAACATCACTCATTATCAGAGAAATGCAAATCAAAACCACTATAAGGTACCATTTCACGCCAGTCAGAATGGCTGAAATCCAAAAGTCTACAAGCAATAAATGCTGGAGAGGGTGTGGAGAAAAGGGAACCCTCTTACACTGTTGGTGGGAATGCAAACTAGTACAGCCACTATGGAGAACAGTGTGGAGATTCCTTAAAAAACTGGAAATAGAACTGCCTTATGATCCAGCAATCCCACTGCTGGGCATACACACTGAGGAAACCAGAAGAGAAAGAGACACGTGTACCCCAATGTTCATCGCAGCACTGTTTATAATAGCCAGAACATGGAAGCGATTTAGATGTCCATCAGCAGATGAATGGACAAGAAAGCTGTGGTACATATACACAATGGAGTATTACTCAGCCATTAAAAAAAAATACATTTGAATCAGTTCTAATGAGGTGGATGAAACTGGAGTCTAATATACAGAGTGAAGTAAACCAGAAAGAAAAACACCAATGCAGTATACTAATGCATATATATGGAATTTAAAAAGATGGTAATGATAACCCTGTATACGAGACAGCAAAAGAGACACTGATGTATAGAACCGTCTTTTGGACTCTGTGGGAGAGGGAGAGGGTGGGATGATTTGGGAGAATGGCATTGAAATACGTATAATATCATATAAGGAACGAGTCGCCAGTCCAGGTTCAATGCATGATACTGGACACTTGGGGCTGGTGCACTGGGACGACCCAGAGGGATGGTATGGGGAGGGAGGAGGGAGGAGGGTACAGGATGGGGAACACATGTATACCTGTGGCAGATTCATTTTGATATTTGGCAAAACCAATACAATATTGTAAAGTTTAAAAATAAAACAAAATTTTAAAAAAATTAAAAAAAAAGAAAGTAAATTTAGAATATATATCCACATTGTCTTCTGGTCATTGGTTTCAATTGATTTGTAACATCTCCAAATACTATAGAGACAGCTGTACTTTTCCAAGACCAAAATTTTAATTGTAATTAGTGATCTCATTTATAGACATCTCTTAATTCCATGTAGAAAATACCTCATTTCGGGGAGGGTAGTTGGTGGTGATTCTCATCAATTTCACCACCCTCTGAATTTCTATGCTACTAACTCATTAAAGATACAAAGAAGTCAATTTTTCAAATGCCTAAGTTTATGTATTTATTTTTTATTATTATTATTATTATTTTAGTTTACAATATTGTATTGGTTTTGCCATACATCAACATGTATCCACCACGGGTGTGTGCGTGTTCCCCATCCTGAACCCCCCTCTCACCTCCCTCCCAATACTATCTCTCTGGGTCATCCCAGTGCACCAGCCCCAAGTTTTATTTATGACTTCATTTGTACCATGGGTTGGGTTAACCTTACTCTGAACAATACATTTTATGCAAATAAACTATGTTAAAATAATTTTAGATGGACACAGAGGTTATAAAGAGACCACAGAGAGAGTTCTCACATTCACCACACTTGGTTCCTCTGTTGCTAATTTCTTATATACATTTGTCAGAACGAAGAAAATGACGGGTACGACCTTATTCAATTCTACAGTTTAATGAGATTCATTTCCTCTTCCCTCCTATCCTCTTTCTGTCCCAACCACAGTGACACTTTTGAGTAATTTCTCCACAGCTTCTGGCCTATGACATTTTCTGACTTTCCTTGCTATGGATGATTTTGACAATTTTGAGAGATAGTGGTCTGGCATTCTGTAAGATGTCTCTCAATTTGGGTTTGTTTGAAGTTTGTTAGGCTCGAGTTTATGTTTTGCAGGGGGGATGATCATAAAGGTGAGGTCTCTTCTCATAAAATGAATGCTGTTTGCTTGTTTGACAGGATATTGTGCAATTTGAATACTTTATAACTCTTGTTCTTTTCAATTTAATACATCTGCATACAGACGTTATCTGAGGAGTGGACTTTGGTAAAATTCATCAAAATAACATTTAGCTTTTTAAATGAAAATTGTTAGTAAAACAAGTACATTTTTTCCATAGTGCAAAACAATTTCGTTTGAGATTTTAAAACCCTTTAAAATTGATGCACTAAAGATCTAAAGATACAAAACTTAAGATAATTTAGTCATCATTGAACTTCAGTTTATACATTGTTCTGGGGAAACGTGGCATATAAATATATTTGATTATTTATTTGGAAGGATGGGGAGAAAACTTTTCTTAAACTCATTTGAAATTTTCTCATCTGGAACATGAACATCAGAAGTATCTATGTAGGGGTGAAGAGTGTGGAAACACTCTGGAGGGGTCATTACATGTTATAGGCAATTCTCACTTTGTACAGTTTTTGGTGAGCAGTGTTGAATTTCAGTGACCAGAGAACCCTGCAAACAGGTCTCAGAACAAATATGTACAGATTGTAATCAGCATGGTATTTTATGCAAAGCAAGGAACACAAGTATTTATTTCTCTTAAATATTTTATTTTGTTTTTGTATTTTAATTTTCAAGAATGGGTTTCAGGATGATATTGATAAATTTAGCTTTAAATTGTCTAATGATTTTAATGTATATTAAATAGAGGTATGGATTACAGATAAGATTTTGGAATATATATATATATATATATATATATATATAGTACTTAAAGCTATGAGGATAGATATCATTATCGCAAGAGTGAATATAGAAATACTTGATACAATGCCTGAGGGAAGTACATCAGGAAGTCTAATATAAGCCTTAGTTGGCATACTTATAACACAGATCATATAATATTTATATGTAGTAACTATACATTAACTGTGGGTGCCTTTACTTGCAGGAGACATAATGAATTAAAAATACTTTAGAAGAATGTTTAAAATGTTAGACTTAAGAAACATGAGTATCCTCAGAAACAAAATAGCATGAATATGAAATGCTTTCAGGTTATTACAAAGGCCCTTCTGTTGTCTTTACAAATAAATTGCATAATCATTTATTACATTTAAAAACAGATATATCCATTTATATTCACTATTAGAAGGAAAATATATTATTAAAAACATTTAAAGTGCAAACTTTTTGGAGTTACAGATCACAGTCACTGGTATCATTCATTTTAGCTCAAATCCCTTAAAATGCATCTTTGTATAAATAACTTTTTGTGACAGTTTAACAATAGCAAGAAGAATAGACATTCATTTTGTCTTATTTTATTACCACTTCAGTTTAGAGTGAAACTGAGCATATCCAATAGCCAATTAAGACAGATCAGAGAACTACTTAACTGATGCTTAAAATCAGAGGTTTTAAAGTGGACCCTGGTCTACTGTTACTAGTTCTGAAAGTGAAACTGTTGGTTCCTCAGTTGTGTCTGACACTTTGCTACCCCATGGACTGTAACCTCCAGGCTCCACTATCCAAGGAATTCTCCAGATAAGAATACTGGAATGGGGTACTATTCCATTCTCCAGGGGATCTTCCCAACCCAGGGATTGAACTTGGGTGTCCTGCATTGCAGGTGAAGTTTTCACTGTCTGAGTCACCATGGAAGTTCTGAGGAGAACAGAAAAAATAACTTCCTTCATAGGCGCTGTATGATAGAAAATGTATCATGACAGAAAATGTATAGGTGTTTGAGAAACATCCCTCCAAGCATTTTATGATAAAAATTTATTTTAACTGATGCGTCGTACAACATAAAACTCTACTCAAACATAGTCATTTGAACATCAGTTGCTTAATGCTTTCAATTTAACTGAGAAGACAAGTATTTCTTAAAGAGTCATTTTTTTTTGCAGATATGCAAAATGACTTAGTTCAGCAAATCATCTTGTCAGGAGAAAATATAAAAATCACTGTATCACAAGCATGTAGACTAGATCATGAAATTTAATTTGTTATTTTAAAATTACTCACATTGTGTGGCAAAATATGTAAATTATAAAAATTCTTCTATTTTAAAAAATATATGATTGTTTTGATAAAATGTGTTATCAAAAGTTAGTTTTAGTGTGTTTTTTTTTTAAGAGTTAATTTTAAAATGTAATTTTTATCCACTCTTTAGTTCTTCTGTTGCAATATTTGCAACCCAGGAATCAAGAGAGTTAATGCAATTTCCCCTAAGAAGTAGGCAATTTTCTAAGATGGCTAATAAATGTGAACTTTTCTATTGGGCTTCCGTTATGGCTCAGCTGGTAAAAAATCCACCCGCAATGCAGGAGACCTGGGTTCGATCCCTGGGTTGGGAAGATCCCCTGGAGAAGGGAAAGGCTACCCACTCCAGTATTCTGGCCTAGAGAATTCTGTGGATCGTATAGTCCATGGGGTCGCAAAGAGTCGGACACGACTGAGCGACTTTCACTTTCATTAGTATAGTAGCTATCTACTTGTTAAACAAAAGCACTAATAATTGGACATGGAATAGTAAAATCCTTTAGAAATCACTCTGAATTTATAAAACAGCTTTAAATATTTTATTATTGTCATTTGGCTAATTTCTTGCTATATATAGATAATTAGTGTATAATAAATATTTACATATGTGTGACCTACATTTTATGAATCATGCTTTCCAATTCTTAGATGTTCTAAGAGAATTAAGTATTTATATGTTATTTTCTTTTATATGTTGTATGTATTGTTTCTTTTTCTAGTATATATAAACCAGCACACTACACTGAAGAGTAGAAAATAACTCAGTTGGTTTAGGGGTTGACTCAACTGTGTATAATTGAAGTGTACCTTATATTTACCCTGATGGTCAAAATGCAGCAGAAAGATAGAAACCCATGATTACATAAATACACATGCCCAAAATACTCAGATTATTTTATTATTTATTATTACAAGTAATCATAAGTAATTACCTATCCTCCTGATGAACTGGAGACTATTTCATTGATTTACTTTATCCTTTGCTGGTACCTCCATTAACAGTCCATTAATAGTGAAAGCCTCAACAGGTTAAACACACAAACAAAAAAATACAACTAGCAGAGATAGAGATCTTCATTTTTTTTGCTGAATTTCCAGTCTTGGCAACCATTTTTAGCTCTTCTGAACTATTTCAATAAACAGCACTGAGTAACTGAAGGGTGCATGCTATCATTGATATTATGCTTTTCACAAAGAAGTTCAGACCATGAGATCATCATTGTTCTTTGATGTTGCCTGAACAGCAACATCTGATGCATTTCAGGCCATGACATAATTGCCTAGGAAACAGGTCATTGTCTCACAAGTTCTAGATTTCAATCAACAATCATATGCTTATATGTTTTTTTTCCCCTACTGTCGGCTATGCTAATTTCCTCTTTGTTGGAAAGAGCTGTCAAACTTCTGCAATATTTTTGAAGCACAAAGAACTCCATGGCGAACAATTTTTACCTGACAGAACAAAAGGATTTAGCAGAAATAAAGAACAGGCTGAATAAAATGTTTCAGCCAAGGTCCTGATAGGAAATTATACAAATTCTTAGAGATTTATTAAAATATTTAAATATATAATAAATTAAATTAAATATTAAAGGATTTATATGAAATATTTTAACTAATATAGGGGTAAAATATTAAAGAAAATTTCTAATGTTCCTAAATATTACCAAAATATTTTACTATAATTATACTGATAGCAAATTATGTGTTACTTTAGCTGTATCCATTCATAAGAGACAGTATCTTCAAGTGTCATTGATATTATATAATATGTTATGCAAACAACTCTGTATTAATAAAGGTATGAATTATTATATTAAAAGAAACCAAAACACAGTGATTAATACACAGTCAAGACAAAAAGTTTACAAATATCCTCTATTCACACAACAGAAATTCAAACTTTCTAACTATACCCATCTGCTAAGGGACATGGGATTTTTGACATGGTTCATGGGCTTCTTAAGCAAACTGAAGTGGTAAGGTGCTGGTGTCTATCTACCAGATTTCAGTTTATGAATATTAAATTAAAACTATGCAGGAAGTTGCTAGAAAACATCCCTTATGTCATTAATGCTTAAAATTAATTGTCACAGAAAAGCAAGGATCAACTGATGATTCTTGTTTGTTCTTTACTTCTTCCTTATAAAGAATTCAAGCTTTTACTGCCCCCAAACCTTTGGAGTGTATGTGCTTTTTAAATCCTTTATTCTTTCTATGAAAAGAAAAGCAAATTATTTGTTTTAAAGATCACCAAAAATGAGAGAACTGGGCTTAACAAACCATCAAGCTCAATCAGAAAAGAAGAGGAAGAAAAACATTTTGGTAAATAAGGTATAGACATAGAAGGACTGAGTAGATGTGGTGTAGACCAGAGAGTGGATTGAGGAAGTAGAAGAAAGGGAATTTAATAGACAGTGATCCCTAAAACAGGAGATCTTTTTGAAAATGTTCATCAAAAGGGGGATAGTCTGTTATAGTCTGAATGTTTATTCCCCTCTAAAATTCATATGTTGAAATCTTAACCTCTGAGATGATATTATGAAATGCAGCCTTTGAAGGGTGGTTAAACCATGAGTGTGTAGCCCTCAAGAATGGGATTAGTGCCCTTATAAAGGAGGCCTAAATAACTTGCTAGCTCTCCAGCTGTGTAGGACACAAGGAGAAGTCAGCAGTATGCAATAAGGAGAAAGGCTTTTAGCAGCCCCTGACCATGCTGACTTCATGATCTTGGCCAATCCAGCATCCCCAACTGTGGGAAATAAACCTCTGTTGTTTATAAAATGCCATTCTCTGGCACTTTGTTATAGCAGCCCCGACAGACTAATGAGAAGAGTCCTGTGCCTGAGGAGATAGAAAATGGACTTGACCCTGCAATGGGCCAAGACAAGTAACTTGTTTTTGCAGTAAAGAGTTACATGGAGTATTAATCACTGCAGGATACCATGACATCATCTCCACTTGCATAATAATCTCCTAGTACTTGTACACAGATCCAATGCCAGTTTATTTTCTGCCCCCATCAGCACCTGACACCTTTTGCAGTAACTCAGAGTGCTGGGAGGGACTTTCCTCTCAGTGGTTAAGAATCTGCAATTCCAATGCAAGGGGCACACGTTGGATCCCTATTCAGGATCCCTATTCAGGAACTAAGATCCTACATACTGGTAGTATGGCCAAAACATTTTAAAATATGGGGTTTCCTCACTGGCTCAATACTAAAGAACCAGCCTGCCAATGCAGAAGACCTGGGTTAGATCCCTGAGTCAGGAAGATCCCCTGAAGAAGGAAATACTCCAGTATTTTTGCCCGGAAAATCCCGTGGAGAGAGGAGCTGAGTGGGTGAAAGTCCGTGGGTCATGAAAGAGTAGGACACGACTTAGTGACTAAATAGCAACAATTTTGGTATGTCAGAATATCATTTGCTATTATACACTCTGAAGGGTGCATGCTATTCCCAGGCTATTCCATAAACCAAAGTAGTCCCTCTGAACATCTGGTGATGTGTTTGAGAGTGGGGCTTCCCTGATGGCTCAGATAGTAAAGAATCTGCTTGTAACTCAAGAGACCCGGGTTTGATCCTTGGGTTGGGAAGATTCCTTGGAGAAGGGAAAGATTACCCGCTCTGGTATTCTTGCCTGGAGAATTTCATGGCCAGAGGAGCCTGGGCAGGATAAAGTCCATGGGGTCGCAAAGATTCAGACCCAACTGAGTGACTACTGCTGCTGCTGCTGCTAAGTCGCTTCAGTCGTGTCCGACTCTGTGAAACCCCATAGACAGCAGCCCACCAGGCTCCCCCCTCCCCGGGATCTAGCACTTTCCTATGGCCTAACAGGTGCTATGGACAGAACAACCTAAGAAACTTGTGCTGGAAGGGATAACATTATATTACCAATACACAGAAAGGGGCAGCCTCTGAAGGACTTCCACTTCCATCAGTAAGTCAGGACCATGCAGGAGAAATTTTCAAACACTTTGCATGACTTAGGAACTCTTTGTTCTCCACACTCATTCTTAGGTGCCACCCATCAATCTTAGCTGTTAACTTCTCTAACAACTTTATAGACAGAGGATGAAAGCTAGGTTGACCCAGACGTGTTCTTCTTCCTCAGAAAGATAATTAAAATGCACATACATCTTAGAGTCATTGCTGCTAAACTGTTCAACCAAAGCCTTATTTTACACTCTTTTGATGACATAATAAAACAGGATCTCTAGGCATTTTTATATTCACCTCAAAATAGGAATATTAGCTGATTAACAATGGATTAGATGTAACTCTGAATTTTTTAACGCTTGCTTATCTATTTTTTCTTTGATATCTGCAACAAAATCCATAACTCAGAATTTGAAAGACTAATTGCCATCTTCAATAGCTAAGCAATTATTTAATTATATTTTATATCAAATTACTTGCATTCTCTTTAATCAACTAAATATATATGACATATAGTCTATATTAATTTTCAAAGAAAACATAGCTCAAAACTATTATTTTTAATTTTATCTTAATATATAATGAGGTAACATGTAATGCAAAGAAAATAAAACTTTTTCCCCTAAAACTGAAAGGCCTATTTCTCTCTTTCTGTAAGTATAGGAGGAAAGTTCAGCCTGATTAATTTAAAAAAAGTTAAAAGTTGCATATAGTTCTCAACTCAGTATGATTCATCATCTAAATTTTAATTCCTTCTACTCAGGCCAGATGTGAGGTTTATAATTTAGCATGAATTAACATTCATGTGATTTTAACAAATTCTGCAAAATTTCTAATGCACACTTCCCTCACTATAACATTTATCAGGCATATCAACAATCTCTATTCTCTTATTATATAGTAAGAACAGTTGGGCTGAATTCTACTTTTCATTTGGCTACTGATTAAACATATTGTAGCATTTAATAATTTGAAGCTATTAAAATAATAAATATAGCTATATAAGAAGATTTGAAATTATGTAGAGGATACATTCTTTAGTAATTATAGTAAGTTCAAAAACAGAATCTATGTATCCATCTGCCTATAATTTTATTTTAATGAGAATAAAAAAAAAATCCCGATATGTTCTTATCTTGAGTGAGAAAGGCAAAGGGAGAAAGAGACAAAGTTTCTACTTCAAAAACAAAGTTTTTAGGCTCATCTCAGTTGGCTCTGACATAGATATATGCATATAGATATATATATATAGAGAGAGATAACCTATTAAAAATACACATACTACAGTCTAAGTTTGTTTTGTAGCCTGGAACAAAATCTTCTCATAATATAAACATTCAGAAAATAAACCAACATTTTGATTCTGCTCAAATTTCTGTTTTAGGGACAGATTCAATTTCTTACAGGTAATATTTGTGGGGAAATCTCATTACCTTCTGTTTCCTGACTTTTTTTAAATTGAGATGCATCCTCATTTATGGAAGAAGAGGTTGAAATAAAGAAGCAAGAAATAAATGGCCTGCAAAAAAGGTAATAAACTGCAGATGAAAAACTTCATCATCTAAGCCTACCCTATAGCAATCAGTTTGGTAAGTTTGGAACAGACAAGACTATCAAAGTATATCTTGGTATCCATGGGAAGACTGCCATGTTCTCTGTGTCTTTCCTGGGAAATGCACTATAAGTGGGCCAAAAGCAGGAGCAGCATTAATTTAGTGTATGGACTACTTTGGACTACTGATGTGGAGAGCTGACTCATTGGAAAAGACCCTTATGCTGGGAAAGATTGAAGGCAGGTGGACAAGGGAATGACAGAGGATGAGATTTTTAAATAGAATCACTGACTCAATGGACATGACTTTGAGCAACAACTCCAGTAGATAGTGAAGGATAGGAAGCCTGGCATGCTACAGTCCATGGGATCATAGAGTCGACACCACTGAGCTGCTGAACAACAGCAACATGGACACTGGAAGAGGCTTCTCCTGTTTCTCACTGAAATTGTCCTTATAGAAGCCCATCTTATTAAGAAGCATTCCCCAATATTGTTTTAGTAGCATTTATAGGGATTCCTTTCAAAATTCTTAAAGAGATGGGAATGCCAGACCACCTGACCTGCCTCCTGAGAAATCTGTATTCAGGTCAAGAAGCAACAGTTAGAACTGGACATGGAACAACAGACTGGTTCCAAATTGGGAAAGAAATATGTCAAGGCTGTATATTGTCACCCTGCTTCTTCAACTTAAATTCAGAGTACATCATGCAAAATGCTTGGCTGGATGAAGCACAAGCTGGAATCAAGATTGCCGGGAGTAATATCAATAACCTTAGATATGCAGATGACATCACCCTTATGGCAGAAAGTAAAGAGGAACTAAAGAGACTTTTGATGTAGGTGAAAGAGGAGAGTGAAAAAGCTAGCTTAAAACTCAACATTCAGAAAACGAAGATCATGGCATCAGGTCCCATCACTTCATGGCAAATAGATGGGGAAACAGTGAAAACAGTGAGAGATTATTTTGGGGGCTCCAAAATCACTGCAGATGGTGACTGCAGCCAAGAAATTAAAAGACGCTTGCTCCTTGGAGAAAAGTTATGACCAACCTAGACAGCTTATTAAATAGCAAAGACATGACTTGGCCAACAAAGGTCTGTCTAGTCAAAGCTATAGTTTTCCAGTAGTCATATGTGGATGTGAGAGTTGGACTAGAAAGAAAGCTGAGTGCTGAAGAATTAATGCTTTTGAACTGTGGTGTTGGAGAAGACGCTTGAGAGTCCCTTGGGCAGCAAGGAGATCCAACCGGTCAATCTTAAAGGAAATCAGTTGTGAATATTCATTGGAAGGACTGATGCTGTAACTCCAATACTTTGGATATCTGATGGAAAGAGCTGACTCGCTGGGAAAGATTGAAAGCAGGAGAAGGGGATGACAGAGAATTAGATGGATTGGATAGTATCATAGGCTCAAAGGACATGAGTTTGAGTAAACTCTGGGAGTTGGTGATGGACATGGTGTGCTGCAGTCCATGGGGTTGCAAAGAGTCAGACACGACTAAGCAATGGAACTGACTGATAGGGCTTCCCAGGTGGCGCTAGTAGTAAAGAACTCGCCTATTAGTGCAGGAGACAAGAAATGCGTGTTCAGTCCCTGGGTTAGGAAGATCTCCTGGAGAAGGGAATGGCAACTCACTCCAGTATTCTTGCCTGGACAACCCCATGGACAGAGGAGCCTGGTGGGCCATAGTCCATAGAGTCACAAAGAGTGGGACACAACTGAAGGGACATAGTAAGCACGCAGAGCATTTAAAGAGTCTAGCACTGAAACTCAAAGTGATGTGTTATTCTATGAAGGTCACAAAGATTATTATTATTATTATTTACATTATATTCATTTTTGGCTGTGCTGGGTCTTTGGAGCTGTTGGAACTTTTCTCTAGTTGTGACAAGTGGGGGCTGCTAGCTAGTTGTGGGGGGCTGTCTTCTCACTGCAGTTTCTTCTCTTCTTGCTGAGCACGGGTTCTAGGGAACACAGGCTTCAGTAATTACAGCACATGGGCTCAGTAGTTGCAGCTCCCAGGCGCTAGAGCACAGGCTCAGTACTTGTGACACAAGGGCTTAGTTGTTCCACGCCATGTGGGATCTTTGCATACCAGGGCTCAAACTAGTGTCCTTTGCATTGCAAGGCAGATTGTTTGCCACTGAGTCAAAAGGGAAGCCCAGAGATTATGTTTTAAGATGAAATGGAGCCATTTTATGAAGAGCCAGGCAGCAGACAGTCTCAGGTAGCCTGAGAAATTAATATGCATCTGATACACTATGGCATTCTCCATTACATGCGTTTGAAGATTTTTGCTCATTATAAAGAAATGAAGCAACAGGACTTCCCCAGAGTAGAGTAGTCAAACTCATTTTCAGAAAGGTCATCTTGATGTAGTAACAGCTGTACACTGAAATATATTTTTACCCAGGCTTATCTTTGGGTTCTTAGAATGTAGATTTTCACAATATCATTCTGCTTGTGGAATGATACATCCGGAGCTTAACTAGAGTCAAAATTGCTGCTTGTTTCTGCTGTTATTTTCCCACTGGGGCCTTTCATGGGAATATCACTTTGTGCCTTTCCATCACATTTTTAACATTTTATGTCCCAAATTCCATCTGGTATTTCATTTTTGAATAGGGAGGTGGTATTACTAAAATTAAGAGTAAGTTTCCCAACATTCAGATCTAAAAAGCAGAAATCAGTTTGAGCAATATTGTTAAATTGATTAAGAAAATTTCAAAATAATGTAGAAAATCTGCTTTGAAGAAAAACATATTTGTCAATATAAAATATTTCACTGTGTCATAAGCAAGTTTCAATAAATAGAAAATTATTGGCATCGCATATGAGATAGTCTCTGACTAGAAGTCCTATGTACTTCTGGTATTTATTATCTATTTATAAATAGCATTACTATAACAACATAAATGACACACTCACCAGATTCACCTTAGTTTGTAAGCAATGTCCCCCTTAATGCAATATTGGCAGAAATATAGATTGTACATCATCATTTGAAACATCACTGCTTGGTACATCACTGTTTGATCTGTCACTCAAACTATCTTCTGCAGGTATAAATTTAGCTGCCTCAAAAGGAATAAGTCATTCTTCTTTGACTCTGTGTTCTAATAATAACTGGTCTGCATGTTTGATTAACTCTCTAAGATAAAGCAACATCAGTTTTAATTAAATTTTATTATATATGTATATAATTTATATTTTATTATATATAATTTTATAATGTACAAATATACCTCAAAGTATTAAAAGAACAAACAGCAAAATGAAATTATACAAAATATATAAATTGTTTACCTTCTCAGATGATCACATTCATGCTATTTGTAACTAAATTATATTAAGTATAATCATATTTATTAATTTTATTTAAAAAGATCTATTTACCTATATATAAAAAAGAATTGATTAAATTCTCTTGATATTTTTTTTTTTTTTTTTTTTCTTCCAATTTTATTTTATTTTTAAACTTTACATAATTGTATTAGTTTTGCCAAATATCAAAATGAATCCTCCACAGGTATACATGTGTTCCCCATCCCGAACCCTCCTCCCTCCTCCCTCCCCACACCATCCCTCTGGGCTGTCCCAGTGCACCAGCCCCAAGCATCCAGCATCATGCATCGAACCTGGACTGGCAACTCGTTTCCTACATGATATTTTACATGTTTCATTGCCATTCTCCCACATCTTCCCACCCTCTCCCTCTCCCACAGAGTCCATAAGACTGTTCTATACATCAGTGTCTCTTTTGCTGTCTCGTACACCGGGTTATTGTTAGCATCTTTCTAAATTCCATATATATGCGTTAGTATACTGTATTTATGTTTTTCCTTCTGGCTTACTTCACTCTGTATAATAGGCTCCAGTTTCATCCACCTCATTAGAACTGATTCAAATGTATTCTTTTTAATGGCTGAGTAATACTCCATTGTGTATATGTACCACAGCTTTCTTATCCATTCATCTGCTGATGGACATCTAGGTTGCTTCCACATCTTGGCTATTATAAACAGTGCTGCACAGTAAAGTTGCAGGATATAAAATCAACACACAGAAATCCCTTGCATTCCTATACACTAATAATGAGAAAACAGAAAGAGAAATTAAGGAAACAATTCCATTCACCATTGCAACGGAAAGAATAAAATACTTAGGAATATATCTACCTAAAGAAACTAAAGACCTATATATAGAAAACTATAAAACACTGGTGAAAGAAATCAAAGAGGACACTAATAGATGGAGAAATATACCATGTTCATGGATTGGAAGAATCAATATAGTGAAAATGAGTATACTACCCAAAGCAATTTATAGATTCAACGCAATCCCTATCAAGCTACCAACAGTATTCTTCACAGAGCTAGAACAAATAATTTCACAATTTGTATGGAAATACAAAAAATCTCTTGATATTTTTAAGAATAGTAGAGACAGGACCTAGATAGCATATTAAAAAGCAGAGATATTACTTTGCCAACAAAGGCCCGTCTAGTCAAGGCTATGGTTTTTCCAGTGGTCATGTATGGTTGAGACAGTTGGACTGTGAAGAAAGCTGAGCACTGAAGAATTGATGCTTTTGAACTGTGGTGTTGGAGAAGACTCTTGAGAGTCCCTTGGACTGCAAGGAGATCCAACCAGTCCATTCTAAAGGAGACCAGTCCTGGGTGTTCATTGGAAAGACTGATGCTGAGGCTGAAACTCCAATACTTTGGCCATCTCATGTGAAGAGTTGACTCATTGGAAAAGACCCCGATACTGGGAGGGATTGAGGGCAGGAGGAGAAGGGAATGACAGAGGATGAGATGGCTGGATGGCATCACTCATATCAATGCATATGAGTTTGGGTGAACTCCGTGAGTTGGTGATGGACAGGGAGGCCTGGCATGCTGTGACTCATGGGGTCGCAGAAATTTGGACATGACTGAGTGACTGAACTGAACTGAGAGACAGGAGAGTGTGTATAGATGGTTAAACTCTAGTGGATAGGGGAAGAGAAAGTTCAAATTAATGACTAAACAACATTTTATAGATAATATTAAACCAAAATTTTAAATATCATTTGTATCTCAGAAATTTCAAACTATGATGAAAACATAGATTGGTTTTAGAGTTTGAAGTTATCTTTCAAATATAAGTAAACATGTCAATGAGAGTGTGTCCAAGTACTTTTTTGGAAGTACTGTTCTCACTATTTTGTGTGTGTATTTGGGTGCGCATGTTAACTGTATGAGATGAGAATCACCATTTTAGAGACCACACATGTCTTGAGTCTGCTTGAAAAGAGATTGGTACATTGAAATATTCTATATTAAGGGAGAACACAGGAAGATTTAGATTGCATCATCATTCATTACATAATTAATCTTTGCCTACTAAAGTTTGAAAGTAAATGTTAGTAAATTAACTTAAAAATAACTATTTGAATTTTCCCTCTTTCTCAACTCATATAAAGATAATAGCAAGAGTTTCAGATGATAAAATACTGAGTTTTTTTTTTTTAATGCAATATTTATCTTCTATCTAGAAGTTCTGCATCTAGGAAATTAAAGTGATTATTTGAAGATTTTTCAAAAGAAAATATGAATCTGATTAAGAACAGCATTGTCATATTTATTGGACTTGTTTCTTTTACATGTATTTAGGGATAAGTTGAAATTTTTAGCATTAAAATAATAAAGTTCATTCTAAAGACATGAATCTTTCAAAAATCCATATAGGATCTAAATTAAGTTAAAGTAGAAAGATGCAGAGGGTCTATGACTGAGGTCACTCATAGGTGAGTGAGTGTTGGGCAGAAAATGACATGGAAACAGAGAGCATCTGGGGAATACGAAGCACACGTTCTGCTCGCTGTCTCCTTTTCTGACAACCACGTGATGTCAGATTCCTAGAGCCAAGTGGTTACTGAGACCTGGGCATCTAGGTGTTGGAGAATGACCAGAATCCTGAATGACCAGAATCCTGAATGACCAGGTCAGAAAGGGGTGGATAATGAAGAGACTGGTGATTCAAGTTTGATAGATAATAACCTCATGCCCACAAACTTTCAAAATATCATGTGTTCTAGGGATTTATGAACCAAAACACTAAGAACATGATCATCAAGCTGAAATATTTCTGTTTTTGGAGCTGAAAGAGAACCATCAGACCAGAGAAGAAAGATCTTTTGCCCAAGTCACATGACCTGCCACAGTTTAGATCCCTTTGCCATGTTAATAAAGATCGCACTTCTGATATTTTGCTTTGTAAATTCACTTATAATCAGATCTTAGTTTACTTTTTTTAAAGGAATACAAACAAAAAATTGGAGACTCAACTAAGGGAATACAGAACACAGGGAGGAGACTATCAGCCAGAGTATTTGAAATTCAGACCCAGGCAACAGATCTACCAGTGGAAACTTATAAAACTTTTAATTAAATAGTTATAGCACATGTTGGCTTTTGTGAATAATACTGCAATGAACACAAAGTATAAATATATCTTTGAGATCCTGATTTCATTTCCTTTGGATATATACCCAGAAGTGGAATTAGTGAATCATGTTGTAGGATTTGTGTGCTTTGAGGAACCTCCATACTGTTTTCCATAGTGTTCATAAATTTACATTCCTAACAAATGAGTGCAAAAAACAGTATGTAGTTTTAAAATAACAGCATATTTTCAATGAATTTAAAATAGGTTTAAATAAGAGGCAAGTAAAGATACACAGGCAAATTCAAACAAAGAGAAAGAAGAAACATTAGAAGTCAAACTAAGGGGACAAGAGAATTATCATGAGCAGGAATGATTAAAGAAAAACAACTGAAAGAATTTCAAGTTGTGGGGAATGTCACAAAGCATAAAACTATTGCAATCGTTATTCATTATTGTGTAGAAATGATAAAGAGCATTTGAATGTATGATGATTGTCATAATTGAGAGATATGATTGGGGGAAGAACTTGTATATTTTTCCTTTCCAGGCTCTACTCATTACTAATTTCCAAATGCTATTGGTGGTGGAGTTTGTAATTCCCTCGGTTTGTCTCATCACAAGAAAAATTTGAAGTGATGGACAGACCAGTATTACAGGCCTTGGATGGACCAGTGTTACAGGCCTGTGTAATTTCCTGGGATGTACCAGTGTTACAGCTCAGTTTTATTTAGAGATTAAAGGAAAATATATCCTTGAGGCATGAGGGCATGCCAATCCAAAAGACCCAAAGAGAAGAGAAGCCCGCGGCCCAATTTTGGCTCCTCATTTTATATGTTTTTCTCTTCCCCTTGATCCTGCCCTATATAATTGAGATAGCCAGGAGTGCTCTTTGTTTTACTTGAGGTCCTCACTCTGGTCCTTGGTCCTTCATTTGTTCTATTTTTGTGGGCTTCTCCCTTTGTCTTTTAGCCACCACCATTCTGGACTCCTTTTTCCTATTCTAATTACATAACACTATCAGGTCAGGAAGTAACAGTTAGAACTGGACATGGAACAACAGACTGGTTCCAAAAGGGAAAAGAAGTACATCAAGGCTGTATATTGTCACCCTGCTTATTTAACTTATATGCAGAGTATATCATGAGAAACGCTGGCCTGGAAGAAGCACAAGCTGGAATCAAGATTGCAGGGAAATATATCAATAACCTCAGATATGCAGATGACACCACTCTTATGGCAGAAAGTGAAGAGGAACTCAAAAGCCTCTTGATGAAAGTGAAAGAGGAGAGTGAAAAAGTTGGCTTAAAGCTCAGCATTCAGAAAACTAAGATCATTGCATTTGGTCCCATCACTTCATGGGAAATAGATGGGGAAACAGTGGAAACAGTGTCAGCCTTTATTTTGGGAGCTCCAAAATCACTGCAGATGGTGATTGCAGCCATGAAATTAAAAGACGTTTACTCCTTGGAAGGAAAGTTATGACCAACCTACATAGCATATTGAAAAGCAGAGATATTACTTTGCCAACAAAGGTCCGTCTAGTCAAGGCTATGGTTTTTCCAGTGGTCATGTATGGATGTGAGAATTGGACTGTGAAGAAAGCTGAGCACCAAAGAATTGATGCTTTTGAAGTGTGGTGTTGGAAAAGACTCTTGAGAGTCCCATGCACTACAAGGAGATCCAACCAGTCCATCCTAAAGGAAATCAGTCCTGGGTGTTCCTTGGAAGGACTGATGCTGAAGCCAAAACTCCAGTACTTTGGCCTCCTCATGTGAAGAGTTGACTCATTGGAAGAGACCCTGATGCTGGGAGGAATTGGAGGCAGGAGGAGAAGGGGACTACAGAGGATGAGATGGCTGGATGGCATCCCCAACTCGATGGACATGGGTTTGGGTGAACTCTGAGAGTTGGTGATGTACAGGGAGGCCTGGCGTGCTGTGATTCATGAGGTCACAAAGAGTCAGACATGACTGGGTGACTGAACTGAACTGAACACTATCATATGTTATATCAGTACCAGGCTCTGTAGTAGGCTCTGGGGGGAGTCTAGGACTGAACTCTTAAATGAAGAGCATTCATATCTGCAAGCCCTACCTAAAGAAATGATCTTAATTAAATAAAAAAGAGGTGCCCCAAATTATAGACATCATTGTGAATCTTGAGGAAAAAAATACTTACTCTTGGCAATTAATACATTGAAACTCAGCATATAGAGTAAATAAATGTTGGCCTGTTTATATATTTATATTACCTAAAATCATAACCAAGAGCTTAATCAACCTTGAGTGAACTACAAGGATTCTAATTCCCCTACTTGTCTCACTGCATATATTTAGAGAGCCATCTACTTGCTCTCAAATTTCTGTTTCAGTTTTATTTAACTGCAGTATATAATAGGTAGATGATGATGATAGACAGATGACTAATTGATAGAGTAGATGATAGATAGATATGATAGACAAATATAAAGATAGATCCCCTGGAGAAGGAAATGGCAATCCACTCCAGTACTATTGCCTGGAAAATCCCATGGACAGAGGAGCCTGGTAGGCTATAGTCCATGGTGCTGCAAAGAGTCGGACACGACTGAACGACTTCACTTTCACTTTCAAAGTGTTTAAGAGACTAAAAAGAAAATTGTATGTCTTTTACTACTTTTATTAAACATGTACATTATTTTCTTTATAGGGCTATTGTATATGTCACTAAAGTGCTAACTGTTTAAGGTCATTCTCCCTAATAGTAGAGAAAATATGTATTCTATTCATGCTCTGTCAGGCATAGGCAAAGTTGTCTTAGGAATGTGAGGAATATGAGAGAGACAAAACCATGTCATTGGCTGCAAGAAACCCCATGATTGGGCAAGTTCCAAAGAGAAAGGTCCTCATTTTAAAATTATTTCCATGTTGAAACATGGAAATTATCACATGTGAAATGAATCGCCAGTCCAGGTTTGATGCATGATACAGGGTGCTCGGGGCTGGTGCACTGGGATGACCCAGAGGGATGGTATGGGGAGGGAGTTGGGAGAAGGGTTCAGGACTGGGAACACGCGTACACCCGTGGCAGATTCATGTCAATGTACGGCAAAATCAATACAATATTGTAAAGTAAAATAAGTAAATAAATAAAACTGAGATTAAAAATAAATAAATAAAATTATTTCCAGATAATTGGTATATCAATTATTTCTAAACATTGGTACATATTATACTAATAACTGATATAACAATTCCTTTCATGTTGTTGGCAGTAGGATATCAAATGCTGCCTCCGGTAACCTTCTGAAAACTTGATCAAGTGTTGGTTAGTGTTAGTCTGACTCTTTGCAACCCCGTGGATTGTAGCCTGCCAGGCTTCTCTGTCCATGGGATTCTTTAGACAAGAATACTGGAAAGGTTTCCATTCCCTTCTCCAGGGAATCTTTCCAACCCAGGGATTGACCCCAGGTATCCTGCATTGCAGGCAGATTCTTCACCATTGAAGCCACCAGGGAATAAGTTAGATGAAAAACATAAGTAGTCACTGCACACATTTTTTAAAAGGTGACTTTTCTAGATCATTAATAATGTTGATTAATTTTAGGAACTGCAGTACTCACAATGTATCTTGTGGCAAAGGTGAAGTTTTATGAGTTAATGATGCTCATAGATTTAAGAATAGTATTAGAAAACACTGAATATCAAATAGAAGACAAAACTAATCCAAAAAAAAAATGTAGCAATGTTACACCTGATTGCAAAACATAACTGCATTTTCAATTTACAGAGTAAAATTTCATCACTGATATATTTGAAGACATTAGAGAATGTGGTGTCTTATAATTTTGAGAAAGAGGACGTGTATATTTTACTCTTTATTTAAAGATTTCATATTTTAGTACTGTTTATTAATATACACTCAATACATGGTTTCAAAATTTATTTTTCTACTTGTTAAACTGTCCTTACATGTTTCTTCTTCTTCATAATTTAAATAAGATGAAAATTAAAGTTGAGTTTTTCCTTATCATCTATATTTGTAATGTAAACAAATGTATGAAAGAAAAAACTGTGAAGGAAAGTGCCTGATTAGGAACTACTTGAATGCATATTTAATAAAATAATGAGAACCTAATATCATGTATGAAACGAGATGCCAGTCCAGGTTCAATGCACGATACTGGATGCTTGGGGCTGGTGCACTGGGACGACATGGAGGGATGGTATGGGGAGGGAGGAGGGAGGAGGGTTCAGGAGGGGGAGCACATGTATACCTGTAATGGATTCATTTTGATGTTTGGCAAAACTAATACAATTATGTAAAGTTTAAAAATAAAATAAAATTAAAAAAAAAAGAATGATACATATAAAAAAAATAAAATAATGAGAACCTAAATAAAAATTCATATACAAAGCTAATGAACTATAAAATGTTTGGTAACTTATGACAACTAAATTTATTTGTCAGAATAGACTATGATGAGATAAACAAGAAACCTACCAAACAAAAATGCCGTCCACTCTTGGACACTTATAATGACAAAGATTACTATCTTACTCAAGGTTTATAAACAATGATTGTTATGAAAGGGCCAAACCTGACAACTGTACCATTTCACAATGTTTTGCATAACTGATAACTCATAAAATAGAGCACAGAAATCAAAGCACAGGCTCCTAAGTGTTTTTGTCTAGATGAAATGTGTCCTTTGCAACTGCAGACAATTGGCCATTTAGTAGTTATACAGCACAGCCTTCTTCTTCAAGGAGACTGAGAAATGTAGGAAATTCATCGCTTCATTAGGAAACATTATCAGTCTCGGATAGTCTTCCCTCAGTCTCTAAGTATCCTTTCACACCCCTGTTCTCCGCACATATAACTAACTGTATCTCTGTCAAGGAAAAGAGCCCAAAAGCACCATTCCATCTACTATAGACAATGTTTGAATCCCCTTCAAATTGGTAAATTGAAACCTAATACCAAATGTGATGATATTAGTTGATGAGGCCTTAAGAAGATACTGCTGCTGCTGCTGCTAAGTCGCTTCAGTCGTGTCCGACCCTGTGCGACCCCATAGACGGCAGCCCACCAGGCTCCTCCGTCCCTGGGATTCTCCAAGCAAGAACACTGGAGTGGGTTGCCATTTCCTTCTCCAATGCATGAAAGTGGAAAGTGAAAGTGAAGTTGCTCAGTCGTGTCCGACTCTTAGCGACCCCATGGACTGCAGCCTACCAGGCTCCTCCGTCCATGGGATTCTGAGACCCTCATATATGGAAGGAATGCCCTTAGAAAAGAGGCGTGAAGAGAGTTAACTTACCTTTTCTCCATGTGAAGACACAGAGGGGGCAGAAGGCTGTCTATGAGCCAGGACACAGGTCCACACCAGACATCAAATCTACCAGTGCCTTGAACTGGGACTTGCCAGCCTCCAGAACCATAAGAAATAAATGTTTCTTATCTAATCACCTAGTTTATGGTATTTCATTTTAGCAGCCCAGACAGATCAAGATAACGTCACTGTATTCAGCTTCATATCCAGGATTTCTGTTGATGCACAGAAGTTTTTACATCTTCTTTCAACTACCTTTTCTTAATTTGGAATCTATGAGCTGGTAAATCAAGTTATCTTACCTCTACAGTAAGAATATGTGCACACACACACTTTTTGATATAGGAAGCAGTGAAGACATGGGGACATGTAGCTCTGAATCAGTTTTATTACACCTAGAGATAGTCTACAGTCCTGAGCATGTGAACATTGATGAGTAGGCAGACATTCTGTTCTCGGAAGGAACATACCCCTCTCTCATTCTCCATGGTCATCTGAATCCATGTCTGATCAAGGCAATTCTGCCTGTTTATCACCCTCTTTGGCCCCACAGGAAATACACTGATGAATAAGTCCTCCATAGAATGTATATGACTTTCCCAGTCTGTTTCCTTTCTAGGGAGACTATATATACAAGGATCAAAGCAATATCATATATACATATATATATATACACACATATATATTTTTATATATTTAAACATATATATTTTTAAACAAGGTCTATTTTTTTTTTAAACTGAGAAGGCAATGGCAACCCACTCCAGTACTCTTGCCTGGAAAATCCCATGGGCAGAGGAGCCTGATGGGCTGCAGTCCATGGGGTCGCTAAGAGTCCGACACGATTGAGTGACTTCACTCTCACTTTCCACTTTCATGCATTGGAGAAGGAAATGGCAACCCACTCCAGTGTTCTTGCCTGGAGAATCCCAGGGACGGGGGAGCCTCATGGGCTGCCGTCTATGGGGTTGCACAGAGTCGGACACGACTGAAGCAACTTAGCAGCAGTAGCAGCATGGTTTTTTAAGTGGTACAATTATCTCAGAACCATAGAAATCTTTTTATCTATTTAACTTTAATCATTTCCATGGGTTAGTAACAAAGCACATAGCTATCTCAACAAATTGGTAAATAAAATTATAATCTCCACATATAGTTTATTAAAATAAATGCAAGGCTGGATGTCTTAATATATCAATATATAAAAAAGGAAAGGCATGTACTCTAACATTTAACTCTTTGTAACCTATGGATCTCATTGAACTGATATCATATCTATGTTTCAATTAGCATAAATGTTATGTTTGACATAACTATCTTTAGTTCAGTGTTGAAAAATGCCTTGAACTTGTATTGCTGGTTAAAGCTGAAAGCAGTTCAAATTTCTATGTGATAAAATGAAATGCTTTCAGTCTCCACAAGGTAAAACATAGGAGTGTTCTGGCCTCCATAAAGGGTTCCTACAGAAAATATTTTTGAAAAAATGAAGAAAAGAGAATATTATATTGACAATTAAAAATGCATGAAATCAGTGCAGCTTATACATCTGAGTAGATCATCAGGTTAGTTCTGTAAAGCTATTTGATTATTTAATATTTCATATGTGTTTCTTTCTCTTTGTTCTTCTTCCAGAGTGGATTGTTTTGAGGGGAGAAAAAAAAGAACTTGACTTTCTACTAGAACTCGACTTCTAACCTAAGACACTGTGTTTTCAGATGAGTATTCTTAAGTGTATACATTGTTTTGGTACTTTAAAAGATATCATATTCAATTCATGGTTAGGTATTACAGAGGTTATGTGTATGTTTCCATAGAAATTAATCATTTAGGTTTAAAAAGGGATTTTTTGCAAACAGATTAGTGTTTTTATTATTTTTTTCTTTTTTTCATGATTCAACAGAAATAATCAACTAGAGAAAATCACAAGGGATCAGATTTTTTCAAAGACTGGGGTAAAGAGTGACAGTGTTAGTCCCTCAGTCCTGTCCCTCTTTACTATCTCATGGGCTGTAGCCTGCCAGTCCATGTCCATGGAATTTTCCAGGCAAGAATACTGGAGTCGGTTACCATTTCCCTCACCAAGGGATCTTCCTTACCCAGGATTTGCACCAGGGTACCCTGCATTGCATGTGGTTTCTTTACCACCTGAACCACCAAGGAAGCCTGAAATAATCAACTTGAAAAAAATCACAAGGACCCAGCATGTTCAATTTCAAAGACCGGGGTAAATTACAACTCTTGTGTGACTTAAGTTGTTACCACATTAGATCAGATCAGATCAGATCAGTTGTTCAGTCGTGTCCGACTCTTTGCGACCCCATGAATCGCAGCATGCCAGGCCTCCCTGTCCATCACCAACTCCCGGAGTTCACTCAGACTCATGTTCATCGAGTCAGTGATGCCATCCAGCCATCTCATCCTCTGTCGTCCCCTTCTCCTCCTGCCCCCAATCCCTCCCAGCATCAGAGTCTTTTCCAATGAGTCAGCACTTCACATGAGGTGGCCAAAGTACTGGAGTTTCAGCTTTAGCATCAGTCCTTCCAAAGAAATCCCAGGGCTGATCTCCTTCAGAATGGACTGCTTGGATCTCCTTGCAGTCCAAGGGACTCTCAAGAGTCTTCTCCAACACCACAGTTCAAAAGCATCAATTCTTCAGAGCTCAGCATTCTTCACAGTCCAACTCTCACATCCATACATGACCACAGGAAAAACCATAGCATTGACTAGACAAACCTTTGTGGGCAAAGTAATGTCTCTGCTTTTGAATATGCTATCTAGGTTACCACATTAGTTCCCTATAAAACCATCAAATAAGAAGTGCATTAGATTTAGGAGCTAAGTATCCCTGTAAGTCCATGGGTACAGAATAATTGTACAGAGAAGGCACACTAGAAAGACATATCCATAAAATGCATGAAAATTTAAAATAATATTTCAGAGTAGTTAACTGTATTAGTAGAATGAAGGAAGCTATAAAATACAAAATATAGAAAATTTTAGAAATTGACCAAAAGAAAGACTTGAAAAAAATCTTACAGACTCCAAAAGAATATAAATTAAAGAAAATAAATTATACAAAGATTAAACTAGAAAGACAGAGAAAACATGCCAATATATTATGCCATAAAAATAGAAAATAGAAAAAAAAACTAGAAAGCATAAAAAGATTTAAAAGTTATGCAAATAAAATAAATTAGTTTGGGATGGTTAAAAATAAATTTTATATAAAGAAATAATAGGAAAATACCATTGTAAATTCTCTTTAATCTCACTCTTAGTTTTCAGTTGGAAAGCACGCAGTGTTGAAGCACTAACTGAAAGCAAGGAAGTTGAAAAATCAAAGTACAATAGTGTTTCCTATGTTAAGTTTCAGACTGAGGTTACCTCTAAAACACGTTGTATTCTCAGCTGTTGTGTGTGCTCATTCACTCAGTTGTGTCTGACACTTTGGAACCCCCGGGACTGTAGTCTTCCAGACTTCTTTGTCCATGGGATTTCCCAGGCAAGAATACTGGAGTGAGCTGGCTTTTTCTCCTACAGAGGATTTTCCTGATTCTGGGATTAAAGCTGCATCTCCTGCATCTCTAGCTTTGGCAGGCAGATTCTTTAACACTAAGTCACCTGAGAAATCCAAACTATGGTCAAATAAATACAAAATATACTCCAAATTTTTCTGTGAGGTCCATATATCAAGCTTACATTAAAATAATCTAAAATATTTTGAAGGGATAAACTCCTAAAATTATATTTAACCATGAGAAGGAAATCATCTCATGAACTGTAAACAAAATATTTTAATGCTGTTACTTGTGGGTAAGTTATATACTTAAAAAAAAAAGAACATTACTTACTATTATGGAAAATTTCCAATATATATATATGTGTGTAAAAGTAAAGATAAGAGTATAAAGATTGCCCATCCAACAAATATCAACACATATATATTCTTGAGTAACCTATACCACACACAAACATTTATTAATCACCGCTTATAACAGATTTTAGAATTTTACTATTGCTCATTCTTCTAAGAAAATGCAAGCTGCTAAAGTTTCAGGGGGCATCTCTGGTGGCTCAGCGGTAAAGAATGTGCCTCCCAATGCAGGACATGCGAGTTCAATCTCAGATACAGGAAGATCCCTTGGAGTAGGAAATGGCAACCCACTCCAGTATTCTTGCCTGGGAAATCCCATGACAGAGGAGGCTTTTGGGCTACAGTCCATGGGTTTCCAAAGAGTCAGAAACAACTTAGCAGCTGAGCATGAGCATGGAAATTTTAGGAGAAAAATTCAACAGATTCAACCAACTGCAGAAACATAATGGAAGTTTGGTGCTTAACAATGTTGAAATTTATATATGTTTTGAAGGGATTAAGGTTATATCAGCTCAGTTCAGTTCAGTTGCTCCTCGTGTCCATCTTTTTGCGACCCCATGGACTGCAGCACTGTTTCCACTGTTTCCCCATTTATTTAACATGAAGTGGTGGGAACAGATGCCATGGTCTTCGTTTTCTAAATGTTGAGCTTTAAGACAACTTTTTCACTCTCCACTTTCACTTTCATCAAGAGGCTTTTTAGTTCCTCTTCACTTTCTGCCATAAAGGTGGTATCATCTGCATATCTGAGGTGATTGATATTTCTCCCGGCAATCTTGATTCCAGCTTGTGTTTCTTCCAGTCCAGCATTTCTCATGATGTACTCTGCATATAAGTTAAATAAACATGATGACAATATACAGCCTTGACGAACTCTTTTTCCTATTTGGAACCAGTCTGTTGTTCCATGTCCACTTTTAACTGTTGCTTCCTGACCTGCATACAAATTTCTCAAGGGGCAGATCAGGTGGTCTGGTATTCCCATCTCTTTCAGAATTTTCCACAGTTTATTGTGATCCACACAGTCAAAGGCTTTGGCATAGTCAATAAAGCAGAAATAGATGTTTTTCTGGAACTCTCTTGCTTTTTCCATGATCCAGTGGATGTTGGCAATTTGATCTCTGGTTCCTCTGCCTTTTCTAAAACCAGCTTGAACATCAGGAAGTTCATGGTTTACACATTGCTGAAGCCTGACTTGGAGAATTTTGAGCATTACTTTACTAGTGTGTGAGATGAGTGCAATTGTGTGGTAGTTTGAGCATTCTTTGGCATTGCCTTTCTTTGGGGTTGGAATGAAAACTAACCTTTTCCAGTCCTGTGGCCACTGCTGAGTTTTCCAAATTTGCTGGCATATTGAGTGCAGCACTTTCACAGCATCATCTTTCAGGATTTGGAATAGCTCAACGGGAATTCCATCACCTCCACTAGCTTTGTTCGTAATGATGCTTTCTAAGGCCATGGGGAAACAGTGGAAACAGTGTCAGACTTTATTTTTCTGGGCTCCAAAATCACTGCAGATGATGACTGCAGCCATGAAATTAAAAGATGCTTACTCCTTGGAAGGAAAGTTATAACCAACCTAGATAGCATATTCAAAAGCAGAGACATTACTTTGCCAACAAAGGTTCATCTAGTCAAGGCTATGGTTTTTCCTGTGGTCATGTATGGATGTGAGAGTTGGACTGTGAAGAATGCTGAGCACCGAAGAATTGATGCTTTTGAACTGTGGTGTTGGAGAAGACTCTTGAGAGTCCCTTGGACTGCAAGGAGATCCAAGCAGTCCATTCTGAAGGAGATCAGCCCTGGGATTTCTTTGGAAGGACTGATGCTAAAGCTGAAACTCCAGTACTTTGGCCACCTCATGTGAAGAGTTGACTCATTGGAAAAGACTCTGATGCTGGGAGGGATTGGGGGCAGGAGGAGAAGGGGACGACAGAGGATGAGATGGCTGGATGGCATCACTGACTCGATGAACGTGAGTCTGAGTGAACTCCGGGAATTGGTGATGGACAGGGAGGCCTGGTGTGCTGCGATTCATGGGGTCACAAAGAGTGGACACGACTGAACAACTGATCTGATCTGATCTGGACTGCAGCACGTCAGGCTTCCCTGTCATCACCAACTCCCGGAGCTTACTCAAACTCATGTCCACCGAGTCAGTGATGCCATCCAACCAGCTCATCCTCTGTTGTCCCCTTCTCCTCCTGCCTTCAGTCTTTCCAGCATTAGGTCTTTGCCAATGAGTCAGTTCTTCCTATCAGGTGGCCAATGTACTGGAGTTTCAGCTTCAGCATCAGTCCTTTCAATGAATATTCAGGACAGATTTCCCTTAGGATTGACTGTTTTTATAGCCTTGCAGTCCAAGGGACTCTCAAGGGTCTTCACCAACACCACAAATCAAATTATCAGTTCTTTGGTTCTCTGCTTTCTTTATGGTCCAACTCTCATATCCATCCATGACTACTGGAAAAACCATAATTTTGACTGGACAGACCTATGTCATCAAAGTAATGTCTCTGATTTTTAATACGCTGTCTTTGTTGGTTATAGCTTTTTTTCCAAGGAGCAAGTGTCTTTCAGTTTCATCGCTGTAGTCACCATCTGCAGTGATTTTGGAAAATCATAACAGAATAAAGTCTGTCACTGTTTCCATTGTTTCCCCATCTATTTGTCATGTGGTGATGGGACCAGATACCATGATCTTTTTGAATGTTGAGTTTTAAGTCAGCTTTTTCACTCTTCTTTTTCACTGTCATCAAGAGGTTCTTTAGTCCTTCTTCACTTTCTGCCATAAAGGTGGTGTCATCTGCATATCTGAAGTTATTGATATTTCTCCCAGCAATCTTGATTCCAGCTTATGCTTTGTCCAGACGTCCTTTTCATCACAGAGGACTGGAATGCAAAAGTAGGAAGTCAAGAGATACCTGGAGTAACAAGTTAGTTTGGCCTTGGAGTACAAATGAAGCAAGGCAAAGGTTAATAAGAGTTTTGCCAAGAGAACACACTGGTCATTGCGAACACCCTCTTCCAACAACATAGGAGATGACTCTACACACGGACATCACCAGATGGTCAATATCAACATCAGATTGGTTAAATGCTTCATAGTTCAAAATGGGGAAGCTATATACAGTCAGCAAGAACAAGGCTGAGAGCTGACTGTGGCCCAGATCATGAACTCCTTATTGTAAAATTCAGTCTTAAATTGAAGAAAGTAGGGAAAACCACTAGCCCATTCAGTTCAGTTCAGTTGCTGAGTCAGTCCGATTCTTTGAGACCCCATGAATTGCAGCACACCAGGCCTCCCTGTCCATCACAAACTCCCGGACTTCACTCAAACTCATGTCCATCGAGTCGGTGATGCCATCCAGCCATTCAGGTATGACCTAAATCAAACTCCTTATGATTATACAGGGGAAGCGGCAAATAGATTCAAGTGATTAGATCTGATAGAGAGTCCAAAGAACTATGGATGGAGGCTCATAACGTTGTACAGGAGGTGGTAATCAGTACCATACCCAAGAAGAAGATATGCAAAAAGGCAAAATGGCTGCTTGAGGAGGCCTTAAAAATAGCTGAGAAAAGAAGAGAAACAGGAGGCAAAGGAGAAAAAGAAAGATATATCCATCTGAATGCAGAGTTCCAAAGAATAAGAAAGAGAGATAAGAAAGCATTCCTCAGTGATCAATGCAAAGAAACAGAGGAAAACAATAGAATGGGAAAGACTAGAAATCTCTTCAAGAAAATTAGAGATACTAAGGGAACACTTCATGCAAAGATGGGCACAATAAAAGACAGAAATGGCATGGACCTAAAAGAAGCAGAAGATATTAAGCAGAGGTGACAAGAATACACAGTACCACACAAAAGAAATCTTAATGACCCAGACAACCACAACAGTGTGATCACTCACCTAGCACCAGATATCTTAGAGTTTGAACTCAAGTGGGCCTTAGGAAGCATCACTATGAACAAAACTAGTGGAGGTGATGGAATTCCACTTGAGCTATTTCAAATCCTAAAAGATGATGCTATGAAAGTGTTGCACTCAATATGCCAGCAAATTTGGAAAACTCAGCAGTGGCCACAGGACTGGAGAAGATCAGTTTTCATTCCAGTTCCAAAGAAAGGCAGTGCCAAAAATGTTCAAACTACCACAAATTACACTTATCTCACATGCTAGAAAAGTAATGCTCAAAATTCTACAAGCTAAACTTCCATATTACATGAATTGAGAACTTTCAAATGTTCAAGCTGGGTGTAAATAAGGCAGAGGAACCAGAGATCAAATTGTGAACATCGGTTGAATCATTAAAAATGCAAGTGAATTCCAGAGCAACATCTACTTCTGCTTCATTGACTTCACTAAAGCCTTTGACAACAAACTGGAAAATTCTTAGAGATGGGAATATCAGACCACTTTACCTGGCTCCTGAGACATCTGTATGCAAGCCAAGAAGCAATAGTTCAAACCAGACATGGAACAATGGACTGATTACAAATTGGGAAAGGAGTAGTCAAGGCTGTATATTGTCACCTTACCTATTTAACTTACATGTAGAGCACATCATGAGAAATGCCAGGCTGGATGAAGCACAAGTTGAAGTGAAGCTTCAATACTTTAGCCACCTGTTGGGAAGAACTGACTCATTGGAAAAGATCCTGATGCTGGGAAAGATTGAAGGCAGGAAGAGAAGGGGATGACAGAGGATGATCTGGTTGGATGGCATCACTGACTGAACTGAATTGATAATACATATATGAATAGAATGTTAAATTAGGGGAAGAAAAGGAAACAAACCTATATTTACTTTATATTTAGGCTTACAATACATTGTTGTTTTTCAGTCGCTCAGTCATGTCTGACTCTCTGTGATCCCATGGACTCAGCATGTCAGGCTCCCTGTCCTTCACCATCTCCTAGAACGTGCTCAAACTCATGCCCATTGAGTTGATGATGCCATCCAATCATCTCGCCCTCGGTTGTCCCCTTCTCTTCCTGCCTTCAATCTTTTTGAGCATCGGGGTCTTTTCTAATAAGTCATCTCTTTGCATCAGGTGGTCTAAGCATTGCAGCTTCTGCACATTCCATTAGTACTACTACAGTACATTAGTAAGCCTGTAAATAAATAAGGCACATAAGATGTTTTGGCTTTGTTATAATAATAAAACAATAAGTTGGATACTTATTGAATTACCAGGCTTTAATTGCTAATGATGACTAAACAGTATAATCAATAGTTTGATTGCTACCTGTTATAAATTACATGACTCAGTTGGAAAACAGAGTGTCTTGATTAAAAAAAAAAAAACAAAACTATCTTTTAATTTCATATAGTGACCGATTCTGTTATTACCACAGTCTACCTTTGCTATCTTCAGTACTATTTATTTCATCATTTACATTTTAAAATGACCCAATTGTCTCTCAAAAGTTTCAGGTACTGCTAATCCCAACAAGATCTTCCTAAGCTTCTTGGAATTTGGGGGGAAATATGAGATTGCTAAAGTTTGAAGAGAAACATTGCAGCCTTGACAATAATGAAATTATATATGTGGTTTGAGTGGAGCATAGAAATAGATGTCTTGGTAAACTGTTCCTGGGTTTCAAACACCAAAAATGATGTAGAAATAGTACAGTATATATATGTATGTATGTATATATATATATATATACACACACACACACACATATATATTATTATCAATGCCAAAAATGAATAAAAATCTGAAGTTCTTGGTTGAATTCCATATTACTATAGACTCAAGATGATTGAGACCAAAACATATACAAGTTTTCTATACTGAATTGTTGTGGCAGAAGCTGTCAGCACCATACTCACATCCTTTGATTTTTATATTCTAGTGATCCCTGTCGAGTTTCCAAGAGTCAATATCTGGATGTCTTTGCCTGATAACTTGCTTTGTTAACTGGTGCCTGATTTATGTTCATAAACAGTATTCTTATAATGTTGGCGAAATAATGACCACCATCCCCAGACTCTGCTCCAATAGACATCAAACAACAACTGACAGGAGTTAATGAATAAATCATTCTTTTGCAGGTGGAATTACTTTTTCACCAAGTGCATCTGAACTGGATTTCAGAGTTGTTTAGTGGCATTAAGCTCCAGTGAGTGACAAATGACATTCATTGGTAATGCACAGATTACTGTATGCCCTCTAGTTTGTGCAAAACTTCCTTATTTTATACCAATGTTTCCTAGAATTTGTTATTAAATAAATCACTTATACTTGAAACCTTGGTTTGCAGTATTACTTAGAGATTTTAAACCAAGACATCTAGTAATGGACATTGTCTTAGGAAGCAGATCCTCAGGATTGTAGTTTTGGCTGTCGTGTTGGCCCAAAGGTAAGCTGGATCCCTCTGCTGATAGCATCACAGTGCCTAAGACTATCAGACATTGTGGATTGGGATGGCATATAACTGGAAGCCTTTTCTGGTCCAAATGATATCCATAGTGCTTGGGATGCATAAAAGTAAGTTTAAGGACTGAAGTGTGCTTTGACTGTTGCAAAGGGCCACTGTGCAAATAACAGGCCTAGGCTGGGTGAATATGAATTTATAGATTGGGGTGAAAGTTAGAAAGCCTCTGTGGCAAGGTGCTCATTTCCTTGAGACAGGAGAAAACTGTGCTCATAAAGTCCCCAGATATGATTGTGTAGCTTCCCTGGTGGCTAATATGGTAAAGAATGTGCCTGCAATGTGGTAGACCTGGGTTCGATTCCTAGGTTAGGAAGATCCCCTGGAGAAGTGAATGGCTATCTACTTCAGTATTCTTTCTTGGAGAATTCCATGGACAGAGGAGCCTGGCAGGCTACAGTCCAAGTGGTCACAAAGAGTCAGACACAACTGAGCAACTAACATTTTCACTTTAAAGCCAAAAAAAAAAAAAAAAAGGAAGGATAAATACAGAGCAGTGTATGCTTCGTGCTGGAGTCAAGGTCTGACAGGGAAGTTAAAGAAGCCTGAACCCAGACTGCTGGTATCAGGGTGGATGTACTTTCAATCCCCCAAACTCCATACTTTTCTTGGTCCTTACCACTCCTGTCCTTAACATCGTAGTCATTGTTACCAAGTTCCCTGTACTCATTGTCTGTGACTAAAGAAATACTTCTTTCTCTTTTGTTAGGGGTGGCAGAATGAAAGACACACAAAGACCTTAGAAGAGGTATTTGTCTCAGAAGTCGATATTTTATATATTTAAAAATCTGCTCCAATTTCACATTGACAATTAATTACGGAAGGGTGAATCAATTGAATCAATTAACAGAATAGTGTCTCTGCTTCAGAAGGAAGGAAACTGGTCCTCAGAATAACTTCAGAATCTAAAAAAGTAGACTAGCAAAAGTCAGAGGAAATGTGTGGTGATGTGACCTAATGGTAAGGAACCAGGGAAGCCTAGAATGTAAACTGAAAGTACAAGAATGCTAATGTAGAAACTTGCTGCTATAATTCAGGCAACTCGGAGTATAAAGGGCTTCCCTGGTGGCTCAGACGGTAAAGCGTCTGCCTGTAATGCGGGAGACCCAGATTCGATCCCTGGGTCAGGAAGATCCCCTGGAGAAGGAAATGGCAACCCTCTCCAGTACTCTTGCCTGGAAAATCCCATGGACAGAGGAGCCTTGTAGGCTACAGTCCATGGCCTCGCAAGAGTCGGACACGACTGAGCAACTTCACTTCACTACAGGATATAAAATTCTGAAAAGCTAGTTCCAAAAATCTCCTCTGGAGGGGGAGAGGGAGAGGGTGGCTTAAGGCAATAGACATTTGATTCTCACAGTTTTGGAGTCTGAGGCAAGTCCAAGATCAAGGTATGGACCAATTTGGTTCCTGGTGAGGACCTTCTTCCTGGATTGAAAACAACTGTCTTCTTACTGTGTGCTCAAATCTATGTCTCCATTCCTCTCTTTATAAAGTCACTAATGTCATTATGGAGCTTCCCTGGAGGCTAAAATGGTAAAGAATCTGCCTGCTATAAAGGAGACCAGGGTTCTATCCCTGAGTTCAGAAGATCCTCTGGGGAAGGGAATAGCAACCCATTTCAGTATACTTGCCCAGAAAATTCCATGAACAGAGGAGCCTGGCAGACTACAGTCCATAGGGTCAAAAAGAGTTGGATATACATCTGTGTCTCTTTTGCTGTCTCGCTTACAGGGTTATCACTACCATCTTTCTAAATTCCATATATATGCATTAGTATACTGTACTGGTGTTTTTCTTTCTGGCTTACTTCACTCTGTATAATAGGCTCCAGTTTCATCCACCTCATCCAATTAAAATAAACAAATGTATATTTTTAAAAAAGAGTTCAATATGACTAACTAGCCAGTTTATTTGGGGCTTCTCTGGTGATTCAGACAGTAAAGAATCTGCCTGAAAGACAGGAGACCCAAGGTTGATCTGATCCCTGGGTTGGGGAGATCCCCTGGAGAAGGGAATAGCTACTCACTTCAGTATGTCATTATGAATCCCTCCCTACCCCTTAATGCCTTCATCTAATCATAATTAATTTCCTAAGGCCCCATCTCTAAATACCATCCATTGGAGCTTAGAGCTTCAATTAATTGGGGAGGGGTTACAATTCTTCAATTAACAGTGCTTAATAATAGAAAAAAAAAGGGGGGGGGGAAGGGCTAGAGATTTCTTCAGGAAAGCTGGAAACATCAAGGGATCGTTCCACCCAAAGATGGGCACAGTAAATATAAAAATGGTAGAGACATAGTAGATGTTGAAGAGATCAAGGTGAATTGGAAAGAATACACAGAAGAACTGTATCAGAAAAGGTATTAATGAACCAGATTACTGCAATGGTGTGGTTAGTCACCCAGAGCTTGATATTTTGGAGTGAACAGTCAAGTGGGCCTTAAGAAGCACTGCTGTTAATAAAGCTAGAGGATGCAATGAAATTCCAGCAGAACTATTCAGATCCCTAAAGGATAATGCTGTCAAGGTTTTGCATTAATTATGTCAGAAAATCTGGAAGACCCAGCAGTGGCTACAGGACTGTAAAAGGTCAATCTTCATCCCAATTCCCAAGAATGGTAGTACCAAAGAATATGCTAACATCAAACAATTATACTTATCTCCCATGCTAGTAAGACCATGCTTAAAATCTTGCATGCTAGCCTTCAGCATTATGCAAACCAAGAACTTCCAGATGTCCAAGGTGAGTTTAGAAAAGAAAGAGGAACCAGAGATCAAATTGTTAACATTCACTGGATTATAGAAAAAGCAAGGGAATTTCAGAAAAAAAAAATCTATCTCTGTTTCATCAATAGAGATAAAGCCTTTGACTCTGGATCATGACAAACTGTAGAAAGCTCTTAGAGAGACGGGAATACCAGACCATCTTACCTGTCTCCTGATAAACCTGTATGCAAGTCAATAAACAAACGTTAGAACCATATATGGAACAACTGATTGGTTCAAGATCAAGAAAGATGTAAGACAGGGCTGTCTGCTGTCACCCTGGTTCTTTAACCTGTACACTGAGCACATCATGAGAAATAATGGACTGCATGAGTAACAAGCTGGAATCAAGATAGGCAGACTCAGATATGCAGATGATACCACTCTAAAGGCAGAAAGGGAAGAGGAATTAAAGACTTTCTTGATGAGACTGAAGGAGGAGAGTGAAAGAGCTGGCTTACAACTAAATGTTAAAAAACTAAGATCATAGCATCTGGCTCCATTACTGCATGGCAAATAGAAGGGGAATATGTGGAAATGTGAGGAAACAGATTTCCTCTTCTTGGGCTCCAAAATCACTGAGAATGATGACTGTAGCCATGAAATCAGAAGACAATTGCTTCTTGGCAGGCAAGTGATTACAAACCTAGACAACATGTTGAAAAGCAGAGATGTTATTCTGTGGACAAAGGTCTGTATAGACAAGGCTATGGTCTTCCCAGTGCTCACGTAAAATTGTGAGAGCTGGACCATAAAGAAGGCTGAGCACCAAAGAACTGATTCCTTCAAGCTAGTGTGCTGGAGAAGACTCCTGAGAGTCCCTTGGACTACAAGGAGATCAAACTAGACAATCTTAAGGGAGATCAACCCTGAGTGTTCACTGGAAGAACTAATGCTGAAGCTTCAGTACTTTGGTCATTGGATGTGAACAGATGACTCATTGAAAAAGTCCCTAATTCTGGGAAAGATTGAGAGCAGGAGAAGAGGGCATCAGAGGATGAGATGGCTGGACAGCATCACTAATGCAATGAACATGAATTTGGGCAAAACTCCAGGAGATGGTGAGGGAAAAGGAAGCCTGGAATGCTGCAGTTCATAGGATCACAAAGAGTCAGACTCGACTGGGCAACTGAACAGCAACAGCACAATTCAGTCCATAGCACCTGTTATTTCTCCTCTAGTCAACTCACCAGCAAGTATCTGTGTTGCTTCCAACCCCTACCTGCTGTACCTCCCAGACATGTCCCTTCTTTCTTCTGCCCACTCTTCCTCAGGTAGAGAGCCTTGACCCCATATCCCTCTGCCCAGTCCTGGTCAGCTTTTCTTTATATCAATATTATGGGACCTGTTGATATTAATCATCTTATAACAAATCAATTGTTATATGGACTGATATTAATCAATCCTTGTAAGAAGTCAAAATGTTTTCTGGCATAAGATTAAATTTTCACAAATTATTATACCTAAAAATATTAATTTAATGTTTCATATATTAGGATGCTGTTGGTATAATTTGCAATGGTTTGGTAATGAAGATTTTTTAAAAACATGTTGATTATTGTTTATATTTTCCTCTTCGATCAATGCTTATGTCATGAGAAACAAAGTTTAGTAACAGACTATAGTAATTCACTTTCTCCCTCCTCACAGAGTCTAAAGGAATGAGTGAGTCGAACAGATGGATGTCTTAGTAAACTAATAATATTTGCTAAAGGAACAATACAGAAGAATTCTTATCTTTACAAAAAAATATATTCAGTCTGTTTAAATAGTTAATACACTTGCAATTCATGGTGTATCTACTGTAATAAATAGGTATGAATGAGATTTTTCTGGTGTGAATAGTATCTTATTTCTAATTTATGTGCTGGTTATACTGGTCAGTTTGTTAAATTTTGGACAGTTGTACACTTTGTTGTCTATTGTAAATTAATATTCTAATTTAATAAGCTTATTTAAAGAGATTTTTTTAATTTCTGAGAGATTTTTTAGTTACAAGCATTTTGACTTTCCCTCATTCATCTTCTCATTTATCCATCCATTCATTTAACATGATTATTCAGGATTTACTGTGTCTTCCAGACATTTGTGAAAAGCCTAGGACAAGAGAGAAAATTGTACACTGCTTTCCTGGAGCTTACCTTCTACAGGAGATGAACAATACAATAAAATAAATGAATATGATGAAGAGGGATAAATTGGGAGATTGGGATTGACATATATACACTAATATATGTGTATATATAATAACTAATAATGAGCTATTGTATAGCAAGCTGAACTCTAATCAACTCTGGAATGGTCTATATGGAAAAATAAAAAAGAGTGAATATATACATATGCATAACTGATTCTGTTTGCTGTACACCCGAATCTAACACAACATTGTAAATCAGCTGTGTTGTTGTTGTTGTTCAGTCGTGTTTGACTCTTTGTGACCCCATGGACTGCGGCACACCAGGCCTGCCCGTCCTCCACTATCTCCCGGAGTTTGCTCGAAATCATATCCATCGGGTCAGGGTTGTGATCATCCTCTGCCACCCCCTTCTCCTTTTGTTTTCAATCTTTCTCAGCATCCGGGTCTTTTCCCATGAGTCAGTTCTTTGCAGCAAGTGGCATCAACTCTTGACTGTCTAAACACGTATTAAAGTATTTAACAGAGCAAGTTTGGGAAGTTTTATCTACAAGGTGGACTTAGTTGTGAATCTTGGCTTATAAGAAGGTGCCAGCAATGGGAAAGGCCAAAACAAGGATTTTTGAATTGAAGGAAAAGGCCTTAAAGTGATAAACTTTTTGGCAGGTATTTGGAATAGAGAAAAATTCAACATGATAGATTCTGTTAGGATATTTGTATTAATATGCCAAAGAATTCTCAAACTACCACACAACTTCATTCATCTCACACGCTAGTAAAGTGATGCTTAAAATTCTCCAAGCCAGGCTCCAGCAATATGTGAACCATGACCTTCCAGATGTTCAGGCTGGTTTTAGAAAACGCAGAAGAACCAGACATCAAATTGCCAACATCTGCTGGGATTATCAAAAAGCAAGACAGTTCCAGAAAAACATCTATTTCTGCTTTATTGACTATTCCAAGGCCTTTGACTGTGTGGATCACAATAAACTATGGAAAATTCTGAAAGAGATGGCAATACCAGACCGTCTGACCTGCCTCTTGAGAAATCTGTATGTAGGTCAGGAAGCAACAGTTAGAACTGGACATGGAAAAACAGACTGGTTCCAAATAAGAAAAGGAGTACATCAAGGCTGTATATTGTCACCCTGCTTATTTAACTTATATGAGAGTACATCATGAGAAATGCTGGGCTTGATGAAGCACAAGCTGGAATCAAGATTGCCGGGAGAAATATCAATAACCTCAGATATGCAGATGACAACACCCTTATGGAAGAAAGTGAAAAAGAACTAAAGAGTCTCTTGTTGAAAGTGAAAGAGGAGAGTGAAAAAGTTGGCTTAAAGCTCAACATTCAAAAATCTAAGATCATGGCATCCGGTTCCATCACTTCATGGCAAATAGATGGGGAAACAGTGGAAACAGTGGCTAACTTTATTTTTCTGGTCTTCAAAATCACTCTGGATGGTGACTGCAGCCATGAAATTAAAAGATGCTTACTCCTTGGAAGGAAGGTTATGACCAACCTAGACAGCATATTAAAAAGCAGAGACGTTACTTTGCCAAAAAAGGTTCGTCTAGTCAAGGCTATGGTTTTTCTAGTGGTCTGGTATGGATAGCAGAGTTGGACTGTAAAGAAAGCTGAGAGCCAAAGAATTGATACTTTTGAACTGTGGTGTTGGAGAAGACTCTTGAGAGTCCCTTGGACTGCAAGGACATCCAACCAGTCCATCCTAAAGGAGATCAGTCCTGGGTGTTCATTGGAAGGACTGATGTTGAAGCTGAAACTCCAATACTTTGGCCACCTAATGAGAAGAGCTGAATCATTTGAAAAGACCCTGATGCTGGGAAAGATTGAGGGCAGGAGGAGAAGGGGACAGCAGAGGATGAGATGGTTGGATGGCATCACCCACTTAATGGATATGGGTTTGGGTGTACTCTGGGAGTTGGTGATGGACAGGGAGGCCTGGTGTGCTGTGGTTCATGGGGTCACAAAGAGTTGGACATGACTGAGCGACTGAACTGAACTGAACTGAAGTTGTATTAAATGAGGAGTAGAGAAATGTGTTGGCCAAGGCCCAATGGGTCATGGTGAAATATTCTAAGCCCAAGAGAAGAAAAATATGAGGGGTTAGGAATATGCACATTAGAACTTTTTTTTTTAATTGAAAAATAGTCCTTATTCAAAACCATGAATAATTTTGTCCTTGTGTTATGGCAATCCCCAAATTAGGTTAAAATTTTTCAGTGATGCACTTTTTATCAGATTAAAAATAATCTACTGAAGCAACAGTCTCTAAAGTTGATGACCGTCTTACAAAAAATATCCGTATTATGACATACAGTTGCCATAAAATTTCTGAATTGGTGAAGAATATCTTGAAAAATAATTGCTTAGGTAATGGAAAACACTGAAGTTGAGGGCATTTTGTACTCTAAATTCTCATTAACAAGCTACTACTTAGAGCTTTAGTACAAAGCAACAGAAAAGTATTGATCAATTTCATGGCAATTAGCTTTGATACAGATTATGGTGTTGAATTTATGCAATACACAAAAGGAAAATAAAGATAAAGAGGGGAGAGACAGGATGGAAGGAAGAAGGCATAAAGAGGAAAGGGAGGGAAGGAAGGAAAGAAAACAGTGGAAAAAGAAAGTTAGAAAGAAAATTGATTTATCTGAAAAATGTTAAAGATAATATTTTAGCTTAATTGGTGTTGAGCATCACTGACTCAATGGACATGAATTTGAGCAAACTCTGGAAGATAGTGAAGGACAGAGGAGACTGTGGGCTATAGTCCATGGGGGTCACAAAGAGTTGAACATGACATAGCAACTTAACAACAAATTTACAAACAGCCCACAACAATACATTTAACATTCATTCCAATGCAATGGACATCATCCTAAGGGAATCTCGTACTCTAAATAGATCATGGATAAGTAAGTGTCTGTCTGTGTCTAATACAAACTTTTGATTTTAGATGAGCCCTGAGCATAATCTATTATTTTTAAATAATGTAAATATGTAGCAACTTAAGAAAAAGCTCATAATATTTTATAAACATGTACATAGAACATATACATAAAATATGTGTATATATTTTTAATTTCAAAAAATAAATATATGTCATATTTGCTAATGGAAAATGCTCAATGATCTTTGGCTGTCTGCCTGTCTGGGTATCAATAATCATATATTTCCTGAAAAGTCTTAATAACCTGAAAAATTAAATAGCAGAGAAATGAAGACTCCCATCAGCTAGCTTAGTTTCTCATTTTCTCTCTTTTTTGTCTTATATTTTGTTTTTTAAATCCATCTTCTCTACTCTTCTATGATCAAACATGTACTTCATACATATTTAAATATTTATATTACACAAAAGTTTTATTCATCTATATTGTTATCCACTGCTCCATAAATGTCATTGGATGTATTTATAAAGGATTCACCATGTGTTATCTTTTATTCCACTGGTTATTAAGCTGTTATACAATATGCAAATCTGTTCCCTCAATATGAGTTGCTGCTATAGCCATTAACTGGCTTTCAGCACAAGAATAAAGGTCAGGTAATACAGTCATTTAATTTCAGGATATAATGTTGACAGGGATATATTCTGTAAAACAGCTGTTCTCCAACCATTCTAAAGCATAATACACTTTTCCCTAGTTACTAAGGAGGAATTAAATTGGGCAAACCAGATGCAGTAAACTCAAAAGTTACTTAGATTTTTTATTTTTTTGACTCTGAGGAACCACATCATGGCCTAGTAATTGTAACAATGAAATATTAAAGAGTATTTTTTGGTGCAAAACATAAGATGACTCTCACTAAGACAAGGATGGAAAACCTATTAATATCTTCCAATTTTCCCCCACTGAGATGATACATGAGATATATAACTGAGAAGAAAATCTGAATAATTAATTTTTAAAACAAAAAAAAGTTCCTCATCAGAGAAGACATCTTAGAAATATTACAAAATTAATCAAAATGAAGGCAGATCAAACTAAAGTGTGATTTTCTGCATGTGCTGAAAATTAGTGGAACATTTCTTAGCAAAATTAGTAAACTCAGAATGTCAATGGCTGGAGGTTAAGGCTCAGAGTTGGGACTCATTATGACCCCCTCGCAAAGAGTCGGACACGACTAAGTGACTGATCTGATCTGATCTGATCTGATAACCCCCTCAGCATCTCTATAAATGATGTCCAGACTGCAGGCTTGATACATTTGTGATATATGAAAACTGAGGGTAGCCATGGTGGTAAAAGTTGCAGAGGGGGGATGTGGGTGGGATGGTGGGATGTCTAACCTTGCTTGGTACTGGCTAGTACAGTCATGATAAGCAAAAAATGGCAGCTCTACACAAACCAACCCATGTCCTTCATAATACCAAGGGCAACAAGCTCTTTAACAAAGAAAACATACTTATTGTGTTGACTTCCTTCTTTCTAGCAAGCTGAGGGATATCTGCAATGTTGTAGCTTTCTTCTTTGGTCTATACCTAGAAAGTAGGGGGAAAAGGTGGGGGTCCCTGGTGGCTCAGATGGTAAATCGTCTGGCTGTGGTGCGGGAGACCTGGGTTCAATCCCTGGGTTAGGAAGGTCCCCTGGAGAAGGAAATGGCAACCCACTCCAGTACTCTTGCCTGGAAAATTCCACGGAGAGACGAGTCTGGTAGGCTACACTGGGTTACAAAGAGTCAGACACGACTGAGCGATTTCACTTTCACTTCACTTTCACTTAGAAAGTAGGGATTGACAAAATGTCCAAGGAAGAGTGCTGGATTATTGAAAGTGAAAGTGTTAGTTGCTCAGTTGTGTCCAACTCTTTGAGACCCTCGGCTCCTCTGTCCATGGGATTTTCCAGGTAAGAATACTGGAGTGGATTGCCATTTCCTTCTCCATGGTATTTTTCTGATCCAGTGATTGAACCTGTGTCTCTTTCATCTCCTGCATTGGCAGGTGGATTATTTACCACTAACGCAAACTGAAATGCAATTTCTAATATAAGTAAACAGACAACAGAGAAATTTAGATACAATCACATTACCTAAGATGAGGAAACTGGAAAATAACAAAGTTGGGATTCAAACATTAAAATGTATGAATCCAAAGCCAATGCTATTAACAAAGATGTTCTATTGTTTGTGTGGTACAGATTTCTGTTGCTAGTTTCAAATAAAATTACACAAATAACAAATGGTAACATTTATCAAGGCACTTTGATGAAAAAAGTAAAATTGAAAGTGAAAGTCCCTCAGTTGTGACCAACTCTTTGCGACCACATGGACTATACAGTTCATAGAATTCTCCAGGCCAGAATACTGGAGTGGGTAGCCTTTCTTTTCTCCAGGGGATCTTCCCAACCCAGGGATAGAGCCCAGGTCTCTCTCATTGCAGGCAGATTCTTTACCAGCTGAGCCACAACGGAAGCCCAACAATGCTAGAGTGGGTAGCTTATTCCTCTCCAGCGGATCTTTCCCACCCAGGAATCAAACCAGGGCCTCCTGCATTGCAGGTGGATTCTTTACGAACTGAGCCATCAGAAAAAAGTAAGCAAAACAGTAGTAATAATAAATGGAATCCAGCAATAAATGAAACAAGCGATGTGGCCTGCCAATGCAGGAGATGCAGGAGACTTCGCAACTGAACAACGAGCTGTTTGTCAAGGATTGAAGGTTTTCTCATTTTAATATCCATCTTGATATAGATAAATATAAATATATAGATGTATGTATTTGTACTTTGTATTTGCTTGTAAACATACAAATTTGCAGGTATGAACATGTCTTTTAGTATTCAGTATTTGATTTTCTTTTTTCATTTTAAACAATTCTGAATAACAATTTTGCTCATATTTTGGTATTTGTTCATAACTTTCATTTGCCAGTGTTTATTGTATCACAATCAACATACACTTGTGCAAGGTTTCAGTTCAGTTCAGTTGCTTGGTCGTGTCCATGTAGCTCACTTTTCATAAACCCATGTTCTATGGACCTTCCTCAACATGAGCTGGCTGGTCACATATTCATAGTAATTTTGAAAAATGGCATGATGGAAGACTACCCCATTATCTGAGTCAGTGATCTGGTTCCCCCATTATATTTCCATTCTGGTCCTTGTTCAGTAAAAACTATTGCTCCTCACTGCCTCCTACTGCAGTAATATTAACTATAAAGCCCTCTCTTCACCACTAATTCACCTTCATTTCTGCTTTAAAATATTCTTTTGAATATTCATAAGGATTGCACATAATTACCCATTTTTTATTGTTAATTTTTAAAATTTATCATGAATGGATTTATAATTTATAGATTTTATTCAGCCAATTATTTTCTTATTATTATAGGTTCATTTTTTGTGATAATAATGCTATTCAAAACACAATAAAATATTTTATGTGTATTTTCTACTAGGAAAATTTTTAATATATTTCCATTTTTAAAACTAAAATATTTGGAATTTAGTTTCAAAAACGAAGTGAAGAAGAGATATGAACTATTTTTCTTTTAAATCCATCTCTGACTGATTTAAAAATACATTTTTTTTTCATACAATAAAATCTTATACAAATATCTCTTTGTATATTGGCTATTTCTATATTTATTTATTCTTTTTTCCCTTTGAAGAAACATGTCAGCTTTAACTACTATAGTTTTGTAGCACAATCAAATGAAATACAGTATAAACATCTTTAGAAAATGCTTTAGATTTTCTCATATTTTCTTTCCCGTGTAATTAAAAATTAATTTGTCAATTTCCCACTCAAAGGAGAATGTTGATACTTTTTAATTACATGAAATTTATATATTGTTTTGATCTGTTTTATGAGGTTTATATCACCATTTATTCTTATTTTAATAGTGAGAATTTTAATGGTTTTCTTTATATATACTTTTCTAATTTTTTAGAAAGTCTATTTATTTCTATGTAATTTAAAGCTTTATAATTTTTGTGACTGGGATTTGTTTTTCGTTATATTTCCCAATTGGCAATTTATATTATATATTCAAGGTATTGATTTTTGCTTAGCTTTTTAAAAAACAATGCCCTTATTGAAATCCATGTAATGTAATAAATTTTTAATTTTTCCAATGATGATAAACTTCATTCAACACAATATTTTTGTTTTAATATGTACAGCTCAAATCAAAGCATAAAAAATAACTTTTGAAAATGTAACATGGTTACTTATATCTAAAATTATGTTTCTATGTATATTTTAGATATGGGTATTTATTTTGAATTTTATGTTTCTAATCATATTGAATAAATATAATTTAGCTCATCTATTAGTTTTATTTTTAAATTTCATCTACAGCACATTTGATAAAAATAACCGAGTTTTAATGTTAGAACTGTAACATGATGAAATTAAAATGCTTCCTAGTAGTGAAGGCTCCTAGTATTCTTGAAACAATACTATTCAGGCCACATTGCTTGATAGGTGAGATAGGAGAGTGAAAAAGTTGGTTTAAAACTCAACATTCAAAAAATTAAGATCATGGCATCTGATCCCATCACTTCATGACAAATAGATGGAAGTGGGGAGTGGAAACAGTGACAAACTTTGTTTTCTTGAGCTCCCAAATCACTGTGGATAGTGACTGCAGTCATGAAATTAAAAAAATTTGCTCCTTGGAAGAAATGAAAGTTGCTCTCTTAGTCATGTTTGACATATTTGTGATTATTTGTAATAGTATCTGTAATAATTACACAGTCCATGGAATTCTCCAGGCCTGAATACTGGAGTGGGTAGCCTTTCTCTTCTCCAGGAGATCTTCCCAACCCAGGGATCAAACCCAGGTCTACCACATTGCAGGCAGATACTTCACCAGCTGAGCCACAAAGGAAGCCCTCTTTGGAAGAAAAACTATGACAAAAGTAGACAGCATATTCAAAAGCAAGGACATCACTGCCGACAAAGGTCTGTATAGTCAAAGCTTTATTTTTTCCAGTAGTCATATAAAGAGTTGGACCATAAAGAAGCCTAACTGCCTAAGAATTGATGCTTTTGAACTGTGGTGTTGGAGAAGACTCTTGAGAGTCCCTTGGACTGCAAGGAGATAAAACCAGCCAATTCTAAAAGAAATCAACCCTGAATATTCATGGGAAGGACTGATGCTGAAGCTGAAGCTCTAATACTTTGGTCACCTGATGTAGAGAGCTTAGTCATTGATAAAGACCCTGATGCTGGGAAAGATTGAGGTAGGAGAAGAAAGGGGTGACAGAGGATGAGATGGTTGGATGACATCATGAATTAATGGACATGAGTATGAGCAAACTCCAGGAAATGATTAAAGAACAGAAAGCCTGACTTTCTTCAGCCTATATGGTCTTAAAGAGTCAGACATGATTTATTGACTGGTTTGTTCTCCTTGCTGTCCAAGGGACTCTCAAGAGTCTTCTCCAACACCACAGTTCAAAAGCATCAGTTCTTTGGCACTCAGCTTTCTTTATGGTCCAACATTCATATCCATACATGACTACTGGTAAAACCATAGTTTTGACTATATGGACCTTTGTCAGTAATATCTCTGCTTTTTAATATGCTGTCTAGTTTTGTTATACTCCCCTCACCCTCTGCCAAGGAACAAGTATGTTTTAATTCCATGTCTGTAGTCATCATCTACAGTGATTCTGGAGCCCAAGAAAAGAAAGTCTGTCACAATTTTCATTATTTCCCCATCTATTTGCCATGAAGTGATCGGACCAGATGCCATGATATGTGCATATATTAAAAAAGTTAGACCATTTGGGTGCTCATTTGGTCAGTCAATTCTGACTCTTTGCAACCCTATGGACTCTAGCTCACCAGACTTTTCTGTCCCTGGTATTTTCCCAGCAGAAATACTGAAGTGGGTTTCCATTTCCTATTCCAGGGGATCGATCCAACCCAGGGATCAAACTCATGCCTCTTAAGTCTCCTTCATAGGCAGGTGGATTCTTTACCCCCAAGCCACCTGGGAAGCCCACATTATATAATTTGGGAGGTTCAATTCACATCCGCAATAAAATAGATATGAATATTTGTTACATAATCTCCTGGAAAAAGGCAGTGAGTGTCTAGAGATAGCAAAACATTTTTTCTAATTATTCAAATGTACCATACCATCTTACCTGCCTCCTGAGAAATCTGTATGCAGGTCAAGAAACAACAGTTAGAACTGGACATGGAACAACAGACAATTTCCAAGTTTGGAAAGGAGTATGTTATGGCTGTATATTGTCACCCTGCTATTTAACTTATATGCAGAGTACATCATGCGAAATACAGGGCTGAATGAAGCACAAGCTGGACTCAACATTGCCAGGAGAAATATCAATAACTTCAGATGTGCAGATGACACCACCCTTATGGCAGAAAGTGAAGAGGAACTAAAGAGCCTCTTGATGAAAATAAAAGAGGAGAGTGAAAAAGCTGGCTTAAAACTCAACATTCAAAACACGAAGACCATGGCATCCAGTCCCATCACTTCATGGTAAATAGATGGAGGAAAAATGGAAACAGTGACAGACTTTATTTTTTTATTTTTTTTGTCTCCAAAATCACTGCAGATGATGGCTGCAACCATGAAATTAAAAGACGCTCACTCCTTGGAAGAAAAGCTATGACTAACCTAGACAGCATATTAAAAAGCAGAGACATTACTTTGCCAACAAAGATCCGTCTGGTCAAACCTATAGTTTTTCCAGTTGTCATGTATGGATATGAAAGTTGGACTATAAAGGAAGTTGAGCACCAAAGGATTGATGCTTTTGAACTGTGGTGTTGGAGAAGACTCTTGAGAGTCCCTGGACTGTAAGGAGATCAAACCAGTCAGCCCTAAAGGAAATCAGTCCTGAATATTGATTGGAATGACTGATGCTCAAGCAGAAACTCAAGTACTTTGGTCACCTGACCAAAGTGAAGAACTGACTCATTTGAAAAGACCCTGGTGCTTGGAATGATAGAAGGCAGGCAAAGAAGGGGATGACAGAGGAAGAGATGGTTGGATGGTATCACTGATTCAATGGACATGAGTTTGAGTAATCTCTGGGAGTTGGTGATGGACAGGGAAGCTTGTCATGTTGCAGTCCATGGGGTCGTAAAGAGTCTGACACTACTGAGCAACTGAACTGAACTGACAATTTGAGCTGGATTTATTTCACTGAAATTTTCTAAATTTTAAAAGTAGTTTATAAACTTATTTTATATCTATATCTGTATCTCTATCTATCTATCTATCTATATATGCTGCTGCTGCTAAGTCACTTCAGTCGTGTCTGACTCTGTGCAACCCCAGAGACGGTAGCCCACCAGGCTCCCCCTTCCTTGGGATTCTCGGGGCTAGAACACTGGAGTGGGTTGCCATTTCCTTCTCCAAGGCATGAAAGTGAAAAGTGAAAGTGAAGTCACTCAATCGTGTCTGACTCTTAGCAACCCCATGGACTGCGGCCTATCAGGCTCCTCTGTCCATGGATATATGCTACTGCTGTTGCTGCTAAGTCATTTCAGTCATGTCCGACTCTGTGCAACTCCATAGACGGCAGCCCACCAGGCTCTGCTGTCACTGGGACTTTCCAGGCAAGAACACTGGAGTGGGTTGCCATTTCCTTCTCCAATGCATGAAAGTGAAAAGTGAAAGTGATGTCGCTCAGTAGTGTCAGACTCTTAGTGACCCCATGGGCTGCAGCCTACCAGGCTCCTCCACCCATGGGATTTGCCAGGCAAGAGTACTGGAGTGGGGTGCCATTGCCTTCTCCGAATTTTAGTTTATTTAAAAAAATAAACATAAGGCATTTAAAATACAGGATATTTAATGTCATTGAAATAATATTGGAAAAAAGAAATTATATTGGCCAATAAAAGCACAGAATGTGCAGAAGAATAGAATCAATTGTAAAAAGTATTAATCCACTAAGTCAAGACTTGTAAACTCTTTCTGTAAAGAGTACAACAATAAATATTTTGAGCTTTGGCTAGCAGACTATATTTTTCTGACCCCAGGTCTTGGCATTAAAGTTATATCACCATACTCCTCATTTATTACAATTTTCTAAATGTTCAAACTGACAGTCATAATCATATACTGGTTTTCTAACACAATATTAAAATTAGTAATATATGTAGTGTATATTCTGTTTAATATACTAACAAAGATCAAAGATTTATTATTTAGCATTAAAAGTTATTTAATACATATCATACACTCCCTGCATTTTTGAGGGTATAATTCAATGATACATTTGAAAGTTGTCTCTGTAGCAATAAAAAATTAATTATTTATCAGCATCACTTAGTCTTTTTGGCTCTCAAAGAGGCTTTTTTATACACATATAATTCTACTGTTCATGTTATACAGAAGATTGGAGCACATTTTCATGTGCTAAATACACTTCACAGACATTCTTAAAAGTCAGTCTAGGATGGATCAGTAGCATTGGAAAGAGAAGCAGACATGGAGAAATGGCACATCAGAAGTGTTCATCTCTATGAAAACTCATGAATTTTCTCCTCAGAAAAGCCCCGGTTCATACAGGGAATATGACACTTGTTCTAAATGTGACATTGTTGTTCTTGCTGTTCAGTCACCCAGTCATGTCAGACTCTTTGCAATCCCATGGACTGCAGCACACCAGGCCTCCCTGTCCCTCACCATCTCTGAGTTTGCCCAAGTTCATGTCCATTTCATCAGTCATGCCATCCAGCCATCTTATCTTCTGAATCTCTTTTCTCCTTCTGTGACAGAGTCCTTACCTTAATTTCCCAAGCAACAGTTTTACCAGAGCAAGATAACTGTTGACCCCACTTCATGAATTTGTTACTATGATAAAAGTGTCATTCAACCGTGTTTGTTGGATCTCTGCATGAAAAAGCATACATTCTAAATCACAGGGTTTAGTCTTTTCATCTTTCCCTCTTTTCACGTCCAGATAGATTTCAAGGCACATTTAGACCCTCATTCTGTAGTTTTCTGTAGTTACACTGGAATTCTCTCTTAACAGTTCATACTAAAGTTTTTAGCACAGTCTTCTCTGAGTCCCTGGTAGCTCAGCTGATAAAGAATCCGCCAGCAATGCAGGAGACCCTGGTCCAATTCCTGGGTTGGGCAGATCCCCTGGAGAAGGGAATGGCTACCCACTCCAGTATTCTGGCCTAGAGAATTCAATGGACAGAGGAGCCTGGCAGGCTACAGTCCATGGGGTCACAAAATGTCAGACATGACTGAGCGACTTTCACTTCACTCACTCTCCAAATCCACACAACGGTCTGTAAGACAATTTTATCTACAGGAAAATCCCAGCACTACCACCACATATTCCAGATAGCAGGCAGTTTTAATCAAGGTATGTAGAAACTCTCAGCCTTCAACCTACAAGTCAGAAGGCATCTGGAATTAGTAGCTATTCTCTGTCTTTGTTTCTCCATTAAAAATCTGGTTTCTATTCCTGACCATCACATTGGTTCAGTCAGAAATAGAGTCACAGATATAGAAAATAAGTTTATGGTTACCAAAGGAGAAGCAGGGAGTGGATGGGGTGGGTGGAATGAATTGGGATATGGGATTAACATGTATGACTATTGATACTATATATAAAATAGATAACTAATGAGAACCTACTCTACAGCTTAGGTGACTCTACTCTGTGCCCTGTGGTGACCTAGATGGGAAGGAAATCCAAAGAAAGAGGGGGTGTATGTATACATATATCCGATTCACTTTGTTGTACAGCAGAAACTAACACAACATTGTTAAGCAACTATCATTGTAAAGCATAACATTGTAAAGCAACTATCCTCCAACACAAATTAATTTACAAAGAACATCTTTGTTTCTGCTTTCACTCCTGGTATGCTGTCCCAGAGCACTGAACAATCTGTGCTCCACATGCTTCCTCTATCACCTAGAAGTTGACCCTGCTCCCATAAACCTGACCATGTCCTGGTACCCTCTGCAAAATGATTTGTCTGATAGAATGACCTGAAATCTATTCGGCCTGATGGTTCAGCCTGATGGTTAAGTATCTACAAATTCACTTCTGTGTGCTTACCCATAGGTCTGGGTCTTATTAAGCAATATGGCCAAGTTCTCTACCACCATTTGGAAAAGAAATATCCAAATTCTGGAAGCATGTTTGAAGAGAACCTTTTCCTCCAATTCATATCCTGCCAGTGCTGACCTCTTGCTTCTCCATGAAACACTCTCCTTACAGGCTTTACTAAGTCATCACCAAGTAATCTCTCTGTCAGTTCAGAACAGATCTATAAAGCAATATGAATAAAAAAAAAAAACCTAGAAGAAGATGAAGAGTCCTGCCATTTTCTTCCCTTTCATATTCTCTAGTATTTTAAAATCATTTCAGTATTTTAAAGGTTTCTCTCTCACAGAAAAAGAAGTGCTTTCATTATAAAGATAATAATGATAGCTGACATGATTTTCATGAAGAGAAATAAAAGCATGGTTCTTATTTACATGTCTGAGGAAGAATACGTACCTGGTGGCTCAGCTGGTAAAGAATCACCTGCAATGCAAGAGACCCAAGTTCAACTCCTAGGTTGGGAAATCCCCTGAAGAAGGGCTAGGCTACCCACTCCAATATTCTTAGGCTTTCCTAGTGGCTCAGACAGTAAAGAATCACCTGCAATGTGGGAGATCTGAGAGGAAGAACAAAACATTTTCTACTTTTTATTCATATTCAGATGTTATTATTTGCTTATTTAAAACATATCTCTTGTGGTAAATACTTTATTATATGACACACTCTATAACTTAAAGGCATAATATACACCATATAGATAAATAAAAGCTATATTGCTATGAGAGTTATTCTAATAGAAAAATAAGTTTTTTAAAATCTTTCTTCAAGAGCTGAAATTATAACCATAATAATTTAAAAATTGTCTATACTCATGTTTTTTAGAAAATTGAGTTTGATTTTAAAATCAGGTTCCACTCAATGAAGATATTTTTAGTAGTTTTTTTTTGTCAAGTTTTATATGACTCAAGTCTGTATGTTTCAAAAATCTTTATATAAATATGAAAATAATAAAGGCCAAATAACAGTATTGTTGTAATCATGAAATTAAATAGATAATTGTGCTTGCTTCTGTATACCTGCATATCACATTCTGATATACAGTAAGTATATAATAAAGAATGATTTTCTACTTTTGTTCTAGTTCACTTGAAAGTTCATAGACGGTTTCAAATATTTTATTACAAATCTCTCTCCTTGGTCACTTGAAATGATGGTAGAATGTCATTTAATTAAATGTAATGCATATGAAAATATATTCACATGTTATTACCAATAGCCAGTTTAATATAGTTGATTCCTTCATTCTAGACCAGCTGAAGTCACTGGGTGAGTAGCTTCAGGTGTGTAGACTCAGTGAATTACAGTAATCAAATCAACAAATTTTAAAGCTAGGAACATCTGTGGCTTGCTCTGCATTCCTGGGATGAGGTTGTAACCTCTTTGTCAACTGCAGGTGTAAATTTATTCCATTTGCTCCAAAATGAAAATTGATTCTCTCTCTTCCCATCACAACACATTATGTAGCAAATTACATCTTGACTTAGAGTTGGATTGAGTCAGAGGTTTCTACTAATATCCACATCAGAGGAAATTTATGACAGATGACTAAGCTGATGTATCTCTATTGGCAAAGTAGAATTTAGCACTCTGCTTAAGAATTGCAGTGCAATTTTGAGCATTGCCAAAGTTTGAATATAGGACATATACTTCATTAAAGCAAGAGTCTATAAAATTTGGCATTGCTAAATAATATTATTGAAGATAATATTTAAATCATTTTTATTATTCATATACAATTCTTTTGCTGAAATTTATGGATTTATTTCTAACATGGAAAAGCTGTCAAAGTACTACATAATTTTGGTTTTCTTCCTACTTCCAAAAGGAAAATTTTCTACCAGGAAGTATTTTTAAATAATTTCAAATTATAGACTTGATGCTGCTGCTGCTGCTAAGTTGCTTCAGTCGTGTCCAACTCTTTGCGACCCCATAGATGGCAGCCCATCAGGCTCCCCCGTCCCTGGGATTCTCCAGGCAAGAACACTGGAGTGGATTGCCATTTCCTTCTACAATGCATGAAAGTGAAAAGTGAAAGTGAAGTCACTCAGTCGTGTCCTACTCTTCGCAACCCCATGGACTGTAGCCCACCAGGCTTCTCCGTCCATGGGATTTTCCAGGCAAGAGTACTGGAGCGAGGTGCCATTGCCTTCTCCGAGACTCGATGTTATCATCTGAATTTTTAAAGTGATAATTTTGAAATGAGAGTGAGCGTTTGTGACAGAAGAGGGCAGATATCTATTTGGGCATATTTTTGACACACTCTGTGGACTATTCTGTCTGAATCCATATGTTTCTCTTCTCTATTTGATTTCAAAATTATTCTCCTTTCCTTGGGTCCTTATGAAGTTATCCTCTGTCATTAAAAGCAATGATGCTAATGTCAACACACCTATTCATTGATTCATAAATTCTCTCTTGCATTTATTCAATCATTCTACATTTATTAAGCAGTTACATCATTTCAAGGGAATATCTAATGAATATGGATTTGAAACACAAACAAATAAATATTTTGGCTTAAGTTTATGTTTGAACCTGTGAACAGAGTTTATATTTAAGTAACGTGATTCTTAAAAATTATTGATGTTGGCTTACAGGTAGAATGAAGATGGACTAAATTTACTCTTCAACCTTAAACAGTGAAAAAATTAACAAATAGAGGACACAAAGTTTTCAGCTTTTGGAAAACTAACTCACCAGACAGTTGTTCCTAAAACAAAGGAAACAAAAATATAAGGCTTAAAATTATCCCAAATTATAGATTGGCGAGAGTTTTCAAGACACAGTTTAGGGAAATAGAGAAAGCTAAAGTAAGGCAAATAATTCTGCTGAGTTGAGACAGCAGTTAGGAACCTACAAAGGGAAGTCTGTGGGGATCCATGGGCTGAGTATTAAGGAAAATGCTGCATATCCTGGAATGTGAAGTCAAATGGGCCATGGGAAGCATCACTATGAACAAAGCTAGTGGGGGTGGTGGAATTTCACTTGAGCTAATTCAAATCCTAAAAGTTGATTCTGTGAAAGTGTTGCACTCAATATGACAGCAAATTTGGAAAACTCAGCAGCGGCCACAGGGCTGGAAAATGTCAGTTTTCATTCCAATCCCAAAGAAAGGCAATGCCAAAGAATGCTCAAACTACTGCACAATTGCACTCATCTCACACGCTAGTAAAATAATCCTCAAAATTCTCCAAGCCAGGCTTCAACAATATGTGAACCATGAACATCCAAATATTCTAGCTGGTTTTAGAAAAGGTAGAGGAACCAAAGATCAAATTGCCAACATCCACTGGATCATCGGAAAAGCAAGAGAGTTCCAGAAAAAAATCTATTTTTGCTTTATTGCCAATGCAAAGCTTTTAACTGTGTGGATCACAATAAACTGTGGAAAATTCTGAAAGAGATGGGAATAACAGACCACCTGACCTGCCTCTTGAGAAACCTATATGCAAGTGAAGAAGCAAAAGTTACAACCAGACATGGAACAACAGACTGGTTCCAAATAGGAAAGGGTGTACATCAAGTCTGTATACTGTCACCCTGATTATTTAACTTATATGCAGAGTACAGCATGAGAAACACTGGGCTGGATGAACACAAGCTGGAATCAAGATTGCCAGGAGAAATATCAAAAACCTCAGATATGCAGATGACACCACCCTTATGGCAGAAAGTGAAGAAGAACTAAAGGGCCTCTTGATGAAAGTGAAAGAGTAGAGTGAAAAAGTTGGCTTAAAGCTCAACATTCAGAAAACTAAGATCATGACATCCGGTCCCATCAGTTCGGTTCACTTCCGCAGTTGTGTCTGATTCTTTGCGAACCCATGGACCGCAGCACACTAGGCTACCCTGTCCATCACCAACTCGCAGAGTTTACTCAAACTCATGTCCATTGAGTTGGTGATGCCATCCAACCAGCTCATCCTCGGTTGTCCCATTCTCCTCCTGCCTTCAATCTTTCCCAGCATCAGGGTCTTTTCAAATGAGTCAGTTCTTTGCATCAGGTGGCCAAAGTATTGGAGTTTCAGCTTCAGCATCAGTCCTTCCAATGAACACTCAGGACTAATCTCCTTTAGGATGGACTGGTTGGATCTCCTTGCAGTCCAAGGGACTCTCAAGAGTCTTCTCCAACACCACAGTTCAAAACCATCAGTTCTTCAGCACTCAGCTTTCTTTATAGTCCAACTTTCACATCCATGCATGACTACTGGAAAAACGGTAGCCTGGCCTAGACAAACCTTTGTGGCAAAGTAATGTTTCTGCTTTTTAATATGCTGTCTAGGTTGGTCATAACTTTCCTTCCAAGGAGTAAGCGTCTTTTAATTTCATGGCTGTAATCACCATTTGCAGTGATTTTGGAGACCAAAATAATAAAGTCAGCCACTTTCCACTGTTTCCTCATCTATTTGCCATGAAGTGATGGGACCAGATGCCATGATCTTAGTTTTCTGAATGTTGAGTTTTAAGTCAACTTTTTCACTCTCATCTTTCACTTTCATCAAGAGGCTCTTTAGTTCTTCTTCACTTTCTGCCATAAGGGTGGTGCCATCTGCATATCTGAGGTTATTGATATTTCTCCTGAAAATCTTGATTCCACTTGTGCTTCATCCAGCCCAGTGTTTTTCATGATGTACTCTACATATAAATTGAATAAGCAGAGTGACAATATACAGCCTTGATGTACTCCTTTTCCTATTTGGAACCAGTCTGTTGTTCCATTTCCAGTTCTAACTGTTGCTTCCTCACCTGCATACAAATTTCTCAGGAGGCAGGTCAGGTGGTTTGGATGTCAAATAGCTGGGGAAACAGTGGAAATAGTGGCAGACTTTATTTTGGGGAGTCTCCAAGATCATTGCAGATGGTGATTTCAGCCATGAAATAAAAAGACACTTACTCCTTGGAAAGAAAGTTATGACCAACCTAGACAGCATATTAAAAAGCAGAAACATTACTTTGCCAACAAAGGTCCATCTTGTCAAAGCTATGGTTTTTCCAGTAGTCATTATGGATGTGAGTGTTGGACCATAAAGAAAGCTGAGTGCTGAAGAATTGATGCTTTTGAAGTGTGGTGTTGGAGAAGACTCTTCAGAGTCCCTTGGACTGCAAGGAGATCCAACCAGTCCATCCTAAAGTAGATCAGTCCTGAATGTTCATAGAAAGGGCTGATGATGAAGCTGAAACTCCAATAGTTTGGCCACCTGATGCAAAGAACTGACTCATTTGAAAAGACCCTGATGCTGGGAAAGATTGAAGGTGGGAGGAGATGGGGACAACAGAGGATGAGCTGGTTGGATGGCATTACCAACTCTATGGACATGAGTTTGAGTAAACTCCCGTAGTTAGTGATGGACAGGGAGGCCTGACGTGCTGCAGTACATGGGGTTGCAAAGAGTCCAACATGCTGAGCAACTGAACTGAACTGTATACAGAAAGAGAGAACTGCATAGAAGGAAAGATCTAGAGATCTTTAGAGTGTCCCCTTAAAAGTTTAGTTGAATACTGCTCAGTGCATGCTTGTGAAGAAACATTTTTGGATGCTGAGGAAAGAAACACCAGAAAGGTAACAGATGGAGTGTTCTCTAGAGCTTATATCCAAGACCTGTGAGTCAATATAAAACATTATATACATAATATATATATTATCTCAATGGAATCAAATATGTTTCATGAATAGATCCACACATATATAATCTACATATCTTGACTAAGGTCTCCAGGAAAATCCAAGGAGAAAAGATAACAATTTCAACAAATACTGTTGGATTAGTTGCATAGTGAGATGGCGGGGAGGGGAGTGAGGGGAGGGGGTGCGGGGGCAGGAGGAATTTTCTAACAACAGAAATAAAATTGTGACATTCCACAAAGGAATATCTACAAGAAGTCAGCGAGTCCTTGAAAACATGTTTTATGCTATTCCTCATTAAGTATATGTCAATAAATCTTTAAGTGAATCATCCCTTCAGACTCACTAGAATGGCTATTACTGAAATGACTGTTGATAACAGGTTTTATGAAAGATGTTAAGCAACTGATCTTTTCACACATCACTAATGGGTTTGTAACATGATATAATAACACTGAAAAATATGGATAGTAGTTAAAACTATTATACTGAGCCAAAGAAGCCAGATTGCATCAGTAGATACTCTATTATACCATTCATATTAAATGTTAGAAAAGCCATAAGTAGTCCATAATGACAGAATAAGTGGTTTCCTGGGAGTAGAGTTGTATGTTGGAATTGAATTCCCCACCCCCCCACCACCTCAAAGATACACTGGAGTCTTAACTTCACTTGTTGTGAGATGACCTTACTTGGAAATCAGGTCTTTGCAGATGTAATCAAGTAAAGATGAAGTCACACTTAATTAGGGTGAGACCATTTTCAATAGGACTGGTCACCTGAAGCAAAGAGCTGATTCATTGGGAAAGACCCTGATGTTAGGAAAGATTGAAGACAAGAGGAAAAGGAGGTGGCAAAGCATGAGATGGTTAGATAGCATCACCAACTTAATGGCCATGAATTTGAGCAAACTCCAGGAGATAGGGGAGGATGGAGGAGCCTGAGGTGCTGCAGCCCTTAGGGTCACAAAGAGTTGGACATGACTTACCATGACTAAACAACAACAGAGACACACAGATACAGAGGGAAGATGACCTTGGAAGAACAAAGGCATAGACTGGAGTTATGCTACCACAATCAAAGAATGCTTGGGTCTACCAGAACCTGGAAGAGGCAAGAAAGGATCTTCCCATAGAGGATTTTTAAAGAGCATGGCCCTGACAATACCTTTGATTGTATACTTCTTCCCTCCAGAACAGTAAGAGCATACATGTATTTTGTCTTATGCCACCCATTTGTGATACTTTGTTACAGAGGCCTAGGAAAGAGATATGAATTTGACTGCCTGAAATGGAGCACAGGTATCTTTTTCCTGTTTTTATTTTTTTAATTGTGGTGGCATGCACACTACTTAAAATTTATCGCCCTGACCATTTTAAGTATATGATTCAATGGCCTTACGTACATATACCTTGTGGAACTTTCACTGCCATTATTCTCTTGAACACTTTCCTCATGTAAAACTGAAATTATACACATGTTAAACTATAAAACCTCCTTCCTTCCTACTCCTAGCCCATGACAACCACCATTTTACTTTCTGTTTATAAATTTGATTATTCTAGGTAACTCTAGGTGTATTCACACTGCATTTGTCTTTTTTGTGACTAGCTTATTTCAATTAGCATAATGCCCACAAATCTAACCACATTGTTGTATCTGTGAGAATTCCATGTCTTCTTGAGGTTCAATAGTATTCTACTGTATGTATATACTACACTTTAAAATCCATTCACCAGTCAATGAACACTTGGAGTGCTTCTACCTTTCAGCTATTGTAAACAATGCTGCTATTAACATGGGTGTACAAAGGACTCTTCAAGACCCTGCTGTCAGTTCTTCTGGCCATATACCCAGCAGTGAAATTGCTGGACTTTATGTACACATAGGTATTTTTGTGTTGTGATGAAATATTCATTCTTTTGATTGGTTTGTAGGTACAGAGTTGCATATGTTTGTCATAATTTAATAACACTGTCTATTAATATAAGCATCTTTCATTTTATATTGTTAGGTAGTTAGAACATGAAAAAGGAGTCCAGAATGGCGGTGGCTAAAACACAAGGAAGGCAAAAGCCCACAGAGATAGAACAAAGGAAGGTCTGAGGGCCGAAGTGAGGACCTCAGGTAAAACAAACTGCACTCCTGGCTAGCCCAATTTACATAGGGCAGGCCCAGGGGGAGGAGAAAAAGCTTATAAAAAGAGGAGCCAAAACTGGGCTGGGGCCTCTCTTCTTTTCGTGTCTTTTGGGTTGGCATTCCCTCATGCCTCAAGAATGTATTTTCCTTTACTTTCTAAATAAAACTGAGCTGTAACACGGAGCTGTAACACTGGTCCATCCGAGAGCTCTAACCCTGGTCCGTCCTAGGGCTGTAACAATGGTCTGTCTGTCGCTTTAAATCTTTGTGACAAGATAGAACCAAGAAAATTACAAACTCCTCTGACAATATGAATTACAAAGACTTGATTAAGAAACCGAATGGCAACCCCAAATTTGAAGAAGAAATGGGGCAAATGTACTCCCACACGTTGCTTGTGTGAGTATAAAATTGTTAATAAAATTTGGGGAAAAAAGTTTTGCTCTTTCTAATTAAACGTTATACTTAAGGCTATTCCATCACCCAGAAACCTCACTTTTAAGTATGTACTTAAAAGAAATGAGTGCACAAATCCACATATATGTTCACAAGAACTTTCTTCATAAAAATAATTAGAAACAAACTAAATATGGAAAGAGTAAGGAAAACAAATACAGTATCTTCATACCATAAAATATTACCAACAACAAAATATCATTCTTCCAAATATCTTACTATGGCACAAAATGAATTATGTGCAAATGTGGATAAATGTCTAAACATTAAATTGAGAAAAAAATACAAATTATACATTCCTATTCTACAGTTTTGAGGCTTGCCAGGTGGTGCTAGTGCTAAAGAACCAGACTGCCAATGCGGGAGACATTAAGAGTCCTAGTTCAACCCCTGGGTCCAGAAGATCCCCTGGAGGAGGGCAAAGCAACTCACTCCAGTATTCTTGCCTGGAGAATCCCATGGTCAGAGGAGCCTGGCAGGATGCCATCCACGGGGTCGCACAAGAGGTGGAGCCCACTGAAGCAATTTAGCATGAATGCATCCTACAGCTTGGATCATTGTTATTCATGTATAAAATTCATTGAACTGTGCCCTTTTATGCATTTTAAGCTTGGCAAGTAACACCTCAAAAATAAAAATAACATTTTTATAGTATTTTGACATTTTGGAAAATGTTTGTAAAATGCTTTCAGGGAAGCATGCTCACTGCTCCTTTGTGAGCAGAGTGTATTGCTGTTCTTCCTTATGCAGCAGTGGAGGTAATAAAGTTTTATGTGTTTCTTGCATGATTTTTCTGGGATGTCAAGTGTTTATTGCTAATGGAATTTTTCTTTGTACCAAATCTATGTTTGGATTATAACTAAAATAGGTTTTTAAAGTCATTGATTTCAAGAAATTTGCCATGAATTATTTTTGTTTGGCATATTTGCCTGGGGACAATCAGACTCTAATCTGACAGACTTTATCTTTGGGACTTTCTGTCATGCATTTGCAAAAAAAAAAAAAAAAAAATTAAAAGTGTATAGTAAGACTTCTCAACCAGATAGAGCAACTATTGCCAGGGGCGAGTCATACCTAGTCTATCAGTAACTGAAAAAGAACATGGAGCAACAGACTTTATTTTCTTGGGCTGCAGCCATGAAACTAAAAGACACTTGCTCCTTGGAAGAAAAGCTGTGACCAACCTAGACAGCATTTTAAAAAGCAGAGACGTTATTTTGCCAACAAAGGCCGGTCTAGTCAAGTATGGATGTGAGAGTTGGACTATAAAGAAAGCTGAGCACTGAAGAATTGATGCTTCTGAACTGTGGTGTTAGAAAAGACTCTTTTTTTTAATATATTTTAGTGAAAAAATTATTTTTTTATTTTTTAAAATTTTATTTTATTATTTAACTTTACAATATTGTATTGGTTTTGCCATATATCAACATGAATCTGCCACAGGTATATATGTGTTCCCCATCCTGAACCCTCCTCCCTCCTCCTTCCCCGTACTATCCCTCTGGGTCATCCCAGTGCACCAGCCCCAAGCATCCAGTATCGTGCATCGAACCTGGACTGGCGACTCGTTTCGTGTATGATATTATACATGTTTCAATGTCATTATCCTAAATCATCCCACCCTCTCTCAGAAAAGACTCTTAAGAGTCCCTTGGAGAGCAAGGAAATCAAACCAGTCAATCCTAAAGGAATTTAGTCCTGAATATTCATTAGAAGGACTGATGCTGACACTGAAACTCCAATTCTATGGCCATCTGATGTGAAGAACTGACATTGGAGAAGACCCTGATGCTGGGAAAGATTGAAGGCAGGAGAAGAAGGGGACTACAGAGGATGAGATGGTTGGATTGCATCACCGAATCAATGGACATGAGTTTGAGCAAGCTCCAGTAGTTGATAATGGACAGGGAAGCCTGGCATGCTGCAGTCCATGGGGTCACAAAGAGTCAGACATGACTGAGCAACTGAACTGAACTAAACGGAACTCCCCATCATTTGGGGCTTCCTGGGTGGTGCTAGTGGTAAATAACCCGCCTGTCAATGCAGCACATATTAGAGATGCAGGTTAGATCTCTTGGTTGGGAAGATCCCCCACATAGCCACTCATTCCAATATTTTTGCCTGGAGGATCCGGTGGAGAGAGAAGCCTGGCAGGCTTAGGTCCATAGGGTTGCAAAGAGTGGGGCAGCACTAAAGTGACTCAATTCACAAGCGCTCCCATCCTTGAAGCATCTGTTGTAGTCCCAGCTCTCTCCCTCTCCCCTATTTCTTTAAGCCAATATGATTGTGCATATTCTATCATAATTTTATCCGCTGCATGTGGAGTGAATCGCAGTGTCCCTTCAGGCAAAAGCTGCTAAAGACAAGATAGCTGCCTTTTGCTGTTCTGTTCTTGCAAATCCCCACTTCTTTCTAGAATGTGCCTGCTTTTATTCACATTACTGTAACTTCAGATTGTTGTTTTTCCTGTAAAATGTATAATAGTTATTTCTTTACAGTATTATTTCTTACAATTTTCAAAAGTCAATATTTTACATTTCTCTCTCTCTCTCTCTATATATATATATATATATATAAATATATATTTATATACACACACACACACATGTATATGTGACTATGACCCATGGATTTTTAGAGATAATAATTATAAAAATCTATGAATAATAACCAGAGAAGGCAATGACACCCCACTCCAGTACTCTTACCTGGAAAATCCCATGGACGGAGCAGCCTGGTAGGCTGCAGTCCATGGGGTCTCGAAGAGTCGGACACGATTGAGCGACTTCACTTTCACCTTTCACTTTCATGCACTGGAGAAGGAAATGGCAACCCACTCCAGTGTTCTTGCCTGGAGAATCCCAGGGATGGCGGAGTCTGGTGGGCTGCCGTCTATGGGGTTGCACAGAGTCGGACACAACTGAAAGAACTTAGTAGTAGTAGTAGTATGAATAATAACATAATTGAAAGCATTCTGTATTTTTTAAATTTAAAAATCTATACTATCTGCTTATTACTTTATAAATGAATATATTTTTAGTTTTCTAGGTGTTTATGCTTAAAATATCTTCTTTTAGTCTTATTACATTTTTAAATAACTGTAGGATATATGTTTCATGGTGCACAATAATTATATTAAGTACATACAAAAATTCAAAAAAATTTTAAGTGTAAAACATATAAAATTTAGATTTCAAATTACAAATTATAAAAATTCATTTTAAAGCTTGATAGAATATAACAAAATGAATTTAACACCTCTATCTTATTTCACATATCATTTTTTTAGTCTCCAATTTCACATCAAGTTCTTTGTAAAATTATACTGAACGAATTTCTTCTTGCCAAAGACATTGTTTGCCAAGTGCTAGATTAAGTCATATTTACTGTTTTGAATAATTCCTGAAAAGGAGGAATTGAATCGGAATGTTGGCTCAAACTTAATTCCATCAGAGTGAAAACTTGGCACTGTAATAAAAACTTAATTTGTTCAATTGTAATTTATCTCTGTCATAAAACGGCACAAAATATTATCCCAGTGCTGCATTTACTAAATGTAAGGCAGTTCTATCCAGATAATTAAGTTGTTGTATGTAATGTCACTAACAAATAAAGAAGCCAAAAAGCAAACTAAATATGCATATGTGGTGTCATTTTGTTTTTAATTTTCAAGGATGAGTAAAGCCTAGATACACTTGTCAGAGGCGTGTTACTACCTGGTTATCAGAAGATTCATTCCTAAACAATCTCCTGACAAACTGACTGGCACAAAATCTGATGAAATGTTTACAAACCTTGCTGATATAAGTTCTATTACCAATCATATGTATTTTATTACATTAACATAATATGTGTAATATCAAGAACTTTCTATTGAGTATTATAATGTCAAATTATATGCTTATTATATATTGATGATATACAATATTTAATATTTGATTTCCTTTATCATTATTTTGTGTATTTAATCAATTTTTTTTGGAAAATTTGAAAATAAAACTAGTTTACAGTACTTTTGTATTCTTCCCATTATAAATTTGCTGTGAATATTTCCCTTGTATCTTTTGTCTAGGATATTTTCTTCCACTGAGACAAGCTGATAAGAAAGCCTGAGTGCTCACCTATTTGGTGTCAACTGGAGTTTAAAATCCCACAAGCCCCTGCCCACATATTGGGGATACTCACCCTGACCTCAGCCCCTAACCCATGTCAATTTCTTTTCCTTGTTCTCTCAAGACATATTGCACTTGCTTGAGGCGCTGTCATACTCTTCCAAGAGACATCAATTATGTAATTAACAAGCATCTACATACATCTAAGGGTGTGTGGCCTTCAGTCTCAAAATCAATGCCAAATTTTGCATGGAGTCCATCTGGCTTTCCAAGTTGTATGTAACAGCATATCCCATGTCATGCCAGCAACACATTGTGCTACAGCCCCTTCTCTGCAGAGTGGCTATTTTTCCATCCCTTGATAGCATTTACACATTTTCAACATAGATCTACCAGTCCTCCCTTTTTCCTTAATGTGTCATTATTATATTTCCTTCAATATTATTGCTAAGCCCTTCAAGGTTCTCTTTTGACACTTCTTTCTTGATCTTTGTCTTTTTATTACCACACTATTTGTTCTGCTTCAAGAAACAGCTTTCTCCATCTTCAAACACTTTTCCCAGTTAACTATGCACACTCTTTTTATGAGGGTGACTTTCCAGTATCTTAACATGTAATGAGTAAAAGCACCTAATGTTTGAAATATGTGGACTCAAAATGACATCTCAAAGGTAAATACCTTTGCAGATTAACTCTACTTATTTTAAGGTGACCACTTCTTGAACATGGAGAACTAACAGCACAGTCAAGAGAGTGCTAATTTCCCTACAAAACCCTGCTCAACAGATTTCCGGCTTCATTTATGTTTTTAGCTGTGATGTCAGAGAATTTTCCCCATGCAAAGGATTTACCCTATTACACTGGAGATTTTCCTTCACTTTGTTCGCCTTTTGCTGGTACATTAAGCTTGTTTTCTAAGGATACTATTTGTGAAGCAAGTTAGCAAGTTTTTGACACTGACCAAACCCTAAACTCTTAAGCATCTGTACGATTGTTTAAATCACCTTCAGATATACCTTTGAGTTCAACTCCACCTGAACATCCATATGAATACACATTTACACAAAACATGCCGGAGTGTAGACCTAAACCCCCTGCAGGATAACAGCCTCTAGTCAAGCTGCCCTGGAACATGTGACATCACAGAAGCACCTGCACATCCCTGGTGCAGACTCCACTAACAGCAGTCTGAGCCAACATCTCAGGTCTATGGAGCTTTCTTACAAAGACTCTGCTCTGGAACACAGGACTGCTTTGCTCAGGCAGAGACCCTCGGGTCTAGGTTCCTTTTTTCATGTTTCATTTGCACCTGCTCCATATTTGGAGACCTGAAGTGGGAAATAAAGAACTACTTCTTGGCATATCCCCAGTGAAACTTCCTAATTCTTGGAAGTGAAACTTCTTCATATGTGGAGATGGACTCCTTTCTAGCTAGGATTCCAAAACAGATGAGTGAAGATAGCAGGCACCAGTTAGAAACCTGAAAATTTAAAAACCTAGTGAAACATGCTGAGATATCCAATCCCTACCTTGACTCAGGAATGAGGATAAGAGTTCCTTGAACAACCTCTAATTGTCCAGAATGCTCCAGAATTGGACAGAGCATAGAGGCTCAGCTTAAAAAGCCTGAGGTCTACCTTCAAGACAAATACCCCATCACACATAACCAGCCACTTCAGAAAAAGGGTTTTTGGTATGCTTTTAACAAATCTATTTTTATGGTTTTCTCCTCTTTCTTGAAATGTTCTGGCATACACAAATGTTTGGGCAGATCTGTCAAGATTTAGTTATCTCAGTTCAGTTCAGTCACTCAGTCATGTCCGACTCTCTGCGACTCCATGAACTGCAGCATGCCAGGCCTCCCTGTCCATCACCAACTCCCGGAGTCTACCCAAACCCATGTCCATCGAGTCAGTGATGCCATACAACCATCTCATCCTCTGTTGTCCCCATCTCCTCCTGCCCTCAATCTTTTCCAACATCAGGGTCTTTTCAAATTGGTCAGCTCTTCGCATCAGGTGCCCAAAGTACTGAAGTTTCAGCTTCAACATCAGTCCTTCCAATGAACACCCAGGACTGATCTCCTTTAGGATGGACTGGTTGGATATCCTTGCAGTCCAAGGGACTATCAAGAGTCTTCTCCAACACTACATTTCAAAAGCATCCATTATACGGCGCTCAACTTTCTTTTATAGTCCAACTCTCACATCCATACATGACCACTCGAAAAACCATAACCTTGACTAGACGCACCTTTGTTGGCAAAGTAATGTCTCTGCTTTTTAATATGCTGTCTAGGCTGTCTGCTACTCAGTTAATGCTAAGAGCCTAGCAAAAGCAAGGAAAGCATAAAAAGAATTTCATAACAAATTGTGTGTTTTCCTCCTGCATGTCTGCTTTTTGTTCTTTCAGATTGTATATTCACTCTTGGCTCTTTTGATTGTACTATGAATTTCTCCAGCCTGGGAAAGGACAAAGAAAATCCTTGGTGTATTTTGTTCTGATACATCTGCTTTTTAGGGGGGGGAGGAGAAAAAATAAGGAAACCAAATACTATTCCTCTGCAAATTACATAATTTTTTTCACCTGGATTATTTAACTGCACTAAAACAAGGCATCTAAAATGACGCAGCTGTGAATACAACAAGAGGTGGATAACACAAATATATCCAAGAAAAAAAAATGTCAATAATCTTTACTTACCCAGTCTCTTCTTCAAAGCCTATTTAGTGTGTACCATTTCAGAAGCTTACATGAGAAATCAATCATAGTCAAAAGAAATTGCATTGTTACAGGAAGCTTTAGTCAGATATATAGAAATAGATTTCAAAGAAAAATGATGTATTAAAAGACTCTGTGAAGAAAGCTGAGCACCAAAGAATTGATGCTTTTGAACTGTGGTGTTGGAGAAGACACTTGAGAGTCCCTTGGACTGCAAGGAGATCCAGCCAATCCATCCTAAAGGAGATCAGTCCTGGGTTTTCATTGGAAGGACTGATGCTGAGGCTGAAACTCTGATACTTTGGCCACCTCATGCAAAGAGTTGACTCACTGGAAAAGACCCTGATGCCAGGAAGAATTGGGGGCAGGAGGAGAAGGGGACTGCAAAGGTTGAGATGGCTGGATGGCATCACCGACTCGATGCACAAGAGTTTGGGTGAACTCCGGGAGTTGGTGATGGACAGGGAGGCCTGGTGTGCTGCAATTTACGGGGTCGCAAAGACTCCGACACGACGGAGCAACTGAACTGAACTGACTTGAATGGAAAGGTATAAATGGCAGAAGAATTGGAACTCTGCTAAAATGCAATAGAAATATTTTTAATGGAATAGCTCATGTGCTAGTAAATAAAACTGACTGTTGCTGTTGTTCAATATCTCAGTCATGTCCAACTCTTTGCTAACCCATGGATTGCAGCACGCCAGGCTTCCCTGTCCTTCACCATCTCATGGAGCTTGCTCAAACTCATGTCCATTGAGTTGGTGATACCATCCAACCATCTTGTCCTCTGTTTTCCCCTTTCTTCTCCTGCCTTCAATCTTTCCCAGCATCAGGGTCTTTTCTAATGAGTTGGCTCTCTACATCAGGTTGCCTAAGTATTGGAGCTTCAGCTTCAGGATCAGTCCTTCCAATGAATAGGATTGACTGGTTTGATCTCCTTACAGGCCAAGGGACTCTCAAGAGTTTTCTCCAACACTACAATTCAAAAATTGACTGCAAGTGTGATAGGAAGCTCAGACAGTAAAGAATCTGCCTACAGTGCAAGAGACCTGGGTTCAATTCCTGGGTCAGGAAGATCCCCTGGAGAAGGGAATGGCAACCCACTCCAGTATTCCTGCCTGCAGAATCCCATGGACAGAGGATCCTGGCAGGCTACTGTCCATGGGGTTACAAAGAGTCAGACATGACTGAGCAACTAACACTTTCTATTGTGATAATTTTCCTAACTGAAAATGAATATGCCTTTTTTGTTTGTTTGTTTGTTTGTTTAATATAAATTCATTTATTTTAATTGGAGGCTAATTACTTTACCGGAGAAGGCGATGGCACCCCACTCCAGTACTCTTGCCTGGAAAATCCCATGAATGGAGGAGCCTGGTAGGCTGCAGTCCATGGGGTGGCTAAGAGTCAGATAGGACTAAGCAACTTCACTTTCACCTTTCACTTTCATGCATTGGAGAAGGAAATGGCAACCCACCCCAGTATTCTTGCCTGGAGAATCCCAGGGACAGGGGAGCCTGGTGGGGTGCCATCTATGGGATTGCACAGAGTTGGACATGACTGAAGTGACTTAGCAGCAGCAGCAGCAATTACTTTACAATATTGTATTGGTTTTGCCATTGAATATGCCCCGGTTTTTTAAATGAAAAGAAAGGAAATTTAGTCCACCCAGAAACAATTTATAATACATGAAAGTTTTCCTATCTTTTTGTAAACATGGCTGAAATTACCCTTTGCATTGGCTAAAGCAAGGGAAAAAGGTTTCTTGACTTCCTACTAAGTACATAAGCCTATTATTACACAGTTTCAGAGAACCATTTCTTATCTAAGACTTGACATTTTTGAAATATATCAGGTTGGCCAAAATGTTCATTCAGATTTTTCCATGTGATCTTATGGAAAAGTCTGAACAAACATTCTGGCCAACCCAATAGCAATAAATATTTCATTGTTATAAAATTACTAAGATATGTTCTATACATCTTGTCTCTTTTGATTATAGCAAAACCATTACAATATCGTTAAGTAATTAGCCTCCAATTAAAATAAATAAATTTATATTAAAAAAAGACATACTCTAAAAAATTGCAAATCATTTTGCATTGGTACTGAATTTCAGTATACTAATCAATAAGGCATAAAACACTAATAATATTGTACGAAATACAAGGAATCAGTCTTAATATTCAATGGACAGCATTATGATATTTCAATAGCAAATATAATATTTGACTAAATGTATTCTTACAATAGTTTCACCCCTTATATAACACATTGAATAATAACATTTGAAAGAACCTTGCCATATCTTAAAACTTCTCACCCATTGTAGATCTGGTTCACTGATTGATTTCTGAACATTTTCTGAAACGTTTCCCTATCCCACTTTAATACACCTAAAGTATATTAACCTGGTAGCAGTAAAGTTGTCAGAAACAAAATTTTGATCTCAGGCAAATCTAACATGTTAAACACTGCACTATGAAGCTTTCTAACACTGAAACAGAAGAAAACCTAACTTCCCAAAAGTAGTATTTTAAAATAGCATTCAAATTGTTATATACCCATAAAATGCACCTATTAAAATTAGCAAAGTGTCTATGTATTTACCAGATTGCAATAGGTATATGGTAAATCAAAGTCTTCCCCAGGGGCTCAGTGGTAAAGAATCTGCCTGCCAGTACAGGAGACACAGTTCAATCCCTGGTTTGGGAAGATTCCTTGGAAGAGGAAATGGCAACCCACTCTCATTTTTAGATCCGCTCAGGCCTTGGTCACTGAGATGTAAGCAACGATGTAAAACACTCTTTCCCCCTTTTGCTTTATTTCTTCTGTATGCTGCCAGACCTTATTTATGGTAACTGGTCCTGAAGCACCTACTGGGGCCATGAGTTGACCTTGAAAATGCAAACCATTTGTAATGTGGACATTTGAGTAACAGGGTAGTGAGAACCAGAGTCTCTGAGGACTTCTTGGACAAGAGATCCTATAATAAGGTCTGTACTGACAGACTCAAAACTTTCGTGAAGAAGAAAAATAATAAGCTGCTACATTTTGAAGCCACTGTTTTTTTATCGTGTGGACGTTCTCTGTTACTATCTGATGAGCTCAATTCTTAATGGCAAATGTTACTATAAAAACAAGGAAGTTTAACATGTTGAAAACATTTAAAAGCATAAAACATATGGAGACAATCCAAAGGAGTCACTTTAAGAACATTACCAACAGAGTATGTATCATCCTGGGATACACAGCATGGAAGCACGATTGAGAAAATGGTTGGCTAAATATGAAAATGGAGCTGTTTCTTTCCTGATTTTGAAAAGATATAATCATTGGGAGATTCTGTGACCACTATGACATTTTTTTAAATGGCATTTTTAAAGTAAACCCTTTATTTTGTATTGGAGTATAGCCAAGTGGACAGCAAAGGGATGCAGTCATACATAAACGTGCATCCGTTCTCCCCCAAACTCCCTCCCATCCAGGCTGCCACATAACATGGGGCAAAGGCCCACTGTATAGCACCATGCCTTTTCATTTTAATTTTATTTAGTGTTTGTAGTTCAGTTGGAAATAAGTAACTGGAGAGCTGTTCAGAAGGGCTCCTATCAACTGTTAAGGGAAAATGCACTTCTCTGAGGAAAGATTCAAATGAATATACTAATTTCATCATATCACATAATGGTGTGATACAATGTAAATACAGTCTTAAATTTGTAAATTGCTCAGTCACCTCCAACTCTTTGCTCTATGCCATGGACTGTAGCCCACATTGATTCCTCTGTCCCTGGGATTTTCGGGTAAGAATTCTATAAGTAGATTACATTTCCTCCTCCAGAAAAACTTCCTGACCCAGAGTTTGAACCCGCATCTCCTGTGTCTGCTGTATTACAGGCATATTATTGACCTCTGAACCCCTGGGGAAGTCCTAAATTTGTATAGCATAATTGTAATAGTTGTAGAAGTAAACCCTAGAAAAACTGAAAACAGAAATCAAAACTTCAATTGACAAAGTATGGTACAGTGAGGCACAAACAACTATTAAATTAGAAAATATAGCTTAAGCTTTGATATTTACAAAAATAAAAAGACTTGAATTGTTAAATCAGGCCCAAATCAATTAGAAAATTTAACTCCAAATTGTTCTAAAATTCAAAAGATATATACAAACACCAGGCTCAAGAAAAATCTGATCTTAAGATCATCAGAGGCAGATCTCCAAAACTATGGATTTGTTCCCACATTAAGAGAATTTTTAGCTTCAGATTTCTCATGTAAGTTCCCGTCTGAGTAATACATTTAGGAGATAGGCTCACCCACAAAAAGGGAAATCTCTTTTAGAAATTTTATTTTCACCATTAAATAGAATAAAACCAGTCTACTCCCTAGTCAGTCATGCTCCATAATCCTTAATTCCCAGTTTTGTTTTCAATATGAAATGTAGGCAGGTCTGAAACATTCTCCATAATGACTCCCCAAGGTCTTTCTGTTTGTGAGTGAGTATGCTGACCTGAGAAAGAATATCATAGGTCACTGGGTCAAAGTGGCCCTTTCTTCCCAGAAGTCCTCAGTACAGAGAATGGGGGAAAAGTCCATAATTATTATGTCTCATTATTTTATTTATCATGTTAGAAAAAGGAAATCAGATGAACTCAACTATTTATAATGGCTAAATGGATTATGTTTTATGAAAATACAAATGATCAATGTTTACCACAGAAAGATCTTGTCAACATCATGAATAATTGTAGTTTGCAATTATAGGAATTTTTGTAAAATGCTGGAGTCCTGGAGAGGAATCTAATCAGCCTTACAAGCTCATCTACAAAGGACATATTAGGCTAATTTAGAATTTTCTCAACCTGTGTTTGGCAGAGCTCTTTATTTTCTTAGAAATATATCAGAGTTCCTCTCTTCCATCTCACTAACCGAATCAACTCTGAAGTGAACTGAAAGTATTAGTCAGTCGTGTCTGGCAACCCCATGGGCTATAACCCATCAGCCTCCTCTTTTCATGGGATTGTCCAGGCAAGAATACTGGAGTGAGTAGCCCTTTCCTTCTCCACAGGATCTTCCCAACAGAGGGATCAAACCTGGGTCTCCTGCATTGCAGGCAGATTCTTTATCATCTGAGCTCTACTTTGATAAATTTTATTTTGAAGGATTGATGCTGAAACTGAAGCTTCTGTACTTTGGCCACTTGATGCAAAGAGCCAGCTCATTGCAAAAGACCCTGATGCTGGGAAAGATTGAAGGCAAAAGAAGAGGGGGTGGCAGAGGATGAAACAGTTACATAACATCACCAACTCAATGGACGTGAGCAGGGAGCTAGTGGAGGACAGGGAAACCTGGTGCACTGTAGTCCGTGGGGTCACAAAGAGTCGGACATGATTTAGTGACTAAACTACAACAACAGGAAAATTATATAGAAGACAAAATTATTCCAAAGCAAAGTAGAAAAGGAAAACAAAAATATTAAATAGAAAATTAAACCCCTGTTACTTTCACTCAAAATGTGTTTGTTTTTTCTGTATCAGGTCTGAGGAGTACAGCTCCAGGCTTAAAACATATGAGTGTTTTGTGTGTGTGTGTGTGTGTGTGTGTGTGTTTAGCCTGAAAACAGGCAATTAAGTAGGCTTTCACTGACAGGCCTCAGCAGGGCTACTGCCTTCCCACATCAAATTTGCAGCACAGCAAGTGCATCACAGTCTTTGAAGGGAGTTTTAGTTAAAACTCAGCTCCTCAGGCCAATTATGCTCTCCACATACTCTCATTTCTATCTCTGGGACCTTCATTTCTAAGTCTTTTTATATGAGGTATTGGGCAGAAGTCCTCTTCAGGGACTTCTGTTGTGACCTCTTTATGGGAAAAAGAGAAGAAATCCTGAAGACAATTTTGCCTCTAACTCAACAACCTTCCCTGTAGGCCCCCAGACCATACAACAGCCTGAACATTTTGCATAGGGGTTTCTCAACAGTGGGGTGATCACTACATCTGCACTAACAGAAGCTTCTATTCACCAATTCATGCATTTTCCTTGTAAGAAAATAGAGCAGGCGAGTCTATTCTTTATCTGGTTTTAGCTCCTGCTTATATGATTAGAGTAAGTGATTAAAAGTGTGATGTTTCACTTTTGGGTTGCTGCCTTTTGTTGAAGTATAGTATATTTATAATGTTGTGTTTTTTTTTCAGGTACACAGCAAAATAACACATTAGGAGTTTGGGATTAACATATACACACTGTACTGTGCTGTGCTGTGCTTAGTTGCTCAGTCATGTCTGACTCTTTGCAATCCCATAGACTGTAGCTTGCCAGGTATCTCTGTCCATGGAGTTTTCCATGCAATAATACTGGAGTACGTTGACATTCATTTCTCCAAGCGATCTTCCCCAAAAATGATCGAATCCAGGTATCCCACACAGCACATTGCAGGCTGGTTCTTTACCATCTGGGCCACGAGGGAAGCCCAAGAATACTGCAGTGGATAGCCTATTCCTTCTCCAAGGGAACTTCTTCCCTACCCAGGAATTGAACCTGGGTCTCCTGCATTACAGATTCTTTGCCAGCTGAGCTACCAGGGGAGCCCACATTTACAGACTTTGTTATTGTTCAGTTGCTCAGTCATATTCAAATCTTTGTGACAGCATGACCTGCAACATGGCAGGCATCCTTGTCATTCACAATCTCCCAGAGCTTGCTCAACTTCTGTCCATTGAGTTGGTGATGACATCCAACCATCTTGTCCTCTGTCATCCCCTTCTTCTCCTGCCTTCAGTCTTTTGCAGCATCTGTTTCTTTTCTAGTGAATCGACTCTGTGCATCAAGTGGCCAATGCATTATAGCTTCAGCATCAGTCCTTCTAAAGAACATTCAGGAGTGATTTCCTTCAGGATTGACTGATTTGATCTCCTTGCAGTCCAAGGGGCTCTCAACAGTCTTCTTCAACACCACAGTTCAAAAACATCAATTCTTCAGTGCACAGCCTTTGTTACGGTCCAATTCTCATATCCATACATGACTACCGGAGAAACCATAGTTTTGGACCTTGGACGGCAAAGTAATGTTTCTGCTTTTGAATATGCTGTCTAGGTTGGTCAAGGCTTTTCTTCCAAGGAGCAAGCATTTTTTTTTTCTTTTAATTTAATGGCTGCAGCCACCATCTGCAGTGATTTTGGAGTCCAAGAAAAGAAAGTTTGCCACTGTTTCCAATGTTTCCCCATCTATTTGCCATGGAATGATGGGACTGGATGCCTCGATCTTCATTTTATAAGCATTGAGTTTTAAGCCAGGTTTTTCACTCTCCTCTTTCATCTTCATCAAGAAGCTTTTTAGTTCTTTGTTTTGTGCCATAAGGGTGGTGCCATCTGCATATCTGAGGTTATTGATATTTCTTCCCACAGTCTTGATTCCAGCTCATGCTTCATCCAGCCTTGTATTTCACATGATGTCCTGTGCATATAAGTTAAATAAGCAGGGTGACAATATACAGCCTTGACTACTCCTTTTCCAATTTGGAATCAGCCCATCATTCCATGTCCAGTTCTAACTGTTGCTTCTTGACCTGCATGCAGATTTCTCAGGAGACAGGTAAGGCGGTCTGGTATTCCAATCACTTTAAGAATTTTCCAGTTTGTTGTGATCCACACAATCAAAGACTTTGGTGTAGTCAATGAAGCAGAAATAAATGTTTTTCTGGAATTCTCTTGCTTTTTCTATGATCCAATGTATATTGGCAATGTGATCTCTGGTTCCTCTGCCTTTCCAGCTGGAAGCTAAATCCAGCTTGAACATCTGCAAGTTCTTGGTTCACATACTGTTGAAGCCTGGCTTAGAGAATTTTGAGCATTAATTTGTTTGTATACGAAATGAGTGCAATTGTGCAGTAGTTTAAAAATTGTTTGGCATTGCCCTTCATTGGGATTGGATGAAAACTAAACTTTTCCAGTTCTTTGGTCACAGATGAATTTTCCAAATTTGCTGACATATTGAGTGCAGCACTTTCACAACATCATCTTTTAGGATTTGAAATAGCTTAGTTGGGGTTCCATTACTTCCACTTACTTTGTTTGTAGTGATGCTTCCTAAGGCACTCTGACTTTGTACTCTAGGAAGTCTGGCTCTAGGTGAGTGATCATACCATCGTGGTTATCTGGGTCATGAAGATATTTTTTTGTATAGTTCTTCTGTGTATTCTTGCCACCTCTTCTTAATAGCTTCTGCTAGGTCTATATTGTTTCTGTCCTTTATTGTTCCCCTCTTTACATTAAATACTCCCTTAGTATCTCTAATTTTATCGAAGAGATCTCTAGTCTTTCTCATTCTATTGTTGTCCTCTATTTCTTTACATTGATCACTTAGGAAGGCTTTCTTCTCTCTCCTTGATATTCTTTGGAATAGCATTCAAATGGGTATATGTTTCCTTTTCTCCTTTGCCTCTTGCTTCTCTTTGTTTTTTGGCTATTTGTAAGGCCTCCTCATAAAACCATTTTGCTTTTTTGCATTAGTTTTTCATGCGGATGGTTTGATCACTGCCTCCTGTACAATGTTAAAAACCTCCATGGTTCTTCAGGCACTCTTTCTATCAGATCTAATTCCTTGAATCTATGAGTACATATGCATTCAGTTCAATTAGTCAGTTCAGTCGCTCAGTCATGTCTGACTCTTTGTGACTCCATGAATCACAGCATGCCAGGCCTCCCTGTCCATCACCAACTCCTGGAGTTCACTCAAACTCATGTCCATCTAGTCGGTGATGCCATCCAGCCATCTCATCCTCTGTAGTCCCCTTCTCCTCCTGCCCCCAATCCTTCCCAGCATCAGGGTCTTTTCCAATGAGTCAACTTTTTGCATCAGGTGGCCAAAGTATTGGAGTTTCAGCTTCAGCATCAGTCCTTCCAATGAACACCCAGGACTGATCTCCTTTATGATGGACTGCTTGGATCTCCTTGCAGTCCAAGGGACTCTCAAGAGCCTTCTCCAGCACCACAGTTCAAAAGCATCAATTTTTTGGCACTCAGCTTTCTTCACAGTCCAACTCTCACATCCATACATGACCACTGGAAAAACCATAGCCTTGACCAGACGGACCTTTGTTGGCAAAGTAATATGTCTGTTTTTGAATATGATATCTAGATTGGTCATAACTTTTCTTCCAAGGAGTAAGTGTCTTTTAATTTCATGGCTGCAATCACCATCTGCAGTGATTTTGGAGCCCCAAAAAATAAAGTCTGACACTGTTTCCACTGTTTCCCCATCTATTTCCTATGCACCACTGTATATAAAATAAATTAACAAAAAGATTTGGTTCTTCAGACACATTAGGAGCTTGAGTTTAGCAGATACAAACCATTATGTATAAAATAGAAAGTCAGTAAGATCCTACTTGTATTATACTCAGTATTTTGTAATGACCGATAAGGGAAAATGATTTGGCTTGTTGCTTTAATCATCTACTCCAATAACTGATGGTTCAGGTCTCTATTCCAGCTCAGTTGAACTCCTGACAGGTTTGTAGGATGAGGAACTACGATTTAGCTGGTTTGAGTCTGCCTGGGCTACAGCTTAATTATACACATTTTACTTATTGTTTGTTTTGAATAACTTAAAGGTCATGTTTTTGATGTCACCCTTTTTTCCTTTGAAGAAGGCAATGGCACCCCACTCCAGTACTCTTGCCTGGAAAATCCCATGGATGGAGGAGCCTGGTAGGCTGCAGTCCATGGGGTCACTAAGAGTCAGACACGACTGAGCAACTTCACTTTCACTTTTCACTTTCATGCATTGGAGAAGGAAATGGCAACACACTCCGGTGTTCTTGCCTGGAGAATCCCAGGGACAGGGGAGCTTGGTGGGCTTCCGTCTATGGGGTCGCACAGAGTCGGACACGACTGAAGCGACTTAGCAGTAGCAGTAGCAGCAATTTTTTCCTTTATTGGTACTTTGTCTCTTACACATCAGAAGATTATAGAAGATTTAACTCTACTCTTCCAGTCTCTTCCGTCCTTTTCCAGCTTGATATACTCTTCCATCATCTGTAAGTGCTCCATGATGAAAACTGACCATGGATCCTTTATAGATTGGTAATGGTTTTGCTGGCCTAATGGACCATCAAAAGCTTCTTTTCCTCCTCTGGAAAACCTAGTAGAATAGTCAACCTTTGACATGCATGAACTGTCTAGTCAAAAAAAAAAAAAAAGCTGTCTAGTCAAAAGAAAAAAAAAAAAAAGCCCATCTAGTCAAAGCTATGGTTTTTCCAGTAGTCATATATCAATGTGAGAATTGAACTATAAAGAAAGCTGAGCACCAAAGAATTGATGCTTTTGAACTGTGGTGTTAGAGAAAATTCTTTAGAGTCCCTTGGACTGCAAGGAGATCCATCCAGTGAATCCTGAAGGAAATCAGTCTTGAATATTCATTGGAAGGTCTTATGCTGAGGCTGAAACTTCAATACTTTGGCCACCTGTTGTCAAGAACTGACCCATTAGAAAAGACCCTGTTGATGGGAAAGATTGAAGACAGAAGGGGTCAACAGAGGAAGAGATGGTTGGACGGCATCGCCAACTTGATAGACATGAGTTTGCGTAAGCTCTGGGAGTTGGTGATGGACAGGGAGGCCTGGCATGCTGCAGCCCATGGGGTCACAAAGAGTCAGACATGACTGAGTGACTGAATTGAACTGAACTGCCATGCACAAGCCTCAGAATAAGCTCATATCCTTCAAATGTGCCCAGGGTTGAAAATGTTCAGTGATCTCAGTTCCACTAGGAACAATCCTTTCTCAACTGAAATTTTAGCTCATCTAGTTCTTTATTTCCCCACAGTTCACCATGTCCTTAAAACACAATACAAATATATTTCTGTCTTAATTAGGTTTTTCAAGTTCCTTACATAGAATTGAGGCCTTTCTTCTTCTTCAAAACATGACAAATTCTTCACAAGTAAGCTTTTATGTATCATTTTCTGTGAATTATTTGCAGGTTTTTCTGGTACAGCTAATTACAGTATTTTTGGTGGTGGTGGTGGTGACATTTTTGCTTCATTATTATATTAAGAATGCATTTGGAATCATGAACTTAAAAAGTAAACCATGAATTTGTGTTAATTTGTAAAGGTAAACCATGAGCTCCTAGAGGGAAGGGATTGTGTCTTCTTCATCTTTAGAAACATGTCTATCCCTGTCAAGAATCTGTCCATTACTACTGTTCAACCAATGTTTATTAGATAAACTAAGTCACATGTGAATGCATAAATGAAGTCTCTGAGTGTACAATATTTTAATACCATTTTAGAGGTATTGACATGATCTTTCAGGATTAGATGAGGAGAGAGTTTAAGGAGAATTATGTTGTCTTAAAGGTGAGGTACAATCTTGCTCTTACTTCTGCAATAAAGTTAAAGATCTCTGTGGGTAGGGACTAGTCCTATTTTATTCCTTTCCTCAATTTTCCAAGCAACATTAAATCCATAAGTTGAATAATTTTTTATTAACAACATTGATTTAAACTGTACACATTCTTACCATGATAGCAGGAGAAAATTGGTATATACAGGCACAGCAATTTCTGATTATTCATTTTAGAATTATACCAAAAATCAGAATTTTCATCTAATAGTGGATAAAGAAATAGAGACTTAATTATCTTACTGCCAGGGGATCTTATAGAAGGTCAACAAATTGATCAGTATATTCCTCTTTCAATGATTCTCAGCATGTTGCCCTGAATCTCATTATGCTATCTTTTCATTCAACACACATTTTCATGCCTAAATTCAAATGCAGTGTGAGTGGTAAGCAAAAGGACTTTTCTTTGGGTGTATGTTTTCTCTCTCAGAAGCACACCAGAAGATTTTTCTTTATAGGAGACACAAGTGTATATAGGATATATATATAGTCAAACATATGTTTTTATGGCCATATCTAGTTTGCAAATCCAAACTGGAAAAGCAAGTATTGTCACCCAGAAATACATTTTGTTTTTGTTTTTTTCACAAGGAAGGATAGAAATGGCTGTTTGATAACTTAATAATATTGTCTGCATGAAGTACACAAGTGTGCTAACTTACTAAAGAATAGAAAATGTTGAGCATGGGTACTGAATACTCTCTATTTAGCAGCTTCTGTATGCAAACCCTGTAAATTGTTTTGCATATGTTATCTGATTTGGATTTCTGATCAGTCAAGATGTTGCTTATAAATGTATTGGCTGGTGCTGACATCCTTTGCTTTTCTTCCTTGCTTCTAGACATCTCTACAAATCTCATCTTTGTCAGTCTCTGGATGGAGTAAAACCGAAGTGGCTCCTTCACGATGTTCCCAGAAAGGCTAGGGGAGCTGGTTACTCACTCTGTTCTCCCATCCCTGGTAAAAGAAACTCTTTGTGAATGAAGAGTTGCTCCTGGTCACTGAGGACTGCTGGCTTGAAGGATGGAACTATACAGGCATTGTCCCTTCTTGCATGGTTATATTCAGGAATTTTTTGTTCTATCATGTTACTGGAGTTTCTTAACTGGACTATGGAGCTCTCCCAGAAAGTTTCTGTTTGTGGAAAGCTCTCTGTCAACCTACATCTGTGGATGGAGGCTGGGGTATTTTACTCTGCCCTCTTGGTGATATCGCTCTCTCCATTTATAAAAATAATTTGATGACAATTTAATTAAATATAATTGACTCATCAAATTATCTGTTAGCCTCCTTTTCTTGTTGTTTTTCAGCTGTGAAGTTGTGTTTGACTCTTTGCAACCCCATGGAATGCAGCATACTAGGCTTCCCTGTCCTTCATTATCTCCTGGAGTTTGCTCAAATTCATGTCCATTGAGTTGGTGATGCCATCTACCCATCTCCTCCATTGCTGCTCCCTGTTCCTTTTGCTTTCAATCTCCTTATCATTTTTTTTTTTTTGATCTACTGATCTGTTAGAATGATTCAATCTGCTTCTGCAAATAATATGAAAAGATTATCAGTATGAAGTGGATATGGCAGCTGGGACTGCTGTAACATCATTTTTAAATTGATGTCCTCAAGTACACCTTCTGGTTGGCTAACAATAAAATAAGCATTATTGCAAGAGGAACAAAAAGTATTTGTCTCCTGATAGCTGTAAATATATGCTTTTTCCTTCATAGGGACTCTGCTTCCAAGAAGTTGAATGTGTTCTATTTATATCTTTCTCCTGTCTTAGGAATGTGTGCCAGATTTTCTAATTTAGTAGTTGCAGGGCTCTACATAAAATGCAATATTTCACTCCAATAGGGAATAATTAGAGCAGAGTACATGAGTCTATGAGTCTGGCCAAGAGATATTTTTAAATGTTCTAGAGAATTTTAATAACTGGATGAAGAAAATCAGAAATTCTTAATAATATTCTGTATTTTGTTCTATTTCAAGAGAAGTAATACTGACCTGAAATTCAGAATTGTATTGTGCACTGTTTCAAAGGATTGTTCAGAGGTTATCAATATACATCTTATACATAAAAGTGTGAATTATTATTAAGATTTTAAAAGTTCATAGAATTCCAGAGTCTACCACCTAATCATATGAGTGATGTTTCTTTTGATATTTCTATAATACTATATAAAGTAAATATAAACAGGCAACAGTATCAACATTTTTTGAGGTTTATTTTTATTCAGGTAGCTTTGGTTGAACACGTTATATGTGTTTCCTGTACACGACATTGTGAGTCGACACATCACAGCACAGTAGTGCTAGCAGAGTGTGCGTGCTCAGATGTGTTCGACTCTTTGCAGCCCCGTGGACTGAGCCCACCTAGTTCCTCTGTCCATGGAATTCTCCAGGCAAGAATACTGGAGTGGGTTGCCATTTGCTTCTCCAGGGGATCTTCTCAACACAGGGATCAAATGTGCATCTCTTGTGTGGGCAGATCTATTCTTTACTACTGTGCCAGCAGGGAAGCCCCACACCACAGAATGCTCATCACCAAAAATCTAGTTTCCATTCGTCACCACACAGTTGACCTTTTTACCCCTTTTGCTCTCCTTTCAACCCCCTGGTAAGGACCAATCTGTTCTCTGTATCTATGTGTTTGCCTTATTTTATTTATTTATTTTTTTGTTTTCTTTATTCCACTCATAGAGTATTCGTCTTTCTCTGATGTATTTTAATCAGAATAATACCCTCAAGTCCAATCTATATTGCAAAGGGTAAGATTTAATGATTTCTTTAATTGCTGAGTAGATTCCATTGTATACAAATACTGTAGCTTTTTTATTAATGCATCTGTCCATGGGCACCTAGGTTGTTTTCATATCTTGGTTATTGCAAATAATCCTGGGATAAAAATGAAAGTGCGTATATCTTTTAGGATTAGAGATTTTGTATTTTTTGGTAAACATCCAAAAGTGGAGTTTTAGATTGTCATGACATATACACACTACTGGGAATGACTACCCAACTCCAGTATTCCTGCCTGGAGAATTCCATGGACTGAGGCGCCTGGCGGACTATAGTCCATGGGGTCATATAGAGTCAGAAAAAACTGAGTAACTACACTATGGTCTACTAATGTTGTACCTGAGTGTTTTTTTTTTAATTTAAATTTATTTATTTTAATTGAAGACTAATTACTTTACAATATTGTATTGGTTCTGCCACACATCAACATGAATCTGCCACGGGCATACACGTGTTCTCCATCCTGAAACCCCCTCCCACCTCCCTCCCCGTACCATCCCTCTGGGTCATCCCAGTGGACCAGCCCCAAGGATCCTGTATTGAACCTGGACTGACGATTTGTTTTTTATATGATACTATACATATTTCCATGACATTCCCCCAAACCATCCCACCCTCTCCCAGAGTCCAAAAGACTGTTCTATACATCTGTGTCTCTTTTGCTGTCTCGCATACAGGGTTATCGTTACCATCTTTTTAAATTCCATATATATGCATTAGTATACTGTATTGGTGTTTTTCTTTCTGGCTTACTTCACTCTATATAATAGGCTCCAGTTTCATCCACCTCATTAGAACTGATTCAAATGTATTCTTTTTAATGGCTGAGTAATACTCCATTGTGTATATGTACCACAGCTTTCTTATCCATTCATCTGCTGATGGACATCTAGGTTGCTTCCATGTCCTGGCTATTATAAACAGTGCTGCAATGAACATTGGGTACACGTGTCTCTTTCAATTCTGGTTTCCTCAGTGTGTATGCCCAGCAGTGGGATTGCTGGATCATAAGGCAGTGAGTGTTTTTAACATGTAAATAACAAAATGTACATACATACTAGTATTTATAAAATAGGGAAACATCAAGGACCTACCGCATAGCATAGAGAACTATATTTAATGTCTTGTAATTATAATGGAAAAGACTCTGAAAAGAACCTATATTTATATATAGATATGGATACAGATATATCTGAATTATTTTGTTACATTCTTAAAGTTAGCATGACATTGTAATAAACTATACTTCAGTTTAAATATTGTAGGTTTCTGGTAAACCAAAATAAGTGGAATAGTTGGATCATGTGGTAGTTTTATTCTTAAGTTTTGAGTGAATGTCCATAGCATTTTTCATAATGCACAAGAGTTCCCTTTTGTCCACATCCTTACTAACAACACTTGTCATTTCTTGTCTGTCTTTATGATGACAGTCATTTTGACAAGTGTCAGGTGGTATATCATTGTAGTTTTGATTTGCATTTTCCTAATAATTAGTGAGGTTGAACAGTCTTTCATGTGCCTATTGGCCATCTATATGTCTTTTTTGGAAAAAGAAAAATATCTCTTAAGATCCTCTGTCCATTTTTAAATTGGATTGTTGTTTATATGTTGTTGAGTTATATAAGTCTTATAAATTTTGGCTTAATTCCTTATCAGATATATGATTTACAAATGTCCTCCATCATTCAATAGGTTATCTTTCTTTAATTTACTGATGGTTCTTTTGCAGCAGAAGCTTTTTAGTTTGAGGTAGTAACATTTGTTTATTTTTGCTTTTATTTCCCTTTTCTGAGAAGACATCCAAAAAGGTATTACTAATACTGATGGTGAAATGTGTACTGCTTATGTTTTTTTCTAGGAAATCTTTAATGCAATTTGAGTTAATTTTTGCATATGGTACAAGTGGTCTAGTTTCATTCTTTTGTATGTAGCTGTCCACTTTCCACAACATCATTTATTTAAGAGACTTGCCTTTCTCTGTTGTGTGTTTTTGGCTACTTTGTCACATTTATTTTAATGATGAATAAACTGAAGCTTGTAAATGTTACTGTATTTATTTGCTGTTACATAACTTATTAAAAGTAAAGACAAGATTTGAATCCTAAGACATATTATGCTAAATAAAACACCTCTTTAGAGATAAAGGATATCTAAATTGCTGTTAATAATACTGCATTGTGCACTTTAAAATGCATTGTCTTCTTTTCCCAATAAAATTCATAAATAAGCTGGATGCCTTAAAATTTAAAAAGAAATGGAATCTGGCTATAGGACAGCTGAGATAATTTTTTAATCTGACACTGGGATATGACAGTGTACAAAAATGCACACCCCTCTCATTCAAAGATATGAAAAAATACTTGGCTTTAATGCTTAAAAATGTCCCTTCAATGGCATGAAACCAGTAAAGCAATCCTGAGTAATTGCTGCACTCCTGGGTGTAACTGCTTGCAGCTCAGGAGAACCAATTTAACCAAGTTTTTTTAATTTTTTTGAGGAGGGGTGGATTTAGGAGTAAACATGTCCATCAACAGTGTTTCATCACCAGTTTTCACTTGATCTGTCTAAGGATTTCTCATGCTAACAAAAGCTTTTATGATAAGTAACAGCTCTATGAAAAAGCTGGAGCATTTGTAAAATAGAATATAAGCAGCCTACCGGCCTGTTAATATGCCAACACAAATTTTATATATTTTATAAATTAGAATGCCACTTTAATTAGCCACACAATTATACACTCACAGAATAATTATGATTTCATGCAAAGAAACAAGGCAGTGATAAACTTAAATGCAAAGAGTTTTGAGAGAAACATTGGATATTCTCCTTTGTCTGCATATGTTAAAACTTGTACAATGAACACTACCTTATTTTTCAGGTTTTCCTATTCAAAATGATTGGGCTTCCCGGGTGGCATTAGTGGTTAAAGAATCTGCCTGCAATTCAGGAGACATAAGAGACTCAAGTTCTATCGCTGGGCAAGGAAGATTCCCTACAGGAGGGCATGGCAACCCACTCCAGCATTCTTGCTTGGAGAATCTCGTGGACAGAGGAGTCTGGCAGGCTCCAGTCTATAGGGTTGCAAAGAGTCAGACATGACTGAAGTGACTTAGCACACATATGTTCAAAATAATTTCATTTATAAAATCCATATTATAAAAATATGTCAATAACTTAAAAAAGTAGAACCATGTTATTAAGCAGTAAACTTAATAATACTCATTATCTGTGCCTATCTATGACCCACGTATTCTACAGAAGCAAAATAAAGTGAACAAAACTAGATAGTTGTATACAGCATAGAACGAGCTTCTGGATCTGCTTTAAGAACTTAATAAAAACCTCAAATTTGCCCTTAGAAATAGGTTATTTAACCTTGGCTAACTCTGGAGCCACAGTCAATGAATCCATACACTGGCTCACTTCTTATCCCAGGCCAGATTATCCTGATGTCTATGCTGCTGCTACTGCTAAATCGTGTCAGTCGTGTCCCATTCTGTGTGACCCCATAGATGGCAGCCCACCAGGCTGCCCTGTCCCTGGGATTCTCCAGGCAAGAACACTGGAGTGGGCTGCCATTTCTTTCTCCATCTGATGTTTATAGCCAATGGACAATTTGAGCTGGTGAAGAAGTTGAGATTTAACCTTACAAAGTCTGAACTCTGTACAATAAAATAATAAAATAAAGAGCAAGTTAATTTTCAGGGCAGAACACAGAAGTCTTTATATATTGGTTACAATATCAAATTGCCAACATCTGTTGAGTCACTGAAAAAGCAAGAGAGTTCCAGAAAAATATTTACTTCTGATTTATTGACTATGCCAAAACCTTTGACTGTGGATCACAACAAACTATGGGAAATTCTTAAAGAGATGGAATACCAGACCAATACCTGTCTCCTGAGAAATCTGTATGCAGGTCAAGAAGCAACCGTTAGAACTGGACATGGATCAACAGACTGATTTCAAATTGGGAAAGGAGTACATTAAAGCTATATATTGTCACCCTGTTTATTTAATTTATATGCAGAGTACATTATGCAAAGTGCTGGGCTGGATGAAGCACAAGCTAAAATCAAGATTGACTTGAGAAATATAAAAAACCTCAGATATACAGATGACACCACCCTTATGGTAGAAATTGAAGAAGAACTAAAGAGCCTCTTGATGAAAGTGAAAGAGGAGAGTGAAAAAATTCTCTTAAAACTCAACATTCAGAACACCAAGATCATGGCATCAGGTTCCAACACTTCATGGAAAATAGATGGGGAAACAAAGAGAGACTTTACTTATTTGGGCTCCAAAATTACTGCAGATGATGATTGCAGCTATTAAGTTGAAAGATGCTTGCTCCTTGGAAGAAAAACTATGAACAACCTAAACAGCATATTAAAAAGCAGAGACATTACTTTGTCAATAAAGGTCCATCTAGTCAAAGCTATGGTTTTTCCAGTAGTCACATACGAATGTGAGAATTGGACTATAAATGAAGATGAGCACTGAAGAATTGATGTTTTTGAATTTTGGTGTTGGAGAAGACCCTTGAGAGTCCTGTGGTCAGCAAAGAGACCCAACCAGTTCATCCTAAAGGAAATCAGTCCTGTATATTCACTGGAAGGACTGATGCTGAAGCTGAAACTCCAAAGTGGCCACTTGATGTGAAGTACTGACTCATTTGAAAAGACCCTGATTCTGGGAAAGATTGAAGGCAAGAGAAGAAGGAGACAGCAGAGGATGAGATAGTTGGATGCATCACTGACTCAATGGACATGAGTTTGGGTAAGTTCTGGGAGTTGGTAATGGACAGGGAAGCCTAGGGTACTGCAGTCCATGGGGTCACAAAGATTCAGACATGACTGAGTGATTGAATTGATCTGAACTGAACAATATAGCTCTCTCTATATACACATTTATATACACTACATAATTATGTATTATACTTGTACTACAAGTACCAATATAGCTGAGTGAGTGAAAGTCCCTCAGTCATGTCTGACTCTTTGCAACCCCGTATACTAACAGCCCATGAAATTCTCCAGGCCAGACTACTGAAGTGGGTAGCCTTTCCTTCCTCCAGGGAAGAAGCCAATCATATAATAGCTAATCATACAAAAATAAGACTTATAAGGCACTTATATTCATAATTATTATTGTTATAATACTTACTACAAGCCTATAATTTAATAAATATGGAAGTGTTAGTCACTCAGTCATGTCCAAATATTTGCAAATCTATGGACTGTAGTCTGTCAGGCTTCTTTGTCCATGAGCTTCCCAGGGAGGAACACAGGAGTGGGTTGCCATTTCCTTCTCTGGGGGGTATTCTAGACCCAGGGATCAAACCTGGGTCTCCTGCATTATATGTAGATTTTCTACCATCTGAGCCACCAAGAAAGCCCCTAGTTTAATATATACTAGTCATTATTATTTATTTATACATATTTACTCATATGTATATTATATTTATGTTTATGTATAAAATATTTATTTCCAAATAGGAAAAGGAGTTCGTCAAAGCTGTATATTGTCACCCTGTTTATTTAACTTATATGCAGAGTACATCATGAGAAACGCTGGACTGGAAGAAACACAAACTGGAATCAAGATTGCCGGGAGAAATATCAATAACCTCAGATATGCAGATGACACCACCCTCATGGCAGAAAGTGAAGAGGAACTCAAAAGCCTCTTGATGAAAGTGAAAGTGGAGAGTGAAAAAGTTGGCTTAAAGCTCAACATTCAGAAAACGAAGATCATGGCATCCAGTCCCACCACTTCATGGGAAATAGATGGGGAAACAGTGGAAACAGTGTCAGACTCTATTTTTCTGGGCTCCAAAATCACTACAGATGGTGACTTCAGCCATGAAATTTAAAGAGATGCTTACTCCTTGGAAGGAAAGTTATGACCAACCTAGATAGCATATTCAAAAGCAGAGACATTACTTTGCCAACAAAGGTTCATCTAGTCAAGGCTGTGGTTTTTCCTGTGGTCATGTATGGATGTGAGAGTTGGACTGTGAAGAAGGCTGAGCACCGAAGAATTGATGCTTTTAAACTGTGGTGTTGGAGAAGACTCTTGAGAGTCCCTTGGACTGCAAGGAGATCCAACCAATCCATTCTGAAGGAGATCAGCCCTGGGATTTCTTTGGAAGGAATGATGCTAAAGCTGAAACTCCAGCACTTTGGCCACCTCATGCGAAGAGTTGACTCATTGGAAAAGACCCTGATGCTTGGAAAGATTGGGGGCAGGAGGATAAGGGGATGACAGAGGATGAGATGGCTGGATGGCATCGCTGACTCGATGGACATGAGTCTCAGTCAACTCCAGGAGTTGGTGATGGACAGGGAGGCCTGGCATGCTGAGATTCATGGGATCACAAAGAGTCGGACATGACTGAGTGACTGATCTGATCTGATGCATTTATTTATATCAATATGTATTTATTTATATATGTTTATATGTGATATATGCCAATATATTGTAGAAGCAAATGGCAACCCACTCCAGTATTCTTGCCTGAGAAATCTTCTGGATGAAACAGCCTGACAGGCTACAGTCCAGTCCATGGGGTTGCAAAAGAGCTGGACAAGACTGAGCACCTAAAACAACAGTATATGCCAGGCTGGATGAAACACAAGCTGAAATCAAGGTTATGGGAAGAACTACTAATAACCTGAGACGGAGATGACACCACCCTTATTGCAGAAAGCAAAAAGGAATTAAAGACCCTCTTAATGAATGTGAAAGAAGAGAGTGAAAAAGCTGGCTTAAAACTCAACTTTCAAAAAATGAAGATCATGACATCTGGCCCCATCACTTCATGGTAAATAGATGGGGAAACAATGGAAACAGTGAGAGATTTTATTTTCTTGGGCTCCAAAATCACTAAAGATGGTGATTGCAGTCATTAAATTAGAAGGTGCTTGCTCCTTGGAAGAAAAGCTATAACCAACCTAGATAACATATTAAAAAGCAGAGCCAATACTTTGCTAACAAAGGTCTATATAGTCAAAGCTATGGTTTTCCCTGTAGTTAGGTATGGATGTGAGAGTTGGACCATCAAGAAAGCTAAGCACTAAAGAATTGATGCCTTTGAACTGTGGTGTTGGAGAAGACTCTTGAGAGTTCCTTGGACCTCAAGGAAATCAAACCAGTAAATCCTAAAGGAAATGAATCCTGAATGTTCATTAGAAGTTCTGATGCTGAAGCTGAAGTTCCAATACTTTGGTCAACTGATGCAAAGAACTAACTCACTAAAAAAGTCCCTGATGGTTAGAAAGATTGACGGCAGGAGGAGAAGTGGATGACAGAGAATCAACTGGTTGGATGGAATCACCGACTCAATGGACATGAGTTTGAGCAAACTCCGGAAGATGGTGAAGGACAGGGAAGCCTGGTGTGCTGCAGTCATTGGGGTCTCAAAGACTCGGACATGACTGACCAACTGAACTGACTGATGCCAAGAGCTGACTAATTGGAAAAGACCCTGATGCTGAGAAAGATTGAAGGCAGAAGGAGAAGGGAATGACAGAGAATTAGATGGTTGGATGGCATCACCGACTCAATCGACATGAGTTTGAGCACACTCTGGGATATTGTGAAGGACAAGGAATCCTGGCATGCTGCAGTCATTAGGGTCACAAATAGTTGGACTTGACTGAGAGACTGGACAACAATAGTATATACAATATATAATATAATTTGTAAGTTGATTTCCTAGGCACTGAAAAGAAAGTATTTATTTAAACTATAAGTACCAGAGAAATCTTCTTAGAGACACATTTAGACACACCATTGCACTGACTCTTTGAATGCATTATTTAATTAAATATATGTAATAAATATTTATAAATATAAATAAAATATCTATAGATTTCTTGAAATGGTTCAATTAAATATTACCTTGAAATTATTAGTCACATATTTAATTATATTATTTGATATGTCTAAACTTCCCAGGTGGGTCTGTGATAATGAATCTGCCTCCAATAAAGGAGACAGGGGTTCTATACCTGGGTCAGGAAGATACCTGGGAGAAGGAAATGGCAAGCCACTCCAGTATTCTTGCCTGGGAAATCCCATAGATTTCCCAGGAATCACAAAAGAGTCAGACTCAGACATGACTTAATGACTAAACAAACAACAATAATTTGATATGCCTGTTAAAAGAATACTTTGAGGACAGTTTTATGAATATCATATTTTACATTCAGTTACTTTATGAAGACACTTATTTCAAAGAAAAATATATAGATATATGCTTTGTAGCTTAATATGCTATACTAGGAAATTTGCTACTTGCTGATAAATTGAAAACTATTGGATAGAAAGTACACAAGAAATTGGATTTTGGACTTTTTTTTGGTAGATGGTCCATAATGCATCTTATTTTCTCATATACTCATTTCTAAGGTTTTGGAATGTCAACTAACTGTTCTTTGTCTTGCATTTAACCACTGTGCTGACATAGTACAAACAACTCAACTCTTGGGGACCTTATCACAGGAGATCTATAAATTAAAATAAAAGAAACACCTCAAGAATAATACAGTAATAGAACTGTGTTTATTCCTCCACCAGAGAAATTTCCTATAGTTGAAAGCAGATGAATGTCTTTGAAAATTAGTGTTTGCCCTTTAGTGGAGTTCATATAGGCATTCAATTGTGAATCTATATTAACACGTTCATATTCATGAAGAATAGAAAAAAAATTACTCAAGTCTTACATTTAGGCTGGTTTAACATTATATGGTCATGGTCACTATTAAAAGTTTTTCTAGTGAATATTTTGCTCATTAAATTATTCTCTTTCTATTCTACTTACAAAAATTATGTGTCAGTAAGTGATAAATTTTTCTCATTTTACTGAACTCATTTTTAAACACATTTACTACAAAATAATCAGTGATATTTAACTGAATTAAATATGGATGCTATCTCTTGGAACAGTAGATGGAATTTATGCCCAAGCTTATACTCACAAAGAGAGCTGGAAGGAGGCCCACCATCCTTTTCATTTATAAAAGAATTCATCAGGACCTGAAATTCTTGGGACCAGAAGTGGTACCAACCTACAGGCTAGGCAGAAGGATCTTCAGGATCCATGAAATAAAGTGATGACTTCAGTTCACTTCAGTTCAGTTCAGTCATCCAGTCATGTCCAACTCTTTGTGACCCCATGAACTGCAGCATACCAGGCTTCCCTGTCCATCACCAACTCTGGAGCTTGCTCAAACTCAAGTCCATTGAGTCAGTGATGCCTTCCAACCATTTCATCTTCTGTTGTTCCCTTCTCCTCCTGCCTTCAATCTTTCCCAGCATCAGGGTCTTTTCCAATGAGTCAATTCTTCACATCAGGTGACCAAAATATTGGAGCTTCATTTTCAGCCTCAGTCCTTCCAATGAATATTCAGTACTGATTTGTTTTAGGATTGACTGGTTTGATCTCCTTTCAGAGAAGTTTAGACTTACTAAACTTAAAACAGTAGTTGGTTTATACTCTTATGATTCTCATGTTTTGTATTAGGTTTGTTGAATACTTATTTTAATAAACACTAACTGAAGAACTAAAACAAAAATAAGAATTTTCTCCTTTATCAAAGAGTTTAATTTTATATATTTCAAATTGAAGAATATAAGTAATGAATGCACGTGAGCTGAGGTTGCCTATTACACATATTTTTCATCTACATTTCTGACAAAGATTCCATTTTCTTATTTCACAGCTTCACATAGAAAAGCAATCACTTATAAATTTTCAAGTGGACCAAATTTGCTTATTCTACCAACAATGTTAAATGCAGAAATGAAAATCAAGGTCCATGTTGAATGTGTTATTTCACCTCTTAAAATATATCTTGTGGTCTTGTCAGATAAGCCATGTTGTAACATCTTTAAAAATAACATGACATGTATTCTGAAATGGAGGCATTTATTCTAAACAGCTCAGATCTATCTTTGATGTAGTTATAAGCTAAAGGGCATGTGAAGAAGAAAAAAAAGTTGTAACTTACCCTATACCTTAGAGGCGGGGAGATTCAAATGATAAATTATTTACAGGAATTAAAGAAGACACTGCAGGCTCTTGACGCTTATTAAAAGGAAGTGATTTTCAAACTTGGTTAAGTTATATTTCAATGGATTCTTTCTTCTATTTAAACTTTATTTTGCAAAGATCAAGGCAAATGAAAAAAAAATGTTAAAAGTCTTTTTTATCATTCTCCAAAGAAGATACTAGGCTTTCTTATTAATATTTCTTCCCTCATATTGTGCTGAAGCATTAACTTGTAATTATATTATCATGATAAATTACTAAGCAGCTGATAAAAAGTTAGATCCATAATCATCAGTTTCCTTCTGATACTCCTATAAGAAAATTTATTTAAAAAAAAGAAAATTTATTAAAAGTTCATAAGATGGATGGAGTTGTTTGTCAACCATATTAATTTGTTCTATAGCATTAAAGGAAAAACAGATGTGTCTGAGAATTAATCTAGCAAATATATTCAGATCAAGCTGTATCCTTTCTCCAGACAGCAAATTTCACCAGCTACTGGAAAGATCTTGGAGGTAGGAGCTATCTTCACGTGTGATCATTCTCTCAGTCATGTCCGACCCCATGAACTGTAGCCCAGGTTCCTCTGTCCATGTGATTTTCCAAGCAAGAATACTTCAGTGGCTTGCCATCCTCCTTCAGGGGATCTTCCCAACCCAGGAATGAAACCCACATCTCCTGATTTGACAGGTGGATTCTTTACCACTGTACCACCTGTGATCTTCAGGGATGTGCTAATAAAAATCTAACAAATAGCTCTCTGAAAAAGCTCTGAATTTCATATTTGTTTGTTTTTTTTTCTTTCAATTTCCATGGGGGAAAAAATGCATCACAATTGATTTCAAACTACCCATACAATGTCACTAGCCTCTGAATTGGAAAGACAGCTTTAATTTAGCCCAATTTACCTTGCAGCATCTGTAAAGTTGTATTCCAAATGGACTGGATGTAACATGCATGGTTCCAGAGGAGACAAGGATCAATAATGAAAAAGTAACTATAGGTAGATTTCTACCTATTGGGGAAAATCTTTCCAAGAAGAACAGACTGCCTCTTCTGACTAATGGGCATTGGAGTATCAATACTTCAGCTCCTTGTCTTCCTTTTTGAGACAACTCTGAGGCATAAACTCCACTGTCTAATGTGTTCTTCAGCAGAATTTAGCTTCAAGTGCTCTTGGTGGTTACATCCTTCATAGTCACCCTTTATCTATTGCTTTTCCTTCCCAGTGAGTCCTGGGGTCACTTTCCACATACACTGTCTGCACTCTGTAGCTTGTCTTAGTGTCTTAGCAGCTGCTATGGATGCTTTTGAAGCTAGTGTCTTTAGACTAGTTCTCATGGTGTGTAGCCTCTGCATCAACAACAACCCAGCATAAGTGAAAGTAAAATAAATAAATAAAAATGTCAAAAAAAAAAGATAATTGACAGAATTGAAGTCTTGAGTATGTTCAACAAGAGGGTGTCAACTAGAAGACATGGAAGATGGATGAATCAAAATAAAAAAGGTGTAAGATGATGGTAGCTTTAACCAGGATCATAGCAGGGGAGGTGAAGAGAAAGAGACTTTTTATTTTGAATTTAGAACAAATAGCACTAGTGTGGATTGAATGTGTTGTCAGAGAGAGAGAAAAAAAATGGAGTGAGGAAGATTGTGTTGACATTTAGAGAGATAAAGGGTCCTGGAGAAGCTTAATTAGAGTAGAAAAGCAAGTATTTGGGTCTGATCTGCAGTTTGACTTCCCAAATTCTCTTTCCAAAAATTTCAGTGATGCTTCAACAGTGATTTTGGCTTTCTCTTTTCTCTGGAATAGGACAAGTAATTTGTTTTTCCTGGGCTTCTTTTCTCATAGCAATGCAAGAATTACTTGGTTCTATTTTATTCTCGTTGCTCATATTTCTTCATCTTCATTGTCATGTAATGCATAAAATTAAACATGGCTGCCAATTCTTTTTTTTTTTTTTTTTTTTTATTCTTCCAATTTTATTTTATTTTTAAACTTTACATAATTGTATTAGTTTTGCCAAACATCAAAATGAATCCGCCACAGGTATACATGTGTTCCCCATCCCGAACCCTCCTCCCTCCTCCCTCCCCATACCATCCCTCTGGGCCGTCCCAGTGCACCAGCCCCAAGCATCCAGCATCATGCATCGAACCTGGACTGGCAACTCGTTTCCTACATGATATTTTACATGTTTCATTGCCATTCTCCCACATCTTCCCACCCTCTCCCTCTCCCACAGAGTCCATAAGACTGTTCTATACATCAGTGTCTCTTTTGCTGTCTCGTACACCGGGTTATTGTTACCATCTTTCTAAATTCCATATATATGTGTTAGTATACTGTATTTATGTTTTTCCTTCTGGCTTACTTCACTCTGTATAATAGGCTCCAGTTTCATCCACCTCATTAGAACTGATTCAAATGTATTCTTTTTAATGGCTGAGTAATACTCCATTGTGTATATGTACCACAGCTTTCTTATCCATTCATCTGCTGATGGACATCTAGGTTGCTTCCACGTCTTGGCTATTATAAACAGTGCTGCGATGAACATTGGGGTACACGTGTCTCTTTCCCTTCTGGTTTCCTCAGTGTGTATGCCCAGCAGTGGGGTTGCTGGATCATAAGGCAGTTCTATTTCCAGTTTTTTAAGGAATCTCCACACTGTTCTCCATAGTGGCTGTACTAGTTTGCATTCCCACCAACAGTGTAAGAGGGTTCCCTTTTCTCCACACCCTCTCCAGCATTTATTATTTGTAGACTTTTGGATCGCAGCCATTCTGACTGGTGTGAAATGGTACCTCATAGTGGTTTTGATTTGCATTTCTCTGATAATGAGTGATGTTGAGCATCTTTTCATGTGTTTGTTAGCCATCTGTATGTCTTTTTGGGGGAAATGTCTATTTAGTTCTTTGGCCCATTTTTTGATTGGGTCGTTTATTTTTCTGGAGTTGAGCTGATGGCTGCCAATTCTTAACAATTTTTCCATTAAAAGATGAGTGTACACAATGCACCTTTAATTTGTCAGGTCTTTGTGTTTGCCTGGACAAATAGCATATGGTAAAATTAACATCATACCAGTCCCAAGGAAACTGGTAGCTTCTACTTCTTGGTTTTTCGAATGCTCCATATGAAAGCCCTGAGCCATCATGTAAGAAATCTTATGACCTTTCAACCACCATTCAGGAGAGTCCTAAGTAAGTCAACTGGTAAGTAGTTTGAGCTAACCTCTGCCTTTCATTCATTCCACCCAAGGTTACAGAGATACAAGGATGCTGTGTGTAGCCCTTCAGACCAGACCAAATGCCTTTGAATACCAGTGAAAGATAGCAATCAATGCCACATTGAACTGAAGAACTGTCATCCTAATTCTTGTCTGAATTCCTGACTCACAAAAATGTGAGGTATAATTTTAAAAAGTGGGCTTCGCTGGTGGTTCAGTGTTAAAAAAAAAATCCACCTGCCACTGCAGGAGATGCATTGAATGCATCAATGCCTGGGTTGGGAAGATCCCCTGGAGAAGGAAATGGCAACCCACTTCAGTATTTTTGCCTGGAGAATCCCATGGACAGAAGAGCCTGGTGGATTTCAAGGGTCACAAAGAGTCGGACATGACTTAACAACTAAATGACAACAATGGCAAAAAGTAATTTTGAAGACACTAATATTTAAGGCAGTTTGTTATGTGGCAATACATAACTGTAGCAGATTGAGGGTTTTGTTTTTTTTTTTAACAAATATTTTCCATGGAGTTTTGGCTTTCTTAGCTCAGTAACTTTGGGAAGATTTTAAATTGATTGCTATACTACCACTATCTTCTCAGAATTTCTCTTATTTACTCTAATGTCCTACACAACATTGCTTCTGAGGAAGAAAGCCACTTCATAGCAGTGTGTGTTGCACAGATTTGGATTGTTGTACCAAGACTGATAAATGCTTTGAATCAAATAGTAGCATTTGGTATGGTTTTTCCAAAAGCCAGAATGTATGAATTTGGAAATCAACATTATAAGTAGGAATGAGTCTTCTTATGCCTTAAAAAAACCTTTATTTAAAAAGTTATCTTACTTTATATCTCACATTTGATTGGTTTTGATATTTTAATTCCAAGGAACAAAATATTTATTTCAAAGATCAGAATGATTCCTTAAATTAGTGTAACACTGAGCCATTTCAGTATCTTCATGGTACTGAACCAAGAGAAAAGTAAGGGATTATTATATATCTTGATGTGATTAATCCTATCTTTAATAGGCATTGGATTACAGAAGATTATTTTCTCTATGTATAAGAGATCATCATGAGAGGATAAATACAGTTTCTCAATGTGCTTCTTAGTGTGGTGAGATATATTAGTTTCTTTCTTAGTACATGTATATATAATAAGAAATACTTTGCATATGTATACTTAGCCCACATGTATATATTGTATATATGTTTTGACCTTCTTTGTCCTCTTTGGATCATTTTTATATTTCTGGAACATATTATAGTGAAGGACAGGGAAATCTGGCATGCTGCAGTCTTCCATGGGATCACAAAGAACCAGACATGACTTATTGGCTGAACAACAACAGTAGCATATTTCATATATTGATTGATTACTTTAATCTAAAATTTATTAAAGAAAGTTGCTCAGATATTCATACAACTATTTATAATATTTCCTCCTATAGTGCTGTCAGTGCTCAGTATTATTACAAAAGTTTGGTAGTCTACTGATAAGACTTGAAAGCTTTTCTGTGATTATTTTGGCTGTCCACAAGAAATATTTTTACTAGAGAACAATAACATCAATTAGCAGATTGGTTAAGTCCAGTCATAAGTTCAAATGTTCTTAGTGTTATCTTTATGAGGATATATTTGATCATTATTATGTTATTTTATCCTTATTAATTAATTCTGACTTAAGCCTTTCTGTTTACAACTTATTGTATATGAAATTAATTTTTTGATTTTATTATATTATCATGATTTGAAAATAAATTATGAAATGTTTTAAACTTTATCCTCTTCCTATTTATTTTTAATTGATTCCTCAGTATTATGGTACATGACTGGCCTACATCATATAACACAAATTTTTTCTCAATTATAGTAGTGTTTCACTTGGACAGTAGTAAAACACACTCTCCTTGTTTATTTCTTCAATTTAATTAACCATGTTGGGTTACTTGGTCATTTTCTCCTTATCTTTTCAACCTCATAGGATCTGTCTTGTGAAATCTCTATCTACATGTACTCTAAGTGAAATTATCACAGAAATGGAGTATAAATGTTTCATAATTTTAAATATCAACTGATGATTATTTCAATACATATAGATCCATCAGATGTTTCCCTAAATTCTAGTATTATAAAAATAAATTACTTACTTGCCATCCCTTGAGTACTTCATAAAATCTCTAAACAATTTGTTATTCTATGAAAAGAATTGTTTTCATTATATGTTTAATAGATATTGACTTGTAGAAAATTATTTTTCTCTTTCTATGCGAACTGACCATAGAGTTTTGTCTGTCCTGATCTTTCTAATTACTAAATTGCTATTCTTTATTATTTTCATATTTCAAAAGTATATATCACTTAAAATATCACATATTTCAAAATTATATATATATATATATGTATATCATTCTAATTGATGGTCCTTTAAGATTATCTATAACCCGTCTCTCTCTCTTTTTTTTTTTTTTTTAGCATAAGACACATTCAACCCATTAGCATATACTTTTAACCAGCCTTCAAATATTTATGATAATCTGACCTCTTCTGGTTTCTCCTGCTTCTACTGAAAGGTGTGACATAAATTCAAATATTCCAAAATATCGGAAGTGAGAAAATGTTCTGAAAAGTAAACAACTAGTGGCTTTTCATTGTAATCACATTGAAATTCAGCAAACTTTGAAATTAATGCAGCCATAGTACCTGAATTTATAAATCTTTCAAGGGACTTTTGATTCTTTATGAAAATATGAAGAAACTACGATATTTTAAAAAGTAAACCTAACGGAAAAAAGTAGAGTTGTTAATAAAGTTTTCAGCTCTCTAAAACATTATGCAAAAACCTGAACTTTAAACATGCTTTAATTCAGTTGTCTTTTATGTATTTCTGTTGCAAATATCCAAATTAGATTTACATCCCTTGGCTTCCTTGGTGGTTCAGCTATAAAGAATCAACCTGCCAGTGCAAGAGACACAGGTTCAATCCCTGGGTAGGGAAGATTCACTGGAGAAGGTAATAGCATCTCATTCCAGTATTCTCACCTGGGAAATTCCATGGCCAGAGGAGACTGGTGGGCTATAGTTCATGGGTTGCAAAAGAGTCGGACATGACATAACAATTAAACCACCACAATACTATCATAAAAAAACAAACATTTTTAAAAAAAAATAATTTCTCCTATACACTAAAAATGAGAAAATAGAAAGGGAAATTAAGGAAACAATTCCATTCACCATTGCAATGAAAAGAATAAAATACTTAGGAATATATCTACCTAAAGAAACTAAAGACCTATATATAGAAAACTATTAAACACTGGTGAAAGAAATCAAAGAGGACACTAATAGATGGAGAAATATACCATGTTCATGGATTGGAAGAATCAGTATAGTGAAAATGAGTATACTACCCAAAGCAATTTATAGATTCAATGCAATCCCTATCAAGCTACCAACGGTATTCTTCACAGAGCTAGAACAAATAATTTCACAATTTGTATGGAAATACAAAAAACCTCGAATAGCCAAAACTATCTTGAGAAAGAAGAATGGAACTGGAGGAATCAACCTGCCTGACTTCAGGCTCTACTACAAAGCCACAGTCATCAAGACAGTATGGTACTGGCACAAATACAGAAATATTGATCAATGGAACAAAAGAGAAAGCCCAGAGAAAAATCCACGCACCTATGGACACCTTATCTTTGACAAAGGAGGCAAGAATATACAATGGATTAAAGACAGTGTCTTTAACAAGTGGTGCTGGGAAAACTGGTCAACCACTTGCAAAAGAATGAAACTAGAACACTTTCTAACACCATACACAAAAATAAACTCAAAATCGATTAAAGACCTAAACGTAAGACCAGAAACTATAAAACTCCTAGAGGAGAACATAGGCAAAACACTCTCTGACATACATCACAGCAGGATCCTCTATGACCCACCTCCCAGAATATTGGAAATAAAAGCAAAGATAAACAAATAGGACCTAGTTAAACTTAAAAGCTTCTGCACAGCAAAGCAAACTATTAGCAAGGTGAAAAGGCAGCCTTCAGAATGGGAGAAAATAATAGCAAATGAAGCAACTGACAAACAACTAATCTCAAAAATATACAAACAACTCCTACAGCTTAATTCCAGAAAAATAAATGACCCAATCAAAAAATGGGCCAAAGAACTAAATAGACATTTCTCCAAAGAAGACATACAGATGGCTAACAAACACATGAAAAGATGCTCAACATCACTCATTATCAGAGAAATGCAAATAAAAACCACTATGAGGTACCATTTCACGCCAGTCAGAATGGCTGCGATCCAAAAGTCTACAAGCAATAAATGCTGGAGAAGGTGTGGAGAAAAGGGAACCCTCTTATACTGTTGGTGGGAATGCAAACTAATACAGCCACTATGGAGAACAGTGTGGAGATTCCTTAAAAAAATGGAAACAGAACTGCCTTATGATCCAGCAATCCCACTGCTGGGCATACACACTGAGGAAACCAGAAGGGAAAGAGACACGTGTACCCCAATGTTCATCGCAGCACTGTTTATAATAGCCAGGACATAGAAGCAACCTAGATGTCCATCAGCAGATGAATGGACAAGAAAGCTGTGGTACATATACACAATGGAGTATGACTCAGCCATTAAAAAGAATACATTTGAATCAGTTCTAATGAGATGGATGAAACTGGAGCCTATTATACAGAGTGAAGTAAGCCAGAAAGAAAAACACCAATACAATATACTAACGCATATATATGGAATTTAGAAATATGGTAACAATAACCCTGTTTACAAGACACCAAAAGAGACACAGATGTATAGAATAGTCTTTTGGACTCTGTGGGAGAGGGAGAGGGTGGGATGATTTGGGAGAATGGCATTGAAATATGTATAATATCATATATGAAACGAGTCACCAGTCCAGGTTTGATGCACAATACTAGATGCTTGGGGCTGGTGCAATGGGATGACCCAGAGGGATGGTATGGGGAGGGAGGAGGGAGGAGAATTCAGGATGGGGAACACATGTATACCTGTGGTGGATTCATTTCAATATATGGAAAAACCAATACAATATTGTAAAGTTTAAAAATAAATATAATTTAAAAAATAATACTTTCTCTTAGTTTTTAAACTATTTTGTAATAGATTAAAATATCAGACTAATTATTTAAAATAAACAATTTTAAATACCATATAATAACAATATTTTCAAATGTAAAGATTAAGGCAGTATTAAGTATTCTTTAAAATTATATATAAGAATTCACTCTCTGTCAAGTAAGGCATACTATTCTATGTGTAATATGATTTCAATGATCTAGTTATGAATTAAGGCTTAAAAAACAGTTTTCTTATTTGTATAGAAGTTATATGAAGTCCAGGTTCGATGCACGATACTGGATGCTTGGGGCTGGTGCACTGGGACAACCCAGAGGGAGGGTATGGGGAGGGAGGATGGTTGAGGATGGGGAACACAGGTATACCTGTGGCAGATTCATTTCGATATTTGGCAAAACTAATACAATATTGTAAAGTTTAAAAATAAAATTTGGGAGAATGGCATTGAAACGTGTAAAATATCATGTAAGAAACGAGTTGCCAGTCCAGGTTCGATGCACTATACTGGATGCTTGGGGCTAGTGCACTGGGATGACCCAGGGGGATGGTATGGGGAGGGAGGAGGGGGGAGGGTTCGGGATGGGGAGCACATGTATACCTGTGGTGGATTCATTTTGATATTTGGCAAAACTAATACAGTTATGTAAAGTTTAAGAATAAAATAAAATTAGAAAAAAAATAAATAAAAACGAATTAGTGTTAAGGTCAAAAAAATAATAATAAAAATAAAATAAAATTTAAAAAAAAGAAGTTATATGATTACAATTAAGTAGCTGATATATATGTATGCTAACATTCAATATTTTAACAAATCTTGATATTAGTTTTATTTTTATTTTAATTGGAGGCTAATTATTTTACTATATTGTATTGGTTTTCAGTTCAGTTCAGTTGTTCAGTCATGTCTGACTCTTTACAACCCCATTAACTGCAGCACAGGGCCTCCCTGTCCATCACCAACTCCCAGAGTCCACTCAAACCCACGTCCTTCGAGTCGGTGATGCCATCCAACAGTCTCATCTTCTGTTGTCCCCTTCTCCTCCTGCCCTCAATCTTTCCCAGCATCAGGGTCTTTTCAAATGAGTCAGCTCTTCAAATCAGGTGGCCAAAATATTGGAGTTTCAGCTTCAACATCAGTCCTTCCAATGAACACCCAGGACTGATCTCCTTTAGGATGGACTGGTTGGATGTCCTTGCAGTCCAAGGGTCTCTCAAGAGTCTTCTCCAACACCACAGTTCAAAAGCATCAGTTATTCGGCCTTAAGCTTTCTTTATAGTCCAACTCTCACATCTGTACACGACCAGTGGAAAAACCGTAGCCTTGACTAGATGGACCTTTGTTGGTGAAGTGATGTCTCTGCTTTTATTTTATTTTATTTTTTAACTTTACAATATTGTATTGGTTTTGCCATATATCAACATGAATCTGTCACATGGTGTCTAGGTTGGTCATAACTTTCCTTCCAAGGAGTAAGCGTCTTTTAATTTGATTGCTGCAATCACCATCTTCAGTGATTTTGGAGCCCCCAAAACTAAAGTCTGACACTGTTTCCACTGTTTCCCCACCTATTTCCCATGAAGTGATGGGACCAGATGCCATGATCTTTGTTTTCTGAATGTTGAGCTTTAAGCCAACTTTTTCACTCTCCTCTTTCATTTTCATCAAGAGGCTCTTTAGTTCCTCTTCACTTTCTGCCATAAGGGTGGTGTGATCTGCATATGTGAGATTATTGATATTTCTTCCAACAATCTTGATTCCAGCTTGTGCTTCTTCCAGCTCAGCGTTTCTCATGATGCACTCTGCATAGAAGTTAAATAAGCAGGGTGACAATATACGGCCTTAATGTATTCCTTTTCCTATTTGGAACCAGTCTGTTGTTCCATGTCCAGTTCTAACTGTTGCTTCCTGACCTGCATACAAATTTCTCAAGGGACAGGTCAGGTGGTCTGGTATTCCCATCTCTTGAAGAATTTTCCCCAGTTTATTGTAATCCACACAGTCAAAGGCTTTGGCATAGTCAGTGAAGCAGAAATAGATGTTTTTTCTGGAACTCTCTTGCTTTTTTGATGATCCAGCATATGTTGGCAATTTGATACTGATTTAAATATTTTAAAGTAATGGTTGGTTTCATTAAAGAATGTGTTTGCAACTGAGATTAAAAATAAGAAAAGATAAGTAATTTTTGAAATTATTCAGAAAAAATTATCATTCAAACTGTACCAAGTTGAAGAAAACCAAAACAAATATAATGAAAAGTGTTTAATCTTCTGTCTCAAAATTTATGAATTCAAATTATTTGTAATTTCTTGTAACCTCCCTGTAGAGAAACTGAAAACTGCTTTCCTGTTTCAATAACTCTATGTTAGGAATGTTCTTAACACTGTAGCTAAAGTGACATGTAGAATATGGATGATTTTTCTGTGACATCTCAAGTTATTGACTACCAGTATCTGGTAGGTAATTTAATCCCTTCGGTAATCATAAGAGATTGGCAAACTATTTAATATTATTCCTATTCCTTATGAAGTAGAAACATGAAGCTTAAATAGCAAAATAACTTTGCTTAAGTGATCACCTTTTTTTTTTCTTTTTTTTCAATTCATTAAGCTCTTTTTTAAAATGTAATCAAAGATATGGAAGAATTATGATTATCTCTAGGGACAACAAAGTCATGTTGAAACATAATGGTTCTTCAATAGATGCTGGGTTGACATCTGAATGCTAAGTTCACTAACTGTGATGCTGAGCAAGTCTCTGGGCTTAGTTATCTTATTTGTAAAACTGAAATATTAATGTTTTCTACCTCATATACTTATTGTGGTTATTTAGTGTAACAATATATGCAAAGTGCTTAAAAGACAGCTTGTTTCAAAGAATGAATCTTATAGCTACCATAAATGATAGCTATATAGTGTCAAGCGTAGAGCATGCAATGGGGTATTGTTAATGATAATTCTGTAAAGGTAGATAAGAGCCAGATCATCAATTACTTAAACACTACTTTAGGAAGGGTGGAATGCATAGGAGAGTACTGATTATTTTAAGGAAATGATCTAATTCTTACTGTAGAAGCATTATCTCAGTAGTAGTGAGAATCTAGATCACAGAAAAATGAGACAAAGTAAAGGAAAATATATAGGGATATATGCTATTAGAGAAATTAAAGAAATTTACAAGCTAGCAGTCATGAAAACAGAAAATTTTGGAAATTAGAAAATAAGCATAATTTGGAGATCTGTTGGATTTGTATGATGTAAGATCATGGACTTTAATACTGCAATACTTTTAGATTGCAGTATTAGATAGTCATTTAAGATCATGTTTGCCCCATCACAAGAATACAGAAATGATGAATCTGTCATTTTCCCTAAGAAGTAAAACACTAAGGGGCCCGTAGTGTGTTATCCTGTAGAATGATTCTGATGCCTTTAAATGTTTTTCCTTACAGTGTGGTTACTACTCAACCCATATATTAAAATAAATTATCAAAAACAGACAAGAGTGTAAGTTTTGTATTAAGACAGATGATGACTGCAGCCATGAAATTAAAAGAGGCTTGTTCCTTGGAAGAAAAGTTATGACCAACTTCAGTTCAGTTCAGTCACTCAGTCATGTCGGACTCTTTGTGACCCCATGAACTGGAGCATGTCTGGGCTCCCTGTCCATCACAAACTCCCGGAGTCCACCCAAACCCATGTCCATTGAGTCAGTGACGCTATCCAACCATCTCATCCTCTGTCGTCCCCTTCTCCTCCTGCCCTCAATCTTTCCCAGCATCAAAAAGGGTCTTTTTCAATGAGTCAGCTCTTCACATGAGGTGGCCAAAGTATTGGAGTTTCAGCTTCAACATCAGTCCTTCCAATGAACACCCAGGACTGATCTCCTTTAGGATGACCAACTTAGACAGCATATTAAAAAGAAGACACATTGCTTTGCTAACAAAGGTCGTCTAGTGCAAGCTATGGTTTTTCCAGTAGTAGTGTATGGATGTGAGAATTGGACTATAAAGAAAGCTGAGTGCCGAAGAATTGATGCTTTTGAACTTTAGTATTGAAGAAGACTCTTGAGAGTCCCTTGGACTGCAAGGACATTCAACCAGTCCATCCTAAAGGAAATCAGTCTTGAATATTCTTTGGAAGGACTAATGCTGAAGCTGAAACTCCAATACTTTGGCCACCTGATGCGAAGAATTGACTTATTTGAAAAGACCCTGATTCTGGGAAAGATTGAAGGCAGGAGGAGAAAGGGCTGACAGAGGATGAGATGGTTGGATGGCATCACCGACTCAGTGGATATGAGTTTGAGTAAACTCCGGGAGTTGGTGATGAATAGGGAGGCTTGGCATGCTGCAGTCCATGGGGTCACAAAGAGTTGGACATGACCAAGCAACTGAACTGAACTGATTTAATCAAGTTTTTCTGAGTGAAGAAAGAATATGCTAACAATACAACAACAAATGAGGATCTAGTTGGAATGTGTCATTGCAATTTCTACATTTCTAGAGGATGTGTTATTCTAATGTTTGCAGTGAATTTGCCATCTGTTTTTCCTGGATAACACTAATGTTCATGACAGTGCATATTACTACAGGTCAATATCTAAAATTATATTATGTGAAATATTATTCTTGCATCGTTCACCTCTTTGTTGGAGTATATCCTCTGGAGAGGTAGATGTTTCTGCACTAGATCTTATTCTCTCTCATAAATCAAAAGAAATAATTCATGAGATGTTATCCATTTTTCCTGAACCTTTTGCATTTTCTTGTGCTGCTCAGGTTTTCTGTGATAATAAAAGCTTGAAAGTCTCAGTGACTTATACAAAAGATTTATTTATTAATCACAGTCCATAGCAGCTGCTGTGGCTTTACTGCTGTGACTATGGGTGTGCTTAACTTGGCTTGGCTCTTGTCCATGTGTCTCTAATGCCAAAATCCATGAGGAAGTTGCAGTCCTTTCTTGGGGAGGTCTGCTCTGTGCTTGCAGGGAAAGAGAAATCAAATGTAGTCATATAGGATGCAATATTTTGACTGGCTTTTTTTGTTCAGAAACATATTTTTGAGATTAAGTGTATCATTGTGTGCCTCAGTGGTTCATATCCTTATATCAATGGGTAGTATTCCAAATATATCTAAGTTTGTTTATTTATTGACATGTTGATGGGCATGGGAATTGTTTCCAAAATTTGACATTTAGGAATAAAGCTTCTCTGATCATTTATGTAAACTAATTTATATGGAATTAAATTTTATTTTCTTTGGGAGGAGTGGAAAGGCAGAGTAATGTGAATAATGCATGTCTGACTTTATAAAAAAAAATGGCCAAATTGTTTTTCAAAGTTGAAATACTTTCAGTCTCCACTTGCTTGTTCCATGTGTTTACCAGCTCTTTATATTCAGTTCAGTTCAGTCACTCAGTCGTGTCTGACTCTTTGCGACCCCATGGACTGCAGCACACCAGGCTTCCCTGTTCATTACCAAAACCTGGAGCTTACTCAAACTCATGTCCATCACATTGGTGATGCCATCCAAACATCTTATCCTCTGTTGTCTCCTTCTCCTCCCACCTTCAATCTTTCTCAACATCAGGGTCTTTTCCAAAGAGTCAGCTCTTTGCATCAGGTGTCCAAAGTATTGGAGTTTCATCTTCAGTATCAGTCCTTTCTACGAACACTCAGGACTGATCTACTTTAGGATGGACTGGTTGGATCTCCTTGCAGTCCAAGGGACTCTCAAGAGTCTTCTCCAACACCACAGTTCTAAAGCATCAATTCTTTCTTCACAGTCCAACTCTCATATCCATACATGACCACTGGAAAAACCATAGCCTTGACTAGATGGACCTTTGTTGGCAAAGTAATGTCTCTGCTTTTGAATATGCTATCTAGGTTGGTCATAATTTTTATTTCAAGGAGTAAGAGTCTTTTAATTTCATGGCTGCAATCACCTTCTGCAGTGATTTTGGAGCTCCAAAAATAAAGTCTGACACTGTTTCCACTGTTTCCCCATCTATTTCCCATGAAGTGATGGGACCAGATGCCATGATCTTCGTTTTCTGAATATTGAGCTTTGAGACAACTTTTTCACTCTCCTCTTTCACTTTCATCAAGAGGCTTTTTAGTTCCTCTTCATTTTATGCCATAAGGGTGGTGTCTTCTGCATATATGAGGTGATTGGTATTTCTCTTGGGAATCTTGATTCCAGTTTGTGCTTCTTCCAGCCCAGCATTTCATATGATATATTCTGCATATAAATTAAATAAGCAGGGTGACAATATACAGCCTTGATGTATTCCTTTTCCTATTTGGAACCAGTCTGTTGTTCTATGTCCAGTTCTAACTGTTGCTTCTTGACCTGCATACAGATTTTTTAGGAGGCAGGTCAGATGGTCTGCCATTCCCATTCTTTCAGAATTTTCCACAGTTTGATGTGATTCACACAGTCAAAGGCTTTGGCATAGTCAATAAAGCAAAAGTAAAAGTTAATAAAGTAAATGAATAGAGTAAAGAAAGTTGAAAAAGTAAATAAGTAAATAAAGTCAATACATAAATAAATAAGGCAAATAAAGTAAACAAAATAAAAGTAAAACTTTTGCTTTTGATATTATCCATCTTTAATTTTAGCCATTTTATATATATTAATATGTTAGTATAAAATATTTCAATTTTCAATTTTCTGAGGTTGAATGCCTGTTTGCATGTTTATTGGACATTCATAAAGTATCATTTGTAAAATGCATGATCAAATATCTTACACATTTTTGCCTTTTTGCTTTTATTTCTAATAATTTTAAAGATTCTTACCATTTTGTGTGTACAAGGCCTTGTCACATTTATGTAATCTAAAATAATTTTTCAGTTATTTGTATTTTTAAGTTTTATTTTCCTGGTGTTTCCAGGTGTGTGTGTGTGTGTTTTAAATGAGTTATTTATTTATTTATTTTTTATAGTTCTGGTTTTTTTTATTTTATTTTTAAACTTTACATAATTGTATTAGTTTTGCCAAATATCAAAATCAATCTGCCACAGGTATACATGTGTTCCCATCCTGAACCCTCCTCCCTCCTCCCTCCCCATACCATCCCTCTGGGTCGTCCCAATGCACTAGCCCTAAGCATCCAGTATCGTGCATCGAACCTGGACTGATGACTCATTTCATACATGATATTATACATGTTTCAATGCCCTTCTCCCAAATCTCCCCACCCTCTCCCTCTCCCACAGAGTCCATAAGACTGATCTATACATCAGTGTCTCTTTTGAGGTCTCGTACACAGGGTTATTGTTACCATCTTTCTAAATTCCATATATATGTGTTAGTATACTGTATTGGTGTTTTTCCTTCTGGCTTACTTCACTCTGTATAATAGGCTCCAGTTTCATCCACCTCATTAGAACTGATTCAAATGTATTCCTTTCAATGGCTGAGTAATACTCCATTGTGTATATGTACCACAGCTTTCTTATCCATTCATCAGCTGATGGACATCTAGGTTGCTTCCATGTCCTGGCTATTATAAACAGTGCTGCGATGAACATTGGGGTACACGTGTCTCTTTCCCTTCTGGTTTCCTCAGTGTGTATGCCCAGCAGTGGGATTGCTGGATCATAAGGCAGTTCTATTTCCAGTTTTTTAAGGAATCTCCATACTGTTCTCCAAAGTGGCTGTACTAGTTTGCATTCCCACCAACAGTGTAAGAGGGTTCCCTTTTCTCCACACCCTCTCTAGCATTTATTGCTTGTAGACTTTTGGATCGCAGCCATTCTGACTGGCGTGAAATGGTACCTCATAGTGGTTTTTATTTGCATTTCTCTGATAATGAGTGATGTTGAGCATCTTTTCATGTGTTTGTTAGCCATCTGTATGTCTTCTTTGGAGAAACGTCTATTTAGTTCTTTGGCCCATTTTTTGATCGGGTCATTTATTTTTCTGGAATTGAGCTGTAGGAGTTGTTTGTATATTTTTGAGATTAGTTGTTTGTCAGTTGCTTCATTTGCTATTATTTTCTCCCATTCTGAAGGCTGCCTTTTCACCTTGCTAATAGTTTGCTTTGCTGTGCAGAAGCTTCTAAGTTTAATTAGGTCCCATTTGTTTATCTTTGCTTTTATTTCCAATATTCTGGGAGGTGGGTCATAGACGATCCTGCTGTGATGTATGTCGGAGAGTGTTTTGCCTATGTTCTCCTCTAGGAGTTTTATAGTTTCTGGTCTTACATTGAGATCTTTAATCCAGTTTGAGTTTATTTTTGTGTATGCTGTTAGAAAGTGCTCTAGTTTCATTCTTTTACAAGTGGTTGACCAGTTTTCCCAACACCACTTGTTAAAGAGACTGTCTTTAATCCATTGTATATTCTTGCCTCCTTTGTCAAAGATAAGGTGTCCATATGTGTGTGGATTTATCTCTGGGCTTTCTCTTTTGTTCCATTGGTCAATATTTCTGTTTTTGTGCCAGTACCATACTGTCTTGATAACTGTGGCTTTGTAGTAGAGCCTGAAGTCAGGTAGGTTGATTCCTCCAGTTCCATTCTTCTTTCTCAAGATAACTTTGGCTATTCGAGGTTTTTTGTATTTCCATACAAATTGTGAAATTATTTGTTCTAGCTCTGCAAACAATACCGTTGGTAGCTTGATAGGGATTGCATTGAATCTATAAATTGCTTTGGGTAGTATACTCATTTTCACTATATTGATTCTTCCAATCCATGAACATGGTATATTTCTCCATCTATTAGTGTCCTCTTTGATTTCTTTCACCAGTGTTTTATAGTTTTCTATATATAGGTCTTTAGTTTCTTTAGGTAGATATATTCCTAAGTTTTTTATTCTTTCCATTGCAATGGTGAATGGAATTGTTTCCTTAATTTCTCTCTGTGTTTTCTCATTATTAGTGTATAGGAATGCAAGGGATTTCTGTGTGTTGATTTTATATACTGCAACTTTACTATAATCATTGATTAGTACTAGTAATTTTCTGGTGGAGTCTTTAGGGTTTTCTATGTAGAGGATCATGTCATCTGCAAACAGTGAGAGTTTTACTTCTTCTTTTCCAATTTGGATTCCTTTTATTTCTTTTTCAGCTCTGATTGCTGTGGCCAAAACTTCCAAAACTATGTTGAATTGTAATGGTGAAAGTGGGAACCCTTATCTTGTTCCTGACTTTAGAGGAAATGCTTTCAATTTTTCACCATTGAGGATAATGTTTGCTGTGGGTTTGTCATATACAGCTTTTATTATGTTGAGGTATGTTCCTTCTATTCCTGCTTTCTGGAGAATTTTTATCATAAATGGATGTTGAATTTTGTCAAAGGCTTTCTCTGCATCTATTGAGATAATCATATGTTTTTTATTTTTCAATTTGTTAATGTGGTGTATTACATTGATTGATTTGTGCATATTGAAGAATCCTTGCATCCCTGGGATAAAGCCCACTTGGTCATGGTGTATGATCTTTTTAATGTGTTGTTGGATTCTGACTGCTAGAATTTTGTTAAGGATTTTTGCATCTATGTTCATCAGTGATATTGGCCTGTAGTTTTCTTTTTCTGTGGCATCTTTGTCAGGTTTTGGTATTAGGGTGATGGTGGCCTCATAGAATGAGTTTGGAAGTTTACCTTCCTCTGCAATTTTCTGGAAGAGTTTGAGCAGGATAGGTGTTAGCTCTTCTCTAAATTTTTGGTAGAATTCAGCTGTGAAGCTGTCTGGACCTGGGCTTTTGTTTGCTGGAAGATTTTTGATTACAGTTTCAATTTCCATGCTTTGTGATGGGTCTGTTAAGATTTTCTATTTCTTCCTGGTCCAGTTTTGGAAAGTTGTACTTTTCTAAGAATTTGTCCATTTTTCCCACGTTGTCCATTTTATTGGCATATAATCATTGATAGTAGTCTCTTATGATCCTTTGTATTTCTGTGTTGTCTGTTGTGATCTCTCCCTTTTCATTTGTAATTTTATTGATTTGATATTTCTCCCTTTGTTTCTTGATGAGTCTGGCTAATGCTTTGTCAATTTTATTTATCCTTTCAAAGAACCAGCGTTTGGCTTTGTTGATTTTTGCTATGGTCTCTTTTGTTTCTTTTGCATTTATTTCTGCCCTAATTTTTAAGATTTCTTTCCTTCTACTAACCCTGGGGTCCTTCATTTCTTCCTTTTCTAGTTGCTTTATGTGTAGAGTTAGGTTATTTATTTGACTTTTTTCTTGTTTCTTGAGGTATGCCTGTATTGCTATGAAGTTTCCCCTTAGCACTGCTTTTAAAGTGTCCCATAGGTTTTGGGTTGTTGTGTTTTCATTTTCGTTCATTTCTATGCAAATTTTTATTTCTTTTTTGATTTCTTCTGTGATTTGTTGGTTATTCAGCAGCGTGTTGTTCAGCCTCCATATGTTGGAATTTTTAATAGTTTTTCTCCTGTAATTGAGATCTAATCTTACTGCATTGTGGTCAGAAAAGATGCTTGGAATGATTTATATTTTTTTGAATTTACCAAGGCTAGATTTATGGCCCATGATGTGATCTATCCTGGAGAAGGTTCCATGTGCACTTGAGAAAAAGGTGAAATTCATTGTTTTGGGATGAAATGTCCTATAGATATCAATTAGGTCTAACTGGTCTATTGTATCATTTAAAGTTTGTGTTTCCTTGTTAATTTTCTGTTTAGTTGATCTATCCATAGGTGTGAGTTGGGTATTAAAGTCTCTATTATTGTGTTATTGTTAATTTCTCCTTTCATACTTGTTAGCATTTGTCTTACATATTGCAGCGCTCCTGTGTTGGGTGCATATATATTTGTAATTGTTATATCTTCTTCTTGGATTGATCCTTTGATCATTATGTAGTGACCTTCTTTGTCTCTTTTCACAGCCTTTGTTTTAAAGTCTATTTTATCTGATATAAGTATTGCTATTCCTGCTTTCTTTTGGTCCCTATTTGCATGGAAAATCTTTTTCCAGCCCTTCACTTTCAGTCTGTATGTGTCCCCTGTTTTGAGGTGGGTCTCTTGTAGACAACATATGTAGGGGCCTTGTTTTTGTATCCATTTGCCCAGTCTTTGTCTTTTGGTTGGGGCATTCAACCCACTTACGTTTAAGGTAATTTCTGATAAGTATGATCCCGCTGCCATTTACTTTATTGTTTTGGGTTCAATTTTATACACCATTTTTGTGTTTCCTGTCTAGAGAATATCCTTTAGTATTTGTTGGAGAGCTGGTTTGTTGGTGCTGAATTCTCTCAGCTTTTGCTTGTCTGAGAAGCTTTTGATTTCTCCTTCATATTTGAATGAGATCCTTGCTGGGTACAATAATCTGGGCTGTAGGTTATTTTCTTTCATCACTTTAAGTATGTCTTGCCATTCCCTCCTGGCTTGAAGAGTTTCTATTGAAAGATCAGCTGTTATCCTTATGGGAATTCCCTTGTGTGTTATTTGTTGTTTTTCCCTTGCTGCTTTTAATATTTGTTCTTTGTGTTTGATCTTTGTTAATTTGATTAATATGTGTCTTGGGGTGTTTCGCCTTGGGTTTATCCTGTTTGGGATTCTCTGGGTTTCTTGGACTTGGGTGATTATTTCCTTCCCCATTTTAGGGAAGTTTTCGACTATTATCTCTTCAAGTATTTTCTCATGGTCTTTCTTTTTGTCTTCTTCTTCTGGGACCCCTATGATTCGAATGTTGTAGCATTTAATATTGTCCTGGAGGTCTCTGAGATTGTCCTCATTTCTTTTAATTTGTTTTTCTTTTATCCTCTCTGATTCATTTATTTCTACCATTCTATCTTCTAATTCACTAATCCTATCTTCTGCCTCTGTTGTTCTACTATTTGTTGCCTCAGGGAAGATATTTTGCTGATTTATTTATTAACTTGTATTGGCACATGTTTTTTATCTTCTATAAAAAACTTTTTGCTTCCCCCCAAATTATGGAGATTTTTTTTTCATGTATTTTCTCCAAGGACTCTTACATTTTAGTTTGGATTCTCAGATGCATTGTTCATTTCAACTAAATTTTCATTTATAGCATAAAGTTATTTTTGAATTTCATTTCTGTGTTGCTTTTCAGTGGTTCCCACACAAGCTCTTGAAATGAATGTCATTTCCCCCATTGAATTATCTTAGTCCCTGTAACAAACGACCTGGTGAGAAAAAGTGAAAAAAAAAAAAAAAGGAATAATTAAAAGAAAATCAAATAAGGGTGCAAAGAATTGCATTAAGGGACTATCCCTGGGAGAGCTTAGTAGTCAGAAGGATTGCAGGAAGCAAGAATGAAGGGATACAATACTCACTTGTTCAAAATTTAAAACGAGGAACTAGAATAAAATATACATAAAGATTGTGATTAAGGATACAGATCGAATATGTTTCTCTCCATAAATATTGAAGGTATACTTCGACAAGTGACTAATTAACTTTGCCAACACCATCCCAGAATTAACTGATCTTTATAAAAAGGTAACTGAAGCCAGAATGGATGATCTCTAAGAGGATTTTCTGTTGACTCTTCACTTGATACACCTGTAAAACAAACCTTGAAGATGATGCAGTATGATGGGGGTGTGTCCAATGGAGATGAAAATAAGATTGAGATCATTACATCCAGAGAAATGGCAGCTGCACGTCTCCAGGTGTATCTGTGGTACCTGGAGGAAAAAGAGATAATCCAGAAATATTCCTTAAAACTAATAATTCAGGAAATACTTTAAATGCATTAAATAAATTGATTTCAGTGATTCTATCATAGTAGTCATCATTCATATAATCATGGGAACACCAAAAAAAAAGAGATTAATGTCATGTAAAAAAAGTATAATATGTACATATTTCCGGAAGTAAATATCATGTAGAAAACAACAAAGAGGTAACTCCATTGATTCAGTTACCAACATACATGATTTAGCATCACATAAGCTTGAATTAGCAAGTCATATTTTCCCACTGCAGTGCACTGCCACTGTTAATACATGCTGAGTGTTTTAAATAGCTATGTAATATGATTTATTTCTCCTGAAGTTCCAAGACATTGGTGTTATGATGATATACTTATGAAATCCCTGAGGTTCACAGGGATTAAACAGTTGTATGCATTTGCTGCTGCTAAGTCACTTAAGTTGTGTCCGACTCTGTGGGACGCCATAGACGGCAGCCCACCAGGCTCCCCGTCCCTGGGATTCTCCAGGCAAAAACACTGGAGTGGGTTGCCATTTCCTTCTCCAAAGCATGAAAGTGAAAAATGAAAGTGAAGTTGCTCAGTCGTGTCCGACTCTTAGCGACCCCATGGACTGCAGCCTACCAGGCTCCTCCGTCCATGGGATTTTCCAGACAAGAATACTCGAGTGGGGTTCCATTGCCTTCTCTGATGACCAACCTAGACAGCATATTAAAAAGCAGAGACATCACTTTGCCAACAAAGGTCCATCTAGTCAAGGCTATGGTTTTTCCTGTGGTCATGTATGGATGTGAGAGTTGTGCCGGGGACTAGCCCCGGCTGATCCAGGGTATTGGAAGGAGAGACGGCGTAGGCGAAGATCAGGAAACAATTGCTTAATTAAATGTTAATTAAGGATATAAAGAGTAATAGAATAAGGATAGCTCAGTGAGGAAATTCAGTGGAGAAAAGAGGCTAAATAATTCAGCCAGAAGGTAAGAGAAAGAACGACATGGTGAGACCAAGTTTCGGTGAACAAGGCCCACACTTTATTTTCCAAAGTAGTTTTTATACCTTAAGTTATGCATAGAGGATAATGGGGGAAGGGGTAGAGTCATGCAGCAAGCCAGGCTTTCTTCCTGCAAACTTATCATATGCAAAAGCTTAGGTGATTTGCATCATCTTCTGGCCCAGAAGCCTGTTAACATTTTAAGACCCTTTCTTCAGAAAACTTATTTTTCTCTAAAGGTGATTGGTCAGGAGCCACCCTCCAAAAGCATTAGATAAAGTTGCATTCCTACAGAGCAAAGGTGTGGTGGGCTATAACAAGAAAAAGAATTAACTCAAGGGTCCCAGGTTACAAAAATTAAAGCTACTACTTACACCAATTCTATTCATCAATACACTGCCAGGGACACAGCAGGTAAGGGATATGGAAACTTAGCAGCAAACATTGGCCCAACAAGTGAAAATCCCTTCACCAATACAATTTCTAATCAATCTTTTAACTACTCAAAAGAATCTGTGTTTAGACAGTTTAGAACATCTCCTGCCTCTCACAGTTGGGAGGCTCTGAACAATCACATGTGGCCAGAAAAACCTATTCAGGCAGGCTAGAGGATTTCCAAAGGAGTTTGTAGGTTAAACACTGTCACACCCAGGAATTATTAACTGGAACTGTAAGCTAACTTTTTTCAGAGAGAGGTAGTGGGGGACAGCCCCCCCGTAAAGTCAGAGGTGTAGGTGAAAGCACAAAGCAGAAAGTAGGCAGACTCTGGTTTTGGAGCTAGATGCTCGACAATTTCCAGGGGGACTCCTGAAGCTCAATCCCGCCTTTGCGTATGCCAAGCCTCCTTCCTCACGACCTTTGTCATGGGCAGAGTTCCTCACGCTGGCTCCCGGCAGTGATAGAATTCCAGTTGAGCTATTCCAGATCCTGAAAGATGATGCTGTGGAAAGTGCTACACTCAATATGCAATATGCAATATGCACTCAATATGCAATATGCTGGCTCCCGGCAGAGTTGGACTATAAAGAAAGCTGAAGGACAAAGAACTGATGCTTTTGAACTGTGGTGTTGGAGAAGACTCTTTGAGAGTCCTTGGACTGCAAGGACATCCAACCAGTCCATCCTAAAGGAGATATGTCCTGGGTGTTCATTGGAAGGACTGATGTTGAAGCTGAAACTCCTATACTTTGACCACCTGATTTGAAGAGCTGACTCATTTGAAAAGACCCTGATGCTGGGAAAGATTGAGGGCAGGAGAAGAAGGGGCAACAGAGGATGAGATGGTTGGATGGCATCACCGACTAGAAGGACATGTGTTTGGGTGTACTTCGGAAGTTGGTGATGGACAGGGAGGCCTGGCGTGCTGTGGTTCATGGGGTCACAAATAGTCAGACACAACTGAGCGACTGAACTGATATAGGAAGAGATAAATATGTTAGATTGCGGTTCTTTTTCACATATTCCAGCCATGTACGGCATCCTTGTGCTCAGTTGCTCACTATGTCTGACTCTTTGAGGCCCCATGGACTGTAGCCTGCTAGGCTCTTCTTTCCATGGAATTTTCCAGGCAAGAATACTACAGCAGTTTGCCATTTACTTCTCCAGAGGATCATCCCAAACCGGGCATCAAACCAGCATCCTTTGAGTCTCCTACATTGGCAAGCAGATTCTTTACCACGAGCACCACTTAGGTGGAGAAGGCAATGGCAACCCACTTCATTACTCTTGCCTGGAAAGTCCCAGGGACAGAGGAGCCTAGTAGGGTGCTGTCTATGGGGTTGCACAGAGTCAAACACAAGTGACTGAAGCGACTTAACAGCAGCAGCAGCACCACTTAGGAAGTCCCATAGAGCATTCTTCTCTTCTGTGTCTGTGTGTGTGTGTGTGTGTTAGTCGCTCAGTCGTGTCTGACTCTGTGACCCCACAGATTGTTGTCCACCAGACTCCTCTATCCCTGGGGATTCTCTAGGCAGAAATGTTGGAATGGGTTGCCATTTCCTTCTCCAGGGTATCTTCCTGCCTCAGAGATCTGAGCATGGCAAGTCTCAGCATGGCAGGCAGATTCTTTACCTTCTGCACCAACAGGGAAGCCCTAGGGTATCCTTAAAACATACTATATGGCTCTAATGTTTGTCTGGATGATTACTGATCTCACTTTCACAATGAAGCTTTTCCTGAACACCTAATTGACGGCTACAAATAGTCATGCCTGCCCCACACTAACAATCACCCTTAACCTGCTTTGTTTTTCCTTTATTCAGTACTGCATATTAGCTTTTAATATACTATGTCATTTAGTATTTATTACAGACTGTTTCTGCTTCGCAAATTGAATATGGGTTTCCCTGGTGGCTCAGATGGTGAAGAATCAGCCTGCAATGCAGGAGACCCAGGTTCTATCCCTGGGTCGGAAAAATACACTGGAGTAGGAAATGGAAATCCACTCCAGTTTTCTTGCTTGGAGAACCATGGACAGAGGAGCCTAGTGGGCTACAGTCCTATGGGTCACAAAGAGTCAGACACAACTCAGCAACTAACGCACACACACAAATCTAATATATGTTCCACATGGCAGAAGTCTTTTATTACTAGAATTAGTGTTTACTTACATATCTAAAATTGTATGTGGCATACAGTAGGCATTCAAGAAATTTTTGACAGAAAAATAGAAAGAAGGAGGAAAGGAAGGAGTGAAAGAATACAGGAATTCAGAAGAAAACAATATTATTGTTTAAATTGGCTATTTCTTCTTACAAACACCATGCTTTTATCATTTTATTATCAAAATTGAAATCTGAGTATTTAAATTTAGTGAATTTTATTTTTAATTATAATTTTTATAATTACATATATGTGCTATGTTTGTCTCATAGATGATGGTTATAGTCAGGTATTTTATCTTAAGGACATTCTGTATTTGGAGAAGGCAATGGCTCCCCACTCCAGTACTCTTGCCTGGAGAACCCCATGGATGTAGGAGCCTGGTAGTCTGCCATCCATAGGGTCTCTAGGAGTCTGACGTGACTGAGCGATTTCACTTTCACTTTTCACTTTCCTGCATTGGAGAAGGAAATGGCAACCCACTCCAGTGTTCTTGCCTGGAGAATCCCAGGGATGGGGGAGCCTGGTGGGCTGCTGCCTATGCGGTCGCACAGAGTCAGACACGACTGAAGTGACTTAGCAGCAGCAGCAGCATTCTGTATTGGCTCAGATTTTTCTGGAGTAAATCATTTAATGTGATTCTTAAAGTACATTTGACATCAAGACTTTTTAAATGAATTATACATCCCCTCAGTGTATTGCCCTGAAATATCATTTCTCGTCCTCTTGACAGATGATAACAGAAGGAAGGCATCAGGACAAAGAACAGGGATGCTCACTGGAAGACAAAAGGCAAGATCAATATAAATAGTGTCAAAGATAGAAGTCAGAGATGTGAGAGACTCACAAAAAGTGAATTATGCTGTCATGTGACAAGGGTTGCTGTAAATTCAGAAAGACTTTGAACTATTTCTTTAGTCAAAGGTGTGACAAGGCTTGTTTTATGCAGTTATATACCCTGGTGTATATAAGAATCCCTGCCTCAGGATTCTTTAGAGGGAATGTTACTGACTAGGATATTTAGCAGCTTCTGAGTTTCAAAGTTCTTCATAAAATACACCTGAGAACCTGCAGTGCTTCATGGGTTGACTGCTAAAGCACATTCACAGATTTGATTATCTTAAAATGCAACTAGAAACTACATTTTGATAGACTCTCATGAGAAAGTGTAATCTTTCATCTCAGTAAGATGACTTTTACAGTTTTATGAGCCATATCCTTAAAAATGAGAATCACCTTCTAAATGAATGTAATACAATCCAGGTAAATAAAGACACTTTGTACCTGGTGGCCTGATTCTAAGTGAAAGTGAAAGTGTTAGTCACTCAGTTGTATCAAACTCTTTGGGACCCCATGGACTGTAGCCTGCTAGGCTCCTTTGTCCATGGTATTGTATATTCTCCAGGCAAGAATACTGGAGTGGGTTGCCATGCCCTCCTCCAGGGAATGTTCCCGACCCAGTGATCGAACCTAGTCTCCCACACTGCAGGAAGATTCTTGTCTGAGCCACCAGGGAAGCCTGATTCTAAATAGTCCTTTGCAAAAGTAAATCCAAAAATCGAGTATTTTTCTTAATAGAGAAACCTTACTATGCTTCACTCAATCATATTTACATATTCATTCAATCATAAGTATCTGATAGAATTTTAATTAATGTAGAAAGATATGTTATTGAATGTTTATTGAAATAAGTATCAATAAATACACTCTGATTCACAGTAATGTTTTAATGTATTGGTTTTATCTCAGCCTCCAGTGACAAGGGATGAAGGGCATATTGACTAAACAATGAAGATGAAGATAATTGAACTGTAACTCATGAATTACATCTGTAACCAAGCTGAATGTTATATTTATTCTTTCAGTAAATGATATTTATCATATCTTAATACCAGCATTTTAACTTGTTAGTGTTCCAGGATCTATTGTGTCAATATAAGCCTTAAGGGCAGGAACATAGCCAGAGATTTTTATTCAAAGATAAATCAATGTTCCCATTACTGGTTTCAGAGCTTTTTATATTGTCATGTTAAATTGCACGATAATACACATGCTCTCTTTCCATGTGGATTTCAGGTTAATGAAAATAAGAAAATGGAGAGCTGAATTATTGACATATAATTGACAATTAAAATTTGTATGTATTTAAAATGTACCACATGATGTTTTGATATACATATATATTGTGAAATAATTACCACAATCAAGTTAAACATCCATCACCTCACTTAGTTATTTTTGTGTGTGTGTAGTAAGGACTCTCGGAGAAGGCAATGGCACCCCACTCCAGTACTCTTGCCTGGAAAATCCCATGGACGGAGAAGCCTGGTGGGCTGCAGTCCATGGGGTGGCTAAGAGTCGGGCATGACTAAGTGACTTCACTTTCACTTTTCACTTTCATGCATTGGAGAAGGAAATGGCAACCCACTCCAGTGTTCTTGCCTGGAGAATCTCAGGGACGGGGGAGCTTGGTGGGCTGCCGTCTATGGGGTCGCACAGAGTCAGACATGACTGAAGTGACTTAGCAGCAGTAGCAGCAGCAGTAAGGACTCTGAAGATCTATTTTTTTTTTTTTTGATAAGTTAGCTACATATTTCCTTTCCCAGTATCTATTGTAATATATTTCTCCTACACTTTCTTATTGGTACCTAATAATGTTATTGATCTTTTAAAATTTAAATGCTAAGTAGACAATATTTTCTCTAAACTTAAATTTTCTTAAAGAACTCCATTAGTATTTGAAAATTCTAAACCTCTTATTGCATTGATTATCACCTCCAATATGATGATGAATAGAGATGGTTGGTGGGGCAAATACTGTTTGTTTACGGATTTGGTAGAAATGGTATGAAATATTCACTAAGATGAATGGTATTTGCTAAAGGTTGTGCATAGGAAAAGGTGATTGTGTTAAGAATATTCCCTGATTGTAATTCAAACTTGATCATGAATTAATATTTAGTTTTTTACAATTTGTTCTTTCTCTAAGGTGAGATAATCATGGCAGAGATTTTTCCTCACCTAAAATATTTTAAGTGAATGCTCTTGAATTTCTTACATAAAAATCTAGTTTTGTAGTGATGATTTTATTTCTTCATTAGTAGACAATTTGTTCAGGTTTATGTTTACAGTAATATAGTACAGAATGTACCCAGAATTCCTATATTTCCTTCAACCCTCCACATAGTATCTCCTATAATTAACAGCATGTATCATGTGCTAATTTCTTTACCATTGGTGAACCACTATTGACGTCTTGTTATTAACCAAAGTCCATAGTTTACACCGCAGTTCATTCTTTGTGTTGTACGGTTCTATAGGTATTGACAGATGTGCAGCGTCATGGTTACAACAATACAGATTGGTAGAGAATCACTTCACTGCTTCGAAAATGCCTTATATCCCACATATTCATCCCATTCCATCCACCTAAACCCAACAAATGCTGATTCTGTTACTCTCCATAGTTTTTCTTTTTCCAGAATATCATATAGTTGGAATCATAGAGTATGTAACTGTTTAAGACTGGATTGTCTCATTTATTATCTATGTGGATTATGTCCCCCAAAATCCATATGCTGAAGTGCTGGTAACCAGTGTGACTGCACTAATAGATACGGCCCTTAAAGAAATATTAAAGTTAGTTTATGTCATAGGGTTGCAGCCCTAATCCAATATGACCGTTGTCCTTATGAGAAGAGCAAAACACCAAGAACGTACAAGCAGAGAGGAAAGGTCAGGACGCAGAGAGAAGGCAGACATCTGCAAGCCAAGGAGAGATACCTGAGAAGAAAATACACCTGCTGCCAGCTTGATATTGGGCTCCAGTCCTCAGTATTGTGAAAAAATAAGTTACTATCATTTAAGCCATTCACTGTCTGGTAAGGCAGTCCTAGAAACACAGGAACAGTTTCTGCAATGTCTTTACATAACTTGATAGCTTATTTAAATATTAATTCATTCACCCATTGAAACACTTGCCTTACAATTTTCAAAACACATTTGCAACTACTATAATTCCACTTTTAAATGATACTACACTATATTGTGGGTAGCACATTATTTTACAATAGCAACATTCCCCTGATTTCTCCATCCTATCCCTATATCGGGATTCCCTTGTGGCTCAATGGTAAAGAATTCACCTGCCAAGCAGGAGACATGAGCTTGATTTTTGGGTTGGGAAGATCCCCTGGAAAGGAACTTGGCAACCCACTCCGGTATTTTTGCCTGAAGAATCCCATGGACAGAGGAGCCTGGTGGGCTACAGCTCATGGGGGTCACAAAAGAGTTGGACATAACTTAGCGACTAAACAACAGCATCCTTTTATCATTGCTGTCATTTATTTCAATTATACATGATATAATCATTGTGTACACTGTTGCTATTATTATTTTGAAAAAACTGCCATCTTTCATATTGAAGAAAAAGGAAAAAATGTATTTAATATTTATTTATTCCTTCTTGAACACTCTTTATCTCTATAAAATTTTTAAACATTTCTTGTATAACACGTCTACTGTCAATGACTGTCTTCAATGCTTTGATGATTACTTTTCCTTCAACATTTTTTTTAACTTTTTAAATTTGTTTATCTATTTGAGTTTCTTTCTTTCTTTCTTTCTTTTTTTTTTTTTTTTTATTTTGGCCATTCCTCACAGCCTGTGGGATCTTAGTTCCCTGACCAGGGATGGAACACAAACCCTGGCAGTAAAAGTGCAGAGTCCTGCATTGGACCACCGGGGGATTCCTGCTGGATTAAGAGTTCTAGATTTTGAGGGTTTTTTTTTTTTAATCCTTTTTATATATTAACTCTGTTCCTTTCTCGCTTGCATGAGCTCTAGAAAAGTCAGATATAATTTTTATGTTAATTTCTCTTTAGGCAAGATGTTTCCTCCCCCACTGGCTTCTTTCAAGTGTTTCTGTTTGCCTTTGATTTTCTGTGTTTTGAATGTGATAAATGTAGCTTCAGGTTTGTTTGCTTTTAGTTTGTTTATTTTTGGTATATATCTGGCTTTGAGTTCTGTATGTTTCCTAAATCTATAGTTTTGTGCTTGCCAATAATTGTGGGGATTTCTCAGTCATTATTAATTCAAATATTTTCTTTTCTTTGTTCATCTGCTACATCCATTATTTCTATGTTACACCTTTGTAATTGTCTCAAAGTTCTTGGATAACTCTGCCCCATTTTGTCCAGCCCTATTTTCCCCTTTGTCTTTAAAGTCAAGAAGTTTCTATTGACATATTTTCAATGTCACTTTCCTCAGTTGTGTGGACACATTAAAAAGTGGTTCTTCTTTTCTATCACAGTGTTTTTTTTTCTAGCATTTTACTTTATGCTTTAGAACGTCCATCTCCCTGCTCATATTATGTTTATTTTTGCATGTTGTCAACTTTTTCCATTAGAGCTCTTAACATATTAATCATAGATATTTTACATTTCTGGTCTGATAATTACATTATTTCTAACATATCTCAGTCTGGTTCTGCTGTTTTCACTAAGTTAAAGGTTTTTTTTGTGTGTAATTTTTGCTTTTTAATATGCTTTGAAAATTTTTCCTTGAAAGCTGTACATAAGGGAATTCCAGAAAAAACATCTACTTTTACTTCATTGACTACACTAAAGCCTTTGACTGTGTGGATCACAACAAACTGTGGAAAATTCTTCAAGAGGTGAGAATACCAGACCACCTTACTTGTCTCTTGAGAAACCTATATTCAGATCAAGAAGAAACAGCTAGAAACAAAAGTGGAACAATAGACAAGTTCAAAATTGGGAAGGTTATATACTGTCACTCTGCTTATTTAAGTTTTATGAATAGTACAGCATGGAAAATGCAAAGCACAAGCTAGAATCAAGATTGTCGGGAGAAATATCAACAATCTCAGATATGCAGACGAGACCACTCTAATGGCAGAGAGTGAAGAGGAACTGAAAATCTTCTTGATGAGGATGAAAGAGGAGAGTGGAAAAGCAACTTAAAACTCAACATTCAAAAAACTAAGATCATTGCATCTGGTCCCATCACTTTATAGTAAATAGAAGGGGAAAAGTGGAAAGAGTGACATATTTTATTTTATTGGACTCCAAATCACTCAAACAGTGACTGCAGCAATGAAATTAACAGACGCTTGCTCCTTGGAAGGAAAGCTATCACAAACCTAGACAGGGTATTTAAAAAGTAGAGATATTACTTTGACTACATAAAGGTTTACATAGTCAAAGTTATGGTTTTTCCAGGAGTCATGTACAGATGTGAGTATTGGACCATAAAGAAAGCTGAGCATGAAAGAATTGATGCTTTTGAATTGTGGTGCTAGCAAAGACTTGTGTTCCTTCGACAGCAAGGAGATCAAACTGGTCAATCGTAAAGGAAATCAACCCTCAATATTCATTGGAAGGACTGATGCTGAAGGTGAAGCTCCAATACTTTGACCACCTGATACAAAGAGCCAACTCATTGAAAAAGACCTTGATGCTGGGATAGACTGAGAGCAGAAGGAGGAGGGAGCAACAGAATACGAAATGGTTGTAGGGATAGCAACACTAACTCAATGAACATGAATTTGAGAAACTCTGGGAGATAGTGAAAGACAAAGAAGCCTGGATCATTGCAGTCCATGGAGTGGCAAAGAGTCAGACAAGACTTAGGGACTAAATAACAACACATGCCTAACTCTTGATCTAAGGTTTTATGTTTATCTGGCCAGTAGTTAGGCTGTGTTTACCATTTGCTACATCTATAGATATCAGAAGCTTCGATTTCATCTCTTCTTCTACATGTCTCCCCTGAAACAGTAAAGTTTCCCCAGAGACTCTGTATTATATAGCTTCAGAAATTTGCATGTTTTTTAGCTATAATACTCTATTTGGAATAATCTCTATTGGTATTGTGATAAAATACAAGTGAGGAGAAGCTTTCCATAAACCTATGATTAGTTCTCAGTGTTTAGTGAGCCACTGTGCCATGGGCTGTGATATTCACAATGGTTTGTCAAGTTTTCAGTTTCTTTTTCTATTTTTCTTGTTTATTTAAGTCTTTTGTAAAACAGAAATATTCAAGGTGGCTGAAATCGGGTGGTTCCCTTCCTGTACATGGGTTAGGCTCCAGGGAAGCTTTTGTTAGTTATTCAGTATAGAAATTTCCATTAAGGTTGCACCCTCCTCAAGGAGCATGAAGCACTACGTATGTTTCTTAATGATTACTTTTTCTTTTTCTCTGCTGGAAACATGATGGGATTTTTCTTCAACTCACACAGTTAGGATCTGGCAGAAATTTTGAGAGTAAAACTTTTGAAAATGTGGGGATCCCCAAAAAACTATCCCTCCAAGCATTCTTAATCTCTCAAGCTTGTCCATATTTAATCTACAGTCATTAGTCAATCGCAGTTAGGTATTCCTATCCAATACTGACTCCAGTAATAGTTCCTTCTTCCAGCAAATTATAATAGCTTTCTTTGGTTTGTATCTTCAGTTTCCAATGAGTGTACTTGCCCTGTGACTTCAGTTCTCTGACCCTTTCAGAGGACTTGTTGGTTTTCAGGTTTGCAGCATTTTTCTTGTTTGTAAGGATAACAGTGATGGCTTTACATGTTAGATCAGAAGCCAGATATTAGTGATGGATTTCGAAGTACTAATCACATATGTTGTTTTCCAAATTGGTAAATTTATGATTAACTCAAAATATTTTACTTATGTTTATAAATGCAGAGGCCTATATCTCTTTTGTTTGTAAATTATTTTAATAACTTTAGTGTGAACATGGAGTAAATTCCAAAAACATGCATGTTTAAATTTCTAAACAAAGTAGGGCTTGACTAATTTTGATTATTGATTTTAAACTAATTTTATTTTGATTAGAAAATAGCATATTTACATTTTTAATTTATCAATACTTTTTGTGACTCATTAATGAATGATATTTTAAATGTTCACTTCAAGTTTGAAGAAACAGGTTCATTTTCAAATTGATTCAGAAAGATCTAAATATATCAATTGTATCAGTAGTATTATATTTTACAGAATTACTCTTCTTTTACTGCCAAGTTATTTTTTGAGTGTGTATTAAGTCCATGGTTGTTTTGGATTCTGTGGAGTACTTGCTTTTTTCATTTTTATACTTTACATTCTTTTTTTGCCGCATCGCTTCAGTCGTGTCCGATTCTGTGCAACCCCATGGACTGCAGCCTACCAGGCTTCTCCGTCCATGGGATTCTCCAGGCAAGAACACTGGAGTGGGTTGCCATTTCCTTCTCCAATGCATGAAAGTGGAAAGTGAAAGTGAAGTCGCTCAGTCGTGTCTGACTCTTAGCGACCCCATGGCCTGCAGCCTACCAGGCTCCTCCATCCATGGGATTTTCTGGGCAACAGTACTGGAGTAGGGTGCCATTGCCTTCTCCTTACATTCTTTAGCAATTATATTTCTTGTCATCTTTTTTAACTTATTATCCCAAAATAACTCATTAAAAACCTACTACATTTTGCATCTAAATATTTTTAAAAAGTGATAATTATTGATCTACACCTGGCATCATTTCTATAGTTTTGTTTTAATTTAAAGAATTATTTTGATAAAATTTCGAACTTATAGGATAGTACAATTTTCCCCTATATGTATATATATTTTACCCACTTCCCCCAATGTCAAGTATTCTAGAGAATTTGTCATACTCTTGAACTCTCTTGTGTTCACTTCTTTCTTTCTCTTTCTCTCTGTTCTCCTACCCTCTATATTTTTCTGGCAACAAATTGCAGAGTTACATATAGCATACAATTGTCTTATATAAGATACCCTTTCAATTAGATTTTTCTGATCAATCTCCATGATTTGATTCAGGTCATATATTTTATTTAGGTAATATCCAACATCCATTGTATCATCGAAAAAGCAAGAGAGTTCCAGAAAACATCTATTTCTGTTTTATGGACTATGCCAAAGCCTTTGACTGTGTGGATCACAACTAACTGTTGAAAATTCTTAGAGATGGGAATATCAAACCACCTGACCTGCCTCTTCAGAAATCTATATGCAGGTCAGGAAGCAACAGTTAGAACTGAACATGGAACAACAGACTGGTTCCATATTGGGAAAGGAGTACTTCAAGGCTGTATATTGTCACCCTGCTTATTTAACTTATACGCAGAGAAGATCATGAGAAATGCTGGGCTAGATGAAGCACAAACTGGAATCAAGATTGCTGGGAGAAATATCAATAACCTGACATATGCAGATGACACCACCCTTATGGCAGAAAGGGCAGAAGAACTAAAGAGCCTCTTGATGAAAGTGAAAGAGGAGAGTGAAAAAGTTGTCTTAAAACTCAACATTCAGAAAACTAAGATTATGGCATCTGGTTCCATCACTTCATGGCAAATAGATGGGGAAACAGTAGAAACAGTGTCAGACTTTATTTTCTTGGCCTCCAAAATCACTGCAGATGGCGGCTCCAGCCATGAAATTAAAAGAGGCTTACTCCTTGGAAAAAAAGTTAGATCAACCTAGACAGCATATTAAAAAGCAGAGACATTACTTTGCCAATAAAAGTCTTTCTAGTCAAAGATATGGTTTTTCCAGTAATCATATATGGACGTGACAGTTGGACTATAAAGAAAGCTGAGTGCGGAAGAATTGATGATTTTGAATAATGGTGTTGGAGAAGACTTTTGAGAGTCTCTTGAACTGCAAGGAGATCCAACCAGTCAATCCTAAAGGAAATCAGTCCTGAATATTCATTGGAAGGACTGATGTTGAAGCTGAAACTCCAATACTCTGGCCACCTGATGGGAAGAACTGACCCATTGGAAAAGACCCTGATGCTGGAAAAGATTGAAGGTGGGAGGAAAAAAGATGAGATGGATGGATGGCATCACCGACTCAATGGACATGATTTTGAGAAAACTCCGGGAGTTGGTTATGGACAGGGAGGCCCAGCGTGCTGCAGTCCATGGGGTCACAAAGAGTCAAACACGCCTGAGCAACTGAACTGAATATATATATTTTTGCAGCAATAGCACCAAATAGCTTCTGTGTCTCAGTTCTTCCAATCAGGGTGTGCATTGTATTAATGAGCTTCATTAGTGGTGACCTTAACTTTAATCACTCAGTGAAGGGAACATCTGCCAATTTTCTCTCCTGTTAAGGACTATCTTTCCTTTGTAATTAGAAAGATGTTTATGGAGAGGTACTTTCAACTCATTTATGGGTTTCTCTGTAGAGTGAACTGTCAATGTAGCAAGTATGTGGACTTACGTTTTTTGTTTCTGTGGATGGCAGCATTAAAGAATTTTGTTTTGTTTTGCTTTTAGTAATCCTTTTATTTTCTTCCAGGAAGCTAAATGCTCTACATTTCTTCTTTTTCCTTTCACTTCTTGATTTGTCATGGGTACCTCTTTCTTTCTAAACTCTTGTTCCCTGAAGCACCATCTTTGCTGCTTTAGAGGCTATACTGCATATTTCATCTCTATAGCATCTACATAAAATGTTTAAATTTATGTTTTAGTATACCTACTAAAAGTTTAAATTATTTCTAAATCACTACCTTTTCCTGTTTATATGTTTTACTTCACCTTAATTATCACCAGAAAAGCTTAGACCCACAATCCTGAATACGGTTTTTATGAAATACATAGTGTCCATTTCTTCTTAAAATTATTGAAAGATATTAATATATTTTCAAGGTCAATGCTTCATTCTTTGTCACGAATTTGTGCATTTATTTTGTCCATTATTCTTTTTTTCTTTACTTCTTAAATTTATTTTTAATTGAAGGATAATTACAATACTGTGTTGGTTTCTGCCTTACATCAACATACATCAGCAGTAGGTATACATATGTCCCCTCCCTCCCACCTCCCACTCCATCCCATCCCTCTAGGTTTTCACAGAACCCCAGTTTGTTCTTCATTCTACTTGCTTACATATTCTTCTTGTTAAACTGCATTTTTTAATAATGCTTTTTGTGAGGGTATGACCATGGATGTGTATACTCCCTTGTGTCTCTGTATATCTGTAAATTTTTATGCCTTGTAGAATGAATCCAAATTCTAATTCTGATACACCTTAATGTAATTCTAGCTTGAAGCTTTATCTTATGTTCATTTCTATACTGGCTTTTAGTTCCTTTTATCTTGCCATCCTTCCCTAACTCTTGTCTGATATTATGAGGATTGAATTTTTGGGAAGCCCCAGGGGTGCCAGTTCAAAACTAGGTCTTTGTGTTTCAGCTCATAATATTTAAAATCTAGTGTCTCAGGCTGTTAGTGTTTGACTCAATTCCTGATTGCAAGGCTTCTTTCTTGGACCAAAAACTTCATGAAGACAGGTCCCCAGGCAGTGGAGGGAAACAACTTTGTCAACCTTTTTCACAAACAAGACACCTCTTCTCATACTCACATTGGCTGAACTTCCAAATTCCACATCAAGCACATTAAGTATCAAACTCCTAAAGAGAAAAACACCCTCCCTAGCTTTCATCCATGTCATTAATCCAGAAGACCTGTAGTCTCAACCTTTTCTTTTATAGTTGCATGTATGACTTGACTTCTGCTAAAAACACATTTGCCTTGTTTTAGAGAGTTGATATTATCATAAATTCTTTTGACATATTTCTCTTTATAGAATAAGTATGTGCACCAGCCTCAAGCATCCAGTATAGTGCATCAAACCTGGACTGGCGACTCGTTTCATATATGATATTATACATGTTTCAATGCCATTCTCCCAAATCATCCCACCCTCTCCCTCTCCTACAGAGTCCAAAAGACTGTTCTATACATCATACTTATAAGTTTTTTTTAGAAATTCATACATGAACATCTGAATATTTTCTAAAAACTAAAATGTTCTTCCCAGAAAAGTTCTCTTAGTTGCACACACACACATATATACTTTTATTAATATATGTGTTTTCACAATATAAAATTACCATGTAAAAATTAACCTAAATAAAGTAGAGCTGATTTAACTACTATCAATAGAATAGTTATGATGGATACATGGCTCTAAGTTCAGGTAATAAAGGATGAATTAAAAGATAATAATCTAAGCCACAAATTTGAATATGTAGTTTCCTCTTGTTCTTGCATTTTAGCATTATTTTACAATGTGTTGGAATATATGAATTTGAATTCAGAAAAACACTAAAATAAATAAAATAATTATTATTTTAGTAGCCAAATTTTGGAGTTACTTTTTTAAGTATAGTGCATGAATAAAACCCTTTCAGTGTTCTTAGAAGTCTGACTTGGCTTTTGTTTGACTTAATACTGCATTTTGCATTGTGTTCAGTGGCCTGTAAAAGCTGGTCCAGTATAGTTTAGTTTACAATGAAGCAAAGGCAAAGTCATTCACTCATTCATACACTTACTTATTAAACAGATGTTTAGTTAACAAATGCTATGAACCAGGTACTGGGAATTTATAATAGATTATATTTCTGTTGCTATAGCACTTAAAATCAAATAGAGGAGAAAAACATGAACAAGCACAAAAATACACACACACTCACACACACATATGAATATAAAAAATCAGATGGTAGTAAGTTTTATGATGGAACATAAGCTGGAAATGAAGTAAAAAACAATGTAGGGATGTTAGTCTTTTAAGGTAAGGGCTCTCTGACAGGTATTTACAGAGAGCAACAAATGAAGTAAGAAAGATATCACGGAGTAATTTTGCAAAAGGATGTTCCAGTTGTAGGGAAGATCCAATGGCAATTTCTTGGAGGAAAAAGTGTAGATGAAGAACTGCAGATATGGTAGGAGACCTAAGACATGGATGGAGACAGTGAAGATGTTAGTGATTGAAGATGATGTCAGAGAAGGTAGAGGGACCATTCATACCAGAAAACAAAGCAAAGGAGGATGTGTTTATCTCATTGTGAGTAGCATACCAAGTCCATTGAGGGTTTTGAACAGAGAAATGTCATGCAACAATTTTTATAAGATAATTTTACCTACTCTAGAATGGCAAGACAGGAAATAAGGAGTGAGATTGAAACCTCTTTATGGTAATTTTGACATAGGCAGTAGTAATGAAGGTATAACAAAAAGGTGAGTTTTGGGATGCATTTCGAAAGCAGTGATGATTAGATTAGATATGACTTTTTTCTTAACTATTTTATTTTACTTTATTTTTTAACTTTACAATATTAATAATGGGGATTCATGATAGCTTTGGATAATTTGTGTCAAGTAAACAAGAAAAATGTAGTTGGTATTACTTGGAAAGGAAAAGACTAAAGGTTAGTTGGTTGCATAGAGATGAGGGGAGAATTAAAGATTCAGGTTTGGAATTAGTAAATTTGAGTTTTATCAGGTATCCAAAGGAAAATGATGAGTGTGCAGTAATGCACATGTGAGAGTCTCTGGGAGAAGGCCAGGCATGAGAAATAGAGATATACATTTGTCTGAAGGAGGTGGGAATATTTAAAGTCATGAAACAGAATGAGATGACGTAAAGCATGACATCAGATAGAGACAAATTCAGAGGACCTGAACACATTAGAGAAGCTAATGTCTGCATGTCAGGAAGATAAATCCAAACAAGCAACATTGATTAAGGGGAAAAAAAGAAGATTAGGGTAGATACTGAAGATAGGATTAGATTTCAAGTTTATTTCATGTAAGAAGCAATCCAAGAAAACAATTTTGGTTTGGAATGAGGAAATGGGAATATAAAGGGAAAGAAGCCTTTAGAAGTGTATTATGAAGTAGGTGCCATTCAAAGATGGCACAGTAGGTGCCATTTAGCACTTCAGAGGTATCCTACCCAAGATGTAAGGGAACTCATGAAGGATACGTCCAACAGCTCTTCTCAGTCATTGACGGAACGCTCTGTCAGGAAGTTGCTAATTTCCCTATGTTGCTGGTCTGAATATTATTGTTTTCTGTTGGGGTAATTTCATATTACGATGATATCTATCTCTCCAAACTGGTTACTAAGATCCATGTTATCCCTATCAGCAACTGAGATTTGTTTTAGTAGATGAGCTACTTGAAACTGTGTGTGGTTGATAAGGATATATATATTTCTTTCTTGTAAAATTTATATCTGAATAAGTATATATGATACTCATTATATATATATATAACAGTCATATATAGTATAAACTGATATACTATGTATAGCTATAAATATATGCTAACAGAAATAACTATATATATATATATATAACTACATAATACCTTTTTGATCTTTAAATTAAAATTTATTTTTTATGTGTGTTAGTGAAGAAAATCTGTAATGGAGCTCTTCATAGTCTTATGGAGCATAGTGCTTGAAAATTTGAAAATTCCAAGAACAAGAGTATTTATGCAGATATAGTAATACACTACTAGCCTTCATAAAATGAAGTTCTATTAATAGAAAAAACAATCAAAATTGACAAATGGAAGAGAATGTTTACTTTTGTAACAGCTTCATATACCTATACTAACTTAGCATCCAATAAAGAAGACATCATAAGTCAATGCTAAAAGAGAAAACTACTTGCCATATAAAGACAAAAAAAAAAAAAAAATAGATCTCATTTAACATCAAAGACAAAACTGAGCTCAAGATTGTGTGAAAATGGGGAAAATGTATTATTATGAGAGCAATAAAATATTAGTGAATACATATTTTTAAAAGTCATAAAGAACTTCCTATAAAATGTTCAAATACAAACCATTAAAAAATATTAACAGGATCATTTTGATATTTGGCAAAACCAGTACAATATTGTAAAGTTAAAAAATAAAATTAAATTAAAAAAATATTAACAGGATCAATTCATATGTGGGAAATTTTATCTGAAGACAAACAGTGTAGTTTGTGTTTAGTTTTGTTCATCCTCTTTTCTTGTTGTTGTGCACAGTTGTTAGTTGTTCTACTCTTTACTGAAAATGGGGCATTCATCAACATAGACTGACTTTTCTATTATATGATGTCTATCGTTATAATTAGTATTATTTTGTTTCAATGTATTGTGTCCAATATTTTTATAGCCACTCTGACTTTTCTATGGTTGCTGTTTGTATCATATTAATTTATTTTATTTCTTTCTTTTGATTTTGACCTATGTGAATCTGTCTCCTTTATAGAGCATGTAGTTTGATATCATTTTCTTATTATCCAATCTGACGATTTCTACTTTTTAATATCATTGTGTACTCTATTCATTCAATGTTATTATTGACATAGATGGATTTGCTTTTGTGATTTTCTTATTTATATATATGTATTATATATATATGTGAATATATATATATATACACACATTCCACATTTTTGTGTGTGTGTGTAAACTTCTATTCCTCATTTATTGCTTTCTTTGTATTAACTAAAATTTTTCTACTGTGGGAGAATTCTGATCACTGATTCAATCTCCTTACTAATAATTGGTATATTTAGTACTCAATTTTTTTTTTTCTGATTCTGTCTTGGCAGAATATATATTCCTAGGATTGAATTAAAGACTTAAATGTAAGAACTGAAACTATAAAACTCTAAGAACACATGCAAAAAAAAGCTTCTGGAGATGAGTCTTGGCAATAATTTTAGAATATGATACCTAAAGCACAAGAAACAAAATAAAAAATAAGCAGTTAGGACTTCATTAAACTACGAAGCTTCTTCACAGTAAAAGAACCACTAAACAAGGTGAAAAAGCAAGCTATGGAAAGGGAAAAATATTTGTACATTTTGTATCTGATAAGAGGTTAATATCCAAAATATATAAAGAACACATAACAGTTCAATAGCAAAACACACAAATAATCCAAATAAAAATGAACACGGAAGCTGAATAGACATATTACCAAGTTAGATATTTAAATAGTCAACAAATACATGAAAATTAGTATTTAGTAATTAAAGCAATGCAAATCAAAACCACAATGAGTTATCACCACATTCCTGTCAGAATGACTAGCGTCAAAAACACAAGAGTTAACAAATGCTGATGAGGGTGTGGAGAAATGAGAACACATGTACACTTTTGGTGGGAATGTAAATTGGTACAGCCAATATAGAAAACAGCATGGAATCATCTCGAAAAAATTAAAAACAGGGCTATGATATGATGCAGAAATTTCACTGAGGGTACCCAAAAGAAACAAAATCGCTATGTTGAAAAAGGATCTCATTCATTGTTCATTGCAGCATTATTTATAATAACAGGATATGGAAACAACTTACGTGTCATATATGAATGGATAAAGAAAGTTAATATGTAATAGCTTACGTATTAATGATGCAGTATTATTTCTGCATTTCCCAGGTGGCACTAGTGGTAAAGAATCCACCTGCCAATGCAGGAGATATAAGAAATGGGAGTTCAGTACGTGGGTTGGGAAGATCCTCTGGAGGAGGAAATTGCAACCCACTCCAGTATTCTTGCCTGGAAAATCTCATGGACAGAGGAGCCAGATGGGCTACAGTCTAAGAAGTCACAAATGGTTGGACATGACTGACCATTAGAGCACATTAAATAAAGAATAAAATCCTGCCATTTGTGGTAATATAGATGGACCTCGAAGGCATTATGCCATAGGAAATAAGTCAAACAGAGAAAGAGAAATACTGCATTATCTCACTCATATGTGGAGTCATCTTAAAAAAAAAAAAAAAAACACTCATGGAAAAAGAGCTCACACTAGTAGTAGCAAAAGTCCAGGGTAGGGGATGGAAAATTGGGTAAAAGTAGTCAGGCAATGGCACCCCACTCCAGTACTCTTGCCTGGAAAATCCCATGGACAGAGGAACCTGGCGGGCTGCGGTCCATGGGGTCGCTAAGAGCAGGACACGACTGAGCGACTTCACTTTCACTTTTCATGTTCATACATTGGAGAAGGAAATGGCAACCCACTCCAGTGTTCTTGCCTGGAGAATCCGAGGGATGGGGGAGCCTGGTAGGCTGCCCTCTATGGGGTCGCACAGAGTCAGAGATGACTGAAGTGACTTAGCAGTAGCAGCAGTCAAAAGTTAAAGAATTCCAGTTACAAGATGTTTAAGAACTGAGATATAATGTACAATATGATGAAATATGATGATGATAGTTAGCAATGGTGTATGACACATCTGAAAGTTGCTATGAGAATAGGTCCAGAAATTTCTCTTTAAAAAGAAAAAAAAAATTAAATTATAGCTAGATGAGAATATGAATGTTAACTATTGTGGAAACCATTTCACAATATATACATATGTTGAGTCTTTATGTTGTACACTTTAAACTTATACAGTGCTGTATGCCAATTATATATCAATAAAGCTGGATAGAAAAAGATCATTTTTTTCTGGTAAATACGACCAGACTTAAATTTGAATTCTAGATTCTGAACATTGGAACTGAAAAAAAGTTTAAAACTGAAATTTCAAAATTCTGAGTATTGTAAAGCCATCAGATCAGATCAGTCGCTCAGTCGTGTCTGACTCTTTTCGACCCCGTGAATTGCAGCACGCCAGGCCTCCCTGTCCATCACCAACTACTTGAGTTCACTCAGACTCACGTCCATCGAGTCAGTGATGCCATCCAGCCATCTCATCCTCTGTCATCCCCTTCTCCTCCTGCCCCCAATCCCTCCCAGCATCAGAGTCTTTTCCAATGAGTCAACTCCTCGCATGAGGTGGCCAAAGTACTGGAGTTAGCTTTAGCATCATTCCTTCCAAAGAAATCCCAGGACTGATCTTCAGAATGGACTGGTTGGATCTCCTTGCAGTCCAAGGGACTCTCAAGAGACTTCTCCAACACCACAGTTTAAAAGCATCAACTCTTCGGCGCTCAGCCTTCTTCACAGTCCAACTCTCACATCCATACACATGGATTTTTCCATACACATGGAAAAACCATAGCCTTGACTAGACAAACCTTTGTTGGCAAAGTAATGTCTCTGTTTTTGAATATGCTATCTAGGTTGGTCATAACTTTCCTTCCAAGGAGTAAGCGTCTTTTAGTTTCATGGCTGCAGTCACCATCTGCAGTGATTTTGGAGCCCAGAAAAATAAAGTCTGACACTTTTTCCACTGTTTCCCCATCCATTTCCCATGAAGTGATGGGACCAGATGCCATGATCTTCGTTTTCTGAATGTTGAGCTTTAAGCCAACTTTTTCACTCTCCACTTTCACTTTCATCAAGAGGCTTTTGAGTTCCTCTTCACTTTCTGCCATAAGGGTGGTGTCATCTGCATATCTGAGGTGATTGATATTTCTCCTGGCAATCTTGATTCCAGCTGTGTTTCCTCCAGTCCAGCGTTTCTCATGATGTACTCTGCATATAAGTTAAATAAACAGGGTGACAATATACAGCCTTGACGTACTGCTTTTCCTATTTGGAACCAGTCTGTTGTTCCATGTCCAGTTCCAACTGTTGCTTCCTGACCTGTATACAAATTTCTCAAGAGGCAGATCAGGTGGTCTGGTATTCCCATCTCTTTCAGAATTTTCCACAGTTGATTGTGATCCACACAGTCAAAGGCTTTGGCATCATCAATAAAGCAGAAATAGATGTTTTTCTGGAATTCTCTTGCTTTTTTCATGATCCAACGGATGTTGGCAATTTGATCTCTGGTTCCTCTGCATTTTCTAAAACCAGCTTGAACATCAGGAAGTTCACAGTTCACATATTGCTGAAGCCTGGCTTGGAGAATTTGGGGCATTACTTTACTAGCGTGTGAGATGAGTGCAACTGTGCGGTAGTTTGAGCATTCTTTGGCATTGCCTTTCTTTGGGATTGGAATGAAAACTGACCTTTTCCAGTCTTGTGACCACTGCTGAGTTTTCCAAATTTGCTGGCATATTGAGTGCAGCACTTTCACAGCATCGTCTTTCAGGATTTGGAATAGCTCAACTGGAATTCCAGCACCTCCACTAGCTTTGTTCTGAGTGATGCTTTCCAAGGCCCACTTGACTTCACACTCCAGGATATCTGGCTCTAGGTCAGTGATCACACCATCGTGATTATCTGGGTCGTGAAGATCTTTTCTGTACAGTTCTTCTGTGTATTCTTGCCATCTCTTCTTAATATCTTCTGCTTCTGTTAGGTCCATACAATTTCTGTCCTTTATCGAGCCCATCTTTGCATGAAATGTTCCTTTGGTATCTCTGATTTTCTTGAAGAGATTTCTAGTCTTTCCCATTCTGTTGTTTTCCTCTATTTCTTTGCATTGATCGCTGACGAAGGCTTTCTTATCTCTTCTTGCTATTCTTTGGAACTCTGCATTCAGATGTTTATATCTTTCCTTTTCTCCTTTGCTTTTCACTTCTCTTCTTTTCACAGCTATTTGTAAGGCCTCCCCAGACAGCCATTTTGCTTTTTTGCATTTCTTTTCCATGGGGATAGTCTTGATCCCTGTCTCCTGTACAATGTCAGGAACCTCAGTCCATAGTTCATCAGGCACTCTATCTATCAGATCTAGGACCTTAAATCTATTTCTCACTTCCACTGTATAATCATAAGGGATTTGACTTAGGTCATACCTGAATGGTCTAGTGGTTTTCCCTACTTTCTTCAATTTAAGACTGAATTTGGCAATAAGGAGTTCATGGTCTGAGCCATAGTCTGCTCCTGGTCTTGTTTTTGCTGACTGTATAGAGCTTCTCCATCTTTGGCTGCAAAGAATATAATCAATCTGATTTCGGGGTTGACCATCTGGTGATGTCCACGTATAGAGTGTTCTCTTGTGTTGGTAGAAGAGGGTGTTTTCTCTGAGTATGGTTTCAGTGTGTCTGCCCTCTGATGCCCTCTTGCAACACCTACCATCTTACTTGGGTTTCTCTTACCTTGGACGTCGGGTATCTCTTCACGGCTGCTCCAGCAAAGCGCAGCCATTGCTCCTTACCTTGGACGAGGGGTATCTCCTCACCGCCGCCCTTCCTGACCTTCAACATGGTATAGCTCCTCTAAGCCCTCCTGCACCCGTGCACCCAGGGCTCCTTGGACGTGGGGTTGCTCCTCCCGGCCGCCGCCCCTGGTCTCAGGCTTAGGGGCGTCGGGTAGCTCCTCCCGGCAGCCGCCCCTGACCTTGGATGCTGGGTATCTCCTCTCGGCCGCCCCTGACCTCAGACGCTGAGTAGCTCCTCTCGGCCGTTCCTGCGCTGTCACAGGAAACTAATAAATAAACTAAATATAAAACCATGATAAAATGCAGAAAACAGGCCAAAAATTTTATAGAAAAAGAACTATAAATGTGGTACAATATGTGGTTTATCTGAAAATACTGTTTATCTCAATATACTCATACAAGTATCTAATAATTCAGCTAACCATATATCTGTCTATATATAGAAAGAGATAATTATATAGTATATTACTAGCTTAAGAAAAAGGAGCATCTGTAGTGGATATTTGTGTACATATCTAAAACCTAATGTTCTTTAGCAGATAATAACTAAGCTTGTAAAATTATATAAAAATATTGGTATGTGTATATTATTTGGAAAAGACAATTATACATATGTATATATATGTATATAAAAATCAATAGGTATTTATATGCAGCTGACAAGTGTTCAGTCATGTCTGACTCTTTGCAACCCCATGGACTTTAGCCCACTAGGCTCCTCTGTCCATCGGATTTTTCCAGGCAAGAATACTGGAGTGAGTTGAAATTCCCTTACATATATATATATATATATATATATATATATATATGTGTGTGTGTGTGTGTGTGTGTGTGTATGTATATATAAATGTATATATTATATATATGTGTATATATAAATGTATATATTATATATATATAAATGTATATATTATATATATATATATGTATATATAAACTCACTGATATTTGGGGATATAGAAGATAGCGAGTACTTTTTATGGACACAATTACTCTGTCACTGAGTGGTATCCATCTCTTTTGTGATCCCATAGACTGTAGCCCTCCAAGCTCCTCTGTCCATGGGATTCTCCAGGCTTCTTCTGCAATTGGCAGAAGGATTCTTTACCACTGAGCCACCAGGGAAGCCCTTAAACACAATTACTGTGATAAAAATCATGTAAGATCAAACAATTTATAAAAGTCTTTTAAAATAAAGTATCCATAATTAAAGTAATAAAGTCATCTACATGAAATAATGTTCACTGTTTCATAATTATCAATTGGACAATAATTTTGCTTCATATTTGCTTTTATTTTTATTCCTTTAGCAGTTTTCAGTGTAACACAGGATTGACGATACAGTAACATTTGTTCTGAAGAAAACAAATATGAATATATAAATAAGAAAACAATATAGTTTAAAATAATATAAAACCAAAAATATTTGAAAAGATTCAAAAAACATAAAAATTCATGAATTGATTGCAGATACAGGGACAGTAGCAATACAAAAGCAGGATAAAAAAGTATGAATGCTCTTAGAAAAGCAAAACAAACCTAATTTAGGAGGAAAATCCAATGAGCCTTAAAACAAACAAGCAGAAAGCAGAACTCAACAGCAGCCAAGCAGGATGTAACCCATTCGGGAAATCACAAACAGGCAGAATAGCCCAGGAGAAATCCAAGCTGAAGTCCAGAACATATAACTGAAAGGCACAGCACCAGTTGTCAGAAAGTAAACTGAGATAGCAGCCATCAGGGGAAAGTGGTATTAAATAATAAATGCACTAAAGAATGGGAAAAAAAAAAAAAAAACTAAATAGAGTAGTTGACTATACACACAGACAAATAAGCCACAAAAAGCAGTAGAAGAACCAAATGCTAAAAAAAAAAAAAAAAAAAAACAGAGAGAGAGAACATAACAATCTAACACACTGAATTTGAATGCAAGAAAACTGCCTCAGAGAAAAGAGTGAACAAACCCCAGCAGGAAATCTATAGAAGACTGGAAAGTAATCTTGCCTTTCTACGTCCTTCACAACGTTTAGTAGACAAGGATGAAACCCAGTACAGGGACACAGTTAAAAGTGCTTATGCTGCTGTGCTGTGCTCAACACATCCTACTTTTCCAGACCTCATGGACTGTAGTCAGCCAGGCTTCTCTGTCTATGGGATTCTCCAAGCAAGAATCCTAAATGGGTTGCCTATTCCTTTTCCAGGGGATCTTCCTGACCCAGGGATTGATTCTATGTCTCCTGCATCTTCTGCATTGCAGATAGATTTTTTACCCCTGAGCCACCACGGAACCCCAAACAATAAAACATATAGCTACATATTGGAGTTTTTTTAGGGCAGAATTAAATAAGGGTAAGAGAAAGACTTCCCAGGTGGAGCTAGTGGTAAAGAACCCACCTACCAATTCAGGAGGTATAAGAGAAAAACGATATAGTGCTATGTAATGTAATTTAAAAATCCTTATTACATAGCTACTCACAAAAGTTGCTCCTAACACATTTTCTATGGGTGCTATTGGCTGGCATGTATAGGCAGGTTATATTCTGTTAAACACATTACAATACAGTTAATGTAATTCTTAACACAGTTTCCAGAGAGGGGGACGATTGGTACTTTGTCCATTGCACAAAAGGACAGACATTTTGTTTAACTGTTGTATTATAATCGATATATAATGTATAAAATCGATTTATGTTGATGTATCGCAAAACCAATACAATATTGTAAAGTAATTAGCCTCTAATTAAAATAAATACATTTATATTAAATTTTTTTTTAAAATCACATTCTTTTAGTATACGAAGTTATATGAATTTATGTTAATACTAAACAGGGAGGGACAAAGCAACAGACACTAATTAAAGAACAAATTATATAATAGAAGTGAGAAATTATTAAATTTAAGAACAAATAACAGAAATTAAATATTTGTGAAAATTAAATATCTATATTATTACACAGGAAATTTCTGAATCTGTATTTTTTAAAATTAGTGTTTATGCTAGCAGTGGACCTAACAGTGACCAGTACAATCAGAATAAATAAGTAAAATTCCACTGATAATTATTATGGTATATATTATGCAGCAGATGGAAGACCAGGGCTGTAACTACATAATCCTAAATATATTTTAAAACATTTTTAAAACATGTTGTTCAGTGAAGAATGTAAATAGGAAGAGTTTTGTGTAACAGTACCTTTTTATTACTACTAAATTAAATTGTATACATGGAATTAATGACCTTTGAAATTCAAGTATGCATATGTATCCAAGGACATGTGCACCAACACCAATAATGACTATTTTTTAATTGAAATGGAATGTATGTTATAAGCCCTCTCAAGAATTGAATTAATGACCCCAAAAATTTGATTTGCAAAATGCTTTCTCAGCTAGTCAAAACTTAAGTAGAAAAAAATGTATAGGCTTATACTTATTTGGTAGAAAATTCCATATTTTAAAAATATGAATTGAAGATTTCTCTTAGAATAAAAGCAAAACTAAAAAACAATCAAAAAAAAGCTTTAGTCATGATATTTTGTTTTTGTTCAGTCACTAAGTTGTGTCCCACCCTTTGTGATCCATGAATCACAGCATGCCAGGCTTCCCTGTTCTTCACTGTCTCCCAGAGATTGATCAAACTCATGTCCATTCAGTTGGTGATGCCATCCAACCACCTCATCCTCTGTCTCCCCCTTCTCCTCCTGCTCTCAATCTTTCCCAGCATCAGGATCTATTCCAATGAGTTGGCTCTTCACATCAGCTGACCAAAGGATCGGAGCTTCAACTTCAGCATCAGTCCTTCCAATGAATATTCAGGATTGATTTCTTTTAGTATTGACTGGTTTGATTTCCTTGCAGTTCAAGGGACTCTAAAGAGTCTTCTCCAGCACTACAACTAGAAAGCATCAAATCTTTGGCATTCAGCTTGTTTTATACTCCAACTCTCACATCTGTGCATAACTATTAAAAAAAACATAGCTTGCACTATATGGATCAGCTCAGTTAAGTCACTCAATCATGTCCAACTCTTGGCGACCCCATGGACTTCAGCATGCCAGGCTTCCCTGTCCATCACCAACTCCTGAAGCTTGCTCAAACTCATGTTCATTGAGTTGGTGATGCCATCCAACCAACTTATCCTTTGTTGTCCCCTTCTGCTCCTGCCTTTAATGGTTCCCCAAATCTGGGTCTTTTCCAATGAGTCAGTTCTTTGTATCAGGTGACCAAAGTATTGGAGTTTCAACTTCAGCATCAGTCTTTCCAATGAATATTCGGGATTGATTTCTTTTAGGATTGACTGGTTGGATCTCCTTGCAGTCCAAGGGACTCTCAAGTGTCTTTTCCAACACCACACTTGGAGTATATGGGTATTCATTGGTAAAATTATGTCTCTGCTTTTGAATATGCTGTCTAGATTTGTCATAGCTTTTCTTTTTTTAAATTTTATTTTATTTAACTTTACAATATTGTATTGGTTTTGCCATATATTAAAATGAATCTGCCACAGGTATACATGTGTTCCCCATCCTGAACCCTCCTCCCTCCTCCCTCCCCATACCATCCCTCTGGGTCGTCCCAGTGCACCAGCCCCAAGCATCCAGTATCGTGCATCGAACCTGGACTGGTGACTCGTTTCATATATGACATTATACATATTTCAATGCCATTCTCCCAAATCATCCAACCCTCTCCCCCTCCTACAGAGTCCAAAAGACTGCTCTATACATCAGTGTCTCTTTTGCTGTCTTGTATACAGGGTTATTGTTACCATCTTTTTAAATTCCATATATATGCGTTAGTATACTGTATTGGTGCTTTTCTTTCTGGCTTACTTCATGCTGTATAATAGGCTCCAGTTTCATCAGCAAACTTTATTATTATTATCATTTTTTTTTTAATTTTCTGACTGCAGTCAGGGTTCACAGTGATTTTGGAGCCCAAGGAATTAAAGTCTGTCACTGTTTCCATTGTTTCCTCATCTATTTGCCATGAAGTGATGGGATCGGATGCAATGATCTTAGTTTTTTGAACATTGAGTTTTAAGCATGCTTTTTCACTCTCCTCTTTCACCCTCATCAAGAGGCTCTTTATTTCTTCTTAATTTATAAGTGAGTAGTGAAGATAGCTAATCACCCTGCTACATTCCCAGGATATTCCTCTCCTGCAGTTGATGGAAATCTACTTTTACAGCTTTTCTAACAATGCTGACATAATTTTACTACTGTAGAACTTTTGAGAACTGTATGATACTAAAACAATTTATAATTTTCCATATAGGGAAAACATTTGTAATTTCCAAATGCACATGATCCCAGACATCTTGTATTCTCTTACCTTGTTTTTGGTCTGTTTTTCTTTGTTTGTTTTAAAGATTATTTGGTAGAGAAAGATTTATTTGGATATACTTTTGCAAATTATTGTCTGTAAAAATACCTTTGAATAAGTTTTGCAACAGGTTTGTACCTTAAAATTGTAAGTGATGCTTTAATAATTTGTTAGAAAAAAACAGCAACTTAGAAGGGATGTCAAAATAATGTTACAGGCAAAAATGGATTGACCATCACGCCCCTGCACATTCACTAAAATTTTTCAGTGATTGCTTTTGTTATTCACTATGAGTTGAAGCTTTCTGTTCAGCCACTGTTTCCACTCATGCATCACTCAAGTACCTGAACAGCAATTTTTTTTGCTTTTATTGGTATGTATGACAAAATCCTAACATGCTTCTTTACAGAAACATATACATTTGTTGTCCTCCCTAATATAATAGATTTAGTCAAGTAAATATTTTAATTAGATATAAGTAAATTTTTAAAAGTAATGCAAGTAAGAATTAATTTAACTTTTATCAAAAGCAGATATAAGTAACTTTTGTGCCATTGTGCAAAGTTTCACTTCATTAACAGAGAATGTTCATTTTTCTATATGCCTGCATTTGTTTTTCCCTTGCATAAGTACTAAAAATTAGTCTTTCTCTAACCATATTTTTGAAATATGTCACACTTTTAAATTTTTTATTTTATCTTTACTGTTGGAGCCATTTTATAAAAATTGATTACCTGAAAAGTTAGTTTAATCCCTAGTAGAAGTAATAAGATGACATTATTTCACATGATTATATTTGAGCACTATGGAGAAGGCAATGGCACCCCACTCCAGTACTCTTGCCTGGAAAATCCCATGGACAGAGTAGCCTGGTAGGCTACAGTCCATGGGGTCGCTAAGAGTCGGACACGACTGAGCAACTTCACTTTCACTTTTCACTTTGATGCATTGGAGAAGGAAATGGCAACCCACTCCAGTGTTCTTGCCTGGAGAATCCCAGGGACAGGGGAGCCTGGTGGGCTGCTGTCTATGGGGTGGCACAGAGTCGGACACAACTGAAGTGAGTTAGCAACTTAGCAATAGCATTTCAACAATGTTTTATGTAGATGATACTTATAAATTATTTTAAAGACAGAAGCACTTGAATATTCAGTAATTATAATAAACAAATGGAGTTTTTGAAAGAATTCTATGTATTTAACAAGCAACCAAATTGCTTTTTTTTTTTTTTTTTTCCATTTCAGAAGCCTCGGTTTTTATTTCTGTAAAAAAAAGAGAATATTTTTGCAGATGGGAAGGAATGGTGTGGGCCACCGGCAGGTTTTTCTCAATATATGCTAAGATTTGCAGCTTTCTGGGCTGGGAAACTGACACCGGTGGTAACTTTGCCCCTTGTGAGCCATGGTTATTGGACAAATCACTTAATCTGTGAGTTTATTTAGTCATAAAATGGCAAAATAAAAATGCAGATGTCGTAGGGTTGTATAAAGATTAAAAGACACAATGCAAAAACAGTACTTCCCAATGACATTGGCCTAATGAAGATCTTTGACATTTGTATGCTGCAATAACTGGTCATCTGTCGATTTATTTTTAATAAATCATCAAAAATTGTATTGATCATGTATAAATTTTATATTTGAAAATAATGTTTTATCTGGTTGTCCATTTGGGGGAAGGGGTTTTCCCAGGTAGCGCTAGTGGTAAAGAACCCGCCAGCCAACGAAGGAGACATAAGAGATGTGGGTTGGATCCCAGAGTTGGGAAGATCCCCTGGAGGAGGATATGGCAACCCACTCCAGTATTGTTGCCTGGAGAATTCCATTGCCAGAGGAGCCTGGCGGGCTACAGTCCATGGAGGCACAAAGAGTCAGATACAACTTGGTGACTTATCATAATCCATTTTTGTATAAAGGGAATATAGGAAAATAAAAAAGAGCTTGGCAAATAAGTGTATTATTATTTTCTAATTTCCTTTGTAATTTCTTGTTTGACCCTGTGGTTATTCAGGAGTAAATTGCTTAATTTTCACATATTTTGGGAGTTCTAGTTTTCCTTATGTATACCAGTGATTTGAAGTTTCATTCCATTGTGGTCAGAAAAGATACTTGGAATGATTTCAATCTTCTTAAATTTGTTAAAATCTGTTTTGTGAGTTAACATGTGATCTCTCCTGGAGAATTATTTTGAGTGCACTTAGGAATGTATTTCGGTACTGTTGAACAGAATGCTCACTATCAGTCTGTTAGGTCTATTTGGTCTATAGTGTTGTTCAAACTTGCTGTTTCCTTATTGATTTTCTGTCTGAATTTTCTAACCGTTATTGAAAATAAGATATTGAAGTCTACTCTTGTTGTACTGCTGTCTTTCTTTTCCTTCAGATCTTTCAATGATTGTTTTGTATATTTAGGTGCTCTGGTGTTGGAATATATATAATTGCTATATCTTTCTGGTGAACTGATCCTTTTATGATTAAATAATAGCCTTTTTTGTCTTGTGACTATTTTTTTTACTTAAAGTCTGATTTTTCTGAAGCAAGTATAAGTACTCCTTGTTTATCATTTTCATGGAATATCTTTTTCCATCCTTTCAATTTCAGCTTAAAATGATGTTTAATATAGACATTTAAAGTGTATTTTAGAACAATTCTAATCAGTACCCGGGGAACTTGAATTTTCCTGTCAAAAGCAACCTTGCATCAATGTCATATGGCAGTTTGACACAAAGCTGTCACATTTTTCTGTTACACATCTGAGAAGAATGATAAGTTTCACTATGAGAGACATACCAATCAATGGCGTGTCAAAACCATCACCAAAAACAATCACATCTGATGATTGTAGTTTATCTTTCTTTTGTCAATTGCTTTACAATATACTTAATGATGTCTTCTTTTAAAAAATGTTGTTAGGCCAATCTGGGCTGACAAAATACAAGATACGTTCAATAGCTTTCTGTGTCCACACAAGACAAGTCATGCATAAGACAGAACTCTCCAAGGAAATTTAGGGTGTTTAGAAACCAAAATTAGGCCAATCCATTTTGGCTTAGCTAGGAATTTATACAAAGCCTTTAAAGAGGTGACCAATCACTTAGAAGTTACTCAACAAATACCTATTGAGATATGACTATATTTAAGGTGTGCAAGTGATAAAAATGTAAGTAATTCAAGGTAAACCTTGTACAAGACAAAATTGTTGTGATAAACACAGAGACTATAAAAGCACTAACAGTGGCCTAATTATCAAATGGTTTAGCAAGAAAGGTTTCATAAATTGGGTATCATGATTTTTTTGTGTTTTAATAACAGAATCTATTGAAAGGCAAACATATATAGTACGTGCTTAGTCACTCATTCATGTCCAACTCTTTGTGACCCCATGGACTGCAGCCTGCCAGGCTCCTCTGTCCTTGGGGATTCTCCAGGCAAGAAGACTGGAGTGGCTTGCCATGCTCTCCTCCAGGGGAATCTTCCCAACCCAGGTATCAAACCTAGGCCTCCCACACTGTAGGCAGATTCTTTACTGACTTAGTCACCAGGGAAACCCCAAAATACTGAAGTGGGTAGCTATCCCTTCTCCAGGGGACCTTCCTGACCCAGGAATTGTACTGGGGCCTCCTGAATTGCAGGTGGATTCTTGCCAGCTGAGCTACCAGGGAAGCCCTATAGGAATAGGTACAATTAAGCAAACACGTAAGCTTGTAAAGGAACATCTGATAGTGTGAGCTTCTAGAACACTGCTTAGACCTGATAAGAATAGATTTTGGCCTACAGCTTGGATTAGTGGATGCTAAATGTACTTTTATTAGATAAAAGTTTAAAAAATTAGAATAACAATATAAATTATACTTTGTAATACATGTTCTTTAAAACCTCAATAGTTGTTCTATGGTTATAAATTATTTGATAAGTATAAAATATGGTTATAGACTGGGCTTCCCAGGTGGCTCAGTGGGTAAAGAATCTGCCTGCAATGCAGGAGATGCAGGTTCAGTCCCTGGGGTAAGATCCCCTGGAGGAGAGCATGACAACCTCCTCGTCTGGAGAATCCCATGGACAGAGGGACCCTGATGTGCTACAGTCCATGGGGTCACAAAGAGTTGGACATGACTGAAGCAACTGAGCACATACACATGCATGGTTTTAAACTGAATATTTGTGCCTCTCCTCCCATCCCGATTCATATATTGATAACTAATCCCCAGTGCCATGGTGTCTGGAGGTTTAGTTTATAATTAGATTTAGATGATGTCATGAAGATGTAGTCCTTACAAATGGCATTAGTGCCCTTATAAAAGACACTCCAGAGAGCTCTTTTGTTTCTTTCTGCCATGTGAGGACACAGGGAAAAGACAGCATATTGAAACTCCAGAGGGCTCTCACCAGAACCTGACTATACTGGCATACTGATCCCATACTTTTAACTTCCAGGAGTAAAAGCAATAAATTTCTGCTGTTTATGGGCTTCTCCGTCTATGGTACTATTTTATAGCAGCCCAAGCAGATGAAGACAACAGTAATGATCTTTTTGAATACTAATATTAAAAATCAACATTATAAATGAAAGTGGATATATAGATAATATACCTAATAAAATACATATAAATACTTCTTGAAAGAAAATATATTTTTAACATATGTTCCAATGTTTCTCAACCAGGGTGATTTAGCTCAACAGGAATGTTTGAAAATATCTACAGACACTTTTGTTGTCAGAGCTGGGGGTTTATTACTGGCTTGTGTATAGAGACCAGGGACATGGCTGAAAATTCTACAGTGCACAAAGAACTATCCAACCTTAAATATCAATAGTACCAAGGTTGAGAAAAACCTGGACTGTTCATTATAACTAAAGCACACACTGTTTAAGATATCATTTTTAATAAAACAACTTCTATCTTAAAATTTTCTAATAAAAATTATAGTCATCAATATATGTGTATGCAAATGCATTAGCATATTTATTTTTTGTTTTATTTCTAAATATTATCATTGTATTTTGTATTATACTTGTAAAATGTATAAATTATGTGTTATTCTTTACACGATAGACATTTATACATTGATAAATGTAAACACATACAATAAGAGATATTAAAAGTGATTGTAAACATAATGCTGAAACACTGCAGTTAAATATTATTCTTGAAAATTTATTTTAAAAATAGAGCACAGAATCTAGTGCATAGGATGACAGAATGCATACATGTGTGCTGGCACTTCAGTCGTGTCCGACTTTTGCGTCCCTTTGGACTGTAGCCTGCAGGCTCCTCCATCCATGGGATTTTCTAGGCAAGAATACTGGAGTAGATTGCCATGACCTCTTCCAGGGCATCTTCCTGAACCAGAGATTGAAACACTGTTTCTTACTTCTCCTGCACTTGCAGCTGGGATTTTTAACACTAGCATCACCTGAGAAGCCCCTATGAGGACAGAATATTAAATAGTAAACTTAAGTTATATACATGCATTCAGTTCAGTTCAGTTCAGTCACTCAGTCATGTCCGACTCTTTGCGACCCCATGAATCACAGCATGCCCGGCCTCCCTGTCCATCACCAACTCCTGGAGTTCACTCAGACCCACATCCATTGAGTCAGTGATGCCATCCAGCCATCTCATCCTCTGTCGTCCCCTTCTCCTCCTGCCCCTAATCCCTCCCAGCATCAGAGTCTTTTCCAATGAGTCAACTCTTCGCATGAGGTGACCAAAGTACTGGAGTTTCAGCTTTAGTATCATTCCTTCCAAAGAAATCCTAGGGCTGATCTTCAGAATGGACTGGTTGGATTCTCCTTGCAGTTCAAGGGACTCTCAAGAGTCTTCTCCAACATCACAGTTCAAAAGCATCAATTCTTCGGCGCTCAGTCTTCTTCACAGTCCAACTCTCACTTCCATACATGACCACAGGAAAAACCATAGCCTTGACTAGATGGACCTTTGTTGGCAAAGTAATGTCTCTGCTTTTGAATATGCATTCTAGGTTGGTCATAACTTTCCTTCCAAGGAGTAAGCGTCTTTTAATTTCATGGCTGCAGTTACCATCTGCAGTGATTTTGGAACCCCCAAAAATAAAGTCTGACACTGTTTCCACTGTTTCCCCATCTATTTCCCATGAAGTGATGGGACTGGATGCCATGATCTTCGTTTTCTGAATGTTGAGCTTTAAGCCAACTTTTTCACTCTCCACTTTCACTTTCATCAAGAGGCTTTTTAGTTCCTCTTCACTTTCTGCCATAAGGGTTGTGTCATCTACATATATGAGGTTATTGATATTTCTAGAGAGAGAGAGAGAGAGAGAGAGACAGGGACAGAGAACATCACACTGCAAATCAGTTCATGCATATATAATAATATTTTTTATAAGTTTATTGTGTTTTTTTTCTGAATTTCCATCTCCACTTAAGTTTACACTTAAGTAATAATGAATACACAATGTTTGACCAAAATAAGGTATGGTTTTCTCTGATAAATAAATGTATTTACTTGTATATAAGGTCAAAATTTAAAAATTCATCATATTCTACATAAATTAATGATAATTGCTCAAGCTGGAACTAAGAGAAATATTTAAACTTACTTGGTGGGAATCATGCCATCTTTTTTTTTTTTCTATTTAGGGTCATCTGCTCAAAGATAGAAATGCCTGAATACATTAGAGATATTATAAAAACAGCTAGATACTTTGTATGTAAGTAGTACATACTTTGAACATACATACTTTATTTGTACTACAAATAAGTATCTAGTTGACCATTTTTATAATCAGTTTTGTGTCAGTTTTATATTCAACATCTCTCATAATAAAATTATGAAATGTATTAAAAATTTATAATAAAAAGTTGTTTTACTTTTATCATTTTCTATTCACAATCCATAAGGATTTATGAACATCATTTGATGAAATCCCAAGAACGAATAAAATTGAAAGATTTTCATTCTTCATCACTTTAACATTAAAGAACAAACATGATTTCATATAGTTTATTACACCAGCTAAGAGTTTTGTCTTGGAAGATGTCAATTTTAGAATCTGAGAGAATAGTGTTATTCTTACTTTCTTTCATAATTTCTCCTTTGTCATAGATTGCTTTATTCATTCTTATGTATTCAATCACTTTTTCATGTTCAATTAATATCTGGATTTGAATTAGTTGAATATCTATTTCCTATAAAATTAAGTAGCTTTTTCCACTTTTTGTAATATAATAAAAATATCAAAAGAAATCTAATGTTTTTATTTCAGTCAAATATTCAAATACCTCTTTAACCTTTTTCCTATAACAATGAATATTTAAGACAATAAAATTAAAACTTGTTTTAAATATCTTAGTACCAAAAATCTGCCAGTTAAACTACAAGTTTTTTCTGACTTTTATACTTTAAAAAAAAATTCCCCTTTTTATTTGTTTTTATTGAAATATAGTTAACATATATTATATATGTGACAGGTATATAACATACTAATTGGACACTTGTATATCTTACAAACTGCTCGTCAAAGTACACTGTCACCAAAGTTAGTATAATATTATTGACTATATTTCCTATGCAGTGTACTACAGCTATATATGGAAGCTATATCAAAGGGATGTAACATACTACATAGGAAATATGCTGCTGCTGCTAAGTTGCTTCAGTCGTGTCCAACTCTGTGCACCCCATAGACTGCAGCCCACCAGGCTCCCCCATCCCTAGGATTCTCCAGGGAGGAACACTGGAGTGGGCTGCCATTTCCTTCTCCAGTGCATGAAAGTGAAAAGTGAAAGTGAAGTCGCTCAGTAGTTTCCAACTCCTAGCGACCCCATGGACTGCAGCCTACCAGGCTCCTCCCTCCAGGGGATTCTCCAAGCAATGGTACTGGAGTGGGTTGCCATTGCCTTCTCCAGGAAATACGTATATCCCCTTATTTATTTTATAGCCAGAAGTCTGTACCTTTTAATTTTCCTCACCTACTTCACCCAATCCCCCACCCTCAATTTCTGTACTTTTAAAGCCAACTTTTCAAATATATTATTAAATTTCTTTGATATTTCTAGTGAAGATTAAAAAGTACAAAATACAAATATGAGTGTTTATGTGATTTAATTGTTTTGTATCTTTTGTTTAATCTCAACAGATAAATAGATTAACCTGCAGGTGAAAACATTCATTCTGTAACTTTTCTAAAAATCTGACCAGAACTTCAGGCTTTTACACCTAACATTGCACCATCACTTTTGGTAAGCAAATGCAGTAGGATGTTTCAGTAAAACCATTGTTCTTGAACATTGTCAATAATTTTTTAATGTGTTATTTCAGATGTTCTTTCTAGGACCTCAAGGGAAAGAAAACCCAGTGTATCATCTAAGCTTTGAAGTTTACATTTTAAGTAATCCAAAACATTTTTCATTGATAGAGTTGGAGACCTGTCAATTATCTTTACTTTGCAACTTTGAAGCTCATCAAGTAGATATATGTTTTGCCACAAAGCAGATAATAAATCTATGACTACATTAATACTTTCATATAATTCTTTCATGGAAGTTTTATTAAATTCTTAATATTTTCCAAATGCTTGATTGCTTTTTAACTAATACACAGTGTTAAAAATCTTGATGGAACTTTTGAAGTGTTTTTATCTTATATAAACATTCTTTGAATAAATACTTTTTAAATTACTTCACTATAAATATTTATTACTGATTCAGAATGTTATTTTTAATTAACTTGAAATGATCATGGCAAATTCTCTTTATGTGTATACTATAGTTTAGCATGTGTGCATGCTAAGTCACTTCAGTTGTGTCCAGTTCTTTGCAACCCTATGGACTGTAACCCACCAGGCCTCTCTATCCATGGGATTCTCCAGGCAAGAATACTAGAGTGGGTTGCCATACCCTCCTCCAGTGGATTTTCCCCATCCGGAGATCAAAGCTGGGCCTCTTATGTCTCCTGCATTGGCAGCTGGGTTCTTGACCACTGGTGCAGCCTGCGAAGCCCCTATAGTTTAGCAGACCATGATTATTTTTCTTATAAAGTTCATAGTTTGAATTTTCTAATTCTAACAATATCTTTAAAGTACAGTTTTATTAAATGTATTTATGACAGCAGTGAGACACAGTTTTGCATAGAAATAATTTTCATTTTTATTACACAAATGTAAATGCAATTGTACTTTTTCTGACTACTGCATTATATAAAAAGTCATTCTTGGCTGTCCTAATTTTTCTGCATACTCTTTGAAGATATATCTGGGCTAGACTCATCACTAGTATTATGGCTTTTTTGTTCTTCCACTGATTCATATAATGGATGTTTATGATGTTTAAAGGGAAATTTAAGAAATTATAATTTGATGTTTATTTTTAGGGTATCCCTTAGACTGTTGTAAGGATTAAATGACTTAATTCTTATAAAACACTTAGAAAAAACAAGGCTATGCTTTGTTCCTTTAAGTTTTGATCTCATTAATATCATCATCATCAAGGAAACAGCACTGAATAAATACTATTGAGGTAAAAACTGAATTAAACATTTCCTAAAATCACTAGCTATTGTGTAATTCAAAGGAATGATAAACTAATGATTTCTCTTAAACTGAAACATGTGAAGAAAGAGCATCAGAGCTTTCCTGCCTATAATGACATGACTGAAAGGTAGACCAAAAAATGCAATTAACCAGATGATAGCCCTGGACATTAGCACCAAATGAATTTCCATCCAAGAAATATGTTCATCCCATATTCTACCCCTACAGAAAAAGTTAAGAGGCCTATGCACTGACAGACATTTGATGATAAACATAATTTTATTCTTCATCTGGCTTTTAGATCATTAAATAATTATTATTTTAACTTTTACTGTAACATTATTGCTAATTTCCCTAATTTCCTTTATTTTATATATGCAAATATTTTCTAGAACAATGGAAATCTTGGATAAAATAAAAGAATATATTTTCTTTAATTTCAGAGATATTTAAAGTTATTTTAAAATTGTGATATTAATACACATAGAACAAACCAACTGTTGTGATAAATTTTGATATTTCTTTGTCAATTTTGTTTTCAGGATATATTACACTAGGAATTCAGAGTCAGAGTACTACTGATCATTGAGCCTGTAATCTTTGGAGAACAAACTCTCTGGGACAGGTGCTTTTATGAAGTGAAAATTTTTTTAAACTATTTTTTCATTTACAAAAATTGATCTCTTCAAGCTTTTTATTTTTAATGGATCAAATTCAGTTAATTATATAGTACTATTTTATTTTTAAAAACATATATCCATGAATATTTTAAGGATTCTCTGTTTTTTATTATATTTTACTTTAATAATTATTTCTTCTAGTCCTATCTTATATTTATATGTGTACCTTATCTTTTTTTATTAAATTAGATAGTAGATTGTATGTTCTGTTATTTTTATCAAAAAGAAGACATTTATTAATTAGTTCCTAGTTTTTTAAATCTCCTATGTCATAAATTTCTTGATTTTAAAAAAAAAAATTGAATTGATTTACAATGTTGTGTTAGTTTCTGGTGTATAGCAAAGTGATACACACACACACACACACACACACACACACACACACATATATATATATATATATATATATACTTTTGGGTATTATTTTACATCATGGTTTATTACCAGATAGCGAATATAGTCCCCAGTGCTATATAATATACCCCATTGTTTATTTATTTTATATATAGAAATATGTATCTGCTAATCCCAGGCTTCTAATTTATCCATTCCCCATCTAGCTTTATATTTATTATTTCCATCTTTATACTTTCTTTCTTTTTGTTGTGGTTGAGACTGGGTTTGAATTTATTTTTTATTCACTTATTTTCTTATTTTTGTTCGTGTTTATGTTTTAAAATATGATTCCACTGCTTAAAATATACTTCAAAAGTAGTAATATGTTTTCTCTTTAGCATTATTATTTTTAACAGATTCTGTAATTTTAATTTACATATACCATTTCAAGCATTAACTGTTTAATAGATTTTCAATATTATTTACAGTTTTTAAATTCTAAGAAACTTACAATAAGTTTTATGAAAATGCCCTGCTTTTCATATTTGTTGCAAACATATCAAAAATATTAAGTTTAAGATCACTTAGTTTTTGAATTGCTTTGAAATAAACTTGGACTTGAAGAAGAGTTTCTAAACTAATACATAAAGTCCTCATATACCTTTTATTCATATTTATTTATTAATTTATATTCAAATTCATTTATTTATTCATATTCATACATTTATCCATATTCCACTGATGTTAATATCTTATACAACCACAGTACATTTTCAAACCAAGATTATGAACTTTAGTATAATGATATGAAGTAAGTTAGACTTTATTTAGAATACAATGTGGCCTCAGGAGGGCTTCCCAGGGTGGCTCAAGCAGTAAAGAATGGGCATGGGGAACATGAAGCACATGTTGCTTGTCCTTAGCTGTCCTCTATTCCTCTAGCTAAGACAATCTATTTCTGTGTTGTGCTATTAAATCACCAGAAACAACATGCTTGAACTCTATGATCTTAATTCAAATATAGGTGCTGTTTTGTTCTGTTCTGTTAAGTTGCTCAGTCATGTCTAATTCTTTGTGACCCCACGGACTGCAGCACTCCAGGCTTCCCTGTCCATCACCATCTCCCGAAGCTTGCTCAAACTCATGTCCATTGAGTTGGTGATGCCATCCAACCATCTCATTCTCTGTTGTCCCCTTCTCCTCCTACCTTTAATCTTTCCCAGCATCAGGATCTTTTCCAATGTGTCAGTTCTTCGCAACAGGTGACCAAAGTATTGGAGTTTCAGTTTCAGCATGAGTCCTTCCAATGAATATTAGGACTGATTTCCTTTAGGATGGACTGATTGGATCTCCTTGCAGTCCAAGGGACTCTCAAGTCTTCTCCAACACCACAGTTCAAAAGCATCAATTCAAAGGTGCTGAGTACTGTGTTAAATTTTTGTTATATTATTGGTATTTGTTGTGTCCATATTTTAAAATGTGCATTTGATGAACATTTAAAACTTACATAATTTTACTCAGTGGTCTTTAAGAAGGGATGTGTGTAAAACATTTCTCTTTAAATCAATTTAAAGATCCTTCAGATGAATGAATGCTTTCTTATCAGCTAATCAAAAATATGTTAATGCAATATAGTTAATTTGTTTTAGCTACTATAATAAATTTACAAAATAAACTTTTTTTGGTTTATCAACTTTATTAGATGTTTAATTTTAATGCATTGATTTTTTTAGATTAAAACATATTTCTAGTATACTATATGGAGTTTATTCATGATCTCTTTATAACTCTATATATGAACAAATTTTGTGAATGTTCAAAGTACACATGAAAAGAAGACATATTCTGTCTTAATGGGGTGCACCGTTTGGCATATGCATCTGCTATCCACTTTATCAAAATGCAGTTAGGTCTTCTACCTCTGTTTATATTTTGTCAATTTTATTTGTCTCCTGCTGACATTAACGGCTTAATATCTTTACATTTTAAAACATTTTTATTAGTGTTTTTCCATCTGCATGCATGCTAAGTTGCTTCAGCCGTATCTGACTCTGCAACCCCATGGACTACAGCCTGCCAGTCTCCTCTCTCCATGGGATTCTCCAAGCAACAATACTGGAGTGGGTTGCCATGTCCTCTTGCAGGGGTGTTTCCATCTACAATCCCTTAAATCTACAACAATTTCTGATTTTGAAAGTATCTGTGTTATCTGATGCTTGAATGTTTCTGTTTATAATTGTTTTAATTGTAGCTTTAACATTAAATCATGTCTTTCCTTGGATCCTCCAGTGATTATTTTGATGCCCATTTTAATTTGTTTAATATAAAAATCACAAGTCCTGCTCTTCTTTCATTTTGATTTTCCTGGCATGAGTTTATTTTTAGCCATTTGAATTATCCTGTGTTAAATGCTTGTGCTTAATCAGCAGCATATTGTTAGGTCTTTCTCTGTAGGTAAAAACTGAAAATATATTTTAAATGCTGAGCTACTGTCATTTGCATTTATTGATAAAATCGATCAGTTTGATGTCTGCTCTGTCTTATTATTCTATGTATATTGTGTGTGCTGTTTCAGTATGTAATGTTTTTGCTCTTCATAAATTGCTTTGGAATTTAATGATATTCATAGTTTCATAGTTTTGTTCTAGTATTTACCTTTTATGCCCTTACTCCCTTATTACTTTATTTAGTCTTTTATCACCACCATGTCGGTAGTAAATGTTTCTTTCATTTCCACCTACTGCCTATATAGTTAGCTTGTTTATTCTTCTTACCTATATTTCATTTTATTCCTTACCCATTGTTTTTAGTTGCATAATTTATATTGCAAAGACACTTAAAACACTTATATGCTATTTTTCTGCCTTCATCTCTGCTGCATTGGAGAATATTTTTATTTTTTTCATTGTTAAATTTTTGGAATTTATTTAGATTATGTTTACACTGTATCAATAAGATCACCATTAATAACACACATTTTCAGAAACTGCAGTGAAGGTTACTCACTTCAGAACTAAGATTTATTCTACAAAACATCACAGCATCTTACATGTGGAGTCAATGTTTCATTTCTATCAGAAGTATTATTTTAACAGGTGGACTTTCTTCGTTGAATATCGTACATTTTTGTTACTTCTCCAAAATCAACTTCCCCCCTTCCCCCTTTTTTTGCCTCCAAACAGAACTCTGCTTCATTCAGATATGCACTGTTTTCCTATGCATCATATGAGTTCTAAGATAACATGATTTTGCATCCATTTCAAGGACCAAGTTGTGATAAAATGCATCATAAAAGTTTCTTAACCCTTATTACAATATTTCAGCAAAAAATAACACGTGGTCTTCTTGGGCTGGTGATACGTAAAGAGTAGCACGTTTGCATCTTCTGAGAAGGAAGGTGCCTTATCTTTTCTGGGAGGACTTCAGGAAGTGTCATTATAGTCTGACAGGACTTAATGAGGAAGCACGTTGGCCTGAATTTTGCTGCAGTAATTTTACCACCACAAAAACATCAATCATAGTTAAGAAAGAAACACTTTGCAAAGGTAACAGAAGTCAGAAGGGCTCTGGGGTCACTTTTCAATTTTTCTGACACCTATTTTATATAAAAATTTAGTTGATATGAGCCAAGAATTATCCTAATCTTTCATAACAATGTAAGTTGTCCTTTCTGTTACTTAATTCCAAACTCATATTAACTAATTTCAGCTCATATTAACTATTTATCTGTTTGTAAAATCATGTTTTATTACATTTAAATCCAAAGTTAATATATATTCTCTAGTGAGAAGTCATTGGCATAACCATAAAATCACAAATTATATCTGTAAATGAGGGTTTAAAAGTTTTCAAGACTTACTTTCATAATAAAACAAGTAAACAGGGATCTAAGCACTGTATAGATACTTACAAGGCTTTTAAGCCTACTAGTGTATATGGTTTATCTTCCATCCTTGCAGAGGCTTATTTTTTTCACCAGCTATAGTACATCTGAAGGCTTGGTACAATCCCAGTATTTTTTGTACTCTGTACATTTTTCCAAATATAGGAAATCCCAATATGCCGCCTCATTCTGATGCAGAAGAGCTATATTGCTCACACAAAAGCTATTGTTTTGTGTACTATATAGCAATTTTTCTTATAAAATGACTTTTTATATCCATTTTAGAATGCTGTCTCCAGAATCACAATGATTACCATATATCATGTATAGTATTTTTTCAATATCCAGTACAAATGACAAAGTGCTTTATAGGGCTTTTTATTTTTATTTTTTAGCATGGCCTACAAACATCTAATCTTATAATGGTTTATAATAATTTAGTCATTTTAAATACCTTGTGAATGCTGGATTTGCTGTTTAAACATAATTTTTATGAATTAACTCATTTTTTGCATTATTTAACAAGTTGATCATGTATGGTAGTGTTTTTATAATTCAACTTAATTCTTTGATGCATCTTGCTTTATCTATTTTGTAAATATTTGCAGTTGTTTGGTCACTAAGTCATGTCGAGCTCTTGTGACCCCTATGGACTGTAGTTCACCAGACTCCTCTATCCATGGAATTTCTCAGGCAAGAATACTGGAATGGGTCACCATTTCCTTCTCCTGGGGATCTTCCCAACCCAGGAATCAAACCCATGTCTCCTGCATTGGCAGGTGGAGTCTTTACAAATAGAACAAAGAGAAGCAAGATTACTGTATGCAGGTCAAGAAGCACCAGTTAGAACCTGACGTAGAAAAAGCATGTGGTTCCAAACTGGGAAAGGAGTATTTCAAGGTTGTATATTGTCACCCTGCTTATTTAACTTCTATGCAGAGTACAGTTCAAAAGCATCATTCTTCACTGCTCAGCTTTCTTTATAGTCCAACTCTCACATCCATACATGACTACTGGAAAGACCATAGCCTTGACTAGATGGACCTTTGTTGACAGTCAAGTAATGGCTCTGCTTTTTAACATGCCATCTAGGTTGGTCATAACTTTTCTTCCAAGGAGTAAGCGTCTTTTAATTTCATGGCTGCAGTCACCATCTGCAGTGATTTTGGAGCCAAGAAAATAAAGTCTGACACTGTTGCTCCACCTTTTTGTCATGAAGTGATGGAACCAGCTGCCAATATCTTTGTTTTCTGAATGTTGAGCTTTAAGTCAACGATTTTACTCTCTTCTTTTACTTTCATCAAGAGGTTCTTTAGTTCTTCTTCCCTTTCTGCCATAAGGGTGGTATCATCTTCATATCTGAGGTTATTGATATTTCTCCCAGCCATCTTGATTTCAGCTTGTGCTTCATCCAGCCCAGCATTTCTCATGATGCACTCTGCATAAAAGTTAAATAAGCAGGCTGAAAATATACAGCCTTGATGTACTGCTTTTCTTATTTGGAACCAGTCTGTTGTTCCATGTCCAGATCTAACTGTTACTTCATTGCCTGCATACAGACTTCTCAAGAGGCAGGTCAGGTGCTCTGGTATTCCCATCTCTTCCAGAATTTTCTACAGTTTATTGTGATCCACACAGTCAAAGGCTTTGACATATAAAGAAAGCTGAGCAGTGAAGAATTGATGCTTTTGAACTGTGGTGTTGGAGAAGACTCTTGAGAGTCCCTTGGACTGCAAGGAGATTCAACTGGTCCATCCTAAAGGAAATCAGTCCTGAATGTTCATTGGAAGGGCTGATGCTGAAGCTGAAACTCCAATACTCTGGGCACCTGATGCAAAGAACTGACTCATTGGAAAAGACCTTGATGCTGGGAAAGATTGAGGGCAGGAGGAGAAGGGGATGACAGAGGATGAGATGGTTGGATGGCATAACCGACTCAATGGACATGTGTTTGAGTAAACTCCAGGAGTTGGTGATGGACAGGTAGGCCTGGTGTGCTGCAATCCAAGGGATTGCAAGAGTCAGACACGATTGAGCAACTGAACTGAACTGATGTAGGGTACATCATGTGAAATGCCAGGCTGGATGAAGCACAAGCTGGAATCAAGATTGCCAGGAGAAATATCAGTAACCTCAGATATGCAGATGACAGCACCATTATGGCAGAAAGTGAAGAGGAACTAAAGAGCTTCTTGATGAAAGTGAAACAGGAGAGTGAAAAAGCTGAGCTGACTTAAAATTCAACATTCAGAAAACTAAGATCACGGCATCCGGTTCCATCACTTCATGGCAAATAGATGGGGAAAAATGGAAACAGTGAGAGACTTTATTTTCTTGGGCTCCCAAATCACTGCAGATGGTGACTACAGCCATGAATTTAAAAGCAGCTTGCTCCTTGGAAGAAAAACTATGACAAACCTGCTGCTGCTGCTAAGTCGCTGCAGTCGTGTCCGACTCTGTGCGACCCCACAGACGGCAGCCACCAGGCTCCCCCGTCCCTGGGATTCTCCAGGCAAGAACACTGGAGTGGGTTGCCATTTCCTTCTCCAATGCATGAAAGTGAAAAGTCAAACTGAAGTCGCTCAGTCCTGTCTGACTCTGACTCTTAGCGACCCCATGGACTGCAGCCTACCAGGCTCCTCCGTCCATGGGATTTTCCAGGCAAGAGTACTGGAGTGGGGTGCCATTGCCTTCTCTGATGACAAACCTAGGCCACATATTTAAAGAATCATTACTTTACCAACAGAAGTCTGTTTAGTCAAAGCTGTGGTTTTTCTAGTCAAAGCGTGGGAGACCCAGGTTCAACCCCTGGGACAGGAAGATCCCCTGGAGAAGAAAATGGTAACTCACTCCAATATTCTTGCCTGGAAAATCCCATGGGAGTAGGAGCCTGGCAGGCTACAGTCTATGCAGTTGCAAAGAGTCGGACAGGACTGAGCCATTTCACTTCTTTCTTTCTTTCATAACAGTAGCCCACATAATTTTGAAAAAAAAATTTCTATACATTTTTAAAGAGATATAATATTTGAGCATATATAAAATATGTGCATAACATAGAAAATATCAGAAATAGGTGTATTATTTTATTCCAAATAGATGGCAATTATTACGTCTATGGAAAATCATAGGAAAATGTGGAATCTTTACCTATGTTTTTGTTTTTGCTTTCTTTCAAAAACACTATACTTATGTTAGTATGCTACTAGAGTGGAAAATATTAACATACTAATATGAGTATACATCTTTTTAAAAAAAAATAAAACAGATAGGTAAAATTCCACATTTTCCCACTTTCCAGGTGGTGCTAGTGGTAAAGAACACACCTGTGAATTCAGGAGATGCAAGAGACGTGGGTTTGATCCCTGGGTTGGGAAGATCCCTCAGAAGAGGAAATAACAACCCACTTCAGTGTTCTTGCCTGGAGAAGCCCATGGACAGAGGAGCCTGGAGAACTAGTCTTACAGGATTGCAAAGAATCAGATATGATTGAAATGATTTAGCACACATGCAAAGTGGAAAATGTATGGGAAAATGTATGAAAAAAAAGTCTACTTTAGCCCAGACAAAGTCTTTGAAACATGCCTAAGCCTTTCTCAAACAAGCAATCAAATCATTTCCACTCTAGTTGCTACTATTTTTAAAATGCAGTTCTGAGCAAACTGATATTTTCCTTTTCATCTTGACCTGTTACTAAATCTTTCAGCTTTATTTTCCTTCTGAAAATCAGAAGATCACTGTTAATAAGACTCTCATTGTGTGATGACATTGTTTTGCCTGAAATACTGAAACTTAAAGAAAGCTCCATGTGTACTCTTTTTATAGACTTACTTCTATAAAAATAAGTTCTGGAATTTTCTATAAATCTCCTTGAATGGGCAAAATAGAAAATCTTTACATAAGTAAATGAAATTACCTCCACAGTAAACTCTACCTGGACAAAACCAGATAAAGTTAAAATATTTTGCCACAAGGAAGAATAATATTGCAATGAAGACAGAACTTAGGAAAAGTTGGTTAGTCTATCTGTACCTGGTACTACTGAAACCATTTTTGTCTGCAGAAGGTTGTTCTGACCTGGTTCAGAAAAATGTGTACTTCAGGATGATTAGTAGATATTCCTCATGTAAATCTGGATCTCTAGCAGACTTACTGTGTACCTGCATATCTCACAAAGCCAAGGAACTGTCTTAGAAATGTTAGAATTTGTAGGATGACTTGAAAGTGAAGTCGCTCAGTTGTGTCCGACTCTTTGCGACCCAATGGACACCAGGCTCCTCTGTCCATGGGATTTTCTAGGCAAGAGTACTGGAGTGGGTTTCCTTTTCCTTCTCCAGGGAACTTCCCAACCCAGGGATGGAACCCAGGTCTCCCGCATTGTAGACAGATGCTTTTCCATCTGAGCCACCAGGGAAGTCACCAGGATGACTTGAGCAACTGTCAATTCATTAGTTTTTGTCACTTCCAATTTTATGCCTTTTCTTTTAAGTGCTTGTCTAAACTGATCTTGTCTCAACTATCACCTTCCCCTTATGCATCTTTAGTCTATGAATTACAATTTATATGCAAATTTGTGAGCCAGATATTTTATTTATCTGGCCATTTGTCATTAAAATTATGATAGTTTCAGAAAATTTCTAGCACAGCAGCAATTGTAAGACGTTTTGGGGATATTTTGGTTATCTACGCTAAAGGAAAACCCAGTTAAACTGAATAAAGAATAGCTCATTCCTGAAAGGGCTTCCCTGGTGGCTCAGATGGTAAAGAGTCTGCCTGAAATGCAGGAGACTCCGGTTTCTGGAGAAGGACATGGCAACCCACTCCAGTATTCTTGCCTAGAGAATCCATCGACAGACATGGGGTCGCAAAGAGTTGGACACGACTGAGTGACTAACACTTTCACTTCACTTTCATTCCCAAAATTTAAGATGGATTTGGCCATATTCTCATTTATTTATCAAAAATAGTCCTTTGCTTTGATTCTGCTTTGAAAAGGACTATTTTCGATAAATAAAAGAGAACATGGTCAAGTCCATTACTACTATGTATAAAATAGAAAATGAGAACATGCTTTACATCACAGGAAACCCTACTTAATGCACTGTGGTGACCTGAATGGGAAGGAAGTACAAAAGGACTTGTAATACCTAAAGCTGATTTGTTTTAGTATACAGTAGAAGCTAACACCATTCTAAAGCAACTCTACTCCAACAAAAATTAATTAAAAAATAGTCCTTTGATTCATGGGCTATGACTTTATACACTTCACAGTTAGGACACAGAGAATAAACCTTTTTATCCTGTGCTCCAGTCACCTAAGTACGTCTGGCATATAATGGTAATAAATTTCTGTCAATATGGCAGTAGGGAATGCCTTCACTCTCTTGTAACTCACACACACGTGGAGAGAGAGATGCTTGATCAGATAAAACAAAATAAAAAAACATATGCATTTCTGTATTAATAAATTCCTGGCTTTAGGATTCTTGAGTCAGCCACAAACAAGAAACATATGGCATACTAAAATTAAGAGATTTTGAAGAGGTATTACTAAAATGATTGATTTTGTAGATTTGGATAAATGGTGGCTAACTCACACTAGATCTTGCAGTATCCTGGACTGGTCAGTCGGGCTGTTAGTAACTCTACATCTGAAGTCTGAAGACCCTGGACCCAGAAAATGGAGGTTTTGTGAAAGGACTACTTGACAGGCTGTGAGATATTATACTACACTTGCAGCCAGCTAGAAAAAGGTAGCTTTGTAGAGGAGCATCCAGGGTTACAATCCATCACACTGACCTCACCCTTCTCTCCCCATTTAGTTGTTGGTGCTTCTAATTGACCAAATGCAAAAACAGGGCAGGAGGCAAGGAAGAGCCTTGATGCTATCAAAACTGGTCAGCTTCCTTGATATGGTGAGCAAGTGAAGAGTGGAGAGTCTAGCTAGAGGGCTGAGTACAACATCAAAATGTTCAGTAGAACTGAGATAAGCTTTTTCAAGATAGGAATTTGGAAGAAAGTAGCCCTATTCTTTAAAGAAGATTTTTTTTTTTTCTCTTTGACCCAAAGGAGAATCAACAAAGCTTATTTCCCTGTTTTCCAAAGCTCTGACTTGGAAAAGTTAATCTGCAAGTAAATCAATGAATGGCTGAAAATAAATAAATGGATGAATAAATAAAGCTTTGACACATTTGAATGTGGGGTCTCAATTTATATATGTGCAACAAACACACTGGCAGATATCCCTAGATTATTAAAGCTATAGGAAAACTCCATGGAGGGACTTACATAAATCAGACAGCACAAATGTTTCTGCTGAAATGAGGCCACAATAAAAAAGATCACTATTATTTATTATTCCTCAAAATCTGATGTGTTCTGAAAAGTTTGTTGTTGTTTTTATTAATTAGTGACAGTGTATTAGCTTCTGGACTCATAGTTTGTCTCTTTGTGACTTTATTAGGTGCTAAGATCTAGGTAAAGAAAATATTTTTAAATAAATCTAAAAGTCTCAACCATCAGTAACCAAAAGTAGAGGAAATATTAGCTTTAACTAAAGAGACAAGGATTAAAATGGAATAAACTGTAAGTTTCAATAATACTACATATGCAACTTCCAAATAGCAACCAAAACCTTGTCCCTATGCTTTCAAAGTACACAAATGTTTGCATGTATCATTTTTCTAGATATTTTAACATTATACCAAAATTGCATTATTAAATACCCATGTTATTTTATATCTGATCTTTAGTGAGATGAGAAATTGGTCTTTTTTTGCTTTGGAGTTTTGAACATATTTCAAATTTATTAAATATTAAATAAAAGGATATCCTTGTTTCCTTACATACACCAGTAGATTTTTTTTTCAACATACTACTGAGGGCCTATTTCAAAATATCTAACTTTGGATAAATGGATCATCAATCATTATACATATTTGCATTATGCATATTATGCATTCATGGCAACCAGTATGCATTACATTGTTAATATTTTCCTCTAGTTCCACATTATTGTGAAAAATCAATAGATGGCAGTGAAATTAACTGTAAAAAAAGCTTTTGATTCTGTCAAAAATGATCTACTCATCGATCTAGTTAAAAATCATTTAGGCTCTGATACAACTTAGTGGATTTCCAAATGATAGAAAGATTATGCTAAAGAGGAGCTCAATGTCAATCTAAAATAGAAACAGCAATTATAATAACATTTTGTCATTTTTATCAATAACTTGATAATGGGATTTTTTTTCAATAAGGACACAGCTATCACTAGTTCGGGAGGGTTCTATAGCATTTCAAGTTTCTGTAGCTGAAATAGTTGTGACTGAGTCTTAAAGGTAGGCTGTTAAGAGGTAGTGGACCTGTGCACAGAAAGAACTGAAGCTCACCCTCATTCCAGTTCCAATCCCAGACAAAATACTGCAGTGCAGCAAGGAATCACATTAACTTGGTGATTCTGATCATCTGGAGACACATAGGACATTAAAGGCAAGGTCCAGTTAAATGTAAGATGGCTCAGACAACTTAGAATTTGCTCTGCAGGAGACCCGAGTTCCATCCCTGGATTGGGAAGATCCCTTGGAGAAGAGAATGGCTATCCACTCTACTATTCTTGCCTGGAGAACTCCATGGACAGAGAAGCCTGGTGGCTACAGTCCATGGTGTTGTAAAGAGGCAGACATGACTGAGAGACTAACACACACCCACATGCTATCTTATTATAACTGCTTCTCAATAATCTTTAAATTGGTCATTGTTGTGGTTGATATTATATATCATGAGTATAGCAGAGAAGGCAATGGCACCCCACTCCAGTACTCTTGGCTGGAAAATCCCATGAACAGGGGAGCCTAGTAGGCTGCAGTCCATGGGATCGCTAAGAGTTGGACACGACTGAGCGACTTCACTTTCTCTTTTCACTTTCATAAATTGGAGAAGGAAATGGCAACCCACTCCAGTGTTCTTGCCTGGAGAATCCCAGGGATGGGGGAGCCTGGTGGGCTGCCGCCTATGGGGTTGCACAGAGTCGGACACGACTGAAGCGACTTAGCAGCAGCAGCAGCAGCATACGGGGGGAAGTGACAAACACAGCATTATTGGTAGAGTATGTACAGGAAAAAGGCATCCTCAGTTGTAAGCAATATAGTTTGGAAAGAGAGATGAAGAAGTGAATCCAATTTCTACCAAGAAATGGGTAAAGATGTGGCACATATATGTAATAGAATATTACTCATGCATAAAAAAGAACAAAATAAAGCTATTTGGAGCAACATGGATAGACCTAGAGATTGCATCCTGAGTGAAGTCAATCAGACAAAGACAAATATTATATGATATTGCTTATATGTGGGATCTAAAAAAAATGGTACAAAGGAAATTATTTAAAAGACAGAAATGGAGTCACAGACATGGAAAACAAACTTATAGTTATCAAGGAGGAAAGAAGGGAGAGGGGAGGAGGATAAATTGAGACATTGGGGTTGACATATACCCACTAATATATATAAAATCGATAGCCAAACAGAACCTACTGTATAGCACTGGGAACTGTATTCAACACTATGTAATGACCTATATGGGAATAGAATCTAAAAAGTGTGGCTATAAGTATAACTGACTCACTTTGCTATTCAGCAGAAACTAATACAACATTGTAAGTCAACTATACTCCAACAAAATTTAATTTTAAAAAGAAAATAAATGAGTCAGATTGAGTATGAGTAAGTATTGTCATGTCCTATATAAGAAAGATACAATATGACCAGCAATGTAGCTGGGGACATATTGTCCTTATCTGCACAGAGCATTGAAGGAATGGTTGCTAAATATGAAAGAAATTGGGGAAATGAAAACATTGGAGAGGCAGTTAATTGTGTCTTTGACTTGATGGGTAGAATCCAAACAGTCTAAGTGTTGCCAGTAAATTTAAGGTTCTTTCTTTATCAAGAAAGAATTCAGAGACAATGCAGAGAGGAGGGAACCTGGGTCTCCCACACTGCAGGCAGATTCTTTACCATCTGAATCACCCGCGAAGTCCAGGAAAGTAAAGTGAAAATTCATTTAAGCAAGGATACACTCTCAGAAGGTTTTCCAGGTGGCACAGTGATAAAGAATCTGCCTGCCAATGCTGGAGACACTAGAGACATGGATTCAATCCCTGGGTCAGGAAGATTTCCTGGAGGAGGAACTGGAAACCCAGTCCAATATTCTTGCCTGGAGAATCTCATGGACAGATGAGGCTGGCAGGCTACAGTCCATAGGGTTTCAAAGAGTTGGACAGGACTGAGATGACTGAGCATGCATATACACTCTCTGGAGAGTGGGCAGACAGGTAAGGAGCTGCTTCCCAGACAAGCGGGTTATGAGGAGAGTACAAACGAAGTGGTGGAATATTCACTTGGGAAGGAAGAGTTTGGGGGTCATCTTCTTCCTAGCTCCATTTTCCTCAGGGGAGGAGGGATTTTGTCTCTATTAAGCTTAGATCAGAAGTGTCATGGCATCAGCACATGATAAGCACTTCTAATGTGCAAGGCTAATCTTATTATAATGAGAGCTCAGTGAACAAAAGGTTACATTCAGACACAGGAGATTCCCACTTTTCACCACCTTTCTTTGTCTGGCTCTGTTGTTGTTGTTGTTCAGTGGCTCAGTCTTATCTCTTTGTGACCCTTTGAGACCAACCTGCATCTTGGCACTAGTCATGTTCCAGCAGACAGGTAACTAGGTACGAGCAGAGAAGTAGGGGTAGGGGCCAGGGGGCAGGAAATCACACATCTTATAAAGAGTGGGGGTCCATACGCAGACAAAAGAAAGCAGGGACCTTCAGACTGACAGGAGAACACACACCTTGGGTGATAAGGGTTCAAGTAGCAGCCAAAGTAGGCTTCCCTGGTGGCTCAGACAGTGAAGAATCTGCCTGCAATGTGGGAAACCCAGATTTGATTCCTGGGATTGGAAGATGCCCTGGAGAAGGGAATAAAATCCACTCCAGTATTTTTGCCTGGAGAATTCCATGGTTAGAGGAGCCTGATGGGCTATACAGTCCATGGGGGTCTTAAAGAGTCAGACACTAGACTGGTGATTCACGCTCTAAAAACCCTGAGCTCCCAGAAAGGTTTTGGCAAAGCATTTTTAAAAGCCAGGTGAGGGAATTGGGAAGCAGGGTGTGTGATCAGTTCTCCTGTACAATTCTCTGATGGGGTGAAGACGAAGCAGCTGAATGGAGTCAAAGGGGTTAACATTTTCAGTTCTCAGGCTCCAGAAGGCCTGCGGCTATGTGCTCATCAGGCAGTAAACATATCCATTTGAGGAGAAGTTTTTTACATCTGCAAAATAACTCAGGAAATGTGCATCAAATTCCATTATCTAGGTACCTCAGAGAGGCCCTAAAGCAGACGATGGGGTGCGTCTGTGCCCAGGAAGGCCCAGTGGGGTTGTGCTCACTTATAGAACTTCATATAGGCTTACCATTATTTATGTTTCCATTATATATTTTCATTATTTATGTTTCCCTGAATAGTTATAATACTTCCCAAGCACAGAGTAGGACTTTTTCCCCCATACTTTATGTCTGTATGTTGACTGAGGGAATGTGAGTGAAAATAAAGTGTGTTAGTTTTTATTTATTTATTTATTTATTTTCAGAGCTCTAACAGTGAGTTTGAGGTTGGCCACATCCTCTTCCCTTCCCGCTGGTGGGAAAAGTGAAAGTTTGTGGAGATGCCTGCAGCTACCTGGGTCCCTGGCTGACCACAATGAGCAGCGCCCCCTGCTGCCCATGTTAGAGAGGCTGCCCAAGTTAAAAGAGTCACTCGTTTCAGATTTGGAGGTCACATCCTAATGTAGCCCATCTCAATTGGCTACAGGGTCCGCAAAGTGTAGCCCATCTCAATTGGCCTAGGGTCCCACCTTTGAATGGGCTTCCCAGGTGGTTCATTGGGAAAGGATCTGCCTGCCAATGCAGGGACACAGGTTCCATCCCTGGGTCAGGAAGATCCCCTAGAGGAGGAAATGGCAACCCACTCCAGTTTTCTTACCTGGGAAATCTCATGGACAGAGGAGTCTGGTGGGCTACAGTCCATGGGGTCACAAAGAGTCAGACCCAACTTAGCGATTGAGCACACACACACCCTCCTCTTATGCAAGAATTTCTAGAAAGTGTGCACCACTAAAAAGAGACAGTAAATAAAAAATAAAGATCTGTGACCCCCAAAACAGAAGATCCAACTGAAGAGCATGGTAGTGAATACCAGGTCAAGAGACCAAGTCGTATTAAAAGGGTGACATCTATGGTGAGGGAGTTTCTTCAAAACAAAACAACACTGACAAATCTTTCAGAATGTGTAAATATATGGACAGTAATTTCTAGGTGACTGACAATTATCTCAAAGTATTTAGTGAAAATGTTAGTTGCTCAGTTGTGTCTGACTCTTTGTGACCCCACGGACTGTAGCTTACCAAGCTCCTCTGTCTGTGGGATTCTCTAGGCAAGAATACTGTAATCAGTTGCCATTACTTCTCCAGACGATCTTCCCAAGCCAGGGACCGAACCTGGGTCTCCTGCATTGCAGGCAGATTCTTTACCATAGCAACAGTTATATGCAAAAAAAAATAAATAAATAAAAATTAAAGCAAAATTATTGTTAATTAAAGGCAAAACAAAGTTATAACAAAAAGAAAGCAATCATTCTAGACCACTTGTGCCAACCTAGACTGTGGTATTCGGGATAAAAGTATTGCAAAGTGGTAAAAGGACAATATAAAATAATGGAGCCAAAATTTATGTGAATACAGAAAACACAGATGAGAATGCTTTTGTAAATGAGAGAAATCCTTTAGCAGATAGACAAAAAACCAAAAGACATACACTGTCTAAAACTGGTAATGTAAGAATAAATCATTAACATATAGCCTAAAATAGAGGGGTTAGAATAAAGAAGTGAAATCACTATTTACAGGGAACAGGCTGGGTTTGGGCATGGGCATGTGAATTACAGTAAAGAACTGATATTTTCCACATCCAGCTTCCCAGGTGGCTCAGTGTTAAAGGATCTGCCTACCAATGCAGGAGACACGAGTTCTATCCCTGGGTCAGGAAAATGCCCTGGAGGAGGGCATGGCAACCAACTCCAGTATTCTTGCCTGGGAAATCCCAGGGACAGAAAAACTTTGTGGGCTACAGTCCATAGGGTCACAAAGAGTTGAACTCAACTGAAGCAACTTAGCACGTGCAAGCACGTTTTCCAAATAATACTTTTATTATTATATGACTTTTTAAAGTTCAATGTACATATTATGCTAAAACTCTTAGTCTGACATTTAAATTGTTAGTGACATTTCTGCAATTTGTACAGGCTGTAAACTTGTTGGCTGCAGGATTTTGGCATAACCAAAAGCACATCTGGAAGTTACATTTCTCAATAAGCTAAAAATAGGACACAGGGCTAACCTAAGTGTGTAGCAATTCTCTAAGAAGGATGGATTAAAGTGTTCCTAAGACCACTGAAATGTCTACAATTTAAACAACCTGAGACATCTCTTAATCTCCTGCTGTCCTAGAACTCTTGAGATTTCCCAGGTCCTGAGTGTCACATGGGTGGAGGATTAATCCACTCACAATTTCTTGGAAGAACATTATCAAAAGTCATTTATAGATATTTACATTTTTGTAAAATGTCAGTGCAAAGACTTTCTAAATACCTGCCACATGTCATCATAGTCGACCATAAACAATCAAAATTACATCTTAAATTCATTTCCCCCCTAGTGCAATGTTTCTCTTGTCAGTTGAATTGTTTACCATGCCAGCTGTAGGGATGTCAATATTTGAAAGGTAAATATATATTTTATAAATGAACCTCTTGGAACTACTTCTAAAGGCTAATCAGGATTTATTCAGTTCCATAAATAAATTTCTGTTATTTCCACATCAAGATTTCTGAAATCACTTACAGACCTTAACACATGCAATGTTTTTATGGGTGTTGAAAATGTTGTTCAAATGTTGTACAAATGACAAGACCCATAAACCACTGTTTCAAGCATCATTCAAATGAATGACAAGAATGGAGAGGAGGCAGTAACTACTCCAGATCAAGACAACAGTGAATCTTCCCTTTGAAACTATTACAGGGGTCAAGTGTGAGTAACTGTGTTTGAAGCAGAGGGACTACAAAGGCATAGAGCAGTAGAAAGGGTTGCCCTTGGAATAATATTCACTTAACTGGGAGGGGTTCACTAAGGCCAGAGTAAATAATATATGAGTTGAAGAGTCCCAGAGTAAAAATTACACAAGTGACTGGTGCCCAGTGTAATTTGTGTATGACAACTCATTGAATTGGGACCAGACCATAATGCATTATTGGAAAAAGAAATCCACAGGAATTTTGAGAAAAGAAGTGATGCAATAAGATTCATTTTAGGAAAAATATATTCTGGGGCAATGATGAGAAAAGAGTAACCATGTGAAATAGGGCTTTCCTGGTGGCTCAGTGGTAAAGAATCTGCTTGCCAGTGCAGGAGACACAGAAGATGTGAGTTTGGTCCTTGGGTCAGGAAGACCCTCTGGATTAAGAAATGGCCACCCACTCCAGTATTCTTGCCTGAAAATGTTCATGGGCAGAGGAACTTGACAGGCTGCAGTCCATGAGGTCTCAAAGAGTTGGACATGACTGAAAACACAGAGACAGGCATGTGGAGTAACAGGTGTCTCAAAGGAAAACAAAATTGCAAATCACTGCAAACAAAGTTAATAATGAGACGGCTCAGATGGTAAAGAATCTGCCTGCAATGCAGGATACCTGGGTTCGATCTCTGAGTTGGAAAGATCCCCTGGAGAAGGGAAGGGCTACCCACTCCAGTATTCTGGCCTTGAGAAACCCATGAATGGTAGTCCATGGGGTCACAAAGAATCGGACATGACGGAGCGTCTTTCACTTTCATAGCACAATCAGTGAAGGTAAGAATGACTACCAATATCATAGAGATAAAAAGAGAAGTAGCTGGAAACTAAAATGCTCTATGGCAAAAATCAAAGATGTATTTTTTTGGTAATTGAGTTAAATCTCCAAACAGTAAAATGTTTATCAAATATTTATGAAAATCACAGTTTTAATTTTGACTTTGAGAATAATTCCAGAAGCTGCATATATTGCTTATCACTGAGAGATTAGTATTCTGATATTCTAATCTTTAAGTATTCTTATTTGTAAAAGAATATTTAAAGGTGATTTAAAATAAGAATTTCTATTTAAGGAAAAATTTTGCATTTTTTCAAATTGAAATATATCTTTAATGATGTTGCTATGTAAGTTAATAGTGTTGCGTTTCTCTATAATTTAAATTTTTAAGTCCTATTTTCATAAGGCTGTAATGAGTATGATTAGTAAATAAATGTAACAATATATATTATTATTTTTGTTTAAAAATTGAATTTTAAAGATATCAAAATAATTGGAAATATGTAAAATATAAAACTTTAAAATATATATTTATCTATGCACATCCCTTTTCCTATACTATTTTTTTTGTGAGAGTCTATATTTATCTGGTATCTTTTCCTCTGTCTGAAGAGCTACATTCAGTAAGTACAAGATTTTTCATACTGCAGGCAGATCTGCTGGAGATGAATCCCTCGGGTTTTTTTCTTTTTCTTTTTCCTAAGTCTAAAAAAGTCTTTTATTTTATCCTCATTTTAAACTATTTTCTTCCTGCTGGATGTAGAAGTCTGAGATGAAAGATTTCATTTTCTTTCAGTGTGTTGAAGACTTTGCTCCCCTTTCTCTTTTTGCTTGCACTGTTTTTGATGAGTAATCTGCTGACATTTATTTTTGTTTCTCACATACATTATGTGTCTTTTGACTTACGTTAAGATTTTATTTTTATCAGTGGTTTTGAAAAATCTTACTATTTTCCCCTTCAGTATAATTTTCTTCCTCTTTCTCTCTTCCTTCACTTCCTCCACTCCTCCTGCTTCTTGTACCCAAGAATCACTTTACTGCTTGGCTCAAAGAATTTCTAATTTTCACTCAAATGAGGGAAACTTTCAGCTGTTATTTCTCCAGTTATTATTCTCCCCTTTCTCTTGGGTATGCCAGTTATTTTTCATCACACTTAATGAAGTTTTTCCACCTTCACTGATTTTCTACTTTCTATTTTTCTTTATGTCTTGTTATATGGGTTCCAGCTGTGACGTCTTCATTGTCTTCTTCTGCAATGTTAAATATGCCATTAATCCTATCCAGTTTATTTTTCATCCCAAACATTGAGATTTTAATTTCTAGAAGCTTGATTCAAGTTTATTTATAATGAACATGTCTATATTTAACACCTGAGCATATGAAATGCAGTAATAATACCTTTCTATTTCCTTTGTTTTCTAATCCTAATATCTGTCATTTCTAGGACTGCTGCAACTGATTGAATTTTTTTTCATTGTCCTGGTCATGTTTTCCTGTTTCTTTACCTGTTTTTTAAATTTTGATTGGTTGTCACATGTTACAAATTTTATTTTCTTGAATGCTAAGTAAGTCTGTTGTTGTTTTTCAGTTGCTCACTCAGGTCCTACTCTTTGCAACTCCATGGACTGTAGCACACCAGACATCTCTGTCCCCCACTGTCTCCCATGGTTGCTCAAATTCATATCCATCGAGTCAGTGATGCTATCTAACCATCTCATCCTCTGCTCCCCTCTTCTCCTTTTGCCTTCAATCTTTCCCAGCCCCAGAGTCTTTTCCAGTAAGTCAGCTCTTCACATCAAATGGCCAAATATCAGAGCTTCAGCTTCATCAGAAGTCCTTTCAAAGAATGTTCAGTGTTGATTTTTCTTACTATTGACTGGTTTGATCTCCTTGCAGTCCAAGGGACTGTTAAGCTTCTTGTTCAGCACCACAATTTGAAAGCATCTTTTGTGCTCAGCCTTCTTTATGGTCCAACTCTCACATCTGTACATGACTACTAGAAAAATCATAGCTTTGACTAGACAGATCTTTGTTGGCAAAGTGATATCACTGCTTTTTTAATACATTGTCTAGGTTTGTCATAGCTTTTCTTCCAAGGAGCAAGTGTCTTAATTTCATTGCAGCAGTTATCATCCAAGGAGATATTTGAGCCCAAGAAAATAAAATCTGTCACTGATTCCACTTTTTTCAATTCTATTTGCCATGAAGGGTTGGGACTAGATGCCATGATCTTAGTTTTGAATAAGTTTACATACATTGCACAAGATCAGTTTTCATTCCAATCCCAAAGAAGGGCAATGCCAAAGAAAATTCAAACTACTGCAAAATTGCACTCATCTCACACACTAGCAAAGTAATGCTCAAAATTCTCCAAGCCAGGATTCAACAGTACATGAACTGTGAACTTCCAGATGTTCAAGCTGGAGGCAGAGCCACCAGCAATCAAATTGCCAACATCTGTTGGATCATATAAAAAGCAAGAAAATTCCAGAAAAACATCTATTTCTGCTTTATTGATTACGCCAAAGCTGTTGAGTGTGTAGAATCCAACAAATTGTGGAAAATTCTTCAGGAGATGGGAATACCAGACCACCTGACCTGCGTCCTGAGAAATCTGTATTCAGGTCAAGAAACAACAATTAGAATCAGACATGGAACAACAGACTGATTCCTAATGGGGAAAGGAGTATGTCAAGGCTGTATATTGTCACCCTGCTTATTTAACTGATATGCAGAGTACATCATGTGAAATGCTGGGCTGGATGAAGCACAAGCTGAAAACAAGATTGCTGGGAGAAATATCAATAACCTCAGATATGCAGGTGACACCACTCTATGGCAGAAAGTGAAGAGAAACTAAAAAGTTTCTTGTTGAAAGTGAAAGAGGAGAGTGAAAAAGTTGGCTTAAAGCTCAACATTCAGAAAACGAAGATCATGGCATCTGGTCCCATCACTTCATGGGAAATAGATGGGGAAACAGTGGCTGACTTTATTTTGGGGGGCTCCAAAATCACTGCAGATGGTGATTGCAGTCATGAAATTAAAAGACACTTGCTCCTTAGAAGGAAAGTTATGACCAACCTAGATAGCATATTCAAAAGCAGAGACATTACTTTGCCAACAAAGGTCTGTCTAGTCATGGCTATGGTTTTTCCAGTGGTCATGTATGGATCTGAGAGTTGGACTGTGAAGAAAGCTGAAGAATTGATGCTTCTGAACTGTGTTGTTGGAGAAGACTCTTGAGAGTCCCTTGGACTGCAAGGAGATTCAACCAGTCCATTCTAAAGGAGATCAGTCCTGGGTGTTCATTGGAAGGACTGATGTTGAAGCTGAAACTCCAGTACTTTGGCCACCTCATGCGAAGAGTTGACTCATTGGAAAAGACTGATGCTGGGAGGGATTGGGGGCAGGAGGAGAAGGGGACGACAGAGGATGAGATGGCTGGATGGCATCACCAACTCGATGGACATGAGTCTGGGTGAACTCCGGGAGTTGGTGATGAACAGGGAGGCCTGGTGTGCTGTGATTCATGGGGTTGCAAAGAGTCAGACATGACTGAGCAACTGAACTGAACTGAACTGAACTGATGAAAGTGAAAGAGGAGAGTGAAAAAACCTGGCTTAAAACTTAAGATTCAAAAAACTAAGATCACGGCATCTGGACCCATAACTTCATGGCAAATAGATGGGAAACAATGGAAACAGTGAGAGACTTTATTTGGGGGGCTTCAAAATCACTGCATATGGTGACTGCAGCCATAAAATTAAAAGATGCTTGCTCCTTGGAAGAAAAGCTATGACCAACCTAGAGAGCATATTAAAAAGCATAGATATTACTTTACCAACAAAGGTCTGGCTAGTCAAATGTATCGTTTTTCCAGCAGTTGTGTATGGATGTGAGAGCTGGACTATAAACAAAGCTGAGCACTGAAGAATTGATGCTTTTGAACTGTGGTGTTGGAGAAGACTCTTGAGAGTCCCTTGAATTGCAAGGAGATCCAACCAGTCCATCCTAAAGGAAATCAGTCCTGAATATTCACTGGAAGGACTGGTGTTGAACCTGAAACACCAGTACTTTGGCCACGTGATGTAAAGAACTGACTCAGTGGAAAAGACCCTGACGCTGGGAATGATTGAAGGCAGGAGGAGAAGGGGACGACAGAGGATGAGATGGTTGGCTGGCATCACCAACTCAATGGGCATGAGTTTGAGCAAGCTCCAGGAGCTCATAGACAGGGAAGCCTGGAGTGCTGCATCCATGGGGTCACAAAGAGTCGGACATGACTGAGCAACTGAACTGAACCGACATATTCATATGTGCAAATATATTGCTTTAGCTTTTCTCTGAGATAAATTTAAGGCACTTGATCACTTCTTATCTTGTTTTTATAAATTTTAGGTGAGAAGTGGATAATTTTTAGTCTAGTTCTTAATTATTATGCACCTCCAAGCCCGTGGTTTTCTCTAATGCTTTCAAAAGTTTCCTCACATATAAATGTATCAGTCAGTAACCCACTGAACACATAGGAGTGGGGATGCTGCATATCTCAACAGTCCTCTGGTACTCTATTTTATACAGCTGCCTTGGTCTTCCTGGAATCTCAGCTCAATTTCCTCAACTAAGAAGTCTGCATGACTCCATTTAGGTTATCCCTTCAGTACTGTTAGTAAAGATCATATGAAGCTTGTTTGGATGCTCCTGTTGTGTCCAACTCTTTGCAACCCCATGGACTGCAGCCTGACCGTCTCCCATGGATTGCAGCCTGACTGTCTCCTCTGTCCATGAAATTTTCTAGGCAAGAATACTGGTGTGGATTGCCATTTCCAATTCCAGGGGATCTTCTCAACTCAGAGATTGAAACTCCATCTCACGTCTCCTGCATTGGTAAGCAGGTTCTTTTACTACCCTGCCATCTGGGATGCCCCAAAGATCATATGAAAGAGAATCAATTTTAAGTAAATCTTATTTTTGATGGGATAGTAATATTTTGTTTAAGTTTCTTTTTGCAAGCATAGTGGTCTCTATTGAGTGTTTTCTATTGAACGCAGCTACCTTAGCTAGTGGGGATTTGGAATTTGGCTGGCATTTGTGAGCTCTGCGAGTTGTTTGGGTTATGGTTGCTTCGTAATTCTTGTTCCGGATTTGCTTAGCCTTCCCTTACAGGATTTCACTTTATGCATGCCAAAGGCTCAAGGCCAGACTGATGTAGACTATTAGAACTCTCGATTGCTCAGTTTTATTTGGGTCCCTCCTCTGTCAGCCACTATGTAGATATTTCTACAGCCTAAGACTCTGGGGAAACATGGAACTCATTTTATTAATGTCCCATATCTTAAGAATCCTAGCAGTGCACTGTCTCTTGTCTGATTTCAGAAAGAAAGTTTCTGATATATTTTGTAATTTTGAGGGTGTTTAGAAGTGTGATTCTGAACCCTATTGCATACTCAGAACTGGAGGCTACATTTATCTGTTTATCATTTTTGTAAGATATACTGGTAGTACAATCATGTGGTACTCAATCGTAACTCTATGTATATTCCTCATTATTCTGTTAGAGATATCCATAATATTGAAAATTAAGAGTCCTTTCAGCTCCTGATTACAAAAAAAAGAAAAACTGTCTATAATGAATCACAGAAGTAAATGATTGTTAAACACACACACATACACACATAGACACACATAGATGAGTCCTTGGAACCAGTGTGTATAACCCAAAAGCATATTTCTAATCATATATGATGAAATTATTAGTATATAAAATGTTTGATAGTCCCATGCCCTTTCTCTTGGTAAGAATATAAACTCATACAGAATCAAATACAAAAATGATTTTTTAAAAAATTATATCAAAAGAGATTTGAGTATTTTGAAGGAATTATATATCATATTTTCTGTAGTGATATGACATTTATGCGGAAGAATCATTTTTAAAATTGAAATACCTGAAGTACTTAGGAGATTGTTATTGTGTTATATCATTTGCTAGACAAATTGTACACCATAAAATAAACTTTTGTAGTGAAGAAGTATTCAGGTTGTTTAAAATAAAATATTAGTGTTCATTTTGTGAAATTTAATTTTGTTAAAAATGTTAAAATAACCAACAAAGAAAATAAACACAGGAATTGACTAGTGGATAAAATAAAAACACTTTAAAAGATAAAAAGTTCTAAAAATGAAGAGTACTTTCCGTTAAGAGGAAACATTCCCAAAACTAAAATATATAACCCTAAAATAAAATTTTCAGGAACAAAATGCAAATGAATCTAGAGGAAAATAAAGCTTTGTGGATATCCAGCAATAGTGATTATCAGAAAATATCACTGAAATATAAAGAATGATATATCAAAACTATAATAATAATTCCAAAAATATGTAAAAATTAAGTGATTTCATGTCTGAGAGGAAATATGAATTAATTTTTGGATCCATGAAAGCCAAACACCCCATTTCTCTATCCCAGTATTGACCACCTACCTTGATACAATCCCAAGTGTCAATATCTCAGAATTGGCAAAATCCCAAGGAAAAAGAAGCTTCAAATCATTCAAGCTCTCTGTGGTTCTCCCCACTCCAGCATCATAGTCTCTTGGTCTTTTGTGGTTAATTCTGTGAAATATTTGATTGGATGATACTTTTATCTAAACATTTATTGACAGACAAAATCGTAAAGAAAAACAAAGCACAAATCACAAGAATACTGCTGTAAGAAATTTTTTTGCAAAATCATGATAACCATGCAATCATCACTGAAATGGATAACAATGGCAACAGTAAGTCATTTTTGGATCTCCTTTCTCCTTTTGTCTTTCTTTAGCTCTTTTCAGGGAACTAAAATTTCTTCAAATAAAGAGAAATGTAATGTATCTATTGGTAACTATAATAGGAGCTAGAGGCTTCTCTGTTGGATCAGAGGGTAAAGAATCTGCCCTGCAATGTGGGAGACATGGGTTCGATCTCTGGGTCAAAAAGTTCCCCTGGAGAAGGGAATGGCAACCCACTCCAGTATTCTGGCCTGGAGAATTCCATGGACATAGGCTACAGTCCTTGGAGTCACAAAAAGTCAGACATGACTGAGCAACTAACACATAAAGGAGCTAGTTTGATGACAAGTCACCAGACACAATTTTGTGCCACCTATCAGAGAGACTGCTGGGTTGATGCTATAATTGCAACACAAACCCACTGTTCCATATTGTGTGTGCATATGTGAACTATCACTCAGCTGTGTCTGATTCTTTGCAATCTCTCTGGAGTGTAGCCTGCAAGGCTCCTCTGTCCCTGGAATTTTCCAATTTAGAATACTGGAGTGGGTTATCATTCCCTTCTCCAGAAAATCTTTCCCACATAGGGATCAGACCCACATCTCCCGAATCTCTTATATTGATAGGTAGATTCTTTACCACTTGGGATTCAATAACTATATATATACAGAATAACATGTCACACTTTGAACTCCTGATTGCGTAAGCATATTTTAAAACCATAAAAATAATCATAGAAAAGTTACTCTTGAATTTCACACAATACTGCTTAGGGGGAATATTTTATAAACCTCATAATTTTTATAAATATAAATCTTTCTGAAATCAAGGATTAATATTAATGATAAAAATTTTCAGATTTGAGTGAATTATCATTCAAAATTTGCAGGAAGATACACTAAAAATATTCTTTACTGTCTGAGCACCAGGGAGGCCCCATACTAAAAATATTATAAAAATATTTTACTGCAAACTTAACTAGAAAATCCAAAAAGCTATGTGGATTGCCTGATGTGAAGCTCTGGGAAAGTAAAAGCTATTTATGTGAACCTTGGCTACTGTTGCTGTTTGAATTGTGCCTGAACAAAAGCCAAGCATTTTAGAATTTTATATCAGGAAATGAAACTTTCACACAACTCAGTTGTCACAGGTGTGTACTCCTCTCTTCCTGCCAAAGTTCCCTATATTTATGAATTTTAAACTGCACTGTTCTATTGTTTCATTTCAGCAAGTGAGGATGTTTTTGAGCAGGACAGAGATCTCCAAATTGATGTCCCCATACTTTAGTGAAAACATTCACCTAAAACGAACTACTGTGTGCTTCATATTATTTTTATTTGTTAAATGAAGTGAATACACAGTATAATTTGGCCTTTTTTCTATGCTTTAATTTGTAATATATCCTTCTATGTTGTATAAGATATTGCATTTTTATACCTCTTTAAAACAGATATCCCACAAAATATGCATTGATATTTATTTACTCTTTACTTTTCTATGTGAATTTTGGGGACAGCTTGCCAAGTTTTGTGTGAAATTCTGCTGCTATAGCAAAACATTAAAGATTAATTTGAAGACTGATACACTTTATATACTTTATCTCCATATCCTTAATCATTGTATACATTTATATTTATTCAAGAATCCTATGAAGTTTAAAATGATCTCTTACTCAGTGAATACATCACATAAATATGTACATGGATTCATCTATACTGTCTTTGTTCTCTCATATTATGAGTAGATTATACACTCATTTATATTTCAGATTTGTATATGAGTTATAGATTTCTTAGGTATTGATCTAGAATGCAGTAATCATAGTACAAATTGCTAGTTGATTTATATCGTGTCTAATTTTTTCAGTGTACAATTGCATTATCACTAAATAAAAAGATATTATTTCTTTTCTTCAATTTCAATAATTTTATATTATTTCTTTATGTCATGGGATTGAATTAATCACTGTGCTAAACTGAAGCAATCACAAACAGCATACTTATTTTGCTTTTGACCTAACTGAGAAATTTCTCTAGAGGAAAAAGCTAGTTTTAATTTTCTGATATATATATATATATATATATATATATATTATCAGTTTAAACAGTTCAACTCTCTACTTTTCTATGCAACCATTTAAAACAACAAAACAAATTTAAAATCTATAATTATGCATGCATATATTACATTTTATTTTCACCAAAAGCCAAATTGCATCTTCAGAAACCAAATTCAAAAATTCATGTATCACTTTAAAAGTAATCTGTATAATTAACTTAATTAATTTAATTAATATGCATATACCTACGCATACAGAAGCATGCACACTCCTTAGATCACAATTTTTTGCAGTCTTTCCTTGTGTGTATGTGCGTGTGTTTGTGTAATTCTTGGTGAAATAAAGCTGTGGATAAAATTTTAATGAGGATGCTGGAGTTTTTAACTCTCAGTTTTTCAGGTACTGAAATAAATCTGCATTTGTCAGTACTGAATACTAGCTTAGCCGAGTAAGAATATAAAGCGTGGCAGAGTTTCCTTTTATCACTTTGAAGATATAATTTTATTGTATGTTGTTTTGTCTCTGACACTCCCAGTCAATTACCATCTAATTGCAATTTTTAAATAATCTGGTATATTTCTTTAATATCTTTAACAAACATCTTTAAACTTAATGTTGTGTTGTTTTATTTTTGCATTGAGATATGGACTTTTTTAAATTTTATTTTGTATTCGGAACTCATTTTATCCCTTGGATTCATGATTTTTCTTCACATGTGAGTAATTCTCAGCAATTATCCCTTCAAATTCAACTGCTTTGCTCTTTCCCCTTGTGTCTCATTTTAGGAATCTTATTATATGCTTTCTCAAACTGTTAAATGAGTCTTTCATTTAACTTAATTTTTTATATATTTTTAAAATTTTGACATCTGAGCTGTGTTCCTAGAGAAGTCACAGAAGAATTTTAACACTCTCTTATATTTTTCCACACTAGAGTTTTTTTGCATATATCAGTATTTTCATTTATTGAAATAATTATATTTTAAATTATGTCATCTATTTTATCCTTTTATAATCTACTTTTTAAAATTTATACTTATATCTTTTCCATTTTGTTATTTTTTATTTAATAATATCTCTTTTTTTGACATATTAGAAACATATGCCCTAATTTTCTGTTTGTCTTGACCACTTTTTTTTGTATTGAGAATTGTTTACAGACTTATTTTTATGTGACTGTCTCAGCTCTTGTGAGTGATTCAGCTCCCTTCATTCTATAATTGCATTAAAGGCGTAAGAAATTCAGTCTTTAAGTCAACAGACAGCCAACCTCTGATCCCAGATGCAGTCAATTAAAAGTAAACCCTTGAATGTACCCCTATCTCCTGCTTTTTGAAAGTTCTCTTTATACCACTTCACTTTTACAAAAGACCTATGTTAACTACACTTAACTAACCAAAAGAAATCCAAAGAAGATTTTCAATTTTACTAAGACTAGTCAAAAATCAAAAATATCCAGAAGGCATTTGTTTTGCAGCAAACTATTATAGTAGAGTGCACCCCATGCAGCAAGAGTGGCACCTCCAAGCTCCTTCCCTGGGAACTACACTCAACATCTCAGAATCAAGATGCCATATCTTTGAACTGTGTATGTGAGCATCTGTGTTTTACCTAGGTTTATTTTGTGCATCCATCAACAAGATATGTCCTAAGGTAATTGCTTCTTCAGCTCATGCCATTTCAAGATTTCTCTACTTTTGGTTAGTGAGGGAAACCTGTACTTAAAATATCCTAGAAGGACATTGGGTAGCAAAAGACAGTTTTTGGTGCCAAAAGTCAATGTCATTGTCAAGGTTAAAGACAAAATGTATAAGCAAAGTCTAGTATAATATTTAGAAATCCACAAATGAGTATAAATGTGAAAACTAAATTATATTTGGTATTTCTGATTATTTATTTTAGCAAAAGGTTATAGTTATGCAATAGTCCTAAACATTTTAACTATGCGCATTTAGTGGAGAGTATTTTCCAGTCATTTCTTGTTTTGATTCATGTGTTTATTGTTAAATATGTTGTGTGTGATTGCTTGAGAGGATGTTATTATATATGATGGATGATGCCACTTTAGGAAAGCTGGAAAAGTTATTGAGTTGCTACATTTTACATTCTATTTGATGGACTTAAACAGATGATCTATGCAAAGTCTGGTATACAGCTGAAGGGGAAAAGTAGACTAACAGCAAGAAATACCTTGTGTCAGCAGAAGAACATGGAAATAATTAGATAGTAGCCAATTGCATGAAAATGGTGATGCAACTTTAACTCTGTCTAAAGTTCTTAGTCACCTAGAAATTGCTAACAATGAACTGAAAATCCAGGACAGAATATATACACAACGATAATGGAAACATATAGAAACAACACACAAGCAAAACAAATAGTTTTAGAAGAAAATTCTGACTCTTCAAAGGTTAGATTGATGAGTTCATTGAACAGGCATCAGTTTATGTGTGCTTAGTCGCTCAGTCATATCCGACTCTTTCCAACCCCATGGACTATAGCCCGCCAGGCTCCTCTGGCCATTGGGATTCTCCAGACAAGAATACTGGAGTGAGTTGCTATGGTCTCCTCCAGGGGATTTTTCCAACCCAGGGATTGAGCCCTGGTCTCCTGCATTGAAGGTGAATTTTCTACCATCTGAGCCACAAGGGAAGCCCAAGAAGACTGGAGTAGGTAGCCGATCCCTTCTCCAGGGTCTCTTCCCCACCCATGAATTGAAACAGGATCTCCTACATTGCAAACAGATTCTTTACCAGTTGAGCTACCTCCCCAAAGTCATTAAGTTATAGAAGTTTCTTATTAATGAATTTTAATGGGACATAAACACCACTTAGTACAGTTGTTATGTAACTTTTTTCTTTGTTTCTAGGTTTGTTTAACTTCATTGGTTTGTTTCTAGGTATAAAATCTGAGTTTCAATCACAGTAAATCAATAAAATTGATGAAAGAAATGGTACTATTCATGCAATTAATAAAAATAAACTAAAGTGAATTTTGAAAGGCACTCAATACTAAGAGGAAAAGGAAGAATTTAATATCAGAAAATATTAAAAAAAAAAAAAAACTCCCAAATTTCTGCAATATAAAATGCTTAAAATATTATGTAGGACAGTTGTATTCCATATGTGTAGTTAAAAATCACAAAATAACAAGGAAGATTAATTTGAAAGCACTGCCAAAGCTAAAAGTATAGGGAAATAAAGTGTAATTATAATTAATTATTTATTTTGTGATTAGATAACAGTGGCTTGTGTTTAAAAGCATTTACTGTAGATTGCAATACCTTTTTGCTTGAACATAATTTCCTTAGAAATATTGATTTCCCTTGTTCATATATGGAAGTAATCTAGGTAAGTGACCTTTTTATCCAGGAAAAAAAAAAGTAAATCATTTAATCTCTCAGCCTAGGATTAACAGAAAGTAGTACTGAGGCAAAGGCTTGTTTATTGAAGAATTACAATAAATTAGGCAGCATATTAATTAACAGAGACATTACTTAGACAACAAAGGTCCTTCTAGTCAAAGCTATGGTTTTTCCAGTAGTCATGTATGGATGTGAGAGTCGAACTATAAATGAAGCTGAACACTGAAGAATTGATGCTTTTGAACTGTGGTGTTGGAGAAGACTCTTGAGAGTCCTTTGGACTGTAAGTAGATCCAACCAGTCTTGAATATTCATTGGAAGGACTAATGCTGAAGCTGAAACTCCAATACTTTGGCCACCTTATATGAAGAACTGACTCATCAGAAAATTTCCATTGTTTCCTCATCTATTTGCCATGAAATGATGGGACCAGATGCCATGATTTTAGTTTTCTGAATGTTGAGCTTTAAGCCAATTTTTTCACTCTCCTCTTTCACCTTCATCAAGAGGCCCTTTAGTTCCTCTTACTTTTCTACCATTAAAGTGGTATCATCTGTGTATCTGAGGTTGTAGTGCTGAGTAGGTTTTCTCATAAGCTCATATCACAGTGAGAGTAGAGAAGTCTTTAAAATAGGAGGCAAAGTGCAACGCTGTCCTTTGTCAAAGTACTGTCAATATCCACTTGTGTGAGGATGGAAGGAAGCTGTGCAAAACTAGTCATTGCAGGGGTGCCTAGATTAAGAAACAAAAGTGAGGCCAATTATTTAGAAGTGATGGAGAAAAGGTGTCCAGTACATATGGACATCAGCTATATCCTGGGCATAAAATTGTGGATAAATTTAGGCTAATTTCAGCTTACTAGATGAGTGTTTGATGTAAGTTATACAAATTCATCTCTCAGTCTTCAAGTGTTGTTGTTTTAGAACTAAATATATTAATAGTAAGTCTCCAAGTACATACTTGGATTTCAGAAGAATCTCGATCTAGAACCTTACTACTCAGAGCATGGTTCACGAACCAACAGCACTGATCAGTCAGTTCAGTCAGTTCAGTCACTCAGTTGTGTCCAACTCTTCACGACCCCATGAATCACAGCATGCCAGGCCTCCCTGTCCATCACCAACTCCCGGAGTTCACTCAAACTCACGTCCATCGAGTCATTGATGCCATCCAGCCATCTCATCCTCTGTCGTCCCCTTCTCCTCTTGCCCCCAGTCCCTCCCAGCATCAGAGTCTTTTCCAATGAGTCAACTCTTCTCATGAGGTGGCCAAAGTACTGGAGTTTCAGCTTTGGCATCATTTCTTCCAAAGAAATCCCAGGGCTAATCTCTTTCAAACACCACAGTTCAAAAGCAGCAATTCTTCAGCGCTCAGCTTTATTCACAGTTCAACTGTCACATCCATACATGACCACTGGAAAAACCATAGCCTTGACTAGATGGACCTTTGTTGGCAAAGTAATGTCTCTGCTTTTCAATACACTATCTAGGTTGGTCATAACTTTTCTTCAAAGGAGTAAGAGTCTTTTAATTTCATGGCTGCAATCACCTTCTGCAGTGATTTTGGAGCTCCAAAAATAAAGTCTGACACTGTTTCCACTGTTTCCCCATCTATTTCCCATGAAGTGATGGGACTGGATGCCACGATCTTCGTTTTCTGAATGTTGAGCTTTATGCCAACTTTTTGACTCTCCTCTTTCACCTTCATCAAGAGGCTTTTGAGTTCCTCTTCACTTTCTGCCATAAGGGTGGTGTCATCTGCATATCTGAGGTTATTGATATTTCTCCCATCAATCTTGATTCCAGCTTGTGCTTCTTCCAGCCCAGCATTTCTCATAATGTATTCTGCATAGAAGTTAAATAAGCAGGGTGACAATATACAGCCTTGATGTACTCCTTTTCCTATTTGGAACCAGTCTGTTGTTCCATGTCCAGTTCTAACTGTTGCTTCCTGACCTGCATATAGGTTTCTCAAGAGGCAGGTCAGGTGGTCTGGTATTCCCACATCTTTCAGTAATAGCACTGGTACATAGGTGCTTATAAGAAGTGCAGAATTTGGGGCCCATTCCCAGACCTAATAAATCAGTATCTTTATTTTGACAAGATTCCCACATGACTTGTAAATTCATTACATGTGGCGAAGCATGAATCTAGGTGGGATTGTGGTTAACTTTGTGTAGAAACTTCATTTGATCATGAAGAGATTTAAATTGAGAGTTAAATAAATGAAAACAGACTCCAAACTAAAGACATTCATCCTTGAATTAATTCAGTTTTACTTAAGAAATTATTTAAAAAATACTAAAAATCATTCAATTTGTCATTGGCCATGATATGTTAACATTCAGTTGTACACAGTGTTAAGAAATTTTGAAAACATATTCAAACTTTATAATCCTATTTATAATATAAATCATGAACATGGTAATCATGAATATATAAAACATATTAAAAACATTATCTTGGCAAAGATAATTTTGGACTTTTGAAATATGAAAGATCTTTTTAAGTATCATTTGGTATTATTGTTGTTCAGTCACTAAGTCCTGTTCAACTCTCTGTGACCCCATGGACTGCAGTGAGCCAGGCTTCCTTGTTCTTCACTATCTCCCTGAGCTTGCTCAAACTCATGTCCATGGAGTCAGTGATGTAATCTAACCATCTCATCCTCTGTCACCCTCTTCTTGGCTTGCCCTCAGTTTTTCCCAGCATCTAGGTCTTTTCTAATGAGTTGGCTCTTCGCATCAGGTGGCCAAAGTATTGGAGCTTCAGCTTCAGCATCAGTCCTTCTAATGAATATTCAGGGTTGATTTCCTTTAGGACTGACTGATCTGATCTCCTTGCAAGCCAAGGGACTCTCAGGAGTCCTCTCTAGCACCATAATTTGAAAGCATCAATAACATTAGGAACACAGATAAGTTTTCAAGATAGTGGAATAGGAAGTCCCAGGACTCATGCCTCACAGAAATATTAATTTAATAATTAAATATGGACTAAAATATCTTTGTGAGAGGTCTAGTTTCTAGTTAAGAAGTTGCAGTACCCCAGACGATCACAGCAAAGAGTCTCCTTGAAATGGGAGAAAAAGAGAGGGGTTGAATAGTTGTCCAACTACCCTGACCACAAAAAACGAACAAAAGGAACAGTAATTTCTTCCCAATCAATAATTACTTTAAATATAAATAGATCAAGCTTCCCATCAAAAATACAGAGTAGCTGAATAAAACAAGATCCAACTTTATGGCTGCTGAAAGAAAACTACTGTAGTTGTAGTATTAGTTCCTGCTTATTTTTAGTACATGCTTAGAGTGAAATTGTTGGGTATATGTGTAGATTCACCTTTTGTGGTTATAGTTCAACTGTTTTCCAGTCTAAGATACAGGAGAAAGTTTTAATTTCTCTCTATTATTCTTTCCTTCCCATCCAAGTAATGAGCAAAGCATGCCATTTTAAACTCAAGAATATATTCTGAATCCATCTGTTTGCCTTATTCCATTCCCACTGCCACTACTCTAATCCATACCATCATATTTCCTCATCCATTGTACTTTAGCAACGATTTCTTAGTTTTCTTTCCTTCCATTCACTTATTCTTGTTAACCACACAGGAGCAAGGGCAATTAGATTGTGCTACTATGATCATGATTTCCTCAAAAAGGTCAGAGGCAAATTTTTCCCTTTTGTATATCTCACTAGGCCCAGCTTCCAGGCTGATTCTGCCCAATCCAAGCAGTCCCTGAAGCTAAGTATATCTTTGCTCATCATCTCCCTGCCCCACCTTCTGGACTAGGCCTGATGCCTCTTACACATCTGAAGCTTCTTAGCTCACCCTGTGGCCTCTAACTTCCCTTTGTCTGCTTTCTGGGTCATACCACTACTCACCCATCCATCTGGCCCTATGGTATCATCAAGGGTGCTTAAAAGAGGAAAACATCGAATAAAAATAGAAAAAAAAAGTTTGGGGAAAATCAAAGTTGTGTCTACTAAATCTAGAAGGTGTTTTTAATTCTTGAAAGCATGACTCCTTTTATACATAAATATTCACCTTTTTCTGGACAACAGCTCAATTTGTAGGAAGAGTTTTTAGACATACTGTAAATTTTTAGGCTTTTTGGATTCTCATTTCTTCTTGTTGGAGTCTCTGTGACTTGTAATACTCTGACTCCAGAATAAAACACCGATGATTCAACTTTCTATAATGAGAATCTATAAAAGCTAAATAAATACACAGCACAAGATATCATAATCTTAAAAGAAAAGAATCTTTGCCCTTTGACCAAAACGCAAAGCCTTTTTAGCTGTTCAAGGCGATGGCACCCCACTCCAGTACTCTTGCCTGGAAAATCCCACAGACAGAGGAGCCTGGTAGGCTGCAGTCCATGGGGTTGTGAAGAGTTGGACATGACTAAGCGACTTCCATTTCACTTTTCACTTTCATGCACTGGAGAAGGAAATGGCAACCTACTCCAGTGTTCTTGCCTGGGGAATCCCAGGGACGGCGGAGCCTGGTAGGCTGCCGTCTATGGGGTCGCCCAGAGTCGGACACGACTGAAGCGACTTAGCAAAACAGCCTCTGACAGGTCTTCATGGTGCAGCTGTGACTATGTACTGGTTTTGCCTTGAAGGCTTTATAAGCAGGTTTTGCTCAGACATGTATATTTGCTTTTCTTCAAGAACTTTGTGGATCATTAAATCTCTTAATTCACAAAGAATTGCCCAAGAAAAGATATCTTTTTCTACTGGACTCCTGTTCCATCCTTTTAAGAAGGTTAACAAATATCAAATTGTGATTACTACATTTCAGGGGAATCACTCCAGGAAGGATTCACTCTAGGTTATCAATTTAATTTTATTTCCAAAGAAATTACTGTATCTTTGAGTTCAAATAAATTAACCTCATTTAATATGGTTATAAAAAACTCAGCATTTAAAATCCCAACCTAGAAAAGTGTAGTATTTATTTTCATAAAGAACCTATATGCATCTGTGCTGTGCTCAGTTGCTCAGTAGTGTGACTCTTTCTGACTTCCATGGACTGCAGCCCCCAAGGCTCCTCTGTCCATGAAATTCTCCAGGCAAGAATACTGGAGTGGGCTGTGATTCCCTTCTCCAAGGGTTCTTCCTGACCTAGGAACCAAAACCAGGTCTCCTTCACTGCTGGCAGATTCTTTACTGCCCGAGCCAGCAGGGATGTATATCCATCTACATATAATTATTTAAAGAAAATTAATAAAAGCTAAATATTTTACACATGAAATATATTCCTTTTATTTCATGATCTTTTAAGGGCTGCTAGTAAGGTCATGCTTAAAATCTTGCATGCTAAGCTTTAGCATTATGCAAACCAAGAATTTCCAGATGTCCAAGCTGGATTTAGAAAAGAAAGAGGAATCAGAGATCAAATCGCCAACATTCAGTGGATCATAGAGAAAGCTAGGAAATTCCACTAAAGCATCAATCTCTGCTTAATTGACTATGTCAAAGCCTTTGACTGTGTGAATCATAATAAACTGTGGAAAGCTCTTAAAGAGATGGGAATACAAGACCATCTTTCCTATTTTCTGAGAAACCTGTATGTAGGTCAAGAAGCAACAGTTAGAACCCTGTATGGAACAACTGATTGGTTCAAGATTGAGAAAAGAGTATGACAGTGCTGTCTGCTGTCCCCCTGTTTCTTTAATCTATATGCTGAGCACCACATGAGAAATGATGGACTGGATGAGTAACAAGCTGGAATCAAGATAGGCAGAAGCATCAACAACCTCAGAAATCAAAGAGGAACTAAAGTGCCTTTTCATGAGGATGAAGGCAGAGAGTGAAAGAGAGACTAAGACTATATATATATATATATATATATATATATATATATATATATATATATTAATCATTGAGTCTTAGTTTTGTCTTCCATGATAGTTCAGTTGGTAAAGAATCCACCTGCAATGCAGGAGACCCCGGTTTGATTTCTGGGTCTGGAAGATCCACTGCAGAAGGGATACGCTACCCACTCCAGTATTATTTGGCTTCACTTGTGGCCCAGCTGGTAAAGAATCCGCCTGCAATACGGGAGACCTGGGTTCAATCCCTGGGTTGGGAAGATCCCCTGTAGAAAGGAAAGGCTACCCACTCCAGTATTCTGGCCTGGGGAATTCCATGGACTGTATGGTCCATAGGACCACAAAGAGTCAGATACGACTGAGCAACTTTCACTCACTAAGATCGAGTCATCCAACCCCATCACTTCATGGCAAATCGAAGGGGAAAAGGTGGAAGTAGTGACAGATTTCCTCTTCTTGGACTCCAAAACCACTGAAGAATTGGTACCTTTGAACTATGGTGCTGGAGAAGACTCCTTATAGCCCCCTGTACAGCAAGGAGATCAAACCAGTCAATCTCAAGGAAAATCAACCCTGAATCTTGTTGGAAAGACTGATGCTGAAGCTGAAACTCCCGTATTTTGTTCATCTGATGTGAACGGATAACTCATGGAAAAGTCCCTGATGTTGGGAAAGATTGAGGGCAGAAAGGGAAGAGGGTGTCAGAGGATGAGATGGGTAGATGGCATCGCCAATGAAATGGACATGAACTTGGGCAAACTTCGGAAGATGGTGAGGGACAGAGAGCCCTGGCTTGCTGCAGCCCAAGGGGACACAAGGCGTCAGGCACAACTGGACTACTGAACAACAACAGAAAAATGAGATTTTAGGAACACTCTAAGAAAAAGTTTGCTAATGGGATGTAATGTGTGCATGCATGCTAAGTCACTTCAGGCATGTCCTACTATTTGTGACCCCATGGACTGTAGCCTGCCAGGCTCCTTTGTTCATAGGATTCTCCAGGCAGGAATACTAGACTGGGTTGCCTGGCCGTCCTCCAGGGGATTTTCCTGACCCAAGGATAGAACAAAGTCTCCTATGACTCCTGCATTGTAAGTAGATTCTTTACCACTGAGACACCAGGGAAGCCCTGCAATGTAATGTTTGCCCCCAAATGTAATTGTTAATACAAATAAGTGAAAATAAATAAATTGGATTACTTGACCTTAAGTAATTTAGTATGAATTTGTAAAATCATTTTTATTATTTTAATATTACTGCAAACTTGTTGGAAGCAATCTTTGAAATAAAACCAATTTCTCTTTTTTGTGTGCAAATGAAGTTATGCTTTAATTGAAATGTTGTTGCTCTACATTATTATATAAGCCAATTCCTCACCTTCACAATTTAATGGGATTAAATTGGTAGGAGGCATCTAGTTACTCTGCATGATGTGATTATTTTTGTCAATATTTGAGGCAAATACAATTTAAACTGTGTCATTCAAATTAAAACCTATGCCATTGATCATGAGAAGTCTCAATTTTTTTACCTCCATAGCTTGGTTTTCTTTTTTTTTCCCCGTATAAATTAGTGTTTCTAGTACCTAATAAAAACATGACCAAATATAATCATCTCCATGAAAATATACTACTTGTTGGATGAACAATAAGCTATAAAGGACTTCCTTGGCAATCCAGTGGTCAAGCGTCTACCTACCAATGCAGGGAATGAAGGCTCTGTCCCTGGTCAGAGAACTAAGATCCCATATGCCATGGGGCAACTAAGTCCTTTCCCAACTACTGAGCCCACATGTCCTTGGAGCCCACACCACAGCTGAAGAGAAGATCCTGTGTGCCACAACTAAGAACTGACACAGCCAGAACTAAAAACAATTAAATAAAAATATTAAACAAAGCACAAAGCATGGGATTTTCAGGCATCTTCACAAAAACCCTGTTGTAACCCCTCTCTCCATACACTCATGCTGCTGTCATATACCTGTATCAAAACTAAGATCATCTTTTCAATTAAGGTGGTGATGAAGATCCTAGCAGTATATTGGTTACATTGGTGCCAATAATAAAGAGGGTGGAATATTTTGATCCTATTGCCATTGGGGTCTGGTTAGTTAACAGTGGATCAGTGGATTGAATCTAAGGGTCTAAGCCAATGAGTGTACTGAGAGATAAAGAATTAATGAATTTATAACTTTATTTCTTTAATTTTGAAACATAGCACCCCGCTTTTCTAAATATACTAATAGGAGTTTTTCTCAAGTTTTTCTTTTTTGAGTATTTCCTGTCTTATCTTTTATCACAGCTCCTCTGTTCTTCATACTCAGTCCTTTGAAGACCTAATGCACTCCTGGTCTAGTTATCATTCGGAGAAGTCATGGATAAATTGCTAATTGTAACTTCATATAGTCTGATAAAAATATTTCATCCAGATAGGCTTCAAGATTGGAAAAACAAAAATATAAGGAACATATGTATCACTTAAAGATGGAAACTTGGCATTGAAAGCCATATCTAGATATTCCTTCTCCCTATTTGATTTCCCCCAGTTATTCTCATACCCAGCCTGGTGTTGGTGGTAATGCAGTTAACACTTTTTACATATTTACCTGGCAGAGAGGGAATTTAAGTTGCATAGGTCATATAGGGTATTCCTAAATAGAATTTAAAGAGGCATATTGAGGACAGTCCTTGGAGGATTGCAATCTACAGTTTACACCAAAGTGATGTAATGACAACCACCTTCACAAACCAACTGAATTTAGAGATGAACATTTGGAACATATTCCCAGGGTGTTAACTGTGTATAAAGATGAAAAACTGGTAAAGGGCAAATAAAGCTTTTGTGTATTTTAAGATTCACAAGAGTAAAAAATAAAAACCACAGTAAACAATTCTCTGACAAAATTAGAGGATGTGGATTGGAACTCTGATGAATACAAAGCTTGGAAGAATTGATGCTTTTGAACTGTGGTGTTGGAGAAGACTCTTGAGAGTCCCTTGCATGGCAAGGAGATCAAACCAGTCCATCCTAAAGGAAAACAGTCCTGAATATTCACTGCAAGGACTGATGCTGAAGCTGAAACTCCAATCCTTTGGCCACCTGATTCAAAGAGATAACTCATTGGAAAAATACCCTGATATTGGGAAAGATTGAAGGAGGAGGAGAAGGAGAATACAGAGGACTAGACGGTTGGATGGCATCACCGACTCAATGGACATGAGTTTGAGCTAGCTCTGGGAGATGGTGAAGGACAGGGAAGCCTGGCCTGCTGCAGTTCATGGGGTTGCAGAGAGTCAGACATGACTGAGCGACTGAACAACAACAACGTGGCCATTGAGATCCTTTTTCCAAGGAAACAGGTGAAGGAGTGTGGTGGGGATTAGAGAATGAGGCTAGGAGTTTTGTGCAAAACTTTTGAGGGAAAAACAGAGAGGATGCCATTTTGTATAACATTCTTACAAAATATTACTTGATAATATAATGTTTTGAATTTCCCACTAGGAAAACAGTTTGGATATGCATACCTGAACACGTCACTGGAATTTGTCTATACCTCCTTCTCTTTGGTATTTATCAAGAAGAGAACATGCTAGAATATAAAGCATGCAGATTTTCATTTTATTACAAGCACCCAGTTTCTCTTTAGCATGGCTATATGAAAATGTGCTCCAATCAAAATGTGTGAATTTTCCTAATGTGCCCACACAAATTACATTTTTTATACAAATATACAATTCCTTGATGAGTCACAACATTTTTCTAAACAGGGATTCATTTTCAGTTCCATGTTAATAATTTTTCAATAATGTAACCTCACTTGTTTGACTTGATCTAATTAATCAATCAGAAAGATTTCATTGAACTGTTTTGGTGATTGATTCTTCAAGTCTATTATTCCTATTTGAACCATCTATCCTTTAAGATTCACATATGAAACTATACTTTGCTATGAGGACAGTTTAATGCAATGAAGTTTGTTGTTTCCCATTTAATCCCTCTTGAACCCAAAGATGGCATGGGGAAGTTGGAACAAACTAGTGATCCAAGCTGTAAGCATATGATTATGTGAATATTACTATGTGAGAGAAGTATTGAAAATATGTGGATGAAACAATGAGTTAGTCAATATATGTTTCTAGACAAAATCTCTCTGTATTTAAAATGCGTGTATAGTTATATAGTTACATATAAGTGTTATCATTATATTTGTACCACCCACCATGCACAAAGAATGTATTCCTGATAGATAAAAAGACCTAAATATAAGATCAAATTTTTAGAGTGAATAAAGGATAATCTAGTTATTTGAGTGCAGTAGAATAAAAACACAAGTTATAAACAACCCAAATCACTGAAATTGAAAATCATGATAGATTCATATCAAACAAATGCTTTTTTAAATTGTGTATTACAAAACAACGCTATTCAGAGTTAAAAGTAAGTGAGAGTATATAAATACATATTTGCAAGCTTATAAGGAACAAGTTTTGGTGTTTCAAGATATACAAGTACATAAGTAAATTACTTTAGATACATAAGTGAATTTAGGCAACATGATAAAAGAGAAATGGGCAGTTACATAAAAAGAAAGGGAACCTTATTACTACAAGAAGCATAGGAAAAAATGTTCACCCTCACTTATAATGGAGCAAAAGGAAAAAAGAACTTTTTTTTTTCACAACTTGTGTTGATTCTTTTAAAATTAAAATTAGTTGTTTTTATTTTCATGTTTTCTTTGTTTATCTGAAAATGAAAAAGGGAGTGATATTTACTCACTGACAAACATGTCATCAGTTACAATCACTTTGAATGTTATTTTCACATCATCCAGTACAATAGAATACATATATTCCAAGACCAACAATTTCAGTTCCAGAACCATATCTCTAGAATAAATAATTGTTGAATGCTTTCTACATATGTTTTAATAGAGAAAATACATAAATCATATACATTATCTTCAAAAGGGGATATTAAATCATACATTGCAGTAGGAAAAATAATACCACTCAACACATAAAGCAGATGAGAATACAGAAAACAATTATAAATCAAAAAGGAAACAGTGGCAGACTTTATTTTGGGGGGGCTCCAAAATCACTAAACATGGTGATTGTAGCCATGAAATTAAAAGACCCTTACTTCTTGGAAGGAAAGTTATGATTAACCTAGACAGCATATTAAAAAGAAGAGACATTACTTTTCCAACAAAGGTCCATCTAGTCAAAGCTATGGTGTTTCTAGTAATCATAGATGGATGTGAGAGTTGGACTATAAAGAAGGCTGAGCACTGAAGAATTGATGCTTTTGAACTGTGGTGTTGGAGAAGACTCTTGAGAATCCCTTGGACTGCAAGGAGATCCAACCAGTCAATCCTAAAGGAAATCAATCCTGAATATTCATTAGAAGGACTGATGCTGAAGCTGAATCTCCAATACTTTGGCCACCTGATATGAAGAGCCAACTCATTGGAAAAGGCCCTGATGCTGGGAAAGACTAAAGGCAGGAGGAGACGGGAACAACAGAGGATGAAATGATTGGGTGGCATCACCAACTCAATGGGCATGAGTTTGAGCAAGCTCCAGGGGATGGTGATGGACAGGGAAGCCTGGCATGCTGTAGTCCATTGGGTCACAAAAAGTCGGACACAACTGAACAACAATAACAACAAATATTTGTTGCAATAGTGAGTATTCATTTACAGTAATCAGGAGATAGAAGCAATCCATCCACAGAGGAATAAATAAATGATGTAGTGCATACATACAATGGAATATTACTCAGCCATAAAGAGAATGAAATAATGCCATTTTCAGGGACATGGATAAACCTAGAGATTATCATACTGAGTGAACTGAATCAGACACAAAAAGACAAATATCATATAATAACACTAATATATGGAATCTAAAAAAAGAGTAGAAGTGAACTTATTTACAAAATAGTAGCAGAATCACAGATGTAAAAAATAAACTTATGGTTACCAGAGGAAAAGGGGACAGGGAGAGATAAATTGGGAGATTGGGACTGATGTATACACACTACTATATATAAAATAAACCAATAAGAACCTACCATATAGTACAGGGGAATCCACTGAAGAATTCCTAAATAGGAAAGGAATATTTACAAAGAGTGGATATATGTATATGTATAACTAATTCACTTTGCTGTATACCTGAGACTATCATTGTAAATCAACCATATGCCAATAAATTTTTTAAATGTACATATATATATATATATATTTAAATTGCTGGTGCATTAAAGCATGTGGATAATTTAATATATATTTTCTTTAGACAGTAGCCACTTATTTTATTTTTTTAATATAAATTTATTTAAAAATTTTTTTCATTTTTTGAACATTGAGTTTTTTTTGATGTTTTACTTTTTTAAAATTTATTTTAATTGGAGGCTAATTACAATATTGTATTGGTTTTGCCATACATCAACATGAATCCGCCACAGCCACTTATTTTAAATGTTTCTACTTGAAATACAGTTCTTTTCAAATATAATAAACTCTCATTGACCAGAGAAAAACAAGAATACATAGATATCCTGTTAACTATTAACAAAACAAATAACATTTTTGAATTACACACAGAAATGAAGATTGATGATATTTAACACATTTAAATTGTGCACATAAACTGGGAAAGTGAGAAACATATGTGAATATAAAATACAGCAGTATGCTATGCTATGCTATGCTAAGTCACTTCAGTCGTGTCCGACTCTGTGCGACCCCATAGACGGCAGCCCACCAGGCTCCCCTGTCCCTGGGATTCTCCAGGCAAGAACACTGGAGTGGGTTGCCATTTCCTTCTCCAATGCATGAAAGTGAAAAGTGAAAGTGAAGCCGCTCAGTCGTGTCGGACCCTCAGCGACCCCATGGACTGCAGCCTTCCAGGCTCCTCCATCCATGGGATTTTCCAGGCAAGAGTACTGGAGTGGGGTGCCATTGCCTTCTCCAAAATACAGCAGTAGGTGGTTCAAATACATAAAAACATTTCATGTGTCAGTGAATATTCTTTCACTTATTTAATATTATTTTCACAATGTAGTATCTATCATATTCTAAGTAAGTACTAGATGTATTTAACTGAAAAAATGAATACAAACTTTCCTTCATATAATTTGATAAAGTCACTCTATCTTTCTAAAACTTGAGATTACGGGCTTAAAAATATTTGCAACAGTATTATTGAAATCAAAATCACAAGAATGAAAAGGAAATTAAAAAACAAGCAAATATTGTGTTTCCCACATTCTATTTAATATTTGTAACACCACAAAGATTAAAAAACACAACACAAAGCAAAATTGTTCACATTTTCCTAATTAGATATTGGCAATTTAAAAATAAGGGATAATCAGCCTTCCAAATGAAGTCTCAGTTATTGATACAGACAAAATATTATGCTGATTTTAAAATAATTTTACATTGTATATAGATATTGGTGAGAGTGAATAACGCTTTGAATTAATTTTTTTTCTACTACAGTTAACTGGCTTATTCCATGCTTAGAAAAAGATCCAATTGTAATTAACATATTGCATTATAGATATAAAAGATTGCTAAAAAGATAAAGTTGTAGCAAATAAACTGTGCACACCCCTAATGTGTATACTGCTTTAATATTCACATCATAGGATGCAGAATATTTTATATAGAAGTGATTTATATTATAAAATGAAATAATGGTTTTCTTAATATTTTTCTGAAATTGATTTTAACATCTGTTCTGATTACAGTGGATTTCTAAAGTGATTCTATCATTTTGATGGTCTAAATGAACCTTTTTGACTAACTTACTCTAAAGCTGAAAGCCATAGTGACATAATATCTGACCAGAATCACTTACCATGCATCTGCTTGAAGACAAATACTATGTCTGGATCACTCTCAAATTTACTTAAAGAATTCTCTTGTCCATAGCTTAGTCATTCCTTTGAAATCTCCCATTATTCATGATGAAGAGTTGCTATTTGGTGCAAGTTTCATTTAGATTTTAAGTGAACTGAGGCTTCACAAACTAAAAAAAAAATTAAAAATAAAACTTACCATTCATTTCTTTTTAAATTGAAAATAACAAATTATATATAAACACTAGCTTACACTAGTTGAGAATAAAAGTGATTATTTCAAGGTTATAACTCACATTACTTCCTTTGAAATGCTAACATCCCTAGTGAAACATGTGTTTCAAAGGTTTTTGTTACTATTGCAAAGATTAATAATCAGCAGTGGCCACAGGAATGGAAAATGTTAGTTTTCTTTCCAATCCCAAAGAAAGGTAACGTAAGAATGCTCAAATTACTGCAAAATTGCACTCATCTCACACCCTAGCAAAGTAATGCTCAAAATTCTCCAATCGAGGCTTCAGTAGTACGTGAACCAAGAACTAGATGTTCAAGTTGAATTTAAAAAAGGCAGAGGAGCTGGAGATCAAATTGTCAACATTCGTTGGATCATAGAAAAAAGCAAGAAAATTCCAGAAAATCATCTACTTCGGCTTCATTGACTACACTAAAGCTTTTGACTGTGTTCAGTTCAGTTCAGTTGCTCAGTCATGTCCAACTCTTTGTGACCTCATGGACTGCAGAACGCCAGGCTTCCCTGTCCATCACAAACTCCTGGAGCTTACTCAAACTCACGTCCACTGAATTGGTGATGTCATTCAACCATCTCATCCTCTGTCATCCCCTTCTCCTCCCTGCCTTCAATTTTTCCCAGCATCAGAGTCTTTTCCAATGAGTCAGTTCTTTGCATCAGGTGGCCAAAGTATTGAGGCTTCATCTTCAGCATCAGTCTTTCCAATGAATATTCAGGACTTTAGGATGGGCTGGCTTGACTCCTTGCAGTATAAGGGAGTCTCAAGGGTCTTCTCCAATACCACAATTCAAAAGCATCAGTTCTTCAGCATTAGCTTTCTTTATGGTCCAAATCTCGCATCCATACATAACTATGGAAAAGCCATACCTTTGACTAGACGGACCTTTGTTAGTAAAGTAATGTCTCTGCTTTTTAATATGCTATCTAGGTTTGTCATAGCTTTTCTTCCAAGGAGCAAGTGTCTTTTAATTTCATGGCTGCAGTCACCATCTACAGTGATTTGGAGCCCAAGAAAAGAAAGTCTGTAACTGTTTTAATTGTTTCCCCATCTATTTGCCATGAAGTGATTGGCCTGGATATCATGATCTTTGTTTTTTGCATATTGAGTTTTAAGCCAGCTTTTTCACTCTCCTCTTTCATTTTCATCAAGAGACTCTTCAGTTCCTCTTTGCTTTCTGCCATAAAGTTGGTGTTATCTGAATATCTGAGATTATTGATATTTCTCTCAGCAATCTCAATTCAATCTTGTGCTTCATTCAACCAGGCATTTCTCATGATGCACTCTTCATAGAAGTTAAATAAGCAGGGTGAAAATATATAGTTCTAGTTCTAACTGTTGTTTCTTGATCTATATACATATTTCTCAGGAGGCAGGTAAGGTGGTCTGGTATTCCTATCTCTAAGAATTTTCCACAGTTTATTATGATCCACACAGTCAAAGGCTTTTAGGCTATGAGTTTGAGCAAGCTCTGGGAGATGGTGAACGACAGGGAGGCCAGGGGTGCTGCAGTCCATGGGGTCCCGAAGTGCCAGACATGACTGAGCCACTGAGCAACATATGGTATGTAATTTATTACTTAAGTCTCCATGCCAGCTTTACATATTAGTTTTGATTTGTAGAGATGTAGCTAGACCTAGAGTTGATCATACAGAGTAAAAGAAGACAGAAAGAGAAAAACAAATATCATATAGGAAGGTACATTTGTGGAATCTAGAAAAAATTGTATAGATGAACCTAACCCCAGAACAGAAATAGCGAGGCAGACTTACAAGAACATGTGGACGCAGGGGCGGGGCGGGGGTAGGGGGTGGTGAGATGAAGTGGAAGATTAGGATTAACGTATATACACTGCTGCTGCGGCTAAATCGCTTCAGTCGTGTCCTACTCTGTGCGACCCCATAGACGGCAGCCCACCAGATGTCCCTGGGATTCTCCAGGCAAGAGCACTGGAGTGGGTTGCCATTTCCTTCTCCAATGCATGAAAGTGGAAAGTGAGAGTGAAGTCGCTCAGTAGACACCACACCACACGGACGGCAGCCCACCAGGCTCCTCTGTCCATGGGGTTTTCCGGGCAAGAGTACTGGAGTGGGGGGCCATTGCTTTCTCCGATATATACTCTACCTTGCGTAAAACAGGTAGCGGGAAACTGCTGTATAGCACAGGGAGCTCAGCTCGATGCTCTGTGATGACCTAGATGGGTGATACAGAGCTGGGGGTGGAGAGACGTAAGAGAGGGAGAGAATATATGCATACATATAGCTGATTCACTTCAGTGTAGAGAAGAAACTAACACCTCAATTGTAAAGCAATTATACTCCAATAAAAATAAACAAAAATATAAATAAAAAACAAAAAATATATGTAAGCTGACTTTTATGTAGTAAGTATATATTCTTATATCTTAAATGGGGCTCTGAAAATCATTCTATATTTCTTGCAAATCTGAGTCTTTTTATATTTCCTAATAAAAGCTCTTTTGAAATTTTTTACATATTATTTTCCTTTTTGTTTTCTTTGTATTTTGTTGTTAATAATTTTGCTAAGCTTGAAAGAACATTCACTTCAGACTTAGTACTATTCTTTTCCTGGACTTTCTTTGTGCCTCAGATGGTAAAGAATCTACCGGCAATGCAGGAAACCTGTGTTCAATCCCTGGCTTGGGAAGATTCCCTGGAGAAGGGCGTGGCAACCCACTCCAGTATTCTTGTTTGGAGAATCCCACGGACAAAGGAACCCGGCAGTCTACAGTCCATGGTGTTGCAAACAGTCAGACATGACTGAGCGTCTAAACGCAGCACCATCCTTTCCCTAGAGAAATCTAGATTAAAATACACATACACACATGCATACACACCAACTGTTATTTTCTAGCTCAGAATTAGGGTAAAGAAGGTGCAAAACTCCATGCAAAAATGTTCTCCCAAATCCATGCTAAAGCATTCTCCCAATGTATCCCTAAGATTGCGAATTTGCAAATGATTTAAACAAAGATATACTCTCCTGTTCAGCAATTAAAGCCTAATTTTCCTGGGGGGGGGGTAAATTTATGGGTGGATTGTATTTTTATGTGCTTTCTCTTTCATATTTATGATTCTGGCAAATTCTTCTATTTAACCATCACTTTTTATAGCTCTTTTTCCTAACTCAGACTTTTGTTTTCCCATATTTTTATTTTTTTAATTTTTAAAAAGATATTTATTTATTTTGTTGTTGTTGTTTTTTTTTTTTTTGCTTTACAATATTGTATTGGTTTTGCCATACATGAACGTGCATCCTCCACAGGTATACACGTGTTCCCCATCCTGAACCCTCCTCCCTCTTCCCTCCCCATACCATCCCTTTGGGTCATCCCAGTACACCAGTCCCAAGCTTCCTGTATCCTGCATCGAACCTGGACTGGCGATTCGTTTCCTATATAATATTATACATGCTTTAATGCCATTCTCCCAAATCATCCCCTCCTCCCTCTCCCACAGAGTCCAAAAGACTGTTCTATACATCTGTGTCTCTTTTGCTGTCTCGCATACAGGGTTGTTGTGCCATCTTTCTAAATTCCATATATATGCGTTAGTATACTGTATTGGTGTTTTTCTTTCTGGCTTACTTCACTTTGTATAATAGGCTCCAGTTTCATCCATCTCATTAGAACTGATTCAAATGTATTCTTTTTAATGGCTGAGTAATACTCCATTGTGTATATGTACCACAGCTTTCTTATCCATTCATCTGCTGATGGACATCTAGGTTGCTTCCATGTCCTGGCTATTATAAACAGTGCTGCAATGAACATTGGGGTACACGTGTCTCTTTCAATTCTGGTTTCCTTGGTGTGTGTGCCCAGCAGAATCATAGTCTATTACATAGTCTGTTGATATATATTATATTGACAATTCCTCAAAATAAAGAAAATTAAAATTGTGAGCAGTTATGTCTTTCTAGACATTGTGTTCAATTTCCAAGTGAAGAAAATGGATACATTAAGTTTCAGATGTCTGCTCTTCAATTTTTCCCTTCAGGTTCTCTAATGTCTTTTGGCAGACAATCTCAGCTATTGAATTACTACACTGCCTGTCACAACCTGTATGGTTTTATAGATAATGAGACTTAACCTCACTTTTAAGTTAATTCCTGGAAAATTATATTCAAGTGTCATTCTATCAGGTATTGTCAAACAGAGAATCATTTTCTATGCATTCAAATATTTCACTCTGGTTACAATAGTCTACTCATGATTTTCAGTTTGATATATGACCTTTTTATTGTCCACTTCATCATGCTGCCTTTGTTATAGGTTTTAAAAATAAGCTCTGTCATTTAAAAATGTTTTAAGCATATGAACAATACAGCATGCTGAATCATAATTTTATTATGATATTTTGAAAGATATATGGAGGTTCTGGTGATTCTTAAATTGGTATATGACAATGTATATACAAATCTTGGCATAATTTTGTTGAATTCTACATGGAATTTACATTCACTTTTCTCTTACTTTTGTGAGGCAACCTACTATGTGTGATGTATTGCCCAGAGAAATCACTCTTAGTTTTTTTTTGGCATCTCCTTTTTATTTAAGAGTTCTTGGTTTACTTTTCATTGTGTCTGAAAGATTCTTGTAAGCAATAGTTTCTCCTCTTCAGTAAAACTTTTCCATGCTAGTTGTTTTCCTTTCCAGGCCATTAGATGTATAAAAGCTGTCTTATCTAATGATGATTTTAGTCTCCTATGAAAGTTGCTCTCTAGAAAAGCTGACCATAAGAGCAAAACTGAAGTCTATTTAGATTAAACATACTCCAGTTAGTAAGAATCTAGGATGCTTTTAATTTTTAAAGAATTAACTCCTTGTGTTGAAAGAGAGAGAGAAGGATAAAGCATATTGTTGTGGGGGGAGAAGGAGAAGGAAAATGGAGGAGGAGGAGAAAAAGGAAGAGAAGCAAAGAAAGGAAGAAAGAAAAGATACGATAATGACTGTAGAAGAGAGGGCCTGAAAACCTATAGGAATTATAAAATGGCCCTCTCTCAGCGATTCTCTGTATATGAATTTTTGAAAAGGAAATACTAAGAACTTCTTACAAATATTTAAATATAAGTGACTCTTTATTGAAATGTTATCTGTAATACTATAAAATTTGAAATACCTTAAATGACTAACAACAAGAATAAATAATAAACACACTATGTTTGCTACATACTTCATGGAAGTTTTTAAAACTTCATAACATAATTCCTAGAAAGACAGTTCAGTTCAGTTCAGTTGCTCAGTCGTGTCTGACTCTTTGCAACCGCAGCACACCAGGCCTCTCTGTCCATCACCAACTCCCAGAGTCCACACAAACCCATGTCATGGTGTCCATGAGGCCATCCATCTAACTCATCCTCTGTCATCCCCTTCTCCTCCTGCCCTCAACCTTTCCCAGCATCAGGGTCTTTTCAAATGAGTCAACACTTCACATCAGGTGGCCAAAGTATTGGAGTTTCAGTTTCAACATCAGTCTTTCCAATGAACATCCAGGACTGATTTCCTTTAGGATGGACTGGTTGGATCTCCTTGCAGTCCAAGGGACTCTCAAGAGTCTTCTTCAATATCACAGTTCAAAAGCATCATTTCTTCAGTGCTTAGCTTTCTTTATAGTCCAAGTCTTACATTCATACATGACCACTGGAAAAACCATAGCCTTGACTAGATGGACCTTTGTTGATAAAGTAATGTCTCTGCTTTCTAATATGCTGTCTAGGTTGGTCATAACTTTCCTTACAAGGAGTAAGAGTCGTTTAATTTCATGGCTGCAATCACCATCTGCCATGGTTTTGGAGCCCAGAAAAATAAAGTCAGCCACTGTTTCCACTGTTTCCCCAGTGGATGAGACCAGATTCCATGATCTTAGTTTTCTGAATGTTGAGCTTTAAGCAAACTTTTTCACTTTCTTCTTTCACTTTAATCAAGAGGCTCTTTAGTTCTTCTTCACTTTCTGACATCAGGGTGGTGTCATCTGCATACCTGAGGTTATTGATATTTCTCCCGGCAATCTTGATTCCAGCTTGTGTTTCCCCCAGCCTAGCATTTCTCATGATGTACTCTGCATATATGTTAAATAAGCAGGGTGACAATGTGCAGCCTTGACATAATCCTTTTCCTATTTGGAACCTAGAAAGACACGTAAATACCAAATAAGTCTATGAATTAATATGGCTTTTTTCCCAAATAAATATGTTTTCATATAGCTCATTTTATATTTAGCGCTAGTAGATTTACTTCAATATTAACAGAAAAAAAAATAGTGATCAGTTTAACTTTTTAAGAGATTCTCTGGTGGCTCAGATGGTAAAGAATCTGGCTGCAATGCAGGAGACCTGAGTTCAATCCCTGGGTCAGGAAGATCCCCACAAGAAGGAAATGGCAACCCACTCCACTTTTTAAACACAAATCAAAAAGCGTTGTCAGTTACATAATCTTCCAAGCACTTTTATGTATTAGCTCATTAAACTTCTCAACAATCCTGGAGATAGCCATTATTATTAAATGAGGAAATCATGACACAGAGAGTTTAAGTGACTCACTCAAAGTCACACAAAGTCACACCTAGTAAAGCTCAATTTTGAACTTAGCAATTTGGCTGCATAATTATTGCTAAAAATCACTACACTATTATGAAGTTATTACTGATTATACAAATTTAAAAATATAATAAAGTTCCATTTATATTAGAACATTGACACTAATAAGAATAACACCAGAAGCATATTTTCTAGCACCAAACTTGGAGTAAAAACAGAGATGGAAATTCCCATGTTGTCTATCTTTATTCTTGTTTATAAGCGCTGTTTGGAGTAATCACCTCTTTTATTTCATTGAAATTTTAGATATTATTTGACATTCTTTCTTAGGAGTAAGTAGAAAATAAAATACAAAACCAATTTTGAAAGCTGAGAATTTAGAATTTCTTTGTATTCCTCTGTTAATGGTAATATAACCATCTAAAAATGTGTTGATTTAACAATTAAAATTTTAAAAGTATAGTAGATTCTTCTTTACTCAAAACTCTGTATCACGTAAAGTCACATGTCAGTGAGGCATTTATTATGTATAAGCTGCTGCTGCTGCTGCTAAGTCTCTTCAGTCGTGTCTGACTGTGTGACCCCATAGACGGCAGCCCATCAGGCTTCCCCATCCCTGGGATTCTCCAGGCAAGAACACTGGAGTGGGTTGCCATTTCCTTCTCCAATGCATGAAAGTGAAAAGTGAAAGTGAAGTCGCTCAGTCGTGTCTGACTTTAGCGACCCCATGGACTGCAGCCTACCAGGCTCCTCTGTCCATGGGATTTTCTAGGCAAAAGTACTGGAGTGGGGTGCCATTGCCTTCTCCATATGTATAAGCTAGTAACTATTATATCAGATGTTTTTGATTGTTGTTGTTGCTCAGTTGCTAAGTCATGTCTGACTCTTTGTGACCTCATGGACTGCAGCACTTCTTCACTATCTCCTAGAGGCTGCCCAAGTTCATGTCCATCAAATTGGTGATGCCATCCAACCATCTCATCCACTGCTGCCCCCTTCTCCTCTTGCCCTCAATCTTTCCCTGCATCAGGATCTTTTCCAATGATTCAGCTGTTTGCATCAAGGAACTGAAGGAGGGAATTGCAAATCACTCCAGTAGTCTTGCCTTGAGAACCCCATGAACAGAATAAAACACCAAAAAGATATGCCTGTGCATAGGTATATACTATCTTCCTACTTAGAAAACTAGTATTTTGAGGAAAGATTAAATATTATATTTTGAATCACTTATAGTTACAAGCACATTAACAGATGGTAAGTAAATGTTTGCTTACCAGCATTATATTTCAATAGGATACCTTATGCTTACCCTTGTTTTTAAATCCATTCTTTTCTACAAATTCAGAAGAAAATGTATTGCAAATATCAAATATCCACTCAAATATCTCTCAATTTTTATTTTTTATTTAATAATTTGAAGGTAAATTTCTTTCCCTAATGCAAATGAAAATAATCAGGGATTCACAGGGACCCAAATCAGGTCTAGTAGACATCCTGATTTGGTGCCAATGATAAAGAACTTAAATAGAATTTTAGAAAGCTTAGAAAAGAATGATGAGCAAAATGGGAGACTGATAAGACGCTTGATAGGGAGAAAGGAAAGAAGAGATCACAGAAGAGAAGCTAAGGGAAATCTAAAACTGGTGCTGTGGCCTCTACACTTCAGTATGTACTGCTTATCTTGGTGATGACTGTTGAAAGTTTGTTCTCATTAATTACAAATTTATCCTGCAGTCACAAAGCAGGATGTCTCTGAGACTGTCATTATCATTCAGTTAATCAAGGTTGATTAATTTTTATTGAGTGACTCCAAAGTACTGAAAAGAAACTCCTCCAAGTTAAAATGTATGAAAAACCAATCAATAATATGGTTTCAAAATAAAAGTCACTAAGCATAGACATATGACAATCTGTTTCCAAAGTTTATTTGAAGAAAACTGGAAACCCAGTTGTTTTATGGAAGTGTTTGTGCTGTTCTTGAATATTCATGCAATAGAGATACTGGTGGGCTATTTAACACCTAGATATTAAAGGAAAATTATACAAAGTAAATACATTTCTAATAATAGAGTAGTTATTCCAAAGAAATATTTTATTCAAAGCATGGGAGTCTTACTTGACTCTAAACTAAGCATAGTCTTTTCAGCAATTTTATTTTTGTTATTGTTTATAGTCAAAGATTTTAAAAAACAAATTGTGTTTGTTGTATAGACTACTTTAAGAAAGCAAACTTGGAAAAAGTAGAACACAAGAGGACACACTTCTAATAAGTAAAAGTGGAAAAATCAACACATGTTAAATTTAAAGCAAAGATCTTTACTAATAAAATTGAAGTGGAAATTACTGTTGTTTTTCAGTTGCTAAGTCTGGTCTGATTGTTTGAGATCCCATGAACTGCAGACCATCAGGCCTCCCTGTCCTTCACTATCTCCCTGAGCTTGCTCAAACTCATCCAGTGAGTTGATGATGGCAGCCAACCCTCTCATCCTCTGTCACCTTTTTCTCTTCCTGCCCTCAGTCTTTCCTAGCATCAGAATCTTTTCCAATGAGTCTGCTCTTCACATCAGCTGGCCAAAGTACTGGAGTTTCAGCCTCAGTCACAGTCCTTCCAATGTGTGTTCATTATTGATTTCATTTAAGATTGACTAGTTTGATCTCCTTGCTGTCCAACGGACTCTCAAGTGTCTTCTCCAGCACCACATTTCGAAAGCATCAATTCTTCAGTGGTCAATTTTCTTTATATTCCAACTCTCCCATCTGTACCTGATTATCAGAAAAGCCATAGCTTTGACTATATGGACATTTGTTTGCAAAGTGATGTCTCTGCCTTTTAATATGCTGTCTAATTTTGTTACAGCTTTCCTTTCAAGGACCAGGAGTCTTTTAATTTCATGGTTGCAGTTACCATCTGCAGTGATTTTGGACTCCAAGAAAATAAAATCTGTCACTGGTTCCAATTTTACCCCTTGTATTTGCCCTAAAGTGATGGGACCAGATGCCATAATCTTAGTATTTTGAATGTCTAGTTTTAAGCAAACTTTTTACTGTCCTCTTTCACCCTCATCAAGAGGCTCTTAAGTTCCTTGTCACTTTCTGCATTACAGAGGTATCATCTGCATATCTGAGGTGGCTAATATTCTCCCAGCAATCTTGATTTATGCTTGTGCTTCATCCAGCCCAGCATTTCGCATGATGTACTCTGCATATAAGTTAAATAAGCAGGGTGACAACATACAACCTTGACATACTCCTTTCCCAATTTGCAATTAGTTCATTGTTCCATGTCTGATTTGAACTATTTTTTTCTTGACCTACATACAGGTTTTTCAGGAGACAGGTAGGGTGGTCCAGTATTCCCAACTAGAAGAATGTCCCACAGTGTTTGTGATCCACATAGTCAAAGGATTTTGCATAGTCACTGAAGCACAAGTAGATGTTTATTGGAATTCTCTTGCTTTTTCTATGATCCATCAGAGGTTTGCATTTTGATCTCGGCTTCCTCTGTCTTTTCTAAATCCAACTTGTATATCTGGAAGTTATTTGTTCACATACTGCAGTGAAGTTTGAAGGGTTTTGAACATTACTTTGCTAATATGTGAAATGGGAATCATCAATTCTAATCATCTTCTAATTCTCTCATGGATAAAACAAGTGCCAGATGCATACTTATTCAGTGGATTAGCTTCCCTTCAGAGAAAGGAAGCCATCCTCTTAAACAAATGATTTGTTTGTGCAAGTCAGTGAGTCAGAGCTTGGCTTGTGAGTTTGTTTGTTTTTTAATCAACCTGAGTGAAGGGAAATAGAATGGAGCAATGACACTTTGCAAAGCAAGACTAAGAAAGCCTCTGCTGCTGCTGCTGCTAAATCGCTTCAGTCGTGTCCGACTCTGTGCGACCCCATAGACGGCAGCCCATCAAGCTCCCCCGTCCCTGAGATTCTCCAGGCAAGAACACTGGAGTGGGTTGCCATTTCCTTCTCCAATGCATGAAAGTGAAAAGTGAAAGTGAAGTCGCTCAGTCGTGTTCCACTCCCAGTGACCCCATGGACTGCAGCCCACCAGGCTCCTCCATTCACGGGATTTTCCAGGCAAGAGTACTGGAGTGGGGTGCCATTGCCTTCTCTGAAGAAAGCCTCTGCCAACCGCTAAAGATAATTTGGTGTTAAACTGCCCTTTGTTTCACGTCAGACTAAATTAGCCAAGCTTTTTATAGCTTTGGGCAGGGTGACTCTGCTTCGGAGGCTGGGCCCAAAGGAGCTGACAGCTGGAGGACTTCCTTTGGCTGCACTCCTTGACGGAGGACAGAAAACCCTTCCTTGAAGAGCCATCTACATGAGGTGCCTTCCTGTCTACCACATCAAAGGAAGATGCAGCTATATTCATAAAATCCTAAACTTGGAAACAGTGTCAATGCTGATCCTCATTGAAATGAATAAATGTAATGCAGCATATTCAGATGATTCGATATTATATAGCATTTATGCAAGTACCAATATATGTATGCAAGAACATAGATAAATTTTATTGGTGTATTAATTAGGAAAAAACAGACAAAAGAATGTCAGAATGTCTATGATTCCATTAGCTTAAAATTCAAAACCAAGCAATATCTATGATGCCACATTGAGGGAAGGGGAGCATTGTGTGAACACTTCTCCCTTAAAATAAATAGGTCAAATAGGCCTACAACCACTTTTCCTTTATCCAGACTCCACTTAATTATAACCAGGAATCAATTTATATCCCTAATTACTTACTTATATTCAGTGTTGAATTGATATTACCAATTTGGTTTCAGATAAATTGACAAGGGTGAATAAATTAGAAAAATGATAACAATTATTTTATCATTAACTCTTGCTTTTATTAATTTTTTTTACTACACCAGATTTCCTTTAGGGAAAATAATAAAAATTAAGACTCATGAGGAAATAGGAAGCAATCCTTTGGTGTAGTCCTATTTAATGACATTTAAAAAATATTATTGAATACTTGTACAGTGTCAAAATAGCTCCACTTAATAAGGTTGATAATTAATTACACATGATTTTTACCTCCTAAGCAATTTTCATTCTAATGGATGATACCTAGTGGATGATATATGATTTCTAATGGATGATACATAATTTCAATAATTTCTAATGGATGATACATATTTTTAATTTAATAAACTTTAATATGGCAGCATGTACAGAGGATGGGATGGTTGAATGGCATCACTGATTCAATGGACTTGAACTTGGGGAAACTCCAAGAGATGGTGAGCAACAGGGAAGCCTGGTGTGCTGTAGCCCATGGGGTCATGAACTGTCGAACACGACTTGCGAACTGAATGACAACAACAGTATATACATGGTCTTCAGCTAGCATATTGAAGAACAATTACTTAAGCCTGGTGACATGGAAATTCATCAATGACACTTGTGACAATTGACCTTAAGTGGGAAAAAAAATTTTAAAAAGACTTTGATGCTCAAAATAATTCTACATTATTGTTTGAGGTATACATAACAGAAATCAGATTATTTCATTAACATGAAAGTTTAGGAATAAGAATGCCTTTTAAAGTATTTTTTCTACTGAGTTGAACATACAACATTAAAATTAAAATTGCATTTGGGAAGGTGAGAATAAACTGGGTACAAAAGAAGGGAAAGAATAGAGATTACTGCTGTGAGAAATAGGTCATTTCTCACAAGGAAATGTGCCTTTCACATAAGTAATCTAGTTGCTACAATGCAATGATTCATCTGATAATAGTCATTATCTTTTATTTTTCCTCTACCTCCAGAGACTATGCACATTATTGATACTAGCATTTTGTATACCCAAATGGAAACAGAAATCTAACTGGAATAATCCAATGCATAGACTGTGCTTTAATGAGAAATATGGTAAAATATTTATTCAGACATCATGTCCTCCTTCAAATATTTCAGATAAAATTTCTAAGAAAACTTTCACCTCCCCTTATGATTATAATCCTCTTTGACTCTGTAGACAGTAGCAGTGTAAAAAGTTCTCAGATAGCAAAACTGAATCTGTCTTAATGTTTGATCTTTTCATGTGTGCCATATTATTTTCAAAAAATCAGATCAGATCAGATCAGTCGCTCAGTTGTGTCCGACACTTTGCGACCCCATGAATCACAGCACGCCAAATTATTTTTGATGAAACCAGTCAAATATAAATTTTTTTAAGTGATAAAATCCTCATAAAAATTTTAAAGAATGAAAAAGTGGCCATAAAAAATGTAAATCATTGCTCTGCTTGGTGCATAATTCATTTTATAATGCTATTGAACAAAATATGTGCAAATCAGTTTATGCTAACCTAATATAAAAATGTGGAGTTTAAGATGATCAGGCTACTTTGATCAATGCAGGTGAAATCTGAAGCACATTCAATCAAATCCTGTAGCTTTCTAAACACACAGAAAAACATTTAAAATATTTACTATTTGGTGGTACTGAAGTTTTTAAATTTATTTTATTTGTTTGTTCATTTTGTGTCACTATTATGGTAAATCCTGCTACTCCTGTTTCTCCTCCTGAAGCTCTTGACTAAAAGAAACGATGCCCCCAATGAAAGAGGATTCAAATGAGATCAGTTTACTACTTAGTTCATGACTTAGAAATACACGTAGCCCTCTCCTTCACTCTCAGGCACAGCTCTGATAAGTGCTGTAGTGGAGAAACTGGAATAGGTCTGAGAGTGTTTGATATGCTTTTTTTTTTTTTTTTGGCCTTTTTCTTCCTCCAAAGTGACCAGTTTCGAAGTGCACATCTTGATCTGACTTATTTACCCAATAGTAGGCTCAGAGAAGATGGAAACAAACAAATAAACAAACAAAGAAAATCTAACCTTTGAAACTAGGCAATTTCATGTCCCTAGTGTTATCACAAAATTATAGAAGCAAATTTTGTTCAAAGAAGTCTTCATAATAAAAGGCATCTTTGAAAAACCCACATTATACTTAATGGTGAAAGACTAGATGCTTTCCCTCTGAGATCTGCAACAAAACAGGGGCATTCATTTTGCCGCTTCTGCATAACTTTGTATTAATATTAGAAGTTCGATCAAGGGTAATCAGCAAGAGAACAAAAGACATGCAAAGGGGAAAGGAAGTAGTAAAACTTTATCTATTGACAGATGGCATGATATTGGACTCACTAAAAATATTATCATTCGTGAAAAACTTCAGTAAGATTGCAAGATACAATATGGATATAAAATAATCCATTGTATGATTATCACTTGGAATAATCAATACAAAATAAAATTTCTACTTCATGGAAAATGATATCAAAAAGAATAAGATGACTATGAAAAAATTAACAAAATGAAGTGTGTGTGGAATTTATAGCTTGAAAAACATAAAATATTGGTCAAAGAAGAGCTAAATAAATGGAAAAAATCTTGTATCCATGGTTCAGATTACTTAATATAGTTAAAATGGTGAAATAACCTCCCAGTTAATCTATAGATTCCACACAATCCCCATCAGAGTCTCAACTGATAGCCAATCCTAATGTTCATATGAAACTCTACAGGACACTATCAATTCAGTCGCTCAGTCATGTCCCAACTCTTTGCAACCCCATGAACTACAGCACCCCAGGTCTCCCTGTCCATCACCAACTCCCAGAGTCCAACCAAATTCAAGTCCATTGAGTCAGTGATGCCAACCAACCACCTCATCCTCTGTTGTCCACTTATCCTCCTGCCCTCAATCTTTGGCAGCATCAGGGTTTTTTCTAATGAGTCAGCGTTTCGCATCAGGTGGCCAAAGTATTGGAGTTTCAGCTTCAGCATGAGTCCTTCCAACGAATACCCAGGACTGATCTCCTTTAGGATGGACTGGTTGGATCTCCTTACAGTCCAAGGGACTCTCAAGAGTCTTCTCCAACACCACAGTTCAAAAGCATCAATTCTTCAGTGCTCAGCTTTCTTTAGAGTCCAACTCTCACACCCATACATGACCACAGGAAAAACCATAGCCTTGACTAGACAAACCTTTGTTGCCAAAGTAATGTCTCTGCTTTTGAATATGCTGTCTAGGTTGGTCATAACTTTCCTTCCAAGGAATAAGCGTCTTTTAATTTCATGGCCACAGTCACCATCTGCAGTGATTTTGGAGCCCAGAAAAATAAAGTCTGACACTGTTTCCACTGTTTCCCCATCTATTTCCCATGAAGTGATGGGACCAGATATCATGATCTTAGTTTTCTGAATGTTGAGCTTTTAGCCAACTTTTCACTCTCCTCTTTCACTTTCATCAAGAGGCTCTTTAGTTCTTCTTCACTTTCTGCCATCAGGGTGGTGTCATCTGCATATCTGAGGTTATTGATATTTCTCCCAGAAATCTTGGTTCCAGCTTTTGCTCATTCCAGCGGATGTTGGTAATTTGATCTCTGGTTCCTCTGCCTTTTCTAAAACAAGCTTGAACATCTAGAAGTTTGCGGTTCACGCATTGCTGTAGCCTGGTTTGGAGAAGTCTGAGCATTAGTCTACTAGCGTGTGAGATGAGTGCACTTGTGCGGTAGTTTGAGCATTCTTTGGCATTGCCCTTCTCTGGGATTGGAATGAAAACTGACCTTTTCCAGTCCTGTGGTCACTGCTGAGTTTTCCAAATTTTCTGGCATATTGAGTGCAACACTTTCACAGCATCATCTTTTAGGATTTGAAATAGCTCAATTGGAATTCCATCACCTCTACTAGCTTTGTTCATAGTGATGTTTCCTAAGGTCCACTTGACTTCATATTCCAGGATGTCTGGCTCTAGGTGAGTGATCACACCATTGTGATTATCTGTGTTGCAAAGATCTTTTTTCTACAGTTCTTCTGTCCATTCTTGCCACCTCTTCTTAATATCTTCTGCTTCTGTTAAGTCCATATCATTTCTGTCCTTTATTGAGCCCATCTTTGCATGAAATGTTCCCTTGGTATCTGTAATTTTCTTGAAGGGATCTCTAGTCTTTCCCAATCTATTGTTTTCCTCTATTTCTTTGCCCTAATCACTGAGCAAGGCTTTCTTATCTCTCCTTGCTATTCTTTGGAACTCTCCATTCAAATGGATACATCTTTCCTTTTCTCCTTTGCTTTTCACTTCTCTTCTTTTCACAGCTATTTGTAAGGCCTCCTAAGACAGCCATTTTGCTTTTTTGCATTTCTTTTCTTGGGGATGGTCTTGATTTCTGTCTCCTGTACAATGTCATGAACCTCTGTCCATAGTACACCAGGCACTCTATCAGATCTAGTCCCTTAAATCTATTTCTCATGTCCAATGTATAATCATAAGGGATTTGATTTAGGTCATATCTAAATAGTGAGTGGTTTTCCCCACTTTTTTCAATTTAAGTCTGAATTTGTCAATAAGGAGTTCATGATCTGAGCCACAGTCAGCTCCCAGTCTTGTTTTTGCTGACTGTATAGAGCTTGTCCATCTTTGTCTGCAAAGGATACATGAACAGTATGAAAAGGACACTATCAATAAAGTGAAAAAACAATCCAAAGAATGGTAGAAAATATTTGCAAATTACAATCTTATAAGTATTTGTTCCTAGACTACAAAAGAATTTTTGCAACTCAGTAATAATAAATAAAAATAAATCAATTCTTAATGAGCAAAAGATCTTATTAGATATTAAATGGTAAAATGTTCCACATCACTACTTGTCAGAGTAATACAAATCAAAGCTACAATAAAATATTTCTTTGCATCCACTTCATGTATAGGTATAGGATGGTTTTCTATGGTAGCTATAAATGTAAAATTATGTTTTATCATTGTAATTATAAGAGCAAGATAACAAATACTGATTTTCCAAGATGTGGACAGTTGGAACTCTCATACACTGCTGATAGGAATGCAAAATAATGCAGCCAGCCTGGAAAACAATCAGGCAATTCTTCAGGTAGTTAAACATAGATTTGTGTGTGCATGTTCAGTCACAAAGTCATGTTCAAGTCTTTGTGACCCCATAGACTGTAGCCCACCAGACTCTGTCCATGAGATTTTCCAGGCAAGAATAGTGGAAGGGGTTGCCATTTTCTTCTCCAGGGGATCTTCCTGATCCAGGGATAGAACCTGTGTCTCCTGTATTGGCAGGTGGATTATTTACCCCTGGACCACCTGCAAAGACCAAACATAGACTTACTATATGATATGGTAATTTCATTTCTAGATATATTTCCAAGGGAAATGAGAACTAAATGCATGAAAAACCTTGTAGAATATTTATATATTTTTGTTTATAGTAGAATTATATTCAATAGTCAAAATGTGAAAACGACTCAGTGATGAACAAATAAACAAAATGTGATATAAATGCATAAACACTATCATTTGACCATAAAAATGAATGAGTTACTAAATGAGCTACAATGTAGATGAAATTTAAAAATCTTATATTACATGAAAGTAGTTACTCACAAAAGACTGCATAGTACATGCTTCATTTTTAATAAAAAGTCCAGAATAGGAAAATCCATGGCAATAGAATACAAGTTCATGGTTCCATACGGCTGGGGACATAGGGATCCCAGTAGGTGATCAGTTCAGTTCAGTTCAGTTCATTTGCTCAGTCGTGTCCAACTCTTTGCGACCCCACGAATCACAGCATGCCAGGCCTCCCTGTCCATCACCAACTCCCGGAGTTCACTCAAAATCATGTCCATCGAGTCGATGATACCATCCAGCCATCTCATCCTGTCGCCCCCTTCTCCTCCTGCCCCCAATCCCTCCCAGGATCAGGATCTTTTCCAATGAGTCAACTCTTCACATGAGGTGGCCAAAGTATTGGAGTTTCAGCTTCAGCATCAGTCTTCCAATGAACACACAGGACTGATCTCCTTTAGGATGGACTGGTTGGATCTCCTTGCAGTCCAAGGGATTCTCAAGAGTTTTCTCCAACAACACAGTTCAAAAGCACCAATTCTTCAGCGCTCAACTTTCTTCACAGTCCAACTCTCACATCCATACATGACTGCTGGAAAAACCATAGCCTTGACTAGATGGGCCTTTATTGGAAAAGTAATATCTCTGCTTTTGAATATGCCATCTAGGTTGGTCATAACTTTCCTTCCAAGGAAGAGGAACCAGAGATCAAATTGTCAACATCTGATGGATCATCAATAAAGCAAGAGAGTTCCAGAAAAACATCTATTTCTTCTTTATTGACTATGCCAAAGCCTTTAACTGTGTGGATCACAATAAACTGTGGAAAATTGTGAAATAGATGGCAATACCAGACCACCTGACCTGCTTCTTGAGAAACCTGTATACAAGTCAGGAAGCAACAGTTAGAACTGGACATGGAACAACAGACTGGTTCCAAATAAGAAAAGGAGTATGTCAAGGCTGCGAGAAATATGAATAACCTCAGCTATGCAGATGACACCATCCTTATGGCAGAAAGTGAAGAGGAACTAAAAAGCCTCTTAATGAAAGTGAAAGTGGAGAGTGAAAAAGTTAGCTTAAGGCTCAACATGCAGAAAACGAAGATCATGGCACCGGTTCCATCACTTCATGGGAAATAGATGGGGAAACAGTGGAAACAGTGTCAGACTTTATTTTTCTGGGCTCCAAAATCACTACAGATGGTGACTGCAGCCATGAAATTAAAAGACGCTTACTCCTTGGAAGGAAAGTTATGACCAACCTAGATAGCATATTCAAAAGCAGAGACATTACTTTGCCAACAAAGGTCCATCTAATCAAGGCTGTGGTTTTTCCTGTGGTCATGTATGGATGTGAGAGTTGGACTGTGAAGAAGGCTGAGCACCAAAGAATTGATGCTTTTGAACTGTGGTGTTGGAGAAGACTCTTGAGAGTCCCTTGGACTGCAAGGAGATCCAATCAGTCCATTCTGAAGGAGATCAGCCCTGGGATTTCTTTGGAAGGAATGATGCTAAAGCTGAAACTCCAGTACTTTGGCCACCTCATGCGAAGAGTTGACTCACTGGAAAGGACTCTGATGCTGGGAGGGATTGGGGGCAAGAGGAGAAGGGGATGACAGAGGATTAGATGGCTGGATGGCATCACTGACTCGATGGACATGAGTCTGAGTGAACTCCGGGAGTTGGTGATGGACAGGGAGGCCTGGCGTGCTGCGATTCATGGGGTCACCAAGAGTCGGACACAACTGAGCAACTGAACTAAGCTGAACTGAAGGCTGTATATTGTCACCCTGCTTATTTAACTTCTATGCAGAGTACATCATAAGAAAACCTGGGCTGGAAGAAGCACAAGCTTGAATCAAGATTGCCAGGAGAAATATCAATAACCTCATATATGCAGATGACACCACCTTATGGCAGAAATTGAAAAAGCCTCTTGATGCAAGTGAAAGAGGAAAGTGAAAAAGTTGGCTTAAAGCTCAACATTCAGAAAACTAAGATCATGGCATCTGGTCCCATTACTTCATGGGAAATAGATGGGGAAACAGTGGAAACAGTGTCAGACTTTATTTTTCTGGGCTCCAAAATCACTGCAAATGTTGATTGCAGCCATGAAATTAAAAGATGCTTACTCCTTTGATGGAAAGTTATGACGAACCTAGATAGCATATTGAAAAGCATTAGGGAATAGTTCTAGGGTTTAGAATTTCTTTATGGGATGTTGAAAAAAACGTGTATATACTAAAAAGCATTTAATTATAAACTTCAAATTAGTGAATTGTATGGTATGTGACCAATGACTCAATGAATCTGTTATGTTTTTAAAACAGGTAATTATTAAGATTTGGACTGTACATAAACTTGAAAGCATCATATTTAATAGTTCATAATTTGCTTCCCTGGTGGCTCGGAGGGTAAAGAATCTACCTGCCATTTGGTTGACTGGGGATGGATCCCTGGATTAGGAAGATCCCCTAGTGGAGGAAATGGCAACCCACTCCAGTATTCTTGCCTGGAAAATCCCCTGGAGAGAGGTGCCTGGCAGGCTACATTCATGGGGTCACAAAGAGTCTGACATGACTGAACCACAACACTTCACCTTCATCAAGAGGCTTTTTAGTTCCTCTTTGCCCTCTGCCATTAGGGTGGTGTCATCTGTATATCTGAAGTTATTGATATTTCTCCTGGCAGTCTTGATCCAGCTTGCGAGTCATCCAGGCCAGCATTTTGCATTATATACTCTGCATTTAAGTTAAATAAATAGTGACAACATACAGCTTTATCATACTCATTTCCCAATTTTCAACCAGTTGTTCTGTGTCCAGTTCTAACTGTTGCTTCTTGCCCTGTCCTGTTGCTTCTTGTCCTTTCTGAGAAGGCAGGTAAGGTGGTCTGGTATTCCTTTTTCTTTAAGAATTTTCCACAGTTTGTTGTGATCCACACAGTCAAAGACTTTAGTATAGTCAATGAAGCACAAGTAGATGTTTTTCTGGAATTCCCTTGTTTTTTCTATGATCCAGTGGATTTTGGCACTTAATTATTAAACCAAATAAAAATGAAATGGATCAAGTTGTATTTATAATTTCAAAAATAAGAAAAAATGGTTTTTTCTTGCATGCAAATTACACCCACAACAGTCATCATCACCATCACCTCTGAGTTAATAGGCTCATAAAAGCATTGATTTCAGAACTGAGGATATTAAATAACTATCTTTTATACAGCATAATTTAAGTAACTGGACAATCAAGCATGACATAAGTGATGACAGAAAGATCAGCAATCGTTTTAAACTTTACTTTTAATTGGAAGGTAGATGCTTTACAATGTTGTTTTGGTTTCTGCCACACACCAACATGAATCAGTCATAGGTATACATCCCCTCCTTCTTGAACCTCCCTCCAACCCCACCACATCCCACCCTTGTAGGCTATCACAGGATACTGGGTTGAGCTCCTTGTGTTATACAGAAGCTTCCCACTAGCTATTCATTTTACATATGGTAATGTATATGTTTCAATGCTGCTCTCTCAATTCATCCCACCCTCTCCTTCCTCTGCTGTGCACAAGTCTGTTCACTACGTTTGCATCTCTATTGCTGCCCTGCAAGTAGATTTATCAGTACCATTTTTCTAGAGTATATATATATATATAGATAGATAGATAGATATAGATATAGATATATGACATTTGTTTTTCTCTTCCTGAGTCACTTCAATCTGTATAACAGGATCTAGATTCATCCACCTCCCTAGAACTGACTCAAATTTGTTCCTTTTTGTGGCTGATAATCAAGAATGTACAATGGAGAAAAGATCAGCAATTCCTTAAAAAGAGTAAAATTTAAACAATTTTGGCGTCCTATGTATGCCCTGATCTACTCAAATAATTATATTTTAAAATAAATACTCAAACATAACAAGGCAAGATGCTATCTTTGACAAAAAGTCAGATGAATCAAGAATAACCAAAATAGAGAAGAAATAATATAAATAAAATTAAACTGAAATACAAAAGACACATCTCTAACTATGAAAATAAAGGAAACATCATATTAAATATCTTCCATAGTGAAATATTACTGTTACTAATACATATTAGCTCATATATTAATATGTAATACTGTAATAGGCAGTGGTGACCATTTCTGAAAAGAGAAACAAGTTGAAACAATTTATCCCACATCCTCTTAGCTCAGTGACAAAACCAGGAACTGAAACCAGAGAGAAGAGAACAACAATAATAAAGGAATCTGAATTTAGCCACCAGTGGGTAGAACACTGTCCCTAAATAAATTACCATCATCAGTGCCTTTTCAGTTCAGTTCAGTTCAGTTCAGCCCCTCAGTCATGTCTGACTCTTCGTGACCCCATGAACCACAGCACGCCAGGCCTCTCTGTCCATCACCAACTCCTAGAGTTCACCCAAACCCATGTCCATCGAGTCAGTGATGCCATCCAACCATATCATCCTATGTCGTCCCCTTCTCCTCCTGCCCTCAACCTTTCCCAGCATCAGGGTCTTTTCAAATGAGTCAACTCTTTGCATCAGGTGATGATAAAATTTAATCACACTTGTTAAATGGAAACATGCTTAGCTTACCTTTTGTTGTTTGTTGTTCTTTAGTCATCATGTCCAACTCTTTTTTAACCCCATGGAATGTAGCCTGCCAGGCTCCTTAGGTCCATGGGATTCTCTAGGAAAGAATATTGGAATGGGTTGCCATTTGCTTTTCCAGGGAATCTTCCTGACCCAGAGATCGAACCCACATCTCCTAAATTGCTCGTGGATTATTTATCTCTGAGCCACCAGGAGAGCCCACAGTTACTTATCTTTCAAATGAGAAGATTCTCTTTAAACCAGGGAACACATCACTATCTTCCTTAACCTAATATGGTTCAACAATCCACATTTTAATGTCTGAAAATATGTTTAACGTCTTACAATATTGACAACTAGTGCTCTTGATCGAGATAATTTTCTGTTGTGTTCCTTAACATATCATTAAAATACTCCATAGCCCTTGAGATTTTCAAATAACAACATAATAAATATTCACTTGAAATAAAACTATTTAATATTGAAATTTTACTTTATACACTAAGACACTGGCTCTGTTGGAGTTCTAAGAAATCTCAACAATGTATTTTAAATTCATAATTAAACAGCAGCATTCAAATATAGACTAGAAAGCAGAAGTTTAAACAGAAATCCTGTACTTAAATATCATAAAAGTATCAGCTACCTACTAAATATTTTTATATAAGCTTTCCATTACCAGAAACACACTTCCAGTTGGCATTATTAAAAGTGACAGTGTGCCCTTTACATTCATCTGGATATAATAGGTATATGAATAATTGAAATATTATCTACTATCTAAATGAATGTTAAAGTATTATGGTCTCTCAAGATCATATCAAAATAGTTCTGAGGAGAAACTATCATTAATATTTAAGTGGAATCTCTTCTGTATTATGACAAAACAAAGTCAAAGAAATGAAATTAGCATCTTTGTGTGTTTTTCATTTCCAATCTAAAAGGTGACCCTGTAGATGTTACAGCTGTATGTTATTACATATTAAGTACTTGCTCAATAATTTTCCTAATACTTATAGCCAGAATGACTTGAAAAAACTTAAGATTTGTATGACCTTCAGTTTTTAAATAATTTAACACTTATCAGGAAATGTCTCTGTTAGACATCCCTTTGCCATATGTACGTTTACTCCACATACTAAATTTATGATCGGAGTGGAATTTGGCGGTCATTGAAACCGTGAAAGGACTAATTGGGTTTACTCCAAAAGAATTTGCATTTTTGAAGTTCAATATTTAACACTAAATATTGGTTTATCTATAATAATTGTGGTATTAGTATGGTCATATGTTGTAGAATTTCAATTTTACTATTTGTCAAGTAAGCAGGGTAGATTATATTAGCAGGTATAGCCCTAAAACAGTATTATTTCAAAATTTTGTCCCATGTTATGAGATTACAATCGACTTTTATACTACAGTGTCTAAAAACCTTGGTCTTTTATGCTTGGTCTACATTTCAACTTAAATTTATCACAGATTTTTTTTAGCTTATATCATAAATATAGTTAATTACCGATTTTTCTGATATGGTGAAATTAAGAATATGTTTCACACATCATGATTCATTCTTTTACTTTATAGTCATAATTTTCCCAATTTGCTACTTTTATCAATTTCTCTCAGAAGCCACTTATCTGTATGTAATTCGTTTCCATGAATGTTGAAAAAATCCCTGATAGTACATAAGCCCTAAAATGTTGTTTCTTTTTCTTTCTTTAAAAAAATTTTTAAATTGTTTTTTAATTTTTAATTGAAGGATAATTGCTTTATAATATGTATTAGCTTCTGTCATACATCAGCAAGAATCAGCCATAGGTATACACATGTCCCTTCCCTCTTGAAACTCATTCTCACCTCCCACCCTACCCCACTCCTCTAGGTAGTCACAGAGTACCAGGCTTGAGCACCCTGCACCATGCAGCAAATTCCCATTGTTTTTCTATTTTACATATGGTAATATGTATGTTTCAATACTAGTGCAAATGCCCAAATTAAGGTTTGATTGTGGAGGCATCCATTTCTAAGATGGCTATTGAGAATAAATACTTTTGCAGCCAAAGCAATGCGCTAGATAAAAAGCTAGGCCACCTTAGCCACCAGAACCCCTTCACCACATCCTGCCCCCAACCACACTGCCAGATTCCCCTTTGTAGAGATCTTGGCTAATGTGGGTGACTGGAAATTTGGGCCCCCTGTGTTTTTGTGCCATTTTCATTTTTGTTTTCTCTTCTCACAGTTTAAATTTCCCAATCTTATGTTTTGAATTCACCAACAAAGAGTGAGTTGTGAAACCTTAGGCCCCCCACCATCAACCCTACCAAACCTGTCAAACACTTGTAAAGGAAAAAAAAAAAACAAAAAAACAAAAAACAGCGTTGTCTGCCCTTCAGTTCTATAAGGATCATGCCATTAACCATGTTAGTCATCCAGGGACAGGGGAATTCAAGATGGAGAAAAACAGCAAGTATGCTATGCTTTGGATGTACAGGCCCCCAGATACTTGCATGGTCCATCAGTTGCATCTGACTCTTTTGCAGCCCCATAACCCGCCAGCTCCTCTGTGCATGAAATTTTCCAGTCAAGAATACTGGAGCAGCTTGCCATTTCCTACTCCAGGGGATCTTCCTGACCCAGGAAACAAATCCGTTTCTCTTGCATCTCCTGTGTTAGCAAGCAGATTCTTTACCACTGCACCAGCAGGGAAGCCCAGTTAAGACACCTGTCTAAGGACAAATTTCAATGAACCTGCATTCTTTCATCTTCCCAAGCAATGGAAAACATTAAAATCATTAACTTGAAATGTCTTTTCCTTGGGTTGAGCAGTAATCTTTTTATGCTTGACAATATATTTCCCCCCCAAATTTGCATATATCTGCTCCTCTTCAACACTTAGAGGCAGTTTCTCACAGCAATCTGACAGGCTGTCTCCTGTAGTCTTCACCAAGGCCTCCAAAAAACATTAACTCACAACTTTCATTGCACACTGTGTATTTTTCTTTCAGTAGATGCTACCTATCCATGACCTCACTGTGTCACCCAGGCGTGCCGTGTAATTTTCAAAACTTGTTAGGAATAAGCTTTGTCTCTTTCAAAGTTCCCTGGTGGTCATTGCTGAGGGCATCTGCAACTGTAACAAGGGATATAAGAGCCAATCCAGTCACAACACTGATTACTGACAGGCTGAGACAGGCAAAGAGACTCAGCAAAATATTTACCAACCTATTTGCATTTGTCTATGCTCATTTGATTGCCTTTTCATACTGTCCATGGGGTTCTTGAGCAAAAAATACTGAAGTGGTTTGCCATTTCCCTCTCCAGAGAGGATGAGATAGTTAGATAGCATCACTGACTCAATAAACATAAGTTTGAGCAAACTCCAGGGGATAGTGAAGGACAGGGAAGCCTGGTGTGCTGCAGTCCATGGGGTCATGTGAAGTGAAGTGAAGTTGCTCAGTTATGTCCGACTCTTTGTGACATCATGGACTGTAGCCTATCAGGCTTCTCCATCCATGGGATTTTCCAGGCAAGAGTACTGGAGTGGGTTGCCATTTCCTTCTCCACCATGGGGTCATAGTCAGACACAACTTCATGACTGAACAACAATTTGATTGCTAAGAACAGAAATCAAACATTAAATCAGTTGAAAGGAAATTTTTACATGTAGTAATAATTAGGAGGAAAAGTGGAACCAGTGACAGATTTTATTTTCTTGGGTTCCAAAATCAATGCAGACAGTGACTGCAGCCATGAAATTAAAAGATGCTTCCTCCTTGGAAGGAAAACTATGACAAAACTATGTAGCATATAAAGAAGCAGAGCCATCATTTTGCCAACAAAGTCCCTATAGTAAAAGCTATGGTTTTTCCAGTAGTCACCTACGGATGTGAGAGTTGGACCATAAAGAAGGCTGAGTGCTGAGGCATTGGTGTTTTTAATTTGTGGTTCTGGAGAAGAGTCTTGAGAGTCCCTTGGACAGCAAAGATATCAAAACAGCCAACCCTAAAGCAAATCAACCCTAAAAATTCATTGGAAGAACTGACGCTGAAGCTGAAGTTCCAATACTTTGGCCAACTGATGAGAAGAGCCGACTCACTGGAAAAGACCCTGATGGAAAAGAATGAAGGCAAAAAGAGAAGAGGGTGGCAGAGGATGAGATAGATAGAATCACTGACTTAATGGACCTGAATTTGTGCAAACTCTGGGAGATAGTGGAGGACAGAGGAGCGTGGCATGTTGTAATCCATGGGTCAAAAAGACTCAGACAGGACTTAGCAACTGAATAAGAACAACAATAAATGTAAATAATAAAAGAGAACTCATCTCAACACTTTGAGAAGGTATATCATTGACACTTCTGTGCTGGGTTGAGATACTAGAGCACTTTTGGGTATCTTTTCTTAGTTTGTGCTCTTTCTTATATATTAACTGTGCAGTGTATACATTTCCCTTCCCTTCCCTAGTGATTCAAATGTCCTACATAGCTTCTTGTGTGTTGTTGTTTACACACTGTTGTTGTTTTTCAGTTGCCCAGCCATGTCTGACTCTTTGCAAACCCATGGACTGCAGCATTCCAGGCCTCTCTGTCCCTCACTGTCTCCTGAAGTTGGCCCAAGTTCAGGTCCATTGCATCAGTGATGCCATTCAAACATCTCATCCTCCAAAGCCCTCTTCTCCTTCTGCCCTCAATCTTTCCCAGCATCAGGGACTTTTTCAATGAGTTAGCTGTTCACAGATGAACAAAATACTAAAGTTTCAACTTCAGCATCAGTCCTTCCAATGAGTATACAGGGTTAATTTCCCTTAAGATTCACTGGTTTGATTTCCTTGCTGTCCAAGGGAGTCTTCTCCAGCACCATGGTTCAAAGGCATCAATTCTTCATTGCTATACCTTCTTTACAGTCCAGCCCTCACAACCGTACATGACGACTGGGAAGACCATGGACTTGACAATAGGGACCTTTATCAGCAGAGTAATGGCTCTGCTTTTCAACACACTATGTTTGTCATAACTTTCCTGCCAAGAAGCAAATGTCTTCTGATTTCATGGCTGCAGTCACCATCTGTAGTGATTTTAGAGCCCGAGAAGAGGAAATCTGTCACTACTTCCCCTTCTATTTGCCATGAAGTAGTGGGGCCAGATGCCATGATCTTAGTTTTTTTTTTTTTTAATATTTAATTTTAAGCCAGCTCTTTCACTGTCCTCCTTCACCCTCATCAAGAGGCTCTTTAGTTCCTCTTTGCTTTCTGCCGTTAGAGTGGTATCATCTGCATATCTGAGGTTGTTGATGTTTCTCCTACCTATCTTGATTCCAGCTTTACATGCTACAGATCTCCAAACTAAAGTAAATCAGAGTCAAATAACAACAAAAGAAAATGACATAGATAATACCCATGATAAAGACAAGAAACAGTTTCAAATTGTTAATACTAAGACTACATTGTCTATTTAGTACTGAAAACAATCTTGTGTTTCACTTTGTTCAAATCTGACTTGGTATCTTTGAAATGATACATAATATATCCCAAACACAAAGTTCATAATGAAGAATTATTAAGTTTTCTGATGGACACGAGTTTGAGCAAGTTCCAGGAGTTGATGATGGACAGGGAAGACTGACATGCTGCAGTCTATGGGGTCACAAAGTGTCGGACACGACTGAGAGACTGAACTGAACTGAACTGGTGGATTGCAGGGCTAGCACTGTGTTAGAGGTCAAGTCTTCATTTCTCAGAATTAACATTCCATGTGGACAAAGCTGCATGACCACATGGTGAGTTTAGTTCCAAATAAGCCCTGTCACTGTGCATGTGTGCTGAGTCCTGTCCAACTCCTTGCAACGCCATGAACTGTAAGCCATCAGACTCCACTGTCCATGAAATTTTCTGGGCAAGACTACTGGACTGGGTTGCCACTTCCTCCTCCATGGGATCTTTCTGATCCAGCGATTGTCTTCTGTCCCATCTCCTGCACTGGAAGCAGATTCTTTACCACTGCACCGCCTGAGAAGCCCCAAAGCACGATCACTCAGTTCAGTCACTCAGTCACGTGACGGCTGAGCACTGTCATTAACTCAGGACAAATACCTATTAAAAGAAAATTTTATATCACTTTTTTCTGTCTATATTAAAAGTGTTTAATATAAAATTTTAAATGGCCCATTTAATAATCTGGAAATTCAATGCTTGTCTCTAAAGAATACATAAAATCTAACATTATAACTATGAGAGTCACATAATGAAACTTTATAACCAAAATAATAAAGCAGTAAAAAACTATATATATTTTCTTGGAAAACCAGATATTTAAATAATTCCTTGGTTCGCTTCCTCTGTGGTCATATCACCTAAATTACACTCACATATTTAAACAACACTGCTTCATTTTTCTAAGTCAACATACAAAATTATAAAAGTGTAAAATTACAAGGTAGTAACTTCTGTATTTCTCTGTATTGCTACCCTTAAATATTTACAATAGCTTTTCTTTTTCTTACACAATCTAAACAGAGTTGTAAATCATAAAGAAAATCTATGAATATACATACCATCTGTAGGGTGAGAACTTTGCTTGCCCTTAACAAATTGTTTTTGAAATTCTCCTATTTGTAGAGACTTGAGATTTCAAAAGCTATAATGAAGGATGTATTGTAGCAGTATGACCATGGGTTGAAAAAGAATTCCCAGACACAGAGTATTGCAGAAAAGGTTGAGTGAATAGCAAAGATAATGTGGGCACTGTGAGCACAGCAGGTTGACATCCTGACAGGCCAGGGAGAGCTGATGCTTTTTGTGGGTTAGTAGCCACCTTTTATAGGCTTAAGACAAAGAAAATTCTTGCTGGAAGGGTGGCTTTAGGTGATTGGTTAGGATGCTATAGGGTGAGTACCAAGGTGGGCATTTTTGCCTAATTTGGAGTCAAGAAGCTAACCAGTAAGGATCATGGGGCTTTTGACAATGGTTACAATGTGACTCAGTGAGTTCTGGAAATGACATTGGTTCTGGGCTCCACTTTTGTGATCTTGGTATAAGACCTTGCACCTGTAACCTTTGGATAGGACTCCACAGGGTGAACTGTAAAAAAAAAAAGAAAGAAAGAAACTTAAAAAAATGGAAAAAATCACACCATCCCTGAAACCTAGTCCACCACTTTATGAGTTTATGATTAATTTCCATATACAAAATTTTATTTCCTTTTTTGTCCCCTCTGCCCTCAATCCTGTGCTAATTGAATACTATTCAACTAGAGTCAGATGGTAAACCTACCTACAATGTAGGAGACCAGGGTTTGATCCCTGGTTTGTTAAGATACTCTAGAGAAGGGCACGGCTACCAACTCCAATATTCTTGCCTGGAGAATTCCAAGGCCAGAGGACCCTGGCAAGGTACAGTCCATGGGATCCCAAAGAGTCAGAAATGATTAAGCAAAGAACACCAAGTAAAATTCAACTCACAGCTCTTTCATTGTGTATTTTTCTTACAGTCCATGAAATAATATTCAAAATATGATCAGGATTCTGAGTTACATGGTTGTTTTGAGAGGTTGCACACAAATAAATAAAACATGAAATGCAACACAGGAAAGAATGAAACTGGTGGATAAAAATAAGTAGTTATGTGTTTTTCAAATATAATGTCATCTACAGCTTCCTCATTCCCAATATGTTGGAGTTGCAAACAGTCTTCCCATAGGAATCCAAATAGTCAGATGTCAAATTTGAAGGAGTTAGAATAATCCATTATCAAACTCTGCAGTGCCCACTCCCCTAAACAATACAGAGAAAGGCTAACAGTGTTAGGAAACATTCCCTTAGCTGTCCTCTTCCACTAACTAGTGTTCTAGGCAAAAAACACCTCAACTTATTGTCTAAGGTCAAATTAGAATTTAGCCAATAATAATCCATGGAATTTATGGTCTAGAGTTAGGAACAAGTGTTCATGTGCACTCAGTTGTATCTGATTCTTGGCAACCCCATGAACTGTAGCCCATCCATGTCCTCTGTCCATAGAATTCTCTAGTCAGCAATACTGGAGTGCTTTGCCATTTCCTTCTCTAGGGGATCTTTCCAATCCAGAGATCAAATCTGTGTCTCTTGTGCCTCCTGTATTGGCAGGTGGGTTGTTTACCAAATGAACCACCAGGGAAGTCACTTAGAAACAAGGGAAATACTCAAAGTAAATAAAATTGTGACTTAGAATGTGCATTAAAAATAATATATTAACCTATAAATTAATGAAAGATAGATGCTTTATAAAGCAGTTTTGTCTTTTTATTTATTTACATTGAAGAAGAAAGGGAAGAGGAACTCAAAAGCCTCTTGATGAAAGTGAAAGTGGAGAGTGAAAAAGTTGGCTTAAAGCTCAACATTCAGAAAATGAAGATCATGGCATCTGGTCCCATCACTTCATGGGAAATAGATGGGGAAACAGTGGAAACAGTGTCAGACTTTATTTATCTGGGCTCCAAAATCACTGAAGATGGTGACTGCAGCCATGAAATTAAAAGACGCTTACTCCTTGGAAGGAAAGTTATGACCAACCTAGATAGCATATTCAAAAGCAGAGACATTACTTTGCCAACAAAGGTTCGTCTAGTGAAGGCTATGGTTTTTCCTGTGGTCATGTATGGATGTGAGAGTTGGACTGTGAAGAAGGCTGAGCACTGAAAAATTGATGCTTTTGAAAAATTGACGCTTCTCCAACACTGTGATGTTGGAGAAGACTCTTGAGAGTCCCTTGGACTGCAAGGAGATCCAACCAGTCCATTCTGAAGGAGATCAGCCCTGGGATTTCTTTGGAAGCAATGATGCTAAAGCTGAAACTCCAGTACTTTGGCCACCTCATGCGAAGAGTTGACTCATTGGAAAAGATTCTGATGCTGGGAGGGATTGGGGGCAGGAGGAGAAGGGGACGACAAAGGATGAGATGGCTGGATGGCATCACTGACTCGATGGACATGAGTCTGAGTGAACTCCGGGAGTTGGTGATGGACAGGGAGACCTGGTGTGCTGCGATTCATGGGGTCGCAAAGAGTCAGACATGACTGAGCGACTGATCTGATCTGATCTGATCTGATAGGTGATTTACAGTGTTATTAATTCTTGTTGTACAGCAAAGTGATTCAATTACACACACACACAAATATATATATATATATTTATAAATATATATAATCTTTTCTTTATTTTATATTATTTTATTTTTTTAACTTTACAATATTGTATTGGTTTTGCCATATATCAAAATTTTAAATTCTTCTCCATTTTGGTTTATCATAGGAGAAGGTTTATTTTAATTTTAAGATAATTGCTTTACAATGTTGTGCTAGTTTCTTCAGTACAACAGTGTGAATCAACTCTAAGTGTACATATACCCCTTTCCTCTTGAGCCTCTTACCTCTGCATCCATCCCTGTAGGTCATCACAGAGCATCAAGCTGAGTTGGTGTGTGATACAGCCCTTTCCCACTAGCTATCTATGACCCCATGGACTGCAGCCTCCCAGGCTCCTCCATCCATGGGATTTTCCAGGCAAGAGTACTGGAGTGGGTTGCCATTTCCTTCTCCAGGGGATCTTCCCGACCCAAGGATCGAACCCAGGTCTCCCGCATTGCCAGCAGACGCTTTAACCTCTGAGCCACCAGGGAAGCCCGATAATAGAGGCTATGAATTATAAGGACTTAACCATGTTAAGCGGAGAAGGCAATGGCACCCTACTACAGTACTCTTGCCTGGAAAATCCCATGGACGGAGGAGCCTTTGAAGGCTGCAGTCCATGGGGTCACTGAGGGTCGGACATGACTGAATGACTTCACTTTCACTTTTCATTTTCATGCATTGGAGAAAGAAATGGCAACCCACTCCAGTGTTCTTGCCTGGAGAATCCCAGGGACAGGGGAGCCTGGTGGGCTGCCGTCTATGGGGTCGCACAGAGTTGGACACGACTGCAGCGACTTAGCAGCAGCAGCAGCAACCATGTTAAGAGAACCTAAAAAAGGCCATTCAATCTAAAACATGTAGCATGAACTAAGTGGATCAAGAGTGGTGAGTTCAAATTCTGGTTATTATTAGTTTGAATATTGAGTAAAGAAATAGAGAATTGCACAAGTTTGAGGTTTTTCTTGGGGATAATTATGATACTGGAGAAAGAAAAGAGAAACAGCATTGGACCAAGTCCAGAAAGTATCTGTAATTAGAGGTCAAATACAGAGCACAGAAGACTGAAGAAGAGTGTCTTGTGAGGCAGAAGGAAGTGCTTTATGTGGTTTTAAGGAAGCCACGAAGTATGTGGTTAAGAACACACAGTCACCTATGGAAAATACTAATAATGCGGGACTGAGAAAAATGAAGAGGGAAATATGTCCATCTAGGGACTTCCTGGAAATCCAGCAGTTAAGACGCCATGCTCTCAATGCAGTGGGTCTGAATTCAATCCCAAGTCAGGTAACTAGGTCTGGCATGCTGCACAAGATGCAGTGCAGTCAAATAAATAAAGAAAAGTAGATATTTTTAAAAAGAAAACAAGTATATGTCCACCAGAAACCTTGATAAAGGCAATTTTGATTGACTGATTAGAGCATAACGTCAATTAGAATTAGATGAACAGAGAAAGGGGATGTGATAAAATGCAGGGAAAATTATTATGAAATTGTTTTTGAAGTTAATCCATGAAATAAAATAGAAAAGAGTGTCATAGAAATAACTCTAAAAGCTGAGTGGAGTACAGATTGCTACTTCTATACTTACTGGTTTTGTTTGCTATTCTATATGGTGTTTCAAGGGCTTTAAAATTTTTAATCATCAAATTTCTATAGCAACTCCAGTAGAGAGGTTAGTATTCTGGATCCAGTCTTTACTCTTCTTCATGCTTTAGAGTATATAAAAATGATTCCTGAACTGTGTGATGTATCTTGTGATCCCAGATATATAAGAATTAAGGAGTGTTCAAAAGAATTTCAGAAACTCATTGCAGGCATTGGTGCAACCATGGAACCATGCCAGCAACAGTTCATTTTCAGAACTCTTGATTTTTAAGAAAAACACACCATTATTTAAACTACTCTGAGTCTAGACTTTTTTTTTTTTTTTCTGGTAACTAAAAATTTTTTTGAAACTGTTAAGATAGGTTACATGTTGACATTTTTTTTTTTTTAAGTGATGGGATATATACCCAACAAGCATAGAGAGAGAGAATGATTTAGAACAGATAGAGTTCCAGGAGGATCAAATATCTGGATAATAAAGTGAAGTAAACTAAAGCAAAGTGAAGTCGCTCAGTCATGTTTGACTCTTTGCGACCCCGTGGACTGTAGCCTACTAGGCTCCTCAATCCACAGAGTTCTCCAGGCAAGAATGCTGGAGTGGGTTGCCATTTCCTTTTCCAGGGGATCTTCCCAACCCAGGGATAGAACCTGGGTCTCCTGCATTACAGGCAGACGCTTTACTGTCTGGGCCACCAGAGAAGCCCAATCTGGATAATACAGGATCACTAAACAAAGGGTGAAGTAGATGATCATTGATTCGTTCATTACAAAAAGAGGTGGGAGAAAGGAAAAGGAGCAAAAACAGAGTGACAAGATTTGTTGATGAGAGGAATACACACACACACACATACATATGCTATATTTTCTTTGTGAAATATGATATAGCAATAGCAAGTAATGGATGATGCGTGATGCATATAGACAGATTATGGTCATTTTGAAAGAAGACATTTACTCAACAGTCTCAAGAGTTGTGGAATGAGAAAGAAAGCCTAATAGCGCAACAGAGCTGGTAGCAATATTGTTTCACTCTCTGCTTCTGCCAAATCATATATTTCCCCCTCCCCCGCCTAAGTTTTGTTTAGTTTTAAAGTGCTCTTTTATCCCCTCCCCTTAAATATTTGTCTTCACTTTTCTGTATTCTCTTAACAATCCATGTACTATTTCTGAAATGGGCATCTTTATCCATAGCTTGTGATTACTGAATTATCTTCTTTAGACTTGTTTCTGAGCTCCAAAGACACCTAGACACCTAGTTACAGGTTCTTCAATAGGTTACAGAATGACCAATGCAATCTATCGAGAGTTTGACTCTTCTTCCTTCCTTTCCTTCCCTCCTTCCTTCTTTCTTCCTCCCTTCCTTCCGTTTTCCTCTCTCTCCCTTCCTTCTCTCCTAATTCCTGTCACTACCCACTCCATTCTTCCAAACACATTTAAGGGCAATGTTCATGCCTACTCCTCGGCAAGAGCCTCCTAAGGAACTTCCTGCCTCCAAGGCCATCACACCTCCCATTTACCCCTACATTGTCCCAAGGATTTTTTCTTCCAGATATACAACTATTATCACATAATTCACTTGTTTCAAATCATCAAAGACTCTATATAAGACATAAGAGTTTAAGGTATATAAAGTGGAATAACTTTTTAAATTTATTTTTGACAGTTATAATATTGATATTCTTTTCTTCCTGAAGGCTGTATAAGAATACAAATTATTATTCTAATTTTGCTTCAGAAGCATAGATATATTACATTTACAATGATTGAGAGAGGGCTTGGTACAGCATAGCTGAACCCGGAGAGATAATTTTATTTTCTAAATCTATTTCTATTTTCTATTTCATTTTAATTGTTAAAAGGCAGATAAAGTTGTTAGAGGTACTTAGAATTCATGAGAATGCCATTAAAATATTTTTAAATATTGAAAAATATATTAAATTTTAACATAATGTGAAATTCAAGTAAGCTATAGAATTATTTATCTGCAAGAGTGAGTGTAGAGATTTAAATCTATTCTAATGAGATGAACACATTACACATGGAAGTGACTTGAAGGGAAAATAAATGTTTGAAATCAATCTCGATGTAGTGGTAGAAGATTTAGCAATGGAGATGCCTTGTATCATCAAAATAACAAAAATTCTTCAGAATGCTCATTTGTATGTAGCATGAGTCAACTGAAGAAATGCGACCTCTAGGACCTTATTGAAACATTCGTGCACCTGAGATCTTAGCCATCACATGGTCCTAAATAGTTAAACTCGTAATGCCAACTCTTTGATATGGAAAAGCTGCTTTCCTAGAGGATACATGATTTTTTATATTTGTTTAAAAAGGGAGATAAATATAAAGGTAAAGATCAAACATATCACACTAGTCATTTTTAAACTTAGGAATAATCTATTATTTGAAGAACTTGTTATGCTCGAAAGATTTTGACTTGTTAGAGAAGCTGATAGATGAGATCTGTGATCTATCAGTCTAAAAATATAAAGTTGACTTCAGGTTTATGATTTTAATTTGAAAGATATAAAATATATTGTTAATACAATATCAGATCAGATCAGATCAGTCGCTCAGTCGTGTCTGACTCTTTGCGACCCCATGAATTGCAGTACACCAGGCCTCCCTGTCCATCACCAACTCCCAAAGTTCACTCAGACTCATGTCCATCGAGTCAGAGATGCCATCCAGCTATCTCATCCTCTGTCGTCCCCTTCTCCTCCTGCCCCCAATCCCTCCCAGCATCAGAGTCTTTTCCAATGAGTCAACTCTTTGCATGAGGTGGCCAAAGTACTGGAGTTTCAGTTTGAATATTTTAGCAAACTACTTTTTACTATGCATGCCCAGTTGCTCAGTCCAGTCCAACTCTTTGTGACCCCATGGACTAATATAGTCCACCAGGCTCCTCTGTCCGTGGGATTTCCCAGGCAGGAATACTGGAGTGGGTTGCTGTTTCCTCCTCCAGGTGGTCTTCTCGACCCAGGGATGGAATCTACGTCTCTTATGTCTCCTTCATTGGCAGGCAGATTCATAACCACTGAGCCACCTGGGAAGCTCCATTTTTACTATATTTACAGTTTAATTTACTAGATTTGCATATGTTGTTTAAATAATTTTGTTCAATCAGACAGCAATCGTTTAAAAAAAAATCAAGCTTAACAAATCAGTACATGCAGAGTAAATGCTTAAAAGCAAACAATGATTTAATTTTAATTAGGGAATTAATATATTTATAAGAAATGAACACATGTAAGCATTAAAGTAATTGACTTTATATGAATCTTACTTTACTTTTAACTTAAAATTAAAGATTAAAGGAAAATCAGGTTCTTACATCTGTAATCTTCAGAAACTATGATTCTTTTAAAAATAAGAAATTCTGAAGCCTAAAATTGTTTTACTCCTTGATGTTAGCTATCTCACATTGATATCTAAATGGATAAAACATTATATGTTTTATCAGAGTTAATGAAACTGTCACCTACATCTGACAAAGCTATAGTTTATTTTATGAATATTTTTAAAGTTAGCATATTTCAATACAGTCACAATATTTTTTGTCTGCTAATTCATGGGGAAAAGTCTATTCTTTTCTCAATTCTAACACTTAAGTCCCAAAACTATATCTATATTTTGAGCATGGTGTCAAAATAAAGTGTTAGAAAATAATCTGATGTGTGCATTCCCACAATGTGATTAAAACAATAATTGAGACTTGGTTTTCTTGCCCCAGGGATTCTTTCCCTGTTTTCTTCCTCTATGAACTTCAATGAGTTGCTTTTCTTTGTGTACAATGCTTTAAATAGGGCTATATTAAAATCTTACTCCTCTGGGTGTCATTAGATATTAAAAGAATAGTGTTACCTCTTATTCCCAACATTTGAAGCCAATTTTAGTTAACTTTTATTGTTCTGGTTTCCAGTCTTTGGAGGGTAAAGGGGGTGTCTCTTTTTTAATTAATCTTATTGGAGTTTAGCTGCTTTACAATGCTGTTAGTTTCTGCAGTATAGCAAAATAAATCCACTATATGTGTGATCACTGACCTAGAGCCAGACATCCTGGAATGTGAAGTCAAGTGGGCCTTAGAAAGAATCACTATGAACAAAACTAGTGGAGGTGATAGAATTCCAGTTGAGCTATTCCAAATCCTGAAAGATGATGCTGTGAAAGTTCTGCACTCAATATGCCAGCAAATTTGGAAAACTCAGCAGTGGCCACAGGACTGGAAAAGGTCCGTTTTCATTCCAATCCCAAAGAAAGGCAATGCCAAAGAATGCTCACACTACCGCAAAATTGCACTCATCTCACACGCTAGTAAAGTAACGCTCAAAATTCTCCAAGCCAGGCTTCAGCAATATGTGAACTGTGAACTTCCTGATGTTCAAGCTGGTTTTAGAAAAGGCAGAGGAACCAGAGACCAAATTGCCAACATCCGCTGGATTATAGAAAAAGCAAGAGAGTTCCAGAAAAACATCTATTTCTGCTTTATTGATGATGCCAAAGCCTTTAACTGTGTGGATCACAATAAACTGTGGAAAATTCTGAAAAAGATGGGAATACCAGACCACCTGATCTGCCTCTTGAGAAATCTATATGCAGGTCAGGAAGCAACAGTTAGAACTGGACATGGAACAACAGACTGGTTCCAAATAGGAAAAGGAGTATGTCAAGGCTGTATATTGTCACCCTGCTTATTTAACTTATATGCAGAGTACATCATGAGAAATGCTGGACTGGAAGAAACACAAGCTGGAATCAAGATTGCTGGGAGAAATATCAATAACCTCAGCTATGCAGATGACACCACCCTTATGGCAGAAAGTGAAGAGGAACTCAAAAGCCTCTTGATGAAAGTGGAGAGTGAAAAAGTTGGCTTAGAGCTCAACATTCAGAAAATGAAGATCATGGCATCAGGTCCCAACACTTCATGGGAAATAGATGGGGAAACAGTGGAAACAGTGTCAGACTTTATTTTGGGGGGCTCCAAAATCACTACAGATGGTGACTGCAGCCATAAAATTAAAAGACGCTTACTCCTTGGAAGGAAAGTTATGACCAACCTAGATAGCATATTCAAAAGCAGAGATACGACTTTGCCAGTGAACGTTCGTCTAGTCAAGGCTATGGTTTTTCCTGTGGTCATGTATGGATGTGAGAGTTGGACTGTGAAGAAGGCTGAGAACCGAAGAATTGATGCTTTTGAACTGTGGTGTTGGAGAAGACTCTTGAGAGTCCCTTGGACTGCAAGGAGATCCAACCAGTCCATTGTGAAGGAGATCAGCCCTGGGATTTCTTTGGAAGGAATGATGCTAAAGCTGAAACTCTAGTACTTTGGCCATGTCATGTGAAGAGTTGACTCATTGGAAAAGACTCTGATGCTGGGAGGGATTGTGGGCAGGAGGAGAAGGGGACGACAGAGGATGAGACGGCTGGATGGCATCACTGACTCGATGGACATGAGTCTGAGTGAACTCTGGGAGTTGGTGATGAACAGGGAGGCCGGGCATGCTGTGATTCATGGGGTCGCAAAGAGTCAGACATGACTGAGCGACTGATCTGATCTGATCTGATCTTGAGCATTCTTTGGCATTGCCTTTCTTTGGGATTGGAATGAAAACTGACCTTTCCCAGTCCTGTGGCCACTGCTAGTTTTCCAAATTTGCTGGCATATTGAGTGCAGCACTTGCACAGGATCATCTTTCAGGATTTGAAATAGCAGCTTAGCAGCAGTGTTAAAAATATGTCAATATACTCCATAGATACAGCAAATTGAAGCTATATTATATTAGGGAAGCACAGGATGGAGTCAAAATCACTTTCATATTTCTATATTAGGATGATCCACTTTATGCATCGTTTCCACTTTCTCCCCTCTTAGTATCCCCTCTGTACACATTAGTTAGTTCTGTTCTCTGTAATCCACTGAACATTCTCTTTCAAAGTAGACAGTGACCTCTATCTTGCCAAATCTAGTGGTCACTTTCTGTTACCTGAATATTCAGAAGCTAATCAATCCATTAGTCTAATTCTCCTTCTTGAAATTCCTTTTTTCTTATGCTTCTAAGGAAATAAAGTTTACCTCTAAAGAAAGAAGGATTACTTTCATAGGCCTGAATTACTTCTTCTTTCACTGGGCATCCTTTCTTAGTCTTCTAGTGGTTCTTCTATTCCCCCCCCACCCCCGCCCCACATCTCTAGATGTCAGAAGTTTCCAGGGCTTGTGCCTGATCTTCCTTTTCTGTATCTCTGTGTTATATCTCTCCTCATTTAGTGCTAAGACTTTGGTGCATATATTCCTTAAAGAACCCAGCTCTCAGTCTCCAGCTCTAACTCTCTTCTGAAGTCCAAGCACATGAGTTAGAATCCCTTTTTAACTTCCCTGGTGGCTCAGACAGTAAAGTATCTTCCTGCAATCAGGAGACCCAGGTTTGATCCCTGGGTTGGGAAGATCACATCGAGAAGGGAATGGCTACCCACTCCAGTATCCTTGCCTGGGAAATCCTATGTATAGAGGAACCTGGTGGGTTACAGGTCGCAAAGAGGCAGACAGAATTGAGTGACTAACACACACCTACATATCCAGTTGGCATCTCCCCTTGAACACCTCAAAATAAAACAACTGGCTGACCTTCCTTAACCTCGCAGAAAATAGTTTCTCTCTCAGTGATACAGAAATAGATGGATAGAATTAAATATGTTTTGGAAGTTGAGCTGATTGGATGATCCAGTAGATGTGACATTATGGAGTTGCCATATATGTTATCATGTTAGTCTCCAAAATTATTCCTCTTTCCATAAGGGCATTTCTATAATGGTTGAACTATAATATAGATGATAGAATCGCCTTGTTCAAATACAGATCCCATTAGGTGATTTCTTTTTTGCTACTGTATAGGTATTTGGTCTTTTTTTTTTTTTTTTTAACTTTAATTGAAGATGAGTGATCAGTATATTTTGTTTCACTGTTCTCCTTGATAATTTAAAAATCTAAAAATCTATCATCAATAGTTTCTTCAGAATAGCATTGAAACATATATTACCAAATGTAAAACAGATAGCCAGTGGGAGTTAGATGTATAATTCAGGGCACCTAAAGCCGGTGCTCTGTGACATCTTGGAGGGATAGGGTGGAGAGGGAGGGGTGTTCAGGAGGGAAGTGACACATGTATGCCTATGGCCAATTCATATTGATGTATAACAAAAACCATCACCATGTTGTAAAGTAAATATCCTCCAATTAAAATGAATAAATAAATTTTTTAAAAGTTTCTCTTCATGCTGAAGCTCACCATTTTAAGTCATAGATGTATGAGTTGCTTACTCTGAATTTTAGATCACTTCGGGAAAACTCATGCAAGTATGTGAAGGAAGAAATAAAAAGGAATCATCATTAACTCCACATAATTTACTCAGCAGTAATTGAGTAACTTCTGCATGTTGAGTATTAAACTGAGATACATATGCAGAAGCATAAATAATATTATTAAAAAATTCTTTAGAAGAGTTTGCTCCCATGAAAATTTCCTTTACTCATTTTGCTGCATTTTGGAGACTGCACAAGTAATTAAACACGAAATAGGAACACTTTCATCCAGATGTGAAAAGCCTGTTTGCAACAAATACAGCCTGTTTGTCAAAGCCTCTTAATGAGGCTTATTCTCTGATAAAGATATTTTCTGTTCATTCAAGAGTCATAATACTATTAAACCTGGGGATTTAAAGGTCACCATCAAATCAAAATGCTAGTCGTTCTGTTGTAGCCTGGGACACATTATCTTACATAATTTCTTTTCCATTGATTATAAAGGAAAAAACAAAATGTTTGTTTCAATAAAAATGTTATAAAATTCAATAAATGTTTATTGCCTTATGAATATTTGCCTGGTAATTTTTGAGTTGTAATCTTTTGGTGGCTAATATTACCTACAATGTAATAAAAAAATTACACAGGTATACCAAACATGTGTAACAAAAACAACTCATTTGGTTTTGCATCAAGGTGTTGAACTAGATGTCTAAATACTAGCAGCAAGAACATGTCTTTGAATTTCATTGGAATTAGCACAAAGAGGAGAGGAAAAAAGAAAATATAACCCTATCTAGGAAGAGTGAAAGTGAAAGTTGCTCTGTCATGTCTGTCTCTTTGCGACCACATAGACTATACAGTCCACAGAATTCACCAGGCCAGAATAATGGAGTGGGTAGCTTTTCCCTTCTCAGGGGATCTTCCCAACCCAGGAATAAGATGGACAAACAAGCATCAAATAACATGAAATTAAATAACTATCTTTTAAGGCATTTTAGAATTTTCTCCACTTTCTTAAATTTCAGTCTGAATTTGGCAATAAGGAATTCATGATCTGAGGCACAGTCAGCTCCTGGTCTTGTTTTTGCTGACTGTAGGGGAAACAGTGGAAACAGTGTCAGACTTTATTTTTCTGGCCTCCAAAATCACTGCAGATGGTGACTGCAGCCATGAAATTAAAAGACGCTTACTCCTTGGAAGGAAAGTTATGACCAACCTAGATAGCATGTTCAAAAGCAGAGACATTACTTTGCCAACAAAGGTTCGTCTAGTCAAGGCTATGGTTTTTCCTGTGGTCATGTATAGATGTGAGAGTTGGACTGTGAAAAAGGCTGAGCTCCGAAGAATTGATGCTTTTGAACTATGGTGTTGGAGAAGACTCTTGAGAGTCCCTTGGACTGCAAGGAGATCCAACCAGTCCATTCTGAAGGAGACCAGCCCTGGGATTTCTTTGGAAGGAATGATGCTAAAGCTGAAACTCCAGTACTTTGGCCACCTCATGCGAAGAGTTGACTCATTGGAAAAGACTCTGATGCTGGGAGGGATTGTGGGCAGGAGGAGAAGGGGACGACAGAGGATGAGATGGCTGGATGCCATCACTGACTCGATGGACATGAGTTTGAGTGAACTCTGGGAGTTGATGATGGACAGGGAGGCCTGGTGTACTGCGATTCATGGGGTCGCAAAGAGTCAGACACGACTGAGCAACTGATCTGATCTGATAGAGCTTCTCCATTTTTGGCTGCAAAGAATATAATCAATCTGATTTCGGTGTTGACCATCTGGTGATGTCCATGTGTAGAGTCTTCTCTTGTGTTGTTGGAAGAGAGTGTTTGTTATGATCAGTGCGTTCTCTTGGCAAAACTCTATTAGTCTTTGCCCTGCTTCATTCCGTACTCCAAGGCCAAATTTGCCTGTTACTCCAGGTGTTTCTTGACTTCCTACTTTTGCATTCCAGTCCCCTATAATGAAAAAGACATCTTTTCTGGGTGTTAGTTCTAAACGGTCTTGTAGGTCTTCATAGAACCATTCAACTTCAGCTTCTTCAATATTACTGGTTGGGGCATAGGCTTGGATTACCGTGATATTGAATGATTTGCCTTGGAAATGAAGAGATCAAGGACAAAAATGGTATGGACCTAACAGAAGCAAAAGATATTAAGAAGAGGTGGCAAGAATACACAGAAGAACTGTACAAAAAAGAGCTTCACGATGGTGCGATCACTTACCTAGAGCCAGACATCCTGGAATGTGAAGTCAAGTGGGCCTTAGAAAGCATCACTCCACACAAAGGTAGTGGAGGTGATGGAATTCCAGTGGAGCTACTCCAAATCCTGAAAGATGATGCTGTGAAAGTTCTGCACTCAATATGCCAGAAAATTTGGAAAACTCAGCAGTGGCCACAGGACTGGAAAAGGTCCATTTTCATTCCAATCCCAAAGAAAGGCAATGCCAAAGAATGCTCAAACTACCGCACAATTGCACTCATCTCACACACTAGTAAAGTAATGCTCAAAATTCTCCAAGCCAGGCTTCAGCAGTATGCGAACCGTGAACTTCCTGATGTTCAAGCTGGTTTTAGAAAAGGAAGAGGAACCAGAGATCAAATTGCCAACAACCGCTGGATCATGGAAAAAGCAAGAGAGTTCCAGAAAAACATCTATTTCTGCTTTATTGACGATGACAAAGCCTTTGACTGTGTGGATAACAATAAACTGTGGAAAATTCTGAAAAAGATGGGAATACCAGAGCAGCTGACCTGCCTCTTGAGAAATCTATATGCAGGTCAGGAAGCAACAGTTAGAAGTGGACATGGAACAACAGACTGGTTCCAAATAAGAAAAGGAGTACGTCAAGGCTGTATACTGTCACCCTGCTTATTTAGCTTATATGCAGAGTACATCATGAGAAATGCTGGGCTGGAAGAAGCACAAGCTGGAATCAATATTGCCGGGAGAAATATCAATAACCTCAGCTATGCAGATGACACCACTCTTATGGCAGAAAGTGAAGAGGAACTAAAAAGCCTCTTAATGAAAGTGAAAGAGGAGAATTAAAAAGTTGGCTTAAAGCTCAACATTTGGAAAACTAAGATCATGGCATCTGATCCCATCACTTCATGGGAAATAGATAGGGAATCAGTGGAAACAGTGTCAGACTTTATTTTTCTGGGCTCCAAAATCACTGCAGATGATTGCAGCCACAAAATTAAAAGATGCTTACTCCTTGGAAGGAAAGTTATGACCAACCTAGATATCATATTGAAAAGCAGAGATATTACTTTGCCAAGAATGGTCTGTCTAGTCAAGGCTATGGTTTTTCCTGTGGTCATGTATGGATGTGAGAGATGGACTGTGAAGAAAGCTGAGCACCGAAGAATTGATGCTTTTGAACTGTGGTGTTGGAGAAGACTCTTGAGAGTCTCTTGGACTGCAAGGAAATCCAACTAGTGCATCCTAAAGGAGATCAGTCCTGGGTGTTCATTGGAAGGACTGATGCTGAAACTGAAACTCCAATACTTTGGCCACCTCATGCAAAGGGTTGACTCATTGGAAAAGACCCTGATGCTTGGAGGGATTGGAAGCAGAAGGAAAAGGGGATGACAGAGGATGAGATGGCTGGATGGCATCACCGACTCAATGGACAAGAGTTTGAGTGAACGCTGGTAGTTGGTGTAGGACAGGGAGGCCTGGCATGCTGTGATTCATGGGGTTGCAAAGAGTCAGACACCACTGAGTGACTGAACTGAACTGAATGTTTAAATCAACATTTTCCTCCTTTACCTTATTAAAAATTAATTATATAAGATTTTAGGAATGTGAAGCACATAATAACTATGGGTTGACCCAAGTATGTGACAGGAGTTGTTAATATGATCAATTGCTGTTTGGTCACTAAGTCATGTGTGACTCTTTTCTGATCCCATGGACTGTAGCTTGCCAGGTTCCTCTGTCCATGGGATTTCCCAGGCAAGAATAGTGAAGTCGGTTGCCATTTCTGTCCCCAGGGTATCTTCCCTACTCAGGGATCAAACCTGCATTTCCTTCATTGGCAGGCAGATTCTTTGCTGCTGAGCCATAAGGGAAATCCTAAATGGTCACTACAAGCTTTTAAAAGATACTAAAGTAATTGATATTATGGCAAATAAGTTACTATACTAACACATATAATTCTTTATAATAAAATGTTTTCAAAATTAATTATATAAATATGTTTTAATAAACCCATTTATAAACTTTCATGTTAACTACATTTGAAAATATAAGATCTTGTTGAGCCCTAGAATTACATCTTGAGTACGGACTTTTTATGCCCTGTCTGGGAATGATAAACAAGAATAGAGCCATAATCCACAAAATAGATAAATCTTTACTTTTAAAAATTAATTTCTGATATAGTCATGATTTTTATTGTATACCCTTAATATCAAATGATATTGTGCTATTTTAGGATAAAAATAATAATTTAAAAATTTAGAAAAGGACATAACAAAGAAGAACTAAGGATTATTTTCTTTCTCAAAGTTATAACCAAGAGAGCCTTAATATTTCCTTTGACATCGCTAAAGTTGGACAGATTTCTTCCGGGCTGTTGGCTTAGGACTTTCCTTTTTTTAGAGTATTTACTTCAGAGTATTTAGAAAACTCATAACTGCAGATTCTTTCTTTGTCATTTGCATGCTCAGTCACTCAGTCTTGTCCAACTCTTTGTGACTCTATGTACTGTGGTCCACCAGGCTCCTCTGTCCATGGGATTTTCCGGGCAAGAATACCGGAATTGGTTGCCATTTCTTTGTCCAGGGGATCTTCCTGACCCGGGCATTGAACCCACGTCTCCTGAATTGGCAGGTGGATTCTTTCCAACTGAGCCACCTCTGTGCCCTTTAAGAGATTTAAATCTTGTAAAAAGCTTCTTGACAGTTTTATAAGCTAGTTATCTTTTTCTCAAAGACCTGGTTGCCATCTTTTTGAAACGTAACCATCCAGGAAATGAACATTCCCATTTTCCAGTCTGTGAGAGGGTCACAACTTCTCTTTAATGGCCAACACAGGTGACATAATAATAGCAGAGAAAACGATTTACAAGCCCAATAGTGACTTGACTCCTGGATATATTAACTGTTCATCCATTCCTCTAAAATCCTCCAGTACATTTCCAGTAGCTCACTCCAGTGCTTAGAAACCCTTCTGCCTTTAGTTTCAATAGAGATAAGCTTAGTCTTTCTCTCCTGTTGCAATGGTCTTGAATAAAGTCTTCCTTATCTGTTTAAATTTATCCAGTATACTTTTCTACTTTGACAGTCATTGGGCATCAGAAATCACTTGTTTAAGAAAAGTGGCATTCCTTGTAATACTGAAGCTGTAATTATCTGGATGAACTTTTCTTTAGGTCTACTACATAATTGCAGTAGCTGTATTTGTTATTAATCCTGTTGGCTCTACAACACAGTACCAGACACCAGATGTTGGTGAGAATTCCTGGCTGCCATTAGTTGGCATGTCCAGATGCTCCCATTTCTATAAATCATATTACATTATCTTCCCAGTTACAGAAGCAGTCAAATTTCCCTTTCTACAGTGATGATTCACAATTAAATACCCTATTCATAGAATGAGATTTTAGTGTTCTAAGTTATTTAATGTATAACTGCACTGATAATCTAGAAAGGGTATTTCATGACACAGTAAAAGAAGTGTTTAATGACAATGAGATCAAGACAATAAGAGCTTAATAAAAATATGAGTTTATGGCAAGGGGAATCATAGTACTCTTACCACTTAGGAAAATGAATATTTTTTTCCATTTTTTATGTCTAGCTTAAAACTATTGTCTAAGGATTTCTTACCAGTCCAACTAAGATTAAGTGCTAATGCTTGGAAAAGTCAATAGGACCCAGAAGGATAAAGAATTATTACTGGTTCATCTTGTGTCAAGTGTTGATTCTTGGACCAACTGTATGTGAAGAAGACATGGTATGATAAACATTTCAACTCAGAAACCCCTTGCTGGAATAAGTGATAAAGATTTAACAAGGAGGATGGGGAACAGTTTTCAGAAGAAAAAATATCTACTTCTAGTACACATGATTTCTTGGCAAGGGAAAAAAAAAAGATATTTTATCAAAAAAGGCATTAAAATTTTGGCTACATCATTGATTCTAAAGTGGGAGCAATTACGAAAGTCTATAGCATTTTGTTTGTCCCAAATGGTAAGTGAGAAAGTGTTGGCTGCAGCATTTAGTAGGCAGAGGGCAGGTAGAATTTTAACATCACATCATGCATAAAACAGCTATTCACTTCATGGCAAATAGATGGGGAATCAGTGGAAACAGTGGTTGACTTTATTTTTCTGGGCTCCAAAATCACTGAAAATGGTGATTGCAGCCATGAAATTAAAAGACACTTACTCCTTGGAAGGAAAGCTATGACCAACCTAGACAGCGTGTTGGAAAGCAGAAACATGACTTTGTCAACAAAGGTCCGTCTAGTCAAGGCTATGGTTTTTCCAGTGGTCATGTATGGATATGAGAGTTGGACTGTGAAGAAAGCTGAGTGCCAAAGAATTGATGCTTTTGAACTGTGTTGTTGGAGAAGACTCTTGAGAGTCCCTTGGACTGCAAGGAGATCCAACCTGTCCATCCTAAAGGAGATCAGTCCTGGGTGTTCATTGGAAGGACTGATGTTGAAGCTGAGGCTCCAATACTTTGGCCACCTGATGCAAAGAGCTGACTTAATTGAAAAAACCCTGATGCTGGGAAAGATTGAGAACAGGATGCGAAGAGGACGACAGAGGATGAGATGGTTGGATGGCTTCAAAGATTCAATGGACACGGGTTTGGGTGGACTCCGGTAGTTGGCGATGGACAGGGAGGCCTGGGGTACTGTGGTTCATGGGGTCACGAAGAGTCAGACACAACTGAGTGACTGAACTGATACTGACCACCCCTTTCCAAATGAGGAATTATCCAACCTTAAATGTTAATAGTGCTAAACTTGAAAAACTCTGTTCTAGACTTATATACTCAAAGCTAAAGTCCCTAGTGTCCTCAACATTTGCTTATGTGCTTTCAATAATATTAAAATGTAATTTCAACAGCAATATTAGTAGTAGTAGTTGTTGTTCAGTCACTAAGGCATGTCAGACTCTGCAACCTATGGACTATAGCCTGCTAGGTTCCTCTGTCCATAGAATTTTCCAGGCAAGAATACTGAAGTGGGTTGCCGTTTCCTTATTAGGGGATCTTCCCTACCCAGGGATCAAACATGAGTCTTCTGTGTTGAAGGTGCATTCTTTAATGCAGTAGTATATTTTATATCATAACATGATTTCATGTTCCTAATAACACTGATTATTCACTTCCTGTGTGCTTTATCGCTCAGTCATGTCCAACTCTTTAAGAACTTATGGATTGTAGCCAACTAGGTTTCTCTGTCCATGAGGATTCTCCAGGCAAGAATACTGGAGTGGGTTGCCATAACCTCCTCCAGGGATATTTCAAACCCAGGGATCGAACTCAGGTCTCCCATTTTACAGGCAGATTCTTTACTGTCTGAACCACCAGGGAAACACTTACTTCCTGCTGCTGCTGCTAAGTTGCTTCAGTCGTGTCCGACTCTGTGCGACCCCATAGACAGCAGCCCACTAGGCTCCTCTGTCCCTGGGATTTTCCAGGCAAGAGTACTGGAGTAGGGTGCCATTGCCTTCTCTGTACTCACTTCCTAGTACTTGTTAATTCTTCAACACTGATTATTCAGAAGCTACTAGTTAACCAAAGAATTCTTAGAACTAATAATAAAATAAACAAAAAATACCACAAACACATTTTCTCCTTTGCATGTCAATAAAATATCCCAGTAACTATAAAGCTGAAATGGTATTTTTAAAGCTACATCATGTTTTACCATGTAAAAATATTACCCTCTGTTCATTTTTGGGTTTCTTCATCCCTAAAATCATTTGTTTGATATGCAGTAACCTTGGTTTAAAACCTTCAAGAACTGTTTCAGCCTTGTCTCTCTCATTTTTCTGGTACCAATTCAGCCATCAAAACTAGGAATTCATCTTCAGTATATATTTTGCATTGTATATAATAACAGCAGCAGTTGTTGTACTAACACTAGAAACAGCAACCAAGCTAAAGGCAAAATCACATCATCTCTCACATATCAGAAACTGTGCCAAGTATTTTACAAATAATATTAATTCCCCAAACACCTTGAAGGTAGATAGTGCCATAGCTATTTAGCAAATGAATAAATCATTAATGCACAAGTTTAAATAACAAGCCCACACTTGCCAGGATTTAAGTGAAGAGCCAGAATTTGGTATCACTCCTGTGAGCCTACAGAGCTACCCTATTTCTCACTTACCTATTGCCACTTCTGTCCCTCTATTCTGATTCCAAGGCCAATCTTTTTATCCAAATCCATTCGTGGCAGTGTCTGGTGTCACAATTTTGTTGCAGGGTCTGGCCTTATGTCTTCCTAATCTTTTGCACTTGTGTGTGTGTGTGTGTGTGTGTGTGTATGTGTTTTAGTTGCTTAGTTGTGTCTTTATGTCTAATTCAGTCACATTCTTACTCTTTGCAATCCCATAGACTATAACCCACCAGGCCCCTCTGTCCGTGGGATTCCCCAGGCAAGAACACTGGAGTGGGTTGCCATTTCTTTATCCAAAAGGAACTATAGAAAGAAACAAAGTGAAATCGCTCAGTCGTGTCCAACTCTTTGAGATCCCATGGACTGTAACCTACCAGGCTCCCTCATCCATGGAATTTCCCAACAAGAATATTGGAGTGGATTGCCATTTCCTTCACTAGGGGATCTTCCTGAGCCAAGGATTGAACCCGAGTCTCCTGAATTGGCAGGTGTATTCTTTATCATTGAGACATCTGGGAAGCCCACTTCTAACTATATAACCTAGGACTATTATTTAAAGTTCCCATTTCTCAGTCTCCTTAGTTTTAAACTGATATAACAATAATATCTTTCTTCTAAGACATTTTTGTGTGATATTTTCCTTTTTTATTTCAAGGTACAAATTACATAAAATTTATATTGTTTTCAGGTATAAAACATAATAATTTGATATTTGTGTGCATTGCAATATGTTCAACACAGAAAGTCTAGTTAACATTTGTCACCATGCATAGTTACAAAACTTCTTTTTTTTTTTTCTTGTGATGAGAAACATTAAGAGTATTTTCCAGGAGAAATAGAGACTCAGATGTTCAAGAGATTTTATGACCACGATTCTGGCATCTCCTCATATCTAGAAAAGCACTAAAAACATTAATGTTGACATATGCTCTTCATGACTAGCAGTAACCTTCACAAGACCAGCAGAAAACTTCTGCAAGAATGTGTACCTGACTGAATGTACTCCTGCTTCACCAAAATCACATGTATTTTGTGATTCACCTTTTCCCCTACCTCTATGGAGCAGTTTGAAATAGTTTCTCAGACCTCTCTAAGATGCTGTCTCCCAGGCTACAGTTCTCATTTTGCCCCAAATAAAACAACTCACAACTGTCACATTGTGATTTTCCCCCTTTCTGTTGACGTGGGAATTGTAGAGAGAATAGTCAGAAAGTCTCTTTAGTAGGCCAGCTCAAAGTTGATCATCCCTTAATTCACAGAAGTATTGGAGAGTTGGAGGGAAGGGAGAGATTGAAAATTTTTTAGGAGATGAAATCAGGAGGGCCCAATAAGGAACCTGGATCAAGAAATAGAGGAGAGGTCAAAAATACTGGCTGAGATCCAGGTGAACAGAAGTGTAGTGCCATGAGGGGCGGCTGGAGAAGTAGAGCAAGGGTGGAAAAGGGGGAGAAATTGAATTTTGAATGCATTATTTTTAAAGTGCTTCCAAGCCATTTATTCATCTATCATTCTCCCTCCCTCTCTCTCTTCTATCTGTCTATTTCTGTCTTTATATCTAATTCAGTCACATTCTTACTTGGATATGTAGATCCGCAAGTGATCAGATAGACATGCTAATTAGGGCCAGAGTAGATCATCTTTTTCAAGCAGAAAGCTCAACAAAAAGGAACCAGGTAAACAAATGTTGCCTGTTTACTGCCAAGTTTGGTGAGTTGCTCATGATTCATTTTGATATTTGGCAAAACTAATACAATTATGTAAAGTTTAAAAATAAAAGAAAATTAAAAAAAAACAAAAAAAAACAAAAACAAAAAAAATTTCATGTTAAAACTTTTAGTGAGAAAAGCAAATGGCAAAGGAGTTTATGAATTCATATGGCATTTTAGTAAAAACAAACAATTATACAACTCAATATGTATTGAGTATTAGAAAACTTTCAATAGTGTTACTTCTTCCACATTGACCATATACTTAATATGACTAAAAATCAGTGTAACTCTTAGACTCAATAATAATAATAATAATGTCTGAAATAAATACATTATATATAATTATTATTAGTGTGGTGGTTATTACAGCTAATAGAACCAACATTTTAAGCACTTTTAATTATCGACTCATTTCTCACAGCAACTTGATAAAATACACTGTTACTGATCCCATTTTGCACATGAGGAAACTGTGGCACATGGGGATCTGATAAATCTCCTCACATTGCTAGTATGTGGCAAAGCTCATATTTAAGCTCAATTGTCTGGCTGCATAACCTGCCTTCTCTATTCTAACATAGTATGACATTAGTGGGTGCATATTCACAGAAATAAGTGGTGCATAATGGTCTGATACATCTTTATTTTTCTTGTATTCAGTATTACCTTATTTATGTATTTATAATACATGTATCAATATGTGAACATGAATAAGATTTATGGAAGTAATTAAAGAAATTGTTTAAAGAAACTGTTATTTTTAAAATGTTATACTGGTAATATTAAATACTTCTTTAGTGATTCATTTGTCTGTTGCAATTACCTGAATATAACATAGTATGCTATAACCCATTAATACATAGAGATATTAGTACACATCTCTGTCTTTCTCTCTCTGTCTCTCACACACACACCACACACACACACACACAAATGTATGTGCATGCACACGTAAACACAAAGATGTGCAAAACTCATTTTTCCAGTATATGCTATTAGCACATTCTTTAATGACATATTTGGAATTATATTTTATGAAGGTAGATTAAAATGTTCTGACCAACCAACTGTAAATTATATTTATCTTTTTAATTAGTTACAGAGATTATAGCTTTCATTGTCAGGCTCTGGCTATATATTAGTTAAGATATTTGAAGGGAGAAAACCAAAGGGACAGAGAAGTCAAGAATAAGTGCTTAGGGACTTCCCTGGTGATCCAGTAGCTAAGACTCTGCTCCAATGAAAGGAGCCTGGGTTCAATCCCTGGTCAAGGAACTAGATTCCACACGCTGCATCCATGAGTTCACATGGCACTCAAGTCCCTGCATGTTTCAACAAACACTGCTGATCCCATGTGCTGCAACTAAGACCTGGTGTGGCCAAATAAATTTAAAAATATTAAAAATAGAATAAGTTGCTTAAGCAAATACATAAAAGTATGGTATATTTATTGTACTTATGCAAAATTTCCTGCATATATGGCAATATAATTTTGCTAATGGATCATTTTTCTCTCCTTTATTTCCTGAATCATAGTGTATTGGCTGACAGACTGCATGCTACACTGGGTGTGTTATTCTAACCATAGTGACAAGCACAAAGTTTATAACCGAACTGGCTTCAGGGCTAATGATTTGAAATTGACAATGCTGGTCACCTAAATATCTGTCTTCCATCAGGATTTAAGCAACTTATGTTCTCTGGAGATGGAAAAAAAAAAATGAGATCTCTTCTTTTGTACCATAAAGTACATTTTTACAGCTTCTGATTCACCTCTTTGTATTCTTAACTCTGGGTGGTACAGGAGCTCCTGAGAAAGATACACTGTATTGTACCAGAGTAAGCCTTAGGATAAGCCGGTAAAGAATAAAACTGAAGTCTGTGGAATGGATTTCTCTCTATATTTTATGTTTGATGGATGCAATTTTATTCTGGGTCTTTATTTTGGTACTCTTGTCAATTTTCTAAAACTATTTGTGTTTCTGACATATCAGATATTTTTTTCTTTACCTTATCTTTTAAATGCGTCTTTTCTTCTCTACATTGTGCTTCAAAAAATAAACTGTTGTTATGTGTACCCATTCGAAAACTTAAAAATAATGAGCTTATTTAAAAATCACAATGGACTATGTTCCTCATCAATGTCCTTCAGCCTAATACCCCAGAGAGGCTAGAGTAGTCTTTTTGACATTGTATTCTCTTTCTGAATTGCATTTTTCAAATTCACAGTGATGTAGAGTATCACTGTGGACTTCTGTCACACCAGAAGAAGGATGGTTTGTCTTTTTCAAAATGATTTGATCAATTAAAAAAATTTGAACTACTGGTGCAGCAGGAAATGAAAATGATGGTCGAAGCAGAGATTTCTCAAGGACCTAAAAAGTTCAGGCAATTTGGAAGTCATAAATCCACCTATTAAAGAAACACCATATGAAACATTCTGTGATATGAAAACAAGAGAAAACTCTAGTGATTACTTTTTTCTGGCAGAGAGTTTTATATCTGTAGGCGTAAGTGATATTTACTTGTTCTTTGAACTTAGAGGAAATTTCTGTAACGGTACACAGGCTTTGCCAAGCTATAGCTGTTTTCCTTTTCCTTCAAAGGTTATTCATAATTGCCAAGCATGAAGAAATAAATCTCATCACAAACAGAACTGGTATGTCAGTGTCATTTGCAATGGGAACTGTTCTGCAATAGGTAAAGCCCACAGAAAAGGGGGCTCAGTGCTTGATATTTTATGTTACCAGTACTAAACCTCTAGAGATCATCTAAAAGCAGAAAGGATATATTTACATGCTTATTTCCAGACAAACATTGGGGTATTATTGATCCCAAATTTCTACTATGTGTTCAGCATTATGACCACAAAAACAGTATTTATTTTTTTTAATGCACTGTCAATTCTTCTGAAAGTATTAACAAAATCCATTCGTGCAAAAATTATTTGGTGGGGGAAAAGGGGTTCCTACTAGTTTAACAATAGGCATTAGCTTCTATCCTCCCACTAAACAGATATCCATTTAAGATTTTTAGAGTACATGCAATGTGTCAGTGACTATGAGGCCAACTGCAAATATCAGTCTTAAGGTGAAAATGCTTGCTGTATAGGAAATGACCACCTAATGAGAGCAGCACTAAAATACAGATCAGTACATGTGAACTTTGCTATTTCTCTAGAATTGTAAATACATCCATGTAAACTTGGGGATCTTCATTGAGAACAGCAATTGTTTGTTTGGAACATTGATAACTGACATTTCCTTTACCATAGACAAATTTACTTATTACTTTGAAATCAATTTTACATCAATTAAAGGGATTAACTGAAACAACTCACAAAGATATTGGTCTCATAATTTTGTTTAACATATGTGGAGAGGGCTGATACATATCAGATTTATCTGGGTAGGATAAAGGAGGAGAGAAGAGTGATTGTCCATGTGATATGAAAGTGTGTTTAAAAGACATGCTGTGTCTATAGTACATTCTTATGTATCTGTTTTACTGATGTGACAGCTTCTGTCTCTTCACATCTGTCACAACATCATGTCATTAAACTTTCAGGAATGGTCAAGAGATCACAGAGTGGAAGTTAAAAGAAAACTTTCCTTCTATACCAATATGGCATGGGGATGCTCAGGAAGGCTGGTGGAGGCATCTACCTGCTCCAGGATGTATTGAATGGGAGTGTGGAGCTGTTGCCATGTGAGGAAGAAAGAAATATCAAGTCAAAAATAACTTATATTCCCCTCTTGTATTGGCATATTGGTCTGTGAGGTGGATGAAACTGGAGCCTATTATATAGAGTGAAGTAAGCCAGAAAGAAAAACACCAATACAGTATACTAACGCATATATATGGAATTTAGAAAGATACTAACAATAACCCTGTGTACGAGACAGCAAAAGAGACACTGATGTATAGAACAGTCTTATGGACTCTGTTGCAGAGGGAGAGGGTGGGAAGATTTGGGAGAATGGCATTGAAACATGTATAATATCATGTATGAAACGAGTTGCCAGTCCAGGCACGATGCACGATACTGGATGCTTGGGGCTAGTGCACTGGGACGACCCAGAGGGATGGTATGGGGAGGGAGGAGGGAGGAGGGTTCAGGATGGGGAACACATGTATACCTGTAGCGGATTCATTTTGATATTTGGCAAAACTAATACAATTTGTAAAGTTTAAAAATAAAATAAAATTTAAAAAAATAATAACTTATATTCCCCTCTTGTGTTGGCGTATTGGTCTGGTCATGTCACTGCAGCAAATTACTACAGATCAGGCAGCCTAAACAACAAATGATTATGTCTCACATTTCTGGAGGCTGGGAAGTCCAAGATCAAGGCCCTGGTGGTTTCAGTGTCTGATGAGGACTCTCTTCTTGGTTCATAAATGATCATCTTCTCACTGTTCTCATGGGACTGATGGTTGAGGGATTTCTCTGTGGTTTCTTTTGGGGCATTGATCCCATTCATGGGGATGCCACCCTCATGACCTAATCAACCTTAAACATCCTACCTCCTAGTATGATCACATGAAGGGTTAGGATTTTAACATGTGAATTTGTGTTGGGAAGATGAAAAAATATTCACTCCACAACAGATGATGAGAATTGGGTGGTGACAAGGTGAAGAAGCTAGCCTAAGCAAGCATCACACAGAGGATATGACTTAGAGAAACATCAAGCCAGCAGGGCACTAATTGCAGAAATCACCCCAATATGGGAGTAGAATGCCATAGAAGCAGAAGTAGAAGCTCCAAAACTCAGCCACCTGATGTGAAGAGCCAACTCATTGGAAAAGATCCTGGGAAAGATTGAAGGCAACAGGAGAAGAGGCCAGAGGACGATGAGATGGTTGGATGGCATCACTGACTCAATGGACACGAATTTGAGCAAACTCTGGGAAACAGTGGAGGACAGGGAAGCCTGGCATGCTGCAGTCCATGGGGTCACAAAGAATTGGACATGAATTGGCAACTGAATACTACAAGAAGAGGAAAATCTGAAAGACTAATTAGACCAAAAGATTGGGTTAAACATGAATAAAATGACAAGGTCTACATAGTACTATGTTAGACATTGCTCTAAGGCCTTTACACATAATTTGCAGTTTTAAATGTCATAAAACTATAGGTGATTAGAGTCATTATTTACTTTTTAATCACCTATTTTAAAAGTGCAGCACAAGGAAGTAACATAACTGGCCCCAGTGGTGCTAAGCTCCAATCCCAAGCAGTGTATCTTCAGAGCTCAAGCGTCAAACCACTGCGGTGCCTCTCCTAAGTGGCTGGGCAAGAAAATGGTGTGCTTTCAAGTAGCTTTTGAGCAGCAGGCATAAATTTAAATATGGTTAAATGGTGAAATAAATTTGAGAAATGCTGTTTTGAACAAGGTGAAATTAATTTCTTAACTTCAGATACAGAATTATCAAAATGCATGTTAATTGTGACTCTGTGAACAGCATTTGGTATATGGTTCAGATGTATTTACAGTAAATTATCTTGGGAATTAGATTTCTACTGAAAACAGTTGGAGACCTAAAGCTAAGATCTTTATTTAATTCCTACAACAAATTTTGACGTGACTAGGGTGATAGGATTAAGCTCCTCCATCCATAGTTGATAATTTTTTCTCTCATAGCTAAAAGAACAATTGTGTGAGGTGTGTAATTAAGCACAAAAACAGAATCCATGGTCATAAAATAATTCCAAAGGAGCATAAAAATTAGAATCTTGAGAGAATTATATCCGTGACTTTATCACTTTGACTTTATCACTTTCTAAAAATCAAAACATTATTTATCCTCAGTTCATTTTAATTAATGATATTTTATTGCTTAGCAATTATTTGAGAATATGATAATTTTATATTAGAAAGTTTAAAGGAAAAAGGTATCATCTATTTCTCCAAAACCCTGGAGATATTTTTGATGTATTTCAACTCCATGCCCATTCCAATGTACTTCTGCAGTTTCAATATACCTTGGATAAAAAACAGATAATATTATATACATATTTCATAATATCATTAAAACACTTCAACATGTATAATATGTGTCTAGGCTAAAATTTTACTAAAATTCATATTAATAATTTTAATAAGATTAATTTGCTTATTATTAAGCAAATTGTTAATGGCCAATTAATATGCCCACCAACATTTCAATGAATACTGTTTTTCCATAAGTATTTACCTATGTTTCAGATTACTTCATTATGATATATTGCCAAAAGAAGAAATTAATTGTCCAATGATCTATTCAATGAACATTATTAAATAATTAGTTCATGCCAGGTGTTGTTCTAGGCACATTTGGTGACGAAAACATCACACACACACACACACACACACACACACATCTCTGTTCTCATGAATTTTAAAGGGAGAAATAAGACACGACAAAGTAACATGTATAAATATATGTCTGATATGAGAACACACACTGATATGGGTAACTGTTTTTATGAATGACCTACATGACTTAAGGGAACTATCCACAGGTAAAGGAAATTTAGTAAAGCAACTCCTTAAAAAAAGGCAGAAATAATACATTTTACTCCCCTATGAGGCTGACTTACTCTGGTACCAAAATAAGAAAAATATAACAAAAGAAAATAAACCTGCAGAACTATTTGGCATATCAACGTGAAAAATATTTAACAACATATCAGCCAATAATCCAAAAGCATATGTGAAATAAATCATCAAGACTGATCAGAGATTCGGCCAAGAGTTCAAAGTCACGGACGCAAAAATAAACCAAGTCAAACATTTTGAAGAGAAAAGTATAAACTCTCTTTTTCCAAAGATAAATGAGCCTGTGTACACAAAATCTTTGCAAATTTACCCCCCAAAAATCTGTTAGAATAAATGAAGATTTTTAAAAGTTGTAGAATGCAAGATCAATAAACAAGCCAAAATGTATTTCTATAAACCAAAAGACAATAGGAAAATGGAAAAATACTATTTCAAATAACATACAAATACTTTGAGCTAGCCTTCAACATTGAAGTTTTTAAAACCTGAATTTTAACATAAAATTAAGTTTCTTTTCCATATGTTCAGTAATTCTGATTTTCTATTTCTCGTGTGTCAGTTTTTAGACTTTATCAGCTTCAACTAAATTGTTAAATGTATTGGTGTACATTTGTTAATGATATCTTATTTTACTTCTAATACACTTAAACTCTGCTCTGGTATCTATTTTTTTTCCAATATGAAAAATCAATCTAGCTAGAAATTTTGTTTTGTTTTTTAATATCATTACTTTTTTTTTCAAAAGATAATTATGATTTCATTGATTTGGGCAGGAGACTACCTCTATAACATCCTTCACCTGCTTATTTTGTTTGCGTAATGGCAACAACTTGTATCTCCCAGCTTTCTGTGATACTAGTTTTGTGCTCCTTTAATTAAATCATAAATAAAGTATGCACATATTGGCGTGCGTCACTTACGGGCCTGGACGTACATCCTGCTCATTTACGATCTCCCTTCTCCTGTGCACACACCTCGGGAGCCACGTGGTATTGCACGTCGTTGCCTGATATACTAAGAAGGGGCTTCCCGGTGGTGCAGCGGTAAAGAACCTGCCTGCCAATGCAGAAGGTAAGGGTTCAATTCCTGGGTTTGGGAAGATCCCCTGGAGTGGGAAATGGCAACCGGTTTCAGTATTCTTGCCTGGAAAATTCCATGGACTGAGGAGCCTGGAGGGCTACAGTTTATGGGGTCACAAAGAGTTAGACATGACTAAGCGACTGAGCACAATATGATAGGAAACTGGATTACTGATATATTTCAGCAAAGGGGGTTTCTGGAGAACCAGTCAGTGTCAATTAGACTTTGACCTAATGAATAATAAAACTTTACTATCTCAAGTTCCTGATACTTTAGGCTTGCTTGCTCTAGAACTAGTAGTCATTTACCATGATCAATAGAGTATCAATACAAATGAATACATAATTATCTGCAAACCTGTATAACAGAAGATAACAATGGTTATCAATCTAAAGGCACAGTGTGATTTGGTGTGACGGGTGAGCTAAATCATTGTTATCAAAGCTTTTTATCCCTGAATGTCTTCAACATTAATTTATTAAATTTTTCTTATCTTAAAATTAAATTTAGGATAATTGTGAGATGAACAACTTTGTGTCTAGAAAAACTAAAGGTACTAAAACAAACAAAATTGAGACGATGTTGGGAAGAATAAGTAAGGAACAATAATCTAAGATTTTCAAAGGTCACATGATGGATGAAAAATATTTTCTAAATTCGTTAAATCAAGGAAGACAGGTTTTATTCATTCAACTGATAATATATGACCAATGATTTTGTACATTTTACTATTCTAAGAAAAACGAACAAAAAAGCATTATCCATTGTGCCGTTAAATTCTCATGACAGAGACAAACATTAAACGAAGTATGAACTGCTGAAGCAGGGGATTGATCATCTCTAAGAAGAGACACAAGTGAGACACAAGAGACATGAGACACTGTGGCTTTCTTATCAGGAGTAAAAAATGCACACACAGGTTAAAAAAAAAAAAAGACTGTTCTATATATCAGTGTTTCTCTTGCTGTCTCGTATACAGGGTTAATGTTACCATCTTTCTAAATTCCATATATATGCATAGAACAGTCTTTTGGACTCTGTGGGAGAGGGAAAGGGTGGGATGATTTGGGAGAATGGCATTGAAACATGTATAATATCATATATGAAACGAGTCACCAGTCCAGGTTTGATGCATGATACTGGATGCTTGGGGCTGGTGCACTGGGACGACCCAGAGGGACGGTATGGGGAGAAAGGAGGGAGGAGGGTTCAGGATGGGGAACACGTGTATACCTGTGGCGGATTCATGTTGATGTATGGCAAAATCAATACAATATTGTAAAGTTAAAAAATAAAGCATAGTTCATATAAATGAATGGCTGAATAAAATGAAGCATTAAAGACTTAAAACTAAACATTTGATAAAAATGACAATCAGAACACATCCTATGATAATTTCCAGCATACAAAATCTTCCACCTGCCCTAGAAATTCACAGGGATATATCACTATTGACTCCAGCCTGCAGCAGCACATCTTCAACTATTAGAAACTTCACATGATTTTCTGACTTCAATATTTTCTTTTTTTTTCTTTTCTTTTCTTTTCTTTTTTTACTTTACAATATTGTATTGGTTTTGCAATACATCAACATGCATCCACCATGGGTGGACATGTGTTCCCCAGCCTGAACCCCCCTCCCATCTCCCTCCCTATGCCATCCCTCTGGGTCATCCCATTCTTCAATATTTTCAAGGGTGACGGTTGGAACAAACTACCACTAGGGCTTTTTCTGGTTTGTTTCATTGTTTTTTTTTTTTTTTCCCCCATTAAATACCTAATGGTGCCCGATGAACCTCAATTTTTTTTTTCTCATTTATGTAGCTAAAAATATCCAACAAGTAAGAAATGTCATGAGTAAACTCCATCTTGTCAAATTGTTCTGATAGTATTTTCTCTTTTTTCTGAACAAAATATATTCAAAAACAAAGTGTTTCATTTAGAGTTTTGTCAAGTGCTTAAAGTACTTGGTTCCTCTTCACTGCTCCCAAATCTTGAGAAGTTAGCAATCTGATGAATTTTAAATTAACTACATTTTTCTCTCTTTGAGGTTACTTATCTCAGAAAACAAAGCTGAGGCCAATTCATGCTGATAAGAAGTCATGTCATGTTACCTTGGAATACTCTTTCCTCCTTATCAACAGAGCAAAGCTAGGCTGTATGAAAGACTCAGAAGTGTCTCAATCCTTCCACAGTGTAAACCTTTCTTCACTATTGTCAGACTTTTGTTCGGCAAAGACAGTTTACTGACATCTGACATTTTCATAAACTGCCAAATCTTTCATGATAGGCAAAATTATTACTGATTTATAGTAAATAATGGGGTTTGACACAAACAAGCTATGAGGTTTCACTGATATTTCAACAAAAAATCATTTCTAATGTTTGATTTTACCAATGCTATCAATTCTACATGTCTGTAAACCTGTGTGCTTGTAAGACAAATAAAAACACGTAACAGAAGCAAAAACAACCATGCAATATACTCAAAGAAAGAACTTTATATTGACATACAATTAGGGATTTTCTAATAAAACTTTCTGATGAAAATAATTTATGTCTACTGTATTTCTAACATGGAAATAGAGAAGGCATCTGTTCACTCTTTTGTGTTTCCTACATTCATCAACAAAAACAATTTTCCACATTTTCACATTTTCTGTCCATCATATTTAGAGTTAAAAAATAAAGTATATATATATATATTTTTTCTTATTTTACAGCTTAGGCTAGTCCTTATGAAAAACAGATAGATGTTCATAATCATAAGCATGGTATTATTTTTGCTCAATTGCTAAGTCACGTGCAACTTTTTGTGACCCCATGGACTATAGCAGGCCAAGCTCTCCTGCCCTTCACTGTCTCTCACTGTTTGTTTAAATTGATGTCCCTTGGGTTGGTGATGCCATCTAACCATCTCATCCTCTGCTGTCCTCTTTTCATTCTGCTTTCAATCTTTCCCAGCTTCAGGGTTTTTTCCAATGAGTCAGTTCTTCACATCAGGTGGCCAATGTGTTGGAGCTTCAGCTTCAGAACCAGTCCTTCCAATGAATATTCAAGGTTGATTTCTTTTAGGATTGACTGGTTTGAGCTCCTTGCAGTTCAAGAACTCTCACGAGTTCTCCAACACTACAGTTCGAAAGCATGGATTCTTCTGTTCTTAGCTTTATTTATGGTCCAACTCTCTCATTTGTACATGACTAGGGGAAAAACCATGGTAAAGTGTTTGCCTGCAATGTGGGAGGCCTGGGTTCAATCCCTGGGTTTGGAAGATCCCCTGTAGAAGGAAATGGCAACCCACTCCAGTACTCTTGCCTGGAAAATTCCATGGACTGAGGATCCTGGTGGGCTACAGTTCAGGGGGTCACAAAGAGTCGGAAACGACTGAGCAACTTCCCTTCACTTCACTTCACAGGGGAAAAACCATAGCTTTGACTATACAGATCTTTTTTGGTAAAGTGATAGGCTTTCTTTTTTCTTAATCAATGGAACCCATTCTAGTGATAATATGGATCTATTTGGTTCCTTCCTCCCACTTTTGCTCCTTATCCACGTTCATCAGGAGTTGGAACTACCACATAGAAAATACATTTCCAAGTAGGCCCTTACTTATTTCTTGATTTCTCATATACTAAAACATAAATTACCCACGCATATACATGCATGCACACAGGCACATGTACACACACACACATACACATTGTCCCTGTGAGTACAAGGAAAGTGAGAAGGCTACAAATATATGTGCCACAAACTATAGGAATGTTGTGGCTTTCTGTCACCATGTGCTAAGATCTAGACAGGACGGGACAGGGAGGTGGGAAAGGATAACCTATTGGAGAAGTCTCTTAGTCTAGAGGACTAAGAAGCATCCTTCAACAGAGGTAACCAGGAATTTGTGAGAAAATGGAGTGATCTCTCTCATCACTTAAAGTGATCATAGCTTCTGTTCTTTTTCAAAGTGGCTAAAATTCATTAGGAAAAAGAGGCAGACCTTTGACTTCCATTACTTCCATCATTTTTAATATAAATTTAGTAATCATGTGTTTTTGAAAGTGTTATTTAGCTTTCATAGATTAGGTTTTATTCATAGATCAGATTTTATCTTATTAATATTTGATAAATTATCAATTGATATTATGAAATGAGGGGAAAGTACTTCACAAAGGTTTCTATGAAAAAAAATCCTTGTAGAAACTCCCAGTATCATAAGGATATAAGTGAACAAGATATACCATGGACAAGATATTAGATCCCTGTTGAAATTATCTCCTGTTGGTTTTCTGGATGTTATCATCAAGGCAACTATATTTGGATTCAATTTTTATAATTTTATAGAAACTAAGTTCTACAGAATTAAATTGTGCATAGCTTACCATTAAAGTCACAAAAAAGAATAAAAGCATGAGGAAATTATGAACTTTTCTGCTTCAGCACACATTATAATCAAACGATATTTTTGAAGATGCACCTACTTATTGTTCTATGTAGAGTGCCAAAAATCTTATCAGTTTAATTAACTATATTTTATAGATTAATAAGAGTCCTGATCATAAATGCACTGGTAGACTCATAAGAGCAAAGAGAGATAAATGCAGAGTATCTTGACAATTGTTCATTACCACTCTTCTTATAGAGGTTTTAAATATCTGAATGGCAGGGAGAATGTTAAGTGTTTTATCTCTCTGTCCTGATCACCTGCATAGTTCTTTGCTTTTGTGGATTAAAACTGAACTTCCCATGTTCATAAAATTCTATTGGCTAATAGAATTTTGGCTAATAAAATATAGATAGCCTAATATTGGCTAATAAAACAATAGATAGCATTTTTTTTCCTTCAGATTCTGGAGTCAGAAGACAGATATTAATAAATGTGGGGTGTGGCTAACCTTAATTAAATAATATTAAATATAAACATACTATTATTAAGGATCAAAGGTATAAATTTTGGAAAATAGCTCTGAAACAGGCAAATGTTAAACATGTGGAGGTAAATAATGAATTTGAAATAAATAGTATTTTCAGCACAGTTCAGTTACTCAGCCATGTCCAAGCTCTGTAAACCCAAGCTCTGCAGCACAGCAGGCTTCCCTGTCCATCACCAAATCCTGGAGCCTACAAAAACTCATGTCTATCAAGGTGATGATACCATCAAACTATCTCATCCTCTGTCATCCCCTTCTCTTCCTGCCTTCAATCTTTTCCAGCATCAGAGTCTTTTCAAATGAGTCAGTTCTTCACATCAGGTGGCCAAAGTATTGGAGAATCAACTTCAGCATCACTCCTTCTAATAAATATTCAGGACTGATTTCCTTTAGGATGGACTGGTTGGATCTTCTTGCAGTCCAAGGGACTCTCAAGAGTCTTCATGAACACCACAGTTCAAAAGCATCAATTCTTCAGCACTCAGCTTTCTTTATAGTCCAACTTTCACATCCATACTTGACTACTGGATAAACCATAGCCTTGACTAGACGGACCTTTGTTGGCAAAGTAATGTCTCTGCTTTTTAATATGCTGTCTAGGTTGGTCATAGCATCTATTTTAATTTCATGGCTGCAGTCACCATCTGCAGTGATTTTGGACCCAAAATATAAAGTCTGTCACTGTTTCCATTACTTCCCCATCTATTTGCCATGAAGTGATGGGACTGGATGCCATGATATTAGTTTTCTGAATGTTGAGTTTTAAACCAGCTTTCTCACTCTCGTCTTTCACTTTCATCAAGAGGCTCTTTAGTTCTTCTTCGCTTTCTGTCATAAGGGTGGTGTCATCTGCATATCTGAGGTTATTGATATTTCTCCCAGCAATCTTGATTCCAGCTTGTGCTTCATCCAACCTGGCATTTCTCATGATGTACTCTGCATATAAGTTAAATAAGCAGGGTGACAATATACAACCTTGATGTACTCCTTTTCCTATTTGGAACCAGTCTGTAGTTCCAGTTCTAACTGTTGCTTCTTGATCTGCATAAAGATTTCTCAGGAGGCATGTCAGGTGGCCTGGTATTGCCATCTCCTGAAGAATTTTCCACAGTTTATAAGATCCACACAGTCAAAGGTTTTAGTGTAGTCAATAAAGCAGAACTAGATGCTCTTCTGGAACTCTCTTGCTTTTTTTTTTTTAATTTAAATTTATTTTAATTAGAGGCTAATTACTTTACAATATTGTATTGGTTTTGCCATACATCAATATGAATCTGCCATGGGTGTACACGTGTTCCCAATCTTAAACCCCCCTCCCACCTCCCTCCCCATACCATCCCTCTGGGTCATCCCAGTGCACCAGCCCCAAGCTTCCTGTATCCTGTATCGAACCTGGACTGGCGATTGGTTTTTTATATGATATTATACGTGTTTCAATGCAATCTCCCAAATCATCCTCCCCTCCCTCTCCCACAGAGTCTAAAAGACTGTTCTATACATCTGTGTCTCTTGCCTTTTTGATGATCCAACAGATCATCAATTTGATCTCTGGTTCCTCTGCCTTTTCTAAATCCAGCTTGAACATCTGGAAGTTAACAGTTCACATACTGTTTTAGCCTGGCTTGGAGAATTTTAGCTTTACTTTGCTAGTGTGTGAGATGAATGCAATTGTGTAGTAGTTTGAACATTTTTTGGCATTGTCTTTCTTTGGGATTGAAATGACAACTGACCTTTTCTTGTCCTGTTGCCACTGATGAGTTTTCCAAATTTGCTGGCATATTGAGTGCAGCACTTTCATAGCATCATCTTTTTAGGATTTGAAATAGCTCAATCGGAATTCCATCACTTCCACTGGCTTTGTTCGTAGTGATGCTTTCTAAGGCCCACTTGACTTCACATTCCAGGATGTCTGGCTTTAGGTGAATGATCACACCATCATGGTTATCTGGGTCATGAAGACCTTTTTTGTATTATTCTTCTGTGTATTCTTGCCACCTCTTCTTAGTATTTTCTGCTTCTTTTATGTCCATACTGTTTCTGTCTTTTATTGTGCCCATGTTTGCATGAAATGTTCCCTTGGTATCTCTAATTTTCTTGAAGAGATCTCTTGTCTTTCCCATTCTATTGTTTTCCTCTATTTTTTTGTACTGACTCCTAAGGAAGGCTTTCTTATCTCTCCTTGTTATTCTTTGGAACTCTGCATTCAGATGGGTATATCTTTCCTTTTCTCTTTTGCCTTTGCTTCTCCTCTTTTCTTAGCTATTTGTAAGGCCACCTCAGACAACCATTTTCCCTTTTTGCATTTCTTTTTTGGGGGATGGTTTTCATCACCGCCTCCTGTACAATGTGACGAATCTCCATCCATAGTTCTTCAGGCATTCTATCAGGTCTAATCTCTTGAATCTATTTGCCACTTCCACTGTATTGTCAAAAGGGATTTGATTTAGGTGATTCTTGAATCAAATCAGATCAGATCAGATAAGTCGCTCAGTCGTGTCTGACTCTTTTCAACCCCATGAATCGCAGCACGCCAGGCCTCCCTGTCCATCACCAACTCCCGGTGTTCACTGAGACTCACGTCCATCGAGTCCGTGATGCCATCCAGCCATCTCATACTCTGTCGTCCCCTTCTCCTCCTGCCCCCAATACCTCCCAGCATCAGAGTCTTTTCCAATGAGTCAACTCTTGGCATGAGGTGGCCAAAGTACTGGAGTTTCAGCTTTAGCTAGTCTAGTGGTTTTCCCTACTTTCTTCAATTTAAGTCTGAATCTAGTAATAAGGAGTTCATGATCTGAGCCACAGTCAGCTTCCAGTCTTGTTTTTGCTGCCCATATAGAGTTTCTCCATCTTTGGCTACAAAGAATGTAATAAATCTGATTTCAGTGTTGACAATCTGGTGATGTCCATATGTAGAGTCGCCTCTTGTGTTGTTAGAAGACGTTGTTTGTTATGACCAGTGTGTTCTCTTGGCAAAACTCTGTTGCCTTTGACCTGCTTCATTTTGTATTCCAAGGCCAAATTTGCCTGTTACTCCAGGTATCTCTTGACTTTTGACTTTTGCATTCCAGTCGCCTATAATGAAAAGGACATCTTTTTTTGATGTTAGTATTTTAATAATGCAAAAAATAACTAGAACTATCATTTCCTCAGTAATCACTGTATCTCATTATTTAAACCTCTGACAAAGGTATTATGAATGATCACTAAAATTATTTCAATAATCTATAAGAAAATACTTCTTCATATGTACCAAAGCTGTTACCATAATTATTGGTATTATTACATCATAACAAGCTTGCTCTAATTTTCCTGAACTTCTGTTTTTTTCTTACTTTAATCTTTTTTAATCCTCAGAAATTCTGAAAATTTTAATTATGAACAAAAAAATATGTACAGCAAATTCATTGGTAGCAGCTAGAATATGAGGTTGTGGTTACAGGCCTAGGATAAGGTTGAGGAACACAGAAAAAAAAAATCCATGTTTATAATAGAAAAGGACATATAAAAATGTCTGAAAAGGGAAAAGGGCAAAAAACCTATTAAACTAGGCTGAAAATGAAGTATTAAATTGAATGCAATTGAGTAACAAACCACTGTGTCTTAAAAGCAAATTAAGAAATTCTCTTAGGGTGGAAATAGTCTTTTCCTGAAAAATAACCTGACAAACCAAAACGGTGGGATGTTGAAAGTGTATTTTTTTTTTAAGTCAAGACAGCCAAGAAAGGGCTATAAAAACTAGAAAAATCATGGGGCCATGAAGTTGAGGCCACCAAGGCAATGAAACTATAAGCCTCAAGGAAACTGTCAAATTTTGATGGTATTAAACATTATATAGAACACAAAAATGTCAACATAGCTATATATTAAGCAACAGACATGTCTGAACTGACATCTGATTCACATTAATAAGTGCAACCTACAAAATATACTGTCATCACCAAATGCTCCTCTGATGCTGGCTTTCAAATGTTTGACACTTCATATTTTTTTTTTTTTATTAATGCTGCATGTAGCTGAAAGGAAAATAAAGACTTGGTAAGAAAGAATGAAACAATATTTGGAATACTAATGAAGGAATATCATTCATTTTGATTTATGGTTAAAAGAAACTTATTTTAAATGTACAAAATGTGATATTAATAAATTTTGGTTGAAACTTTCTTAATTATTTTTATTTCTGCATTATTACAGGTGTCATGGACCTATCAGTAAATAATTTCTATAGAGAAAAATTGTTAATAAATTAGTTTTATATGTTAAAGGAAATAAAAAATATTTCCTATTATTTTTTTCATTAATAATGTACAGTGAATAAACAACATACACAAAAATTGTATATGTAAACTGTACAAAATCAGTTCAATTTTTATAGACATGAACATTTTATTGTATAATTGTTATATAAATATAGCAGAACATTTTAATGTTATTTTCAAAGAGAATAATAAATTTTATTTTAAATAATTTCAAGATATTCAACATTAGGAAGGTTTATAATTAAAACTATCATCAGATCAGATCAGATCAGATCAGTCGCTCAGTCGTGTCCGACTTTTGCGACCCCATGAATCGCAGCACGCCAGACCTTCCTGTCCATCACCAACTCCCGGAGTTCACTCAGACTCATGTCCATTGAGTCAGTAATGCCATCCAGCCATCTAATCCTCTGTCGTCCCCTTGTCCTCCTGCCCCCAATCCCTCCCAGCATCAGAGTCTTTTCCAATGAGTCAACTCTTCACATGAGGTGGCCAAAGTACTGGAGTTTCAGCTTTAGCATCATTCCTTCCAAAGAAATCCCAGGGCTCATCTCCTTCAGAATGGACTGGTTGGATCTCCTTGCAGTCCAAGGGACTCTCAAGAGTCTTCTCCAACATCACAGTGTTGGAGAAGCATCAATTTTTCAAAAGCATCAATTTTTCAGCGCTCAGCCTTCTTCACAGTCCAACTCTCACATCCATACATGACCACAGGAAAAACCATAGCCTTCACTAGACGAACCTTTGTTGGCAAAGTAATGTCTCTGCTTTTGAATATGCTATCCAGGTTGGTCATAACTTTCCTTCCAAGGAGTAAGCATCTTTTAATTTCGTGGCTGCAGTCACCATCTGTAGTGATTTTGGAGCCCAGAAAAATAAAGTCTGACACTGTTTCCACTGTTTCCCCATCTATTTCCCATGAAGTGATGGGACCGGATGCCATGATCTTCATTTTCTGAATGTTGAGCTTTAAGCCAACTTTTTCACTCTCCACTTTCACTTTCATCAAGAGGCTTTTGAGCTCCTTTTCACTTTCTGCCATAAACATGGTGTCATCTGTGTATCTGAACTATCATAACAAACCTTAATTGATTTCACATTATGACAAGGAGATATTTTGCAGCCTACCAAACATGAACCTTTTAAAAAATCAGTTCTCTCTATTAACACCTTGTAACTGTACCATCTTTCTTTATATTCTCTTCAGGAAGGGATGCAAAATATAAGCTGCTTCTACATTTGAGTGTTTTCATCACAGTTCTTTTCCTTGTAATGATGCTGGCAAGGAGGTCTAACATTAAATCATTCAACAGATATTCATTAAAAATTACATTCATGTTCACGAAAAACTAAATAAATGCCAGTATTTCTGTCAAAGCCACTATTCTATCTAATTGAAATCTATGAAGCACAACAGAGAAAAGAATTGAAATCCTCCCCTTCATTAAGAAACCTGAAGGTAACCTTGGAGAAGGATAATGACAAAATATTTTTCATACATAAAAGTATGACTTGCTCTATACAACCTGCCTTGGAGAGTGGAAACTGCATTTGATATGATGAAAAATCATTGCCTCACTTAGTAAAGAAAAATATACTGTAATTTAAAGTCACATATTTCATGAAAAGAATTAAAAGTTCATAGAAACCTTGACATTCTAAAAACATGTCCAAATATAAGAAATGAAATTTAAAGTAAGGCCAACTGTTAGAACTTTTAAGGAAACATAAGACCTCTTGTATTAGTTTGCTGGGGCTGCCATAAAGAAATATTACAGAGTGGATAACTTTGGGAACAGAATTTAATTGTTCACAATTCTGGAGCTCAGAAGTCCAAGATCTATAGCTAATAGGATTGGTTTCTTCTGAGGTCTCTTTTGGTTTTCAGATACCTACCTCCTTGCTGTGCTCTCTCAAGGCTTTTCTTCTGCGCTCACCTCACCACGGAGTATCTTTCTCTTCTTATAAGGATACCAGTTATAATGTATTAGGACCCTAAAGGGCTTCCCCAGTGGTGCTAGAGGTAAAGAACCCAGCTGCCAATGCAGAAGACTTAAGAGATGCAGGTTCAATTCCTGGGTCAGGACCTGGAGGAGAAAATGGCAACCCACTCTAGTGTTCTTGCCTGGAGAGTCCCATGGACAGAGGAGCCCTGTGGGCTACAGTCCACGGGGTCACAAGGGGTCGGACAGGACTGAACCAACTTAGGATGCACACACCTATAACCTTCTTAACCTGACATAACTCTAAAGACTCTATTTTCAATCACAGTCACATTCTAAGATACTGGGAGTTAGGACTTCAACATATGAATTTTGGTAGGAACATAAATCAGTCCGTAACATCTCTGAAACTTCTCAAAAAATTAGAGAATTTATCAAATTATCAATACAGCTTTAAAATGTTTCTTTTTATGCATTGTTATTTAAAATAGAGCTAAACTCCACCATATTCCCTGATCTATAAATTCTCTCTTCCAAAAGCATCTCAAATTGTTTTTATGCTAAAATATTTTTAAATGCAAAGAAGAAATTTTACAGTCATGTTGCTATGATTTCACATTTTGGTATTGCTCAAACTTTGCTCAATTGTGTCATCTAATCCCCACCAGTCTGTTTCAATTCAGCACCCTCTCTGCCAGAGGAGATTTGTATACATGTTAATAAGTCAATCACTAATGCTTTAAATACAAGCAATAAACTCTATTGATCAAAAGCATATTCAAAGGTCTGCTGCTACTGAACTAGTATTTTCCAAATTCACAGTTTATTGACTATTTACTCAGCTTGTTCAGAGAGGTCACTTAATAACAAAAATCTTTAAGTAATTGAAGCATTATCTGGTTCCTTTTCCATTCAAGTGTGTATCCAGCACAGGAAAGTCCACCTGGAGAAAACCTTAGGAACAGCAATAATTCCCTTTGCCAAATTTAAGTGAAAATCAAGCTGATTATCAGGGCTTCACAGATGGTGCTAGTGGTAAAGAATCCATCTGCCAACACAGGAGACACAAGAGATGTGAGTTTTATCCCTGGGTCAGGAAGAATCCCCTGAAGAAGGAAATAGCTACCCACTCCAATATTCTTGCCTAGGAAATCCCATGGACATGGGAGTCTGGTGGGTTACAGTCCATGGGGTCGTAATGAGTTGTACCAGACTGACCTCACACACAAGCACACACATGTACACACACAAGCTGATTATCACTCAGTTGATTACTTATCCCCAAGTTTTTAGAAAGTGTATTAAAAGTATTTTTACTGGCAATTATTTATTTACATCATTTATATAATTTATCTGTTAAAAATCTTAAGTCAAAAATAATGGTAATTGGCAATATAATTATTGATAAGTTGTCTAAGAAATAGGAAGTCTAATACATAAAGGAAAGAATGACTCTTGACAACTTTGTTGATTTTAAAGTATATACATTTGAGATACTAAATCAAGTGATGTTGATGAATGTAACTCAGTTTGGATTAATACACTACATTAATTAATAATACACTACATTAATAAAATTCAAACTCAGTTTGAATTTTTATATAATTTTTGGAACAAAAATATATTGGTTTTATTGATTGTTTCAATTCAGTAATATATAAAAAAGTAAGAATTCCAGGTGTTGCTTATCAAGTTTTTGTATAGCAATTGGAGAAGGAAATGGCAACCCACTCCAGTGTTCTTGCCTGGAGAATCCCAGGGACGGGGAGCCTCGTGGGCTGCCGTCTATGGGGTCGCACAGAGTCAGACATGACTGAAGCGACTTAGCAGACCAGTCAGGAAGTTTAGAACTGAGGAAACTGAACACATCGGTTTCTATGAGTAAGATAAAGCAAGAGTATTTTTCCTCTGAAGGCTGCATAATTTAGGCAATTTAAGTTCTAATAACCACAAAAAATAATAACAGCTAAAATCAAAAGAGAGAAGTTTCTTTCACCTTTGAGTCAATTCCTCAAATAAAAGTTTAAGATTTAAAATAATTATTTAAAATTTTAAATTGTATATTTCACCAGAAAACAAAAATTCTGAATTTTAATTGCATAAAGATTTTCTAAAGAACTTATTTGTTTGTTGAACTCATTTGTTGAACTTATTTGTACAGGGACACAGACCTTTTTATTACACCCACAGTAGTTGTTGATTGGTTCTGTATTAATAGATTAGCCATTATCATAGCTAACTTAAAACATGTATAATATCATATATGAAACAAGTCACCAGTCCAGGTTCGATGCACGATACTGGACGCTTGGGGCTGGTGCACTGGGACGACCCAGAGGGATGGTATGGGGAGGGAGGAGGGAGAAGGGTTCAGGATGGGGAACACTGTATACCTGTGGCAGATTCATTTTGACATATGGCAAAACCAATACAATATTGTAAAGTTAAAAAATAAAATAAAAATAAATAAAAAAATATACAAGATATGTAGTGTATTAAACATAAACTAGAATTTTAGGGTTTTTTTTTTTAAGGAGCAGACACTGACTGCTTTTGGCTCTAAAGAACTATGGATGGGATTTTTTAAAATATTTACAGTGATTTTAAAAAAAAGAACAGTAAAACATTACTTTTGATTGGCATGGGATTGACATGGAGCAGAAAGTCAGATTAAGAATGTTTTGTTTATCAGAACCTCAATGGTGGATAAAATAACTCAGAGTAAGGATCAGATTAAAGATAGATCTTCTTCCCATTTCTTGCTACATACAGTTAGAAAATAGACAACACAAAGACACGGAGTAGGGGGTGGTGCAGAGGAATGACAAAACAAGGAAATAAGATAATTTTATCTGAAAAGATATTTTGATTTATTTACTGGTACACAGAATTTACTGGAGCCAAATAGATAAGAGGTCTACAATTTATTTGATAGAAATGTATTACCAATGAAACCTCGAGACTACTTTCACTGCTCAAGAATCAAAATAATCATGCAGCCCTACTTACTCAGGTAGGAAGAGGACTATGAAACCTGTGCATATTCACCAATATCCATGACTCTTTTGACCAAGAAAAATAATGAAGGGGCAAAAGTACCTCCCAGAGCAAAATGCCCTCCCAGAAGAGAAAACAAAACAATTTTCATGACAAATTAGAATTAGGGCTAACTGCACAAAGGATGAGCTTCCCAGGTGGCTAGTGGTAAAGAATCTGCCTGCCAAAGCAGGAGACATAAGAGACATGGGTTGGGTCCCTGGATTGGGAAGATCTCCTGGAGAAGGAAATGGTAACCCACTCCAGTATTCTTGCCTGGATAGACAAGCCTAATGGACTCTAGTCCAAGGGCTTGTAAAATAGTCAGGCAGCACTTAGCGACTAAACAAAAAACAGAACACTCAGGGTAGAGAGCTTTCTAATTCTCTGCCTTGTGAGACTGCAAAATTACTGTAGGTAAGCAACTTATGTCTTTTCTTTATTTCATCTGTGCAAAATAATAACAATAATTTAATTGCTTATACCACTTACAACATTCTTGTGTGTATGTGTGTGTGTGTGTGAGGGACATGCCTTGTCTTTCTAATTTAACACTAAGAGTTGCTAGCCTTCAAATTTAATGATAGTATCCAGCAAGAGACACAGGGAAATGAAACTATGTAGGACCCGGTGGAGTGAATGAGGGTTTAGTGTGTCCTCCTTCAAGAGGAATGCATTCTGTGTATGAGTATATATTCTGTGTGTAGTTGTGGGAAAGTGAGACAAGTAGTTTATGTTGTTTGTTATTGCCTAATCAATATCCAGCCCCTCTCTCCTTCATAAGTGCATAGGAAAACCACGTGTCTAAGCTCCATTGAATTTAGAAATACCACACTGCCAACTGTGACATACCATAGAGGGCAGTGCCATGTGAAACTTCTAGGCTGAAGGATTTTATGTTCTGTGCACATCCTTCCAATCCTCTCTGAACCTGAAGGCCAAATCTTTGAAAGATGGAGTCAAGGCAGAATCAGCCTGATTCATCATATGGGAGGGAACTGTGTACCCAGTGGGGAATTTGTCCATATGATAATGAGCTCATAGATGTTAAGCAAGTAAGTGTCTGGGGTTGTTTATGATAGTATATAAAACCCTGACCTGTCTAATGAAATACTGTTTCTAAAATATATTTTAACTAGATATGGCTACCAAATTCTTGTAGACATTCATTGAAAACTAGTTTAAAACTTAATTTTACTTACGGAAATGAGTTTATTAGATGTGAAAGAGCTTGAGTTTTTCAGCAACTACATGAAGGGAGATATGAATATTTGGAAAGCTTGCTTTATTTTGTATCATTTTGTTCCCAGACATTCAAATACCTGAGAATACTACTTAACAGGCATTATACATTGAGAAAATGATAGCTCATGGTTTCCACAATTGAGAGAAAAAAAATATATCTGGCAAAATTTAGTTTGCATATCCAAAACTGAATTTGATTTCTCATGATGTATAATCATACAACCTTAATATCCAAAGAAAATTTGTTATCCAAGGGATAAATGCATACATTCCTTGAGAAACCAAGTATCCACTTATAGAGAGCAGGATACTAGTGTGGATTCACTTCCTCTGAAGCTGGCATCAGGTTTTTCATAACAGTGGAATTTCTCTTCCTGGCCTTTAGTTTTTCTAACTGGGTGAGATGAAAGTCACAGAAACAGGGATTCCCCCACCCATATATTAAACATTATTTATAAGGGCTGCTATTAAATGGCATTAACTCGGAATGTCAGAGAATGTAGTCAAGATTGTGACTCTGTCCCTCTTCTTCCCAATTTTGGGATAATTTAAAGCCAGAGCTGTAGTTGATGTGATACATACTTTCATAAAACATTCTTTAGGTGCTATACCTCAGTAGCTATCTCTTGCCTTGAGCGAGTGGATGTTTTCTGCATCCTCTTCTCTCCAGAAAGACTGAGCTCACCAGAAATGATTAAATCTGCTCTTCTGTAACGGGGGTTTCAACAACTGCAATATTAGATTCTTGCAATTTAGCAGTTCTGGCTCTACCCTGACTGCCTCTGAAATCAAAGTATCATACTCTCATGCTTTTAAATGAAATTCCATTTTAGATGTTGACACACAGGCATGAGTCTCTACTTTTCTGTTGAATATATTTGTAAGATGTCAGCATTCTGCAGTATAGTAGATAATAAATGATTCTCAAGGATTATAATCACAGGTATTTGATTTACATTGAATATGCTAGGGCTAAAATAATCATGATCATATGTAAAATCAACTAAAACCTCCTAAATGCAATTTTTTCACACTTTGGGAGGACCTGACCTCTGCATAAGTAAAATCCAGGCTTTTATTATATTTTTTTTGTAATATTGAAGAATTCAACAACAAACTCAATGTGTATATCAACTATGTATCCTTTTAATTGAATTAATGTAACTGAATATCATACAAATAAATGTATGAATTCAGCCAACATAATTCTTAGCAAAATTGAAAATAAAGTCCAGGTTACACTGTGTTTTTATTTAAGTGAAGTTGAAAAGAAAGAATACAGATCATTATTATGCATGTTTATCATATACATCGGAGAAGGCAATGGCATCCCACTCCAGTACTCTTGCCTGGAAAATCCCATGGATGGAGGAGCCCAGGAGGCTGCAGTCCATGGGGTCACTGAGAGTTGGACACGACTGAGCAACTTCACTTTCACTTTTCACTTTCATACATTGGAGAAGGAAATGGCAACCCACTCCAGTATTCTTGCCTGGAGAATCCCAGGGGCAGGGGAGCCTGATGGGCTGACATCCATGGGGTCGCACAGAGTTGGACACGACTGAAGTGACTTAGCAGCAGCAGATCATATGCATTCCCATGGAGTAACATAAATACTTGAGAATGACTCATATTACCCTTCCATGACTACATATTCCCTCACTCTGTCCTTAATCTCTGGTGACCATGAATCTGTTACACATTTCTATAATTTTTTTCCATAATTAGACCCATATAGGATATAAAATTTTGTATTTTTTTTTCCTCAGCAGTATTCCCAGAGTTTCATCTAAATTGTTGGATTTGCCCATCCTTTTTCGTTCTTTGGTAGTACTCGACTGTGTATCTGTACCACACTTTAATCATTCATCTGTTGTAGGACATCATGGTTCATGAAAATTTGAACTGAGAGTCCCTTGGACAGCAAAGAGATCAAACCAGACAATCCTAAAGGGAATTAATCCTGAATATTCATTGAAAGTACTGTTGCTGGAGCTGGAGCTCCAGTACATTGGCCACCTGATGTAAAGTGCCGACTCACAGGAAAAGACCCTGATGTGGAAAAGATTGAAGACAGGAGGAGAAGGGGACAACAAAGGATGAAATAGTTGGATGACATCACCGACTCAATAGGCATGACTTTGAGCAAGCTCCGGGAGATAGTGAAGGACAGGGAAGCTTGGCGTGCTGCAGTCCATGGGGTAGCAGAGTTGGACATGACTGAGCGACTGAACAACAACAATGAATAAAATTGCTAGAGATTGAAATTAGAGTATAATTTAGGAGAAAACTACCATTTGCTATTAAAACATATATATGACTCAGAATTATCACCAAGTGTTAGTCAATTTCTAAATTAATTAACATAGAGATAGATGTAGAAAATATTTATCAAATGATTTCTCTATAGCTGAAAGAGGAGACCAAATGCTGAATATAACTGATGTAACTATTGTTTTCATGAAACTAAGATGTTTGGGGGGGAACAAAGCTAAACTCCGAAATAGGAAATGAAAAGACAGAGCAAAAGAAAGTAATGATTTCAGAACTCATACTGGTTTTTGAAGAAGCCCTGCAGTTATGATAGCACCATTTAGAATTTCAGAAGAATCTAGACTAATAAAAACCTAAACTCAGTTACATTTTGTAGATATATTTAGAACTATGAAAGCTGGACTAGATTCTGGCATAAAAGTATAAGAATTTGACGAAGGGAATTCATATGAATTAGTGTTATTAATAACATTAAAGTATATGGAAGGCACTATTGCTCAGAGAAAGACATTACACATTATTGACTATTTGTTATGATCAATGTTTTCTATCCAAATATGGAAAAGGGATGATGCACATATTTGTGAATTGTTTGTTTTTACATCAGCTCATCTTCCTTGTCACTCAGTTACATGATTCTTTCCATTTTCCAGCTGACTGGTATCAGTGTCTTATGGTAGCTAGAATTTAGGACAAGAAATTATTTCTAACGTAGCACATTTCAATAGCAAAAACAACAGCAAATTTTCCCTTCCTTTAAATTTTAAAATATTTTGTCTCAGTACATTTGTAAATTGTTGGAGTCAAAGATTTGCTCTGCATATTTATGTTAATGGGCCTTCAAGGTAAGAAAGGATTTTCTTTCCATAGGAAAGGTTATATGGTTTTGAAAATTGTTTGCAGGTTTAAAGGTCATTGTGTATTATGAAATGGGCAAACTAAACTTGACACTCTATTTTTCAAAAACGTTTTCAGAATCACTGCAAACATGGTCCTTTAATTTCAGTTTCCATGTCTATGTATGGATTTCACTCTTTCAGCTTCAGTTTCTCTCTCTTTCTGTCTCTATTTCTATATCTGTCTTTCTCCATTTCTCTCACTCAATACATACTGAAATTTAAATGATAAAGGTTATCTAAAAAGCAACTGGCTTTATGAGTTTACATATCTAATCTAACCAAAACACTTCTGGAACTTCCATCTCAAAAATACTTTTAAATGGGTTATAAGATATTGGAGAACAATTATTTTTCCATTGAAAAAGCGCACTTACCTTCTGAACCAACTTTTTTCCCATAACATGAAAGCTGATAATTATACATTAGACTTAATGCCAAATAAGCTTTACTATTTAATATCAAATAATGAAAAGCATTTTGCCTCTACTTAGCATATTTATATGAGTTATAAATAGTCAGTTCAATGATAAATAAAAAGACAAAGGGCAAGAAAAAGAGGATCCTAAAAGAAATTTGAAAGATATTAGGGTTGATTTGTCTCACATAGTGTGTCTGAGGACAATTTTGTTAAAGCTATTTCAGTCAGTCATGTTGTCATCCAAATTGTGATTCACCTAGATTTTCCTTTATGCTCATTTGATTGCTATTATATCTTTAAATGCTATATCCTGGTTTAATATAAGATAGTTGAGAACGGACCTTGGGTTATGACTCAGCAGAGTTTATTGCAACCTTCAAAGTGCAATGTGGTATTATATTTTAGGACACCTTCAAAAAAGTATTTCTACTTGGCTCTTAAACTTCCCTCAGATAAGGAAATAATAAGAAACATGTAAAAAGAAGAATATTTAAGTATATGTACCACATTATACTCTAAATATTCTGGAAAACAACTTATAAGTTAGTTATGAATAGCTTTATATTGGATTACACAGTCATTTTAAAAGATATATAAAATATTAAATGAGTAGGGTATATATACTATAGGGCTTCCCAGTTGGCACCAGTGGTAAAGTATCTGTCTGCCAATGTAGGAGATGCAAGAGAAGTAGTTTCGATCCCTGGGTCAGAAAGATCCTTTAGAGAAGGGAATAGCAATCCACTCCAGTACTCTTGCCTGGAGAATTCCATGGAGAGAGGAGCCTCGCAGGCTGCAGTCCATAGGATCACAAAGAGTCAAACACAACTGAGAAGCTAAGCACAGCACAGCACATGAACATACACGCAAATATATAAAATATTATATATGAGTCATTTTAATAAAAGTAATTAGCAAAAAATATTTGTAGATAGAATACAAGTATGTTGACAGCTATTGTCTCCATCTATCAAAACACATTTTATGAATAGTCTTTAATTAGTTCCTTATGCTTCTCTAGATATTCTAGATTTTCTAAAATCAGGATCTACTATTTTAATAAATTGAAAATGTTGAATACAAGAAAGGTAAAGAAGCTCTACTGCCAACTCAAAACAGTTGCATTTGTAGCTGTGGATATGAAATACAGCATAGTGGAAGACACAGAGCCCTGTGTCCTTATTAACACTTCCTGGTGTATATTTTTGGTTTATCAGTTTTAAAGCAACTTGCTACTATTTTATTTCCACACATCTTGGAAAAATTAACAGGAACACTCATATTTTTCCTACATAAATAGTTGCATCAATAATCAGTATAAAATTTCACATTTCTGCAGTTCAAAATATTTTAAATGGTTCTATGGAAGGTCATTGTAAATAATGTATTTTGTATTTTTGCTGCTTCAGTTGGCTCTTGGCCTCTGATTCCATTATTAAAATCCTTAAATGTGAAAAGTCCACCCTTATTTTATATCTTTATATTAAATGTAGAATCTGATCATTTGGAAGATTTCATTAGAGGTGGGGGGAAATGTTTTCTCTTTTTAATGAATATAAGCAGAAAAATTAACAAAAACATTGTTGTTAAGAATGTATATGTCCCCAAGCAACAAATTTTAGAGTCATAATTCCCATTGAAAACCATCTAGTAACAATTTATATAAAGTTACACCATAACCAGTTGGTTTGCTAAATCACATCCATTTGCTGCATGTGCAGTGTCATCGAGTTTATGATTGCACTGAGAGCACTCTAGTCCACCTATATTATTAAACAGCATTGCCTGATTCTAAAGATGCAATGACCCAAACTTTGAGTGATTCTTCTTATGTTCATGCTTCAAAATAGCTTCTCCGATATGACTCTAAATTTTACTGGATGGGATGCTTGGAAACTAACAGACAAGGAAGATATGAACACATACAAATAGTATTGATTACAGCACAAAGTTCAAACCACTACAGATCATGAACCTGGTCCTATTACAAACTGTGAAACCCAAATTCTGTAGATCTTTCTCTAAGGTGGTTTTCAGAAGTCAAACGAATGACCTAGTTTTCCCTATGATTGTACACATAAGAAAAATCTTATGAGAAAAAGAAAAATAATAAAGGTAGTATTAATCATATATTTTCATATAGAATTTATGGAAATTTGAAGATATTTAAAAATTACTTACACGGGATAAATTTTAATAGAAATTTCACACTCAACCTAATTTTGAAAGATATGAGCTTTAATAACCAGCACCATGGAGAAAGCAATGGCACCCCACTCCAGTACTCTTGCCTGGAAAATCCCATGGATGGAGGAGCCTGGGAGGCTGTGGTCCATAGGGTCACTAAGAGTCAGACACGACTGAGCGACTTCATTTTCACTTTTCACTTTCATGCATTGGAGAAGGAAATGGCAACCCACTCCAGTGTTCTTGCCTGGAGAATCCCAGGGACGGGGGAGCCTGGTGGGCTGCCGTCTATGGGGTCGCACAGAGTAGGACATGACTGAAGCAACTTAGCAGCAGCAGCAGCAGCAGCAGCAACCAGCACCATCTGATCTTATTACCTGGCAAAGATTCCTTGTCTGCTGCACAAAGGAAAGACCAGATATGGAGCCAAAGGTCTTTTTTAAAATAAAAGGCTTTATTACAGGGTTGGCAAGAAAGAAGATAGAAGGCAAAGCTCAAATCTGTCTCTCTGAGCAGTGGTTCTGGAGAGATTTTATGAGGTAAGGGAGGAGGGCTGGTATGTGAAAGTGTTGAAGGGTATGTTCCCAAAAAAGGGCTTTGGAACTTGGTCATTTATGGTAAGGTATAGTGATGGGTTTCAGTACTGGAGCTCCCTGGACAACGGACTTTTATCTTCTGAAAGGGTTCCAGTACTCAGGTTCTGGTCAAACCAGTCCTTTGCTTGCTTGGCGGGGAGAAACTTTGATTATCTGAGGGAACAATTTTTCTCCTCTGAGCAAGCTTCAGCTGCATGACTTATGGTTTTATTTTGTTGTCCCTGAAGAGGAATTCAGTATATTGTTAGTAACAGGATAGGGCCAGTGCTGGCTGGTTATGTAAGTACAGTATTGTCCACAATTTCTATGTCTAAGATAGATAGGACTAGATCAGACCCCCTCATATTCATATCATCATGTAAATGCTTTGGCTTATCATCCAGCTTTCCAAGACAAATCCTAGGGGTTCAATATTTACTCCATTTCCCTTTTCTATCCTATTTACCAACCACACATGCATACAACTACACACACACACACACAAAGATACATCAGTTCAGTTCAGTCACTCAGTCGTGTCCGACTCTTTACGACCCCATGAACCACAGCACGCCAGGCCTCCCTGTCCATCACCACACCCAAACTGATGTCTATCAAGTCAGTGATGCCATCCAACCATCTCATCCTCTGTAGTTCCCTTCTCCTCCTGCCCTCAATCTTTCCCAGCATCAGGTACTTTTCAAATGAGTCAGTTCTTCTCATCTGGTGGCCAAAGTACTGGAGTTTCAGCTTCAACATCAGTCCTTCCAATGAACACCCAGGACAGATCTCCTTTAGGATGGACTAGCTGGATCTCCTTGCAGTCCAAGAGACTCTCAAGAGTCTTCTCCAACACTACGATTCAAAACAATCAATTCTTTGGTGCTCAGCTTTCTTTATAGTCCAACTCTCACATCCATACATGACCACTGGAAAAGCCATAGCCTTGACTAGACGGACCTTTGTAGGCAAAGTAATGTCTCTGTTTTTTAATATGCTGTCTAGGTTGGTCATAACTTTTCTTCCAAGGAGTAAGCATCTTTTAATTTCATGGCTGCAATCACCATCTGCAGTGATTTTGGAGCCCCCCAAAATAAAGTCTGACACTGTTTCCATTGTTTCTCCACGTATTTCCCATGAAGTGATGGGACTGGATGCCATGATCTTCATTTTCTGAATGTTGAGCTTTAAGCCAACTTTCTCACTCTCCTTTTTCTACACACACATAATTTTATCACCAAGTGTCAGACACAAGGAAATATACCCCTGTTGATACAGGTAATGAGAATAGATGATGCAAATTCCTACAAAGAACTATGAGGGGATTAAACACCACAGCCTTTTCACTAGGAGTAGCAAGTTTTACTGGGCCTCTATTCCTTAGATTATCAGTTTCCTTTCATTGTTCAAACTGGTTATATTCTTTACCTTCTGAACACTTCCTGACATTCTAGGGATGACTATCTGGTCCCTGGTAATGAGCTGAGGGTGTTCTTGCAGGCAAATAAATATAAGTTAACTTGCAAGGACAATTTTTCCAACAGGTCTGGACTCCAGCTTTGTCTTAAATTTTTTTTCTACAAAAGTCAGTGCAATCTCCTAAATTTCTCTCTTCCCACCCTATTAACATACACGTTTCTTATCTTCTTTCACCATTACTTCTACTTTGTGATATTACTGAGAAATCCTTCGAGCATTTTGTTGAGGCTGATTTGGCATGGCTGTGAAACTTTCTGGAGAAAAGTCTAATTATTTCAGAAGCTGCCATGAAATTCTTGGACTCAGCCCCTTTGAGGAAAATATTGAGTTTACTCGATAGACATTAGTTTGAGTTAGCTCTGGCAGTTGGTGATGGACAGGGAACCTTGGTGTGCTGCAGTCCATGAGGTCGCAAAGAGTTGGACACAACTGAACAACTGAACTGAACTAGATAAATACTCTGATAAGCTAATATTTCAGGTCTGAGGATATGCTTGTAAGGAACCCAGTGTCACCTGTAGGACAGGAAAGATAAAGGGAGATCTGGTATAAAGATATAGAATTACTGAGGTGAGAGGTTGTAGAAGAATTTTAATGAATTTTATCAAATGGTGTCCTGTATGGCCTGGTACTTAAGCAGTACTCTACTCCATTTCCCCTAGGAGATGATGCAGAGAATACCTTTTTTGCAAGCACTGAATCCACTATATCATGCTGATACAAACATATGAGTCCAGTGGTTCTCAAGTGTGGATAATTATCACTACCACCTGGATGGCTGAATAAAGCACACTGCTGATCCCACCATCAGAGTTGGATTCAGTAGGTCTGGAGTGGAGCTGAAAACTTTTCATTTCTAACACACATTGGCAGTTGGGACTACTGGTGGGAAACCACAATTTGAGAATCCCTGGTTAACCTATTTTACAATTTCCATTACAGGAGTCTCTTTATTTTGGTTCCAACCTCAAATTCCTGTATAGAGGCAACTTTTATATTTATCTTGGCAAGAGGAAATCCACAGTAAGCATTCCATTTAGTTGTTGTTTCAGATTACAGGTGAGCTCAAGTGGACCATAGCCATACATGTGGTGCTTCCTAGGAGAGAAGAAAAGCTTTTTTTTTTTAAACATATTTATGTATTTATTTATTTTTGACTATGCCAGGTCTTCATTTCTGCATTGGCTACTCTTTGTTGTGATGCGATGTGTGGGCATCTTGTTATAATGGCTTCCGCTGTTGCAGAGCACAAGCTCTAGACACATGGGATTCAGTAGTTGTGGCTCATGGGCTCTAGAGCACTGGCTCAGTATGAGATTTTGAAGGCAAGAATACTGGAGTAGGTTGCCATTTTAAGGAACAATAAAATATCACTAAATCATTTTACATTTTTAGAGCTGACATGTAGACTTTGAATTGAACTGATTGTCATTTCACATGAGCTATTTGAATGAGAAATTGAAGATCTTCATCTAGGCTTTCATTTATGAGAGTGGTTGCACCATTCTAACTTCCTTACCAGAAGCTGGGAAACCATCTGCCTCAAGTGTCCATCATAAGATACGATATTGAGGAGCCAGATGCTTATTATCACCACACTGTATATTAAGTGCACAATTATTCCATTATACAAGCTTAATAGCTTCTTGCCAATGCAACTTAATAAAATTAGATTATAAATTTCAGTTAGTGCCTACAGCTATATTTTTTTTGTCTTAGTCAAATTATTTTATTACCAAAATGTCTCTTTTATTATCAACACCTAATATGATCTAAATGCACCAACAGAAGGTATAATTATAATTACACTTTAATGTAGCAGTGCAACAAAACAAAACAAAACCATCTTTTTAAACAGTATACGTTTGGTCTCATCACTGAGTATCCATGTGGAAAAGTATGCCACTGATATACTAATATATATTTATGAAGCCTTTCAGTTGTTGTATTAGGGATTCTCAACTAGAGGTGTTTGTACTTCCAAGGAACATTTAACAGTGTCTGGGAATGCTTTGGATTATCACAGCTAGGGGGAGGTGTTAATGAGTACCTTGCATCCAAAGAGTAGAGACCAGGGATGCTGTTAAATCTTGTAAAAAGCAGATTAGTCCCCCATACCAAAGAATTATTTATTCAGGCTAAAACATTGAGATACTTAAATCACTGAGACACTTAAATCTCTGGGTTTCAGGTCATTTTCTCTTTCACTTCTATAACATAATCCACAAACAAGGATGTCTATATAAAAAAATATCAAACTGTAAACAATGGCTGTAAAATGAACTGTCTTGGGTAGATGGTTATTAACATAGCATATATAAAAAGAGAAAGAGGTGAAAGCTTTATAGTTTTCAAAATAATTCCATGTAATTTTCAATGGAACTTGTATACTAAAGGTCAAGAGCATCTGTTGACCAAATATATTAACTTTAGAAAAATTAATAAAAGGCTAAGAATTATTCTATTATATGCTGAGATCCTTACTGAAGAATTCAGACTTAAATTGAAGAATGTAGGGAAGACCACTAGGTCATTCAGGTATGACCTAAATCAAATCCTTTATGATTATACAGTGGAAGTGACAAAAAGATTGAAGGGATTAGATCTGAAATACAAAGTGCCTGAAGAAATATGGATGGAGATTTGTAACACTGTATAAGAAGTAGTGATCAAAACTATACCAAAGAAAAATAAATGCAAGAAGGAAAACTTGTTGTCTGAGTAGGCCTTACAAATAGCTGAGAAAAAGAAAAGTGAAGGGAAAGAAGAAAGGGAAAGATAGACACAGCTGAATGCAGCGTTATAAAGAATAGCGAGGAGAGACGAGAAATCTTAAGTGACGAGAAATCTTAAGTGAACAATCCAAAGATATAGAGGAAAACAATCGGATAGAAAAGACTAGAGATCTCTTCAAGAAAATTAGAGGTACTGAGGGAACATTTCATACAAAGATTGGCACAATAAAAGACAAAAACAGCAAAGACCTAACAGAAGCAGAATAGATTAAGAACAGGTGGCAAAAATACACAGAAGAATTGAAAAAAAAAATGTCTTAATGACCCAGATAAAAATGATGGTGTGGTCACTCACCTACAGCCAGATGCCCTGGAGAGTGAAGTCAATTGGACCTTTGAAAGTACTACTACAGACAAAGCTAGTGGAGGCGATGGAATTCCAACTGAACTATTTAAAATCCTAAAAGACGATTTAGGGTTGCAAAAAGTCAGACACGACTGAGCGACTTCAATTTCACTTTTCAAAAGACGATGCTGACAAATATGCCAACCATTTTGGAAAACTTTGCAGTGTCCACAGGACTGGAAATGGTCAGGTTTCATTCCCACCCTAAAGAAAGGCAATGTCAAAGAATGTTCAAAGTGAAAATGAAAGTGTTAGTCGTTCAGTCATGTTTGACTCTTTGTGATCCCATGGACTGTAGCCCACCAGCCTCCTCTGTCCAGGGATTTCTCAGGCAAGAATACTGGAGTGGATTGCCATTTCCTTCTGCAGGGGATCTTCCCAACACAGGGGTTGATGCACAGTTCTCCTGAATTTGCAGGCAGATTCTTCACTATCTGAAGAACAAGAGAAGCCCAAGAATGTTCAAACTACCTGACAATTGCATTCATTTCACATGCTACCAAGGTAATGCTCAAAATCCTTCAAGCTAGGCTTCAACAGCACATGAGCTGAGAACTTTCAAATGTATAAGCTGGATTTAGAAAATGCTGAGGAACCAGAGATCAAATTGTCAACATCCCTTGCCAACATAGGAAAACATCTACTTCTGCTTCATTGACTGTACTAAAGTCTTTGTGTGGATCAGAACAAACTGGAAAAGTCTTAAAGAGATGGGAATACCAGATCACCTTTCCTTCCTCCTGAGAAAGCTATATGCAGGTCAAGAAGCAACAGTTAGAACCAGACATGGGTCAGGGTACTGGTTGAAAACTGGGAAAGAAGTATGTCAAACTGTATATTGTCACCCTGATTATGTAACTACAATGCAGATTTGTTTTTGTTGTTCAGTCACTCAGTCATGTCTGATTCTTTGAGACCCCATGGACTGTATGTAGCACACCAGGCTTCCCAGTCCTTCACCATCTCCTGGAGCTTGCTCAAACTCAAGTCCATTGAGTCAGTGATGCCATCCAACCATCTCATCCTCTGTTGTCCCCTTCTCCTGCTGTCAATCTTTCCCAGCATCAGGGTCTTTCCCAGTGAGACAGCTCTTTGCATCAGGTGGCCAAAATTTTGGAGCTTCAGCCTCAACATCAGTCCCTCCAATGAATATTCAGGACTGATTTCTGTTAGAATTGACTGGTTTAACCTCCTTGCAATCCTAGGGACTCTCAAAAGTCTTCTCCAATATCGTAATTCAAAAGCATCAATTCCTTGAAAATTAGCCTTCTTTATGGTTCAACTCTCATATCCAGACATGACTACTAGGAAAAAAACAAAAACAAAAAAACATAGCTTTGACTATGCGGACGTTTATCAGCAAAGTAATGTCTCTCTTTTTTAATACACTGTCTAGGTTTCTCATTGCTTTTCTTCAAAGGAGCAATTGTCTTTTAATTTCATGGCTGCCATCACCATCTTCAGTGATTTTGGAGCCCAAGAAAATTAAGTTGTCACTGTTTCCATTGTTTCCACATCTATTTGCCCTGAAGTGATATAGGACACATCATGTGAAATGCCAGGCTGGATGAATCACAAGCTGCAATCAAGAATGCCAGAAGAAATATAAACAACCTCAGATATGCAGATGATACCACCCTAATGGTAGAAAGCGAAGAGAAACTAAAAAGCTTATTGAAGAAGGTGAAAGAGGAGAGTGAACAAGCTGGCTTGAAACTCAACATTCTAAAGTGTAAGAATCACTTCCTCAGCGATCAATGCAAAGAAATAGAGGAAAACAACAGAATGGGAAAGACTAGAGATCTCTTCAAGAAAAATAGAGATATCAAGGGAACATTTCATGCAAAGATGGGCTCGATAAAGGACAGAAAGGTATGGATCTAACAGAAGCAGAAAGTATCAAGAAGAGGTGGCAAGAATACACAGAAGAACTGTACAAAAAAGATCTTCATGTCCCAGATAATCACGATGGTGTGATCACTCACCTAGAGCCAGACATCCTGGAATGTGAAGTCAAGTGGGCCTTAGAGAGCATCACTACGAACAAAGCTAGTGGAGGTGATGGAATTCCAGTTGAGCTATTTCAAATCCTAAAAGATGATGCTGTGAAAGTGCTCCACTCAATATGCCAGCAAATTTGGAAAACTCAGCAGTGGCCACAGGACTGGAAAAGGTCAGTTTTCATTCCACTCCAAAAGAAAGGCAATTCCAAAGAATGCTCAAACTACCGCACAATTGCACTCATCTCATACGCTAGTTAAGTAATGCTCAAAATTCTCCAAGCCAGGCTTCAACAATATGTAAACTGTGAACTTCCTGATGTTCAAGCTGGTTTTAGAAAAGGCAGAGGAACCAAAGATCAAATTGCCAACATCCACTGGATCATGGAAAAAGCAAGAGAGTTCCAGAAAAACATCTATTTCTGCTTTATTGATTATGCCAAAGCCTTTGACTGTGTGGATCACAATGCTGCTACTGCTGCTAAGTCACTTCAGTCGTGTCCGACTCTGTGCAACCCATAGACGGCAGCCCACCAGGTTTCCCCATCCCTGGGATTCCCCAGGCAAGAACACTGGAGTGGGTTGCCATTTCCTTCTCCAATGCATGAAAGTGAAAAGTGAAAGTGAAGTCGCTTAGTCGTGTCCAACTCTAGCGACCCCATGGACTGCAGCCAACCAGGCTCCTCCGTCCATGGGGTTTTCTAGGCAAAAGTACTGGAGTGAGGTGCCATTGCCTTCTCCGGTGGATCAGAATAAACTGTGGGAAATTCTGAAAGAGATGGAATACCAGACCACCTGACCTGCCTCTTGAGAAACCTGTATGCAGGACAGAAAGCAACAGTTAGAACTGGACATGGAACAACAGACTGGTTCCAAATAGGAAAAGGAGTACGTCAAGGCTGTATATTGTCACCCTGCTTATTTAACTTATATGCAGAGTACATCATGAGAAACGCTGGACTGGAAGAAACACAAGCTAGAATCAAGATTGCCAGGAGAAATATCAATAACCTCAGATATGCAGATGACACCACCCTTATTGCAGAAAGTGAAGAGGAACTAAAAAGCCTCTTGATGAAGGTGAAAGAGGAGAGTGAAAAAGTTGGCTTAAAGCTCAACATTCAGAAAACAAAGATCATGGCATCCAGTCCCATCGCTTCATGGGAAATAGATGGGGAAACAGTGGAAACAGTGTCACACTTTATTTTTCTGGGCTCCAAAATCACTGCAGATGGTGACTGCAGCCATGAAATTAAAAAGACGCTTACTCTTTGGAAGGAAAGTTATGACCAGCCTAGATAGCATATTCAAAAGCAGAGACATTACTTTGCCAACAAAGGTCTGTCTAGTCAAGGCTATGGTTTTTCCTGTGGTCATGTATGGATGTGAGAGTTGGACTGTGAAGAAAGCTGAGTACTGAAGAACTGATGCTTTTGAACTGGGGTGTTGGGTAAGACTCTTGAGAGTCCCTTGGACTGCAAGGACATCCAACCTGTCCATTCTGAAGGAGATCAGCCCTGGGACTTCTTTGGAAAGAATGATGCTAAAGCTGAAACTCCAGTACTTTGGCCACCTCATGCGAAGAGTGGACTCCTTGGAAAAGACTCTGATGCTGGGAGGGATTGGGGGAAGGAGGAGAAGGGGACAACAGAGGATGAGATGACTGGATGGCATCACTGACTCGATGGACGTAAGTCTGAGTGAACTCCGGGAGTTGGTGATTGACAGGGAGGCCTGGCGTGCTGCGATTCATGGGGTCACAAAGAGTCGGACACGACTGAGCGACTGAACTGAACTGAACTGAAAGTGTAAGATTATGTCATCTGGTCCAATCTCTTAATGTCAAAAAAAAGGCGGAAAAATTGAAAGACTGGAAGATTTTATTTTCTTGGGCTCCAAAATCACTGGGTCCAGGGACTTCAGCTGTGAAGTTAAAAGACACATGCTCCTTGGAAGGAAATCTATGACAAACCTGGACAGCATATTAAAAAGCAGAGATATCATTTGCCAACAATGGTGCATATAGTTAAAGCTAAGGTTTGTCCAGTAGTCATGTATGGAGTTGGACCATAAAGAAGGCAGAGCACCAAGTATTAATGCTTTCAAATTATAGTGCTGGAGAAGACTCTTGAGAGTCCCTGGATTACAAGGAAATCAAACCAGTTAATCATAAAGTAAATCAACCCTGAATATTCATTGGAAGAACTGATGCTAAAGCCGAACTTCCAATCTTTGACCACCTGGTGGGAAAAGCCAGCTCTTTGGAACAGACCCTGATGCTGGGAAAGATTGAGGGCAGGAAGAAAAGGGGGCAACAGAGGATGAAATGATTGGATGGCCTCACCACCTCAGTGGACAAGAGTTTGAATGAATTCCTGGAGATAGCGAAGGACAGGGAAGCCTGGTGTGCTGCAGTTCATGGAGTCACAAAGAATTGGACATGACTGAGTGCCTGAACAACACCACTCTGAGTTTTTTGCAATAATATGTGCTTTGTTTTCTCAATATGAAAGGAGAAGGACTATAATAAATGTTCCTATTATTATTATGGAAATGAATCAGGGTAACAAGCAACAAAAAAGAACCAATTAAAATAAATAAATTTATATTAAAATTAAAAAAAAAAAGTTGTTGCTGTTATTCCAAAGATGTGTCCAACTCTTTGTAATCTCATGGACTGAAGCATACCAGGATCCTCCATACTTCACTATCTCCCGGAGTTTGCTCAACTGTTTGCTCAATTTCATGTCCATTGATACTGTGTAATCATCTCATCCTCTACTGCCCTCTTCTCATTTGCCTTCAATCTTTCCCAGCATCAGGGTCTTTCCAATGAGTTAGCTGCTCACATCCGGTGGCCAAAGTATTGCAGCTTCAGCTTCAGCATCAGTCCTTCCAATGAATATTCAGGACTGATTTCTTTTAGGATTGACTGGTTTGATCTCCTTGCAGTCCAAAAGACTCTCAAGAGTCCTCTTCCACACCACAGTTCAAAAGCATCAATTCTTTGGCAATCAGCCTTTGTTATGGTCCAACTCTCACATCCATACATTACTACTGGAAAGACCATAGCTTTGAGTATATGGAACTTTGTTTGCAAAATGGTGTCTCTGCTTTTTAATACACTGTTCTGGTTTGTCATAGCCTTCCTTTCAAGGAGCAAGCTTTTTTTTTTTTTTTTTTCCCACAGCTGCAGTCTCTGTCCATAGTGATTTTGGAACCCAAGAACATAAAATCTGTCACAGCTTCCAGTTTTTCTCCATATATTTGCCATGAAGTGATGGGACTGGATGCCATGATCTTGGTTTTTTTGAATATTGAGTTTTAAACCAGATTTTTCACTCTCCTCTTTTACTCTCAAGGGGATCTTTAGTTTCTCTTTGCTTTCTGCCATTAGGTGGTATCATCTGAATACCTGAGGTTGCTGATATTTCTTCTGGCAGTCTTGATTCTAGCTTGTGACTCATGCAGCCCAGCATTTCACATGGTATATATTGCATATAAGGTAAATAAGCAGGGTGACAACATATACAGCTTGTCGTGTGCCTTTCCCAATTTTGAACCAGGGCAAATCAGAAATTATAGTATGTCTCAGATTTTTCTCAACAAAAGCAGCTTTCACCTATCTTGAGCCAATTCACCTAGTGAAAAATTAAAATCTCTAATTTCTGTTATCTGATGAGCAGGAATTTTTATATATAAAATACAGAAATGCAAATTCTTTTAAATATGCCATCTCCCTTTCTGCTTTTGTCCTCAATTTAGCTTTCCTCTTCTAGTCTGAAATAAGTCATTCCATCCTTTATTCCTTCATCCTTTCTTTTCTCTCTACCCACCTCTCTCTTTCCTCCTTTCTTCCTTCCTTTCTTTAGTAAATCTGTATCAAGCATCCACTAAGTCCTGTTCCTAAGGACTGCATTAAAGAGTAAAGTTATGACACCAATTAGACACTCTTAATGGGACTAAATTTACTACTGGACATTTCATCAGGCTTCATCAGCTGGTACTTTTAGACTATTATTCAGTTAAACATCTGTGTCTACTTTAGATCAACTCTGAAGACAAAAATTACTTGAAGTTTTCTAAGGATAGATGAAAATATTATCAGGAATATGTTTGCTGAAATATACCTCTGAATCTGAAAATATGACACTTTTTTTTCCCATTGTTCTTGTAATTGCCCTTACTGGAGAAGGAAATGGCAACCCATCCTGGTATTCTTGCCTGGAGAATTCCAAGGACAGAGGAGCCTGATGGGCTGCTGTCCATGGAGTCGCAAAGAGTTGGACACAACTGAGCAACTACCATTTCCACTTTCACATACCCTTACTTGTGACAGTGTCTCAGGACATCAGTACTTACATGAAGACACTGCAATTGTGTGAGTTCATCCCAACACTTCATGTTGTTATTGACCTGCTAGATTATTTATTCCCTTAGTGAAGTGAAGTCACTCAGTCATGTACAACCTTTTGTGACCCCATGGACTACAAAGTCCATGGAATTCTCCAGGCCAGAATACTGGAGTGGGTAGCTATTCCCTTCTCCAGGGTATCCTCCCAACCCAGGGATCGAACCCAGGTCTCCCACACTGCAGGCAGATTCTTTACCATCTGAGCCACCAGGGAAGTATTTATTCCCTTAAGGTCACTCATTTTTAATGGTTCCCCACTGCCCTTTAAGTTTTGCCTCTGTTGTGTGATGTGAGTCCATCATGTATACGACCAGTGGTCGATTGAATTTGCCTCTACCCAACTAACTTCTATTAAAGCTGCTGCTACTGCTGCTGCTAAGTCACTTCAGTTGTGTCCAACTCTGTGTGACCCCATAGACAGCAGCCCACCAGGCTCTTCCGTCCCTCGGATTCTCCAGGCAAGAACACTGGAGTGGGTTGCCATTTCCTTCTCCAATGCATGAAAGTGAAAAGTGAAAGTGAAGTCGCTCAGTCGTGTCTGACCCTTTGCGACCCCATAGACTGCAGCCCACCAGGCTCCTCCATCCATGGGATTTTCTAGGTAAGAGTTCTGGAGTGGGGTGCCATTGCCTTCTCTATTAAAGCTAGTTGCACAAATGGATACATGAGGTTAAAGTAACATCTTATTCTTCTCACCTGTATCAAGTAAGTCTCCACTTCAACTCAGCTAAGATACCATGGTTTCCTGTAGCATGGCTATTTGTCATGATACCAGTTACTAAGCACATTAGAGGAATAGCTTAGTTCCCTAGGAACAGTGAACTATGAACACAGCTAGTGGAGGTGATGGAATTCCAGTTGAGCTATTTCAAATCCTAAAAGATGATGCTGTGAAAGTGTTGCACTCAATACGCCAGAAAATCTGGAAAATGCAGCAGTGGCCACAGGACTAGAAAAGGTCAGTTCTCATTCCAATCCCAAAGAAGAGCAATGCCAAAGACAGTTCAAACTACCACATCATTGCACTCATCTCACATGCTAGCAAAGTAATGCTCAAAATTCTCCAAGCCAGGCTTCAACAGTACATGAACCGTGAACTTCCAGATGCTCAAGCTGGATTTAGAAAAGGCAGAAGAACCAGGGATCAAATTTTCATCATCCACTGGATCATAGAAAAAGCAAGAGAGTTGCAGAAACACATCTATTTCTACTTTATTGATTAAGCCAAAGCCTTTGACTGGTGAAAGTGAAAGTGAAGTCTCTTAGTCGTGTTCGACTCTTTGCAACCACATGGACTGTAGCCTACCAGGCTTCTCCGTCCATGGGATTTTCCAGGTAAGAGTACCTGAATGGGTTTCCTTTTCCTTCTCCAGGGGACTCTTCCTGACCCCGAGATCGAACCTGTATCTCCCACATTGCCGGCAGACGCTTAATCCTCTGAGCCACCAGGGAAGTCTGTTTTTTGAAATATGTTGACTGTGTAGAGTCCAACAAACTGTAGAAAATTCTTCAAGAGATGGGAATACCAGACCACTTTACTTGCCTCCTGAGAAATCTGTATGTAGGTCAAGAAGAAACAGTTAGAACTGGACATGGAACATCAGACTGGTTCCAAATTGGGAAAGGAGTACATCAAGGTTGTATATTGTCACCCTACTTATTTAACTTCTATGTAGAGTACATCATGTGAAATTCTGGGCTGGATGAAGCACAAGCTGGAATCAAGACTGCTGGGAGAAATGTCAATAACCTCAGATACGCAAATGACACCACACATATGGCAGAAAGTGAAGAGGAACTAAAAAGCCTCTAGATGAAACTGATAGAGGAGAGTGAGAAAGCTGGCTTAAAACTCAACATTTAAAAAAGTAAGATCATGGCATCCAGTCCCATCACTCCATGGAAAACAGATGGAGAAACAGTGGAAACAGTGAGAGACTTTATTTTTTTTGGGGGGGGTGGGGCTCCAAAATCACTGCAGATGGTGACTGCAGCCATGAAACTGAAAGATGCTTGCTCTTTGAAAGAAAAGCTATGACCGACCTAGATAACATATTAAAAAGCAGAGACATTACTTTGCCGACAAAGGTCTGTCTAGTCAAAGCTATGGTTTTTCCAGTAGTCATGTATAGATGTGAGAGTTGGACCATAACAAAGGCTGATTGCCAAAGAATTGATGCTTTTGAACTTTGGTGTTGGAGAAAACTCTTGAGAGTCTCTTGGACTGCAAGGAGATCCAATCAGTCAAATCTAAAGGAGATCAGTCCTGAATGTTCATTGGAAGGATTGAAGCTGAAGCTGAAGCTGAAGCTGCAATACTTTGGCCACCTGATGTGAAGAGCTGACTCATTGGAAAAGACCCTGTTTCTGGGAAAGATTGAAGGCAGGAGGAGAAGTAGATGACATAGGATATGATGGTTGGATGGCATTACCAAGTTGATGGCCATGAATTTGAACAATCTCTGGGAGTTGATGACCGACAGGGAAGCCTGTTGTGCTGCAGTCCATGGGGTAACAAAGAGTCAGACACTACTGAACGACTGAACTGACTAACTAACTAGGAATAGAGGTTCAGAAAGAAAAAAAAAATTGATATATTGAAGATATATTGAAGAGTGCTGGGTACACATACGATTATGAAGAAATTAAGACTCTAAATCTAGCCATCACACACATTACAAAAGGCCCTTTGTTCCTTTTTTAAACAGAGTGTGCTTTACTCTGTAGACAAGGAGGATATTAAGAAAAAGAGTGATAATGCTACAGCTATACTCTAAATATATTATAGACATTGAAGGTAAGCTAGTTTTGAAACTAAGGAAATAGTTAAAATGACATTGTGGTAGTTCAGACATTATATCTGAAAACATGCTTAGGATTTCATTCAAGAAATAGCTTTTAGATAACTGATAATAAATTTAAACATATGAATGAGAACAAGGAAAAAAATTGGGACAATAATCTACCTCTGTTTTTGTAACCGGGTAGGTGAACATATTATTAATTCAGAACAGAATCTGAGCCATGGGAGTTAAGATCACTAGCTCTGTCAAGATGACTTGTTCCTCGTCACCCTTGGCTCTGTGTGTGCACAGTTGTATCTGACTCTTTGCGACCCCATGGACTGTAACCCACCAGGCTCCTCTGTCCATGGAACTTTCCAGGAAAGAATACTGGAATGGGGTGCCATTTCCTACTCCAGGGAAATCTTCCCAACCCAGAAGTCAAACCCATGTTTCTTGCAACTACTTCATGGCAGGTAGATTCTTCACCACTAGCACCACCTGGGCGGCATGTCACACCATAACCCATAAGTATTTTCCTGCTTCCTTCACAAAATCTCATAAAATTAATTGAGACAAATTTTTGTCTGAGTCATCAGCTCTCTTTTTTGGACAATAGATTGTTCACCTTGGCAAAGAGCTTACTTATCAGGCAGCAGTTTATGTACCATGGTTCACTTTATCCACCTCCTCTCCTTCTGCTCTTGGCCTGCAAAAGTGCTCATTCATGCCCTATTTCTTGCGACCCCACGGACTGTAGCCCACCAGGCTTCTCTGTCCATAGAATTTTCCAGGCAACGATACTGGAGTAGATTGCCATTTCTTCTTCAAGGGGATGTTCCTGACCAAGGGATCAAACCCATGTCTCCTGCAAGTCTGCTACATTTCAGGCAGATTCTTTACTGTTGAACAACCAGAGAAGCCCCATCAATTCTGAATGGCCATGGTATTAATTGTCCAATACCGCTCAGTTTCCTACCTTTCAATCATTATCAGTAGCTTTTCCCAAATTCTCCATTCTGAGATTATATTGAGATTCTGGCAAAGTTGTGTTCTCCATTACTGTATTAGACTTAATAAACTCAGCTTGGCTTGGTCAAAGGTTTTATTGGTTGTTTATTATGTGAGAAGAGTTGACAGTCAGTACATAGAGAAGAATATTAATGCTGAACCTAATAAGTACAGGTTTGAACACTTTGATTTTGATCAGCCTGTAAAATATTTCAGTTGATGTTCCCAAATATCACTTGGAAATACTAATCCTTCACAAAGATAATTTTAACTATAACAAAAATTCAGATGATAATAACTATTACTAGGAAATTATTATCTGTCAGACACACTTCTTTGTTTTTTACATGTACTAATATTCATGGCAATGCTTTGAGGAGATAAAAATATCCCTGCTTTAGAGATGAGGAATTTGAGGTATAGAAGATAAATAACTTACCCATTAACAATTTTATTATGTTGTCTCTTTGTGAATTATTTATTTTTCCTCCTTTATTTCAAAACAATCTATTTTCATATATACATGTGTGTGTGTAGATATGGATATAGATATCCTAGTATTTGCCTGATAGCACTTGAAATGCTACCACTATAGTATATTTTATATAAATTCAGAGACATTTTTAAATTGGTTTCAGTGAGATCTCCACATTTTAAAATATCCAAAATGTTCACATTCGTCTTCAATGGTACAATTTTAAAATATTCATTTGACCATCTTTTTTAAAAAAACTTACATGCAATCTGCTTTTCTCTAATTTCCGAAAGGAAAAAGAAAGTTACATTTATGTCTAGCATCACCCACCTTACAACTGGCAGGTATAGAATGGCAACCTGGTACTTTTTTACACCTAAATATGTGCCCTTACCAGCAATAGATTAAAATGTTTGAGTTCTATTTATTACTACCAGAGGCATTGTTTTAAAGAGATTTAGAGAAGACATCAATGATCAAAAAATTATGGCTAAATTAGTAAAAATGCTAATCTGACAATTATGTGGGTCACTTTTGGAAACGTCATCTGCAAGATCTACACACTGACAACAAGCTACTCTCTAATTTACTCTGTGGTCACGCACTTCCACCATCAAGCTTTTTACAACTGATAATAACTCTGTTCAGCAAAGACAGCTGACTTTGAACCACTGTGGTGCCTTGCTACTCAAAATTGTGATGTGTCAATCAGTAGTAGTGCTTAAAATTGCAGAATCTTTGGGACCAAGCCAGACTTATTCAATCAGAGACAGGACCCCAAGGCCATTACTATACACGTTCAAGTTTCAGAATTATGGCCACAGGCACAAATGTAGATAAAAATCCTGTTCCTCCTTAAAATATTTGCTGTGTTGCTATTTTTATACCTCAGCAAGCAATAAGTAACAGTGATCTCACGTGGCCACAACACTTTAGAGACAATCTATTTGGGTGGGATTAATTGAAAATTAGTTACTCTTCTGTGCTAAAAGCACAATGTGTTTTTCTGATTATTCTACATAAAATTATACTGCCCAAAGTCATACTCAAGTTCTTGCATTTTATTAACCCCCTGACCACAATCTACTTTCAAAAGTTCATCTGTTCCATTCATTATGAAAACATTTGCTTGTATCACCATTAAGTTTGACATTTGAATTTGAAATGTCAATAAATGCAGAGACAAGAGCCTGCCAGCCATCAGAACTTGCCCTTCATTTTATTTAAAAGTAATGGGAATATTGTTACTTTGAGGTTAACATTTTGTAAAACAACAAGTAAGAATCTTTAAGGGCAATAATACACTAAAAAAATTATGTGAACATTGACAGATTTATCTCATGGCATATAACTGTATTAAGACTACATAATAATCATAAAAGTCAGTAGTGCAAATATTTTTGTAGTTATGAGAAAACTAAATGTCAGACATTATGCATCCATGAACCATCTTTGAAAAGCAGACAGATTAATATCATCAGTATGTAATCATGATGGAGGAACACACTAACACAATTGTCTTTTTTCCAAATACAGCATGTCAATAACAAGCCTCACTAAAATCCATCTTCTTATGTCTCCATGGAAATCAATTTAATTATGTTGTCTTCTACCTGACAGAGACTTTTGTCATTCAATTTCATTCCCTCAGATCGATAAAGCTCCAAATCAACATTTTTATCTGCTTGCATTGGGTCATTGCATAATTTCTTTCATGATTTTAAAAAAGAATTAGACTAGTTACACTTGAAGCTGATGCATTTTCACCAATGTTCCTAAAATGCTTTCCAAACTAAATGCTTCTGACAGTTTTATATTTAAATTGCCTGTTCCCAGCTTCTGATACTAACAAATATCTTAGTGCTGAGTCCATTTTATAATTAAAATGATTATCAGTGTTTTGCACTAATATCCCTTTCATCTAAAGAGTTTTAGGTCTTTTATAATGCCATGTAAACCTCAGGTCAGAGACTCCCACTGAGATCAAGGGAGAGCTGAGAAATACTATCTAAGATCAAGAGAGACCTGAGAAATATTATCTATCATCAATTGAAGGAGATTTCAGTTAGGAAAAACATACTGCCAAGTTTTTGACAGTGTTAACACTCACTTCCTCTGCTATCTGATTATTGATGTTCAAGTCCACAGGTAGTCAGGACTGCTGCTGCTGCTGCTGCGTCATTTCAGTCCTGCCCGACTCTGTGCGACCCCATAGACAGCAGCCCACCAGGCTCCCCCGTCCCTGGGATTCTCCAGGCAAGAACACTGGAGTGGGTTGCCATTTCCTTCTCCAATGCATGAAAGTGAAAATTGACTATAAATAAATAAATAAAACACATGGTGTTTTATTCTAAAACGACAAAATCACATGTAAGAAGCTAGTATTGTTCCAACTTGAAAATCCCTATGCTATTGCTCAATCTGCAATGCCATATTTTAGTCTAAATATTTTAAGTAAATATGATTTGATTCTAAAGGAAGTCAAAAAGACTTCATATATGAAATAAAATAAGGATGCTTCTTTAAAATTTGATTTTATTTCTGCTAAATAGGAAGATAATGCAAATTAAATATATTGTAAAGTTTAAAAATAAAATTAAATTAAAAAAAAAAATCAACCTAACACCCCCAAGTAGAAATAATTACTGCTAATATATTTGTGGGATATACTATAAATGCATCTGCACATATTAATATGTGTACATTTTTAAACATAAATTAAAATAATCTGTGGTTCTGAAACTGGGTTTCAAATCCGTTAATATCAGATTCTCCAAAAAGTTCACTTGGGTTGTTCATTTTATGGAAAAACCCAAATCTTCTGACCAAAAAATATAAATATTATAGTGTTAACGGTTTGCTTCTTCTCCATGTATCAACCCTCTTCTTTCTTCCTTTCTTGTTTTCCCTAGACTCCATCAAATATTAATCATTAAAACAAACTTTCTTTCAAGTACTCTGTGTAGGCCAATAAACAGCCCCAAGGTCTAAAGTCCCAATTAATGTAAATGTAAGCTATTTTGGAAAAGGGGATGTTTGCCAAGAAAATTAAGCTCATTATCCTAAGATGATAAGAAATTTATCCTGAATTATCCAGGTGTGACTTAAATGAGATGATGTGTATTTTTATAAGAGCAATGAAGAAGGAAATTTGACACACAGAGAGAGGATGTGAAGAGAGAGACGGAGATCAGAGTGATGCACCATAAGCCAAGAAGTGTCTGAGGCCATAAGAAGCTGGAATAAGCAAGGGTCAGTTATCACCAGAGCCTCCAAGGGGAGTTCAGTTCAGTCTCTCAGTCGCGTCCAACTCTTTGTGACCCCATGCACTGCAACACACCAGGCTTCCCTGTCCATCAGCAACTCCCGAAGTTTACTCAAACTCATGTCCATCAAGTGAGTGATGTCTTGCAACCATCTTATTCTCTGCTGTCCTCTTCCCCTCCTGCCTTCAATCTTTCCCAGCATCAGGGTCTTTTCCAATGAGTCAGTTCTTCACATCAGATGGCCATAGTATTGGAGTTTCAGCTTCAGCATCAGTCCTTCCAATGAACACCCAGGACTGATCTTCTTTAGGATGGACTGGTTGGATCTCTTTGCAGTCCAAGGGACTGATGCTGAGTCCAAGGGACTCTCAAGAATCTTCTCCAACACCACAGTTCAAAAGCATCAATTCTTCAGTGCTCAGCTTTCTTTATAGTCCAACTCTCACATCCACACATGATTACTGAAAAAACCTTAGATTTGACTAGATGGACCTTTGTTGGCAAAGTAACGTCTCTGCTTTTCAATATGCTGTCTAGGTTGCTCATATCTTTTCTTCCAAGGAGCAAGCATCTTTTAATTTCATGGCTGCAATCACCATCTTCAGTGATTCTGGAGCCCAAGAAAATAAAGTCTTTCACTGTTTCCATTATTTCCCCATCTACTTGCAATGGAGTGATGGGACTGGATGTTATGATCTTAGTTTTTTGAATCTTGAGTTTTAAACCAGTTTTTAACTTTCCTCTATCACTTTCATCAAAAAATTCTTTAGTTCCTCTTCACTTTATGCCATAAGGGTGGTGTCAACTACATATCTGAGGTTATTGACATTTCTCCCAGCAATCTTGATTCCAGCTTGTGCTTCATCCAGCCCAGAATTTCACATGATGTATTCTGCATGTAAGTTAAATAAGCAGGGTGACAATATACAGCCTAGACATACTCCTTTCCCAATTTGGAACCAGTCTGTTGTTCCATGTCTGGTACTATATGTTGCTTCTTGACCTGCATACAGATTTCTCAGGAGGCAGGTAAGGCGGTCTGATAGTCCCATCTCTTGAAGAATTTTCCACAGTTTTTTGGATTCTACACAGTCAAAGGCTTTGACTTAATCAATAACGCAGAAATAGATGTTTTTTTTGGAAATCTCTTGCTTTTTTGATGATCCAACAGATGTTGGCGATTTTGTCTCTTGGTTCCTCTGGCTTTTCTAAATCCAGTTTGAATATCCAGAATTTCATGGTTCATGTATTGTTGAAGCTTGGCTTAGAGAATTTTGAGCATTACTTTGCTAGTATGTGAGATGACTGTAATTGTGTGGTAGTTTGAACATTCTTTGTCATTGCCCTTCTTTTGGATTGAAATGAAAACTGACCTTTTCCAGTCCTGTGGCCACTGCTGAGTTTTCCAAATTTACTGGCATATTGAGTGCAGCATTTTCACAGCATCATCCTTTAGGATTTGAAATAGCTCACCTGGAATTCCAACAGCTCCATTAGCTTTTTTCGTAGGGATGCTTCCTAAGGCCACTTGTTTTTGCATTCCAGGACATCTGGCACTAGGTGAGTGACCACACCATCGTGGACATCTGGGTCATGAAGGCCTTTTTTGTATCATTATTCTATGTACTGTTGCCACCTCTTCTTAATAGTTTCTGCTTCTGTTAGGTCCATACCATTTCTGTCCTTTATTGTACCCATTTTTGCATAAAATATTCCCTTGGTATCTCTACTTTTCTTGAAGAGATCTCTAGTCTTTCCCATTCTGTTGTTGACCTCTGTTTCTTTGCATTGATCACTGAGGAAGGCTTTCTTGTCTCTCCTTGCTGTTCTTTGGAACTCTGCATAGAGGTGGGTATATCTTTCTTTTTCTCCTTTGCGTTTATCTTCTTTTCTTTGCTCATCTATTTGCAAAGCCTCCTCAGACAACCATTTTGCATTTTTTCATTTCGTTTTCTTGGCGATGGTTTTGATCACTGTCTCCTGTACAACTTCATGAACTTCCATCCATAGTTTGTCAGGCACCCTATCAGATCTAATCTGTTGACTATATCTATCACCTCCGCTGTATAATCATAAGGGATTTGATTTAGGTCATACCTGAATGGTCTAGTGGTTTTCCCTATTTTCTTTGATTTAAGTCTGAATTTGGCAATAAGGAATTCATGATCTGAGCCACAGTCATCTCCTGGTCTTGTTTTTGCGGACTGTAGAGAGCTTCTCCAATCTTTGGCTGCAAAGAATATAATCAATCTGATTTCAGTATTGATCATCTGGTGATGTCCGTGTGTAGAGTCTTCTCTTGTGTTGTTGGAAGAGTGTGTTTGCTATGACCAGTGCATTATCTTGGCAAAATTCTGTTAGCCTTTGACTTACTTCATTTTGTACTCCAGCGGCAAATTTTCCTGTTACTCCAAGTGTCTCTTGACTATCAACTTTTGCATTTCAGTTCCCTATGATGAAAAGGACAGCTTTTTTTTTGGGTGTTAGTTCTAGAAGGTCTTGTAGGTCTTTATAGAACCATTAAATTTCAGCTTCTTCAACATTACTGGTTGGGGCACAGACTTGGATTGCTGTGATAGTAAATGATTTGCCTTGGAATTGAACAGACATCATTCTGTCATTTTTGAGATTGCACCCAGGTAATGTATTTTAGACTCTTTTGTTGACTATGAGTGCTACTCCATTTCTTCTAAGGGATTCTTGCCCACAGTAGTAGATATATCAGTCATTTGAATTAAATTCACCCATTCCTGTCCATTTTAGTTCGCTGATTCCAAAATGTTGATGTTCACTCTTGCCATCTCCTGTTTGACCACTTCCAATTTACCTTGATCCATGGACCTAACATTCCAGGTTCCTATGCAATATTGCTCTGTACAACATAGGACTTTACTTCTGGCACCAATCAGTACTGGGCATTGTTTTCGCCTTGGCTCTGTCTCTTCATTCTTTCTGAAGTTATTTCTCCACTCTTCTCCAGTAGCATATTGGGCACCTACCAACCTGGGGAGTGCATGTTTCAGTGTCCTATCTTTTTGCCTTTTCATGTTGTTCATGGGGTTCTCAAGGCAAGAATACTGAAGTGGTTTTGTCATTCCCATCTCCAGTGGACCACGTTTTGTCTGAAATCTCCACCATGACCCATCTGTTTTGGGTGGCCCTACATGGCATGGCTTATAGTTTCATTGAGTTAGGGAAGGCTGTGGTCCACGTGATCAGTTTAATTAGTTTTCTGTGATTGTGGTTTTCATTCTGTCTGCCCTCTGATGGATAAGTATAAGAGGCTTATGGAAGTTTCCTGATGGGAGACTGACTGTGGGGGAAACTGGGTCTTGTTCTGATGGGCAGAGCCATGCTCAGTAAATCCTTAATGCAATTTTCTGTTGATGGATGGGGCTCTGTTCCCTCCCTTTTGTTTGTTTGATCTGAGACCAAACTGTGGTGGAGGTAATGAAGATAATGTTGCCCTCCTTCAAAAGGTCCCATGCAGGCACTGCTACACTCAGTGCCCCCGATCCTGCAGCAGGCCCCTGCCAACCCATGTCTCTGCTGGAGACTCCTGGACACTCACAGGCAAGTCAGGGTCAGTCTTTTATGGGGTCACTGCTCCTTTCTCCTGGGTCCTAGTGCACACAAGGTTTTGTTTGTGCCCTCCAAGAGTCTGCTTCCCCAGTCCTGTGTAAGTTATGTAATCAAATTCCACTGGCCTCCCAAGTCAAATTCTCTGGGAGTTCTCATTCCCTTTGCTAGGTCCCCAGGTTGGGAAATCTGTTGTGGGTCCTAGAACTTTATCATTGTGAGAATTTCTTTGGTATAATTGTTCTGCAGTTTGTGGGTCATCTGCTGGATGGCTCTATGGTGGGGTTAATGGTGACCTTCTCCACAAGGGCTTATGCCACACACCGTTTGACCCAGGTCTGCTGCACCCAGAGCCCCTGCCCCTACAGCAGGCCACTGCTGACTCGTATCTCTGCAGGAGACTCATGCACAGGTCTGGCTCAGTCTTTGTGGGGTCTCTGGGTCTTGGTGCACACAAGGTTTTGTTTGAGCCCTCCAAGTGTCTCTGGTGGCTATGGGGTTTGGTTCCAAATGCAATTTTGCACCTCCTACCATCTTACTGGGACTTCTCCTTTGCCCTTGGACATGGGGTATCTTTTGGTGTGATCCAGTTTTCTCCTGTTGATGATTATTCAGCAACAAGTTGTAATTTTGGAGTTCTCACAGAAGAAGATGAGCACATGTCCTTCTACTCTTCCACTGAATCTCAAACTCCAAGGGGAGTGGGCCTACCAATACCTTGATTTCAGTTCAGCTAAACTGATTTGGACTTCTGAACCTAGAGCTGTAAGAGAATAAATGTGTGTGGTTTTAAACCACCAAGTGTATAATAATTTGTTACAGCAGCCACATAAAACTAACACATACCTCCAACATTTTCTCTTTCTTCTTCCATTATTTGCCCATTCAATACCCAGTCTTACCCAAACACATCCTATTTGAAAGCCCTTGGGAAGCTGAATTATTCTGGAAAAAGCCTTCAGTAGGTCTGATTGCTATCTCAAAAATTATGCTACCCTATGGACTATATGGTTAATTATGTTACCCATAATGGACTGGCAACATTCACTGGCCACTTTTCTACTAAATCATTACTCACACTGCTCACCTAGCTTCTATCTCTAACACTACTCATATATTGCATTACATTCTTTCCTGTCACAGTATAGCCTATTATTCAACTCTGAAGCAGAAACATTTGCAAATAAAAAATAACATGAAGTCTTCAACTGCTCACTTTCAACTCAGTCTTCTTCCTATATCAGTCTTATGTCTATTTCTCCCATTTCATTCCAGTATGTGTTGAAAATAGCAATCAAATACCATCATGTTGAAAGACAATTCAAAGCCTTCTCAGTTATATGGAAATAATTTCTCATAAATTCAAATTTTCTTTTACTTTAATGAAAAATATAGATGAATTCAGAGAATGCATGGTTTCTCTGTTTGTTTTTTTTTTCCATGAAATTATGAAGATTTGAAAATATCACTGCAATTACATTTGGAAATATTATACTATACATCATATCAATATTTTGCATTGTTTAGAAAGAAAAGATAAGGAATACGTCGTATCTTTTGGATATCATTTTTTTTTTCCAAATGAAACACAATCTCTACTATGTTTTGGGGTGTGATGAAGTTAACTTCTTGTATAAGCTTTTTAATTGAAAAAACTTCTGTAATATCAAAATATTCATTATTGCTTTTTTTAACAATTCAAAGGGCTCATTTTAAACGTTAAATTACTAGTGTTTGTTTTAAATGACTTGTTCACTAGAATATTTATTTAATTGTGAGTTTTTTCACTTAATGTTATTACCACATAGGTCACAGGAGATGAATATTTTATATACTCTCCTTTCCATAATTGATCTGCAACCATGAGTTGAGAGAACTAAGTACAGATAACTTTCATAGAATACATAACATACACTCTTAAAATTGGGAATGTATCTAAGGCTACTGTTTTTTGTAAATTTACCACTTCATCAGCTAGTAAGTGAACCCACAAGATTACTTTAAAAAACACAATGCTCACACTTCAGAATTTACACACTCCTTCTACTTGCTCTTGTCAAAAGGGCTAAAATCACATTATAGAGTTAGCAATAAACTCATAATTCAGAGCATGCGTAAGGAAAGGAGTCAGCTACTAATGCTTCCTTCAGGCAGAGATTTGAAGGATTTTAAAGAACAGTGAGGATTTGAGAGTGAAAGGAGAAAAATTTAAGATAAACTTTTATTCCTGTATGTTCCTTTAGGATAAAATTACCTATTGGGGCCAGATTTTTTGAAAAGAGAGATGTTTCTGGTTGTCTTTCAAGTACATTTGGCACAGATAATAGGTTCACTACAAGTTTGCACATTAGTGGAACTTTTCCAAGCCGCTTAGGGTAATGTGGATCTTTGTGTTTCAATGGAAAGAATATCTGAGTCCAACTCTTGTATAAACAATTCTACACTCTTATATCCCATTCTTCTTGAGTGCTAAATTGCTTCAGTTCTGTCTGACTCTTTATGATCCCATGAACCATACTCCCCTCTCCACCCTAGGCCCCCCTTCCATGAGATTCTCCAAGTAAGAATACTAGAGTAGGTTGCTGTTTCCTTACTTTCTTCTTAATTCTCAAGTCAATTTATTTATATTAATATTTTCCTTTCTTCTACTCATGTCCACAATTTCCAAATTTGAGGGTTACTTGGGGATTAGCCTCCATTTTTTATCACTGTAATCTCACCCTTATAGCTTTTATTTATTGCCATTGTTCTAAACAACCCTTCTGTATCCACCTGTAACTAAGCACTTTCTTCTGAAATCCAACTACAATTACTCATGCAGTGTTCACATACCAGGGGCATGTATGTTCACAGTTTAGCTTTTGCTCAAAACAATCTTGGCTCTTTCTACAGTCTTGCCCAGATGAGTCAATGGCATCACTTTGTCTTAAAACAGTTTTAAATTCACAGAAAATTTGTGCAAATAGTACAGATATTTATTATATACCTCCCTCAAATACACACACACGTTTTTCTGTTATTAACAACTAACTTTAATGTGATGCATTTATTATACTCAATGAACCAATATTTATACATTATTAACTATAGCCCATCATTTATATTAAAATTCACTCTTTGTGTTGTACAGTTAATGGAATATGTAATGTTTTATATGCACCACTACAGTATCATACAGAATAATTTCACCAACTATTAAAAAAAAGAAAGAAGCCATCCAGTAACTACAGGTCAAAAACATTTTATTCATAAACATTTGCAATAGGGAAGAGAGACAGTATAAAACTTGGTTTAATTTTCAATATAGCATGGACAAATGGGATTTATGGCCAAAGAGTAGGGGGAAATGTTAGTTGCTTAGTCATGTCTGACTCTTTGCAACCCCATGGACTGTAGCCTACCAGGTTCCTCTGTTCATGGGGTTTCTCAGGCAAGAATACTGCAGTGGGTTGCCATTTCCTTCTCTAGGGAATCTTTCCAACCCAGGGATTGAACCTGCCTCTCATATGTCATCTGCACTGGCATGTGGATTCTTTACCACTTGCACCATTTGGGAAGCCCAATTTGAAGCATATCAACTTGCAACTAACCAAGCAGACATTCAGATATTTCATTATAATACTTTTTTTTTCCTTTAAAATTTTTGGGTTACTTATGGTTGTTACTGATCAAGTTTTACTGATCAGGTCCCTTCCCTTGGTCCTGACTTAAACCTTGGGGCCTCTTGCTAGCAAAATGTAAGAGTATGATAAGAAATAAATAGAAGGGGACCTCAGGAATAACAGAGATAATGGAAATTCAGAGGTAAATCTATCTTTCCCTTTGGTACAACTGGAGCTTTTCCACCTGGATCCTTAAAACATCAGGTTGGTAATCTGACAGTGATAAGACTTATGAACTGTAGAAATATATAATGATGGGTATGTTTTTTTTTAATTGGAAAATAACAATGGCTTGTATACTGGTGGAAATTATCTAGTAGAGAAGAAAAAACAGATGCTGCTGGTGCCATATGCCTGACTAGGTTTCGGCAGGAGGGGTGGACAGCAGTTTGAAAGTTGGAACAGAAGTGCTGGTCTGTGATAGGAGCTTCCTAAGCAGGTTATCCATCCAGATGGCTAGTGAGCTCAAACACCAATCCTGATGGTGGGAAGATGTGATGGGAGGAATTGACCTAAGTTCTCTCTGGCTACTTCTGCAAGAGAGTGTCCAGTTATTAATAATGACCTTGGTTTTTAGGGCTATAGGACTAGAGCATTGACAGAATACTCAGATGTTGAAAGGCTTGGGACATTAAAATCCCTGAACACTGGGACAGTGACTACATGAGTCATTTCTTGAACATTTTAGCTCTTAACTTGTTCAGTTCTTTGCTGTCCTTTTCATTGTTCATTTTACATTCAGTTACCCCTGCGGTATCCATATTGTGCTATCAGTTAAATCTCAAATAAAATCTTTCAACTTTTTCAAATCTCCATGTTACAAGTGATAGAGTTAAGAGCTGGAGAAGGTAGCAGGCAGGAGTGATTGTCCACACATTTTAACACTTGTGTTAGGGTTGGTACAATATTATAACTGTCTGGGGATCTGAAATCCCTATGTTACTTCAGATAAGAATAGCAGCCTCTGTAAAGTGTTTATAACTTGTACTTCTAGCCTTAGCATGAGTTGGGATGCATGGTCAGGAAAGGTCATTCTCCATGTGGATCTCACATTTGGTCCCATCTTTTTAAGGCAGTGATCATTTTGTATGTCTTAGAAGGATAAACTTTCTGCATCTTATAAATTTTTCTAATAAGTTATAAAGAGAGAACATAAACTCTGTCATGAATAAAACTACAGACATCTGGCCTTTTTACAATTGATTTATTTTCTCTATTAGAAACCTTATCTCCTACTTAATTGCCATAATTTAATTAATTTAGAATTAATTTATCTAGTAACTGAAGTTTTAAAACACTGCCACATTTATTTAATAGTTTTATCTACCACAAAGTAAATATTTAAAATATAGCAGTAAAGACAATTATCAATAATAAAGTTAAAAGATGGACACTAATCTTCATCTAATAATTTATTTTACTAGGAATTTGATGGTGCATCTGGTACTATATTATAATGTTTTTAATTTTATGTTTAAACTCAAAACAACAGGAGACTGTAGTTCTAGCAATAACAATACATCTTTTAGATGTACAATAGACCTTGAAAAAGTGTTATTTAAAAAAGAATTCAGATATCAGAGAATAAGACATTCTTACTGAAGGGTATTTTCAGTGTGGTCGAACTAAACGGCCTGAATTTAATTCTGAAACTCAGCATGGTTCTTGGAGACCTGAATCTACCCCGAGTGAACAAGTTATCAGAACAGAGTTAGCCAAAAGCCCCAGACTAAGCACAGACTATGATTATATAATTGATGATTTGGGGAAATAATATGGTGTGCTTTCTTATTTTCCTCTTGTTTTTTTTTTTTTTCTTTTTCTTTTTCTCACTCCCCTCCCACACACCTCCCTATTCCTCTCTGGATATTTTAGGAAAATGCTCGATTCCTGAATTCAGCTGTGGCTAGTCTTTGCTGCTGGTAACACAGGCCATTAATTGCTGTGGGGCAAAAAAAAAAAAAAAAAAAGGACTGGCCCACACTGACAAGTATTCTGCAAACAACTAAACTACTGCTCTAATACTGCTGTAATATCGTTTCCCCATAACGACTGATCAAAATGAATCTGATGTCACCAGAGGAGCCATACACTTGTACACAAGAGAAATACCTTTACATTTTGTTACATTGCATAACATAAGATTTAGTTGGATTGCATGGAACTATTGATATCCCATATTCTTAGTCTCTGGCTAAAAAAAGAAAGTGAGTATTTTCTGGCTGACTGGCTGTCTGAGACCAATTTTTGATTTGTTAGCAGTAAACCAGTATAAGTAGCTTCATGTGAAAAGGGGAAATATAACATATTTTGGAACTGACTTCCACATATCCAGCCAGCTGAGCTACTTTTGATAAAATGCCATGAGTGGGAAAGGGAATCAATCATTTGACAGCCCTCTTTCTTTTTCCAAAAGCAGTATAAGAGTGAGAATTACTTTTAAACATTGTCTTATTTCCAAAATTTCTACCCACAATAGAACTCTCCAGATTTACATTCTGAGACATTGGCATAACTTATTGAGAACTCAGCCTCTAGATTCACAACCCCTTATTTGGAATCCTGATTCAAGCTTCTATCAAAAGGGTGGTCCTCATAAGTTTATTCATATCCTCTGGGCTTCCATTTCCTTGTTTATATGCAGAGTACATCATAAGAAATGCTGGACTGGATGAAGCACAAGCTGGAATCAAGAGTGCCAGGAGAAATATCAATAACCTCATATATGCAGATGACATCACCCTTAAGGCAGAAAGTGAAGAACTAAAAAGCCTCTTGATGAAAGTGAAACAGGAGAGTGAAAATGTTGGCTTAAAACTCAACATTCAGAGAACTAAGATCATGGCATCCGGTCCCATCACTTCATGGCAAATAGATGGGGAAACAGTGGAAACAGTGGCTGACTTTATTCTTTTGGACTCCAAAATCACTGCAGATGGTGATTGCAGCCATGAAATTAAAAGATACTTACTCTTTGGAAGGAAAGTTATGACCAATCTAGACAGCATATTAAAAAGCAGAGGCATTACTTTTCCAACAAAGTTCCATCTAATCAAGGCTATGGTTTTTTCAGTAGTCATGTAGGGATGTGAGAGTTGGACTATAAAGAAAGCTGAGCACCAAAGAATTGATGCTTTTGAACTGTGGTGTTGGAAGACTCTTGAGAGTCCCTTGGACTGTATGACGATCCAACCAGTCCATCCTAAAGGAGATCAGTCCTGGGTGTTCATTGGAAGGACTGATGTTGAAGCTGAAACTCCAATACTTTGGCCACCTTATGTGAAGAGCTGACTCATTTGAAAAGACCCTGATGCTGGGAAAGATTGAGGGCAAGAGGAGAAGGGGACAACAGGATTAAATGGTTGGATGGCATCACAGACTCTGGACATGAGTTTGGCTGGGCTCCAGGTGTTGGTGATGGACAGGGAGGTCTGGCGTGCTGCAGTTCATGGGGTCACAAAGAGTTGGGCACGACTGAGCAACTGAACTGAACTGAACAGTTAAAGAACAGTATGATTCCCAATTTTGAAGGTTGTTGTAAGAATCTGAAGAAACAATACATGTACTTCAAATAGTCTATGGCACATTATAATTGATTTTTTAATGTGAGCATTTGCCTCCACAAACATAGAGCAAGCATCACTGTATGTACACAAAAGCATAAGATGATGAAAAGCAAACTTCTTGTTATTATATAATAAAGAATTGCAATTTTAGCTTGCAGCACAAATCAGGTGTCTAAAAACTGGGAGCTACCATATCTTATCTCTGACTCATGTGATTTTTCATCTGAGCTGACACCTACATATTAGAAAAGAAACAAATATCCAAGTTGGTTTTAAGCCTGTATTTCTGTGTGGGGCTTCCCTGGTGGCACAATGGTAATGCAGCACATATAGGTTCAGTCCCTGGGTTGGGAAGATCCCCTGGACAAGGAAATGGCACCCTACACCAGGATTTTCTTGCCTGGAGAATTCTTTGGACAGATGGGCCTCCTGGGCTACAGTCCATGGGGTCACCAAGAGTCAGACATGACTGAAACAACTTAGCATGTATGCATATATGTATGCATACCCTGGTGGATCAGATGGTACAGAATCTACCTGCAGTACAGAAGATATGGGTTCAATTCCTGGATCAAGAAGATCCAGAGAGGGTAACAGGCAGGAAGCCCAGGGGTCTCCAAATGGAGGAAATAGCTTGCAAGTGTCAGACATTTTTATCTCTCTTAAGTGGCAGGGGGAAACAAACTAGCGATATTTTTTTCCTTCTCTATACAAATTTAAAAGGAGGTTTCTCTTAAAATACTGTGTTGCCATAATGACACCTGGTTTCACCTGAAGTTAACTATTCTCAAACCTAGAGATAACCAATGCATTTCTCTTACAGAAACGTTTATCTTAAGCTATGCTAATATACTATGCGTTTACCCCAAACTCTGTCTTCAAGTCAGTTCCTCCTCTTGGCTCAGAACCTACTTGACAAACCAGTATGTTATACTCAGATATTGTTGCCCTAATCCATATAAACAAAACTATTTGTATGGTGATCTACCCTTCTACAAGATTCAAGTTAATCATTTTATGGCCCAGGATGAACCATTTGGTGCCAAGATTATCCCAAAATGCATCTTATGGGTGAGGGGCCTGGTGCCCTTCTGAGTTTTAAAACATTCCTTTCTTTCATTAACAGACTGCTAGTGTTCTTGCCTGGAGACTCCCAGGGATGGGGGAGCCTGTTGGGCTGCTGTCCATGGGGTCACACAGAGTTGGACACGACTGAAGTGACTTAGCAGCAGCAGCAGCAGCAGTGACTATATAACATCCAGCTGAAGACTTGCAGGGGGGTACTTTTTCTGCCCCCTTCTGATGTCTATGTCAGAAGCTTTCTCTATCTCCTTTATACTTTAATAAAACTTTATTACATAAAAGCTCTGAGCGATCAAGCCTCGTCTCTGACCCCAGATTGAATTCTTCTCGTCCAGGGGCCAAGAATCCCGGCGTCTTGGCGTGATTCAACAACAACCTTTCAATCCCCTGGAGAAGGAAATGGCTACCCACTCCAGTATTATTACTTGGAGAATTCCATGGACAGGGGACAGGCTACAGTCATGGGATCTCAAAGAGTTGGGCAGGACTGAATGGCTAACACACACTTTCACTTTTTCCGTATGATTTCTCTGAATCATAGTTTCCTCATACACTAAAGGAAGTTAATAGAGGACCTATCTGAATCTCCAGACTGTCTGGGTCTTGCCCAGTGGCTCAGCAGTAAACAATCCACCTCCAGTGCAGAAGTGGGTTCAATCCCTGCGTCAGGAAGATACTCTGGAGGAGGAAATGGTGACCCACTCCAGTATTCTTGCCAGGAGAATCCCATGGACAGAGGCTACAGTCCTGGGCTCTCAAAGTGTCACCCATGACTACATGACTAAACAGCAACAACAAATGTACGGTTTTACTTTTGTTTTCAGCACAGTGGCTTCAGCCAATGAGTTTCTGTGGGGACTATTTACCACAGTTCAAAAAAGTAAGTCTGTACATGTCACAGTGAATACACAAATTGTTTGCAAGACCATTTGATCTCAGTAAATTGGAAGAAGACATTATTTAGTAGTTAATGAATGTATCTATAAAAATTTTTTTAGTGATCTATAGCCGTGTGATTTAGGGCATGCAGCTCTCAAAGAAATTCAATGAATTGAGAAACATTGCCAGAACAAATCCTTTCTTCTCTCTGTTTTAATCTATCATTTTATGTTTCAATTATTTTCCTGCACATATTTTAAAATTAAATCAGAAATGAACATAGAAAGAAATAGAATAGATGCTAAATTTAGTCTGATTTTACAAATAAGTCAATTAAAATTAGAAATGGATATATGAATTGAATTTTAAAAGCTCCATCTACCTCAATTAATACTGCATTTCGATAACTTAGTTTTATTTTTAATAGTCTTACTTCAAAGCTTAAAATATATTATGTTGTATTATCAGTTGTTTACAAAATAATAATATTAGCCAAAGCCAGAAGAAAATTAAAAACAAATCCCGTCGTTGATGCTTTTAACAAAATGTATTTGCAATAGGTACTTAACCATTTAATACCTCAGTTTCCTTCTATCTAAGATGTGGGCAACAATAAACTCTAAGTCATATGTGCATGCTAAGTTGTTTCAGTCATGTCTGACTCTTTGCGACCTTCTGGACTGTAGCCCAGCAAGCTCCTCTGTCCATGGGAATTCTCCAGGCAAGAAAACGGGAATGGGTTGCCATGCCTTCTTCCAGGAAACTCTAAGTCATAGCATATAGATATGTAATGAGTTAATATAAGTATCATACACATTCTGGGACATAGCCTGTGTTAATTAAAAATATTAAGCCGTATAAAATTACCTTAACTACATTATTATTAACATAGTTTTGTAAAACACTTTTTATACAGTTGTTATAACAAATTACCAGTTTGGTAGTAGTTTAACACAGCATGAATATATTCTCAAGAGCTCCGTATTTCAGAATTTTAATATAAATCTGAACAGATTACAATCACAGCACTGACAGGGCTTCATTCCAATGTGGAGGCTTTAATGAAGAATCTACTTCCTATACTTATTTAGCTTGCTGACATAATTTAATTCCTTGTCATTGCAGGACTGATATCCTTACTTTCTTGCTGCATGTCAGCTGAAAGTTACTTCCAGCTTCTGGATACCATTAAATTCCCTGGTTTATAATCTGCTTGCTCTATCTTCAAGCTACCAATAGCAGTTGAATCTCACTCACACTTTGAATATCCCTCCCCTCCTTTTATTTTTCCTTCTGGAAGACCACCCAAGATTCAGCCTTTGTCTTTCTATTTTAAAAAGTGAAAGTGAAAGTCACTCTGCTAAGTCACTTCAGTCGTGTCCGACTTTGTGCATTCCCATAGACGGCAGCCACCAGGCTCCCCTGTCCCTGGGATTCTCCAGGCAAGAATACAGGAGTGGGTTGCCATTTCCTTCTCCAATGCATGAAAGTGAAAAGTGAAAGTGAAGTCGCTCAGTCATGTCTGACTCTTAGCGATCCCATGGACTGCAGCCTACCAGGCTCCTCCATCCATGGGATTTTCCAGGCAAGAGTACTGGAGTGGGGTGCCATTGCCTTTTCCAGAAAGTCGCTCAGTCATACCCATCTCTTTCTGACCCCATGGGCTATACAGTCCATGGAATTCTCCAGGCCAGTATACTGGACATTTAAATTGGATTGGACCCACCTAAATACTCCAGAAAACTCACATTTCATGCTTATCCTTAATCACTTCTGCAAAGCTCCTTTTTTACCATGTAAGGGAATACATTCACGGGCTCCAAGAATTAGAGAGTGATATGTTTGGTAGTCTATTATTTTGCCTACCACATATAATATCTAACTATTTTCACTGGTGTATTGGTGTGACAACAATTGGGAATTGAGTCAGTGATGCTATCTAGCCATCTCATCCTCTGTACCCACTTCTCCTCCTACCTTCAATCTTTCCCAACATCAGGGTCTTTTCCAGTGAGTCAATTCTTCACATCAGGTCACCAAGGTATGGAGTTTTAGCTTCAGCTTCAGCTTCAGTCCTTCCAATGAATATTGAGGACTGATTTCCTTTAGGATTGACTGGTTTGATCCCCTTGCTGTCCAAGGGACTCTCAAAGGTCTTTTTCAGCACCACAATTCAAAAGCATCAATTCTTCAGCACTCAGCCTTCTTTATGGTCCAACCCTCACATGGGAACATGACTACTGGAAAAAACATAGCTTTGACTATAAGGACCTTTGTTGGTAAACTGATGTCTCTGCTTTTTAATATGCTGTCTAGGTTTGTTATAGCTTTGCTTCCAAGGAGCAAGTGTTTTTAATTTCATGGCTGCAGTCACTGTCTGCATGGATTTTGGAGCCCAAGAAAATAAAATCTGTCACTGTTTCTATGTTTTCCCCATCTATCTAACATAAAATGATGGGACTGGATCCCATGATCTTAGTTTTTTGAATGCTGAGTTTTAAGCCAGTTTTTTTGCTTTTCTCTTTTACCCTCATCAAGAGACTTTTTAGTTTCTATAGTTAAAATTTTAATACAGATATTGTTTCCTTTTACATGGAAAAAAAAAGGCTGCCTTTTGGCTTTAACTTTTCTCCCTGGATTCACCACATGAGAATACATCTCCATGTGTCTCTTCTATAGTGAAGTATATGGTTTAATTCCAGAAAAATTTGATGAGGTTCATGTGTAAATAGTACCCATTCCAATTAGCCAGAATGAGAGTTATGGAAACATTTTTATCATCTGGAGTAAGTGCTTACTTAAAGCTCACCACAGATTTTCTAGTAAAGCTATTTATGACATTATGACCTACTTTATGGGCTACATAGTCATCCATGTACAGTATTGTTGTCATTGATAACAGCAATGTTTCCGCTTCACATAGACTAGTCCTTTATCTTAGAGAAGTTTGGGGGATATACTTTAAAGTTATGTATGTTTGAGGTTCTAGATCAAGAGTTCAAAGACTTGTTTCTTCCCAGGTTCATGGATGGAGTTGACTTTATGGTGACCATAAATAATGAGTTCACATATAAGAGACAGCTTGCAGAGGAAAAGAAGAATAGGTCATTGAGAGAATAAAGATGAGAGAGAGGGAATACTGAAAAAAACTATATGATTTCTAGTCAAACAGATTTGCAGGATGATGAAGAGGCTGTGCAGAAAAGATGGTGTAAAAACTCTGAATTGCTGTTTACCTTGTTACACGTAGGGTGGATATCTAGGTAAACAGAGTATTAAACAATAAAGGAGTGTGCAAAATGAAGAAAAAATTAGGGAACCAAAATTAGCCATAGGCAACTCTATGATTATGCCTATGATAGCCATAGGCAACTCTATGATATGGAAGGCTTAAGGGGTCTAAACAGCACGGAAAAAAAAGCCCTGAACATTAGAGAATCAAAGGCAGCCAAAGAAGTGTCAATCTGTCTTGTCTGGGCCATAATGGAAAGATAATGACGCCTGGGGTGGGAGTAATTCATCAGTATATGCTGCTCCATCTTGAGACTAAACTCAATACCTTCCTTTGCCACCTTAGCAAAAGAAGAATATTAATCTATTAGAACACATTTTTATGACATAGAAAAGAAAAAAATGAAAGAATATTTCCTTTGAAATATGTCATTGGTTAATGATAAAAAATACAAAACAGGCTGTTAAACTGAAACTGTTTTAAGTTCTCTGTGCTATGAAGTCATTACTTTCAGTTGTCACACAATTAAGTTCTTTTTAAAAATGTAACCAGTTGATTTTTATCATTCCCATTGACATATATGACAGAATATGTATTGACCCTACTCATTCATGATTTACCCTGATGAATTAAAATGATTCATTTTAATTACCCTATTACCCTAATGAGTTAAAATGATTTTGTTTCAAATGTGAGAGGCTTTGGTTAGCATGATCCTATAGTGGTGTTAAAGTTGTTAGCAAATAATATCTTTTTCTATAATCTGTTACAAAAATAAATCTGACCCATCTAGGAGCTGGCTTGATATGTGTTCCCTGCTCCACATTCTCTTCATTACATTATAACCACACTTTTCAATAGACTATTCAATATTTTGAACATTTGTTTCTGTATTAGGAAAATTTCAAGCATACAGAAAAGCTTCAATAATTTTATAATGAACACATATATTCTCCATGCAAATTCTACAATTAACATTCTAATCTGTTTTATTGCATATCTCACCATCCATGTGCCATTCAGTCAATCCATCATAATAATAATTTTTCAATGAATTACACAATAAATAGAAAAAATTCACTTCCCCCTAAAGCTCTAAAATAGCCTATTATTAATTTGAGCTCAATATTTATTAGGAATGTTTGTCTTCATGTAAAGTTTACATAAAAGAAAATTCACACACCTTGAGTGTACAATCACTGTATTGGGCACCAAACCATGAATCCAGGAAATTCAGAGAGTGGTAAGTGAAGTATAGCAGGGGATTACACAGCAGCCTGTCATATTCAAATTATAGAATACCAGAGACAAAGAAAAAACTTGAGATAATTCAAAGGAGGGTGAGAAGAAAACATCACATTTAAAAAGCAATAATCATGAGAAATTTAGGGAATCTCCTGTCATAAAATATACTCTCAAAAAAAAATGGACTACAAGAATAGTTTTCAAGAGTTCTCAAAATATGCATAGACACAAAAATGGTAACTAAGATAAGGATACTGATATGTTAATTAGGTGGTTATAGTAATCTTTCTATTTACTTATAACAAAACATCACATTTTCACCTTCAATATATACAATTTTCATAAAAATGTAAACATCATAAAAAGTTTTAAAAGGAAAGTATAAATATTTAAATAGTCACAAAAAAAACCCAACAACAACAACCTGGAATTTATATCCAGTGAAATTATATTTCAAAAATGAAGAAGAAAGGAAGACTTTTTCAAACAGATAAAATCGAAGGACCCCCATTTACAGCAGAACTTCCCTGCAAGAAATGCTAAAATATCTTCCCTAAGAAAAAGAATACAGTTAGAACCCCTCGAAATCCCCTTGGCTTGATAACCACGTCCAACTCTTCGGGACCCCATGGACTGTAGATTGCCCACTCCTCTGTCCATGGAACTCTTGCCATTCACCTCTCCAGAGGAGCTTCCCTACCCAGGGAAGCCCCAGATAGATGTCTACATGAGTATAAACTCACGGGCTCCCTCTTTTCTGAGCAGTTATTTAAATAAACTTGTAAGTTCTTCCTCTGACCCTTTAAGATGTAAAATATCTGCAAAGGAAGAATGTCTTTCTTGAAGACCTAGTAAGGACCCTTTGAAATGTAATCATGAAGAAAGACCTTGCCACTCTCTCCAGTCTCAGAGGGCAGGTACAAGCCTAACCAAGGAGCAGCAATCAGCGCACGCGCGCACACAGACACAGACACACACACAGAGACACACACACACACACACGTTGACCAACCACATTGACCAAACTCCTTTGCAACGTTCTCCACTAGCTCAATCCAACATTTAAAGTCCCTCTCTTTTGTATTAACTGAGTTGATCTCAACCTCCGACCCCTATGGCTGCTGCTGCTGCTGCTGCTAAGTCGCTTCAGTCGTGTCCAACTCTGTGCGACCCCATAGATGGCAGCCCACCAGGCTCCCCCGTCCCTGGGTTTCTCTAGGCAAGAACACTGGAGTGGGTTGCCATTTCCTTCTCCAATGCATGAAAGTGAAAAGTGAAAGTGAAGTCACTCAGTCGTGTCTGACTCTTAGCAACCCCATGGACTGCAGCCCACCAGGCTCCTCCATCCATGGGATTTTCCAGGCAAGAGTGCTGGAGTGGGGTGCCATTGCCGTCTCTGACCCCTATGGCAATAGTCTTAAATTCTTCCTTGTTTTTATTGAATGTCCTGTTGCAATTTTCTTTTAAAAATCTCAGGTCTCTGTACAAGAAGAATGCTATAGAAGGAATAAATGAATGTGAAATAAAATCTTGATTTTGCCTAATCTCAACTAATTTAAAAATAACAGTTGTCTGTTTAAAGTGATACAAGTTGAAACTATTAGATAACATTGCATATTGAATAAGTGAAGAGCATGGCAACACCACTATAAGTGGCAAAAAGGAAGAATTGTGAATGTTCTGTACTAATTTACTACATTACATGTGAGGCAGCTACAGTTATTTCAAGGTCAATTTCTGTTAGGTAAAAACGTACTTTGGAAATTCCAAAGCAACCATCAAAATATTAAAATAAGAAGTATGTTTTCAGATGCTAAGAGAGGAGACTAAATGCTCACGTGAAACCAGAGAGGACAGAAAAAGATGAAGAATAAAGGGAAACAAAGAATAAATGGAATCAATGGAAAACATTTACAAACATGGTATGTTAATCCAGCTAAACTGATAATCATTTTAAAGGAGACTACTCTAAGGGTACCAACTAAAAGACAGACACTGTCAGAGTAGATTAAAACAAATAAATAAAGGTACAAACATATGCTGTTTTCCAGAAACCCCCACTGTAGGGGAATCTTCTTTTATGGCAATGGACTTGGATTAGCAAGGTTTCATGAGCTCCCTGTGCATTGACAGAGTTCACAAGTTGGGTGCATTAAACAAGAAAAATTAATTTTCTCAGAATTCCAGAAGCTAGAAGTCTGAGATCAAGGTGTTGACAGGGCTTGTTTCTCCTGAGGCCACTCTCCTTGGCTTGTCATGACTGTCTTCTCCCCTCTGTGTCTTCACATTGCCTTCATTCTGTATGTATGCATCCTAATTTCCACTTTTTATAAGGACCATAGCCATATTGGACTGGGGCTCACATTAACAACTTCATTTTAATATAATTATTTCTTTAAAGAACTTACCTCCAAATACAGTGACTTTCTGAGGCACTGGGGAATAGCACTTCAGCATATGAATTTTGCAGGGGGTACAGTTTAGCCCATGACCTTTAGTTAATTTGAATAATTGTATGGGCTGCATGGCAAAGGGTTTATCTCACACATGCATGCCTGATACTTGCTTCTGCAGCAATTAGAACAGATGTCTAATGTCCTGCATATGAAAACCTATATAAGGGCATTGGTTGGAGTGTGAATTTAATCAGCTGAGCCTCTGATCAGAAACTCAAAATTAATTCAAGACAATTAAGAAAAAAGCTATATTACAATAATGTATGATTTTTGTTTGAGCAACATATAGAAATCTTTGGAGTGTATACAATTATTTACCCTCCAATCTTTTTTAACTCCCCAATTCATAATGCCACCATATTCATATGTATTACAGTTGACTGCATTATTTAACTTTTTTTCACTTTGAAATACTTGAGACTCAGAAGTCACAGAAACATTGAAGTTCTTGGGGTCCCTTTACCCAGCTTCCTCAGATGGCAATGTCTTATACAACCATAGCACAATTATCAAAACTAGAAAACTGACATTGGACAATTTTTTACCTGCCCCCATTAGTGTGTGTGTGTGTGTTTGTGTATGTGTATAATTCTGTAATACTTTATATCAGGGACAGATTCTTGCAACTACCACCACAGTCAAAGAACTCCTTTGTCCTAACACTTTATAACCATATCACCTCTCCATGTTCAAACACTGGCAACACAATCTGTCATTTCAGGAATGTTATTCAAGTGGAAACATGTGCTGCATAGCTCATAGAGACTGGCTCTTTTCATTCAGCATACTGTCTTTTGTAGTCATTCAAATTACTGGGTACATCTATAGATTACTCCTTTTATTGCTGGATGGTGAAAAGACCCTGATGCTGGGAAAGATTGAGGGCAGGAGGAGAAGGGGACCACAGAGGATGAGATGGTTGGATGGCATCACCGACTCGATGGACATGGGTTTGGGTGGACTCCAGAAATTGGTGATGGACAGGGAGGCCTGGCGTGCTGCGGTTCATGGGGTCGCAAAGAGTCGGACACGACGAGCAACTGAACTGAAGTGGTATACTACTAAATAAATGAATCAGTTTCTTTATTCTTTATTATGATGGTGACGCCATCATCAACTCAATGGGCAGGAGTTTGAGCAAGCTCCGGGAGTTGGTGATGGACAGGGAAGCTTGGTGTGCTGCAGTCCATGGGGTCACAAAGAGTCGGACGTGGCTAAGTAACTGAACAACAACAAGGGTGCTGAAATGAGATTCTTGGGGCACGTGATAATTCTACATGTAGTTTTCTAAGAAACTATTAACCTCTTCTTCAGACTGACTGCACATTTGTACTTTGAACAACCTTGTATGAGAGATTTCGTTACCTCATAGCTTCACTTTCACGTGGTAGAGTACCTTTTTTTCTTTATTTATGTTAGCATTTCCTGTAGGGGTGTTGCAATATCTAACTTTTGCTTTAATTTGCATTCCCCTAATGAGTAACAGTTTTGAATAGCTTTTCATGTACTAATTTGCCACCAAAACATCCTCTCTGGTTAAGTGTATTCAATTTCCTATTTGGATTGTTTCCTTACTATTGAGATCAGAGAAAAATTTTAATATTTGAAATAGAAATCTGTTGCTGGATATGTGATTGGTTAGTATTTTCACCCATATGGGCCTTAATAGTATCTTTTTTCCAAGATAGTCTAATTTATCAATACTTTTCTTCTTGTGGATTTAAAAACAGTCATAGACCACAAAGATTTTCTCTTATGGTTTTTTCTTTAAGTATTACAGTTTTATATTTTGCATTACTACTAATAAGCAATTTCAAGTATATTTGGTGTAAGAACATGAAGCTTATGTCATGAATTATCATTTTGCCCAAGAATGCGCAATCTTACTTTTGAAAAAATAACTCTCTTTCTTTATACCTACATTAAAATTTAGTTACGTGGGCTTTTGGAGATCTGCTTTGTAATTCCATGTATGTTTTGCTATGTAAGTTCACCTTCTTTCTCTCTCTCTCTCTTTTTTTTTAACCACAGTAGCATATACTGTCTTAAAATCAGATTCTGTGATCCCCAAATTCTTTTACCTTTTATTTAAAATTATTTCTGTTGTTCAACTTATTTTTCCTTTTTATATAAATTTAGAATTAACTATCAGAGAAGGCAATGGCAACTTCAGTACTCTTGCCTGGAAAATCCCATGGACAGAGAAGCCTGGTAGGCTGCAGTCCACAGGGTCGCTAAGAGTTGGGCACGACTGAGCGACTTCACTTTCACTTTTCACTTTCATGTATTGGAGAAGGAAATGGCAACCCACTCCAGTGTTCTTGCTTGGAAAATCCCAGGGACAGAGGAGCCTAGTGGGCTGCCATCTATGGGGTCACACAGAGTCGGACACAACTGAAGAGACTTGGCAACAGCAGCAGAAGAATTAACTATATGTACAAAAATTCCTCCGGAGTTTTGTTAGGAAATAAACTGAATATTCTTTAGTATTTCGTATATTCAGGTCTGCCAGTTTATTTCATTAGGGTTTTTTAGTTTTCAGCATGTGAGATCTCATGCATGTTTTCTTAGATTTATCTGAAAGTATTGTTTATTGTTCAGTTGCTCAGTCATGTCCAGCTCCAACTCTTTTTAACCTCATGGACTGCAGGACACCAGACTTCCCTGTCCTTCACTATCTCTTGGGCTTTTCTCAAATTCATGTTCATTGAGTCAACAGTGTCATCCAACCATCTCATCCTCTGCTGCCCTCAATTTTTCTCAGCATCAGGGTCTTTTTCAATGAATTGGCTCTTCACAACAGGTAGCCAAAGGATTAGAGCTTCAGCTTCAGCATCAGTCCTTCCAATGAATATTGAGTTGATTTCCTTTAGGACTGACTGGTTTGATCTTGTGGTCCAAGAGCCTCTCAAGAATCTTCAGTATCACAGTTCAAAAGTATCAATTATTTGGCACTCAGTCTTCTTTATGGTCCAGCTCTCACATCCTTATGTGACTACTGGAAACTATTGAAAATTATATTAATTTATTTAAGCTTTGTTTTAAAATATTCAGACTTCCCTGGTGGCTCAGAATAAAGAATCCACCTGCAATGTGGAAGACCTGGGTTTGATCCCTATATTCAATGAAGATGTATATGTAGCAGTGATTTCTTTTAATATGTTGATCTTCCATCCTATAATCTTGCAAAAGTCACTTACGAGTTCTAGAAGTTTGTGTAGATACCTTAGTATTTTCTACACAAGCAGTACTGTTGTATGTACACAGGGGCAGCTTTAGCTCTTTCTTTCCAATCTGCATACATTTTATTTTCTTACCTTGCCTCATCTCGCTGACTGTCTTGAACAGGAGTGATTAGAGTGACCATTCTTGCCTTTTTCTCAGTCTTAGAAGGCTAGCATTCAGCTTTTCACTGCTAAGTATGATGTTAACTGTGAGGTCTTTTATAGATGCTCTTTTTTTTTTTTTTATCAAGTTAAAGAAGTTCCCTTCAAATACTAGTTTGTTCAGAATGTTAAAGTACATATTATTTTTTAAAAGTGGTATTATTTTTCAATTGCATTTTTTCCATAAATTCAAAAACTTTTGTTTTTCTTCTTTTAGCTGCTAGCATAATGGATTATAATTTCTAAATATTGACCTAACACCCCACTTATTTTATTTTCATCTCCAAATCTTTCAGATGTATTATTAATAATATATTAAGAAGGAATGATGCTAAAGCTGAAACTCCAGTACTTTGGCCACCTCATACGAAGGGTTGACTCATTGGAAAAGACTCTGATGCTGGGAGGGATTGGGGGCAGGAGGAGAAGGGGATGACAGAAGAGGAGAAGGGGATGACAGAAGATGAGATGGCTGGATGGCATCACTGACTCCATGGACGTGAGTCTGAGTGAACTCTGGGAGTTGGTGATGGACAGGGAGGCCTGGTGTGCTGTGATTCATGGGGTCACAAAGAGTCGGACACGACTGAGCGACTGAACTGAACTGATAATTTAAAAAGAAATCATTTCCTTAATTAATTCAGGTATTTGGCCACTTTAAAAATGTGAATTAAGATGCTAATCTTAGGACTTTCCTGGTGGTCTAGTGGTTAAGAATTCACCTGCCAATGCAGGGGACATGAGTTCAATCCCTGGTCTGGAAAGATCCCACATGCTGCTGGACAGGCTGGGTCCATTCACCACAGTTATGGAGCCTGTGCTCAAGAGCACATGAAAGTGACTACTGAAGCCCGTGTGCCCTAAAGCCCATGCTCTGAAACAAGAGAAGCCACTGAAATGAGAAACCCAAGCATTGCAACTAGAGAGGAGCCCCAGCCCCAACTCGCCTCAACCAGAGCAAGCTCTTGTACAGCAACAAAGAACCAATACAAACAAAAATAAATATTTTTTTAAATGCTAATCCTGCCTGAAATACAGTTTAGATCCTTATCCCCTTATCAGTCTTTCACAGGCAATTATTTTTTGTAATTACATCTTTTAGGGTTTCATTAAGCTATAACATTTTTTGCTTAAAAGAATTCAGTAACGTGTCTGAGGCTGTCTTAAAGCCTTTTTTGTTTGTTTGTTTGTTTGTTTTACTTTCTCTACCATGTAACATGTGTAACGACCTCTTTAAACCAATGTGTGCTATGCTTACATTTTCTTCTCATTATGCTAGTCATTATAGTTCATTCAAAATAAAAATATTGTTTGATACTCCAAATTAAATGCCATTAAAACCAAAATACATAAAAGATTAAATTTGACATATATTCATCTTATAAACATTAAAATAATCCTTGTCCAAGATTCTAAGGCATAAAGTTTTGAAGTAAACATATATGAATATAGTCACTTTGATAAGAGTAAGCTGAAATCAATTATTGTTGTGAAATTTTAAACATAATAAAATATTACTTCATGTTGATGTATGGCAAAACCAATACAATATTGTAAAGTAATTAACTTTCAATTAAAATAAATAAATATATATTTAAAAAATATAAAATAAAATATTACTTCAAATTCTGTAAAAATGTACTCTATCATTTGCATATTAAAGATTTCTTCTATAGGTCTGATCAAAGAAAAAAATTAAATTTGTGGACTTAATTTGAAATTATTTCTTTAATGTTGAATCTGATCATTTTTCCTATATGCAATTTAGATTTTTACTCATAATTATTAGTACCAGTATAAGAATTAATGTTTAAACAATACCTATTTTGTTATTATTATAAGCAACAATGTCTTTTCTCTTTACATTTTTACAATTAATACTTTAAATAATTCATATCCCTCTTTTTGCTAAATTTGAATTAAAAGTTCAATACATTTTTGTTGATAATCTGGTGTTATAGAAATCAATAAAAATAGAAAGCAGTTAGATTTAATTAATATGACAAAATCAGAAAATCTTTCCATCAATTATGATTTATGATATTTGTGAAAACTTTATAATTCCATGATTTTTAATTGACAGAAGCAGCTGAAATAAGAAGAAAAGTTCCCTAAACAATGTGTTAGAATCAATCAAAAAGTGTTTAACACATCTCTTATGACCCATGCATAATTACATTCCACACTCACAACAGCAGCAATAAGAATCATAATAAATATAACACAAGTGTACAACCAAGCACGTCTAGCAATTTCACCTCATAATGAGTCACTGTTACTCATTATGCTCATTGTCAGGTTACAAAATGGTTTCACAGGAAGAATTTCTTGCTGAACAGCTTTTAGTAACTGATTAGTATTACAGTTATCTTTTTCTTTGTTAGAGTTTCCTCATCTGCAAAATTAGGACTAAAATAATAGCTGTGAAAGCTCTTCCAAGATTACTAATATTTTATTATTTTTTGTGTTTTTCTGATTCATCACATTTAGCTTAAAAGTTGAAAAGAAATGCTAAAAATCTTATATGAAAATTTTAATAATTAATTATTAAATGTGATGAATACAATATTTATATTTATTATTATTTCAGTAACACACTTGGTGCCTAGAAAGATGTGTTTCTGGAATTGGATGAATTGCTAGTTTGTAGCAAAAAGTACTCTTTTTGTTGGTTGTCAACATGGCTAGGGCATGATATCCAGATATTTATATTTCAGATGAAATTCAAATTTAAATCAATGGACATTTAGTAAAGCAGATTAACCCTCTTAAAGTGGGTGGGCCTCATCAAATCCATTGAAGGAAGGCCATCCAACAAGGAAGCAATACTTCTTTTTTTTTATTTTTTATTTTTTATTTTTTAAGAATGGAATCTTCTAAAAATAGTTGTTCATAGTGATCATCTCTAAGTGGTAGTACTACATGTGATTTTAATTTTTCTTCATTAAAATCTGAATTATCTAATCTTCCCATAACAGACCACAATATCAAGGTACTGCATTCTTCCACAACCACATGTACCTGGAAAAGGAAAGTTATCTTCAGATGATAGCACAGCTTGGTCAAGACCTTGATTTTAACCTTGTGAAAACCTGAGCAGAGAATGAAATAAAGCCTTCCCAGATTTCTGACCTATAGTTTTAGTGAATGGGCATTATCTTCAACTGATGATATATGTGTGGTAACTTGCTTGAAACAATAAAAACATAATATCCTCCACTAAAATTCTGGCTTTGACAAGGAATTATTGAGAGCTAAACCCCTGGACAGACTTCTCCTGTGACTCAGCAGTAAAGAAACCGCCTACCAGTACAGGAGACACAGGTTCCATCCCTAGGTTGGGAAGATCCCCTGAAGAAGAAAATGGCAACCCACTCCAGTATTCTTGCCTAGGAAATTCCATGGATAGAGGAGCCTGGCAGGCTATACAGTCCATGGTCTCACAAAGAGGTGGGCATGACTGAGTGACTGAGCAGGAATGCAAATCATAATTATAGCTCAAAAGACAGCATTAAGATTTGCAGAATTATACAGTAAGAAATAACTCTGTTACACATTTCACATGCATGTCCATGAAGGTGACTGTTCATCAGCCCCACACTATTACTCAGAAATGACCAATTTGCTTGATTTTATCACCAAAGTATATTCTCCATCAGTGTAGGAATTATTGTTTTGTACACCACTGCGCTGACACAGAGCATAGGCTATTAAGTCATACTTATACACTGGAAGCTGTGTCCAGTCTCAAGGCACACTCATCATTTCAAAGACACAAAATCAAGAAATACAAGCAAAGGTTAGAAACCTGGGACACAGGTGCGATTCTCCAGGATTCTGCTGTTGGACATGTGCTCCCTGTCCCACTTTACACACTGGGCAGCATGTTAGGTTATAAAACATGTCTGTGGCATTTCCCTGGTGGTCCAGTGGTTAAGACTGTGCTTCCAATGCAGGGGTGTAGGGGACATGGGTTCAATCCCTCATCAGGGAAATAAGATCCCACATTTCGCAGGGTGCACCAAAAAAGCAAACAAACAAATGAAAACACAACTAAAACTACTGCCTTTGTTTTACACTTGGTTGGACCTGCCAGCGAATCCCAGGAAACCAGGTCCCACAGGTTCTATGTTGGTTTGTTACAGCACTGCTAACCGAAAACAACATACTGAGAATAGTTTTACACAAAGCTGCTCCTCCTAGCAAATACTGATGGTCTATTAACCCTAAGATCAATTATCAGGGTGTTTATAATGACCTCAAAGTGCCAGCTACCTTCTTTTTGAGCATCCTCAGGGCAAAGAGAAATGAATGGCTTGCAAGTTACCTGCTTGACTCCTTTCCACCTGCTACTTCCCTGGTGCCTATAGCATTGTTGGGCACATAGTATGTAAATAACCATCTCCTTAGTGACTGAATGATGTGAATCTGACCAGTAGCTATTGGCAATGTGGAATATTATGTTCAGAAGGAACCTGGGGACCATATCTGGACTCCAGTGAAATAGTGTAACATCATTAGGTGGCAACATATAAACATACAGGAGAATTGTGAAATGTCACTGTCCACACACTTATCTCCACTGCACTTCTAAACAGACTAGTCTCCCTGACAAGTAATAATCAACCAAACCGATTTAGCACCCTATATGTCAACACCAGGAATATACAAATTTTGAAGTGAAAGAAAGGGTTTCCCTGGTGGTGCTGGGGTCAAGAATCCACCTCCCAAAGCAGGAGACACAGCTTAGATTCCTGGTTTGGGAAGATCCCACATACAGCAGAGCAACTAAGCCTGAGCACCACCAACTTGTGCTCTAGAGCCTGGGAGCCACAACCACTGAAGCCTGCGTGCCCTAGAGCCTGTGCTCCATGACAAGAGAAGCCACCACAACGAGAAGCCCATGTACAGCAATGAGAATGTAGCACCCGCTCACCACAACTAGAGAGAAGCCCTTGCAACAGGGAAGACCTAACATAGGCAAAAATACAGCAATTAATTAAGTTACAAAAAAAGGAAGTGAAAGAAAAAGATGATAGCTTTTGAACTTCACTGATCAACAAGTTATGATTTCCTTACTTTCTTTCAGATTTCCTATTTATGGATTTGTAAGGACACTTCATTATTCCTGTTATGTGCTTAACTATCTTCATAAAATTAATGGAACTGATGATTGTTTCCTATGGAATTTAGATGGACCTCATTCATAGTCTGTATTATAATTCAAGACTAGTTATCTGCAATCATCTCTGTTAGTTCACTAAGGCTGCCATTACAGAGTACTATAGACTTGATGGCTTAAAGAACATAAATTTATTTTCTCACAGTTTTGGGAGGCAAAAAATCCAAGATTAAGACATAGGTGGGGCTGGGTACATTCTGGGGTCTCTCTTCATGACATCTTTTATCTGTCTTCATATGGTCTTTCCACTGCATGCATTTGTGTCCTAATCTCTTTTATAAGGAGACAAATAACACTGGATTAGGGCCCACCCTAATGATCTTTGTGGTGGTGAGGAAGTCACTAAGTCATGTCTGACTGTTTGAGATCCCTGGACTGTCGCCTGCCAGGTTCCTCTGTCCATGGGTTTTCCCAGGCAAGAATACTGGAATGGGTTGCCATTTCCTTCTCCAGGGCTCTTCCTGACCCAGGGATCAAACCCACGGCTCCTGCATTGCAGGTGGATCTTTACCTCTGAGCTGCCAAGGAAGCCCACCTTATAACTTTAATTACCATTTTAAAGTACTCCAAATACTCCAGAACTCCAAATACAGTCACATAGAAAGCTACTAAGGACTAATATTTCAATATATGAATGAGGTAGGGGCACCGTTCACCCCATAAAATCACTCAAGGCAGAAAATCATCATGCATTTCACTGGAGAGTTAATTTTTAAGCACTGTTTTTATCGTACTTGACTTTAAAGAAACTATTTTCTCCCTCATGGAAAAGTATTATGTTTTCTTCTTCAGTAAGATTCATCTGTGAGTGCATGTGATGTTCACTTTTTGTTAAAGTGATGCCCAATCTTTGGCAGGAGTATATTATTGACCAAAGTATGTTAATAAAATTATGGAGACACAAAACTAGGGTACGTAATGTGACTCAGATAGCCAGAACTCACCATTTGAACTGATAAATCTCTGTAAAATTATTTTTGAGGAAATAAATTTAAATATATATAAAGAAAGATAGCAGTTTCTAGAATCATTAAGAATTCAGTGATAACCAAAATAGCACAGTGAAAATTAGTGAGCTTTTAAATAGTCTCTGAGTCATCAATGACTTTTGAAAAGTTGCCAAACCTTCTAAAGAAAATATTGTTTAGTGAATTTTAAGCGAAATTAGATGCAATTATTTTCTTTGATGACAGGGTTTTACAGAAATGCTGATTAGTGCTAAAAAAAAATTGTCTGCCTATGTTGTCATCAACAATCTAATTTTTTCTTCAAGCATTCTGAACTAAGCTATACTTTTTATTTTAGAACTTTTTATTTAAGAATTCAGGGCTGCAAAGTTTCACATCTACTTTCTATTATTCAAAAATTTACAGGACTCTAAAATATTTTAATATTTGAAATATACAATGTATCTTTAATATATGTACTATGTCATATGTTTGTATGTACAGATCTCTGAATCTATTCAATCTATTTTTCTTTTCCCTATGCCACATGAAGGCATGGATCGTGTCTGTTTTGTGAATTATAGTATATAACATATCAAAGAACTTACCTAGCAAGTGTTTTTATAAATTAAAAGGTAAAAATTTTTCAGAATTCCAGTTGCAGCCTAGATATGTAAAGAGATAGTCATCATTTCACCAAAACAATAAGAAAAACATGAGCAAACTGAAAAATAATGATTTTTCATAAACCCCAAGGTCTTGGAACCAACCACCTTCACTCTAGCACCTGCAGTGAGATATTGGAGCCAAGAACTTATTTCCTGGGCAGAAGCCACAGGATCCCATGTAAGCCAATAGGAGGATTAAACTGGAAATTCTGCCAAATTGCTGGAAGCTGAAATATGGGCTAACATAAGAATGAGAAGCAAGTAAATGCAATAGACACAATCACATTTTTGCAGACGTTTCCTGCAGAAACCCCAGAAATCTCTCAAAACTTGGCCCCGAAGAAAGTGTCCACCGGCTATAATGTAACAAGTGTCATAGCCCATGGAGAGAATGAGTAAATACACAGAAAGCTTTCCCTTATGGAGCAAAAGGCCTGATTTGACAGGGGAAGAAAGTCAACAAGTAGAACGATGAAATTCCATTACAGCTGGGGGAGTGAACTCAGTACAGCTCCAGCCTCCATTTCACTGAAGGATGCAAAAAAGCCATAATCTACAGGAAATAGAATTAAAATATATTATTCGTGTCTAAGTCTAAGTCACTTCAGTCGTGTCCGACTCTGTGCGACCCCGTAGACGGCAGCCCACCAGGCTCCCCCGTCCCTGGGATTCTCCAGGCAAGAACACTGGAGTGGGCTGCCATTTCTTTCTCCAATGCATGAAAGTGAAAAGTGAAAGTGAAGTCACTCAGTCGTGTCCGATTCTTAGCGACCCCATGGACTGCAGCCTACCAGGCTCGTCCATCCATGGGATTTTCCAGGCAAGAGTACTGGGTGCCATTGCCTACTCTAGCTCTGCTTAAAAACACACACCCACAATTTTTTTTTTGGGGGGTGGGGTCAAGAAATTAGTATTATAAACAGTTAAGATAGGAAATCAGTCAAAATGGCCTGGCTTTGTCAAAAACAAAGAAAAAAGAAAATGCCCAATGAAAATTAGCAGAACCCTTACACAAACTAGCTTGACTGACTTTACAATCCTTCCTTTGAAAAAAAGAAAAGCAGATTCCAAAAGCTAAGAATCCCTCAGGATTCAGGAAAATCATCATGCTTTTTCAACTCTACCATACTATCTTCCACTTAATGTAGTTAAAATCTTTTTCATTGCTGTATTCCTTGTTACCACATTATATTATATACCACATTATATGTGGTATAATATTTTTACAAATATATTTTAGAAAGTGAAAAATCTCTGTACCACAGCATACAACTTTCAACAATTCTCTCTCTCTCTTTTTTTTTTTTTTTGATATGTAATTTCTTTTGCTTACCTTGGGAACTTGGGAAGGCAATTAAGGAAAGAAATAAAATATCCCCTGCTTTCTTTTTATAGTTTCACAACTGGCAGAAGTAACTATCTGGCTGTTTCTAGCTAAGGGATCATTAAAAATTTGCCACTTTGATGTGTCTACGGGGAAAAAAAAAAGTTTCTGTAAGAACTGCTCACAGGTTTCTGGATCTGCCAAAAGAGAACAAACAGAAAGAGGTGAAGATGCTAGATGTCTCAAGGGGTTTGTGAAAGATTTAGAAAGTGAGAATTTTCAATAATGTATTGTTCAAATTTCTTTTCATCAAACATGATGACATTGCAATATTTTCCTTTATTGTTTCAATAGTAAAATCATTAGAAAAAACACATCTTTTTTTCCAAAATAAGTGAAGGTTATGAGGATATGAGCAAAGAACGGATTATTCATTGATGTTTACAAAACCAAAATATAAATAATTTGTTATTTCTGCCCACATAAATTTTACATTTTGAGCTAAAATCCTAATTTCTATTTATTTCATTTTGCTCTGCCTGTCGATTGTATTCGGGGAAACATAGACCTTCCTTTCTTTTTATTATTATAATAACGCCACTTACTCAGATTCACTAGGGATTGCAATACAAAGAACATTTACCTCTCTCACTATTTAAAATGTCCTTAGCAGCTATAGCCCTGGTACAAAAGCTAGTTAAATTTAGACTTTCTTCAATTCTTCCAGCTAATTTTGGACACTTACCTTTTAAACTATGCTGCTTAGAATATGAATACAGGCCAAATACTGCAATTATACATTCTCTTGATAGAAATGATACTGGGCCATTATATTTCCTGTATTTCAGCAAACTGTGAACCTTTTCTTGTAACAAAATGCACGGGTCATTCGAACTCCTCATTTAAATATGTACTAGGAAGATAAGTCCACTGCTGAATAGCTAGAGTTATTACAGTTCAAACAATTGAACATATATCTTCTGGTCATTGTAAGACTATTGCTTCTTCTCTGACTTCTGAGTTGCTGTTAATTTCTATCAAAATACTGGGAATTTCTTCACAGCAATTAAGGATTGGAAAACTGGTTTAAGGGAATTTCAAACTGACCACATGGACCACAGCCTTGTCTAACTCAATGAAACTATGAGCCATGCCGTGTAGGGCCACCCAGGACAGATGTGTCACGATGAAGACTTCTCACAAAACATGGCCCACTGGAGAAGAGAATGGCAAACTACTTCAGTATTCTTGCCTTGAGAACCCCATGAGTAGCCTGAAAAGGCAGTTTGACATGTTAACCTTTTGCAAATGTTATTAGGGTAAGCAATGGCTTTTGATATTATAGATAAGGCACTTCTATTTTGTTGCACTTAAATATTGTAAAATGATCATAAAAATGTGCTGTTTACTTTTAGAAAGCAAAAATAAGAATTTAACTGTTTTTGTTTAGTCGCTAAGTACTGTATGACTCTTTTGACACCCCATGGACTGTAGCCCACCAGACTTCTCTGTCCCTGGGATTCTCCAGGCAAGAAAGCTGGAGTTAGTTGCCATTTCCTCCTCCAGGGTATCTTTCCAACCCAGGAATCAAACCAGCATTTCCTGCACTGGCAGTCAGATTCTTTACAACTGAGAAACCAGGGAAACCTAAGAATTTAGCTAGGAAGGTACTAACAGAATTTAGTGCTTCTATTAAAAAAAAAAAAAGTTGAGAAAAATGTCATAGATTTACAATTAATGCTATACATATGTATGACATTTTAATTTCATGCTGTTTATGGTAATTATTTAATTTTATTTTAATAATATAAATTGCTAAATAATTATGGAAATGCATATAAAGCTAACATTTTGTTTTAATAAATAAAACACCAAGAACAGTGGAAAGTGCTAACAGAACCAAGTGGTCCATAAATAAATTTTGGGAAAAAAAACTACTATAGATTAAAAGGTAATATTTAACATATATTACGATTCAGGTACTCACTTATGCCTAATACAGTTGCTTTCAAGTTTAATTGTGTATAAGTACATTATATTGGTAACTTAGCTAGTAAAGAATCTGCCTGCAATGCAGGAGACCCCGTTGGATTTCTGAGTCAGGAAGATCCCCTGGAGAAGGGATAGGCTACCCAGTCCAGTATTTCTGGGCTTCCCTGGTGGCCCAGCTGGTAAAGAATCCTCCTGCAATATGGGAGACCTGGGTTCAATCCCTAGATTGGGAAGATCCTCTGGAGAAGGAAACAGCTACCCACTGCAGTATTCTGGCCTGGAGAACTCCATGGACTGTATAGTCCATGGGGTAGCAAAGAGTCAGACACAACTGGGTGGCTTTCACTTCACACTACATTGAACATCGTGGACCAACTGGGCTAAACTTTTAAAAAGTTTTGTTAGTTTTTTAAGTTCTGTGTGTGTGAGTCATGTCTGACTCTTTGTGACACTATGGACTGTAGCCTGGCAGGCTCTTCTATCTGCAGAATTTTCTAGGCAAGAATATTGGAATGGGTTGCCATGCCCTCCTCCAGGGGATCTTCCTGACCCAGGGATCAAACCTGGGTCTCTCTCATTGCAGGCAGATTCTTTACTGTCTGAGCCACCAGGGAAGTCACATGAAAAAGAATGACATTTTAAGCTACATGAATAAAAATGGCATTTCAAGACATTATATCTATGAACTCAGAGCCTGCATCACAAGTTTCAAAGTCTAAAATGTATTCATAAAGATGTCCAATGTATGCAGTTGATTAAAGAGGCCATTGCGATATAACAAAAACAACCCTTTTGAGAGCTGGAAGAAACAAATGTGCTCTCTGTTCATCCACTAACAACCTATGAGACCTTGGGAAAGTGAACAGAGCTCATTCTGTAACTTTTTCCTATTCAGAAAGATGAGAAAATTTGACTAAATGATCTCGAAGGCCTATTTAAATTTAAAAGTTGAAACTCCATCATTGCTGACTCTTTAATACTCATGAAAATGAACTACACACATTTCCCTACATGCTGGGAGTTTAAACCACCTAAGAAGCAAGGGTCCATATTACCCTTGTTATCTGCTGAATCTCAAGGCCCACCTCAAAACTGAACACAGCAGAGGTGAGTCACTCAATAAAAAGTTGCTGAGTAAATGAACAAGTGAATTGATGAATGAACATTTTCTCCTGATGACTTTTTCTGGTTGTGAAACTATCTGGACTAGCCGTTTTTCTTCACTTTTTAACATCACTCTAATTTTGTCATTGTTATCAGAATGTTTGCTGTCCAAGTATAATGAGTAAAAATGTCACCAGTAGTTCAGTGTTCTTTCCTGATTTGATATGAGTAAGCTTGGCATGGCTTCCCCGGTGGCTCAGAAGGTGAAGGTAAAGAATCTGCCTGCAGTGTGGGAAACCTGGATTCGAAACTTGGGTCAGGGTTTCTTATCCACAAACTTTAAAATTCCAAGAAGAAGATATTCTGCCTAAGAAGCAGAAAACTTAAAAATGTGGAACATCTTCCCTCAGTAGAATGATCTAGAAATTTTATTTTTTTAATTTATTTTTTATTTCATTTTTTTTTAATTTTATTTTATTTAACTTTGCAATATTGTATTGGTTTTGCCAAATATCAAAATGAATCCGCCACAGGTATACATGTGTTCCCCATCCTGAACCCTCCTCCCTCCTCCCTCCCCATACCATCCCTCTGGGTCATCCCAGTGCACTAGCCCCAAGCATCCAGTATCATGCATCGAACCTGGACTGGCGACTCATTTCATATATGATATTATACATATTTCAATGATCTAGAAATTTTAGAACTGCTCTTATGCTGAGCACCAGAGGTAATGTATAAAGAGCACTTGAACCTTACAAGGTTATGAAGCATCTCCAGGCCAAGATCTGGTGAATGGCAATCCAAAGAGAATTGATTTTTAATTCTGGAATAGGTAGCTAAGACACAATGAGTATGAGCAGCATACTTAAGGGTCTCGTAGGATGAGAAGGATCTAAGTTGGAATTCAAACCCATCCACATGGGAGCCCTGCTAAACAGCTTGCTCTTTAAGTGTGTGTGTGGGTGTGCTTAGTGGCTCAGTCTGCCCAACTCTGTGACCCCAAGGGCTGTAGTCCGCCAGGCTTCTCTGTCCATGGGGATTCTCCAGGCAAGAATACTGGAGTGGGTTGCCATGGTCTTCTCCAGGGGATCTTCCTAAACCACAGATCGAACCCAGGTCTCGCGTATTGCAGGCAAATTCTTTACCACCTGAGCTCTGAAAAGCTGGAACCAGGGAAGCTCTGAAAAAATGAACCCCAGCAATAAGGATAAACAAACTTTCCTGCAACTCAAATCTCAGTCCCTGAAATTGGCGTTAGACAGCCACATACTATTAGTGTCCCTAAGAGGTACATGACAGAAGCAATGGGACTTTCCTCTAGAAGCTAATGTTATACTAGGCTTCCAAATAATTCAATAAAACAGTTTTATTAAATGCAATGCTTGGTACATAATAACAAATGAACGAAGCTGGCAGCAAAGTCACTCTTTATCTTTCTGGCAATAGATTTTATTTTCAGATAAATTCTTCATTGAGATAAATTCCAATGTCTTCATTTGTTCTCTATTTCTTCTTATGTATTTCAATCAAGACATAAATGAATAATCTAAATTCTGAGCTTGGCAACACTAGAAAAAATTTAAGAGTTGTGCTAAAGTCACTCTTCAGTATTAAAAAAGTAGTACATCTTTCTGATATGACAGCATTTCTTCTACTGCCAAAGTAAAATAACTTTGTCAAGGTAAGCATTCTTTTCTCCAGTGCAAGGGAACTCTTAATGGAAAGATGGGCACAATAAAGGAGGGAAATGACATGGACCTAGCAGAAGCAGAAGATATTAAGAAGAGGTGGCAAGAATACAGAGAAGATCTATATTAAAAAGATCTTAATGAACCAGGTAACCATGATGGTGTGCTCACTCACCTAGAACCAGACATCCTGGAGTACAAAGTCAGGTGGGCCTTAGGAAGCATCACTGCAAACAAAGCTAGTGGAGGGGATGGATTCCAGTTGAACTATTTCAAATCCTAAAAGATGATGCTGTGAAAATGCTGCACTCAATATGCCAGCAAATATGGAAAACTCAGTAGTGGCCACAGGACTGGAAAAGGTCAGTTCTCATTCGAATCCTGAAGAAAAGCAATGTCAAAGAATGATCAAACTACTACACAATTGCACTCATCTCACACACTAGCAAGGTAATGTTGAAAACTCTCCAAGTGAGGTTTCAACAATAAGGGAACCAAGAACTTCCAGATGTTTTAGCTGGATTTAGAAAAGGCAGAGGAAGAAGAGATCAAATTGTCAACATCCATTGGATCATCAAAAAAGCAAGAGAGCTCCAGAAAAACATCTGCTTCTGCTTCGTGGACTATGCCAAAACCTTTGTGTGAATCAAGACAAACAGTGAAAATTCTTAAAGAGATGGGAATATGAGACCACCCTACCTGCCTCCTGAGAAATCTGTATGCAGGTCAAGAAGCAACAGTTAGAACAAGATATAGTACAATGGACTGGTTCCAAATTGGCAAAGGTGTACGTCAAGGCTGTATATTGTCACCCTGCTTATTTAACTTATATGCAGAATACATGATGTGAAATGCCAGATTGGATGAAGCACAAGTTGGAGTCAAGATTACCAGGAAAAAATATCAATAACCTCAGATATGCAGATGATACCAGACTTATGGCAGAAAGCGAAGAGGAACTAAAGTCACTTGATGAAAGTGAAAGAGGAGAGTGAGAAAGCTGGCTTAAAACTCAGCATTCAGAAAATTATGACATTGGGATCCAGTCCAATCACTTCATGCCAAATAGATGGGGAAACAATGAAAACAGTGAGAGACTTTATTTCCTTGGGCTCCAAAATCACTGCAGATGGTGGTTGCAGCCATGAAATTAAAAGGGTCTTGCTCCTTGGAAGAAAATATATGACCAACCTAGACAGCATATTAAAAAGCAGAGACATTACTTTTCCTACTAATGTCCATCTAGCAAAAGCTATGGTCTTTCCAGTATTCATGTATGGATGTGAGAGTTTGACCATAAGAAACCTGAGTGCTAAAGAATCAATGCTTTTGAACTGCAGTGTTGGAGAAGACTCTTGAGAGTCCCCTGGATTGCAAGGAGATCAAACTAGTCAATCCTAAGGAAATCAGTTCTGAAAATTGATTGGAAGGACTAATGCTAAAGCTGAAACTCCAATACTTTGGCCAGATCATTAGAAGAACTGATTAATTGGAAAAGACCCTGATGGTGGAAAATGAAAGCAGGAAGAGAAAGGGATGACAGAGGATGAGATGGTTGGATGGCATCACCAACTCAATGGCCAAGAGTTTAAGCAGGCCACAGGAGTTGGTGATAGACATGGAAGACTGGTATGCTGCAGTCCATGGGGTCACAAAGAGCTGGACATGACTGAGCCACTGAACTGAACTGAACTGAACTGACATTATTAAATATATATGATTGGAGACATTCTGATCTACAGTTCAGTTTGTCTCTACCAATAACTTAAAAATCATGTACTTATATTTGAAGAGGGAAATCTTATGAACTCAAAAAAAAAAATGTGTTTGTAGTATTTTTATTTCACACTTGAGAAAGTGTTCTGTAGCTAGTAGGTTATATATGTAGTATGGCCAACATATTTGTCTTGGAAGCAACAGTTATAATGGGACATGGAACAAAAGTTCAGTTCAGTTCAGTTCAGTTGCTCAGTCGTGTCCGACTCTGCGACCCCATGAACCACAGCACACCAGGCCTCCCTGTCCACCACCAACTCCGGAAGTCCACCCAAACCCATGCCCATGGTGTCCGCGATGCCATCCAACCATCTCATCCTCTGTTGTCCCCTTCTCCTCCTGCCCTCAATATTTCCCAAGGCCTTTTCAAATGAGTCAGCTCTCCACATCAAGTGGCCAAAGTATTGGAGTTTCAGCTTCAACAACAGTCCTTCCAATATACACCCAGGACTGATCTCCTTTAGGATGGACTGGTTGGATCTCCTCGTAGGCCAAGAGACTCTCAAGAGTCTTCTCCAACACCACAGTTCAAAAGCATCAATTCCTCAGCACTCAGTTTTCTTTATAGTCCAACTCTCACATTCATACATGACCACTGGAAAAACTATAGCCTTGACTACACAGACCTTTGTTGGCAAAGTAATGTCTCTGCTTTTGATATGCTATCTAGATTGGTCATAACTTTCCTTCCAAGGAGCAAACATCTTTTCATTTCGTGGATGCAATCACCATCTGCAGTGATTTTGGAGCCCCCAAAAATGAAGTCAGCCACTGTTTCCATTATTTCCCCATATATTTCCCATGAAGTGATGGGACCAGATGCCATGATCTTAGTTTTCTGAATGTTGAGCTTTAAGCCAACTTTTTCACTCTCCTCTTTCACTTTCATCAAGAGGATCTTTAGTTCTTCTTCACTTTCTGCCGTAAGGGTGGTATCATCTGCATGTATGACATTATTGATATTTCTCCTGGCAATCTTGATTCCAGCTTGTGCTTCATCCAGCCCAGCTTTTCTCATGATGTACTCTGCATATAAGTTAAATAAGTAGGGTGACAATATACAGCCTTGACATACTCTTTTCCAACAGACATGGAACCAGTCTGTTGTTCCATGTTCAGTTCTAACTGTTGCTTCCTGACCTGCATATAGGTTTCTCAAGAGGCAGGTCAAGTGGTCTGGTATTCCCATCTCTTTCAAAATTGTCCACAGTTTAGTGTGATGCACACAGTCAAAGGCTTTGGCATAGTCAATAAAGCAGATATAGATGTTTTTCTGGAACTCTTACTTTTTCGATGATCCAGAGGATGTTGGCAAATTGATCTCTGGTTCCTCTGCCTTTTCTAACACCAGCATGAACATCTGGGAGTTCATAGGTCATGTATTGCTGAGGCCTGGCTTGGAGAATTTTGAGCATTACTTTACTAGCATGTGAGATGAGTGTAATTGTGTGGTAGTTTGAGCACTCTTTAGCATTGCCTTTCTTTGGGATTGGAATGAAAACTGACTTTTTCCAGTCCTGTGGCCACTGCTGAGTTTTCCAAATTTGCTGACATATTGAGTGCAGCACTTTCACAGCATCATCTTTTAGAATTTGAAATAGCTCCACTGGAATTCTATCACCTCCACTAGCTTTGTTCTTAGTGATGTTTCTTGTGAAACCCACCTAACTTCACATTCCAGGATGTCCGGCTCTAGGTGACTGGGAATGATCACACCTCCGTGATTATCTGGGCAATGCAGATCTTTTTTGTACAGTTCTTCTGTGTATTCTTGCCACCTCTTCTTAATATCTTCTGCTTCTGTAAGGTCCATACCATTTCTGTCCTTTATTGAGTCCATCTTTGCATGAAATGTTCCCTTAGTATCTCTAATTTTCTTGAAAAGATCTCTAGTCTTTCCCAATCTATTGTTTTCCTCTATTTCCTTGCACTGATCGCTGAGGAAGGCTTTCTTATCTCTCCTTGCTATTCTTTGGGACTCTGCATTCAAATGGGTATATATTTCCTTTTCTTCTTTGTTTTTCACTTCTCTTCTTTTCATAGCGATTTATAAGGCCTCCTCAGACAACCATTTTGCTTTTTTTGCATTTCTTTTTCTTGAGGATGGTCTTGATCCCTGTCTCCTATACAATGTCATGACCTCTGTCCGTAGTTCATCAGGCACTCTGTCTATCAGATCTAGGCCCTTAAATCTATTTCTCACTTCCACTGTATAATCATAAGGGATTTGATTTAGGTCATACCTGAATGGTCTAGTGGCTTTCCCCACTTTCTTCAATTTAAGTCTAAATTTGGCAATAAGGAGTTAATGATCTGAGCCACAGTCCACTCCTGGTCTTGTTTCTCAGGAATATATAGAGCTTCTCTCTCTTTGGCTGCAAAGAATATAATCAATCTGATTTCGGTGTTGACCATCTGGTGATGTTCATGTATAGAGTCTTCTCCTGTATTGTTGGAAGAGGGCGTTTGCTATAACCAGTGCTATGGAACAACAGTCTGGATCCAAATAGGAAAAGGAGTACATCAAAGCTGTATATTGTCACCCTACTTATTTAACTTATATGCAGAGTACATCATGAGAAAAGCTGGGCTGGATGAAGCACAGGCTGGAATCAAGATTGCTGGGAGAAATATCAATAACCTCAGATATGCAGATGACACCACCCTTATGGCAGAAAGTGAAGAACTAAAGAGCCTCTCAATGAAAGTGAAAGAAAAGAGTGAAAAAGTTGGCTTAAAACTCAACATTCAGAAAACTAAGATCATGGCATCTAGTCCCATCAGTTCATGGCAGATAGTTGGAGAAACAGTGGAAACAGTGGCTGACTTTATATTTCTAGGCTCCAAAATCACTGCAGATGGTGATTGCAGCCATTAAATTTAAGATGCTTGCTCCTTGGAAGGAACATTATGAGCAACCTAGACAGTACATTCAAAGGCAGAAACATTACTTGCCAACAAAGGTCCATCTAGTCAAGGCTATAGTTTTTCCAGTGGTCATGTATGGATGTGAGAGTTGGACTATAAAGAAAGCTGAGTGCTGAGGAATTGATGCTTTTGAACTGTGGTGTGGGAGAAGACTCTTGAGAGTCCCTTGGCCTGCGAGAAGATCCAATCAGTCCATCCTAAAGGAAATCAGTCCTGGATGTTCATTGGAGGGACTGATGTTGTGGCTGAAACTCCAATACTTTGGCCACTTCATGCGAAGAGCTGACTCATTTGAAAAGACTCTGATGCTGGGAATGATTGAGAGCAGGAGGAGAAGGGGACGACAGAGGATGAGATGGTTGGATGGCATCACCAACTCAATGGAGATGTGTTTGGGTGTACTCCAGGAGTTGGTGATGGACAGGGAGGCCTGGCGTGCTGCGGTTCATGGGGTTGCAAGGAGTCGGACATGACTGAGTGACTGGACTGAACTGACCTGAAGCATTGATATGTATGGCAGCAGAAATTGAAACAAGTCTTTTTTCTCTATGAAAAAAATTTCCAAAATACTATATGATCAAATACTGTTTTTTTTTAATTTAAAATTTTTTAGTAAAATGATATTACAGGAAAAAATCTAATGCAGACACATTATCTTTTCAGCATCTAGTCAAACTCTTGAACTCTAGTTAATCAGCAGTTATGATGCTGAGTTTGATCAGAAGATAACAATTAAAAAAGTGAGGGAAATGGAAGATAAGAAAAGAAACAAGCAAAGATATGGGTACTGTGTGCTAAGTCGCTTCCATAATATCTGACTCTTTGAGACCCTATAGACTGTAGCTCACCAGGCTCCTCTGTCCATGGGATTCTCCAAGCAAGAATATTGGAGTGGGTTGCCATTTCTTCCTCCAAGGATCTTCCCAACCCAAGGGTCAAACCCACGTCTCTTAAGTCTCCTGCATTGGCATGCGAGGTTTTTACCATTGTTGCCAACTGAGCAGAGAGTTAAAAGAGGTAAATTTTGGTACAGAAATGGACAATAGGACAAGAGCCTTGGTTCTCAAGGAATTCAGTGGAGAGTGGGGAGTGGTCCAGGAGAAAAAAAAAACAGTTGAAGGTGCTGGAAAAACAAACAAACAAACAAAAAAAAAAACCTTTGCTACTTTAGTAGAGGGAGGCATACTTATTTGTTGGTAATTCGAAAATTCTTACCACCTTATCTAAGGATGGTCTTCATACTGGTTTTAAGCACCTAATCAGCCCACAGCTGGCACTTAACTCTGTGCTGGGCACTGCTCAAAGTTAAGGCCAGCCTATGAGGTTACATAGTTTGGACCTATCAGAAAGTGGCCTGTTAGTAGTATTTAGTCACTATAATCCAGCTGCCACTTTCCCAGCCAAGTGCTGTACCTGGTGCCTCAACTAAGAGACCTTAGAAGGGCATCTTCCTCTACTTTATACATAAGGTGCTATATGCCAGTGGTGACCCTACCAAGGTGTTTGATACATGTTAACTCATGTAGTCTTCCCAACAGCAAATATATAGAAAATATCACTATGTTAATAATATTGGCACAGCATTTACCATATTATCTTAAAATCTCACAACTATGAAATATCGGATAAATATTATTCCCATTTTACGTATGAGACATGTGGAAATTAAATTACTAAACTAAAGGGATACAGAAGGTGGTAGCAAGCCTGGTGTATGAAGCTGGGAAGCCCAGCCCCAAATCCTTGCTCTTAGCAGGGACTCCTCATATCCTCTCTCATCTGTTTCTTTTACCATTCTCCATCCTAATCTTCCTTGCTTCTTTTCTCTCTTATTTATTTCTTTTTACTTTCACTATCCCTTTATGCTCTCTGTCAAGATCAGTCTAAAGTGGGCTAAATTATTAATTGAATCTTTCTGGATAACTGGTTATTGATTCATAAAGAAATGATTGCTCTCTTTTGAAAGTCACAAAAACATAGATTTTAATCTTCTATTAAATACAGTTACTGTTTGTGTTTTTGCTGACAAATGTTTACACCCATACATCTCCCAAATAAATTAGTTTACTAATACAAAACCTGTTTTGGTTAATTTTCATCAAATTATTGAAAAACCATAATGCTTTATAAATATAATCTCTCAGTCAAAACACATTGTATTAGGTTTAAATGACTTCACATGTTAATCTCATAAAGTTGATATAAGTATCATCTTTAAATGGAATTTGATATCTACTTTACAGGAACATCTCAATTATGAAAGGAAACTTGAACATAAATTGTCAGGTATTTAATATTTATTTGAATTTTTGTACTTCCTTCCTTTTTCCTATTCCATCAGTTCAGTTCAGTCACTTAGTCGTGTCTGACTCTGCGACCCCATGAATCGCAGCACGCCAGGCCTCCCTGTCCATCACCAACTCCCGGAGTTCACTCAAACTCACGTCCATTGAGTCAGTGATGCCATCCAGTCATCTCCTCCTCTGTCATCCCCTTCTCCTCCTGCCCCCAATCCCTCCCAGCATCAGAGTGCCTATTCCATAGCAGCTGACTGATCTGGGGTAATATGTTACTTAACAATGCTACAAAATTATCAATACTTAAATCTCAAATTAAAAAAAAAAAAACACATCAAATTGATCAATACTCAAAATGAGAAAGGCAGCAAGAGTCAACACAAAGCTATATTTAATACTTTTTAAAAGAGGCTAAATACCTCACAATTTATTCCTCAGAATAAACAATTTGTTCCTCAGAATCAAGCAGGAAGAGATGCATAGAAACAAGAGGATAACCATGGTGTAAGAGTTTAAAGGCCATGACCACTTAACATTATTGAAGATATCTCATCCCAAGTTTTCCTCTGGAATATTTTCAAAGGACCACAGCATCAGACAGATACACAGAACCATGCACATATGATAAGAATGAATAGAATTAAACAACTACCCAGATATATAACCCCAAACATATGGTTTCTATAATTAATATACAACCCCAAGAGAAAGCTTTTCTATAATTGTCATTTTCATACACACACACATTTATATGATGCCACATAAAACCTTGTCAAAATCTTCAAAAGCAGTTAGAGGGCAAATAAATATATTGTTTAAATATTCAAAAATTTAAATTGTTATGCCACTGTATTTTCCACAGCAGATTGTGAAGGTCATGTAGGGGACACATCTCCAGTTCTGAAGGGTGCATCACACTCTCACTAACCATTCGAGGGCTGACCATGGTGACTCTACAAAGAGCTGCTACAAACAACATATCCAGCCTTCAGACACACTCAGAGCCTGCATTTTGTAAAAATAAAATGATATTTTGTGTGAATGACTAGAATAAATTATGTGACCATGGTGCCAGATGTTTTATATGGAATTATTTGAAAAATTTCCCTGGTACATGAAATGAAGTAAAATGAAGTGAAAGTCACTCAGTCATGTCCGACTCTTTGTGACTATACAGTCCATGGAATTCTATACAGTCCATGGAATTCTACAGACTAGAATACTGGAATGGGCAGCCTTTCCCTTCTCCAGGGGATCTTCCCAATCCAGGAATCAAACCCAGGTCTCCCACATTGCAGATGGATTCTTTACCAGTTAAGCCAAAAAAGAAGCCCAAGAATACTGGAGTGGGTAGCCTATCACATATTCAAGATTATTGAGGTTCACATTGAAAGAGAAATAGAGAAATACACCTACCTCGTCACCCCTCCCACATATATAAATAAGGGCTGATAGCAATTTTAATTGTCCTTTAAAAGTCAAATTACTTTGAAGAAAGTAAAATTGGGACAAAAAATACATATAGGCAAATGAATAATTTTATTTTAAAGCTCTAAGCACTAAAATATCCTTGAAGAAATATATTTTAACAATTTTCCCAGCTTATTTATGTTACAAGAGATTTAATGAATGCATAAATTTTATTTTTTTAATTAAAGTATAATACTTTGGCCACCTGAGTGAAGAACCAATTCATTGGAAAAGACCTTGATGCTGGGAAAGATTGAAGGCAGGAGAAGAGGGCGGCAGAAGACGAGATGGTTAGATAGCATCAGTGACTCAATGGACATGAAATTGAACAAACTCCAGAAGATAGTGAAGGACACGGAAGTCTGACGTGCTGCAGTCCATGGGGTCACAGAGTTGGACACGACTTTGTGACTGAACAACAAAAACAGCTGATTTACAACATTAGGTTACTTTCTGCTGTACAGAAAAGTGCTTCAGTTATATATATATATATTTCTCTTTTTAATATTCTTGTTCCTTTATGGTTTATTATAAGATTATGAATGTGCTGAAAGAATGAATTTTAAACAAGATTTCTCTGTGCTGAAAGAATGAATTTTAAACAAATAGGTGAAAGTGTTGGAAAATAAGTACTTAAATAGTTGGAAAAACTATGGGCACTATAAAACAATATTAAATTTCCAGAACATCTGATTGATGTTTTCCGCTTTTAGTTTCTGGTTTTTATCAGATTTGAGACAGTTTCTTCAAAAGTGTTCTTATCCTATTTTGATCATGTGTAATAAATTAAATTCATATATAAGTGCACATATTAATTCCATACAAACTTATAGTAAAAGAACCAGAAATAGTAACTCATAGAATAAAACAAGAAGAGCAATTATCAGATAAAATTCCCCAAATTTATTGATTACACTTTATATAATGTCTATGAAAAGTGAAAGTGAAGTCGCTCAGTCGTATCTGACTCTTTGTGATCCCGTAGACTATAGCCCAGCATGCTCCTCTGCACATGGGATTTTCCAGGCAAGAGTACTGGAGTGGGTTGCCATTTCCTTAGCTTTGATCATTTAAATTATAGTCTTCAGAACTCTTTAATCATACAAACACCCAAAATTCTCAAGTGGCATTACAGACAGATAAAATACTGGTAAAAATTTTGCATCTGAGATACTTTGTTCTCTAATTTGAAAATATGCTTATTATAAATTGGTTTATAATGATTAAATTTCAAACATATTAAATTATACTTTTAAAGTGCAATCATTAAAAAAAAAAGTATACCCTGTATTTTCATTCATCTGTATTTCCTTGTCCTTAAATAACTTGAATAATTACCAATTATTAATTTCAATGTTTTTTCTTTTTCCCCAGTGAGTAGTTTCAAAACAGTAAACAATTCAGTTTTCCATCAAAAAGTGGGAAATTCATTAGTGATCATGTCAACATACACAAATTTCAGACAATGTACACAAAACATAAAAACAGAGTTTTATCCAAGTTCTCAAAGATATTAATATCTATTTACACACCATGTCCAACTTTAAACATTCATGATCTAAAATTCAGCAGTGTTTGCTTTTTATCATAAGATTCATACCATATGAATTCATAATATTATGAAAAAAGAACTAATCATTTTCCATTAACCCTAGTAAGACTCCCAGGTAAGACCTCCTAGTAAAGCAGCTTAGAGCTCTTCCTCTCCATTCATCTGTCTGAAAGTGAAAGTGAAAGTCGCTCAGTCCAGTCAGACTCTTTGCGACCCCATATATAGTCCATGGAATTCTCCAGGCCAGGATACTGGAGTGGGTAGCCTTTCCCTTCTCCAGGGGATCTTCCCAATCCAGGGATCGAACCAAGGTCTCCCACATTTACAGGTGGTTTCTTTACCAGCTGAGCCACAAGGGAAGCTCAAGAACACAGGAGTGGGTAGCTTATCCCTGTTCAAGTGGATCTTCCCGACTCAGGAATCCAAGTGGGGTCTCCTGCATTGCAAGCAGGTTCTTTACCAACTGAGCTATCAGGGAAGCCCATTCATCTGTCTAAACCCATCTTGTTCAAACAAGGCTGGTAAACCCTGGCTCCAGTCTGGTTGCCTGTAACGTCCTGTTCCATGTCTTTAGCAACCCATGTTTCTCCATACTTTACAAGAATTTAAACAGTAAACAATTCTTAGGGGGAAAAAATGAACACTATCTTTATCTTCTAAAATGTTTATGTGTATTCCTTCCACAAACTGCTATCTTAGAGCTGTTCTCATTTTGCAATGTTTTAATAAAGGCTTGGGGCTTCTCAGGTGGCTCAGTGGCAAGGAATCCTGCCGTCAAATCCAAGTGACATGGGTTGGATCCCTGGGTTGAAAAGATCACCTGGAGAAGGAAATGACAAGCGATTCTAATATTCTTGCCTGGGAAAAGCCAAGGATAGAGGAGCCTGGCAGGCTACAGTCCATGGGGTCACAGAGTCAGATACGACTTAGCAACTAAACCACAACAACAATAAAGGCTTGAGCTGATGGTTTAAGGTGGCTGCTACACTTTCTACATTTTTAATACACTTTTTGTTGTTGTTCAGCCACTAAGTCATGTCCAACACTTTGTAACCCCACAGACTGCAGCACCCCAGGCTTCCCTGTTCTTCACTATGTGCTGGAGTTTGCTCAAATTCAAGTTCACTGAGTCGGTGATGCAATCTAACCATCTCATCCTCTGCCACTCTCTTCTCCTCTTGCCTTCAGTCTTTCCCACTATCAGGGTCTTACCCAATGAGTCAGCTCTTCATATCATTTGGCAAAAATATTGTAGCTTCAGCTTCAGCATAAATCCTCCCAGTGAATATTCAGCATTGATTTCCTTTAGGACTGACTGGTTTGATCTCCTTTCTGTCCAAGGGACTCTCAAGGGTCTTCTCCAGCACCAAAATTCAAAAGCATCAATTCTTCAGTGCTCAGCCTTGTTTATGGTCCAATCCTCACATCCATACATGACTACAAGAAAAATCATGGGTTTGACTTTACAGACCTTTGTTGGCAAAGTAATGTCTCTGGTTTTTGATATGCTGTCTAAGTTTGTCATAGCTTTCCTTCCAAGGAGCAAGCGTCTTTTAATTTCGTAGCTGCAGTGATCATCCACAGTGATTTGCAACCCAAGAAAATAAAACATGGCACTGTTTCCACTTTCTCCCCACCTAATTGCCATGAAGTGATGGGACCAGATGCCATCTCAGTTTTTTGAATATAGAGTTTTAAGTCTGCTTTTTCACTCTCCTCTTTTACCCTCATCAAGAGGCTCCTTAGGTCCTCTTTGCTTTCTGCCATTAGGGTGGTATCATCAGCATACTGGAGGTTGTTGATATTTCTCCCACCAATCTTGATTTCAGCTTTTGTTTCATCCAAACCAGCATTTCACATAATGTATTCTGAAAATGAAAGTTGCTCAGTCGTGTCTGACTTTTTGCAACCCCTGTATAGTCCATAGGGTTCTCAAGGCCAGAATACTGGAGTGGGTAGCCATTCCCTTCTCCAGGGGATCTTCCCAATCTAGGGATAGAATTCAGGTCTCCAGCATTGCAGGCAGATTCTTTACCAGCTGAGCCACCAGAGAAGCCCATGATGTACTCTGCATAGAAGTAAATTAAGCAGGGTGACAATATATAGCTTTGATGTTCCCCTTTCTAACAGTCCATTATTCCATGTGCAGTCTAACTTGTTTCTGGTGGTTCAGATGGTAAACCATCTGCCTGCAATGCAAGGGACCCAGGTTCAGCCTCTGGATTAGTAAGATCCCCTGGTGAAGGGAATGGCTACCTATGCCAATATTCTTGCCTGGAGAATTCCATGGACAGAGGAACCTGGCGGGCTATTATAGTCCATGTAGTCACAAAGAGTCAGCCATGACTGAGTGACTAACTCACTCTATTTTTCTATACTTTTTCAAATTCTTCTTCCCCCATTTAGGTTATTACAGAATACTCTATCCTTTTATTAAGATTATACACTCAAAACTTACAGATATAGGTACTCAATATTCCTTAAAAAATTGGAAACATCCGTGAAAGCTATATATATTTATTTCTAAGAAATACACTATAAAAGAAAATTGACCAGGGTACATTGCTAAGATCTTTGTCACTCTGATTTGTCTTTAGAATCTAAAAGCTGATAGAGAAGTCTCTGAAATAAAAAAGAAGAGATAAAATTTTATAACCCAAGGTAATAGACAACTGTAGAATTTATATTGCACATAGCGCGATTCATGAGTTTCTTTAATGTCTTCATAAATTACAGCATCGTCTTTGTTTAAAAAAGAGGAAAACTAACCCACAAAACCAGGTTAATATTATATTTAATTTATTGATTGATTTACATGACTGTATTTGATATTATAGTATTTATAACATTTATAATAGATACACTATTAATTTAAAATATATACTATATAATTCACAAACTATATGCAATATATTACATAGCCTATTATGTCATAATATTTTATATAGCATATATTTCATTTACTTACATGATGTAGATTACATGTTACATGTTTCATCCAGCCCAGCATTTTCCATGGATGTGCTCTGAAAATGAAAGTTGCTCAGTCATGTCTGACTCTTTACATTCCCATCTCCTGTTGGATCATCAAAAAAGCAAAGGAGTTCCAGAAAAACATCTATTTCTTCTTTGTTGACTATGCCAAAGCCTTTAACTGTGTGGATCACCAGAAACTGTAGGAAATTCTGAAAGAGATGGGAATACCAGACCACCTGACCTGCCTCTTGAGAAATCTGTATGCAGGTCAGGAAGCAACAGTTAGAAGTAGACATGGAACAACAGACTGGTTCCAAATAGGGAAAGGAGTACGTCAAGGCTGTATATTGTCACCCTGCTTATTTAACTTCTATGCAGAGTACATCATGAGAAACGCTGGGCTGGAAGAAGCACAAGCTGGAATCAAGATTGCTGGGAGAAATATCAATAACTTCAGATATGCAGATGACACCACTGTTATGGCAGAAAGTGAGGAAGAACTAAAGAGCCTCTTGATGAAAGAGGAGAGTGAAAAAGTTGGCTTAAAACTCAACATTCAGAAAACTAAGATCATGGCATCCGGTCCCATCACTTCATGGCAAATAGAGGGGGAAACTGTGGAGACAGTGACAGCCTTTATGTTTTGGGGCTCCAAGATCGCTGTAGATGGTGACTGAAGTCATAAAATAAAAAGACACTTACTCCTTGGAAGAAAAGTTATGACCAACCTAGACAGCATATTAAAAAGCAGAGACATTACTTTGCCAACAAAGGTCTGTCTAGTCAAAGCTGTGGTTTTTCCAGTAGTCACGTATGGTTGTGAGAGTTGGACTATAAAGAAAGCTGAGTGCCGAAGAATTGATGCTTTTGAACTGTGGTGTTGGAGAAGACTCTTGAGAGTCCCTTGGGCTGCAAGAAGATCCAACCAGTCTATCCCAAAGGAGATCAGTCCTGGGTGTTCAGTGGAAGGACTGATGTTGAAGCTGAAACTCCAATATTCTGGCCATCTCATGAGAAGAGTTGACTCATTTGAAAGGACCCAGTTGCTGTGAAAGATTGAGGGCAGGAGGAGAAGGAGACGACAGAGGATGAGATGGTTGGATGGCATCACCGACTCAATGGACATGAGTTTGGGTGAACTTCGGGAGTTGGTGATGGACAGGGAGGCCTGGCGTGCTGCAGCCCATGGGGTCACAAAGAGTCAGATACGACTGAGTGACTGAACTAACTGAACTGAAGAAATTTTAACTCTCTGACAGGAAAAAATTTGAAAGTTAGTATTAAGAACTATGAGAACTCAAATACTTGGCAGTGGTAGTAAAAATTAGTACAGTCACTTTGAAAACAGTAAAAGCAAAAATCGGCAAATTCTATAAATAAGCCTGCAGTTCCACTCATAGACATAGAGAACAAACTAGTGGTTACCAGTGCAGAGATGGGTAGGGAGGGTGTTAGTATGTAATATGTTTAAATGGAGTATAATTTACAAACATTGAAACAGTGAATCACTGCTGTACACTTGAAAGTAATATGTTTTTAGGGCAACTATATTTAAACAACAAAACAGAAAGAAAAATTGTAGAGCTTTCTCCAGCTGGCAAAAGAAGTCAGAGAAAGTAAAGTCAGAGAATTTCAAATTACGAGGACTAGGCTACACTGCTGCTTTGAAGATGGATGAGAGACAGGGGGTGGGGGAACACTGAAAGGAACACAGGTGGCCTCAAGGAATTGAGAATGATCCTTGACTGACAGCCATGAAGGATTCACTTTTAAATTCATTTAGGTAGTGGATTAAAACCTAATGCCTTACAACTAGAAAAAAAAAAAAAACAGATAGTACTGATGAGCTGTGATATAGTAAGGAAGCAACAAAAAAAACATAATTGTTGAGGTTTTTATCATCTTTCCTTACCTGAGTATAATTACTCAATTATTTACCAATTTACATTATTTATGTTTTCTTAGTACATATACACATGGCATAGAAATATGTTTAACTTCCAACTGGAAAATTATGTAAAGAATTACCTAGTGAATAAAAGAAAAAAGTTTCTATCCTGATGACATTTAGGACAAAAACTGGCCCTGATCTAGGAATAATTATTTGGGGAATATGGGAATAATTATTTTGCACAGTTCTTGTCCATAGGAACCAATACCCTAGAGCAAAAGTAGGCAAGGCTGTTGACAATTAAATCAACACTACTCATCTAAAGACACCATTTAAATAAGCTGTTGTAAGTTGAAAAGATTGTTATGTTTAGAATTAGAAGTATCTTCTCAGTAGACATAACTTTTGACTTAACTTTTAAATTTACTGAAAGTACTCATTTAGCTTTAAAAATAGAGCCTTTAACAAAATATATGAACAAAATTCAGTTTAACCAATTATTTCTTCCATTTCTCAGCCCATCTCACCCAAAGAACTGAACTTGATTTTGAAATCTGGGTTATCCTGTGGAGTTAACTGAAGATTTTTTTCAATTACTATTGTCTCAAACTGTTTTTACTCTAGAATACAATCAGTCAATTTCCAGTGATGCAATTTAAAAAAAAGAAAGACTTAAAATCTCAGCTTCTCAAGAAAAGAGAGAGATTTCTTTCTTGTATGAATGAAACAGATTTTTTTTTATAGCTTCAACTGATAATGTTTTTGGGTAGAGAGCTTTTTTTTTTTTTTTTTTTTTTTTTAATTGGGCTAAAGTTGCCTTACAAAGTTGTGTTAGTTTCTGCTGTGGTGGCGGTTTAGTCACTAAGTCATGTCTGACTCTTGTGATCTCATGGTCTGTAGCCTGCCAGGCTCCTCTGTCCATGGGATTTTCCAGATGAGAATACTGGAATGGGTTGCCATTTCCTTCTCCAGGGGATCTTCCTGATCCTGGAATCAAACCCGGGTCTCCTGCATTGCAGGCAGATTCTTTACCAACTGAGCTATGAGAGAAGCCCAAGGAAGCAAATCATCTGTGCCGGGGTCCAGCCCCGGCTGATCCAGGGTATTCGAAGGGGAGACGGCTTAGGCGACTATTTAAATATTCATCAAAGATATAAACAGTAATAGAATGAGGATAGCTCAGTAGGAAAATTCAGTGGAGAAAAGAGGCTGAGTAGCTTGGTTTACGCAGGAGACCAATAAAACTTCAAGACAAGAAGCTTGCACCACTTACATAGGCCGCAGGCGTCCTTCCATTCTCCCGAAGGAGAGGAGACACTGAGGCCTCCCCGGTCGGATCTTAGAAGCCCAGGCATAATTAGTAAGCATGGCGGGTTCCACGCTCCAGATAGAGACTCAGCAAGAGTGAGAGAGAGAGCGACATGGGGAGACAAGTCTTTCGAGGAACTGATCCCAATTCTTTATTTCCCAGAGTCTGTTTTTATACACTGAGATGTTATACAAAAGTCACGCGGGGACAGCAGTCCTGACTTTTATTAAAGTCAGGTGCTTCATACAAATGTATACAGAGGTCTTAGGGGTGTTACATCATCTTTTGGCCAGGGGGGCCTGCTGACAATTTATGACCCTCTCATTGTGACAGTGGTCAGTCAACCAGAACACTTTTTTCTCCAAGGGTGATTATTCTTAAAACAGACGCCACCCAAATAAAGTTACATTCCTATAGGGTAAGGGTGTAGTGGGTTTTAGGAAAGAATTTACTTAGCCTAAGGTCTAACATGATTAATATCAAAGGTTAATATTTATTTCTTCTATATATTCATTAATGTGTATAAGGGCAGGGGATGTGGAGACTTAGCAGTAAACATTGGCTCAACAAATGAAAAACTCTTCACCAATACAATTTCTAATCAGCCCATTATACTTATACTAATAGTTTTCTAACTTCTCTAAAGAACCTGTTTTTTAGAAGGTTTAAAGCATCTTGTGCCTCTCACGGTTGGGAGGCTGTGAGCAATCACATGTGGCCGGACAAGCCTGTCAGGCAGGCTAGAGAACATTCAGAGGAGTTTGTAGGTTTAAACACTCCTGTCACGCCCAGGAATTATTATTAACTGGAGCTCTAGATTAACTCCTCCAAAAGAGGTGGTGGGGGACAGCCCCCGTAAAGTCAGAGGTGTAGGTGAGAGCACAAAGTAGTAAAGTAGGCAGGCTCTGGTTATGGGGGTAGATACTCGAGGATTTCCAGGGGGACTCCTGAGGCTCGATCCCGCCTCTGCATATGTCGAGCCTCCTTCCTCATGACCTTTGCCATGGGCGGAGTACCTCACTCTGGCCCCCAATACATCTGTACATATTAAGGAACATAATCAATAAACATCTGTACATAATCAAGGAAGCAAGTCATCTGTACATATACATATATCCCTTCTCTCTTGGAGCTCCCCTCTCCCCATTCTATTCCTCTGGGTCACCACAGAGCACAGTGCTCAGCAACCTGTGCTGTATAGCAGGCTCCCACCAGCTATCTATTTTACATGATAGTGTGTATATATCAGTCCCAATCTCCCAATTCATCCCATCGCCCCCAGCTCATGTTGTTTCATGAGCAACAACAACCTCAGTTGTTATGAAATTGACTAATCACTATACTTGCATAACTGTAAGCCATAAATCATTTACATATAAAATTAATACCTAGCTTTCGCATTAAACCTGACAAGGTAAAGTTTTTATTTTGGAGCTTCTTAATCAGGACACATTTCCTGGAAGCAGAGGTAACACATAGTAAAAAAGGCTTAGTTGACTTTACAAAGGGAAAATATAAGTCTCTTTTTGCATACGATATTTATAGATTTCATTGCTTTTTTATGGTCCTAACTATATCTGACAGTTAAGCTGAAAGTTCAGTGAAAATCTAGCTAGCTTGTGGAAATAAGTGAGAAGTGACTTGTCTTTACTGAGACATCAGTTGTGTCTAGCAGGAAATAAATGCATAATATCCACATGTAAGTTAACATCCAACAATAAAATAACATACCCAATGACTTTCGGTATATATATTTCTGAAGTTTGAACATAATGTTTCTATTTATAGAAAGCAGTTGAAGAACCTGATATGTCTGTTGTATTATTTTTTCCCCAGATTTTACCTGTTTAGTAGTTGCTTTATAAATAGTGGATGTTTTATAAGAATTTAAGTTATTGCCTGCTTTGTTCTGTTTTATGCATTTATAATTGAAATAATTTTGGTTTAACCATTTAGAGTGTCATTAGAACAAACAACAATTTTGAAACTAATTATGGTTCCAAAAGGTTGGGTAAGGTGCCCAAAAGACAAGAAAGAGCTGGGTGGCACTGAGGTTTTAGACAATCTCAGATGTGAACACTACATTGTTAACACTGAGAAATTATTTCTTTTAAGCAACATAAAATATTGGCAAGCCCTCATTTTTAAAAATGGTTTTGAAACTTTTTGAGATAAACTGTTCTCAGTGTTGTGGAATTCTTAATGGCATATGAATTAAGTAAGCAAAATTCCCAACACTGAAGGGTTTCTCCTAGCTATTACTGACAGGACACTTCTACAGAGATGTCAGTAATCAGAGTGGCCAGTCTTATGGAAAGAGCTGGAATGTGGCTGAGAACCTTTTAGCTTCCTGGAAACCCGGCTCTTAGTTTAGCTTCTGGACACTGCTTTAAACTGAGCTCTCCTTTCACATGATTCAGAGGGGGCTTGGCAGCTAATAACCCTGAGAGCCTTTCAGTGTTCAGGGATGGCTGTGTGCCTGTCGGTTACTTGAAATGGAATAAGATGCCCCTCCCCATTTGAGGTCTCCTGACTCAGAGAGTCTGCCCAGGCATTCACCACATGTCAGTCAGCTGGCCAAGACCCCTACTCTCAAGCTGGAGGCTGTTTCTCAACTCAGATTGCCATTCTGAACACACAACGCAAATAAAACAAGAAGCATAATTGATGTCATGTTATTCAAAAAGGAATTATAGACAATGCCAAGAGTGAACCACAAAGCAAATTATGGACTTTGCATATTTGTAAGGTAGGTTCATTGATTTTAGCAAATGTACCACTCAGGATTATTGATAATGAGGGAGGCTGTAGGTGTAGAGGTTGATATATGGAAATCCTGATCTTCCCCTCAATTTTGCTGACCCTAAAACTGCTCTGCAAAAAAAAGTCTTAAAGTCTTTAAAATGAGCCCTTTTTTTAAAAAATAATTATAGTAAGATAGACTACAGCTTGAACTACAGACAATTCTGTATTTAAATTTCTAACTATAACATCATTCTATATCTTTTCTACCTTTTTTAAATCATCCACCTGGAACATCAGAGAAAAAAATTCCTGGTGTTTGGTGTAAAAAATACATAGATTCTGAATCTTGGCAGCAGTACTAGACACAGAATGGGAAATTCACTGTTTCCTATTCTATGATGCTGATGAGACTACTTTGCTATAGAATATGGAAAGAACCTGACAGATACCAATTAGTGAAGAAAGTGCCAAAGTGAGTCAATGAAAACTGTACTTCAGACAGTCAAGCACTATTACATTTCATAATGTCATGACTCATTTGATGAGTTACTAATGTCCATAATTTATTTTACATGAATATGGAAAAGAAAGTTGTATACCAGCTTTATCAGGTTGGCTGGATCCATTTATACCTTTAAAATTGACTAAAATTGATTTCTTTTCTAAAAAAAAAATCTACTTATTTATTTTAATTGAAGGCTAATTGCTTTACAATATTGTGGTGGTTTTTGCCATACATTGACATGAATCAGCCATGGGTGTACATGTGTCCTCCATCCTGAAAACCCCTTCCACCTCCCTCCCTACTCCATCCCTCTGGGTTGTCCCAGAGCACCGTCTTTGAGTGCCCTGTTTGCACTGGTCATCTACTTTAATATGGTAATATACATGTTTCTTTGCTATTTTCTCACATCATTCTATGCTCATCTTATCCCGCATAGTCCGATAGTCTGTTCTTTACATCTGTGTCTCTTTTGCCATCTTGCATATAGGGTCGTTGTTATTGCCTTTCTAAACACAAGTGTGCATGTGTGTGTGTATTTCTCTTCCAGTCATACCTTGCTTTTATAGCACTTCTCTTTTTGCTCTTTGCAGATGCTGCAGTTTTTACAAATTAAAGATTTGTGGCAAAGTCTGTTGCTGCCTTTTACCCAACATTTGTTCACTTCTTGTCTCTGTGTCATATTTCAATGATTCTCTCAATATTCAAACTATTTCATTGTCATTATATTTGTTACAGTAATCTGTGATCAGTGATCTTTGATGTTTCTACTATGACTTGCTGAAGTCCTAGATAATGGTTAGCATTTTTTAGCAATGAAATAATATTAAACAAGAGATGTACATTTGTTTAGGCAAAATGATATTGCACATTTGACGGACTACAGTATAGTCTGACACAACTGAAGTGACTTAGCGGCAGCAGCAGTATAGTGTAATCATAGTTTTATATACCCTGGTAATGAAAAAAATCTGTGACTTCCTTTGTTTTGATATTCACTCTGTTGCAGTGATCTGGAACCAAATCTACGCTATCTTGGAGGAATGTGTGCCTCTACAGATCAGTTAGTGAGATAAAGTCACCTTTTTTTTCCCCCTAAATTTTGAAGGCTAAAAGCAATGGACAACAAGAAGACCTGTTAGTTTCGGCAGCTATCACAACCACCTGCTTGGGGAAGTAAGTCATCACTCCAAATATTAATATTATAGTCATCTCTCAGTATTTGAGAGGGACTGGTTCCAAGACTCCATCCCACAGATACCAAAATCAGTGGATGCCCGAGTCTCGTATACAAAATGCATAGTATTTGTGTGCAACACATACATATCCTCTCACATGCCTAATCTCTAGAATATATATAATGCCTACTATGAGTAAATGCTATGTGTGTGTGCTTATTCACTCAGTCATGTCTGACTTTTTGCAACTCCATGGACTGTAGCTCACCATGCTCTTCTGTCCATGGGGATTCTCTAGGCAAGAATACTGGAGTGGGTTACCATGCTCTTCTCCAGGGGATCTTCCCAATGCAGGGATCGAACCCAGGTCTCCCACATTGCACGTGGATTCTTTACCATCAAAGCCATGAAGTTGCTATATATTGTAAGTGCTATGTAATTAGTCGCTGGTGTGTGACAAATTCAAGTTTTGTTTTTTGAAACTTTAAACATTTTTCCGAATATTTTTGATCTGGGTTTGGTTGAATCTGCAGATACAGAACCTGAAAATATGAAAGGCCAAATGCATTCAAAAATCACAGTTAGTACAGGAATTTTTGATTCCAGAAGACTAGATGTATAGAACAGTCTTTTGGACTCTGTGGGAGAGGGAGTGAAAGTGAAGTTGCTCAGTCGTGTCTGACCCTCAGCGACCCTATGGATTGCAGCCTACCAGGCTCCTCCGTCCATGGGATTTTCCAGGCAGGAGTACTGGAGTGGGGTGCCATTGCCTCCTCTGAAATACTGGGTTAAACAAAGTTAAAAAGTTCCTATAAGACTTCTCAGAACCTTTAAATGCTCACAAATACTGTAAAGGTATTATAATGGAAAGTGTTTCTTAAACCCCAGTCAGTTCGAGAACTAAGGATTCTGTAAGCACCAGGAGTCCAATGAACACACCTTGAGAAGTGTCGTTACAGGGTGGGCCTATAACACAGAAAAGTAAGGCCCCAAATAAGCCTTCCGCCACTGTCTTCAAAAGTACAGCAGGGCTGGGGCACTGCCATTTGTTAGCGGTGGAAATACAAAGAGTGCTAACTTTGAAAATAAACAACTCGATGCATTAAAAAAAAAGTGCACAGTTGGATCAAACAAGGTTGTCATTGGGAGAGGGAGAGGGTGGGATAAATTGGGCGAGTGGCATTGAAACATGTATAATATCATATATGAAACGAATCGCCAGTCTAGGTTTGATGCATGATACTGGATGCTTGGGGCTGGTGCACTGAGATGACCCAGAGGGATGGTACAGGGAGGGAGGAGAGAGGGGGCTTCAGGATGGGGAACACTTGTATACCTGTGGTGGATTCATGTTGATGTATGGCAAAACCAATACAATATTGTAAAGTAATTAACCTCCAATAAAAATAAATAAATTGATATTAAATAAATAAATATTTACAGCACTTGCTGGACTCTGGACACATTTATTACAAATCCCTGGTGGCTCAGACAGTAAAGAATCAGCCTGCAATGCAGGAGACCTGGCTTTTATTCCTGAGTTTGGAAGATCCCCTGGATGAGGGCATGGCAACCCACTCCAGTAGTCTTGCCTGGAGAATCCCCATGGACAGAGGAGCCTGGTGGGCTACAGAGTAGGACACTACTGAGTGACTAAGCACAGCAAAACACATCTTTCAGTGTTATATTCCTCATAATTTAAAAGCCAATGTCACAAATTATAATTATAGTGTTTAAATATGTTCTTAAGAAACTGAAAGATTTTAATAATCTCTGTTCAGCTTTTAAAACTTTCCTTTGGTCATATGTAAAACTCATATTGTTATATTCAACAAATTCATTGCTTCTGATGGAAGGTATAGAACTCTTGGGCACAGCATACTGAGATAATGCAAAACAAAATTCTTCTGCTGGAGAAGTGCTAGAAAACTCTTTCCAAAGAGCTCTCATAGGTACAGGGTATAATGTATATGCCACACAGAGGAATGGGGTGGGGAGGGGGAATGCTGAAAAAGTCCCATTCTTGATGCCCAGGTATAGAGTTCTAGGCTCAGACAATAGAATTGGATGCCCTACCTCCAATCAAGGACCCATTCAGTAGAGATCACGGGCAACCTCCTGCTGAGGAAGCAGCAAGACTGTTATCATGTTGGTACAGGTATTCAGGAACTGATGAAGTTTGGAGATGAAGCAGGAACTCAGGAGGAAAAAAAAAAAAAGGATCCAAACACTCAGACTTGACACTAAGTCCAAGGGAACAGCAACCTCTCCCAGGGGAGCTTTGAAGTCTGTGGAGCACTGTCAGTGACTGAGACAAAATCCAAACCCAGTTCAGCTACTGATGAGATCAACTCAATTTCTCACACTATCTCCTTAACAGATGAAGAGGTAGACCAGTTTCAGGGTGTTATTTTCACTTCCTTCATTATTCTTTTACAGATAGTGTCTGGCTTTCAACCAAAAATCATGGAATAAGCAAAAATGCAAGAGAAAACCAACCTGTTTTCAAAAGATAAAGCTAGCAGCATTACCAGACCCAGAGATATAACTATCATTCAGGAATATTAAAATAGCTATAATTCAAAGTATATTCAGTATTTACTTGTACATGTCACTGCATGCGACCTTTTATATATGTTGAGCTCTAGCTAATAATATACATGCCAACATATTCAGGGAAATTTTATTGATGTCTGCAATTTTTAGTTTGTTCAGTTGCTCAGTCCTGTCCAACTCTTTGCTACACCATGGACCACAGAACACCAGGCTTCCTTGTCCTTCAACATCTCCCAGAGATTGCTTAAACTCATGTCCACTGGGTCAGTGATGCCATCCAACCATCTCATCCTCTATCATCCCCTTCTCCTGCCTTCAATCTTTCCCAGCATCAAGGTCTTTTCCAATGAGTCAGCTCTTTGAATCAGGTGGCCAAAGTATTAGAGCTTTAGCTTCAGCAGCAGCATCAGTCCTTCCAATGAATTTCAGGGTTAATTGCCTTTAGTATTGACTGGATTGATCTCTTTGCAGTCCAAGGTACTTTCAAGAGTCTTCTCCAACACCACAGTTCAAAAGCATCAATTCTTCAGCACTCAGCCGTCTATGGTCCAACTCTCACCTCTGTACATGACTACTGGAAATAGCTTTGACTATACAGATCTTTGTCGAAAAAGTGATGTCTCTGGTTTTTAATATGCTGTCTAGGTTTGTCACAGCTTTCCTTCCAAGGAGCAAGCACCTTTTAATTCCATGGCTATAAACACCATCCACAGTGATTTTGAAGCCCAAGAAGATAAAGTCTGTCACTGCTTCCACTTTTTTCCTCTTCTATTTGCCATGAATTGATAGAACTGGATGCCATTATCTTAGTTATTTGAATGTTGAGTTTTAAGCCAACTTTTTCATTCTCCTCTTTCACTGTCATCAAGAGATTATTTAGTTCCTCTTCACTTGCTGCCATTAAAGTGGCATTATCAGTTGATATTTCTCCTGGCAGTCTTGATTCCAGCTTGTGATTCATCCAGACCAGCATTTTGCATAATGTACTCTGCATCAGTGTTCTAAAACCACTTAAATTACCCCACCATGATATATATTTACATAAGATACACTGCATTTTCAAATAGATGAAATGTGAATGATGAAATTCATAAACCTTGAATTATATATCCTTCTGTAATTTCTAAATGACTAACTTTCTATTTTTTAAAATATCACTATAAAAAGATAAAACTGTCTAGAATAGGTTTCTATCATTTAAGCTATGCATGCATGCATGCTAAGTCGCTTCAGTAGTGTCTGACTCTGTGCAACCCCATAGACAGCAGCCCACCAGGGCCCCCCCTCCCCTGGGATTCTCCAGGCAAGAGTACTGGAGTGGGTTGCCATGTCCTTCTCCAATGCAGGAAAGTGAAAAGTGAAAGTGAAGTCGATCAGTCGTGTCTGACTCTTAGTGACCCTATGGACTGTAGCCTACCAGGCTCCTCCATCCATGGGTTTTTCCAGGCAAGAGTACTGGAGTGGGGTGCCATTGCCTTCTCCCTTAAGCTATGCATTTCTTACTAAATATCCAATATGTCTCTGTATGTCAAATCTGTTTTAATCTACAACATTTGTAGGAAGATACCATAAGATACATGGGAAACTTGATAGTACCTCATGCCCATCCTGAGGCCAAATAAGCAGATGCTGCTGAGACTCTTTCCTACAAATGCCTTTTTTTTTTTCATTTTATCTTTTTTAAACTGTCTACTCTTGTTTACAAAGTACCTGCAACCTGCTTACAGAATGAACGTAATAAAAATACAGAATAATAAATGTCTGCTTATTTTTTTCAATAATGTGGAAGAAGCTTCTACTATTGTTCTGAGAACTTGGGTAAATACAGATAAAGTGTTCCCCTTTTTACTCAATAACAAACAACTCCATTTAGACTGAAATAAATGCAATTAAGTAAATTATTTTTGGTTTCACACTTCAAAGGCATTCCTAATGTAGACTATTATTTTTTTTAATGGTTTTGGACTACAATTTATTTTCATTACAATTATCTGTAACAGAAGCATTGTAATATAGATTTAAAGACAACTCATGGCAAAGATGCTACAGCTATCAACTGAAATAACACAACAATATAAATTATTATGGTCAAGCCCTACTTCATTTAACAATACAAGAAAAAAAAAAAAAAAGACATACTATGGCTGATTTGTCCCAAATCTTATTCTCTACATTCACATTGATCCTCAAAACATCAGTTTTGAGTATAGAAGATATATAAAAAATGCATAAATTAGATTGAAGATGGAGAATGCACCACTTTGAAAAAGTTCAGATCACCAGTAAGTATGGTCAAATTACATAGATGAAGCTAATTTTACCATTTTATGGCTTTTAAAAATCTTTCCAGTATAGGAAGAGTTGATATAGCAAATGTTTAAAAATATTAATAGTAAATCCTCCCCACCCCCACAAAAGTCAGCTTACTGTATTTAGATTTAGAGAATTTAGAGAAAAACATGCCTTTTGATTCAGTCTTTGATGATCAGATATTTTGGACCCCAGAACATGCCATTATAGTCCAGTTGAATTTAAAGGTATTATATAAAAGTTACTCTCACTTTGGCATTGGTTCAAGAAAATCATTGCATGGTTCTTAATTCACTCTAACTATAGACTTAGAAAGAGATAGAATATGACCTGAAAAAAACCTACAATATAAAGTACAAGAGACAGAATATTTTCATTAACACAAAAGCGATAGAAATAAAGGGATAAAGCAGGTTGTGAGTGTTATTTACAGGTTCTGGACATCTGCACTCATGAAACATAAGATGCTTTAATGCTCCTTTTGCTAATGAAGTGAATGGTGCTTTCTAATCTGGGCTTTCTCTTCATTTTTTTAAAGTCACTTTAACCCATGGGGAATAAAATTGATTTTTTTCTTTTTTAAATAGCAAAATGCTGAACGGTTGAAATCTGTATATTCACCACTCTGCTCTTTCCTTTAAAATAGCAGGAAATTAAAATCTTGCTGATTTCAGCCAGAGTCTCCATCTAGGAGTGTCTGTACCTCCCTGAATAGTGAGCTGTCCACCAGGAAAACACAAACTTTGCTCTGGGCATTTCAGGCAAGGAAGAAAATACAAAATCCAATAGAAGCCTCCCTATAGTGTAATCGATCTTCATTTTCTCTTCACATGTCATTACCAATGAAATCCCCAATTTTTCTTTTCCCCTTTTCTTCTGCTCCTCAGGTTATTTCCTGAAAAGTTCAAAGAAACTTCATGACTGTAAATATCCATTATCTGCTCTAGCTTTCTGGGAGAAAGTTGGCCATCAGGCAAAGAGAAATCTTGTTGCTAGAAGCAGAGGAGTAGGGGATGAACTAATGATCTCTTAACCTAAATCCTTTAATGCACATGACCGGATTTAGAAAGATCAGGTTTTCCATATCTAAGTGAGAAAATAGTTGATCAGAAAGGCATGGACATAGACATGGGCAAGGGGACTCACTCATTTGCTCAGTGGCCACATCAGGAAGGTGGCATTTGAACAAAGATGTGAAGTATGTAAAAACACTATCTCACATTATAACCTGGAGGACAAACTTTGCAAGCAGAGCAAACAATCTGCCAAGCTTTAAAGCAGAGATGTGCCTGATTTCTTTTCAAGGATCAGAAAAGAGACAAGTGTGGCTTCAGCAGACTGTTAGTAGAAAATTAGTGGTTAGTAGAAAATTAGTACAGGTCAACATGATAGGAGAGGGCTGATGGTGGGGAAGAGAATTAGGCAGGGTTTTGGAGGCATATCATTGCAAGCTCACTGGATTTCATATCAATGTAACGGAGAACCACCGCAGGGTTTCAAGTAGAAGAACAACACAATCTAATCTGTGTTCAAAAAGAATGACTCCCACCTCCCTGTGGAGAACACACAGCATGAACAGAGGTAAGACCAGTGAGTACAGTTCAGAGGTGGCGATAGTGGTAAAGAACCCTCCTGCCAATGCAAGAGACGTAAGAGACGTGGGTTTGATCCCTGGGTGGAGAAGATATCCTGGAGGAGGGTAACCCATTCTTGCCTGGAGAATCCCATAAACAGAGCAGCCTCAGGGTCACAAAGAGTCAGACAAGACTGAAGCAAACTGAGCACACAAGCATGTGGGGGCTGGAGACAGAGAGAAGAATGGTACATTCCTGGTTACAGCAGGGGAGGTGGTTAGAAGTGGCTGGAGTGTTTATGGTGGTTTGAAATTGAAGACAACCAGATTTGTTTCCTGACTGAATGTAAGGAATAAGAAAGAAAGAGGACTTAAAAAAAATGCCTCCTCTTCCATAGCTTTATGTCTGAACATCAGGAAGAGAGATGCCAACAGCTGAGGTCAGGAAAACAGCAATTGGAACAGATTTGGACTCGAGGAGGTCAGAATATCAGTTTTGGAAATGCCAAATTTGATAGACTAACTAGAAACAAAAAAGAAAAAGCTAATACACTATCATATATATCAATCCAGAGTTCCTATAAAGATTTGGGTGGGAGATCAAAACTGAAAGTTCCTAAGGCTGTATAAGATCATCAAGAAAATAAATGTAAAAAGAAGACTAAGTCAGTGCCCATCAACATAAGTACTTTAAGGAAAAAGATACTCCAGAAACAGACTGAGAAGAAGTAAGGTAAGAGGATGGAAGGAAGTTGGGTGACTCGAGTGTTCTGCAAACTAGGGAAGGAATTCTTGAGAGGAGAGAGAATCAACTCTGCCTGGATAAGGAAGATGCGGCTTGAAATTAATCACTGGACTTTTATTGTAAGGAAGCCAATCATGGACATATCAGAAAAGCAGCTTGTTGTCCTTGATGTTTGTTGCTGTTGTTAGAAAGTGGGGGTGGTAATAGAGCATACACAAAGGAGAAGACGAAAACTGAGCCTATAGGACCCTCGGGAAAACTTTATTGAGAAGTAGACATGAGAAATGGGACAGTAATCGTCAGGGGAAGAGGGGTTCTGTGAGCATCTTTTAAAAGATGGGAGAGTAGCACCATAGGTCCATGCTACTGAAAATGATGCTGTATATTATAGAATAAAGAAAGGATAAATGTATCATTCTTTACATATATATATATATATACATATACATATATACATATATATACGTATACATATATATATATATATATATATATATATACATACTGCTAAGTCGCTTCAGTCATGTCCGACTCTGTGCGACCCCAGAGACGGCAGCCCACCAGGCTCCCCTGTCCCAGGATTCTCCAGGCAAGAATACTGGAGTGAATACTGGAGTGGGTTGCCATGTCCTTCTCCAATGCACGAAAGTGAAAAGTGAAAGTGAAGTCGCTCAGTCTTTGTCTGACTCTTAGCGACCCCATGGACTGCAGCCCACCAGGCTCCTCAGTCCATGGGATTTTCCAGGCAAGAGTATTGGAGTGGGGTGCCATTGCCTTCTCCAAAATATATATATACTGATATATATAATTAATATATACACATATATAACTGATATATATGCAAATATTACTTATATGTATATAAAACTGATTCAGTTTGCAGTACATCTGCAACTAACACAACATTGTAAATCAACTATATTCTAGTAAAACTTAGTTTTAAATAAATGATGCTGAAGATCAGGGGAAATAAACTGGCAATGTAGACTAGAAAGTATGGGAGACAAGCTGGTGTGATGATCTCACGTATCCGTGTTCTTTGTGAAAGGAGAGCGATCTGCTTTAGACAGAAATCCAGGTTCTTCTAGAGCAGGTCTTCCTAACAGAATTATGATGTTAGCAGCCTAAGGGATTTTACACTTGCCAATAACCACATTTTAAAAAATTAAAAAAGGAAAGTGAAATTATTTAAATATTATTTAACCCAATATATCCAAAATATTATTTCAACATTTAATCAGTATAACAAATTAAGTGTGATATTCTACTCTAAATCTTTCATACTCTATTTGAAATCCAATGTGGATTTAGCATTCACAGTATTTCACAATTTGGACTAGCCTCTCTTCTTATATGCTCTATGGCCACATGGGGCTTGTGGCTATTGGATTGGAAAAACACAGATTTGGGGTATCAAGCAGGAAGATGTCATATGTGGATGCAAATGCGGTTGGAAAGGGATTGTCTGAGTCTATAAATTTTATTTTCTGATTAATTTACTTAGAGAAGAAGCAATCATTAAAGAACAGATAAATGTGAGAGTGGGGTAAAAAGATGTTGGAGCTTTTTGAAGAGAGAAGGAATGAAATAGAAACAGAAATGAGCACATGAAGGAAAGAGGCATGTTTGCTGAGTAGCATGAAGGTACCTTTTGAGGCTCATGACCATGAATTTAAAGAGTTCAAGCAACATAACTAAGTTCATTCCCTGGTCAATTGCAGTGCATTCCTTCTATCCAGCTCCTTTCCTTGTCTATCCTTACTTCATTTAAATGGACATACAGCTTCATGTAACCTACTGAGCACTTTTAAAAAATAAGATTGTTAATTCTATAAAGTGTGTGTGTGTGTGTGTTTACAGCCTCCTCACATGAGAATGTAAGCTTCACAAACTTAATTCAGGCAGGTTTTTATCACTTTTATTCACTCCTATATCCTTTGTGCTTAGAATACAAAACAGGTACTCACTAAATAAATATTTATCAAAGGAAGTCATAAAATAATATTTTTCAGATCAGATCAGATCAGTCACTCAGTCGTGTCCGACTCTTTGCGACCCCATGAATCGCAGCACACCAGGCCTCCCTGTCCATCACCAACTCCCAGAGTTCACTCAGACTCACATCCATCGAGTCAGTGATGCCATCCAGCCATCTCATCCTCTGTCGTCCCCTTCTCCTCCTGCCCCCAATTCCTCCCAGCATCAGGGTCTTTTCCAATGAGTCAACTCTTCGCATGAGGTGGCCAAACTACTGGAGTTTCAGCTTTATAATCATTCCTTCCAAAGAAATCCCAGGGCTGATCTCCTTCATTTTTTTTTTTAATTTTATTTTATTTTTAAATTTTACATAATTGTATTAGTTTTGCCAAATATCAAAATGAATCCACCACAGGTATACATGTGTTCCCCATCCTGAACCCTCCTCCCTCCTCCCTCCCCATACCATCCCTCTGGGCCGTCCCAGTGCACCAGCCCCAAGCATCCAGCATCGTGCATCGAACCTGGACTGGCAACTCATTTCCTACATGATATTTTACATGTTTCAATGTCATTCTCCCAAATCTTCCCACCCTCTCCCTCTCCCACAGAGTCCATAAGACTGTTCTATACATCAGTGTCTCTTTTGCTGTCTCGTACACCGGGTTATTGTTACCATCTTTCTAAATTCCATATATATGCGTTAGTATACTGTATTTATGTTTTTCCTTCTGGCTTACTTCACTCTGTATAATAGGCTCCAGTTTCATCCACCTCATTAGAACTGATTCAAATGTATTCTTTTTAATGGCTGAGTAATACTCCATTGTGTATATGTACCACAGCTTTCTTATCCATTCATCTGCTGATGGACATCTAGGTTGCTTCCATGTCCTGGCTATTATAAACAGTGCTGCGATGAACATTGGGGTACACGTGTCTCTTTCCCTTCTGGTTTCCTCAGTGTGTATGCCCAGCAGTGGGATTGCTGGGTCATAAGGCAGTGGACTGGTTGGATCTCCTTGCAGTCCAAGGGACTCTCAAGAGTCTTCTCCAACACCACAGTTCAAAAGCATCAATTCTTCGGCGCTCAGCCTTCTTCACAGACCAACTCTCACATCCATACATGACCACAGGAAAAACCATAGCCTTCACTAGACGGAACTTTGTTGGCAAAGTAATGTCTCTGCTTTTGAATATGCTGTCTAGGTTGGTCATAACTTTCCTTCCAAGGAGTAAGCGTCTTAATTTCATGGCTGCAGTCACCATCTACAGTGATTTTGGAGCCCAGAAAAATAAAGTCTGACACTGTTTCCACTGTTTCCCCATCTATTTCCCATGAAGTGGTGGGACCAGATGCCATGATCTTCGTTTTCTGAATGTTGAGCTTTAAGCCAACTTTTTCACTCTCCACTTTCACTTTCATCAAGAGGCTTTTGAGTTCCTCTTCACTTTCTGCCATAAGGGTGGTGTCATCTGCATATCTGAGGTTATTGATATTTCTCCCGGCAATCTTGATTCCAGTTTGTGTTTCTTCCAGTCCAGCGTTTCTCATGATGTACTCTGCATATAAGTTAAATAAACAGGGTGACAATATTCAGCTTTGATGAACTCCTTTTCTTATTTGGGACCAGTCTGTTGTTCCATGCCCAGTTCTAACTGTTGCTTCCTGACCTGCATACAAATTTCTCAAGAGGCAGATCAGGTGGTCTGGTATTCCCATCTCTTGAAGAATTTTCCACAGTTTATTGTGATATTTTAATGATACTTTTGAAGATTTAAAAAATACGAATGGAAAACCTGATTTTATATCAACTGAGTAGCTTTTAAAATTGCTATATGCACTTACTGAAATGCATTTGTTTCTTTTTATTAACGATGTTGATATAATAATTAAATTTGATTTTTTTTATTAAACCTAAATCATTTTTTATTGAACAGTCAGCTATACCTTCATAAATTATTATTGCTTTATTTCAGAGCACCTCTCTACTGGTGAAGTTATTGATATTAGTTGATAAATAACTTAAATTGATTTATTGTTTAACAACAAAATAAAAATAAGTATATTTTAGTATTACTATTATCATCAATCCCTAGAGGAGAAAATGACAACCTACTCCAGTATTCTTTCTTGGAGAATTCCATGGACAGAGGAGCCTAGTGGGCTACAGTCCATGGGGTCGCAAAGAGTCGGACACGACTGAAGCAACTTAGCCTGCATGCACAATCCTCAGTTTGTCCATTTTGTCTCTTTTTAGTTTCATTTTAGTAAGTATTGGATCACACGCGGAAATAGAGAGTATACTAATATCCAATGTGTATATTTATGCACTGTCCACGTTGGTTTCTTCTATATCTTAGTATTGTCCTTATGAATTCATCCATGTGGACTTGAATGTGGATTTTCATAAAGATCCTCAGCTTGCTCAGCTCAAGACACCTCACTTGTGGAGACTCCAGATGATCCTTTGGGACATACTAGGGCCTCAACACGTCAAAGAAACATTTCTACATAAGGTTGGAGAGCAGGGAGAGTCATGTCTCCTAGAGCAGTCAGCCACTTCTCCCCCAGGGTTGCCCACTGCTAAGACCTCAGGTCAGAAGCAGCAGGTATTTCTCCCAACACATGGGGTGCACACACCGGCAGGGGACGTGAGATCCTGATTTTCTGTGTGTGTTCGTCACTTAGTTGTGTCTGACTCTTTGCGATCTCATGGAGTGTGGCCCGCCAGACTCCTCTGTCCATGGAATTTCCCAGACAAGAACCCTGCAGCGAGTTGCTGTTTCCTTCTCCAAGGAATCTTCCTGAGACCCAGGGATGGAACACACCTCTCCTGTGTCTCCTACATTGCAGGTGGAGAAGACTGCAATTAAAGCTGGCAGGGATTTTAATCTATCATCACTACTATAGGGCTTAGATATTGCCCTCTCTCATCTCCTGCCCTGAGTTCATTTTCAGGCACTTCCAGAAACCAGGTTCCTCTTTAGTGGGAACCTCTGTCTTAGAAACTGGGGCCAGGTATCTCTGTGTAGCATCTAATAATTTTCCCCACTCACAAAGCTGCTCCTAATTTCATCTCTGTGCTTTTTTCCTCCCATCTAATCTCTTTTGGTCCAATCTTTAGCAGTAGAGAAAACAGAGTCCCTATCACAAAGTTTTGTCTTCAACCTAAAGTCTTCAAAAATTCCTACCTAGCCATAAAGTGTATTTAGAGAAATGTAGTTTTATGTCACACCACATAGGATCATTCTCAACTTTAATATAGCACTAAGTAATAATACTGGTGAAATCACAAGATAGATGAGAAAACTGTGTTTTTTTTCCCTCTCTAAGATATTGTACATGAAAATTTGTTGCATTATTTCAGCAACTCTGCTTCAGGATCTGTGACAAGGAGGAAATAGTCTCTGTTCATATCCTTAATGTGGAGAAAAATAACCTGATTTGAGGACACTATAGACAATTATTCTATATAGCTGCATATCAATTCTCTGAGGTTTATCCTCAATTCCAGGCATACTGGCTTTAATGCAGCTTAATTTCTCATAAGGAATATCTTCTTCCTAAATATGTAGGATAGTTTATTTCAAACCAAACTTATGAAAGAGTAGAAAAGGTGGCCAAAATACAGAAAATACACATACGTGTGCAAAGGTACACACACACACATGAGACCACACACACCTGTTTGAAGACATTGATAAGCTTGCAAGACACAAAGGGCTTGAAAGGCCAAGATCTCAGAAAAGAGAGGAGTCCAGCACAGTAAGCCCAGTGTTCGATATCACTTACTCACCTCAGAAGGCTTCCCCTGATGGCTCAGATGGTAAAGAATCCACCTGCAATGCAGGAGACCCTGTACGATCCCTGGATCTAGAAGATCCCCTGGAGTACGGCTACCCCTCCAGTATTCTTGCCTGGAGAATTCCATGGACAGAGAAGCCTGGTGGGCTACAGTTCATGGGGTCACCAGGAGTCGGACATGACTAAGCAACTAACACTAACTAAATAATTGTCACCTCAAGTTTTTGGCAGTCTCACAGGGACAAGAGGATAAGTTTAGAATGGTGAGTCAGTTCATATTTCATAGTATTATTTGGAAATAGCAAAGAGCCATATACTAAAAGTAGAGAAGGCAAAATTAAATTAGTGTTCCTGGACCTGCCAAATCTTTGACTGGATTAGGAGATATGCCTCTGTATATAGCATAATTAATCAAATATAAATTCTTTCTTCAGAATGAAATATCATACAAAGCATCAAATCTCTTCTGAAATTTTTCATCATAATGGTCAATGCATAAGGAAGGAATAGCAGACTAGATGGGTTGAGAAATGACGGGGAAAAGAGGCAATGTAAACAGACTAAGAGGAGGTTCAAATACTGGAATTCTCAGAAAAGGACCTTAAAAAACAGGTCTTAATACTTTTTAGAAATCAGATAACAGGAAGAATTTCCATGGAAAATTTGATGCCATACAGAATAAAATGGGAACTCTCAAAGTGATTAATTAAAAGTCTAAAATTAGAAGCTCAAGAAATTGATAGGTTTGAAAGCAGAGTAGAAAAACTAAAGAGAAAAAAAAAAAAGAAAAACTAAAGAGAACAAGCAAACTAAAAACCAAGTCAGAAGAAAAATTTTAGACAATATCTTGTACAGCAAAACGGATGAATCACACAAACAAGAGTCTAATAGTTACATGGAGATGCTTGCTCATTGTCAACAAGGCAAAATTTCGCTTCCAATATGTTTGCACATCCTAATGCCTTATATCACCCTTGTTTTCATGGTTAAGCAGTAAAAATCAAACTTCAAAGTATTAGTTTAGTCTCTGGAATATCATTCTACTTTATTATCCTGAAGAATCTATTCAAAGTCGATAACTCATCTTATTACCACATTGGAGGAAAATTGCTATCATCGTTTGAATAGATAACTTTAACTGTCATATACATAAAAACATTACTTTGATAAAATTGAAATCTGCTTGAGTTTTCTGTAAATAAACCCAGAGATGAAGCTAGTCTTTGCTCAGATAAATGATTAGACATAAAGAAGACATTTTCAAACACGTAATCATATAACCAAAGTAGGACACCTAATTTCATATCTTCTCTTTTCTTTCATTAATAAATATAGGCTATCATGCCTAGCACAGCCATTTTCTGATATGACACTATTGTTGGCAGCAGATCTATTTCTAGAAGAAACTAAAAACTCTGCCTGAAATTTTACTCTGTTCTCCAAAGGTGAAATTGGGACACTCTTTTCCAATGTCAAAAGTGTAATTGGGTCATATTAAAGCAAAGAATGCTTTGACACTCTAAGCCTGAATTGGGTCACCACTCCCCATAATTTTTGAGAAATTACTCTGTAAATAGGTGTCCCCGTCTCCCTTTCGATTACTAGAAGATCAGGATTGGGTAGCAAACCTGAAGGAAGGAGTCACAGACAAATTAAAAGTCCTTTCTGGGCTAGATAATTCACAACTTGAATTACGGAATAAATAATGCTTGAATAAATGGACTCCTTCCTCGAGCTTTGTAAAAAAAGAGATGTTTCTCTTATAAAGGAGATATGACTGTCTTCAAGTGAAAGTATAGATAATGAACTTCATAAATAATATTTGATTTAGACAACAAAGAGAAAGTTAAAACAAATAAGTAAAGTGTAAAATGAATAATTAAGAAAATGTTCATCAGGAGAAAGCATAGGACATGCATTTCAATATCCAGTTGTCAATAAATTTCAGGGATATTTCCATGTTGTATGCCATGATGGCAATAGCTTTGTCTTATTGGAAAATAGGGGGCACTTCAAATGCCATTAAAAATACAAATCTTGGGAGAGAACAGTATCAAGTAACACAGGTGTCTCCATAGCTTCTCAGTTCAAAAAGTGAGAAATCATGTTACAGTTCTTGGGGGCAAAATCCCAACAATCTGAAAGTTCATACCCTGTTATGTGACATATAACAAGAGGATATGGACTATCAAACTAATCAAATAGAATTTAAGATATTTTCAATATCTCCAAAAATTAGAGTGATAAAATACTGTTCTCTCCACTTCAAATTATGACAAAAGAGATACATAGTCACTGATAACTTAAATTCCTATTTTCCTTTCTCTTATGTTTATAGTTAAGACCTTGCAAGGAAATATGAAAACAAAATATTGAAAAGGAAAAGATAAGGACATAAAGCATATGAGTGAAGGATACGATAATCCCTCGGGGATGAGTGCATTGACTTATCAGTATTAGCAGTTATCATGGCTAATGACACACTAGAGCTTCCACACATAATGTTTAAATATATAGACATGTAGGTAGATATGAACATAAATATTGATATACATACAAATATAGAAAACATATAGAATTTAAAAAGAAAAATATCTATAAAAATGCTCTAAATTAAAAAAAAAAATCTCATTAGCAGCATAAATCTAAAAAGCAGGATTGTTAGAATAGTCATTTTGAGTCATTAGACTATTCTTTAAAGTCTTTTAAATTCCATTTCATTGCAGAATCTCAGCAGCATTTCATTGATTATTAAAAATACAAGAAGGGCATAATGTACTCTTGCAAAGTGAACTATATGCAATTCCATAGCGAAATTGCTGTCCCTGTACATCATTACTGAACCATGTTGTATAATAACACAAGGAAGGTAAGACTGAGAACAATGACTTGTTGACAGGAGTCATTCCATAATTTTTGTTTGGATTCATGTGACTATTGAATAAGACTTTTAAAACAGGCTGACCATATATTAAAATATCTCTATATAATATTTTGAAGACAATATATTTTTCTATATACTTTATTTTACTGGTCAAACATTCTGAGTTTTTTGGCCACTGTGGATGTTGGCCCATTTGTTTTATGGAACATAGATATTCCTTAAAAAATCAAACATTTTATTTTAAATCGATAGAGTACCAATATTGAAGTATGTAAATATCATCACTCCATCCTGATTTTAAGCTGTATTGGTTTGAACATTAGTGGCTGTCTGACCAAATGTTTAGATCTACAAAAAGGCAACAACTTAACTGTTCAATCTATTTTGTGTTCTTTCATAAACTAAGAGTAAGAAATCTAAAACCAATAAAACATAAATAACTTAGTCAATTACATGTCACAGGTCTATATACTAAGAATTAAAATAACAGCTGAAGATTATTTTCATCTATGAATCTAAATTTAGAAAAAGAAAAAGATTTGTCTTAAGCAATGTTTGCAACACTAATAATTATTGTAATGGAGATTTTAAAAAACCTATTTAATACTTGTGAGGAGAGCAATAATATATCAATTTACCATATGTCTTTGTCATTATTGGTACCTTGGATCCTATTATGTTCATTATAAAATCTAAGAAATGCTAGCATATATGATACAATCCTCTATGCTGTTCAATTTTTAAAAAATAAAACAAGTGTCTCTTATTTGTCCTTTTCCAAACATGTAATTTCTAAAGAAAAAAAAAAAACTCATTATCCTGGTTGAGAAAAATATAAGTTTTATCATCTGCACAGTTTAGAACTAAAGTCAGACAACAGAGGCTCTTACATAGATGAAGAGATCTTTGGTCTTTCATAGTGTTGACAGCTGTCATCTTGGACCTTTGCAGCACTTTGCTTTCATAAAAAGTCTTCTTCTGCTGACCCATTATGCTGGCATTTACAGCTAAAGCTCTTTCAAAATATTTTTATATTTGATGAGTTTATTGAAAATATTAACCATATAATAGACACAGTGTCAAGGATGCTAATCTGCCCACCCCTCTCTCTCAGTACATATGGGCTTTATTTACATTTTTGTCATTAACAATAAAAAGGAATGTCGATTTTAATGTATTTTCTTAATCAGCTTATTTCAGCACAGTTAAAACAAGAGTAGTACATTTAAAAATTTTAAAGGTAGTAGATGCACTTCGACTTTATACAATTTGAGTTTTTCTATGTCATTACAATGAAGTTATTGATTATTATTCTGACCCAGAAGACAATATCTAAACTTGAATAGACTTAAATCAAAACAATACCAAAGAACAAGGTATTTGTTCAAAACTATCTAAAGAATCCAGTGTTGCTGCTGTTGTTGTTTTTCCCCAGCTCAACAAAGTGTCTGGGTATGTGCATATGCATGCACGTGTGTAAGTGGATGTGAGTTTAGCTGAAGACTCTGTGTACATGTCCACCTGTGTGTGGATGTGGACGTGAGTTTAGTTGAAGATGGAGCAGAGAGATAAAATGAGGCATAGGAAAATCAGTATAATGTCACAAGTCTTAAAAACCTAGAATTATTTAAACTGTGTAATTTAATAATCCAGGTCACTTTCACACTACATTAAAATAGCATCTTCAATGGCAGAAATAAGATGGTCTGGTACATAGAAATAATCAATTATAATGAATCTTCAGGGATTTAATAAGAGGAAAAATTCATTTATTTTTATCATTCCTTAACACTTGCTAGACAAATGGAAAGTAAAGTTGTTTCAAATACTAAGAAATAATCTTTTTTCATATTTTTAAATTCAGATTGGAAATTCAATTAGTTCTACCTGATGTATTAAATAAATAAGATCCCAAACCTCCATAAGAAACAATAAATAGTGTGTTAGGATAATTTTCTACTTTGTGATTTCAATGCCCAATATTGACTTCCTGGGTGGACAGAGATTCACTCAGTTGTGTATGTCTCTTTGCATCCCCACAGACTAGACTGCCAGGCTTCTCTGTCCATGGAGTTCTCCAGGCAAGAATACAGGAATGGGTAGCCATTCCCTTCTCCAGGGAATCTTCCCAACCCAGCGATCAAATCTGGGTCTCCCTCATTGAAGGCAGATTCTTTACCATCTGAGCCACCAATGAAGCCCTCCTGGGTGGTGCCAGTAGTGAAGAATCTGCCTGCCAATGCAAGAGATACAAGAGATGCAGGTATGATCCCTGAGTTGTGAAGATTCCCTGGATTAGGAAATTCCATGGACAGAGGGGCCTGGCTGGCTACAGTCCATGAGATTGCAAAGAGTTGGACACGACTGAGCACACAGGCACACAAGACCCCTGCTCCCCCCATAGGAAACAAAAAATCAGTATGCTAGAATGATTTTCTCCTTTATGTTTTTAATGTTCAATATAAACTGGGAATACAATATATAGTATAATTTCATTTTACAGTCTCTTAGACTCACATTTTGTAAAATACAGCCCTTTCTCCATTGATGTTGCTTTTCCTCCACTGATTACTCAGATTATCACTTTTCTACTTTCCAAAAAGAAACTTATCCCAGTCGTGTGTACCTTCCTAGCATCATTTTATCATAAATTAAAATTCCTAGAGATAGTTTCTGAATTGTTTTTCTTTAAAAACTAATCAGCTCTTTCTGAGTAAAGATGCTAAAAAATGGATTTAATTCCAATTTGAATTGTAAGGTTTCCCTCTTGATTCTAGATAAACAAAGTAAATGACTCTAGAGTTTTATGTGGAAAGGGGACAGAGAGAAACCTAATATCCAAAACTATTAAAATATATGTAGACAAGAAAGCTATAATATTTCAAGATTAAATCCAGATTTTAGCTTTCATAAATGTCATATTTATAGTTAATTCAAATCAGAGACTGAACAGCATGGACTGCTGCTGCTGCTGCTGCTGCTGCTAAGTTGCTTCAGTCGTGTCCGACTCTGTGTAACCCCATAGACGGCAGCCCCCCAGGCTCCTCTGTCCCTGGGATTCTTCAGGCAAGAATATTGGAGTAGATTGCCATTGCCTTCTCTGGAACAGCATGGATAATCATCTGTATATAGTAATGAAGGTCTATCTTCTAACTTGGCTCATAATTTGTCTTTTTCTGTAACACAAAAACTACTCATAATGTTTATCAATAAAAAAGACATTTTTTTTATTGTGGTGACAATTTAAGGCCTTTATCTTGCATCAACTTTAACAAATAAGAGTGACAATATTATTTTTTTGGCTATTTAAATTTTATTGACTTGCTTTGGACTATATGTTCTTTGATGATACCCCTTCATAGTTTGCTTTCAGGACTTAAGGTTTTATATCAATGAATACCCAAAGGGCTAGGAATTTCAGAAGCCTTACTTTCCAATTTGTGAGTAGAAAGTTTGCTCCCTCACACATACTCACACACACACAGACATTTTCCTTCTGCTCATTTTCATTGACTCAGAATTCAGAATCTATGCTATTTTGTGTGTGTGTGTGCATACTATGCCATGCCGTGTAGGGCCACCCAAGATGGACAGATCATGGTGGAGAGTCCTGACAAAACATGGTCCACTGGAGAAGGGAATGGCAAACCACTTCAGTGTTCTTGCCCTGAGAACCCCATGAACAGTATGAAAAGGCAAAAAGATATGACACTGAAAGATGAAGTCTCCAGGTCAGTAGGTGCCCAATATACTTTTGGAGAAGGGTGGAGAAATAGCTCCAGAAAGAATGAAGAGGCTGAGCCAAAGTGAAAATAATGATGTTGGCCATCTGATGCGAAGAACTGGCTCACTGGAAAAGTGATGCTGGCAAAGATTGAAGGTAGGAGGAGAAGGGGATGACAGAGGATGAGATGGTTGGATGGTATCACCTACTTGATGGACATGAATTTGAGCATGCTCTAGGACTTGGTGATGGACAGTGAAGCCTGTTGTGCTGCAGTCCATGGGGTCGCAGAGAGTTGGACACAACTGAGCGATTGAACTGAACTGACTGGTTGCACAGCTGAGGAATGTATTATAAATAACATCTCCTTTCTTGTACAACCTCTTGTTTTCCCTGTACTTGAAAATTGCCTTATGTTTGGGGGTTTAATTTGGACACTGAGTACACATTGCTTACTTATTCCCTAACCATGAAATGAAAACATGAATGTTTTGGGTATATCTAAAAATAAAAATAGATAATGTAGTTCAAAACAAACAATTTATGACCAGAGACCCAAAGGTCAGGGAGTCTATGGAGCAGCACCACTTGCCATGGGAGAACGCCCAGTGAGGCAGAAGCCTTTCTCTCTAGGCTTTGTACCGGGAGACTCCATGAGGTCAGAGACTTGTAGGGGTGTCTGGGTCCAGTTAGAAGAAGACAGGGAAATTACTATTATTTCACACTAATTTTCTTACCTGGACTTCCCTGGTGACTCAGCAGTAAAGAATCCACCTGCAATGCAGGAGGCTGAGGTTTGATCCCTGAGTCAGGATGATTCCTTGAAAAAGAAACAGCAACCCACTCCAGTATTCTTGCCTGGAGAATCCCACGCACAGAGAAGCCTGGGGGCAGCAGTCCATGGGCTCATAAAGAGCCAAACACAACTGAGCAACTAAACTACTACCACCCCAATGACAGAAGAAAACAGCCTCTATATTACACTGCGCTCTTGTATAGGCAAGATGTGGGGTGGGGGTATATATTAGAGAAAAAATAAAGAAATTCACTTTTTTATCCTCTGTTTCTCTTAAGTTCATGATATGATTATATAAATAAGGCTCATTGGTTATGGTGGAGGGCATTTTGCATTCACAATAGGAGCCAGTCCAGCCATAATGTCTGTTCTGAGAGGGGGAGTGGGCCTCAAGTGAATGCATTTCCAGCCCCCAGGCATCACTATCGGTAGGCTGAGACCAGCACAAAAAGGGATGCCAACACCGGACATCCTGCAGGACAGTGAGCAGAGATGTTTAGGCCTCTCTCAGCTGTCCAAAGGACACTGCCTATACTTGATTCTCAGACTGTAAGGATTGGAAAACAAATCCCCATTTAGAAAGCTGTGGCTCCCCTTTGTAAAGTTGCAGGCTCCTCTGTATCCTTCCAGTGATTATTGGCATGGGAATAAATCAGGTATTCAGAAAAGGTGATGGTAAGTCATACTTCGGGCTTGTCAGGTGGCTCTGTGGTAAAGAATCTGCCTGTAATCCAGGAGACCTCAGTTTGATTCCTGGGTTGAGAAGATCCCCTGGAGAAGGGAATGGCTACCACTCCAGAATTCTTGCCTGGAGAATTCCATGGGCAGAGGAGCCTGATGGGCTAGAGTCCACAGAGTAGCAAAAGAGTTGGACACAACTTAGTAACTAAACAACAACAATAGCAAATCATATTTTTATAGGGAAATTTTTAAGACTGACAATATGCTGAAATTTCTAACAAATCTCTTGGTCTCTGTTTAAGAGACTTTATCAAATTACACTAGGAGGGTAATTTAAAAGATATGGATAGATGGAAATATGAGGGAGAATGTTATGCAGAAGCACAAAAATTTTTATTAAAATAAGTGACTATGGAAGGCAGACCCTTAAGTCTAAATGTAAGTGAAAGGGCTGCAGAGATTAAAACTAATAATGTGTTTCAGCTTTCACTGTCTGCTTTTAGCAAGGGGTTCCAAGAAAAGGTAAACTCAGAAAAGAATCAGTCTATTAATATCATATATGAAATGAATCACTAGTCCAGGTTCAATGCATGATACTGGATGCTTGGGGCTGGTGCACTGAGACAACCCAGAGGGAGGGTATGGAGAGGGAGGTGGGAGGGGGTTCGGGATGGGGAACACATGCATACCTGTGGCGGATTCATGTTGATGTATGGCAAAACCAATACAAAATTGTAAAGTAATTAACCTCCAATTAAAATAAATAAATTTATATTTAAGAAAAAGAATCACTCCATTTGTATGAAGGTATGAAAATGAATAGAAATAGTAAGTTAGGGCTTTGGAGTGTTGGAAAAACTGATTGCCTCTATATTTCAAAAGTATAGAATAAGATACAAGCAACTTTGAGTGATAAAGTCTTATTAATATTCACCCTGTGACATATTTATGAGTGTGGCCTTCTCACTTAATGCCATTATTTCTAATAGCCTCAAGATAGCTGCCATTAAGTTGAGAGAAAAACAGTTTGGCCCGGGAATACAAGAAATAAAAATTTTTAGTTCTATTTCACTGTCTCTGGTTTAGTGTTCCATGTTGGTTTAATAAGAATAAAAATGGGAAAGGACACAGAACTTAACTCTTTAGTTTGTAGGTCACTAGACTTGAGAGTGGGCTTCCAAGGTGGCTCAATGGTAAAGAAACTGTGTGCCCATGATAGAAACACAAGAGACGTGGCTTCAATCCCTAGACTGGGAAGACCCCCCTGGAGAAAAAAAAAAAATTGCAACCCACTCCAGTAATCTTGGCTGGGAAATCACATGGACAGTGTTCTGGCAGCTACAGTTCATGGGATCATAAAGAGTCGAACACAACTGAGCATACACACACACTCACAGAGACTTAGATGTGCTGTATCTCCAACTGATGCAGAGGACTTTCATCCTTCACAATGTTTGATCTGTGATTAGATAGAGGAATTAGATTTAACCACTGGGAGTGGGAAAAAGAATGGAATAGTCTTTGTTACTAGACTGACTATCACAGTTGATGCCTGATCAACCAAACCTGCTTATCCTTCCTATGCTGCTAAGTCACTTCAGTCATGTCCAACTCTGTGCGACCCCATAGACGGCGGCCCACCAGGCTCCCCCATCCCTGGGATTCTCCAGGCAAGAACACTGGGGTGGGTTGCCATTTCCTTCTCCAATATCCTTCCTATGAGATATACTGTATTTCTTAACTTCTTTTGTAGCTATAATTGGGTAAATAATTGATCCCAGGCCAATAAACAAAGATAGAAACTATGTGAACTACAGGCATGCTTATCACATAAGAATCTCCCATGTAAAATTTTCCATGTTTATCATCCTTAGAAATAGATAGGATTTCCAAGAACAGACACAATAATAGGGACAGTTGCTTGATGTAACAAAATACAAGTGTCAAGGCTGAAGTTCCAATACTTTGGCCACCTGATATGCAGAACTGACTCACTGGAAAAGATCCTGATGCTGGGAAAGATTGAAGGCAAGAAGAGAAGAGAACAACAGAGGATGAGATGGTTGGATGGCATCACTGACTCAATGGACATGAGTTTGAGCAAGCTCCAGGAATTGGTGATGGACAGGGAAGCCTGGTGTGCTTCAGTCCATGTGGTCACAAAGAGTTGGACAGGACTGAATGACTGAACTGAACTGATGGCTCCATTAAATAATATGAAGAAGTACAAAGATAGAGTGAGTAAGAGTCGCTCAGTAGTGTCCAACTCTTTGTGACCCCGTGGACTGTAGCCTGTCAGGCTCCTCTGTCTATAGAATTCTCCAGGCAAGAATAATAGAGTGGGTAGCCATTCCCTTCTTCAGGGGATCTTCCCAATCCAGGGATCGAACCCAGGTCTCCTGCATTGCAGGTGGATTCTTTACTGACTGACCCACCAGATAGAGGAGGCTTGATTTCTGGATCAACATTCGGAACATATCACCCAACCAAAAAGTCCCTTATTAGACAGATTGAAGAGCAAGAAAATGCTGATTTTGTTAAGGCACTGAGATGTGTGGGTTCATTGGGTTGGATTCTAGATTCAACACTTTCAAAATATTGATTCTGGTTTCTTACTTTCATTCTACATCATTTTTTAAAAAAAACCCTCCATCTAATAGCTTTATTTTGGGGCTGAGAACTTTTCTCCAAGGTACTATTAAATGTGTAAGAGAAATATTAAGAGTACGAGGAGGTGAGGAGAGCCTTCAGACTGCGATGAAAGTTAATACCTATGGAGAAAGAAAGGGGAGGGAGGAGACTTGGGTAGAAGAGTGTATGGTTGCAGAACAACAGCGAGAAAGATTTGTGCAGGCTGTTGCGGAGGCCTTGAGCCAGGTGTGCCCATAAGGAGAAGACTACGCCTTGCTCCATTACAGTGTCACATGCATGAGTGCTCAGTCATGTCACACTCTTCGTGCGACCCTCTGAACTGCAGCCCGCCAGATTCTTCTGTCCATGGAATTTTCCAGGCAAGGATACTGGAATGGGTTGCAGTTTCCTCCTCCAGGGGGATCTTCCTGACCCAGGTATCAAGCCCACAGCTCCTGTGGTCCCTGTCTAGTTCGATACCATGACTATAATCAAGCATTACCTAGAGCTGTACTGGAAGCATGGCAATGGTCAGAATGCAGTAGTTAATTCACAGAAGCAGCAGCTGGGATTATTAAGCGACCGTGCTTTCTACAATGGGAAATTTGAGCAGTTTTTTGTTTTCATGGCAGCTAGAGTCTTTCCCTTGTGAATCATTAGAATATCAGCTGGTGAGCCCGGAGGCCAGAGGTCAGGAAATGTAATGCTTGTTAAAAAAGAATGGAAACAGGCTAATATAATCTTCACCTCTCCTTCAGTCCACAGGTTAACCTTAGATCTATTCACAGACAAAATGAAAGCTCTTATATATATATATATATATATTTTTTTTTTTAATTCTTCTAGCTATTATGACCTCCTCAGGGAGATTTCCCAAGGATTGACAGACTACTGCGAAAAACGACAAATGGGGCATTGACTAATAGTTTGATCCTATGGGTTCAGATTAGGATTATTAATACAATGCTAACAGGGTCATCTACTAAATGGGACATCCCTGCTGGTCCAGTGGCTGAGACTTTGCATACCCAATGCAGGGGACCTGGGCCCTACTTCTAGTTAGAGAACTAGATCCTGTCTTTTGCAACACAAAGATTCCACATGCCAAAACTAAGACTTGGTACAGCCAAATAAATAAATAAAAATTTTTAAAAGAAGAGTATCTACTAGAAAATGAGAAATTGAGTCAAGCTACCTATATAAATATTTAACAGTCAGATTTACGCTTAAAAAAAAAATCCTTTCACTCTTATATGAAAATGGGGAAAATACAAGAGATGTTATTATGAAAATTTAATGGAAAAGACTCCAATCAAGGTGTACTTCTTTTCAAAATGTTCCTGTTATATGAAATGAGCTTGAGTTAGATAAAAAGTATACCCCAAATCCCAACTAGAAAGCAATGTCATGTGACTGTTGAAGAAAAGGATCCCCAAAGCTGAAATAGAAACAGTAATGTTGATCTTTCCACGTGATAGTTTTCATAGGTTAAATGGGTGTTTATTTATTCTAGCCTAGCCATGTTCAGCCTCCATTCCATTCATATCTGAAAGTATTTCCTTACTGACACACCCCCAATACCTCCAGCTCTTTACCCTGACGTGAGTTTTCTTAAGGAAAAAGACAGTCAGAGGGAGGAGTGAAGTCTCTTTGTCCCAAAAGGAAACTGAAGGTTATAAGAATCTGTATAGTATGTAGAAGAATCAAGCAATCATGCCTCTTCTGCATGAGGAATTATCCTACCCAGCCCTATGGAGGGAGGTGGGGCTTTGATTCAACTGATGGAGATGTCAGGAGGCCTTGGACTGCAGTGGCTTGAAGCAGGGCTTCAGATCCCCCACCAGAGAGTGAGGTCAGGTCACCGCTGTAAGAGCACCAAATCTTAGCCACTAGGCCAGTGGTCAGTGACCAGGACCTGGCCTTTCAGCTTTGCAGAAGAAGAATTCCCACAAATAAGGAAAGCAGTGATAACAGTAAAGTATTTATTAGGAGGAACAAAGAGTACAGTATATGTGGATAGACACACCAGCAGACTCAGAGACAGACTTGCTGGGTCATGCCCTTGTGGCAGTTTGAATTACTTTTATGAGACCTTTCTTTCCATTTTCATTTGGCCAATCATTCAGATTTGCCTAGCTCAGAGTTCATCTTTGATGTATCGAAGGCTCCTCCCATGTGCATGCACACATCTCATAACCTAGATGGCTTTCACTGAAGATGTCTATGGGCATGACTTTCACTGAAGATGTCTTACCATTACTCCCGTTTTGACCTCCAAGGAGCCTTCCTGCACTTGTGTAGTCAGACAGGTCTCCTGACTTCGAGACGGAGAAATAACTAGTCTGGTTAGGGCCCAGCCTCTGTTCTCAGTTGTCTTCCTATTCTTGACTTGGAGAATAGTTCACAGTGAATGAATTTCCAACTGCTTTACCCTTGGGGGACCCATCTACTTCCTGCCTCAATGGGATCTGGCCAGTATTCACAACTGGAAAAGAAGCTAATATTATTTGTGGGTAAAACTCTCTGGGACAATTCAGTCTATTGTGTGGTTGCTTTTTCACGTGGAAAAAAAAAAAGGAAAAGGTTACCTGCCAAAATGCTGCTGCTGCTGCTGCTAAGTCGCTTCAGTTGTGTCTGACTCTGCGCGACCCCATAGACAGCAGCCCATCAGGCTCCCCCATCCCTGGGATTCTCCAGGCAAGAACACTGGAGTGGGTTGCCATTTCCTTCTCCAATGCATGAAAGTGAAAAGTGAAAGTGAAGCCACTCAGTCGTGTCTGACTCAGCGACCCCATGGACTGTAACCTACCAGGCCCCTCCTTTCATGGAATTTTCCAGGCAAGATTACTGGAGTGGATTACCATTGCCTTCTCCACCAAAATGTTGCAATAAAGATTATACTTAACATTTCAGATAGTATACTAAATAGTTGCAGTCAATTGTCTCTCCTGCCTCTGATAAGAAAGCCACTTATGTCAAGCCTGGTCTTGTGACTTTATTTGATTAATAAACACTATCAATATAAGACCTAAACTTAAGAGCTATGGAACTTCTTTTTCCCTTAAAAGAAGCCAGCTGCAACTACCCAGAGATCATCATGTTGTGAAATAAACCAATATTGCTTCCATCAATAATTCTCTTATTAACCTCTGGAGAGGGCATTGTGGTGTCCTGCCCAGATCCCGGCCTACTTATTCATCACTTGCTAGTAATTGCCAGCTGAGCCACCAGGGAAGCCTAAGAATACTGGAGCGGGTAGCCTATCCCTTCTCCAGAGGATCTTCCTGACCCAGGAATTGAACTGGGGTCTCCTGAATTGCAGGCGGATTCTTTACCAACTGAGGTCTCAGGGAAGCCCCTTGCTAGAAATATTGGACTCTTATTCCTTGACACTACATAGAAACCTGCCTTCACATAAAAGAAGCCATCCTACCCAGAAGGCAATCTCACCCCTTTAGTCACAGCCAGGCACCCGACTTCAGAGGGAAAACATGATGATGAGGTATATGATCCAAAGCCTTTAAGAGCATGTCCTTGATTAAATCCCCATTATGTTTCACTCCCTTTCTCACAGATTTTCCTGAAGAGCACTTCCTCACTAACCATGAACACTCAAATTCCTGCACCCCTCTCTGCTTCCAGGAAGTCCAGACTTTACACAGCCTGAGTAGAAGTGCGGTTGTGTTCATGTCACAGTTATTCCCTCTGGGCTCCTTTGTGCATCTGAACCATGGAAAATGCTGCTGCAAATATCTTAATATTTGTAAAGGAACATATGTAAATGGAGATAGGACAGATAACAGGGAACAAGTCTAATACTCTGGCACAGCTGTCACCAGAAAAATTTTATCAAATATAACTATTAGTATGAAGTCAAGTTTTAAAGAAGCAAAATAATTTTTTCTCTTTAAAATTAGAAGCATGACAAATAATACTATATCACTAATGCCCCAAGAATTAGCTTGGTTATCATAAACAATACAAGAAAGGATAAAACTCAAATCATCTTATGTTATTTTCAAACTTGCCTTATGTAAAATATATTGTTGTGTAATCACTAAGTTCACGTCTGACTCTTTGCAACACCAGGGACTGTAGCTCTCCAGACTGCCCTGTCCATGGGATTTCTCAGGCAAGAATACTGGAGTGGGTTGCCGTTTCCTTTTCCAGGGGATTTTCCTAAGTCAGGGATCAAACCCATGTCTCCTTCATTGGCAAGCAATTCTTTACCACTGAACCACTAGGAAAGCCCTGTATATAAAAGTTAATTTTACAGGATAGAACCATAACTGGCTTCAGATGTATCATTTTTCACTTTTGTAGCCTACACCATGTACCATAGGAGACATGGTAAAAACAATCATTGTTTTTATTTACAGAACACAGGTTTCAAATATATTTACACAACAAAATAATATTTTAGATGTACATATTTCACATATGTATCATGTGTCCTGTGTCTGTATATTTCTCTAACTTAAAGTAACTCTGAATAATTTACTTTCCTCAAATTATACCAATGAGTTTCTGTTTTTCCTTTTCACTATACCTAGACATTTTATAATTACACTGTTCACAGCTGACAAGCATAGGAAGAAAGCTTAACCCATAATTAACATTAAGTTAGTTATCTTATGTCAACCAGCAAATTAGTGAAACAGCCAAAATAGTTTAGATATCAGAAAGTAAAATGTGTAAAAAATCTTTTACTATATCAGAATACAAGCATCATCATCTTACTGTATACACAGAAAGTAGTGTATGTTTTATGTATATGACACTATGGGATATGAAAGCTGATGAAATGAAATGAACTTTGATATTTTAGATCTTCCTTCCATTTTTATAATATTATTGAGATTAGGTAAGAATTCTAACACTAAAAATGAAATTTCTCAAGAGAAAATTGCCTCAAATGAGGCAAGCATGCGTGCTCAGTCAATTAATCGTGCCCAACTCTTTGACATCCTATGGACTATAGCCCACCAGGCTCCTCTGTCCATAGGATTCTCCAGGAAAGAATATTGGAGTGGGTAGCCATTTCCTAGTCCAGGGAATCTTCCCCACCCAGGGACTGAACCCAATCTGCATTAGCAAACAGATTCTTTACCACTGAGCCACCAGGGAACCCCTCAAATGAGGGAGGGAAACATTAAAAATCAGCATGGCAAATTCATAGGTTTGTTTGTATATAAACTGGTCCTTGGAAGATACCAAAGTGCCCTGCTAAGTAACCATTAAAGTGATAGGATTTCATTCCTGAGGATCCATTTGGTTTTCTCGTTTTCTGTGAAAAACGCTACGTTTAAAGACTTGTGTGTGAAAGACTTGTGTCCAACACTCATTGGGTGCTGGACACTATCAGCTGCCAAAGCAATGTTATAGTATCTTCGATCTACTGAATGAGAGAGAATGTTTTCAAATTATATGGACTATAAGTAAGGTGTTAATATGTAAAGTATATCATCAGCTTATACAACTCGATAACAAAAACAAACATTCAATTAATGAATGGGTAGAAGACCTGAATGGACTTTTTTTCCAAAGAAGACATACAGATGGCCAAAAAACACATGAAAAAATAAACATCACTAATCACAAGGAAAACTCAAATTTTTAAAAAAATGAGATATCAGCTCACACCTATCAGAATGGCTATCATCTAAAAGCACACACCAAAAAACAAATGTTTACAAGATGTGGATAAAAGGGAACTCTAGCACATTGCTGGTGGGGATGTAAATTGGTGCAGTCACTGTGGAAAATTATATGGAGTTTTCCAGAAAAAATAAAAATAGAATTACCAAATGGTCCAACAGTTCCACTCATGGGTATATATCCAAAGAAAACAAAAACATTAATTTGAAAAGATATTTGCACCTCAGTGTTTATAGCAGTGTTATTTACAATAGCCAAGATATGGAGGCAAACTCAGTGTCCATCAACAAATGGATGGATAAAGAACCTGGGAGATATATATATATATATATATCTCCCATATATATATATATATATAATCCACGTGTATATTCCATGCATATATATCACAATACATACATTCCACCTATATATTCCATGCATATATATCATTATATATGTATTTATATATACATATATATATTCCAACTTGAAAAAGAATTAAAACTTGGCATTTATAACATATATACCCTGGATGATGTTATGCTAAATGAAATAAATTAAACAGAGAAAGACATATATTATATGTTATCACTTATAAGTGAAATCTAAAATATAAAACAAACTAGTGACTATAACAAAAAAGAAACAAATTCACTGATATAAAGAACAAACTAATGGTTACCAGTGGAGAAAGGAAAGGTGGGAGGAGCAAGACAGGGATAGGAGTATAGAGGTACAAGCTAGTCTGTATAAAATAAATAAGCTATAATGATATATTGCACAGCACAGGGAATATGTGTAATATTTAATAACTATAAATGGAATACAGCCTATAGAAACTTTGAATCACATTGTTGTACACCTGAATCTACTATATCAATAATACTGCAAATCAACTATACTTCAATAAAAATAAATAAATATATATTGGAATTGCTCTTTTAATTCTATATCAAATTTTATCCTACCACTAATGTTTTCCTATTTTTCCATAAAAAGATGCACCAGTTATATGAAATATATTCCTTCCAGCAAAGATGTGACTCAGAAATTTAGTTTTCAGAATTATTTAACCATTTTTATATGTCTGATATAACTACTGTTATCATTAGTATCACTTGCTCCTTGGAACAACATATATGATGAACCTAGACAGCCTATTAAAATGCAGAGACATTGCTGTACCCATAAAGATTCATATATTCAAAACTATGCTTTTTCCCAGTAATCATGAATTGATGTGAGATTTGGACCATGAAGAAGGCTGAGCATCGATGAATTGATGCTTTTGAACTGTGGTGTTGGAGAAGACTCTTGAGAGTCCCTTGTACAGCAATGAGATAAAGCCAGTCAATGCTAAAGGAAATCAGTCCTGAATATTCATTGGAAGGACTGATGCTAAAGCTGAAGTTCCAATACTTTGACCACCTGATGTGCAGAACTGACTCATTGGAAAAGACCCTGATGATGGGAAAGATTGAAGGCAGAAGGAGAAAAGGACGACAGAGGTCCAGCCCTGGCTGATCCAGGGTATTCGAAGGGGAGACGGCGTCGGCGACTAAATATTCATCAAAGATATAAAGAGTAATAGAATGAGGATAGCTCAGTAGGAAAATTCAGTGGAGAAAAGGGGCTGAGTAGCTTGGTTTACGCGGGAGACCAATAAAACTTCAACACAGGAAGTTTCCACCACTTATGTAGGACGCAGGCGTCCTTCCATTCTCCTGAAGGAGAGGAGACACTGAGGCCTCCCTGGTCGGATCTTAGAAGCCCAGGCATAATTAGTAAGCATGGCGGGTTCCACGCTCCAGATGGAGACTCAGCCAGAATTTGAGAGGGAGAGACATGGGGAGACCAGTCTTTCGAGGAACTGATCCCAATTCTTTATTTTCCAGAGTCTGTTTTTATACACTGAGATGTTATACAAAAGTCACGCGGGGACAGCAGTTCTGACTTTTATTAAAGTCAGGTGCTTCATACAAATGTATACAGAGGTCTTAGGGGTGTTACATCATCTTCTGGCCAGGGAGGCCTGCTGACAATTTACGACCCTCTACTTGTGACAGTGGTCAGTCAACCAGAACACTTATTTCTCCAAGGGTGATTATTCTTAAAACAGACACCACCCAAATAAAGTTACATTCCTATAGGGTGAGGGTGTAGTGGGTTTTAATTAAGGAAAGCATTTACTTAGCCTAAGGTCCAACGTGATTAATATCAAAGGTTAATACTTATTTCTTCTATATATTCATTAATGTGTATAAAGGCAGGGGATGTGGAGACTTAGCAGTAAACATTGGCTCAACAAATGAAAAACTCTTCACCAATACAATTTCTAATCAGCCCATTATACTTATACTAATAGTTTTCTAACTTCTCTAAAGAACCTGTTTTTAGAAGGTTTAAAGCATTTCGTGCCTCTCATGGTTGGGAGGCTGTGAGCAATCACATGTGGCCAGACAAGCCTATCAGGCAGGCTAGAGAAACTTCAGAGGAGTTTGTAGGTTGAAACACTCCTGTCACGCCCAGGAATTATTATTAACTGGAGCTCTAAGTTAACTTCTTCTCCAAAAGAGGTGGTGGGGAACAGGCCCCCGTAAAGTCAGAGGTGTAGGTGAGAACACAAAGTAGTAAAGTAGGCAGGCTCTGGTTATGGGGGTAGATGCTCGAGGATTTCCAGGGGGACTCCTGAGGCTCGATCCCGCCTTTGTGTATGTCGAGCCTCCTTCCTCATGACCTTTGCCATGGGCGGAGTGCCTCACGCTGGCTCCCTACAGTTGGATGGCATCACCAACTCAATGGACATGAGTTTGAGCAAACTCTAGGAGTTGGTGATGGACAGGGAAGCCTGGAGTGCTGCAGTCCATGGGGTCGCAAAGAATTGGACATGATTGAGTGACTGAACTGAACTGAACTGTCATCAATAAAATTTTAATGGTATAAAAATGACATAGCTATAACTGCTTAAAAATACCACTTTAATAATGAGATTGTTTGCTATATAATTTATAGTAAGAAACACCTATTTGATTTTCATTCCTGCTTCTGGCACAGAGCTTTTAAAACTCTTGAAATTTCGTAGGTGAGGAGAGCCATAAAATTTTCTTTTCTTAAGTTAATGAGGTAACTTTGGGACCACACCTAAGGATGGGAACTGGTTGCCAAGAGACCCAACCTTGAGACCAGAGGTTAGTACCACACCCTGCCCTCCAGGGAAGGGAGAGGGACTGGAGGGTGAATCAGTTGCCAATGGTCAATGATTTAACAAATTATGTCTCTGCAATGAAGTCTTCATTAAATCCCAAAAGGACTGAATGTGATCAGCCAAGGGCATTTGTCATCTGCCTCTATGGAGACTAGTTTTTCCCTGGTGGCTTAGATGGTAAAGAGTCTGGTTGCAGCACAGAAGACCCAGGTTCAATCCCTGGGTCAGGATCATTCCCTGGAGAAGGAAATGGCAACCAGCTCCAGTATTCTTGCCTGGAAAATCCCATTGGTGGAGGAGCCTGGCAAGCTACAGACCATGGGGTTACAAAGAGTTGGATACGGCCGAGCCACTTCACTTTCTTTCTTTTCGTTCTTTCTGTGGAGACTGAATCCTGTGCTACTGCAGTTGTTGACCTTCAAGTTGCCCTGAATAAGTTCAGGGTGGAGAGTGAGGCACTCTGTGCTCCAGGACAAGTGGTAGAACAGGTCTTTAGGTAATTAGATATTTTTAGAAACTAATTTCATGAACCCAATCCTTGCATCTACTTAAATCTGGTGTGTGCCTGTGTGCTAAGTCACTGCAGTCCTGTCTGACTCTTTGCCACCCTATGGTCTTATAACTGACCACGCTCCTCAGTCCATGGGATTCTCCAGCCAAGAATAATAGAGTGGGTTGTCATTTCCTACTCCAGGGGATCTTTCTGACCTAGCAATCAAATCCATGTCTCTTATGTTTCCTGCATTAGCAGGCAGGTTCTTTACTAGTAGCACCACCTGTTTATGCCTAGAAAACACTAAATCCCTCCATGGTGTTTGATGTCAGCTCTTCATTATTGTTGCTGTCCAGTCACTCAGCTGTGTCCAACTCTGTGACCCCATGGACTGGACTACAGCCCACCAGACTTCCCTGTCCATCACCATCTCCCTGAGTGTGCTCAAACTCATGTCCATTGAGTCAGTGATGCCATCCAACCATTTCATCCTCTGCCTCCTTCAGTCTTTCCCAGCATCAGGGTCTTTTCTCTTCAGATCAGGTAGCCAAAGTATTAGAGCATCAGCTTCAGCAAGAGTCCTTCCAATGAATATTCAGGATTGATTTCCTTAAAGTTTGACTAATTCGATCTCCTTGAAATCCAAGGGACTCAGCTCCTTGTGACTAAAAGAAAACCTCTTGTAAAGTAAGTGCTTGATTGCATTGCACTCCCCCTTCACCAAAATCTCATGTATTGGCCTTCCCCCACTATCTCTTTGGAGCAATTTCTTGGAACGCTCTAAGGTGCTGTCTCCTAGGCTGCAGTCTTCACTTTGCCCAAGTGAAATTTAACTCACAACTCTCACTTTATGCATCTTATTTTAGTCAACAAAAGAATGTTTCTCTGAGTTCTATGAGCTACTCTAGCAAATTAATCAAACCCAAGGAGGTGATCAGCGGAAATTCTGACTCACAGACAATTGGTCAGAAGTATAGGTAACAACCTAAGCTTGAAATTGGCATTTGAAGTGGCGAGGGGAAGGGCAAAGTCTTGTAGGACTGAACACTCAACCAATCTTTTGCTCTGAACCCTTAAACTGAATCTGAGACTAATCTCTGGGTAGAGAATCAGAATTAAGTTGGATTGTAGGACGCCAAGCTGGTGGATGAGAAGTGTTTGTTGGTGATGTGGGGAAGCATGCACACTCACACATACACACACATTGGAATTGGATTCAGGAACCTAAGAGAACATAACCAGAAAAAAATGGTTTTTTGAATGACTTAAAAGTAACGTGATAAAGTAATACATTCTGGATATTTCAAGTGGGCATGTAAGCAAGCCAGTCTGACTGCTTTCTTTGTCCCCCTTGACCCTTCTCCTAACTGCCAGGAAATCTTAACTAGTTTACATCTAATTATAACAAGAGGATTTCACATTGTTAATTCGTTGACCTCCTTCCTTTTTCAATACCAGATTTGTGATGGCAATTTTCTGAAACCCAAAATAGCTATGCTTGACCTTTCTCTTCTCTTTTCTTCTGTGAGCCCATGTCTAAACAAAGTAAGTTCACAGTAAATGTTAGGGCTCTTCTCACCTGAAAAAAACCTGTATATATAACTCCATTTTAGCCTGAGGATCAACTTTTCATTTTTAATTCTAATCCACTGCTAAAACAAAATCTTTCCTTTAAAAAGGACCCCTCATTCTTCCCCTTTTCTTCTCCTTGCTTGCCTGGAGACAGTTTGCTCCCTGAACCCCAGGCTGTGACAGGCATATGGCTGACATCACCAGTCTGGTGGTTGGGGTTCAGAAAGCCCACCATCTCATATTCCCTTTTGCTCATTTGTGATACTGTGTCATACTGTTGGGGGATGTTACTTAAGTCACTTTCCTAAACTGTGAACAGCTACAGGTATCCTTATTTTTGAGACATTTCCTCTGTTACTTACTTTACATCTGTGTGTTCAGTTTCTGTAATGCATCCTGTGGCTTATCTAATTCCAAGATATGATTAACCTGTTCTGATTATATATGTCAATACTTAAAGTCATTTTTTGAGGAAATTTTTACTTTTTAAACTGTTATTGAGATGCAATTCACCTACTGAATTTAATTAAAAAATTTTAGTATATTCACATATATGGGAAAGCAACTTCATAGTCAATATTAGACTATTTTCATTATCTCAAAAAGAAATCTTGAAGTTATCAACCCCTTGAAGTGATGTGAAAGTGTTAAGTCACTCAGTTGTATCCATCTCTCTTTTTTTTTTTCACAGTGATCATTGCAGCTTTATTAGTAACAGCCTGAAACTGGAAACAGCTCAGATGTCCTTCAATGGGCAGATGGTAAACGAACAAATATTTGTAGCATGAAATATTACTCAGCAATAAACAACCAACTATTGACACATGCAAAAATTTGAATGGATTGAATCTCCAGGGAATTAGGCAGAGAAATAAAATAAATCCAAAGGGTTACAGACTATATGGTTCTATTCATATAACATTACTGAAATAACAAAATTTGTAAAAGTCAAGACTAAACTAGCAATTGCCAACTGGTATGGATTAAACACAGACTGGGGAGCTGGAGGGTCCCTGTGGCTATACAAAGGTATAACAAGGCTCCTTGTGCTGGTGAAACTGTTCTGTTGTCTGTGTCAGTGTCAATATCCTGATTGTGTACTACAGTTTTTTAAGGTGTTACTACTGGAAAACTTGAATGGAGAATCAAGGAACTCTCTGTATCGTTTCATACAATGGTTTATGAATTCTGATTACACCAAAATAACAAGTTTAATTAAAATGATTAATAAACCAAAGTCAGGTCAAAGGTATAAATTTCATTTACATGGAATCCTTTTTATGATTCTAACCATTGAAAAATAAGTAAATATTTTTTAAATCTTCTTTACTTAGATTAAAAAAACAATATTTTCAGTGGAAAAAATGGCCTTACTGGCCCATTCAAAATTGTCTCCCTACCATACCTAATTCACACTCCAAAGTAGCTCATGCTTGTTCAGACTACTTCCTCTGCAATCAAAATGCTATTTAATAATCAAGGTTTCATTAATTAATTACAGCAATGTTAATTCAATATTCTCTAAGTACTTTATGAACTAGCTGTGAGAACAGTCACACAAATTCCTCTATAAATTCTTCTTTATTGTTCAGGTTCATTTGATATATTCATTTTTATTGGGATAGAGTTGTTTTTATTTTAATAAAACTATAATATAGAGAAAAAAACTTAACACATTTTTTTATGTAGCATTTTTTTGAAGACCCTGAAGGAAAAATTGAGTTACCATCATCATTGAAAATTTATTCCTGGAAACGTCCACAGGATGTTTTAATCAATTGGGTAAGAGATAATTTTACTATTAAACAAAATTTGTATTAGTCATGAGATATAATATCCAAGTTTTGAAAATTTGCATTTTAAAAACAATTTAAGGTAGTTTTCCTGTGGTATCTAGTAAGAAAAAGTATTTACTTCTTGGCATTTAAATTAGAAATAAATATTTATCAATATAGTTTGTACCAGTTTCCAAAAGAATATTGACATTTTGTTTAAGGCCTCAAGTTTCCTTCTTCTCTGCATGATGTCAAATTATAACCTAAAATGTTGCACAAAGTTTGTCCTTAAATCCTGACACACTTTCTCCTCTCTGCTTCTTATGTAAAGGTCTTTCTAGGTTAGAGTTCATTAGCATTAATTTTCCAGTCCAAGAGAATAACACTTGGATTTCTCTCTTCCAGGAATTTTTTTTAAAAAACTTTACATAATTGTATTAGTTTTGCCAAATATCAAAATGAATCCATCACAGGTATACATGTGCTCCCCATCCTGAACCCTCCTCCCTCCTCCCTCCCCATACCATCCCTCTGGGTCGTCCCAGTGCACTAGCCCCAAGCATCCAGTATCGTGCATCGAACCTGGACTGGCAACTCGTTTCTTACATGATATTTTACATGTTTCAATGCCATTTTCCCAAATCTTCCCACCCTCTCCCTCTCCCACAGAGTCCATAAGACTGTTCCATACATCAGCGTCACTTTTGCTGTCTCATACACAGGGTTATTGTTATCATCTTTCTAAATTCCATATATATGCATTACTATACTGTATTGGTGTTTTTCCTTCTGGCTTACTTCACTCTGTATAATAGGCTCCAGTTTCATCCACCTCATTAGAACTGATTCAAATGTATTCTTTTTAATGGCTGAGTAATACTCCATTGTGTATATGTACCACAGCTTTCTTATCCATTCATCTGCTGATGGACATCTAGGTTGCTTCCATGTCCTGGCTATTATAAACAGTGCTGCGATGAACATTGGGGTACATGTGTCTCTTTCCCTTCTGGTTTCCTCAGTGTGTATGCCCAGCAGTGGGGTTGCTGGATCATAAGGCAGTTCTATTTCCAGTTTTTTAAGGAATCTCCACACTGTTCTCCATAATGGCTGTACTAGTTTGCATTCCCACCAACAGTGTAAGAGGGTTCCCTTTCCTCCACACCCTCTCCAACATTTATTATTTGTAGACTTTTGGATTGCAGCCATTCTGACTGGTGTGAAATGGTACCTCATAGTGGTCTTGATTTGCATTTCTCTGATAATGAGTGATGTTGAGCATCTTTTCATGTGTTTGTTAGCCATCTGTATGTCTTCTTTGGAGAAATGTCTATTTAGTTCTTTGGCCCATTTTTTGATTGGGTCATTTATTTTTCTGGAGTTGAGCTGTAGGAGTTGCTTGTATATTTTTGAGATTAGTTGTTTGTCAGTTGCTTCATTTGCTATTATTTTCTCCCATTCTGAAGGCTGTCTTTTCACCTTGCTGATAGTTTCCTTTGATGTGCAGAAGCTTTTAAGGTTAATTAGGTCCCATTTGTTTATTTTTGCTTTTATTTCCGATATTCTGGGAGGTGGGTCATAGAGTATCCTGCTGTGATGTATGTCGGAGAGTGTTTTGCCTATGTTCTCCTCTAGGAGTTTTATAGTTTCTGGTCTTATGTTTAGATCTTTAATCCATTTTGAGTTTACTTTTGTGTAGAGAAAGCCTTTGACAAAATTCAACACCCATTTATGATAAAAAAAAAACTCTCCAGAAAGCAGGAATAGAAGGAACATACCTCAACATAATAAAAGCTATATATGACAAACCCACAGCAAACATTATCCTCAATGGTGAAAAATTGAAAGCATTTCCTCTAAAGTCAGAAACAAGACAAGGGTGCCCACTTTCACCATTACTATTCAACATAGTTTTGGAAGTTTTGGCCACAGCAATCAGAGCAGAAAAAGAAATAAAAGGAATCCAAATTGGAAAAGAAGAAGTAAAACTCTCACTATTTGCAGATGACATGATCCTCTACATAGAAAACCCTAAAGACTCCACCAGAAAATTACTAGAACTAATCAATGACTATAGTAAAGTTGCAGGATATAAAATCAACACACAGAAATCCCTTGCATTCCTATACACTAATAATGAGAAAACAGAAAGAGAAATTAAGGAAACAATTCCATTCACCATTGCAACGGAAAGAATAAAATACTTAGGAATATATCTACCTAAAGAAACTAAAGACCTATATATAGAAAACTATAAAACACTGGTGAAAGAAATCAAAGAGGACACTAATAGATGGAGAAATATACCATGTTCATGGATTGGAAGAATCAATATAGTGAAAATGAGTATACTACCCAAAGCAATCTATAGATTCAATGCAATCCCTATCAAGCTACCAACAGTATTTTTCACAGAGCTAGAACAAATAATTTCACAATTTGTATGGAAATACAAAAAACCTCGAATAGCCAAAGCGATCTTGAGAAAGAAGAATGGAACTGGAGGAATCAACCTACCTGACTTCAGGCTCTACTACAAAGCCACAGTCATCAAGACAGTATGGTACTGGCACAAAGACAGAAATATAGATCAATGGAACAAAATAGAAAGCCCAGAGATAAATCCACGCACATATGAACACCTTATCTTTGACAAAGGAGGCAAGAATATACAATGGAGAAAAGACAATCTCTTTAACAAGTGGTGCTGGGAAAACTGGTCAACCACTTGTAAAAGAATGAAACTAGAACACTTTCTAACACCATACATAAATGTATCCATCTCTTTATGACTGCATGGAATATAGCCAACCAGACTCCTCTGTCCATGGAATTCTCCAGGCAAGAATGCTATAATGGGTAGCCATTCCCTTCTCCAGGGGATTTTCCTGACACAGGGATCCAACCAGGAATCACACCTGACCCAGGAATCGAACTCTGATGTCCTGCATTGCAGATGGATTCTTTCTATCTGAACCACCAGGGAAGCCCCATAGACCTTCAGATAGCCCCTACTCCCTAGCAACCAGGAACCTACTTTCTTAAGGACCAAGGTTATGTGAGGTATTAACACTTAGATATTAACACCAATACTTTGGCCACTTGATGCAAAAAACTGACTCATTGGAAAAGACCCTGATGCTGGGAAAGATTAAAGGCAGGAGGAGAAGGGGATGACAGAGGATGAGATGGTTGGATGATATCACTGACCCAGACATGATTTTGAGTAAACTTCAGGAGTTGGTGATAGACAGGGAAGCCTGGCATGCTGCAGCCCATGGGATCACAGAGTCAGACATGACTGAGTGACTGAACTGAACTGAATGTTAAGGGCACACAGTAATGGGTATACAGAAAATCTCTTCAGTATCTTTGCCACTTTTATGTAAATCTAAAATTATTCTAAAACAAAAATAATTTAAAAGTACTTCAAATACATATGGTACAAAACAATATAATTGTCTTGTTAAATTAACACATATATTGTTCTTGCACTATCCAACCTGTTCTAAGTGTTTACATATGTTAACTTACTGTATCTTCACAAACATTAAGTAAGTTGCTATTCTCCTGCAGATGAAACAGATCCAAGGAGTAAGTGAATCCCCCAAGGTGCTCACCCCAAGAAGAACATCAGGGCTTTATATCCTGGCTACTGACTCCACAGTCCATCTTTTAACCACTGCACTTTTCTTCTGACTATGATAAATGAGATTTCAGCAAGTCAATATGGTTGTGGTGGTGAAGTCACTTAAGTCATGTCCTACTCTTGCAACCACGTGGACTGTAGCCTGCCAGGTTCCTCTGTCCATGGGATTTCCTAGTCAGGAATACTTGAGTGGGTTGCCATTTCCTTCTCCAGTGGATCTTCCTGACCCAGGGATCAAACTCACATCTCTTGTCCCTCCTGTATTGCAGGCAGATACTTTACTACTGAGCCACATGGAAGCGAGTCAGTATAAGGAGGAACAAAAAATGCGGAGATGTGAGATAAAAATCTGAACTGCTCTTCCCAAACATGAGTTTTAAAGAATTACAAATATTAGTTCAGAAGTGATTTTTCTCACTTAAATATCACATGCAATTAGAAATGTCTGCATGTGTATGAAAGTAGGTCAAGTCAGGCCTATGTGCTCACTGATTTCAGCTAGGAAAGGTGGATAAAGTACAAAACTCAGAAGTATGTCTTAAAGGGCTCCAATCCTGGTTCCAACAACAACTATGCCCCTGCTGAGAATTTACTTGACATCTCTCTTTCTCAGTACCTGGGTGGGCAGATCATGGCATATATATTGCAAATCCCTGCAAAACTGCACAGTACATAGTAAATGAGTGATCAGTGCTATGAAAACAAAGAGTGAGGAAGGGCAGACAGCAGGTTGTCTCAGGACAGACAGCTGTTTCTTTCAGGAAAGTTGAGAGCACCCCTATGCATAAGGGATATATGAAAGGAGACTGGACTTAAGCAAGGAAGTGAGTCATGGAGCCTTCTTGAGAAAGAGTATTTTAGGCAGAAAGAAGATGCTCCAGTGCCAAAGAATTGAAGGTTTCAAATTGTGGTGCTGGAGAGGAACCCTGATAGTCCCTGGACAGCAAGGAGATCAAACCAGTCACTTCTAAAGGAAATCAACCCTGAATACTCATTGCAAGGACTGATGCTGAAGCTGAAGCTCCAATACTTTTGCCACCTGATCCAAAGAGACAACTCACTGGAAAACCCCCCAGTGCTGGGAAAGATTGAAGGCAGAGGATGAGATGATTAGATAGCATCACTGACTCAATGGACATGAATTTGAGCAAAGTCTGGGAGATAGTGAAGGACAGAGGAGCCTGGCATGCGGCAGTCTGTGGGGTCACAAAGAGTCAGACATGACTTAGCAACTGAATGACAAGATGGTCCAGGCAAGAGTAACCTTGGAATGGAGAGCTTGGAAATTTGCAGGCAAGGAGCAGACTGGTGAGGTGAGGAGTAAGTATATAGAGGCCCAAACTGATTTGCAAACCTAAACCACTCTGAGGGTTGCTTGAAGATTTCTCTAACATTGCCCGAGGCACTCTACTACCCACAGAAATTGCCTCTATCTTGAAATCTCAAACCATTGTTTGGATATACCACATTTAAATATACTGAGTTGGTATATATGAGTATCCATCTCTCACCTGTACCTGGAATGTAAATTGCCTCATGCCATTATCATGTAGAGTGTGTGTATGTGTTTGCTTGTGTGTGTGCACAAATGTGCTTGTTTCATGTTTAATACTCTAAAGCATCTAGAAAATTATAGAGATTATTATTTTTTTTTTGATTAGTAAATTCTAACAAACAAAACACATTACATTAGAGAAAGAATTGTGGCTTTGGTTATATTTCTCTTCTCATGCATCTGTAAACTTCATATGTACTCACTGGAACTAAAATTATCTTAAATTTGCAATATATCTTACAGGCTTGAACAGAATTGTACAGGAATCATCGATCCTGTTTACAGGATCATTTGATCCAGTTTACAGTCATGAGAGCCAGTCAAAAGTTATTTTAATTTCATTTGACAAAGGGCTCAACATTCACTTTGAGAAGGTAAATGGCTTTCCAAAGGTTATACAGTTAATAGGTGGTAGAAACTTGAGTTGAACCAATGTTGCTGGGCCTCTGTTTATTTTTCCCTAAGTTTACCATAGGCCAAAATGAATTTAAAATATTGCAGAATAAGGTTAAGCCTATAAAGTATAGGTTAAGCCTATACCCAAAGAAATACTACTGAATTCGTGAGAAAAAAAAAGAAATGAGAGAGAACCACAATTCTATTAGTTAAATTGCTGTCATGTCCCTGATAAATAAATGTTCTTGGAGCTGTACGTGCCTGTCAGTAAGGAAGATTACTTTTAAAATGCTGTATTTGTAAATTATTATCACAAAATGAAATGATAGTTTTCAGAGGAACTAAATTCCTAACAGCAGAAGTTGCTCTTTGGAAAAATATAAGATTCACTCTGATATCTTGCCCACATTAATCAGAATTCCAATGCGACTGTTTTCAAAACATAATATTAAAAACTAAATTCTTCAATTATTTTCAGGGAGAAAATTCAAGAAGAGCACAAGGTGGAGGAATGGATGGGAATTCAACAAGTATTCTTGGCTCTTCTACAAAACTAGAAAATAAATGCTTGGCAAATCATGCATTATACAGATATGGCAAATTCTCACTTGTATGATTACTCATTTACATTTCTCTTCCTTTCTGGGATCTGTAGCAAACTTTGAATCCAAGCTTGGATTCTCTTAGCCTTTCAGAATTCTACTTAGAGACTTCCTTGATTTCATCAAGTGAATAAATAGAGAGGAAAAGTAAAACATGGTAAATACCACCAAAGAATTACACGGCAGGCTAATCTGTTGTCAAATGCCCATATAAAGACTTCCAAAAAAAATGAAAGCATTTGCCTTCTCCGTGCCCTTACTTACTTTCACTAGCCTGATTATTGTGCTATTTACAGCATAGAATCACAGCCTACAAGTGCTGCTCATTCTTTGATTCCTGACTTTTCTATCTGAGTTGCAAACTGGGAACACAAGACTTCAGTTTTGTACAAACAGTTGCCCTAAAGCCATTCAAAAGATGGCATGCAATAAAATCTGCACATGCTATATTTATTTTAACAACCTATCTCATGTAGAGCAACTTGAAAATATAATCAAAGGCAAAATTACATTGCTGAATTTTTAAACAATTAAATTAAATACCATACAATGTATATAAAAGTACTAGGCATACTCCATCTAGTTATAACATTTAGGCATGGGCTATATGGCTTTATCTTATAGAAATTCACAGAAGAAAACCAGAAAATAGCTAAGCCCTTGCAAAATAAGATGTTTTCAATTATGAAATTAAAATATAATTTGTGCTTTTAGAGCAAATAACACTCTTTGTGGTAAAATGCGTCAACATCATAATTCAAGAGACTTGGCCAGTTCATTACACTTGACTCACAAAACCAAAATTATGAGAGCCCTTCTTTAGATGTAGTGCTATTTTTCATTTTATATGTGTGTGCATGTTTCAATATATTCCACATATTTGAAAACGCTTAAATTTCTTATCTGGTTTTATTCTTGAAAAAATTCCAAATATTCTTATATTTTAAAAATAGAACAAAATCATAGGAAATCTAGGAATTTAAAGATTTTTTACAAATGTAAGTTCATAAGTTCATATTATATAATCAAGATACTGCAATTTATGACCAAAATTTTTTAAAGTAGTACTATTCTGCTAACTTTAAATGAAAAGAGATTCTGCCATACCTATTTATCAACATATAATGTTGTTGTTCAGCTGCTAAGACATGTCCTACTTTTTGTAACACAATGGACTGCAGCACCCCAGGCTTCCCTGTTCTTCACTATCTCCCAGAGTTTGTTCAAACTCATGTTCATTGTGTCAGTGATGACATCCAACTATCTCATCCTCTGTCCCCCTCCTTTCTCCACATCCCCTCAATCTTTCCCAGCATCAGGGTCTGTTCCAATGAGTCAGTTCTTCACATCAGGTGACCAAAGGATTGGTGCTTCAACTTCAGCATCAGTCCTTCTAATGAATACTCAGGGTTGATTTCCTTTAGGATTGACTGGTTAGATCTCATGGCTGTCCAAGGGACTCTCAGGAGGGAGGAGGGTTCAGGATGGGGAACACATGTATACCTGTGGCAGATTCATTTTGATACATGGCAAAACCAATACAATATTGTAAAGTTAAAAAATAAAATAAAATTAAAAAAAAAAAAAAAAAGAATCTCCTCCAGCACCGCAGTTCAAAAGCATCAGTTGTTCGGTGCTCACTTTCTTTTTGGTCCAACTCTCACATCCATACATGACTACTAAGAAAACCATAGCTTAGACCATATGGACTTTTGTTGGCAAAGTGATGTCTCCGCCTTTTAATATACTGTCTAGGTTTGTCATAGCTTTACTTCCAAGGAGCAAGCATCTTTTAACTTTAAAGTGTCAGTCATCATTCACAATGATTTTGGGAATAGAATAACACAACATATAATGTGTATGTGCTAAATCACTTCAGTCATGTCTGACTCTTCGAGACCCTAAGAACTGTAGCCCACCAGGCTCCTTTGTGCATGGGATTCTCCAGACAAGAATACTGGAGTCGATTGTTGTGCCCTCCTCCAGGGGATCTTTCTGACCAAAGGATCAAACCCATGTTTCTTACGTCTCCAGCACTGGCAGATGGGTTTTTTACCACAAGCTCCGGCTGGGAAGTCCATACTAAATTGGTGAGTAATTTTTCCTCTGCTGAGAGGAAAATTATAACATCATTCTAGATGAAAAACAAACTTCTAAAAAGTGACCTAAGATCTAATGATAGATAATAATGGGTTTTCTAATGATAGATGTTAATGGATTTTCTAACCTACTTTCTACAAACCATTATGTCTCAATGATGCTGAGATTCTCCATATCAAAGATACATGGGAGAAAATTTCTCTGAGTTTGTTCATAGATATTCCTGTCAGTCTTTTCTTTGACAATCTCCTTCAACCCCATATATGGTGTTTAAAATACAGTATTTTACAAAAAGCTTTAAAAGTTGCTCCCAGTGATCATTTTCATACATGTAACAAAACTGATTACTTTTCCACCTAAACAAAATATGCAAGAGAAAGGAAAGAGCGTAATAGAAATAATGTCAAACCTGAAAATTTGGGGAGGAATAAATAAGACATTGCTGCAAGATTCAGGTAAACACTAAATAAAATTACAATTGCTTTTAATATCCTGACTAATTTTACAAGCAAAATTGGAAGTCAAATTGTTAAACAGCAAGACTAAATTTGACACCTTTCACTGTCATATTTTATATGTACATATCAAGAGAAGTGAGTTCAATCCCTGGGTTAGAAAGATCCCTGGAGTAGGAAATGGCAACTCGTTCCGGTATTATTGCCTGGAACTTTCTATGGACAGAGGAGCCTGACAGGCTACTATCCATAGGGTCGCAAAGAGTCAGGGATGACTGAGGGACTGTGTACCCATACAGAAACAGAATGAGTCTATTTAGGTGATGTAGGTATTAATCAAAAATGGAATCTTCAGGCATCTTTATTATGTAAACACACCACCAAGGCTACTCACCATTATCCATTATAAGTTAGGCTTTTCTTTTTTGATAGTATTATCCCCAAAGTTTTATTTAACTAAAAACTTCTAACTTTATAAACTTTTCTCTCTTCCAAGCCTTGTCATCTACAAAACTACAAATCATCTCACCGTGATTTCTCTCTTCTACAAACTCTGATATGCATTTTCTCTGCATAGGGATAGTCAACTCCCTGCAAAATTCATTTTCATTTATATATAAATAGTTTTCATTTTGGGACTTTGCAGTTGGTGCTAGTGATAAAGAACCTGCCTACCAATGCTGGAAACATAAGGGACCCAGGCTCCATCCCTGGGTCAGGAAGACCCCCTGGAGGAGGGCATGGCAATCCATTCGAGTATTCTTGCTTGGAGAATCCCATGGACAGAGGAGCCTGGTGGGTTACAGTCCACAGATTCACAAAGAATCTGACACGACTAAAGCTACTTAGCACAACACAGCACAGTTTTCATTTTACAAATTAAGAGTGTTAGGTGATACCTTTCATATTTCATTGCCTCTCATGTACCTTCCACAGTTCTGTGAACACAATGGAAGCCTATAAACTTACCTTGACTAACTCACAGATACACAAACATATCATTGTAAGTCCACATCAAGAAGCTTTGCATGTAATACATGACTCCCCTAGAACATATGACATGAGCTTAGCCCTCTAAACCTCACTGCTATTTCAATTACCATTAAATAGTTCATTTATAATTATTAATGACCATACTTACTCATTATGACAGGGATCCAATACAGAAATACATTTTCACTTAGAAGAAAACTTAAAAATCTTATTGCCACCTTTAATTTTTAATCAGGAAAGAAATCCCATTGGGGCAATAAAGAGCACTACACCAATTATGTATTTCATTCTTGTTCCTGGTGTGGAGGGCAAGAGCCGTATACACTTACAAAACAGTATGACAAACACAAATACATTCAAGCCTGAAGCAGCAATAATAATTCAGAATAAAATTAGATGAATGCAATGAGAAGATATAAGCCTCTGGAAAACAATAAACTAAAAGTGAAATCTATTATAAATTATTCCCAACAAACACTGGTTGAATGCATACTTTCTTATTAGAAGTTGAGAATTTCTGCTGTCTGGCAATTAGAAAGAGGAAAGGGTGAAATAATTGGTTCCCTGACCAGGCCTATTATTCCCAGTGAACAAGCATCTATTACAAATCAAGCTAACCTCACAATTTTACCAGAGAGCTTTCTCAGTAGAAAAGTGAAAACAGTTGGGTCACTACATTGAGAAATCACAGAAATGTTGTCAAACCACAAATACCCTTACTTGGCTGGGGGGAAAAAAGAGCCTGAATGCAATCACTAAAGCTTAAATATACAGTTACCATATACATGAATCTAAGCAATCAGAAAAGGAAATTCTATCATTTGAAATGAAATGTAAGAAAAACAATGAAAATATTGCCTAGATTGGATATTTTGGTATATAGAATGAATTGAAAGGATGTTTAGATATTACATAAGCCTATCTCCAATACACTTTAGGAATTCTTACTTGACTAGTGGTTATCTAGTTTTTCTTTATTTGCAAAAATGGGATCATTTCTGCAAATCAGATAACTTTATTTTGCCACATGTGATATGAGACTGTGAGTCATAATGAGTATTTATTGAATAGCTAGCTTATAAAGCATATTAAACTACTAAACTGGCAATTTTTCATATATTCTAGCTTAATTTTAGTAGTTCTATTAGCTAGATGATGCTCCATAAGATACTGTTGGTGAAACACTCTTTCTTTTTTAATTTTTTCTAATCTGTACAGCAAGATACTTTGGTAAAATAAAATAGATTCTTATGGTAATACCAAATTGCTCTATAATTTCTAATATCTCACTTCTAATCTCTATTTGCCTGTCTAGTTTAAACTATAAACAAATACTGGACCAGAAATAATCCATAGTCTTCTTAGATAAGCTATCTACAGTTGACCACAACATTGATAGTAAGTTGTGCAGAGACTGTTGACTAAATACTTGTAGCATGAATTCAGGGATGATGAAAACACTCATACAAAATGTTCCTTTTTATTAAAAAGGCTAAATGAAATGTGTCAACTTACATCATCACTAGTTTCAAAACATATTATTAAACACATTAAGCTATTCCATATTTTTGACATCACAGTTCACAGAAGTGCTTTTGGATGAAAACTTATGGTGGTGTCTTATGTAATATAAGGCATAATAATTACCTTTGAATTAATGTATTTTTTTCATGTGTGCTCAGAGGACAGTATGTTTCAAAATGGACATTTATATATCTTCTTTCCCTACTTTTATATTTGTTTCTCTACTTTCCCTACTTTTATAATTGTCAACAAAGAAAATGGAAAACTTACAGTTTAACCCCCCAAAACATCTACTTTTGTTTCATTGACTACACTAAAGCATTTGACTACAAATTATGGAAAATTCTTAAAGACATGGTAATACCAGACTACGTTACCTGCCTCCTGAGAAACCTGTATGCAGTTCAGGAGGCAACAGTTAGAACTGGACATGGAACAACAGACTGGTTTCAAATCGGGAAAGGAATATGTCAAGGCTGCATACTGTCACCTTGCTTATTTAACTTATATGCAGATTACATCATGCGAAATGCCAGACTGGATGAAGCACAAGCTGGAATCAAGATTGCTGGGAGAAATATCAATAACCTTAAATATGCAGATGATACCACTCTAATGGCAGAAAGTGAAGAGGAGCTAAAGAGCTTCATGATGAGCATGAAAGAGGAGCATGAAAAAGCTGACTTTAAACTCAACATTCAAAAAATAAAGATCATGGCATCTGGTCACATCAATTCATGGCTAATAGATGGGGAAAAAGTGGACACAGTGACGGACTTTATTTTCTTGGACTCCAAAATCACTGCAGATGGTGACTGCATCCATGAAATTCAAAGACACTTGCTCCTTGGAAGGAAAGCTGTGACAAACCTAAACAGAGTATTAAAAAGCAGAGACATCACTTTGCCAACAAAGATCTTTATAGCCAAAGCTATGGTTTTTCCAGTAATCATGTATGGATGTGAAAACTGTACCATAAAGAAGGCTGAGAACCAAAGAACTAATGCTTTCAAATTGTGGTGCTGTGGAGTTTCTTGGACTGCATGATCAAACCAGTCAATCCTAAAGGAAATCAGTCCTGAATATTCATTGGAAGGACTGATGCTGAAGCTGAGGCTCGAATGCTTAGGCCATCTAATGCAAAGGGCCAACTCATTGGAAAAGACCCTGATGCTGGAAAAGACTGAAGGCAAAAGGAGAAGGGGGTGACAGAGGATGAGATAGTTAGATAGCATCACTATCTATGTGATGAGACAGCATCACTGTCTCAATGCACATGAATTTGAGCAAGCTCTGGGAGATTGTGGAGGACAGAGAAGCCTGGTGTGCTACAGTCCACGAGGTCATAAAGAGAAAGACACGACTTGACAACTGAAGAACAACAACACATCATTATTTGTTGTAAGATATTGACAGACAACATTTACCAATTTAATGAAGTTTAATTCCGTTACTAGTTGGCTATTTTTTTTAATATTAATTCATGAAATGTCTTTTTTGTATCAATAGCATTGATCATTTGATTTTGTTTCTTTAGTCTAATAATGTTATTATCAACTAACATTTAGCATACTTGCAAGGGTAAAATAAGCCATAATACTCATAATGTTTTGTTGTAGAAGTGCTTTATTTGGTTTGCTCAAATTTTATTGAAAATGTTTTATATATGAGGAAAAATGATGTTACCTCACAGTATTTATTTTTACTGAATTTTAGTTCAATTGAATCGAATTGAACTTTAATTAATTTAAATTTAATTGAATTTTTAAATTTTTGACATAACTAGCTTAGGGACTGAATTAGACTTATTGCTTTTCCTAATTTCCAGAAGAGTTTTTATGATACAATGATAAATATATTTTTAAAGTTTCAGTTAAATGGCAATCCACTCCAGTACCCTTGCCTGGAAAATCCCATGGATGGGGGAGCTTGGTAGGCCTACAGTTCATGGGGTCGCAAAGAGTTGGACACAACTGATCGACTTCACTTATGTCTTAAAAGTGATGAGACTGAGTAGCAATCAAATTTACATAAGGTTTAGTGATCTAATCATTTTTAGTCTTTAATCTGGATAATATGAGTAATTTTTAATTATAGTATTCCATAAAATTTTCCATTTTCCTAATTCAGTTTTTAGGATATAGCTCTTCATAGCATTAACTTAACCATCAATATGTTTATGTATGCACATGGGTATCTGTATTTGTTTCAGTCTTGATTGAATTTTATTTAGATCTTTTATCTCTCCTTTTTTATATGAATTCTACTTTTTTATATTTAAATAAATATTGGTTATTTGCCAGTCCCCATGTATTCAGTTTTTTTCTTTTTCATAGATATCCATTTTTTCAACTATTCTCCTATAGTCTTTTTACTTTTATGTATAACACTTCACAATTATATTAAAAATACATATATGAAGACTCCAATATCTAGAACTCCTGAGGGTTTGTTTGTATTACTTTAAAAAAATTATTTTTGCTTAATTTGTTTCTCTTTCTCAATATACTTTTTTTTTTTTTTTACTGTATGTTTACTTATTATATAAAACGAAAGTTTAGAAGAGTTCTAGTTCTAGGAGGATTCAATAGACATATATGTTTCTATTCTTCCAAACATAGTTAAAAACTCTGGACATTATATAGAAAGCTGAGTACTGAAGCATAGCTGCTTTTTAACTGTGGTGTTGGAGAAGACTCTTGAGAGTCCCTTGGACTGCAAGGAGATCAAACCAATCAATCCTAAAGGAAATCAACACTGAATATTTATTGGAAGGACTGATGCTGAAACTAAAACTCCAATCCTTTGGCCACCTGATAAGAAGAACTGACTCGTTGGAAAAAAACCCAATGCTGGGAAAGATTGGAGGTGGGAGGAGAAAGGGAAGACAGAGGATGAGATAGTTGGATGGAATCACCAGCTTGATGGAAATAAGTGAAGGACATGGGATCACAAAGAGTCAAACACGGCTGAGCTACTGAATAACAATAACAATAAAATCCATGTTACTCTGGTGTTCATTTGAAAGATTTTGAAAACTTATAGTATGCATTTGCCACCATAGTCAAAACACCGAAAATTTTAAACATTTACAAAGTTTCCCATCCTTTCATCCCATAAAATAAGATTTTCCCTCTATCCTAACATTCTTGCCCTTTTTAAATGTCATATAATTGAATTTTATAATCACAATTAAAGAAAAGGTAGTTTTAAAAAAAAACCTGTCAAAGTTAGAAGAGAATTCCCTCTTTCAAAATTTCAAATCAATTAATAAATTATTTCTAAATTATCAAGTTAAACACCATAATTTCAAATGATAGAACCATTCACAAGAGTACTTTTAATTTTTTCAAACTTTTAAAAAGTTTTGGAAAACAGAATTTAATAATGATTAAACTAAATATTATAAAATAGTTTTTTGGGTCATCTGTTGGTGAAATCCCTTTTTATTTGATTGAAATATAAAGTACAATATTGTGTTAGTTTCAGGTGTACAACACAATGATTTGACATTTGTATGCATTATAAAATGGTCAACATGAGAAGTCTAATAACTGTCTGCTCCCATATGAAGTTATATATTATTATATATTATCGTCCATATTCCTTATGCTGTCTGCTTTATCTCCATGACTTACTTATTTTATAGTTGGAGGTTTGTACTACTTGATTCCATTCACCTATTTCACACACTCTTTCCTCTCCTCTGGCAAACTTCCATTTGTTGTCTGTATTTATGAGTCTACTTTCATTTTGTTTGTTTTGTTCGTTTGAGATCATACGGTGTTTATCTTTCTCTGTCCCAGTTATTTCCCTTAGCATAATATCCATTAGATCATCTGTGTTGCTAGAGATGACAAGATTCCATCCTTAGCTTGAAGGTGAAAGGGAAGTCGCTCAGTCGCGTCTGACCCTTTGTGACCCCGTGGGCTGCAGCCCACCAGGCTCCTCTCCACTGGATTCTCCAGGCAGAATGGGTTGCCATTTTCTTCTCCAGGGGATCTTCCCGATCTAGGGATCGAACCCAGGTCTCCCTCATTGCGGGCAGACGCTTTAAGCTCTGAGCCAGCCACCAGGGAAGCCATGAGCTTGAGGTAAGCCAAACTATTTGAAACAGATAACACCACCTTACTGCCCCCTAGTGTTGGAAGTCTTCACAAACGAAGTGAAGAAAACCGGGTGGCTGTTCTTACCTTTGTCATATATTCTGGCTTCCTGCTTCCTTACTTTACATCTGAGATGACAAGCATAAAATCTCACAACATAAATCTCAAGGCATGTGATGTATAATTTATAAATCACTGGTAGAATGCCTAAGTCATGTGGAAATGTGCTCTGCTAATTAAAGTTTATTTCCCCAGTGAAGAAATCGTTATCACAGGGAGCAAGGATAAAAAATACCACTCTTTTTAAAGAATGGTTTATCTTGTTAAAGAAATCCAAAGCATGGGTCTAGAGCCATAGACATTTCATAGCTTAAGAAGGAAGCGTCACTAACATCACATCAGTCATCAGTAACATTCTGGGCCACCTGGATCTATATACTATCTCTGTTTGTTTGGATCAGCCAAAAACCAGACACCAAAATCAGGTTAAATGTACAAGAAACTTATCAGAGAAATTTAGAAAGTAATTGGAACAGTGCCTGACATGAGTTATATAATTATTGGCTATAGTAAAATAAACCATTGATGAATATTTAAGTTGCTTCCAAATTTTCTTTATCATAGAGCTGTTAGTAAAGAAAATTGCATGTGGCCCAGTTAAATTAGGACTTCAGACAAAGAAGAATGTTTTATATAACTATATCCTCAGTAATAAATTTTTTTCTAAAATCACCAGAAGTCGAAAATATGTTAAGGAGATATTTCTGATTTGAATAAATGATAGTAAGTACAGAAACAGCATTCTTTTAACATTAAGAATAAAGTTTGATTTTATTTTCATTTTTCCTAATTTTTTTTCTAACCACCCAGTGTGGCATACAGGATCCTAGTTCCCTGACCAGAGATCAAACCTTGTATTAGGAGTACAGAGTCTTGACCGCTGGACCACTGGGGAAGTCCCAAGTTTAATTTTAAAGCAAAGTCAAATATAAAAATTTTGTAGCTATTGCTCTCTACATGTATCTATTCATGTATATCAAATTAAAATGCTGAAATAATGTAATATTTTAATGTCAGTAATATAAAATTTAAAAGATATGAAAATTCAGAGTAATCTGTTATCATTTCAATAACTTGCAATAAAATGTTTTAAAAGGGCTGAAACATTGATAAATGCCTATAATTTAACATGATAATTTGCCTATAGTTTCTCAAACCTTTCATTTTATATTGAAAATCAAAGTGCTATCAGACTAGATTCTGATATCATTTTAAATTGTTTCTAACTTTAGCTTTGAATCTTGAAAGAAATTTGTCTCAATGCACAAGGAAAGCTAATTAGACATATTGAGAGGTGAGAACCTTCACAAATGCTTCTCTTTTGAAAACCCAGAACTATGGTTAGGAAGACCATAGGGATTTCTTTCAAAATTTATGTGATAATTAGTCTGCATAGTGTTGAAAATGAAAGACACAAAAAAGGTTGAAGTTTCATCTTTTCTAGAGCCTAAACCAGTGATACTAAGGCACACAGTCTAAACACTCGGTTTTCATTTGTTTGGCTGGTTGCACATTGAGTACTTAAAACTTTAATCTTGATACTACAAAGCCAAGCATTTCTCTTGACTTCTGACCATCAAACTCAATGCAATAAATATTTTCACTGAGTCTCCAAAACTGAAGTTCAGTAAACACATACATGGTCCATAAAATCAGTAAAAATTGTATGTATCTCTTGTGTATATATTGGAGAAGGAAATGGTAACCCACTCCAGTATTCTTGCATGGGAAATCCCATGGACAGAGAAGCCTGGAGGGCTATATAGACCATGGGATCACAAAAGAGTCAGACGTGGCTGAGAGACTAAATAATAGCAACAACTTGTATATATAGCAATTATGGAGTCATGTGCCACATGCCCATGATATTAAATTTTTTTCTTGATATGTAAAAATCACAGTGAATTTTCTTGAAAGCCTAATGCATGTCCCTCCATTAGGTGTATTTACTTGAAATCTGCAAGAACAATGTCTGGGTTTAGTTCATCATTGTGACTCTAAGATTCATATACTATATCTTATGAGAATTGAAGATAAACTCCAATGAATTTAGGATTGTAAATTCATATATATTTATTCCATGACTCCAATCACTCAGTGTTTATATTTGAATATATGGCTTAAAGTGTATTAAAGGTATGATTTTATTAGTATGAATATATAATATATATATATAAATCAGATCAGATCAGGTCAGTCACTCAGTCGTGTCCAACTCTTTGCGACCCCATGAATGGCAGCACACCAGGCCTCCCTGTCCATCACCAACTCCCGGAGTTCACTCAGACTCACATCCATCAAGTCCGTGATGCCATCCAGCCATCTCATCCTCTGTCGTCCCCTTCTCCTCCTGCCCCCAGTCCCTCTCAGCATCAGAGTCTTTTCCAATGAGTCAACTCTTTGCATGAGGTGGCCAAAGTACTGGAGTTTCAGCTTTAGCATCATTCCTTCCAAAGAAATCCCAGGGCTGATCTCCTTCAGAATGGACTGGTTGCATCTCCTTGCAGTCCAAGGGACTCTCAAGAGTCTTCTCCAACACCACAGTTCAAAAGCATCAATTCTTCGGCGCTCAGCCTTCTTCACAGTCCAACTCTCACATCCATACATGACCACAGGAAAAACCATAGCCTTCACTAGATGGAACTTTGTTGGCAAAGTAATGTCTCTGCTTTTGAATATGCTATCTAGGTTGGTCATAACTTTCCTTCCAAGGAGTAAGCGTCTTAATTTCATGGCTGCAGTCACCATCTACAGTGATTTTGTAGCCCAGAAAAATAAAGTCTGACACTGTTTCCACTGTTTCCCCATCTATTTTCGATGAAGTAGTGGGACCAGATGCCATGATCTTCGTTTTCTGAATGTTGAGCTTTAAGCCAACTTTTTCACTCTCCACTTTCACTTTCATCAAGAGGCTTTTGAGTTCCTCTTCACTTTCTGCCATAAGGGTGGTGTCATCTGCATATCTGAGGTTATTGATATTTCTCCCAGCAATCTTGATTCCAGCTTGTGTTTCTTCCAGTCCAGCATTTCTCATAATGTACTCTGCATAGAAGTTAAGTAAACAGGGTGACAATATACAGCCTTTAGTACTCCTTTTCCTATTTGGAACCAGTCTGTTGTTCCATGTCCAGTTCTAACTGTTGCTTCCTGACCTGCATACAGATTTCTCAAGAGGCAGATCAGGTGGCCTGGTATTCCCATCTCTTTCAGAATTTTCCACTCTTTCAACACTCTTGCAGACCTCCCTTGCAAGAGTGTTGAAGGAAGTTCTTCAGAGAGAAGTAGAATGATATGGTCAGAAATTCAAACCTACGTAAAGAACATCAAGAAAGGGGAAAAATAGTTAAAATGAAATATTATATTTTATTATCTTAATTGATCTATAGATAAATAAGTGAAATGAATAAGTCATATTATGAGGGATTGCTGCTGCTGCTAAGTCGCTTCAGTCCTGTCCAACTCTGTGTAACCCCATAGACGGCAGCCCACCAGGCTCCCCCGTCCCTGGGATTCTCCAGGCAAGAACACTGGAGTGGGTTGCCATTTCCTTCTCCAATACATGAAAGTGAAAAGTGAAAGTGAAGTCGCTCAGTCGTGCCTGACTCTTAGCGACCCCATGGACTGCAGCCCACCAGGCTCCTCCGTCCATGGGATTTTCCAGGCAAGAGCACTGGAGTGGGGATTATGAGGGACAGGAGGAATGAAATGGAAATATTTTGTTACCTGCACTACTCATGAAGTAATATTGTACTATCAATACTTAAAAGTTGACTTAACTTAGTTGTACATGTATTTTGCAAAATCTAGAGTAACTACTTAAAAAATTGAAGGAAGTATAGTTGATGTGGTAAGAGAGGAAAGAATATGGAATCAAACAAAATACCCAAATAATACCAGAAAAAGTAAGAAAGCTGCAACATATTTAAAAAGAAAATAGAATCAATGTAGTGAATAGAAAGTTATAAACATGGAAACATTAAATCCAAAGATATCAATAAGTGTCTTAAATTAATGTCCTAGACATATCAGTTAAAACACAGAAATTGTAAAAGTGGATATAAAATCAAGACTCAACTCCATAAAGTCTCAAGAAACAGACTTTATATGTAAAGAAACAGATAGATAAAGCAAAAGTAATGGAGAAGGATGTCCCATGCCAACATTAAGCAAAAGAAACTAGAGTAGCTCTATTAATTATAGACAAAGTTGGCTTAGAATAAAGAAAATTATCAGGGCTAATACATGGCATTACAAAATAATAAATATATCTCTGTAAAAATCCTTGCAAGCTATTTTAGATACCAATAAAAAATCCTAAATTTTGTGTAGAAAAATAAGAAACCCAGAGTTATCAACATAATACTGAAGAAGCAAAACATCCAGAGTATTCACACTTATCAAATTCAAGACATAATACAAGGTTGCATTAATTAAGCCAGAATGATATTAGGAAGAGGATAGACAAATAGGTCAATGGGACATAATATAAGGCTCAGAAAGAAATACATGAACATGGTTAAAGGATCTTTATAAAAACAGTAAGCTCAGTTTATCTACTGGAATTTCTAGTCAGTACATAAGAAATAGTTAAGTTAAATAATTATAATTTTATCAGATTTCAACTAAAATGTCACCAAATTTAAAAGATTGGAATCATATTAACTATGTTCATATGCATATCACCATTAGTTAAGCTAGAAATAGGTAATAATAAGAGTAATCAGAAAAAAATCTCATAGGTTGAAGAATTCAGAAATACAGGTCGTAATAATCCATTTTTTTTCCAAGAAGAAATCATAAAGAAAACTGAGAACAGCAAGAAACTTGTACAGACAGTGCACCAAAGATGACTAAGTCAATGAAATGTCCTAAAGTGAGTAAAAGTAAAGTTGAAATGGGGAAGGAAATGGCAACAATGCTGGGCTGGATGAATGACAAGCAGGAATCAAGATTGCTGGGAGAAATATCAATAATCACAGATATGCAGATGACACCACCCCTATGGCAGAAAATGAAGAAGAGCTAAAGAGCTTCTTGATGAAAGTGAAAGAGGAGAGTGAAAAAGTTGGCTTAAAACTCAGCATTCGGAAAACTAAGATTATGGCATCCCGTCCCATCACTTCATGGCAAATAAATGGGAAAACAGTGAAAACAGTGAGAGATTTCTTTTTTTTTTCTTTTTTTTTTTTTTGATGGGGGGGGGTGGTGGGTTGTGTGGCTCCAAAATCACTGCAGATGGTGACTGCAGCCAAGAAATTAAAAGACTTGCTCCTTGGAAAAAAAGCTATGACCAACCTAGACAGCATATTAAAAAGCAGAGACATTACTTTATCTGCAAAGGTCTGTGTAGTCAAAGCTATGGTTTTTCCAGTAGTCATGTATGGATGTGAGAGTTGGACTATAAAGAAAGCTGAGCACCAAAAAATTGATGCTTTTGAATTGTGGTGTTGGAGAAGACTCTTGAGAGTCCCTTGGACTGCAAGGAGATCCAACCAGCCCGTCCTAAAGGAAATCAGTCCTGAATATTCATTGGAAGGACTGATGCTGAAACTGAAACTCTGATCCTTTGGCCACCTGATGCGAAGAACCAACTCACTGGAAAAGACCCTGATACTGGGAAAGATTGAAGCCAGGAGGAGAAGGGGACGACAGAGGATGAGATGGTTGGATGGCATCACTGATGTGATGGACTTGAGTTTGAGTAGGCTTCAGGAGTTGGTGATAGACAGGGAAGCCTGGTATGCTGCTGTCCATGGGGTTGCAAAGAGTCAGATACAACTGAGTGACTGAACTGAACTGAACAATATTCTTGTCTGGAGAATCCCATAGACACAGGAGCCTGATGGGCTACAGTCCATGACATGCAAGAGTCAGACATGACTGGGCAACTAAACAAAAACAAAAAGGTGTAAAGGTGATCCATACATGTGTTATCATTACCCACCCTCCAGAATGAGTGAAGGGAAAGTACATTCACCATGCCTAGACCTGGCAAGGCTGCAGAACAAGGAAGTTCCCTCCACTGCTGGTGCAAATTCATACTGCCACAACCTCCAATAGAAAAATAACCAAGTGTATTATTTTGCCTCTGGTAAGAAAAATAAATCTGACTATTCAGTAGCACCTTTATAAGCAAAATATTTAAAACCTTGCTTCCCAAACTAGACTTTTTAAAAACACCTTTATTGTGGTACAAGATAGAGTTTTTGAAGGTTGATTTTTCTCCACATAAAATAAAATTTTTGAGATTTTGATTTCTTTTGAAATCTTTAGTAGTCAGAGGAGAAAGAGAAGGAGGAGTCAAACAGATATACTGGATGGTATAATAATCTATATTTTAATATCTGACAAGAGATGAAGTTGTAAATAAATGTGTTCCTCTGATGAAAAGCTTTCCATGAGGCCCCATCCAGCTAGCAGACATAGATCTACCTGTATAGATCTACCTGTGTCTCTACCCGACCCCCTAAATATATATCACCATTTATTTAAGAAAAGTTCTTACTAAAGTTCAGTTTTTCCAGGTATACTATTTTGTACATATATATATTTTTTTTTCCTTTTACTTTCCTCTTCTGCCAAACAATCCAATAGGGAAAAAGAAGACTGATTAGAATAATAAGTTATTGGGCATTCATTGAGCCAAATGCAAAGCTAGACACACAGCTTAGATCAGCTCAGCTAATTCTCACCATGACTGTATGAATTATGCTAGTTTTGCATACAAGTATCACAAAGTTAGTCAGTGTTAGACCCAGGATTCCCATCCTGCAGTCTGTATCCAAAGTCTGAGATACCAGAGGAGAAGCTGTTAGGATGGCCCTGAAGGGGAAATCTCACATCTCTCAACTCCCTCTTTCCACCTCCATGCACGCAGCCATGCTTGTTTCTAGCCACTTCTGCACTCTCAGAAGATGCTGTAAGGATACTTCCAAGCATACCAGCATAGATGAGTGTGTATGAGTGTCTGTAGGTGCATACATGACTTACTTCCTTCTATAAGGAATACGTCTCCAACTTTTTGCATTTTCATTTCTTCCTTTTGAACATTTATCTCACCAAAATTTATGTTTCATAGTGGAATCTCATAATTCTTCTTTACATTTCCGAGCATTTGTGCAGAGAAAGGATGCTGCTACAAAGTGACAAGTAACAAGAACATGGTCGAAGCAAATTTAGAGAGGCGGCAGCCTTAGTGGCAGAGGCTCCTCCTTTTGTGAGTGCCAGCCACCAAAACTAGAAGGTCAACTCAAAACCCTAAAAAGGTCCACCTTGTCCTCATGGCCTTCCCTAAAGGCAGTCTGCCCACTGCTACCTCTGTGACAGATGCTTAACTACTGGGAGGAAAAGGGAAGCATGGGCCTATCACAGCTGATTTCTCTGGGGCAAGCATGCCTATATCCCAGGGCATACCCCTCAGATGACTGTCCCCTCCATGACTCGTGCCCCATTCTGCTTTATATTCTTTATCCTCATTTCTTCCCACAGTCTGGAGTTCTTGCCTTCAAAATCATCTCTTCCCTGATAATCTGCAAACTCACCTCTATCATCATGGGATTTGTAAACAGTTGTTCCACTCTTACCTTGACTTAAATGGGACTCTTCTGTGAAGACAGATTTCCCCAGAATCGTTTTTGGAGCCTGTTATACGGAGTGTTATACACATGTTTTTGGAGCCTGTTATACACTCATCTCACACACTAGTAAAGTAATGCTCAAAATTCTCCAAGCCAGGCTTCAGCAATATGTGAACTCTGAACTTCCTGATGTTCAAGCTGGTTTTAGAAAAGGCAAAGGAACCAGAGATCAAATTGCCAACATCCGCTGGATCATGGAAAAAGCAAGAGAGTTCCAGAAAAACATCTATTTCTGCTTTATTCACTATGCCAAAGCCTTTGACTGTGTGGATAACAATAAACTGTGGAAAATTCTTCAAGAGATTGGAATACCAGACCACCTGATCTGCCTCTTGAGAAATCTGTATGCAGGTCAGGAAGAAACAGTTAGAACTGGACATGGAACAACAGACTGATTCCAAATAGGAAAGGGAGTACATCAAGGCTGTATATTGTCACCCTGTTTACTTAACTTCTATGCAGAGTACATCATGAGAAACGCTGGACTGGAAGAAACACAAACTGGAATCAAGATTGCCGGGAGAAATATCAATAACCTCAGATATGCAGATGACACCACGCTTATGGCAGAAAGTGAAGAGGAACTAAAAAGCCTCTTGATGAAGGTGAAAGTGGAGAGTGAAAAAGCTGGCTTAAAGCTCAACATTCAGAAAACGAAGATCATGGCATCTGGTCCCATCACTTCATGGGAAATAGATGGGGAAACAGTGGAAACAGTGTCAGACTTTATTTTTCTGGGCTCCAAAATCACTGCAGATAGTGACTGCAGCCATGAAATTAAAAGATGCTTACTCCTTGGAAGGAAAGTTATGACCAACCTAGATAGCATATTCAAAATAGAGACATTACTTTGCCAACAAAGGTTCGTCTAGTGAAGGCTATGGTTTTCCCAGTGGTCACGTATGGATGTGAAAGTTGGACTGTGAAGAAGGCTGAGCACCGAAGAATTGATGCTTTTGAAGTGTGGTGTTGGAGAAGACTCTTGAGAGTCCCTTGGACTGCAAGGAGATGCAACCAGTCCATTCTGAAGGAGATCAGCCCTGGGATTTCTTTGGAAGGAATGATGCTAAAGCTGAAACTCCAGTACTTTGGCCACCTCATGCAAAGAGTTGACTCATTGGAAAAGACTCTGATGCTGGGAGGGACTGGGGGCGGGAGGAGAAGGGGACGACAGAGGATGAGATGGCTGGATGGCATCACTGACTCGATGGACGTGAGTCTCAGTGAACTCCAGGAGTTGGTGATGGACAGGGAGGCCTGGTGTGCTGGGATTCATGGGGTCACAAAGATTTGGACACGACTGAGCGACTGATCTGATCTGATCTGATACAGAGTGAAGTAAGCCAGAAAGAAAAACACCAATACAGTATACTAACGCATATATATGGAATTTAGAAAAATGGTAACAATAACCCTGTATACGAGACAGCAAAAGAGACACTGATGTATAAAACAGTCTTTTGGACTCTGTGGGAGAGGGAGAGGGTGGGATGATTTGGGAGAATGGCATTGAAACGTGTATAATATCATATATGAAATGAGTCGCCAGTCCAGGTTCGATGCACGATACTGGATGCTTGGGGCTGGTGCACTGGGACCACCCAGAGGGATGGTATGGGGAGGGAGGAGAGAGGGGGGTTCAGGATGGGGAACACATGTATACCTGTGGCAGATTCATGTTGATATATGGCAAAACCAATACAATATTGTAAAGTTAAAAAATAAAATTAAATTAAAAAAAAAAGAAAGTTCCTGTTTCACTATGCACTGGGTCGGTCTTGTTCTTGGCCACCTTCTTATAATAACAACAGTACCATCCATACTTCAGACACACTTCACAGACCTAATGAATGTCTCCTTAATTCATCAGAGCTTTGGCACCGTAATGAATGAAGAGGATGAAGGTGCATCCTCTGAACCCTTGCAAACCTTTTTCTTTGAATTTCACCTGACATCAGTGTTATAATATGCGGTTTAATTTTTTGTGCAAAAAGCATTTCCATCCCAGTATCTTTAGACTTTATATTTTTTCTACTTTGAGTACCATTTCTTGTAAACAGCCTGTTGCACAGGATGTTTGCTGGATTATTTGAACCACTGAGATGCTCTCCACTTCATCCTTCATCAGACTGATTCTCCTGGCTGCATCTCTGTCATTGTATTTCATGTTCTCTAGTTCCCGACTTGCTATTTTACCTTTTCCTCATTTCTTTTGATGATTTGATCAATTCTTTTGGTTCCACTCATCTCAAATTTCTCCATTACAGATTGGAGCTAAACAGTATCTCCATCTTATCTATGAAGAAGAGAACCTTTAGCATATTTTTACTTTTCTCCCTGATCAAGATTTCTATTTTAAGATGTTCTGGATTCTGTATTCAGATTGTTTTAAATTATGGGAAGAATTATTTAGACAAATACTTAAGATTTACTGCTATATTTTGGATTGCGACTTCTTTTAGCCTAGATTTCCTTAAAACTATTTATTCCTAAATAATTATTTCAGAGATACCATCTAGTTGATAAAAATTTCTGAAACTTTGAGCACCAAAAAAATGGTTTCATTTGTCTTTTCCAACAAATTCTAGTATAGCTGAACAGAGGAATCAAATTTCAAGTTAATTGTCCCCCAGTATATTTAAGATATTGTATTGCTACCCCATATTAAATGTGTGTGTTGAAAATTTCATTATTCATCTGACTCATCAGTTCAGTTCATTTAAGTCGCTCAGTCATGTCCGACTCTTTGCAACCCCATGAATCCCAGCACGCCAGGCCTCCCTGTCCATCACCAACTCCTGAAGTTCACTTAGACTCATGTCCATCAAGTCAGTGATGCCATCCAGTCATCTCATCTTCTGTCATCCCCTTCTCCTCTTGCCCCCAATCCCTCCCAGCATCAGAGTCCTTTCGAATGAGTCAATTCCTTGCATGAGGTGGCCAAAGTACTGGAGTTTCAGCTTTAGCATCATTCCTTCCAAAGAAATCCCAGGGCTGATCTCCTTCAGAATGGACTGGTTGCATCTCCTTGCAGTCCAAGGGACTCTCAAGAGTCTTCTCCAACACCACAGTTCAAAAGCATCAATTCTTCGGTGCTCAGCCTTCTTCACAGTCCAACTCTCACATCCATACATGACCACAGGAAAAACCATAGCCTTCACTAGACGAACCTTTGTTGGCTCTGTTTTGAATATGCTATCTAGGTTGGTCATAACTTTCCTTCCAAGGAGTAAGCGTCTTTTAATTTCATGGCTGCAGTCACCATCTGCAGTGATTTTGGAGCCCCAAAAAATAAAGTCTGACACTGTTTCCACTGTTTCCCCATCTATTTCCCATGAAGTGGTGGGACCAGATGCCATGATCTTCGTTTTCTGAATGTTGAGCTTTAAGACAACTTTTTCACTCTCCACTTTCACTTTCATCAAGAGGCTTTTGAGTTCCTCTTCACTTTCTGCCATAAGGGTGGTGTCATCTGGATATCTGAGGTTTTGATATTTCTCCCAGCAATCTTGATACCAGCTTGTGTTTCTTCCAGTCCAGTGTTTCTCATGATGTACTCTGCATATAAGTTTAATAAACAGGGTGACAATATAGAGCCTTGACGTACTCCTTTTCCTATTTGGAACCAGTCTGTTGTTCCATGTCCAGTTCTAACTGTTGCTTCCTGACCTGCATACAAATTTCTCAAGAGGCAGATCAGGTGGTCTGGTATTCCAATCTCTTGAAGAATTTTCCACAGTTTATTGTTATCCACACAGTCAAAGGCTTTGGCATAGTGAATAAAGCAGAAATAGATGTTTTTCTGGAACTCTCTTGCTTTTTCATGATCCAGCGGATGTTGGCAATTTGATCTCTGGTTCCTGCACCTTTTCTAAATCCATCTTGAACATCAGGAAGTTCAGAGTTCACATATTGCTGAAGCCTGGCTTGGAAAATTTTCAGCATTACTTTACTAGCATGTGAGATGAGTGCAATTGTGTGGTAGTTTGAGCATTCTTTGGCATTGCCTTTCTTTGGGATTGAAATGAAAACTGACTTTTCCAGTCCTGTGGCCACTGCTGAGTTTTCCAAATTTGCAGGCATATTGAATGCAGCACTCTCACAGCATCATCTTTCAGGATTTGAAATAGCTCAACTGGAATTCCATCACCTCCACTTGCTTTGTTCATAGTGATGCTTTCTAAGGCCCACTTGACTTCACATTCCAGGATGTCTGGCTCTAGGTCAGTGATCACACCATCGTGATTATCTCAGTCATGAAGATCTTTTTTGTTCAGTTCTTCTGTGTATTCTTGTCATCTCTTCTTAATATCTTCTGCTTCTGTTAGGTCCATACCATTTCTGTCCTTTATTGTGCCCATCTTTGCATGAAATGTTCCCTTGATATCTCTAATTTTCTTGAAGAGATCTCTAGTCTTTCCCATTCTGTTGTTTTCCTCTATTTCTTTGCATTGATAGCTGAAGAAAGCTTTCTTATCTCTTCTTGCTATTCTTTGGAACTCTGCATTCAGATGCTTATATCTTTCCTTTTCTCCTTTGCTTTTCACTTCTCTTCTTTTCACAGCTATTTGTAAGGCCTCCCCAGACAGCCATTTTGCTTTTTTGCATTTCTTTTCCATGGGGATGGTCTTGATCCCTGTCTCCTGTACAATGTCATGAACCTCATTCCATAGTTCATCACGCACTCTATCTATCAGATCTAGGCCCTTAAATCTATTTCTCACTTCCACTGTATAATCATAAGGGATTTGATTTAGGTCATACCTGAATGGTCTAGTGGTTTTCCCTACTTTCTTCAATTTAAGTCTGAATTTGGCAATAAGGAGTTCATGATCTGAGCCACAGTCGGCTCCTGGTCTTGTTTTTGCTGACTGTATAGAACTTCTCCATCTTTGGCTGCAAAGAATGTAATCAATCTGATCTCAGTGTTGACCATCTAGTGATGTCCATGTGTAGAGTCTTCTCTTGTGTTGTTGGAAGAGGGTGTTTGTTATGATCAGTGCATTTTCTTGGCTAAACTCTATTAGCCTTTGCCCTGCTTCATTCCGTATTCCAAGGCCAAATTTGCCTGTTACTCTAGGTGTTTCTTGACTTCCTACTTTTGCATTCCAGTCCCCTATAATGAAAAGGACATCTTTTTTGAGCATTAGTTCTAAAAGGTGTTGTAGGTCTTCATCTGACTCATATTCACTTGTAAATAACTGAGCTCTCTTCCTTCTGCCTCTCATCCTCTTACTATGTTTTCCCACTTTTCATTTGTTTTATTAAGGCTTTAAGTTTTAAAGTATGTTTTTCCCTAGTTTATAACAGTGTCCTTTGTGGGAATTAAATCCATGTCCGGTGTATCTAAACACATTTGTTTTAAATGTTTAAATGCTTAAGGATTGCTCCTGCATAGTCCAGTGTTAATGAATTATTCTGTTGGTTAAAGTTGATGGCTCATTCATGTTACTGCTTTCCTTCAAGTAATTAGTAAGGTTTGATTTTTCTACTTTTCCTTTAATTTGATAACCTGTGTTCATTTGTCTCTGTGTACAGATGTGATTGATTACAGAACCTTGTTTCTTGTAATTGAGCAGGCTAATTGGGGAAGGCCATGCTGCCTAGTGGGCTGAGTTGGCACCTTGATCCGCTTCTTGGGTTCCTTGTGTCCTCAAGGTGCTACTGTCTTCCTAGGACACCTCTTGCCTTTATAGTGGCTGCTGGTTGCTTTATTTCTTGTGCAGATACACCTGCTATTCTTTGCTTCTTCAAGCAGTGTTGGGGGTGGGGAAGGAGAATCCAGATGCTTCTCCAAATTCTCTGTCTGATTTGTGATGCTAATGTTTGCCCTCTGGCTTCCCATTCCGGTTCATCTACCTCCACAACTGTCCTTTGTGTGTTTCACATTACTAAGGGTTTGACCAGATAAGCAGAACTACCATGAATGAGAACCCACCTACCAGTACAGGAGATGTAAGAGACATGGGTTCAATCCTGGGGTCAAAAGATCCCCTGGAGACGGGCATGGCAACCCACTCCAGCATTTTTGCCTAGAGAGTCCCATGGACAGAGGAGCCTGGCGGGCTGCAGTCCATAGAGTCGCAAAGAATCAGACATGACTGAAGTGACTTAGCACACATGCTTGCACCGGGAATGACATGATGTAGGTCATTGACTGTGGTGATCAATCCTTACACAGTCCTTTGTGGGAGCTCACGAAGTCTTTGGAAAGCATCTAGCTATGATGATGAGCCTGGGGGAAGTGTCATGAATCCAGAAAAAGAGCTGGAAATGCAGCAGACATATACACAAAAACAAATTTAAACCCATGGGGACAAACTAAAACCCTCAAGAGCAAATGAGAGCCTGTGTCAATCTCACTGCCCGCTATCTTGACTGTGAAATGACCTATAGAAGATTCTGATGACCTTCCCAAGGGTATCTGGCTCAGGGTGGGGAGAACCTGAAGGAAAACACCTGGCTGAGCTCCTGCACCAGAAGATCAGAGAGGAAGCCTGGGAGGGACAGTGCCTCCACCTCCCATGGAGATCTTAACACATAAGGACTTAATTATCTGAAGGCAAAATGGGCCCAAAAAGGCCAGAAGGTCTGTAAGATCTAAAGGCACTCCTTCGGATCTTGCCTTCAATATCCTGCATACCTTTCTCTAACCCAGTGCATCTCATAGCTAAGTTGACACAGTCCAGTGCCACCAGTCAACCTCTTATCTTGCCACTTATATTTATCTTGGCATCTATGTCTCTTTTGGAGAAAGGCATGGCAGCCCACTCCAGTATTCTTTCCTGGAGAATCCCATGGACAGAGGAACCTAGAGGTATAGTCCATGGGGTGGAACAGAGTCGGACATGACTGAAGAGACTTAGCTTGCATGCATGTCTCTTTTAACCATCCTAAATTTTAAAGTAAATATTTCATTTCACCTGTAATGTTTCTACTCTTTCTCATACACTGAGAACATTCTAATTGCTCCCCAAGAGGATACACAGTTACATTATCCATGTTTGGGTGAGGTTCACTCCTCTTTGAGCTGAGTCATAGCCCTCCTTAATATACTTCAGCCTAAATACTAAAATATAAGAATATCTACTAACATTTCTAGGTGAGATGACATTTTAAAAAAATGGAAGAAGGGGTAAAATTGGTTAATTGTACAGTAGTCCATAAATACCAAAATAAGAAAGAAATACTCATAACTATTACAATCCTCTTTGCCACAGTTGATCTTATGGTCGTTACTTTTACAACTTTACTCATTCATTGTTGTTGTTGTTGCTGTTGTTCAGTCACTAAGTTGTGTCCAACTCTTTGAGACCCCCAAGGACTGTACCATGCCAGGCTCATCTGTCCTCCGCTATCTCCTGGAGTTTGCTCAAATTCATGTCCACTGAGTTGGTGATGCTATCTACCCATCTTATTCTCTGCTGCCCCCTTCTCATTTTGCCTTCAATCTTTCCCAGCATCATGGGATCAGAGTCTTGTCATAGTGAAAGGGCTTGCATAACTCAAGGAAGCTATGAGTCATGCCATGGAAGGCCACCCAAGACAGTTGGGCCATAGTGAAGAGTTCTCACAAATGCGGTCCACTGGAGAAGGACCAGTGCATGGAGAATCCCATGGACAGTATGAAAAGACAAAAATACATGATGCCAGAAGAAGAACTCCTTCACGATGTACACCTTATTTTCTTCCCCATTGGCCAGCATCTTGGTGTAGTTCTTTGTCTGATAGGATGATCCCAAATCATCTTGCTTTCTGAAGGTTCTGGGCTATTAGCAGTCCAGTCCTGGCTCTTATATATTTCTGTAGTTTCCCATTGATTGCCAAGTAGGACATGGGACTATCCCAAAGGATATTTTATATTCTAGACATATGCCTCCCTCCTTTTCTATGGAGTAGCAGCCCCACTTTTTCTTGATAAGATAGTGTTGGTTCCTTCAGCCAATACAGTAACTCCTTCTTGAACAGGAGACAAAGTTTGCCAAATGTTAGTTTCATCTTCCATTTTTTAGTAAAATAAGTTTTTTATCTTGGAATTCTCTTACACTTGTGGAAAAGTTGTATAGATCATTCAGAGAGTTTATAGCACTCGGTTTCCTCTGTATTAGCAGCTTGCACTAATGTGGCGTATTTGTCACAATATCGATCTGTTATTATCAACAAAGTTTTAAAATGTCCTTAGTGTTTTCCCTCATGTTCATTTTCTGTCCTAGGAGCCCATCCAGGATACTACGTTGCATTGATTTTCACGTCTCCCAAGCCCCACTTGACAACAGTGTTTTCTCAAAGTCTTTGTTCCAATGACGTTGAGGACTCATTTAAAAATATTTAAGAGGACTGGTCAGGTGTTTTGTAGAATGTTCCTCAAAATGCATTTGTCTGATGCTTTTATCATGATTAGATTGAAGGTATATGTTCTTGTGACAAAGACAATTTTGTCTTTCCGTTCTTTCCATTTTAATATAAATAGTGCTATGCTGTGTCCCCTGCAGCATTGTTCCTCCCTTGGGATTAAGACCTCCAGATGCCAGATGTTGTCCTTTGAATATACTTTTCTGAGAAGTTTGTAGTTGTCTGCATTAACATAATGTCAATGTCACCCTAAGGAATCAACTCTTTTCAACTTGTGATAAAAATTTAAACATAAAAATTTTCCTTCTCTACAGAGTCTGCATAATTTGATCTGCTGAACCAATCACCAAAAATGTGATCTAAAATGAATTTTGTGCTCAGTTTGTATTTTAAAGAGGTATCTCATGAAAGCAATACTATGGCCTATCTTTAAAAGAAATGTGAATGAGGCCATGTTTTTAAGATTTTAGTCCATTTGAAAATTTTCTTGACCATTAAATTTGGTTAGAAGATGATAATTATCTTTATCTTGATTCCTTATTTCATTTAGAAAAGGGAGAAAACTAGAGCTACTCAAAGGTAAATTCATTCAATAAACACACTAGTTTGGTTTAATTATGTCACTCCACAAACTTATCTTGAAGTGAAAAGCTCTAGGACCTCAAGCTGTGACATTATTTGGAAATAGGCTCCTTGCATAGGTACTCTAGTTACTAAGAGGCCTTTACTGCATGCTCTAGTCCAATATGGTGCCCTTATATAATAAAAAAGAAAGTTTGAGACAAAGAGATAGAGAGGCACAGAGGGAAAATGATCTGAAGACACATAGGGAGAAGATGAACACGTGACTGGAGTGATGTATTAGGCTGGCCATAATGTTCATTTGGATTTTTCAGCTGTTAAAAAAAAAACATGAATAAATTTTGTGGCCAACCCAATATCTACAACCCAGGGAATGTCAAGGAATGTTTGCAAATACCAAATGCTGGAAGAGGCAAGGAATCTCCTCACTTGGAAACTTCGGAGAAAGCATGGCCCTACTGACACCTTAATTTCAGAGGTCTAGGCTCCAAAACTATGAGAAAATAAATACCTATTGTTTTAAGCTACCAACTGTACCTTACTTTGTTACATCAGCTCTATCAAACTAATGTATATACATAAGCATAAAATAAAAATGAACCACATATATGTGTATATTATACTTCTAACATTGTAATATTTATATATATGTGTATAATTTCTAACACTTATCTTCTTGCTAATCATGATTTAAAGACCATTGAGGGAGTAGCTTTACGTGCAGTGCGGTGGCAATGGCAGCGCGCATCTTCCTCCTCTTCCTTTCGCGGGGCAAGAGTCCCTGAGGGAGTCCAGCTGCACTTAAGTCTGGCCTGCGCGAACTGTCTCCACAGTGCCTCCCAAGAAACAGGCTCAGGCCGAGGTCAGCAAAAAGGCGGAGCAGAAAAAGAAGGAGAAGATTATCGAAGACAAAACTTTTGGTCTGAAGAATAAGAAAGGAGCAAAGCAACAGAAGTTTATCAAGGCTGTCACTCATCAAGTTAAATTTGGTCAACAGAATCCACGTCAGGCAGCACAAAGTGAAGCTGAAATGAAGTTAAAGAAAGATGACAAGAAGAAAGAATTGCAAGAGCTAAATGAGTTGTTCAAACCTGTAGTTGCTGCTCAAAAAATAAGTAAAGGTGCAGATCCCAAATCCGTAGTATGTGCATTCTTCAAGCAAGGACAGTGTACTAAAGGAGATAAGTGTAAGTTCTCTCATGACTTGACTCTGGAGAAAAAATGTGAAAAGCAAAGCGTTTACATTGATGCAAGAGATGAAGAACTTGAAAATGATACTATGGATAATTGGGATGAGAAAAAACTGGAAGAAGTTGTGAATAAGAAGCACGGTGAGGCGGAAAAGAAAAAAACAAAAACTCAAATAGTGTTCAGGCATTTCCTTGAAGCTATTGAAAACAACAAATATGGCTGGTTTGGGGTATGTCCTGGAGGGAGTGATATTTGCATGTATTGTCATGTACTGCCTCCTGGATTTGTCTTGAAAAAAGATAAAAAGAAAGAAGAGAAAGAAGATGAAATTTCATTAGAAGATCTAATTGAAAGAGAGCGTTCTGCCCTAGGTCCAAATGTTACCAAAATCACTCTAGAATCTTTTCTTGCATGGAAGAAAAGAAAAAGACAAGAAAAGATTGACACACTGATGTATAGAACAGTCTTGTGGACTCTGTGGGAGAGGGAGAGGGTGGGATGATTTGGGAGAATGGCATTGAAACATGTATAATATCATGTATGAAATGAGTCGCCAGTCCAGGTTTGATGTAAGATACTGGATGCTTGGGGCTGGTGCACTGGGACGACTCAGAGGGATGGTACGGGGAGGGAAGAGGGAGGTGGGTTCAGGAAGGGGAACACATGTATACCTATAGTGGATTCATGTTGATATATGGCAAAACCAATACAATATTTTAAAGTTAAAAATTAAATAAAATAAAAAGAAAAGATTGATAAACTTGAGCAAGATATAGAAAGAAGGAAAGCAGATTTTAAAGCTGGGAAAGCATTAGTGATCAGTGGTCGTGAGGTGTTTGAATTTCGCCCTGAACTAGTTGACGATGATGATGAGGAAGCAGATGATACCCATGACACCCAGGGAAGAGGTGGTGATGAGGTTGATGATTCAGTGAGTGTAAATGACATAGATTTAAGCCTGTACATTCCAAGAGATGTAGGTGAGACAGGTATTACTGTAGCCAGTCTTGAAAGATTCAGCACATATACTTCAGAAAAGGATTGAAACAAATTAAGTGAAGCTTCCGGAGGTAGGGCTGAAAATGGTGAGAGAAGTGATCTGGAAGAGGACAAGAAAGGGGGAAGACAGCAAAATGGAGCCATCGATGCTGTTCCTGTTGATGAAAATCTGTTTACTGGGGAAGATTTGGATGAACTAGAAGAATTAAACACACTTGATTTAGAAGAATGACACCAAACAAGTCAATGAAAAAATTGAGCCAGCTCAGCAGGAGTTGAAATTGACTACATTAATTTTTTTCCACCTAAAACTCTTCAACAGGATGTTTGTTTCCCATGCTGATTCTGGAAGGCTTAGTTCCTCCAAAAAAGGAATATTCTCCCTACATCTTGTTTTTTGACTTTGGCTACATCTCATAGTAAGTTCAGAGTAGTTCATGATAAATTAAAGATAAATGGTCATTGCAGGAAATGATTGATTATTGTTATTGTCCACTCAAGTAGGAAGTGTAAACTACTTTTCCAGCTTTTGATTTTCACTGGGCATGTGTTGTTACAAGGACAACATAAATTTAAATTACCCTTCATTTAATGCAATTTTTAATGAGTGATTCTATTTCCTTTGTGTTTATATGTTTAAAAGACTGCCTAAGATACGAGCCTGTACTTCATCAAGGAAACTGCATATGCAGGTTCATTATTGTATATCTTTGGACAATTAGATGGTCATTTAAAATGAAACTTCATTAATCTGAAAAGATCAACTGCAATGCCCTGTGTTAAACTGTTTGAAACTACTCCCTTTTCTTTTTTGCCAATAAAGTTGTAAATAAAAACAGTGATGCAATTAAAAAAAAAAAAAGACCATTGAGATTGAAATGGTAATTCACATTCAAAACAAATCCAAAGCAGCCCTTTGGCAGTTACAGAAATCTATTGTAAAGATGAAAATTAAAGCTTCCCACTTGGTTTTAAATATCTTTGTATTAATATGTTCAGTAACTTGAATATTTATATGTGAAAAAACTAAAACTACAATATAAAAGTCCTTTAAAGTATGAATGATGCAAATTATTTTACATAAAAAAATATTTGAAGCAGATAAACAGTGATACATTCTCCAGAAATGCATGGCTTGAATATTCCACAAAAATATTCATTTCAATTTTGAAAAACTTTATATAAAGAACTAGACAAATCAGCTAACAATGAAAAAAAAAATATTCTGCAAATTTTACAATTTCACAAGAATGGTCTGGAAAGTAGAGCTTTCCAAGAACCACATTCTATCTATTTTTATGCCCAAGAAATATGTGAAATTCAAATGCAGCTGGAAATAATAAAAAGAAATCAGCATTTTAAAGATTATGAAAAGATTTTATACAATAATTCCCTTGGCTTTTTTTTTTATTTGTTAATTAAATAAACATGATTATACAACTTTTTCATCAATAGCTCTGCTAAGAGTTAGGAGTACAATGTAAAAACAAAGCAACAACTACAAAAATTTAAAAAAAAAAACAAAAAAACACTGTACAATTGCTTAAGCAAGCTTCAGAAGCTTCAGCCTCCATAATTTTGTTGGGTAGTCAAGAATGATCTGTGAAACCCTTGATATATACACTAGTTTACCTGGAATAGTGAGTCAAGGACCTTCAATCTGGCATTAAATGATTTTATTTTCTTTCACGAGGGGAAAAAATATCTAGTTCTGGGTAAAACAAACCAAAAAAGCCATAGCACATTAAGTTCATTGTTCATCAAAATAATTAATACTCACTAAATGACTAATTTAGGAAGCTTATTTCAAGGCTAAACATGTAATCAGTAATTAAAATTAACATTATGGACTCAGTATGAAATGAACTTCATCAGTTGATTAGTCTTCAATGTTCACTACTGAGTTGCTATTTTGTAATAGTTTTTAAATGAAGAAATTGAAGTAGTAGGGATTAAGTAAATTTCCCAAACTCATATGTTATTTAAATGAAGATCCAGAATTTACTTCCAGATCTCCTCTCTATCACCTGCCATGAGATTACCATGTTAATAAAATAATACCATAGTCAATAGGTGCACTGGAGAAGGAAATGGCAACCCGCTCCAGTATTCTTGCCTGGGGAATCCCATAGCCAGAGGAGCCCGGTGGACTACAGTCCATGGGGACACAAAAGAGTTGAACACAACAGCAACTAAACAACAGGAGAAAAGAACTTCGTTTTTATTACTCACGGGCAGATTTGTGAACAAAAATGATGTTTCAGAGCTGTACTTATCGGTTTTGTTTCAATTTTCTTGCCATTTATTATTGCTTAGATTTACTATGCAATTACTCTGGTTTAGTTGCATAGATATTGTTTAGTTTTAGATAACATTTTTCCATTATCTCTTTGTAAATGATAATACACTAATTTCAATTTTCTCTGATCCTTTCAGTTGTTTACATTCATTTCTGGATTAAATTTGTTGTGATTATTGTCTATGTCACATATTATTAGTTTTCTGTGTACCAACAAATATGAAGGAGAAATTTTGCATTTGTATTTGAAGATAACTTTGAAGATGCTATTTATCCTCTGGTTGTTTTATAATTACATTTCCCATATCACCTAAATTCCCACAGTTCTGAGCAAGTTCCAAATGGCAGCTTGGAGGCTACAGACACCACAGGGCTGACAGAACTATGTCCCAAAGACAGTGGGTATGTGGTCTAGCTCCCAGCTGGGGGCAATCCCTGCACTTTCCACAACTCTGTGTTTTTCAAGGTGGGAACTCCATTGTACTCCATTGCTTCTATCAATGGTCCTGGGGTAATTTTATGGTTCTTCCCTCCTTACTTGTCCTTAGAGCTACTGTGGTTAATGAAGAACATTATCTTGCTCTTGACATATTTAGATAGAAATATATATAACATATGTGTGCATGTGTGTGTATGTGTGTTACTCAGTCATGACTGACTCTTTGCGACCACATAGACTATAGCCCCTCAGTCTCCTCTGCCCTTGGAATTCTCCAGGCAAGAATACTGGAGTGGGTTGCCATTTCCTCCTCCAGGGGATCTTTCTGACCCAGAGATCGAATCTGTTTCTCCTGCATGGTAAGCATATTCGTTACCATCTGAGCCACCAGGGAAACCCCATAATATAAATAGTGCTTGTTAAATATGTATATATCTGAAGTTACATGTTGGTAACTGTTGGTAAAATGTTTTCATACATTTTATCATTTATTTGTCACAAAAAATAATTATTTGTAGATGAAAATAATTAAGGTCTTGAGACATTAAATAAATTCCCCAGTAACATCCTTTGAATAAGGGACAATGCTAGAATTTTATGCTTCTCCTTCATGACTTTCTTGGTTTGGCTCAAATTTTAAGGTAATTAAATGGGAATAAGGATTATTTATGTTGTTTTCCACTTTCAGTCACTAAGTTGTATTGAACTCTTTGTGATTCCAAGGACTGCAGGACTCCAGGCTTTCCTGTCTTTCACTTCTCCCAAAGTTTTCACAAACTTGTGTCCATTGAGTTGGTGATGCCATCCAACCATCTCATCCTCTGTTACCTACTTCTCATGCCCTCAATCTTTCCCAGCATCAGGGGTCTTTTCCAATGAGTCAGCACATTAGCATATTAAAGTGTAATCAAAATTTAATTATTACTTGTAGAAGAAATACATCATAAGTCAACTATCAGTGATAACAATCATAGTCATATGACTGTCATATGACAAGTATTCCTCTGTGGCAGTAAATTGATTAGCCTGAGACAGAGACCCTGATGATCTTCTATATGACTGAGCAGTGCAATCTATTAGCAAGAAATAAACCAGGAAAAATGTCCACCAGCACTTCACAGCCCCAAAACTCTATACTTTACATTCAGCTACTTCTTTTCAGGTTTCTAAAAATTGTTTCACAGTAATTTTCCAAATGTAGGACAATGAAAGAAAAAATTGTGTGTGTAGATACATGTATGTATGTATTTGACTTCTCAAAGATGTCATGAGGCAAAAAAAAAAATATCATAAAGCAATTGCCCAGACACCAAACTAGACATGCAGAGTCACACCTACTCAAATAGGAACAAATCTCTTCCTTTGGCTGGTAATACAACAAGGTCTCCCAAGAAAAATTGCAAGACACTTTTTTTATGGTTATTCCTGGACAGAAAACAAATTTTCTAAGAATAATGATTTCTTTGAGAATTTGATAGGTGTCTATTACAAAAATTTCAAGGAAGAGACTAGCCAAGAAATGAATTCTTATACACATAAGCACACATATATATGCATTGAATTCAACCACGTGAATTAACCTTAGTTACTATGTGATGGAGACATTTACATAAGTCATTCTATGGATGAAAATATATATAAGGACATGAGTGGATGAATGTCTGGGTAGATATAGAGATAGAAGGGGAAGGAGAGAAAGAATATATGTACATTTTTAACATGTAGGAATATATGAATAAATGCAAAATAACATTAATGCTATTTTTAATAAAGATCTTAAAATTACTGAAATATAAAATGCAGATATTAAAACCAACAGGAATTTTTGAAGTTCAGATAAATGCCTCTTCACCAAAGGACACACCATGTTGCTTCAGTTAAAGATACTTGTTTCCACATTCTAAACTCTGAAATCAGAATGACTCTTATAGTTAAGGAAGTTTTAATACTATGCAGTTTATCTGGGGCTTCCAAGGTGACTCAATGGTAAAGAATCTACCTGCCAATGCAGGAGGCACTGGAGACAGGGATTCAATCCCTGGGTCAGGAAGATACCATAGAGAAAGAAATGGCAACTCACTCCAATATTCTTTCCTGGAAAATCTCATGGTTAGAGGAACCTGGAAGGTTATAGTCCATGGGGTTGCAGAGTTGGACACGAATGAGTGACTGAGCATGCATGCATAGTGTATTTGTATCATTTATTTTTCTTCATAAGCACTGCATAAAACAGGGGTACACCTTACAATTAACTGTTTACTAACTGATGCTGAAGCTGAAACTCCAATACTTTGGCCACCTCATGCAAAGAGTTGACTCACTGGAAAAGATCCTGATGCTGGGAGGGATTGGGGGCAGGAAGAGAAGGGGACGACAGAGGATGAGATGGCTGGACAGCATCACCGACTCAATGGACATGAGTTTCAGTGAACTGTGGGAGTTGATGATGGACAGGGAGGCCTGGTGTGCTGTGTTTCATGGGGTTGCAAAGAGTCGGACATGACTGAGCAACTGAAATGAATTGAACTGAAGTGAATGTTAATGAAACAATTAACATTAGTATATAACACTGATCATTTGCTGTAACACTGGTCACAGCAAACGCACTTTCAACAACAGAAGAGACAACTCTACACATGGACATCACCAGATAGTCAATAGCAAAATCAGATTGATTATATTCCTTGCAGCTGAAGATGGAGAAGCTCTATATAGTCAGAAAAAAAGCAAGACCAGGAGCTAACTGTGGCTCAGATCATGAGTGCCTTATTGCAAAATTCAGACTTCAATTGAAGAAAGTAGGGAAAACCACTAGACCATTCAGATATGACCTAAGTCAAATCCCTGACAATTATACAATGGAAGTGACAAATCGATTTAAAGGATTAGATCTGACAGATAGAGTACCTGAAGAACTATGGACGGAGGTTCGTGACATTGTACAGGAGGCAGGTACCAAGACCATCCCCAAGAAAAACAAATGCAAAAATGCAAAATGGTTGTCTGACAAGGCTTTACAAATAGCTGAGAAAAGAAGAGAAGCTAATGACAAAATAGAAAAGGAAAAATATACCCACCTGAATGCAGAGTTCCAAAGAGTAGCAAGGAGAGATAAGAAAGCCTTCCTTAGTGATCAGTGCAAAGAAATAGAGGAGAACAATAGAATGGGAAAGACTAGACATCTCAAGAAACTTAGAGATAACAAGGGAACATTTCATGCAAAGATGGACACAATAAAGAACAAAAATGGTATGAATCTAACAGAAGCAGAAGATATTAAGAAGAGGTGGCAAGAATACACAGAAGAACTATACAAAAAATATCTTCATGACCCAGATAACCATGAGGGTGTGTGTGATCAATCACTTAGAGCCAGACATGCTGGAAGGCAAAGACAAGTAGGCCTTAGGAAGCATCACTATGAACAAAGATAGTGGAGGTGATTGAATTCCAGCTGAGCTATTTCAAATCCTAAAAGATGATGCTGTGAAAGTGCTGTACTCAGTATGTCAGCAAAGTTGAAAAACTCAGTAGTGTTGACAGGACTGGAAAAGGTCAGTTTTATTTCCAATCCCAAAGAAAGGCAATACCAATGAATGTTCAAACTACCCCACAATTGCACCCATTTCACATGCTAGCAAAATAATGCTTAAAATTCTCCAAGCCAGGCTTCAACAGTACATGAACTGAGAATTTGCAGATGTTCAAGATGGATTTAGAAAAGGCAGAAACAAGAGAGTAAAGTGCCAACATCCATTGCATCATTAGATAGGCAAGAAAGTTCCAGAAAAAAACATCTGCTTCTGCTTTATTGACTATGCCAAAGCCTTTGACTGCATGGATCACAAAAAAACTGTGGAAAATTCTTCAAGAGATGAGAATATCAGACCACATTACCTGATTCTTGAGAAAAGCAGCAGTTTGTACCAGACATGGAACAATGGACTGGTTCCAAATTGGGAAAGGAGTATGTAAAAGATGTATATTATTACACTGATTATTTAACTTATATGTAGAGTACATCATGCAAAATGCTGGGCTGAATGAAGCACAAGCTGAAATCAAGATTGCCGGGAGAAATATCAATAAGCTCAGATATGCAGATGACACTACCCTTATGGCAGAAAGCAAAGAACTAAAGAGCCTCTTGATGAAAGTAAAAGAAGATAGTGAAAAAGTTGGCTTAAAACTTAACATTCAAAAAACTAAGATCATGGCATCTGGTCCCATCACTTCATGACAGATAGATCAGGAAACAATGGAAACTAGTAGATTTTATTTTCTTAGGCTCCAAAATCACTGCAGATGGTTAACTGCAGCCATGAAATTAAAAGATGCTTGCTCCTTGGAAGAAAAGCTATAACCAAGCTAGACAGCATATTAAAAAGCAGGGATAATACTTTGCCAACAAAGGTCCATCTAGTCAAAGCTATGGTTTTTCCAGTAGTCATGTATGGATGTGAGAGCTGGACCCTAAAGAAAGCTGAGCACCAAAGAATTGATGCTTCTGAACTGTGGTGTTGGAGAAGACTCTTGAGAGTCCCTTGGACTGCAAGGAGATGGAACCAATGCATCCTAAAGGAAATCAGTCCTGAATATTCATTGGAAGAACTGATGCTGAAGCTGAAACTCCAATACTTTGGCCACCTGATGCAAAGAACTGACTCATTGGAAAAGACCCTGATGCTGGGAAAGATTGAAGGAGGGAGGAAAAGGGGACAACAGAGGATGAGATGATTGGATGGCTTCACCAACTCAATGGTTGTGAGTTTGAGCAAGTTCCAGGTATTGGTGATGGACAGGGAAGCCTGGCCAGCTGTAGTCCAGGGGGTCACAAAGAGTCAGATACAACTGAGTGACTGAACTGAACTGAATGCTAATGAAATCTAACATCAATTATCAGGAGATTTTTCTGGAGCTAAGAAAAGGTATTATTATGAAAAATGTCACAATCTTTTCTGACTTTAATTTTAAGCACTATTTTGTGATCATTCCCCTGTTGTGATAAATGGAGAAATGTTTGCATTTATATTTCTTTTGATGTTTCCTAATTTCAAAACTCTATCTTTTTATTTTACTGTCATTACTTATAGCATTTACCTGTTATTATATAAAAATGCATCTTACAATTATTTATCTTTAGTTATCTACATTAAAATATTTAAATATTTCCCATCTGTTATATTATTTTATTTCTAGTTTCAATATTCACTGTCAAGAGTCCTCTGAAATCTTGTAAAATTGAGAGACTCAATCTTTGACTTTATATTTGAAGAATACTTGTGTTAAGCAAAAAACTCTTTGGACATATTTTCCTCAGACGTTTGTAGAAACGTCTCTACTCTTTTATAGTTAAAAGCTATTTTAGAAAACTCTGAGCCATGCTCATGTTTTCCTCAATATTTGGATTCCTTCTAATCTAAGCAGCATCTGGCTTTTTTTGGTAGGTCTGTTTCATAATTTTCACCTTTCTTTCCCGCACTCACCCACACACACTCCATGATGTAACTTTTCATCTTCAGATGCCAGTCTTTCTTTACTTCAAGAAAGTTTTTGTCCGTGATTGGTTTGAATATTTACTTGGCGGGACTTGCCTGGTGGCTCAGTAGTAAAGAACCCAATTGTCAATACAGGAGACACGGGTTGGATCCCTGGGTCAGGAAGACACACCACAGAAGGAAATCACAACCCACTCCAGTAGTTTTGCCTTGAGAATCCCATGGACAGAGGAGCCTGGTAGGCTATAATCCATGGGGTTGAAGAAGGATTGGAAATGACTTAGCAACTAAACAACAACCTCTTCTTGATGACTTTTTTTTTTTTCTTTTTTTAATGCTCTGCAGTTTAGTATCACCATTGGTTCATTCATGATGCTCTCCACAACTGTTTCATAGTCTGGCTCTCTCTGAAGATAAAATTTGATCTCCTTTGTTGTCATATCTCTGATTCTGTCCTCTGTCCTGGTTATGTTGTTGTTTCTAAAGTACTTTCATTCCATCAAGATTTTACTACTCCCTTCCCTTTTAAATTGGTGCCCAATTTTTATCTCCCAATTTCAACCTCCTATAATAATATTTTTAAACTTTTACATCTGAATCGTATCTTTTATATTTTTGTTTTAGAAACAAATATGCTGTTTGTCACTTCACTGAGATGATGGAGAAACATTTCTCTCAGTTCCTTATGCCTGTCTGAGTAAAATCTCCCTCTTGGGAATATTTCGTCTGCCTTGTTTACACTCTTTTTTCTCACTTTTCATTTTCTTTAGTTTGGGTATTTTTCAGAGAAGCAATGAGTAAGTGTTAGGACATTTTTGACCCATATCCAACTTTGATTAGAACAAAGAACAATGTGGGGGTGGTCTCAGGAAGTGAAATGAAGTTTTCTAGCAATTTCTTTTGTTTTCTGCTTTGCTAGCCAGAAAACCTCTAATCAAAGCTATTTCCTTTAGCTTAGATCCCTTGAATTTATTTCAGAATATTAAATTGGAATTATATATTAATATATATATTATATTATTATATATATTATTTATTATATTATAATATTATATTATATTTTTTATATATAAAATATAATATATTATTATCATGTCCAATGTTTACAACTCTAAATAAAACTAACTTAATCACTTTAACCTTAGTCAAAATGCAAATATTATATATCACGCTAATATTTGTCATCATTTTGAGTATGAATCAACCCCAATTGAAAAGACAACTCCCAAATCAGGATAAAGACTGACATGACTTCTAAGATGTTGCAACATCTTCCCTAAAACAAGTGCCACTTTTTTTACAACTCATTTTAATACGTGGTCTCATACTGTGATTTGAGATGTTAATACAAAAAAAAATTATAGAAAGCATAAAATCAGTTTTTCACTCATTATCATATGGTCTTATTCTACCAAATAAATGTTCTTAGAAAAACTTACAATGTTAAAAAAGATGTCATGTTATGAGGAAAAAAAAATATCAAACATAATTTTTCTATTTGTAGTTTCTATTCTAATTTTAAGTTAGAGATAAATGACGAAATCATAAAATGCTAAAACATTGTTTGACTAATCACTCTTTAAGAGCAAATTCGAACAGTTCCTCCAAATTCACACCTTGCTGCTGCTAAGTCACTTCAGTCGTGTCCGACTCTGTGCAACCCCATAGACGGCAGCCCACCAGGCTCCCCCGTCCCTGGGATTCTCCAGGCAAGAACACTGGAGTGGGTTGCCATTTCCTTCTCCAATGCATGAAAGTGAAAAGTAAAAGTGGAGTTGCTCAGTCGTGTCCGACTCCTAGGAACCCCATGGACTGCAGCCTTCCAGGCTCCTCTGTCCATGGAATTCTCCAGGCAAGAGCACTGGAGTGGGGTGCCATTGCCTTCTCCAATTCACACCTTATGATAACCCTAACTGATACAATCCACTAGTGTGTACCTTCAAAAACGTAGTAAAAAATGTAATGTTGTTTAAAAGTTAGAAATTGAAAAATTAATCCAGTAAGTATTTACAAAGAGTTTATACAAGTACAAAAACTGCTTACCATATTCTCTGTAATAACTATTTATAAGGAAGCATTAAACAGTTTAAGAAAAACAGCTTGTGTGAAAACAAATATCAGTTTACACCCTGACACATTAATTACTCTTTGAAGAATAGGATTCTAAATATAATCTTTAATTTTAGGTCAGATCCTCGAGGGATACATGGCTTGCTTTGTCTCATGTTACCTGGTAACAGTGAATTAATGGTTTTCAAATATCTTATTCTGAAGATCTCCAGGAGTTATACAAGGTCAATGAGTCAATAGAGCTTCCTTTTCAATTCTAAACCATTAAGAAGTAATTTAGATGTCTGGTATATTTATTGCCAATTATTTCAAAGCAGGCTGTGTTGACTGTAAGAAATGCATGTGGATGTTTGCCTGGTGTGATTGCTGCCAGACAGTAAGAAAGGCTGAAACCTGGAATCGTTAGCTCATCCATTGGAATGGTTAGGGAAAGTATAGGGACAGATGGACCCAGAAAAGGAAGAAAGAGATGAACAAATTCTGCTCCACAGGTGACTTTTAGTATTATGATAATTTATGAAATACAATGGATAAATATTGCAAGGAGCTGTATTATTCATGTATTAAATGTCAGTACACTGATTTCCCCCAAATTTAGTTATGACTCTAATAACAACATATTTAACCTGGTTAATTTCTCCAATGACCTTGTGTTTCCATCAAAGGCAGGAGACATTGTCAGTCCGTGTAAGCTGTTTACTATAGCAGTACATAATTCAACATAGAATAGCATCACAAGTTTCAGTAACTAACACACTTTATGAACAAATTAATTAAACTATAAGATCCAGGCTCTAATCCTATCATTTCAGGTTGAAGTGGATCTTTACAAAATCAAACAGATTTGAACCTTTCTTGGGTCTGAAGAGCAATTCAAGTGAGTTGCAATAAAAAGAAGTATATTTGAATTAAGGAAAAAACTCATTTCAACCCAGGAAAAGGAATATTAATGTCAAGTTGTATAAATGCTCTCCCATGAAAAGACATAGAGCCCATAAAAAAACAATTGCACATATAACAGAGGATACAGAATTGCACCAAAACAGTCCCTGTTCTGCTCTGATACACACAAAAAAATCCTTTCAGATGTTCTTGCCTGGAGAATCCCAGGGATGGGGGAGCCTGGTGGGCTGCCGTCTAGGGGTTGCACAGAGTCGGCCGCGACTTAAGCGACTTAGCAGCAGCAGCAGCAGCAGAGCAATACATGAATACAAAATTAAAACAAACAACAAAATATAGTTTATTAACACTCTTTAGTTGCTGAAGAAAAAGAATAGGCTTACTAAAAGAATGGGCTTCCCTAGTGGTACTAGTGGTAAAGAATTGCCTGCAGATGCAGGAGACACAAGAGATGTGGGTTTGATCCCTGGATGAGGAAGATCCCCCGGAGGAGGAAATGACAACCCACTCCAGTCTTCTTGCCTGGAGAATCCCATGGGCAGAGGAGCCTGGCAGGCTACAATCCACAGGGTTGGAAACAATCAGATATGACTGAGTGCCAAGGTACACAGGCACAGGAAGAATAGACATCTTAGCATATCAGCTGAAGTGAACATAAACGGCCATCCACTTAGCAGCACCGAGTCTGAGAGCTCTTTCCACAGCAACCCCCTGAGGCCAAGAGAAGAGGACTCTGCTCACAAGGAGGAGGGCATGTGTGTCCAGCTCTGACGGGACCACAACTTTGGGTAGACCTGTGACACACTCCTCTTCTTAGAAATGAAAGAAGGTGAGGAGAAAGACTGAGGTCAGCACTTCAGTTTCATTAGGAATTTAAAATGTGTCACTGACTTCAGGAGCAGAAAGAGAGTGAGTGTCTGAGTGAGCTGGTGAAATGCAAATATTCAACCTATAGCCAAAGAAATGCAACCTGATTGCTTTCAGGGTCACACTTTATGTAGAATCAGGTGTGGGGCCCAGAAACGCATTCGCTGAAAAAAGAATAATTTAAAAGAGTTTATTTATTCATTTAGGCTGAGTGGCATGTGGGATTTTAGTTCCCCGACCAGGGATGGAACTGATGCATCCCTGCAGTGGAAGCACAAATTCTTAACCACTGGCCCCCAGGGAAGTCCCCAAAGAGTGAATAATTTAAACCGTCACACCACTACAAATGGCCTCATAAGGGCCGATCTCTACGTGGTGTTAGAAATATAAATTTAAGAATAACCATAAAATGCTGATTTACTTTCAATAAGTCATATACATAATCAGTCTTTTTTATTTTATGGTTATTTTTAATATAAACATTTTAACCTACAAAAAAAAAAAGAAATGTAAATGTAAAAGAGTGACAAAGGCATTTTTTAAAATACATATAACCTTCTCTCACAAGTATCTTAGTTTCAGTTTGCTGCCCAAATCCATTTTGAATAGATGCAATTTAAAAAAATAAATAAATAAATAAATAGATGCAATTTAAAGGAAAGAACAATTAAAATTGTCCAGAGGATCACAATAACTTTATTTGCTATTTATTTCAGAATTTTAAAATGCAGACATAAAACATAACTATGATCAGAGAAATACAACAGACTCCCTGAGATGGAGGAAGAAGTATCTTCGTTGGAGGGCTCTGGCTATTTGTGCAGAGTGCTTGTTTGATTGACCATTTGGGTAATTGTCTTACATTCCAAACTGACCTAAAAATACCAACCCCTCTCTCAAAGGACAAGGGTATGGCCTTTATGCACAGCCTTGTATATCCCTAAGTTGAATAAATAGATTTAAATTGTATCATCTGACCTGGACCTTATATAATTTCCAAAAGGAAAAAAAAAGATCAGGTATTTATTAGATTCCTTCTATTCTATTCTCAAAGCCTGTAATTAAAAACTGTGACCTTGAGAATCCTCTATAAATATTTATTAAATGAATAAAAAGAGAATAAAAGACTTTGGTCAAATGCCATAACCCAAATCATACAGTGAAATAGTTTTGAATCCCATGAAGAGTTTATAATAAGAATTCATCATCAAATTACATTATTAACTGCCCAGGTGTGCAAAGCATTGTGTCGGGTGCTGAGGAGAGCGCAATGAAATCAGTATGAAATCAGTTCATCGCTGTCCTGAAGAGAAAAAAAAATCATAATTTTAAGTAACATTTGGAGAAATAAAATTCTTGCCATCCACCATGCATATTCCTTTAAAAAAGTAACATGTGTGCTGCTGGGAACATAAAGACTTGCAACTTAAAATATACACCCTTCTAGATGTGCATTCTGGAGAAGGCAATGGCAACCCACTCCAGTACTCTTGCCTGGAAAATCCCATAGATGGAGGAGCCTGGTAAGCTGCAGTCCATGGGGTCTCCAGCAGTCAGACATGACTGAGCGACTTCACTTTCACTTTTCATTCACTTTCACTTTTCACTTTCATGCATTGGAGAAGGAAATGGCAACCCACTCAGTGTTCTTGCCTGGAGAATCCCAGGGACGGGGGAGCCTGGTGAGCTGCCGTCTATGGGGTTGCAGAGTCGGACACGACTGAAGTGACTTAGCATCAACAGCAGCAGATGTGCATTCAGGGAGAGCTTGATTTTACAACAGAAGGCTCGAGTTGAATGTAAAGTCACTTTTAGATTGTCTGTGGCAACGACTGCTTTTATTTCCTTATTTAAAGCTCAGTCAGAATGAGTGGCAAAAGCTCTTATTTAATTTTACTTGCATATGCCTGCTACCACCCAACCAGGGTCACTCATCCCATTGAGAAGTGGGGCCTGTATGTTCTCTCTTAGAATCTGGGTGTTCCGAAATCTACAGTGTAATCTAGCCCATCTGAGGATGGTTCCTAAGCTTGATAAAAATTTTTCTGTCTAACTTTCCTGGGATGTACACGTGCATGCATGCTAAGTCACTTCAGTCATGCCCAACCCTATGGGACCCCATGGACTGTAGCCCGTCAGACTCCGCTGTCCATGAGATTCTCCAAGCAAGAATACTGGAGTGGGTTGCCATTCCCTTCTCCAGGGCATCATCCCAACCCACAGATTGAACCCAGGTCTCCTAAGTCTCCTGTATTGGCAAGTGAATACTTAACCCCTAGGGCCACCTGAGAGGCCCAGGATGCACACACTTGGACCTAAGTCACTAGGCTGTGAAGAAGCGCAAGCATCCAAGAAGATGCTCACGTGGAGAGATCCACAAGGAAAGACACTGCACCCTTCAGTCTCCAGCCATGACTGACCTGGTGGTCCCAGTTCAACAGTGAATCACCAGCTGTCTAGAAAGCCATCTATCCCCAGCGGAGCCACCCCAACCAATGTCTTACAGAGCAGAAGTAAGCCAGCTCTACTGAGCCTTGGACAGAAGATTCATAAACAAAATTAATTAACTTTGTATTTAAGAAAAAGCTACTATAGTCCACCCTATATCCTTACTATCATTGGTTTGCTAGGCAGAAGTAGAGGTCTGGCCCCCCACGTTTGTAGAGATAATGTGTGGATTTCTGTGTGGTGTATGCTTGTATGTGTGTTCATGCTGTGTCTGCTTGCAAACACACACCCATACACACACACACACATACACACACACACATATATAGACATGTATGCATGTGGTTTTTCTTTTATTAAGGGCTATGGGGGTTGTTCATTTTCACACAGAAAGCAAATAACACTCCATAGAGAACATAAAAAAAAGGGGAGACAAAGATTTAGAATGTGGAAAAGCTTTTTCTTTTAATGTCTATTAATGATTTCAAATCCCAAAATATTTCTTTCCCTTTTAAACTCAGAGTTCATTGTTGCCTTTGAAATGTTTTATATTCAAGAATATTATGCAGATAAAAATTTGAGTTTGGTTTAACATTTAAATAACTCCTACAGAGTGGAGGTGAAATAAATATGCTCAAAATCGGACTTATGTGAACTGTATTTTTATCTCTTCCATAAACTAGCTATGCAAGATTGCAAATTAACTAATTTCACTAGATCCCACTTCTTTCACCTATAAATGGGCATGTGCTACGCACTTAGTCGTTCAGTCCAACTCTTTGCGACCCCATGGACTGTAGCCCTCTAGGTGCCTCTGTCCATGGGGATTCTCCAGGCAAGAATACTGGAGTGGGTTGCCATGTCCTTCTCCAAGGCAGCTTTCCAACACAGGGATTGAACCCAGGTCTCCCACATTGCAGGCAGATTCTTTGTCATCCGAGCCACCAGGAAAGCCCATAAATGGGCATAAAGAGAATGAAATAATATATCAGAAACTTAAATTTATCACATGGGGTAGCCCAAATTATATTAAGGATATTATCTATTGTTCTATATTATCGGTATGCTTTCATTAGCTAGTATAGTAATGATATAAATTTGAAACTAAAATTTGAATTCAGAACATATGAACCTCATATGGGTAAGAGAGGAGAAAGCATGTAACACTATAATGTAAAAGCATGACATCCATGAACCCATATTTAATTTAATAATGAAATAGGAAGAACCAGAGGACCACATGCTTGCTACAGATAATGATTTGCCATTTTTCCCCAATTTGGGAACTTCCTCCACAGCATTTGCTAAAATCTCAGATAGGATCCTTGAGATACTTCAAATGATATCAGCACTTAGTTGAGGAAATTTTATTTCCAGAAACCCATCTATGAACATAAAGTGATGAAAGCAAAACTTTAAATAAGCCTAGGCTTAGAAAAAAATGACATAATTTGTCTCTCTAGAAAGAGATTGCTAATGTATGTAGTTAAAAAGCATTTCATGTGCCTTACCAAAAAATGGCTTAGTATTTCTCAGAAAAAAAATCACAGTGTCACTAACGAAATGCAAAACTTTAATATCTAATAAAACCAGTGTTTCTTTTTAAACCTGGGATTTTATCCTCACTTGAAAAGAAATGTTGGGTCCCCACAGAGGATAAAGACTGCTGCTGCTGCTGCTAAGTCGCTTCAGTCGTGTCCAACTCTGTGCGACCCCAAAGACGGCAGCCCACCAGGCTCCCCCATCCCTGGGATTCTCCAGACAAGAACACTGGAATGGGTTGCTATTTCCTTCTCCAAAGCATGAAAGTGAAAGGTGAAAGTGAAGTCGCTCAGTCGTGTCCGACTCCTAGCAACCCCATGGACTGTAGTCTCCTAGGCTCCTCCGTCCATGGGATTTTCCAGGCAAGAGTACTGGAGTGGGGATAAAGACTAGATGAATATAATTAAAACCAAAAAGAAAACCAAATGCGTTAACTTCACATCTACATTAGTTTTTACCCCACAGGGATTCTCACTTTTATTTCATTTTCAGTTGGCTTCTAATTTCACTTGCCTTCTTGTAAGAGCAATTAAATATTTCTATAGATGAAAAAACTCTTAAAATATTCCATCCTTAGTGTCATTTAAAATGCTTGATTCCTTCTTAATAGGCCAGGGCCTGCATAGCTCACCCAGAGTCATAGAGAGGTCAAGTCACTACTCTGCATGAGCGTTTGTCCAGAATGTGACAGCACCAGGGAAGGGTAGGCAAGTATTCCCTAATCATTGCTTTTCCTCAGTGTCTCTAGTGTGGTTGCTACTGATGACACTTAGCATCCTGGATTGGTTTATGTGATTGGGTATAAGGTGGGGGGTGGGCAGGGTCCAGGAGAATGTCAGCAGTACCAGGGGTCAAAGAGAATAAGGGTGGAGGGGAAGACTGCTATTCCCATGCATTAGCTTGGCTACTGATTTTAATGCCACTTTGTGTTAAAAAGAGGATGATTAACAGATACACACTACTACACATAAAAGAGATAAAACAACAAAGACCTACTATATAGCTCAAGGAACTATATTCAGTATCTTGTAATAACATAATGGAAAAGAATCTGAAAAAGAATATATAACAATATATACATATGTATATAACTAAATCATTTTGCTGTACCTCTGAAACATTTTAAATCCATTATAAAAGTGAAAGTGTTAATCTCTTAGTTGTGTCCAACTCTTTGCAATCCTGTGGACTGTAGCCCACCAGGATCCTCTGTCCATGAACTTCTCCAGGCAAGAATACTGGAGTGGGTAGCCATTCCCATCTCCAGGGGATCTTCCCAACCCAGGGATCAAACCTGGGTCTCCTGCATTGCAGGCAAACTCTTTCACCATCTGAGCCACCAGGGAAGCCCCTAAATTAAAAATATTGCAAAAAAAATTAATATAAATAAGTGAACATAATGGCTGTAGCCTCCATCTCCTGGAAGACACTAAATCAGAATACAAAAACCAGGCACAGAGAACTGATTCAATTCATTGTCGTCATATTTTTCTTTCTTCTGGTCTGTCTAATAAATATTCATTGTAAAAGCATGAGAAAATGCATACAAACAAAGATAAAATAAAGGTAAAACAACCCATTATCCTCCCATACAGGGTACTTAGTCTTTGGGGGACATGATTGTTTTCATGTTATATGCAAACAGCTGGCACACAACTGAAACAAATCTCTGGATAGTTACACAAGCTGAGACTCTAAAATATTGAAGAATCGCCCTCAAGTAAAGACCTACCCCTAAGATAGTCAGTTCCTCCAGTTACAATTATGCAAGACCCAAGTGTATTCCTTTTCTAATGGATTGATTTAATGAGGCCACAAATAAATGTAAGTCAAATACATTCAACTTAAAAGAGAGTTTATCACGTGCTAAATTGTTCAATCATATCCAACTCTACCAACTGAGCCACCAGGAAAGCCCAAGAATACTGGAGTGGGCAACCTATGCCTCCGTGATCAATCCAATATACACCCTTGACAGATGATTTTGCATGTTCATTTTCATCTCTCTCCCTCACTGCAATTCAAGCCTTTTGAGTTTATGCATCTTTTTTTACTATTCTTTGCATTCTAAGAATTGGATATAAAACTAGGCATATTGCAATAACTAACAATTATCTGATGAATTTATGAGCAAACTTTTAAATTACAAATCAAATGAGGTAAAATTATTATTGTGTAAACTTATATTAAATAGTCTAAAAATAGAACAAATAAGAGTTAATTTAAGAGATTAATTACATTAATAAAATAATTATTAATATGTAGGTTATAAAGAAGTAAATTAGTCAGACTCCTGAAAAATGATTGCTGAAGTTGTTAGAGAGTAACTTAAAACCCGTAGACTAAACAAACAAACAAAAAAATCTTAAGTAGAGATTTTTTGCTTTCATTTTAAACAAACTGCTAGTTTAACCTATTCATAAGGTAACAGCCCTTATTTTTGGCCCTTACTGTATTTAAAATATTTTGTTATTATTAATGTCTCATTGATGATTCTGTTTATAAATGATTAATTTTAGTGCCTTCTGTCCCATCACTTCATGGCAAATAGATGGGGAAACAATGGAAATAGTGACAGACTTTATTTTCTTGGGCTCCAAAGTCACTACAGATGGTGACTGCAGCTATGAAATTAGGGGATGCTTGCTCCTTGGAAGAAAAGCTATGACCTACCTAAACAGCATACATACTAAGAAGCAGAGAAATTACTTTGCTGAAAAGGGTCCATCTAGTCAAAGATATGGTTTTCCAGTAGTCATGTATGGATGGGAGAGTAGGACCATAAAGAAAGCTGAGGGCCAAAGAATTGATGCTTTTGAACTGTGATGTTGGAGAAACTTTTGAGAGTCGTTGGACTGCAAGCAGATCAAACCAGTCCACCCTAAAGGAAATCAGTCCTGAATATTCATTGGAAGGACTGATGGTGAAGCTGAAGCCCCAATACTTTGGCCACCTGATGTGAAGAACTGGCTCCTTGGAAAAGACCTTGATGCTGGGAAAGACTGAAGGCAGGAGGAGAAGCGGGCAACAGAGGATGAGATGGCTGGATGGCATCATGGACTCTATGGACATGAATTTGAGCAAGCTTCGAGTTGGTGATGGACAGGGAAACCTGGCATGCTGCAGTCCATGGGATCGCAGAGTTGGACCCGACTGAGTGACTGAACTGAACTGAACCCAAATTTATGATATCTGAGAAAGAAAATGAGTACATATATTTATTGATAAACTTTTTCCTAGTAATAGCATTCAAAATATTGACTTAGCTAATACTTTTCTTGCTGTGGTACAATGGTGTATAGCCAAGACAAAGAAGAAAAGCAAGATTTTGCAGAAAGTCTGCTCTCAGGTAGCAAATATTCATAATGAGTGCTTTCCTTTCTCACAAGTTCAATTTGAAGTTTTCCTGCTCTTTAGATTTATGCAGAGCATTTAATGATGTTCCAACTGAATCTAGATGACCAGGTGTATCCATTTAGAACACTTGGAGATGAGTAGAACCAATACTTACAAGAAAAGTGGTTAGACTAGTGTGTGTGTGTGTGTGTGTGTGTGTGTGCGCACGCACATGCTCAGTTGTGTCTGACTCTTTGGGAATCCATGGACTGTAGCCCACCAGGCTTCTCTGTCCATGGGATTTCCCAGGCAAGAATACTGGAGTGGGTTGCTATCGCGTTCTCTAGGGGATCTTCCTGACCCAGGGATCATACCCATGTTTCTTGCACCTTCTGCATTGGCAGGGAGATTCTTTACCAACAGCACCACATGGGAAGCCCCACTTTGCTCCCCCTAAATCTTTCACAAAGGTCAAGGTGAATATAAGCAAATGTTCCAACACCTTTTCTTTCTCCGGTGGAGAAGCAGATCAAAGGCCAAAGCCAATGCCAGCACACACGCACACAGGGGTTTCCTGTTTACATACATCCTCTCTTCTGATTTTCTTGGGGCAACTCATTAGAATGTGAGCACACCAGGGCAAGGCATTCAGATCTGCTCTGATTAAATGAACTTCAGGAGCAGGGCAAAGAAGGTTCATTAGCATAGTGGAGAAGAGCAATTAGATTCAATTAACCACTTAAGGACTGCTTGCCCTTTGAAATTTCTTAATGCCTTTATACCTAGTTATCTCATTAGTGAAGTTATTATTGCTCACATATTTTAATGAGAGTAAACAACATTTGTAAAGTTCTTTATGGACGCAAAAAGCATGTAATTTATTGAGGATACAGTATGTGCTTAATTGTTTATTTTTCCATTATTATCTCTAATTATTAGATTTTGCCCATTCATTATGGGGCATAAGCAATGTAGGTTAAATTAAATTAGGGATAGAATATGATTGACCATTTCAGGAGCTATAGGAACCATAACTGGGGAGACTTGCATGTGGTATTTGGGAAGATAATCTTTGGGAAGTTTTGGGGAATTTAAGGTGATTTTATCAGGTCTTCCCTGGTGGCTCAGGGGCAAAGAATCCCAATGCAGTGCAGGAGACATGGGAGATTCAGATTCAAACCCTGCATCAGGAAGATCCCCTGGAGGAGGGCATGACAATCCATTCCAGTATTCTTGCCTGGAGAATTCCATGGACAGAGGAGCCTGGCAGGCTATAGTCCATGGCGTCACAAAGAGTCAGACACAAATGAAGTGACTGAACATGCATACAAGCGAAGTGAATCTATTACCTTTGAGAAGAGATTTTTCCTGAGGTCACAGAAGGAGGAAAAATGTTTTCTATTAGGATCAAAAATAGATTGTACTAAGGTTGTTGTTCAGTAGCTAAGTCATGTCCAACTCTTTGCAGCCCCATGGCCTGCAGCATGCCAGTCTCCTCTGTCCTCTGCTGTCTCTTGGAATTTGCTCAAATTCGTCTCCTTTGAGTCAGTGATGCTATCTAACCATCTCATTCTCTGCTGCACCCTTCTCCTGTTGCCTTCAATCTTTCCTAGCATCAGGGTCTTTCCAATGAGTCTGTTCTTGGCATTAGGTACCCAAATTATTGAACCTTTAGCTTCAGTATCAGGCCTTCCAATGAATATTTAGGATTGATTTCCATTAGAATTGACTGATTTGATCTCCTCGCAGTCCAGGGACTCTGAAGGGTCTTCATCAGCACTACAATTTGAAAGCATCGATAGATGCATTTTCTGAAAACATAAGTGCAAAGGGGATTGTCATTAAAAATAACAAGAGTCACTTTCCAGTTAATGAAATGTATTATTTTTAACTAAACAGAGAAACATACATACAAATACTTTGAAACTATGGCCCATTATCCCAAAGTAAGGCATAAGTTACAGGTAATTACTTCAGTGGAGAGGCATAGACACAAGCCAGAAGTACTCTAAAAATTTGACACAAGAGCAGAGTAAACAGTGAACTATGGAGGAGACACTGGCAAGGAAGTCCAAGACGAAAAATGCAAGGCCTCAAGGCCCTTGTAACAACTTGCAGAAATGTTGGGCAGGCTGAGGAGGGAAGTCTGAACTCACTGGAAAGATGTGACTAGACGACACAGTGAAATCCCAGTGGATTTGCAGTAGAAATGGCTTTGAAATAGAAGAATCTTATCAAGGAAAAGAAGATGCTGCTCCTTGTGGGGTCACCAGAAATAAGAGCCTAGGGCAGCTAAGAGCTAGACCTGAATGTGGGAATCCTGCTGAAGCAGGAGGAGTGGGAGGATGGAAGCTGGAGAGTGCCGCCAGGAAGTGGAGAATGCATTGCTAATTTGGAAAAGTTGAATCGTAGGTCACCCTCTAGTTGGATGAAGCTACACTCTGGGTGAGAACAGAATTGCATCCTTCCCTCAACCACAAATGAATTCATTCACAAAACCAATATTTATTGAGCATCTAGCCAGGTCCTGAGGTGCTGAGACAGAACAGAACCAAGCAAAAACCTGTGCTTACATTCCAGTGTGGGGAGACAAGGATGACTAAATGGGCAAACCCATTCCTACCATACAAGGTGGTGACAAGTGCTCTCATGAAACATAAAGTGAAATATGTAAGGGGCCGGTTGATATTTTAGAAAGAGTTATCAGGGAAGGTCATCCTGCTAAAGTGAATTTGGACAGACTTTGAAATGAATTAACTTCTGAGGACAGACTGGACCCCGGTAAGTCTGCTGATGACTCATAAACTGAGGATATGAAGGCAACCATGTCTTGCATGAGCAGTGATAACCAGGACAGGGGTTAAATTAAGCCAAAACAAAAATTGTAGAAAATATCAACCTGGATGTGCTCTAGTTTTTGTTTCGCCATTTATTTGATTCCCATTTAATCTATGGGCTTAAATACATGATTTTCCATCTGGATACACTATTTATTATTCAGATTTTAAATCTACATTCTATTGGTGAGTTTGAATGTGTCTCTTTTTCAAGACAAAATTCTGCTATTTTAGTTAAATAGCAGAAGAGTTAAATAGTCACTCCTTTTGTAAATGTATTTTTAAATTAACTTCACCTGAAAATAAATATAAATAATTTGCTCATAGGGCATTCTTATCTAGAATTTTCTGATTGCATGAACAGTTAGAGCTGAAATTTCCAAGGAGTTTTCATAATTTCCTACTTATCAGTATGCATAGGACATTCTCTGTGAGATTCAAGTTTTGCCATATCTGTATGTGAGATGCTTGTGCTTGCTGTATTTTTCTATCAGTTGCAAATCAGAAAAAAAATACATTTTATTGAGTGTTATGATAAGCTAAAAGATTCAAATGAAACATTAAGTAAAAATTTTATCCAGAGCAAGCTATCGTTCCTCTAAATCATAAGGAGGCTATTTCAATAGTACAGACATGCAAATTCAATGACAACACTAAAAACCATTTCAGAAAGAAACATGATGCTATTCAAAGATTAGAATGCTCTGCCGGAATGTGATTTTAATTTATGGTTATCTGATAACCTTTTTCCTCTATAATACATACAGAGCCCAACTCAGAGGGAAAATTTCTATCTTATAGAGATTAGAATGACTAAATTATTTTCATCATCTAAATTCAGTGTATGATTTGAATTATATTATTTGACTCAGTGTGAATATAAAATAGATTATATTTTACCTTTATTTAACAGGAAAAAATTTCTAGAAAGCTTCAGGATACACACAATCTCATGATGATGGGAAATAAAAATATACTTTGTAAAATTGAGATTTGACAGTAAAATAAAGAAAACAACTCTTTGAACATGTCATGAATATCAATCTCAGGGAGTTTATCAGACTTTGTTCACGATTTGCTCCTTTTTCTTTCTTGGTGTGTTCTCCTTGGTGAATGTGTTGTGGTTACAAGAAAGACAAATGGAAGACAAGAACGACCAAGGGAGTTAACTTAAACTTTGATATTTTTAGGACTTTAATAGCAGTTTTAACTATACACTTTTCTGACAAAAAATAAATAAATAAATTATACCTATTAAAAGAGAGTTTGAAGGTAAATAATTGTTCAGTTTTATGGTAAAATTTAGATACATATGTGCTAAGCAAAAATATTCTCTGATACTTCTTTCACAATCTCTGCATAAAATCTTGGTGTCTACTTCTAGGGGGGGAGAAAAAAACTTACTGTGAGTTATCACTGTGAATGTGTTAATCTTTTTGAATGTTAAAAAAGGAATGTGGGAGAAATTTTTATGGAATACTGTACCTTCCAAAATTAGAATATGCTTTCTTTTCATATGTACATTTAGAAAAGTCTCAAATTAGACAATTTAGAAATTTAGACAATTTAGAAAAGTCTCAAATATTTGGAAATTCAAAAACCTACCTCTAAATAATATATTGTTCTGAGGACACATAACAAGGAGGATTAGAAAAGTTGCAAATTGAATAAAAATTCAAATACAACATATAGGAAGTTGTTGAATTCAACTAAAATTATTATTATTATTAGGAAATTGATCACTTTAAATACTTAGAATTGAAAGTCTAGAAGAAGTGACCTAAATTCTCATCTTAAGAAGGCAGAAAAGGAAAGCAAAACAAAACAAAATTGAACATAATAATAAAGTCAGGAATCAACAAAACAGAAAACAAAAAATAGAGAAATTTTAAAAAACAAAGCAGATCCTTTGAAAAAACCATCAAAATCTATAAAATTTCTAGCTGGACTAATCAAGAGAGAAAGAGAATTAATTGCAAATATTAGGAATAAAAAAGAGGGTTATCGCTATAGACATGGAAAGGATAACAATGAATAACTTTATCATAACAAATTGAACTAGTTGGATGAAATGGACAAGCATGCTTAAAAATACAGTGAACTACAGTGGACAGAAGATGGAACAGAAAATATAAATAGTTTTATATTTTTTAACTGAATTTTATTTTTTTAAAACCTTCTTACAAATGAAACTCCAGACACATGTAATTTCAGTTGTGAGTTCTATCAGCCATTCAAGGAAATGTAGAATAAAATAAAAATGCACAGCATGAGAACTTTGTCAGTTTTATTTGGGGCTTCCTGAGGACTTCAGTGCCACAGACAGTCTCTCAGGTAGCTCTGAGGAACTGTTCCAAAGAGGTTGGAGTGGGGTCAGTATATGTGAAATTTCAGTGACGGGGATAAAGCAATCAAGCACAATTCTCTGTAGAGGGTCGCTCCTCGTCATGAGAAACAGATGTCTCCATTAATGATTTTAGTGCTTTTCTAAGTATGAAAAGATATAAGAAATCAGATTCATAAAATTTTCTGCTGAAAATATATCTAATTATCCGAAGGCTTATTTGCCACTTTTCCCAGAGAATGGAGTGTCTCATTCCTGATCGCCACTTGAACTCCTTTCAGGATGTGTTCAAGGTCAAAAACGACAGTAATTGATGACACATCCCTTGTAGAGCCAAGTGGAGAGCAACATTCCTTAGTTGGCAGTAGGAATAAGACCAATTTACACAAAATCATTAGAAAGAGGAGGGAAACTCCTCAATAAATTTTGTGAAGCAAAATATAAATCTAATAATTCCAAAAATAAACAAAAAATGAACTATAGGCCAATTACAAACCAACATCTAATTATGAAATAAATGGAAAAATAGCACAATATCAGTATATCAAAAGGAGTGACATTTTAAAAGTATAGTACATACTGACCTCATAAGCTATTCCAAAAAAATCAACGTTGTGTTTTTCGCTTTCAAAAAATCAATCTCTACCACAAAGCTTACCATGTCTTGTATGCAATCCTGAATAACCCAGGAGCACCCTGCCTCCTCAGTTTTGTATCATCCTCGTCTCTAAAGACTTTCTACTTTAAAATTCAGTGCCTATTTTTAAAGTACTTCCTGCAATTTGTCATTGTCTGAAGCTATTTTGGATTTGAAATTTTTAAGAGCACCAGCCAATTAATCAATTCAATTTTTCCAAATCTACCAACCCGAATCTTATTTCAGCCTCTATCTAATTTAGATTCCAAAGCTGACATTTTAATCATTCTGTTGAACATAATCTAAATTTCACTCATATGTCTTCATTCATGTTTTCTGACTATATTCCTATTATAGAAAAGCCAGAAATCTAGTATGGGCTTACACCTAACCAGTCTTTCTATGATAATGAAAAGAAAAAAAAACAAAAAAAAAACCAGACAATCACAGAATGAGTAATAATACCTAAATGAATACCTAAATATGTGATCACTATCCTGAGTGAGACCCTCACCACCAATACCCACATTCATAGGCAAGTACACAAAACCTTTGGTATTCTACTCCTAAAAAAGTCATATGTCACCAGACTGTCTCACCTTCCCATCACTAAATATAAAAAACCTTAAATACGTTGCTGCTGCTGCTGCTAAGTCGCTTCAGTCGTGTCCGACTCTGTGCGACCCCATAGACAGCAGCCCACCAGGCTCCCCAGTCCCTGGGATTCTCCAGGCAAGAACACTGGAGTGGGTTGCCATTTCCTTCTCCAATGCATGTAAGTGAAAAGTAAAAGTGAAGTCGCTCAGTCATGTCCGACTCTTTGCGACCCCATGGACTGCAGCCTACCAGGCTCCTCCGTCCATGGGATTTTCCAGGCAGGAGTATTGGAGTGGGATGCCATTGCCTTCCCCGAAATATGTTAGCCCTCCACTATTTCTTCCTCACTCCATTCCTCATTCCCTATGATAATGGAATAGGATTATGTGCATATGTTAAAATGACAACAACTGTGCCCTATGTTTCCTGAGTGATTGTGCCCATACCCTGAGTGATTGTGCTCAGTGGCTCAGTCGTGTCTGACTCCTTGCTATACTTTGGACTGTAGCCTTCCATGAGACTTCCCAGGCAAGAATACCTGAGTGGGTTGCCATTTCCTTCTCCAGGGCATGTTCCTGACCCAGGGATCGAACCTGTGTCTCCTGTAGAGCAGGCAGATTCTTTACCTGCTGAGCCATCAGGGAATCAAGATTGCTGAGAGAAATATCAACAACCTCAGATATACAGAGGACACCGCTGTAATTGCAGAAAACGAAGAAGGACTAGGAAGCCTCATAATGAGGATGAAAGAGTAGAGTAAAATTAGAGGTGGCTTAAAACTCAACATTGAAGAAATTAAGATCGTAACATCTGGTCCCATAACTGCATGGCAAATAGGAGGGGGAAAAGTGGAAACAGTGACAAATTTTATTTTCTTGAGCTCCAAAATCACTGCAAATGGTAACTAGAGTCATGAAATTAAAAGATGTTTGCTCCTTAGAAGGAAAACTACAACAAACCCAAACAATATGTTAAAAAGCAGAGATATCACTTTGCTGACAAAGGTCCATAGTCAAGACTGTGGTTTTCCCAGTAGTCCTGTACGGATGTGAGAGTTGGACCATGAAGAAGGTCGATCTTTGAAGAATTGATGCTTTTGAATTGTAGTGCTGGAGAAGACTCATGAGAGTCCCTTGGACACCAAGGAGATCAAACCAGTCAATCCTAAATGAAATCAACCCTGAATATTCATTGGAAGGACTGATGCTAAAGCTGAAACTCCAATACTTTGGCCGCCTGATGCAAAGAACTGACTCCTTTGAAAAGTCCTTAGTGCTGGGAAAGATTGAGGGCAAGAGGAGAAGGGGGCAACAGAGGATGAGATGGTTGGATGACATCACCAACTCAATGGGCATGAGTTTGAGCACACTCAGGGAGATAGTGATGGACCAGGAAGCCTGGTGTGCCGCAGTCTGTGCGGTCACAAAGTGTCAGACACGACTGAGCAACAAGAGCAAATTTAAATCTGCCCTAGTGTCTCATGTCTCATGTTAAAAAAACAAAACAAAAAGACACCCACAAAGAAAACAACTTTAAGAATTGTGCACACTCCTCTAGGTACTTCTATTTTCAACATTTTTCATTATTGTGTACTGCTGTTGTTCAGTAGCTAAGTCTTGTCTGACTTTGGCGACCCCGTGGACTTCAGTATGCCAGGCTTTCCTGTCTTTAACCATCTGCTGGAGTTTGTTCAAACTCATGTTCATTGAGTCGGAGAGGTGATCCACTTTGTTACCATCCATTTATTTATCAAATGTATTAATTATGTCTCCTCTCCCTTGTCATTTTGCTAAACTAGTTCTAACTAAACATAAAGATGGGCCTCATAACAATGAAACCAGTGGACACTGTTCAAGCCTCTTCATCATCCACTTTCTTTGGCCACTTTCTTTGTGTTCAAGTTGGCCACCTTCTCTGTTTCTTCTTTTAATGTTGGTACAACAAGTTACCTTGTTTTCCTATTGATTCTGTAACCTTTTATTTTTTTTTTTTTCATTTGACGGTAAAACTTGGCATTCATCAAGAATTTGTTATGGGCTATTTGATCTCTGTACATTTTCTTCCTGGGAATTAAATAAAGCATGTAATGTTAGCATCTTAATCTAGTCTACTAACATTGCTGTTTCATGATCTCTAGAATAGCTTGCTTAATAGTATATTTGGGAGACTACTGAGTTAATTTTCCATGCAAATTACTAGACGAAAATATCCCATAAATTTTGTCTCATGTATTTTCTATCTCCCTAAATGACACCAACATTTATATAAACAACTCATTTCAGAAGGCTTTCCAATAACAGATGTTATTGTTGCAGTCAGGGTTTGTCTTACATTCAGTTCAGTTCAGTTGCTCAGTTGTGTCCAACTCTTTGCAACCCCATGGATTGCAGCACGCCAGACTTCCCTGTCCATCACCAACTCTTGGAGGTTGCTCAAACTCGTGTCCATTGAGTCAGTGATGCCATCCAACCATCTCATCCTCTGTCATCCCCTTCTCCTCCTTTAGCATTCCTCAGTTCATCCCTGGTATTCTTAACTGAGACAGATTGCTTTTTAATTCTCATAACCCTTAACTTGTTAGTACTTATTTGAAAAAAAAAGTCTGTCTACCAAAGTATACATGGAGAAGGAAATGGCAACCCACTCCAGTGTTCCTGCCTGGAGAATCCCATAGACAGAGGAGCCTGGCGGCCTACAGTCAATGGGGTCGCAAGACTTGAACACGACTTAGCAATGAAACCACCACCATCACCAAAGTACACAGTGAATTCTTTGAGGCAGGAACTGTCTTTCTTCCCAATACTGGATTTCTAACATCCATTAGAGTGTCTGGTACTAATAGATGCTGTTTATACCCTCTTTTGCTAAATAAAAGCTTCCTAGAATTTCTTTCACATAATAATAATTTATACAGTGTGCAGAGCTGACTGGACCAGAAAGTGAAAGTTGCTCAGTCATGTCTGACTTTTTGTGACCCCATGGACTTAGTCCATGGAATTCTTCAGGCCAGAATACTGGAGTGGGTAGCCTTTCCCTCCTCCAGGAGATCTTCCATCCGAGGAGTCAAACCAGGGTCTCCTGCATTGCAGGTGAATTCTTTACCAGCTGAGCTACCAGGGAAGCCAGAAATAACTTCTAAAGGGAAACTGAAGTACAGTGGCATTTTCCCTTGAAAGAAAACCTTGCTAAATGTGATAGGACACACTGATAATAGTAATAGAGGTTGAAGAACAGCTTATCTTTTGTTGAAAAGGAAGTTACTGCATACTGTGAAAACTTGACATGCAAATGAATGTACCAAATTCATTGAAAGTTCAACCTTAATCTCTTTTGAATGTTAACCCAGATGGCTGAGGAATATTTTTTTAATCTTCTCTTTTTTTTATCTGCGCTATTAAAAGAAGCTCTAAAATTGCTAACAACTCATATTCCTTTAGTTCATTTTCCCTTTATATAATTAATAAATATTCAAGTAATTTATATCATACTTGTGTTTTAAGCAAAAATTAGAGAAATCAATGGTGTGAGAAAATTTCTATGGGGCCACCATGTATTCTTAAGATTTGAATTAAGAAATAATATTGTTTACAGACCCCTAAAGAGAAATATATTTACATGTTGTAAACTTTGTGTCAAAACAATAATTTTAAAATAAGACAATTGAGGCACATATTATATATTTTCATTGTTCTATTAAAAATTAATTGTTTTAAAAAAAATTAAATGAGTGTAATTACCTTACTAGTTCATTATAACACATTAAAAATAAGTGAAATTATTTATGTGTTCACATATGTATTTCAGTTTTAAATTAAAATTTAAACAGACCACAAAATAGTAATTCGTTATGATATGTATATGTTTCTTTGTGAATTTTTCATACCCTTTTAATGCAATAGTAGTGTAAGTTGCTCAGTCATGTCCAGCTATTAGTAATCCTATGGACTGTAGCCAGCCAGGCTCCTCCTGTCCATAGGATTCTCCAGGCAAGAATGATGGAGTGTTTTGTCAAGTCCTTCTCCAGGGGATCTTCCTGATCCAGGAATCAAACATGGGTTCCTTGCATTGCAGGCAGATTCTTTACCATCTGAACCACCAGGGAATTTCTCCCCAAAGAAATATGACTTTATGACTCATTTTGTTCCTCAAATGAGTTTTCACAAATATGCCCCCATCTTTTTTTTTTTCTATCCTTTTTTTCCCTCAGCCCAAAACCTTCAGCTGTAGTAACCTAATATTCTAAGTTTCCCCTTTATGTTTCCCTCATAGCTCAGAAGGTTAAGAATCACCCGCAATGCAAGAGACCCCAGTTCGATTCCTGGGTTGGGAAGAACTGCTGGAGAAGGGATAGGCTACCCACTCTAGTATTCTTGGGCTTCCCTGGTGGTTCAGCTGGTAAAGAATCTGCCTGCAATGCAGGAGACCTGGGTTCGATCCCTGGGTTGGGAAGATCCCCTGGAGAAGAGAAAAGCTACCCACTCCAGTATTCTGGCCTGGAGAATTCCAGGGACTGTATAGTTCATGGGGTTGAAAAGAGTTAGACATGACTGAGTGATTTTTACTTTCATTTATGTTTCTGCACAACTGCTGCAAATTTAACTCAAACTTAACAGCAAAACCCCAAATTCAAGGCAACCAAAATTGATCTCACCCTTAAACCATCTCTATATTACTGTCATAATAATATCCCTGAATCACAATGCTGATGGTTCTATTACTCTGTGCAGAAATTTTATAATGCTCATAATTTATTATTAAATAAAGTTTCTTACTTTCAAGGAACTCCACATGCATTCCTAAAACTCTATTTGTCCTTGTACTACTCTTTCACTATATTCCTTCAAGAACTCTACCTTCTAACAGAAAGCATATGTGCCTTCTTTCTGGAAACATCTAACAGTTTTCCACAGATCCATGGTTTGACTCACCTGTGCCATATGTTTGAAATGCCTTCTTATGTTTCTGGTGAATTTGAGGTTCTTGCTTCATAGAAGACAGAATTCAGAGATAAAGTATTAGGTAAGAAATGTTATTTAGAAACACCCTGGCCATGTCAGAAGTCAAGAGTACTTGGGAGAAACCCAGTCCACAGACAGAGTGTAGGCTGTATCAGAAGACAAGGGCTTTGAAATATGGGGTGGTTAGTTTTTATGGGCTGGGTACTTTCATAAGCTATTGAGTTGGAGGATTATTCCAATTCTTTTGGAAAAGGGGCAGAGATTTCTAGGAACTGGGACAGCACCCACTTTTTGACTTTTTTAGTCAGCCTCAGAACGGCCATGGGGTTTGTGAGTGTGTCATTTCTCATGCTAATATATTATAATAAACATATAATGAGGCTCAGGGTCTACTAGAAGTTGGATCTTCCACCATCTTAGTCCCAGGCGGCACTAACCAGTCTTTACCGTGTTCTATGGTTATGCATTCCTTTAAGGGTTGTACCTTGCCCTCTTCCCTCCTGTTTCACTTAGATGCACCTAAACTTTTATCTACATTTCAGCATCAGATTAAATGCACTCTCCTTTATCCTAAACATCCCCCAAAGGACAAAACTTTCTGTAAGAGTACGCAAATCTTCCTGTGGGCTTCATTTATGTTTCTGACCACATAGTGCCTCGTTAGCTGGAGTTTTCCTTCTTTGATCTCCTTTGCTAGATTATAAAGTATTGAGACCAGGGACCTTATCTTATTCATCTATGAATTCCTCTCAGAACCTAAAGCTCTGGTAAGTAGCAGAATATCTTGCAAGCACTCAAATATTTATTTTTTGAATAAATGAATAATGCAGTAAGAACATAAAAAGTGAAGAAAACAACATCAAAATTCTCAAATATGTTTTAACCATCAGAGAATTTTACTATTCCTGTAATTATAGATTCTGGCTGCATGAATACATACACATAATTAAAAACCCAAAAGATACGAAATAAAATGGATAATAAAATACTTTCTCGACCCTCTATTCCAGTCTTTGTGCTATGCTGTCCTAAGGTGCTTCAGTCCTGTACAACTGTCTGCAACCCTGTGGACTGTAGCCGCCAGGTTCCTCTGTCCATGGAATTCTTCCCACAAGAATACTGGAGTATTGCCATGCCTCCCTCCAGGGGATCTTCTTGATCCAGGGATCAAACCTGAGTCTCTTACATCTTCTGCATTGCCAGGCCAGTTCTTTACCACTAATGCCACCTGAGAAGCCCCTTCTAGTCTTTATGTCAATCTAAAAAAGCAACCAATTTTTGCAGTTCAATGTATTCCCTAGAGATAATCTATACATATACAAATTTAGTTCTGTACATTCTTTTGCCAATTTACAAATGCTAGCATACTTATATACAATATTCTGAAGCCTGATTTCCATTGAAGAATCATCTTGCCTTTTGTTTTTAATATATATATTCTCTCTCCCTTGGCTAAAATGTTCTTTAGTGATTATACCATAATCTGCCAGTTTTTTATTAGACATTTATTGACAAGCTTGTAGATTTTTTTCCCATTCCTTTGTTATTACTAAAACTTGCTATAATGGATTATTTTTGTATATGTACCTTTGGATATATATATATGAAGTGAAGTGGCTCAGTCGTGTCCGACTATGTGCAACCCCATGGACTGTAGCCAACCAGGCTCCTCAGTCCACAGAATTTTCCAGGCAAGAGTACTGGAGTGGGTTGCCATTTCCTTCTCCAGGGGATTTTCCCAACCCAGGGATCGAACCCAGGTCTCCCGCACTGCAGGCAGACGCTTTACCATCTGAGCCACCAGGGAAGTTTATATATGTTAAAACTGAGATATAAATTATTTAAGTAATGGATCAAATGATTTATTAATAGTGCATGGTAGTAGTGTTAGTTGCTCAGTCATGTCTGACTCTTTGCAATCCCATGGACTGGAGGGTCTGTGTGATGCAGTGTGTCCTTCGCGTTCTCCAGGTATCTGCAGAGCTACTCCATGCACCTGCCCTCCAGGTAGTTCCTGAGGAACTCCGCCACACAACCTCGCTCAAACTTGCACTTCATGATCTGAGCCGCCATGTCTGCCATTGTCCAGGAGCACAGGTCCTCCTTCAGTGCGAGGTAATTGCCATCGTAGACCACTAACCGAACCCGTGGAGGAGAAGCCCTTCCGGCCCCATGTGCATAGATGCTCTATCATTTATCTACCACTGCCTACCAGCATACCAAGTGCAAATTTAGACACTTAACACAAACTACATTTACTTTCTCACAGATCCTATGGTACTAAAGTTTAGGTATGGCTCAGTTGAGGCTGCATATTGACAATATGAGTCAAGGCTGCATATTGTCACCTTGCTTATTTAACTTACATGCAGACTACATCGTGTGAAATGCCGGGCTGGATGAAGCACAAGCTGGAATCAAGATTGCCAGGAGAAATATCAATAACCTTAGATATGCACATGACATCACCCTTATGGCAGAAAGCGAAGAACTAAAGAGCTTCTTGATGAAAGTGAAAGAGAGGAGTAAAAAGTTGGCTTAAAACTCCACATTTAGAAAACTAAGATCGTGGCATCTGGTCCCATCACTTCATGGCAAATAGATGGGTAAACAATGGAAACAGTGAGAGACTTTATTTCTTGGGCTCCAAAGTCACTTCAGATGGTGACAGCAGCCATGAAGTTAAAAGACACTTGCTCCATGGAAGAAAAGCTATGACCAACCTAGACAGCATATTGAAAAGCAGAGACATTACTTTGCCAACAAATGTTCATCTAGTCAAGGCTATGGTTTTTCCAGTAGTCATGTATGGATGTGAGAGTTGCACTATAAAGAAAGCTGAGCAATGAAGAAGTGGTCCTTTTGAACTGTGGTGTTGAAGAAGACTCTTGAGAGTCCCTTGGACTGCAAGGAGATCCAACCAGTCCATCCTAAAGGAGATCAGTCCTGAATATTCATTGGAAGGACTGATGCTGAAGCTGAAACTCCAGTACTTTGACCACCTGATGCAAAGAACTGACTCACTGGAAAAGACCCTGATGCTGGGAAAGATTGAAAGCAGGAGGAGAAGGGGACGACAGGATGAGATGGTTGGATGGCATCACTGACTCAATGGATATGAGTTTGAATAAACTCCGAAAGTTGGTAATGGACAGGGAGGCCTGGTGTGCTGCAGTCCATCGGGTTGCAAGAGTCGAACGTGACTGAGTGACTGAACTGAACTAGTTGAGTACATATAAGACTACAATATATATGTCAGCTGGAGATAGGATCTCATCTGAATTCTCAGCTGGGGAAGAATCCTCTTCAGAGATACTAAGGTTGTTGGAAGAATTCAATATCTGGCACCTTACAATAGAGGACCTTCCTTTCTTGCCAACTGTTCTCAGCTTCTAGAAGTCAAACCCAGTTCTTTACATTGTGGGTTCCCCAACATGGCCACTTGTGTCATCAAAACAAGCAAGCCAGAGTCTTCTCAGGAAAATGGGCATTTTGTCTTATATCATGTACTCCTATAATACAGCCATGCATATCTTGCATCCTCTGTTGTATTCGTTTGCTTAGAAGGAAGCCACATTCCAGGGTATTACCCTTGGGCCTGATAATCCCTAGGCAAGGATCCTGAGGGGCACTTCAGAGTCCTTCTGCCACCACTGATAGAACAATTTAGAATTCTATCAAATATGTGGGAGTGCTTTTTACTCCATGCCCTCACCAAGAGACCAATCAGATAATGGGGGCTTCCCTGGCTCAGTGGTAAAGAATCTACCTCCCAATTCAGGATACATGAGTTCGATCCCTGGAAGGTCTGGAAGGGGGTCTGGAAGATTCGCCTGGAGGAGGAAATTGCAACCCACTCCAGTATTCTTGTATGGGAAATCCCATGGACAGAGGAACCTGGCAGACTACAGTCCATGGGGTCACAAAGTAGTCACACACAACTTAGCCACTAAAAAAAAAAAAAAAAAAAGCAACAATTATCTGATTGATAAAAATAAATGCTCTCTCATTGTAGTTTTAATTGGCATTTTTCTTTAACCATGTGAGTCAAAGCATCTTTTTACATATTTAATTGAAATAAATATCTCCCTGTTTATGGATTATCTATTGATGGATGCCTGTTTCTCTCTATGTTAATTTAATTCTTTTGTATTCTCTTTGTGTTAATGTGTAGAAATCATCTACCTGAGTTAAAAGAGCCATGTGTCTCTATTGTTGAAAATATGTATTTTTATTTGGTCATTTGTTTTTATATTTTCTTTCCAATGCAGAGATTTTTATTTTCTTTATTTAAATATACTGGAGAAAATCACTTACTTTCAGTTCTGTTCACTTAGACAAGACTAAATCCCAGATGGCTGAAAGATTTAAATATAAAAGAAATCACTAAGGAACAACAACAACAACAAAAAACACCATGGGGAGGGCAGGTGGGAGGTTAATTTATAATCGACCAGGAATAGAGCTTCTAAACCAAGACCATTTTCAAGAATTCTATGCTAAATAAGGTAAGAAAGTTAGATCAATTTACATATCTGAGATAAACTGATGGCTAGTTGGCCTTCAGGCAGATTAATTATTCAGTTCAGTCACTCAGTCGTGTTTGACTATTTGCAACCCCATGAACCACAGCCCACCAGGCTTCCCTGTCCATCACCAACTCCCAGAGTTTACTCAAACTCATGTCCATTTCGTTGGTGATGCCATCCAACCATCTCAGCCTCTGTTGTCCCCTTCTCTTTCTGCTTTCAATCTTTTGCGGCATCAGAATCTTTTCAAATGAGTCAGTTCTTCACATCAGGTGGCCAAAGTATTGGAGTTTCAGCTTCAACATCAGTCCTTCCAATGAACACCCAGGACTGATCTCCTTTAGGATGGACTGATTGGATCTCTTTGCAGTCCCAGGGACCCTCAAGAGTCTTCTCCAACACCACAGTTCAAAAGCATCAATTCCTCAGCACTCAGCTTTCTTTATAGTCCAACTCTCACATCCATAAATGACCACTGGAAAAACCATAGCCTTGACTAGATGGAGTAATTATTAAGATCCCCAAAAATAGAACCCAGGTCCACTGCTCCAGAAAGGACAGTCCTAACCTAGCTAAGTCCTCTCACGGCAACTGGGAAGTCATTTCCAGCCTGTCCTTATAATTCAGAGGTAAAATTACAAACTGAACTTCTGAGCACAGACGAAAATGAACCCTACAAAAGCATCACTCAAAAGCACAACGTCAATAATGGTGTCCTTATCTATCTTCTCTAAAATTTCAACACTCATTCCACTTTCAAAGTCATTTTCTTTCATTACTTTTTTTTCCCCTCCATGGTCTTTTTACTATCTAGTACATAAATGAACTCTTGTTATTCATCTGCTAAGTTGTGTCCCACCCCTTGTGACCCCATGGACTGCAGCACTCCAGGCTCCTCTATCACCCGCTTTCTGTCAGAGTTTGCTCAGATTCATAACCGTTGAGTCAGTGAAGCTATTTAACCATCTATTCCTCTGCTGCTCCCTTCTCCTTTTGCCTTCAGTCCTTCCCAGCATCAGGGTCTTTTCCAACAAGTTGCCTCTTCACATAAGGCAACCAAAGTATTGGAGCTTCAGCTTCAGCATCAGTCCTTCCAATGAATATTCAGGGTCGATTTCCTTTAGAATTGGTTTGGTCTCCTTGCAGTCCAAGGGACTCTCAAGAGTCTTCTCCAGTGTCACAATTCAAAAGCATTAATTCTTCGGCACTCACCCTTCTTCGTGGTCCAACTCTCACATGCATACATGACTACTGGAAAAACCATATTAACTTGTCTCTCCAGTAAAGGTAAGCTTTACAGCTACAAGGACTTTGTCTACTTTTGTCACTGCTGATTCTCTGGAATTAAGCACAGTTCCTGGCACATGCTCAAAGTTTTGCTCTTTAATGAACAATTGAGTGAATTAATAAAAGAGAAATACTGTGGAAAGTTATTAAGTGATATTCACTCATACCATACCAGAATATACCAGAACAAACTATACCAGAACAAAAAAGCAGGTCTAAGGAGCTGCTCAGGGTAAAACATAATCAAGACAAAAAGAAATGATAATAATAAAGGACATAACCTTAGAATAAATACATGCCTGCAAACAAATATGCATACATTCAGTATACATATTTTTAAAAGGAACACATATTGCAAATGTCTGATATAACCCAAAGTGAAAGAAGTGGACCCAAGAAACAAGAGAAAACCACCCTGAGTGTTTTCTAAATATAACTTAATAAAAATATGAATTAATAAATCAATAAATGGAGAGTTTAAAATTATGATCAAACAGTGTTTTGTGAACAAAAAGGAATTGTTTACCAAGAAAAACAATTAGAAATTCCCATTAAAAGTCCATAGAATTCTCCAGGCAAGAATACTGGAGTGTGGTGCCACATCCTTCTCCAGCGGATCGTCCCAACCCATGGATTGAATCCAAGTCTCTTGCTCTGCAGACAGATTCTTTACGGTCTGAGCCACCAGGGAGGGCTTAAAATAAATTAGGAGCAACAAAGAATAGGATATACAAATTTGAGAGAAACTTGAATCAATACAATACTAAAATTTCTTTAAATTCATTTAACAGGTTTCCAAAGGTTGTTAATAGCCAGAGAGTAACTTCTGACTGAACCTGACCCACATTTAAAACTTGATATAGTTATAGAGACTATAATTCCTCCATTAAAAAATACAGATATTTTATTTGCACCTGGCCTGTTTCTCCTTTTTCTTATTATCTTGTTGTTTTACAGAAGCCTTTAATGAAATATTCAAGATGGACCATTTATACAGTTGTAAATTAATTGCTTTCTTTGGATAATCAAGGTAATCTTTATTTAAATACATTTTATTTTAATTCTTCAAATTCATTTTGTAGAAATTAGAAAAATTATGGAATTCTCAAAAAACATTCTATTTACATTTTTTTTGCTAATGCTGAACATGAAGAATTATTTACATCTAATTATTTTATCCTGTGATTTTTTAAAATATATTCAACCACCAGGAAAATCAGAATGAAAATTTAAAGCAATACATTTAAAATTAAGTTTTTAAACTTTTAAATAAAAATGAAACTTTAGCAAACTCAGATATCCCAAGTCCATAATTAACCATGGCAATAAGGTCCTTGGTATTTGATTGAAAAAGTCACTGTCTGGACTCAACCTAGGAATGGCTTACCTATTTCAGGCCAGAACTCCACTGCTGCCTATCACTATCTGCTGTTGATTATTTCTGGGGATAGGAGTAAAGAAAAATTTAATTTTCTTGAGGTAGCAGATGGGATTTTTACATCCCAATTTTAATCATCCAAAATGTAACTTTTTTACAATTTATTTTGACTTTGGATTCCATTCTGCCTGCTAACAGAAAAAAATGGTCTGTGTAATTCCAGGAAAACTTGGTAACTAAATTTTTTTCCTAATTCATTTCAAGATTAAACTCTTTCCATTGAAAATAATAGTTCAGTCAACTCATTACTCTCACGTCTTTATCATCCTCTGGGAGCCTCTGTCCTCATATCTCAGTCTGTTGGCAACAATCATTGGACCCTGTGTGCTATGTTTCTGTCGTTAGTTTCATTCATGCACTCTGCGCACTAAGTGGGTGCTGCCGTGACGTTTGCTTGGTCATAGTTACTCTGTCCTCTGGCTCAGGTTGTGACTTGCAGCTTCTGGAAGATCCACTGATGCCTTTTGGCTACACCTTTGGCAGAGAGGCACAAGACCAGGCATTCTTGGATTCTGCCAAAATTATCCAGCACCTCTTCCTCAGCTCCAGCATGTTAAAGTTATGTCTTGAGGAATATGAGTCACTTTTCAGAAACTTTCATCTGTAATTAAATCTATGGCTGCTTCTTCCAATTCTCTAATCTTTCACACAGCATTTAATTTTTTATTCCTTTGGAGCTGTAAACCAAAATCCTTCACTGTTGCATAGTATCGAAAAGCTAACATTCCTGTTACAGGTCTCAGAAGTGTTATACCCCCAAGGGGCCACTTGAATTGACCCACATTTGAACTTCTGTATCTTTTTTTACCATCTTTCCTATTGTATTTTTTGTATGAAATTTCTAAGGTTTACAATATATTACTACAGAATTATATGCATACAATTTATAAATAAAGATACACCTATATTACTATTTGTTATCTAAGCATTAATAAAATTGAGTAATCTGAAATATGACACTTGTGCTTTGGGGTACAGCATTTATGGATCAAGTCTTTTAGGAAAACTCAACAGCCAAGTTTTCCAAAATCAAAACATTCTCTCCAGCAAGACAAATCCTTTTTATTTAAGACTACTGTCTCACCTCGGAATTTCAATAGCCTATTTTGCAACTCAAAGACTATAATTTATTCTTTGTTATTTTTATGTTTTACCAGACTTTGAATACCATCCTCTGCATAAACTGTTTTTGTCATTTTACTTTAAAAAATAATTATCTCAGCAGCTTGGTCTAGAATGCATTTTATGACTTATTTTGGGGTGGGACTAATTTCCTCTACTTATAGCTTTGGAAAATTTCAGTCATACATAACAGTGAAAGTATAGTACAATAAACAACATTTATCTAGGTTACCTAATTTTTAGCATTATTAGCACAGCCAAATATGTGTTCTCTCTCTCTTTCTCTCATTCACAATAAATTTGAAAATTTGAGAATCATGTTATTTCCCAAATAAACATTTCAAGATATATCTAAAAACAAGGTCGTCTTTTTAAATAACCAATATACAGCCATCAAGTATAATAAATCCCCTCCAGCTGCTGGCATCTGAAATAAAGCAAAGTTTCCTTTCCACTAACCTGGCCTGCTTACTGGCTTTTGAGGGTGAGAGCCGCTGGAACCCCCATGCATACCTTTCGGTAACAACAGTACCAATAACAAACCAAGAATAATTCAAGATTACTTTTATATTTGTGCTTAGAATACTTCCCACTGAGAGCAGACAAAACAGTGTCTTCAAGTTCCTTGGGTCGTGTTTTCCCTTCTTTATCTTAGTTAATTTGATGTTGATGTAAGTGATAACCAAGAAGAGGGCATTAACTTTCCTTTTGTTGCTCAGTCACTGTCTGACTCTTTGCCACCCCATGAACTGTAGCCCTCCAGCCTCCTCTCTACGTGGGAATTCCCAGGCAAGAATACTGGAGTGGATTGCTATTTCCTCTTCCAGGGGATCTTCCGGACCCAGACCCAGAGATGGAAGCCACGTCTCTTGTGTCTTGTGTCTCTTGCATTGCAGGAGTAATTTTTTTCTTTTTTTTTTTTTTTTTACCTGTGAAGCCTTCAGAAGAAGCCCTTAACTTTCCTTCCCTTGACTAAACTTAGATATTTTCCCTCTCTAGGCCAGATTTTCCTTTTCTTAGTACTAATTTAGAAAAGCTGCCGTTGTAAAGTCTTATTCTTCCCCATGGAGATATAAATGCTCTATCTTTCCCAAGGACCTGGAAGCCATTCCTTTGAAATGTAATCATCCAGGAATACCTGGCTTCTATCTCCCAGTCTTTGTGTGAGCAGGTAGGAGCCTCTCCAAGCTGCAAAGCTAACTCCTATCAAGAAGATTCAAGAGACAGAGTCTCCTTTTCCTTTAGGTAAGGCCGATTAGCAAAGACAGATAGCCTAAAATCCTTGTCAAGTTTAACAGTTGTCAGTCTGAGTTCTGAATTTTTTCTCATATGAGAATTACAATCCCTGTTTCTTATTATGCCTATGTTTTTCTTTTCCCATGCCCTTAATTTCTAACCTTTCTGTTTCCTTCATTCTAAGGTTAGTATATATATGCTAGTGAAAGGTACTCAGTTGTGTCCAACTCTTCGCAACCCCATGGACTATGTAGTCCATACAATTCTTCAGGTCAGAATACTGGAGTGAGTAGCCTTTCCCTTCTCCAGGGGATCTTCCCAACCCAGGGATTGAATGCAGGTCTCCTGCATTGCAGGCAGATTCTTTATCAGCTGAGCCCCAAGAGAAGCCCAAGAATACTGGAGTGGGTAGCCTGTCACTTCTCCAGCAGATCTTCCCAACACAGGAATCAAACAGGGGTCTCCTGAGTTGCAGGTGGATTCTTTACCAACTGAGCTATCAGGAAAGCCTCATAATTGGAGTTGTTTTGTAGGCTAATTTGAAACTTCTGTTTTTTAACACTCGGATAAATCTCATCAGTATTTATTTACATAAATGATTTGATCATTCTTACTTTATCAAAATATGTTGTGTCCAGGTGTGTGTGTGTGTATGTTTCATGCAGACCCTAATTTACTTAGTTAATTGCTTTATTTTGAGTCTTTAGGGATGTTTGCATTCAGCTCTGCTGGTTTCTATACTCATACTAAAATAATTAAAGTTTTAATCCTGTTTTGCCTTATTTAGGCAACTAATTGGGTTTCAGTTGAAGTGATTTACCTGACTCTCACTTATTAACAATGGGACAAGGGACAAGCTTATATCACATTCTCCTTTTGTTGACCCTACTGATCACAGGCTTTACATTACAGTATTTCTATGTTGTTATGTACTGTTTTTCTATACATGAATCCACATTTTAGTATGAGACATACAGTTAGATACATTAACTTCCCTCCATTAGTCCTTTTGGAAATTTTCACCCTTTACTTCTTGAATGAGCCAATTTACTAGTAGATTCTTTGGTATTCTTTGGTATTTTTCATGAATACCATTTTCTCTGAATTTTTGCATGTTAAAAATGTTTCTATAGCCTTGAATTTTGGATTACAGCTTGGCTGGATATAAAGTCTCTCTTCACACTTTCCTTTATTTTATTGAAAATGCTGAAGTCTCTCATGATTTGTAGATTTATTTGAATCCAAAGCCAACTTGACTTTCCTTTTTGGGTAGCTGACTGGGTCCTTCAGTCTAAGGCATTGAGAATTTATTTTCATTTGTTATTAACATCATTATTTTATCAGAATATGTCTTACTTTTGAAAACTACAGGTTAATTTTTCATGGCATATGATGGTCACTTTAAAAATAATTTAAAGTCTCTTTTTATTTTCAGAAATAATTTTGAATTATAGTATTATACATCATGGGCTTCCCCAGTGGTTCAGTGGTAAATAATTTTGCCTGTGATGCAGGAGACACAGGTTCAGTCCCTGGGTTGGGAAGATCGCCTGAGGGAGGGCATGGCAACCCACTCCAGTATTCTTGCCTGGACAATCCCATGGACAGAGGTGCCAGGCAGGCTAGAGTCCATGAAGTTGCAAAGAGTTGAGCATGACTGAAGTGACAGCATGCATGCATGTGTTATATATTTTATGTAGTATTATTTTTTCTTCTTCACAATTACATTAAAAATGTAATAGATTTTTCCCTATCTTCTAAATAGATCATTTCTTTGTGATCCATTTTAAATTACTTTTAAAAACTTATTTTATTCATTTTTTTCAATGTCTTTATTATACTTTGGTCAAATCTGATTTCCCTCTGGCGATTTAGTACTTCAGTTCAAAATAATATTTTTTTAAATTTTTCTTTAAATTTCTCTTCAGTTATTAAATGTTTTTTCTTCAATTATTTTCTTTGGTTATTGCTTATCTAATGTCTTTCAAACTTTAGTTTGATTTTGTTCTTTTATTTTCTGAGTTTTTTTTTTAACATTTTAAACATTTCTGGATAAGAAATTTATCACACCTGTAGTTTCTTATTTAATGATATTTAATTGTGATTCAGAGAGTGTCTTAAAGTATTTTCTTCTTTGTGATTGGTATTGATGGAGAACTTTTATGATCTGACATGTTTTAATTATCATATGCTATTGTCTTCTTGTCATAGATATCATCTACTATTTTCTATTTGATTTGTAATATCTTATTTTTCTAGATCAGATACAATGATTGATACAATGATTATGTGTAGACAAGGTGAAGCTTACAGGGGAGTGTTACATGACCACTGACAGTATCCATCGGTCCTTGGTTTGAAATTATTGAAAAGGTTTATATGATACAATATGTTCCAGACATAATTTTATTTAACTACTGAAAAAGAAACAAAGCATGCAAAAAAGCACACATTTCAATGGCAGTTTTATCCAAAGCTCATGAAAAATATCAGGACCAAGTTCTAGACTGTACCTGTACCCGACCCACCCCCCAGCCACCAGAGGGAGAGTGCGCAGTGGTTTAGCATCATAATACAGCAACCTGCCTATCCATTAAGCCACTAAGTCTCATAGTTAGCAGTTCTGCCTATCCATTAAGCTACTAAGTCTCATAGTCAGGAATTCTTATATCTACATACAATTTTTTTCATACCACATGGACTAGTTTACAAAACTTAGCTAACATTAGTAAATAAATTCAGCAAGCAGTTCTGCAAAAACCTAGAATTGTATACATGCTCTGCCACAAATTTGGTATAAGATTTAGATAGCCAGCACTTTCCTAGAACAACTCACAATTCTGCAATCTAATAATCATGATGAGGCTTTGTAGGCTAAAATTAATTACTGAGAATGCAAAACTATTATCTTTCAAAATATAATTGCACAACCCCCATTCCTCTATTTTATTAAAACTTTGGAAAATGCTTATGTATCCCATCTAAAATTTAATTTAATTTTTTAACCATTTTCAAATATGAATGGCCATAAATCTGTCACATTGTGATAATCTTACATAAATAATGCCATTCCTTGATGTGTTCTATAATCAAGAATCTGATTTGATTATTTTAAGCTTCCCTTCAGAATTTTAATTACATTACTGTTCAATATTTACCTATGGTCAGAATGGCAGTTACAAACATTTAACACAGTCCATTTACCTCTAGAAAAATCAATTGCTATGTCACGTCACTAAACCCTGTGAAAGCTGGGATTTTCATCTCTTGTATTTATGATTAAATCTCAATTCTCCCAGATAGAACTCTGAGGCATAGCATTTGCTCACTGAATAGTTTAAATGTTAAATAAAATTTGAATCTAATCACAGGTTGGTGCTGTTGTTCAGTCACTCAATCATATCCAGTTCTTTGTAACCCCATGAACTGCCTTGACCATCTCCCAGAGTTTGCTCAAATGTATGCCCTTTGAGTTGGTGATGCCATCCAACCACCTTGTCCTCTGTCATTCCCTTCTTCTCCTGCCTTTAATCTTTTCCAGCATTAGAGTCTTTCCTAATGAGTTGGCTCTTTGCATCAGGAGGCCAAAGTATCGGAGCTAGTTACAGAAGATATAGTCAAATTGATATTTTTATTCTATTGAAAAGACAAGAACCTGGATTATGGCTATATCAACATACAATATTCAAGTTGACTTAATAACTCTGTTAAAAATATGCTTAAGTGATATTCTGAAGGAAGTGTCAACAACACAGAGAGAACTGAGGGGAAGTTTAACTAGTCTCCTGCCTGCCAATGCATGAGATGCAGGAGATGCAAGTTTGATCCCTGGGTGGGAAGATCCCCTTGAGGAGGAAATGTCAACCCACTCCAGTATCCTTGCCTGGAAAATTCCATGGACAGAGGAGCCTGGAGGGCTATAGTCCATGGGGTTACAAGGAGCCGGTACAACAGAGCACACATGTGATGCCACTCATATGAGTACCTGCCCCTTGAATCTAAGCTATTTCTTCACTACCAATTACAGTACCATATTAGAAAGAACAGTTTAATAGAGGAGAAATTATAGACACGAACTGATGCAGGACATTGTGCATACAAAATTATATTTATAGTATCTAATCGTTATACGATAAAGAAGTACAACACAGGTTACAAAGGGCCTGAGAAAATCAGTGGAGAAAATCAATCTAAATTGCAATCCAAGGGAACATTCCTGAGGGCCCTGAAGATTAAGAATCAAAATTCTCCCAGTCAAAAATTATAGTAAAAGTAAAATGAAATTCTGTGAACTTAATCTTATCAGGGGGCTGCAGATACCTGTTATGGGATTGTCCCCAGGGGGTGAGAAATCATATCTCCAATCAAGCATGCCCTGTTCTGTGATCTTTGTTAGGGCTTTGGATGACTTGCACTTGGTGACACACATCATTTAGATACTTTTAACAGCCAAGAAAAGTGATAGTTCCTGAGAACAACTATCACAGCCAAGAAATTCTTTCTTCTTTCAGAACAAGTCCAAACACCCTCACACATAGGATCTCAATCTTGTAATGCCCTTTTGTGAATTGTCAAGTGTAAAACAGGAGCTTTTGTTATCCTGAATAAGCTTCACATGGAGAAGGAAGCTATGTAAATCTCTTGCAAAGCTGCAGGAGGAAAGGAGTAGGAGTTACAACATGTGAAATTTGATAGTAAACTCACTCAATTATTCGCCATAATTTTTTGGCCTGATAAGTATTAGGTGCTGGAAATAATTATTTTTAACCACTGAATGTACAGTTTATGTCCGTGTGGTTGGTTAGCTAATTAGGTAATCTAAAATGAGGGTGAAATCCTAATACATCTCTGATTTTATTTTTGGTAGGTTGTCATTTTGCCTTTCTTGAAACGTACTTTTGCAGGAAACTTTCAGGCCATGTAAAGTACACATTTTTATTGGCATGGCAGGGCAAGAAGCAGGGAAGCTGATTTCATGTGCATTTTTTGCCAAGATGTCACTTACCTTACCATCTATTTTGTCTATCTGGCCTTCTCTCACTGTTTAGCCCAGCCGGGAGCCTAAAATCCCCTTGCTACTGGTTGCCACGTGGATCACAGAGAACACAGTGCCCCAGGTCAATGCCACTACGAACAGCAAATCTTAGCAAAGGCACCAAGGAGTCCTGGGAGATTTATCTCATCAGTCCTTGCTCACCTTGGTGATAACTGCACTTCAAAAATTCATGGGTCATTAGATGGCTCAGTCAGTAAAGAATCTACCTGCAATGTGGGAGACCCAGTTTCTGCCCTTGGGTCAGGAGGATCCCCTGGAGGAAAAAATGGCAATCCACTCCAGTATTCTTGCCTGGAGAATTCCATGGACAGAGGAGCCTGGCAGGCTACAGTCCATGGAATCTCAAGAGCTGGACACAACTTAGTGACTAAACCACCACCAGAGTTTACAGGAAGGGAAGGAAACACATGCACAAAAACATGTAAAATTGCATGATATAATTACAAGATGTGGAGGGAAATGGTGTGGGAAGCAGAAAGGAGAAACCACTTGCCTTAAGGGTCAAGGTGGTTCTTCTGGAATCAGAATGTCCAGGATTAGAATCTCATTCTGGTGCTTCCTAGTTCTCTAGTGTTACCTGAATACTATATCCCTTCAATCGTATCCAGCTCTTTGTGACCCCATGAACTGTAGCCCACCAGGCTCCTTTATCCATGGGATTCTCCAGGCAAGAATACTGGAGTGGGTTGCCATGCCCTTTTCCAGGGGATCTTCCTGACCTAGGGATCCAACCCAAGTCTCCTGCAGCTCCTGCATTATAGGCAGATTCTTTACCACTGAGCCACCTGGGAAGCCCCTCTAGTCTTAAGGAATGGACTTATGACACTTAGACTCCATTTTTTCACACAAGAAAAAGAAATCTTAACAGCATCAAATCATGACGATCCTAGACTTGTTGAAATTGTTTATAGCAAAATCTGGCACATACATAGAATCAATAAATCTTTCTTGTTGTTGTTCAGTTGCTAAGTTGTGTCTTACTGTTTGGACCCCACGGACCTTAGCCTGCCAGGCTCCTCTGTCCATGGGATTATCCAGGCAAAATTAGCACAGTGGGTTGTCATTTCCTACTGCAGAGGATCTTTCTGGCCCAAGGGTTGAACCCACATCTCTTGTGTCTCCTGCATTGGCAGATTCTTTACTACTAGCTCTGTTCAGTTCAGTTCAGTCACTCAGTTGTGGCCAACTCTTTGTGACCCCATGGATTGCAGCACACCAGGCTTCCCTGTCCCTTACCAATTTCCAGAGCTTCCTCAAATATCCAGCCATCTCATCTCTTGCCGTCCCCTCCTCCTCCTGCCTTCAATCTTTCCCAGCATCAGAGTCTTTTCCAATGAGTCAGTTCTTCACATAGGGTATCCAAAGTATTGGAGTTTCAGCTTCAGCATCAGTCCTTCCAAATGAATATTTAGGACTGATTTCCTTTAGGATAGACTGGTTGGATGTCCTGCTGTCCAAGGGACTCTCAAGAGTCTTGTCCAACGCCACAGTTCAAAAGCATCAATTCTTCATCAGTTCTACTAGCTCTATGCTGCTGCTGCTGCTAAGTCACGATTTATTGTACTGAGTCTCAGTTTACTCATCTGTGAATGGAGAATCCCAGTTGTACCAAAATCATGACAGTTGTAGAATTGTTGTAGCAATTGAAACTGCTTGTAGCAAAATCTGGTACACATGCAGTGATCGATAATCTTGACAGCCACTAATTTTATTTAAAATGGTCCAAGCCAAATTGTCTCAGGTCATCTCTGCAGCTGTACCTCTTTCAAACCTCCATAGTAAGCACCATCTACCTCTCCTTTGCAGTGTATTTCACCTCATAGCAGAGGTTGTTCCTGTCTGCCAATCTAATTAGAAGAATGGCTTTTCCATGCTCACATTGTTCAGTCTGGACCAACTCTCCCATGCAGTTTTATCAGGCTGGTGGAGGTTTCTTACTCTCAGAATCCAGCACAGGTTTCAACTATAGAAGTCTGGTACATGTGTGAGATCTCCTGCCAGAGTGATAAACCTTTTCCTCACTTCAATTTCCGCAAACCTGAAGGAGTTGGCACTTCAAATTATTACATAGGTGGGTGATAATCTCTCTCCTTGGCTTTCCAGGCCCTCTTTGCTTTGAAATCTGCTCCCTCCTTCCCAGATGATGGGCTTACTGTTCAAATATATTCTTCTTCTTGGCAGTTTTCTCCTGTACACAAAACCAGGCTGGAAATGGCTATTTGGAAGGTCTGACTCATTCCTTAGAGAAATGTTTTCTCCTCCCCAGAATCGGCCGAGGGTGGATGCATAAGCATACAGCAATGTCATGGGCATTGTTTCCTTTTTTCCTGCATCAAACAATTTTCTAGGCAGCAAAAAGGGAAAGGCTCATAAATGTATCTAACTTCCTTAAATAAGATGTAAAAGGTAATCTAAGATGATACTTGATTGACTTATGCAATATTGTTTATATTTATTTCTTTTTATGATCCCATCACCCACACTCAACAGCCCTATAAGGAAAGTATAGTATTATTATCATCATTTTACTGAAAAGGAAAAATAAGCCCCAGGGAGTTAAGTAATTTTCCAATATTACAAATATGTAACTGCAGTAGTAATTATTTGGTCATATAAATATACATATTTTTTACTCTAGAGTATTAACCTAATTACTAATAAATTATTTTGTATACATCATTTTTATAACTATAAAATCTAATAATAATATATCAACATGGACATCAAATAGCCTCTTAATTTCTGGTTCCCCATCAAACATAGTTAAAACATCAGTATGGATCTTTCTTTATGGTACATATTTGTGGAATTTTCCTTTGATTCCTATGTGTTATGTTGAACCATATGAAATTGTCATTTGTGACCAACCTTGGCCTATATGAACAATAATTTATTATGATTAAAACTATATGTAATATCAATAGTACATGAAGTATTCAGAAAATATACATCTTAGTATAGAGAATTCCATTTAGATGAGACTGCCCAGGAGGAAAAGACGGACAAAATGAAATAATTTCTCCCCTTTTTTTCCTGCCTCCCTTCCCTGCCTATCCCATCCCTACACATTATGTTTATATCAATTTTGAAGTTCATGGATGAAATGCATCCCGTAACATACAGTTATTAAAGATCAAAATATATCCTATTACAAAATATTCACCAAAGAAGAATAATGAAGCCTATTATATACTAATTTGCTTTTGAGGGAAAGAAAAAATATCTCTGGCCTCTCAGAAACTTCCATGAAACATAGTTTCTGGACTGATGTGTTAATTTCTTCAAGAAAACAATCAAAATGCTAAAGCTGAAAATACATTCTCAATAGTTTTGTGTAGATTTCAGCAAGTCAAAACAATTTTTATGAATTACCTTCAAACTAAAAAATGGGAGAAGGTATTAATAAAACTCTGAGCCTGATGCTGGGAAACATAGAAAGCAGAAGGAGAAGGGGGTGACAGAGGATGAGATGGTTGGATTGCATCACGGACTCAGTGGACATGAACTTGGGTAAACTCCAGAAGATGGTGAGGAACAGGGAAGCCTGGCATGCTGCAGTCCACAGGGTTGCAGAGTCAGACACGACTTGGCGACTGAACAACAACATTAATAAAAGGCTGCATGGTGACCACACTGGGCCTGGACACAGACAAACAACAGGAAAAACTTCGCCAAGGATCTTGTCAGCTGTGCACATGCATGAGGCGTGCAGACTCTGTGGGCTGACCTAGGGAGAAAATTCATGAGCCTTCTAGTAAAAGAGCAGACATATTAGCAACTTGACTTAAAAGTGCTAGCAAATTTGACTTCAGAATTGATCCCTTGTTGTTGTGTAAACACTGGCTGCAGAAAACAACTGGCATATAGCTAAATAAGTCAGTAAGAAGAGGTTAGGGTAGTAACTGAACCAATTAATGAAAAAGATAGGTTAAATCCAGAGAGGCAGCAAATAAAGAATGATTTTCAGTAAGTTTCCCATTTCTCCCAATTTTTAATTCCATAAATGTTGTTTGCAGACAGTTTCCAACTGACTAAATGATTTCTATCTAGGAAATAGACAGTCTCATTCCCAAATGAAGAGGCCATATTTCTCAGGTGAGACAATAGCCCAAGTTGCCTCTGAAGAAAGGAGGGTGGGGAAATGTACAAACAATTGAAAAGCAGTATACACCCATGGTGGATTCATGTTGATGTATGGCAAAACCAATACAATATTGTAAAGTAAAAAAAAAATAAATAAAAAGAAAAGCAGAAACAAGTGCACAGGCAGCAATGCTGTAATTCATTGAATTGAAGATGCCATATATTTTACCCAGCACCTTTATTGTTGTCGCATTAAGAAGAAAAAAAAAAAAAAAGATGACAACCAGTACACAATGTTTCCTAATAATCTAAGAGTTTTCATTTTGCTCTTAGTAGCAGAGAACTTTTACAATTATTTACACAAAGATATTTATCATTTATCTCTCTCATTCAAAGACAAAAATTAAAATACAAACAAAATGAATTAGAGATTGTCCCTCCCCCAAAATCAGTCAATCCAAAAAGCAATCAGTCCTAAATATTCCATGGAAGGACTAATGCTGAAGCTGAAGCTCCAATACTTTGGCCACATGATGCAAAGAGCTGACTCATTGGAAAAGACCCTGATGCTGGGAAAAATTGAAGGCAGCATGAGAAGGGGGTGACAGAGGATGATGTGGTTGGATGTCATTACCAACTTGATGGACATAAGTGTGAGCAAGCTCTGGGAGTTGATGATGGACATGGAAGCCTGGCAAGCTGCAGTCCATGGAGTCACAAAGAGTTGGACACAACTGAGGAACTGAACTGAACACCTCCCCCCAAAAGAGATTATTTGGCCAATTGAAGATATTCCTCTTACAATCAATATTTTTGTCACTAAAAAATATGTGCCCACTGCTCTATTGCTGTTTTCTATACATATTAACTTTTCCTTAGGAGCAAATCATCATGTAATCTTTTGAATGTATTTCAAAAGGCAATTAAACTCACTGCATGTAGTTTAACTGCAAAATAAAGAGATGACAACATGAACAGCTAGAACCAAGTATGTCATTTCATATAATCAATGACAACCATAAAATAAAGGCTTCCTAACTAATAACAGCCTTCCCAGGTGGCTCAGTGGTAAACAATCTGCCTGACAATGCAAGAGAAACAGGCTTGATTCCTGGGTCAGAAAGATACCCTGGAGGAGGAAATGGCAACCCACTCCAGTATTCTTGCCTGGGAAATACCATGGACAGAGGAACCTGGTGGGCTACAGTCCATGGGACTGCAGAGTCAAACACAACTTAGTGACTAAACAACTAAAAATGGCACAAAGTATTCTTAGTCATAAGTAAAATCCCAAGAACACAAATGTTGAAATATAGGAAAAATGGTCTTAAATAGATGAAAAACAGAAATAACAATGATAAGCTTAAAATATATGTGTATAGAACATTAAATAGTTCGGGAACTTAGATCTTTTGCTTTGCATGGCTATAATAACTACTCTTGCCTTTATGTCCACTTTTGTGCAAAAAAAGCACATTTTCACTACACTTAACACAGTAGCTAAAATGACTAAGCATATCAAGTTTTTGTATATAGAGCAAGGAAAACTCCCTTAGCACATCTAGTGAAAGTCTCTCAGTCATGTCTGACTCTTTGCAAGCCCATGGACTGTAGCCCACCAGGCTCCTCTATCCAGACATGAATACTGGAGTGCAGTCACTGCTTTCTCCAGGGGATCTTCCCAACTTAACTCATCTTGTTGGGTTGTAAATCATTGGCATTAAGTTTGAAATCATTTGGATACTTCCCTGGTGGTTCAGTGGTTAAAAATTTGCCTTCCGATGCCAGGAACACCGGTTCAATCCCTGGTCCAGGGAGATCCCACAGGCCTGAAGGCAACAAAGCCCATGTGACGCAGCTAGGGAAGCCCAGCTACGCCCTGCAATGATGAGCTCCTGCAGCACAGTGAAGACCCAATGCAGCCACAGGTTTTAAAAATGAAAAACAGATGCAATCTTTTGGGGATTTCTAATAAATAAAGCATACTCTTAATATATGACCTAGTAATTCTACCCCCAGAGCAATGAGTATATCTATCTACACAAAGTCTTGTACATGAAAGAGTGTCTCTGTATACACAAGCACTTATACATGAAGAAAGAAGTATATCTATCCACACAAGGACTCATAGCAGTAGTACTATTTCCAGCCCAAACCGGATGACTGCAATGTTCATCAGGAGGTAAATGGCATACTTACGCAATAAGAATTGCTCAAATACAGACAGATATAACAAAAAACGGAAGTTAGAATGCTGAAATAGCAATTACTTTTGGCACGTGTGCATGTGTGCCTGTGTATCTATGTCCTGTATACATTGGGAAAGTGCATGAGGAACTCTGTAACCCTAGATATGTTCTGTATCTTAATCTGGCTAGTGATTAAATTTGTACCTATAAAAAATCACTGAACTGTTTAAGTCAGATTAGTATACTAGATGTAATCCATTGTAAGTATGTTATCTCTCAATTTTAAAGTATTAAAAATAATTTACTCAAAGTATCTAAAACATTTATGACTCAATTCAACATAATTCATGTTATTACAGTTCCTAGATATGTTCCAATGGATGTTGGCAATTTGATCTCTGGTTCCTCTGCCTTTTGTAAATCCAGCTTGAACATCTGGAAGTTCATGGTTCACATACTGTTGAAGCCTGGCTTGGAGAATTTTGAGCATTACTTTGCTAGTATGTGAGATCAGTGCAATTGTACAGTAGCTTGAATATTCTTTGGCATTGCCTTTCTTTCGGATTGGAATGAAAACTGACCTTTTCCAGTCCTGTGGCCACTACTGAGTTTTCCAAATTTGCTGACATATTGAGTTCAGCACTTTAACAGCATCATCTCTGAGGATTTGAAATAGCTCTACTGGAATTCCATCACCTCCACTAGCTTTGTTCAAAGTGATGCTTCCTAAGACCCACTTAACTTTCCATTTCAGCATGTCTGGCTCTAGGTGAGTGATCACACCATTGTGGATATCTGGGTCATTAAGATATTTTTTGTATAGTTCTTCTGTGTATTCTTGCCACCTCTTCTTAATATCTTCTGCTTCTATTAGGTCCATACCATTTCTGTCCTTTATTGTGCCCATCTTTGCATGAAGTGTTCCCTTGGTTTCTCTACTTTTCTTGAAGAGATCTCTGGTCTTTTCCGTTCTAATTGTTTTCCTCTATTTCTTTGCATTGATTGCTGAGGAAGGCTCCCTTATCTCTCCTTGCTATTCTTTGGAACTCTGCATCCAAAAGGATATATCTTTCCTTTTCTCCTTTGCCTTTAGCTTCTCTTCTTAGCTATTTATAAGACCTTCTCAGACAACCATTTAGCCTTTTTGCATTTTTCTTCTTAGGGATGATCTTGATCACTGCCTCCTGTACAATGTCACCAACCTCCGTCCATAGTTCTTCAGGCACTCAGTCTATCAGATCTAATCCCTTGAATATATTTGTCACTTCCACTCTGTAATCATAAATTCTTAAAGAGATGGGAATACCAGACCACCTTACCTGCCTACCGAGAAATCTGTATGCAGGTCAAGAAGCAACAGTTAGAACAAGACGCGGAACAACAGACTGGATCCAAATTGGGAAAGGAGTATTTCAAGACTATACATTGTTCAGTTCAGTTCAGTCACTTAGTCGTGTCCGACTCTTTGCGACCCCATGAATCGCAGTGCGCCAGGCCTCCCTGTCCATCACCAACTCCTGCAGTTCACTCAGACTCACATCCATCGAGTCAGTGATGCCATCCAGCCATCTCATCCTCTGTCGTCCCCTTCTCCTCCTGCCCACAATCCCTCCTAGCATCAGAGTCTTTTCCAATGAGTCAACTCTTCCCATGAGGTGGCCAAAGTACTAGAGTTTCAGCTTTAGCATCATTCCTTCCAAAGAAATCCCAGGGCTGATCTCCTTCAGAATGGACTGGTTGGATCTCCTTGCAGTCCAAGGGACTCTCAAGAGTCTTCTCCAACACCATAGTTCAAAAGCATCAATTCTTCGGTGCTCAGCCTTCTTCACAGTCCAACTCTCACATCCATACGTGACCACTGGAAAAACCATATTCTTGACTAGATGGACCAAACTTAATGTTACCCTACTTATTTAACTTCTATGCAGAGAACATCATGAGAAACGCTGGTTTGGATGAAGCCTAAGCTGGAATCAAGATTCCTGGGAGAAACATAAATAACCTCAGATATGTAGATAACACCACCCCTATGGCAGAAAGCATAGAGGAACTGAAGAGCCTCTTAATGAAAGTGAAAGCGGAGAGTGAAAAAGCTGTCTTAAAACTCAATATTCAAAAAACTAAGATCATGGCATCTGGTCCCATCACTTCATGGAAAATAGATAGGGAAACAATGGAAACAGTGAGAAACATTATTTTCTTAGGCTCCAAAATCACTGCAGATGGTGATTCCAGCCATGAAATTAAGACACTTACTCCTTGGAAGGAAAGTTATGATCAACCTAGATAGCATATTAAAAAGAAGAGACATTACTTTGCTGACAAAAGTCCATCTAGTCAGAGCTATGGTTTTTCCAGTGGTCATGTATGGACGTGAGAGTTGGATTGTAAAGAAAGCAGAGCACGAAAGAATTGATGCTTTTCAACTGTGGTGCTGGAGAAGACTCTTGAGAGTCCCTTGTACTGCATGGAGATCTAACCAATCCTTCCTAAAGGAAGTCAGTCCTGAATATTCATTGGAAGGACTGATGCTGAAGCTGAAGCTCCCATACTTTGGCCACCTGATGGAAGAACTGATTCACTAGAAAAGACCCTGATGCTGGGAAAGATTGAGGAGGAAGGAGAAGGGAATGACAGCAGATGACATGGTTGGATGGCACCATCAACTCCATGGACATGAGTTTGAGCAAGCTCCAGGTGTTGGTGATGGACAGGGAAGCCTGGTGTGCTATAGTCTATGGGGTCGGTAAGAGTCAGACAGGACTGTGAGACTGAACTGAACTGAGATATGTTCATGTCACATACTGTCACATGTAACTCTTTGAATAAGCCTAGTATGGTATAAGTCATTTACACATTTTTAATAATTTTTTAAAATTAAAATATATTCAATTACAATGTTTTGTTAGTTTCAGGTATACAGCAAAGTGATTCAGTTATACATGTATATTTTTGTGTACGTGTATATATGTATGTGCTTGTTTTCAGATTCTTTTCCATTACAGGTTATTATAAGACAATGAATATGGTTTCCTCTGCTATATAGTAGGTCTTGCTATTTATTTGATATGTAGTAGTATGTATATGTTAATCCCAAACTCCTAATTTCCCCCCCCAACTAACCCCTTTCCTAGCCATGAGTTTGTTTTCTATATCTGTGAGTCTACTTCTGTTATATAAATAAGTTTGTTAATATTATTTTTTTAAGATTTTACATATAAGTGATGTCGAATGATATGTGTCTTTCTCCGTCTGATGCATGTCATTTACTCCTTAGTAGACATGAGTTAAACTACCTTGTTGTCTCCATAAGTAAGTTAAGATCAACAAGTCAGCCATATTTTTTAGATCAAGGTATAAGAATATATATATATAAATATTTTTTAAATTTAATTTTATTTTTAAACTTTACAGTATTGTATTGGTTTTGCCAAATATCGAAATGAATCCACCACAGAGGATGGAACAGGATATAATCTATATGGTATCAAAAAGGAAAGACCAGAATACAGGAAAGGACTACATAAATACAACCAGAATGCTGTCTATTTAAAATATATGTCACTAGGAGAACAATAGAAAATGTCAGATACTTTTCCTACTCATTCTATTCACATTTGAGAAATTCAGTCTAGTAATGTGAATACACTGGTTTAGGTACATTATCAGCAAAGTAGCTTCCGTGGGCTGACATGAAAACATAAGCAGCATATAAAATATGGACAATTTAGTTAATGGAATTTATGGAAACTTTTGCTCTGAATTGCACTCTTCCATCCCCAAACAGTGCTTACAGTGACCTTATAAAAATGCCTTGCGAGTGATGGACAACTTGTACTGTACTTAAATTCTACTACCTCAAATTGTTATCATGTTAAAAAGTAAGTTGTTTCTGCCTATGTCAGGCTAGCTTCTTTTCTACTTCATTGCAAAGTGCAGTGTTGGCAGGTCTGAATTTTAAGTTGCTTTCCTTGGAGAAATAGGTACTCTTCTCCTCAGGCTGATGCATGAAAGGCAAAAACCTATCTAGAGGGTAACCAGGGGACACACAAAATTTTGAAACGTGCAGACACTTCAATTTCATAACATTTTTTTAAGGGCAAGTACTTTTTTTTTTAAGGCAAGTATTTTTTTTTTTTTTTTTTTTTGGTGATAAAGAGTTTTATTAATTTTCTGTTGACCAATCGTGATACAATGGTATTAAGTAAGCAATAGTTACATGATCACAGTAGTAAAAGATATTTATCAGTTTTCACAGTCAATAACCAGACAAAAAATAAAAGATAATTACAATTGTAAGCCATAATGGGAACTTGATTAACTTAACAATATAACATAATTACATACAGTTTGGGGGGTCATGCATAATGATGTGGTAAGTGGAGGTGCATACCTGCACATGTTTTCATCCACACAGCCAGTCTATATCTTTTGGTTGGTGCATTTAATCCATTTACATTTAAGGTAATTATCAATATGTATGATCCTATGACCATTTTTTGAATTGCTTTGGGTTTATTTTCTGCATTCTCTTCCAATTTTATTTTATTTTTAAACTTTACATAATTGTATTAGTTTTGCCAAATATCAAAATGAATCCGCCACAGGTATACATGTGTTCCCCATCCCGAACCCTCCTCCCTCCTCCCTCCCCATACCATCCCTCTGGGCCGTCCCAGTGCACCAGCCCCAAGCAACTAGCATCATGCATCGAACCTGGACTGGCAACTCGTTTCCTACATGATATTTTACATGTTTCATTGCCATTCTCCCACATCTTCCCACCCTCTCCCTCTCCCACAGAGTCCATAAGACTGTTCTATACATCAGTGTCTCTTTTGCTGTCTCGTACACCGGGTTATTGTTACCATCTTTCTAAATTCCATATATATGCGTTAGTATACTGTATTTATGTTTTTCCTTCTGGCTTACTTCACTCTGTATAATAGGCTCCAGTTTCATCCACCTCATTAGAACCGATTCAAATGTATTCTTTTTAATGGCTGAGTAATACTCCATTGTGTATATGTACCACAGCTTTCTTATCCATTCATCTGCTGATGGACATCTAGGTTGCTTCCACGTCTTGGCTATTATAAACAGTGCTGCGATGAACATTGGGGTACACGTGTCTCTTTCCCTTCTGGTTTCCTCAGTGTGTATGCCCAGCAGTGGGATTGCTGGATCATAAGGCAGTATTTTAAGGACAGATGATGCAACGCAATTTAAAAAATTTAAAACCTCAAGCATTCAAGGGTTTGTAAGATCCCCTGGAGGAAAGCATGGCAACCCACTCCAATATTCTTGCCTGGACGATCCCATGGACAGAGGAGCCTGGTGGGCTACAGTCCATGGGGCTGCAAAGAGTCTGGCATGATTGAAGCCACTTAGCATGCACGCAAACACGCAGGCATTCAAGACATGGGAGCTTGTTAGGAATTTGGTGTTTCCGTTCAATGGAATACTTAGCAGCCTTTGAAATGGAAAGGTGGACATATTTGTGTCGACAGTGATGATTCCCCTTTATTAAGGGAAGATTTTTTTAAAGGCTGAAGAATATAATAAAATCTAATAAACAAATAAAATGCTTTAATTTACAATTGTAAAGAAAGGACATTAGTGGAAAGCAAGTCAAATTTGAGTATGGTCTATAGTTTGGTTGAGACAACTGTAACAATGTTAATTTGCTGGTATTGATAAATACACCCTGGTTATAACAGGTTGTTAACACTAAAGGAAGCTATGTAAAGGGTTGTTTTTCCAATTTTCCTATAAAGCTAATAGTATTTCAAGATCAAAAGATTTTTTAAAGAAAATAAAATAAAATAAACAGAATAGACCATTAAACATAATTTAAACTTTTTAAATAAAAAGTTTAATTTAAAACATAAAAAGAATATATAGAATGATATCATATGTGTTATGCATATAATTACTGAAGTCAGAGTTGGATATGAAATGACTGCAGTTATATCAGAAGGATAAACAATAGAAAACTTCCCAGTACATTTTAAAATTCTTAATTTTAGCAAAAATTGCACTTATGTAGCAAAAACACAGATCACAATTCTGTTTTTAAAACAGAATTAAAACGTAGAATCACATTCCAGTCCAACTATAAGAAGCATATCTTTTCTATAGTTCTCAACTTACTACTTAATAAATTTAATAATTAAATTATCCTACTTTGCATTTTTCAACTTTTCTCCTGAAAACCTGGAATTTCCTCTTAAATGATGGAGCAATATTTGAACATCTTCATAAAAATATATGAATTGTGTGAGTAATCATGTACATGTGTGCCAAGTCGCTTCAATCGTGTCAAATTCTGTGCGACCCTATGGACTGTGGCCCACCAGGCTCCTCTGTCCACGGAATTCTCCAGGCAAGAACACTGGAGTGGGCTGTCATGCCCTCCTCCAGGGGATCTTCCCAACCCAGGGAAGGGACCCGCGTCTCTTGTGTCTCCTGTATTGCTGGCAGGTTCTTTACCACTACCACTGGGAAGCCCAAGGGTATTCACTGCATCCCAAATATTTATTCTCTATTTATCTGTTTATGTTGCAATGCTGCAAATTGTCATTAAAGTTAGTGACTTAGTGCCTGAAACTGAATAAGGTACTATATTTATATGTCCAATGTTAAGAAAAAAAATCACCCATACACTGAAGAGGAAGAGAGGTTTTAAATTATGTTACCCCTTGCTCATTTTTTCAGCACCTACTGAGACCCCAATTACTAGGGTTCACAATTCAGATTTAAATGTCTCAGCCTCTGACCTCAAAGGGACTGGTCTTGCATTAAGCCAAGCAATTATCACCTGGAGCAAAGTATCCTCAAACAGTGAAGATCAGAGTGCAATAGAACCCTTGGGAAAATTCCCAGAAATGGCTGAGTTTGGATGACTGAGAAAGACTCAAAGAAATAATTGACTAAGGACATTCAAACTGTTTAAAATACAACCTTCAATCATAATAATAACCACTCAAACCAAAAGAAGGCATCACTTCCGTCTATAAAGTCTTTTTAAAAATAAGAATAGACCTACCTAAAGTACATATTAGTACATACATCATCAAAGAAAGTAAATCATTTTCAGAGTAGGGACTCAACTGAAACTATGTCCATTTGTGACCACATAGACAAACTGGAAGAGGATATTAAGAAGGAACACTGACTGAGTGTCAGCAAGGTAGATATAAGATGCAATAACAAGTCCATATCAGTGAGAATCTATATCCAGACAGAATTAATTCATCTGAAATTTCTTCTCTCTCTCTGTCTCTTTTTTTTTTTCAATTTGGAGTGGCAGGGGCTGTAATCCCTCTGAATCTCATTTGAGATTGTCTCAGGAACTAAGATTTTTTAACCTGTTGTCAGACAGGATGGAAGTTTTAAGAATCCAGGGAAAGTAATCAAAACTAAAGCTGCAGAATCAATATAAATTAAATACCAATCTTCTACTTTGGGCATTTCCCAGGTGGCTCAGTGGTAAAGAATCCACCTGCCAATGCAGGAGATGAGGGTTCAATACTGGGTAGGGAAGATACCATGGAGGAGGAAATGACAACCCACACCAGTATTCTTCCCTGGGAAATTCCATGGACAGATGAGCCTGGTGGGCTAAAGTCCATAAGGTCACAAAGAGTCTCACAGGACTTAGCAACTGAGCACTTCAACTTTTACCCTTTGTGTTTCTTTGATTCTTATGGAAATATTCTTATGCATGTGAGAAAATAATGTTAACATTGCAGTTCTAAGAAGGAATTATTTTTACTAAGAATGAGGAAGGTGGCTGAAGCCAAAATAGTATGAATATGCCATGAAATATGAAAGTGGGCTATGGTAATGAATGTGGATCTTGCAAACTTGGTCACATAAAAAGTTTCATGAAAGCACAACCTAAGAAATTACTTAGAAAAGTGTACTACATCCTAACTTTTGAATGTAAGAAAAATTTAATAGAAATAAAACACATGCCAAAATTGAACTGATCACTCTGGATTCTGTGCTACTCTATTGACAATAATGTAAAGAAAAGGAAATTCTAAAACCACATCAAATTTCTGTAATTAGTCACATGCTTTGAAGTTTCACAAACACACAGAATTGATTCTAAATGTGTATTTCCCGCTTGAAAACAGCAGTTTTTACAGGGCCTCTCAGTCAAAGCACAGTGGGGTGCTCAGTTAAACACAGTCATTTTCAAACACTTAAAATTTTGTGTTGAATTAATTTAACAGCTCTCAATATCTCATGATTAGAACCTTTGTGTTTTCCTCAGTCTAAACTACTGACCTTGCTGCTTAGGTCCATCTACTCCCAAACATTCACTCAACACCTTCAAAGTTTCACTCAACTCCTTTAAAGTTTCATGCCTCGGTGGGGTGAAGGGGGCTGCCCAGTTGCCAACTGTGTCTAAATTGGGGGAAGAGACAATGGTTAGAAACCATCTTTCCTGACCAGCAAATAAAATCCTGTTCAGTGGGTGAAGGGAAGATAATGAAGATGCATTTGTATTAAGGACCATAACCGAAGAATTATTTTGAAAGAATTAAACTGTTTCACAGATGTATAGTTCATCCTCCCAGGGATCCAAGTTCTCTCAAGGATATTCCAGCTTTAGGGCCCCATAAAAAAGGGGGGCAGTGAGGGTTACCAGTTATGAAAGAAAGGACATAAGAGGTAGGGGAATTTCCTGACATCAAGGAATGAGAATTAGCTAAATTTCTTGACTCCTGGAGGAATAGGATAGAGAAGATGAAGGGAGGGGAGTAGGGCCATCATGTGTTCTAACTTTCTTCTTTGGGATAAAACATAGATTGAGAGGGCAGCTGACAGCAAACTATCTTGCATTCTGCCTCAGTTCTCTGCAGGCAAACTCACGGGAACCCAATGAAAGGAGCTGTATTGGAGTTGAACAGTAAGAGGACCTGATTCAGCACATCTGACCCCTCTCCATCCCCTCACATTGGGAAAGGGATTCTGGTTGTCTTGCATTGAATATAGAAGAAGTTAGTGGAAGAGTTAATATGCTCTCCCTGAGTTAATACAGCTTCCGTGGTGGCTCAGACATTAAAGAATCTGCCTGCAATGCTAAAGACCTGGGTTCAATCCCTGCGTCTGGAAGATCCCCTGGAGAATGAAATGACAACCCACTCCAGTATTCTTGCCTGAAGAATCCCATGGAAAGAGGAACCTGGCAGGCTGTGGTCCATATGACTGCAAAGAGTTAGACATGACTGAAGCAACTTAGCAAGCAATATGCTCTGTTATTCATGAGACTTGGTAGCACAGATAACAGGGAGAGGGGCCAAGTCAGAAAGAAAAAATGGCTCAGTCTCAAAGACAGTAATCCACTGCAAACAGAGCTCTCAGAGAACACATCTGAATAGTCAGTGATCTGGGGTGAACTGGAGGGCAGCCTGATAACTTCATGCCATCTTGGGAAAGAGGGAGGTAAGCACAGAAACACTGGGGTTTTGATGTATCTACTTGGATATTTCTTTAGCATCTCAAACTTAATGGGAAAAAAAAAACTGTAATTTTGGTTCTTGTTATTGCTCAGTCGCTAAGTCATGTCTGACTCTTTGCCACCTCATGGACAGTAGCACATCAGGCTCCTCTGTCCTCCATTATCACCCAGAGTTTGCTCAAATTCATGTCCATTGTGTTGGTGATGCTATCTGAACATCTCATCCTCTGCCACCTCGTTCTCCTCCAATCCTCAATCTTTCCCATCATCAGTGTCTTTTCCAATGAGTCAGCTCCTTGCATCAGGTGCTCAAACTATTGGAGCTTCAGCTTCAGCATCGGCCTTCCAATCACTATACAGGGTTGATTTCCTTTAGGATAGACTGTGTTGATCTCCTTTCAGTCCAAGGGACTCTCAAGAGTCTTCTCCAACATCACAGTTCAAAAGCATCAGTTCTTCAATCCTCAGCCTTCTCTATCCCTGTTTCCTATGTTATTAAATAACCCAATCTATCCAGAAGTTGGAGAGTCATTCTTGATATTTTTTTCCGTTATTACCTGCATCTATGGAGTCACAAAGTGTCGGACACGACTGAGCGACTGAACTGAACTGAACTGACTCTACCATCAATTTCATTTGATTTTACAGAGTAGTCACTCGAACCCACCCAGTTCACTGTCTCTCAACCCAAATCACTCTCATCTTTCTTCTGAATCGAGGCATTAACCTTCTAATGGGCACTATGGCACTCCGGCTCCAAGTGCATTCAAGACAGTGATGTGGTGGGTAAATGCAGACTGAAGCCAGACTGCCACAACTCTGCCTTTTGGTCATGGAGGAGTTAGGCCAGTTACTAACTTTCAGAACCAGTTTTTTAAGCAAGATGAGAGATAGTAAGAGTGCACACCATATACAGATGAGGCAAGGATTAAAGGTCCTCATATGTGCAAAGTGTTCAGAATGAGGCCTGACACATAAAGAGTCTTATAGAAGTATTCTTCCATCTTTTTTGTCTTCTTTCCTTTTTCCTTCCATCCTCCTTCCCTCCCCTTTACCCACCCCCCATTCTTTTCTCCCTTCTCCTCCTCCTTCTTCTCTGTCTTACTTTTTTCCTTTCTTTCATTTTTGTTAAATTCTAATTCCTTGCATAAGCTATTCAAAGCTACTCCTCATTTTAATTTTATGCTGTGCTTTTTACGGCTGAGTAATATTCCATTCTATATATGTTCCGTCTCCTTTATCTATTCATCTGTTGATGGAAATTTCAGTTGCTTCCATGCGCTGACTATTGAAAGTAGTGCTAGGGTACTGCACGTGCCTTTTTGAATTATCCAAAACTGGGTCATTTGTAGAGATGTGGGTGGACCTAGAGTCTGTCATACAGACTGAGGAAGTTGGAAAGAGAAAAACAAATACAGTATATTAATGCATACCTGTGGAATGTAGGAAAATGGTACAAATGAACCTATTTTCAGGGCAGGAATAGAGATGCAGATGTAGGGAACAGACTGGTAGACTTGGAATGGTATGAGTTGGGAGATTGGGACTGACATATATACACTACCACGTGTGAAATAGATAGCTAGGGGGAAGCTGCTGTATAGCACAAGGAGCTCAGCTCAGTGCTCTGTGGTGACCTAGAGAGATGAGATAGGGGGCAGGCGGGAGGCCCAAGAGGGAGGGGATAAATGATACATATAGTTGAGCCACTTCATTGTAGAACAGAAACTAATATAACATTATCAAAAATTATACCCCAATAAAAAATTAAAATTAAAAACAAATATTAGCTATGCTCCCTGTTTTATACTGAGCTACTCTCTTTTCCAGTTATGCTGAAGTTTTTCATTTTCTCCAGCACTCCAGGTACATTTCTGTCCCAACGTTTGTTCACTGGCTACTGTGCATTCTGGAGGCTCCATCCCATTCTCTTGGCGGACTTGGTTGTACCTATATGTTTCAGGCATGCTCAGTTGCTCATTCATGTCGGATTTCTTTTTTGCGAATCCATGACCTGTAGCTTGCCAGACTTCTCCGTTCATGGAATTTCCCAAGCAAGAGTACTGGAGTGGGTTATGTCTCTTGCATTGGCAGACAGATTCTTTACCACTAACACAACCTGGGAAGCCCTTATCAAATAGATAAACATCCAATATTATATCCAAATATGTGCCTCTGCATTTGTTTCTTCAGTGTCTCTTGAAGAACAGAAGTTGTTAATTGGCATAAAGTTCAATTTACCATTTTTTTTTTCCTGTTTGGATTTTTTATGTCTTGCCCAAGAAATGTTTGCCTATCCTAAATTTGCAAACATACTTATCCATGTGTTTTTAGAGGTTTTATGCTTCTAAGTGTTATGTTTATGATCTATCATAAATTAAACTTTTATGCATCAGTTCAGTTCAGTTGCTCAGTCTTGTCCGACTCTTTGCGACCCCATGAACCGCAGCACGCCAGGCTTCCCTGTCCGTCACCAACTCCCAGAGTCCACCCAAACCCATGTCCATTGAGTCGGTGATGCCATCCAACCATCTCATCCTCTGTCGTCCCATTCTCTTCCTGCCCTCAATCTTTCCCAGCATCAGGGTCTTTTCAAATGAGTCAGCTCTTCGCATGAGGTGGCCAAAGTATTGGAGCTTCAGCTTTAGCATCAGTCCTTCCAATGAACACCCAGGACTGATCTCCTTCAGAATGGACTGGTTGGATCTCCTTGCAGTCCAAGGGACTCTCAAGAGTCTTCTCCAACACCACAGTTCAAAAGCATCAATTCTTCAGCGCTCAGCTTTCTTTATAGTCCAACTCTCATGGTATGAAGTAAATATAAATTCTCATTTTTTTCAAAAAATATCTAAGATAATCCAGCACCATTTATTGAAAATATCTTTCTCCATTGACCTTTGTCAACAATCAGTTAAATACATACACATGGATCAATCTAGACTCACTATTGTTCTATTGATCTGTTTGTCTATGTCATACAAATATTAAATCAGTTACTGTAGTCTATAATAGATCTTATCAAAGTTAAGACTAATTAACCAATTGTAAATCTTCTAATTTTGTGCTTTTTCAAAATTATATTTGCTCTTCCAGGTGCTTTTCATTTCCACATATAATTTTTAATTAGTTTTTCAATCTCTGTAAAAAAATACTTGTTGAAACTTTATTGATATCCCTTTGAATTTTTAAATGTTTTTACACATTAAAGTGATTTAATGACTTTTGTCATCATTTTAAAAATAATTTTAATATACATGCTTGAAAGAAAAATTATTGGTAAATGGAAAATGCTTAAATATAAAGACTACTATAGGAAGATTTCCAACCAGTAACTGAAATACATTATAATAAATTTAATTAAAGAGTTGGTATCAATATAAGACTGGAAGATATGATTAAAAATCCAGAAATATAACTGCATATACATTGCCATTAAATTAGATAATCTTGAGCTAGAAAAATTAATTATCAAATTGACAAAAAGACCCAAAATAGACATAATTACTAATAGTACTATTCTAAGTTAATTTACCTAAATATGAAAATTCTTTACATTGCAAACATTTTAAAAAGATAAACTGAGAAACATTTACTCAGTTTTACAATAGGCAAAACTTTAAGATGTGTTCTTACACATGAGTATGAAAAAGAAAAAAATCCCAAGAAATGAAGTAAAAATATGAATGAGTAGTTCACAAAAGAAGAGAAACAAAGTTGACCATTGAATATTCATTAAACATATTAACAAACCAAATCAGATTAAAGCAATAATAAAGTGTTTTTGCCATTTAATTGATCAGCCAATTAGGAAAAAAAAAATGTAGCTCCAGGATTTGTTATTGCTGTGCTAAAATGAGTTCTCTAATAATCTGTAAATTTGTACAATCTCTGTAAAAGGCAAGTTTTACGTATGTATAATGTTTAGAATGTACATATCATTAGCCTCAGCTGTTTCACATCAGTGAATGTATCAAGATGCTAATGGAGAAGGTGCATGACATGGTGTGTGTGTGTGTGTGTGTGTGTGTGTGTACCCATGTAAAGATTATCACTGCAGTGTTGCTTATAATAGCACATAACTGGAAAAATTAAAAATATCCACTCATAAGACACTGTGCTTAGTTGCTCAGTTGTGTCCCATGGATTGTAACCTACCAGGCTCCTCTGTCCATGGGGTTCTCCAGGCAAGAACACTGGAGTAGGTTGCCATGCCCTCCTCCAGGGGAGCTTCCCAACCCAGGGATCAAACCTAGGTCTCCCTCATTGCAGGCAGATTCTTTACAGACTGAGCCACCAGGGAAGCCATAGGATACTCGTCAAATAAATTGCATACATCTATAAAAAAATGAATATATTGCACTTAAAAAGGATTCAACTTTGCATAGTAATTGGCATAATAAAAGACCACATCCTTTGTTCAGATTTCTAAAAGGATCTTGAGAAAACTACATGCAATAAAAGATCACTTCTGATTTGTGAATGTATACACAAAGACATTTAGCATCACATTAATAAGTGTTTTATCCTGAGTCATGGTGTTTGGATTGTTACCACTTTGTGAGGTATTTTAAAGAGCTTAGAATTTTAAATAGTTATTTATGATAAAGGAATCAGCAATAAATATGAAAACAAATTTACAGGTGAAATACACAAGAAATATTAATCTCCAATAAGTGTATGAAAAATATTCAACCTCAGTAATTATTGGGAAAGTGTGTATTTTAATGACATGTAGCATATAATTTTTCGTAATTATTTTCCTGTATATAACTTTTAATGTGATGAATTCAGTATGGAAAACGATTATGAGAAATGCATCATTTCATATATTACTAGCAGAGGGTTTAAACTGATACTGATTTTCTAGTGTGCAACTTCATATCTTTAGTAAAATAATTTTAACAGCTTTATTGAGGTATAATTGGTATGTAAATGACTCCACATATTTAATGTGTACAATCTGATGAGTTTGGACATATGCAAATACCCATGATGCCACGACCACCGTCAAGGAAATAGATGTAGCCAATACCTCCCAGGGTTTCCTTGCAATCCTTTGGTTTGGGGGTTATTTTTCCTTTCCTTTCCTTTTCTTTTTTTTTTTTTCTCCCCCTGGTGATAAGAACACTTCACATGAGGTCTATACTCTTAACAAATTCTAAAGTGCACAACACTACATTTTTACCTATAGACACCATGTTGTACAGCAGATCTCTAGAGCTTATTCACCTAACATACATGAAATTTCACTCCCATTGAGCAACTCGTTTTGCCCACTAAGTGAAAGCAAAAGTGTTAGTCGTTCAGTCGTGTCCACCTAACCCTAACCCTAACCCTAACCCTAACCTCATGGACTATAGCCCACCAAGCTCCTCTACTCACAGAATTCATCAGGCAAAAATACTGGAGTGTGTAACCATTCACTTCTCTGGGGGATCTTCTCTAGCCAGGGATTGAACCCGAGTCTCCTGCTCTGCAGGCAGATTCTTTACCTCAGAGCCACCAGGCAAGCCCTCTTCCCCAACAAAGTGGGCATATAATTTGCTGTAGCAAGTCTTTTCTTGGCACTGATTCAAAGCTACTTGCAATGTGCACAAAGAGAACCTTACGGTCACATTCTCTAAGGTATTTTTCATAGCAATAAAGTTTGGAGAGATACTAAATGACTACTCTGACAAGAGTGAAGGAGATGACAGTAAAAGTCCTTGGACTACAGGACAGCAGGTATAAAATAATTAATTAATGCTGTAGGACGAGACAATGAAATAGTTCTAAGATCTGTATTTTCATAGACAACTCAGGAGAAAGTAATTAGCTTCTCAGTGTTATGAGATTAAAAAACAAAATACGTATTTTCTTAATGTTTAAATGTTCTCCAAGCCAGGCTTCAGCAATACGTGAACCATGAACTTCCAGATGTTCAAGCTGGTATTAGAAAAGGCAGAGGAACCAGAGACCAAATTGAAAACATCCGCTGGATCATGGAAAAAGCAAGAGAGTTCCAGAAAAACATCTATTTCTACTTTATTGACTATGCCAAAGCCTTTGACTGTGTGGCTCACAATAAACTGTGGAAAATTCCGAAAGAGATGGGAATACCAGACCACCTGAACTGTCTCTTGAGAAACCTGTATGCAGATCAGGAAGCAATAATTAGAACTGGACATGGAACAGACTGGTTCCAAATAGGAAAAGGAGTACATCAAGGCTGTATATTGTCACCTGGCTTATTTAACTTCTATGCAGAGTACATCATGAGAAACGCTGGGCTGGAAGAAGCACAAGCTGGAATCAAGATTGCCAGGAGAAATATCAATAACCTCAGATATGCAGATGACACCACCCTTATGGCAGAAAGTGAAGATGAACTAAAAAGCCTCTTGATGAAAGTGAAAGTGGAGAGTGAAAAAGCTGGCTTAAAGCTCAACATTCAGAAAACTAAGATCATGGCATCTGGTCCCATCACTTCATGGGAAATACATGGGGAAACAGTGGAAACAGTGTCAGACTTTATTTTTTGGGCTCCAAAATCACTGCAGATGGTGATTGCAGCTATGAAATTAAAAGACACTTACTCCTTGGAAGGAAAGTTTTGACCAACCTAGATAGCATACTGAAATGCAGAGACATTACTTTGCCAACAGAGGTCCATCTAGTCAAGGCTATGGTTTTTCCAGGGGTCATGTATGAATGTGAGAGTTGGACTGTGAAGAAAGGTGAGTGCCAAAGAATTGATGTTTTTGAATTGTGGTGTTGGAGAAGACTCTTGAGAGTCCCTTGGACTGCAAGGAGATCCAACCAGTCCATTCTGAAGGAGATCAGTCCTGGGTGTTCTTTGGAAGGAATGATGCTGAAGCTGAAACTCCAGTACTTTGGCCACCTCACGTGAAGAACTAACTCATTGGAAAAGACTCTGATGCTGGGAGGCATTAGGGGCAGAGAATGAGATGGCTGGATGGTATCACCGACTCGATGGATGTGAGGTTGAGTAAACTCCGGGAGTTGGTGATGGACAGGGAGGCCTGGAGTGCTGCAATTCATGGGGTCACAAAGAGTCAGACACAACCAAGTGACTGAACTGAACTGAAAAAGTAAAAAGTGGGAAATAGAGTGAATAAGGATATTTTTAAACATGCATCCTCCTATTTTTAAAGATTTTACACAAAAAATATGATCTTATCCAAATTTATGGCAAGTGAATTTTAAAAGTTTAAAATGAATGCTAAATTCAAGTTTTCACAATGCCAAAAATGCTTTTACATTCTCTCTGTAGCTGGATTTGGCTTCCTTTTCCAGAAATAAAGAAGTAGCTCTAAGTTCTGTGATCACAGAGAAAGCATTTGTCCTACTCATATCTTAGGCTTACTTTTAATACACAGCACCTAACAGACATTTAATAGTATTTGTAGGAGTAATTCACAAACAAATGCACTAATGAATTATACCAGAAGACTGCCTAATAGAGAGTACATGCAAGAACCCGGTAAGAGAGTTGACCTTGACATAGCCAGCCTAACACAGGAAAGCAGAACAGCTTGTCACTACTGATTACATTGTATGTCTTCACTCAGGGAAATTTGCTATTAGTAAGATTCAGTCTCACACTGAATTACTATCTCATTAAAATATACACTTAAACATCCTTGTAACATATTTTATAATAGTGCTATTAATGTTACAAGCATACCAAGTAAACAGTTTTATTATAATTTTCTTTGTGAAACTTCTCTATGTTTGAGATGTTGGTGCCCTTTTTTTTTTTTACAAAGCCTTAAAGTTAATCTTGCATCCTTTTAAAGAGTAGGAATTATAATGAATAAAGGTTGGAAAACAAAGTCTCTTTTAAGAAAACAATGTATATTACAAGTCCAATTATTTAAATGGGACTAAGAAATTGTAATTCATTTCTACTGCTTAGTAGTTGAGAAGAGAGTGAAAGGTTGCCTTGACAACGGAAGATGGAAAAATAAAATGTTAATGAATAGTAATTGTTCTAATCATCATATAAAATACTGACTCTTTAATATGTAGGACAAATGCTTATTGAATTTTAAATCATATAATAACAACCAGACATTAAACATTCATCCCTTTAATACATATTTCAAACTATTACTTTTGATAATGAACGCATTTCCTCTTGAACCCAATTAGTGTTACTAAAGGAGTCCAAAGTAACATTTAGCATCTCACATTCATGTTTCAAAAATGGATGGCTTAGAGATGGAAAAAGATTGGACGATATTAAGGGAAAATGTTCAATAACAGTCCTCCTTCTCCACATACTAAGATGTGAACCTAATGAAAATCAGAAAACAATAACATCAATAGTGAGATTGTTGGCATTATTATTTATAAAGCTTATAGTGGCTACAATTAACACCAGACGTCCTAATATTGTGTTATATAGAGCCCTGCATAGGCAGTTAGACAGTCAAAGTGCTTCTAATATTGAAGTTTGCTCTTTATACATCTTGTTTCATGGAGGAGCAACTCTCAGAGGCAGCTGGCTACCCAGTGAGGGAAGAGTGTACTAGCTGTGCTAAACACACGTGCTGTGGCTAAACTCTTCCATCAGCTCAGGGGCCATTTCTCACCTGGTCCCACCTGGGAAAGTACGCAAAGACATAGGCTAGTAGTGTTAAAAATACTGTGGCATAGAAATATAAGGCATGGGGAAAGCTAACACTTGCCATTCTAACATTTGCCAATATTTTTAAACATACGTAAACATGGGGTTTAGCCTCGCCTATGTTTGCATGACTTTTTCATCCTCAGAGGCTGTCAGTACCATATCCCTGCTGGTCTGTTCTATGTTCACAAGACCCTCCTGTCCCCGAACTAACCAGTACACCTTTGTGTGTCTTCCAGAAATTGCTTTTGGTTACAGGGCATCTCCTGTGAACAGACGGGAATGCCGGGAGGATCAGGTCCTTTGCAGAACAGGGCATCTCCTTCTAGCAATCCTTTCAAACAGATTCTTCCCTCACTCCCCTGCTTCTTCCTGTTCCTCTTAGTTCATTCTCTGGGTAGATGTTGTCTCTGGTCACCCAGCTGGCCAGCTCAACCATGACCTGAGACCCAACCCTGGCTCGTCCCTCCTGGGTGTCTGCTTGGTGCCTCCTGCTCGTCTCCGATGGTTCCTTCTGCTCGTCACCTGGCTCGGTCCACTCTACCTTCTTACTGTCGGTGGAGTTCATCCTTCACTCTGCAGCTACAGTGTTCTTCAGACCCCCTTTGGCATCTCTTGTGGGGGTTTAGGGGGGCCCCTGCCTCCCCACCCATGCGTGCCGTCTCTGCTTCGTGTGTGGTCCCCTCCCGTTCATTCTCCATGCAGCTGCCAGGATGAATATCTACAGGTACAGCTCTGGTAGTGGCAAAGTGCCACTTAAAACTCTTCACGGCTTCCCCGATGCTTTCAGGATAAAGTCCAAACTCCTTAGCGGGGTGTTCAAGCCCCCCATCCCCACCCCACGTCCCGTGGTCTAGCGGTGCATGGGACCAGGAGACTTGAGCTCAAACCTCAGCCGCACTTCTGCTGTGTGATTTTGAGTAAGTTACTTAACCTCTATGAGCCTCCGTGTTCTTGTGTGTCCAGGGCGCTCGGGTGCCAGGTCTGTTTCTCTTTATCTCAAAGCAGGAGCACAGCCGCTGTCTCCCACCCTAGGGCCTGCACCCAGCACTCTGTCTCTAGCCCACAGCAGCTTATGCCCCCGGACAGCAGACAGCCTCTGCCCTAACGCTGCCGCCCTGCATCCTCCCCAGAATGTCCACAGTTCTCCCAGGAAACCCCTGGATCGGTCCTGATCCTTGTTTCCACTGGGCTGCCACTCTCTGCAGCCCCCGTCCCAGGCCAGTGCCTTCCTGCCGTGCTTGCCCGACTCCTCTCCACTCCTGAGGGGGTCTTCTAAGAGACCCTCTGTGGGAAGCATCTCCTGCATGCACACACCTAGACTAGTTACTTCCCAAATGTCCCAGGAGAGTCTTTCCAGGCCTTCCCCTCCTGCCTCCCTGGAGGGCTCTTGGCTGAGCCTCGTGGCAGCCCCCCAGAGGGTAGGGATCATGTCTTACTTATCTTTATATCCCTAGTATGGAGTATGGCATCCTGGGCTGTCTATAAACCTCTGTTGAATGAACAATTTAGACTTGGGATTGTCTCAGGGTGATACTGGGATCCTGACTGTATTTATCGGTGTATAATGCTCTCATTCTTGTTTGTTTCTGCTCCTCTGGGGAGTAGGGGCCTGGGCAGCCAGTCAGATTGTAACCTCCCTGAGGGCAGGGTCTCCGGTTGAGGGGTGCCCTGTGCAATGAGTACACGGCGGGGAGCCTCATCAGTATTGCTGACCGCCCAGCTTCTGAGAAGAGGGAACTGTCACGTGGGGTGGCTGGGTCCTAGTTCCACTGTGTGAAGAGCAAATGCAGTGGCCGTGGAGGGTCCTGGGCTGTCCCCAAGGTACCGGGTCATGAGAGGTAGCAGTAGTGGAGGGGGCAGGGCACATTTGGGAGCAGAATGGCAGAGCCGAGGCCCCGAGGAAACGCACAGTTTCCTGGGAGACTGGTGGACATTCGCACCGGGGACTGTCAGGCAGGAACTGACTTTTCTTACCCAACTGGTTTGAGCTTTTGTTTTAAAATGAGTTTTCAGGCCAAGTCAGGCAATGGCACCCCACTCCAGTACTCTTGCCTGGAAAATCCCATGGACAGGGGAGCCTGGTGGGCTGCAGGGGGGTCGCTGGAAGTCGGACACGACTGAGCGACTTCACTTTCACTTTTCACTTTCATGCATTGGAAAAGGAAATGGCAACCCACTCCAGTGTTCTTGCCTGGAGAATCCCAGGGACAGGGGAGCCTGGTGGGCTGCCATCCATGGGGTCTCACAGAGTCGGACACGACTAAAGCGACTTAGCAGCAGCAGCAGCAGCAGTAATCATTTATTCCCCAAAGGCTCTGAAATTTGTGTATCTATCAATCCCAATGCTCTCTTCACCCAAGACTGAAGATCACTCCATACACTGTAGTGGTGGCTTAGTCACTAAGTTGTGTCTGACTTTTTGTGGCCCCATGGATTGTAGCCCACCAGGCTCCTCTGTCCATGGGATTTCCCAGGCAAGAATACTGGAGTGGGTTGCCATTTCCTTCTCCAGGGGATCTTCCTTACCCAGGGATCAAATCCACATCTCCTGCAAAATATTTCAGGCAATCTCTGGCACTGGAAGTAGGTTCTTTTTTTTTTTTTTTTTTTAACATTTTTTAAAATGTACTTTTATTTGGAGGACTTTTAATTGGAGGACTTCCCTGGTGGCTCAGATGGTAAAGTGTCTGTCTACAATGCGGGAGACTCAGGTTCAACCCCTGGGTTGGGAAGATCCCCTGGAGAAGGAAATGGCAATCCACTCCAGTACTCTTGCCTGGAAAATCCCATGGACAGAGGAGCCTGGTAGGCTACAGTCCATGGGGTCACAAAGAGTTGGACACAACTGAGAGACTTCATTTTCACTTTAATTGGAGGATAGTTACTTTAAATATTGTGTTGGTTTCTGCCATACATCAACATGAATCAGCCATAGGTATACATACATCCCCACCCTCCTGAGCCACCCTCCCACCTTCTACGGCATCTTACCCCTCTAGGTTGTCACAGAATGCTGGGTTTGAGCTCTCTGCATCACATAGCAAATTCCCACTGGCTATCTGTTTTACAAATGGTAATGTATATGTTTCAATGTTACTGTTTCAGTTTGTCCCACTGTCTCCTTCCCTCACTGTGTCCACCAGTCTGTCCCATGTGTCTGCAGCTCCACTGCTGCCCTGCAAATAGGTTCATCAATATCATCTTTCTAGATTCCATATATATGCATTAATATACAATTTTTATTTTTCTCTTTCTGACTTACTTCACTCTGCATATTAGGCTCTAGGTTCTTCTTTCTTTACTGCTGAGCCACCAGGGAAGCCGCTATATCGTATTCCAAATTGTACACAGCCTCCAGAGCCCTGCCATTTGAATGCTATAAAAAGCTATTTTAATCATTAAACACAGTTACTTAGAAAATGCCAATATTTGAGTTATAAAGATTAACGCTTCTTAAGGTATTAAAATTGTTAAGGAAAAAAATGTTATGTCATTCTTATAAGTTAAAGCCCAAAGTAAAAAGACATATCTTAAAGTGCAAAACAAACAACTTTGTCTTCAAATCCACTCCCTATTTTCTTAATACCCTTACCCAGAAACTGTCTCCACACCTGGATGGTAGTACAGCCTGAGTGCATCTCCCTGGACCAGAACAAATCCTTTATAGTCTTAGAAATGTAGTTAAATACACATCAAAGCCTAGATGCATTGTTCACTTTTAAAGTGTTCAAAAGTTTAAAAAGGTATTATTTTCTCAATTCAGGATCTTCAGTAACCAAATTTAAAACACACGTCAGATTCCCACCCTGATGGCAATTATCCTGAGAAAATTATAACATCAGAAAGCATGCTTGGTGTTATAAAAGGACATAAAAAAGATTTAAAGGGGTACTGATTACTGGAATGGCGATTCCATTTGAAAAGTATTTCTTGAATAGTCTATTCATCTTGAGAGAGCTTTGATAGCTTGCGACTTTCAAGAAATTTCTTCATTTCAATTATTATCAAACTGATTGGTATAAAGTTGTTCATAATATTCCCCTTAGTCTTTTTATCTATGTAAGATCTTAGAGATGTCAGCTTTGCCTTTAAAATATTGATAATGTGTATCTTCATTTTCACTCAGCACATCTGCACAGATGTTTATTTTTCTGCATCTCCTCCAAGAACTAGCTATATTTGGTCTCACTGATTTTTGTCCTGCTTTCAATTTTATAGATTCCTACTCTTTATTCTTTTCTAATTTTTTCATGTTTGGGACTTGTTTACTATTAGGATTTACTCTCAACTACTTTCATGTATCACATACAGCAGTGTTAATTATATTAATCATATTGTTACATCCCTAATTCTTATTTATCTCCTAACTGGAAGTGTGTATCTTTTGATCCCCTTCACCCAATTTCTCCTCCCCTAAGTCCCTGCTTCCTGTAGCCACTTTGGACCATGCTTTATAAATTACCAGTAACGAAACAGAATCAGCAATTTTAAAAACCTTTCAACAGTGTCCAGCAACAGATGGCTTTTCAGGTGAATTCTCCCAAACATTTAAAGAAGGGTTAACACCTATCCTTCTCAAACTACTCTCAAAAAATGCAGAGGAAGGTATGCTTCTGAATTCATTTTATATGGCCTGTGATATTAAATCCAGACAAACATACCACAAAAAAAGAAAATTACAGACCCACATCACTAATAAACATAAAAGAAAAATCCTCAACAAAATACTAACAAATTGAGTTCAACCACACATTAAAGGCTGCACTTGTACCAGGAATAGATGGTTAAACAATCTGCCTGCAATGCAGATGACCTGGGTTTTATCCCTTAGGGGGCAAGATCCCCTGGAGAAGTGAATCCCTACCCACTCCAGTATTCTTGCCAGGAGAATCCCATGGACAGAGGAGCCTGGTGGGAGTCACAAAAAGTTGGACGGAATTGAGTGACTAACACTTTCACTTTCTTTTTCACACATTGAAAGGATCACACACCATAATCAAGTGGGATTATCCCAGGGATACAAAGATCATTCAATATCCACAAAATAATAAATGTGATACACCACATTAAGAAATTGAAGGAAAAAAATACTATATGATCATCTCAATTGATGCAGAAAAAGCTTTTGCCAAAATGTAATGTACATTTGGGCTTCCCTGAGAGCTCAGTTGGTAAAGAATCTGCCTGCAATGCAGGAGACCCCTGTTCAATTACTGGGTTGGGAAGATTCCCCTGGAGAAGGGAAAGGCTACCCACTCCAGTAGTCTGGCCTGGAGAATTCCATGGACTGTATAGTCTATGGAGTCTCAAAGAGTCTGACAAGACTAAGCCACTTTTACTTTCACTAAGATACATTTATGACAACAATTCTCAACAACAAAATGTGCATAGCAAGCATGTACGTCAATATAATAAAGACCATATATGTCTTTTTGCATTCTAATTTGACATTTCTATTGATATATCTTTAAGTTCACAGATTCTTAACCACACTGCTATGGATAGTTTTGAGATGAGTTCATCAAAGGAGTTTTTTCATGTATGATATTGTTTGTATCACTTCAATTTGTCACTTTCTTATAATTTCCATTTCTGGGCTGAAATTTCTCAACTGTTCCTGTTTGCTGTCCATCTTTTCTACTAGATTGTTAGGATATAAATTATAGATTTTCTAATTCCTGCATGGCAATTTCAACATCTGATTCTCATTCCGTTTATTGCTATGTCTCTTTTTTTTTTTTTTAAACTTTACATAATTGTATTAGTTTTGCCAAATATAAAAATGAATCCACCACAGGTACACATGTGTTCCCCATCCTGAACCCTCCTCCCTCCTCCCTCCCCATTCCATCCCCCTGGGTCGTCCCAGTGCACTAGCCCCAAGCATCCAGTATCGGAAGCAACCTAGATGTCCATCAGCAGATGAATGGATAAAAAAGCTGTGGTACATATACACAATGGAGTATTACTCAGCCATTAAAAAGAATACATTTGAATCAGTTCTAATGAGGTGGATGAAACTGGAACCTATTATACAGAGTGAAGTAAGCCAGAAGGAAAAACATCAATACAGTATACTAACGCATATATATGGAATTTAGAAAGATGGTAACAATAACCTGGTGTACGAGACAGCAAAAGAGACACTGATGTATAAAACAGTCTTATGGACTCTGTGGGAGAGGGAGAGGGTGGGAAGATTTGGGAGAATGACATTGAAACATGTAAAATATCATGTAAGAAACAAGTTGCCAGTCCAGGTTTGATGCATGATATTGCTATGTCTCTTGAAAAAGTTTTTCTTTTTCCTTTGCTTTTTGCACCTTGTAGTTTTTGATGGATTGCTTTTTTCCCAGTAATTGAATCCTACCTCAGCTGATTTTATTAATGAAACATTCTTGGACACATAATTCTGATTCAGCTGCTTTAAGGCTGGCACATATGTTTACATAGACAAGTCACAGCAAACTGTACACAAATCTGATACCAGCTAAAGAAGCTAGATACTCTCAACGATGTTTTTCTTTTTTTAATGTTTGGCTTTGCCGGGTCTTCATTGCTGCTCAGGCCTTTCTCTAGCTGTGGTGAGTGGGGTCTTTTCTCTAGTTGGGGTGCGTGGGTTTCCCACTGCAGGTGCCCCATTGTTGTGGAGCAGGGGCCTGAGGGTGAGCAGGTTTTAGTAGTTGCAACTCCCAGGCTCAGTAGTTGTGGGGCCTGGGGGTCCAACCGCTGAGTGGTATGTGGGGATGAGAGGACTCATACAAGGGATGGAACCCAGGAATCCTGCGTTGTACCACCGAGCCACCTGGAAGCACTTATCCTCAACTGTTTAATTAACATCTCCCCTTATGACCTCTTTGCCATTTTATTTAAAGACTGTATTGTAATCCAGGCACTCTTGAACTTTATATTTATAAACATGGAGGCTTTGTGCACATTTTCCTAACACACTATGTTTCTTGGCCCAGACAATAATTTAAGGTAACTTACCACTCTGATAACTAAAGCATGATGCAGTAAGAGATAACACTTCCAGAAAAAATGCTTTTCTAAACAATTTCAGTCTACTGATCCATTCTCCAAACTACTGAATGAATTCGCCAAGTATAAAGATGAAAAACAAAAAACCAAAGAGCTAGAGAATCTTGATTAAATCAACTTTTTTATTTATAAGAGTATACCTGTGGCAGATTCATCTTGATGTATGACAAAGCCAATGCAATATTGTAAAGTAGTTGGCCTCCAATTAAAATTTTAAAAGAAGTCTTAAACCAAATAAATAAATAAAAACTATTTTATATAAGCTTTTAATCAAACTTTCTTGAACTTCAAAAAAGTAACCAAGAAACACTTTCCATGATAATGTTGATCTCTAGTGGGGACAACAACTTCATTTTCCAGAATGAAACAAATTATAGCCCTGGAGGAGGGCATGGCAACCCATTCTAGTGTTCTTGCCTGGATAATCCCCGTGAACAGAGAAGCTGGGCGGGCTACAGTCCATGCGGTCGCAGAGTCAGACACGACTGAACGACTAAGCACAGCACACAGCACAGCACCATAAAAGTGCTCATTCCCAGAAGTAATTTTCTAGGTAACATTTATTCAATTGTTTGTATCAGTTTTTTCATTATGCATTCAGCTCCTATTTTAAAGTAGACAAAGTCCTTCTTATTATTTGGAAATATGCACAGGCAGACATCCAAAGACAGGCAGTAACACGTAATAATGGTTAGATAGCATCACCAACTCAATGCACATAAATTTGAGCAAACTCCAGGAGATAGTGGAGGACAGAGGAGCCTGGCATGCTGCAGTCCATGGGAGTCACAAAGAGTTTGACATGATTTAACTTACTGAACAACAAGTATCTTTACTATTCAAGTTATTTTGATTTGCGGCTTCTCTTACTTGAAATTGAAATCTTATTGTTTGTGATGACTAATGTTATTAATTTCACTAGACTCTGGTAATGAGATGTTTGCTCAAAATCTTGTCTAAGTGCTGCTGTAAACGCATTTTTTAGATGAGCTTAACACTTATAATCACTTGATTCTAAGTCATGAATGACCCTCCACAATGCTCATCCCATCAATGGAGAGCCTTTAGAGCTAAGAGTCAGGTTTCTGGGAAAAGTAATTGTACCTCCACAATGTAACACAGAAAAATTCTGCTTTAGTTTTCTAGCCTTTAGGCTTAAGACCACAACATCAGTTCTTACCTTAATCTCCAACTTCATAGTTTGCCTACAGATTTTGCACTTGCCAGTCCACACAATTACATGAGCCAATTCTTTAAATCTCTTAATACACATGTATTTTACTGGTTCTATTTTCTGGAGAAATCTAATTAATACACTGATGCAGTGCTTCTATTTCACAACTAACAATATTATGTTCAATAAAAGATAATGATGCTAATAGATAATTTAATAATTGTATAAAATACATTATCTGATTCTTTTTTTATGAAAACATCTACATTTGGTATGCATTGGGGGAACTAACACATATAAATAATCTTAATCTCAGGTTCATTTTATTTAATATTTATTTATCTAAAAGCTAATATTTTCCAAAAGACTAAGTGAATATTTTTATAATTATTTTTAACTTAAACTGAACAAAACCTATTTTGCTTATCCCCATTTCTTTTGTATTCTCTGAATCTGGGTAAAATTTGTTCTTTTATAATGGCAGGATTATCTTACCTACTTTTGTTTAGTACAGAGGAATTTTCTTGCAGTAAGATAAAAACAATAGAATATGCTTAGAATTATGGGATAACATAATTTTAAACTCACAAATAAATTTTTATTATTTTTTGTTGTCAAGGAAACCACTTTGTATACCCTTCTGTTAAATTACTAAAATGTTAGTCTTTTTAAATGCAAATACTTATTCCTATTTCATTTTGTATGCTGTATTAATCATTATAATTTATATTTGATAAAGCTATTTTAAAGTGTTTGCCAATAAAACACATAAAAAATGAAGCACAATCAAACAGCTTTTGCATGAGATAGGCATCATTATAGGAAACAATCTATCACTTATCAATTGAAAATGTATGAAAAGAATTATATGCTTGGTAAGAAAAATATTAAAAGTTTGAGCATTGAGTTGTAATATGTTGTATGAAATGTCTCAAAGAAGGAGAAAGCATTTTGCCAAAAATGATATGAATATTTGTCAATATCTACAAAGCTTAGACTTTTTTTTTTTTATGTAGACCTAGGAACCATTGATAGGGATCAAGACCATCCCCATGGAAAAGAAATGCAAAAAAACCAAAATGGCTGAATGGGGAGGCCTTACAAATAGCTGAGAAAAGAAGAGAAGTGAAAAACAAAAGAGAAAAGGAAAGATATAAGCATCTGAATGCAGAGTTCCAAAGAATAGCAAGAAGAGATAAGAAAGCCTTCTTATCTCTTATCTCGCAAAGAAATAGAGGAAAACAACAGAATGGAAAAGACTAGGGATCTCTTCAAGAAAATCAGAGTTACCAAAGGAACATTTCATGCAAAGATGGGCTCGATAAAGGACAGAAACGGTATGGACCTAACAGAAGCAGAAGATATTAAGAAGAAGTGGCAAGAATACACAAAAGAACTGTATAAAAAAGATCTTCACGACCCAGATGATCACGATGGTGTGATCACTCACCTAGAGCCAGACATCCTGGAATGTGAAGTCCAGTGGGCCTTAGAAAGCATCACTATGAACAAAGCTAGTAGAGGTGATGGAATTCCAATTGAGCTATTCCAAATCCTGAAAGATGATGCTGTGAAAGTGCTGAACTCAATATGCCAGCAAATTTGGAAAACTCAGCAGTGGCCACAGGACTGGAAAAGGTCAGTTTTCATTCCAATCCCAAAGAAAGGCAATGCCAAAGAATGCTCAAACTACAGCACAACTGCCCTCATCTCACATGCTAGTAAAGTAATGCTCAAAACTCTCCAAGCCAGGCTTCAGCAATATGTGAACCGCGAACTTCCTGATGTTCAAGCTGGTTTTAGAAAAGGCAGAGGAACCAGAGATCAAATTGCCAACATCCGCTGGATCATGGAAAAAGCAAGAGAGTTCCAGAAAAGCATCTATTTCTGCTTTATCGACTATGCCAAAGCCTTTGACTATGTGGATCACAATAAACTGGAAAATTCTGAAAGAGATGGGAATACCAGACCACCTGATCTGCCTCTTGAGAAATCTGTATGCAGGTCAGGAAGCAACAGTTAGAACTGGACATGGAACAGACTGGTTCCAAATAGGAAAAGGAGTGCGTCAAGGCTGTATATTGTCACCCTGTTTATTTAACTTCTATGCAGAGTACATCATGAGAAACGCTGGACTGGAAGAAGCACAAGCTGGAATCAAGATTGCCGGGAGAAATATCAATAACCTCAGATATGCAGATGACACCACCCTTATGGCAGAAAGTGAAGAGGAACTAAAAAGCCTCCTGATGAAAGTGAAAGTGAAGAGTGAAAAGTTGTCTTAAAGCTCAATACTCAGAAAACGAAGATCATGGCATTTGGTCCCATCACTTCATGGGAAATACATGGGGAAACAGTGGAAACAGTGTCAGACTTTATTTTTCTGGGCTCCAAAATCACTACAGATGGTGACTGCAGCCATGAAATTAAAAGACACTTACTCCTTGGAAGGAAAGTTATGACCAACCTAGATAACATATTCAAAAGCAGAGACATTACTTTGCCAACAAAGGTTCGTCTAGTGAAGGCTATGGTTTTTCCTGTGGTCATGTATGGATGTGAGAGTTGGACTGTGAAGAAGGCTGAGCGCCAAAGAATTGATGCTTTTGAACTGTGGTGTTGGAGAAGACTCCTGAGAGCCCTTTGGACTGCAAGGAGATCCAACCAGTCCATTCTGAAGGAGATCAGCCCTGGGATTTCTTTGGAAGGAATGATGCTAAAGCTGAAACTCCAATACTTTGGCCCCCTCACGCGAGGAGTTGACTCATTGGAAAGGACTTGATGCTGGGAGGGATTGGGGGCAAGAGGAGAAGGGGACAATAGAGGATAAGATGGCTGGATGGCATCACTGACTCGATGGATGTGAGTCTCAGTGAACTCCGGGAGTTGGTGATGGACAGGGAGGCCTGGCCTGCTGGGATTCATGGGGTCGCAAAGAGTCAGACACGACTGAGCAACTGATCTGATCTGATCTGAGGAACCATTAGGAAGTTGCAAATTCCACATAGAATCAAATATCTCTTCCAATTGTTTGATTGGTCTCAGTCTAAAATAGCATCACTTATATATTAAATGGGATTAGTAGCCAAAAGTCTCAGAGATAGAAGGCTACATTGTAAACGTTTAAACATCTTAGAGTAATTTTTCACTGAAACAGTAAAAAACAAATTGAACAAGTTTTAGTTTTTAAATCAAAGCACATAGGTATAATGAAGGTATACATTTCAAAGATACTGTGGAAAGCGACAAAATCGTGATTGCCTTCATGTCAGTTTTTCAGCATTTTAGAATTTTGCAAGAGCATTTCTTATATATATATTCAGTGCGTCTAATCTTTAATGGCAAGGCAACACATAAACATACAAGACTCTGCCTTCCTAGGTGCTCAGGAGGCAGACAATGAGGACTATACCTGAGACTAAATGAGAAACACATAGACATGCATACAGCACAACTTTGTGGCAAATGGGTAAACAAATGAAAAATTGGGCTTCTGATTTGCCAAAAGGGGTGAGAAACTGAGTGACAGCAAACACTGGCGAATGATCCGAGTCACAGGAGAGAAATTACAGTTAAATCACCAAGTGCCGGTGGATATACACCTGTACACACTCATACCCAAAAGTTGGGTGCACACACATACACACACTTGGACTTCCCTGGCGGCTCAGATGGTAAAAGCGTCTGCCCACAATGCGGAAGACCAGCGTTCAATCCCTGGGTCGGGAAGGTCCCCTGGAGAAGAAAACGGCACCCCACTCCAGTACTCTTGCCTTGAAAATCCCATGGGTGGAGGAGCCTGGTAGGCTACAGTCCATGGGGTCACAGAGAGTCGGACATGACTGAGAGACTTCACTTTCACTTTTATGTATAGTATGTAAGTATTTGGGCTTCTGTGGTGGCACTGGTGGTAAAGAACCCCCCTGCCAATGCAGGAGATGTAAGAGATGTGGGTTTGATCCCTGGGTTGGGAAGATCCCCTGAGGAGGGCATGGTAATCCACTCCAGTATTCTTGCCTGGAAAATCCCATAGACAGAGGTGTCTGGCATGCTATGGTCTATAGGGTCACACAGAGTTGAACAGAACTCAAGCACTTAGCGTACACACAGGCATATAAGTATTTAATCTTTGTTGGTCCCATAAATTGCAATAATACCTCCCTATATGTCAGCTTTTGCTTTGTCTATTATGTTCATTTGTCAAAAACTCTTAACTTTGATGGAGTGAAATTTATTCAATGATTACCTATGTATTTAATGTTGGAATGCCTTGAGAAATTCTTCCCCATTTAAAGTAATAAAGATTGTTTTCCACATTATGTTTTATTTTTATATTTTGTACTTTTACATTTAAACCATTACTATTTGGGGACATGTTTTTATATGTGATGTGAGATAAGATATCTTTTCTCCACATAATTAAGATGATTATTCTAATATGTCTACTTATCCCTACATATGTGATACTTTTCCACAAGAAAGTCTGCCACAGACTTGCATACCTATTTTGAACACCCTAATTATATTAATTCTTTTTCACTTTTAATTCTCATATCATTTTACTGTCTTATACCATGTTAGTGTAATTTCCATGACTTTGTTTTAATAATCTGTGCTAATATTTAGTAAAGCAAACTCCATCCTTTGGGAGTATAAATATCTTTATGATATCATATGTCTATAATTATTCAGATATTATTTACGCCCTTGTAGCAAGGATTTCCAATTGGCCCCATTTTCAACTTCCATTCCCCCCCTCATCCTTCATAACTGTGATCTTTTTCTTGGCTGGACACACGGATCTTAAAATAAAAATCTATATTATCCAATATTTTCAGCAATTAGGAAAGTTTCTGAACACACTGATGTAAATGAATTGCTTATGCTCATGTTCCTCGTCTATTTTCATTTAAATCTCCCACAACTACCTTGCAAAATAGTATTTAAAATAAATATGATGGAAGATTTATGAAACATAGATTTTTTGACAGCTTTCCTGGTTTCTACCTTGGTGACCTGCTTGATTTTTCTATCTCGTCTTATGTTAGGTTCCTTTTAATCTGTTTAACTGTATAATCAATGTGTGTGTGTGCTTAGTCGCTCAGTTGTGCCTGACTCTTTGCGACCCCAAGGGCTGTAGCCCTCCAGGCTCCTCTGTCCATGGGGATTTTCCAGGCAAGAATACTGGAGTGGGTTGCCATGCCCTCCTCCAGAGGATATTCCTAACCCAGGGATTGAACCCAGGTCTCCCACATTCCAGGTGGATTCTTTCCTGTCTGAGCCACCAGAGTTGAATCCCTGGGTCAGAAACTTTAGTTAGATTTATCAATAAATCCTGTAGAAAGGTGGCATTTTAGCAAGAACCTAAAGGAGGTCAGGGAGCCAAGCATGTGCATATTTTGGCAATGAAGATCACCAGCAAAGGAGACAATTTGTGCGAAGACACTGAAGTGCAAATATTCCTGACCACAGTCATTGTTGAGGCAATATTGGCTATTAACAGGAGCTTTTGTCTTTTAACTTGGCACAGATTGGAAATTATTTCTGACATTATCTGACAGATATTTTTTAAAAGGAAAACTCTAAACTCTAGTTATTCTGTTGAAAATCCACTGTGTCAGCACTGGAGGTGGAGACATGAGGAAACTGAGATGATATTGTCTTGGACCAGGGCAGCAGTGGTGAAGGCAGTGAGAAGCGGTCTGAATTACATAAAAGTTGAAGCCTTAGTAAAAAGCATAATGGGCTTCCCAGGTGGAACTAGTGGTGATGAATATGCCCGTCCATGCAGTAGATGCAAGATACACGGGTTCAATCCTTGGTTCAGGAAGATCCACTGGAGAAGGAAATGGCAACCCCACTCCAGCATTCCTGCCTTGAAAATCCCATGGATGGGAGATGCTGGGAGTTACAATCCATACATCATGGAGAGTTGTACAAGACTGAGCACACACACACACAAAGCAGAATAGAGAAAACAGTTAAAGTTTGTTTCCTAGAATCAATAGGTCCCTGGGTGGTAGAAAATTTTGTGAGTGAGCTTAAAGGAAAGAGTGAAGATCAGAGCAGAATCCATGAAATTAAAAAAAAAATGAAAGGTTTGTTATTATAGTTAATGAAAAAATAATGGGATATATCCTGAGAATGAGTGACTGAGAAAGTGTGGGGGGTACAATCATACCAGAAGCTAGGAGAAGAGAGTTTTCAAAATATTATCTACCTAGAGATGGAAATTACCAAGAATTAACTCAGAAGTTTTACAAAAGAGAGTAAGTGAACTAGGTCATTAAAGCTTCAATGAGTAAAGATGCTTTGATCAGATATTAAGAGATGACTGCATCAGGGTGGATAATCAGATGATATAGCCCAATGACAAGTAATTGAAAACTGGTGATAGCACCCCACTCTAGTACTCTTGCCTGGAAAATCCCATGGATGGAGGAGCCCAGTAGGCTGCAGTCCATGGGGTCCCTAGGAGTCGGACACGACTGAGTGACTTCACTTTCACTTTTCACTTTCATGCATTGGAGAAGGAAATGGCAACCCACTCCAGTGTTCTTGCCTGGAGAATCCCAGGGACAGGGGAGCCTGGTGGGCTGCTGTCTCTGGGGTCGCACAGAGTAGGACACGACTGAAGTGACTTAGCAGTAGCAGCAGCAGATGGAGTTTAGGAAAATGAAGAAAGGTTTGGAAATGGAAATAAACAGTAGGAAAGATAGCTATCCCACCTCCAGGTCAAATTGTAGGAAGTGTGGGAGAGAAAGCAGCCCTCACTGGAGGATACTGCAGAGGCAGTACTTTGTTGATGACGAACAGTGAGTTCCAGAGGATACTTTGGAAAAGTCCAGAAATACAGGACAAGGAAAAGTGAAACAGAGTGCCCAGGCACTGGAATGCAGGAGATGAAGTTTCACCTGGAGTCCAGGGCTTAATATCATAACACCCATGTGATTAATTTTCACAGTGTTTCTATGGCAGATGAGATGGTAAGACTATTATTGTTGAAAGACAGTGTGCAATGGGGATGTTTTTGAAGCATTGAAGATCCCCAAATTTCATTTTCCTTCCCATAATAATGGTTGTAAAGCTGGGAAAACAGCTTACTTAGAGCCCCTGGATTTGAAGTTCCCTCCCAAGGTGGTCCCTGCACAGACAACCTCACTTGCCACCCCTGGAAACATGTTAAAAATGTAAAGCCTTGAGCTCCAAACCAGACCTATTCAATAGGAAACCCTGGGGTGGGGCCCAGTCTTCTTTGTTTTAAAGAATAGTAGGGGCAATTCTCGGAGAAGACAATGGCACCCAACTCTAGTACTCTTGCCTGGAAAATCCTATGGACAGAGGAGCCTGGTAGGATGCAGTCCATGGGGTCCCTAGGAGTCGGACACAACTGAATGACTTCACTTTCACTTTTCACTTTCATGCATTGGAGAAGGAAATGGCAACCCACTCCAGTGTTCTTGCCTGGAGAATCCCAGGGATAGGGGAGCCTGGTGGGCTACTGTCTCTGGGGTCGCACAGAGTCGGACACGACTGAAATGACTTAGCAGCTGCAGCAGCAGCAGCAGCAGCAGCAGGGACAATTCTAATGCACACAAACATAAGTTGTTTGAGACAAGAGACTTTAGAGCTGGAGCTCTGGGGCTTTCTTTCCAATGGCGATCTGGATGCTAGCGTTCATGGCCAAAGAGTCTGATTTTAGGAGCTGTGCTCTTAACCAATACACTGCATTTTCTCATGATAGCTTAGTGTGCTATATAACATTTTGAACAATTTCAGTGATATTACCATAAGAGCCATGGATCAAGACTGAACAATAGTTAGCAGATACAACTGAAACTCATCCAGAAGATTAAAAATCACAACTATCAAGATTATTAACAAAAAAATCTGTTTAAACAATTATATGTATGCCCCAAAAGGAAATTAATATTCTTTCCTATACATATGGGCTTCCTTGATAGTTCAGTTGGTAAAGAATCCACCTGTAATGCAGAAGACTGGTTCAATTACCGAGTCAGGAAAATCCCGTGGAGAGGAGAATGGCAGTCCACTCCAATATTCTTGCCTGGAAAATACCATGGACAGAGGAGCCTAACGGGCTACAATTCATGAGATCGCAAATAGTCAGACACGAGTGGGTAACTAAGCACACAACACACACATATATGTGTGTGTGTGTGTGTCTATCAGATATAGATAGATTTGACATTTAAAATTAAACTATTTTTATAATGAAAATATCAATGTAGAACATCTTAAAAAGAAATGTCAAAAGCCGAAGGCTATTAAAGCCACATAGATTTCTTTTCATTCAAGGAAATTTGGTAGAAACAGTTGATAATAACTCAAATTCATTTTATTCTTGAATGGTTGTACTCAATTTGGATAGCATATACACTTTACACTGCACATTTGATACAATAAAATGGCTGAATACAGATGTTTAAGCCATCTGTTATAACAGAAAAATAATCTTTTCAAAACTATGATTGAAAGAATAATTAATAAATAGATAAAATGGAAATGGAGTCATTACTATTAATTTATGTTTAACTCCACATGAAAAATTGGCAGATTTCCTATCTCATTAGTATTATTGAGATTGTTAAAATGGAAAAAAAAATATCAGTTTCTCAGGAAATATTTGATGACAGGCTCAATCAATAAAGAAGTAAGATAGATTAATCAATTCATTTATTCAGCAAATTCATTCAACAATCCATTCTGCTGTATTAGTCCTAGAAATATGCAAAGCCAGTGTTTCTGCACTTCAGACATTCACACCCTTGGAACAATAGTATGGCACCACAGAGCAGTTTTTCCCATTCATCCATCTATAAGAAAAGTTCCATTGAATTAGTATGAAATCTTCATAATTAGTATTTATGTGTTTATGCTTTCAATATTTTTAGTCATTAAGATTTGTGATTTTGCATCATGATATTGTGATTTATAATGAGAAATGTATATTTGGTCTTCATCCCTAGGTCTACTACAGAGCTCCTAAAACTCTTAGAGTCTCCTAGATGCTGAGAACCTTAAATATCTTTTGTTGTATTTATGTTGTGTCATTTGGGAAGCACCTAAGGATTGGGGATTGGTTGCAAGGAGAACCAACAAAACTATTAAAGGATTAGAAATGTCAATCTTGACCCTCCAAACTCTGGGGAAGGGAAGAGGCTAGATGTTGAATCAATCACTGATGGCTAGTGGTTTAATCAATCATTCTAATATAATGAAGCCTGCATAAAACCCTAAAAGGAGGGGGTTTGGAAAATTTCCAAGTTGGTGAACAAAAGGAGATTTAGGGAGAGTAACATGCCTAGAGAGCTCAAGGGAGCTCAAAATCCTTTCCCCACATCTTGCTCTATACATCTCTTCCATCTCACTGTTTGTGAGATATATACTTTTTAATAAACCAATAATCTATCAAATAAAATATTTTTGAGTTCTGTGAACTGTGCTAACATATTAATCAAACCTGAGGAGATGGTCCTGAGAACCTCTGATTTACAGGCAGTAGGTCAGAAGCAGCACTTCCCTGGTAGCTCAACTGATAAAAAATCCGCCTGCAATGCAGGAGACCCCGGTTCAATTCCTGGGTTGGGAAGATTCCCTGGAGAAGGGATGGGCTTTCCACTCCAGTATTCTTAGGCTTCCCTGATGGCTCAGTTGGTAAAGAATCTGCATGCAATGTGGGAGACCTGGGCTCAATCCCCGAGTTGAGGAAATCCCCTGGAGGAGGGCATGGCAACCCACTCCAGTATTGTTGCTTGGAGAATCCCCATGGGCAGAGGAGCCTTGAGAGCTACAGTCCATGGGGTTGCAAAGAGTCAGGCCAGACTGAGTGACTAAGCACAAGTCAGAAGCACAGGTGATCGATCACCTTGGATTGTTTTGGTGTCTGGAGGAGGTGGGGGCTGTCTTGTAGGATGGTAACCTGTGGAATCTGGTGTGGTCTCTGGGTAGTGTCAGAACAGAGCTGAATTATAAGATGCCCAGCTGATGTCTCTGGAACATTCTTAGTTGAAAGTGTGGAGAAATTCCCACAACAAACACACACATGTTAAAACTGGGTCCAGGAACAATTTTGCACATACTTCTGAAGGGGGACATACCTTAACTCTTCATAGATGATTAGCACCTATTAGTTCACAGAAATTTAACATGATTGTATAAAATGGGGGCACTCCTAGAAGACCATAGTAAGTATTGTACTACTGCATAGACTGGATTAAAAGGGGAAAATAAATATGTGAAGTTAAGTGTTTCTTTGTCCTCCAAGCCCTCCTTGGTGGTTCAGTGGTTGATAGTCTGCTTGCAATGCAGAGTATACCAGTCTGATTTCTAGTCCAAGAAGATCCCATGTGTCTTAGAGCAACTAAGCTGGTGTCCCACAGCTGCCGAGCCCGTGTACCTACAGAGGCTGCTCCATAACAAGAGGAGCCACCACGATGAGAAGCCTGCACCCCGCAACTAGAGAAAGCCTGGGCACAGTAATGCGGACCCAGCACAGCCCATAAGTAAATAAATATATAAAAAAGTGGCTGCAGCATTTTAAAGAATATTTCTATGTCCTACATTGTATAAAGCTCAATCTGTTCAAGTTTATGACAGAAAGCCTAACCCAAAGAATTCTTGCTTAAAATTTAAAGACAAAAGATAGTGTGCAGTAATGAAGAACCAGCACAGCCAATAAATAAATAAACACTATAAAAATAAAGTGGCTGCACCATTTTTTTAAAAAATACTTCCATGTCCTACATTTGTATAAAGCCAAATAAGTTGATGTATATGACAGAAAACCTAACGCGGAGAATTTTTGCCTTAAAATTTAAAGATCAAAGACAGTACTTGTCAACTTCAATTGCTGACTTCAATTTCACCAAGATTATATCTAAAGCTGAGTCCAATTTTTATCTACAATAAGCATAATGTGAACTGAAATTAATAGGTTCTAGTGGGTGAATTAAAATCTCTTTGTTACTGTAAAAATCCTAAGAACATATTATGTGAAAACATGGAGTTTGATTAACACTACCAACAATTTCAATGGCTGGACATATAATGAAAAGAGATTCCATTTAGGCAAAATAACCTCATAAATACTTCATGAAACTAATATATTCTTATAAGGGTAACACTAAAAAATTTGTAGGAAGGAACAGTGCAACACGAATTCCAATCATTCCAATCACATAATTAAGCCAAAATGAATAGAGTCTTTCTAATAAGACTTTAAAAACATACTCGAGATTAGATGAAAACCATATAAAAATCCAGAAATTTCAAAGAATGTGATTAATATCATTATAGATGATAAAAATTTGAATTAATGAATTTATTGATTGTTTCAAACTATCTGGAAGTTTTCACATGTGTTTGCTTGAATTTGAGCCACTAATGAGAACATTTAACTTTTTAGATGCGTGGCATACAAGTTTGGCTACGTGTGTAAGTCAGTGGTGAATCACTATAATCTCTGAGATGATATGCATTGAATTATCGAATTCCACTCATGCCTCCAAGGACAACAAGATTCCCCGGTGGCTCTGGTAAAGAATCTGCCTGTAATGCAGGAGACCCAGTTTTGATCCCTAGGTCAGGTTGATTCCTTGGAGACTGGAATGGCAACCCACTGCAGTATTCTTGCCTGGGGAATTCCATAGACAGAGGGGCCTGGTGGGCTACAGTCCATAGGGTCACACAAAAGTCAGACACGACTGAGTGACTAGTACACTTTCCTAGGGCAACTCATTTAAGCTTATTAATCTAAAATCTCCTTTGTTTTTAAAAGTATTATTAATAAAAACATAACATCTTTCTAATGAGTTTTGAAGAAAATACTTATTAAAAATATTTTATAGTATATAAGTACTAAATATATGTAAGAAATAATCACGATGATAAACACGGTGTTAAGAACATATTCCACCTCCCAGATGAAATATCCTCATTCCAAATCTCTCCTCTCAAACTCAAAAAACTAGACAGACCAAAAAATTATGCTTTCATCCAGCAAAACAAGTCAAACAAAAATCTTTGATAAAAGGACAACAGCATGAGTAGGAGACAGAGGATATTCCAAACTTCAATAATATATATAGGAAATAAATACCTAAATAGAAAAATCGGTTCCAAGGTTCTTCAGAAGCAAGAAAGTGAAGGAGGCAGTTTGTAGAAATCTCATCAAAGTGGTTCATGGCAAATAGGTGGGGAAACAGTGAAAACAGTGGCTGACTTTATTTTGGGGGCTCCAAAATCCCTGCAAATGGTGACTGCAGCCATGAAATTAAAAGATGCTTACTCCTTGGAAGGAAAGTTATGACCAACCTAGACAGCATATTCAAGAGCAGAGACATTACTTTGCCATCAAAGGTACGTCTAGTCAAGGCTATGGTTTTTCCAGTAGTCATGTATGGATGTGAGGGTTGGACTATAAAGAAAGCTGAGGGCCAAAGAATTGATGCTTTTGAATTGTGGTGTTATAGAAGACTCTTGAGAGTCCCTTGGAATGCAAGGAGATCCAACCAGCCCATCCTAAAGGAAATCAGTCCTGAGTGTTCATTGGAAGGACTGATGTTGAAGCTGAAACTCCAATACTTTGGCAGCCTGATGAGAAGAGCTGACTCATTTGAAAAGACCCTGATGCTGAGAAAGATTAAAGGCAGGAGGAGAAGGGGATGAGATGATTGGATGGCACCACTGACCCAATGGACATGAGTTTGGGTAAACTCCGGGAGTTGGTGATGGACAGGGAGGTCTGACCTGCTGCAGTCCATGAGGTCACAAAGAGTCAGACACGACTGAGTGACTGAACTGAATTGAACTGAATATCAAAGCAGAGGGGCCTGGAAGAGACAAAGCACAGGTAAAGTTACCCCAAGAAGTAGGAAAGCCCCACCGTGAGTGTAGGTAATCTGAGAACCTTCTGAGGCTGTTGTTCCTAGTGAATAACTTCAGTGGATATCGGCAGCTTTTCACCAAGATCCTCTGAGCTTCCTTTTGATGTGCTTGCATCTTTATTCCACTCCATCCAACAGCCAACATGAGTACTGCCTTCTAGAGGGCCTCTTCTGGGCTTGTGGGGTCCTTTTCCTTACGGGCACAAAGAACTCAAGGTGACCCTAAACAATGAGTGTGGAATTCAAAAGTCCAGTGTTATTGCTGAAGACTGTTACAATGCTGAGGAGCTACAGGATTTAGCCAAATATCACAAGCTCACCTGGCTTCCTTCTCTTTCCTATTTTTGTTTCTAAACTTCCTTGCCAGCTTCCTTTGGAGCACTTTTATTTTTTCCCAGAGAATTCAAGCCAAATAAATAGTTTCTAGCAAATTGAAAGTTAAGAAACCTGAAATTGCATAAGTTCCTGGGAGGAAGCAGTGCTTCTCAGGATGAATGGAGTAACCTGGAATGAAAGGTCCTCCTTAGAGGCTTGACACCACAAGGAAAGAAGGATGCAGGTGGAATAAGTAACAGCTTTATAGTAATGACAAAGAATGATGTGACAGATATATGAAAGTACTTCTCTCTTCCCCAGTGAACAAAATCAATTTAACAAAATTATATTCCACTGTAGCTTATGGATGTGAGAGTTGAAGCATAAAGAAGTCTGGGCACCAAAGAATTGATGCCTTTAAATTGTGGTGCTGGAGAGGACTCTTGAGAGTCCCTTGGACAGCAAGATCAAACCAGTCAATCCTAAAGGAAATCAAGCCTGAATACTCACTGGGAGCAGTGAAGCTGAAGTTCCAGTACTTTGGCCACCTGATGCCAAGAGCCAACTTATTGGAAAGGACTCTGTTGCAGGGACAGACTGAAGGCAAAAGCAGAAGCGGGAGACAGAGGATGAGACGGTTAGGTAACATCACCAACTCAGTGGACAAGAATCTGAGTGAACTCTGGGAGATAACGAAGGACAGGGATGCCTGGTGAGCGCAGCCCATGGGGTCCGCAAAGAGTCGGACACAGCTTAGCAACTGAACAGCAACATTCCACTATATCAATACTATTGACAGATTCAGGTGTTAATGACTTCCAAAAGTGGCCAAACTGCAGAGAGTTGCCTAACCAAAGGTGATATTCCTACCATAGGTAGCATACACTCAAGAATATTGAAACAAGTTGTTATGAAGACATGGCCATCTGCCCTAACTGGGACAATTTTGAAAGACCATGGTAGCTCCAGATCATTCCATGCGGAAACGATCACAGCTCTGTTTCTTCCTCTGCCACCCACTATGCTTTCTTCCACTACCTGTCACAGGTGTTGATCTTAAGGGCACCCTTAATAAATATTCTGAAGGCTAAATTCTATATCAGAGTCAGTTGTTAAGGCACCTAACCTGTGACATTTGTTGCTGATTAGTAGCTAAGTTATGTTTGATTCTTTTGTGATCCCATGGACTGTAGCCCACCAGGCTCCTCTGTCCATGGAATTTACCAGGCAAGAATACTGGAGGGGGTTGCCATTTCCTTCTCCAGGAAGTCTTCTGAAACAGGGATTGAGTCCAGGTCTCCTACATTGCAGACAGGTTCCTTACCACTGAGCCACCAGGGAATGCAAACCTGTGACATAAACCAAACTAAATTCTCAATATCTGCTGACAACATTATTATTTCTGATTGGGCTCAAGGGGAATCATGCATAAAAAGATATTGTAAGAAGAAACATAATATGAAAAAAAAATACATTTCAGCTAATGAAAATTCCCCCCACAAAACATTCATGAAGCAGAGGAAAATTATAACCAAAACATCCTTAAGCAATTATTTGCTTGTGATAAAATCCCCTTGTAACAAATGTCACAAACTGAAAACAGAAGAGAAGGAAAAGAAAGATGTGAGTCAAGAATTGTGTTTAAAAATGAATATATTTTAAATAACTCAGAATAATGTTATAAATAAACGTGAAATTGCAAATGTCAGTGAAGAAAGCCATGATAATAGTCAAGACAAAGAGAATGAAATACAGGGATTTAAAGAATAAGAAAATGAAATAAAATAAGAAGCAAATGGCATCATTGATTGGTATATGAGACAAAAATAGAAGCTGTATTGTATTAAGAGTTTATAAAGAAGAGAAACCAAACAATGAAGTAGAACACATATTTAAACTATCTAAGAAATTTTTCTAGAAATAAAGAATTGACTCTTATATAGAAACAGTCCATAGTGTATATATGGAAATTAATGCCTTGATGATGTATTTTAACATAGTAAAATGATTAGATTTTGACAAACAAATGAGCAAGCAGGATTCCCAGGAAAACAATACTAAGGACGAAAAGATGTTAGAAGAAGAGGAATGGAAGAAGGAGGAGGAGAAAAAGAGAACCAACCTAATACCAGACATTTTCAGAGCAATATAGAAAATAAGAAGGAAATCCATAAGATTTCTAAGAAATTTAAAGTTCAAAGGGTGGGCCAAGGACTTTGTATTCAACAAAGTTGTGCTTTAAGGAACAAGATATAGGGAAAAGAGTTTGAAACACCCAATAACTCAGGGAATACTGCATTCTTGAATACTTTTTTTAAAAGTTGTCTAGAAAACAAGCTTTGTCACCCGAAGCTTGGCAGCAGAATGAAGGGGATGATGAGACAGTCTCAAAGTATCAACTTGTAGATTATTCATTACAAAGAGGAAATGATACTTTAACAATGAAGAAAATCAATGATCCAAGTCAAAACCACCAAGGATGGTCTAAACATACACCAAGAGGAAAAAAGCAAACCCAGTTACCCAATACCTAACCTATGTTCTTCTTCCAAATTATCAATGTTATTAGAGAAATACAATTTTGGAGAAATATTCTAGATTAAAGAAAGCTAAAGAAATATGAAAACTAAATTCAGTGCATTAACTATAATTCCATTCTGTTTTTAAAATGCTGTAAGACCTATTAGGCAATTGAGCAAACATGAATTTGTTATCAACACTAAATTCCTTAAATGTGATCATTGTACTGTAGTTTTATCACAAGAGCATCCTTGTTCTTGGGCAAACTCCGGGAGATGGTGAGAGACAGGAAAGCCTAGCATGCTGCAGTCCAAGGGGTTACAAAGAGTCAGATACTACTGGGAGACTGAGCAACAACAATCCTTGTTCTTAGAAAACTCATGCTATAGTACTTATAGGTGAAGTGCCATTATTCCTACAACTGATTCTCAAATGGTTCACCAGAGGAATATATGGTTGTATATATTTATCTTAAAAGATAAATAAGGTCCGTCTAGTCAAAGCTATAGTTTTTCCAATAGTCATGTATGAATGTGAGAGTTGGACTATAAAGAAAGCTGAGTGCCTAAGAATTGATGTTTTTGAACTGTGGCATTGGAGAATACTCTTGAGAGTCCCTTGGACTACAAGGAGATCTAACCAGTCCATCCTAAAGGAAATCAGTCCTGAATAGCCATTGGAAGGACTGATGCAGTAGCTGAAACTCCAATAATTTGGCCACCTGATGCAAAGAACTGATTCGTTTGAAAAGACCTTGATCCTGGGAAAAATTAAGGGCAGGAGGAGAAGGGGACAACAGAGGATGAGATGGTTGGATGGCATCACCGACACAATGGACATGAGTTGGCAATGGATAGGGAGGCCTGGCATGCTGCAGTCCATGGGGTCACAAAAAGTCAGACTTGACTGAGCAACTGGACTGAACTGAACTGAAAAAGATAAAAACTATGGTAAAACATATGATTTTGATAATAAAATCATCATGGATGTAGGTAAAACTATTCACTTAACTTTGTTTTTGAGATTTTCAATTTAAGTTATAGGGGCTAAGTATACTTGAATTCTCACCAAGAGTATAAGACATCTTCAAACAATATTATCAGGTTACTTAGTATATTGTGTGTGTGCTCAGTCATTTCAGTCGTGTCCAACTCTTTAAGACCTCATGGACTGTAGCCCACCAGTCTCCTCTGTCCGTGGCAAGAATACTGGAGTAGGTTGCCCTTTCCTTCTCCAGGGGATCTTCCCGACCCAGGGATTGAACCTGTGTCTCTTATGTCTATTGCATAGGCAGGCAGATTCTGTACCACTGTGCCACATAGAAAGCTAATGCATTAAAACCAGCTAGAAACTAGGATAAAATTCACATGTCATCAAGTTTTTCAAAGTAATAGTAAAATAAATAATTTGGAAACTTTGAAATGATGATGCTTAACTGTAGTGAATATATTTTTGAGTTTGCTCTTAACAATAAACAACATATAAGAAAATAAGTATAGATGCAGTTATCCTTCTCCTGTATCTTTTAATAAGGTAATTGAAAACTCAAGTTCCAAACTAAAACATATTTCTGGTGGAGAAAACCACTTTATACAATACTGGAAGCAAAGCTCTTCAGATCATGGCTGCACTGAAGTGATGGGATGTGGCAGTGCTACTCCTTAGGGACCCTGCTTCCCTCTCTTAGCGCTACCATCACCATGACAACCTGGATTGCATGTACTGCATTAGCTAATTGATGCTCCATCAGTCTTAGCATTTTCTTCCACATTCTTCTCCCAGAACATCACAAACTACTTTTGTTCTTAAGAGAGCGGTGTACCAGAAGGCCTTGACTCTAGTTAAACGGAGGCAGGAGATAGGTGGGCTCCAGGCTACACATTTGCAACTAGCCTCCTGTTTATATTTCTTGAGGAAAGAAGTAGGTGGGCTGCAGGTTAGACTCCTATAGCCAGCATCCTATTTACGCTTCCAGATAGAAATAACATCAGGAACAGGGTAAAGAGCTGAACTTTGCCTCCGGAGGATGCTTTAAGATAACAGTAATGGAGGGGCAGAGAGGAGCTGAGTTCTGCCCAGATAAAAGATAAAGTGACTGCATATTCTCATTCTTGCAGTCAAGGCAACCTCCCTGACTACACATGCTCAGAAAGACTCCTTGGGGATCAAAAAGGAGGAGGCACCACCCTATAATAGGTAATACCAAGCATCCATGGGCTTCTGCCCTGGAATCCATCTTGGCTAAAAGTTACAAACACATGTTAGGGAGGGTCATAGGGCAAGTCAAGTGTGGAAAAAAACAGGAGAATTGAGTAAAGGTAAAGACCCAGGGAGTTCTTAGGTAGCTCGGTAATAAAGACTCCGCCTACCAATGCAGGAGACATGGGCTTGATCCCTGTGTCAGGAAGATCCTCTGGAGGAGGAAATGGCAACCCACTCCAATATTCTTATCTGGAAAATTCCATGGACAGAGAGCCTGGTGGGCTATAAATGCAAAGAGTGACTGAGCACACATGGAAAAGAAGACCCAGAAGAACTGCCCTCTTTATAAATGATATGTCCATGGGATTCTCCAGGCAATAAATGATTTAACACTCTCTTTACTGGGCTCCTCCTCACTAAGGAGGATAGCCACACCTTTCTCCCTGGGTGTGTATCTCTGTCTTGCTTCTGTCTTAACTAAACAGTTTCACTCTGAGCTCTTAATAAGCTCTGTATCTGTTTTCACAGTTTTTGCCTTCTTGAAACATTCTTGCTTTCAAGCAGGGCAAGAGCCAGGGGAACTTTGCTTTTAATCTCTAACGTTGCTGGTCTAGCAGCTAAGATCCCTGGCTTTCATCCAGGCTACCTACATCTGATTCCTGGGCAGGGAACTAGAATTTTGCTTCAAGCTACCAGTCAGGGCTGTCTCCTCAAGATCAAAGCATATTCAAAAAGCTCCATATACTAATAACCACTTTGGGTATACTGTCTCAATTCCAATAGTTCATCCACCAAACTGTGGATCCGTCTTTCAAAATGAAATATCAGTTTTTGCACAGCCAGCAAAAGTGCTCAAAGAAAGTTCTCTGCTTTCTGCTCAGTCATATCTGACTCTTTGCAACCCCATGGGCTATAGCGCACCAGGCTCCTCTGTCCCTGGGATTTCCTAAGCAAGAATACTGAAGTAGGTTGCCAATGCTTCCTCCAGGTCATCTTCCCGATCCAGGGACTGAACTTATGTCTCCTGTGAATCCTGCATTGGCAGGTGGATTCTTTACTGCTGTGTCATCGGGGAAGCCCTCAAAAAAGCCATCAGATACAATTTACTTAATTTTCTGTGCATAAACACACATCAATTAGAAAAGAATTACAAAAATCACTACTGAAATGGCATTCCATCTTTGTGGTTGATCACATCTTCTCATATAATTTTTACAGGAACATTTTCTGAATTTTCATAATCATTACTACTATTTGTGTGGACTTTTACATGTGTATTTTTATAATATAAAATACTACTTATTAGTTTCCCTTTGTTCATTATTGTAACTTGCAGGCGTTTTGTACTAGCCACTTTCTATAAATTATAGTTTGTCCTACACCACCTTGCAGCTGCTGCTGCTGCTGCTAAATCGATTCAGTCGTGTCCGACTCTGTGTGACCCCAAGGACGGCAGCCCACCAGCCTCCCCCGTCCCTGGGATTCTCCAGGCAAGAACACTGGAGTGGGTTGCCATTTTCCTTCTCCCATGCATGAAAGTGAAAAGTGAAAGTGAAGTCACTCAGTCGTGTCCAACTCTTAGCGACCCCATGGACTGTAGCCTACCAGGCTCCTCCGTCCATGGGATTTCCCAGGCAAGAGTACTGGAGTGGGGTACCATCGCCTTTTCTGACACCGCCTTGCTAGGATTTACTAAAATTCCTACTAGGCTGTATAGCTCTGGAGGTCAAGGACACTATTTTTCTTTACTCATCGTTGAAAGCCCAGCTGATAGTAAAATTCAGGGTTGTCAGATGTGGAAGGCTAAATGACAGCCACTCCAAAAATATCCCTGTCCTAATTCCTAGAACCTGTAAATAGATTACCTTCTATGACAAAAGAAAGTTTGCAGATCTGACTGCCTTAAGGATTTTGGGATGGGGAAGTTATCCTAGATGTCCCATTGGACTCATGAATACCACAAGGGTATTCATAGGAGAGAGGCAGGAAATTAGAGATCCGAAGGTGCCCTACTGGCTTTGAAGATGGAGGAAAGGGCCAGGAGGAAGTAGGTGGCCTCTTGACGCTGGAAAAGACAAGAGGAGATGGATTCTTGCTCTGGATGAAAAATATAGCCTGCCATATCTGTAAGCAAAGGCCACCACTACAACCAACATAGACAGTGATCCCTGAAGGAACTCAAGATGGAGTCCAGCAGATTGCTGCTTTTCCAAGTCCTCCGCCATGCAGCCATCCTCCAGTGTGCCCCCTGAAGAGCCTCAGAAAGGGGAAGAAGAGGATACTGGCCCCAGATAGCCAAATGCTTCTCAGCTGTTCAGTTTTGTCTGACTCTTTGCAGTCCCATGGAACTGTAGCCCACCGGACTCCTCTGTCCATGGAAACTTCCTGGCAAGAATACTGGAGCAGCTTGCCATTTCTCACTCCAGGGGGTCTTCTGAACCAAGGGACTGAACCAGAGTCTTAAGTCCCCTTCATTGGCAGTCAGGTTCTTTACCGCTAGTAACACCTGGAAAGCCCCCTAGACTGCTAAGGTGCATGTCAAAGTGACAGTTTCAATGATCCCAGACCCTTGCATCTTCCCATACAAAGAAACCACTGCATTCATTAACTTGAATTGTCTGGTTTCCTTTAATTAACATTAACAATTTGATGTTCCAACTACCTGGTTTTTGTTGCAAAACTCCTATAGATCCTAATTCTTCCCTCACCTCTTTGGAATAGTCCCTCAGAGACATCTGAGAGGCTCTCTCATGAGTTTAAGTCCTCAGGAAGTTCACCAAATAAAATATAATTCTTAACTATTAGTTCTGCATTTTTTTCCCCAGTGGACACCAGACTTAAGAAATAAGCCACACTGACACCACTGCCTATAATACGGTGAGACTTATTTTAAATTTTGACCTCCATAACTCTAAGCTTGTGTTGTTTTAAGCCATGATCTCACATGATAGCAAAGTAATACTCAAAATTCTCCAAGCTAGGCTTCAACAGTACATGAATCGAGAACTTCCAGTGTTCAAGCTGAATTTAGAAAAGGCTGAGGAACCAGAGATTAAATTGCCAACATCCATTAGATCATAGAAAAAGCAGGACAATTCCAGAGAAACATCTAATTCTGCTTCATTGACTATGCTAAAGCCTTTGACTATGTGGATCACAACAAACTGTGAAACATTCTTCAAGAGATGGGAATACCAGACCACCTTACCTGACTCCTGAGAAATTTGTATGCAGGTCAAGAAGCAACAGAACTGGATATGGAACAACAGACTGCCTCCAAATTGGTAAAGGAGTATATCAAGGATGTATAGTGACACCCTGCTTATTTAACTTATATCCAGCATATGTCATGCGAAATGCCAGGCTGGATGAAGCACAAGTTGGAATCAAGACTGCCAGGAGAAAAATCTATAGCCTCAGATATGCAGATAACACAGCCCTCATGGCAGAAAGTGAATAGGAAATGAAGAGCCTCTTGATGAAAGTGAAAGAGGAGAGAAAAAAACTGGCTTGAAACTCAGCATTCAAAAAATGAAGATCATGGCACCCAGTCCCATCACTTCAAGGCAAATAGGTGGCAAAATAATGGGAACACTGAGAAACTTTATTTTCTTGGGCTCCAAAATCACTGGAGATGGTGACTGAGCCCTGAAATGAAAAGAAGCTTGCTCCGTGGAAGAAAAGCTATGACCAACCTAGGCAGCATATTAAAAAGCAGAGATATCACTTTGCTGACCAAGGTCTGTATAGTCAAAGATATGATATTTCCGGTAGTTGTATATGAATGTGAGAGTTGGACTAGAAAGAAAGCTGAGCGCCAAAGAATTGATACTTTCGAACTGTGGTGTTGGAGAGGACTCTTGAGAACCCCTTGAACTGCACGGAGATCAAACCAGTCAGTCCTAAAGGAAATCAGTCCTGAATATTCTTTGGACGGACTGATGCTGAAGCTGAGACTCCAATAATTTGGCCACCTGATGTGAAGAATTGACTCATTTGAAAAGATCCTGATGCTGGGAAAGATTGAAGGCAGGAGGAATAGCGTTTGACAGAGGATGAGGTGGTTGGATGGCATCACCAACTCAATGGACATGAGTTTGAGCAAGCTCTGGGAGTTGGTGATGGACCGGGAAGCCTGGCATGCTGTAGTCCATGGGGTTGCAGAGAGTAAGACACCACTAATCGACTGAGGTGAACTGAAGCCTCTATATTTGTGGTAAATTCTTACAATTAAGGAATTAATAAATAAATTTTACCACTGTAAACTCAGGTTTTATACATTAAGGTAATTTTTCTTAGATCATATGCAAATACAATTAGGATACAAAATGAAATTTTTCTGACCATAAACATTATGCTATTTTTATCAGTTTTACTAAACTATGACAGTTATCACCATGAGACAATATTATGAAAACTGGACTGTGTGCTTGGTACTAAAATACTTTTTCTGTATTACTTTAGTCATTTTAAATAAGAGGGAGGACAGCAAATAAACTTCAGTAAGTTTCATTGATTAATATGCATTTCTGGGGTGAATGGTAGAATCAAAATGTTACCTATGTAACATACTAGTAGCTATTCAGCTTACTAATTCAAACAGAATGTTTATGTTCAGATAAACATCATTAAAAATGATGGAATGAATGGATGTTAAAACTATCATGTATATTAAATAAATATTTTGAAAGAGTTACGATCATCTCATTGATAATCATTTAGTACGAATTCAACTGCTCTCAATAATTTTCATAACATAATGCATCAAATTTTGTGTTTAATGTTATAATTGAATAGTATATTGTTTCACCACCCACATCATAAAACTGCAAAGGTTTTTCAAAATAAGGTTTATTGAAGTATAATTTATATGCAATAAATCACACCCTTTTAAACTGCACTGTTTGTTGAGTTTTGTTAAATGTATATTATTGTGGATTCACTACCACAATGAAAATATAGAATATTTATATCTCCCCAAAAGGTTTACTCCTACTACTTTGCACTGAAAACTGTCCCACCCCTAATCCTTGTCAACCACTGGTTTGTTTACAGTCACTCAAATGTTGACTTTTATAGACCGTAATGTAAATTGTATCATACAATATGTACTCTTTTGTGTCTGGCTTCTTTCATTTAGCATAATACTTTCAAGATTCATCCATGCTCTTGTGTGTTTCAGTAGCTCATTCTTTTCATTTCTGATTTGATTTCTAAGGCATGGATATACCAGAATTTGTTAATTCGTTCAGTAGTTAATAAGCATCTGGGTGCTTTGCAATTTGGGCATACTATAAATAAAACTGCCTGAATATTTGCATGTCTTTGTTTTTACTTCACTTGAATAAATACCTCAGAGTTGAATCAATAGGTCATGTGGTAGGTATATGTTTAACTTTATAGGAAACTTTCAAACTACTTGCCAAACTGAATGAAGCAGTTTGCATTTTCATCTGTAACATATGAGATCACAATTTCTCCTATTTTTGTCACCACTTGAAACTGCCAGGCTTTTTCATTTTAGCCATTCTTGTGAGTGCGCCTCCATTTTCTTAATTAAGGGCAAGCAGTATTGATCATCTTTTAATAAATATTTTGTGGTCATTTGTATATCTTATTGTGTGATGTGTTTCTGTATGGTTTGCTCATTTTTTTAAATTGAGTTATCATCTTAGTATTGAGTTGAAAGACTAGAGTACTTAATTTTTGGTAAAGAACTTTTATAAGATATTTGCAAATACATTCTTCCAGGCTTGGGTTGACCTTTTATTTTCCTAATTGTGCCTTTGAAAAAGCAAGTTTTAATACTGAAGAAATAGTTTTCACATTTTACACATTTTTCTTTTATGACTTGCGTTTTTGTATCTTGTTTAAGAAATATTTTCAAATGTATATCTAATAGCTCCAGAGCCATTTAATGACTATATTATCATATATATACACACACACACACACACACACACACACACATGCTATAAACCTCATGGTACAATCTCATATTTTTATTAAATATTCACATAAATTAAAAAGAAGTTAACACAAAGACCAAAATTTTTAAAAATTATAGTTTATATGTACAATTTATGGTATTATTCATACTTTCCTGGTGATTCAGGTTTCAATCTGATAAAATTTCCTTTCAGTCTGAAGAAGTTTTTACAAACTTTTTGTGGTGACATTTTTGCAATTAATTTTCTTAACTTTCTTATATCTATAAACACATTTTTCATCTTTGAAGAAAGCTTTTGCTCGATCCAGAATCTTGGGGTAACGCTTTTTAGTACTTCAGCTCCTTACAGATGCTACTTGAGTGTTTTTTGGTGTTCATGATTCCTTCCTTTAAGTCTCTGGCTGAATCATTTTTTCAGTTTATTATGATACTTTTCTCTTGATTCTTTCAAGTTTCAGTATTAACATCTGACTTTCAATGGTTTGCCTATGTGTGACCTTTTTTGGTGTTTACTCTAGGTTTGCATTGAGAATATTGAATCGATAGTTTTGTATATCTCATAAAATTTGGGAAATTTGGAGACATTATTTCTTCAAACATTTTTCTGAACATATTAGATTCTAATTTCATGTATTTTCAGCTATTTGACACTATCTGAAAGTTCCTGAGTCTCTGCATTTTCTTTTTTTCAGGGCTTTGTCTCTTTGTACTTTGATAATTAGTAGTGTTGTATATCCAAGTTCACTGATTTTTCTTTTCTCTGTGGTTTCTCTTCAATTTTTAAATTCATCCAGTTCGTATTTGTTTATATTTAATTTTAGGCATTTTAGCTCTCAGTTCTAGAAATTCCTTTCTTCCTTTGTTATTGCTTCCATTTATCTGATGAGATTTCCTTTTTTTTTTTTTTAAGTTAAGTAATTTTTTTTACTTCCCTAAGAATATTTATCATGGCTCTCAAAAGTCTTTATTTCCTTATTTCAATCTATGGATCATTTCAAGATTGATTTCATGTTATTGCCTTTTTGAGACAGTCGGGAATATTACCCAATTTCCTGGTTCTCTTTATGTTAGGAAATTTTAGATTGTGCTTTAAACAATTAATTGCATTTCAGTGGAAAACTGTGCATTGTCTAGAAGACAATCTTCAGATAATTTGATTTAGGTCCTTGTCTTCTGACCTAAAGCTTGGTAAGTCATAATTAACTTACAAATCTGCAAATTCTGTTTTCTCTGGTAAAAAGTTCAACTCGCTTTTCTCTATGCTGCAGGGAAAAAAATAATTTTGCTCCCATGTGAGCACTCATTTCAATATCTCTGCTGTATATCTTTTGAAATGGTTATAACTTGTATCTGATCACTTCTTGATAAATAAATAGAACAAAATGTTTCAAATGTGTTCATCTTTATACCTGTATGAGGCTCATAATTTTACATTCTCTTTTGAAAATTGTCTTTGAGAGTGTCCTAAGTGTTATGAATGTAGAGACGTTAGAAATCTAAAACCCATTATTATTGTCTGTCAGTAATGTGTCTTTTGTTTTAGCAGACAATTCCCAAAATGAAATTTGTTTTTTGGATATTATTCAATCTCAGTTCAGATCTGTCTGATTTTACTCTGAGTCTGCTCCACTTGGGAGTGGTTCAAGGATTAGCCAAAATATGATCAGACAGAAATCTGAGATCCTTTCTCTGGCCTTTTCAGAGCAAATTCACAATGTTGTCATAGGTACCTGGCCTTGTCTTCAAAGTAGCTGACTCACCATGACTCCTAAGTGTGGTTCTTGAGGCCAGAAATACTATGGTACCTCTATTATCACCCCACTCCCAAGCAACATATGTGAGCATTACTGTTGGGGACAAACAATGGAGAACTTACCGTATACCTTCCCTCAGAAACAGTATTCTATAACCTCCTGCTCTTCTCCATCACCTAGGGCCTTCAGACAGCTGCTTGTTATATTACGTCCATATTGGTCACTGCTTTCTGTGGCAACATCAGTCCACTTTGACCTTACTCCATCACTATGGAAAATACAGCTCTGCATATTATAGGGTTTTGAACAAATAAGGGTGTGTTATACAAATGAACACTTTGCTTAATAATGTATCAACGCATTTGAGTTTAATATGCTTCCTAGTATTAGAATAGATGCACATATAATTGGAAAATATAATTTAACATTAACATAATGACTACATTATAGATCCATTCATACATTTGGATGAGAATAATATTTACAATATATAATATTAAATCTTTATATATTTCTTACAACAGTGTCAAGTACAGTATCTCAGAAAATAACATAGGTAAAAATCGGAACTTTCTTTTTGAAGCTGCACTCTATTTTGTTGAGAGTAAAAGAAAGAAAGAAAGAAAGAAAAAGGAAGTAAGGAAGGTAGAGAAGGAGAGAGAGAAGAGGAAGAGAGAAAGCCAAGGAGGAAAGAAAATAAGCCATGATAACAGAGATTAAGAATGGTTACAAATGAATACCCCAACATAAAAATAGAATTTAATTTTCATGAGCTTCACATCCATCTTCATATGCTTTTGTCATTACCCTTTCCGAAACACTCAGCTTTACCTGTGACTACATTTTATGTTACCCTTTCCTATAATGGCTTTGTATTCGTCCCTCGGGTTGGATGTTGCTCTCAAGTAGTCTCACACTCCTTGCTTCCATGATGTAACACACACTGTCTGTTGCTATGGCAATGATCAGCATCTTTCAGCATGAACCCCTGTGATTACAGGTTTCCAGTGCCAGACTCTTCTTCTTTCAGTCAATTTTCAGAGATCCCTTTTTTCTTCCACACACTCCAAATTCAGCTCTTAATGTGCTTTGATTAATGTTTCAGAGTTTAACCAGTGTAGTGATGTGTTAAGTGGCAGTGCTTTATCTGCATTTTTCCATAACTCTATTGTTCAGCCTATATGAATTTTTTTTTTACTGAATCACAGTAAGCTAGGTGTAGCTGACATTTTTAAAATGCATAAATCAGCCTTGAAATAACAAACTTGTAGTTTGTGTACATGAGATCTAGATTGTAGGACTCAAGTATTAAACACAAAGTGAATTATAAAGAAAAAAAATTTTATTCAATAATATCTTGATAATTAAATACAGGTCAAGATCCTGATTATTATATGCTGGAGAAGCAGGGAGCCCATCCTACCACATATAGTAAGTCACCTTATGCATGACACTATCAAAGTATTTACCTAGTATTTATCAGACAAATTTCAGCTGAACATCTAGCTTGTGAGATTAAATATGTGTATAAAATTAAAGGCATACATTCTTCCTAAATTATGCATTCTTTTCTCCATATGTCCACAAGGGAAAGGCTCCTTCTCGCGAGTATATGTTTTTATTTTTTTTATTTTTATTTTTTAATATGCTTGTTCGTTATCATCATTGCTGTAAATGGCTTTCTTGACATGGAGAAGATATGTCACATTATGTATTTAACGTTTCTTTTCTTTTTTTCAGTTGTGCTAAGAACTCTTAATATGAGATCTACCCTTTTAAGAAATGTTTAAGTGTACAATAGAGTATTATTAACTACAGGCATTATGTTGTGCAGCAGATAAGATCTCAGGGAGGGAGGAGGGTTCAGGATGGGGAACACATGCTTTTATTTTTTAAGAATATAAAGATCTTTGTGCATTTTTCATTCCAGTTAAGACCACAGCTGAAAGTTCAAATAACAATGAATTTTTATTTCATAAAGATAATGAAAACACATATCAGATTGTGTAGAAAGTAAATTATTTGACAAGCAGACCAATAATTTCCTAATTAATCAAAATTTACTTTTACATTTCACATAGTTTAAATGAGTATTTTTGCAAGAAGGCAAATAACCTATGAGATGCAAATTTGTTGATCTTTCTCATATATATAAGAGGTTTTCTTTTGACCTCTTTGAAGAATGAATTAATATCCACTGACATGATGATTTTGAATTGTGGTGCTGGAGAAGACTCTTGAGAGTCCCTTGGACAGCAAGCAGATCAAACCAGTCAATCCTGAAGGAAATAAACCCTGAATTTTCATTGGAAGGATTTAAGGCTGAAGCTGAAGTTCCAGTAGTCTGACCACCTGATGCGAAGAGCCAACTCATTGGAAAAGACCCTGGTCTGAGGGCAGGAGGAGAAAGGGGTGACAGAGGATGAGATAGTTAGCATCACTGGCTCAATGGAAATGAATCTGAGCAAACTCCAGGAGAAAGTGAAGGACAGGGAAGCCTGGAGTGCTGCAGTTCATGGGGTCACAAAGAGTTGGATATGGCTTAGCAACTGAACAACAGCACTGATATAAATATTACCCAAGAACCTATAACCATACTCCTAGCTCGGATTCAATCTTGGCTCCAATTAACTATCAACTGTTAACTTAGATTGCCGTTAAAAAACTAGGTTTCATTATGCCTAATCAAATTATTTTCTTCCCCAGAAGATCAAAGATACCCAAGCTGCAAGTGCTGTTTAAAATTCACTAAGTAATAAGATCAATTTTGTGGGCTATCATTTAGTGTTGTATACCTAAATTTCCTTTCACAATTATTAATGCATAAACCAAGCAGCTTATATAGTTTCAAAAGCCATGGACATTGTAGACTGATTTATACTATAAATTTATACTGATTTATCAACCCCCAAGTTTGTTCAGAATCAAGTAAATCTAAAGGACAAAACTCCATTCAAAAAGGAAGAACATACATTTCATAGAGAGTAAAAATGTATTCATCTATGACTCTATGCTACCAAGTCAACACATATTTTAAGTGAAAGAGGCTTGTTCACTTACAAATTTGTGAGTTTACATGAAAAACAAATATCCTGGGCATGTTTATATCCTCCCTTTCAGGCTTGTTCTTAACCCTTGATAATACCTAGGACTGTATCCCATGCACCCAGTGCAATTACTCTGTTAAGTTGCCCTCTTTTCAAAAGTCACTCTCTAAATATGATTTGTCAAACTAATTTAACCCCAAAATAAAGAATTAACAATCTTAAGACATCACTTTTATCTTTCATTATGAAAAGCTAGACTTATCTAAGTGTGAGAGTTTCTGATTGAGACTGATCATACCTGAGCTGGACTTCCCTGGTAGCTCAGCTGGTAAAGAAACTGCCTGCAAGGCAGGAGACTCCGGTTTGATCCCTGGGTTGGGAATGTCCCCTGGAGGAGGGCATGCCAACCCATTCCAGTATTCTTGCCTGGAGAATTTCCATGGACAGAGAAGCCTGGCGGGCTACAGTGCATGGGTCTCAAAGAGTCAGACACAACCGAACAACTAAGCATACACACAAACCTGAGCCAGCAGCTGAGGCAGGTCTATTCCATGGCAACCATACTTACAACTTTAAATAAAACTCTACCTCTGGTTACGCAAGTGCCAAGGTTAGCGAGAGTTTAATAATTATTGTTGTACATGACAATGTTTGAATTATAAGATCTTATAGGATCTAAACTGAATCAAAGATCACATTATATTCTAGCAGTTTACTGCATATACCTATGAAAACATATTTCAGAGGAAGGCAGTGCATATTTCAATGCTAAAACCACTGATGAGGAGGGAGGGGAGTTCAGGATGGGGAACACCTGTATACCTGTGGCGGATTCATGTTGATGTATGGCAAAACCAATACAATATTGTAAAGTAATTAACCTCCAATTAAAATAAATAAATTTATTTTAAAAAATAAAACCACTGATAACAACTTCAAGTAGAGCAAACGTGTTAAACAATATGGATAAACTCAAAAGGAAAACATGCAATTTCATTGGAACTGTAAAATAAAGTAGTTTTAGATTCCTAAAATTGAATATGAAAAACACTGCAGTAGGGTGAGGAAAGAAAATATTAGAACATCTGTTTGTGAAATTTCTCATTCTGTATTTTATAAAAAAAAAAATGTGTGAATGCATGTTATTTAAATCATGTGTGACTATAATAGTACACATAAAGAAGTTTTATATATATATATATATATATATATATATATATGTATATATGTTAGTCGCTCCATCGTGTCTCACTCTTTATGACCCCATGGACTGTAGCCCGTGAGGCTCCTCTCTCCATGGAATTCTCCAGGCAAGAACACTGGAGTGCATAGCCATTCCCTTCTCTAGGGGATCTTCCCGACCCAGGGATCAAAACCAAATCTTTTGAATTGCAGGCAGATTCTTTACCATCTGAGCCACGAGGGAAACCCACAATAGTGCACATAAAGTTATAAATAAATAAACAAACTATACTTCTCACTAAAGGTAAAAGACAATACAGCAATTGATAGATGGATACTGTCAGAAGACTCCAAAGATATATTGCAGTTAACGATCGTAAGGTAGAATTAAGAACTGAATTACCATTTCTAAATTATAATGCTAGCTTTTCAATTTTAGTAATATTTCCACATTATGGATTCAACACTGGATACAATAACAGCAAACTGGGACACAAAGATAAGAAAACTTCACATGTAAACCTCTTATTTACCTTTAAAATGAACTCTAAAAACTGAATAAATGAGCCTCGAGAGTATAAACTAGAGAACACAATAAATTATATAAATTCAGATTGTGGCAAATAAAGGAACCAAGCAAATACATGGATTATAACATTAAAATTCAAACTCACAGGACAAAATGCCTATTTTGGAAGCACACAGATACAAAATATCACTTGGTTAGCACAGCTCTTGAACAGGAAATTTCGTAAACATGAAAATTTGTAATTTGTGAAACAGTTAATCTAATAGAGGCAATAATGAGATTATCATATGTTTTCAGAAAGGATTACTTTGTCTAATAGATATTTGTTATGGCTTTTGATTAAAGCTTATATCTTCTATATTAATATAAAATAAAATACTGACCCAGAAAATTTATCTATTGTATAGAAAGTTTTTAATTTTGTCCATTCAACTTTAGCTGACTTGTCCTTTAAATGATGATACTTAATTTTATCCCTAGAAAACAATTTTTCCCTTTGCAAATCAGAAGTGCCTTGTTAAAAGTTCATTCATCTCTGCACATCACCAAGGGATAATATATGGTATCCTGATTCACCTCATATTGCAATGAAGTTCCCAATTTATCCGAGCACAGCCATGGAATTTGGAGGTTGGGCAGCTATCATCTCCCTTTCTTTGGTCACAATTTCTAACCCAAACATCTATAAATCTGTGCATAAATTAGAAAATTCCTAGTAAATTTTTTCAGGAACGCTATGTGCACTGCTGGGAAGGAATGAAGGCAAAAGGAGAATGGGGCTGCAGAGGATGAGGTGGTTAGATAGCATCACCACTGCAATGGACATGAATTAGAGCAACATCCACTATTAGACACAGTGGAAGACAGAGGAGCCTGGCATGCTGCAATAAATGGAATCACAGAGTGGAAATGACTTGGTGACTGAACAAAAATAACCACACGGAGCATTGTCACAAAATAATTTAGGAGTCAATGTTGCATGTCACACTGTTTAAGCTATGATTACCAGAATCACAGTTCTCCATATTGTAGTTCTCCATTGTGAAGTTCAAATGCAGAATTACTTGAAGTCAAATGTAATAGTATATTGAATTCAGTGCACTATTATATTTTTAAGGGTAAATTTTAATAATATGAAAAATCTGCATTATTTTTGCATTTTTTATGCTTTAAACTTTTTTCTTGAATGGATCAATAGATTGAAGATTGACAAAGGACTGAACTAAAGTATGTACAACAATGTGGCAGGTAGACACTAAGATGGGTCCCAAGTGTCCACATTTCTTGGTATTCATGCTTATATATGGGCTTCTCCAGTGGCTCAGTGGTAAAGAATCCACCTTCTAAGCAGAAGAGGTGGGTTTGATCCCTGGGTTCCTTTCTTGAAAGAAATATCTTTATCAGCTCTTTGAACTTGATACAAAGTTGGAAAAGAACAGCAAAAAAAAAAAAAAAAAATTCTACTTGGCTGATTTGAACAAGTAGCAAGTTAATATGTACCTAAAGGGGAAAAAAATAGTATTTTGTTTAAAATAAAATCCAAAAGAGAAGTAGGCAAGTGAAGAAATTTTTATGAGGAATAAGTATGAATCAGATAGCTCAAAAAGGTGAAAAAGAAAATGCAATCAGTTCTCTAATGAATTAATAGGTACAGCAGGGAATCTCATGTTACTTTATGTGAAATTGCTAATGAACAGCAGAGAAGCTGGGAAAAAATGGTAGTCAGCACATTCTAGGAACCCACTTGCCTTTTAAAGGCCTTATAAATAGAAGATGGCTCTTTATTAAAAATCAACGTATTTTCCTTTCCTTCTAGATTTAGAAGAAAGTGTAGGGTTTTTCCTATCTATATAAATAATGGTAACACAGAAAACTTAAAGCAACATGGCTTATACATCATCTTTGCACTTTTTTAGTTTTTCTTATTTTGCATTGCTCTTAATATGAAGTTTCCAGCTAGTTTCTCTTAGAGAGCTCTTTTGTCCATTCCAGAAGAATGACACTTCTAAGATCCATTTCATTCACATATGGGAGAGTCACACACTCAGGTGTTGGAAGAAGCAGGTAAGTAATTTAGAAGACTGGAGTTTATTAGATCTCCTACATAGAATGGGTACCTCATCTAAAGGGCAACCAGTCTTCGGCTTAAGTATTTGGAGGACATGAGGAAATAGACTCAATGTTGCTTGATCATTGAGTTTATAAAATAATATTGTTACCTAGGTTGTTGGCCAAGAATCATACCTCTGCACTTCCCTCAAATGGAAAACAATTATTCTTACTTAAGTTTCAGGAGGAAGTTGCCAAGAGAAAAAATAAAAACTGGTTAGAATGAAAAAACTGGCCCAAAATGGCAGAAGATTTGACTTCCAATAGACCCTGAGCCTCACCATACACTCATTGTAATATATTAGCATTTGCTGAATGACAGGCCAATCAGTGCCCTGACAGTCAGCAATTGTCATGACAAGAACCATTGTTATCGCTGCTGTTCATTTGCTAAGCAGCGTCCAATTCTTTGAGACACCATGAACTGCAGCACACCAGGCTCCTCTGTCCTTCACTATCTCCCAGAGTTCAAATTCATGTCCATTGAGTTGGTGATGCTAGCCTCTGCTATCATCTCATCCTCTGCTGCCTGCTTCTCCTTTGCCTTCAATCTCTCCCAGCACCAGGGTCTTTTCCAATAAGTCAGTTCTTTGCATCAAGTGGCCAAAGTATTGGAGCTTCAGCTTCAGCATCAATCCTTCCAATGAATATTCAGGGTTCATTTCCTTTAGGACTGACTAGTTTGATCTCCGTTCAGTCCAAGGAACGTTCAAGAGTCTTCTCTAGCATCATGATTCAAAAGCATCTATTCTTCAGCATTCAGTCTTCTTTATGGTCCAACTCTTTTAAGCTTACATAAGGACTGAAAAGAAGTGTTACATCACTTTCAGGTTCTAACCACATGCTTGTTCTTGGATAAGTCATGAATATTCCTACCATTCTTTCCAAACCCCTCTCTTTTACTTCCAATCTCCTATATTTTTGTCTCCATATGAATTGGCTTGAGAAGTTGCTTTTCAAACTAGGTTCCCCATTCTCCATTCTTTGGCCATTGAATGAAGCTTGTGCTCTTCCAGTCTCAGCATTGGTTTCATTATTGGCTATGTGAATAAATCAGAAAACCTCCCTGGCCAGGACGAGGGGTCTTGATCTGAGGAAGGAACCTAGATGGGGTCTAGTAGATCAACTTGGTAGCAATATCCAACTGTTTATTTGGAGACTTCTGATTTTTAACTATTGACACCCAAGTCAATTTAAAATATTGGGAAGGTTGAGTAAAATACGTCCAGTTGTTCATTTTGGTTCAGTTCAGTTTCTCAGTCCTGTCCTACTCTTTGTGACCCCATGGACTGCAGCATGCCAGGCTTCCCTGTCCATCACCAACTCCCAGAGCCTGCTCAGACTCATGTCCATTGACTCAGTAATGCCATCTAGTCATCTCATCCTCTGTTGTCCCCTTCTCCTACTGTCTTCAATCTTTCCCAGCATCAGGGTCTTTTCCAATAAGGTATTTTCCAATGTCTATGTGTAAATAACTTAAATCAGTTACAAGGCACTACACACTGCAGTGCTTCTCCAGTGGACCCTCTAAGATAACCCCCTGGTTCTTCAGATGAGAGACTCCTAAGTGAGTGACTCGTGACCAGAACTGAGCCAACCACATTCTGCTAAGGATTTGAAGTATGATAAGAGGCACTCAGGTACCCAGTTGGGGACAAATTATCTTAGACAGTAGCAACAAAAATAGTAAAAAGATCCCAAAACTCTAGGGGAACATTGATTTATAACCCTCCTTCACTTTTTAAATGATTTTAATAGTTCTTCTGATAAAAATATTTTCATTATCATTTCCCCACAGAGAGCTAGAGTTGACTTTTGTTGCTTGAGTGCAAAAATAATACAAAACACAATTTTTACTAACACGAAAACATTCATTAAGATGGAAATAAGTCTTTTCTTTCCACTCAACTACTTTCTTATCTCAAGTGGCTCCCAACCAGGAGAAAGACTGGGCTTCTAGGGATATTTGAACAAGGAAGTATTGTGTGTGTGTGTGTGTGTGTGTGTACGTAATTACGGGAATCAAGTGCCATTGATATTTAGTGTTTGAGAATTCCCATGAATTATCATCTCCCTGCACTGGGAGGCACAGTTCTATACATAAATATCCATGCCTTTCAAACGCCAAAGGAATTTTTCCTTTAATTGTTTCTAACATACTCTGAGAGGAGTGCTGTCGTATGCCTAAAGTTAATAATCTATTATTTCAAATCCAAGATGTCAGCTTGAGTCTTTTCACTTGTCTTCACAAATTTTACCTTTGTCCTCAAGTTTACAATATTCAAGCAGGCATGCTAAGTATTTTTAAAGGATCAAAAAAGAGAATACGTGGAGTCTCACAAATCTTATATATAGAACTTACACTTTATTGCCCACTAATCTGTGTGCCAGCTTTCATGGAATAAAATCCTGGCTACCACCTGCTTTGCTCTCTTATGTCACCACTAGAGAGAAACATGAAATTTTCTTCATGTTTCAGCACCATTTGTTTATTGAATCCCCACTAAAGGAAAATGAGTTTTCCTCCAAATAGCTTCCACTTATTATTTACATTGGTAATTAACCACTTTATTGCTATAGTAGCATGAGCCTATTTAAGAAAGTAATAAACACATATACCTGTAGAATTTAATACATATATATATATATTGTTTGTTTGTTTGTTTGTTTGTTTCAGTCTGATTGGAACCCTAGATGAGTGTACAAAGGTTCTCAGAAGTATGTTGCAGGTCTTTGGCAGGTTGCATTGTGCGAAATCATTGATACAGTTAAGTAAAATAATCACTGAAGATGGTAACTGCAGCCATGAAATTAACAGATGCTTACCCCTTGAAAGAAAAGCTATGAAAAACTCAGACAGTGTAATAAAAAGCAGACACATTACTTTGAGGAAAAAGCTCTGTTTAGTCAAAGCTATGATTTTTCCAGTAGTCATGGATGGATGTGAGAGTTGGACCTAAAGAAGGCTAAGCTCTGAAGAATTGAAACTTTTGAACTGTGGTGTTGGAGAAGATTCTTGAGAGTCTCTTGGACTGCAAGGAGATAAAATCCAGTCAATCGTAAAAGAAATCAATCCTGAATATTCATTGGAAGGACTGATTTCAGCCATGAAATTAAAAGACGCTTGCTTCTTGGAAGGAAAGTTATGACCAAACTAGACAGCATATTAGAAAGCAGGGACATTACTTTCTTGACAAAGGTCCATCTAGTCAAGGCTATGGTTTTTCCAGTAGTCATGTACGGATGTGAGAGTTGGACTATAAAGAAAGCTGAGCACCGAAGAATTGATGCTTTTGAAGTGTGGTGTTGGAGATGACTCTTAAGAGTCCCTTGGACTACAGGGAGATCCAACCAGTCCATCCTAAAGGAGATCAGTCCTGGGTGTTCATTGGAGGGACTGATGTTGAAGCTGAAACTCCAGTACTTTGGCCACCTGATACAGAGAGCTGACTCATTTGAAAAGACCCTGATGCTGGGAAAGATTGAGGGCTGGAGGAGAAGGGGATGACAGAGGATGAGATGGTTTGATGGCATCACTGACTCGATGGACATGGGTTTGGGTGGACTCCGGGAGTTGGTGATGGACAGGGAGGCCTGATGTGCTGTGGTTCATGGGGTTGCAAAGAGTCGGACACGACTGAGTGAACTGAACTGAACTAAACTAATGCTGGGAAAGATTGAAGGTGGGAGGAGAGGGAGATGACAGAGGACAAGATGCTTGCATGGCATCACCAGCACAATGAACGTGAGTTTGAGCAAGATTTGCAAGATGGTGAAGGACAGGGAAGCCTGGTGTGCTATAGTCCATGGGGTGGCAGAGAGTCTGAAATGACTGAGCAACTAATCAACAACAAGTAAAGAAAGCATTGTGTACATTTCCCTTAGCCTCAACTGGCACTCCTTTCATATTTAAATTAAACTATATTTTTTCAAATCTACCAACCAACCCTCTCCAGGTCCATTTATCATCACTAGCAGGCTTGGTGAATGTGTGTTTACTGAACACCTGCTACATTCTAGAAAATGCCTCTGAATTGTAAGAGCTGTTGGACATCAGTAGAAGCATAGTGAAATAATAGTCACAAAAACAGTGATGAGGTGATATTTTTAATGTGGTGGGGGGATGGAGAAAAGGTTTTAGGCAAGGAAAGCTTGATGTCATTAAATTCTGTATTTCATCTATTTTTATTTGTTACAATTATATTGTCAACAATACAATTGCAACTTAAGTAGATTGTGAACTGCCCAGATTGGTCAGTATATCTCAGCTTATATTTTTATGTCTGAACAATTTACTTGCTGAAAAATAGGTCCATAACAAATAAATGCTTATTAATGAACATAAAGAACACAATTCTTTTGTTGCTGTTCAGTTGCTCAGTCATGTCTGACTCTGCAACCCCACGGACTGTAGCACACCAGGCTTTCCTGTCTCACACCATCTCCCAGAGCTTGCTTAAACTTAGGTCCATTGACTTGGTGATGCCATGCACCATCTCATCCTCTGATGTCCCCTTCCCCTCCTGCTTTCAATCTTTTCCAGCATCGGGGTATTTTCTAGTGAATCAGCTCATTGCATCAGGTACCCTTCCATCAGCCTTCCATCAATCCTTCCAATGAATACTCAGGGTTGATTTCCTTTAGGATTAAATGGTTTGATCTCCTTGCAGTCTGAGACTCTCTTCTCCAACACCACAGTTCAAAAACATTAAACTAATACAATTATGTAAAGTTTAAAAATAAAATAAAATTTAAAAAAAAATAAAAAAACATCAGTTGAACTGTGGTGTTGGTGTTTTAATCATTTCCTTTGAATTCACTGACTTTTCAAGATTTCTTAGTCCAATTGGAGAGCTAGGTGAGTGGCTCATTCCTTAGCCTAGAAAAACTGAGAGCCAGAACTGTGCTGTGATGAACCTGTTAAGGGAAATTCATTTCTTAAGGATAGGGTCATTTGTCACTGAACTCAGTGTGAAATTCTCAGTTCTCCAAATTCTAAGCAGAAACCCTGAGTCAAGCCCATAATTGCCTGAACACATTTTACAAGGAATCCCTACACTTCTAACCCAATTACAAACAATGTGCTCCCATTTGGAAAATGGGTTACCTTTTGTTACTGAAGAATATTTCTAATGGAAGTCCCCATAAAGAAGTGGAAAGCAGTAGCTATATGGAGACAGATCAGAGTGGACTGCTCACTGACTGAGTCACTTATAATCCTCAGAAAATCTTCTTAATGTTGCAGTGCTCTCTCCTACTCATTTTAAAATACACCAATGGTTATAACATCTATTTTAAGTGATTTCTACTTTAAGAGATGGAAAAGCACTTTGCTGAATGCCTGACACACAATAGGCTGTTTAAATATAGTATTTCCCTTCCTCCATTGAAAATCAGGACAGATCCTCCTCCTATCTTTTTGTACATTTTCAGTTCAACACACAGATTTGTCAAGGACCACTCTGATAGGTATGATAGGAGGTATGGGTCAATGCAGAACCATCACAACATACGTAACTGAGGGAGAAGATGTGCCTTGATGAGTGTAATATTAAGGCTCAAGAAACACAGCCCAGTGTCATGGAGGAGAGTGAGATTAATCTGAGCTAGATGAATTTTCAGAGTTCTCCTTGAGACTGTGTAGGGCATACACAGCCCAAAGTTTTGAATCTTATATTAAGCCTTCCTTGACCAGTGCAGTCACCAGAGAAATCTCTACTTTTTACTTTCTTGTTTTATGTGTGGCAGACTCAGCTAACTTATTGGTTGAAAAATAATCTTAAAGTTGGTGACTTTTATTACAGTGGTAAAACCTGTGATGAGTTACACCATGGAGTAGTATGTGTGGGGTGGAGGAAATCCCAATTAGTTTGGAGTGAAAAGATCAGAGATAAGTAACATCGTTCATTCTCAGCATATTTTTACACACTCAGCCGGTTTCACAAGCATAGTCATCTCACTAATTCCAAGAGTGAGTGTGATGAGTTAACAAGAGAGTGTTTATAGGAAATCATCTTAACTGGAAAATATACTAGAAATAGAGGTTATTATTAGTGTAAGGGGAACTGAACTAGTAACTATTGTTTAAAACTAGGAGTTAAATGGTTTAGAAAAAGATTTTCCTTTCTCTAAGTGAATCACTGATATGCTTCATTGAAAGCAACAACATGAATTTTTAGTTTCCTATTTAAAATCAGTCAACCATAGAGATGATATCTCCAGACAATTCTTTGAGTGTGTTGGAAATATTTTCATTATTAGTGTTGATAATATCTCAAATTTTGTATAGCAAAAAGATACCAAGCGTTGGTAGAATGATAATCATTTCTTAAACACCATAGGAAAAATTAAATTAATTTCAAGAATGCAAGTTTTTAACTGTCAAAGAACTGTGATTCTGATTTCAGGACAATGACTTTGTAAATAAAATGGTTATAGTTTTTCTCATTGTTTCCATCATTTTCCTTTAAAAATATCAACCCTTTAGCTGCAAAATATAAAATATATGCATTTGAAAAATAATCTAGTTTATCCACTGATTTGATATTTTTACTTCATTTAGGCAAAAACAAGCTGAACTTCAATATCAATCTATAGAAGCAAAAGGTCCTATTTAATTTTAAAAAGTGGAGGGGGGGGCACATATTAATGTGGACATGCTTACCTGAAAGCCACACAAGTGGATTTCGAATCTTAGATTATCACTACTGGACTGTATTATCTTCATAATGTACATCATTATTCTGGCTTCAATTGCTTTATCTTGAAAATGAAGCTTAATAATGCCATTTTTGTAGGAAAATTTCCAGTTCAAAAAGCTCTTATGCTTAAAACTATATTTAAGTGTTTATTGAGAGGTATTATTTATATTTGGAACAGCAAACTACCAATTTTTAAAAAAATTTCCACTCATATACAATCTATATTAATATTGGCCAAGAAAAATTACTTACTTAATTGTATTTGTCAATTACAGTATATTTATTCATCAGAATAAGACATACCACAAAGCCATACTTAAAAGCAATAAAATTAGGTTTCAAAGTATATTTTTGAATGCCACCTTCTGTCGAAAATGAACCTCTGCTAACTCACAGCTATTAGTTAAAAACTAATCCATGCTTTTTGCACTCTTTAAGACTTCTTTCACAGTTATGTTCAATATTTTACCTTTCAGAGAAATTACCGAGCATCTGTCCAAGTGGATACTAGATAAAAAAGAGGTAAGAGGACTCTTAGGAATCAGAGCCTCTGATTGTCTGCTATTCTCAGCTCTTAATAAATTGGACATTTTAGGCTGAACCACCACACTCTTCTGGAGAGCTCCTTTATTCTGTAAACACCAAATGGATGAATTAAATGATCTCTACAAGGATATCAAACCAGTCAGTTCTAAAGGAAATCAACCTTGAATATTCACTGGAAGGACTGATGTTGAAGCTGAAGCTCCAGTCCTTTGGCCACCTGATGCAAAGAGCTGACTCACTGGAAAGACACTGATGCTGGGAAAGATTGAGGGCAGGAAGAGAAGGGGGCAACAAAAGATGAGATGGTGGGATGGCATCATCAATTCAATGGACATGAGTTTGAACAAACTCTGAGAGATGGTGAAGGACAGAGATGCCTGGGGTGCTGCAGTCCACAGAACTGCAAAGGGTCGGACGTGACTTAGCAACTGAACAACAACAACAACATATTGACAGCCTTCAAAAATGTATTTATTTAATAAATGGAGAAGAATGATAACAAAGAGATAAGGCTTTATGTATAAAATGTAATTCAGTAATAACAAGTCCCAAACAATCAAAGTAAATCAATATAAAAGTAAATAGTTAATTTTTTTGTGCCCAACATTATACAGATGACAAAAAATTTCTGGATCAGTTATAATTACCTGAAGATGGAATCCCTACTAGCAATTTAATGTAACATAAATATTCATTCCTTTGGTGGCGATACCTTATGCAGGCTCTGAACTAAAAGACTAGAATACACTTCACCTCTGCCGAGCCAAATTTTCCACATTTTTCAAGACACAGTGCAACTGCATCACTCCCATAAATCCAATGGTATCCCACTTAAAATTCTGCTATACTTCACATCGTTTTAACAGTTCATAGCATACTTTCTTGCATTTGTCTCTAATTGCATTCTTTAAAGATTCTGATTATAGTAGAAACCACTGAGATGATGAGAAACTTGAAACCTAAATTATGTACATTGTCCATAATCAAAGGAAAATAAAAGAATTTGCCTAGTGGAGAATGACAACACACTAACCTTGTATGGATAATTTTAAAATGTAAATATATGAAGAAGCATATGTGATTTCTTTCTTTCCTGTCATTAAATACATGAGGTTAGAAAATAACAGTGTACAGATGCTAGAAAAAAAATCATGTCACACAGTCTGTACCTCTGAGAAGTTTTTCTCACATATTACATATTTTTTTGCAATAAGTGCAATATGCTTTGTTTGTTTGCTTTTTAGTTAAGAGAGCTTCTTCTGTATGTTGTCTATACACCTATTTAAATTATACAAATAAAAATAATCTAACAAAACATGTTAAATATTATAAAAACAAGAAAATATTAACCAAAAAGAAAACCACATCTTAGACTTCAATAAAAGATAGAAGTCATAACATAAACTTCCTATTACTTCATATTCTATTAATCCCTAGAATTGTGAAATAATTATTTTAACAAAAAACATTGACCCCTTGTTATTTCAAGATCCTCAAAGATTTTTAAATAAAATAAGATGAGTAAATTTTATCATTACTGAATCCATGCTTGTACTGCTCACCACACAATGGGCCGTTAAATGTAGAGACAGGTTGTTAGGGCAAGAAATAGCAACTTCATTCAGAAAGCCAGCAGAGCGAGAAGATGGTGGGCTAGTGTTCAAAAGATCCATCTTACCTGAGTTTGGATGCTAGTTTCTTTTATAAAGCAAAGAAAGGGAGGTAAGGCAATACAGTAACAAAGGCAAAAATTTGTCGCAAATATTTCCTGGTTCTGCCAGACTGAAAAGGAGATATGTTCATTTCTTCTTTTCTATACCTATTCATAGGTGAGCAGGTAAGAATGTTTCCTGTGAGCTAAACAAAGGTATGTTAGTTTAACTGTAAGGCCTGGGAGACCAGAGATGAGCCATTATGTATCTAAACTACAAGCCACATCCCTTCATGATTAACTTGTAGGAAAAGCAATAAAATACAAAGGTTAAGCTAAAAGAAAGATATCCCGTATGGAGTCAGATTGGTTCTTCCCTATTACATTATTTGGGTTATTTTTTTCTGCCTGTGAATTAAGTACTGCATTAATCAAAGTCCGACTAAGTGTTCAGTATTCTGTCCACACCTCCCTGCACACAGATCCCCACTGTTCTTTATTACAATCACCTCCATGTCTTCTTGACTCAAATTTGTTCTACTAGAGGATCCTGGAGGGCTAAAGTCCACAGGGTGGCAAAGAGTCAGATAAGACTGAAGCAACTTAGCACTCAATGTATAGAAAACAATGCTGTTTATGAAACCTAAAGTTAATCAAATGCCCTGCTGACCATAATTCATCATTTCCTAATATCATCAAGATAAAATAAATTTTCTCTACAAACCATGCAAACTCCTTTTTGCTTATCTAATCTCCCTTCTGCACATTGACATCCTGAATTCCAGCTTCACTAGCTAATACTGTCTCCTTAACAGTATTTCATTCTCACCTACTGGTTTCTCTATATACACTTTGTATTAGGGAAGTGTCTATGCTATTCTATATTATTAAGTTGTGTTTGTTGTTGATATTAATCAGAAAGCCCATTGGATTTTTTCTCACACCTTCTCTGCATCAGTGGAGAGGATCCTGTATTTTTTTATACTTAGATCTATCAGTACAGTGGATAATACTTTTGAATTTCCTAATATTGAAATCATTCTTGTGTTCCTGGAGTAAATCTCACTTGTCATAATGTCTTCTATTTTAAATGAACTGTTGAATTGTTTGCTAGTGTTTTTTACATGATATTTCTACTGTAATATTCATAATAATCAAGGATTTCTGTCTGCTTAGTTCATTGATAGATCATGACCCTCAGCAAAGTGCTGGGTGCATATTTGACACTTAGGAAAAATGTATTGCATAATCAAAATCAAATAAATTTTATATACAAGTACATTGTTTTTATAAGTCAAATATTCATTAAAATGGAGAAGGACATGGCAACCTACTTCAGTATTCTTGCCTGAAGAATCCCATGGACAGAGGAGTCTGGCAGGCTAGAGTCCATGCAGTCACAAAGAGTCAGCCATGACTGAAGCCGCTTAGCACATTCATTATGAAGTAAGTCAATGATATTCACTATCAGATACACATATAATGATATCAATTGATCTTCTTGAATGAAAAAGAACAGTAGTAATTCCTTTACATTTTCCCCTGGATAAAACAGGAATTTCTACCTCCAACCCATTCATTGAAAACAGATTGTTGGGATATAATTAGTGTCCACTTTGCCTCAATCAAGTGAAATTAAGCATCTAATGGGCATAAAACTGAGGTCATAAATGATAAACTGTTCATAAGCATAGGACTTTTGCAGGTTTGAAAGTTGCCCTAGAGTTGAAAATCCTATTGTCTGTCTCAGGCATTTGCCAGTTTGAACTGTCTGGTATGTGATAGCACTGACATAGGAGATAGATAGGCTCCAGGCTGAACACTGACAACCAGCCTCTGCTTGCATTTCCTGAGACAAGAGAGAGTTGGGCTCCAGCAGAGGTATTTGCAATCAGCCTCCTGTTCACCCTCTGAAATGGAAATAGCAACAGAAATAGAGCAAATAGCCAGTGTCTGTCTCTTGTAAACACCATAAGGTAGTCATGGCAAGGACAAATAGGGGCAAAAACCTGTTAGAGGAAAGGATTAAGGGATCTCCCTCTCTGCTCTTTTGCAACAAGGGAGACGCTACACATGTGCAGAAAGGCTCCTAGTGGGTCAAAATCAGGTGATAACTCCAGGCCACAATGAGTCTTGCTCATCCCAGAAGCCTTCAATTTGAGTTCCATCTTGGCTGAGGGGTGCATGCACCCCACGAGAGGGTCCCAGAATAGGTCAGGTGTGGAAAAAGAGAACAGATAATTGGCCTGAAGGAAGACAAAGACCTGGAAGAACTGAACTGTATAAATAACTTAAACCACTCTTTACGACACTCCTCCTCACTAGGGCGACACCACACACTTTCTCTCCAGGTGTTCATCTCTGCCTTGCTTCTGTCTTTCTGGTCTGTGCTCTCCACCTTGTTGCTGTTCTATGTCTCTAACAACAAGCTTTGTACCTGCATTTACAGTTTCTGCCTCCGTGATAAATACATTTTTCACTGGGGGTAAAGATCCAGTTTAGCCTCCAGTCCTTGCTGACCTGGTAGCTAGGATTTCTGGTTCTCATCCAGGCTACCCAAGTTCAATTCCTGGGCAGGGAACTAAGATCTCACTTCATGCCACCACTCACTGCTGTTTTGCTGAGATCAGTTTATTACATTATTTTAAAGAAAAAATTGTTGACAACTTTTGAGCACTGCATGACAGTTTTGTAGTAATAGGAAATCATGTGCTGGGGAGTCTAACTTTCAGAACAACTGGTTTGAAGCACAAAGTGTGAAAGTAGTAATTATAGCTCAGATTTTGATATTGTCAACAATAATTCCATGTGGATAAATTTGAATCAATTTTAGTGAAAAAAAAAAATCTTTGGTCCTAAAAGGCAATCTCAAAATTCAAGGCTTTGGAAGTCCTCTAATTTTCATGGCTTTGAAGAGTTTCTTACAGTTGATTGTTTATCTCAGATTTTGAGAAACGTAAGCTGTTTTGGCCTAGTCTTTTTTTTTTTTTTCTCTCATACAGCCAAATGTTTGGTGAGGATAAAGGCAAGACAGCAGAATCACATTTCCAGGGACATGCAGTGGCCATCCACAAAGAGGTGGATTTGATTAGTGGCTTTTCTTATTCAGAACCAATGATTTGTTCTATTTTGATTATTTCATTTATGCAGGGACAACAAATGATATTGATAAACATTTAACAATATCCTTGTGGTATGGTTGACAAAACTAAGACAATAAATAATAAACCTGGAGTTTCAAAGTATCTAGAATTATTTACTCACCATCTTTCTCATGTGAAATATGACTTGATTGTCCTTTTCTAGTCATTCATTCCAAACTTGGAAACCAGAATCTTCAACTACACCAAGGCATCTGCCAAGAAATAACATTCTATAGTTCCTCTAAGGCTGGATGCTGTAAGCCCCAGAGTAGCAACAGACTTGCTTAGTAGAAGGAATTTGGACATATAATCTCTGTGTATGAAAATAGCCTTTATTTTCTTAATTGTATGATGTCATATATAATCAAGTGATTTTCCTTCAAATATAACATCTCTGGCATGGCCTGACTGAAAATTTGGGGTTTGGTTTTGTTCTGGTTTTTTTTAATCTATCCAAATAACAATTTGCCATAAAATCATAGGACTCAAAAAAACCACTTAGATCAACAGTTAACTACTTTTCAAATAGGAATGGTAAATTCATGTTGTATTTTCAAGAGAATTGTCTTCTTAGGCACTCTTAATTACACAGTAATGCATATACTATTTCCTGCAAAGTATTTTTTATGAATTCTGAGAGCTCAATTAGAAGAAATCACCATTCAGAAGTTGTATCATTCCAATTCTCCCAAGCAAGTCCGTTTAAACTGGTGGCTAGATTTTGTTTATTTATTTGGCTGCATCAGGTCTTAGCTGCAGCCTATGAGATCTTTGATGGTACATGTGAGCTTAGTTGTCCAGTGGTACATGAGATCTTAGTTCCCTGACCAGGGATTGAACGCATGTCCCCTGCATTGGAGGGTGGATTCTTCACCACTGAACCACCAGGGAAGTCCTGATGACCAGATTTTTAAAAAGGTTTTCTCATAGTCCAACTAGAGAATGAACAGTAAAACTATAGTGAACATATTTTAAGTCAAATGACTGCAGCTAAACCTTCCTCTTCAGATCTATCCAAGAACGAGATAATTAATTTTAATTCTTCTCGTCTTAAGTCAGAAGTTCACCCCATGAAATCATCTGCTTCAGCATTAAACCTGGAAATCCTGACTCAGGGCCATATGTGAGATGTCTGCTCCACAAGCCATGTCATCTGGTTCTGGGAGCCTGAGCCTCTGACCCTATTTCCTGTATCAGTCCTCAGAAGTACTTGCTACAACCTGTTCTGCCAACATTCTGAGAAACTGGTCTCATTTGTTCTTTCTCCCTAGAAACCTAACTTCTGCTTTGTAAATTGTAGTAGGAACTTTCAAGCAATAATAAAAGAATAATGCCAACCACCTATTGAAAAAAAACAAAATCAGAACAGAGACAGATAGAATTTCTGATTGGGGCTTGAAATACAGCTAACCTTGTTTTTGTTGAGTTGCTTAGTCGTGTCTGACTCTTTGTGACGTCATGAACTGCAGCAAACCAGGCCTCCCTGTCCTTCACCAACTCGCAGGGCTGGCTCAAACTCATGTTCATCGAGTCGGTGATATCATCCAACCATCTCATCCTCTGTCATCCCCTTCTCCTCCTGCCTTCAATTTTTCCCAGCATCAGGGTCTTTTCCAATGAGTCGGTTCTTCACATTAAGTGGCCAAAGTATTGGAGCTTCAGCTTCAGCATCAGTATTTCCAGTGAATTTCTAGGGTTGATTTCCTTCAGGATTTACTGGTGTGATCTCCTGGCAGTCCAAGGGATTCTCAAGAGTCTGCTCCAGTAAGCTTGAAAGCATCAGTTCTTTGGTACTCAGCCTTCTTTCTGGTCCAATGTTCACATTCAAACATGTATTTTGGCTAAGATTAAGTGTAGTACAACTAACCTTAACTGTATCCTTAATATGCAATCAGTTAATGGTTACCCTGAGGATAAGAAGGTATCAGGGCCAGTGAGGGCATTTTCAAGCTTCCAAGACTGTCTAATCTATTTTATGAAGCATGTGTTAAGATTTCCAAGGACTTCCCTGGCAGTCCAGTGGTTAAGATTTCACCTTCTGGTGCATGAGAGTATGGGTTCAATCCCTGGTTGGGGAGCTAAGATCCCACGTGCTTCTTGGTCAAAAACCGAAAACATAAGACAGAAGGAGAGTAGGAGGCATGGAAACATATATATCACCACGTGTAAAATAGATAGCCCATGGGAATTTGCTGTATGATGCAGGAAACTCAAACCAGGGCTGTGAAACAACTGAGAGGGGTATGATGGGGTGGGAGGTGGGAGGGAGGTTAAAGAGGGAGGGGACAGAACTATACATTTGGCTGGTTCATGTTGATGTATGCCAGAAACCAGCACAATATTGTAAAGCAATTATCCTTCAATTTAAAATAAATAGACAAAAAAAAAAACAGAGGGATATTATTACCAATTCAATAAAGAATTAACATTTTTTTCAGCATTGACAAGTGTGTTTTATTCCTAGAAACAATTTTTCTTACCAATCAGTTTGCTAACAAATAGGTTTTATGTGAATTGTGATTAGAATAGATTTATACCAATTGTAAAATATGGTATAACTAAAGCATATTCATATTAAAGTTGAGTCCTTGATAAAATGGCCTTTCACTGCCTTGTTGAGCTAATTAAGATATAGAAAATATAAATGTCTCTAATGCCAACTTATTTTATCAGCCTTCTTTACTCATGAGTAAGTCTTTGTTGTTACCAGCAGTCACTTTTAATTCAGGACCTGGTCTTAGGAAAATAATATAAAAAATAGTTATCAGAGGAGACATTATTGCAGCAGTAGGTAAGTGTAAGTTGTAAGTACCTCAGGACAAGAAATGGTTGTCCTCTTGTCTAAACAATTAATCTATTAGACAACATTTCTTCAAATGAAGAAAAGCAAGAATTATTACAAGTTTCCCTTTTGCAGAACTAGGAAATTTTATTAAGAACAATTCAAGGACATGACAAAAGCAATATCAAAATCTCAGCAAGTTAGCAAGTTCTCAGGAAATGAGAGTGCTCTGCTGAGAACACCTATTTTCTAGGCAGGACACACTAATATGCTCCATTTCTGTTTAAGAACTATTTTCTTCTGAGTTAACAATTTCATTTCTCATTTTTTACAAGTTAGTTTGAATAATAATGACAATATATATATGCAGGTTTTTAAAATATATAAAAACATGTAATCAGATCAGATCAGATCAGTCGCTCAGTCGTGTCCGACTCTTTTCAACCCCATGAATCGCAGCACGCCAGGCCTCCCTGTCCATCACCAACTCTTGGAGTTCACTCAGACTCATGTCCATCAAGTCAGTGATGCCATCCAGCCATCTCATCCTCTGTCGTCCCCTTCTCCTCCTGCCCCCAATCCCTCCCAGCATCAGAGTCTTTTCCAACATGTAATAAAATATAAAATTACTATAAAAATATATAATATTTATATATAATATATACTATAAAATTATATAAAATATAAAACGTAATAAAATATAAAATTACTTTTAAAATATGCTAATTTTAAGTACATTACAAGTGACTTATAAGTCACGTTGAATTTACCATGTTATATATAATTTAAATTTTTATAAGGAAAACTAAAGATAAGCAGAATACTGCTTTGTGACTAAGTACTTTGGTTTTCTTACTATATGGATCTTTATCTCCCTTAGAAAGTGTCCGAATACTCAGTTTACTTATTAATCAATTTAAAACAATCCAAAATGTTGGAAATTATATTTTGGTTTGCTATCTCAGAATAACACACCCACTGTTGATAAAAAATTGTGAAAGAAATTACATTTATCAATTTTGCATGGTGACTGAATTACTCCAATTCAGTAATCCGACAATTACTTTTGTCGGATGCTCTGACAAAAGATAGAAGGTCAGATAATTTATTTGGAAGCAGGAATCAAGAGTAGAAGAGGGGCTTCCCAGGTGGTTCAGTGGTAAAGAATCTGCCTGCCAACACAGGAGACACAAGTTCCATCCCTGATCTAGAAAGATTTCCATATGCCAAGGAGCAACTAAACCCATGTGCCACAACTATTGACCCTGTGCCCTAGAGCCTGGGAGCTGCAACTGCTGAAGCCCGCATGCTCTAGGGCCTGTGCTCTTTCTCCGGGGAGTCCCAGGTGGCACTAGTGGTAAAGAACCCATGGACTAACGCAGGAGACATAAAAGACGCGGGGTCAGTCTCTGGGTCTGGAAGATCTCCTGGAGGAGGATACGGCAACCACTCCAGTATTCTTGCCTGGAGAATCCCACGGACAGAGTCTGGTGGGTTACAGTCCATGGGATCGCAGAGAGTAGGACAGATTAAAGCGACTGGTGGGCCGCCGTCTATGGGGTCGCACAGAGTTGGACACGACTGAAGCGACTTAGCAGCAGCAGCAGCAGCAGCAGCAGCAAACCAGTAGGCTCCCAGTTGTCTAAGGTCACTTGAGGACACAGCTGTGCGTCAAGAGTGCGTGTGGGGGAGTTGGAGAAGTTCCTGTGCTTAGTTTGTATCCAGTGTGCACCTAGGGGGATAGCACTGGATGGAAAAGTGTGGTTATTGTGTAGCACATGTGTGAGCTCTCCTGGAGGGTCTGGGGTGGGGTTTAGAGATCAGCTTGCACTCTTTTTCAGCTAGGCCACCCCTCCATGCTCATGCCTAACTTCCTATCTAACAAGATAAGTTAAAATGTTTAAGAAACTTTTTTTTTTAATGCACTTCTTGAGGAAAAACTAAAAAATAAGCATCATAAGCCACTGACAATATTTAAATTTTGGGATTCCCTAGGTACTGCATCAGATGCCAAGCCCTCAAATGGTCTCAAAATTTTTTTTACAAACACTTAGATTTCTTAATAATAATCAGTAAAAAAAAGAAAAAGGAATTAACTTCCATGTCAGGGACTGGCACACTAAGGCCTGTGCTTGTTTTAGTAAATTAAAAATTTCTGAACCACATCCACACCCATTCACTTGTTTGCCAGGATTGCTTTTGTGCTATAATGGCAGACTTAAGTAGTTGAGATAGAAGCTGAATGACTGAAAGGTTTAACATCTTTACCCTGTGACCCACTAACCGAAAAAAATTCTGATCCCTCTTCTACCTTAATGATAATTTTTAAAGCTGATGTAAATCATGGTAGGGCTACGAAGAATTAGAGAATTTTCAATCTACTAGAGATGTCATAAATGACAACTGAATAATTTATTATATCCCTTTAAAAAAAGATTATTGAAGTATACTTGATTTACAATGTTATGTTAACTTACACTGTACAGAACAGTGATTCAATTATACATATACATTCTTTTTCATATTTTTTCCATTATGGTTTATCACAGGATTTTGAATATAGTTTCCAGTGTTGTACAATAGAACCTTGCTATTTCTCCACTCCATATGTAATATTGATAGTTTTCATCTGCTAATCCCAAACTTCCAATCCTCCCCTCCCACACTCCCCTCCCCTTGGCAACCACAGGGCTCTTCTCTACGTCTGCTATCACTGTTTTCGGAGTAAGAAAATTTTACTTTGCCTCTTGACTTTCTTTTCCTTGAAATACTATAGTTTTTTTTGGAAATATTAAAACAAAATGTTCAGCTTATTTGAAAATGGTTTTGACTCATGAACGTTTTGTTTTTTTCCCTTCTGTGATTTGAAAGATGAAACTTTTTTTAGAAATTTAAGATGTATATAAGATTTGTCAAGAGCATAGTTATCTAGACCTTCCTTTGGAATCCTATTTTAGTGTGCTTTGGGTACTTCTAAAATATTAGGATGCTTGGATTCCAGCCCTGGAGATTTGGATATTAGGTTTGAAATGGAATCCTGCTTTTTGCTTACGTACCATGACTACAACGGAGAAGGCAATGGCATCCCACTCCAGTACTTTTGCCTGGAAAATCCCATGGACGGAGGAGCCTGGTGGGCTACAGTCCATGGGGTCGCTAGAGTCTGACACGACTGAGCAACTTCACTTTCACTTTTCACTTTCATGCATTGGAGAAGGAAATGGCAACCCACTCCAGTGTTCTTGCCTGGAGAATCCCAGGGACGGGGAAGCCTGGTGGGCTGCCGTCTCTGGGGTCGCACAGAGTCGGACATGACTGAAGCGACTTAGCAGCAGTAGCAGCAGCAACCATGACTACAAAAGTCTGACATGTTTGGTACATTACTTGGTTTACAATCAAACAGTATTCAGGAAACATAATATTCTTCTTATTAGAGAGCTTGCCAATTATACTCTGCTTCTTATGAATTACTTAAAATCAGAGTCAATGGAGTCTACCAAATAAACATCAGTCATAAGATATACAGAGGTAAGTAGAGAAACTTAAGAAATGTATTTTTGAGCCCTGCATCTTCAATTAATAAACTGTTGATGACACATTTAAGCAATCAGACTTACCTCTAAGTGCAGTGCAGAAAGTAGAATTATCTCTCAGTGAAAGCTAGTACAAGTGGCCGTGGACGTTGGGTGACAAAAATGGAATTCTGCCTAAATAGTAGGAAAATGGAATATGATAGCATTAGCAACTAAAATTTGAGTAATATTTTATAATTCACACACAATTACCTTCTCTTTTGATCATCAAAGCAATGGAAATGACATGGTTGCCGTTATGTTCCCACAAGGTAGATAGTCTAAGATCACAGGGGCTCTTCTAATTGCCCTTCCGACCAGGAAATAAAGACACGTGTCAGGAAATGATGCTAGGCCTGTAGTAAAACCTCAGATGGATGCATAACAGAGTCAGAGTCTATTAGTTTTGGCACAGCAAGGGTGAACACCCCCCAGAGTAGCTGTAGGGCGTCTCAGAAGAAGGGCTTGGAAAGGAATTCATAGGGTGTTTGGACCTCTGCTGGATAATTCTAAAGATGGTGGTTTAAGAAAGCAGAGGTCAGTCTTGAATTATCCAGTATTCTTGCCTGGGAAATCCCATGGACAGAGGAGCCTGGTGGGTTATAGTCCATCAAGTGGCAAGAGAGTCAGACATGACTTAGAAACTAAACAACAACGACTAATTATTAATATAAATACATTTTAATAATATTTCTCTAGGACACTGAGGAATGAAATATGGTTAGCATTGTTATGGCAAAAAAAAAAATTGTTCATGGCAAACAGAAGAGGGGATGTTTGTGCATTTCTGTGGCTGTGGAATAGCCTTGTTTCCATCTCATTCCACATACTCAGAGTCATTTTCCTCTTTCTTGATGGTATTCTTTTATTCTCATTTGGGAATATAAGGGTTTAGCAGCCATATAATGCAAACGGAGCTCTAGATTCTTGAGGCAGACAGTATTTAAAGACCACTGTAATAATAAATGATGCAGGAATCGAACCATTTTTACATGATGAATTATATTGTTAGCAGAACTTAACCAGATAAAAATAACTGGGCGAAAGAATCACTTGTGTGTACTTTCTTTAATTAATGCTGAATATTTTGCAGATTCAAACCAAAACTTAATTTATTTTACTTGTAACAAAGTTGTTCTTTTTGTTTTTTACTTGAAACATATAATCAAAAGCGGAGAAGGCAACGGCATCCCACTCCAGTACTCCTGCCTGGAAAATCCCATGGACGGAGGAGCCTGGAAGGCTGTAGTCCATGGGGTCGCTGAGGGTCAGACACGACTGAGCGACTTCACTTTGACTTTTCACTTTCATGCATTGGAGAAGGAAATGGCAACCCACTCCAGAGTTCTTGCCTGGAGAATCCCAGGGACAGGGGAGCCTGGTGGGCTGCTGTCTATGGGGTCACACAGAGTCGGACACGACTGAAGTGACTTAGCAGCAGCAGCAGCATAGTCAAAAGAGAAGCAAAGAAGTTAGCAACTGGATGTAAGAAGTAAGTAAATAAATCACACATTCACTAAGTTAGCCTGAGGCTCTGTGGGGCCAGCAGTGCGTGGTGAAATCAATAGTTATAAAGGAAGTTGTTAATGTCTTTTCAAAGATAGAACAAGATGACAGATACAATTCAGAAAATCAGGGACTTGAATGACAATGAATCTGAGGAAAGATGACAAAGAGTTTCTAAACATTCTAAAAGTAAACAGATACATTTCTTAATATAAGGCTTAATGTGTAGAGAAAATATCTCACACTGAACAAAATCCAAAACAAATAAATATTATTTACAAGGCCAAATGAGAAAGATGACAAACTTACAACAGAAATTCAGTTTATAAAGAATAAATCAGTTTAATTAGAAATACCTGTAAATGGTCATTATTCCTTATTTTATATAATTCGATATATTAGAAAGTTTGGAAACTTTTAACATCATATCAAGATATAAGATATTTTGGTCCTTCAAGTTCCTAAAAATTGTGATTTACTTTTTTGATATCTTTTATCTTGTTATAATTTCATCCAAACTTTTTGATTTCTCTAAATAAAAACATTATTATGCATTAAATTAATCAAATTAAATAACTGAATCACTCAGAGTTCTAATTATTTTGATTAGACCCTTAAATTATAGAGTAATTTATAATTTTCATTATAATCAATTAATGTCACCTGTCTACAAAAACAAATATGAAAGGACATTTTAGTAAGCTTATTTCCCTAAATATACTATCATATGTTAATTAAATGAAAATTAGAAACTTTTCCAAGATGACATAATCATATTGAAAGCATAAATTTTTGAGGAAAATAGCTCTTATTCTTTTTGGCCTGATATATTCTTGCTGACATTTGGAGCATCTACATTTGAAAACAGTAACACTATTGAAACACACTGAAACAAGCCTTTGCAGTTTACATTGCAGTATATTTGACTTCTACACAAAAATATAATTCTCTAATTTTTATAACCACCTTTTATTGAATTACAGTGAATTTACAATGTGTTGGTTTCAGTGGTACAGTAAAGTGGTCTAGTTATATATAAATGTGTATTTTTTCATATTCTTTTCCATTGTAGATATATTTGGATATTGACTATATTTCCCTGTGCTATAGAGTAGGTCCTTGTTCTTTACCTATTTTATTTGTAGTAGTGTGTATGCTAAACCCAAACTCCTAATTTAGCTCCCTCTCCAGTAAGTATTATTTTATAACATGTGCTCTGTAAAGAACAGAAGAGGATATTGTATATCATTTCAATAGGAAATGCTTTTCAATTAAAGTAATCAGTCTCTATACTTTGTACCAAAGAAAATAGGATAGTTGCAGCTAATGAGTGTTTCACAACCCCCACTTCATGTAAGATCCACCTGAATTAATTCTAACCTTCCCTCCTAGCCTCAAAATTATTCCAGGTGAACTCTGCCCCATCTCAATTAATTTTGAAGAGTGGTATTATAAGCTGTTTCTGTTTTCCTGGAGTTGACAACAAGAGTTTACCAGATTACCAGTTTACCAGTTTACCAGTTCTAAGGTATTAATTAGTCTGTATTCCAATCTCAAAGGATCAGCCTGCCTGGTAGCTATCATTCCAGCAGGATCACTGTTAGGGACCCACCTCATCCTCCTCACCTTTCCCAGCTTCTGTATGAATTGAATGTTGTTGTTCAAAGACTATGCTTCTCTTCTCTACCTGTTGAGGCCTTGTATACTCTTATTTCTTTATATTTACTTGTTGTTGTTGTTCAGCCACTGAATCATGCCTGACTCTTTGCAGCCCCATGGACTGCAGCATGGCAGGTTTCCTTTCTTTCACTATCTCCCAGAGTTTGCTCAAACTCCTACCCATTGAGTCAGTGATACAATCATTTAATGCAAATATTTTTAAAATTTAACCTACATCAAATTATGGCTTTATCCATCATTTTCGTTTTTGCTTTTATGCAATCAATAATTGCTAAATTTTACTTTCATTATTAAAAAATATCTTTATTCAACCTTCCTTCTTTTGTTAGAAACTGTCCAAGGAGGGTGGTTAATAGCAAATTCTATTTTGTTATCTACAAATGTCCTTATTCACCTACTTTCCTAAAAGATCATTTGTTGGGAATAGCATTCTAGGTTAACACTGAATTCAATACAGATGTGATTTATGCAGATGTAACTCAATACAGGCAAATGTAATTTGATACAGATGTAACTCTACCTTCATTGTTGCCATGGTGAGACTGTCAATTCATCCTTACTCTGAAGATGACCACCCTTCCAAACTTATCCTCCACTTCTTAAGATCTTCTCTTTGGGGGTTTTACAATTTCTCTGGAACGTGAAAAATATCTAGTCTTTTTTATTTGTATTGTCCTGAAATCTCAGTTTATCCATTTTCTTGATTATCTAGTTCATCTGGATTTGGAAGGATCCATATCATCCTCCTGAGTGGTAGTGGCAGTGCTCAGTTGCTCAGTCATGTCCAACTCTTTGCAACCCCATGGACTTTAGGCCACCAGGCTCCTCTGTCCATGGGATTCTCCAGGTGAAAATACTGGAGTGGGTTGCCATTCCCTTCCTGACCCAAAGATCAAACCTGCATCTCTTGTGTCTCCTGCCCTGGCAGGCAGATTCTTTACCACTAGGCGCCCCACTCCAGCACTCTTGCCTGGAAAATCCCGTGGACGGAGGAGCCTGGTAGGCTGCGGTCCACGGGGTCGCGAAGAGTCGGACACAACTGAGCGACTTCACTTTCACTTTTCACTTTCACGCATTGGAGAAGGAAATGGCAACCCACTCCAGTGTTCTTGCCTGGAGAACCCCAGGGACGGGGGAGCCTGGTGGGCTGCCGTTTATGGGATCACACAGAGTCGGACACGACTGAAGCGACTTAGCAGCGCCACCTAGGAACCCACCCTTCTGAGTGAAAATGAAAGTGAAGTCGCTCAGTGGTGTCCAACTCTTAGCGACCCCATGGACTGAAGCCTACCAGGCTCCTCCGTCCATGGGATTTTCCAGGCAAGAGTGCTGGAGTGGGGTGCCATAAGGGTTTAATTCTTATTCATCCAATTAGCTTCACCATGTTAAGAAAATGCTAAATGTTGTCACTTGTCATATATGGTAGAGTTAGTATTAAAGTCAAAATCCAAGGTTTTCAGAAACCCTCTGAGAGGAAATTAGATCCAGCTCTTTTGTCCTCGGGATGCTGCTTTCACTGTATTTGGGGCATCTGATTTTTTTTTTTTTTTTTTTTCTGCAGGTCTAAGAACCCTCTGCAACCCCGGGAGTGCGAGCCCACAGTGAGAAACACCGCCCCTTCATCGGTCCCGCCCCCAAAGGGCCTGAGGGAATCCAGCCAATGAAACCTCCCTACTCAAAGGACACCTGATTATTTTTTATTTTCATGTCCATTCATAGTCTTCTTTTTAAATTGTATGTAGCATTTTACTTGCTTTAATTTGCTCAAATTATCTCAGTTTATCTCATACAACATCACCCAGAAAGTTGACAAACAGAAGTCCCAACTTTTTTATCAAGAGCGTTGTGAAGCAGAAGGGAGATAGGGACTCACTCATTTGAGATGCTCCCTGCAGTGCAGGAAACCTAGGTTGGGAAGATCCCCTGGAGAGGAGAATGGCACCCTACTCCAGTATCCTTGCCTGGAGAATCCCGTGGACAGAGGAGCCTGGGGGGCTACAGTCCCTGGGGTCACAAAGTGTCGGATGTGACTGAGCAACTAACACTTTCACACTTTTCATTTGAGATGCATAGTTTGCAATGTGTTCAGCCTCCTTCCCTTTTTCTCCAGTTCCCCTCCATGGATGGGTGAGGAGCAACGTAGAGTGCTAAGTTAGATTTGCTCTCTTTCATTTCAAAGTCCTGACTTGAGATTTCTTACGTAGGATAACAGTGATTTAGAAGAAAAACAAGAAAGAACAATTCCACCCACTCCCCGAGTAGAGCTCATTATTTTCCTTTCTTCTTCTTCTCTCTCTCTCTTTTTTTTTTTTTTAAGTACAACCCTAGGAAAAATCCAGGAAGAAGAAAGTATGTGTGTGAGATGATAGGCATTCACACACTTATCTCTACTACAGTCCCGATCCAACTAGTGAAGTCACAACTCCCTTGAAACCAAATGCCACAGAGGCACCTAAAATAATAAATTCATTAGCCTGGCTTGGGTTAGATGCCAATCCCCTGGTCAAGGGGAGTGAGTATCTTTGTTGATTTTCCCATCAGGAGTACTTGAAATGGGGAAAGGGTGTTTCTTTAACATGCTGGCCATAAAGCCTTAAAAGACAAAGGGAAGACTTAGAGACATGACCAGCATGGCTCACATTGAAACTAAAATGCTACTGGAACAGGGAAAAGGATAATAAAACTTGTAAGAGAATATACGTAGAAAGAAATAATGGGGGGAAAATACACAAGAAGGGGGGGCTTCCCTAGTGGCTCAGTGGCAAAGAATTCACCTTGCAAGCAGGAGATGCAGTTTCGATCCGTAGGTCAAGAAGATCCCCTGGAGAAGGAAATGGCAACCCACTCAAATTTCTTTTTTATAATTAATTAATTTATTTTAATTGGAGGATAATTACTTTATAATATTGTGGTGATTGTTGCCCATACATAGACATGAATCAGCAACAGGTGCAAGTGTCCCCTCATCCTGAATCCCCCTCCTACCTCCCTCCCTACCCCATGCCTGGGAAATCCCATTGACAGAGGAGCCTGACGGACTGCAGTCCATGGGTTTGCAAAAAATCGGACACTACTGAATGACTAAACAACAACAGCAACACAAGAAGGGAGCCCAGAATATTAAGGATTAATATTTAAACATGAAAAAAAAACCTTGGACATAAAATGAATAGTCTAGTTAAAAGGAAAAAAAATCAATCAAAAGATCACATTTTACGAGATGTTAAACTTGTGATAAGCACATTAAGCCAAAGAAACCAACACATTTTTGTGGATGAAAAATGTGTGAATTAATTATATTTTCACCATTATTGTGTGTTTTCCCTTAAAGTCATAGTAAACAGTACTAATGGTTAAATAACTGTTTTATGTAATACATAGGCCTATATATAGGCATGTGTTTGGTATTTTCAGGTTGCTATTGCTAAGTCACTTCAGTCATGTCTGACTCTGTGCGACCCCATAGATGGCAGCCTACCAGGCTTCCCCGTCCCTGGGATTCTCCAGGCAAGAACACTGGAGTGGGTTGCCATTTCCTTCTCCGATGCATGAAAGTGAAAAGTGAAAGTAAAGTCGTTCAGTCATGTCCGACCCTCAGCGACCCCATGGACTGCAGACTACCAGGCTCCTCCATCCATGGGATTTTCCAGGCAAAATACTGGAGTAGGGTGCCATTGCCTTCTCCGATTTTCAAGTTAGGTATGTATATTTCCTAGAATAAAATATAAGCTTCTTAAAAACAAATAAATTATTCGTCTTGAGGAAATAAATATTCTAATACTACATATATCTCTTCATAAAAAATAAATGGTTTGATTAACTGATTAAATTTGTGTAGGAGCTCTGATTTGGCCTTTTTAAGCAGCTTTGCTCATAGTTCTAGAAAACCATGAGCCATTTCAGTCACTGTCAAAATAAAGTATAAAGGAATATTCTAAAGCCCGTTGTATTTTGTTTCCTCTTTGATTTTCTCCTTCCCTTTCTTCCAAGGAAAAATTGAAAAGTTCTTTTCCACTGTCAGCCATTATTAAGCATTTTTCCAGACAGGCAAAGAAGGGGAGGTAATATCATAAAAAGTAATGACTAAATTTATTTTAGAGCCTCTGCTTCTACAGCTTTGGAAAGAAGGTGATTCAGAGCTGAGAAGTCTGGTTAACGCAATAAAAACATCCCTGTGGTACCATTCTTGACCTTTAAAGCCAACACACATTTGCAGAATGGAAAATTGAGCAGGAAGCCTGCTTTCAAACACTCGCCTACTGATGCTCGGTTTACAAGCTAAACAGTGCCCCTTATCAATATTTCAGAGCCTGATGGAGCGGCCGCCCTTTGTAACCAAAGGTCATATTAAGAACTGGAAAGTAGAGTGTCTAGAAGAACATCAACTCTAGCAATGCTAATGTCAGCTACAAAGATTTCAAAAAAAGGTATTTCTAATAGTGGACTTAGAAACTTCAAAAGCTATATGTGTTAGTTATTGTTTAATCACAATAAGAGAAAGTCATTCATGCCAATGTAGGTATAGGAATTTCTTTTGTTAAAGTACATAGATGACCTAAATATTTGTGGGAATAGAAAACATGCACACCCAAGGTACATGGATCTGGAATTTGAACGTTAGAAACTAAAACCGTCTCTTCTTTTCATCTCTGCTTTTCTCTGTATTATCTAATGCACTAGCCTATGTATGTGTTTCCACTTGGTTGCTAAGTCACCTACCTCTCTACAAACACAAATTTCCCAATGAGTTATATCTTTTCTGTTCCTCAAAGACTTTCATATGTCCTAATGTCCACTGTGGCTTTACATCTAAAAGGTTGAACTCAAGTTCAGCATCTGGCTTAATTTAATTGGCCTAGACTCTAAGGTTTCTGGTTCCAGTTCTTATAAAATCAGACTTAGCATTGTATATAGATTAGATGAGGGCTTCCCAGGTGGCGCAGTGATAAAGAATCCACCTGCCAAGTAGAAGACTTGGGTCCGAGCCCTGAGTAAGGAAGATCACCTGCAGAAGGAAATGGCAACCCATTCCAATATTCTTGCCTGGAAAATCCAATGGACAGAGGAGCCTGGGGGGCTACAGTCCATGAAGTCACAAAGATTTGAACAGGAATGAGCACGTATGCACATAGGTTAGGTACCTTATATCAAAACTTTACTTCTGTTAATGGTGTTAAAGGAGTTACAAGTTACCAAAAAAAAAAAAAAACTAAATAAAACCATGCAGGGATGGTTGGAACTTCATTTGTCTACAGATTACTGGCAAAGAGAGTACAATTAACAGCTTTAATAGGGAAGCAATTATTAGCGTCTCTACTGAAATTAGCAATGTAGATTAAGGGTAGAAAAGAGATTACTGGTCCATCAATTTCAAACAATTGAGCTAAATTTATTTTACTTAATGAGGGACAGTATTGTGACCTCCAGAGTAAACAGCCTAATTCTGAAAATACCTATGGATGAACTGTTATCTTGCCTCAGTTTTTAAGGATTACCAAAAAAGCATTGGAAACTAGTGAGACATAAATAACATCACTAACCAGGATTAGAACATCTGACTATTCATTATGGTAGAGGAAAGACATATGAAGTTACAAATAAACTTGAGGAGGAAGGGAACATCTGGAAAAAACGACAGCAATTTAATTTCCATAGATGACATTGTGATAAAATGGTGACCTTGACCTTTAAGAAATATTTCTCTTTTGATAAGATAGGACAATTAAACTAGATTCATGTAACAGTCATTTTTTGAGCACTAACTTTGGACTGGGCTGTAAACCTAGAACTAAAATAGTAAAAACAGCAATGATAAACAAAAAAACTTCCTTTCTGATATCAAGGAGAGAAGATCTAGAAATTTTCTGTCTTCTAGCTCTAAAACTCTGCTAACTCATGTGTTCAGGGCAATGATGATATTACAGGAGACAGTATTATAAATAATATCCAAGAACCACGGGGGCCCAGACTTGCCCCAGTGCAAGCTTTCTTCTGGTGTAAGACTCTGGAATCTATTTGCACTAAAGAAATTTCAAACTGGAAATGAATTTACACTTTCTATTAATGGAACTAATGCCTGCAACTCCCATGTTAGGCTTTGGCAAACACTGAATTATGAAATGTGGAATACATTTATAGGCCTAAAATGTCCTTTGTTTAATTTCTTAAACCCAAATGGAAGTTGGGTCTTACTGCTTTCCAACCAGCAGCATGATATGGAAGACTGAAGCAATGAAGGTTAACATCATAAATGAGTTCACTGACCCATGTTGCTGCTTGATTGGTGGTTGTGGCAGATAGAGAGAAAGTGAAAGTGAAAATCTCTCAGTCCTGTCCAACTCCTTAGACCTCGTGAACTATTTAGTCCATGAAATTCTCCAGGCCAGAATACTGGAGTGGGTAGCCTTTCTTTCCCTTCTCCAAGGGATCTTCCCAACCAGGGATTGCACCCAGGTCTCCCGCATTGCAGACGGATTATTTACCAGCTGAGACACCAGGGAAGCCCAAGAACACTGGAGTGGGTACCCTATTCCTGCTCCTGTGGATCTTCCTGACACAGGAATCGAACCAGGGTCTCCTGCATTGGAGGCAGAGTCTTTACCAACTGAGTTATGAGGGAAGCCCAGGAGAGAGAAGCCATGGGTTTCTACAAAAACTTGTACTGTTTCTCAAAAAAAAAAAAAAAAAAAGAAATGAAAAGAAAGAGGCACAAAAATTAATAAAGAAAACAGAAAATATTGCCCAATCACTTTCTTAGAGCTCAAAGTCAGATTAGTAAATACTTGGGGGAAAAAATAAATAAATAAACAACTCATAGTGGAGGCATGGTGGGATAGGAAAAGATATGGCCTACAAGAACTTTCACCGTCTAATCCCTGTCAAACTTCTGACTTCAACATCAGCCCTCTCCTCCTGACTGCTGGATAGGCTGATTTACTGGTGCCTGTATGTAGCATACACATCCTCCCCTTCACCCTCTGTATAATGAACTCCTATTCATCTCTAGCTGGTAAACAAGTCTTTTTATCTAATGAAATCATCCCCTAACCCCCACAGAAAGGGATAGTTCTTCCTTCACCATGATTTCCATAGTGAATTTTGCACAGCTTTTAGACAACCATGATGTATTATTTTTTTCTTTTATCTTTACTGTCTTCCTGATAAACTGAACTCACTGAATGTGAAGCAGATGGTGCTTCATCTTTGTGCATAAAATATATTACTTGATAGGTGCTCAAAAATAAATAGGATATCAACATGAAAATTAAAAGTAATATACAATACTTAAAAGACATTTCATAGTTTGCAACTAGCAATAAGAATTAACAATAAAGAAAATGTTAAAAATAATGATGTATTGTCTTCTTTAATGCCAATGATAATTATCTTTTTAAAAAGTCCCTTCTCAGTTACTGAATGATTTGTAAGCAACTAAATTAATAAACCATATACTATGTGTTAGGATTAATGTCCAAAAATGGCCTCTATTTCTCCAAGCCTTCCTATGTCCCCTCATCCTTTGCAGCATGACTTTGCAAATTTTCCCTTTGAATCTGGACTGACTCTGTAACTTGCTTTAGCTCTTAGATGCTCACTTCTGCTGTCTCTCTTGAGGTCCTGCCCACAATAAGGAACCAGACTGGGCAAACCCTCTTGACCACATGCATGCATGCTAAGTCACTTCAGTCATGTCTGACTCTTTGCGACCCCACGGACTGTAGCCTGCCAGGCTTCTCAATCCATGGGATTCTCTGAGCAAGAATACTAGAGTGGCTTGTCATGCTCTCCTAAAGGAGATCTTCCTGACCCAGGGATTCAACACATGTCTGTCTCTACTTGCACTGACAGGCGGGTTCTTGACCACTAGCTCCATCTGTGAAGCCCACAGGAGACCATACAACTCCGAGCAGGTCCAGAATCTGCCAGATCTTCCAGGCAGATTAGAAGGCAGACCAAAACATTTTTTGCTACATGTATGGTGACCTTTGGGTTTCCCCAGTGGCCCAGTGGTAAAGAATCTGCCTGCAATCCAGCCTGGCCTTCCAGAGCAGCCAGCTCCCAGAAATCTGACCACAGATGCATGACAAGCCCAGGCCAGTTAGTGAAACCATCAAATTAATGTAGATGTGCATAAAATAATAACTTTCTATGGTTTGAAGATACTAAATTTGAGAGTGATTTACTATTCAACAGTAGTAACTGACACAAAACAATATAGAAATTTGAATGGAGAAGAAAAAGATCCTCCTGCTTTAGAATAAGGTCAAGACAAATGAACTAAAATCAAAATTAAAAATGTTTAAATACTTTACATAGAATAACAGATACAAGAATCAGTCAAAACCAGGATCTAAACTAGGATAAAAATCATATAATTCTTCTTTTTCATGAGGAAGTTCTTGTCAGATTATTTTTTAAAAAACAGTTATCACTACCTCAGGATCTTATATTCACATAAAAATAATTAAGCATCATAATAAAAGAACTTTATTCATAGGAACATAAACATCATATCAGGATCTATTTTTTATATTGCTACCTGGCATCCAATTTTCTTGTAAAGTTATATTTAGACTCACAAATGTGATTGAAAATATATCTCCTCATTTGAGTGCCTGGCATTTCTATCACTAAAAGTGAAAAACTGAAACATTGGTTTTGTGCTACTGATGCATTCTATTTTTTCTTTTTAATTTCTTGGATGAGTGACTTATTGAGGTCAATATCCATGATTTATAAAGCTATTTCATTATCTGTAGTATTAAACTATTTGAAGATGAACAATCCTCCTATTAAAACACTACTGTTGATAAATAAATGTGTGGGAAAATCTGTTTATCTTATACATAAAGGTCACCATGCCTGTGTGCGTGCTAAGTTGCTTCAGTCATGTCTGACTCTTTGTGACCCTATGGACTGTAACTCACCCAGCTCCTCTGTCCATGGGATTCTCCAGGCAAGAACACTGCAGTGGCTTGCCATGCCCTCCTCCAGGATATCTTTCCAACCCAGGGATCGAACCCATACCTACTGTAGCTCCTGGATTGCAGGCAGATTCTTTACCAGTGGGCCACTGGGGAAACTCAAAGGTCAACATATATGTAACAAAAACATAGTTTTATTTTGGATCATCTTTTTTATCATTCAGTTCAGTTCAGTTGCTCAGTTGTGTCCGACTCTTTGCGACCCCATGAATCGCAGCACGCCAGGCCTCCCTGTCCATCACCAACTCCCAGAGTTCACTCAGACTCACGTCCATCGAGCCATCCAACCATCTCATCCTCCGTTGTCCCCTTCTGGTCCTGCCCCTAATCCCTCCCAGCATCAGAGTCTTTTCCAATGAGTCAACTCTTCGCATGAGGTGGCCAAAGTACTGGAGTTTCAGCTTTAGCATCATTCCTTCCAAAGAAATCCCAAGGCTGATCTCCTTCAGAATGGACTGGTTGGATCTCCTTGCTGTCCAAGGGACTCTCAAGAGTCTTCTCCAACACCACAGTTCAAAAACATCAATTCTTTGGTGCTCAGCCTACTTCACAGTCCAGCTCTCACATCCATACATGACCACAGGAAAAACCATAGCCTTGACTAGACGGACCTTTGTTGGCAAAGTAATGTCTCTGCTTTTGAATATGCTATCTAGGTAGGTCATAACTTTCCTTCCAAGGAGTAAGCGTCTTTTAATTTCATGGCTGCAGTCACTATCTGCAGTGATTTTGGAGCCCAGAAAAATAAAGTCTGACACTGTTTCCACTGTTTCCCCATCTATTTCCCATGAAGTGATGGGACCAGATGCCATGATCTTCATTTTCTGAATGTTGAGCTTTAAGCCAACTTTTTAACTCTCCACTTTGACTTTCATCAAGAGGATCTTTAGTTCCTCTTCACTTTCTGCCATAAGGGTGGAGTCATCTGCATATCTGAGGTTATTGATATTTCTCCCAGCAATCTTGATTCCAGCTTGTGTTTTTTTCCAGTCCAGCATTTCTCATGATGTACTCTGCATATAAGTTAAATAAGCAGGGTGACAATATACAGCCTTGGCGTACTCCTTTTCCTATTTGGAACCAGTCTGTTGTTCCATGTCCAGTTCTAACTGTTGCTTCCTGACCTGTATACAGATTTATCAAGAGGCAGGTCAGGTGGTCTGGTATTCCCATCTCTTGAAGAATTTTCCACAGTTTATTTTGATCCACACAAAGGCTTTGCCATAGTCAATAAAGCAGAAATAGATGTTTTTCTGGAACTCTCTTGCTTTTTCCATGATCCAATGGATGTTGGCAATTTGATCTCTGGCTCCTCTGCCTTTTCTAAAACCAGCTTGAACATCAAGAAGTTCACGGTTCACATATTGCTGAAGCCTGGCTTGGAGAATTTTGAGCATTACTTTACTAGCATGTGAGATGAGTGCAATTGTGCAGTAGTTTGAGCATTCTTTGGCATTGCCTTTCTTTGGGATTGAAATGAAAACTGACCTTTTCCAGTCCTGTGGCCACTGCTGAGTTTTCCAAATTTGCAGGCATATTGAGTGCAGCACTTGCACAGCATCATCTTTCAGGATTTGAAATAGCTCAACTTGAATTCCTTTTCATCGTACAGACTAAAAACAAAATCACATGTTCCTGGTACTATGTGAGGACTTTAATATTAAATTGATTAATTCACTATGTGATTCTTTTTGTTTTTAAAATGAATCTTGGGATATCTTTTCCTAAAGAAGACAGAGACTCAGGGCTTTTAGCAAAGGTTTTAAGATGGAAAGTTTTAAGGTATAAGGATTTCAAGCTTGATATTCATGTTTGATAACATACGTGTAGTATATGGAATTTGGAAAATTCAGAACCAGGTATGAAACAAAATAATGTATGACTATAGAAAATTTTACTATGCATTTAAGGTATTCTCAAAGCTTCAAGTACAGGGTCACAGAGCATATAGCTTGAGACTAGAATGACATCATATACAGATGGAATCTCAAAAAGCCAAATTTGTGGAAACTGAAAGTAGAATGGTGGTTACTATAGCCTGGGAGGTTGGGTATTTGGGGAGAGGCTGTTTAAGACACAAATTTTCAACTAGGTTAAATATGTTCTGGAGATCTGTTGCACAGCATAACAATTATAAGCAACAATTCTATTTTGTAAACTTCAAAGTTGCTAAGAGACTGGATCTCAATTGTTCTCATTACCAAAAACAGAAAGAAAGAAAATTATAATTATGTGATGTGATAAAGGTGTTAGCTAACTCTATGGTGGTAATCACACTGGAGTATATAAACTTATCAAATCAACACAGGGTACACCTTAAACTTACACAATGGTGTATGTCAGTTCAGTTCAGTTGCTCAGTCATGTCCGACTCTTTGCAACCCCATGAACTGCAGCACGCCAGGCCTCCCTGTCCATCACCAACTCCCAGAGTTTACTCAAACTCACATCCATCGAGTCAGTGATGCCATCCAGCCATCTCATCCTCTGTCGTCCCCTTCTTCTCCTGCCCCCAATCCCTCCCAGCATCAGAGTCTTTTCCAATGAGTCAACTCTTCGCATGAGGTGGCCAAAGTACTGGAGTTGCAACGTTAGCATCATTCCTTCCAAAGAACACCCAGGACTGATCTCCTTTAGAATGGACTGGTTGGATCTCCTTGCAGTCCATGGGACTCGCAAGAGTCTTCTCCAACGCCACAGGTCAAAAGTATCAATTTTTTGGTGCTCAGCTTTCTTCACAGTCCAACTCTCACATCCATACACGACCGCAGGAAAAACCATAGCCTTGACTAGACGGACCTTTGTTGGCAAAGTAATGTCTCTGCTTTTGAATATGCTATCTGGGTTGGTCATAACTTTCCTTCCAAGGAGTAATGGCTGCAATCACCATCTGCAGTGATTTTGGCAATTACATCTCAATAAAAAGAAAGACTGAAATCATCTGTTCAACTCCAAATTCTTCAATGAGGCTTAAACCAAAGTTTCTAAGTAATTATCCACCAGACCTATCAATTTGAGTACACAGTGGATCAAAACTAACTAAACCCTCACCTCCCTCTTCATGCTTTAATTCTATAAGCAGCATCATAATTTATTCCTTTAGTCAAATTAGAAACCTGGGCAGTAGCTTTGATTGTTGTTTTTTTGTCATAGTCCTCTCTCTTTAGCTTTCTCTGTTTTAAGACCTACGGTGTGGATCTGATAAATACTTCTTGAACTTGTTTGCTTCACAGTTTTATTCATCTAATTTAAAGTAACACAGACTCAAGCTACAACTCTTGACAAAACTGTCACTGGAATTTTATTATTACAATCAATTATTTAATCTCATCATCTCTGGACCAGGGAATTAGGGGTTTTAAGGTGATCCACCAGGCCCTGCTGTGTTTCAAACTGTGATAAACTCAACTGGTCCAGATGTGCTGGGTGACTTTCAGGTTTCCTTGTCTGTCTCCCTTTGGAGATCTTGCAAATTCAGTCCCCTCTTCTTGGAACATTCACATATTTCTCCCTTCAGTGGATAGATCCTACTTGTTTTCAGACATCATTTCCTCTAGGAAGTCTTCCATAAGATTGGGTAAGAACTCTCATGTTATTCCCAGAGCACTCTGTGTTTATCTTACATCCAGTCCCTCAGCCTCCTGAGTCACTTTTCAACTATTATCTCTTGTATATCAAACTATACACAGAAAATATAGCCTCTTCATCTCATTCAGTTTAGTAATAGTTTAGAAATATTCTGATGCCTAGTAGAGTTCTTGGCTCAGAATGAAAGACATTTTCTTGACTAAATATAATAATGAATAAATAATTGAATAATAACTTTATGTGAATAACTTGGGCTTCTCTGTTGATTATGTACATCTCCAAAGTGGATTTGTTAAATTAAATATTTTTCTTAAAAAACTTCACAAGAGTAAATACGCTGAGTGAAGCAAGGAGACACTGTTACAATACAAAGATGATTTGAATCAAATCAGAATAGAAGAAATCCAGTTTTGAACTACATTTACACCTGTAAAACCATCAGCTCAATCAACATAGTGAACGTATCCCAAACTTATTGAATTGCATATAATATTTAAAATAATGTATATTGTATTGTATACTGTTTATGCTTCAATAAAACTTTAAAAATAGGGTTAAATTTATTAGAGGAAAATATGAAAAATCATAATTTTAAGCATAAAATATGAATATGTAATATATGGCAGAAAGTGAAGAATAACTAACGAGCCTCTTGATGAAAGTGAAAGAAGAGAGTGAAAAAGTTGGCTTAAAGCTCAACATTCAGAAAACGAAGATCATGGCATCCGGTCCCATCACTTCATGGGAAATAGATGGAGAAACAGTGGAAACAGTGGCTGACTTTATTTTGGGGGGCTCCAAAATCACTGCAGATGGTGATTCCAGCCATGAAATTAAAAGACACTTACTCCTTGGAAGGAAAGTTAGGACCAACCTAGATAGCATATTCAAAAACAGAGACATTACTTTGCCAACAAAGGTCTGTCTAGTCAAGGCTATGGCTTTTCCAGTGGTCGTGTATGGATGTGAGAGTTGGACTATAAAGAAAGCTGAGCTCAGAAGAATTCATGCTTTTAAACTGTGGTATTGGAGAAGACTCTTGAGAGTCCCTTGGACTGCAAGGAGATCCAACCAGTCCATCCTAAAGGAAATCAGTCCTGGGTTTTTATTGGAGGGACTGATGTTGAAGTTGAAACTCCAATACTTTGGCCACCTGATGCAAACAGCTGACTCATTTGAAAACACCCTGATGCTGGGAAAGATTGAGGGCAGGAGGAGAAGGGGACGACAGAGGATGAGATGGTTGGATGGCATCACTGACTCAATGGACATGGGTTTGGATGGACTCCGGGAGTTGGTGATGGACAGGGAGGCCTGGCGTGCTGTGATTCATGGGGTTGCAAAGAGTCTGACATGACTGAGTGACTGAACTGAACTGACTGAATATATGTATTCATCCGTAGATGATGGCTTTTGCTATAATACAATGGAGAGATAATCAGATGGCAGCAGCAGGAGATAAAGTTATTGAAAAACACCCATCAGCTGGATTGGTTTCATGCTGTGCTGCTTTCTGCCACATGCTCTTCTATTCAGTCTCTCCTTTGAAACATTGCATGAACATAGAGAGCTCTCAATATTTTTCTCTGCTACCAAAGAATATGCTGTAAACCATCCATGTGATCAATTATGCTAAAATTTTAATCAGTAAGAAAATAATAAAATTGCATTTAAACTTTTGAAACTGGAGCGAACTCTACAGTTTGGTCCACACTCCACAGAGATGAGCTATCTGAGATCCAGAAAACGGCCTGGACATTTTTGTTTTGTTTTTCATTTATTTATTCATTTTAATTGGAGGTTAATTACTTTATAGCATTTTGGCAATTTTTGCCATACATTGACATGAATCAGCTGTGGGTGTACATGCGGTCCCCTTCCCAAACCCCCCTTCCACCTCCCTCCCCAACCCATCCCTCTGGGTTGGTCCCAGTGCCCCTGCTTTGAATGCCCTGTTTCATGCATCAAACTTGGACTGGTCATCTATTTCACACATGGTAATATGCATGTTTCAATGGTATTCTCTCAAATGCTGAAGAGGGTGTGAAGAAAAGGGAATCCTCTTACACTATTGGTGGGACAGCAAACTAGTATAGCCACTACGGAGAACAGTGTGGAGATTCCTCAAAAAATGGCCTGAGCTTTAGAACACCATACAGAAGGCAGTTGGAATTGACATTACAATCAGCCATTTCAAAATTCACAAGTAGAACATATATCTGAACTATTTTCTGAGTAGCTTTTTAGGTATAATTTATTTTTCAATCAAATGCTTTTATCAGTCACCTTCCCTCAATAGAGAATATAAATGATATTGCATGAGGAATTCATTCTATCCACTTAGGTTAAAATTAAGAAATTCTCCTTGCTACATATACCCATTTTTACCATTGCCTTATAGTGTCTCCCATTTTTATTACTTTTATCACTCTCTCATTTTTCAGTAATAAAATTAACTTTTGCTGAACTTTCATTGTTCTTTAAATACATAAATTATTAAATTAACATGGTAGGCAATTGGCCAATATAAATCTAAATAATGAAATTTTTGATTAAGAAAAGTCTACGAAATCTACTTCTATTTCAACTTTTAGACAAAATCAGTCACTGAGGGTAACCTCAGTATTACATTTTCTGTCAGTACTCTGAAAACTTATTTATGGCCAACGACTTCTCTTAGGCCTGGGGGTTGGGATTACCGTCTATTACAATGGTTTACTGTAAAGTTGCAATATATATGCTTTCAATCACTAGGCAGTATTCTGCTATGATAACAGAATAACTGCTTGGAAAAAAATTTTATATTAGTCATTGCTTTGAATCTTTCATTTTCATGAGCTAAGCCATATTTTATAAGACTGAAAGGCATTTCAAGAATGAAAATGCTGTTGGGTGCTATTCTGACTGATTTTGTTTCTCCATAAAATCAAAAAAGTTTTTAAAATGTTATTTTCCTTTTGTGTTTCCCCTTTTCCTTTTTATCTGTTGTTATTGTTATCTCTTTTGACAGGTAGTGAGAAAAAATGTAAAAAGAAAAAACTGATTTTTTGCTCCCAGTAATCCAAAGAGATTCATGAGGCATTCTGTAAACAGTATGTGTCATGATTCTAATGAAATTACAGCCCTAGGTAGGTAATTAAGTGTCAAAGATTTTTTAAACACAAAACAGCTACTGTATTCATGGCCTTTAATTATAACATTCTGGCTATTATCTTGCAATTAAGTTATGGAAAAAAATATGACACAGCAAGTTTAGCAGTATTTGAGAAGCACAAAATGTGGTTTATGTTAACCTCTAGAAATGACCACTTACAACACCATTGCAACTCATAGCATCCCATTCGCAACATGAAAACATTAATGATTATCACAAGGTTGTAAATATTCACTTATTCACTCAGTTTAGACAATGATTCATGAATTCACATCACCTACTTGCTTCCAATGAGTAAAGTACAATATCTATCTGTTTTAGTTATAATAGACCTTAAAACAGTAACTCACATATAACCAAAATATTTGGCGTATCTTTACCAAATACACACTTCCCATTAATCAGGATTCCATTCGGAAACCATAAACAAGACTAGTCAGACAACTAGTAGGACATATGTGTATCTGTTATATAGGGGTAGCTTAGTAAATTTTCATAAAGTAAACACACTCAGGAAGCCAGCACCTCTATCAAGAAACAAAGCATTATTGCAATTCCAGACACACACCTCCCCTTCTAGGTTCTACTTTCACCCATAGGCAATCCACTATTCTAACATCTAAGACCCTGGTATGTTTTGTGTGTGGTTCACCTTCTGATTAACAGACTAGTATTGTATGCTCACTTTTGTATTTAGTTTCTTTTGCTCAATGTTGACAATACTTGTCTTGGTGTGTGTAGTTCTAATTGCGGGTTCTAATTATGCAGGGCTTGTAAGAGTTGAAAATCAGTTCATATACATATATATATATATATATGTATATAAAATAAATATATTTTGTTCTATAACAGTATGTCCTGTACCAATGTAAATGTACCTGCCAATTGGCAAATAGAAATTTATTGCACTTTCTACTATGTACCATTGTTTGCCTAAAATGTTTTCCCTTTACCTTTTTATTAGCTAGTGAGAACTATATAGACAAATGAAGCATGAAGGAAAAATCAGAAATTATTGGTTTACCATCCTCCATAAATATGTAAAATAATTACATTTCAAATTTGTAACATTCCTTGGTTTGCATTATATCTGTGTGCAACATTATAAAAGGTTTTATATTTTACATTTGCATGATGCTTGAGAGATCATAAAACATTTGCTATACTTTTTTCATTTATATTCTGTAGAACTCAACTAGTAAAAGCAGTCACATTTTAATCACCTCTTATGTGTCTTGTGCAACACTAACTATGATGTCATATTTTTAAAAAGGCAAACATCAGCAATCACAAAATAATAATTTCTATCACAGTTGTAGTGCCTAAGGAAAATAGTTTTCAGGGCTGAATATGTCTAAGGCAACCTTGGATGTAAAGGAATAAAGGAAGATAGTTAATCAAATCAGGAGAATACAGTACTTCTTTTTTTTTTTTTTTTAAACAATAGTTGGGTTACCCTCGTGGCTTAGATGGTAAAGAATCTACCTGCAATGCTGAAGAGCTAGGTTTGATCCCTGAATTGGGAAGATCGCCTGGAGAAGGTAATGGCTACCTTCTCCAGTATTCTGGCCTGGAGAATTACATGAACTATATAGTCCATGGGGTTGCAAAGAGTCAGATATGACTGAGTGACTTTCACTTCACACTTCACTTAATTCTCTTCCACCATTTTAAATGTATCACTTTCAAGCACTGGCTTTTCTCACGCCTGACTCCTCTCTCATAACACCCACAATAGAACTTTGAGGCTGAATTTGACCATAACATGGGCAGAAGCAGACCTATTAAGTTAGACACCATAGAAAAACATCCTTCAGACAGATGTTTAAGTCTGAAGATAAAGTTCTCGAAGATAAGTGTCCCTAGATGGTAAGATATTTGTGGAATCCCTTTGGCTTGTTGTGGAGAACCACATTTACATCCAGAAAGGTAGTCCTGACCTAATACTGGCCCACAGATGTGGAAAGACCTTCTCAGAAGAAGATCTCAAAGAAGTTAGGTTGTGAACACCTAGGAGTCTGGGAATAAGTGGTATATTTCATCTTTGAGGATGAATTATGGGTCCTTGCACAGGCCATAGGGAGTTTGTGAGAAGAGAAGGACCAAAAGTGAAAAAGACAGGACCAAAGTCCACAAGACCTTAAACAGGGTGGGGGAAAAAAGGGAATGATTTAGGTAACTAAATAAAGTCACCCAGTCACCGACTATGGAAATGCACAAAGCAAGGACTTGGCAATAGAGTAAAATCCCAACACTCACCTGCCAGTGGATAGATATTCAAAATTTCAGTATTAGAAATTCTAATTTTAATCTGAATTATCCTGCACTCAGTCTAGAATTTCTAATACTTCCACTGACTTGGGATATAATTGGCCTGGGGTCTTTGACAGCCAACATTGGAGGGATACAAGTCTAATACTGTGTCACTTGATTGTCCTTTACGCACCTCCCTCTTTATAAACTTAGAAAGTTGAGTAAAATCATCTCTATTTCCTTGGTCTGCAAGAATATATTTTTTTCAGTTTTTTGTCATTTTTTTTTCACATCATCTTTTTTAAGATTAGCACTTTTTAAGGTCAACCCCACTATATGATTCTGAAAGATTCAGACTCATTGAAATAGAAGAATTAATCTTGCCATAAAAATAGACAGAGGTCAACAGAGTGTCTAAGGCCAAAAAGAAAAAGCGAAGGAAGCTGTGATGAGAAAATTATACCCGACCTCACCTTTCTCTTCCTTTGGCTTCGGTTTTTATTGGATGCTATTATTTCTGGGGGAACCATTCACATTTGCTGCAGGTAAATGCTTATGTTCTGAATTTATTGAGACAGGCAGCAGAAGGTCAAGGTTTAGACCAAGGGTAACTAAAACAGGGAACCAAAGCATTTGAGAAAGATGACCGAGGCAAACTTTAAGGTTTAGACACGTGTTGGAGAGGGAAGTCATCAAAAGCACTTACAGAAAGATGTAGCATAACTGATTTTATACCCATAAGACAGGGAAAACATTGGGCCAGTTTATTGTATATTATTTATTTCTTCCACTTCTAAAGTTGTCCTGAGTTGATACAAACAATTCTGAAGAGAGAAAGTCCTTAAAATTATAATACATTGCATGTATTACTGTAAATAATAACCCTAACCCTAATAGTGTTTTATTTCTATGCTTAATCTGTCTTTAAGGGTGGAGGGAACATCCTTTATACAAAATACAAATTCAGTCTCTAAATTGGACTCTTAGGAATCAGGTAGATAACTGATCCAGACAAATGATATCATTTTTTTTCTTTTCCCAAATGTGAATGGTCAATATTTTTTACTTGAAATCCATTTCAGTGGGTTTTAGGAAGCAGAGATGTCCTTTAGAAAAATAGAAAAAACAAAAGAAATTAAAAATTATAGACTAAACAAGTAGTATACAACTTCCTTTATAGAAGGTATATTCTGCTAGCCCAGATCAAATAGCTTTGCAATGTTTTGCTACTTAATAAATATTAAAAGCACCAAATGAGAATGCTCTTTCAAATTAATTTAATCCTGTATATAATATGTAACTATTTTTACTAGATTCCAGGATGTTTGAAGCACAAAAGTTAACAGATGGCTTTTAATTAAAAGTCAAATAGGCTTTTATGAGTTTATAATTTAAGTAAGATGCTCTTACAAATGTGTATACAAGTACTTAACTTGGTTATTAGCTTGCTAAAAGAATGTATTTCCTATGTGTATATAAATTGAGGGGCTACAGTTGGAGAAAAGCAAGATTGCTTTTCCTTTAATTAAATGTTTATTGAGATAATTGTAGATTCACAAGAAGTTCTAAGTAACAATACACAGTGATCTCATGTGTATTTTGGGCTGCCCAAGTGGCTCAATGGTAAAGAACATGCCTGCCAATGCAGGAGACACAAGAGATGAGGGTTTGATCTCTTGGTGGTGAAGACCCCCTGAAGAAGAAATTAGCAACCCATTCCAATATTCTTGCCTTGGAAACCCCGTGGACAAAGGACCTGGTGGACTTAGTCTATGAGGTCACAAAAGAGCTGGACATGACTGAGCAGCTAAATGGCAGCACAGCCACAGTGTCTTTTACTGGTTTCCTCTGGTGGTGACATCTTGCAGAACTACAGTATAAAATTTTAACCATTATATTAACATTGATGCAATCAACATCTGATTCAGATTTCGCTTGTATTAGTGTATATATCTAGTTCTCTTCAATTCTGTAATCTGTAGGTTTGTATTTCTACCACCACAATCAAGATTCAGAATATTTCCACCATCACAAGGATCTTTCACATTGCTCCTTTATAAGTGTAAATTATTTTTTTAACTCCCCAAACACAGGATGTCAAAGGAAAATGAAGAAAAATATTTTAAGAAAAAATGAAAAAGGTAAGAAAACATGAAGAATTAGTAAGACACAAAATAGAGTAATAGGAAAAAAAAAAAAAAAACACAGATAATGAGGTCCTGACGCTGGTTTTTCACCCAGAAAGAAGAGCTTGGATGTGTATATGAATAATTTATTTAGGAAATTGATGTGGTAGAAAACTGGGACAATTAAGACATGGAAAGTGGAAAAACCAATTTAATAGTTTGTCTTTTAAGTTGATCACTACTAGGAGCAACTGGGTCTTGATTCTCCCAGAACACATGTTACAAGGACTCATTAGAACACATCAGAGAATTCACAAATGATGAGACAGAAAGGTGAGTATTTATCCTCCAGTATCTGCTACAATGAAAAAGTTGGCTGAAAATTCAACATTCAGAAAACTAAGATCATGGCAACTGGTCCCATCACTTCATGGCAAATAGATGGGGAAACAGTGACAGACTATTTGGCTGTTGGGGTGGGGCGGGGCTCTGAAATCACTGGAGATCGTGACTGCAACCATGAAGTTAAAAGCCGCTAGCTCCCTGGAAGAGAAGTTATGACCAACCTAACAGCATGTTAAAAATCAGAGACATTGCTTTGCCAACAAAGATCTGTCTAGTCAAGTTCAGTTCAGTTCAGTCACTCAGTTGTGTCAGACTCTTTGTGACCCCATGAACCACAGTATGCCAGGCCTCACTGTCCACCAACTCCCAGAGTCCACCCAAACCCATGTCCATTGTGTCAGTGATGCCATCCAACCATCTCATCCTCTGTCGTCCCCTTCTCCTCCTGCCCTCAATCTTTCCCAGCATCAGTGTCTTTTCAAATGAGTCAGCTCTTTGTGGCCACACTATTGGAGTTTCAGCTTCAACATCAGTCCCTCCAATAAACACCCAGGACTGATCTCCTTTAGGATGGGCTGGTTGGATCTCCTTGCAGTCCAAGGGACTCTCAAGAGTCCTGTCCAACACCACACTTCAAAAGCATGAATTCTTCTGAGCTCAGCTTTCTTTATAGTCCAACTCTCACATCCATACATGACTACTGGAAAAACCATAGCCTTGACTAGACGGACCTTTGTTGGCAAAGTAATGTCTCTGTTTTTTAATATGCTATCTAGGTTGGTCATAATTTTCCTTCCAAGGAGTAATCATCTTTTAATTTCATAGCTGCAATCACCATCTGCAGTGATTTTGGAGCCCAAAAAAGTAAAGTCATCCACTGTTTTCACTGTTTCCCCATCTATTTGCCATGAAGTGATGGGACCGGATGCCATGATCTTAGTTTCCTGAATCTTGAGCTTTAAGCCAACTTTTTCACTCTCTCCTTTCACTTTCATCAAGAGGCTCTTTAGTTCTTCTTCACTTTCTGCCATAAGGGTGGTGTCATCTGCATATCTGTGGTTATTGATATTTCTCCCATCTAGTCAAAGCTATGGTTTTTCCAGTAGTCATATATGGATATGAGAGTTGGACTGGAAAGAAAGCTGAACACCAAAGAACTGATGCTTCAAACTGTGGTGTTGGAGAAGACTCCTGAGAGTACCTTGCACAACAAGGAGACCCAACCAGTCCATCCTAAAGGAAATCAGTCCTGAATATTCATTGGAAGAACTGATGCTGAATCTGAAACTCCAATACTTTGGCCACCTGATGAGAAGAACCAACTCACTGGAACAGATTCTGATGCTGGGAATGATTGATGGTGGGAGGAGAAGGGGATGACAGAGGATGAGATGGTTGGATGGCATCACCAACTCAATGGACATGAGTTTGAATAAACTCTGGGAGTTGGTGATGGACAAGGAAGCCCGGTGTGCAGCAGTCCATGGGCTAGCAAAGAGTCAGACAAGACTAAGTTACTGAACTAAACCCACTACAGTATAGTGATGATCACGAGCTGGCCCATGGGCTCATGAACAACTCTAGATACCTGCCTGGGTCACTGGCTGGCTGGATCCTAGAGAGCCCAGGACCCATTAGAGAAAGTCAGGGACAAGGAGATTTTGACAAGTGGTATAGGTGAGACATTTCATGCAAAGATGGGCTCGATAAAGGACAGAAATGGTATGAACCTAACAGAAGCAGAAGATATTAAGAAGAGATGGCAAGAATACACAGAAGAACTGTAAAAAAACATCTTCACAACCCAGATAATCACGATGGTGTGATCACTGACCTAGAGCCAGACATCCTGGAATGTGAAGTCAAGTGGGCCTTAGAAAGCATCACTACGAACAAAGCTAGTGGAGGTGATGGAATTCCAGTTGAGCTATTCCAAATCCTGAAAGATGATGCTGTGAAAGTGCTGCATTCAATATGCCAGCAAATTTGGAAAACTCAGCAGTGGCCACAGGACTGGAAAAGGTCAGTTTTCATTCTAATCCCAAAGAAAGGCAATGCAATGCTCAAACTACTGCACAATTGCACTCATCTCACACGCTAGTAAAGTAATGCTCAAAATTCTCCAAGCCAGGCTTCAGCAATATGTGAACCGTGAACTTCCTGATGTTCAAGCTGGTTTTAGAAAAGGCAGAGGAACCAGAGATCAAATTGACAATATCCACTGGATCATAGAAAAAGCAAGAGAGTTCCAGAAAAATATCTATTTCTGCTTTATCGACTATGCCAAAGCCTTTGACTGTGTGGATCACAATAAACTGTGGAAAATTCTGAAAGAGATGGGAATACCAGACCACTTGACCTGCCTCTTGAGAAATCTGTATGCAGGTCAGGAAGCAACAGCTAGAACTAGACATGGAACAACAGACTCGTTCTAAATAGGAAAATGAGTACATCAAGGATGGATATTGTCACCCTGCTTATTTAACTTATATGCAGACTACATCATGAGAAACACTGGACTGGAAGAAACACAAGCTGGAATCAAGATTGCTGGGAGAAATCTCAATAACCTCAGATATGCAGATGACACCACCCTTATGGCAGAAAGTGAAGAGGAACTAAAAAGCCTCTTGATGAAAGTGAGAGAGGAGAGTGAAAAAGTTGGCTTAAAGCTCAACATTCAGAAAACAATGATCATGGCATCTGGTCCCATCACTTCATGGGAAATAGATGGGGAAACGGTAGAAACAGTGTCAGACTTTATTTTTTTGGGCTCCAAAATCACTGCAGATGGTGGTTGCAGCCATGAAATTAAAAGACACTTACTCCTTGGAAGGAAAGTTATGACCAACCTAGATAGCATATTCAAAAGCAGAGACATTACTTTGCCAAAAAAGTTCTGTCTAGTCAAGGCTATGGTTTTTCCTGTGGTCATGTATGGATGTGAGAGTTGGACTGTGAAGAAAGCTGAGCACCAAAGAATTGATGCTTTTGAACTGTGGTGTTGGAGAAGACTCTTGAGAGTCCCTTGGACTGCAAAGAGATCCAACCAGTCCATTTTGAAGGAGATCAGCCCTGGGATTTCTTTGGAAGGAATAATGCTAAAGCTGAAACTCCAGTACTTTGGCCACCTCATGCGAAGAGTTGACTCATTGGAAAAGACTCTGATGCTGGGAGGGATCGGGGGCGAGAGAAGAAGGGGACGACAGAGGATGAGATGGCTGGATGGCATCACTGACTCGATGGACGTGAGTCTGAGTGAACTCTGGGAGTTGGTGATGGACAGGGAGGCCTGGCGTGCTGCGATTCATGGGGTCACAAAGAGTCGGACACGACTGAGTGACTGAACTGAACTGATAGGTGAGACAAGATGTTGTTTAGTTATCTGTGAACATGGTAGATAGAGCAAAGAGTGAGAACATGATGGATTCAGTAGAAAGGAGGTACATAGGAAATCTGCTAGCCTGAATTTGATAGATGAGACAAAAGAATCACTACTTAATTATAAGCAAAATCCACTTAGATGAAGTGTCTAATTAAAATTCATTTACTTACTTCCCCCTGGAGAAGACTGAGCAACTAATAAACACTTCTGGAAACAAATATGGATGAAACAATTTTAAGTAAGGAGACACAAAAATCTATCTTTTGTAATGTTGTAATCTATAAAATCGTTTTTGTAAAGACTGATGGATTTGTTTTAAGATGAAGAAGATAATAGATTACATTTTAAAATATTCATTGAAGTCAAAATAAATGATTAGATAGTCCAGTCACTGAATAGTTTAAATTATTTGGTTTTATATTTTTACACAACAAATATTTATTAAGTTCAATTCAGTTCAGTTCAGTCGCTCAGTTGTGTCTGACTCTTTGCAACCCCATGAATTGCAGCACGCCAGGCCTCCCTGTCCATCACCAACTCCCAGAGTTCACTCAGACTCGAGTCCATCAAGTCGGTGATGCCATCCGGCCATCTCATCCTCTGTCGTCCCCTTCTCCTCCTGCCCCCAATCCCTCCCAGCATCAGAGTCTTTTCCAATGAGTCAACTCTTCGCATAAGGTGGCCAAAGTTCTGGAGTTTCAGCTTTAGCATCAATCCTTCCAAAGAAATCCCAGGGCTGATCTCCTTCAGAATGGACTGGTTGGATCTCCTTGCAAGGTACTCTCAAGAGTCTTCTCCAACACCACAGTTCAAAAGCACCAATTCTTCAGCGCTCAGCCTTCTTCACAGTCCAACTCTCACATCCATACATGACCACAGGAAAAACCATAGCCTTGACTAGACGGACCTTTAGGGGACCCAAAATATACAATTATTAAACCAATTAAAATCAAATTTAAAATGATCAGAATATTTGTTGGTCATGAATTTCAATACTTCCTAGACAGGTACCACATCACATAAGTGGAACTGGTGCTGAATTTTACTTTGATGGGAATAGGGTTGGTTGTGGAAAGGTCAAAATTCAAGTAACATTGTTAACTACTGTTTCCAATGACTGAAGTTTATTTTTATTTTGAGCTCCCATGCAGTGCACGCATGCTCAGTTGCGCAGTTGCACAACTGTTTGCAACCCCATGGTCTATAACCCACCATGCTCCTCTGTCCATTGAATTTCCCAAATAAGAATACTGGAGTGAGTTGCCATTTTCTTCTCCAGGGCATCTTCCAGACCCTGGGATTGAACCCATGTCTCTTGTGTCTCCTGCACTGGCAGGTGGATTCTTTGCCACCGAGCCACTTGGGAAGCACCCAAGGTCCCAGGGTGAAGGTAGGAAACCCAACCGCCTGAATAAGGCAAAGTTCCTTGGTTTTTTTTTGAAGGAGGAACTTTGATTAATATTTCAAGGAAATATGTGTAGTCATAATAATTATGGGAAAATAGGTAACCTGAATACTATTATGATTTCCTTAAAATAAAAAGATCCAAACAAACTCTTTGGGCTTCCCTGGTAGCTCAGCTGGTAAAGACCACCAACAATGCAGCACTGGTTCGATTCCTGGTCGGGAAGATCTGCTGGAGAAGAGATAAGCTGCCCACTGCAGTATTCTTGGGCTTCCCTGTTGGCTTAGATGGCAAAGAATCCTCCAGCAATGCAGGAAACCTGGGTTGGATCCCTGGACTGGTAAGAAGGGAGAGGAGAGGAGAAAGGAAACCCATTTCACTATTCTGGCCTGGAGAATTCCATGGACAGAGGAGCCTGGCAGGCTACAGTCCATGGGGTGGCAAAAGTCAGACACGACTGAGCAGCTTTCACTTTCACTTCTCTTTCAAACAATCTCAGATGAAATGCTTCCCCTATGGATGAGTCTTAGCAAAAAATTTCAGTGTACTTAATCTATTGCTGTACATATACTTTTCTATGGGCTCCCCCAGTGGCTCAGCGGTGAAGAATCCAGCTGCAATGCAGAAGCCACAGGAGACACAGGTACTATCTCCGGGTCGGAAAGATCCCCTGGAGGAAAGCATGGCAACCCATTCCATTATTCTTGCCTAGAGAATCCCATGGACAGAAGAACCTAGAGGGCTACAGTCCTTATGGTCACAAAGAGTCAGAAAAAACTGAAGCTACTTAGCAAGCACAAATACTTGTTCAGTTCAGTTCAGTTGCTCAGTCATGTCCGACTCTTTGTGACCCCATGAATTGCAGCACACCAGGCCTCCCTGTTCCACATAAGGCTTCTAACACATATGCATGTATTCTAAAAAGTATACATGCATACTTAATCAGAAAAAAGTGAAGTAATCTTGCTTGCCAGCAAAAGGAATAAAGTGTATCAGGCTCATAAATAACAATGTAATTACTTAATATTCTGATATTTGCATACTGTGACAATAATTTTTACCGGCAATAGAAACCTCTCATTTTCTGGAGTTTGAAAAGTAATTATAATAACTTCAATCAAATGTTAATGTTATACCTTGACATTTACAAAGCATTCCTTAGCGTATTGCTGCATTTAAATTTTGTGGAGGAAATTGACTGGAAACTTTAAGTGAATCAATTTTAATATAATAAATTATTTTAGTTTTTTACTAAAATGAAGGGTATACATGGAAGTACCATCTATTGTCCCAGGACTCCTGGCAGTAGTAACTTTATATCAATTAAATTGCTACAGTAATCTCTAAAGCTAAAGAAATTTACCAACATCAAATCCTGTATCAATTCTACTCCAGTGGTGGCTGTATTTCATTCTGTGAAAAGTTTTAGCAGTCTTTTGCTGACTACACCCATGATCTGGAAGATTGTTTATTGCATATAAAATACCATTTTTTAGTAGTTTCCACTATTAGATTCAAAAATGTCATATATTTTCTTTCTATATCCTTTTGGTAACATGGCTGAAGCATTACTTCTTTGTATTCAATACATTCATTTTTCCTAAGTGTTTCTATGTTTCCTCCTACCTACACTGTGACAATATCTAAAATATAAATATAAAATATAAATAGTTCATCAAAACTCTGATACCTTGCCAATCAAAGTCAGGAAGGCAGCCATGTTTTAATCAACAAAGCTTAAAGAGAAAGAGAGGGAAGGAAAGAGAGAGATTCTTTTAGGATTTTTTGCATACAACTTTTTTAAACACTTCTTTCAGACACTCCAGAATTACTGGTTACATAAGGAAACACATTAGTCTAATACCTGCAATGACAATATTTTTTAAAATGGAGTTGCAATTTGTACGCTAAATGTCTTCAGTACTAATAACAATGAAAAGAATTAATTTTGTATTCATGAACTTTAAATATGGCTATTCAAAAATGTATTTATGGCATAATATTTCTCTAAAATTAATAAGTTATCTAACTCATTAAATCTAATGTATTGATATAGTGATACAATATGCATGTATATTGTAATTGAGAGGAAAAAAGAGATTAGAAGAAAGAAATGAGTGTTTTACTTTCTTCCATGTCTGTCTTTCTTTCCTTAACCCATTTTATTGTTTTATATCATTTCCTTTTTTTATAGTGTTCACTGTAATACTAGATTTGCTTCATTAAAATTCCTTGTGATTCTTTCTCTTTCTGTATACATGTGTGTTCATGTGTCAAATGGTGTGGGAGGAAAGAGACAGAAAGAGAGACAGAGAAAGGTTTGACCTCTATATTGAATAGACACCGAATGCTCATTCCAAAATAATGAGACCAGTACAATGAAGGAATTCTCTCCTCTCTCATGCTTAGTAGCAGATTTGAAAGTGACAGGAGTGCAAGGAAGTTTTATGATACCAAATTTGACCATTTTCTTTTATTGTCTGATAATTCCATTGTATATATTATAACTTTACTTAATCTATCAATACTTCAATGATGTAAAATGCCATCATACGCATTGGAATCAGTCCTGCCAGGTTCTCAAAAATATATACTTTGGTGAAGACAGCATATACACAAAATAATTGTGTACCCAAGAACAACTTGACATTGGCCATGAGAATGGAAGAGAATAAAATCCCTGCAATATGGGTGAAGGGAATGTAAGAATACTTATTTGCCTAACAGTCTCCTTGGCATGGAACTGGGTTGATGAATTAAGGAGAATATTAAATTGATGCTAGACTTGTTCAGCTTATTTGCATTTTGCTAAAAGACCAAGTAAAAATATCAGACAGACAAGTATATGCATGCGAATGAGAATCAGATGAAAGCCTTCACTCAGAACCCTCCTACACACAGTCTTAGATGTAATAAAGGTATAGGAGCTCATAGCGGTTTCTATGGAATTTCTTTTCCACGGATCTAGTGATGATGCGAATAATTCAGTTTATTATACCAACACATTTCTCCGCTTCTAAGACTAATTTTTTTTCTTATTTTGACATCTTCAAAATCATGTTGTAAGATTTGTACACATACACCTATATGTATTTGTACATATGTACACATGGTATATCTTATTTTCCATGTCACTATAAAATCAAAGAAATATAGTTACATATTTTATATTTCAATTTATATAACTTTAAATGCTGATTAGAGGAAGCACAGCTCAGAAAATATCTGGGGTTAAGCTTTTAACTTGACAAAGGTCATCCCACTGCCCATATTATTTTGGCAAGTAGAATTCAAATATTGCAAGAAAAAGGTAGAAATGTGGCCTAAGAAGTGAACAGATTGAAGCCGATATCCTTTTTATTTAGCAACTCATTCAAAGCTGTCGTGACAGCTCCCTAACTGAAATAAGTGCTAGTGGTAAAAAAAAAAAAAAGCACACCTGCCAGATCAGGAGATGTAAGAGACGTGGTGTGATCCTCAAGTTGGGCAGCTTCCCTTGAGAAGGGAGAGGCTACCCACTCCAGTCTTCTTTCCTGGAGAATCCCGTGGACAGAGGAGCCTGGCAGGCTACAGTCCATAGAGTCGCAAAGAGTCCGACAAAACTGAAGCAATTTAACACACACACACACACATACACACACACACACGCAAGATGAACAGTCTAAAGATCCATTATAAGGGGTTTTAAAGGAATGAGGAGGCTGGAGGAAAAGAAAATTTGTTTTGTTGCACTCAACTTTCTAGTTTTGGTAATAAGGTGAATGATGCTATTAAGTGGTAACAGGGAATGTGAGAGGAACCAGATGAAAAACTGGGAGGGGAGTGCAATTCAGTCTGATTTTTTTAAATTCAAATGGAAAATAAACGTTGCTATTTCTAATAATCTGCAGTAGATTTAGATCTAGGTTGCAACATATAATTGTTCATACTCTATTCTTTTGGAGAAAGTGCACAAAGCCCACCTATGCTGTCTAAACAAATTTTAGAAATATTTGCGTACATATCCTTTAGTTACAGAGCTATGAATAGATTTTTATCAATGCAATCCTGTCTTAAGGGACTCCCCTGGCAGTCCAGTGGTTAAGAATCTGCCTTGCAATGCAGGGGATGTGGGTTCAATCCCTGGTCTGGAAACTAAGGTCCTACATGCTTCAGAGCAGCTAAGCCTGCCCTCCACAACTACTGAGCCCGCACACAGCATAACACAACAAAGATCCCCTGTGCCACAGCTAAGACCCAACACAGCCAAATAAATAAATAAAAAGGTTTTAAAGTCTAGATCGGTACTATCTGTTGTATTCAAATGTCTTATTCCTTACATTCCAGATTCGAGTGTCCAATCTGATAAGGCTTTCCTTTAATCAGAACATCTGGCCCATTTGTATTTAACTTTCTATTTGGGTATGAATTCAGCTCCCTTTCCTTTAGTCTTGCCTTTCTATGTTTGCCACGCTTTTCAGTGGTTACCCTGAAATTATAATATACACCCTTGACTATCAATGCTTAGGACTTTTACTATTTCCATGGCAGGTAATGATCCTGAAACACTGCAATTTCATTTGTCCTCTTGGCTTACAAGATACTTTTGTCGAGTAATTTAATTCTCTTTATCTTAATCCCATAAGTCACTGTCAATATCATTTATACTTATTGACACATTTGCCATTTTCGATGCTCTTCCTTTAAAGTTACATCTTCAGCTTTCATTTGGCATTCTTGTGCTTCCCCCACAAAAATACATTTACTCAGTAAAGTTGTGCACATAACAAATCATCTTCACTTTTATTTTCCTGAAAACGTCTTCTTTTTTGAATGGTATTTTGATGGCTTTGGAATTCAAAGTTGACAGATATCTGCTTTCCTCCCTTTGAAGGTGTCATTCTGCTGTCTTCAGCTTCCTGGGCTGATGTAAGGAAGTGAGTTGTAGTCCTCCTCTTGTTCATTTGAAGACTCTTTGTCTTTTTTCTCCAGATTCTTTTAAGATTTCTTAAAGCAAACATGTGGACAAAACTTGTGTATCTGCTTTCTGGTTAGTAGTTACTTTGGGGTAAAGTAAAACAAAGCTTTTTAGTTAATTCATAACATAACTTTATCCTGTTTTCAATAAATTACAGAGAGCAACCCAAAGTCATGATACACTGACAAATTTAAAAGACACCCTTGACCTGCTAGGCTGACTTCTAACAGCACTTTAGTTGACTGCTCTTCCCTGGCCACCAGACCATATACATTTTCTTTTTTCTGTATCTTATTTGTGAAAGGAATTCAAGCATAACAGTGTATTATTTATCTCAACAAGTCTTCTCTCAAGTAGAATACACTCAATGTTTTGGCAAATAAAATCAAATAAATTAAAATTTATGTCTTTAACACCTTGTTTATTACAATTTCTAGTCATTTTTATAATTAAATTACTTTGATTAAGTATGAGCCATCCACATATGCCTTCTAGGTTAATTTTAACTGAAGTTCCAGATTACAAAACAAGGTATGAAATATCCAAGCTACTGAAGGATATTTGCCTGGGAAAGAATGGGATTCTGAGTATGCTGATGATCTGGCTTTTCTCTGCATCCTCAGTACGCGTGTGTTGAGTATGTGTGTGTTGTGTCGGTGAGCAGGCACATGTATGTGGTTGTGTGTAGTTTCATCTAACATTTTAAGTTTTTTTCTGAGAATTCCACCATAAGCTTTATCTTCTCTGGTATAAAGGATGCCTAAGAGCTAGGCTAGACTGTCTATGTACGGTATAGTTACTGCAACAAGTGTTTGACTTAAATGTAGAGAGCGGACATTTATGAAATTTAATTTATTGACATTTGTGGAGTTGGTGATGGACAAGGAGGCCTGGCGTGCTGCGATTTGTGGGGTTGCAAAGAGTCGGACACGACTGAGCGACTGATCTGCTCTGATCTGATCTGATAGTGTATATAAGGAAAATGATTGTTCAAATATAAGGAAAATGAGCACAGGACTACTGAGTTGACTCAAATGTAAATTTTAAAGATCCAGCATTCATTCTACTTATATTTCATGCTGCTGCTGCTGCTGCTAAGTCGCTTCAGTCGTGTCCAACTCTGTGCTAGACTTATAATGAATAATATGTCCAATAAGCAAATATTGAACTAATGTGTAATACAGTATTATCATACACTTAACCACCAGGGAAGTCCATACACTTAACACCTATATCTAAACATTTTTTCTTCTGAATTCTTGGCAACCAATGTCTGGTAGTCTCTGACTCTTGCAATCTGCCAGTATCAGCTTAATGACAGCATCCAGAATTTTCCCAAGAGTGATTATTTTCTAGTCATTGATTTTATTAATAACTAGGATTATCCTATTTGGTATGCCAATCTCTAGTTAAGGCTGGCCCACATTGATTTTCTTTCATTTTTAAATGACTTAATCTCTCATTATGTCTGCCATGTTGGGCCCATATTCTACTGTTTTTTTAATTTTGTTTTGTTTTTACTGTTATTATTTTTACTTTTTGGTCACACTGAAAGACATATTCCCTTACAGGGATCAAAAGCACATCCCTCTCATTGGAAGCACAGAGTCTTAACCACTAGACTGTCAGGGAAGTCTGCTATATTCTAAACTGATGTAACATAAATGCCTTTTCTGATCTATTCTTTTGTGTGTATGTTCAGTCACTAAGAGAATGGAAACCCATTCCAGTGTTCTTGGCTGGGAAATCCCATGGACAGAAGAACTTGGCAGGCTACAGTCCATGGGGTTGCAAAAGAGCTGGACAAGACTTAGGGACTGAGTGGGTGGCCATTTCCTTCTCTAGGGGATCTTCCAGATTCAGGGGTCTAACCTGTGTCCCCTGCATCTCTTCCATTGCCAGGCAGATTCTTTACTGCTGAGTGCTGTGGAAGCTCTATCTATTCTTTTAATTTACCATATATATTGTAGCTTTCTCCTAAATAATCAGCTTATTGTTAGAATTAAAACAAAGTTTTATTAAACTTTAGGGGTACAATGCTTGGCAGAGTAAGGATTTTATCCCCAGAGAATGGGGGGATTTTTTTCTAGATTTAGAAACCTTGTACTTATGCCATAAATATTTCTTTTTGGGTAAGAATAAAAATCTAATCTTTGTTTCTAAAATTGTATCCCTGACAAGAGGTATTTTTAATCAAAAATAGTAAATGTAAATTTTTAAAGTACACTTTATACATTATTTTAAACTGAACTAATTTGTTTTTCCATCTCTGCTCAGTTTTTATAGTCTGTGTGCCTGGCTCAATTAAATAATTATATTAATCTTGTTAACTGAACTCAGGTGGGCTGCTTGCTGCACACTTCCCAAGACCAACTCCGAAGATTCTGTTTGGTCATGACAGTGTTTAAAGGGAAGCCATTTCAGGTAATCATTAATGTAGGAGATCAGATTTTTCATTGATTTTTCCATCACGTGCAGATCGGCTACTTCTCCTAATCTTACTTTGGATGTTTATTTGTCTATGTGCTCTGCCTGCTGCAAATGTGCTAAGAAGGAAGCAGAAGGTGGAGAGATTTAGCCACTTAATACTTTATTCTGATTCCTTTTAATCCATGAAAAGAATCAACAGGTTAGGCAAGGCATTGTGTACATTCATTAGAGAGAAATCAGGAATTCAGTTAAAGGTTATCTAGTGATCTCATTTTGGGAATTAAGGATAAAGGGGAACAGAATCAGGTAAACAAGAAAAGGGCACAGACTGCTTACAAATCCCCACTTGTCAGATATCATTCCGACAAAGGTCCATATAGTCAAAGCAATGGTTTTTCCAGTAGTTATGTACAGATGTGAGAGTTGGACCATAAAGAAGGCAGAGCATTGAAGACTTGATGTTTTAGAATTGTGGTGCTGGCAAGACTCTTGAGAGTCCCTTGGACAGCAAGGAGATCAAACCCGTCAATCCTAAAGGAAATCAGTCCTGAATATTCATTGGAAGGACTGATGCTGAAGTTGAAGCCCCAATACTTTGGCCACCTGATGTGAAGATCTAACTCATTGGAAAAGACCCTGATGCTGGGGAAGATTGAGGGCAGGAGGTAAAGGGGGCAACAGAGGATGGTTGGATGGCATCATCAACTCAATGGACATGAGTTTGAGCAAACTCTGGGAGATAGTGAAGGACAGGGAAACCTGGAGTCCTGCAGTCCATGGGGTCACAAAGAGTCAGACACAACTGAGCAACTGAACAACAAAGGGGCCATGGTCCATCTTCTGTCACTTCCTCATATTGACAAGGGCTGCTTCATTCTTAGAGTGGAATATGTAGACTTGGGTCTGTCGCATCACTCTGCTGATAATTTTAGCTGCCCACTTACATATACAAGCAAAGCAAACTACAATTATCTTGATACCCACAAATACATAGATTATTATGAGCAATAAGTAGGTTTGGGCTGTAAAGAACCTGCCGGCCAATGCGGGAGACACAAGAGATGAGGGTTTGATCCCTGAGTCAGGAAGATCCCCTGGAGAAGAAAATGGCAACCCACTCCAGTATTCTTGCCTGGAGAATCCCATGAACAGAGGAACCTGGTGGGCTACAATCCACGTGGTCACAAAGAGTCGGACACGACTGAAACGACTTAACACAGGCACAATATTAATCCCATTGTCTTAAGGCTAGTTCTTGGAATTATGCTAGCCATAGATTTATGTCGTGGTCATAGTCTGATCAGCATACAGTTAGCATTTTTTCCCCTGGTGGCAGTTATAGCATCTGTAAAAAAGACTCGAATATGTATCAGAAGCTGAATGATTCTGTGACTCTCATCTTAATCAGTACAGCTCTTTTGTGACTCAGGGAGCCCTGAGAGACTTCAGCTTTTCACCAAACAAGAGGCTGGGAACATGGACGGGCTTTTGTACTTGGGCAGGGGGCATGGTGCAGAGTTCTGCCAGTCTCAATCTCAGTAACACTTTGGGTGTGGGCATCAGTTTAGAAGCAGAGACTACCTCATGAACTTGATTTAGTTACTAGGAATTGCCAGCAGGTGAATTCTTTATTGCTGAGCCACTAGGAAGCAAAACTATTAGTTAACTTTAAACTTAGAAGAATGTTGGTACTTCAACTATGTAAAAAAAAAAAAATTGATCGGGAGATGATGAATAGAATAAAAAATATAAGTATGTGTGCAGTCACCATTATGCAGTTATTGGTTATCTTACTGAAAAGTTAAGGGCTATTTTATATAGTGATTACATATTCAGAAAGATGCTGCCTTTTCCATTTGTTCCTATAACATTCAGAATATTTTCTCCCTGCTATGTACTCCCTGATGCCTGAGTTTATCCTTGTCATGCAAGATTCACTGGAAAAAAAAAAAATGTGCTGTTAGCCAGACTGTAATTTATGTGAGGCCAGAGATCATTCAGTATTCAATAATCCGTCCCTCGATGCATATCTCATATATTAGGACATTGTTTCTTTAACAAACAAATTAAAGAGAAGCATTTCAGAGAGTGCAATAAAACCCTCTGATGACTCTGTGCCTTCCCATAACTCTATAAATTATAGTAATAAACTCACCTCCTGCTCTAACTCATGGTTAGTCATTCATTGAGGGGTAGGTTAATGCTCACCATTAAGGCCACTGCTGCAATTTCCAGGCTGGGGCAGCCTTGAACTAGGTTCTGAATATCCTACTTTAATGAGGCAAAGTTCCAGTATAGGCATTGCACAACCATAATGACTTAAAAGAAATTTTAATTTTGCAGTATTTATTAAATGTTTACATTACTCTCAAAAGTTTGTGCAATAGCCTTTCAAAATATATTTTATATTCAGACTATGGATTCATGTTAGCTTAAGATCTGTTCTGCAAGTAGATTGAAAATAATATTCAAACTTAATTTTTTTACCCTTGTTTTATTTGTTTTTGGATGAAACAAGATATGTCATAATCTTCTAGAAATTGTATGAGATTAGAAAGAACAAAATGCACAATGTATAATATTCATGATGACTTAAAATCTGAGTTTCAAAACAGATTTGAATATCAAAATGACAGATTTTGAACAAATATGACATCATGCTGCGATTCATGGGGTCACGAAGAGTCGGACACTACTGAGCGACTGAACTGAACTGAACTGAACTGAATTTTATGATATTCAACACACAACGATCTTACAAGTGTTAAGGTCTTCCTTTGTGATTTATTTTGCTAGATAATCAGAATTGCCAGCTCTAACAATAATTATTATTTCAGCTGTGAAAAGCAATGCTCGAAAGGCAGCTTCATTGGACTACATAATCTCTTCAAGTGTAGGTTTATATTTGTTTCACCTTTGTAACTGCTGCTGAAATCTGGAATTTTCCAATAGTTCTTGTGAACATGTGCAATTCTGGACATATATCTGCTAAAGCTAATACTGTATGACCACAGGGAATAACAGCCCTTTAATGCAGAAGTATTCCTCTTAGCAGGAAAAAAAAAAAAAATGGATCGGTTGGTAATTTCAGAACTTCTAATTGCCTACACTTGAATAATTTAACAATTTGAAAGTTCAATCCTAAATTACCATGACTTGTCAAACGACTGGCACTTCACATGAAATTAGTCAAAGATTCAGTGCCACTCCTCTGAGTCTGTGGTTACAACCAGGAATTCTTAGCCATGCTGGGGACCTAAGGGTATCCATAAACAGATAGCTCTGGGAAGAGAGAGTTTTATTAGCAGGCAGCCTAGTCACCTCCTTTAATCAATGAGCCTGGATTATATGTGAACATCAAATGCTTTCTCATCTTTGTAATGTAAGAGCTAAGCAGAAAGTCTTACATTAAAACTGTGGAAAATTCTTCAATACATGAAAATACCAGACCACTTTACCAGCCTCCAGAAATATGTGTGCAGATCAAGAAGCAACAGTTAGAACCAGACATGGAACAGCAGACTGGTTCCAAACTGGGAAAGGAGTACATCAAGGCTGTATATTGTTACCCTGCTTATTTAAATTATATGCAGAGTATATATGTGAAATGCCAGGCTGGATGAAGCACAAACTGGAATCAAGATTGTGGGGAGAAATATTAATAACCTCAGATATGCAAATGATGCCACCCTTATGGCAGAAAGTGAAGAGGAACTGAAGAGCCTCTTGATGAAAATGAAAGAGAAGAGTGAAAAAGCTGGCTTAAAACTCAACATTCAAAAAAAGATCATGGCATCCAGTCCCATCTCTTAATGGCAAATAGGTGGGGAAACAATGGAAACAGTGAGAAACTTTATTTTCTTGGGCTCCAAAATCACTGCAGATGGTGACTACAGCCATGAAATGAAAAGATGCTTGCTCCTTGGAAGAAAAGCTATTAAACCTAGACTGCATATTAAAAAACAGAGACAAAGGTCTATCTAGGCAAAGCTATGGTTTTTCCATGTATGGATGAGAGTTGGACTATAAAGAAAGCTGAGCGCCAAAGAATTGGTACTTTCAAACTGTGGTGTTGGAGAAGACTCTTGAGAGCCCCTTGGAATGCAAGGAGACCCAACCAGTCCATCCTAAAGGAGATCTGTCCTGAGTGTTCATTGGAAGGACTGATGCTGAAGCTGAAACTCCAATACTTTGTCCACCTAATTGGAAGAACTGACTCATTGGAAAAGACCCTGATGCTGGGAAAGATTGAAGACAGAGGGAGAAGGGGATGACAGAGGATGAGATGGTTGGATGACATCACCGACTTGATGGACATGAGTTTGAGCAAGCTCGGGTGTGGGTGATGCACAGGGAAGCCTGGGGTGCTGCAGTCCATGGGGTCGCAAATAGTTGGACATGACTGAGCAACTGAACTGAACTGAAGCAGATCCTCTGTGCCTCCTTTTGGAAGGACTACTTCCCCGACTCCATCCCTTTATGTGGTCGGGTCTTCCCAAGAATAAGAAATTTCCACCACATCCTGTCATCCATACCAGCAAAGGTGACAGCACAAACTTAAAGAGAGTCACCAAAATAAATAAGGCAAAGGTAAAACAGGAGTTCTAAAATTGTTTTGAATCTACTTGCAGACCACATCTTGAGCTAACATGATTTCATAACCTAAATAAAAAGTATGTTTTGATCGGCTATTTAGACTTCTCAGTGTATTGTAAACATTTAATAAATAATCCAGAATTAAAATTTACTTTAAGTCATTATGACTTAATTTACATTAAGTCATCTACATTAAGTCATTATTTAACCTCATTAAAGTAAAATATTTATAAGAATGACTTCCCAGGTGGCTCAGTGGTAAAGAATCCACCTGCCAGTGCAGGAAACTCGAGGTTGATTCCTAGGTAAAGAAAATCCCTTGGAGAAGGGAATGGCAACTCATTCCAGCATTCTTACCTAGAGAATTCCATGGACAGAGGAGTCTGGCAGGCTACAGTCCATGGGTTCGCAAAGAGTAGAACACAATTGAGCAACTAACACTTTCACTTTTCATATGGTCAATAATAATACACATTTCATAAACAATTAAAATTGAAAATGGTGTAACTTTTGATGGAAAGGCTTTCTGTATGATAATTTTTATCACATTTATAGGTACTGCTGCAAATCTCCAATATTCTTACTGATTTTTTGACTACTAGTTCCAAAAGATATTCAGAGAGTCATAATATTATTTTTGGATTTGTCTCTTTCTCTTTCATTATGGTCAATTTTCATTTATACATTTGAAGGTATATTTACTGGGTTCATATGATTTGGGAACTGATTTATCCTCCTTGGTGTATGATAATTAAACACTGAAATATTTCTCTTATCGCCTCTGTTTGATATCTACTTTGTTTTATATTAATACTGCAATATTTCCATTCTTTTGCAAGGGTTATCTTTTTCTATTATTTAAATTTTAATATTTTGAGTAGTTATTTTAAAAGTACAATATGTATTATTTAAACAGCCAAGTTTTAATTTAGTTTGATATTTGTGCTTCCTTTTAAGTGATGACCTGATTATTTACATTTATTATAACTATAAATACTCTTTTAAATCTACCAATTTACTACTTACATTCTATTTGAGTTCTATCAGTTCTACATCTTTGTTTCATTTCTTCTCCTCTTTAAGATTATATATTAATTTTTTGTGAATCAGTTACCCTTTGACTGTGTGGATCACAATAAACTATGGAAAATTCTGAAAGAGATGGGAATACCAGACCATCTGACCTGCCTCTTGAGAAACCTATATGGAGGTCAGGAGGCAACAGTTAGAACTGGACATGGAACAACAGATTGGTTTCAAATAGGAAAAGGAGTACATCAAGGCTGTATAATGTAACCCTGATTATTTAACTTCTACGCAGAGTACATCATGAGAAATGCTGGGCTGGAAGAAGCACAAGCTGGAATCAAGATTGCCGGGGGAAATATCAATAACCTTTGATATGCAGATGACACCACCCTTATGGCAGAAAGTGAAGAGGAACTAAAAAGCCTCTTGATGAAAGTGAAAGAGGAAAGTGAAAGAGTTGGCTTAAAGCTCAACATTCAGAAAACGAAGATCATGACATCTGGTCCCATCACTTCATGGGAAATAGATGGGGAAACAGTGTCAGACTTTATTTTGGGGGGCTCCAAAATCAGTGCAGATGGTGATTGCAGCCAGGAAATTAAAAGATGCTTACTCTTTGGAAGGAAAGTTATGACCAACCTAGATAGCATATTCAAAAGCAGAGACATTACTTTGCCAACAAAGGTCTGTCTAGTCAAGGCTATGGTTTTTCCAATGGTCATGTATAGATGTGAGAGTTGGACTGTAAAGAAAGCTGAGCACGAAGAATTGATGCTTTTGAAGTGTGGTGTTGGAGAAGACTCTTGAGAGTCCCTTGGACTGCAAGGAGATCCAACCAGTTCATCCTAAAGGAGATCAGTCCTGGGTGCTCATTGGAAGGACTGATGCTGAAGCTGATACTCCAATACTTTGGCCACCTCATGCAAAGAGTTGACTCACTGGAAAAGGCCCTGATACTGGGAAGGAATGCGGGCAGGAGGAGAAGGGGACGACAGAGGATGAGATGGCTGGATGGCATCACCAACTCAATGGACATGAGTTTGAGTGAACTCCGGGAGTTGGTGATGGACAGGGAGGCCTGGCGTGCTGTGATTCATGGGGTCGCAAAGAGTCAGACACGACTGAGCGACTGAACTGAATGAACTGAACTACCCTTTTATTGGGGCTTCCCAGGTGATACAGTTGTAAAGAATACACCTGCCAATGCAGGAGACATAAGAGATGCTGGTTCTATCCCTGGGTCTGGAATATACCCTGGAGGAGGAAATGGCAACCCACTGCAGTATTCTTGTCTGGAAAACCCAATGTACAGAGGAGCCTGGTGGCCTACAGTCCACGGGGTCACAAATAGTTGGACACGATTGAGCGACCACATCCTGTTGGAGAGTACAGACTATCAATCAGAGAAGGGTAAGGGGAGGGTGGTTCAACAGAAGAAAAAATCAGCAGACTTTGATCAGGAAATTCAGAAAAACATGTAATGACTATCTAAACTAGAAAGTGATTTCTAACATTATTTAGTTAGATTCAGTTGCTCTGTTGTGTCCAACTCTTGGCAACTTCATGGACTGAAATATGTCAGGCTTCCTTGTCCATCACTAACTACCGGAGCTTGCTCAAACTCAGGTCCATCGAGTCTGTGATGCTATCCAACCCTCTCATCCTCTGTCATTATCTTCTACTCCCACCTTTAATCTTTCCCAGCATCAGGGTCTTTTCTGATGACTCAGTTCTTCCCATTAGGTGGCTAAAGTTTTGGAGTATCAGCTTCAGCAACAGTCCTTCCAATGAATATTCAGGACTGATCTCCTTTAGGATCCATTGGTTGGATCTCCTTGTAGTCCAAGGGACTCTCAAGAGTCTTCTCCAACACCACACTTCAAAAGCATCAATTCTTCAGTGCTCAGCTTTCTTTTTAGTCCAACTCTCACATCCATACATGTCTAGAGGAAAAACCATAGCTTTGACTAGACAGAACTTTGTCAGCAAAGTAATGTCTCTGTTTTTTAATATGCTATCTAAGTTGGTCATAGTTTTCCTTCCAAAGAGTAAGTGTCACTTAATTTCAAGGCTGCAATCACTATCTGCAGTGATTTTGGAGCCCAAGAAAATAGTCTCTCACTGTTTCCACTGTTTCCACATCTATTTGCCATGAAATGATAGGACCAGATGCATGATCTTGGTTTTTTGAATGTTGAGTTTTAAGCCAACTTTTTCACTCTCCTCTTTCCCTTTCATCAAGAGGGCCTTTAGTTCTTCTTTGCTTTCTTCCATAATGGTGGTGTCATCTGTGTATCTGAGGTTATTGATATTTCTCCCAGCAATTTTCATTCCAGCTTATGCCTCATCATATGATGTACTCTGCATATAAGTTAAATAAGCAAAGTGACAATATACAGCCTTGATGTAGTCCTTTCCCAATTTGGAAACAGTCTATTGTTCCATGTTGTTCCATTGCTAACATTATTAATTTAAAGTGGAAATAATATGGTAACACATCCTTAATTGAAATTTTCAAATATTAAAATTTTGAGGATGTGAAGCAGCACAAGCTGGAATCAAGATTGCAGGGAGAAATATCAATAACCTCAGATATGCAGATGACACCACCCTTATGGCAGAAAGTGAAGAGGAACTAAAAAGCATCTTGATGAAAGTGAAAGTGGAGAGTGAAAAAGTTGGCTTAAAGCTCAACATTCAGAAAACGAAGATCATGGCATCCGGTCCCATCACTTCATGGGAAATATATGGGGAAACAGTATCAGACTTTATTTTTGGGGGCTCCAAAATCACTGCGGATGGTGACTGCAGCCATGAAATTAAAAGACGCTTACTCCTTGGAAAGGAAAGTTATGACCAACCTAGATAACATATTCAAAAGCAGAGACATTACTTTGCCAACAAAGGTTCATCTAGTCAAGGCTATGGTTTTTCCTGTGGTCATGTATGGATGTGAGAGTTGGACTGTGAAGAAAGCTGAGTGCCAAAGAATTGATGCTTTTGAACTGTGGTGTTGGAGAAGACTCTTGAGAGTCCCTTAGACTGCAAGGAGATCCAACCAGTCCATTCTGAAGGAGATCAGCCCTGGGATTTCTTTGGAAGGAATGATGCTAAAGCTGAAATTCCAGAACTTTCGCCACCTCATGCAAAGAGTTGACTCATTGGAAAAGACCCTGATGCTGGGAGGGATTGGGGGCAGGAGGAGAAGGGGATGACAGAGGATGAGATGGCTGGATGGCATCACTGACTGGATGGATGTGAGTCTGGATGGACTCTGGGAGTTGCTGATGGACAGGGAGGCCTAGCATGCTGCGATTCATGGGGTCGCAAAGAGTTGGACACGACTGAGCGACTGAACTGAACTAAAGCATCCATGAGACTTTGAAAATGAATATTAGCAAGCACTGCAAAGATAACTGTTTTAGAGGTCAATATAACAAAGCCCATAAAATTAAAAATCACATAATTTGTTATCCAGAAAATTTTGTTCCAGATATTTACCCCAGTAAAAATGTGTACATGTACATCAAGAGGCACATACAGAGATTCTTCTAGGAGATTCACATGTAGGAATAGAAGCCATCCACATACCCATAAATAAGAGAATTTATAAATATAATTCTGATTCCATATTTTGGACTATTATTTACAGGATTTTAAAGGAATGTACAGTCATAGAAGGGCTTCCCTGATAGCTCAGTTGGTAAAGAATCCACCTGCAATGCAGGAGATCCCAGTTAGATTCCTGGGTTGGGAAAATCCACTGGAGCTTGGATAGGTTACCCACTCCGGTATTCTTGAGCTTCTCTTGTGGCTCAGCTGGTAAAGAATCCACCTGCAATGCAGGAGACCTGGGTTCAACCTCTGGGTTGGGAAGATCCCCAGGAGAAGAGAAAGGCTACCCATTCCAGTTTTCTGGCCTGGAAAATTCCATGGCATTCAGTTCATGGGGTTGCAAAGAGTCAGATACAACTGAATTACTTTCATGTTCACAGTCAAGGAATTTTTTCTAAGAATTAATGTAGTGATGGTTGGGAGCAGGTATGTACAAATGAATTTCATAGAGTCCTATTTCAATAACAAATGAATAAAGGAATTGCTGCATTCACTGAACTGCGCTATATATTTCCAAAAGATATGGAGTGGGTAGAAGGGAAACACCTGGAAGATATTCAAGATCACATCAATCCCAACCAAAGCAGGTATGAATGGCATTGGTTAAGGGCTTTGTAGTTCAGTCAGTTCAGTTTAGTTGCTCAATTGTGTCAAACTCTTTACAATGCCATGGACTGCAGCACACCAGGCTTCCCTGTCCATCACCAACTCCTGGAGCTTGCTCAAACTCAAGTCCATTGAGTCTGTGATGTTACTGCTACCCAACCATTTCACCCTCTGTCTTCCTCTTCTCCTCCTACATTCAATCTTTCCCAGCATCAGGTCAGATCTTTTCCAGTGAGTCAGTTCTTTGCATCAGGTGGACAAAGTATTGGAGTTTCAGCATCAGTCCTTCCAATGAATATTCAAGACTGATTTCCTTTAGGATTGACTGGTTAGATCTCCTTGCAGTCCAAGGAACGCTCAAGAGTACTCTCCAAGAACACAGTTCAAAAGCATCAATTCTTCTGCGCTCAGCTTTCTTTATAATCCAACTCTCACATCCATACATGACAACTGGAAAAACAATAGCTTTGATTAAACAGACTTTTGTAAATTACAAAGGACTTCATAAATTGGAGCTAAAGTATTCTAGGTTTCTTTTTATAGATAGTTATGTTTTATTTATTTGAAAAGTAAAAATTGTTTCCTGTATAAAATAAAGATTGGATATTTTAATACAAGCCACAATGAAAATATTTATTAAGAAATTTATATTTGTCAGACTCTTTTCTATGTATTTTAGAAAATGTGCCTCATTTCAATACAACCTCATCAAGTATCTATTCTGATTACGCTTATTGTACCATTAAAGGAAAGGAGGTAGCGAGATAATAAACAAATTGATCAAGGTCATATTCCTGGTAAGTGACAGAGCTTGGATTCCAAATTATGCATTCTCTCTCCAGAACTCTGCTCTTCAACTTTATTCTATATGGCACATTAAAATAATACTGGGATAGGGATCCCATCAAATGAACCATCATGTTTATTTCATTTTAACAAATTAAGGGACATACAAGCAACAAATTATTAAAGAATAAGAATTACCTGACCTTGGGTGAGAATAATTTTATAGGTGCATTTTCCTGAGTTGATGAATATGATGAAGCAATTTTACTTGCAGATTGTGCATAACATAAAATTACTCAGTTAAACTGAGCAAACATTTTCACACACTCTGACTTTCTAGTTTACAAAAGTAAATAGTTTATTTCCACTCTCATGAAACTTGCATCATAACAAACTTTCTGTATCCAGTTTCTATATCCAGCAGCAAACAATTAATATTTAATGTTTTTGTTTAGTCATCTGTCAGACATGATTGAGCAACTAAACACAGTAATGGTTGGTTAGTGCCCCCAAAAAAGACATGATAAAATCCTAACTCCCAGGACCTCAGAATGTGACCTTAAGAAAAAGGTCCTTGCGGATATAAGCAGCTAAATGAAGGTGAGTTCATACTGAGAAGGGTGGACTCTAAATCTATCATCACTACTATAAAAGGGAAACTTAGACACACAGACAGAGGAGAAGACTTTGTGAAGGTGAAGCAATGGAATGAGTCATGCCAACACAACTTAGGAATGTGTGAGACTATCAGAAGCTGGAAGATAAAAGGAAACATCCTCCCCTAGAGGTTACAGAGAGTGTGTGACCCAACCGACAGCTTGCAGCCTGTAGAACTGTGGAAGAATATATTTTTTGTTGTTTTAAGCCACACAGTTGGAAAGTAATATACTATCCCAAAGAATTCACCACTGACCTAATCTTTAGAATAGTAGTGTTAGTCGCTCAGTCATGTCTGACTCTTTGTGACCAGGTTTCTAGCCCACCTGGTGTCTCTGTCCATGGCATTCTCCAGGCAAGAATACTGGAGTGGGTTGCCATTTCTTTCTCCAGGGAATCTTCCCAACCCAGGGATTGAACCCAGGTCTCCTGCACTGCAGGCAGATTCTTTGCCATTTGAGCCACCAGGGAAGCCCAATATTCCTTCTTTAAAAATCAGTTTTTCTGAATCACATCAGGAAATGTAATTTCTTAGTTGAATCAACAGTTTGTTACTTGTTAAAGAAATTTTCCTTGTATGATGGAGACTACACATACATCACAATCCTTGGCTCTTAATTGTAGATAAAATTATATAAGGCAATTTGTAGGCTGATTCATGAACCATTTGCAAACAGACTCATAAAGACTTTGTACCAAGTGACCAGAGGTGTAAAACAGTGTATTTTCCCACGTCAGGAAGAGCCAATGGCTGACCAGTAGTAGTCCTGGTTGTTCCTCCAAGATTTAATGTCGTTTTCTAGAATCCTTGTTGTTGTTTTTGTTCAGTGGCTAAATCATGTCCAACTCTTTGTGACCCTGTGGATTACAGCATGCCAGGCTCCTCTGTCCTCCAATAACTCCTGGAGTTTGCTCAAAATATCCACTGAGTCAGTGATGCCATCCAACCATCTCATTCTCTGCCACCCACTTCTCATTTTGCCTTCGATCTTTCCCAGCATCAGAGTTTTTCCCACTAAGTCAGCTCTTCTCATCAGGTGGCCAAAGGATTGGAGCTGCATCTTAAGTATCAAACCTCCCAATGAATATTCAGGGTTGATTTCCTTTAAGATTGACTGATTTAATCTCCTTGCTACCCAAGGGACTCTCAAGAGTCTTCTCCAGCACCACAAGTCAAAAGCATCAATTCTTCAGTGCTCAACCTTCTTTATGCCCTAGGATCCATCAGTTCAGTCATGTCCAACTCTTTGTGACCCCATGGACTGGAGCCCACCAGGCTCCTCTGGAGCCTCTGCCTGGGTTCTCCAGGTAGGAATACTGGAGTGGGTTGTCATCACCTCCTCCAGAGTATCTTCCTGACCCAGAGATTGAACCTGAGTCTCCTGCACTGCAGGCAGATTCTTTAGCCACCGGGAAAGCCCCTGGGATCCTTGGGAACCTACAAAGACTAGCAGCAAGTGATAGGAGAAAGCTGGTAGTTTACTGCCTCTCCAGTGTGCTCAGCCTAGTAGAGTTATTCTGTGTACTTTAAAGCACTACTCAAAGAACAGGAAACAGTTGGGTGTATATTTGGGTTTCAACCATGGTGATAATTATGTTAAGATTTATTCTCTTTTTCCAAATAATGTAATTTAAAATATCAGAGACTGCTACAATTTCTCCCTTGGAAATATGTACTAGAGATATTAAATATACTACCTCAAGTTTTTTACAAGGGCAGGTTGACTAAAAAATATATATATGCAGAACTTTAAAGTTGAGAGATTTTATTCGGGGGGTATGTTAGGACTCCAGCCCTGGAGACAGTATCTCAGGCAGCCCTGAGAGAGTTGATTACAAGGAGGTGGAGGAGCAGCCAGTCTATATAAAAGTTTGCAGCCAGGGGCAGGTAACCTGAATATTGAAAGAGTACTGTTAATTAGGAGAAAACTAAATCTGTTAATTAGGAGAAAACTAAATCTCTCACAGAAAGAGATTTAGCAATTTTCTATGTTTGGGAAGATATAAGAATCTCTGCTTGCTGAAATAATTTCATTCATATGCATCTAGCTATCTGGGGCCAATCTTGTTTTCTTTATTATTCACATATTAATTCCTTGTTTACCTTAAGAGATGGTGAATGTGGTGGATGACCACTTCACACATTTCCCCCTCCCCCAGTTCCTCAGGACTACCTGGGAGGAAGTAGCTGATGGATTCCAAATAGCTGGCTTTGTTGCATCTTCGCTCAGAAATTTGCATTTGGAAAAGGCTTGTTCACTGCTCACTTCTCCTTTGTTGAGGTCTACAGAGCACCAGGGAAACTTTACTTCCCTCTCATTCTATCTCATGTCTGGAAATTCTCATGTTTGGCCTTGCACCCAGGCCATACACAGATGACACCACCCTTTTGGCAAAAAGCAAAGAGGAACTTCTTGATGAAGGTGAAAGAGGAAAGTGAAAGAGCTGGCTTAAAACTTAACATTAAAAAACTAAGATCATGGTATCTGGTCCCATCAGTTCAATTCAGTTCAGTCGCTCACTCATGTCCAACTCTTTGTGACCCCATGGACTGCAGCACACCAGCTTCCCTGTCCATCACCAACTCCCAGAGCTTCCTCAAACTCATGTACACCGACTCAGTGATGCCATCCAACCATCTCATCCACTGTCATCCCCTTCTCCTCCTGTTTTCAATCTTTCCCAGCATCAGGGTCTTTTCCAATAAGTCAGTTCTTCACATCAGGTGGCCAAAGTGTTGGAACCTCAGCTTCAGCATCAGTCCTTCATCAGTGGAAAATTCTTAAAGAGATGGGAATATCAGACCACCTTACCTGCCTCCCGAGAAATCTGTATGCACGTCAAGAAGCAACAGTAGTACCAGACATGGACTGGTTCCAAATTGGGAAAGGAGTATGTCATGGCTGTATATTGTCACCTTGATTATTTAACTTATATGCAGAGTACATCTGGTCCCATCATTTCATGGCAAATAGATGGGAAAAAAATGGACACAGTGGCATATTTTATATTTTATATTCTTGGACTCCAAAATCACTATGGATGGTGACTGCAGCCATGAAATTAAAAGACACTTGCTCCTTGGAAGGAAATCTATGACAAACCTCCACAGCATATTGAAAAGCAGAGACATTACTTTGCCTACAAAGGTCTGCATAGTCAAAGCTATGGTCTTTCCAGTAGTCATGTACAGATGTGAGAGTTAGACGTAAAGAAAGCTAAGCATCAAAGACTTGATGTTTTAGAATTGTGGTGCTGGATAAGACTCTTGAGAGTCCTTTGGACAGCAAGGAAATCAAACTTGTTAATCCTAAAGGAAATCAACCCTGAATATTCACTGGAAGGACCAACACTAAAGCTGAAGCCTTAATTAATACTTTGGCCACCCGATGTGAAGAACTGACTCATTAGAAAAAACCCTGATGCTGGAGAAGATTGAGGGCAGGAGGAAAAGGGGTCGACAGAAGAGGGTTGGATTGTGTCATTGATTCAACGGGCATGTGTTTGAGCAAACTCTGGGAGACAGTGAAGGACAGGGAAGCCTGGCGTGCTGCAGTCTAAGGGGTTGCAAACAGCTGGACATGACTGAGGAACTCAGCAACAAACAACAACTGGTAGAGCATAAAGCAGAAAACGTTTCATTTCACAGGGAATATCTACATGAAAAATTCCAAAGTCCCGTTATACAGATCATTCCTAGGCCTAAACTAAAATATTTCACTTGTATTTCAAACTAGTGGTTTTGCCATTCCCAACCTACATCATTTCTTAATTAATGTACTGGTCTAAGGCTTTTCAGCAACTGAGCCAATATCCTTAAATAGCTCAACAATAATTTTGTTGTACATTATATATACTAAAGCTCTATATTATTGTGTTACTGTCTGTGCGAAAGGGCTACTGGCTTGGAATGCATTAACTTGGACATACCAAACTGTGCTTTAGCCTTTTAGAAAAGGTTTAAAAAATCAGTCTGAATATACACAACAAGAATTAAATTGTCTAACATATAACTCTTGTAAAAAGCAACTGTCCAAATAATTCTGTCCAAAATTAATTGAAATGTACTATATTTCCTTCCATTTCTATGAGAATGCACTTAATGGGCTCATGATCAGAGATTTACAAGTAGGAAAGTACTATCTGATCAAAGATTTTACCTACCACTATTATTTGAAATCATTGTCATTTTAGATAATGATGATTTGAGAAAAAAAACACTTTGACAACTGAATTTTTTAATGGATTATTACTTCAATATTATTTTATAACATTCAACTGTAAGAATGTATTTGATGTTTAGATTCCTGGTTAAATCATCTCAGACATTAATTTATTGGGAGTCAAAAGCCTGGTACATAATATGTAAGGATTAGAGTTAAGATCTTCAGACCTTAAGTGATTGTGCTTAATTTTATAGAAGGAATCCGATTTTAGATGAACTGTTAAATCAAAAGTGCCAAGCCTTATGTTAATAATTTATTGATGTGTAGAAATAATGATAGATTTTGAACAAGATGCTTAATTAAACTGAGGCTTAGAAAACCAAAGTATTTCTTTAGGTCTGCTGGCAAATATCTGTGTGTGCCTGTGCTTGACATAGAATTACGTTGCCTGTTCATTTTAACTGCTCAGCTAAAAAATGAATGCAGGTTTATAATTTCCTCTAAAAGTGATTCCTCTTATTGATGTGTGGATGCAGACAACAATCTAAGAAGGCAAAAATGGGTGTTGGGGAGACCAATTAAGAGCCTGCTAGGGGCTTCCCTGGTGGTCCACTGTTTAAGAACCTGCCTTGCAATGGATGGGATGCAGGTTCAGTCCCTGGTCTGGCAATTAAGATCCCACATGCCATGAGGCAACTAAGCCCACTTGCAGCAACTACTGAGCCCGAGCACTCTAGAGCCTGTGCCCCACAACTAGAGAAGACCCAGCACAGCAAAAAAAATTTTTTTAAGGCTGCTGTAGTTGTATATGGGCTTCCCACGTGGCTCAGTGGTAAGGAATCCACCTCCCAATGCAGGAGATGTGGGTTCAATCCCTAGGTCAGGGAGATGCCTAAAGGAAATGTCAATCTGCTTCAGTGTACTTGCCTGGAAAACTCCATGGACAGAGGAGTCTGGTGGGTTACATTCCACGGGTCACAAAGAGTCAGACATGACTGAGTGACTGAGCACACAGTTAATATAGCCAAGGGTGATAGATTGGACCAGGACGCTGGTGGAGGCGAGAAGTGAGAAGAAGTGAAACATACTGGGAGGAAGAATCAAAAGAAATTGATGACCAATAAGGGAGACAGAAGAGCTAAGGATTTGTAGTCTTCTGGCGAGTTCCAATCAATGGGCAGTGATGTCATTCCCTAAAACGAAGGGTACTGAAAGCTTGAATCACCAACTATTACATGTGTAGTTCTTGACCTTCACTAATAATAAGGGGAGACCAAATTGACAGGAAAATGAATTATCCCATCACTACCAGCATCCAACACCTAACCACTTGACGAAAGTAAGGAAAGAGAAACACTAACATACAGTAGGTGAAAATATCAATTAATAAAGCCTCTTCAAGGAGCAGTTTGACAATTCTCAGTAAATCTGAAGATACAAATAAATACATACCTAAAGACTAAGGAATCCAGGGGTGTGTGCTAGAGAAACACACATTCACCTAAGAAGACACATTCAAGCATCTCTATAGCAGCTCTGTTTGTTGTAGCAAAGCAGGGAACATGCACCATTCCTTCTCAGGAACTACAGTCACAGCATTTTTTAAACAATGCAATATTTATGTTGTAAACAAAGAGAAGTTTGACCTGTATGTACTAGTGTGGATAAATTACTAAAACAGGATGCTATATTTAAAAGTTGCAAAGGATAGGTCCCTTACCTTACAGCATATGTAACTTCTCAGAGCAGAAACCAATAGTATAAATTGTTAATAGTCATGCAAATTACAAAATGATAGCCAGGAACAATTAGCGCCATTTTGGGGGAGTAATTACCACTAGGGAAGAAAGGCATGGGAAGTTTTATATATGCAATATAAAGATTATTTTTTGAGTACCATTCATTTTGTCTGACTCAATTCTTCCTTCTTTTCTCTCTTTTTTAATATTTCCCCCTGTAAATGTGACTTTGAAATTGTGGCTGATGGAGGAGTTACACTTAGGAAATAAAAGACGCTTAATATCTGTAAATCATTTTGCCCTGTAATAAGCCTGGAATCATAAAACTTGCTCTGGGTCACACTTACAAATAAGTAGATCAAAGTATCTGTATGCATAAGTGCTGCGGTGTGAACACTGAGGTTAGATCAAGGACACTTGGTATGTAACTATGCTAAATAGCAAACACCAAAGGAAAAGCCAAACAACTAAACGTGTTATGTATTTTAATGGTGGCTCAAATGGTAAAGAGTCTGCCTGCAATGCAGGAGACTCGAGCTCAATCCCTGGATCAGGACGATCACCTGCAGAAGGAAATGGCTACCCACTCCAGTATTCTTGCCTGGAGAATTCCATGGGCAGCAGAGCCTGGTGGGCTATAGTTCATGGGAACACATACAGTTGGACACAACTGAGTGACTAACATTTTAATGATAATATTATCTTAAGGCTTTCTTTATAGAAGTATTAGCACTTGTAAAATTATATAACTTCCAACATCACCATAGCTCATATCTATATTTTGAAAACGTTTAACCTCATATTTTGCCTCAAAGAATCTTTGAATTTTTTAAAATGAAATCAATATAGGTCTCTGCAGAATGGATCTTCATAATTTATGGGTTTTTTGTTTTGTTTTGTTTTGTTTTTTACAATTCCTAAGCAAACAAATTTTGCTCCAGGATAGACATGGTGATAAATTTCACTGTCCCAGAAAATATTGGAAATTTAAGCTCTATGCACTCTGAAGTTCCTTACTGATTTTACTTAACCCTCCAGGATCCAATTTAAAATAACATTTTCTTTGCTTATAATCAAGACACAATTTTGGAGAGGAGGAATCATGGTAGCATCAATGCAAATAATATTTCATTTTCTTTTATTTATCAGTTCTTTTGTAGTTCTCTTATCTATTGCTTGCCTTTATTTTGGGGGGCAGGAATAGGACTTCAGATGCCATTTTCAGGATCTTGGGGAAATTATAACAAAACTAGGAGATCCATCCTGACCCTACAGTTGCAATGCAGAGTTCTCTGGCCTTTAGTAACTCTCAAAAAGATGGAAAGTCTAAGAAAAGTTATTATGTTTGAGATGCCCCAGGATTGAAGTTATTTCTAGGTGAGAAGGTGGGTCCTGGTTGATTCCTCTTTACACAGTATTTTATTCTTTGAATTTGGAAGCACACTTTTTCCTAGGATGCATTTTATTTTTGTTTACTTAACAGAAACTATGTAGGCACTGTTCTAAGGGCTTTATGTATAAGAAAAATTTTGATTATCATGTACTTAAGATAGATACTATTATAACCCCATCTTCCCAGGTGGGGCTAGTGGTAAAGAACCTGCCTGCCAATGCAGGAGACATAAAGAGATGCAGGTTCAATCCCTGGGTCAGGAAGATCCCTTGGAGGAGGGCATGGCAACCTACTCCAGTATCCTTGCCTGGAAAAATCTCATGAACAGAGGATCCTTGTGGGCTACAGTCTATAGGATTGCCAAGAGTTGGACATGAATGGAGAGTCTTAGCACACATGCAGGCATTATAACTCCAGTTTACAGATTATATAAGAAATAGAAAGGCCAATGATTGCCCCTGGTTTGTATGGTGAGTTAGAACACAGTCCAGGCAGTCTGCCTTTAGAACTTGTGCCCATAACTACTTGTGGTCCTAAAATAAGGATGGCTCTTCCATGAGTTTTTGGTGTACAGCATTGTCTACCATTATATGTTTGTGATGAGTTAGTCACTAAGTTGTGTCCAACTCTTGTGACCCCATGGACCAAAGTCTGCCAGGCTCATCTGTCCATGGGATTTACCAGGCAAGAATACTGAAGTGGGTTGTCATTTCCTTCTCCAGGGGATCTTGCTGACCCAGGGATCGAACCCATCTCCTGCACTGGTAGACCATCTCCTGCTGGCTCAGTCAGTAAAGAATCCAGCTGCAATGCAGGAGACTGCTAATGCAGGAGAAGGGTTGGATCCCTGGGTTGGGAAGATCCCCTGGAGAAGGAAATGGCAACCCACTTCAGTATTCTCGCCTGGGAAATCCCATGGACAGATTAGCCTGGTGGGCTATAGTGGATGGGGTCACAAGATTAGGACATGACTTAGCAATTAATCCACCACAAAACCTTGTCTACCGTATTGGAATGATGTAAAATAAAATAAAGTACTCTCCATGTTTTAGGAATTTTAAAATTTCACCTAATCTTGCCCCATTTGTAAAAGGCATTCCTTATTCACTAACAGCATGGTCATGTGCCTCCTTGTCTTTCTGTAGTATAATACTGTCAGCCTTGCCTACCTGCCTCCCATCCTTCCTCATGATCAGAGCATGGGAAATAATGATGCCTGTGTATCTACAGTGTGTTGAAAATTAATCACATTAGATGTATGCCTGCTGCCCAGTATTAGTTCTGAAACTTTATTTTTCTGCTGGTCAAGTCCCCCTCCATCTATCACAGCTCATTCTTATTGAAAGAGTTTTAAATGCCAATGCTTGATTCCTTCTTGATTCAGAAAAAATGATTGATTTTTCCTAACAAGAGCCGGTAGCACATCTGACCTCACCTTTTATTGCTATTCTTAGCGCTGATCCTGGTAAAGACAATGAACTGTGTAGAGAAGGCTTTTCTTTCAGATCCATGCACCCTGACCCAAAGCAAGCTCCTCAGGAAACACAGCACTCAAATTTTTTTTATATTTAATATTTTATTGGAGTACAATTTCATAATGCACTGTGTTTGTTTCTGCTGTACCATAGCGGGAATCTCCTTTAAGTATACATATATTCCCTCCCTCTTGATCCTTCTTCCCACCTCCCCATAGCACCCCTCTAGGTCATCACAGAGCACAGAGCTGAGCTTCCTGTGTTATACAGCAGCTTCCCACTTGCTATCTATTTTACCCATGGGAGCACATATTTGTCAATGCTGCAGTCTCAATTCGCCCCACCCTCTCCTTCCACCACTGGTTCACACGTGTCCTTTCTCCACCTCTGCCTCTCTATTTCTGCCCTGCAAACAGGCTCATCTGTACCATCTTTCTAGTTTCCACACATATGCATTAATATGCAATATTTGTTTTTTCTCTTTCTGACTGAATTCACTCTGTATGACAGAACTGAGGTCCATTCACACCACTACACCTGATTCAATTTCTTTCCTTTATATGGTTGAGTAATATTTCATTGTATATCATGTCCAACTCTTTGCAACCCATTGGACTATAGACTGCCAAGCCTCTCATTCCATGGAATTCTCTGGGCAAGAATACTGGAATGGGTTGCCATTCCCTTCTCCAAGGGGTCTTCCCAACCCAGGGATCGAACACAGGTCTCCTGAATTGCAGGCAGATTCTTTACCTTTAAGCCACCAGGGAAGCCTTGTAGATATGTCCCACATCTACTTTATCCATTCATCTGTTGATGTACATTTAGGTTGCTTCCACACCCTGGCTATTGTAAAGTGTGTTTCAGTGAAAATTGGGGTACATGTGTCCTTTTTAATTTATTTTTTAATTGAAGGAGAATTGTTTTATAAGGAACATGGTCTTTTTTTTCCTTATCATCTCATCTTATCTGGCTGTCATCTGATACTACCAGGACCACCAGCTAATCCAAGAAACTGGTATCATGAATATATAAATAGTCATGAAACTTACATCCCTTCTAATCCAAATAGAACTCTCCTTCTGACTTTATCATTTCTCACCACATTATATATATCTAAATTTAGAGAACGCTGAGCCATTTGGAGGCATTGGTTCTTTCTCTTGATGTGTAGTTAGTTGCTAACTCATGAAGAATATTAATTTAAAATCTCTTTCCACCCTATTTCCAGATGTTACCAGGTCTCTCCTGCACTATTGTAACAGTTTTCACCTGGCTTGTTTCAAATTCTCCTATCCTTATCCAACTATTTAGTACTTTAATGAGAATTGTTGGCATGTACTCTGTGCTTTGCTGTTGTTCAGTTGCCAAGTTGTGTCTCACTCTTTGTGACCCCATGGAATGAAACATGCCAGGCTTCCCTGTCCCTCACCACCTCCTGGAGTTTGTCCAAGTTCATGTTCATTGCATTGGTGATGCCATCCAACCATATTGTCCTCTGTCGCCCTCTTTTCCTTCTGCCTTCAATCTTTCCCAGCATCAGTGTCTTTTCCAGTTAGTTGGCTGTTTCAATCAGGTGGCCAAATTATTGGAGCATCAGCATCAGTCTTTCCAATGAGTATTCAGGGTTAATTTCCTTTAAGATTGACTGGTTTGATCTCCTTGCTGTCCAAGGGCCTCTCTAGAGTCTTCTCTGTGCTTACTCAAAACAATGTTCTGGTAAAACTGTTGCATAATATATTGTTCATCTTCTTAGAAAGCTTAATCACCTAATTGTGTGTGTGTGTGTGTGTGTTATGCTCATACTTAACATTGCAGCCACATTAACCTTCTTGAAATATAGATTTGATTATTATACCCTGCTGTTTAAAATGTTAACCCAATGTATATATACAATTAATTTTTGACAATGAGTGCCAAAAATATGCAATGGGGAAAGGATAATCTTCACCACAAATGGTGTTGGGAAAATTGTACAGCTACATGCAAAAGAATGAAACTGGACCAGTGAAAGCTTACACCATATACAAATCAACTCAAAATGGATAAGATGTCAACTTAAGACCTGAAAGCATAAAACTTCTAAAAGAAACCATAGGGGAAAAATTCTTTGTCATTGAGCTTTGCAAAAGTACTAGCAAGGAAAGCAAAAATAGACAAGGGGGACTACATTAAACTGAAAAGTTTTTTTTCAGAGTAAAACAAATAATCAACAATGTGAAATGCAATGTACAAAAATGGAGGAAATATTAGTAAACAATATATTCCTTTTTTTTAACAATATATTCCTATTGGGATTAATATCTAAAATATAAGGAACTCATCCAACTCAGTAACAAAACCAAACTAATTTTAAAATGGAGAAAACGATATGAATAGACATTTTCCCAAAAAAGATATGCAAATTGTCAACATGCACACGAAAAGATGCTTATAATCAGTAATCATTCAGTTCAGTTCAGTTCAGTTCAGTCGCTCAGTCATGTCTGACTCTTTGTGACCCCATAAATCGCAGCACACCAGGCCTCCCTGTCCATCACCAACTCCCAGAGTTCACTGAGACTCACGTCCATAGAGTCAGTGATGCCATCCAGCCATCTCATCCTCTGTTGTCCCCTTCTCCTCCTGCCCCAAATCCCTCCCAGCATCAGAGTCTTTTCCAATGAGTCAAGTTTTTGCATGAGGTGGCCAAAGTACTGGAGTTTCAGCTTCAGCATCATTCCCTCCAAAGAAATCCCAGGGCTGATCTCTTTCAGAATGGACTGGTTGGATCTCCTTGCAGTCCAAGGGACTCTCAAGAGTCTTCTCCAACACCACACTTCAAAAGCATCAATTCTTCTGAGCTCAGCCTTCTTCACAGTCCAACTCTCACATCCATACATGACCACTGGAAAAACCATAGCCTTGACTAGATGGACCTTTGTTGGCAAAGTAATGTCTCTGCTTTTGAATATGCTATCTAGGTTGGTCATAACTTTCCTTCCAAGGAGTAAGCGTCTTTTAATTTCATGGCTACAGTCACCATCTGCAGTGATTTTGGAGCCCAGAAAAATAAAGTCAGTCACTGTTTTCACTGTCAAAGCAAAGAAATATCACCTCATATCTACTGGAATAGCTTTTGTCAAAAAGCTGAAAGATAACAAGTGTCGATTAGGATGTAGAGAAAAGTCGATCCTTCTAAGCTGTTTATGGGAATGCAAATTGGTTCAGCCACTATGAACAACAGTATGGAGGTTTCCAAAGAAATTAAAAATAGAACTACCAAGTGATTCTGTAAATCTCACTTCTGGGTATATATCCGAAGGAGTGAAACCACTGTCTCAAAGAGATACCTGCACTAACTTATTCATTGCAACGTTAGTCCCAGGAGACAAAATAAGAGTGAAGTAACTCAGAAAGGTAAAAACAAATATACATAAATGCATATATAGGAAATCTAGAAAAATGGTACAGATGAACCTATTTGCTAAGAGAAATCGAGACACAGATGTAGAGAACAAACACCAAGGTGGGAAAGGGGGACAGGATGAATTTGGAATTAGGATTGACATATATGCACTCAGTTCAATTCAGTTCAGTCACTCAGTCATGTCTGACTCTTTGCAACCTCATTGAACGCAGCACACCAGGCCTCCCTATCCATCACCAACTCCTGGAGTTTACTCAAACTCATGTTCATTGAGTTGGTGATGCCATCCAACCATCCATCCTCTGTCGTCCCTTTCTCCTCCCGCCTTCAGGCTTTTCCAGCATCAGGGACTTTTCAAATGAATCAGTTCTTCACATTAGGTGGCCAAAGTATTGGAGTATCAACTTCAGCATCAGTCCTTCCAATGAACACTCAGGACAGATCTCCTTTAGGATAGACTGGTTGGATCTTCTTGCAGTCCAAGGGAGTCTGATGAGTCTTCTCCAACATCACAGTTCAAAGGCATCAAATCTTCACTGCTCAGCTTTCCTTATAGTCCAACTCTCACATCCATACATAACTACTGGAAAAACCATAGCCTTGATTAGATGGAACTTTGTTGGCAAAGTAAGGTCTCTGCTTTTTAAAATGCTATCTAGGTTGGTCATAACTTTCCTTCCAAGGAGTAAGCGTCTCTTAATTTCATGGCTGCAGTCACCATCTGCAGTGATTTTGGAGCCCAAAATAATAAAGTCTGACACTCTTTCCCCGTCTATTTGCCATGAAGTGATGAGATTGGATGCTATGATCTTAGTTTTCTGAATGTTGAGCTGTAAGCCAAATTTTTCACTCTCCTCTTTCACTTTCATCAAGAGGATCTTTAGTTCTTCTTCACTTTCTGCCATAAGGGTGGCGTCATCTGCATATCTGAGGTTATTGATATTTCTCCCCGCAATCTTGTTTCCAGCTTGTGCTTCATCCAGCCCAGCGTTTCTCATGATGTACTCTGCCTATAAGTTAAATAAGCAGGGGGACAATATACAGCCTTGACATACTCCTTTTCCTATTTGGAACCAGTCTGTTGTTCCATGTCCAGTTCTAACTGTTGCCTGCTGACCTGCATACAAATTTCTTAAGAGGCAGGCCAGGTGGTCTGGTATTCCCATCTCTTTCAGAATTTTCCACAGTTTATTGTGATCCACACAGTCAAAGGCTTTGGCATAGTCAATAAAGCAGAAATAGATGTTCTTCTGGAACTCTTGTTTTTCCAATGATCCAGTTGATGTTGGCAATTTGATCTCTGGTTCCCCTGCCTTTTCTAAAACCAATTTGAACATCTGGAAGTTCACAGTTCACATATTGCTGAAGCTAAGCTTGGAGAATTTTTAGCATTACTTTACTAGCGTGTGAGATGGGTATATTGTACACTAGTTTGAACATTCTTTGGCATTGCACTTCTTTGGGATTGGAATGAAAACTGACCATATCCAGTCCAGTGGCCACTGCAGAGTTTTCCAAATTTGCTGGTATATTGAATGTAGCACTTTCACAGCATCATCTTTTAGGATTTGAAATAGCTCAACTGGATTCCATCTCCTCCACTAGCTTTGTTCATAGTGACGCTTTCTAAGGCCCACTTGACTTCACATTCCAGGATATCTGGCTCTAGGTGAGTGATCATACCATCATGATTATCTGGGTCATGAAGATCTTTTTTGTACAGTTCTTCTGTGTATTCTTGCCACCTCTTCTAAATAGCTTCCTATTCTGTTAGGTCCATACCATTTCTGTCCTTTACTGAGCCCATCTTTGCATGAAATGTTCCCTTGGTATCTCTATGTATAAAATAGGTAACTAATGAGAACCTACTATATAGCATAGGGAACCTACTATATAGCACAGGTGCTCTGTGATGAATTAAATGAGAAGGAAATCTAAAAAAAAAAAAAAAAGAGGGGAGATACATATTTGTTGTTTTTTTAGCACTAAGTTGTATTTGACTCTTTGCAACCCCAGGGACTGCAGTATGCCAGGCTTCCCTGTCCTTCACTATTTAATGGAGTTTGTTTAAACTCATGTCCATTGAGTCGATGTTGCTATCCAACCATCTCATCCTTTGTTGCCCCTTTCTCCTGCTACCCTCAATCTTCCCCAGCATCAGGATCTCCTTAGACTGAAAGGAGATCAAACCAGTCAATCCTAAAGGAGATCCACTATGAATAATCATTAGAAGGACTGATGCTGAAGCGCCAATATTTCGGCCACCTGCTGTGAAGAGCTGACTCATTGTAAAAGAGCCTGATGCTGGGATATACGTATATGTATAGCTGATTCACATTGCTGTACAGCAGAAACTAACACAACATGCTGAAGTGACTATACTCCAATAAAAATTTTAAATGAATGTATCAAAAAATTGATATGTATAGATACAATGTAATATTATTAAGCCTTAAAACTGAAGGAAATCTTTTCATTTACAATAACATGTATAAACCTGGAGGACATTATGTTAAGTGAAATAAGACAGACAGTGAACAGTGAATGATAAAAACTGCATGATGTCACGTATAAGCAAAATCTTAAAAAAAAAAAAAAAACTCATTGTAAGAGAATAAGATATTGATTATCAAGGGCTGGGAAGTAGCGAAAATGTGTATATGCTGGTGAAAGTATACAAACTTCTAGTTATAAGATGAGTAACTTCTGGAGACCTAAGGGACAGCACGTGACTATAGTTGTGCTGTGCTGTGCTTAGTCACTCAGTCCTGTCCAACTCTTTGTGACCCCATGGACTGTAGCCTGCCAGGCTCCTCCTTCCATGGGGACTTTCCAGGCAAGAATACTGGAGTGAGTTGCCATGTCCTCCTCCAGGGGATTTTCCCAACCCAGGGATCAAACACAGGTCTCCCATATTGAGGGTGGATTCTTTACCATCTGAGCCACCAGGGAAGCCCAAGAATGCTGGAGTGGGTAGCCTATTCCTTCTCCAGGGGATCTTCTTGACCCAGGAGTTGAACCGGGGTCTCCTACTTTGCAGGCAGATTCTTTACCAGTTGAGCTACCAGGGAAGCCTGGGACTATAGTTAATACTACTCTATTGTACACTTGCAATTTGCTAAGTGTACTCAAGTGTCCTCATCTCACACACACACACACAAAGGGTGGCTATGTGAGATGATGGATGTGTTAATTAGCTTGATTGGTGTTGTCACTACATAACATATACGTATGTCAAAACATCACACTGCACAACCTAAATATACACAATTTTTGCTTATCTATCATTCTTCAATAAAGCTAGAAGGAAACAGTCCTTACAGCAAATAATACTCAAACTAGAGATTTTCCTTGTTCCAGAATGCTCTTTAACTTCCCTGAGTCCATACAAATGAGCCAATAATGGTTCCTCTTTATATAAAGCTAAATGCTTTTCTCACCGCACCAGAGAATTCTCTGCCAAAGTGCCAGTCTGCTGCATTCACACCTTCAAACACCATCATCCACAAAAAAGACTGTCCTGCCTTCATCCTTCCAACTGAAGTGAGCTCCATTCCCTTTACTATGGTCATAACACTGTTTCTTTCTTAAGGCTATAAAACCTGCCTTTGCATATCTGACTGTAGTTTGCATTTTCACATTTAAAGAAAGTAGAACACATGTGGACCCTCCAGGTGATTTAGTGGTAAAGAATCTGCCTGCCATGCAGGAGACATAGGTTCAATCTCTGGGTCAGGAAGGTACCCTGAAGGAGGAAATGGCCATGCACTCCAGTATTCTTGCCTGAAAAATTCCATGGACAGGAGAGCTTGGTGGGCTACAGTCCATGGGGTTGCTAAAGAGTCGGACATGACTGAGTGACTGAGCACAAAACCTAAAATTTCCCGGGTGACATCGGAAACCAGCCTCTGCCCAGAGGGCAAGTAGACTGAAGAATGAGGCAGATCACTCCAGGCTGGTAGGTGGCAATCTCGAGTGATCTCACTAACCAGTGTCTTGGCCTCTGCAAGAGGAGTGGATCTCCAGAACCAACCACCAGATTCTTAAGATCTTGAGCCCTTAACTGGGTTTGGTCATGTATGCTATTCAGATGATATACACAATATCTTACTTTTTCAAGGTTATGTCCTTAGAACAGCTACCCATAGGAACAATGGGTAGAATGGACATTCCAACGACAGGGGAAGGAGTGTGGAAACTCCAGAACTTCCTGGGTCCAGCTGTGGGCCAACTGGTGGTCACATTGTCTAAATGATCTTCTCCATGAAAAGGAAAGGAAGATTGAAACTGGTTAATGAAGGTTTAAAAAATCTGGCTTTGTCTCTTGCTCTCCCTGTAATCTGGGCAATTATTAAACCTCTCTATTTATAGCTGCCTTAGCTGCCCCATGTGAAATGGTTGTTCAGAAAGTGTTTGACAGCAATTAGGTTCTCAATGAAGTCTCTTTCTTCCTGTGCAGCAGGCTTACTTTGTCTCAAATTGTATGCTTCTAAGGGGCTTCCCCGGAAAAGGCAATGGCACCCCACTCTAGTACTCTTGCCTGGAGAATCCCATGGATGGAGGAGCCTGGTGGGCTGCAGTCCATGGGGTCGCTAAGAGTAGGACATGACTGAGTGACTTCACTTTCACTTTTCACTTTCATGCACTGGAGAAGGAAATGGCAACCCACTCCAGTGTTCTTGCCTGGAGAATCCCAGGGATGGTGGAGCCTGGTGGCTGCTGTCTATGGGGTCGCACAGAGTCGGACACAGTTGAAGCGACTTAGCAGCAGCAGCAGCAGCAAGGGGCTTCCCCGGTGGCTCAGCAGTAAAGAATCCACCTGACAATGCAGGAGATACAGGTTTCATCTCTGCATCAGGAAGATCCCCTGGAGAAGGGCATGGCAACCCAGTTCAGTATTCTTACCTGGGAAACCCCATGGACAGAGGAGCCCAGTGGACTACAGTCCATACGGTCGCAAAGAGTTGTTCATGACTGAATTTCAGACTGAGTACATATATGCTTCTTTAAATTCAGCCACTGCTTCAGTAAGGTTTGAACACCCAGGAGTTCTTCACAACCTATTTTGAATATACTGATCATTCAACACCACATTATTGATTTAAACTGAATTTAATATTAACCTTAAGAATGTATGTATGAAACCAGATTAATTACTTCAGTAGCAGAGATTTTGCACATCTTAACACAGCAAGGAGAGGAAAGTTTCAGGGTGGAAAAATCTAGCTTTTTAACTTTTAAAGTCCTACCAAAAGAATCCCAACCTGTAAAACCACTGCAACTTGAAGTCATGATTACAGGCACAGACCTTGAGCTTTACGGTCCCTGCCTTTAGGATCCCCGTCCTACCATTTCCAGAAGGGGTAGATCTCTTTGGCATTACTCAGAGTAATGCTTTGACTTCTATTTCCTGCACTTGGGGAGCACAGGGGCCCCGTAGAGGACAAGGGAAGCAGGAGGAGAAAGCTAAACTGGCCTGAGGAGCAGCTGTGAGGCTGCATTTGTGATGTAAGGTGACATGTGGCTGCATTTGTGATGTAAGGTGACCATTGAACATTTTCCACCAATGAGGAAGCAGACAGATGAGGGAGGGGCCCTATATGAGTTTTCATCCTCTGATGGGAGAAGATTTCACCACTGAATAAATATAGCAAAATTAAGGTGCATTTGGATTGTATCTCTGATCCTAATTGTTCAATATGCTACTTACATTCTATGCCAGGGCTCCATGTGCCTGAGAGCAGCCATGGTTTCATCATCTATACTTATGCCATGCCCACATAGTCCCACTAAATGGGCCACACACTCAGATAATAAGCAATGGAAGAGAGGAATGAACTAAACTCTTCCAGATTGTAAGGGCACACCATTCATCTCATGCAGCTTCGTATTACTTAGCTGCCTCCGAGGGCTGCATGCAAAATCAAAGGCTGTAGAATTGGAATGATTTACTGCAGCCCTCTTCCCCATTTCAGTAAAAGACATTTTATGTTGGAACAACTCAAAAGGGGAAAATCAAGGAGCCACAATTTAATGACACAGCTTTAAGTGTCCTGATGTAAATAATGCCAGGCTCAGTGACTCTGCATTCTGTGGCCTGAGGGAAGAAATGTTCAGTTTTCAGAGAAAGGAAGTGGAGTGGAGGGTGCAGGAGATCCTTTTAACATCCAGAGAATGTGGTTCCACTGAGGGCAAGGAATATACAGGAGCAGAGCTACTTGGTGCCCTGGTGAGGGACCCACCTTAAATCCTCCCCTTCTTGTGTTTCTGTGTGACACTTTGTGGGAATGTTGTCAGCAGCTTATCATCTGGGGTCTCCTTAATTACTGAAATCCAATTTCCTACAAAGGCTCTACTCTCTTTCCTATAATATCCTCTGGCTTTCTGCCCAAAATTCTATGGGAATGTTGACTTGCATTAGGTGTATAAAATTTCAAGAAAAAATTATGCTTCTACTTGAAATGCTCAGGTAATCAGATATAAAATCCAAGGCATGATTCTAAGGGAAAATTAGGTCAGGGTTCCTGGCATAGACTTGTGGTTATGGGACTAGTTTCCCACCCCCACTTTCACTTCCCACACCCTGGGTGGTACTCACACACCTACAAAGGTGCACAAACACACATGTACATGCATGTACACACGCGTGAACATGTGCTTGGATTGTACGTAGGCTGAAAGCACTAGGGATCGCACGATACATGTCAGGTAATTTACACTAATCTTTCATTTCTGGATTGCATAGGGTTGGTCACAATCTTCTCCGTAACACCCTGAGGACATTCATAGGCATTAAGAAGTGTGTGTATTTTTCTTAACAATCATAATTGCAAGCCCATTATATAGACATGCCCATTTAAAAGGATTTGCTTCTAGTTTCTGTATAATTTTACTAGTTTATTTGTTTGTTTATTGCAAAGCAGAAACAGAGACACGGACATAGAGAACAAACATAAGACACCAAACAGGGAAAGGCAGGGTAGGCTGAGTCAAAAGATTGGGATTGGCTTATATACATTGCTATGGATGGCATCTGGAGAAGGCAATGGCAACCCACTCCAGTACTCTTGCCTGGAAAATCCCAGGGATGGAGGAGTCTGGTGGGCTGCAGTCCATGGGGTTGCTAAGAGTCAGACACGACTGAGCGACTTCACTTTCACTTTTCACTTTCATGCATTGGAGAAGGAAATGGCAACCCACTCCAGTGTTCTTGCCTGGAGAATCCCAGGGACGGGGGAGCTTGGTGGGCTGCCGTCTATGGGGTCGCACAGAGTCGGACAGGACTGAAGCGACTTAGCAGCAGCAGCAGCAGCATGGATGGCATCATCGACTTAGAGGGCTTGAGTTTTAGTAAACCCTGGGAGTTGGTGATGGACAGGGAGGCCTGGCATGCTGCAGTAGTCCATGGGGTCGCAAAGAGTCAGACAGGACTGAACGACTGAATTGAACTGAACTGATGTGTATATATGTGTACAGAACCTACTATGTAGCACAGGGAACTCTACTCAATGCTCTGTGGTGACAAAGAGGGGATATATGTATATGAAGAGCTGATTCATTTGCTATATAGCAGAAACTGAGACAACATTGTAAAGCAACTGAACTCCAGTAAAAATTATACACACACATACACACACACACACACACATATATATATATATATATACCATCTCTCTTAGAATAAATAACTGAAGGCATAATTACAAAGATACTATTAACCATGTTTCTGAGAATAACAGGCCAGCTGTATTTGTTGATTGTGGGGCCAGATGAGTAGTTCATTGTTAATTTAAACCAGTCCTTCATAACCAGTACCAGAGTTTGGAGGCAACTGTCACAAGAATGGGTTTTTAAAAATTAATTTGACTGTAAATCTGCAGAATCCTTACAACCAAGAGGGAATATAGCACAATCTTCCCATTTTGGGGGAAAAAAATAAAAACAAGTCTCAGACACTGAGGTTTCTTAGTTCAACTGGATTGACTCTAGGCCTCTGGCCGTCTTCTCCATGACTGACTAGTCAGTAATATTTGTAAAGCCGGATTAGACACACATTTAGACTGATTCATACACATTGCTATGCTCTGCATAGCTGTTAAATTGTTTTATGAACATTTTTGATGTACATACATTTTAATCCATGAATCTGGGGAGTAAATTGTGAAAATAATTGTTCTCTACACGTGTGATCAGAGATTTCCTGTGTAATCTGCTACCAAGATGGTTTATAAGGCTTGTATCTTTTTTTCAACTTAATTGAATATGCATAGTGAAATGTCAAGCAGACGTTAAAACAGAAACACCTCTTTTCTGAAATTTTTAAATATTCTATCTGCAAAGCAGAAGAGGTTTCATTGTTATGGAGCCAAATGTCTTAGTTATAAATACAGGATTAAGAGAATTTTAACTGTATGGTGCCTGTAAATGAATGATGCTTAAAAACCAGGTTGGCTGTTTGCATTGAAAGTAAATAGAAAAATGTTGGTGATTGCTTTGTGAAAATTGCAAAGAAATGCAAGTTAAAATTATCTAAGAGCACTAAAACAAAATCAAATGTCAGTATAATTTATGTATAGGCACATGAATAGAGATAACTGTTTCATAGCTGTTTGATCAATTATGCACTGGCTTAGAGTGACTTGTGTAAAGTATTAATGGCTAGGGGTTTAAAAGGATTTGTATTGGTTCTGGTTTTCTATAGATGATGTAAAGCGTCCCAACCTTTTTGGTAACAGGGACCAGTTCTGTGGAAGACAATTTTTCCACAAACCAGGGGGGGGGGGGGGGGATGGTTTGGGGATGGGTCAAGCATAAAACATTCACTGTGCCCTTTATTTCTAATCTGGCCTTCCAAGGTGGCTCGGGGATAAAGAATCTGCTTGCCAATGTAGGAGACGTGGGTTTGATCCCTGGGATTGGAAGTTTCCCTAGAGCAGGAAATGGCCACCCACTCCAGTATTCTTGCCTGGGAAATCCCAAGCACAGAGGAGCCTGGCGGACTGCAGTCCATGGGGCCATAAAGAGTAAGACATGACTGAGCATGCACACACTTATTTCTAATCTAACGCTACCCTTGATCTGACAAGGAGGTACCAGTCTACATCCCAGAGGCTGGGAACATCTACTGTAAAGAAATACAAATGTTGTGACTTAAAACAATACACATTTACTCTTTTACAGTCGTCGGGGCCAAAGGTCTGAAATCAGTTTACAGAATGAAGGCAAGGTTTTGAGAAGCCTTGTTCTATTTAGAGATTCCAGAGGAGAATCTGTTCCTTGCTTCTTCTGTTTCTAAAGGTTGCCCACACTCCCTGGCTCCTGGCTGCATCACTGCGATTTGTTTCCATAGTTATATTGCCTTCTTTACCACTGTAGTCAAGTCTCCCTCTGGTTCTCTCTTTTAAGAACACTTGGGATTGCATTTAGGCACTGAAATAAATTCAGCAGAATCATCCTATCTCCAAATGCTTAAATGCATTTACAAAGTTCTCTTTTGGTGTGTGAAGTAACATTTACAGTTTCCTGCAGTTAGCATGTGAGTACATTGGGGGTTATTATTTATCTCACCACAGAAATTTTGGAATCATTTCGAATGTACAGTTTGGAAAATGCAGTTGTTATTGTTGTGTAGTCACTACGCTGTGTCCAAACTCTTTGCAGGTCCATGCGCTGTAGCCCACTAGACGCCTTTGCCCATGGGATTTCCCAGGCAAGAGTAGTGGAGTGGGTTGCCATTTCCTTCTCTAGTAGATGGTCCTGACCCAGGGATTGATCTCCTGTATTGGCAGGTAGATTCTTTACCACTGAGCCATCAGGGAAACCCTGAAAATGCAATTAGAATTCCCTAAAAATCTCTGAAATAGTAGGAAGCTGAACCTTTTTTGTTTCCATCCATCCTCAATAGCATCTGTAATGCTAGAACAGGGTACCTTAGGTGTATGTCAATAATTTATTGAACCTGTGCCATCACCAGAAACAACTTTTATCCAGGAAAGACTAGATTATTTATCTGTGAATCTTGTCCTAGACAAGCCCTTGTGGGGAACTTTTAAACTACATTAAGAGAATGCTAGCATTGATCTTTGAAGCTATTCATTAGTGAACTCATTATCGGCAAGTACCCATCCCCTGTTTGAGACAATAAGCCCTAAATTCTGGGCCAAAGTACCCCAATGCTAACAAAGATTGAAAAGTAAACTAGAATTTTGGATAACTAGATCAACGGCAGAAGGCCATGATTATTCTGTTTTGTTTTGTTTAATTAAAGTACCAACTGATTATAAGCTTTGATTGTGTGGATGGGTGAGAGATAAAAGACGTTCATTTCATAGACTTGTTTACTTTAAAGTGAAGTGAGTATTTAAATACTTGGTAAATTATGTATCAAATTAAGATTATGATAACTAGACATGATAATTCCAAGATAAAAAATAATTTTTAATAGTTATTTTGCATCAGTTTGCTGAATCTCTTCACTCTCTCAGTTCAGTTCAGTTCAGTTGCTCAGTCGTGTCTGACTCTTTGTGACCCCATGGACCACAGCACACCAGGTCTCCCTGTCCATCACCAACTCCTGCGGTTTACTCAAATTCACGTCCATTGAGTCAGTGATCCAACCATCCAACCATCTTATCTTCTGTTGTCCCCTTATCCTGCCTTTAATCTTTCCCAGAATAAGGGTGTTTTCCAATGAGTCAGTTCTTCACATCAGGTGGCCAAAGTATTGGAGTTTCAGCTTCAACATCAGTCCTTCCAATGAACACTCAGGACAGATCTTTTTTAGGATGGACTCGTTGGATCTCCTTGAAGTCCAAAGGACTCTCAAGAGTCTTCTCCAACAACACAGCTCAAAAACATCAATTCTTCGGTGCTCAGCTTTCTTTTTAGTCCAACTTTCACATCCATACATGACTACTAGAAAGACCATAGCTTTGACTAGATGGACCTTTGTTGGCAAAGTAATGTCTCTGCTTTTAATATGCTGTCTAGCTTGGTCATAACTTTCCTTCCAAGGACTAAGCATCTTTTAATTTCATGGCTTCAGTCACCATCTGCAGTGATTTTGGAGCCCGAAAAAATGAAGTCAGCCACTGTTTCCATTATTTCCCCATATATTTCCCATGAAGTGACTGGACCAGATGCCATGATCTTAGTTTTCTTGATTGTTGAGTTTTAAGGCAACTTTTTCACTTTCCTCTTTCACTTTCATCAAGAGGATCTTTAGTTCTTCTTCACTTTCTGCCATAAGGGTGGTGTCATCTGCATGTATGAGGTTATTGATATTTCTCCTGGCAATCTTGATTCCAGCTTGTGCTTCATCCAGCCCAGCATTTCTCATGATGTACTCTGCCTATAAGTTAAATAAGCAGGGTGACAATATACAGACATACTCCTTTTCCTATTTGGAATCTGTCTGTTGTTTCAAGTCCAATTCTAACTGTGGCTTCCTGATCTGCATACAGATTTTTCAGGAGGCAGGTCAGGTGGTCTGGTATTCCCATCTCTTTCAGAATTTTCCACAGTTTATTGTGATCCACACAGTCGAAGGCTTTGGCATAGTCAATAAAGCAGAAATATACATTTTTCTGGAACTCTCTTGCTTTTCAATGATCCTGCAGATATTGGCAATTTGATCTCTGAATCCTCTGCCTTTTCTAAAACCAGTTTAAACATCTGGAAATTCACTGTTCACATATTGCTGAAGCCTGGCTTGGTTAATTTTAAGCATTACTTTACCAGTGTGTGAGATGAATGGAATTGTGTGGTAGTTTGGCATTGCACTTCTTTGGGATTGGAATGAAAACTGACCTTTTCCTGTCCTGTGGCCACTGCAGAGTTTTCCAAATTTGCTGGTATATTGAGTGTAGCACTTTCACAGCATCATCTTTTAGGATTTGAAATAGCTCAACTGGAATTCTATCACTTCCACTAGCTTTGTTCGTAGTGATGCTTCCTAAGGCCCACCTGACTTCACAACCAGGATGTCTGGCTCTAGGTGAGTGATTACACCACCATGATTATCTGGGTCATGAAGATCTTTTCTGTACATTCCTTCTGGGTATTCTTGCCACCTCTTCTTAATATCTTCTGCTTCTGTTAGGTCCATACCATTTCTGTCCTTTACTGAGCCCATTTCTTTGCATGAAATGTTCACTTGGTATTTCCAATTTTCTTGAAGAGATCTCTAGTCTTTCCCATTCTATTGTTTTCTTCTATTTCTTTGCATTGATCTCTGAGGAAGGCTTTCTTATCTCTCCCTGCTCTTCTTTGGAACTCTGCATTCAAATGAGTATATCTTTCCTTTTCTCCTTTGTTTTTCACTTCTCTTCTTTTCACAGCTATTTGTAAGGGCTCCTCAGACAGCCATTTTGCTTTTTTGCATTTCTTTTTCTTGGGGATGGTCTTGATCCCTGTCTCCTGTACAGTGTCACAAACCTCCGTCCGTAGTTTATCAGGCACTCTATCTGATATAGTCCCTTAAATCTATTTCTCACTTCCACTGTATAATCGTTAGGGATTTGATTTAGGTCATACCTGAATGATCTATTGGTTTTCCCTACTTTCTTCAATTTAAGTCTGAATTTGGCAATAAGGAGTTCATGAGCTGAGCCAGAGTCTCTCACATGGGCACGAATTTTGCAAGACACGTTGAACTTTTCACATTAGAAAGAAGCTACAAATTCTGTAGAACATTATTTTTGAAGGTATCTATACAGGGTCCTGTTATAGCCCCTGCAAAATAACTACATTATTGGAACTGGGAGGCTGATCTACCAAATACTCTCGGTTGCTTTGTAAAGGGGGGAAGAGAAAAAAGAGCCAGAAGGAGGAGGGAGGGAAGAAAGAGAGGAGGGAGGGAAAAGGGGGAGGGAGAAAAGAGAGGGAGAAAGAGACACTCCTTATGTAATTAACTAAATTGGAATCTTCCATGAACACATTCACCTGGGTTTCAAGAAATGATGGCATCTTTAATGACTTTAGGCAGCCAAATCCCCAAAGAAGACAGCCTTTTACTATGAGAATGGTAGACAAGTTCCTCTGCTAATTAAATAGAGGCATGTTTCTCATATTATCCATATGCCAAGTTAATTTTGGAGGTGAATCCAATTAAAATATTCAGGTGAATCATTTCTGTGCATTTACTATATGAAACCTAGCTCTATTAACTGTGATAAAACAGAAATATATAATCAAAGGTAAAGATGATGACTCGGATCACTTACAAGTTAAAGAAAAAAATAATAATACATTTCTTCACAATTAGAGCTTTCCCAAGCACACTAACTTTATCAAATTTTGTAGGCACAACATTAATATGGAGACAAACCTTATTGAGTCCTTTTTTGGCCTGCGTCTCTATTATTAAATGTTTAGTTTTAATTAATTGCAAATAGGAAGTTCCAAGCTACAACAGAATAACGTGAAAATTATATCACAGCAAAGGTACCACTATGGTCTCAGTGCTCAAAACAATCGTTATCAAAAAAAGATTCATACATAAAAGTTGTGCTGAAATATGGAGTAATCTCAAAGTAAAATGTATAGAACAGCTTAGCAAAATATGGACTAATCTTAAGATAAAGTGTACATACAAAATATAATTATGAACTCCTACAATGTTATAAGTACATTTATACCCTACTTATTGTTTTCCTTCAGTGAATCACCACAAATTACACTTAATTAAAGCTGAATTTATTGTGCCTTAATTTAGAAATGGAAAATGGGGCATTGTTTTTAGAAATCAACAACTTCATAATAAAGATAAGCTGAATTATATGTGTTTTTCCTTTTATTTCTCCTACTTACATTGATTAATGCTGTGAACGTATGTCAACATATATTCTGGTCTAATTTCCTTCCCAAAGACCCTAATATAACCTTCCTTTATCCTACAGAAATTAGGGTCCCCATGGTTCTTGAGCAATTAAATTGTTAGTAAAGTACTCCGATGATAAAAAGCCTATAAGTGCTAACTATTAATTAGTATTTCCATTATAAGTATGACCTTGAAAGACGAAAATTGTAGCTCACACAATTAAATGTTGGCTATACTCAGCAACTGTAAATATGTGAAGAATCAGATTTTGAACAAAGAGAAAATATTTTCTAAATTCATTCCATCTTCAGCTTGAGAGGAAGCAAACTGTCCTACATGTACAATATACTTCTGATATCCTACATGTATATACACACATATATAATTTTAGTTATGATCATTAATATTCTGATTGTCTAAGGAGTGGGGTTAAATAGCCGTGCTATAGTTAGCCCAACTTGTAGTAAAAGTGAGGAGGAAAAGAGTATAAACTGTAACAGATATTAATACAAACTCACCTCTACAAAAATATTATTTCATAATTTTCTGTAATCCAGTTTAAGTTCTGTTTTGACCTTTATAGGGTAGAGAAAATATAATTTTAGTAGATTTATTTTTTGTTTTTTTTTAATTAAATTTATTTATTTTAATTGGAGGCTAATTACTTTACAATATTGTATTGGTTTTGCCATACATCAACATGAATCTGCCACGAGTGTACACGTGTTTCCATCCTGAACCCCACCCCCACCCCCGCCAAGTCACCTCCCTCCCTGTACCATCCCTCTGGGTCGTCCCAATGCACCAGCCCCAAGCATCCTGCATCCTGCATCGAACCTGGACTGGTGATTCATTTCTTATATGATATACATGTTTCAATGCCATTCTCCCAAATCATCCCACCCTCTCCCTCTCCCACAGAGTCCAAAAGACTGTTCTACACATCTGTGTCTCTTTTGCTGTCTCCCATACAGGGTTATTGTTACCATCTTTCTAAATTCCATATATATACGTTAGTATACTGTATTGGTGTTTTTCTTTCTGGCTTACTTCACTCTGTATAATCGGCTCCAGTTTCATCCACCTCATTAGAACTGATTCAAATGTATTCTTTCTAATGGCTGAGTAATATTCCATTGTGTAAATGTACCACAGCTTTCTTATCCATTCATCTGATGATGGACATCTAGGTTGCTTCCATGTCCTGGCTATTATAAACAGTGCTGCGATGAACATTGGGGTACATGTGTCTCTTTCAATTCTGGTTTCCTCAGTGTGTATGCCCAGCAGTGGGATTGCTGGGTCATAAGGCAGTTCTATTTCCAGTTTTTAAGGAATCTCCACACTGTTCTCCATAGTGGCTGTACTAGTTTGCATTCCTACCAACAGTGTAAGAGAGTTCCCTTTTCTCCACACCCTCTCCAGCATTTATTACTTGTAGACTTTTGGATCCCAGCCATTCTGACTGGCGTGAAATGGTACCTCATTGTGGTTTTGATTTGCATTTCTCTGATAATGAGTGATGTTGAGCATCTTTTCATGTGTTTGTTAGCCCTCTGTATGTCTTCTTTGGAGAAATGTCTATTTAGTTATTTAGTGGATTTAGATTCTTCTCATCCTACCAAAATTCTGGAAGGCCTAACAGATAGCTAAGCAGCAGCATGCTAGGTGTTGTAAGTATATTTTTCTGTTTCTAATCCTTCAGTCTTGGCACTGTTTTTTATTATCTGATTTACAAAGGCCTCTTCTGAGCATGCTTCTTCCTACTGAATGTATCTTATTCTTGACAAGAGGACACAGAGCTTTGCTGCTCTAGAAATCAAAAAACCTCTTTTAGTCAACCATTATTTCTAACAATCCCAAGAGATTTTGTTTTGAGAAAATTGAGAAAAATACTATAAAACACAAAAATAGTGCAAAAATTCTATGTACCAGCAATCTCAAATTTATATTTGTTCACATTTTGTTGTATTATCTTTTTAAAGTTTTTTTAATATATATTATAAATAAAGTTCACTTCATTTAGTCTCCAGCCACTAGTTTCATTTGCTTTTCACTTTGCAGATTCAAAACGAGGCCAAATCTATATACTCACATACAGAAATATAAAACTAACAAACATTTATCATTCTTTTTGTTTGCACATGGTATAAATGTTACCCTACTATTTGCAACATTCTACAATTCATCTGTTTTTACTTAGTATACTACTGTTATATACCCTGGATTACCCTGGTTTTTCCAGTGGTCATGTATGATGTGAGAGTTGGACTATAAAGAAAGCTGAGTGCTAAAGAATTGATGCTTTTGAACTGTGGTGTTGGAGAAGACTCTTGAGAGTCCCTTCGACTGCAAGGAAATCCAACCGGTCAATCCTAAAGGAAATCAGGCCTGAATATTCATTGGAAGGACTGATGCTGAAGCTGAAACTCCAATACTCTGGCCACTTAATGCAAAGAACTGACTCATTGGAAAAAACCCTGATGCTGGGAAAGATTGAAGGCAGGAGAAGAAAGGGATGACAGAGGATGAGATGGTTGGATGGCATCACTGACTTAATGGACATGAGTTTGAGCAAGCTTTGGGAGTTGGTGATGGACAGGGAAGGCTGGTGTGCTGCAATCCATGGGGTCACAAAGAGTCAGACATGACTGGGCCACCAAACTGAACTGACCCTGGATTATAGTTGATCCTTGAATAGCACAGATTTGAATCATGTGGGTCCATTTATACATAGGACTTCCCTGGTGGCTCAGACGGTAAAGCATCTGCCTGCAATGAGGGAGACCCGGATTCAATCCCTGGGATTGATCCTGGGAAGATCCTCTGGAGAAGGAAATGGCAGCCCACTCCAGTATTCTTGCCTGGAAAATTCCATGGACTAAGGAGCCTGGTAGCCTACAGTCCATGGGGTCGCAAAGAGAGGTTTTCTTCAAGTAAATACCACAGTACTACAACATCTGTGTTTGTTGAACCCACAGATGCCAAATCACAGATACAGAGGACAGATATAAAGTATATGAAGATTTTGAACTACGTGGAGAGTGTGTGTACATGCATGCTTGCTTAGTCATGTCTAACTCTTTGCAACCCCATGCCTCATGGGATTCTCCAGACAAGAATACTGGAGTGGGTTGCCAGGGGATCTTCCTGATCCAGGGGTTGAACCTATGTCTCTTGCATCTCCTGCACTGGCAGGTGACTTCTTTACCACTGAGCCACCTGGAAAGCCCTACCTGCAGGGTAGGCATCTCAAACAACCTGTTGTGTTCTTCAAATGTCAGCTGTATATATACATTCACTTCTGTTAGCTACCTATTCACTCTTCCCTCATATTAAGAGAGGAGCATTTAGATATCTGTATCATTTTCCATGTTAATGGTCATTTTTTGTTATTATTTCCACAAGCAATTTTATAATCAGTTCCACATACAGAAACTCTATTTGATTTAACTCAAATATATCAAGCTTTTTCTTTAAAGCTTACACTTTACATTCTGCATTTAGGAAGTCTTTCTCAGCCTTGATGTAAAAAACTAAGAAAGACATCTTCTTATATTTTCTTTGAGATTTTTTAAAATGTTAACTGTAATTACAGTTTGGATATTTTTGTAGTTTACATAGAAATCTAGTCTACTTTTTTCTATGCAAAGAGCAAATTATTCCAATGCTAGTTGTTTAATAGCTGATCTCGTTTCACTGTTTTGTAAACTTCCTCTGTCATATGTGAAGCTCAGATACATCCATGGATTTATTTCTAGTTTACATTTAATTGATACGTCTTTCTATATCTTTTTGGAATCCACTGTATTTCAGCCATTAGAGCTTTACAATTAACATTGACATTTGAAATAAAAACCTACAAGCCCCCTAAATACCTATATTTTTGACAATTTTTAATTAATTTTAGAATTTGCTTTTCAAGTCCTGAAGTACGTCCTGCTGTGATTTGACTAAAAGTTGCATTTAACTTATAGACTCATCTCTAAAAATTTTACATCCTTAAAACAGTGCATCTTCTTAGCTTGTTTAGAGACTCCATATTTTTTCAGCATAAATCATATGCACATATGATTTACACACATTTTAAGCAATTACCTAGTTTTTGTGGCTCTTAAAAAGAGACTTAAAAAGAAAACAATTACTGCATTTTTCTAGGGTGAAAATAGTCATGATTCTTGCTTGCTATCCTGTTTTCATATATTATCCGTGCTTATCTTTTTAGTATTTTGTATATTTTCTTGGTTTTTATTATTTTCTTTTATCTCATGTCACTTATAATTTTATTTAAATATTTTGCTTCATATGGCCTAACTTGTCTAATATTTCAAATGTGTGCTGTGCTAAGTCGCTTCAGTCATGTCCGACTCTTGGCGACCCAGTGGACCATAGGCCACAAGCCTCCTCTGTCCACGAGATTCTCCATGCAAGAATACTGGAGTGAGTTGTCATGCCCTTCTCCAGGAGATCTCCCCAACCCAGGGAGCAAACCTCTGTCTCTTAGGTCTCCTGCATTGGCAGGTGAGTTCTTTACCACTAGTGCCAGCCCCAGTGTTTCAAATATTAATTTTAAATAATAGCTTTATGTTTAATAACATAAAATTAGCAGTACTATTAAATGTATAGTATCATTACAAAATATATAGTATTAAGCACAATTTTCTGTTTCCAACCTTAATGGAAATGTTTATAGTTTTCTGTACAGTTGCTTAAAACTGCTTTATGAAAATGAATTAATTCATGTATGCATATTTTTACCATAGAATGCCAGTATCTTGAGAATATAATACCAATTTGAAAACTGTTAGAATTATTTACATTTATCCTTCTTATTTTGTGTATACATGTGGCTGTAATAGAACTTCCCAGGAGGCACAGTAGTAAAAAATCCACCTGCCAATGCTGGAGATGCAGGTTTGATCCCTGGGTCAGGAAGATCCCCTGGAGTTGGGAATGGCAACCCACTCCAGTATTCTTGAATGAAAAGCCCCATGGACAGAGGAGCCAGATTGGCAACAGTACAAGGGTCACAAGAGTCAGATGTGACTGAACACATGTGCACGTGCACAGGCATGCACACGGCTGTAATACGCAGCTTTTATTATACACCTTAAGTAATAAACTACTTAATCAAAAATCCTGAGTGTTTTTGCATTTTTCCATTCATTTTCTAGATATCTAAAATTAAATGGAGGTGATTCAAGATGGTAGCATCAGTTCAGTTGTGTCCAACTTGTTGCAACCCCATGAACTGAAGCTCGCCAGGCTTCCCTGTCCATCATCAACTCCCAAAGTTTGCTCAAACTCATGTCCATCGAGTCGGTGATGCCATCCAACCATCACATCCTCTATCTTCTTTTCCTCCTGCCTTCAATCTTTCCCAGCATCAGGGTCTTTTCCAGTGAGTCAGTACTTTTCTTCAGGTGACCAAAGTATTGGAGTTTCAGCTTCAGCATCAGTCCTTCCAGTGAATATTCAGGACTGATTTTCTTTAGGATGGACTGGTTTGATCTCCTTGCAGTCCAAGGGACTTTCAAGAGGAAAGGAACTCCAACACCACAGTTCAAAAGCATCAATTCTTCAGTGCTCAGCCTTTTTTATGGTCTAACTCTCACAGCTATACATGACTACTGGAACAACCATAGCCTTGACTATATGGATCTTTGTTGGCAAAGTAATGTCTCTGCTTTTTAATATGTTGTCTAGGTTGGTCATAACTTTTCTTCCAAGAAGCAAGCGTCTTTTAATTTCATGGCTGCAGTCACCATCTGCAGTGATTTTGGAGTCCAAGAAAATAAAGTCTGTCACTGGTTTCATTGTCTCCCTATTTGCCATGAAGTGATGGGACCAGATGTCATGATCTTGGTTTTTTGAATGTTGAGTTTTAAGCCAACTTTTTCACTCTCCTCTTTCACTTTCATCAAGAGACTCTTTAGTTCTTCGCTTTCTGCTGTAAAGTTAGTGTCATCTGCATATCTGAGCTTATGATATTTCTCCCTGCAATCTTAATTCCAGCTTGTGATTCATCCAGTCCGGTGTTTTGCATGATGTACTGTGCATATAAGTTAAATAAGCAGGGTGACAATATACAGCCTTGAGGTACTCCATTCCCAGTTTGGAACCAGTCTGTTGTTCCATGTCCAGTTCTAACTGTTGTTTCCTGACCTGCATGCAGGTTTCTCAGGAGGCAGGTAAGGTGGTCTGGTATTCCCATCTCTTTCAGAATTTTCCGCAGTTTGTTGTGATCCACACAGTCAAAAGCTTCAGTGTAGTCAAAGAAGCAAAAGCAGATGTTTCTCTGGAATTCTCTTGCTTTTTCTATGATACAATGGATTTTGGCAATTTGATCTCTCATTCCTCTGCCTTTTCTAAATCCAACTTGAACACCTGGAAGTTCTTGCCTCACACACTGTTGAAGAAAACTGTTAAAGCTAGTTAACAAAGTCAGGAAAATTTCAAGCTATGAAATTAATATTTTAAAAGCTTGTGTTTTTATACACTAATAACAAATCATCAAACAAAAAATTCTGTAATCAATCCCACTTACAATTGCATCAGTAAGAATAAAATACCTAGGAATAAATTTAACCAAGGAGCTTAAAGACCTGTGCTCTGAAAACCACAAACACCAATGGAAAAAAATTAAGATGATTCAAATAAATGCAAGAAATTCTGTCCTCATGGATTGAAAAAAAAACTAATATTGTTAAAATATCCATCTTACCCAAAGCAATCTACCAGTTCAATGCAATCCCTATCAAAATTCCAGTGACATATTTTACAAAAATAGAAGAAACAATCCTAAAATTTGTAAAGAGCCACAAAAGATCTCAAAGAGCCAAAGCAATCTTGAGAAAGAAAAACAAACTGGAGGCATTGCTATTACTAATTTCAAATTGTAACACAAATGTATAGTAATCCGAACAACATGGTATTGGCATGAGAACAGACACATAGGTTAATGGAGCAGAACAGAGCACCCAAAATAGACCCCTGCACACATGATCAATTATTATATGACAAAGGAGGCAAGAATACATAATGGGAAAAGGACAGTTTCTTCAAAAATGATTTTGGGAAAACTGGACAGCCGTATGGAAAAGAATAAAACTGGACCACTTTATTATGCCATTTAGAAAAATTAATTCAAAATAGATTAAAGACTTGAACGTAAGGTCCAAAATTATAAACCTTGAAAAAAATATAGACAGAAAGCTCCTTGACATTGTTTTTGATGGTATTTTCTGGATCTAACTCTGAAACCAGTCACAACAAAAGAAAACATTAAACAAATGGGACTACATCAAACTAAAAAGTTTCTGCACAGACTAGAAATCATCAACAGAATGAAAAAGCAACCCACAGAATGGAAGAAGTTATTTGCAAATTATATATCCAAAAAGGATATAATATCCAAAATATACAAAGAACTCAAAGAACTCAATAACAAACAAACCAATCTTTTTTTTAAAAATGGAAAGAGGATCTGAAAAGACATTTTTCCAAAGAAGATATGCAGATAGCCAAGAGGCACATGAAAAGATGCTCGACATCAGAGAAGCCCAAATCAAAATCACAATGACGTATCACCTCACACTTGTCAGAATAGTTATTTTCAAAAGGAAAAGAAATAACAAGTGTCGATGGGGATGTGGAACAAAGGGAACCCTCGTACACTATTGGTGGGAATGTAAATTGGTGAAGCCACTATGGAAAACAGCTTGGAGGTAACTCAAAACATTAAAAAGTAGAAAGAACTACCGTATAACCCAGTAATTCCACTTCTGGGTATTTATCTGAAGAACACAAATACACTAACTGAAAAAGATACATGTACTTCTACAAAAGCCAAGATATGAAAACAACCTAAGAACCCCTCAGGGGATGATTGGATAAAGATGTGGTATGTGTATGTATACACTGGAATACTGCTCAGCCAATAATAAAAAAATGAAATCTTGCCACTTGCAACACCACAGATGGACTTTCAGGTGTCATACTGAGTGAAGTAAGTCACACAGGAAGATAAGTCCCATATGTCTGACTTACATGTGGGTCTAAACCGAAGAAACAAACAAAACTCATAGATAACAGATTGGTGGCTGCCAAAGGGAGCATCAATTCAGGGTGGGCAGAGTGAATGAAAGGGTTCACGAGGTACAAACATCCAGTTATATAATGTCATAGGGAGGTAATGTATAGCATGGTGACTATAGCAAATAATACCATATTGCAAATTTGAAAGTTGCCAAGAAAGTAAACCTCAAAAATTCTCACAAATAAAATCACGTGTAACTTTGTGTGGTGACAAGTTCGTTACCACAAGCAGACTCACTGTGGTGATCTTTTCCAATATATACAAATGTCAAATCATATGGTGCACACTTGAAACCAATATAATGTGGTAGTCAATTGCACTTCCATAAAAACATAGAAAAAGCATTAAATTAAGTTCAATGTTAATGCATGTCAATTCTATTTAGTACATTTCAGTGATTTAGTTCAATTGTACATATTCCCAAAAGTGTGGTGCCTTAGTCTCTGTTCCAGATCATGTAAGATTTAATATACAAACAAATATACTGCCTGTCTAAAATCTGTGCTAAAATGACATAGTTTTCAAATGGCCTAGTTATAGAACTACAGTGATAATAAAGAGATAAAGAGAGCTTTTTGAGTCTTAAAAACTTATGTCATCGAGCTTCTCAATTTTATGCTTCAATAATGGAAATGTGATACCTTTTGAATTCTGATTTCTCTTTCCTTAAGTACATAAGCAATAAATATGCTGACACAGAATTGCATTTTTAAAACAAAATATGTGTAAGTGTGTTTTTAAAATCGCGTTTTTGAAACAGAGTATGTCACATTCATAAAAGTGATGCACATTTCAATGCTGAACACTGAATAACTATCCAAGATGTATTTTGTGTTATAAAACATCAATGTCTTAAATATTCTAAATTGCCTTGAGATGTGTCAATGGTCTTGAGAGTATCATCTACCATTCTAAACCAATTGATGTCTAGGGACTAAAGCTCTGCTTCTAATTATTCTTTGAATATAAATAAGATGATATTGGTCAAAATAAGATTTCTATGCACATGAATTTATAACTCACTTCTAAGATTTTTTGAAGTGATAATAACATGGAATTATACAGCATGCTAGAAAGGGTTTTCTGCTCCTATGTGTAAGGCAATGGTTAAATTATTTACCAAGACAAGTTTAATATTATCTGAAATGATAATATATAGCAAAAATTTTATTATTTAATTTAATTTAAATAACCCAAGTTCAAATTCCATTGGTTTGTCCAAATGTGTTTTTTCATCTGTATCTTTTTTTCCCTTTTATGTCCTCTAGCAAACCCACAACCAGTCACAATATTAATCATCTTAAGACAATTTCCTATAATTTTATACCTGTGTTTATTTGCTCCCACTCTTATTTCCACCAAAAACACTTTTCTCTGTCCCAAAGCTTCCCAGACAGCCTCTGCCCAAATGTCATATCATCCTCTGAAAATTCATTGCATTTGCTAACATTTATTAGGCAACGTTACCAGAATTACTTACATGTAAACTACTTGAGGTCAAGTTTCAGTGAGTAGGCAATATATATATATATATATATTTTTTTTTTTTATTTTAGAAAATTATAATATCAAGTTAGTATTCTTTCCCCCAAGATATTCAGGCTTCTTTCAGTTCCATCAGTAGCTCCTTTTGTTCTCACTGGGCGGGCTTCCAGGATTTCAACTTACTCCCTGGTGGTCCATCTCCAAGTCACTCATGACATTTCCTGAGAGTCCCAGATCCATATATTTGCCTGCTTGTTGGAGAATTCCACACTAATATTCCAAGAAGAACACAAATTTAACAAGCATCAGTCTGAGTTCACCATTCATTACCCATATAATTACTATTGTTGATGGTACATGCCACTACGGTTTTGATAACCAAAGTCAAATACTTAGAAGTCATTCTTGAAGTCTTCACTTTCCCAACCTTCCCATTCACCACCAAAATCTCTGGTTTTCCTTCATATCTAGTTATGTCATTGTTGTTGTTGTTGTTCAGTCGCTAAGTCATGTCCAAATCTTTGTGAACCTATGGACTGTAGCCCACCAGGCTCCTCTGTCCATGGAATTCTCCAGGAAAGAATACTGGAGTGGGTGGCCATTCTCTTCTCCAGGGGATCTTCCCAACCCAGGGATCAAACCTGGGTCCCCTGCATTGCAGGCAGATTCTTTACCATCTGAGCCACCAAGGAAGTCCAATAATCATCTCCTATATATTTGTTTTACTTCATTATCACTATTGTTACTGCTTAGTTGAGGAGCACACTGTGTGTTTCTAAGGTGACTGTGTTAACTCTTTCCTTCATTTTATTTTCACTTCATTCTACTCCAATCCATCCTAAAGACTGCTTTCATTTCAATTCATTTCTAAGATGCCAATCTGTCAAGAGATCTGCATCACATTCTCCATGAGTTTTCTTTTGCTCTCAGAAAATATTTAACCTCTATTATGCATGATTCTCCAAATCTGATTTCTTGTTTTTGCTAAATATTTTCTCAGAAACATAAAAGCAGTAATTTTCTCAATGTTTTTAATATAATTTGACAGAAATTAGAATATGGGATAAAAATCATGTTCTCTTTCAAGGGTATAGAATCAAGATCATCAATGTTATTGATTAAGGACAATTCCTCATATAGTAAATGTCACAAAGAAGACTTCATAAGGTTGAAATTATCTCACAAATATTCAACAACTGTAACTCTGATACCCTCCTCAGGTAGGGGGATAGAGGCATAAGGGGTTCATATCAACTGAACAAATGACTAAAATCTCTAAGGTTTCACACCTGACATCACTACTTAGAGCATTGGTACAGAAAACTTTCCTCCAAGTGTTACCTGTCAAGAGACCTCGCATTAGAAAAATCTCATTAATGACCTCATTAAGTTCTGACTTTGTTCACTGTGGCTCCAAGAGGAAGTCACCAGTGTAATTTACTTGACAACTATACAGATGTACTTAGACTAGACCTCGAGTAAGAAAATGTCTCTTGCCTGGGAAATCCCATGGACGGAGGAGCCTGGTAGGCTACCGTCCATGGGGTCGCAAAGAGTCGGACACGACTGAGTGACTTCACTTTCACTTTTCACCTTCATGCACTAGAGAAGGAAATGGCAACCCACTCCAGTATTCTTGCCTGGAGAATCCCAGGGACAGAGCCTGGTGGGCTGCCGTCTGTGGGGTAACACAGAGTCAGACACGACTGACATGACTTAGCAGCAGCAGCAGAGTAAGAAATGTGGGGTAATTTTTACAAGGCTGTTCATTTGGGGTTCATTTTAATGTATTCTTGCTAAAAACATTTAAAGTCATTTATTTATTGAAGACATTTATTTCTCTTTTAGCAGTTTATACAATAGCAGTTATTTTTGCAATCCTGATAAAAACTGAGTGTACAACCACATGCTGCTAAGTGCTGCTAAGTCACTTCAGTCGTGTCCGACTCTGTGTGACCCCAGAGACGGCAGCCCACCAGGCTTCCCCGTCCCTGGGATTCTCCAGGCAAGAACACTGGAGTGGGTTGCCATTTCCTTCTCCAATGTATGAAAGTGAAAAGTGAAAGTGAAGTTCCTCAGTCGTGTCCGACTCTTTGCAACCCCATGGACTGCAGCCTACTAGCCTCCTCCGTCCATGGGATTTTCTAGGCAAAAGTACTGGAGTGGGATGCCGAACCCTAAATCATTTCAAATGACAAAGATGCATACCGAGAAGAATGTAAAAGAGATTATTATAACCTTGAAGTAATGAAGCACTGTATATATTTACTCATCTCCTGTCTGCAAAAGATGATAACTACAAGGAAATAAAAAAAAGGAGAATATACAATGAAAATTACAATATCTGCATAGCAGTACTGCCAAGGTCAGTGAGGGATGAAAGACCAAAGGGAGGATCCGTGGCTTGTGGAATCTAATGGACTCTCAGAGAAAAGAGCTCTCCAGTAGGTGGCCTCATCTGAAGGACAAAAGCAAAGACTTCTTGTTTGAAGCGGGGTGTGTATACACAGAATGCCATAGGAGCTACCCTGAACCCATTTGGATTGTGTAGCATGTTTAGGGAGGTTGGAAAGAGTGCAGAAACCTCTGGGCAGGCCAGCTGTGCAAGACACAGAGCAGGAAGGCCCCCACGTGGTGGTGCACAGCATTGCATGTCCAGTCTTGGTCCACGGAGGTTTATCTCAGTTCCTTTGCAAACTCAATGCATACTTACTGAAACACGTTTTATGTGCCAAGCCTTAGTCTTTGGCGTGACATGAATAGACACAGCAGACAAATATCTCTTTTTATATGATCTCCCTCCCCTACACACACACACACACACACACACACACAGAGTCACTTACACTGTGTCTTAATGAAAAACTTGAAATCTTTCAGCAAGCATTCCTAATATTATTTGGTGGTGGTGTTTAGTTGCTGTCATGTCCGACTCTCTGGGACCCCATGGACTGTAGTCCACCAGGCTCTTCTACCCATGGAATTTTCCAGGCAAGAATACTGGAGAATGTTGCTATTTCCTTTTTATTATTCTTTAAATAGCTGTTTCAATAAGAGCTCCTCTCATTCAATACAAAATGAAATACGAAATAGAACAGGAAATCTATTAATATACTGTGAGGGAAAAAAATGATGTTGAATAGAAAAAAAAATCAAGGCACTTTTCAGGGGGGAAAAACACTTTGTTGTGAAGCCAAAAAGAGTGATTAATCAGTTCCTTGTGGAGTCAAAAAAATATAATAAAAATGACCTCTGTGAGTAGAGTTCAAAATGAAAGCTCAAGTAGGAAATTATAAAACAATGTAAGGGGATTTTAAAATAAGCAGACAGAGCTGAGGGAAAAAGAAGTAATCGAAGTATAAAGCCATCAGAAAACTTTTGGCCACTTTGGAAGCAGTGACAAGGAGAATGGGTACATCAGTTTAAAAAAGACATGGCAGGGGAAACTAAAAAAAAAAAAGAAAAGAAAATGGAGCTATCTGTAAAAAAAAAAAAAGAAAATGAGAGAAATGCAGCAGAATGCCCAAAGAAAACATTCAATATATACTTAACTGATATCCTTTAAACAAAACAAACAAAACCAAAAAATATACAATTCAAAGAAAGTGTCAGAAAAAAAAAAAAATTAAAGAAGTCAACCCACTCCAGTCCTCTTGCCTGGGAAGTCCCGTGGACAGAGGAGCCTGGCGGGCTACAGTCCATGGGGTCACAAAAAGAGTTGGACACAACTTAGTGACTAAACGGCAACAACATTAACTCTACAGATAGAAAGATGCTTCAATATTGGTCACCAAACCTATGGACAACAGTCACACCTTGTATGATATTTACCAAACTTAAAAAGTAAAACAAAAATCTTTATGAATCTCCAGACAATAAAATAAAAACAAATGAAAGTTAAAAATAGGCAAAAGGATAAAAATCAGACTGACCCCAGGCTTCTCTGCACTAATCACACAACAGTACAAAGAAATAGGGTATTTATAGTGGCTATAGTTTTCAAAAAGTGTTAAGTTTCATGAATTTTCTATATCTTTAAATTGAGGCTGCTGCTGCTAAGTCGCTTCAGTCGTGTCCGACTCTGTGCGACCCCACAGATGGCCTCTTACCAGGCTCCCCTGTCCCTGGGATTCTCCAGGCAAGAACACTGGAGTGGGTTGCCATTTCCTTCTCCAATGCATGACAGTGAAAAGTGAAAGCGAAGTCGCTCAGTCATGTCCAACTCTTAGCGACCGCATGGACTGCAGCCCACCAGGCTCCTCCGTCCATGGGATTTTCCAGGCAAGAGGACTGGAGTGGGGTGCCATTGCCTTCTCCAAAATTGAGGCTAGATATCTTAAAGTATATGGCAAAAGACAAATATTCCCAAGTATGCGTTAACATAGAAACTATGGTTACCAGGAGTAGTTTTGTAAAAAAAGAAAAGAAAAAAAAAGAACATTCCCCAAGCAAAGAGTAAGTAAAAAATATTTTTTCAAAGAACTGACAGCAAATTCAAATCTACTTAACTGTAAAAGACATTACTGACAGAATTATTCATATAAAACAGAAAGGAGATGTTGTAAAGCACAACGGTGTAAATGAAGAAAAGCAACTAAACGAGTTTTAGAAGGAAAAAAAGGTGTGAGGGAGTGAGCAGTTAAGATTGTGGCTCTCCAGCCTGAAAACAGAAACAAAACCAAACAAACCAATTAAAAGGAACCTATTCTGAGTTCAAGCCCAACTAACAAAATCATTATAATCCTCAAACCTGTATTCTAGAGATGTCCAGAGGCTTTGTGTCATTAATAAGGGGAAAACATGCTTTATTATTTAATGTTTCTGTAATTTTCATGTATATGAAACTCCATTTATTGGAATATTGAATCCACAAATTTTTGGCTGACATATTTCATTATTCCTTAACAATGTTGTTCAATATCATCTGTTGTGCAAGATTTTTCCTAACTCCCCTTAAAGATAACAGTAGTCACTTTTTCCACTCTAAATGTGTATGTAATTCTCTTATTTTGCATACTGTACTGTATTTTAAAGTACATTTAAACATTTCTCCCTTGTTACATTCATTCATTCTATTCTATTCCAGACACTGATCCAATGCTTCAGGCAGAGCAGTAAAAAGCCCACCTCCATTCATCCCAAAAGGCACATATTACTGATCATGAAGGCCTTTCAGTAGCATCCCTGTGATATTGCTCTCGGCATCTGCAATACCAGCTCATTCATGTGAAAAAGGCAGAAGGAGTGAACACAGGGAAGCTTATCACTTAGTAACATAAATGTCAGCTCTTGTTCATCATTCTGTTTCATGTTTATGAAACAGAGGGCATCTACTTAGCACTTAATCTACTAATATACATATATTATATATATATATTTACTATCTATTTAGCATTTATTTTCACCTTATCATGTCACATAGTAAATTCGTTAAATAAATATATACTATAGTGAAGAAGGTAAGAGATATATGTATATGTATATATGTACTGACTGTCTTCTTATATTTTTATATTCTTTTTCCAAAATATGTATGATGTGAGTAGAGAATAAAGAATAAGTGTTAAAGAATTAAATGATACAAACAAGCTACATTCTGTAGCACACTAATGGAAATACAGTGTAGTTGTAAATAATCTTAAGATATAATTTTTCACTCAAAATTGCATATTTAATTATTTATGGATTTTCTGTGCATTGGTGGTGTGCTTGTTGCACCTCTCCCTCATGTTTGCCATTTAAACATTTCATACTTTCTCAGCCCCTTGAGGACAGAGGTGCTTGGAAAGGTGGGGGCACTTCTTCATTTGCCAGCAGTTCTAGGTAAAGGTTAGGAGGTAGAGACATTTAATATACTGACTAAAATATGACTAGGGAATTACTTGTGAATTTCAATTCATTCTACTCTCATATCTCATTATCTTGGATAATTAGAGTTGGCTGTCTTTTGTGATCAAGGAGAGTTGATTTGGTTGCGTTGTTGGTAAAGCTATGATGGAGAATGAGATAGATATTAACAGAATTTGAAACTTGTTATATAAATTGTATATATAATACAAACTTATTATGTCAGTTGTATATGTTTATTAATATCTGGAAACATTTGTGGTCTTTTACATATATTTTTGAATATACCAATAGTGTTTAACTCTCCATATTGTATAAGAAACTGTGCTTCACAGAAGGAAGGATTGGGAATAACACATTGCTTAGGGAAATGAAAGACAAAGAAAACTGAACTACCAATTTATTCAGTGCACTTACATTTTATTCAGTTTCTCCTGGATACCAAGTATTCTTCTATAACATATGGAAATGGCCATGGACAAGAGGCAAAGGCTCTTCAGTTATGAAACTGACATTCTGGTGGAAACAACACATGTATTTGTAGTAAAGCCTCTCCTAGAATAGCATTTGAATGAATAGCAGAAATTCTGGGTGAGATGAAGAAAAAGACAGAGCTTTTGTTATCTGCATCGTAACAACACTTTGAGTACTTAAAAATTACAATTACTTAAAATATTAATGAAAGTGAAAGAGGAGAGTGAAAAAGTTGGCTTAAAGCTCAACATTCAGAAAACTAAGATCATGGCATCCAATCCCATCACTTCATGGCAGATAGATGGGGAAACAGTGGCTGACTTTATTTTTCTGGGCTCCAAAATCACTGCAGATGGTGATTGCAGTCATGAAATTAAGAGACACGTACTCCTTGGAAGGAAAGTTATGACCAACCTAGACAGCGTATTAAAAAGCAGAGACATTACTTTGTCAATAAAGGTCCGTCTAGTCAAGGCTATGGTTTTTCCAGTGGTCATGTATGGATGTGAGAGTTGGACTATAAAGAAAGCTGAGCGCCGAAGAATTGTTGCTTTTGAACTGTGGTGTTGGAGAAGATTCTTGAAGTCCCTTGGACTGCAAGGAGATCCAACCACTCCATCCTAAAGGAGATCAGTCCTGGGTGTTTATTGGAAGGACTGATGTTGAAGCTGAAACTCCAATACTTTGGCCACCTGATGTGAAGAGCTCTCATTTGAAAAGGCCCTGATGCTGGGAGGGATTGGGGGCAGGAGGAGAAGGGGACGACAGAGGATGAGATGGTTGGGTGGCATCACCGACTCAGTGGACACGAGTTTGAGCAAGCTCCAGGAGTTGGTGATGGACAGGGACGCCTGGCGTGCTGTGGTTCATGGGGTCGCAAAGAGTCGGACACGACTGAGCGACTGAACTGAACTGAAAATACTAATGAATACTAAGAGAACACATGGTAACTAATCAAATATATAATAAAACATAATTACAGAATTAGCTTTTTGTACAATGAAATGCTTCCTATAGCTATATAAAAATATTATGCAAAGACAGAAAATACCTATTCATCAGATATGTCCTATTATAAAATGTTAATCAGGGAACAAAATGTAGCAGTGATCAAATTATTTAGGTTTTATTCCATTTTTATGAGCATGATAAAGAAAACAAATTATTTAAAGAAGGACAGATGAACTTATATCAAATATGGCTATAGCAAAATTCATATATCTTTTAGAACAAAATCCAAAACAAATAAATATTGCTTGTGAATAAAATTGTGCTTTCTACTTAGATAACCAAGCTAACAATCTTGGAACACTTAACATGGCCCAAGTATCATTCCATGTTACATGTAGCCATTTCTTTCAATCTTTGTAAATCTAAGATTAGGTATTATCCTGTTCCCATTTTATGTGAGAAAATCGAGAATTGATTAATGTTTATAACTTGGTCATGGTATAACAGCTACTAAGTGGAACAGAGTTATTAATTGAAGCAATCTGACCCAAGACCCACTTGTCCACCATTTAAGATTGCTGGCAATGGCACCCCACTCAAGTACTGTTGCCCAGAAAATCCCATGGACAGAGGAGCCTGGTAGGCTGCAGTCCATGGGGTCGCTGAGAGTCAGACACGACTGAGCGACTTCACTTTCACTTTCCACTTTCATGCATTGGAGAAGGAAATGGCAACTCACTCCAGTGTTCTTGCCTGGAGAATCCCATGGACGGAAAAGCCTGGTAGGCTTCAGTCCATGGGGTCACACAGAGTCGGACACGACTGAAGCGACTTAGCAGCAGCAGCAGCAAAGGTAATGCAATATTGGACTTCCCAGGTGGTGCTAGTGGTAATCTTTTCCTACCTGCCATGGCAGGAGATGCAAGAGACACAGGTTCAATCCCTGGGTGGGGAAGATCCCCTGGAAAAGGGAAAGAGTTACCCACTCCAATATTCTGGCCTGGAGAATCCCATGGACAAAGTAGCCTGTGGGTTAAGGTCCACAGAGTTGTAAAGAGTCTCACACAATTGAAGTAATTTAGCTCACACACACAATGCAATTTTACATCCCAGTGAACATCACAATCCCGTTACTAACATGTCCCACTTAACTGTCAAAATTGTATCAATTTGAACAATCTATGATATGTTTACTAAAACTAGGGTTCTTTCTTCAAACACATAGATTGATAAAGAACATGTGTCCGTGGGAGGTGGACTTTGTCTTAATTATTGATGATTCAGTTCAGTTCAGTTCAATCGTTCAATCGTGTCCAACTCTTTGCAACCCCATAAACCGAAGCACTCCAGGCCTCCCTATCCATCACCAACTGCCAGAGTCTACCCAAATGCATGTCCATGGAGTCAGTGATGCCATCCAACCATCTCATCCTCTGTCATCCCCTTCTCCTCCTGCCCTCAATCTTTCCCAGGATCAGGGTCTTTTCCAATGAGTCAGCTCTTCGCATCAGGTGGCCAAAATATTGGAGTTTCAGCTTCAACATCAATCTTTCCAATGAACACCCAGGACTGATCTCCTTTAGGATGGACTGGTTGGATCTCCTTGCAATAAAAAGGACTCTCAAGAGTCTTCTCCAACACCACAGTTCAAAAGCATCAATTCTTTGACGCTCAGATTCCTGCCAAGGAGTAAGCGTCTTTTAATTTCATGGCTGTAGTCACCATATGCAGTGATTTTGGAGCCCCTAAAAATAAAGTCAGCCACTGTTTCCACTGTTTCCCCAACTATTTGCCATGAAATGATGGGACCAGATGCCATGATCTTCGTTTTCTGAATGTTGAGCTTTAAGCCAACTTTTTCACTCTCCTCTTTCACTTACATCAGAGGCTCTTTAGTTCTTCACTTTCTGCCATAAAGGTGGTGTCATCTGCATACCTGAGGTTATTGATATTTCTCCCAGCAATCTTGATTCCAGTTTGTGTTTCTTTACTACATGTCTAAATTCTTTTCAACCCATGGACCCACCAGTTTCCTATATCCATGGAATTCTCCAGGTAAGAAAACTAGAGTGGGTAGCCATTCCCTTCTCCAGGAGATCTTCCCCACCCTGGGACTGAACCCGGGTTTCCTGCATTGCAAGCAGATTCTACACCATCTGAGCCATCCAAGGAAGCCCTCCAAGATCACTGTGGAAGGTGACTGCAGCCATGAAATTAAAAGATCCTTGCTCCTTGAAAGAAAAGCAATGGCAAACCTAAACAGTGTATTAAAAAGCAAAGACATCACTGTGCCGACAAAGGTCCATATAGTCAAAGCTACGGTTTTCCCAGTAGTCAAGTACAGATGTGAAAGTTGGAGCATAAAGAAGGCTGAGCACCAAAGAATTGAGGCTTTCAATTATGGTGCTGGAGAAGACTCTTGAGAGTCCCTTATCCAGCAAGGACACCAAACCAATCAATCCTACAGGAAATCAACCTTGAATATTCATTGGAAAGGACTGATGCTGAAACTCCAATACTTTGGCCACCTGATGTGAAGAGTCAACTCGTTGAAAAAGATCCTGATGCTGGGAAAGATTGAGGGCAGGAGGAGAAGGGGGCAACAGAGGATGAGATGGTTGGATGGTATTACCGATTCAATGGACATGAGTTTGAGCAAACTCCAGGAGATAATGAAGAACAGCGAAGCCTGACATGCTGCAGCCCATGGGTTTGCAAGAGTCGAACATGACTTGGCGACTGACCCACACCAACACATGCCTAGAACTATGCCTTAAATACAGTAGCAGCGACAACAGCAAAAAGTGTGTTTAATTAGCGAGCCCTGTCCTTAAAAATATCCTCAGGCTGGAGTCAACTATAAAGTGCATAAAAATATAGCACAAACATATAGTTTTACACTCGATGTTAACTCAGTAAAAATAAATCTGAGTATGTGCACTTGCCTGTGTGGATATGTGTGTGGGTGTGTGTTTCTTTGTATGAGACACAAGAAATTCAGTATCATCCTATTACTCCTTTTTTTACCTGGTTTAATACAGAATTGTACTTTAAATCATCTAGAGTATTAGATGCATTTCAGTCCAATCATCTTAATTATGATTTTTCTCAGCTGAAATTTTGGTTAATAGTGATTGGCAACGACTTCAAGAATTAGGAGTACTGTTCTTCCCTGTGACCAATTGAGTTTGAATGTCTTAATAGAGGATCCATCTGGAATAATGATGGAGTAACAAGTGCAAAAAGCTCTGCATAAGAATCATTTTGGAGAATACAGGAATTGTTTTCTTTACATCCAGAATCAATATTTTGTGTCCTATTATACTGCTGTGTAAAACTAGAGCATTTGGGAATATTTTGTTTGTTTATTTCTTTGTTCATTTGTACACTAGACTAATGAAAGTGTTTAGAAGAGCTGAAGCTAATAAGAAAAGGAGCTAATAATAAAAGCAAAAATTATTTCATATAAAAAGTAATAAAAATTTAGAGTCAAACCAAATTTTAAGAGTTTTGCTTTCTTAAAACTGGTAGTATTGCTTATAACCAACAAATCTGTTCTTCATCTCATTGGATACTCTGAAATTGTCACATAGAAATATTACTAGGTGCTTAAATATTTATGATTGCTCTTGACAATTGACCCTTTTATCATTAGCCATCCCTCTTTCCATTTTGCTGTTTACATTTATTTGCCACCTTCAGTGGACTGGGAACAGTGTTGGTTGCTGAAATTTAAAAAACAAATTTCAGTCTTTCTCTCAAATTATTCACAATGTAGTTGTGGAGGAAAATGGTCAAACTGATCATCGAAACTTGGTGTCAAAAGTTCTTTACCTTAAAGTATGCTAAGTCACTTCAGTCCTCCATGACTCTTTGTGACCTTATGAGTTACAGTCCACCAGGCTCCTCCATCCACGGGATTCTCCAGGCGAGAATACTGGAGTGGATTGCAGTGCCCTCGTCCAGGGGGTCTTCCGGATCCAGGGATGGAACCCACATCTCCTTCGTCTCCTGCATTGGCAGGTGGGTTCTTTATCACTAGTGCCACCTGGGAAGCCCACCTTAAAGTATACGTTTGTGATTATGTGAACAGGAAGAAAAATGCACCTTACAGAGGAGTTAGCTCTTGAAAAGTCTGTAAGTTACCTCCAAGGATGTATGTGCAGTGACACTTTTGTGGACATTTCAGTGCCTCACTCTGCCTGATGAAGAAAGCTACATACATTTTGAATAAAGATGTTTTATCACCAGTATAATCTAATTTAGGGTTTCCCAGGTGGCTCAGTAGTAAGAATCTACCTGCCAATGCAGGACACGTGGGTTTCATCCCTGGTCAGGAAGATCCTCTGGAGGAGGAAATGACAACCCATTCCAGTATTCTTGCCTGGAGAATTCCATGAACAGAGAAGCCTGGTGGGCTACAGTCCATGGGGTCGCAAAGAGTTGGACACAACTGAGTGACTGAGCACGAGCATAATAATCCAATTCTTTGACATTAGAAGGACTGGTGTATTTATTGTCTTAAACTCTTGTTTAGACACAAACACACTTTATCTAATTACATCATTTTTTAAAGCTTTAATATGTCTGTAACCACATGGCATACCTAATTAATATGCTATGAGGTAATTCTGAAAACTGTTTCTCTCATTTAGGCTAGTATGCTCTGACTAAATTGACATGCATCATGGGTCGCACTTAGGCAGAATAGAGTTCTGATTTAGTAATTGGGGAACTGGAATCTTGTGAATTCACCAGTACTTTCTAGCGGGTAGTATAGCTGTTTTCACCAAGTAGCAGAAAGGCTATTCTAGGAAGAGATATCACTGCGTCTTACCAAATAAATGAAATGATGGGTCAAGAGTCTCTCCCACAAATAATGAAAGACAATGCAACCTGATTTTCATCCAAGAGAGGTTGTGTCTGCCTTCTCATTCAGGGTTCCGATTTATGTCTGACCAACTGCAGAAGTATATTGCACATTTCATTGCTTGAAAAAGAAAATGATGACTATCAAGTCAAGAATTTGTGCCTGTCTACGGGTAGTTATAAACTTGGCAGTTGTACAATGAGTCTGTCCCCCAAAAGCATTCATCACCTGTCTCATCATTAAGATATCTTAGTTTCCATAATCACTAAATTACATAATCATTTCTCAAGGCATAATTATTAAATGGAGTTAAGCATGTCATAGACAAAATGGTGGGATCAGCAGCTCCAAGAATTTCAGTGCCTTCAAGGTGAGGCTGATGTCTAGGTCACACAGGCAGCAGCATGTTTCTATAAAGAATGAGCAAATTGAGTGGAGAGGGTGATACCTACATATTATAGATTGCATGAGTTTTTGTAACTCCAAATCGATATATTTTGGTTATTTTACACATCACTTCCTCCTTTCACAATGATTAAAAGTCACTAAACTAATCATTCTACAAAACCCTGGAAAATCCATAGCTCTTACCAGGATGAAAATTTATGTAAACTCATCTTTCAGAAGTTAAAGGTAGTAATAAAATATAAAACCTACACATCTTTGAAATTTTAAGGAGTACATGAACATGATTATTAAAATAGGTTTGTGATATTACCGTGCTCTAATGTACACTGCATCATAAAAGTAATGTGGCCCATTTCCTTTTATCATGGGATCACATAAGTTCCTTAGACTTTAAAAATACGATGTTAAAGCATGTAGTTTATAGCCTTTACTTTGCAGGACACCACTAGGTTCTTACATTTCTAATCAAGACTGTCATTTCCTACTGACTTTTGATGCTTTCTGAGAAATAAAAATTATTTTTCCTCTTTATTTATTCTGCCTCTCTAATATGCAACCCCAACTCTGAAATTTTATGAGTCTTCTTTCTAACATACATTGCTAAAGTGGATGGTGAGCTGGTGTTTAGAGCAATAATTTTTTTCTGTATATTTATACAAAATTATTGGGTTCTAGAGATTTCTGTTTGGTAAAATACTGAAATATAATGTTCTGCATAATAATTTGGGGCAGAGAGAGATATTATGGGAAATGGCTTAAATTAAAGACATCAGCCAAGAAATGCTGTAAAATTCATGTTCTCAGTGTTGTGTGAAACTTCTTACATACCCATGGATAACATCTGGATCTACCAACCCTAATTAAGCAAACACAGCAGGATAAGATTTCCTTATTGCTAACCCGTCTGACACCTGCAAATTCCTCATTAAACCATACATACCAATGAGAAGAAGGTTTTAGACACTAACAGAGCCCACCTCTATCCTTCACTGCCAAATCTCACACAAGTCAGTGAAATGAGAAATCTACTTCATGGTTTTTTTTGTTGTTGTTGTTTTTTCTTTGACTGCTTGTTTGGCTTTATTTATTTATTTATTTACATTTTATTTTTTTTAATTTTATTTTATTTTTAAACTTTACAATATTGAAGCATGTATAATATCATGTATGAAACGAGTCGCCAGTCCAGGTTCGATGCACAATACTAGATGCTTGGGGCTGGTGCACTGGGATGACCCAGAGGGATGGTATGGGGAGGGAGGAGGGAGGAGGGTTCAGGATGGGGAACACATGTATACCTGTGGCGGATTCATTTCGATATTTGGCAAAACTACTTCGTGTTTTAATGTAGGCTGTCAACTGTCTTGCTTTACTTTTAAAAGTTAGTGCTAACTTCATTTTGTAATCTTCTAATGAACAAAACTACACCACATTTTGCATACTAATTTGATCATGTAGCTGTTAAATTCAGTGTGTAACTTTTTATTCAGATATACACTATTTTAGGCTTTGAGTTTTAATAAAGTCAGAAATAAGGCCAATTATTTCTCCCCTTAGGAATATGTTATCTCTTCCTCAAGAAAAATAATCCATAAAGAGCCGCACATAACTCTATACTTGAGAATATTTCTTAGGTGTTTTATTGATAAATAAGGTTTGGTAAACACCACATTCTTTATCTCTCTTGAATGGTAATATTTCATATTAACATCTCTGAGAATTGCTACAGCAAAGACTTGTTTTTTTGTTGATGATATGACCATTTTTCCCACTATACTCTGATACAACCTATCTTAGAATATCCCCTGATTTTTTATTTCATTTTGTTTATTAATAGTAAAGCTAAACAGCTCCTTATGTGATACCAAGTTCCTGTTCAGTGGAAAGACTGGCATGCCAGGAGACTATGCTGAGAAATCATAAAAGGGCCATGATCTGGTAGCTGGGAAACTGAAATGGAAGGTCTGAATTAAATCAGGCCACATCTTTCAACTCTTAACCCCTCTTATGGGTCCGACTTAAAAAAAAAAAAAAAAAGAAAATGACCTTTATTCAAATGTAATGAAGATTAAGGGCAAGAGAAGAAGGGGGTGACAGAAAATGAGATGGTTGGATGGCATCACTGACTCAATGGACATAAGTCTGAGCAAATTCTGGGAGATAATGAAGGATAGGGAAGCCTGGCATGCTGCAGTCCATGGGGTCGCAAAGAGTCGGACATGGCTTAGCAACTGAAGAAATTATGCCAAGTAAGTGCCTCTCTAAATAACCATACAGCCCAGTGAACTAGTCCATCAGGATCACTAGAATTCTATCACTTTCACGGGTTTGTTGGGTTGAAAAACTGCAGATGGCTCCTCTGGGGCTGTTTTCTTTACAGATGACACAATCATTTGTCTTCATAATTTTTGCACTGACCTTTTGGTCATGCTATCACAGTACTTTCTTTGGTGGAGCACCACGGAATTAGAGATTAACTTCTAAATTAAATTTTTATTTTGATTATTTTCTCTTCTCTTGGTCACGATATACAGACTTTAAGTGTATTATTCAGTTTTACAAATAAATACACATATGAACAATATGCCTATGAAGATTAAAACTTCTTTCTTGCCTTGCCAAGGGCCACAAAGACCACTCTCCCCCCAACTCCGTCACCCCCAGTTTAGTGATTTGCCAGGAAGATGCTAGGACTCAGCATATATTTAAAAGCAAAATCAGCAAGGGGGAAAGGTGAGCACAGTGGGGACCAGGGAAACCTGGTGAGAGGTTTCAAGGGTTTTCCATCAGTGGAGTCACACAAGATGTACTTCCCCCCACCCCCCTCCCCACCACCACCAGAGCAAGTTGTGAGGACACATGTGAAAGGCTGTGCACCAAGGGGGCTCCCTGGAGACTCAGCACCCATGGTTTTCATTGGGGGTAATCATATAGGCACAACCTATCAAGCACATATGAACATTTCAGAGAAAGAAAAAAGCAAGCAAGCAAGCAGGTGTTCAGGCTTCCCTGGTGGTCCAGTGGTTAAGAATCCACCTGCCAATGCAGGGGACGCAGTTTTGATCCCTGGCCCAGGAAGGTTTCACATGCTACGGAGCAACTAAGCCCACAGCCCACAACTGCTGAAGCCCTCGTGCCTAGAGCCCTTGCTGCACAGTAAGAGAAGCCACCGCAACGAGAAGCCTGCTCACACAACTAGACAAAGCCTGAGCGCAGCAACAAGGACCCAGCACAGCCAAAAGAAATAAACAGAAATAAATAAGCATTTAAAACACACACACACACACACACACAAAGATGTTCAGAATCAACCAATTATTTGCATAAACAGTTTAGTCCCGAGAACTATTGTTATCAGAGAGGACTGGGAACCCTCCCAAAATGTAAATCCCCAGAAGCCAGTCAGAAGTCAAACTTGCAGGCAGGGCTTGCTAAAGAGCAGAGTCTCAGGTCTGCTATGCTAATTCTTCTTTGCACGTGTGTCCATTGTGTGACAATCCATCAAGAAGTCACAGGTCTACTTTCCACCAAAATAAATTAGTTTTTGCCTATTCTAGACATTCATGTAAATGGAATTACATAGAATAACAAAATGTCATGTAACCATTTAATTTTCAAGCATAATCCATAGTTTTAAAAGATTCAGGGTCTGAGTTACTCTATGTTTTAAATTGCAGCATTTTATATCTGAGGAATTGTGGTGTTGGAGAAGACTCTTGAGAGTCCCTTGGACTGTAAGGAGATCAAACCAGTCAATCCTAAAGGAAGTCAACCCTGACTATTCATTTGAGGGACTGATGCTGAAGCTGATGCTCCAATACTTTGGCCAACCAATGTGAAGAACCGACTCATTGGAAAAGACTCTGACGCTGTTCCCAGCATTGAGATTGAGGCAGGAGGAGAAGGGGACGACAGAGAATGAGATGGTTGGATGGTATCACCAACTCTACGCACATGAGTGTGAGCAAGCACCAGGAGTTGGTGATGGACAGGGAAGCCTCGAACGCTGCAGTTCATGGGATCGCAAAGAGTCAGACATGACTCAGCAACTGAACACAACACACGTATCTCAGAAAACAGGGCCCTCTGCAGATTTCAGCTCACCATAGCTTGGCCAACTGAAAGGAAAATAAAGTCGCCAGTCAAGCACCCATTTGAAAATGGCAGGTCTCTTAGTCCATTCGAACACTATAACCAAAGGTCACAGAAGCTTATAAACAACAGAAATTGATTTCTTACAGTTCTGGTGGCTGAAAGTCAAAGATCAAGGAGCCAGGACAGTCACATTCTGGTGAAGGCTGTCTTCAGGGTTGCTGACTTCTCCTTGTGTCATCACTTGGTGAAGTGGCTACAGAGCTCTGTAGAATCTCTCTTATAAGAGCATTAATCCCATCCATGAGAGCTCTACTCTCAGGACTAATCCTGTCCCAGAGCTTCCCCTGAACCCAAACCAGCATCTTGGAGGGTTAGTATTTAAAAACAGGAACTTGGGGGAGACACAGACATTCAGGTCACAGGACCAGGGAAGAATTCTGATTGGCCTGGACTGAGGCTCACTTCCGACCAATACCTGGTTCAGCTAGCATGTAGAGCTTGAGTAGAGGTTACCAGGGAGAAGCAGTTTTCAGAAAGACCAGGATCCAATCTCTAGGAGAGAGGACACTGAGGGAGACCACCGTTCCACTGTGACAACAGGATGTTCACATCTTTTAAAATTTATTTATTTTTTATTGAAGGATAATTTCTTTACAGAATTTTGTTGTTTTCTATCATCTCTCAGCATGAATCAGCCATAGGTATACATATATCCCCTCCCTTTTGAAACTCCCTCCCATCTCCTTCCCCATCCCACGATTCCTTAAAAAACTAGGAATAAAACCACCATATGACCCAGCAATCCCACTCTGAGGCACATACCCTGAGGAAACCAAAATTAAGACATGTATCCCATTGTTCATTGAAGCACTATTTACAATAGCTAGAACATGGAAGCAACCTAAATCTCCATCAACAGATGAATGGATAAAGAAATTGTGGTATATATATACAATGGAATATTAGCCATAAAAAGGAACACATTTGAGTCAGTTCTAATGAGGTGGATGAACCTAGAACCTATTATACAGAGTGAAGTGAGTCAGAAAGAGAAAGATAAATGCTGTATTCTAACACATATATACAGAATCTGGAAAAATGGTACTGAAGAATTTATTTACAGGGCAACAGTGGAGAAACAGACATAGAAAATAGACTTATGGACATGGGGAGAGGGTGAGATGTGTGAAAAAAGTAACATGGAAACTTACATTACCATATATAAAATAGATAGCCAAAGGGAATTTGCTTGTATGGCTCAGGATGTTAGCATTTTTTTCAAATTTGCTTGGAATGTAACTGCTTTTCAGTGCTGTGCTAGTTTCTGCTATACAGCAAGTGTACATATATCTCTTTCCCCATCTCCATTCCCCCTCTCTAGGTCATCACAGAGTACCGAGCTGAGCCCTGTGCTATTCAGCAGCTTCTCACTAGCCATCTATAACGCATGGTAGTGTATATACATCAATGCTACCCTCCCAATTTGTCCCCCCTCCCTTTCCCCTCCTGTGTCCACAGGTCCATTCTCTACATCTGTGTCTACATTCACATTTTAAGATGTCCATGAATTCTCAACTCCAAACCAAAGAAATTTTAATTTATTCAACAATGTTGTCACTCTGCTGAGCATCAGGGACAATTAAAAAAAAAAAATAGGAGAAGGAAGATTCTCTGTGTGTGTCCTTGGGCTCAGTTGTGTCCGAATCTTTGCAGCCTCAAGGACTACAGCCTGCCAGGCTCCTCTGTCCTGGATATTTCCCAGGAAAGAATACTGGAGTGGGTTGACATTTTCTTCTCCAGGAGATCTTCCTGATCTCGGGATCAAACCAACCGCGTCTTATGTATCCTGCATTGGCAGATGGGTTCTTTACCACTGCTGCCTCCTGGGAAGCCCACACAATCTGGGACAGACAACTCTAGAGAACGGCAGTTGCAGCCAGCCAGGGGAGTGTGCGGTGGATCCTACGAAGGGGACACAAGGCATTCCGCTGGAGACAATTACATTGTTCAGGTTAGAATCACAAGTATTCTCCCCATGGCATCTCCACCTTCTTTAATTTCTTGATAAGGAAATTTATCTCACAATTATTCAGTCAGAAAGTGAAATGCCAGGGTTCAATCCCAGTCCAACCATCACTCTGCCTTTCCAGGCAGGCAAGAGACTGAATAGAAAGTTCTCTGTAATCAAAACAGAAAGTAGACTTCATAAGATATGTGTTACAGTTTTTTAAAACTATGGTCCTATTAGTAATATTCATTCTATTTGAACTGCATCATGATTAGAAGATGGCATGTTGAGTAAATCTTTTCCCAAACTGACTTATATATATTTCCATTCTTATCAAAATTCCAGCAAAATATACATATATTCTGAAAATACTTACAAGCTTGTTCTGAATTTTATTTTGAAAGGCCGATATACTAGAAGGGCCCAGACAAATTTGAATAAAACTTCTCCTTGATTTCAAAACTTTATTAAAAGGTGCAATAATAAACAGAGTATGCTGATGAGGGAAAGATACACATATCACTCAGTGTTGCAAAGTCGTGTGTCCAGAAATGGACCCCCACATTGATTTTTGGCCAAGACCAAACTCAAAAAGCAATTCAATGGAGAAAGAATAGTGTTTTCAAAAAATGGTCCTGACACAAATATCCATATGACCAGAAAAATGAAGATTGATCCTTACCTCATACATTATACAAAAATCAACACCAACCATTTTTCAGATATATGTAAAACATAAAACTATAAAACTTTTGAAATAAGCACAGAAGAACATCTACTGTGGGTAGGAGAAGATTTCTTAGCTATATAAAAACCACAATCCATACTCGTAAAATTGTTACTTTCTTTTTGAATGATGAGACTATAAAGAAAATGTACAGACAAGACAGGCACAGACTAAAGAAAATATTAGCAAATCACATATCTGGCAAAGGACTTGTACCAAGAATATTTAAAGATCTCTCAAGGTTCAATAATCAGAAAGCAATTAGTTGGGAGATTGGCATTGACATATATACACTCAGTTCAGTTCAGTCGCTCAGTTGTGTCTGACTCCTTGCGACCTCATGCACTGCAGCACGCCAGGCTTCCTTGTCCATCACCAACTCCCAGAGTTCACTCAGACTCACGTCCATCGAGTCAGTGATGCCATCCAGCCATCTCATCCTCTGTCCTACGTATAAAATTAGTAATGAATGAGAACCTACTGTATAGCACAGGGAACTCTACTCAGTGCTTTGCAGGGACCCAGATAGGAAGGAAATCTAAAAAAGAGGATCCTAGGAATACATATAACTGATTCACTTTGCTCTACACCTGAAGCTAACACGACATTGTCAAACAGTCATGTATGCATGCATGCTCAGTTGCTTCAGTCATGTATGACTCTTTGGGACCTTATGGACTGTAGACTGCCAGGCTCCTTTGTCCATGGGATTCTCCAGGCAGGAACACTGGAGTGGGTTGCCATGCCCTTCTCCAGAGGATCTTCCAGACACAGGGATCAAACCCGCTTCTAGGTGGGTCTCCTGCATGGCAGGTGAAATCTTTACCTCTGAGCCACCAGGGAAGCCCAAAGCAACCATACCACAGTAGTAAAAAAAAATAAATGAATAAGAAAACATTGTCTAATAAAAAGTGAGTAAAAATACACAAAATATATTTAGATTCATTAGTTACCAAAGAAATTCTAATTAAAACCGCAATGTTATGCCAAAATACATCTAGTAGATTGTCTAAGAAGAGCACCAGAGAAATTTTTGGCATAATGGAAGTGTCCTACATCTTGGTTATAGTGTGCTTTCATGACTCAAAATTCTGTCAAAGCACAAACATTAAACTTTAAAAGGCTGAATTTTACTGTGTCTCAACTATACCTTGATTTTTTAAAAAAAGGAAAAAAAAAACATCACTGACAAGACAGTATTCATACACAGATGAAATTGTAAAGCAAGCCTTTTATTTGGCTTTTTGAATATGTTCTCCAATTATATGTCAGAAATTATAACTGTTAAGTAAATTTGCTAGACACAGTAAAGTTATCACATGTGAGTAAAAATTATCTTAGTTTTGTCTATGGATGGACAGATGATTGATGGATAGATATGATTTAGATATGGAGATATTTATTCATCTTCAACATATTTTATAAGCCTTTTAAAAGGCTGAGTGTTAAGTAATTACTAACAAGTTATAATCATTTAAACTAGGTTATGTAACAGAAAGTATAATAAAAATATAACAACTCTAATTTGAAGCAAACTAAATGAGCAAAATCTAATGCTATTTCCCTGGTACATCTAAAGGAAATAGGTGATTTCTCAATATTTTCTAACTAAAGAAGTATTGAATTTTAAAAAGATGCTTTGACATGTCATGAAAAGTCTCTGTATTAAATGCAACAATTCCTACAAGTGACTTATGATATGACCTCCATTTATCACCCTTGCAAACTTTATATATATATATATATATATTTCAGGTTGTTTATACTTTTGCTGCTTCTACTTTAGAAAAAAAAACATTTAATTTATACTTTACACTTGATAGAAATTTTACAAAAGAGCGCAATAAATAAACAGAAAGTTTTACCAAGATCAATAATTATAATTAGTAATGGAGCCAGGCAGTCAGAATCCAGAGTCATCCCTCTTAAAGACTAAAACATATCACAAAGGAAAACTCACTGTGAATTTTGTTATAGATATACTTATATAGCAGGGTATGAATGCTGTTTGATATTTGATACCGTGGGGCTAGATCTTAAGGCAAATATATATCCAGTCACACTCATTAAGGACACAATGGGGACAGGTCATGAGAAAGCATTCCAAGAAAGGTTACCGAGTGGTCCTAAAGGGTAGAGGAGACAATTCAAGAATCAGCAGACATCTCCAAAAGCCTGGCCTGTGGGAAAGCAATCAGTCTTGGAGTCTGTGGAAACACAAGAAGACCAGGTGTGAGTCAAGCAAATCTCTGCAAAGGGAGAAATCAAACTGGGCCTGGTGTTCTTGAGCTCATCTACTTCTAATTTTGTTGCAGTTTAGTCACTCAGTCATGTCTGACTCTTTTGTGACCCCATGGACTGCAGCCTGCCAGGCTCCTCTGTCCATGGGATTTCCCAGGCAAAAATACTGGAGTGGGTTGCCATTTCCTTCTCTAGGGGATCTTTCCTTATTTATATATACATACACAATAATATGAAGAATCACTTTTATTACATCTACTATTATGAATATTTCACATTGAGTGAAATAATGCTGACATTCTTAACACTAATTAGTGATTAAGAAACTGAGGCTTCCTTGTCTGCCAAGGTTATCCATTCCAGAAACAGAGACAAACTCGGTTCTTTGAACTTCAAATGAAGTGTTCTTTCGCCTGTTTCAAATTGCTTCTTGTTTGATAAATCCTGGAAACACGGACAGCTAATCCTTAATGTAGAATTAATTCATTATTGAGGTGTCTCTGCTGCCACATTTAATTAACTCTGTGTATGCGAGGCACAGAGTGGTAAAATCTTAGAGTGCCGATTCTTTGCAATTTTAACATAGCTGGTGCTTTTTAGGACCTTATATGGATGGCCTGCAGGAGCCAATAGCTTGGAGTGAAGGGTTAACGTTTTGATGAAACTAAAACAGTTTCGACAATCCAAAGTCTAAATTGACTGATGCTCAGTCAATCAGTCAATATCAGTCAGTGTCTGACTCTTTGCAACCGCATAGACTGTAGCCTGCCAGGCTCCTCTGTCCATGGGATGTTCCAGGTAAGAATAGTGCAGTGGGTTCCTATTTCTTCTTCCAGGGGATCTTCCCAATCCAAGGATGGAACCCATGTCTCCTGCATTGGCAGCCAACTTCTTTACCACTGAGCCACCTGGGAAGCCCAAAGTCTAACACGGCTGCTTTAATTTTTTCTTTGCTGGGAAATCCGATTTAACCTCAAATAGTTCATCTCTCAATTACATATATGTATGAATTTATAATTAATCAAGGGCATTAAATTTAAAATATATATTTATATATGAGTTATTTATATGTGACAGATACTGTATTCCCAGTCCTGCTCACCAAATCTGCTCGACTCCAGCCTTCAACATCTTGTCAAATGAAAGTGATAGGGTTATTCCCAATGCCTGATTTCTTAAACCCAAAACATCATGCTGCTCTGCCTTCCGAACATATCCTCCTCTGATCACTCGTCACACCTTGGCAGGCTAGTCCAGTCTGAGCCAAGGCCCATCATCTCTCACATGGCATTCTCTAGAAACCTTCTTTTTCCCCTTTTCTCTACTCATTACTCACTATAGTCCTACCTCTACTGTGCATGCTATGTCTCTTCAGTCATCTCCAACTCTGTGCAATCCTATGGGCTCTATTCTGCCAGGCACCTCTTTCCATGGGATTCTCCAGGCAAGAATCCCAGAGTGGGCTGCCATGCCATCCTCCAGGGAATCTTCCCAACACAGGGATCGAACCCTGTCTCTTACATCCCCTGCATTGGCAGGTGGATTCTTTACTACCAGTGCCCCCTAAGAAGCCACAACCACAAAAGGGAACATTCTAAATTGTAAAATATTGTACATATGTAATCCAATTGCTTGTAACTGTTGAATGGCCTTCCATTATAGGCAACATTATATTTGAAATAAAATCCAAACACACACCCATGGCCAATAAAGGCCCACATCTCTACTCTGCTGATCTTTCACTTCTATTTTCTATTACTGTTGACCTCTCTCAAAATACATCAATAGGACACAACTTTCTCCATCTCAGGGCCTTGACATTTGCAGCAAACTCTGTAATTCACCCTTTCCCCAGCATCTCCCGGGAGCTGGAAAATTTCCCATCCTTTAAATCTGCTCAAATCTTCCCTTTACAGAGAGATTATCCATAAATAACTTCTGGGAGGAAAATGTTTTCTCAATTTCTAGGGGATCACTACTCAGTTGTGCGAGTGCTAGTTACTCAGTCGTGTCTGACTCTTCATGACCCCTTGGACTGTAACCCTTCAGGCTCCTCTGTACATGGGATTCCAGGCAAGAATACTGGAGTGGGCTGCCATGCCTTCCTCCAAGGAATCTTCCCAACCCAGGGATCAAACTTGGGTCTCCTGCATTGCAGGCAGATTCTTTACCATCTGAGCCATCAGGGAAGCCCAGAACTTCTATTAACTTCACAGTGCTTCAACAAAGCTCAACCTTAGGAAATTCTTTGTAACAAGTCAAGCATTACATATACCAGCTTGTTGTGTGTGTGCTAAGTCACTCAATCATGTCTGACTTTTTGTGACCCCGTGGATGGTAGCCCACCAGGTTCCTCTGTCCATGGGATTCTCCAGGCAAGAATACTGGAGTGGGTTGCTGTGCCCTCCTCCAAGGTATACTTCCTGACCCAGGTATCGAACCCAAGTCTCTTATGTATCCTGCATTGGCAGATAGGTTCTTTACCAGTAGATCCACCCAGTTACCCTGCTTCATTTTCCTGTGTCAATTATCATGGCCTGATTTTGCATTTATTTACTGTCTGACCTTTAGAGATTAGGCTCCAAGAGGGCAGCAACTCATCTGTCCTGCTCCTTTTGAAATACCCAGTGCCTTGGACAACCACTGGTTTTTCTGAGGGGTTTACACCGGATGCCTGTACTAGCAGCCCCATCCTCTCTTCAGGCAATAGGGCGTTCCCCAGCCGCAGTGAATGTTAGCTGATAATACCTGCCTTCTCGGAGGACTTCCATCACTCTCACATAAGAGGCTGCACGCTCATTAGCACATGTGGGACTTGGCCAAGGATGACTGACACACAGGACAGAGATCTGCCGGCCTTGCACCCACCAACAGGGATGACAAACATTCAGGGCAGCTTGTGCTCCAGAGTTTCTCCTTGGGGTTAGAGTCAAACCAGGGCCAAGCTGAGTCTCTAAACCTCATTCTTGCCTAGCTTCCTCTCTGCCATGCTACTCTCTTCCCCTTATGCCCTCTCTGAGTACATGCCCTCAATAAATCACTTAAAAAAGAATCAGCATCTCAAGCTCTGCTTCTAAGGAAGCTGAACAAAAACAACATTCAGTAAATTTCTTATGAGTGAAAGATGATTGCCCAGCAAGCCCACTTAAGGAAGGCAGCAGTCTTCGTGAGCCAAGATTAATTCCAAGGAACCAGAAGATTTGAACATGGAAGGCTTTTTTATATTGGTATAATTCAACTTTTCTGAAAGCCTCAAAATGCAACATCTATTTTTTTTAATGGAGAAAAGAAAGAAGAAAAAAAAAATAGATGTCATAGTCAAATATTCTTGAGAAACATTATATAATTTAATCCTCCCACAAAAATGATTAGTGATTAATACTGGCATATTAAAGGACTTGAAAAAAATTAAACCTCTATAAAACATACACTTTATTGACTTTACTGACAAAGGTCATATAGTCAAAGCTATGGTTTTTCCAGTAGTCATGTATGGATATGAGAGTTAGACCATAAAGAAAGCTGAACACCAAAGAGTTGGTGCTTTTGAACCGTGGTGTTGGAGGAGACTCTTGAGAGTCCCTTGGACTGCAAGGAGATCCAACCAGTCAATCTTAAAGGAAATCAGTCCTGAATAGTCATTGGAAGGACTGTTGCTGAAGCTGAAGCGCCAATATTTTGGCCACCTGATGCGAAGAGCTGACTCACTGGAAGAGACCCTGATGCTGGTAAAGAATGAAGGCAGGAGGAGAAGGGGATGACAGAGGATGAGATGGTTGGGTGGCATCACCAACTCAATGGACATGAGCTTGAGCAAGCTCCAGAAGTTGGTGATGGACAGGGAAGCCTGGCGTGCTGCAGTCCACGGGGTCACAAAGAGTTGGACATGACTGAGCGACTGAACTGAACTGAAAACATGCACACACTAGTCCTGGAACCCTCTGCTATAGTAGATGGTGAGAGGAATTAGTTGCAGATGGATCTAAGGTTGCTAATCAGTGGATCATAAGATAAGGAGAGCATCATAGATTATCCACATGAATTCAATGTAATCATAAGGATCCTTGAAAGTCAGAGAGAGAGGGAGGTGAGTTCAAAGTCAGAAGATGATTCTCTGCCTGCTACTCTTTTGGCTTTGAAGATGGAGGAAGAGGCCAAGAGCCCTGGAACAACAATAGTCTCTAGAAGCTTTAAAAAAACAATGGGTGGATTCTCCCCTAGAACCTCCAGATTGTACACGGGCCTGCTGACACTTTGACTTCAGACCAGTGAGACCCACGCTGCCTTCTGACCTCCAGAGACATAAGATAATAAATTGGTGTTGCTTAAAACCACTTTGGCAGTAATCTGTTACAGCAGCAATGGAAACTAATAGATACAATAAATGAGCTGGCTTTTGCTGTTGTTGTTTAATCACCGAGTTGCCTCTTTTCGATCTCATGGACTGTAGCTCGCCAGACTCCTCTGTCCATGGAATTTCCCAGGCAAGAATACTGGAGTGGGTTACCATTTCCTTTTCCAGAGGATCTTCTCAACCCAGGAATCGAACCCGAGTCTCCTGCATTGCAGGCGGTTTCTTTACCATTGAGCCACCTGGGAAGCCCCAAACAAGCTTATTTAATTTTGTTGATTTTAACATTCATCAAATATAGTGGAGAAAGAACCATATCTCCTTTAAATGCCTATCAACATTTTTGTTAAATTTAACTATCATTATTATTAAAGAAATGGCACAGCAGACCAACCAACATTATTATTGTACCTAAATTCAACCTGATTTTCTGAAGTGAAGAAAGCCTTTTTTTTAAATTATATAATGCCTCTATTTCTGTAAACTGTTTATAAATTAATAATAGGAAAAAAACATGATTAAATATTTAAAGGCACAAGGCACAAATCTTGGTTTGGTAAATAATGAAAATAGACTTTTTGTATAATTTTTTAAGCATATGTATCTGAATTTACTCCTTTACAAATGAGTATTTATTCAAAAACAATAAAAAGTAATTTTGCTCAGAGAGGATGGAGAGGACCTTTAAACAAGTATAACAATGCTATTAGCCTTTGAAGGCTTAAAACATGAAAAAATAAAAGCCTCAGTAGCATCTCCCAAAACATTTACTACTTTGCCACCGACACACACCATTTTTTGTAGTTGTTCTTCCACCTGACTCCATCTTTCATCCTATTAGACAGTAAATACTTGTGTGACTTTCCTAGGGGATAAAAAAAGAATGTCTCTGGACAGGTTTTTAATTTTGGTTTGTTTTCTGGCAAAGAATTACACATAGGGAATTACACCTCTTATATAATTAAATGTTTTAAAAGTATTTGTTAAATGATGGAATTCTATAGTGAGCACTTGCTTTATTTTGCATCTGAGCTTAATTCAGTATGTTTGTAGCTCTCAGATTGTGCTGGACAGTTGTATTGTGAAATGCATAATACATTTCCTAGTTCTTTATAAAGCTAAGTAACATTGTTATTGCTGTTCAGTCGCCAAGCAGTGTCTGACTCTTTGTGACCCCATGGACTGCAGCATGCCAGCCTTCCCTGTCCCTCACCATCTCCCAGAATTTGCCCAAGTCCATGTCCATTGAATCAGTGATGCCATCCAACATATATTCTTCTGCAATTTAATACTTAAAACTAAGCCAGTTGCTTAGGTACTCACAGAGATTATTCAATTTATTAACTAAGGAATTAAATAAAAAGGAGTATTAATTAAAAAACAGGATTACTAGAGTTTGATAAAATCTACTCATCTCTGGGTTTTGTAAGTGTATGCCCTCTCAATCAATATGAATTTGCACACTATCCTAAATAGCGCACATGTATACTTGTCCAATTTTTAAAAATGTAAAGTGATATATCTTTATTCCATATATTATTCTTTTAATCAATGCTTCTTTCTGAAATAGTCAAACACTAACTTGCATGAAATTTATATTTTAGAAACTTTAGACATGCTTCGAATTTCGTGAGAAAAGCTAAATGCTCAAAGGCATCAAAAATATTGATGTTATATAATGGATGATCTTCGAAAAGACTAAAGCACAGCCAGGCATGTAATTTGAGGCATCCTTGCTCAAAATTAAAAGCCACATCTTTGGCATGTTGTACCTTTTTCACAGTGACATTTTCAAAACAAGTTTCTAAGCTAAAATGTCCAAGCAATTACTCTCTATTACTAAGGGGCTTATTACTTCTTTTTTAATCTGAGTTCATAGTTTTCAAATAAGCAAGTTAGCTTAGTGTAAAATAATTAGTATTGATTAAAACATCACTGAGTACCTGCATTTTATGACCAAGAAAAAAAGCAGATTCCATTTTAGCATGGAAAAGTTATAACTTTTATGGACATTCTAAATTTATAATTGGACATCCAAAATTAGATGTTTTTTAAACATACTGAAATATATGTCCTTTTTTTCTGTGTGAAAATGAGATAAATTTGAAAAATGAGTTCATTCTTTATGGTTTGAATAATAAGACAGATTTCTAGAAGTAACTGAATGAAAATGTGAGACATCTAAGAGAATTAGAGGGATTTAATAATAATGAGTTGTATTTTTTCTAATTTACATTTACATTTCCTAATTTACATCTTATTACTTTTGTAGATAACAGCTACTTAATTAAACATCCTTAAACCTGGCAGCATTATTTATAAAAATTTATATTAATATAATTTTTGTTTCCCTAAAATTTTAGAAAGGAGATGGCAAATCAAAAGAAATATTTAAACCATATCAAAAGAAAATGAGATTCCAAGCATAAATTGGAAAGCATAAAGTTTATAATCTAACAACTCCTGAAGACAACGTGAAAGAGTTTTTGTTCAGCAAGTTTCTGAACTATGCAGTTGTATTCCTGCTGAGCAGGAGGTAAATTGACCTAAACTTTATAGGTTCTCCATTTCTGTGTAGGAGAGAATGGCTTGGGAAAATAGAGTTGGAGAATTGTCGTTCAATTGCTTGGGTTGCCTGGCTTCAATTTGTAGATTTGATTTATTAATATTGATTTTTGTACCAACTTCACAAAACCACATTTATTTTCCACTCAAATAAAGTATCCTTTTTTTTGGTGGGGGTGCTTTGTATTTTTGCCTTAAGTTTTGCTGATGAACCACTATCAAGAGAATATTGAGCTAATATTTTATGAAATCTACCCTTTGAGGCCCTAGAGAGAAGAAAATGAAAGGAAAAAGTAATTTCCTATCAAGATGCAGGAATTCTAGTGAGGCAGGCATACATAATAACATGCATAATGGCTTCTAAGTAGAACTAAGGGCTGGGAAGCTTGCTGGGGCTGCATAAAGGATGGATTTTAATTCTGATGGTTGGGATCAGAAAAGACTTAATGGGGAAGGTACCTTTGAGACGAAGCTTGATCGGAGCTTCTCCTGCCTTGCTGTCAGGATGAAGATGGAGTGGCAGAGCATTCTAAGATGAAAGAACAACAGAAAAGAATTTCACAGTGACTGGGCATGGTAGGGCAATGTGTATGCATGTGCCATGTTGCTTCGGTCGTGTACGACTCTTTGCAACCTGACGGACTGTACCCTGCCAGGCTTCTCTCTGGATTCTCCAGACAGGAATACTGAGGTGGGTTGCCATGCCCTCCTCCAGGGGGTCCTCCCAACCCAGGGGTTGAATCCCAGTCTCTTAAATCTCTTGCATTGGCAGGCGGGTTCCTCACCACTAGTGCTTCCCGGGAAGCTGGTAGGGCCAAAGTTAGTCAATAATCTCAGGTGACTGAAATTAATGGGGAAAATGCAGCAAGAGAGCAGTAGAAAAATAGTGCAGGTGATAGGAGGAAAGGATGAGAATTAAGACAGTGTGACTGGTAAGAGAAAACAGGAAATAGTATAGACACCAGTATCCAGAGTTAGAACCTGCTGGACTTTTCCAAGTGATTGAAGCTACTATTGTAGGATATGTGTTGGAAACTACACAAACCGGCACCCACCTTATTTATTTATGTATTTATTTATTTTTGCTATGCTGCACAGCTTGTGTATCTTAGTTCCCTGACCAGGGATTGAACCCAGGCCCCTGGCAGTGGAAGTGTGGAGTCCTAACCACTGGATGACTAGGGAATTTGCCAGCACCAACCTTTCGATCTCCTCCAGCTTCTCACAAGTTCTTGGGTGCCTTTTCATCATGTCCCACACATTCAACCTGCTTTCCTCCCAAAGTCCCATGTGTGGGAAACCCACCTATAATATCTATTCTTCAGAACAATGAATAAAAGTAGATCATGTGAAAATTTAAAAATGAGGAAAATAAAAGAATGTAAACATCTTTCTTTATTCTTTTATGCTGCTTTAACAATAGAAAAGGTATCTTCTGTCCAGGAGCCTCCCTTTCTGGCTTGAAGACTGAATCAGACCCAAAATGCCAGCAAGTGGGTGACCCATTCTTTCCTGTGAGTAGACATCACCACACAGGCCTTTCAGCCGTAAATCCAGTCCCCAGGGCTCTGCTGGCTGAGTAGAGAGCATCTCCTAGATTCACATAATCTACCGGGGATACATTCAAAGTTTCAACCCACCATGACTAGGAAGATAGCTCTCAAATTCACCAAGAACAAGATAGGAAGCAAAGAGAAGGAGTGGAAAAGATGTGTAAAACAATGTGAAGGGAAGATAAAGAAAATGACTGCTATGTGTGTTTGATATAGACTCTTGGTACAGAGGGCTTCCCTGGTGACTCAGTGGTAAAGAATCGCCTGCCATGCAAGAGACTGGAGTTCAATACCCAGGTTGGGAAGATTCTCTGGAGAAGGAATCTTCTCCAGAAGAGAAATGGAGAAGGAAATGTCAACCCACTTCAGTATTCTAGCCTGGAAAATTCTATGGACTAAGGGGCCTGGAGACCTAGAGTCCATGGGGTCACAAAGAGTCAGACAGGACTGAGCTACTAAACAACAAAAAAAGACTTGGTACAAAATCTGGGTTTTCAGACTCTTGTAAACCAGGCCTGTGCAGTGAGTCTCAGAGGTAAAATGTTCTTATTTACCCAGGGCATCTAAAATATACCTTACATCAGAAGAAAGATACTTGTCTGCTGTTGTGTGACAGAGAAGTCTTTTCCTTTCTCTAAATACATACCATGAAATATTAGGTTCCTGAGTGTTGGAAATTTTCTTTTCTTTTCTTTTCTTTTTTTTTGGTGGGGGGGATTGAAATCTACACTTGAAATAAGGTTGAGAGTGGAAGTGTTAGTCACTCAGTCATATCCAACTGTTTGAGACCCCATGAACTGTAGCTCAACAGGCTCCTTGATTCATGGGATTTTCCAGACAAGAATATAGGAGTAGGTTGCCATTTCTTTCTCCAGGAGATTTTCCCGACCCAGCAATCAAATCTGGGTCTCCTGCATTGCAGTCAGACTCTTTAACATCTGAGCTACTAAAAAGGTTAATAAATTTTACAAAGAAATTCAAGTTGATATTCATATTGCTGGTGGTGTTTTAGTCACTAAGTCGTGTCCAACTCTTGAGACCCAATGGACTGTAGCCCACCAGGCTCTTCTGTCCATGGGATTTTCCAGGTGAGAAATCTAGAGTGGGTTGCATTTCCTCCTCCAGGGGATTGTTCTGACCCAGGGATTGAACCTAACTCTCCTGCATTGGCAGGTGGATTCCTTACTGAATAAGCCACCAGGGAAGCCCTGATAATTACATTACTATTTGAATAAATATAATTTAATATAATTCCATATGAAGTCTTTATACATATGTCAGTCTTAAAATTAATGTCCTCTACCCCATGCCCAAGGTAAGAGAAACCCAAGTAAGATGGTAGGTGTTGCAAGAGGGCAGACACACTGAAACCATACTCACAGAAAACTAGTCAATCTAATCATACTAGGACCACAGCCTTGTCTAACTCAATGAAACTAAGCCATGCCTGTGGGGAAACCCAAGATGGGCAGGTCATGGTGGAGAGATCTGACAGAATGTGGTCCACTGGAGAAGGGAATGGCAAACCACTTCAGTATTCTTGCCTTGGAACCCCATGAACAGTATGAAAAGGCAAAATGATAGGATACTGAAAGAGGAACTCCCTAGGTCACTAGGGGCCCAATATGCTACTGGAGATCAGTGGAGAAATAACCCAAGAAAGAATGAAGGGATGGAACCAAAGGAAAAACAGTACCCAGCTGTGGATGTGACTGGTGGTAGAAGCAAGGTCCGATGCTGTAAAGAGCAATATTGCATAGGAACCTGGAATGTCAGGTCCGTGAATCAAGGCAAATTGGAAGTGGTCAAACAAGAGATGGCAAGAGTGAATGTAGACATTCCAGGAATCAGCGAACTAAAATGGACTGGAATGGGTGAATTTAACTCAGATGACCATTATATCTACTACTGCGGGCAGGAATCCCTGAGAAGAAATGGAGTAGCCATCATGGTCAACAAAAGAGTACGAAATGCAGTACTTGGATGCAGTCTCAAAAACGACAGAATGATCTCTGTTCGTTTCCAAGGCAAACCATTCAATATCACAGTAATCCAAGTCTATGCCCCAAACAGGAACGTTGAAGAAGCTGAAGTTGAAGTTGTAGGTCTATGAAGACCTATAAGACCTTTTAGAACTAACACCCAAAAAAGATATCCTTTTCATTATAGGGGACTGGAATGCAAAAGTAGGAAGTCAAGAAACACCTGGAGTAACAGGCAAATTTGGCCTTGGAATATGGAATGAAGCAGGGTGAAGACTAATAGAGTTTTGCCAAGAAAATGCACTGGTCATAATAAATACCCTCTTCCAACAACACAAGAGAAGACTCTACACATGGACATCACCAGATGATCAACCCCGAAATCAGATTGAGTATATTCTTTGCAGCCAAAGATGGAGAAGCTCTATACAGTCAACCAAAACAAGACCAGGAGCCGACTGTGGCTCAGATCATGAACTCCTTATTGCCAAATTCAGACTTAAATTGAAGAAAGTACAGAAAACCACTAGACCATTCAGGTATGACCTAAATCAAATCCCTTATGATTATACAGTGGAAGTGATAAATAGATTTAAGGGCCTAGATCTGATAGATAGAGTGCCTGATGAACTATGGAATGAGGTCCATGACATTGTACAGGAGACAGGGATCAAGACCATCCCCATGGAAAAGAAATGCAAAAAAGAAAAATGGCTGTCTGGGGAAGCTTTACAAATAGCTGTGAAAAGAAGAGAAGCAAAAAGCAAAGGAGAAAAGGAAAAATATAAGCATCTGAATGCAGAGTTCCAAAGAATATCAAGAAGAGATAAGAAAGCCTTCCTCAGTGATCAATGCAAAGAAATAGAGGAAAACAACAGAATGGGAAAGACTAGAGATCTCTTCAAGAAAATTAGAGCTACCAAGGGGACATTTCATGCAAAGATGGGCTTGATAAAGGACAGAAGCAAAAGATACTAAGAAGAGGTGGCAAGAATACACAGAAGAACTGTACAAAAAAGATCTTCACGACCCAGATAATCATGATGGTGTGATTACTCATCTACAGCCAAATATCCTGGAATGTGAAGTCAAGTGGGCCTTAGGAAGCATCACTATGAACAAAGCTAGTGGAGGTGATGGAATTCCAGTTGAGCTATTTCAAATCCTGAAAGATGATGCTGTGAAAGTGCTACACTCAATATGCCAGCAAATTTGGAAAACTCAGCAGTGGCCACAGGACTGGAAAAAGTCAGTTTTCATTCCAATCCCAAAGAAAGGCAATGCCAAAGAATGCTCAAACTACCGCACAATTGCACTCATCTCACACGCTAGTAAAGTAATGCTCAAAATTCTCCAAGCCAGGCTTCAGCAATACATGAACCGTGAACTTCCTGATGTTCAAGCTGGTTTTAGAAAAGGCAGAGGAACCAGAGATCAAATTGCCAGCATCCGCTGTATCATGGAAAAAGCAAGAGAGTTCCAGAAAAACATCTATTTCTGCTTTATTGACTATGCCAAAGCCTTTGACTGTGTGGATCACAATAAACTGTAAAAAATTCTTCAAGAGATGGGAATACCAAACCACCTGATCTGCCTCTTGAGAAACCTGTATGCAGGTCAGGAAGCAACAGTTAGAACTGGACATGGAACAACAGACTGGTTCCAAATAGGAAAAGGAATATGTCAAGGCTGTATATTGTCACCCTGCTTATTTAACTAATATGCAGAGTACATCATGAGAAACACCGGACTGGAAGAAACACAAGCTGGAATCAAGATTGCCAGGAGAAATATCAATAACCTCAGATATGCAGATGACACCACCCTTATGGCAGAAAATGAAGAGGAATTAAAAAGCCTCTTGATGAAAGTGAAAGTGGAGAGTGAAAAAGTTGGCTTAAAGCTCAACATTCAGAAAACGAAGATCATGGCATCCGATCCCATCACTTCATGGGAAATAGATGGGAAAACAGTGGAAACAGTGTCAGACTTTATTTTTGGGGCCTCCAAAATCACTGCAGATGGTGACTGCAGCCATGAAATTAAAAGATGCTTACTCCATGGGAGGAAAGTTATGACCAACCTAGATAGCATATTCAAAAACAGAGACATTACTTTGCCAACAAAGGTCCGTGTAGTCAAGGCTATGGTTTTTCCTGTGGTCATGTATGGATGTGAGAGTTGGACTGTGAAGAAGGCTGAGCACCGAAGAATTGATGCTTTTGAACTGTGGTGTTGGAGAAGACTCTTGAGAGTCCCTTGGACTGCAAGGATATCCAACCACTCCATTCTGAAGATCAGCCCTGGGATTTCTTTGGAAGGAATGATGCTGAAGCTGAAACTCTAGTACTTTGGCCACCTCATGCGAAGAGTTGACTCATTGCAAAAGACTCTGATGCTGGGAGGGATTGGGGGCAAAAGGAGAAGGGGACGACAGAGGATGAGATGGCTGGATGGCATCACTAACTCGATGGACGTGAGTCTGAGTGAACTCCGGGAGTTGGTGATGGACAGGGAGGCCTGGCATGTTGAGATTCATGGGATCGCCAAGAGTCAGACACGACTGAGCGACTGAACTGAACTGAACTGAATTTCTGTCCAAAGTCATATTTAACATCACTTCAGTTCAATTGCACTTTATAAGTCTATAGGAAAGTTTCTTCTTTTTTAAGTATTAAGAGTTGGGCACGACTGAGCGACTTCACTTTCACTTTTCACTTTCATGCATTGGAGAAGGAAATGGCAACCCACTCCAGTGTTCTTGCCTGGAGAATCCCAGGGATGGCGGAGCCAGGTGGGCTGCCGTCTATGGGGTCGCACAGAGTCGGACACAACTGAAGCGACTTAGCAGCAGCAGCAGCAGTATATAGCAAGTGATTGGTAGTCTTAGATTCTCCTATTGGCATTTTCACTCGAAGTCAAGAACACATTATTAATGAGAGTTCACATTTCAGGTGTTCAGATGCACAGTATAGACCTTGACAAAGGAGGAAAATATCAATAAAAATTCATATGCTTTAAATGACTCTCCAAAACTATAAAACAACAGACTTTAATTGGAATTTTACATTATGTTGTGGTTTCTCTGCTGGTTCAGAGATTAAGAACCCACCTGCCAATGCAGGAGACACAGGGTTTGATCCCTGGGTCAGAAAGGTTCCCTAGAGGAGGAAATGGCAACCTACTCCAGCATTCTTGCCTAAGAATCCCATGCACAGAGGAGCCTGAGGGGCTGTGGTCCACGGAGTCACAGAGTTGGATAAGACTGAGCACTCACACACATACACACACACACACACACATGCAAATTATGAGGTAAAGAAAAATTTTGAATGTATTCTTCATCATTTATATTTAGTAGATAATGCAATAAACTGTTATTTTTATCAGATAGACATATCTGCCACAAATAAGTGCCTATTAAGGAAATTAATGCTAAATTCTCACCATCAGTAAGACAGTGTACTATACCAGTAGTGATAAGGATATTGTTACAGATTACACATATAATATATATAATTTGATAATTGCCAGTTGAAGTATTTGGCGTACAAATTCACAATGATATTATGAAGTAGGCAATACTAGTATCCCTGTTTTTCAGATGAGAAATTGAAGTTTGGGAAGTTTAATCTGTTTGCCTGAAGTCACACTGTTATTATGTTTGCCAGGATCAGATTTCAGACTGTCTGGTTTCTGAGTCTGGGCCTCTAACCAGGCTCTAATTGCTAGCTCCCTAGCACATCAGGTCTTATTGTGCCTACACTATTTCTATTCCACAGAAAAAAACACACCAGAATGAGTTCTCCTACCCTTTGTTCTAAAACAAATTAAAATTTCTGAAAAGACAGTTTTGATGTTAATTGTCAATAATAATTATATTTTCCTTTTGAGAAGAATTGATTGATTCATTTTAAGAGTTTTGGATAATAACTATTCACATAAATATAACTCAGATTTAGAGAATTAAATCTCATAGACTGCAAGTTTATTTATGAGATTTCTTGTTAATGCTGAATCATTTTCTCATCTAAATCAGCACATTGTAATGGTAGTTGTAGATATTCATTTATTCAAGATTATTACTGAATAATTTTTTATGTACTAAGATAATTACTAGAAATAGCCAGCCTGATAGAACAATGGATATTTAAATGTACAGATGGAGAGCAAAGAACTTATTAAATATTTAGGGGGAGAGATGGAACTTTCCAGGTGGCACTAGTGGTAAAGGACCCATTGCCAGTGGAGGAGATAGAAGAGATGTGGGTTCGATCCCTAGGTTGGGAAGATCCTGTGGAGGAGAACATGGCAGCCCACTCCAGTATTCTTGCCTGGGGAACCCCATGGACAGAGGAGCCCGGTTGGCTAGGGTCCATAGGGTTGCAAAAAGTAGGGCAAGACTTGAAGTGGCTTAGCACACATGCATGCAGGAGAAATTATTAAGGCTTCCTTCATAGCTCAGTTGGTAAAGAGTCCACCTGCAATGTAGGAGACCCTGGCTCAATTCCTGGGTGGGGAAGATTCCCTGGAGAAGGAAAGGCTACCCACTCCAGTATTCTGGCCTGGAGGATTCCATGGACTATATAGTCCATGGGGTTGCAAAGAGTCAGACACGACTGGGTGACTTTCACTTTCACACTTTCCACTTTCACATCAATACCTGACAATCCACATATTGCTTGCCATAAAAATTACAAAAAAATATTTGAGCTTGGACTTATTTTCATTTCCCAGTAACAACAGAAAGAAATAGATGCAAATTCAAAATACAGGGTTTTAAGTTGCCCCTCATTGTCCCCCGTTGAGTGATCATCCTTTCATGTCTTACTGCAAGACAACATGACTGAAAGAGGCTGCTGAGAGACTGACATCACCAAGAGGGTTATTAGGCTATTCCTGACTTCCCTCCCCCTCACAGGAAGAACAACTAGTCAAGAACAGGACACCGCCGAGAGAGTTCTAGAACATGGAGGCTGGGCTGAAGCACCTCCTGTACCTTAGAGACCAAGACAGATGGCATGAAGGTAAAAGAAGTGACTGTAAGTTGAGGGCACTGCCCCTCCCCCAAACCAGCACAGCATCACATGGAGAGGCTTCCCTGGAGCCTCCTGTCTCTTCAGTGGGAAAAGAGAATCTGGGGAGACTAACAACACCATTCGCCATCTTGTGGGTCACTCGGAGGGAGCCCCTACTCTGACCTTACATCATGAGGGTTGCAAGGATATCTCAGTTACCCTTGAACAGAGATCATAGCCTGGGGCTTCTGCTACCAGCCTGAGAATCTAGGCAGATACAGGCACTATCTTACAGCCTCACCAGGTAGAGAACCAGGCCAGCAGTCTTATCCACCTGTTAGTAGCCAGTGGCATCCCCTCCCTGTCCTCAGACCTCAGTTGTCTTGCTGAGAATAGAACTGCCCAAGGAATTACCAGCAGATACAACCAGAGACCCAAACTGAGCTGACTGGTGAAGACTTGCTCCTGCCAAAGAAAACCTGTAAAGTCTGAAAGAAAAGTCCCGTTATACAAATGTGTAAATTCAAACATAAGAAATCAAGGGTCACAAAAAATCAGGTAACCATCACTAAAGGAACTAATAAAGATCCAATAGCACACCATAAATCTATTTCTGCTTTATTGACTATGCCAAAGCCTTTGACTGTGTGAATTACAATAAATTGTGGAGAATTGTGAAAGAGATGGCAATACCAGACCACCTGACCTGCCTCTTGAGAAACCTGTATGCAGATCAGGAAGCAACAGTTAGAACTGGACATGGAACAACAGACTGGTTCCAAATAGGAAAAGGAGTACGTCAAGGCTGTATATTGTCACCCTGCTTATTTAACTTATAGGCAGAGTACATCATGAGGAACGCTGGGCTGGATGAAGCACAAGCTGGAATCCAGATTCCTGGGAGAAATATCAATAACCTCAGATACGCAGATGACACCACCCTTATGGCAGAAAGTGAAGAAGAACTAAAGAGCCTCTTGATGAAAGTGAAAGAGGAGAGTAAAAAGTTGGCTTAAAGCTCAACATTCAGAAAGCGAAGATCATGGCATCTGGTCCCATCACTTCATGGCAAATACATGGGGAAACAGTGGAAACGGTGACTGATTTTATTTTGGGGGGCTCCAAAATCACTGCAGGTGGTGACTGCAGCCATGAAATTAAAAGACGCTTACTCATTGGAAGGAAAGTTATGACCAACCTAGACAGCATATTTAAAAGCAGAGACATTACTTTGTCAACAAAGGTCTGTCTAGTCAAGGCTATGGTTTTTCCAGTGGTCATGTATGAATGTGGGAGATGGACCATAAAGAAAGAATTGGTGCTTTTGAAGTGTGATGTTGGAGAAGACTCTTGAGACTCCCTTGGACTACAAGGAGATCCAACCAGTCCATCCTAAAGGAAATCAGTCCTGGGTGTTCATTGGAAGGACTGATGTTGAAGTTGAAACTCCAATATTTTGGCCATCTGATGCAAAGAGCTGATTCATTTGAAAAGACCCCGATGTTGGGAAAGACTGAGGGTAGGAGGAGAAGGGGACGACAGAGTTTGAGATGGTTAGATGGCATCACCGACTCAATGTACATGAATTTGGGTAAACTCCGGGAGTTGGTGATGGACAGGGAGGCCTGGCGTGCTGCTGTTCATGGGGTCACAAAGAGTTGGACAGGACTGAGCAACTTAACTGAAAGAAATGGAAATCTATGGATGGTCAGAAAAAGAATTCAGAATAACTCTCTTCAGGAAGTTTTGTGAACTACAAGTAATTACAGGCAGATATCTAAAGAAAATTAGGAAAATAATGGGGAACAAAATGAGAAGTTCTACAAGAAAATAGCAATCAGTTAAACCCTGCATAAATCTCTGAATTAAAACATATAGCTACTGAACTGAAGAACTCGTTTCACAAATAGATTCTACTATATGGAAAAAAAGACTCAGAGACCTGAAAGATAGGACAGTTGAAATTACCCAGTGTTGCAAAAAGAAAAATGGATGAAAAAGACTGAAGAGAGACTACAAGAATTAAAGGACACAATGAAAACAAACAGTATTTGTATTATGGGAATTCTAGGAGAAGACAAATAAAAAGGGGCAGAAAGTACATTTAAAGCAATGATGTCTCCCAAACTGGGGAGAGAGATGGACATCCAGATCCACAAGATTGAAAAGACCCCAAGTAGGTTGAAACTTAAAGGGCCACAAGGAGACATGTTTTATACTTATAATTAAATGTTAATATATTTATGTTAAGTATATATGCAAATTATAAATTTATAATTAAATAAACTACACCTAAATTTATAATCAAATTGTCAAAAGTCAGAGACACACACACACAAAAAAAATTCAAGAGCAACAAGAAAAAAGAGATAAGTTACATACAAGAGAAGCCCCATAAAACTAGAGGTGGATGTCTCTAGTTTTCAAGTCAGAGGGAAAACAATAATATATTCAAAATATTGAAGGAAAATAACTATTGGTACTTCCCTGGGGGCTCAGTAGTGGCCAACACAGGATAAAGATGGGTATGACTCTTGATCTAGGAAGATTCTGTGCGTTATGCTGTGCTAAGTCACTTCAGTCGTATCCAACTCTTTGCAACCCCATGGACTATAGCCCACAGGCTCCCCTGTCCATGGGATTCTCCAGGCAAGAATACTGGAGTGGGTTGCCATGCCCTTCTACAAGATCCCGCATGGCACCGAGCAAAAAAAGCCCATGTACCACAATTACTGAGCCTGTGCTCTAGAGGCAGGAAGACACATCTACTGAGTCCATGTACCCCAACTACTGAATCCCTGACACCCTAAAGCCCATGCCCTGCAATGAGAAGCTGCCACAACAAGAAACCCATGCCACACACCACAACCAAAAAGTAGCTCCCCCTCACCATAACTAGAGAAAAGCCAAAGATCCAGCACAACCCAAAATAAACAAAAATGTTAAAAAAGAAAAAACTGTCAACCAAGAATCCTATAGCCAACAAAGCTCTCCTTCAAAAATGAAGTAGGGATAAAGATTTTCCCAAACAAAAAAAATGAACACCTGGAGGGTGTTCATTACCTCCAGGACTGCCTCTTACAAAACATGCTAACTAAAGCAGTCCTTTGACTGGAAGTAGAAGAACACTAGTCAGCATCAGAAAAGCATAAAAAGGTATCATAAATCTCACTGGTAATAGTGACTATATTATGATGGATTCTGTAATACAGTAATGGCAGTTATGTCACTTACAACTCTAGTCATAAAGTTTAAAAATGAAATAGAAAGGTTTCCCATATTCATGAGTTGGAAACATTAATGTTGTCAAAATATCAATACCACAAAAAGTTATCTACAGATTTAAAGCAATCCATATCAAGATTCCAAGTGCATTTTTTCAAAATTAGAAAAACACTCTTAGAATTGATATGAAACCACAAAAGCACCCTGAATAGCCAAATAAATCCTGAGAAAAAAAAGAGCAAACAGGAGTTATCACATTTCCTGATTTCAAGCTATGTGGTAAAGTTGTGGTCATCAGTACCTTTTGGTACTGGCATAAAAACAGACAAATACACCAATGGAACAGAATGGAGAGCCCATAAATAAACCCAAGCATATCCAGTCAACTAATATTTGACAAGGGAGCCAAGAATACCCAATGGAGAAAAGACAAGCTCTTCAAAAAATCATGCGGGGATAATTGAACAAGTCAATCTTAAAGGAAATTAACCCTGAATATTCAATGGAAAAACTGATCCTGAAGCTGAAGCTCCAATACTTCAGCCACCTGATGCAAAGAGCTGATTCATTGGGAAAGACCCTGATGCTGAGAAAGATTCATGGCAAGAGGAAAGAGCGTGGTAGAGGATGGTGGTAGAGATTGGATAGCATCACCAACTCTATGGACATGAATTTGAGCAAACTCCAGGAGATAGCAGAGAAGGCAATGGCAACCCACTCCAGTACTCTTGCCTGGAAAATCCCATGGACTGAGGAGCCTGGTAGGCTACAGTTCATGGGGTCGCTAAGAGTTGGACACGACTGAGTGACTCTACTTTGACTTTTTACTTTCATGCATTGGAGAAGGAAATGGCAACCCACTCCAGTGTTCTTGCCTGGAGAATCCCAGGGTCGGCGGAGCCTGGTGGGCTGCCATTCATGGGGTTGTACAGAGTTGGACACAACTGAAGAGACAGCAGCAGCAGCAGCAGCCAGGAGGACAGAGGAGCCCGGCATGCTGCAGCCCATGGGGTCACAGAGTCAGGCATGACTTAGCAACTGAACAACAACATGTGAAAGAATGAAACTGGACCCATATCTTACATGACTCACAAAAATTAATTTGAAATGCATTAAGGATGTAAATGTATGAACTGAAACCATGAAACTCCTAGAAAAATATGTAAGAATAAAACTTCTTGACATGGATCTTGATAATTTTTTGGTTATGATACCTAAATCACAAGTAACAAAATCAAAAAGAAGCGAATGAAACCACATCAACTAAAAAGCTTCTGCCCAGCAAAAGAAACCATGAACAAAGTGAAAAGACAACCTAGAGAATGGGGGAAAAAGTATTTTCAAACCATATATCTGATAAAGGATTAATATTTAAAATGTATAAAGAACTCATACCACTGAATAGCAAAAACGAAATAACCCAATTTTTAAAATGTGCAAAGGACCTAAATAGACATTTCTCCAAAGAAGATATTTAAAAGGCCGACTGGTACATGAAAAGTTGCCCACCATCACTAATCATTAAGGAAATGCAGATCCAAATCACAGTGAGATATCAGCTCATGTATGTTAGAATGGCCATCATCAAAAGGGCAAGTGATAACAAATGCTAGTGAGGCTGTGGAAGGAGCCTTTGTGCACTGCAGGCAGGAATGCAGATTGGTATAGCCACTGTAGAAAATGGTGTGGACTATCTTCAGAAAAAAATTTTTAAAAAAGAAAGAAAAAGTAAAAATAAAACTACTAAATAATCCAGTAATTCCACTTTGGGAAATATATCCATAGGAAAAGAAAATGCTAACTCAAAAAGATGTTTGCACTTTGATGTTCAGAGCAGCATTATTTACAGTATCAAAAGCTTGAAACAACATTAAAGGATGAATTAATGCAGAAGTTCTGAAATAGGTAAGTAGATAGATATCCAGACCATGGAACATTACTTAGCCATAAAAATGAGGAAACCCAATCATTTGGACAACACAGATGGACCTTGAAGGCATTATGTTAAGTGAAATAAGTCAGAGAAAGACAAATACTATACAACTCATTTATAGGTGGAATCAAAAAAAAAAAAAAAAATTCCAGACTCCAAACTCATAGAAAAAGAGGTCACACTTGTGGTTGCCACAGGCACAGGGTAGAGGGAGGGAGAAATAGAGGAAGTTGGTCAAAACATACAAAACTCCGCTTATAAGATAAATACTAGGAATGTAATATGGCTAACGCTGCCATATATTTGTTACAAGAATAAATCCTACAGATTCTCATTACAAGGTGAATTTTTTCTTTTTTCTTTTGTTTTAATGTATCTATATGAAAAGATGGATGTTAGCTGAATCTATTGTGTTAATTGTCTTACAGTCTATATGAATCAAATAACCATGCTGTACAACTTAAACTTATACAGCGATGTATATCAATTACTTTTCAATAAAACTGGAAAAACAAAGTTGGTCCTCAGTCTAATCATTTAGATTGTGTACATTGTAAAATGTATAAATTCTTTCAAAAGCAAAGGTGAATATATTCATCAAATATTAACTGCAAAGTCTATAAGACACACAGAGTTTGATCCCTCAGTCTGGAAGACCCCCAAGAGGGGGGCAAGGCAACCCACTCCAGTGTTCTTGCCTGGAGAATCCCATGGACAGAGGAGCCTGGTGGGCTATAGTCCATAGGGTCGAAAAAAGTCAGACATGACTAAAGCGACTTAGCATGCTACACACATATTAATCTCTAACACAAAATAGCCATATTTCTATGATTCCGTGTCTTTTTTTTCTTTTCTTATTTGTTAGTTGGCTGTTTTTCTTGCTACTACTATGGTTCTTTCCTTCAAGAGTTTCTAATATACAATGGACAAAAAAGAAAAAACAAGTTTACAGTGTATAGCTAAAGCATCTCCTATAGTTGACTCTGCTGTTTTAAAAACAAATAAATGTTGTTTTTCTTTTTTAAGAAAGCATCTGTTCCAGCAGTTTTTCATCATGTGTCCCAACTACAAAACACAAGGCAACACGGAGGACAGGAAATGCTCTAAAATTGGAACAAAATAAGTTTTGTCCTGGTTATACTTGCAAGTCCCTTTCGCTTCAATAATTTACTTTTCTTCTCAATTAAGCAGCACAAAATCAATATTTATTCCTCTTTTCTCTGGAGTACACCAGTTTCTAGAGCTACTACAGATATTTTTGAAAGCAAAAAGCCCAGCAAAAAATCACTGGGGAAATTTTGTGTAGAAAACAAAACGTATCAGTGATTTGACGGTGTTAATATGTAAGTCTCACCATGAGACTTTTCATACCCATGAGCTTATTTTATAGGGAGTCAGAAAAAAACAAGCAAACAATCATACAAAGAAAGAGAAAATTGCATACGGTAACTCCCAGGAAGGAAAAGCACCAGGGTTAAAATATGTTCACAGAAGTGGGGCATGCCTATTCTGAGGTATTCAAAAAGGAGTTACCTCTGAAAGAGATAAGTGAACAAGTTCTGTTCGGACAATGCATTTGTAAGTCCAATTTGTTCAAGTCCAGCAAATTTAGCCTAGGTAGCCAACTAATACAATCGACTATTATAGTACTGTACTATAATAGGGTTATAATACTATACACAAATAATAGATAAAAAGCAAGCACACACACTGGGATGACCCTGAGAGATGGGATGGGGAGGGATGTGGGGGGGATTCAGGATGGGGAGGGATGTGGGGGGGATTTAGGATGGGGGACACATGTGCACCCATGGCTGATTCATGTCAATGTATGGCAAAAACCACTACAATATTGTAAAGTAATTACCCTCCAATTGAAATAAATTAATTATTTTTTTTAAAAAGCAAGCACACAAAAACTAAAGAAAGCATTTTTAATATTACAGTGCAGTACACTGAAAGATACAGCAGTACAATACAACAGCTGGCACTTCTTAGCAGTACCGGGCTATATGACTGCTACTTTCATGCCTCCTTCCATACATCCTGGGCTTGAAGTAGACACTAGACTGCTGCATTCTGTACCGTGCCCTACAGCAAAGTACACAAAAGCGCAACCACTGTACAGGATGCACGCAACTGACAATGTGCGCCAGACACGAGCACTAACTTACCTGATTGGACAGGCAAACACGTGTTCACATCGCTGAAAGCTCTCAACTTGAAGGTTCATATGTAGGAGACTTACTCCTTAGTATTAGATGGGAGAGTGGAAAAATAAGGCCTGTTGTTTTTTATGCTATCACCAACAGATTCTATGAATACGTTGTCCACGTTTCCCTGTATATGTCATAGCGTTGCTGCAGGTGATGAACCTAGGGGTTTAATTTCAGGGTTTAAGGCTAGATTCACTAGATTGTGCCAAATTATTTTCCAAATGGTGTATTCCAATTTAGATTAGAGATAGAAAAATACAAAGGAAGATAATGATGATCTGTTACTTATTCAGCGATTAGCAAATGTGTGACTCAGCCATTGTTAGATGAGGGTTCAACGTACCAAAACATAACATAACATGGTTGTTATCTATGATTCACTTATATTTTCTGACTTGTCCCTGCATTTGACATACTTGCTGTAGAAAAGGAGAGAATACTAGCCGATGGATATTACTTGAATTCATGAGACTGAAGGATAAACTATTGGCATTATAGATTCTAGTACTATTTCTTAAGTAATAAACTGGTTTTTATTTTTGAAAGACATACTGGCTCTATGAGATAATCATTTCAGCCTTGTCCCAGCTAGATTTCCTGCTTTTTCAAAATTTTGTTCCAGATATTTCACTTTCCATCCTATTATTCTATTTATTGACATTCAAGAAAACTGAGAATTTCATCATGTTAGAACAGGAAGAAATTCAAAAATTGTTTAATTCCTACACTTCAGGAAAAGCAGCTGTGACATAGAAGTTAAGAGTTTAGATTCTAAGCTAGACCACCTGGGTTCAATTTTTCCCTAAAAGTTGTATGATTTAGAAAGTTACTTAACTCTCCATGTCTCAGGGTTCTCAAATTGCAATGACAATATTATTATGACTTCATGTAGCTATGATTTCAGTGTTTATGCATATGACACTCTGAATTGTGCCTAGGACATAATAAATGTTCAACAAAGCTGCCACTTTGTTATTAAATTTTATTTGCATAGAAGAAATACATGAAATTCCAAATCACTGTCAATTTTCCCTGTTCATGTAGCCAGCCCCTTGAGCATAGACTAAGGACCAGACTCTTTTCTTGCTTATTTAATATTCTTTCCAGATGTTTGATTTGTATTTTCTCATCTACCAGATTTCCCTGGTGGTTCAAACAGTAAAGAATCTGTCTGCAGTGCAGGAGACCTCGGTTTGATCACTGAGTTGGGAAAATCCCCTGGAGAAGGGAATGGTTACCTGCTCCAGTATTCTCGCCTGGAGCATCCCATTGACAGAGGAGCCTGGGCTACAGTCCATGGGGTCACAAAGAGTCAGACACAACTGAATGACTAACACTTTTACTTTCAAAACTTTCACTTTCTCAACCCAAGATATATGTGTGTGTGTGTATATATATACACACACACATAGAAAATGCATATCTTGTGCTACAATAGTTCATTCATTTATGAGTTGTTTATTCATCTTCATCTATGTGCCAGGAAGAAAAGAGAAATGGTAGTATATAAAAAACGATAAACTATACTAGTGATTTCGGAGAAGGCAATGGCAACCCACTTCAGTACTCTTGCCTGGAAAATCCCATGGATGGAGGAGCCTGGTAGGCCGCAGTCCATGGGGTCGCACAGAGTTGGACACGACTGAGCGACTTCACTTTCACTTTTCACTTTCATGCATTGGAGAAGGAAATGGCAACCCACTCCAATGTTCTTGCCTGGAGAATCCCAGGGACGGGGAGCCTGGTGGGCTGCCGGCTATGGTGTCACACAGAGTCAGACATGACTGAAGTGACTTAGCAGCATACTAGTGATGCTTTATAATATAATGGATGAACTGATGCTACAGTTTCTCTTATATATGTTCCCTTCTGAAGAATAAAACATCTACCACAAAACCTTCCAGAATGGAGTCAGGGGTGAGTACTGCACCCTAGACACAGAGCAAGTCAGTTTTCAAAACATGCCAGGGGGGTGGAGACAATGGATCTGGAAAACAATGTAAAAAAGAGAGAGAGAGAGAGAGAAATAAAGAAAAAAGTTTGAAAAGACTTTAAGATTCCCAACTTATCCAACTTCGAATGGATTGCATACCAGTCAGGAGATGAACGGGCACCCTGGGCAGCCCTAGTGATAAAGAACCCACCTGCCAATGCAGGAGGCATAAGAGAGATGGGTCAAACCCTTGGTGAGGAAGATCCCCTGGAGGAGGGCATGGCAACCCACTCCAGTATTCTTGCCTGGAGAACACAATGGACAGAGGAGCCTGGCGGGCTACATAGTTCATAGGGTCACAAAGAGTTAGAAATGACTGAGTGACTTAGCACGAATGCAGGAGGTGAAAGTATATAAATATTTTGAACCATTATGACCATCTATGAACAAATTAAGAGAAAGTTTGGCAATGCAAAATGTACATGAATGCTTGCTCAGATCCTGTAGGGTATAAGAATGGCTACAAATCTATCACATTATTACATCATAGAAAGGGGCATATATTTTCAGTAAGATTACTATACTTCAACAATAATCATTTTCTGTTTATAAAAGTTTAAAATCCAATCCATGAGGGTGCATTTAAGAGTATGTATAAATTGCTAACCTGAGGGACATAGCAGAATTTCAAAGGCTTGATTGCAAAGTGCATGATTGGTGACAGAAGAGGGTTGCTTGCAAAGACTACAATTTGGATTAGTCTGAAGTGTTGAAACAAATTTTTTATATCCCTTTTATTTAAATGGCATAGACGTTAAAAGTAGTTAAAACTAAGAGGCAACAACATTAATCTTCTACCAGCTTTAATGTAGCAAGACACTTTCTGTTCCGTAAAGAAATTTTCATTTAAGATTATTTTTAAGAGGATTTTTATTAGGAAAGTATGATAAAAAGCAAAACTCCATTACTACCTCATTATAAAAGGTCTTGCTGTTTTACAAACACAGTTGTATTTCAGGAGAAGTCACGTGTCCTAATTGTGTATTCACAGATGGCAAACTGGCTAACCTCGTGGCAAACGGTCCTGGTACACATGTTGGGAAAGATGACAATCTTGAGCTCTTTAGAAGAGTATTGTGTGCTCATGGAGCTTGGAATTCAGAGAGAAGTGTACCTAGGATTTAATACCGGCTCTGCATTGGAGAAGGAAATGGCAACCCACTCCAGTGTTCTTGCCTGGAGAATCCCAGGGATGGGGAAGCCTGGTGGGCTGCTGTCTATGGGGTCACACAGAGTCGGACACGACTGAAGCGACTTAGCAGCAGCTTCTACTATCTGCTACCTTTGGCTTCCCTTTGTAGCTCAGTCTGTAAAAAATCTGCCTGCAATACAGGAGACCTGGGTTCGATTTCTGGGTTGGGAAGTTCCCTTAGAGAAGGAAATGGCAACCCATTCTACTAATCTTGCCTGGAGACCATGGACAGAGGAACCTGAGGGCTATAGTCCATGAGGTAGCAAGAATCTGACACGACTTAGCAACTAAACCACCACCACCACCTTTGACAATTAAATTGTTTTTTTGTTCACAAAGACGAGAAAAAGAATAGCCACTTCCCAACATTGTTTGAAGGATGAAATGTCTGTAAAGCCCCTTACAAAAATCTTTCATCTACGACAAGGAATAGATGTTAAGTATTAGCAATAGTATATTATTACTACCTTTATTATAACAACAATATAATTCACACCTTCAAATCACGTACAGTACTTAGAGAATACATGTGCCTAGGCAGAGCAATTTTTTTTTACCTGCTATTCGAATATGATACTTCAAAGACGAAATTTACATCCATTTCTCCTGTTGAAACCTAAGAAATGTACCAGTGGATGTTCCAGCCATCTTTCATCATGTCTCTTTCTCTGAGAACTCTAACATGTAATACAATTTGATTTCTTTGTCAGTAGTCTGACTTTTTTCAAGATTTTTTTTTTAATGTGGACTATTTTTTTAAAAATATCTATTGAATTTGTTACACAATTGTTTTTATTTTACATTTTGACTTTTGGGCAGCAAAGCATATAGGATCTTAGCTCCCCAACCAGGAATTGAACCTGCACACCCTACATTGGAAGGCAAATTCCTAACCACTGGACGACCGAGGAAGTTTCTCTAACAAATTTTTAATGTCTCATTTTGTCTTTAACATGTTATAGCTTTACCATTATGTGACTCGGTATGAATTTTTAATTTATTTTGCTCCACATTAAAAGCCCACTTCTGCTCAAGAAAATCAAGTCATTTTCCCCATCCCCCCCCCAAAAAAATAGAGTTTCATCTCTTGAGTGCAGTCTCTGCTAAAGTTTCTCCATTTTTTTCCTTCTGAAATTCCCAATGGATATGAGGGAATGCAGTGCATCTCCTCTTGGTTTCCCTTTAACATTTTAGGTTTCACATTTTCCAGCTGTTTATTATGACCAACCTAAATAGCATATTCAAAAGCAGAGACATTACTTTGCCCACATAGATCCGTCTAGTCAAGACTATGGTTCTTCCAGTGGTCATGTATGGATGTGAGAGTTGGACTGTGAAGAAAGCTAAGCGCCAAAGCATAAAAGAACTGTGATTAGAGACGACTCTTGAGAGTCCCTTGGACTGCAAGGAGTTCCAACCAATCTATCCTAAAGGAGATAAGTCCTGGGTGTTCATTGGAAGGACTGATGCTAAAGCTGAAACTCTAATACTTTGGCCACCTCATGTGAAAAGTTGACTCATTGGAAAAGACCATGATGCTGGGAGGGATTGGGGGCAGGAGGAGAAGGGGGCGACAGAGAATGAGATGGCTGGATGGCATCACCGACTCGATGGACATGAGTTTGAGTAAACTCCGGGAGTTGGTAATGGACAGGAAGGCCTGATGTGCTGCGATTCATGGGGTTGCAAAGAGTCAGACACGACTGAGCGACTGAAATGAACTGAACTGAACTGAACATGCTGATACCACATAGGCTTGGCCAGTTCTCTATTTTCTTGGGTGGAATCTTCTGTCCTATCTGCTGTGTCAGGCCGCATGGTCCAAAGTCCAAAGACAGTCCCGTGGGAGGCTAGCTGCCATGCCATGTGAATGATGACCCGGGAGATGCCTGGGAGAAGAGACGTTGTGCAGCATGGAAGGAGAGGTTGTATTGGCAGTGGTCCTCCAGCCCCTCAACCTGGATCAGGGATAAATACCATCCACCTTAGACTCATCCCGAGTCTCCAACGCTCAAAATGTGAACAAAAGAAAATGGTTGTTTTGCAGCAGTAACTTGGATGTGTGTGCGCATGCTAGTAACTTAGATGAGGAATCTATTTTGACTTAGATGTCAATGAAATAGCTGCACCTTCTCTCATCATTTCATCCACTTTCATATGATTTGAGAACTTCCTTTGAAGGGGTCTATGATTTCTCATTGTTGTTTGACTGATGTCTTTCCTTCATGTTAAGTTGTTTCTGTAGTTTTTTGGTTTTGAGTTCATTTCCAGTAGAGGATAACTTGATTGATTAATTGATTCTTTGGCATATTCATGTCCATGACTTAAAACTCAACATTCAAAAAACTAAGATCATGACATATAGTTTCATCATTTCCTGGGAAATAGAAGTGGGAAAAGTGGAAACAGTGACAGATTTTACTTCCTTGGGCTCCAAAATCACTGCAGATGGTGACTGCAGCTGTGAAATTAAAAGGTGCTTACTCCTTGGAAGAAAAGTTATGACCAACCTAGATAGCATATCAAAAAGCAAAGACATCACTTTGCCAAAAAAGTCCATATTTGTAAACTCTGTCTCCCACAGTGAGAACTCTGGCTTCCAAACATTTATATAGTTACTCACATACTTGAATCTACTCTACAGATAATGTTGTTTAGAATTTCTTCTTTTTTTAATTTTATTGGAATATAGTTGATTTACAATGTTATGTTAGTTTCACGTGTACAGCAAAAGTATTCAGTTATACAGACACACACATTCATTCTTTCAAATTCAAAAGAATTTCTACCTCTATGACATTAATAACAAAAGCTTACTAAATAAATTTCAAAATTTTCTATTTTTTCTTTCTGTCTTCAGAATACATTCCTCCAAGAGTATATATGACTGAAGGTACAGACTGTTGAAATTTAGTTTTGTATTTCTTTTTTGACATGTTGTTGCCAATATATGGAGAAGGAAATGGCAACCCACCCCAGTATTTTTGCCTGGAGAATCCTATGGACAGAGGAGCTTTGCAGGCTACAGCCCATGAGATCGCACCAGTCGGACATGACTTTGTAACTAAACCACCACCAACATTGCCAACATAATATTCAGATTTAAGAGTTTTTTCATATACTTGTTGATACCAATGCATATGTATTTATTTTAATTTGTTTGTTTTTAGATTCCTAAGCCTATCTCTTTTGTTTTACTGAGGGGTAATTTACATGCCACAACATTCCCTTATTTTATGTATAAAACTCAATAATTTTGTTGAATTATGGAATTATGCAATGATCACAATATAACATGAAACATTTCCATCATTCCAAAATGAAATCTCATGCCATCTGTATCCACCTTAATTTCCACTGCCAATCCCAGGCAGCAAAATATTTTCTGTCTCTGCTCTTATTCTGAATTGGACCAAATGTCAACTCTAATAAGAAAAAAAAACTAAATTTATTAAATATTGACATTTTAAAATTAATGACATAAAATTCAACAACAAAGAGTATCAGTTATAAACACAATTGTAAATCATTAAAAAATATCATATGGTGAAATGTGCTTTATCAATAATGCACTAAATAACAATATGTAGTATTGGTTCTAATAACAACTGCAGTTTTAAAGTAATGGTGACTATTAGTGATAATTTAGTATCTGCAACAAGTATGACACAAAAGAAAGTTGATTTCTATTGGTGATAAAGACTCATTATTCTTAATGGCTTTATACTTAGATTAGTAAATGAAGAAAATGTCAAAATTCAGAAAATAAAATGTGTCTTCTATTCATATTTAATATTCCATGGTAGCTCAGTGGTAAAGAATCCACCTGCAATGAAGGAGACATGGCTTCAATCTCTGGATTGGGAAGATCCCCTGGAGAAGGAAATGGCAACCCACTCCAGTATTCTTGCCTGGGAAATCCCATGGACAGAGGAGTCTGGTGGGCTACAGTCCATGGGGCCGCAAAGAGTAGGACATGACTGAGCACTCACATACACCACACCCTATGAACTATTAGACTTTTAAAAGAAACCAATGCAATTTATGGGCCATTCCCTTTGGGATTTCTATGAATGTAGCCCTACTTATGACACAACTTTATTAAATTGACATTATTTGAAAAAAAATCAGCAAAATAATCTTACAGGAAAAAATATTCTCACTGAAAGCCATCTATGAGACTTTCCATCTTCAGGTTAGAAAATTTGTTTAGTCAAAAAGAGAGTCAACAAAAACTATTTTAGAAGGAGAACTTGGGCCTGACATCAGATATTCCTATGCTACTAGCTGCAAAGAATTTTGCTCTATCCTCTGTTTTCACAGGAGGGTGTCGATTCCAACTTAGTTTTTTAAAATGTGTTTAGTACTTAACAAGTGCCATGAAACATTATCATAAGTAATCGTATAACCGCCGGGCATACACACCAAGGAAACCAGAATTGAAAGAGACACGCATGTAAATTATCACATGTGAAACGAATTGCCAGTCCAGATTCGATGCATTATACAGGGTGCTCGGGCTGGTGCACTGGGATGACCCAGAGGGATGGGATGGGGAGGGAGGTGGGAGGTGGAAGGTGGGTTCAGGATGGGGAACACATGTACATCCATGGCGGATTCATGTCAATGTATGGCAAAACCAATACAATATTGTAAAGTAAAAAAATAACTAAATAAATAAAACTGAGATTAAAAAAATAAATAAATAACTGGTTGCCATTCTGTATCCTCTATAAGTTTGCTTAATAAAAACAAATGTGTTTAGTACTTAACAACCACCACGAAACATTATCATAAGCAACCGTATAACTGGTTGCCATTCTGTATCCTCTATAAGTTTGTTAATAAAAACATGCTGATATGAAAAGCAAGATTAATAAAGATCTGACCTTCAGTTGATTTTAGATCATGTGTTGCATATATAGAAAAATAATTTTCATGTTTTCTTCCATCTTTTTAAATTTTCTGAAAAAAAATATATATAGCTGGTCATATCTCTTCCCCATTTACTCAAAATGATTTATTAGTGTAATTAATCATATTTTAATACTAATTCAGTATTACCTAGAGTTTTTTATTGCCTAAATTTATAAACACACTGATAGTGGTATTGAACATTTGTCTTTTGGGTTAAGGCATAATTAACATGGTGTTAATTTCTAAAATTCCTACCCTACATTGTAACAGGATAAGGAGAGAAAGAAAAAATATACTTCGCAGATCCTCCTTGATATCCTAAAGAAAGTATACCTGAAAGGAAACATTATATCACCATCAAGATATAAACTGATCATAAATATAGCTAAAGTTACCAACAAAATAAAGCTATAAATAAAAAAAACATAATATTATTCTATACCTGCTTCAAGTACCAACTCAGATAAAAAAGAAAAAAACTTTAAATAATGTCATACTGTCTTCAATTTCCTTATCACGTAACTGGTTTATCATACGGTAAACCAATTATCTCTCATACATTTAAGCCCCCATAGAATCTAAGGTCAAATCAAGAGCTTCTCACATTCAAATCAAAGAATACACATTTTTCAAAACAAAGCAAAAATGTCTATATGAAAAGTTAAAAATTCTCATACTCTATGATCACATTCCTCAGCCCCTTCCAGTTGAAAAATATCAGGGTAGTTAAATTGAATTATCTTTTCATATATTCTCTACTGTTAAGTATTAATAATTAAAAATCCATTAATAACATCAATTTTTTATTTACCCAGTAGAGGGCAGTGCTACATATGGAAACCAATGTATAACTAGGTTCCTCCAGAGTGAGTGACTGGATGACCCCATTAATTCCCATGCCCAGATTTCCTTAATTTGGCTTCTGAAAGCAGAGCATCAAATCCAAAGGAAATAAGTGGCAATAGAGATGTAGAGAAATAAAATATGCACACAGCTTAGCAATAACTACAGAGTTGGGCAGCACTGATAACACCTGTCTTCCTGTTTAATATGAGTTAGTGTTTTCCAATAATGGATCAAAGAGTACATGAGAGTGATAAACTATACAGGGTTTCAGAATTAATATTCTAGAGCATTTGAAAATATATAAATTATCTTTTATTTTCCTGTTGCCGGCTAGAATTAAGATAGCAAATATCACTGGAGACCAGTGTTCCAGATGACATCATAGCTTGATATGGTGTAAATTCTAGCTATTGATGTTTGTCTCCATGTGGACATGCTCAGTCAGTGATTCGCCTTTTGGAATAAAAAATGCTAACACATGATCCAGTTTTACTTCATCGTATGATGACATCAATATCCTAGCTCCAAGAAAATTGAAGTAGTATTTCTTAATAAACCTTATTTTCAAAAATACTGAAATAATAACAAAGCAGCTTTTTTCAGCATTTGAACACTTTATTATTCTTTTATTTTTTATGGGAGGATAGTTGATTTACAATGCTCTGTTAGTTTCAGGTGCATGACAATGTGATTTAGCTAGGCACATACAGGTACCTATTTTTGAGCATCTTAATTTAAAAAACTAGGAACTATTATATGTGCTTAATCCTTAGGGGAAAATAACATCTACTCTTTTCTACTATATATAGCTTCATTTGTTTTTGCTCTATATACATATCAAATCAGCTCCTAAAAAATTGTGATGCTAGTAGATCACTTTACAGCTTTGATACGTACCATCTTAGGTAGAATTTTTACTTTCAAACATCTCCACAATATGTTTTCATTTGAATCTTTTCTTTAGTACTTATTTGATTTTTTATTTGTAAACGTAAATACATTTATTGAAAATGACCTAATTGTGTATGTTTAGAATTGAGACTGCCCTCTTTTCAGATTTCAGTTTTAGCAAGCAAGAATTGTTTCTTCTGTATTTTGTAAAGTGCTTAGAGATAAAATTAGGTGGTAATGATGATGAAGCTTCTATGGGATTTCTCCTTTAGCCCATCATTTAAATCTTGACTAGAGGAATGTCTGGGAGGAAAAAAAAAGATTTAAATAAGGAAGACTTAAACACTTCCAGCTAGTCTATGTGGCAGCAATTAAATCAACAGTGCCATATGCTGACTCTCCTATTAAAGCACTCTGCAGGGGAGAAGAAATTGGTGATTTGACAGAAAATTACTGTTCAAAATAATTACTTTTTAAAAAGACACTGTCTACAGAAATCTCCAGGAAACAACTATAAATCATTCCTTATTTGATCATTTGACCTGAAAAATATGGACCCAAATTATTCTGCTGTCATAAAAAAGTCATTGATATAAGCTATTGAATGAGGAGAAAATAAACTAATATGAAAACTATTGCATGACTCAGTGAAATGCTCCTAGTTTAGTTCTAGCCTCTGCCATTTACTTAACTAGGTTAACCTCCATTCTCTTATCAGTTAATTGGTAGTAACATTAAATTCCTTGAAATGTTGATGCTAGCCTTACAGGGAGATGTATACAGGGAACCTAATCTCATGGCCAGGCTGTTTGTTGCTTAGCAAATCCTGATGACTCTCATTACTTCTGCAAATGACATTTTATTTGATGTCAGGCAAATGATTGACTTTTTGAATCTTTCCTTCATATCTCAAATTGGAATTATAATGCCCACCAGCCTTACCATGGAGTATTGTTAATTTGAAATGAGATAATAATTGTGCAAGTGTGAAAATACTTTGCAAGTGATAGAGTACAGAATAAATATTAGGACATAGAATTAATTGGGGATACATACAAGAATTTAAACTCGCATAAGAGAAGCTGTTTTGCATACACCATCTTCTGGGAAATTGTTAGAAAGATCACTTGGAATGAAAGGTTACATTGGCTTGTGGAGAGAAGTTCATTATTTATAGCACCATTATAATTTTTGTTTGTTTTGTGGAAATCATGTTTACATGATTCAGTGTTTTGCCTGAATACTGATGGATTGATTTGGTGGGTTGAAAGTAACAGTTTTGACTATATGTATGAAATACAAGACTCCCAAAATACATTTACATTTATCCTCCTAAAATAAGCTTCATAATAGGTGAGTTTCATATTTTCACTCAAGAAAATTTTGTTACTGCAAATTTACTGATAAGAAAAGCAGGGTCAGTATTACAAAGATGTATATTTAGAATTACTGTATGTATCTGTTACTTTGGAGTTTCTTAAGAAGCAAAGGATACGGATGCCTTAAACCTATAGTCTCTGAACAAAGCAGTACAAATGTGGAAAGGCGATCTTACATCCCTCTTTCACAGGAAAAGCACCATTGAGAGCTAAATCCTTCTTGAGGACTTTTATAGAAAAAAGTGTCGAATAGCCTTTAACTCCTTTCAATATCTCTTCCCCTAGACAACCATGGCTTTTCTGCATCCTCTGAGGGTCTATTCATATCTGCCTTCCTCACAGGATAGGAAAAGACTATTTCTACACTTAAGCAACAGATGATACCACCCTAATGGCAGAAAGCAAAGAGGAGTGAAGAGCCTCTTGATGATAATGAAAGAAGAGAGTGAAAACAGCTGGCTTGAGACTCAACATTCAAAAACTAAGGTCACAGTATTCAGTCCCATCACTTCACAGAAAATAGATGGGGGAAAAATGGAAACGGTGGCAAATTTTGTTTGGGGGGCTCCAAAATCATCACAGATGGTGACTACAGCCATGAAATTAAAAGATGCTTGCTCCTTGGAAAAAAAGTTATAACAAAGATTGAAGCCAGGTCTCCCACATTGCAGGTGGATTCTTTATCAGCTGAGCCTCAAGGGAAGCCCAACAATACTGGAGTGGGTAGCCTATCCCTTCTCCAGCAGATCTTCCCAACCCAGGAGTCGAACTAGGGTCTCCTGAATTGCAGGCAGATTCTCTACCAACTGAGCTATCAAGCAGAACCTAGACAAAACCTCTCTAGAACCTAGACAGTGTAAAAGTAGAGACATGAATTTGCCAACAGAGGTCCATATAGTCAAAGCTATGATTTTTCAAGTTGTCAGTACAGATGTGAGAGTTGGACCATAAAGAAGGCTGAGAGTCTGAAGAACTGATGCTCTTGAACTATGGTTCTGGAGGGGCTCATGAAGAGTCCGTTTGGACATCAAGGAGATCAAACTATTCAATCCTAGTGGAAATCAACCCTAAATATTCATTGGAAGGGCTGATGCTGAAGTTGAAGATCCAACAATTTGGCCACCTGATGTGAAGAATTGACTCATTGGCAAAGACTCTGATGCTGCAAAAGATTGAGGGCAGGAGGAGAAGGGGACGACAGAGGATGAGATGGTTGGATGGCATCACCAACTCAATGGACATGAGTTTGAGCAAGCTCCGGGAGATGGTGAAGGACAGGGCAGCCTGGTGTGCTGCAGTCCGTGGGGTCACAAAAAGTCAGACACGACTTAGTGACTTAACAGCAACACTTAAACACTATTAGTAATTATGAGGATATTGGTAAGACATGGCTTATCTAATTTATCTACTTATTCAATCTAGGATTCCTTAATCTTCTAAACACACACACACACTAATAATCACTATCAAATTTATATAGGCAATGAATAGTTAATGAATAGATAAGTAGATAGATGATAGACACATAAACAGATAGGTAAATAGATAGATGATAGATTGATAGATTTGAAACTTGTGGAACTGCCAAACCAAAAACTTTATACGTGCCAGTGACTTATTCAACTGATGGTCCATATTTATAAGAATGAGTGGGGAATGGAAGAGAGACATTGCCCACCCTGATGAGAAAATGCCCCAGCCAAGGGCAACACTGGAGACTTGCTTGCACTGTTCTCTCCATAAACATGAGAATGGGTATTAGATCACACAGTAAATCCAGCTGCCTAATATATCACTCAGAGCATCATACTTTAATACATACATATCTTATAGTTTTTCCTTTTCTACACCTAACCAGCATGCTGCTTCCAATCATAGGCCTGCTTTCTCAACTGGTTGGTAATGAAATCTCCCTGTATCAAAGTTAGGGTCTCATCAGATGGGCTATCATAGCGCTGAGACCCTTCCCTTGGGAGTACCTCTCTACAAACAGGGATTTTATGATAAGGTCTTTGAATGTGTCTTTCCCACTAGAATAGAAGCCACAGAGAAGCAGAACTGATGTCTGTTTTCTCATTACTGAACCTAAAGACCCTTGCACAGCGCAGGCTCATAGCAGGTGCCTGGTAAATATTGTTGAATCAATAAAGCTGAGAAGAATGAATATGTTAATCAGAGAAGTAGGAATTCACTTTTGCAAGTTTCAGATTACAGTGTCTCATTTTAAAACGCAAAAGGTATGGGGCTGTTTTATGGCTGGTTAAGTTGAAAAGAGGTAGATAAGCCGAGAAACAATGAGTGAGATTCTTGAAAGCATCTAGTTGATGCTGTGTGTAAAAACATCAAATCTGGAGAGTCAAAAGAGTAAGGCAACAGTCTGGGGGAAATGATGCGGAAAAAAATAAAAGCGCATCCCGTGGAGAATTTTCTAAACAGTGTTGGAAACAGTAAGTACATGGAAAGTTGCTCAATGGAACTTAGGAGTTTCAGGTGGGAGGAGGGGGTAGCAGAGAATTATGATGATGATGAAAGATCATTTGCTAGAAGAGTCTTGCTGTTGTGAAATTATGCACATTTTCTCATACAGCTAGTTAGGTGCTCGTTGAGTTATACTAATGTTTATTTAACCAACTTAACGTAGTATCATGATAATATCTGAATAGAGAGCAAGAAACATCATAGAAAGTGATCCATGAAGAGTCAACTAATTCAACTCCTTCAATAACAAAACTCAGAGGCAGAGAGCTCACTGTTCAGTTTCAGATAACCAAGAACTTTAAGGATGTAAGTTGGACTGGTCAACGTCTTCTGCACCAAATTTTATACCAAATATGACAAAGGCTTATTAGAATCTGTTCTGTATTTTCTCAGTATATTTTAAAGGGATAAGAAGGATAAGGCCTTGTTCTACAAAATCTGCTTTTGCTAATTAAATTGTAATTAGTTAAAACCATGTAATTTGACTTAATTTTAATGATATGCCTTGATTTTTCAGAAGCAGAGAGTGTTCTATAGTCCTGCTTGCATTTTTCCTTTTGCTAGCTATCCAAGTACAGTTCTGTGCAAGTTATGTATCATAAAAGCTAAAAATAATGTCTGGGTATTTGTTTCAGAATAGAAGGAATTCTAGACTAATGTGATAAATGGCATTCCCCCAACTGCACCCATAATGATTCCATTTTGGTTATAAGGTTAGCTCCAAGACTAGATAGCATCGAAAATGTCTAGTTTAGTGTACTGAATAGACATTCAGAATTTCAGAGATGGGAATACATTTGCTTCTATGTGCTTTATTCCATACATATAATGGTGAATTCTGACTAAATTATTTTTTTATTTTAATTTACTTGAGCAACATTTGAATGGTCAATATTCAGGTGAAAAGTATTAAAATAGAAGCCACAGAGAAAAGAAAAAAATATATATATGACATACATATATGTGTCCCAATGCCCAAGTCACTTTATAGTCTAGTCAGGAGAATACCATGGTATAGTTTTCTCTCTTTTCAAAAATTCATTTATATCCCCTTGAAACTCACATAGATATTGTTGTTATGCCAAGAATAGAAAATCGTTATTACTTAGAGAGCTAAGAATTTGATAATATTATAATTGCACTATTAATGGTCAGAATTAAATTATTTTCTTTCATTATATTCCTTTTGAGTACAATCAGGTCTTCAGTTAGAACCACAGAAATCATTTCTAAATGGTAAGGATTGGATTCTAAAAAATATCAAAAAGAGAGAAAAAAAAAGAATTCCTAAATTCCTTTCTCTGATCCATCCTTTTAAACATTTTTTTAAATATGTTTTTCTTATAGTTACAAATAAATCTTTCCAGCCAACCCAGAACTGATTCATCAGCAGCAGAGGAACAGGCATCATGGCAACCCTAAAATGAACAGACTATCCTATGTTCAAAACTGTGACCAAGAAATGGTTACTGTACTTGTTTGCATCAATTCCATGGTGGTTCAGTGGTAAGGAATCTGCCTGCCAATGCAGGAGACACAGGTTCAACCCCTGGGTCAGGAAGATCCTAGAGAAGGAAATGGCAACCCACTCCAGTATTCTTGCCTGGAGAATCCCAAGGGCAGAGGAGCCTAGAAGGGATGGGGCAATAGCCCATTGGATTGCAAAAGAGTCTGACACGACTTAGTGACTAAACAACAACAGTGAGAAATGGTGTTGCGTAATCACTGGCAATGAGGAAAAGCTCTATAATCACTTGCTAGTTGTGACAGAGGCTTTGTCTAAAAGGAAGAATATTTTACTTTTGGCTAGAGAGGGATTGGCAAGAACTCGGCTCTGAACAAGCAGCCCCATGGATACTCATTAATTTTAATAGAATGAATTGAATGTCCAGTCTAGATACAATTTTTCAAACCCAATTAATAAGGCACTTAAGGTATTGACAAAAGTCACTGCAAGGCTTCTAGCTACAATTTAGCGAATTTGAAAGGTGGGCAAGATGCCTAGAAATTATAAAAGAGTCAATGCGGTAATTCTAGTTGAAAGAGGGCTGGGGAATAATGTTGTATGAACTAGAAAGCTCAACTTATTTATATACTTGTGCACAAGAAATTTGAATTTAAAATGTCAGTTCTAAAACACCTGGATGAGAGCAGAGTCCTAGGGAACAAACAACACAGCCTAAGAAAGAAAAAGATACGTCAGATTCCTTCTCTTTCTCACTGTGCTCAGGAGCCAAAATTAACATCTTGTGCTGGGAAAACCTTTTATCTCTTCAAATATTATCTGACTTGTTAAGGATATTCACATTTTTTTTTTCTTCCATTGGCAAAATGCTTAATATTTTCTCATCTAAACTGGCCCATTAGTTATGCTTAACCATCCCTCTCCAGGATAAATTTTACTGGAAGATTGATTTCTACATTCCGGTATGCATTTTTAAAACTGGCATTACAATCAATGCCAATGTCATGTGTCACGCTTTCTAAAATAAATATACTCACATCTAGTTACTAGTTCAGTTTGATCTTCACAAATGTCTTGCATGCAGGGCCGCGTTGGTTTTGCTAAGCCAGTTGTAACTAAGAGAGGGTTCTCGGGGCTCTGATAGTGGAGCTGAGAAGAAGCTGGCAACAGGCTGGGGGAGGAGGAGGAGCAGAGCTGTGTCTGCTGTTCTGGAAGGTTCTGGAAATCCTGTGGTGGGGGATAGTGATCCAGAGTTGGCAATGAGGCTCTGATGGAAAAGAAGCCTGAATGAAAGAAAGAATGGATGCAGGAGGAGGGGGGTTGATGCACTGTGTTAGGTTCAATAGACAACAAAAAGCAGTAAGGGCTAAACAAGCCCAGCTCTGGAGAGGGCAGTGGGTCAGGGTGTCTGGTGTGGAATAGGTCCACGTGGGACTCAGGTGGAGAGGGGGTGTGGGACCAAGGCTGCAAATCATGTGAGGATGTAGAAGAACCATTTCATTTTGCCTAGGCTTCAGGCTTTAGGAATAGAGTTAATGGTTTCAGTTAAGTTCAGTACAGTCACTCGGTTCAGTTCAGTTCAGTTCAGTCCAGTCGCTCAGTCATGTCTATTCTTTGCGACCCCATGAACTGCAGCATGCAAGGCTTCCCTGTCCATCACCAACTCCTGGAGTTCACCCAAACTCATGTCCATTGAGTTGGTGATGCCATCCTGCCATCTCATCCTCTGTTGTCCCCTTCTCCTCCTGCCCCCAATCCCTCCCAGCATCAGGGTCTTTTCCAATGAATCAACTCTTCACATGAGGTGGCCAAAGTACTGGAGTTTGAGCTTTAGCATCATTCCTTCCAAAGAACACCCAGGGTTGATCTCCTTCAGAATGGACTGGTTGGATCTCCTTGCAGTCCAAGGGACTCTCAAGAGTCTTCTCCAACACCACAGTTCAAAAGCATCAGTTCTTCGGCACTCAGCTTTCTTCACAGTCCAACTGTCACATCCATGTATGACCACTGGAAAAACCACAGCCTTGACTAGATGGACCTTTGTTGGCAAAGTAATGGCTCTGCTTTTCAATATGCTATCTAGGTTGGTCATAACTTTCCTTCCAAGGAGTAAGTGTCTTTTAATTTCATGGCTGCAGTCACCATCTGCAGTGATTTTGGAGCCCCCAAAAATAAAGTCTGCCACTGTTTCCACTGTTTCCCCATCTATCTGCCATGAAGTGATGGGACCAGATGCCATGATCTTAGTTTTCTGAATGGTAAGCTTTAAGCCAACTTTTTCACTCTCCTCTTTCACTTTCATCAAGAGGCTTTTTAGTTCCTCTTCAGTTTCTGCCATAAGGGTGATGTCATCTGAATATCTGAGGTTATTAATGTTTCTCCCGGCAATCTGATTCCAGCTTGTGCTTCTTCCAGCCCAGCGTTTCTCATGATGTACTCTGCATATAAGTTAAATAATCAGGGTGACAATATACAGCCTTGACGTACTCCTTTTCCTATTTGGAACCAGTGTGTTGTTCCATGTCCAGTTCTAACTGTTGCTTCCTGACCTGCATATAGGTTTCTCAAGAGGCAGGTTAGGTGGTCTGGTATTCCCATCTCTTTCAGAATATTCCACAGTTTAGTGTAGATTCTGACAATTTTATTTTATTTATTATTTTTATGTGTATGTGTTCAGTCAGGCATGTCAACTCTTTGCAACCCCATAGACTGTAGCCTGCCAGGGTCCTCTTTCCGTGAGATTCTCAAGGCAAGAATACTGGAGTGGGTTGCCATTTCTTCCTCCAGCAGATATTCCCCAGGCAGGGAGGGAGCCCATGTCTTTTGTGTTTCCTGCATTTTCTGGTGGATTCTTCATCACCATGCCACCTGGGAAGCCCTTATTTTTTTTTTAATAGGCAATGTTATATATTTTTTTTTATTTGGCTGCTCAGGGTCTTAGTTGAGGTATGCGGTATCTTGTTGCTTGTCAGAGGATGGAATCCAGGCCCCCTCCACTGGGAGCACAGAGTCTTAACCAATGTACCACCAAGCAAGTTCTAGATTCTGATCATTTTAAAACAAAAATATACATTCTGAGTCTGTAAATCTAAAAGATTGAATCTAATTCTAATCCAACTGAGAGTCAAGGCCAGGTAGTATACAGTGATCTCAGCCCTCCACCTGAGGGGGCCTCACTGTGAAGGGGAGATGGGAGAACAAACCAGGAAGAGACTGAGGGGCCCCAGGACTCACCAAGAGGGAGCCAGCCCAGCCTCTGGGAGGGACCGGAAACAGGCATGGGAATCCCTTCTGATTTTCTTCTCGACTCTAGCTCATCTAAGTTTTGTTTACTGAATCTCATTCCTCATCAGGCCTGCATTATCTTCTTACTTTTGTTTTCCCCCCTGCTATATGGAAGAGAGAAGCAAATATTCTCTCCATTGCCAAACTTACAGATGTAGACGAGCTGAATGCCTGAAGACAGCGATGTTTCTTGGAGTGGATCAGTCACCTCTGAGTCAGGCTGGGAGAGCCTGTGGCCACTGGTGCATTGGAGCGGAGAGCTTTTAATACAAATGGGAAGTGCCAAGTTTTTCAGATGAGGTTGTTTTTGTATAGATCTCACATATGGTCAGTTTTGCTTAGATGTCTAATTATTTGTCTGGAATTATGAAATCACATGTATGAATGAAAGGGTCAAATGAAGCTTAGAAACCTGTGGTAAATGGATAGGTACCTGCTAGGTCACTTCAGTCATATCCAACTCTTTGAGACCCTATGGACTGTAGCTTGTCAGGCCCTTCTGTCTATGGGATTCTCTAGGTAAGAATACTAGAGTGGGTTGCCATGCCCTCCTCCAGGGGATCTTTTCAACCCAGGGATCAAACCTGCATCTCTACACTGACAAACAGATTCTTTACCACTGAGCCACCAAGATAGCGTTGTGATTTTTTCACGGGCTTTGTCAAACGCCGAACAGAAACGAAAACAGTTGCAAAGTGGCAGGATCACTGAAGCTATGGATATCCTTAACTGGAGGTTTTTTTTTTTTTTCCTTTATTCTTCCCTTTTGTCTTTTCCTTTCTTTTTCTTTCTTTCTTTTCTGAGGGTAGACATCAGATGACTGGTGTGTTTTTCCCCTAATTTTTCAAAATTTGTTTTTATTTATTTGGTTTCACCAGGGCTTAGTTGCAACACAGAGAATCTTTAGTTGCAGAATATGAAACCTAGTGCCTCAACCACTGCTCAAAGCCAGGTCCCCTGCATTGGGAATGAGGAGCCTTAGCCACTGAACCACCAGGGAGGTCCTTATCTGGTGTTTTTAAAACAGGGGGTAGGGAGTGCCGAAGGAATGAAAGCTAGAGAAAAGTCCACATTTTGGTTGGGATGTCCCTGACTGCATTTCCTTTCACTAAGAGAGCTTCAGGTGGTTACTTGAATAACTTTCATTGTCTTTGAAGAGAAAAACCAGCTTCAGGCAGCAAAGCTCCCCCTGGATGTTATCTGTAATAAGCATCATCGCCGTGGGTCTCACTCAGGATATATGGAGGTAAATGATGTGCTTTCTTACACAGTGCTGTTTCCTGCAGCAGTCCTTCATGAGAGTTAGTGGAAAATTGCCCCAATGCAGCTGCCATTCTTCAAGCTTTGGGGACCAAGTGGCCCCCAGATACAACGCTCAGGTGATCTGACCTAACTGATGAAATCAGAGGGATCAAGAGTCAGCTTGGTCTTCTACAGTCATGCATCATCACAAAGTCTCTCAAATCATCCTCTGATAATGCTAAACAGAGACAGTTTAGAGTTGGTGAAGATTTGAACTATAAATTAAGCACATCTGCCCACTGACAGTTAACTTTATTTTATTTATTTTGTATAATTTAAAATAATTTTTATGTTTGAATTTTTTTTTCAGAATTTATCCAAAAGAACATGATTACTTCCCCTGGAAAGTGGGATCCACACTTCTTCTACCGGGGTAACCAGTCATTCCTTGCCCTTTTCATGTCCTCTTCTGGGTGCATCCCTAAGCGTGTTATGGCTGGACCCCCACACAGTGGCTGTGGTCAGTGTTTTGTGAACCACCAAGACTCTGAATTCATTGGGTGAAAGATAGGCTCCTGGCCAGAAAGTATTGTTCATCAGTGATATGTGACCTGTTTCACAAAGTTAAGCTGACAGCATTATATTCTCTCCTTTAAGAATCTGGACCCACGAAGACAGTTTGAGGGTGAGAACTAGAGAAAAGAGATCATGGAGCTCAGAGACTGGGACAGGCTTAATGCAGCAACAGGCACAGGAAAGTAAATATCCCTGACACCACTGGTAAGAAGACACAGATGAAAGGTAACAGACACACAGAGAAAGGGAGCAGTCATGAGTAAAAGAGATGAGGATACAAGCTACTAATCTATGAGCTGCCTGGAGTCCTGCCTTTGGTGAGATTTTCTTCATTCAGCTTTTCCCAGAATCAGAGAAATGCCTCCATATTGTTAGAGAACCAGAGAATAGTGGTGATAACAACAACAAAAATGGTGCAGGCCATGCAAAGAGCATCATACAAAAGCCCAACTGAAAGAGATCGTCAGTGTCTTAATGATAAGAGAAAATCCCAAGGACCGGGGAGCCTGGTGGGCCGCCGTCTATAGGGTCTCACAGAATCGGACATGACTGAAGCGACTTAGCAGCAGCAGCAGCAGCAGCTTAGCCCCAAATATTGCAGGTCTCAGGCCCAGCAACACTCTTCTTACTTTCTTGACCTCTGTAACTCAGATTCCTGTGGAATCCTTGCAATGAGTCTTCTCATTTTTCTTTATCTAACTTGAGAGTCTCTTTTCCTGTGGAAAAAGAAATTCAATATTAATTAGCATCTCTTTTGTTTACTAAAGATAAATAATAAATGCATATCTGTGTATTATATCTCCTTTTTAAAATATATTATATAAGTAATCCTAGGGAAGGGGGAGCCGGGTGGACTGCCATGTATGGGGTCAGGGTTGGACGTGACTTAGTAGGAGTCGGATGCAACTAAGGTGATTTAGTAGCAGCAGGAGCTGTTACTTATCCATTGTTTTCTGTATCAAATGTTATGTCTCAATTAAGCCTCACAAAGTATTTTTTTTTTAATTTTTTATTGGAAGATGATTGCTACAATGTTGAGATGGTTTCTGCTGCACAATAACTTGAATCCAAAGTATCCTTTTTGCAATGAGGAAATTGAAACATTAGTTGTTATTATGCCCATAATAAAAATTCACCTAACAACAGACCTTCTTGAAGAAATAAAAGAGAACATACCTTATACATTACATATAAGGTAACATATAAGATGACATATAAGTTTAAGGCAAAATATTTTAAGAAATAAAGTAGAAAACTCTGTATGCAGGTCAAACAGCAAGGGTTAGAACTGGACATGGAACAATGGATTGGTTCCAAATTGGGAAAGGAGTACATCAAGGCTGTATATTGTCACCCTGCTTATTTAACTTTTATGCAGAGTACATCATGCAAAGTGCCAGGCTGGATGAAGCACAGGCTGGAATCAAGATTGCTGGGAGAAATATCAATAACCGCACATATGCATATGACACCATCCTTATGGCAGAAAGTGATGAAGAACTAAAGAACCTCTTAATGAAAGTGAAAGAGGAGAGTGAGAAAGCAGGCATAAAAGTCAACATCCAAAAAACAAAGATCATGGCATCCGGTCCCATCACTTCATAACAAATAGATGGGGAAACAATGAAAAGAGTGACAGACTTTATTTTTCTGGGCTCCAAAATCACTGCAGATGGTGACTGCAGCCATGAAATTAAAAGACGCTTGTTCCTTGGAAGAAAATTTATGACCAACCTAGACAGCATATTAAAAAGAAGAGACATTACTTTGCTGACAAAGATCCATACAGTCAAAGCTATGGTTTTTCCAATGGTCATGTAGGGATGTGAGAGTTGGACCAAAAGAAGGCTGAGTACTGAAGAATTGATGTTTAAAGCTGAGCACTGAAGAATTGATGCTTTTGAACTGTGGTGTTGGAGAAGACTCTTGAGAGTCCCTTGGACTGCAAGGAGATCCAACCAGTCCATCCTAAAGGAGATCAGTCCTGGGTGTTCATTGGAGGGACTGATGTTGCGGCTGAAACTCCAACACTCTGGCCACCTGATGCAAAGAGCTGACTCATTTGAAAAGACCCTGATGCTGGGAAAGATTGAGGGCAGGAGGAGAAGGTGATGACAGAGGATGAGATGGTTGTATGGAATCACCTACTCCATGGACATGGTTTGGGTGAACTCTGGGAGTTGGTGGTGGACAGGGAGGCCTGGCGTGCTGCGGTTCATGGAGTCTCAAAGAGTCGGACATGATTGAGCGACTGAACTTAACTGAACTGAACTATGGTGTTGGAGAAGACTCTAGGGAGTCCCTTAGACTGCAAGGAGAGCAAACCAGTCAATCCTAAAGGAAATCAATCCTGAATATTCATTGGAAGGAGCAGTGCTGAAGCTGAAGCTTCAATACTTTGGCCACCTGATGCGAAGAACTGACTCACTGGAAAAGACCCTGATGTTGGGAAACATTGAAGGCAGGAGGAGAAGGGGATGACAGCAGATGAGATGGTTGGCTGGTGTCACCAACTCAATGGACATGAGTTTGAGCAAGCTCCAGGAAAAGGTAAAGGACAGGGAAGCCAGGTGTGCTGCAGTCCATGGGGTCACAAAGAGCTGGACACAACTTGTGACTGAACAGCAACAACTAGTAATTTATTACCCAATACAAATTAAATTAGATTAAATGTTAATAAAGTAAATAACAGAATTGACTGAGTTTGACTTTCTCTTGTGAAATTTAAAGTTAGAGAGTTACATTTAAAGATAGATAGTGAAATCAAAACATATTTCACATTATATCTTGCTTGTATGTAAAATTCAAAGCTCAAATCTTTATCTTTTTCCTTACTATAGCACTATTAGTTCATTAAGCCTTTTGTTATAACATGTACATATACTAAAGCACTTGGAAATGCATAAAACAAATTATAGCAATGAATAAATTCACTTACACATGCTAACATGTAGTATGCATGTTAGTTTTAATCACACCTAAATATTTGTTAACTATTGGATATCAGGCTTTTGTGCAATGTAATATATCAATAGCTTTTGTAAGTCCATTTTACTTGTTTGCATGAATTATAGCAACAAAAAAAGGAACAAAAAAAAAGAGAGAGAATCTGTAACTGTATGAGAATAAGAGAATTTATAAACCAGTTTCCAAAGTCTCAACAGGGTATATATTGTGGAAATCAAAAAATTTTGACTCAGAGTGTTATTCTCATGCAGACAGCAAAAAAAGAAAAACATAAAGTATCATCTATGGGATACATAGATACTGACATTACCCTGAAGAAATAGAAATGTTAAGAGAGGAAACTAGAAAGACGCTACAAAAATGAGAAGCTAAAAATCCAAGGGCTGGAGGAGGCCAAGGAGGTGATGGGCTGGTATTGATCCCATCGTCGATGGGTCTTGCATTCCTTGACTGGGTCAAGTTCATTTTTGTACTGGTTCCCATGCTTGGCCAACATCTTCCATCTTTCTCCAGCTTTTTCAGAATCTATCTGATTGATCACAAAGGGGTTTGATGATTTTCTCAGCTGCTAATCCAAAGATAAATTTCCCAGGCTGGTTTCTAAGTGTCTACCATGTTAACTAGAGCTCAAAGATCTAAGGAAACTTGGGAGCCAGGGAAGAGCCAAAATGTTGAAATCTTTTTTTTCCCACTGAAAATCTAGAGCATTAATATCAAATCAGAGATACTAAAAACCCAAAGATACTCATGAGGTCTCATTTAAATCAGTGTTTTCAACTCCTTTCATTTTGAAATTGAGGCCAGATCTGAAACAGAGCAAGAAAATGAATGCTCTGACCTCCTGTTCTCTCCTACATTTGCCTCTGCATTGTGTGACTCACAAGATGATTGAAAGGGCATCACTTGCGGGCAAGGGAAGAAAGCAAAAGGGATCAACAGTTCTTTTAAAATATTTAAGCTTTATAATTAGATTAAAAACAAAATGATGCACTCAAGAATGTTTAATTAACAAAGTAAATTGGGCAGGTAATATATATTATTCAAATGTGCTTTTCACATATACATTTTTTTTTTAATTCATGTACAGTACACTAACTGGTCACTAGGAATGCATTCAGATACAAAGAGTTTGCTATGATTAGGACATGTCAGAAAGGAAAGAGAAATTAAAGTACACTCCCATCTCTTTACCCCTGGAAGGATATTTGAATATTAGTCAAATCAACTTCTGTACTTTGATAGCATAAAAGAACTGTAACAATTTCTAACACATGGAAGGGGTTAGGAAAGAAGATAGAAAATACAAAAGCTTAAAGTTTTCTGAGTGCCTACTCTGGACCAGAAACCTTAAGAAAAACTTTTCCATATGAGGTCTAACTTAACTGTTATAAATATTTTACTGTATATAATTATTCCCATTTAAAGGTGAGTGAAGTGAGGCTCAGAAAAACCAAGACTTGCTCTAGGTCACACAAGTAGAAAGTGGTTAAGATTTTCTAAAATTAATATTCAGGCATGTCTAGGCCAACAAATAAATCATCAATATTTTATATCTGCCAACTTGTTTTTTAACTTCCTTATCAGATAAAAGAAACAAATTTGACATTTGTGGACCTTTGAAGTCAATTCTGTTGCTAAAATTTATTTGGGAAGGTGGAAACCGAGAGCTGCAAGATCCCATCTACAATGTTAAACTGATAAAGTTAGGAGAGCTCTTGAAGTAGGGATGCATTTCATACATTTAAATCCATAAGTCCACAATGATGGGGGAAAGTGCATTGAATATCTTTAAAGTGTACAAAGAAATCAAGCAGTCAGTTTCAAAACTGGTAGATAACCAGAAACGAATTCGTTTTTCCATATAGTTTTCCTTTCCTATATGCTGTACTTAAGATAACAAAGCAGTTGATGTGGAGAAGTTCCTTACTGTAGAAGTATTCCAGATAATAAGTAAAGAACTGGTAGAAGTAGGATACCACCAATTAGTAACCTGGATGGAATTAAAAGAGTGTACCTGCTGCTGCTGCTAAGTCGTTTCAGTCGTGTCCGACTCTATGCAACCCCATAGATGGCAGCCCACCAGGCTCCCCCATCCCTGGGATTCTCCAAGCAAGAACACTGGAGTCGGGTGCCATCGCCTTCTCCAAAAGAGTGTATCAGTTATCCATTATTCTGTAATAAATCATACCCCCCAAAAATAGTGGTTTACAAGAACAGTCATGTGTTAGCATACAGTTCTTTGGAGAGGCAATTCTGTGAACATAGTGACTCAGCTGAACAGAACTTCTGTTGGTTTCTCCTGAGTCACATGTGTGGAATCAGTCAGAGACACTGGCATGCGAGAGCATCACTCACACATCTGTCAGTTGGTACTGCCAGCTGGGCCTCTAGCCCCACACAGCATGCTTCACACTTCAGATGCTACACGAAACTTCTTTGACTAGTGGTCACAGGGCGGCAGGAGGGCAAAAAGCTCTCTCTGGGGTCCACGACTTCAAACCCCCAAATTCAAGTCCTGTGAATTATGCCAGTTATGCTGCTGTTGCTGCTAAGTCGCTTCAGTTGTGTCCAACTCTGTGCAGACCCCATAGACGGCAGCCCACCAGGCTCCTCTGTCCCTGGGATTCTCCAGGCAAGAATAATGGAGCAGGTTGCCACCTTCTTCTCCAATGCATGCTAAGTCACTTCAGTCGTGTCGGACTCTGTGCGACCCTATGGACAGCAACCCACCAGGCTTGTCTGTCCACGGGATTCTCTAGGCAAGAATTCTGGAGTGGGATGGCATTTCCTTCTCCATCATGCTAGTCATAGCAAGTTACAATACCAGCCCAACTGAATTCTTTATCTTCTTTTGAAGGTTCTCACTAGTTATCTATTTTATACACAGTATCAATAGTGTATATATGTCAACCCCAATCTCCCAGCTCATCCTACCCTCCACCCCCATTTTCCCCTTGTCTATACCAGTTCTTTTCAGGTGAATCCTGTCTTAACAGGAGAAGTGAAAAAGTCCATTGCAGACAGAGCAGGGGTAATGAGATGAGAAGAATTTGTGGTCATATTTTGAAATCTATCAATTGTTCATAGCAGCATTATTCATAATATCCAAATACAGAATAATCCAAATGTCCCTCAACTGATAAATTGTTAAGCGAAATGTAGTCTATCCACACACTGGGTTATTATTTGGCAAGGAAAAAAAAAAACTATTGATATACTCTACAATATAATTGACCCTGAAGAATACTATGGTATGTGAATGAAGGCAGTCACAAAAGATGACACTGTATGCTATCTTTTCTATGAAATGCCCAGTAAAGACAAATCTTCTCAAAGAATATAGATGAGTGGTTCTGAGGGACAGGAGAGTGGAAAATGGAGAGTGGCTGTTAATGAATATTTCCTTTTTGGGTGTTGAGAATGTTGTAAAATCAAAGAATTTTGATCATTATACAGGTATGTGAATGTACCAAAAAAACACCAAATTGTAGGTTTAAAAGACTGAACTTATATGTAGTATATGCCAATAGAGCTAACAGTTTTAAAAAATAGCAGCCTATGTGTGACATCATTGTTACTTTCAACTCAAAATCTTTTTAGGAATAAATAAAAAAGCTGCATAAATTTCTCAAGGGCAATTTGAAGATACACCAATTTCTTAGAAACTAGAATAAAAAGTATGTTATCACTGATGAATTTTTAGACCCAGAGTGAGGCTTCCTTATCTTTTCATTTATTAAATTGTCCATTTTAGAATTAGCATTCATTGAACTGAGATAAATTGTCTATTTTTGCAGATGAATGAACTAAAGTCAAGGGAAAGAATTTAGAACTTTTAAATGATGTCCAAACTTTAAATTATAAAATGATCCTATAACTCATTTTAAAGAAATATCATTTCATTTTCCTCTCATGTTATTTTACATTCATATTGTTGATAGACCTAACAAATCAATGAAAAGTACTAACAGTATACCTTTCAACAGAAGGAGAAAGGAGAAGATCCTATATGGTAATTACAAAATGCTAACCCATTTTAAACCAAACATCGTTTATAATCACGTAAATGCCTAGTTTCGTTTTTTATTTTAGGCAGATCCTGTTCGCTTTCAATTGTTTGAATGTTTTCCCAAGAATATTTGCCCATTGCCTATTATTTTAGCTTCCATAAAATAGTGGTTTAAAATAGATTTCTACTTTGTCCTTTTAAATTGTAAATAAAATCCTACCCAGGTTTGAATTATTGCTGAAACTAAATGAATAAAGGGTTAAATACATTAGACTTGTCTTTGGAATGACTGGGCTGGTTCAGACATGAGTGCATTATGTAAAAATCATGGGATACACTGTTGTATGCAATGAAATCACTGTCAAGATTTACTACATTTAAATTCTCTTCTGAAGATATTATTTTCATAGTTGTTTAATTTGTGCATTTAAATAAAGAGCCTCAGGATGAAAGTGAAAGAAGAGAGTGAAAAAGTTGGCTTAAAACTCAATATTCAGAAAACTAAGACCATGGCATTCAGTCCCATCACTCCATGGCAAATAGATGGGGAAACAATGGAAACAGCAAGAGATTTTATTTTGGGGGACCCCAAAATCACTGCAGATGGTGACTACAGCTATGAAATTAAAAAACGCTTGCTTCTTGGAAGAAAAGTTATGATCAATCTAGAACATATTAAAAAACAGAGACATTACTTTGCCGACAAAGGTCCATATAGTCGAAGGTATGGGTTTTCCAATAGTCATGTATGGGTGTGAGAGTTGGACTATAAAGAAAGGTAAGCACCAAAGAATTGATGCTTTTGAACTGTGGTGTTGAAGACTCTTGAGCGTCCCTTGGACAGCAAGGAGATCCAACCAGTCCATCCTGAAGGAAATCAGTCCTGAATATTCATTGGAAAGAATGATGCTGAAGCTGAAACTCCAATACTTTGGCCACCATAAGAAAACCTGACTCATTGGAAAAGACCCAGATGCTGGGGAAGATTGAAGGCAGGAGGAGAAGGGGACAACAGAGGATGAGATAATTGGATGCCATCACTGACTCCATGGACTTGAGTTTGAGTGAACTCTGGCAGTTGGTGCTGGACAGGGAGGCCTGGCATGCTGCAGTCCATGGAGTCAGAAACAATCAGACACGACTAAGTGACTGAACTGAACTGAACTGAAATAAATTCTGTGATGCCCCTGCCATGTTTTACTGACTCTCAATTTTTTGAAATTAACTTTTAGGTGGTGAATGTTATGATTAATAATTTTTGTTCAGTTCAGTTCAGTTCAGCTCAGTTGCTCAGGTGTGTCCAACTCATTGCGACCCCATGGACTGCAGCACGCCAGGCTTCCCTGTCCAGCACCAACTCCCAGAGTTTGCTCAAACTCATGTCCATCGAGTAGGTGATGCCATCCAACCATCTCATCCTCTGTTGACCCCTTCTCCTCACACCTTCAATCTTTCCCAGCATCAGGGTCTTTTCTAGTGAGTCAGTTCTTTGCATCAGTGGCCAAAGTATTGGCACTTCCACTTCAGCATCAGTCCTTCCAATGAATATTCAGGACTGATTTCCTTTAGGATGGACTGGTTTGATTTCCTTGCAGTCCAAGGAACTCTCAAGAGTCTTCTCCAACACCACAGTTCAAAAGCATCAATTCTTGGGTGGTTAGCTTTCTTCACAGTCCAACTCTCACATCCATATATGACTACTGGAAAACTCATAGCTTTGACTGTATGGACCTTTATCAGCAAAGTAATGTCTCTGCTTTTTAATATGCTGTCTAATTTGGTCATAGCTTTTCTTCCAAGGAGCAAGTGTGTAATTACTATCAGAACAGATGAATAAATGGACATAAGCAATGAGTGAATTATGACTCTTCTTTCTAGGGAACAGAATTCAAGATTTGGGAGTCCAAAAAAATGGACTCTCATTGAACATGAGCCACTTTGGAAACTGGATGATGATACAAAAATCATCATTTGAGAAGATTAAAAACAATATTTGAGAAGAAATATCCCAGTTGTAAAGAGCAACTCCAAAAGGGCCCCCTTCCTATCTCTCAGTGAGGTTTTGCCCTTGTGCCTTCAGGAATGTAAAGTTTCAAATATTTCCTGCCATTTTGGGTTTCTCTCTGGATCCTTGCTTCTGTCTTCTAAGAACATTTATACCTCATTGCCTTTAATAATCAATCATTTTGCAATAATGTTTATATTTACTGCATTTTCAAGACACTGAAACTTGTCAGGACTCAAGAAAAGTAACTTTTGCGCTCATGCTCACACATGGAGAGATGCCATCCAGACCTCCCAACAAGGAAGGACAACTTTCCACTGATGCTGACGTGGTGGAGCTGAGAGTGGCTTCAAGGACAGCCATAGCTGCAGAGTCACCCACCCCAAGACTGTGGTCTTTGTGGGCAGATCTGTTTCCAAAGACTGATGAGGCAACATGGAACAACTCTTACAGCCCACTGTAGCCTCAGAGATACCTGGGAGAGGGAGCAAGATTTTGCCAGTCTACACTGCACATTCACGTCTCCCTCTGCACAACCTTGCTTCCTTCCCTGCCCTGGGTGATTTTGAACCTAAAAGCACTACCTAGTAAGCACCTTGGGCTTATTAGGCTGGCTCAGTGGTAGAGAATCTGCTGCAGTGCAGGAGATGCAGGGTTGGTTCCTGGTTTGGGAAGATCCCCTGAAGAAGGAAATGGCAATCCACTCCAGTATTCTCATCTAGAGAATCTCACAGAGTAGCCTGGTGGGCTACAGTCCATGGGGTTGCAAAGAGTTGAACATGACTTAGCAAACTAAACAATGACAACAAATAAGCACCCTGCTCTCTTGTCCACCTGTACTTTATCTCAGAACCTTCTTTCTGGGGATCCCCACCTGAGATGCTAATGCTTTAGAAAACATAAGTAGGCAAGGATGGTCTTTGTTCTTTTCTGTATTTGATTTTTCCTTTTTTTTTCCTTCCACCTAATGGACTTTCTCTGTCTGGTAGTCTATTTTTAAAATATTTCAGTTCGCTAACTGCCAATTTAGTTGATGGTTAAGCACCTCCCAAAAGTGCATTTTAATGAGGAGATTTTGGAAGATGATAGCAACGGAACACACAAAGAGAGACTGCCTTGACAACTCAAAGGAATGAAGCAAAAATGATAAGAAAAGAGGCAGAGATTAGTGTCTTAATGCAGGCGACTTCTGGGCATCCACTGCTACACCACTAAGGAGCACATCAATGCCAGGAGAACCAAGACACAAGAGGTCTCTGACCTCAAAATGGACTCATATAGAACCGACCAAGAGTAATATAATGGATTACATAGCAATACACCAAATGAATCTCTACAATAAAGGATGTACTTGTCACATTCCTTAAGTACTGGGGTTCGGGTGCAGAAATTATACCTGAAAGGGCCTGAAGACCTCACCCTTACCTCTTCATAAAATACATTATAAGGCTGTTCTGTTATTTGTCTGGAAATTCTAAAGGATCACAGATTCTAGGCCACTTGTTGACTTCTAACCTTCTCATCAGCAGCCTTCCTGGAATTATCCTTGGTAATGATCAGAAATCCAGACCAAGGGGACAAGTTTCTTGGTATCATAATTTGGCCTGGACCAAAAGCCTTTTATATGCTTTACATAGATCGTATGAAATTATTTATGGAAATTCTGGATTTGTTTAGGAGCTTTGTAATTATTTCCAATTATGTCTAAATTCTCCTTAAATTCCTGAGCCTATTAGCAGATCTATTTATCATCCATTACTGGGTAACCTTAAATCCACCTGAAAAGCAAACTAACCCAAAACTACAGTTTTGTTTGCATTTTAATGTGTGACTTCGAGGCAGTAGGTGTGGAAAGAAATCTAAATTCCTTCTGGCAAATTTTGTTCCTCCTCTGAACAAGGATTCTCCTCTCTTTAAACATGTTCCTTTTCTTTCATCGTTTTACTTTTCCTCCGGTCTCTCCTCTTTGTTCTTTTCACCTCTTATTAAGTCACAGATGCTGGGGAGTTTGTGGTGGAGAGAAACCAGGGGCTCAAAATGTTTTTCAGAGCTCAAGATCTACTTACACAGGATGTAGACAAAAAGACATGCATTTCTCTCCGTGTCTCAATTAACTGCTTATGTTCCTAAGTCCTAATTCAGTTAAGCAGGGAACAGGGATGTGTGTAGCACAAGAGTCACCAAAGATTTTCCTGTCTGTTGCTGGCTCCACAAACAAGGTTTATTGCATATTGCTTTAAAAGGACCACCGAAAAATATAAAGAACTGCCACTGGTAAGTAGAGTTGAAATTATTTGTAAGCACTGATATCAGAATATTGAAAGAAGAAAAAAAAATCACTCTTTACTGACGTTAACTTATGGTGAGTACACTGGGTTGTGGTTGCATAACCTGTAACAAACTTATTACAAAATTTAATCATAGCAAACTCAGAAACGTCTCAACCATCTGACACCAGAATTACATATATTATTTTTCCAGTGGTATGCTTAGCTTTATTTCTTGCTAATCTAAAGAGAAAACAATAAAATTTCATTTTTTTATTTCTTGAGAACTAAACAATGTTTAGTAATAAGTCTAAATGACTGTTGGTATTATAAAAATGTATGTAAAAGCAGTAGTGGAATATTTTATCATATATTTATGTACTTGTGCACAGTTGTGATGGGGAAGACACTTGAGAGTCCCATGGACTGCAAAGAGATCAGACCAGTCAATGAAAGAAATCAACCCTGAATATTCACTGGAAAGACTGATGCTGAAGCTGAAGCTCCAAAACTTTGGCCACCTGATATGAAGAGCTGACTCATTAGGAAAGACTCTGATGCTGGGATGGTATGGGGAGGGAGGAGGGAGGAGGGTTCAGGATGGGGAACACATGTATACCTGTGGTGGATTCATTTTGATATTTGGCAAAACTAATACAATTATGTAAAGTTTAAAAATAAAATAAAATTTAAAAAAAAATCAAAGGCAAAAGGAAATGAAGGCTGCAGAGGATGAGATGATTAGATACCAGCACTGACTCAATGGATATGAATTTGCAAACTCTGAGAGACAGTGGAAGACAGAGGAGCCTGGCATGCTGTAGTCCATGAAGTCACAAATAGTTGGACATGACTTAGCAACTGAACAACAGCAAGCACAATTTATGTATGGGTTTTTAATAATATAGATTAAATATTATAGATGTTTAGAACTTGTTCTGTGAGTTCAAATTGACACCTGATATCCAATTACTCTTACTAATAGTAAATCATATACTTCAGTGCAGAGTCAGCCCCAGTGTGTTATAAATTGTCAATGGATTATGCATTCTTTCAAAAACATATGTTTTGAGGAATAATTAGTATGTTATAAACTGTTGAATAGTATAATGAAAGGAGACAAAGGCTGGAAAGCCAAGTATTTTATATGTATAAACTATCAACCGATTTTAAAAACTGTCTCTTTGATTGCATCATATTTTTTCTTACAGGCTCAAATTCCTCATCAGTACAATTTAAAATTTTTAAGCTGACTAAATGAGCTCTGAGTTTCTTTGGCCACTTCTGAAAATTATTCCAGTACATCACTTTAATCTATTTTAGGATATTCTAAATATCTCTTGTTTCTTGGATCTATAAATAAAATATGCAAGATAGAACTGTCTGTATTCAACATGTTAAATTATATCTATGCATACATACAGCTCTTCAGTGAAAAGCACTCTAGTTATATGGAATATTTTTTTTCTTATTGTAAACAATAGTTATGCTTCTTTTATTTTTATACTGAAAAGAATGCATGATCAGGCAATAGAAATTCACAATCACTTATTGCATTTAATTAATTTTTTATTCAGTATATGTTAAAGTACTGAGCTTTTTATACCATGGCTAACACATGAGTCAATAGATATTTTCTGAGTCATCTAATATCCTTGAAAAGAATAAAATAAGTGGCATATATTTAACTGGCTGAAGCCACTTAACTTTCAAAATATGCCTAAGAGGTGTTTTTAAAGAAAGCATACTATGAGTGTTTTCAATGTGAAAAAAAAAGTGAAATATCTGCTTTGGTGTAGCAAAAGAAACGAAGTAATTTATTGAACTATTCCAATGTAATATGATTTTTACTTGAAATGTGAAAACTGAACTTGCTCTGTCACAGAAACAAGATAGATTTCTCCACAGTTATTTTGTTTGGGAATGATATGCTAAAAATAATAAGCAATTGAATATATGTAGTAGCATAGAAAAGTGTAATATGCTTTTAACATACTATTCTTCATGCATTTAGACACAGAATTATATTGATTTCATTTGCTTCTTAAAGAAATTTTCACTCAGAAGATTTTGATGCAGAAAAGTGACACATTTTAAAACTATCACAGTAGTCTGTTAATTGATTATTTACAATTATTATGAAATGAATTAATAATACATCATTGTTCTTTGAAAATTATTAATTGCCTCTCATTTTCTGGAGACTGGATGAGATTTTGTTTATCTAATTTTCATACATTTGGGGCTTGGAGATTGGCTGCTGGCTAAAAATTCTTTCTAGGTATTCATTCCCCCATTTCTTTCATCTTATAACAGTTATTCTTCATGTCTGAGTTTTTCTCTGGACTGCATTGTTTGTTGGCTGGCACGGGGATATGCAAAATTGGTCCCATGGAATATTCTATTTGTGTTTAGCAGTTTCCCTACTTCTGATTTCCCAAGTCAACCAACCAACTTTAAAAGTACATTTTCCTACAGAACCAAGAATACATATTCCTTTGACAAATTTCAGGAATTTTTCATTTCTTTCATCCCAGAAATTTTTGTTTGTTTGCTCGCCTTATTTTGTCTTTCCTATATTCTGAGTTGCCAATGGTTTCACCCACCTCTCCTAAGGAAGTCCTGCTACTTGAGGCAGCAAATGAAATATCTAGATAATGATGATTTTTCTAAATAATGACCAACTATTCATTGGTAATTATCCTCTTCATATTAATAAAGGGAAAGATTCTCCCTTAAAATATGTTCTATTCTTCCATCCTTCGACATACACTGTGAGTCAAGGTATCACACAATGGTGATTCAGTTCAGTTCAGTCGCTCAGTCATGTCCGACTCTTTGTGACCCCATGAACTGCAGCGCGCCAGGCCTCCCTGTCCATCAGCAACTCCCGGAGTCCACCCAAACCCATGTCCATCGAGTTGGTGATGCCATCCAACCATCTCGTCCCCTGTCGTCCCCTTCTCCTCCTGCCCTCAATCTTTCCCAGCACCAGGGTCTTTTCAAATGAGTCAGCTGTTCACATCAGGTGGCCAAAGTATTGGAGTTTCAGCTTCAATATCAGTCCTTCCAATGAACACCCAAGACTGATCTCCTTTAGGATGGACTGGTTGGATTAGATTTATATAAACTAGTGGAAATCATGCATCATTTCTTTTTTTTAAATTTTTTTTTTGTTTTTAAACTTTACAATATTGTATTAGTTTTGCCAAATATCGAAATGAATCCACCACAGGTATGCATTTGTTCCCCATCCTGAACCCTCCTCCCTCCTCCCTCCCCATACCCTCCCTCTGGGTTGTCCCAGTGCACCAGCCCCAAGCATCCAGTATCATGCATCGAACCTTGACTGGCAACTCGTTTCATACATGATATTATACATGTTTCAATGCCATTCTCCCAAATCTTCCCACCCTCTCCCTCTCCAACAGAGTCCATAAGACTGTTCTATACATCAGTGTCTCTTTTGCTGTCTCGTACACAGGGTTATTGTTACCATCTTTCTAAATTCCATATATATGCGTTAGTATACTGTTGATCCATCATGGATATTTCATCATACAGCTTTATTCACCTCCTAATGTGATTCAACTAGGAATTTGATCCATCTTCAATTCATATGAAAACAAAACCATTTATTTATATCTTTATCTTAGGGCTATCTTTTTCAGTCTTACTTTTCATATTATTTTTCCCAGGAGGACAATAAGTTCTTTGAATCTTGCAAACACATCACTTTGATTTTACTTTCCCATAGAAATAACAGAAGGTCTGAACCACAGGGTATGTATTTCCATATATTTTCTCTTTCTGCCTGTTACCTTTGTGCTACTTTTCAAAGCTTATCAGGAGCTCCTTCACGAGAGCTGCCTATGCAGCTTGTCATGTGACATTTTTCAGTTGCCTTTCATAGCATGGGCCCATGTTCTGTATTAACACTTAACTGTCAAGACATTATGCCATATAAGCAGATTCCTTCAAGATAGAACTCTACTTCTGCCTCCAATTGGAAACAACCTAGATGTCCATCAGCAGATGAATGGATAAGAAAGCAGTGGTACATATACACAATGGAATATTACTCAGCCATTAAAAAGAATACATTTGAATCAGTTCTAATGAGGTGGATGAAACTGGAGCTGATTATACAGAGTGAAGTAAGCCAGAAAGAAAACACTAAAATACAGTATACTAACGCATATATAGGGAATTTAGAAAGATGGTAACAATAACCCTGGATGGGAGACAGCAAAAGAGACACAGATGTATAGAGCAGTCTTTTGGACTCTGTGGGAGAGGGAGAGGGTGGGATGATTTGGGAGAATGGCATTGAAACATGTATAATATCATATAAGAAATGAATTGCCAGTCCAGGTTCGATGCAGGATACAGGAAGCTTGGGGCTGGTGCACTGGGATGACCCAGAGGGATGGTATGCGGAGGGGGGTGGGAGGGGGGTTCAGGATTGGGAGCACATGTACACCCGTGGTGGATTCATGTTGATGTATGGCAAAACCAATACAATATTGTAAAGTAATTAGCCTCTAATTAAAATAAATAAATTTAATTTAAAAAAAAGAAACTGAAATAAATAAATAAATAAATCAAGTGTGGGTCCCAGTGCTTGGTCTGGATCAAAAGAAGGAAAGAGGGAAATAAACATGAAAATCAATCATTCTGTATTAAGCATAGCTTGAATAACTCATAAGAATTAGTATACTTGCATAAGCACACTTGGAAAAATACAAGCATCCATTACTCTTTCCAAGATCCCCCTTTCCATAGTCATAGTCCAGGAGAGTTCTGAATTATCTGCAAAATGGAATACTTAGACCAATGATCTGGCAATAATTAAAAAAGGTTGTTTTCCTCATTGGAGTCACCAAAACCTATATATAATTGATGCATGCAATTAAATACATCTACAATCATCATCAATTTAGGCTCTGTTCCAAGCCATAAACACCTAGATATTATCATACTTAGCTGACAGATGAGGCATCATTTGAAAGAGCATGATAGGAAAGACAGACTAAACCAGCCTGCCTCTGTAGTATCTGCCTATTGTCCTGGAAATTTCTTTACAAAGTTCTTTTTATTATCTCCTAGCATTTAATGACCTTCACTGCCAGTATCAAGGTCTTTCTAAACATGTGTCACCAAATATTGTGGATCGTCTTTCTATATAAAATTTTCAGACCAGTTGATTACGAAGGTTGCATAGATCCTATATGAAAGCCTGGGGAGGGTACCAGCATTATAAGAAAGTAAGAATATAGGAAAGCATTCATCACACAGACATTAGATAAGGAAATATAAAATGATGTTTAACTCTAATGGGCTAAAATCCTACGAGACTTCTAACTAAACTTTGAAGCTAAGGAGGGACTCCCAGAAGAGTGTCACAATCTATTAAAACCATCAAATACTGACTATTCTAAGAAAGAGCATCAGTGATCTCATTGTCCAGGTGACAAGCAAAGGATGGTTTTCAGAGATTAGTAAAATCAACTGGCAACACTTTAGAATATATATTAAAGTCCCATCTTACTCTTGGTTGATTAAAAAATAGAACATGCTTTTTTTTTCCAAAATAAAAGTTCAGTGCAAGATACAGGGAAGAGAAAAAGTAGTCTCTGGAGAAAGAAAAAAGTATAAAAAAAGGAAGGGCTTGGTGATAGCTTGTAAAAATGAATAGAGCAATGGAGCTAAGCAATAACACAGAAAGATGGTAAATTTTGATATATCATATTTTGGCCAGCATTGGAAGTTGGCTTCCTGGGAAAGAGACAAAGATCACCCTGGGGAGTAATAAAGGCAAAGAAGTGGAGAAAGAAAATACGCTGTGCATAGTTTCATAGTTCGAAATCTGAGTTTAATTTTTAAAAAGTCAGGTTTTGTAAGACAGAGATATACAAAAGCAAATAAAATTTCTTTAACATACAACTGAATATATCTGAAACTCTGTTACTCTTGTTTTTTATTAAGTCCAATCTCAAGTTATTTGATTCTAGATTTCACTACACAATACACATTTTAAAGCCAAAATAATCTCCCCTCAGCATTTTCAGGAAGACTGAGAAAATGTATATAAAGCACTGTGTAGCCATACTTATTTTTTTAATGCTGATAAATCTGAAGAGAAATTTATGAGTGTATTATTCAATCACATGGGTTCAGCATTATCAGGAAATGAAATCTGTATACACCGTTAATACAGAATGAACATCCTTACAGTTCAGATTGCCAACTGTCAGCAACCAAAACATCTAAATGCACCTATCTCTGCTTTTACAATTCCTACCTTCCTACCACTTTCCTCATCCCCTCCTCCACTTTGCGTGTATTTTTTTATCTCTTCTCCCATGCTCCCAACTACATTTTCACTCCAGTTGCATTTCCTGTTTCAGGCTGGGGGCATCCAGTTCTTTCCTGATAATCTGTGCTGACAATAATGGTCAGCCATTGTGTAGGTGGTGGTGTTCAGTCACTAAGTCCTGCAAGACTCTTGCAACCTAATGGACTGCAACACACCAGGCTTCCCTGTCCTTCACCGTCTCCCAAAGTTTGCTCAAACTCATGTCCATTGAATCATCTTCTGCTGCCCCCTCTGTCTGCCGGGAGGACAGAGGAGGAGATGGTTGGATAGAATCACGGATTCCTTAGACACAAACTTGGGCAAACTGCAGAAGGTGGTGAGGGACAGAGAAACCTGGTGTGCTGCAGTCCCTGGGCTCGTAAAGAGTCGGATACAACTTGGTGACTGAACAACAAAATTGCTTTTAAATGTTTCTCTGAAGATTTCTTCCTCATTTATTACAACCTAGTCCTCCCCCACAAGTTTGTAGCTAATAATATAAATTAGTAGTTCTCTAAGGTTTTGGGTGGTTGACAGCAAGATCAAAAATATTTTCATAAGAATGCTAAGGCTTTAGTTACTATCCTTACTTTCATTTTCCCTCAAGTACATCAAGAAGCTTTCCGAAAGCTACATGAGGGGTGATATGACAACAGACTGAATCTAGAAGCAGCTATGACAACTCCAGTATCTTCTACTAAAATAAATCTCATGAAGAGATTTTCAGGTGAAAACAATGCCGCTTATCTTGCTGTTATTTATCATTTTAGAAAGCATTATGATTTTCATTGAAAATATCATATATCTTAACATGTAATGAATTGACAATCATTTTTAAACTGAATGAATACATAATGATTTTGATGTATCCCTGTATTAGTTACTTATATGGTTAGATATCAATAGGTAGAACCCGTGTATACAGAAGCTCTTTGGGTTCTCAATTCTTTGTAAAAATAAAAAGTAATCAAGAGATAAAACATTTAAGGAGTACTTTTCTAAATCTTTCCTTTTTGTAGGTGCTCTATTTGCGCACTTAGTGAATGAACCCTCATTTTATACTGGGGCATTTGTTGATTTTGTGACTGAATTTCTTCACCTTTTGTTTCAAAGTATTCCAGTAAAATACAGACCCTAAAATATACATACCTTTGATTCAGCAGCCCTATTTCTGGGCATCTAGTTCGAGCTTCCCTGGTGGCTCAGACATTTAAGAATCTGCACGCAATGTGGGAAACCCAGGTTCAATATCTGGGTAGGAAGATCCCTTGGAGAAGGGAATGGCAATCCACTCCAGTATTCTTGCCTGGAGAATTCCACTGACAGAGGAGCCTGGTGAGCTGCAGTGCATGGGGCTGCAAAGAGTCAGATGCAACTGAGCTACTAACACACACACAGTCTAGGGAAAGCAAGTTGTGTCAGAGAAGAAAAAGTGTAGTAACTGTATTAACTGGAAAAGACTAGATTGATCCTCTTGTAACAAAGAAATACAAAATATCAGTGAATTTACACTTGAAAGATTTAAGATTTATTTATGCTACATGCCCACAAGGAGGCAGGTGGACTTTGCTCGTGGGGGCCAAGAAAAAGCACAAGAACTATTGTAAATACTAAACAATTTACAGATATATGAGGCCAGTTGTGCAAAAAATAAAGCACTAACGCACTTATTATTTTAAGATAATACTCACATGCCACATTACTGTTATGATAAAAACATAAAAACTAGATTGCTTTACGGGAAGAGGATTAGAAAGAAGTCATAGAAAAATAAGTTTTTTTAAAAGACAATTTAAAATGGAAGTCTATATTATTGTCAATTGCTTAATGTCCTATTTCATCAACCTAAATATCTCATTTTCTTTCTCTTTGCATAATATTCTGCAAAGTGTACTCCTACTTGTATTTTACATCAGTTAAAATTTTAAGAGAAATGTATTTTAGACAGATTTTGGATGACATTCAAAAATAACATTTTTGCAAAGTTACTCTGACAAATAATTAGGTATGAAATATGTATTCAAGTTTCAGACTGGTGAGTGCAGCTGAGCAGATTTTTTAAGCCAATAAAGCACCAGTAAATTGTGTAGATGACAGATCTAAAAGTTTATAACATTTTTCTTCAGTCTATTGTAGATATAAGGGAAAGTGGTTGACATATTTTTGAACAGTAGTAAGTTTTTCAAAACATCAGATTTTCAATTATTTTTTAATCTAAAATTCTACTTTTAAAGTGGAAGGAAAATATCTACAGAAGGTTTTTCCTGAGAGTGTGAATATATGCGTTAGTTGCTCAAATCTGAGAGTAATGCACTCGTCACAGGCACATAAAAATATATAAACCCCCAACATTCTTGATTTCCAAATCATTTTTTTTGTTTCAAACCACCCTGATTAAGGATGATTTATTGCCCAAAAATGATCTTTTGAAGATGCCATTGACATAGCCCTCCAGGACTTGGGGATTTTGTATATATTGATTCATACGATCTGAAATCTGGCTTCCGCAGGGATGAATTCGCCCAGCAAACAAAACTGCAGTACAAATAATACTCCAAGATTCTGTTTTTTATTTCCTCATTGTTGTTTTTGTTGTATGAGAAGACCCAATTTATAAAATGTTAGCTATGCCTACTGAGACTGTCTCTGCGTTGTGATATTTAGTAATCAAAGCAGTGAAAAATGACAGAGCTATGCATGATGAGAGGCATAATCAGAGAGCTCAAAGTGAATTATTTAAAAAGCTATTCCATACTACTCAGCCATAAAAAAGAATAAAATGATGCCATTTGCAGCAATAGAAATGGACTTAGAAATTATCATGCTAAGTGAAGTAAGCCAGAAAGAGAAGGGCAAAGGTCATATGATATGTCTTACATCTGGGATCTAAAACACGCCACAAATGAACGTGCCTAAAACACAGAAACGAACTCACAGATGGAAAGAGCTAACTTGTGCTGGTCAGGGTGGAGGGGGTTGGAGGAGGGAAGATTTGGGAGTTTGAGGTTAGCAGATGTAAACTGTTATATACAGAATGGATAAACAGTGATGTCTTACCGTTTACTACAGGGAGCTTTACTCAATATCCTGTGATAGACCATAAGAGAAAAGAATATTAGAGAGAATACATACACATGTACACACACTCACACACACACACACACACACACAGAGGCTTCCCAGGTGGTGCTGGTGGTAAAGAATCTGTCTGCCAATGCAGGAGACATAAGAGACTTGGGTTCAATTCCTGGTTCGGGAAGATCCCCTGGAGGAGGATATGACAACCCACTTCAGTATTCTTGCCTGGAGAATCCCATGAACAGAAGAGCTGGTCTGGCTGGGGTCCATGGGGTCGCCAAGAGTCAGACTGAAACAACTTAGCATGCATGCCATATGTATATGTATATATTTGTATATATATGTCACTTGATTGTACACCAGAAACTAATACAACATTGTTCATTAACTATACTTCAACAATTTTTTAAAAAGACTACTTCACTGTGGTTTAGGTGACAAAAAAAGAAGTGAACTTAGAGTATGGAGACATAGATTCACAATGTAGGAGATGATTTTCACAGGACCTCTAAGCAAGTCTGTTCCAAGACAGAAGGATGGCGCCTCCATGCCCTCCCTATGTGAATACAGCAGCTCTCATGGGCACCGTCAATCGCTACACCCAAACTAGTACCACTTCTTCCCTGCTTCAATATGCTTCAACTGAAGAAAAGCCTTCCGGAAAAAAGCAACCATGAAGCAAAAGAAACTTTAAGATAATATTCTAAATCTAAATAAATATATGCAAACAAATGTTTGAGGATAAGGGAAAAAATACCATGACAAAATAAAAAACTAAGAATAGATTTTCTTTTTAAAGTAAGAAATGAAGAATTGACTTCTGTAGGAAAGAAACAAACAAGAAAAGATAAAGTAATTTTAGAAATGAAGGCTGCTAAGTCACTTCAGTCGTGTCTGACTCTGTGCGACCCCATAGACGGCAGCCCACCAGGGTCCCCCATCCCTGGGATTCTCCAGGCAAGAACACTGGAGTGGGTTGCCATTTCCTTCTCCAATGCATGAAAGTGAAGTTGCTCAGTCGTGTCTGACCCTCAGCGACCCCATGGACTGCAGCCTTCCAGGCTCCTCCATCCATGGGATTTTCCAGGCCAGAGTACTGGACTGGGGTGCCATTGCCTTCTCTGGAAATGAAGCTTAGACTATAAGATTTACAGGACAAAATTGATTTAAATGAAATATAATAAGGACCACTGAAGAAACTAAAATAAGAAGAAGAATGAAAATGAAATTTTAAGAAATGAAGTTTAAAATAGCCATCAAGGGAAGGGGTGCCAAAGTAGAAAGTACAAAATAAATAATACCCATATTATTCATGTCTCTGGGAGGAAACACAAAATAACTGAACAGGCTATTATTTAAACATGAACAGAGAAAAATGTTTGAAATGAAAGATAACTAGGGGCTTCCCTGGTGGCTCAGATGCTAATAAATCTGTCTGCAATTTGGAAACCTGGGTTCAATCTCTGAGTCAGGAAGATACCCTGGAGAATGGAACTCCAGCATTCTTGCCTGGAGAATCCCATGGAAGAGGAGCCTGGTGGGCTACAGCCCATGGGGTTTCAAAGAGTCAGACATGACTGAGCAATTACCACTAACAAACTCTGAAAGAGCTTACCCTGTAATCCAGAAAAATTAACCCTGAGAGCTCTCCTAGTAAAACTATGAGATTCTAAAAGGAAATCTTTAAGCCCTGCAGGTACAAAGATGAAATGATTAACATGGCAAAAGATATATAGAAGGTATATCACAGTAAAACAACAGGACAAATAAATTTATAAAGTCATGTCCAAATGTATTCATAATTAAATAAGTGCAAATCAAAATAACATTCAGATGCTAGCTTTAGGAACCATATTGGGCAAAATTGTAAAAGGTGTACAGTAGGTGCTCCATATCCTTAGATGTCACCTTCACAAATTCAACTAAACATGGGTCAAAAATAGTCAAGAAAAAAAAATTCCAGAAAGTTCCAAAAAGTGAAATTTTATTTTGATGCACTCCAGCAACTACTTACAGAGCATTCATCTTGTGCTAGGTGTTATAAGCAATCTAGAGGTGATTTAAAGTGTACGGGAGGATATAGGAAAGTAATATGCCAATCTATCAGTTCAGTTCAGTTCAGTTGCTCAGTCATGTCCGACTCTTTGCAACCCCATGGACTACAGCACACCAGGCTTCCCTGTCCAGCACCAACTCAGGGAGCCTACTCAAACTCATGTCCATGGAGTAGGTGATGCCATCCAACCATTTCATCCTCTGTCGTCCCCTTGTCCTCCCGCCTTCAATCTTTCCCAGCTTCAGGGTATGTTCCAGTGAGTCTGTTTGTCACAAAAGGTGACCAAAGTATCAGAGTTTCAGCTTCAGTATCAGTCCTTCTAATGAATATTCAGGACTGATTTCCTTTAGGATTCACTGGTTGGATGTCCTTGCAGTCCAAGGGACACTCAAGAGTCTTCTCCAACACCACAGTTGAAAAGCATTAATTCTTCGATGCTCAACTTTCTTTATAGTCCAACTCTCACATCCATACATGACTACTGGAAGAAACATAGCTTTGACTAGATGGACCTTGGTTGGTAAAATAATGTCTCTGCTTTTTCATATGCTGTCAAGGTTGGTCATAGCTTTTCTCCCAAGGACCAAGCGTCTTTTAATTTCATGGCTGCAGTCACCATCTGCAGTGATTTTGGAGCCCCCCAAAATAGTCTGTCACTGTTTCCATTGTTTCTCCATCTATTTTCCATGAAGTAATGGGACTGAATGCCATGATCTTAGTTTTCTGAATGTTGAGTTTTAAACCAACTTTTTCACTCTCCTCCTTCACTTTCATCAAGAGGCTCTTTAGTTTTTCTTTGCTTTTTTTCACAATGTCAAGATGGTGAAGGAATAAGATGGGGACAACACTTTCTCTGCCACAAATTCATCAAAAGATTGTTTGAATGCTGAGCAACTTACACAAAACTACTTCTGAACACTAGCAGAGGACACAAGGCACCCAGAAAGGCAGCCCATTCTCTTCGAAAGGAGGTAGGACAAAATATAAAGACAAGACAAGTACTACACCAATATAAATAAGAGACTTGAACTTCAAAGACTTTGGTATCTGACAGGACCCTAAAACCAACCCCTCTGGACACTGAGGGATGATTGTATAAATCACAATGTGGATGAGGTGATGGGAATCAGGCAATCCCTTGTATGGCTGATGGATCTGTCAACAGTGGTGACCATTTTGGAGATCAATTTAACAGTGCCTAGCAGAATTTCTAAAGCATATGCCCTGTCTTTTGACAGTTCCCTGCTAGAATTTATAATATTTTCTACTCTCCACAGTGCTCTAAGAATTTTCTTTTCTTTCTGATAGCAGAAAGTCCTTGAGCAAAGGAATTGTCTGCTTATTCTCTGTCAAGTTTCTAGAAGAAGCTGGCACATACTTGGTGGTCAGTAATTTTATGGAATCAATGAACAAAACAATCAATTTTTGTATAGCATTGTTTGAATAGCAAAAGCTAAAAACAAATGTCCATTAAATAATGGTACCTCATATAAAGTAATGCAGAATGTTTTTTTAATGAGAAGGATCTGTATGTCTGATCTCCTAGATTTATAGGTTAATGCAGAACAGTCTATTAACTATTTATTGAAAAAGTTTTATTCAATACTGTGTTTCAATAACATTTTAATTTTCTTTTTATTGTCCCTTCAACTTATAATGTGCTTCCCTGGTGGCTCAGTGGTAAAGAATTTGCCTGCCAATTCAAGAGACTCAGGCTCAATCCCTGGTTCCGGAAGATCCTCTGGAGTAGGAAATGGCAACCCACTCCAGTATTCTTGCCTGGGAAATCTCATGGACAGAGGAGCCTGGCGGCCTATAGTCCAGAGGGGTTGCAAAGAGTCAGACATGACTGAGCATGAATACACACACATACACACACACACACACACACAACAGCCTATAACCTGGGTTATTTCATTCTCAATCTTTGAATGAACACTTGAACAGATCTTCACAACCTTCCTGGTCATTCACAGATGCTAAAAAGATTTCTGATCATTTTCAGACAATGACACTGTTGTTTCTGTATTAAAATCCCCAGACCAAAGTCATACTGACATAATTCTATACTGTTTCCCCATTAGCAACTCCCTCTCTCTTTCAGACTTGGGGTTCTGCAGGCAGTGGGAAGGTGGGGAAGAGCAATATCTAGAGCAAACTAAAAATTGGCATCTGCCTCTATGAAGATGGTCACAAACCACTGCAGATGCTGACCTTCAACACACCCTGAAAGGAGTTCAGAGTACAGATTAGGAATAAAGCACTGTGTGCCCTGGGAAAGCTTGGCAGAACAGGCTTTAAGACAGTTAGATATTTTCAGGAGAAGATTTTTATGAGCCCTGATTCTTGCATCTCCTCATCTAGAAAAGCACTAAAACCATTTGCAGTGATATCCATTCCTTGTGACTAACAGCCAACCTCTGCCAAAATATGTACTTGACTCCATGTACTCCCCTTCATTAAGATCATACGTATCTTGTCTTTCCCCCTTGACCTCTTCAGAGCAGTTTAAAAGCTATCTGAGATGCTGTCTCCTGGGCTATAGTCCTCAGAATGCCCCAAGTAAAACTTAACTCTCAGCTCACGTTGTGCATTTTTTTTCTTTTTCAGTCAACGCTGGAGGGGGCCAAGAGTGGTCATCCTGCCTCTCCCCAAGGCTGCCTCATTTTTCTTTCTTCTCCCTAAGTTGCTTGTGGCTATCTCATGGGGAGGATGGAGCCAGAGATGGAGGAGGGGAGAGGGTCAGACTCAGGAGCAAGCGAGGCTGTGCACTGTGACAATGGCAGATGCCCCTGCTGAGCGCCTTCTCCCGTCTTCTTGGAGGCCCTCTTGTGCTTGGACTGGACGTGGCCCAGGTCCAGCTCTCCCCTCTAAGATCCCTTGGCTACCGCTCCCTCAGTCCTCAGTCAGTGAGTCCAGCCCCAAGAAAGTGCATCTCCCCCTCCCAGCCCCACACCCTGAAATGCCTTCTTCTACTGGCCACCTACACCTACTGCATGTCCAGAAGGACCAATTCCTCACTGCTGTTTGTTGAAGTAAAAAGACTGATAGCCCATCTAACAGAGCTGAGCCTTTATATACAGAGTAAAATGCAGGAATGAAATTTATTTGGGGGCATTTTAAATGACCCAACTTTAAAAGTGATCTAAGACTTGATGCATTCTGCTGAAGTATTGGGAGTTTTGTTTAAATAAATTTCTTTTAAGCTATTTTTTTTTCTTTCAGGCTCAGTCAGGTTAAAACAATTGTTAAATATAATGCATTTAGCCAAAGTTGGCAGTTGTAACCAATGTATTGGGGGTGATAATCCATATAATTTTTAAAAACTGAAGAAATCTTTTATTTTTAACTGTCAGTTTACATTAATTCTAAAGTACAAATTTTGTTTTTTAAATTAATCATAAGTACCAGGCACTATATAAGTTTAAAATTTTTATGTATGATAGTTTGATAAGGGCTTATAAAAATAAACACATGTACTTTTTATAATGCCAAACACTGAAATCTGGCATCAAGTCTAGTGGATATAGTTACAGAAGGAAGTGTGGGATGGTATATGTTAAAAATCTATTTTCAGCAACACTGCAATAACAAACAAAAAAATGTGTCTGAAATTCTTCCTTCTTATGAACAATCTCAGTCTGGACATCAATTCTCTAATATATTTTGTGTGTTCACCTGGTTACAAAGGCATGGTACAAAGTAGCGGTTTTAAATCACATTTAAAATCATTTTATTTATAGACTATTTGTAGCAACTAAGGGATACAGATTCAATTATTTAATAAAAGGACACACACGCAGGGAGGATTAACATATTTCCCACTGAGCCAAGAAGACCTCCTCTTTTTCTGGATTACATTCATATATCCAGAAGTGACCTGCTGATGAAAGAGTCTGTAAACAAGGAAGAGTATGATATTCCCGGGATAACTCTTTCTTTTTCTAAGAAAGTAGGGGTAAGCATATTAGCTGAGGTTATATGCAGCACAAAGGTATTAAGCAAACATGGAAATTAAATTTACAATGATGAGTACAAAGCTCTACAAATCTAACAGAACTGAGTATTATTTATTAAGCTAGATGACATAACATTTCATGAAGTAGAAATTTGGGGATGTATAGAAAGAGAGTAACATAAAGAGATAAAAAAAACTTACATTTATTAGTTCAGATTAAATGGGGAGAAAACAAGACACACAAAAAACTACACAAATCTAATTGATGCACTTATATAACCTACTCTATTTGTAATTATCTGTGCACCTTCTTCCTGAAGGATTGCAAGGCAATCCATTCCAGTATTCTTGCCTAGAGAAACCCCATGGACAGAGTAACCTGGAGGGCTACAGTCCATGGGGTCACAAAGAGTCAGACACGACTTAGCAACTAAGCATGTGCACCTTCTTAGAAATTACCCATGAAACGTTTGAAAAACTTACATTATGCTAAAAATAAGGCTCACTATATTCTTTAGTAAAGCAGGAAAATAAGAAAATATGAAAAACAAATTGCTATAACTGTTAGAAATTTATTTATTTATTTATTTATTTTTACTTTACAATATTGTATTGGTTTTGCCATACATTGACATGAATCTGCCATGGGTGTACATGTGTTCCCTTTCCTGAACCGTCCCTCCCACGGCCCTCCCCATACCATCCCTCTGAAGCATTGCAATTTTTTAATGGTAATGAAGAAACTCTAAGGCCAGAAGGAAATCAAACTGTATTTTAATAACACATAAAAAATAATGAAGAAGACATTATATTTTAGAAATTATTAAATGTCAACAAAGCAGTGCTCAGAGAAACACTTAAGGCCAAAATACATTTCATCATTTGGTAAAAGTGAATTAAAATAACTTAAGCATATAATTTTAAAAGTTAGAACTAGAACCACAAACCAAACCTGTGAGAATCACACAAATGAATTAATAAAGATTAAAGCAGAAAATAGTAGCAAAACAAAAATGTTCAGTAAGAACAATACAAACCTCCAGTGACTGTTTCTTCAGAAAAAAGTAATAAAAGAGAAAAGATCACGAGTAAAGAATTTTCTCAAAAGAAGAAAATGCTCACGTATCATCCTATCCTATGTACACATGTATTCAAGAAAGAAATATTAAACTCAAGAAGCAAAATCCAGCAGTGCATTAAAAAAGTTATAAAACAAGTTAATTATTCCAAGAAAGTAGAAATAGCTATTACATTTGGCAGTTTATTAATGCAATTCATATGTTAACATATTAAGTAGAAAAAAATTCTGAAAATGACAATAAAACCCCCATGAACCAGTGAAATTGCTCAATGATGTCCAACTCTGCGATCCCATGGACTTTAGTCTACCAGGCTCCTCCATCCATGGAATTTTCCAGGCAAGAGCACTGGAATGGGTTGCCATTTCCTTCATCCAGGCGATGTTCCTGACCCAGGGGCCAAACCCAGGTCTTCCGCATTGCAGGCAGACACTTTACTGTCTGAGCCACCAGGGAAACCCAAATGAGCAGTAGAGAAATTGCTTAGAAATATTCAACACACATTTAAGAGAAGTTACAAATGAGGAAACTAAGAAACTTTCTTAAATTGATAAGTGTATTAATTAAAAATCTACAGCCAACACTTTAGTTAATGAGAAAAAAGTTGAAGCATTTATTTTAATGTCAGGAGTAAATCAAAGATGACCACTCTGGCTGAGTATCAGCATAAAAACACAGTAAGAACTATCCTATACAATAAAACAAAAAGTGATAAAAATATTTGCGATTGGAAGGGAAAAAGTGAAACTACCATTGTTAAGACTAAAATGTTATTTAGGAGAGTATTAGAGACAAACTAAATTTATCTTAAATTTCAATAATTTTGCTGGTTACAAGATCAATGTAAAATAGGTAGCCTTATATAAAATGGTTGTAACAATTGGAAAATTTATTCAATAAAATAAAAATTTCATTCTGGCAGCAACATAAAATCAAAGTTACCTAAGTGTGAATCTATAATGATGCATAAATCTCCATGGAAGAAATCATAAAGTCCAGGTCATCACTGATCTTTTAATTTAGTAGTTTGTCTAAATATTTATCTATTTGCATGCCATTGAAACCAAGGTATGTTTATTTGTAAAAGGACACTTTGTTGCAGGAAGAACTCATGGGCATATACCCGAAGAAAACCAGAATTTGAAAAGACACATGCACCCCCAATGTTCATTTTGTTGTTGTTCAGTTGTTATGTCCAATTCTTTTTGACCTCATGGACTACAGCACACCAGGCTACTCTGTCCTGCACTGTCTTCCAGAGTTTGCTCAGATTCATCTCCACTGAGTCGGCGATGCTATCTAAACAGCTTATCCTCTGGCATCCCCTTCTCCTTTTGCCTTCAATTTTTCCCAGCATCTGAGTCTTTTCCAATGAATCAGCTCTTAGCATTGGTTGGCCAAAGTAATGGAGCTTCAGGTTCAGCATCAGTCCTTCCAATGAATATTCAGGGTCAACTCCATTTAGGATTGACTGGTTTGATCACTTTGCTGTCCAAGAGAGTCTCAAGAGTCTTCTTCAGCACCACAATTCAAAAGCATCCTTTCTTCAGTGCTCAGCCTTCTTTATGGTCCGACTTTCACTTCTGGAAAAACCATAGCTTTGACTATACAGAACTTTGTTGGCAAAGTGAGGTCTCTGCTTTTCAATACACTGTTTGTCATAGCTTTCCTTTCAAGGAGCAAGTGTCTTCTAATTTCATGGCTATAGTCACCATCCACAATGATTTTGGAGCCCCCCCCCAAAAGAAAATCTGTCACCGCTTCCATTTTTTCCCCTTCTATTTGCCATGAAGGGTCACATCACGGTCTCAGTTTTTGAATGTTGAGTTTCAAGCCATATTTTTCACTCTCCTCTTTCACCCTCATCAAGAGGTTCTTTAGTACTTCTTCACTTTCTGCCATTAGAGTGGTGTCATCTACATATCTGAGGTTGTTGACATTTCTCTCAGCAATTTTGATTCCAGCTTGTGAATCATCCAGCCTAACATTTAGCTTGATGTACCCTGCACAATTGCACTCATCCTATGCGCTAGTAAAGTAATGCTCAAAATTCTCCAAGCCAGACTTCAACAGCACATGAACCATGAACTTCCAGAACTTCAAGCTGGATTTAGAAAAGGCAGAGGAACCAGAGATCAAATTGCCAACATCCGTTGGATCATCCAAAAAGCAAGATACTTCCAGAAAAACATCTATTTCTGCTTTATTGACTATGCCAAAGCCTTTGACTGTGTGGATCACAATAAACTGTGGAAAATTCTGACAGAGATGGGAATACCAGACCACCTGACCTGCCTTTTGAGAAACCTATGTGCAGCTCAGGAACCAATAGTTAGAACTGGACTTGGAACAACAGACTGGTTCCAAATAGGGAAAGGAGTAATTGCCAACATCCGTTGGATCATCCAAAAAGCAAGATACTTCCAGAAAAACATCTATTTCTGCTTTATTGACTATGCCAAAGCCTTTGACTGTGTGGATCACAATAAACTGTGGAAAATTCTGACAGAGATGGGAATACCAGACCACCTGACCTGCCTTTTGAGAAACCTATGTGCAGCTCAGGAACCAATAGTTAGAACTGGACTTGGAACAACAGACTGGTTCCAAATAGGGAAAGGAGTACATCAAGGCTGTTTATTGTCACCATGCTTATTTAACTTATATGCAGAGTACAACATGAGAAACGCTGGGCTAGAGGAAGCACAAGCCAGAATCAAGATTGCCAGGAGAAATATCAATAACCTCAGCTATGCAGATGACACCACCCTGATGGCAGAAAGTGAAGAAGAACTAAAGAGCCTCTTGATGAAAGTGAAAGAGGAGAGTGAAAAAGTTGGCTTAAAGCTCAACATTCAGAAAACGATGATCATGGCATCTGGTCCCATCACCTCATGGGAAATAGATGGGGAAACAGTGGAAACAGTGACAAACTTTATTTGGGGGGGCTCCAAAATCACTGCAGGTGGTGACTGCAGCCATGAAATTAAAAGATGCTTGCTCTTTAGAAGAAAAGTTATGACAAACATAGATAGCATATTAAAAAGCAGAGAGATTACTTTGCCAACAAAGATTTGTCTAGTCAAAGCTATGGTTTTTCCAGTAGTCATGTATGGACATGAGAGTTGAACTATAAAGAAAGCTGAGTGCCGATGAATTGATGCTTTTGAACTGTGCTGTTGGAGAAGACTCTTGAGAGTTCCTTGGACTTCAAGGAGATCCAACCAGTTCATCCTTAAGGAAATCAGTCCTGAATATTCATCGGAAGGACCGATGCTGAAGCTGAAACTCCAATATTTTGACCACCTGATGCAAAGTGACCCATTAGAAAAGACCCTGATGCTTGGAAAAATTGGGTGGGAGGAGAAGGGGACAACAGAGGATGAGATGTTTGGATGGCATCACTGACTCAATGGACATGAATGTGAGTGAACTCCTGGAGTTGGTAATGGACAGGGAAGCTTGGCATGCTGAAGTCCATGGGGTCACAAACAGTTGGACATGACTGAGTGACTGAACTGAACTGAACTGATGTATACGCACCACCCTTATGGCAGAAAGCAAAGAGAAACCAAAGAGCCTCTTGATGAAAGTGAAAGAGGAGAATGAAAAAGCTGGCTTAAAACTCAACATTGAAAAAACTAAAATCATGGCACCCAGTCCCATCACTGCATGTCTAATAGATGGCAAAACAGTGAAAGCAGAGACTAGACACTTGCTCCTTGGAAGAAAAGCTGTGACCAACCTAGATAGCATATTAAAAAGCAGAGACATTACTTTACCAACAAAGATCTGTCTAGTCAAAGCTATGACTTTTCCGGTTGTCATGTATAGGTGTGAGGGTTGGACCGTAAAGAAAGCTGAGCACCAAAAATTGATGCTTTTGAACTGTGGTGTTGGAGAAGACTCTTGAATGTCCCTTGGACTGCAAGGACATCCAACCAGTCCATACTAAAGGAAATCAGTCCTGAATATTCATTGGAAGAAGTGATTCTGAAGCTGAAGCTCCAATATTTGGCCATCTGATGCGAAGAACTGACTCATTGGAAAAGACTCTGATGCTGGGAAAGATTGAATGCAGGAGGAGAAAGGAATGACAGAGGATGAGATGACTGGGTAGCATCACCTACTCAATGGACATGAGTTTGAGCAAGCTGCAGGAGTTGGTAATGGACAGAGAAACTTGGTGGGTGTGCTGCAGTTCGTGGGTCACAAAGAATTGAACACGGCTGAACAACTGAACAGTGTGGGAGCCACAAGAGAGGTGGGTTCAATCCCTTGGTCAGGAAGATCCCCTAGAGGAAGGCATGGCAATCCACTCCAGTATTCTTGTCTGGAGAATCCCGTGGACAGAGAAACTTGACAGGCTACAGTTCATGAGGTTACAAAGAGTTAAGACTGAAGCAACTTAGCATGGCAAGGTAGTCTCTCAAAAATTGAGATCTCTTAAAAAATAGTCTATTCCAAAAATGTTAATAACAGTGAATGTTCAAGAAAGAGGTTGGGTAATTGAATTTTATTTACATAAATTACTTTATAAGACTCCTGCCTTAGTGTGCTTTGACCACAAATAATATATTGATAATAATTTGGTAATTTGGACAGGAATTTATTAGTCTCAAATACTCTTGCTCAAAAATTACAACTGATACAATGGCATTACTAATTATTTTTATGTTCAGTTTCCTAATGTTGTGAATATTATTTTTGAAGCCATGAAAAAAAATTTCTTCTTAAAAAATTATTTTTTCCCCACAGAAATAACCTGAAATAATAGTGAGAACAAAGGTATTAAAGGTTCATACTTTAGGAACAATTCTTGTCAATTTATATTTACTTGATTGGTTTTATGGTCTTCTGGTTTGATTTATAATTCAGAGACAATTTTGGATTTCTCTGGAAAGGAAATAAATTTAAAACATCCTCTTGAGATGCTAAGTCTTAATGTTAGTTCCTCAGTCATGTCCAACTCTTTGAGACCCCACAGACCATGTAGCCTGCCAGGCTCCTCTACCCATGAAATTCTCCAAATAGGAATACTGGAGTAGCCATTCCCTTCTCCAGGCGATCTTCCAGACCCAGATATCAAACCTGTGTTTTCCACATTACAGGTAGATTCTTTAGAATCTGAGCCACCAGGGAATCCCTCTTTTGAGATAAGATGATACCTATGACATAGTCTATTCTAGCTATTACATGTCACCTGTTGATGACAGTGAAAACAAAATATTCTAAAGTATTTTTATGAATCATAAATCTTAAAGTTCAGAATATTCACATCCTAGGACTCTCAAAGTAGCAACCCCCACCTTGTATAGTGCAGTCTTATGGAGTTGACCATAGTGTGCAAACATCAAAATGATGTGGGACTTATTCAAGGGGCAGCTTACAGGTTTCTAGAATATAAATTAAAAACAATTACAATCAGATGGAATATATATTGAATGGTGATAAAATACTATACCCATAAGTGATTCTGATGAAACTGAAACTTGCTAAGTTTTTTCAGTCATCAGTCCTGAAGAATCTTATGAAGAATCTTCATGAATCTTCACATGAAGAATGTGAATAAAAGAAGGTTCATTCACACTATCACGTAACAACTTAGACGGGTGGGATGGGGTCAAAGGTGGGAAGGAGGTTCTAGAGGGAGAGGACACTTATATACTTATGACTGATTCACTTGGTTATATGGTAGAAACCAATACAACTTTGTAAAGCAATTATCTTCCAATTGAGGACAAATTAAACTGTATAATAAGAACAAAACCACACCACAGGTGTTCATCTAAAAATGCATACCTTTAAATTAGAATTTTCTACAAATAAAAGTGATTCATCTCCTAAAAAAGGGTAATTTGCCTCAATGAACTAATATCATATTTTATGGACCATTCATCAGTCTTCTCATATCTGTGCAGAATTCTGTTCAAATCACCCTGGAATTTTTAAAAACTAAAACACCAAATCCATAACTTTATTTACAAAGGCATTTAAAATTCTAATTATAGAACACAATGTTCTGTTGATTTTTTTGGTCAAATTAATTAGTACAAAAAAGCCAAGGAGAGGTATTATTATATTATGACAGCACTATTACATAAACATGTAGAAATAAGCACATACCTGATTTTGATGAATGAGTTGAGAAATAAAGAGAAATATAAGCTCTGTGGAGAGAGGCTTATTCACATTTTCTAAAACATAGACTATGTCTTGATAATATTACAGAAAAGGATACTTTCTAAATGTTTTTTTTTTTTTTACAATTTTGTGTTTACAAATTTACAGTGTTGTGTTAGTTTTGAGAAAAGGATACATTTAATAAATTATCATCTCTAGAATAATATAGTAAAAAGTTTTCAAAGAGAATACCTATAAAACATGCTAAAATGATAACTAAAATTTTACTAGCTATCTTGAGCAAAGTGACATGATCCCCCTTGTCTTAATATCATGTATTAAGATACTGGTGTTCAGTTCCTGAGACCACTCTTCAAATTCACCTCTGCACTGCCTGATTGCTTTGGATGGGCAATTTCTACGTGACTCACAGGCATCTACAAAAATCAAGAGTTCCTTTGTTACAACTCAGAACCAGGAATCAATTCTTTGACACACAGAAAGGAGTGCCGCCTCTAGCCTTCCAAAACTTATGCTGCTTCAGTGATTACAAGTTAATTGATCTTTTCTCCTCTGTGAAAAACCGGTCTAAATCCATGGTTTTCTCTAAGGATGCTATAATGAGAAATGTTCTTGTCTCTTTGGAAGTACGTATTTTAAGCCAATCTGAAAAAGATTTTAAGAGTAAAAGCCTCCATCATTTCAAGTATACAGTTAATTTTCTCAATAATTGTATTCAAATCCAACCTTAGAAATATTTTCCTCACAAGGTATTTTTTAAATGAAGCTTTAAAAAAAGGAACAACCCACAAGAGTATAAAACTCAGAATTTTAGTGTTTTCTCTCGTGCTTCTTTGGTGAAAAGAAACGAAATGGAGGTGGTGGAGAGTTTTTTCTATTGAGAACTTGGGTGTGAGATTTATATATTTGTTTCCTTCCTTTGAGCAGTAGCAGTAGAAGGAAAGCTATCAAGAAAACTCCTTGTACAGAGTTTCATGTGAGAGAATTTAATCTGAGTACCAAATAGAATCAGGCTTGCAAGTGTCTGACATTTCTGCCCCAGGGCTGTTTTTAAACAATTTTCCCCTTTCCTGTCAGTGAAATTTGGCACACAGCTCCACATACTCCCTTATGATGAATGAAAGAGGGATAAATAAAGGTCATCTTCTCACCTAATTAGATGTCAGAAGTGAAATCAACAAAATAAAGCAAAACTGACTCCAATGTGGAAAAAAATATTTCACATGTAAATTTTATATTATTTGGACTCAGTTCTTCATAAAATTAACTCTATTCACACATATGATGGATTAGAATTGTTTGGTTTTATGTGAATTATCCAAATCTTGATATTTTCATTTAGAAATATGTGTGAACGTTAGCAGTGCTGGAATTTCACCTTTAATAATATTTGCAGGAAAAAAATTTAATTCTATGATTCTGTTAAAAGGAAATAATGCAACCATATGTAAAATGTGTAAATGACTTTTCAGAAATGACTCCAACTGAAATGTTTCAAATGTTTTAAATAAGGCCCTTAAACAGAACATGTTCTGTACCCCGCAAAACAAAAATTTCTCTGATATTTGTTTAGAGAAATTTTTACCTGTTTATTTCAATGACAGGATGACATCTTCAAAGAAATATCCTTTGGGGACTTTCCCGGTTTTCCGGTGGTTAAAACTGTGTTTCCAGTGAAAGAGGCATGGATTTGATTCCCAACTGGGGAGCCAGGATCCCACATACCAAGTGGTGTGGCCAAAAATAGAAATCAAAATTTAAGAAGTATCCTTCCAGCTAATGATGTAACCAAGTTAAATTACTTACTATCAGCTTTCATTTTTTATTAAAACCTACTCACATATATTTGCATGCAAACACCATACATATAGGTTCATGTAAGCTTTTACCATCAAAATAATCTAAAGCTGTGATCTTATTAACAGGAAAACTGAAGACATTAAATGACTTGAACTTGTATCCTGATAGCTACTAACAGAAACAAAAAATGTAATAAACTTCTTGTGTGATGTTTGCTTTACTGTTCAAATAGGAAATGCATCCTACCAATGAAACGCTTGCTATTTTGGTGCTGGCTGATAAGTGTTAACAAGAATAGTTTGCTTCATGCTATTTCCCTTTTGTATTTGCTTTACTTCAAAGTATTTCACAAACATCTTGAAAATGAAACTATAAATTGTCTAATGTCAGAGATGGAGAAAATAAGACAGGGAGAAATTTAAGGAAAGTTTCATCAATAACTAAAGATTCAAGCAAGAATTACAGCTTAGATCTCTTGAAAAGAAATTCAGTTCTCAGCTACCTATCAGATAGTATCACTATTTGTAAAATAAGCTTCTGTTTAACATCTCTCTTGTTGAAGAATCTAATTTGCCTGGTTCACTTTCAATAGATTGTACCATTGTTTTATTAAGGTTCCATGTAATAATAGAAGCAAAGACCATTAAAATAAACATAGTATCTCTCACTTTATTTGATAATTCCTTTTTATGCATACCAAACTATGTAACCTTTCTTTAAAGTAAAATTTTAAGTGGACCAAATGTACTGACCCCTTTCTTGAATACTGGCATAACATTAATGGAATTAATGGTGTTTCACGCCATTATCAGAGTATTCATAGAGTAGCGCATTAAGACAGGAGGTTACAGAGATCTAAAAATAATAATGAGCAATCAGTACAAAACCATATTTAGATTCCCAGGTGTAACACTGCAATATCATCTGAATCCAATTCCTGAAGGAATAGGACACATTTACAGCAATTAAACAACACTCCCTTTGATCTCATGAAATGGTGAAAATCTGTTTTTGCAATCAGCAGCAATTATTGGTCCATTATCCCATTTTTCCTCTGAGGATTGTACATGATCTTGGACGTCCTTAAACACATGAGCTTCCAAAACTTCAGCCTTAAGGGATTAGCCATCATCGTGTAAAGAGAGCTTAGTAATGGCCCATAATGAAATAAAGGCAGCGCAACCTCAGGACAGGTTGCCTGAATATTTAAGTAAGTATATAAAATTATTAAAACCATTCTGAAAATGCATATCATAAAATACAACCAAATATATACTGCTTAGGTCAGCATAAATAATATTATCTAGAGCTGGAACAGAAATCACAAATTATAAAAACCAAGGAGCTGCCTAATTATATTTGCTTTCAGGGACATCACCAGGGATCAAAATAGCAACAGACAAAATAAATTTATCAATCTAATACACAGGGAGATAAGACATAGTAGGAAATGATTAATAACAGCAGTTTACATTTTCACTTGAAGGATTTCAAACTACTTTGTAAACAATAAAAATACACCCTAAAAAAAAAAAAAAAAGCTATCAAGCAAGTGCCTTTCATATGCAAAACACTAGCCTCAGAGTTGTAAGCAGAATTCTACCTGCCAAGAAATTTAGTGAGGTGGCCTGACAAGTAATGGCTTCAAGGTGAAATGTGATTAACATCCTGTAAGTGGGGCAAACCATACTGGACAGTTATAGCCACTTAAATCACTCTTGGCTGGAGTAGCCGGGGAACATTTAATAAAAAAAAAAAAAGTAACATTTCATCTGACTTTTGTCCTTTCTGGGGGGAATCTTAAAGATACTTGGACAAGTTAGATTTATGCCAATGCATTTTCTGATCCAGGACAAGGTGGAAAAGAATCCTCAAGACCAGTACACCTCCCTGTCTCTCTGTTCCTGGCTATTTTGAAAAAGTATGAAGACATTTATCCTAGAAAGGATGCATAGCTACTGTTCTCAAGCCAATAGGTGTATGGTGGTGAATAACAGCGTCCTTTGGTTGACAATGGCTAAAAGATTGCTTTGTTCTCCCCTATGCTATACTATTTGATCATCCTTGAGACAAAGGTGAGAATGATTTTTTTTTTTCTGTTGAAGTATAGTTGATTTACAAAGTTGTGCTAATTTCTGCTGTACAGTAAAGTGATTCAGTTATGCATATAAATGCCTAGCCATTTCCACATTTCCTGGAATGTGATCCCACTGGTTAAAAATTCCCAAGATGGAAAACAATCCAAGATATCATAGCTATGCATTTTGTTTTTACCCAAGAGCTTCCTCTCCAGATATTGATCCAGCTGACTCTCATCTCTCCCTCGAGCTAGCGGTGTTCAAAATCATTACTGGGTGTGGTAAATGACAGTTCCCAGCATATGAGAAAATACAAGCTTTGTTAGGAAAGCTAAAATTTCTCTTCACGGCGCTATCAAACTTACCCATTTGCTTTACAGAGTAATATTCTGGTTAACTAACATTTAATTAAACAACCCTTTGGAACATTTCTTTCTTACTAAGCTAAGAAAGAAAAAAGATGGAACCAATCTGCATATTCTGTTTATGTCAAAGTAAAACATAGATCTCACCAGATAGTCTCTAAAGTGATAACTTAAAAGCTCTTCCTTATGATGCTTTCCACAGTAAGCAAGTGTTTATTCTTGAAATCAGATCAAGTAGAAACATATGTCTTATCCCACTTTCTTCTCTTTCTGTCACTGCAGAGTTAAAGCTATTTCTTACAACTTTAATTTCTAATGTTTATCACAGCTAGGGAAAAATATTTAAAGCACATGTTTATATTATTGTGCCAATTAATTTCTAGTTTTTATCCACAGTGTTGTTTTTTTCTGTACCTATTTTGACACTTAAGAAGGAGCTAAATGAAAGGGTAGGGGGAAAATGGTGATAAATTCAATGATACTCAAGATTCTGTTATCTAACTAGATTAAGATGCTCCCTGTAGCAACTGGGAGTTTGGGATTAACAGATGCAAACTAGTATAAATAGGATGGATAAACAGCAAGGTCCTACTGTAGAGCACAGGGAACTCTATTCGATATCCTGGGATGAGCTCTAACAGAAAAGAAAATGAAAAAGAATAGATTCATGTATATCTGAGTCACTTGCTATACAGCAGAAATTAAACACAGCATTGTATATCATTTTTACTTAAATAATTTTTTTAAAAGATGCTCATTGTAACTGATACCAAAATCTCTCCTGAAATTATTCCTCATCTTTAGCATGGTGTTTTCCCTTAATTCCATGGAGAAAACCCTATAATTCATGCAAGATTCACCTCACATCCAAACTCTGTTCAAAATATCCAGTATAGAAGTTAACCACTGTGATACTGGAGCATCTAATTTTGCCCTGATCATAGCTTCATTTTGCCACTAACACTGCATGTTTTTCGATTTCTACATATAAGTATATTGATTCAATTATTCAATGTTGTTATTTAATAAATGCTGTCCATTATCCTAAATTCTGTAAAGAAAGAAAGATGAGTCAGACTTGGATATGTAACTTCAATTTTTTCTATCAATGAAACTTTGGACATGTGCCTAGATAAATTTGATGTGGAGCTGAAAATGTGAAATAACATGAGAAGCCCAGATTAAGAGTTACAGGAGCTCATAAATAGGAAAAGAGGGTAAGAGAAGATGATGATGAAGAGTGTAGTGTACCACATGGCTACACAGTTTGGGCTTCACTCCATAAAATAAAAGGAATAAGTGAAGTTTTTCAATGGCACAGTTAAATGGCCAGGTATAGCCTTAAGGAAAATTAACCTGACAGCAATGATTATATTGGATCTGACTGAGCATGGCTAGAACGTGAGAAAGCTTTACACCATGTGAAATTTAATGAGAACCTAAATTAGATAAGTGTTGGTGAAAGAAAAGAGAAAGAAATAGATGCAAGATCAATGTTAAAGGTAGATTTAGCTCACCCAGATGCTGATGATGAGATATTGGAGGTAGGGGGTGGGAAACAGTATTCAGGGAACTAAACTACTGAAAGGTTTATGAGAAAAAGAATCAAACATAAAAGAAAGGAAACCTAGTCTGGACAAGGTGAGAATTTAAGATTGGATACCCAAGAATGAAGGTCAGTAAGATTGCACCCAATTTTAGGACACATGTACACAATTTAATTAAACATACATCACAGCAGGATCCTCTATGACCCACCTCCCAGAATATTGGAAATAAAAGCAAAAATAAACAAATGGGACCTAATTAACCTTAAAAGCTTCTGCACAACAAAGGAAACTATAAGCAAGGTGAAAAAACAGCCTTCAGAATGGGAGAAAATAATAGCAAATGAAGCAACTGACAAACAACTAATCTCAAAAATATACAAGCAACACCTGCAACTCAATTCCAGAAAAATAAATGATCCAATCAAAAAATAGGCCAAAGAACTAAATAGACATTTCTCCAGAGAAGACATACAGATGGCTAACAAACATATGAAAAGATGCTCAACATCACTCATTATCAGAGAAATGCAAATCAAAACCACTATGAGGTACCATTTCACGCCAGTCAGAATGGCTGCGATCCAAAAGTCTACAAGCCATAAATGCTGGAGAGGGTGTGGAGAAAAGGGAACCCTCTAACACTGTTGGTGGGAATGCAAACTAGTACAGCCACTACGGAGAACAGTGTGGAGATTCCTTAAAAAACTGGAAATAGAACTGCCTTATGACCCAGCAATCCCACTGCTGGGCATACACACTGAGGAAACCAGAAGGGAAAGAGACACGTGTACCCCAATGTTCATCGCAGCACTGTTTATAATAGCCAGGACATGGAAGCAACCTAGATGTCCATCAGCAAATGAATGGATAAGAAAGCTGTGGTACATATACACAATGGAGTATTACTCAGCCATTAAAAAGAATACATTTGAATCAGTTCTAATGAGATGGATGAAACTGGAGCCTATTATACAGAGTGAAGTAAGCCAGAAAGAAAAACACCAATACAGTATACTAACGCATATATATGGAATTTAGAAAGATGGTAACAATAACCCTGTATACGAGACAGCAAAAGAGACACCGATGTATAGAACAGTCTTTTGGACTCTGTGGGAGAGGGAGAGGGTGGGATGATTTGGGAGAATGGCATTGAAACATGTATAATATCATATATGAAATGAGTCGCCAGTCCAGGTTCGATGCACGATATTGGATGCTTGGGGCTGGTGCACTGGGACAACCCAGAGGGATGGTATGGGGAGGGAGAAGGGAGGGGGGTTCTGGATGGGGAACATGCGTATACCTGTGGCAGATGCATGTTGATGTATGGCAAAACCAATACAATATTGTAAAGTCAAAAAATTAAATTAAATTAAAAATGCACTCAGGAATTCAAAATTCACGTAACGATACATGAAATTATGAAACTTCTAGGGGAATATACAAAAAGAAAGACAAACTTGGCCCTTCTCTTTGAGGGTAATTCTTACAAGGAATTTAAAGTAGATTACTCTGGGCTGAACTCCGACATGGCAGGGACATATAGTATTGACGTTTGAGAGATTTTTTTATAGGCAGACTTTCAAAACATGTTGATGATATATAATCATTCCAAGATCTGTGCCAAGGATTTTATGTATACTTTTATAAGGCAACTTAAAATAGGAGTGGATTATGTGCTCCAGAAGTTTCTGCTTCCATCTTGGCTTGTTTTTCTTTCTTTTTGTTTATTTATTTATATTTTGGCAGTGCTGGGTCTTCACTGCTGCACAGCCTTCTCTCTAGTTGCGGCAAGCAGGCGCTAACCTCTATTTGTGGTACATAGGCTTCTCTCGGCTGCGGCTTTTCTTGTTGCAGCGCACAGGTTCTAGGGCACGCAGGCTTCAGGAGTTGCGACGAGAGGGCTCAGTAGTTGCAGATTCTGGGCTCTAGAGCACAGATGCAGTAGTCGTGGCACATGAGACTAGCTGCTCCAGCGCATGTGGGATCTTCCCAGACCGGGGATCGAACCCATGTCTCCTGCATAGGCAGGCGGGTTCTTAACCAGTGAGCCACCAGGGAAGACATGCTTGTTCCTTTGCAACAAAATTTCTTCCTTTGCAGCATAACATCTTGTTGATAATATTACTCTTAATGGTGACTGAGAGGGTCAATATACAGAGGGAAACTAGTCAGATCACATAGGATAATGTAAGTCTGAGTTACAATCTCTGCAGAAATCAGCTCAGGAAGCCACACACCAACCTCTTCCAGCTTTAGACCCAGAAAGATCAGGACTTGGTCAGTGACTGCCAGCTCTCCACATTTTTGCTTCTGCTGAAAAGTCAGGACTAACTAGAGAAAGCCAAATAAGTTCCTCTAACTGATTTATGAGATGCTCCACTTCTAGTTACCTGCCTCTAGCTTCCCTGTGCCAACAGCCTCTGTGCCAACAGTTAGAACACGTTTGAAGTTTTCTCATCTTATACTATAAACCTTTCCCACTTCACTGCCTGACTTTGCGAATCTGCCAAATGCAAGTGATGATGGTTGACTCTTTTCACTTCAACAAGCTCTGAATAAAAAGCTTCTGTTTTTCTCATTTGTGTGGGGCTTCATTTACTTTCCATTTTCTTATAGAAGCCATCTGCACAGCTAATTCTCGGACTGCAGCCTTTGACCAGCAGCAGGACCCATGGAATCCCCTTGTGCCTTGCTGCTCATCGATTGTCAAATCTGCATCAACATGGGGCAATAGAAAGAGTGATAAACTTTATTTTCTTGGGCTCCAAAATCACTGCAGATGGTGACTGCAGCCATGAAATTAAAAGAAAAGGGTCATTGGAAAAGACCCTGATGCTGGGAAAGATTGAAGGCAAGAGAAGGGGACGACAGAGGATGAGATGGTTGGATAGCATCACCGACTCGATGGACATGAGTTTGAGCAAGCTCCAGGAGTTGGTGATGGACAGGGAAGCCTGGCTTGCTGCAGTCCATGGTTTCACAAAGAGTTGGACACAACTGAAATGAAGTGAACTAGGATGTCAGCACCAGGTCTCAAATCTGCTCTTTGGTTTGGGGTCCTCAACTATTCTCAGGATGCTTTTTAATAGTATAACAGAAGGGATACTTCAATAAAGATTCTCCTGACAGCTTAAAAAAAAATACTGAAGATTTTTATTTGTTCAGTCAGGACCATAACCAAAATTGTTATCCCTCAGTTCCCAGTGGTACCTAACCCAAATATCACTCTGTCTTCAATTCCTCTGGAGCCACCTTATTTCATTGTAGTAGAGTGTGCCTTTTTCAGTGTGCTTGTGGATCAGGACAGTCAAGAGCTTTATGCCTTTACTTAGGAGGATAACAATATAGCTGGACATTTATGTTCCAGGGATTCACTGAAGGTCCTTCCTATTTTTCTGAGGTCCTTGATCAAGACTTAAAAGGCCTCAATGGCCTTTGTAATTCAGTTCTAATTCAATAAGTAGATGATTCCCTACTGTGTTGAAAGAACAAGTAAAACTACTAAAAGGATCACATTTTCTGGTTCTCAGTGTTAGAAGAAAAGAAGACATAAAGTTGCAAAAGATAAATTACAATTTTACCCCAAACACAGTCCATTATTTAGGCTATGACCTATCTGTGAAATTAATAAAAAAAAATTAACACTTATCCTAGAGCCCTTGAAAAACAATTGAGATGATTTCTAGATTTAACTTGGGGTTGAAGATAGTGGGAGCACCCTCCTTTATGAATTGAGTAAGTCCTTAGTGAAAGACCAATTGGTTTGGAAACCCAAAGAGGAATAGGACTTTTAGAACCTGAAGTAGTTTCCTTAAAAGCTTCCTTAACTACAAAATACATTTTGTTTGGTCTGTGCATGGGTGATTTTTGTCTTTTTGGTGGTTTATGGGAGCAATAAAAACTCCATAACTTACTATATGATTTCACATTTTACCCAGTTGCAAAAGCTAATCTGCTCTGTTTTAGGGCAATAGCTACCACTGAAAACTGGTTGATACTTGTGCTAAACTAGCTCTAGGCTCCCTACTTCATCTCCTGATTCTCAGTCAGTAGAGGCAATGGCGCCCCACTCCAGTACTCTCGCCTGGAAAAATCCCATGGACAGAGGAGCCTGGTGGGCCACAGTCCATGGGGTCGCAAAGAGTCAGACATGACTGAGCGACTTCACTTTCACTTTTCACTTTCATGCATTGGAGAAGGAAATGGCAACCCACTCCAGTGTTCTTGCCTGGAGAATCCCAGGGACGGGGGAGCCTGGTGGGCTGCTGTCTATGGGGTCGCACAGAGTCGGACACGACTTAAGCGACTTAGCAGCAGCAGCAGCAGCACAACACTTTTTACAGCCAGCGGATTGCAGCTATGAGATTTGGTCACATCTTGCCTCTCATATTACTATTCACCACTATAACAACTTGATTCCCATAACTCTCAAATCCATGAAGAAGAGGGACCTTAGGATTATCTTGGGGTTAGGGAACTTTTGGTACCTCACTTAGATGTATCAGAGGCTCCTATAGAGAATACGGACCTAATGTTACTTGTTGATGGGCTTCCCTTGTGGCTCAGTCGGTAAAGAATCCACCTGCAATGTGGGAGACCTGGGTTGGGAAGATCCCTGGAGAAGGAAAAGGCAACCCATCCCAGTATTCTAGCCTGGAGAGTCCCATGGACTGTACAGTTCATGGGGGTCACAAAGAGTCAGACACGACTGAGCGACTTTCACGTTACTTGTTGATGGCTCCACCTCAAAGCTGAGTCTGAAGGTTATCAAGCAAGATAGGCTGCCACTAATTTAAACTCTCCTTAAATACAGTTCTCCATCTGGGATTAAATCTGCCCAGATGGAAGAATTTACTGCACTCGCTAGACCTTTTCAACTAGCCAAAGTTCAGAGTGCATATACGTATTGCGAGGGGATATGCTTTTGGAGTAGTACATGACTTTGGAATGCTTTGTAAACAAAAAACGTTTTCTCATTTACTGTAACACCTAATGAAAATAAAAATGCAATGCAAATTAAGAAACATTTAGATGTACTCCTACTTGTAGAGAGAGAGCTCTTATAAAGCGGTCTGTCGCTGTGCTGCTCAGTCTCTCAGTTGTGTCTGACTCTTTGAGATCCCATGGATTGTAGCCCATCAGTCTCCTTGGTCCATGGCATTTTCCAGGCAAGAATACTGGAGCAGATTGCCATTTCCTACTCCAGGGGATTTTTCCCTACCTAGGGATCGAGCCTGTCTCTTGTGCCTCCTGCATTGGCAGATGGATTCTTTACCACTGCACCACCTGGAAAGCTTTAAACCCATGAAAAAAGAGAATATGTAAACTAAAAGAAATTCTCCAGCCAAACAGATAGGCTTATTCAGTGGCAATTCTGTCTAAACCCTCAAAAGATAAATCTCTGGAGTGAATCAAAGAGGCGATTATAAAATACAATATTTGGTCTCTGATTTTGAAAAGGCAGAATGACATGATCTTGTTGTATCCTTCAGATAATCTTACTCCCATGATAGACCCTTGGTGGTACCAGATGATTTTAAATGGAGATTAGCTAAAATTCTCCATGAAACTATTCAACATGATACAGACCAATTGATTACTGTTTTAAATCAAACTTAGTGAAGGACGTTTAAAAAGATAGCAGATATATTTTCATAGTGTACATTCAGTGTCAAAACCACAGCCCTGAAGGTGACACACAGCTGCAAACCAAAGGTTATAAAGTCCCTTTGAACACCTTTGAGATGCATTTTTACTCAGGGTCTATTCTTCATGGGATTTGAATATGTTTAGTAATTATATATCTGTTTCAGCATAGGTTGAAAATGCTAAGATCCTGATGCTTGGAAAGACTGAGGGCAGGAAAAGAAGGTGGCAAGAGATGATGAGAGAGTTGGATGGCATCACCGACTCAAAGCACATGGGTTTGAATAAACTCCAGGAGATAGTGAAGGACAGGTAAGTCTGGTGTGCTGCAATCCATAGAGTTGCAAAGAGTTGAATATGACTTAGCAACTGAACAATAACAGGAATTACAGTTGCTAAAATGCTGCTTGATTTTGTTTTAAAGCCATATCAACTTTTTATAAAGTGACCGAGACATATACTTCATAGGACTCATTACATGAAAAAAAAAAAAAAACTTTTAAAGCATAAACAATTACTCAAATACTACCCTATTATTATTAACTACAATCTCCTGGAAAGGCGGAAAGATTCAGTATCATCCTTACGTTATAACTAACAAAGATTTCAGAAAAACTGGTGCCCCCTTTTTCAAAGGACCTCCCACCAGCCTTCATGGCCATATGATTCACTCCCTTTGAGCCAGTCATATCTATTATTTCCTATGAATTGGTAGCTGGAAGACTGGTACATTCAGGAATTTTTCCTTCTTACTAGACTCTTCTCTGCTGCATGAAGACATGGCAAAATATTTCAACTGACTTATGTACTATTACCAATCTTATCACCAATGGATTAAGCTCATCTTTCCAGAACATCTCTCTTCATAATGTTCAACCAAATTTCATGTACTAGAAGGCTGCCGTTTATTCCCTAACTCATATCTGACTCTTTGCACCCCGTAGACTGTAACCCACCAGGCTCCTCTGTCTACAGGATTTCCTAAGTAAGAATACTGGAGTGGGGTGCCATTTCCTTCTCCAGGGGTACTAGAACACATCAGAGAAAAAGTGATCTTGAACTGACCTTTGAACACATCAGATGGATTTTATCCAGATTCCACTCTCCAGGGGATTTGAATATGTTTGAGTTATTGTATCTTATCAGTTCAGTGTCCAACTCTTTGAGACCCCATGAACTGCAGCACACCAGGCCTCCCTATCCATCACCAAATCCCAGAGTCCACCCAAACCCATGTCCATTGAGTCAGTGATGCTATCCAACCATCTAATCCTTTGTCATCCCCTTCTCCTCCTGCCCTCAATCTTTCTCATTATCAGGGTCTTTTCAAATGAGCCAGCTCTTCACATGAGGTGGCCAAAGTATTGGAGTTTCAGCTTCAACATCAGTGCTACCAGTGAACACCCAGGATTGATCTCCTTTAGGATAGACTGGTTGGATCTCCTTGCAGTCTAAGGGACTCTCAAGAGTCTTCTCCAACACCACAGTTCAAAAGCATCAATTCTTTGGTGCTCAACTTTCTTTCTGGTCCAACTCTCACATCCATATATGACCACTGGAAAAACCGTAGCCTTGACGAGAAGGACCTTTGTTGACAAAGTAACGTCTTTGCTTTTTAATATGCTGTCTAGGTTGGTCATAACTTTCCTTCCAAGGAGTAAGCGTTTTTTAATTTCATGGCTGCAATCACCATCTGCAGTGATTTTGGAGTCCAGAAAAATAAAGTCAGCCACTGTTTCCACTGTTTCCCCATCTATTTGCCATGAAGTGATGGGACCAGATGCCATGATCTTAGTTTTCTGAATGTTGAGCTTTAGGCAAACTTTTTCACTCTCCTCTTTTACTTTCATCAAGAGACTCTTTATTTCTTCTTCACTTTCTGCCATAAGGGTGGTATCATCTGCATATCTGAGGTTGTTGATATTTCTGCCAGCAATCTTGATTCCAGCTTGTGCTTCCTCCAGCCCAGTGTTTCTCATGATGTACTCTGCATGTAAGTTAAATATCAGTATCTTATCAGTTAACAACAAATCCTCCTGTTAACAATATATACAGCTGTGAAATTCCAGGAAGTCAATCCTTAGGTTGACATTTCACAATTAAAGAATCAATTAGAATTCAGCATGATTTGAAGACTTTTCTGAGAGAAGATACTTTGCTAAGGATTCTCACAGATCCTCTGCCCTTAGTCTTACAGACTGCCGGATCAGTCACCCATCACCAGACCCTCTGATAAATTGCCTTCAGGTAACTCTTGCCTCACCAAATGAAACCATAGAAAACTATAGCTGATAGTATTTCCACATGCCCCTCCATGGGCAAATGACCTTAAACAAACATATCTATAAGCAGTGAGTGTTAGTTGCTCAGTCGTGTCTGACAATTTGAGGCTCCTATGGGCTATAGCCCATCAGGCTCCTCTGTCCATGGGATTTCCCAGGCAAGAATACTGGAGCAGGTAGCCATTTCCTTCTCCAGGGTACCTTCCCATCCCGGCAATTGAACCCAGATCTCTTGCATTGCTGGCAGATTATTTACCATCTGAGCCACCAGGGGAGCTTATCTATAGTAGTCCTTATTAAATACTAGTAACCAAAGGTCTTTTAGACCTGTTTTTTTAAAAAAAAATGTCCTTTGAAGCTCACGTAGACCTATGGGGTAGAGAAATGTTTTCTAGTCATATATATATTTTTAAAGAGCTATGCTGACAGCAGCTAGACTTGAAAAAGGAAGTACTATTTAACTGCCTACATCCAGCAGTGACTGAGGCAAACCAGCAAAAGAACCAGTTGCTACAATCTGTTTGTTAGACCTCAGCTCATTCTAAACTTGAATTCAACAACCTTCATAGGACAACAAGCTAATTATTTGCCAACTAGAAGACACTGACAGAGATCCAAGTATATAGCCCAGATAATGTAAGGCCTTGGTTCTGACCTTATGTAATTACATCTTTTCTTCTGGATATACACATGCCCTAACCAGGTACTACTTCCTTTGTGATCAAGATACCTGGACCTGTGTGTCTCAGACTTAACTTTCCTGTACTTCAGGATAGTATTTCCAAATGTGTCAGTACAGACACACTACTTCCATAGATAACCAAGGTAGGATATTACAAACAACACATGAGCTTTAAAACAAGGCCATTCTTAGCTATGGAGGCAATCTACCTGGGAGAAATACTGACTCATTGTTTCTGTGAACAATCAGAGCACTGTTCCCAGTGGAAGGAAATTGTGCAAACAGAAAAAATTGCAGCAAATTGATCACTAACTTTGAAAGTATTAATGAGAATACTTTTGCTACTAACAGAATACAGATCAGTCTCAACATGTTGTCAAAAGTCATGATGAACAATGACCTTGCTCTAGACTTCTTCTTAGCCAGTCATGGTGGTGTCTGTACCACTGCTAACACTTTGTGTTGTTTTGGACCAATGAAGCAGGTGAGGTATAACAGACTCCACACTGCCTCAAGGAAAAAGGCACCCTAAGGTTGTTTCTCATGCCCCCTGGGGTTTGTTTTCTTGGCCTGAGTTGGGCAGTTGGGGTTACTGCTTCCAAAGTATCTTACAGGGAATGCTATTTGTTCTTGTTGTGTGTGTGTGTGTGTGTGTGAGAGAGAGAGAGAGAGAGTGGTCATGATGCTGGTTTGATGATTCTGTTCCAGAATCTTAAATCTTCTACGCAGTTGCTCTCTTGCCCAACAATCACCGTGATGACACAACATAGACCGCCCCCCCAAGTAGTAAACATCTAGAAATGTAGCCTACCTTGAACTGTTCTTCTCACAAGCAAGAGGGGGGATTAAGACTTGAATATACAAACAAATGCACGAATGTCCAAATAAACAATGACTAGGCAATAAACAGGCTTCCCTGACGGTAAAGAATCGGACTGCAATGCGGTAAACCTAGGTTTGAGCCCAGGTTCGAGAAGATCCCATGGAGTAAGAAACAGCAACATGTTCAAGTATTCTTGCCTGGGAAATCCCATGGACAGAGTAGTCTTGGCAGGCTACAGTCTATGGGGTCATGAAAGGGTCGGAAATGATTTAGTGACTCAAATCAAAAACCTGTATTTGATCTATAAAAATGACAGTTTAAATCTAATCGTTAATCCCATTCATTGAGGAAGCTTTAATAAAAGAAAAGTGAATCACAGGTGACTATTTCCTAAACTAGATGTAAAAGATAAGGTTGAATCAGACATATTTTTCTAGGAAAACGAACATTGTAATATTTGAATACTATTGCCTTTATACTAATAAATCAATTTTAGGTATGTGCTTATAACATCATTATCCTACTGACCTTGACAGGTTATTGAAACAAGCTTTGGCTTGTTAGTTCTCTAGTGGCCATGATATAAGCATGAGTTTCTATCATTTATTGTTCACATGAATTAAAGCCCGCAAAAATATCTTTGTGAAAGATGATGTATCACTAAGTACTCATTTTCAATTATTGTTATTTCTTTCATCAATGTGTATTGGATTCATAAAAGTGAATACAAGCTGAAAATCATTTCATGTGAAAATAATCCCTTTAAATCGGTTATAGTTTTATATACCTTCTTTTAGTATCTATGTTCATAATAAGTCTGCATCAAATATTTCTTTTGTTATTAGTAATCATATTGGCTATAAAATTGAGAGCTAAATACAATACTAACTCACTTTTGACTTGTTCCAAGTATTCCTTTAGATTATATCACTTTTTATGGTAATTTATATGAATAAAAATACTGAATTTCAACAGCTTTTCTTTAACTGGTTGGATTTTTTTCCTCTAACTAAAAAGCATATTTAAGTCTATTTTTAGAGATATTCCCTCATACAAAAATTTTTAATTGCTAAGTGTGATCTAACCTAATTTCATTTCATATCAAGTCCAAATATATGAATGAAGAGTATGATCTTTCAGATTGTTTGCAATGCATAGTTTGGATCTTCTTGACATCCTATTCCCAAGTCTAATTATATGAAAAGGATACAGACATGAATAAGTCAGTATGATCATGGATTGTGTAGTACTATAATATTTACTATTAACAATCTGCATATAAATGGTCATGCACAGTTCAAATCTGATGTTCAAGAGTCAACTATACTGCATTTTTTTTGTCAGCTAATGGACATTTGGGTCATTCTACTTTGTACTTATTATCAATAATCCTGTCATGAAAACTTGTATGCAGGTTTTAGTGTGGCTGCATATTTTTGTTCTTTTAGATAACCAAAAATTGACCCTCTTACCTGGAGTCCTAAGAGACATAGGGGCTGAATTGCTAGAGCATATGGTAAGTCTATATATAAATCACATACAAGAAATATGTGAGTGAGTCTGTGTGTGTGTGTGTGTGTGTGTGTGTGTGTAGGTTGGTACCTGTGTATGCAATGGACTGTTTTATGAGATGAAAGTAATAGAAGAGAAATCATTCAATGGAAATTAAACATAAAAATAGTCATGTTTTAACAACGATTATGTTTATTTTTTTACACACAAGATAGACCTAGAGACATGGCATTTATAGTCTGTGATATCTTTTTAAAGTATTAAGTCAAAAGTACTCTTCTTAACTCACTTTTTCACCTATATCCCAAGCCTAAATTCTCTTTATTACTTATTCTAATGAAAAACAACAACTTTGTTACATTTAAGTCTTCCTCATTTATGTGTTTTAGTATTAATCAACAATTATACCATTGTTTCCTTTATGTGGTTCATGATATATTCCTGCTCATGTGCTTCTGTCAGTTGAGAAAGACCAGCCTGCCACCTACCTGTGCAGAATGGATGAGAAGGATACCAGATCACATGATCTCCTGAGCAGGCAAAGTGGTACAGCAGAGCTAAAGGAGGGAAGACACACCTCAGTCAGAGCTCATCCACGACTGGACTCACTTAGAACCACAGCTGTTGCTAAGTCGTGTCTGGCTCTCTGTGACCCCATGGACTGCAGCACACCAGGCTTCCTTGTCCTTCACTATCTCCTGGAGTTTTCTCAAACTCATGTCCTTTGAGGCTTCCCTGGTAGCTCAGATGGTGAAGAATTTGCCTGCAATGCAGGAGACCTGGATTTGATCCCTGGGTCAGAAAGATCCCTTGGAGAAGGGAATGGCAACCCACTCCAGTATTCTTGCCTGGAAAATACAGTGGACAGAGGAGCACAGTGAGCTACAGTCCATAGGGTCTCAAAGAGTCAGACACAACTGGAATGACTTAGCACATGTCCACTGCGTCTGTGATGCCATCCAACCAACTCATCCTCTGTCATCCTTTTCTCCTCCAGTCTTTCCCTGCATCAAAGCTTTTTCCACTGAGTCGGCTTTTAGCATCAGGTGGCCAAACTATTGGAGCTTCAGCTTCAGCATCAGTCCTTCCGATGAATATTTGGGTTGATTTCCTTTAGGATTCACAGCTTTGATCTCCATGCACCCCAAGGGACTCTGGTGAGCTATTCACAGAGAGTGGAAAGTGATCAGACCATGGAAGAGGAATTGGTAAGGTGAGTTAATATCTTAGTAAATTTACTACATCAGATGGCAGATCAATACATAAATTATAAAACAATGTCATTCAATGTGAATTTCCAGCAAAAATAGGCAGATTTTTTGATGATAAGCTTCTCTTTTATATCCTTTCACTTATCTGTTAGTTGAAAATGCAAATCCAAGTCTCTAATATGGAGAAAATATTCACTCAATGCTGCTTAAAAATCAAAAATTAAAAGACAAACTTGCTCTGATAATGCTGCCACCAACATTCAGAAATATATGTGTATTCTCGTGCTTCTTTCTTTCCAGCAAATTTAGACTATTTAGTATATGCAGAATCTCCAGTGGCATTCTGATTTTAATATACAGTGCTGATGCATCAAATTTCAGGCTGAAATTTACAATTAAAAGCAAGCATTTTTACAGAGTAACTTTCTTCAGTTATTACATTTTGCATAATCGTTTTGACTGATGTCAGATAATGTTTTTCAGCAAGTGTCCTCTACCATTCAATGATGAATTTAGAAAAAATAGGAGGCATGTCAATATCAGTGTGGTATTATTTTTTAGCTGCTGGAGTATGCAGGATCTTAGTACCCCTACCAGGGATTGAACCGATGTCTGCTGCATTGGGAGCATGAAGTCTTAATCTCTAGAAATCCAGGGAAGCCCCAGTGTAGTATTCTTAGAGTATGCTTTCATTTCTCTGAAAAAATTTTAACTAAAAATAAGTTATAATTAACGAATAACCTTGAGTCTGATGCTTCATCGTAACTGTCATAACCTTGGATAAATAACTTATCTTCTTTAGGCTTCAGATGTAGAGTAAGGGAGTTAACTCAAATGATTCATAATATCCTTTAAAGATAAGACTTCTACGATAATCGTTTGAAATAGCAAACTCATTTCCTTCAGGCAACAAACATTTTACTAATAATCAGACTCAGATTAAAGTCATCTGTTTAGTGGCATCTCTGAAAAAATGTGATTTCTAATTTAACCCATGTTCCATTCCCCCCAATTCCCCAAAAAATCCTGAACACAATCAATTCACACATATACAAATATTGGCATTAATAAAAATGACAGTCTGACACAAAAAATTAATGATTGACCAGGAACATATTTGCACTGTCTGTGTCTTTCTTGTCTTTGGGATTCCCAGGTGGCGCTAGTGGTAAAGAACCAGCATGCCAATGCAGGAGATATAAGAATGTGGGTTCAGTCCCTGGGTTAGGAAGATACTGTGGAGGAGGGCACGGCAATCCACTCCAGTACTCTTGCCTGGAGAATCCTAAGGACAGAGGAGCCTGGGGGGCTACAGTTCATAGGGTCACAAAGAGTTGGACACGACTGAAGCAACTTAGCATGCATGTGTGCAGCATGAGGGTCTAATGGTTCTCTATTATTCAGTTCAGTTCAGTCACTCAGTCGTGTCTGACTCTTTGCGACCCCATGGATTGCAGCACGCCAGGCTTCCCTGTCCATCACCAACTCCCAAAGTTTACTCAAACTCATGTCCATTGAGTTGGTAATGCCATCCAACCATCTCATCCTCTGTCGTCCCCTTCTCCTCCTGCCTTCAATCTTTCCCAGCATCAGGGTCTTTTCAAATGAGTCAGTTCTTCACATCAGGTGGCCAAAGTATTGGAGTTTCAGCTTCAACATCAGTCCCTCCAATGAACACCCAGGACTGATCTCCTTTAGGATGGACTGGTTGGATCTCTTTGCAGTCCAAGGGACTCTCAAGAGTCTTCTCCAACACCACTGGTCAAAAGTATCAAGTCTTCGCTGCTCAGCTTTCATTAATAATCCAATTCTCAAGTCCAAACATAACTACTGGAAAAACCATAGCTTTGATGAGACAGACCTTTGTTGGCAAAGTAATGTCTCTGCTTTTTAATATGCTGTCTGGGATGGTCATAACTTTTGTTCCAAGGAGCAAGCATCTTTTAATTTCATGGCTGCAGTCACTATCTACAGTGATTTTGGAGTCCCCCCAAAAATAGTCTGTCACTGTTTCCATTGCTTCCCCATCTATTTGCCATTATTAACATTGAGCAAAAGACTTGGAGTATAAAATATCCAGTAACATCAGATATTTCATATAATTTTACCCTTACATATAATTTTGGCTACAGTTAAAAAACAAAACAAAACAAAACAAAAGAAGACAGCCCAGGATTTGTCTTATGAAATGACCATCAGAATCCCTTGACAAATTCAGTTAAAGCAGTACAGTATTAGGCACACAAAACACACATTAATGTGGGTTCTTTTATTCCTGTAAGGGTGTACTTTATCCTGTCACTCATCTCTTCCTACAGTGGGACAGCTGCTCTTCCCACAGACAAGAGTTGTTTGTCTCCTCCCCTGAAACTGGGCAGGGATTCTGGCCCTAACTGATCAATGGAGCAAAGCTGAAGTGATGCCATCGACCTTCTGAGGCAACATTATTCAAAGAACAAAAGTTCTTCCTGGTTCTCTCACTCTTTCTCCTCATTGTCTCTCGTACTCACAGGGAACCAGCCATATTCTTGTGAGGAAGCTCAGCTCACATGGGGAAACCCCATGAAGGTGTCCCAGCTGAAGGTGCCGGTTAAGTTTTCAGCCAATAGATAGCATCACACCCAGATGTGTGGGTGCATTAGCCTCAAGTGGTCCAGGCTCACAACCTTCTTCACATCTTCCACTAGAGGCTCCATGTGTGAAGCACAGGAGATCTGACCTTACTGAGTTCCCTTCAATTCCTCACCTGCAGAATCTGACAGGTCAATAAAGGATTATTATTGTTTTAAACCACATAATGTCATGACAATTTGTTATACAGGAAAAGGTAACTAATACAACTTTCTTGAATTTTCTTCAGTGATAAAACCTTTCTAATGGACACCCCTTCAACACAACTGTTACTTAATTAATGTTGGTTGATTTGAATGAAAACAAATTTTATTTCACAAGCATAGATCAGGGTGTATCCGACATACAAAAATCAGATAAAATTCTTGAATAAAGATTATAATAAAGATAATGAGGGACTTCCCTGGTGGTTCATTGGCTAAGATTCCACACTCCCAATGCAGAAGGCCCAGGTTTGATTCATGGTTGGGGAACGAACATCCCACAAGCTGCAACGAAGACTCAGTGCAGCCAAATAAATAAATAAAATTTAAAATATAACGATAGCTCTAAACTGGGCCAAAAAACATGAGGGAGCAAACATAGACAGTATAAAATGACAGTTAAAGCCATAGTATATGGACTTCTGAGGTGGCTCAGTGGTAAAGAATTTGGCTGCCAATGCTGAAGACGTTGGTTCGATCCCTGGCTTTAGCAGATACCCTGGAGGAGGAAATGGTAACCCACCCTAGTATTCTTGCTTGGAGAATCCCATGGACAGAGTAGCCTAGTGGGCTACAGTCCATGCAATCACAAGGACTTGGCCAGGACAACAAGGTCATAGTATATATGCCTTATATCTGTTGTCAAATGCTAGTGAAAATATATAACTTACAAAAATCATATTATTTTTTATTTTAAATTATTAGTATTGCAGAAGAATTTCTTTTTAATTTTTGGCCATGCCATATAATATGTAGGATCTTAGTTCCTCCACCAGGAATGAAACCCACAACCCCTGCAGTGGAAGCCCGGAGTCTTAACTTCTGGACCACCAGGGAAGCCCTTCAAAGAATATTTTAATATAAATGATTCATTTCTCTATTTTGTTGCCACCCTCACTGAGCCTTAGCCAGAAGCACAGTGGCAGCCTGTGATCCCACGTAACGTAGTATCCCACTAGGGTACACCCTTTACGGCCAAGGAGGCATAGGAATAGGACATTTCTATGAGATCAACTTGTCTCCTCACATTCCTCACCACCCAGAGGTGGCTGGTCCAAGAGAAGGCTGGAATGGCCTGGTAGGGATACTGCCGGAGCTCCAGCTCAGAGGCAACATGCCCCAAGAATGGGTGCACTTCTCCCAAGATACAGCGCACACTTCAAGTCAAAAGGCTTTCTATGTAACTGAGTCTCTGAGAAGAAGAATACGCTGGTCAGGCATCAGAGAGTAAAGACAGGGGAGTCTCATTTTATGAATTGGCTTTTCTGTCCCTGCTATGCAAGTTTCATAGTCCTAGTCCCCGAAGAGAGGACACAGGCACCAGGGACACACCAGCTGTCACTATCCAACAGGTCCTGTGGGCAAGAAAGAAGTGTATTCATTTCCCAGGTTTGTTGCTGTTGTTGTTCGGTCCCTAAGTCATATCTGACTCTTGGCGACTCCATGGATTGCAGCACACCAGGCATCCTTACCTTTAACCATCTCCCAGAGTTCATCAGAGTTCATCTCCTTTGAATTGGTGATGTCATCCAACCAACTCATCCTCTGCCGCCCTCTTCTCCTTTTGCCTTCAATTTTTCCCAGCATCAGGGTCTTTTCCAGTGATGCTGTGTGCATTAGGTGGCCATAGTATTGAAGCTTCAGGTTCAGTATCCATACTTCCAATGAATATTCAGGGATGATTTCCTTCAGGACTGACTGGTTTGAATTCCTTGCTATCCAAGGGACCCTCAAGAGTCTAGTTTTGCCATAATACAAATGACCACGTATGGGGGCTTAAATCAACAGAAATGTATTCTCCTATGGTTCTGGAGTCTTGAAGTCTGAAATCAAGGTGTCGGTAGGGCTCTGCTTCTGAAGGATCCAGGAAGAATCGATCTTTGCTTCTTCCCAGCTTCTGGTGTCTCCATGGGGTCCTTAGCTGCATCTTGAATTTCTGCCTCTGTCTTCCCATGTCTTCTTCTTTGTGTGCATCTGTGCACACTGGATTTAAGGACCAGTGTGGGACCCCCACACCCTACCCCAGTCTGACTTCATCTTCAGTTCATTGTTGACATCAGCAAATATTCCATTTCCAAATTAGGTCACAATCTGAGCTTCCAGGTGGACATGGCTCTTCAGGAGACACTATTCACACACTACAAGGAATCACACTCCTGGCAGAGGCCACTGACTTTGATCATCAGAAGAGTAGGAAAATATGTTGTACAATGGGAGTAGGGTGGAACATAATGCATATTGGAAAATCCCTAAATATGATTTTATTATTGTTGATATTCTCTCAGAAACATATATTTTCCTATTAAGGTATAATTTACATTCAGTAAAATTAATTTGGGTAATACTGGTCTATCAGATGTCACAAGGTTATCAGAAAAAAATTTTAGCTCAAAGGAAAATCTAACTTCCAGGATTAATATATGGGAAGCACAACTTTGTTCTTCCAAATCATCTTGGTAACCCATATGGTGTTTACTCGAGCAGCTCATAATATTTCAAGGCAGGAGGCTCATATTTCATATTAGTGAAGCTTGCAAAAGTGGTTCTCCAAATTGTAGAGAATTGGTGTTAAAAACTGCATCTACACATGAGGTCAGGCTTCCAGGTAATATTTCTTACCGAGATAAGGGATAGCCTTACGAGTTCATCCTCTTATATCTACACAACTATGCATTTGGATGTCATAAATACACTCCCCTTTACTCGTGAACAGGAGCTTTGTCTTCCAGTTGCCTGACCCTAATATCTTCAAAATAGTGTAATACACTCTGGCCCTGGTCATATTAGTGATGTGATAATCTTCAATGTTTCCTTTAAACAAAACCCTCCCAGGACAAAGCCCCAGAACAAGTTCACCTACAAATTAGCCTTATAACATTTAAAGAGTGGAGTTTCTTTAGTTTGGGACACTTCCCTTATGGTCCATTGGTTAAGATTCCACACTTGGAAGTGCAGGTTTGATACCTGGTCTGGGAACCAAGACCCCACATGTCTTGCAGTACAGCCAAAAATCAAAAATTAGCAACAAAAAGAATAAGAAAAATCAACTTCATTTAAAAAATTTTGGTAGAATGTGTGAAGAGAGTTAGTAGCAGATAATGCATAGATTGTTTTTTCACTCTTTTAACTCTGAAAATCCAGAGTTTGATTTTTTAAGTCCAAAAGCGAAATGAAAAAAACAAATTAAAAAAAAAAAAAAGAGAGAGACTCCCAAACCAAGGTCATGTTTCAAAATCCTACTCACCTCAACATAGGAAATCTACCATCCATGTGTCTCATTGCCCTAGAGTTTCACCCTTCCCTCCCCATGTGCATGCTGTGTGCAAGCTCCTCATCACCTACAGGCAACAAGTAAAGGTAGGTTGTGTGTTGATTTCTGGAACATTATGAGATTGCATGGACACAAACATGAGTACATGGAACGTATTGCTAAAAGTCATAAATATATGTGTATATATGAAAAATTGGCTATATTTTCTAATTTGTTAAAATGTAGGTTTTTTCTGAAAAATCAAAAAACACTGTTTGGTGAAATAAAAAAAATAGAATTTTGGCTTGGATCCTAACAAAAGCATAATTATTGATTGAGGCAACCAAATCAGATGAAAGAGACACTGAGTTGAGGAAGGGCATTCTACGCAAAAAGAAATGATGGAGGAAAATATTCAGAAAATATTGACCCCCCCCCATGCAAAATCCTATCGGAAAATTTCATATGGGACATCATACTTTATGGTAAAATTTTAGACTCATTAAAATTCAGCATAATGAGATAAAGAAAAAAATGCATAAGAATTGAAAAGGGAATATACCAACTTGATGATTTGTTAACAGTACAATTGCCTACTTTAGAAAATCAAAAGCAGCACTCCTTAAATATCCAGTACCATTTTCTTCTCTATTTTTCCTCAGAGATCTTATTAACTTACAATCTGATGACATAATATGCAAAAAAGAATTTCTGTATTTGCTGTCTTTCTCCTCCTAAAATATCAGTTCTGTGAGGTAAGAAATATTGCTCTATCTTCAGTGGCTAGCACATGGACCATCAGTGGATTGGTATTTAGTAAATAATTGATGAGCTGATGAATGAATGAGGAAATAATCAGTCCAAGAGAGTGAACTTGAAGGGTGACTGACTGAAAGAGAGCTAAACCCTCAATTATCATTATAAACAATCAATAGATGGTAGCTGAATTGGATAAACCAAGAATCAGCAGAGCAACTTATTTAGAAACAGTAAAAAACGGATGAATGAACTAGCACTTAGTCTATTAAGCAAATTGATTCAAAATTGTAAATCTAGACTGAAAAACTTTTTAGCAATTAGGGAAACAAAATTTCTGACAAAACTTTATCAAGAAATACATATATGATTCTAAGTTAAAGGCATATGGATTACCTATTATTAAATTTTGCTGGTACTATAAGGAATTTTAGCTTTAAATATAGTAGACGGTTAAATAAGCACACATTGCCTGAATATTCCTGAATATTGCTGAATATTTACAGCTACTGTAAATCTGTCTGTTAAATTAGAAATTTCATGTTTCAAAAACTTTAGTATATTGAAAGTTAGTGCAGATAAATAAAAGTTCAGTTCAGTCGCTCAGTTGTGTCTGACTTTGCGACCCCATGAATCACAGTACGCCAGGCTTCCATGTCCATCACCAACTCGCGGAGTTCACTTAAACTCATGTCCATTGAGTTGGTGATGCCATCCAGCCATCTCATCCTCCGTCGTGCCCTTCTCCTCCTGCCCCCAAACCATCCCAGCATCAGGGTATTTTCCAATGAGTCAACTCTTCGCATGAAGTGGCCAAAGTATTGGAGTTTCAGTTTCAGCATCAATACTTCCAATGAACACCCAGGACAGAACTCCTTTAGGTTGGACTGGATGGATTTCCTTGCAGTCCAAGGGACCCTCAAGAGTCTTCTCCAACACCACAGTTCAAAAGCATCAATTCTTCAGCACTCAGCTTTCTTCACAGTCCAACTCTCACATCCATACATGACCACAGGAAAAACCATAGCCTTGACTAGACAGACCTTTGTTGGCAAAGTAATATCTCTGCTTTTCAATATGCTCTCTAGGTTGGCCATAAATATCCTTCCAAAGAGTAAGCATCTTTTAATTTCATGGCTTCAGTCACCATCTGCAGTGATTTTGGAGCCCCAAAAAATAAAGTCTGACACTGTTTCCACTGTTTCCCCATCTATTTCCCATGAAGTGATGCACCAGATGCCATGATCTTAGTTTTCTGAATGTTGAGCTTTAAGCCAACTTTTTCACTCTCTTCTTTCACTTTCATCAAGAGGCTTTTTAGTTCCTCTTCACTTTCTGCCATAAGGGTGGTGTCATCTGCATATCTGAGGTTATTGATATTTCTCCCGGCAATCTTGATTCCAGCTTGTGTTTCTTCCAGTCCAGCATTTCTCATGATGTACTCTGCATAAAAGTTAAATAAGCAGGGTGACAATATACAGACTTGACGAACTCCTTTTCCTATTTGGAACCAGTCTGTTGTTCCATGTCCAGTTCTAACTGTTGCTTCCTGACCTGCAAACAGATTTCTCAAGAGGCAGGTCAAGTGGCCTGGCATTCCCATCTCTTTCAGAATTTCCCACAGTTTATTGTGATCCACACAGTCAACACTTTGGCATAGTCAATAAAGCAGAAATAGATGTTTTTCTGGAACTCTCTTGCTTTTTCCATGATCCAGCAGACGTTGGCAATTTGATCTCTGGTTCCTGTGCCTTTTCTAAAACCAGCTTGAACATCAGGAAGTTCACGGTTCACATATTGCTGAAGCCTGGCTTGGAGAATTTTGAGCATTACTTTACTAGTATGTGAGATGAGTGCAATTGTGTGGTAGTTTGAGCATTTTTTGGCATTGCCTTTCTTTGGGATCAGAATGAAAACTGACCTTTTCCAGTCCTGGGGCCACTGCTGAGTTTTCCAAATTTGCTGGCATACTGAGTGCAGCACTTTCATAGCATCATCTTTCAGGTTTTGAAATAGCTCAACTGGAATTCCATCACCTCCACTAGCTTTGTTCATAGTGATGCTTTCTAAGGCCCACTTGACTTCACATTCCAGGATGTCTGGCTCTAGGTCAGTGATCACATCATCGTGATTATCTTGGTCATGAAGATCTTTTTTTGTACAGTTCTTCTGTGTATTCTTGCCACCTCTTCTTAATACCTTCTGCTTCTGTTAGGTCCATACCATTTCTGTCCTTTATTGAGCCCATCTTTACATGAAATGTTCCCTTGGTGTCTCTAATTTTCTTGAAGAGATCTCTAGTCTTTCCCATTCTGTTGTTTTCCTCTATTTCTTTGCATTGATTGCTGAGGAAGGCTTTCTTATCTCTCTGCTATTCTTTGGAACTCTGCATTCAGATGCTTATATCTTTCCTTTTCTCCTTTGCTTTTTGCTTCTCTTCTATTCACAGCTGTTTGTAAGGCCTCTCCAGACAGCCATTTTGCTTTTTTGCATTTCTTTTCCATGGGGATGGTCTTGATCTTTGTCTCCTGTACAGTGTCATGAACCTCAGTCCATAGTTCATCAGGCACTCTGTCTATCAGATCTAGGCCCTTAAATCTATTCCTCACTTCCACTGTATAATCATAAGGGATTTTATTTAGGTCATACCTGAATGGTCTAGTGGTTTTCCCCACTTTATTCAATTTAAGTCTGAATTTGGCAATAAGGAGCTCATGATCTGAGCTGCAGTCAGCTCCCAGTCTTGTTTTTGCTGACTGTATTTTGCTGACTTGTTTTTTCCCTCTCCATCTTCGGCTGCAAAGAATATAATCAATCTGATTTTGGTGTTGACCACCTGGTGATGTCCATGTGTAGTCTTCTCTTGTGTTGTTGGAAGAGGTTCTTTGCTATGACCAGTGCGTTCTCTTGGCAAAACTCTATTAGCCTTTGCCCTGCTTCATTCCGTATTCCAAGGCCAAATTTGCCTGTTGCTCCAGGTGTTTCTTGACTTCCTGCTTTTGCATTCCAGTTTGGGTGTTAGTTCTAAAAGGTCTTGTAGGTCTTCTTAGAACCGTTCAACTCTTCAGCATTACTGGTTGGGGCATGGGCTTGGATTACCATGATATTGAATGGTTTGCCTTGGAAATGAACAGAGATCATTCTGTCGTTTTTGAGATTGCATCCAAGTACTGCATTTCGGACTCTTGTTGACCATGATGGATACTCCATTTCTTTTAAGGGATCCCTGCCCACAGTAGTAGATATAATGGTTATCTGAATTAAATTCACCCATTCCAGTCCATTTTAGTTCATTCTTTAATTCATTCTTGCCATCTCCTGTTTGACCACTTCCAATTTGCCTTGATTTATGGAACTAACATTCCAGGTTCCTATGCAATATTGCTCTTTAGAGCATCGGACCTTGCTTCTATCACAAGTCACATCCACAACTGGGTATTGTTTTTTCTTTGTCTCCATCCCTTCATTCTGTCTGGAGATATTTCTCCAGTGATCTCCAGTAGTTTATTGGGCATCTACCGACTTGGGGAGTTCCCCTTTCAATATCCTATCATTTTGCCTTTTCATACTGTTCATGGAGTTCTCAAGGCAAGAAAACTGAAGTGGTTTGCCATTCCCTTCTCCAGTGGACCACATTCTGTCAGACCTCTCCACCATGACCAGCCCATCTTGGGTGGCCCCACACAGCATGGCCTATTAACTCAGTTTCATTGAGTTAGACAAGGCTGTGGTCCTAATGTGATCAGATTGGCTAGTTTTCTGTGATTATGGTTTCAGTGTGTCTGCTTTCTAATGCCCTCTTACAACATCTACTGCCTTACTTGGGTTTCTCTCACCTTGGTCGTGGGGAATCTCTTCACGGCTGCTCCAGCAAAGCGCAGCCACTGCTCCTTACCTTGGACGAGGGCTATCTCCTCACAGCTGCCCCTCCTGACCTTGAACGTAGAGTAGCTCCTCTCGGCCCTCCTGCGCCCCCACAGCTGCCACTCTTTGGACATGGGGTTGCTCCTCTCGGCCGCCTCCCCTGACCTCGGGCATGGGGTAGCTCCTCTCAGCCAAATTCCGTGTCCCTAGCCCTTGCCCTTGGCAATGGCCCACACCCTGAAGAGTGTGCTTCTTTCTGAATCCTAACAAGTCCACCTCTTACTTACTGCTCTGTCTCTCACTGGATTTTTGCAATGGGACATCAGAGCCTGAGCTTTGTTAGGTCCTGAAGCCAGGCATCCCAGGTTTTGGCTGGGCTTGAGTCCCGGGAGAGAGCTGAAGGACAGGAGGAAAAAGCAGTGGGAAAAACGTGCCAAGGGATTCCCTTCATAGCCTGTTGGAAAATCTGCTAAATACCTGGCCTGTGCTCACAGTTTTCATTGGCCTGATCCTTGGCACAGAGAAGATTAAGTACAAAAAACCACCACTGGCTTGGATAACAGCTACTGGGGCTCAGCAGATAGTGCCCTTGGGACAGACCAAAGAGTAGCCTCTCCAGGGTTGCTCAATTGTACCCACCACCACCCGCCTGTTCGCAGGGGGTTGAGGAAACAAGAAATGAGAGATTGTAAAGGAATTAAGATTTTGTTAGGCATATGTCCCTCCAGCCATAGAAGCGAGGACCTTCTACCTTCTACCTTCTACCTTCTACTGGAGGTCTTCTGGAATCTGAGACTGAGCCGTGTGAGCTATCTGCTGGGTTCGTTTTTTGCTGTCCTGGTTTCCAGCACAATAAGCCGCTTGTCACTTCCCCTGTGTTGGGTTTTCTTCGCGTTCAGCTTCTATCCTGAGAGCTTTTGCCAAGTTGGGCTCCTGCTGTGCTTGGCCTCCTCCTTGCGGGGGCCATGCTGAGGTTGTTTCAGCCAGGTTAAACCTGAGTCACGGCACCACAGATGTCAGGTGAGTGTATGCTCCTCGGTTCTGTGTCATCACAACAAAGATTTGGAGTGACGGACATTAAAGCCTTCGGCGCGTCACAGCTCTCGGGTCTTGGACAAACCATGTTATAGCTCTCAGGTCTTGAACGGACCATGTTATAGCTCTTAGACAAATCAGTGTTACAGCTCAGTGTTACAGCTCTATTTTACTTAGATAATAGCAAGAAAATCCATCTTCAAGGAGTGAGGGCATGTCAAGCCAAAGATGCAAAGAGAAGAGTGCCCCAGCACGCAGGAGAGAGAGAGAGGGAGAAAGAGAGAGAGAGAGAGCGCATGCACACGGGGGAGAGAGGAAATAAATAAGAGTGGTTCGTGCTTAATGAAGAACAATGTCAAATCATATGGGAAGAATGAGAATTATGAGACTTGAACTTAATAGATATATGTCAACCTGAAAAGTGGTCTGTTAAAACTTGGTAAACATAAATGAACTTTAATAATAAAACTTAAACTTGTTAAAAAATAGTGTAGGAGACCATAATTGTGTTAAGCCAAAAATTCCAAAGGAGTACACAGAATTGTGAGAGGGTGACAATTTATGAGAAGTGAAAAGGTTTGGATATTATGACAGCTGGGGTGGCAGCACTGAGTGACAACTTAGTGACTCTAAATAGAATTCAGTGTCAGAGGTCTGATAGGTATAGTCAGCTGTAATTGGGCTTAATTTTCATGTCCATACTAGCATGAAGATGGCTTCCCAGGCAGCTGGGGAATTAGATTAGCTGGTGTCACTGAAGCTCACCTCTGAATAGAATTAGCAGCAGTTGGTGATAGTAAAGAAATTCAATCTTCCCTTGAAGGCACTGAAAGGAAATTTCCCTAACAGATCAAATGGAGTAGGTATCTATTGGGTCCATGAACATTCATGTTCCCAGGGACCGGGAGCAGCCAGTGAAGGCCTCGTACAGGGGATCACTATCCAGAATCTCTGATGTCCCAAACTGGGCTTGTTCTATTTGTGCCATCGTTTTAATCTAAGGGAATTACTTTATGTTTTGTCTGCAATGAATTTCATTTTGCTAATTTTAGACCATTACATCTCTTGTAATATGTCCTGAAACTTTATGTTCTCTTTCAATTCTTTGATTTTTATTTCTTGCATATTCAACCTGATATTATGCTTTCTGTGCCTTCATTTACACTTATCAGTTTATAGTATGAAACAAGGAAAGGTCAATTGCAAATCTCTAAGAGACATCTTTTCAGATTGACATCTATCCATTAAACAACCCCCAAATTCCATTTCACAGCAAACTCATCTGACTCTGTGTTTTTCTTATGTCTGGAAGTGTTTTGCAAAATGTTTTATTACATGTCCTGTCAAAATAAAGACAGAAAAGTCCTAACAAAGTCTCACAATCTCTGCCAGTGCAGAGGCTCTATGACAAATGGAGATAGGTATCTTAATGTTGCAGGTGTGCCTGTGTGTGTTGTGAAAGCAGAGATACTCAAGTAACCTATGTTGATAAGTTCTTGCTTGGTTATGGCTAGACGTTTAGAGACTGCATGTGTGCTAAGTCGTTTCAGTCATGTGCAATGCTGTGCGACCCTATGGACTGCAGCCTGCCAGGTTCCTCTGTCCATGACATTCTCCAGGCAAGAATACTGCAGTGGGTTGCCATACCCTCCTCCAGGGGATTTTCCCTACCCAGGGATCAAACCCACATTTCTTAAGTCTAACTGCACTGGTAGGTGGGCTCTTTATCACTAATGGCACCTAGGAAGCCCAGGATCGTTTCACATGGGGACAAGAGGCACTACAAAGATACCACAGATTATTGTAGTATCTTAGTTCATTAACATTTAAATTATTGCTCTGAGAGAGCATAGAAAGGTTTGACTGTTTGTCATGCTCTGCTTAATAAAAAGAAAATACGCCCTTCTAAAAAACTTTTACATAACATACAGGAATGTTTATCAGAATCTTGTCACATATTGCAAATTAACCACTAAAACTGTTATGATAAATGTGTGTTTTATTAACATTTCTCCATTATAACCAACTCTGAATATTATAAGTGAAGAAGATTTAGCAAATTTGTTAGGGGTGTGCTGGCATTGCAAACATTTAACATAATTAATATGGCTGAAACTAGACGTACCAATGTATTTTCTTTTTCTATTTGTTCCTGCTTTCCTGTTCCATTGTTTTCCCTTACCTACATGGCTTTGGAATACTTAGAATACTTTAATATTCTATTTTAACATGTGTATTGTTCTTCCAGCTATATCTCTTTGTATTGTTTTTATTATTGGTTGCTAGAGGAAACAGTGCACCACTTCCATAAAGACATAGAAGCTTTGTAACCATATAAGTCCTTTTACCCTACTACCAACTGACACTTATGATATAGTTCCTAAATGTGCTATATTTATGTAAATCAGACAACACTCCAGAAAATGTTAAAAGTTTTGTTTGTAATAGTCATACATATATAACCAAACTTGAAGGGAGAATAGTCCTTTATATTTGTCCAGATATTTATTATTTCTGTTGCTCTTCCTTACTTCCTAAAGTTTCCAGTTTTCCTGTGACATTTCCTATCAGCCTGAAGAACTTCCTTTAACTTTTCTATTGAAGCAAGACTGATACCAATGATTTTTTTTTTGTTCATGTCATTTGAGGATATACTTATTTTGTCATCATGCCTAAAGGGGATTTTCAGTGAATTTCAAAATCTGGGTTCATATTCTTTTCTGTTTTTTTTTTTTTTTTAAGATTTTGTTCCACTGTTTTATACTTCCATAACCTCTTTTGAGAAGTCCATGGATTTTTCCAATTGTTATTTTTCTCTATGAATATGTTGTTGTTTTCCTCTAACTGCTTTTAACATTTTTAAAACATTTTAGTTTTCAACAAATTTATTTTTATGATTCACTTTCATTCTTTCTTTTATGGTTCTCTCACTTTTTTTCTTTCCATTAATAATGGTTTTTTTTCTTCAGTATTAATTTTTTTTCTCTTTTTAAAAAATTTTTTTATTATTATTCTTTTTTACTTTACAATATTGTATTGGTTTTGCCATACATCAATATGCATCCACCACGGTTTCAGATAATATCTCGAAGAGGTACTGGGTTGCATTGTTTTTCCTCAAAACGTATTGCGTTCTATGTTGGCAGACAGTAAAGTACTAGTGGAACACACTGATCTATCATGCTCTGGTTTTAGGCTTTCTTCAAAGAGAGCTATTACAGTTTTTTCCACCCATACTTCTATGTAACATGTAGCCCTCAATCCTAATGTATAATCAGCCTTATTTTTTCTGTTAGTTTCCTGGGGCTGCCATAACAAAATCCCGGAGGCTGGTTGCCTTAAATAATAGAAGTTTAATTTCTCACAGTTTTGGAGTTTACAAGTCCAAGATCAAGGTGTCAACAGGATGAGATTCTCTAAGGTCTCTCTGCTTGACTTGCAGGTGACAGTAAGTACACCAGTCCTATTGGATTATAGCCCAATCCTTATTAATTTATTTAACTTTAATTACCTCTTTAAAAGCTCTTTCTTTACACACAGTTACAGTGAGAGTTAGGGTTTCAACAAATGAATTTTGAGGGAACAGAATTAAATCCATACACCCTTAAACATTATATCTCAACTCAATCGTTGGCTTGTTTATAAAGATTTCCCACCAAGTCTTCATAATACAAAACAAGTTCTAGGCTCTCTGCTCAGTTTGCCACATCCCAGCAGATGTTCTCTACCTAGCTTTTATGAGTCTTGTGTCACTTGAATGGAATTTAGGATTTGGCAAAGACACTCAAGAGGAGTCTCTATGGAAACTTCTGGATTCCCCAATCCATGACTCCTTTTTTTTCAAGTACCCTCTCTTCCAAATCACAACCACCTTAGAAACCCCCAACTCTAATATCTGCCTTTTCTGTCCAATGAAACTACTGCTCTTGCTTGCATTCTATATAAATGCACCACACCCTAGAAAATTTTCCTAGGAAGAAAACTAGTATCAATGTAGGACATCCTTTGTGAGTATCCTCTCTCTCAAAAAATCAGCCTCACACTGACTGCTGTCCAATTCCTGCAACTTGTTGTGTAGTTCATGTATGTTGTACATGATATAATAGATTTTATAGATACTATAAAGGTATCACAGTCACATCTTACGGGTTTTGATATACATATGCATATCATTTATATGAATAGAATTCAACTTTCTTAAGTAGATTTCTTCTGAAGTAGTATAGGTTAGGGTTTCCCTTGTGGCCCAGCTGGTAAAGAATCTGCCTGCAATGTCGGAGAGGCACCCCACTCCAGTACTCTGCCTGGAGAATCCCATGGACGGAGGAGGCTGATAGGCTGCAGTCCATGGGGTCGCTAAGAGTCAGACATGACTGAGCGACTTCACTTTCACTTTTCACTTTCATGCATTGGAGAAGGAAATGGCAACCCACTCCAGTGTTCTTGCTTGGAGAATCCCAGGGATGGCGGAGCCTGGTGGGCTGCTGTCTATGGGGTCGCACAGAGTTGGACATGACTGAAGCGACTTAGCAGCAGCAATGTGGGAGACCTGGATTCGATTTCTGGGTTTGGAGGAGCCCCTGGAGAAGGGAAAGGCTATCCACTCCAGTATTCTGGCCTGGAGAATTCTATAGACTGTATAGTCCATGGGCTCGCAGAGTCAGACACAACTGAGCAAGCTTCACTTTCACTTTCAGTATAGATAAAGCTCCCAACAGGTAGAATTCTCTGCTTTCTATTTTTAAAACTGAGTTATAATTAACAGTATTATATTTGTTTCATGTGTACCACTTAGTGATTCAATAATTTTATACATTATGAAATGATCACCACAGTAGTTATTGATTTCTGATTTAATTCCACCATTGTCTGAGAATATGCTCTAAATGATTCCAGGCATTTAAAACTTATTGTAGCCTGGTTTATAATTCAGCATATGGTTGATTTTGTCAAATGTTACATGCACATTTGATAATATTTTGCATATAATGGGCTAACTAAAATTTGTTATTAAAATTAATTTCCCAGTTATTATATTTGTAAGTTCTGGAATTCCCAGTGGATTCTTCCTCATAGATTCCAATTCTCTGGTGAACTGTTTCACCTTTTCATGTTTTTCTTTATTTTTTTCTGCATTCCTGTATTTTCTTGAACATATTGATCATTATTATATTTTAAATATCTTGTCTACTAACTTCAGTTTTTGTGTCACCTATGAGTCTATTTCTAATATAGATTTGTTCATTGGCTCTTGATCATTTGTTCTTATCCTTGCATAATAAATTTTACTGAATGTTGGACACTGTATATGAAACATTTTGGAGGTTTGCCTGAACGTGTTCACTCTTTCCTCTCTTAATCAGATACATGATCTGGTCACCTCTAATACAATCAGGGACTTAACTGAATTTTGCTGAGGTAAACCTGGTAAGTGTCCATCTATCTCTGTTTTTCCCATCTCTCAGAGGGCAACCTTCTAAGGATTTTAACTTAAAGCTTGATGAGTTTCCCAAGGCACTGTGTCAGGAAGATCCTGGCTACAAAGGTTTTTCTCTTCTGCACAACACTGCTAAAATTATATTCTGATCCTCAGAGCCTTCCTTTCTTAACTTTCTGGCCTAATTCAGTTTCAGAAATTAACAAAATTTTTGCAGGGAAACTCAGCCATGTTTAAGCCTCAGTTCTCTGTTCTCCCCTTTTCATGGGGATCATGATTAGGTTTTTATTTGAAGCCCTAGAAGATCAGCAAAACCTCTGCTTGAATCCGTATCTCAAACAATGACCCTCTGCCCAGGAAAATTCTCAAAACTCAGCCTCTCACTGCATCTAGCGTTGGCAAAGTTTCCAGGACAAAAGCATACATACAGCATTGATTCAATCCTCCATATCCTTCCCTATCGAAAATCATTGATCCTCTGTTCATTTTTGCTTTAGTAGATTTCTGATACTTTAGAGAAATATTTTTGGTTTTCATTCACTAATTATAATTATTTTCAGTAGAAGTTTTGGGCTGCCACAAATGATTCCATCTTAATCAGAAATAGAAGTTTGGTCTGTTTTTTTCAGTTGGGATGTTCATCATTTCCAACAATTTGAGAAAACAATCTTAATTAAAACTTTAGTATCATGGGCTGAATTATGCAATAACAGCCAAATGTATAAAATAGAAAATTGGCTATATAAAGAATGATATAACCTTATAATAGGAAAGTGCTAGTTATAAAAATAAAAGGGAAAAATTACAGAAACATAATTTTAACTGAATAAGAGGAAGTACATTTATGGACTATAATTAAAACAAACTGCTTTAGTTCTGGGTCATGAGACTATGATTTTTTTCATAGTGTTTTGAATTTTCTAATTTGTTTATGGACTTCCCAGGTGGCTCTAGTGGTAAAGAATACACCTGCCAATGAAGGAGACACAAGCGATGCGGATTCAATCCCTGGGTCAGGAAGATGCTCTGGAGAAGGTAACCAGCTTCAGTATTCTTGCCTGAATACCTTTAATGTTTATTTATGATGAGACTTTGTTACTTTTAAGTAAATCAAATTTTATATAATGTTCAATTATTTAGAAAATTTATTCTCCATTATTCTGCAAGTTTGATGGGTATGACTGCAAGAACTATAAATTCTAACCAGCCATGTACATATTCCACATACACAGAAAGAAATCTTAGTGAACATGGGAACTATTTAATAACGTTACTATCAACAGATAAGCTAAAGTGATAAACTGTATAGAGCAGCCAATATTTATTTCATGATAGCATATAAAACATATACCATCATGACATACAACAAAGAGGATATTCACTTGACTTTGGTCTAGATATCTTACATTTTGGAATTTCTAAAACTTCAGTGAAGGCAATAAACACAACCTGTTTATAAAATGAAGATCAGTGTAGACTCACATCATTAGTCTGCAAGATATAATTATCTGCATGTGGAAGAAATCCAGTTAATGCTTATTAGGAAAAATGAATATGAAAAGCATTCATTGACAAGATGGTATCATGTCTGTGTCTTGATGACTGTCTTGATGATGTCTTGATGTCTGATTATCTGGCAATCAGATAATACATATGCTTTGCTATGGCAGCTAAAACAGCAGGAGCCAAAGGACATTTTAATGTCATCACTAATATTAGCCATAATGTTTGCTGTAGATTGATTCATTCATGTAATTCACACTATAATCTGAGGCAAAATTTTGTTTATTTTTTAGTTAGTAAGATGGGATCTTCAAGAATTTTAATGAGAAAACTGATTTCACAATATGAACTCTATACAACTTTGAGGGTAACCCTGGAAAAGTGGAAAACATTAAGGAGACCAGGAATTGAAAACTAGTTATTCATTTTGGGAGACAGTGTAAAAATCACTGGATTATATAGGATGGACTCATTGTGCAAAATTTTCAACCTAACTTCATTCATTGGTCAGTGACAATCTCATCCTATGTTAGATTGGTTTATCATTGATTTATCTTATAATCTTCCATGTAATTTCAGACCTTTTCATGTGGTCATTTCATTGAAAAAATTTAAGTTTTGTAGAAAATATATTGCAAGGGAAATACTTAAAGTGATCACAACTATAGTAAGCAGAGGGTGAGATTATAGAACATACATTGAATAGACCCGAGATAGCATTTGACTCTACAGGCAGGAAACTGACCACCAGTGGCTTAACCAAGCACAGGTTAATTTTTCTCTGTTAATAAGAAGCTCGAGGACCAGAAGTCCCAAGTTGGTACAGCGGCTTCAGGAAATTTTCAAATCCTTTGACTTTAGATTTAGTCATTTTTGATCTGTGGCTCTCATTCTCACGGTCCAAATCCAGCCTGCAGCCTGCATTTCAGACTGTGGGAAGGAGGAAGGACCAAGCAACACTGGGGAAATTTCCACAAAAGCAAACTGCTCTCTGAATACTCCCTCAGTCTCTCATGTTTACATGTGGATTACATGCAGCAGCAATAGAAGCAGAGAAGTGTTGTTTTATCGGCAGTTACATGACATGCAGAACAAAATCTGGGTCCTGTACAAAAGGAAGACGGAGAAGATAGATGTCGGGAAGGTAACCAACAGTGATTTGGAATCAATTAGAATATTTTGGCTGAATGAGTACAGTGAAAGTAGAGGAAAAATAAATCTGAAAAGCCAAATTGATGTTCTAAAGCAAAACAACACAATAAATAGTAATATGGACAAATATTAGAGATTTAGGAAAGAAGCTGAATCTGAGATCATAAAACTGAGGGAAAATCAGGATTAATTTGTAAATTCTTTCTATGCATTCAGGCCAATCTGAGGCCTATGTATGTGATTAATCATTAATTATAAATTTTATACTATGACAAGAATAGAATAATGAACAAGTTTGGTGGGAAGCCCCAACTTCTCTTCTTGGGCCTATAGTATACATGATTATAATAGAGTTTATTATTTCTTAAGTGAATCATTTAGGTATTTCATCTTCAAACGTATTACAACCCAATGCTTTATTTCTATAACAAATACTGCATAATGATTATTCTGTTATTTTGAAAAGAAATTCATAGGTATTAATGTATTTTTAAGGGCCCACATAATAGTGTAACATAAACATAACGAAGAAAAAAAGGAAAATTATTTAAAAATAAAATATTATGTTTTTCTTTATGTAAATTTGTGGTCACAACTAAGCTAGAATAGCTAACCAAATACTTAGACATTTGTACCTACATCAGCATAAAGATAATGGCTATAACAACAGGTTGATGCAAGAGTCTGCTTTGTTGAGATATATACTATTGGTAGAGCTTCCCTGATAGCACAGCACATAAAGAATCCACCTGCAATGCAGGAGATATAGGAAATGTGAGTTTGATCCCTGGGTCAGGAAGCTCACCTGAAGAAAGAAATGGCAAATCACTCAAGTATTCTAATCTGAAAAATCCCATGGACAGAGGAGCCTGGCAGGCTACAGTCACAAAGAATTGGACACAACTGAAAAAGCAAAGGAGAAAAGGAAAGATATATCTATCTGAATGCAGAGTTCCAAAGAACAGCAAGGAGAGATAAGAAAGCCTTCCTAAGTGATCAGTGCAAAGAAACAGGAAAACAATAGAATGGAAAAGATTAGAGATCTCTGCAAGAAAATTAGAGAAACAAAGGGAACATTTTATGCAAAGACAGGGACAATTAAGGACAGAAACAGTATGGACCTAACAGAAGCAGAAGAGGTGGCAAGACTACACAGAAGAACTATACAAAAAAGATCTTTATGACCTATGTAACCATGATGGTGTGATCACTCACCTAGAACCAGACATCCTGAAATGCAAAGTCAAGTGGGCCTTAGGAAGCATCACTACCAAGAAAGCTAGTGGAGGTGATGGAATTCCAGCTGAGCTATTTCAAATCCTAAAAGATGATACTGTTAGAGTGCTACACTTAATATGCCAGCAAATTTGGAAAACTCAACAGTGGCCACAGGACTAGAAAAGGTCAGTTTCCATTCCAATGCCAAAGAATATTTAAACTATTGCACAATTGTACTCATCTCACATGCTAGCAAAGTAATGCTCAAAATTCTCCAAGCAAGGCTTCAAAACTACAAGAACTGAGAACTTGCAGATGTTCAAGCTGGATTTAGAAAAGGTGGAGGAACCAGAGGTCAAATTGCCAACATTTATTGGGTCATCAAAAAAGCAAGAGAACTCCAGAAAAACATCTACTTCTGTTTCACTGGCTACGCTAAAGCCCTTGACTGTGTGGAAGCCAACAAACTGAAAAATTCTTAAAGTGATGGGAATACCAGACCACCTTACCTGTCTCCTGAGAAATCTGTATGCAGGTCAGAAGCAATGGTTAGAACTTGACATAGAACACTGGACTGGTTCTAAATTAGGAAAGGAGTACGTCAAGACTGTATACCACCCTGCTTATTTAATTTGTATGCAGAGTAAATGATGCGAAATGCTGGGTCAGATAAAGCACAAGCTGGAATCAAGATTGCCGGGAGAAATACCAAAAACCTCAGATACGCAGATGACACCACCCTTATGGGAGAAAGTGAGGAGGAACTAAAGAGCTTCTTGATGAAAATGAAAGAGGAGAGTGAAAAAGTTGGCTTAAAACTCAACATTCCAAAAACGAAGATTATGGCATCCTGTCCTATTCAGTTAAGTTCAGTTCAATCGTTCAGTCGTGTCCAACTCTTTGCGACTCCATGAATCACAGCACGCCAGGCCTCCCTGTCTATCACCAACTCCCAGAGTTCACTCAGATTCACGTCCATCGAGTCAGAGATGCCATCCAGCCATCTCATCCTCTGTCGTCCCCTTCTCCTCCTGCCCCAATCCCTCCCAGCATCAGAGTCTTTTCCAATGAGTCAACTCTTTGCATGAGGTGGCCAAAGTACTGGAGTTTCAGCTTTAGCATCATTCCTTCCAAAGAAATCCTATCCTGTTCTATTACGCATGGCAAATAGACGGGAAAACAATGGAAACAGTGACAGACTTTATTTTCTTGGGCTCCAAAATCACTGAAGATGGTGACTGCAGCCATGAAATTAAAAGATGCTTGCTCCTTGGAAGAAAAGCTATGACCAACCTAGAGAGCATATTAAAAAACAGAAACATTACTTTGCTGACAAAGGTCCATCTAGTCAAAGCTATGGTTTTTCCAGTAGTCATGTATGGATGTGAGAGTTGGACTACAAAGAAAGCTGAGTGTCAAAAAATTGTTGCTTTTGAACTGTGTTGTTGGAGAAGACTCTTGAGAGTTCCTTGCACAGCAAGGAGATCAAACCAGTCAATGGTAAAGGAAATCAGTCCTGAACATTCATTGGAAAGATTGATGCTGAACCTGAAACCCCAATACTTTGGTCACCTGATTCGAAGTGTTGACTCATTAGAAAAGACCCTGATGTTGGGAAAGATTGGAGGCAGGAGGAGAAGGGGACGACAGAGGATAAGATGGTTGGATGGCATCACCTACTCGATGGACATGAGTTTGAGAAAGCTCCAGAAGTTGGTGGTGGACAGAGAAGCCTGGTGTGCTGCAGTTCATGGGGTCGCAAAGAGTCGGACATGACTGAGCGACTGAACTGAACAACTAAGCACACATGCATACCACTGGTGACATTGTTCTTAATCTTATGAATGAATCTTGGCCAATTTCTGAATAAAACAATGTTAAATCTTTCCATAATTTATATCTTAGAAGCATTCCTGTTAAATTCAATGTATAGTAAAACCATGCAAAAATCCTTTATGCTTCTGTGTAAAATGGAGCAATATGGTAGGCTTAGATACATAGGAAAAGGTTTTTAACAATCTTGGGTGAAAAGTTGTGAATGATACAGGTTTTTTCTTCCTCCTGTGGGATTGTCACATAATTGCAGAATGTTTAAAATGTGTGCCTCGAGACCACTAAATCTAGTGACAAGAAGGAAATACCCTCTTACATATTTATGAACTGGAAACAGTAATGCTTCCACCAAGAACCACTGACCTGGATGTTTGGTGAAAAACTGAAATTTGTGGATGAAATTTTTATGCTATATCAACTCTACCTTAAAATTTATCTAGAAAGTCTGGATGAACCTTGATAAGAACTTCCCTGTTCCACTATTTGGGTGTTATTTTACAGGATTCTCCTTCCTAACCTTTGTCTGTGGGTATCAAGCCAACCAATTTGGGGAGCCAGTTATTGCATCCTCTAGAAGTCCATTATGTCTACAAGCATTGCTGATAAATCATAACATTTATTTCCCCTTGCTGTTAATGCCTGTTATTAAAATTCTTCCTGGCTTCACACTGCATAATTTTATGTCATCTTTCTGTATATGTTACTCACCAATGGCTGTTGACATAGACTTCTGACTCATTGCCTATTTAGGACCAGCCTACACAGGATTTAGATATTTACGTACCAGGTTGTAACTTTTGATATGTGTAGGTGCCTTTGCTAGATACCTCCCTGCTCTCTGATTCTTTCATTGATTCTTTCATGATTGAGTTCATGATTGGATCTCCAAGAAAGTGAAAGTGAAAGTCACTCAGTTGTGTCCAACTCTTTGGGACCCCATGGACTATACAGTCCATGGAATTCTCCAGTCCAGAATACTGGAGTGGGTAGCCATTCCCTTTTCCAGGAAATCTTCCCAAGCCAGGGATCAAACCCAAGTCTCCCACATTGCAGGTGGACTCTTTAATAGCTGAGTCACAAGGGAAGCCCCTGATCTCCAAGGATGTTCAAAGATCTCTAAGGATCTCCAATGATTTCCAAGAATCTCTAAGGATCTCTAAGAACCTTAGCCATTACTGAATGCACTCTGTATCCTTCGCTTCAGTACTATAAGTCCTGCTTTATCACCATGCCTGGCCTAAATCACAAAATACCTGGAGGAGGCAAAAACAATGAGAAAACATGGAAGGAAAGACATTGAATAAAAGACTTATCAATACCATAAGTATATCATCAATACTGTAAGCATATAGCACATTGTCTATATGCCTTATATGCCTATGGTATTGATGATTATTTTAGTCCATGTCTTATTTCTTAGAAAGAAATAAGCATGGCTCAGATGGTAAGGAATCTTCCTGCTATGCAGAAGACCTGGGTTTGATCCCAGATTTGGGAAGATCCCTTGGAGAAGGGAATGGTTACCCACTCCAATATTCTTGCCTGGAGAATTCCATGGACAGAGGAGCCTGTCGGGCTACAGTCCTTGGGGTTGCAAACAGCGTGATAGGACTGAGTGACTAACATTTTCACTTTCACTTTCAAGGCAACTTGAGCATGGTTATCTCTCAGTGTGCTTTCTTTTCTTCCATCACCAATTTATAATATAAAATTTATAAGCCCAATTTATAATTAAATTCCATGAAGGTAGGGATTTTGTTTTCTTGTCTATATGTGCTCTTGATTTTCCCCAATTTTATCCTGCATCTGCACCACAGAAGATGTTCAATAAACATTTGCTGGTGAATAAATGAATGAATGACATCATCACATGAGTAGTAGCAGTAGTAAAAGGTAGTTTGTGTGAAAGTGTGGAGTTTGAAACCAAATAATTCAGTAACCTGAACATTGGTCTTAATTAAAATGGTTAATTCAAATTAGTTAACTTACTTTCAGTTCAGTTCAGTTCAGTCACTCAGTCGTGTCTGACTCTTTGTGACCCCATGAATCGCAGCACGCCAGGCCTCCCTGTCCATCACCAACTCCCGGAGTTCACTCAAACTCATGTCCATCGAGTCGGTGATTCCATCTAGCCATCTCATCCTCTGTCGTTCCCTTCTCCTCCTGCCCCCAATCCCTCCCAGCATCAGGGTCTTTTCCAATGAGTCAACTCTTCGCATGAGGTGGCCAGAGTATTGGAGTTTCAGCTTTAGCATCAGTCCTTCCAATGAATACCCAGGACTGATCTTCTTTAGGATGGACTGGTTGGACCTCCTTGCAGTCCAAGGGATTCTCAAGAGTCTTCTCCAACACCACAGTTCAAAAGCATCAATTCTTCGGAGCTCAGCTTTCTTCACAGTCCAACTCTCACCTCTATATATGACCACTGGAAAAACCATAGCCTTGACTAGACGGACCTTTGTTGGCAAAATAATGTCTCTGCTTTTTAATATGCTATCTAGGTTGGTCATAACTTTCCTTCCAAGGATTAAGAGTCTTTTAATTTCATGGCTGCAGTCACCATCTGCAGTGATTCGGTAACAGTGTTTATTAGTCCCATATATATATATGGGCTTCCCAGGTAGCTCAGTGATAAAGAATCCACCTGCCTATGCAGGAGACACAGGAGACCTGGGTTCTGTTCCTGGAGGAAGGTCCCCTAGAGGAGGGAATGGCAATGTACTCCAGTACATTCTCCAGCCTGGAGAATCCCATGGACAGAGGGGCCTAGTGGGAGACAGTCCATGGGGTCACAAAAGAGTCAGATACAACTTAGTGACTTAAACAACAACAACAAATATATATGTGTACAATGTTCCTATTTTAAAGAATTTTATTTAAAATTTAAATTGTAAATTTTAAAGGAGTGTCATCACTACTCCTATGTGAGTGCTGGGCAGCAACAACAATCACTCATAGTTTAACATTCCAACTTGACGAATTTCTAGTTGTTTATCAATGATTAATTCACTTTAAAAATTACAGGAATATTATCTTCTCTTTGAACCTCAAGGCAAGTAACATTGCTATATTTAAATCACTTCAATCAAACAAGTGTCACTCTCCTAGAATGGGCATACTTTAACTTATAAAAAATGATACATTAATGTATAAGAATATTTTAAACTATTTGGTCTTATTCCTAAAAACAATAAATAAAATTCCCATGTAAAACATGAAAGTGAAAGTCACTCAGTCCTGTCTGACTTTTTGTGTCCCCTTGGATTATATAGTCCATGGGATTCTCCAGGCCAGAATACTGGAGTGGGCAGCCTTTCCCTTCTCCAGGGGATCTTCCCAACCTGATGAAAAACCTATTTGCTTCAAATTTTGAAGTGATTTGAAAAATCAAGAGGTAGAACTTTCAATATTTAGATGTGATTTCTGAACACACAACTCTTTTGATGTATACACAGAAGAAAAAGTAAAGATTTCTCTTTCAGCATTGAATACTACAACCTGAAAATAATGAGTTAATAATTTTTGGTCTCATAGTGAACTAGAGAATTCAGATTATTCCTTTTTACAGAAACTATCTGTAAGTAAGAGGCAAAAGATGGCAGCAGTGAGTCATTCCGAGATGGAACACGACTCAGTATCGTTTTTATTTTTCAATATTTTCAAATTGTGGATTTACTAATATCTTAAAGTGCACATTATGTTAGAAGAACAGAGATCACCTGCCCTTTAAAGAAGCCTATAAGAACTGCCTATGGGTCATTTCCAAGGTGTACAGTTAGTGAACAGGGTTTGCTATAGCTCATCTCAAAAACAACTAAAAAAAAAAAAAACAACTAAAAAAACTGTAGAAAATTACGTTTCTAACTTAGACCTATATATTCATAAAAGACGCATATATTTTCTATGGATGATATCTATACACTTATCTCAGATTTAATCCAAAGTGTAACTGACCTACCCTCCAAGTTTGCATACCCTCCAAGACTTCCTGAGTTAAAAGATTCAAATAGTATACAGATGCAAAAAGGCACAGTTAAAATTTCCCCCCATAAATCTGACCAAAGCAATGGTGAAAACAAAGAACATCCTTTAAAACATAATGTGGCCTAATGGATACAGTGCTGCTAATTTGTCTTGTACCAAATACTCCGCAGTAATTGAACTGCCTTTCTGAGACCTGAAATAAAAAATATAGTTCAACATCTGCTGAAAATGGCCCTGCAGTGTCCTCCCTCAGAGGAGTCCGAAGTATTTTAACACAGAGCTGGCCTTAAACTTGGAGCCAGGCTGGAGGACTACTTTTGCAGGTGAGACCAAGCCTATGTATAACAATGCCTGCCCTGCTCTGAGGTAGGAGAGTTAAAAATGAGTATTTTCACTGTTGTTAAAGGTCCTTGCTTAATATGCTGCCCCATTCATTTGTTTCTATTTATTTAACCTGTTTAAAGGACATCCCTGGTGGCTCAGGGCTAAAGAATCTGCCTGCCAATACAGGAGATGCGGATTCCATCCCTGGGTCTGGAAGATCCCCTGGAGGAGGAGATGGCAACCCACTCCAGTATCCTTGCCTGAGAAATCCCATGGACAGAGAAGCCTGGTGGGCTACAGTCCATGGGGTCGCAAAAGAGTGTGATGAAACTGACCATTGCAAACCTGTTTAAGCTTTCCTCCTCTGCTCTTCAAATTATATTAACTTCCTCCAAAGAATACTAGAGAATAGCCCGGGATAAATATTCAGGTCATTTATCTTTGTTGGATTATCTCTTTTGACACAAAAGAGCAACTCTTTCTGAGAATCACAAGCCCCTCAAAGACCTCTGATGACAATTTCCTGGACGGCTCTCATGTCTATCTGTGTCTCCGGAAACCAGCGCCGGGAGGGGGAGAGTGGAGAAACTCATAACCACAGTCAGTCTGGGATCCACAGGGTCAGGGATGGTGCGCTGTGGCATTATTAGGAAGCGCGTTTGCCCTGGTCCCCGGGCACGGTGCACTGTGCCTGTCTTAAGTCTTGTAATTGCAATAGGACCGAGTCCAGTCATGACTTTTGAAAGAGAGGACGCGGGTGAAGGCCCAGAGGACCTCCTGGGCACAAGTCAAGGGTTTTGTTTTCTAACAAGACTTTCACTATTCACTGCGGTGATTTCTACTTGCTGTATTTCACAGCAAGAGAGGTAGAGAGAAGTCCCCAAAGGAGTCAATCGGCTGTCAAACCAGGAGGTGACACAGAAAAACAAGCTGAAAATGCAGAGAACGATGCAGGGGGTATAGGGAAACTTTGGGGGAAGCAAAGGGTAAGGGTTTTCATCTTAGACTGGGAGGTGGGGGGTGGGGCGGGGCGAGGAGGAGGAAGACGAGGTGGCCGAAGTGCCAAAGTTGGAAGAAAGAAGAGGGGGCGCTGAAGGAAGAGGGAGGAGGGGAGTATAGCATTACGGTCTATTCAAGTTCCAGACTAGACAAGTCTTTCTAGCAGGAAGTTACACACATTCCAGGTTCCAAATCAAAGGGATTTCATTTAAGGACAAAGTCTCTCCACCCGCGAACAGCATGTTTCATCGAAGCACTGGAAGTGACGGGAAGATGGGACAGACGCCGTGGGGAGATCGGAGGTGGCTGTCCTGGCAATGTTTGGTCTAGAACCACAGGATTTGAGAGACTCCATCTCCACCCAGCTCAGGCACAGTTAGCCTGCCGCTGGCCCTAACGCACACACCTGCTCCCTTAGAACCCCTTCCATCCCTGCTTTTGTTTTGCATGCTGACATCTGCCACACAATAAACTGTCAGCATGTTGCACGTACATGAAGGAACCGGCCCTTTGAGCATCGGTCCAACCCGGGGTTCCAGGCCTTCTTCAGGTCCCTTCCAGCCTTAGCCGGGTTCGCGAGCATCCACCCATCTGAGGGCCGGGATGTGCGTTCCCAAGGATGCTCGGCCCTCTCGCAACCCGCGGCCTCCTCCCCTCTCCCCCGCTGCTGCCGCGAAAACAAGGAGAAGTGGAATGCGCACGGCGAAGCGCGGCGCTCCGGCGGCGGCACTGGGCATGCTCGGCACCCGGGGCAGGTCCGGGCGGCGGGGCGGACGCTGCCTCACGAGCCGGGCGCCCGAGCCGGCCGCCGAGGCATAGGTGGAGGCTGAGGCTGCCGCGCGCCGCGGGAGGAGCCTCGCCCTCGGCGGCGGCGGCGGCGGCGGCACAGGTGGCGCGGGCCGCGCGCGGGGCGCAGCACGGGAGCGCTCGGCGCCGGGCGCCGCGGCGGCCCCAGGCTCGCGCCCGCGGCGGCAACCGGCCGAGCGGAGCGGCGGGCGCGGCGGCGGCTGCGGCTTTCCCGGCCCGGCCGGCGGCGCCCGGAGCACGCAGGAGCCCGCAGGAGCCCGCAGCAGCCCGCGGGAGCCCGCAGGAGCCCCGAGCCCGCGGAGCCCGGGAAGCCGGGCAGGGGGCGCTGCGCGCGCTGCGCTCGGAGGGGCCGCCGGGCCGGGCGCCGCGCACTCGCGTCGGGGAGCCGCCTCTCCCCCGCGGCGCTCGCCCCTGCTCCCCGCCGGCATCACTTGTCCCGCGGCCGCGCTCAGACAACAAAAGCGGAAGATGCTGCAGTTGGGCAAGGTCAGGACCTTGCCCTGAAGCCGGGCGGCGGCGCGCACGCCTCTCCCCGGACTGAGGAGCTGTCGCTGGCGGCGAGTGCATGTTCGCGAAGAGGCAATCCGGCGCCGCGCCGTTCGGTGAGTTGCCTTGGCCGGGCGGCTGGGGCCAGGCGCATCCCGCTCGGCGTCGTGCTCCTCCTCGCCACCGGTGGAGGTTGCTCCTCGGCGGCTCCTGGCCGGGGGAGGACCGCGATCGCGCCGGGTCCCCTCACTCGGAAGACGGCCGAGCCTGGAGCTGGGGGCCGGGGTTAGTCCCTTTCTCGGAGCGGTTGCCGAGTGGCTTACTGCGTGCTCCCCTCCCCGCCACCCATCTCCCCCGGAGGAGGCGTATATAGGGCAACACCAACAATACTGCTCCCCGCCACCCTCCCGAACCTACCCGTGGCATTCATGACGTCCCTAATATACGGGAGAAGACGGGTGGGGGTGGGGAGGACTCCCCTCCAGTCTTGCCCTTATGTTCAATGTCATTACGATGTTTGGCTAGAACAAAATGGAAATACTTAGTCATATGCGTCCATGGCTGTTTCTCCCATCTCCCGCTGCTTGCCAGACCCAGAGCCCTTTGGGTCTATATTTAGCTGTTTCAGAGGCAGCGTTTTCAGCTCGATTCCCAGGTTTCGGGGGCTTCTGCGTCCTGACAATAGATAGCGAAGCTCCGGGAAGCGCCGCCTGATACCCAGGTTCGGAACGCTGTGCATGTGGGTGGGAGGCTGCTAGGCGATATTTGGGTGACCGGTAATTAATGGCCGAAAGCACAGCTGCTTTTCTTGTTCGCCTACCTTCCTCTCATTCTGGTGTGTAATGTGTTTCCATCGATGGTTGCTCAGCTGGTTCCAGCCACTACGTTCAGAATTAAGTCGCTAGAGAGGTGGTGCAGCCTCCCTGGTCTGTGTGGTAGGAAAACAAGTCTGAGAGGTTTTGGGGTGTGTGTGTGGTTCCCACCATGAACAGTTACTTCTGAAAATACCTAAAGTTGTGTTTTCCCTGCAAATGTTGGGGATAGGGAAGGGTGTGGGGGAAAAGAGGGGCGCGTTGTTATTCCATGGTGGGTCCCCCCTCCCCCCGAACTGATCTGGTTCGCTTTGGCTCTGAAAGGGGTTTTTAACATTCATGCCTGATGTTACCAAGAGGATATGTTGGTTTAGAGAAGCGTTTCCTCCTAACCATGGTATCAGGCCTGATCTGTATCTGTTTTCACTTTTGGGAACTAGGTGACGAATATTTGAGATGCTTGCAATTTTCTGCAACGACTTAAATAGGGAGGTGCTCAAACTACCTAAGAGTTATATCATTGTGCACCCTTCCATCAGCAGCTTTAAACTACCATCCGCTACTTAGGGTAGTTCAGTTCATCTCTTCGCTGTTAGTACTTCACCTGCAGGACTAAGAGGCTTTAGAGCTGCGCCACTTTTAAAATCCCATGGAAAAAGTGGTGGATATGACTCAAATGGAATTATAGGAGTGCACCTGTGTCTGGTTTGGGGAGCTGGCTCTGTGAGAAGTATGACAGATAGGGGCAGGCATCTTCTAATATGGACTCGATGCTCTAAAGCACGGTGAAATCTCTTTGCCACATCCAGGATCCATTTTTTTTAATGTTTTGGGGAGATCATTCAGTGGCATTCTCACTGGTCTGTAGATTTCATGATCTCAGGGTATGAATGAAAATGATTGCATTTGGGGTTAAATGCTATTATTTGGGAGACCTGTGATTATACAGCTAACATATCTCAGCATCACAGAAAGACTAGCAAGATCTTTGTGGCTCCAGTTAATGGACGATTGTGATTTTTTTTAAACCAATATTGCTTTAGTTTCACCTTATTCACATTCAGAAAACTTTCCAAGAGCACTTCAAGCACACTCTTGTGCTTGTTGCATTGTTTTCATATCAAATTTCTTGCAAAAAGAAGCAGTCGTTGAAGTATACATTCATGTCTCTCCTTTCACTTTTCTTTTGAATCTCGTGTTTCAGGTTTAAACATGATTCCTAAAGGACTAGTAAAGATTACTCTGTGCCTCCATGTGTTCACCGAGAGCAGCTTATGGGTGTGGGTAAAACTGCATGTATTGGGTGCGTGAGTCTTATGTTATATTGTGGGTTGCAAATGATAGTACTTGATTGAATGGAAATTGTAGGGAGTACAGGAGGTCGTTGCTCTAATAAAATTGTCATAGCCTTGTGGAAAGGAGTTATTTAATTTGGTGTATGTTTATGTCGTTGTAGAGCTTAATCATTAGAGATGTCACTAGTATTTTCATTGTTTGAAATAATAGTCACACTGTCAAATTACAGTATCTCCAGCAACTTCATGTCTTTCACAATTAGAACACAAGCCAATTTCTCTTTCTGTCACTGAAATAATTCATCAGAGAGAAAAATGGAATTCTGATGATGTTAGTTGAATTAGTTGATTATAATTTTGTTAAACCACTTCTCAGGATAGTATCACATGATGGCCTTTACAATTAAAAATGAAGTTATAGTATTCTCAAATATAACATTACTTTTGGCATACAAGTGAATACTAAGTATTTTTCCTGACAATGTTATAGAACTTGGCAGTTTCTGTTGTGCTTTTTCAAAGTTCTCTTTTATATGGTATGCATTTATGTGAAATTGTTGAAGAATTCTCCACAGTAGTTTCATCAGGTTGTCTTCATGTAAGAAAATACTAAAGTTACATTTAGAGTAATTTATTTTAATTTGTTGCTCCATAAAGTGAGGTATGGTTTGTCTGGTCACTATATCTGGTTGTAACAACTTAGTTGAACTAAAACAGGAACTGTTGCCATTTTGAGCTGCCAAAAATTTTTTTTTTTTATTTCTTATTCTGTTAATTTACCCTAGAAGATATGAGTACCCACTTATAGTTGTTTCTCTGTGTTACCTTTATTTTAATTTATTTAGTGGGGGATTGGTGCTAGGATTTTAAATAGACACTTAAAAGTGTTTATTTTTATAAAGATTTTTATTTTTATTAATAAAAGGTGACATATAGTTGAGAGTACCTAACTTCAATACATGTAGTTCAGAAGACCTGTAGGTCTTTGTAAATCTAGTACTTCCATCCAAGTTGTAGTACAATGGATCTTTGCTGGCTGAAACACACCTTCAAGACAAATTCTTCAGCTGATACCCATGATGGTTTTCGTGACAAATTCTTCAGTTGGTGTCCATGATGATTTTCATGACAAATTCTTCAGTTGCTGTCCATGATGGTTTTCATGGCCCGTATTGCGAATGTATTCTTAGGACTATGGTACTTTGATAGCTTTATGATAAGGAACATTTGGATATGAATGAAAAGTTAATTTGAGTGAGAATAGTTCCTTATACGTGTTGCTGGCTTCAAGTTTACTATATGTCAAATCAATAGCTTTTATGTTAATATAAAATCTTAAACATATCATACATAAAAGAATTTCTTTCACATCCTGTGCCAGTCTAGCTTACTGATTAATAAACTGCTTGGTTGGCTTTAATGAAGCCAATTATATTCATAAACAGTACCTCCAGCCCAGGAAACTCACAGAAATGTTTTATCATACTGTGCTTTTAGTCCATGAAAAATGTTAAGACTCATAACAAAAACATATAGTTTTGACACCTCCAGTTGTTTATCTTTTGATCACATAGCAGCTGAGTGTAATTTCAAGCTCTGTATCATGGTTAATTGATTTGTAGGAAGTCTTAGCTCTATTAGGGTATTGAAGTTATACTCTGCATCAATTAATTTTTAGTAAATTGCAAATAATGACTAAATAAGTGAAAAAATGCTCCCTAGAAGCTTTCCATCTTAGGCAAGTATTCACCTATGTCCCTTGGTAAATTCCTGAATAGTTACCTGTGAAATGTATTACATATATTGGAACTTATTATTCCATTAATTGTTATCTGAGATCAGAGGTATATTTCTAGAGAAGAGGTTGGGTTTTGCCCTATAACAGATATACATAGTTCATATTATAATATATTTATGTATGATATTAGAATTATTTATCATAGTATAATGCTGTTATGGATTCTGCTTTGAATAGGTGCAAAGGTGAGAGAGAGTACTGGTTTTGGAAGGATCCCAGCTATGTCTCTTATTAAGCTGTGTGTCCTTGGCCATTTATGTGATTCTCAATTTTTAGCTCAGTTTTTCAACTGTAAAATGGGTCCTATGCATAAGTATCAGTTCAGTTCAGTTTAGTTGCTCAGTCATGTCTGACTATTTGCGACGCCATGAATCGCAGCTCTCCAGGCCTCCCTGTCCATCACCAGCTCCCGGAGTTCACCCAAACTCATGTCCATCGAGTCAGTGATGCCATCCAGCCATGTCATCCTCTGTTGACCCCTTCTCCTTCTGCCCCCAATCCCTCCAGCATCAGGGTCTTTTCCAGTGAGTCAACTCTTCGCATGAGGTGGCCAAAGTAGTGGAGTTTCAGCCTCAACATCAGTCCTTCCAATGAACACCCAGGACTGGTTTCCTTTAGGATGGACTGGTTGGATATCCTTGCAGTCCATGGGACTCTCAGGAGTCTTCTCCAACACCACAGTTCAAAAGCATCAATTCTTCGGTGCTCAGCTGTCTTCACAGTCCAACTCTCACATTGATACATGACCACTGGAAAGACCATAGCCTTGACTAGATGGACCTTTGTTGGCAAAGTAATGTCTCTGCTTTTGAATATGCTATCTAGGTTGGTCATAACTTTCCTTCCAAGGAGTAAGCATCTTTTAATTTCATGGCTGCAGTCACCATCTGCAGTGATTTTGGAGTCCCCCAAAATAAAGTCTGACAGTGTTTCCATTGTTTCCCCATCTATTTGCCATGAAGTGATGGGACCAGATGCCATGATCTTCATTTTCTGAATGTTGAGCTTTAAGCTAATTTTTTCAGTCTCCTCTTTCATTTTCATCAAGAGGCTTTTTAGTTCTTTTACACTTTCTGCCATAAGGGTGGTGTCATCTGCATATATGAGGTTATTGAAATTTTTCCCGGCAATCTTGATTCCAGCTTGTGCTTCTTCCAGCCCAGCGTTTCTCATGATGTACTGTGCATATAAGTTAAATAAGCAGGGTGACAATATACAGCCTTGATGTACTACTTTTCCTATTTGGAACCAGTCTGTTGTTCCATGTCCAGGTCTAACTGTTACTTCCTGACCTGCATATAGGTTTCTTAAGAGGCAGGTCAGGTGGTCTGGTATTCCCATCTTTTTCAGAATTTTCCACAGTTTATTGTGATCTACACAGTTAAAGGCTTTGGCATAGTCAATAAAGCAGAAGTATATACTACATTAAATAATTAAACAAGCACAATAACTGAGTCATGAGAATGAAAGGTCCAGCATGGGGAATATAATTAGTAATGATATATAATATCTTTGTATGTTTTAATTTAAAAGGAGTAAAATAAGACAAGAAATCTCAAAGAGCCATTGTGAGGGTGACATAAGTGTGTAAGTGGCTTGTAATTATAAATGTTTGTATAAATATAAAAGATAGGTATCTCCATATTAAGATGAGTACTTAAATATTATGTATTTATAACACATAATACATTCATGTAATTTTGTATAATTATCATATAGTATTATGTACATTTATTATGTAATAATACATTTATATATTAAGTGTGATATAAAAGCCACGACCCTCTCTAACAAAACCTGTTAGATATGTTCTTCCTCTACTACTTTTGTAATATTGCTTTATTATGAAGATTTGCATTTAAAATAGAATTTTTCTACTTTACAATATGCCAGTCCTTTACATATCAAAATATATAATAGTTAGGCTAAAAGAGAAGCAAATTATATCCCCTAGCACCATTACTTAAAAAGATTCCAATCTTAATTTAATTTAAAAAGATTCTCAGTCAGAAATTGCAAAATTTTCACACCCTGTTAATATTATTCTATTCACCTGATTAAAGCCAAATATTCGACAAAGATTAACATTGTACCAGGAATATTATAGACAGTTTAATAAGTGTCCTTCTCTGTGAGGTCAAATATTAAGCAGCTGCTCTGTTTAGAACCACAGAGCGTAAATCCCATCATAACATCATTGTGACAAGGAAAAAGGAAACTTAAATGGCTAAATTTGTTACACAAAGAGAGGACCCAGCCCACCTCCAATTACAGTCCTGTTCTTGGCGGGGGGAGGGGAAGTGTGGGTCCTCTGGTACCTTTTTGATGATAAATGGACATTTTGCCTTGTTCTTTCACTCTTGGTTGCTTCAGGGAAGTGCTGAACTCTGTGGGTTTGATTTTGTCCAGCTCCTGCGAAGTGGAACAGATACCTTCAACATAATCCTTATGATAATAACACTTGGGTGAATCTTAGAATTTGTTACAGAATGTGACCCGTGTAATAGGAGACTAATTCATCTTCAGTCAGAGAAACATTTTGACAAAAAATGTAGGTGTTTATGTTCAAATTTATGCATTGTTGTGGGAATTGCTAATTATAAGTTACCAGAGTAAAATTCATGTTGTCATAAAAGACCTTTGGTTTTTGGATCAAAGTAAGTGGGTAAGCCAATTATGTTTGGTTAAGTTACTCTAAGTATCAAAGTTTCTATGAGTTTTGAATGATATGGAATGTATTAAAATGGGATATGTAGTTTATAGCATTAGATGGTGAGGAACAGTTAATTCTATCATCGAAATTAGTTATTACATTTATCCTTCACAGGGGAGGACTGGAGATTTTTCATTAATAACACTTTTTGCTTAATAGATGTTGCTTTCACAACTGTCATTAGACACTTGATTCAATCTATATGTATTAAGAAGAATGCATTTTGTACACGTGTTCTAAATCTTTTGGTTTAGAAGCATTTCAATAATCTTATAATGCTTATTGAAATCTTCTCTCCCTTAAATATGCAACAACATCAATCACAGAAAGGTATGCATTTACATCAGATGATAAATGTGCAGAAATGTGAATTGGCGGTATCTCTAAGGATCCCAATAAATATCAGCCCTCCTCTCCAGCCCTCTCTGATCCTGAAAAAAGTTGGGATGTGGGAAGGAAAAAGGGATAAAGGGGTGGCCACCATGGAGGGAAATATCCATTTTGATTAGTTATAGCTTGATGTGATGCTGAATAACAGCCCCAGAATTTGGCCTTCCTTCCTCTCTTCCACAGGGACAGAGGTGGCTCTGAGTCCTAGAGACCAAGCCTTGCTCTCTGCAGGTAGGGAGTTCTCCAGAGGAAGAAAAGAAGCAGCTAGCCAAGCCATTTCCTTTATACTTCAGAGACAGAGAAAGCCAAGGGCTAGGGAGAGACTGGAAATGTTACATTAATTAAGTTCCCTTCACCTGGAAGGAAATATCACAAATATGGAAATTGTATTCCCTTTATTGACATGGTTTATAAAGAATTCTAGTCGTAGAATTCTTGGCGTAGTATCTTTAGCGATATTTTGGTTGGTGGTTGAGTTCTTTAAGTATTTGATGGTATTTTGACACTATATCAGGAATTACCAGGGGAATGTCCAATACCCTGGCTTATTTATAGAGAGTATGGTCAGTGAAATTCAGCTGATTTATGTATTGCCAACTTAAAAATAACTCACTTCTCCCTACTCCCCATGCCAGACTTGGACTGCCAGTAATTGGATGGTCTTGTAAGTGATGTGAATTGGGCATAAAAAGGACAGTGTCAAAATCTGACTTCCCAAAGGGTGTATAAATGATACCCCATGCTTGCTATTACTCACAGCATTTTCTACCTCAGTAAATAATTAGAGTTTGGGTGTTGTTTCATGTTTTAACTTTGAATAAGAGCAATAATGGACACTGTCAAGAAAGAAGACAAAACTGAATTTCCAAATAGACATGATGTTTGATTTGACTCCAAGCATGACTACTCAAACTAAAAAAATAAAAAGAAAAAAGAAAAAGAAAAAAAAAGCTCACTTCTTAAAATATATTTTATTCTTCTCTCTCAAATATTTTATTTGGACTTTCAAACATTAGAGTAACATAGCGGTCATTACCTTCAGTAACACAGAATAATTTAATTTCCAGGAAGAGCAATTTCTTTGGCAGCAAACCAAGTCTTCCAAATATAAAAGAGCTGAAATTCAGCCTCTTGTTTCTAACACATTCCTCACAGGTGGCTGAAATGGTAGTTTTGGAGTCACTGTATGAGGAGGCGGAGGAGTCCTCCTGAGAGGCAGACAGGTGAGATCAGTATCATATAGATAGTCTGAGAGATGGTAGGAATCATGTCACATTTACCCAGGACATGGAAGGTAGTGCAGGAAGACCAGGACTTGTAGTGTGTGGATCAGACTGTCCAACTTGAGTTGAGTTGGAAAAGCATATACAGTAAGTCTTTTACATGCAAATGAGTTCTGTCTGAGAGCATGTTCCTAAGTTCAACAGTTAGGCTCGGTACCCAAATAACAGTCAGCTGTATATTGATAGTTGTTATTTAGTCGCTAAGTCATGCATGACTCTCTTGCCACCCCAATGGACTGTAGGCCGCCAGGCTCCTCTGTCCATGGAATTTTTCAGGCAAGAATATTGGAGTGGTTTGCCATTTCCTTTTCCAGGGGATCTTCCCAATCCAGGGATTGGGCCCATGTCTCCTGGGTCAGCAGGCGGATTCTTTAACACTGAGCCATCAGGGAAGACCCTGTTGCTAATCTGTACTATAATAGGTTTGTAATATTTTTTACAAAAATAGTATGTACATAGAAAAAAAGTAAACATTTTAAATCTTACAGTACCTTGAAAAGTACAGTAATACCGTGCAATATTACTTTGCTGACAAAGGTCCATATAGTCAAAGTTATGGTTTTTCCAGTAGTCATGTATGGATGTGAGAGTTAGACCATAAGGAAGGCTGAGCATTGAATAGTTGATGCTTTTGAACTGTGGTGTTGGAGAAGACTCTTGAGAGTCCCTTGGACTACAAGGAGATTAAACCAGTCAATCCTAAAGGAAATTAATCCTGAATATTCATTGGAAGGACTGATGCTGAAGCTGAAGCTCAATACTTTGGCCACCTGATGAGAAGAGCTGACTCATTAGAAAAGACGCTGATGCTGGTAAAGACGGAAGGTAGGAGGATACGGGACAGCAGAGGATGAGATGGTTAGATGGCATCACTGACTCATTGGACATGGGTTTGAGCAAGTTCCTAGAGATGGTGAAGGACAGGAGAGCCTGGCTTGCTGCAGTCCATGGGGTGGCAGAGAGACGGACATGACTGAGCAACCAAACAATGACAGCAGTACAACGGTTGGCATGTGGGGCCTGGCATGCACACTTGCATCTTTGAAAGTTTGCAACTTCAAAATTTGTATGTAGGGGACTTATTATAATGTTAAATGCATAGTAGATGTATAGGCATGCAATGGCTCCTTTATCCAAAAGAATATTATGTAGCTGTGAGTTGCCTTTTCAAAGAAGAGTTGATTATATGGACAATATTCATGGTCCTGAAGGTTAAGAAGAAAATCAAGGCAAAAAACTGTATACATACTCACTCACATAGCCATACAAATACAAGAATGTAGTATTTATGGCAGAGTTTCAAGTGTTTCATTCTTTATATATTATCTCCCCACAAAATATAGCTTGGTAATATAATACATCACTACACAGAAAAAAAAAATTGTGCCCTTAAATTTTTGCAATTAATATTATCTATTGGCTTTGGGATAAGTTTCATTACTTAGCTGAATAGCTTAATAGTTATATCTCAACAAGACAAATTCTTCACTCTCCTTTTCCATTTTTTAGTGAGTGAATAAGTTACCACTAGTGTCATAGTTGATGGAGGGGGGAAACAGTGATTTCTGTGTCTTCAGGTTGTTGTATGGGCAAATTAAGAGTCACTGCTGCTGCTAAGTCACTTCAGTAACTCTGTGCGACCCCATAGACGGAAGCCCACCAGGCTTCCCTGTCCCTGAGATTCTCCAGGCAAGAACACTGGAGTGGGTTGCCATTTCCTTCTCCAATGCATTAAAGTGAAAAGTGAAAGGGAAGTTGCTCAGTCGTGTCCGACTCTTAGAGACCCCATGGACTGCAGCCTACTAGGCTCCTCTGTCCATGGGATTTTCCAGGTGAGAGTACTGGAGTGGGGTGCCATTGCCTTCTCCAAGTAAGAGTATGGACTTAAAATTAAGAGTATGGACTTAAGAGTATGGACTTAAGTCCATTAAGAGTATGGATTTAACATGCGTAACAGAGAACCTAATATATTAGTGAACCTCATTTAAAGTTAACAGAGTTCATCATTCACGGAGTGTATATTGCACATATTCTAATCAGTGCCATGCCTAGATTGTCCCTGCTTTTAACTTTGAGAGATGTATTGAGTGTTAATAATTTTAGCAAGTTGTCTTCTTGAGAACTCTGCAGCACATTAGCGAAATATGTTTCTCTTTTCAAATAATGTTTTGTGATTATTTTCTATTTTCAAAAAGAGAAAAAGGCATGCTCATTAAAATTTGGAAACTAAAGGATTGATTTACAGAAGCTAAAGTTCATTCATGATATCAAGCCACCAAAATGAGTGTATTTTTAGCAGAAATGCTAACCCATATACATTTTGAAATTTAGAAGATTTCTCATATTCTGTTTTGTTACCTTTTAACATGTGAGACAGTGTTTCTCATATTTTTAGTGTCTGTTTTCCATACCTTTATATAACATCAGTGTGTTAAATAACTTGCCAGTTTTGGAAGTTGATGGCGTTTTCATTTTAGAGTGGTATATAGGGTGCTATAATTAAAGCAACATAGTTTTCATCAGGTCATTTTCTCTAGATTACTTTCTTAGAACTGGATGTTTTCAGGGTTGTTGATACATTTTATCACATTGTCTTCCAGAAACATTCTAAAATTTATATTTCTTCAGGCCAGGCAGGAGTGTGTCAATTTCCCCTATAACACTGGATATTATAATTTAAGTAACAATTTCCAGTTAAACAAAGGAAGTATCATGTTTTCCTGTGGTTTAACCTGCTTCTTGTTGAATTTCATGCTGAAGTTAAGTATTATATACATTTATGATACACTCCTAATTCTTTGGTGAATTATCTTTTTGTATCTTCTGTACATTTCTCAGTTGTTCTATTTGTCTATTTCCTGATTTGTATTACCTGTCATTGTAATAATATTATGCTTTGCTATGTTTTATCAGTTTTTCCGTCACTTTTTGAACTGTTATTTTTAAAGCAGAATTCAGTATATCCCCGTTTCTTAGAAAGAATTCTTTACAGAAACATTCTGTTCTCTGCTTCTTTGTGTCTCAGCAGTAAAGACACCAGTGGAACACATGGAGGGAATAGCTTAATAGTTGTATCTCAACAAGATGGAGTTCTTAGCTCAACTTTTCCATTTTTTAGTGAGTGGGTAGGTTACCACTGAGTGTCATGGTTGGTGGAAGGGAAATAGTAATTCCTGTGTGTTCAGGTTGTTGTGTGGGCAAATTAAGAGTATGGATTTAAAATACATAGCAGAGAACCTCATATACTACTGGACTTCAATTACTTTAGTAGTTTAGTAATCGTATGCTTACATACACATATATCTACGTGTATCATGTATAGAGTACATGTAATCATATAGCAGGGGCCCCCATCCCCAGGCCACCAAGCAGCACCAATCCGTGGCCTGTTAGGAACCAGGCCACACAGCTGAGGGAGAGTGGTGCACAAGTTGAGTGACGCTTCATCTGTATATACAGTTGCTCCCCATCACTTGCATTACCGCTTGAGCTTCACATCCTATCCAATCAGTGGAGGCCTTAGATTCTCATAGGAGTGCAAACCCTGTTGTGAATTCCACATACAAGGGGTCTTAGTTATGAGATCTTTATGAGGAACATCCTGAAACCAAACCCCTTCACCCCTAAGAAGAGTTGTCTTCCACAAAACCAGTCCCTGCTGCCTACAAGTTTGGGGACCGCTGTCATTTAGGACCATGCTTCTCCCCACTCCCACTCCACATTGGTCATCAGTCCCTTTTTATCACTGATTCTAAAATCCTAGGACAATAGTTGGCACATGGTAAACACTCTGCTAATCATAGTGAACTATATGCATACTTTTGTTCCCATCATCTAAAATGCTTTGTAAACTAAGATTTCTTTGCGTTTGGCTTGTTTGGGATACCCAGCGCTGTGGTGCTCTAGAGGGGACACTGGATTAGAGTTCCGAGTTTTGGCATCCAGGTCGTGCTTGGTACTGGCTTTCTATTGTAACCTTGTGCATCTGTGCCTATTTTGGCTTTTTCTCTTTGGGATCAAAATTCACAGGGCTTTTGTGAATGTGAGATGATAATTCATAAGAAAATGCTTTGGGAGGCTGAATCATAACAAGCAGTTAAGTATAAAATTTATTTCCTGGAACTTTCAATGTTCTTCAAAAATAGGATGACCTTTTTTTTTTTTTTTTTTTTGGATTTTCATGAATTGAAATCAGAAGATTTTCTTGTGTTTTCAGACTAAGTCTCTGACCTCCATTACTAATAGTGTTATAAAATGCCCAATTCTCTGATGGTTGTAAAGACACGTTTCATGCCATTGGGTATCACCTAAAGGAAGAGTTCTCCTTTATCCATCAGTGGAAGTAATTCCTGTTCTTTCTTTATAGCACTTCAGAAATTATACATTATACCAAATTGGCTCAAAAAAAAATTTCCGTCTATTTTGTTTTCTTTTTTTGCACAGATACTTGCTGCTTAAAAGAAGCCCTATTGTTCCTCAGAGATTGAAGTCTGTAGAAATGTCCCCAGAATATTATTTTCTCTCCTGGTGGGCTGCCGAGTCTGGCGCCTGGAAGGCTTTATCAGAACAGTTTTAGAAGTGTGAACCATAGCTGGCTTCCATTTTTTTTTTTTTTTTTTTTTGAGCACATTTCCTTAAATACTTGGAACAAAATTTCACAGAATTCTTATCACTGTAACTGTAGCCTGCCAATAGGAAGAAATCATGTGTAAGTTACAGCAAAAAAAAATCTTTAGTTTGTTCTCTATTCTTATATGACTTTTGAAGGAAGGGGAGTTAATATGCGTCATTGAGAACATTTCTTAGTGAGTAGCAAAGTTATAGGTACCCAAGAGGAGATGCTAATTATGGTTTGGCTTGCTGCTTTTAGCAGTCTCAGGTGTGATCCTTTTTTTTCCTCCTCATAAATCTAAAGTCTTTTTGCAGCTGAGAGAAGGCTGTGTGATTAATTGTATGTGTGTGCCAAGTTACTTCAGTCATGTCTGACTCTTTATGATCCCATGGACTGTAGCCTGCCAGGCTTCTCTTGTCCATGGGGTTCTCCAGTCAAGAATACTGGAGTGGGTTGCCGTTTCTTTCTCTAGAGGATCTTCCTGATCTAGGAATTGAACCTGTGTCTCTTATGGCTCTTGCATTGGCAGGCAGGTTCTTTACCACTAGCACCATCTGGGATACCCTGATAGATTGTGTAGTGATTATATATTTCCTGTTTCAGCAGTTGAGACAAATTATGAGGTGCTTCTCACTTATACACGTGAACCCTAGAAAGAAGCAGAGTGTGAGGGGATGGACCAAGAGAGTGACGGTGGGAAATTGACACTTGGTGACACCTCATCTTCTTGTACACATGCAGACTGGACACACGAGACAGTGTGTCCTGGAGAGCTCTGATACATGGGGTGGGAATTTGCTAATATCTGTGAAGTAGTGTGGGTATTTTAAGTGAGAAAGAGCAGGCAGCTTAAACTGCCTTTGGCAACATAGCTTTTTTTTAACGGGCTGGTCAGTTGTTCACTGATTAAACCATTCAGTCAACAAACTGGACTGAATATGAGTTTTGAAAGAGTAATAAGTTATAAATAGTGGCAAGCAACATGCTACTTCAAGAGTCAAGTGATGTGCCCCTCTCCAGTAGCTTGGTGTTTCCTGGTGGCTCAGTGGTAAAGAATCTGCCTGCAATGCAGAAGATGCAGGAGACATGGGTTCAATCCCTGGGTTGGGAAGATCCCCTGGAGGAGGGCATGGCAACCCACTGCAGTGTTCTTGCCTGGAGAATCCCATGGGCAGAGGAGCCTGGCGAGCTAACAGTCCATAGGGTTGCAAGGAGTCAGACATGATTGAAGCGACTGAGCACTCATGCATTCCAGTAGTTCAGGCGTTTTCTCTAATTGCAGAGTAGCTACTTCTGTCCTTTTCAAACCTGGATTTCAAAGTCAGATGGCAGTGCTGCTGGGTTCCCATTACACATCTGAAATCTTCCCTTTCCTTCCTCCCATCTGCCAGTTCTACTTGTTGTTCAGTCACTCAGTCATCTCTGATGCTTTGCTACAGTCCTCATGGCTCCTCTGTCCATGGGATTTCCCAGGCAAGAATATGAGAGTGGGTTGCCATTTCCTCCTCCAGGGGATCTTCCCAACCCAAGGATTGAACCCACATCTCCTGCTTGGCAGGTGGGTTTTTTTTTTTTTTAAACCACTGAGCCACCTGGGAAGCCCTGCCAGAATGCACTAATTTCTACTATGACTCAAGATCTTTCAGTGCTAAGCATAAATACTTTATATTTACACAGTGTCATAATAAGAGTTTATGTGGCTCCCTGGTAGCCTGACAAATAATGTGTTTTATAATAGTAGTTATGCCTACAGAATGGGAGGTGACACAGACCTACAAGGGGGAGAACTGGAGGACAGCCTGATAAAGTGCTATCTTGAGTTGAACAGAATGTGGGAGGAAATAGAAGCAGAGTTATTCCTTTAAGTTTTATGGCATGTTAGTCATTACAGTTGCTTTTCTATATTTCATCTTTTGAAAGGGAGGATAAGAATTTTGGGAGCGACATAACAGATTTTTGAATTAATAGTTGATTTTATCATTTTCACTTAGGCTCGGAAGCACTTCAGGTGATTTTTTTTTAATCTGCATTTAAATATATATGCTGTTACCTGCAGTTAGTTATCATTTTAGTTATTTGAGGTGTGGCAGGTTGAGGGTTTGGTGGCTGGATGAGTTTTTTAGCTCTGATACAAAGAAGATGCTCTTAAACTCAGAGCTAGTTTCACAGTTTCTGTCCCTGTCTTAATGTTATGTTTACCTAGCTGTACTTGGTGCCTCTTGTCTTTTCTTCTTACTTTTTAGAATAAGTTGCTTTGTGGACTGTCAGGGAGAATTCTGTTTCTTATTTGTTGGACCTAATATGTAGATGATTGTTACCTGCATGTTTACTGCTAATGTATCTTTTTTAAAATTTTATTTTATTGTTGGAGTATAATTGCTTTACGGTGTTGTGTTGGTTTCTGCTGTACAACAAAGTGAGTCTGCTGTAAGCATACTTACATTCCATTTCCCTTGAGCCTCCCTCCCACCTCTTCCCATCCCACCCTGTAGGTCATCACAGAGCATGGGGCTGAGTTCCTTGTTCTATACAGCAGGCTCCCACCAGCTGTCTGTTTTACACATGGTGGAATATATATGTCAGTGCCACACTCCCAACTCATCCCACCCTCCCCTTCTCACCCAGTGTCCACATGTCCATTCTCTGCATCTGCATCCCTATTCCTGCCCCACGTATATATTCATCTGTGGCATTTTTCTAGATGCCATATATGTGTTAGTATATAATATTTGATTTTCCCATTCTGACTTCACTCTGTATGACATCCTCTAGATCCATCCACATCACTGCCAATGACCCAATTTCATTCCTTTTCATGGCTGAGTAATATTCCACTACACACATATATGTAGTGTGTGTATATATATATATATATATATATAAATATATACACACACACCACATCCTCTTTGCTCATTCATCTGTTGATGTACATTTAGGTTGCTTTTCAATGTTGTGGCTTTTGTAAAAAGTGCTGCAATAAACACTGGGGTACATATGTCCTTTTTAAGATAGTTATCTTTGGGTATTACTGAACTTCCCTGGTGGCTCAGATGGTAAAGCATCTGCCTACAATGCGGGAGACCTGGGTTCCATCCTCGGGTCGGGAAGATGCACTGGAGAATGAAATAGCAACCCACTCTGGTGTTCTTGCCTGGAAAATCCCACAGACACAGGAGCCTGGTGGGCTTCAGCCCATGGGGTTGCAAAGAGTTGGACACGACTGAGTAACTTCACTTTGGGTATTTGGCAAAGGGTAAGGCTATTTCTACATTCATTTCAATGAATGAGAAGGACAGTCCAGGCAGGTGGGTCATGCCAATATATCCATGTGGTACTCAATACTGTGCAGTGATAACTGCACGTGGAAAAGTTCGCCATCATCATATGAAGAAGCTAAGCTCTGCATACATATAAAGCTAAAAATACAGGTGCAGAGTGAGATTTCAGGTGTTGGAATGTGCAGATGTGTGATGTTATGGAGAATGTCATGATGTCAGAGGAACTTGTGAAGCTGTTTGCAGATCACCAGGAGAAGATGGTAGAACATTGATCTGTAGACTCCTTTGTAGCACTGAGTAGATAATGAGTACCTTGCTAAGTGGCATAACTTTTACCCCATTCAAAAGTGAGATCACACATATCCCCTCAATCACAGAAGGCAGGGAACACATGTACAGTGGCATGTCTGTTTTGAGAGTGTAGTCTGACCCTGAAAGGACCTCGCTAAATGAAAGCATTGTATGAGACTGTTAGTCTGTTCAGGCTGCAGCTACAAAATACTACAGATGAGGTGTCTGATTGCTAAAACAACAGACATGTATTTATCATAGTTCTAGAGCCTGAGAAGTTCACGGTCCAGGTGCAGCTGACTCAGTTCCTGGTGAGGACTCTGTTCCTGACTTGCAGACAGCTGCTTTCCTTCTGTGTCTTCATATGGTCTTCCCTTGGTGCAAGCATGTCTCTTTCTTCACTTCTTGTAAGGCCACTAATTCCCTCACAAGGACCCCATCCTCCTGACCTCATCTGACCCTAGTTAATTACCAAAGGCCCTGTCTCTAAATAACATCCCATTAGGGGTGAGGGTATCAACATATGCATTTTGGGAGGGCACAAACATCCCATCCATAATAGAAGCCACAGGGCAAAAGCAGCAAGGCTTCAATGTTGAGGACAGATTTTGGGTGTTTAGTATTGAGTTAGTCCCTCAATGTGAGTCATTCTTTAAGGTATTTTTAATTATTCTTCTATAACCTTTAAATGTTTTACTTTGATTTAGAAAATATATAGAATGTGACATGTTTAATAATATGCTGGATAGACTACTTACAAAGTTCTTCTTATATGTATTTTTCAAAACTGCATGGATGCTTTTTATCTTGGTTGAACCTCTCACTTCTTATCATGATAATCCAAGACCACTAAAACTTTGGCAGCAAGCCTCTAGATAGCCACCCTGCTTTTTCTCTGCTTCTGGGAAGCTTGTAATCCCCACCACAGCCTGAGGATTCCCTTAAATTCACTCACATCTTGCATTTGCTTATAACCCGAGCAGTGACAAACAGAAAACCATCCAGTGTCTTCCTGTCTTATCTCATCTTCCTCCCTCTCCCCTTTGTTTGTTAGGCTGTAGTCACTTTGGCCATCTTTCTCCCTCTCCTGATCATTTTGCTCAAGCAGATCCCTGCCTCAATTTCTCTCCTAACAATTACCCTGTTTGACCTTCTTCACAACATGTGTGAAAACCAGAAATCGTCTGATCTGTTTATCGGCATGCAAGTTTACTTTTATATCTAATCCCATTAGAATGCAAGCTCCACGAAGGTTGGTCTGATGTGGTACAAATAGGAACTTACAAGCATTAATGCATACCTGACTTCTAAGTTGATGTCTTATATAGGAAAAAAATTTAATATATAATAATCATTACATCACAGATATATGTTGAAAGAGGATGATAAGACAGAAGATAGCTAATCTATTTCTGCATGGACATCAGCTGTCAATATGATAATTAGTTAGAGCTTCTACATTTCCATGTGCAGATCTAATGTAATGCATTTGCCTGACAAGTCTTCTGTCATGTGAGTTTCTGGCATCCTCAGGGATGTTTTTTAAAGGGGGGTGGTCTTCCCTGGTAGCTTAGATGGTAAAGAATCTACCTGAAATACAGGAAACCTGGGTTCAATCTGTGGGTCAGGAAGATCCCCTGGAGAAGGAAATGGCAACCCATTCCAGTATTCTTGCCTGGAGAATCCCATGGACAGAGGAGACTGGTGGACTACAGTCCATGGGGTCGCAAGAGAACTGGACATGACTGACCGACTAACACTAACTAACTTATCTCATAGTAAATGGAATACAAAGATGTCAGGAATTTTACTGCAGGAGGATATGAAACTTAATTTCAGAACCAAAAAAGGAGTTTATGTTTTCATGGAAGAAAAGCCATCATCTCAAAACAGGGAAATGTTGATTTAGAGGAGAGCTTCCAGGGTATTCTTTGATCAAGACATGATCAAGTATAGCACATAATGGCAAAGTTGGGAATAAATACTATATAAAATTATCAGATGTAGATTTGTTTTCGGAGAAGGCAATGCCAACCCACTCCAGTACCCTTGCCTGGAAAATCCCATGGATGGAGGAGCCTGGTGGGCTGCAGTCCATGGGGTCACGAAGAGTCGGACATAACTGAGTGACTTCACTTTCACTTTTCACTTTCATGCATTGGAGAAGGAAATGGCAACCCACTCCAGCATTCTTGCCTGGAGAATCCCAGGGATGGTGGAGCCTGGTGGGCTGCCGTCTATGGGGTCGCACAGAGTCGGACATGACTGAAGCGACTTAGCAGCAGATTTGTTTTAGAGTAAACTCTGGGAGATGGTGTAGAACAGAGGGGCCTGGCGGGCTATCGTCCATGAGATCATAGTCAGATAGGAGTTCAGTCCATGAGATCACAAAGAGTTAGATAGGAGTTAGTCAACTGAACAATAGCAACAAGATTTATTTTCTTAAGGTAAACTTATATTACATTTTACATTGTAATTAAATTGAAGATACCATCTATGATTTGGAATATTGTCAACCAAAAGAAAAATAAAGCATTTTTTTTTGTTGTTGTTATTCTTTAGTGGTTAAGTTGTGTCTACCTCTTTTGCAGCCTCATGGACTGTGGCCTGCCTGACTCTTCTGTTCATGGGATTTCCCAGGCAAGAGTACTGGAGTGGGTTTAAATTACTGTAAAATTGTTTGCATGACAATCTTGGCAAAAGACCTTGAATATATATGTTGGAAAATTTGATTTATTTTATAAAGAAAAAATATTAATGTGTTAGGTATATGCATTTAAAAAAATGCTGCATAAAATATCACAAACCATTTTTGTGACTCTAGGAGTGGTATTTTAGTAATTTCGTATTTATTTTTATTTCATTTCATACAGGAGGTTATCTCAGAGTTATTATTATCAAAGAAGCATTTGCTTCTATAACCTTTCCCAGAGTTTGAACTCTGCTCTCTCAAAATCTCCTCTTTATTTAAGTTAGCTGTTGTTACTGCTGTTTAGTCACTAAGTCGTGTCCGATTCTTTTGAAACTGCCATGGACTGTAACCTGCCAGGCTCCTCTGTCCATGGGATTTTCCAGGCAATAATACTGGAGTGGTTGCCATTTCCTCCTCCAGGGGTCTGTTGGACCCAGGGATCAAACTCAAGTCTCCTGCCTTGCATGCATATTCTTTACCACTGAGCCACCTGGGAAACCCTTAAATTAACTATGCCATTAGTCAAATTATGACTCTGAAATGTAACACCTGCACAGACAAAATGCTTGAAGCTATAGAACAAGTGTACTCAGGTGGGGGAAGTTCCTCTTACATAACAGGAGTGTTTTAAGGCAGTTTCATTTGATGTTTAAATTGTTGCTACCCACTCAAGCAATAATTTGGGTTATATTGTTTCTCTCTTGGAGACTTGTATTGGCTACATATTTCTGAATCCTTAGCTTTTGAATCTGTCTGTAAATCATGTCTTAAAATCACTGACACAGTTTAATCTTGGAGAACATTTCGGGGCTTTATAATTGAAAATGTGTCATCTGTGTGCATGCTCAGATGCCAGTCACCTTATGAGCTTGGTGCAAGGCTGTCTGGCCCCTTCTCACACTGCTAACAGTCCTGTTGACGTTGAACATGCTGTCTAAAAATTTCCACGTTTGGCGTTGAGTCTTACAAAAAGAGGGAAATGGGTTTTTCAGCAGATTACCAAGGGTGCTACATAACTTGAAAAGGTATTTGTCTAAGAGTCCTTTAGGGAATTTGGAAAATACAGATCTAGGCCTCTGTAGCTAGATTGTTGAGAGTATAAGATAGGACCTCATGAATTTGTTGACGTGCAGCTGTATTTGGGTGGCTCTAACGGTAAAGAACCTGCCTGCAGAGCAGGAGACATGGGTTCGATCCCTGAGTCAGGAAGATGCCATGGAGAAGGAAATGGCAACCCACTCCACTATTTGTGCCTGGGAAATCCCTTGGATAGAGGAGCCTTGAGGGCTACAGTCCATGGGGTCACAAATGAGTCTGAAACAACTTAGCAACTAAAAACAAAAAAACTGTATCTGACCTATGAAAATGGCATTTTAAACCTTATCTTATTCACTGAAGATCTAATTAGTAATTGCAAAATAATATACTCTTTTCCCCTTCAAATTCACGATTGGGTGAATTAATGACGAGGTTCAAATTCTCTTGTATTTTAAAGTACTAAGGGAGATGTGCCAGCTCTTAGGTCATGGTGGGAGGGAACCACTGATTGGCTTAAGGTGGGCCAGGCTAGAAAGAATTAGCCTAAGTCCCTGAGGATCTTAAAGAACTGTCAGCTGGCATGTTTGGCCCTTGAGATTGAGCTGTATGCTGCCACTCTTTGCATAAAGACAGCTACTCTGCTCATCCTCATCAGTGATTCTGTCTCTCCTGGTTTTCAGCCTTGCTATCATGTAAGGTTGTTTCTTGGGTCTTTAAGCTACATAGGATGTGTTTGATGGACACATAAAAGTCCCCTTCTAATATTTACATTAGACTTTTCTGAGTTTCAATGCCTTCTTGTTTTGCACTTTTCAGATGTCATATAATCATTCTGTATCATGTTCAAATCCTTATTAGAATACCATTCATTTATATAATTAAAGCTCATGAGTTGAAGCTCTTGTCCAAGTGTTCAGGCTACATATGTTGGTAATGCTCAGGCATTAACATATAATTTAACTCCCAAGAATCTGTGTAAGCAAGTCATAAAAGTTATCAATTAAAAACATCTAGTTTGTACCCTTGATATATGCTGAAAGCAGCAGTTGACTTTTGTGGCTTCCTCCCAGAAACCTCTAGCCCCAGTCTAACCATGGCTAAAATATCTGCCAAATCTCAAACGAGGGTTATTCTACAAAATCTCTGATTCAAACCATTCAAGGTCATCTGAGAAACTCAGAACTAAGAAAGAACTCTGAGAGATTTGGACTAAATGTAGTTTATTATCCTGTATGCTGAAATAGTAAAAGGATATTAGGGGAAAATTAAATTTGAGAAAGTTTAGACTTTAGTTAGTAATAATGTGTGGTGATGGACAGGGAGGCCTGGCGTGCTGCGATTCATGGGGTCGCAAAGAGTCGGACACAACTGAATGACTGATCTGATCTGATCTAATGTGTCAGGACTAGTTTTTCAGTTAATTGTAACAAGTGTATCATGCTAATATATAAGATGTTTGGAATGAGGGAAATTTGGTGTGGGGTACATGGGAATTCTCCACAGTATCTTTGTAATTGTTCTGGAAACCTAAAACTATCCTAAAAGTTTAAAAGTTATTTATCTTTTAATTCTGATTTTTAACACTATTTTTAAGATGCTGCTCAAAGTTTTTAAAGATCTCAGTAAAGGAAAGGAGATTTCATTTAATTTTAATAAATGGTTGGACTGTGTCCTGATATTTTAGCAGTTATTGAAATTGCTTTCTTAATTATATTAAATAATAAATCATTTCTTGGATTTATGGTTAAGATGATGGAGACATAATTTCTCAAAATTACAAACAAAACAATACAAAAGAAAGCTTTTTTTTGTTTGTTTGTTTGGAGATGGCTGATAATCATCGGAGAAGGCAATGGCACCCCACTCCAGTACTTTTGCCTAGAAAATCCCATGGATGGAGGAGCCTGGTAGGCTGCAGTCCATGGGTTCGCTAGGAGTCGGACACAACTGAGCGACTTCACTTTCACTTTTCACTTTCATGCACTGGAGAAGGAAATGGCAACCCACTCCAGTGTTCTTGCCTGGAGAATCCCAGGGACAGGAAGCCTGGTGGGCTGCCGTCTATGGGGTCGCACAGAGTCGGACACTACTAAAGTGACACAGCAGCAGTAGCAGCAGCAGATAATCATAAGATGGAAAACTCAAAATCTATAAAATTTCTCACTTAATATATTTTGTTTAGTGTGTGCCTTTTATAGACACAAAGAACATTGATATCATTTCATGCCTCACTAGTACGCCTCTTAACACAACCTATGAAATTCCCAGGATACGTCTATGGTTAGCATTGCTATACTTAGCAAATGAAAAAGCACCTAATTAAATTTGAATTGCACATAAGTAGTAGCTCTTTTTTTTTTTTTTGGTTGTTCAGTGTAAATACATCTTAAATATTGCATGGGACACATTTATACTAAAAAAAGAAAAAAAAGTTGTTGGTTTTTTGAAATTCATCCAGACCTACCCACATAGAATCTTTAGGACACAGTAAGGACCTGCAGTTTTCTGACTTTAACATTAATAATAATAAAAGTTGTTGAGCCTTTACTGTATGTTGTATACTGTCACAAGGGAATCCTTGGCAGCTCAGGAGATGCAAGTCCGATTCCTGGGTCAGGTAGATCCCCCTTGGAGAAGGAAATGGCAACCCACTCCAATGTTCTTGCCTGGGAAATCCTATATACAGAGGAGGCTGGTGGGTTACACTCCATGGGGTCGCAAGAGTCTGACACGACTTAGCAACTAAACCAGCACCATCACAGACTGTCACACCTTACTTGTGGTAGAAGGCCTTCTTGGTTTACAAATTGTTCATCATCATTATCTTACATGCTTCTTTCTTGTACTAATAAAAGTCTTTTAGTCTTAACCTCAGCCCAAAGTGAACTGCTACAGAATTTTTGTTTTCTGTTCACTATGGAGCATTCATGTACTAGGATTAGGGTGTTGTTCAGTCATCTAGGAAAGAATCTGTCATAATTCTCTGGGCACTTCATAGAAATGAACATAAGTACTTAAAAATATTTATGATTGAGTGAGGAGGTTGTGTATCCTTTAGGATAAGCTTGATTATGCTGCTTTAACAAAGAATCTCCAGATGTCAGCAGCTTCAGTATCATCAGTTCAGTTCAATCACTCAGTCATGTCCCACTCTTTGCAAACCCATAAACTGCAGCATGCCAGGCTTCCCTGTCCGTCACCAACTCCCAGAGTCCACCCAAACCCATGTCCATCTAGTCGATGATGCCATCCAACCATCTCATCCTCTGTCATCCCCTTCTCCTCCTGCCTTCAATCTTTCCCAGCATCAGGGTCTTTTCAAATGAGTCAGCTCTTTGCATCAGGTGGCCAGAGTGTTGGAGTTTCAGCTGCAACATCAGTCCCTCCAATGAACACCCAGGACTGATCTCCTTTAGGATGGACTGGTTGGATCTCCTTGCAGTCCAAGGGACTCTCAAGAGTCTTCTCCAACACCACAGTTCAAAAGCATCAATTCTTCGGCGCTCAGCCTTCTTTATAGTCCAACTCTCACATCCATACATGACCATTGGAAAAACCATAGCCTTGACTAGACGGACCTTAGTTGGCAAAGAAATGTCTCTGCTTTTCAATATACTATCTAGGTCGATCATAACTTTCCTTCCAAGGAGTAAGCGTCTTTTAATTCCATTGCTGCAATCACCATCTGCAGTGATTTTGGAGCCCAGAAAAATAAAGTCAGCCACTGTGTGCACTGTTTCCCCATCTATTTGCCATGAAGTGATGGGACTGGCTGCCATGATCTTAGTTTTCTGAATGTTGAGCTTTAAGCCAAATTTTTCACTCTCTTCCACTTTCATCAAGAGGCTCTTTAGTTCTTCTTCACTTTCTGCCATAAGGGTGGTGTCATCTTCATATCTGAGGGTATTGATATTTCTCCCAGCAATCTTGATTCCAGCTTGTGCTTCTTCCAGCCCAGCGTTTCTCATAATGTGCTCTGCATAGAAGTTAAATAAGGGGGGTGACAATATACAGCCTTGATGTACTGCTTTTCCTATTTGGAACCAGTGTGTTGTTCCACGTCCAGTTCTAACTGTTGCTTCCTGACCTGCATGTGGGTTTCTCAAAAGGCAGGTCAGCTGCTCTGGTATTCCCATCTCTTTCAGAATTTTCCACAGTTTATTGTGATCCACACAGTCAAAGGCTTTGGCATAGTCAATAAAGCAGAAATAGATGTTTTTCTGGAACTCTCTTGCTTTTTCGATGGTCCAGTGGCTGTTGGCAATTTGATCTCTGGTTAGAAGAATACAAGTTGGTTTGTCCACAGCGTGTGTTGGTGAAAAGTGGGAATGGAGACTTGGATAATCCTTGTTACTCTGGGACTCAGGCCAGTCACTCCTACATCTTCACCTGTTTTCCCCTGATCTTTGAGGAAGGGAAAAGGAAATGGAACATTATGTCATATATCACTCAATCCTGTTCCACTGGGCAGAGAAAATTATGTGGCTATGCTTAAATTTAAAGGGACAGGGAAGCCCAGTCCTACCATATACCCAGAGGATGAAGAGAACCAGGATACTGGTGAGGATCCCTAAACACACCACAGAAAAAAGAACTGTTGGTGGAATCCTTGAATGAGAGTTAAACAGCATATATATACTTTAACTTTAGGAGTTAGTCTTTGTGAGCCTACAGTTTTTCATTAGTGAAACAAATCTTGCTTCTGAATTCCTGAACATAAAATAGAAACCAAGGATTTCAGAAAAATAGGAGATGATGAATATCAAAGTCTCATTAATGGCACAGACTAGGGTGTGAATCATTATGGGGAATAAATATTATGATAACGTGCTCAAATAAAATGGTAGCACACTCCAAAACCCTCTTGCTGTTTTTCAATTATTTCCATGAAAATTAACTGTTCTAGAAATGCTGTTTGCTGAACGTTGGGAAAAGGCAGATCATACTTTTTCTATATATACCCACAGGTGCATATGCGTGCATCTATATCGTTTTTTAAATAAACGAGGACCTGATTTTTCCATTTTATTTTGTAGAAACAGTGCATCCTGTCGAGAGACGCTTGCCAATCTGAAATGTCTTTCTTTCTCATCTGTTTGTTGTCTGTCCTGTCATTTCCCCTGCCTTCCTGGCCCTGTCGCCGACGCGACTGTCCAGGAGGAGCTTGGAGGCGGCGATGTGGTGGTCAGGTTCCACTGCTCCACTTGGCATCTGCCTAGCCCTCCCTCTCCATGCAGGCACCGTCTCCATGGAAACTGCAGGCTGCTCGGCAGGCAGTTCTCAGCGTGCGGGGCGGCTGGAGCTGGCCGAGGCCATCAAAGAGGGAGGAGGAGGCCTTGAAGAGCACTGGAAAAAGCTTCCAGTGTAATTGTGAACATAGTACTGAAAAATGTTGTTAATTTGAGACCTGCAGGCTAGTCTGCGCTTCCGTGGAGTTCCCCGGAGGCGGCCCCCTCTCTCCTCGCACCTTGCAGAGGTGATGCTGCCTTGGCCACGTGGTGCTTCCTGCTCTCCAGAGCCCCGTGTTCTCCGTGGGGATCCAAGGAAATCTGGGGAGGGTAGCGTCCAGGCTGTTCCTCACTAATGATCCCCCCAAAGAGCCAGACACAGAATTTCGTGGTCCATGGATGTTAGGCTGCAAACTTCATCTCTGGGTTCTAGAAATAGCTTCTAGTCACTTTGGCAGCTCTACAAGCTGTAGGGTTTTCTCATGTCATTGTGCTCAGTTTGAGCGCTTGGTGATAGAACACTGTCCATCAATTGCTTCCGCTGTTGTTTTTTTTTTTTTCCCCAAGCTTTGATCCACCCTAAAGATGGAAGTAGAAAGAGGAACAGGTGCTGTTTATTTCTTGTGTTCTTCTCCAGCCTGCCCTGACCTGTTTGCTGGGGCCTCAAGTGAGCAAACTTTTACAAGACATCATGATGAGGAGAGAGCCCAAAAAGAACTGAGAAAAAATTCTTCAGGGAAGAGTCAGGAAAATGTGCAATATCTATAACAGAGTTGTCTTTTAATATAGCTCTGTTATAACATGTGTGTTAATACACATTTATGTAGTTTTTCATGAAATGAAAAGCAATTCAGGAAAAAACAAAATTGCATTGTTTAGTAGATCTCTGCCTCCAAAGTTTCTGTTCCTTTGTGATGCCTCTGTGTGTGTGGAACATTGTTAAGCTATTGTAGAAAACACTTTCAAAAGCAGAGAGCTTCGATAGAAGATAATTGTCTTCTGCATTTCTTTGCTTATATGCAAGATTCATTTATTTGATTCTGTCATAACAGAAAGTCTCAAAATTTTGCATGCTGCTCTTGGTGCTTACATGCTTTCAATATCAGGTGGGTTGATATATAGTCTTATAGAATTGCATGTTTTTAACTTAAAGTTGTATTTTTTCTTCCCGTTGTACTATAGCACTTCTTCCCAAGTAAAATAAGGCGTTTGTCCTTCACATTTGATTCTCTTAAGTCTTTGTCCTAAAGTCAATGATATTTGCAAACAGAATATGATGATAATGATATTGATGAGGATAACGATATTATTATATTAATAATGATGATATTATTAAAAGTGAGAATTTTTTTCAGACCTCTTATTTTTCAGCTGCAGATTGAGCAGTAATAAGGAAATAAAAGCTTCTCAACGATAAATACCTTAAATATTGGAGGTTATCTGCAAACATACTCAAGTATTGGTAATACAGTTTAACAATTATTTCCTTATCTTTTGAAAAATACTTCATTTGCAAATTAAATATAACTTGTTATATGCTGGGTTTATAGTAATAATTCAAAGTTTTAATGCATTTTTATTTATTTATTTTACTTTTTAAAATTTTTGCCTGTACTGGGTCTTCATTGCTACTCATGGGCTTTCTCTATTTACCAGAAGTGGGGGCTACTTTTCATTGTGGTGTGCAGGCTTCTTATTGTGGTGGCTTCTCTTGTTGCAGAGCATGGGCTCTAGGGTGTGTGGGCCTCAGGATTTGCAGCCCAAGGGCCCTAGAGTGTGCAAGTTTCAGCAGTTGCGGTGCACAGACTTAGGTGCCCCATGGCATGTGGGATCTTCCTGGACTAGGGATTGAACCTGTGTCCCTGCATTGGCAGGTGGATTCTTAACCACCAGACCACCAGGGAAGCCCTCAAAGTTATTTTTAAAAGTTAACTTAGCGACATCATGATGAATTTTAGAAAGTGTAATGAATGCCAATTAAAACAGCAAATAGTAACTCTCAAAGAATGTACTTAGTCTAGCATGTGGAGACTGACTTTCAGCATTCAGTGCATATATCAGAAAAGAAGAATAATTTAATGAACTAAGTGTTCATCTTAAGAAATGAGAAAAAAAAAAGCCATGGAATAAAATGAAGGAAGGCAAGTAAAAATCAGTTATTATGAATATACATACTATATTCATTCCTAAGAATCCAAGTATGATTTAGTAATAAAAGTTTGTTTCATTAGTCACAGACCACTTCAGTATTTACAGCAGAGAGAATTTAATATAGAAGACTGGTTACATTAGTTGAGAGAAAAAAATGACAAGTGTAATAGGAGGCAGAGAAAACTCAGAGTCCGCCTCAAGAAGCATGACTCCCATTAGCCTAGAACAGTGTTTCCCACTCAGAGATTATGTGGCTTCCTCTCCCCACAAGGAGCAACTAATAACCTTTGTCATGACTGGGTGTGGTTGCTGCCACTAACTAGTACATGGAGGCCAGGGATGCTGCTGAATATTCTGCAGTGCACAGGACAGCTCCCATAACAGAATTAATTGGCCCCCAAATGTCAGTACTGTTTAGATTGAGAAACTATGGCCTTGAGGGATAGCGGGGTGCAATGCCAGAACCCAAGGTTGTACTTCCCAGAAGGCGAAGCCCATCCAGCAGGACTTAGAGCCAAGGAAGAAATGCAGCAGCTGTCAGAGAGGCTGTGGGAGGCTAGAGGAAGGGAGAGGGATATTCTGCCTCCTCCGTCCTCCCTGTGCCTCCCTCCTCCTGCCTCCTCCCTCCTCCTTGTGCCTCCCTCCTCAAGCCTCCTGCTTGAGCCTCCTATCTAAACCCTGGTGGAAGCCTGCTGTTATAGAAGGCACAGAAAACTGCCTGCAGGGCCAGGGGTCAGGGCAGAGCCAGGAAAGTGGAGGGGTGGATCTGAGGACCCACAGAAGGGACCAGCCAACAATCACTGCATTAACAGATGAAGGAAAGAAACCAATGATCATTTCAACCAATGTTTTTTAAAAATAATAAATTTTAATACTAGGTCATAATTCAGTTCAGTTCAGTTGCTCAGTCGTGTCTGACTCTTTGCAACCCCATGGACTGCAGCATGTCAGGCCTCCCTGTCCATCACTGACTCCTGGAGTTTACCTAAACTCATGTCCATTGAGTCAGTCATAATTAGCAATTCTTAATGAATTAGGAATTAGTTCATTCATGAACTTAAACTAAAAACTACTTTCATCATAAGTTTATAGTACCATTTGGAACAACAGAATATGTGCTTTCACCGCTTCTTTGACCTCAGACATCACAATAAGACAAGAAAAGACGTAAGAAGCAAAGTTAACTTTGAGACACTGTAATAAACTCTAGGACATGTTTATAAGTCAGTGCCAATTAAAGTGGCAAAAGTTCAAAGGAAAACAGTACTAGCTATGGATACTTATCTCAATTCATAACATTATGTTCATGAATATTGCTGTTTTTAGGATAACTTTTTATGCAAGTTAGGCTCTTAGACTATATCTCTCAGCTTCATTTTCCATGCAGAGTGATCTTTCTGTTTTGTTTAAATATTGATATGCATTTTCATATGTATATGTGTGTATACACAAACGTAGTTTGTTGAAGGAATATGATTATATTGATTTTAGCTTTTGAGTAAGTGTTAAACTTGTAGACTTTTAGAAATGGAATTCCTTTCTATGAAATGCATTTGTGACCCAAGTCACCTTGTTGAATGACTATATGTGTGTGTGTGCATCCTCACCCTTTGCGACACTATGGACTGTAGCCTGCCAGGCTCCTCTGTCCATGGGATTTCTCAGGCAAGAGTATTAGAGTGAGTTGCCATTAACTCAAGAGAATCTTCCCGACCCAGGAATCGAACACAGGTCTCCTGTGTCTCCTGCACTGCAGGCAGATTCTTTACCATTTGTGCCATCAGGGAAGATTATATGTATAACTTTATGAATGTTGTAAATATACAGTCATATACATAACATCGTCTTTCTGTTCTTTCAAACAAATAGGAGTAGGAGTGGATCTGGTCTTCTCATCTGTTAGTTGAATAGTCCCAGGTTAAATATCTTGTGTAACATTATTCAGTCATGGTATGGCTATTATGAAAATGGAAAATTAGTACACTTTCTTCATCATTTAGTCTATTTAATTTCTTATCAAGAAGGCTCCGTTTAAACTGTTGTGGAAGCAACAGTGATCCAATGAGGACCCAGTATTTGACTTTGATGACATTGATTGCTGCCTTGCCCTTGTTCATAAATCAGAAACTCCATGTGCGAATAGAGAATCTTACTAGTAAAACACAGAGTCTAATCCCAAGTGCTGAGCTGCTTTGGGCAGCATTTTTTCTTTGCCAGGGTGTGAAGATTTTTGATTGGGTTGCATATCTTCAATTGACAACCATAAAAGCAGCACACTTGCACAAGGTGAATTGAGGGGTTTAGGAGACCACAACCGAGGCTTTAGGGTAAGGGAAGTAATTATAAAGTTTGCCAACCGGATGGGACAATAGGCTGATAGCTAGTGTTGAAAACTCAACAGAACACAGGTTTCTACCAGAATGATTTAACAGTTGGAAAACCTTTTTTCTTAAGTGGATAAAGGCTTTGTAGTTCTATAGGAAAATTATTTCTAAATTACTCACAAAAATGGAGGATGTAGCCATAAACAGTTAAGAGGTTAAAAAAATCATATTTGTATTCCACTTGTACAAACCAGTTTAGGATTAGATAATTTTTTTCAGGGTTGAAAATATCAACATAAATCATTGGTACATATGCATTCTTTTATATATGGGATCATAGAGTTTAATTTTTTCAAAAGTGAAAATATCAACTTAATCACAAACATCATAGGAATGAAAAAAATGTTATCATTAAAGGTTGCTGTTTTCACATAGAACTAGGAGAGAGCCTTAGTGTATGGTTAATGAGTTCAAAGTTTGGTTTCCCCCTCTTTTTCTTTAAAGCATGTCTGTAAAAGTGATCAGCATTCTATTGAATAGAATAGTAGGGCTTGAAAGTCTATATTTGTCATGATATGGCTGCTATGAAAATGGAAAATTTATGCACTTATATACAAACATGACAATTTAACTAAACTTATAACTCATTGGAAAAGACCCTGATGTTGGGAAAGACTGAGGGCAGGAGGAGAAGGGGACAACAGAGGATGAGATGGTTGGATGGCATCACTGACTCAGTGGACTTGAGTTTGAGCAAAACCCGGGAGATAGTGAAGGACAGGGAAGCCTGGCATGCTATAGTCCATGGCATCTCAAAGAGTCAGACGTGAATTAGAGACTGAACAATAACATTAAAATAATAACCTTTCCCACAAGTTGTTTCTTTGGGACATGGGTTTTATGAGCAAAAATGAAAAAGTAAGTACCCTGTGTTTCAGATTTAGAAAAAAAAACTAGCAATGCCCAATGGAATGAGAAACATGGGGTCTTTTATATGTTCTTACACTTGAGCTGTGAAAGTATTTCCTTGATAAGGGAAGAGCATTGTTGCATTGTCATAGAGTACTAGGGCATGCAGAGAAAAGCTGAGAGATAAAGTCATTAACTGGAGTAACAAACAGTGTGCACCTTGGGTGTTGGCAGAAACGAAGCTAAGAAGTTATAAAAAAAATATGAAATATATACAGTAAAAGTGATTTCATGTACATCTTCATTTAAAATAATGCCATCAAAATCTCCATTGTATGACTTTAACCTGAATATTACCTTTAAGAGTTCAGATGTTACTGTGGCTCTTTCCCACATGTAACACATACATTATCAAAAATAATAGAAAAAAACCCTCATCTGGAATAAATATAGATTCAGTTCAGTTCAGTTCAGTCACTCAGTTGTGTCTGACTCTTTGCAACCCTAGGCTTCCGTGTCCATCACCAACTCCTGGAGCTTGCTCAAAGTCATGTCCATCGAGTTGGTGATGCCATCCAACCATCTCATCCTCTGTCATCCCCTTCTCCTCCTGCCCTCAATCTTTCCCAGCATCAGGGTCTTTTCAATAAGTAAGATCTTTGCATCAGGTGGCCAAAGTATTGGAGCTTCAGCATCAGTCCTTCCAATGAATATTCAGTACTGATTTCCTTTAGGATTGCCTGGTTTGATGTCCTTGAAGTCCAAGGGACTCTCAAGAATACAGATTAGTGAGATGGTTTCTCTAAAACTTTTCCAAATAAATAACTAAAAAAGAAAGTGCCAGTCCAGGTTCAATGCACGATACTGGATGCTTGGGGCTAGTGCACTGGGACGACCCAGAGGGATGGTATGGGGAGGGAGGAGGGTTCAGGATGGGGAGCACATGTATACCTGTGATGGATTCATTTTGATATTTGGCAAAACTAATACAATTATGTAAAGTTTAAAAATAAAATAAAATTAAAAAAAAAAAAAGAAAGTGTATCTTAAGTCTGTGTTAGCTTTCCCATTCCCTGGACTCCCTGGATGAGGTAATAGTAGGTGGTCTCTTTTGTACTCTTTTTCTTTTGTCTTTACTTCTTCCTTACTACCAGCGGGGGCATGTCACCCACCTGTCCTTCTGTTGGAATGGGTGTGTTGAAGGTCAGTACTTAGAGCAAGGCTTTTGCTAAGTTCATGTTCTCGTCTTCTTATTACCTTCTCCTTGGGCAGGTGTCACAGGACTGGCATCTGTTCCACCAACTTACTCAGTTGGGATGCTTCCACTCCAGAACTGGAAATTGTGGAATTACTGCTTCTGCCCCCAATTCAAGCTAACAGTTCTGCTTCACCAGCAACAAAGTGGATACTATGTTTTAAGTTCCATGCCCTGTTTCTAATTGATTCAGAATGAAGAGGGAACTTATGGGCAATGTGTTTATGTTGATGTTAACTTTATGACAAGGTGGTAGTAAACACAAGGTAGTCACTAAAATCTCCTTGTGACCCAGTTCACCTTGGAAGATAAATAAGGGTTAGTGAAAAGAATCTTCAGGTATCCCCGAATATATCTCTGTCCATGCCCTGTTCCCAGGGGCAGACCTGTGATAACTCACCTTCCAACTGGTTGCCTTGTTTGGTTTGGAAAAGATGATCATATTTTAGGATAACTGTTTCCATCATAACGTGTCATGTCAGGTCATTTCAGGTGGGATCATGATGGTGATTCAGTTTAGTTTAGTCGCTCAGTAGTGTTTGACTCTTTTGCGACCCCATGGACCGCAGCTCACCAGACCTCCCTGTCCGTCACCAACTCCCGGAGTTTGATGGTGATTAACTTTTATTTATTTTTAAAAAGTCTCCTGCTTTTTTTTTTTTGAAGATTTTTTAAAATGTGGGCCATTTATAAATCTTATTTTTAACTTTTTATTTTGTATTGCAGTATAGCCGATTAACAATGTTGTGAAAGTTTCAGGTGAATAGCAAAGGGACTCAGCCATATATATACATGTGTCCATTCTCCCCCAAACTTCTTTCCCATGCAGGCTGCCACATAACATTGAGCAGAGTTCCCTGTGCTGTACAGTAGGTCCTTGTTGGTTATCCATCTTAAATATAGTGGTGTGTACATGTTCATCTCAAACTCCCCAACTATCCCTACGACCAATCCTTCCCCCAACCCTGGCAACCATAAGTCTTTGTCTGTGTGTCTTAAAGTCTTCAGTGTATTTGTCAACATAGTGCTTCTGTTTTATGTATTGGCTTCTTGGCTGTGAGGCATGTGGGATCTTGGCTCCCAGACCAGGGATCAAACCTGCACTCCTGCATTGGAAGGCAAAGTCTTAACCACTGGACCACCAGGGAAATCCCAGTGATTAACTTGTAAATAATTCTGAGTGTGCTCTGCCTCACACACTGTAAATATTTTGGAACTATCTTTGGCTTTTTGTTGTTGTTGTTGTGTGGGAATTTTGGACAGACATGCAAGAGATCATTAAGTAACTACTTAGGAATGAACAGGTTTTCTGTAGGAAGTTTTCAGAAATTATTACATCAAATCATACTGTGTTCTCTACCCTCCCCAAAATGTTTAGTCATTTCTCCTTCCCAACACTAGGATGGGAGATTGGCCAGCGACAACTCTTATCACCTCAATTGTCTCTTATTCTTCTCCAGACTCAGGTCTCAAATGAATTGTGAAGACTGGCTTCCATTTAAGTTACTGAAACATAACCAGCCTCACCAGGAGGAAGCACATACTCAGTGGGAATTATCTAGAGACACAAGGAAACCTTCTAGAGGGTGCCAGAAAGTCTGTCTTGGTTCCATTTATAAGAACTTCATAAACTGTCAGCTAAGCGTCTGTAGACTTCAGCATCCTTTTTAAGAAATACAGATAGTTATAAATCTGATGGTTCTGAACAAAATGAAACAGTAAAGAGAAGGGAAGAGTTCCATGAAATCAGCCTCCGTCAAATGCTCAAAGCACTATAGGACCTGAACTCTCCTTTCTATAAAAAAGGAGACCTTGCTGGAGCCTGAGAACCACGTGGCAGGCACCACATGCAGAGTTTGACTGTGAGGGGAAGGCAGTTCATGGCCAACTCCACCTGTCTGTCATAATAACCCCAGCGAGAGGGCCAGAAGGGACAGTGTGGGGCTGTTGGGAGGTGTGGAGTGGGTCCAGTAAAAGCCAGGGTTGGGTCTGGGCCAAGTAAAAGCCTCTTTTGATCCACATTATGGTTCTCATCCATGGGTGAGTCCACCCTCTAACCCCAAAAGACATTTGGCAATCTCTAGCGATAATGGTCTGAATTTAGCAATAAGGAGCTCATGATCTGAGCCACAGTCAGCTCCTGGTCTTGTTTTTGCTGACTGTATAGAGCTTCTCCATCTTTGGCTGCAAAGAATATAATCATTCTGATTTCGGTGTTGACCATCTGGTGATGTCCATGTGTAGAGTCTTCTCTTGTGTTGTTGGAAGAGGGTGTTTGCTATGACCAGTGCATTCTCTTGGCAAAATTCTATTAGCCTTTGCCCTGCCTCATTCTGTATTCCAAGGTCAGATTTCCCTGTTACTCCAGGTGTTTCTTGACTTCCTACTTTGCGTTCCAATCCCCTATAATGAAAAGGACATCTTTTTTGGGTGTTAGTTCTAAAAGGTCTTGTAGGTCTTCACAGAACCATTCATCTTCAGATTCTTCAGTGTTACTGGTTGGGGCATAGACTTGGATTACTGTGATATTGAGTGGTTTGCCTTGGAAACAAACAGAGATCATTCTGTCATTTTTTAGATTGCATCCACATTCAGACTTAAATTGAAGAAAGTAGGGAAAACCACTAGACCATTCAGGTATGACCTAAATCAAATCCTTTATGATTATACAGTGGATGTGAGAAATAGATTTAAGGGACTAGATCTGATAGAGTGCTTGATGAACTATGGACAGAGGTTCTTGACATACAGGAGACAGGGATCAAGACCATCCCCATGGAAAAGAAATGCAAAAAAGCAAAATGGCTGTCTGGAGAGGCCTTACACCTAGCTGTGAAAAGAAGAGAAGCAAAAAGAAAAGGAGAAAAGGAAAGATATAAGCATCTGAATGCAGGGTTCCAAGGAATAGCAAGAAGAGATAAGAAAGCCTTCCTCCGCAATCAATGCAAAGAAATAGAGGAAAACAACAGAATGGGAAAGACTAGAGATCTCTTCAAGAAAATTAGAGATATCAAGGGAACATTTCATGCAAAGATGGGCTCAATAAAGGACAGAAATGGTATGGACCTAACAGAAGCAGAAGATATTAAGAAGAAGTGGCAAGAATACACAGAAGAACTGTACAAAAAAGATCTTCATGACCCAGATAATCACGATAGTGTGATCACTGACCTAGAGCCAGACATCCTGGAATGTGAAGTCAAGTGGGCCTTAGAAAGCATCACTACGAACAAAGCTAGCGGAGGTGATGGAATTCCAGTTCAGCTCTTTTCAAGTCCTGAAAGATGATGCTATGAAAGTGCTGCACTCAGTATGCCAGCAAATTTGGAAAACTTAGCAGTGGCCACAGGACTGGAAAAGGTCAGTTTTCATTCCAATCCCAAAGAAAGGCAATGCCAAAGAATGCTTAAACTACTGCACAATTGCACTCATCTCACACACTCGTAAAGTAATGCTCAAAATTCTCTAAGCCAGGCTTCAGCAATACATGAGCCGTGAACTTCCAGATGTTCAAGCTGGTTTTAGAAAAGGCAGAGGAACCAGAGACCAAATTGCCAACATCTGCTGGATCATGGAAAAAGCAAGAGAGTTCCAGAAAAACATCTATTTCTGCTTTATTGACTATGCCAAAGCCCTTGACTATGCAGATCATAATAAACTGTGGAAAATTCTGAAAGAGATGGGAATACCAGACCACCTGACCTGCCTCTTGAGAAATTTGTATGCAGGAAGCAACAGTTAGAACTGGACATGGAACAATAGACTGGTTCCAAATAGGAAAAGGAGTATATCAAGGCTGTATATTGTCACCCTGCTTATTTAACTTCTATGCAGAGTATATCATGAGAAACGCTGGGCTGGAAGAAGCACAAACTGGAATCAAGATTGCCGGGAGAAATATCAATACCCTCAGATATGCAGATGATACCACCCTTATGGCAGAAAGTGAAGAGGAACTAAAAAGCCTCTTGATGAAATTGAAAGAGGAAAGTGAAAAAGTTGGCTTAAATCTCAACGTTCGGAAAACGAAGATCATGGCATCTGGTCCCATCACTTCATGGGAAATAGATGGGGAAACAGTGGAAACAAGGTCAGAGTTTATTTTTGGGGGGCTCCAAAATCACTGCAGATGGTGACTGCAGCCATGAAATTAAAAGATGCTTACTTCTTGGAAGAAAAATTATGACCAACCTAGATAGCATATTGAAAAGCAGAGACATTACTTTGCCAACAAAGGTCCGTCTAGTCAAGGCTATGGTTTTTCCAGTGGTCACGTATGGATTTGAGAGTTGGACTGTGAAGAAAGCTGAGCACCAAAGAATTGATGCTTTTGAACTGTGGTGTTGGAAAAGACTCCTGAGTGTCCCTTGGACTGCAAGGAGATCCAACCAGTCCATTCTAAAGGAGTTCAGCCTTGGGTGTTCTTTGGAAGGACTGATGCTAAAGCTGAAACTCCAGTACTTTGGCTCATTGGAAAAGTTTCTGATGCTGGGAGGGAATGGGGGCAGGAGGAAAAGGGGATGACAGAGAATGAGAAGTCTGGATGGCGTCACTGACTCTATGGACATGAGTTTGAGTGATCTCCAGGAGTTGGTGATGGACAGGGAGGCCTGGTGTGCTGCGATTCATGGGGTTGCAAAGAGTCGGACATGACTGAGCGGCTGAACTGAGCGATATGGTTGGGGGCTTCCCCTCTGGCTCAGTGGTAAAGAATCGGTCTGCAATGTGGGAGACCTGGGTTCAATCCCTGGGTCAAGAAGGTCCCCTGGAGGTGGAAATGGCAACCCACTCTAGTATTCTTACCTGGAGAATCCCATGGACAGAGGAGCCTGGCACGCTGCAGTCCATAGGGTTGGAAAGAGTCAGACACAACTTAAGCTTCTAAGCCTGCATGCAGAGACATTGTTGTCACCGCTGGTGGGGGAGTGGTGTACTCCTGGCATCTAGTGGGTACAGGCCAGTGCTGCTGCTCAACATTCTGTAATGCATGGGATGGCTCTTCACAACCAAGAGATAGTCAGCTCACAGTGCCACTGGAGCTTAGGTGGAGATATGCTGCCCCAGGTGAAAGCTGACCCTGCTTAGTAGTCAATCTTGCCGTTAAAAATGTCTTTCCTTTTGTATCAAAAATACTAGTATCAGGACTTCCATGGCAGTCCAGTGGATAAGACTTAGCCTTCTGATGCTGCAGATGCATGTTTGATTCCTGGTCAGGGGACTGAGATACCACATGATGCAGGCTGTGATCAAAAATTAAAAACTAAATAAATGCTCAGAACTTTGTAAATCAACTATACTTCAGTAAAAAAGATTAAAAATATTATCACATGTTGTATACACACAGAGGTAGCCCACAGTGCATTGAAGTTAAATTAGATTTGTCAGTGTCAAGCAAATATCTCTCAAGTTTATGGCCAAATAGTTTTTATTCTCAAACCCACAGGGAGACTAGGTGTGACCCTGTGAAGTAATGTCCCCCCAGCCACTAGCAACCATTGTTCTGCTTTCTGTCTTTATGAATTTGGGCTTTCCCGGTGGCTTAGCTGTAAAGAATCAGCCTACCAATGCAGGAGACACAGGAGACACAGGTTTGATCCCTGGGTCAGGAAGATCCCCTGGAGAAGGAAGTGACAACCCACTCCAATAATTTTACCTGGGAAATCCTATGGACAGAGGAGCCTGGAAGGCTATAGTCTGTGGGAGTACAAAGAGTCTGCAAATTTGGCTGTTCTAGGTACAACCTATGGAGAAGGCAGTCGCAACCCACTCCAGTACTCTTGCCTGGAAAATCCCATGGACAGAGGAACCTGGTGGGCTGCAGTCCATGGGGTCACTAGAAATCGGACACGATTGAGCAACTTCACTTTCACTTTTAACTTTCATGCATTGGAGAAGGAAATGGCAATCCACTCTAGAGTTCTTGCCCAGGGAATCCCAGGGAACAGCGAGCTTGGTGGGCTGCCATCGATGGGGTCGCACAGAGTCGGACACGACTGAAGCGACTTAGCAGCAGCAGCAGCAGTAGCAGGCACAACCTATAAGTGGAATCACATTTTTTTCTTTTGTTCCTGGCGTTTCATATGTGTGATGCTTATAGCTGAACATTTCTTTGTAAGTATAGACTGCATTTTGTTTATACATTTCTTCTATTGTTGGACTGTTGGGTTGTTTGCATTTTTTTGATTATTGTCAATAATGCTGCTGCAGCATGGGTGTGTCTCTTTGAGTCCCTGCCTTCAGTTCTTTTGAGGTGTATCCCTAGGTGTGGGGTTGCTAGATCATATGGAAGTTCTGTTACCTTTTGGGGTGCTGCTGATATGCTCAGTCATGGCTGACTCTTTGCAACCCCATGGACTGTAGCCCGCCAGGTTCCTCTGTCCATGGAATTTTCCAGGCAAGAATACTGGAGTGGGTTGCCATTTCCTTCTCCAACTTTTTTGGGTACTCCATGGTAGTTATACCATTTTACATTCCCACTAGCATTACATGAGAATTACCATTTTTCCACATCCTTCCCAACACTTATTCTCCATTTTTAAAAAAAAAAGATTATGGGGACTTCCCTGGTGGTCCAGTGGTTAAGACTCTGTGCTCCTAATGATGGGGGCCTGTGTTTCACCTGTAATCTGTGAATTAGATTCCACAAACCACAGTAAAGTTCCTGCATGCCTCAAGTAAGACGCAGTGCAACTAAAAAAAAAAAAAAAAAAGCCACCTTAAGGGGTATGAGATTGTATCTCATCATGGTTTTCATTTGCTCTTACCTGGTGAACAGTGACATGGAGGATCCTCTCATTTGCTTATTGGCCATTTTGTAACTTCTTTGGAGAAATGTCTCTTCCTTGTTTTTTGCTCATTTTTATAGTTGTTGAATAGGCTACTTTTAAAGAACAGATGAATTGCATGGTTGTCTTCATCCTGACCATCCAGTTGTTTTACATCAAGGGTGTTAATTTGATTCAGTTTATATGGGTTATATGCAGGTCAGGAAGCAACAGTTAGAAATGGACATGGAACAACAGACTGGTTCCAAATAGGAAAAGGAGTACGTCAAGGCTGTATATTGTCACCCTGCTTATTTAACTTCTATGCAGAGTACGTCATGAGAAACGCTGGGCTGGAAGAAGCACAAGCTGGAATCAAGATTGCCAGGAGAAATATCAATAACCTCAGATATGCAGATGACACCACCCTTATGGCAGAAAGTGAAAAAGAACTAAAAAGCCTCTTGATGAAAGTGAAAGAAGAGAGTGAAAAAGTTGGCTTAAAGCTCAACATTCAGAAAACTAAGATCATGGCATCCGGTCCATCACTTCATGGGAAATAGATGGGGAAACAGTGGAAACAGTGTCAGACTTTATTTTTCTGGGCTCCAAAATCACTGCAGATGGTGACTGCAGCCATGAAATTAAAAGACGCTTACTCCTTGGAAGGAAAGTTATGTCCAACCTAGATAGCATATTGAAAAGCAGAGACATTACTTTGCCAACAAAGGTCCGTCTAGTCAAGGCTATGATTTTTCTAGTGGTCATGTATGGATGCAAGAGTTGGACTGTGAAGAAAGCTGAGTGCTGAAGAATTGATGCTTTTGAACTGTGGTGTTGGAGAAGACTCTTGAGAGTCCCTTGGACTGCAAGGAGATCCAACCAGTCCATTCTAAAGGAGATCAGCCCTGGGTGTTCTTTGAAAGGAATGATGCTAAAGCTAAAACTCCAGTACTTTGGCCACCTCAAGCGAAGAGTTGACTCATTGGAAAAGACCCTGATGCTGGGAGGGATTGGGGGCAGGAGGAGAAGGGGACGACAGAGGATGAGATGGCTGGATGGCATCACTGACTCGATGGACATGAGTTTGGGTGAACTCCGGGAGTTGGTGATGGACAGGGAGGCCTGGCGTGCTGCGATTCATGGGTCGCAAAGAGTCGGACATGACTCAGCGACTGAACTGAACTGAACTGATAGGGGTTCATTCCTCATTTGAGCTAGTACTCTGCCCTAATATCAATGTTTCCAATAGGAAACTGCCTCAAGGTAGGCATTCATACCAAAGTCAGATCACAGAGGGACACACAGAGGCTCTCCTGACAACTGGTCCAGCCTCAGATCTTAATTGTGGTCAGTGTGGTCATAAAGCTGCCCTGCAGGGAGAGTGGCTGTAAATGAGGCTGGGAACCCCTGTCCGCACACTTCACATCTCACTGTGGCTGTGTCTACACTTGGCCTCTAGCCTTTGTTTAGAGCGGAGGGTTCCTACTTGCATCCATTCTCCCTGTTGAGCCCAGGTCTCTGTGATGGTACACAGAACAGCTTGGCAAATCTTGACACCAATCATAGGACTCACTCTGCGTTTTATGGTGGGAACTCACTATAGTAAAATTCATCCTAATCGTTGCTCATCAGTGTGAAGGTGTCAAAGTTTCTCAATATAAAAGCCCAGTGAGACCACCCAGGAACCCTGTGAGCACTAAGGCCGCTCTGTAATGTTGATGAGAAAGATGAGGATAAGAATGGGGAAATGACTTGCCAAAGATCACATGTGGTCACGTTTGTCACAGTCAGTCCCCACACTGGGACTCTGTGCTTGCGGTCCCTGCTTCTGCATGCTTGGGTTTTCTTGGATGATCCAAGGTAATGCTGAAGCCCCGTGAATGGTCCCAAACCCAGGATGGCTGGGAGAAAATCTGAGCTGGGTTAGGTCATGAAACAAGGAAAAATTTTAGGTGTCCAACTTTGTGTAGATTCTACTTCTGTCTTGAATATATTTTTCCATTTCTTTGATTATTTTCTTTAGTTATAGTGTACGTTGGCATTTTAATAGATATGCCAATTGCCCTGACCTATGAAAAGTTCATGGCCTAGGAGCACAGCTTTGTCACTGATTTGCTGAGCTGTTCAGGGGTCTGTATCTGACTATTTGAGACCTGCACTGACCTTACAGAGGGTAGATTTTATTTTTGAAAGTGAAGAATGTCCCTATCTGTCTCTAAAGGCAAAAGTGATTGCTCTTTCAAGTTACTCTCAGGCCTAATCCACAATTCTAAAAATGATGATCGTTGATCTCCCAAATAGTAACCTCTAAGTTTTCTGCCAGTGTGACACAGTATCCTAGCGATGGGGCAGAACTGCCATCTCCATGGAGGACAGAGAAAGAAAATCTTAACTCATTAAAGTTCTGATTGGCTGATGACAGTAATCTGAGATGTTCCTCTTCGTCTATAATGTTTTCTGTGCTTTTCTATTATCTTCCCCCAAACAAAATCAAAACCAGCAATTATTTCTTGTCTCAAATAATTACTGAACATTTCTTTCTGAAATCAGTACAAGGCCTGAGCAGCTTTTCTTGGCCAGAATGGACATGATATAAAATTAGCACTGCAGCCTCCAGCAGGTTCACACTTCTCTGGAGTAATGTAACTCGTTGAAAGTGTCCTTGGCTGCACTATATATTTTGCATCAGTCAACCAGCTTATTATGCTTTGATAGTCTAGAAGGCATTAAGATGCAAGCTTGAATCCGAATCACAGGGCCTTCCGTGCAGACCTGTGATATTAAAATGAGGCTCCATAGAGGAAATAGAATGCCGTATCAAGCATTTGTCACAGTGATAGATGTGCTTGCAGGGATCCAGAAAAATGGTTACTGCTTATCTCCTACTCCTGATAAGGTGTCAGGGAGGCAGCAACTTGGACTGAGTTCATGATGACTGGTGTCAGGGAGGCAGCAACTTGGACTGAGTTCATGATGAGTGGAATCGTGTATTGATCTGGACCACACAGAAGAGCATGCAGTTATTGATCTTCCTGAGGATTCAGAGAGAGACCTAATCACATGTGATTTCTCTTGCTCCCTGTGTATTTTGCATGAGCAGAGGTATAGCTTGTCATCAGGCCAACACAGGAAAGATTATTCCATCGTGGAAAAAGCTTTTCTATGTGTCTGTAGGGAGAATGAAGTAGAATATCCATTGTAAGCATTTGTTTGGCACTGGGCTGTACAGTTTACATACAGAATCCCCTTAAAATCTCCCAGTGGGTCTATGAGATGGATTTCTTCTTTTATTTCCTGTATCACAAATGTCAGCTGAGGCTCCTGATTTTCATACCTGATGAGTGGTGGCCCACATTCCCATTGATAAGGCTGTCGAGATGTAGGCATTTTCCACTATACAGTTTCTGTAAATTCCTGATAGTTCATTTGTTCAGGCTTCCCTGTGGTCAAAGGCTGTATTCTTAACTTGAACCGTGAGGTAGAGCTGACTGTGGTTGTTGTTCAGTTGCTAAGTTTTGTCTGACTCTTTGTGACCCAAAGGAGTAAAGCATGCCGGGCTCCTCTGACCTCCTCTGTTTCCTGGAGTTTGCTCAGATTCATGGTCATTGAGTCAGTGATGCTATCTAACCATCTCATCCTCTGCCACGCCCTTCTCCTTTTGCCTTCAATCTTTCCTGGCATCAGGGTTTTTCCCAATGAGTCAACTCTTTGCATCATATGGCTGAAGTATTGGAGCTTCAGCTTCAGCATCAGTCCTTCCAATAAATATTCAGGGTTGATTTCCTTTAGGATTGACTGCTTTGATCTCCTTGTTGTCCAAGGGAATCTCAAGGGTCTTCTGCAACATCCGTTCTAAAGCATCAATTCTTTGGCATTCAGCCTTCTTTATGGTCCAACTCTCACATCCATACATAACTACTGTATTTTGCTATTGCCGTTGTAACAAACACCGTACCTTGAGTGGCTTAAAACTACACAAATCTATCCCCTTTTGGTTCTTTAGGTTAGAAGTCCTATGTGGGTCTCACTTGGCTAAATTCAAGGTAAACACAGAGGACTGTGTTCCCCTCTGCAGGCTCTAGGGGAGAATCTGTTTCTTGCCTCTTCTGGCTTCTAGAAGCTGCCTGCATTCTTTGGCTTGTGGCCTTTTCCTCCATCTTCAAAGCCAGCAGCAGAAGGTTGAGTCCTGCTCACATCATATCCTTTCCTCAGTTTGGGGGGCTCTTGTGGATTCATTGGGATAATCCAGGATTATCTCTCTATTTGAATGTTAGCTGATTAGCAAGCTCAGGTCTCTTTGCATCCTGACCTCCATTTTGCATTTAACATAAAACATTCTTGGGGGTCCATGGAGAAGAAGGGTAGAGACATCTCTTAGGAGCGTCATTTTCTCTGCCATAGTGATTCAGTCTGAAAGTAAAAATCTGACACCATTCTTATCTCTATTAAGAAACCATTTATCTCATTTATGTGTGTGTGTTTTCAGTCACTTCAGTCGTGTCTGACTCTCTGCAACCCTATGGACTATAGCCTACCAGGCTTCTTTGTCATTGGTATTCTCCAGGCAAGAATAGTGGAGTGGGTTGCTATTCCCTCCTCCAGGGGATCTTGCCGACCAGGGATAGAAAGTGTCTCCTGCTGTCTCCTGCATTGCAGGCGGATTCTTTACTACTGAGCTATCGGGGAAGCTCTATCTCAATTGTATCAGGAGTTTATTCACATTATCAAGGGCTAAAGAAGTTGATGATGACACCACCACCTCTCTTCCCCCTTTCTCTCTTTTCCTTTTCTCTCTGGAGTTATTGGTAAATTTCCCTCCTTTTTCCAACAAGATTATTCTTCCCATCTCAGGCCTCTTAGATCTCTCTCAGTCACAGATGGGCTACCAAAAAAAAAAAAAAGGCAACTTGAGAATATTCATCCTAAAAGAAACCTTTGTAAATACGCTTTTCTTCTTCTGCTATTAGCCCATTTTACAGATTAACAACAGCAACTGGGACTCTCAGGTTAGTGATTCTCATCTGGGGATGGAGATGCTTTCCTTGTCACAACTAGGGGAGGAAGAGTGGAGCTATTGGTGTCTAGTTTGTAGAGTCATGGAATGCTGTTGGCATCCTTCAAGGCACAGGAGGGCAGCAACACCCCCACCCAGCCACCCCACCAAGCAGAGAGTTTTCTGACCCATAAGGTTAGACTCCTGTGGTTGAGAAACTCTGCTGAAGACTGCAAGACTCCCTGGTAGATCTAGGAAGTGCCCTGAGTGCCAGTCCCGCGTCTGCCAGGCAGCCACAGCGGGGCCGAGAGCAGTAAGCTGAGCTGTCATTCCAGGGAAGAAAATGACACTTTCAGATAAACCTCCAGCTTTTCTTCATTGTAAGATTATTGTCTTTGTTTTTCCTGTTGAAGAATTTGTAAAGAAATGCAGTGTTTTGCCTCTGTTCAGTGTGGCCTCCACATTTGCTGGTAGCACAATGATGATTTCTGCTGTATAACTATAATCGACATTTCTAAGAAGTTCAGCATCGTTTCTCTGACTTTAAAATTAAATGACTCTTTGCTTCTGTGAATGAAGCCTTTTTTCCTTGAACTGAGTGTCATTCAAGAACTGAGTGTCATTTGGGTTAGCTCTTGGAGCCATACCCTTCATTTGGGAGGAATGTCCTCCTCTGATTAATAAAGATTAATAAAGATAAGGGATAATGAAGAGGTGGAAATCTTGACCTGAGTACTGCAATAAAAAATAGCCACTATTTATGATCCAGTTATGATGAACCAATAAAGACCAAAACTATTGAAAGAAATCAGAGTCCTGTTCTCTGTGGACCACAGATTAGACCTAAGATTGATTAGTGGATGTTAGCTCAGGGTGTACCTCTTCTGATCTCAAATAATCATCATTCATTTTTTAGAGAGAATGTTGGAGAGAATTCTAGAATTTGGAATCATAAATCCAATTCTTTGTCTCAGACAAATGTAAATCAGACTATCCCTAATTACTTATATTCTATATAATATATTGCCTTCAAAAATGTGATTAAAATAGGCTTAAATTTATTTTGGACAGAAGTGGTGTTTTGATGGAAGAAGCAAAGTGTGGTGGTTACAATTTTATGCTTACATACTTGTAGCACTTTGATATTTACCGAGCAATTGTTAAGTTGAGCTTCCAGAGCTCAGACTTTATTATTTTCATAAAAACCAGCACTAAAAAGAAAGAGCTCCCCTCCCCAACAGCTTTGCCCATGAAACACACACATAAGCACCTATTGTCCTAATAATTGAATTTACTGCTGGAAGTTATTAATAATGTCGTGCCCATGGTAGGGTCCTTCCGTGTAATGCTTTTATCAATGAGAAATAATTGGTTTGGAGGCTGGGGAAGCTATTATGTGTGGGATCCGGTTGTGATATAGCTGGCTTCATAACTTGATTTATTCCCATTGAGTAAAATCCTTTGAGATCTCCAGCTCTCAGATTGTGAAAGAGAATATTTTTCAGAATGTGCCATTTATGTTAAGAAATAGCAAGTGTCTGACAATCCACAGCTTTATTATTGAGTATTTATTTGCATAACAGTGTGCTGGGTACATGTGTATGGACATCAATATATAATTTATTCTCTTTGAGAGAAAGCTTTCAGTTTCATTCGAGAGACACATGAGCATTTAAAAAGTCAGTTTAAGGGTTAAATAAAAAATGAGAAAATAGATACCATCAGATTGTGTTGCTAAAGTGGGAAGTCCTGGACTACACAAAGCCTCCAGATCAGGTCTGAGCAGTGTCACTGAGCCTTGAAGTCTAACTAGCCTTCACATTTTATTTTAGGCCCAATTCTTCTTTTGAATGGGATACAGAAGATGCTTTATTTTTATCTTGTGTCTTCATATGATATTCCCTCTACTTCATTCATATTTAGTTTTGATGCTCAATTCAATATCAGCCTTGTTTGTGTCACCTTATATGTATCCACAAGTGAATTGGCCATAAGTGCAAAGACATTTGAGAGATGTCAGGAGGCTGTAAGTGGGAGAGTTGGCCATACGTCAAAGGAAATAGATTGAAGGGTAATCAAGAAACAAGGTTCAAATAGTTATTATTAAAATGAAGACTCCTTTTGAGTGGAAGAGTGGAAATGAGAAATAATAGGAAGTAGCATTAGTATGAATTTTTTTTTTCAGTAATACTTCAAAATGTCTACTTTTTAGGATTATAAGGTAACTCAGTAAAACTTTTATTTTAGTACTAAATGCTAAGGAAGGCATCACGTTTTTGTTTCCTGAAATTTTCACTATTCTATACAAATACACTTTTGGGATAGACTTTTTGCATTGAAAGAATATGAGTTTATTGCAAAACCATAGTGCCTTCAAAGGAGGAAAAGGGGATGTTAATGAATTCTTAAACAGATTCAGTGATTTGAAAGGGAACATCCTCAAGATTTGACCAATAGTCCTTATAATGCTGTAGCAAACATGAATGACTGTTGCAAATACCTTCATATTTACTAGTTAATATTGGCTAAAACAGAAGTCGTTGAGAAATGTTTCGTAACAATTTTTCCATGCTTATACAAATATGGATATTTGGTTAAATTAGCAATTGGAAGAAGTCTCGATTTTTATTTGTCATTTCATTTTATTTCACTCAATTAGAGGAGAAGGTGATAAATGCTATGAAAAAGATAACATAGAGCAAGGGTAGAGGGATTGGGTATTAAAAGATGTGTGTGTTAGTTGCTAGGTCATGTCTGACCCTTTGTGACCTCACAGACTGTAGCCTACCGGGCTCCTCTGGCATGGAATTCTCCAGCCAAGAACACTTGAGTGGGTGGCCCTTCCCTTCTCCAGGGTATCTTCCTGACTCAGGGATTGAACCCTGATCTCCCGCATTGCAGGTGGATTTTTTATTGTCTGAGCCACCAGGAAAAAATAGGGAGTATTGTTTGAAATTTTAAATAGGGTAGTCAGGGTAGGCTAGATTGAGAAGTGTCATTTGAGCTATAGTTTCAGGAAGGTGGGACTGTTTGCTTTCTGGATAGCTGGCCACGGAGCAAGGAAGCAGTGGACGAGGTTCCCCAGGGTTCTCCAGGAATAGCAATTGTTATTCCTCCAAGAATAACATTTTTTCCATGCTTATACAAATATGGATATTTGGTTAAATTAGCAGTTGGAATAAGTCTTGATTTTTATTTGTCATTTCATTTCATTTCACCCAATTAAAGAAGGTGATAAATGCTAGGAAAAAAATAATGTAGAGCAAGGGTAGAGGGATTGGGTATTTTTTTTTAATTAATTTAATTTAATTTAATTTTATTTTTAAACTCTACATCATTGTATTAGTTTTGCCAAATATCAAAATGAATCCACCACAGGTACACATGTATACCTGTGGGATTGGGTATTAAAAGATGTATGTGTTGGAGTCTGTTCCAGTTGTGGCTGGAGCAGAGGAGGATAATTAATAGGAAATGTAGTCATGATGTCAGAGCAGCGATGGGAGGGCAAATCCTGTGACCGCCGTGAGGACACTGTTGCTGTCATTTCTGAAGAGTTTTGAGAAGAAAAGGGACATGATCAAATCCACATTTTAAAAGAATTCTTCCATTACCTTGCAAGAACTGAGCAAGGGCAAGGTTGGAAGCAGGAAGCTCAGCTGGAAGTCTCTTACAGGGAACCGGACAAGAACGATTGGCTTGGACAGTGGTGTGGAGATGGTGAGAGACGTGATCATATTTTGGATATGTTCTGAAGATTAAAGAGCTTGCTGACCGATTGGACAGTGGTGTAAGAAACAGAGGGGTGAACAATGACTCCAGGTTTCTGATGGCAGCTGGAGTAAGCAAGTTGGCTCTCTGGTGAGAGGGGAGAGAGTGAAGCTTGAGACAGAAGTTCTGTAGATCACTTCTGTTTGTTAATGTGTTACAGTTGTGTTATGTGGCAGCATTTTTTATCTTGTGTTGAAGTGAAGGTGCCCAGCAGGCTGTGGATTATGCAAGTATGGCATTGAGCTCTCTACTTCATAGGATTCTGAAATGTAAAAGCGAGTGGTTGGTGTGTCATTATATGTATGTAATTATATAGACATGATGTAGTTTGTCATTATGTAGACATAAAAGTGGGCTATGTATGCATTGAGAAAAAGTGTGTGTGTAGTTTGTTTTCTGTCTAAGTCATTTTCTGTGGTTTCAGATCAGATCAGATGAGATCAGTTGCTCAGTTGTGTCCGACTCTTTGCGACCCCATGAATCGCAGCACGCCAGGCCTCCCTGTCCATCACCAACTCCCAGAGTTCACTGAGACTCACGTCCATCGAGTCAGTGATGCCATCCAGTCATCTCATCCTCCATCGTCCCCTTTTCCTCCTGCCCCCAATCCCTCCCAGCATCAGAGTCTTTTCCAGTGAGTCAACTCTTCCCATGAGGTGGCCAGAGTACTGGAGTTTCAGCTTTAGCATCATTCCTTCCAAAGAAATCCCAGGGCTGATCTCCTTCATAATGGACTGGTTGGATCTCCATGCAGTCCAAGGGACTCTCAAGAGTCTTCTCCAACACCACACTTCGAAAGCATCAATTCTTCGGCGCTCAGCCTTCCTCAAAGTCTTCACCACTGAATTGCCAGGGAAGTCCTTAGAACACTATCATTTCATAACACAATTTAGATTGTGATTTGCAATAGAGAGATTTCAGAAGACATTATTTTTTAACGTTTAACAACAAAAGAAACTTATATTTTATTGAGAGAAAAATTCTATTCCCATAGTAAAACATAGAGGAAAATTTAGTTAGATCTTGTGCTCTGCTTCTGTGCTTACAGTACTTACAGAGATGGAATGTTTTATGTGAGATATTGGATTAATGAGATTTGGCAGTCTTCTTCAAGAACTATTATATCTAAATGCCACATCATAGTAGCTGAGATCACCACTTGAACTAAAGCAAATTAACAGTTCTAATTGGTATCTAAATTACCAGGTTTAGCTTCTTTGTAAAAGTGTGTTATAAGGTGAATTATAGCACTTGTTAAAAAATAAACAGCCAACTGACCTCTGGCTTCCATAAGACGTAATTGTTACAAGCAGCAAAGTTATGTGTGTGTGTTTTGCTATTCCTATTGTTCCTATTGGAACACTTCTTGTGTACATTATAGGATTTTATATATAATTACCAGAAATCCAGTTAAGATTCTAAAACAGTAAAATTTACAGATACCAACTCTAATAGAGAATTAGAGAATTGCTCACTCAGCTCTCTGTTTAATGGTATTGATCATGTATCTTTTGAAATGCTATAGACTATGATATTATTAAAACAACAGCATCCATAACTGTGCTCTTGCATTTACTGAAAAGGGATGTGCCCAGCAAATGTGATTACAGGATTGCCCAGTGGTTGACACTTAGTAAATCTGCAAAAAATAGTTGCAGAGAAGGAAGTGTGAGAACTCTTTTGGTTAGAATATATAATGCTTCTCAGCAAAAGAATTGAAGGGGAGATTAAAGCATTTGTATAGCCATTAAGTCTAGGTTACAAAACATCTCTACTTTAAAAAAAAAATGTGTATCATTACAAATACACACCATTCATATTCTCTTAAGAATTCAGAAGCATCTCAGTGCTATATATTAATACTTAGTGAAATCACTTGCTAGTTAATTCCAGGGTGAGCAAGTTGCAAGAGGTAGCAATTTTGTCATTCTTAGTACTCCTGGAATTTTTTCTTGGGAAATTGAAGTGGCAGGGCTGAGATACTGATATAATCACTGTTCCTCCGGGATTTCCTGGCAGATTAGAAACCCAGGACATCCGAAGCAGAGTCCAGTTTCTGAATGACGTTGTGTTTCAAACTGACTGTCCAGTAAAATTGCTTAATATTGGCATTTTTTTTCTCATAGCTTAATCCAGGTGAACCAGAAATATTTTAGAGATTTCACCTGATTGATTTTGATTCATAAGATGAGCCAACGTATGATTGACATCTGCCTAAAAAACAGAGCAACAATTCAGACTGCATTTCTTTTGTTTTCTTACCATGACAGTTCTTTGTGTAGAGGGCAAATAAAAGACTGGGGAAGAATCTGTCAATCTCAGGCTGGTAGTCTCTGTACTGTGCTTATACTATGGCAAGTGTAGGTTTGAGGGCAGAGTGTTTAATCCAGAATAGATATTCTGCCTGCCCCTTTAATCCAGAATAGATATACTGCCTGCGCTCATGGTGCTTGGTCTTACTGGGAGGCTGAGATAAAGGCTAAGCGTGGAAACAGCAGGCTGCTGGGAGACAGAATATTGGGCAAAGGCTCATGTTGTCTGGGGTGTGCATGAGAAAGATACATATATTACATATATGTAATATATATGTACATATATATATGTAATATAAACATACATATATGGGCCTCCAGAGTGAGCCCTAGTTCTCAGGGATAATAGTAGAAGATGGAACATTCTAAGGAGAGCATGTGCAAAGACTCTGAGACAGAAAAAGTGTGGACCTTCCTTGAATTGAAAGAAGGCCTGTGAGAAGCAGGGTAGGGACCAGTGGAGGCCCTTCAGGTTGATCTCAGGTGGCCTTGGCATGCAGCACCTTGAAGCATGGCTTTGGTTCGCAACCAGAGATTGAAGTTGGGTCACGGCGGTAAGAGCACCGAATCTTAACCACTAGGCCAGTGGTCAGTGACAAGGCCCTGGCCCTTTGGTTCTGCAGAAAAGAATTCTCACAAAGACAGAAAGTAGTGAAACCAGAATTTATTAGGAGGAGACAGAGTATGTGTACATAGACACCTAGGAAGACTCCGAGGGAAAGTTGCACCCTTGTAACAGTCAGAATTACGTTCATAGGGCATTTCTCCCGGTTTTCCTTTGGCCAGTCATGTTGATTTGCCTGGTTCAGAGTCCATATTTGGTACATCTCAGGATACTCCTGATATGTACACATCTCTTAGGCAAGATGGACCCTACCAAGATGGCCTATGGGTAGAGCATCCCTTAGCGTCACTCCCCTTTAACCTCCAGGGGGTCTTTTGTTCATGTATGGTCAGGGAGGTCTCCTGACTTTGAGAATGAAAAAGAAGTGGTCTGAGCAGGGCTCAGTCTCTTCTCTTAATTGTCCTGATGTTCTCATCTTGGAGTTTCAGTCCACAGGGAATGAATCTCCTATGCAGAGGTTCAAGAGGGCTAGAGGTTCAAGAGGGCCAGATCATGCAGGAATTTGATTTTTTCTGAGAACTGGTGTTTTATACTTCCTGTAATAATTTCATGAATGACCATTGGGTCTGGTGATCAACGGAAATATGTTTTGATGCTTATTTTCATTGTTGTTTAGTACATCTTATTTCATTTTGTTTTTCCAGACCTGTTGCTACATGAAGGTATACATGTGGAAGTTAACTCATGCATAGAATGTAAACTGTGGCTGCAAGCACTGTGGGTTAAGTATAATACCTGTGGCACAGAAATGAACTGCTCCAACTATTTCTAGGAAGTGTTAAAGGGAAGTGAAGGTTCCATACAGGAATGGAGTTTGGGCTGTGTTAGCAGGCAGTTCTGAAGAAGCTGCTAAGGCCAGGATTCAGACTGTGAGTCTGAGGTCAGGCTGGATTCCAACACCGATTAGCTTTGTAACCATGGAGACACCCTTAAGTCTTAACTGTGAAACAGACCATCATGGAGCCTCCTCATTAAGTTTTTCAAACAAACGAGACAGTATGGGTAAAGCATTTAACCCAGAGGGGAGTGTGTATATCTAAGCTTGCTCATATAGTAGCTATTATTATTGTTGCTGCTTTACTATTTTTCTTTTATTGTTGTTTGATTAAGTTGGTAATGAGAAGGGAGGACAAGCACAGGGTAATTAATGCTTTAGAGCTAAGAATAGGCATCCGTGATAAATAAATCAAGAACAGGATACAGGATGCAGAGCAGTACTAGTAGGTAACATTAGAAAAAGTAGGACAGATATTGATATTTTATTTGCTTTTATATTGTATATAATTACACTTGCAGTTCTAGATCTATTCACTCAACACACACTGCAGGTTTTCTATATTACACAGCCATCCACCCCTCAGTCCAGTCCTGGATATTTAACTACCTGTAAAATCGTGGCTTCCCAGTTGGCGCAGTGGTAGAGAACCCACGTGCCAATGCAGGAGACGTGGGTTCCATCCCTGGGTTGGGAAGATCCCCTGGAGAAGGCAATGGCAACCCACTCTAGTATTGTTGCCTGGGAAATCCCATGGACAGAGGAGCCTTGCGGGCTGCAGTCCGTAGGATCACAAAGAGTTTGACATGACAGAGCACACACTCACACACACGCACAGCGCACAACTGTGGGATTATTTTGTGCACATTTACACTGACATCTTTATAAGGAGGTATTCTTTAAAACTAGACAGTACCCAGGATTGTTCTAGAAAATGTCTAAGAAGGCTTTTAGGGAGACATGGGTAACAAGGAAGATCTAATTAAAACTGGAGGGAAGCAAGAGTGGACAACAAGCAGGGGCAAACCTCATGTAGAAAAGGGCACAGGGCTGGGTTTCAGTCCTGTTGGCTATAATTTTGTTCTCGCTGTCTCTTTTTTGGAGCATAGATGTTCTTATTTTAATTTTCTTGGCTACACCCTGCAGCATATGGGATCTTGTTCCCTGAGTGGGGATTGAACTGTGCCCCCTGCAGTGGAAGCCTGCAGTCCTCACATCTGGACCACCAGGAAATTCTGTATAATTTCATTCTGTCACGTTTCGAGGCAGGAAGTCCAACACCCAGAGCAGTGCAGTAAGCAGTCCCAGCCTTGCTGTGGGCCTCAAGTACGTGTTCCTAAGGAACCCAGAGTGTACATGTTTCCTATTAGAAAGTCCTGTCTCCTCCAGCCTTGTCCTGACTGTGAACAGGCCTCGTCAGCCTTTTGTGGGTCCTGGTTGGAAGGCTTATGCTGAAGTTGTAATAGATTAATCGTGTCTTCCTCCTTTTACTATGTGCTATGTACTATATCAACACACATAAGATAACAGGCTGGTGTAATTTCCCTTAGATGGCGATGATATTTTTTTCTTTAACAGAATAGGCAGTGATTAAATATGCACGTTTGTAGCTTAGCTTAACTTGATTAAGTATGACACTAAGTGCGTTAACCCATATTTAATGTATATTAGCTCTTATGCTTGTTGACCCCACAAATAACCTTATGAGGCAAGAGCTTTTTTTTTCTTTTTTTTCCCCCTTTACATTATTCTGGGTTCAGATGATGAGGTCTGCATTACTCATGACAACATAAGTATGAACTCATGGCCCAAGTGTGATCAGATCATCTTATTCTTCTGCTTACCACCCTACCCAGCAATTCCAGACACTAGAGAGACCACCTTTTCTGTGACCTGCAAGGACGTACCCCTTTGACCTCTGTGCCCACCTACCTGTGGCATCTCCATTTCTCTCACAGACCAGGTGTATTCCTGCCTCAGTGCCTTTGCATCTGCCACATGTTCCTTCACAGAGGTCTTGGATGGAACTTTACACTTGATGTGGTTGATTTGTCCTTATCTTCTTGGTCTCTTTTCAAAATTTACTCCACAGGGAGCCCCATTTCTCCTTTCCTTCCTTTTTTTTCTCTCTCTCTTTTTGTTTCCTCCTTTTCCTTTTCTTCATACCAAGCAGCTTGCAGGATCATAGTTCCTTGATCAGGGAGCACATTTGTGCCCCTGCAGTGGAAGCACAGTGTTAACCACAGGACCGTCAGGGAGTACCAGGCCCATTTCTGAAACTCCAGTCTTTGGCCACCTGATGCAAAGAACTGACTCATTAGAAAAGACCCTGATTCTGGGAAATATTAGAGGCAGGAGGAGGAGGGAATGACAGAGGAGGAGATGGTTGGGTGGTTTCACTGACTTGATGGACATGAGTTTGAGCAAGCTCCGGGAGTTAGTTCTGGACAGGGAAGCCTGGTGTGCTGCAGTCCATGGGGTCACAAAGAGTCGGACATGACTGAGCCACTGAACTGACTTTCTTGTACCATATTTAAATTAATCACATGCAAGTAGAGAACATTGATATATGAAAACAAATGTTTTCAGCATTTTAGAACAAACTTTAGAATTTGGGAATCTATTCCTGATGTTTGGAGAAGGCAATGGCACCCCACTCCAGTACTCTTGCCTGGAAAATCCCATGGACGGAGGACCCTGGAGGGCTGCAGTCCATGAGGTTGCTAAGAGTCGGACACGACTGAGCGACTTCACTTTCACTTTTCACTTTCATGCACTGGAGAAGGAAATGGCAACCCACTCCAGTGTTCTTGCCTGGAGAATCCCAGTGACAGAGGAGCCTGGTAGGAGGCTGTCTTTGCGGTCACACAGAGTCGGACACAACTGAAGCGACTTAGCAGCAGCAGCAGCAGTCCTGACGTTGGTAGTATAGGAATGATTTTTCAGTACAGATATCTAAAGAAGGATGTGATATGTTTAAAATGCATATTCTCACATCAGCTAATTGGACATTGGTATATTATCACTGACTCATTTCAACTATATAAGTGGACTTGTGGAAATTCAATACATTTGAGAATAAAACGGTCTTAGTATTAAAGGGGTTTCCATAATCAAGTTTCCATTTTAGTTTGACACTCTAAAGTGCTGCGGTTTTGGTTTTGTTTCTTGCACAAGTAACCTGTCATATAAAGCTCAATTTTTTCCAGTCTGAATATACATTTTAAGCATATTATACATAGTTCAGTTTCAGCCCACAATCAGAAAATGCATCATATCCAATGCCACAGGCATGTTGAAGGAAAATATATTTGGGGGGCTTCATTTTACTTTTAGGGGCTTCCCTGGTGGCTCAGGCAGTAAAGAATCTGCCTGCAGTGTGGGAGATGTGGGTTTGATCCCTGGGTCATGAAGATCCCCTGGAGAAGGCAGTGACGACCCACTCCAGTATTCTTGCCTGGAGGATTCCATGGACAGAGGAGCCTGGAGGGCTACAATCCACAGGGTCACAAAAAAGTCAGACACTATTGAGTGGCTAACACTTTCAAAACAAAACTTTCAGATTTTACTTTGAAACCTTAGGACCATATTCGGCACATGTAGCAACTTGTCACTGATGCCCTTGTAGACTCTGTCCTAACTATGCTGTGTGTTTTCCTGCATTTCATCCTCATCACTTCTCTTTCTCTGCACAACAGTCTATTCTCCAAATTTCTATCTAGTCTCTTTTTTTCTCTCTGTATCTGTAATCCCCACTAAACTATCATCCTGAACTGAGTTTGGGGGACATGGAGAAGCATAATCTTTCTCTAAAACCTCCAACAACTTTGTACTGAAAAATAAAATAAAGACCAGACTCCTCAGGATGACAATCAAGTCCCAATTGCATGTCCAGCCTCCCAAGAATATCCTTGTTACCTCCTTGCCTCCCTCCAGACCTGACCAACTGCTGTTGTGAGTGCTCCTTGCATGTTTCATCTTCCAGAACCTTGCTCTGTTGCTTCTTAGTTGTGACAGCAGGAGCTACATCTGGCTTTGTGTTTTTGTTAGTATTTCTGGGTCTGAATACCTCATAATGTTATAAATTCCCAGGGAAGAAGATCCATGCTTTATTCTTTTTGTCTCTCCTGGTGTATAGGGTGGTGGCTGGATGGATATTTGTGAGTTGAAGATTTCGTGTCTTGCCAAACTGGTGGCTTAGTCAGTAAAGAATCTGCCTGCATCCAGGTTCGATTCCTGGGTCAGGAAGCTCCCCTGGAGAAAAGAAAAGAAAATGAAAGAAAGTGAAGTCTCTCAGTCATGTCCAACTCTCTACGACCACATGGACTGTAGCCTACCAGGCTTCTCCATCCATGGGATTTTCCAGGCAAGAGTACTGGAATGGGTTGCCATTTCCTTCTTCAAGGGATCTTCCCAACCCAGGGATTGAACCCAGGTCTCCCTCACTGGAGGCAGACGCTTTACCATCTGAGTCACCACGGTAGCCTTCTCCCCTGGAGAAGGAACTGACAACCCACTCCAGTATTCTTGCCTGAAAAATGCCATGGACAGAGGTGCCTGGTGGGCTCCAGTCCTTGGGGTTGTTAAGAGTCAGACAGGATCTTAGTGACTAAACTGCCATGAATAGTGTTTACATTTAGTGTTTTCTAAAGTCATTTTCTTGCAGCTAAACACTACATTAGTCTCTTAGATAAAGCAGTGAAGAGTCAAGTGTGTTCCTCCACCAGGATCTTTTCATATCTTGTGGGAGTGGATGGCTGAGGGTAGTGGTTCTTAGACTTTGGAGCCTGTCCCCACCATCTGGAGGCTTGTTGAAACTTAGATGGCTGAGTCCCAGACTCACAGTCTCTGTTTCACAGTGTCTGAAGCCCCAGAATGCACATGTCCTTCAAGCTGCCAGGCTATGTGGAGCCTGCTGTCCCTGAACCCCTCGGAGAGATCCTCAGGTTTAGGGTGACCAGGAATTGCTAGCACTCTGTCCTCAAGTGGCTTCCCTGTCCCACCAGGCTTCCCTGGTGGCTCAAATGGTAAAGTGTCTGCCTGTAATGTGGGAGACCCAGGTTTGATCCCTGGGTTGGGAAGATCCCCTGGAGAAGGAAATGGCAACCCATTGCCTGGAAAATCCCATGGATGGAGGAGCCTGGTAGGCTATAGTCCATGGGGTCGAAAAGAGTTGGACATGGCTGAGTGACTTCACTGTCTTTGTTTTCTTTCTTTGTCCTCAAGTGAGCAAGTCAGAGAATGTCAACTCTGTGGATAATCTTCACACTAGAGGTACATGTAGCCTAAGTCACGTCTGTTTCATGTCTATTTTAGTATTCCCTTTGGCTTTAGGTTTTCTTTGTTTCTCCTCCTAATGAGAAGGTGCTTCTCCACTTCTCCTCTGGCCTTTACTTAATGGGCTGGAAAAACACTTCAATCCTGTGTGTGAATATATTGAACTTTGTTTTGTTTCCCCACACTCGCTTTCCCACGAGAATTCTTTGGTTGAATACAGGTCTTCTAAGTGCTGCATAGGTGGTTGCTCACGTAGTCCTCAGAATAAGCCTAAGGATTGTCTCCATCTTTTAGATGAGGGGAAGGTTGGGAAGTTGGTCTGAGGCTATTTACATAGCAAAGGTAGGTGAGCCAGGGGTTGAACTGGAAATCTGGCTCCAGAGCCCGGGGACCTCACCACTCTCTTCCAGTCTCTCTCTAGGTTAAATAAGCTGCTGTTGTCTTTGTCTCAACCTGTGACTTGATGCCTTCTCCACAAATCCTTTTGGCATCTCCGGTTAACCCCTGGTTTAAGGCTGCCTTCTGGGCATCACAGGATTCTCACGCTTGAATGGGAAAACCCAAGGAACCATCACTCTTTAAGGAACTGTGTCTTAATCAGGTTTATTTTGGTTGGTTGGTGCAGCTGCATGTTATAATCACAGTGTATTTTTATCACTTGCTTTATAAAAAAAAATGACAGCTCACGGCAAATTGTCCAAGGCAGAGGGAGCGTGGACCCTCTTGTCATCTGATCTTGCTGCACTTGCCGTTTTGTTGTTTTTGAAAATATTTTTTATTTATTTAGTTAGTTATGTATTTCAGTTGTTGTGCTTTCGGCTGTGCTGAGTCTTCGTGGCTGCACGGGTTTTTCTGTAGTTGCAGCGAGTGAGGGCTACTCTTCACTGTGGTGCATGGGTTTCTCATTGCGGTGGCTTCTCTTGTTGCGGAGCACAGGCTCCAGGGCACTCAGGCTTCAGTAGTTGAGGCACGTGGGCTCAGTAGTTGGGGCTCCAGGGCTCTGCAGCACAGGCTCAGTAGTGGTGGCACACAGGCTTAGTTGCTCTGTGCCGTGCGGGATCTTCCCAGACCAGGCATCGAACCTGTGTCTCCTGCATTGGCAGGTACATTCTTTACCACTGAACCACCAGGAAAACCCTGACCTTGCACTTTGAATTTATCATTTTACATGCATCATCATGTTTGTGAGATATTACCCTGACTTTACAGAGGAAGAACTGAATCTTGGAGAAGTTGAAGAAATTATTCAAGGTCAAATGGTGACCATATGGGATGCAGGTTCAGCCCCAGGTTTTAGATTCTCAGTTCAGCGTTGATTTAATTCTACATTAGGAATTTGCCTGAAATGGAAGTGTATGCCTTTTGTATGCCCTTTTAGGGCAGATTTGCAAATACTGAGTATAGTTTTTAAGTTAGAGCTTTGAGTGTTTGTTTATCAGAAGGTGTTCACTGAGCCACCTTTTCTCTGAGCCAAGCACTCTTCTGGGTGCTTAGGCTATATTAGTGAACAAAATATGGAGATAAGTGTCCGTGGGGAGTTTGCTCTGTAATGGGGGAGAATGACGGTAACCAGTAAACATAAGCGAGTAAATTGTAGCGTATGTTAGAAGCTGGCAAGTGCTCTGGAAAATAAAACAGAAGAAGAGCAAAGCAAGAGGATGCCGTTGAAATTTTTCACTGAGTAGTTAGGAAGAGGTGACCCTCAGCAGGGAGCTGGGATGAGGGAGTGAGCCAGGAACCTCTCTGGAGGAGACGATCCAGGTGCTGAAAGCAGCTGGGACAGAGACCACGGGCCTGGGATTTAGGAATAGCAAGGTGGATGTGGCTGTGGGGAAGGAGGCGGGCATGCGCCACCAGAGAGCTGATGCTCAGCCTGAGTTTTCTAGGGCTTTGTGTCCCGTGAAAGGTGTTGCTCTCAGGACTGGTGCAATCTGACATGGACCTAGACTGATTTGGTGACTCTGTTAAGAATCAGCTGTAGGGAAGAGATGGTGGAAGCAGAGGACCAGTTAGGATGCTGCATCTGAGCCCTGTGAGTGAAGATGGGATCTCAGACTAGGGAGGAAGGATAAGGAAAGTGATGAGAGGTGGCCAATCTCTGCATGTATCTGGAAGGGAGAGAACTGAATGACCTGGGGACCTGGGGGTAGGGTGGGGGAGATGAAGCTGGATTAAGAATAATCCCTTAGATTTTTATCTTGAGAAAGGGTGAAGGGTGGTGTTGACACCAAATGAGACATGGAAGGATGAGGGCAGGGGACGTTTGAGAGGTAGATGAGTTTAAGAGATCAGTTCTGCATTCAGAAGTCCTGTTGGGCATCCGGATGTCAGTGTTGAGTAGAGGGGGAGCCTGGGTCCAGCCAGAGAGCATGATCATCAGCATGTGCATGATGTGTACAGCCCCCAGACTGATGAGACCCCCCTGAGAAACTAGTGTAAATAGAGAAGAGGATGTAAGGCCAGTCAGCCCTGGCACAGGTGTTATCAGATGGGCAGGGGGCAGAGGAAACAGCAAAAGAATGAAGAGGAATGGCCAGTGACATAGGAGAAAAATCAGTGGAGTGTGATGTCCATGAAGCCAAGCAAGATTAGTCATGATCTTGGCTTTGAGGAAACCTGAAAACATTGTTTGTGGATAAAAGAAGGAAGATCTGAAAATCCACCATGAATTTACCAAAGGGATGGTCACTGGGAGCCTGGTCAGAGTGGCTTTGCTGGAATGATGAGAGCAGAGCTGAAGGGAGTATTTCCCACAGAGAAGGAAGCAGGGAGAGCTGTGGGCACAGTGGATGGTACATGCAAGTCTGTTTACTCAGCTTGCAATTTGGAGATGTATTGATTAGGTTCCTCGGGTTGGAAAGTTATTTGATTATTGGAGGGAGGTTCAAAAAGAGAGGAAAAAAAAATTGAAAGATAGATACAAAGAAATTTAAGAAACAGAAGGAAGAAAAGAGAGATTCAACAGAGTGACTCTGATCACGGGGACTTTTAGCTGAGAAAGTGCACAGGGCAGATGTATTATCAAATCAGTTCCCTATTGTTCATTTCCAGCTGCCTGTTCCTTTCTGATGACTAATAACTGGGTCTTCTGGGAACACGTGCCTCAGATACGTGCTTCTGATACATTTCTTACCTGCTTAAGCTTCGGATTCATCCCATAAGCTGTTTCTGATAGGTCAGTGTAATTCTAAGATCTAGGGAAGACTGTGTTCAACCCCGTTTACACCAAAGCTTTGTGGTTTTACAAGCTTATGGTTGCTAAGGGAAGGATGAGGGGAAGGGATAGTGAGGGAGTTTGGGATGGACATGGACACACTGCTATGTGTAAAATAGATAACCAACAAGGACCTACCATATAGCAAGGAACTCTGTTCAGTGTTATGTGGCAGCCTGGATGGGAGGGGAGTTTGGCAGAGAATGGATACATGTGTAAGTATGGCTGAATCCCTTTGCTGTTCACCTGAAACTATCACAGCATTGTTTGTTAACCAGCTATATGCCAATACAAGATAAAAAGTTTAAAAAAAAGTTTGAGGTTTTACAATTTAAGTGTACAGTATCTTTTCACTAGATGTATGTTTTTGAACGTGATACTATTTAGATCACCTCTGTGGTGGTAGCTTCTCTGACCCGTGATACTGCCATAGTCTGTTCCGGAAAGAAAGCTGTCAAGTGGTCTCCTTTGTATGAGGCTGTATACTTGGAGGTGCCGCATGTTTACTCAAATACGTTTTCTCACAATAGTTTCCTCAGTTTTATAGCGGTTCTTGTTATCTGTCCATGTTTCTGTTAGACCGTCACTAGAGTCTAGAGAGGAAAATAGCGGTTTAAGATTGTGCAGATCAGGTTTTATCTATCACTCTTGCCTAGGGATTCTATTACCACTTTTTTTCTAATGTGAAGAGTGCACTTTTCTTTCTATCTTTTTTGGACTTTTCAACATCACCTTTGATTATAATAAACGGCTCTGTAGTGAGCATCTTGAGGTCAGTTGCTAGGTGACGTTCTTGAGGCTGAGTGCAAGGTGGTGGCCCAGAGTGGGCACTGAAAAATGTAAAGTTAATAACCCAGAGCAAATGAATGAAAAAGTGAAAGAACAGACCTTGAATTACACTGGACAGAGTGATGGAGGCAAAGACCCATGTACAGAGAGGGCAAAGACGGAGATCGAGAAGGAGAGAAGGCTGGGGCTGACTTAAGGTGGAAGGAAAAAGCGCGCCATGGCTGTTTGACCAGAAAATCATTCTCACCCCAAAGCTTTTCCTCACCCTTTCTGGAAACCATGGGATGCATTCAGCTGCCCTCTGACCTAACCTGTTTGTTCACCACTGATTAGAATATGAATCGTTTGTTCTGGCTGGGTTTTTGGATATCGAGACTTAGATCTTTGAGATCACTTTTACCATCAGCACCTTAGGAAACATATTGTGTTTACCAAAATCACAAATGGCATTGTTCATTGCCAAAATGGAGAGCTGGCAGCAACACACAGGCCAAGCAAACTCTCACAAGTGTAAACACTCTTGCTGGAGGATTCAGAACCACCAGCAGAATTCAGCACTGATGGGAGGATGTCCTGGTGCGACACTGTTGAATGATTTAAAAGTAAGATCACCTGATGTTGAATTCCCTGCTTTTAATTGCTACATCTCCTTCATTTCAGGATAATACTGAGCCATGATCAACCACAGATGATCATGTTAACTAAAGTAGGAGAAATGCATTGATTAGTAGTTGAGGTTTAGTTGCACATTAAAAAAGAGGTCTTTTGTTAATTCTGACAGTGAAATAGTAATTATTATTGGAATACCCTTAAAATTTATAAGATATTAAGAAGCAAACAAAGCACAAGAGAATTTAATTTACCACATACCAATTTCTGATCCTTATTCAATCTATTTTAATCATTAATTCAATGGTATGTCCCTAATATTTGAATATACACAAATAACTATGTCCTGCATCTATCTATTTTCATTGTCAAATTCAGTATAAATTTTCTGTCATTATCGTTTCTTATTCACAATACATTTAGTAAGAACTAAAAAAAAAAAAAAAAAGTAAGATCACCAAACAAGCTCTGTGTTGATTAACAAGGCAGTAGAGAGGCAGCTGCTCTTGTTGACTGTGGATGGGTGGAAGCAGCCACTGACAGGCCCCAGAGTTGAGTCAGTGAATTACCTTGAGAGGTAACCAGAGCTCAGAATGTGTGTGTGTGCGCGTTCAGTCGCTCAGTTGTGTCCAGTTCTTTGTGACCCTGTGAACTGTAGCCCGCCGTGCTCCCTTTGTCCATGAAATTTTCCAGGCAAGAATACTGGGATGTATAGCCATTTCCTCCTCCAAGGGATCTTCCTGACCCAGGGATCGAACCCTGGTCTCCTGTGGCTCCTGCATTGGCAGGTGGATTCTTTACCACTAAGCCACCTGGGAAGCCTGCAGAGCTGAGAATACCGAATACCAAGTACCAGACTTTTCAGTCATCCATAGAAAGGATCTTTCTTCCCTTGATGGGTGGAGTTTAAGCCAGGATCTTTCTGATAGCATTTAAATCTCATTCTTTTAAAGGAGGGCAAAACTAATACAATATTGTAAAGTTTAAAAATAAAATAAAATTTAAAAAAAAATAAAGGAAATCCATGGTGAGCCATGTGACCACATTCTATTTTATCCTTGAAGATGTACATTTTCATTGGTAAATGTATTAGAATTCTTTCTCTCTCTGATATATTTTATGATATGTAAATAATATGTATTATATCAGTGTATCTATTTAGACTTATTTTAGGGCATTGGCTCATATAATTGTGGGCACTGACAGATCCAAACTCTGTAGGGCAAGTTGGCAGATGGAAAATTTAGGTAAAAGTTGATGTTGCTGTCTTAGTCCATTTGGGCTGGTAGAACAAAATACCACAGACTAGGTAGTTTAGAAGCAAATTTATTTCTCCTAGTTCTGGAGGCCGCAAATCCAAGATCAAGGCGCCACCATGGTCATGTGGGGACCATCTTCCCTGTCTGGTGCAGACTTCTTATTGTGGCCTTGCTCTGTGTCAGAGGACCCTTTTCTACTTTTATAAAGGCATCAATCTGTTTACGATGGCTCCACACTCATGACCTAATTCCCTTCCAGAGGCCCCATCTCCTAACGCCATCATACTGGGGGTTAGGTTGTCCACATATGGATTTTGGGGTGACACAAACATACAGACCACAGTGGCTGCAAGCTTAAATCCATAATCTCTCTGGGAGGCTAAGAGGCCGGAAACTCAGGTGGGTTTCTGTGTTGTAGTCTTGAGGCAGATTTCCTTGGGAAACTTCTTCACTCCTTCTCCTAAGGCCTTCAGCTAATTGGATGAGCTCCATCTACAACTGGAGGGTAATCTGCTTTACTGAAAGTCAGCTGACTCTAAATGTTAATCACATCCACAGCCACCTTCACAGCAGCATCTAGACTAGTGCTTTGGAGAAGGAAATGGCAACCCACTCCAGTATGCTTGCCTGGAGAATCCCAGGGACGGGGGAGTCTGGTGGGCGCTGTCTGTGGGGTCATGCAGAGTCGGACACGACTGAAGTGACTTAGCAGCAGACTGGTGCTTGACCAAAGAACTGATCAGTGTAGTCAGGCTAAGTTGACATGTAAAATTAACCACAGGTAAATGGGGAAGCTTTAGGTATTAATTTACTTTGTAAATAAATAGAATATCTGAGTTATATTTATGGGACTTTATCTCAGATAGTACAAAGGATTACATCTGTTTCAAATGGAAACTTTCATTCCTCGTTAATCAGGGGCAAATGGATATAAGTGCAATACTGTAATCTTAGAGTTTTACCACGTGCTGTTATTTTTATTTATTTCATGCACAGGAGCAGAATTGATTTGAAAATACATGAACAAAAGTATTCTTATTATTAGAAAAAAGTTATGTTTTTACATCATAATATTGGCCTTCCTTCTCAGTCCTCAATCCAGTTTCTTCTGTCAATTTGCTTATTAAAAATGTACAGTAGGAATATACTGGTATTCAGAAAGCTGGATATTTGGTATAAATAATGCAGAGGAATTTGTGCTTTGTGTATAAATGAGAAGTTTATTGGGATTTCCCTGGTTGTGCAATGGTTATGACTTTGCCTTCCATTGCAGAGAGTGAGGGTTTGATCCCTCCTAGGGGTGCTAAGTTTCCCACATGCCCTGTGGCCAAAAAATCAAAACATAAAAAGGAAACAACATTGTAACAAATTCAGTAAAGACTTTAAAAATGGTCCACATCAAAAAAGTCCTTAAAAAAAAGAAACTTAGTAGGTATTTTATTGCCAATCTATTACCCTAGAATTTCATATCTATGTTTTTTGAAGTATGTTTGTCTTGACAAAAATTATGTTCATCATTTTAAGTTTGATGTAGAATTTAAGCCTACATTTTCCACTTATGTTTCTCCTTTCCTTAGAGTTTTTGGCAAAGTGGAATGAAACATGTTTTGTGCTGAAAGTCTCTTGTCTTTGGATGTGGTGTTTAAGTGAAAACTCTTCACCTATCTTTGTGCTGATAGCCCCCAGGCTCAGTTGCTTGGTGTAATTTTAAAATTTTATTGAAGTATATTTGACTTACAATGTTGTGTTAATTTCTACTGTACAGCAAAGTGATGCAGTTGTATCAGTCAGTTCAGTTCAGTCGCTCAGTTGTGTCTGACTCTTTGCAACCCCATGAATCGCAGCACGCCAGGCCTCCCTGTCCATCACCAACTCCTGGAGTTCACTCAGACTCACGTCCATCGAGTCAGTGATGCCATCCAGCCATCTCATCCTCTGTCGTCCCCTTCTCCTCTTGCCCCCAATCCCTCCCAGCATCAGAGTCTTTTCCAATGAGTCAACTCTTCGCATAAGGTGGCCAAAGTATACTTTTTCATATTCTTTCCCATTATGATTTATCACAGGATATTGAATGTAGTTCCCTCTGTTATACAGTAGGAACTTGTTGTTTATCCATCCTGTATATAATAGTTTGCAGCTATTGATACTAATCCCAAACTCCCAATCCGTCTCTTCCCCAGCTAGTTTACCCCTTGGCAACCACAAGTCTGTTCTCTGTGTTTGTGAATCTATTTCTCTTTTGTAGATATGAACAGTTGTGTCGTATTGAGATTCTACATACACGTGATATCATATGGTATTTGTCATTCCCTTCCTGACTTACTTCACTTAGTACGATAATCTCTAGTTGCATCCAAGTTGCTGCAAGTGGCATTATTTCATTCTGTACCTGGAGTATTTTGTACCTTGCATCTTTTCACCAGACTTCTGGAGAAAGAGAAATGTGACACTGAGTCCTGGTTTGGCTTTTCCAACTCTGGAAGGCTCATGGTTTTCTGCCTTGGCCATTCCAGGTTGCTTGCTGTGGACAGAACGTGGCCCTAGGGTCATAAGTTTATCTTTTTTTTTTTTTTTCTGTTTCTCAGTGCTCCAGTCTGTACAAATGGTTGCCTGTTGCTTGGAGGACTCTGCTAAAGGCACATCTCATCAAGTCCTCTGAATCTCCAACCTGAGGTCTGAAGCCCACAGACAGGAGTTTGATAGCTGTTTTGCTAGAGTAAATATGTTCATTTCTGGTCAAGAACAAAAGCATCCTCAAAACATACAGGTTCTGGCAGATCACCTGGGTCTGTATTTCTGTGCTCATCACTAATGCCTGGGTGGTGGGTTTCTGATTCATTGGAACTCCATCTGAAGATCAAAGAAAAGCTTGTTAGTTGCTCAGTCACGTCTGACTCTTTGCAGCCTCGTAGACTGTAGCCTGCCAGGCTCCTCTGTCCATGGAATTCTCTAGGCAAGAATATTGGAGTGGGTAGCCATTCCCTTCTCCAGGGGATCGTCCCAACCCTGGTCTCCTGGATTGTAGGCAGGTTCTTTTCCACCTGAGCCACCAGGGAAACCTTAAACTAGCTTCATGGGGAATTAATGGAATTTTTTGACTCTCACAAGTAGAAATGTTCATGTTGTGACAAGTCCAGGCTGTCTACTGCTCCTGACACATCTCCTCTTTCCATCAATTAATTCTGCTTTCTTCCTTATTTTCTTCAGCAGCTCTTTACACATAGTGTCAATATTGTCAGTGTGGGTTCCAGTTTAATATTCTAGGAAGTGAAGACTCCAGGAAGAGTGTGCTGTTTCCTGGGGATTCCAGAAGACTCTAGCATTGACTCTGCTTGGGCCAGCTGAGGTCTCATGGGAATCATTCTGGCCAAGAGGATGAAATTTGCTGACTGAGCAGACTTGGGTCAGTATGCTGTAACAAGACATGGTCACCGACATGTCCTGGTGGTGGTAGTATAGTAAAGTATTAACTTTCTCTCTCTCTCTTTTTTTTTTTTTTTTTTTTTACAGAATTTTAAACAGTGGCCAGATTTTTACATAATTACTATGTTATTGAAAGATTTTTTTATTATACTATCTTAATTACTATATTATACTGTATTATAATAATTACTTAATAATTACTATATTATACTTCACAGTGTAATACACAGTTCACTAGGGGAGGTATTTATGTATATATGTTGCCACATCCAGGTATGCTGCTGCTGCTGCTGCTAAGTCGCTTCAGTCGTGTCCGACTCTGTGCAACCCCTTAGACGGTGGCCCACCAGGCTCCCCCATCCCTGGGATTCTCCAGGCAAGAACACAAAGTGGGTTGCCATTTCCTTCTCCAATGCATGAAAGTGAAAAGTGAAAGTGAAGTCACTCAGTCGTGTCCGACTCTAGCGACCCCATGGACTGCAGCCTACCAGGCTCCTCCGTCCATGGCATTTTCCAGGCAAGAGTACTGGAGTGGGGTGCCATTGCCTTCTCTGACATACATGAATACTTTGAATTAAAAATTTCAGGATATATTTTTACATGATTTATTTCTAATCCCCCCTCAAAAACATAGCAGCTTTGCCATTTGCACAGCATGAGGCAAAAACTTGATAAATAGTTCTTTGAAATGTTGAAAAAGTTGTTGTACTTATGTTTTTCTCAAGCTGAGGACGTAAGCCATATTTCTAGTCTTTTCATTAGGATTTCTTTCTTAGTGAGTGACATATACTTGACTTAAAAAAAATAGCAAATTCTTCAAGTAGAAATGGTAAAGAAGCGATTACTTTTTATATAAACCTATTTCGGATTTGAGTTTCTAGTTTTCAATGTTTTATTAAGCACATTCACCAGTTTGCTGCTGTATTTTGAATTATACTTCTCTGTTTTAACCATTCTTTCATTCAATAAGTTACAGCTTTTGGCGATAACGTGCTGCTGCTGCTGCTGCTAAGTCGCTTCAGTCGTGTCTGACTCTGTGCGACCCCATAGACGGCAGCCCACTAGGCTCCGATGTCCCTGGGATTCTCCAGGCAAGAACACTGGAGTGGGCTGCCATTTCCTTCTCCAATGCATGAAAGTGAAAAGTGAAAGTGAAGTCGCTCAGTCGTGTCTGACTCTTCGTGACCCCATGGACTGCAGCCCACCAGGCTCCTCTGTCCATGCTAGGGTGATGTATTTTAGCTATTGGGGATGAGTCTATGTACAGATCAAAGTCTTCTCTCAAAGGGCTGGTTTAAATGTTCTGATTTAATTTAGTGCATGCTTTTCTAAATGTAGACTAAGTGCAATTTTAAGGTTCTAAACATTAAATATAGTGATAAACACCCTTGAAAATCTGTTTTTTAGCCCTTATCCACTATTGATTTTGAGTTAAACTATTGACTTTTATTTGTAAATGTCAAGTCATCAGTTCAGTTCAGTGGCTCAGTCATGTCCGACTCTTTGTGACCCCATGGACTGCAGCACGCCAGGCCTCTGTGTCCATCACCAACTCCCGAAGTTTACCCAAACTCATGTCCATTGAGTCAGTGATGCCATCCAACCATCTCATCCTCTGTCATCCCCTTCTCCTCCTGCCTTCAATCTTTCCCAACATCAGGGAATTTTGAAATGAGTTAGCTCTTTGCATCAGGTGGCCAAAGTATTGGAGTTTCAGCTTCAACATCAGTCCTTCCAATGAACACTCATGACTGATCTCCTTTAGGATGGACTGGTTGAATCTCCTTGCAGTCCAAGGGACTCTCAAGAGTCTTCTCCAACACCACAGTTCAAAAGCATCAATTCTCCAGTGCACAGCTTTCTTTATAGTCCAACTCTGACATCCATACATGACTACTGGAAAACCATAGCCTTGACTAGACGGACCTTTGTTGGCAAAGTAATATCTATGCTTTTTAATATGCTGTCTAGGTTGGTCATAACTTTCCTTCCAAGGAGTAAGCGTCTTTTAATTTCATGGCTGCAGTCACCATCTGCAGTGATTATGGAGCTCAGAAAAATAAAGTCAGCCACTGTGTCCACTGTTTCCCCATCTATTTGCCTGAAGTGATGGGACTGGATGCCATGATCTTAGTTTTCTGAATGTTGAGCTTTAAGTCAACTTTTTCACTCTCCTTTCACTTTCATCAAGAGGCTCTTTAGTTGTTCTTTGCTTCCTGCCATAGGGTGGTGTCATCTGCATATCTGAGGTTATTGATATTTCTCCCAGCAATCTTGTTTCCAGTTGGTGCTTCATCCAGCCCAGTGTTTCTCATGATGTATTCTGCATATAAGTTAAATAAGCAGGGTGACAGTATACAGCCTTGATGAACTCCTTTTCCTATTTGGAACCAGTGTGTTGTTCCATGTCCAGTTCTAACTGTTGCTTCCTGACCTACATACAGATTTCTCAGGAGGCAAGTCAGGTGGTCTGGTATTTCCATCTCTTTCAGAATTTTCCACAGTTTGTTGTGATCCACACAGTCAAAGGCTTTGGCATAGTCAATAAAGCAGAAATAGATGTTTTAATTTGTCATAAATACTCTTATCAGTTTTCTAGGGCTGCTGTAGCAAATGACTACAGATTGTTTGTAGTTCATAGTTTAAATAACAGAGATTTATCATCTGCATTTCTGGAGGTAGAAATCCGAGGTAAGGGGCACCTTGCTGAGAGCTTCAAGGCAGATTCTCTTCTGCACCCTCCTAGCTTCCCGTGGCTTCTGGCACACTTTGGTGTCTGTGTTTTCTACCACAGCACCCAGTCTCTGTGTTCATTTTTATCTGATGTTCTCCCTGTGTGTGTGTGATCTTTCCAAATGGAGCTCCTTTGTGAAAAGCAATAGTCACGTTGGGTTAGAGGCTCACCCTACTCCAGGATGACCTCACGTTAACTGATTATACCTGCAATGACCCTATTTCCAAATATGGTCACATTTTAAGGTACTAAGTATTAAGATTTCAACAGATGAATTTTAGAGGGGACAGTTTATTCCTTAACAACTGCCCTGTAATGGATGAGATTTATTTACTCATTTAACAAGTATTTATTTAGATAACCAACAGGGACCTAGTGTATAGTACAGGGAACTATATTCACTATCTTGTAATAACCTATAATGAAAAAACATATATAATATATATTTAGTACTACTAACATACATATATATATATATATATATATATAAAATATACATAAAAAACATGTGAAAGTGAGGTTTCTCAGTTGTGTCCAAGTCTTTGCAATCCCATGGAATGTAACCTACCAGGCTTCTCCATCCATGGGGTTTTCCAGGCAAAAGTACTGGAGTCCTGGAGTGGGTTGCCATTTCCTTCTCCAGGGGTCTTCCTGACCCAGGGATTGAACCCAGCTCTCTTGCATTGCAGGCAGATGCTTTACCATCAGAGCCACCAGGGAATCTCAAAAAAAATATATATAGAGAGAGAGATTTATATATATATATATATTATATATATGTATTATATATTATATATGTTTAACCGAATCACTGCGCTGTGATTCACTGTGTTGTTTCAGATGTCTGAAATGAACATGACATTGTAAAACAACTACATTTTAATTAAAACAGACAAGACAAAACCCTATAGATACTTATTCTGTTCCTGCTAAATAGTGGCATTTTGTTAGGGAAATGATACAGAGCTATAAAAAGTAAAAAGACATATTGAGGTCCTGGTTTTATAAAACTGACTAGTGGGTCATACTCATCACAGGGGTGAGACAAATGTTGATACTGTTGGCTATTCCAGGTCCTAAAAGTTAAGGACAAAAAGCCGCTTTTCACTTTGGAACTGCTCTCCCAGCACGGCTGTGGCTCCCTAGTTAGTCCTTCATCATCAGGCCACTGGACCGTCAGACCCCATGCCATGTCACATTAGGTGACCCTGTTCTGGGCAGACGTCAGTCCCTGTACATGGGGACAGTGGTACTCAGTCAGTTACAGGGCATCTCCCTGATGTTGACCTTTCCGCTCTATTTACAGCAAGCTCAGTCATGGGCAAGTTTAAGTTGCTTTTCATGAAGCTAGATTAAAGATATTATTAAGACTTCCCGTGCATGAAGTTTAGTAGTGACAAAGTAGTTTTCCAGCCAAATATTATGATTAATAAGAAAAAGGATCTAGTTAATTGAGACTTCTGAAAAACCATCAATGCCTCAGAAACCTGGTAATAAGAAAAACATAGCATCTCTAAAAGAGGTGAGGTTAAAGTAAACAACAGGTGCTCCATGTATCCAGCAGTTCTCCATTGAAACATGAAGCGATATAGATGTTCCTGGCTATGCTACTTTATGCTGTAACTGATTTCTCAGTTTGCAGAGTGAGTGAAATAATTATAGCTAGGAGAGAGCTTTCATTTTAATGGGAATCTGAAAATGTAGATCCTAGTTTGCTTCAGGAATTACAGCATTAGACTTTAAAATCTGGCATGGAATGGGGTGTGTGTGTGTGTGTGTGTGTGTGTGTATTTCAATCCATCCACCCCTTACTTAGTATTCATAATGCATTCAAGAGAGATGGCTTTATAAATTTTAAAAAGTCTTTGGGGAGCTACATAGTTTTAGAATATGTATTAAAATATTTCTGGTAGGTTATTCAATCTTAAAAGTATCACATAGACTTTATTTGGATGAATGTGGATTTTCTTGGGTTAAAAGGGAGGTCCTATTTTCCATGTAGGCCCTATTAGTCCATGTAGGAGTATGGACTAAGAAGAGTAGGGCTGGAGGAGTGATAGTACAGTGCCCAGTGCTGCTGTTAAGTACTCAGCAAACTCAGTGCTGTTGTTAAGTACTCAGCAAACTCAGTGCTGTTGTTAAGTACTCAGCAAATAGAAATCTCATAATTTAACCATGATGAGAACTAGGACTCAACCCGAGTTCTCTTCAATCTAAATCCAAATCAGACAGCAGCGTTTGAACTGCTTTGGGCTACTGATATTTTAAAATTCAAAGATAAGATTCTTTGTGCCAGATTCAATAATTTAGTATTTTATTTTGTTTTTAAAGGCCTGATCTCTTAAAACCAAACATACAGCCTGCGAAAAAATTTACTTTTTGAAATTTCATTGATCCAGTTAGGGTCAGAGTCAACCTCGTGTGTGTGTTAGTCACTTAGTCATGTCCGGCTCTTTGTGACTCCATGGACTGTAGCCCACCAGGCTCCTCTGTCCATAGGATTCTCCAGACAAGAATACTTGAGTGGATTGCCAATTCCTTATCCAGGGGGTCTTCCTGACCCAGGGATTGAACCTGGGTCTCCTGTATTGCAGGCAGATTCTTTACCATCTGAGATATAGGGAAGTCCAATAAATAATCACTTCAGTTCAGTTCAGTCGCTCAGTTGTGTCTGACTCTACACGACCCCATGAATCACAGCACGCCAGACCTCCCTGTCCATCACCAACTCCCAGAGTTCACTCAAACTCATGTCCATCGAGTCAGTGATGCCATCCAGCCATCTCATCCTCTGTTGTCCCCTTCTTCTCCTGCCCCCAATCCCTCCCAGCATCAGGGTCTTTTCCAATGAGTCAACTCTTCTCATGAGGTGGCCAAAGTATTGGAGTTTCAGCTTCAGCATGAGTCCTTCCAATGAACACCCAGGACTGATCTCCTTTAGGATGGACTGGTTGAATCTCCTTGCAGTCCAGGGGACTCTCAAGAGTCTTTAATAGGCGCTGAGAAGATGAATACTTAAATCTGAATTATCAGTCAGAATTTGTAGCTTTGTCTTGGAATTAAAAGAGTTATTTTTTTGGTATTATCTTCAATATCCTAGTAGTGAAATAGATATTTTTTGCTTATCTGTATTATCAGTGTCCATCATAGGTTTATGGAAACGGGAAAACTGCATTCATTTACTTATTCTCTTCTGCAGTAGTGAAGCTGGCTGGCCGGGGAACTTGACAGTCTCAACAAAGAAATATTTGCTCTAACAGGTGATATGTGATTTATCCACATAGACTATAGTGAGGGCTCATGGCATCTTCAGGAAAACGTCCACCTGCGCGTGTGGATGTCACTTCTTATGATCATACTCTAACCTGCCTAACCTCCACCAGTCCTCCAAAGAGAAAGTAAAATGAATGGTTGTAAATTTTCTCTTCAGGCAGAGAGAGCATACATTGGGAACTGCTCATGAGGCAATGTTTTTGATGGCTAGGTAGGTTTTCTTGTCTCTTTTTCATTACTGTCTTTTCAGGTTATTTTGTACAACAGGAAGTGCAACCTTTTCATTATTCTCAGATTCAGTGATGAATATGTGAAAGTGATGACATTCCTTACGGGCATTTTTTGAAAACAAGAGATTTCTCTACCTGCTCTGGATCAATGTCCTGGTTCTAATCTTCGGTTCAGTCTGAGATAGATTAATATTTCATCCATACAGTGGTGCTACACACATTTGAAGAGAAACACCATGCCTACTCCTGAGTGTGTCTACAGCAGCACCATCTAGTAGAAATAAAATGGGAGTCATGTAGGCAATTTAAACATTTCTAGTAAGTCAATTTAAAAATGCAGATTGAAATAGGTGAATAGTAATATATTTGAGTTAATCCATTATATCCAACATATTATTTAAACATATTCAATATAAATATTATTAAAGAGATATTTCACTTTCATTTTTTTCTTACTAAGTCTTCACATTTAGGGGTGTATTTTATATTTGTAGACCATCTTAATTTGGACTAGCTTCATTCTAAGTGCTAAATATTTGCATACTGTTGGCCAATGGCTACCATGTATTGTATGGCACATTCTGAACTAAACATCCCCAGTGCCTTTGAATAATCCTGATAGTTATAGAGGTTTGAGCCTGTTCCCTGTCTAATACGTGATTACAGACACTCCTCTATTTCAAGTGTATTGTCTCTAGACTAGAGTTTCATCTGGTCTAACCTGGTTAAGAGCCTAGGGTGGTGTTTCCCAAACTTTGATGTGCATACACAGTCACTTGGGAACCTTTTGAATCTTCATAGTTTTATTGTCTGTGTCTGGAGTGCGTCCCAAGATTCTGCATTACTAACCAGTTCCCAGGTAACACTGATTTAGCTGGTTCAGAGACCACACTCTAGGTAGACAGAGCCTAGGGAAACTGTTTGCAAGAATCTTGTATTATGGATTATTCTGTTGTATACTTATTGCTGCTAACACTCCTAAGGAGATTTTCTTCATGTTTTGATATGCAGCTTTTCCATGCTATTTTTGTTCATTGGTTTTCTAATCTCTAGTATAGAATTTTGCATTTGTTACTGATATATCTTATAGGATTCAGCACATCAAATTAGACTAAAAGGTCACTGCAGATGCCAGTTCTCAACTACTGTATTCAGAATTGCCTCCACACTTCATGTAATCCCTACTCCTAATACCGTGTCCTCAGTATCATCTTTCATATCATTAAAAAAGTCAGAGTTTCTGCTTTGAAGTTGATTTTATTAATTACAGTTTTTCAGATTATGAGGATTTGGGCAGTAAATAATTGTAACAAATTAGATATCTTCTTGGTCAATATCTTTCAGGACATGGAATCCTGAAAATTAATTGCTAATGTTAATTACTTGCTAATGTTCAGTGTAGTCTGTTGTGTCTGTTCATTAAATGGTACTGGGAAACTGGACAGCCACATGCAAGAGAATGAAACTGGACCACTATCTTACACTGTACACAAAATTTAACTCACTGGATTAAAGACTTAGATAAAGTACAAGACCTGAAACCATAAACCTCCTAGAAGAAAACATTGGTGATAAGCTCTATGACATCCCAGTCTTGGCAATGATTTTTTGAATCTGACTTCAAAAGCAGAGGCAGTGAAAGAAAAAAAAAAAAAAAGTGGGACTGTATCAAACTAAAAATCTTTACAAAGAAAAGAGAATCATTAATAAAATGAAAATGCAGCCTATGGAATCGGGGAAAACATTTGTAAATTATATATCTGATAGTGTCAGTCAGGAGAAGGCAATGGCACCCCACTCCAGTACTCTTGCCTGGAAAATCCCATGGACAGAGGAGCCTGGTAGGCTGCAGTCCATGGGGTTGCTAAGAGTCGGACACGACTGAGCAACTTCACTTTCACTTTTCATTTTCATGCACTGGAGAAGAAAATGGCAACCCACTCCAGTGTTCTTGCCTGGAGAATCCCAGGGACGGGGGAGCCTGGTGGGCTGCCGTCTATGGGGTTGCACAGAGTCGGACACGACTGAAGCGACTTAGCAGCAGCAGCAGCAGTGTCAGTCACTCAGTCATGTCTCTTTGCCACCCCATGGACTGTAGCCCACCAGTATCCTCTGTCCATGGGATTCTCCAGGCAAGAATACTGCAGTGGGTTGCTGTTCCCTCCTTCAGGGGATCTTCCTGATCCAGGGATCAAATCCAGGTCTCCCACACAGCAGGCAGATTCTTTATCATCTGAGCAATCGGGGAAGATCTGAACTGTATATAGAACTTAAACTAGTCAGTAGTAAACAAACTCCCTAAACAGTCACATAAATTAGGCAGATCTGAAAAGACAATTTTTCAAAAAAGACATACTGATGGCTAACAGGTATAATTGTTTTATTCTTTTGCCTGTCCCAGCATATGTGTTTAGTAGAGATTTGTATTGACTTAATTTAAGGCTTAATTCAGTGATCATGTTCCAAGTTGAATTAACTGTTTTGCTTCGCTGACTTGTGGGGTGGGGGAGGACCCACGGTCTCATAACTTTTTTTGTTTTGTCTGGATTAATTGATTGCTGGTCTGGGAGTTGGATATCCTGTAAGGCTGATGGTAGTAAGGGACTGGCATTTGAGAAAGGAGGCTTCTAAAAATGGACCAGCAAGAAACAAGAGAATGGATATTGCCTGCTAGAAGGTTATTTAGATTCTTCTTTCATTGTTGTGAAGAGTTGAAATGATTCCTTGAGTATTTGCAGAAAATTGGGTAATTTGTACAGTAGGCCTCTCAGATCTGAAATTGAGAGAATATCATTGCCCTTGTAGGCTTGTGGTGAGAGTTCAGTGAAATAGTGTATTTCAGACACTCAGGATGGTGTTTAAAATAAAATGTGTTTCATTAGTACCATTAACTTGAAAATATCTTAATGGAAATCTTTAGTGTCATCAGTTTCTCTAGTACATTGAAAACCTGTCTTTAAAGTTTGTCGGTGGCTGGATTTTAGGATAGGTATGTACTTGAAAAAATGGAACTTTAAATCACTCTAATTCATGATACATGGACAACAGATTTTGGGAGGTTTTTGTTTTAAAGTTGAATGTATTATTTACCAACATTACCTACCTCCCATTAAATCTATGATTTCTCCTTGTGCCTACTTGCAATTGAAAATCAACCTCAAAATGCTTTTTCTGGAGACCCTTTACCCTAAACAGCATGGATTCCCATTCACACGCACTCATGATCTTAAATAATATGAAGCAACACAGAATTATTTTGGGAGGCTCAGCTTGCTGCTTTTAAATACGAGTGTGCAGGTTTTTAAAGCTGAGTCTAAATCACAGAGAATGGGCATTGCCTGCTTGATATTTATTTCACTGAAAAATATAAAGCATATAGAGCATATTTCGGAGAAGGCAATGGCATCCCACTCCAGTATTCTTGCATGGAAAATCCCATGGACAGAGGAGCCTGGTAGGCTGCAGTCCATGGGGCTGCTAAGAGTCGGACATGACTGAGCGACTTCACTTTCACCTTTTATTTTCACGCATTGGAGAAGGAAATGGCAACCCACTCCAGTGTTCTTGCCTGGAGAATCGCAGGGACGGGGGAGCCTGGTGGGCTGCCGTCTACGGGGTCACACAGAGTCGGACACGACTGAAGTGACTTAGCAGCAGCAGCAGCAGCAGCAGCAGCAGCAGCAGAGCATATTTATTGTTTTGCTTATTCAGATCACTAGACCTTACATTTCTCTGGATGCAGTTCACAAGTAAGAAATAAAACCTTCTACTAACCTGAGGTAATTAATTCTGCGGGATGCCAGACCTTTCATAGTGTATTTTGAAAATGGTCTTCCACACAGGGTAGTAAGTAATGAATATTTCATAAAGAAATATTATTTATGGTGTTTTAAGCAACTTTGTTGAGAGATTTTGTATGGATTGATCAGGAAAGACATGTTTGCTAATCTGTGAATTTTTTTAGGTTGTTTAGAATTCTGTTTGCCTCACAGGAATACATGTAGTTATGACTTTTCTTGTACTAGTTAAAAATATTGCAGTAACTTTTTGAAGAATAAAAAATTATCAAGTTTTTCAGTGATTATCTTTCCCAATAGAGATTGTTTAAAATGGAAGTCTTGACTGTAGTATTTGGAGAATGGTCACTTTTTAAAATTTAAAATACCTCTTTGTGGCAGTTTTAAATCATATCCATTAATTTAATCACCTGCCCCTTGAATATATAGACTGTGTTTAGTGATTTCATTCTAATAAATGCAATGCAGAGGACCCATGAATACCTAGCCTGGATCGTAAAGAGCTAAGCAGTTTCTGCAGGCTCTCTTTCCATCTTTGTCTCTGCCTCAGTCTCTATCTTTGTCTCTCTATATCTATATACCTATTCCTACCCCTGGGTTTCCCTGGTGGCTCAGGGGTAAAGAATCCACATGCCAGTGCAGGAGACACGGGAGATGTGGGTTCGATCCCTGGGTCGGGAAGATCCCCTGGAGAAGGAAGTAGCAGCCTACTCCAGTATTCTTGCCTGGGGAATCCACAGACAGAGGAGCCTGGTGAGGTAACAGTCCATGAGGTCTCAGAGTCTGTCATGACTTAGCAACTAAACAATAATTACTAGCCCTATTTCTACGTCTTTCTTTTTCTTTCCCTGGAAAAACCCACCTTTGGAGCCCTGAGCCTACATGTAAGAAATATGACACCAGAATTCATTATCCTGGAGAGACCTCATAAACAGGCCTCATAAAGATTGAGAGAGATGCCCAAGGAACCCAAATGTCCCAATTTCAGCTGTTTGTGACTTTCCATGCCAGGCACCAGATACGTGAGATGCTTTCAGCCCTTAGTAACTCATGGTCTGACCGCAGCCACATGCAGACCCCAGTGAACCCCACTTAGTTAAGGTTAGGTAACCCTTGGAGCCATGGTATGTAGCAATAATTTTTAAAATTGCCATTGTTTTATACAGTTGACTCTGAGGTAGCTTGTACGTGGAAATAGGCAACTCTGGAATAGTCTGTTTTCTGAAAGGTACTCATGATGCACCTGAGTTTGTTTGACCCAGAAGTCAAGAAATGTAGGGCTGAAATGGGGTTCAAGCCTCTCCCTTTCATGGCTCCTGACACACCAATTTGAGCCCCGCAAGGGAAGACTTCCGTTCCCTAGGTGGTTAGATAATGGGTCACCATGTCAATTTCACTTTTTTATACTTTCATAGTTAAATATCCCAGGCTGAATTGATCATTTTAATATTGTGTCTTTCTACCACCTTATTTATACAATATTATTTGAATTGTTTGGTTATAGCGTCTCTTACATTTGAGTTATAGTAGAGCTTTCTTATCTCTAATTTTTATATTTTTTATTGCAGTTGCTTTACAATGTCGTGTTAGTTTCTGCTGTACAGTAAAGTGAATCAGTTCTATGTATACATATTTCCATTCTGTTTTTGTTTTCCTTCCCATTTAGTTCATTACCTCTGAATTTTTATTGTAAGTTGCAGCATTAGGTGCTAATGTGCAAGAAGAGATGCTGACTGATATTTTTAGAATGCAGATTTTAAAACATAATCCAGTCTCAAAGACATTAAAATGGGAAAAACATGTATCATAGATGGATGCAATATAATATTTGATATTTATATTCTTATATTCTAGCAAAGAATATTAAAAATTAAATTTCCAGATGATCGTCAGGGAGCGGCACGTGAGTTGAGTGAGTCTGTTCTAGGGCCTGACTTTCATTCTAAAATATAACATTTCAGTCGTCAGTTACTCAGAACCTTTCTGGGGCAGCTGATGCATATTACCCCAAATTCTTTCAAACATCCACATACATCAGAATCCTTGTGGGGAGAGCTGAGAAATCATAGAAAAGCTGGCATTCATTTAAGGGCTTGGGGACTTACCTTGCAGTCCAATTAAGACTGTGCTTCCAACTATACAGAGCACTGGTTCAATCACTGGTTGGGGGACTAAGATTCTGCTGCAAATTGTGGCTTGCAAAGAAGAAAAAAAATGAAGGCTTGGGTCTCTGTATTTTTAGCAAATCTCTCAATTGACTTTCATAGGCTCCCAAGTTTGAGAACTGTTACTCTGAAATATACTTATCTTCACCTGTGGCAGAAAAAATGCAAAATAAATGTGCTTGGTGATTTTGAAAGCCTTAAAGACAGCTCAGCAAATCTGAAAAATGTAGAGGTGGAAGGAAAAGAGTTCCCATAAGCGTTAGGAAATCCTAGGAATCTTGTTGCTCAGTGGAAGCAAAGGTCTCAGTTTTGGACAATTAGGAAATTCCTTTATAGTGAGAGGAAATAGTATGGAAATATTAGTAAGAGCAAAAGTGTATCCATTTGCTTCTTTTCAGAATTGATTCCTTCTCAAAATATGACCCAGAATCCCAGTAACCAGCTACCTTGTGAATATTCATGACCAGAAATTATGTACATTATTTTTCACTCTAGAACATGTTCTCAAGTCTTTGAGTTGAACAAACAGATTTAAGAAAAGATTAAAAAGTCTTTGAGCTGGTGGAAGAAAAGAACAAAAACTTCAAACCTCTCATTCACAGGATCTGTTTGGTCCCCAAAGATACTCATAAAAGTTGAAAAACACGTACAGACCTAGTTACTTACAACCCAACAGCTAGGGAAGTGATATAGCTGGAATTCACCCAGCTGTGAATTGTGGTTCCAGATTGCCACCTCTTACAGTGACTAGTCCTTGACTAGTCTTTCCTTCCTTACCATATGCTGGTTAAAACAAAAAGTGGATAGTCTGATTTAATTAGTTAAAAATTCGCTTCGATTCTTTGGCAAAACTAACACAATATTGTAAAGTTTAAAAAAAAAAAAAATCCATAAAAGCACTAAAGTCATGAGGCCTTGGGCTTCCCTAGTGACTCAGACAGTAAAGAATCTGCCTGCACTATGGGAGACCCGGGTTCAATCCCTGAGTCAGGAAGATCCCCTGGGGAAGGGATTAGCTACCCACTCTAGTATTCTTGCCTGGAAAATCTCATGGACAGAGGAGCCTGGAATGCTACAGTCTATGATGTCACCAAGAGTCAGACACACTGAGCAACTAACACTTTCACTTTCATGAGGTCTTATCAATTCTGTTCCTCAGATACTGACCACTGACAGCAATGTTCATGTTGTATATTTGCTACTTCCAAAGCGTTTTAAAAAGAAACCAACCTCTGTATGTGAGTCATAAGTCAAGAAAAGTATGTACTCAGAAACATACATATACATACATGTATATACACTTCCTTTTTTTTTTTTTTTAGAATCAATGAATGAAACTTTTAATCTTATTTAAATTTAAATTCCTGCTCTGTTGCTTTCCAGCTGTGTGATCTTGGCCAATAGATTTACATCTCAAAGTCATCAATAAAATGAGAATCTTAATAGAAAAAAAGAAATCAACCTCAAAAGGTTACATATTGTATGGTTCCATTTATGTGGTACTTATGAAAAGATAAAATTATAAGTGGCAGAGCAGCGGTTGCCAGTGGTTTCGGGAGAGAGGAAGGCGTAGTAGACAGGGATGAGGGTTGGGTGGTGGGTACATTTTGTGTCTCTATTGTGGTTGTGGTTATGCACATTTACCCATTTATTAAAATTCACAGAACTGCACATAAAAAGGTAATCTTCCTTTGTTAATTTGAAAATAAAATTCAAAACATATGAAACCTGAAAGTAAGGAAGGAGATAGTTATGTTTAAAAAAAAAATGCCATAAGAACTATTTCATAGGGAGGATAAGGATGCTTAGAGGGGAAGACCACAATAACTTCCAAACTTCTTCTTTGGTCTTACGCACACACACAGACACACACACACACACATTTGTATTTATAGCTGAATTAAAGTTGGTGAAAATAATGTATACTTTCCAAATTAAAAAATGTTTACAACCACTGTCATCTAAAGAAGCATAACACTTCTAACATGATCACATGCTCCATGAATAGATTTGGTTGATATATCATTTTCTAAGAATGAATCTCTGGCATGAAATGCTCTATGTTACATGATAAATAATCATACAAAAATTATACGCTCATCAAGGAGGACAATACATATAGAAAGTGCTGCAGAAAATCTAGTAGCTGGTTTTGACTTCAAATACACAAGCTATTCATCACTGATTTCTATCTTAAATATTTTATTAATTTAAATGAGGCCCTGTTAGGTCCTCTGTCACAATAATTGGTTGGAAATGAATTGTTTCAAACAGGTAAATTAATTTACCTTCCAATGGTGGTGGTGTCTTTTTGTTATTATCAATTACCATTATTGAAAGTGAAAGTGTTAGTCACTCAGTCATGTCCTACTCTTTGCGACTCCATGGACTGTAGCCCTCTAGACTCCTCTGTCCTTGAGATTCTCCAGGCAAGAATACTGGAATGGGTTGACATTCCCTTCTTCAGGGGATCTTCCTGACCCAGGGATTGAACCTGCCTCTCCTGCCTTGCAGGCAGATTCTTTACCTATCTGAGTCACCAGGGAAGGCCCAATTACCATTATTAAATGGCAATTAATTATGTTTAGTGCATACTATGCACTGAGTAGATTCCTTCAGTAGTATAGCTTCATTGGAGCACATGGGGTAGGGTAAGAGGAAGCCTTGTTCAGAGTAGACACTCAGTATAGTTCAGTTCTCTTCCTTTCCTCATTCGTTTGTTTAAAAAGTTCCATAGTTCTGTGCATGTTAACAGGGGGTCTCACCTAGAAAGGGGACAAGTTGAGAGACCTGTGATATTAGGAGATTTAGAAGCTTTGCTGCTTGTTTGTATTTCTGGTTTCTCCTGTATGGGGGTCAAATTTTATTACTCTGTGATGTAGTAAAAGAACACCAAGACCTTGCCGGATACAGGTGTTCGTGTATCCCAGCTTAACCGAGTGCTTTCAGATCACCTTTTAGCTTATGTTCCAAAATCAACACTTCACAGTTACTTGCTTTGGCTTCTCACACTGTCTGCTGCTGCTGCTAAGTCGCTTCAGTCATGTCCACCTCTGTGCGACCCCACAGATGGCAGCCCATCAAGCTCTGCTGTCCCTGGGATTCTCCAGGCAAGAATACTGGAGTGGGTTGCCATTTCCTTCTCCAATGCATGAAAGTGAAGAGTGAAAGTGAAGTTGCTCAGTCGCCGACTCTTCACTACCCCAGGGACTGCAGCCCACCAGGCTCCTTCGTCCATGGTATTTTCCTGGCAAGAGTACTGGAGGGGGTTGCTATTGCCTTCCCCACTCACACTGTCTAGGGAACCAGAACTAGAGCGCATAGTATCTGTGGATACTCGTGGCTGCAGGTGTTATAGATGAAAGTAAACCTGGGTGGAGAGGGAGAGAGAGAAGCAGGGAAGAGATCATGATTTGTCTTGTAAAGCATTTATTTCAAATGCATGGGTCTACTGAGGGACATCTTCTTATTTTTGCAAGCATTCTGATGGTGCAAGGATTAAGAGTGTTCACTCTTTGTCATTGGGTGTATGCTTTTATTTGATTTCCCAAAGTCCTCTTTTTCTTTGAGTTTTACCTCAAGCTACTGCCTAGCTGCTCTAAGAACACAGTACCCCTTCCCCTCCTCCAGGCTCACTGCCTTGCCCATATGTGTTGAATTTGTCATGGCATTAGTCCTTTGGAGCTCTATCATGTGGCTCATATTTTTAAAAATGTAAGTATGTTTCAGGATAGATTGAGGATTTGGTGTAGAATATCCATACAATGAAAGTCAATTTTTTAGGCTTAAATCCTATGAGTTTTGACAAATGTGTACAGTCTTTTAATCACCACTCAAAGTGAGATGTGAAACACTTTTCTCCTTCCATAAAGCTCTGTCTTGCCCCATTGTAGTCATCCCCTCTCCATGTCATCTCCTGCAACCACATCTGATGTCTGTCCCTATAATTTGCCTTTTTCAGAATGTCATATATGAGATTCCTACAGTATTTAGCCTTTGGGGTCTCACTTCTTCACTGAGTGTACTGAGGTTGAGTTCCACTATATTGTATCTTGCATTAATGATGCAATAGCAAACTAGTACATAGCATTCTGTATGGCCGTATCACAATTTCCGTATCCATTCACCAGCTAATGGACTTTTACGTGGTTTCCAGTTATTAATTGTTATGAATAAAGTTGTTATAATCATTTGCTTAAAGATATCAGACATATGTTTTCATTTCACAAGCACATGCTTAGGAGTGGAATCACTGGGTCACATTTTTTAAGTGTGTGTTTTAATTTTTTAAAAACCATTAAAATGGCACCTCACTCCAGTACTTTTGCCTGGAAAATCCCATAGACGGAGGAGACTGGTAGGCTGCAGTCCATGAGGTCGATAGAGTCAGACACGACTGAGTGACTTCTCTTACACTTTTCACTTTCACGCATTGGAGAAAGAAATGGCAACCCACTCCAGTGTTCTTGCCTGGAGAATCTCGGACGGGGAAGTCTGGTGGGCTGCCGTCTCTGCGGTCGCACAGAGTCGGACACGACTGAAGTAACTTAGCAATTAGCAAACTCTCCCCAAATTCCTGTTGAACTTTTCTATTCCCATCACCAGTGTATGGGTTCCAGTTTCTCTACATCCTTGTGAGCACTTGGTAGTTTCAATATTTTTCTCAATGTATTTCTCATTTTAGTAAGTGGGGAGTGGAACTTCATTGTGGCTTTACTTTGCATTTTCTTAATAACTACAGATGTTGACCACGTTAAATGTCCTTTCTGTTCTCTGTAATATGTCTTTGGTCAAGTGTGAACACTCCAGTACCAGAGTCCATGGTTGCTCCAATCCAGGGATGCAGAAGAACTGTGGGTATGGAGGGACCATAGAAATGAAAACCAATTATAAGTTTTATGTGAATTAACCCCTACATTGTTCAAGGGTCACGTTTATCTCAAAGAGCAGAAGTTTTAGATCTTAATGAAATTCTGTTTTGTAATTTTTCCCTTTGATGACTCATACTTTTTGTATCATATGTATGAAATCTTTACTTAACTCGATTATTTATTAAGACTTCCATGCTTTCTTTGAGAATTTCTACATGTTAAGTTTTACATTGTCTGTAATCTTTTTAAGCTAATTTTTTGCCTGTGGTGTTAAATTCCTTTTACGTATATATGTCCAAAAATATGTCCAGTTATAGCATCATTGTTGAGAAGACTTTCTTATCGACAGTGAAATATGTTGGTACATTTGTCAAAAAAGCAGTTGACCCATATGAAGTCTCTTATATTCCTTGGCTTTATAGGTCTATTCTTATGCTAAAAAGATACTGCTGTGATCATTCCAGTTTCATGTTAGATCTTGAATAAGGTAATGTAAGTCCTCCAACTTTGTTCTTCTTTTAAGATTTTGAAAAATTGTTCTTGATTCTTCTGTCTCAAAAGACAGAATTTAGTATCAACCTGTCAGTTTCTACAGAAATGACTGCTGGAATTTTGATTAGGATTTCATTGAATTTAAATGTTAATTTGGAGACATCTTAATAATAAAGTGTTTTCCATGAGAAAACTACCTTTCCTTTAATTTGCTTATAATTTTCACTGCATAAATCTTGTTATTTTATGATATTTATGTCTACATATTGTGTACGTTTTCATACTATAAATAGGATTGTTTTATTTCAATTTCCAATTGTTCACTGGAAGCATATACATAAAAAATTAATGTTTCCATATTGATCTGTGTCCTGCAGTCTTGCTAAGGTAACTTTATTTATTCTAGTAATCTTGATGTAGATTCAATGGGAATCAGTCAGTGCATAACCAATTATGCTGTCTGTGAATAATTAATGTGTCATTTCTGTCTTTCCAAGTGATGTATCTTTTATTTTCTTTCTTTCTATTTTACTGGATATTTTCTCTAGTTAAATAGAAGTAGTGAGAATATACATCCTTATTGTATGTTCATTCTTAGAGGAAACCATTAACTCTTTTGTCATAGAGTGAGTTTAGCCATTCATTTTTTCCCCAGCTCCTTGTCAGGTTGAGTTTGTTCCCATCTCTTCTTAGTTTGCAGAGAGGTTTTTTGAGGTTGACTTTGGGCAAGTGCGATTTGTTCCTCTGCTTCTCGCAGAGTTAGGATGGAGGGCTCCTCTCTTGCCTCCTCAGGAAAAGGACCCTTTTTGCTTTAACTAATCCCACCACTGCTAGCTCCACCAGCCTAGAGTGAAAACACTTGCTGATCCATCTTTAATGCTGTTTCCTGTGTGAGAAAGGTTTGGGGATGAGGTTTTCTATGTGTTTCGTCTGCTGGTTGAATTTTTTTTTTTACCTGTTGGTTGAATTTTTTACTGTGTACAGTGGGCATTTATGAAGTGACATCTCATTTACAGAAACACTGCTTATGTATATATAACTCACTTCTCTTCAAGTCTGGGTGGTTTCTGAGGGACCTGTTGACAAGAGCAATCTGTCTGATATTTTTGAATCTAAACTATTTTATCAGAATTTAGAAATAAGTTTTTTTTAAAATTCCAAATATATGTGCATGTATATTCACCTACATATATAAAATTGTGACATTACATATATTTTGAAAGATGTAAAACCTACAATGAAACTGCAGTTATCACCATAGTATCCATGTTTGCGTGTATATAAGAGATGTGTAATCTCTTGCTTGAAGATTCATGCCATTGTTCACTTCCTCACCTACTCCAAACCCTCCACCAAGCTAATCTGACATATTTTATTTCTGTAATATGGGAGCTTTAAATACCATTCATGTACTTTCCTGTCAGCATAATCAATCTTTTGAACATTTCTATCATTTAGGAATTACTGAAATGCATTTAGTCCTACTTGTATTCAGAGATAACAGTCACAATTTATCAATTAACAAAACAAGCAACCAATACAAACAAAAACTCACTAATGCTTCTGTAAATATGTTGAGTAGAGAACTCTGTACATTTAGCTTTTTTTTGGTTGAGTGTACAGGTAGTTACAGAAATGCTTCATAGCTACTTCTTTTTTGAAGATTTCCAAATTTATTTAAATTATCAATAATGCTTTATTAATTTGCTATTGATGCTTTTGTGCAAAGTGCTTAGGAGAGGAAAAAGCTATCTTTATTCTTAAATTGTTCAACTTTATGCTCATATGTATTGTTGTGGTTCAGTTGCTCAGTCATGTCCAACTCTGCGATCCCATGGACTGCAGCATGCCAGGCTTCCCTGTCTTTCACCCATCTCTTGGAGCTTGCTTAAACTCATATCCATTGAGTCGATGATGCCATCCAACCATCTCATCCTCTGTTGTTCCCCTCTCCCTCTTCCCTCAATCTTTTCCAGCATCAGAGTCTTTTCTCTATACAAATAAGAAGATCTGTGCTAAGATGCTAGTAGCAGAGCATAGAAGTATCCCTTTGGAGCTTAGTGATTAAACTGTCTCACATGATGTATTATACTTCTTATGTAAACATTTCCCTGGATGTCATTCATAATTTCAAATGCAGATTTAAAGTAAAACTGTATAATATGGCACTAAAGCGGTACTTAATAGCCTAGAAACATTTTATGTATCATTGTGACTAATACCTTCTCCCCTGTTAATCACTAATATGAGAACATTGTTCTACCTTAAAAAAACTTTTTTTATTATGTAAAGAAAATGTGTAACATCAATTTAATTAATGAAAATGAGCTACATAACAGCTAAACATTCAATGGTTTGATAATGATGCATATTTACACCTTCATCGTCATTACCCTCAAATATGAAAACATTCTCAGTGATTAATATTTGGTAGGCTGCTAGTATGTTTCTAGTATGACTTCCCTGGTGGTTTAGAGGGTAAAGTATCTGCCCGCAATGCAGGAGACCCGGGTTCGATCCCTGGGTCTGGAAGATCCCCTGGAGAAGGAAATGGCAACCCACTCTAGTATTCTTGCCTGGAAAATCTCATGGACAGAGGAGCCTGGTAGGCTATAGTCCATGGGGCCGCAAAGAGTCGAACACGACTGAGCGACTTCACTTCACTTTAGTATGTTTCTATAACTGTAACTGTAAGGCTTTTAGCATCAAGCTAAAAATAATAAGATATTTCCTTTGAAAATATTTGAGAACCAAATTGAGACAATAGTATTTATCATAGACTATAATAATCCTCTCAGTGCAATCCAGCCCAAACTCCACAACACAGTAATTGGGAAAAATTGCAGACATCATTACTGGTTTTCCTTAATTTGATCTTTTCATCTTTTTTTAGAGGGCAGTGTCAAAGTTTGAAAGCTTCACCATGTATAGCTTTTTAATGCTTCTCATTTTAATCATTGTTTTACTTCTGAACATAATTCCTGTTAATTTAGTTCAATATATGTTTAAACTGTTGACACAAGTATTAAAATTATGCTCAGAATATAGATTCAAGGATATTAGAATGAAATATAGTCAATGGTTAGAATAGTTGAATCATTTTAACATGGCATGATTGAATGTGTCATTGTCTGTTGTTTTGTAACAAAATCTGTAAACATAACAGCTTAAGGCAGAGTACATTCATCATTGTATGGCTTCTGTGGATAAGGAATGGTCTTAGATGGGTCCTCTGTTTCATGGTCTCTCACAAGGCCTGGGTCAGGATCTGTGGGCTCATCTGAAGATTAGACAGGGGCAAGATCCACTTCCATGCTCCCTCAGAGCTGTTGGTAGCCTTGAATCCCCCACACATTGTCAGAGTGAGGTCTTCATATCCTCATTGGCTTTTGACCGGAGACCTCTTCAGTTCTTTGCCGTATTGGTGTCTCCACAGTGGCAGCACAGAATGCAAGCAAAGAAGCAGTAAAAAGAGTCTACTAGCAATATGAAGTCACAATTTTAACCTAATCATGGAAATGGCATCCCTTTAACATTGCCTGTTATTGGTTAGAGGGAAGTTCTTCATGGGGAGGGAAATACACAAAGCCATTAATAATAGATGAAGGGATCACTGGGGTCTACCTTAGAGGCTTCTTACCACTTTCCATATTGAAATAAGCATTTCTTACACAAACCAGGTATTGTTTGAATCTTTTGTTGGACTAACTGAAATTCTTTATCCTAATATTAAGTCTCTTTGGTGAATTTAAAACTTGTATACTTCATATTTTGTTTGCTACGTCACCAATATTTCTTCTCAACCAAAACTTTTTTTCCAAATTCAAATTTTACCTTAATGTATGGAAACCTTCAAAACACGGTGGTAGAAATACCGACCCAAGACACTTATTGGGAAGATAATGGAAGAAGTCAAGACATGATTTCATTCAAATTCTTTTCTTGCCAATTTTTACATATCTTTGAGACTCAATTCTTCATTTAAAATGAACATAACAATGTCATCCTGTTTGATAGTTTTTAACAGTATAACATAAGATGATAAAAATAAAGCATGTAATGTAATACTGGTACACACTGTTACATAAATGGGCTTTATCAGTACCATGCATATCATTACTTGGAGAATGAAGAATTCTATTGATGAAAAACTGTTAGCTCTTCTTTAGTAAACTGAAGTTGTTTGATAATTTTGGGACACTTTTACTGATGAGATTGTTTGTTTAAAGTGATGCTTAAGAGAAATAGAATTGAAATGATCAATTATTGATTAGTTGCGAATTGTGGGCTAAAAAGGAGCCATGTCTTACTGAGAATTTTCCATAGATGAATTACTGATGTTACATGTACAAATTTAATGCTGGCAAAATGTCCATAATTTCCAATATGATTGAGAGATTTGATGCAATTCCTATCAAAATGCTAATGACATTTTTCACAGGCACATTAAAAAAAACTGAAGTCTTTATAAAACCACAAAAGACAACCAAAGCAATCTTGAGAAAGGAGAAAAAAGATGGAGGCTTCACACTACCTGATTTCAAAGTACATTACAAAGTAAAAGTAATCAAAACAATATTGTACTGGCATTAAAATAGACATAAATAGGACAGAGTAAAGTGTCCAGAAATAAACCCATGCATATAATACAGTAACTAATTTTTGACAAAGACACCAAGAATACACATGGAAAAAGGATTGTCTCTTCAATAAAAGGCGTTGGAAAAACTGGATAGCCATATGCAGGAGAATCAAAGTGGACCCTATCTTACACCATCCACAGAGATCAACTCAAAATGAATTAAAGACTTAAATTTAAGACCTGTAACCATAAAATTCTAGGAGAAAACAGGGAAAAAAACTTGAAATTGGTCTTGGCAATGCTTTTTTGCATGTGGTATGAAGAACATAGGGAACAAAAGCAAAAATAAATGAGTAGCACAGCATCAAACTGAAAAGTTTCTGCACAGCAAAGGAAACACCAAAATGGAAAAAAAAAAAAAAACACAACTTTTGGAATGGGAGGAAGTATTTATAGACCATATATCTGATAGGGAACTAATAGCCCAAAAATATAAGGAACTCATATAACCCAATATAAAAAAAAATAGCAACAACAATAACAACAATAAGAAATAACCTGATTAAAAAATGGGCAAAAGACTAGAATAGACATTTTTGGCATAGAAGCTTTACAAATGGCCAATAAACACATGAAAAGATGCTCAGTGTCACTAATTAGTAGGAGAATGCAAATCAAACCAGGATGACATATCACCTCACAGCTGTTAAGATGACTGTTTTCAAAATATCATAAAATGGTAAGAATTGGTGAGGATGTAGAGAAAAAGCAACCCTTGTACACTGTTAGTGATTGTGAGTTCAGTTCAGTTCAGTCACTCAGTCGTGTCCGACTCTTTGCGACACCATGAATCACAGCATGCCAGGCCTCCCTGTCCATCACCAACTCCCAGAGTTCACTCAGACTCACATCCATTGAGTCAGTGATGCCATCCAGCCATCTCATCCTCTGTCGTCCCCTTCTCCTCCTGCCCCCAATCCCTCCCAGCATCAGAGTCTTTTCCAATGAGTCAACTCTTCGCATGAGGTGGCCAAAGTACTGGAGTTTCAGCTTTAGCATCATTCCGTCCAAAGAAATCCCAGGGCTGATCTCCTTCAGAATGGACTGGTTGGATCTCCTTGCAGTCCAAGGGACTCTCAAGAGTCTTCTCCAACACCACAGTTCAAAAGCATTAATGCTTCAGCGCTCAGCCTTCTTCACAGTCCAACTCTCACACCCACACATGACCACAGGAAAAACCATAGCCTTGACTAGACAGACCTTTGTTGGCAAAGTAATGTCTCTGCTTTTGAATATGCTATCTAGGTTGGTTATAACTTTTCTTCCAAGGAGTAAGCGTCTTTTAATTTCATGGCTGCAGTCACCATCTGCAGCCATTTGGGAGCCCCAAAAAATAAAGTCTGACACTGTTTCCACTGTTTCCCCATCTAATTCCCATGAAGTGATGGGACCAGATGCCATGATCTTCGTTTTCTGAATGTTGGGTTTTAAGCCAACTTTTTCACTCTCCTCTTTCACCTTCATCAAGGTGAAATTTGTGATCACAAGATTGTGAACTGGTCCAGCCAATATGAAATTTGTGATCACAAGATTGTGAATTGGTCCAGCCAATATGGAGAACAATACAAAGTTACCTCAAAAATCTAAAAACATCACTGCTGTGTGATTCAGTAGTGCCATTTCTGGGTACATAAACATACAAACTGAAACCAGTATCTCAAAGAGACACCTTCTCAAAAAGGTATCTTCATGCCTATGTTCATTGCAGCATTATTCACAGAAGACAAGATATGGAAGCAACCTCAATGTCCTTCAACAGATGAATGGATAAAGAAGTGTGACTCATACACACATACATGCACATACACACAACAATATTATTCAGTCTTAGAAACAAATAAGGGAATCCTGCCACGTGTGACAACATGGATGAACCTAGAGGATATTATGTTAAGGAAGAAAACTAGATACAGAAAGACAAATACTGCATGATCTCACTTATATATGGAATCTCAAAAGATTGAACTCATAGACACTGAGGATAGAGTGGTAGTTTTCAGAGACTGGAGGAGGGGAGAAATCAGTCAGTGGATATTGGTCAAAGGGTACTGATACTCAGTAATAAGATGAAGATTTGAAAAAGTAATATACACCATGGAGACTATAGTTAATAATAATATGGGTTAGAAATTTGCTGCAAGGGAATTTTAATTGTTCTCATCACAAAAGAGGCATATATAGAAAAAGAGAAAGTTTAGCTTTGGTGTAACCAAATTTTTCTAAAATTTATTACCCTGCATGGAGACAAAGTAAAATAATCAAGAAGTTTTCAATTTAAAAAAGTCAGTTGTATACATTAAATACTCAATATTCACTATATGTTTAGATACCTGCCAAGTATTGCTTAATGTTGAATACCATCAATTATAACTCAGTATTTTTTAGTGGTTTTTTTTTTAGGTGAACTTTATATAAAATGGCTTGAATAAATTTGCGTTCTGACAAATTAATTTTCATCCTTAGTTTATATGTGATATGTGTTAAAAAGCAGTGTGAAAAAACAGACAGTGTATTTTGACAGCTGGCAAAAGTTATCTAAAAGAAGCATATAAATTATAGTTATAAATTTGGATTTTATTTTTATAATAAGGGAGAGACATTGTCAGAGAATGCCATGGACATCAGTAGTTTGCTCAATAAATGATGGTAAATTTGTGCATTATAAATCCCTCTCCTAGCTTAATTTACCATTGAGGATCATTTCTGTTACTGTGAAAATCCTGGGGCTATCAGACTACTGTCAATTATCCTGGGAAATGAACTAAACCTGGCATTTACTGCAACTGTGGAGAGGGAGCTCCCTTTTAATCCTTCATGCAGTGTGTGAAGTCTTGGGGAATTAACTCACTTAGTATTAACAGAAATAGAGCAACTATCTTCAGTTCAGTTCACTTGCTCAGTTGTGTCCGATTCTTTGTGACCCCATGAACCGCAGCATGCCAGGCCTCCCTGTCTATCACCAACTCCTGGAGTCCACCCAAACCCATGTCCATTGAGTTGATGATGCCATCCAACCATCTCATCCTCTGTCGTCCCCTTCTCCTCCTGCCCTCAATCTCTCCCAGCATTAGGGTCTTTTCCAATGAGTTAGCTCTTCGCATCAGGTGGCCAAAGTATTGGAGTTTCAGCTTCAACATCAGTCCTTCCAATGAACACCCAGGACTGATCTCCCCCAGGATGGACTGGTTGGATCTCTTTGCAGTCCAAGGCACTCTCAAGAGTCTTCTCCAACACCACAGTTCAAAAGCATCAATTCTTCAGCACTCAGCTTTCTTCACAATCCAACTCTCACATCCATACATGACTACTGGAAAAATCATAGCCTTGACTAGATGGACCTTTGTTGGCAAAATAATGTCTCTGATTTTTAATATGCTGTCTATGTTGGTCATAACTTTCCTCCCAAAGAGTAAGCATCTTTTAATTCCATGGCTGCAATCACCATCTACAGTGATTTTGGGGCCCCCAAAATAAAGTCAGCCACTGTGTCCACTGTTTCCCCATCCATCTGCCATGAAGTGATGGGACTGGCTGCCATGATCTTAGTTTTCTGAATGTTGAGCTTTAAGCCAACTTTTTCACTCTCCTCTTTCCCCTTCATCAAGAGACTCTTTAGTTCTTCTTCACTTTCTGCCATAAGGGTGGTGTCATCTGCATATCTGAGGTTATTGATATTTCTCCTGGCAATCTTGATTCCAGTTTGTGCTTCCTCCAGCCCAGTGTTTCTCATGATGTACTCTCTGCATAGAAATTAAATAAGCAGGGTGACAATATGCAGCCTTGATGTACTCCTTTTCCTATTCGGAACCAGTCTGTTGTTCCATGTCCATTTCTAACGTTGCTTCCTGAGCTGCATACAGGTTTCTCAGGAGGCAGGTCAGGTGGTCCAGTATGCCCATCTCTTTCAGAATTTTCCACAGTTGATTGTGATCCACACAGTCAAAGGCTTTGGCATAGTCAATAAAGCAGAAATAGATGTTTTTCTGGAACTCCCTTGCTTTTTTGATGGCTTTTTCAATGATCCATTGGATGTTGTCTGGTTCCTCTGCCTTTTCTAAAACCAGCTTGAAGATCTGGAAGTTCATGGTTCACATATTGCTGAAGCCTGGCTTGGAGAATTTTAAGCATTACTTTACTAGCATGTGCGGAGAAGGCAATGGCTTACTCCAGTACTCTTGCCTGGAAAATCCCATGGATGGAGGAGCCTGGTAGGCTGCAGTCCATGGGGTCGCTAAGAGTCGGACACGACTGAGTGACTTCACTTTCACTTTTCACTTTCCACTTTCATGCACTGGAGAAGGAAATGGCAACCCACTCCAGTATTCTTGCCTAGAGAATCCCAGGGACTGGGGAACCTGGTAGGCTACCTCTATGGAGTCGCACAGAGTTGGACACGACTGAAGTGACTTAGCATAGCATAGCATAGCATTACTAGCATGTGAGGTGAGTGCAATTGTTCTGTAGTTGGAGCATTCTTTGGCATTGCCTTTCTTTGGGATTGAGATGAAAACTTATCTTTCCCAATCTTGTGGCCACTGCTGAGTTTTCCATATTTGCTGGCATATTGAGTGGACATTTTCACAGTGTCATCTTTCAGGATTTGACATAGTCCAACTCAATGAAACTAAGCCATGCCATATGGGGCCACCCAAGATGGACGGGTCATGGTGGAGAGGTCTGACAGAGTGCGGTCCACTGGAGAAGGGAATGGCAAACCACTACAGTATTCTTACCCTGAGAACCCCATGAACAGTATGAAAAGGCAAAAAGATAGGACACTGAAAGTTGAACTCCCCAGGTCAGTAGGTACCCAATATGCTACTGGAGATCAGTGGAGAAATAACTCCAGAAAGAATGAAGGGATGGATCCAAAGCAAAAACAATACCCAGTTGTGAATGTGACTGGTGATAGAAGGAAGATTTGATGCTGTAAAGAGCAATATTTCATAGGAACCTGGAATGTTAGGTCTATGAATAAAGGCAAATTGGAAGTAATCAAACAGAAGATGACAAGAGTGAACATTGACATTCTCGGAATCAGCGAACTAAAATGGACTGGAATAGGTGAATTTAACTCAGATGACCATTATATCTACTACTGTGGGAAGGAATCCCTTAGAAGAAATGGAGTAGCCATCATGGTCAACAAAAGAGTCAGAAATGCAATCTCAAAAACAACAGAATGATTTCTGTTCATTTCCAAAGCAAACCATTCAATATAACGGTAATTCAAGTGTATGCCCCAAAAGTAACACTGAAGAAGCTGAAGTTAAACAGTTCTATGAAGACCTACAAGACTTTCTAGAACTAACACTCAAAAAAGATATCCTTTTCATTATAGGGGACTGGAAGGGAAAAGTAGGAAGTCAAGAAACACCTGGAGTAACAGGCAAATTTGGCCTTGGGGTACAGAAAGAAGCAGGGCAAAGGCTAATAGAGTTTTGCCAAGAGAACGCACTGGTCATAGCAAACACCCTCTTCTAACAACACAAGAGAAGACTGTACAAATGGAGATCACCAGATGGTGACACCAAAATCAGATTGATTATATTCTTTGCAGCCAACGATGGCAGAGCTCTATACAGTTAGCAAAAATAAGACTGGGAGCTGAATGTGGCTCAGATCATGAACTTTTTATTTCCAAATTCAGACTGAAACTGAAGGAAGTGGAGAAAACCATTAGACCATTGAGGTATGAAATTCCTTATGACTATACAATGGAAGTGCGAAATAGATTTAAGGGACTAGATCTGATAGAGAGATTGCCTGATAATCTATTGATGGAGGTTCCTGACATTGTACAGGAGACAGGGATCAAGACCATCCCCATGGAAAAGAAATGCAAAAAAGCAAAATGGCTGTCTGAGGAGCCCTTACAAATAGCACTGAAAAGAGGGGAAGTGAAAAGCAAAGGAGAAAAGGAAAGATATACCCTTTTGAATGCAGAGTTCCAAAGAATAGCAAGGAGAGATAAGAAAGCCTTCCTCAGAGATCAATGCAAAGAAATAGAGGAAAACAATAGAATGGGAAAGACTGGAGATCTCTTCAAGAAAATTAGAGATACCGAGGGAACATTTCATGCAAAGATGGGCTCCATAAAGGACAGAAATGGTATGGACCTAACAGAAGCAGAAGATATTAAGAAGAGGTGGCAAGAAAACACAGAAGAATTGTACAAAAAAGATCTTCATAACCCAGATAATCATGATGGTGTGATTACTCACCTAGAGCCAGACATCCTGGAATGTGAAGTCAAGTGGGCCTTAGAAAGCATTACTATGAACAAAGCTAGTAAGGTGATGGAATTCCAGTAGAGCTATTTCAAATCCTGAAAGATGACGCAACTATCTTAGTAAGTGTCATATTGTCATAAGACTTGATATTAAAGTAGCACATTGTGAAACTGTATAGAAAAAGTCTGAATTAGACAATTTGTGTAAATTGCAAGAAATTAAATCCTGTATATAGAGTCACTAGCCAAGAGAATTTCATTTGAATATGCAAAACTTTTTATGAGCACATCTTAATTTGAGAGCTTGGACTGTTGTTATTATATTGAATTGCAGTAAAGTTATGTGTCAATGCAGGCTGTGTGATTAAGTTTGGAGTAGAAACTAATGTGGTATGGATAATATTTTGCAAATATTAAAGGAATGCATTTACATTTATACATGCAGTCTTGCTTGGTGGACCATGTTCATTCTACATTTGAGCCTTATTAAGATTTATAGTCCCAGGGAATAAGACTAGATATTAGCTAGCATGGAGAGGCACCTTTGCATGTCAAGTATCAGGAAAGAAAATTACTTAAGATTTTGTTGAGTTTTTTTCCTATTAAAAGAATAGAGATTTTTATCTCAAAGTTCCTTCTTTTATCTCAAACTAATGAAGCATGATGTAACAGAAATAATTAAATATTTTTTTGAATTCCTATCATACTGATATGTTTTAATTGGGATCTCACAGAGTAATGCACAGCCCTTGCCCACAGCTGGTTACCAGGCTGAGCTCATGGGATCTGAGTGTTACCAGATCAGCTGATACAAGGGCACAGAGAGATGCTGTCTCCTCTCCTTGCAGGCACCCTCTTATATCTCAGCGGGTATCTTGGATATCCCAACAGTGGCATGAGGGATGGGGGTAGAGCCTTCCTTTCTAGTCTCCCAGAGTTAGGACTAGACTCCCTACTTAGCAAGTCTTGGAGGAGGCAGATGGCGGCCCATATCAACTTCTCTCTTTTTAATTAGGATGAAGCTGCTTTGGGCTTCTGCTAAAATACCCAGTCAGCAGGAAAGGGTCCAGTTCTCAACCCGGTTATGCTAACACATGGCTGGCACAAGCCCTGTTATCCGAGTGACACAGTTGACTTGACCACATCTGTCACTAAGGACCACTGCTTGCTTTCTTTTTGGGGGGGGGGGGGCTTTTTCAGAAGAATTAATTTACTAATTAGCCTGCAGCAGGTCTTAGTTGTGGCATGCAGATCTTCATTTGTGGCATGTGAACTCTTAGTAGTTGGGGCGTTTGGGATCTAGTTCCTTGACCAGGGATTGAACCCTGGCCCCCTGCATTGGGAGCACCTACTCTGAGCCACTGAACACCAGGGAAGTCCCACAACCACTGCTTTCATGTCAGGTGTATATTTACCACTTCCACAGAATTAGATTTTAAAAACTTGGCATCCTAGCCTGGTCATATTTGTTATACAGCTGAAAGAACAACTGATCTGTAATCCCAATAATTCAATTTGAGTCTCATAAGGATTGTATCAGATAAAAGTAATCAGTGGCTGTCAACTAGTTGAAATAATTTGTCAAGTGACATTTTTCATGTAAGTGTTTACTGTTATGATGCTGAAAGCTTGGCTTCTGTTCACAGGTGCCAAATTGAACCTTGGAGACCAAATTTTGGAGAAGTAGAAAAGAATAGCTTTATTGCTTTGCCAGGCAAAGAGGTGACACAGTGCACTCCTGTTCGTGAAAACTCTGTGGTCCCAACCCAGGAGGATTTCACGAGGAGTTTTATAGCAATGGTGCAACGGTGGGGTTGCTGATAAAATTAGAGTATTTGCAGGGCATGCATTCCTCTCATCTGGTCTCAGGTCATCTTCTAGATGAATTTCTGTGGTTCTCTTGATGTCGCCTCAGGTGGTTTTAGCCACCTGATGAGAAAAACTGACTCATTTGAAAAGACCCTGATGGTGGGAAAGATTGAAGGCGGGAGGAGAAGGGGACAACAGAGGATGAATGAGATGGTTGATGAGGTGGTTGGATGGCATCACTGGCTCAATGGACATGAATTTGCGTAAACTCTGGGAGTTGGTATTGGACAGGGAGGCCTGGGGTGCTGCAGTTCATGGGGTCTCAAAGAGTCGGACATGACTGAGCAACTGAACTGAACTGAACTGATCAGGTGGTTTTCCTCTGATATGAAGACTGCTGACATTTTAAAAGCACTTAAAGACATTGTAATGTGTATCCCTTTAGGTTGAACCAGGACCCTGCCCTGAGTCTGCACTACTGATTCTTGGCAGTCCCTCCCTTGTTTTAGCATCCCCTCCCTTCCCTGATTAGCAACTGTTGGAATCTGCCCTTTGGAACTCAGGGAAGGGCATGGAGGTTGGAGTCAAGAAAGAGGACAGGAAGCCTTCTGTGCCCAGGAGCCCCACAGGGTCCTGCTTGTTTTCACTACTAGCATGGTTATGAAAGTAGGCTTATTGTTCATAATATTTCCTACAAGTTCAGTATGTAAAGTAAAATAATACAGGTAAAAATTTTACATTAATCTTGGTTTAAGATTTAACGTTAATTTTAATCTTAATTCATTGTCACAGAAACTTCACCCTTTCTCTGTGGTTTTGAAATATATTTCCTTATTTTCATCTTCATTCCATTCATGGCAATCTTCATATTATATCTATATCTGATTGCACATAACACTTTAGTGATATCTGTCCTCTTTTAATGAAGCTGCATTTTGTAGGGATTTGTGTTTTAGATATAATTTGTAGATATAATTCCTTTAGCAAGTAGGATCCTGGCATCCACAAAACTCTCATTAATGAGAATCTTACAAAATGAGAGAACAGCTTAAGATAAGTTCTGTGAAAAGTGTTTAACTTTTCTAATATAAATCCATTAAATCTGCCCTGGTCAATTGTAACAGCTCCATTTGGTGGTAATAATGCAAGCACCAACTCACTTGTCTTGCTAAGAAATCTTATCTAAAATCCATATTATAACCTCACAATGAGACTTGTATGGTGTTTTCTCTGCTGTACTTTTACTTGATGTTTTATTTTATTTTGATCAAGTGGAGAAAGCTCTCTATATTCCAGTGACATAGCAGAGTTCTTCTCACACATTTGAGACCTGGGAATCTCTGACAAGACCCTTGACATTTGCCCATTAAAACTACAGCTTGGATAAGATTCAGAGTAGCTGAGCTCTAACCAGCAGTAGCTCATCATTTGCTGCATAGCTTTCTCTTTTCAACTGGTCAGATGCCATTCACTTTACTTTCATGTACACCGTGAAGCTCTTTCCATCCAGCCAGCTCATGTGCTGTCATTATTGCTTTCGAACTTTTAAGGTACATTTTAGACAGTTCTGCCTTACGGCCATAGAACTGTGTAAATTAGCCATCCGTACCGTGCTAATACATCCATCAGTGATTGCCCACCCACATGGACTTGAACTGCCATTGTCTACCACATCTTTTAATTAAATGAGTGTCCACTGGGAACTCAGTGTTTTGCAATGTCAAGATGTCTTCACTCTTATGTATGAGATTCCTGCTTGCTCTTTGTAGGTACACCAAAATGTGTCCTGTTTCACAGTATGGACATATTTAATATTCATTTAAAAATCTGCATTGGCATCATTCAAAATATTATAGGTGCCACCTAATTGAGTTCTGAAATATTTGAAATTTACCAATGTTAAAACAACATATTCTGGAAATAATACAATAAATAAAAGACACAGATGGTGAAAATATTATCAGATGCATAAGCAAGCTCAAATTGAAAAGTCCCCAAATTATAATAACAGCATAATTCTATTAGCAATTTTATGGTAGCTGTAGTAGATTATGCTTCTCAAATAATCACTCAAGTTCTTACAGGATTTACCTGGAGCAGTAAGTATGCTTATCAATGACAGAGATTAGAGCTTCATTTTAAAGCCTGTTAACCTTTCAATTAAAATGCTTATTAAAATATTTGTTCTCAAACAGATGTGGGCTGTTTTAGAAAGTAAATAGTGGCATAAAATGAGATATATGTATCACTCAAAATATTGGTTACTACTGAAATATTTGGATATGCATGTCAGTTCATACCAGACCCAATTCAGAATTACAGAATACACTTCTGCAAGAAGTGGTGGAGGATGAGAAATTAACAGAGAACACTTCAGATTGTGAAGACATTCCAGGGTTTGGATGGATGAAGCAGAGCTATGCTATTTCACTTTATTCTGGGGGGATATAGTACAAATAAAATTCTGAAAAAGCCCAGTTACATGGCTTTTTGAAGGTGTATATCTGAATATGTGTGTACATTTTTTGTATATGGTGAGGCAGTAGTTCAGGTTGCTTTGGTTCTTTAAAGCAGAAAAAAAGAGAAAACACCAAAATTAAATAATGTGTGGATTTATTGCTTATCATATCTGAAAAGTGTGCTGTTATATGAACTTCAGGCATCGTTTGGCCAGGGCTTCATAACATGTCTATGTGATTGTATTCACTTTGTTCTCTCCTAAGAGGCAGCTTGAGGCTATGTTCCGTTATCATAAAATAAAGGATGCAGCAGTTCAGTGCATCACATTTCTAAATACATCAACCAGAGAAAGGAACCTTCTTGTCCTGGTATTTGTGTGTGCTCAAGTTGCTTATGTCTTGTCTGACTCTTTGTGATCCCATGAACCATAGCCTGCCCAGCTCCTCTGTCCTTGGGATTTTCCAGGCAAGAACACTGGAGTGGGTTGCCATTTCCTTTTCCAGGGGATCTTCCCAACCCAGGGATCGAACCCAGGTCTCCTACATTGGCAGGTGTATTATTTACCACTGAGCTAACGGGTACGCTCCTCTTGTCCTTGCCCACCAAACAGAGATGCTTGGCTTCGTTTGCTCTTAATTGTTCTATCTTAGATTTTGTATACATCCAAGTTGTTCACAGAGGTCAGTGGAATGACATGCTTGGGTTAGTTTAGACCTGGTATACTGATCCATCACTGCCTAAGTATTGTCACACTGGGCTTTCCAGGTGACTCAGTGGTAAAGAATTTGCTTGCCAATGCAGGAGGCACCTGAGACTCGGGTTGGATCCCTGGGCCAGGAAGAGCCCCTGGAGGGGGAAATGAGAACCCACTCCAGTATTCTTGCCTGGAAAATCCCTTGGACAGATGAGTCTGGTGGGCTGCAGTCCATGCGGTTGCAAAAGAGTTAAGCATGCATGCCAATCATGTCAATTCAAAACAAAAGTGATGGCCGCTGAAAAATGGGCTAGAATAGGAATAGATACCAAGAGTGTCTTCTCTCAGGGAGAATGTGAAATAGGAAATTGGAAGGATGAAATAGGGGCCATGTCTTGTCAGCCTCAGGATAGTTTCAGGGCTTGCAGTTCTATAAGGATCAAAGGAATTTGGATCTACCTCCAAACTGACCTCTTAACTATAAAAAGGTATGTTTTTTACATAATTTTTTTTAAAAAAGTTCTAATGTAACCTAAGGATAAAAGTAATAACTTGATTCCTGTCCCTCAGGTGCCTTCTCTTGTTGCAGTTGTTGGTATTCTCGGGGAAGATCCACTCCATTTAAAAAGCAGCGTCTCTCCCCACAGTTGCAGTTCACTTTCTCTGTTTGCTTTTTCCTGCACAACCAGACATCTGTAATGCACTAGTTTGTTACTGTTAATTCCTCTCCTCTAGAAGATAAGCTCCACGAGAACAGGGATTTTGGACTGATTTGAACATTGAATGAAATAGTGCTTCCTTTGGTAAGTGTTTTAATGAACACTTTGGATACATTATCATGCATCCTTTTATATGTTACAGTAGCACTTGACGTTTCTGAGGATGGCCATTTTAATAAAGATTGTTAAAGAAGTTAATTGAATAGAAAAGTGCTCACATATCTTTCTCTGGATGTGGTGTCTGATGCTGTTTCTAACCCAAGATGCTGCCAACTTCCTTCTGTTGAGCCAAGGACAGTCTATTAGTCAGCTTGAGCTACCATAACAAAATCTCTGAGACTGGTACTGTAAAGAACAGAGATGTATTTAGTCACAGTTCTGGACGCTAGGATTCCAAGATCAAGGTTTTGGCCAATTCATTTTCTGGTGAGGGGACTTCCCAGCTTGGAGAGGATGATGAAGGGAAGGGGTGAAGGAGGGGACAGGAAAGTGGGGGAGAGCACAGGAGCTCTTGGTTTCACTTAAGGACTCTAATCCAGCAAGACAGTGTGCCATTCTTACATTCTTACGACCTCATTTAACTTTAATTACTTTTTTCTCCAAATACAACCATACTGGGGTTGGGGCTTCAACATGGATTTGGGGCAAGGGTACAGGAGTGGAGTACCAACATTTAGTCTGCAACAGACGGCTTACCTGTAGAGCCAGTGTCTAAAAAGAGACTGGGCTACCAAGCCTGGTGGAATTCAGTATCACCTGATTATACTAATCAGCTACTCCCATTCTTGAAGTGAGGAAAACATGACTAGTTGTTGCCCTTTATCTTTAAATGCCAAAATGAAAATACAAGATTAATTTACTTTTTATCAATGTATAATATAATACTAGGGCATCAATTGGACCCTGTTGAAGTTGGCTGGATCTAACTTTTAAATGTGCAGAATGGGAACTTTGCCACCTTACTCTTGACTTAGGCAAAGAGAACTTCTGAAAGCCTATTAGATTTATTTGTGTTAATACATCATCTTTGCTCCTGACAGTCTTTTACAAAAATCCAACCTAGAATCGGTGAGTGGCGTTGCATATGTGCACTCAATCAGGGCAATTAAGATGGCAATATCAGCCAGAACCTATGGGCGATTTTACCAGCCCATTAAACTGAGCATTGGAGTTGGTGTTTTCAGTTCCCAAGGCGGCATTTAACTGCCTTCTCTGTAGTTAACACTCTCTGCCCAGCTTTCAATTCAGCAGCAGTGTTGGGCTGGGAAGAGCATGTGGAATTTGGAATTGGAAGGCCAAGGTCAAATTTTAGCTCATCTGCAATTTGTGTGAGAAGGTTTCTACAAAAGAGACGCAGTCAATCAGGTTCAGTTTCCTCAGTTATTTCTTACAGACCCCAAGAGAGACTGCTTCCTAGGAAATCCAGTAAGTATTTGTTGGCTAAAGTAGAATCCTCATGTATTGGGTTGGCCAAGAGTTCCTTTGGGTTTTCCCAGAACGTATTATGAAAAAACCTGAATGAACTTTTGGCCAACCTAATATTTCTAATAAGGATTTTTGGATACAGAATTTTCATTTTGGAAATGATTTCTTAAGGCTTAAATTATACTAAGCATAGCTAACTTGTAACAGACTATAGTACTACTCAGATTATTCATATAAAGCATGCATGCACGTGCATTCAGTTGGGTCTGACTCTGTGAGCCCATGGACTGTAGCCTTCCAGACTGCTCTGTCGGTAGGATTTCCCAGGCAAGAATACTGGAGTAGGTTGTCATTTCCTCCTCCAGGAGCTCTTCCTGACCCAGGGATTGAACCCAAGTCTCTTACATCTCCTGCATTTGCAGGCAGATGCTTTAGCACTGCGCCACCTGGGAAGCCCCAAACATAGTTTTATCAACACTGGTATAAGGTTCATTTTTGCCGTTGTGTGTCATAATGTCTTTCTTTAAAAACAGGTCCTTGAGTACTGACTCCAAGTGGTTGTTAATTGACCCTAGGGTTTAAACTCACACTTAAATTGGTATGACAATACTTAGTTAAGAGGTTCATGGCTTTTCATTTTAATCAATATTCTATGTGTATACGCACATACCCCCGCAAACACCCCAGTAATTTGGTTGCTCTTTAAATTACAATCATGCATAAATTATACATAAATTATAATAAGCATTAGAAACAAAGTTATTTTTCATGTTAATGATTTTTCTAACACAACACAATTGATGAAATTGCAACTTATATTTTATAGTAAGTGGAAAATCTGCTCGTTTTTAATTTAGAAATCAACATTTGTTAAAAGTAGTAATCCACATTTAAAAACTTAATGCAATGCACATTTAATTTTCAAAATATTGCTTCAGGCAATGGTTTGACATTTCTTATAATTTATCAGATTGCTTTACAGAATTAAGCTAAAAAATTAATTTGCTGTGGTAAACCCTTTACAAAATTATGATTGTCATCCCAAACTCTACAGCCATCCTTAATGAAGGCTTTTCTTCTTCTTCATCATCAGTGTCATGGTTATTGTTAATTGCTTTCTAAGCTTATGTCATAATCTTAGCAATTTAATTCAAATTATCATGATAGCTCAGATGGCAACTTCAGCAAATGCTCAGGAAATATACATAACACCATTTAAAATTACTGTGCTAGGTACTTGATATGGATTTTCTATATAAAACACAGCATATTGTATGCAAATATTTCACATGCTCAAGAATATGAAGTTTAGCTGGGTGCCTGTGGTCTTAAATTTAGTTCTTATATTTAGGATGCCAAGTTTTTCTGGGTACATGGGTATTTCATTATTTAAAACACAGAGTGCTGTCAAGTTCCATGCTCTTGCTTCAGAGACTGATATTTTTTCTTTGATACATTTACTGGATTATTGATGCCTCCATTCATAGTTGATGGTATTTCTTAAGTTCTACTCTTCCATGGAGACCTGGTCCAAGTACCCACTCCTGAAAGAGACTTTTCCCAATAGGATAGCAGTGACTTCCCTTATACCTTGCACCTTTGCACTATTTAACTATTTTTGAGTTCACCATATATTTGACAAAAGATACCATTAATTGTTGTTCATAGTTCACCCCCCACTTTGGTTTTCTCCAACTAAACTCTGAGTCTTCTATGAGTGTGACCCTTTCTTTTATCTTGATATAGAACAGAGCTTTACCTCTGTGTGTATTTGTTGTGTTCAGCTGCTAACTCGTGTCTGACTCTTTGTGATCCCCATGGAGTACAACATGCCAGCCTACTCCATCCTCCACTATCTTCTGGAGTTTGCTCAAATTCATGTCCATTGAGTTGGTGATGCTATCTAAACATCTTGTTCTCTGTCGCCCCCTTCTCCTTTTGCCTTCAATCTTTCTTGATATCAGGGTCTTTTCCAAGGTGTCAGCTCTTCGCATCAGGTGACCAAAGTATTAGAGCTTCAGCATCAGTCCTTCCAATGAATATTTAGGGTTGGTTTCCTTTAGGATTGGCCAGTTGGATTTCCTTCCAGTCCAAGGGACTTTCAGGAATCTTCTCTAGCACTATAATTTGAAATCATCAAGTTTTTGCCATTCAGCCTTCTTTATGGTCCAACTCTTACATCAGTACATGACTACTGGAAAAGCCATGGCTTTGACTAGATGGACCTTTGTTGGCAAAGTGATGTCTCTGATTTTTATACCTAGAAATAAATCAGTATTTGGTGATGATGAGGAAGTACCATCTGATTTTGGAGACCTGTGAGGCTGCCCTGACTTAGTTTTTCCGTCCTCCTGCCACAGCATATGAATTTCTTCCAGGATTCACTCTTTCTTTACCATTTCCTAGATTCATGCTTTAAAGGTATCCAATGGAGATGAGTAAATTTAAAATTAGGTAATGAAATATTGTGCATGTCCCTTAATTTTTTTGAAATGAATTTCTCAATATACAGTCTAAGAAAAGATGACTAATTTGGAATCCTACCAATTTATTGTGATACATATACTTTTTGAATTTGAAGCTGGGTAACTCCAAATTCAGAAAACGAAGATCATGGCATCCGGTCCCATCACTTCATGGGAAATAGATGGGGAAACAGTGGAAACAGTGTCAGACTTTATTTTGGGGGGCTTCAAAATCACTGCAGATGGTGATTGCAGCCATGAAATTAAAAGACGCTTACTCCTTGGAAGGAAAGTTATGACCAACCTAGATAGCATATTCAAAAGCAGAGACATTACTTTGCCAACAAAGGTCCGTCTAGTCAAGGCTATGGTTTTTCCTGTGGTCATGTATGGATGTGAGAGTTGGACTCTGAAGAAAACTGAGTGCCAAAGAATTGATGCTTTTGAACTGTGATGTTGGAGAAGACTCTTGGGAGTCCCTTGGACTGCAAGGAGATCCAACTAATCCATTCTAAAGGAGATCAGCCCTGGAATTTCTTTGGAAGGAATGATGCTGAAGTTGAAACTCCAGTACATGGCCACCTCATGCGAAGAATTGACTCATTGGAAAAGACTCTGATGCTGGGAGGGATTGGGGGCAGGAGGAGAAGGGGACGACAGAGGATGAGATGGCTGGATGGCATCACTGACTTGATGGATGTGAGTCTGGGTGAACTCCAGGAGTTGGTGATGGACAGGGAGGCCTGGCGTGCTGTGATTCATGAGGTCACAAAGAGTCGGACACGACCAAGCGACTGAACTGAACTCCAAATTCATCTTTTGTGTTCTATTGTGTCATGTATGGCTTTAAATCACTTTGAGTGAGGTAATTCCATGGAATGCTAGATAATAATAGATAACCCATTTAGAATTCAGTTGTGTTCAGAGGCTTACCATAGTTGAAAACTTGATGATGAAAACATCTGGATTCCTTATCACAGTAAAGTTTGTGCTCTCATGTTTTGCCTACACATTTAGAATTTAGCTCAGTGTTCAATCTGCACCATCATAGGGAGGTAGATTCTGGGAAACTGCTCCCCATTTCCATTGAAAGTGAAAGTCATTCAGTCCTGTCTGACTCTTTGCAGCCCCGTGGACTGTAGCCTGCCAGGCTCCTCTGTCCATGGAGTTCTCCAGGGCAAAATACTTGGATGGGTAGCTATTACCTTCTCTAGGAGATCTTCCCAACCCAGGGATTGAACCCAGGTCTCCTACATTGCAGGCCGATTCTTTACCATTGGGGCCACCAGGGAAGCCCAAGAATACTGAAGTGGGTAGCCTATCCCTTATCCAGAGGATGTTTCCAACCCAGGAATCGAACCAAGGTCTCCTGCATTGCAGGCAGATTCTTTACCAGCTCAGCTTGTAGCCCCATCAGCTATATTGTTGATAATTCTTATTGAATTTGGATCATTAGTGACTCAAGTTAATTTCATTAGTATCTCTTTGGATATCTTAATGGCAGGTGACAGTACTCTCGTTTCTGCTTCCAAAATCCTTTGTAATGATACATGATGAAATTTATTTATAACCACTGAGCTTTTAGTCATATGAATTTTGAGATGCGCATTATATTTCAGTACAAATCAATTTTGCTGATATGTCTTATAAAGCATATTTTGATGGATTGGAATGAATAACTAAAAGAAGATAAAATCATTTTAAAGAAGAAATCTTAGTATCAGATTTGACAGACAGTGTGGCCAGTGCAAGTATTAGGTGCCTTACCCAAGATTCAGAGATGGAAAAGGCTTAGAAAATCAAGAGCTCTTTCATATGTTCATGGAAAAGCTCCTGGGGCAACATCCTAGACAGATACAGTTATATATAGTCATTGTTTATCCCACTTATTATGGTCACTCATTTTCGTCTCAGAAATATCATCATTTGGTTCTGAGTACTATCCTATACTCTGCTCGAAGTGTTACCTAAAAATGGTAGAAGATGCAGCTTTCTCAATCCGAAAGAATTCCAACATGGAAAACTCCTGTGATTCCAAGGATTCAGATAACCAACTGAAGAGACTGCAAAAAATGAAGGTTAATAGTTGTTTTACTAAAAATTTGATGAGGTCATAATCAGGACAGAAAAGGTTTCTACATCTAGGAAGATACTGGAACATTGGTCTTTGTTGCTAACTCTGCAGTGCATGCCTTGATTTATATTTCTTTAGCCTAAGTGCATGTTGCAGATGAAAGAATTGGATGCCAGTGAATCCAAGGTGGTGAACGGACCAACTAGAAGGAGAAAATATTAAAACATAAGCTATCTAGCTGTAACAGAAATCAACTTCTGGTAGCTGCAAAATGCACCGCAAAACAGTTGGCAGGAAACTGCTTGAAGGCCCAGAGCTATGGAAAATCCCTGAGAGGATCTGGTTCTAAATTAAAGAATTCGCAGTGAAAGTTAGGTAATGATTGATCTGAGTACTTTCTGCATTGCCTTGTTGTTGTCTGTTTATGTCTCTGTACCCTACTCTGCGCCCTGTGCTCTGAGTGTGGTTGTTTCTATGTTGTGGGAGGCAGGAGTCTTATCTTGGGGCAAATGGCCTGCCAGGTGGTGGGTGTTCATTAAATGTTTGGCCATTAGTGAATGAAGGGTGTTCAGTTATGCTCCAGTGACTATGCTCCAATGCAACAGTCTGCCCATTGCATTTTAAACCTATGATGTTTACTGTGGTGTGATGGAGTTGGCGAGAGGGAAGAAAGTGGCTACAGGTTCCTAGAACCTTTTTAAGACAGGGAAGTGGCCTTATTTTCAAACTACATTGCTCATGCCAGCCATCCAAATTCTCATGTGTCCTAGGAGCATATGTCTGATGAGAATTTCTGTTGTAAGCCGCCTCTGTTGCTGGTGGAATACTGTTTTTCTGTACCAAAGTTAAAAAAAAGTCTGAGAATTACCATAGAAAACAGCATATAACTTACTGAGTTATATGAGTTAATTTCTATCATAAATTAGAAGTTAATGCATAGGCTAGTAGTTCTAATAATAATGACTGTTTTAATATATATATTTCATAGAAAACCATGGCATACATTTCCTTTTGGTTAGGTAAGCCTGTGGAACATGCAGACATAGCTGGGGTTCCTCCATTCATAGGTCTCAGTACATGCAAATTACAGAGTCCTTAGGGGAAATATACAGTGTGTTACAATGACTTTGCACACCCACAAATCTCTAGTAGTCACCGAGTTAACAATGCTAAAGTAATATTAAAGATAAAGTCTATGTTTTCCTGGATTTCCAATAAATCCCACCGTGTACATCACATCTGGGAACAGTATGTTATAACCCTCCTTCCTTTGGCCATGGTGGCTTTGGCACCATAGTTACTGCAGTGACGCTGGGGAATATTGTTGACAAAAGAAGTAGAAGCTTATGAATGTTGTTTAAATTTAAAAACCTAAGCAATATAGAGACTTAAAGGTCTAAATATCAAAAGTTGTAGGGATGGTTTCAGTTCAGTCGCTCAGTCATGTCTGACTCTTTGCGACCCCATGAACTGCAGCACGCCAGACCTCCCTATCCATCACCAACTCCCAGAGTTTACCCAAAATCATGTCCATTCTGTCGGTGATACCGTCCAACCATCTTATCTTCTGTCATCCCCTTTTCCTCCTGCTCTCAATCTTTCCCAGCATCAGGGTCTTTTCCAATGAGTCAGCTCTTCGCATCAGATGGCCAAAGTATTGGAGCTTCAGCTTCAACATCAGTCCTTCCAATGAACACCCAGGACTGATTTCCTTTAGGATGGACTGGTTGGATCTCCTTGCATCCCAAGGGACTCTCAAGAGTCTTGTCCAACAGCACAGTTAAAAAGCATCAATTTGGGGATGGTTTAAATGAGCTAAATTCTCCTTTATTAAAGTAGGAAGTCAAAAGACAATGTCTAGTTTGATATTATAAGCATTCTTGAGATATTATTTAGAGATGTGGAAGTAACAGAGAGGAAAAGAACAAATATAAAAATGTTAGTCACCGACACTAAATGAGGAAATGAATGTATAAGAAGGTGAGGAAGAAAAGAGCTGCTTTTTAATATAAATCTACCTGAACTGTTTAACATGTAAGTATGTACATGTATTATTTTCATATTATAACATTGAAAAAGAGGTGGTATAAGCCTTGGCCTAACATATCAAATTGATTCAAAATTTTAAATATTTTTATTACAAGTTAATACAGATTCATTAACAATTTGAGAAATACAGAAGAACATAAATTAAAACCAGTGATCCAGCCACTCAGAGGCAATTGCTACTAGCAGTGTGGTGTCTATTCCTAGCAATTCTACCCCTCCCACACAGGTTACTTAATAAAATGGAATTGGAGTAATTACTGATCATTTATGATGATAACTTCTTCATGATAATACATATCATCATGAGTTCAGTTCAGTTGCTCAGTCGTGTCCGACTCTTTGCAACCCCATGAATCACAGCACGCCAGGCCTCCCTGTCCATCACCAACTCCTGGAGTTCACTCAAACTCACGTCCATCGAGTCAGTGATGCCATCCAGCCATCTCATCCTCTGTCGTCCCCTTCTCCTCCTTTCCCCAATCCCTCCCAGCATCAGAGTCTTTTCCAATGAGTCAACTCTTCGCATGAGGTGGCCAAAGTATTGGAGTTTCAGCTTTAGCATCATTCCTTCCAAAGAACACCCAAGGCTGATCTCCTTTAGAATGGACTGGTTGGATCTCCTTGCAGTCCAAGGGACTCTCAGGAGTCTTCTCTACCACCACAGTTCAAAAGCATCAATTCTTCGGTGCTCAGCTGTCTTCACAGTCCGACTCTCACATCCATACATGACCACAGGAAAAACCATAGCCTTGACTAGATGGACCTTTGTTGGCAAAGTAATGTCTCTGCTTTTGAATATGCTGTCTAGGTTGGTCATAACTTTCCTTCTAAGGAGTAAGCGTCTTTTAATTTCATGGCTGCAGTCACCATCTTCAGTGATTTGAGAGCCCCCCCAAATAAAGTCTGACACTGTTTCCACTGTTTCCCCATCTATCTGCCATGAAGTGATGGGACTGGCTACCATGATCTTAGTTTTCTGAATGTTGAGCTTTAAGCCAACTTTTTCACTCTCCACTTTCACTTTCATCAAGAGGCTTTTGAGTTCCTCTTCACTTTCTGCCATAAGGGTGGTGTTATCTTCATATCTGAGGTTATTGATATTTCTCCTGGCAATCTTGATTCTGCTTGTGCTTCTTCCAGCCCAGTGTTTCTCGTGATGTACTCTGCATAGAAGTTAAGTAAGCAGGGTGACAATATGTAGCCTTGATGTACTCCTTTTCCTATTTGGAACCAGTCTGTTGTTCCATGTCCAGTTCTAACTGTTTCTTCTGACCTGCATATAGGTTTCTCAAGAGGCAGGTCAGGTGGTCTGGTATTCCCATCTCTTTCAGAGTTTTCCACAGTTTATTGTGATCCACACAGTCAAAGGCTTTGTCATAGTCAATAAAGCAGAAATAGATGTTTTTCTGGAACTCTCTTGCTTTTTCCATGATCCAGCAGATGTTGGCTGTGGTAACTAATATTTTTGTTATGACAGGTATCCTCTTTAGTGGTTTATATATAATAATTCCTTTTATTTCCCCAGCAGCCTGTGAAGTAGGTATTTTTGCACTCTCCACGTTAGGGAGGAGGTAACCAAAACCCAGAGTGTTAGGAATTTAAGACGCATCACTAGTAGGTGGCAGACTCTGTAAATAAACCCTGGAAATGAGTCTTTTATCACAATAAAAGATTGTCAACCAAATTTTGATTGAATATATTCTACCTTATGGGCTTCCCTGATGGCTCAACAAGTAAAGAATCCACCTGCCTGCACAGGAGACACAGGAGACACAAGTTCGATCCCTGGGTCAGGAAGATCCTCTAGAGTAGGAAGTGGCAACCCACTCCAGTATTCTTGCCTGGAAAATTCCTTGGACAGAGGAGCCTGATGGGTTACAGTCCATGGTGTCACAAAAGAGTCAGACATTACTGAATATGGACCACAATTCTATCTTGTGAAATGGAAATTATATGTTAAAATATATTTGGTCCTTTAAAATTCCTTTAGGTATCTATTCAGTATTCAGAGTGTAATGTAGACTCTAGTTGTATGTGTGTGTGTGTGTGTGTGTGTGTGTGTGTGCTTAGTCACTCAGTCCTGTCCGACTCTGCGACCCCATGGACTGTAGCCCACCAGACTCCTCTCTTCATGGGGCTTCTCCAGGCAGTTCTACTGGGTTGCCATGCCCTCCTCCAGGGGATCTTGCCAACCCAGGGAGGGAACCCAGGTGCCCCGCATTACAGGCGGATTCTTTACCAACTCAGCCACCAGGGAAGCCCCTAGTTATCAGGGAGGACTCTAGTTGTCGGTTCCTAATGCTTCCGTTTTAAACTGTTAGAAGTGTAATGTGTTTTTTGAAATACAGTTTAGAAAATTAGAACAGTTTTTTTTTTTTAATTCTACAAAACAATTGATAATACAAAGAATTCTTTTTTATGTCCAACAAGTTCCTCTGTTTTAAATTTCTTGTATTAATAAGGCTTATTTATTACAACTAAAGAGTCACTGTTGATTCATCATTAATAACGGAAGTCTGACTGTTCAGATTTCCTTAGGTTTTACCTACTGCCCTTCTTCAATTCCAGAATCCCATTTAGGGGACCACTTAGACGCCTCTTGCATATGAGTGTTTTTCAGACTTTTCTTGTTTTTGTTCTTGTTGACAGTTTTGAGGTGTTTGGGCCAGGTATACTGAAGGCTGACTCCTGCTGGAATTTGATGTTTTCTCCTGCGTAGACGCGCCTTAGTGTACATGTAATGTGATTTCCCATTGGTAATATTGATCAGATCACCTGGCTGAGGTAGTGTCTATCAGATTTCTCCCATGTAAAGGAAGTCCTTTTCTCTTTCCGTCCTCTGCCAGTCACTTTGCATTCCTAACTCAAGGAAAGGGAGGGGGGAGCATTATTTTGTATCCTTTTTGAAGCTGTTGTATCTATATAAATTATTTGGAATTGTTTTGAATGAGAGATTTGCTCTTTGTCCTCTGTTTACTCATTTATTCATTCAGTCCTTTATTAGTATGGACACATGGATAATTATTTCATACTTTGGGTTATAATCCCTTACTGCTTGCTTTATTTTCTTGCCCAAATTTCTTTAGTTTTGGTCAGAGGTGTTCCTGTGTCTGTATGACATATTCCTGGTTATTTTTTTTTTTTATCACGCACTTTCTAGCACTACAAGATGCCCCAAGCTCATCTTTTACTTTCCCCATTGAAGTACTAGCTCTGTGTCCATGCTGCCCCCACAGCGCCTGGTTCCTTTTATTGGAGAGTGGTGTCAAAAACCAAGAGTGGTAGGTATGCTCATTGCTTTTGGGGTATACTTGTTTTTAAGCCCTCTCAGCTGACTGAGCAGTAAACATACTAAATATATTCACCCAACAGTGTTTCTGTGTGTCACTATCTGTATCTGTATGAGGCTCTATATAGGTTATTTGATGTCTCCAGCTCAATTTCCTTACCACATGGATAATGTAAAAGGATAAAGGGTATACCTATAAGGTATAAGGATAAGGGGGTAGCCTCTTTCCCTTATGTGTAACTTCCCTTCTCTACATATAAGGAGTCTGGTTCAAACCATCCACCATCCATTTACTTTGTCATTCTATAGCAGTTTACATGGATAGCAGGAACAGAATTGTTACCCTGGATCCTTGTGGACAACAGCATCAGCTAGATGAGGATGCTTCAGAGCAGTTTATTTCCCTTCAGACTTCCCTTGCAAGTTTACTTCCCTTGCAGACTCCTTCCTGAAGTTCATTAGTTCATGCCTCTCTACCCCACCACCTTCAGTGAGAGTGTGTCATACATTTGTAAGGCAGTTAGATTGCTTTGTCACTGTCTGCATCCCGTCCTTGAATTCCCTGGTCTCTTACATGACTTTTCGAATCTCCATACATCAGGCTTCACTCTTTTACTGTAAAGTTTAGTGGGTTTTAGAAAACATGTAGTATCATGTATCCACCATTAGTTTCATACAGAATACTTTCGCTGCTCTAGAATATCTCCTATACTTCTTCAGCCCTTTCTTCCCCTCCCTCAAAATCCCTGGCAACCACTGGTCTTTTTACATGCCTTTAGTTTTGCTTTTCCCGAATGTCATATGTTTAAAATCGTATAATGTGTAACCTTTTCAGTTTGACTTCCTTGGTTTAACAATTGGCATTTAAGATTCATTCATGTCTTTCCATAGCATGATAGCTCATTTCCTTTCATTGTTGAATATTTTCTTCTGTAGTCGTACTGCAGTTTATCTGGTCACTTAAGAAATCTCGGCTCCTTCCAGTTTTGATAATGAATAAAGCTACTATAAACATTCACATACTGGCTTCTCCCCCACCCCGCCTAGATTTACTGAGATATAAGTGACATGTATTATTGTGATGTGCATACCTGTTTATGTATTTATTTAATGTATGTAATGTGATGATTTGGACATGTTTTCAAATTAGCTGGGTAAATACCTCAGGGTATAATTGCTGGATACTATGATAAGATTATATTTAGCTGCCAAATTGTCTTTCATAGTGACTGTACTCTTTTACATTCCCATCAGCAATCAATGAGAGGTAAGTTGTGTTGTATCCTTGGCAGCAATTTGTATTGTCAGGTTTGTTATTATTTTTTAGCCATTTTAGTAGATGGATAGTGGTATCATTGTTGTCGTGTGTAAATGTATTATTGAAAAGAAACCATGACTTTTACTGGAAATAGCATCTAGAAGTCCATAGAAATCCCTGAATTAGAATCTTTGCAAATCTTACTCCAGAAAGTGTGGAAACTTTGAAAATGTGAAGAGCTCATGTGAAGCCTCGGAATGAATGCCAGAAGTTAAAATTTAGTAAGACTTTTTTTTTTAAACTTATTAGAGCAGGAAAAAAAAAATGAGTGAAAAAAGAAAAAATGTCACAGTATGACAAGACCAGATATAGGGAAGTGTGGACACTGGCAGTAAAACATTGAATTCTAGGAGGAGTGGTATAAAATTTTATGAGTCATGGGATCTTCCTTTGAAATAGAGAAAGGCGTTAGTATACTGTATTTATGTTTTTAGAACAGTCTTATGGACTCTGTGGGAGAGGGAGAGGGTGGGAAGATTTGGGAGAATGGCAATGAAACATGTAAAATATCATGTAGGAAACGAGTTGCCAGTCCAGGTTCGATGCACGATGCTGGGTGCTTGGGGCTGGTGCACTGGGACAGCCCAGAGGGATGGTATGGGGAGGGAGGAGGGAGGAGGGTTCGGGATGGGGAACACATGTATACCTGTGGCGGATTCATTTTGATATTTGGCAAAACTAATACAATTATGTAAGGTTTAAAAATAAAATAAAATTAGAAAAAAAAAAAAGAAATAGAGAAAGGCTATAGAATAGAAATAAGTTCATCTCCCATTGGAACGGTACTGGGCAATGACAGCTTGAAAAACCCCTGGAAAATGAGCGAAGTCACACAAAGCAGAAAAAGGGTTAATTTTTTCTTCTTTTTTTTTAAACTTAGAGCAAAATTTTGCTTATTCTTAAATTAATTTTTTGGAGTATAGTTGCCTTACAGTTTGTGTTCTTTCTTTGTTGTTCAGTCACTAAGTCGTGTCTGACTCTGTGACCCCATGGACTGGAGCAAAGCAGGTTTTCCTGTCCTCCACTATGTCCAGAGTTTGCTCAGATTCATGTCCATTGAGTCGGTGATGCTATCTAACCATCAACCCCATGAACAGTTAGTTTCTACTGCACAGCAAAATGAATCAGCCGTACATATGCATTTGCATATACGTATACACTCCCTTTTGGACTTGCTTCCCATTCAGATCACTGCAGAGCATTAAGTAGAGTTCCCTGGGCTGTACAGTATGTTCTCATTAGTTATCTATTTTATGCATAGTATCAATAGTGTACATGTGTCAATCCCAGTCTCCCAATTCATCCCAAGGAAAAGGGTTAATATCTTTAATATTCACTAGCCTTCAGTTGATGGCATTTTTCTCTTACTCCCATTTATGGCATCACCAGTAATCCTATTGAGTCCCCCTCTCTGAAATATCCGTAAGTCCCCTAGTTTATGTCATCCAGTCATTACGGAATGGTGGTACAGCCTATCTACTCAATCTTGACCCCTTCAGATCCATTTTCCTCAATGGAACCAAAAGAATCTTTCAAAAACATGAAGTTGAATTCCTCAACAGCTCTATTTCCCGTGAATGTTGAAACCTCTTAATTGGATGAAAAGCCTTATATGAACTCATCCATTCTTAATAAACCTTTTATACATCAAGATACCCTCTTCCTCATTTTTTAGTCCAGGTCTCTGCTGTTTGGGGTTTCAGGGGAAATCTAGGCCACTAGACGGTAAGTTTTTGAGAGCAAAGACTGATTTTATTATATAGCCGTTCATACAAAGGACTCAAAGGTTATTGGTTGAATGAATACAACGATGTACAATGAATAAAATGATGTTTATTATAATGCAGTTCATACTAAAAAGTAAAATTATCTGAATGGCTAAAGTAGAAAATCATTAAATAAATTAGGTAGAACCATATAATGAATTGGTATGTGCTATTAAAATTGTGTTTGGCTTATGTTCAGCCTGGTAAAGAACATGCATTGTAGAAAATAATGAATAAAGCTGTGTATATAGTATATTTCTAATATCAGACACGTATGGATATAAAGATGAATTTGGAAAAACTATCAGGACATTAATACACTAATATGTTTTGAGTGTCAGGATTATTTTCATTTCTATGCCTTTCCTATATTTTCCAAATATTCTATAATCAATTGTGATATTGCTTATTTTTTTTCAAAATTCATTATAAAATGTATTTTTGTATTCTGTAGAAAACAAACTCATGGTTACCAAAGGGGGAAAATGGCAGGGAGGAAATTAAGTTTGGAATTAATCTACCCACACTCCTATATATAAAATATATAAAGTAGATAACCAACAAAGGCCTGCTGTTCAGCACAGGGAGATATACTCAATATTTTATAACATATAAGGGAAAATAATCTGAAAAACAATATGTATTTTTAGTATATAAGAGATTATATATAGATAGAAAGCTGAATCACTTACTGTACATCTGAAACTAACACAACATTGCAAATCAACTATTTGTCAATTTAAAAATATACTTTTGTTATTTAGACCACTATATTCAACTCAGAAGAACCAATTATTGTTTAGTGTTTTGACTTCATAGGATTCCTTTTACCTTTGACAAAAGAAAAATGCCAGCTTTATGCTCATGCACCTAAAAGAAAAGTTCTAATTCTAAATAATAAATATAGCCCAGGGTATAGAAGCAGATACAAAAACCAAAAGAACGAAAACACACACACAAAAGGCATTTGCTGTCTATAGAGATTCCCCAATTAGATATCTGGAATGCTCTAGCCATTCTCATTTCAAAGCTGATAAATACAGTGTTCCCCACCCCCACCCCCCCCAGCAGCATTGCAAAAAATGGAAACGATGATTGTTGAATTATCATAGGTAAGAAAAAGCCAGTGCTGACTTTACACATCTCTGTGCCTCCTCAAATTAGGTCATTCACAATTGAGCAGAAGCCCAGTTTCCCTTATTAAACATGGAGCCAAATTAGATGTGAATTAAAAGAGATCCAAAAGCAACTGTATCATCAGTTTAGTGTTTTGTACTTAGTAAATGCAGCTATCACTGTAACTCGCCCTAGGTGAGTAAGAGTTTGCTCATTATTGCATTTGTTCTGTATTGGCTCAGAAAATAAAACCACTGTGCGAACTTACACAAAAGCTCTGTGCTTAACTGGTACCTATCAGCTATTAAGACATTTTTGCCAGTGTGCTATTTAACTCTGGGAACAACAACAACAAAAGAATGTGTTCGTTTTGGAAGATAAAATTGTAAAAGATAATTGTGGAAGAACACCCCCTGAAAGTGTTGAAACCATATATTATTCCTGTGGGAAATTAGCTTCTTAAATACCTTCTTTCTTTGAGCCCTGGTGGATGCAATGAACACCCTCCTGAAGAATAGTCAGGAAACACTGTCTGCAGGTCCTCATTAGATAATTAGCATGTTACAAGAGTCAACAGCGGTTCTTTCTACAAGTCCTGAAAGTACAAGAAGGGAATTACGAAATGTGTTTTATGATTCATAAATATTTTAAACTGTATACTACTGTATCTTTGGACTTTAAATATAATACTCAATTTTAAAGGAAAATCATCAGATTTCCCTTTAGCTGGTTATGACTGTTATTCTCCTGAAAGATACTGTTGCTGCCTGATTATCTCAGTTGATTCCATGTTTATTGATCAGTGTTTCATATATTGAAGAAGAGTCAAATGAAAATAGTTATAATGTCTTTTCTAGCAAACTGAAGGATAAGCCACTTTCTCCCAGTGTACAAGGTATCCAGCGGAGTATCAGGACCACAGCAAGTGTCCAAAGGATGGATGAATAAGTTAAGGAATTTATGCTGGTCAGTTTATCCTTGTCAATTCTGCTGATTGGATCATCAGTCTCAGTACCATCCTTTAATATGTATGATGTGATTCTGTGACTGCAATACTGACTGTATTATATCTATATAGAAATTTGAAGTGTGTGTCTCCAGATATTTATGTCATTAAGCATTCTGAGTCCCACAGACAGTATTAATATTCAGTGCTGGAGGCCCAGCTGTATATGCCTTGATGCCATACCATACTGAGTCATCTTCGTCTTCAGCTCTTCTCAGGAGTTTTAAATAGGCTAATAGTTGGCTACATGCTAAGTCTTTCAGTTGTGTCCGACTCTTTGCAACTCTATGGCCTGTAGCCTGCCAGGCTCCTCCCGGGGATCTTCCTGACCCAGAGTTTGAACACCTCTCATAGGTCTCCTACATTGGCAGGCGGGTTCTTTACCACGAATGCCACCTGGGAAGCCCAGTTGGCTACATAGGGAAAGCCAAAACTGATATATTCTGTGATGTGAGTAGTTATTTGAAGGTTTAAGTTCCATTCAGCAATATTTACTCAACATCCATAGTGTATCAGGCCTTTTCATGTACTTTATTTCATTCAGTTGCGTCAGTGACCTGTGAAGTTAATGCATTGTCGCTTACATTTTGAGGACAGTATTATTGAAGTTAAGATAAATTAATTCAGTTGACATAGTAAATAGCTGAGTAGACAACCAATCTAAGATTCTGTAGTATCCAACTCTATTACTCTAGTCTGTTGCTCCCTGAAATAATTTTAGAGGGAGTTTGGTTTATTAAAAAAATCCGTGCATTGTTTTGACACAAATCTGAATCCCTGCTTCATGTTTTGTTTGTTCTATGACTTTGAGTAAATTACATACATTTTCCCAGCTCATTTTCTTTTTTTTAAATTTATCTTAGTGAAGTATAGTTGATTTACAATGTTATGTTAGTTTCTGGGGTACAACCAAATAATTCAGTAATATCTATTTTTTCTTAATATTCTTTTCTGTTATAGTTTATTACAGGAGACTGAAAATAGTTCTCTGTATTATACAGTAAGACCTTTTTAATCCATTCTGTATATAATAGCTTGTGGCTGCCAGTCCCAAACCCCCAATCTATCCCTTTCCCACCCCTCCCCCTTAGCAACCATAAGTCTATTCTCTGTGTCTATGAATGTGTGTCTGTTTCATAGATAAGTTCATTTGTATCATATTTTGTATCCCACCTATAAGTGATATCCTAGAATATTTACCATTCTCTTTCTGACGTACTACACTTAGTAGGATAGCCTCTAGTCCATCTGCATCACTGCAAATGACAGCATTTCATTCATTTGTATTGCTGAGTAGTAGTCCATTGTCTCTGTATATCACATCTTCTTTATCCATTCATCTGTCAATGGACACTTAGGTTTCTGCCATGTCCTGGCTATTGCATGTAGTGCCACAGTGGGCACAGGGGTGCATGTATCTTTTTGAGTTATATTTTCCAGATATATGCCCAGGAGTGGGATTGTCCAGCTTATTTTCTACATCTGCCAACCATACTTTGTTTGACATAATTTAGATGTCACATAAATAATATTTTTTACTATCTATACTGTTAACACATTGTTTTATTATAAAGTATTATTAACACATATGCAGTATTAAACCATCCCTTCTTTATCTGAGTGGAGATTTGTACAGAGAAAGGGAAGATATTTCACAGTATACGTACAGTAACATCTCATATTTTCTCCCATTAAATTATACACAAATGTCTTAAAATTGCCTGAAAGAAAATAAGTGCATTGAAAATAATGTCACTTCAAAGGGGAAGTAGAAGTGCATAAAAATCAATGTTGCATAATTAAACATTTTGAAAACACATATACATGTCAAAAGTGGAGGGAAATCAGTAAGAGTGAAAAAATGAACTCTAAGCCATGAAATTCTGCCACAAAACAGACATCTAAACAAGCAAAGATCCAGATCTATCAGTTCAATTCAGCTGCTCAGTCATGTCCAAATCTTTGCGAACCCATGGACTGCAGCACGCCAGGCTTCCCTGTCCATCACCAACTCCCAGGGCCTACTCATGTCCATCGAGTCAGTGATGCCATCCAACCAGCTCATCCTCTGTCGTCCCCTTGTCCTCCCAACTTCAATCTTTCCCACCATCAGGGTCTTTTCCAATGAGCTGGTTCTTTGCATCATGTGGCCAAAATATTGGAGTTTCAGCTTCAGCATCAGTTCTTCCAATGAATATTCAGGACTGGTTTCCTTTAGGATGGATTGGTTGGATCTCCTTGCAGTCCAAGGGACTCTCAAGAGTCTTCTCCAACACCACAGTTCAAAAGCATCAATTTCTCACTGCTCAGCTTTCTTTATAGTCCAACACTCACATCCATATATGACTCCTGGAAATACCATAACCTTGACTAGATGGACCTTTTTTGGCAAAGTAATCTCTTCTTTTCAATCTGCTGTCTAGGTTGGTCATAACTTTTATTCCAAGGAGCAAGCGTCTTTTAATTTCATGGCTGCAGTCACCATCTGCAGTGATTATCAGATCAGATCAGTCGCTCAGTTGTGTCCGACTCTTTGCGACCCCATGAATCTCAGCACGCCAGGCCTCCCTGTCCATCACCAACTCCCGGAGTTCACTGAGACTCACGTCCATCGAGTCAGTGATGCCATCCAGCCATCTCATCCTCTGTCGTCCCCTTCTCCTCCTGCCCCCAATCCCTCCCAGCATCAGAGTCTTTTCCAATGAGTCAACTCCTTGCATGAGGTGGCCAGAGTACTGGAGTTTCAGCTTTAGCATCATTCCTTCCAAAGAAATCCCAGGGCTGATTATGGAGCCCCCCAAAATAAAGTCTGTCACTGTTTCCACTGTTTCCCCTTCTATTTGCCATGAAGTGATGGGACCAGATGCCATGATCTTTGTTTTCTGAAGTAGAAGACAAAGTCCTGACACAATTGGAAAATGTAGGGAAACTCGTTAAAAAGATGAAGTAGGTGACAGATCATGTAGGACCCAAAGGAAAAGGTACAGAAGTCCAAACTGGGTCTACTAGTTTCCGAAGTGAGAGAAAGTATGTCATATACTAAATTGCTGCTGCTGCTGCTAAGTCACTTCAGTCGTGTCCGACTCTGTGCGACCCCAGAGACGGCAGCCCACCAGGCTCTCCCGTCCCTGGGATTCTCCAGGCAAGAACACTGGAGTGGGTTGCCATTTCCTTCTCCAATGCATGAAAGTGAAAAGTGAAAGTGAAGTCACTCAGTCGTGTCCGACTCTTGGCAACCCCATGGACTGCAGCCTACCAGGCTCCTCCATCCATGGGATTTTCCAGGCAAGAGTAATGGAGTGGGTTGCCATTGCCTTCTCTGACTAAATTGCTATGTATTTCCAAAGAAGAGGCAGGAATTGAGTTTTCAATTTGAAAGACATTATAGACTCTCAAGAAAAGATGAAAAACACAAACTAATATAAAGAGAATTATTTGTAAAGTTTATATGCATTAGGCAAAGATTGATGTATGGTATAAATTGAAAACTGTGCATTGTGTATACATCAGCTCTTTTGGAAGTTTCCTTATTAATTGCAGGTCTTTATATATATATATACACACACACACACATGCATGCATAAATATGTATATATATGCATACATAATACATAAAAATTTATGCATATGTGAATGTCACTGAAGGATATATACTTGTGTAAATAAGTTGCATATATACATACACACATTTATATGTTTATGATATTATTGTATTGACATAAATTGAAGTTAAAGAAATGAAAAATTCACTTAAATGTTTCTTCACAGATTCAGGATCATGTTCTTTTCTGAATGGAGGACTGTGGTATTACTGTGGAAATGCATGAATTATGACAGTTAGTGATCAAGACAACTTATATAAAGATACCATTTATTAGTATACATTGAAGGGAACAAATGCAATATGTGAACAAACAAAGCAAAACTCTACTTTTGCAGTATCTTAATAAAGGTTGATGCTTAATAGTAGGTCAGTCATGTTAAAAGGGAAAAAGAAATGAAAATTCAACATGTTGTTAGAGACTGAATGTGTCCTCCCCAAATCCATATGTTGAACTCCCCCAACCCCCAACTAATGTGATGGTAGTGAGAGGTTTGAGGTGGTGATTAGGATTAGATTAAGTCATAAGGTCTCTTATAAGGATTAATGCTTTTATAATAGTCACCAGAGAGCTTGCTCCATTCTGCTCTCTGCCTTGTTTGGATTCAAGAAGATGGCCATCTATGAGCCAAGAGGTGTGGTCTTACCAGACAGCAGATCTTTTGGGACCTTGATCTTGGACTTCCAGCCTCCAGAACTGTATCAAATAAATGTTTGTTGAAAGTCACTCTATCTTTTAGTTGCAGTAACCTGAAATGAATCACCAAAAGGGGTTTGATAATGGCATAAAACAAGCAAATTTCTGCATGATCATGTGGTAAATTAGAAGAGCTGTTATCTGTCATTATTATAATTATTAGCTATTATTTATGCAAGAAAGAAAGATGACTCATTCATAATAGTGACTAAAATATGTAGTAAGTGGTAAAAACTTTAGTCCAGTAGGATATAAGATCTGCCTAAAGAAAACTAAGAATTTTTATTTTAAAATATGTGTAATCTTTTTTTTTTTTTTTACTCAGTAATATTTTTTGGTGATCTACACCATTTTGCACCCACATATACTGAGCTCCTATTATGTGCCTTGAAGAAAAGGTAGAATATAGTGCTCGGGAAATATCTCTTGACTGTATCAGTGGAAGCTCTGAATTGAGACCCATCTCTAATGGATGCTATTTCTGCTCCATCTTTGAAGTTTGTCCATCTTTGAATTCCTTAGAACACATTTACGTTTAGCACAGTTTTCAAGAACTAGTTGCTACTATATTTGCTATATATTTGCTATATATATATATTTGCTATTATAGTTGCTACTGCATCATCCTACTTAATAATAATGATAAAAATTTGCATGTACCTCTTAGGAAAGTGATGCAAAATAGAGATTTCACATATTTAAATTTTAAATAGTTGTGTTGACACCAAAGCTCCTTTATTAGAGAGAAATTGCATCTTTACTGTTCATGTAATCAACTTGAAATGTGCAATGATAGTTTCAATGTGTATGGTGTGAAGTTCCTCAGGGAACAATGATGAAATATAAAATGCACCAGGGGAAGCTAATAAACTTAGATTTGAATGAAGCTATTAATATCTTAATGGTTTCTCAATGGTTTAGAAGTATATTGGTTTAAAAAAAATTTTTTTGAGGATAAGATTGTTTTTCTATGGTAATGAATATTTAAAGTATAAGCCAGCTTGAAAATATATTGTCCACTTTCTTGAGATTATCTATTATAAATTGAAGACAACTTCTGTTGAATTTTATGGAAGAGAAGTATTTTTAAAATTTGATCTCTTCCTCTGAGTTTTTCTTGAAACTCCTATATTTAAATGTACATAACTCCTCCAGATTCTTGTGGGTAAATAGTTTATATTCTAGCCTACTCATTTGCTGTTTGAATCTGCATAGAGAGTTCCGTTACTTGTATTTGTTAGTGATATTCTAATTAGTGTACATATTTGTGATGCATTGTTTCATGAAAATATTGAACTATAAACATAATTTTGTATTTAATTGAATATATTAGGATAATGTATTCTGTAATTCATGTTACCCAGAAATGCTCCTTTGGAAAGGTTTTGCATTATTATTATAATTTACAAATAAATGCTAGTATGTTGAAGACTTTAAAATTGAGTAAATTGAGGTTTATAAAGGTCAACATGCTCAAAGAACACTCCACAAGGAAAAAATTATTGAAAAAGCAAGATTCAGCCTTAAGTGGTTCAGAATTCTGAGATAGCATTCTTATTTATGAATGAAACTTCTTGCAGTCTCCCTTAAATTCTGAAATAAAGATTATCAATACTATGAGATGTACAGACATTTTCTAAATGGTTGGTACTATTAATATATTATACATGCTGTGTTGAACATATTCAGTAAGTTTTAATGAAAATCTATTTTAAAACAAAACTTTTCCTGCTGAATGCTTGCTGCAGAATAATGTTTACACCTATATAAGGGCTTCCTTGGTAGCTCAGACTGTAAACAGTCTACCTGCAGTGCAGGAGACCCAGGTTTGATCTCTGGGTTGGGAAGATCCCCTGGAGAAGGAAATGGCAACCTACTCCAGTATTCTTGCCTGGAAAATCCCATGGACAGAGGAGCCTGGTAGACTACAGTCCATGGGGTCGCAAAGAGCTGGACACAACTGAGCGACTTCATTTTGTTTCTTTCTAAATTATCTACACTTTAGATAATGATGTTAAAGCATGTAGTGTCACTTTACACTTTACACAAACAACAGACTTTCACACTCACAAACTGACAGTAATCAGAAGACTGGAAAAATTCTAATATACAAGGAAATGGTTCCCAGTAAAATGGTTATATTGAAAATATTTAAAGATGAAAATTCATATCTTGGTTTGAAGAAATATAAGCCATTGAAACACTTTCTGTCTTCACTTTTGCTCTTGGTACATTTAAACTACATCCCGAGTCTAATAACAGTTACTAAAAACATAAATGAAAAAATAGAATATTGCGTTTTTTCATGGTTACTGAGGGGGGAATGGCAACTTGTGTGATCAACTTTTTCCAAGTCTAGCAACTGTGCTGTAAATTATACTATGAATACAGGAAAATAATTAAAATTTTAAGCTATTAGATAATCTCCCATTGCTAGGGTACTAGCACATGTTTACTGCCAAGCATATTTTAAGGAAATCTATTATTTTCATAATTTCTTTAAAATTTCACATATAGAAATATAACTGTAGACATTTATATTTAAATTATTCAGATAAGTAATGTGTAGATGTAAGTTTAGATATGAGTTACCTGAGAATAGCATATTTAATACTACAGTATTTAATTTTGAATAGTATGCTTACAAGTGAGTATTAAACTGTTTATACATTTTATGTTTGATCATAAATTTATCCTATAATAATACTACCACTGAACTCTGAATCATGAGATACATGTAGAATATAGGGGAAAAAAATAATCCTTCTCATCCTTTTTCCACTCTGCTAGCCCTGCCTGGGGATCAGGACCTTTATTCTGTCCACGTGGAACATGGCCCAGACGCACGGCTGCGCTGATGACAGGAATGCAAAATGTCCCTAGTGCCCTGTGACCACAGCCAGGCTACTCCAGTTGAAATGATCAATGATCATTTATTCAACTGCAGCAATGAATGCAGGGGCTCTTAAAAGTCTCTTCACAGTTATTTAATGAAGAGTTTTCATTTAGGAACAATATGTGCAACATTTCTCAGTTAATTTTGCCCTTTTTTATGATCCTTAATGGCTCCTTTTCTAGTTTACCTGCTTTTTGACTACTGTTGGTAATGAAATAAATGCAGACATAACCCAGTGTGTGTGGGCACTGATTCTGTAAAAGACTTTGGTCCAGTGCTAAGTCAGAGCCAAAAATAAATAATAATTACATGACTGTCTTTGATAGTTTGCTTTTTAAGCTTCACCAACTGTAATATCACTAAATCTGCTCTTTTTGCTGGGAGGTTTTGATGATTTCTATAAGCCATTTAGTTGTAGCAGCCATTTGTTTTTCTACCAAACTATTCTGTTACAAAATTAGAAGTAAATGCATTGCATAAATCAGTGTTTTGTTTTCATATAGATTTTTTCTGGTACTTGAGTATTTGAAGAATGAAACCATCCAACAAAGGACCCTCATACACATGATTTTAAGTGCAGTATTTCATATTTTTAAAAAAGGCTGGGTTTATTACCTAGAAAACTGGCAAATGTTTATGCTTAAAAATGCTGTTGAAGGAAAGCTATAAGAAGTAAGTTAAGTGGTTCACAGTATGAGACAGTGTTGTTCCAATGCAGTGGCTGCAGGAGGACCAACTGCCTGTTACTTGGACTTTTTTTTTTTTTTTTTTGGTAGGGATCATGCTGAAATCACTTTTCTGTCAAAGATCTGTCTAGTCAAAGCTCTAGTTTTTCTAGTAGTCATGTACAGATGTGAGAATTGGACCATAAAGAAGGCTGAGGACCAAATATTGATGCTTTTGAACTGTGGTGCTGGAGAAGACTCTTGAGAGTCTTTGGACAGCAAGGAACTCAAACCAGTTCATCCTAAAGGAAATGAACCCTAAATATTCATTAGAAGGACTGATGCTGAAGCTGAAGTTCCAGTCCTTTGGCTGATGCAAAGAGCTGACTCAATAGAAGAGACACTGATGCTGAGAAAGATTGAAGGCAAAAGGAGAAGGGGATGGCAGAGGATGAGATGGTTAGATAGCATCACTGACTCAATGGACTTGAATTTCAGCAAACTTCAGAGATAGTGAAGGACAGTGAGGTCTATTGTGCTGCAGTCCATGGGGTTGGAAAGAGTTGGATATGACTTAGTGACTGAACGACAACAACATGCTGAAATATCACTGCAGATGAAAGCCCTCTGGAGGGGAACAATATGACCTGAGATGTGCTCCTTTCAGAACAAAATAGCATAAAAATAATTTCCAAGGAAGTAATTGAATTGGATCAGAAGCCAGGTGTGCAGGCAAATACATCATATGTGTGTGGATTAATAGAAGATTGACGCCTCATGATATCCACATCCTAATCCTTGGAAATTCTGAATATGTGATATTTTGTGGCCAAGGGGAGTAGGGTTGTTGTGAATTAATGTAGCTGAACAACCGATTGTGATCATAAGAGGAAATATATAATCTTGAGAGAGGTTGATGAACCTGGACTACCTTTTGGGCCTGAAGATGAGATCTTGTCCTGGCTCTGGTCAGAGGGAGAGGTGCCTGAAGAAATGTCAGAAGAGGGCTCCACCTGCCCTGGCTGCCTTCAAAGGTAAAGGGAGTTGCCAGGAACCAAGGGATGAAGGCAGCCTCTAGGAGCTGAAGAAGGTGGGGAACCGGATTCTCCCCAAAGCTTCCAGAAAATAACACAGCTGGTTGGCACCATGTTTCATCCTGCTGAGACTTGTGCTGGCCTTCTGCCCTAGAGAGTTGCCATGTAATAACTTTCTGGTATTGGAAGCCGTGGAGTCTGTTCTAGACTTTTCCACCAGCAGTAATAATCTAACTGGGGAAGTAGAAATGTTAGCCCTTCCATGTTGCATGGTTCCATTCCATAAAGGAATCACATTTTGCATTTAAAGAAATTTGCATTCTCCTTCCTGAGGCATCCTGGCCTCCTTTGTCTTCAGCTCTCATGGGTCGCACCTCCCACATTCTGAATCCATGTCAGATCAGTTTGGTTCTTTTCTGCCCCCTTTGCTTTTCTTCTGCCCCTGTCATTCCACTTCAAGCCTTGATCTAGAAGCCACCTCCCAGATGGTCTCTGTTCTCCAGTTTTACCCTTGTGTTCGAGAGACCCACTAAATCTTTAGAGTAATGAACCCTAAATCAGACTCAATCTCGTCAGTTGTCTAAGGAAATACATCTCACTGGGTTCTCATTACTAAGGAGATAAAATTGCATCACCTTGAAGCACAGTAAATCTTGCTTTCAGACTTTCTTCTCTGTGGTTTGTATCCACACTTGTTAGCTTGGTGACTCCTCTTTTCCTTCATTTATCTGTGTAAATGTTACTTCCTCTGGAGACCTTCTTTGACATTCTAAGCAAAGGAGAATTTGGCATCCATGATCTCTTCCTAAGTCTCCACAATGATGGGCGTTGAGGTTTACCTGGGCACCTCTGGGTTCACAGCCCTTTGTGAGTTGTCTATTCTGGTAGGCTCACTCTGTATTTGTTTCCAAACTGAATGAGTTAATAACTAAATAAATGGATATTTATTATTCCTGAAGCATATTTTGCTTCATTGTTTTTTCAAACAGTAATGACATTGTGAAAGAGAGAAGTCGAAAACATATGAGGAAATATGAAGCTGGTAAAAAGAAATGTAGTAGTATTTGGAAAATGAATAATAATAAATATGCTTTCTATAGGACTTCCAGCGTGAATTTTCCTATGTTGAGCCTACTAATAAGGAATACAAAAGTTAAAACCATTACAGATGCAAAGGGGCAGGCAGGTAAATATTCCTCATCCGGGAAGATAAGGAGCCACGCAAGTGGGGAAAACCCATCTGCTTGGGTCCCAAGCATTTACCTTGTTTCCTGTCAATCACTCATACACTGGAGAAAAGATGGTACAAAATCTAATTTTGTAACTGACTGGTGTCTATAATTCTTACTCTCCTTACTGCTTTACAAGTTACCTTCTTTCAGTTCTGTTGAAAAATCAGCATTCCTTGAGGACAAAGATGTTTAAGCACAATATGTGCTTTCATATTGTAAATTAATTCTACATACTTAAAATAGAGCCCAAATGGACATGACTGTACAGATGAGAGAGCAAACCAAAGAGAGAAACACACTTGCACAGCAGGAATCCAGTCCCCTCATTGATCTTAGGCTCTTCTCATCTTGTCCAGCCTGGAACACCTGTGTGCACAATTTAGCACCTAATCACACAGCACCTTGTGTCAGTAGCTGTCACATTTCAGGTTGCCAAACTATTTTTTCTGAGCTCAGTTACTACATTTCCAGCAAACTGATTGAAATACTGTAAACTCAGTGGAGGTATTGAAATACAGTGAGAAATGATAGTGCTTGGTCATTTTGAGGACTTCATTTGGCTTTCTTGTTCATCATTTTTCCAGAATAAAAATGCTTTGGACAAGAGAATTAATATTCAAACTTGATTGTAAAGTTTGAATATTAGAAGATAAGAAAAATCTCAAGTTGGACCCCCGGTGGGATGGCCTGGTGTGTAAACCTGTAGCAGGGGGACAGGCTTCCCCATGGTCAGCCAGAGAGGTAGAGAAAACCACAAACCAATGAGCCTCACACCTTTTACCATATTTCTTAGCAGTTGAATTTAAAATAATTTATACCATGAGTATTGGAGTCATGTACAGATATGAGACTTGGACCGTAAAGAAGAGGAGGCACTGAATAATTAATGCTTTCAAATTGTGGATGCTGGAGAAGACTCTTGAGAATCCCTTTGACTGCAAGGAGATCAAACCAGTCAATCCTAAAGGAAATCTACCCTGAATATTCATTGAAAACACTGTTGCTGAAACTGTAGTGGTTAGGACTTTGCTGTCCACTGCAGGGGATGCAGTTTCTCACCCTTGTCAGGGACCTAAGATCCCAGATGCCCTGTGGCCAAAAAAACAAAACCATAAAACAGAAACAATATTACAAAAAATTCAAAAAAGACTTTAAAAATGATCCACATTAGTAAAAAAGAGTGTATGTTTAGAGTGAGAATTGGGGGTTCCATACTCCAGTAAAACAATAAATGACAAAAGATTCCATTCTCTATCTCTGGAAATTTATATTAATAATGTTTCTGTGGAAAAATTACATTCAATGCATATGATAATTTCTAACTATCCAAAACATTTATAATTTTTCTCAATGTGCATCAAGAGTTAATCATGACATGTATTAAGGAGTTTTTCCAAATGTGAAACTGCTTTTTTTTTTTTCCCTAAATAAATGTAGCTTATGTGTTTTGTCCCTGAGTTAGTTTATCGTTTCAAGTCTTTGTTGGCAAGAGTTTGTGGGCTGTAAATGGGATCTGGCAAGGAAGCTTTCCTTAGGGAATGAGGAAATGGAAGCAGAATAGAAGCATTGTGCACAGCTAGAATATTTTTCTTTCAAGAGGACATTGCTGTTTTATTGGTGGAAGTAACCATGGAATTTGATGATTAAAAGAAAGAATAAGGAAAATTCCAGGCAACAAGAAGTGAGAATCGTATAAAAAGCCATGTCAAGCATGAATAATATCTTGAACACTCAATTCATTTGGCCTTGCTATGCTTCCTCTCAGACCCCTGCTGTAATCATATTTAAATTTCTGAAAGCTTTTATGCTCACACAAAACAAAGACTGGGGAAAAGTGTCTTGGGACTTTTTTCTCTCTTATAGGAGCAGACGGCGTGATAAGAAAATATTCATATATTCTTTGAGTTAACCAATATTTCTGAATTCTTTGAAAACATGAAGCAAAACACAAGTATCAGAATTAATTTGATAGTCATACATTAATGGTAATGATCGATGCTGGATTTTTAAAAATATGTATATACAGACCATTGAAAAATATGTGCATATGTGTTCTAAAGAAAGTTGAATCCTGATATCTGTATCAGTCAGCATTGCTCAACAGTTTTGAGGCTAGAACATTGCAATAATTATTATCTGTCCTTCCTAACTATGTAATTAGAGCATTGAGTTTGGCAGGAGGTCTCTCATTTAAATTGATGATCATTGGAGAATAAAAACTTTTAGACCACATGGTCTGAAAAAAAAAAAAATTGATGGTGAGAAATCCTGGTTTCATTCCCAGATTTAGAACAGCTCCATCATATGACTTGGAGAGCAACTCAATTAATTCTATTTGTAGAATGTTAAATGCAGTCACCCACTTTCTTGGCATGGTATCCACATCTTTGATCCTCTTTGACCAGAGTGAAACCAGCGTGACTACATTTTGCTTGCCTAGACTGTCTGATCAGGTAGAGTAATGATCCATCTAGCTTTAGATGTCAGTTGTAAAATAGGGAGTGATGAGAAAGATGAAATTCTCAAGATTGAGACTGGCATGATCCAAGAAAGATATGGAGCTCAAATTTTAGCAGAAATGAATGAATAGGACATTATGTGAGTTACCCGGCAAGAAAGTCTCAATGTCTAAGATGCTTTTCCCTTTCCTGGCAAAATTATACTGGGGAGTGTTACTGTGCCCCCAGGAAAGTGTGCTGCTATGGCAACGCTCACTATGTGCATTATCAAATATATTCTCTCAATTAAAATTGCACCCATTACCCAATGAATTAATGAACATCTGACAGAACTTGAGTGTCTCTTTGCCACACTTCCCCAGTATGGCATGAATGGCCCTATTTTCTGCCCCCTTCCAAGCATGTCCCCAATGTGCTCTGCTTAGTGCACAGTTCAGAACATATTCCTAGTTTCATCCTGGCTAAAGTAACATTTGACTTAATATCAACATTTTATTTTTGCTGATGCTGCACCATCATCCTCTTGGTTTATTCCACAGACAACCTGAACCTGCAGCCATCCCCTGGTTTGGGTCCATGAGATACCCCTAGGGTGGCTGTAACAAAGTAACTCCAAATGAGTGGCTTAAACAACAGAAATTTATTATCTTAGCATTCTGGAGGCTGGAAAAGTAAGATGAAGGTGTAGGCAGAGCCATGCTCCTTCCATAGCCTCTGGAGGAAGATCCTTCCTGCCTTGTCCAGCTTCTGATCACCCCAGGTGCTCCTCTGCTTGTCAGTGCATCACTCCAGTCTCTGCCTGTGTCATCACCTGTGGTTCTCCCTGTTGCCACTGCCTCCACGCCATCGTCCTTCTCTTTACAAGGATACTTGTCATATTGGATTAAGAGCCCACTGTATTCCAGTGTGATCTTGTCCTAACTCATTATATCTGGAAAAATTTTGTTTCTGAACAAGGTAACAATCACAATCACTGCAGGTGGGGTGGTCCTCAAAACGTCATCTTGAGGGGTACAATTTATATCAAATATAGCTTTTACGAGTTATTTTTGTGCATTTCCTATGTAAACACTATGCCTTGCTCTACATGCAAGGGCTGATCTATCCAAAGAAACAAATGCTTATGTCTCTGCTCATCAAGGAAAATCATCACCATCACTATTTTTAGAAAATCCTGTGTATAGTAGATACTCTAAGAGGATTAAATCATTCACTGCTTTCAGCAGTGTGCAGAGTAGGTATATTCATTTTACGGAGGAGAAGTAGTTCTCATTTCACACAATAATGATGGGCCGTGTCAGATCTGACTCAAAGGTTTGTGCTCATTGTGTAACTGCATATGACACAGCCACTCAACCAAGAGGGCTTGTTAAAGTGTTCTTTGAATGAGCAGTGATAAGCATATGGTGCGCACAAAATGGGTGAAACATGATCGGGGGTGAGTGGAATGGAAAGGCTCTCAAGCCAGTGGCACAGTGTAATTTGAGTTGATGAGTCAAGGGGAGGTTATTTTAGAGAAATTTAATGTTGTATAAGCAATACAAGACCCCGATACCCTAAACCTGACCGTAAGTGAAATTATTGCTCACTTTTAAGTATTGACACAAAAACCTTAAATGAAATTCAATCACATCAATATGAAAGGATCATAGCAAAGTGAGTTTTATTTCAGACATGCAAGGATGGCTCAATATTAGAAAAGTAAACAGTGATGCCTACTATATTAATATTAATCAGAAGGAAAAGCCTGTGGCTGTATCCACTGATGCCTAACATACATTTGATTAAGTATAATACCATGTCATAATTTAAAATGATTATTTTAGCAGAATAATACAGAAGGGAATGTCTTTACTTTCTTAAAGTATTAACAGAAATATCATATTTAGGAGTACAGTATTAGAAGTACTTCCATAAAAATCTGGAATATATATTATGTCTTCTATCTTGTGTAATATTCATCATTATACTTGAGATAATAGGCAGTCCTAATACCCCTAATAGATATTGGTAATCCTAATACCCCACCCTAAATATAGGGGATTAAAGGATGGGAAAGCAAGAAACATGCGATTATTTGTAGACTTCACATTCATATAACCCAGAAAACACAAGGGAATAACTAACAAGCTACTATCACTAATAAAGTGAGTCCATTAAGCTATCCAGATCTAATCTCAATACACAAAAAAATCAATAGCTTTCCTATGTGCCAACCATAAATAACTAGAAAATGTAAAGCGGTATGAAGTCCCTTCTAAAAAAAAAACAATAAAAGCATAGGGTACATAGATAAAATCCTCAGAAAAATGCAAAATTTTGAGGAGAAAAATATTTAAATTCTTAGAAGTCAATAATAAAAACCAGAGGAAAAGGAGGTATGTATCAAATTCATGAATGACAGGGCTTAATATAGATTCCTTGCATATAGAAGAATTCTTTTGGGACTGCCCCGGTGGTCCAGTGGTTAAAACTCTGCCTTCATGCAATATGTGTGGGTTTGACCCCTGGTTGAGGACCTAGGATCCCACAGATCTCCCAGCCAAAAAACCAAAACATAAAACAGAAGCAAGGTTGTAACAAATTTAATAAAGACCTTAAAAATGGTCCACGTCAAAAACAAGCAGTAAAGAATCTGCCTTCCAAGGCAAGGAACATAGGTTCAATCCCTGGTCCAGGATTTTCAATCCCTCATGCCGCAGAACAACTAAGCTTGTGCCCAGCAACTACTCAGCCTGAGTGCCACAACTAGAGCGAAGTCTGTGTGCCCCAAGTGAGACCTGATGCAGCCATAAATAAATAATAAAAGGGAATTATTTATAATATACAAAGGCTCCTCCATCCATGGGATTTTCCAGGAAAGAGTACTGGAGTGGGTTGCCATGCCCTTCTCCAGGGGATCTTCCCCACCCAGGGATTGAACCCAGGTCTCCTGCATTGCAGGCAAATTCTTTATGGTCTGAGTCACGAGGGAAGCCCACTGCTCTTGTCTGCATGTGGTCTCATTGGCCCTCGCTATGGAAAAATGAAGTAAAATACTTTGGCCACCTGATGCAAAGAGTCGACTCCTTGGAAAAGACTGATGCTGTGAAAGATTGATGGTGGAAGGAGAAGGGGATGACAGAGGATGAGATGGTTGGATGGCATCCATGATTCAATGGACTTGAGTTTGAGCAAACTCCAGAAGATGGTGAAAGACAGGGAAGCCTGGTGTGCTACAGTCCATGGGGTCACAAAGAGTTGGACACCAATTGGCAACTGAACTGAACTGATCAGGCCATAACAGGACATGAAGTGAAAGAAACCAATCTGAACAAGCTTTACTGTATGGTTTGAACTGTATGACATTCTGGAAATGGCAGAACTGTGATGACCATAGAAAGAACAGTGATTCTTAGGGTTGGGGACGGAGGGATGAACAGGTGGAACACAGAGTGTTCTTAGGGCAGTGAAAATACTTTGTATGATGCCATAATAGCAGATATATATATATTTGTCCCAACCTGGAGAAAGTGTAACACTGAGACTAAACCATAAGATAAACTGTGGACATTGGGTGATTATGATATGTCATGTAGATTCATCCATTGTAACAAGTGTACTGCTATGGTGGAGGATGTTATAATCGGGGAAAATTCTGCATGTGTAGGGGTGAGGATGTATTGGAAATCTCTGTACTTTAACCTCACTTTTGCTATGAACCTTAAACTTCAAAAAAAAAAAAAATAAATCTAAATGCAAAAAAAAAGAACTTATAAAGTCAATGAATGAATATTTTGGTATGTATCATATCATTCATATCGCAGTGTGAATATGTAAAGAACTCCCATGAATGAGTTTTCCAAAGTAATGTATACTAACAAAAAGGAAACAGAGATGGACAATACACTTGAGAAGAGATGCTTAACCTTGCTTGCACTCTGAAAGTGCAAACTAGAAGGAGATGCAGTTTTCAGCCATCCAGGTGATGGTAATTGATGTTGGGTAGCTTTCCAGGCTCCAGTACTCTTGCCTGGAAAATCTCATGGATGGAGGAGCCTGGTAGGCTGCAGTCCATGGGGGCACTAAGAGTCGGACATGACTGAGCGACTTCACTTTCACTTTTCACTTTCATGCATTGGAGAAGGAAATGGCAACCCACTCCAGTATTCTTGCCTGGAGAATCCCAGGGATGGGGGAGCCTGGTGGGCTGCCATCTATGGGGTCGCACAGAGTTGGACACGACTGAAGCGACTTAGCAGCAGCAGCAGCAGCAGCTTTCCAGGTGGCGCTAGTGATAAAGACCCTGCCTTCCAGTGCAGGAGAGGTAAGAGTCTCAGGTTCGATCACTGGATTGGGAATTTCCTCTGGAGGAGGGCATGGAAATCCACTCCAGTATTCTTGCTTGAAGAATCCCATGGACAGAGGAGCCTGGTGGGCTACAGACCACGGGGTCACAAAGAGTCAGTCGGACATGACTGAAGAGACTTCAGATGCAGTGTAGCGATTAGCACAGGTGTGGGAAGTCTGGGACACAAACTGCAGAGCAACTGCTTGGAAAGAAACTTTGGTGAGATTATGTTAAATTTGTCAGCTGCATCATCGTCCTCCAGCAATTCTGCGGTGGTGTCTCTTTCCTGTGTCAGTGGTTCTAAAAGTGTAGCCGCATTCTGGCAGTGTCAGCACCACTTGGGATAATATAAAAAATGCCGAGTTTCCAGCCCCACCCTCGGTATACCCAATTAGCACTTAATGGTTCAGCAGGTCCTTTGGGTGATCCAAATGCCAAAATTTGATAAGCAACATTAGGGCCATTATTAGGGAAATAATAGGGATGACAGCCATGCAATGGAACACTATATACTATAATTAAGAAAATGTGGGATGGATCTGTATGCCTTGCTATGCCAAGTTATACTGTTTCTGCAAAGCAAGCTATAGAACAGGACATGGAGAGTAGCCATTTATGAACCTCATATGATTCAATTTGTTACAAAGGAGAAAGTATTGCATATTATGCATGTACATTAAAGAGAACCACAAGGTTTTACTGAGAGTTACTAGCCCAGTGTAGACCAACTACAATCACCATTGCCAAGCGGGGCATGTGTGACGTGGTCTTCAAATTGGGATATGCCCTTTTCACAGAGTACATATTGGGTTTGTGGAGACTATATTAGATACTCTGCTTAAATGTGCAGTTTTTATGGCCTAATGAAAGAAAAAAAATTAATAATGGGATGACAAAGGGGTTTTTGTTCTATATATCACATGGCTGTATGCAAGGTGTAGTACTCACGATAAACTGAGGGAAGAATTGATACTCCACCATGAAATAATGTACCTCTGTGACTGTTCATTGTCTTAGGTTTATTCTGTTTAAAGGTTAATGGAACGTGTGTGTGTTTGTGTGTGTGTGTGTGTGTGTGTGTTTAATATCACAGAAACTTGCTGATACTTTGTAATGGGTAATGAGGGTAAAAAAAATTAATTTGATGTTTGTAGATTAAATGATGACTGTTGGAGAAAGTTTCAAACTTCGTATTTCCTAGGGAAAAAGGTTTCAGGTTTTCCTAAAATTTTCTATGATGACAGGTGGCTGTCAGAAATATACTCTATATTTGAAAGGAAAACACATTTAAAACACATTAAAAAATGGTCTCTAAAAAATGAAGAATAAGTTAATCGCTTTTATATAGGTGACCATTCTGGAAAGAGCATTTTGAATGTTTGAAAGGAGTTGGAATGTTTGATTAAATACATGATTTTGTTCCTAAAATCATGTAAACCATCAGATTTTTTTTTCATATTTTCTCACTTCACAAACCCTGAAATATAAATGTCCTAAACATTTTTGATTATTCAAACACGATTTTATTTAGAATTTGGACCTATTTGTCCAAAACTAGTAACATAGGACAGGTAAACTATTGGATAATAGGATGGAAATAAAAAATTACTACTTCAAGGTCAATAAGATATACCTTAATAATGATTAATGGTAGTTAAACTTCAGTTCAGTTCAGTTCAGTCGTTCAGTCGTGTCTGACTCTTTGCGACCCCATGAATCACAGCACGCCAGGCCTCCCTGTCCATCACCAACTCCCGGACTTCACTCAGACTCACATCCATCAAGTCAGTGATGCCATCCAGCCATCTCGTCCTCTGTCGTCCCCTTCTCCTCCCTCCCAGCATCAGAGTCTTTTCCAATGAGTCAGCTCTTCGCATGAGGTGACCAAAGTACTGGAGTTTCAGCTTCAGTATCATTCCTTCTAAAGAAATCCCAGGGCTGATCTCCTTCAGAATGGACTGGTTGGATCTCCATGCAGTCCAAGGGACTCTCAAGAGTCTTCTCCAACACCACAGTTCAAAAGCATCAATTCTTCAGCACTCAGCCTTCTTCACAGTCCAACTCTCACATCCATACATGACCACAGGAAAAACCATAGCCTTGACTAGACGGACCTTTGTTGGCAAAGTAATGTCTGCTTTTCAATATGCTATCTAGGTTGGACATAACTTTCCTTCCAAGGAGTATGCATCTTTTAATTTCATGGCAGTCACCATATGCAGTGATTTTGGAGCCCAGAAAAATAAAGTCTGGCACTGTTTCCACTGTTTCCCCATCTATTTCCCATGAAGTGATGGGACCGGATGCCATGATCTTCATTTTCTGAATGTTGAGCTTTAAGCCAACTTTTTCACTCTCCACTTTCACTTTCATCAAGAGGCTTTTGAGTTCCTCTTCACTTTCTGCCATAAGGGTGGTGTCATCTGCATATCTGAGGTTGTTGATATTTCTCCCGGCAAGCTTGATTCCAGCTTGTGCTTCTTCCAGCCCAGCATTTCTCATGATGTACTCTGCATATAAGTTAAATAAGCAGAGTGACAATATACAGCCTTGACGTACTCCTTTTCCTATTTGGAATCAGTCTGTTGTTTCATGTCCACTTCTAACTGTTGCTTCCTGACCTGCATATAGGTTTCTCAAGAGGCAGATTAGATGGTCTGGTATTCCCATCTCTTTCAGCATTTCCCACAGTTTATTGTGGTCCACGCAGTCAAAGGTTGTGGCATAGTCAATAAAGCAGAAATAGACGTTTTTCAGGAACTCTCTTGCTTTTTCCATGATCCAGTGGATGTTGGCAATTTGATCTCTGCTTCTTCTGCCTTTTCTAAAACCAGCTTGAACACCTGGAAGTTCATATTTCACATACTCCTGAAGCCTGGCTTGGAGGATTTTGAGCGTTACTTTACTAGCATGTGAGATGACTGCAATTGTGCGGTAGTTTGAGCATTCTTTGGCATTGCCTTTCTTTGGGATTGGAATGAAAACTGACCTTTTCCAGTCCTGTGGCCACTGCTGAGTTTTCCAAATTTGCTGGCATATTGAGTGCAGCACTTTCACAGCATCATCTCTCAGGATTTGAAATAGCTCCACTGGAATTCCATCACCTCCACTAGTTTTGTTCGTAGTGATGCTTTCTAAGGCCTACTTGAGTTCACATTCCAGGATGTCTGGCTCTAGGTGAGTGATCATACCATTGTAATTTTCTTGGTCGTGAAGCTCTTTTTTGTACACTTCTTCTGTGTATTCTTGCCACCTCTTCTTAGTATCTTCTGCTTCTGTTAGGTCCATACCATTTCTGTCCTTTATTGAACCTATCTTTGCATGAAATGTTCCCTTGGTATCTCTAATTTTCTTGAAGAGATCTCAAGTCTTTCCCATTCTGTTGTTTTCCTCTATTTCTTTGCACTGATCGCTGAGGAAGGGTCTCTTATCTCTCCTTGCTATTATTTGGAACTCTGAATTCAGATGCTTATATCTTTCCTTTTGTCCTTTGCTTTTCGCTTCTCTTCTTTTCACAGCTATGTGTAAGGCCTCCTCAGAAACCATTTTGCTTTTTTGCATTTCTTTTCCATGGGGATGGTCTTGATCCCTGTCTCCTGTACAGTGTCATGAACCTCAGTCCATAATTCATCAGGCACTCTATCAGATCTAGTCCCTTAATTCTATTTCTCACTTCCACTATAATCATAAGGGATTTGATTTAGGTCATACCTGAATGGTCTAGTGGTTTTCCCTACTTTCTTCAATTTCAGTCTGAATTTGGCAATAAGGAGTTTGTGATCTGAGTCACAGTCAGCTCCCGGTCTTGTTTTTGCTGACTCTATAGAGCTTCTCCATCTTTGGCTGCAAAGAATATAATCAATCTGATTTTGGTGTTGACCATCTGGTGATGTCTATGTGTAGAGTCTTATCTTGTATTGTTGGAAGAGGGTGTTTGCTCTGACCAGTGCATTCTCTTGGCAAAACTCTATTAGCCTTTGCCCTGCTTCATTCCCTACTCCAAGGCCAAATTTGCCTGTTACTCCAGGTTTTTCTTGACTTCCTGCTTTGCATTCCAGTCCCCTATAATGAAAAGGACATCTTTTTTGGGTGTTAGTTCTAAAAGGTCTTGTAGGTCTTCATAGAACCTTTCAACTTCAGCTTCTTCAGCGTTACTGGTTGGGGCATATGCTTGGATTACCGTGGTATTGAGTGATTTGCCTTGGAAACGAACAGAGATCATTCTGTCGTTTTTGACATTGCATCCAAGTACTGCATTTCGGACTCTTTTGTTGACCATGATGGCTACTCCATTTCTTCTGAGGGATTCCTGCCTGCAGTAGTAGATATAATGGTCATCTTAATTAAATTCACCTATTCCAGTCCATTTTAGTTTGCTTATTCCTAGAATGTCGATGTTCACTCTTGCCATATCCTGTTTGACCACTTCCAATTTGCCTTGATTCATGGACCTGACATTCCAGGTTCCTATGCAATATTGCTCTTTATAGCATCGGACCTTGCTTCTATCACCAGTCACATCCACAGCTGGGTATTGTTTTTGCTTTGGCTCCATCCCTTCATTCTTTCTGGAGTTATTTCTCCACTGATCTCCAGTTGCATATTGGGCACCTACCAACCTGGGGAGTTCCTCTTTCAGTATCCTATCATTTTGCCTTTTCATACTGTTCATGGGGTTCCAAGGCAAGAATACTGAAGTGGTTTGCCATTCCCTTCTCCAGTGGACCACATTCTGTCAGACCTCTTCACCATGACCTGCCCATCTTGGGTGGCCCCACATGGAATGGCTTAGTTTCATTGTGTTAGATAAGGCTGTGGTCCATGTGACCAGATTGGCTAGTTTTCTGTGATTATGGTTTCAGTGTGTCTGCCCTCTGATGCCCTTTCGCAACACCTACGATCTTACTTGGATTTCTCTTACCTTGGATGTGGGGTATCTCTTCACAGCTGCTCCAGCAAAGCGCAGCCACTGCTCCTTACTTTGGACAAGGAGTATCTCCTCACGGCCGCCCCTCCTGACCTTGTAGGTGGAGTAGCTCCTCTCGGCCCTCCTTTGCCCGTGCAGCCGCCACTCCTTGGATGTGGGTTTGCTCCTCTCGGCCGCCTCTCCTGACTTGGGGCGTGCGGTAGCTCATCTTGGCCGCCTCCCTTGACCTTGGACATATAGTTCCTCTCTGCCGCCGCCGCTGACCTCAGACGTGGGGTAATACTTAGAGAAAAGTAAATTCTTGGGCAATAATAGAATTAAAATATGAGTAAACATAAAACGGGCTTCCCTGGTGACTCAGTGTTGAAGAATCCACCTGCCAGTGCAGGATATCCAACCCCAATATGGACTGGGAGGATACCCTGGAGAGAGAAATGGCAACCCATTCCAATAATCCTGCCTGGGAACCCAATGTACAGAGAATCCTGGCAGGCTACAGTCCATGGGGTCACAAAGAGTCTGGCACAGCTTAGCGACTAAACAACAACAGCAAACCTAAATTATCACTGGGACTCACACTCTCAGTATATTAGTCAGTGTAACGTGAAAACTCTGGGCAATGGAAGATAAATGTTTCTGGGAAAGATTGAAGGTAAATGGAGAAGGGGGAGGCAGAGGATGAGATGGTTAGATAGCATTGCCACTGAATGGACATGAATCCGAGCAAACTCCAGGAGATGGTGAAGGACGGGGAAGCCTGGCCTGCTTCAGTGCACAGGGTCCCAAGCAGTCAAGCACAAGGGACAGAACAAATAAACCAACAAGCAGGATGAGAGTTATTAAGGAAAAAATGCCAAACTAGGAGATTTTGAAGAAGAGTTATGCTTTTTTTTTTTTTTTTTTTTGCTTCACTTCCATTTCTTTTATTCCAAATAAACTGATTTGCTTTAATGGTCCTGGGATAGTTTCGTATCATCTTTGTCATTTCTTTTTTGTTCTCTTTTGCATCTGAAAACTGTTTATTTGTATCTTGCTCCAATCTTTCCTAATTGGAGCAAAGAAGTGAATTTTCAGCATCAGTTAATTTTCATAGTGTCTCTTTGGAAAATGAGTAGCGTTTACTTTTCTGGGCTGGGTACTGAGAGCCTAAATGTATGATGCTTTATTTATAACCACTTCCAATGATTTATCGAACAGAGAGCACCCTGGGAAGCTCTGTCACTTTAAAAAGTGTTAATAAATTAATAGAGTCACATAAGAAGTCTCTAGGAAATATGCAAATTGAAGAATTCCCTTCTGAGAGAACTGTGTTACACTTTTCTAAAATATAATCACAACAGTTATAGAAGTGGCTCGTGATGATTGAGAAAGAAAAAGCAGCCCCTGCAGTTCAGGAGCTGTCTCATCACCTCGGACCCCACCTGGTGCTCATTAACACTTCCAGTATGGATCCGGTTCAGCAGGGTAAGGTGGGGCAGGTCCTCCACCTCAAGCTGGGTACATAGGAGATGCTCCCAAAGTGCAGTTGCTAACCAGTGCCAGGGAAGTACCAGAGTAATGTCTTTTTTAGAAATAGAGCAGGTGACATAATTGAAGGTGGCAAATGGGAAGCCGTGCCTACTTGAAATAGTAGCGCTTACTTGGCAGTTAGCAGTGGACGTCATAACTGGATCTGCTTCAGTTCAGTTCAGTTCAGTCACTCAGTCGTGTCTGACTCTTTGCGACCCCATGAATCACAGTACGCCAGGCCTCCCTGTCCATCACCAACTCCCAGAGTTCACTCAGACTCACGTCCATCAAGTCAGTGATGCCATACAGCCATCTCATCCTCTGTCGTCCCCTTCTCCTCCTGCCCCCAATCCCTCCCAGCATCAGAGTCTTTTCCAGTGAGTCAGCTCTTTGCATGAAGTGGCCAAAGTACTGGAGTTTCAGCTTCAGCATCATTCCCTCCAAAGAAATCCCAGGTTTGCTGATTCCTAGAATGTTGACATTCACTCTAGCCATCTCTTGTTTGACCACTTCCAATTTGCCTTGATTCATGGACCTGACATTCCAGGTTCCTATGCAATATTGCTCTTTACAGCATCGGACCTTGCTTCTATCACCAGTCACATCCACAGCTGGGTATTCTTTTTGCTTTGGCTCCATCCCTTCATTCTTTCTGGAGTTATTTCTCCACTGATCTCCAGTAGCATATTGGGCACCTACTGACCTGGGGAGTTCCTCTTTCAGTATCCTATCATTTTTCCTTTTCATACTGTTCACGGGGTTCTCAAGTCAAGAATACTGAAGTGGTTTGCCATTCCCTTCTCCAGTGGACCATTCTGTCAGATCTCTCCACCATGACCCACCTGTCTTGGGTTGCCCCACAGGCATGGCTTAGTTTCATTGAGTTAGACAAGTTAGACAAGGCTGTGGTCCTAGTGTGATTAGATTGACTAGTTTTCTGTGAGTATGGTTTCAGTGTGTCTGCCCTCTGATGCCCTCTTGCAACACCTACCATCTTACTTGGGTTTCTCTTACCTTGGATGTGGGGTGTCTCTTCACGGCTGCTCCAGCAAAGTGCAGCTGCTGCTCCTTACCCTGGATGAGGGATATCTCCTCACCGCCGCCCTTCCTGACCTTCAGCGTGGGATAGCTCCTCTAGGCCCTCTTGCACCCACGCATCCACCGCTACTTGGACGTGGGGTTGGTCCTCCTGGCCGCCACCCCTGGCCTTGGGCGTGGGGTAGCTCCTCTGGGCCAGTCGCAGCCGCCGCTGCGCTTACTGCACCGGTCGCAGCCGCCGCTGCGCTTAGTGCCACTGAATCTGCTTGTCCACTTTTAATTCCATATATATTGGATCTGATTCTTGCCTGGTAGCTCAGTTGGTAAAGAATCTGCCTACAATGCAGGAGACCCTGGTTCTATTCCTGGTGGGGAAGATCCGCTGGAGAAAGGATACACCACCTACTCCAGTATTCTTGGGCTTCTCTTGTGGCTCAGCTGGTAAAGAATCCACCTGCAATGCAGGAGACCTGGGCTTGATCTCTGGGTTGGGAAGATCCCCTGGAAGAGGGCCAACAAAGTAATGTCTCTGCTTTTCAATATGCTGTCTAGGTTGGTCATAACTTTCCTTCCAAGGAGTAAGCATCTTTTAATTTCATGGCTGCAATCACCATCTGCAGGGATTTTGGAGCACAGAAAAATAAAGTCTGACAGTGTTTCCACTGTTTCCCCATCTATTTCTCATGAAGTGTTGGGACCAGATGCCATGATCTTCCTTTTATGAATGTTGAGCTTTAAGCCAACTTTTTCACTCTCCTCTTTCACTTTCATCAAGAGGCTCTTTAGTTCCTCTTCACTTTCTGCCATAAGGGTGGTGTCATCTGCATATCTGAGGTTATTGATATTTCTCCCGGCAATCTTGATTCCAGTTTATGCTTCTTCCAGCCCAGCATTTCTCATGATGTACTCTGCATAAAAGTTAAATAAGCAGGGTGACAATATACAGCCTTGACATACTCCTTTCCCTATTTGGAACCAGTCTGTTGTTCCATGTCCACTTCTAACTATTGCTTCCTGATCTGCATATAGTTTTCTCAAGAGGCAGTTCAGGTGGTCTGTTATTCCAATCTCTTTCAGCATTTTCCACAGTTTATTGTGGTCCACGCAGTCAAAGGCTTTGGCATAGTCAACAAAGCAGAAATAGATGTTTTCTGGACCTCTCTTGCTTTTTTGATGATCCAGTGGATGTTGGCAATTTGATCTCTGCTTTCTCTGCCTTTTCTAAAACCAGCTTGAACACCTGGAAGTTCATGGTTCATTTATTGCTGAAGCCTGGCTTGGAGGATTTTGAGCGTTACTTTACTAGCATGTGAGATGATTGCAATTGTGTGGTAGTTTGAGCATTCTTTGGCATTGCCTTTCTTTGGGATTGGAATGAAAACTGACCTTTTCCAGTCCTGTGGCCACTGCTGAGTTTTCCAAATTTGCTGGCATACTGAGTGCAGCACTTTCACAGCATCATCTCTCAGGATTTGAAATAGCTCCACTGGAATTCCATCACCTCCACTAACTTTGTTCGTAGTGATGCTTTCTAATGCCCACTTGACTTCACATTCCAGGATGTCTGGCTCTAGGTGAGTGATCACACCATCGTGATTATATGGGTCGTGAAGCTCTTTTTTGTACAGTTCTGTGTATTCTTGACACCTCTTCGTAGTATCTTCTGCTTCTGTTAGGTGCATACCATTTCTGTCCTTTATCGAGCCCATCTTTGCATGAAATGTTCCCTTGGTATCTCTAATTTTCTTGAAGAGATCTCTAGTCTTTCCCATTCTGTTGTTTTCCTCTATTTCTTTGCATTGATCACTGAGGAAGGCTTTCTTATCTCTCCTTGCTATTCTTTGGAACTCCAAATTCAGATGCTTATATCTTTCCTTTTGTCCTTTGCTTTTCACTTCTCTTCTTTTCACAGCTATTTATAAGGCCTCCCCAGACAGCTGTTTTGCATTTTTGCATTTCTTTGCCATGGGGATGGTCTTGATCCCTGTCTCCTGTACAATGTCAGGAACCTCAGTCCATAGTTCATCAGGCACTCTGTCTATCAGATCTAGTCCCTTAATTCTATTTCTCACTTCCACTATAATCATAAGGGATTTGATTTAGGTCATACCTGAATGGTCTCGTGGTTTTCCCTACTTTCTTCAATTTCAGTGTGAGTTTGGCAATAAGAGTTCATGATCTGAGCCACAGTCAGCTCCCGGTCTTGTTTTTGCTGACTGTATAGAGCTTCTCCATCTTTGGCTGCAAAGAATATAATCAATCTGATTTTGGTGTTGACCATCTGGTGATGTCCATGTGTAGAGTCTTCTCTTGTGTTGTTGGAAGAGGGTGTTTGCTATGACCAGTGCGTTCTCTTGGCAAAACTCTATTAGCCTTTGCCCTGCTTCATTCCCTACTCCAAGGCCAAATTTGCCTGTTACTCCAGGTGTGTCTTGACTTCCTACTTTTGCATTCCAGCCCCTTTTAATCAAAAGTGTCACATTATAGTGAGAGATGGACTATTTCCTGACATATCAGTACCTGTGATCCAGCAGCTATCATGCTCAGCCACTTCTTGTGGTGAGCAGTAAGGAGCTCAGGATATGAAAAAATGCAGGATGCTGGCCCTAGATAGCTGAGATACGTATGAAAGAAACGATTTCAGTGAGCCCAGACCCTTGCATTTTCACATACGTAGAAAAGCACTAAATTCCTTAGCTTGGGATATCTGGTTTTCTTTAATTAACAAAAACACTTGCCTTTTGTTGCAAACTTCTATATAACCTGACTCTATATGCCGTCCACCCCCACCCCCACCCTCCTGCATCCTCAAAGAAGTTCTCTTGGGGTTACTTAAAATGCTGTCTCCTGGGCTTGAAGTCCTAAAATTTCCCACTAAATAAATCTTAACTCTCAGCTTTAAGGTTGTGACTACCTTTTAAGGTGACAATGGATATTGGAGAATTTTTTTCTAAACACAAGAAAGATCAACATGTAGATGGCAAATAAAATTTTAATATCATAAGGAGATATGATAATGAAATATGTGAAAGATACTGTACATTTCATGGCAAACCTAGACAGTTCAAAGATGAAAAAGGTTCAGTTAAGCCCAACCAAATAATTCTTTTTGGCATGCTGCTTGAATGAATTTTTTTGCAGTGATATGTGACCTTTATTAAAATATTTCAAAAAAATGAAAATAAAAAAATAAAATATTCCAGCAGTAGATAACAAGGGATAAAGTTTTATGAGAAACATATACACATAGGCAAGCTTGTTTTGTGCCACCATGCAGACACAGGATTGGCTTGGATAGGATCTAGATGATGAGTCTACCTTAGACATTTTGTTGCCCCTTTAGCAGATGGCTTAAGGTTAGTCTTCAATCTTTTTCCGTATAAAGGAAATTCTAAATCTCGTGAATTTACAAAAGTTAACATTTAGTAGAGCAGTAGCTTTTAAACACTGCTGCATGTTAAAGTTTCCTCCCTAAATCCAGTCCTCAGCCCAGCTCAGTTCCATCAGAATCTTGATACTGATCAGGGACCTGTGGGGCTCCCAGGCACAAAGCCTTTATGAGTCCCCGTTTTCTTTGATTACAGCCAAATAAGCTTTATTTTTCCTTTATGGCATTCCCTAAGTTCCAAGGGGCAGATTCAAGCAGTTAACTAGGGATGGGAGGGGATGCATAATCAGGGACAGACAAACAGTCAAGAGAAACAAATAGGTCAGCCTTGGGGCAGGCTCCTGATTCCTCATCAGTACCCACAACAGTATCTTTAAGCTGTTTTGCAGATACTGAAACCGCCTTCAGGTGACCAAAGTTAATGATTAATGATGGTTTGCTGCCCACAGGTATGTAGATCCCAGACTGGTTGGAAACTTAAGATCAATGATGCTGACTCCCACTTACCTCACCAACAACCAGTCAGAAGAATGTCCATGAGCTGATAACACCCTCTTTAAACCATTACTGTAAAACTTCTCACTACCCTCTCCAGGTTGGGACACATGGTTTTGAGGGCATTCGACTGCTATGCCCCCTTTGCCTGGCAAAGCAATAGAGCTGTTGTTTTCTTCTTCACCCAAAACTCTGTCTCTAAGATTTAATTTGGTGTTGTGGTACAGAGGCCAGATTCATCTTTAATCTGTTGGGACAAGGACTTAGGTGTCAGTATACATTTTTAAAAATCCAGATGATCCCAGTGTATGGACAAGTCTAAGAACTAGTGAAGCGATATTTTAAAAGTAACATTCCAACAGTCAGCGTTTAGAAATTAGAGAGACATGATGGGTACCAGATACATGGCCATGTGATAAAAATGTGCTCATTGCGATACATTATGGATGCCATTCAGTGTGAAAAAACTCAAGGATAAAAGACTGTGAATAATTTTCTTTTTTTTTTTTGCACAGATGATAAATCAGTTGTCAGCCTGTGTGAATTATTTAATGTGTAAATTGTCTCTTAAGCATATTTCAGAAAGAAGCAGATATTTGTTCTTGCATGTTAATCTTCATTTCAAAAACCTGTCTTAACATAGGTTATGTTCAGACAGCATCCTACAGTTTTTTTCAAGTATCCTCCAAATTAGAAGACTCAACTGCAAAAAGACATTTGATGTGCAGTAAAAAGTGAAAGCAAGACCTTTGGGAAAGGGACCCTCAACCTTCGATTGTAAACAAACAGATGATAGGACCCAGTACCGTTCATTTCTCGCATTTCCCAGATCCTTAATGCTTGCTTTTTTCCTCCATTAAACTCTCAATTCTTGGAAAGCAATCGTGGTAGGGAGTTTATAGAACAGAATGATGCAGTGTGTAAGGGCAACATGAAATTGAAAAGGCATGGCCTTTATTTATTCATCTGGGTGGACTTCAAGCTGGGTTGTATTTCTTTCCTTCCTCTGTAAATGGAATTAGTGTCCTCTGCCTGGAAGGTTAGGTGAGATGGTATTTGTAAAACACCTAGGGACTACAGTAACATATGTATGTTAACATAGTTCTTTTCCATACCCATTTTGAAAATAGTTTATCAGTATATTTAGGTTAAGCAGTGGCTATAAAAGGGAAATAAAGTAGCTGACTTGGGACAGAAGTTAAGGATGTTGTTATATTTAAAGTTGAAAGAAATGGAGAGCCCTTGATTGGTTAAATAAATTCTTATAGACTAGAACTCAATACATTAAAAAAAAAAAAAAAGCAACCCAATCATATTATAAAATGGGCAGAAGACCTAAAAAGATATTTCCCCAAAGAAGACATACAGATGGCTAATGAACACATGAAAAGATGCTCAACATTGATAATTCTTGTTGTTGTTCAGTCACCCAGTTGTGCCTGACTTCTTGCGACACCATGGACTGCAGCATGCCAAGCTTGTCCATCCCTCACTATCTCCCAAAAATTGCCCAAGTTCATGACCATTGCATCAGTGATGCCATCTAGCCGTCAAATCCTCTGATACCCTCTTCTTCTGCCCTCAATCTTTCCCAGTATCAGGGACTTTTCCAATGAACCAACTGTTTGCATCAGATGACCAAAATACTGGAATTTCAACTTCAGCATCAGTCCTTCCACCGAGTACTCAGGGTTGATTTCCCCTAAGATTAACTGGTTTGATCTCCTTGCAGTCTAAGGGACTATCAGGAATCTTCTCCAGCACCATGGTTCAAAGGCATTAATTCTTCGGCTCCACTACCTTTACTGTCCAGCTCACAACTGTACGTGACCACTGTGGAGAGTGTAACCTTGACTATACAGACCTTTGTCCATGGAGTAATGTCTCTGCTTTTCAACACACTCTCTAGGTTTGTCATAGCTTTCCTGCCAAGAAGCAAACGTCTTTTGATATCATGGCTGCAGTCACCATCCACAGTGATTTTAGAGCCCAAGAAGAGGAAATCTGTCACTACTTCCAACTTTTCCCCTTCTATTTGCCTTGCAGTAATGGGGCCAGATGCCATGATCTTAGTTTGTTGTTTTTTTAAATTCTTTACGCAGCTCTTTCACTCTCCTCTTTCACCCTCAAGAGGCTGTTTTGTTCCTCTTTGCTTCCTGACATTAGAGTGGTATCATCCACATTATCTGAGGTTGTAGATGTTTCTCCTGTGTATCTTGATTCCAGCTTGTAACTAACTCTTCCAGCCCAGCATTTGTCATGATGTGCTCAGCGTATAGATTAAACAAACAGGGTGACAGCAGACAGCCCCATTGTACTCCTTTCTCAATCTTGAACCAATCAGTTGTTCCATACAGGGTTCTAGCTGTTGCTTCTGGACTCGCATACAGATTTCTCAAGAGACAGGTAAGATGGTCTGGCATTCCCATGTCTTCAAGAGGTTTCTGCAGTTTATTATGGTCCACACAGTCAAGACTTTTGTGTAGTTGATAAAGCAGAGGTAGATGTTTTTTGGGGGCATTTCCTAGCTTTCTCTGTGATCCAGCAAATGTCAGCAAGTTGATCTCTGGTTCCTCTTCCTTTTCTAAATCTAGCTTGGACATCTGGAAGTTCTTGGTTTGCATAATCCTGAAGCCTAGCATTGCAAGATTTTAAGCATGACCTTACTAGCATGGGAGGGTGAGCGCAGTTGTCCAAAGGTTAGCACCATTTGTTATTTGTAGACTATTTAATGATGGACACTTGACCAATGTGAGGTGATACCTCATTGTAGTTTTGATTTGCATTTCTCTAGTAATTAGCAGACATGTATATAAATGTGTGTGTCTGTGTATCTCAGTGATTTTGCTGTAAACCAGAAATTAACACAGCATAGTAAATAATGTATACTTCAATATATCAAAGATTGTAAATTAAATATTCAAACATTAAAAGAAAAAATAATTCTTGTAAAAATCCATGGTCCCAGGTACTTGCCTTTCCTTGTTTTTCACCTAAATGGGAAATGCCTGGCCAACACATGATGGGCTCTGTCGCTCACTGGCCATGTCACTGCCTGTTTCCTTGTAGGGCTGACCTTGGGGAAGCCCTAGCAAAGGAAAGCCTGCCAGTTCCAAGCATCTCCAGCTTCAACTTTTGGTACCACCTACATGGTATCAAGGAAACACTCCTGCCATCCTCTCTCCACCTCTGTATCCCTCTCCTTGTTGGAGCCAGTGACTATGTAACTAGGAGAGGGCATGCAAGGTGGGATCATCTCTTACCTTGGGGATGGAGGTCCATGGATTCAGTCACATTCTGCCTTCAGAGATGTGCCAGCTAGGGGCTCTCAGAGGTGATGCGAGATGCCACATCACAGAATAGTCACCAAGGTCTCTGCACTCTCCTGTCAGGAGGATGGCAGAAGGACTCACAGTGGCCTTTAGGGGCAGTGCAGTGTGAGCAGAGGCCATTCCTCCCCACCTTTGCCAGGTGGAGGGCTGCTGAGGGTGTCCGAGGTCATGACAGTGACTGGCAGGGGTGGGGGATGCTAGCACAAGTGGAGTATGACATCCTCCTCCCTGGCCTTGCTAAAGTTGACCTTCAGGAAGAAGTATGATGATGGGTCTCTGCCATTGCATTGAATTTTGGTCTCTAGGAGGTATGAAAGATGGGTCCAACATGTGCCCTGTGGCTCAGAATTGGGCTACAGAAGGCAGATGAGATGGGACCTCTGATCTTCCCAGGAGACACAGTGGTGTGCTGCTCCAGGCATGTGACTTGAAGGTTGTGGCCGGACTGGGCGGGGGTGGGGCGGGTCACCTGGATGACTTGCTCCCACCTCTCCAGGATCTTCTGATGCCCAGGGCAGATACTCAGGTCAGAACTGCTCTCATGTGGCATAGGAGAACTTCCTGTTTCCAGGAGCTAGACAAGTATAGACTCTTCCAGAAAGGAGATGTCACACTCACCAGGGAAAGTCACATGATGTCCCTTAAAAAAGAAATCCTCCCCTTGTCCTTTCCCAAAACCTGGACAAGGAAGAGAGAGAAGAGATAGGTTGCAGGGTGTAGCTTCCACCCTCTGTGCAGTAGGAAATGGAGGATTGACTTGAGAATGATGTTAAGAGTCTTAAAATCGACAAGCATTAGGTCTGATTAACTGAAATAAGACTGCTTCAGTAACCAAGTCAATGAAAATTTAATAAATTGGACTGAGCTGTCTTGCAGCAAAGCAGCCACCCAGCAGGAAAGGTAAGATTGACAGATCACAGCGGGTAGAAGTTACTGGAAAAAAGAAAACCATTTGATATTTATACATCAACAACTGGCAACTTCTCATGTAACCAATAGGTATTTTAAGTCAGGAGAAGCTGTGATAATGGCTGCTGCTGCTGCTGCTAAGTCACTTCAGTTGTGTCCAATTCTGTGCAACCCCATAGACGGCAGCCCACCAGGCTCCCCTGTCCCTGGGATTCTCCAGGCAAGAACACTGGAGTGGGTTGCCATTTCCTTCTCCAATGCATGAAAGTGAAAAGTGAAAGTGAAGTCACTCAGTCGTGTCCGACTCTCAGCAACCCCATGGACTGCAGCCTACCAGTCTCCTCCTTCCATGGGATTTTCCAGGCAAGAGTACTGGAGTGGGGTGCCATTGCCTTCTCCAATTGCTGACCACCATCTAAATGACTTATTGGGTCTGCCAACTCCTTACCAACGTTCTAACCCTTGTCATCACCCAGTTATAATCCAGTAGATAACCAGGTTATATGCAGATTGATACCAGCAGCTTTCTGGGTGCTCTCCGTACGAAGTCCCTGAGATTCCCCCTCTCCCCAGAGCTTCTTTGTCCCTTTATGTTACCATGTGCTGGTCTCAGTTGTTCATTCGTGTCCCATTCTTTGTGACCCCTTGGACTGTAGCCCACCAAGCTTCTCTGTCCATGAAATTTTCCAGGCAAGAAAACTGGAGTGGGTTGCCATTTCCTTCTCCAGGGTATCTTCCCAACCCAGGGATTGAACCCTCATCTCTTGAGTCTCCTGCATTGGCAGGTGGATTCTTTACCAATAGTGCAACCTGGGAAGCCCTTATGCTACCATAAATTGGTAATTTAGCTAAACAGCATGTAAACCAATGGAATAGAAGGGCAAAGTGAAAGCTATTGTCTCAGGGAGACAACACAATAAATGTTGACAGTGAGAATTAAAAGATAGCTATTGGTTTAGAGTGTGTGTGTGGTTTAAAAAAACATCATAAAAAATCCAAAATTGGTCTCCATTCAATTTATTTCCAAGTTTTGTTATTTCATCCAGCCACCATTTTCAAATAATGAGATGTGAACTCAGAGCACACACCAAGCCCACGGATAATACATGAAGGTAACATGACCTTCTGATCCAGGCTCAGACCTCAAGGTAGCCTGCTCTTCCAGAGAAAGATGGGAGATTAGGGGGCTCCCCTGGTGGTTCAGTGGTTAAGAATCCACCTGCCAATGCAGGGACTGAGGTTTGATCCTGATTCGGGAAGTTCTCTCATGACTTGGAGCAGCTCAGCCCTCTGGCCACAACTACTGAGCCTGTGCTCTAGAGCTCAGGGGCCACAACTACTGAAGCCCACATGCCCTAGAGTCCATGCTGCACAGTAAGGGAAGCCACCACACCGAGAAGCCCGCACACAGCAACTAGAGAGTCGCCCCCACTCGCCACAACTAGAGAAAGCCCTCGCACGCAGCAGTGAAGACCCAGTATAGCCAAAAATAAATTAAAAAAAAAAAAAAGATGGGAGACTATGTGTATATTTTATTCTAAGTTTAAAACTATATTAGGGGATGCATCTACTTCTGTCAGTTTTTAAAATCGTAACTGATTCTTTGACATTTTAAAAGTAAACTTTCTTATTTCAGAATGCTTTAAAATTTATAGAAAACTTGTGAGATAATATATAATTTCAGTATGTGTCATACCCAATTTTCCCTCCTATTCCTATCTTACATACTTATATTCCATTTGTCACAGATAATGAACCAATATTGATATGTTATTACCAACTTAAGGCCATATGTGTGTGTGTGCAGTCGCTCAGTCATGTTCGACTCTCTGATGCCATGGACGGTAGCCTGCCAGGCTCGTCTATCCATGGGTTTCTCCAGGCAAGAACACTGGAGTGGGTAGCCATTCCCTTCTCCAAGGGATCATCCCATCCCAGGGATTGAACCTGTGTCTCTTATGTCTCCTGCGTTGGCAGGAAGATTCTTTAATGCTAGTGCCATCTGGGAAGCCCACTTAAGGCCATAGTGTATCCAGATTTCTTCACACTTTTCCTCACATTTTTCTGTTCCAGGGTCCTGTCCAAGATTTCACGTTACATTTAATAGTCATGTCTCCTTCGGCTCTTCTTAGCTGTGCAGTTTTTCTGACCTTCCTTATTTTTGATCACCTTCACAGTTTGAGGTCACATATTTTTTGGACTATCCTTCCACTGGGATTTATTTGATGTTTCTCTCATGACTAGTCTGTAGTCATAGGGTGTAGAAGGAAGACCATAGGGATATAGACCCATTTCCATCACATCCTATTAAAAGTATGTTCTGTCAATATCGCTTGTCTCCATTGATGTTGACCTTGATTCCCGGACTGGAGTTGCTGCTGAGTCACCTGGACAACTCACTGACCTGGACAACTCATTCTTGGCCCTGGAGATTTTGGTTCTAGAATTAAAAGATTTGATAGCGGGTAGTTGATACATATCGGAGAAGGCAATGGCACCCCACTCCAGTACTCTTGCCTGGAAAATCCCATGGACAGAGGAGCCTGGTAGGCTGCAGTCCATGGGGTTGCTAAGAGTTGAACAGGACTGAGCTACTTCACTTTCACTTTTTACTTTCATGCATTGGAGGAGGAAATGGCAACCTGCTCCAGTGTTCTTGCCTGGAGAATCCCAGGGACGGTGGAGCCTGATGGGCTGCCGTCTATGGGGTCGCACAGAGTTGGACACGACTGAAGCGACTTAGCAGCAGCAGCAGCAGTTGATACATATAGTGCAAGAACTGGCATGCAGTAAATACCATTAAGATCTTTGGGCTCTGAATTATTTTAACTCTGGGACCATCTTAGAACCAAATGCCAGGTGTAGAAACTTACAAGTTTATGATGTAGACTGGTTCTCAAATACTCAGGTATATCAGAATTACATGGAATAGCTAATAAAAAACCAGGACCTGGGCTTTTTTTTTTTTTTAACAGGATTTTTAGGTGAATTTTGATATGGCTGATGTTTGAGAACTAAAATTGTTGGATGCAGGATAACTTTTCTACAAAAGACGCCTTTTTTTTTTCCTATCAAGCATTCCGTTCCCTACTTCAGGCACAAGCCCCAAATACGTATGAGAGAAGCCCACCCTTCCCAGTTTTCAGGATAGTCTGTCTAAGATTAGGGCTTCCCAGGTGGCGCTAGTCATGAAGAACCTACCTGCCAGTTCAGGAGACATAAGAGATGCAGGTTCAATCCCTGGGTCAGGAATATCCCCTGGAGAAGGGAATGGCAGCCCACTCCAGTATTCTTGCTTGGAGAATCTCATGGATAGAGGAGCCTGGTGGGATACAGTCCGTGGGGTCACAAAGAGTCGGACACAGCTGAGTCGGACACAACTGAGTGACTAACACACACACCTGTCCCAGGTAGCTTTAGTGGTAGCTTCTTCTAAGAGTCACAAGTAAAGCTCTGACCCAAGCCTTGCTAATCAACCAGCTCATGTCTGTTGTCTCAGAACTTGATCTAGGACTGGAAAGATAAACCAAGTCAATCTTTTTCACTGGAGTTAAGCATATTGAATGGGAAAAGTGAATATAAATGCTGCTTCTAACAGTTTCAGTGTATTGAACATGGACATATGAAATGCCAAGGTAAACCTGACTCAAGAAAAGTTTTGTAATCAATAGTCAAAGAACTTATTATGTAGTTATAGGCTGATCGCCATCTTTGGACTCATGATAGATGGTTATAGTTAAAGTAATGATATTCAAAGCCTTGTTTATTGAAGAGTAAGGTGATTCATTTGTAGCTGAGAGGCAAATTCACTTGTCAAGAGATGTTTCTCGACAGTTCGCTCATGTGAAGGTCAATTAGGATAATTTATTTAAACAATTCATTGAGTATATTAAAACAGAGTATTAGAAAGGGAGCATATGCTTATACAATTAGTTTTTTGAAATAGCAAAATTATATGACACCTATGTGTCAAGAGCATTACATATTAGTTGAGACTCATTTTATGAATGTGAATGCTTTTTAATAAATAATCATCCTCTAGATAATCCTTTTTGAAAATCTGAATTTTACATACTGTTTACATTGAAAGCACCAATAGCCAGTAGTATAAGTTACTTAACATTTATGAGAGAATGCTTCCTTGTTCTCAGTTACTCAGTTATTTTGATCTTTATTATTAAAAACTTGAAACTATAGAATGTTTACATATAAAAGATTTCTATCCTTTAGTATTCAAGAATATGTCCTTTAAAAAAAAAAAGAGTGAGCAATTTTTGCTTGCTCCGTGATTAACCTGGGAACATCTTGCTAGGATAAAGCATCATGTAAGAGCTACAATTTGATATATTTTGTGTGAAAATCCCAGATCAGTCACTTACGAGCTGTTTCTGAGATTGAGTATGTTGATTAATCTTCCTAAATCTCGGTTTTCCCATCTGTGAAATGATTGGGATTTTCAGTATTACATTTCTGATTCTGTGAATAAAACTGCAATAAGCCTATCAATAGTATGTATTAAAATAATCGTAGCTCTAATTTTAGAGTCTCATCTATTGCATCTATAACTTTTCCCCTCCCTGTTCCTCTGGAAACACTTGTGTTCTCAGCTGAAGCTTGGGGTTAGGATTTCATTTAACAGAAACACTTGCCAGAACTAAAGATCCTGCATGCTGCAGAGACCTGGCTAAGCCAAATAAATCCATAAATAAGAAGAAGGTAATTTTTAAAAACTTCACTCCCCCCCAACCCTTTAACAGAGGTATTTAGTACCACATGTGTCCTCTTCCTCCGTTTTGCTGTCTCTGCACCTTAAAAGACAAGATGCAGAAAGAAAATTAGAATGAAGGCGAGAAATGAGGCTATGACTGCGTTTCCAGCTGAACGGTGTCATAGTTGGAAAGTTGCCAGCATTTGAAGTTAGTTGTTAAGGACTGTCTCTCCTATATGCTGAAAAGCACAAGATAACACAAAAAATAGTAGTATTCTATAGTTGAAAAAATCCATTCCTTTGATCGAGAGTTATATATATATTATTATTTCCATTTCACATGAGAATTTCAGTGACTATAAAAATATAATCACCATGACCAGCATAGAATCCAGTGTTTCAGACAAAAGCGAGCATTATTTTGTTTTCTGTCGACAAATAAGCAAATTGATTTAGGCTTGAAGTATATTCCAATGAAATCTGTGTATTGAAAAATTAATGACATAGTAACATTAAAGTTTATTTAGTGTTTCTTTTTTGGTTATACTCTAATTTCCTTCCATTCAGTATTATTTGATAACCAGTTTCTACCTCAGTTCAGTTCAGTTCAGTTGCTCAGTCCTGTCCGACTCTGCGACCCCATGGACTGCAGCATGCCAGGCTTCCCTGTCCATCACCAACTCCCAGAGCTTGGGTTTCTACCTACATTAGATTAATGTACTATCTCCTTTTTTCTTGACATGTTCAGTATTTTATCTCCTTTAACAAATGTTCAGAACAGCAAGTGCAAAATTTAAGATAATGTCTATGGATCAACCCTACTATTCATTCCTTTAGCATTAAAAAAAATAATTGAATGGCTTCTACATGATTTCTTTTTGAAATTGATTGGGTATAAATTTGTACAGTTTTCTCATGCTTTTTTATTAGGGCCTGATACATGGAAACAAGTTATATAGCAAAAACAATTATGAGATGTCTATCCTTAAACAGCATCTAAGGCTAAGGCTGAGCTTGGCATAACTAATTCTGTGTCACCATATTTTCCAAATCAATTGGCTGTTATTTATTTAATAAAAATTAGCTATTTTGAGCAATATTTCAATACTGCACAAAACTGAAAAGCCATAAAACCTGAATTCTATCTCTTGAGAAAATGATTGCATTTGCATCAGCTTAAAGATGTATTTAAATTTACATGTAAATTTACATGTAAATTTATATTTGCATTTTTTTTTCTGGTACTTTCTCGCATGGATGAGTGAAGCCTAGCAGATTACTGACAGGAAGTTGAGGGTTTTCAGCGGCCTCTACTGGTATTTGAGTTTGATTTCATGGTGGACAGTCACTGTTCAGCACAAAAAACTCCCTCTGTGATGCTGTCAATCCAATTTTGTACTAATGCCAGATAGTCTGATTCAGGATGATGACTTAGGTCATCTTATATTCAGCACTTTGAGATAAAAGTACATCTCCCTTAACTAGTTCATTGCATAATTTATTTCAAATTCTATAACTGTTGCAAGTTTGACTTAGGATGAGTCATTCAGAGAACTTATATTTGAAGAGGTAGAAAATGAATTCATATGACACATATCTTGCCCCCTTGAACCATATTCTAATACAGTATTTTCAAATTCTGCCCCAGATTTTCCAGATCTCTGATTCCTCTTTTAACAGAAGAACTTTGTTCTATCTGTTGGGATTTGTGTGACATTTCATTGGAAAAAAAGATTCAGTGGTCAAAAGATTAGACACCTATGTCTGCTCTTTTGAAATTAAAAGAGATTTACCACTTTTTTATAGAAAAGGACTACTATGTGCTTAATCTGTATTTTATTTTTTAAAACAAAATTCTTCACCATTTATGTTTCGTATGCCTCTTTGAGAATTTTATAGAAGCTTTGAGACTTCTTAGTAAAATTCACAAGTGTATAAGCATACAACTTTTCAGAGATAATTTAAAATATTAAAAGTCCAATGTAAGCCCTGGGAGCCCAGGTTAAGAACTCTTATCTAAATTTTATATCGTTCTTATTAATTCTACCATCAGAAAACCTGAGACAAAATGCCTTGTCACTTGACTTTATAGACTTTCTCAAAATGAATTCAATAGAGATGTAATTTTGACTCTAAAAATAAAATTTTAGAAATAGTTGAGAAAATGTAAGCATAGAATAGCAGAAAATTAAAGGCATAAATGAGTGCAAGATTGAATCAAGGTTAAAACTTCAAATTTCTTAGTAGCAAAGTCAATACATACATAAGCTAGAGAGTTTATGTGTCTCTTGTATAAGGAACAATCCATAAGAAAGCCAGAGTCACAAAGGTAGGGAAATGGGTAAAGACCATGAATGTGCAAATTGCAAAATGACAGAAATGGTGAAGGCAGGGCTGGGGCGGGGCGGGGAGGGGGACGGGGGCGGGCGGGGGAGGGGGGGTGGGGGGGAGGGGGGACGGGGGTGGGGTGGGGGGAGGGGGGACGGAGGGGGGCGGTGGGGGGAGTGGGGGGTGGTGGTATTCATTTTCCCTGGTAGTTAAAACTATGAGGTAACTGTCCTTCAAATCAACAAACTTGACAAAAAAAGAAAAAAAAATCTTGGTACCCATCTTGGCATTCTCATTTTCCTGCTGAGCCCATAAATCACACAATCTGTCTAGAGTGAGATTTTTCAGTATGCTTCAAAAGCCCTAAAATGGTACAAGGCTGTAGGCAATAATCCCATCTGAAAAAATTTCAGAAAATGGACAAGCAAGCAAAGTTTCTGCTGCAACCTCTCTTAGTAGTGGGAAATTGGAGACAACTTTATTCAAAACAGCAGATGGATTGGATACATTATAATGCATCTATTAATTAGGTATATAGATCATTAAAATGATACTGCAGAAAATGATTACTGAAGAAATTAATAGAAACTGCATGGTACAAAGTAATTGTAGTATTTTGTGTGTACCTAAGAAAAGTATTGGTTATGTATGTCAACATATTAATATTGTTTTTTCTCTAAATGGTGGTAAGTAATTTGACTCATTCTTTTAAAAATTATGTTGCTTATTTGTATTTTCTGTTTTCTATTGTATTCTTGTGCTAATGGGATTTTTTTTTTAATTTAAGAAAAGTTTATGTTAAGTTCTAAAAAGTCATGCTAAAGATGTGGCTCTATGAATAATGTAGTAATTTCCAAGATGGTAAGAAATTCAGACTCCTTTCTTTTTTATATTTTAAAGCTTTTATTTTCACATACGTCTCTATGTACAATTTCACAGATATATTTCTATTTACATGCAGATATTCAATTATACTGGAGAAGGGAATGGCAACCCACTCCAGTATTCTTGCCTGGAAAATCCCACAGATGGAGGAGCCGGGCAGGCTACATTTGATGGGGTCGCAAAGAGTCAGACATGACTGAGCAAATTCACTTCACTTATTCATATATTCATAGTGACTTTATGAATGTATTAGTAGAGGTGTTTGATTCTGATAAAATTAAATTCATATATGTTTAAGAAAAGATGTGGTTTTTGTTTTGTTGTATAAAGATATAGTTCTACCATTTGTAACCCAGGAAGAGGGATGTGTCTGTTTTAGGAAACAATAAATGTCATCAACTCTCTGCTCGATCTTGGACACTTCCTGTGCTCTCCGCCCAGTTGTCTGTCTGTCTGTTTCTCACTCTCTCTTTCTCGCTGTCTCTATCTCCTTCTGACTGTCCCTTAATCTCTCTCTTTCCTTTGCTGGTCTACATGCTGGGAAATGCAAGACTTTCAACCTTTATGTTGAAGAAAGATGGGGTAACCCTCCTGGAACCAGAGCCAACAGGCCCAGGCTCTTTCTGTGGCGGCATGGGTCAGATGCCCATGGCAGGCAGTTGGCCCAGGGAGGGGCCAGGGATGTAGCGTGATCTGAGAACATGTCAGCTCTCTCCTGCTCCCTGTGGATTGCATTGCACGCATGAGTAGTTCATTCAGCATTGGGGGAAAAAAATCAACCAAATGAAAAATGTATGTGCCATCCTGAACATTATTTTTTGTATCCTTTTGCATAATGCCTGCCTAACTAGATCTGAATCTTCACTAGTACTTCATGATCTTTTTATCTTCTAATTATTTTTACTCCGTACAGTACTAGGTCAGTACTAAACATTCAGACTTAAGATGAGAATAATAGATTACTATCAGATTCCATGAATACTAGTTCTGTGTTTTAGAAAGCATGGTGACCAGGTTTCAGTGTTTCTCCTCTCTGTCCCTAAGCCAGTGATGCTGATGACCTCTTTCCAGCCCTAGACAGTCTCTGGTTTTGTCCTCTGTAGCACATGACTATGGCTTCTCTCCAAGACTTCCCCAATTCTAAAAGGCTAGGCGATGCTTAACAATATCACCCATGGTGGTGGTTTATTGAATAGGTCTCACAGGCTGATTACATTCTTTTACAAGTAGCTCTTTTGAATTTCATAATTTCTCCCAGAGTTCTACCAGAATATAGTCCTAAAAATATACAGAAAGTTATTAAACCTGGAATTAGACTGCCAACATATTTTCGAATCGAATGTTTAATTTCATAATTGGAAAATGATACATCTGCTTGGAGAAAATCAGTGGGGTTGGAAAACAAATTATGTGTCGACAGTGTTGGTACAGAAAAATTATACATATTTATGAATGGCCAAATCATCTTATTACTGGAATTTGAAAATATAATTACCAATCATTTATAAGGTAATGATTCCAAGTGAATGCCTTATCTCGGGGCAAGTGTTTTATGTGTGTGTGTGAATTTACACATATATGCTGTATAATATGCAGTATCTCTAGGCACCATCTCATTTGATTTTTTTCAGCTAGAATTCAGATTTTAGGGAATTCAGTGCTACAGCAAATATATACTATGTGAAATGATTAATAAAATAGATTGCCACTTTTAAGCTCTGGAAGAATGCCGTACTTTAATCAAAAATTTTATGTATTTTAATCATAATGTATAATATTTTATTATACATTTTAATCATAATGTGTAAGTATTTTAATAGTAATGTATAATGTACACTTTAAGTACATTGTGTGAATTGTTCAAACAGAGGCTGTATTAAACTAAGTTCTTTAAGAATTTAGTTTTATGATCATAAATGTGAAAGGATTATTCTTCTACTGATGTGTTTTAATTGCGGTTCATTATAAATATAAGTGTATTCTCCGTGTAATTTTCTCTTAATACCGTTGGGACATGATGACATCAGCCTGCTGAGAGTACTCCTGAGGCCCCAGCGCTGCCCCCCACAAAGTTGCCATGGTGACAGCCTTACTGCAGAGGCTGTGTCTGGGTTTTCACAGTGAGGTGCAGGGCAGGTGGTCCTTGCAGTGACCCAGAACTCGATCCCTGAAGGAATTCCAAAACTTACAAATCTGATTTTCTGGTATGCTGCCTAGAAGTCTACATTTTTACCAAGGGCCCCATGTGATTCTGTTACATACCGAAGTGTGAGACATGCTGCTTTGATTCTGATGGGAAACGTGTCCATTATGTAATGTATGGAAATCCAAGCATAGAAAACACTCTTCTTTTTCCTTTTAAGAGAAATTGACTCTCTCATTTAGCAGAGTGAGCCCTTTCCTGCAGAAACATAAATCTGGGCCGGAAAACTCCGTACATCCTTCCATCCCTGAATTCTCCAGGTGTCTGAAAGGCAGAGAAAGACCTCAGGATCCTGAAGACATGAGGGGTCTGGGTCCTTAGTGGCAGTCTCTCTTGGGAGCATCTCAGTGACTCATCTAGGGTAGTGCTTTGCCCTTGGAAGGGGCTACAGGTAGCTTTTGTCAATAATAGTATTTGTTTGCATGATGCTGGGTGACAAGCTCCTGAGAACATCAAATGCACAGTCAGGCAACTCGGGTTCTGGGTCTGGCTTAGTCCCTCACTGGTTATATGAACTTGGGAAATTCTTAGGGTCCAAAATGCCTTGGCTTTTTGCAAACATTCTGATTGGAAGGAAGCTCCTTGGGTTCTGGGTGGCCCTCACTACCCATGATTTAGTATACTCAAGTGGTGCTAGTGGTAAAGAACCTGCCTGCCAATGCAGGAGACATGGGTTTGATCCCTGGGTTGGGAAGATCCTCTGGAGGAAAAAATGGCTACATACTCAAGGATTCTTGCCTGGAGAATCCCATGGACAGAGGAGGCTGATGAGCTACAGTCCATGGGCTCACAAGTAGTCAGACATGATGAAAGCAACTTAGCACGCAGGTCTATAATGTAAGACTAGGGTGACTGTCTGGAGAAGGCAATGGCAACCCACTCCAGTACTCTTGCCTGGAAAATCCCATGGACAGAGGAGCCTGGTAGGCTGCAGTCCATGGGATCGCTAAGAGCTGGACACGACTGAGTGACTTCACTGTCACGTTTCACTTTCATGCATTGGAGAAGGAAATGGAAACCCATTCCAGTGTTCTTGCCTGGAGAATCCCAGGGATGGGGGAGCCTGGTGGGCTGCCATCTATGGGATCACACAGAGTCAGACATGACTAAAGCGACTTAGCGGCAGCAGGGTGATTGTCAGAAAGATTATAGACTAATGAGAGACCACAGAAATCTGGGTTCACTTAGTTTTATAAAGCTTCCTCAAGGAGCTTTTTCATGCTTAATACTGTAAATATACCAAAAACCTGAAATGACAAGGCGTGTCAACTCCCAGTTTGGGTTATTAAGAAAAGAAGGAGTCTGTAATTTCAACCTAGAATTTTTATATTTTAGTGAAGAATTTAGTCCAACATGTTTGGAATATTCTCCTACTTGACCATTAAAACTTTGAATTATTATGCATTCTATTTGTATCTGTCATATATTTTTATTTTTACTTAATTTGAGAAATATTATCCAAAGAATCTACAGTGAAGTAGCCAGGGGTGTAGCAATGAAGATTCTGTGGACAGAACACACAGTGTCGTTTGTCGTATGTTTGCCAAATAAGGAGCTTGCTTCATGCTACCTTCAGCCCTGTTTTGAATGTGATCACCCATGCCCAGTTAGTGGGAAACCAGCATACACTCAGGGAGAATTGAGCCTTATGGCATTCAGCTTTGCTATGCATCCTCTAGGAGTCAATTTTCAGTATACTGAAAGAGAGGCTGAAAACATGCTCGGCGTTTACCAAAGACAGATAAAAGTGGGCATTCGTCTGATGCACTGTGCAGAAGGGATATCATTCTTGTTAGTGGCTCCTTCTCAATCAACTCCTGAGCATAGCATGTACTCTGTGGTCTTAGAGACAGAGATGTTCAGACATGCACTCTGAATTTCTGGACAGGAATTGTAGAAATTCGGTGGGTGTATATGGACAGAGCCAGAGACAGGGCACACACACACTGACACCTGTAGTTGTTAGGGCACCTTAGTTCTTAGAGGATGCTGTGTAGGCAGTGGCTTTCCTGACGTCAAAGCAGCCTTGAAGCACTGGTGGTATTTGGGCTACCAGTACAGCTGCACAGGATGTACACTTGCAACAACACCCTGGTCCAAACTGAGGGTCAGTTAAGTGTCCCACAGGCTACCTGTTCGGAACATCAAATGGCTTCAAGTCATCAACACTTTCATTATCATGAGCTAATGTTTTCTGCATTCTTCCTATGGGATGTACATTCACTTAGCCAGCTAATGACATGTTGAATATCCAAATATATGTAAATAATTCTTTACTGAAATGTGATTTAGTTATTAATATAAATTTAGTGGAAAAATAAAAATATATAGTTTGAGTTCCCATTGGTGGTGGTTTAGCTGCTAACTCGTGTCAGATACTTGTGACCCCATGGGTTGTGTGGCCCACCAGGTTCCTCTGTCCATGGGATTCTCCAGGCAAGAATACTGGAGTGGGTTGCCATTTTCCTTCTCCAGGGGATCTTCCCAATCCAGGGATCGAACCCAGGTCTTCTGTTTTACAGGCAGACTCTTTACCAACTGATCCACAAGGAAGCCCCAAGTTCTCATTACAGGAGTGAAACAGTTAAAATAACTGTTATAAACACCACATGGGTGTGAGTTGCACATTGTGCCCGACTCTGAGTCCCCATGGGGTGTAGCCCACCAGGTTCCTCCCTGCATGGGATTTTCCAGGCAAGAATACTGGAGTGGGTTGCCATTTCCTTCTCCAAGGGCTCTTCCTAACCTAGGGTCAAACCCAGGTCTTCTGCATTGCAGGCAGACTGTTTACCATCTGAGCCACCAGGGAAGCCCTATAAGTACCACAGGATTTCCCAAAATTGAGTGCTATATTACTGACTTCATGGTACGTCTTTTGGAAAATCCAAGTTTTGGTTTTCTACCTCTATGATGACTCTAGTTATGAGAAAACCATGCAACATCCACAATGTATAGTGGATCTATTCTCTTGCAAACAACATGTAACACTTTTCTCTCAGTAATTGTTTTTAATTGAAGTATTTAATGACATTACTAATAAATTACTAACATTAATAAATTATGATCTAACCCAAAGTAGTTTTGAGTCACTTTGAAAAACCCACATCCATCAATCCGGCTTCTTGATGTTGATTCCTGGCATCCCCTGTCTTTTCCCTTCCCTCCACCTCCTTATTGAGCCCATTTACACACAGATGACCCCAAGGGCCCTTCATGAACCCCCTGCTGTCTGAGCAAACTGAAGGAAGCAAGAAGGAAGAAAGGAAGCAGGGAAGGAAGGAAGCCCCACCTGAAGAGAGATTTAGTGGCTCCTTTTTTTACTCTCTTTTTTTTTTTTTTTTGGCTGCGCTGCGCAGCTTGCAGAGTCTTGGCTCCCTGACCAGGGACTGAACCCAGGGCCTCGACAGTGAAGGTGCTGAGTCCCCCAGGGAATTCCCAGTGACTCCCTTCTTGAATATAGATCTTACAAAATGCACAGTGCCTCTTGGCCATCAGAATCTTGACAGAGTCTTGTGCCAGTTAGATGTTCCTTGCTTTTTATCTAGGCATATTTTTCTTAGTAGGAGGATAACTGTTATTCCTGTGAATTGGATCTGCAACATCAGCTACTAAATTGTATGCCCTTTGTAGTAAAAACTACCTTTACTGTTAACATTTTGTCTTTCAGTGTCTAGCACAGTGTCTGGTCCTTGGAAAATACAGTTTTAATACTACAATCGACCAGTGGTATCACTGTAACCAAGTTGGCTAGCTGGAGTGAATGAACTGTATTGGTTAAGGTCTTTGGTTACAAGTCAAATAACTACTCATTCACTTACAGGGGGAAAGTTATCTGTTGGAACAATATGAGCTGCTCATGGAAGAAAAGAACATGTCCAAAAGCCAGAGTTTAGAAATGGGATGCTAAGTTGCTTCAGTCGTGTATGACTCTTTGCAACTCTATGGACTGTAGACCTGCAGGGTCCTCTGTCCATGGGATTCACCAGGCAAGAATATTGGAGTAGGTTTTCTTACCCTCCTGCAGGGGAGCTGCCTGCCCCATGGGTGAAACTTGGGTCTCTTATGTCTCCTGCATTGACAGGCAGCTCTTCACCACTAGTGCCATCTAGGAAGCCCTGAGAAAGGCTATAGATGAGACAAAATGAACGGATTTCAGCTACACACATCAAAGTTCATATGTCCCATTTGAACACTAAAAAATGCATTATATCGATGTTTCTCCTTGCAGGGAAGACATCTGATACTAGGTGAATAAATTTGACAACATGAAATGTTTAAAATAGCATTCAAAGAAAATATCATATGACAATGCTTACATATGGAATCTGAAAAAAAAATGGTACAAATGAACATATTTACAAAACAGAAATGGAGTTACAGATGTAGAATATAAACTTACAGTTGCCAAAAGGGGAGGGCTTCCAAGGTGGTGCTAGTGGTAAGGAACCCCCCTGCCAAAGCAGGGGATGTAAAGAGACGTGGGTTCAATCCCTGGGTTGGGAAGATCTCCTGGAGAAGGGCAGGCAACCCACTCCGGTATTCTTGCCTGTAGAATCCCACAGAGAGAGGAACCTGGCGGGCTACAGTCCATAGCATCATGAAGAATCGGACACGACTGAAACGACTTTACTAAGTGCTCGATAATGGCCTACATGGGAGAAGTATCTTTAAAATAATGGACATATGTATGTATAAAACTGACTCACTATACTGTACACCTGACACTCACACAACCTTGTTACATTTCTTACTCACATTGGAAGCTCTCGTAATGCAAATTGGCCACGTTTGGCAGACAATTAAAGACAAGTCAGCATTTCTTCTGCAAAAGAATTGCCTTGGTCAGTTGAACTGTAGCCAGGTGAGACCCTAATAAGCCAAATGCCTACTACAGAAAGGGTCTCCATCATACAGTGAAATGGCATAAAGGATTTTTAGTCACTTTGCATGTCTTCAGAGGCTTGTGTGGGCTTGGGTAATGGGGCAGATTATAATGACTCTGAGTAAAAATGTGTTTCTACCATTTCTGTTGCCTTTTATGAGCCTTTACTGACAGCAAGTAGAAAGGGCTTCTGTTCCCTAGATTAAGAATAGTTATGCGGGCAGGATTCAGTTGATGAATTCTCTTTGCTTTGCAAAGTTAAATGTGTGATTTTAGAATCAAACTCGCAGGTAAGCACTAGAAAACAGGATACAAGCCATTGTGTGGGGTTGATGGCCCTTATGGAAGATGTACTTACTTCCTGTAAGGAGTCACTCCTGGCCATTCTAAGAGTTAAACTTTTAATTCAGGATGTCCTCGACTAATCTCACAAGGATGTGGCAGAGCATATGAATAAAAGCAAGCAAAGGAGAAATATGTTTGAATGCTGTCATTTATTGTAAAGTGAGCTTTCATTTGAAAATTGTAGTGCTCCTTTATTTCATCTTTCACTTACTTTTGGAAGTAATTCCTTTTCAGATTATTTTGTTTCTCGGATATGCACATGTTTCGTGTTACCCAGAAGACAGTTATCCAGCGCCAGATCTTCCTTTTGGTTCATTGTGCAAGAGTGCAAGACTAGAGCCTTGCTCTAGACATTATAGTGTGGATCTAATAGATGAAACTTATGGTTTTATCCTCTGCTCTATTAAAGATTCAGAGTATGACCTTGAAAATATTACCTAATTCCTTTATACCTCATTACCATCCCATTTATAACATGTATCTGCAAAGAGTCCTTGCTTGCTCAGACTGCTTGTTCCAGGGCTGCCCGTGTGCTTCTGTTCTTTGTGCTGTGTAACAAGAAGAAACCTATAGATTAGATGTCAGTATTGTAGGAGAGGGCTTCCCAGGTGGTGTTAGTGGTAAAGAACCTGCCTGCCAATGCTGGGGATGCAAGAGATGCGGATTTGACCCCTGGGTTGGGAAGATCCCCTGGAGAAGGAAATGGCAACCCACTCCAGTATTCTTGTCTGGAAAATCCCATGGACAGAGGAGCCTGGCAGGCTGCAGTCCATGGGGTCACAAAGAGTCAGACATGACTGAGCACAGACACAGAGACACAGAGACACACACACACACACAATTGTAGGGAATGCCAGTACTGATGAAGTGAAACTGAGGTTTTACTTAGTTATGCCAATAACAAATATATGTTTCATATTTTAAAAAGAAATTTATTTTATATTGGAGCTTCCCTGGTGTCAGATGATTAAAGAATTTGCCTGTAATTTACAATGTTGTGTTAGTCTCAGGTGAATCTGAAAAAGAACAGGTATATGTTATGTGTAGCAGAATCACTTTGCTGTATTTTCATATTTAAAGAGCATCTTTTTAGTATTAGTTATAGAAGGTCTTGTAGGTCTTCATAGAACCGTTCAACTTCTATGAACAGTAGACTTGGCTTACTCTGATATGAAATGGCTTGCCTTGCAAATGAACCATAATTATTCTGTTGTTTCTGAGATTGCACCCAAGTGCTGCATTTCAGACTCTTTTGTTGACTATGAGGGCTGTTTCATTTCTCCCAAGAATTCTTGCCTATAGTAGTAGATATAATGGTAATCTGAATTAAATTTGCCCATCCCCATCCATTTTAGTTCACGGATTCCAAAAACATTGATTTTCACTCTTGCCATCGCCTGCTTGACCATGTCCACTTTGCCTTGATTCACAGACCTAACATTTCAGGTCCCTAATGTAATTTTCAGGTGGAATTTATCTTCCCCATATCTAAAACCTAAATGTACTAGAGTTCCAGAAAAACATCTATTTCTGCTTTATTGACTATGCCAAAGCCTTTGACTATGTGGATCACAATAAACTGTGGGAAATTCTGAAAGAGATGGGAATACCAGACCACCTGACCTGCCTCTTGAGAAATCTATATGCAGGTCAAGAAGCAACAGTTAGAACTGGACATGGAACAACAGACTGGTTCCAAATAGGGAAAGGAGTACGTCAAGGCTGCATATTGTCACCCTGCTTATTTAACTTATATGCAGAGTACATCATGAGAAACGCTGGGCTGGAAGAAACACAAGCTGGAATCAAGATTGCTGGGAGAAATATCAATAACCTCATATGCAGATGACACCACCCTTATGGCAGAAAGTGAAGAGGAACTCAAAAACCTCTTGATGAAAGTGAAAGTGGAGAGTGAAAAAGTTGGCTTAAAGCTCAACATTCAGAAAACAAAGATCATGGCATCGGGTCCCACCACTTCATGGGAAATAGATGGGGAAACAGTGGAAACAGTGTCAGACTTAATTTTTTTTGGGCTCCAAAATCGATGCAGATGGTGACTGCAGCCATGAAATTAAAAGACGCTTGCTCCTTGGAAGGAAAGTTATGTCCAACCTAGATAGCATATTGAAAAGCAGAGACGTTACTTTGCCAATAAAGGTCCGTCTAGTCAAGGCTATGGTTTTTCCTGTGGTCATGTATGGATGTGAGAGTTGGACTGTGAAGAAGGCTGAGCGCTGAAGAATTGATGCTTTTGAACTGTGTTGTTGGAGAAGACTCTAGACAGTCCCTTGGACTGCAAGGAGATCCAACCAGTCCATTCTGAAGGATATCATCCCTGGGATTTCTTTAGAAGGCATGATGCTAAAGCTGAAACTCCAGTACTTTGGCCACCTCATGTGAAGAGTTGACTCATTGGAAAAGACTGTGATGCTGGGAGGAATTGGGGGCAGGAGGAGAAGGGGACGACAGAGGATGAGATGGCTGGATGGCATCACTGACTCGATGGATGTGAGTCTGAGTGAACTCCGGGAGTTGGTGATGGACAGGGAGGCCTGGCGTGCTGTGATTCATGGGGTTGCAGAGTCGGACACGACTGAGCGAATGAACTGAACTGAACTGAACTGAAATGTACTAGAAGTCATATATCATTTCAGTTCAGTCCAGTCGCTCAGTCTTGTCTGACTCTTTGCGACTCCATGGACTGCAGCACACCAGGCTTCCCTGTCCATCACCAACTCCCTGAGCCTGCTCAAATTCGTGTTCATCGAGTCAGTGATGTCATCATATGTACGTCAGTAACATAGTTTTTCCTCTTACTAATTCGACAAATAATCTACATGTGATTCAGACCCTGGATTTTTCAAGTCTTGGATTCCTCCTCTTTTTAAATTTTTTTTTTTTAACATGGAATTCCATGCTTTATTCAGATGTCTCTAGTTTTTGCCTATGGTCTTTCCCTGTTCCCAGTGCCCGTTAGGATAGCATATGACATCTGGTAGTGAGAGGCACTCCCTGTTCTAATGACTTTGAAAGTTTCGGGTGTACTGTCAAATATTTTGTAGAATGGCCTTCTATTGAAATTTGTCTCTTATTTTTCTCCTGCTTTTACAGAGAGGATTACAGTTTTTTGACAGCAGGACCTCAAAGGGAAAGTGCATTAAATTATCAAATTTGCATAGGTTCAGGGTTATTTATTACTAGTGAGGTAAACCTTGCTCACCTGACTAAAGCAGTGTCTGTCAGATTTCTCTCTGGAAAAAGTGAAAGTGTTAGTCCTTTGGTCATGTCCAAATTTTGCAACCCCATGGACCATAGCCCACCAGGCTCCACTATCCATGGGATTTCCCAGGCAAGAATGCTGCAGTGGGTAGCCATTTCCTTCTCCAGGGGATCTTCCCAACCCAGGGATTGAATCCTGTGGCGGATTGCACCTACATTGCAGGTGGATTCTTTACCATCAGTGCCACCAGGGAAGTCCTTCTTTCTGGAACGCTACTGATTTTTCTGCCTCTCCATAATGTAATTTTTAAGAGAAAGTCCACACTTAGAGAGTGAGGAGTGAGTTCTACTTCATTTGAAATTCTTATCCAGGGAGTCCCACATTCTTCTAATTATGAAAGAGTCCAGTTTCCAAATTTGCCTAACATGTTAGCTTATGTGGTCAATTTGAATTTTAAATTAGGAGTTGTCTTGGTGACTAATACAAGTTACATTTTTTTTTTTAATAAAATCCTGCATATTGGAGCCGTTGGTTTTAGATCCTATTCATGCCAAATGCCCGCTGGACGAGGTCTTCTGTGGCCATGGCAGAATTTCTTATGTTTAGACTAGGCTTATCATCCTTTCTGAGGGTTCCTCCCAACAAGTTGTATTAAACACAGTTGTGTCTGACTCTTTGCAACCCCATGAACTGTAGCCCACCAGGCTCCTCTGTCCATGTGATTTCCTAGGCAACAATACTCGAGTGGGCTGCCATTTCTTTCTCCAGGGGATCTTCCTGGATCAGGGATTGAACCCACATCTCTTGCATCTTCTGCATTGGCAGGCAGACTCTTTGTTCCTAAATGGTTATGTAGTAACTCTAACAACTTGAATTTAATGATGTATCTGTGCAATTTCATAGAAATTTAAATATGTAAAATTAAAATTCAGTACACCGTTATTCAGTTTTCCCTCGGGTCTTATACAGTGTTTAAAATCATGACCAGATATAAATGATCTTGAAAGTAAAATCTATAAATTAATTTCTGATGAATGTTCCCCACCCTGTTTTGTTACATTCATTCAACATATCCATGGAACTTTCATCTTGTGTTCAAAGTTCAGAGAGATTAAAAAAAAAAAAACAGTCAATTAAGAGACTTTTTTTTTCCCCCTCAATTGCACAAATTATATGTGTGGTACACAGAAATTAGATAATGATCTTCCAATAGGATGATGTGTAGATTTGTTATTCTAAATTGAAATTCAGTCACTTGTACAATTTAAATTTAGCATCATTCTCAGAGTAATTACTGTTTCACAAAAGCAGTCTATCAGACTGCGTTGCCTCACATGGATGCCATGTACCGACGAAAAGTCACAGGGGAACAGAGGCAGAATCCATGGAAAACAAAAGGTTCTTTCAAAACCCGGCATCATTTTCTTTGGTGGAATTATTGATATCAACAAGTACCAGTAGCCACTTGTTTCTTAATTAAGTTAATAAGTGACTAATTGATCTGGGAAGTAAGTGATTCCAGGCAAAACAAATACTCATACAATGAAAAGACCAACTGAATAGTCACATAACAGACAGAATAAGTTAAACTTTATCAGTTCACTTGGTACTCCATTCATTAATTCATTCAACAAATAAATATTGAGACAAACACTGAATATTGAGACAAACAAGTAATGGTTGGTATCTTAACCAAGGGATTGGGACCAGTCAGTAAAGAGAATTCATTTCAAAGTAGATTGTCATTTGAAAAATACATAAAAGGTGTATTTGTCTTTGTTCATTAATCTTATAGGACCTAGTCCGTTTACTTAAAAATGGGTCTGCTAGTAAGCATTCCAAATGAAGATTCTTGTAGATTCCTTCCTCACCCTAGTCTCCCCTTATTACATCCTCTATTATTTCAGTTTCCATTTATTTAAAGTAAGAAATCAAGACACTGGTGGAGCACTTTGAAGGAAGAATCCTTCTCAATGTGTATCATTGTTCCCTAGTCTTTTGCAATCATCTGGAAAGTCACAGCATTTTTAAATGGGTTTTTAAAAGGAGTTTCACCAAACCATTAAAAACAAAAGCACTTTCATTCTTGATGCAATTATATCTCATTGGTTTAGATGTTGTTGTTTAGTTGCTAAGTCATGTCCAATTCTTTTGCAACCCCATTGACTTTAGCCTGCCAGGTTCCTCTGTCCATGAGATTTCCCAGGCAAGAACATTGGAGTGGGTTTCCATTTCCTTCTCCAGGGAAGAAGACCCAGGGATCTTCCCAACCCAGGGATCAAACCCGTGTCTCTCGCATTGGCAGCCAGATTCTTTACCACTGAGCCACCTATTTAGTTAAATAATAGAATCACAACTTAAACCTGAATGAATGGATTTGAAAGTATCACAGCTGGCTCCTGGTAAACTGCTCCTTAACCACTGAGGACAGGAGGATCTCAAGCTGCTTTGGAGACAACAGCTGACCACAAGTGCAGAAGGGACAGGTCTGCTAGGGTTATGGAATGGAGCCACTTTGAAAGCTTATAGAACATGAACTGCTCATTGTGCTAGGGACTAGGACACCAAAGTAATAAGCACTCTGAAGGTGTTCTGACTACAAAGATCCACACTTTGGATCCAGTCTCTATATTCATCATTTTTCCCCTGGGGCACCTCCTAAGTGGGAAGAGACCATTTCCTATTTGTCTTTTGCAGCCAGTACTTGATGCCCAGTACTGGTCCATCACAAAGTGATCAGTGAGTTATTTTTAAATTAATGAACTATTTTAAAAATTGGTATCAGCATTGAGGCATGCTATAGATTTGTAGAACAGTAACATGACTGAGAACCACAGGCTGTGTGGCTTTAAACAGTAGCGCTTCCCTTGGTACCTCAGTACCTTAAGCTCTCTAGACCTCAGTTTCATCATCTGGGAATCGAGGATAACAATAGAAGTCCAGCAGAGGATTGTTGTATTAATTAATGATACTGGTGAAGAGCTTACAAGAGTACCTAGTATTTAGCAAGTGTGCATTAATATTATTATGATACTGTCTTATAAAATATTTTTGTTCAATTGTAACCAAAAAATTTAAATATAACTTCATAGCTATTTCCTTATTTGCACAACCACTGATTTATAAATAATATTATTTTTTAAACCTGCTATGATAGGTATGACAATGGTATGCATTTTTATTGCTTTTTCATCTAAGGCACACTAAAATTAATTGATAGGAAACTTTATTGCAAGAAAGATAAATAAGAGAAAGTTTTTATAGCTGAATATTTATGATTTTTCTAATGCAAATCTGTATACCTGTGGTGTTCACAGAATTGAGATTTTTTCATAAGTACCATGTTTATTTATTTTGGGGTAGTGCTTTTTACAGTTGTTTGAACATGTATGTATAAAAGTCTCAATTGCTAGTGCTTGTTACTATTTTTAATAGCTCCTACTGGTTTATGAGGTTTGCAATGTTAATTAGAACTTAAAACCTTTATTTATCCCTCTTAAAAATAATCATCTTTGATTGAAAGTTCATCTGTCACTTGTCTTTTGGAGACAGTGAAAGTTTATCAGTCATAGAGAGACATAAAACAGTAGATTATAGTCACGTTTACTCATACATTTCTCCCTACAGAAAGACCAGTAAAAACACCAAAATAATACCATATAAAAAGTACAAAATTTCTACTTAAGTGGCAGATTTTTATTTTTCTCTCTGAACATAGAACCACAATTACTTTTCATAAGAGTTATGCTAATTTTCTTTAAACTTGTCTGTATTTGAACTCATAACTGACTAATTTTATAATAACTAAATAACAAATATTTGGTACTTTATTCAGAAATAATGTGTATTAGAGGGTGATAGTTACTGATCACAGAAAAGATTGTTAGTATTTAGGAAAAGTGAAAGAAGATGTTGGAAATGGGAAACCTAAGGCTAGGAAGAGACTTTTCCCTCTAAGTAAGAGGAATTAATTATGAAAGAAATTACTTTTAAAAATATGCTGGAAAAATGGTACAAAATATTATAAATTTTTTGATATAGTCACTTTTAATCAGGAATATGACATCATCAGACCAAGCCTATTCATTCATATCTGAGATTTAAAACATTTGATTACACACAATAATAAAACATATACAGAATATTACATTCAAAGAGTTTTGTTGAATTTGCCCTTTGCAATTTAAACATGCTTACCCTCTTAGACACCACCCTTATGGCAGAAAATGAAGAGGAACTAAAAACCCTATTGATGGAAGTGAAAGTGAAGAGTGAAAAAGTTGGCTTAAAGCTCAACATTCAGAAAACAAAGATCATGGCATCTGGTCCCATCACTTCATGGCAAATAGATGAGGAAACAGTGGAAACAGTGTCAGACTTTATTTTTGGAGCTCCAAAATCACTGCAGATGGTGACTGCAGTCATGAAATTAAAAGACGCTTGCTCCTTGAAAGGAAAGTTATGTCCAACCTAGATAGCATATTGAAAAGTAGAGACATTACTTTGCCAACAAAGGTCCGTCTAGTCAAGGCTATGGTTTTTCCTGTGGTCATGTATGGATGTGAGAGTTGGACTGTGAAGAAGGCTGAGCGCCGAAGAACTGATGCTTTTGAACTGTGGTGTTGGAGAAAACTCTTGAGAGTCCATTGGACTGCAAGGAGATCCAACCAGTCCATTCTGAAGGAGATCAGCCCTGGGATTTCTTTGGAAGGAATGATGCTAAAGCTGAAACTCCAGTACTTTGGCCACCTGATGCGAAGAGTTGACTCATTGGAAAAGACTGTGATGCTGGGAGGAATTGGGGACAGGAGGAGAAGGGAACGACAGAGGATGAGATGGCTGGATGGCATCACTGACTCGATGGACATGAGTCTCAGTGAACTCCGGGAGTTGGTGATGGACAGGGAGGCCTGGCGTGCTGTGATTCATGGGGTCGCAAAGAGTCGGACACGACTGAGCGACTGAACTGAACTGAACTGACCCTCTTAGAACATGGTGGACTTCATAACATATTAAAAAGATGTTTGCATAATGGTGACTTAAAAAGATGACATCCCGTTTTCAAAATATCAAGAGTAATTGGCACCTTGGTGACAAAACCTCAGTATTTATTTAAAATTCACCCTCCCAAAAAAATCTTCCCTGAAACTGATAATTATTATTTTGTAATTGGGTTTGTTATGTAAAAGAACTATTATATGCAAGCATTGAAAATCCTGAGATCTAATCAAAAGGATATGACAATATTTGAGTTGAAATCCTGGACCATTGTTGACTTCTGACCTCTAAGACTGGACATTGAAATTGTTATTCAGTTCAGTTCAGTCGTGTCTGACTCTTTGTGACCGCATGAATCGCAGCACGCCAGGCCTCCCTGTCCATCACCAACTCCCGGAGTTCACTCAGACTCACATCCATCGAGTCAGTGATGCCATCCCGCCATCTCATCCTCTGTCGTCCCCTTCTCCTCCTGCCCCCAGTTCCTCCCAGCATCACAGTCTTTTCCAATGAGTCAACTCTTCGCATGAGGTGGCCAAAGTACTGGAGTTTCAGCTTCAGCATCATTCCTTCCAAAGAAATCCCAGGGCTGATCTCCTTCAGAATGGACTGGTTGGATCTCCATGCAGTTCAAGGGACTCTCAAAAGTCTTCTCCAACACCACAGTTCAAAAGCATCAGTTCTTCGGCGCTCAGCCTTCTTCACAGTCCAACTCTCACATCCATATATCACCACTGGAAAAACCATAGCCTTGACTAGATGAACCTTTATTGGCAAAGTAATGTCTCTGCTTTTCAATATGCTATCTAGTTTGGTCATAACTTTCCTTCCAAGGAGTAAGTGTCTTTTAATTTCATGGCTGCAGTCACCATCTGCAGTGAAAAATTTTGGAGCCCAGAAAAATAAAGTCTGACACTGTTTCCACTGTTTCCCCATCTATTTCCCATGAAGTGATGGGACCGGATGCCATGATCTTTGTTTTCTGAATGTTGAGCTTTAAGCCAACTTTTTCACTCTCCTCTTTCACTTTCATCAAGAGGCTTTTGAGTTCCTTTTCACTTTCTGCCATAAGGGTGGTGTCATCTGCATATCTGAGGTTATTGAGATTTCTCCCAGCAATCTTGATTCCAGCTTGTGTTTCTTCCAGTCCAGCGTTTCTCATGATGTACTCTGCATGTAAGTTAAATAAGCAGGGTGACAATATATAGCCTTGACGTACTCCTTTTCCTATTTGGAACCAGTCTGTTGTTCCATGTCCAGTTCTAACTGTTGCTTCCTGACCTGCATACAGATTTCTCAAGAGACAGGTCAGGTGGTCTGGTATTCCCATCTCTTTCAGAGTTTTCCACAGTTTATTGTGATCCACACAGTCAAAGGCTTTGGCATAGTCAATAAAGCAGAAATAGATGTTTTTCTGGAACTCTCTTGCTTTTTCTATGATCCAGCAGGTATTGGCAGTTTGATCCCTGCTTCCTCTGCCTTTTCTAAAACCAGCTTGAACACCTGGAAGTTCATGGTTCACGTATTGCTGAAGCCTGGCTTGGAGGATTTTGAGCGTTACTTTACTAGCATGTGAGATGAGTGCAATTGTGCAGTAGTTTGAGCATTCTTTGGCATTGCCTTTCTTTGGGATTGGAATGAAAACTGCCCTTTTCCAGTCCTGTGGCCACTGCTGAGTTTTCCAAATTTGCTGGCATACTGAGTGCAGCACTTTCACAGCATCATCTTTCAGGATATGAAATAGCTCCACTGGAATTCCATCACCTCCACTAGCTTTGTTCGTAGTGATGCTTCCTAAGGCCCACTTGACTTCACATTGTTATTAGTAATCACTTTATACATATTTGCTATGAGGGTCAGAATTTTTATCTGTTATCTCAGTACTGTAGATAAAGTACTATAAGGAAAACAATTACACCCACTGAAGAGTCATAGAATAAAATTTGACTCATAGTTCTCTGTGATTGGAAACTGCCTTTTGTCTTTTATCTTTGTTCTGCAGTTCAAAATATAATGTTATGGGAAGAGGCAGAGTAGGTATCTTTAATTAAGAAAATGTATAAATAGCCAAAAAATACATGAAAAGGTGTGAAATGTCACTAGGCATCTGGGAAATGCAAATCAGAACCATAGGGTATCACCTCACCACTGTTAGAATGGCTATCATCAACAAGACAGGAGATAGTTCAGTTCTGGTGAGGATGTGGGAAAAAGGGAATCCTTGGGTGCTGTTGGTAGAAATATAATTTGCTGCAACCACTATGGAAAATAGTATGGATGCTCCTCACAAATTTAAAAATATAACTACCACATGATCCAGCAAATTCCAACTTCAGGGTATATATCAGGAAGTGAAAATAGGACATTGAAGAAATATCTGCCCTCCCGTGTTCATTGAAGCGTTATTCATAGTAGTGGGGATACGGAAGCAACCTAAGTGTCCATCAACAGATGAATTGAGAAAGAAGTGGCACATTCATGCAATGGAACATTATTCAGCCATGAGAAAGTAGGAAATTCTGCCATTGCAACAACACAAATGAAACTTGAAGGCATTGTGCTAAGTGTGATGTAAGACAAAGAAAAACAAATGCTGATATCACTTACATGTGTGGGATCTAAAAAAACAAACAAGAAACTGCATGCATATTATAGAAACAGAGCTTAGATAACGGAAAACAAATTGGCAAAAGTAGGGCTGGAGATTGATAGGCCATTCATTATTTAAAATAATATTTTTGATCAGATTCCAGGAAATTTAAACCACCTGTGTGTATTAATAACATTTAATGAATATATGTACAAAAATAAGAATGATTCTTTGCTGCGTAACCTTCACATGTAAAATAAAAACCTCTTGTACAGATATAATTTAGATTTAATTCCTTAAGCAAAGTTTTACTCTTCTCTTGAGGTTGTGTGTTGTAATAAGATATCACTTAAATTTTCAAAATTCCTTGTCTGTATGTGAAAAAATGTCAACATGTCTTGGCAACTTTCAAAATGATCATGACTGTGTTCGGTTTTTGTTTTATTTTTTTCTTTTAAGGCCAGCAGAGAGATCTACTTTAAAAATTTCCAAGTCTGTGCTAACACCTAAAGTTGTATAGAAGCAGTCGAAACTCTCTTCTATAATTACATTGAAAACACTGGTTACAGTTTTCCTGCTGTGATGGGTTCAATATATAGGCTAAGGAGTACAGGTATCTGTTTACAGTGTGAGCTTTTGTCCTTGAATGCCCATTGATAGTAATTCTGGAGGAAAAAAAGAAAAAATGTGTGGTTGAGTTCCAGGATCTTGAGAAATTGTGAAGTGGCAGAAACATATTTGGAATCAATATGAAGGGCAAATTGCCATAATTTGAGTGGACACTTTCAAGTACTATGAAGTGAGACCATGTTGCAGGCCAGCATGAGGCTAGTATTTGGGGACTTTCTGTTTAATAGATTGTGACAGTCAGAGTGGGCACTTCATGATATTTAAATTGCTATGGACTGGCTTTAGAGTGTGATTGTGTTTTGGTACCAAATTTTATCATGTCAATCTGTGATTAAGCAGAGAAATATAAAATGGAAAAATGCATGTTTGTGTAAAATATTACTAGGGAGCCTATTTGGGGAGACAGGCTGATTTTGCTGATAATCTTAGATGCTGTTGTTCAACCTCTTGCAAGGATAAGATGAGGGGGATGGAAAGTTAAGTCTTTAGAAGCTGTGCTGAGTGGAATCCAAGTGCCTGCGATGTTTGGCAGCAATATGTTTTCTGGGAAGTCACCGTGTGTGACGTGGCTTGAGCGCTGGATTAGGAGCTGCGCTCAGCATTGTTGTTTAGGTGCTAAGTCTTGTTTGACTGTTTCCATGAACTGTAGCACTCCAGGCTCCTCTCTGCATAGGATTTCCCAGGGAAGAATCCTGGAGTAGGTTGCCATTTCCTTCTCCAGGGGATCTTCTCCATCCAGGAATCGAACCTACATCTCCTTCATTGTGGGCGGATTCTTTTAATGCTTAACCACCAGGGAAGCCCGTGCTCGGCATACTTTTTTGAAATTTCAGAAAAAGAATAGTCACTCCACTGCTGAACTTCTTTATTATAGAATATATTAGAACTTCCCCACCATTTTCAAGGGGAGTCAAAATCTAAGGTAGTCTGCCTATTTCAGTCTGTTGAACTTACTGTTACTGTGATCGATCTTCAAGTGCAGAATCTCAGACTTTATTTCTTTGGCATAGAAAGGAATGTCTGTATCACCTAGTGAACCCATGATATCTACTGTTAGTACATATTTTTGGTGTTCGGGAGAGCTAGGGTAGTTATTTATGGAAGTGGGGCCACTATTTTTCCATTAAAACCTGTTTTTATTATACTAATTTCATCCAGAAACATTCTCACTGTAAATATAGACACATGTGTGAATAGGAGAAATAGATATGGCTTGGATACTTTAGCATTATATATTATTCAAACTCATTAATTTGAATATTTCTGTTTTATGAACCCAGGAAGATTTATAGGACATTTATATACCAATCACTGTTGTAAGTGTACAGTTCTTGACGCTTTTAAATAAGCCTGATGAAGCATTATAAATGTTCTTTCATTATGACTTATTCATTAAGCATTGAATGATACTGTCTCTTTCCCAGGCACTATTCTAGGCACTGAGGTGGTGAATATAAATGAGTTTCTGTGCTCAAAGAATTCATGACCTAATTAAGAGATAGATGATGTAAAATATAGGATATTTCCATAATAGACCTGGGTTAGATCCCGGTTGGGAAAATCCCCTGGAGAAGGGAAAGGCTACTCACTCCTGTATTCTGGCTTGGAGAATTCCATGGACTGTATAGTCCCTGAGGTCGCAAAGATTCAGACACAACTGAGCAACTTCCACTTTCTTTCTAAGATATTGAGCAGTATATCATTGATTTAATAACACTTTAGTGGCAAGTCACACAAAATCCATTCCAGATAACTGAAAGGAAAAGGGTGCCAATAGTCACATAAAGAAGCATCCCGATTTTTAAAATTTTCAAAGTTTTTAAAAATCCCAGAAGTGGTAAGATCATCACAGCTCATTTGATAAAGGCACTACTTGAGGAGGGTTCGAGTTAAACAGGTAGCAGTCAGGAGTGAGTGCTACAGATTGTGGAGTGGCTCCGAAAGTCTCCAAAGAGGAAAAATGCTTATGGGGAATTTTGAAAGAGGAAGAGAGATTGACAGCCACACAAATTAGCCAAACAAATTCTTAGAGGTGATAAAAGCATGCACGGAGAGATATCTGTGTGTGCAAAGTTTGATTAGATAAGATGTGTTTGGAACTATAAGAAACTTGGTGAATCTATAGAGTAAGGGGAGAGGGGAGAAGCAACTAGGTTTCAGAATGGAGATGTGAGCACTGGCCGGAGCAACAGCAGCCTCCTGTCTCATGCAGAGGAGATGTCACTCTATCCTCCAGGTCACTGGCCTCCAAACTCTTTGTAGACATCAATTTAGTGGGTGAACATTAAGTTTTTTTTTTAATGAAATTGAATAAAGCAGAATAGAAATATTGTGCATCATGTGTTTTAAGGCTTTATAATTCCTAAAATTTCATTTCAGTTAAGATGTGTGAATCATGATGTAAAGTACATTTCCTATGTCTGTAGGTATTGGAAATTTCTGTCCTTGGTGTTAGGATCCATTCAGATCAATTTAGAAAAATATGAGTGTCATAATCAAATTGATGGTAAGAAAATTGACTCTCCCAAAAATACTGCAGGGATTTTATTGAAATAGGCACTATTTATTGCAGGCAAGAGAGGCAATTTGGACTGTTTTTGTGACTATCCAGGTGAGAAATGAGAGGTCACACCAAATTTGGTGCATTGGTGGGGACTTCAGGGTGATGTCTGTAACAGATAGTAAGATATTTGCATATTAGGTGTGAACTCCTGGGAGGAAACATCTAAGTCCTTATTTGCACATCCAGTGTCAATATGCATGGCTTTGCCCAAGAGAGGTATGGACGGTGTTCAGTGAGAGGCAGTGGGTGAGGTGGACCCTTAGAAACTCCCCCGTAAGGCAAACTCTTCAATCTTGGTGCACCGGCCCACTGAGATTACACCAACAGTGGTAGAAAATGTCTCAAGTCACATTTAATAAAATAATAAATGTGACAAATCATGTGTTTTCTGAAATTACCAAGTTTAAGTTCAAGATCCCCATTACTTCCAGGTCAGCTACTTACAATCCTCTTCAGGGATCTCCCTCCAGCCGAGCAGTTAGCCCAGCCCTGGTACTCACCCTTCTTGCTCCTCTGATGTCAATGTATAGATTTATTCTGACCCTTTCCTCTTTGCCAGGAACCCCCAGGCTTTCCGGTGTCTACCAGTCAAATCCCTGCTTTCCTTCAGTTTTGCCTCTGACTCATTGGGTTCTGAGGGGACCCTGCTTGCAGATGAGGAATCTGTCAGATGTCACTGTCACAGTCTTACCTGTGGGGAGACACACTTGTTGGAGGCTGAAGTACCTGTGCTTTGCTCTACCTGTGCAGGCTTTGGCGTTTCAGATCACAGAGTTGGCTGGGGTAGTGCTCAGAAGGGCCAAGGACTCCCCTTTATCTGCTGACTTATTTAGAAGTACCACCCTTTCAATAATTTTTAAGGCATTAAGTTGTTGATAAAGTGTTTGTTAGAACTACAGGAAGATGCCTGAGATCATGCCTTAGACTAGCAGTCCCCAACCATTTTGGCACCGGGGACCACGTTCATGAAAGACAAATTTTCGGGATGATTCAAGGGCATTACATGGATTGTTCACTTTGTTTCTATTATTATTATATCAGCTCCACTTCAGATCATCAGGTATTAGATACCAAAAGTGGAGGAGCCCTGCCTTAGACTGTGAGTTGCCAAGAGAAAGGAGCCAAGAGGACCTTCCTACAAAGGACCTTCTCCTGTCCTCACCAACTTTGTCTGGCTAAACCTTGCTGGCTTATGTGCCCCTCTCCAGCCTGAGCACTGCTAGGCTACCTTGCCCTGTGGTCTCCACAGGAACTTCCTTTTTTACCTTTAGACATAATTTAGGTCTTTAAGAATAAGGACCATTCAGGTAGGCCTTAAGTCTGTGGTGATATTTAGGTTGGTCCCAGAAATGGCAGCCCACTTGCATGGAAAATCCCATGGACAGAGGAGCCTGGTAGGCTACAGTGCATGGGATCACAAAGAATTGGACATGACTGAGAGGCAGAAAGTGAAGAGGAACTAAAGAGACTCTTGATGAAAGTGAAAGTGGAGAGTGAAAAGTTTGGCTTAAAGCTCAACATTCAGAAAACTAAGATCATGGCATCGGGTCCCATCACTTCATGGCAAATAGATGGGGAAACAATGTCAGACTTTATTTTTTGGGGCTCCAAAATCACTGCAGATGGTGATTGCAGCCATGAAATTAAAAGACGTTTACTCCTTGGAAGGAAAGTTATGACCAACTTAGACAGCATATTCAAAAGCAAAGACATTACTTTGCCAACAAAGGTCCGTCTAGTCAAGGCTATGGTTTTTCCAGTGGTCATGTATGGATGTGAAGGGTTGGACTGTGAAGAAGGCTGAGTGCCGAAGAATTGATGCTTTTGAAGTGTGGTGTTGGAGAAGACTCTTGAGAGTCCCTTGGACTGCAAGGAGATCCAGCCAGTCCGTCCTGAAGGAGATCAACCCTGGATGTTCATTAGAAGGAATGATGCTAAAGCTGAAACTCCAGTACTTTGGCCACCTCATGTGAAGATTTGACTCATTGGAAAAGACTCTGATTCTGGGAGGGATTGAGGGCAGGAGGAAAAGGGAACGACAGAGGATGAGATGGCTGGATGGCATCACCGACTCAATGGACGTGAGTTTGAGTGAACCCCGGGAGTTGGTGATGGACAGGGAGGCCTGGCGTGCTGCAATTCATGGGGTTGCAAAGAGTCGGACATGACTGAGTGACTGAACTGAACTGAACTGAACTGAGCAATTTCACTTTCTTTCACTTTCATCTTCCTCAGTAGGTTTCCAGGTGGCTCAGTGGTAAAGAATCCACCTGCCAATGCAGGAGCCACAGGAGATTCAATCCCTGGATTAAGAAGTTCCCCTGGAGGAGGACATGGCAACCCACTCCTGTATTCTTGCCTGGGAAATCCCATGGACAGAGGAGCCTTGTGGGCTACAGTCCATGGGGTCACAAAGAGGTGGACACGACTGAGCATGCATGCATACATCTTCCTCGGCAGTTAATAGAGCATTGGTAGCTCAGCTGGTAAGGAATCTGCCTGCAATGCAGGAGACCCAGGTTCAATTTCTGAGTGGGGAACTTCCCCTGGAGAAGGGATAGGCTACCTACTGCAGTATTCTTGGGCTTCCCTGGTGGCTCAGATGGTAATGAATCTGCCTGCAATGCGGGAGACCTAGGTTCAGTCCCTGGGTTGGGAAGATCCCCTGGAAGAGGGCCTGGAAACTCACTCCAAGATTCTTGCCTGGAGAGTCCCCATAGACAAAGGAGCCTGGAGGGCTGCTGTCCATGGGGTTGCAAAGAGTTGGACATGACTGAGTGAATAAGCACAGTGATATTAAGCAGATTTCCTGAGCCTCTGTATTATTAACAATGTGTTAGGTTCAACCTCCTACCATTCCCACTTTTCAAAACACAGGTAGAACAATAATCTTGTGCTTGATGTGTGGACCCAACCCTGATATCCCAACAGCTCTCCACCCTGCCATAATATACCTTCCACCAAGCAGTCAGTGACCTTGTGACTCTGACTCCATGAATATCTCACATCTCACCTCCAACTGATCAGATGGAATTGTACATTTCTCCTCCTCCTGGCTTTGCCTGCTGGTGCCTCTGTAGTTACATTTTCTGAATATGGCATAGTGCTTCTTCCCATCCTTGCATGAGGATCTCCATGAATTTTGCCAGATTTTGTTTGTAAATTCTGAGTTGCAAGTATCAGGTCCCAGAAGCCCCAGTACCTGTTCAGTGGATGGTCCTGTCTCAGGAGTCAGCAGCCCAGGGTTTCCATTTCCAGGCAGTGGAGTGAGGCAAAAGCCTTACACTAGTTCAAGGATTTTGCAAGAGCAGCTTTCTTGAGTTTAAATAAAAAGATGTTACTTCAAATATCATTTAGAGAAATGCTCTTAATGCAAAACCCATTTCACTTATGTTACATGCTGTAGTGAACAACCACTATTGATTTTATGCTAATAGTTCATGCATTAACTCAACAAATATTTATTAACTGCCTGCTGTATATTAGATACTGAGGTAGATGTGGGGAATTAAACATAGACCAAGACAGATTGAGTTTCTTCCCTCATTGCATTGAGTTTTGACAAATATTAATTATAATACTGTTTATATTATTTGGACAAGTTGGAATGTTACATTTTTCTTTAAAAGAAAAAAGCGAAACAAGGGTATATTTTTATGTGTGCACAGCGCATCTGAGAGACAACATGCTATGTCTATTTGTCTCAGTAGTGACATATCACTTACAAATACAGAATTGCAGTTGTGGTGATCACACAAATAAGGTGTTCAGTATTGTTCAGGTCATGTGTGTGTGTATGTGTTAGTCTCTAAATTGTGTCTGACTCTTTGTGACCCCATGGCCTGCAAGGCTTCTCTGACCATGGGATTCTCCAGGCAAGAATACTGGAGTGGGTTGCCATTCCCCTCTCCAGGGCATCTTCCCAACCCAGGGATCGAACCTGGGTCTCCTGCATTGCAGGGAGATTCTTTACTGTCTGAGCCACCAGGGAAGCCTGTTCAGGTGATGAGTTTATATTAATTCACACATTCATTGTTAATGCTTATTCTTCAATTTTACATAATCACAGTTTTTTAAATGTTGCCTGTGAAGTGAAAGGTTATAAAAATCCAATATGTTAGTTGTATTCAGTTTTAAAACATTAAATTGCATATATATATATATATATTGTGTATATATATATATATGATGTTTGGAGCATTTTAATGGCCAGTTTCATTATTTACTTGGGTATAAGGTAATGGCAAATTAGGAAAGCGATGTCTAATGATGGGTGAAAGCTAAAAGTCAGTATTTGTGCTAATATTTTTGTGTTTTAGAACACAGGAGAGGGCTGTCTTGAAGAGCTGTGGGACTTAGGAAGAGGAACTCAAGCTAGGGTGGCAGCATGGGTTTTACTGGCTGGTTTGGTGTGAGAGTCAAGAAGTTGGGAAAGTTAATATCAGAGTCTTGAAGCCATAGTCTTAAAAGTGAGGAAGACAAGGAAAGTTCTAGAAGTGTCTAGCAACTTACAGTAGAAGGTGAAAGGAGACCTGCCTGAAGGGGGAAAAGTGCTCGACAAGCAGTATTGGAAACCATCCATCTTTATACGCCCTCATTCATCTCAGAGTGCCGTTTCAGTAGAGCTGCTGCCTGCTGCCCAGATGCTAGCAGCACAGAAGAGTCACAGGTAGATATGTCTGACGTTGTGACTTTTCAGGCCAGGTCACCATCTGCTGCTCCAAAGCTGTTCCACCTACAGTGTCAACATCTTGGCTGATGGCTGCTGCTGCTGCTGCTAAGTCGCTTCAGTCGTGTCCGACTCTGTGGGACCCCATAGACGGCAGCCTGCCAGGCTCCCCCATCCCTGGGATTCTCCAAGCAAGAACACCAGAGTGGGTTGCCATTTCCTTCTCCAACTCAGATCAAACTCTGGACTCGTCTGGACTCTTCTGTCTTCATCTTACTTACTACATGCACTGTATTAGCAGTCCTCACTTTAAAATATAATTGTAATCTGACCACTTCTTCCATCTTCTTTGACCATGATTAAAGCGGAAGATGAAAGATTACAGGAAAGAATTGACTACTGGGTATAGATCAAGGCTGTGAATATAACTTTCTCCAGTGATAGAATTCTTCTACATTTTCAGTGTCCAGTACAGTAGCCACTGGCCACATGTGGCTACTGAGCACTTGAAATGTGAATAATGCAACTAATAAACTGGCTTTTAGTGTTATTAAAATGTAAATAGCCACATGTTGCTAGGAGCTACCATCTTAGATAGTGCAAGTCTAGCTAATAAAATACTTATTGAGTCCTGCCATATGCAAGGAATTGGAGATTCTGGAATTTGAAATAGGTGGGACTTGCTAACCTGCAAGGACAAAGAAACAGGTCTCCATGACAACAGAGTGTAGTTGAAAGGATAGAAGGTCATGGGTTACGGATTGGATTGGGGTTGGGCAGCTCAGGACAAACAAAGACCTTATCGTGGCCAAAGGAACTTGTTACTGACTCTGAGAGGAGGAGATGCAGTAAGGCTGACACAAGAATGCTGGATGGGTCCGTGAATTAGATGATTGTGTGACACAAGTGTTCATCAGTCATTTTTTTGAAATATAATTTTATTCTTATGGCAGAGTCATTAGTTGCTGGACAGAACTGGCTAAATAAGAAACATTTGAATTGCAAAATAAAATTAGAATTTATTTTCCTTCTGTGTGCTGGACGTCAATAAAATATAACATTGAATGTGGTGCTTGCATTGACAGCAAGAGAGTTTTAGCCTTCCTAAGTACAAATGGGGCTTCCCTGGTGACTCAGTGGTAAAGAACTCGCCTGCCGCGTCCGGGGACGTGGGTTCTATTCCTGGGTCAGGAATATCCCCCAGAGAAGGAAATAGGAACCTACTCAAGCATCTTTGCCTGGGAAATCCCAAGGACAGAGTCTGGTGCGCTATAGTCCATGGGGTCGCAAAAGAGCCGGACACGACTTAGTGACTAAACAACAAAAAATACAGATGAGGTTTTAAGGTGTTACCAAGTATAATGTAAATTCATAATGACTCATGTTTGGGGAATACAAGTTTAGAACATTCATTTGGACCTCATTAAATTTTATTACGTATGGATATGTGCTTAAGTTAAAAAGAGCCTCTTTTTAATCGAGGCTGCCCAATTTTGTCATCCCAGCCAGTTTTCTTGAGTGTCTTATTACATTGTCTATGAGAGTGGTGGTACTGTGTTCTTAAGTTAGTGTGTTGTTCTCCAGTCTTTTTCACAACAGTGGGGCATATCTTTTTGTAAGCTTTGGGTCATCCAAGTGTATTGATTTGAAGAAGTACATGCCTTATCCCTACACCTGTAGTTCATCAAGGATGACTGTGTTGACAGCTGTACCACCTTGCTACTCCGGAGACCCCCAGGCCCTCCATGCCCAGCCCCCCACCCAGGTAATTAGAGAAAGGAAACCGAGAACAATCTAACTCTGTTCGTATCAGTCTGTTCAGCGGCCATGACAAGAGAGCACAGACTGAGTGTCTTGAACAACAGACAGTTATTTCCTCATAGTTCTGGAGGCCAGAAATCCAACGTCAAGGTACTGGCTGTGGAGGCTTCTGGTGAGAGCTCCGTTCCTGGTGGCCACCTTCACTCTGTCCTCGGGTGGTGGAGAGAAAAACTCTGCTGTGTCTCTTCACTGTTTTTATTTTTTTTTTAAGTTATTTACTCATTTATTATCTATCTATTTAGTTATTTGGCCATGCAGCAGGCAGGACCTTAGTTTCCCAACGAGGGATTGAACCCGAGCCCCCTGCAGTGGAAGCACAGGGTCCTAACCACTGGACCGCCAGGGAAGTTCCTCTTCTCCTCTTCTTATAAGGTCACCGGTTCTCTTGGATTAAGACCCCACCCTTATGACCTCATGTAACATTAGTGACCTCCCTGCACTCCCCATCTCCAAATACAGTCACATTAGGGCTTCGACCTATGGATTTGGGGGCAGGGGTGGAGGAACAAGAAGAAGGTGACACAATTCTGCCCATGACACAGCTCCTGTGTGTGACAGTGTAGAGCAGCGTGACGGGACCAGGTATGATTGGCTGTGTTATTTCGTATTTTCTGGACCTAGAACCTTTGAGTAGCAAATTCTGCTACAAAATGAACCACCAAAAATCTGACATTTTGTTTCCCTCATCTTGTCTTTTTTCTCATGTTGATGATGAGTTTAACATGCAGTTTGGGTGTTTGTAGATTCTCACTGGACAATTTGTATGGAAGGACTTCTTACTCAGTAACTGTGTAAAGGGTATGAAGAGGTGTCATCCATAGGAAGAATAAACCTGTGGGACAATATTCCTTGTTGTTGTTCAGTCGCTAAGTCGTGTGACTCTGCGAGCTCAGGGACTGTAGCACGCCAGGCTCCTCTTCCTCCACTATCTCCTGGAGTTTTCTCAGATTCATGTCCATTGAGTCAGTGATGCTATCTAACCATCTCATCCTCTGCTACCTCCTTCTCCTTTGCCTTCAGTCTTCAATATTCCTTATATTTGTAGTAAAATAAAAACAAAGCCAAAGAGATGAGTTTTTCTGTATGTGGGTGAAAGTGGGTGAAAGCAGGAGACGGTATTAAAGGCCAGTATTGTCATCCTTGTGGGGAGAGGACATGCTCGGGACACCGCTGGGGGGCAGAGGTGTTAGACCAGCCAGGCAGCAGGAGAGCTTGTTGTTGGTTCTCAAAATACCTGCAGATTCCTCACTCCATCAAATAATGCTTATAGAAATTTATCTGGTGAAAATGTGAGAAATGTAAAGATGGGATAAAATGACAAGCAAAAGATAGGTGAATTATGATGCATACAGCTATTGAGTGCTAAGTATTTATTGCATCATTAAAATGTAGAATAATTTTTGTTGACATGATATGTTGCTGAGCAAAAATTAAAAAAAAAAACAACGTACAACCATTGCAGTAATACTCCATTATGTAAAGTTTATTATGCAAAATAAGTCAAATCAGAAAAAAAAAATTAGAAAAACCTATATCAAAATGCCAAAGCAAATATATTCATCTGGGATGGTAGGATTACTAATGGTTGCTTTTCCTTTTTTTTTTTTTTTTTTGTCTCTCTACATTTTCTAGATTTCCTGGAGTTAGCGCAGATTTACTACTAATTTTAATGGATTATTTAAGACTAAAGGACTTAACCATAGACTGAACAGTTGGAAGGCATAAGCCTTTTTCTACTTACCAGTCAGCAATCCAGGGCTTGGTTCTGACATTATTTACGGAGCCCTCTCTCTTTTCTGTAAGTGAAAGTGTTAATTGCTCAGTCAGGTCTGACTCTTTGCAACCACATGAACTGTAGCCCACCAGATTCCTCTTTCATGAGATTTTTCCAGGCAAGAATATTGGAGTTGCCATTCCCTTCTCCAGGCAATCTTACCAACTCAGGGATAGAACCCAGATCTCTTGCATTGCAGGCAGATTATTTACTGTGTGAGCCATCAAGAAACTCTTTCCTGTGAGCTCTTAGCTAAGGTTGGGAGTGAAAGCTGACAGTCTTTATGACCTATGCATAGTGATGACCAATGGTTAAATTAAATCTGGATTTTAAAAATTACAGTGATGGAAATTATTCCAAGTCATTTTCACTAGGGTTTGGAGGATGCCTTGGGTAGCAGTGGCTCTGTATGGTGAGAAAAGCCTAGAAGAATTCACTACTCTTTCTCTTATTGCCATATTGGGAAAGGGGCCAGGTAGATAAACAGATGGAATCATTCCTTATACTCTATGAGTCAAAGTTATTGAGTGCCTAAGGGCATACCTTGATTCTTTGCCTATTAAATCCCATATTTTATGATGACAGGTGACTGTCATACTTTTAAAAGTTATGTTTTATAAAAATTAGTGTGTAGACAGCATTTAGAAGGCAGCACCACTTATAAGAAACAGGCTGACACATCAAAACACACTAAAATGGGCGGGGGGCAGGAGCAAAAGCAAGAAAGCCAAAGTTCTAGGGCCTCTTATGCTGCTTAATAACGCTGGAACCTCAGACAATTTCTTTGTCAAAAAGTTTCACTTAAAATAGTACGGGCCCAGAGCTTGAATTTGAACAGGCCCCACAAAATTTGGGCTTCCCTGGTTGCTCAGAAGGTAAAGCGTCTGCCTGCAATGCGGGAGACCCGGGTTCAATCCCTGGGTTGGGAAGATCCCCTGGAGGAGAGCATGGCAACCTACTCCAGTATTCTTGCCTGGAGAATCCCATGGACAGAGGAGCCCGGTGGGCTACAGTCCATAGGGTCACAAAGAGTTGAACACAATTGAAGTGACTTAGCACACACACACACAGCTAATAATATGGTACTGCTGCTGCTGCCGCCGCCAAGTCGATTCAGTCGTGTCCGACTCTGTGCGACCCCAGAGACGGCAGCCCACCAGGCTCCCCCGTCCCTGGGATTCTCCAGGCAAGAATAGTGGAGTGGGTTGCCATTTCCTTCTCCAATGCATGAGAGTTAAAGTGAAAGTGAAGTTGCTCAGTTGTGTCCGACTGGCAGCGACCCCATGGACTGCAGCCTACCAGGCTCCTCTGTCCATGGGATTTTCCAGGCAAGAGTACTGGAGTGGGGTGCCATTGCCTTCTCCGAATAATATGGTACAAGGCCTGCTAAAAAAATTACATTGCTTAGTTTGAAGCCCATGAGGCTCAGATACAGTATATTAGAAAAATATCTTTTAATATTCACACAGCACTGGTTCCTGGAAGGACATGTGATATAAAAGCTTAAAGCAAGAAAATAACCTTGATTTACTCCCAACCTCTTATTTAAACAGAGATTCTTGTTGTGCCTTTACAAAAATTACCCTCAGTTAATTATTACTTCCTCTGCTGATGACCATTGCTAAGTAATACATGTCCCAAATACTTCAGTCTTATTTATTTGTGTGAGAAAGATAAGTACAGGGAAGCACAGTAACTTCTGAGAGTCTTGGCTTTAACCAGTGCATGCGTGTCCCCGTATGAAAGGGGCTGTTATCTGAGCCTGTCCTTTCTTTCATCAGTGAACTCAGACAGAGTAAACTGACAAACGAGTGTCGCCAGCTTTGAAACTTGTGTCCACTACCAGTGTCCGAGTTAGAACTCTGCGAATATTTGTGGAGCAGGCTGTTTACTTTATTTGACCATACCAACCAAACTTCTTAGGTCGGTTGTGAATTGTGGTGTTTCTTATTTACTTATAAGTTACTGATCACTTATTTTGCATGATTTCCATATAAAGGAGAATATCTTTAGTTTTTTTTTTTTTAAGTTGAAAGTATGTGGGCGTACAAGTAATAAATATATGTATATATATTTATCTACATATAGATATATACATATTTATCTACATGTAGATATACATATAAATATATGCAGATAGAAAATGGTAGCTTGGCTAGCTTCTTTTGTAGACTTAACGCTTATTTATCTCGTTGCTGTTTCTCATCATCTTACTTGCCTTCTCCAGCTCGTTGTTACTTTCTCTGTTTGTGAGTGTATTTTGGAATTTGGTCACGGTGGAGATAGGAGAAAGTGTCTATTTTCTTGTCTCCCCTTCTGCAGTTATGTCATGCACTTTCTCTGTGGTTCATACGTCTCGTCTTGCCAACGTGTGCCCCTTAGAGCTGTCTGCTTTTGTTGCTGTTCAGTCACTAAGTCGTCTCCAACTCTTCGCGACCCCCGTGGACTGCAGCACGCCAGCTAGTTAGGTCTGTCTACAGGGACAACATCCAGTTCCATTAAGCATGTCGTCTTGCATTGCAGGAGCTATGCCCGTCCCAGACCAGCCCTCGTCAGCCTCGGAGAAGACCAGCTCCTTGAGCCCTGGCCTCACCACCTCCAATGGGGATGGCTCGGAAACAGAAACCACCTCTGCCATCCTTGCCTCGGTTAAAGAACAGGTAGAAACGTGCCACTTTTCTGACATAAATATTGGGACGTTTTTGAAATCGTTCTTTCTGGATGAAAGCTGGTAATTTAGTTACGTTGGGGAGAAAATCATGATTTTCTAGCGGGATATTGGTGTTCATTATACCATTGTTATTAAAATATGATTATAACAGCTTTTGATTCAGTTTTTATTCAAGATTTAGGCAGGTTTCCTTGCAAAAATAGTCTACAGAAAAAGCAAAAATTGTAGTCAAATTCTTACCGGTGAAGTTTTGGCAGATTCATTGATGGATGCAATGTTTAATACCGTTAAATGTGTGAAGCCAAATAATTGGTCTGTGGGAAACCTAAAGTCTAGTAAAATTTCAAAGTATATCCATGATGCTAAAAAATTGATAAGGGTGAGAACAGATGATTATCATGGTGGGCTAAGCAAATTCATATTCTGTGTGTTTCTGAGATGGCTTTGGAAGAATACATCTCAGAACTTTTCCTGCAAAACTAAAGTCTAAATGATTCTTCTTTCACCATTTCTTTGCCATAAAAATGGATAAGCAAATAAAATCTGAGGTCTCATATTTAAAAGTAATTGTTTCATAAAATTCATGTTTCTTCTGTATAAAAGGTGGTAATTAAAGAAAGCTGGAAAATCAAGTTTTTTACATTTGCCTCTTTTTCTTTACCATGGCCTGGAATGTAAATCAGTGTTTTTTGTCTTAAGTGCAAAAGCATCCTGTCTTTGAATTATGTTATTCAGGGATGCTGAATTAGCAACAGCAGTGGGAGAAAAGTGACATAGTTTTCCTGAACCCAGGAACATCTTAATAGAGTGATAGGCTGCTGCTGCTGCTGCTAAGTCACTTTAGTCGTCTCCGACTCTGTGCGACCCCATAGACAGCAGCCCACCAGGCTCCCCCGTCCCTGGGATTCTCCAGGACTGAATGGGGCAATTACAGACTCAACTAGGAGAAGGAAGGCCTTTGGTTTTCCTAGAGAACACTGATTTTGTTTAATAAATGGGAACTGATTTAGGTAAAGGTTGATGATCAAGCTATCAAGGAGTAGCTAAGGAAAGATCCATTGAAGGAATCAATGATGCTATTAGTTAAAATTGTGTCACCAGGTCAGAAAGTGTGAAGCAAAATTAGGAGAGATGAATGGATGGGTTGGGTAATCTAGTTTGTGAAAATGGTAAGTAATCAGGAAATTGGGTTGAGGCCCAGACTGTATTGCTTGATTAATTTCTTCTAAAAGCCTACCCATGAGTGTTTTCTGGCTATTTTTCATGAGCAAGGAAAACAGAGAGGGAAAGTCCATGCTGCTTCTCATACTTCAGATACTGCTTTGTTTTATCGCTGGGTTATGTCGTGGATTTTTATTCTGGCCTAGTCTGGACATCTTGCTAGGCCACTAGCTTTAGAGTAGTGACAAAGTGTAAGGCATGAGAAATAAACTTACTAAGACAACCAGACCTGTTTGACGAAAAGATCCCACTTGCCTTGGGGCATGGCCTAAAAATAAAAATATATAAATAAAGAATATAGATAAGCAACAAGCACTAAAATTTTTTTTAAAGTTACCATGAAGAGTTTATTTTCTAGTTATTAAACTCATTTCATTGCTTATAGATGAGATGAGATTCTTTGGGACAAGAAAATCTGTCTTGGGGAGCTGAGACAGAGCAGGTGGTAACACCCAAATCAGAGACCTGGGTGCCAGGCTCCATGTGTGGTGTCTGCCAGTTTGAAGGCAGAAATCACTCAGCAGCAGAGCCCATGGACTTCCTTGGTGTGGCCTCGTGGAGATGACCAATCTCTTCCTTCACTGGGGGATTTTTGTCCTAAATTATTCTTCAGACGTCCTTCCTCTCTTTTTCTCAGGGATAGACTGTTTTCTTATGGAGTCAAAACTAAGTTAAATATGTTTTTAAAAGCTTTAGCTGAAATTAAGGAAAATAACTTTAAAAATTAATACCTTCTATGGTTCTTAATAATTATATGCATAATCTATTTATAAATCTTTTCACTTAAAGGATATTTGCCTGGCCCTCTTTAGGTGCTAATAAGAAATAACTTTCTTGAGTAAAAATACTATTTCTTCATTTAGAGAATTTCAAGTAAAACATTTTATGGCATTATACTTATTATCACTCTAGTCCTGACTCCCTGGGAGTCATTTCTACAGGAGGGTAGTGATTTTTTTTTTTTTTTTCATCATAGTAGGCATATATTCTGAGGTGACTGGGTATAATAGGCTACATGATTTAATTGCTCATTCATTAAATACACTGAGTACGTTATACTGGTAAATTACAGTAAAGAGTAGTAATGGAAATGAATACGTAAAGAAAGCTCAGTCTAGTAAGAGTTCATTGGAATACGTTGTTAATGAGACTAAGAACACAGGTTCTTAGGCTGGTAGTTGACATTGCATGGAAATAAATTCTAGGTTGTAACCACTGACCAGAACTTACATCATGCCAAACCCTGAACCATGGAATGTGTCCCGTGTGGCATGTATGGCATGACTGAGGCATTTGTAAGCTGAGTCCTAAAGTGTTTGAGCACCCATCAGTCATGGACTGTTCAGTGAAAAGGTGTTCACCGATCTTTTTCCTCTGTTCTGATTTCCCATCTCGATTGCTTTTTAACTGGTGAATTTTGTACTTTTGCATTAACATAAACAGACTGATGATTTATGCTGTACTCTGTGGGTGGTTTTCTATGTTCCAGAGGCATTGGTCTCATTTCCAACATTTACCAAGTCTCTCATCCTGTGGGGCTCCAAGGGGGAGACACTCAGCTCCTACTTCTTCCCCTGTATGTGAGTGTCCTTTACTTAAAGAGGAAGAGAGGACAGAGGTTCGGTGATGATTCTTGTCATGTCATCTGAACAAATAACTGAGAGGAGACTGACAACCATTCATCTCAAAGAGGAGCCAAAGTGATACGATGGCTAAAAGGGTGAGAAGGGTCAAGGGATTTAAAGATAGGAGATAATTGCTATGATGGTGGCAATGACCCATAAGAAGAGAAGAAATTAGTGATGCTTGACAGAGAGGGTATGATTTCAGGGGGAAAGTTACTGAGTAGGTGAGAGTGAAGGGGACCCAGTGCACCAGTGGAGGGAACAAAGACAGTTCACCTATGGGAACAGGAGACTACATGCTTGCAGGTGGGCTGATGGCTTGGCACTGGAAATGTGTCTGTTTCTAATCTGCTGTCATCAGGTAGACATGGTCAGCGCATTCTGAGTTGGAGCCTATTTGAAGTCTGAAAAGCTGGAGGTGGAGAGGGAAAGGCATTGGATATGATGGATGTAAGAAAATGACTATAATGATGGATATCAGAATTGATGCTGAGTGACAAGGGGTGAAAGACAGGAAAATTGATAGGAACAAAGGATTCACAGAGCGAATAGCTACAGATGCTGATAGCATGAGAACCACGTGCTTAAAGCAGGAATTTGAAAGCAGTTCTTGTTAATGTTGAGGCCTCGGTTATGACTCTGGGAAGTAAGGTCAAATCAAGAAAAGAGAGAGAAAGATTGTTATTGACTGTGAAAGCTGCTCTAAGGATGACGGCAGGGCAGTGGCTCAAATCCCCATCACTGGAGAGGAGAGATCCAAGGCTGCCCTGTGACTGCAAGAAATGCAAATATGTTTGCTTCCAGTTTGCCTGAGAGTAGTCATCTGATCTTCATTTTCTTGTTTTTGTTTTTTTTAAAAAATTGTTCCAATGCTGGGCTGTAGTATTAGACAAGAATTTACATTTACTTGCTCTAAGTAATGTTGATCTGTATATTTTATCTTAAATCAATATGTATACTACTTTGCTCTTAGGAAAACCATGACTTTCCTAAAACTGTACCTGTTTTAAAATATATTTTTTTCTTTCCCTTCAGTTGATCAGTGTTTAATTTGACCATCATATGCTTTCAAAGCTGGTGTCTAAAGGGTCTTCTTATATAAGCTAGAAAAATCATGGGGGCTTTTGTTAATTATTTTTTTTTAATTGAAGTATAGTTAATTTACAATGTTGTATTACTTTCAGGTATAGAGCAAAGTGATTCAGATATATATTATTGACATATCCTTTTTCAGATCCTCTTCCATGGGATGCTTCTTAAAAACCTTTAGATTTTTGGAAAACTTTAGAGCTCATATAGTTGATCTTTGTAAATTATTATGGTACAGATAAATGTGTTTTTTGTAATGATTCTACCAGTGAAATATGTTTAATAATGAACAGATTAAATAGAAAATTCTAAGTACAGAACAGTAAATGCAAATGTATTATATTGTTGTGTTTATTTAATAGTGTTTGTCACATGCCGACTATGTGCTTAGAACTGTGCTTTCCCTGGGCGATACACAGATTTGGAGTATTATTGCTTTCAAGTATAGCAATGAAGCTAAAAACATAAGACAAACACATATAAAAAGGTATAAAATATTTTTTTAAATTGTAGGTGAATTGTTCATTTGCTTGTTTTTGACTGTGACGGGTCTCCGTTGCTGTGTGGGCTTTGCTCTAGCTGCAGTGAGCGGTGTCCACTCTCTGGTTGCGTTGTGTTGGCTTCTCACTGCAGTGGCCTCTCTGGTTATGGCGCATGGGTTCTAGAGCACACTGGCTTCAGGAGTTTCTGGACTCTAGAGCACTGGCTCGGGAGTTGTGCTGCACGGCCTTAGTTGCTCCGAGGCATGTGGAATCTTCCCAGATCAGGGATAGAACCTATGTCTCCTGCATTGGCAGGTGGATTCTTTGCCACTAAGCCACCACCAGGGAAGACCTGTGGGTGAAGTTTTAAGAAAACACTCTAGTCAATATATTATAAAATTCCAAATGGTTTGTAACAATAAACATATTCCTTAAAATTGATTGTGTTTGTAACTGTAGATGTTCTATTGCGACAGTAATGTCTCCTGTTCTTTAAATTCCACAAGGATTGAAGATTATATTATTGCTTTCAAAGGAAATTTTCAGTATCATGATTTAGGATATTGGTAATTTTTAAGTAATAAAACAGGACTATTTTGCTTTTAATCATTTTTGTTATTATGTTTAATGTAGAGAAGTAGGAGTAGAGGCATTTCTGAGCTCCCAGTATGGGCAGAACTACTGACTGCAGAGTATTTTGCATATGTCCGAATCATATGCAGGTACTAAAAAAGTATTTAAAAATATTTATCTTACATAAAATCTAAAAAAATCTGGATCATTTACATTGACTCATGTGTTAAGATAGCATGCCTTTATTTTTACTTAGAGTCTACATTTATATAGCTTTAAAATTACATAGCTCTGTATAACAGCAGTATTATTGGGAAGGAGTACATTATAAAATGCTTAGTTAATTGGTATTTTTCCAGTGCTGCATAACACTTCAGAATTTCTCAGTATTATTCGTGTCCCTGTGATCTGCAACAATAGTTTCTGATAACACAATGTGGAAAATGACCTATATAACTAATCAGTTTCCAAAGTATATTTTTGGAAAATATTTTATGAAACTAATGACGAAATTATCATCCATGAAAAAAGAGGAAATTAAAACACCTTTAGGAAAGGTCAAGAAGATGGAGAAGAATTATCTGCAAAGACTAGTGAACTTTATATTCATTTAGTCAGAGAAGAAAAGAATTAGATCATAGTGACACTAGCTGAACTTTCTCCGTGTATCAAAATTAAAATGAGAATTTTTTTTTTCATTTTCTGAATATCTATAATTTTATTTTTTTATTTTTTTAAATTTTATTTTATTTTTAAACTTTCCATAATTGTATTAGAATTATTTTATTGATAATTTTAAAATTTATTTCTTTTTTAGCCAGATATAGATTGAAAGTTTTTTTAAAAAGGGACGGGGTTATGACTTTACTCTTTTTTCATTTCTAGAACAGGAGCTATGTTAGGGGCAGTGAATGCCTGTTTGAACTGGGTCTGGGTAGGTGATATAGCTAATAATAAGGAAAGGAAAGAGCCTGGAGTCAGCAAGGATCAGAAAGCCTTATAGATACAACATGCCCAGTTGGGGAGCCAGTTGTAGCTACAGTGAGCACATGGGTGTGTAGTCTTCCAGCATGGCAAAGAAAGCAAGCAGGTAGTGAAAGTAGAGGTCTGGAGTTCCAACTCGGAAGGAAAGGGGTGGTCATGTGGCACCAGACTGATAGGATCGGCTAGGCTTGAAGCAAGTCTATTTGGATCCTGGATCCTTTGAATCACAAAAGTGATGATTGAAACGGGAGATCAAGGAGGAACAAAGCTCATAAACTATTTGTGTAAGATTTGGGGAATTAACGCTGGAGGTTTTAGCCATGGCTGGATAACTCTGCAAGTGTGAATACATCGTCTGCCTCCCTTCTTCTATGCTCCCTCGTTTATATTCTAGTCTTGCCTGTAAGTTATTTTGAGTTCTTTTCTCTAAAGCTTAATTTTCGCCTTAACATTTTACTTTGTAACTCTTCTCAAGACACATATGTACTCATCCATCTTTTTAATAACCCCAGATTCTATTCTAAGCATTAATTCGTTGGTTGATGTCTGCTTAGTCTCTTTGAAGCTGTTATTTGTTCAGGTTTTAGGGGACTGAAGGCTATAATGGGAAAAATAAAAATGGACTAACCCTTTACATGCTAAGTTAGAAGACAAGCTCTTAATAGGTGGGGTTTTGTAACATGATATTATAGTGTCTACTGTGTCTTTCATATTTGTTATTAGAATTCATTGTTATTCATATGTGAAATCACATTGAATATTTTAAATGTGGTATTTTAATAGTTTTAAATAAGCTTTCCATTATAAAATGATTCGTGCACATTGTGAAAAGTTTAAAAAACTCAAAATGGAGTAGAGGTACAGATTTTATTTGAGGATAACACTGCAGTTAGAGATTGTTGCTATATTTGGGAGGATTTCCTTCTTAGATTTTTTTATATGACTATATAAGTATTTGTGCACATTTTTGTTTTTCTTTATGTTTTATACCTTGTACATTTAATATTATATCAAGTATTTTTATATCACTAAATATTTTAGAACATTTTTTCTAATGGTTATATAAGTGGATGCACTGGGAATTATTTAATATTATAATTTTATTTAACTTTTTGCTTATTAATTGAGCTCTTCAGTTGATTCCATTTTCTCAGATTGAAAAAAAAAAATGACATGTCATACTTTCTTGTACATAAATCATTGGGTCAACTTTGACAGAGGCTGCCTGGAGCAAAGTTTTAAGAATGACTTTAAAAACATTTGCAAACTCACTGAGAAAATCTGTCATAATTAATTACTGATAAGAGCCACAGGCAGGATGTATGAAGCAGGAACTCCTGGGGTATCACCCTGTACAGGGTTTGTGTGGAAAGGAAAATTAACAAATAGAATATTCTAGAGGGAGTAAATGGGAAGAACATGTTTAGTGTTCAGAGCAACTGAACCAAATATGGTAGAAACAGTCAAAATAAACATAGGAATTATAGCAGGACAAGGAAACACTGTTAAATAGAATCTCAAAATGCCAAAAGAGTTCTTTAAAAGGACAGATATTAAATTTCTTTAAATTTATATTTCAATAAAATATATATTTCATATTTCTTTAAAATGTTAATGTGGAACTTATTTCATCAGATATGTAATTAAATGATGACCTTTCTTTTTTAAAAAATTAATTGATTCATTTTAATTGGAGACTAATTACTTTACAATATTGTGGTGGTTTTTGCCATATTTTGACATGAATCAGCCACGGGTGTACACGTGTCCCCCATCCCGAACCCCCTCCCACCTCCCTTCCCATCCCATCCCTCTGGGATGTCCCAGTGCACCTGCTTTGAGTGCCCTGTTTAATGCATTGAGCATGCACTGGTCTATGGTGACTTTTCTTTGGTGACTATTTTGTGAATATTTCTATTTATGACCAAAGAAATTGAAACTTAAAAAACTGTTTAGTTTGCTTGCTTGCTTGCTTAGTTTTGCTCAGTCATGTCCGACTCTGTGAGACCCCAGGAACTGTAACCCACCAGGCTCCTCTGTCCATGGGATCCTCCAGGCAAGGATACTAGAGTGGGTTGCCATTTCCTCCTCCAAGGAATCTTCCCAGCTCAGGGATTGAACCAATGTCTCCTGTGTTTCCTGCATTACAGGCAGATTATTGACCCTCTGAGCCATCTGGGAACCATATAAGAAATTGCTACAGAATTGAAATGAGCAGTTAGCTTGGTTTTCTCTGTGACCAGAGTTTTCCTGAGGTCAAGTTAGATGTTGCCTGTGCCTTTGTTACTTTTATTTAACTCAGAAAAGGGAGGTGGGTCATTTCACATCAACTTGATCTGTGATATATTTTTGGAATCTGAAGGAATCATTAGTGAGACTCCAAACAGACATACTGACAAAGGTCCATATTGTCAAAGCTGTGGTTTTTCTAGTTGTCATATATAGATGTAAGAGTTGGACTATAAAGAAAGCTGAGTGTTGAAGAATTGGTGCTTTCGAATTGTGGTGCTGGAGGAGACTCTTGAGAGTCCCTTGGACAGCCAGAAGATCAAACCAGTCAGTCCCTAAAGGAAATCTACCATGAAATATTCATTGGAAGGACTGATGCCTAAGCTGAAACTCTAATACTTAACCTCCTGATGCAAACAGGCAACTCACTGGAAAAGACCTTGATGCTGAGAAAGATTGAGGGCGAGAGGAGAAGCGAGTGGTAGAAGATGAGATGGTTAGATAGCACCACTGACTCAGTGGACATGAGTTTAAGCAAGCTCCAGGAGCTGGTGGAGGACAGAGTAGTCTGGCATGCTACAGTACATGGGGTCGCAAAGAATTGGCTGAACAACAAGGAAACAGACATACTTCAGTGAAATTATGTAGCTCAGTGTTAGTGTCTGTAGTGAAAATGTGGGGTGATGGGAGTCCCAGGGGTTAAATACCATAGCATCACTTTCCTGGAACATTCCTGTTTTTCAGAGTCAGTGGTTTGCACTGACATTATCTGTGGTGTGCATCAGTAACACAGGTAAACATGCCCCAGGCAGCCCATCGATCATGTTCAAGTGGCTGTCATTTGACTGCAGTCATTGAAGGAATGTGCAGGTTCATGCCCTAGGCTCTAAATGAGCCTGCTATCTAGTGGCTGCCAGGGAAAAGTGAAGACCAGTCTCCTCCTTTTTCACTAATGGCAGGTTTTGACTTTCACATTCTACTCTTGGCCACCAGGATCGCTTGCTTAATAAATAGGAGAAAGAAGGACCCAGTATCAATGCGACCAAAACAAACAAGCACAAATCACTTTGGACAAGTAATCTTCAACATTTCCATAGTGAATACTAACTAGTTCTATTCACCAAGTCAGTAGATTTTTTAAAAATTTCGTTGGAGAGTATAGCTGCTTTACAATGTTGCATTAGTTTCTGCTGTATAGCAAGGTGAATCAGTTATGCATATACATACATCCCCTCTCTTGGATTTCCTTTCCATTTAGGTCACCACAGAGCACTGAGTAGAGTTTCCTGTGCTATACAATCAGTTCTCAGTAGTAATCTATTTTATACAAGTCAATAGATTTAGCTATCTGAGATGCATTTTGTAGCTTACACTTCCTGGAGGAAAAAATTATCTTCAGAATTCAAAATTAGATTACAGAAAAGTCAACTTAAGGTTGTTCCATAGTTGTTGGCAAGTCCAAGCAATTCCATGAGCAGTTGGACATAGCTGTCTCATGTTCTGAGTAGCAGGATTCTGAGGCATCAACCAGACTAAGTTGCTTCAGTCATATCCGACTCTTTGAGACCCCATAGACTGTAGCCCACTGGGCTCCTCTGTCCATGGGATTCTCCAGGCAAGTATACTAGAATGGGCTGCCATTCCCTTCTCCAGGGGATCATCTCCACCCAGGGATCGAAACCCCATCTCTTGTGTCTTCCTCATTGGCAGGTGGATTGTTTACCACTAGCACCTTCTGGGCCACCCACCAAGGGTCTTTAAATCTTTGAGTGGATTGGAAGCCTCTGCAGGACAGAAGTAGGCCTGCTGGCCAGCACTCATGCCCACCACCTCTACAGCATTGAAGCCCTTCACCCAAACAAAAGATCAGCTTTGAACCTAACCCCTTAGCTAACACAGGTGCTTTTACGAAATAATACCATTCACTCCAACTACTGGTCAGAGACCTGCAGTTGCCTGTTATAGACCTGTTGGAAGCCAGAGGCAGTTTATGCTTAAAATAAATAATCTAGAATGTAAATTCTCTAATTTGGGATCTCTGCTGAGGTCAGGAACAGCACCTCAGTCCTTCACAGTAATATGTTCCAAGAGTGTGGCTTTCATAATGCTGAAGAATTAATGCTTTTGAACTGTGGTGTTGGAGAAGACTCTTGAGAGTCCCTTGGACTGCAAGGAGATCCAACCAGTCCATCCTAAAGGAAATCAGTCCTGAATATTCATTGGAAGGACTCATGCTGAAGCTGAAACTCCAATATTTGGCCACCTAATGTGAAGAACTGACTCTTTGGAAAAGACCCTGAGGCTGGGAAAGATTAAGGGTGGGAAGAGAAGGGGACGACAGAGGATGAGATGGTTGGATGGCATCACTGACTCAACGGACATGAGTTTGAGTAAACTCCTGGAGTTGGTGATGGATAGGGAGGCCTGGCATGCTGCATGGGGTCGCAAAGAGTCAGACACGACTGAGTGACTGAACTAAATTGAACTGAATGAAATGACTCCACCTTTAGGGGGAGTTGTTATTGTTGTTGTTTACTGGCTAAGTCATGCCCAACACTTTGTGACCCCATGCAGTGTAGCCCAGCAGGCTCCTCTGTCAATGGGATTTCCCAGGCAAGAATACTGGAGTGGGTTGCCATTTCCTTCTCCAGAGTCTCCTGCATTGGCTGACAGGTTCTTTACCACTCAGTCACCAGAGAAACCCTTAGGGAGAATAGAAATAAGAAATTACTATCCTGGGAGCTTTTCTGGATTGTATGGAAGACTGATATTGAAAACCTTTTGCACACTGTTGTCATATGATTTAACAGAAGTGAAATATTTTAGTATTAGAGATATAGTACTATTATTGTAGGAATAATAGTTAAAATGCTTATTTTCTGAAAAACATCTAAGTTTACTGATTAATTTATGGGATGGATAAATTTATGGTTGTGACCAGGTCTTCTCTCTTTCCTGTGTCCCCAGCAACCAAGTGAGTGCCACACACAGAGAACATGATTAACTCATTTGTGTTGAGGATGTGCATTCATGAATAAATTTATAGTATTTTCCTGTTCTGTCATAGTGCAAAAGTGAATGCTTCATCTAATTGCGATGGGAGCCATTAGTTTAGTTGTGTGGCTCAGGGATCTCATCTGCATTGTTAGCTTGATCATGTCTTTCCATCCTTTTTTGAATGTTGTGTTGACTCTGTGTCTTCCCCTGTGGGCTACCTGCATATTGTTTCAGAATTAGTCCATTTACTCTGATGAATCCCAGGCCCCCAAATTGCAGTTTTGTCTATAAACAACCCAAACTGAAACTCGTTTAACTGGGTGGAGTGAGATATTTTCAATTTGAAAGGAGGCATGTTAAGTGAAACATAACCTCCGTTCATGAAATATATAGGTGATTGTCTTTTTTCTGGGCTTCCCTGATAGCTCAGACAGTAAAGAGTTGGCCTACAATGCAAGAGACTCAGATTCAATCCCTGGGTCAGGAAAATCCCTTGGAGAAGGGAATGGCTGCCCACTTCAATATTCTTGCCTGGAGAATTCCATGGACAGAGGAGCCTGGAGGGCTTAGTTCATGGGGTTGCAGAGTGTCAGACAAAAATCTTTTTTTCTTGAACTAAACTTGTGTGCCTTATTTCATCTAAAATTTAAAAAGCAATCAACTCCCCTGTTAGAACATAAATCAGCAGCTTCACTCATAAAAAACACACAAACATCTAATTCCTTTTGTTTCTATGCAATTATACCAAGTTCCTCATATTTGTTGAGTGTCTGTTTCAGTCATTGTTAACTGTTCTTTGAAAACATACTTTTCCCAGAGGATAGAGCAATCCAACTACTATAATCATCTGCTGGTCTCATATTTCTTTTCTGTTTAGGAGGTTTTTCACCATTTCACACCTGATGGAACTCAATATGGTCATATTAAAATCTTCTGATTATTACAGATTTTGACGTGTGTTGTTCTGTATGTTTATTTTGAATGTTTGTTTAATGATGGTATGCCATATGTATTGCATATGTGTGGGGCTTTTTGTTTTTGTTTTTGGCTTTTTAATGTATTTGCATAAGATACATCATGTGGTACGGGGAGGGAGGAGAGAGGGGGATTTGGGATGGGGAACATGTGTATACCTGTGGTGGATTCATGTTGATGTATGGCAAAACCAATGCAATATTGTAAAGTAATTAACCTCCAGTTAAAAAAAAATAAATTTATATTAAAAAAATACATCATCTTTTTAAAAATTAAATTTAAAAATGTAATTGAAATATTGTTGATTTACAATGTTGTGTTAATTTCAGATATACAGCTAAGTGATTCAGTTATATATATATCTAGTATATCTGATTTACATATGCTATGTATATCAATTATATATATGTCTTTTTCCAGATATATATTCTTTTTCAGATTCTTTTCCCTTATGGCTTATTACAAAATATTGAGTATAGTTCCCTGTGCTATACAGTAGGTCCCTGTTTTTTATCTATTTCATATATAATGATATGTGGTCAGTTGCTCATTCGTATCTGACTCTTCATGGCCCCATGGCCCTTGTAGCCCACCAGGCTCCTCTGTCCATGGGATTCTCCAGAGTGGCAATGCTAGAGTGGGTTGCCATTCCCTACTCCTGAGAATCTTCCTAACCTGGGCATCAAACCTGTGATAATTGCATCTCCTGCATTGCCAGGCAGATTACTACTCTCGCCACATGGGAAGCCCATATATGGTAGTGTGGGCTTATCCTAACAAAGCTCCTAATTTATCCCTCCTTTCATCATGAGCTTCTTTATATGCACTTTTCTGGACACATAAGACTCTTACTGGTCCACAACTTTATAGAAGAATAATTTCAGTCTTATCTATGGGTTACAGGAAATATTCTTCATATAAAAATGTTCTAAGGATTTCCTATAAGAAATGCAGCAGTAGTAATCATAAATGCTGTTGTTGCAAATCCCTTATTATGTCCCCAGCTCATGTGAAGGTTTATTTTGCAGCATTTTCTCAGGAGAAAACTTTGCAAGTGAAGATGGCCTTAAAACACTTCACGGAAACATAAACTTGGAATATACTTTCATGTCAACTTCAGAATTGAACAGGTTGTTCTTGTGAGACATGTGGACCCTATATAAATGTTGCCTCATGGTGAATTAAGACAGGTGACAATATATTGACCATTAAAATGTGTCTACAACACTATTTCCCCTGTCTTTGACCTTCTTCTGATGTGAGTCTAACACTCTCTTCCATTGATAAATGGGCTCAATATTCCCTGTCCTTCACTTTATTTGGACTTGAGGCTATGGTGGAAGTGACACTGATTTCTAAGACTGGAGCATTAAGGGTGGTACACCTGCTCATTGGTTCTCTTGGGATCCTCATTCTTAGAAACCAGTCACCATAAAGTGGATGTGGCTGTGTGCAGAAATGCTCAGTCCCTGAGCTCATAGCCATGTCTGAACTTCTGGCCGACATCAGTGTCAAATTGCCAGCCTTTCCAATGAGCCATCTACTTTTGAGTCCCCTGTCAAGGGGCCCAGGCTGCAGTCTGATACTTGGACACTGATGACCAAGATAAACCATTGTGGTTTCAAGCCAGGTTGGGGCTGGTTTGCTACATAGCAGTAGATAACCAGTTCAGACATTTTCCTGTGCTTATAAAAAAATCATTGTATTAGGCCATCTGTATACTTTTCTCTGCTTCTAAATCTTACGTTTCTGTACATCCTGAAGTATCTTTAAAAGATCAGCTTATTGAAATATAATTCACAAGCCATACATTTCACCTGTTTCAGTGGTTTATTCACAGAGTTGTACAGCCATTGCCACCATTTAATTTTGAAACACTTTTGTCCCTTCAAAGATAATTCCATGTTGATACATGGCAAAACCAATACAATATTGTAAAGTTAAAAAATACAATTAAAAAAAAAGAATGCTCAAACTACCAAAAAAAAAAAAAAAGGTAATTCCTGTACCATTAACAGCCATTCTCCTCAAACCTCATGGCCGTAGGAAACAATATATTTTCTATCTTTGTAGATTTTCCTATTCTGGCCATTTCATATAAATAAAATCATAAATATATCATCATTTGTGAATGGCTGCTTTCACAATTCATAATGTTAAGTTTCACCCATATTGTAGTATATATCACTGTTTCACTCCTTTTTATTTCCAAATATATTCCATTCTGTGGATATGTTTCATTTCACTTCCCATTCATCTGCTGATAAACTTTTGGGTTGTTTCTACTTTTTGGCTATTGGGAATAAGGTTGATATGAGTAACCTGTATGTAAGCTTTGTCTAGACATATATTTTTATTTCTCTTGGATAAATAACTAAAAAGGGAAATTGTTGGGTCATCTGATAACTCTAAGGTCAACATTTTGAGAAACTGCCAAATTGTATTGCAGAGAGGCCGTATCTACTGGAGCTCCCAGTTCTTCACATTCTGCCATCACTTGTTCTTGTCCGTCTTATTTATTTGAGCCATCCTCATGGGCTGAGGCAACTTTCCAAAATGATTTGCTAGACGAGAACCTGAGGACACATACCAGACAGTCCTATGGCAGATCAATAATACATTTTTAAATGTTTAAGTATTATATTAAAAAAATATTTAGCAGTACATTTATACCGTAGACAAAGATAAGTTCCCAAACATGAATTGGTATAAGCCCCAGTATTTCTGGGACAGCATTCCCAGTCCTGTAAAGAGCCCAGAAGCCAAGTCATATTAGTTTCAGATAGAAGAACCAATGATGTCTGGCTTGCAGAGTATGGTTGGAGGGTGGGAGGATGGGGTAAGATGGGAAGAAGAAGAAGGAATGTAAGAGTTGCCATCATAACTTCTCTGGTAGCCCAGTGGCTAAGACTCCAAGCTCCCATTTTAGTGGGCCGAGGTTTGATTCCTGGTCAGGGAACTAGATCCTACATGCTGCAACTAAGATTTTCTGTGCCACAACTAGAAAATTCTACATGCCGAGACTAAAGATCTTGTACATTGCAACAAAGATCAAAGATGCCACATGCTGAAACCTAAGGCCTGGCGCATCTCCAAATAAAAATTAAAAAAAAATAAATAAAATAAAATAAAACACAGAGCTGCCATCAAATGACAAATTTAGGAAAGTATCAAAAAATACAACTAGTTATTACTGCCTTCTCAGGAAATCCATCAGCAAGAAAAATCAATGGCAGCCCTTTTGAAAAATGGGTGGCAGCGTTGTTTTTCAGTCACTCAGTCGTGTCTGACTCTTTATGACTCCATGGAATGCAGCATGCCAGGCTGTCCCATCCTTCACCATCTCATGGAGCTTGCACAAACTCATATCCATTGAATCGGTGATGCCATCCAACCATCTCATCCTCTGTCGCCCCCTTCTCCTCCTGCCTTCAGTCTTTCCCAGCATCAGGGTCTTTTCCAGTGAGTCAGCTCTTTCCATCAGGTGGCCAAATTACTGGAGTTTCAGCTTCAGCATCAGTCCTTCCAATGAATATTCAGGACTGATCTCCTTTAGGATGGACTGGTTGGATCTCCTTGCAGTCCAAGGGACTCTCAAAGAGTCTTCTTCAACACCACAATTCAAAAGCATCAGTTCTTCGGTGCTCAGCCTTTTTTATGGTCCAGCTCTCACATCTGTCCATGACTACTGGAAAAAACCATAGCTTTGACTAGATGGACCTATGTTGGCCAAGTAATATCTCTGCTTTTTAATATACTATCTAGGTTGGTCATAGCTTTTCTTCCAAGGAGGAAGTGTCCTTTACTTTCATAGCTGCAGTCCCCATCTGCAGTGATTTTGGAGCTCAAGAAAATAAAGTCTGTCACTGTTTCCATTGTTTGCCCATCTATTTGCCATGAAGTGATGGGACCAGATGCCATGATCTTAAAGATCATATAGATCATGGATCATAAAGAAAGCTGAGCGCCGAAGAATTGATGCTTTGAACTGTAGTGTTGAAGACTCTCGAGAGTCCCTTGGACAGCAAGGAAGTCAAGTCAGTCAATCTTAAAGGAAATCAGTCCTGAATATTCATTGGAAGGACTCATGCTGAAGCTGAAACTCCAATACTTTGACCACCTGATGCGAAGAACTGACTTACTGGAAGCGACCCTGATGCTGGGAAAGATTGAAGGCAGGAGGAGAAGGAGATGACAGTGGATGAGCTGGTTGGATGGCATCACTGACTCAAGGGACATGAGTTTGCACAATCTCTGGAAGTTGGTAATGGACAGGGAAGCCTGGTGTGCTACAGCCCATGGGGTTGCAAAGAGTCAGACATGAGTAAGAGACTAAACTGAACTGAGCTGTAATGATCTGAAGGCTTCTCCAGGTATTAATTATTATTTTTTTTAATTTTATTTTATTTTTAAACTTTACAATATTGTATTAGTTTTGCCAAATATCGAAATGAATCCGCCACAGGTATACCTGTGTTCCCCATCCTGAACCCTCCTCCCTCCTCCCTCCCCATACCCTCCCTCTGGGTCGTCCCAGTGCACCAGCCCCAAGCATCCAGTATCGTGCATCGAACCTGGACTGGCGACTCGTTTCATACATGATATTATACATGTTTCAATGCCATTCTCCCAAATCTCCCCACCCTCTCCCTCTCCCACAGAGTCCATAAGACTGATCTATACACCAGTGTCTGTTTTGCTGTCTCGTACACAGGGTTATTGTTACCATCTTTCTAAATTCCATATATATGCGTTAGTATTGGTGTTTTTCTTTCTGGCTTACTTCACTCTGTATAATAGGTTCCAGTTTCATCCATCTCATTAGAACTGATTCAAATGTATTCTTTTTAATGGCTGATCTGACTTTCAATTTGCTAGTAAATAAATTCTTCTTACTAGTGTTCCATCACTAAAGATAAATATTACAAGTAATTTTTAAATATTGGCCAAGTTTGAATATATGCACATTTGTCATACCTGCTAAGAAACATTTCCCACTGGTCTCAAGTACTCTAAACTTTTACATATTTGGCATCTTGCAACAAGACCAATTATTATTGTGTAGCTTTAGAAAATATTGCCTTCATAGCAAGTCCAGTAAAGACTTAGCTAAGACATTTGATGAACTTTGATAATTAAGAGGAAAGGCAATTGTCATAACTAGGCTGGAAATTTTTCTGCTGCTTTCAAGGACAAGTTCAAATCTCAGAGCTTCTGTCATGGCACAGCGTGAGTGAGTGGTGGCTCCAGGAGGCAAAGTATTCATTTCTTAAAAAAATAATTGTACTTATTTTTGGCTGTGCTGAGTCTTTGTTGTTGTGAGGCTTTTCTCTAGTTGCAGTGAGTGGGGCTACTCTTTGTTGGGGTATGTGGGCTTCTTCTTTGGTGGCTTGGCTTGTTTTGTCTTGTTGAAGAGCAGGGGCTCTAGGGCATGCGGTCTTCAGGAGTTGTGTTGTGTGAACTCAGTAGTTATGATTCCCAGGCTCTAAAGCACAGACTCAGTAGTTGTGATACATGGACATAGTTGCTCCAGGGCATGTGGAATCTTCCTGGATCAGGCATCAAACCCACGTCTCCTGCATTGGCAGGCAGATTCTTTACCGCTGAGCCACCTGGGAAGCCCATCTTGTTTTAAGCATTTACTTGTAATCGGTATGGGGTTTGGCTCCATATTTGGCATAGTGCAAGAATGCGAGATACTTGGCACAGTAGATTTGCTTCAGATTCTTCCATCATTTGTTTATTGAATAGCTCTGGTCAAGATATGTAACAAATCTCCAAAACTAAATTTGATTACCTAGTAAAATAAGGACCATCTTGTATCCGAATTATGATGAAATGTGTGCAAATTATAACATAGCTTGTACAAACACACGTTAGTTTATTATGATTTCATGGAAATGTATAGTTTTAATTAGTGTATATGGACTTGGTGAATTGCTCTCCACCAGTCTTTCTTTGGTAATTAAACATATATGCCCTCTCAAACTTTGGATGAATTCCTGAAACCCAAAAGTAAGTCTGGAGTGTTTTTAGTTACTTAAGAAATTGAGAGAGAGGAGGATATTTGGCTAAGAAAATATATATTAAATTAGCTTTTAGAGTTTTACTTATTGCCAGATTATTACATGAGATGGTCTATAAATATAATGCTGAAAAGAGAGTGTAGGAAGTGTTTTGAAGCTCCTTGATTACACTTAACTATGTTAAATTTTAACTTTCTGGTAGAATATGTAGATCATCTTTTCTCTCACTTTTCTAAGTCAAACTCTTCAAAAAAATAAAGAAACATGTGTCTAGAACTCCTGATAATTAGGTCCTTCATGTTGCTGTGACTTAAAATCCTCTGAAACCACGGGCCTGTGGAAGTCCCAGCACAGCCAATGTCTGACATCAAGGAGTCTGGGGAAAATCATGAAGAAAAAGTTATGTTCTTCATCTTGGTCTGCACATGGAGTGGTTGTTGTATTTAAGAGATGAGGGAGATCTTTCCTACAAAAGTGGGAGTTCAGCCAAAGATACTTGGAAGAATGTTAGGCCCTAAGGTTGGACTTCCCTGGTGGCTCAGATGGTAAAGAGTCTATCTGCAATGCAGGAGACGTGAGCTTGATCCCTGGATTAGGTAGATCCCTGGAGAAGGAAATGGCAACCCACTCCAGTATTTTTGCCTGGGAAATCCCATAAGCAGAGGAGCCTGGCAGGCTACAGTCCGTTGGATTATAAGGAGTCGGACACAACTGAGCAACTGAAGACTTTCAGGGTTTGCATAAGTCTTAGACTGATGGGGATTCTCACAAAATGAAATCAGGAACCCAGGTAGTCCTACTTAAATATCAAGGACATTAGCAATATTTGAATTATATTTTGGGAAGTGCTCCAGTTTTCCTTCCTCTGTTTACTATATGAAGGTCCTTTCATAATACCTGGCATGTAGAAGCTGCTCTTTGCTCAGTGGTTACAATGAAGAAAATTGACCTTATTTTGTTAGTTAATAATTTGAGTAGCAGCAGTAACAGATTTCATTCTTAACCACCAAGGTTGAATTGATTGTGTAAAATTCATTCCAAGAGTTCTGATGTCTTATTGCTATTGGACTGTTCTATAGAAGTAAATGAAATTAATCCACCTATTTCATTCAAATTGTTGGAATACTTATAGTGATAATAGCTGAGTTTAGTGAAACATATTTTATTCCTTTTCCAAAAATTTTTATCTGAAAGGAAAATTCTTGGTATCAAGACTCCTGTGCTTTCTGTTTTCATAACAGGGAATGATTTCATTTTTTGGTGGAATGCATGAATAAATAATCAAGTAAATAATAACTGTTAGGAATTATATGTAGAAAGAAAATAGTAGGTCAAATTAATAGTTTTAGATAGAGCTAAGAATTATGAGGTCATGATGTGACTTACGTCATTAGCAGTACTACCTCACATTTAATTTTAAAATAATGGAAGCAGATTAATGGACAGGGTGGCCTGGCGAGCTGCGATTCATGGGGTCGCAAAGAGTTGGAAACAACTGAGTGACTGAACTGAACTGAACTGAACTGAAAGGATCCTTTCTTGGGTAAAAAGACTTGTTTGACTAAGAGGAGAGTTTGGAAAGTAACTATTAAGTCAATTATTTGTGAATATTTGTAAAAAAACAAAAAAAGTCATCACAAAGTGCCAATCAAGATTCATTAAGGAGGAACTTTTACAAACTGCCTTTAATTTTTTTTTTCCTTTTCAAAAAAGAGATTGCACCCATACAGATAAGAGCAGTGACAATTTGAAGATGTAATGCTTTCTGAGTTCAGTAAAGCCTTTAAAAGTCTCCTGTGATATTCTTATGTAAAATGAGGAAATGAAGAGTTTATGCATGCCAGTGTAGTTCGCATCTTCACTGGCCATGAAATAAAGTCTTGCCCAGTGAGTATTGGATATTAAATCTTTAAAAAATTCTGTCTGCCTGGGTTTATGGCAGCAGAGGGATATTCAATCTAAGACAAAAATCCTTCTCTGAAAAGCTTAAGATATTTTATTTTTACATAGCTATTATTGTTGCTTCTTACATGATAATCATAATACTGTAATCAAGGATTATGTACCATAATTCAGAGAAATTTTCACTCTTTAGCTTTCTGAATCCTTACAACTTATTTGGGAAGAAGGTTCCTTTATCCCCATGTTGAAGACAAGACTGTGATAGATTTAGCAACTTGCTCAGATTGTATTAAATTTCAGAGTGGATTCCGATCTAAATTTTCTTGCCTTGAGAGCAAGTTCACATCCGCACTGCTCTATAATGTGTTTAAATTAAATAAGAAATTGGAGCAACAAGTGTTGGGCTCTGTAATCTTACCTGAATAGAATTTCAGGTAATGATCTTTAAAAAAATAGAGCGATGTTCATTTAAAAAAAGAAAATTTTTTTAAGTCATCATTCCTAAGAAGATGAAAACATTTAAAGATTTGTTGAAGCATTTGTTTCTCTCTCTGAAAGATGGACGCCAGTGCGTTTTTGCAGGGATTTCCTTTTTTATTTTATACCAGTTTTAGCACCATAGGAACCCTCTTACTTAAGATTTGTTCACTTTGTTTTCAGATATAATCACAAGAAAAATCTTTCGAGTTTTCTTTAAAAATAAATTAGGCCATCACTCAGAGCAAACATATATTTTCTTTATAACAAAATTAAATAGAGGGAGTAAATTGCACAATTAAACTGTCATTTAGCTTGCTCTTAGACCTACAGTTTGGTCACAGACCTGACCTGTTTAAATGTGTATAACTTGAAAGCAGATACATTACTTTGCCAACAAAGGTCCTTCTAGTCAAAGCTATGGTTTTTCCAGTAGTCACATACGGATGTGACAGTGGGACTATAAAGAAAGCTGAGTGCCGAAGAATTGATGCTTTTGAACTGTGGTGTTGGAGAAGACTCTTGAGAGGAGATCAAACAAGTCAATCCTAAAGGAAATCAGTCCTGAATATTCATTGTAAGGACTGATGTTGAAGCTAAAGCTCTAATGCTTTGGCTACCTGTTGGGAAGAACTGACTCCTTGGAAAAGACCCTGATGCTGGGAAAGATTGAAAGTGGGAGAAGGGACAACAGAGGATGAGATGGTTGGATGGCATCACTGACTTGATGGGCATGAGTTTGAGCGAGCTCTGGGAGTTGGTGATGGACAGGGAAGCCTGGCGTGCTGTAGTTGATGGGGTCACAAAGGGTCGGAAAAGACTGAGCGACTGAACTGAACTGAACTGAAATCCTCAGGGTGCTTCCTGGGTCCCCTCTGCAGGAGAATTGTAGGTCGAGATGGCCAGTTTAGTTTTTATTGATTGTGCTTTTCAGACAATTTTAGTCTTCAGATTCATCACACATTTTCTTCTAATTTTTGCCCTAGGAAAGATGCAAAATTGTCAGTCTGTGTTAAACTGTATTTCTCCCTATTGGATTGGAGCTGTTTTCAGATATTCTAATGATACTATGACTGTTGGTATAGAGGGCTTATCTTTCTGATGAAAATACTACAAAAAGAACCCTCCTGGATACGTGCCTATTTGGACATCTTAGCGCTTGTATCTTGTATCTACATGCTAACCATCTCTCCAAAAGTAAATAACTTTTAACTCAACCTTCATAAGAATAGCGTAGATAGCCAATGGTGTTGGAGAGATAGCCCATTCATGTTCTTTTTCTTCATTTTAAAATAAGAAAATAAGATACTGACTATATTTACTATTTCTACCTGGTCATATATTGTTTTTTCACAGAAAGATATAAAATATCTAAAGTTCACTTTTTTTCCTTTCTTTTAATCTAATTTGCAACTGTGTGTACATACTTCTTCTGTAGTGATTTAGATGATACCTTTATTTTTATTTATCTTCAGCATGATATAAAGCTCATATAGAAGGAATTATTATGAAATAATCTTACTTTCATACACTGTTTTGGTACCATTTCCTCATTTTCACTACTACATATAATTAATCAAAAATTAACTTTATACAAATTTTCTTCTCAAACCAATATATTTAGGATTTGTTTTGAACTTATGTTAAGCCATTAAATATGACAACTATGGGAAGTTACTAAACTCTAGTTTCTGGAATGAATGACTGCTTAGTGTTGTTTTATTGGTTGCTATATAGAAAAACAATGCTTTTATCTCTAGTTTTTAAAAATATTAAATTTTACCCATTTACTCAACACCATCAGAAAATGAGTTTAAAATAAATGAGAGAATTTATATTTAATTCGGAGAAGGCAATGGCACCCCACTCCAGTACTCTTGCCTGAAAGATCTCATGGATGGAGGAGCCTGGTAGGCTGCAGTCCATGGGGTCGCTAAGAGTCAGACATGACTGAGCGACTTCACTTTCAGCTTTCACTTTCATGCATTGGAGAAGGAAGTGGCAACCCACTCCAGTGTTCTTTCTTGCCTGGAGAATCCCAGGGACAGGGGAGCCTGGTGGGCTGCCGTCTATGGGGTCACACAGAGTCGGACACGACTGAAGCGACTTAGCGTAGCATATTTAATCATAGTTTGATCTTCTCAGCACTATAATGTTTTTATTTAAATTATCTTATAAAATTATTTTTATCTTAACATCTATTTCCTTTAGTGAATTAAGAACACTGAAAGTATTTCAAATTTTTCTTGATGTCTGTGTGTTATTTGTAGGATCACTAAATTTACTGAATTTCACCCATCATTATAGAAACAAGGGCTGTAAAACTTTGACGAGACAGACCTGTGTCCCACGACAAACTCAGAGAGTTGCTTTGTTGAATGTATTCTGGAAAGCTGTTCTTTTCTTTTTTTGAATCATCTCCCACTTTGCCATTAAAAATGTTGTGAAAACATTTAGCTGTGTGAGCTCAAGGACCCTGAAACTCACCTGAAGTGGTAATTGTAGAATGAAAGGTTAAAGCAATTTTCTTCCAGCTGATTTAATAAAAGTGATAGTTTGTATGGATATAGTTCTTTACAGATGACCTTCTGCAAACATTGTTTGATGTGATTTTGTGCTCCTGATGTGGTCAGTGGAGGAAGCTTAGCTCATTTCACTCCACAGGTAAAGAAACTGGGAAACACAGGGCTTAAGTATCTTCTCCAAAATTACACCAATTATTAGTTCTGATCCAAGGCTAGAGATCAGTGCTTGAATTCCTAGTCATGACAATGTTAACTGAAAATCACTTACTCTGGGCCAGGCACTGTGCATACACATTATCTTATTAATCCTGCCCAGTTACAAGCATATACAATTGTAATGGCCATCTGACAGATGAGGTTTAATGAGGTAAGATAATTTGCCTAATCCCATGTGGATAATATGTAGCAAAGCATGAATGCTCAAGATGTAAGAGTTATCCATAACTAAAAGTGTTGTAATGCATATTTTATTGCCTCATTTAACCCCTCTCTCTTTCAGTTTCCTCACCTGTTCATATATTGATAATACTATCTACCTCATAAGAGGTTGTGAGAATTTCAAAGTTAATTTGTAGAGAGCTTAAAACAGTGCATGATATGTAGTAAATACACAAGAAATATGAAATATTATTTTATGTGATATTAGCCTCAGAATATGTACTTTCACTTTTAATTTAAAAGACAATAAAACCTGAGTGTTTATGTAATATAACTTGGCGTTAAACCAATTGAAATGGACAAAAATACATTTTTGTTTGTAAGTGGCCAGTGATAAAAATGCTCTCCAGGTTAAAATTAGGACTATGCCAATTACATTATAAACAGTATCATCAAATAGGACCAGTTGTGGGTAAAAAGAATGTGAATCTCAAGGGTACCACTTTGAGAACTAAGTCAATGAGAAAGACATTTAAATGTAAAGAGTAGCATCTATATGGGTTACATGGAGTGACCGGGGATGAGAACTTGTTTGCCTTCATATGTTTAAAGTTAATTGCCAATGGATAAGATGGCATTGTATTTTGTTTTGCCATGGCAAAGAATAAAAGAGTAAATTTGCAAAAACCTTAGTGCTAATGTCACATCCTTACCCTTCTTCTGTCCACTGACTGTATGCTCTTATGGTGACCCACTGTCCCAAGCTTCAGCTGTGGTTGCTGGAGAGGGGAACAACGTAAGGTATTTGCTGAAAACACTAATTACATAAAGTTAAAGTTTGTGGTTGATATTCTTCAAATTCTCTCCCCTCCCCCACAAGATCTGCCCTAGAGAATTTCCGGAGATAAATTGATGAAGGAGAAAGTTCAGACATCCTTCATGTTGCTTTTGCTATGTGTGAGGTCAGTATGCAGGAAAACTCTTTTAGGCTTCACAACTATTTAACCTTTAACTCCATCTTTTTTTAACTTCCAAGAAGTATTTAATCTATTTACACAACTTTGGTTTTGTATCTCAAACCTGGGAGATAAACCTGAGAGCTCTCAACCTTAGAACTGTTGAAAGATTTCATCCAGTTAAAATTAAACTTAATCCGTGTATCTCTTCAGATTTATTGAGCTGGAATTTTAAGAACAACTGAGGAGCTTTATAAGAAACATGCTGTACTTTTACATCATATAGAAAAAGAAACAGAAAATTAGATATACATGATTTCCTGAGAAAATTCATTTATTTGTTCATTCAACTATTAATATATATAGACTTAACCAATCGGCAAACATTTATTGTGATATTATATGCCAGAACTGGAAAGACAAGTGAGAATGTGTGTCTCTTTCAAGAAGTATATAATAGTATGTATGACTGACAGCATTGTAGGATAAAAACTATAACAAATGTGCTATGTGGATCATATAGACTGGTTTTGCTTCTCTGTGGGTTTGCTGAAATCAAAGAAATAATCCTAACAATACTATTCAAAGACAAGGTTTATTACTTTTACTTATTGAAGCCCTGTGTGTCCCTGGTGGATAATGTTCCCCTAGAAGTAGAATTGATTGACTATGAAAGTGTTTCCAAATAACCCCCTCTTCTTGTTTCTGTCCAGTCATTCAGGCTTCTGTGTCTGGTCTCCAGACTAGAATCAGTGTGGCACACTCCCACTGGCCATCCAAGGGCAAAATCTGTGGTCTCTGGAGAGCAAGCAGTGAGTTTAAATTTGCCATCAGGCACTAGCAGGGTTGTTTGCTCTTGACATCAGAGGAATTCTGGGACCAGATGATGCACTAAGTGCTGCCTGGTATCAACAGGCAGACATGAGGACCAGAGAGATGAGATTACCAAGGAAATCAAAAGGCTCAGGGCTTTTATTTTATTTTTCCGGATCATCCTTTCCATCCTTCCAACTTGAGAGCTGGGCCATTTCCCTAGGGATCATGTAAGACAGTGTGTTCAATCACAAGGATTTGTCCTTTTGCTCTGTAGACAGTGAACAAATCACAATAGAGGTGATGGTCGTGGTCATGGTGGTGGTGGTGTTTTAAAGAAAGGGAGTACTATAATCAGATTTTCCTTTGGGGAAAAAAATGACCCCAGGGCCCTTACTGAGAAGCATATGATTGTTGGAAAACTCCAGGAGAGAGAAAACAATCCCCTCTCCCAAGGAAGTAGCCTGGGGAATGAAGTGGGATGAGAGAGCTGAAGGTGATGGGATTTGGCCACTGGTTGGATGTTAACAGTCCAACCAGTTAACCAGAGGAGGGGTTAGTGCATCCTTTTAGCCTAAATCTCCAGGTGATTTAGGACATAGAGACAGAGCAAAGCTGGTCGAGATCCAAATTAATTGTTCTTGGCTCCCCAAAGCCTCCCCAAGGAACAATCATCTCTCTTTTGCCTCCACCCCTCTTGGGACCCATGGTACTTTCTAATTGGTATTTGCCTTATCTGTGTATGTCTCTTCTCTCACCAGCTTGAAAGAGCCCTCTGGGTTTAGGTTAATTCTACAAGGAAGATTTATCTATATTCCATGTGTCACAGAATACACAGCATTCATGGATTTTAAGTGAAATATTACAGGCGTTTTCCTGAATAAGCTCCTCTTGGTTATAATCTACCAGTATGATTTTCATAGTATCTCTGCTTAATCTTATTGAAATAAGCATAGTTTCTATTTTTTAAATATACATAGATAGAAGTTTCACTGCAGAATGTTTTAGCTTACAGAACATGAATTTAATATTAAAATAGTGTTCTTTACAAAATTTGTTTATATTAACAAGAGCCGATCTTATACTAATTGACAACAGCATTTGTATTCTTTTACATAATCTGAATACCATTTCAAACATGCTGGAAACAGTTCTGTCTGGGCTGCTCTTTCTCCTTTCTGTATGAATTTTAACTTTGAACATTGTTTTTGCAGTTCACTGCATGTTCTTCGTAAGCGGGAAGAAAAACAAAAATAACTCCAAAAGTGCTTGGCATTAGTGTGTACCATTTTGGAATGCAGTATTAGTTCATCATCTTATTTTATCTGACGTTTTGACAAGTGTCTTAACACATCAGAGAAAAGAGAAGCTTTTACATGATTAAATTATACAAAGAAACACAGACACACCATGTCACAATGTAGCTGAGCATTTTCCCAGAGTCAGTAATCATTGAATAAAAGATAATTCTTGCCTATATATAACTGGGAGTTAACCCTAGCTGCTGATAGCCTGAAAAAATGTAAAAACTCTTTGAAGTTTTGAGGTCTCTGCCAGACACTACTGATAGCTCAAGTTCCACCGCCTTCTCCCCTTTTATCCTTTGCTATCAAAATGGGAAAGCTGAATTTTATCTTCCAGAATCCTCTGTAGTGAGGCTGACATATATCTAAGAAATAACAGCATAAACGCACTGAGTTTTTTGAGACAGTTTTTGCTTTCCTATAATGGTCAGTGTACTGCCCTTGCCCCAGTATTCCTGCCTCAGCTGTGGACCAATGCCTGGAACTACAACAGCAGTTCATGGCTCTCAGTTGGCCAGCAGCACCCCCAGGATGGGAAAGTGTCAAGAAAGATAAAGCCTGTCAGTGGTGAAGAATCCACCTGCCAAGGCGGGAGACATGGGTTCAATCCTGATCCTGGAAGATCCTGTATGCCACTGAGTAACTAAACCCGAGCGCCGCAACTGCTGATCCTGTGCTCTGGAGCCCAGGAGTCACAGCTAGTGAGCCCACACCTACAGAAGCCTGCGTGCCCTAAAGCCCGTGCTCTACAGCTAGAGTGGCTCCTACTTACCACACCTGGAGAAAAGCCCTAACACCAACACCCACACCTACTGAAGCCTGCGTGCCCTAAAGCCCGTGCTCTGCAACTAGAGAGTGGCTCCTACTCACCACAACTGGAGAAAAGCCCTCACACCAACAAAGACCCAGCACAGCCAAAAATAAGTTCGTAAATAATAATAATAAAAAGGTAGAGTCTGGGTCTTCAGTGTCCTTGAGCCACAGCATGGAGTTCTGGACTAAACACTTCCAGCCTTATCATGCAAGGAAAATAAACCTCTAGTTTTTAGACATTGCTGTTCAGATTGTTCAGAAGAACATATCCCAGCAGATATATCAGTATGTAAATAAAAGAATCACAGTTAGTGTTACTATAATTATTAGAAGTACTAGAATCTCTCTAATGTCTGGAAAGAGCCATAATTAAACCCTTGCAGAAGGATGTAATCTTTTCTTACTTAAAGCTTTTCGCTGTAGGAGAGTTTTTAGCCTCCTTTGGTAATGTTTAATGGCTTCCCTTCCTTAAGAAGCTGGGGCACGTTTTGTATTATTCTAGAAAAGAAATATAGCTGATTACTCGCCACTGCTTATTTTCACATTTACCACTGATGAACCTACTCAGCTATTCCTTAGGTTAAAGAAAAAAAAAAATCACCCTTTAAAACATATTTTTAATCATGTTAATGTAATTCTTCTGGACATATGTAACTTATTATTTAATGTCCTAACTAGTGTCCTAGAATTAACAAAATAGAGAGACTTGCAGTTGGAAGTTCTTAAAAATATTTAACTCTATCATTTTACATTTAAGATGTAGAAACAAAGGCTCTAAGAGGTTAATGAGAGTCAGACAGTGAGAGTTATCTACAGTGAAGGCATGTGAAGACCTTCAAGGTTTTATGACACTTTTCTTCTTTCTTTTTTTAGGCAGAGTCTCTTTTAAATTTATAGACTTTGTTATCACAAATTATTACCAATCTAAAATATGGGTTTAAAAAAATGTGACTTCCATAACAGAGAGAGTGGAAAGAGAACATTAAAATTTCTATTTATATTTAAGATGAATCTAAAAACTTGAACTTTTAACATTTATTATGTGCTATGTCATTCACATAGCCTTTGTTCCCAGTTTTGAGCTTTGGACCATATTTGAAGTAAAGATAAAAATGGAAGCGAATTTTTTCTGGACTTCTAAGGCTGGAAAGGTAAAGATACATTTTCCAGACTGCTTTTCATTAGAATTCTGGATTTGTTTGAGGTTTTTTTTACCAGTTGGATCACTTCCCTGAGACTCAGACGGCAGGGGTGGGAGGTATCATTCTGCTTCTGAGTGGAGATGGGGGATTTTCTACAAGACCTCATTAGGCTTATACATATCGGGAGGAGAAGGGGGCTAGCAAGCCTGCTCTGTTTCTGAAGTCACAGTTGTCAAAAGTGATGGAATGCCTACTTTTCACCTTCTTATCTTAGGAACTTCCTGGGAAACAAATTCAGAATGAAAAAGGAATGAGTTACTAATCCATGAAACAACTGGATGAATCTCAAAAGCATTAGATTGAGTGAAAGGGGACAGACAAAAGAGGCTGCATAATGCATGATTCTGCTTACAAGGCATTCACAAAAGGACAAAACTATAGATGGAAAACATGTAGTGGATACCTGGGTACTGGGGAGTCCTGGTGATAGACTGAAGGATGTTCTTTGGGGTGCTAACAGTATTCTATATTTGATCATGGTGGTCCTTATACAACTCTGGATGTTTGTTAACATTGTTTAATCTTTCTATTAAAAAGAATTCATTTTACTGAATATAAAATTTGCGTCAATGAACTTGATGTTTTAAAAGTGTTTGGGGAGCACAGATCTTGAAAAGTCCTCCTTATTCTTCTTGCCTGGCCTGCTCATGTTTTAGCAACATGATTCAGATCATACCAAAGGAAACAGTTTCAGCATTTTGTCTTTACTTTGTTTTTGACTAAAACAGTACATGTATGACTTCAGTTTCTGCAGGTCAGAAGTTCATGCATGCTTTAACTGGGTCCTCTAGTCAGAAATTCACATCTCTGTAATAAAAGTATCAGCTGAGCTGGGTTCTCATCTGAACGCTCAACTGAGGAAGAATCTGCTTCCATGTTCATTCAGGTTATCGCTGTTGTTCAGTCACTAAGTCGTGTCTGACTCTTTGTGATCCCACGTAGCCCACTGGGCTTCCCTGTCCTCCAGTATCTCCTGGAATTCGCTCAAGTTCACGTCCATTGAGTTGGTGATGCTATCCAACCATCTCGTCTGCCACCCTCTTCACCTTTTGTCTTCAGTGTTTCCCAACATCAGCGTTTTTGGCCATCAGCTCTTCACATCAGGTGGCCAAAGTATTAGAGCACTCAGGTTATTGGAAGAATTCATTTCCTCATACCTATGGGTTTGAGAGTCCATTACTACTTACCAGTCAGTGAGAGCCTGGACGGTGCCTTTGTTCCTTGAAGCCACCCACAGTTCTGGCCACGTCAAGTATCCCAATATGACTGCTTACCTCATCAAGTCAGCCAGGAGTCTCTTGAGCACGCCTGTTAGCAAGAAGAGTCTTAGTAATATAGTGTGGTCACAGATAGAACATACCTTCTCTGTGCCATATTTTTTTGGTTAGAAGCAAGTTCCATGTGCTATTCATGCTCAAGAGGAAAGTATTGCATGAAATGTGAACACCAGAAGACATATATCAGGGGGTATACCCAAAAGTCTACCATAGCCTGGGGGGTAGTGAAAAGAGAGAGGAGAGTTGGCTTGTTACTGCAGGGGAGCAGTTCAGGGCATGGCACAGTGGGGGCTGGATAAGGACCAGGGGAGTACTGAGCACATAAGGATGAGCATTTGGCAGGGGCTGGATAGGGTAAAGGTTCAGATTTGATGCAGCATTGCAGTACTTCCCTGGAGAGTTGTCCATTCTCTCCAGAGACTAAGGTCAACTCAGATCTTTTTTTTTTTTTTAATTATATTTCAAGAGAATTAAAATGAACCTATATGAAAATAAGAGTAGAAATTTCCCTTTCCTTCCTCTAGCTCATGACTCAGATATCTTTATATTTTCAAATGTTTCATGTAAGGTATTGCCTTCCCATGCCCACATATACATACATATTTATGCAAATGGGATCAGGCTACATAAATGGTTTTTAGCTTATTGAATTATTTCTCTCATCTTTTATTTTTCCATTTTATGCTGCTTCCATCTTTTCTTTTTCTAATAAAGATCTCTTTGGGAGATCTTGCCCACAGTTTGCTCAAGAATGAAACTGGGTGGGGGAAGTGTTTTTGCCTGGTGTACTTGCTCAGAGATGTTGTGTGTATTTCTCTATCCACAATCTGTACCATTCTTTGGACTGGAGACCCATCTCCAGGTGAAGGACTGGATCATCTAGGAAGAGGTTAGTGTCATATTTTCCCCTTATAGGTATTTGATTAGTCATTTGGATATGGTTTATTTCCATTCCATTGACAGATGCCATCTCTTTGAATGCTTGTAGTTATTTTCTTTTTCTTTCTCTTCTGGCTCCATTTTCAGTTTCTCTAGTTTAATTGTCTGAAAATGGATCATTGATTGAGACTTTGAGAATTCTCTTTCTTAATTCCATAGAAATCTACTTTCTGGTTAAGCTTTGGAGAGAAGCTTTAAGGCTCTGTGTACCTTTAGTTGAGTTTCACTGGTTTGGATTTGTATTGTAGATACTTTCTGTTTTTTAGTATATGTGATTATATCCATTACTCTCCTTCATTCTAGCAGGTTCCAGGGAAGGAGACTGAGAACATACTTTACTTAGGCAGCTTTTCCCCTTTTCCCAACACTAAGCTACAACTTAACTGCAAAAACTGCCCCATAATTCAGCTGGACAGAAGGTCCTAAAGGAATACGCTGAATGTGTATTCATTTAGATGTGAGCTTAAGTGCATTCATCTTATTCTGGGTTAAAAGTTGGGATACATCCATTAGAGCTGATATAAATGGACTCCTTTCAAAACAGCACGTTCAGCTCTAAACCTCAGTGCCTTCTACTAATGTGCACTATTATCTGGAATACAGAACTTGAGCTGCATCCATGATGCCCAGAGCTGGCATCCAGGACCCCTCTCATGACTGTGGTGCCCTCAACACTCTACCACGTGAGGACTGAAGCACTCACTGGTATTTTCACCAAGTCCATGTTAAAGTTAACCATCTGCTACTCTATCATCTGTGTCTTGACCAAAGTGAAAAATGGTATGTGTCACTTCTGTCCTCATTAGGTAGGCATCTGTATTCTGAGAAGCCTTCTTAATTAATCTTCATGTAGTGAATGTCAGCCAAGGCCAGGCATGGATTTGCTCTGAAGTGTGAGCCTTCTTCACACCTTTGTAGGTGGTCCTTTGAAGTCAAGCTTGAACAAGATTGATAGGAAGGGTGCTCTTGAGACTTCTTAGATAATTAATTTAAAAGGAGTTTGACTATATCTAGTCTTCTAGTCATTGCTATTAAAACAGCATGTTTACATGTTTGATTCAGAAATCATTTTCTTTCTTCTCTTCTCTCCTCCTCATGAAACATGCAAAGATTGTAGGATTGTGGACTAATGATGCTTTGAGATGAAGATCCAAGTGTAAGTGCTAAGTGCTATATATTGTTTCATAAGATTCTATAAAAATCCTTCAGACAAGAAACCATTCTTTTTTATTTTCTCCCTCCATGAAAATATTCCTTCTTAACTATTTCAGGTACTAATTTGTTCTGATCTAATCAAAGTATATTTTATATCTTTATTCCAAATTCAAATTATTTGGCCAAGATACCCAGATAAATAATTCAAATCCTTTTTTTTTTAATTGCCTTTTCCAGACACAAAAGTCTGAAAGTCGTAAATTTCTTTGTTTACTAAATACTCTCCTGTGTGGTTACCTATTTCCTGAGGGTAGAGACAATGTTTTCTTCCACTCCAAATACCTTACCAACTGAAGCAATATCCTGAGCATAACAGTTGCTCAATAAGTGTTAGAATGAGGGTGAAGATTCTATTTCAGTACATACTTATGCTGGCAGAAGCTGCAATTTGACAGTGACAATGCAGGTTTGCCTAGGTAGCCTGTGAGTGCCCCTGTGTTACACTCTAACAGTAAAACTCAGTTAATGGTAAGATGGGAGTGTGTAGCTTTCAATAAACAGCGTGGTTCAGGTACCTCTCAGGTTTTCCTATTCTAAAGATGCTATTTTTCTAATGGAAATATCCTCTAACTAGATCAGCCGCCTTTGGTTAGTTGCCATTTCCTGATTCAAAGGTAACAAAATTATGTTGTTGTTGTTGTTCAGTCGCTAAGCTCGTGTCCGACTCCATGACCCCGTGGACTGCAGGCACACAAGCCTATTCTGTCCTTCACTGTCCCCTGGAGTTTGCTCAAATTCATGTCCATTGAGTCAGTGATGCTATCTCATCCTCTGCTGCCCTCTTCTCTTTGGCCTCCAATCTTTCCTAGCATCAGAGTTAGCATAAATATATATTTTGTTTATACCAGGTTAAGATTGTCTTTAAAAATTATTGGACAACTAAATATATTTTATTTCTTTTGAGCATCTGAAAGATTGAAACATTTTTCTTGGGAAGGACTGACAAGAGTTTGAGTAGCTTTTAACTGTTTGGATACAACTGTTAATAGCAGACTCTAGTCACCTCTGAGAGCTTTCCTGGTAGCTCAGCTGGTAAAGAATCTGCCTGCAATGCAGGAAGCCTGGGTTTGATCTCTGGTTGGGAAGATCCCCTGGAGAAGGGAAAAGTTACCCACTCCAGTATTCTGGCCTGGAGAATTCCATGGATTGTATAATCCATGGGGTCACAAAGAGTCAGACACAACTGAGTGACTTTCACTCACTCACTCAGTCAACTCTAGCCCCAGCCAGCCCCCAGCATTCATGTGCATTACTTACCTGATCCTGTCAGCTCAGTTCAGTCACTCAGTTGTGTCCGATTCTTTGCACCCCCATGGACTGCACCATGCCAGACTTCCCTTTCCATCACCAACTCCTAGAGCTTACTCAAACTCATGTCCATCGAGTTGAAATACTTTGGTATTTCTTGAGAATCCCTTGGACTGCAAGGAGATCAAACCAGTCCATCCTAAAGGAAATCAATCCTGAATATTCATTGGAAGGACTGATGCTGAAGGTGAAACTCCAAAACTTTGGCCACCTGATGTGAAGAACTAACTCATTGGAAAAGATCCTTATGCTGGGAAAGATTGAAGGCGGGAGGAGAAGAGGATGACAGAGTGTGAGATGGCTGGATGGCATCACCAACTCGATGAACATGAATTTGGGTGAACTCCAGGAGTTGGTGATGGACAGGGCGGCCTGGTAAGCTGCGATTCATGGGGTTGCAAATAGTCGGACACGACTGAGCCACTGAAATGACTGACTGAACTGAATCTTTCCCAGCATCAGGGTCTTTCCCAATGAGTCAGGTCTTCCGCAAGACTGGGGTTCTCACATCAGGTAACATTGTATCTAAAGCTGACATGATGAGGTACCCAGCCTCTCCTCAATGTTAAGTAGGGAGCTTGGGAGTCTGGCTCAGAATGGGGTCATTAGTCAGGCCTTATTTGAATCTGCAGAGTAGAGCAAGAAGATATGAAAGCATTGCAGGAAAAGAGGGACTCGCTACTTCTGAGTAGAGAGAGAAAAACTGAGTTAGCAACTTGGGTGTTCTTGAAGAATGTCTAAGGGAAGCCCTCCATATAAGAAGGGGCTGTATTCACATCTAGGCAGAAGAGCCAGCAAGTCTTCCCCTTGGATTTTCACATCAGGATCCAGTATAATAGCCCTTGACCTTTGGAGGGTGGCTTAGAGGTGATGACACATGTTTACATTTGCAGTTGTGTGTGGAAGAAGGAAGAGAAGAGAAGTGGTGATGCCAGTGGACAGAAGCACTAAACACTGTGGAGAAAGTAGAGCTCCACTGGCTCAAGGAGAATGACTCATGTTAACATGTGATATCTTGGAAAGACATACTGTAACGCAAAGTATACTCACAAAGTATTCCTTTGTGCATTCTATGTAGCTCTTGGTCTGTGGATTGTGGAAGCTGACATATAGATGTAGGCTTGAAACTGATTTTAAATGGTGTCCATCAAAACAGGAAAATAAACTGGGAGATACATTCAGATACCAGGAGACCAATTGATTTATCAGTCATCTGTTATCAAAACAATGCTGTGTACCAACAACCACAAAATCTCAGAGGTACGTAATAAGGAGCATTTGTGGCTCAGATGGTAGAAAATTCACCTACAGTGCAAAAGACCCGGGTTTGATCCGTGGAGGAGGAAATGGCAGCCCACTCCATTATTCTTGCCCAAGCAATTTCACGGACAGAGGAGCCTGGTGGGCTACAGTTCATGGGATCACAAAGATTCAGAAACGACTGAGCAACTAACACTTTCCCTTTCACAGTGTGATGTTAGCTCAGTTTTGTTGATTTTGGCTGCACTTCTCAAATGCTTAGGGTCAGTTGGATGTCAGCTGAAGCCATTGGGCACCCAGGTCTTCTCTCTGAGTCTCATAGGCTCATCTTTGCATATTTTCATAGCAGTGGCTGGAGCACAAGAGAGAGGACAAATCCAACCATAGAAGTGCTTTTCAAGCCTTTTCTGTGTCATGTTTGCCGTTATACCTTATTTGGCCAAACTCAGAGACAGAGAGGAAGGGCACTGTAAAATTAATCTTCATTAAAAAATTTTGTTGAGTTAACCACCATGTTTTTTAGGGTATTCTTACTGTAGCATAACCCAGCCTACCTTGACTGAGAGAACTGTTAGATATTTTTTCAGCATTGTTTTTATTGTCACAGATGAAAATTTTATAAATGTCAAATATCTATGGCCATACATCTTTTGAGTTTATGATGAAAATCCTAGTATGTGCATGTGTGCTAAGTCACTTCTTTGTGACCCTATGGACCGTAGCCTGCCAGGCTCCTCTGTCCATGGGATTCTCCAGGCAAGAATACTGGAGCGGGTTGTCACGCCCTCCTCTAGGAGATCTTCCCAACCCAGGGATCGAACCATGTCTCTTACTTCTCTGTATTGGCTGGCAGGTTCTTTACCACTAATGCCACCTAGGAAGATAACATACTTATGCAGTAGGGAACTTATATGAAGGAGTGTGCCATATCACTCCTTTTTATCTTATGCTTTCATTGTTGTGTTTATGCACAGGTTTTTTTGTTTGTTTGTTTGTGAATGTTAATACACAGATTGCATGCATGTGTGCTAAGTCACTTCAGTTGTGTCCGACTCTTTGTGACCCCACGGACTGTAGCCTACCAGGCTCCTCTGTCCATGGATTCTCCAGGCAAGAATACTGGAGTGGGTTGCCATGCCCTCCTCCAGGGAATCTTCCTGACTCAAGGATCAAACCCGAGTCTCCTGAAGCTCCTGCGTTGCAGGTGGATTCTTTGCCATGGAGCCACGAGGGAAGCTCAGTACACAGATTATGTTATAGTAAATGACGTGGGTAAAACTACATCCTCATACATTGTCATCACAAATATAATGACCTATAAAACTTAACAACAGTAATTCAGTATCTCATAATATGTTTCCAGTTGCTTAGCTGGAATAGTAAAATGAATATAAATATTGAATGTATAACTTTTGTGTAAGATGTGTAATGTATGAATTTGATGTTGCTGTTGAGCTGTCAGTTAAATCTGGGTATCTTTACACTTCACACAGTTTTGTCTTGAGCATCAACTGCCAGTTGCCTGTGTCTGTCCTGCAGATCTGTTGAAATGCAACCATTGTCTCTGATGTCTTTTGATGGAATTGCTTACCTGGAAAGTTCCTAGCTGATGTCATAATGCAGGATGCTTCTCTTTGGAGATTCCATCATGGAGAGGAAGGTCTTATTAAAGCAGAAATAGACACTCAGGAAGCCTGTTGTGCCTTCGTGTAAGAGCAAAAATATCTCCTTGTGACTTATGATTATCTTAGAAACCCCCTTTCAGAATTTTGACAACTCAGCTAAACACCCTAGATGATTATTCTATACAGAGTGGTCTGGAGTGATAATGGAATAGTTAACCAAAATAAGCATTTGTTTAAAAAAACAAAAGTCACATTTGATTAGGTATGATATTGATGAAACATAATCTTTTCTGAATAATCTGGAATTCACCCAGATTCTGTCTTCACCAATTTAAGTATTTTTTCAACTGAATAAGTTTATATTGTAGCCCCAGTCCTCTAATTTTTATAGATCAGCTTGTTTTAACAACAAATAGATCATTTAAAAAAAAAAAAAAGCCTTTTTCTTTCTTTCTCTTTAGCTCAGTTGTTCATTTGGACTTTTGTTTTGAGGATCACATCTCTTATCTCTTTTTAAGCCTATAGGCATTATTGAGTTTTTAAGAAATTCTAGCAGCCCACTCCAGTGTTCTTGCCTGGACAATCCCAGGGGTGGGGGAGCCTGGTGGGCTGCTGTCTATGGGGTCGCACAGAGTCGGACACGACAGAAGCGACTCAGCAGCAGCAGCAAGTTTATATTGTTATTTGTATTGACTGTTGGCCTCAGTGAGTAGACAGGTGACAAAAAAAAGATGCAGTACAAGAGGATGACACAAGATATAACCATGTAGTTCAGACTAGAAGCTCACAGATGAGTATCACTATGTGGTAGATTTTCACTGCAAGCTACTTTCCAGTCACACTTAATGAAACCAAATGGAGATTTGATTCATTAAGTCATTCATCCCACAATAAACTGGAAGCGTAATGTTCAGGGCCGTCATCTTCAATAATTAAATCTTTGAATCAAAAAGTAATTTTCAGTAAATACAGAAATGATGTTAAACACACACAAACATTTTAAAACCCAGTGTATAAGTGACTTGACAGAGACTTTAAAATCAATAAAATGGAATTTCTACAAAGCACTTCATCCTTTTTGTTTGTTTGTTTGCTGTGTGTGTGTGCCTGTGGGATTTTAATTTCTTGCCCAGGGATTGAACTCATGCCCTCTGCAGTAGAGGTGAGGAATCGTAACCACTGAACTGTCAGGGAAGTCTCCACACTCATCCTTATAATTTCTAACTTCACAGAGAACTGATACAAATGTTGCTTAAGCAAGTATTTTCATTTTGTAAAGAAGCTTGTGGATTATACATAGGTCCATATGTCAAGAATTTAGAGATGCCAACAAGGGAAAGGGAACGTGGGCCAGAATTGTTCCCCCCTGCCACCCGTCTCTGCCCTTTGGAGGCTCCTCTTTCTCTTCTTGTCCTTTATTTATTTTTTTTGGCTCTTTTCTATCCCTCTCACTGTATCTTTGAAGAATATTTTCTTTTCCCCGTTTTCACTTACATTGCTAAAAACATAAAAGTTTTGTTCAACACTTTCTTCAGTTATTTAGACTTTTTAATTCAGTTACTCATGGCCCCAGGGACATTGTGAGCTCAGCATACCCTTAACTAACCTCATTTTCCACTCACCCAATCTTCCCTCTTGTCATTCTCAATCTAAATCCTCAGATGCCTCAATTATCATCCCAGTTCCCAAGCAAAAGGCCCAAGGCCGTGATGTGCACTCCTTGTCTGCACAAAGTCAATTCATTATCAAGCCCACATTCTTCTCTATTACCTCTTCAATATCTCCTTCCCTCCATCTCTACCTCCACTTTGTTTATGCTTCTGTGACTCCTTACTTTCCCCTTTGTCTTGACCTCTACTCTGGTGTGTTCCACTCTATAACACTGATTTGACTAAGAGCTATAACACAGTCTGTTCCAGACCTGAGAGCTATAACATGGTCTGTCCAAGACCCGAGAGCTGTGACGTGCCGAGGGCTTTAATGTCCATTGCTCCAAATCTTTGTTGTGACGAGACAGAACCGCGGAGCATACACTCGCCTGACAGCATGGTCTCCATAGGCACACTGTCTGGGTTTTAATCTTTCTCAGGACATGAGACAGTGAAGAAGTTATCTTTTCTCTCTGTTTCCTCAGCTATAAAATGAGGATAATAAAAGTACCAGTCTCACAGGACTGCTGAGGATTTAATGATCTCATATAAGAAATGTTTTGAACAGAACCTGATACATACTGGTGCCATACATATTTTAACATTCTAATTTTCTGCTCTAGTATCCATAGTATTAATACTTGGCTTCCATTCTCAGGGCCACCTCATGGTCCAGAATGGCTGCTGGTGCTCCTGCCACTACTCCCCAATTCTAAGTACCTAAAATAAGAAAGGGGAGGAAGACAAACATCCCATCCTTCAGCTGAGTCAGCGTCCCTTAAACAGTTTTCCACAGTTCTAAACCATCACTTTTGATTATATGTCACTGATCTGAACTTAGTCACAGGACTTCATTTAGCACAAGAGAGGCTTCGGAATCCTGGTCTTTTAGCTGTGTTCTCTTAGAAAGGAGAGGAGTACAGATTTTAAGTGTTATAATACTGTGATTGACAATATAAAAAAAAAAAGTATATTTGGTTCCTATTTTTTGGCATGGAGCTCCTAAAACCCTTGAAATTTCCTGTGGTAAGAGCAGTAAAAGTATCTTTTGTAATGTTAATGAGATGACTTTGCGAATGTCCCTAGATAATGAGGGCTGAAGGCTGGTTGCCATGGGAACCAACAGAGTGATTAGAGGTTTGAAAGTTTCAGTTACACCCACTGATCTCTGGGAAGGGGAAAGGGGTTGGAGATTGAGTTCAATCATCAATGGCCAATGATGTATTTAATAAACTGTATTTAATAAATTGTACCTATGTAACTGGGCTTCCCAGGTGGTGCTAGTGGTAAAGAACCCTCCTGCCAGTGCAGGAGACCTAAGAGATGCAGTTTCCATCCCTGGGTCAGGAAGATCCCTGGGAGGAGGGCATGGCAACCCACTCCAGTATTCTTGCCTGGAGAATCCCATGGACAGAGGAGCCTGGTGGGTTACAGTCCCCGGGGTCACAGACAGTTGGATAGGACTGAAGCGACTTGGCATAGCACTTGACATGTCATGGCATCCATACAATGAGGGTTATCACAGGTGGCTCAGTGGTAAAGAATCTGCCTGCCGATGCAGAAGATGCAGGAGGCATGGGTTCAATCCCTGGCTGGGGAAGATCCCCTGGAGGAAGAAATGGCAACCCACTCCTTGGCTGGAAAATCCCATGGGCAGTGGAAACTGGCAGACTACAGTCCATGGGGCCACAAAGAGTGGGATATGACTGAGCACAATATTTGAAATACAAAACTTACAATATCATTTCAGTTCTTAATATTATGATTTAATGAGGCAAACGTATTCTACAGATATTCATTGATAAGTATTGACTTGATTGAAAGTGAAAGTGAAGTTGCTCAGTCTTGCCTGACTCTTTGTGACCCCATGGGCAGTAGCCTGCATTAAGCTCCTCCATCCATGGGATTTTCTAGGCAAAAGTACTGGAGTGGGTTGCCATTTCCTTCTCCTGGGAATCTTCCCGACCCAGGGATCCAACCCAGGTCTCCTGCATTGTAGACAGATGCTTTACCATCTGAGCCACCAGGGAGTCAGAAGCTCATTGAATTGATTAGTGGCAGTTTTTAAAAATTTGCTTCCTTTTTAATAGAATACTTACATACAACTAAATAATAGTTTGGTTTAAAAAGAAATCTCAAAAGAAATTTTAAATCATTTTAAGTAAATGAAAATAAAACTTGTGAAAGTTTGTAGATTGCAATAAAAATTGTGCTCTGAGGGAAATTTATAGTATTCAAATGCATATATTAGAAAAGAAGGAAGATCTAATATGAATAATCAGTTTCTACCTTAAGAAATTATGAAAGGAACAAATTATATCAAAGTCAGAAAAAAAAATCATAAGTATTAGAGCAATAATCAATAAAATCAAAAACAAGAAATCAATAGAAAAAAATCAATAAAACCAAACACTAGTTCTTTCAAAAGCAGTTTTTAATAAAACCAATAAGATTCTAGCCAGAATAACTAAGAAAGAAAGAGCAAGGACACAGACTACTGATGTCAGAGATAAAAGAGCGAGACCACCACAGACTGAATACAAATAAAAAGAAAAATAAAGTAATACTATGAACAACTCTGTGCCCCCAGATTTTTTAGCCTATAACATGGACCAATTCCCTGAAAGACATGGTCTGCCAAACCTCATAAGGAAAAGATGAACCAAATAAACTTATATCTATTGAAGAACTGAACTGATAATAAACAACCTTTCAAAGCAGAAAGTGCCAGGCCCAGATGGGTTCTTTGGTGAATTCTACCAAATATTTAAGGATGAAATTGTGGCAGTTATCTCTTCTCTTGCAGAGGATAGCAGAGTGTGTGCTTTCTAACTCATCCTGAGACTAGGATTACCCAAATACCATAAGCAGCCAAGGATATTGTAAGGAAAGGAAACTACCAAATTTCTGGAAAAGACAAGTACCTTTCATAAACATAGATGGAAAAATTCTCAATAAAATATTAACAATTTGATTTCCATAAAAGTATATAAAAATTATATACCATAGCCAAATCAGATTCATTCCAGCTATGCAAGTCTGGTTCAACATTTGAAAATCAATTAGTCCATTACATTAACAGGCAAAAAAAATGAAAATCATGTCAGCAGATACAGGAAAGCCTTTGACAAAATCCAACACTCATTCATGATAAGAAGCTATCAGTGCATTAACAATGGAAGGGAAGATTCTCAAATTGATAAAGACTATAAAAAAAACAACAACAACCTACAGCTGATATTTTACTTAATTATAGTAAAAACTTGAAGCTTCTCCACTAAGGCCAGGTACAAGGCAAAGATGTCTCCTCTCACCATTCCTTTCACATGTGTACTAGAAGTCCTTGCTACTTCAATATGGGAAGAGAAGAAAACAAAATAAAAAGTATGCAAATTGGAAAGGAAAACTTAAAAATGTCATTCTTCACAAATGACATGATCATATATGTAGAAAATCTGAATCTAAAAAAAGTCTCCTGAAACTAAAAAGTGATTATAGTAAAGTTCCAGGATAGAAGATTCATATAAAAAGTCAATTGGTTTCCTATATAACAGCAATGAGAAAGTGGAATTAGACATTTAAAACATGGTACCATTTGCATTAGGACCCAGAAAAAAAGAAAAATTTAGGTATAAATCTAACAAATTATGTACAAGATCTAAGTGGTGAAAACTAGAAAACCTGATGAGCAAAATCAGCTAAATAAATGGAGAAGTATTCCTTGTTCATGGATAGGGAGACTCAATATTGTCAATGTCAGTTCTTCCCAACTTGGTGGGTAGATTTGATTCAATCTCAATCTAAACCTGAGAAAGTTATTTTGTGGATATTGGCAAATTGATTGTGAAATTTGTATGGAGAGGCAAAAGCCTGGAATAGCCAACACATGTTAAAGAAGAATAAAATTGACAGTACCAGAATACAAGACAGCATAAAGTTATTGTAAGAAAGAGAGTGTGGTTTGGAGAAAACAAAAACAAAAAGAGACAAATAGATCAGTATAACAGAATACAAAGCTCAGAAACAGACCCTAATAAATATGATCAACTGATCTTTGACAGTGGAGCAAAGGCAACATAATGAAGCAAAGATAGTCTCTTCAATAAATGGTGCTAGACTGTTTATGATAGCCAGGACATGGAAGCAACCTAGATGTCCATCAGCAGATGAATGGATAAGAAAGCTGTGGTACATATACACAATGGAGTGTTACTCAGCCATTAAAAAAAATACATTTGAATCAGTTCTAATGAAGTGGATGAAACTGGAGCCTATTATACAGAGTGGAGTAAGCCAGAAAGAAAAACACCAATACAGTATACTAACACATATATATGGAATTTAGAAAGATGGTAACGATAACCCTGTATGTGAGACAGCAAAAGAGACACAGATGTATAGAACAGTCTTTTGGACTCTGTGGGAGAGGGCGAGGTTGGGATGATTTGGGAGAATGGCATTGAAACATGTATAATATCATATATGAAATGAATCGCCAGTCCAGGTTTGATGCAGGATACAGGATGCTTGGGGTTGGTGCACTGGGATGACCTAGAGGGATTGTATGGGGAGGAAAGTGGTGGGGGGGGGCGTTCAAGATGGGGAACACATGTACACCCATGGCAGATTCATGTTGATGTATGGCAAAACTAAAACAATATTGTAATTAGCCACCAATTAAAAGAAATTTATATTAAAAAATAATAAATAAATGGTGCTGGAACAACAGGACATCGACACGCAAAAAAATAAGTCATACACCTTACACACTTCACAAAAAATAACTTAATATATCATATACCTAAATGTAAAATGCAAACTATAGCAATAGTTAGAACCAGACATGGACCAACTGACTGGTTCCAGGTTGGGAAGGAGTACAAGGCTGTGTATTGTCACACTGCTTATTTAACTTACATACATTGTACATCAGGTGCAGTGCTAGGCTGGATGAATCACAAGCTGGAATCAAGACTACTGGGAGAAATATCAACAACCTCATATATGCAGATGATACCACCCTAAGGTAGAAAGTGAAGAGGAACTAATGAGCCTCTTGATGAAGGTGAAAGAGGAAAGTGAAAAAGCTGGCTTGAAACTGAACATGCAAAAAACGAAGATCATGGCATCTGGTTCCATCACTTCATGGCAAATAGAAGGGGAAAAAGTGGAAACAGTGGCAGATTTCATTTTCTTGGTTTCGAAAATCACTATGGATGGTGATTGCAGTCACGAAATTAAAAGACTTTTGCTCCTTAGAAGGAAAGTTATGACAAGCCTAGACAGTATATTAAAAAGCAGCAATGTCACTTTGCTAACAAAGATCTGTGTAATCAGCGCTATGGTTTTTCCAGTAGTCATGTATGGATGTGAGAGTTGGACCATAAAAAGGCTGAGCGCCAAAGAATTGATGCTTTCAAACTGTGGTGTTGGAGAAGACTCTTGAGAGTCCCTTGGACAGCAAGGAGATCAAACCAGTCAATCTTAAGGAAAATCAACCCTGAATATTCATTGAAAGGACTGATGCTGAAGCTGAAGCTCCAATGTTTTGGCCAGTTGATGCAAGAGCCAATTCATTGGAAAAGATGCTGATGCAGGCAAAGATTAAAGGCAAAAGAAGGGAATGACAGAGGATGAGATGGTTAGATAGTTTCACCTCTCAATGGACATGAATTTGAGCAAACTCCATGAGACAGTGGAGGACAGAGGATCCTTGTGTGCTACAGTCCATCAGTTCACAGTGAGTTGGACACAACTTAGCAACTGAAGAGCAACAACAACAAATGCATGTGTAGAGATAGAGAATATATGGAAAATCTATGCATATTCCTCTAAATTTTGTTTTAAATCTAAAATTGCTCTTAAAACATAAAGTCTTAATGAGTAAATAACTAATTTTATATATGTGTGTGTGTGTGTATATATATATATATATATATATATATATATATATATATATATATATATATTTATGATCTTCCCAGTTTGAACAGTGGTAAAGAATCTGCCTAGCAATCCAGGAGATGCAAAGCAGGTTTGATCCCTGGGTCAGGAAGATTCCCCTGGAGAAGGAAATGGCAACCTACTCCAGTATTCTTGCTGTAAAAATTCCATGAACAGAGGAGCCTGGCAGGCTGCAGTCCATAGGGACACAAAGAGTTAGGCCTAACTGAAGTGACTGAGCACACAGGAACATGTATGAATATTTTATATACTGAATTATATATTCAGTTAACTACAACATAAATTGTAATATATTTTAATCACTTTTAAAATAATTTTATCTTTTTTTCCTGTTTTATTGAGATGAAAGTCAGTTATAGCACTGTATAAGTTTAAGGTGTCCAGCTACAGATTTTACTTATATGCATCATAAAATGATTATCAAGATGAGTTTAGTGAATAGCCATCATTTCATGAGGGATTCCCTGGAAGCTCAGCTGGTAAAAAATCTGCCTGCAATGCAGGAGACCCTGGTTCAATTCCTGGGTAGGGAAGATGTGCTGGAGAAGGGATAGGCTACCCACTCATTTCATGTAGATACAAAATTGAAAGAAATAGAAAAAAAAATTTCCTTGTGATGAGAACTCTTAGGATTTACTCTCTTAACAACTTTCCTGTGTAACAAAACAGCAGTGGTCTTTATATTTAAAGGGCGTACATTTACATCCCTAGTATTATATTTTATTACTGTAAGTTTGTACCTTTTGACTACCTTCATCAATTACCCATTCCTTAAGTCCTGCCTTTGGCAACCCCAAATCTGATCTCCTTTTCTATGAATTAATTTTTGAAGTATAACTGATCTATAATACTACAGTATTTCCTCGTGAGCACTATAGTTATTTGATGCTTTTTTACATTCCAATGTGATCACAATAAGTCTAGTTTAATTACTTTTAAAAATTGCACACCAATATTGTGGCAATATGTAAAAGACAGGAAATGTGTCTTGATATGAATTATGCTTCATTAATTATATTTATAGTTTAGAATGTATTTATACATTCTCTAAAACTTCAGTTTTCCAAAAGTGATCTGCATAATGGATTACATTTGACAGTTTTTACCGTAAACTTTGTTGTGAAACTAGAGCCATTGCTTTTGTCATGTTTTAAATGAATTTATGTGTGTCTCAATTGGCTAAGACAGAACATTTTCTTCCTATTTAAATTCAGTCCCTTATTACCGTGTTCCATGGAGAGGGGGATGCAAGCAGAAGACAAAAAGGAAATGTGTAATTTAGTTTGGAAAAATGTATTCCTTTAATATGAGAAACACAGTGATTTATCCTCAGCATCAAGTTGATTTCATGGAGAGTTAGGGTGGGGATCACTGTTTGGGAGCTTTGGAACTGTTCCTCTATTTTTTTTTAATTGTTTCTTAAATAGTCTCTGGCACTTTCTGCCTCTACATCATTTATCCAAGTCTAACCCGCTACCATTTCTTATCTTCAAAGTGACTAGCTCATTTCATCTTATATGTTTTTGCCCCCAATTCCCTTTATCCAGTTTCTTTGCAGCCACTAGAGTGATTTTTTTAAATTAAATATGACTTGTGAATTTCCTACTCTGCATTGACTTGCCTTTGGCTTAACATGAAAGCCAAACTCCTAACCACAGCTTCTGGTTTCCCAGGCACACAAGCCTTCAAAAAATGAAGATCATGGCATCTAATCCCATCACTTCATGGCAAATAGACGGGGAAAAAGTGGAAACAGTGGCAGATTTCATTTTCATGGGCTCGAAAATCACTGTGGATGGTGACTGCAGTCATGAAAATACCTCCAGAATATGAGAGGTACCAGTTGGAATGCTTGCCTTTTTCACGGCTCATTCCTTCCCACCTTTTAGGCTTCAGTTTAAATGATCCCTGCTAAGGTAGGCTTTCTCTGAAGGCCCACCTCAGTAACATTTCCCACCCCAGAGTTCTTCTAGCTGGAGGTTTAGAAATTAAGAGCACAGACTCAGCCTCCACCACCGCAGGTTAAAATCCCAAATCACCCCCTTAAGATTGTATTATGTCTAGAGATTCCTTTATCCTTGGAAGATGTCCTCAGCTTCCTCATCTGAACCATGGGGGCAGTAACATCAGGCATAACTTACCTAATAGAGGTTTTGAATATGTGTTATTCAGTCAATATATGTCATGCCAATATTTGGCACATAGAAATCCCTACCATGATTTCTGTTATAAAAGAAATTATGTGATTTTAGTGATTACTGTGATACATTGCTATTATCTCATAAAGAATATTTGATGTATTTTATTTGCTTATTTTTTTATTCCGTCCTTAATAATACCAGTGTCAGGGCAGGGATACTATCTGATTGTTTCCCTAGTCATTTCTAGCATGGAGGAGAAGTTCAGCACGTATTTTATTGAAGATGTGTGAATTCAGACTTTTGTAATTAAATTAAACCATATTGCTGGGGCACAATCCTTTTTTTTTTTTTTTTTAAAGCTAAAATTAGAAGCATTTCTCAAAACGAATTCTGCCACACCTAAGGAACGTAAGAAGGCAAACTGATTCTCAAGCAGGCACAAAAACAGTGCATCTTTCAGTCTGTGAGATCTGATTTCAGCTCCAGTGCACTGGCCCCACTAAAGAGGCTGTTAAATACTAGTTGTTCCTGTCAGGGGAGGGTGTAATTTCCTCAGTTCTGTCTCACTGCAGCAAAGATTTGAAATGGCAGACCAGTGTTACAGCTCTGTTACAGCTCAGAATTTTATTTTGCAAGCAAAGGAAAGTACACCCTAGAGGCTTAAGGTGGGCTGACCCCAAAGGAGAGACCCCAATCTATCTTGGCTCCCTCTTTTTATACGTTTTGTCTCCTCTTCCCTGAACCTGCCCTATGCTAGCCAAGAAGGGGGTGTGTTTGTTTCACCTGAAATTCTCACTCTGGTCCTTGGATTTTCTTTGTTCCATTTTCATGGGCTTTTTCCTTTGTCTTTTAACCACCTCCATTTTGGACTCCTTTTTTCCTATTCTAACTACCTCACCTTCCCCCTCAAGAGATGGGAGCCCCAATTCTTTGGAAATAGGGGTGTCAAGGTCTCTCTGGCTACTTCTTGCAGTGCTGGGATGGTGAGGGGCAATAAGCTTCCCCCTCTTGCTAGTCTCAAGCCTCAGAGTCCTTAGAGTGGTGTCCATCTAAGGGTGAGTGATATTTTCCATGGTTAGGTGTAGCTTTATATATTCTTGTTGAACTAGCACTGCATTTTTGTAGCTTGTTGACCTGGGAAGAGACAAAATGAGTTAAACAAATTGATAATACATGGAGGAATCATAAGCAGTATCAATATGGTGATAACAGGAATAAGTAGGGGCATTCAGTTCAGTTCAGTTCAGTCGCTCAGTCGTGTCCAACTCTTTGCGACCCCATGAATCACAGTACACCAGGCCTCCCTGTAGATCGCCAACTCCCAGAGTTCGCTCAGACTCACGTCCATCGAGTCGGTGATGCCATCCAGCCATCTCATCCTCTGTTGTCCCCTTCTCCTCCTGTCCCCAATCCCTCCCAGCATCAGGGTCTTTTCCAATGAGTCAACTCTTCGCAGGAGGTGGCCAAAGTACTGGAGTTTCAGCTTTAGCATCATTCCTTCCAAAGAACACCCAGGACTGGTCTCCTTTAGAATGGACTGGTTGGATCTCCAGCTCGTTCTTTGAGATCCTGTAGGATCTGAATGTTTTTCTTGAGGACTGTGAGACTTTCTTTAACTTAGCTGGAAGTATTTAACCAGAAACAACACATCTCATTCAAGATGGCCCAAGTCCCTCTTTGTTCAGGGATCAGGAGATCTGTCTCCTGTCTATTTTGGAGTACAACCCCTGTCAAACTGTGTTGGCTCTTTAGAGCTATCCTGAGAAGTCTTATCCCCAGAGACTTAATTTTGGGGATATTCATTAGAATGACACTCATTTGTAGTCCTGAATAGGTATCTGAGATCTCCCAGAGGCTCACAGGTGTACTGAGTATCCTCTTCTGTTTTCCATGGCTTGACTCATGAGTAGTGAATCCAGGAGTCATGTCTTGGTACCTTGACTCTTCTGAGGGGTAGAATGTATTACAGGGTAGGGGCCCTTCCATGTGGGGTGGAGTGTAGCCTCTGGGGACCCATCTTTCCAGACTTTAATTGGAACTTGAGTCCTTGCTGTATAGAGTGGTGGCTCTTAAGAATCTTTTGGGTCCTGGTTGACACCCCACAAGCATATATCCTATTGGAATTGCCCAGTGGCCATGGTATAAAACCAGAGGGTCTGAGCCTCTGGATCTAGGAAGAGGTCATTGACATAAACAAAAGGTCTCCTATATAGCATTTCATAAGACTAAGACCAACCTGTTCCTTAAAGGCAATATGGATGCAGAGGAGAGCTATTGGTAAAGCCTCCTTCCATCCGAGGGAGGTCTCCTGGGTTATCGTTTTATCACTGATTTTAAGAATTGGTTGGCTCTTTCTACTTTTCCTGAAGACTGAGGCCTCCAGACACAATGGAGATAATAAGTAATGCCCAATGCTTTAGAGACCTGTTGGGTGATCTTAGAAATAAATGATGTCCCATTGTCACTTTGTAATGACCTCGGCAGACCAAATCTCAAAATGATTTCATGGAGAAGTTTTTTTCCACCTCCTTGGCCTTCTCAATGCAGATGGGAAAACCTGCAGTCAATCCTGTGAATGTATCTATTATGAGGAGTAAGTATTTATACCCTTGAGAAAGTGGCATCTGGGTGAAGTTCATCTGCCAGTCCTCTCCTGGGTAGGTCCCATGCCATTGGATGGGCTGGGTCTCATCTCAGTGGCATCTCTGAAACCTCAGAAGGCAGATGGACTGCCTCCAAGAGTCTAAGGATTTGATCACCGTGTTTGATTAGGGACCCTTGGGTGGTCAAATGGCCTCAGTTCAGTTCAGTCTCTCAGTCGTGTCCGACTCTTTGTAACCCCATGAACCACACACAACACACCAGGCCTCCTGTCCATCACCAACTCCTGGAGTTCACTCAAACCCATGTCCATCGAGTCGGTGATGCCATTCAACCATCTCATCCTCTGTCGTCCCCTTCTCCTCCTGCCCTCAATCTTTCCCAGCATCAGGGTCTTTTCAAATGAGTCAGCTCTTCGCATGAGGTACCCAAAGTATTGGAGTTTCAGCTTCAACATCAGTCCTTCCAATGAACACCCAGGACAGATCTCCTTTAGGATGGACTGGTTGGATCTCCTTGCAGTCCGAGGCCTCTTTCTCTCCAAATAGCAGCATGTGCATGTAGCACCAGAAAGGCATATATGGAGTGAGTGTAAAAGGCTACTCTTTTTCCTTTTCCCGTCTCTAAAGCTCGAGTCAGGGCTATGAGCTCAGCTAATTGGGCTGAAGTACCTGGTGGCAAAGGTTTAGCCTCTATGATCTCGAAATTTGAGACTACTGCATATCCGGCTCTTCTTTTTCCATCCAAGACAAAACTGCTTCTATCAGTGTACCAGTTTTCCTCAGGATTGGTCAGAGGATCTTCTGGCAATCCCTCTCGGGGTTTTGTCCAATGGTCTAAAGTTTCTAGGCAAGAGTGAAAGTGGAGAGAGCCCTCAGGGGCAGGCAGGAGGGTGGCTGGATTATGAACCTCACAAGGGGATATAGTGAGGCCTGGATTTTCCCTCAGCACTACTTGACATCTGAGGATCCTTTGATCAGACATCCATAAATGGCCTCTGCCATTCAGGAGTTGTTTCACTTGGTGGCTGGTAAAAATAGTTTGCCACCAAGAGTTTTAAAACATCTTCTATCAGGACTGCAATAGCTGCAAGATTTTGAAGGCAGGGAGGCCAGCCTCAGGCAGTTGGATCGAGCCTCTTGGAGAAGTAAGCTACAGGCTGGGGCTCAGGTCCCAACGTTTGAGTTAATACTCCCAAGGTTATTCCTTCCTTTTCGTGGACATAAAGTTGGAATGATTTTCTGGGCCTGGCAACCTCAAGGCAGATGCTTGAGTTAAGGCCTGTTTTAGTGTAGCCTCTGCCTTCTTTTGAGGTATTCCCCACATCAATGGGACTGAATCATCCTGTCCCTTTAAGCTTTCATATAAGGGCTGGGCAATTAGACTGTAGTTGGGTACCCAGATTCTACAATATCCAGTTAGCCCCAGGAGAGCTCACAATTGATTTTGAGTTGTGGGAGAGCGCAACTGGAGGATTCCTTGTACTTGAACCGAGAACAACCTCCTGGACCCAAGTGTAATCTGAATTCCCAGGTAAGTGACCTTTGTCTTGACCATCTGTGCCTTAGAACAGGAGACTTTTTATCCCCTCTCTGTCAAAAAGTTTAGAACCTGAATTGCATGTTGTTAGGCACTTTTCTCATCTGGAGAACAGATTAGTAGGTCATCTACATATTATATTTTCTCATTAGGTCTCAGGTCCAGATCTAGGAAATCTCAGCTAAGAACCTGCCCAAATAGGTAGGGGCTATCTCTGAACCCTTGAGGTAATACCGTCCAAATCATCTGTTGGTGTTTTTCTCCTGGAGCCTTCCATTCGAAGGCAAAAAGATATTGGGATTCTTTACCCATTGGTATGCAAAAGAATGCATGGAAGATGAAGGCCTGAATATCTAGAGGGATTGGGTATTAGTCAATATTTCCCTCACAAGGGCCAGCTATTTTCTGGTTGTCCCTCCAGAAGATTTTAGAGGCAACTGGACTGGGCTCAGGAAAAGAGCATGAAACAGGATGGCAGGATGGAAGGGGGCAGGGCACAACTGTTGAAAGAATGACATAGCCAAGGGCATAATATAAGCTGATTAAAATCAAATGGGTCCAAATTGGCAGACAAGTCAAATTCAACTAAATCTTGATCCTTAATCTGCAAGCTAAATGACACACCCAGAGGCACCATGACAGTTCCAAGGCACTATCAAAAGACCAAAGAGTGGGTGGTCCCCCAGTTGTTAGAATGATCCTGCCACCCATTAGCATATGAAATTACCCAGCCCATAAAAAACTAACCACACCACATTTCAGGGCTACACTCGCCCTCTGAGATGGCCCACACCCTGTGGAGTGTGCATCTCTTTGAATCTGAACAAACCTACCTCTTACCTATCACTGTGTCTCTCACTGAATTATTTTGCAATGAGACATCAAGGACCTGAGCTTCATTAGGTCCTGAAACCAGGCACCATAGGTTCTGGCTGGGCTCAAGTCCCATTCAGATATGACTGAGTGACTAAGCATAGCACAGAGTCCCTGTCACGTGGGTTTGAGTTCCAATCTTAGGTAAACAGTTTCATACTTTTCCCTTTAGGAAAGATGATGACCTGCCCAAAACTTTGTAAGCAGTGGCATAGATGGAGAGAGGAGCTGAAGGATGGGAGGAAAAAGCAGTGGGAAAAATGTGCTGAGGAATCCCCTTCATAACCTGCTGGAAAATCTACTAAATACCTGACCTCTGTCCACAATGTTCATTGGCCTGATCCTTGACACAAAGGAGATTAAGGGCAGAACCCTCACCCACTTGGTCAAGAGCTACTAGGGCACAGCAGATAGAGGAGTGTTATGGACACACTGGGGAGTAGCCCCTGCCAGGGTCCCGCAGTTCTACGCACTGCTGCCTGCCTGTTCACAGGGGGTTCGAGGAAGCAAGAAACGACAGATTGTAAACGAATTAAGATTCTGTTAGCAATATGTCCTTTCAGCCATAGGAGCAAGAACCTCCTACCTTAACCAGAGGTCTTCTGGAATCTGAGACTGAGCTGCGTGAGCTTTCTGTAGAGTTTATCGCTGTCCCAGTTTCCAGCATGCTGGGCTTCTTGCCACTTCAACTGTGTTGGGTTTTCTTTGCATTCAGCTTCCACCGTGGGAGCTTTTGCCAGTTTCAGCTTCTGCTGTGCTTGGCCTCTGCCTCACGGGGCCGAGCCGAGGTTGTTTTAGCCGGGTTACATCTGAGTCATGGCACCATGTATGTCAATTACACCAGGAGTGTGTAATTTCCTTGGTTCTGTCTCACCGCTGCAAAGATTTGAAACAGCAGACTAGTGTTACAACTCGGTTACAGCTCAGAGTTTTATTCCACAAGCAAAGTAAAGTACACCCTTGCGGCGTGAGGGCAGGCAGACCCCAAAGGAGAGACCCCGATCTGTCTTGGCTTCCTCTTTCTATGTTTTGTCTCCTCCTCCCTGAGCCTGCCCTATGCAAATTGGGCTAGCCAAGAAGAGGGCATGTTTGTTTTACCTGAAGTTCTCACTCTGGTCCTTGGATTTTCTTTTGTTCCGTTTTCGTGGGCTTTTTCCTTTGTCTTCTAGCCACTGCCATTTTGGACTCCTTTTTCCTATTCTAACTACCTAACATTCCCAACTTTAGTCATGGCTGCCTCTTTGTGAGTCCATGGACTATAGCCCACCAGGCTCCTCTGTCCATGGGGATTCTCCAGGCAAGAATTCTGGAGTGGGTTGCCATTTCCTTCTCCAAGGGATCTTCCTGACCCAGGGATCAAACCCATGTGTGTTATGTCTCCTACATTGGCAAGGGGGTTCTTTACCACTAGAGCCACTGTTCCTGATGGGTAGATAATATATAATTCCTGTCTGGTTCCCAGAGTTCCTCTGACCTCTCTTGAAATCTATAGAAGCTGAACCTGAATGCCAAAGAAAGGGTTAAAAGCTGGCACTGAAGACCTCTAGTTTGAAGAGTGAGAGCTCATTTCTAACATCTGTTATGCTAGCTGATCACCCAATTCACCCATGACAACTCATTCTGATGCAAACTATTTAAAATGTCTGGTGCCTATTGCATATAAAGATCTGTGGAACCCTTACAGTAGCCTCCTTTTGAGGGCAGGAACTTCTCATTGGAAAGAGAGTTGACCAGTCCTGGGAACATGAAATTCTCCACAGGGCAACTGACTAAATGTGTGGTGTGGCTTAAACGAGGGATCTGCAAACTGCAGCCTGAGGGCCAGATCCAGCCTGCTGGTGATTTTTCTATGGCCTATTAGCTAAGAATCATTTGTTTTTTTATTAGTTTGGAAAAAATCAGAAGAATATATTCTATGATGTGAAATTATGTAAAATTCCAATTTCAGCTCTTACATGTGTGTGCATGCTAGGTTGCTTCACTCTTGTCCAACTCTTTGCCACCCTATGGACCATAGCCCACTAGGCCCTTCTGTCCATGGGCTTCTCCAGGCAAGAATACGGGAGTGGGTTGCAGTGCCCTCCTCCAGGGGATCTTCCCAACCCAGGTCTCTGTGTCTCCTACATTGCAGATGGATTCTTTACCCACCAGTGCCACCTGGGAAGTCTCTCAGCATCTGTAAATAAGGTTTTATTGGGACACATTTGTTTATGAACCGTGTATCACAATTTGGCATTACTGCAACTGAGATGAGTAATTGGGACAGAGACCTTGTGACCCAGAAATCCAAAAGTATTTACTGTTTATACCTATATTGGGCTTCCCTGGTGACTCAGATGGTAAAGAATCTGCCTGCAATCAGGAGATCTGGGTCTGACCCCTGAGTCAGGAAGATCCCCTGGAGGAGGGCATGGCAAACCACTCCAGTATTGTTGTCTAGAGAATCCCCATGGACAGAGGAACCTGGCAGACTACAATCGATGGGGTCACAAAGAATCGAACGTGACTTAGTGACTAAGCACAGCACATACCTATATTGCCAAACCAAACTTCAGTCCTCTCACCCATAACCACACCACTCATAGTAAAGCCAGTCTACTAACACAGTCTACACTCACCAATACTGTTGTGGTAAAGGGAAGTTAACTGTTTATTGTAAGGTGCCAGATAAGGAGTCTGGGACAGCTAATGCTCAAATTACCCCAACTCTCAATATGTTTCAGGAAAGTATTTTTAAAGGCTAGGTAAGGAGGTTGGGGGTGGGTGGAGAGGGTCCCCTGGTTGCTCAGTGGTTAAGAATCTGCCTGCCTATGCAAGAGACACGAGACACAGGTTCGATCCCTGGATCAGGAAGATCCCTAGAGGAGGAAATGGCAAGCCACTCCAGTATTCTTGCTTGATGAATTCTGTGGACAGAAGAACCTGGTGGGTTATATAGTCCATGAGATCACATAGAGTCAGCCATGAGTGAGCGACTCAACACCTAAGCAGGCAGGCAGGAGGGAGGGGGTTTCGGGGTGTGTGATCAACTCATGCACAATTCTCTGGTTGGTTGGTGATGAGCTAACAGAGCCATGTCCACAGGTGTTAACATTAAAAGTCATTAGGCTCCAGAAGGTCTGGGAGCTGTGTGTTCACAGTCATCAAGTAGTTAACTTTTTCCATGGTTAACTATTTGATGGTGGGGATTTTAGCATCTGTAAAATGACTCAGTAAAAGGTGTGTCAGATACTCATATCTTGGTCCTTCAGAAAGGAGCTAACATTTATTTCTGTGACCACCATACAGCTGACTTACTGTTTAAGTTCTTATCAGTTTTCCTGGTCCAACTGCTGTTTCTTGTCACTCCATGTTCACATACTTTCCGTCATGAATTCTTGAGCCATGCTTTTGTGACTTGTTGGGGAGGGGCTGGGAGAACATAACTTTCCATAAACAAGAGGCAGGCAGAGGGCATGGGGGCAGGGATCTGGCCAGGGAAGGGCCCATAGGGTCCTGCTTGGTTCACCTTTACAGAAAAAGCTTGTTGACTATGGCTTAAACTAACACAGGTATCCATTCTCAATGTTTTAAAGCAAATTATAGATATCCATAAAAAGCATACCAAGATTTATGTTGTGGTTGTTTAGTCTCTAAGTTGGGTCTGACTCTTGTGATCCCATGGGCCAACTGTAACACTCCAGGCTCCTCTGTCCATGGGATTCTCCAGGCAAGAATACTGGAGTGGCTAGCCATTTCCTTCTCCAGGGGATCTGCCCGACCAAAGGACTGAACTTGCCTCTCCTGCATTGCCAGGTGGACTCTACCACTGAGCCACCAGGGAAGCCCTTTATAGCTTATGATAAATGTGGCCTGTGTTTAAATATCTCAGGCAATACAGGTGTGACCTAAGAATGTTGCCTGCCATATCAGGAAACAAAGGATGTTGCAGATACCAGCCACTGGAGCCTCCCCAGTACACCCTGAGGAAACTCAGGATGAGAAAACACAGGCTGCTGGGCCCGGGTAGCTGAGGTGCCTGTCAAAAGGAATGAATACAGAGAAGTGCTAACTACCTTAACTTAAGATATCTGGTTTTCTTTAATTAACAGTAATCTTTTGATGTTCCAACTACCTGGTCCTGACAGTCTGATCGCCTGGTCTTTGTTGCAAAAACTCCCATATATCCTTGGGGCTTCTCAGGTGGCACAGTAGTAAAGAATCTGCCTGCCAATGCAGGATATGTGGGTTTGATCCCTGAGTCCATAAGATTCCCTGGATCCAGAAAATTCCTTGGAGGAAAGTTCAGCAACCCCACTCCAGGATTCTTGCCTGAGAAAAATCAATGGACAGATGAGCCTGGCAGGCTACAGTTCATGGCATCACAAAAGAGTTTAAAATAATGCAAAACTACATATATATTTTTTATCATAATGTTAATAATAACATGTATTAAATATGTAATGTTACTTATTTAATGAAAAAGAATGGGAACAGATTAAAGGAATGTGGATTTTACTCTTCTGTATTTATTGCCTAAATAAACCCATATTTATTGTAAATAAGCCTGCATCAGCTTTAAAATAATGCCTGCATAATAATATAAAACATCAAACTCATGCCAAGTAAAGAAAATGGAACTTTGTATTGTCTTTTTTATGAATGAAGTAAATGTGAATGTAGCAAAATTAAAATATTTCATGTGTTCTCAAGATATAGGAAAGCATTGTTATAAACAGGAAACATCTCTGAATTGCTTGTTATTTGTCCATCCCATTATAAAAGAGGAAGGAGAGATGGCGGATGCTTTCTGTAATTCTTAATGATTCTCTAGAGAATAATTTGACTCTGGAGCTTCAGTGGAGTCAGAAGTCCTAAACCAACACACACATAAGTCACAGAGCTGTCAAGACAAAACGTCTTTTCCCCTCATTGCTTGTCAGGAACAATAGCTTGAATAGATTATGATAGGGTATTAATTTCCTCTAAAGCCAGCCACTAGACTTTGTCCTGAAGAATAAGGGATATGACAAGATGTGACAGAATCAACATTTTTAATAACATGGCATTTAGACCCACTTCCTCTTCTGTGTGATCTCTTCTTCCGGGCTGCCTCTTCCACATCTGACCTTTTATGACTGTAACTTTCTATAGTCTCTGATTGAAGCTAGTGATTTTCTCTGGCAACTTCCTCTTTACTTAGCCTCATCTAACACTTGTCAGTTTCTTCTAACTGTTCCACAACCCCGGTAGTCTTTGTTTAAGGCCCTACCTCTGTTGGTAACATTTTTCAAAATGACCTGCTGAATATAATATTTTTGATGAAAACTCTATGGTAAATATTTAAGATGCCAAGCAAAGTAGTGAGATTTTTAGTCCTGTTGTGTATTTAGTTTCCACTTGACTTAAAATTTCCCAAACGTGGGCTAATTTTCCTATTTAGCAAGCACTGATTGAGAGTTTACTGCTTAAAAAAGCAGTGTTCAAGATATTACTGAACAGAGAAGGGGGAAGGGGGAAATAATATAAAATTAGTAAGTGTAATTTTAGTAAGATTTGCAAAAGTGTAATCCTAGTAAGAAGAGGTGGAAATACAAAGAAGAACTGTACAAAAAAGGTCTTCATGACTCAGATAATCACGATGGTGTAATCACTCACCTAGAGCCAGACATCCTGGAATGTGAAGTCAAGTGGGCCTTAGGAAGCATCACTACGAACAATTCTAGTGGAGGCCATGGAATTCCAGTTGAACTATTTCAAATCATAAAAGATGATGCTGTGAATGTGCTGTATTCAGTATGCCAGCAAATTTGGAAAACTCAGCAGTGGCCACAGGACTGGAAAAGGTCAGTTTTCATTCCAATCCCTAAGAAAGGCATGCCAAAGAATGCTCAAACTCCTGCACAATTGCACTTATCTCACACGCTAGTAAAGTAATGCTCAAAATTCTCCCAGCCAGGCTTCAGCAATATGTGAACCGTGAACTTTCAGATGTTCAAGCTGGTTTTACAAAAGGCAGCGGAAACAGAGATCAAATTGCCAACATCCACTGGATCATTGAAAAAGCAAGAGAGTTCCATAAAAAAAAACATCTATTTCTGTGTTATTGACTATGCCAAAGCCTTTGACTGTGTGGATCACAATAAACTGTGGAAAATTCTGAAAGAGATGGGAATACCAGACCACCTGACCTGCCTCTTGAGAAATCTGCAGGTCAGGAAGCAACAGTTAGAACAGTGGAACAACTGACAGGTTCCAAATAGGAAAGGGAGTACATCAAGGCTGTATATTGTCACCCTGCTTATTTAACTTATATGCAGAGTACATCATGAGAAATGCTGGACTGGATGAAGCACAAGCTGGAATCAAGATTGCTGGGAAAAATCTCAATAACCTCAGATATGCAGATGATACCACCCTTGTGGCAGAAAGTGAAGACCTAAAGAGCCTCTTGATGAAAGTGCAAGAGGAGAGTGAAAAAGTTGGCTTAAAGCTCAACATTCAAAAAACTAAGATCACAGCATCTGGTTCTATCACTTCATGGGAAATAGATGGGGAAACAGTGAAAACAGTGGCACACTTTTATTTTTTTGGTCTCCAAAATCACTGCAGATTGTGATTGCAGCCATGAAATTAAAAGATGATTACTCCTTGGAAGGAAAGTTATGACCAACCTAGACAGCATATTAAAAAGTAGAGGCATTACTTTGCCAATAAAGGTCCGTCTAGTCAAGGCCATGGTTTTCTAGTAGTAATGTATGGATGTGAGAGTTGGACTATAAAGAAAGCTGAGCGCTGAAGAATTGATGCTTTTGAAGTGTGGTGTTGGGGAAGACTCTTGAGAGTCCCTTGGACTGCAAGGAGATCCAACCAGTCCATCCTAAAGGAGATCAGTCCTGAGTGTTCATTGGAAGGACTGACGTTGAAGCTGAAACTCCAATACTTTGGCCACCTGATGCGAAGAACTGACTCATTTGAAAAAACCCTGATGCTGGGAAAGATTGAAGGTGGGAGGAAAAGGGGACGACAGAGGATGAGATGGTTGGATGGCATCACGGACTCAATGGACATGAGTTTGAGTGAGCTCCGGGAGTTGGTGATGGACATGGAGGCCTGGCATGCTGCAGTCCATGGGGTTGCAAAGACTCGGACATGATTGAGCAACTGAACTAAACTTAGCTGAACTGAATCCTAGTTAAGTCTCATCTTCCCTTTTAGATATATACTCAATCCTCATTTTGGGGAAACTTTATATTTGTGAAATTTGCCTACTTGATAACAGTCATCTGTAACTTGCAAATCAAGATCAGTATTTCTTTTATGATCAACCACAAAACTTGCATCTTGTGGTATGAAAACTTATAGTCACCTGACATGCAATTTCTGAGTTGAGGTCAAACAAGGTGACACACTACTTTCCCCCCCCCCCAGCACTTATACTATAAAAGAGTGTCTTCTTTGCAGTCTAATTAGTGCCCTTTTTTCAACTGTTGTGCTTTTTTTGTTTTTATTTTGCTGTTTCAGATAGCTCCCAGGCATAGTGCTTAAGTGCTCTCTACTATTCCTAAGTTCAAGAAAGCGGTGATATGCCTTATGGAGAAAATACATATATTAGTTAAGCTTCAGGCCTGAGTTTATTATGGCATAAGTTCAAGGTTAATGAATCCACAATATATATTGAATGTTGTTTAGTCACTAAGTCATGTCCTACTCTTATGACCCCATGGACAGTAGCCTGCCAGGCATCTCTGTCCATGGGATTTCCCAGGCAAGAATACTGGCGTGGGTTGCCATTCCCTTCTCCAGGGGATCTTCCCAACCCAGGTATTGAACCCAGGTCTCCTGCATTGCAGGTGGATTCTTAACGGACTGAGCCACCAGGAAAGCTCAAGGTGATATATTGATAGTCTGTTGTAAAACATTATGTCCCAGAGCCTTGCAGGAATCTAACGCTTTATCTCCTCTAGGAACGGTGGTCCAATTGTCACTAATTAAGTGTTCTCATTGATTTTATAGAACATAAAAGAATTTACTGTATTATTAATATTTTTAGATTAGTACCTACATTTAGGGAAAATTCTTAGAATAATTATTGATAGTAACAATAGCTATTCATTCAACAAATATTTATTGAGCATTTGTATGTGTTAGACTAACTATAGCGATCACAAGACAAGTTCCTGTCCTCAATGGACTTCTTGATTTAAGAAATATTTGGTTGATATTAAAAGATTTGCTTTATAATGCTTTATAATATACTGTGTCAAGCACTTCATGTGTATCATATAATCCCTTCAACAGTACTGTGAAGCAGGTATTTTAACCCCATCTGAAAAAAAGGAAGCTATAATTCAAATAAATAAAACTACCTTCCAAAACTGAGTTTCAAATGCGAGTTGACTTAATCTAAAATCCATGTTCTTAATTCTTTGCTATTATGTCCCCAGTTATTTTTAAATTAGTGGAAATAACATGCTGAGAATATAGTCATACAAAATCCACATGACTACTGAAAATTTATTTCATGTCATTAATAAATGCTACAGAATAGCGTTCTTTCAGCTTTAGTAATTTAGGTGACTATTTCATCATGTACTAATTTTGTTTTGGTAGATCCTTTTCATCTTGTTCTTCTGTGAAAATTGGAGTTACCTTTTTAAAATGTTCTTGGTTTCTGGACTATGAGTTTAAGAGTGGCAATATATAAAGATGAATGACCCATACATTTTTAGGATTAAACTTTGAAGAGGGTTGGAGATTTTTTCTAAAGTTTTAGAGCCATAGGAAGGAGAGATTTTATCAAGCATCTCACAGTTAAACCTCTAAAAACCTTTTATCAATGTCTGCATCCTTTTCCTAAACTTCACAGTGGCATTTACCATCGCAGCAGCATCATCTTTTCTCTGTCTTATGCCTCCAGACTGCTCTTGAGCCATTCTGCATCCTCGGGTCCCTTCTCAGTCTTTATGTCCTCCTTCCAATATTTGCATGCTACCCAAAAAAACAAAGTCTAGATGATGAGTTTTCAGCAAAGCTGTGTCTGTGGAGGCAGTCTCATGTGCTTCTGGCTTGTTTCATTTTAATACCTTATCATTTTTCCAATATTTTTTCAGGTCAAGTTTTATGTTTTTTAAGATGGCTTAAGATGGCTTAGGAATTATGCTTCCCTGGTGGCTCAGATGGTAAAGCGTCTGCCTGCAATGCGGGAGACCCAGGTTCGATTCCTGGGTTGGGAAGATCCCCTGGTGAAGGAAATGGCAATCCACTCCAGCACTCTTGCCTGGAAAATCCCATGGACAGAGGAGCCTGGTCCATGGTATCACAAAGAGTTGTACACAACTGAGCGACTTCACTTTCACTTTCACTTAGGAATCATATCCCTTAGTTTAAAAATACCTTTTTTTTTTTTAATTTTTGCAGAAGAGTTTAGAAAAAAAGAAAGAATACAAGGGAGAAAATTAAAATATCTAGCAATTACACACTCAATGTTATCCAAGATTGAAATTAAAAAGTATATTTCAGCCATATATCCAAATGATTAAATAATAACCTGCTAAAATTCAAGGTTTTAATGATAGAATCATTATTCAAAAATATATTTATGATGCTTTTGAGATATTAAGTAAACCTTTTAAACTAAAGTTTCAACTGTATTTTTGAATTATTAGCTATAGAACCTTTAGGTTATAGAGAGCCACTTCAAGGAAAAGATTAATGTTTTGTGTGGAAAAAGGTACTGAGCACATTTTAACAATAAATTGTATAATTGACCACCAGAATATTTCTTTATTTTCTTTGTATTTAAATTTCCTTCAAAAACAGTAAAAAAAAAAAAAAAGTATCTGAACTTTGTATCTTTAAGATGAAAGTCACTTTTCAAAGCATTGCTTCTGTTGAGTACTTGTGTGTTTGGGGAAACTATAATTTTCGAGACTCACCCTAAATACTACATTCTGTGATCTATTAACCAAACATATCATTTCTGTCAAGATATTTACTTCATTCACATTCTTTTGTCTTTATCTTGTGGAGACATCCTGTCTGATGGATTAAAAAAAAAAATGAAACAATGAGGCTGTTGACATTGTCAGAATCATTACTTTTTTTTTTTTTTTGCTCTTGCTTTTCTTAGTGATCTTTATCTCTTTTCTTGAAACTTCTTCATGTATCTTGATTAACTTAAAGTGAGACCTCAGTTGACATATATATATAGGTTTTACCATTAATGAGGGAAGGACCAATCCCCAACTTTACTTGATGTTTCCCATCTTTTAGTTTCAGTTCTAACTATTCCTTTTTCTTTTTTTTAATATAAATTTATTAATTTTAATTGGAGGCTAATTACAATATTGTATTGGTTTTGCCATACATAGACATGAATCTGCCACGGGTGTACTCATGTTCCCCATCCTGAACCCCCCTCCCACCTCCCTCCCCATACCTTCCCTCTGGGTCCCTCCCAGAGGTCCCTCCCTCCCAGTGCACCAGCCCCGAGCATCCTGTATCATGCATTGAACCTGGACTGGCGATCTGTTTCACATATGATAATCTACATGTTTCAATGCCATTCTCCCAAATCACCCCACCCTCGCCCTCTCCCACAGAGTCCAAAAGACTGTTCTATACATCTGTGTCTCTTTTGCTGACTCATTGGAAAAGACTCTGATGCTGGGAGGGATTAGGGGCAGGAGGAGAAGGGGACAACAGAGGATGAGATGGCTGGATGGCATCACCGACTCGATGAACGTGAGTTTGAGTGAACTCTGGGAGTTGGTGATGGACAGGGAGGCCTGCCGTGCCGTGATTCATGGGGTCACAAAGAGTTGGACATGACTGAGCGACTGAACTGAACTTATACAGGGTTATCATTACCATCTTTCTAAATTCCATAAATATGCGTTAATATACTGTATTGGTGTTTTTCTTTCTGGCTTACTTCACTCTGTATAGTAGGCTTCAGTTTTATCCACCTCATTGGAAATGATTCAAAGGTATTCTTTTTAATGGTTGAGTAATACTCCATTGTGTGTATGCACCACAGCTTATACATTCTTAAACTAAAGGTTTACATTTTCTTCTCCATGTATTTTCAGCTTAGTATGCTATGATTCTTCTATGTGGAGTTACTAATTTCATATTAACCCATAGTGCATACAGCAATGTTTTGTAGCATAATTATAAACAATCAAAATTATTACTTTGAAAAGAGAGTATTTTGTTGAGAGCACCCATTCTTAAATCAGAGCCCCCACAACCTTAAGTGAATAAAGAGGGCTGTAGAATCCTTTGTGCTTTTCCCCTTTGTTTCATTTCTTGGTATTTTTGTACAAATGAAGCAGCATTTGAGGACCATGTGGTCTTGAATAAATATGCTTTCTTATTCATCTGTAACTTTGTTTGACAGATTTTTTTCTTTTTTTTTATGTTCAGTTGTACATTTAAGCTGCTGCATGGCTAAGTAGTATTGGTCAACAGTTACATGATTTTGTGACATGCCAGTGAGCTGATACTTTGGATTCTATGCTCTTCCAGCCCACTTCTGGTGCTGCTTTTATTTCCCTGCCAAAGTGTAATTTGCTTTGACTTGTCACTTTTAAGTCATTTTACAATTGCAGCAATTTGAAAATTGCCAAACTTGAAATGATTATGTTTTAAGACTTATACTCAGGCTATTGTTTTTCAAAGAGCAAGATATATTTCTGTCTGATGTTTGACTGGTGCTAAATATTCTTCACAATTTTGTGTAGGAGGGAAGAATGGGAATTCACTCATATTGTGCATTTGCTGTCCTACTTGGAGGCCAGGAATTGTAATAATGCTTTGACAAAGTAACTTCTGTTATATGACAATATATTTTGTTGAAAAGAGTTGATAGGATCCTATCATGTTGAAGGAAATACATTGCCTTATTTTTAACTTTCCAGGTAATTCGATGTAACTCATTCCTTATTTTTAATGATCACAAGCTGCAATAACTACTCCTTGTCAAATGTCACATGATACATTTTAGAAGTGGTATTGCTGAATTACAGATCTATTAGACAGTTTCTGCAATTCCATGATTATTATCTGTCTGAAAATGTAGCACATTATATGAGAAAAAGATTAGTATGTCTCAACACTTTCTACAGTTGACATTTACAAACTGATTTTTTTACTCAAAATTTAGGAATGAGAGTGGAGTATGATGCTGGTTTTAGGTTCTGCTAGTTATCTAGATAGTAGGAAAATTCTTTCATATATATTTTATAATTATGATAAAGTAAAATCTTAGTAAAACTTCATGTAATTTTAAGGCAGCACAGTTAATCCACAAATATATATGGAGGGGGAGATCTACATCATCTCTTTCCTTCATAGGACACATCATCATTTTTAATACCCTACCATATTATTTGTCCTATAACTAAGCCTTTAAAATGGATATTGTCATCCTCATTTTACAGATTGGAAAACTGAGTCTGGAATTAAAATAAATGAGCCTGTCAAAGCTCTCATGGGTAGTAAATGAAGAGTCTCTTCTGAGTCCACATACAGTGTTCATTTGTCTTTATTATAGCTGCTCCTGGGCTTCCCAGGTAAACAATTTTTACAATGGTAAAAAATCTGCCTGCCAGTGCAGGAGGCACAGGAGACAGGACTTCATTCCCTAGGTTGGGAAGATCCCCTTGAGGAGAAAAGGGCAACCTGCTTGCTCCACTATTCTTGCCTGAAAAGTCCATGGACAGAGGAGCCTGGCGGGTCCCAAAAAGTCAGACATGACTGATCGACTGAGCATGCATACGTAGCTGCTCTACATTGTATTAATGCATTGCAGATCATACTGTTACGCCAGCATTAGAATTGATAAAAGTACAGTATGATAAAACAGCACTATAGAGAATAGACACTATGGGGAGTAGTAGTTTTGGTGTAAATACTGTTGAATCAAGTCACCTTGGAGCTATTGTCAGTGCCCCTAGCTTTGTGGTCCCCACTGTGTCATTCATCAGAAGGCTGACTCCATTTGTGATTAGTGGGTGCAGAATGAAATGATTTCCTGTTTATCTTCTACTCCTTCACTCTCAAGATTTGTTCCATTGTCTCAGATGGTTGTGACAGTTTTCCTGCCTCCTCCTAGCTCTCTCTGCTGCAGCTGTTCTGTTCTGATATGGATAATCTCCTGGGTTCATTTATGCTGTAAGAAGCAATGCTATTCAGTGCACACAACCAAGTCCTTCTCAGGGGGCATGGGTTCCTGAGTCCTAGGCCTGAGTCTGCCTCTGTTGCTGCTGCTTCTAAGTCGCTTCAGTCGTGTCCGACTCTGTGTAACGTTATGGACTGTAGCCCACCAGGTTCTTCTGCCCATGGGATTCTCCAGGCAAAAATACTGGAGTGGGTTGCTGTGCCCTCCGGTCACCTGTTATTTCAGGCCTCAGTTGAGAACGGACATACTTCAGTCTAAAAAGCACAGGGTTATTTTTGAGAAACACATGCAAGAATCTGGAAAATTATAATACAGAATAATTTTAGCAAAGTCATCTAGTGTCTCTGAACCTCGTTGCTGAAATTTCTGAAAATTTGAACATGATGTTTGTGGGCGATATATGTTTATTTTCTATCACTCTTTTCAGAATCTTAAATTGTATACTCAACTCACCGTGGCATGGACACTTTTTGTTGGTTTTCTGAACGTGCACTGCTTATTTTTTGTTGGTTCCTTCACCATCATTTCCTTTGTTTCTTATTGAACCATTCCTGATGTGCCCCCAGAAGATGGCTGGGGACACTGTGATGAATGGCAGAGCCTGGCTAAGTTGGAGGGTTGGGAGGGCTGCTGTAATAAATGCCATGGTGAAGGTACTGGGTGCTTTATGGGAGTAGGGACAGACAGCTTCTGACCCAGCTTGGAAGACTGGGTAAAATTTCCCACAAAGGTGAATCGAGTAAAACTAACTTCCTTAACAGGGCCCCCAGACCACAGCACAATCTGCTTCACCATGACTTTTCTGAGTCTATTCTTTCTGTCACCCAGGCATGCCTGGCTTCAGCCTCATGGGTCCCCTTGCCAGCCACAAGCTCTCCAGGCCCATTCCCACCACAGGGATTTTCCCGGCTCTTTTCTCTGCCTGAATCTTCTTCCCAGAGGTCCACAGGGCTCATTTCCTTGCCTCCCTCACATTTTGGATTAAATGCTGTTTAACCAATAAGGTCTTCCCTGCCTTCCCTACTTAAAAGGACACTTCTGCTAACCCTGCTCTGGTGTCCTTTGTAGGAATTTGTAACCTCAAGTATACTGTATAAAATATTCATTAATTTTAAAAACTGTCTCTCTCCACTGTAATGGGGCTTCCCTGATGGCTCAGTGGGTAAAGAAACTGCCTGCGATGCAGGAGACATAGGAGATGTGGGTTCAATCCCTAAGTCAGGAAGATCCCTAAGAGAGGAAATGGCAACCTACTCCAGTATTCTTGCCTGGAGAATCCCATGGACAGAGGAGCCTGGCGGGCTACAGTCCATGGGGTCTCAAAGAGTCAGACATGACTGGAGTAACTCAGCATGCATGCACGCACTGGAATACGTGTTCTATGTGGGCTGGGGTTTCCCCTGCCTGTTCTGTTAAGTGTAATGAATTTTGAGCTCTCAGAATAGGGCCCTGTAAGGATTACCAGTGCATGAGCCAAGCACTGTATGGAAACTTTCCATGCATTATCTCATTTGATCCTTACAAATAAGCTCTGTGACGTCCAATTAGCTCCTCCCTATTACAGCAGATGGCACCCCACTCCAGTACTCTTGCTTGGAAAATCCCATGAACGGAGGAGTCTGGTGGGCTGCAGTCCTTGGGGTCGCACAGAGTCGGACACGACTGAAGTGACTTACCAGCAGTAGCAGCAGCATTACAGCAGAAACTGCAGCTTCAAGAGCATATAGCCACTTCCTCAGGCCTCTGGTAACAAGTGGTCCAAGCAGATTTTGAATCTCAGTAGATGCTGCTGGAGTCTACATGCTGATTCTTTATCCTTAAATCTATACAGGAAACAGAATATCATGGTTTGGGGGCACTGGGAATCGTTTCTGGTGATGGGGGTGTGATGACTGTAGGTGGAGAGTGTCAGAAATTGAGGCGGTGAGGCTGGCAGGAGGCCATGACAAAGGCCCTCTGTTGGCTTTGTGATGCAGTTCATTTTTTATACACGACAGCTATGGAAGGATGCGAAGCAGGGGGTGATGTGATCACACTTGGGTTTCGGGAAGATCACTCCAGCTAAAGGATGAATAAATTGAAAGAAATCAGTGTTGTGTTTGGGAAGCCAGTTAGGAGGTTATCAGAGTAGTCCAGGCAAAAAAAAAAAAAAATTGACAAAGAGCTTAACCAGGTGAATGCCAGGGGAAATGGGAGAGGGAGGGTGAATTCAAAAGACTTTTAAGGCAAAATGGCCTGAATTGTAGTGAAAGTAGATATGGAGAGCATGTGAAAAAGAGTCTTGGGAGACACATTTCTAGGAAGGATGGGTAATGAAAAATTCTGTTTTCTTACTCTATCGACTCTTTTCTACTTTTCTCTATATTAAAAATGTACTGTTGTTGTTGTTCAGCCCCTAAGTTGTATCTGACTCTCTGTGACCCCATGGACTGTGTAGCCTGCCAGCTCCTCTGTCCATGGAATTTTCCAAGCAAGAATACTGGAGTGGGTTGCCATATCCTATTCCAGGGTTATATAATATTAAATATTATATATATATATATATGAATTCCACTAAGAAACCATGTTGTGTGATTTTTAAATGAGAATTTTGTCAATTAAAAAAAAAAACTATGAGTTTTTTTTTTAATGTGCTAACAATTAGGGATGTATCACCCTTGCACATTCATCGGCAGGACTTGTTTCATGAGGAGGAGCCAGAGATACTGGCTCTGTGAATGCTTGTCAGGAAATCACAAATGCTCCCGGGAGAGCCCTTTGAGTATGGCAAAAAATAAACAATAAATGTAGTTTATTCACTAGTAATACAAAAGGGGGCAGCAGAGGATGAGATGGTTAGATAGCGTCACTTACACAATGGACACGAATTTGAGCAAACTCCAGGAGAACGGGAAGGACAAGGGAGGCTGGCGTGCTGTAGTCCACGGAGTTGTGAAGAGTCAGATATGACTTAGTGATTGAACAACAATAGAATTATCACTAAATTATTATGCAATTTAGTAACAATCCTTCCCCTCCATCCCCATCCACTAACAGCTCACCCTCCAAAAGGTTGCTTCCCTAACTCTGACTGGAAAAGTAAGTTCCCTGAATATGAAGATGGACTGCTGCTGATTATAGCCAATGCAGTGGCCTGCTGTTAGCTGTTCTTTCATCATGCCTGGCAGAGTTATCCACAGTCTGTTTATTATTTCATCTTTTGTGCTATAGAAGTATGTTTCAAAGTTCAGTGCTTCACGATTTTTTGTTAATTTGTTAAGCTTGTTTATATAATAGATGTGAATGTTAATAGAACTTCTTTTTAGAGAATGAGAGGATTAAGGATAAGCCCCTCGGATCTTCATCGCTTCATCTCGAAACCAGGGAGAATAACTCCCATGTAGGTGTGGTGTGTAGGAAACACATGAGATAATGTCTGTAGAGTTTCTTGGAACAGAGAGCAATAAAATTGCAAGTGTTCACCAAATGGAAACTAGGAGTAAGAGGATTAGTATTATCATTAAAATGATTATTGTTTTACTTATCCATGTAATTTTACCTAGAAAAACCTTCCGGTGTTTACCTGCAAAGCTGGCTGTCTTGATTGTCTTTATTAAGAAGTAAAAGTTTAAGTTGGAGAAAATACTTTTATTTGGTAAAGTAAGCTATGATTAGAAGAAATTGCTTTATTTAATTTTTACACTTAAAACCCAATATCTATCTTGCGACAAATTACCGGGTCATATAGGGGTTCCCAGGCGCTGCAGTGGTTAAGAATACACCTACTAATACAGGAGACCTGAGTTCGATTCCTAGGTCAGGAAGATCCCCTGGAGTAGGAAATGGCAACCCACTCCACTATTCTTGCCTGGGAAATCCTATGGACAGAGGAGTCTGGTGGGCTGCAGTCCAAGGGGTGCAAAGAGTTGGACATTACTGAGCATGCATGCATGCACAGTAGGTCATATGACCCTAATTTGTTTGTTTACATACAATTGAGCACAACCTGACACTCAAATTACCAGAAAATTCAAATTTGTTATGAGAAAGTCATGAAAGATGAGATTGTGACCTGTTCGTGTGTTCATTGTGATGGCTGTCATTTTAATTTCTATTTTAAAGAAATCCAACCAGTTTTGGCAGAGCATGGGTTATGCAGGTCACTTTGGTCCTCATGATTCCCTGAGTTTTTATGCTTATCAAGTTCACGCATACACTTCATCTGCTGCCCTCCATTTGAAAGAGTGGCGCCAGGTCTAGTGAAGAAAAAGGTCTTAGTAGTCAGCATGTTGTTGATATTCCTATTAGCTATTTATCTGGGTTTTGTCTAAAGGTAACAATCTGCTTATGGTGAACCTCATGGAATTGCTGATACTAAATTGTTTGGGGGCTTGCCTCATAGCTCAGTTGGTAAAGAATCCGCCTATGTTGGGCTTCCCTGGTGGCTCAGATGGTAAAGAATCTGCCTGCAATGCACAAGACCTGGGTTTGATCCCTGGATCAGGAAGATCCCCTGGAGAAGGAAATGGCAACCCACTCCAGTATTCTTGCCTGGAGAATCCCATTGACAGAGGAGCCTTGTAGGCCACAGTCCACGGTGTGGCAAAGAATCAGACAAAACTGGATGTTTACAATAAGCCTAATGTCCTTTTCTTTCTTTGTAGCCTTTATGAAGTTTTTGTTTCTTTACTAAGGGTTCGCCTCCAATCTTCCATCGTTCTGTGAAACTACCAACCTATAAAATTGAAAACTACCAACCTATAAAAGTTGTTAATAGAGTAAATGTAACTGTAGTTTTGAGAGCCATCTTCACATTTAAATTAGAAAGGATCTTTCCGGGGCAGGGGCAGGAAAGGGGTGGCGGATATTCCTATCTGTCTTAAGATTTAAAATTCTGTTGGCATCAAGCACAGATTCTGAGCTCATGATTTCTCTCTGAAAGCAAAATTGCCCTGAAAAGCCTGTCATCTCTTGGGACATGCTCATAAGTGTGTTGAACACAGGTCACTGTGAAACAAATGGAAACAAAGAGGTGGCATTTCTTTGCTTCTTTTCCCAGATGTGCAGACCTTGTAAAAATGTGTCCTTCTCATCCCTGAAATCACGCAACTGTAGCATTTTTACCATCACAACAGTTTAGAACTGTTGAGAGTTCAGTTTGTTTTCTCCAAACCCTTCATGTTACCCATGAGGAAGTGGAGACGTGGGCAGGATGCAGTGACTTGGAGCTTTGACCTGGAGGCAGTCGCTCAGTCATCATGATGGAACGACACCGTCATCCTGCCTGGAGCTCTGTAGGCTGTTGCTCTGCGGGATTGCAGCAGAGACTTCTAGTTTACGCCGTGTGTTTTCAAGCTGTGTTTTAAAGGAATGTGATTGGAAACTCACTGCAGCTGCTCAGGGTAATCTGTCCCTTGGACCATTTAAACCATGACATTTCCACTTCCCAGAGAATATTTCCCTTCATTCTAAAGTTTAAGAAGGCCCTTTCCTTCTTAAAGATAAGTCTGGTGGTTACGACTCCATGCTTCCCCTGCAGAGGGCACAGGTTCCATGCCTGGTCCTGTGGCATGCCTGCATGCTATACAGTGCAGCCAAAAACTCCAACCAAAGAAGCAAGTTTAAGAAGATATGCATTCCTTTTCTCTTTGAGCACTTTATAAAGTGCAGTCTTATAGAAAAGAGATGAGGAATACTGATTATTGGCAAAATACCATGTAAATGCAAAGGCAGTCTGCAATAATTAGGAGTCATTGAGTTAGCTTGTCTACAAACCATTAAAAAAGATAAATACAGGTTTGGGAAATAATTGTCTTTATACTGGATTATGAATATTCTACTGATGATTTTACCATGGATTTTAAAATCCAGGTTTAAATATATGACTTAGGAGAAAGTACAGATTAGCTGCAAATGAAACTTGTTCATTTTCTGCCGCTGTTTGACACGGAGTTGGTGCAGTGCTGAGAATACTTCAGGTTGTTTTGGTGAAATTTTTGACATCTTGTTGGAGTTTACATTCTGACACCGAAGCTTCATATTCTGGTTAATGCACTGCATTTAAGAGAGAGTTTAAAAGTCTGGAGTCTCCACTATGTGTCTGTGAATTTCTAAGTGATGTGTAGAGAAGGGTAAGTAAGATATGTTAGAAACTAGAAGCGGGTGAGATAAGCCATAAGAATGTGACTGGTAGCAGTGCAAACTGAACCTTAAGAAAAAGGTGAATTTATAAATCAATGCACGATTGACCGACAAATAAATAGTGTGGAAAATGTGGTTTAAATTACGTTGTGAGGACACATATTCTAAACCAAGAAAATTAATAATTATCTGTATTCAATTATTACATTTTCCGCATGTTTCATTTGTGCATTCTAATTCCCTCTCCCTTTCTTTTCCTTGTCATTCATACGTGTTTATTTCAGTGATATGTGTTTTGTTGTTTTCCTTAATCCCATTCTGAACAGCAGAATACGTGCCAGTGTATTTAGCTTCTTGGTCTGCGTGTTGCTTTTCTATCCAAAGTTAAGGTCCCTTAGATTGCCTGCAACTGAATCTTTGAACACCTGCAAGGTACCAGGAACTGGGCCCAGGTCAGTGTCTTCTCCTACCTTTCACCTTCTGTTTATTGTGAAACGTGTCTGGATTCACATTGCACTGAGTTTGTTGACCTTTATAATTGTAGCAAAAGAACTAAGAAATTAAAGAAGGACTCTCATTTATTTTCCTCCACGTTTATTCAGTGTCCTCATGTACATTCAAATGGAATCCTTTGATTTTGAATGCCTTCACTATCTACACATGCTCACATTTTATGAGTGTACCCAGATGTTGGGGGGATAATGTGCAAATAGCCCTGAGTAAATTGTGTTCAGATCAGCTATGGAATATTGTGTGTTAGGGCGCGCGGGCAGTCCTCGGCACCTGGCCCTGTCTCTGTCATCCTACTTCCATCTGTTGCTTGCTAGTAAATATTATCACCAGCCCAGCAGAAGTGTCCTGGGCTTCACATAGGGAGAATAACTTTCACAGAAAGATCTACTTGTCTCATAAGAGAATGTGAGGTTGCCATACATTAAGCCAACGTGCTGCCACTGCGTGTCTTCCCCCTGAAAATCAGAGAGAATTCAGATGCTACATGACTCTGTGCTGTGATTCAATGTCTGGAAGCTACAGAGAGGCCACTGTGCTGCTCCCAGGTGCCCAGGGGGAGAGTAAGCAGTGCATTTACCTGCACAGAAGGACGGCAAGCTGTTGCAGTCATTTCTATGGAGACAGCTTGTCTGTTTCCTGCTATATGGTGATAATTACTTCAAAAGGTGGCTAGGGGGAGGCTGCTGAGAAAAAGTAACCCTTTCCTGACAGGTCAGGAGATTCTTCTGTCAGGTAATTAGTAAACTTGCAGGTAGCTGGCAAGATCTTCCTTTCTGAGGTGTGTAAGCCAGTTTTGTTTTTCTTTTTTTTTTAAAGAAATCACGCAAAAACTCTTGTAACATGTATTCTGGAATGGTCAGTGGTGACAAATGACTCTATAATTAAGATAACTGTGTAGTAACAAAAAGCATTGGCTTGTACAAAGAAGTGAGTCTTTATACTTTCTGTTGCATTTCTTCTCCCTTTCTGAACTTACCTTGATGGAAATGGAAAAAGAATGGTTTGTTTACTCAAGAGGCAAGATCACTGAGAGAGTCCTTTAACAAGAACACAGTGAAGGTGCTGTGGAATAGCTATCAGGTACAAGGTCAGGTTTGCTAAGGAAATCACACCAACACTATATGATATCACTTGTATGTGAAATCTAAGAAAGCCCCATGCATAGAAACAGAGCCTACAAATGGGGATTACCAGGAGCTAGGGTAAGTGGGTGGGGAGTAATGGGAGATACTGGTCGTCCAACTTCCAACTGTCAGATGAATGTATCCTGGGGATCTAAATATACAATGCTTTGGCCACCTGATGTGAATGAAGAGTGGACTCATTGGATAAGACCCTGATGCTGGGAAGGATTGAGGGCAGAAGGAGAAGGGGGTGACAGAGGATGGGCTGGTTGGATAGCATCACCAATTCAATGGATATGAGTTTGAGCCAACTTCAGACGATAGTGAAGGACAGGGAAGCTTGGCATGCTGCAATCCATGGGGTCTCAAAGAGTCAGACACGACTTGTACACAACAATGTACATGCATCGTGATTGTTGTTAACAACATTGTACCAGAAAGATGTTAAGAGAGTAGATCTTAACCGTTCTCACCACAAAAAAAAGAAATGGTACACCATAAAAAAAGTTGCATCTGAATAAACCCACAGTACACTGAAAATATGCTAAGTTGAAAATGCATTTAATACACCTAACCTACTGAACATCATAGCCTATTCTACGTGTGTGTATGCCAGGCCCCTTCAGTCATGTCCAATTCTTTGTGACCCTGTGGACTATAGCCCACCAGGCTCCCCGGTCAATGCCATTCACCGGCCAGAATACTGGAGTCGGTTGCCATTCCCTTCTCCAGGGAATCTTCCTAACCAAGAAATCGAACTCACATCTCTTACGTCTCCTGCTTTGGCAGATGGGTTCTTTACCACTAGCATTGCCTGGGAAGCCCATATTCTACCTTAAGTGTGCTCAGAACACTTATGTTAGCTTACAGTGGGGCAACATCATCTAACACAAAGCCTGTTTTATAATAAAGTATTGAATGCATCATGTAATTGGTTGAATACTGTACTGAAAGTGAAAAACAGAATGGCAGTATGGGTTCCTAATGGTTGTTGGTGTGTTGCTTGTTGACCCTGGTGATTGTGTGGCTGGCTGGGAGCTGAGGCTCACTCAGGCTAGCTTCAGTTCAGGTCAGTCGCTCAGTCGTCTCTGACTGTTTGCGACCCCATGGACTGTAGCACGCCAGGCCTCCCTGCCCATCACCAACTCCCGGAGTTTACTCCAACTCATGTCCATTGAGTCGGTGATGCCATCCAACCATCTCATCCTCTGTCATCCCTCCTCCTCCCGCCTTTAATCTTTCCCAGCATCAGGGTCTTTTCCAGTGAGTCAGTTCTTCACACATAAGGTGGCCAAAGTATTGGAGTTTCAGCTTCAGAATCAGTCTTTCCAATGAATATTCAGGACTGATTTCCTTTAGGATGGACTAATTGGATCTCTTTGCTGTCCAAGGGACTCAAAAGAGTCTAGCTTAAACCTCAAGATAAAGTGTTATTCCCTATAGGAGGGCACACAGAGATAGGTTGGATCCCAAGTCTTGCCTCTCCACTCTTCTTTTAGTCCTGCTGTCCTCTGCTTTGGACTCAGTATTCAGGCAGGTGGGAAGCAGGCTGCAGCACATGTAGATGTGACAATTTCCAGACAGAGAAGAAGCTAGCTCTTCAAAGGTCTCTTTCTTAGTAGCAAGACCACATATCACAGAAGCCTCGCCCACCCCTCACACATCTGCCCTCCAGTTTCAAAGTGGTACATCAATGAATCAGGCACTGTCAACGTGACCAGGATGACCATGATTTGCTTGGTAGACCCTTCGTGATCTCCTGCCTTCACCTTCTAATTACCCCCTCAACACACCCTGACCTACAGGAAAAGTAGACTCCTGACTGAATCCTTGTCCTGGGGAGGAATTGTTATCTGGTAAGCATGCCATCACTGTCTGCTCTGGGCATGGTGATGCTTAGGAAGGGCATGGAGGATGAGAAACAGGTTAGGCAAATATGGAGAGAAAAGTTAGTTAAGAATAAAGGAAAGACACTGCTTTATCAAATAGATGAGAGTTTCAAAAGCTGTTTAGCAGTACCGGGTGCAACAGAAATGGTGCAAAGTAAGGTGATAAGAAGGTTATTAGTTAAATGGGAAGGGACATTTCAGTGACTGTGTAGGGACAACGTGCTATGCTGCTTCAGTTATGTCTCCTTGTGATTCTGTGGACTGTAGCCCTCGAGGCTCCTCTGTCCATGAGATTCTCCAAGCAAGAATACTAGAGTAAGTTACTATGCCCTCCTCCAGGGGATCTTCCTGACCCAGGGAACAAACTCATGTCTCCTGTGTCTCCTGCATTGCAGGCAGATTCTTTACCCATTGAGCCAAAAATCAGGTTAAACAGAGGCAAGATCTTGAAAATAATGAAGATTCACTCTTGATTCAAAATATTTGACAACAAAGGCAAGATTGAAAGAAACATGACACCAGCTCAGGAGGACATATTTTGTGGAGCTGGTTTACATCTATTTGTTGGCATGTTTAAAGACATAGTTTGTAAGAGTCTTGAGCATATGTAGGTACAGAAAGGAAGCTGATGAGATTAGTAAAAGAAAGGGACCATTGAGTTATCCCATTTGAAAGAAGGCAGTGAAGCAGTTATTTCAAAGTCCAGCCCTAAAGCTTTGAGCTTTGGATTGTAGTTAATATTACTAGCACATGAGAGAGTGAGATCCAGCCTGGATCAAAATTCCTTGACCTTATTGCAGACTGAGTTTTACACTTTGGTTTTAGACTTCAATTAATTATAGTACTTTAATTGGGATAGAAATGGATATTAACATCATTTTTAATTCCCATTTTTCTGGCTTTATAGGGCTTCACACAAGGTCTGACATATACCAGATGCTCAGGAAATAGTATCTGAATTGATTGAGAAGGGAGCAACAGAGAATGAGATGGTTGGATAGCATCACTGAGTCAATGGATATGAGTTTGAGCAAACTCCAAGAGATAGTGAAGGACAGGGAAGCCTGGAATGGTGCAGTCCATGGAGTTGCAAAGAGTCAGACATGACTTAGTGATTGAACAACAAAATTGACTGAAAAAATAATGTGTATTTTAGACTCATTCCATGTGGTTCTATTGGAATGGTTGATTCCAGTTGTCAAGGCTAGGGATATGACTCATGCCTGGCCAATCTAGGACTTCATTGCCCTGATGGCAGTGGTTGGTTTCTGGATGGACATCACCCCATGAAGGGCCAATCAGAGTCCTTCCATGGAATGTGAATATAAGGATGCTGAGACACTATTGGGTTGGCCAAAAAGTTCATTCAGGTTTTTCCATATGCTTTTACAGAAAAACCTGCATTAACTTTTTAGCCAACCCAATACATGTTTGTGTCCCCCCAAAATTCATATGTTGAAACCTAATCCTCTTAAGATAGTATCTGGAAACAGGGCTTTTGGAAGGTAGTTAGGCCATGAGGGTGGACCTTTTGTGAACTGAATTAGTGCCCTTATAACAAAGACCCAAGAGACCTTCCTTGTCTGTTCTGCCATGTGAGGACACAGTGAAAAGACTGACATCTACAAACCAGGAAACAGGTCTCAGCAGGCATTGTATCTGCTGAACCTTGATCTTAGAATTTGCAATCTCCAGAACTATGAGAAATAAATTTCTGTTATTTATAAGCCACCCAGACTTTGGTGTTTTGCTGTAGCATCCTGAACAGATGAAGTTACCCACTCCTGCTATATCATCTCAAAGTTCTAGAATATTGTAACCCCAGAAACATTGGTCTTCACCTTGACACCATGTGGAATATGTGTATTTGTCAATGGAACCAAGCACAGACCAGTAAAGACAAGAAATGGTAGTGAGTGTTTGGGGGAAAGAAAGATCAAAAAGACATATCTTCTTGGTTCCTAGAACCAGCTGTGCCTGAAACTCAGGTGCCCAGACTTTTCATTTATGGGAGTCAGAACATTTCAGTGTTTTTTTTTTTTTTTAAGCTAGGCTATAATGTGCCGCAGTCTTATTATCACAATATATTATAATAATGTTTGCTACATTTTACTGAAGGAAGAACAACCTTAACTCTTTTCATGATCTGCCTGGCTAACATTATTTTAACCAGGTTAACCTATGGAGTGGATCAAAGTATCATAATCTCATGGTAAACTTAATCCACTACTCCTGTCAATATCCAGTATTGTCAGAGGGCTATGCCTTAATAATATGTAATTTCCTAACTGAAGTTGATGGCTATTATAACATTACAGTGCTTTTTAGTTCATTTGAAAGCGTTTCATAGAATCTGCCTCGTATATTGTGGCCTCCTGAGCTGTCCAGAGAAAGGAGCACTGGGTTTCCTTTTAACTCTTGACTCAGTAGAGGTCCATGTGGTTTTTGTTTTTCAGTCGCTAAGTTGTGTCCAACTCTTTGCAATTCCACAGACTGCAGCACTCCAGGCTTCCCTGTTTTTCACTATCTCCCAGAGTTTGCTCAAACTCATGTCCGTTGAGTTGGTGATGCCATCAAATCATCTCATCCTTTGTCACCCACTTCTCTTCATGCCCTCAATCTTTCCCAGCCTCAGGGTCTTTTCCAGTGAATCGGCTCTTTGTATCAGGTGGCCAAAATTGTGAAGCTTCAGCTTCCACATCAGTCCTTCCAATGAATATTCAGGGTTGATTTCCTTTAGGATTTACTAGTTTGATCTCCTTGCTGTCCAAGGGACTCTCAAGAGTCTACTCCAACACCACAGTTCAAAAGCATCAATTTTTTGATGCTCAGCCTTCTTTATGGGGGGAGCCTGGTGGCTGCCGTCTGTGGGGTCACACAGAGTCGGACACAACTGAAGTGACTTAGCAGTAGCAGCAGGTTTGTCTTAGCTTTTCTTCTACAGAGCAAACATCTTTTAATTTCATGGCTGCAGTCACTGTCCACAGTGATTTTGGAGCTCGAGAAAATAAAATCCACCACTGTTTCCATTGTTTACCCATCTGTTTGCCATGAAGTGCTGGGACTGAAAGCCATGATCTTAGTTTTCTGAATGTTGAGTTTTAAGCCAGATTTTTCACTCTCCTCTCTCACCTTCTCCAAGAGGCTCTTTAGTTCCTCCTCACTTTCTGCGTTAGGGTGGTATCAACTGCATATAGCTCTAGCCAATTCTATTCAGGTAAAATACAGTCTTGAACTTCTGATGTCACCACACAGAAAATCTTGGCTCCCCTTGATGAATATTTTGTTAAGCTGCAGCTTTTGAACAGTAAATGAAAGCCCATTTCTATCAGAGTAGGAGGTAACTCCAAGCTGGCGTGCAGAGGATTGATGTGATATGGAAATAGCTATCTGGATTATTTTCCTGACAGAGAAGGGAATTCCAACATTACGTATTTGCTTCATTGTCAATGCCAACTAATTTTTAACTTCTTATTATCGAAGTTTTGATCTATTTCCTGCTCATCAGTGATTAATGATGTAGTGGACATTTTTTTCTGCTCTGATGAAGGAATCGTTCTCTCTCCTTTTCATTCACTGTACATTTATGGAATGTATAGTGTATATGGACTATATGTATATATTATTGAAATGTATGTATACATTATTGGATCAGAATAATATTTTGATAGGGTAGAAAATAAGGAAAAAAACATTCCCAACATAAATGGGACTCCTGAAGTGTTCTCCCTGAAATGTCTTGAATCAGATTAACCTGATCTTTGCTGCAAATCTGAACTCCTTGTTAGAAATGTCCTGGACAAGCACCATCAAAATCTAAATAAGTATTTGGTGAGGAAATGACATGTACCTATGATCATAGTAGAATTTACTCATAAAATATTCTTTTCACATTTTTGAACAACAGTAATTGGAAAATACAGCTACTTGAATGCATAGGTTTGAGTATGTCAGCATATACACTTTTTTTAATTGCTCACATTTGTTAAATATATTATTATGCATCCGAGTTTTAAATATTTCCACTAGAAGCCCTTTCTGCCTGTCAATATTTTTTCATGTTAACCTCTGTTTCTAGGGAATGGCCATCACTATAATAATCTCTCTGGTGTTACTTTACTGGAAAACCACTTAGAACCAAAAAGATCAGCAGACAGTCAATTAAGTAGAAAATGAAGGTTGGTTTATGATGGAAGCAACCAATTGAGAACTATCCTTTTAGAGAGGATGAGATAATTTTGAAAAAATGGAATATTTGGTCAACTTTATATCATTTACTGGTAACAAATTAATTTACATAAAAGGGAAACAGATTCAGAATTAATTGAAATAGTACATTTCATAGGAAATGTCTTGGGATTGAGAATTTGCAGTTAAATCTGTGGCATCTAAAAAAATCATACAAATGAGCTTATTTATAAAATAGAAATTGACTCACTGATAGAGAAAACAAACTAATGGTTACTAAAGGGAAAAGGGAGTTGAGGGATGATCTAGAAACTTGGGAGTAACATACAAACACTACTGTATATAAAATAAACAACATGTATAGCATAGGGAACTATATTCAATACTTTATAATAACCTATATGGGAAAAGAATCTGAAAAATAATATACATATGTATGTATGTATAACCGAATCACTCTGCTGTACACCTGAAACTAACACAGTATTGTATTAACTATACATGAATAAAAATAAATTCATTAAAAAATGTATTTGAAATCAAGAAGAATAGCAGAAAACCTTAGTAAACAAAAAATACAATTTGTGCTCTGTTATGTCTGACTCTTTGCAACCCCAAGGACTGTAGCCCACCAGGCTCCTCTGCCCATGGGCTTCTTCAGGAAAGAGTATTCAAATAGGTTGCCATGCCCTCTTCCAAGGAGATCTTCCAGACCCGGGGGTTGAACCTGTGTATGGCAGGTGGATTCTTTACCACTAGTGCCACCTGGGAGCCTCCAAAATATGGCATAGATTTGGGATTATAAGAGTTTTTTTTTTTTTTTTTCCAAGTATGAAAGAGGCTTGAAAGAGTTACATCTAGTTTTCTTTAACTTTTTTGTGCATCCAAAGACTATTTAGATTACGTTTAATGTTCTAATTGCTACCCTAAAACTTTGGAGATTTATATCGCTCGTAAATATACCTTCATTTCCAATTTCTGAGCTTCTCCCTACTGTATTTAATCACTGATTTCCTCTGCAGTCTTCTCCCTGACTTCTCACCCCATATATCAGGCTCTAAAAGCCCAGGATCGAAAATGCTGAAGATGTGTGAAACATTTATTTCACTTCCATGTTTTATGACTTTTCTAAGAACTTCCCACCTCTTAATAATTGTGACCTGTTTCAGAAAGACCCAGAAATCATGGCAACATTCAGCTATAATGTAGACTTTCTTACCACATCTAAGGCCTATCTCGCTAGGTAGAAAACTACTTTAGAAAGCTGTCTTTTTACCTGAAAGGTGATAGAGAAAAAGGGGTCATTTATGTAAGTCCTTGAAAACTGTCATGCATGGGTTCCATTCTTTTTTTTTTAAGTCATATTTAGTGAATTTACAAGTGTTTCATTCACAGGGGAAATTTTTGATTGATGCTACATTAAAAATCTCTTCAGGATCACCTATGATTTGAAAGACAGCAGAAAATATAAAAGGGAAAAGAATAAACAAATAAAAAGAGATAAAAGTTGGAGAGGGCTAGACTTACACAGAGGATGTGAGAGAAGACGGGGTGTTGGGGGCAGGTGGCAGGACTGGCTTGCTCCAGTTTCTGCAGGGTTTCTCTCTTGTGTTTCCCTTCCTCCCATTCCTCTGCAGTTGCCAAACAGAGGCCACCCCACCCCCTCCTGGATTCCAAGTCTTTACTCACTTGGAGGAACACAGGTTCCATTTAGATAAGTCTCTGCTGGCCATGCTGGTGGATGTTTCAAAAATAAGATTATGAAATTAAAACAAGGGGAGTAGATGCTGTAGATGACAAGCTTTAATTCTGCGACACTGATTGGTTTATTTCCCATTTCAAGTATGTGTATGGCATATCATGTGCTTTTTTTGTTTTTGTAAATGCTATACTTTCTTTCAGAGAAGGCAATGGCACCCCACTCCAGTACTCTTGCCTGGAAAATCCCATGGATGGAGGAGACGGTAGGCTGCAGTCCATGGTGTCGCTAAGAGTTGGACATGATTGAGCGACTTCACTTTCACTTTTCACTTTCATGCATTGGAGGAGGCAATGGCAACCCTCTCCAGTGTTCTTGCCTGGAGAATCCCAAGGACGGGGGAGCCTGGTGGGCTGCCGTTTATGGGGTCGCACAGAGTCGGACACAACTGAAGCGACTTAGCAGCAGCAGCATACTTTCTTTAGTTGAATGCCTTTCAGAGTAGTTCCATCTGCAGTTTGACTTTGGAGTATTTAAATGAACTCAGAAATTCTGTCTTCCTTAAGTAGGTTATAAAGCTCTTAATGAAACTTGGCATATGTTATATCTAACAGGCTCATTGTGTGTGCGTGTGCTCAGTCATGTCCAAGTCTTTGCAACCCCCTGGACTCTAGCCTGCCAGGCTCCTCTGTCCATGGGATTTCCCAGGCAAGAATACTGGAGTGGGTTTGCTATTTCCTTCTCCAGAGGAACTTCCCAACCCAGGGACCAAACCTGCATGTCTCGAGCCTCCTGCACTGGCAAGCAGGTTCTTTACCACTGCACCACCTGGAACAGGCTCATTAAAACTCTCTTTTTGAAAGTCAGTGGATTATTTCACGAAGCAAAAAAGTTCTAGATATTATTTTACTTCAAAATCTGCTGATATGTCTTATACTTGGCATTCAAAAGGCATTCAGAGAGTCAGAACCTAGACTAACCAAATTCCGTACTTGTTTGGGATCCAAAGTCATCACATTTACTTGCTTGTGTTTGTGGGTGACTTTTTCTGGTAATTAGGTACTTGAGTTTCCCTGGTGACTCAGACAGCAAAGAGTCTGCCATCTGTGTGGAAGACCCGGGTTCAATTCCTGGGTGAGGAAGATCCCTTGGAGAAGGAAATGGCAACCCATTCCAGTATTCTTGCCTGAAAAATCCCATGGACAGAAGAGCCTGGCAGTCAACAGTCCATGGAGTCACAGGGAGTCATACATGACTAAGTGACTTCACTATGTCCACTATTTCCTATTTCCACAGATCTGTTTTCCAAACCTCTATAAATATATATGGCTTCACTTTTTTTTTTTTTTCTTTTTAAAGCAGATGAGTATGCCAAAGTCTGGTCAATATAGTTTAAATTGAATTGACTTTCCTAAGATCTTGAGCTTATCCACTCATAATTATGGTCTGGGAAACAAAGTGAAGTTGCTCAGTCATGTCCAACCCTTTGAGATCCCATGAACTATAGCCTACCAGGCTTTTCCATCTATGGGATTTTCCAGGCAAGAGTACTGGAGTGGATTGCCATTTCCTTCTCCAGAAGGTCTAGGGGAGCTGCCCAAATCAAAAACCTTGCCCGGAGCCAACACCTGGGAGTCTTTCCTCTTCCTTTCTGTGGTTGTGATGTAGGACATTTATCACTGATCAATGATAAAGCCTGTGGCTAGCATCTTAACGGAGATAAATGAATATATTCAGTTTTGAATCCCATTCTGTCTATTTGAAATAATAAAGTCCTTCCTAAAGTGTCACTTCAATTTTTGTGTAAAAATCAGTTTTTCCTGATACTGAATCAGGAAAAGTACATCAGCATGCTAACATCAACTTGAATCCTTAATGCTTTTGGCTAGAGGCCATTGTAAAACTTCCAGAACAATAAAACACAGCCTTTGGAATAAGATTTTAAAATGCAAGAAAAAGAAGATTAGACCAAATAATCCCCAGATGTGAAGCCCCAACATCCCAAGTTAGTTTTAAGTTATAAAAAATAAAATATCTACATAATTATTTACTGCAATTTCAAATAAGCCTTTGCTCAATGTTGGAAGCAGTTTTTCAGAAAAAAAGAATAATGCAAAGCCACAAACATGCCTCTGTACAGCGGCATTTGTAGCTCACTGTATGTATAGCAGGAGCTATATCTATAAATAGATGGAAAGATCCGTATAATGAGAGATAAGTACAGGCAGTGAAATCAATAGCAAGAAGTTACGCCCTCCTGCTGCTCCACTCCTTGGGTGGAGAAATCAGATTGATTCCAGCTAAGGAGCACAAGTCCCAGCCTTTCTGAAAACTTTAGGAGGAATGTGTTTCCCATATGGAGGTCCTGGATTTCCTGACTGTAAAACCTGTGAGTATGGAAGTGATAGACTAAAGCACTGGAAGGGAGTTGCCTGATTTGTATCCCAAATTTGTGGACTTCACTTCAGTTTAGTAGAAATCCAATGCTCTCGACTTGAAATGCAAAAGAATCCATTGGCTTCACACTAGAAAAGATTAAGACTCTGCAGCTGCGGGTGGGGAGGTTAGGAGGCTTCCCTGGTTGCTCAGAGGTGAAGAATCATCCTCCCAGTGCAGGAGACATGGGTTCTATCCCTGATCTGGGAAGATACCATATGCCACCCAGCAGCGGAGCCTGTGCGCCACAAGTATTGAGCCTGTGCTCTGGAGCCTGGGAGCCACAACTGCTGAGTTCATATGTCACAACGACTGAAGTCGATGAGCCCGACAGCCCATGCTCTGAAACAGAAGTGCCCCACCTCTAGACAGCAGCCCTTGCCTGCCACAACTGGAGAAAAGCCTACTTGCAGCAACAAAGATCCAGAACAGTCAAAAATAAATAAATAAAAACATGCCTGTGGGGGAAAAAAAAAAAAAGAACAACAACAAAAAACTCTCCAACACATTTATTCTTTTCTATATGCAGAAAAGGGCCAGGCAACAATCTGTGTGTCTACCACTCAGATGCAGAAAGAGAACAATTTCCATTGATGAGGCAGGATGAGTGCTGTTTTACAATCACATTCCAGGACACTTTTATTTTTATCCAAAGATATTCCTCCAACCTAATGTGGGGAAAAAAAAAATTTTTTTTTTAATTTTGTCATTTCTGACTATTGAGGTCATCCAGTCCATGGCACCCCACTCCAGTACTCTTGCCTGGAAAATCCCATGGACGGAGGAGCCTGGTAGGCTGCAGTCCATGGGGTCGCTAAGAGTTGGACAGAACTGAGTGACTTCACTTGCACTTTTCACTTTCATGCATTGGAGGAGGAAATGGCAACCCACTCCAGTGTTCTTGCCTGGAGAATCCCAGGGATGGGGGAGCCTGTTGGGCTGCCGTCTATGGGGTCGCACAGAGTCGGACACGACTGAAGCGACTTAGCAGCAGCAGCAATCTATGAAAACTTCTTTAAAACTTCCTCTCAGAGGATATGTGGATCTTTCTAGGCAGAGGCATTCTATCCTTCAATCTTTGTCCTTTTCTTAAGGCACTTGTTCTGTCCTGGGTCTTAAAGTTTTGGTTTCCTAGCTTGGATGCAAGCCTGTTGACTTGGGATCTTCCTGTTAGAAAGACATAGCCCTGGACAAGGGTGCAGAGCTTTACCAGTGTGCGAACATGTGTGTGTGCTCAGTTGTGTGTGAGTCTGCAACCCCATGGACTATAGGCTGCCAGGTTCCTCTGTCCATGAGATTTTCCAGGCAAGAATGCTGGAGTGGGTTGCCATTCCCTTCTCCATAACATTCTTCAGCAGTGTGGTGAGGGTTAGATTTCAGCCTCCTCCAGAAACTTTTGTGGCAGTGCACAGACTGTTCAACTGGACATGGAGTCTATAATGTTATATCAGGTTGGTTTGTGTAAATGCCTTTATCTCCCTTAACCTTAGGTTTCAGAATCATCTCATATTTCTTCTCCATCCTTTTCTAGTACAAATTAAATTTGTGTGAAGTAAATTTAATAATTGTTGTGCTCCCTGCATCCTGGTAAAGAGCTCAGATCTTTGGAAATTGTTTGCATTTCTTTGCTCATAATACATAGATTTTAAGTGGTTTTTATATAAAAAATACACTGCATTTTGTTTTCTTCTGACATATTTCTGCTGTATATCTTAAACATGACACCATACTTGGGAGGCAGGAGGGTAACTGGTCCATTTGGAAGGATAAAACAGAGGGATTCAGGCAAGGTAAGGCAGGAAAGGCTGAGGGGATTGACTGCCAAGTCTCCTTCCTTGTCACTGAGCTGCTCCCTGAAGACTGTTGTTGTTGTCATTCAGTTGCTAAGTTGTGTCTGACTCTTTGCAACCCCATGGACTGCAGGACACCAGGCTTTCCTGTTCACCATCTCCCAGACTTTGCTCAAATTCATGTTGATTGAGCAGGTGATGCTATCTAAACATCTCATCCTCTGCCTCCCTCTTCTCTTTTTGCCTTTGATCTTTCCCTGAAAACATATCTTAATCTTAGTTCTCAATCATACATCAATATTTTAAGATAGAAGAAGTGGATATATTTTATTTAATACATGTTCGATTGTGTAAATCTGCCATTTTGGAATGTTAAAACTATCCAGGTAAATAGTCATGTTTGATGTAATGTCCCATGAACATTAAAATGTAAAACAAATTATAACACCTGAAAGAGAGAAAGCCCTTATAGCCCTCAGACTATTTTCTTCTCAAGTGAAACCCCTAACGACAGTAACCTTGTATCTGTGGAAATATATTCAATAACAAGAATTATGCACGGATCTCAGGAGTTCTGTTTGTATCCTGCTGTATACTAGAACTAGATACTTTGCAGTTTATATCAACCCTGTGCAACAACTCTTAAATATGTGTTATTATCCCAGTTCTGTATTCAAGCAATACAGATTAAGGTGCTCACTATCTCATTGCTACTGATGCTGGGAAGGATTGAAGGCAGGAGGAGAAGGGGACAACAGAGGATGAGACGGTTGGATGGCATCACCAACTGGATGGACACGAGTTTGAGCAAACTCCAGGAGATGGTGAAGGAACAGGAAGCCTAGCATGCTGCAGGCCATGGGGTCATGGAGTCGGCCACGACATAGCAGCTGAACAACAAAAAGTAGTGGAGTCGAGATTCGCAGCCTCCATTCCCAGATGGTCTATGTACTCATCACCATACTGTGAGCTACATAATTTCCCTATTGGAATGCACTCTGTACCAATTCCAAATATTAACCTAGTTACCTAAAAACACAATCAAGATTTTAGTTATTAGGCAGGATTCTGTTCTATTTGACCCAAAGAGAGCCAACACCCTGGATTCTGTGATACCAGATGACACCAAATGCAAACATTTCAGCGATTTCCATTCTAAGGAGGCATTCCTTTAACTGGGCTTCTGCCTTCAAAGCAGTGGTTTCAGAATGCAATTAATGTGTTTTCGTTCTACAATTACATACTTAATCCTGCAGTGAAGAGCAGCTTCATACTTCATTCTCTGAACAAGAGCTGTTGGAACAGTTCGTTCTGTGGAAAATGGAAAACTAGGTAGTGGATTCCAGCTTTCCCTGATAAGTATTCATGGAGGGAAATAGCAAGTCAGATGAATTAGAGCTGATAATTTGGATGCAAATGATCTCAGCCTTCTGAGACTCAGGCAATGAACACATGATTTTCTGTGATATTTTGGTTTATTCATGAGTTTATGTTATGAGGTTAAGGTATCTATTTAAATTTTTAAATGTCTCCTTAATACAATCAGTCATAAAAATTAAAAAAAAAAAAAGGTTTTTTTTTTCCCCCCCCTCAAAGAATGACCCAACAGTGGTCTTTTTTCTTCAAGTGCTGTCTTGACATGATTTGATATGTGCATAAGTATTGGATGGACATATGATGTGTTGAATAAAGATATCAATGTTAGCAACCAATTTCTATTAGTATGGAGCAGCATTTTCCTTAGCGGCTTCAGCTGAGGCATTCAGATCCGAATGAACTTCAAGACTAAACCTTTCTAATTAACTCCTCTGTAGCTTAGAGATATGTTGGCAACGAAAGGAATTTGAAGAAGGAATGGCATCTGGTCTTGAAATGGTTTCTACCTTATTGGCTCCCTAGGAATTACTACTCTGGAATGTTGCCATTCAAATCCCTTCTACCATCACTAAAATTAATTCAGCAAACTACTATAATTCAAGGACATCATTTAAGAGTTACTTAATGCTATTAGCCATGAATGCAGTGGTGAAATAAAGAATATCTTTTAATATTATTGTTTCACTTATCTAATATCTTATGATTATTTTCTTATTCTCCCTCAGTCAAATTCTGACTCCTTTCTGGATTATTTTATTAGACATAATCCTCATTTATTCAGTCTTTGAATTGAATGTGCAAGACTTTGTGAGAGTTTCAAATTTGACTTCATCCTCTCCCACTTATAAATACTGCACTAAATTTAGTATTTTAGAAGGGTAATTAAGAATAATTTTTATCCTGTGTTAATTGCAAACACATACATTCTATACATACACACCTATAATATTAATTCTTATGCTCTCAAGAGCACATCATATTTCAGTGGCTTTTCAGGTTATTATTACTCCTTGGAAGGAAAGTTATGACAAACCTAGATGGCATATTGAAAAGCAGAGACATTACTTTGCCAACAAAGGTCTGTCTAGTCAAGGCTATGGTTTTTCCTGTGGTCATGTATGGATGTGAGAGTTGGACTGTGAAGAAAGCTGAGCATGGAAGAATTGATGCTTCTGAACTGTGGTGTTGGAAAAGAGTCTTGAGAGTCCCTTGGACTGCAAGGAGACCCAACCAGTCCATTCTGAAGGAGATCAGTCCTGGGTGTTCTTTGGAAGGACTGATGCTAAAGCTGAAACTCCAGTACTTTGGTCACCTCATGCAAAGAGTTGACTCATTGGAAAAGACTCTGATGCTGGGAGGGAATGGGGGCTGGAGGAGAAGGGGACGACAGAGGATGAGATGGCTGGATGGCATCACCGACTCGACAGACAGGAGTTTGAGTGAACTCCGGGAGCTGGCTATGGACAGGGAGGCCTAGTGTGCTGCAATTCATGGGGTCATAAAGAGTTGGACACGACTGAGCGACTGAACTGAACTAAGGAAAAAATTTTGATTTTACAGGAAAAGATATATTTTCTTCCAGCAATATCTCCATTAGTTCAGTTCAGTTCACTTCAGTTGCTCAGCATGAATCGCAGCACGCCAGGCCTTCCTGTGTGTGAGGCCTAGTGTGCTCAGACTCACATCCATCGAGTCAGTGATGCCATCCAGCCATCTCATCCTCTGTCGTCCCCTTCTCCTCCTGCCCCCATTCCCTCCCAGCATCAGAGTCTTTTCCAATGAGTCAACTCTTCGCATGAGGTGGCCAAAGTACTGGAGTTTCAGCTTTAGCATCATTCCTTCCAAAGAAATCCCAGGGCTGATCTTCAGAATGGACTGGTTGGATCTCCTTGCAGTCCAAGGGACTCTCAAGAGTCTTCTCCAACACCACAGTTCAAAAGCATCAATTCTTCAGTGCTCAGCTTTCTTCACAGTCCAACTCTCACATCCATACATGACCACTGGAAAAACCATAGCCTTGGCTAGATGGACCTTTGTTGGCAAAGAAATGTCTCTGCTTTTCAATATGCTATCTAATTTGGTCATAACTTTTCTTCCAAGGAGTAAGCGTCTTTTAATTTCATGGCTGCAGTCACCATCTGCAGTGATTTTGGAGCCCCCCAAAAATAAAGTCTGACACTGTTTCCACTATTTCCCCGTCTATATCCCATGAAGTGGTGGGACCAGATGCCATGATCTTCATTTTTAACTTGACTCTATTTTCCACTGACTACATGGACTGGCTGTATATATAAAATGTCAGTTGTGGATAGATGGAAACTCAAGTTTATGGTTGAATATTTCCTCTTTAGTGGGAGAATATGATTCTCGTTAATTATAGCTCCAATGATGGCTTCCCTGGGTGTCTCAGATGGTAAAGAATCTACAGGCAATGTGGAATACCTGTTAAACATGTGGAGACACGTGTTGAATCCCTGGGTTAGAAAGATCCTCTGGAGAAGGAAATGGCAACCCACTCCAGTATTCTTGCCTGGGAAATCCCATGGACAAGAGGAGCCTGGGGCCTACAGTCCATAGGAGAGCAAAGAGTCAGACAGAACTGAGAGACTAACTCTTTCAATTTCATGGATAGAGAACTTTAGGATAGTGGAGAACATTCAGATAATCTAATTTTTATTTAAAGTTTTTATTCATGTCAATTATGCAGACACTTTTTTTAGAATGCCATGGTCACTTTTTCTCCAGCAAGTCTGGCATGGAAAGTCATCTGCAGTGACTGAGTACCTTTTGTGTTTGAGTCTTACCTTTATTAAGACACCAATTAGGTGCATTTCTTTAAAATAATAATCTTAAAAATAGCTAGGAACTCTTTGGTTCTTTCCAGACTCCTCAAACTCGCTTTAACTCATGACGTAATACAATCCTTGTTGACCTAATGCTCTGGTACTTTTTTCCTAAAGTGAGTACAGATGGAAAATTTTGGTTACTTTCTTTGTTCACTGGTGGCTTTTGTCTAAACAGTTGTCTTTTAATCATGTTGCCTGTGTGCTGAGTTGCTTTAGTCGTGTCCAACTCTTTGTGACTCTATGGATTATAGCCCTGCAGGCTCCTCTGTCCATGGGATTCTCTCTGCAAGAATATTGGAGTGGGTTGCCATGCCCTCCTCCAGGGAATCTTCCCTGCCCAGGGATCGAATTCCCATTTCTTATTTCTTCTGCACTGGCAAGTGGGTTCTTTACTGCTAGGGCCACCTGGGAAGCCAGTACTCATGTTAGGCTCACAGAATGAATGAAAGTAAAAGCCTTAATTTGCTTTTGTTGTTATTTGCATCAATTAGAAGGACTTACTCTACATTCTGAACTTATTTCTGTCTCCAAAATGTAATAAGAAAAGAAAAATCATGCATTTCCATCTTTGAACTAGAAAGCTAAAATTCTTTATTTGGTCTTTCCAATTAGAAAGAACTAATTACTAACAAAGTAATGTCTCTGCTTTTGAATATGCTGTCTAGGTTCATAGCTTTGCTTCCAAGGAGCAAGTGTCTTTTAATTTCATGGCTGCCGTCACCATCTGCAATGATTTTGGAGCCCAAGAAAATAAAATCTTCACTGTTTCCATTGTTTCTTGATCTATTTGCCGTGAAGTGACAGGACCTGATGGGACTAGATGCCATGATCTTAGTTTTTTAAGCAACTGAACTGAACTGAACTAAATTGCTTTCTAAAGAGGAAGGGAATGGCTCTCTTTCCGTTTTTAGTATTTGCATCATGAGTGGCTTTCTCAATGACCTTGCAAAGATAAAATTGGCTAGGAACTTTAAATATGTGTTTTTATAAAATTATATTGTCTATATATTTTAACAACATAAAAAGTAATTTTGAGATGATTTAATCATGTTTTTGAAAAATTGATTTGAGAAATATAAACCACTGAAGCTCGTGCTCAGTTGTGTACTACTCTTTGCAACCCCATGGACAGCAGCCCACCAGGCTCCTCTGCCCATGGGATTTCCCAGGCAAGAATACTGGAGTGGGTTGCCATTTCCTCCTCCAGGGGATCTTCCCAACTTAGGGATGGAACCCTCATCTCCCAAGCCTGCTGCATTGCAAGCAGCTTCTTTACTACACAGCCACCAGGGAACCCCTAAACCACTGAAGAGATCATGTTAAAGAAAGTCAAAAAATTCAAAACGTTGACATTTCAAGTGATACTCAGGTGATGGGTTACGTAAGTACCAGTGCTTTCATTTCAGCAGATCTGGAACTAAGTTTCTAAAGGGTCTGCTGCTACTGCTGCTGCTAAGTCGCTTCAGTCGTATCCAACTCTGTGCGACCCCATAGATGGCAGTCCACCAGGCTCCCCCATCCCTGGGATTCTCCAGGCAAGAACACTGGAGTGGGTTGCCATTGCCTTCTCCAATGCATGAAAGTGAAAAGTGAAAGTGAAGTCGCTCAGTCTTGTCTGACTCTTAGCGGCCCCATGGACTGCAGCCCACCAGGCTCCTCCATCCATGGGATTTTCCAGGCAAGAGTACTGGAGTGGGGTGCCATTGCCTTCTCCGAAAGGGTCTGCAGAGGCAGTGAAAAGCTAGATTTGTTGTTCTAGTTTTGCTACTTTTTTTTCAGTGTAAACTTTTGCAAAATCCTCTTACTTTTCTGAACCTGACTTTGTTCTTATAAAGAGTGATCTCTAAGATGTCTTCCAGGAACATCTCAGGATCTATGTGGCAAAATAAAGAGTATTCTTGTCTTTGTCTAACTGTTTTCAAGTTAAGAAGTTTCTACTCACTGTCACTTCTCATTATAACACATTTTTTTTTAATAATTGATTTCCTAGTAACTTTTATACAGATGCTTTCTTTGGGTTTAGTAGGAAAATATACCAGTCATCATCCACTGATATTTATATCCCTAAGTTTTTCAGATATAATAGACTGACTTTTTTATTTATGTTTTCTTATTTTATATATTTCATGACAAAAGTTATCATGGTTAATAAATAAATGTTATTTGGATAACTCTTTAATCCAGGAGTTGACATTACAGGTTTCAGAAATTCAGCCATATTGTCAAATGCCACTAACATTCTTCTTTACAATTTTCAATTTATTATTTTTTTCTCAAGATTTTAAACTTCATTTTTGCTTTTAATGATGTTAATCCTACATAGATTTGTGTGCTTTGACTATGTTTTACTTTATTTTCACCTGGATAATTTTGTGTCATTACAATAAAACAGCTTTAAGGCTTAATATGCATAAACAGGGTGAACATATGTATGTGAATAACTGACTCACTTTGCTGTGTAACAGAAACTAACACAGCATTGTAAATCAACTGTACTCCACTGAAAATTTTTAAAAGTGAAAAGAAAAATTTTAAAGTTTTAATATGTCTACTTGGAACACACACACATACACACTTTAATCTATTTTTAGATTAATACTTTAAATGCAAGGACTTCTAATGGCCCTAGTGTATAAACAATTGAAACAGTGTAGGTGTTCCCATCTTCTCTTTCTGAGTTTGGGGGTTTTCCCAGATTTACTTTATGATAATTACCCTTTTTTTTTCTCCTTATGTAACTCATCCATCTCCTCATGCAAATATTCCCAAACTAATGTATAGAATTCAGTCCTATCCTGAGATTCTAGACTAATATTTTCAGTTGTCTTCTGGTCATTTCCACCTGGGTATCTCCTTTCTCAATGTTTGCAACCCTAACAGCCTCACATTCATAATGATAGAGTTGTTCTTGAAATCAGTTCAGTTCAGTTCAGTTCAGTCGCTCAGTTGTGTCTGACTCTTAGCAACCCCATGGACCACAGCACGCCAGGCCTCCCTTTCTATCACCACCTCCTGGAGCTTATTCAGACTCATCTTCATTGAGTTGGTGATGCCATCCAACCATCTCATCCTCCATTGTCCCCTTCTCCTCCTGTCTTCAATCTTTCCCAGCATCAGGGTCTTTTCAAATGAGTCAGCTCTTCGCATCAGGTGGCCAAAGTTTTACTGGAGTTTCAGCTTCAACATCAGTCCTTCGAATGAACACTTAGGACTGATCTCCTTTAGGATGGACTGGTTGGATCTCCTTGCAGTCCAAGGGACCCTCAAGAGTCTTCTTCAACACCACAGTTCAAAAGCATCAATTCTTCTGTGCTCAGATTTCTTCACAGTCCAACTCTCACATCCATACATGACTACTGGAAAAATCATAGCCTTGACTAGATGGACCTTTGTTGGCAAAGTAATGTCTCTGCTTTTGAATATGCTGCCAAGTTGGTCATAACTTTCCTTCCAAGGAAATCAGTTACTCTAGCCAAATTCCTTATTTCTGGTGATTGTGCTTCCCCCCACCCTCAAATCAGGCAGGGCCCAAACCTTTGGCTTATACTTTTATTCCTATGAGTATGCTCAGTCATGTCTGACTCTTTGTGACCTGTAATGTAGCCCACCAGATTCCCTGTCTATGGAATTTTTCAGGCAAAAATACTGTACTGGGTTTCCATTTCCTCCTCCAGGGAATCTTCCTGACCCAGGGATCAAACCTGCATGTCTTGCGTCTGTGCATTAGCAAGCAGAATCTTTACCATTATCCTTGCATTAAATTCCTCACTGTCTCCATCGTTGATCTTGGCCTTACCACTTCAGTAGCAGCATCATCACTGCTCTCCATCTGTGCAGATCTCATCCCACTTCTAGTCCCTGCTAAAGCTCAACTGGATTAAACTTTCTCAAGCACACATTGTTGATGTCACCCCACTGACTCAGAATTCTTCAAAGCTTCCCCTTTGCCATATTAATGGAGTAATTAATGGAGTAAAGTCTCTTTATTGGCAGCTAAAGAAGTTCAAAATCTGATTCTGTCCATCATTTCACTACTTCAGTATGAATCCCTAATATCCTAACTTCTTTAGCATTTACTCTTCACCTGAAAATGTACATTGTATTAGTTAAATACTATTGTCTTGTGCATTTGGTGGGAATTCTGCTTCCAGTCCTAAAGAAATAGTTAGTAAAAGATGGAAACTTATGGCATAAGCAACTATAACACAGAACACAAATGCAAGGCAGTTGTTTCCAGACTTTGACCAACAGGTTGTGCAGGACTTGATTCCTGAGAGGAAAGGCACATATGAAGTGTCTCCTGTTTGTCCCAGCTTTCGGCCTGGGTGTAGTTTCCAGCACTGATCCAAGGAGAGAAAGGGGAGCTTTGTGAGTCAAGGAGCAGCTATCAGAAGAAACTGGAATTTGAACAGCAGGGCATCAGAGAAGAGCAAAAAGTGAGATTTGCAGAGGATTGTCCTGCAGGTCCTTGGTTGAGGACTGAGAGCACATGAACAGGATGAGACTCCCAAGCACTTTGGTAGGATAACTGCTGTGGAACTAAATGTTAAAAGCAGATATCAGAGGTCATGTTGTCCTGATGTTGAGTGATACTGGAGCTCTGGTCCATCCAGAGTGGAATAGCCTTGATCAGCACAGTGGGCATTCAACTGAGATCCCAGAAAAAACACATTTTGAAAGTAAGGACGAAAGCCAAGAATAAAAGTTAAGTCCTAGTACCAGGGAGAAAAAGAGAATACACTGATACTATCAAAGCATAAAATCAAGCCTGACTCAGGGTTTTTTTTTTTTCCTAACTCTAACAACCAATTTTCAGATTCTCTGGATCCCAACCTGGTATTCACCAAGTAAATTCTGACACTGACTACCTAGAGTTAGCATTGATCCCAAAGCTAACAGGCTCAGTCCTTCTAGACTGTCCCTCATTTCAGATGCCAACTGCAAGTCCCAGGAGTTAACTGTACTTGTGACCAACCAGCTATAATTTGGGGGTTCCACACTGCCCTTCCCTCAGGTATAATAATTTGGTAGAACAACTCATAGAAATCAGGAAAGCACTCTACTTATTGTACCTCATTTATTGTAGAGGATATAGCTCAGGAACAGTCAAATGCTAGAGGTGTATGGTGCAAGGTACATTTTGGGGGAGGTATACAGAGTTTCCATGGCTTCCCAGGCAGGACTAGTGGTAAAGAACCCACATGCCATTCAGTTCAGTTCAGTTCAGTTCAGTCGGTCAGTCAAGTCTGACTCTGCAGCCCCATGGATTGCCGCATGCCAGGCCTCCCCGTCCATCACCAACTCCCGGAGCTTACACAAACTCATGTCCATTGAGTTGGTGATGCCATCCAACCATCTCATCCCCTGTTGTCCCCTTCTCCTCCTGCCTTCAATCCTTCCCAGCGTCAGGGTCTTTTCACATGAGTCAGTTCTTCACATCAGGTGGCCAAAATATTGGAGTTTCAGCTTTAGCATCAGTCCTTCCAGTGAATATTCAGCACTAATTTCCTTTAGGATGGACAGGTTGGATCTCCTGTGGCCCAAGAGACTCTCAAAAGTCTTCTCCAACACCGCAGGCTAATGCACTGGGACGACCCAGAGAGATGGTATGGGGAGGGAGGAGGGAGGTGGGTTCAGGATGGGGAGCACATGTATACCTGTGATGGATTCATTTTGATATTTGGTAAAACTAATACAATTATGTAAAGTTTAAAAATAAAATAAAATTAAAAAGAAAAAAAAAAAACCTTTTGAAATAAGCATCAATTCTTTGGTGCTCAGCTTTCTTTATAATACAACTTTCACATCCATACATGGCTACTGGAAAAACCAAAGCTTTGACTAGACCGACCTTTGTTGGCAAAGTAATGCCTCTGCTTTTTAATATGCTGTCTAGGTTGGTCATAACTTTTTTTCCAAGGATGGTTTCTTCCAAGCATCTTGTAATTTCATGAGTGCAGTTGCCATCTGCAGGGATTTTGGAGCCCCCCAAAATAAAGTCTGTCACGGTTTCTGTTGTTTCCCTATATATTTGCCATGAAGTGATGGGACAAGATGCCATGATCTTAGTTTTCTGAATGTTGAGTTATAAACCAACTTTTTCACTCTCCTCTTTCACTTTCATCAAGAGGCTCTTTAGTTCTTCTTCTCTTTCTGCCATAAGTGTGGTGTCATCTGCGTATCTGAGGTTATTGATATTTCTCCCAGCAATCTTGATTCCAGCTTGTGCTTCATCCAACTCAGCATTTCTCATGATGTACTCTACATATAAGTTAAATAAGTAGGGTGACAATATACAGCCTTGATGTATTCCTTTCCTGATTTGGAACCAGTCTGATTTTCCATGTCTAGTTCTAACTGATGCTTCTTGACCAGCATACAGATTTCTCAGGAGGCAGGTCAGGTGGTCTGGTATTCCCATCTCTTGCAGGAGAAATAAGAGATGTGGGTTCGATCTCTGGGTCAGAAAGATCCCCTTGAGGAGGAAATGGCAACCCACTCCAATATTCTTGCCTCGGAAATACCACGGATAGAGGAGCTTGGTGGGCTACAGTCCATAGAATTGCAAAGATTCGGACACAACTGAAGTGACTTCCAATGTAACACAGAGTTTCCATGCCCTCTCTGGGTGGGCACCACCCTCCCACCAACACAACATATTCACCCATCCAGCCCTCTGAACCTCAACATTCATGGGTTTGGAGGGTATTGTGGAGGTTTCATTATGTAGGCATGATTGAGTAAATCACTGGCTACTGGTGATTATTAACTCAATCTCTAGCACCTCTTCATACCCCCAAAACTGGAGGCTGAGGCTAAAGTTTCATGGTTCTGATCAAGGCTTGATCTTTCTTTTAGCCAGTCCCCATCCTGAAGCTGTGTAGGAGCTGGTCAAGGTTGTCCCATTAGGAAAAAGTCTGCCTACCACCCTTATCACTCAGGAAATTCCAAAGTTTTAAGAGCTCTGTGCTAGAGGCCTAGAACAAAAAAAGCATATATATCTATATATATCTCCTGTTATTCCACACTGAGAGAATCACAGTGTTCTACCTGTAGCTCAATTATCTGTTTAGAGAAAAAGTTGACACACTTTACAGGGAACAACATACTCCCACTCCCTAAAATGAATCAGTAATATGTTTAAAAGTATGTAATATGTATAAAAAGTGTAGAAATATGGTCACTTAAATTCAACCTTATTAAAAATGAAAATAACTATAAATGGACTAAGCATTCCATTTTAAGGGTAGAAATTATCATATTGTATATAATCAAGACTCAAATATACCGTGTCCAGGAGTTGCACTTGAAATATAAAGGCCAGATATTTTTAAAATAATTTTTAAAGCATTACACAGGCATAAATTGTTTTATTGGGCTTCTTTTCATCTGCTCTCTGCAGATACTGTGCATTTTACAGATTGAACATGTGTGGCAACCTTGCATTGAACCAGTCTGTTAGTGCTGTTTTTTTCCAACAGAATTTAGGTACTTAATGTCTTTGTGTCACGTTTTGGTGATTTTTGCAATACTTTAAATTTTTTCATTATTATTATTTTTGTTATGGTGATCTGTGTTCTGTGACTCTTTTGTGTTACTATTGCAAAAAGATTATGATTCTCTAAAAACTCAGATGATAGCATATTTTAGCAATAAAGTATTTTTAATTAAGAAACATGCAGTTTTTAGATATACTACTGTTGCACACTTAATACACTATAGTACTGTGTAAACATAATGTTTATATGCACTTTGAAACCAAATACATTGTGTCACTCACTTTGTTGTGATATTTGCTTTATTGTACTGCGCTGGATAAAATTCGCAACATCTTTCAAACTTCCTGTATGCAGATTTTTAAAAAGTAATGAAATCTAAATTGACTTTTGAAAAATTTATATTTGGAGCTGTCCTACTCTCTCTAAAATATTCTTTCTGTTTCAAAATTGCGAAAATATTCCCTTATAACAAGAATAATGCAGCAGTTGGACTTTTCATATAATACTAGTGGGAGTGTAAAGTGATATGATCATTCTGGAGAAAATTTTGATAGTTTGTTATAAACTTAATTGTATGTCTACAATATGACCCAGCATTCGAGTGCTAGATATTTACCTAAGAGAATGGAAACATTTGTCTAAAAAGAGATTTGTACCAGAATGGAATAAATAGCCTCAAGATGAAAAGAACCAAAATGCCTGTGATGATAAGCATAGTGTGGTAGGACCATAGAATGGAATATTGCTCATCAGTAATATGCATGTATATGTATATACATCTATATATACATGTATATATATGTACATATATGTGTATATATGTGTGTGTATATGTACATATATGTGTATATATGTGTATACATATATGTATGTACACACACTTCTGAAATATAACAGCAGAATGGATGAATCTCAAAAGATCTTTTTACTGAGCAAAGGACCCTAGACACAGTCTGTGAATCTATTCATATAAAGTTCAAGAACAAGTCAAACTGCTCTCTGGTGACAGAAATCAGATAGTGGCTGAAGCATGGATAAAAAGAACATGAGTATACTTTTAGATGTGATAGAAATGTTCTGTGTCTTTACTCAAGTGTGAATTGCCTGGTTGTATGTATTTAGCAACTTATCAGGTCATATACTTAAATCTGTGCATTTTATCTCATATTTTGAAAAAGATAGCTACCTTAAGAAAGTCAAATCTTATATTTTGAAAAAGATACCTACTTTAAGAAAGTCAGTTTGACCTGGAAAAACAAGGAAATGAGAAAAATACATTTGACCTCTACTGTCTCTGACTTTTAAAATTCTTCTAATTTATTTCCTCTCATTTAAATCCTACCAGTCTTCCAAGCCCATTTCAGATGGTTTTTCCAGGAATTACACTAGATATAGATAGGTGTGTTCGTATAGCAACTATCAGAAATTATTGTGCCTCATAGCTATTTGTATAAGTGATGTATCAGCAAACATAAATGTACACTGCTTAAGGCAAATAATTCATCTGTTCATTCAAGAAAAAATAATGGAACCAGACACTGGGCTATGTGTTTTCAAATCTAAGAAGAAAAGATACTGGCTTGAGATTCCAGCCTCCTTTTATTTTACATGAATTTGGTCACTGACCAAATCCATTAATAGCATTTATTCCTTAAGATTTATTTTACAAAAATGAAAGTATTCCCTAGTATACTCAATGAAATATTCCCAGTCATTAAGAATTATAATGATGTCCAGTAGAATATGGCTCATGACTTCAAGGATATCACAGTTATTGTTTAAGTCAAACAACTGAATAAGGAATTAAAAAATTTAGACATGTACCAAATGCTGTGTGTTGGTCACTTCAGTCATGTCCAACTCTTTGTGACCCTATGGACTGTAGACTGCCAGGCTCCTCTGTCCATGGGATTCTCTAGGTAAGAATACTGGAGTGGGTTGCCATGCTCTCCTCCAAGGGATCTTTCTGTCCCAGGGATTGAACTCACATCTCTTATGACTTGGTGGGTTCTTTACCTCTAGCGCCACTTGAGAAGCCCATATAAAATGCTATATAAGAAGCAGACTGGGGAAATGCCCTGGAGAGAAGGACTTTTAAATTGAGACTTGAAGAGAGAATATTAGGGTAAACCTTACAACCTTACAATATTGCTGAGATTCCACTATTTGTGACCTACAGAAATGGCAATTGCCTATGACTCAAACTAATATTTACAAGAGCAGTGTTTCTTGCAAGTGGACGTGTGGAAAGGCCCCCAAAGAAGCATGCTGCATTCAAGGAACGGAACAATTTAGTTTAGTTCTAGTATGACTGAACCCCAGGGTGAGAGTTGAAACTGCAGCACAGACTCAAATTACAGAGTCAGACAGCCATTATTTCAGAATGTCAATGAGAAGAAACACATCAGAGAAAGAGAGAAGGGGAGAAGCACAAAGCCCACAGGAAGTGATGATCACAATCAAGGCTGCGTTTGGCCATCACTTGTCCTAAGCTTGATGTTCTGGAGAGTCCATTACACACCTGTGTAGACAAAGCCCTGTGAACAGGAGTCACAAGTCCTTATTCTCATGGTGCCTGTTCCAGTTCTACTGTAGAGCTGTTTATGAACTGGTGCTTTTGCATTGATGGGCATGCTATAGGAAGCTGTGATGCACTAGACAAATACAAGAATTATGTGCAAATGTCTAGAATCTACACCTAAGCTTATTATTCTATAGGAAATGGTGACTCATTCTAAGTCCATATACTATAGTAAGAATCCTTGCAAGAAAATAGCCTAACAATTGTGCACAATCTACCAAAATGAATTTTTTTAACTTTTTATGAAAACAGTAAATTATTCTGAAATGCTATCTAGTTATGTTGTTGTTGTTCAATCGCTAAGTCCTGTCCAACTGTTTGTGACCCCATGGTATTTAATGATGATATTGAATCATTGTGGATCTATAAATTTTCACGTATTCTTTGTAAACTAGATAAAACTGTGACTTCTTTTTATTACACAGGACTTCAGCTTGAAAGTTTTAAATTCTGTACGTCTTTTCACATCTTAGCAATCAACAGCTCTAACTGTCAGGAAATGTATTCACATAGCACAGTGTAAATCTGTAATTCACTAATTTGTCACTTCCTCCCATCAGCAAGTAGCCGTCATTTATGGAGAGGTTTCGAGCTGAGTGCACAGAGCCAGAGGGCTTAAGTGACTTCAAGACGTTGACTGTAATGTTTTTAGGGCCTTGACGAAGATGAGGGATGTCAGGTTTTTTCGATTTAGTGAGTTTCCCACTGAATACAGCAATTCAGCCTAGCATAGCGAGATAGGAAATAAGAGCTTTCCGATAATGGATTCTGTTTATTTGTTGGTTGTCAGTAATTTGACTTGACTCTAGAACAGCCGATGAACTCAGCATATACCACGGCCATCAAGCTCTGTAAAATCCCTGATGTTCAGAGAAACTTTCCTTAATGCATGTTTATTTCTTTTTCTTTTTGCTCTTGTTCTTGACCTCTGCCTACAGTGATTATATTCTTTGTTATCTGTGAAAGGTTTGTTGAACCAAGCTCATGTCAATATGAACACTCATACACTTACATACAAATCTTTTCAGGAAATATGTGTGATTCTCATTTGGTGAAAAAGATATAATAATGCCAGTTTCACCTTCTTTATAAAACGTGGAAATTTATTGTAACTTGTGGATATAGACATTCAGAATACATCTGTTCTGTTAACTAGCAAATTAAAGAAAAAAGATGAATACAGTAACTTTTTTAAAAAGAAAAAAATTAATAATAAAAGTAAACGACATTCTCTGGAAAAAATGGTTTTGAGAAGATGACTTTCAGCTACTTTAAAGATTATAAATATCTGTGTGGCAGAAATCATGAAGTGAGTAAGAAGCAACCAGGGTATTTATGTCATTTAAAATATAAAGCATTGAATTTATGAGTATTTGGATTTTCAGTTCAAAAGGATTATCAGAAATACCTTTAAAACCATTTTGATTAGTATGCCATTTGAAATGTGCTTGTGGAGACACACGTTGATCGGAACTCTGCTTTCTGTATTACCAGTCTAGATTCATTGTCGCTGGTTGTGTGACTCACTGTTAGAATCACTAGCACTGTTTACACTATTGCCAAATTTCATAAAATCTGAGATACTTTAACGTTAAGACACACCATGATTTTATATAACTAGGCGAGAAAGGAAACGGGAAGAAAGGAAGAAGAAGGGGGAAGGAAAAAGAAACAGAGGAATAAAGGAAGGGAAAGGGGAGGAGTGAGAGGGAAGAGAGGGAGAAGAAAAGAGAAAGAGAAATAAAATTAAGACGTGAACTAGGACACAAAGCTTTGTTTTTCTTTTAACTGAAAATTTTGTTTTATTCCTATCAGAAAACCTCTTTTAGAGTCGTTATGGACGCAAATTTTTTTTATCATATATCATGAAACATTCTTAAAACTGAAAATACAAGTTCAGTAAGTTGGAGAATCTGGAAACTTTTCCGGAGTCTCTCGCTTCTGATGCTGTGTCGTGGGTGTCTTGGTTGTCCACGCACGGCCATCCTCAGCGACACTGACCGTGGTGAGGGTGCAGAACCTTTCGGGGAAGGGATGCCCGGTTGCCTCTCCGATTGTCTTTCCAGCTGTTGTGACACATTCTATAAGTTTGGTTTACTTGATCCCACCAGAATATGTCACTGGAAGGTTTTCAGATAAGATTCAGAACTGGTATTTAAAAAAAAAAAAAAAAACCCTCTTATTTTGTTTCGAAGCGTAGCTGATTAACAATATTGTGATACTTTTGGGTGGACAAGCAAAAGGACTCAGCCGTACATATACCTGCATCCATTCTCCCCCGAACTCCTATCCCATCCAGACTGCCACGTAGCATTGAACAGAGCTTCCTGTGCTATACAATAGGTCCTTGTTGGCAGAACTCATATTTTGTCTTCAAAGTCCTTCAAGAGTTTTTTGAATGAAACACAGCAGGGCCAGGTTCCCACCTGTGTGGGGCTTGAGAACCACGCCAGGACCACCATCTGGCCAAAAGTGATTGTGAAAGTCTACTGGCTGGAAAATGCATTCTGATTTCAGAGATGTTAAAATGTGAAAAATGTATATCTCAGAATCGTTATCATGCAATACTTTTATCATCACTTCTTTTTGTCACTCTTACTGAGTTTGTATAGTAAAATTCAAAGGCATAAGTTGTTTCTCTTATGGGACTCTGCTTTAAAGCTCATCTGTGTAGGGCAGGTTAAAGGCTTTTCTGTCTGTAGGCTTCTAAGATTCATGGGTCTGTTGGAGCAAAATCATCTCTTGAGATGGAGAGCTGGTGGGTTCCTTGGTGGTGGCAGCATGACGGATGTTTGGATTAACCTCTGTGTTGACTGGAACAGAGAATCCAGAACACAAAGAACCTTCAGCAGATGCTCAGAGGACCAAAATGGATTTGTGCAGTGGCGCTGGGCCATGTCGGTATGGAACTTTTCTCTGGCAGCACTCAGCAAAAAGGATAGAAGCAGAGATGTGGGGTTACTCAGAGGCACAGATTTCACAGAGCAAGCGTTGAAGGAAAGTCTCCTAAGGCCCTCCCTGCTTTTGTTTAGCTGAGTGTTTTGTACGACCACTGCAAATGGTGACATTGCAAACAGAATTAAGGAAAGAGCAGAGAACTAGAGCCCCATATTGGCTACATTTCTGCATAAGGTACATATGAATTAAAACTGAAAAAATATGTATAAATACTGATTTTAAAAATCCGGATTCATCTTGCTTGTTTTGTTGGTCTTTGGCTGCAGTTCATAGCCTTGTGCCAGTTTGTAGGTGTTCGCCTTTTGTGTAACTATATTTAAGTTCTAAAATCCTGAAGAAAGCTTGGGATGAAATTATTCAGAGCCCTTTTAAAGCTAAAATGGTTTATTTTTTTAACTAAATGAAAGAGTGACTTGCTGAGGTACAGCTTTCACAGTTCTGTTATTACATATTACAAAGATTGTTAACTCGGTAGCTCCCTTAACTAAACACAAAATGAATGTGTGTCACCATTGAAAGAGGAAAAAAAAAATTAAAAGTTTGCAAACCTTGGAGCCACAGTAGTAACCATTTCAATGACTGAAACCATGACTGTGTGTGGTGTTTACCTCCTGGGTAATCATGTAGGAAATGTATGAGAGCTGCCTAGATTGACTTCTAGTGTATTTAGATTGATCTCATTGATTCCTAAGCCTTGAGTAAAATAATCATTCAATACAGGCAAAGCCTTCTGCCATTCGGATTGTGATTTCTTTCAATCAAAAACACATAACCTTGAGCTGAATGATGAATGTCTTGCATTAACATTACCTCTAAGTATAATTTATTATAGAATGATTTTAAGTGAACTGGGAAGGATTAATCATAACAAGGATGAGGAATAAATTTCTCCTTATGCCTTTTCTCTGTATTTACAAATACCAGTTGTTGTCTGCCCCTATTATGGGAAGCAGAGTTCTTTTGGTGGATATATGGCTTCCTTTTTCACTGAATGTATAATCCTATAATGTAGCATTTGGTACCCTTTAATAACAGCTTCCCCGGGTTCAGCAGGTAAATAATCTGCCTGACACAGGAGATGCTGGTTCAATCCCTGGGTTGGGAAAATCCCCTGGAGGAGGAAATGGCAATCTGCTCCAGTATTCTTGCCTGAAAAAGTCCACGGACAGAGAATCCTGGAGGGCTACAGTCCATGGGGTTGTAAAAAGTCGGACGCAACTGAAGACAATAATGAAAGATCCAGGAAGTGATAGTTACTAATGCACTGAATGTAAGAATCTCAATGTTACTGCTTTTTAAATAGGTTAGACAGTGAAAAGTGAAGGTCACTCAGTCGTGTCTGACTGTATGGAATCCTCCAGGCCAGAATACTGGAGTGGGTAGCCTTTCCCTTTTTCAGGGGATCTTCCCAACCCAGTAATTGAACCCAGGTCTCCTGCATTGCAGGCAGAATCTTTACCAGCTGAGCCACAAGGAAAGCTCAAGAATACTGGAGTGGGTAGACTATCCCTTCTCTAGGGGATCTTCCCAACCCAGGAATCAAACCATGGTCTCCTACATTGCAGGCAGATTCTTTACCAGCTGAGCTATCAGGGAAGCCCAGGTTTGGCAGTACCTATTGAAAAAATAGAAGTTCTTTTACTAGTGAAAAACTAGAAGGATTACTACTAAAGTAGAATAGAAGACAAAGGTGTCTAATGCAAAATCTGTTTATTTAAAATTGTTTGAGAAGGGCTATACAAAACAATTTTTTTTTTTGGACTGCATCTTGTGGCTTATGGGATTTTTTTCCCAACCAGGGATCAAACCCATGCCCTCTGCAGTGGAAACACAGAGTCCTAATCACTGGACCTCCAGGAAATTTCCCAAAACAATTTTTTTTAAAGAATATAAAATGATACAATTTGGATGTTGAGAAGTGTCCAGGTTTATTTTGATGATATCCCTAAGTAACCCAAAATAATCAACTGGTAAATGATTTGAATTTATAACTTTTCAACAGATTAGCAAGATAATATACAAAAACCAGTGCTTTCCTGAGACAAGTTTCCACTTGTAAATATCAATAATACATGAACAGGTTGAAATATACTTTACCCATTATTTGAGAGGTAAATCTAAGAGCTTAGTAGTCAAAGTTATGGGTTCTGGAGCCAAGATAAAAAATATCAAATCTTGTCACTCATTGACTGTGGGATATGAAGTCACTTAATGTGACGAATTATTTCTGCCTTGGTTCCCTATCTATGGAATGGAAATAATAACAATGCCAGCCCTGTAGAGTCATAATAAAAATTAGATTAGTTAATATTCTGTAAAGCATTTAAATAGTGCCTACAATGCAGTTAGTATTGAACTGTGAGGAGATCAAACCAGTCAACCCTAAAGGAAGTCAACCCTGAGTATTCATTGGAAGGACTGATGCTGAAGATTCAACTCTTTGGCCACCTGATCCAAAGAGCCACCTCACTGGAAAGGATCCGATGTTGGGAAAGGCTGAAGGCAAAAGGAGAAGAAAGTGACAGAGGATAAGATGGTTGGATAGCATTACTGACTCACTGGACATGAGTTTGAGCAAACTCCAGGAAATACTGAAGGGCAGGCAAGCCTTGTCCATGGGGTCACAAAGAGTCAGACATGACTGAGCGACTGAACATACACTCTATAAACATTACTTGTATTGACAGTAGAAAACTTTAATATAGAACATAAATAAATATTTAGATAAAGAATTGGCATAATACTGAGTAGGAAGACTTAGCATTCAACACTGTCTGCTACTGCTAAGTCATTTCAGTCGTGTCCGACTCTGTGCGACCCCATAGACGGCAGCCCACCAGGCTCCCCTGTCCCTGGGATTCTCCAGGCAAGAACACTGGAGTGGGTTGCCATTTCCTTCTCCAATGCATGAAAGTGAAAAGTGAAAGGGAAGTCACTCAGTCATGTCTGACCCTCAGCGACCCCATGGACTGCAGCCTTCCAGGCTCCTCCATCCATGGGATTTTCCAGGCAAGAGTACCGGAGTGGGGTGCCATTGCCTTCTCCATCAACACTGTCAGCCCTTCCCAAATAAATCTAGAGTTTCATCCTAATCTGAACCCAATTTCAACAACAGTTTTTACAATGGAAGTGATGTCCTGTAGTCATATAGGGCACAAGTACTATAATCGGACAGCATGGATTCCTTCTTTAAGTTTGATGATGAAGTATACATCCATCATGTAATTAAGCTTGATGATCAATGTCAATAAAGCCTTTGACCCAATGCCTGGCCCATGGGAGGCAATTGACAAGTAACCATTGGCTATTATTAATAATGGAGCCGGGGAGGGATGTTTCACTAAAGAAATAATAGTAAAAGAGCAGAAAAGGGATTTTTTTTTTTTTATCATGGGAAGGAGGAAGAGTGGGTATGACTCAGGGGATTATTCTAGACAGAAAGTTATGTTCTCTTTCTACAGCAGTTAGAACAATGTGGCAGGGGCTCAAAGATGAGCAGGAAAACAGAGATTAAGACAAAGTATCTAAATGACAGCAAAAGTACGAAGTAACACCTACAGGTCTGCTCTGTAGCAGTCCTCCTTTGCCCATTTTACATCTAAATTCACCCACAGCTCTCAAAGATAGTGATGATGTTACCCCCAAATTACAGAGGCAGAAGCAGGTTAAGTGACTTGCCCAAGGTCTAGCGAGTGTCAGTGTTGGCTTGGATCTGGGCAGCTGGGTCCAGAGTCCACACTCTTTTCATGCCCTAGGAGATTTTACTGTTTGGTAGAGTTGAAAATTTAGATCGTGAGGGAATATTTAAATAGTTCAATAAATTGTGCTGGGATAACTAACCAACTAGAAACCTTTAAGAAGGTATTATTCTAGACAGGGAATTATGTATACACTTTATACTTGTGTGTGCTTAGTCGCACTTCACTTTCACTTTTCACTTTCATGCATTGGAGAAGGAAATGGCAACCCACTCCAGTGTTCTTGCCTGGAGAATCCCAGGGACTGGGAAGCCTGGTGGGCTGCCGTCTATGGGGTCGCACAGAGTCGGACACGACTGAAGTGACTTAGCAGCAGCAGCAGTAGCAGTGCTTAGTCGCTCAGTCGTGTCCAGCTCTTTGTGATCCTGTTGACTGTAGCCCACCAGCCTCCTCTGTCCATGGGGATTCTCCAGGCAAGAAAACTAGAGTGAATTGGAATGCCCTCCTCCAGGGGATCTTCCCAACCTAGGAATTCAACCCAGGTCTCCCACACTGCAGATTCTTTACCATTTGAGCCACCATACTTTACTTTCTAGGAAAACAAGTTCCAAATCAATGAAAGATTTCAGCAAGCTAAGTAAATCTAAATAAACTTGGAAGGAGTAATCATGGGGAGGACTTTCCAAAGAGGAGCACAGAACAAAGCTGAACCCAAATGAGTCTGTTGATTCCTCTTCGCTGAGAAATGGATGGGTCAGAGGCTTCCTTGGCATCAATTTGCAAGAGCCAACAAGCTTGGATAAATGGAATTTTGAGGAAGATATCTGTGCAACCATCCCTAAGAAATGACAGCTGAGGCACAGAGATTAACGGCAGGACAAAACGGCCTACCCTGGATGGCCTCTGTATGAAGAGAAAACCCAGGGAGACTCTAATTCCATCCAGTTCAGTTCATCTCATTAATAAGAGCACCTGCTGTGTGTACTGTGTTGCAAATGCCGTGTTGGGGGGGAAAAAAAAATCAGTGCTTTCTCTGCCTTCATGGAACCGGTTTACAGTCAATTGAGAGAGACTAAAAATACCGTATAAGAAATTATCATACAGTATGTTAAGTGATATGATAGATGTTCAGGGTATTGTCAGATAAGTGTGAGTGCTCAGTTGTGTCTGGCTCTTTGCGACCCCATGGACTATAGCCCACCAGGCTCCTCTGTTCATGTTATCCAAACACGAATACTGGAGGAAGTTGCTGTTTCCTTCTTCAGGGGAATCTTCCTGATCCAGGGATCAAACCCAAATCTCCTACATCTCGTATACTGGCAGGCAGATTCTTTACCAGTGAGCCACCTGGGAATCCCACTGTCAGATAATATGGGCCCTTAATCCAGATTTGGCTCTTAATCCAGATTTATCACTTATACAAGGTTTCCCAGAGAAAACAATATCCAGAAAACACATAATTTTCTGTTTGTAAATGCTATTATGTTTTATCCAGATGGTGAAGACAAAAACCTGAACTTTTAAGGAAATAGCAAGTTAAGTTGCATGTTAAGCCATGTCCAACTCTTTGTGACCCTATGGGCTGTAGACCACTAGGTGCCTCTGTCCATGGAATTCTCCAGGCAATAATAATGGAGAAGGCAATGGCACCCCACTCCAGTACTCCTGCCTGGAGAATCCCATGGACGGAGGAGCCTGGTAGGCTGCAGTCTGTGGGGTCACGTAGAATCGGACATGACTGAGCAACTTCACTTTCACTTTTCACTTTCATGCGATAGAGAAGGAAATGGCAACCCACTCCAGTGTTCTTGCCTGGAGAATCCCAGGGACGGTGGAGCCTGATGGGCTGCCGTCTATGGGGTCACACAGAGTCGGACACGACTGAAGCAACTTAGCAGCAGCAGCAGCCATGCCCTTTTCCAGGGTATCTTCCCGACCCCAGAATCAAACCTGTGTCTCTTAACATCTACTGCATTGGCAGGCAAGTTCTTAACCACTTGGGCCACCTGGGAAGCCCTTTTAAGGAAATAGGCAAATAAACAACTAGATATGTAGGCCCAGAATCAGAAACAAGATTGACTGGATGTACAGAACCGAGGCAGCAGCTAGTGATGGAAAACATATGAGAAGAGACTGTCAAAGGACAGAGTGTCATGTTCACACAGGTTCTGATTCTGAGTCACCACCAACCTGGGACAGACAGAGAAACCCAGAAAGTAAAGTGGGAAAGGGAAAAAAGTCATACAGAAAAACACCAGGAAAGTGAGGATTCTTGGAAACCAGCAGAAGAGGATTTCAGACCCACAGGAGAGGTGAAGTATGATAATGCCAGTTCAGTTCTGTTCAGTCAGTCAGTCGTGTCCGACTCTGCAACTCCATGAACCACAGCACTCCAGGCCTCCCTGTCCATCACCAACTCCCAGAGTTTACTCAAACTCATGTCCATTGAGTCAGTGATGCCATCCAACCATCTCATCCTCTGTCATCCCCTTCTCCTCCCGCCTTCAGTCTTTCTCAGCATCAGGGTCTTTTCCAATGAGTCAGCTCTTCGCATCAGGTGGCCAAAGTGTTGGAGTTTCAGCTTCAACATCAGTGCGTCCAATGAATATTCAGGACTGATTTCCTTCAGGATGGACTGGTTGGATCTCCTTGCTGTCTCAGGGACTCTCAAGAGTCTTCTCCAACACCACAGTTCAAAAGCATCAATTCTTTGGCTCTCAGCTTTCTTTATAGTCCAACTCTCACATCCGTACGTGACTACTGGAAAAACCATTGCTTTGACCAGATGGATCTTTGCTGGAAAAGTAATGTCTCTGCTTTTTAATATGCTGTCTAGATTGGTCATAACTTTTCTTCCAAGGAGCAAGCATCTTTTAATTTCATGGCTGCAGTCATCATCTGCAGATAAGCACAAAGTTGGTGCAAAGGTTCTGTCCACAGAGAGTTTTGTGTGGAAGTCAGACTACAGTGGGCAGAGTGATGAATTGGGAGGGCCAAGGCCCCAGAGACCTAGAAGTATTGTAGGGAGAGCTGAGGTTGGATTCCCTGCAGCCTGAGTTCTCAGGAGCAGCAAACTCTACAGTTGGGCTATTTTTCTAGCAGAAATCATGTAGTTGGAACTCGGACATGGAGAAGACAGACAGCCTAATTGGATGTTTTGCCAGACTTGTAATGAAGGGAAAATGGACGAAGACGTCCTTGAGGAAAGCTGGCTGAGGGTTTTCGTACAGCTTGGAGGTCAGCTAAGGGACAACAGGAGTGAAGAGCACTAGAGGTCCTGGACCGGCAGAAGTAGTCATGAGTCGGGGGCTGTGATCCCGGGTCAAGTCGCCTGTGAGGACAGGAATGATTTTACCAGACACGATGGATGGAGGTACTGGCAGGATAGAAGACTGAGGTGGAATAGGAGAAAAGGAGAAGGCTGTTTTTCACGAGGATCCTTGAACTTTGTGATCGGGACACACTGCTTTGACGTCCATGAGGTGAGGCAGATCAGGAGAGAAGGTCAGTTCTAAGGAGAAGAGTGCCCAAGTGTGCCCGGGGACCCAAGAGACCCCAAGCATCAACAGCTGTGTGAGGATCGAGGGCCAGCACCCAGGACCAGGAGACACCTTTTGAGTCGAAGGGCTTGACTGCATCGGGAACTCAGCCAGCGTTATCCTCAGACACTCTCAGGCAGCCTGGGTCTGTAGGCCCGTTCCCCTGGCGTTCAGGGCATATAAGACTGGGGAGAAGACTCTTACTCTAGTGGATAGGAGGAAAAAAGACAAACTGAACAAATATGTTGTTAAATATTGAATAAACAAGATGGGGTTTCAAGAAGTGGAAAGGCAAGAATTTTCATACATCTAAGCCATGAACTGAAGATCATTTGAAAATACGTGTCAGTAACACATGAGTAGTTCTACTGCTGGAAACTTATTCCGAGAAAAATGTTTCCCAAAAGAGCGCAGTGCCTCACACTTAACAGTTTGCGTTTCAGGGTCTGTTTCAGTAACATGGTTGAGGCGGGGCTGTAGAAAATGGACCTTCTTGGATTCAGACCTAAGCTTTGCTGCCGCCTCCTATTCACGATGACCTTGGGCCACTCCTTGTCTCTCTAATTCTCTTTTCATCATCTGTAAAACGGGTGCATTAGTATTGACTGCTGAAGCGACTTAGCAGCAGCAGCAGCAGCAGCAGATTGACTACTTAGAATGTTTTGAGGGAAACAATGACACTACAATAGTCTTAACACAGAACGTAGAAGCTGGTACCTCACATGGTAAATATTTAATTGTGCTAAAAAAGGAACAAAAAGCAGAGGGAGAGGAGAGACCAGTGAAAAAGAAAAAGACAGAAGAGATGGGAAGAGAAAGAAATCATTTACAGCCTACTGGTGAAATAAAATACAGTGTATTGAGAAAATTAATACTATATTACATATTTATACATATTGACAAGAATAGTTATGGAAACTAGATAAATAGTATGATCCCATTTTAAAAAATCGACGATGGTTATTTTTTGTAAAATAATAAGTTTATGATTTTTGTAAAATAGTAAGTTTAGAAACAAAGTTTTTATTGTATTATTTTCATAGGTGATATGATTATTATTTTCTTCTTATTATTTAATAAGTTTAGAAACAGATGAAGTTTTATTATTTTCATAGGTGATATTATTATTTTCTTCTTATTTACTTTTCTGAATATTTTATGGTAAGGAGGCAGTATTTAGATGATGAGTAAGCATAAGCAACTTTTACTTTCCTGTTTCTAAAAAGGAAACTACTACAAGTGTCTGGAAGCACTGTTGACTTTATCTTGTCACATCAAAAGAGAATACCCATTTATTGAAAGTCTATAATGATTATTTATGTATTCAAATATCTCATTAAAGAATTATTAATCTATGGCTTAATTTTGCAGAAATAACTACAGAAAATTAGTTTCAGTTCAGTTCAGTTCAGTTGCTCAGGTCATGTCCAACTCTTTGTGACCCCATGAATCGTAGCACGCCAGGCCTCCCTGTCCATCACCAACTACCGGAGTTCACTCAGACTCATGTCCATCGAGTCGGTGAAGCCATCCAGCCAACTCATCCTCTGTCGTCCCCTTCTCCTCCTGCCCCCAATCCCTCCCAGCATCAGAGTCTTTTCCAAAATTAGTTTAGTGTCTCTTAATAAATATGAAGATGAGCAGAATTTCTGGTACTATATACACCTGTTTCATATTCTATTGGGTCATAATATGATAAATATCTGGAAGGAATCATTATAGACTAAGCGAAGCTTGGCGTGCTGCAGTCCATGGGATTGCAAAGAATCAGACATGACTGAGGACTGAACAAAAACAACAAAAATTATATATCAAAGGAAATTAATAGTTTGCCTCTTGATGGTTTTATAATACATCTACTAGGTTTCTGCTATGAAACTAAGTTACTTCTGTCATTTCTCTACTTGGCAAAAGTAACCACTGAGTTTATTTTAATAATTATCATCAGGGTGATTTATAAATGGCAAGTATAATTGTCCAATTTTATGCGCTAAGAACCAATACAATGCTAGACCATCATGACTGATGTCCTCTGTTGTTATCTACTTATAAACCCAGAAGAATTTAAGAAACTACGTTGCTGGATATCATTCACATGATTTAATTGTTGCTGTGGCTAGAAGTAACAATTACAGTTGTTTACCTAAAACATGTTCTGGATATTTAGAGCCAGAAAATAAGTTGATGTGTTGCCGTACATATTACACAAAGTGACGCTTTGTTATCTGTGTCCTCTGTCTGGCATGACGTGTCCCTGTCAGATGCCTTTCAGATCCTATTATCTAGGTTGTTTTCACTTTTTCCTATTGATCCATTTATTGATTCCACTATTAATGAACCTTTCCCACTGTGGAGAAGATGGCCAAAAGTAACAAAATCTGTCTCTAGACTAAGTGATTGTCTTGTATTCTGTGCACTGAATGCTTAAGAAATAGAATTGAGGATCTGCCTCCATCATTGGCCTGTCTTGAGTATGTGACAACTGGAGTGACTCATTTTTTAACCTGCCCTCCTCTAGACAAAAAGTTATTTTCCATGATGATTATGAAATCAGATGAATAATAAAGATGACCACAGAAAAGACAAAATTGAAAATTTCTTTGCTTGTATTTAGTATATATATTCAGGCTGATAAAAAACAAGCAAGTGTAACAGTAAAGGGAAATAAGTCATCTTTTCATATTTCTGAGTTAGATTAGTGCATTTTGAGGAAAAAATTATAAAGGAAACACTGCTTTGTGGTGTCCCACAGTAATATATCATATTAAAGTTTAATCACCTATATTCCAAAAACATTTAAAAATAGTACTACTTCTTATTAAAATAGTTTAATAAGTTATGATATAAGAGGAATAACAATTTTAACATAATTTGCTAAAGTTGCCATTGAAACAAGTAAAACATTACATATATGAACTAAAATTTGCACGTGCACACACACACACAAAACTATACCTTACAGTTTGCAGTCTATTTTGTCATTTTCTTTTTTTTTTTTTTTTGTTCTTTTATGTGTGATTTATTTCACTCTGCATAAAGCTTTCAAAATTTATCCACAGGTAGCAAGGAGGCACACTTCCTTTCTTCATCCTTGCAGTATCCTCATTGATGAAAACAAAGACTCACTCTGATCTGAGAACTTCAATCGGTTGAACTTCTTCAATTCTTCTGGCCCTCAGTGTAGCTGATGGAACAGATTGAAGAAGTTCACCTTTTTACACTGTTCTAAATCACCATCCAAAGACAGTATTTTGTCATTTTCAATTTGAAACACAAGTAAAAAGCCAAGGGCTTACATATACTGTAACTCAAGATCACTTTCTTTGCAATTATAGTTCAGTTCAGTTCAGTCACTCCGTCATGTCCAACTCTTTGCGACCCATGGACTGCAGCATGCCAGGCTTCCCTGTCCTTCACCATCTCCCAAATCTTGCTCAAACTCATGTCCACCGAATCAGTGATGCCATCCAACCATCTCATCCTCTGTCATCTCCTTCACCTCCCACCTTCAGTCCTTCCCAGCATCAGGGTCTTTTCTAATGAGTCAGTTCTTTGTAGCAGGTGGCCAGATATTGGAGTTTCAGCTTCAGCATCAGTCCTCCCAATGAATGTGTGTGTGTGTGTGTGTGTTAGTCACTCAGTCGTGTCTGACTTATTATGACCCCAGGACGACTGTAGCCTGCCAGGCTCCTCTGTCCATGGGATTCTCCAGGCAAGAATACTGGAGTAGGCTGCCACTCTCTTCCCCAGGGCCTCACAATGAATATTCGGGGTTGATTTCCTTTAGGAGTGACTGGTTTGATCTCCTTGCAGTTCAAGAGAGTCTCAAGAATCTTCTCTAGCACCACAGATTGGAAGTGTTAATTCTTTGGCACTCAGCCTTCTTTACAGTCCAACTCTTGCATCCATACATGACTATAGGAAAAACCATATATTTGACTATGTTGACCTTTGTAAGCAAAGTAATATCTTTGTTTTAATATGCTGTCTTCCTAGTATTCTTTTAAAAACACTTGTTTAGAATTTTCAACAGAACATATAATTTATTATGACAGTCATTATTTATTTTCTGCCTCTTCTGCTGAAATCTAAGCTCCATGAAGACATGGACTTTTGTTTTCTTCACTGATGTTGTCCAAACACCTGTATAGCATCTAATACATAATGATAATCAATATTTGTTGAATTGTTTCATCTTGAATTTTACTGTATGTAATTAGGGTACAAAGTTGTTTTCAAAGCCGTGTGTCTTTTTTCCTACTTTTAAGAACAAAATTCCCTGATCTTACGTGTCAAGCTTGTATCATTTAATACCAGCTGAGACCACAGGCAACAATTACCCTAAGCCTATGAGAGAAAGATGTGATGATGTCATGCCCCATAAAGAAAAGTCTGCTGGGGATATAATGGGATCAGTGAATAATTTTATCATTTTAATCATATAAATTGTTTTATATTATCTAAATGAATTCTTTCAATAACCTTGTGATTGAGGCAAAGAAAAAAAAAAGATTTCCTTTTACTCATGTTCTGAGAAGGAAATAGCTGCCAAAAGAGATTAGATTAAATGACTTTTCTAACAGGACCTAGACCGTCATAGTAGATGTGAGATTGGAATGGGGTTTACCTCACTCCTGGACTGGTGATATTTTTAGCGTGTGCACTTAACTCTGGTTGCACAGGTTAAGGCAAAATGCCTGAGAGAATTAAGAAGTACCTGCTTGATGATTCTCAAAATCATACTGTTCAGTCATTTCACATGGAGTCATAAAAGGGCAGCACAGCTCTCCTTTTCTAAAATTCTGTATCTTGAATCATTGCGTGGCTACCTTGAGAAAAATCTCTGCCCAGTACTTTGAACTCATCACTCATCTCATAATAAACTCTTGATTTTTTTTTCTCTAAAGAATAAATGCTACCCTCAGTAAAAGTTATGTACTTTTAAGATTTGTTCTTAATGTGGGGTGACTCTGACATTTCTCACTCCATTGATCAGCAGAATTGATTGGCTCATTATGCCTGTATCACACCACTGATTGTCAGAGGTGATTGGACTCATTTTTCCTTCAGGGGTTCTGTCCAAGAGGATGACTTTGATAAACAGAGATGACTGTTCTTCACCCCATGACATCTCAGTAGCTAGGACGCCTTAAAAATGTGCATTTTAAATATAATGATAGTAATTGCTGGCAGCACACTGCCTTAGTATGTACAGTAACCCTGTTCTCATAACTCAGACCTCTCATGTTCTGTTTGCACAGGTGTTTGGTGAGGAAAAAACAGCCTTGTCCTTTATGTGACTGGGGGGCACTGGATATGAGAAATTGAAGTCTTAGTAAGGGGACCTTTTAAAATTCAGTTTGGTTCAGTCCCTCAGTCATGTCCAACTCTTTGCAACCCCAAGGACTGCAGCACCCCAGTTTTCCCTGTCCACCACCAACTCCCAGAGCTTGCTCAAACTCATGTCCATCGAGTCAGTGATGCCATCTAACCATCTCATCCTCTGTCATGGAGGATGACAGGAAGGGGATCTTCTCCTCCTGCCTTCAATCTTTCCCAGCCTCAGGGTCTTTTCCAATGAGTCCGTTCTTCACATTAGGTGGCTAAAGTATTGGAGCTTCAGCTTCAGCATCAGTCGCTTTTAAATTAATTTATTTTAATTGGAGGATCATTTCTTTACAGTATTGTAGTGATTTTTGCCACCACATCGACATGAATCAGCCATGGTTGTACATGTGTCCCCCTACCCTGAACCCCCCCTCTCAACTTCCCCCCAACCCCATCCCTCTGGGTTGTCCCAGAGCACCAGCTCTGAGTGCCCTGTTTCATGCATCAAACTTGCACTGGTCATCTATTTTACACGTGGTAATATACATGTTTCAATGCTATTCTCTCAAATCATCCCACCCTTCCACAGAGTCCAAAAGTCTGTTCTTTACAGCTGTGTCTCCTTTGCTGCCTTGCATATAGGATTGTTGTTACCGTCTTTCTAAATTCCATATATATGTGTGTGTGTGTGTGTGTGTGTGTGTGTGTTAATATACTGTATTGGTGTTTCTCTTACTTATTTAATAAGGGAAACTTTTGAGGCTTGAACCCAGACATGTTAAACTCCACATTCTGTCTTTTAACCATATTCACAGTTGCAAAGGTATGCTTTTTCTCCCTTGTAGCGTAACACTATTTGTTGTTGTTTAGTAGCTAACACTATATTTATAGATAAATCCATGTCAACATTAAATGCCAGAGATTCAAATTTAGTCTGTAGCATTCCTAAGGGATTGTTAACTGCTAAGAAAATGTCCATGGTTTTTGCAAAGCTGTGGCGATTCTATCCATTACATGAATCTTAAATAACACTTAGTATAATTAGTGATGAAAAGAGACAGTCTGTGACTCCACATAATTTATGTGCATAATAAAGTCACTATTGGATCTGAATTACTCATGTTTTTTACCTGCTGTTTTGCAGTTTGTTCCCAACAATTCCTTATGGATTTTTTTTTTTTTTTTGCTATGACATTCTGAAGAAAATGTTGTATCACCAGAGCAGTAAGATAATTTGAAGAAAGCACGTGTCTTTTTAATATGATTTCTGAACAAGGAAGTTTCATCCTCAGGCCTGTTTGTCCTTTCAACATGGAGTGGTACCTGGGAGACTCTTTGCTGTCAGAACAAACCTTGGGTTTTGTCTTTTGTTTAAGCAACATGTAGTGTCATAGGTAATAACTCATTTAAGACTTTATTGACAGGAATCTGAACTTCAATCAATTTCTCTTTAGTTTTCACGCTGAGAAAAGGAAAATGTTTCCTATTAAATGCTCAGAGGAAAAATAGATCCTACAGTTAAGTAATTTTGGGAAATTGTACATATGATAGCTCTTTCCTGGAGATTATTAAGGTATATTAGCCTGTTAGAGATTTCAATACATTTAAGTGTGCTCTACATAGAATTTTCCATATTATTGAGCAACGGATTTTTTTTATATGTAACAATGACTAATATCCAGTGGAACTAGTGGCAATAAGGGCAATATTGTATTAAAGACAGGATGCTGTTAGAGTGAGCCTGTTATATAGGTTAATAGGCCATAACTATTCTTTGAAACTATAAGGCAATGATCTTTTATAAAATGCTTAAGGATTGACTGAGTATTGTACAATCACCGCTTTTTAAACTCGGCAGGTCACGTGAATCCCCTGGTGATCTTGCTGATGTAGATTGATTGAGTAGGGTGGTGGTGGGACGCACATTTCTAAGATGCCCCTGTTGTTTTTCTTGCTCAGTCACTAAGTCATATCCAACACTTTGCACACCGTGGACTGCAGCATGCCAGGCTCCTCTGTCCTCCACTGTCTCCTGGAGTTTGCTCAAATTCATGTCCATTAAGTTGGTGGTGCCATCTAACCATCTACTGCCCCCTTCTGCTCTTGCCTTTAATCTTTCCCAGCATCAGGGTCTTTTCTAGTGAGTTGGCTCTTAGAAGAAGCTCCTAGAAGAGCTCAAAGCTTCTGGTATGAGGACAGCACTCTGAGTAGCAAGAATCCAGATCAAGGCTATCTGTCCTGGCACTGCTGACACTTTGGACGTCTTTCTCACGTGTGGCTTCCTGCACGCTGTAGGTTGTTTAGCAGCATCACTGGCCTCTATCCACTAGGTGACTCTATGGAACTAGGTAGGACCTCCTCAATCCATTTTCAACAATCAAAATGCCTGCAGGCATTGCCAGATGCTCCTTGAAAGCAGAATCTCCCTCTTTTGAAAGCCACTGATTAAAGCAGTGTGTTTGAGAGGTCAGATCTCTGATTTCATAAATCTTTCTTTTTTGTTTCAGTGGAAATGTTTGGCCAAAACCAGAAAAATATTTATCCAAAGATCATGGAAATATTTTCATATAAAGCAATAAGAAACTGTCTGTGCCGTGTGCTCAGTCGTGTCTGACTCTTTGCGACCCCATGGACTGTAGCCTACCAGGCTCCTCTGTCCTTGGATTTCCCAGGCTAGGATAGTGGAGTGAATTGCTTTTTCCTCCTTCAGGGGATCTTCCCAACCCAGGGATCGAACCCCTCTCTCCTGTGTCTTCTGAATTGCAGGAGAATTCTTATCCACTGAGCCATCAGGGAAGCTCCAATAAGAAACTAGTCTTTAGCAAAACTGAGGTTTCTAGAAAAGGTAGTGGGCATCCATTTTCTATTTAGTTATAGAAATATTTGATCTGCACTTAATGACATTTTTTTCCAGGGAACATATTTATGATTCAAAGGGCCTTTGTAGAGCTGGAGAACTAAATGGAATTCAAAAAATTTAAGGAACAGAGAATTAAGGAATCCAGTGTATTGCTAGCATATCAGTCATGCCTTAGACTAATGTTAATCCTTCTTGCTAAATAGAATTAAGGCATAAGTAAAAGATGCTGCTGCTGCTGCTAAGTTGCTTCAGTCATGTCCGACTCTGTGCGACCCCATAGACAGCAGCCCACCAGGCTCCCCCATCCCTGGGATTCTCCAGGCAAGCACACTGGAGTGAGTTGCCATTTCCTTCTCCAATGCATGAAAGTGAAAAGTGAAAGTGAAGTCGCTCAGTCGTGTCCGACTCTTAGTGACCCCATGGACTGTGGCCCACCAGGCTCCTCCGTCCATGGGATTTTCCAGGCAAGAGTACTGGAGTGGGGTGCCATTGCCTTCTCCGAAGTAAAAGATAAGTAAACATAATCTCCCCCAAAGAAGTATTAATATCTTTCTGAGGATCTAGATTCTCTTGTGAGAGAGTCCTTGGCAGAACTTTTGGGAATGAATCTCTCAGTATGTAAGCATATTATTTTCTAAGTTTTTTTTTTTTTTTTTACTATTATTTTTTTTACTGGAGTATATTTGGTTTACAATATTGTGTTAGTTTCAGGCATACAGCAAAGAGATTTGGTTATACATATGTATGTGTATATCTGTATTCTTTTTAAAAACTTTTTTCCATTGTAGTTTATTATAAGATACTAGATATAGTTTCCTGTGCTATACAGTAAATCCTGGTTGTTTATCTGTTTTATATATGGTGGTGTGCATCTGTTAATCCCTTACTCCCAGTTCATCCCTCCTCCTGTTTCCTTTTTAGTAACCATACGTTTCTTTTCTATGATTGTAAGTTTATTTCTACTTTGTAAAAAAAGTCCGTTTATACTGTATTTCAGATTCCACATGTAACTGATGTATTATATTTGCCTTTCTCTGTCTGGCCTGCTTCCCTCAGTGTGATAATCTCCAGGTCCATCCGTGTTTCTGCAAATGGCATTATCTCATTCTTTTTATGCCTGAGTAATGTTCCATTGTATACATGTACCACATCTTCTTTATCCAGTCATCTGTTGATGGAACATTAGGTTGCTTCCATGTCTTGGCTACTGTAAATAGTGCTGCTATGAATATGGGGTATAAGTATCTTTTCTGATTCGAGTTTTCATCTTTTCTGGATATATGCCCAGGAGTGGGATTGCTAGATCATATGGTAACTCTATGTTTAGTTCCTTAAGGAACTGGATGCATGTTCCTTATGGAGCCATTGAGGAAAGAAGTGCTGTAGCCAGGCATGGACATAAGCCGTTAATCTCCAGGAGGAGCAAAACAGTACCCACTTCATGTAATCTGCAGTGAAGTCGCTCAGTCGTGTCCGACCTCACAGACTGTAGCCTACCAGGCTCCTCCGTCCGCGATATTTTCCAGGCAAGAGTACCTGAGTGGGTTGCCATTTCCTTCTCCAGGGGATCTTCCCAACCCAGGGATTGAACCCGGGTATCCTACATTGCAGGCAGATGCTTTACCGTTTAAGCCACCAGGGAAGCCCTTCATCTAATCTAAAGTTCTCAGAATATATTAACTGAACTTTAAAATGTCTGAAACTAATTCATTTGACGTAAAAAAAGAGGGAGAGATCAGGAGAGGCTATTATCTTTTCTCACTAAAATCAAAGACATAGGAGACTAGTTCTTTACGTTGGAGAAGGGAATGGCAATCCACCGCAGTATTCCTGCCTGGAGAATCCCATAGACGAGAAGCCTGGTGGGCTACAGTCCTTGGTGTTGCAAAGAGTTGGACATGACTGAACAACTAACTCATCTTTATATTAGATTTTCCTAGTGCCTTGTTCTAAGGTATTACTTTTCTTAAGCAGATTAATCTATATCCTTCTAAGTATTATGAAGTGTTACTTCTGTGGACCCCTATAACATGAGGCTTTCAATTAGATGATCCTTGAGATCTTGTCCAGTTTCAAGGTAACATGTTCTGGCAATTCTATAATAGGTTTTGAATGGAGGAAGAAGAAACCAAAGAGGGCTGAAAAGAGAATCAAAGATGCTATTAAAAAGCCAAAAATATATGCATTTCATAAGCAATGATTATTTGATGAATAGATTGATGGGCTGGTTGTTAAGATATTGTTGTTATTGTTTAGTCACTAAGTCATGTCTGACTCCTTGTGACCCCATGGACTACAGCATGCCAGGTTCTCCTGTCCTTCAGTGTCTCCCAGAGCTTGCTCAAATTTATGTCCATTCGGTTGGTGGTACTATCTAACCATCTCTTTTTATGCTTCTAAGAGACTATAAAAGTCATTGTTATAATTTTCTAAATGAGGACTGAGGCATTCATGTGAGTTAGAAACCAATATGGTGTGTGCAGTCCAATTTGTGTTTTATCGTCCTGAGGCTAAAGAGGTGAAAAGTGAAAGTGAAGTCGTTCAGTCATGTCCAACTCTTTGCAACCCCATGGACTCTAGCGTACGGGGCTCCTCCATCCATGGGATTTTCCAGTCAAGAATACTCGAGTGAGTTGCCATTTCCTTCTCTGGGGGATCTTCTCGACCCAGGGATCGGAACCTGGGTCTCTGGCATTGTAGGCAGACGCTTTACCGTCTGAGCCACCAGGGAAGTCCTCAAAGGGAAATATGTTCACCTTGAGGATATGCGTATCAATACCTAGCACTTGATTGTCCCCCAGTTACCTTTCCTGCAAACTTTTATATGACAAGCTGCTTTTATTTGAAATGCTTCTTCCTTGTTTAGAGGTGAACTACTCTACTAAGAGATTTTCATAAACAAGGAAGAAGCACTTCAAATAAAAGCAGCTTGTCATATAAAAGTTTGCTGGAAAGATAACTGGGGGGAAATCAAGTGCTAGGTATTGATATGCATATCCTTAAGGTGAACATATTTCTGACTTACATTATGTTTGAGCCAAAGTCAACTTCACCATTTTGGGCATTTGTACTCATTTTTTTTTTTTTTTTCCAAGGGAGCTGTTAGCAAGACAGTCTGTTAATTTATCTCTATACCCCTGAGTTGTGTGTTCTGTTAAAACAGTTCATTGACAAGAACTCAGTCTACTCAGGGACAAACGCTTTCCCTCTATTAGTCACTTATATATTCAGAAGGTACTTAGAAGTATAAAACAGTGTGCATATTTTCCAAGGTCATGACTGCACTTTGAAGATGTGTTTCTTTTCAAACTTCACAAATACTAAATGAAATGGCTATCTTGTTATTCTGAAATTGTCATCTCTTTGAGGTAGGGACTCCTTTTTCTGTGGGTAGGCCTTTTTTTTTCCCCATGGTTTTCTGAATCGTGATATTATTTATTCCTAGTACAATCCGCCTGCACCTTGGAACCCAGAGAAATAAATTCTGAATGCATAAAAGTCCATGTGAGGAATTGCCTCCAACTTCCAAATGGAAGGTCATTGCTTAATATTTATGCAGTCTCCGCTGCTCTTTCTTCATGCTCCATTCAGCACCAGTGTGCAAGTCTTCAGCTTGCTCTCTGCGTGTATTGATAAATAGATCTGCTCCAAATGGTTGCACTCCAGCTGGTTGCCAAGATGACACACTTTATAATGTTTCAGAAGTGTCTTCCAGACTTGAACATTGGACCTGATTTTCTTTGATAAAGAGAGTTCCGCTTTTTTAGGCAGTAAAGGTAGCTTGCCAAGTTGTATCAGAGGTTAGGAAATAATCCACAGAGGGTAGAAATACTCACTGATTGTCTACACTGTCATCACTGCCTCTTGCTAGTGGATATTAGTCATTTACCCAAATTCTGCCACCCCAAGTCTCTGTTGCCTTTCTAGAAAAAGTTTTATCTCCATAATTACTGAGGACAGGAAGTCTCTGCTGCAACTGCTATCTGGATGGAGGTAATACAGCAGTATGCTCCTTTGCAAAAATTGCCTCCACTTTAATAGATATTTCATCCCAGAATAGAAGGAAGGGGAAGACAAAGCTGATATTTCCTGTAGAGTGATCTGGGCAAAGGTACTTTTGAAATTGGCAGTAGTTATAGCTATAAAAGAGTCTATTAACCAACTTATAAACAGTCATGTGTGTATATGTGTGTGTTTAATTTCCATTGGAAGTGTAATATACATGCTAAGTAGGTTATGTATCAAAGGATCGTTTGTAGTGTTCATTTAAGGGGCAGTTTTTTCCCATTTTTCTTTCATCTTCTTTAAACCCCATTAAAGTGATATCATGAATGAAGGAGAATTAAACTATTGATGCTAGGAGAGTCTCAGAACATGAAGAATTTGAATATATGTTTCTAGAAGACTGCAAATTAGCAGAAGAGCTTTGATTTGTGACATAAAGCAAGGGACAGAGAAATTCAGAATCCTTGAAGAAAAGCTGGCATGAAGGATAAGGGAAGGCTGGGAGCTTGGAGCTAATCTTCTGGCAGAACCCAGAGAGGGTCCGGACTGCAGACAAGAGGTCGACAAGGCAAGACCAAAAGGGGCCTGAAAACAAGGGGTTGAAAAAATAGCCTATCTACCTTAGGAGAAGAGAAAGCAAACTCTTTCCTATGAGGAATATAAGGGTCTGATTTACTAAAATGCTGTCATAGAAGCAGGGGGAAACAAAAGATATTAGTAATAAGATGAGCATGATGAACTTTGGGGTACTTGTGTCTTTTAGTATTGTGGTTTTCTCAGGGTATATATTGGGACTTCCCTGGTGGCTCAGATGGTAAAAGCATCTCCCTACAAGGCGGAAGACCTGGGTTCAATCCCGGGGCCAGGAAGATCCCCTGGAGAAGGAATTGGCAACCCACTCCAGTACTCTTACCTGGAAAATCCCATGGATGGAAGAACCTGGTAGGCTACAGTCCATGGGGTTGGGAAAGGAGTTTAGATGAGATAGGGGACTTCTAAGCACAGGACAGAATTAGGTGCAGCAGAAGCATGAACCTGATTCTGTCGACTGGATTTTGGACTAAGAAGGTAACCAGTTTCATAAGTCATTCCCTTTAGAACTCAGGAAAGGTCTGTAAACAAAAAATGGGAAACACAGAACGGTCTCTGTAGGGACCTGCTTGTTTTCAGTCCCCCTTCTTCCTTCATATTCCTCAATCTTGAGGCAAAACAGGTATGGGACAAGAAAGGGAATAGATTTAGATAGGTTAATCATAAGCTCAGAAGAGGAACTCAGCTTTAGGGGGAGTGGGTTTCATTGTGTTTACAGATAATTACTCCCTTTCAATGATAGCTTTGTAAAGAAACACCTTCTCTTTTCCTATTCCTGGTTAATACCCAAGGAGAAAGGTCAGGTATAAAATGATGAACTATACCCCCTATCCACTCAGAATCACTAAAAGCCTCAAGTCTAGCCATCATTGGAAGAAGGAAGATATTTGATTCCAAATGAAGGTTTTACACAAATGGATGGAACAAAGTCTTGAGCTGAAAGACAATATTTTTAATAACCTAATATAACTAGGGTACTTCCCTGGTGGCTCAGACAGTAAAGCATCTGCCTACAATGCAGGAGACCTGGGTTCAATCCCTGGGTCAGGAAGATCCTCTGGAGAAGGAAATGGCAACCCACTCCAGCACTTTTGCCTGGAGAATCCCGTGGACAGAGGAGTCTTGTGGGCTACAGTCTGTGGGGTCGCAAAGAGTTGGACAGGACTGAACAACTTCACTTCCTTCCGGAATCAGACTGAAATGTTTTAAGAAACTCTGTACCCAATGGAAAAAGAAAGAATTCTGGTGCTAACCATAAATATACAAATTTATTTCTAGATTTTCAATTCTATTCCATTGATCGATTTTTCTATCAATTTTTCCATTGATTACTACAAATTGAATACTTAAAACTCCAAATAATATTGTTGAATTTTCTGTATCTCTCAGTTTTTGCTTTGTATATTTTGGGGCTCAATAGTTCATTGCATTGTAAGTATAGAGATTTTATATATTCTGGATGGATTGACCCTTTTATTATTAAGAAATTTCCCACTTTATTTGAATGACATTTTTGTGCTTTTTATAAGAACTTTTCATTTTATATTGGAGTATAGTCTATTAGAAGTGTTGTGATAGGACATTTTTTTGGTTAAAGTTTATTTTATGACAGTCTGTGGTTTTGATTGGATTGTTTAATTGATATAATTTTAATGTTTGCAGTAGTTGAATTTACATCTGTCATTCTTTTTGTTTTCTATATGCCTCATTTTTTTTTTTTTGGTTCTTCCCTTTATCTTTCCTGTTTTCTCATGCACTAAATGGATATTTTCTAATATTTTAAATCTTTTGATACTTTGTTTTTCTACATTTTTAGTGCAGTTTTGTTTCACAAGGAATTGGTTCCAGGAGACCAAAATTCTCAGATGTTTAAGTCTCTCATGTAAAATGTGACTATACACATCTTCCTGCACACTTAAAACCATTCCTAAATTACTTACAACCCTTATTCGGTGTAAATGCTATGTAAATATTATAAATTCATTGTAAATGCTATGTTAATGGTTACCAGTGCAAAGCAAATTCAAGTTTTACTTGTGAGAACTTTCTGGAATTTTTTTTCCTGAATATTTTCCATCTGCTTGCTTAAAACTGCTGATCTGGAATCCATGGATATGGAAGACCAACTGTGGTTGCTCTAGGGCCTAAATATACATATTAATTTACCAGATTTACACAAAATTAATCCCAGCGAGCTATGGAAAGTTATCCTTATATAGCTTATTTCCTTCTTCCCATTTTATTTTGCTTTTATTATTATATTATTATATCTGTGTTCTATCACAAAACCAACAATGTATTGTTATAATTATTCTTTATAACTTTGTGTTTTTAAAAGAAACTGAGAGAAGAAAGGAGAGCAAGAATGTAATTATAAAATTTTTTAACCCTTTCTGTTTCTTTCCATTTGTTTGCAATTCTGCTTATCATCTGGGTTATTCCTTACTCTATTGATGCTTTCGTCCCATCTACTTCCTTTGTGCCATTTTTTGTCAAATATATTTATATATATTATAGGAGAAATTTTATAATGATATACACATATTAAAAATAAAAAACATTTCCATTAAGTACATAATTACCTTGAATGGTGCTTTTTATTTTTTCATGTTGATTTGAATTAAGGTCTGATGTCATATACTTTCAATCTGAAGAAGCTTCCTTAGTGCTTCCTATATAAGCTGGGTGTGCTAGCAATAAATCTCTTACTTTTTGCTTATTTAAGAATCTATTTATCTCACCTTCATTTTTGAAAGATGTTTTCCTGAATATAAGATTCTCTGCTGATGGTTTATTTCTCTTTCAGTACTTTGAGTATTTCATCCCACTTCTTTTTGTGTCCATTGATTCAGATGAGAAGTCAATTGTTAATTTTATTGATATTTCCTTGAAATAGTCATTTTTCTTTTACTGCTTTCAAGGTTTCTCATTTATTTTGTTTTTTAAGCATTTTAACCATGGTGTGTCTGGATATGAGTCTCTGTGTTTATTCTCCTTGAATTATACTGGACTTCTCAGGTATGTAGATTAATGTTATCCATTGAATTTGAGATGTTTACAATAATTATTTGTTTTTTTCTGTTTCTGTCTTTCTCTCTCTCTCGTGTCCTTCTGGTACTCCTTTTACATGTATGATTAGAATGCATCGTGGTGTTCATTTTTTCTTTTCTTTTTCTCCTCTGATCTTTAGGTTGAAGACTTTCTGTTGGTCCATCTTCAAGTTTACTGCATCTTTCTGTTGTCAGCTCAGATCTACCCTTTCTCTCCTCTGGTGAATTGCTCATTTCAGTTAATGTAGTTTTCAGTTCCAGAATTTCCACGTGGTTCTTTTTGATAATTTCTATCTATTGATATTCTGTGTTTGATGAGTCATTGGGCATATATTCCTTTTATTCTTTATATATATAATATATTTATATAGGCTATTGAAAGGTTGTTGCTGAACCACGCAAAGATGCCGGGATTCTTGGCCTCCAGAGGAGAAGAATTCAATCTGGGGCCAGAGATGAGGCTTGATCACTCAGAGCTTTTGTGTAATAAAGTTTTATTAAAGTGTAAAGGAGATAGAGAAAGCTTCTGACATAGGCATCAGAAGGGGGCAGAAAGAGTACCCCCTTGCTAGTGTTAGCAATGGAGTTATATACTCTCCAGTGAATCCAAAGAATGTCTGGAGGTTGTAAAGACCTCACCAGACCTACTCCCATAATTTACATTTTAAAATAACAGGATTAGCCAGAAGGTTTAATCCAGAGACTGTCCTCAGGCAGGATACATTACTGTTATATAATCCTAAGGAATGTAGAGGGGGGAAAAAAGTTTGTCCTTTCTTCCTCCTTGAGAATTCCAGACCTCTCTCTCCTTGGGGACCCCTAGACTTCTTATCAACCTGCCTAGGAAATGACTCTCTCACTATGTTGGGTCTTCATTGCTGCTCGGGCTTTTTCTAGTTGAGGTGAGTGGGGGCTACTCTCTACTTGTGGGGTGCAGGCTTCTCATTGCAGTGGCTTCTCTTGCTGAGGAGCACAGGGTCTAGGGCATGTGGGCTTCAGTAGTCTTGGCACATGGCTTAGTTGCCTCACAGCATGTGAAATCTTCGCAGACCAGGGATGGATCCCATGCCTGCTGCAGCACTGACTCACTGCACCTGAATTTGAACAAGCTCTGGGATATAGTGACGGACAGGGAAGCCTAGTGTGCTGCAGTCCATGGCATCGCAGAGTCAGACATGACTTAGCGGTTGAACAATCCCTGCATGGGCAAGTAGATTCTTAACCCCTGGACTACCAAGGAAGTTCTCCTTTCATTCTTTAAACAGTTTCCTTTAGGTGTGTGGACATGTTTATAACAGCTGCTTGGAAATCTTTGTCTGCTAAATCTCCCATCTGGGCCCCTTCAACAACAGTTTCAAATATCTGCCTTTTTTGTCCTTTTTATGGGTCCTGCTTTCCTGTTTCTTTGTGTATCTCATAACTTTTGGTTGAAACCTTGATGTTTTAGATAAGAGAGATATTTTGCTGCAGTTCTAAGTACTGATCCCTCCCCTAACACAGATGCCTGGGCTTGTTTCCATTGTCCGCTTATGTAATTTTTTTTTTTTTTTTAAGTAACTTGGGTAGACTACTTCAGTGAGGTCTATTTTCCCTGGTCAGTGCCTGATGCTGCTCCTTAGAGGGTACCCCTTAGGCATATACACAGTCTCCCTTACCGCCCTCCCTCCCTCTATAGTTGACTTCAGGTTAGCCAGGCTCTCTTCCACTGACTCTTTCTTTGATCCCCTGACTCTTTAAGATCCGCTCCAACCCCAGGAGCTGTCCTCATAGCTGTCGCTTTCCTGGATTCTCTGGCAAACTTCTAGTGTGTCTGTCACTTCACTTATTTATCATGGAGCTGCCAGCAGCCTATTGTTTACCACCAAGATCTTTGTTTTCGATATAGCCTTAGGTTTAAACTTCCCTATGCTCTGTTTCTAATACAGCCCATCCTATTAGGGAGAAGACTGGAGTTCTCTGTTCTTTCTTATATCTTGCCTTTCCCCTTGATAATCTGCACCACTGCACCACTGCTCTGGAGGTGAGGCCAGGACAATGGCCCACATTTTTGGAGTGACACTCCTTCACATTGAGGAGGGTGCTGAGCTGGGATGGTAATTCCTGGTCTTCTCAGCTTGCCTCTCCTGTCATGGAACCATCTCCTTACCAACAAACAGGGGTGAAACCAATTGGAGCCAGACTGTCATCGTGCTGCCGCTAGGATAGAGCTTTCATTGACTACCTTGGGCTGGGTGAGGAAAGAGTGCTCCAGACCTCTCAGTCACATTGCCTGAAGTAGAGCTTTTCAAGATGAAGCTGCAGGGAATAGAGAAGCAATGCTGGGAGTTTGCCCTTCCTGAGAAGAAAGTTCAGCCCTAAACTGGGAGGTGGTGAGAGAAGGAACCCTGACTTCTGGTCCCAGCCACTCAGAGTAGAGCTTCCATCTCATTTATGGGCAAGGAAGGGCATGTGCAATTGTTCAAATGCCAGAAGCTCTCTTTTTACCAAGACTGAGTTGAATATCTTGGGTTAAAATTTCTCCATTTGTTATATGCTTTTAAGATAATTTCCAGAGACTTTAAATGATAACTTGTTTTGTTTTGAATCATTCTTACCAGTTGTGTTTCTTTTACTGGGGGAAGGGTCCTTAAAGCTTCTTGATGGAAGCCCATTCTTAGAAGGGCTTCCCTACCAAGTCCAGTTTTAGAATCTCCATTCCTCTAAAAAGTTCTATGTTCTTTTCCAGTTTATGCTTGTTCCCAAGCTCAGCTTCGGGCAACTACTAATCTGCTTTCTGAGTCTATAGCTTTGCCTTTTCTAAACGTTTCATATTAAAATGGCATCTTAAATATGTCATCTTTTCCCTCTGGCTTCTTTCATTTTTCATAATGGTTCTGAGAGCCATGCATGTTTCAGCATGCCTTAGCAGTTTATTTCTTTTAATGTCTGAATAGTATTTCATTGTGTGGATATTACACATTCTGCTAATCCATTCCCAGTTACTGAACATTGGTGTTGTTTCCAGTGTTGCGCCATTTTGGATAATGCTTCTATAAACATCTGCATACACATCTCTATGAGGGCATTCATTTTCATTTTGGGGGGGGGATATAGTCTTAAGGAGTGTAATTTCTGCGTATGATGAGTTTATGTTTAACTTTTAAGAAACTGCCAAACTTCTTCAAAGTGGCCACGTCATTTGCATTCCCACCAGCAATGTATGAATGTTACAGTTTTTCTGCACTCCAGACAGCATTTGTTATTATCTATCTTTATTGCAGCCATTCTGCAGAGTGTGAAATGTTGCCTCATTTTAAAATTGTGATAATGAAATAGTTATTCCCCTAAGTAAAACTTTTTACGTTTTTGAAAATTACTGTCTAAAATATCTGAAGAAATTCAGTTTTGTCTGAGAGGAAAACTGGCATAATTATAAGTTACCAATATTAAGTGATATTGCATATAATATTTTTGAAATAATGATATGTATTAAAGTGATGTACTATTTTCCCCCTGAGATCTCACAAAGGAGCATTTTAATAAAATGTTCTATAATGTTTAGACATCGCAAAGGATCCTAAGATACATAAATTTGATTCTTGAGAACATATTTGGACAATACTATTTTAGAAATACAGTTTTAACTTGATGAGATATATTTATCTTATTAAATTCTTCATCTTCAGTCTTAAAGAATGTTGCATTAGGAAACATAAAATATCACAGTTCTTGGCTGATTTCACTATTAAATTATTAATCAACCTACTTTTTGAAGGATGTTTCTATACACTCATATGGTCTAGATATAATCTTATGTTTGAGACAAGGCATGAAGGTGAATGCCTGAGAAATCCTACCTTCTAGGAAACTTTTCCAGAAATAGAGACATAGAAATTGCTTTTTTCACTGAAATTTCTATGTGGGTGATTTTTATAGGCTCATAAAAATTTTAGAGCTTAAATAGACATTCAACGTCAGCATGTCCATTCATTTTATTTTAGAAATGTGAAAACTGTGTCTTAGCATCAGATTTTAGTTGTAAGTAAAACCTTAAAACTTTCCCTTATATTAAAAATAGATGTTTGTGTTCACAGGAAATATGGTGAACAGAATCCTTATCAATCAAGCTATGTGGATATCTTTGTGGTAATTTAACAATGCACACCTTAATACAGTTCGAATATTATCAAGAACTTAATGTTTTTATTTGATATTGTAAAATATAGAATGGAATGTTTTAAAATTAAGTATCTTATCTTCCATATATTAAAATAGTAAGGCCTTTCTACCATGCTAATGCTATGCTAAGTCACTTTAGTCGTGTCCGACTCTGTGTGACCCCATGGACCGCAGCCCACCAGGCTCTGCCGTCCCTGGGATTCTCCAGGCAAGAACACTGGAGTGGGTTGCCATTTCCTTCTCCAGTGCATGAAAGTGAAAAGTGAAAGTGAAGTCGCTCAGTCGTGTCTGATTCTTAGCGACTCCATGGACTGCAGCCTACCAGGCTCCTCCATCATGGGATTTTCCAGGCAAGAGTACTGGAGTGGGGTGCCATTGCCTTCTCCCTTTCTACCATAGAATAAGACAATTTCATAGTAATAAAATCTGTGCATGCTTATTCAGGAAAAGAAGAAGAGATATTTGCTTCAGAGGAGTCCAGAAAGGACTCCCATGAATGTATGCAAGCTAGATAAATGATAAAAGTATTATAACCTGCAAGGAAACTTCTCTTACAATGGGAAAGTGTATAAATCTTCTGATCTTTAAAGACCTGAATGTGATTCCTGGTCATGGAAGTAAAATTCCACAAGCCACATGGCACAGCCAAACAATAAATAAATAAATACCTAAATGTAAAAGATATTCCTATAAAATGCATAAAATAAAATGTGGAGAGTGTCTTAATGACATCAGGATGGGAAAAGCTTCCTTAAACAAGCCTCCCCCCCCCCAAAATGCAAAAGCCATAGGGGAAAATAATTGATATTTTAAGACCATATCAGAGTTAATATTTCTATTCAGAAGAGTACAACATGAAAAAACAATTTAAGAGATGTATAAAATCTCTGACATCTGAGAGACTGAGAGAAGCTATGTTTATTTACCAGTAGAGAATTAATACCTGCTATATATAAACAATATAAATAAGTTTAAAAAGAAGAGCACATCCAAGTGGGAAGATGGGCCGAAGCATTTAACCGAACAAGCTGCCAAAGGAGAAACCAGAAACTCTTCTTAGTAATTTGTTCATGCAGTTTAATAAAAAGATGGTCTCTTTGTACTAGTCAATTTGGAAGAAGGCAGATGATCTCAAGTGGTGTCAAGAATGGGAAAACAGAATCCTAATTTCAGGCCTGGTTGGCATGTGTACTCATCAACCCCTGAAGGACCCACTGTGGCTGAACTGGGCAAAATTCAGGCTGCAGGTGTCCAGTGTCCTGCAGTCCACTCTGGTGGACATCATCAGGAACATTCCCTTAGCTCACAAAGAGCCATTCCTAGCAGACTCCCATCCTAGCGTTGCAAAGGGCAGAAGAGATGCCTTAAGGAGTGAAAAAGCAGCTCCTGGAGAACTCTGAATCGACCCCAAGTAATGAGTTAAGTCTCCACAGGCATGAGGACTCAGAAGTACAATGTTACTAAGAAAAAAAAAGGAAACAGAATTCAATGACACAATAGATCTTTTTCAAAGGTACACATATAAGTAGATAACCATATGGAGAATGAATTAGAAGAATGTATAAGGGGATGACAGAGGATAAAATGGTTGGATGGCATCGAGAACTCGGTGGACATGACACTGATCTAGCTGCAGGCGTTGCTGATGGACAGGGAAGCCTGACGTGCCGCAGTCATGGGGTTGCAAAGAGTGGGACACAACTTAGCCACTGAACTGAATTGAACTGATATTAAATAAACTTGGATGAGTTGCTGTGAGAGAAGAGGAGTTGAACTGAGAACAGAAAATAAAGAGGAGGATGACCAAAGCAAATACACACACACAAACAAGCATACAAAAAAAAAAAAAAAGTCATCTTTCCTAGACCACAACAGGTTTTAATCCGAGGGGAAATATGCAGATACATTTCCTCATTTTCTTCTTGAAATTTAAGGAAGTTTAACTTTCAGTCAATTTAACTAGCTTTGTTTTTTTAATTTTTTTCAATAAAGTATGATATATCATAGCCTGTTTGATGTTTGGGACTGACTCTACATTAAAAATATTGAACAAGTGTTCACATATAAACAACATGTGCCTTCAAATAAAACATAAAATAGATAAACCTGAAGATGGGCAAAATAGCCGATGGTGTTACTCAGTTCTTGGTCTCTGATTCCTGAGGTCCCCTAATAGCTGCTGTTTTTGTTTGTTTGTTTTTGTTTTTCTTTTGATAAGTTCAAACTGTCCTGTTTTAGAGGTAGAAATATTATTTCCACACAAATGCCATCATCGCTCTTAGTGATGTGAGCACCCTGGAGAATTTTAGAGACCCCTGGAGTTCCTATGCCACCTGTGGAGAACAGATGTTACATTATGCACTAAAGGAATTTGTCCCATCCCCTTCTTTATTTTTATTGGCTTCAGGCTTATTGACTCATATATAAGCTCCCCCTATTCCCTTTTCTTGGTTAGGCAATGAGAGTGTAACTCATGTTTAGTAACTCAAGTAAATACTTGGTATATATTTTTCAAAAATACTGACTTGGAATCTAGTGTTTTTTGTTTTTGTTTTTTTTTTTCTCCATAGCGTTGACATTTTCATTTGTTCTGCTACCTGACTAAGTCATTGGCAAATACAGAATTACAGATACTTAGAGTGGCAAGGGACCTCTGGGGTCGCCTGGTCGAATCTGCTGGCCTGGTTCAGCTCGTTGAACTTGCATCACGCACCTTCCCACTGAACACTGTCCTGTGTAGAGGAATTCCCGTGTCACAAATGAGCCTGTTCTATTTGGTGGCACTTGTAATTGCTCAGTAGTTTTCCCATTTGTCTCTTGTCCCACACTTTGGTCCAGGACAAAAAGGGAAAGTTCAATTTTAAAAGGACACTTCTCGAGATATTTCAAGATGGCAGTCACATCCCTCCAAGTCTTCTCAAAAGTTGTAACAGTTTTTTGTTTGTTTGTTTGTTTTTGTGGCTATGTTACCATCCTGGAGATGCTATAATTTGGACAGTCACAGTTTTATAATGGGAGAAGGCAATGGCACCCCACTCCAGTACTCTTGCCTGGGAAAGCCCATGGACGGAGGAGCCTGGTAGGCTACAGTCCATGAGGTCTCTAAGAGTTGGACACGACTGAGCGACTTCACTTTCACTTTTCACTTTCATGCACTGGAGAAGGAAATGGCAACCCACTCCAGTGTTCTTGCCTGGAGAATCCCAGGGACGGCAGAGCCTGGTGGGCTGCCGTCCATGGGGTCACACAGAGTCGGACACGACTGATGTGACTTAGCAGCAGCAGCAGTTTTATAATGTTCAAAAAAGTGGTGAAGAACAATCACTCTTCTTAGTCTGGATGCAGTATATCTGTTAGTGCTACATAAAGTTGTAATATTTCTAGGGGCCAAGTCACACCTAGATTTCTTTGAGAATCAGTGTAGCATGTGGATCATGACCATGAACTTCAGACCTAGAGATCCATGGATCTCATTCCACATTGGGTCACACGCTCTTTGTGCAGCCGTGGGGAGGTTCCTAAACCCTCCACTCGGCCTCAACTGCCTCATTAACTGGTGTTACTACCTGGTAATGTTATGAAGATTGAGCTAAGTAAGTGATACCTGTAAACTGCTTAGCATTTTAGCAGAGAAAAGGTGCTCAAGGACTATTCCCCACTAATTGTAGTATTCTATGCATGTTATGGCATTAAGCTTCCATATCTTGATCCTAGACCATAAAATATTTCAACTTGAGGCTTAGGACATTTATCCTGATTAATATTCTGTCTTTCAAGCTTTAACCCATGATTCCAGTATCTTGAAAATTCACTGAATTCTTTCTTTCCAAGTAATAAGTCTTCCTAGCCAAATCACAAAGCAAAGTCAGCTACATACTGTAAGATAACTCCTTGTCATTTGAAATAGTAGATACTTTTCCATGTTGTCATTAAGTATCAACCTCTATCTACTGTTACCTCAGTAAATTTTTAAAATGTTTTCTGAAGGATTTTAGCTATGGGTTCTCTACAAATATTTTTGATACCTTGATGCAGACCAAACATTATATTATATTATGAGTCGAGTTCTAGTAGAGGAGGCTGGTATTAAAGCAAATTATTAAAAGCACTGTAATGCACACCTAATGTAATGGCATAATAGAGAACATCTGTTCTAGGGAACTACTGAACAGCTGCTGGTGACTCTACCTGGATGAACTAGGGTCTGCCTTGCAGAGCTGGCAGCATGTGGGTAGGTCTTGAAGAATGATCAGAAATAATAGGAGTTAAAGGACATTCCAGGATGCTATGAACAGACTTCTAAGATGCTTGACTACAGTCCACAAACATTGTCTTTGCAGAATCCCTAGTTCTTCCAGGACTGATGCATCTATCAAAAAGACAAAAGATCTGTATTATAAGACTCGCTTTTCATGATCCAATTTTGGAGCCTCGTGATGACCAGTAATTTTTCAAATGCTTTCTGAACACCTCTGCAAATTAACTCAAATTTTATTCACCATCTCTACCTGGCAACTAAATATAGATGAAGCAGGTTCCTGGCTTAGCAAAAATACTGAAAGATCCTCCAGCACACCAAATAAGGAGAAAGAAGGACAATTTTGCATGACTTTTAGATTAAAACACCAATGGAGACTGTGTATATGTGTGTGTAAAACTCTTCTAAAGCTTTTACTTTCCTCTTTACATATAAAACTTATTGCATAGTCTAGAGCAAGTATTTCATTTTATCAAAAGCACACACGAGTATATTTTTGTGGGTGGGGTGTGCAGTGTCATGACTTCCTCTCTCTGGGGTAGTGCTAATCTTGCTGTCTTTGCCTCTCTAAAGAGAGAACATTAATTACCCAGTGACAGCCACCAAAGTCAGACTGTCTAGCAAAACTGCAAACATACTCCAAGACCCACCCGCTTAACAACTCGTTAAGTGACATGAATACCCTGATTCTCCAATTTGTGATGGTTGATGGAATATAATTTTGTAATTAGCAATGTGTGCATTGCTCATATGACAGTGTTTTATACAGTCTCAATGAATTATGTAAATGTATTACCTGTGAGTTTATATTTTAGTTTTTACCTAATTACTAAATACCACACATTCTATAGTGTTCACTTTGAAGACAATGCAATTAAAAACTTAAACCGAGGTAATCAGGAAGCCACAACAAGCAATCAGCCTGAAATATGCAATCAATGGAATAAGAGGTAAACATTCCTACGTGTTCGGGGGAAGGCAGGCAAGGTGGTATCAACCAGGTAACAAAAGACTTGAGTGGAAGAAAAGTGTCCTTTTGCTGTGCTTGCAATGGGAAAACTCCAGAATCAATGCTTCCTTGGATCTTAGTTGCTTATTATTTACGTTAGGGCCTCAGAGTTTCTATTCCGCACTAGGTATCTGGTAGACTAGTAGTTTGCGCATGCGTGCTCAGGTGTGTCTGACTGTGACCCCGTGGACTGTAGCCTGCCAGTTTGCTCTGTCCGTGGAGTGTTCCAGGCAAGAATACTGGAGTGGGTTGCCACTTCCTACTCCAAGTAGTTTGGAGTAGTCTTTAAACATGCTGATATGGCAACCCACTCCAGTATTTTTGCCTGGAGAATTCCATGGACAGAGAAGCCTGGCGGGTTACAGTCCATGGGGTCACAAGAGTCAGATTCTTTTGCGACTCTGTGGACTGCAGTCTCCTGCACTGCAGACAGATGCTTTACTGACTGAGACACCAGGGAAGCAATATATATATGTATGGATGTATATTTTAAGTGTCTAGATGTTCTTTGTCTTCAGCTTTTTCTGTGTTACTAGATTTTGGCTGTGTACTCATTATTATTATTTTTTTTTTTTTTCTGATTTCTTGATATTACCCACTGCTTCTTGTTCCTAGTATCAATGACTCTTAAGCTCCAGATCATTTATAGTGCTGATCTGGGATGACTGACCTTCTTAGAATTGTGTCTGTAACAAAAAACAATGTATATGGTGGAGAAGGGTTGCTAGCGACTGGTCTAAGGGCTACTTATGATTAATGACTGAATTTTTGTGAGGTCCATTTTGACTGCTTAGCATATTTGTATCGTATCTAGAATTTTGAGTGTAATTCAAGAAAAATTCGCAAAGTAGTGGGCTGGTAGCAAAATCATCAGATAGGATTGATCTGTCTTATTTCATGAGTTTCTTGGAATGGCTAGTCCCTTCCACAGTGAAGTCTTCCTCAAATGAAGAGGTGGAGAAAGATAGACTGACTGTTCCCAGAATAATCAAGGATAGGTTTTTTTTTTTTTTTTTTCATGATATCATGAGCTAGACTTTGAACTTTAAAAATAGAAAGATAGAAACCTAGATGTGCCAGGTCTTCAAACAGACCCATCAAGAGAGGGACATCAAGTTTTCCAGTTTTAGGTTCCATCTTTGAGTGTATGATTCATTTAATCAATTTGTAATAGTGTGATATAAGGGTAGCATGTGAAGTAAAAGTCGCTCAGCTGTGCCTGACTCTTTGCAACCCCATGGACTATATAGTCCATGGAATTCTCCAGGCCAGAATACTGGAGTGGATAGCCTTTCCCTTCTCCAGGGGATCTTCCCAACCCAGGGATCGAACCCTAGTTCCCGCATTGCAGGCCGATTCTTTACCAGCTGAGCCACAAGGGAAGCTGTAAGGGTAGCATAGAGATTTATTATTTTTACTGTTGCATATGGTTTCTCAATTGTTCCAGCACCGTTTGCTGAAAACATTATCATTTCCCCATTCAACTGAAGGGACCTTTTGTTGAAAATCAGTTGACCATGTATGTGTGCATGCTCAGCCACTCAGTTGTGTCTAACTCTGTGCAACCCTATGGACAGCAGCCCACCAGGCTCCTTTGTTCATGGGATTCTCCAGGCAAGAATACTGGAGTGGGTTGTCATGCCCTCCTCCAGGAGATCTTCCCAATCCAGGGATCTAACCCCGGTCTCTTAGGTGTCTCCTGCATTGGAGACACTTTACCGCTATCACCATCAGTAAAGCTTGTGAATGTATACTCTTGTATTATATCTTTTAGACAAAATGGTTTCCCCTCAGTGTCCCCGAACAAAAGTCTGGTGGAACTAATTTTTCAGGACAAAGTCCCTTTCCTATGAAGACTACAAGAAACAAAGGACATACTGATTTCATAGCTATTTTGCAGATGTCACTTTTATCTCCTTTTAAATATTTTTATCTCCTTTTATGCTCTGGCAATTTCAGCCATATAGTCATTTCTCTATACACTATTCCCAATGCGTTTTGCTGAAGTTAATTGTAGACATTTTTTTTTTTTTTTTTTTTTGCTGTTAGTATTGCTGGAATTTTTTTTGTTGCTGTCATTTTACCTCACTTCTAAAAATAGAAAGGAAAATAAATTACATGCCCCTTTAAGGACAGAGCCTGGCATTCAATAGACTCTAAAAAGATCTGTCTGTTGAATGAATGCACAATTGATAGATACAGGTTTATCGATGGTAGTTATATTTTTGAATTTCTTTTGAATATATTTTTTGTAAAAGTTTGGAATACCTGTAAATTTGGGAGAGGGAAATTGTCGATCATTGCAAATTTCCTCCTGTTAATTTTCCTTAGTTGGAGGCAAATCATTTTGGGTTTTTTTCCTAATATCTTCTCACAAAAACCATTTTAAAATTACTTTTAATAAATATAATTTTTTCTAAATATTCTTCCTTCATTTCTTTCAAGTCTCCTTTCAATTTTATATTTGAAATTACATCTATCCATGGCTGGTCAGTAAAGAATCAGCCTGCGATGCAGGAGACTTGGGTTTGATCCCTGGATCAGAGAGATCCCACTCGAGTATTCTTGCAACCCACTCTAGTATTCTTGCCTGGGAAATTCCATGGACAGAAGAGCCTGGTGGGCTACAGTCCATGGGGTTGCAAGAGTTGGAAACAATTTAGTGACTAAACCACCAACAATATTGCAGCTGAAATTAAATCTCTTTAACAAAACACAACCTACGCAGCATATTTTGTCAATGAATAAAATGACACGAATGTCAGTAAGTATTAAAAGGAAATCCTTGTTGTCTTATGTAAATGAAAATAGTAGTTGGGTATTTTTACTCACCCTTACAGAGAGATTTCACATTTGTGCCTCTTTCTTCTTAACAAGCCACTCAATGCCAGTTATTCCTTTAGAATGAAGGTGGTGACTGGAGAGTTCTCATATTTCTGAGTGTTCAATCTTCTTCAAGACAAATACACTGACATATGTAAAATAGATAGCTAGTGGGAACCTGCTATATAGCACAAGGAGCTTAGCTGGTGCTTTGTGATGGCCTCAATGGATGGGATGAGAATGGGAGGGAGGTTGAAAGGGAGGGATGTGTGTATACATATAGGTGATTCACTTTGTTGTACAGCAGAAACTAATACAACATTATAAAACAGTTATATTCCCAAAAAAAGACATAATCTTTTTTTATCACATAAATTGCTGATATAGTATTCTCCATGCCATTTCTACCTAATTTTCATGAGTTTTTTTTCACCAAATATATATACATTTTGTTATTCCTTATTTTATTTTGTTTGACTCTCTTGAATTCTAATTTGTTTGAATTCATTCTTGAACCCAATTCATTTTATATTCTCATCCATCTTATCCCTACACATACACACACACACACACACACACACACACACACACACATACAAGTAGACACACTTTTGCAGGAAAATTCATCCAGTTCTGAACTGGTGGGAATTAAGCAATGTATTTCCCCTTGTCCTCTTTTAAATCTCAGCTTAGACACTAATGCTGTGGAAGATCCTGTTGTTATTCTAGATCACAGTGACTTCATGAATTTCTCCATGTAGTCACTCAAGTGTGTAACTTTAAAACTGTATTTAATTCTTATTCTCTGCCTCTTCCAATAAAATGGAAGGCAGGGAGGGACCATTTCTGTCTTTCTTGGTTTATATCCCCACTACAGAATTGTGTTAAACACCTGTAGAGGTTTAATAACTATTAATTAATGAATTAATTAACAAACATATTGGAAAGCAGAGACATTACCCTACCGACAAAGGTCCGTATAGTCAAGTGTGTGGTCTTCCCAATGGTCACGTAGGGTTGTGAGAGCCAGACCGTAAAGAAGGCAGAGTGCCAAAGAACTGATGCATTCAAACTGTGGTACTAGAGAAGACTCCTGAGGGTCCCTTGGACAGCAAGGAGATCAAACCAGTCAATCCTAAAATAAATCAGTCCTGAATATTCATTGGAAGGAGTGATGCTGAAGCTGAAGCTCCAATACTTTGGCTACCTAATGCGAAGAACTGACTTATTTGAAAAGTCCCTGATGCTGGCAAAGATTGAAAGCAGGAGAAGTGGGCATCAGAGGATGAGATGGCTGGACAGCATCACCAATGCAATGAATATGAACTTGGGCAAACTCCAGGAGATGGTGAAGGACAGGCATGCTGCAGTCCATGGGATCACAAAGAGTCAGACATGACTGGGCAACTGAACAACACAAGAACAATTAATGAACTAAAAATAAAAGCATGTGAGTTTATGAATTTCAGTATCTTTCTTAAAAGGAATAATACATACTCTCTGGTGATCCAGTGAGATCTTATCTTAAAGTCTTTGGCATTTATTCTAACACATAGTAAGAACTCAATGCAGGAAACGTTTTGCAGCCCTAGCTTTCACTTTTTTACCAGCCTGTAAAGAAATAAGAATAATCCAGTGGAAATTCATCAATGCATCTCCTGATTTGGCATTTTTTCCCTCTAAAATAATGCCAGAATGCCTGAAGGTTAAAAGTCTCATGCATGTATGGAGAAGGGAATATTTCCTCTGGAAACTTTTCAGAGACCTACAGGGTAATTTAAGTTTTACATTCTCATTCAGGGGGAGCAGTTTGCAGGTAAATATTCTCCTTATGGTGCCAAAAACAAACCTGTCCTTTCACAAATGTTACTTTGAAGGACAAAGTCATAGTAGACTTAAAGTGATGAAAAAGTTACATGTTTTGGAGTAGAACAACTGTTTCAGTCAAGGGGAAGTTAATATGAAAGATGCAAATGTTATTTGCTAGTTTGCTTTTTCTCTAAGTTTTTGTTCTCTTTAATATAATTGTTTCAACTCCACTTTGAAGTAGATGGGATATAAAGAAATGTTTCAGAGGATGTGGTTAAATAAATCTGTGCTCTTGTGGTGATAGGTTTGCTTCTGTTGAGGCCATGTTTTTCTAGAAAGCCCTAGGCAAAGCCATAGTGTTATCATTTTAGCCATTGTAACTGCATGGTCAATTCAATCAGTTGTGCCATTTAGGATGGTTGGAATAAAACTTAATCAACAAAAACTGTTCAGATCATGAACCAATATGACTACAACTGAGCTATCTATTTATTGACAAGGATTCTTTTCAAGAACATGGTCAAAACTATATTATTACTGTTGTGTTTAGTACAAAATTCACTAGCTGTGTTTGCTTTCTATTGATATTTGATAGTAAGCTGTCTACTTTTATATCTCCAATCAATCCTGTATTCATTATGTTTTATGTTGGTAAGAAAATAACTTCATCTAATTTTTGGTCATTTAATGTAAGTCTTGACTTGGGAAATATAATCTATTCAGTATAAATTCCTATATACAATCATCACTTTAAAGTATATCGAGAGCTAGGAAGATGACTTACATGACTCCTTACCAAAATTTTGTGTTAGGTAATTATTGGTAAGTCTGCAAGTAGACAAAAGTGTTCTTTTCTCTTTTCTCTAATTATGATGTAAGCCCAGTATTTGGGGCCCCTTTCCTTGCATACAGAGACTATTGGACTTTAAAGAATCCATTTGAGGAATTTGAATGTAGTTTCATTATGAATCAATGATTGATTTTTCATTTTTAAAATAGTGTATTTTCATCTGTAGATTATATATGCAAGCCACAGAGGCTTGGGGATGAGGGAAGGAAAGGTGATTAAAGGCAGCTTACAGAACAAGCCAACTCCAGCAGGCAAACTTTCATATACTTAACGAAGCAATCCTTAATATAGGACATAGCCTACATCCCTGGGGGATGGGAAATTCACAGGACAATTTGAATAGAATCTTTCCATAACATTTATTCTAAAACTGCTTCCTCTTCTGAGTCAGACCTTTAACCAAGTTCTCTTGTGTTGCATGAAGGGACTGTGTGTTTGATATTTATTATTCAAACATCTAAATAAACATCTAAATAAAATAAGCTGTACTGCATTGTATTTCAAAGATATGTATCATGTCTCTACGTTATTTAATCATATTTATATAAACTATAGTGAAAATGTTAATCGCTCAGTTGTGTCCAAACCTTTGCGACCCCATAGACTATAGCCTGCCACGTTCCTCTGTCCATGGGATTCCCCAGGCAAGAATACTGAAGTGAGTAGACGTTCCCGACTCCAGATATAAACTACACTGATGTGCTATTTACAGTTTTTTCCTCAATAAATATATGAATTCCAGGTTCAAGGACATCTACCATTATCTACAAAAATCTCTAGAAATGTAAATGAAACTTCTGGCACATATCCCACATTAATTCTCAATTGTGAAATCAGCACGCTGGCTATTGGAAAAGTAAAATATTTACATTTGTCTCATAATTCAAGCAAAATGTAATGATTAATATAATCAACATGAAATTTTAGTTTAATAAATTGTTTTTTTTTTGCCAGGATATAATTACTCGAATTATCCGCCAGTGAGTGTGTATTGTTGTTGTTCTGTTGCTAAGTCGTGTCTGACTCTTTTGCAATCCCATGAACTGTACACACACATATATTGTAAGATTATTTTCTCAGAAAGTCAAATACGGTAGTCCAGTATCTGATATATATTTTACATATTTTCCTTTATGTTGGTTTTACAAGTTTACATAGAGTAGAATTATTTGAAAATGATACATGTAAGTGTACACATGTATGTGAACGTGTGCATGTTTACACGCATGCAGGTGCTCACCCAGGGAGCTCCTGAGGATCCTGGGTAAATAGCACTGAGCCAGAGCTTGGACTTGGCCTTGATCTCTGGCATGAGACGGTGTCAAACAGGTCAGATGTTGGCTAACAGGTCATGATTTCTGTAGCATAGACTAGGCTTCCCAGGTGGCATAGTGATACAGAATCTGCCTGCCAGTGCAGGAGATGCAAGAGATGAGGGTTCAAGCCGTGGGTCGTGAAGATCCCCAGAAGGAGGAAATGGCAATCCACTCCAATATTCTTGCCTGGAAAATCCCATGGACAGAGGAGCCTGGTGGGCTACAGTCCATGGGGTCGCAGAAGTGGGACACGACTGAGCATACATTCACATAAATAGCTCTTTGGGACCCTGTTGGGTCTGGTGTGCGCTGAGCATCCAAAGGACCTTTCGGGCATTGGGCATTAGGGAATGCTGGGAGTCTCATCAGAGTCACTGGGCTGACTGTACCTGGCACATGGACCTGGAACCAGAAAGAACTCCAGAGAGAGGGGCGGGGATTTACAGAGGACAAACGTAGAAACTTACAAACAGATATTAAGACCTGGGTGCAGTGACCTATTGTTTTAAAATATAAGTTTAGAGATGTCCGTGGCAGTCCAGTGGTTAAGAGTTCATGTTCCAATGAGGGGTTTGAGGGTTCAATCCCAGGTGGAATAGCTAAGATCCTGTATACCTCAGGACCAAAACCCAAAACATAAAACAGAAGCTATATTGTAACAAATTCAACAAAGACTTTAAAAAAAAATAAGATTAAGTGTTATCATTATTCAGGTAGAGTGAGGCCACCTGAAAAGGTTAGGCCTTTTTTTTCCTAGGGCAAGGCCACAGGAAAAGGCCAGGATCAGTCAGGAGGCTGAGGGAGCAAGGGGACACCTGTGGGCAGGAGCATCTGTTGTGGTTTCCTCTGGAAGAACAGGTGAGGCAGGGCAAGCAGGTATAGAAGCAAATGAGCAAAAACGATTAGAACCTGGAAGCGAGGGTGGGTTACCTCTTTTCAAATGTGCTGAGCTTACAAGCTTATAGACTCCTGAGAGTCCCTTGGACTACAAGGAGATCAAACCAATCAATCCTAAAGGAAATCAACCCTGATTACTCATTGGAAGGACTGATGCTGAAGCTCCAATACTTTGGCCACCTGATGCGAAGAGCAGACTCATTGCAAAAGACCCTGAAGCTGGAAAAGATTGAAGGCAGGAGGAGAAGGGGACAGCAAAGGACAAGATGGTTAGCCAGCATTACCAACTCAATGGACATGAATTTGAGCAAACTCCGAGAGATAGTGGAGGACAGAAGAAAATGACATGCTACAGTCCACGGGCTCAAAAAAAGTTGAATGCGACTCAGCAACTGAAGAACGAGCTTCCATGATACTGTCAGGAGGCTCTGGGCCATAGGGGCTGCCCCAGATTATCTGGTTCCTGGCCTGCGGGGTGATTAAGGAAACAGAATATTGGACCTGAGGATGAGAGCCTAATAGGGAAGGTAGTGGGATGCAGGGCTCTAGACTGGTTCATCTGCATGAAAGGCAGAGGGGAGGGTCCTTCACTATCCCTGGAAGGGACAATCTCTCCAGAGGTGTCAAAGGATCAGAACAGAAAATAAAGTGCATGAGTCATACGCCTATGACACATAATACACTTGGGAAGAATAACAGCAATAATAATAGAAGTTACTACTTTCATAGTTTATTTAAGATATTGGATATTTTTAAAATCTAGAAATGGAAAACATCATTCATTAAACATTTCTTTTCATTAATATTAAAATGCATTTAATACATTATTTTAAATATATCCAGAAAGCATATTTAAAAACAAATATAAATCTCAGTGTTTGGCCTCAACTTCAAATTAATATAACTGGAAATAAGCTGTGCCAACCAAATAGAGGGCAGCCATAGGACATCCATCATGCTTTGCAAGACAATACAGTAATGTGAACAGTTGAGACATACACTGTGATAACTTCAAAATTCAAATAATGAGGTGACTTGTGATTTTTCTTCAGTGAAATATCCAAATACCTCCTAGTTTGGATGCCCATTCCCTCAGTACCAACAGATGGCACCAGCAGTTAATAGTGAAGGGTTATGACTCTAAGATAAATGAAACAATTAGCGATTCTGAGTTCCTTGTGCGGCACTGAGAGACAGGAATATTTTGATAATGTCATTTTTATATTCTCATCTAAACGGAATGCTTACACCCTTTGTGTGGAGTGTATATCTAAACTCTACTGTTGTGGAAACAAGTTCAGAAATTTAAAATATATTAATGATGACACACATTGAAAGTGCAAAGTTTCTGGTCAGCAGAACTCTTACACATGGGACTGAAAATGACTAAATAATAAATAACCACTGGGTCACACGTCAACTGTGCTTTCAGAGAAAAACAAAGGACAAGGCAAATGAAGAGGAAAATATCGAGAGTGTGGTTTGAATTGTTTTAGATTTGGATTTAGGTGTTGGTTAAGTTTGTAGCACATATAAATAAAAGTCATACACCACCAGAAAGTCCCAGAAAGGAGATAATGACTTTTTTAAAATGCTTGTTTATTAATTATTCCTATTTAGATTCATCTCCTAAAACTATATGACTTACGGAAAATTGGAGGGCAGTGTGTGTGTGTGTGTGTGTGTGTGTGCACGCATGGTCGCTCAGTCATGTCTAACTCTGTGCAACTCTATGGACTGTAGCCCACCAGGCTTCTCTGGAGAATACTGGAGTGGGTTGCTATTTTCTCCTCTAGGGAACCTTCCAGACCCAGGACTGAACCTATATCTACCACATTGGCAGGCAGGTTCTTTACCACTGAGCCACCTGTGAAGCCCAGAATATAACATAGTTTCTGGTTAATCAGTAATAATTTAGTAGAATCTATTTATTTTTACCAGAAAGAAATAAATATCTGAGAGAGAAAATAATGTACTGATAAGACGAGGATGCAAAAGATGCTAAATATATGTAGAGCTCCTCTGATTCCTGAAAGAGGGCTCGGGTGATAGTCATGTGTTTTTTTCTGACTAGAATAGACTATAGTGATTTGATTATAAAAAAGTTATTTATTGTAAATTTTACCACTGAATGAGAATTATTTCTTGTTGCTTTCAATATAACATATTAAATAGCATTTTTACCTAAATGACAGTTATTATCATTTAATTCCAAAATCTATGAGGGCTGTGTGTATGGTGAATGCTGGGTTGTGATGTTTCTTAGCAATATGTTGTCAGCAAGGTTTTAAAGAGAGAAATTACCAAAACCTTTTTGCTTCTCAAATCTAAACCTGACCTAAACTAATGTAAGGCTATGCATACAGTGGTCTTACCCCCACTTGGTGTGAGTAATCCCATATATTTCTGCAGAAACTTGAGTTTGCTTCTTCTGGGTGCTTCTCCTTGACCCCACAGTGTGTTTAGTAATAGCTTTTTATTCAAAAAGCATCAATTCAGAAACACATCAAGGTGTAAGCATTTTATATAAGGGATTTTTGTGGCTCAGCTGGTCAAGAATCTGCCTTCAATGTGGGAGACCTGGGTTCAATCCCTGGTTTGGGAAGATCCCCTGGAGAAGGGACAGGCTACCCACTCCAGTATTCTGGCCTGGAGAATTCCATGGACTGTATAGTCCATGGGGTTGCAAAGAGTCGGACATGACTGAGTGACTTTCATTTGGGCCTATTAGTGGAAAGCAATATAATTGGTGGAAAGCATGCTTTAACATTTCTCAAATGAACGAAATGAACATCAAAACTCAAGCAGCGATTAGGAGGGATACATTGGAAGACTGAGATTGGCATATACACACTACTATATAAAAAGTAGCTAACTAGTAGGGACTTACTGTGTAGCACAGGAAATGTTACTCAGCACTCTGTCATGGCCTGTATGGGAAAGAATCTAAAGGAAGGGTGGACATATATGTGTAATTGAATCACTTTGTTGTACACCTGAAACTAACACAGAATTAGCAACTATACTTTGATAAAAAATTTTAAAAACCTCAATCATCTGCTGTGGTCACTTATAAATGAGATAAGAAAGATTCTGACAGGGTTTAAATAGAGGGGCATGGAGGAAGGTAAAAGTACAGAGCAGGTTGTCAAAGTGCTAAATATGTGCAGAATAAAGGAGAAAAATACTTGTAGCAGACTTAGAAGGAGAATGTTAGCCATCACTTTACAGTGTGTTACTATAATTACTTAGGTTCTATTAACATCAGTTTGAGGCCTCCATACCTGATTTTGCAGCGTGAGTTGTTTCCACACACTGAGGGACAGAAACCCTTCTCTGGTGTTGCACATTAGTGTTTCTGTATCCCTTTTCCCTTTCTAGGAAATTGAATGGCTCTGAGAACCATGTGATAAAGATTCTTGTTTAACTCTGACCCAGTGTGTAGCAGAATTAATTCCCCATAACTCTTGTGAAAATATTGTTCCCTAGAAGACATCGAGGAAAATGGTTTATAGTTCTCAGCATACCAGTATTATATAAAGGAATGGAGGTCAAGAGCCATGTTTTACTCATATGTATTTACATTAACGTGTTCTTGACCTAACAAAGAGCATGTTTTTCAAGTAATTATATGAAAAAAAAAACCTTCATATCTTAGTACATGTTATAGTATCCATACTACATAAATGATAAATGAATGGTGTGGTGGATGAACTAAATAAATGGCAACACGGAAGGCAAAACATGAATCAAGTTTAGAGACTATAATATCAAGTGCCTTGCGGGTGTTAGATGAGATGAGAATGAAATGGTACCAGTGATACAGCTAGTGAGAAATGCCTAGGAATTCCTCTCCATGGGTGAGAAATAGTGAAGATGGTGTCACTAGAGGTAAATGAAGGGCCATATTTGACAGACACTTTTTAACTTGGAAATAAATGTACAAGGCAAATAAGCAAGAAGTGTCAAAGCTGCTGCTGCTTCTAAGTCGCTTCAGTTGTGTCCGACTCTGTGCGACCCTATAGATTGCAGCCCAACAGGCTCCCCTGTCCCTGGGATTCTCCAGGCAAGAACACTGGAGTGGGTTGCCATTTCCTTCTCCAGTGCATGAAAGTGAAAAGTGAAAGTGAAGTCGCTCAGTCGTGTCCAACTCTTCGCGACCCCACGGACTGCAGCCTACCAGGCTCCTCCATCCATGGGATTTTCCAGGCAAGAGTACTGGAGTCAGTTGCCATTTCCTTCTCTGGTCAAAGCTATTATCATGGCTTTGAGTCTGGGTGGCTGGGACCATATAATATTATACATTAAGATAGGGGAGCTATTAATAACTATAGGAGCATTCATGTAAGGGAGAGAAATACTATTACAGACATGATTTTCACTAAACCCTTGCTCATCCATGGAGGTAATAGAAAGTTGGATATATATTCCTGGGACTTTATAGAAAATTTGAGACAGATAGCTGGAGGGTTGATGTACATAAGTATGATAGATGGTGCTTTGAGAGCAGACAAAGTAATGAAAGAAGTGTATAGAGATGAATGAATCTTTGGAGACAGAACCTAGGGGAATGGTTATGTTTAGAGGGAAGCAAGAGTGGACAGAAAGATTGCCAAAAGAAACAACACAGAGATAGAACTTAGGATAGTATTAACACCATGACCAGGCTTCCCCGGTGACTCAGTTGGTAAAGAATCTGCCTACAATACAGGAGACCTGGGTGTGATCCCTGGGTCAGGAAGAAGGGAATGGCTTCCCAAGTATGTGAACTATGTAAAGAAGAATGGGTCATCAACTGTCAGGTGTTATAGATATGAAATTGTCTCAGGAATGCACTCATGCTTTAGGATTAGGCAATCATTGGCCATGTTTGACAAATCATTTCTTTAGAGTGACAATGATAGAAAGTCTTGCAGTCACCAAGTTATGGATGGAGGTGAGGAAAGAGAATAGAAGGAAATATTTTGAGATGCTTGATGAAAAAGTCACAGTAGAAAGTGTCTTAACAAAAACAGTAGAAGAAAACTATACAAAGGGAGCATTTTGTAGTGAAAGAATGGCCCGATAAAGAGAATGAGAATAAATATCAAAGAAAAGATAGGGATTCATTTACGGCAGCCCTGGTAAAACCCAGCAGGAATGAAAGTGTGGGCCCAAGCAGAGGGAGGAGAAGTCTTGGCTGTAAGAGGAAAGAAAGGGAGGCTTCCTGAAGACCTGGAGGGATTTTGAAAAACAGGGAAGTAAGAAATTGCTACTGAGAGTTGAGCATCTGTTGAAAGTAGAAGTGAGAGTAGAGTGGGTGGAGTTGGGGGGAGGCCATTGGACCTCAGAGACTAAAGCAGCTCTTCAACCCTGTCGGGAGCAGTGCCTACTCTGGGGCTTTAGGATGCTGGACTTTCTCACTAAGAAGTTCCTCCTATAAGTATCCACAAGGCTGACTTCCTCCCACAAGGTGTCGGTACATCCCACTATCAACAATACAGCTCAGAAAGTCAGTGGTCTCATACTTAGTTCACCTATTGTATGATCTGTTATATTTCTTTAAAATGCATATAAATGACAGAAAGATAACCAGCTGGCAGTCCAAACATATGGTTTCTACTTCTTTTTCTATCTCCAACTCGTGTGATTGTTCTTTTGGATATGTTGGTTAGCTTTTCTGGGTCTCAGTCTTATTTGAAAAATCAAAGGCTTTGAATGCATGATTTTAAAGATTTAATCCAGTTTGAAATTTTTTTTTTCTGTTTCTAAGAACTATCTTTATCATGTCTAATTGTGGTGTTTAATTTAAAAGTATATGGTCATCCTAAAGTGCTTTTTTGGTCTTACATTATTTTTAAGAATAGAGAGTATTTTACATAAAAATCCAATTAGGAGTGGAAAATACTATTGGAGTGTCTACATGTCTCCTTTAATTGACTGTGGATGCATAATAATAAGTACTATCCTTCAGTGTTTAATAACTGCTATCAGTTTAAGTTCAGTCGTGTCCGACTCTTTGTGACACCATGAACTGCAACATGCCGGGCCTCCCTGTCCATCACCAACTCGCAGAGTTCACTCAAACTCATGTCCATTGAGTCAGTGATGCCATTCAACCATCTCATCCTCTGTCATCCCTTCTCCTCCCACCCTCAATCTTTCCCAGCATCAGGGTCTTTTCAAATGAGTCAGCTTTTTGCATCAGGTGGCCAAAGTATTGGAGTTTTAGCTTCAACATCACTCCTTCCAATGAAGACCCAGGACTGATCTGATTTAGGATGGACTGGATGGATCTCCTTGCAGTCCAAGGGACTCTCAAGAGTCTTTTCCAACACTACAGTTCAAAAGCATCGATTCTTCTGTGCTCAGCTTTCTTTATAGTCCAGCTCTCACATCCATACATGACTACTGGAAAAACCATAGCCTTGGCTAGATGGACCTTTGTTGACAAAGTAACATTTTTGCTTTTTAATATGCTGTCTAGGTTGGTCATAACTTTTGTGCCAAAAAGTGTCTTTTAATTTCATTGCTGCAATCACCATCTGGAGTGATTTTGGAGCCCCCCAAAAATAAAGTCAGCCACTGTTTCCCCATCTATTTGCCATGAAGTGATGGGACCGGATGCCATGATCTTATTTTTCTGAATGTTGAGCTTTAAGCCAACTGTTTTACTCTCCTCTTTCACTTTCATCAAGAGGCTCTTTAGTTCTTCTTCACTTTCTACCATGAGGGTAGTATCATCTGCATATCTGAGGTTATTGATATTTCTTCTGGCAATACTGCTATAGTTCAAGTTAAATAAATATGTCCATACCTTTTAATATGTTAAATATAACAAAAATACTTCTGCTATAAGAAATACAGTGGCTCTTTTCTCTATGTATTTAGTGACTACAAATATTGAATATATTTGAATCTTTACTCCAATCCTATGTTCTCGTAAAATCTATTCAAATAGTGAGAACAAAAATATCTGTAGTGTCATTACCCATTCTAGGCTCTGTGCAAGTGTGCATGTGTGTGTGCTAAGTCGCTCAGTCATGTCAGACTCTTTGCAACCCTATGGACTGTAGCCCACCAGACTTCTCTGTCCATGGGATTCTCCAGGCAAGAATACTGGACTGGGTTGCCATTTACTTCTCCGGGTGATCTTCCCAACCCAGGGGTCGAACCCATGTCTCTTACATCTCCTGCATTGTCCACTGGGTTCTTTACCACTAGCAGCACCTGGGAATCTCCGTGTAAGTATATGTACTCTTTAATTCTCACACTGATGCTGTGAACTGGGTATCATTATTCTCACTCTAGAGATGAGGAAACTGAGAAACAGAGCAGTTACAGAATTTCCCAAGGTCACACTGACATTAGTCCCAGAGCTCGTCTGGCTCTCTCATCTGGACTCTCAACCCCATGCTACCCACTCCCACAAAATAGTGAAACACAGATGTAGATGCCTGCATTCTTTGCCCAGCTGGAGTTCATTGACTTCACTGCTCTAGGATATTCAGGCTTCCTGGGTAGAACTAGTGAACCCGCATGCCAGAGCAGGATACGTAAGAGACACTGGTTCAATCCCTGGGTCGGGAAGATCCCCTGGAGCAGGGCATGGCAACCCACTCCAGTGTTCTTACCTGGAGAACCCCTGTACACAGGAGCCTGGTGGGCTACAGGCCATGGGTTTGCAATGAGTTGGACACAACTGAAGCAAGTTAGCACAAGATATTCAAACGTGTGGTTTTACCACAACACATCCATTTATGCTTCATGGCTATTTGAGTTGCTTCTGAGGTTTTGCTATTGTGAACAGTACTGTCATGAACAGTCTAGTACATATCTCTGACTTTTATTTACATTTTCCAAGAGTTCCTCTTCATTATATACCCAGGAGTCAAAGTTCATCTTAATAAATGAATTCCACATTATTTTCCAGAGTAGTTATATAAACTATTCTTCTCAGTGATAGAAGAGACTCTACTGCTTTACATTTTTCTAAATCACTTGGATTCTGAAGTGAAAATGAGAAAAAGGAAGTTTGTATTTGATACAGAGGCAGAATAGGGCTTTAGAGTCAACAGAATTTTTCTGTGTTTGAAATCTTGTTTCTTCAGACTTCTCAGATGTCATCATACCTCAGGCACAACTTTTAAACTTTCTGAACATTATGGTGTACTTTTGTAAATTAAAGATATTTTATTCAATATTTAATCTGTTAAACATAGTTGCTACATAACAGGCCATCAGTGTAAATTGGTAAAACTATGAATGGCATGCAAGTAATTGGAAATATGATTGTATCTTCAAAGTAATTTAAAACAAAAGTATAGGGAAAAGGTACATCATCAAGCAAGAAGTTGAATTTTGTATTGAAATGATTATACTCTTTGAACGGGCACCCATTGTGTTTTCTGTACATAAATAAATGTATGTTTTATATACAATCTGATTCATCACTGTGGATGCAAAGATGAATAAGAAATAAAGGAGCTGATAAATTTAGTAAAGTGGAAATGGAGATTTTGTTGTTGATGAATCAGAGGAAGAGAAAGAGTGCATGCATACTAAAGTCACCTCAGTCGTGTCCGACTCTTCATGACCCTATGGACTGCAGCCCACCGGACTCCTCAGTCCCTGGGATTATCCAGGCAAGAATACTGGAGTGGGTTGCTGTTTCCTTCCAGGGGATCTTCCTGACCCAGGGATCAAACCTTGCATTGGCAGGCAGGTTCTTTACCACTAGCGCCACCTGGGAAGCCCAGAGACAGTAACCAAAGTGAACATACCCAGATCAGTTTTTATGAAGCTACAGAAATACACTAATTTTTATGAAACATGAATGAAGGTCTAATGCTAATCCTAGCCCTACCCAGCTTGTGCAAAATAGGGGAGCTAGTGGAAAAGAGATGACACAGGAATTGAGACTCCCACAGGCCATGGAACCTAATTCCTTGCACTATGTCCATATGGTTATCTCTGGGAAGTGTGCACATGAAGTATATAATTCAACCTGGAAGCAATAAATTGCCTGAAGCAGAAAGAACACATTAATGTATTAAAATTAAGTTTTGAACAGCTAAATTATGATATCTTTGAATGCCCTGATTGTCCCTCTGCTTTGGATAGCTGCTTAGCTCCTAGCAGTGGTTTCTCTTCTGGATTCTGTATACCATGGTGGTCTTGGTGATATTTTCTTATCCTTTCGAAGGGAACATCAGGGTGTGCTTATGTCTTTTGTAAATGTCATTGGAAATTTTAATAAGAAGGAGTTTTTTAAAAGATTATTTTAGTTTAAGCTTCAACAAATGGCATAGACATACACACGCATGAATATGTCTACCCAGTTGTGGGAAGGCAGCAAGTCAGTTTGTAATTTCATTACTTATACAGTTGCTTAAACAGGATAATTGCTATATGAATGCCATCGTGACATTAAACTAAAAACAACTCAAAGCAAAATGGATTTTGATTAAGAAATCTTGACATTGGCAAACATTTATTATAAATGTCACAAAGAAGCAGATTGGTATCACACTCCACAGCAATTTCATCAACAGCATTTTTCTGTTCAGAGGGGGAAAGGTAGGGGAATTCCCTGGCTGTCCAGTGGTTAAGACTCTGTACTTCCACTGCAGGGGGCATGAATTCAATCCCTGGTCTAGGAACTAAGATCCTTCATGCCACGCTGTGTCGTCAAACAAAAATAAAAATAAAGACAAAGAAGAAAAGGTGGAATTACAAGACTGATGACTTACCCAGAACAGAAAGCCCATGACTCTATTAAATATGAGAATTAACGAAGGGTTTTGTTGGTTGACTCTTTGTTGTTGTTGTTCAATTGCTAAGTCCTGTCCTACTCTCTGTGACCCTGTGGATTGCAGCACACCAGTCTGCTTTGTCCTTCGCTATCTCCCAGACTTTGTTCAAACTCACGTCCATTGATTCAGTGATGATATCTTACCACCTCTTCCTCTGCTGCTCCTTTCTCTACCTGTTCTCAATCTTTATCTGTAGAGAACATTGAAAGTTTATATATATATATATATATATATATATATATATTTGTTTTTAGAATTAGGAAGCATCTGGACTTATTAAGCTGCTGCTGCTGCTAAGTCGTTTCAGTCATGTCCGGTTCTGTGCATTCCCATAGACAGCAGCCCACCAGGCTCCTCCATCCATGGGATTCTCCAGGGAAGAATACTGGAGTGGGTTGCCATTTCCTTTTCCAAGTCATTAAGCTATATAATCTTAAAGCCATGTTTTCTATGAATAGTTTTTCTTTATATTCAGATTTACCATATAAAGTGTACGAGGAAAGAATAGGAAGATGCATAGCTGCGATTCAGTATATCATGGCATAATTCTGTTTATTTAGGTCATTAGTAATTTATATATATTCATGAATACTGGATAGGCTTCCCAGGTGGTGCTAGAGGTAAAGAACCACCAGCCAGTGCAGCAGATGTAAGTGACACAGGTTCGATCCCTGGGTCGGGAAGATTCCCTGGAGTAGAACATTGCAACCCACTCCAGTTTTCTTGCCTGGAGAATCCCATGGACAGAGGAGCCTGGCAGAGTGCTGTCCATAGGGTTGCCAAGAGTTGGAAATGACTGAAGCAACTTATCACACAGCACATGAATACTGAATAGTTTAATATTTATGTTTTAAAGATGATTATTTTCTCTGAAAAATTATATTTTCTATAGACAGAACTTCCAATTCAGAAGGCATGAGTGGTAATATACTGAAAGAGAGAGATTATCAAACAAAATATGGCACTTTCAAATGTTCCTTTCATGAAATCACGTTTCTTCATGCTCAGAGGCAACACTGTTTTGATGATAGAGTGCCTGCTGTCTGATATTTGCAGTTTCCCATCAGTGATGCTCTTATATACACAATATTGGGTTTAACGTTCTCTATCTCTATGTGTGTGACTTCCCCTCACAATCTAGGCTTGGTGTATACTGAGAATTAGGACCTATGTCAATAGAAGTGAAAAATATGTGAGATTTTGCTTTTACTGTCAAATATTCCTTGACCACTTATTTGTATTAGGAACACAAGTCGGAATTAGAGAGAATACTTGCCTTCAAAGAGCTCAGGGTCTGGAGAGGACCCTGGACTGGTGGTCAGAGATGGGTACTTATCATACTGTGAAGTGAGAACTGAAATGGTGCATCTGCCAAGTATGTATGAGCATGTGATGACCCCTTTCCTTGGGAGGAGAAAAGCTTTGTATGGCAGCTGATCCTTGAACTAGACCCGAGCTCTGTTTGTAGGGGACTCCAGTGGATGGAACCAAACCTGAAGAGGGCTTGAAGCAGGTCCGAGTATTCACTTGAATAATGCTGTCTGTCATCATAAAGACCAGGTACCCAGGTCCTGCATGCTGAGCAGAGCACAGGAAGAAGAGACCTAGTCAAGGAACCACCTCATCTGTTCTGGGTTCAAGAAGACCTTTATTGTTGCATCCTGATCAATAATCTATAAAGTGAAAATCCACCGTCCCCATGATTAAGTGTTGATTTACAAGGATGTCCTGAGTCTTGCGTAAAATGAAACTTTGAATGTTTTGTTTTTAGAGTTGGTTGATTTTGCTGTTAGAATTTTTCTACTGAATGAGACCCTAGCTTTGCATCCTAAGTCTTGGCTCTAAATTTTAGTCTCTCTCTAAATTTTAGTCGACCTCTAATCTATTTGGCTCAGGTAAGGTGTCCCCATTCAACAGAAAAGAGTGTTCTTTGATAGACTACAATAGCATTTTTTGCACCTAAACATATATGCTGCTAAAGTTCAATAAGGAAATAGTGTAGCCAAATCCATTATTCATCACTCCTATTAGAAATAGGAATTTATCACACTTTTTTGAGATAAAAAGAACTCTGGATGATATTTTCAGAGTAATATATTTTTCATTAGGATTGATTCAGACAATACATTCATGATGATAATATTTTGTTGCTTAAAAGTTAGAAAGCATCAACTAGAACCCAAAGGGTTTGGCTGGATAAGCAGAGGAAGGAGAGTGGTTTGTTGGAAGGTGGGTGCCCTGGGCTGAGATCGAAACTCAAGACAGCCATCCAACATTAAAATGCAGTGACTTATGAAACTGGGAAACACATTTCACTCCTCTGGACCAAGATTTCTCCCCCTGAAGTGGGACTACTCTTTTTCCTACTTTATGGGGTTGTGGTGAATATCACATCAGTTCCCTTTACCTTTCAGGTTTATCCTTTTCAGGTATTTTGGAATGTTCACTAATCTTTTCTTTAAAACAATTATTTATTTTTGGCTGCGCTGGATCTGCATTGCTCCTCCAGCTTTTCTCTAGTTGTGGTGAGCACCGGCTACTCTCTATAGTCATGGTGTGTGGGCTTCTCGTGTGGTGGCTTCTCTTCTTGTGGAGCACAGGCTCTCGGGCATATGAGCCTCACTAGTTGTGACTCCCAGGCTCTAGAGCACAGGCTCAGTAGTTGGTGGCACACTGGCTTAGTTACCCCGTGGCATGAGTGATCTTCCTGGACAGGGATCAAATCCATGTCTCCTGCATTGGCAGAAGAATTCTTCACCACTGAGCCACCAGGAAGGAATGTTCAGCTATTCTTATAAATACCCTCAACATCTTTTCAACTAAAGAGTTTGAAATCTTTTGTACTTTGAAATACAATATACAAAGCAAGATGAAGCTTTTGAATGTCATTTCCTTCCTGGTCCAAAGCAAATGTTTGTCCTTCCCAAACTACTCGAGACATTAGGTTTTTTCTTAAGATCCATTTATGAAGGTAACTATCTTGCTCAGCCTGGCTGGGCCTTACTCAGCTCTGCCCTAGAGAAATTTGTCTGTGCTTTTAGAGGAAGCTCAGTGTATGGACAGTGAAAGTGGAACTTTGTGTCCGCAACCAGTCATAAAACTCTTTGTCATGGGCACTTACATTGTTCTCATAAATCAACATAACAAATACTAGGACTCAAACCAAATTGCCGTCATATAAATCAGTTCTAAATTTCTCCTCATGTTTAAAGGAGGTCATTGTATAGGTTAAAAGCTTCACAATGTAATTTTGTTAGGAAGAAACTATAATGATAAAGGAGCAATGGAGTCCAACTAAGTGGAAGAGCTTTATCATCACCAAGTTTTGAGGTCAAGATCCCAGCCCTAGGGTTGGGGTGGGAAGACTCTCAGATTCAAGTCTCCACTTGGCAGTTGGCTTTCAGCCTTAAGGACTTCTGAGTCCAGACCAGGCTTTATCTAGACACATCTTCCCAGGACTAGAACTCAGTCAAACCTTCGAAAAAGGCATTCCTTCCTGTTATCTCACTGGTCAGTGCTGGACATTATTAATCTCCGCTGGACCAAACAATAAGTTTCAAAATTTTGTCCATCATCAGTATTATAAAATTGGCTACTGTCCTCTCAAAGATTCAAGAATGTCATTCTCCCACTCGGGTGTCAGTGATTAATAATTCTTCCTCAGTTAGTACTAAACTATCATAGTGACAGAGGGTCAACTGAGAGCCACTGATTTGAAAGGAAATTTTATATTCTTAAAGAGCACACATTTTCTGTGTTCAATAGGGAAAAAAATAGCTGTAACCTTAGGTCAAGTATTCATAATTCGTCAACAAGGAAAAAAAATCCTTCCTGTTTTGTGAAAACTAAACAGAAACTAAACCATATCGATTTATGGAGGTGACAATAAATGTATAAGTAAAAACAATAAGACCAAAGATAAAAATAAATAAGCAATTAATATAGTTTCAGGTAGTGCTCAGTGGTATGAAGAAAATGAAATAAATGGAGCCATAAAGAAGGCTGAGTGCCAAAGAATTAATGCTTTTGAATTGTGGTATAGGAGAAGGCTCTTGAGAGTCCCTTGAACTGCAAGATCAAACCAGTCAATCAGGAAATCAACCCTGAATATTCATTGGGAGGACAGATGCTGAAGCTGAAACTCCAGTACTTTGGCCACCTGAGGCAAAGAGCTGACTCATTGGAAAAGACCCTGATGCTGGGAAAAATTGAAGGCAGGAGGAGAAGAGGATGACTGAGGATGAGATGGTTGGATGACATCACCGACTCAATGGACACGAATGTGAGCAAACTCCAGGAGTTGGTGATGGAGAGGGAAGCCTGGTGTGCTGCAGTCGATGGGGGAGCAAAGAGTTGGACAGGACTGAGTGAGTGAACAGCAGCAACAACAACAAAGAGCAGCATGAGGGTGAACAAAAGAGAGCTAGGCAAGATTAGGTGGGGGAAGACTTCTCTGGATAAGCAACATGTATGCTAAAATTCAGAGAAGAGCAGGAGGTAGCCAGGTACAAAAGAATGGTCCAGGTAAAGGAATTGCTTCAGTGGTCTAAGAAAGAAAATGCCATGCTTGAAACTTAGTGAAATGAGGGGAAAGTGGAAGAAAACGAAGTCACAGAAGTAGGCAGGGATCAAGTCCAGGTGCTCTGTGAATGAGATGCTGCTGCGGCTGCTGCTGCTGACAGTGATGATGATATTGATGCTGATGGTGAGGGTGATAAGGATGCTGATGGTGAGGATGCTGATGCAGAGGACAATCATGGGGAAGCCATTTAAACATTTTAAGTAAAGGAGTGAAATGATGTGATTAAAATTTGGAAAAACTCTCTAGCTGCTCTGTGGAAAATAAACTCCCAAGACAGAGAGGGATGGGGCAGGAAGGGAAAGAGAAAACCATGTAAGACACCGTTGTGGAAATGCAGAATAGAGAGGAAGGTCTAGTTGGCATCACTGGGAATGACGTGAAGTGGTAGAGTTTGCAAGAGAGCAGAATGCACAGTTGCTGATGTATTTTTGTGGGGTATAAGGAGAAGAATCTGGTCCAGAGTCTCTTCTATTTTTGTCCTCAAGGACTGGATTAATGATGGTTCCATTTTACAGAGATGAGGAAAGCTTGGGAGAAATGGGATAAGGATAATGGGAGAATTTTTTTTTTTAATTTCTATTGTGGTGTGGGAACTTAAGTCTGGTAAACAAAAACCCAATGAAAGTGGGCCGAAGATGATTGCCTGGATGGGTATAGAGCTCAGCAGGGACAGGAGAGCCAGAGATGAAAACACTGGGAAGCATCAGCATATGTGTGTGTTAGTGGCTCAGTCGTGTTCAACTCTTTGCAACCCCATGGACTCTAGCCCACCAGGCTCCTCAGTCCATCAGATTCTCCAGGCAAGAATACCAGAGTGGATTGCCATTCCCTTCTCCAGGTCATCAGCATATCAGTTCAGTTCAGTCTCTCAGTCATATCTGACTCTTTGCAACCCCATGGACTGCACGCCAGGTTACCCTGTCCATCACCAACATGTATCATCAATGGCATGTAGATGATATTTAATGGCTCGGGCCTGGACAAGGTAACACCATATGAATTTTCTCCTTCTGGTCATTTGTTTTCTGTGTTTCTATGAATCATAGTTTTGCAGAATTTAACGGGACTCTTCATAGCTTCCATGGCTCTGGGCAGGTTCACATTGCATTTGGCATAATACATTACGTTGGCACTTTCTATTTCTAGTTTTGTTGCAAACTGTTGATAAAATTCACAAGTGCTATATTTTATAAGAGTGCCCTGAGTTCTTTTTTTATGGTTGTTAATGAACTTGAGAATTTTTTATAATGCCCGGTGTCAACTTTAAGCACATTTCCTTACATGCGATCTAATTATGTATATCTCTGCTTATAGCAGAAGATATGTTCCTTTTGAAATTGGAGAGGGGTTGATGCCTGCTGTGCTCATAGACATTCCACCCAGATTTTGAGTTTTTTCCACTTAGAATGTTGGCAGTTTGACATTTTAACAGGTCTAAGTTAAATAAAACAGTATTTGAATAAACACAAGGAGTATGATGGAGAAGTGTGTTCATAAGTAAGGCAGTTGGGCACCTTTCTTTCAATAATTTTTCACAGGTTTCATGGTCAAATAAATGTTTGACCCCACGGACTATAGCCTGCCAGTCTCTTCTGTCATGGAATAATCCAGGTAATAATACTGGAGTATTATACTGGAGTAACCTTTCCCTTCTCCAGGAGATTTTCCCGACCCAGGGATCGAACCTGCATCTCTCACATTGCAGGCAGATTCTTCACCTTCTAAGTTACCAAGGAATCCCCTAAATAATAGTAATTTATATCAGTTAAATTGCAATTGATTTTAGTATCATCTAATAAAAGAAACTTTAAATTCTGAGTGAAATTATGCATGATAAAGTGTTTGCTGTTTCTTAAAAAATGAAATACTTAAAACTGTATGATTACTTCTGCAATTATTTTAATAGATCATTTTTCCTTGCCATATTTTCCATGATTTTATTCATTTTTAAATGGGTAATAATTTTATATATGCCAAATATGGATACCATACTTAAAATATATGTCAAAATATATCTGTGTGGCTCTTCAGGGAGGTAACTTTGCAATGTTAATGTGTAATTTAGTTAGTAGGACTGCTGTAGCGCAGTGCCATCAACTTGGTGGCTTAAACAACAGACATGTACTGTCTCTTTGTTATACAGACTAAAGGCCTAAGATCAAGGTATTGGTTCCTTCTGAGTATGAGAGTAGAAATCTGGTCCATGCTCTCCCCAGGCTCCCTGTGGTTGGCTGCTCATCTTTGATGTTCCTTGACTGGAGGAAGCATCATTCTGATACCTGCCTTTATCTTCAGTGATGTTTCCCCTCAGTGAGCATCTCAGTTCAAATTTCCCTTTTACAGAAGGATGGCAGTCATTTTGGATAAGGGACCACCCGATGACTTCATTTTAACTTGATTATATCTTTGAAACTATTTATTTATTTACTTTTGGCTGTGCTGGGTCTTTGTTGATATGTGTGGGCTTCTCACTGTGGTGGCTCCTCTTGTTACAGAGCTTGGGTGCTAGGCATGTGGGCTAGTAGTTGGGGCTCATGGGCTCTAGAGTGCAGGCTCAGTAGTTGTGGAACACGGACTTAGTGCCCTAAGGCATAAGGAATCATCCCAGGCCAGGGTTCGAACCCACGTCCCCTATATTGACAGGCAGATTCTTAACCACTGGATCAACAGGGAAGTTCCTGATTACATCTTTAAAGACACTATATCCAATTATAGTCACATTAACACATCCTGGGAACTAGGACGCCAGTATATCTTTGGGGGGAGATATAGTTCAGAACATATAAGTATGTAATCTCCTTTCTTTCCTAGTTCAGTTCAGTACTGTTCAGTCACTCAGTCATGTCCAACTGTTTGTGACCTCACAGACTGTAGCACGCCAGGCCTCCTGGTCTAACACCAACTCGCAGAGTTTACTCAAACTCATGTCCATTGAGTCGGTGATGCCATCCAACCATCTCATCCTCTGTCATCCCCTTTTCCTCCTGCCTTCAATCTTTCCCAGCATCAAGGTCTTTTCAAATGAGTCAGTTCTTTGAATCTGGTGGCCAAAGTATTGGAGTTTCAGCTTCAACATGAGTCCTTCCAATGAATATTCAGGACTGAATTCCTTTAGGATGAACAGGTTGGATCTCCTTGCTATCCAAGGGACTCTCAAGAGTCTTCTCCAACACCACAGTTCAAAAGCATCAATTCTTCGGCACTCAGCTTCCTTTATAGTCCAACTCTCACATCCATACGTGACTACTGGAAAAACCATAGCTTTGACTTTGGACCTTTGTTGGTAAAGTAATGTCTCTGGTTTTTAATCTGCTGTCTAGGTTGGTTACAACATTTCTTCCAAGGAGCACAGATCTTTTAATTTCATGGCTGGAGTCACCATCTGCAATGATTTTGGAGCCCAAGAAAGTAAAGTCTGTCACTGTTCCCACTGTTTCCCCATCTATTTTCCATGAAGTGATGGTATAAGATGCCATGATCTTAGTTTCCTGAATGTTGCACTTTAAGCCAACTTTTTCGCTCTCCTCTTTCACTTTCATCAAGAGGCTCTTTAGTTCTTCTTTGCTTTTTGCCATAAGAGTGATGCCATCTGTATATCTGATGTTATTGATATTTCTCCCTGCAATCTTGATTCCTGCTGTGCTTCATCCAGTCCAGCATTTCTCATGATGTACTCTGCATATAAGTTAAATAATCAGGGTGACAATATACAGCCTTGACGTATTCCTTTCCCTATTTTGAACCAGTCTGTTGTTCCATGTCCAATTCTTGACTTGCATAGATTTCTCAGGAGGCAGGTAAGATGGTCTGGTATTCCCATCTCTTTCAGAATTTTCTACAATTTGTGGTGATCAACACAGTCAGAGGCTTTGGCATAGTCAGTAAGCGGAAGTAGATGTTTTCTGGAACGCTCTTGCTTTTTCAGTGATGCAACGGATGTTGGCAATTTGATCTCTGGTTCCTCTGCCTTTTCTAAAACCAGCTTGAACATCTTCAAGTTTACAGTTCACGTACTGTTAAAACCTGGCTTGGAGAATTTTGAGCATTACTTTGGTAGCATGTGAGGTGAGTACAATTGTGTGGTAGTTTGAACATTCTTTGGCATTGCCTTTCTTTGGGATTGGAATGAAAACTGACCTTTTCCAGTCCTGTGGCCACTGCTGAGTTTTCCAAATTTGCTGACATATTGAGTGCAGCACTTTCACAGCATCATCTTTTAGGATTTGAAATAGCTCAACTGGAATTCCATCACCTCCACTAGCTTTGTTCATAGTGATGCTTCCTAAGGCCCACTTGACTTCACATTCCAGGATGTCTGGCTCTAGGTGAGTGATCACACCATCATGATTTTCTGGGTCATGAAGATCTCTTTTATATAGTTATTTTTTGTATTCATGCCACCTCTTAATATCTTCTGTTTCTCTTAGGTCCTTAACATTTCTGTCCTTTATTGTGCCCATCTTTTCATGAAATATTCCCTTCGTATCTCTAATTTTCTTGAAGAGATCTCTAGTCTTGCCCATTCTATTGTTTTCCTCTATTTCTTTGCACTGATCACTGAGGAAGGCTTTCTTATCTCTCCTTGCTATTCTTTGGAATTCTACATTCAAATGGATATTCCTTTCCTCCTTTGCCTTTCACTTCTCTTCTTTTCATAATTATTTGTAAGACCTCCTCAGACAACCATTTTGCCTTTTTGTATTGGGACAGTCTTTATCACTGCCTCTGGTACAATGTCACAAGTATCCATCCATAGTTCTTTAGGCACTCTATCAGATCTAATCCCTTGATCCTATTTGTCACTTCCACATAAGGAATTTGATTTATTTCATATCTGAATAGTCTAGTGGTTTTCCCTACTTTCTTCAATTTAAGTCGAATTTGGCAATAAGGAGTTCATGATCTGAGCCACAATCAGCTACCAGTCTTGTTTTTGCTGACTGTATAGAGCTTCTCCATGTTTGACTGCAAAGAATATAATCAATCTGATTTCAGTATTGACCATCTTGTGATGTCTATGTGTTCAGTATTTTCTTGAGGAGATACCCCATGTCCAAGGCCAAAGAAGTCCCAGCAAGATAGTAGGAGGGGCGAAATCACATCTAAAATTAAACCCCATACCCACTAGAGACGCTCAGAGGGCTTGAACATACCTTGTGCACACCAAGACCCAGAGACCCCACAGAGACTGAGACAAAACTGTGTTTGAGTGTCTCCTGAGGAGGTATGGGTGGACTTCGACAGGGACAGGGGCTCTGGGTGCAGTAGACCTGGGTATGGCATAAGCCCTCTTGGAGGGTCACCATTAACCCTACCATAGAGCCACCAGAACTTACACAAGCCTGGGGAAACAGACTCTTAGAGGGAACAAACAGAACCTTGTGTGCACTAGGACCCAGGAGAAAGGAGCAGTGACCCCACAAAAGACTGACTCAAACTTGCCCATGAGTGTCCAGGAGTCTCTGGCAGAGGCATGGGTCAGAGGTGGCCTGCTACAGGGTGGGGGCACTGAGTGTAGCAGTGTGTGCACGGGACCTCTTAAAAGAGGTCACCTTTATCTTCATTACCTCCACCATAGTTTGGCCTCTGGTCAAATAACAGGGATGGAACACAGTCCCTCCCATCAACAGAAAATTGGATTAAATATTTATTGTGCATGGCCCTGCCCATCAGAACAAGACCCAGTTTCCCCCTCAGTCAGTCTCTCCCATCAGGAAGCTTCCATAAGCCTCTTATCCTTCTCCATCAAAGGGCAGAAAGATTGAAAACCACAGTAACAGAAAACTAACCAATCTGATCACATGGACCACATTCTTGTCTAACTCAATGAAACTATGAGCCATGCCATGTAGGGCCACCCAAGATATAGGTTCATGGTGGAGAATTCTGACAAACCATGGTCCACTGGAGAAGGGAATGGCAAAGCACTTCAGCCTTCTTACCTGGAGAACCCCATGAATGGTATGAAAAGGCAAAAAGATAGGACACTGAAAGATGAACTCCCCAGGTTGGTAGGTGCCCAATATGCTACTGGAGACCAATGGAGAAATAACTCCAGAGAGAATGAAGGGATGGAGCCAAAGCAACAACACCACCAGTTGTGGATGTGACTGGTGATGGAAGTAAAGTCCAATTCTGTAAAGAGAAATATTGCATAAAATCCTGGAATCATCAAGGCAAATTGGAAGTGGTCAAACCTGAAATGGCAGGAGTGAACATCTATGTTTTAGGAATCAGCTAACTAAAATGAACTAAAATGGGCAAATTGAGATCAGATCAGATCAGTCACTCAGTCATGTCCGACTCTTTGCAACCCCATGAATCGCAGCATGCCAGGCCTCCCTGTCCATCACCAACTCCCAGAGTTCACCCAGACTCATGTCCATCGAGTCAGTGATGCCATCCAGCCATCTCATCCTCTGTCGTCCCCTTCTCGTCCTGCCCCGAATCCCTCCCAGCATCAGAGTCTTTTCCAATGAGTCAACTCTTCACATGAGGTGGCCAAAGTGCTGGAGTTTCAGCTTTAGCATCATTCCTTCCAAAGAAATCCCAGGGCTAATCTCCTTCAGAATGGACTGGTTGGATCTCCTTGCAGTCCAAGGGACTCTCAAGAGTCTTCTCCAACACCGCAGTTCAAAAGCATCCATTCTTCGGCTCTCAGCCTTCTTCACAGTCCAACTCTCACATCCATACATGACCACAGGAAAAACCATAGCCTTGACTAGATGAACCTTTGTTGGCAAAGTAATGTCTCTGCTTTTGAATATGCTATCTAGGTTGGTCATAACTTTCCTTCCAAGGAGTAAGTGTCATTTAATTTCATGGCTGCAGTCACCATCTACAGTGATTTTGGAGCCCAGAAAAATAAAGTCTGACACTGTTTCCACTGTTTCCCCATCTATTTCCCATGAAGTGGTAGGACCAGATGCCATGATCTTCATTTTCTGAATGTTGAGCTTTAAGCCAACTTTTTCACTCTCCACTTTCACTTTCATCAAGAGGCTTTTGAGTTCCTCTTCACTTTCTGCCATAAGGGTGGTATCATCTGTATATCTGAGGTTATTGATATTTCTACCGGCAATCTTGATTCCAGTTTGTGTTTCTTCCAGTCCAGCGTTTCTCATGATGTACTCTGCATATAAGTTAAATAAACAGGGTGACAATATACAGCCTTGACGAACTCCTTTCCCTATTTGGAACCAGTCTGTTGTTCCATGTCCAGTTCTAACTGTTGCTTCCTGACCTGCATACAAATTTCTCAAGAGGCAGGTCAGGTGGTCTGGTATTCCCATCTCTTTCAGAATTTTCTACAGTTGATTGTGATCCACACGGTCAAAGGCTTTGGCATAGTCAATAAAGCAGAAATAGATGTTTTTCTGGAACTCTCTTGCTTTTTTGATGATCCAGCGGATGTTGGCAATTTGATCTCTGGTTCCTATGCCTTTTCTAAAACCAGCTTGAACATCAGGAAGTTCACGGTTCACATATTGCTGAAGCCTGGCTTGGAGAATTTTGAGCATTACTTTACTAGCGTGTGAGATGAGTGCAGTTGTGCGGTAGTTTGAGCATTCTTTGGCATTGCCTTTCTTTGGGATTGGAATGAAAACTGACCTTTTCCGGTCCTGTGGCCACTGCTGAGTTTTCCAAATTTGCTGGCATATTGAGTGCAGCACTTTCACAGCATCATCTTTCAGGATTTGAAATAGTTCAACTGGAATTCCATCACCTCCACTAGCTTTGTTTGTAGTGATGCTTTCTAAAGCCCACTTGACTTCACATTTCAGGATGTCTGGCTCTAGGTCAGTGATCACACCATCATGATTATCTGGGTCGTGAAGATCTTTTTTTTACAGTTCTTCTATGTATTCTTGCCATCTCTTCTTAATATCTTCTGCTTCTATTAGGTCCATACCATTTCTATCCTTTATCGAGCTCATCTTTGCATTAAATGTTCCTTTGATATCTCTGATTTTCTTGAAGAGATCTCTAGTCTTTCCCATTCTGTTGTTTTCCTCTATTTCTTTGCATTGATCGCTGAAGAAGGCTTTCTTATCTCTTCTTGCTATTCTTTGGAACTCTGCATTCAGATGCTTATATCTTTCCTTTTCTCCTTTGCTTTTTGCTTCTCTTCTTTTCACAGCTATTTGTAAGGCCTCCCCAGACAGCCATTTTGCTTTTTTGCATTTCTTTTCTACGGGAATGGTCTTGATCCCTGTCTCCTGTACAATGTCACTAACCTCATTCCATAGTTCATCAGGCACTCATCCTCAGATCTAGGCCCTTAAATCTATTTCTCACTTCCACTGTCTAATCATAAGGGATTTGATTTAGGTAATACCTGAATGGTCTAGTGGTTTTCCCTACTTTCTTCAATTTCAGTCTGAATTTGGCAATAAGGAGTTCATGGTCTGAGCCACAGTCAGCTCCTGGTTTTGTTTTTGCTGACTGTATAGAGCTTCTCCATCTTTGGCTGTATAGAATATAATCAGTCTGATTTCGGTGTTGACCATCTGGTGATGTCCATGTATAGAGTCTTCTCTTGTGTTGTTGGAAGAGGGTGTTTGTTATGACCAGTGCATATCTACCTCTGTGGGCAAGAAAGCTTTAGAAGAAATGGAATATCTATTGTGGTCAACAGAAGAGTCCAAAATGCGGTACTTGTATGCAATCTAAAAAATGACAGAGTGATCTCTATTCATTTCCAAGGCAAACCATTCAATATCACAGTAATCCAAGTCTATGCCCTGACCAGTAATGCTGAAGAAGCTGAAGTTGCTCAGTTTTATGAAGACCTAGAAGACCTTCTATAATTAACGCCCAAAAAAGATGTCCTTTTCATTATAGGGGACTGGAATGGAAAAGTAGTAAGTCAAGAAATACCTGGAGTAACAGGCACGTTTGGCTTTCAGGTACAGAATGAAGCAGGGCAAAGGCTAACAAAGTTTTGCTAGGAGAAAGCACTGGTCATAGCAAATACCCTCTTCCTTGCTAACATTCCTAATTTTCCTTAGACAGTTTTAGTAAGTAATCATAAGGATTTTCTAACTTTATATGTGTATATACTTAGGAATAAACATGTGAAAAAGTGAAAATGGTAGTTGCTCATTCGTGTCCAACTCTTTGCCACCCATGGACTGTAGCCCACCAGGCTCCTCTGTCCATGGAATTCTCCTGGCAAGAACACTGGAATGGGTAGCCAGTCCCTTCTCCAGGGGATTTTCCCAACTCAGGGAACCTGGGTCTCCTACATTGCAGGCAGATTCTTTACTATCTGAGTTGCCAGGGAAGCCCTGTTAGTTGGTCAGTCATGTCTGACTCTTTGGAACCCCATGGACTGTATCTTGCCATTTTGTGTTTATGATTCATTTATGAAGCCAGTGTACATCTCTGGCCCTGACCACTTCTCTGAGGTCCAAATTTGTATTCTGCCTTGCCTTATCACCTCCAGCCAGATGAATGACAGACATTTCCGTTTAACATGTTCAAAACAAATTTTTGTTTTGTATCCCCATCCTCAAATGTTCTTCCATCATTCTTTTCCACCTCAGTAGATGATCTCTCTATTCCTCTAAATTCTTTTTAAAGAGCTGAGTCATCCTGGCTTGTCTCTTTTTCTTATTTCTTCCTTCCACCTATTCCATAGGTGTCATATTTTCATATTACCACTGTATCAAATTACCACAATTTAGTAGCTTAGAAAGACACACATTTGTTTACCCCACTGTCTCAGAAATCTAACTTGTATCTCCTTGGGCTAAAATTAAGGTGTCATCAGGATTGCATCCCTTTCTGGAGCTACTGGGAAAAATAAGCTCCTTCCAAATTTAGTCAAGTTGTTGTTCTAATTCACTTCCATGAAGTTCTAGTGTTGAGGTTTCCATTGCTTTCCTGGCTGGTGGCCAAGAGCCATTCTCAGCTTCTAGAAAAGTGAAAGTGTTTGTTGCTCAGTCATGTCTGACTTTTTGTGACTCCATGAACTGTAGCTCACCAAGCTTCTCTGCCCATGAAATTCTCCAGGCAAGAATACTGAAGTGGGTTGTCATTCCTTCTTTAGGGAATCTTCCTAACCCAGGGATCAACCCCAGGTCTCCTGCATTACAGGCAGCTTCTTTACCATCTGAGTCACCAAGTAAGAATTCACCTGTATTCTGCGGCTTATGACTCCCTTCCTTCATCTTCAAAGCCAGCAACAAATGACTTTGAATCCCTCTGACCTATATTCTGCCTCATCTCTTTCCTCTTCTGCTTTATCTCTTTGGCTCTTGTTGGGTAAAATTCTAGACTTTTATTGGCTCATGTGATTAAATTTGGCAAACTTAGATTCAGGATGATTTCTATATTTTAGGTCAACTCACTTGTAACTTTATTTTCAAAGTCCCTCCATGGTAGAATTTAGATGAATGTTTGAATAACCAGAACCAGACATCTTGGAGGGAGGGGACATCTTTAGAATTCTTCCCCTCACAGCTCCCATGTCCTGTGAGCTCCATTTTGGGACTCTTTAGCTTTTATCCCTTTATCCCCTATAGGGATATTTTGAGTATCCCTACATACTCAAAACCACTGCTTCTGGATTATTACCATATTCTCATCATTGACCACCCTACATGATTTCTATGAATCATGGTTTATCAGATCCAAGCAGGACTATTTCTTCATAACCTGTGTTGTTCCAAGTGGTTTCACATTAACTTAATATAGTAAGTTGATTTCTTTTTAAGAACGATAGCTGTCCTATCATGTTACTTAGATCCCCAAATGCTCCCTTTAGAGTAAAATTCAAACCTTAACATGCTCTCCAAGGCCCTGATTGCTGGTCTGGAGGCTTGGTCACTTTACCAAACTCTCTTATCACTGGAAGAAGCCATCTTTGTTTTTTATGTGCACATGTGTGTGTGTTCTCAGTCATGTCGGATTCTTTGTGACCACGTGGACTGTAGCCCACCAGGCTTCTCTGTCCATGGGGTTTTCTCAGCAAGAACACTGGAGTAGGGTGCCATTTCCTACTCCAGGGGATCTTCCTGACCCGGGTGGTAGGTGTTAATGGTCTGTGATTCTCTGTTAAGAGTGTGAGACCATTGTCTGTTTCCTCAGCATCAAATCTTCGGCTCCTACAGTGTATTGATGTTGGGACCATCCCATAATGTTTGCTTCCCTGTAGAATTTAAGTTGCTTTCTTCTGTGTACATTTATTCTGCAGCATGTGAGGTTCTCAATGTGCTGGATACCCTCTCCTGTTCCTGATGAGGAGTTCCCCTAGGAACTGTATACATGAGACAAGCCCTCAACCCCCAAAACTTACAGCTTTACTCTCATTGAATTTGTATAAACTTTTCTAGCACCTGACTGTACAAATCTTAATCCACTTTTATAAAGGAACTTCATTGAATAGAAGCCAAGTAACTTCCCCAAGGAAATCTGGTCTGTGGCTAGAATTCTGAGCAGTTGTTTCTATGTCTGATTCCTTTCTGAATCATTCCAATATTGTAATTTATCACAACTTTTTTAAAGCACAGGTAAATTAATTATTCAATTTTTTTTCCAAAAGTGAATATTTATCTTCTTCATGTCGATGTTTAATGTCTTCTCCTTGACATTTTTTTAAAAAAACTCTCAAACATTAAATTCTATGGAAGATGCCTGAAAACAACTGACAGGATGAAACCGCACAAAGTACCACTTTCCTAGAATCAGAAGGAAGGTGAGAAAGCAGAGATGATCTGCCAAGGGCTTTGAGACTGTCACCCCTCTACTACTTGGTACCCAGGCCTAACTGTGTCTCCCATATTTCCTGTTACATGTTACCTAGTTCCTGGGGTGAAAAATGTGCAAACAGTTTTCCAAACTCTAAAACCGAAAGCTGACCGAAAAACTCATGAAAATCTCCTTCTCATTCCTCCACTCACTACTATACTTGGGACTAGAAATGTATCGCTTAATTTCCCATTCAATATGATAATACCAAAGTGACTTTTTTAATGAGGGGCTTTCTTAGATCTTGGGACAGAAGTGTTTAATCATGGCCTGTTCATGTGACAGCACTGAACATATCTGGAGAAGATAAGCCCCAGGCTTTCAAGTGGAGAGAGGAAGAGCCAAGATTTGGAAAGCCCAGAGAAGATGGGAACGGGAGAAGGAAGATGCATACAGAAGAGGGGAGAGAACTTGCAAAACTTGGAGTTAACCTGCTGCAAGGATGGACTCATGGCTTGAGAGACAGGGACTTCCCTGGTGGTCCAGTGGTCAAGACTTCACCTGCCTTCAAATGTAGGGCGTGCAGGTTCGATCCCTGGTCAGAAAGCTAAGATCTCACATCCCTCAGGGCCCAAAAGCCAGAACATTAACAACAGAAGCAATATTGTAACACATTCAATAAAAACTTTACCTATCAAAAAAAAAAAAAAAGATTGTTTGTTTTTAAAAAAAGGACTGAAGGGACAGCCTTTTTCTCAGATTCACACTCCACAGCATACCAGGTTGGTGCCTGACCCCAGTCACTCCCATTTTAAAGATGAATCTGTCTCATCTTTAAAAGAGGAAAACAGTGCTTTATTTGCAACGGTGAAAGTTGTTGATATAAGTAAAAAAGCTTTGCACCATGTCTAGATCATGATTATCATCCAACTCACTGTAACAAGCAGAGTGTTTAGGAATTTCCCAGGCCAACTGGATGGCTGTGAAGACATGTGAGCACAAGTCACCATAGCCGAATGCTGTGTTAAGTGAAACCACTACCTTTATTCCAAAATCTGACCCCACATAGTCCACATTCCATCAGTTGACACTTCCATGGGAAAAGCAGAACCAGTCTAGGAATATGGATGCTCATCAAACATGCAGTCATAAATATCTGTGTTATTTCTACTCTCTATTTGTGATAGCAAAGTAACATAAAACTTTGAAGTTTCAGAATGTGTCTTAATGTTGTGCATTTATCAATTACAAAGAAAAATACCATTCAATCTGCTGGATCATGATTAAAAAGATTTACTGTGTGTAATTCATTGTAGGAATAAATAAACTGATATGCTTAAAAGAGATAATACTGAGATTCTAGAAGAAGGGGGAGTGGATTGCCAGATATTCAGAATTTCCAAAATAAAGGTGGACTGTACACTCGGAGAAGGTAATGGCACCCCACTCCAGTACTCTTGCCTGGAAAATCCCATGGACGGAGGAACCTGATAGGCTGCAGTCCATGGCGTCTCGAAGAGTCGGACACAACTAAGCGACTTCACTTTCGCTTTCACTTTCACTTTCATACATTGGAGAAGGAAATGGCAACCCACTCCAGTGTTCTTCCCTCGAGAATCCCAGGTAGAGGGGAGCCTGGTAGGCTGCCGTCTATGGGGTTGCACAGAGTTGGACACGACTGAAGCGACTTAGCAGCAGCAGTACGCTCTGTGAGGGTGGGGCCATATCTGTGTATTTTGTCTCTGTGGGCGCTCAGTTGCTCAGTCAGGTCAGACCCTTTGCAACATCATGGATTATAGCCTGCCAGGCTTCTCTGCTCATGGAAGAGTACTGGAGTAGGTTGCCATTTCCTGGTCCAGGGGATCTTCCCAACTAAGGGATCAAACCCCTGTCTCTTATGTTTCCTGCATTGACACATAGATTATTTACCACTAGCGCCACCTAGGAAGCCATCTGAGTATTTTACTACCCTTCAGAATAGTGCCAGGAGCAAAACAGATGTCTAATAACTATTAATATTTGTTGAATGAATGAAAAGTCAAACCTACACAAACTGAATGATTTCTCAGCTTTGTTGAGCTGTATAATAGACTTCTCTACAAAATTTTCATTTGTCTTAAACTCAACCTATGTCTTTCTACATTGGCTTTTATTTTTAGAGAAAATAATCTTTGTGAGTTTGACATTGTACATTAAAATCTTGTGATTATGGAAATGAAGTGTTGTTGCTGTTGTTGTTCAGTCACCCAGTCATATTCAACTCTTTGCCACCCCACAGAGTGCAGCTTGCCAGGCCTCTCTGTCCCTTACCACCTCCCAAAATTTGCCCAAATTCATCTCCATTGCATTGATGATGCCATCCAGCCATCTCATCCTCTGAAACCCTCTTCTCCTTCTGTCCTCAATCTTTCCCAGCATCAGGAACTTTTCCAGTGAGTCAGCTGTTCGCATCAGAAGACCAAAATACTACAGCATCAGTCCTTCCAAAGAGTATTCAGGGTTGATTTCCCTTAAGATTGACTGGTTTGATCTCCTTGCTGTCCAAGGGACTCTCAGGAGTCTTCTCCAGCACCACAGTTCAAAGGTATCAGTTCTTTGGCACTCTGCCTTCTTTACAGTCCAGCTCTCACAACTGTATGTGACCACTGGGAAGGCCATAGCCTTGACTATACAGACCTTTGTCGGCCAAGTAATGTCTCTGCTTTTCAACAAACACACTGTCTAGGTTTGTCATAGCTTTCCTGCCAAGGAGCAATCATCTGATTTCATGGCTACAGTCACCATCTGCAGTGATTTTGGAGCCCAAGAAGAGGAAATCTGTCACTACTTCCACCTTTTTGCCTTCTATTTGCCATGCAGTAATGGGGCCAGATGCCATGATCTTGTTTTTTTTCAATATTTAGTCATAAGCCAGTTCTTTCACTCTCCTCCTTCACCCTCATCAAGAGGCTCTTTAGTTCCTCTCTTTTTTTCTGCCATTAGAGTGATATCATCTGTGTATCTGAGATTGTTGATGTTTCTCCCACCTATCTTGATTCCAGCTTGTAACTCATCCAGCCCGGCATTTCTCATGATGCGCTCACTATATAGGTTAAACCAAGAGGATGTCAGCAGACAGCCCTGTCATACTCCTTTCTTGATCTTGAACCAATCAGTTCCATAAAGCATTCTAACTGTTGCTTCTAGACCCACATACAGGTTTCTCAGGAGACAGGTAAGATGGTCTGGTATTCTCATCTCTTTAAGAACTTTCCATAGTTTGTCATGATTCACACAGTCAAAGACTTTAGCTTAGTTGATGAAACAGGAATAGATGATTTTCTGAATTTCCCTTGCTTTCTCTGTAGTCCAACAAATGTTGGAATCTGATCTCTATTTCCTTTTCCTTTTCTAAACCCAGCTTGGACATCTGGAATTTTTGGGGTCACATAATGCTGAAGCCTAGCAGGTAGGATTTTAAGCATTACCTTACTGGCATGGGAGACGGGTGCAATTGTCTGATGGTTAGCACATTCTTTGGTACTGTCCTCCTTGGGAGTTGAGATGAGGATTGACCTTTTCCAGTCCTGCGGCCATGGCTGGGTCTTCCAGGTTTGCTGACATAATAAATGAACTATGCTTCAGTAAAAAGTAATAAAAAGAAGAAAAAATTAAATCATATGATTATGAAGTAGAATGCAGCACCTCTGTAATTAGCCATGAACCATGGATTTCTTTGGGAATCCAATCTATTTCCAAACAGACATTGGCAGGTAATCTTGGACCCCATGGACTGTAGCCTATCAGGCTCCTCCATCCATGGGATTTTCCAGGCAAGAGTGCTGGTTTGTTCAGATGTTAAGATGCCCATTGTGAAGTGCCCTTCTTCTAAATACCTCTTTACTCCGTAATAAGGTAGAGAAAAATGCAAGAAGCATCCATCTATACTTTTAACTTACCAAATGATTAATCTGTATTATAGTCATCAAAGTATTTTCATAAATCATCTCATAACTTTGTCCTTGATTTAGCCCCTCATTGATTTTAGGCTACCAGTGTCACAGGAGAATTCTAGAACAAAGATTGCCTCAAACCACCATTATACATTAATATTATCAACTTGAAAAATGAAAAGCAGTATCTAGATTGTTGATGTTTTGTTTGTTAATATTTAAAGCAAGAGCAAGTGGAGCTGTCTCTTGCTTTCTCTCTTTCCCAAACCAGCCTGTTGTCGGGTTATTCCCTTCATGTCCCCGGCTCAGTGTGTCAGCGGACAGACACCGGAGGAGACACTCTGGTCTCCGTGGCCAAAGGGCAGCGCCCTTGTTTCTCGCTGTAACTGCCAAGAAAGCATTTGAATAGTGCTATCTAATGTCATTGTGTTTATTATGCAGACTGACACATGTCTATGGGAACTTGTCTGAAAAGAAATACTCATCCATGTTGCTTCTTTAATCTTCCCAGATGACAAAAATCATGCAGTTATTCTTGGTGCTGACAATGAAAAAAAAATAGCTTTACTATCTCTCTACCTATAATGTCCTAATTATGTTAAAATTAGAATTGAAGTGGTGATACAAGGTGTTGTTATGAGCCATTTGCAGTGTTAAAAATTCAATTATTGTGATGGTGTATTTTGCAATAACAAAATAGATGAAAAAGACATCCTATCATGAATTTCCATAGAAAGACAAATTAAAATCTTATACTGCTTTACACCCCGTTATTGTTAAGGGACTTAATTAACACACTCTTGGAGAAATGTTCCTCTCTGCCTGAGCCTTGGGAATAAAGGCTAGTGGGGGAGGGAGGTCACTTTTCACTACTTGGCAAAAACTTCTCAAGAGCTGGGTGGGGGACCATAGTGGTTGATGGGAATCCACTACTGTTTTAAAGCATTGTGCTGTCCAAATACTTTCTTTAATGAGCACTAAGTACTTAACATATTTTAGTTTGTGCCTGAATGTTTTTTTTGTTATTAGCTTGGTTATTTAACTTTTCAGATAAGAATTTTGATACAAATTAGCTTTCTGTTAATAAATTCACAAAACCTCTCCAGTTTTTTATATTAATATATAATTGAAAGAATATGAAGATGATCCAGAATGATAATGATAATTTAGGTAAAACCATTTTGTAAACTATAAGGCAATATGTATATTTATATACTTATCATGATATTTCTCATTTAGAAAAGTATTAGTTATTAAACCCTTAATGAGTTGTGAGAGGTGAACAATTAAATACCAACAATTACATCTAATAAAATAATTTTAATAAATCCACAATGACTCAAGATTTTTAAACACACATCATTAGAATTTAGAGATCTAAATTTTATTTTTAATAGCCTGAATTAAATCGGTTCCAATTATTTATGGCTTACGATGATGTCTCTTCCTTTCAAGGCAGTTTTCTGCAGAAGAAAATAAAATAGATACAAAGTACCATTTTCCATAGTATTGGAAGAAAGAATCTGTGCAAAAAGGAGAGAAGTAGAATCTGATCATTTCAATTAGGTCACAAATAGAAAAAAGGTGAAAATTATACTATGGAAAGAAGAAACAAAATATATGGGGTACTGACATTCCTATGATACTTCAAGCATTTGTTGTTCAACATATGTATGTGAAATGTATGTTTGCATGCTCTTATTCATGTATCTATCACTGCAAATACATATTCACATATTTTTTCATTTCACAGATGAGATATTCTGAAATATATCTACATCCATGTATAGTACTACTAAATGAGTATATCACCTACAAAAAAAAAAAATGTCCTTGCTGCTTTACATAAGCCAAATTACAGTACTCATTAGATTTAGAATTCTTTACATTCTTTTCATTTAATTCAGCCATTCATATGTGAGCTTTCAATCTCACCAGTAGACAGGCCCTCATGGAAACCTTCATAGTGTTGTTCCTGTTGCATTTTTATCACCAAAACTCTCATTCCCTTCAGCTTCTGGGCTGCTATTGTGAAGCTAATTGCTGACATTTCTCTCCAGATCAAACCTTTCATTACCAGCATCATTGTCTGAAAGCACGCTGCCCAGTCATTTTGAAATATAATGTCCTACGCAGGTCTGCACTTTAAATGATATGCACATATATTGTTTTAATTGCTGACATATTTTTTCAACTTTCAAAAATGAAGCACAGGATTTCCCCAGTGGTCCAGTGGCTAGGAATCCACCTGCAGTGCAGGGAACATGGGCTCAGTCCCTAGTGTGGGAAGGTTCGTGCTCCACAACTACAGAGCCACATTCTAGAGCCCTTGCTCCACAACGAGAAGCCACTGCAGTGAGAAGCCCACCTACCACTGGACAGTAACCCCTGTTTGCTGCAATTAGAGAAAGCCCGGCTACAGCAACAAAGGCCCCGAGCAACCAAAAATAATTAATTAGTTATTTTTTAAAAATAAATGTACTTAATATACATGTAAAAAATGTGAAGTGTGAGTCTCTCAGTCTTGTCTGACTCTTTGTGAACCCGTGGTCTGTCCACAGAATTCTCTAGGCAAGAATACTAGGGTGGGTTGCCATTCCCTTCTCCAGGAGATCTTCCCAATCCAGGAAATGAATGCAGGTCTTCTGTATTGCAGGCAGATTTTATACCATCTGAGCTACCAGGGAAGTTGGTACATTTTATGTTCTGTGCTTAGTTGCTCAGTCGTGTCCGACTCTTTGCGACCCCATGCACTGTAGCCCACCAGGCTCCTCTGTCTGTGGGCATTCTCCAAACAAGAATACTAGAGTGGGTTGCTATGCCCTCCTCTAGGGGAGCTTCCCAACTCAGGATCAAACCCAGGTTTCCTGCATTGCAGGTGGATTCTTTCCCTGCTGAGCCATCCGGAAAGCCCAAGAATACTGGGAGTGGGTAGCCTAACCCTCCCCCAGGTGATCTTCCTGACCCAGCAACTGAACTGGGGGTCTCCTGCATTGCAGGTGGATTCTGTACCAGCTGAGCTACCAGGGAAGCCCAAAAAATGCATATTATACATAGATTTTTATAGTTTTTTAAGGTACCCCAAATATTGCTTGGGCTTCCCAGGTAGCACAGTGGTAAAGAATCTGCCTGCCAATGCAGGAGACGCAGGTTTGATCCCTAATGGGGAAGATTCCCTGGAGAAGGGAATCTTCGGTGTTCTTCACCCACTTCAGTGTTCTTGCCTGGAGAATTCCATGGACAGAGGAGCCTGGCGGGCTACAGCCCATGGGGTCACAAAGAGTCCAACACAAGTAAGCAACTGAGTGCATGGGCACTGTACTTACTTTTGGTGTTTATAAGCCAGTCCTTAGTGAATATTAGCTTTAATGAATGTTAACATTTTACCCTTGCCTTTATTGATAATTTTTTTTGGTTAAGTCCTATACTTCTGGTAAATTTTGTGATGACTAAATATATGCTTTTGTTCCACTCTTGGTCTTCAATCCACATAAGACTGTAAGAGATAGACATCCCCTCTCTTTCCTCATCTTGTAAACATTCCCCTAGGAGGCTAATAGAGGAGAAAGTGAAATATGTTTCCTTTCATTTAAAGAAGTTCAGATAAGTCATTCAAATGTAAGTAGAAAAAAGATCTTCAGATTTCTGTGTACAACATTGGCCTTAGTGACCTTTAAAATGGTTGGCAAAAATCCTGGTTGGTAAGGATTACTCAGTAGGTCAACTGGATCGAGGGCAGCCCTTGGGCGCTCACTCCTTTGGGAACGTGGCTGATTCTTGTGTTGTACCCAGTCGATCAGCCATGTCTGACCTTTGCGACCCTCTGGACTGTAGCTCACCAGGCTTCTCCATCCATGGGATTCTCCAGACAAGAATGCCCTCCTCCAGGGCATCCTCCCAACCCAGGGCTCAAACCAGCATCTCCTGTGTCTCCTGCATTGCAGGCGGATTCTTTACCCGCTGAGCCAATGGGGAAGCCACGATGGCTGATTCTTACAGGGCTGGAATTTCTCCTCATCAGAGCCTTCTTCCTTGGTAAGAGGTAGGCAAGTGGACAATCTGATTCTTCATTGCTCTGGACACCCCATAAATACATGGTGCAACTGTGGTTTTGAGGCACGACTCCAGGAGACAAACCATTGTCCATGATAAATATCCTAGTGGTTAAGAACACCCGTTCTGAAGTCAAACTGCTCAAGTTCTCATAAAGTTTCACTACATAAAATCTATGTGATTTGAGGCAAATTTTTTAATCTTCCTGAATCTCTTTTCTCACTGATAAAATGAAAATTTAACTTGTTCCATTTAAATGTGTGCAGAAACAGTGGTAAAATTCCATTCTGTGTTTCAGTAATACAGTGAAAGAGACAGCTGTTCCTTATCCCGTGAGGATGAGGACAGAGGCAGTTTCAGATGTGTGCGAAGTGAGTTTCCTTGGTATCCAGTTCTGAGTTACTGACCCAATAAAATGCCAGCTCTTCCCATCTTTATTATTTTTTCAAACATGCCCCTGTCCAGAGAGCATGATTGTGAATTAAGGGAAGCAAGGGATTGGTGGAGGCCAAATTGGGAATTTATAGCAAGATATAGGGAACACAGCACAAATCTACAGAGCTGAATGAACCTTAATATTTCATGGAGTCCATTGGATGACCTGAGAAATTTTGAAAATGCCAGGGAATCATTTCATTTTAGATGGGCTACACTTACAAAGAGACCAACCTCAGTATTTAGGAGCTTTAAAGAGCTATAACCTTAGCCTGTAGGCATTCTAATACACACTTATTTCAGATATGCAGTATCAATTCTAGAATCAACTTAAGCTGCATCATACTGTGAAACACCTCCGTTTTTGTATACCTGTGTTTGGGCAATGTTCGTGAATAGAAGTGTATTCAAAACACCTTGTAGAAAATTCTTCAAAATTCTCAAAAGAGAATGTAATATATCAACAAATGATAAGGCACTGATCCTGTAGTAATTCATACATGTTTAATATACAGTGTTACACTTATATATGGAATCTAGAAAAATGGTACTGAAGAATTTATTTACAGGGTAACAGTGGAGAAATAGACAGAGAGAATAGACTTATGGACATGGGAAAAGGGGAGGAAAGAGTTAGATGTATGGAAAGAGTAACATGGAAACTTACATTACCATATGTAAAATAGGTAGCCAATGGGAATTTGCTGTGTGGCTCAGGAAACTCAAACAGGGGCTGTGTTTCAACCTAGAGGGGTGGGATGGGGAGGGAGATGGGAGGGAGGTTCAAAAGGGAGGGGGCATATGTATACCTATGGCTGATTCATGTTGAGGAAACAGCAAAATTCTGTAAAGCAATTATCCTTCAATTAGAAAAAAAGACAAAACTGTAGAGTCTTACATTTTCTGCAGAGTCCACACACATCCAACCCGACCACAGGACAAAGAGGGAAGTTAGAGATTATTGTCAGGCACCCAAAAAGAAATAGAACAAATATATTATAATTCATGAAAGACTGTTGACCAAATATTTAAATACTGTTCTAAGTTTAAAACAAAACAAAACAAAAACAAAAACACTGCTGAGAAAAACCAAACATAAAGCACAAGAATACTTGAGTCCCAGAGTTACAGGAATGTCTGACGTATTCAGCCTGTTCGTCCCTGTGTAATCCCCACCCCCGTCTTCATGACAGATGTGCCGGTAGCCAGTATCCTCTGTGTTTAACTTCCCAAGACACAGTTAAATCTCAAAAGTGAGAGGACAGAATGTTCCAGGCTAAGTGTAAGATATCATGCTAATACCAAGGAGAATGTCTTCTACAGGGAATAATTATACCAAAATATTCATAGAGTTATGACTTGGTGTATTGAAATGCATGTTTTTAAGAACTGACTCATGTTTGTTTTAAATGCTGCCTTCTGATTTCTTTGATCTTTCGTCTTTTTTGCAAAGAAATACTTTTAAAGTATCCTCCTTGGCATGTGTCTTAGCCAAACACATTGTGGGAAGAACTTAAAATGCTTAGTCATGTGCGTTCTCTCATTGGTATTCCTGAGGTGCCTCGGCCTAGGGCAGTGACATAATACCTAACTCCGGCCAAAGGAACAGTGCCCACTCTGTTTTGACAGAGTATTATTCATGATCACCACTTTACAGAAATGTTCAAGAATATCAAGTAAAGGCATGAGCTAATTATGCAAAAAATCGAAACAAATGCTACTTTTAATACTAAGAGATTAAGATACAATAATCTCAGTAGCCAGATAAATTGAGTTACTTCTTAGATAGTGCCTCAGATACATGCTTGAATTATGAAAAAGGGTAAAATAAGACCCTTTCCATCTGAGTTCTGCCATAGGAAAATTCTCCTTTGTAATTTAAAATGTTGCGTCATTCTGCCAAAAAAACGTGTGTGTGTGTGTGTGTGTGTTCACACACGTGTGTGATTGTGCAGGCTTGTGTGAGAGACAGAGAGATGACTTTAAAATGAATAATTCTGCATTTGTTATCAGTAGTACTTGGAAAGTGCATATATATATATACTCATTGTAAAACTGTTGACTTGTAGCATTTTAGGGGTAGTATATGCAGCAGATATATTTCTACCTCTAATGGACGAATGTACTAAAAACTGTGTTCTAAATTCATTTGCTTGCACTCTTTGCAGTCATACATTCCATAACTGGAGATCCCTGTCTTTAAGCTTTGTTTATGCCCAAAATATAAATGTATATGAATTTCATGAATTGACAGTCTGCATCATCAAGGATGCCAGGGATTTGCTAAGCTGTAACTGGATGGCCGATATACATCCTGTGTAAGAAACCAAGAGTGAATACAGTGAACTAATTATGATGCCAGAGGAGAGCCCTGAAATCCTTTGTCTTCAGTTTGAGACCTTTTACATGAACTTTAATTGAAGGCATAGAGTGAAGGAAGAGGAATATCCTGCCCAGGATGAAAGGTTTCAAATAAAAGGTATTTATCCCAGTAGGGCAAATGAGCACCAAAATATGTGTTATGAATGGGATTCAGTATATAGAGCCTGCACTCCCAGTTAGAGGGTTCAAATTTACATCAGTGCCCAAGTAGGAGCAGGTGTGTGAAGGTGCGTATGTCCAGCCTCCAAGTACAGAGGGTCCTACTTCCGAGGGTGTCCTGCAACAGGTCACCTGGGTTTAGTAGTAGCAGGAGGCATGGAGGTTTCGGTTTTATTTGAGCCGCTGTCACGACCAGGGCCCTGGGCAAAAGGCCAGCGTGGTTTGTTTGACTTCCTTCCTTTCTTTTCTTCCTTTCTTTCCTCTCCCACGTCCTGCCATCCATTCTGGTCATGGACAGCAGAGATAACTGCAGACTGCAAATGAAATGCTGAACTGGCTCTAAAAATATGACTCCTTGCAACCATTTAATTGCAAAAGAATCTTTGTGCTGGAGCTTCACCATGCCCCTCAGAAGGCCAGCTCAGTAATTTGGCTGTCAATCATGTGTAATTTTATACCTTAGAGTCTGGAGGGATAATAAATAGAATTAGAGTTTTCCACTGGAATGCTGATTCTTAGAAAATGAACAGCCCAAATTACTGGAAGAGTCTTTAAAAACGTCTCATGGAAAAACCAGGTTTTATCAAAAAAAAAAAAAAAAGTAAACTATTCATTTTAAACTTATTTTAAAATCACTACAAAGTCTGTCACTTATTTATGTTAAACCATTCTCGTATTAGTGCCTCTTCTACCCTGTTGTCAGTATATAAAAATAGGATACTAAATTGCAGTTTCTTTTTATCTGGTCTGAGAAATTGGATTATTTGCCTAAAAGGACCACAATATAGTGAATTATTTTTAAATGGATTATACCACGCAAAATAGTGAGTCCTTCATCCTTTGGTTCTACTTTTGTTTTGTAAGATTTAAAAATCTTTTCTTTTAAAACAAAATTTATAAGGATATTCCTGGAAACTTCAAGAACTGAAGTGGGATTTAAACAAAATCAAGCACGTTAGAACAGAAATAATGTTCCTGTTCACATGCATGCCTCTTACAACATTCAAAAATCTGGGACAGAAAATAATGTAGGGTTTTACTGTTTAAGTATAACATACATACAAAAACGAGTGTATGCCATCAGGTAAAACTTGCTCAAGATTATGTGTCTAACACTTGACCACAATACTGCATTTGGTTATTGTTTTATTTTCTTTGCTGAATAGCATTTGATGGTGTACATGTACTGTGCTAAACCCATTCTCACAATTGGGCATTTCAGTATTGTCCAGTGGGGGCTGATATGAATACTACAGATATGAGTGTTCTAGGTGATGTCTTCATCAGAAGACATGTTTATACATGTTTATGTTGAATCTATACCTGAGAGCAGGATTTCTGGGACATAAAATATGCATAAAAGACTTTTAAAAGAGATGGAAAGACATGAAATTTCTTTTTCCATTTTATATTCCCATTCACAGTCTATGAAAGTTATGGTAACACCCAGTTATTTGCCAATATTTGGTATTTTTCTCTTCTCCCCCTTTTTTATCATAACCCTTCTGATATGCATTGATATCCTATGAAAGTTTAAATCTGTATGTTCCTTGCCTTGTGAGTAATGAAAGGAAGTTGTTCATCTTTTCATTTGTTTATTGGCTGTGTGCATAACCTGTTTTATAAAGTGCTTTTCCAAGTATTTTGAAGTATATATACATATATACAAACACACACACATACACAAAATATTCTTCCACTACTGCTCCTTCACCTTTTTAGTGGAATCTTTGATAAAATGAATTCCCCAATTAATATGGTCCAACTTATAACTTTTTTACTTGTTTTATTAGCATTTTTTTTTATCCTGCATGAGAAAGCCTTGGCTACTGTAACATCATGCATGTGTTCTATATTTTACTTTCAGAACTTTATTGTTTAATCTTTCATATCTAGACCAGCACTTTATATGGAATTGATTTTTGCATATTTTTGAGATGGGGATCAAGGCGCATTTTTTCACAGTACGGATATCCAGAGGAAAGCATCATCTTTTCCACTGCACGAATGTCATCAGCCTCATAAATTAGATATGTGTGTAGCTTGGTATCCAGATGATCTCGTTTCACTGTTCTGTCTCTCCTTACATGGATACCTCATGGTCTTAATTGCCACCGCTTTGTAATGTGCTTTCTTATCTGTTAGTTTCAGCCTTCTGGGTTTGTTTCTTTTTTTCAAGACTTCTTGCTTTTCTTGGCCACATGCATTTTCATATACCTTTTAAAATCCACTATCCCTTGTCTCAGCCTCTCTCATGCCTGGAAAAAAAAAAAAAAAAAGGATGCTGCGGTTTGGATTGGAATTGTGTTAACTCTATCAATTAACCTAAGGAGACTGGAATCTTTACAATATTTTATCTTTTGGTCCATAAACATTTCCCTCCAATCATTTAGGTCAGCTTTAATTTCAATAGGTTGTTGTTGCCAAGTCAGGTTAGGCTGCTTGCTGCTCAAAAACCAATAATCGAAGGGGCAGGGTCAGTAGACAGGAAAGATGGTTTATTCAGAAAAGCTGGCAATCTAGGGAGAAGATGGACTCATGTCCAGCAACCAACTCTGAAGATTGTGCTTAGCTAGCCATGACAATTTTTAAAGTGAAAAAAGGGGAAACAATCTCAGTTAATCATTAAAGGAGGAGGTCAGATTCTTCATCACTTTGCACTGCATGCCAACCTGCTGACTTCTCCTGATCTTCCTTGGATGCTTTCTTGCCTGCATGGTCTGCCTGAAAATTGAATAAGCGGAAGCTGGGGGTGTAGAGTCAGACATTCATCACTCTTCTTCCTTCTAGTGAAAGAAGGGAATCAACAGGTTAAGCAAGGCATTGTGTATGTTGAGTAAAGCGAAAATGAGGAGCTAGGTTAAATGTTGCCTTGGTTGTTGTTTAGTCGCTCAGTCATGTCTGACTCTTTCCAGCCCCATGGACTGCAGCACTCCAGGCTTCCCTGTCCTTCACTATCTCTCAGAATTTAAATGTTGCCTAGTGATCTCATCTTTTTTTTTTTTTTTTTTTTTGGTGTGATTTTATTTTTTTTTTAATTTAAATTTATTTTTTTTTAATTAGAGGCTAATTACTTTACAATATTGTATTGGTTTTGCCATACATCAACATGCATCCGCCACGGGTGTATACGTGTTCCCCATCCTGAACCCCTTACCTCATCTTTATAATGAAGGTCTGAGGAAAACAGGGATGAACAAACAGAAAAGAGGCAAAGGAGATGCTTACATTGTCTAGTGTTTAGTGTAGAGGTCTTTTGCCCCTTTCATAGATATAGTCCAAGTTATTGGATGCTTTTCTATAATGTAAATATGATAAAAATTAAAGCAGTAGCTTTAATTTCTTTATTGCTAGTATACATAAGGTCTTCACTGATGACTCAGATGGTAAAGTATCCACCCGCAATGCAGGAGACTCAGGTTTAATCCCTGGGTCAGGAAGATCCCCTGGAGAAGTGAAATTGCTACTTATTCCAGTATTCTTGCCTGGAGAATCCCATAGACAGAATCCAATGGCTGCCTACTGTCTGTGGGGTTGCAAAGAGTCGGACACAGCTGAGCTACTAACATGCGTACAATATACATAAAGAAAATGGGTGTTTTTTGTACGTTTCCTTTTTATTTTTACTCTATCACTGAAGATCCCCAGTATGGTGTTAGGAAGCATAGTGGTAGCAGTGAATGATTTTTCATTCATGGTTAAGGAGAAGTTTTTAATATTTAATTCTTATTGTAATTGTTTTCATTATCAAATGGAGGGGACCATTCTCCATGCCTAGTTTGCAAAGCTGGTTTCTTAAACTATAAATGACTGTTGAATTTTATGGAAACCAAGTATTTGTGCTTTTTTAGATCAAGTTTTAAACCATTAGAATGGATATTCCATGACGTCCACAATTCTGCTTTCTTCAGAGACCACTAAGATCAACCAAGAATACAACAACAAAAAAAAAATAGGAATACAATTCCACGTACAATAATGCTAGACAGAATCAGCCACAAACTCACATAAAGAAGGTATGCAGAGTTTAGAAACTGCTTTTCAGATTTCATTCTGTATGCAAATTTCATTCTAAAAAAAGTAGGAAGGAGGGAAAGATGGATGGAAGAAAGGAAGTGTCAGGACTCAGCATCCTTCACTGGAACACAGAGTCCCGAAGACATGGTGGGGGATGGGAGAGACAAAAAGCCCCGTAGAGGACAAGCTCTAACAAGAGAGAATCAACTTGAGGGGGGTGTTTCAAGAACTGCATTTTTTGTTTTCACTTCCTTCATACTCTGCACTTTCTCCTTCCCAATCAGTTAGTAAGCAGAAGTTAGGCCAAGATAAGGTTGTCATAATTGAAAAATTAGTAATAAAGTAAAGGGTTTAAATATAAGACAGTGGGTTAACCCTGTTTTTTAAAGTAACAAATTAGAAAGAGAAGAAAGTAACACAGTGATATACAAAAAGCAGAGAAAGTATCATTCCAGAAGATAAAATTACCCCCAGAAAGCTTAAGAGAAAATTAGCCATATTCTTCTTTTAAAGCCTGAAGACATTTAAAATCATGAGGGGAAAGTGAAATCAAAGAGATGATGATAAGACAAAAAAGATGTGGAAAGAATAACAATAAACTGGCAATGCTCATGAAAAAAAATAGGAAAAAATAAAGCCATTTCCTGAAATGAAACCACATTAGAAGCCTCAAGAAGAATAATAGTGCAGGAATATAGAGACCTGGTATGAGGGAATAAAGCAGAAGAGAAAAAAAATACATAAAAGCAAGAAAAAAGAAGGCAATCGATATGGAAGAGAGATAGCTCGGAACTAATGTATGAGATGTTATCACCTGGGAAAATAATTTTCTTAAAAGAGAGACTGCCAGCCTGGCTTTTAATGCTATTCTTCAGTTTTCAGTGTCAGAAGATACCTGAATGATTCATTTACAAACACTGTGTGTGTGCTGAGTCACTTCAGTCATGTCCAACTCTTTGCAACCCTCTAGACTGTAGACCTCCAGGCCCCTCTGTCCATGGGATTCTCCAGGCAAGAATACTGGAGTGGGTTGCCATGCCCTCTTCCAGGGGATCTTCTTGACCCAGTAATCGAACCCATGTCTCTTAAGTCTCCTGCGTTGTCAGGTGGGTTCTTTATCACTAAGCCACTTTACCATTTGGGAAGCCCATTCACAAACATTATAGAACCTCTAAGTAGGGGGCCAAGAGTTGTCTGAATTCAGGAGCATCCTCACAGAAATGAAAGTGAGCTGACATCTGCAGGCACCAGGAACACCCCATTCCAGGTGAATAACAACCCCATGGTGGTTACCAGTCCTCCCGGCAACAGAAAATATCCAGTCTGCACTGGCAGGAACACAGGCCTCCCCATAAAGCATTCTTGCCAAAATATCTTAGAACAACATAGTCAGTCAAGACCTAGGTGAAGGTGCGTGATTTAGATTTGGACATACAACAGTATTAGGGGAGAGTAGGATTGGTGTTAGGGTATATGGAATAAGAAATACCCTTTATTTTATCAAAGTATGTGCTGTTTGAATTTTTAATAGTAAGCTTATATTGTTTTAAAAAATCAAAAATTAATTTTAAAAAGTCATCATTTCTACTATATGTAAAACAGATAGCCAACAAAGACTTACTGTGTAGCAGAGTACTATACTTAACATGTTGTAATAACCTATTAGGGAGAAGAATCTAAAAATAAATATATATGTGTATATGTGTGTGTGTGTATAACTGAATCACTTTGATGTATACCTGAAACTAACACAACATTGTAAATCAAGTATACTTCAATTAAAAAAATTAAACAATATAGTAAACCATAAAAAGTCACCCTTTTTAGTTCTTCTTTGAGCTAATACTAAATACAATCCTTTTCAAATGGGGAGTAGCAGTACCTCCTTTTGACATTATCAAGTATTATCCTAACAATTACAGTTCTTTAAGTTTTAGAATTAAAGACAATATTTCTTCTATAAGTTATCACCTTATTAACACTTGCAGTTATCCAGTTACATTGGGCTGTTATCTCTTTTTTTAAATAACTTGCTTCAGGTTGTATAATTATGAAATGGGACCTGAGTCCATTTGATACAGTGTTCAGTAAAATACATCGTTCAATTCATGTGTTTGGAAGTCATGGTTAAAATAGCAAAAATCAGGTAAAAGACTCAAAAGTGTTTAAGGCTGGGAGTGGGCGGGGGTGATGTCAGTATTTAAAATTTAGGTTCAAAGTTAGCATCTAGACAAGTTTTCTTTCCTGTGAGCCTTGGGTTGATTACACTTGGCCTTATTTTTTATTTTTCTTGAATTACAATCTCATTTCAAAAATTGAAAAAAAAAAAGATGTTGAATAAACTTGTGTTGGTTGCAGAGCCCATCTCTAAATACAACTAGACTGGCTTTGAATATGAACTCTAAACAATCTTGAATCCATCTCCTGCCTTTGAATTCACCAAGGAAACAGTCTAGATTCAGTTTGAGGATGATTTTGTGATTCTGCGGGATTTTTTTTTTTTTTTTTTAATGTTGAGACACAGATAGTTAAGGATCCAGACCCAAATTTGGGGCAAAGGAATGGAAGATTAGAAAACTAGAATTTGCTAGGCAGGCTAGTGGGAGGGTCCTTTTGTGATGAAATGTTGCATAAATAATGCCGATGGGGGTCTAAATTCACTGTTGCCATGGAGACCTTTGTGCCTGGCTGAACTCCATTCTTTTCTCTTTTAAGAAGGCAACCACTAGGCTTGTGGTATCTCGGATGCTTCTTGCTTTGCTTTCTCTTAAACTGTTTGCAAGTGAAAGCAGAAATTAAACTATGATTATTCAGCATCCCGGCTTTTCCGAGGCTGTGTTTCCAAGCCATTCGTGATTTTTGAGCTCCTCTGGGGTTCCTTTTGGCCCTGGTACAGGGAGGGAGAAGCAGGTAGGGGGATTTCCAGGAGCCGCCTGCACCGCTGCTTGGAAAGGAGGGAAAAGCAAGCCTGCGTCTTTGTGACTTACTTGCCTAGAGGACAGTTTTGAAGTGTTTAAGGACCATTTATTTCCAAAGGTAACAGAGAAAAAGTGAAGAGTAAACCTATTTGTTTTTTAAATGCTTTTACTGTGACTGTTGTTTGTGTGACGGTTTTAACTAAAGTTTTCAAACTGCAGGTGGAGAATTCTGTGTGGGAAACACGGACCAAATTTATTTCTGGCTCCGCGGTTGTCATTGTGTTCAGTGTATTAATGTTTAAAGTATAAAAGGCAAGTAACCACATTAAACAGAAAGCGGTTATAAGGATTGGTGTGCTATTTCCCTTTCAACCATTATAACTGCTTAATACTGTTTTAAGTAAAACTTGGGGTGTCATAGATACATACTTCAGATTTTATGGAAATTATGATTATCCTTGTAAGTAGCCATTTATAATTAAGTGAGGATTATCTAGCAATTAAAAACTGATTTGGAAATTGTGCGCCTTTTTTTTTTTTTCCCTTTCGGTGCAAAATTGAATGAATAAACTCACCCAGAAAGAAATCTTTCATAGAGAGTAAAGACACAAAAATCATCCAACCAGTGACACTGTGTAAAGTAAGTGTAGAAATTCAGTATATTGGACAGCTAACTTGTTGCATTGCATAGCCTTTTTTCAGAGATAATTTGGTCTCTTGTAGAGATAATGTAGTCCTCACTGATGAGCGTATATTGAGACTAGAATATAATAATTACATGTTTTGATCATTCTAAATGCTGCAGGCATAAATGGGGTGCAGGCATCCCATCATTATAGAACACCTTTACCATACAAGTGTTTCCAGATTGCTTTTATTCAGATAAACTTGTTGAAAGAATCATCGACCAAATTTACAATGACTTCATAGATTTTACCTGTGTCGCTGCTCGAGTTAAAATATTTGTGCTACTCAAGAGTTTAAAGAAACAAATTGATTTCAGAATGCTGGCAGTTTAACAGATGACAATTGATGATTGCTGTACATTGCTGTGTATTTGTAAGAGACATGTGCATTGTAGAATTGTGAGTACAGGAAAATGGAATGCCTTGTAAAGTCTTTATTTTCTTTTTCTTTAAATTATTTTCAAATGGAGACGACAAACAGAGATTGACTTACAACTTATGTTAATCAGAAATTAGCACTTCTACATGCTTAATAATATTTGAAATTTGAATGACTTTGTACCCCAAGTACTAAGTATAAATAATGACCATGTTGACATAAAGAAATGATTTATTTTTATCAGAAATATATTGTCACATGTTTTATTATTTTAATTGCCTAGCATGAATAAATTTAAAAGATGCTAACAAAGACCCCCATATACTCTGGGGGTACCTCTTAATAAATATTTCATTTCAGTTAAAGTTAAAAATGTATATTATCATATTAAAGGTAAGAAATCTGTGTATTTTTAAGGAATGGAAGTAAACCTTAGTGGTATAGATTGAGGATAATGTTTTGAGAAAACTTTGACCTTTGAAAGTGTTTTCTATATATATTGGCTGTTATTAATAATACTGTCTATATATAAAGGTAAGTGGCGATTAAGCTTCACTTTAGGAATATAGTTCTAGGCATTCACTTTGGGTAACACCAATGTGGTGACGATCCAAGCAACATTAAACTATAAAGCATAGTATGTGCATTTTATCCAATAGTTTTTTTAAAAATAAAAAGTTAACTGACATGCAGAGATTCTATTACCCTAGATTGCCAAGTATAAATATTTTTTGTGGGGGAGGACATTTAAACTATTTTTAAGTAACTTCTTTTTAAAATCCAGGTATTTATATCATGGTAGATATATCTGAAAACATACTAAATAGGTCCTTTAGGTGACATTCTAAAACATAAGCAAAGAGTCAAACAAAATATGATTTAAAAGAAATATACATTCTGAAAATTTCCAGATGTGAAGTTGCAAAATCCTTTCTGGGCTCTTTTACTCTTAAGTTGTGTGCACACAGTTAAGAAAATAGTTTCATATTTACCCATGAGTTTCCAGATTTGGTCCAGCTGAGCTGATTATATTGTCAAGTTGCAGAATTACAATGAATAAATATGACCAACAGTTCCAGTTGGGTTTGGAACAAAGGTTTGTTAGTTTTGAAACAAAGATTTGTGTTTCTACAAGGAGCTTATTAACATGTGAATTCTGATTTAGAGTTCTGTTTTTTATAGCTCTTTTATAATTCCGAAGTTTCACAATACCTTCTATCCACCACATCTTTGTTGAGTCCCTCCTGTGTGCTAAACATCCTGTGAGATGCCAGGTACAAAAATGAGAAGAGATATTTTCAAGGTTCCAAGAACTGAAGAATCTGATGGGGATGCAAATAAGAGAACAAGTAACTCTCACCCAGTAAAATCATTGCTGTCATGGGGGTGTGGCCAAGGAGAACATGAAATAGCACTGAGGTTTATGTAGTACATTAAGATATGTTTATTTGATCCTCCAATCTGAGATTTAAAAAAAAAAAAAAAGTGTAAGTGACTTGTACAAAAAACTGTTAATGAATCACTTTAAAGATTATTTCTGTATAGTAGTCAGGGATACCCTATGAATATGTAAATTCTATCATGTTACTACTCCCCTGGAGGAGGGCATGGCAACCCACTCCAGTCTTCTTGCCTGGAGAATCCCATGGACAGAGGAGCCTGGCGGGCTACAGTCTGTGGGTCACGAAGAGTCAGACACAACTGAAGCGACTGAGCACCCAGCAGGCACATCATGTTACTTCTCTATGTGGAGTTAAAGTCAGAGGCCATACAGGGGCCAACAGGCCCATCTATGGTCTGTGGCCTGCTGCCCCGACTCTCCCACATCTCCTGAGGGTCTTCCTTCTTGCTTGCTTTGCTCCTGCATCCAAAACTCTTTGCTTGTCCTGGTTCCTGCCCCCAGCTCAGGGCCTTTGCATTGACCCTTTGCTGCTGCTAAGTCGCTTCAGTCGTGTCCGACTCTGTGCGACCCCATGGACGGCAGCCCACCAGGCTCCCCCATCCCTGGGATTATCCAGGCAAGAACACTGGAGTGGGTTGCCATTGCCTTCTCCAATGCATGAAAGTGGAAAGCGCAAGTGAAGTCACTCATTCGTGTCTGACTCTTCGCGACCCCCATGGACTGCAGCCTACCAGGCTCCTCCGTCCATGGGATTTTCCAGGCAAGAGTACTGGAGTGGGGTGCCATTGCCTTCTCTGGCATTGACCCTTTATTTCTGCTTAAAACACAACAGCCCCCTGTCACCCCAAATCCACACCAGACAGGTGCTTCGCTCCCTCACCTCTTTCAGGTCTTCGGTCAGATGTTGCCTTGTCAGAGTTCATTCTTGATAACTCCATTTAAATTCCCTCCCCATCTTTTCCTGGAGTTACCATCCTCCACTGCCTTTACCACAGATGGCACCCTATGGAATCTACCTGTCCATTCTGTTCAGTGTTCATTTTCTCCACTAGAATGCAAGATCCAAAAAGGGCAGGGATTTTTGTCTGGCTTTTTGATTGCTGCATTCCCAGCACCTAGACCCATGCCTGGCTACTTGCTGAATAAACAAATGAAAATCTGAATATAGTTGGCTCTTTGTATTGGTGGGTCTTGCATTCACAATTCAATGAACTGCAGATCGAAATATTTGGGAGAAAATAATTCCAGAAACTTCCAAAAAGCAAAGCACATTTGCTGTATCCTGGCAACTATTGATAAAATATTTACATTTTATTTACAACTACTTGCATAGCATTTACATTGTACTAGGTATTATAAAGGGGCTTCCCCATTGGCTCAGTGGTAAAGAATCCATCTACCAAGCAGGAGACCCAGGTTCAATCTCTGGGTTGGGAAGATTCCCTGCAAGAGGAAATGGCAACCCACTCCAATATTCTTGCCTAGAGAATCCCGTGGACAGAGTAGCCTTGTGGGCTACAGTCCATATTGTCACAAAGAGTTGGACATGATGGAAGCTAGTGAGCGAGGTATTATACATCATCAAGAGGTAATTGAAAGCATGTGAGAGGATGTGCATATATTACTTGGGAATGCTACACCATTTTATACAAGGGACTTGAGTATCTGTAGATTTTGATACCTGCTGTGTTTCTTAGAACCAATTCCTCAAGGATACTGAGGGCTGACAAAAATATATGTTGTTCTACTTTATTGTTGTTTCAGATATTTAAAAATAATCAAGATGATGACCTAATTGGGTGGCATGGGGCTGAGTTGGAGGGAGGCTTAAGAGGGAGGGGATCCAGGTGTACACTGAGGACAGGAGGAAAAGAGGGCAACAGAGGATGAGATGGTTGGATTGCATCACTGACTCAGAATTTGAGCAAATTCAGAGAGATAGCGAAGGACAGAAAAGCCTGGCATGCTGCAGTCCATGGGGTAGCAAAGAGCTGGACACAACTTAGCAACAGAATAATAGCAATGTATTACTTTGTTCTACAGCATAAACTAACACAACATTGTAAAACAATTATACTTGAGTAAAAAAAAAAAAAAGTAAAAGAATGAGTAAAAAAAAAGTAAAAGAATATTAAAGAAAGGGCTAAGTACAATTTAAAAAAAATAATAAGGGAACTCTATAAAGTTCAGACATCCTTTATGAGTCTACAGTTATTCAAAATATAAAGGTTTTTAAACTGAAAAAAAAAAAATGGGTTGATAATGTTGAAAGTTATCACTTGCAACCTGTTATTGTAGCTTACATGTGAAAATGCCCAAATACAAGAAGCAGATTTATAATTGCTTGTGCACAAACACTCCAGTAGGAGTTGGGGGTTTCCCTCCTACAGCATGGTCTGTGACATCAGATGGCCTTTGAGTGAGAAAGCCCAGCTTCTACTCCCCTTGATCCAGCCTCCAGCTTTGGAAACTTGACCAATGTCTTCAGCTTCTGTAGCTTTGGGTTGCTTCCTACCATAAAAGGTGTGACTGTCACTGTAATGTCTAATGTCTATTAACATGAGAGAGAGAGAGTCAATGCCCTAAGTTATTTATGTGATCATATTCAGTTATCAGTTTGGTTAAGTAAAATGCTACCCCAAAACAAAATACATTCTTTGAGTCCCCTGGACAGCAAGGAGATCAAACCAGTCAATCCTAAAGGAAATCAACCCTGAATATTCATTGGAAAGACTATGCTAACACTGAGGTTCCAGAACTTTAGCCCCCTGATGCAAAGAGCCCACTCGTTGGAAAAGACTCTGGTGCTGGGAAAGATTGAAGGCAAAGGAGGAGGGGGTGGCAGAGGATGAGATGGTTACAGAGCATCACTGACTCAATGAACATGAATTTCAGCAAACTTCGGGAGATAGTGAAGGACAGGGAAGCCTGGCATGCTGCAGTCCATGCGGTCAGAAATTTAGTCTGACACAACTTAGTGACTAAATAACAACAAGAATTATCAATTATAATCACACGCATAGTGGTATCTTGTGTTGTTCGGCCATATCTCATGCTGGCTTTCCTAGAAGGCATAGTAACATTGAGTGTATTTTGTTAATTGTGGATCAGATCACCTGCCTTTGTCTTATCAAGTTCATCATATACTTGACAAATTTAATTAAACTCAGCACTTGTGGTTTTAAAAATAATCTCTGCAAGTTCTAGGATTTTAATAAACATTACAGTGTGGCTAATTTCACAGTGACTGTTTCTAGTCTCTAAATATTCTTCAAAGACGTGAGGGTTATTTCCTCTAGGAATAAAAGTTTTTAGTTCATCTCTGTTTCCAATGGTATTAGCTCACTTTTGGAGAAGAAAACTAATTTTAAGTGTTGGTCAGCTGTCTGATTATTTCAGTATGAGGCAGATTATTTGAACCTTCCTGTATGGCAATAAGTCCCAGCTGCTATTTGCATGTAGACTGTAATGTTTGAATGTATGTTCCTCCAATGACGGGATCGGAATGTAGTTATTTATTTCATGGCCTCCCTGTTGGCCACATGGCCCATCTTCATGAGTTTCAGCTGCTTCAGTTCATTTCAAGCCCTCATGCTCTTCTGAACCAATTGCTGATAATTTTCATCAGCAGTAATAGGGTTCTTGTAGGAGATCCTATATTTGGCATGGGAATGTGAAAGGTAATTAAATTTGGATGCCAAGTCTGGGGATTAACTGCACCTACATTGTCATGGAGAACTTCTGCCAAAAATTAAAAACTACCCATAAAGAGATAAAGATAAAAAGACTTAAAGAGGGAACCATTGAGGGGACTGTGGCCTGTGATTACATGGTCACAGGCCCCTGGTTTGCAGGGCCATTTCACTTCACTGTTCCTCCGCTGTTCAAAGCCCTGGAAGCTGTGCTACAGCCTCATCCTGCCTTGTACCTGGTACTTCTTTGCAGACTCTAGTACATTCTGGCATGTTTTGATAAATATAGTACAGAGATATTTGTCAAATATTGTACATTTCCCATTTAGGAAATTATTTATTCTCCAGGTATATAGACTTAGACAGGAACTTTGCATTTCTTCATGTAAAAACTGATTAACTTGGGACTTGAGCAATCCAGTGGTTAAGATTTCGCCTCCTAATGCAGGGGCTACAGGGTCGATTCCTAGTCAATGAGCTCAGATCCCAGATGCCTCACAGCCAAAACACCAGAACATAAACAACAGAAGCAATATTGTGACAAACTCAACAAAGACTTTAATAATGGTCCACATCAAAAAACAAAACAAAAATTAAAAAACCTGATTAACTTGACCCTATTATTTTCTTATTGCTCTGAAATAATAATTGACACATTTATTGAGCATATCCAATGTTTTTGATTATGCATTTACTTACAATATCATTAAATCCTCACAAAGGCCTTATATATGTTAGCTATTATCCCTGTGCTGTGGATGAGAAGGGCTTCCCTGGTGTGTCAGACAATAAAGAATCTTCCTGTAATGCAGGAACTCAGGTTCAATCCCTGGGCCAGGAAGATCCCCTGGAGAGGGGAATGACAACCCACTCCAGTATTCTTGCCTGGAGAACTTTTTGGACAGAGGAGCCTGGTGGGCTACAGTCCACAGGATCACAAAGAACTGGACATGACTCAGCGACTAACACATGCACAGACATGCATGAGTCACAGTAAGCTGAGTAATTGTTTTGTTGTGTGGTAGGGCTAAGATCACAGAGATAAATTAGTGTAAGATGTTAAATCCATGTCTGTTTACCTCTGCAGCTCACTGTCCTTCAGCCTCCATCCAGTGGCACTGCTCAGTTTAACTGTTTCACTTAGATTCTGGAAAATCTTATTGATTTTTGCCTTTTAATGGTTATCCACCCCTCCCAACTGCATGTCACTCTCTCTTTTTTTTTTTAACTTGTCATCTTCAGCCCAGGGGCTCTAGCCCTCTCTCCCTTTTACTGGAAAGGGTTTTGCCCCACTCACCAGCATATTTATATTTGGAATCCTGCAGGGTCTGGAGCTCAGGGATGGGTCATGGAATGCTTGGAAATGCGCCCCCCCACCCCCATATCAGAATCAGCTCAAGCAACTCTTACAGATGCAGCTTCCTGGCTCAGTGTTCTGAAGGTTGCGCTTAGACATCTGCATTTTTAATAGGTTCCCTAGAAAACTGCTAGGCCCATGAGCATTTGAGAACCGCCTGATTCTCAAATGCAGAACCTGGCTGTATATGAAGTGGAAGGTCAGCTTCATGGGTGACTTGAGAGTTCTCTGCAGAGAACTGGGGGCAGGATAGGATTGGAACAGTCCTACCTGCCACCTTGGAGGCTCATGTAGGTGACAAGTTATAGGAGATGAGAGATTAGAGGGATCACTGGTAAGTGATTAATCTCAGTCTTGTATTTTTCCAGGCTACTCTCCGCCATACTGGATTTGCACATGCACATATAGACTAGAGAGAGATGTTGGCGAACCGAGGAAAAAGTTCTGTTGGCCTGGATACCACCTGGACCACTCAGTGCCAAGAGGGTGGATGTTGTACACACAGGCCAAGGCCTGATCTTAGGAGGTGGTCCCTATTTCTCAGTGCACTCCATTTTCACTCCATTTAATATGCTTCCACATTCCAATATTTCCAAAGCATCTCATAAGGATGTTTTAAATTAAATGGCATACATAACGAAGCAGTTCTTTCAACCCCCTTTACTGAGATTCTCCTTCTTGTAAGCCCTCTTATAAAAGCTAGGAATAAAGAAATGCCAAGCCACAGCCATCATGGAGCTGTCATCCTCATAGGGACCAGACAATAAATCAACAACTATTATTGGTCCCATTCCTCTTCCTTTAGAAAGCACCATGTTAGGTGACACAGAAGCTATGCCCATCCACGAGACCCAACAAGTTTATGGCTACCCATGTTCTATAAGACCTTACTCTTAACTTTCATTTTTTAAAAGGTATCAGGGCAACTCTTTGTGGTGTCCTTATTTACAAGTCACATTGATGCTTTGGAAACACTTTGAGAATACGTGTTTTCATTTAGAAACAAGATTCTCACTGTATTTAACACAGTATGAAATAGGCCCCTTAGCTGTGCTGTAGTAGGAAAAAAACATGGGTCTGGAGATCAGAGACTCAGCTTTACATGCAGGTTCCAGTGTGCTCCAGTTGTTACATTTTAAGAAAATGAGGGCACACTTTGTATACAACTTTTTTCTCCATAAGAATAGTGACGTGCTTCTCTTTGTACTCAGATGCAAGGTGATGGCTTTTATAAAGTGTCTGGTAACTTCTTCTTCCATCTGCATGAGAATATGTTGCTGGATCAAGTCATGAGTGGATGTCTCCCCACAGTACACCTTGAATTACTACTTTGCAATGTGTTACTCATCTTAGAACAATGTGGATGGTCACAACTTTTGAAGGAAGAATTCTTCAAAATAGGAGTTAAAAGTTGGAAGGGGTGAGCTGGTGCTCAGAAAGGTCACCACTGCTGTCGTTTGACTGTGCCTAATGCTGTCCCCCGGAGAAAGCAATGGCAACCCACTCCGGTGTTCTTGCCTTGAGAATCCCAGGGACGGCGGAGCCTGATGGGCTGCCGTCTGTGGGGTCACACAGAGTCAGACACAACTGAAGCGACTCAGCAGCAGCAGCAATGCTATCCCCCAAGTGAGCCAGCGGGAGGGTGATGCTGAAAGATGTAGTGAAGTGGATATCTCCCTTCACTTCCTTCTATTTCTTTTCTTTCTTCGGGGTTGTGTCCAGCTTTTGGTTTGTTTGTTTACTTCCTTATTGGGGTAATATATTTGGAGTAAGAGCAGTGGAATGGGATCAAGTCTAGCTCTGGCCGTTAACCATATTTCGTTTCATTTTCTCCTCCCTGTCATGTCTCCAAAGGGCACTGAGGCTCTCAATCCAGTCATTTAATCCTTTTGCACCTCAGTTTTCGTACCTGCAAAATTAAAGGCTTCTGTTCTGTAATCCCTTCCCAATGAACAGGATTGTATTACCTCTTGTACAGGGGCCTCCCGGTGCTGAGTTGTCACCATTTAGCTGCAGAGCAGAGCACATTGGCTGAGGTTGTTACCAAACTCAGGTTCAGCTGCTTACTACTCTAAAACCAGTACTCGAGAGGCAAGCGTTGACTGAAAGGAAAGGTTGCTTTATACAGGAAGCCAGCAGTCTGGAAGAGAGCATGAAAGTGAAAGTGAAAGTGAAGTCGCTCAGTCGTGTTCGACTCTGCTACCGCATGGACTGTAGCCTATCAGGGTCTTCTATCCATGGGATTCTCCAGGCAAGAATACTGGAGTGGGTTGCCATTTCCTTCTCCAGGGGATCTTCCCAACCCAGGGATCGAACTCGGGTCTCCCTCATTGCGGGCCGATGCTTTACCATCTGAGCCACCAGGGAAGCCCCATCAGCCAGGGAGAGACATACTTATGTCCAAAAATCTATTCCAAAGATTCTGTTTGGCCATGCAGGTGGCTCTAGTGGTAAAGAATCTGCCTGCCAATGCAAGAAACTCAAGAGATACGAGTTTGATCTCAGGGAAGATTGCCTGAAGGAGAAAAATGGCAATCCACTCCAGTATTCTTGCCTGAAAAACCCCATGGACAGAGGAGCCTGGTGGGCTGCAGTCCATGGGGTCTCACAGAGTTGGAAATGACTGAGTCCTGAGCACAAGCACATGCACGTTTTTATAGGGAAAAGGGGGAAATTAGTAGCCGTTTATCGTTTGGGGAGGGGATCAGAGCCTCCGTCATCTTTCACTGCACAGACCTGCTGACTCTTGTGATGTTTCTTTAGATGCTGTCTTGTTCACACAGGTTTTTCTTGGGATAACTGAAGGAGAAGCTGAGGGGAAAGATCTAGCCATCTGATAATTACTTACTCTTCATTTCTACTTCTTTAATCTAAGAAAAAAATCAACAGGTTAGGCAAGGTATTTTGTGATAAAAAGATTTGAAAAGTGTGCTTGGTCTGGAGGTTAGTTAAGCATGGGGTATCTGGTATAAGGGTTAAAATCTAGCTTTGTTAAATTGATAGGACAAAGGGCCTCCTTGCAAAGAGCTGCTTACTCCAAAGAGTCACTTGTAAGGTCAGGTCTTAACCTGGGTTTCTGGCCCAAATTTTCATACTGTGCATATAGTTCTCATAGCAAGAATATTGGAGTGGTTTGCCACCATGAAATTTAAAGACACTTGCCTCCTGAAAGTGATGAAAACCTAGACAGTGCATTAAAAAGCAGAGACATCACTTTGCTAACAAAGGTCCGTATAGTCAAAGCTATGGTTTTCCAGTTTTCCAGTAATCATGTACAGATGTGAGAGCTGGACCATAAAGGAGGCTGAGTACAGAGGAATTGATGTTTTAGAAACTTGGTGCTGGAGAAGATTATTGAGGGTCCCTTGGACTGCAAAGAGGTCAAACCAGTCAACGCTAAAGGAAATTGGTCCTGAATATTCATTGGAAGGACTGATGCTGAAGCCGAATCTCTGATACTTTGGCCGCCTGATGTGAAGAGCCCATTCATTGGAAATAAAAACCCTGATGCTGGGAAAGATTGAAGGCAAAAGGAGAAGGGGCAATGAGGTGGTTAGACAGCATCGCTGACTCAGTGGACACAGATTTGAGCAAAGTCTGGAAGATAGTGGAGGACAGAGGAGCTTGGCATGTTGCAGTGCAAGGGATTGCAGAGAGTCAGACACAATTTAGCAACTGAACAGCAGCAACAACAACTGGCAGCTAGTATGCATCTCCCACGCAAGGTTTTCCAGCCTTTGTCAATTGCACGCCTTGATCAATGAAAGGCTTTGAACAAGAATATCCATTATATATTGATTTATTTGCACATGACATAAATATATTACTGTATCAAAACTTGTATGTTAGAAAATATTTAAAATCTCATTTAAAAAATAAGAACAGTAATTTAAAATGCGGTTCAAGCCTTTGCTTCCCCAACCATGCTGGATTGTCTGATGTACCCCACTTTAGAGACAGCTGCCTTTACATCTGAGCTACACAGCTCAGCAGTGTTGGGAAATTAACAGTCAAATTCAAATTCAAAACCTGAGATGTGAGAAATAGGTATACTTGTGAAGCTCTACCATCTGTCTCTTTGAGACCCTCTGCCTTGATTATAACCAGAATTGAGGGTGACTGATGAAGGTGATCACACAATTGTGAATGATCATTCATCATTTGAAAATGAGTGCATAGAAACTACTAGGCATTCTGCAGATGCGAAGTCAGTAAGACAATGCCAATGTCACAGTGCACTCCATCTAGGAAAACAATCCAAGGTTTATGCCGTGTTTTATGTGCTGATGATATGTATTAACCTGGGTTTATACATCCCTTTGGATACACTGTTTGGTAGATTGTTAAGAATCTAAAATAGACTGTGCATTAGAGAAGCTTTGAGCTATGTGCACACTATTCAAAACTATAATCAAAGAAATGAGCTAATGTCTTCAGAGAAAGCCTATACAATTTGCAGATTATGTGAGGCTAAGGAAATATGCATACATTTGATGTAGAATTAAATTTCAAGAGGAACCTAAATTATTGAAAAATATGAGCCAAAAACAAAGTTGCAAATTTGAAGTATATCTCCAACCTTGTTTGCAGGTTCAAAGGTATCAATTGCAGAGGTGCATCCTGTGTGGAAACCTAATTTGGCAGCAGTTTACAAAAAACGTATTACAGGTATAGCTGAATTCAAATTTCAAATAAGACAACTCTTTGACAAGCTGAAGAAATCTAATGTATTTTAAGTTACATCAACGGAAGTTCAAGTTCAGTGCTGCAAGGAAAGTGATGATTAAGTACTTGGCACTTTTCAGACTATATTTGGAGCAATGTGTGAAATGTTGTGTATTAAGAATTAAGGTTGGAGGGGTGAAATCTACAAACCAGAGGGACAGAACAGAAGTGTGTCCAGAATGGCAAGATCTCCAAATGCGATGATGAGATTTCTGAATTGCCCCTACTTAAATAATGAAAGTGGAGAAGGCGATGGCACCCCACTCCAGTACTCTTGCCTGGAAAATCCCATGGATGGAGGGGCCTGGTGGGCTGCAGTCCATGGGGTCGCTAGGGGTCGGACATGACTGAGCGACTTCACTTTCAATTTTCACTTTCATACATTGGAGAAGGAAATGACAACCCACTCCAGTACTCTTGCCTGGAAAATCCCATGGACAGAGGGGCCTGGTGGGCTACCGTCTATGGGGTCGCACAGAGTCGGACACGACTGAAGCGACTTAGCAGCAGCAGCAAATAATGAAAGAGATGAGTTTGCAAATATTGGTCAGTCTAGAATATCAGTGTAAAACTCAGGGTCATGCTTTAGTCAATCAGAAGACAGAACTAGAAGTCAGAATTCAGAATCAATTATTCTATTTTTACTAGAAGACATTCTGATTTTGACAACCAGAGCTGTTTTTCAGTGGAGTGGCATGCGAGTTTGAGCTGCTGTCCATGGTAGCTTTCAGCCAGTAACTGAGATGCTGACTCATCAAGCAGGACAGATGATGAAGTAAATGACCCACTAGGTCCCACCCACATGTAAATCCTGGGAGATGTTTAGACATTATATGTAGGTTGATTAGAACTAGAAATTTAATAAAAATCTAAAAAACACACAATGATATTTACAGCACCCATCTTGCTCCATGCTAAGGATCTGGAGGTAGGAGGAATGATACAAATTTTGAAATCACTGCCCAAGTGATTCATAGACACTGTTTAAGACATAAAAATAAGGAATTTCTATTATCCACATAAATGTTTGTTCATCCTGTACATAAAACTCTGTGAAAATACTTTATTTATTAAGTGTCAGTTCCCTTTTAGCTTAACAACCAGTTTCCATGGGTAATCTATTGCTCTATGACCTCATCTATTAAATAGAAATGCTAATTATTATAATCATGGTATTATTATTATTGAGTTGGCCATAAACTTCGTTTGGGTTTTCCTGAACATCTTATGGAAAAACCCAAACGAACTTTCTGGCCAACCCAATAGCATCATCATCATTACTGCTGTTTTATTTCCTGAATCCCTAAATATTGACCCCACCGTGGGAAGAAGAGGAGTACATTGCTTTAACAGGAAAAACAGACACAATGGCCTAAATTAATTAAAATGCATGGGGAGGGGTTCTCCATGCTGAGTTTAGTAGGATATGATTTAAGTTATTTTGCTTAATTATCATTTTTAGGCTATTCGTAGATCCGCATGTCTTGTTGCCTGTTTAATTTATGACTAGACTATTGTTTTTCCCACTTGAACAGCAAGAGGAAATGGTTTGGGAGAAAATCAGCCTAATATGTACAAAACAGCTGCCAGAATGAGCGGCTTGCTGCCCGGCTCGGTGGCCGGGGGAGGCTGAAGTGGATCGGCTCTGCCCTGTCTTGCAGGTGAAAACTGCAGTTGATGAAAATTCCAGTCCCTAGTTTCAGGGGACACAAGGGTAATTTTGCTGTTCCTAAAAAGATATAAGTAAAATATTGGCTTAGCACAGACAGATGTTAAGGTTCTACTGTGTACACGAATTCATGTACTTGAATTCTCTTTAATGGCTTGGAGCTTATGGTGCAGGGTCTTGCAGCTCATTATGACTAAGTTGTTATGGGCTGGTAATTTGCTAGAAGCTGTTGTATCATGAGCTAGCCCAACTGCCTTGATGGGTCTCCTGGTAGTTCATATGGACTAAATGTGAATCTTTTCTCTTCTCCCCTGTGGGCTCCCATAATGAGATTAGCTTGTCTGCAGTGTGACAAATTCAGTGTACCAGATGCTCCTGGTACACTGTTCTTTATGATGGAAAAGAAGCCTGCATTGATAATGCATGTCCATTAAGCTACTGCCCCATGTTGGGGGGAGATTGGGGGATGATGACTAGGGAAGAGATTGATGGTTCATGGTTCATCTTGCTTTGACATATAACAGACTATCTCAACTGTGGTACAGTCATCAACTCAGCATTCCTGCAAGTTCTTGTTTGAATTTCTGGATGCAAATACGGATGTATTCCTTGTTAGATTTCACTTGATTCTTTCCCAATAGAGAAATTTCAGAAAGAAAAAAAAAAGGTAAAGAAACTAACACTGAAGATAGGCTTAAATCCAGTCTTTGAAAGTTGATTAGAGAAAGAATCACAATTAGATGTTCAAGCCATGAAGCTACTTTAGTAAAGAGGGTATTTTTAAATCAACTGTATTGTATGATAGGAATGAAAAGTAGGATCAACTCTCCTTGTTCTATTTGTGTTTAAATAAGTTAATTTAAGAACGTTCATGTTTTGAATGTATCCATATTACTACCTAAGCAGTGGGGAAATATATTTCATGGATGAAACAAAAGAGTTGGTATGCATATTAAATACCTTGTCAAGAATAGGAAAGACCGCTGGGCTAACTATCAGTGTTATTGTCTCTGCTATGTTACTAACTGAGTAATCTTGAATTATTCACTTAACCTCTGTGATGACCAGTCCCTCCCTCTTTACACAAATAAATTCTGTTTCATAACCTAAATCATTCACGGGGTCATTTGAAGATAAAATAATTAGAGTAACAGTTAACAGCTATTATTATATAAATAGTAAAGTCATTATACTATTATATCATGGTGCAATTATAGTAACTCCCTCTTGCCTGATGTCAGCCCTATAGGTAACCTTGGGTCTCTCAGTCAACAGTAGATGTAACAGTAGCAATTAAAACCTACTCTGGAGGCAATGAAGAATGGGAGCTCTGAAAGATACAGAATTCACCAGAAAGAAATGTCGACCATATACATGAAGCAGAAGACAAATGAGACTGTTCCTGTGGTTGTAGGAGCTAGTAGCCATCTGTGCCCTCAGCCCCACAGGACTTGAGCCAATCATCAAAAATCTCTGCAGTTGACAGGAACATTCAGGGACAGGAAGAGTAGCATCTTGCTGTTCAATATCCTTATTATGTAATATAGGATCTGTGTTAAAACTGTTGACCTTCAGATGTAAAATGCAAGAACAAAATAAACAAGAACTAAGTTTTGTTAAGTATTTTCTTATCAGTTAAGCAGATGAGCTCAAAAAAAAAAAAAAAAAGTGCAAAGGACTCCTAACTTGGAGTCTGGAGATAGATGTGATGTTGTATCATAGACAATAAATAATGAAAATTGGGATCATTGTTGAGTACACCCCGTTGCTTAAGTCAAAACTTCCAAGCTGATTTGCCTGATAATGCAATCTTGCTCTACCCTTAAACTGAACTCTTAAGACTCCCTGAAACACACAGGCCCAGGGTCAGTATTTGCCTACCTCTGTGCTTTAATTCATGCTCTTCCATCTGAGTGCTTTTCCTCTACCATTTCACGTGGTCAGAAGGTAGCCTCTCCCTGTCCAGCTCAGGGTTCCCCTTCTTCCTGTGCCTTTGTCCTGGGTTTCTTCATCCTCACCGTTCTACCCTCTTTCTGTTGCCCTTTCTATCCTCCCTGACTGGATGTTGCCTTTGAACTTCATTAAATCTCTCTCAACAAAATTTAGTATTTTACTTGCACTCTAGTTGATGATGTACTTCCAAAGAATTTTATTAGACTTAAATCTGCAGGATTTGTGTTATGAAGGATCATGATAAAATGTTCAAGTCATGAACACTGAAAATAGTATAAATCATATTTTTTAATTGAAGCCATTCAGTTCAGTTCAGTTCAGTTGCTCAGTCGTGTCCGACTCTTTGCGACCCCATGAATTGCAGCACGCCAGGCCTCCCTGTCCATCACCAACTCCCAGAGTTCACTCAGATTCACGTCCATTGAGTCAGTGATGCCATCCAGTCATCTCATCCTCTGTCATCCCCTTCTCCTCCTGCCCCCAATCCCTCCCAGCATCAGTCTTTTCCATAGTAAATAATAAATGAAGAACAGAATCAGACTGTTGCACCATTTATATTTTTAAAAGTTATATAAGAGTGTTCTTATTTTGAATATTATAATTTACACCATCTTGAATGATGCCAACCTGCATTGGTGACAGTGATCTCATTCTGTATTTAGTCTCCTCTTTCCAATGCTAAACGCTTCCAGAAACACCTTCAGAGACATATGGAGAAATAATGTATTACCAGCTGTCTAGCCTTAGCCTGGTCAACTTGACATATAAAATTAACCATCATAGGATCCATACATGAACTAATTTTGTACCCACATCTTTTCTATTTGTGTCATTCAGCACCTTGCAGATAACTTTGCACATAAATATCTGTTGCCCTACTGTTAATTTATTCATCCATTCCATAAATGTTTATTTGGCAACTCTCTTTAATAAGTACTAGAAATTTGAATGGAAAAGGTATTATTGTTCTTGCCTTGAACTCAATCATGTGAGCAATTACTCCAGAATAATTGGAGCTTGTTTGTTTCCAGGCAAATCAACACTGATGGCTCAATCCCCACCTAAGTTGCTGACGTTAGTGAGAAAGCAGTGTTACCTTTGCATTTCATTTATGTGCCAGAGAAACCTGATACTGTAGTACTGAAGAGAAATTAAGCAGCAATATCACCAGATTACTGGAGACAGATTTTGATTTCCAAGGAGCTAAGGATCAAACTCTCTAGAATCTTGGACCCACTGAAGAAATGACACATCTCCTGGTCCTGAAATAATGACTGGCACTTTGAATACTTCAGAGTTTGAATATCTGAAGTTTATTATCAGTAAACTTCCTAGGGAATTTTGTGTTAAGGAGATGATAAATCATGGGAAAATTGATTATTCTGCCACATGAATAATATAGTTCAGTTCAGTTCAGTTGCTCAGTCATGTCCGACTCTTTGTGACCCCATGAATCGCAGCACGCCAGGCCTCCCTGTCCATCACCAACTCCCAGAGTTCACTCATGTCCATCCAGTCAGTGATGCCATCCAGCCATCTCATCCTCTGTCGTCCGCTTCTCCACCTGCCCCCAATCCCTCCCAGCATCAGAGTCTTTTCCAATGAGTCAACACTTTGCATGATGTGGCCTAAGTACTGGAGTTTCAGCTTCAACATCATTCCTTCCAAAGAAAACCCAGGGCTGATCTCCTTCAGAATGGACTGGTTGGATCTCCTTGCAGTCCAAGGGACTCTCAAGAGTCTTCTCCAACACCACAGTTCAAAGGCATCAATTCTTTGGTGCTCAGCCTTCTTCACAGTCCAAGTCTCACATCCATACATGACCACAGGAAAAACCATAGCCTTGACTAGATGGACCTTTGTTGGCAAAGTAATGTCTCTGCTTTTGAATATGCTCTCTAGGTTGGTCATAACTTTCCTTCCAAGGAGCAAGCATCTTTTAATTTCATGGCTGCAGTCACCATCTGCAGTGATTTTGGAGCCCAAAGAAATAAAGTCTGACACTGTTTCCACTGTTTCCCCATCTATTTCCCATGAAGTGATGGGACCAGATGCCATGATCTTCGTTTTCTGAATGTTGAGCTTTAAGCCAACTTTTTCACTCTCCTCTTTCACTTTCATCAAGAGGCTTTTGAGTTCCTCTTCACTTTCTGCCATAAGGGTGGTATCATCTGCATATCTGAGGTTATTGATATTTCTCCCAGCAATCTTGATTCCAGCTTGTGCTTCTTCCAGCCCAGCGTTTCTCATGCTGTACTCTGCGTATAAGTTATATAAGCAGGGTGACAATATACAGCCTTGACGTACTCCTTTTCCTATTTGGAACCACTCTGGTAAATGATATACCATAAAAGTAAGTGAGAGGCCCTCCCTGGTGGTTCAGTGGTAAAGAATCTACCTGCCAATGCAGGAGACATGGTTTGATCACTGGTCCAGGAAGATCCCACATGCCTCGGAGCAACTAAGCCCATGTGCCACAACTACTGAGTCTGTGCTCTAGAGCCTGGGAACCACAAAACTGAGCTCCTTGCAGTGCATATACTGAAGGCCGCCCTCATAGAGCCTATGCTCTGCAACAAGAGAAGCCACTGCAATGAGAAGCCTATGCACTGCAGTGAGAGAGTAGCTCCTGCTCACCGCAGCTAAAGAAAAGCCTGCACAGCAACAATGACTCACACAGCCAATAAATAAATAGAAAACAAACAAACAAACAAAAATTTTTTTAAGTAAATGACAATGCCAATTTTACTAGTTGAGGGTTTTTTTTTTTTGGTTTGTTTTGTTTTAATATGGATTTTGTAATCTGGCAAGAGACCTTTGAAAGTTAGGTCAGTGAAAGCATGTACTTCCTGATGCTTTTCTCAAAATTAGAGAAATTTGTTTCTTGTTCTGAAAATAATTACATACATTTTTTGGTGGCCAGAGGGAGAATATCTTTGAACATGGGAGTAACTGAGTTATAAACATCACACAAAGTAATTGTTTGACTATATTGATAATGTTCTTCTAAACTTTACACTGTATATCTATAGTTAAACAGTAGTAAAATTTGGAAGAAAATGTGGTGAGAGGATTAAGTTTCAGTTAGGTTATGTCTGTAATTTCAAATTAATCATAGCATAGTAACTTGCAAAAATCTGTTTTGTGTAAACAAAAGAAAAATATGAATAGGGACAGATTGATTCAAAATATTCAATTTCTCAGTATCTAGACTTTAGAGAGACATCATGATGCTTATGGTAAGGATATTTCCTTTACTATCATCAAGTGTTCAGCCATTGGAGAATTGAATATTAAGAACTAGTAATTTTTATCCTTAGAAAATAGTCATTGAAAGGTTGTAAGTAGATGAATACAGAATCACATTAAATTTTTTAAAGGTGATTTGGGACTGTATTGAGATTGAAGGCAGGTCTGAACAAGAGGTGGACACTCTAATTAGGATAGTAAGTTTAGGTTTCTGGGCAAAAATACTGGTGGCCAGAATGAGAATAGAGTCAGTGGGGATTAGAGCAGCAGACGGGAGAGTTATGTCCCTGCTGTCCATTTCAGTGTGGGGTTTTCCCCCATACCAGGCAATTCTCTGGTACCCACTGCCTGTCCTACAGTCCAGCTCAATTCTGAGACTGTCTACCTGGAGATGGCAACATCAGATCTCACAGGCTAAAGGCTCAGTCCTAGCCCCCCAGACACTACCCTCCAAACGCGCTTAATATACCAATGGAAAGGCCAAGTTGGTGCTTGTTCTTCTAGCCAACTGACCAACTATAGATTCGGTGTTCCAGCAGCCTCCTTTGCCGGTTCAGTTAATTGGATAGAGTGACTCACAGAAACATTTTATTACTAGATCACTGGTTTATTATAAGAGGATATAATTTAGAAGCAGCCACATGGACAAGAGGCATAGGGTAAGGTCTGGGTAAAGGGCCCAGGACTCTCTCAGAGGTAGTTCCTCCCTGCAAATCTCCAAGTGTCCCCCAACCTAGAAGATCGCCAAACCACATTCTTATGGGTTTTTATGGAGGCTTTATTACGTAGGCATGGTTTATTAAATTATTGGCTATTGGCAATTGGCAGTTGAACTCAATCTCCAGGCCCCCCACCACTTCCCAGAGGTCTGGGGGCCAAAACTGAGCTTTCCAACCCTTTAATTACAATGTTGGTTCTCCTCCAGAACAGCCCCCATCCTTAGGTGTAGTCCAAAAGTCATCTCATTAATCTAACAAGACACCTGTGTCACAATCTTACCACTTGTGAAACCCCAAGGGTTTCTGCGACAGAGATGGGGATGAAGACCAGAGGTACAGTTCTTATTGTAAATCACAGTATCACAGTGGTACTTAATGTACCACAGGCAGATCAGGAGTGACAGAGTGTGAGAAAGAGAGAGAAAATCATGAAAAAGATTCTAGGAATTTTGTATTGGAAATGCCGCAAAAATAATTTAGCCTCACCTCCTACATTTTATCCAAGGCATTGGTGAGTTTGCTCTGTGCAGACACACTGCTGCACACTTTCTTATATTGACCCAGACATTGTTTGAGTCACACAGTAAGTCATCCATCCGTTGAGTACACTGAATGCTTGATGAGAGGAAGGTGGTCATGCAAAGACATGGTTCCTGCCAAGAAGACATGTATATTCTATGAGGGAATACAAGCAGGTAATTAAGGGAATTCAGTAAAGCATTGTTGGCACTATAAAAGTCCTGGTCATTTTTTCTCTTGTGTAAGGAGTGAGGGGAGGTCAGTAATGTACAGAACAGATGGAATTAAATGAGTCAGTGTTGAGACTGGCAGCATAAAACAAAAGACAGAGGCATTTTGCCTAGACTTGGAATCAGGGGAAGAGTGGAGAAGAGAAAGTAGATATTGGAAGCAATGGGTGTAGAGTGAGCATTGTCACAGTTCCTTTGTGTGTGTGTGTGTGTGTGTGTGTGTGTGTGCATGCATGAAGTCACTTCAGTCATTTCCAACTCTTTGCGACCCTGTGGACTCGAGCCTTCCGGGCTCCTCTGTCCATGGAATTCTCCAGGCAAGAATACTGGAGTGGGTTGCATGCCCTCCTCCAGGGGATCTTCCTGACCCAGGGATTGAACCAGCTTCTCTTATCCCTCCTGCATTGACAGGTGTGTCCTTTACCACTAGCGCCACCTGACATTTGAGGGACTGCAAGTCATTGATTTCAGCTGAGCCTGGGGCTCTGGTACTTCCTCTTTCAGGCTTTAAATATTAGAATGCTGGTTTCTCCATCACAGGCTAAATATAGGCAAGGACACTGGAGCATAATTCTTCAGCATCCTCATTGCCTTCATGGGGTATATCTGACTTTGGCAGTGGCAAAAGTTAAGGGCCATTATTAGAAGGAAATATTTCAGTGGTAGTGTGAACTTGGATGGTGCACTGAGTATAATTCTGTCTGTAGTTGGACATAATAATTTCAATATTTTATATCTGGGAAGGCAAGAAAAACTAGGACAAGTGAGCTGGAGGCATTCCACATTAATGAGATTTGTGTTTTTATTTTGATGGTATTGTTCCTAGTTCTATAACCTCCATTAAAACAATACAAACAAATGCTCAAGAGTTTTCAGGCAGTGGGGTTCTGAACATTTAACTTAAGACAGACTTTTAGTTCTAGTCCCAGTTAATCTTTGGGGAAGCTAGTTAGCATCCTTAAATTTAAGATGTCTTAGAAAATAAAGTGCCTACCTTAAGGAGTCAAATGTGAGGAATAAATAAGTTAATGCATGAAAAGCATTTGGTAGAGTATGATATATGGTAAGTAAACACTTAAAGTATTGATTGTCATTATTGTGGGCTGTGTCATAAATAAAAGTTATTTCCAAGTAGGTATGGGCATAACAATCACTAGTAGGCAATTTTCAAAATGTACATCAGGGCCCCATTACCAGTAAAGATTTATTTTGTAGCTCTGAGTTATATACCAGCCATTTAAAAAGTTCAGACCAGCCATTTAAAAAGTTCAGAAATTATCATGATGTAGGTAAGGGTCACTCATGTAGTATTATCACTAAACTTGGTATCCAACTTAATGGATTCTTACATCATCTTAAACTCCCAAGAAATATCCCCTTCTTTATTTTATGGAATACTGACAGTTAGAGGAATTAAGTAAATTCCCAGGTGGTGCAGTAGTAAAGAATCTGCCTGCCAATGCAGGAGACTAAAGAGTCTTGAGTTCTGTCCCTGAGTCAGGAAGAGTCCCTGGAGGAGGAAATGGCAACCCTCTCCAGAATCCTTGCCTGGGAAATCCCGTGGACAGAGGAGTCTGGTGGGCTACAGTCCATGGGATCTCAAAGAGCCAAACACGACTGAGCAAATGAGCACAGCCCCTGATAAACAAGCTTTATTTGGATATCAACGCATTAGCTAGAACTGATGAAATTTTACAGACTGGAGTTGGTCAGAGAGAGGTGTTTGTTATATTTTATTTTACTGGAACCGTTCTGGAAATGTGCCTATGATTCCACTTTGGGGCACTGATTCCTGTCATTCGCTTTCTTGCTAGGTGACCCAGGGTGACACCATGGTCCTTTAAAACACTAATCTGTCAGTTTTGTAAACTTTCAAGGACAGCTCTTTGCCATAGTTTTTGACTTGTCGATGAGGTTTACATAGCTTTACAGTTGACATTGATTTGTTCCATTCCATCTCAACATCAAGACTTGTTCTTCCCAGACTTATTGGATGCTTTGTTGTAAGCTTCCTATTATTACCCTGTCATCTGCTCCACCTTCCCTTCAGATTTGGCTTCGGAACCTGTCTCGGTGTGATGAAATTAGCGTCGCCCAGAGTTTGTGGCTATGAAGTCCACTCATTCATGTGAAAGGGGAATTAAAAGTGATGTGAGAAAAAAGGTCACCCAGGATCACTTAATAACACGAATCCTTGATGGATGCAGCGATGAGGGCATCAGGGAGCAAAAATTCATCTACACAGTGGAAAACTCGTCTTTCATCTTTCCTGCAGAGATTCCAGCCAGAGAACAGAGAACAATTCCTAGACTCTGATCCTCTCCGAGGGGAACATCTGAGGACAACAGTATAAGTTGATAATGACTATAATTCCCTCTCTAATATTTCAAAATACTTGAACAGTCATTTTGCTCCAGTATTGCAAGCAGAGTCACTAAGTAGATGTCCTGAAAGCATGGAATCTTAGAGCCTGAGAACAAATAGCAGTGAGAGCTTCCCTGGTGGCTCAGTGGTGAAGAATCTGCCTGCCAAGGCAGGAGACACAGGTTCGATCCCTGGTCTGGGAAGATTCCGCATGCCCCAGAGCAACTAATCCCATGCACCACAACTAGTGAGCCTGTGCTCTAGAGCCTGGGAGCCACGACTACTGAGCCCACAGTGCACATCCACTGAGCCCACACGCTCTAGAGCTAGTGCTTTGCAACAAGAGAAGTCTCCATGATGAGAAGCCCACACTCCACAGCTCGACAGTCACCCTTTCTCAGCACAACTAGAGAAAGGCATGCGTTGCAACCAAGACCCAGCACACCCAAAAATAAATTAAAAAAAAAAAAAGAAATAGCAGTGATCTTCCATTATGTCCTTTTTCATAAAACTGATGTGATTGTGTTGATATCGGTGCTTCTAAAAACCAGGTCTCCTATGCAGAAAAGATGGCAAGACATAGGGGAGTGAAATATGCAGGGCATAGTGAGCCTCTCGGAGAAGGCAATGGAAACCCACTCCAGTACTCTTGCCTGGAAAATCCCACGGATGGAGGAGCCTAGTAGGCTGCAGTCCATGGGGTCGCTGATATGACTGAAGCGACTTAGCAGCAGCAGCAGCAGCAGCAGTGAGCCTCTGAATGAAAGAGACAGTGTGCTGAGACTCCAGCAAGAGGCAGAGAGATATTAGGCCATGGATGTTAGTCTTGGATATAGAGGATGGAAGAGATCAGGGGAGAGCAGAGATGTCTATCAGTTGACGGGCTCATTGGATGGGCCAAGAGATCCCAATAAAGCCCACTGCTGCTGCTAAGTCACTTCAGTCGTGTCCGACTCTGTGTGACCCCATAGACGGCAGCCCACCAGGCTCCCCCGTCCCTGGGATTCTCAAGGCAAGAGTGGATTGAGAATGAAAAGGCAACTGGAGTGGGTTGCCATTTCCTTCTCCAATGCATGAAAGTGAAGTCGCTCAGTAGTGTCCGACCCTCAGCGACCCCATGGACTGCAGCCTTCCAGGCTCCTCCATCCATGGGATTTTCCAGGCAGGAGTACTGGAGTGGGGTGCCATTGTCTTCTCCGAATAAAGCCCACAACAGGCACCAAAATGGAATGTAGAGGCAGAGCATCAGTCCCCAGGAAGGTTGATTCCTTTAGAAGATGCTCCTATAAAGGCCGCAGGCCTGGAAATGATTGCTAACTTTATTACTGACCCAGGAATTCTCTCAAAATAAGACTAGGTCTGGACCCAAACTGAAGAAGTAGGAGGCAGCAGGGAAGTTGACCACGTCTAGAGGTATCAGACTTCAGGCTTTCAGTCTTCCTCACAGGACTGGCACCTTCTGTGGCTCATCACTCAGTTTTGCCTCCTCGTCTCACTTGGTTCAGGAGGGGCAAGCTTTCCTTGAGGACTCATTGAGGAGTGCCCTGGAGCCTCCACTGCGGCAGTTGCATGGATCAAAGCCCGTGCCCCTCACTGCTCTCCACGCTCATTCCCACCTCCATTCGTTAGCAAACATGAGCACTTGGCACTTGCACTTTGCACAACGGGACTGCCGTTGTGTGTCTCAGTGGGTCTGACCCTCAATATTGTTTTCTCTTACTGGACGGGGTGTTGATAAAGAAGCCTGGATGCCTGAGCATGTGTTTTCCACATAAATAGCCTTGGGATTGTTTCAGTTTCCCCTTCCCACTTCAGCACAGTCGGTTTGTATCTTGAGCCCTTGGATTTCAGCAATCACATCAACACTGTTGTTGCTGTGTTGTTGTTTAGTCGCCAAGTCATGTCCGACTGTTTGTGACCCCATGGACTGTGGCATGGCAGGCTCCTCTGTTCTCCATTACCTCCCAGAGCTTGCTCAAACTCATGTCCATTGAGTCGGTGATGCCATCCAACCATGTCATCCCTTGTCGTCTCCTTCTCCTCCTGCCTTCAGTCTTTCACAGCATCAGGGTCTTTTCCAATGAGTCAGCTCTTCATATCAAGTGGCTAAAGGAGTGGAACTTCAGCGTCAGCATCAGAACTTCCAATGACTATTCAAAATCAACAGTGGGAAACACCTTTGTTTTACACCATCCAGCATCTCATCCATCTTCTCTGTTCTCCATTTCTGTCCAATCTCTTTTCCAGGAATAAAATCTGACAAATGTAGTTTTGCTTAACGCTCTGTTCAGTCTAAATTTTTCCACTGTTTCAAACCTCACTTGTATTTAGGATCCCAATTGAAAGTGTGCCACAATAGATAAAATATTTATTGAAGGAATTAATGAAACTGTGTGTACGTGTTTTCTGATTTCACTTTTGAGGCTGAATTAGCTAAGCCACTCAAGGGACATTACATGTTTTTATCCATTTAAAAATGTTTAATAAACTATTTAATTAAGTTAAATGAATTATTAATTCAGGATCTTTAGGAAAAAGTTATAAAACTATGTGATAATTTTTCTTATAAGAATCCTAATATAGTATGTGACTCAAAATGTGCTATTCTATTCCAGGAGAGAGAATCATTTAAATTTTACTCTTAATACATTTTAATGGACTTCATTTTCATACATCCACTCCTTCTATAAAGTTTTATAATCTCCAAAACAAGATAATTTCCACCTGCTTGAGAGATTAAGGTTGTCTGACAATACTTGCTTTTTCTTAAAACTTTTTTTTATCATAGGATGCCCTCTAATCCACCCATCAGACTTTTTGCAGAGGAAGTACAGATGTGTTACCATGTTGTGTTATTTTCAAGTGTAGAGCAAAGTGATTCAGTTATGCATATGCTGTGCTCGGTCACTTCAGTCATGTCTGACTCTTTGAGACCCTATGGACTATAGCCCCTCAGGTTCCTCTGTCCATGGGATTCTCTAGGCAAGAACACCAATTCAGTTCAGTTCAGTTCAGTCGCTTAGTCGTGTCAGACTCTTTGCGACCCCATGAATTGCAGCACGCCAGGCCTCCCTGTCCATCAGAATAGGTTGTTATTCCCTTTTCCAAGGGATCTTCTTGACACAGGGATTGAAACGGAATCTCCTGCACTTTCCTGCATTGCAGGTGGATCCTTTACCCACTGAGCCACCCGGGAAGCCCAGTTACACATATACATGTGTATATATTTATACTCTGTCAGGTTCCTTTCCATTATAGGTTATGACAGTTCCTTGTGCTGTACAATAGGTCTTTGTTGGTTGTATATTTTATACATAGGAGTTTGTATCTGTTAATCCCAGACTCCTAATTTATCCCTCCCCCCGCCCAGCCCTTCCTGTGTAGTAACCATAAGTTTGTTTTGTATGTATGTGAGTGTGTTTCTATTTTGCAAATAAAAGTTCATTTGTAACAGTTATTTAGGCTTCGCATAAAAGTGGTCTTGTATGTATCTTTCTCTGTCTGATTTCACTTAGTATGATAATCTCTAAGTCTATAAATATTGCTGCAGATAGCATTATTTCATTGTTTTTTATGGATAGTAGTATTCATGGTATATATTCTTATAATGTACATATATATATACATACATATAAACATGCAGCACATCTTTCTCCATTCATCTGTCAATGGACACTTAGTTTGATTCTGTGTCTTGGCTATTATAGGCAATGCTGCAGTGATCACCTACTGTTCTTAATTCCCATGAAATCCTAATTCCCCTGGACAGTTTCTAAATCACATTTTGGTTTTTTTTTTTTTTTTAGAACTTTTATTTACTATAATTATTTTACAAAGAATTTAGTGTATTTACATTTTTAAATACACATATTAATGTATATGATTTGATGAGTTTGGACATACACATACACCCAGGATACCATCACTACCATAAAAGTGAAAGTAAAAGTTAAGTCGCTCAGTCGTGTCCGATTCTTTGCGACCCCATGGACTACAGCCTACCAGGTTCCTCGGTCCATGGGATTTTCCAGGCAAGAATACTGGAATGCGTTACCATTTCCTTCTCCACAATAAAAGTAATAAGCATATAAACATATCCATCACCTCAAAAAGTGTCCTTGTGTCCCTCTGCCTTTTATGAGGGGAAGGGGTTTTAGAAACACTAAAAATGAGATATGCTCTATTAACAAAGTTTTAAGTTAATTTTAACACTATTGTTAAATATAGGCACTCTCAAGACTTGTTCAGCTTCTATAACTGAGATGTTATACCCTTGAACAACTTCCCATTTACCCCACTCCCTAGGCCCTGGCAACTACCATTCTATTTTCTGCTTCTGTAAGTTTGACTATTTTAGATACCTTATGTAAGTGGAATCATCTAAATTTTTTTCTTTCTGTAGCTGACTTATTTCACTTAGCATAATGTCTTTCAGGTTGGTCCATGTTGTCACAAATAGTATAACTTTTTTCTTTTCTAAGGTCTTCCTTGGTAGGTCAGATAGTAAAGAATCTGCCTGCAATGCTGGAGACCCAGGTTTTATCCCTGGGTGGGAAAGATCCCCTGGAGAAGGAAATGGGAACCCACTGCAGTATTCTTGCCTGCAGAAATCTGTGGACAGAGGAGCCTGGAGGGCTACAGTCTATAAGGCTGCAAAGAGTTGAACTTGACTGAACGACTAAGTCTTTCACGGCTGAGTAATGTTGCCTTATATGTGTATGCCACATTTTCCTTATCCATTTGTCTCTGGGACATTAGAGTTACTTCCCTATCTTGACTACTGTGACTGATGCTGCAATAAATATGGGAGTCCTGGTATCTCCTTTAGATCCAAATTTCATTTCTTTTGGATGTTTACCCAAGAGTGGGATTGTCAGATCATATGGTAGTTCTGTTTTCAGTTTTTTAAAGAACCTCCATACCATTTTACATTTCCATCAACATGTGCAGTTTCTCTACACCCTTGCTAGTACTTGATGTCTTTTGCCCTCTGATACTCACCATCCCAGCAGTTATGAGATAACATCACACTGTGGTTTTGATTTGTATTCCTTGACAGTAGCGATGTTGAACTGCCTTTTTTTAATATACCTGTTAGCATTTGTGTGTCTTCCTTGGAGAAATGGCTTTTCAAGTGCTTTACCCGTTTTCTAACTGGTTTCTTTTCTTTCTTTAGCTACTGAGTTGTGTGAGTTCCTTATTTACTTTAGAAATGAACCCCTTTAAATATTTTCTACCGTCCTGTAGATTGCCTTTTCATTCTCTTGGCTATTTCCTCTGCTGAAAGGAGAAGTAACTTTTTCATTTGATTTAGTCCTACTTGTCTGTTTTTGTTTTTGTCTCCTGTGTTTTTGGTATATCATCTTTTATAGCCCAATTTATATCACCATTTCTCCCCTAAAACTTCCCAGGAGAAGGCCATCTTACTGGCCTTGTTACTCTTGTATTTTTTTTGCTAGTATCTCTTGTTTCTCTACCCTTCAAATCTAGATAGGCTTCAAAGAGCTTTCTTCACTGTTCTTTTCATATCTCTTTACAGTCTCACCTTCACTGAATTAACTTAATCTCACATAATTCACTTACAACCAATACTACACATTTCACTGAATATATCTACATTTATTTTTCCCATTAAGATACCCACCAGGCCTTATTAGCAATGTCCCTCTCTTGAATGCTCTTTCATCTCGAAGAATCTAATACCAGGAAATATTCAGTCCTGGGAGGTCTGTTCTCCCTCCAGATATCAAAATGAGTTAGAACTGGGAAAGGTTATCTTTCTACCCACATCACAAGGTGAGTACCTCCCACTGGAACAGAAGCTCCTTCATGGGGTGATGATGCCCTGTAGGATACTGTAGATGCCTGTAGACCATAGGAGTGCTCCAAGTTTGAGAGCTCCTCAGCTGTAGCTCAGAGAAGACAATGGCACCCCACTCCAGTACTCTTGCCTAGAAAATCCCATGGACGGAGGAGCCTGGTGGGCTGCAGTCCATGGGGTCGAGAAGAGTCGAACACGACTGAGCCACTTCACTTTCACTTTTCACTTTCACTTTTCACTTTCACACAATGGAGAAGGAAATGGCAACCCACTCCAGTGTTCTTGCCTGGAGAATCCCAGGGATGGGGGAGCCTGGTGGGCTGCCGTCTATGGGGTCACACAGAGTCTGACACGACTGAAGTGACTTAGCAGCTGAAGCAGCAGCAGCAGCTGTAGCTCTTCTAGTTACCAATTCTAAGGTCAGTTTTCAGTTCCAAGCATGAAACTACAGTAGGACCAGTTCCATTGAGAGTTTCCATCCCCAACCATATGCTGTGGCAAAAAAAGCCCTTCCTTAGGTGCTTGGGTTGGAATAAAGTAGAAATGACTGTAAAATAAGTGACAATGCAGTAAGGCATTTCGGAACCCAATCTCTAAAATTTATACAAATAAAAACTATTTAAATCAGTAAATGTGGAAGTTAATGAACCTCATAGTTTATACTGACATCATATGTCTTCTCTACATTATAGATGGCTGTGGTCTCTGGAACAAAATAATTGACAGTACTGGGAATATTTAGACCATCCAATATTAATTATTTCATTCAACTTGTCTCTTCTCTATATCCAGATCTCCTAAAACATCATCTTTGATCTCATTCTCTTTCCTACTTTTGAAAGAAGAATTTCTTTCCTGGACAAGGCTAATCCTTTGATCTTAATTACCTCAGTGTTTTTGTAAAGGAAGAAAGAAAAACAGAACCTAAGAAAGAGCAGTTTTGTCATATTTATACAAGGACTTCCCTGGTAGCTCAGCTTGTAAAGAATCTGCCTGCAATGCAGGAGACTCTGATTTGATTCCTGGGTTGGGAAGATCCCCTGGAGAAGGGATAGGCTACCCACTCCAGTATTCCTGGTCTTTCCTGGTGGCTCAGTTGGTAAAGAATACACCTGCAATATGGGAGACCTGGGTTCCATCCCTGGGTTGGGAAGATCCCCTGGAGAAGGGAATGGCTACCCATTCCAGTATTCTGGCCTGGAGAATTCCATAGACTGTGTGGTCCATGGGGTTGCAAAGAGTCTTACACAACTGAATGACTTTCACTTTCCCTTTCCCCCTATATAAGGCAATACATGTAAAGCACTTAGCTCAGTGCAGATACATTTATTTAATAGATATTTATTGAGACTCTATGATGTCCCAGGACTGTCCTAGATATGATATACAATGGCAGCTCAGCAGGAGATGTTTCCTCCTTATATGCTGACTAGTAATGCAATCAGTAGTAAGTCCTCAATGAATATTTTTCCTCCAGTTTTATTATTATTTTTATCTTATTTTAATAATAAAATATATAATTTTAGATGCAGAAGAGAAACCTCCTCCTTCCTTGAAGATCTTGATATATAATATGTATTCCATAGAAAAACACAGAAGGAAAATTCACTAAATTCCTTGTTTCATATATGCAATGACAAAGTAAACATTTATGGGAGGGACATCTTTTAAAAGGCAATGAATTGAGTCAATTTCCTAAATGGAGAAAATGCCATTTCAATTAAAAAGTCATGCAGTCAAAAGGAAAAAATAACCCAAAATTAGCTCTATTTTTAATAATGTAGTAGTGAGCAATATTTAAGAAAATGAGTAAAAACTTAACTATTTAGCTGTTTAGTAATATGTTTAATATGAATTTTTAATACAATAGGAAAAAAGCATTTACAAATCATGCATGATGGAATAATAGCTAATTCTTAAAAACCTTTCAGCTAAGAAAATAACAGTGCCTAGAAATACCTTCCCACCTAAAACAACAAAAAATATCTATGTACAAACAAATTAGGAAAACCAGTTTTTAAAACACTGAACTTTAAGCAATGAAGGACAGTGATTCTTTAAAAAAATTTTTTGAAGTTTATTAGATATATACGTATATTCTTTTTCAGATTACTTTCCCTTGTACATTATTACAAAATATTGAATATAGTTGCCTGTGCAGCAGCTCACTGTTGGTTAACTATTTTATATATTATAGCATGTATGGTTTGAATGTGTGAGTGTATGTGTGAAAGAAACAAAACTCTATAAGACAAGTTTTATTTCTCAAAAATGCATTGTGTGTATGTTACCAAAACCTATATGTGTGTGTGTGTTTGTGTGTATGTGTGTGTGAGTGTGTGCATTATATATATAGATTATGTATAAGGCATCCCAGGTGGCACTGGCATAGTTATTAAGAATCATCCTACCAGTGCAAGAGACACAAGAGACAAGGATTCACTTCCTGGGTCAGGAAGATAAAGATTCATTATATATATAGATTGTGTTTGTGTATATATATATATTTATATACATATGTGTATATATATATTGTTTTATATACATATATAAATCATTTTGCTAAGAACCTGAACCTAACACAATATTGTAAATTAATTATGTGCTTAGTTGTTCAGTCGTGTCTGACTCTTTGCAACCCCATGGACTATAGCCCACCAGGATCCTCCATCCATAGGGATTCTCCAGGCAAGAATACTGGAGTGGGTTATGCCCTCCTCATAATATATAATAATAGAGTTTTATTACTTATACAAGAATGGCAAATACATGGCATGTATTATTTCCTGTGAATACAATACGTGTGTGTGCTTAGTGGCTCAGTCGTGTCTAACTCTTTGTGACCCCATGGGGTGTAGCCCACCAGGCTCCTCTGTCCATGAAATTCTCCAGGCAAGGATACTCGAGTGAGTTTCCATCCCCTCCTCCAGGGCATCTTCCCAACCCCAGGATCAAACCCAGGTCTCCCGCATTGCAGGTGGATTCTTTACCATCTGAGCCATCTAGGACTTCAGTTTAAAAAAAAGAAAAAAAAAGATTCTTAAAGAGACAAAAGCAAATGTGGTGAGCCTTACAATTGCCCTGGCTTACTGCCTTGAGAGAATTTCCCTGCAGCAGTGGAGAAAGGGGGACCCAGGCAGAGCCCTGAGGACTCCCTGAGCTGGGGAGAAGGTACTGAGGGTCTAGGGAGTAAAGGTGGCTGGAATTTGCAGGGAAAATAGGAAAAAGGTGATTCCTGCACAGAAAGAAAATCCTTGAGATCCGTTGAGGGTCCCCTTCAACTAGGCAGCAGAGAACTGAGAAGCCCGTGTACTTGCGGGAACCACCAGAGAGCAGGGGAAGAACTACCCTGAAAGGATGGTCGGGAATAGTCCCTGGTGCTCACACTGGGACCAGAAATACATGCTTACACCCTCCAGCCAAGCTGGGAAATCCCATAATTCACAGACCATTGAGTACACAGAAAGGTCTGCCTAGGTAGGGTAGAGTAATTAACTCTGGACTAAATGATGCTCTGTTTCCTTAACAAGTCTTAAAATACCAGACTCAGATGTATCATATTAGTTCCAAGTAGCTTCACTGTGTCCCAGAACAGAGCTTAAGGCATTTGCAGGAATATGAAGATGCCCAAAACACAACAGGGTAAAATTCAAAATGTATTATGTTCCATCAAAGATCACATGTGCAGAAAAGTGAAAATGGGGCCCATGCTGAGGAGAAAAATCAATCAGTTGAAACTGACACAGATGCTAGAATTAGCAAATCAGGATAGTAAAATATTTTTTATGTGTGTATTCCTTATGTTCATAAATTGGGACATGGAAGATATAAGAAATACCCAAATTAAAGTTCCAGAGATCTTTAATTCATTAGTGTCTAAGATTAAAAATATACTCCATGGGACTGATGGTAGATTAGACATCACAGAAGAAGGGATCAGTTAACTTGAAAACACCAATAAAACCGAACAATGTGAAACACAAAGAAAGAAAAAAAAAAACTTTTAAAAGTGGAAAAAGGAATCGATAACTGTGGGACAATTCCAAATGGCCTAATGTACACTTAATTTTAGTCAACAAAGGAGAGCATATAGTGGGTAAGAAAAAAAATTTTTTTTGAAGAGCTAATGGCTGAAAAAGTTCCATATTTGATAGAAACTATAAATTAACAGACCCAAGAAACCAAATGGACCCCAAGTATAGGAAACCCAAAGAAAGCTGCTTGCAAAGAACTTCATAAGGAGTTATCCAACACTGGTGGTAAAGAGAAAGTCTCAAGCGGAGTCAGAACAAAAAAGACACTATATTCAAAGACGTGAAGGTAGGAAAGGCCGTAGTTTTGCATTGTTTTGTTAGAAACACTAAGTGCAAGAGAAGACAGTGAAACAAACCTGTCTTTCAAAGATGAGGGCAAAATGAAAACTTCATTAGACTGTAAATCAGAAATAATAAATCACTGAAGGAACCACATTACAAGAAATATTAAAAGAAGTCTTTCTGACAGAAGAAAAATGATACCAGATGGAAATAAATCTATACAGATGAAGAGCACTGGATATTGTGACTATAGGTTTGGAAGGCAGCTTGCATGAAACAAAGTCTCCTAATACCCTCCACCCATAAAAATGGTGTGAAAAAGTATATGAGTAGTGAGGCCACAGTCTCCAGCAAGCACACCCAAGACTGGTGTTTATTCTATTAGAAACCCAGGAAGGTTTATAAATCCTGATTCAGATTGTCTTGCCATATTAGAGACTCTTCAAGAAAAACAAGAGTGAGGACTCAGACAATAAAATTGTAAATGAAAGAGAAGTTACAACTGACACCACAGAAATAAGAGGCTCATAAGCGACTACTACAAGCAACTACATGCCAATAAAATGGACAACCTGGAAGAAATGGACAAATTCTTAGAAAAGTACAGCTGTCCAAGACTGAACAAGGAAGAAATAAAAATGTGAACTAACCAATCACAAGTAATGAAACTGTGATTAAAGACCTTTCAACAAAGTCCAAGATTGAATGACATCACAGGCAAATTCTATTAAAAATTTAGAGAGGCGCTAACATGTATCTTCTCAAATTCTTCCTCTAAATCACAGAGGAAGGAACACTTCCAAACTCATTCTATGAGGCCAGAGTTACTCTGATACCAAAAGCAGACAAAGATATAGCAAAAAGAAAATTATAGGCCATTATGGCTGATGAACATAGACACAAAAATCCTCAACAAAATACTAGCAAACAGAATCCAACAACACGTGAAAAGGATCATACATCATGATCCAGTAGGATTTATCCCAAGGATGCAAGGATTATTTGAGATATGCCACAGTCAATGTGACAAACCATATTAAAAAACTGATGAATCAAAATCATAGTATCATCTCAATAGATGTAGAAAAAAACTTTTGTCAAAACTTAAGACTCATTGTTTATAAAACTCTCCAGAAAGTGGGCACAGAGTGGGCACCTACTGCAACATCATAAAAGCTATATATGATAGATAACACTGCAAACATCATTCTCAATGATGAAAAATTGAAAGCATTTCCTCTAAGATTACAAGGATGTCCACTCTTAGCACCATAATTCATTATACTTTTGGAAATCCTAGACACGGCAATCAGAGAATAAAAAGAAATAAAAGGAGTCCAAATTGGAAAGAAGTAAAGCTGTCACTGTTTGTAGATGATGTAATATTATACATAGAAAATCCTGAAAATGCTGCCAGAAAATTATTAGAGTTCATCAATAAATCTGGTGAAGTTGCAGGGTACAAAAGTAATGCACATAGATGTCTTGCATTTCTATCCACTAACAATAAGAGATTAGAAACAGAAATTAAGGAAACAATTCCATTTACCATCACAATGAAAAGAATAAAATGTCTCAGAATAAACCTACTGAAGGGGGCAAAAGACGTACTTAGAAAACTATAAGATGCTGATGAAAGAAATCGAAGATGACACATACAGATGGTGATACACCCTGTTTTTGGTTTGTAAGAGTCAATATTGTAAAAATGACTGTACTACCCAAAGCAATCTACTGATTCAATGCAATATGTATCAAATTACCAATGACATTTTTCATTGAACTAGAACAAAAATATTATAAAATTTGTATGGAAACACAGAAGACACTGAATAGACAAGGCAGTCTTGAGAAAGAAAAAGGAACTGGAGGAATTGGATGTCCTGATTTCAGACTGAAATACTACAAAGCCATGGTAATCAAGAGAGTATGGCCCTGGTGCAACAAGAAGAAATATAGACAAGTGAAATACGATAGAAAGCCCAGAGTTAACCCCACACACTTATGGTCACCTTGTCTATGACAAGGGAGTGAAAAATATACAATGAAGAAAAGACAGGCTCTTCAATAAGTGGTGCTGGGAAAACTGGACAGCTACATGTAAAAGAATGAAATTAGAACACTCCCTAACACCATACACCAAAATAAACTCAAAATGGATCAAAGACCTAAATGTAGAACAGGATATTATTACAACTCTTACAGGTAAACATAGAATATTCTTTGATATAAATCACAGCAAGCTCATTTTTATTCCACCTCCTATAGTAATAAAAACAATAATAAACAAATGAGAACTAATTTAATTTAAAAGCTTTTTCACAGCAAAAGAAGCCATGAAAAAAACAAAATCAACTGTCAAAATGGGAGAAAATATTTGCAAATATTTGGTAACTGTGGGGAAAAGGAGAGGGGGAGGGTCACCGTAGAAGTTGTTGTTTAGTCCCTAAGTCTTGTCTGACTCTTTTGTGACTCTTTTAGGCTCCCCAAGGAGCCTACCAAGCTCCTTGGTCAATGGGATTTTCCAGGCAAGAATACTAGAGTGGTTTGCCACTTCCTTCTCCAGGGGATAGTCCAGACTGAGGGACTGAACCCACATCTCCTGCAGGTGAATTCTTTACCACTGAGCTACCTGGGAAGCCCCCACTATTCGGGTAGGAGATTTAAAACTGGGATTGTGTGAAAAAGTATAAACTACTAAAACAATAAAGAAACCATTGCCATTGCATAACCAAATTAAAGACAAATAAAATGAAGATGAAATAAAATAATCTGCTCTTGTGGAAAAGAGCAAGGGTATTTTTAATATATTTAGAGGACACATTCAGTTCAGTTCAGTTCAGTTGCTCAGTCGTGTCTGACTCTTTGTGACCCCAGGAATCGCAGCACGCCATGCCTCCCTGTCCATCACCAACTCCCTGAGTTCACCCAGACTCCACGTCCATCGAGTCAGTGATGCCATCCAGCATTCTCATCCTCTGTTGTCCCCTTCTCCTCCTGCCCCAATCCCTCCCAGCATCAGAGTCTTTTCCAATGAGTCAACTCTTCGAATGAGGTGGCCAAAGTACTGCAGTTTCAGCTTTAGCATCATTCCTTCCAAAGAAATCCCAGGGCTGATCTCCTTCAGAATGGACTGGTTGGATCTCCTTGCAGTCCAAGGGACTCTCAAGAGTCTTCTACAACACCACAGTTCAAAAGCATCAATTCTTCAGTGCTCAGCTTTCTTCACAGTCCAACTCTCACATCCATACATGACCACTGGAAAAACCATAGCCTTGACTAGACAAACCTTTGTTGGCAAAGTAATGTCTCTGCTTTTGAGTATGCTATCTAGGTTGGTCATAACTTTTCTCCCAAGGAGTAAGCGTCTTTTAATTTCATGGCTGCAGTCACCATCTGCAGTGATTTTGGAGCGCAAAAAAATAAAGTCTGACACTCTTTCCACTGTTTCCCCATCTATTTCCCATGAAATGGTGGGACCAGATGCCATCATCTTCGTTTTCTGAATGTTGAGCTTTAAGCCAACTTTTTCACTCTCCACTTTCACTTTCATCAAGAGGCTTTTGAGTTCCTCTTCACTTTCTGCCATAAGGGTGGTGTCATCTGCATATCTGAGGTTATTGATATTTCTCCCGGCAATCTTGAGTCCAGCTTGTGTTTCTTCCAGTCCAGCGTTTCTCATTATGTACTCTGTACATAAGTTAAATAAGCAGGGTGACAATATACAGCCTTGACGTCCTCCTTTTCCTATTTGGAACCAGTCTGTTGTTCCATGTCCAGTTCTAACTGTTGCTTCCTGACCTGCATATAGGTTTCTCAAGAGGCAGATCAGGTGGTCTGGTATTCCCATCTCTTTCAGAATTTTCCACAGTTGATTGTGATCCACACAGTCAAAGGCTTTGGCATAGTCAATAAAGCAGAAATAGATGTTTTTCTGGAACTCTCTTGCTTTTTCCATGATCCAGCAGATGTTGGCAATTTGATCTCTGGTTCCTCTGCCTTTTCTAAAACCAGCTTGAACATCAGAAAGTTCATGGTTCACATATTGCTGAAGCCTGGCTTGGAGAATTTTGAGCATTACTTTGCTAGTGTGTGAGATGAGTGCAATTGTGCGGTAGTTTGAGCATTCTTTGGCATTGCCTTTCTTTGGGATTGGAATGAAAAGTGACCTTTTCCGGTCCTGTGGCCACTGCTGAGTTTTCCAAATTTGCTGGCATATTGAGTGCAGCACTTTCACAGCATCATCTTTCAGGATTTGAAATAGCTCAACTGGAATTCCATCACCTCCACTAGCTTTGTTTGTAGTGATGCTTTCTAAGGCCCACTTGACTTCACATTCCAGGATGTCTGGCTCTAGGTCAGTGATCGCACCATTGTGATTATCTGGGTTGTGAAGACCTTTTTGGTATAGTTCTTCTGTGTATTCTTGCCATCTCTTCTTAATATCTTCTGCTTCTGTTAGGTGCATACCATTTCTGTCCTTTATCGAGCCCATCTTTGCATGAAATGTTCCCTTGGTATCTCTAATTTTCTTGAAGACATCTCTAGTCTTTCCCATTCTGTTGTTTTCCTCTATTTCTTTGCATTGATTGCCGAGGAAGGCTTTCTTATCTCTTCTTGCTATTCTTGGGAACTCTGCATTCAGAGGACACATTAGGTCGTACTTTTTAAAGATTTCACTCTAGAGCATCCCATGGTAGCAAATAAAATGAACTCATCTTTTCTGGGAAGACAAAGCCCTGTAATGTTGGGAGTTTTAGTTCTTCCAAATTGACCCCCACCCTGTTTTTCAGTATTTTTCAGCATTCTTAGAAGTTTTCCGATCCCCAAAACACAAATGTGCAAATAATTTGTTTTTTAAAAGAAGTTAATTGTGATATTGTGAAAACCTTTTCTGAATTTTTTAAGATAAAATAAGTAATTTGCTGTAATTATGTTTATTAAAAAACTGAAGTATATGGAAAAATAAAACATAAAGATTAAAATATGATATAAGAGTCCTGTAGTTGAAACAGTCAAAATCCTTGATGTACTGAATGAAGCATTTTTCATTAAAAGTAACCTTTGCACAGTGGGTTTTAGGTAGCTTTATAGAAACATTCTTCCTTGATTTCGTTGACTGTTTTATAAGGTGATGTATCGAGTACTGCAAAGGGTATTCACTTCGTAGTTCACCACATAATTAGACCTTTGTAATTAGAATTATTGTCCTTGTTGTTCTACTGAAATGTAAAGAATGAAACATGAAGCTTTAAAAGCATTATTTTCCTTCATCTGTAATATGTAAGTAACATGAAGATGAAATTAGTATATTGAGACAACTAGATGGCCAGTAGGGACTAAACTCAATACTCCAAATCATATAAAAATAGTTTCTTTATTATGGGTTTCACTTTTTGTGACAGGAGTATTAATATCTGTTGGGTACTGGACATTTGCCAGACATACCACAGGCTTATTCTTCATGGTCAGTGTCTCATTTAATCTTCACCTCAACCTAATAAGTGTTGTAAACCCATTTTACAGGTAATGAAACTAATCTTTAGAAAAACTCAACAGCTCATTCAAGGCCCTGAGACTGACAGGTTCCAGGACTGTGATATGAACTCGGGTCTGTCTAAAATTCTCATCCTTCTTCAAGCCCGCATCAGCAACCTCTGCTTCTCAAATTGGACGTCTTGGAAAAAAAAAAAATCCTAGTTTTCCCCTTGACCATCCTGTCTTTTTGGTCTGATTTCCACTTTCTGTATAGTTGTTAGAATTTATCTTTTTGGTGGTTTTATTTCAGGAATTACAGTTTGAAAGGCTGACCCGAGAACTGGAGGCAGAACGCCAGATCGTCGCCAGCCAACTGGAGCGATGCAAGCTTGGATCGGAGACGGGCAGCATGAGCAGCGTCAGGTACTGGGCACTCTGCTCCTCGGGGCTGGGCTTTGCTTTGCCAGTGGAAGGAAATTGTGGTGTTTATCTTCTCCTTACAAGCCTAGCGGTGGCATTAGAACACTCAGTCAAATGTTGGAAAGGAATCGTAACTGACCTGATTTAAGATGTTCAAAAGGTGTCCGAAGTGATTTGTGCTTGAATCTCTTTTCACAAAATGCACACTTGCCCTGAATGCAAAGTACATATCGTTTTACATAAAAAGGAGGCTTTGCATTTAGTGAGTTTGCTGGAAATGAGAAGATGATATGTCACAGTCTCTCCGTTTGGTTCTTTTTTTTTCTGAATGATCAAGAGTTGCAGGTTCTGGAAATGAAAGAGAGAAGGTTTTGATCTAACTTGCATTGTTTGCTAATATACAATGCTACAGTATAAAATTGCTCCTCAAACATCAACTGCACATGCAATTTCTGTGTGTGAAAACATTTCATAGATAGAATGATTATTCAATTACGGTTGGTATGAGATTATGAAATATTTAAAAACAAACCTTAGTCACTTGACCACAAAATAAATTATCTGCCTAAGGACCATGTTTCCATATTTAAAAATAGAAGTGTGTGTGTGAAAGAAACATAAATAAAGCTCTATAAGATGACTTTTATTTCTAAAAGTGCATTGTACTTTCTTGTCATGTTGTTCTATATTGTGGTTTTGACGTGCTACATTTTCAGGGAGGTGTCTTCTCTCTTGAGAACCCTGCCATACTCTTTGGCCTTCTGTTCAACTGCATTGTTGGTTACATCACTGCACCCACAGTCCATTGTTGAGAACTGGTCACATGGCCCCTCCATAAATGGAAATGGGCAGGGATTCCTAGTCTTGGGGTCTATGGCCACTCTGCCCAGGAAGCAGAAATGTGAGTTTAAGAGTCTTAACCAACTACGGCCACAAGGAATGAAAACATCCTTGAGTCCATTGCTCTAAAATATTCTATCACTGTAAGGTTTGTTTGTAGTTGGAATGTTTTCTTGTTAGAGCCTCCTGCCATTAGTCTTCTAACATTGTTCTTTTCTTTGTTCAACAATGATTACCGTTCAAAGGAAATCATTGCACCATTTGTTGTCAGACTAAATTACTCTGAAATATCCTTTTCAGTTGCGTTTGGGGTGTGTGAAAGCATATCAGCTTTGGCATCTGAGCACCTAAGCGATGTAGAGCTGCAGATACAGATCCATTGTGATCTCTTCAACTCCTCATAGACTTGTCTGAACATCCAAATTAACTAAAGCAGGATGGACAAGAAAAAGGAGAAGTAATTTGTGTCCACTTGAAATTGTTTTCAGAAGGTTGGCCGGTTGAAGATGTTGAGGTTAAAGTGTGGAGAAAAATAATATTTGTAAGTGTGTATTCGATTTAATACAGGGATTTGCATATATTGGAGGAGCTTTTTTCAGTGGTGAACATCACCTGAGTAGCTAAGTCTGTCAGGATTTTCAGGTCCATAAACACTGTCAAATTGACATCTGCATCTTCATTTGTTTTGAAACCCATTGTTTCACTACTGGTCAGATCACCTTTTCCATTCAGTTCAATTCAGTTCAGTCGCTCAGTCATGTCCAACTCTTTGTGATCCCATGAATCGCAGCATGCCAGGCCTCCCTGTCCATCACCAACTCCTGGAGTTTACTCAGACTCATGTCATCAAGTCAGTGATGCCATCCAGCCATCTCATCCTCTGTCATCCCCTTCTCCTCCCACCTTCAATCTTTCCCAGCATCAGGGTCTTTTCCAATGAGTCAGTTCTTCGCATCAGGTGGCCAAAGTATTGGAGTTTCAGCTTCAGCATCAGTCCTTCTAATGAACACCCAGGACTGATCTCCTTTAGGATGGACTGGTTGGATCTCCTTGAAGTCCAAGGGACTCTCAAGAGTCTTCTCCAACGCCACAGATCAACTTCCATTCGTATTCCTGATATTTCTGTGTGATACTTTTGCGTATTCTCCACCTTGTATTTTGTTTCACCCACCACTAGCCCTTGGTAGCAGCAGGTCTGGGGGACCATGCTGTGTCCTGTGTCTTAATTTCCAACTGCTGATTGGATCAGAAATGGGTATCTGACCCAAGGGTAACTCATCCAGTAAGCGGCCTGTAAGAAATCAGTCTTGCACTCTTGAGAATGTGAAGTAGGTGACCCCAAATCTCTATTACCTAATGGATTGTGCTAGGAAACGGTTGCCATGTGGATTGGGTGCTGGTGGAGGAATCTACGGTAATACAGAGTGAATACGATAATACAGGAATCTACGGTAATACAGAATCCTACAGAGAGGGAGGAGTGTTCAGGATGGGGAGCATGTGTATATCTGAATAAAATTTTTTTTATTAAAAAAAAAAAAAATCCTACAGAGAGAGACTATGGTTCCTGGTAGTCAGAGACCAGGTTAGTTCCCATTAGGGACTGGCTGCATTTAGATGTTGCATCCATGAGATTACCTTTTAAATTCCTAAAATCTTTTCTCCTCCTTCATTTGATTTGATTGAGTTGATCATTTTTCTGAGGTCTAGCATTTCATGAATAGAATACATCAGTGAACTACCAAAGTAGACAGAAAAATTACCCCATGACAACTTGTGATCATTTGTACTGTATCTTGTATTCCTATCTCAGCCTGTGATACATAATCAATCATTCTTTATTAAATATATATTAAATAATAGTGCTTATTGCAGATGACATCTAATTATTTTTCCTTGCTATATAGCTATATATAGCAATATGTCTTCTTCAAGCTTGATTATTTCATATTTTGAAAATGTCTAATGTATGAATCAGCATTTGAATAATATAAGCAATTTACTGATATTTCACTGGAGGCAATCCAATACTTCCACTGTTCTTTTTTTTTTTTTTTTTTTTGTCATAAGCTAGTTGTTTGCTCAACTTCAGAAATGCACCTTTAACAATTCAAGTCTTTATTAAGGTGATAGACTAACCTAGTTAGCACATCACAGGGAATGTTTAAAAATAAATGAAATAGAATGTAAACAATTTTTGAAAGAGGAGAACAGGCAAAGAAATCTATGATGTTGTTTCCTACTTCTTGGGGATACTAGGAGGGGTAAGAGAGTTTCTTAGAGGAAATGAAACAAAATCAAAATTGTTTTCAGATTTTTTTTTTTACATAAATGGTAAAAGTGACATAAATATAGTTTGGTTCTCCTCTGCCTTTATTGGTGTTAGGAAATTGCTCCATCTAACTCCTACAGGCTCTTTCCTGGTAGATACATTGACAGTTTAAACTTAATGAAAAGATGTTGTTAGTATGCATTTATAACAGCCAACTCGGTTGTGTTGTTGTTGTTTACTCACTAAGTAGCATCTGACTCTTTGTGATCCCATGGACTGTAGCCTCCCAGACTCCTCTGTCCAAGGGATTTCCCAGGCAAGAACACTGGGGTGTTTCCATTTCCTTCTCTAGGAGATCTTCCCATCCCAGGGATTTTACCCACATGTCCCCCTGGCAGGTGGATTCTTTACCACTGAGCCATGTTGGAATCCCATAACAGCCAACTTTATAGTAGTCAATCAAATTATAAATCATGAATGAGGGTGCTGAGAATTTGGAGAATCTGGAGATAGCTATTGTTGCAGCAAAGCAACTTCTGCACCCTTGCATCTAGGGTATAAGTCTGCAAATAGGAACATTGTGATGTCTGAAACTCTTCACAGACTTTTCTATATATATTATCACCTTCCTCTCTCAGTTTTCCTCGCTGGTTTCAGTCCAAACCTTTCCAAACTGTTGGATCCTTCTCTCTCCTACCACTTGAAAGTTTCCATACCTTCTCCCTAATTCCCCAGAACCATGCAGTTCTGAGTCAGGAATGTGATTTATATAGAGGTGGGCTTTTATTTAGGGTTATGACCAAATCCTTCTTGCTAATAGCCCACTTGTGCCCTCTGGCCAGTCACAGCTACTTGTTTCTCACCCACTCCTCAGGCTGAGACCTGTCAAGTTGGTCTTAGTTTGGCTGCCATAGGAGCCAACAGGTCCCCTGCCAGGGTGGGGCCTTGCAGTGTTCTTGCACAGGACCTGCCTGTGCCCATGCCCTTCTCGTATCATTCATAGACCCCTGGAGCAGCATTTTAACTCATCTCTTTGCCTGCATCTTGCCCAGATCCATCCTCCATGTAGTATGAGACTGAACTGCGTAACACCTAGATTAGAATCACGTCTGTGAAGGACCCATCCTCACTTCTGCAATTCCATAAATACAACACCTTCCCATCTTACATGGCCATAGGTATGTGATCCCTTCCATCTAGAATAACTGACCTCTTTCACCTGGTCACCTGCTCCTATGGATCTAATTACCCAGCATAGAGCTCACATTCTTTTGAATGTCTTCTTGATCAGTTCAGATTGGGCCAGGTGTCCCTTCCTTTGGAAATCATTGGAATCATTGACAAAGTTTTGGAGATGGGACTCTATTAACCCTTCTAGAAATTCCTTGCCACAGAATGTTTTGGCTTTCAGTCAGAGCACATGGGGGATTTTCTCAAGTGCTACTGAAAGTTTGACAGATGTCTACTTAAATTTAAAACAGATGTCTACTCATATCCCTTGATTCTCATGGGCAGGCAGAATATAATGGGAGAGAAATCAAATTCAAATAATAGTTGGGTCTATCTTATGTTCAGTTCAGTTCAGTCGCTCAGTCATGTCTGACTCTTTGAGACCCCATAAATTGCAGCATGCCAGGCCTCCCTGTTCATCACCAACTGCCGGAGTTCACCCAAATTCACGTCCGTTGAGTCGGTGATGCCATCCAACCATCTCATCCTCTGTCGTCCCCTTCTCTCCTGCCCTCAATCTTTCCCAGCATCAGGGTCTTTTCAAATGAGTCAGCTCTTTGCATCAGGTGGCCAAAGTATTGGAGTTTCAGCTTCAATATCAGTCCTTAAATGACATCCAGTACTGATCTCCTTAGGATGGACTGGTTGGATCTCCTTGCAGGCCAAGGGACTCTTGAGAGTCTTCTCCAACACCACATTTCAAATGCATCAATTCTTTGGTGCTCAGCTTTATTTATAGTCCAACTCTCACATCCATACATGACCACGGGAAAAACCATAGCCTTGACTAGACAGACCTTTGTTGACAAAGTAATGTCTCTGCTTTTTAATATGTTGGTCATAACTTTCCTTCCAAAGAGCAAGCATCTTTTAATTTCATGGCTGCAGTCACCATCTGCAGTGATTTTGGAGCCCAGAAAAATAAAGTCAGCCACTGTTTCCACTGTTTCCCCATCTATTTCCCATTAAGTGATGGGACCAGATGCCATGATCTTCGTTTTCTGAATGTTGAGCTTTAAGCCAACTTTTTCACTCTCCTCTTTCACTTTCATCAAGAGGCTCTTTAGTTCTTCTTCACTTTCTGCCATAAGGGTGGTGTCATCTGCGTATCTGAGGTTATTGATTTTTCTCCCGGCAATCTTGAGTCCAGCTTGTGCTTCTTCCAGCCCAGCGTTTCTCATGATGTACTCTGCATATAATTTAAATAAGCAGGGTGACAATATACATCCGTGATGTACTCCTTTTCCTATTTGGAACCAGTCTGTTGTTCCAAGTCCAGTTCTAACTGTTGCTTCCTGACCTGCATACAGGTTTCTCAAGAGGCAGGTCAGGTGGTCTGGTATTCCCATCTCTTTCAGAATTTTCCACAGTTTATTGTGATCCATACAGTCAAAGGCTTTGGCATAGTCAATAAAGCAGAAATAGATGTTTTTCTGGAATTCTCTTGCTTTTTCGATGATCCAGCGGATGTTGGCAATTTGATCTCTGTTTCCTCTGCCTTTTAATCTTATAAACTCTTATTAACTCTTTCTAAAGGAGACTTGACCCTTAGAAGACATGATGATGATGATTTATGACAATGATCTAGATCAGAGACAAAGGAAGTCAAATTTCAAAGCTGGAGAGATTTAACACATGATAGCTTCTCCTTTGCTGGCTTTAAAGATGGACCTAAAGATTTTCATAGCAACTCACGGGGTTTCTAGTATATACTGAGAGTGATCCCCAACTGACAGTCAGTAAGGAGAAGGGGACCTCAGTCTTAGAACCAAAAGGAATTGAATTCAGCTCATTGCCTGAATGAACATGGAAGTATATTATTGTCCAAAATGTCCAGAAAGGAAAGTAGGCCTGCAGAAATTCTGATGATGACCTTGTGAGAACCTGAACAGAGGATCCAACCATGCATGCCTAAGCTTCAGAAAATCCGCAAAGCTGTTAACTTAAAAAAAAACTGTGTTGTTCTAAGCTACTCGGTTTGTGGTAATTTTCTATGCAGTAATAGAAAATAAATAAAATGCTTTTAAATTGATGATTTTATATATATTAAAAGAAGCTAAATTATGAAAAATTTTAGAGAAAATAAATTTTATTTTGTAACCAGCTGTATTCCATTCAAAGGTTTCATTCTGTAGCTAGCTTTATTTTTCATACATATGTGCTTGCATTTGGATTCACATATTAAAATAATCTGTAGCTTTGACTCTAAGAAGTAGATTTGAATGTGGAGTGATGTCATTTTTCACTGTAGAATAAGGACAACTAGTAAACCAATCATCTTTAGCCTTGTTATTTTTATAGTATAGATGCCCAAGACTCTGAGTGGAGTAATATATATTTAAAAAGACAAAATATAATATACATATGTGAAGAATGCTAGTTCCACATAAGAAGATGCTCTTTCTTTCCAGCAGATGAACTATTGAGTTTCTTGCAAACAAATTTTTCAAAAGTCAGACCCGTTTTGGAGATTGGGAAACAAAAAGAATTAATGTTATAAAAGTTTTCAAAGGTCATTCTCTTCATTAGCTAACTTCTCTGAGCCAATATGCCAGCAATTCTATAAACAGAGTCTAAAAGTCTCTTCCAGATGTACAAAGAAGTCTTATTTTGGAGCAGGCTTATTTTAGAGAAATAAGCTGATCTGGTTAAATTAGATAGCGGTGAAGAAATTTAAGTCAAGTAGTCACATACTTTTTGTCAGAATGAAATGTATTTATTTAAAAACATTCACTGAGGTTTCCTAAGTAAAGAAATCATGTATGAACGTAATGGTTTCTCAAAGTAAGACATATACATTTACTTAGTATCCTGTAGGATATGATACTGAAACAAGTAGTACCGTTTTTAAAGAAGAAGTATGCCCAAATATTTCATTTTCAAAACCAGACATATTAAATAATTAAATAAGTACTTAATGTTTTTCAAATAAAGTTTTTTTTCAAAGTATGTAGATGTGTGTGTATATATGTGCAACTCAGTCACTCAGTTGTGTCTGACTCTTTGCAACCCCATGGACTGTAGCCTGCCAGGCTCCCCTGTCCATGGGATTTTCCAATCAAGAAGACTGGAGTGGGTTTCCATTTCCTTCTCCAGGGGATCTTCCAGGGATCAATCCCGCATCTCCTGCATGGGTAGGCAGATTCTTTACTACTGTGCCACGTGGAAAGCCCTTTTAGATATTTCTGTACAGACACATAGGACTTCCCAAGTGGTGCTAGTGGTAAAGAACCTGCCTGCCAATGCGGGAGACATAAGAGATGAGGGTTTGACCCCTGGGTAGGGAAGATCCCCTGGAGGAGAGCATGATAACCTATTTCAGTGTTCTTGCCTGGAGAATCCCATGGACAGAGGAGCCTGACGGGCTACAGTCCATAGTGTTTCAGAGTTGGACACAACTGAAGCGACTTAGCATGCATATATACATACACATACTCCTCAACAGTCGTGTAGCCAATAGTAAAGATTAACCAGATTCATAAGATTCTAGATTCTTAGCACCCATGAATACTTTTGCCATTAAATAAAAAGTATCTTTTGAATAACTTTTCATTTTTACGAATTTAAAATTTTTAAGTTAAATGCTGCTGCTGCTGCTGCTGCTGCTGCTGCTAAGTCGTTTCAGTCGTGTCCAACTCTGTGTGACCCCATAGACGGCAGCCCACCAGGCTCCCCCGTCTCTGGGATTCTCCAGGCAAGAATACTGGAGTGGGTTGCCATTGCAGTTTTATATTAAAAATCTAGACAAAAGCTGCTGCCTCTTCCTCCACTACACTGAGACTTTGTGAGCCTCCTCAGCCTATTAGAAGTAGGTGCTGGGCCTCACCTCTAAGTAATTCCCCAAGGGCAAAGCCTCTGAGTGTATGGCAAAGCAGTGGCCAGCACATGATAACAGTTCAGTCAATGCTAAATGAATAAAAATGAATAGTATACAGTACTTCCATTACTGTTATTCTCATTCTTGGTTTTTTTTTGGCAAAGTACCAGTCTTTCTAATCTATACACATTTTCATCTCTATACTGTACACATCAAATATTATATATAATGCTTGCCTTGCCAGATCAGGATATTATATTTCAAAATTCATTCTAGTTTTGTTGTTGTTCAGTAGCTCAGTCATGTCCAATTCTCTGTAACCCCATGGACTGCAGCATGCCAGGCTTCCCTGTCTTTCACTATCTCCTGGAGTTTGCTCAAACTCATGTCCATTGAGTCAGTGATGCTATCTAACCATCTCATCCTCTGTTGTCCCCTTCTTCTCCTGTCCTCAATGTTCCCCAGCATCAGGGTCTTTTCCAATGAGTTGCTCTTCCCACCAGGTGGCCAAAGTACTGGAGCTTCAGCTTTAGCAGCAGTCCTTCCAATGAATATTCAGGGTTGATTACATTTAGGATTGACTAGTATGATCTCCTTGCAGTGCAAGGGACTCTCAAGAGTCTTCTCCAACACCACAGTTTGAAAGCATCAAAAGATTTGGGAGAATGACATTGAAACATGTAAAATATCATGTAAGAAACGAGATGCCAGTCCAGGTTCGATGCACGACACTGGATGCTTGGGGCTAGTGCACTGGGACGACCCAGAGGGATGGTATGGGGAGGGAGGAGGGAGGAGGGTTCAGGATGGGGAACACATGTATACCTGTGGTGGATTCATTTTGATATTTGGCAAAACTAATACAATTATGTAAAGTTTAAAAATAAAGTTAAATTTAAAAAAAAATTAAAAAAAAAGAAAGCATCAAAAGCATTCTAGTTAGTTTTCACATTAAAATTGTGCCCTGGTATCCAAGGTCTGTTGGTTTGGTGTCCTCTGTCCTATGAAACTGTGGTTGATTTTATTCTCGTATTTTCACTGTCTTCTGAAGATGATGATAATAGTGATAATTTCAACAATAATTATGTGGTATTTGTGGAGTAATTTCTGTAGGCCAGATCCAGTATTAAGTGGTTTATATAGGTCATGCCATTTACTCCTAGTTAATCCTATGAGTTAATAAGTCTCATTAATATCTCATTTTGTAGATGAGAACACTAAGATTCAGAGTGAGAAATGTGCTTTCTCAACTCCAACAGGTCATCACCAGATATTGATTTTGAAGCCAGGTGTCTTTTTATTATTTTTTTATTTTTGGCTGTGCTGGGTCTTCCTTGTTGCGCTCAGGCTTTCTCCAGTTGCAGAGAATAGGGGCTACTCTTCATTGCAGTGTACATGCTTCACACTGTTGGGGCTTCTCTTGTTGCCGAGCACGGGCTCTAGAGTGCTGGCTCAGTGGTTGTAGCTCATGGGTTTAGTTGCCCTGTGGGATGTGGAATCTTCCTGGACCAGGGGATGGAATCCATGTCCATCCATTGCTAGATGGGTTCTTATCCACTGTGCCACCAGGGAAGTCTGAACCCAGGTATCTTCACTCCCCCAAGCACACATTCAAACTGCCTCACTGTAATGCTGTTATTGTGTCTTAAATGGTATCTTGAATTATTCTGTAAAAAAGCCTTCTAAATGTCTCCAGTCCATTTTCACTCTAGAGATAAAACATCTTTGGACTTATTTTCTGCTGCTTCCCACGTCCCCTCCCAATGATTGTAGCAGTTGTGAAGTTCTTCATCTGAATGTGTTTCTGATTCTATCCTTACATAACAGTATATTGTGTGCTCAGTCCCTCAGTCATGTCCAACTTTTTGTGACACTATGGGTTGCAGCCCACCAAGTCCCTGCATCCATGTGATTTTCCCAGAAAGTTTACTGGAGTGAGTTGCCATTTCCTTCTCTAGGGGATCTTCCTGACCCAGGAATCAAACGTGAGTCTCCTGTATCTCCTGCATTGCAGGTGGATTCCTTACTGCTGAGCCACATGGGAGCCAATAGTATATATTATCCTTGCCTTTAAATGCATCTAAAATAATGCTTCAGTATTCTCTTGCAAATTGCCAGTGGACAAATTATACAGTCTATGAAACACTAGTTATCACATTGTCTTAGTTTGTTCAGACTACTATAAGTGAATGCCATACATGAGTGGCTTATAAACAACATACATTTACTTCTCACACATCTGGAGACTGGGAAGCACAAAACCAAAGCACCGGCAAATACACTGTTTGGCAGGAACCTACTTCCTGGGCCATAGTCTTCATGCTGTGGCATCACATAATGAAAGGGACAAGGGAGCTCTCCGGGGTCTTCTCCACAAGGGCACTAACCCCTTTCATGAAGGCTCCATCTTCATGATCTCACCTCCTAATACCATCGTATTAGGGATTCGGTTTCACCATAAAACATGACTTTTGGGTGAACACAAACATTCACTGTATAGTACAATTAAACACATTGTTCTAGATTTCTGTGGAATAAGCAATAGTCAACTGTCTTCAGAATTCTATGTAGATCCTAAAAATATTTAATAGTTATCAATATTTGATGTATGTCTTAGGGCAACTCCTGTATCTTTTTTTTTTAATTGAAGGATAATTGCTTTATAGAATTTTGTTGTTTCTGTCAAACCTCAACATAAATCTGCCGTGGGTATACATACGTCCCCTCCTTTTTGAACCTCCTTCTGATCTCCCTCCCCACCCTACCCTCTAGATTGATACAGAGCCCCTGTTTGAGTTTCCTGAGACATAGAGCAAATCCCCATTGGCTCTCTATTTAACATATGGTAATGTAAGTTTCCATGTTACTCTCTCCATACATCTCACCCTCTCCTCACCTCTCCCCATGTCCATAAGTCTATTCTCTATGTCTGTTTCTCTACTGCTGCCCTACAAATAAATTCTTCAGTATCATTTTTCTGTATTCTGTATATATGCATTAGCATATGATATTTATTTCTCTTTTTCTGTGTTACTTCACTCGTATAATAGGCTCTAGGTTCTTTCACCTCATTAGAACTGACTCGAGCGTGTTCCTTTTTATGGCTGAGTGATATTCCATTGTGTATATATACCACAACTTCTTTATCCATTCATTTGTCAATGGACATCTAGGTTGCTTACATGTTCTAGCTCTTGTAAATAGTGCTGCAATGAACACTGGGACATACGTGTCTTTTTCAATTTTGGTTTCCTCAGGGTATATGCCTAGGAGTGGGATTGCTGGGTCATATGGTGGCTTTATTCCTAGTTTTTTAAGGAATCCCCATACTGTCTTCCATAGTGGCTGTATCAATTTACAGTCCCACCAAGTGCAAGAGTGTTTCCTTTTCTTCACTTCTTCTCCAGCATTTATTGTTTGTAGACTTTCTGGTGATGGCCATTCTGACTGGTGTGAGATGATATCTCATTGTACTTTTGATTTGTATTTCTCTAAGGACATGAGTCTGGGTGAACTCCGGGAGTTGGTGATGGACAGGAAGGCCTGGCGTGCTGTGATTCATGGGGTCGCAAAGAATCAGACACGACTGAGCGACTGAACTGAACTGAATAATGAGTGATGTTGAGAATTTTTTCATGTGTTTGTTAGCCATCTGTATATCTTCTTTGGAGACATGTCTGTTTAGGTCTTTTTCCCACTTTTTGATTGGGTTGTTTGTTTTTCTGGTATTGAGTTGTATGAGCTGCTTGTATATTTTGGAAATTAATCCTTTGTCAGTTGTTTCATTTGCTATTATTTTCTCCCATCCTGAGGGTTGTCTTTTCACCTTGCTTATAGTTTCCTTTGCTGTGCAAAAGCTTTAAAGTTTGATAAGGTCCCACTTGTTTACTTTTGTTTTTATTTCCATTACTCTAGGAGGTGAGTCATAGAGGATCTTGCTTTGATTTGACAAAGGAGGCAAGAATGTACAATGGGGCAAAGGCAGCCTCTTCAATACATGGTGCTGGGAAAACTGGACAGCTGCATGTAAAAGATTGAGATTAGAACACTTCCTAACAGCATACACAAAGATAAACTCAAAATGGATTAAAGACCTAAATGTAAGACCAGAAACTATAAAACTCTTAGAGGAAAACATAGGCAGAACACCCTCAATGACATAAATCAAGTCCTGTTTCTTCATACTTTTGCATCAAATTCACAGCCTATGTTCTTTCTAAAGTACCATATCAAAAATACTAGTTATTAGTTTTACATCTAAAAATAATTAATATACAAAATTTTACTTAAAGTTTTGCATTATAAAACAAATTTTTAAGGATAACTAATATATTTTGAAATAATTTTCTAATTGGTAAAAAACTGAAAATCTTTGTAAATATAATAAGTATAGAAGATTCTTTATGTTTTCTTTTATCTTTATAGCCTTTTTCTTAAATGCATATGTTTGAGAGGTGAAATTTCTGGTTCCATAAGTTGAAGCTAAATTTTGTCATTGTGTTTTTTCTATTGCCTGCTTTTCCTAATTTCTCTGAATTTTATTTCACACAAATGGTGATAATGCTTTTCTGTGATTTTACAAAGATTAAATGAGAAATGTAAGTAAAGCATCTCACACAGCATCTTGCAAGCTGTTACTGGTGAATCTGATAGAGATGAATTTTTCATTGAAGTCTTCTTCTTAATTTTTCTACAAAAGGCTATAAAATGGCTCTTCTCACTAGGGGCTAAAACAATATATCAGCATAGCATCACATTTGTCTCTTTCCTAATATGGGCTCAAGAACCACATGGAAATTGACACAGTGAAATGGAAGAGAGCTCAAATCAATTTCCCTCTCATGCGGGGCAACTTAATGTGTCCCTGGACCCACTGCTGGGGCTGGAGATGGGACTTTTGATATTGTGTAGTTGTCAAAAGAAGAGCAGTAATGTACGGGTAACATATGCATGACAGGAAATACTCAGTAAATTTTTTACTGAGTATAGAAGATATAGAAGCCGTTGACTATTTGAATAGATGCTTTTTGGAACAGGGAACAGCAGGAGATGAATACATTGCCCAAAAGATGCATAGCCATTAGTCTCCTAGTTGTATAATTGTGTAACTGTGTTACGATGTGGAGGGGACTGTTGATGAAGACATCTGTGTATCCTTCAAGCCCATTTTATCTTTGCTCAGATGATGGACATTCAGAAGCTTTTCCCAAGTCACTTAAATTTATACTTGTCTGTTTATGCTCACATCAAAGGATTGGAAGCCAGTGATATTTTCACTGACAAAAAACAATGAGCATTTGATCCACTTGAGAAGGAACAACTTCAGTTGTCAAGACTGGATGCTGACAGGTCACTGAGCACCATGAACCCTGAGTGTTCAAATTATTAGGATGTAAAGGCAGTGGGGGCGTGGCAGGAAGGTCATGGTCACGGCACCAGAACACTCAGGCTGTGACTTGGGACAAGTCATTTGAGTTTTCTGGGCCTCCATTTCCTCACTTGTAAAGTAGGAAATATTGAGCATCTAGGTCTGTTCCAGCTCTCACCCTGTGCCCTTCATCTCATTCAGACCTTTCACAGTACACAGAAAGTCACATCTGAACACTTTAATGTAGGGACACTCCTTAAACTTGAATTATAAAGAGATGGCCCTAGTGGTAAAGAATCTGCCTACCAATGCAGAAGATGCAGGAGATGCAGTTTGATCCCTGGGTCAGGAAGATCCTCTGGAGAAGGAAATGGCAGCCCACTCCAGTATCCTTGCCTGGAAAATTCCATGGACAGAGGAACCTGGTGGGCTACAGAAAAGAGTAGGACATGACTAAGTGACTGAGCACACACACAATTAAATCATGAGGATGGCAAGGTGTTGGCAGATAGATGGGTGCTTCAGAGGAAGGCAGATAGATGTCTACGAGTTTATGTGGGTTTGGTTTTTCAACATAGGAATCTCCAGTTAAGTCATGGTATGGACTTTTTATTTGGGAAAACACAATTTAAAAGAGTTTATAAATATATCTTAAACTGCCTCAAATGGTCTAGATGTCTTCTACATTGACTGAAAACTGAAGTGAAGACAGGGAGCTAGAATAGAGTTTTGCCCATTGGGAGAACACATGGGCTGAGACTTTTAAGAAATGATCATTCATTCCACTTAATAAAAATGTGCTTATGAAGTCCTGTAAGGACCAGCAGGCTAGCAGGCACTCCTTGTGCCTCAAGGGTAAATATGAAGTAGCTCCTGGTCTCTGGGGGGTTATTGTCAAATACAGAGAGAGGCACAGAAGCAGGCATAAACATGATCACATATGTTGGTGCCTTGAAGAGAACAGGAAGCTGTGTCAGGGATGGTTTCACCAAGGGGTCTTTGTGTGTCTGGGATATTAAACACTGGTAGGAAAAGAAATGAGTTAAAGGCACTGCTCAAAAAGAAAGTACAAAGTCAGAAAGACAAAGGTGGATTGGCATCAGTGTGGTTGTGATAGCTTAAAGTGAATGGTGTTGGATTCGTGATCTCCAAAGAAAAAGATTTAGCTTCCGGACCAGGGACTGGGCTTGAATACTCAGAGCTTTTGTGTGACCAAAGTTTTATTACAGTGAAAAAGGACAAAGAAAGCTTCTGACAAAGACATAGAAAGGGGATGGAGAGTGCCCCCATCACTAGTCTTATCAAGGCCTTATATACTTTTACCAGACCCACTCCCACAACATACATCTTAAATTAATAAGATTAGAACTTAGAAACCCCACTCCAGTACTCTTGCCTGGAAAATCCCATGGATGGAGGAGCCTGGTGGGCTATAGTCCATGGGGTTGCTAAGAGTCAGACACAACTGAGCGACTTCACTTTCACTTTTCACTTTCATGCATTGGAGAAGGAAATGGCAACCCACTCCAGTGTTCCTGCATTGAGAGTCCCCGGGAAGGGGGAGCCTGGTGGGCTGCCGTCTATGGGGTCGCACAGAGTTGGACATGACTGAAGTGACTTAGCAGCAGCAGCAGCAGCAGTAGGAGCAGCAGAACTTAGAATAGAAAGGTCTTACCAGACCCACTCCCATGTAAAATTAACAAGGTTAGTATCCATTGCTGTTAGATAATCCTTAGTATAGAGTTTAAGATGAGTTGTTTTGTTGTGTAATCATCATCTCTGGGCTTAAAGAAAAGCATGTCTTATGTGACTAAGACTGAAGAATGTAGAAAAAAAAGTTTGTCCTTTTCTCCTCCTCGGGAGCCCCAGACCCTTTTCTCCTCCTCAGAGACCCCAGACTTCTTATCAACCTACCTATGAATTGACTCTCTCAGTTGGCATAGTGAGCTCATAGGTGGACTGGTATTGGTTAAGAGTGCAGACAGATGTGACCATTCTGTGATCTGGCAGGCTAGAGATTTTGGGTTTTGTTGAGTGGGCAATAGAACATGGAAGATGGTTTTCCCCAAGGAAGTGATGTTCTGGAAGGAAGCTTGGTTCTGCCAGCTGCATGGAGAATGGATTGAAGCCGGTGGAAGCTGGTAACAGCTGGTCAAGTTAGAGATGGTAGCCTGTGTCCAAGAAGTGGGTCGTAAAACTTAAACCAAGATCCTGAGCACTTAGAGTAGTTTCAGAGTAATGGAGCTGGGAGGGTCTGGGGACTCACTTGGGTTGAAAGAAACAGAGCAGGGTTGCAAAACTACTATTTATTAAAAAAAAAAAATTCCATGGGCTAAGCCAACACTACAGCTCAGCTCTACCACGAGTGCTGCCTATTTTCAACAAGGAACCTTTGATTTTTTTTTTGTTTGTTTGTTTCATGGTATGTGAATATATGCTAATTCCCCTTTATCCAGGAGAAACTATCATAGAATTTTAAATTTAAGAGATTGCTGCGTTAGCAGCAGGCAGCAAAGATGCTGCCTAATTTGTTGACAGTAAAGTGGTATTCATAAGCCCCAGTCTTCAGAAACATCTGTTTGTTTAGTACCTCAAGAGCTGAGGAAGTTGAAAGCTTATCACACATTGTTGCTTCGTCTTGTGAACTGATTTGAGAATGTAGCTCTCAGCAAGATTTTATTGAAAAGATCTGCCCAAGGAATTGACTACCAGCTTTACTCCAAATTTAGCAATTAACCTTCTCTCTCCGATATGGAGATGATGGTCTCCACCTGTTGAGACGTGCTGTCATGTTGACATTCCACATTTAAAGGAAATAGTGCCAATCTGATATTTCCCCGATCATCCTATAGCCAAGACTCCATGCTCCCAATGCAGGGGGCCTGGATTCGATCCCTGGTCCGGGAAGTAGATTCCGCATGCTACAGTGGCGATTCCACTTGCTGTAACTAAAGATCCTGCATGCCACAACTACGACCCAAGATAAAAATGAATAAATAAATGTTTAAAATCAATTTAAAAAATGTTTCATTCTGTTTTTAGGATTCTTGGGTTGCCTGTCATATCACACATGCCCCCGAAATACTAGAGCTGTAATTCTTTTCAATACTTGTATTTATCTGTTTGGCTCTGCTAAGTCTTCATTCCCGCATAGGCTTTTCTGTGCTTGTGGAGAGCAGGGGTTACTCTCTGGTTGTGGTGTGCTGTTTTGTTGTGGTGGGCGAGCTTCTGGTTGCAGTGGCTTTTCTTATTGCAGAGCATGGGTTCGAGGGCTTCAGTAGTTGCTTAATGTGGGCTCAACAGTTGCAGCTCCTGAGCTCCAGAGCACAGGCTCAATAGTTGTGGTGCATGGGCTTAGTTGCTCCGCAGCATATGGGATCTTCCCTGACCAGGGATTGAACCCATGACCCCTGCACTGGCAGGTGGATTCTTTACCACTGAGCCACCAGGGAAGCTTCTTAAGCTTTAATTTTTAGGAGGTGGTCCAGGTAGTGTTTGGGCTTCCCTGGTGGCTCAACTGATAAAGAATCCACCTGCAATGCAGGAGACCTTGGCTGGATCTCTGGATTGGGAAGATCCCTTGGAAAAGGGAAAGGCTACTCACTCCAGTATTCTGGCCTGGAGAATTCCATGGACTACAGTCCTTGGGGTCACAAAGAGTCAGACACGACTGAGTGACTTTCACTCATTCGCTCCAGGTAGTATTTAAGACAATGGAGTTTGGAACTGGTAGGTTTTGTATTTGAATCTCAGTTCTGCCTGTTGCTATGTGTGTGACCTTGAGAAATACCCTGGTCCTTTAGAAATTCCATTTATAATTATCTCACTTGTCATATGCACAAGTAGATAGGAAATGCCCTCATCTTCATTTTGTTGTACTTCAGTCTCTAAATCATGTCTGACTCTTTGCAACTCCATGGACTGCAGCACACCAGGCTTTCCTGTCCTTCACTATCTCCTGGAGTTTGCTCAAAATCATGTCCATTGAGTCAGGGATGCTATCCAGCCATCTCATCCTCTGTCACCTCCTTCTCCTCCGGCTCTTGATCTTTCCCAACATCAGGGTCTTTTCCAATGAGTCAGTTCTTCTCATCAGGTGGCCAAAGGATTGGAGCTTCAACTTCAGTGTCAGTACTTCCAATGAATATTCAGGGTTGATTTCCTTTAGGTTTGATCTCTTTGCTGTCCAAGGGACTCTCAAGAGTCTTGTACAGTACCACAGTTCAAAAGCATCAATTCTTTGGGGTTCAGCCATCTTTATGGTCCAACTCTCACATCTGTACATGACTACTGGAAAAACCATAGCTTTGACTATATGGACCTATGTCAGCAAAGTGATGTCTCTGCTTTTTATACACTGTCTAGGTTTGTCATAGCTTTTCTTCCAAAAAGCAGGTGTCTTTTAATTTCATGGCTGTGGTCATCATCCAGAGTGATTTTGAAGCCCAGGAAAATAAACTCTGTCACTGTTTCCATTTTTTCCTCATCCATTTGCCATGAAGTGATGGGACTGGATGCCATGATCTTAGTTATTTGAGTTTTAAGCTAGCTTTTCCACTGTATTTTTGGAATTGTTAGGATTTTTTTAAAGCCTTGTTGCACTGCGGGGGGATTGTGGAAGCTAGTGGCCTTCCTCTGGGACTTGTGTTTAAAAGCTGAAGTCTGCCAATCTTGTTCCCAAATCAGAGAATCATTGCCCAGAACCATATGGGTGGGTCGCTAGGGTCAACAAAGCAAGGAAAAATCTATAAGAACACGGGTTTGTGAAGTCCTCTGTTATGACGGGAAGGAGTCCAAGGTCTCATCCATCCACTCATCCTTTCATTCCTTTGTTCAGTACATATAGATCATGGCTCTACTACATGTCACAGTGTAACAGACACTGGGAGCATAGCTCTAGGTGAGAAGAGCACACTACCTGCCCTCAAGTAACCTAGTCTTCATGCTGCCTTAAGGATGTTACTTTACTTAGTAAGGATAATAGCAAGAGCTTGCTATGCTTTCCTTATTGTAACAAAATGTCTATCAAGCTAAACTTCACGTGTGTGATCAACCACTTAATATGGAGATAATACAGCAAAGCAAGAATGAAACTCAAGAGCGAATTAAATTAGCTCAACTCTATTTAAACTGCCTTTTGGGGTACAGATACAGAGATTATTTTAAGCTTGAACCTGACCATTTCAAACACTTATTATATTTGGCTAATGAACTAGCATTCCAGAGGAAGAAAATTCATCAGAACTTAAGTTTCCTGTGCCACTCCTGGGGTCAGAACAAAGAGTAATAAACTAATGAAGAAACAAAGCTCCATAGAATATTTGAAAGTTTTTAGGGAAATATTAAAAACCTCAAAATAAGAAAATTTTAGAAAGTAAAACATAAAGAAACTGGCAATGTTTCTGCCAGGGGATTGAATTCATCATTTTTCACTGAAGATTTAACTTGCATCATTATTCCCAGAGAGAATTCTTTCATGTTAAGTCAGAAAATCACAAAACCAAATAAAACTCTGAGATGCTAACTGAATACAATGTTGAAATAAGATACTTCCAAATAAAAGTATTCTATTAAAATGGACTAATAGCTTATTTTTTAAATGTTATCATTTCCTCAAAGGGCTTTAGTTATGCAGTGATTTTTTGAGATTATATTGTACAAATGATTTTTAGAAACAAATTTTATATTAAGAGAGTGGCACATATATAGAAAATTGCAATATATGATGTATATGATGGAGAATATATAACATGTTTATATGGATTTTTAACAAAATGCCCTAGATTTACTGAAAAATAGAATTTGACCAATGACTGTTTGAGGCACTTCTCTGTCTTTCTTAAATTGCCTCCTCAGCATTTCAGAGATAAACCCTTGGCGGACTTTTATGTTCATTCATTCCATTGGAATTTGTTGTATTTTCCCACATGCAAACATCCAAATATGCAAAATATTATTTAGTTCACCTGTTTTTGAATCTTACATAATTATGCTACCTATTCTTTGCAACTTGCTTTTGTTTTTCACCCAACTGCCAGTTTTGCAGATGTATTCGTGTGACATGGATGCTTGTAGTTCAGGCATTTGTTGTTTTGTTTTTCACGGATGCCTCCTAGTTCGTCATCTGATTATGTGAGTTTTTCCTTTCTCCTGAGAAGAGTATTTGCAGTTTGCAGGTTTCTCTTTGGGAACATATGGCTTGGGACCTGGGTGCGTGGGACTTCTGGTGTATGCGTGCTTGTGTTTCTCTTGGGCATGCACAGCACTGGCAGCCTTGTAGGATTTGAACATCTTCAACTTCCTTCATAAGTCCATGAGCTTTCAGAAGAGACTGTACAGGTTTACATCCCCATCAGCAATGATTAAGCCATTGCTCCATATCCTCAGCGAAACGAGCTGCTTTCCAAATTCTCTTGACACTGTTGTTGCAAATCTGGTAGCTTTGAAGTTTGCATCTCCCTGCCTTCTGCTCTGTAGAAGTTTTCACATATTTATTAGACATTTGTTTTGTTTTGTTTTGTTTTTTCCTGTGCTGGGTCATCGTTGCTACTCAGGCTTTCTCTAGTTGCAAAGAGTGGGGCTACCCTTCACTGCGGTGCTTGGTCTTCCCATTGCAGCGGCTTCCCTTGTTGAGGAGCACAGGCTCTGGGTGTGAGGGCCGCAGTACTTGCAGCACGTGGGCCCAGTCGTTGCGGCTCGTGGGCTTATAGATCACGACGGTGTGATCACCCCCTAGAGCCAGACATCCTGGAATGTGAAGTCAAGTCCTGATATGCATTTGGATTCCTATGCCCTGAGAAAGGTTATTATAGTCCAATAATAAAATCAATTTAGTTTAGGTGTCGTATCCAAATGTCCCTTTATCAAAGATAAGGAAATTATTTCCTGCCCCTTATGTATACCCTTTTATAGAAAAGTGCAGGTGTGTTTGTGATTCTCTAGGGCTAGGAGCTTAGTTATGTTTTTCCCCTCATCCCTAAGCTCTTGTCGTTAAGTTTCAGTCCCAAAGTTTAATTTGGAAAATGGGTTCACTGACTAGAGGAAGTAAAAGGAACAGAAATGACAAGAGTTTCTTAACAGTTGCAGTAGTTGCAGCACGTGGGCTCAGTAGTTGTGGCCCATGGGAATCGAACACTGTCCCCTGCGTTGGCCGGCGGACTTTCATCCACTGCACCACCAGGAAAGTCCTGTGCTTCAGTTAAATGCCTATGCATGTCTTTTACCCATGTTTTGAGTCCTGGTTTTCTTTTTTCTTAGTCATTTTAATTCTCAGTGTGTTCAGACACTCATCTTCTTAGTTAAGTGTGTTTACCACCGTGCTCTTCCGGTTTGAGCTGTTCACCTTCCTATGTACGGAAGCTGTTCACCTTCCTCTGATGTACGGAGGGGCTGACTTTAGTTTTGTTAGGCTGATCAGTCTGTTTTTAGGACTTATGCTTTGGGGAATCTTGTAAGAAATCTTAACTACTACAATAGCATGAAAACAATTTCCTGTTTTCTCTTAATAGTTGTAGAATCATGCTGTTTTTTTTTTTTTTTCTTTTTCTTTTTTTTAGCTGTGCCTTGTGGCTTGTGGGATCTCAGTTTCCCACCCAGAGATTGAACCTAGGCCACTGGAGGTAAAAGCCTGGAAACCTAACCACTAGATCACTGGGGAACTTCCTATACTTTTTTATATTAAAGTCTTTGATTCACTTGTCATTGATTTTTCTTTTCTTTTCATTTGGTATGCAAAAGGTAGAGATGTATGTTTTTTTCAGGGTAAATGATTGCCCTAATACCTACTATCTAGTAGGCTGTCATGAGCTTACAATGCTCTTTGTCTTAAAACGGCTCTGTCATGTGTCAGATTTTCACCTATGTGTGGTCTGCTTCTGGGAAGTTGGAGGAAATTGTAGCTTTATTATTTCAGTCTTCCTATTCATGAGCTTGACGTCGATTTATTTCATATAAGATCTTTCAATGAAGTTTATATATTTCTTCTTAAAAGCTTCACATTCTTTGTTCCATTCATGCTTAGGCTCCTTATAGTTTTTGTTGCACTTGGAAATGTTGCCTTTTTTATAAGGTGCATCTACGAAGAGCTGCTTTTTTATGCAGAAATGCAGCTGCTTTTTAGGTGTTGGTCTGATATCAAGCAAACTTGCTAAAACCTCTTTAAATATTTCTGTAATGAGTTTGTAGATTCCTTCAGGGTTTTATATAAGAGATTTGTGAAGATAACTGCATTCAGTTTTCTTATAAAATGTTTTAGCTTTCATTTCATTTTGTTTTCTTTCTGTATTGGTAAGAGATGGGGAAGACCAAGCCACTTTTTAATTGATGGATTTCCTTTATCATTACAAGAATTGCTGCATGTTGTTTTTTTTAAATGACATCTTTATTGGTATATAATTCATATATCATTCAATTAACTCATTTAAAATGTAAAGTTCCTGGTTCTTAGTATATGTATAGGATTTTGCGATCATTACCAAAGTCAGTTCAGAACATTTTCACCACCCCCCAAAAGAAGCCTGGTACCCATCCTAGCCCCATAGATTTATCTTTTCTAGACATTTTGTTCTGTGCTGTGCTTAGTCTCTCAGTTGTGTCCGACTCTTGTGACCCCACAGACTGTAGCCCGCCAGGCCCATGAAATTCTCCAGGCAAGAATACTGGAGTGGGTTGCCATTTTTTCTCCAGGAGATCCTCCCAACCCAGAGATTGAACCCAGGTGTCCTGCATTGCAAGCGAATTCTCTACCAGTTGAGCTATCAGGGAAGTGCTCTAGACATTTTACATAAATGATATCCTACAACAGGAAGTCTTTTGTGATTGGCCCTTGGATTTGGCATAGTGTATTCACAGTTCATCCATGTTGTGTGCCATGTATCCGCATGTCGTTCCTTTTTGTTGCCAATAGTATTCACTTTATCCCATAATCAGATGTTGGAAGTTTAGACTGTTTCCAATTTTTGGATACTATGGCTCTGCTGCTGTGAACACTCATGTGCACATTATTATGTGTGCACATGATATCATTTCTCTTGGGTGTATAGCTATAGGTGGAATCATTGGATCATGCTATGTCAATGTAATTTTTAAGAAAAATAGAATTATTTTACCTAGTTAAGGGCATTCCTTTTCCTAATTTGCATAGTGTTTTATCATAAAGAGTTATTAAATGTAATTGTTACAGATATCAGTAGCTCATTCATTTTTGTTGCCAAGTAGTATTCTATTTTATCAGTGTAGCACAAATTGTGTATACATTTGCCTCTTGATAGACATTTGGGTTGCTTATAGTTTTGTGCATTTACTAATGAAGTTGCTATGAACAAGTCTTATATGCAAGTCTTTGTATAAATATACTTTTTTTTTTTATTCAGGTAAGTGTATGCATGCAGAATGGCTAACCCATATGGCAGGTTCATGTTTAGCTTTTCAGGAGAATGCCACTTTTACCCAAAGTAGTTGTACCATCTCCAATCCTATCAGCAGCCTATGACAGTTATTAAAATATTTCTAATATTTCAAATCCTGAAAGATGATGCTGTGAAAGTGCTGTACTCAATATGCCAGCAAATTAGGAAAACTCAGCAGTGGCCGCAGGACCGGAAAAGGTCAGTTTTCATTCCAATCCCAAAGAAAGGCAATGCCAAAGAATGCTCAAACTACCACACAATTGCACTCATCTCACACGCTAGTAAAGTAATGCTTAAAATTCTCCAAGCCAGGCTTCAGCAATACGTGAACCGTGAACTTCCAGATGTTCAAGCTGGTTTTAGAAAATGCAGAGGAGTCAGAGACCAAATTGCCAACATCCTCTGGATCATTGAAAAAGCAAGAGAGTTCAAAAAAAACATCTATTTCTCCTTTCTTGACTATGCCAAAACCTTTTACTGTGTGGATCACAATAAACTGTGGAAAATTCTGAAAGAGATGGGAATACCAGACCACCTGACCTGCCTCTTGAGAAACCTATATGCAGGTCAGGAAGCAACAGTTAGAACTGGACTTGGAACAACAGACTGGTTCCAAATAGGAAAAGGAATACGTCAAGGCTGTATATTGTCAGCCTGCTTATTTAACTTATATGCAGAGTACATCATGAGAAACGCTGGGCTGGAAGAAGCATAAGCTGGAATCAAAATTGCCGGGAGAAATATCAATCACCTCAGATATGCAGATGACACCACCCTTATGGCAGAAAGTGAAGAGGAACTCAAAAGCCTCTTGATGAAGGTGAAAGAGGAGAGTGAAAAAGTTGGCTTAAAACTCAACATTCAGAAAACGAAGATCATGGCATCTGGTCCCATCACTTCATGGGAAATAGATGGGGAAACAGTGGAAAGAGTGTCAGACTTTATTTTTTTGGGCTCCAAAATCACTGCAGATGGTGACTACAGCCATGAAATTAAAAGATGATTACTCCTTGGAAGGAAAGTTATGTCCAATCTCGATAGCATATTGAAAAGCAGAGACATTACTTTGCCAACAAAGGTCCATCTAGTCAAGGCTATGGTTTTTCCTGTGGTCATGTATGGATGTGAGAGTTGGAATGTGAAGAAAGCTGAGTGCCGAAGAATTGATGCTTTTGAACTGTGGTGTTGGAGAAGACTCTTGAGAGTCCCTTGGACTGCAAGGAGATCCAACCAGTCCATTCTGAAGGAGATCAGCCCTGGGATTTCTTTGGAAGGAATGATGCTAAAGCTGAAACTCCAGTACTTTGGCTACCTCATGCGAAGAGTTGACTCATTGGAAAAGGCTCTGATGCTGGGAGGGATGGGGGGCAGGAGGAAAGGGGGACGACAGAGGATGAGATGGCTGGATGGCATCACTGACTCGATGGACATGAGTTTGGGTGAACTCTGGGAGTTGGTGATGGACAGGGAGGCTGGCATGCTGCGATTCATGGGGTCTTAAAGAGTTGGACACGACTGAGTGACTGAACTGAACTGAACTGAACTGAATATGCTAATTTATATTTTTCATTTCTCTAATTTCAAGTTGTTCTTATTGACATTTACTTTGCAATGTTGGATAATCACTTATAAGTTTTAATTTCAAAGTGCCCTTTATATCTTTAAACCTATTAAATATATATACATATATATTTCATATTCTGATTCTGATAATTCCATTGTCTTCAATCTTTGTGGGGTTTGTTCTTCTGTTTATTGCTTCTAGTTAGTCTTGCTCAGGAGAAGGAAATGGCAACCCACTCCAGTGTTGTTGCCTGGAGAATCCCAGGGATGGGGGAGCCTGGTGGGCTGCCATCTATGGGGTCGCACAGAGTCGGACACGACTGAAGCGACTTAGCAGCAGCAGCAGCAGTCTTGCTCATCGGGACTGACTGGCTCTTGCATTTGTGTTTTCTTATGACAGGTTCATGTTCCTAGGAGCTTATGCATGGGAATTATATGAGTCTAAATTTAAAGAGTGGTCTTCCAAGTGAGATGTGTCATTTCCCCTGCTAAGCATGAGAAAACCTGGTGACTTAAAACCACTTTAAACTATTATTTGCCTGAATTTGAAGAGACCATCACAAGTAGTATAAACATGTCATTAATCACAATTGAGTGAGTTCTCTGTTTTGTGATATCTATGATTCTCTAATAAAAGGTGCACATCATACTTGTTTTAATTGCTCCAGTACATATTGTGGCTTTAAACAGAAGTTGTTGACATCATCTACCTTTTGATCAATAAATGAATAAATAGAACACAGCAAAGTAAAACAAATCAAGGAAAGACAACAATACACCTCCAAAGTGTTTACTTGTTGCAAACATGAATTATACAATATTGGTAACATAGGGCTGGATTTATTTGTAAGTATTCAGTTAAAAGAAGTACCTCTGCCCTGAACCTCACCTTCCTTATAATACAGAATGCCTATATATGTGGAGAACACTTACTTTCAGTGGAAAGCTCACCTATTATCTTTCTGATAGATTCCTATGATATTTCAACGTAAGGAAGCATTTTTTAAATCTCTGGAATTTTTTTTTAAGTTTTTGGTTGTGCTGGATCTTTGTTGCTGCACAGACTTTCTCTAGGTGTGATGAGCAAGGTCTACTCTCTAGCTGTGGTGAGCAGGCTTCTCATTGCGGTGGTTTCTCTTATTGCAGAGCACTGGTTCTAGACTGTGGGCTCAGTAGTTGTGTTCCAGGCACCCAGCAACTATATGGCATTTGGGATCTTCCTGGACCAGGGATTGAACCCCTGTCCCCTGTATTGCAAGGCAGGCTCCTAGCCACTGGACCACCAGGAAAGCCCTAAAGAAGCATTTTTATGAGCATGGAATATCTGATGACTTAACCTACATAGAAACCTCCATAGAAAGTTCTAAGACGTTCCCACCTGTTTTGGCTGGCCCTGTGAATAGTTTTCAAAGTTAGACCTGAAAAGAATTAAGTGATTTGACTGCAGATGTTTGAGCAGCCCCACAGGCAAAAGTAGATTTTGCTTACCTGAAATACCTGTTTGTAGCCTCAGAGCACAGGTAGATGAGGTGTACACGTGTTTATCCAAGTTGCACAGATGCCAGACAATTACATTTCTTGCATAGCCTGAGATTTTAATGTGAAAATCCAATGTCAAGGAATAAGAAAACTGGAATCCAGAAATAAAGGATAGAGAGAGCCTGTTTCCAACCTCAATTTCCCATTGCTGTGGGGTTTGCAGAATTCACATAAATCAGAGGTCAGGTGATGCATTTTTAAGGCTTTGTCATTTTCCAGAAGCGGTATGGGCTTCGATCCACACGCAAAGGGTGAAAATGGAAGCCGCTGTTGTCTGTCTGTTTATTCAGAAATTGCCTAAGAATTCTGTAGTGACCTTGTCATTTATTTCAAAAGTGTAGCTATAATAACTTGGCTGGGTTATAGACCTGCTTAAGTTTATTTGTAAACATGTAATCCTTTCACCAGCTCTCCATTATTTAAAGAAGATAATATAGCAAGAGCATTTTTAAATGGTAAAGTCCAATATAAATGAAAGCTGTTAGGGATAGTTATATTTTGCGTTGCTAACTGCTGTATAACCCCAATTTATGTTGGCAGTGGTAGTCATCAAATCTGTTTATTTTAGAACTATAGTGAATACTCAGAACTCTCATTTTGAGAAATTACTCAGAACCTAACCAGAAAAGTCCAGAATATTAGAGGACATTTGAGATAATGGGTCAGTGAAGTCCTTCTTTACAATTACACAGGTTTACTTTTCCCTTAGTAAAAGGTTGCTTTCACCACACAGTAGGATTCTGCAGCATGATATGGGTAAGGGGTTAGAATTTGACACAATTTGTTACTGATTATGAGTATTTACAGATTCCAAGATATAAGAATATTCTCTCAGGTTTCCTCTGAAGCAGCTCCTCACAGCTCATGCTCTTGGCTGATACAGCCATTTAGGTTGTAAAAAAGCATTCTCAAAACGGGGTGGGGACAATGAAGTCCCCAAGGGGGCAGAAATTGATTTTTGTTGGGAGAGGGAGGTAAACCTTAGATATTTTAGTGGTTTGTGGTCTTCCAAAGGCCATAGTATGTAAACAGATATATGATATAAAACTGCATGAGTGGGAGTGATTTGAGAAAAAGTCTAAACACTCCTTAAGGACCCAATAATTAAAAAAACAGAAAAATATGATACATGAGGATTTGGAGATTTGTCTCATATAAAATTCCACTGCTGGACCTGATATGCATTTGGATTCCGATGCCTTGAGAAAGGTTATTGTAGTCAAATAATAAAATCAATTTAGTTTAGGTGTCGTATCCAAATGTCCCTTTATCAAAGATAAGGAAACTATTTCCTGCCCTTTATGTATACCCTTTTATAGAAAAATGCAGGCGTGTTTGTAATTCTCTAGGGCTAGAAGCTTCGTTATGTTTTTTCCCTGATCCCTAAGCTCTTGTCGTTAAGTTTCAGTCCCTAAGTTTAATTTGGAAAATGGGTTTTCCGACTAGAGGAAATAAAAGGAACAGAAATGACAATCCTTTCTTAATTGGGCGTGACAACCTTGGAAAAGAACTTTGACTTTGAATGGCTTTTTCTTTGTCTGTTTACAGTTATCCCAGAAAACTACCATGACCAAACTACCATGAGGAATGGTTGTGTGGTCCGAGTGTGTTTTACATTAGAATTCTCAAGCCTGATTGTGCTTTGAGCTTCACCTGGAAGATACCTTGGCCTCAATCTTAGGAAGACTCATTTCTCTAGTCTATGTAAGAGCCTAGAAATCCAGAACTTTTAAGTTGCCCCAGCTCATACCCCATGAGCAGATGGGGTATCAGCCTGCACTCTGAGCTCTGAAACAACCTCTGTCCTTCATTGATGATGTCCACTGTTGACCCATGAGACTCTGAATCACGCCAACAGCTTCTTAGTTTGCAGTCTAGCCTTCAGTATTCCTAAATCTATAGGGGACCAGTTTGCAGAATTTGTCATTTTGAAATAAAATTAATGATGGCTCGTATCCACTGAACCCTTGCCTATTTTAAGCATTTTTTGAGAAGTTAACTTATTTAATTCCCCAGTGTATTTACTTCTTGTAGGAAAGTATAAAGGATTATTATTTCCATTTTTGGCAGAGGTAAACCAGTAGGAAAGAATTATGTTGGCATTTAAACGTGGGCATTATGACTGCAGGCCTGGTCATAACCATTTTCTCTCTTCCTCTGAGATTTCCTTTGGGTCTTGCAAAGAACTGTTAAGCACATGCTTAAGAGGAGCAATGGGATCTGTAACATGCAAAGGTGAACAGCAGAGGCACAGCTTTCAAGTGGAGCCCTGCTTCACAGCCCAGTGTTGAGGTATGCATCACAAAGGGCTGTGCTGAAAACGGAAAAGTTCCCCAAAGAGGGACTTTCCAGGAGGGAGAGATTTCTTGCAGTTGAAGTGAGCATCAAGACAGGAAATTTTGAATGTAGCTCATTTGAAGTTGGAGTCATGTTATATAGGGTGCTGTAGATTTGTAGAAGTATTTGATCAAACATATGAGATTGCCGATATGAGGCCCCTTGATCCACAGCCATGGCAATTTCATAGGGTTCAGCCTCTGAGAGAGGGTGATTTTGATAAAGAGACTAGCAAGGAACAGTGCCATGAGAATCCCTGTAGACACCAACCAGATAGCATCATCTTAAAGAAGGGCTGAGATGTCTGCTGGCTATTGGTGTCATTCATGGCTTGCTAATTACATCAGTGTTACATCCAGGCAAGTCTTGCACTTGAATGACTTGCTCAGATCAGATCAGTCGCTCAGCTGTGTCTGACTCTTTTCGACCCCATGAATTGCAGCATGCCAGGCCTCCCTGTCCATCACCAACTCCCAGAGTTCACTCAGACTCACATCCATCTAGTCAGTGATGCCATCCCGCCATCTCATCCTCTGTTGTCCCCTTCTCCTCTTGCCCTCAATCCCTCCCAGCATCAGAGTCTTTTCCAACGAGTCAACTCTTCACATGAGGTGGCCAAAGTACTGCAGTTTCAGCTTTAGCATCATTCCTTCCAAAGAAATCCCAGGGCTGATCTCCTTCAGAATGGACTGGTTGGATCTCCTTGCAGTCCAAGGGACTCTCAAGAGTCTTCTCCAACACCACAGTTCAAAAGCATCAATTTTTCGGCGCTCATCCTTCTTCACAGTCCAACTCTCACATCCATACATGACCACAGGAAAAACCATAACCTTGACTAGACAAACCTTTGTTGGCAAAGTAATGTCTCTGCTTTTGAATATGCTATCTGGGTTAGTCATAACTTTCCTTCCAAGGAGTAAGCGTCTTTTAATTTCATGGCTGCAGTTACCATCTGCAGTGATTTTGGAGCCCAGAAAAATAAAGATGACTTGCTCATCTAGACCACAAACCTGTACTGATGGTCCTCCAAATACCAACAGTACAGAATGACTCAGAAGTCACTAAACCCTTGTAATTTACAAGTTAAAATAGGTGAAGAGAGTTACAGTCAATGCTTCTTTAAGGCTGAGAGCTCTCAAGACTTAATAAAACTGAACCAACAAAACAAACCATTGGCTGGGCCCTGGGCCGTGGAGGTGGGTGAATTCTTTCCCAAGACAGCAGTCCCCAGGAAAGAATAAGAACTCAAGAGTGGGTATACTCTGCAGTCAACCAGGTAACTTCCAAGTCAAAGAATAGTCTTCACATGCATGCACTGTTTGATGAATCTTGTATCTCACATCTACTGGGGGTGTACCTTGATCGTGACCTTGACATTTCCACCTTGTATCCTCCCCAGAGTCTGAACATAGGGCACCAAGGAACACTGTACACTTCTAAGATAAATTGTGTTGAAGTATACACTGTGCCTCTAGGAAGCAACAGTTAATAGCATAAGTAATTACGTTAATTAATCATAACAATAACTTAGGGATTTTTTTAAAAAACTGAGAGTATATACATGCTGTTGTTGTTGTTTAGTCACCAAGTCATGTCTGACTCTTTGTGACCCCATGGAATGCAGCATACCAGGCTTCTCTGTCCGTCACCATCTCCCAGAGTTTACCTAAATTCATGTCCATTGAATCGGTGATGCCATCCAACCATCTCATCGTCTTTTTCCCTCTTCTCCTTCTGCCTTCAATCTTTGCCAGCATCAGAGTCTTTTCTAGTGAATGTACCTGCTACACATCATTTTAATAAGAAATATCTATGGGTTTTGTTGATTCCAGTTAATTCTTATTATAGGCAGCCAGGTGAAAAATCTTACTAGTCTACTGGAACACTATTAAGAATTGTTTATGAGAACTTTGTCATTAAAAGTAATAGCCTGTGACTTGTTGGAGAGCTCTACAAAACAGGATGCATCGGCCTAAGTGCTCCCAGCCAGTCTGATTAGGAAAGAGCTCTTCAAAAAAGTAACTAAAAAGACACCAAGAAATAGATAACTGACATGTCTCTTCATTAAGCACCTATATCTCAAGTAGAAAGCCACTGAGTACTGATAGAATATATAAAATGAAATTGCTCAACTGACATGTTACTGGATTTCTTAGCATCCAGACAGTGTTATAAAAATAGCCGAAGCAGCAACATTAACAGAAGCAATTAATCTTTTAAATGAAGATGAGGAAAAACTAATGTAATAAATCTCTTTGCCCTATTTATACAGAATTCTTCACGTGGATATGCTAAGAATACTGTTAAAGAGAGTGGCCATTGGTTAAATGAGCAAACTGTTAACCCTGATAAGAGTGCTGAGATGAGTGTAAGTTATAGCTGGGCTTCCTTTGCAGGAGCAGTGCTTGTTGATGGAAACTTATTACACAATCAGCATAGATGTGTCTGCTTTGCTGGGTGTCCTGCAGAGATACATGCAGTTTTCTTTCTTTCCCCAAACATTTCTGTTTGATGAAAATCCTGACTTCTAAACTATTTCATTATAATTAGACATTGAGTTTATCTAATTCTTGTGGGATTCAAGGCTATGGTCAGTCTTCCAGTCTCAGGGAAGGAATTGGTTTATGGACACCCTACTACTTGGCTGTTTGAAACAAACCAGTGTGAGCCTGGATGGATCTCCTGTTCCAAAACCGTGCTCACACAGGAAAACTTTCTTCAGATTCAGTTCATGGTGAGTCCAACAACTGGCAGGTAGGCTCTGGTGTGGCTTCAGGATATTTTAGGAACATTGTTGGTGACGATAGAGAGTCTTTGTTATTGTTGTTGTTTAGTTGCTAAATTGTGACACTTTTGCGACCCTGTGGACTGCAGCCCACTGGGCTCCTCTGTCCATGGAATCTCTCAGGCAAGAAAACTGGAGTAGTTTGCCATTTCCTTCTCCAGGGCATCTTCCTGACACAAAGATCTAACACTAGTCTCCGGCGTTGGCAGGTGGATTCTTTGGCACTGAGCCCACAGGGTAGCCCACAGAGAGTCTTAAATTGGTAATAAATGAGATCAAAAGTAGCACTTGTGATTCCACACTCAATACCACTATTTTGCAGGAGAATGTAATGGAGAAAGATTTATAAAGGTTTTATGAATATATATTTAGATGGTTTGCTTTTACTTTATTTTGGTGTAGGATGTGAAGATAAGCTTTTCATAATTTTATTTACTAAAAATTAGGTTTTTAATATATGCTCCACCTTTCTTCTTGCTCTTGGGAAGAATGCATTCCTGTATCCCCACTACAAGAGTCCTGATTCCCCCAGCCTAAGTGAGACTATCCTTATCATTTGGTCATTGCCTTTCTTTTCCATGTCAAAACAGAATGAAAGGGAAATAGCATTTTTAAGGTAAGTCCTTGGAAGGAAAGTTATGACCAACCCAGATAGCATATTCAAAAGCAGAGACATTACTTTGCCAATGAGGTCCATCTAGTCAAGGCTATTGTTTTTCCTGTGGTCATGTATGGATGTGAGAGTTGGACTGTGAAGAAAGCTGAGTGCTGAAGAATTAATGCTTTTGAACTGTGGTGTTGGAGAAGACTCTTGAGAGTCCCTTGGACTGCAAGGAGATCCAACCAGTCCATTCTGAAGGAGATCAGCCCTGGGATTTCTTTGGAAGGAAAGTTGCTAAAGCTGAAACTGCAGTACTTTAGCCACCTCATGTGAAGAGTTGACTCATTGGAAAAGACTCTGATGCTGGGAGGGGTTGGGGGCAGGAGGAGAAGGGGACGACAGAGGATGAGATGGCGGGATGGCATCACTGACTCGATGGATGTGAGTCTGAGTGAACTCCGGGAGTTGGTGATGGACAGGGAGGCCTGGCGTGCTGCGATTCATGGGGTCGCAAAGAGTCGGACACGACTGAGTGACTGAACTGAACTGAACTGATTAACTCTCTGTCTATAAGATACTAATGCCCAACTCAAAATGAATCATTAAGCATCATTTATCATTTCAAACATGACTTAGCAGCTGAACAACAAATCACTTAATATCTGAGAATTAATGGATTTCACAACTATGAGTGGTACATGTGCATAAGTTCTATTCAGTCCCATAAAGTTGGAATGATTTGATTTGATTAAAATAGATTAAAGTAAAGTTTGATTAAAACAGAGTTTTCAGTACCAGTATTTGCTCTTAATTTTATCTAGCATTCTATTATAACAAAAAGGAAAATTTTAACAGTATATCTTAGGTATTTAGTTATTCATCTGAGGATTAATTTTGTCTCAGAAGACCTAATATTCTAGAGATTATTAATGCTAAAGATACTTGGGTCACCTCTAGGTAGAGTGTTATAGCTGTTAACTAACTTTCTCCTCACCTCAAATTAAACCTTAAAAAAAAACTGAAAAGCCATTGGGAATTCATATCTATAAAAAGGGTCATCAGAATATTCTGCCTTTATCCCACTGTTTCCAAACTTAAAAGTGCGTAGGAATGACCAGGAGGCTTATTAAATACTAATTGCTGCCCCCTTCTTTTTTGATTCAGTTGGTCTTGGATCAGGTCCAAGAGCTTGTATTTTCGAGTTTCCAGCTGATGATGATATCATGGGTCTGAGAACCATATTTTGAGAATCGCTGCTGTCGCCTATTAAATGCATTTGGGTGTAAGAAATGCCATATTTATTATTTACTGTGAATCAAGGGCTCTTGTAAGCCCTCGGCATACAGAATTGCATTTGATTCTTACAACAAGTCCATGAGGGAGGTTCTGGGCTTAGCTCTGTTTCATAGATGGGATAAAAGGTCATTAGGGTTAAAGATACTTTCTTTCCTAAGTCACCTAACTGGTAAATGGCAGGTCTGAGATTTGAGCTCAGTAATGAAGGTCCAGAGTTCATGCTTGTAACACCAGAAGAAAATGACCTTTATAGGTCAACCCTTTTGCATATTTTACTAATTGTATAATTTTCTCACTGCATAATTTTCATAGACCACCAATTTCATTTTTTTCTACGATGTGTCAAGCATGGCAATGCCATACTTTTGGATACTATTCTGTGATTTTACAGATGCAGCAATGCTTTTCCTTTCCCTTCAGTCTATAAATACTCAAGAAATAGGGAAGAAAGCTGCCTCTTACAAGATTACACTTGTTAAAAATGCTCGTGTCCTAATGGAGAGTAATGAAAGCAGGGCAAGATTTCATACTCATCATGATGCTACTTATGGGGGGAAATGCTGTACAGGAAACAAACAAATATAAGAAGAAAATGCACCATAATCCTAAGACATACACAGGATAGTGTTGTATGTTATTTGGGGTATTTGAATTCTGTCATTTCATGACAAAGAAATGTAGTCAAGGAGATTGAGAAAGTGTATTTTTTGTATGTTTTTTAAATTAATTTATTTTAATTAGAGAATAATTACTTTACAATACTGTGATGGTTTGGGCCATACATCAACATGAATCAGCCACTGGTATACGTGTGTACCCCTCAGATGGTAAAGAATCTGCCTGCAATGCAGGAGACCTGGGTTCGATCCCTGGGTTGAGAAGATCCCCTGGAGAAGGGAATGGCTACCCACACCAGTATTCTTGCCCGGAGAATTCCATGGACAGAGGGGCCTAGTGGGCTACAAGTCCACAGGGTCACAAAGAGTTGGAGATGACGAGCAACTAATACACTGTCACAGGGTTTGAGAGAACCACTGTTCATAGTCCCTTTACCTAGAAAGGAAGCTTCCTGGACCACCAGGAGAGGTGGAAATGTGCTGAAAGTCAGGGTTCAGTTAGGGCTGTGTCCACCCTGTCTCCCGGCTCCAGCTGGACCTCTGTGACATGATCAAGGCTAAAGGGTGCTTGCTGCCTGAGTTCCCAGTGGATCTGCTGGAAATGTCCTCCTGGAGCAACTGTGGCTTAGCAAGTCCCATCCCAGGTGGAAGGAGTCCTGAGGTCAATCCCCTTAGGACTTCAAGAACTGTTCCTGAGTATGATTTTTGCAGGGCTGGTGAAGGTTATTGACTGATAACTCAGAAATACAAGCATGGCCAATCATGTTGCTTCCTATTAAAAATGCTTCTCCATTTAGCCGTTTGATGCAAGAATTCATGTCAATTCAGTATTTTTAGAAAAGATGGTGACTCTTAGGCATGGGAATGTGAGCTCTCCTTGACTACTCTCAGCTCTGTGTCTCTGTGAACCTGCATTTCCTCCTTTCCCTCCAGGGAGCCCCCTGGGGCTGCACTTCACCCCAAACACTAGTGGCTGGTGTTAAAGTTTCCACTAATTGCCTTATCATTTCATAAAGAGGCATTAATTGCTCACATAATTTCCCCTTTTTCTCTGAATTGCATACTCCTTTTATGCAAAATGACTGCTTCAAATGCTTTGCCATATTCCTCCCTCTTTTTTTTTTCCCTTGTCATTAGAGAACAAGCAAGCCTTGCATGGCTTTGAAAGCCAGCATTCAACTCTTCCTGATAACATTAACATTTATTCTATGAAATAATGCTTAAGGTTTACTTCCTGAGCCTTTTTTTTTTTTTTTTTTGCAATTTTGAACCTATAGAAATAGTTTGAAATGACAGAACAAAATATTTTTATAAAAAGTGGTTTTCTTATTTCCGATTAATTTCATCAGCTTCATACCATATTTTCAATAGTTCTGTTCTCTGTAAACTTTTCACCCTAACTCACAAACGTATATACAATATACACATAAATACACATCAGTAATCTCCATAGAAATTACAGATCAGGGACCATATTTGTTTTACTATTTTCAGGCCCTGGCAAGGTGGGTGCCCTGCTCTACCAGCAGGTGTTCAGTGGGCTTCCCTGGTGGCTCAGATGGCAAAAGAATCTGCCTGCCATGCGGGAGACCCGGGTTTAATCCCTGGTTCGTAAAGATCCCTGGAGGAAGGAAATGGCAACTCACTCCAGTATTCTTGCCTGGAGAATCCCATGGACAGAGGAGCCTGGTGACTACAGTCTATAGGGTCACACAGAGTCAGACCTGTCGGGAGAGTTTGTAATTTCCTCGGTTCTGTCTTGTCGCAACAAAAATTTGAAGCGATGGACCAGTGTTATAGCCCTCAGATGGATCAGTGTTACACCTCCATGTTACAGCTCAGGTTTATTTAAAAAGTAAAGGAAAATACATCCTCCAGGCATGAGGGAAAGCCAACCCAAAGGACGCGAAGAGAAGAGAGGCCCCCGGCCCAATTTTGGCGCCTCTTTTTATGTTTTTCTCCTCCCCCTGGGCCTGCCCTGTGTAAATTGGGCTAGCAAGGAGTGCTGTTTGTTTCACCTGAGGTCCTCACTCTGGTCCTCAGACCTTCCTTTGTTCTATTTTCATGGGCTTTTCCCTTCCTTGTCTTTTAGCCATGGCCATTCTGGACTCCTTTTTCCTATTCTAGCTAGCTAACACCCAACTGAAGCAACTTAGCAAAAGGAACAGCAGGTGCTCAATAGCTTGATAATTTTTTTTAATACTTCAAAGGTCTTAAATATCCTTTTGAGTAGGTATTTTAAAGTTTTGGGATTGAAATTGTCTTATAGAATGCTGTCTTTAAAACATAGATTTAGTTATCGTAAGTTTCTAATAAATCCTTTTCTTTGGGGTGTGTTTCACCAGGAAGCTGGCTCTGACATCACGAGTAGCATACAGGAGGTTTAATGGGGTCCACACTGCCCAAGGGAAGGAAGACAGGAGGACACTGGATGGGACAGAGGGAGAAGTTGGGCTGTGGTGTGGATACAACAAAGGCCCCACCGGACCCATACAAGAGCTGCAGCGCTTGCCTGGAGCAAGAGGGCTGGGCCTGCATATGCTCACGTTCAACCCATCAAGGGTTGGAGGCTGCCCTGGAAGGGAGAGAAGCATCATTCTCGGGCTGAGCTGCTCCCTAAGGGGTTGAGAGTTGAGGCTTGTCTGGCAGCTGGGGGAATAGATGCTTCCTTCCTGGGAGGTAGCTGAGCAGATCATCATAGCACCCACCCCAGTTACTGTGTGTTATGCAAATGTTACTGGACTTGATTTTTCAGACAAGCAAATCATTGATCAAAATCACTGTTAAGTGATATTACAGATAACCTTTGGTGACAATAGCAGAATATAAATTCCCATGTATGCAGTATTTCAACTGCATAAAAATATTCATAGAAGAGAAGCCTGGAAAATCATATAACAACAGTATGCATGTTATCTTTGGGTGGTTTTCATTTTGTTCTTCATTCTTTTCTGAGATCACCTACTTTAATAATTAATAGTCACCACCCTTTGATAAAATCCCCCATAGCAGGGGCTCACCCTAACTTTTCAAATCCACTCCTATGGACCAGGTTTTCCCACCATTCTCTACTTCCTCATCCTTTAGCTACATGGATTTGATTTGTTGATTTAGTCCCGTCTTACTTGCTGTTGTTCCTGTATTGACCTGTTGCTGTGGCCCTATTCCTGTTTTCCTTGGCTAGCCTTGCTCTTTTGACAATGATTGTATCATCTGTTTTAGCCAGAGCACACTGGATTAGGCCCTTTTTCTAAATCTAGAACCACTAGTTCTAATAAGATAATCACTTTTTCCATTACTTCCTGTCCCAATAAATGGAGTAAGCTTGTAATGACAGCTATGTCTGCAGCATGTGTTACATTGTCCATATAATAATTTATTTGAAAGTTAGTGAAAAATTGTTAGTTGCTCAGTCGTGTCCAACTCTTTTCAACTCCATGGTCTGTAGCCTGCCAGGCTCCTCTGTCCATGGAATTCTCCAGGCAATAATTCTGGAGTAGGTTGCCATTCCATTCTCCAGGGGATCTTCCCAACCCAGGGATTGAAGCTGGGTCTCCTGCATTGCGAGAGGATTCTTTACCATCTGAGCCCTAAGGGAAGACAGTTTAGTGTAAACTATGTAAAATATGTGTGTGTGATTTAATAGTATTTTTTACCCTAGGTGGAAAACCAGTGTGTGATCACCGAAGTGTGAACCAGTACAGGTTCACCCAGGGGCTTCCCAGGTCCTGCCAATACAGGAGGTATAAGAGACGCACATTCAATTCCTGGGTCAGGGAGATCCTCTGGAGGGGGAAATGGCAACCCACTCCAGTATTATTGTCTGGGGAATCCCCATGGACAGAGCAGCCTGGTGCGCTGCAGTCCATAGGGTCATAAAGAGTAGGACACGACTGAAGCAACTTAGCATATTTTCATAAGGATGGTTAGCAGTTAAGAATAACAGTCAAGAGTCCATAATCTAGGTAGGTCACTGAATCCTTCAAAAACAGCTACCAAGAGCCATACCAGTGAGTTTTGCCAATGCAGAAGATCGTGCTGGAAACATGTATCCATAGATGAGATGAGCATAGTTATAAATGTTGGCAAGGCCCTACCACCCTTGTGTGACAAGTTGTCAGATCCTAGAAAATCCTGCACTCTAGGGCTTGGGCTGCAGTGCTCGGGGCTTGAGGTCTAAAGTCTTGTAGGTTCAGATCTCCCCAGCTGTAGAGGACTCCATTTCCTGGACTGATTGGAGGTTGATGACCATTCCTGCCACACAAATGCTGCTGTGTCTAGCTTAGCGTGAACCTCAGCTTTCCCCTGAAAAGTGCTGACCACAAGCCTAAAAGCAGAAAGACTACCCCTAGCCATAAACACAGGCTGTGACCTTTGTGTCTGCTGGGCAATGATGCCAAAATGGTTCTAAAACTGGATTCTTTTAAACCACATGATTGGGGCAGGATTATTCCTCTCCCACCCATTTCTACTGATATTTACTAAAAGAATCTTTCAATTGTTATTTTCCTTATATGTGTAGATATTGTAAGCCATTCTGGAATCCTCACCTCACACTGGCTTCCCAGCTAGAATTCTAACAACCTCTTTGACAATGAAGAGTTTGAGGTGGGCACTTAGAGAGTAAGAACCGAAGGAACAGTTGAACTCAAGGAAAATCTAAGATGCCCATTTGGTAGAAAGATTTTGGTATCTGAAACTAAGTTACCTTCAAGGTACAGTATAGCTTGAAGTTCAGGAAGAGAATACAGCTTAAAAAGCAATCTCATGGCATCTAGTATGTTATTTTCAAGATAAATTATTATTTCTAAATAATGTAGGAATGTTAGAGTAATCAGTACAAAAGGATTTTGATAATTCGGTTCTAGATATTTATGTGCATATTGTTCTGAGTAATTTTTGAAAACAATAAACCAAAACAAGATCTTTTAAATCCATGATGTTAGATTGTTTGAAATAACAATTAATCTCTCTACAGCCCTTTTTTATGAAAATATTTATAAATCTATGTGAAATTTTGCTCTGAATAAAGCTTAATCTATCTGCATAATCTTGGGTTACTTGGAACTTCCCATTCATATTCATGGTTTTGCTAAAGATCTAGTAAATCCATCGCACGCTTTGTATTTAGGAGACTACAAAATGCATTTCCAAACTAAGCTTTATTTGATTATGCTCCCACGAGGATATTGCTTTTTATTGAATCATTTTTTTCCCTGTGAGTTTCTCTTGAGCACCAAAGCAGAGTTAAAAATAGATCAGAGATGGCTTGAGTTTATAGGACCGTAGTGTGTGTTTCTTATTTATGAGCTATAGAAAGTTTTCCTTTTTTGTTCTCCTTCTCTGAATAACTACAAATAACATCTTCATCGAAAGAAGATTTTGACTTAGTAGCATTTGATTTTTTAACAGAAATTAGATAATCCATGTATTAGCTTTCCCAAACATAACAGTATCTCTGTTTAAAAAAAAAAAAGAAGAACATTTTTACATACCTGGTAGTGTTACAGGGAAGAACAAAATATAACTCCATGTTGAATCTGTCTCTTTTACTTTAACCTTTGTTTTCCATTTCTTTTGTTTACTAAAAGGATACTGTCTGGACATAGTGGTTTCCCTCAGGGAACCCTGCCCAAATGCCTTTGTTCAGGACCCTGTCCAGCTGTGGATGGCCACAGGAAGGAAGAAATTACATTCCCTCCCCAAGGCTGGCCATTCCAGGAGATGTTTGCAAGATTTATGACCTTTGTACTTTACTTTCTCACCTCCTCTCCCTTTCTGTTTTGTAAAAGAACCCAGCATCCAGACTCTGATAGATGGTTGTTTTGGAGACAGTAGTCTCCCATCTTCTCCATCTGCAGCCTTTCCGAATAAAATCTTTACTCTATACCTCAATATCTTGTCTCCCATTATTGGCCTTCCTGCTGCGAGCAGAGGGAGTTTGGACTCAGTAACAATGATAGCACATTCAAGCCTAAGCCTTGTTCCCTCATTTGGGCAGGGTGTATATAATTAACATTCCTATTTTGATTTGGAAAGACCACTTGTAGAATAGAAGCAGCTCTGCCTGAGTCAAACCTTGATTTCCATCACCTTTTTGTCAGGGATAATCAAACCCAGGTGGCGCTAGTGGTAAAGAACTTGCCTGAGAGTGCTGGAGAAGTAAGAGGCATGGGTTAGTGCCTGGCAGCCCACGCCAGTATTTTTGCCTGGAGAATCCCATGAACAGAGGAGCCCGGCAGGCTATAGTCCATTGCAGAGTCCGACACGACTTGGTACACTTATAAGCAACCTTTACTCCTCCAGATCTTGCAGCAGGTAAAGGCAGGTGTGCCCAAGCATCCTTGTCTGCTTATTGCCACTGACTGCAAGTGTTCATTTTCCATGGTTAGCACAGAGGGAGCCTGGGGTTTACTCTTCCCAAATATTTTCATCACCGCAGTGATATCAACATGGGCCTGCTGCCTCCTATTAGAGGATCAAAACCTCAGGTCTGTTGCCTGAAGCTGAAGACAAACCGCCAACCTCAGGCAACTCTGCCTGGTCCCAATGGCCATTAGGGCCACCTCCATGCTGATGATAAGAAGCCGCTTGGTGTCCCCACTATAATCAGGCTGCTGCTGCTGCTGCTAAGCCGCTTCAGTCGTGTCCGACTCTGTGCGACCCCATACACGGCAGCCCACCAGGCTCCCCCATCCCTGGGATTCTCCAGGCAAGAACACTGGAGTGGGTTGCCATTTCCTTCTCCAGTGCATGAAAGTGAAAAGTGAAAGGGAAGTCGCTCAGTCGTGTCCAACTCTTCGCAATCGGTCTTAATTCAAAGAAATGCCTGCCACACCTGAGTGCCTCATTCTACCCAGCAAGTATGTAGATGCTCAGGCTTCCCCGATGGCTCAGCAGGTAAGGAATCCACCTGCCATGCAGGAGGCAGGGGACGCACGTTTGATCCTGGGTTGGGGAAGATACCCTGTAGAAGGAAATGGCAACCCACTCCAGTATTCTTGCCTGGAAAAGCCCATCAACCGAGGAGCCTGGCACATTACAGTTGATGGGGTCACAAAGAGTGGGACACAACTGAGCACAAGGCATGTGCTGAGGCTTAATTGAGTTTGTTTGTCTATTGTCTTCATAAGACGACATGCGCATGTACAGGAGAAAGGACATGGATGCTCACATCCTATGTGGCCTGGTCCAGACTCTGTCCCCTGTGTCCAGCTAGTAATAGTCATTTTCCCTGACGCAGGGTAAGGCTGAGTTGGTCAGGGTTTGGGGTCAGTGTGTATCTGGCCACCTGGGACAGAGTTTTGTGAGGACCTTGGCCAAGTTCAGAAGTCTGGTACCAGCCCTGCATCCTTCACCTCCCTTTTAATGGTTTCTGAGACCCTTATTCTCATTCCAGTCGGGGCTGTTCCAATCCCTCTGATACATTTCAATTACTTTGACTTTCTAAAACCTCCAGGGAGATGGAGGACTAACTCCTGAATATATTTAATCAGAAATTTCATTTTAAGTGAATCATTGGGAATAAATACTCTTCATTTCATGGGCCGCTCTGTTTTACTTGATGAACCCAAAGTAAGCATACAAATGAAAAGCTGGTCAAGAGCATGACTTTGAAGCCCTGAGAATAATCAGTGTTCCAAAAAGCCTCTGTGCCTACAGCCCAAGGCAGGCTTCACTTGAATTTACCACGATGCCTTCTTGATGGATGATGTTGTCATATGACACAAGTACAATTGCGGGAATAACAATATGTTCATTCTTTCTGAACCCTGTATGAGACCGATTGTGAAACTGACATTGACTGAGAAGTCCCCTGGGAGCTCTTAAATGTGCCCCTCTTTATATGTATGCTCATACAGCATGGTTTCTTTCTTTCTTTCTTTTTCACAGAACCTGTTCAAGTTTATTTACTTTTCATGAGAAATCTTTTTAATTCTGTTTAGAAAAGAATGCTCCAGACCTGTAAGACATCTCCTATCCAAGTCACAAACTGTTGCCATTACCTCGATGACACCCTCGGGTATCTGCTAGGAAGACATTCATTCGGCAAATGCTTATTGTGTGTCTCGGTGCCCGCTGTTCTCTGTTAAGTGCCAAGGGAAATATAAAGCGTAGAATCACCCTCTCTTCTTTAAGAAGACACAGTAAAATTTCAAAGATAGGCTTATAGGCAATGTTAAATATGGTGACATTGTCACTTAGAAGAGTGTTATCCAGTCACAGAATGCTTGGTGAGAATCTTTAACTGGAGTAGCATCAACAACAACAACAAAAGTCCCAAAGATGCATCCTGGAATGCTGTAGAAGTCGTCAGTGGAAAAGACAGTGATGGCTGATGGGACAGTTCCCATCTGTGCTTCGGTTGATCCAAAGTGAAACAGGCAGGAAACGGGAAAGGTGATCTTGAGAATCTGGAGATCAGGGAAGAGGGTATGGGAGGTTAGCTGAGGTGGAGAGGATGCTAGGAGATGCAGAGTATGGGTCAGAGGGGTGTGAGAGCCATGGACAGGCTGGCAGGTGCCCTGTGGGGGTCTAGTCCAGGCTTGGCAGCTGTGCCAGTGTGAACTGAAGTCTGCCATGATGTGCCTCGTGCAAGAGCATCTCTGCGTTCCCACGACAGCACTGACGGTGGCATGTGTGCAGGTGCATGATCCTACAGGCAGGTAGCTGAGATGGGCGTCTGATCCGGACCCTCTGTGCTTGAGGCCAAACTCTGCCATTTACAGGCTCAGGGATTTGGAGCATGATATTGCCCTTCTTTATACTTTTCTTTTTTTCCTTGTATGCTGATAAAGTGAAAAGTGAGAAAATGATAGTCATTCAGTTGTGTCTGACTCTTTGAGACCCCATGTGATGTAGCCCACCAGGTTCCTTTGTCCATGGGATTCTCCAGGCAAGAATACTGGAGTGGGTAGCCATTCCCTTCTGTGGGACATCTTACGACCCAGGGATCGAACCTGGGGCTTCTACATTACAGATGGATTCTTTACTCCCTGAGCCACCAGGGAAGCCCTTGTGGTAAAATATAAATAACATAAAATTTATCATCTTAACTATTTTAAGTGTGCAGTTCAATATAATGAAGTACATTCATGACATTTGGCATTGTGCAACCATCACCAGTGTCTATTTCTAGAACTTCCTTGTCATCCAAAACTGAAACTGTGTCCACTAAATGAGAACTCCCCATTCCCCTTCTACCCCAACTCTAGTAACCTCTGTTCTACTTTCTATCTCTGTGAATTTGACAGTTGTTGGTACCTTATGTAAGTGGAGTCATGCAATACTTGTTCTTCTCTGTGTGCCTTGTTTCACTTGGTGTCACGTCTTCAGGTTTCATCCATGTTGTTGACCTGAAAATGTGTAATTTAGCTGCGTGGTGTCCTCACTGTTATTCATGAGATTCCTAGATCTCAGTAATTTCTTTGTGAGGTTACATAATTCTGATAGCAGGTAATCACAGGGCCAGGTTAGGTTATGGTACTGAAATACTCCTGAAAAAAAATAAAAAATTAATTAAAGAGACTTCCCTGGTGGCCCAGTGGTTAAGACTTGGCCTTGCAATACAGGGAATTCAGGTTTGTTCTCTAATTGGGGAGCTAAGATCCTAAGATCCCACATGCTCATGGCCAAAAAACTAGAACATAAACAACAGAAGCTATACTGTAACAAATTCAATAAAGACTTTAAAAAAAAATGGGTAGCGGAATTACAAAGTCACTTACCTACCACTGATATACCTTTACCTACTACCTACTACCAAAGATATAACTTTAAAGAAAAATGTTGAGAAAAGATTTATTCATGTTGTACTTTATATCAGACTATCATTCCTTTTTCAGATTGAATAGTGTTCCATCGTATGGATAGACCACGTTGTGGTTATCCATTTATCTGCTGATGGCTGTGTGCGTTGTTTCCCCCTTTTGGCTACTGTGAATGGTGCTGCTCTGAACGTGGTATGCTGCTGCTGCTGCTAAGTCACTTCAGTTGTGTCTGACTCTGTGCGACCCCAGAGACTGCAGCCCACCAGGCTCCCCCGTCCCTGGCATTCTCCAGGCAAGAACACTGGAGTGGGTTGCCATTTCCTTCTCCAGTGCAGGAAAGTGAAAAGTGAAAGTGAAGGCTCTCAGTTGTGTCTGACTCTTAGGGACCCCATGGACTGCAGCCTACCAGGCTCCTCCGTCCATGGGATTTTCCAAGCAAGAGTACTGGAGTGGGGTGCCATTGCCTTCTCCGGAACATAGTATACAAGTATCAATTCGAAACCCTGCCTTCAATGTTTGTTTGTTTGTTTTGTTTGCACATGTATCTGAAAGTGGAAATTGATGGTCCAAGTGGTATTTCTGTGTTTAATTTTGCATATTAGTTTTCTTATGTATAAAATGAGGATAATGGTAGTTCCCAGTGAGCAAGGCTGTTGTGAGGATTAATGTTAGTGCCTGTGATTAAATGTCAGTGTTTGGCTTCCCAGGTGGCACTAGTGATAAAGAACCCACCTGCCAGTGTAGAAGACACAACAGATGCAGAATCTATCCCTGAGTTGAGAAGATGCTCTAGAGGAGGGCATGGCAACCCACTCCAGTATTCTTGCCTGGAGGATCCCCATGGACAGAAGAGCCTGGCGGGCTACAGTCCACAGGGTCACAAGGAGTCAGACACAACTGAAGTGACTTAGCACCCACAAAGTGTTTAGATGTGTTGAGAGGCATATGGCAAACTATAGATAAGTGTTGGCTGGTTGATTTTACCTGAAAGCACAGCCTTGTGTATCTGCTTGGCAAGCACCTAGAGATGAGATCTGAACATCATATTTTCCCAGCAAGGCGGCATGCCCCTGCTAGTGAGGGATATTCCTTTTGAGATGTGTACCATCCATGATGATCTTACTTTTCCTCTAGCTTTGGATGGTTCTGGTGTCTCACTGGTAGGTGATGAGAAATTAGATCTTACCTGCAAAACCTGAGACCTTAAATTAAATGTTTCAGTGGAATCTATTCCTAAATTCTTTGGGAAAATCAAATATGATTATATGTTTTTAATGTGAGCATCTTATTCATAATATAAAAGTGTATCTGTTGATGTAGGATTCCCAAATGACACAGTGGTAAAGAATCCATCTGCCTGCCTGTGCAGGAGATGCAAGTGATGTGGGTTCAATCCCTGCATTGGGAAGATCCCCGGGAATAGGAAATGGCAACCTGCTCTGGTACTCTTGCCTGGAAAATTCCATGGACAGAGGAGACTGGTGGACTACAGTCCATGGGATCACAAAGAGTGGGACATGAAGAGCAATTGAGCACACACACACAATCTCATCTATTAGTGTAATGTCTGTTAAGTTTAACTCTGATACATCACATGTATTGTCAGAAACATCCTGGTGAAGGACGGAGGTATCTGGAGAGACAATTTCCTGTAGATAATTAAATAATTATTGATAACTACTAGTTTGTTAACTGTTTCTTATTGCTAGTGGTACTCTAAGTGCTATGTGTTAGGCTGGGAATGAAAAATTGTCCTGGATACTCCCATATGGATGTAAATCCCATATGGATGTTTGACCATATTTAAAAGTACTAAAGCCTTCACTCTGGAGAAGGCAATGGCACCCCACTCCAGTACTCTTGGCTGGAAAATCCCATGGATGGAGGAGCCTGGTAGGCTGCAGTCTATGGGGTCGCTCAGAGTTGGACACAACTGAGCAACTTCACTTTCACTTTTCACTTTCATGCATTGGAGAAGGCAATGTCACCGCACTCCAGTACTCTTGCCTGGAGAATCCCAGGAACGGGGGAGCCTGGTGGGCTGCAGTCTATGGGGTCGCACAGAGTCGGACACGACTGAAGCGACTTTAGCAGCAGCAGCAGCAGCAGCAAAGCCTTCACTCCTGCATCTCTTCTGAGAAAGTTAGTAACTTGCGTGTATTCCTCACTGTCTCAGAAAAGACTGTTTATAATAAACACAGAAGCCACTTTCAGCCTCTTTAGACAACCTGCTTTTCTAAATTAGGTAAAATGACTTAAATATTCTGTTGAAATTCCTTTGTCAAATCATATCCCACAAAGCATTGTGAGTAGGCTGTGGATCCAGGAACTCAGCATATAAAGGATGCAAGTTAAAGGATTCGAGTAAAAGGACACCACTAGAGTCTTTTTTTTTCCCCCTTTTTTAATGTTTGCATCTTTCACACAGTGGGAAACAAGAGAGGACTTGCAGAATGAGTTGATTAGCCATACATAATTAGATGTATGATGCAAGGCCCAGGGTATATTGCCACCAGAGAGCACACTGTACTACTTTATTTTGTTATGGGCAGCAATTTAATGGAAGTATGTAGATTCGCTGTTGAAAATAGAAAAGGTGGAGTTTTTAAGAGAGGAATTTGCTAGGGAACAGACTGAAGCTGTCCTCCCCCCCACCAACTCCATACATCTCTTGCACTAGTTTTCCAATTATCTACAATCCTTTTGAAGAAGGCTTTTTGGGGGCAAGAGACTGTGTGAGCACAGGGGTCTCCGTGCTCCCATGTCACTGTCACCGCCCTCCCCACAGTTAGCAGCAAGGACCAGCGTGTCCCTTCAGTGGTCCTTCTAGGCCCCAAACAATGCTAAAACTCCTGTTTGCTGATGCTTGAAACTCTGTTAACCAAAGAACAAAAGCTTTTCATGTCGTAACTTAGAGCAGTACTTTAGGTTTAATGCTTTTAGTGTGATTGTGTTGAAGTCGGAGTATGATAAATGAAAGAAAGCATTAAAATGCCTCTCTTTTGGTAGGAGGTGAAAGGGGACACTTGTGACTGAGTGCTGGTATGTTGGGGTGCGGGGCAGGCAGAGGGGGCCCGGGAAGGTGGAGATCCAGGGTGATATCCAGGGGGCAGGTGGGATATCAGGTTGCTAGGGAGGGGAGATTCGGGCAGAGCCTTTCTCCCTCCTGTCTGTCATCTTACCTTCATCAGAGGGGGCTCTAAAAGGAGCTGGCCCTGAAGGGATATCTTTTCTGAACAAGCATTTCTGCCCATCATGATTTATGAGGATCGCTTCTGAAACATGGCTGGACTTGTATAACCAGGGGATTAATTAGCTGAAGAATCGCAGTGACAATAACACAGATAAAGGACCTGGGGCTCTGGGTGGAAGCCTGGAGAGCAGACAGAATGGGGTGGAAAGGAAAATGGGAGGAGCAGGCGATCTGTGCCTCACCCCCAACCCCAGCAAGGAGAGGTCAGCTTGTGCTGACCAGGTTGAAGCAGGCCGGAGCAGGAACGGGGTGAGTGAACCTGAATGAGAAGGGTGGTCTGGCTGTGGATATATGAAGAGGAGACATTCCAGCCAGCGGCAGGGGAGGAAGAGAGGGGAGGAGAGAGACAGGAGATTCCGGATCCTTCCATACATTGGACCTTTCGTACTGCGGTGTGCAGACTGATCCATAGTCCTCGGGATATTTCACTTGGTGATGCCATGGCGTTGTCCCTGTTCTGTATTCTATACTGTTGTTCAGTTGCTCAGTCGCTAAGTCTGACTCTCGTGCAACCCCATAGACTGCAGCCCGCCAGGCTTCTCTGTTCGTGGGATTCTCCAGGTGAGAATATGGAGTGGGTTGCCATTTCCTCCTCCAGGGCATCTTCCCAACCCAGGGACTGAACTCATGTCTCCTGCATTGCAGGCAGATTCTTTCCCACTGAGCCACAAGGGAATCCCTCTGCATTCTGTATTCACCCCAAATTCCTCTCTCAAGAGGTGTGGCCTCTAGCCTATGGCAGTTTGCACCTAAACCCACTAAACCTGTGGGTACCTGAGAAATGCCCCTTCGTTGGTTTGAGATTGTGCTGGTGTAGAGTGGTCAAATATAAATATAGGATTGAAGGTTCCTGCTCTACGGGCTGAAGTTTAGGGTCAGTAATTGGTGACAGATTGATAGTTGGGGCTTCCCTGATGGTTCAGAAGGAGAAGAATTTGCCTGCAATGCCAGAGATCTGGGTTCGATCCCTAGATCAGGAATATCCCTGGAGAAGGGAATGGCAAACCACTACAGTATTCTTGCCTGAGGAATTCCATGGACAGAGAAGCCTGGAGGGCTACAGTTCATGGGGTCGAAAAGAGTCGAACATGACTGAGCAACTAACCCTGTGTTGATAGTTATCCAGCGATGCCTCGAGATATATATATATATACATACTCTGTGCATTATGTCTATGGGAAAATCCTTTTCAAAGACATAGAAAAAACTCCAAAATAGAAACTATATAAAAAATGATCTTACATGATTTAAAAATAGCACTGTTACACATCCACTTATTACTTCAGATATTGTAAAATGATTTGCTTTAGAGCTGGAACAAGCATTGGGGAAAACCTAATTGTTACCCTTCATCATTTTGTTCCAAATTGAGCTCTAAGTGTGGCCAGTATTTGTGGATCATGTGTGAAATCAGTATCCCAGAAATTTTCTTTTTGAATTGACATCTTCAATGGCAATGACATTGGAAGCCAGTCCATTGCACAGTCATGTCACACAGCTCCACTCTGACTTCTTCATCTCAGAAATATCAGAATGTGTATGTTGGAAATATTCTTGTTTTCCCACAGACACTTGATTTTAAAAGTAGTTAAAATTTCTGTGTGCTGCTCTACAAAATGTGTGTGTGTGTGTAACTTATAGAGACAATGTTTATCATATCAAATTTTTCTAATGTGCAGACGTTTCTGTCTGCTCCTTTGTCATCCAAGAATGGGGCTTGTAATAGAGGAAATAGTGGGATCTAATGAGTCCTAAATAATGCGATCTGATACCAGCTATGCCCTTGTCTGCCATGTTGTCAGTAGGCTGTGATCAGAATGAATGGGAAACTGGTTGTGATATCTTTGGACTGTGTGAGACGCTCATTCACATGGAGGAAAACTTGGCTGGCTGCGACAGGTTCTCATTGAGAGCACCGATTTGATATTGTCTCCCTGCAGATAGAGCCAGGCTAGAATGTTGAATCCTTACGTGGAAAACATTGTTGACTGTCAGCTGTGGCAATGCTTCCAGAGGCAGATAATACCAAAGCACCACATCGTGAGGATGGGGTAATTATTTTAAACTTAAGAATTTTACAACTGGAAAGGAACCAAAAGTTTTCAGGTGAAAATTAAGTCCTAGAGGTAAAGTGACTTGTCCAGAAGCATCAAGCTGAGACTAGATAGCTGAATTCCTGTGACTTCTTGTCCAGGACCCGTTCAATTAAACCACCCAGTAGAGACCCTGGAGAAGGGAACAGCAACCCACTCCAGTATTCTTGCCTGGAGAATCCCATGGACAGAGAAGCCTGGAGGGTGGGCTAAAGATCATGGGGTCACGAAGAGTGGGACACGACTGAGTGACTAGCCCACAGAGGCTGAGTAATAAATTATACCTCCATCATGTTTGTCATGCAAAATTTATCATCTTTATTCCAATGCACACACTCAAAAATCTATTTAAGTGACAGTATTAAATGGATTACTCTCTAACATTTACCTACCTATTTAATATTTTAAATTCTCACTCTTTTTGATGCCAGAATTAATGGCCAAGGACCACACTGTGATGGCTTGATTTGAGATGGATCTCTTTCTTCCCTGTGCTTTAACCTGGCCAGGTGAAGCTGGTCTCAGACAGCTGCGTAACCTCTATGGGGTACAGCAGGGTTCTTCATGTTGCTGTTGTTTAATCACTCAGTCGTGTCTGACTCTTTTGTGACTCCATGGATTGTAGCCCACCAGGCTCCTCTGTCCATGGGATTTCCCAGTCAAGAATTCTGGAATGGGTTGCTATTTCCTCCTCCAGGGGATCTTGCCCACCCAAGTCTCCTGCCTTAGCACTGAGCCACTTAGCACTGAGCCACTTAGCACTGAGCATCACTAAGCCACTGAGTCACCAGGGAAGCCCAGCTTCATACATGTAGTCAGTTATTAGTAAAGGGCAAGAGAGGAGAGTTTATAAATGATTCTTGTTGAAAGTGGATCCGGTGCCACTTGTCACTGTAATGGAAGACGTAGGCCTCTGCGTCATTTCCTAATGGATGTTTAATATTGGCTGGACACTCCTCATTCATCTGAAAAGTTTGCTGATCCTAACACTATATGCAGCCTCAGAAGGGATACAGCATGAGCTTTGTCTCTGGGAAGCTACAGAAGAGGGTAACACTTGACCAGCTCTCCATGTACGTGTACTAAATGCTTGCTTTCTGCCAGACGCTGGGTTAGGACTAGAATCCTAATAATGTGGGGCAGACTGCTTTGAAGAATACTAATGAAAAATTCTAACTAGGTGTAGATTAAGAATCTGTTGAGTGGTGATGACGGCGAGGACGGTGATGACAAAAACATATGGAGTATTTACCAGGAACCAAGCAGCTGATGGAAGAACCCAAACGAGCTTTCTGGCCAACCCAAGAGTAAATACCGGCTTCCCAGGTAATGCTAGTGGTAAAGAACCTGCCTGCCATTGCAGAAGATATAAGAAACATGGATTCAATTCAGTCCGGGTTGAGAAGATCTCCTGGAGGAGGGCATGACAACCCACTCCAGTATTCTTGCCTGGAGAATCCCATGGACAGAGGAGCCTGGTAGGGTCACAAAGAGTCAAACACAGTGAAGTGACTGAGGATGCCCGCATGCAATTATAAATATTTCACCTGGATTATTTCATTCAACCTTCAGAACAATTCTTTAAAGGTCAGAGCTATTATTATTCCTTTGTAAAAATGATAAGGAGGAAATAGATGCTTCAGTAGATTAAATAAATTGCTTGAGAATTATCACAGAAGGCTCAGTCAGAAAGAAGAGTCCTCTAATATGTGCTGTGATATTAAGGCAGAATTTATTTGGCTTGCCATTGCTAGAGAAGGGGACAAAATTAAAAGTGCTCCTGAAAGGTAAATAACCTTAAAATATATGACCATCTTAATTTTGAGAAAAACCTTTGATATGTTGTTTCTCTTTTGCTGTGAATATTTATTTTATTTCTTAGTGTTAATAAGTGCATCGTCTGCTTGAACATCCAAATGACTCCTCCTCCTCTCCATGAATAGGAGGTAGGAAATAGGAAAACAGTGAAAATTACATTAAATAAGCCATAAACCAGATTGCAAAGTAGTAACTTCACTTAAATTCAGAGAATCATAGTTCTGTTGTGAAATTGTAAAAACCGATGTTATCATTAGCATTTTGTCCTAAACAGAAATCCTATCACAGACTGCTGGGTGCTGAGCTCTGGCATATGGTAGATGAAATAATACATTTTCCCCACATAAGCTGCTAAGAATCAGTTGGAGATCTGTGCTTCCCATCTCATTGGGGAAGCCGAAGGCACAATGGTTGATGAGTTTGGTACTGGATAAAGGCCATTGGAACTGGAAAGGCCACACTTGGAGGTCAGTCTAAACAGCATATGATAGGAATCTATACCACCACCACCACCACAGTCTAGCTCAGTCTTGACCAACTCTATGCGACCCCCATGGACTGTAGCTTGCCAGGCTCCTCTGTCCATGGGATTTCCCAAGCAAGAATACTGGAGTGGGCTGCCATTTCCTTCTCCAGGGAATCTTCCTGCCCCAGGGATCAAGCCCATGTCTCTTGAGTCTCCTGTATTGGCAAGCAGATTCTTTACTAACTGCACCACCTACCAGTCCCAAGATAGGACTCTAAGAAAATTCAATAAAGCCATGGAGAGTCCTATAAGTGGAAAGTCACTATACTGAAATCACGGCTTGATGCTAAACTGTAAGTTTCTCAGAAATACATGTTAACGAGATTCTGCTGCTTTGTGCTTACACCCTATGGGCCTAGTACATACTGCACTCTGCCTCTGTGATTTTTAGCATCACTGCTTGATGAGAGGGTGGTTAAATATAGCCTGACAGTTCCCTTCTGGAGAATTTGTGCTCATACCAGCTATCACAAACTGACCTGGTCTGACTTTGATCTATTTTAATCTCAGGATTCAATAGAGGCAGGGCCGGGATAATACATGGAATCAACAATTCTGATGCATTTTAGCCAAGGAAGTGGAAAGCAGACAAAACCAACCCAAGCTTTGTCAGAAAAGAGAGCCCTAAAGTAGAGTTAGTCTACAGTCACTCCTTGCCAGATCAGGTCACAGTTTTTCCAGGAAGAAGAGATTAAAGCTTAATTCACACCACACTCTCTTACTTCCCTCCTTCCTTCCATCCATCCATCCATCACTCATCTATCCATCCTTTCATCTGTCCACCCTTTGATCCAGAAAGCACTAAATACTTCCTATGTGTCATGACTCATGGATCTTATGTACTGATATGGGGAGACGATGAATCAGTAAGCAAGGAAATAAAATCCAGATAATATCATACAGTATCTTGTGTCCAGGAGCTTCCCCAGTGTCTCACTGGTAAAGAATCTACCTGCAATTCAGGAGACTTAAGAGATGTGATCCCTGGGTTAGGAAGATCCCCTGGAGGAGGCCATGGCAACCCACTCCAGTTTTCTTGCCTAGAGAGTCCCACGGACAGAGAAGCCTGGCAGGCTACAGTCCATAGGGTCACAGAGAATTGGATATGACTGAAGTGACTTAACACACCCACTCGCTCCTTCTGTCCACCTCTGAGAGTTCAGATGCATCCAAGGTACCGATGGTCTAGGTCTGAACCACCCTTGTATCTAGCAGTTGAGCCAAAGGAAAGAATTCACAGAAGAGAATGGAAAGCAAAGCTTCAGAACCTTTTAGTCATAGCTGCCAAGAAGAGAGGATTTCAGTGCTGCTTAGAAGATGTGGAAGATGAATCAAGACCAGGAACTGTTGGCTTTACTCACATGGAAGCCCTGGGTGACCCTGGAAAGATCAATTTCACTGAAACAGTAAGCATAAAAGTTCTTCGTAGGCAAATAGGACCCAAAGAAGTGCAAGATTTTAGAAAGTTTTGCTGTGCACAGAAGTAGTAAATGGTTGCTGTTAAGAATGTGATAACCAAGAGTGTGTTCTTATAAAATTAGGCCAAGTTGAATGCTGGCTGTGTTGTTTGTGAGCTGTGTTACAATGGACTGGTTGCTTAGCTTTCATGAGCCTCAGCTACTTTATATACTTATTTTAATAATGCCTATTAAGGAAAGACACAGAGGGCTAAATATTTGCTTTCAATGTACTTACGTTCCTATGTGTGTTTGGGGATAGGGAGAGGCCATAAAAAGAAAAGGAGAAAAAACAGTAGGTGCTTTGGGAGTAAAATTATATTATCTTAAAATTGTTTAAGTGATATAATCACTTAAATTACTGTTCCCCTCTCTTAAATACAAGGTTTTAGGCATACTGAGTTCAACTTGATTTTGTATGCAAGTAAGTTAGTTTCAATGAGAATAGAGGTAAAGGCTTGACTTTTTTATATAGATTTATCAGTAAGTATATATTTTAGAGTAGTTAAAGTAGATATAAAATTATAGAAGATCAAATTAAGCTGCTGATTCATGGGGTAAGAAGATAATCACATGATTTGAGTGTGATTTTGTGCTGGGTAATTTAGCAGTGTGTACTCAGTGAATCTTGGGGCTTCCCAGGTGGCTCAGTGGTAAAGAATCCACCTGCAGGAGATGCAGGAGACATGAGTTCAATCCCTGGATTGGGAAGATCCCTTGGAGGAGGAAATGGCAACCCACTCTAGTATTCTTGCCTGGGAAATCCCGTGGACAGAGGAGCCTGGTGGGCTAAAGCCCATGGGGTCTCACTCAGACATAACTGAGTGAGAAAACAGCAATGACAGCACCTCCTCGGATCTGATGCGGACTTACACACTATGATCAAGTATTGCATATTCAGAAACTGCAACCTCCTGATGTCTGGAATGTTGAAATTCCTTTTGATATTAGAACGTAATTACTGTACACCTGCCCAGGAAACATATTTCATATGCAAGATTCATTGTCAATGGTAGTTAATATAAACAACTGTAACACTTATTACCATCAGGTGCTACAGTGACTGTATTTATCTACATGACCATTTGGTAGCACACAGATGATTGGAAGGCCTTCCGATGCTCAGCATGGTGCTGTCTTGTCTAGAGAAGCATCAGCGTAATTAGACGGATACGATGAGAGCAAGAAAACGTGAAGCAGAGCTCACACCATGTGCAAGCACTTGGTCTTCAGTTCTGAATACTTTCTAACGGCGGCCATGTCACCTCCGGCTCAACTTATACAGGTCTCCAAGGATCAGGGAATGAGTGTTTTGGGTAGTTATACGCTCTTCTCTCCAAAGAAGTACTTCTGTTGCCGTCACGGTGATTTTTTTAATAACAGCTTTGTTGAGATTAAGTGCACATGCCATAAAAATCACACTCTAAAATGTACACATCAGTGAGTTTTAATATATTCAGTGAGTCTTAAATATATTAAATGTATATTTAATATATTAATATATTTATGAATTATATATTTAACATGATATATTTCAATATATTATTCAATATATTTAATAATCTACCCCCAAAGAAATCAGGTACCCCTTACCTGTCACTCATTATTCTACCCTCTTCCTATTCCTCTTAGCCATGAGTCAACCTTTTGTCCCTGTCTTCGCCTCTTCTAGACCTTCTATGTAAATGGATTGCTACAATGTGTGACCTTTCTAACTGACTTGTTTATCTTAGCATAACATTTTCAAAGTTCATTCATTCTATGACATGTATTGGTACCTCATTCCTGTTTATGGCTGAATAGTATTCCATTGGTGAGGTACACACATTTGTCCATTCCTCAAGTGACGTATATTTGGTTGGTTTATACTTTTCAGCTATTGTAAATAATGCTGCAAGAACATTTATTTTCAAGCTTTTATGTGGAGATGTGCTTTCATTTATCATGAGTATATCTCTAAGAGTGGGATTGCTGGGTCATATAGTGATGGTGGTTTAGTCCCTCAGCAGAGCCCAGCTCTTGCAGCCCCATGGACTGTAGACTGCCAGGCTCTTCTATCCATGGGATTTTCTAGTCAAAAATACTGTACTGAGTTGCCATTTCCTTCTGCAGGGGATTTTCTCAACCCAGGGATCAAACCCACGTCTCCTGCATCTCCTCCAGTGGCAGGCAGGTTCTTTACCTCTAGCACCACAATATGGTAACTCTATCTTTAATGATTTGAGGAGCTTCCAGACTGTTTTCCAAAGTGATGACATCATTTTGCATTCCCAACAGCAAATTATTGAGGGTTCAAATTTCTCAACATTCTGGCCAATAGTTGTTAGCATCTATCTTTTCATTTTATTTTAGCATCCTAGAAGATGTAAAATGGTGTCTCATTGTGATTTTGGTTTATATTTCCCCAAATGACAAGAAATGTTGGAGAACTTTTCATTTCTTACTGGCAATTTTTCTGTCTTCTCTGAAGAAACGTCTATGTTGATCTTCTGCCCATGTATTAATTGGCTTGTCGTCGTATCGCTGAGTTGCAGATGTTTCCTACAATTTTCTGGTTTGTCATTTCACATTCTTAATGGTGTCCTATGAAGCACAAATGTCTTTAGTTTTGATGAAGTCCAGTTTATCTAGTTTCATTTTTTGTTGCCTATGTTTTTTGTGTCATATCTATGAATCCGTTGTCTACCCTAAAGTCATAAAGATTTATTCCTGCATTTTTGTCTAAGAGTTTCATAGTTTTAGTGTTTACATATAGGTCTGCAATGGATTTTGAGTTAATTTTAGTGTATGGTGTGAGATTAGAGGTCCAATTTCGTTTTTTTGCATGTGGTTATATGTTGCAATGACTATCATTTTCCCATTAAATTTTCTTGTTACCATTGAAAAAATCAGTTGACTATAAATCTAAGAACTTATTTTTAGATTCTCAATTTTATTCCATTTATTCCACTGATTTACAAATCTATTGTTATGTCAGTATATCACTATCATGATTACTGCAGCCTTTCAGTAAGTTTTGAAATTGATAAATATGAGTCCTTCATATTTATTTTTCTTTTTAACCTGACTATTCCATGTCCTAGAATTTTATATGAATTTTAGGATCAGCTTGTTAATTTCTGTAAGACAAAAAAAAAAATAGCTGCTGAGATTTTGATAATTTGTCAAATCTGTAGACTAACGTGGAGAGTACTGCCACCTTAATATTAAAATTTTCAATCTGTGAATATGGAATATCTTTATATTTATTTAGGTCATCTTTAATTTCTTTCAACATTTAAATACAATTTTTGCATCATAAGTTTCTCACTTATTCCTAAGTATTTTATTTTCAGATGCTACTAAAAGTGAAATTTCCTCTTAATTTCATCTTCAGATTGTCCATTGCTAGTGTGTAGAAATGCAGATGATTTGTATATTGATCTTGGGTCCTGCAATCTTTTTGAACTAGATTATCAAAGAATCTCTGGATTCTTAAGACTTTGTTTAGGCAAGATCATATCCTTCTTAAGAATCTCTGGATTCTCAAGACTATGTTTAGGCAAGATCATATCCTCTATGAACAGAGAGAGTCTTATTTCTTCTTTCCAAGTGGTATTTACTTCTTTCTAAGTGGTATTTATTTCTTTTTCTTGACTAATCACCGTGGCCAGGACCTCTGTTAGCATGCTGAGTAGAGATGACAGTAGTGAGCTTCCTTTTCTTGCTCCTGGTTTTAGTGGTTATGACTTGTTTTAAGATGTAACTTGTAATGAGATATATTGGAGGTGACTGTGAAAATTCAGACACTCTTTTTCACATACTTGTTTAATAATTATTGTACTTAGTAAGTTAAGTAAATGTTCTACCTGAATCAAACTATTAAAAAGTCTTCTATTAACTATATTAAAAGAGCTTCTTATTGACTCTGTGACTATTTTAGAGCATTTTAGCAGAAACTTGTATCTTCGAATAGATATTCCATGTAATTAACACATGCACATCTGCTCAAAATCAGATGAATATTATTTTAAAGCCCAGTGTGGTGCTTTGTACCTAAAAAGGCATACTTTGTATTTTGATGATTATGTGAACACATATTTGTATTTCACTTATGTCTAGGATTACCAAATACAAAGAAATTAAAAGATACGTTGTGGTGCGTGCATGCTAAGTCTCTTCAGTCATGTCCGACCCTGTGACCCTGTGGACTGCAGACTGCCAGATTCCTCAGTCCATGGGATTCTCCAGGCAAGAATACTGGAGTGGGTTGCCATTTCCTCCTCCAGGGAATTTCCAGTCCCAGGGATCAAACCTGTGTCTTCTGCATTAGCAAGCAGGTTCTTTACCACTAGTACCACGTGGGAAGCCCACATTGTGGTATAAAATATAGTATAACTCAACCTAGTTTGCTCCTTGATTATAACATCTTGAGTCCTCTTCACCATGAATTAAACAGCTCTATGTACATGTATGTGCTGCCTAGTAAAGTGGACCTCCTTCTGGCTAAAATACATCATAGACCAAATTTCCATCTGAGACTCTTCCTCTCTTTTCTTATTTTTCACATTGCTTTACTACGGTCTTGTCAGCAGAAAAGAGGATAGTAGCTTCATTTTGTCTGCAGGGCTTCACATCATTAACCTTCCAGTGTCACTTTTATTATACGAGGAAAATAAATGGGCTAATATTTGAGGAAACGCACTGCAGTATTCCCCCTGCTGAGAAAATACACTTTCAGAATGTGATGACCACAAAGCTCCAGAAAGAAAAGCATCCTCTTTTTGTCAAAGAATCAGTTTTGTTGATGTGAATCAATGGGATGCATGTTTTGTTTCTTTGTTTGTGTTTACCTTCTTTTAAGGAAACTTGATTGATTTCACATTCTCATTATGTGACACAAATGTTATAATGCATTCTTTTCATTATTGCAATACAAGAAATATTTCAATGTATGCTATAGAAAAATCACTGCATATGATTTTTTGTAGGCATGTGTGCCTGTCTATGAGCCCGTGTTTGCATGTTATGCTCGAGTGAGGTCAGGGTCTAAGCAAGTGGGTATTTAGAGGTTTGTTTTAGTATTTCCTGTGCATAAGCCCAAAATGCCAACTCCTGTGCGTAACTGTCACTGCACATTCATGCTGCACTGCTTTTTGAGGTCACGATGTGACATTTAAAGACGAGAAAATTTTTATTTTGTAGTGAGTTTAAAGGATACAGTAAAATAAGCTTGAAGCTGATCATTCTTGAAATGTGTTAGGCAGTTATATAGAGAGAAAACAGTTTTTAAATATTTGTATGATATTCATACTTTTAAACATGTTAGTAACTCACCATCCATTCTGTGAATATAGCCAGCTGTCAGGGAAAGAGCATAACTAACATGTTTCCAAAATAAGATAAATGTATACATCATTTTTAAAGGCTGAATTATCTTGCATGTATAGCCAAGTAGTAGGATTTATCTCAAATCTTTTAATATATATCAATAAAGATGATTATGGCTGAATACTTGTTCACTTCTTAAATTATTTCTTTATTCTAAACACATGGAGAACTTCCCTGGCAGTCTAGTGTTTAAGAATCCACCTGCTAACACTGGGGACATGGGTTCCATTCTTGGTCCAGGAAGATCCCACATGCCACAGAGCAACGAAGTCCATGGGCCACAACTCCTGAGCCTGTGCTCTAGACCCGGGAGCGCTGCAGCTGCTGAAGGCTGTGTGTCTAGAGCTCGTGTTCCCCAAGACTCGCCGCTGCCAAGGGAAGCCTGTGCACCTCAACTAGAGAGTAACCTCTCTTCACTGCAGAAAGCCTGAGTGCGGCACTGAGGAGCCAGCACAGCTGAAAATAAATAAGTAAATAATAATAGTAGATAAACACATGGAAACGGAACTGCTGAATCAAAGGCATGATTGTCTTTAGGGCATTTGATACTTAGGCGGACTTTTTATTATTTTCCGATGTGTCTGTAAATGTCTCTCCATTTTTAGATTGAGGTCTGTGTTTCTGGACTAAGCACAATAGATAGTATAGATTTAATAAATGTCTATTAAATGGTGCAACTTAGGCAATTTTGGAAATCAGGAGATGCTTGAAGAGATTTTTAAAACTATAGAGCTGAATTACAAAAAAAAATGTTAAAATCATTTATATGTATTTGGTGATCTTCAGTTACATTTTCACCCATCCATTTTTCCTCTACTAGAGGTGATTTTTAATGTAATAGTGAAAATCATAATTTTTAAAGTGAATTGTGGAGATGCAAAACAGCTGAGCGAAATTTAGTTCCTATTTTTATAGGTTCTCTTTCTCCATCCAACTGACCAAACATTTTTACACCCTCTCTTATGAAATAGATGTGAAAAGATTCAGAAATACCAGACATGGCCCTTGCTGCCAAGAATTTCACTGTTATTAGTTGGGACTAGTTTGTAGAGTAAGCATGGTGTTTAATCATGCATTCAGGACCAGGAGTTCTTGTCCTTAATTTTTTTTTTTTTTTTTACATAAAGAAATGGGAAAGGAAAGGGAATTTGGGACTGCTGATACTCCTGCAGCCCCTGGAAGGAGTGAGATGAGTCAGGTTTTGCACAGAGCTAGGAGAACAGCCATGAAATGAACTTGGCCATGATTGGAAGTGGGTGAGTTATGCCACCCTCAGGAAGATCTGGAAAGAAGTATGGGAGAGTTTTGTACCTCAGAGTAGGAATGAAGTTGAGAAAGGAAGGATTTGGGATCTGTATGAAAAGACTAGCCTGCACAGATGTCCTGGGTAAAAGATGTGGTTTGGGAGCATATAGTTTTTTTCCTTCTGACTTTGGTCAAAGCCAAAGTGATTGTTGTGTAGTCCAGTGCTCAGCTGTGTCTGACTCTTTGAGACTCCGTGGATGTAGCCTGCCAAGCTCCTCTGTCCATGGAATTCTCCAGACAAGAATACTGGAGTGGGTTGCCAGATCCGTCTCCAGGGGATCTTCCCAACCCAGGGATCTAACCCTCATCTCTCGTGTCTTCTGCATTGCAGGTGGATTCTTTACCACTAATGCCACCTACACCTAGGAAGCCCCCAGAATGATTGATTTATTGCACACTAAAGTTTCCTCTCCTGGTCTTGTCTCAGTGACTCTGATGGAAGAAACCCTGGATGAAAGAGAGTCATCCCTCATTTCCATCGTGTATGCTCAGTTGCATCAAACTCTTTGAGACCCCATGGAATATAGCCTGCCAGACTCCTCTGACCATTGAATTTTACTGGCAAGAATAGTGGAGTGGGTTGCCATCTTCTCTTCCAGGAGATCTTCCTGGCCTAGGGATCAAACCCACATCTCAGATGTCTCCTGTATTGGCCACCAAATTCTTTACAACTGGACCACTTGGGAAACTCCCATTTTCCCTGGAGCCCTGGGTAAATCAACTGGTAATCATTTGCTGTGCAAGACCATTGACCCAAGGTGTAGAGTTCACCCAGAAAGGGTGATGAAAGGTAAAGAAGAGTCACGTACAAGATAGTAAAATTGAATCTTTAAGGATGGATAGAGCTATCAAATAAAGAAAGGAGGAAGTGACTTCATGTCCATATGATGGTGACACAAACATGTCAAAACCAGGGTGGGATGCCCCCTGGAGATAGACAGAGGTAAGATTCTTGGAAATTTACACTGGTGAATTAATTGCAGTCAAGGCCCAAAGTCACTTATTTTAACTTTATTCTTTGGGAAATTGATAGCAGAACTTTAATCTTTCAAAACAAAAGAAATGGAGGTGAGAAAGCTGCCTAGATTTGATTTAGGAAAATAATTCCAAGGGCAGCATGTAGGAACAGATTATAGAGAGGCAGGGCTAAGGATGGAATTTATAGGATTCAGAGATATAGCCAGTCATGTAATTCACAGGACCCAGTTCACAATGAAATGCAGAGCTTGTTATTCCAATATTATTAGGAATTTTGCAATAGCAATAGCAAAGCATTCAAATAGGGTTCTTCTGAGTGCAGGATCCTATTTGACTCATGAACCCATGAAGCTGGCCCTGGTTGGGGAATGAGTGAGAGGTAAGATAAATCTGGAAAACCTGTGTTTATGTTTGAATGGGTGAAAGTGCCGTTAACCCATTAAATAAAAACTGGATTCAGAAAAAACAACAACAAAAAAATCCTGTTTCATGAGAATGCAAAGTAGATTTGTCCTGATGATTTTAAGCTGATCTCAAAAACAAAATTCTTTGGTAAAATCCAAGGACAGTCAGAAATACGAATCAGAAGCTAAGAGAAGTGAAATCTTGAATAGAGAGCTGAGTGTTAGGGGGAGGTTAGAAAAGAACCACCTGCCAGTGCAGGAGACATAAGAGATGTGGGTTTGATCCCTGGGTGAGGAAGATCCCCTGGAGGAGGGTGTGGCAACCCACTCCAATATGCTTGCCTGGAGAATTCCGTGGATAGAGGAACCTGGTGAGCTATAGTCCACAGGGTCTCAAAAAGTTGCGAAGAGTTGGACACGAATGAAGCAACTTAGCATGCAGGAAAACTATATAAATAAGAATAAAGGTGACCAAGGACAGAAGTCTGTGGGAACCAGGACTCAAAATATGGTAGGAATTCAACAGTAGACTGTTAGTAGCTAAATTTCATGAGAGTCAAAAGTTACATGTGGAATTTCAACTGCAGGGGGCCTGGAGGGTGGGGGTGGGGAGATGGCTGGTGCCCCAAAGCCCTGTATTTTTCAAGGGTCAATTATATTTTTTTCTGGCTGCTCTCAATGTCTCTGACACAATAGATTATTTATTTTATGTTGAATGAATGAATAAATGATTGGATATGGTACAAAATTAAAAAAAAAAAATAGGAGGGATTTCTTAGAAGGTCTTTTCATCTCAGTATTCCAGCCTCAAGCTCAGTGTTTGGCATATAAAGGGGAAAATCATGGGCAGGAGAAAAATGAAAGATGAAATGATTATTTGAGACAAGGTAGAAACTTTCACTACATTTCTCAAAATTAGACAATTCATCTACTGATGAATGAGCTTTTCGTCACCCTCTAAATGTGGGAAAAGCCCAATGCAATGGGAAGTCTTTGAACTTTAGGGCACCTTGGCTCCCCACTCACTAACCTTGGCTCCCTCACTTCCTCCTTATATCCATCTCGGTACTAATGTAGGATTCCTGCCTTCTCTAACCTTCCCCAAAGCCATGACTCTGGATCAATTATTCTAATTCTCCAACACATCCTGGGTTAAAACTGGTTTTGATCTTTGCCTACTACAGACAGAAACCAAATAGAAGCGTATGTCTCTGACTCATTAACTGTTAGATTTTTTTTTTTCCTCCTTAGGAAACTGAAATGACCTTTAACATTTTCTGAGAAAACATGATAGAAAGGCTGAGAATAATGATTCCTTTAAAGAATAACTGCAATCAGCTCTCAGCAAGACAGTGTGAAATACCACAGAGCTTTTACTGTGCAAGACCTTATTATTCTAAAGTTCAAATTCTCGGACATAGGATCCATCATCAGAGTCTCCCGTTTCATCATGTAGAAGCTGCTATATGTTCCTCTTTCATGAACTGATGATGAAGGCTAGAGACAGAGTTTCTATGCCGAGTCTATTTACCTTTTTATTACTTTGAATTTGGATTCTTGCATGATTTTTAATGCCCGTCACAAATGTGTATAGCTAGAGAGAGTCTCAGTAATAATAAAAGGAGAAATTAATATCATTTGATTATATAAACATAAACATGAAGTAAAGTTGTTGTAAATGATACCTGCCTAAACAAACTCAGTTTATGTCTCATAACAGTTTTTTAGACTGTGTACATGCATGCTAACTTGCTTCAGTCGTGTCTGACTCTTTGAGACCCCATGGACTGTAGCCTGCCAGGCTCCTCTGTGCATGGGATTCTCCAGGCAGGAGTACTGGAGTGGGTTGCCATTTTTTTCTCCATTTTTAGACTCAGTTCAGTTCAGTTCAGTAGCTCAGGCATGTCTGACTCTTTGCGACCCCATGAATCGCAGCACTCCAGGCCTCCCTGTCCATCACCAACTCCCGGAGTTCATTCAAACTCACGTCCATCGAGTCAGTGATGCCATTCAGCCATCTCATCCTCTGTCGTCCCCTTCTCCTCCTGCCCCCAACCCCCTCCAGCACCAGAGTCTTTTCCAATGAGTCAGCTCTTCTCATGAGGTGGCCAAAGTACTGGAGTTTCAGCTTTAGCATCATTCCTTCCAAAGAACATCCAGGACTGATCTCCTTTAGAATGAACTGGTTGGATCTCCTTGCAGTCCAAGGGACTCTCAAGAGTCTTCTCTAACACCACAATTCAAAAGCATCAATTCTTCGGCACTCAGCCTTCTTCACAGTCCAATTCTCACATCCATACATGACTACTGGAAAAACCATAGCCTTGACTAGACGGACCTTTGTTGGCAAAGTAACGTCTCTGCTTTTGAATATGCTATCTAGGTTGGTCATAACTTTCCTTCCAAGGAGTGAGCGTCTTTTAATTTCATGGCTGCAGTCACCATCTGCAGTGATTTTGGAGGCCCCAAAAGTAAAGTCTGACACGGTTTCCACTGTTTCCCCATCTATTTCCAATGAAGTGATGGGACCAGATGCCATGATCTTCGTTTTCTGAATGTTGAGCTTTAAGCCAACTTTTTCACTCACCTCTTTCACTTTCATCAAGAGGCTTTTGAGTTCCTCTTCACTTTCTGCCATAAGGGTGGTGTCATCTGCATATCTGAGGTTATTGATATTTCTCCCGGCAATCTTGATTCCAGCCTGTGCTTCTTCCAGCCCAGCGTTTCTTGTGATGTACTCTGCATAGATGTTAAATAAGCAGGGTGACAATATACTAGCACATCTTAAACTAATGATCCCAGGAATGAAGTGTCTTACTAATTGCAGATTCACATGACATAGCTTGGAGCTTGAGAATCAGCATTTTTAACAAGCTCTTAGGTGACTCCCATAGTGCAGGAACCAACGACCACCTTCAGGTAGTTAGGATTTGAGTCTTAGTGCAAAATGCAGGACTTTAAAAAAAATTATCTTTGCTGTACCTTGTGAAGGTTTGGTTATATTCCTGAAAGTTGCCAGCAGCATTTCTGCCTTCCTAAGGAGTAGAACCCTCTCTATAGAGAAGGCGAGACATTTATTTTTTTTTTAATGTTTCATTGTATTTTGGAGTATAGCCGATTAACAATGTTGTGATAGTTTCTGGTGGACAGTAAAGGCACTCAGCCATACATATACATGTATCCATTCTCCCTCAGACCCCCCTCCCAACCAGACTGCCACATAACATGGAGCAGAGTTCCCTGTCTGATACAATAGGACCCTGTTGGTTATCCACTGTAAACATAGCAATGTGTATATATTGATCCCAAACTCCCTAACTACCCCTTCCCATCACGCTTCCCCCGTGGTAACCATAAATTCATTCTGGAAGTCTATTTTGTTAATAAGTTCATTTGTATCATTTCTTTTTAGATTCTGCATATAAGGGATGTCAGACAATATTTCTCCTCTGTTTGACTTAACTTCACTCAGTATGATAATCTCTAGGTCCATCATGTTGTTGCAAATGGCATTTATTCATTGCTTTTAATGAATGGCCAAGTAATAGTCCATTGTATATATATACCGCATAGAGAAGGTGAGAAATTTAAACAGGCTCCCCAATAAAGTCTCTTTGGAACAGCCTCGTCTGTGTTATAATGTAAATACATTTCTGTCTAAAGAAAGGAAAATTGACTGTTACATTAACTTTTGAGATTTTTCCTACTTCAGAGATTTTATATGAGTTGTAACTTTAAAAAAAAATAACTGACCAAACACAACACTCATTTATTATGTATTTATCTTTTGTTTTACTTTGAAACACTTTGTGGCCCCTTCTCTATTGGTCCATTTCTCCACCTTGTAATCACTGAATGTAAGTATTCTATTTTTAAACTCCTCTTAGATGATTAATTCTTTACTTCTCCATACCTTTATTACTTTTTCCATTACTTACTTTCTTTTCCTACCCCCTCCCCAAGTCTACTATTAGATAGGAGAATCAGAGGAAATATAAAGCTGTTTCCAGGTAGATAAATGTTTTTTTTTAGTAGTTCCACAGTGTGAAATTTCTGGCATCCTCTATCTGTTTCATTAAGTACCTTTTATAAATCTAAATGTGTGTATTTACAGAGAACTGTTCCTGTTAGCCAATAAAACTCAAATCTTTTCACTGATGCAGTCCCTTAGGGAAACTGATGGAATGCTATACTTTAGAGTTACTGGAAATGTCTTTTTTTTTTTTTTTTAACACTTAGTTGCTTGATCTTCATAATACTCTTGTATTTTAAAGCACTTGATTGGTTTTGGCTTTCAAAAAATCAAAACGTATCAGTAAGTTACCTATGTTAAGGGTAAGTTGCATTAATATCACATTAAAGTCACCCTGACTTAATGATATTTCTAGTGATTCCCTTCAGTTCTAACATCAATATTACTGTCATTTTAATGACGAGTTGGAAATTGGGCTACATCCTGGAGAAATATTTTATGTTACATTTCTTTTCTTCCAACTCTAAGTGTTTCTTATTTCCGCATGAATATTAAAAAATTTTAGAGTGTGACATAAAAGGGATGATTTCACTTGCTAATATGTTGATATATGGTATTTGGGGCTACATTAAAGGAAACCAATTTTCTCCTTTGCATTATCATATCAGAAGTGGAAGGGGAACCCCTTCCTCTCCAGCTCTACATCTGTTGTTTCAGCCTGAATTCTGAGGAACACAGTAATTGTTTGCTTAGCTGAGGATCAACATAAATGCAAGGGAAAAAAGTCAGGATCCACTTTAGCCTAAAGCTTTGTATTTAAGTGCCTGTGTGGAAGAGAGAAACTTGACTCCAAAATAGTTTTGTCCCTGAGAAAAGAAAATGTGTGTAAGCAAAATTTTTCTGGCTGGAGGAGAGCCCAGCAATTTCCAGTAGTTGAATTATTTCCCTAGAATAACTCCTCAGAGATAGTAGAATATTATTTCATATACTTAAAGTAATTCTACATCCTAGCAACCATAACATAAAATTGAGGTCCTGAAGACAGAGAGAGAGTAAATAATGCCGCCACCTTCATCGGCAGCTAATGCTGACAAAATATAACATTCCACTGCTTTCTGTGTATAACCTTTTGTGAATTGTTGGAGGCCAGCCTGCTCAGGCTTATTCTCAGTTCTAGAGCATTGCATGTGGGACCTCAGTGCCAGAGCTGTGGAATCATCCCCTGTCCTTTTCCCTTCTACTTTTCTGGTCCTCAGGTCTCTGTTAATGCTGATGTCCCTAAGAGCATATGTGACCTGGGCAGCTCCAGGTGGGGGGCTGGAACCCCACCATTTGGTTCCCATAGCACTGATCATTATAAAGACTTGGGGAATTCCATGAGGAAAGGGTGTACCCCTGCTCTCAAACCTGGCTGCTAGCTGTCCATGAGCCTGTGACAGTCATTCAGCAGCCTCAAGGTGATGATGGGAATGTTGTGTACCTCACTGTCACACTCATGAGCCCAGGAGGGCACCATCCTTGTGCCACTGAGGATGAGGAACCCCTTCCGCACTCAGGAGCCCAGCTCCTTTCCTGCTTCTGGATGATGGAGAAGGGACATTCACTTCTCTGAGCAGTATTCTCTGCCCACCTCTGCAAAGCACAACTTGGACTCTGTAGCCTGGATAAGTCCATTGAAGCTACGATAACAAAGTTTTGCAGACTGGGTGGTGACTGAAAGAAGCAATTTATTTCTTACTGTTCTGAAGGCTGAAATCAGAGATCAGGGTGCCAGTGTAGAAGGGTTTTGGTGAGCACCCTCCTTCTTGGTGAGCTCCCTGTGCGCCCTCAAAGGGACTGATCCCATTGTGGGGGCTTCACCGTCATGACCTGGCCACCTCCCAAAGGCCCCACCTCTTGAAACCATCACACTGGAGGATTAGAATTTCAACATATGAATATGCGGTGAGGTAGGGCACAGGTTGGAGGGAGACACAGACATTAAGTGCATTGCAGATATCTTCAAAATATGGCAGTGTTTCCCATTTGGACTGTCCTCATTTTAACCATGGGGATCCAGGTTCAATCCCTGGATTGGGAAGATTCCCTGGAGGAGGGAATGGCAGCCCACTTCAGTATTCTTGCCTGGAGAATTCCATGGACAGAGGATCCTGGCAGGCTACTGTCCATGGGGTCAGAAAGAGTCGAACACGACTGAATGACTAAAACACACCCAAAAAGACACATTTTAACTACATGAGGTGCTGACAATATAATCCAAGATATATGGGCCCAAACTCAATCTGATTTCTAGTCACAGATTTTTCTTTAATGGGAATTTAAGAGAGGATCAGCCCACCACTGATACCCACTCCCCACCCCATACCCTAGACTTTCTGAGAATTATGTGGGATAAGTATGAGCATCTCTCAAACATCAAGCACTTACTTCCTCTTCATAGGCATCATCCAGCTAAAAATACACTCAATCCACATTACTAAGCAACACTCAGAGTCCTAGACTGAAGCATATGCTGGGTTTATACTTATCTACCATCTGGGTGACTGAAAGGGCTCCCTAAAGCGATATCCCACCCAGGAGGGAAGGGGACTGCAACGTTACTAATAAATTCCTTTCATTATTTTCAAATGCAGGACCTGCAATACTTGGAGTAGCACTATTTTGGCTTCAAAAATTCCGAGATCCTTTTCCCCAAGAGAACACACATCATCATGGAGCCAGGACATCATAATTAGTTCAGGATGTTAGACAGCCATGGCAGGAAAGTGGCCTCATATTCCAAAGTCATCTAGCTTGTTCCCCAGGTAGGAATCGACTACTTGGGTATTCTGGAACAATTTTTCAGGATGGAGAGTAAGCACTTATTTTCCAGCTTGGCGTGCTGTCATTTAGATGGAATCAAAACCTTGATTCTTTCAATTTTGTCCTTTCTACAGACATTTAAGGGCTGCTTACTCTGTGATGAGGATTTGAGTAGCAGTAGCACTGAGCCTCCCTGGTGGTACCATGTGACTCTGTGGCATAAAGAGAATGGTCAGAAGTGGAGAATCTATATATCGTACATATGCTTAAAATCTAATAAGGTATTGAATGTTTACTGAACCATGGACAACAATTTATAGTCACATCCTTCAGCAGGGGACTCTTTTCCAAGAGACCGCTGACATTTCATGACTTTGCCAAGCTGGGCTTCCCTCGTGGCTAAAACAGTAAAGAATTTACCTGCAGTTCAGCAGACCCAGGTTCAATCCCTGAATCGGGAATTTCCCCTGGAGGAAGGCATGGCAGTCCACTCTAGTATTCTTGCATGGAGAATTCCATGAATAGCGGGCTACAGTCCATGGAGTCACAAAGAGTCAGACACAACTGAGTGACTAATGCTTTCTTTTCCTAATGCTGTGCCAAACAAGTCATCGAAACATTGCCTTTTTTCTTTGTCTTCCCAGAGTAACTTTCTACCCAATTGCCCCTTATTATACAGAAGAAGGCAATGGCAACCCACTCCAGTACTCTTGTCTGGAAAATCCCATGGACAGAGGAGCCTGGTAGGCTGCAGTCCGTGGGGTCACACAGAGTTGGACACTACTGAAGTGACTTAGCAGCAGCATACACAGATGGGAGATCATTTCCTAACACTCATGTATTGAGTCTCTCACCAGAGTGTTCTCTCAGGTTACTAAACTCCAGGCATCTGTTAAGGGAAGGATGTCAAGTTTCAAGAGAGACTTTGGTCTCTGAAACTTTGGGTTGACACAATTTGCTTGTCCTAGGAGTACAGTGTGTGGAGCAAGGTGGACATAGAGCTAAAGGGAAAACCAAATAAAACTGCCAGGTGGGTTATCCCCAGGTTGGGTACCTGAAAATTATTGACTTTAAAAAAATGCACAATATGAGAGTTGCGAGTTAAGTTTTATTTGGGACAAAATGAGGACTATAGCGTGGGAGACAGCTTCTCAGATAGCTCTGAGAAATTGCTCCAAAGTGGGGGAAGGGAGAGTAAGGTCAGTATATATGTGATTTTGGTGAAGGGGAAGTACATGCAATCAAGCACATTTTTAAATTATTATTATTATTATTATTATTATTATTTTTGCAGAACGTTTCTGCTAGTCAAGAGACAGGCATCACCATGAAGGAATTTAGTCCTTTTCTCAATATGAGGAGATACAAGAGATAGGCTCATAAAATTAGCTCCAGAAAATATCTATCTGAAGGCCTGTTCTGCCAGTTTTCCCCGTAGTACAGAGGGCCTCATTTTTGCTCTCCTCCCTGAACTCTCTTCAGGGGGATGGTCAGCTGCTACAGTGGCTCACGATAGAGGTTAATGACAAGTGCCAATTTGTGGTTGACAGCTTACGGAAAGAGGAAGAAACAATCAGAAACCCAAAACACACTGAATTCTCAAAGTAGAGGGAGGGAGGGATCTAGAAGACCCAGAGTATTTTATAGGATTTCTGCTCCTGTAGCAGGAACATGTGAATAATGTAGTACCAAGTGAGCCCAACTGATCTGAAGTCTGATCTTCATTGTTCAACCAAAAAGGTTTTTTTTTTTAGACAGTAATAAATTTATTCTATATAACAAGTGAGCCAGTGTCAACTAGCAACTTTAGGGATTTATATAATCTGGAAAAAATATGTGTTTCCTGCTACGTATTTTATAATAATTTTCAAAATGTCATTACTCATAGTTAGATTTATGTAGCGTAGACTATGTTCATATATTTATTCATTCATTTTTTGAACCCATAAACCCTCATATGCATGTGTTAGTCTATAACATGTCTGTGTATATTCACATATATTTGTATATAATGTGTCTGAGTCACTTCAGTTATGTCCAGCTCTTTGTGACCCTATGGACTGTAGCCCACCAGGCTCCTGTGTCCATAAGATTCTCCAGGCAAGAATACTAGATTGGGTTTGCCATACCCTCCTTCAGGGGATCTTCCCAACCCAGGGATCGAACCCATGTCTCTTACAACTCTTACACTGACAGGCAGGTTCTTTACCATTAATGCCAAAATATACATGTGTATAAATTATTATTAAACATGGAAAAATACATGGTTTATGACAGTGTTGAGGAAATAGCACAGAAAGAAGGAGAAGGCAGGATAAAGAATAGAGATATGGATACAGATAAAGAATTCTTTAATTCCAAGGAAAGTTTATTTAGGAGAATATAAGTTTATTTAGGAGAATATCAGGAAAGTGATGGACTTTGAAATACAGGTAGAGTTTTATGGTCAGACATGGAAGCAAAGTCTCTTCTACACAATGACTGAAGGACTGGAAATCTGAGAAAATGTTTCGTGCAGGGAATCATAGGTGCCTGCCTGTCTGCACCTAGGAGAGGAGGTTGGAAAGGTGGGTTGAGGTCAGACCATTCAGTGCTTAGAAGCCTTGATTGATTCCTCAGATAGTAAAGAGCCATTGAAAGTTTCTGAGTCATTTAAAGGCATGATTATGTAAGGACATGACTGGCAAGCATACAAGGGTGTTTTAGAAGCCAAGGGGAACTATTATGAGCTAGTACTCTACAAGGAAGTCTGCGCACAATATCACAGTGAGGGGCCTCCTGCAGGGTCCAGATGAAAACATGACAGGGACCCAAAGTAGGTCAGTGCTGGTGGAAACATAAAGAGGAAGGCAGCTCAGGTTTAGGATTTAATTTGTAGATTCTTTTGGGGGAGGTTTGGGAAATGGGAAGGATATTGCAATTTATCAAATATAAGGCTTGAGAAAGAAGTAGAAAAATGACTCCACAATTGATTAGTAGTCTGTGCTTAAAGCTGTGTTAATTCAGTTACTGAAGCAGCTGCAAAGGAAGAGAACCACTTTTTGAATTTGAGAAAACAGGTTATGGTTTGAACAGATTTGAGGTGACACAAGCAGTTAAACAAAGCTACTAATTGTGGAGGGCTTGCTATGTTCCCAGAACTTTGTAAGTCCTTGACATGCCTCATACTGTTAATGACATAATGTTTATCGTTTTGTTATCATTGGTGATATTTTATTATCACTTCTGTATCAGAGATAAAGGAGAAGAATCTTAATTAACTGTCCCTGTTCGTCATATGCATGCTCAATCATGTCTGCCTCTTTGCAACCCCGTGGAATGTAGCCTGCCAAGCTCCTATCTAGCCATAGCCCTGAATTTGGAGCCTGGGAGAAGTCAAGGCTGGCAGTGGAAGTTAGTCAATCATCCACAGCCTTTATTGAGTCCCTGCCAGTGGCCAGGTGCAGTGGTCTGAACTGTGGGCACCCAGACACCATTGGCAACTCCCTAGAAGAAGCAGGAGTTGAGTAACAAGGAGTTGTGAGCAAGCAGAAAATAAGCTGAAACAGAGGACCTTGGTTTGCATCCATGATGCCACCACTCAAGAAGAGGAAAAGCAAGTCATCAGACAAAGAGAAGAAAACCCAACCCAACAGCACAGGAACCAGGGTGGGTGCCCATGTCCGTACTCTGGGAAATTCGTCAACTGAAAAAGCCTGAGGAGTTTAATTTGGGGGTCATGAATTCCCTTCATGGAAACAAGCCTATATGATTTTTTGAAGGATTACAGAGTGTAAATGTGGAGCTGTAAGTGGACAAATATACTTAGAATTTGGGGCATGAATGAAAAAGATATGAGAGGATGACCTAAGGGAGAAGCCAAAATGAGAACAGGTTTTGTTTTAGGTCTCTGCCTCAGAATGGTAGCTCAGTTAGTAAAGAATCTGCCTGCAATGGAGGATACCCGGGTTAGATCCCTGTATCGGAAAGATGCCCTGAAGAAGGGAATGGCAACCCACCCCAGTATTCTTGCCTAGGAAATCCCATGGACAGACGAGCTTGATGGGTTACAGTCCATAGGGTTGCAAAGAGTCAGATAAGACTGAGCAACTAACACTTTCAGAATTTAGGGAGTTTTCCTTTTTGTCTTCTGACTCTACAACCTGAGCAAAGGAGAAAGTAGAGCAGGATGGAGGCTCTCGGTGCTGTCTGATTCAAACAGAAAAGCACAAATATGGTACATGCATACAGTAGGCTTTTTATTTTAACATCAACTGTGTAAGTGTGGATTTCTTTGCTAACTGTTGCTGAGGAGCTGGGTCTTTTCTTTGCATGAGGGCTTCAGATTACATTGCCTCACTGACCATTCTGTAAGATTCATACCCCTAATACAGCCCTTCCCCTGCCAGTTCTGGTATTTAAAGAGAAGCAGACTTAGCATTGCTTGTGGAGCCGTTTGAATCCAGAGGACTTCTTGACTGAATTTTAAATTTCATCTTATAGTTCTTTCCATCTTTTGCCACATAAGTGATACAGTAATTTTTTTTTGATAATACCTCTCCAGAGCATTCAAGCTAGTTTTCTTAGAAACATCAACTCTGTTTTATGGAAATGATTCACCAGTTTATACTCTGACTCAAACCCACTTAGCCTCCAGACAGGAATGAGGAGGAGAAAGAGGATGTGGAGGAGAAGGTAGGGGGAAAAGGGGAGGCTGGAAACATGGACCATTCCCCCCTAGGATTTTACACAAAGAGTGAAGTGGACCCACAGAGAGCATGGGGGTTTTGAGGGGAGAATGGAATGCTCTGTTTGCATTCTCTGCAGTTACCTTATTCGCCTGTAAAAGTTGCAAATAGCAACCAAGAATTCACCTTCCAGAAAATGTTGATTATAAATGTCATGTTTCTGTTGCCGACTCATTCACATCCTTGGTGCTTTGATAATGATCTTTTAGGATGAGATAATAGAAAAGTCATTTAAATGGAAATACTGATGTGATATCATTCGGGCAGGTTTTTCTCTGTAAGTGATTTCCATGTTGTGCTATTCTCTGAATGGCCCCCACAAAATAGAATCCTGCAAAGTAGGTATAAGGAGAAATTATGTCGGTTTAGATTTCTTTCCACCTCCTGTTCATTAGAGCATTCTGATTTGTTCCATAATTGTCACAAGGTATAAACAAGGCATTGTGGAGGTAAAAGTGTGTTTAAGTCAGTTTCAGTTCAGTTCAGTTCAGTCACTCAGTCGTGTCCGACTCTTTGCGACCCCATGAACTGCAGCACGCCAGGCCTCCCTGTCCATCACCACCTCCTGGAGTTTACCCAAACTCATGTCCATAGAGTCTGTGATGCCATCCAACCATCTCATCCTCTGTTGTCCCCTTCTCCTCCTGCCCTCAATCTTTCCCAGCATCAGGGTCTTTTCAAATGAGTCAGCTCTTTGCATCAGGTGGCCAAAGTATTGGAGTTTCAGCTTTAGCATCAGTCCTTTCAATGAACACCCAGGACTGATCTCCTTTAGATTGGACTGGTTGGATCCTCCGTGCAGTCCAAGGGACCCTCAAGAGTCTTCTCCAACGCCACAGCTCAAAAGCATCAACTCTTCTGCGTTCAGCTTTCTTTATAAGTCAGTTTAAAGAAAGAAAAATAATCTCGAATCTAATTACAAAATACATTGAGATCTTTAATTCTCTCTGACTTGCCTAGAGTTTGGGTGAAAGTTTTTCATGTTTTCACCCTCAAATAACTGAAGCTGTCTTTGTGTGAGGTTAATAAACCTGTGGGGATCTGCTGCTTTTGAATGCAAACAATGTCATAAGGTACTTCCTTATGCCATTTGAATTTCTAACAAATATGCATTTATTGTTGCTTATTTTTGAAATCATGTTATCTCATGGTTGAGAGCTTATGAAATTCATCCAAAAGAAAAGCTGGAAAGCAAAATTTAATGATATGAAAACCTTAAAGAAGTTACCTGTGACATTTGGGAGTCACTTCGGCAATTGATGTTTCAAATGAAGGCAAATATTCCTAAATTGGGCTTCCCTAGTGGCTCACTGGTAAAGAAAATTCTTGTCATTGCAGGAGACGTGGGTTTGATCCCTGGGTCGGGTAAATAATCTGGAGAAGGAAATGGCAACCGACTAGTATTCTAGCCTGGGAAATCCCATGGACAAAGGGGACTGTTGGGCTACAGTCCATGGGGTTGTAAACAGTTGGACATGACTTAGCAACTAACGGACAACAACAGTATTACCAAATTAAACGGAATAGCCTAAAAGAGCTCATAGTGACAGGTTGTTTTGTCCCAGTAGTGTGTGCATAGAAATTAAGACTTGCAACTCTCACGATGCATGAAAACATACCCATACCTGTTCAGACATTTGATAGCTTGGGAATGATGGTAAGCTGAGTTTTCCCTTAGAACTCATGTCACACAGAGAGACATGACTGAGCAACTAACACTTATAGTATTAGTATATTTATATATACTGCTATATATAAAATAGATAACCAACAAGCACAGGAAACTATACTCAGTATCTTTCAATACCTATAAGGGGAAAGAATCTGAAAGAGAATATATATATATACATATATTTAAAACTGAATAATATATATATTAAAAGTGAATATATATGTTTGAATAAATTAAAAATGAATATATATATTTATTTAAAACTGAATCATTTTGCTGACACCTGAAACTAGCAACAATATTGCAAATCAACTGTAATTCAATTAAAAAAGTGAAAAGAAATCTAAAGTCTTGTATACACATATAAGTTTTTATATAGCCCACATTTTTTATTTATAAATAATCCCCAGTTTTGCTTGGTCTCCACCACTTCCTACAATAGCTAAGTATTATAACTAGCCTGCCACTGTGTAGATCACACAACCAGGACAGCTGACATCAAATTGCTTGACCAGTCTTTCATCTGTCAACTCAGGGCAACCTTCAGCTAGAGCTGGTTGTATAGTATGAATTGTGTTCAATTTGCTTCCGCCCACAAGATTCCTTGACTTCAGTCTCTTTGAAGAAAGGAATCAGTTTGTTCAGCATCACAGGTCCAGCACCAAAAAAGCTCGGTGCATTGTTGTTGCTCAGTCACTAAGTCATGTGCAACTCTTTATGACCCCATGGAGTGCAGCATGCCGGGCTTCCCTGTCCTTCACTATCTCCCAGAGTTTGCTCAAACTCATGTCCATTGAGTTGGTGATACCATCCAACCTCTGAGACTGGTGATACTAATCTCATCCTCTGTTGTCCCCTTCTCCTCCTGCCCTCAATCTTTCCCAGCATCAGGGTCTTTCCCAGTGACTCAGTTCTTTGCATCATGTGGCTAGGGTATTGGAGCTTCAGCTTCAGTATCAGTACTTTCAATGGATATTTAGGTTGACTTCCTTTAGGATTGACTGGTTTGATCTCCTTGCTGTGCAACAGTAGGTGCATAATAAGTAATTGTTGAAACTGTGAGTATAACATTTACTTCCAAATTGTGTTATAAGCCCATTTCAGTGTCTAGAAGCAGGGCTTCAGTGCTTTCTCTTTTTGGTGAGCTTGGATGATCCTTGGGCAGGTGAGAGGCCAGGAGTGGGAGCTCTTGCCAGGAGCATAGATTCTACATTGCCATTGCCCTGGAGCAGTAGGGGTCTTGTCTGTAAAGCGTCAGTCTTGGAGGCTTCTGCCTTCTTGGAGCACAGAAAGCTCTGGGGCTTCTTTTAGATTCCCAGGAATGGATGGGTTCAAGAGGGCTGCAAAGAAGTGAGTCTGTGTTACATTTTATGCTCTTCTGTTATGTTGGCTAAGCTTATAAGCACGGTATTTTAACAAGTTGTCTAACAAAAGATTAAATCATCAGATAATGAATGAGTGATCAGATAACCCAGCTCCTTCAGTGACTCCACTAGAGTCCTCTGTGCTTTTAAGGAGTTTCAAAATATGCTTGAGAAGCACAGAAATTTCAACAACAAGAAAGCTCAATGAAAGAGATATCCAAAGGCAGTTGTTGATTAATTTCACAATATGAGGTGCTGACAGCTGACATTGCTTATGTTCTGCCAGATGCTGACCTCACTTCAGGGTTCATTAGGTTTTGTCTATAGAAGTGATAATAATAATCTTTAGTTTCTCTAAGTTGCAGATTTGAAGTCTACCTGAGAGAGTTCAGAAAAAATCAGTTTCATTTTTGTTCTTCAGATAAGGTTATAATCAACCTTGAGATGCATTTAACATTGCATACGTCACAACCTGGTGTTCAATATCTATGTTAGACTATGTAGCTCTTAGAGGGGTAAGCTGGTTGATATATAGGATGACGGAGTCGTGATGAGTACATGAAGGATTCCTTTTTCCTGTGACTATACAGTATGAACTAACTAAGATATTTTTATTTTGCCCTTCTAAAGTGTATTGAGTGTTTACCCTTTTAACGGGGTTTTTTTGTTTGTTTGTTTGTTTGTTTTTAAACTGTTTGGTGTATTTATCAGTTTTCAGTATCAGATAAGCACACAGTTCTGGAGAAGTTGACATTGTACATGACCAAGAGTGGGAAGGGGTGGGTATCCTTATGCCATTGTCAGTGGAGAGACTATCTTGGTTTACATTGTGATGAGTTGTTTCCCTCAATCCGAAAACTGATTACTTAATAACTGGTATACACTTACTGGGAGTGATCAATGAGATTTCTTTAAGTTCAACTTCAGCCAATATGTAAGACCTGACCATTGGCTGGGGACAGCGCTCTGCACTTCCAAGCTTCTTGTCCCAGTAACACTTTCGCACAATGTGGAATGCATTTTCTTACAGCCCACCTGTTCTTCAAACAGATCTCGTGCAAGAAAATGTAAGTTGCTTTTTCAGGAAAGGCTTGTTCCTTAGAAGAGTAATGAATCAGTGAAATAGTGAAAACATGTACCTTATAAAAGAGAGGAAGAATGTTCAGATTGAAAGATAAAAATATGTCTTCCATTGATCCTACTCTCCAAGAGTGAAGAGATTCTCATAGACTCTTGCTCCCTTTGAGATTAAACAGAATAAAGCAAAAAATAAACATGTCTTGTCTCTAATTCTCAGATCTTAGGGCCTCATGGGATAGAGGAAGAAATTCAGTGAGAGTACAAAGAAATTATTGACCAAATCCAGAATGTGGGAGAGTCTTCAAGAAAAAAAATAATAAAGTGTTTTTAAAAAACCAATTCATAAAAAGAGAATTCAGGAAAAGAATATTATTAATGAATAGAAGAGACTTAACAAGTAAATTCAATATGCAAATTTTTGAATCCTGATTTGAACAAGCCAGCTGTTAAGAAAAATCTTCAAGATGAGAAAATTTAATATGAATTTGGAATTATATGACAGGAGGAGAGATTTCTATTAATTGGCCTGGAAATTTCTACTAATTGGGATAATGGTATGTGCTTATCATCCAGAAATGCACATTGCAGATTTCATGGATGAAAGAGTAGGATGTCATAGGTGTGTTTTAAAATACTTCAGCCAAAAAAGTGAAGGAGGGGGAATAGATGAAACAGAGTAGCCAGAGGTTGACAGTTATTGAAAGCTGAGTAAGAGATACACCCCAGCATAGTAAATTTCCCTCTAAATACTTTTGAATGTTTGAAATAAACCAGAAGCAAATTGACAAACAGTAATCCTGTAGTGGTCTGGCCTCTCTCCAGGCTTTTAACCGCCACTGAGCCTACAGAGCAATGGAGAATGAGGTGGACAGAACAGGAAAAATTATTCTCAGCTAGAATGTGGACAAGATCAGAGCTCTTATTCTGGAGACCATTAACTCATAAGGTGTCCATGGATGGGGGTTTTATTTATTTATTTTTTTTATAAATTAGAGGAACTTATAATCTCTTCAGTACTATAATACTTGTTTAAGATTTGTGCATTCTCTATATGTTTCATTGGATGGGGGTTTTAGAATGGTCTGAACTCCTGTAAGTATACACCAAATGTTGATTTGAATTTTTTTTTTTCTGGAGAGGCATCTAGGCTTCACTAGATCCTGAGAGGTATCATAACTCACAAAATTTGAGATACACTAGTTTGCAGCAGTTCCAAAGCCTGTTTCAACTCTAAAATTCTGTAAATGCATATACGAAGAGCAAGAAATTTAGCTGTCCTATTTTAAGAACTCTCTGCACAGTGTAACTGGCTCTTGATTTCAAAAACTCCGCATCTTAATGTATTTAAATTCTTAGGAGAGTAGAATGTTTAAGAGCCATCAGATACATTAAAAAAAAAAGTCACATCTAGATCTTAAGACTGGTTCAGCAAGTAATACAATGTCCAAGTATATCAATGTAATTTTTTTCTCTTTTAGGGCACCTTTCATTGTCATCCTGGAGTCTATGCAGTAAAATCTCATTTTTAAAAGATTTGCTTCAACAAAAACCCTTAAGAAGTGGGAAGCATTATAGCAACATAAAAATCCCCCAGTTATACACAAGGGAGCAATGCGATAGCTCTAAGTGCCAGCATCTTATTGGCTATAAAGACATGTGCTGGAAGAGATGGAGATTTCTCTAAACTGGCAACTGAGATTGTGTGTGTGCAGCTGCTCTAAACAGTTCTCTTTTGCCACTGAATTTTACTGATATCCTTCCCGTTGAGTACAATAATCTGACAGAAAATCTGAAATATTCTGTACAATGGGTTTACAATAAAGCCAGAGCAGTGCAGTCAGTGGTAGCAGCCCAGTTTAATTCAGTTACAAAGTCAGGGTCTAACTAGACATCATTTAGTGTTAGCCTCAAGGATAGTGCTTCACATGCTGTCTACGCCCCTAGATGTTATTTCTCTGTTGCTTCTTCTGTGGTCCAGAGTGGAGCAAATGAGTGTGTGTCTGTGTGCATGTGTATGTGTGTGTCTATGTGTGTTTGTAAGCACATCTGTGCTTGTGTGTTCACGGTGGGGGTGGATAATGAGGGCATTTTTCACATTAAAACTTTGTGTTAGCTATTGCTGCAACAAACCTGTGTCATGAACTCAGTAGATTATAATGCCAGGCATTATGTGCACATCACAGTTATGCACATCTCTTTTCTCAAGTTCTTGGCTGAGTGGCCTTATTCATGCAGTTCGCTGACTGTGTTTGCCTACTGGCTGCAGGCAGGCTCTGATCAGCTTGCTCTGTGGGCCTGGGATGAAGGGTTGTGTCCGGGCGGGTCACACACCCTCTGATCCTCACCTCCCCTCCTCTTTCATCAGGTCACCTGGGCAAGTTCCAAGTTAGTAGGGCATGGAAGTCTTCTCCACCTCAGTGGGATGGGAAGGAATTCCAATTTCCTGGAAGATAATTTAATATCATAAAAACATTTTCTTACGATATTACATAAGTATGTCATTAATTTTTCTTGCTCAATGTATGGATAGTTTCTGACATTAAAATACTGGGTTTTATGGGTGATTCACACATACAAACCAATATCTAAAATAAACAGCTCCCTGCTCTAGTAGGAGTCACCTATCTTTTATTTTCTAATATAGAATTCTTCCGTCCTTTGGAGACACTCCTTAATCTCACCCCTAAGTATGCAATTTTCACATACTTTTGCCTTGTCACTCCTCCCCCACTCTCTGCCTTCAGCAAGTCTTTCAGTTTTCCTAAATCGTGCCAAGCTCTTTTGTGCCTCAGGGCCTTTGCATACGCCATCCTCTCTTCTCTACCCATAATTCTTTGCCTCCTAGACATCTGCTTATCAGTCCTGTCTCAGCTTAAATGTCACTCCCAAAGTGGTCCTCAGTGACCACTGAATCTGATATCACCCTCCTTAAGCTTGGTGCGCCCTTTCTTCATGTCCCATCATAATTTCTATTTACATAGATTTTTCTGTGCTCTCACCTTTTGTGTTAGATGAAAAGTGTCATTGATGCAAAAGTGGCATCTTTTTTCTCCTTTCTTCAGAAGCACCTAGCCTGGTACTGAAAAAGATGGTATTCTAATGAATGAGCAAAAGCAATTTGAACCTGGAGGAGAAGGGATTTCCTCTTCACAAATGTGTTGACCTTAGTAAACTTGGTGACACATAGACAGACTAGCCCCAGCTTTCGTGGTTAGAGAAGCCTCCATCCGTCCCCAGTGACTTGATTCTTCTGTGCCCCTGATCACCTCCTTCTGTCCTTCCGTGCTCTGACTGTGTGTTGGGAGTAGTAAGGCAGTGGGTGCAAAGGTTTGGGCTCAAAGCTGGAGGTGGTCAGGCTCAGACATCCAGGGCAGGCTGCTCTCTTTCTTCCTTCCTGAGTGTGGAGCCCACCCCACTCTCAGCCACTGGCAAACTTATTAGAGCCCTTGTCACACTGCACTTTCTGCTCATCTAGTCCAAATAGTGTGCTTAGACACTGAGTCCAGTAATACTTGGATTTATGGCAACAGGTGTTTTGCCTATGAGTTTTATGGTAACCATTCTTACATTTAAGCCTTTAATCCATTTTGAATTTATTTTTGTATGTGGTGTTAGAAGGAGAAGGCAGTGGCACCCCACTCCAGTACTCTTGCCTGGAAAATCCCATGGATGGAGGAGCCTGGTAGGCTGCAGTCCATGGGGTCGCGAAGAGTCAGACACGACTGAGCGACTTCCCTTTTACTTTTCACTTTCATGCATTGGAGAAGGAAATGGAAACCCACTCCAGTGTTCTTGCCTGGAGAATCCCAGGGACGGGGGAGCCTGGTGGGCTGCCGTCTATGGGGTCGCACAGAGTCGGACACGACTGAAGCGACTTAGCAACAGTAGCAGCAGCAGTGGTGTTAGAGAATATTATAATTTCACTACTTTACATATAGTTGGTCAGTTTTCCCAGTACTATTTATTCAAGAGACTGTCAGTCTTAAAAAGAATGATACAAATGAACTTATTTAGAAAACAGAAATAGACTCACAGACATAGAAAACAAATGTATGGTTCCCAAAGGGGAAGGGATAGGGGAATTAGGAGTTTGAGATTAACAGATACACAGTACCATACATAAGGTAGATAAACAGCAAGGACCCACTATATGGCACAGAAAACTGTATCTTGTAAAAACCTTTCATTGAAAAGCATCTGAACAAGAATATACATACCTAACTGAATCACTTTGCGGTACACCTGAAACTAACACGTGTTGTAAATCAACTATAAGTCAATTGAAAGTTGTTTGATTTGAAAAAAGAAAGTAATACTAGGAATGGGACAGGGAACTAATGATCATGTATAACACTGTGAGAAAGTGAATTTGGAATTCTAACACCTGGCTAAGTAAAGGGCTTTTGGAATATGGTACTTAAACAAAGACTTCTCTCTGGACTGAGTTTCCTCTGCTTGCACTAATGGAGGCATCTGTGTCTCCCCAGATTATACAGACCTCTCCCCAGTTTATCATGGACATACATAGTGTTTCATCCAAGTACCTAATATCGGTGGTGGAGGACTTTGAAAACCCCGACTGCATTTTCTGATGGAATGCAAAATGCCAGCAGTTGGGTCCACTGCAACAAATCTATTTTATGCGTTTTGGGCTTAAAGAGCAGCTTTGATGGTATTAGCCCCATGGAGAAATCAGACAATAAAACACTTGTGACCTGAATCACTGCTGGGGTAAAAACCACATATACTCTCATTGTGACAGTTCTGACCGTGAACAGTTTGGAAACCAGGGTTGCGTGGTACCTGGCTGATAGAGAAATGAGACAGCTGAACCTGGCCTGACTGTTTGAAACCTACTCTTTCCTCCTGGTCCTGAGGTTAACACACAAGCTTTCTTGGTCCCCACTATTTTTCATGTCTCATAGCAACAACATCAGACAACTAAACCTCAAAAATTAGCCTTGGCAGAATAGTCATGGAGCTATTTTATCCAGGTAAGGAGAGACACACAAGGAGGCATTTGGGGATTATTTAATGTGAGGCTCTAAGTTTAGAATTATTGTGATGAAGGATGCTGAGTGAGTGAATTAATAAGGAAGGGCCATGAGGCAGGGTATAGGGTGAGGAGAGAAGAGAAATGGTAAGGAAGTTGTGGGAGATGATTCAAGGTGCCATTGGCTTCATGTTTTCTCTTGATGAGAATCATCTTTGAAGTCCTTGGGTTGAGGGGCCATGGAAGAGGTATGTGTGTGCGGCAAGAGGCAGAGGAGAAGCTGGGGATTGGGCTCCTTGTGTTTCTGCCCTTTTAATGCCCCTGGAAGGGAGGTTGGAATTAGAAATTGGGTGAGTTTCTGTTGCAAAAATCATTTAAGGGCTGAGCTTCATGACTTGGTCTGCAAGGGTTAGGAGAGGCAGCAGTAAGAACTCAGAGGTCCAGAAGCCAAGGATGGAATTCCTGCCGTGACTCCTGGAATATGCAGTGTCCAGTGAGGGCCTGGGATGTCCACCCACCACTTGGCAGTGAATGGGTCTGAAGCACTGTGTTGCAGACCTCAAGGGGGAATAATGGTCTCAGCCTAAATCTCAGCTGTACGCTGAAGGGCAGTTCAAGGGCAATGCTAATATTAAAAAAAAAGGGATTAAATCTCAATTTCCTTATGTCCTTTGGTATTACCCCATGGCTTACATGGTTGGACACTGTTCCATTAGGCTGCAGGTGCGTTTTGGAAACCCTGCGAGTCTTTGGCATGTGAAGTCATTGATTTGAATTAGATATTTTATTTTATTTTTTATTTTTTTTATTTTATTATTTATTTCTTTTTAGATAATTATTTTAAAGGAATCCAATAAATAGTGTGAATATCAGTAGTGCTACTGAATATTCCTTAAGATAACTAACTGTTCAGTTAAGTGAATGAATTGACATTTAGCACACTGTGATTATTATTTCAATTTATTAAAATATTTTGATAAATGAGTAAAACCTTTTGACTCAAAAAAGACTTCTGATTTCAAGTCATTAAGTGAAGTCATTAAAAAATCATGGAACCTATTCTTATTCTAATTATTGATTAGACTACAGTAGGTAAATTATTTCTTTAGAAGTATTAGTTGCTTCAACGTTTAAAGCAAATTAACTTCTTAGGAACAAAAGAAATTGTAAAGAACTCAGAGGAAAAAAGAAATGTGGCCCCTACTCTACTTAGACAGTGGGATTAGTAAAAGGATATTCACAAATATGAGAAATAATCTATGATGAAATGAGACTTGAAGTCTAAATGGAATGCTGAGTACAGAAAATGTATGTGATCTTTCCTAGTCTTTTGTTCAGTAGAAAAAAATTACTTTTTATTGCCCCAATTGGTATGATAAGCATAGTACTAATATGTCTGACCTCAATAAAACTCAGAACATTTCTCCATTTCTCGAACGGATCTTTTCTACTGCTGTATTAACATTTGGAAAAATTACTTCGTATCAATGAGTCTTTCTGAAACCTATCAACAAGAGTGAGAGCCATCTAAGTAAGAAATCCCAACATAACAAAATTGCTTATGATGCTGAAATATTCCGGCATTTCATTCCCTGCTTCTCCTGCCTTTGCAGGCTTTCAGGAGACAGTATATGCTTCGTGGGAGAGCAACCAAAAGGTGGCAGCATCTCTTTGAAAATTATTTCCATTTATTTCACAGCCATATTTCTTTTCAAAAGGCTACTCCCACAGAGTTGAGCCATGTTGTAATATGCATTATAGAGCAGAAAGCTCCCTTCCTTTGCAAATGAAATGAATACAGTGACAGTTGTTGATACAATGGAGTTTCAAAAAATATTTACTTCAAATGAAGACTTATCCTTGTTTTTAGCCAACTGATCCATCATGTCTGATGACATAGCAACAAACCCACATCTTCTTGAAGATCAGAAAATATTCGTGGAGTTACCTAACATTAACAATGACTATTAGTTATCAACTGGAAGATTGAGAATCTTGTCAGGATATTATGAAAACTAATATATTCCTAAAAACCACAAATTGATCATTGATTCCTGAAGGGTGGCCATTGAATAAACAATTCTTTAACTATTTTTCTTTAAGCACAAATCCTATCAGTATTTTTTATAAAAAGTTTTAAACCACTGTGATATTTGGCACTTGTTTAATGCTATGTATTTTAAAATTGATTTTAAGAAATAATTCATCCATCTGTAAATCTAAATGCTCAACCACAAATTTATCTAAAGATATATCCTAGGTTAATACTTATCAGATTGTTAACACTTTTTTTATAATGAAGACTTGTAGAGGATATTAGCAAAGCCAAATTCAGATTTTTTTCTTAAGATAGTAGTTGCTCTTTTGAAGTAAGGCAATATGGTAAACCTCATTGATTCAGATAAAGTCTGAAGATTAGTATTGTGTTAAATGAAATTTCATTACTGTTGAGTACTTGTAGTTAAACTAAAGTAAGCTAAGTAAGGCAACTGCTCATGTCAGGGTCTTAAATATATATACATATATGTGTATGTGTGTGTGTGTATATATATATGATATGCACACACATTTTAGATAGATAACAATGATTTCTAGACCATTAGATTGTCAGCTCCATTAAAGCAGTGATATTGTACTTTTCTGTATTTTGCACAGATGTGTAGAGCATGGAAATGCCATATTATATAAGATATCACAGTAAACATTAAAATCAATGTATCTTTTTAAGGAGTTAAATGATAAGAAAGTGACCTTAAAGATCAGAGATTTTCTGATATGTTTTAATCTTGAGTTTCTAGTGAAATCTTCCTCAGAAGCCCAGTCTGTAACTCAGCCCAGAGAGATGGACTTTCAAGTTGCTTGATGGCTGTGAACCCAAGGATCTCACGTCCTCCCTCTGTACCCCAGACACCCCAAGACTTGAGCCTCCAGACTCTGCAGACCTTGGGTTGAATGACTGATGTTGTCCAACACCTTAACCAAATCCCTTTGTCTTCCAAATGGCAAGCCAGGATTTAATCACCTAACAAGCAAGTGGTTCAAAACTATTGAGGTCTGTAACTCAAACCCAATCATTGTAAGAATAACTGTATAAATAAAAACCTATGTTTCTTTTTATATTACTGTAGTTTATATTGGTCTTTTTTTTTTTTTCATTAAAAAAAGCCAGCAGAAAACAGACAAACTCTAGATATAAATATAGATGTAGCTATATAGGGCTTCCCAGGTGGCTCCAGGGTGGTAAAGAACCCTCCTGCCAATGCAGGAAACATAAGAGATGCTGGTTAGATCCCTGGGTCAGGAAGATCCCTTGGAGGAGGGCATGGCAACCCACTCCAGTATTCTTGCCTGGAGAATCCTATGGATAGAAGAGCCTGATGGGCTACAGTCCGTAGGATCACAAAGACTTGGACACGACTGAAGTGACTTAGCATGCATGCACGCATAGCTATATAGACATAGATACAGGTATCAGAAAAGTCAATTCACAGAAAGCACATATATAGGCATACTATATAATATATATATATGGGCTTCCCTGGTAGCTCAGACAGTAAAGAATCTGCCTGCCAATTCAGGAGACCCCAGTTCAATCCCTGGGTTAGGAAGATCCCCTGGAGAAGGGAATGGCAACCCACTCCAGTATTCTTGCCTAGAGAATTGCAGGGACAGACTCACTCACATATGTATATACATTTTCTGATATTACACATACCTATAAATGTGTGAATAAAACTTGCCTGGCACTGAAACATCAAGAAATGAAGAATGGACAGCATTCTGTAGTGGAAAGAACACTAGTCTAGAATCTAGTTTGCCACATGGGGTCATACCAGACTCATCTTTAAACCTGTTCAAGCCTTGAAGAACTTTTCTCTTTTAAAAAGGAAAGTAAAAATACCTACTCAACTGCCCTGATTGTAGAGATCGCAAGTGTGTCTTGCTAATGTTGTAAAACGTTATGGATGTGTGCAAGAGAGATGTGTTGCGAGACTTGAGGTAGCTCTCCAAGTGCTATACCCAGCTTCCATTTCACACACGAAGATCCCCAACAGCTTATTTCAGGATTCCTCACATTGCAAAGGTTGTGATCATTTTTGACAGCTGTCCTTGTTCTTTTTGAAAATATTTTTGCTAAGCAAGCTCTCATGCATGAAATAGCAGTATTTTGGTGGCAGCAAAGTGTCTACAGAGAGCCAAATGTTCGATGGTAATTAGAAAGAATGCGTCACAAGTAGTTGCTGAGTTGCTAGCTTCTTTCCTAAATATGTTACTTAAAGCACTGACTGGATATCTGCTTGGCAATCAGACTTGTCACAGTAGCATCTTTGCATTTTGGCATCAGCAATGGCTTCGAGAGTTGTCCCTGCCGCCCCCATTCCTCACCCACACACACACAGGGAACCAGCGTGCTTGGAAAGAGGAGGGAATTAACAGGATGGGGGCTGGAGAGATCCTGCATCCTTCTAGAGCATCTAGTTGTAGAAGCGATGCCTGTTATTCTCAGCGGGATGTTTGACATTTCTTACTTCCTAGGATGCAGGAGAGGATTAAGATTGTGTACCCCAAAGCCAGACTGCCTGCATTGAAATCCCAGCTCTGCCTCTTCCTAGCTCTGGGGACCTGAAAAAAAAAGTTTTTAACTTCTCTATGCCTCATTTTGCTCCTGCGTATTTGGGAGATGGTATTAGTAACATTCTAATCTCCTAGAGTGATTAAAAAGATGATTGAGATAGCACATGGAAAGCCCTTATAATAATGCCTGGTACGCACTCCGTCAGAGTTGTTTAACTGTTTTCACTTAATATAATAAATGATCCAGCCCATTACACATTCCAAATCCTGTCATTAATGTGAAAGTAGAAGCTTCCCCAAGGGCCTGGACGTGGCTGGGCATCATTGGGGAAGCTGTGTATCGATATTATCAAGACAGGTGAATTCTAGGTGGATTATCATAATTGTGTAGGACCATGGAATTTAATGGCAACCCACTCCAGTATTCTTACCTGGAGAATCCCATGGACAGAGGAGCTTTGTGGGCTACAGTCCACGGGTCGCAAAGAGTTGGACACAACTGAGTGACTTCACTTTCATGGAACTTAAAAAGCTGCAGGCCTTCTAAAAATATACTCTACCTTTGCAAAAGTCTGGAAATTAATAGTCACATTCATTAATTTTACTTACTTTTTGATTTTTTAATAATGGCTGCAGTTTCTATCATCAGCAGTCTCTTATGTTTTTATTTTAATGTGTGTTCTTCTGAATATTTCCTTTCAAGGAGGGCGTTTGCTTGAAATTATTAATATTCAGGATTTCTGATTAACTTCTGATCATGCTTCCTGATATATTTATTAACATTGAATAATGTGAGGTTATAGATACATAAGGACTTCCCTGGTGGCTCAGATGGTAAAGCGTCTGCCTACAATGCAGGAGACCTGGGTTCGATCCCCGGGTCAGGAAGATCCTCTGGAGAAGGAAATGGCAACTCACTCCAGTACCCTTGTCCGGAAAATCCCATGGACGGAGGACTGTGGTAGACTGCAGTCCATGGGGTCGCAAAGAGTCGGACACGACTGAGCGGCTTTCACTTTCATAGATACATAAGCAATGAAAAATCAAAATTAAAACAGAGAGAGTGTGTCTGTGTCTGTGTGTGTGAGAGAGAGTCTGTGTCAATACACACATTTCTATTTTGTTTCTTAAAGCCAGCATTTGTTGTCAGGCACAAAAATTAGAATATATAATTTTAAATGAAAAGGCTTGAGATAGTTAAACAGTCCTCATTACATTTGTCTGACATTCTGTGGATCTTTTACATCCCTTGGTTGGTGCCTTGAGCCTGTTTTGTCCAAGTAAATGTGCAATAAATATGCATTGAATTTCAAGAGCTATGGGAAAAATGAAAGCTATGGAAATGAAATCTGTATTTTTAATGTTTATGTTTTATAAATAGAACATAAGGAGTAAAATGCCACACAGTCCTCAAAATATCTTATCATTTTTAATAGGTAAAGCATAATTGTGAACCATTTTTCCATTCTTTGACTTTTGATATCTGACTTCAAAAATGCGTGCATCATTATTTTTTTCATGTGGAAATTTTGAAAATCTCAGAGACTGGAGTTTTAAAGTATACTGTTGCAAGCTCTGGGTAGAAGAAAATCAACCGTTAACATAATGAATCTAGAGAATGAGATTCTTAGGTAGGGGTTTAGGTTCTGCTTTATTTGGAAGTTTGCACCACACCACCACCAGCATGAATTTGCATCAGGAATTTCAGTGTGGGGTGGGCTTGGTATGGGGCTGTTTAGGAAGCACTTTCTAGAATATGAATCTGAGCCATTATAGAGCAGGTGAGCCAGGATGGGTTGAAATAAACACAGCAAACCTAGAACGCAATTTGCAGAGATTGCCTTGTGTGCGTTGACTTAAGTTGTCATTTCACACACAGCTGTGCCTGCAGACAACAAAAATGCTTTCCCCACAACAAATCTAGTTAAAAAGAAAACCCTATAAATAAAACGAATAACAATTGACTGTGTGTTAGGGCACCTCGATGAGCAGGCATAGAGGATAAATTGATGCGACTTAAAAGTTGTATGGGCAGCTGTGTGCCAATCACTGCATTATTACTCACTGACGTTGTGCTTCTTTGCCTATTTGGTTACATTATCCAGAATGCAGCTCCCGACGCATTCTTTTTGCATTTTACTGGAAGGAAGTAAAACCGTGTGTTGAAAAGCTCCTCTATTCACATGTTTATTTCTATTCAGTGATTTTTGAGAGCACATTTATGGAATTGATAAAAGCAGAATGGGTTGACAGCATAAGAAATTCAAAAGGATTGCCTAATCCAGCCATATTTTTTTATAGCCTAGAGAGCTTATCTAGAAAAATGATGAAGTGTCTCTGGAGTTTAAAATGAAAGCATATACAGAGGACTTGAATAGACACTTCATCAGGAGGAATGGGGATCTAAGACAGCACTTGGGAAGAAGGTCACTATTATTAACCATTGCTGCTGCTGCTAAGTCACTTCAGTCGTGTCTGACTCTGTGCGACCCCATAGACGGCAGCCCACCAGGCGTCCCCGTCCCTGGGATTCTCTAGGCAAGAACACTGGAGTGGGTTGCCATTTCCTTCTCCAATGCATGAAAGTGGAAAGTGAAAGTGAAGTCGCTTAGTCGTGTCCGACTCTAGAGACCCCATGGACTGCAGCCTACCAGGCTCCTCCGTCCATGGGATTTTCTAGGCAAAAGTACTAGAGTGGGGTGCCATTGCCTTCTCCGATTATTAACCATTGGGAGGATGCAAATGGGAGTTATAATGAGATATCGTTGCACACTTATCAGAATGGATAAAATCTAATAACAAACAAACAAACAAACAAAAACCCAGCAATGCCAGGAACACAAGCAAACTGGAACTTTTACATGTTCCTGGAAGGAGTGCAAAATGCTATGGACTCTGAAAAACTCATGGTTTCTTTGTAAGGTTAAATATATGCTTGCCATACAACCAAGAATCAAACATCTGGGTATTTACCCTAGTGAGATGAAAACTCATGTTTATACCAAGAGTGTACATGAGTGTTCACGTGTGCTAAATTGCTTCAGTCATGTCTGACCCTTTGCAACCCCATGGACTGTAGCCCACCAGACTCCTCTGTCCGTGGGATTCTCCAGACAAGAATACTGGAGTGGGTTGCCAGGCCTCTTCCAGAGGATCTTCCCATATGATTTTTCATGTTAAATTTATTTGTAATAGTTGAAGCTAGAAACAATCCAAATCTCTAACAGCAGGTAAATACTGAAACTAAATATCGTACATCCATAGATGGAATACTATTCAGCAGTAAAAAAGAAAAGCAAATTATTATTTTTATTTTATTTTATTGAAGTACACTTGATTTACAATGTTGAATTAAATTCTGCTGTATAGCGAAGTGACTCAGTTATACGTATATCTATTCTTGTCCATTATGGTTTATCAGAAGATATTGAATATAGTTCCCTACGCTAGAAAGTAAGACCTCATTGTTCATCCATCCTATATATATATATATATATATATATATATATATATATATATATATTAGTTTGCACCTGATAATCCCAAACTTCCAGTGTTAACCTCCCACACCCACCCTCCTCTTGACAACCACAAATCTGTTCTCTATGTCTGTGAGTCTGTTTCTGTTACATAGGTATAAAAAAGAAGAAGTTATTGATACCAACAACAACTTCAAGAAATCCTAAGACATTTGCTAAGTAAGGAAAGTTTTGACATTCTCCAAAGACAAAGCCGTCAAGATGGAAAACAGATCAGTGACTTGATGGGGGATATAGGTGGGAGACTTACCAAAATTTTAATTTGATTTATTCTTCTGATAACTTCTCCTTTTTGTATCTTGCTTAAGAAAACTTTTCTCAACCCAAGATTATAAAATAAAATAATGGCCTCATATGTTTTCAGCAAATTTCATAGTTATTTGTTTTCATCTTTGAATTTTTTTTTTTTCAAATCTCAATCTAGCTGGGATGTATTTTTAATGTCATGAGACAGGGATCTATGTATTTTTTTCTAAAATGAGCGTATAACATTCCTAACACTTATTTACTAAATAATATTCACTAAACTCATATACTATCAGGTATTATGGACACTCAGTTTTATCCCTGTTAATATATTTGCTGTATCAACAATAGTAACAAGTTATTTTTTTATTGTCATTTTAAAATACATTTTAGTAACTGTTAAATCTTCTTTTTCAAAGCTGAGTTTGTTGATTTTCTGTAGATAGCATTTCATATGAATTTACTTTGATGTTTCACATAAAGAAAAGAAGCATATAGATTTAGGGGGATTGCATTAAAGACATATATATGTTCTGGTGAGAAGTGACATTTTAAAATATTATCTCTTTTCATCATCTGGAATATGATTGTTTCCAGTTTGCATGAAATGTTTTCATTCCTTTGAAAAACTTTTATGGTTTTATTTTTACATTTCTTTTACATTTTCTGTTAAAATGTATTTTAGGTATTTTATAATCTGGTGCTGTGATGAATTCCACCCCCACCCCCCAATATTTGTGTATATTACAGTGTGCTTTTGACAACATATAGAAAAGCTATTGAGTTTTTTATATACAACTTGTCATTAAGCTGATTTCTTCTTTGGAGAGATGATAATTAAAGATATTTTTAGGTTTTGTTTTTTTTTTTTTGACTCTTGTAGGTTTGTGATAAAATCAGGTATCGGTAGGGAAGGTTCTGTATTTTTCCTATTATACTTGTTTTGGAAGTGTTGGTAGGCCCTCCAGGACAGGGTTGGATATCCTGGTGAAGGTCAAAGAGTTCAACTATAGGAGCATTCCTCTAGTATACACTGTGCTTTTCGTTTAAATACTGCTCCATTTGGATTGCTGCTATTTCAACTAGAATCTTTGCTTTTCTTTTCATAAATAAGATAGTATTTATTTGCCTAATTTTTATGATTTCATACTTCCTCCATACAAATACATACATATACTCTGATTATCTGTGCTCTGAAATAGTTAAAATAACAGAATATAATATGTAAAATTTTCATGGAAAACTAAAGGGCCTGAAATATGGGATTTCCTCAGTAAACGCCAATGTAATGGTTAGGAGCCTGTAGTTTGGAGGTAGATCTGGGTTTCAATTTCAGGTCCATCACTGACTCCCAGCTTGGCTTGGTGCAGTTAACTGTTTGTCCGAGTGGCCGTTCCCTGTCTAAAGTGCAGATGGCATCAATATCTAGTTTCTGAACTACTCTCCTGTGTCTCTTTGGTAATAGCCTCCCCCATCACATAAAGAATCTGGCCTGCTATTCCATGTCCATCAGTTTTCATGTTCTAAGTTAGATTATAAGACTCTAGAGTACCCCGCATTTATATTGTGTCCCCTGGAACTCCTAACCTACAGAGGAGACATGCAATATATTGTCTGATTAATTGAATTTCAGAAATTTTTTTTCTCACTTCTTTTTCATGTTATGGCTCTTTTTTTAAAATTAATTAATTTATTTTTGATTGTGCTGAGTCTCCATTGCTGCATGGGCTTTTTTCTAGTTGCAGAGAGCTGGGGCTACTCTCTATTTGTGGTACACACGTTTCTCATTATGATGGCTTCTCTTATTCCAGAGCATGGACTCTAGGGTGCACAGACCTCAGGAGTTGTGGCACTTGGGCTCAGTGGTTGCAGCTTCCTGGCTCCATAGTTGTGACAAACAGACTTAGTCGCTCTGCTGCATGTGGGATGTTCCCAAATCAGGAATCAAACCTGTATCTCCTGCAATGGCAGGCAGATTCTTCATTTAACACTGAGCCACCAGGAAAGCCTCTGGTTATGATTCTTAATTTTGTTGTGGCAGCATATTTTATTTATTCGCCAAATATCAGTACTCTGGTGAACTCTGGGCTTCCCTCGTGGCTCAGTTGGTATAGAATTGGCCTGCAATGCAGGATACCCGTTTCAATTCCTGGGTCGGGAAGATCTGCTGGAGAAGGGATAGGCTACCGACTCCAGTATTCTTGGGCTTCCCTTGTGGCTCAGCTCATAAAGAATCTGCCTGCACTGTGGGAGACCTGGGTTCAAACCCTGGGTTGGGAAGATCCCCTGGAGAAGGGAAAAGCTACCCACTCCAGTATTCTGGCCTGGAGAATTCAGTCCATGGGGTCACAGAGTCAGACACGACTGAGTGACTTTTCACTTTTCTGGTGAACTCTACTATGCTAACCAAAACCAGGTAGCTCATTTTTAAACCGTAGCTGAAATGCCTTAAATGCCTTTTTAGAAGTGAAGAATATATTATTTATCCTCAATTAGAGGTAATTATTTTACAATGTTAGGTATGAAAAGTTAAGAATCAAAGGATTGCTTTTGTTATCAAATGATTGAATGAATCAGATCCCTCTGCTCGTCCCATAATTACAAAGTCAGTACTCACAGTTGTTGATAGGAAGGAAGGGTGCCTTTAATCAGAATGCTGGTACTCTGGGGAGATAGTGGACTCAACATTCCCCAGAAATAACCTCCAAAGATTCTGCTGAGCCATGAAAGCTTTTAAAGGGAAATAGAGTAGTAATCTCAGTTCATCGTTTCAATAGGGGGTCAGAGGTGTTTGCCCTCCCCTACCATGTGCAGGCTTGTTGTCTCCTGGTGTTCTTCCTCTAGACATTTTCTTGTTCACGCAGCTTGGTCACAAAGTTAGTTCAGGTATTTACTGAAGTGGAAGCTACAGAAAGGATCTTGTCATCTGTTAACTGCTTATTCTTCATTTCTACTTCTTTGATCTATGGAAAGACCCAACAAGTTATGCAAGTATTATGTGATTAAATGATTTGAAAGGTGTGCTTGGGCAGGAAATGAGTAGAGCAGGGGGGTGCCTGGTTTAAAAGTGAGTTACAATATAGCTTTGCTGAAATAACAATAAAAATGGCTTCCTGCTGAAGGTGGTTTCCTGCAGAGAGCTGCTTACAGATTCCCACTTGTCAGAACGCCATTCCATTTGTAGGGGATTAGAGATTGAAGGTCTGTCTTCTGTAACTTATTCATGCTGATATAGGGCACCATATTCTCAGAGTGAATCAACATGGGTCTGTAGCATCTCTTTGCTGACAGTTTTAGTTACCCTATATATGTATATGTGTATATATATATGTATATGTGTATTTCAGTGACGTGAAAGTCGCTCAGTCATGTCTGACTCTTGTGACCCCACGCACAGTGGAGCTGCCAGGTTCCTCTGTGAATGGGATTCTCCAGGCAAGAATACTGGAGGGGGTTGCCATTTCCTTCTCCAGGGGATCTTCCCAACCCAGGAATCGAACCCAGGTCTCCTGCATTGTAGGCAGATTCTTTACCAACTGAGCTAAGGAGAAAGCCCGTATGTGTATTATGTGTATATAATGTAATGTGTATATATATATATATATATGTGTGTGTGTGTGTGTGTGTGTGTGTGTGTGTGTGTGCAGAGCAAGCTACAATTATTTTGATGCCTCCAAAGATATTGGTTACTATGAGCAATAATGTTAGTCCCATTCTCTTGAGGCTAGTTCCTGGAGTTGTGCTGAGATAGACTTACTTCTGCTCAAGACATAGCAGCTTATGTCATGACTTCTGCCTGGTTGTTCTATAGTCAGCTTTTTTCCCATTGGTGCATCAGACACTGAGTCTGTGAGTCTATTGTCCTGATTATTAGCTACTTGATTTTATACTGGGCAAGGAGTTGGGGGAACCCTGCAGGGTTGTGGTAGGTTCCACTTTAGGAACATGAAATTAAAAACAAAACTGCATAAAACCTGGGGGTAAGGAAGAATTGGTCTTGGGTGACCCATGTCAGCATGTGTGGGCTCCATGGACCCCTCTTCATAGAATAAAGATGCTGCCTTCCTTAGTGAGTAGTTGGTTGAGTATGTTGGTTCCCTTTGGATATAGCGCCTTCCCATGAAAGACTGATTCTTCCTTAAATGTCATCTCTGTTTCTAGAGTTCGTGCTACATCAAATGCAATGCACGCTGACTGGCTCTTTCTAGGCTTTGCGGAACTGCCTGTGCAGTATACCATGTACACGTGGCACACGTGAGCCAGATGACTGAGTCAGCCTTGAAGTCGGCTCTGCACACCGCTGTGTGACAGATTCTAGAATTTATGTGAAGTAGTGAGGGGAGATGTTGGTGAGAGTTTTGCATATGGAGAGTCCACAGGTGGAACAGGAGAGGACGGGTCTGGAAAAGAGCCCAGTTGAGAAGGTGAGCACAGAGTTGGTATGTGTGTCAAATGTGGAGTGATCCTTAGTGTGGCTCCTTGATGGTTGAATGTGACAAAAACACAACAGAAAAGCAAGCTGCAGAGGCCAATTATGATGCCGACCAACTTCTGCCGCCATGTTGGCCCGGACTGATTCTCTAGTTCTAGGCCTGTTTTTAATGCATTTCTCAATTCCTCCCTCTTTCTTCACTTGTATCAATAATCCAGTTTTCCATCCCCTGGGTCTGCCTTCCGGTGAAAAGTCCACTCTAGGACATTTATTCCTTCTGAGTCTTTTCCCTGCCTCACCTTCTAATCTTCCCGTGTATTCCCAGGACTTGACCTTCTCTAAACTCTTTGAGCCCTTTCACTATTCTGTACCAGAAGTCATTTACTTGCTTGCTGGACGTTGACTGAGAATCACCTCTGTGCCAAGAACATGCATCGTTGAACCATAAACAGCATGATTCCTACTCATTCATGAGAAGCTTACAGGGACTCAGGCATCACGTTTGTGAAGTCAAACAGGTATAAAGCCAAACAGAGTGATGGGAACAGAGAAAATCAAGGGTTATATGCTCCATCTGATGGCCCAGAAATTCTCCTTTAACACAACCAGCTGAGCAATGAACCAAGCCTACCAGTTGGGTCCACTCCAGCTATAAATGCCATCTGTTCTCTGCCCTTGCCAAATATCTGTCTCCAGCTTAGAATTCTCTCTTGAGCTCCAAATTCCACGAACTCCAGAGCTTCCAGCTCTCATGGCCTCATGGTCTGCTGGGCACTTCCCACTCCCCATGGAGAAGTGAGCTTCCACTCTCACCCATCCCAAACTTTCCGCACCTGCTTCCCCAAGTCAGGAAGCAGCAATGCGATACTTCCAGCTGCTCAGATGCCAGAACTCAGGTGCTGTCGTTGACTCTGTCACCTTTTTCCACATCAGATATTCAATTCATTAGACCCATTGGTGCTAACTTCAAAAATTATCCAGAATTAAGACAGATTTTCTGCTTCTCTGCCACCAACATTGTCCCAGCCACCACTGTCCTCCACCTGTCTTCACCTTTGTCCCTAAGCAAACTAATTTCCATAACAACCAGAAAGCCTGTAAACAAAGGACAAACCATCTCACACCTTTGACTTATATCTCTCTAAGCTTTCCCATCGCAGAGAAAATTCCAAATCCTTACAGGGACCTAAAAGACCCCATTTGCCATCTTCTTTTTCCCTCTTCCTACTGTTCTCTCCCACCCAACCCCACTCCCTGGAACCACCCACTCCCCGATTTTTGTTCCAACACTTCAGTCTCCTTGCTGATAATGAGTCTTCCAGTCAAGCTCAGCATCAGGGACTTCACATTCAGCAGAAATTTCCCCCGGCCCCCTAGATCTTCATGCATGCCCTCACCTGATTCAAGTATTTTTCCAAATGTCACTTTTTCAATGGATTCTCAGTAGGACTTTTAAAAAATTTGTTATTTTTATTGAAGTATAGTTTATTTACAGTGTTTCAAGTATACAACAAAGTGATTCAGTTTATATATATATATATATATATATATTTCTTTTTCAGGTTCTTTTCAATTGAAGAGATATGAGATATGAGATATTGCATATAGCTTGCTGTGCTATACAGTAGGTCCTTGTTGTTTATCTGTTTTAAATACAGTCTGTATCTGTTAATCCCCAACTTCTAATTTATCCCTCCCCCTGCCATTTGTCTTCTGTATCTGTGAGTCTGTTTTGTATATATATATTTTTAGGTTCAGTGGGGCTTTCTTTGATTTTCTTTGATTTCTTTGATTCAAGATTGCCAGGAGAAATATCAATAACCTCAGATATGCAGATGATACCACCATTATGGCAGAAAGCGAAAGAACTAGAGAGCCTCTTGATGGAATTGAAAGAGGAGAGTGAAAAAGTTGGCTTAAAACTCAATATTCAGAAAACTAAGATCATGGCATCTGGTCCCATCACTTCATGGGAAATAGATGGGGAAACAGTGGAAACAAGGAGGCCTGGTGTGCTGCAGTCCATGGGGTCTCAAAGAGCCAGACACAACTGAGCAACTGAACTGAACTGAACTGATATTTTCTTTTATAGCCAACCTGCCTAAAATGGCATGCGCCCACTGTAGGAGGTCCCCACCCCATCCCCGCTTCACTTTTCTCTCCAGCACTACTGTCTCTTACTTACTATCTACTTTACTCACGTATCTGTTTATTGGCAGCCTTTCCCTACTGGAATCTTAGCGCCTTGAGGGCTGGCATTTTTGATCCTTTTATTCACTGCTTTACTCCCAGTATCTCAAAAGGAGTGAGACACATAAAAAGCACTCACTAATCCTTTGTTTAATGAATAAATAAATGAAAGCATTCAGGACAATTTCTATTCACCAAATCTTGAATATCGCTGGGGTCAGTGCTCATAATACTTCTCTGAACGGTGCGGGGGTTAGCATGGAGCATTTCACAAAGGGGCCTTGCTTTCCAAATTCTGATCCCTGAAAACACGATGTACTGTGGATACAAACCCCAAACAGAGGAGCTGCCAGAAAGATGCAAAGTACAGTAATATGCACAGGAAGGGCCCTGGGAAACCACCCAGCACGGATTCCTACAGTGTCGAATCTGTGCCAGAGAGGCTGGAGCAAAATCAAGTTCATGTGTGAAGCTGGGCTTCAGTGGTGGGAGAGAGTTACTCTTTTGAACTGGTACACAGACGTGTTCCTCAGACCCAAGGAAGCCATAGCTGGGTGTCAGGCATTCCCTTTAACCCCTAGGGCTGCATGTTGTTCGTTACCCCTTACAGATGGAAGGAATTCGGAAAGGAACAGCATGACTGAGCACTTTCCAAACAGTGAGGTTTGCACCAGCTGCTGGGGTCAGTGATTCCCAGGGGATTCTGGGAGAGTTTGGTCTCTGTCCGCCAGTGGCTTTCCAACCTGTTTGGCTGTGACTGCAGAAAGGAATGCATTGTACTGTCCAGCCCTGTCCTCCCAGATATGACTGTATGAAATAAAATACTCAAGCTTCCTATGGGTGAGACATGCAGATAATTCCTGTTTTGTTCCCTTTCATTTTATTATTACTGCTTTTTTAATGCAGGCTGATGGAGGAGGATTAGGCTAAGGAGGTAAGGGACTCCTGAAAGGCATGAACTTAACAGGGAACCAACAACCACAGTTAATAAAGACAAATGCTATTTTAAGGCAATATTTTTAAAAGGCCAGATTAAGACAAGCTGGAATCAAGATTGCTGGGAGAATATCAATAACCTCAAATATGCAGATGACGCCACCCTTATGGCAGAAAGTGAAGAGGAACTAAAGAGCCTCTTGATGAAGGTGAAAGAGGAGAGTGAAATATCTGGCTTAAAACTCAGCATTTAAAAATCTAAGACCATGACATCCAGTCCCATCACTTCATGGCAAATAGACGGGGAAACAATGGAAACAGTGACAGATTTTATTTTCTTGGGCTCCAAAATCACTGCAGATTGGAAGAAAAGCTATGACAAACCTAGACAGCATATTAAAAAGCAGAGACATTACTTTGCTGACAAAAGTCCATCTAGTCAAAGCTGTGGTTTTTCCAGTAGTCATGTATGGATGTGAGAGTTGGACTATAAGGAAAGCTGAGTGCCCAAGAATTGATGCTTTTGAACTGTGGTTGGAGAAGACTCTTGAGAGTCCCTTGGATGGCAAGGAGATTAAACCAGTCAATCCTAAAGGAAAATCAGTCCTGAATATTCATTGGAAGGACTGATGCTGAAACTGAAGATCCAATCCTTTGGCTACCTAATGTGAACAGCTGACTCATTGGAAAAGACCCTGATACTGGGAAAGATTGAAGGCAGAAAAAGAAGGAGATGACAGAGGAGAAGATGGTTGGATGGCATCACTGACTTGATGAACATGAGTTTGAGCAAGCTCCCAGAGATGGTGAAGGACCAGGAAGCCTGGCATGCTGCAGTCCATGGGGTCACAGAGAGTCAGACATGACTAAGCAACTGAAAAATAACAACAGCAAGGCAAAAAAATCCATCGGTATGGTGTGGGGATTTTAAATAAAGGCAGGGAGTTGTGTTTTATGCCCTGCGTTAGCAGCGCCCTCATGTTATTTTGTCCTTTACAATCAGCCACATGTCCCCTCCAAGTGGGTTTATGAGAGCTGACAATGGCCTGGAAAGACTGAGTAGCATGGGGGCTTTAAAATCATTCTTTTTAATTAAAAATTGTATTGGTATATAGTTGATTCACAGTGTTGTGTTAGTTTCTCATGTATACCAGTGATTTAGAGATGTGTACACATACATGTATACCTGTATGCATGCATACATACTACATGGCTTCAGTTGTGTCCGACTCTTTGCAGCCCTATGGACTGTAACCCTCCAGAGTCCATGGGACTCTTTAGGCAAGAAGACTGGAGTATGTTGCCATGCTCTCCTCCAGGGGATCATCCTGAGCCAGGGATTGAACCTGCATCTCCTAAGTCTCCTGCATTGACAGGTGAGTTCTTTACCACCTGGGAAGCCCATATATATGTATACATATAGCTAAATATATTTATATATATATATATCTAAATATATATGTATATATATTTTCTGTTTCACATTCTTTTCCATTATATTTTATTACAAGATACTGAATATATTTCCCTTTGCTACACAGGAGGACCTTGCTTTTGTCTCTTTTATGCACAGTAGCAGTGTCATGCTTTTTGATTGTAGAACGTATATTAACTTTTTCTACTAGATTCGAAATATGGGAGATGTGTTTTGATGAGTGGACGTAGGGGCACATTTCTCCTTTGTCCCCAGGCTCCAAAATGCCTCAGCACAGCACTGCTACTTGTCTTTCCACCACATTTATTTCCCACTCAGCTGCCCTGTTATCTGCCTTCCTGGGGTCCGTGGTCCCACAGCCTGGAGAGTTCACTTGATATCAACCCCTCCCACCCACGAGTCTCCTAGACAGTCCACCATCCCACACACCCGGAAACCCACTCACCTACATGGGGCTCTATGTCCCTCATCTCCTCCAAAAGCTCTATTTTTTAATAGTTAATATATCGAATCGTGCGTGTGTGCATAGCCATGTCTGACTCCTTGCAACCCATGGACTGTAATCCACCAGGTTCCTCTGCCTGTCTATTTTTCAGGCAAGAATACAAGAATGGGTTGCCATTTCCTCCTCCAGGGATCTTCCTGACCCAGGGATTGAACCCTCATCTCCTGAGTCCATCTCTTGCATTGGCAGAAGGGATCTTCACCACTTGAGCCACCTGAGATGCTCTAATCTATCGAATTATATATCCATGTAAACACACATAGACACATATTTTCAAATCACAAAGCAGGCTTATTTTATTTGGGGTTTAGTTAACAGAAGGAGAAGGCAATGACACCCCACTCCAGTACTCTTGCCTGGAAAATCCCATGGACGGAGGAGCCTGGTAGGCTGCAGTCCATGGGGTCTCTGAGGGTCGGACACGACTGAGCGACTCACTCTCACTTTTCACTTTCTTGCATTGGAGAAGGAAATGGCAACCCACTCCAGTATTCTTGCCTGGAGAATCCCAGGGACAGGGGAGCCTGGTGGGCTGCCATCTATGGGGTTGCACAGAGTCGGACACGGCTGAAGCGACTTAGCAGCAGCAGTTAACAGAAACATATCTAAGTTATTTCATCAGAATGAAGACCTATTCCTGAACTGGCCTGAGATAATAACGTGAGAGTACTCTGAAGGGTATTTTCAGGGTTCTTCATCTTCACACCTCCATGGGAGGTGTGAGAAACATGGGAGAAACAGATTGGAGAGTAAAATTCTATAATCAGCTCCTTCAAACAGTAGCACAGGAGATGCACACAGTGTTCTCTGTGCTTTGGTGGCAGAAATCTTCAATCATAAAGAGATGTGTACCCTGTCCAGGGCTGTTCAGTGTGGCATTAAGTTAAAATCCCAGGTTTGTTTTCCTCTCTAGTGTTTAGTGTAATTGAATATCCTCCAGGATTTTCTTTTTTGTTAATGTTATCATTAATCATGTTTGGGCAACAATGAGATTTTAAGCGAGGGAGGGTTTCAGAGCAGATATAGTTTCCATCTGTAGTCTCCTAACCTTAGATCTAATCCTAGGTCTATTCCTACTTGCATTTCTTTATGTTCAGATGTAAGTTTAACAGACTGACTGTGTGAAACAGTTCCAAGTTCACAATCAGTTGCTTCCAGAGTACTCATGGACCAGTGCAGATTTCAGAGAACCGTGGAATAAAATGCATAATTGTAGTCAGCCAATGAGAAGCTCGGGCCATCAAGGTGAGCAATGAATATATACCTTTGGGAAGTCATAAAGCAGCGGCAATATACCCCATCTAAGATGATCTTGAAAGAAAAGCTGTTTTCTCTGTTTCGGTTAAATGAACAGATGTGGCTGGTCTGATGTGTTTTGACAAAGTGCTCCAAAGATGTGGGGCTTAAAAGGCTGAAAAGCCACCTCTCTAGCAATTCCCATCTTCTGAGACCCATGCCGGCAGATTTCACAGGTTTCACACAGGATATGAAAGCAGCTTATGAAAGTGCAAGGGATGTGGGCAATTTCAGAGCTACGGGTAAAATGCAGGATTTTACATTCAATCAACTGTGCTATAAAAAGTGCTTTAGTAAAACAGACATCAAATTCAGAGGTGCCCCAAGCATAGCAAAGGCAGTGGGTTCACAGTATGATGGACACAAATTGATAAAATAGGTGGAAGAGATTTAAGAAAAACTACAGTCTTTTATTGAATAGAATGAAAAAAAGTTGTGCACACACATATCAGGCCATCCATACATATGAAAACAAAAGTCTGGTGTAAAGTCTAGCATAAGTAGGTAATCAAAGTCATTCTACTAAACTTGCTAATAACAGGTTAATTTTTACCAGAGTTATATTATTTTTTTGACTAAATTAATTCATTTGAAATAAAACTCTTTCACCCAAAGTTGGATGATTTAATGTAATGCCTTGATAGTTGACATCAGGCTTCCCTGGTAGCTCAGATGCTAAAGAATCTGCCTGCAATGTGGGAGACCTGGTTTCGATCCCTGAGTTGGGAAGATCCCATGAAGAAGGGAGTAGCTACCCACTCGAGTATTCTTGCCTGAAAAATGCCATGGACAGAGGAGCCTGGTGGGCTACAACCCATGGGGTCACAAAGAGTCAGCCAGGACTGAGTGACTAACGCACACACAGTTGACAAAAATCACATTGTTGTTCAGTTGCTTAGTTGTGTCCAACTTTTTGCAAGCCCATCGACTGCAGCATGCCAGGCTTCCCTGTCCTTCACCGTCTCCCAAAGTTTGCTCAAACTCATGTCCATTGAGTCGGTGATGCCATCCAACCATCTCATCCTCTGTGGTCCCCTTCTCCTCCTGCCTGCAGTCTTTTCCAGCATCAGGGTCTTTTCCAGTGAGTCAGCTCTCCACATCAGGTGGCCAAAGTTTTGGAGTTTCAGCTTCAGCATCAGTCCTTCCAATGAATATTTAGGATTAACTGGTTTGATCTTCTTGCTGTCCAAAGGATTCTCAAGAGTCTTCTACAGCACCACAGTTTGAAGGTATCAGTTCTTCGGTGCTCAGCCTTTTTTTTTCCTTTGATTTTTAAAAATATTGTATGTATTTATTTGGTTGAGCTGGGTCTTACTTTCAGCATGCAAGATCTTTAGTTGCTGAATATAAACTCTTAGATGCAGCATACAGGATCTAGTTCCCTGACCAGGGATCATTCCCAGGCACTCCTGCACTGGGAGCCCAAAGTCTTAGCTACTGAACCATCAGGGAAGTCCCCTGGGGGTCTGATTTTCATGAGATGGACCATTCTCTTTCTTCTGCTTTCTGACTTTCTCTGTTTCATTCTCTGTCTTCTGTCTCTCTGCAAGCCCCTCCTTCCTTCTCCCCCATTCCACCCTGGGTCATTTCAGAGCACCTCTGGGATTACCATCATAAGCTTCAGTTTCATAAAGTCCAAGAAAAAATTATGTCACTGCATTCCGTGTATGATAATCTTACCAAATGGCAGCCCAGGGGGACAGACAGTAGGGGAAAATGGTTTGGAGGCAGTTACCTTCCCCTTTCTCTCCGGTAGAGAGAATGCTGATGGCGATCCATGGAAGCCTTCAGGGTAAGAGTATCCGCAGCCAGCATGCGTGCTAAGTTGCTTAGTCATGTCCAACTCTTCGCAACCTGATGGACTGTAGCCTGCTCTTCTGTCCAGGGGATTTTCCAGGCAAAAAATACTGGAGTGGGTTGCCATGCCCTCCTCCAGGGGATACTCTCACATCCGTACATGACTACTGGAAAAACCATAGCATTGACTATTGGCTTGATCCTAAATCCCTAAAAACCTGACTGCGTCAGAGTACAGAGTTAATTGCCAGTGGTTCACCATGTATGCCAAAGTTTTCTTAGCATGCACCTAAATTTTCTAAGGAAAAGTGAAAAAAGCTATTACCCAAGGAAAAGAAGTTTTTCATAGACCATTGTAACCACAGTAGAAAGATTAACTTGTAACCGGTGGTTTTGTGGTCATGTCAAGATGAGTCGTGTGGGCTAATTCATAATGTTTTCCCCTGAGGTTGAATCTATGTCCTCAGCAGGTGTATGTCTGCTCTGTCCAAGATTACCCTCATATAGTTGTTAAAAAAAAAAAAAAGCAAAATAGCTTGCTTTTTAAAGATCAGGTCATGTGGCATTGAGAGGTACTTGTCATGATGTGCATGCATGCTAAGTCACTTCAGTCAAGTCCAACTCTTTGTGTCCCTATGTACTATAGCCTGCCAGGCTCCTCTGTCCGTGGAATTCTCCAGGCAAGAATACTGAAGTAGGTTGCCATGCCCTCCTCCAGGGGATCTTCCCGACCCAGGGATCGAACACAGGTTTCCTGCATTGACAGGAGGATTCCTTACCACTGAGCAGGGCAACTGTCTAGTTGTGGTGCCTGGGCTTGCATTGCAGTGGCTTCTCTTGTTACAGAGCACAGTCTCTAGAGCTTTCAGTAATTGTAGCCCATGCGCTGCTCTCGAGCACTGGCTCAGTAGCTGTGGCACACAGGCTTAGTTATCCTCTGGCATGTGTGATCTTCCCAGACCAGGGATCAAACCTGTATCTCCTACATTGGCAGGCAGATTCTTTACCACCTATCCACCAGGGAAGCTCCTTTCTTTCAGCTCAGTGTTATAATTTAGTTGGAAAGTAAAGACAAACACAGAAATAACTCTAATAACACAGCTGTGGCTTCAATACTACACAACTGTTTAGTATAATTTTTTTTTTTACTATAAAGTGTATTAAAACCTTACATTTATATAGCACTTTACTTTTTTAAGTGTTTGAGGCTATCCTCCAATTTAATTCTAACAATAACCATGTGATTTTAGTCTGTATTTCTTGCTCCACCTAGATACAATGCCCTCTGGGCATGTCCCTGCACAAGATAGGAAATGGATATTATTATTTACAGTGAAAGAAACTCATGGAAAGCTGTCATAGGGAAAATTGTTGGATGTGTGGAGTTGTAAATATGTGGAATAGATTCAGAGTCAGCCTGAGTTATGTTTGGTTTTGCCTCCATATGGCAATAGAATCACTGGAACACTTCCTTACCCATCTGGGCCCTACATTGTGAAGTGGAAGTGTTAGTCACTCAGTCATGTCCAACTCTTTGCGACTCCATGGACTATAGCCTGCCAGGCTCCTCTGTCCATGGATTTCTCCGGGCAAGAATACAGGAGTGGGTAGCCAATCCCTTCTCCAGGGGATCTTCCCAACCCAGGGATCGAATAGCAGTCTCCTACATTGCAGGCAGATTCTTTACCATCTGAGCCATCACTTTGCCTCACCTAAAAAACATGAATAATAATACTCATATTGCATTATTATTGAGAAGTTGGAGTGAAATTGTGCATGTACTTACATAGCACATTGTCTGGCACCTCGTATTATAAATTGTCCAAGTAATAACTTTTATTGGTAATTATAGCTGAGAACAGAAGAATCAAATGGGAATTTAAAGGCATTTTGATATTCTGAGAAGTCATTTATAATGTAAAACTATTGAGATGGATACAAGACCTTAAGTGGATAGTTCAAGTTAATTATCCAAATTCTCTGGGTTGAGTCCATCGAGGTTTAGCAAAAAGAAGTTGTCTATTTCTTTTCTCTATGTGGCTATAGGACATAAGATGCCCAAAGGAACCCTGTATTTAAATGTGGAAATTAGAAAATATCAGGGTGAAATTGTTTCAGCCTCTGTTTTATAATATCCATGTTCTTAGTTTACCTTGCTAGCACTGGGAAACCTGAACACATCAGCGTGGACATTCCTTCTGTCCTGATTAGAATGCATGCTTTATATGTGTGTCTCCCCTAAATTCCTTAGGCATATAAAGAATGCTATTGGATCCAAACTGATTCAGAATGGTTTACTGGAAGTCTTTTAAGTTCCAGGCAGTAAGAATTAGTAATCCACTGCTTCTTGTGTATCTGGAATCCTAAATTTCATTTCTGGCAACGGGGTTTTGAGTAAGCTTTGGTAAGTCATTTAACCTCTTGGTCTCACTGGACAAACAAACACAACAAAACCAAAACCGTCATCGATTCTGCATTCTCTCACTTTCTGCCAGTATTCAGTATAGTTCATGCAGGCTGTATGTGTGCTGTGCTCAGTCGCTGAGTTATGTCCAGCTCTTGGCAACCCCATGGACTGTAGCCCTCCAGGCTTCTCTTCCCATGAAATTCTCCGGGCAGGAATACTGGAGTAGGTTGCCGTTTCCTCCTCCAGAGGATCTTCCCAAATCAGGAATTGAACCCACGTCTCTTGCATCGTCTGCATTGGCAGGTGGATTCTTTACCACTGTAAAGCCCCAGAGCAGGCTGTATATGTGATATAAACCTTATGAGCCACATTGCCTTGTTTTCTGCCTGAGGAGAGAACAGTGGTAATCTGTAAGACTCACTTAATTCATAACCCCTCCCTTAAGGACTTCTGTAGAAGTCTGATTTGTGGTTTGGAAAATTATTGCTGTGGAAACAGCACAGCTTTGATGATCACACCTCACCTTTGCTGGGCAAATGCAAAGGGGTGACAAGGAGGTGCCCCAGAAGCACACAGAGCCAATAAGGGGCAGGTGTACACAAGCAAGCGCTGACATCACTTCAAGGAGGCCATGTAAGGTACTTGATGATGTAATAGCAAGAGCTGGAAAACAACCATAGAGAACTTGCTGAACTAGTGGGACTCATCTAAGGGGTCAGTTTGAACACAGACACTGACGTCAAGACTGAGGAATAGTTATCCGGGTCTTCAAAGATTGTTCATAAGAAAAGAAAAGCAAATTTCCATCCAGTATTCCCAATGATGCTTCAAGCTGAGCTGTACACTTGCCAGAGCCACTTCTGTCTCAGTGCCCTCTCTAATTTTCCTCCAAGAACATCTCTAGTCCCCTACCTCTGTCTTTTGAAAGCTACCCAGTGCCCAAGGCCAGGGTCAAATACTACTTTCTCCAAGGTAGTTTTTTGGTTCTCACTTCTTGATTAAGTTCTATCTTTGTTTGGGCTGCTGCTATGACAAAATTACCATAACCTGGGTGGTTTATAAACAACATATATTTCTTGCTCACAGTTCTAGAGCCTAAAAGAGGTCAGGATGCCAGCATGGTCTGACTCTGCTGGATTCCTCTTCGAGGTTGCAAACTGCCAACACATGGCAGAGAGCAGAAAGAGAAAGCAGATGGCCTTATGACTGTTACAAGGGCACCGATCCTATTCATGAGGGCTCCATCCTCATGACTTCGTCTGATCCTAATTACCTCCTTTAGGCCTACCACCTAATTCCATTGAGGAGAGAGGGAAAGTAGAGCACCTATTTTTCCCTCTTCCTCCTGGGTTCTCCAGGTATCATTTAAACATATTTTTTTGGTTAATTTTTTTATTTTGGCTGCACCAGGTCTTCCTCGCAGTACATGTATTCTTCTTGCACCTCTTACTGAGGTGCAAGAGCTTCTTACTGTGGTTGTGGGATTCTCTAGGAGCAGTGAGCAGGCTTAGTTGTTGTGCATGGACTTAGCTGTCCTGTGGCATGTGGGAGCTTAGCTCCCCAACCAGGGATTGAACCTGCGTCCCCTGCATTGAAAGGTAGATTCTTAACCACTGGCCTGCCAGGGAAGTTCCATCTCCTGGTATCATTTTTGAAACTCGATTCTCACTGTCATAAAAATACCTTTTGTATTAAAATATTTGTGTTTCTTTATTTCCCCTAGATAGACTGGAAGATCTTTGATCAGTCTTGCTTATTTTGCAGAGGGAGATGGAGAATGCAATATCTTGCCGAATGCATAGAGTAGAGACTAGTAATGAATTTCATTGTTGTGCTTCAGTTGTGTCTGACTTTTTGCGACCATATGGACTGTAGCCCTCCAGGTTCCTCTGTCTATGGGATTCTCCATGTGAGAACAGTGGAGTGGGTTACCATTCCCTCCTCTACAGAATCTTCCAATCCAGGGATCTAACCTGTGTCATTAATGTCTCCTGCATTGGCAGGTGAGTTCTTTACCACTGTAGATAAATAATTAATCAAAGCCTTAACCATGCAAACCATGTTGGTTTTTTTTCCTAATTTCACATGGCCAGAATGCAAATATCTGCAATTTTGAACGTTCAGGTTTTCTCTAAACAAATCTCGGTGGAAACCAAATGATCATGTACAAATATCTCTCTTGTTTGTTTGCCCTCAGCTCCGAACAGCATAGATGCTTTTCTTAAGGTTTTTGCATTCTTACAAAGGAAAAAAAGAGTTCTTTAATTCTTGCCAGACTTGCTCACATGCTCATGCTCTTAAAATTATAAGAGGGGTCAAAAGTATGTTCACATCTGTCACTGCAGTTTCACTATGAGCTGCACACAGCTCCTTTGAACCCTGAAGGTTATGCCCAGGTTCTCCATTGGAATAGCTGTGGGTCCTACAGAGACTCTCCTTAGATATGTTGACCTCAGACTTTGTCCTCCTGTTCACATTAGTACTTGCTAGCAGCTCCTGTTCAGCAGGAGGTCTTCTCACGGCATTCTGACTGTGTGTGTACCTGCTGTATCCTCTTTGTTGTGCAGAAGGAGAGGTTTTTTAAACTATCCCCTGATATGAACAGCTTGGTGGCTCGGTGGTAAAGAATCATCCTGCCAGTGTAGGAGACATGGGTTCGATCCCTGGTCAGGAAGATCTCCTGGAGAAGGAATATAAACTGACTCCAGTGTTCTTGCCTGGGAAATCCCACGGACAGAGGAGCCTGGCAGGCTAGCGTCCATGCGGTCACACAGTGTCAGACACAACTTAGTGACTAAACAATAACAGCACGAACATCTTCCCTGGGAGAGGCGACGGAGCCGTTCCCTCTTCTTTTGTTGACAGTACCCGTGAATTCTCACAGCGGTGGGAATAAACCTGCTTGGGCTCCCGCTGTGCTCTGGGGGTCACTGCCAGGGTGTCCCATGAGAGCTCAGTGTCCCCTTCTCAACTGAGTGGATGCTCTTGGGATGCCAGGTGTTGCTTATGTCTCTGTTACTTGGTCTAGTGAAAGCTTATTACTTACAATAAACTATGTGGACATTCAGTGCCAAGAGTGAGCTAGAAGATGCTACAAGTCACACTTACTTGTGGATTTTGCGTTTTCTCTCCTCCCCGTCTCCCGCTATTGGCATGCCTCTGTTGTGTTCCATAAAATTTTTGTGAATATAATTGTCATCTATTCTCCTTAAGTCCTGTACTCAAAGGATTTGGCTACAAAATGAATCCCATGACCTGAGCTCTTGAGGTTTGGTAGCCCATTTGTATTTTTTGCTGAAGATGTTGACCTGTCACTGAACTTTGACTATGGGTGACACTGCTGAAATTTAATCAGTAAAGGTCTCTCCGCTTAGATGAAACTAGGAAACACTGCAGTTTTATCCATTTCACTCTCTGTACTGAGCTTGATGTCACATAATTGCTGGCCAGTCTAACACTTTGGTACAGTACATCTTTCCAAATTAGAAAAATGTGCTGTAATAAAAAATCAATAGCAGCCCTAACTGTCTGTAAGAACCTGTTAGAAAACTTAACAGTACAAGATCCCAAATTCAGCAGCTGCAAAACTGTAACATTCTTGGAAGTTATTTCAACCCAAACTGCTTGAAATCCAAATGCAGAAACTTAACAAATGTGATAAAAGCGTAATCTGTTGAGAGACTTTGTGTAAATACTGCACATTGAAAAGATGTAAGTTCTTCCACGGCACGCTTACAAATTGAATACAGTTCCATGTAAAAAACAATTCATTAGGGATGAGGCAATAAAAATTAATCTAAAGTTTATCTGGAAAAAAATCAGTGAGTGAAGTGGAAAAACTTATGAAAAGCATAGTAAGAGGCAAATTTTATCTTCAATTATGCGACAAAAAGCTAAACTAATTAGAACAGGATGGTACTGGTATGAAGAATTCTATACAAAACGATAACAATGCATGAGAGAATTCTATTGAAATTTGTTGTTGGTTATCTCTTAATGGGCTTCCCTGGTAGCTCATTGGTAAAGAGTCAGCTTGCCAATGGAGGAGATTAGGGTTCGATTCCTGGGTTAGGGAGATCCCCTGGAGAAGGAAATGGCAACCCACTCCAGTATTCTTGCCTGGAGTATCCCATGAAAAGAGGAGGCTGGCAGTCTATAGTCCATGAGGTTGCAAAAGAATCAGACACGTTTTAGCAATGAACCAACAGTCTCATAAGCTATAAGCTGAAAATCAACACATGAGGAAGAGTTCTATTAAGTTCAGTGTTTCCAACAGTCATAAGACACAAATGAAAATCTACCATAAGAATAACCAAGATAAGTAAGCATTCATATCAGATGAGAGTCTCACACAGGAGTACCTTGTATTCTTCAGTGTTTAATTTTAAAAGCAAGAGATTAAACAGGCTTAGAAGAAGGCAATGGCACCCCAGTCCAGTACTCTTGCCTGGGAAATCCCATGGACGGAGGAGCCTGGTAGGCTGCAGTCCATAGGGTCGCAAAGAGTCAGACATGACTGAGTGACTTCCCTTTCACTTTTCACTTTCATGCATTGGAGAAGGAAATGGCAACCCACTCCAGTGTTCTTGCCTGGAGAATCCCAGGGACGGGGGAGCCTGGTGGGCTGTCGTCTGTGGGGTCGCACAGAGTCAGACACGACTGAAGCGACTTAGCAGCAGCAGCAGCAGGGGATGCATTTGGACATTAAATAAAAGCTGAGTCATTTTACATATGGTAACGGGAAAGACAAGTGGTTTTGCCAGCCTGTATTACAGACGAAATGGAACCAGACAGAGATTTATTCACCTTAACAATGTTAATACTTAAATAGTGCTCAATTCCAGTACCTTGTGACTTTACTTTGGGAACTAATGCAATATTAAGCCTAATTTCTATTCTTCACAGTTGTGTTTGTTTTCATTGTCACGGGTTAACTCCCACTTGGAAATTAAGTCTTTACAATGACAGGAAGTCCCCATATCTTTTTTTCTCAGAATGGTTTTGGCACAATATTTAATGAACCCATTTCTGGCATATAAAGAATGAACTGCCTGAGCTTTTAAATGCCATAGTGAACACGTGTCAGGTAGAGATGGACTCCCTAATTAGTAGCATGTGCCCCTGATTTGTTTAGTATTTGCTATCAGTAAATACCATTATCAAAAGCAATATTCTTTTCCTGCAGTTTATTTATAGATGTTGATAACATCACTAACTTCACTTTAAGGACAGTGGGAAATAATGAATTCTGTGTATAATCATCCCTTGTTTCACCTTGTTAAAGAAAAACATGGAAGAGACTTTTTACTTGCATAGAAAAGCATTTAAGTGTGTTTAATTTTATTTCTTATACTATAAAATATGTATTAAAAGGCTATAAGAAGAAAATAGAAAAGTAATAGTTAGAATGTGATTTGAAATTATAGACTTTGTACCAAATAGTTAAAATAGAAGGATTTGGAAGCTGAGAAAATCTAGGTTGAAATCCAGCTCTGCCCATACTAGTTGTGTAAATTGGGAAAGTTTTTTGACCTAGCAAAATCTCAGTAATTGAAAATATAAGTGTCTCCCACATTAGAACAGTATGACCATTAAATGAGCTAAATAATCCAAGTGCTTAGCTTAGGGCTTCACAAAAATGTCAGCCGTCAGTACCTGGGAACCATTATTATTTTTATGATTTTGTTCTGATAAAGATGGTGAATTTTCTGTTTCCCTTGAGGAATATTCCTTCTGGGTTCACTGTCATAAAGCCACTGGAGCGAGCCAAGGTTATGAGAGCTTCCGCTCTGTTCAGGAATTGGGCTAATAATAATTACTGACACCTCTCCCTATGGTCCAAACAAGGGGATATAGTGTAAAAGGAGGAATACAGACTTTTAGCTTTAGACATCCTACATTCAAATCCAACTCTAACAGTTACTTATTAGCTGTGCAGGTCTGGACAAGCTTGAAATTTTTGTCTAAAAGATGACAGTAATAATCTCTGCTGCTTCCTCGGGCTATGCAGTAGGACATGCAGTAAATGTTCATTAATCCTGTTGTTTTATTTGCCCCCAAAGAAGAGAGAACTGTGGCTCTGATGGCCAACGAAACTGGCTGGGGGTCATGCAGCTAGTAAATGGCAAAGATTTAGCCCCTGTGTCTGCGATCAATATCCTTACCTTTTTCTCTCTGTTTTACTACCTCTTCAGGGTTCAGTTAGCAAGGGACACCAGGTGCTTGGACATGTAGTGAATTAAACAACTAAATTAAAATGAATATTTAAGAAGAATATGCAGAGAGGTTAGATTCTGAAAGACAATAAATTATGTTTATAGAGATAAGAAAAAAAAAGTCCACTTAACTATAACTTATATAATTATGGTTTTTTATTAGGACTGGTATTTAGTATGATTAGTAGATATGAGTTAATAACTAATAACCCAGCAAATAACTCACCAAACCGGAAACCAATATCAGAACTGGATGCTTAAGGAAATTTGTATTAATATTTGGTGATCTTGGGTTCATAAGTCACAGGTTAAAGATGATATTCAGTGCCTAATGTTGAAAATTGGCTCAGTACATGGAGAGTAATTAGTTTAAACTCAGTATCAAATCCTATTATTCATAATCTGGATTAGTATTGATATACTGACACCCATGAGAAAATATTTCTTAGATGAGATACACAAAGCCCCAACCATTAGTCGAGAATTTGATGTATTCAGCTACAACAAGATAAAAGATGGCCGCTTAGAGGGAAGGACGTCATAAACATGCATGAAAGCTAGGACAAGGTAAATGCAGCAGGTAAAGCTGATGATAAGATTCACATTCAGAGAACACACTAAAGTTTAGTGCACCCACTAGAAGAGCAGAATTGCAAAATATAAAATAGAAGTTGACAAAAGATAGGATTAGGCAATTTATAGGAGGAAAACAAATGCTAAGACTTGTAAAAATAAGTTATATTCAGTTGTTAAGTCGTGTCTGACTCTGCAACCCCAAGAACTGTAGCCTGCCAGGCTTCTCTGTGGTCTGCCATTTCTTGCTCCAGGGGATCTCCCCAACACAGGGATTGAACCTTGAAAACTGAAAAGGAGATCTGAAGAAACTATGGACTTACCATATAAAGGTTTAATAATTGAGACAAATATGCCATACTAATATTAGGTGTTAATAACAGGAAAAAATTGGAGTGGGGTATATGGGAGCTCTTTGTACTATTTTTTTCCATTTTTCTGAAACTATTTTTAATAGTATATTCTAATAAGTAAGTGGGGACAAGAACAGAGGGGGATAACATAAAATTGTTATATGTGCACTAAGCAATTTGTGGATTTGTGGAAGACAGTTTGATTATCATTGGGAGCCTCTGAAGAATTGAATTGAAAAATGTAAATTTCAGAAGCCTTGTGAATGCTTGTGTGCCAAGGGAGCAGGTAGGGGACTTTAAGAAGCCAGAGGAGACCTGGCTGAGTGCCTGAACCAAAGAATAGCAGTGAGAATGAATATAAGAAAAGCTACAAAACACTGGAGTTAATAGAACTTAATCCCTGATTAAATGGGGTTGGGTGGTGAAAGAAAGGGATGGTCTACCATGGTTTTCAAGTTGAAAATGAAATTCTGGAAAAATTCAAATCAGAAAGGGAAATGGCCTAATTAAGTATTTTAAAACACTAAGGAAGAAAATCTGATGAGAAAGTCCTGAGTGGAAATTGACAGAGGTGGAAAATTTTCCAAGAAATTGGCCTGAAATGTGTGGCTGAAGGGTTTCTGGTCTTCACCAGACAGTACTTAGGAGGCTGTCTTTTGTCAGCTACTATGACATGATAATTTCTGTTCATAAAGAGTAGAGTCAGTTGACTGACTTCTCTGCAGATGACTCTGGGTTTCTGTGCCCTGTAGCTCCAATAAATGAAGCTGGTTACAGCTTTCTGTGTTAAATGTGAGTGAAGACGGTCCTGGGTTCAGTGGGCTTAACTTCAGTATGGGTTTACATGACTTCCAACAACATGCCTGACCCAGGCTACTGCTGGCTGGCCTTCCTCTGTACTTGAGACTCTTAGAAATCATCAATAAGATAAGAGCAAAAAATATAATACACAGCTCATCCACAAGAATGGGGCTTCCCTTTCTTGGGAAGATGGCTGCCAAGCCATCTTGGCAGATGGCTCAGTGGAAACGAATCCATCTGCAAATGCAGGAGACACAGGAGACTCAGGTTCGCTCCGTGGGTTGACAAGATTCCCTAGAGAAGGAAATGGCAACCCACTCCAGTATTCTTACCTGGGCATAGACAGAGGAGCCTGGTGTGCTACGGTGTATGGGGTTGCAAAGGAGTTGGAAACGACTTGGCAGCTAAATAGGAACAACAGCAGCAATCTTCAGAGAAAGAAAGGGAAATACCCAGGTACCAGAAATGGAGAAATCAAAACTGATTCAGCTTAAACTCAAGACTTTAAGATCTAGATACAATCCAAGAGGAAAGAGGACCAGACGCTCACGGGCGACTACCATAACTGAGTATTTTCACGTTCTCACCCACAGCCCACAACTTCACGTGTTGAAACCTAATCCCAGGGTGATGTACCTCAAGGTGGGGCCTTTGGGAATTGAATGGGTCATGAGGGTGGAGCCCTCATGAGTAGGATTAGCCCCCTTATAAAAGAGGCCCTAGAGAGTTCCCTCACCCTTCACCCAGCTAGGTGGCCATCTACCAAGAGGGCCCTCACCAGACTGCAGCTTTGCTGGCATCCCACTTCAGACTTCTAGCCTCCAGAACTGGGAGATATAAACTTCTGTCTTTTATAAACCACCCAGTACATGGTACTTTGCTGCAGCAGCTCACACAGACTTAGACATTCACCTAGAGAGGACATGGTCTCAGGCTGAATGAGAAGGGAGCTGGAGCAGGGTCTCTGCACCATGCGTAGAGACTGAACGAGCAGCCCCGATGTGGAAACAGCTAGAAGCTCCTCTGGTTTGAAATCACCAGAGAAGCTTGCCCTTTCTATGTCATAAGTGGGGATTTTTTTTTTCCCTTGAGAAACCAGACACTTTTGACCAGATCTTGTCTGTTGTACAGAGGGCTTCCCAGTTGGCCCTAGTGGTAAAGACCCTGCCTGCCAGCGCAAGAGACCTAAGAAATAAGCGTTCAATCCCTGGGTCAGGAAGATTGCCTGGAGGAGGCCATAGCAACCCACTCCGGTATTCTTGCCTGGAGAATCCCATAGACAGAGGAGCCTGGCAGGCTACGGTCCATGGGGCTGCAAAGAATCAGACACAAGTGAAACGACTTAGCAATTTGTACAGAATCTTGAGCTGAAAAGACTAATCGGAAGACTTACCTGGAGACCGTTGAGACCCCAGCATTAGATGAACGTTAACACTTCTCTGCAAGGCTTTCTACCCAGTGCATCATGCTAGAATCCCTTAAAAAAGAAGAGAAACCCCACTGACAATAGGCTGAATTTAAAAATGTCAATGATGAGATGACAAATGTACCACCCTGAAGGCATCGGCAGTTTCAGCAAGCAAAACAATTATGGATCCAGGAATTTGAGTGACTAGAGCAAACTGAAAGAAACAATAAAATGAGAGACTATAAAATTTTTAAAAGGACTAAATAGAGAATTTCTAGAAATGAACTAGTACCGTCACTATAATTAAAGCCTGGAGGGAATGTTTGACTGACTCAAGTTTTGTCCGTATGCTCCTTGAACATTCCAGAATAGCAGTCAAAAGCTGACAAGCACCTTGGATACTGTGCCGGGAGAGTGATCTGAAATCTTGCTAGTCTTTTGACGGATCATCTCTTCTGTGGTTTATACCACAGAGTCATTGAAATGGCTTCATTCTCCCCCAGTTTTTATCCTGAGTTTGTTTTGATTGAAAAGTATGTTGTAATCCCCCCCTTTTTTACAGCAAGAATGTAAGTGTATATTTATTTTAATGACTTTCTATTTTATGATCACACAGGGATAAAATTATTTTATCCTGTCACCTTCAGCTCCAGTGACCAGAAATCCTGATTGATACATAAACTCAGATCCAAAGGACCATGTTATCTATAAGGTTGTTGCTATTCCCTCTTCCAAAGACTGGGGACTACCTTGATTTCAGGATACCCAGAACCCCAGAAATATCACAATAATGTAGTTTTATTTTATTGTTAATTGATTTGGGGGTTTCATTCTCCCTGCTGCTTTTACCATTTCTTGGTATAGATTAGTGTAGTGACTCCAGCTTGGCATTTTATACCAGGACATTTTAAATTCTCTAATGTGAATTAATAAAAGAAGAAAAAGCTACTCAGTTCAGTTCAGTCGCTCAGTCGTGTCCCACTCTTTGCAACCCCATGAATCACAGCATGCCAGGCCTCCCTGTCCATCACCAACTCCCGGAGTCCACCCAAACCCATGTCCATCGACTTGGTGATGCCATCCAACCAGCTCATCCTCTGTCATCCCCTTCTCCTCCTGCGCTCAATCTTTCCCAGCATCAGGGTCTTTTCCAATGAGTAAGATCTTTGCATCAGGTGGCCAAAGTATTGGAGTTTCAGCTTCAACATCAGTCCTTCCAATGAACACCCAGGACTGATCTTCTTTAGGATGGACTGGTTTGATCTCCTTGCAGTCCAAGTGACTCTCGAGAGTCTTCTCCAACATCACAGTTTAAAAGCATCAATTCTTCTGCACTCAGCTTTCTTTATAGTCCAACTCTCACATCCATACATGACCACTGGAAAAACCATAGCCTTGACTAGACAGACCTCTGTTGGTAAAGTGATGTCTCTGCCTTTTAATATGCTATCTAGGTTGGTCACAACTTTTCTTCCGAGTAGTAAGCGTCTTTTAATTTTATGGCTGCAATCACCATCTGCGGTGATTTTGGACCCCAGAAAAATAAAGTCAGCCACTGTTTCCACTGTTTCCCCATCTATTTGCCATGAAGTGATGGGACCAAAAGCCATGGTCTTTAGTTTTCTTAATGTCGAGCTTTAAGCCAACTTTTTCAGTCTCCTCTTTCACTTTCATCAAGAGGCTCTTTAGTTTTTCTTCACTTTCTGCCATAAGAGTGGTGTATCTGCATATCTGAGGTTATTGATATTTCTCCCGGCAATCTTGATTCCAGCTTGTGCTTCTTCCAGTCCAGCGTTTCTCATGATGTACTCTGCATAGAAGTTAAATAAGCAGGGTTGCCGGGAGCTGGCATATTGCATATTGAGTGCATAGTGCATATTTCATATTGAGTGCAGCACTTTCCACAGCATCATCTTTCAGGATCTGGAATAGCTCAACTGGAATTCTATCACTGCTGGGAGCATGAGGAACTCCGCCCATGACAAAGGTCATGAGGAAGGAGGCTCGGCATACGCAAAGGCGGGATCGAGCTTCAGGAGTCCCCCTGGAAATTCTCGAGCATATACCCCCAAAACCAGAGTCTGCCTACTTTCTGCTTTGTGCTTTCACCTACACCTCTGACTTTATGGGGGGCTGTCCCCCACTACCTCTCTCTGAAAAAGAGTTAGCTTACAGCTCCAGTTAATAATTCCTGGGTGTGACAGTGTTTAACCTACAAACTCCTTTGGAAATCCTCTAGCCTGCCTGAATAGGTTTTTCCGGCCACATGTGATTGTTCAGAGCCTCCCAACTGTGAGAGGCAGGAGATGTTCTAAACTGTCTAAACACAGATTCTTTTGAGTAGTTAAAAGATTGATTAGAAATTGTATTGGTGAAGGGATTTTCACTTGTTGGGCCAATGTTTGCTGCTAAGTTTCCATATCCCTTACCTGCTGTGTCCCTGGCAGTGTATTGATTAATATAATTGGTGTAAGTAGTAGTTTTAATGTTTGTAACCTGGGACCCTTGAGTTAATTCTTTTTCTTGTTATAGCCCACCATACCTTTGCTCTGTAGGAATGCAACTTTATCTAATGCTTTTGGAGGGTGGCTCCTGACCAATCACCTTTAGAGAAAAATAAGTTTTCTGAAGAAAGGGTCTTAAAATGTTAACAGGCCTCCGGGCCAGAAGATGATGCAAATCACCTAAGCTTTTGCATATGATAAGTTTGCAGGAAGAAAGCCTGGCTTGCTGCATGACTCTACCCCTTCCCCCATTATCCTCTATGCATAACTTAAGGTATAAAAACTACTTTGGAAAATAAAGTGCGGGGCCTTGTTCACCGAAACTTGGTCTCACCATGTCGTTCTTTCTCTTACCTTCTGGCTGAATTATTCAGCCTCTTTTCTCCACTGAATTTCCTCACTGAGCTATCCTTATTTCAGCCTCTTTTCTTCACTGAATTTTACTGAGCTATCCTCATTCTATTACTCTTTATATCCTTAATTAACATTTAATTAAGCAATTGTTTCCTGATCTTCGCCTACACCATCTCTCCTTCGAATACCCTGGATCATCCAGGGCTGGTCCCCGGCACAGGGTGACAATACACAGCCTTGACGTACTCCTTTCCCTATTTGGAACCAGTCTGTTGTTCTATGTCCAGTTCAAACTGTTGCTTCCTGACCTGCATCCAGGTTTCTCAAGAGGCAGGTCAGGTGGTCTGGTATTCCCATCTCTTTCAGAATTTTCCACAGTTTATTGTGATCCACACAGTCAAAGGCTTTGGCATAGTCAATAAAGCAGAAATAGATATTTTTCTGGAACTCTCTTGCTTTTTCAATGATCTAGCAGATGTTGGCAATTTGATCTCTGGTTTTTCTGCCTTTTCTAAAACTACTTTAGTTAAAAGAAGATTAGCATAGTATCACTAAAAGCTAACATGTGCTTTTAATCCTATTCTATTTATGAACTAAATTTAACAATAGGAAGTTTTTCTTATTCATCCCTATGGCCCCTAAAATTATTGTATGTGAGTTAGATGCTTAAATACTTAGAGTTCTAAATAATTCTTCTTGTCTAAAAATTGAAATATTAGTTGTACTAGACCACTAAATGGTCAGAATTCACTGGAACTATATCTCCAATATGTATGTGTTCTTAGTCTCTCAGTTGTGTCCAACTCTTTGCGACCCCATGAACTGTAGCCTGCCTGGCTCCTCTATCCATAGGGATTCTCCAGGCAAGAATACTAGAGTGGGTTGCCATGCCCTCCTGCAGGGGATCTTCCCAACCCAGGGATCGAACCCAGGTCTCTTGCATTGCAGGCAGGTTCTTTACAGTCTGAGCCACAAGGGAAGCCCCATTTGCCAATAACTCTACTTAAATAACTTTAAAATATTTATGGAATTCTCTGACAGTCCAGTGGTTAGGACTCTGCACTTTCACTGCAGAGGTTGGGGGTTCGATCCTTTGTCAGGGAACTAAGATCCTGCAGGCTGTGTGGCACAGCCAAGAAGAAAAGAAAGTTAAACTTTCTGTAAGTACAAAGATACTTAGAAGAACCCAGTTGTTATTTAGTCACTAAGTCCTATCCAACTCTTTTGCGACCTCACGGACTGCAGCCCACCAGGTTCCTTTGTCCATGGGATTTTCCAGGCAAAAATACTAGAGTGGGTTGCCATTTCCTTCTCCAAGGGATCTTCCTGACCCAGGAATTGAACCCACAGCCCCTGCATTGACAGGCAGCTTCTTTTACCACTGAGCTACCAGAGGAGCCCAATAGGAACCCAATTACCTTTTTTAAAAAGCTAATTCAGTCAGTCAGTCAGTTCAGTCACTCAGTCGTGTCCGACTTTTTGTGATCCCATGGACTGCAGCATGCCAGGCTTCTGTGTCCATCACCAACTCCCGGAGTTTACCCAAACTCATGTCCATTGAGTCAGTGATATCATCCAACCATCTCATCCTCTGTCATCCCCTTCTCCTCCCACCTTCAGTCTTTTCCAGCATCAGGGTCTTTTCAAATGAGTCAGTTTTTCACATCAGCTGGCCAAAGTATTGAAGTTTCAGCTTCAGCATCAGTGCTTCCAATGAATATTCAGGACTGATTTCCTTTAGGATGAACTGGTTGGATCTCCTTGCAGTCCAAGGGACTCTCAAGAGATTTCTCCAACACCATAGTTCAAACAGTACTTATTTATTTACTTATTTTTCTACATACCTACATACCCAGAGAAAATGAACCAAATTTTATTTCAAAGACCAGAAATCTATTACTAATTATTTACCCTCAGAAATATTCTGGGTAGCATCAAGCCCAACTTAAAGAACAGGAACTGACACTAAGACCCACTCACCCCAGAGACCCTCATAGCTGTCATTCCTCCCCTCAGCCTTGAATGTATACTAAGACTGGCCCCAGTGAGGTAGAAGCAGAGCAAGGCTTCTCAGGGTTGACCTATTCGAAATAAGGCCAGGACAAGTAGAAAGAATGCAGGAAGATGGGGAGTAAAGGGAGAAGTGACCACATGGTCTAGGTAGCCCGTTGTATCTGGGGTGGGAGCAGCTGGGCCTGGAGAGCCTGGCTCTCCTCACAGTGTGATGGAGCCCACAGCCTGTGCTGGCTCCAACAGACACTTCCTGCCCATCTGGGCCATGGTTCAGACCAACTGCAGGCAGTGGTGTGGGTACCAGCCTTGCGGATTAGCTTCTGCCTGTGCTCTTCTGATGACCTCCGTGAGTACCCTTGTGAGTAACACTGCCCTTGGACCTGGGCTGTAGGCCGTCGTGGGCTCTGTGCTTCTGCTGCCTCCAGCTCCACATGCCCAGCTTTGTTAACATCATTGTATTTATTTCTTTTTGGCTATGCTGGGTCTTCATCGCTGCACCAGCTCTTCTGTAGTTGTGGCAAGGAGGGGCTGCTCTCTAGTTGCAGTGCACAAGCTTCTCACTGTGGTGGTTTCTCTCGTTGCGGAGCTCCACGGTGCACAGGCTTCAGGAATTGTGACATATAAGTTCAAAGGTTTTGGCACATGGGCTTAGTTGTTCCAGAGCATGTGGGATCTACCTGGATTGGGAATTGAACCAGTGTCTCCTGCATCAGCAAGCAAACTCCTCACCACTGAGACACCAGTGCAGCCCCCCAGCCCCTTTTTTGACCATACTTAGGATCCCTAGACCCTGGAAAGATGGCCATAACACTATTTTTTTTTCTTGCTAATCTTACCTATATAACATTTCTACTGCTGTGCATGCATGTGTGGAAAATGGACCATCATATAGAACATATTAATAGTTTGCCCCCGAGATGAGCCTATCAGAAGTGGAGAATGGGCAAAAGCAAGTGGATAATGTTGTCATTTTGTCAGTATCTCAGGAATCTGGGAATATGCATGCTCTTTTTAACAAGTAACTTTTTGATTGTCATTATTAGAGATGATTTTTTTTAATTAGAACATGATTTTTTTGATGCTTCAAATTAGAATGCAAGGGGGAAGCTGGTAATTTTTAACATTTTGAAAAAGAAAGAGAAAGGAGATTAAAATTTTGATTGTTCATAGTCATTTTTACCCTTGAGTCTGTAGACTTTCTCCTAAATGTGATGTGTCATAGTCTAGTTTTGATCTGATTATAGAGTTTGGAAGACACTAGCTAGCCTGTTTTGCCATATTTTCTTCAATGTTTTTCAAAGACAATGGATCCAAAGGAACCCATAAGTAATCTGATGGATGAGCATCAAGATACAGATGAAAGGTCTAGAACTCAGTGATAATCAATAGCTATTCTATTAATGATAATCAATTGGCCTTCCAGGTGAATGCAGTAGGATAGAACAGTCTCTTTTAAAAATTATTTTATCTTTTAAAATTAGGAAATAAAAGTTCCATGAAGTGTATTTTCAGTTGTACTCCTGAAATGTTTCCATAAAGTCTGCCACTAGGGAAGCTTACTCAAAAATGGCCGTCTGTATCCGGGGATCAAAGTTGACTACGATCTTCAACCACATTCTATGTAAGTAAGCCACCGTATGCTGTAGCAGCACCTACATTTTTAAATGAGATTTCAAGAAATATCAACAAACTCCAGATGGATTTGGTCATCTTCTCTCCAGTGTTTTTGGTGGAGCTAGACTGGACCAGCTTGCAAAATTTATTTAATCTCCTTAATCGGTTTTAATATTTTCAGAGTCTGAACAGTTTTGGAGGGAGAAACAGATGTTGTGTGATAGCTCTTAGTTTTTCAGGAGCTGCTACTAAAATAATTACAGATTGGAAAACATACAGTCAGAAGTAATCTTCATTTGAGTCAGTTTGGCAAAAATAAAGGTGACAGGAAAGCTGTCTCACTTTTGTTTGCTTAATTCTTGCATTTCAGAATTGGGATGCAGATCATGTGAGAATAGCCAGGTACACAGCTGCTACGTTTGTTATGTTTCAGATTTTTGCCATTTGCTAAAACATGCATATCCCTCCACAGTAATTGAGAGCACTACATTAACTGCATCCACTGTGTGGAAGAGAATGCAAATTTCTTTTTGGGGTTTGGGGTATTTACTACCATTTCAAGAAAACCTTCAGTATACATAGTGAAAGAGTTTTTTTTTTTTAATATTTTACAATTTAATGGGAAAAGTTATACAGATTAATAACAATGTAGAGTTATGTGAAGCTATAAAATGTATGTAGTAAATTTTAACATAATTATTTAAGAAAAAATGTGTGCTCTGAAAGACAAACAAATTAATTAAGGACTTTCCTTGAAATCCAATGGTGAAGACCCTGTGCTTCCAATGCAGAGGACATGGGTTTGATCCCTGGTTGAGGAATTTAGATCCCACATGCTCTGCAGTGTGTAGCCAAATTAAAAAAAAAAAAAAAATCTATTAAGATTCATGAAGTCTAAAGAAAATATTTGGGGTGGGGGAGAGAGAAATACCTTTTCAAGGAGGGGAAGCAAATCATATAGTAGAAATCATTTGGGGATTCCTACCTGTACTCCAGTTAGCTAAGGAAGATTTTTTTTTTCTTTCATGTTGTTAGGAATTCATAGTAAATATGGTCACAGTGAATGAACACCCTACACCAAACTCATAGTTGACTATTCCTATGGTTTTAGTTAATAAAGTGGATATCAGTCTTGGCTCTTTTTATCCCTTAAACCCTGTTTTCTAACCAATAACCAGTTCTGCCATCTTAGTTTCAGGATCTAGCCAGGATCGGCCACCTCTCACCACCTCTTTTCCTGCCTGGTCCACTGTCCCATTGAACCAAAATGATTACCTTTACTGCATTACCAGTCTCCCAGCTTCAGTTGCCCAACAGTCTGTCTTCAAAACCAGAGTCAACATGATCTTTAAAAGCATAAATTAGGTCAGATTCCTAGTTCAAATACTTCCTTTGAGCTTTCAGATACTCAGAGTCAACATCAAAAGGTCCGCCAGTGCTGGACTCTTCTCCATCTTTCTGGAGCTCTGTTGCCCCACTGAGCTCATCTTCTGATGCTGAACCCCTCCAGGGGCTGTAGGCTCACTGCTGTGGGATGCTCTCCTTCCTCAGGAACATTGAAGATGCTCCTCCCTCACCTGGGACTCTCCTCACATCTCATCACCTGCACCCTCTTATTATCTACTCAGGGAAGAAGACCCCATGATACTTTATTTACAGTTGAACCTTTGATACTATGTATCCCTGTTTCCTTTTTGCTACCTTCTAACATCCTATATATTTAATTATTTACACTATCATCTTTCTCTCTCAACTACAGATGAAGGAATTTTTGTCTGTTTGGTTAGCTACCAAATTTCCCAGTGCCTTCAAGAGGCTTTAGGCACACTGTAGGATATCAATAAATATCTGATGAGTGAAAAAATAAAGTCCAACATATTTACAATTTAGTTTTATAATCATTTCCCTAGATAAAATCTCAAAAGTAAATTTTAGTTCTGGGTCACTTCTAGTTAACAAAAATAAACTCGAAATGATTAACTAAAATTGGTTCTAATTATTTTGTCAATCTCTGTAGAGCTTGGCTTACCAATCAATTGAGAATGGCAAAGAAAACCAGAAATCTTTCTCTCTCATTTAAATAAAATCCTATTTATAAGGCACTGTTTACTGCTGCCAAGCTTAGCTTGACCTGGAGTTCATGAACGTCTGTCTCCTTGGCTCAGTGCTTTCCAATTCTTTAAAAAACAAAAAGAATGGAAAAAAAAAACAAACAAAAACAAAAATTTGGGTCCGCATTTGCTTTTTGTATGACAAAGAAGGAAAGGATCCTTAAAATTATTTTTTTTTCTGTTGTAAATACATCTCTATATACTTTCTCAAGTATCTAGTACAGCTATGGCAAGGGGTTTTTGCTCTGACTTAATTCTCGAGAAGCATAAGTCAAAAGTTAGGAGATAGAGAATGATGCCAGGAATTGCTTCTTTCTCTAACTTACTAGGATCAAATAAGCACAAGTGATTGCTCAGAACACATAACTAGGAACCATGTTCTTATTATGCACCTGTTTATAAGCCTGAGAATGCAAATGAATTTGATCTCTGGTGTAAACTTCTTATTAAAAACACAAGTGAAAGAAAAGTGGTAGTACAAAAGGCAAACCCCCCAAAGGGTAAACCGTTAGCCTTTCCTGTGGATTTTTGAATGCTGGTAACTCAGATGGTAAAAAAATCCTTCTACAAAGCAGAAGACCCAGATTTGGTTCTTGGGTCAGGAAGCCCCCCTGGAGAAGGGAATGGCAACCCACTCCAGTATTCCTGCTTGGGAAATGCCATGGACAGAGACATGTGGCGGGTTATAGTCCATGGGGTCGCAAAGAGTTGGAAATGACTGAATGACTAACACACATAACTGCAAAATGAAGAGATGGACGGATGGATGAATAGACAAGTAGGTAATCTTACTTGTTTAGACAGTTATAAGTACATTTGCAAGTTTCACATATAATTAACGTGAGAAATAGTGCTAAGAGTGTACCATACACCAAAAATAGGATTATTATTTGAATAATTTTCTAACTTGGCCAGAAGCAATATAATATAATTACAGTACATTTGAAATGGAACGGGAAAGCGGGAGCATTTAAATCAGCAAAGCTATTATGTTCGACTTGTGCGATTAATCTTTGCAAGGAATGGCAAACAGATTTTTAATGAGTTTAAACGTGGGACTAAGATCACTGGATAGTCCACACTTGGTATCAAGAATGAGGAGCAAGGAGTAAGCAAATACAGAGAATGGGGGTGGGGGAGGGGTGGGGGGACAAAATGGGGGAGGGCGGGGGAGGGGGGTTTGGCAGGGAGGTGGTGGCCCATGGAGGGTCCCCATGGGACAGAGGCAGTTTCTGGGTAGTTAATTTTGTTGTCCTTTTGCTTGTTTCTTTACATTGTGGTGGTTTACATGCTATAGACCAAAGTTAAGAAACACAGCTTGGAATCATAGCAGCTCATTTCTTTGTTGACATCTGTAATTATTTAAACAAAACACTCCATGATATGAAAGTCAGTTGCTTTCCGAGACCCCAGTAATGGAATTTATTTCCCATTTTTATTTCTAACTTCACTTCTTATTTGAATTCCTTTGCTTCAAATTTCCTGTTGACATTTTTTTTTTAAATCATTGTAGCCTATTTCAGTATCCAGTTTATCATCCTGAAGAATTCCTTCCATCAGTGTACACATAATATCCTAAAACTGAAGCATCTGACCTCAAATGGTGAAGATTGCCCACCCCAGGAAGTGGGCAGTGAAGAATAGGGAAACTGGGAGAGACCAAGGCCAGGACTCAGGTTGAGAGAAGTTGGCAGGTATTAGCGCTTTGTTATAGATCTAGTCCAAACTGAATACCAGGGAGCCGGGCTCTACCTGACATAGAGGAGGGGGTCACCTGAGTCCTCTGCCCAACAAGTCATTAAATGCGAGCTCCAAAAAGCCTAGACTTTAGACCTGTGACATCTTTTGCCCTCAACTCTTTGTTCTTGGCTGGAAATTATGTCCTCTGTTTGGTCCAAGTGGCCATTATTTGCAGAAGTGTGTTTAGATATCACTGAATCTTCCTGCCAATGCAGAAAGATCCCCTGCAGTAGGAAATGGCAACCCATTCCAGTATTCATGCTTAGGAAATCCCATGGACAGAAGAACCTGGTGGGCTACAGTCCACAAAGAGTCACAAAGAGTCAGACATGACTGAGCAATTGAGCACACAAGCACAGGTTATAATGAGGAGCGGGGCATTCATTTGTGAGCAAGGTCAAATTTCTGTGACCCTCTGTGGAGGCCTTGAAACCACCTGCTATGGTCTGAATATTTGTGTCTGCCCAAGATTCATATGTTTAAATCCTAACCCCCCAAAGTATTAGTATTAGAAGGTGTGGGGCCTTTGGGAGCCCCTTAGACCATGAGGCTAGGACCCATAGGAATGGGATTAGTGCCTTTATAAAAGAGACCCCACAAAGCTCCCTCCTCCCTTCTGCCATATGAAGACTGGATGAGAACTGTTTGACCAAAGCAGGTTCCTCACCTGACCATGCTGGCATCCTGATCTCAGACTTCCAGCCTCCAGAACTGACAGCAATAAACGTCTATTGTTTATAAGCCACACTGTCTGTGGCAGTTTTCTTAGATCAGTCCAAAGGGACAAAGACACGACTATAGCCTGGTCACCCACCTGTCACCTTTTGTTAATTCAGCCCAGATCATAGGACTCAACATAACTTGAGTGTCAAATAACAATGCAACACTGATACTAACATCACTTTATTCTTTAAATTTTTAACCTTTACCAGGAGTTTATGAAGAAGCTACAGAGCATCTCTTAGAAGCAGTGACTCAGTCCTTATTTCTTTCTGATCTAAATTTATTTCTCAGAAAATAATTTCCCCAAACCTTGAGTACAAACATTTGAATTTTTTTTAATGTCACTCTATTGTTTCCTCATTTACAAGGAGTGTTGGCTCAACTCAGCACAAATCCCTTCCAGCTCTGAAATTCAGGGATTTTATAGTACTAGTTCACTGAAGCTAAGATATGCTCAAGATGTTTAAGGTCATCCACACTGGAGGGCAGGGGAAGAGACTCCACAGGGACCTTGACCCCTTGCCTCCAGGCTTAGTCCACCCCCAGGAAATGTCGACCACGGGATGCTTGAAGCTAGAATAGCAGAGACATTCCTAGTTCTAGTAGGTCAGAGGTTTGTGAGCAATCTCTGACTCTTAAGTCTTAGTGGGCCTACTCCCACCTGGCCTGTTTCTCAATCCTTGAATTATTTTTACATTTAGTCTCAGGTTCTTATAAAAGGGCTGGCTTTGACCTGACATGGGGACTGTTGTGCCTTCTGCACTCTGTTTGCATATTTGGCCATGCACAGATAAGACTTGAAAATGCTTCACTTATTTATGCATGCAGTCGATCCAGCACATTTTTACTTAGGGGCAGTCCATCAGACTTCCAGGGTTTGAGATTCAGCACTAAACAAAATGAGCAAAGTCCCTGCCTTCAGGAAGTTCACACTCAGTGAGAGGAGAAAGAAAATTGACGAGCCATGTCGAACTATGAGGGGCTTCACCGGTGGCTCAGTGGTAAAGAATCCACCTGCCAATGCAGGAGACACAGGAGATGCAGGTTCGATCCCTGGGTTGGGAAGATGCGCTGGAGAAGGAAATGACAACCCACTCCAGGGAGTTGTAGCCTGGTGGGCTATAATCCATGGGGCCACAAAGAGTCGGACATGACTAAGCGACTAGCACTAACTGACAGGACTGGAATGAGGCCACACTTAGGAACAGATAGAAAAATGCAATGTCACTTTGGGAGTAGAACACTGGTTAATTAATGGGAACGCCATACTAGAAAACAGTATTAAGGGTACATTTGGGATCCTCATACATGCATTTCTCAGTGTGAAAATATGAATGAAATCTAGTGACTCCACTTTTAGGCTACCCTGATTCAAATTAAACTTGGAAATCGGCCAGGCAATTAAGGAAACAGATGACAAATATTAGACCTGAATTCCAAGCTTTATTCTTTACACTTTTCCACTGAATTTCTTCTGTAGACATCCATTTTCTCTTGCTTGCTAGATTACTGTTTTTAAGTGATATTGGAAGCTTTTAGCAGGCTGTGGGTGAGGAGTGCCAGAGTCTCACCTTGTTGGAGGTGCCCTCTGCCTATTTGTAGAATGAACTTTTGAGGGCAGAATGTACTGGAAGCAAGGCCATTAAATCTTTTGTCAAAAGGGCCTAAGAGCTCTGTCCATTCCAGTTGAGTGATCTTGTCAAAGTGATGGGTGATCTTGTCAAGATGATGGGTAAATATTATTGTTTGAGAAAGGTTCAGCTTCATCAAAATTCCAAGCATAAACTTTGCAAGATTGCAATATCATTTGATCTGATTGTTTGAGGTATTAACCATCAGACACTTTTTTGGTACAAGGTTTGTACCAAACTCAAGGTTTGTGAGAGGTTAGAAGAATGTAGAATCTGAATTCATTTGAAGGCGCTTGCAACATGGTGCTGGTGCTTAGTCACTCAGTCGTGTCCAGCTCTTTGTGACCCCATGGAGTGTGGCCCGCCAGCTCCACTGTCCATGGGGATTCTCCAGACAAGAAAACTGGAGTGGGTTGCCATTTCCTTCTCCAACTTGCAACATGATATTGACCTAAATACATATGTAAAATCATAAAATATTAAACAGAAATACAGTGTTGACTAAACATATACTCTTTCCATATGGGTTAGAAATTTATTTTAGAATGGATTTATCATTAGTTGTCACTTGTTTTGAAGTTTTAAATGAAGTATCTTTTAATATCTTTCTGCAGTCTTGGGGATTCATGATATGTGGAGAAGAGATGCTTCTAGGAACTATCTAAGAACATTTTCCATTCTGAGATCAAGTACCTCAGCACTGTATTGATTGGCCTTCCCAGGTGGCACTAAAAGAACCTGCCTGCCAATGCAGGTAGACATGAGACTCGGGTTCCATCCCTGGGCAGGAAGATCCCCTGGAGGAGGGCATGGTAACCCACTCCACTATTCTTGCCTGGAGAATCTCATGGGCAGAGGAGCCTGGTGGGCTACAGTCCATGGGGTCGCAAAGAGTCAGACAAGACTGAAGCAACTTTACAGGCACGCACGCAGATAAAATGCATGAAGGTCAGGCAGCTTTAAGACTATCACTTTATTTGTTGTTTTTCTTCTCAGCTTTTAAAAAGTGCAAAAAAGTTGAATATCATTTATTTTTCAATCTGTTGTAGTTAATACGATAAAATAAAACCTTTCCATTGCTTGCTGCTGAGTAGAACTTAAGGCACAGTTTCCATAGTTAAGACACCACTTATTTTTCTAAGTTGGCAAAGTAAGACTATTTTCAGAGATAAAGCTTGAATGAAGATCTAGGACACTGGTCCTCATATTTGGAAGACAGAGCTCTTTTTATCACCATTAGCGTTGTTGTACTCCAAGTGGTTTAAGCTTTTTAAGCCCTGTAAACCATGTAGTAAAGTAACAATAATAAAAACAAAACTCAAGTCCGCATCAAGCTCTCTGCTAAGCACTATCCATGTATTGTCTCATTTAATTTTTACCTTATTTTTTGTGTTTTATAACAAATATTTGAGTAGACAGCACTATGATCTCTATTGCATAAACAAACAGATTCAGATGCAGAGCAGGGGTTATATGCCCTGGTATTTGCTTTAGGGGCTGGCTTGTGGAATCAAGGAATCCAGCATTTTTCTTTGATGCTTGTGAATCACTAAATCTAAATCATCTCTGCAAAACTGAAGTTCATAGAATTTTTATGCTGGTGATTTTCTCCAATATGGTCTTGTGTCACATCCTTAATTTTTTCTTGTCCAAGGTAATAATCTCACATACGTGGTCCATAGTTAGGACTTCCCACTTCCACTGCAGAGGACACCGGTGGTTCTGTCCCTGGTTGGGGAAGTAATGCTGTGTGACATGGCCAAAAAACCAACCAAACAAAACTTCATATCTGATCTTCTGGATTGGGGTGAAGATAAAATGAAAAATAGGATATAGAAAAATTAGGAACAGGAGAACTAGCCTGAAGCACAAGTTTGCTGCAGGAATTCTAAGGAACTTCAATAGGCAGATATGCCTTATGAGTCTGTTAAGGAAATAGGTGGTCACATCAAGGAGAGGCTATGACTATTTGCAGAACACTGTTCCCCTGGTCCCAAACAGAGAAATAGTGAACTTGAAAGGAAAGACTTGCTTGCTCTCTGATTCATTCCCCAGTTTTTTCACCTGTATCTACTCAGATACTGTTTTCATTAAGAGAGTTTCACATATACAAGTTCACCTGGAATCCCCCAGCTTGTGTAGAAATGCGCTTTAGGAAAACTCATCTCTGCTTATGTTTTCTGGACTCACAGTGTCCCTGGTTTTCTCATGTTACTCAGAATCCAACAGCTAGTTAGGACTTTGCTCCCATCCTTATATCAGTGAACCCCACCATCTGTGCTTCCTCCCATGCATCTCTGTGGGACTAGGAGACATTCTCTTTCATGGAAGTTAGCCACTGGATTTCCATTCCTTCACAGATCCACAGTCACATTCTTGAACTTAGAAGTAAGCAAATTCTCAGGGATTTCCCCCTGGATAGCATTGGTGAAGCCTGGAGAGAAAAACAGAGTCAAAAGTCAAAAGGCTTAAAAAGATGATATTTATTCAGCACTAGCTAAATGCAAGACTCTTTGGCTCTTTACATGTATTATTAACTTGTTTAATCGTATCAGTTCTTTTAGGACCACAACACTAAATATTGCCCAGCCAATAAACTATAGACCTGGAAGAGGGTTGAAGTCTAGTGGTCAGATTCCAGAGCCTATGCAAGTTATACTGTGCTCTTTTTGCCTCTCATCAACCAACATGATTAAGTTTCAAAGGGGTTACAATCAGATGACAGTGGACTCCAGCAGTGTCTGAACATTGTTGGAAGTAGATAACATTCTGCAACTACCCTGGTCGCAACCATGGAAGAAGGCAAGGAGCTGAAAGGCTGTGTTTTGAGGTCCGGAGTCACCAAAAATGATGGCAAGCATCTCCTCTAAGGGAGGCTATGAAAGTGTATTCTGGCATGAATTAAGAGATGGCTCCCAAAGAATCCACCTGCAAGGCAGGAGACGCTAGTTCAACCCCTGGGTTGGGAGGATCCCCCAGAGGAGGAAATGGCTACCTACTCCAGTAGTCTTGCCTGGAGAATTCCATTGACAGAGGAGGCTGGTGGGCTACAGTTCATGGGGTCACAGAGATGAACACAACTAAATGACTAACAAAAGTGCATTTGAGGAATAATCAAGCAAGACCGTTAGGAACCAAAATTATGCTTCCTCTTCTTTCAGTTCAGTTCAGTCACTCAGTTGTGTCTGACTCTTTGCAACCCCATGGACTGCAGCATGCCAGTCTTCCCTGTCCATCACCAAATCCCAGAGTTTACTCAAACTCACGTCCATTGAGTCAGTGATGCCATCCAACCATCTCCTCCTCTGTCGTCCCCTTCTCCTCCTGCTATCAATCTTTCCCAGCATCAGGGTCTTTTCAAATGAGTCAGTTCTTCTCATCAGGTGGCCAAAGTATTGGAGTTCCAGCATCAACATCAGTACTTCCAATGAATATTCAGGACTGATTTCCTTTAGGATGGACTGGTTGGATCTCCTTGCCATCCAAGGGATTCTCAAGAGTCTTCCCCAAAACCACAGTTCAAAAGCATCAATTCTTTGGCACTCAGCTTTCTTTATAGTCCAACTTGCTCATCCATATGTAACTTCAGGAAAAACCGTCTGACTTTGACTAGATGGACTTTTGTTCACAAAGTAATGTCTCTGGTTTTTAATATGCTGTCTAGGTTGGTCATCACTTTCCTTCCAAGGAGCAAGTGTCTTTTAACTAATGGCTGCAGTCACCATCTGCAGTGATTTTAGAGCCCCTAAAAATAAAGTCTCTCAGTGTTTCCACTGTTTCCCCATCTATTTGCCATGAAGTGATGGGACCAGATGCCATGATCTTAGTTTTTTAAATGTTGAGTTTTAAGCCAACTTTTTCACTCTCCTCTTTCACTTTCATCAAGAGGCTCTTTAGTTCTTCTTCACTTTCTGCCATAAGGGTGGTGTCATCTGCATATCTGAGGTTATTGATATTTCTCCCGGCAATCTTGATTCCAGCTTGTGCTTCTTGCAGCCCAGCGTTTCTCATGATGTACTCTGCATAGAAGTTAAATAAGCAGGGTGACAATATACAGCCTTGACGTACTCCTTTTCCTATTTGGAACCACTCTGTTGTTCCATGTCCAGTTCTAACTGTTGCTTCCTGACCTGCATATAGGTTTCTCAAGAGGCAGGTCAGGTGGTCTCGTATTCCCACCTCTTTCAGAATTTTCCACAGTTTATTGTGATCCACACAGTCAAAGGCTTTGGCATTGTCAATACTGGTGAAAAAATAAGGCATGAAATGGGGGGTGGGGCGGTATTAAACATTCTGTCATTTTACAGGTTGCACACAAGTACCACATTTCTAACTCTTATGTTGACTATGAGGGCTACTCCATTTCTTCTAAAGGATTCTTGCCCACAGTAGTAGATATAATGGTCATCTTAGTTAAATTCGCCCATTCCAGTCCATTTTAGTTCCCTGATTCCTAAAATGCCAATGTTTACTCTTGCCATCTCCTGTTTGACCACTTCCAATTTACCTTGATTCTCGGACCTAACATTTCAGGTTCTTATGCAATATTGCTCTTTACAGCATTGGACTTTACTTCCATCACCAGTCACATCCACAACTGGGTATTGTTTTTGCTTTGGCTCCATCCCTTCATTCTTTCTGGAGTTATTTCTCCACTGATCTCCAGTAGCATATGGGGCACCTACCAACCTGGGGAGTTCATCTTTAAGTGTCCTATCTTTTTGCCTTTTCATACTGTTCTTGGGGTTCTCAAAGCAAGAATACTGAAATGGTTTGCCATTCACTTCTCCAGGGGACCACATTTTGTCAGAATTCTCTACCATAACCTGTCCATCTTGAGTGGTCCTACACAGTATGGCTCATAGTTTCATTGAGTTAGACAAGGCTGTGGTCCATGTGATCAGATTGGTTAGTTTCCTGTGATTGTGGTTTTCAGTCTGTCTGCCCTCTGATAGAGAAGGATAAGAGACTTATGGAAGCTTTCTGATGGGAAAGACTGACTGAGGGTGAAATTGGTAAAAAGTCCACTTATTTACCAATGAAGAATCAATGAATATTCTGATTTCTTAAGAAGAAAAATTGGAAAGAATGCCAACTGTGGGGTCAAAAGTCCTGGCACCACCACCAACTAGCTCTGTGACCTTGAAGAAGTGATGTCACCTCTTTAGGTCTTAAAAATGTGAATAACACTACAAAAGTTTTCACATGAGACAATATAATGACATGTCAATTGTCATGCAGATATAATATGATGAATTAATATTGCTTCTCCATGGTGGAGCTTGATATATATAGCAATTCTGCTTCTAGAACATTTTAAGTTTTGAGACTATCTGTACAAAATAGCTCTGGGGCCTTTACTCTGGATAATGTTTTGAGGAAAAACAATATATGATAAAATTTTTAATTGACAGAACATATTGAAAGCTGCCTTCCCCGGTGTTAGGATTGAGATGTAGAAGTGTACAAGTTAACGCATGAGCAGAACTTTTTCTGCTCCTATGTGATACAGCTCTCTGCTGGGTCACAGCACCTGTGTCTAACCACTGTGAGACCATAAATCTGTGCAAAACTTCCTATTGTTATAAATACAGTATCAGATAGAACTAGTGACAGATTTCCTCTTCTTAGGCTCCAAAATCATTGTGGATGGTGACTGCAGCCATGAAATCAAAAGACAGTTGCTTCTTGACAGGAAAGCAATGACAAACCTGTAGAGTGTGTTGAAAGCAGAGACATTACTCTGCTGACAAAGGTCCATATAGTCAAGGCTATGGTCTTCCTAGTGATCAGGTATGGTTGTGAGAGTTGGACTGTTAAGAGGGCAGAATGCCGAAGAATTGATGCCTTCAAACTCTAGCACTGGCAAAGACTCCTGAAAATCCCTTGGACAGCAAGGAGATCAAACCAGTCAATCTTAAGGGAGATCAATCCTGAATATTCACTGGAAGGACTGATGCTGAAGCTGAAGCTCCAGTATTTTGGTCATCTGATGCAGACAGATGACTCATTGGAAAAGTTCCTAATGCTGGGAAAGATTGAGGGCAGGAGAAGAGGGTGTCAGAGGATGAGATGGCTGGATGGCATCACTGATGCAATGAGCATGGACTTGAGCAAACTCTGGGAGATGGTGAAGGACAGGGAGTCCTGGCGTGCTGCAGTCAGTGGGGTCACAAAGAGTCAGACACAACTGGGCAACTGACCGATAACAGCAGGTAGAACTGGGGAGTTTCCCAAACATGGGTCTCTATTCTACACTCACTATGCCCTATTTTCGGAGAAGGCAATGGCACCCCACTCCAGTACTTCTGCCTGGAAAATCCCATGGACGGAGGAGCCTGGAAGGCTGCAGTCCATGGGGTCGCTGAGGGTCGGACACGACTGAGCGACTTCACTTTCACTTTTCGCTTTCATGCATTAGAGAAGGAAATGGCAACCCACTCCAGTGTTCTTGCCTTGAGAATCCCAGGGATGGGGGAGCCTGGTGGGCTGCCATCTATGGGGTCACACAGAGTCGGACACAACTGAAGCGACTTAGCAGCATGCCCTATTTTACACAGCAAAAATGCAGAGCAGGCTGGTTTTCACACGTGGGTAAAACCAACACTGTCTCTTTGATGCAGGGAGGAAAACCAAACACAATCCTTCTTCCCTTGGGGAGCATCAAGAAGTAGCAGAACCCATTAAAATCTATTGCCCAGATGATTGAATTAGATTCTAAATGAGTGATGATAATAACTGTGCATTTGTCCAAGTGGATAAAGAGAGAAATATAATTTGTAGTCTTGTGGGTGCTGTACTGTGCAAAGGCTAATTCATAACAGTGGAGAAAAGTTCTATTGCTTTTAATTGTATTCATTTAGTAGCATCCATTCTCCTGGCATAGGAAAAGTTTCATTTTTTTCCTAAATAAATAAATAAGTAGATTCCCATCACCAATGGGGAAGATTTATGCTGACAGAATCTAATAGCGTAAGTCATCTTGTGTTGTTTCTCAAAGGCGCTTGAGCAAGCAGTCTTGGTTTGGATGGAAAGCAAAATGCTAAACTCCTATTATATGTGATGACTTTAATTCTGAGAAGAACAAACCTTCCTTGATAAGCATTTGTTACCATTATTTAAAGTAAGAAGTCTTCTTTTCTCATGCCCTTAGCTTCTCTCCTGTTAGAAATGTGCGATCACTTCTTGCATGACAAAATGATTGATTTTTAAACCAACACATCCAAAACTGAAAGGCAGAGGGAAGGAGGGAGGAGGTTATGATTCCCACAGAACTTTCTAAGCTGTCTCTGGAAGAGACTTTTAAAGGTCACTTCTTGCCACTTAGTTTGAACTCTCCGGTGGATACTTGGAAATCTAAATCAAGATCTATCTTGCCATGAAGTAGTAGGGGTGAGCCACCTCTGTGTCACCTTTGTGCTTCACACAAGTATATGAGGTTTGGATAAATTATTTGCACCAACAGTGGGGGAATCATGGTCATAACATGTGTATCCTACAATACAGTTACCTGGAAGAAATTAGAAGGGAATCCAGAACACGGTGTTATTATCACTCTACCTGGTGAAACAAGCAGGGTTTTTTGCACCAGGCTTCACCTTGGAAGCAGACAGGGAAAATACTGATTTTTCTGTTCCTTCTCCTCTGCATCTGGATGAAGCAGCTTTTAAAATCTACATCAATTTTACAGTTCAGTCCTACACTTGGTCTTTTTACTGCCAGTGTTTGGATAGTATACAGAACCCAGTGCCATGCATTCTTCCTAAAGAAAGTGAAATCACTCAATACAGTCAGACTCTTTGTGACCCCATGGACTGTAGCCTACCAGGCTTCTCTGTCCATGGGGTTTTCCAGGCAAGAGTACTGGAGTGGGTAGCCATTTCCTGCTCCAGGGAATCTTCCCAACCCAGGAATTGAACCTGGGTCTCCCACATTGTAGGCAGACACTTTACCCTCTGAGCCACCAGGGAAGGCCCAGCATTCTTCCTAAGTCTATGAAAAAAAGAAAACCAGAAATACATCCCTACTTTTCCACCTAGACCTGGAAAACATCAATTATTTCCAACTTCAGTGTCATGATGCAAAAGTGAAGTTAAATTATTTGCCAGCTTTCAGTTTCTTAATACTCAAAAAATACTTATAAGAAGGGATCCACAAAATGAGTTTTCTTATAGCATGGTGCATAGCATGAAGAAATCAGAAGATTCTTTTAAACAAAAGTTATATTTGATTTGAATGCAAGTAAAATTGATGCTGAAGCTGAAACTCCAGTACTTTGGCCACCTGATGTGCAAAACTGACTCATTTGAAAAGTCCCTGATGCTGGGAATGATTGAAGGTGGGAGGAGAAGGGGCGACAGACGATGAGATGGTTGGATGGCATCACTGACGTGATGGACATGAGTTTGAGTAGGCTCTGGGAGTTGGTGATGGACAGGGAAGCCTGGCGTGCTTCAAACCATGGGGTTGCAAAGAGTCGGACATGATTGAGCAATTGAACTGAACTGAAAATTTATTTAGAACATAGGCAAAGCTAAATAACTATTATGCTAATCATATTTCTTTCTTTTCTTTCTTCTGGTTGTATTGAAATATAATTGATACACAGTACAGTAGAAATTTAAGATGTACAGTGTAATGATTTGACTTACATACATCATTAAATGGGCTTCCCTGGTGCCTCAGACTGTAAAGAATCTGCCTGCAATGCAGGAGACCTGGGTTCAGTCCCCAGGTAAGGAAGATCCCGTGGAGAAGGGAATGGCTACCCAGTTTATTACTCTTGCCTGGAGAATTAGCGTGGCAGGCTACAGTCCATTGGGCTGCCAAGAGTTGGACACAACTGAGTGATTGACACACATCATGAAATGATTATCCCAAGAAATTCATTGACCATTCATCTTCACATGAAGAAATGAAATTTTAAAAATGGGGAAAAATTGTGTTTATGATGAGAACACATAGGATTCATTCTTCTTTAACAACATTCGTATATAACACACGGCAGTCTGAATTATGTTCATCATCCTGTACATTACATCCTCAGTACTCCTTTACCTTATAACTGGAAGTCTGTAGCACCCTTTGACAGCCTTCATCTGATTCCTTCTTCCCCCACCAGAAATCTCATCTCTTTTTCTGTGAGTTTGTGTGAATGGTTGATTGTTTTTGAACTATAATTAACCTACAAGACTATGTTAGTTCCTGTTATATAATATAGTGATTTTTTTCTGTGCATTTCAGAATGATCACCAAGATAAGTCTAGTTATCTTGATATATCATCACAAAGATTATGTAGTTATTGACTAATATTCCCCACAGTGTACATTTTATATCTGTGATTCTTTTATTTTATGGCTAGATTTGTATTTCTTAATCATCCTCACCACTTTCTACATTTATTGACTTATTATATTTTTATAAGTAAAATCCTAACGTCATTGAAGAAGTGTTACAGAGAATACAGGACAACCCAAAAGGAGAGGATCAAGTAAATAATTTGATACTTAAATGTTTCTTCAACCTATGGCTCATTTTAAATATGTTAAAGCTTATGAAGTGTTACTTGTGATAAGATAAAATTTTACTAATAACAGTACTCCATAAGACAATGCCTCAATTCTTCATAAATCAATATCACTTATTTTTAGAAAGTTGCTGCTGCTGCTTAAGTCACTGCAGTCATGTCCGACTCTGTGTGACCCCATAGATGGCAGCCCACCAGGCTCCCCCGTCCCTGGGATTCTCCAGGCAAGAGCACTGGAGTGGGTTGCCATTTCCTTCTCCAATGCATGAAAGCGAAAAGTGAAAGTGAAGTCGCTCAGTCATGTACGACTCTTAGTGACCCCATGGACTGCAGCCTACCAGGCTCCTCCATCCATAGGATTTTCCAGGCAAGAGTACTGGAGTGGGGTGCTATTGCCTTCTCTGTTTAGAAAGTTACTTGTCATCAAGTTTTAAATAACTTTCAAGCAGAGTAATGTAAATCTAACAAAAGTTTAAAATGAACTTCCAAAGGAAAAGTACAAGTATGCATGGAAGGAAAGAAAGAGAATCAAATTCTATCTGTAATGAAAAATATATTACATGAAGGCAATTTTGAATTTGTTTTTAATGAGGTTTTGTGTGTGTGTGAGGATTGCATCATGGCAAGTAATCCTGAGTTATATATTCTTCCAATATACTAGGACTAAGATAGAATCTTGCATAGATGGAAAACTGCCCCTATTTCTCATAAATAATTCTGAGTCTAATCTTTTTGGTTCTAACTCCATATGATTTATAATAAGCAATGACAAATTTTCCAGTAATTAACGTGTTGCAGGACAATAACAAAGAGACTGTGGTTAGGTCTCAATAAATCTGGAGAAGGAACATAGTTTCAAATTCTTGCAATGTCCTGTCTCCCAAGAGCTAACATATTTTGTGTCATATTGGGACATCTTTTAGTGGCTGGTGGTTTCATTCTTCAAAACATGGTGTTATCACCATGTTAGAAATCAGCCTCTGATAACAGCCTTTTAGTGTTAAAATCAGACTCTGATGACAGCTTTCCCCGACATTGACCCCTTAGGATGCTGTTGAAGATTTATTTGTTCAGTAGTTTTGTCTGTTATAAGTAAGGAGCTGTATTTTAGGAGAGACATGTAGTGGGAAGGGCACACACTTTGAAGTCGCTGAGATCTTGGCCAGCTTCCTTTGTGACTTTCTAGCTCTATTGTTCAGTCCCCAAGCCTGTAAAATGGAGGTAATGCCACTTACTTTTTCGGTGTCCCCTTGAAAAAATGCACAGTGTGAGAGCTATAAGTTAAGCTCAGAAGACAGCGTCTCAGATAGCTCTGAGAAACTGCTCCAAAGAGGCAGGGGGGAATAGGTTAGTACATATGTGATTTTGGTGGAGGGGAAATGCATATTTTTATATACTGAGGCTTTTTTTAAATGTCAGTGTCTGTACCTGGCTGGAGTCAGTATATTCAGAATAATTGTAATTTTTCCAGAATTTTAAATGTCCTGTTTTTAATGCATTTTTCTTTTATAATTTTGTATTAAAATATTTGAGAAATGTTGATTAATTTTGGTGACCAAATATTTCCAAAGTTGAAATTACTAAAATTTTTAAAATTTTGTCTTTGCTAGGTTATTTTGGTTTTAGCATTAAATATTACCTCAGGTCAATCTCTATAAGGGGTTTGTTTAATTCCTAATTCTATAAAAGCATAGTTCAGGGAACTGTACTGGTACACAGCCTGTTTAACTAAGGCCTTACCAGATGAATCTAAAGCCTACCTTTATTTTGGTTAAAGAAAAAAAAAAATCAAGCACATATTTTTTGCAGAAGGTCTCTGCTAGTCATGAGGGGTGGTCACCACCGTGAAGAATTTGAGTGTTTTATAGATATGAAGGAGCTACAACAACTGAACTCGTAAAATCAGTTCCTGAAAATACCTGTCTGAAGAACTGTTCTGCCAGTTTTTCCCTGAGCAGAGTGCCTCACTTCTGCTCTCTATCCTGAACTCCTTTTAAGGAGTGTTGAGAATCAGCAACTACAGCAGCACTTGATCCAGTCCTTCTAAAGGCCGATGGCAAGTGCCCATGGCAAGTGCCAATTTGTAGATGACACTGGGTATTTGAGAGGGTCCCAGTTGTATATGTGAAGCATCTGAAACAGGCAGGGACTCACTGTTGGTAACTGTTGATGAGAACAATAGAAATTTTTCTCCAGGAATTTCTTTCTTCAACCTAAAGTTGATCAACGTAATATACTTACATTATGATGAATTTCAAACATACGTATTTCAAACAAATGTATGCACAGACCGCAAGGCACAAAATTCTTCAAGTTTTCATTCAAATGAAGTATTTAAGTTTCCTGTCTGAGCTTTTCTTCTTCCTGAAAACAGCCAATGTTGTATAAATTACTGGATACGGGTCAACATGCTCATTGGTGTAACTGAGAATCTATAGAATTAAGAGAACCTTGCATAACTTCAAGTCACTCAGTGTCTAGTTGTATTTTGCCTTTAAAAAAAAAAAATAATGGATCAGACATTGTCAGATAACATCACCAATTACTGTGCTCCAAAGCAAAGTCTTTTAAAGTTTCAGCAGAGTGCATAGTAGAAAGTGAATTTTCTGTGCGAAAGAGCAACTTTATAACAATTTCCCAGCTCTTCCCCATAATCAGTATTCCGAGTCATATACAGATATAATAATTGTTAAAATTATATGACCTAAAATATTTGCGTTTTCTGAAAAACCTGGGACTATGTGGCCGAAAAACCTGAGATTTTGTGGCATTTTTAAAAGGTTTAGTTTGTTTTATTTTGAAAAATCTTTTTAGAAAAAGCATAAAACTTTATCATTATGTGACGGTATATTTTTCCATGTGAAGTTGCTTTAGTTGTGTCCATATCTTTGGGAATCTATAGACTACAGCCGCTAGGCTCCTCCGTCCATGGAATTCTCCATGCAAGAATACTGGAGTGGAATGCCATGCCCACCTCTAGGGGAATCTTCCCGACCCAGGGATCGAACCTGGGTCTCCTGCACCTCCTGCATTGGCAGCTAGGTTCTTTACCACTAGCACCACCTAGGAAGCCCATATTTTTCCATAGCAACTTGATTTCCCTTTGTGGAGCATGAAATGCATTTCTGTTTACCCATATATTCTCTTCATTAATTCAGAGACTTGTAATAAAACTATATCAGCCATAATAGTTGAAAGACTAGGATTAAAAAAAAAAGTGAATATTGAATTCCATTTCTCTTTTTATTAATGTTCTAAGGCCCGGTTTTCCATCCTGTCTGTGCTAGTGTTGGATACTTAGCCTGGAGGGATGTAATAGTTCTTATCCACACAAACATATAACATCATTAAATAAGCTAATCCATTATTTTTAAAGTTTCTTCCTGAAGCATGCTTAGCCTTCGAATTTACAATTACGCCTGGAATTATCCTTGTAATCACCATAGAAATTATCACTATCGGGGCAAACAACAGAGAAAAGCAATCTTTGGAATGCTGTGCTTGCCAGTTGTACTTATTTGGTTATACATAACTAAAGGATAATGCTAAGAAGAAGGATATGTCATTACATTTATTTTTTTAAATGTAAGAATGTATTATTCTGTTGCATTGTTTAATTTGAATAAGTCCTAGTCAGTTTTCTGTTACAAATTTAATATAAGCATATTATAGGATTTAGGCAGACAGATTTTTAATATGTGAATAATATAAGTAAAAATAAGTTTAAAATGTATTTCCTAATAAATAATGTGGCTTCCCCGATGGCTCAGTGGATAAAGAACTTGCCTGCATTGCAGGAGACACAGTAGATGCAGGTTCGATCCTTGGGTTGGGAAGATCCCCTGGAAGAGGAAATGGCAACCCACTTCAGTATTCTTGCCTGAGAAATCTCAACAACAGAGGAGGCTGGCAGTCATCTACGACTGAGTGTGCATACACAAGGTTTTCCACAAACAACAAGGCTTTTATGTGTCATTGGCATGCACAGTTGTGGGACAAGAATTTTGCTGTCCTTGATATATTTCTAAAGCCTCTGGTTCTAACTATGATTCTGCAACAAAAGTAGGGTGAGTTTAGGGAAACGTATGTCTCTATTGTACGGAAAAGTGGGGCACAAGAGAATGGTCATGCCCCAGGGACAGGCCTCCAAGTGAGGGTTCTTGGCTTCGTGTAGGATTTAAAAGTGAGCTATAATAGCAGTTATTGTTATAGATTCACTGCATGGAAAATATTTTCCAGAATTATGAATTAATTAACTGCCTAGAATTGTTTTCTTTTCATACTTATGAACTATATAATGAAGGACTGCAATGCATTTTGCATAGCTTTCATTTCTTTAAAATTGCTGCTTTCTAAAATTCTCTTGGTTTCACATTTTGTTGGGGAACCCAACTACTGATCAGTAGAGTTTCACCCAAGAAATAGCAATAGTCGGACATTTCTGAATTTTTCTATATATTGCTTTTTTCTTGTTATATTTATACTTAATTTTGAAGGATTGCTTATGCTTGTGACTGAAAGCAATCAGTACCCAGCCATTGTGTAAAACAAAATGATACTTATTGTACAACAAAGCCTGAGATTTTACCAACTGTAAACCCCTAGAGTTAGGTGCCTCCCTCCTAATCCCTTCATCTATACCATGGCCTTTTCTCTTCACATTCAGCAGATTCTTAAGGTTATTTGCCTTTAGTGATTTAACTTTCTTACAGTATGAAATGATCAGATCAGATCAGATCAGATCAGTCGCTCAGTCGTGTCCGACTCTTTGCGACCCCAGGAACTGCAGCACGCCAGGCCTCCCTGTCCATCACCAACTCCCGGAGTTCCCTCAGACTCACGTCCATCAAGTCAGTGATGCCATCCAGCCATCTCATCCTCGGTCGTCCCCTTCTCCTCCTGCCCCCAATCCCTCCCAGCATCAGAGTCTTTTCCAATGAGTCAACTCTTCACATGAGGTGGTCAAAGTACTGGAGTTTCAGCTTTAGCATCATTCCTTCCAAAGAAATCCCAGGGCTGATCTCCTTCAGAATGGACTGGTTGGATCTCCTTGCAGTCCAAGGGACTCTCAAGAGTCTTCTCCAACACCACAGTTCAAAAGCATCAATTCTTCAGCGCTCAGCCTTCTTCACAGTCCAACTCTCACATCCATACATGACCACAGGAAAAACCATAGCCTTGACTAGATGAACCTTTGTTGACAAAGTACTGTCTCTGCTTTTGAATATGCTATCTAGCTTGGTCATAACTTTCCTTCCAAGGAGTAAGCATCTTTTAATTTCATGGCTGCAGTCACCATCTGCATCGATTTTGGAGCCCAGAAAAATAAAGTCTGACACTGTTTCCACTGTTTCCCCATCTATTTCCCATGAAGTGGTGGGACCGGATGCCATGATCTTCGTTTTCTGAATGTTGAGCTTTAAGCCAACTTTTTCACTCTCCTCTTTCACTTTCATCAAGAGGCTTTTGAGTTTCTCTTCACTTTCTGCCATAAGGGTGGTATCATCTGCATATCTGAGGTTATTGATATTTCTCTCGGCAGTCTTGATTCCAGCTTGTGCTTCTTCCAGCCCAGTGTTTCTCATGATGTACTCTGCATATAAGTTAAACAAACAGGGTGACAATATACAGCCTTGACGTACTCCTTTTCCTATTTGGAACCAGTCTGTTGTTCCATGTCCAATTCTAACTGTTGCTTCCTGACCTGCATCCAGGTTTCTCAAGATGCAGATCAGGTAGTCTGGTATTCCCATCTCTTTCAGAATTTTCCAGTTTATTGTGATCCACACAGTCAAAGGCTTTGGCATAGTCAATAAAGCAGAAATAGATGTTTTTCTGGAACTCTCTTGCTTTTTCTATGATCCAGCAGATGTTGGCAATTTGATCTCTGGTTCCTCTGCCTTTTCTAAAACCAGCTTGAACATCAGGAAGTTCACAGTTCACATATTGCTGAAGCCTGGCTTGAGCATTACTTTACTAGCGTGTGAGATGAGTGCAATTGTGCAGTAGTTTGAGCATTCTTTAGCATTGCCTTTCTTTGGGATTGGAATGAAAACTGATGAAGGTTGATAAAAGGAGAGATTACATTAAAAAATAATAATAAATGGTAAGGAACAGGAAAGCAAAGCTAAACGAAACAGCAGCTCTAATTTATTTCTCTGTGAGAGTCTCAGCTCCCCTTAAGTGTTTTCCTGTTTTGGCTCTTCAAATCCAGCCTAAGCTAAAATGAAGAGGTATGGGAGATACAGTTACACATACGCACTGTTCCCAAAGACCCCAGTAGGGTAAAGACCAAAAGGAAGCAAAACTAAAAGAAAATAAAACAGGAGAGCTGGGTTCAATCCCTGGTTTGGGAAGATCCCCTGGAGAAGGGAATGGCAGCCCACTCCAGTACCCTTGCCTGGAGAATCCCATGGACAAAGGAACCTGATGGGCTACAGTCCATGGGGTCGCAAAGAGTAGGACACGACTGAGCCACTTTCACTCACTCATAAAAGCAGGTTTATTTGGAGAGATGCACCCTCCACACACAGACTTTGAGCTGTCTCAGAAGGCTGGTGTGCCCAGGATGTAGGGGTGGCTAGTTTTTATGGGATTTGGGCCACTGCCCACATTTTTGCTTTTTGTGGGCAGCTTCAGAACTGTCATGGGCCTAGTGGGTGTGTCATTTAGATGCTAATGGGTTACAATGAACAAATAATGTGGGTCAAACTCTCCTAGAAGTCTAGGCTTCTGCCATCTTGGGCCTAGTTGCCTCTAACCAGTTAATGTCATATCCTGTTCTTAATGGCAGTGCCTTCCACCCTTCCTTCTTGTCTCACCTCCAGCCTTCAGCTCTTATACTAAATATGGCTTTTCTATTAGTTGAGCTACAAAGCCTTTTTATTTTTGTCTGAATTAAAGTTTTTATAGATAGATATGAAAAGTATAAGTCTAATCCACATTAAAAGAGGCTCTAGTCCTAAATGCTGTTATTTTTGTCCTTCTTTTTAAGTTTCTGTAAACTGCAGAAATTTTGCAACAAGTACTTCTTATTAAAGACTGCTCCTATATGTCCTTCTTATGTCTGCCCTATATGATACCTTATGCGAAGAGTTGACTCATTGGAAAAGACTCTGATGCTGGGAGGGATTGGGGGCAAGAGGAGAAGGGGACGACAGAGAATGAGATGGCTGGATGGCATCACTGACTTGATGGACGTGAGTCTGAGTGAACTCCGGGAGTTGGTGATGGACAGGGAGGCCTGGCATGCTGTGATTCATGGGGTCGCTAAGAGTCGGACGTGACTGAGTGACTGATCTGATCTGATCTGATCTGAGCAATGAGAATAACACATTAAAAGAGACACTAGACATTCAAAATGAGAATAAATGGAATATATTATTAATAAATAAAGAGTACCTGCAAGTAACAACAGAAAATACAAACATTTGAATGGAAAAATGTGCAAAGGACATGACATAAAACGACCAAGAAAGGGGATTACTGGATCATGAAAGTGGAGCCTTCATGAATGAGATTACTGCCCTAATAAAAGGGACCCCAGAGAGCTCTCTAGCCCTCTCTCCCCTCTCTGCCATGTAAGGATATAAGAAAACACTCTATAACCAAAGAGTATCCTTACCAGAAGCAGATTATGCTGGCACCTTGATCTCTGGCTTCCAGCCTCTAGAATTGCAAAACATGTTTTTGTTGTTTATAATGCACCTTGTCTCAGACATTCTGTTTTAACAGTCCAAACACACTAAGACCAGAAGATACACCAATTTTACCTACAAAATTGAGAAATACGCACTTTGTAATACCCAGTGCTAGCTTGGATGCAGGGACCTCCAATACTCTCATAAGCTACAGGTAGGGCAAGAATATAGTCTCAGTTTTTCAACTGGCAATATGTTTGCTCTCCTTACAAATGATTACAAGCACTGACTGATTAATTCAGTTTGCAGAAATCAATCCTAAGGGAATAGAAAAAAAGAATATGCATAAAAGCTTAGATATAATTTAATAAGAAAAATGCAAAACTAATCCTCAGTCAAAGGTAAATGGTGGTGGTGGTTTAATCGCTAAGTCATGTCCGACTCTTACAACCCCACGGACTGTAGTCCGCCAGGTTCCTCTGTCCATGGGATTTCCCAGGCAAGAGTCCTCGAATGGGTAGCTATTTCCTCTTCCAGGGGATCTTCCTGACCCAAGAATCGAACCTGCATTTCCCATATGTTGAAAATGGATAACCAACAAGGACCCACTATAGCACAGGGAACTCTGCTCAGTGTTATGTGGCAGCCTGGATAGGAGGGGCGTTTGAGGTAGAATGGATGTATGTATATGTATGGCTGAGTCTCTTTGCTGTCCACCTGAAACTATCACAACATTGTTACATAAAATGTTTAAAAAAAAATAAGAGTTTCAAGTGTTATACACTGACACCATCACAGGAGGCATTGCAGAGTCCTAGAAATTGTTAGGATAACATGTGGAGTAATGTCTTCCATAAATTATGATACAATTTGCCAGTGCACCTTTGACTGATCCAAATTTGACAAATATGGCAGCCCAAGGGTAGAATATTGTGAGTTAAATTTACAGTATACATCATAGACATGTAAGAAGTAACCTATTTTATAAAAATGATATGTAAGTTGAAGCCAGATCTACAGAAGGCAAGGAGTGTGGACATGAGATGTGCAGGTCAGTGGAGACAAACCAGCTCTTTCCAAAGAGCTCAGAATGAGAAGGGCTTTTCCATCACTCACTCTTTCCAAATCTCTCAGAACAAAACCATAACAGATCATTCTTTCAGGCAACCATAAAGGTGGTGAGTTCCCTGCGCTGACAGTTTATTTATTGGATCAAACAGAAGCTATTGAATTTTCAGTCTATGTGGTAGATATTGGGGATAGAGCAGTGGACGAGATAGAAACTGTCTTCACTCTCAAGTGTGGTACATATATGCAACAGAATACTACTCAGCCATAAAAAAGAACAAAATAATGCCATTTGCAGCCATATGGATGCAACTAGAGACTATCGTATTAAGTGAGGTAAGTCAGAAACAGAAAGATAAATGCCATACGATATAACTTACATGTGGAATCTAAAATACAACACAGATGAACTTATCCACAAAACAGAAGCAGACAGAGAACAGATTTCTGGTTGCCAAGGGGCAGGAGTTGTAGGGGAGGAGTGGATTGAGAGTTTGAGATTAGCAGATGCAAACTGATATACAAGATGGATAAACAACGATGTCCTTCTGTATAGCATAAGGAACTATAGCAATATTATGTGATAAACCAGAATGTTAAAAATTTTTCTATATAAATGTGTATACATGCACATAAAATACTATCTTACTCTCAAGAAAAGTACATTCTAATGAAGGAGACAGCAGGTGACAGGGCAATAAATAATGTAACTTCATATTGCACTAAGGGACATCTAAAAAATAACAATATATCAGTTAGGGTGTGTTTAGCTGCAAGTAAGAGAACTAACCAACACAACAAATTAATTCAGTATCTTACTTCTCTTGAAGTGACAGTCAGGGTTGGTTGTGACTCCATGTATCATTAGGGACCAGAGATTTCAGAGTCTGCTTTTCTGTGCTCCTTGTGGTCTCCATCCTGTGAACGCACGACCTCTGCCCCCACTTCATAGTTCTCTGTTGGCTCCCAGCCTCTATAAGGCCACTTAGGTTTGACCACTTTTAGATGGGAGAGATCAGTTACTTGATGAGTAGCTGATCCTAATCTCATGGGTGCCACAGTGGCCAAGAACAAAGGGAGTTTTGGCTGGGATAGTGTAGCTTCATGTGCTCACTGACAAAGTCTAAGGATGCTGAGTTTCCCATTGATACCGTATGCATTTGAAACAGTTGATCAATTAATTTGCCTTCAAATACAGGGACAATGAAATGCTCGTGAGACGAAAGCTTAGCTCTCTCTTATGAAGAATATGATATGTCATTAACCTTAACAAAAACAAATAGTATTTTTATAAAGCATTGAAAATATTCATTTGACCTCCTAATAAGCAAGAAAAATGAATTGTGATTTTTAAAAATTTGGTTTTTTGATGTATAGTTTATTTACAGTGTTAGTTTCTGGTGTACAGCAAAATGATTCAGCTTTATATATATATATATATATAGTTTTTCATATTCTTTTTTACTATTGCTTATTATAGGATATTGAATACAGTTCTCCGTGCTTCACAGTAGGATCTTGTCATTTATTCATCTGCATATAATATTTGTGTCTGTTAGTGACAAACTTCTAATCTATCCCCTCCCCCTTGACAATCGCAACTCTGTTCTCTGTTTCTGTGAGTCTGCTTGTTTCCTAGATAACTTTATTTTTGTCATATTTTACATTCCACATATAAGTGATATCATACCATATTTATCTTTATCTCTCTGAACAGTGTTTTGATTAGAATTACTTTTAATGAAAAGTTTAGATACCTAGACAATTGTATTTATTTTTTTCATTCTTTGGGCTTTGTTAGCTTTAGAGCTCAAATTATAGGAATAAAAATTATAGGTCAGTCAAGAATAAGAATGGATGGGTAAGCATTTTTTACCTTCAAAGGCACTTGAGTATGTGAAACAAAAACTTAAAAAAAGTTTAAATTAGATACCTTTACTTTCATTCTTATAGTCGCACTTGTAGAACCAAAAGCTAATTCTTTTTTTGTTTGTTAAAATACAAAAACAAAACAAAATTAAACACACTAATAAAATATTAATAAAGCAAGAAAATCTAATCTCTCTGAAGGTTTGGAAATATCATGATACTATTATGTTTTGTTATCTTAACTCATGGATAAGGACAGATATAACCCACCTGTCACCTACTGATTATTTAAAAAATAATATTAACTAAATTTTAAAATAATTTTAATAAGCCTAACCTAAAAATCCACAAGCTCAGTGTTCAAAGTGCTGATATTCTAGATCACATATCAATTGTTGTTAGAGTTGTATATTATTGTTAGGTGGTCTTCCCTGTTAGCTCAGATGGTAAAGAATTTGCCTGCAGTGTGGGAGACCCAGGTTTGATCCCTGATTCAGAAAAATCTCCTGGAGAAAGAAATGGCAACCCACTCCAGTATTCCTGGCTGGAGAATTCCATGGACAGAAGAGCCTGGTGGGCTACAGTCCCCGGAGTCGTGAAGAGCTGGACATGACTGAGCGACTAACACTTTCACTTTATGGCTAGGCATTATAAATCATTTGGTTTGAACAGTGTCAACAGCCGTAACAAACGGATAGCAAGGCTAACCCTTTTTTTAATTTTTATTTACTGTTTGTTTTTGACTGTGCTGGGTCCCTCTTGCTGTGTGCGGGCTTTCTGTAGTTGTTGGGAGCGGAGGTGCACTCTTCAGCTGCAGGGTGTGGACTTATTGCCGCGACTTCTCTTGCTTCAGAGCACAGGCTGTAGGTGCCCAGGCTTCAGCAGTGGTGGCTCGCAAGCTCTAGAGTTGTGGTGCACAGGCTGAGTTGCCCCTCAACATGTGGAATCTTCCCGGGCCAGGGCTCAGACCCTTGTTCCCTGCACCGGCAGGTGGATTCTTAACCCCCGGACAACCAGGGAAGTCCAGCGTGGCTGGACTTGAAAGTGCACAGTTGGGATAAAATTGTCACTTTGTGATTCCACACAGGGACTCACCCATCACCTTTTTTACCACCTTCAGAAGATTTTGCCTCTCTCTTCCTTCCCAGAAAATTTGCTCATGGCTTGATATGGGGGCCAGTTTCACCACCCAGTTTCGACAAGCTTATCCTTAGAAAAATTGAATATGGTATAGTTGTAGGTATCAGACCATCTCTCATCAACTCATTAGTTAATATAAATAACTAGCATATCAAATGATCAAGATTCTTGGGATGCAATCACAGGCATTTTTTACGTAGCTCACATTGTCCCTGTAAAGAGGGGAAACTCTTTCCTTGGCCCATGCTCTTCTGGTGGTCCTTGTCAGCCAAGTGGGTTGTCAAAATATCACCACACTTCTGCATGGATTGATAGCAGCCATCTGCCTTGACTGTGCTCTGCCATCCACTGCCAGCTAGTGACAGGACCCCCTGACTTTTCCGCAGTAACCTCCCTCCATTTCTCCATGTCTCAGCTGCTAAAAAGGACAAATGGCCCCCTAGACTGTGTTCCAGCATTTATGGTGACCAGTCTCAGTGACTGGTGCCCATGTCATACTGGTCATTAACTATTTTGAATATTAATTTTATTTTTCTGTTGGTTTACTGAACTTCAGTCATATTGTTTGGGTATCATCAGTGTGGGATTCCTAGGAATAGGTGAAGAAAAGCAAACAGAGCCTGTGTGGTGAAGCCAGCCTGCCAGTCCCCACTAAGGCACTAACGAGAAGCCTCTTTTGCCCAGAACCCCAGATCTCAAAGATGTAAGAGAAATGGAGGCACAGCCTGCCATTTAGTTCTTGTTGTGACAGATCAGAGTCCTCACCCCAAAAACCGTGTGTGGCCTTATTTGGAAATAGGGTCTTTGCGGATGTAACCAAGTTAGGATGAATTCATACTGGATTAAGGTGGGCCATACACCACGTGACTGGTGTGTTTATAAGAGGAGGACATTGTAAAGCCTGAGGCACACACAGGAGATGCCATGTGAGGATGGGAGGCAGGAATTGGAGTAATGCCTCTACAGACTAAGGAATGCCAAGAATGGCCAGCAACCACCAGACACTAGGAAAGGAAAGAAAGGATCCCCTCTGGAATATCCTGAGAGACATGGTCCTTTGGAAACCTTGACTTAACTCTTGTAGCCTCTAGAGCTCAGAAAATAAGTTTCTATGGTTTGATAAGCTTCCCTGATAGCTCAGTTGGTAAAGAATCCTCCAGCAATGCAGGAGACCCTGGTTCGACTCCTGGGTCGAGAAGATCTGCTGGAGAAGGGATAGGCTACCCACTCTAGTCTTCTTGGGCTTGCTGGTGGCTCAGCTGGTGAAGAATCTGCTTACTTGCGGTTGAATGGGACTTCTCTACCCTAAGCACACCCTAATTTAAGCACAACTGAATTTAATACTTTTGGGGCATTTCAGTGACCAGTGCTTTATAGAATTGCTTTGTTTATATGAGTATCCACAATTGTCCTCCTGTTTTTTACCAGAGTCATTTAAGTCACATTAAGTCAATATCAGAAAAGTCCTATTTTGGTGAACACTTTTCAGTGTATATGGTTCTAAAGAAGAGAAAATACTTTGTCCAATATTTTCCACGTAATTGCTTAAGTTATTAGGTGATAGTAGTTCGCCAGTAGCCCGTCTCACTCCCACAGTGGATTATATCAGTTGTTGAGTTGTTCTGTGTCTTAATTCTCATGAATTCTGGCATTAAGTCAATGTTAGGATAGATCCATTAGCTTTTTCTAGTTACTGTTAATGAGCTGAGTTAAACAAAGCCAATATTCTGCACTATTGATGGAGAGTAATTAATCACTTTATTCATCCATATGTGTAAATGAAGTCATGCCATTACTAAGCACCCAATAAACATCTGGTGTCAGTGTGGAATAAATGGATTAAATGGAAGGAAACCTATGTTTGTCCAATGCATGCTTTTTGTTAAGCCCACTCATTAAATTTTTTATTATAATACTTAAAAATCATACTCAAATTTATGCTGTTGAGAACTAACAGATCGAATTTGAACCTGGTTTATTTTGTGATTTCCAAATGAAAAATAATTCCTTTGTTGTACAGTTGTCTCATTCTCATTGTTTAGAGTGCTGGTAAATTGTCACATTTGGTTAGGTTTTCTTAGGGTTTGACAGTATATAACTTAAGGGAAGTCATGCCAAATCCTTTGACTGTGTGGATCACAATAAACTGTGGAAAATTCTGAAAGAGATGGGAATACCAGACCACCTGACCTGCCTCTTGAGAAACCTATATGCAGGTCAGGAAGCAACAGCTAGAACTGGACACGGAACAACAGACTGGTTCCAAATAGGAAAAGGAGTACGTCAAGGCTGTACATTGTCACCCTGCTTATTTAACTTAAATACAGAGTACATCATGAGAAACGTTGGGCTGAAAGAAGCACAAGCTGGAATCAAGATTGCCGGGAGAAATATCAATACCCTCAGATATGCAGATGACACCACCCTTATGGCAGAAAGTGAAAAGGAACTCAAAAGCCTCTTGACGAAAGTGAAAGAGGAGAGTGAAAAAGTTGGCTTAAAGCTCAACATTCAGAAAACGAAGATCATGGCATCTGGTCCCATCACTTCATGGCAAATAGATGGGGGAACAGTGGAAACAGTGGCTGACTCTATTTTTTTGGGCTCCAAAATCACTGCAGATGGTGACTGCAGCCATAAAATTAAAAGACACTTGCTCCTTGGAAGGAAAGTTATGACCAACCTAGATAGCATATTGAAAAACAGAGACATTACTTTGCCAACAAAGGTCTGTCTAGTCAAGGCTATGGTTTTTCCAGTTGTCATTTATGGATGTGAGAGTTGGACTGTGAAGAAAGCTGAGCACCGAAGAATTGATGCTTTTGAACTGTGGTGTTGGAGAAGACTCTTGAGAGTCCCTTGGCCTGCAAGGAGATCCAACCAGTCCATTCTAAAGGAGATCAGTCCTGGGTGGTCATTGGAAGGACTGATGTTGAAGCTGAAACTCCAATACTTTGGCCACCTCATGGGAAGAGTTGACTCGTTGGAAAAGACTCTGATGCTGGGAGGGATTGGGGGCAGGAGGAGAAGGGGATGACAGAGGATGAGATGGCTGGATGGCATCACTGACTCGATGGACATAAGTTTGGGTCAACTCCAGGAGTTGGTGATGGACAAGGAGGCCTGGTGTGCTGCAATTCATGGGGTCGCAAAGAGTCAGACATGAATGAGCGACTGAACTGAACTTAAGGGAATATAAGGACAAGTAAGAAAATAGATCATCAAATATAGGAAAATAAATATAAAAATTTGGAAGCTAATTTCTAATTATGGAATTTAAATTCTATAATTAGAAATTTAAACATATATGTATATATATACAGATGCAGATACAGATAAACACACGTATATATGATATATATATCATATATTAAATAATATAAAATAATAATAATATGTTACATATGTGAAGACTGAAGTCAGAGTCTGAATTTGTTGTCATAAGAAAAGAAAAGGTGGCTTGTGTTGTATCCCAGTGTATTTTCATTGGGTCACATCAATGGCTTTTCTTCATGTGTGGATATAAATCAATATATACTTTGTTTATATCCATCATGGTATATATCATGATTGCAGTTCCATAAGCTATTTCTCCCTCCCTGTTATGCTAACTCATGTCCTTTTCTTTTAGAAATAGTTTAGGTTCAAAGCCAGAACACAATACTTCTGAATTTACTGTACATTCACCCCCCTGAGCAGTAAGTCTTCAGCAGAGAGAAACACATTTTCTGAAACTATTTGATATGTACAATAGGGAAATCTTAAAGTTTCGTCAAACTAACTCTTCTTTCTTCTACCAATGGTGATTGAGGAATCTTTTAGTTATTACGTCCTGTATTTAATCATCTAATGCAGTTAATTTTCTGTGCATATTTGTTCAGTGTCAGTGTTAATTTTTTTTTCCTAATAAGGAATCACTAAGCCAAATCTTTAACAAACTAATTAAATAACTCAAAGGTACATGAATAAGAAATTCTAATTTGCCAACCTATACAATACATATCTGTGTCTTAACCTATATAGTTTTATACAACAAATCAGTTAGAGAAAAAACATCAATAGACAACCTACTTTAATGACATACATGTTTTGTTTCCATGTTCTATATGTTGGACCACATAGACTGTATCTGGTGTGTAGATGTACTTACACCTTTTTCATGGTTATTTCTTGGAAGCTATAGAAGAGAATTCCATCGATATCTCTTCATTAGAATATGTAAATAGTCAGCTATTGTTAAACAAAAGAACAGATTGATGGTATTTTTACACTTATAAAATCTAGATTCAAATTTGAGATACTGTAATGGTAAAGACATGAAAGAATGAACAATTATCAGCATTATGTCAAACTTTTACCTGTAAGGTGCATTATAAAGAAGGAAACAATAAACCAGTGAAAAGTCCAACTGTTTTCTCTTGCTAAATTGAATTTGATCAGAAAAAAAAGCAAATTCAGCCAATTATATGTACATATGTGGAGTTTGGGGCTTCCTTGGTAGTTCAGCTGGTTAAAAGTCTGCTTGCAATTCAGGGGACCCTGGTTCAAATCCTGGCTTGGGAAGATCCCCTGGAGAAGGGATTAGGCTACCCACTGCAGTATTCATGGGCTTCCCTGGTGGCTCAGGCGGTAAAGAAACTGCCTGCACTGTGAGAGACCTGGGTTTGGTCCCCGGGTTGGGAAGGTCTCCTGGAGGAGGGCATGGCAACCCACTCCAGTATTCTTGCCTGGAGAATCCGAGAGGAGCCTGGAGGGATCACAAAGAGTCAGACACAACCAAGTGACTAAGTACAGCACATGTGGAGTTTTAATATTATGGAGAATTAATTTTATAATTCTTTTGAGGCAAAGAGAGATAACAGAAATGTAGACTTACTGTGTGCTTTGTAAGGGAGGCAGAGTATATTTTTAACATTCTAATATATTTGGACTTAATTTGTATATAATTTATTGATCTTATATATTCCCATATTTTATGAAATTAGGAAGTTGACCTATTGAGAATTTTCAGTTTGTATTTGATTGTGTAATTTAATCTTAATACAAACTCAGTTGTTTTTGGAAAGCTTCATATGACCTATAGTTGAACTTTTGTCAAACTATTTTGGGAACGGAATTTGTAAAATTAATTTAGAACACCAAAACACTTTTATTGTTTGTCTTCACAATGCTACCTTTAGAAATCTGATTAAGGAAAAGTGTCAAAATTTTACAATGATTAATTACAGCAATAATATACATTTATACTTATATACTGATATATCTATGCTGCTGCTGCTGCTGCTGCTGCTAAGTTGCTTCAGTTGTGTCTGACTCTTTGCAACCCCATAGACGGCAGCCCACCAGGCTGCCCTGTCCCTGGGCTTTTCCAGGCAAGAACGCTGGAGTGGGTTGCCATTTCCTTCTCCAATGCATGAAAGTGAAAAGTGAAAAGTGAAAGTGAAGTCTCTCAGTCATGTCCAACTCTTAGCAACCCCATGGACTGCAGCCTACCAGGCTCCTCTGTAGATTTTATTAAAGTAAATATACAATCAATGATCACATATGAATAATGAATGATCAAAAATGAGTAACTTTAAAATGTTTTAGTACATCTATAATGGACTGGTTCAGTTCAGTTCAGTCTCTCAGTCATGTCTGACTCTTTGAGACCCCATAAACTGCAGCACGCCAGGCTTCCATGTCCATCACCAACTCCCACAGCCTACTCAAACTCATGTCCATGGCATCGGTGATGCCATCAACCATCTCATCCTCTATCATCCCCTTCTCCTCCCACCTTCAGTCTTTCCCAGCATCAGGGTCTTTTCCAGTGATTCAGTTCTTCGCATCAGGTGGCCAAAGTATTGGAGTTTCAGCTTCAGCATCAGTCCTGATGAATATTCAGTACTGATTTCCTTTAGGTAACTATTACAAGTTATTTCTTTACAGGCTAAAGTGAATGTGTTAGTTGCTCAGTCATATCCAACTCTTTGCAACCCCATGAACTGCAGCCTGCCAGAATTCTCCAAGCAAGAATACTGGAGTGAGTAGCCATTCCCTTCTCCAGGGGAATCTTCCTGACCCAGGGATCAAACACAGACTTCTGCATTGCAGGCAGATTCTTTAGTGTCTGAGCCAAAGACCAGGAGAAATGCTAACAAAATAGCAGCAAGTAATAAAGGAGTCTGGTTTTAATTCTGTAAAGTATAAATAAAAAATAATAAACATTAATGGATCATAGAGGAAGAAAATGCAATCAAACATTCCCAATGATTGCCTCTGACTTACATGATTAATGTGATTTTATCTTTTTTTAACTTTACTGAATTTCTTACTTTTTACATTAATGTGTATTACTTTTATTTTTTAAAAGTCTTAAGAAGTAATCAAAAGAAACTGCATTAAAAGGCACACAAAAGAATGTCATCCCTGACAAGTTTGGAAAAAGACTAGATTAGAAAGCCACATGGGTCTATTTGCTACTGCAATTTTTATGTCAGATATTTAAAGATGAAAAAAAGCATATGGTAATTAGGGCCCAGAATTATGCTAATAGAAGCACATATTGGAGAAAATATCTTGTTAATAGTCACATTAACTGATGATTAAAGAAGAAGACAGTTTGACTGATAGACTTCCCCCAGACATGGTAACAGAGCTGAGCTGTTGCCCCAGCTCCCACCACTTGTCGGAGATTCGCACTGTTTTTCTCATTTTTAATTGTCAATATAATGAGCTCAGTAATAAACGGCTTGATGAGCAGTTTTTACACCTATAGCATGTCTGCTCTATGCAACTGAAATTAAATGTTACAAGATCATATACATAGTTGTAAGAAAAATTCTAAAATGTCACTAGTTTATTCATTATTAAGGCTATGACACATTTCAGTGACAAACACAATTAATTCCTAAGCTCATATTGATGTCTCATTTTTTTAAACTTTGTCTTAAAACACAACTATCATCCTTTAAAAATAATCAATATAACTATAATACATTATGTTTTCAGCTCTCTAAATGAACAAAAACATAGTCTTCTAAATCCAAAACACTATCTTTCTGGGCAGCATTATGGGTATTTTCATTATAGTTTATATCATTTCTTGAAGGATAATTAGGCTTTGACAAATATATATTCTTACTCTGCATGCTTATATTCACATTAGATTTGTTTGCATACTAATGTGCTCAGCATATGAAAGCTAAAAGATAGTTGACAAATGTATAGATAAGAGGGCTTTAGGAATAACTTTATCCATGCTCTCTTGAAGTTAAGTTTCAATTTGAGAGAGAATATATCTGCTTTTGCATAATATTTTCCCAATGTATACTTCCTTTAGCATAAATATATAAAAATATACATATTAACCTCCTAACATCCTTCTCTCATTGAATATTGGTACCTATATTTTATAATGTTGCAATTGTGAGCATTTCCAAATAGTTGTTGCAATTTAAAATATATTTGAGCCTTCTCAATTTCTGAATATAAGGCTAGATTATTTTCCAATATTTCTCATTAGGGGATTGTCTAGAGTCAACATGGTCTCATCCAATAGTAGTACCTAAGAATTTGGAAATACATTTTATTTGTTCAGAGCTTTTCATAGGAATTCCAATATTCTCAAGGTAAATTGCCTGTCTTATTAAACAGTTTAAGAATCCCACACACTAGGATCAAAACCTATCACAGCCCACTACTGTTAGTTGTCTAGGAAAGTAAAATTGAGGGTGAGGAGAATAAAAACCTACATCATTTCTTTTTAAGTTTGAGATAAAATGAAGCATCACTTGCAGGAAATTTTGGTGCAGGGGATAAGCCAATGTTTTCCATTTCATGGCAGAGAGATGGAGAAAAAATGGACACAATGACAGACTTTATTTTCTTTGACTCCAAAATCACTGCGGACAGTGACTGCAACCAGGAAATTAAAAGACATTTTCTCCTTGGAAAGAAAGCTATGACAAGCATCGGTTCAGTCTCTCAGCTGTGTCTGACTCTTTGCAACCCCATGGACTACAGCACACCAGGCTTGCCTGTTCATCATCAACTCCCAGAGCTGGCTCAAACTCATGTCCATCAAGTTGGTGATGTCATCCAACCATCTCATACTCTGTTATCCCCTTCTCGTGCCTTCAATCTTTCCCAGCATCAGGGTCTTTTCCAAGGAGTTACTTCTTCTCATCAGGTGGCCCAAGTATTGGAGTTTCAGTTTCAGCATCAGTCCTTCCAATGAATATCCAGGACTGATTTCCTTCAGGAGACTGGTAGGATATCCTTGCAATCCAAAGGACTCTCAAAAGTCTTTCCAACACCAGAGTTCAAAAGCATCAATTCTTCAGCGCTCAGCTTTCTTTATAGTCCAACTCTCACATCTATACATGATTACTAGTAAAACCATAGCTTTGACTAGACGGACCTCTGTTGGTAAAGTAATGTCTCTGCTTTTTAATATGTTGTTTATGTTGGTCATAGCTTTTCTTCCAAGGAGCAAGTGTCTTTTAATTTCATGGCTGCAGTCACCATCTGCAGTGATTTTGGAGCCCAAGAAAATAAAATCTGTCGCTGTTTCCATTGTTTCCCCATCTATTTGCCATTAAGTGATGGGACCAGATGTCATGATCTTCATTATTTCAATGTTGAGATTTAAGCCAGCTTTTTCACTTTCCTCTTTCACTTTCATCAAAAGTCTCTTTAGTTCTTCTTCGCTTTCTGCCATTAGGGTAGTGTCATCTGCATATCTGAGGTTATTGATATTTCTCCCGTTCAACTTGATTCCAGCTTGTACTTCATCCAGCCCAGCATTTTGCATGATGTACTCTGCATATAAGTTACATAAGTAGGGTGACAGTAGACAGTGTATTGAAAAGCAGAGACATCACTTTGCTGATAAAGGTCTGTCTAGTTAAAGCTATGGCTTTTCCAGTAGTCATGTATGGATGTGAGAGTTGGACCATAAAGAAGACTAAGGACTAAAGAATTGATGCTTTCAAACTGTGACTGGTAAAGACAGCAAGAAGATCAAGCCAGTCAATCCTAAAGGAAATCAACCCTGAATATTCGTTGGAAGGACAGATGTTGAAGCTGAATCTCCAATACTTCAGCCATCTCATGTGAGGAGCCGACTCATTGAAAAAGACTCTGATGGTGGGACAGATTGAATGCAGGAGGAGAAGGGGATGATAGAGGATAAGATGTTTGGATGGCATCACCAACTCAATAGACATGAGTTTGAGCAAACTCCGGGATATGGTGAAAGACAGGGAATCCTGGCATGCTGCAGTCCATGAGGTCACAAAGAGCCAGATGAGACTTAGTGACTGAAAAACAACAGAATACCTGCAAAGTTGCTCTTTAATATGCATTAAAATTAAGGAAAGAATATGTAGAGATAAAGGGAAACATGTTAGAATGAGTCATCATCTAAATAATATTTTACTTGAATATTAACAATGAAATCTTTAAGTTTTGGTTAATTTTGAGGAGAAGACCTTGTTCGTGGTTTATCTAGAACAGGTTGGTTTATGTTGTCCTGACATAATTATTAAAAACCAGCCTTCTAGTCTATCAAATAACATCCCAGTTTGATTCTACTATTAGTAATCGTTGCTTCTATTCACTTTATTTATCACATTCTTTTCCATGGTTTTGGGCTTCCCTGGTGGCTCAGACAGTAAAGAATCTGCTTGCCACGCAGGAGACCTAGGTTCGATCCCTGAGTTGGGAAGATCCCCTGGAGAAGAGAATGGCAATCCATTACAGTATTCTTGCCTGGAAAATCCCATGGACAGTGGAGCCTGGTGGGCTACAGTCTATGTGGTCACAAAGAGTCAGACACAATTGAGTGACTAACATATATTAAAAAGAAATTAAAGCAATGAAAGGGAAATAGTGTTTGTCTTCCCCCTTTTGACCAATGAGGATACCAAGAGCTTCTGGCTAACTTATGGGCAGAAGACCCTCTCTGTGTGACTGTTAAAGCCTGTGGGGAGCCTCTCTGCTGCATCACCTGCAAAGGAATCCTCTGTGCCATCTAGGCTTAATTTGCCTAGGAAATGATTTCATGCCAAGTTACCCAAACTGAATGGTGACTAGAAAAGGCATTGCATGGCTTGACGTTCAAGCTCAACAGCATGGAAATGCATGGCTGCTCACAGAGACCTGAGAAGCCCATACTTTAGGTCCCAAGCTTGGCTAGCACAGAAAGTGAGACCTCATTATTGAGCTATCTGTCCTCTCTGTCAGGTGACTTCCCTCTGGGGGAGCGGGTGTGACTGCTGCCTGCTGTAGGTCCTACCAACCAAGGTGGAGTGATTTACATCTCAAAGCCAACATTCCCTGTTTCATTAAGAGCTATCGCGAGTTATTGAACTTGTGTGACTTCTAGGTGTAATCACTTTTTCACAGCTATATTCACTTGCTCTGGGAATGCGAATAAAGGTTAAAGAGAAGAATTATATGTAGATTAGATTTTCCATAAAGGAAGCAAGTCCCTTAAGCAAAATTATGTACTGTGCTTCTTGTATAGTTAAAATTGAAGCATGTCTTTGGGAAAGAGCTAAATCGTGTTTTTCTACATGCTGATTAAATCGTCTGATCACAGCTGGGCAGGAGACAGGAGAGACATGGTTTCCATCCCTGGGTTGGGAATATCTCCTGGAGAGGGAAACGGCAACCCACTCTAGTGTTCTTGCCTGGAGAATCCCATGAATACAGGAGCCAGACAGGCTACAGTCCATTGGGTCACCAAGAGTCAGACATGACTGAGCACACACACAGCAACTGGCCCAAGTAATGACAACATGGGTGATAATGCAAAGAAATCATTTACCATGTATGTGAGACCATCCAAATATTCTTCCTTTGTAAAGCACAGATCACTAAGATTAACTAGGATTATGTTCATTCTTAGTTATTTGCTTCTTTGTACATTCTTTAAATCTCAGAACTTTTTAGCAAATGTGATTGTGAAACTGAGGACACATTTTTAATATAAAAAGTGAAACTGAAAGTCACTTAGTCGTGTCCAACTATTTGCGACCCTATGGACTGTAGCCTGTCAGTCTCCTCTGTCAATGGAACTCTCCAGGCCAGAATACTGGAGTGTGTAGCCTTTCTCCTCTCCAGGGCACCTTCCCAACCCAGGGATTGAACCCAGGTCTCCCACATTGCAGGTGGATTGTTGACCAGTTGAGCTATGGGACCATGTGTTTTTCTCTACACCATGTTTCTAATACGTGAATAGGTAGTTCATGTACTAGAACCTGGAAACCCCCTACCTATTTTGCAGAAGCTTCCACAGACCCTGTCCATTCCATGTGGACTTGCTATTAACAGAGGCATCTCCTTATCAGCTTACCATTGAATCCTTGGTTTCCAAAAGTACCTGGTACAGTTTGGACACTCATACGTATATGTGTTGATTAATTGAATGAATGAAATGAAAAAAATAGCTGAAGTACATGTATTTTGGTAGTTGAATATTCTCAATATACTATAAAGAATGTTTATTCTTTGCCAAACTGGTACTGAAAGCCCTTTGAAGTTAAAGATCTCACTTTCCCAGTTTTGTGCTTTTGTCCCAACATTATGCATCTGGCTATTTCCTGTACCTTTGAGATCCTCTTAACCTTCCTCCCCAAACAAACCTCATCAATGTCAGTTATGAATGGACCACAGTGTCTTCCCTCATGTTGCCAGATACACTGCACACATACCCTGAGGTTGCTAATTTGAGATAGAGCAGAACAGCCTGTATTGAATCTACAGTAAGCCACACAGTCACCAATTTTGAGGTCTAGTGCCTCAGACATGGCCTAGACACCTCTAAGCTGGTGATGCTCATGTGAAGTTGATTATGGGAAATTCTTCCCACAGTCTTCTTTAATCTAGCCATTATACTGCTCAGAAACCTTCCAGAATAAATGCCAAATATCCCATTTGGGGTTTGTCACAAACTGTTTCCAGTGTATCATCTGGGAGCACTGTCCGCTACCCCTTTTGCCCCTTCTTAAAGGCACCTTCTTTGCTTCAGGCACACCAGGATATTGTCCAGCCCTTTAGGGCTTTATTTATCCCAACATTCTCTTTCCTTCATGCTCTCAGTCCCAGCTGTAATCACACTCCCACTATTTGTTCATCCAAAATTCCCCAATCAGCTATAAAATCCATCTCCCATTCCATCTCTTCATGGACATTTTTGCATTTTCCTCCTTCACACCAAATCCTTTCCAACACTGTGCTTCTAATGCCACCATATCCGAGGCTTGGTCCCTACACAAGCCTGTTCTCTCTGCTGATTCCTGAGCATCTTGAGAGAAGGAGTGCTGTTTATTATATTTGTGCCTTCCAGAGATGGGCACACTGATGGGCACAGATGAGGCATGTTAAGAGGATGCTAGATCTGAACCCGTGTCACCTCTTTGGAAAATACTGTCTCAGAATAAAGCCATGAATCTCTAAATCTAACCTGATTTCTTGTATGAGGAATCAAGAACTGCTGTCATGACTGGAAGGGGCCTCCCTGATGGCTCAGTGGTGAAGAATCTGCCTGCAATGCAAGAGATGTGGGTTTGATCCCTGGTCTGGGAAGATCCCCTGAAGAAGAAAATGGCAACCCACTCCAGTATTCTTGCCTGGGAAATCCCATGGGCTGAGGAGCCTAGTGGGCTATAGTCCATGGGGTTGCAAGAAGAGTGGGGCAGGACTTAATGATTAAAACAAACAAACAATCATGAATGTACAGGGCTACTCAAACTCAGCGTTCAATAAAACAAACAGGGAAAAAAGTGAAAGTTTTAGTCGCTCAGTCGTGTCCAACTCTTTGCGACTCCATGGACTGTAGCTCATCAGGCTCCTCTATCCACGGGATCCTCCAGGCAAGAATACTGCAGTGGGTTGCCATGTCTTTCTCCAGGGGATCTTCCTGACCTGGAGACTGGACTTGGGTCTCCCACATTGCAGGCAGATTCTTTACCATCTGAGCCATCAGGGAAGCCATAAGGAAGCAGTTTAACTGGCTCAGTCTTAAAAAGGCTAAAATACATAGTGCTGCTGCTGCTGCTAAGTCACTTCAGTCGTGTCCAACTCTGTGCGACCCCATAGACGGCAGCCCACCAGGCTCCCCCGTCCCTGGGATTCTCCAGGCAAGAACACTGGAGTGGGTTGCCATTTCCTTCTCCAAAATACATAGTAATAATTTAGTAAATTTTGCACTTGTGTACATTGACAAGTACATTATTGAGTTTTTAGAGTATTTCAGAGTTTCCAGTTGATACTCCTATACACTTTTTATGAAAGGTGAGTTTATTTCAAAATGTTAGGAAAATGTATGACTTCAAACATGGGTAGGTTTAGTATAATAAGCTAGCCCATATTTTTGGATATCCATCATTTTCACTTGTAAGCTAAAATTTTAAGGCATGACTAATGAACTAACAAATAAAATACAGTATCGATTAATTGAGATGTTATTTAATTTCCATTACTTTCATCTTTCAATTTATAAGGGAGTCAAAAGCAGGGAACTAAGAGAGCTTGAAAGTAGTCTTATTTGTGTCATTTTGAAAACATCAGCAAAAAAATGGGTAAAATTTTATTAAGTTCCCTTTTCGAAGTAACAGAGCTAATTTTAACCCCTAATTTGAGATAAAGGGGCAGGTGGTTTACAAATATTTCATTCTTTTTTAATAAATCAGTCAAACATAAAGAATTTAATGAACACCTTTGCAAAGGAACTGATCATTGCAGTTGGCTGAATTCTAGATAAGAAAAATTTGGTAAAGGTAAAAATATCTTCAAATATTGTGCACAATAAATAGCAAATTCCTGTTACTGACATAATCTGTTAAATCTGGTATTTTCTTTTCCAGTAACAAATTAAATTTGTAAATTATGACTCTGCATCCGATTCTGGATTTAGTCCTCCTAATTGAGATATTGCTCTAATAAGCATGGGGGTCTAACTGAGGGTAATTTGCTTCTTGATTACTTCCATGGATGGTGAGCTTACTCCATCTCCAATGTAAAACTCCGATCAGAAGGCTGTAGTTGGAGGAAGGTTTCTTTAATGGATGATGTTTTTCTTCTAGTCACCTGCTATACATTGCCCTATCCCCAGAAGGTAACCAACAGTGCTAGTTCCTGAAGGGCAGGAGCTAGGTCTTGTTAGAGGTTGGTTCTCCCCACTCCCCAGCACCAACTAGAGTTCAGTGAAGGGAATGAGTCTCCTCTTCCTGCACAGACAAGTCATTTGAAGGCCCTTACTCTGTCCAGCCAGGTCTTCTTTTTCCTAGTCAGTTCTCTCAACATGCCTCCTACTTAAATCCAATACTATTATTTTAGCTTCATCCTTTAATGAATAATAAAACTCATATTAGTTAACACTCAAGCACCAGGTGGAGAAGGCAATGGCAACCCACTCCAGTATTCTTGCCTGGAAAATTCCATGGGAGGAGCCTGGTAGGCTGAAGTCCATGGGGTCGCTAAGATTTGGACACAACTGAGCGGCTTCACTTTCACTTTTCACTTTCATGCATTGGAGAAGGAAATGGCAACCCACTCCAGTGTTCTTGCCTGGAGAATCCCAGAGACGGGAGAGCCAGGTGGGCTGCCATCTATGGGGTCGCACAGAGTTGGACACGACTGAAGCAACGCAGCAGCAGCAGCAGCAAGCACCAGGACATGTGAACATTTGACACCCAGTGAATTAGAAAGCAAGACCTGGGCCCCCAAGCAGACCCAACCAGAAGAAAAAAAACTAATCAGACAATAGAACTATGTTCCTCAAGTTGTTTGAATTATTCATTGTGCTCAGTTGCTCAGCCGTGTCTGACTCTTTGTGGCCCCATGGATTGTGGCCTGCCTGGCTCCTTTGTCCATGGAAGTTTCCAGGTAAGAATACTAGAGTGATTTGCCATTTCCTGACCCAGGGATTGAATCTGTGTCTCTTGCATCTTCTGCATTGGCAGGCAGATTCTTTACCACTGAGCCACTTAGAAAACCTTTTGAATTAGAAGAGTTGAAAAAATAAGGTTGACTAGTTGAATGTACTCTCTGAAACCAGTATTTACATTATAAACAGTATAAAATCTAAGATGCAAGGTTGCAGAATAATTCAGTCGTGAATATTCTTCAAATATTGGGCTGGCCAATAAGTTTGTTTGGGTTTTTCTACAAGATGCAACAGAAAAAACTGAAATAACTTTGTGTCCAACCCAGTACAATAGGAATTGGCAAGTGACAGCCCAAGGACCAAATATGGCCTGTTGCCTGTTTCTGTAAATAATTTATGGGAGATCAGCCTCGCCCATGTATTGAGGTGTTGTCTGTGATGGCCTCTACAACACAACAGTCCAGTAACCGTGATACAGACCTTATGGCCCCTGGAGCCTAAAACATCTGCTCCTTACCCCTAAATAGAACATCACCCAAAATAGACATTCCTCTCATAACACTAAATAGCTCAGTTATTTCTGCAGTAAACTAGAATATTTTATTTAGATTCATATTAGAGAAAAACCATCTCAAGCAACTTGTCAATAATTGATTTATGTTACACTTGTGCATATTATATTTATTATACAGTTGTCCATGAGATTAGATTAGATGTGCCCTTTACTTGGGGAATTTGCTTTTTCTGTTCAGGTGTACTACACAACATGTTGGAGCCAAGAATATGGGATTCCTTCTTTTCTCAATTATTTTCTAATGTTTAATTATGGAAAATATTAAATGTACAAATAAGATTTTTTAAATGACTTTACAAAGAACATTCATAAACCCACCACCTACATCCTACCTGTAACAGTTTAGTATATTTGATCTATCACATATGTATTCATCTATCCACTTCTCTATTCAAATGCTATTTTCTGTATAACAAATGTTATTTGCTTATTATGCATTTCAGAAGAATCACTGTCATAAGTACACTTCCCCCAAAATACCTCAAGCATGTCAATAACTAAAGTTTAATATTCTTTTCCAGTTCCTATTTTTCCTTTGAAGTGCAATTTATATGCAAGGAAATGCACAAATTTTAAGTGTACTATTCATCAAGTTTCAGTAAACAACACAGGTATGCAACCAAATCTCTGTTAAAATATAGACATTGCTCTCACCCCAGGAAGTCGGTTCATCCACTTCCCAGTAAATCTGTATATCTCCACCCTACTCTCTCAAAGATAACCTTAGGGGTGTGTGTGTTTTCCTGCCATCAGTTAGTCTTGCCTGTTCAAGAGTTTCATATTCAGTGAAGCAAAAAGCATATGTTACTTTCCCTGAATCCTCTTTTATTAAGCATGAAACTTCGGGATTCATCCTTGCTGTTGTAGGTACCACTAGTTCTTTCCTTTGCATTACTTAGCAACATCCTATTAGATGAATGAGCCACAGATATTTTTATCTGTTCTCCTATTGTTGAGCCTCTGGACTCTTTCCATTTGGGGGCTACTGTAAACAAAGCTGCCAAGAACATTCTCGTACAAGTCTTCTTGTGTGTGTGTGTGTGTGTGTTTTCTTTTATTTTCCTTAGGAAAATACCTAGGTTTTGAACTTCTGGACCACTGAGTAGGTGTGTGTGTAGTTTTATAAGAAACTACACCTGCTCACCTTTCCCCACAGTGATTGCAGAGTTTTACACTTCCACAAAAATATATCAGTATTTCAGTTGCTTCACAACCTTGCCAACATTTGGTAGTGTCAGTATTTTAAACATAGCCATTTGAGTAGATAGGAAGCAGTATTTCATTCTGGTTTTAATTTGCATTTCCCTTGTGACCAAGAGTATTCAGTTCAGTTCAGTCACTCTGTCGTATCCAACTGTTTGCAGCCCCATGGACTGCAGCACGCCAGGCTTCCCTGTCCAACACCAAATCCCAGAGTTTGCTCAAACTCATGTCCATTGAGTCGGTGATGCCATCCAACCATCTCATCCTCTGTCATCCCTTTCTCCTCCTGCCTTCAATCTTTCCCAGCATCAGGGTCTTTTCCAAGGTCTAACTCAATGAAACTATGAGCCATGCAGTGTAGGGCTACCCAAGACGGACGGGTTATGGTGAAGAGTTCTGACAAAACGTGATCCAATGGAGAAGGGAATGGCAAACCACTTCAGTATTCTTGCCTTGAGAACCCCATGAACAGTATGAAAAGACCAAGGATATTAAGTATTTCTAAATTTTCCTATAGATAATTTTAGCAGAGGTATTTTCCAGTAGTCATGTATTAATGTGAGAGTTGAACCATAAAGAAGGCTGAGTGCTGAAGAATTGATGCTTTTAAACTGTGGTGTTGGAGAAGGCTCTTGAGAGTCTCTTGATCTGCATGAGATTTAACCAGTCAATACTAAAGGAAATCAATCCTGAATATTCATGGAAGCACTGATGCTGTAATTGAGGCTCCAATACTTTGGCCACCTGATGTAAAGAGCCGACTCATTAAAAAAAACCCTGATGCTGGGAAAGACTGAAGGTAGGAGGAGAAGGGGACGACAGAGGGCATGATGGTTGAATGGCATCACTGACTCAATGGACATGAGTTTGAGTAACCTCTGGCAGATAGAGAGACAGCCCCGTGTGCTGCAGTCCATGGGGTTGCAAAGAGTCAGACACGAATGAACGACTGAACAATTTACCAATAATAAATTTACTGCTAGGTATGTATTGCTTTCCCGGAGAAGGCAATGGCACCCCACTCTAGTACTCTTGCCTGGAAAATCCCATGGATGGAGGAGCCTGGTAGGCTGCAGTCCATGGGGTCGCAAAGAGTCGGACACGACTGAGTGACTTCCCTTTCACATTTCACTTTCATGCATCGGAGAAGGAAATGGCAACCCACTCCAGTGTTCTTGCCTGGAGAATCCCAGGGATGGGGGAGCCTGGTGGGCTGCCATCTATGGGGTCGCACAGAGAGTCAGACACGACTGAAGTGACTTAGCAGCAGCAGCAGCATGTACTGCTTTCCAGGCAGCTCAGTGGTAAAGAATCTATCTGCCAATGCAGGAGATACAGGAGATGTGGTTTCTATCCCTGGGTCTGGAAGCACCCTTGGAGTAGAGAATGGCATCCCACTGAATAATTCTTGCTGGGAAATCCCATGAACAGAGGAGCCTGGTGACCTACAGTCTCTGAGGCCGCAAAGAGTCAGACAGGACTCAGTGACACACAGGCACACACGGTCATCTTAAAACCATGAAAAACTTCATGTGGAGAAAATTCACATCCATTTTCTTTTGCATTTTAAGAGCAGTTTTCACTTTTAAATTTCATTACAGAGCTAATTTTAATCCCCTTCTTTCCAGGACACCTGATTATTAAAATGCTTATTGTTGCAAAATATATACACACACAGAGACAATCATAGTAATTAGCTCAAAGCAAGGTGCCCCTGTAGTAGTTCCTTCTTTGTATGTTTTTTATTTGTTGGTTGGTTGGGGTTTTGGTTTGGGAGAGGTTTCTTTTTGCTTTTCGTTTCATTTGGCTTATTCTCTCATACTCTTTCTCCTTCCAGCAGAGCCTAAATATCAGTGTTCCTTTGAAATGACCACTCTTCCCCTTTCACACGTCTCTTTCGCCACCGCGATACATTAGCAGAAATATTTCCCAGGCTGAATTACATTCTGCACAGCTGAGCTAAAGTGGTGTCTAGAAATGTTAAACTGACTTAAATAAGTTATTGATTTTTATTTTTCTTTCATCTTTAGTTCATATTAGAAATCTGCCATGTCGATACTCTCTTGGCGTTCCCTTCGATTCTACTGTCCAATTTTATCCTCGTTTTTTTTTAAAGATCAGGCTCAAAACACAGTTCTACCCATATAGTTTCTCTGGTGAATTTCAGTTCTTTTTTGTTTTCTGTAGTCTATGTGGTTCTATGCCAGTGTATGCTAAGTTATAATACTTTCAGTATTATCCACTATCCAATTATAATTTTATACATCATTTCCATTTCAAACAGTATTTTTACTTAGTGTAACAGGCCTTAAGTATTTTACATTTTTTTTTAAATCTCAACCCCAGAAGCATATTGTATTGAGCAAATCTCGTGTGTATTCACTTGAATTCATTGTAAATTTAAATAAAGTAGATGTTTCATTTACTCAGGATACAGTGAAGCAGATAGTTAATGTTTAACCCCCTATTTCTGCAAGTATTTTTCTCTTCAAAACAAGATGCAGGGGGTGGCATGGGGGTGGAGCTCAAGAGGGAGGGTATATATGTATACATGTAGCTGATTCACTTTGTTGAATAGCAGGAACTAACGTGACACAGTCAAGCAATTGTGTGCTCAGTTGCTCAATCACTCAGTCATATCTGACTCTTTTGTGACCCATAAACTGTAGCCCTCCAGGCTCCTCTGTGGCATTTTTCATGAAAGAATGCTAGAGCAGATTGCCATTTCCTTCTCCAGGAGATCTTCCCAATCCAGGGATTGAACCCATGTCTCCTGAATTGGCAGGAAGATTCTTTACCAATGAGCCACCAGGGAAGCTCTCATACTATTTTTTGATCTCAGCCTGAAGGCTGAAAAACAATGGTCATTGTAAAGCAATTATACTCCATTAAAAAAATACAGTGTTTAACAGGTTTAAAAAAAAGGCAACACAGAAATACATTTTCCCTTGAAAATTTCAAAGTCAGTCATTAGTTCCATTTCCTTTACTACTGTCAGCTTCCAAGGAGTGCTATGTTCTGTGCTATACACACGTTTTCATGATCAGTTACTTTTAATAAACCAGCCCAAACCCTGGTGGCTTTAACATCAAACCTGTTTTACCTGCTCAAGATCCTGTGGATGAAGAATCCAGGCAAGGTGCATCTGGGTAGTTCTTCTTGTGCATGTTACCATTAAGTGAGGCTGGGCACAAAAGGAAGGTCAGGAAGACCTTCACGTGCCCACCTCCACGTGCCCTTTCTCTTGCCATGTCACTAGCCTGGGCTTCCTTCACAACTTGGCTGTCGTGAGGTAGTCAGACCTTTCATACAGCATTTTGCTTCCAAAAGCAGCATTCTGTCATGAAGGGATCTACAATTATATATCTCTGAAGGCCCAGCCCTAAGAACTTATGAGGGTACAGTTATGACTTCTGCTGCATTTCAGTGGCCTAAGAAATCCACTCCAGTGTTCTTGCCTGGAGAATCCCAGGGACGGCGGAGCCTGGTGGGCTGCCGTCTATGGGGTCATGACTGAAGTGACTTAGCAGCAGCAGCAGCAGCAAGCAAGTCATGACCAGTTCAGATTCAAGGGGATGGGGAGAGTAAAAGTCATGCAGTGGCAAGAATTCGCAGCTAACTTTATTCCTCACATTCCTGACATAAGTGTGTCTAGTTTAACTGGCTGGGCTTCTCTGATGGCTTCAGAGCTTAAGAACCCGCCTGCAGTTCAGGAGAGGCAGGAGACACGGATTCGATCCCTAGGGTGGGAAAATCCCCTGGAAGACAAAATGCCAACCCACTCCAGTGTTCTTGCTTAGGAAATCCCATAGACAGAAGAGCTTGGTGGACTACAGTTTTGGGGTCGCAAAAGAGTTGGATATGACTTAGTGACTAAACAACAATATATATAATGAATATCTATCATCTCATCTAGATGCAAAATTAAGAAAATGGTAAAAAAAACAAACAAACTTTTTTTTCCTTGTGATAAGAACTCAGGTTTTACTGCCTTGACAACAGCTATATCATTTAGCTCTTTGATTTTTTTTTCTAGTTTGTACTTATTGGAAAATTGCTTTAAATGTTGTGCTGATTTCTAATTATATTTATCATATTGTACCTTACATCCTTCATGATTATCTTTTAACTGTAGGTTTGTACGTTTTGACCACCTTCATACCAGCTCCCTTCCCCACACTGTTGTTCAATCGCTTAGTCACATCTTGACTCTTTGTGACCCCATGGACTGCAGCACGCGAGGCTTCCCTGCCATTCACTATCTCCCAGAGTTTGCTCATACTCATATCCATGGGATCAGTGAAGCTATCCAACCATCTCATTCTCTGTCATCCCCTTTTCCTCCTGCCTTCAATCTTTCCCAGCATCAGGGTCTTTTCTAATGAGTCAGCTCTTCACATCAGGTGGCCAAAGTATTGGAGTTTCAGCTTCAGCATCAGTCCTTCCTATGAATATTCAGGACTGATTTCCTTTAGGATGGACTGGTTGGATCTCCTTGCAGTCCAAGGGACTCTCAAGAGTCTTCTCCAACAACCACAGTTCAAAAGCATCAATTCTTCAGTTCAATGCTCAGTCTTCTTTATGGTCCAGCTCTCACATTCTTCATGCATTCCCGTGCTACCATCTCTGATAACTACAAATCCTGTCTCTTTTTCTACGAATTTGCTTATTTGTTTCTGAAGTATGTTTGAGTAACAGCACATTGCTTGTTCCTGGTATGCAACATAAGGATTCGATATATACATTTCAAAACGGTCACCACAGTAAGTCTCGTTACTATCAGCTGCTACACAAAAATACTTCACGATGACTGACTATATTCCTGGCACGGTGTGACTCAGTTGTCTTATAACTGGAGGTTTGTACCTCTCATTCTCCCTTATTGTTTCTCTCCTTCCGCACTGCCCTCCCCTCGGGCAACCACCTGTGCGTTCTCTGTATCTATATCTTCATTTCTGTCCAGTTATGTGTTTTCATTTGTTTTTTAGATTTCACATATAAGTGAAATCATACAGTATTTGTCTTTATCTGACTTACTTAATTTAGCATAACACCTCTAAGTATTATTTTTAAACCATTAACCACTTATACAATAAAGCAAGAGAAGTATATCTTCCCTGACTCTGGGGGAATCAATTTATTCTATTTATGCTCCATTCCAACATTTTATTCCTTTTCATGTATGTGTATATATATATATATATATATATTTTTTTAATATTAACTCATGACAGTAAAGTAAATGTGACTTTACTTTCCTGTAGTAGAAATGCAGTTCAACCCCACCAATAACAAGTAAAATGAAAGAAAAATTATGTTCCTCCTCCTGGACATCTCATTCAACAAGAAAAGAAAGTGAGGACACTTTTTCCTCCAGTTGGGGTAGCGTTTTCTCCTAGTTTGGAAGGAAGGAACTGACAGTCACTCAGTCGTGTCTGACTCTTTGTGACCCCATGGACCTCAGTCCATGAGATTCTCCAGGCCAGAATACTGGAGTGGGTAGCCGTTTCCTTCCCCAAGGGACCTTCCCACCCCAGGGATGGAACCCAGGTCTCCCGCATTGCAGGCAGGTTATTTACCATCTGAGCCGCCAGGGAAGCCCCCTGGGTTGACAATGACATACACTTTGAGAGGTGTGATGACTGACTTTCTGCAGGCTCTGTCTCACTTTTTCGGTGCTTTTAAATCCATACAAATGCTGAGGTCTAATGCTACGTGTTCTGTGAGAAGGACTCATTAGGGTAATTTATTGGGAGTTGGTATGAGTTGGAAATGGGTCCAATAAGAACTAAACCAACACCACCAACTCATTTCATTTAGACCATTAAGCACATTAGGTGATGAAGATTTTGTCAGTTCCCCTCCAGCCAGAATAAACCAACAAATTAAAAATGAAGGATGCCCTCATTGCCTGTGAATTGCCTGAGCTGCTGCATCAAGGCTCCCTCTGGGGTCCTGATTTGCCTTACTGCCTTCAACGTGGAGGCATCGGAAGCAGAACAGGGATGTGCTAATGACAGTGGCCACTGACGAACTCTGATTGATCTTCATATAATTGTCCCCAATTAGCAACCACTAGGAACACATCATGGAACATTTAAAAGTGAAAATAATGTTTCATTTAATAGGAAGCTTGAGTGAATGAAATATGGCAATGGGCTTAATTAGGGAGAGGGAAATTAGTTTGTTCAAGTCTGTAGGATAAGTGGAATCTAACCATTTTTAAAAAGAGAGATTGTTACAGAGTGGCGTAAAACAGTAGTACATCTGGGAAAGGATGCGTTTTCCTCATCTGTGGACATCACCTTGACCCCTACCCCATTATTGTTCTTCAGCCACCCAGTTATGTCTGACTCTCTGCGACCCCATGGACTGCAGCACACCAGCCTTCTCTGTCCTTCACTATCTCCTGGAGTTTGCTCAAACTCATGTCCATTGAGCCAGTGATGCCATCCAACCATCTCACCCTCTGTTGACCCCTTTTCCTCCTGCCTTTAATCTTTCCCAGCATCAGGGTCTTTTCCAATGATCCCCTACCTCAAAGAGGAAACATTTTGCCCACTGTGACTTTCCCTTGAATCAAGATATATACTGAGTTTAAGAAAAAAAAAAAAAGGTTATATGTAAATTTAGGTATATAAAATATAATAAATATTTTATTGTTTTTATAAGAGGATTTGTCATGGTGCAGCATTTGATATGTGTTTTTATTTACTATATGGGGCCACTGATAGCTTAGCAGCTGATTAGTGAATGTTTTTATTCCAGTTGAGGTTATACAAGTCACAACGTCCACTCAGTAAGTTACTTACTTATTCCAGCAATGCTTTATGACAGAAGTGTAACAAAAGTGGTAGAGTTCCTGTGTTTTCACAGTGCAATTTGAAGGAAGACAAAATTCAGGGAAATAAAGGGTACACTTAGAATATGAAGTGAACATCCTGCTTTTACTAATTGTGCTGATCTCCAATTGTGAACAAATTTTAACGAGTGCTGGTCCCAGAACTTCCTATTCAGAAATACAGAGATGAGAATGTTATACAGATGAGATGAGGATGAAACAGAGAGATGAGGAGCTGACAGTCTGGCAAAGACAAATGTAAAAACAGATCACCATAGCATGTTTTGATAAGTGATCAGTGTGCTCTGGGGTCTCTAAGGATGCAGAACCTAGATCAGCCTGGATGTCTAAAGCAGTCAGCTGAGGCTAGCTCCTCAAGGTAAGTCGGGGGTCCTTGCAGGCAGAGCGTGCTCTGCAAGGTACCTTGGGCTTTGATCTCAGATAGTGGGCAATCACAGAAGACTTTGGAATGAGGGATTGCCATAATCTAGTTTCTGCTTTGAACAAACATTTGAGAAGGAAATGGCAACCCACTCCAGTATTCTTGCCTGGAGAACCCCAGGGACGGGGGAGCCTAGTGGGCTACCGTCTATGGGGTCGCACAGAGTCGGATACGACTGAAGTGACTTAGCAGCAGCAGTTTCTGATTTAGGATGTTGATTTCAGTGACTGGAGCAAGGAAAGGCGACAGGAATGAAAAGTAGGAGAGAGGCAGTTGGGTGGAGCAGGAAATGAGTGTGAAAGCCACTCAGTGGTGTCCGACGATTTGCGACCCCATGGACTATCCCACCAGGCTCCTCTGTCCATGGTATTCTCTAGGCAACAACGTGACAATATACCAAGAGCACACAGCAGTACAAAGCATAGGTACAGATATGCCTCTTAGTATCTGAAATCCAATGCCTCTCTTATTGAGGAAGAAACACTAGTGGGGGAAAAAAAAAAAAAAAAGACTGTGCAATGCCAAAGGAGGAGAAAAGTCAACAAGGGAAAAACAAAGTATAAAATACTGTGAATGAAAACCCTGAAAGACAAATACTTAGTGTTTAGACAAACAGAACCCAAAATAAAATTAGTTATTTGCGAAGTATTACCATGAATCTACACACATTTTAAATGTATTCCTATCTTTTGTATTTTGCATTGAAGTCTTTTAAATTTTATTTAAATAAAAAGCATACTGGAATGCATTGTCATTCCCTTCTCCAGGAGATCTTCCCAACCCAGGGATTGAACCTGGGTCTCCAGCATTGCAGGTAGATTCTTTACCATCTGAGCTCTCCAGAGGTAACTGGTTGATTTTCTTTTTGTGCCTGGGATTTTCACATGCATTGTCATTTAATCCCACAACAGCAAGCTGAGATAGCTCATGTTTGGAGCTGGCTGTGTAATCTGCATTGCCCAGTGCCAAATGAATGTTTCAAGCTTTTTGTCTAAAAAGCAGGAATGGAAATACCATTTAAAGTACTAAAGAGATGCTCAAGCCTTTTTCTTTCTTCCATGGTCTCTCTTCACTTGTCTTCATGTTTTTTATTTATTATTTAATGTCATTCTAAATAAAGAAAAACTAAAATTTCAAATTATTTACATGGACTTTACCATTTATCTGTATATTGTGCAACCACAGAATCATTGCAAATGTCAATATAAACACATTTAACTTGTATTCAGAATCACAGAAATTACACAGTTCATATTTTATGGTCTCTACATACATATGTATTTCATTCTTACCAAAACAGTGGAAACACTGCACAAATCTACCTCAGCTGTCATTGTTTCACTTCTCGATTTGTGTGTAATCTACTAATGTTCTTTTAACTAAAGTGTATTCTACCAATTTCTTTTAACTGAAGTGTATTCTACTAATGTTCTTTTAACTAAAGACTGAGGAAGGACTGGAAGGAAATAGAACTGTGGGTTGGCATAACTTCCCTTTGTTTTTTAGGTCATCATTTTCAGCATAAATAGTTGGTTTACCTTGGGTGAATAACACGAGTAAGAAAGGGTTCCTCTGTGATGAGTTTCCTTGATCATCTGTACTTCTTAAAACATCATGGCCTTCTTGAATCAAAGCAAGTTCTGGTGCAGAGGGAGCAGGGGGCTGTCACACTCTTGCTGACTCGGTTATAAATGTAAGGCATTTACTTTGTACTTGCTTTCGGTCTTCCACAGCCTACCATGAGCCCAGGAGGGCCGGACTGCAGTATTCACATACTACAAACGCAGTGTGTGAAGGAGGCAGCAGGAAATAGAGGACTCCACTCATGAATGTGTTTCATTGTTCTGTTGGATTTCACTTGCAAGATACACGTTCAAAGACAGATTATTGGCAGTTCCAAGGTGTCAGCGGTAGAGTTAAATCAAGCCTGGGGTCCTCTGAGCGTGAGGCCAGTTACAACTGCACAGGTCTCAGGCACACGAAGCTGGTCGAGCGGATGTGACTTCTTCCACTTTCCTCTTGGGTAGAGGGAATATTTTTAAATTTATTTTTAATTGAAGAACAATTGCTTTACAATGTTGTGTTGGTTTCTGCCATGCAACAACGCGAATCAGCCATGGCGATACATATGTCCCTTCCCTCTTGAACCTCCCTCCCACCTCCCACCCCACCCAACCCCTCTAGGTTGTCACAGAGCACCAGATTGAGCTTCTAGTATTACACAGCAACTTTGGGCAGAGGGAATTTGTGATGGTGTTATAGGAAAAAATTATTCAATGATTCTTGCTAAGGAACAGTAAGACTTTATGCAAGGGAAGCTACCAGAATGGGGTTTGTCATAGAGGGGAGAGATTGGGCTCAGAGGAGCAGGGTGGGGGTCAGTGGATAGAAAGTCACTAAAAGGAAACATCAGGAGGAAGGGAGGAATTCTGGCTGAACAGAGCTAACAGCATTCTGGCTGACCACTGGCCGGTGATCAGACATCACCTGGGGGTGGATGATGGTGGAGGATAAGAAGCCTGATCAGATATCAAGGGTGATTAGATATCGAGAGTGGGGAATTCTGGTTGCCCCAAATTAGCCAGATTCTTTTTAGAACTGGATTCTACAGGGAAAGGCATGAGAACCCAAGACTGAGCCTAGTCAAACAGATCCCAGAAGAGCCAAACCAAACTTTGGTTAAAGGGAGTATCTCTGTCCACGGGAGGACATCCTTCCATCTTCCAGGTTAGAGAGAGAACAAAAAACGAGTTTCAAGAGACATTCGCAAATGGAGAATGGATAGGTAGAGGCTAAGGATTTTGAAAACAATTTGGGGAAAGAAATGCTTTAAATTATTAAGAACGTTAATAGATATTTTGATTTGTTGCTTTAAAAAAAATACTTTTTATTTTGTATTGAGGTATAACTGATGAACAACAGTGCTGTGATCGTTTCAGGTGAATGGGGAAGGATTTCAGCCAAACCTATACAGGTATCCATTCTCCCCCAAAACTCCCCTCCCATCCCGGCTGCCATATAACATTTATTACTTTTGATACATTTAAACAGTTATGCATTTGACAGGCAGTACAATTGTTAGTGACACCTTGCATTCCCTGATGGCTCAGCTGTAAAGAATTTGCCTGCAATGCAGGAGATACAGTGTGTCCGAAAGATCCCCTGGAGGAGGAAATAGCAACCTACTTCAGTATTCTTGCCTGAAAAATCTTATGGACACAGGAGACTACAGACTACAGTCCCTGGGTGGCAAAGTCGGACACGACTATGTATGAATATAGCACCTCGGATTCAAATCCTCATTCTTGCTTAAAAGGAAGGCGGGATGATTTGAGAAAATAGCATTGAAACATGTATATTACCATATGGTAATGGTAATGACAAGTCCAAGTTCGATTCATGGAACAGGGCACTCAAAGCCAGTGCATTGGGACGACCCTGAGTGATGGGATGGGGAAGAAGGTGGGAGCGGGGTTCAGGATGAGGGACACATGGATACCCATGGCTGGTTCATGTCAATGTGTGGCAAAAACCACTACAGTATTGTAGAGTAATTAGTCTTCAATTAAAATAAATAAATTAATTTTTTTAAAAAGAAGAGATCAGGACAAATACAGCTGCAATGCAATGGTAAAATGAAAGAAAGTAGAGAGGTTGATCTAGATTTTCAGTTTCAAATATCTGATATTAAATGTTTGAAAATGATTTTTTAATGTATGATTTTTCCCCACTGTAATAAATATAGAAAGAAACTGCCAGATGTAATCAAGAAGACCAGTTTCCATTGAGTCAGGATGAGAGGTGGGGGTTGTCGAAGTCTAACTGGCCCCGTGGTAGCTTCCCTGTGAATTAGCAGGAGGCGAGGAGCGTGTCTGCCACATGAAAGCCTAACTTTAATGAACCTGCTTCCAGAGAGCCAGCGAATTATATCATTTGAGAGCTCTTAGACTCAGGTAGAATGCATTAGGATGCATTCTTTGCTCTAGTACAGTAAGCCAAAATACTATTTTTACTTTTCCTCATATAGGAAGAGATAGAAATAATAGATCCAGGAGTGGAGCACCGAGGGGCGCGGCCGCAGCTGGGAGTCACGTGGTGCGCCGGCCAGCCGCCCCGCCCCTCCGCAATCGCCCCGCCCCGCCCCTTTCCCGGCGGGACAGATTAAAAAAAAAAAAGAAGAAAAGAAATAATAGATGCAGAGCAATACTAGATAATGAAGAACTTTGTATTCTAAACTAAACTATTTATTTGTATTCTAAACCAAACTAAGTATTCCAAACTAAAGAGTTTGCAATTTTTTTTTTAAATCTAGGCAATGGATAAGTCATTGCACAATTTTTTAGCAGCAAAAATAATGCAAATTCACCAGAAACCTTCAAACAATACAGTAATACCTCCAGTTTCATAAGTATATTCATACGATTGATGACTATGCCTTTAATAAGGACCCTGGGGGGCTACAGTCCATGGGGTCAGAAAGAGTCAGACACAGCTGAGCAACTAACACACACAGACACACACAAATTAGTTTTATTTAAATTAAAGTATAGGGAAGAATTTAAATAAAAAGTAAAAATAGAAAGAAAAGAAAACATGGCATTGGAAGTGGGTATGGGGGCCTGATGAGCAGAAAACAGATACGATGGATACGTTTTCATTGAGAAGCAGCACAGTTCCTTGCATCAGATTGGCAGTGGGCAGTCTGATTGGTATATTTTGCTCCAAGGATAATGACATCATTTACAGAACAAAGCATAAATGAGCCCAGGGTAGGGTCACCTGAGCTCTGCTTGCCAACGATGAAGAACAAAAATGGATATTCACAAGTGGACACTGGTGTCATTGTTTCTGCTTCCTCTTTACTCCACTATTCTCAATCTTGTTTTAAATCTTATGTATTACATGAGGATAATTGAGTAACTAATTGCATATAGAAAAATCAGTTCAGGGCAAAGAACGAAAGTGAAGCCAAACCTAACTCTGCTGAATTGTTTTCTACTTTTTTACTTTGAAATGATTATAGATTCATAGTTCATAGGGTCACAAAGAGTCAGACACGACTGAGTGACTGACCTGAACTGAACTGATAGATTCGTAGGAAGCCACAAAATAGGATCCACAGAGAAGTGTACTTGAGTACTCCCAGTTCCCGCCAGTGGCAGCATCGTGCATGGCTATGTAGTACAGTAGCATGACCAGGAAATTGACATTGGTACCTTGCACAGATTTCCCCAGTTTTTCATGCACTCATTTATGCCTGTGTATTCTGTTGTTGCTCAGTCGCTAAGTCATGTCCAACTCTTTGCAACCCCATGAACTGCAGCACGTCAGGCTTTCCTGTCCATCACCATCTCCCAGAGCTTGCTCAAACTCATGCCCATTGAGTTGATGATGCCATCCAACCATCTCATCCTCTGTTGCCCCCTCTTTCTGTTTTCACCCTTTCCCAGCATCAGGGTCTTTTCCAGTGAGTCAGCTCTTCACATCAGGTGGCCAAAGTATTGGAGCTTCAGATTCAGTATCAGTCCTTCCAATGAACATTCAGGGTTTATTTCCTTTAGGATGAACTGGTTGGATCTCCTTGCAGTTCAAGGGACTCTCAAGAGTCTTCTCCAGCACCACAGTTCAAATGCATCAATACTTTTGAATCTCAGCCTTCTTTGTGGTCCAGCTCTCACATCCGTACATGACCACTGGAAAAACCATAGCTTTCACCATATAGACCTTTGTTGGCAAAATGGTATTTCTGCTTTTTAATACACTGTCTAGGTTTGTCATAGTTTTTCTTCCAAGAAGCAAGCATCTTTTAATTTTGTGGCTGCAGTCACCATCCATGGTGATTTTGAAGCCCCCAAAATTAAAAGTTGTCACTATTTCCTCTTTTTCCCCATCTGTGTGCCATGGAGTGATGGGACTGAATGTCATGATCTTTGTTTTTTGAATACTGAGTTTTAAGTGTGTTTCAGTTCAATTCGGTTCAGTTCAGTCGCTCAGTCATGTCCGACTCTTTGTGACCACATGAATCACAGCACACCAGGCCTCTCTGTCCATCACCAACTCCCGGAGTTCACCCAAACTCATGTGCATCAAGTCAGTGATGCCATCCAGCCATCTCATCCTCTGTTGTTCCCTTCTCCTCCTGCTCCCAATCCCTCTCAGCATCAGGGTCTTTTCCAATGAGTCAACTCTTCGCATGAGGTGGCCAAAGTATTAAAGTTTCAGCCCCAGCATCAGTCCTTCCAATGAACACCCAGGACTGGTCTCCTTTAGGATGGACTGGTTGGATCTCCCTGCAGTCCAATCGACTCTCAAGAGTCTTCTCCAGCACCACAGTGCAAAAGCATCAGTTCTTCGGTGCTCAGCTTTCTCCACAGTCCAACTCTCACATCCATACATGACCACTAGAAAAACCATAGCCTTGACTAGAGTTTAGTTCTATGTAATTGTATTACCTAAGTAGCTACTGTAACCACAGCCACAGACGATTCAGGACTGTTTCATTGCCACAAGGCCTCCTCCTGCCACCCCTGTTGTAGCCATTCCCACATTCATCCTCCCAAAGCCCTGACAGTCACTGCTCTGTTCTCACTTCTGTAATTTTGTTATTTCAAGAATGTTAATTTAAAAAAAAAAAAAAGAATGTTAATTTATCTTTTCCCCTCAGCATAATGCACTTGAGATCTAAGTTGTTGTTTGTTGCATAATCAATAGTAGGTTTCCTTGTTCTTGCTACATACATCTCCTTGGTATGGATGCATCACCTTGTTTAACACCTCACATATTGTGGGACATTTGGTTGTTTCTAGTTTTTTGAAATTATACATAAACTACTTTGAACATTTGTTCTGATTTAATGTTATAAACATTAAACATGTGAACGGAACCTTCAAGTTGTTTAAAGAAACTTGCCTCTGATCATAAGGAAGTAAAGATCTATAATACAATGAGAGCTGTTCATGAATATTACTTGTCTTATGCTCTATGAAGACAATAACATTGAGCTTTATTTTCACAGATTATCTGTTGGTATTCAATGTCACAAAACCAAAGTTTCAGTTTTGTCTTTTCTATAAAACAGGCAATGGTAATTTGCATAAATTTTCCTTAAATATCTAAGGGATGTTAACTTCACTTTTACTAATAAAATTATATCAATTCTAGTCAAACCCATTAACCAGGGTTTGACGTGTCTATAATAGACCACACACTTAATGACAGAAAAGCAGGTGGAAGAAAAGCTGTGAGCAGATCAGAGTGCTTTAGAGGAAAGATGAGATGCACCCGCACACATATGCATGTTCACACACACACACAAGATCACCCAATCACAAGACACACAAGCCTGACCTTTCCTTTTGCCTGGCAGTATCCCCAAGATTTGGAGAAGGAAATGGCAACCCACTCCAGTGTTCTTGCCTGGAGAATCCCAGGGACGGGGAAGCCTGGTGGGCTGCCGTCTATGGGGTCACACAGAGTCAGACACGACTGAAGTGACTTAGCATAGCATAGCATAGTATCCCCAAGATTAAGCCAGTCTGTCCACTGAGAGGACCCTAACAGTAGGCATATTTCTAAGATATTGAATGCTGAAGCCCGAAACTTGAAAATCTGAGAACCTTGACATTGGTACCACTTCTGCCAGTAAACACACCAAAAAAAACCCAAAAAACCTCTCTTGCCTTAGAAATCAGTTATGAATGATCAAACTGCAAAATACAGCAACTTTCTGCTCACCCTCAAGATCATTGAATAAAACATTCGGGTTAATCAAAGATCTCACTGTGAGTTACAATGAGTACCAAAGGACATTATTAATATAACCATATATAAAATGATAAAACACTTAACAAATAAACCATGCAAACTTCTCAATTTTTGATGGTTTGGAAAGCATTTCAAAATATGATAAGAGATCCTATTAGTCATCTGATTAATAGCATCCCCAGTCATCTTCAGTTCTGGTTTATGTGTTCCAATCTATGGAATGCCCACAGACAAAGATATTACAGTGCTTTGTTGCCTATTGTGGCTGGCATTCAGAAATTTTGCTTCAACTACTATAAAATTCTTGTGTACTAGAGTAGCATCTCATAAAATACCTAGTACATGCATGAGAAGTCTCCCAGAAGACTACAGAGACAAATATAATGTGTGAATTTTCTAGATTATAATTCACCATTTGTTCCTCCTTCTCATATGGAATTTTACACATAATATGTCTATTGCAATTGAACTATGGTCAACTCCAAAACTATGAAAGCATTTCCAAAAGAGAAACTGGCCAGTGTGTCTTTCCCAAGGATAGAACTTGGCTTTGTATAGCTAGTGCATTTAGAGTGAGAAGGCCTAAGGCGAATACTCTACCATTACTAGAAACTGGAGTATGTATTTTGGAGGAATGAAACAAAACAGAACTCCTATTTATTCCCCTTGCTTCCCTCGAGCTGACCAGCTCACAAACCCGTCAGTGTTGTGGTCCTCTGTGATAAACTTTGGGGCCATATGTATCCAGACTACAGAGAGTGAGTCTTACCATTTTGAGGTTATCAGTTACCTGGATATTTCGACAGTCATCACACACAACAGATTTATTAATAGCTTAGGAGTGTGAATTTCCCCTGCCTCAAACTAAATGGAAATTAATAATAGCAATTTGGATGTGGTTCGTTTTCTTCCAAGGTTTTGAAAATAGCAAACGGTCTTTAAGGTTTTTACTATGGGGAGAACAGTAGCAGTCGTCAGGGGAAGCCTCCTGTGTGGGAGTGAATGGAAAACTTAAGGCTTAAAAAGCAAATCATTGTCTTTGGAAATCACAGACTGCCTTTTTTCCTTCCTCAGTTCAGTGTGGAAAAAAATGAGACAGTTTAAATTCTGCAAAGCCTGTAACGTATTTGTGTGATGGTATTAATTGGCATCCAACATGGACAGGACTGGGCGACTGAACTGAACCAAACGGAACGTGGACAAGTGAGATTCTGTACGTTGGCTTATTGGACTTTCAGTTCTATGAGTTGTTCTCTTTCAAGCCTCTGTCCTGTTTGTGATAATGTTAGCTTATTTTGTTTTTAATGGCTCCTATGATCCCAGCTGAAGGCAAAAGGAGAACAGGGCGGCAGAGGATGGGATGGTTGGATGGCATCACCAACTCAGTGGACATGAATTTGAGCAAACTCTAGAAGATAGTGGAGGACAGAGGAGCCTGGTGTGTTGTAGTTCATGGGGTCGCAGAGAGTCAGACATGACTTAACAACTGAACAACAACAACAAAATGTTCTCAGCACTATTTTATGGGTCTTACATACATCACACACTTAACTGTCACAAGATCCCTATGGGGAAATTTCTAATAATAGCCCCATTTTACAAAGAGAGAAACCAAGCTCAGAGTAAGTGATGGACATGCTCAAGGTCCCGTGGACCTGTGTGCAACAGCGCCCCGAACACACCTCTTCGTGAATGTTCCTTCCTGCCCTGTGTCCTTACTGTCACATCCCCAGGCAGACTGCCAGGATATGGGGAGCTGGCCCTGTGTCTCTCTGTTCTGCAAGCCGAGAGCCATGGTGAGCACTTACCAAGGGCTGGTGGTGATGCTATTTTACCATTTTCTCCAGGACTGGTTGTGACTGAAAGCCTAGGTATGGTCCCACTATTCCTGGGTATTATCTAAGTCTCCTGTTCCCATTTCCCCCGATCTGTCCCCATGTTGACTGCCCCCACCCCCACACACAGTGGGCAGCAATGTATTCTAATAGATAATATAAATTATAATAAGCCATTATCAAACCAGGCAATCCTAAAAGAAATCAACCCTGAGTATTCATCAGAAGGACTGATGCTGAAGCTGAAGCTCCAGTATTTTGGCCACCTGATGCAAAGAGCTGATTCCTTGGAAAAGACTCCGATGCTGGGAAAGATTGAAGGCAAGAGGAGAAGGGGATGACAGAAGATGAGATGGTTGGATGGCATCACTGACTCAATGGACATGAGCTTGAACAAACTCCAAGAGAGAGTAAAAGACAAGGAAGCTGGGGGTGCTGCAGTCCACGAGATCACAAAGAGTCAGACATGATTTAGCGACTGAACTACAACAAAATAACCTATAAACTATAGTGACCATTTTAGCAATATAGTAAAATAGGAAACAGTTGCATACTTACTCAAGACATGCCAGGCCCTGATCACTTGATATAGAAATCACCTGATATGAGCTGATTTCTTTAAGCCTCAAGATGTCTCCATGTAGGCCCTGAGAGTTTAAGTCACTTGCCCAAAGTGTCCTGTATTGATAGGAGCAGAGCTGAAGGAAGTCTAGCCTTCGAACCTGACTTGAAGAACTGGACACCATGCACACAGTCTCCTCATTTGGGCTTTGTGGTCCTATAACTGCCCACCGTATACCATTAAGCATTATTATAATATAGTAGTTGCAAAATTACATTTTGATGAAAACAGTTAAAGCAGATAGAAGATGTGTGGCCTAAGAAACAAATAAACATTCTTATTGCATGGTAGAGATACTATGATATTCATTTGGGAATAGACCACAAACACTTATAGAGTCCACAAGGCAAAAAGTTGAAAGGAAATCAGTTCTGCAGAAAGTTCTGGGAGAAGCAGGGTCACTTGCCAACCAAATTAATAAGGACTGGTTACTGTCCATAGCATTCAAGGGCAACAGCATCCTAAACAGAGCTCCACGGGTACTGTGTCTCACCATTTTTTCTAAATATGTTTTATTTTTATGGTATTCGAGACTTTTGACCAAGGTCATTTTATTTTACCACCAATGGCTATTTTTGTGATGTGGCTGCATGCAAAAGCCATATACTGAAGAAGATTTTATGTGAAGATACAGTTTCAGGTCATAGGGGTGTTGTAAATAAAAGGTTCTTTGTTCCTGTAGGCGAGCATCAAATGTCAGTTCGGAAGCAATTGATTAATACTTCACAATAGTTTCTCTGGCTTATGTTTTAGGTACATTGCTTAACTTGAAAGCCAACTAACCCAAAACTCATAGTTCCTTTCCTTTATTTCATTTTGAACGATATCGTGAGCAATAAAATGCCACACAATACAGTGCAAGGAATTGGTGCTTCAGGCATCAAAAAGTTGAAAAAGAAACTATGAAAATGTATTTGAGCAGGTTCACAACAGACCGAGTAGCTGTAGTAATGGTTCACTTTGTGTCTTTTCCTAACATTAAGAAAACTCTTTGAACTTTCCTATATATATATATATATTGGAAACGACCCAGAGGTGGATAAGGAGACTATCATGCTAGAAATGATAAGACTGAAAATCATTTCTGGAGGAACTCAAAGGTTATTCTTTGGTTTAAACTAGTTTTTCTCCTACCTCATGACCTCAGAACTTGAAAGTTATTGTTTGCCCGCTTGAAATGTTCAAACTGTGTCAAACTTGAGCAAAAGTAATAGTAAGTAAAAGTAATAATGTCGTATTTCTCATATGCAAAATAGAGAAAAGACTCATTATATTCGAAACCATTACTTCCCTCAATTATTTACACTTACAGATTTCAGAATTGTCTCACATCATTTGAGTTTCAATTCTGAGTGATTCTGACAATGATGAGAATATGATGTAGAACTGAGTCACAAGGATTTATGAAAATATTTAACTGAACATGTTTCTAATGTAAGAATTGTGATTTCCCGGTTTCAAGTGTCAAAGATATTCTTAAATTCATGTTAAGAATTTAAGAAACCTTTTTTTCCCCCATTTTTCATAACATCAAACATTTGAGATAAAAGTGAGAGTCCCTTTTTGTCCCTGCTCAGACTTATTTTCCTCTGCTCTCACCATCGTGAGTTTGGGTGCATCTCTTTAATCTGTCTTTGTGTGGTCTCTCTCCCTCTTACACGTACATGTGTGTGTTTGTATTTATATGCAATATTATTTAGTCTGTGTCTTAAAATTTTTTTCATAATCGAAGTCCTGAAGTATATGTCTTCTGTGCAGTATATGTTTTCCACTCTATATTTTGCTTTTGAGCCTGACCCATGTATACATTGGGTTTCCCTCAGATGGTAAAGACTCTGTCTGCAATGCAAGAGACCCAGATTCGATCCCTGCATTGGGAGGATCCGCTGGAAAAAGGAATGGCAACCCACTCCAGTATTCTTGCCTGGGAAATCCCATAAACAGAGGAGCCTAGTGGACTATGGGCTTCCCTCATAGCTCAATTGGTAAAGAATCCACCTGCAATGCAGGAGACCCCAGTTTCATTCCTGGGTGGGGAAGGTTCATTGGAGAAGGGATAGGCTACTGCTCCAGTACTCTTGGGCTTCACTTGTGGCTCGGCTGGTAAAGAATCCACCTGCAATGTGGGATACCTGGGTTTGATCCCTGGGTTGGGAATATCCCCTGGAGAAAGGGAAGACTACAGTCCATGGAAGCTACAGTCCATGGAGTTGCAAGGAGTCAGACATGATTAAGCAACTGACCCTTTCACTTTATGTACATTACATATCGGGCTAATTTGCTTTAGCTGCCAAGTGGTGTTTTTCCATGTTATGTGATATATGATGTGGAATCCTACTATTATGGAGCAGAATTTATCTGTTTCCCTATTGTTGTTCCCTTAGGTTGTTTCCTTTGTTTTGCTACTGCCAGCATATAGGCAGGAACAGTCTGTATAAGTCTGTATAAGTATTTTTTCAATTGTAATAAAAAATGTTTCTTCATGTTTCTGTTGCACATAAAATTGAAACTTTTTTTAAAGAAATGAACAAAAAGTAAATATTATGTAACAGTGTGATGTGTAGTTGTGTGTAAAATCACCCATTACTGTGGATGAATGGATAAATCTCAAAGGATGTGAAATGCAGGAGCACTGCCTTATTTGTGCTAGGGTGACCCGAGACGTGTTCTTCCAGCTCTAAACTGTGGAAATGAAAGATGGAGAAGTTGGAAATGCCTAATGAACTCAAATAATGGCATATTTCTGTATTACTCAGTGTGACATTTATTCTGCCCAAGAAAACAACCCTCCAGCTTCAGAGTTTTAACAAAACTATGGTTTATTTCTCATTCATGTTGTGTCTTCTCTGGGTTGGCAGAAATTTCCCGAGCATGTGGTTACTCAGGGACCCTTCTCAACATAGGGCTTCACAAGGGAATGTGTGGAAATCACATGTCCGCCCATCTGTGCTTCTGGCAGGAGGTGGTACATGGCCCCATCCACATGCAGGGTGGTAGAGAAGTGTGATCTTCAGTGTGCCCAGGAGTGGAGAGCAGGGCTTTGATGAGCATGGAAGAAACTTCCAGTGACTTATGCAATCTTATTGTTTCAAGTGGGAAGTAGCAACTGGATTTTCCTCCATGACTTTTTGTTGATGTTGTTTTGATTGGATGGGGGATTTTTTTAATTCTACAGTGATTTACAGTTTTCAAGAAAAGCTTCACACATACAATTTTGTATAATCCCATGATAACCCTTCCCCCCTCCTTGCCCCTCCTTCCTACACTCTCTCCACTGGTAACAACTGTTTTCTTCTCTATTCCTGTGAGTCTGCATAATTGTTTGTTTTATTCACTAGTTTGTTGTTGGTGGTTCTTTTTTTTTTTTTTTGATTCCACATATAAGTTATACAGTCCATGGAATTCTCTAGGCCAGAATACTGTACAGTACTATACATTCCATGGAATTCTCCAGGACAGAACACTAGAGTGGGTAGCCTATCCCTCCTCCAGCAGATCTTCCTGATCCAGGAATCGAACCTGGGTCTCCTGCAATGCAGGTGGATTCTTTACTGACTGAGCTATCAGGAAAGCCCCATATAAGTGATACCATATAGCATTACAGAGAAGGCAATGGCACCCCACTCCAGTACTCTTGCCTGGAAAATCACATGGACGGAGGAGCCTGGTAGGCTGCAGTGCATGGGGTCGAGAAGAGTCGGACACGACTGAGCGACTTCACTTTTCACTTTCATGCATTGGAGAAGGAAATGGCAACCCACTCCAGTGTGCTTGCCTGGAGAATCCCAGAGACAGCAGAGCCTGGTGGGCTGCCGTCTATGGGGTCGCACAGAGTCGGACATGGCTGAAGTGACGCAGCAGCAGCAGCAGCAGCAGCAGCAGATAGCATTTGTCTTTCTCTGTCTGACTTATTTCATTTAGCATATTGCTAAGACCATCCCTGTTGCTGCAAATGGAAAATTTTCATTCTTTTTTATGGCATATATCTGTTGATGGACACCCAGAATGCCTTCTATAAACAATGCTCTTATGAAGATTGGATGCACATGTATTTTTTAATTACTGGAATACCTAGAAGTGGAATTGCTGGGTCATATGTAGTTCTTTGAGAACCACATGTTTTAGTTTTTTGAGAAACCTCCATATTGTTTTCCACATGAGATTGCATCAATTTACATTCCCACCAACAGTGTACAAGGGTTCTCGTTTGTCTACATCCTTGTCAACATTTGTTGTTTGTGTTCTTTTTGATGACAGCCATTCTGACAGGTGTGAAGTGCTACCTCGTTGTGGTTTTAATTTGTGTTTCCCTGATGATTAGCGATGTTGAGCATCTTCTCACGTGCCAGGAGTCCATCTGCATTTCCTCTTTGGAAAAAATGTCCACTCAGTTCTGCCCATTTTTTAAATCATGTCGTTTAATTTTTTTATATATATTGAGCTATATGTGGCCAAGTTATTTAACATCAATAAGATAGCTACTCCCCAGGTACCAAAAGATATAAGTGGTTGTCATGAATTCGCACAGCCCTAGTATACAATAAGTACTTGGCAAAGAACTGAATTGGTAAAAGGAATGTAGTAGCATACAGATAGTCGTAAATCTTGAAGGCTATACTCTGTAAACATTTGGTCATGCCAGAAAAATGCTGTACTGGTTTCCTTGGGCTGCCATGACAAATTACTACAATGAGTGTCTTAAAATAAATTCATTACCTCACAGTTTGGGGACCAGAAGTGATAACTTAGGGTGAACGATATTGGATTCGCAATCTCTAAAGAAGATTTAGCTTCGAGACCAGGGACTAGGCTTATCACTCAAGAGCTTTTGTGTAGCAGAGTTTTATTAAAGTAAGAAAAGGGACAGACAAAGCTTCTGACAAAGACAACAGAAGGCAGATGGAGAGTGCCCCCATCACTAGTCTTATCAAGGCCTTATATACTTTACCAGACCCACTCCCACAACATGCATCTTAAATGAACAAGATTAGATTTAACAATAGAAAGGTATTACCAGACCTACTCCCATAACATACTTCTTAAGATAACAAGATTGGTCAGAAAACCTTCTTGTTAAGGAGAAACATGTCCTCGAGCAAGATACATTGTTATATTGATTAAACCAAAGCCATGTAGAAAATGTCTTTTTCTCCTTGAGAGCCCCAGATCCCTTTCTCTTTCTAGAGGACTCCAGACCCCTTTCTCCTCCTCAGGAAGCCTGGACTTCTTATCAACCTACCTATGAACTGACTCTCTCAGGAGTTCAAAATCCCCTATGCTGACAGGGCTATGTTCCCTCAGTTTAATTCAGTCGTTTCAGTCACTGAGTTGTGTCTGACTCTGTGACCCCATGGACTGCAGCACACCAGGCTTCCCTGTCCTTCATCATCTCCTGGAGTTTGCTCAGTCTCATGTCTATTGAGTTGGTGATGCCATCCAACCACTTCATCCTCTGTCACCCTCTTCTCCTGCCCTCAATCTTTCCCAGCATCAGGATCTTTTCCAATAAGTCAGCTCCTCTCATCAGGTGGCCAAAGGATTGAAGCTTCAGCTTTAGCATCAGTCCTTCCAATGAATATTCAGGGTTGATTTCCATCAGGATTGACTGGTTTGATCTCCTTACTGTCCAAGGGACTTGCAAGAGTCTTCTCCAGTGCCACAATTCGAAAGCATCAATTCTTCAGCGCTCAGTCTTCTTTATGGAGGAATACTAAGGAAAAAGGTTCCTTTCTTAACTCTCCCAGGTTCTGCTGGCTCCAGCCATTACTTGGCTTATAGTTCCATAACTCCAGTCTCTTGCTTCCATCTTCACAAGACCTTCACAAGACCTTCTCCTCTGTGTCTTTCTCCTCTAGTGTCTTTTATAAGGACATTGATCATTGAATTTCAGAAGCTCTCATCTTAAGATCTTTACCTTAATTACATCTTTAAAAACCCTTTCCCATTAAGTAACCTTTCACAATTTCTAGGGATTTGGTGTGGACACATCTTTTGGGGGAAAAGGATACCATTCAACTCAGTACAATTTTGAAAACATTTTCCAGCCCTATATTATCGGCCACTTACTAACTGAACATACTTTGTAATTTTTTAAAAATATTAACTATAGTATTGCATATATGTTTAAGGTGTTAAACCCTGCACTTAGTTGTTACTGCTTTATAATGATACACTTTTTGATGAAAGGAGGAGCTGCATCAGAGTGAATTTGTAATGTTATCATTTTAGGTATCAACTGTCTATAGCGCTCATCATTGCAAAACCATGTTTCACTTTGCTAAAATGGATTGGCTAAGGAGAAAGATGCCCTAAAACAGTCTCCTGAGGGACTGCTCTTATATTCATGTATATCAATCATGGCTATTCTGAACACTCATTTATACCAGAATTGCCTTTTTCCTCAGCAAATGTATTCAGAAACCATTTCTAAGGTACAAATTAAAGTTCTAAAACCTACTTCTTGTTGTGAAACTGATGAGCTATTCATAGAAGTGCCTTGATCAGAGTAAAAGATCTAGTAAATAAGTGTAGAAAATCATTCTCAAAATGATACCTGTCAGTAATTGTCATATAGATTTCCCACAAACTATTGACATATAAAAAAGGGTATGTTAGAACTATTTGCATATATAATGAAAGAGCTGTTCATACTTAGAAATTTTAAATTTATTTATGTATTTTAAGGAGAAGGCAATGGCAACCCACTCCAGTACTCTTGCCTGGAAAATCCCATGGATGGAGGAGCCTGGTAGGCTACAGTCCATGGGGTTGCGAAGAGTCGGACACGACTGAGTGACTTCACTTTCACTTTTCACTTTCATGCATTGGAGAAGGAAAGGGCAACCAACTCCAGTGTTCTTGCCTGGAGAATCCTAGGGATGGGGGAGCCTGGTGGGCTGCTGTCTCTGGGGTTGCACAGAGTTGGACACGACTGAAATGACTTAGCAGCAGCAGCATGTATTTAAAAAAAAAATCATTTAAAATAAATTTATATGCCCACCTAGGTACAATCTGCACAATATCTTTGGCATGTCATTTGCATGAGCCACCCTTTCTACCTGGGTCATTTTTATTATATGATATATTTCTAAAGTGGAAACTTGGGAACTGTATAGTTGGTGGGTAAAGTGTTGTGATTTTCATATTACTTAATTTGAAATATAATAAACAGCTAAAAGGAACTGCTTATAAGGTATGTCTAGGAAAAGGTGTAGATTTATTTTATCTCTTTATAATGAAAATGGAGAAAGTTATATCTCTATTAGAACACCTTACAGAGTTTACATGAAACTATTCAGACTTGTGTTTTAAAATAGCTACAGTTGCGTAGAACTTCATGTGTGTAGAAACTGTCATAAGTGATAAGTACAATAGATTGTGGTTTGTAAAAAAATCAGCTGTTCTCTTGAAAATTACTGAATGATTCCATTTATGACATGTTAATACCGGTGAATCCAAAGAGGTATATACCAAATAGATTAAAATTATGATTGTATCAAAGCGGGACCCCTTTTCCCAGTAAGAAATTAAAGGGAGCTCCATGGAGGCCCCACTACTAACTTAATGTACCTTTGCATCTTACAGCCTAGAGTCCTTTAATTTGTAACAAATTCATTATATCTATGTATTCTCTCTTTTACAGTTCAGCAGAAGAGCAGTTTCACTGGCAATCACAAGGTAAGGTACAGCTTGTTTTCTTTATTGAAGTATACTTGAATTACAGTGTTGTATAATTTATAGATATTAATATACATATTCTTTTTTGTATTCCTTTCCATTATGATTATTAGGTAGTCAATCTAGTTCCTTGTGCTATATCATCGTTTCTTTTTGTTTGTCTGTTTTACGTATAGTAGGTTGTATCTGCTAATCCCAAACTCCTAATTTGTTCCTCTCCTACCCCTTTTCTCAATTGGTAATGTTTGTTTTCTTATGTCCATGGATCGTTTTGTTTTGCAACAAGTTCGTTTGTATCATATTTTAGATTCCACACACAAATGATATTAAAAGTATTTGTCTTCCTCTGACTTCACTCAATACGGTAATCTCTAGGTCCATCCACGTCGCTGCAAATGGCATTATTTCATTCTTTTTTACATTGAGTAATATTCCATTGTGTACATATATATATATATACACACACACCACATCTTCTTTATCCATTCATCAGCTGATGGACATATAAATCAATACAGCTTCTTGATGACCATATATACTTACTTCTACATATACCTCTATTGGTTAATTTTCTTAAGAACTTTAGAAAGAAACTTATAAAAACAAATTTGATAAAACATGACACTAAAATTAAGTGAAGTTGTTTTGAAAGCTCAACAGCTCATGGGAGTTAAGTTTTCCCAATTCCCTAGTAACTTTATGTTTTTCATGGACACATATAATTGGCTAGCCTTGGTTTTTAATAGTGGTTGACCAGGGGTTACAATGTGATACCTAATGAGAATTTCATAAAGGTAATAGCATCACTGACTCAATGGACATGAGTTTGAGTAAACTCTGGGAGTTGGTGATGGACAGGGAAGCTTGGCGTGCTGCAGTCCATGGGATTGCAACGAGTTGGACATGACTGAGTGACTGAACTGAACTGAATAGTTATAGTTACTATATTTTTGATTATTAAATGATAGTCTTAAGCTTTAATGTTGACAAAACCATGTGCTTGTTCACCTCTTTGAAATATTGTATTTCAGATGGTCAAAAAGATATCGAAGATGAGCTCACAACAGGTCTCGAACTGGTGGACTCCTGTATTAGATCACTACAGGAATCGGGAATACTTGACCCACAGGACTATTCAACAAGTGAAAGTAAGTCAAATGGTAATTAAGCTTGAAGACAATTAAAATATAAGAGCATATGTCATTACTATTAATGAAAGTGAAGTGAAAGTGGCTCAGTCATGTCCCATGGAATGGGAGTCGACGCCCATGGACCACACAGTCCATGGAATTCTCCAGGTCAGAATACTGGAATGAGTAGCTGTTCCCTTCTCCTGGGGATCTCCCCAACTCAGGGATCGAACCCAGGTCTCCTGCATTGGAGGTGGATTCTTTACCAGCTGAGCCACCAGGGAATCCCATTAAGATTAATATAGTTAAATCATGAGCCATATCCTTAGGACTTCAAGATGTGTTTATACTTATTTCATCAATTTTATTCCACTCTCATCTACTTCCTTCCTGCATTACCCCACACTAATTCACATTTGATTATAAACTCTCTTAAGTCAGTAACGGGGGCTTCCTTGATGGCTCAGATGGTAAAGAATCTGCCCACAATGCAGGAGATCGAGGTTCGATCCCTGGGTTGGGAAGATCCCCTGGAGAAGGGAATGACTACCCATTCCAGTATTCTTACCTGGAAAATCCCATGGACAGAGGAGCCTGGCGGGCTACAGTCAATGGGGTCACAAAAAGTCAGACATGACTGAGCAGCTAACATAACAAGTCAGTAATTAGCATCGAGATTTCTCACCAACTATTGACATATTGGTGATTTTCAACCAATTCTCTGACATCCTTTTTGGCATCTAGATTAGCAAATTGTATGAATTCATCATATAGTTGTTTTATCAACACACTGTCTGCTTTAAACTTAACTGTCAAGAGATTCTCAGGTGGTGCAGTGGTAAGGTATCTGCCTGTCAATGCAGGAGACTCAAGAGACACGGGTTTGATGCCTGGGTTAGGAAGTTCCCCTGGAGTAGGAAATGGCAACCTACTCTGATATTCTTACCTGGAAAATTCTATGGACAGAGGAGCCTTGTGGCCTACAGCTTAGGGATAGAGGAGCCTGGTGGGCTACAGTTCATGGGGTCGCAAAGAGTTGGACATGACTGAGCACACACAGTCAAGGCTTTACTCATATAGATGATTGTTGGTAGGGATCTTAAATGTTGGAGCAATTCTATACCAAAATAGAATTGTATAATGTATGCAATACTATTTAGTACAATGCTAGACTACTATGCAATAACTCTTTACATTTCTATGTTTAGCTATCTTCCATAGCTATATTAATCTCAATAAATATTTAAAGATTTTTTTTTCTACTTAATTATATGTTTTTCAACCAGAGTGGCTGAAACTTAGAAATAGAAGTTCTTTGAGCTGAAACAAGCCTCATTTTAATAAATCATAAAATTCTCTTGACCTATTTTAATAAAATCCCACAAAAAGCTAAAAATTAAATCATTAAAGCAGACATTACCCTAATAATTTCTACATCAGAAATCAGTGGAGCATTTAATTTCTTAATTTTGAAAAAGTATAATTTCCTTGAAAACCCATCAGTGTTTGCTATATAAAGGAAAGATAGAAAAGTGAGATAGCATGGTGATCCTGAAACCATTTAGCGTACATATTAGTTCATTTCCTCTAGGATCTTTATAACATCATGACTCTTAAAATAACACCATCATGAATATGCTGGTTTAACCATATACATCCTCTCGTTAAAGCTTCTAAAGTCAGATGCATGAGTGTATTACACTTGTTCTCTGTATTTTATATTTTACAGTGTAAGATTGTTTCCTTTTGTTTATCAAAGCCTATAAAATATTTACTCTGGAGGGGCAGTTATAGTTAGAACTATTAATATATTTAATTCATATTTGAGGCAATGCACTCTTTTTCATTAGAGAGTAAGGAAAGCAGAAATAAAACTTCTTGGAAGGATGATATAGGCTATCTTATTTTTATATAATACTTTTATTACATATTATATCATAATTTTATTATGATTTTAGGAGAGGGTATACCTTTTATTCATGGAAAGTACAGAAAAAAGGAAGGAAGAAAAGAGTAATAAGCAAACAAGTTAAAATAGAAGTGATAAATCAATCTAGTACTACATGTAAGCATGCTGAATTCTCAGAAAAAAAAAAATTCAAATTTGTAGAAAATGAAGATAAAATCATGGAGTATGTTTAATATACATACTTATATTAATGAAGTAAATGTTGAAATAAATAGACATTTACTATTTAGACAAATACTAACAGACAAACTGAATAGACAAAGAAATGACAGCAAATACAACGACCACAAAGGGTAGGATTGGGAAGAATAATGTGAAATAAAGTGGAATTTGCCACAGAATCACTAAGCAGGGTCAAAAGGAATTACATAGAGAAAATATATTAACTAATAATCATATGGTAAAATCTGGTGAACATACATGCACCAAACAATGTAACATCTGAATATTAAAAATGAAAGAGACTGATGAAAAATAATGTGAACATTTCTCAGAATCAGACTGAATAATAGAAGAAGAAGCCACAGAAAGTTGGATAAATAATTAACAAATCAATGCATTAGATGAATTTTTTAAAGGTATACTTTTTGAATAATAATAACCGTTTGCTTTATATGTCCAAGGAAAATTTATAAAAATTGATCAGCTAATGGGCTGTAAAGATAATTCTAAAAGTTATAAAGTATAGAAAGGCCCACATTCTTTTATAATAATTCAGTAAAATTAAAAGTAAACAATAAATGATAAGCAAAAATATATTGACATTAAAATTAAGAAACATACTTTTGGGTTTACCGAATCAAATGTGAAAGCAGGAAGAAAATAACATACTCTTTTACATTTACAAAGCAAATGAAATAGCAACATTTTATAATGAAAGCATAAGGGTATGGCAAAAAAATGCATTCAGAGGAAATCAAAATTTTATTATTAAAAATAAAAGATAATAATGAGCTCTGCTACTGCTAAGTCACTTCAGTTGTGTCCGACTCTGTGAGACCCCATAGACACCAGCCCACCAGGCTCCCCCATCCCTGGGATTCTCCAGGCAAGAACACTGGAGTGGGTTGTGATTTCCTTCTCCAGTGCATGAAAGTGAAAAGTGAAAGGGAAATCGTTCAGTCATGTCTGACTCTTCGTGACCCCATGGACTGTAGCCTACCAGGCTCCTCCATCCATGGGATTTTCCAGGCAAGAGTACTGGAGTGGGGTGCCATTGCCTTCTCCAAATAATGAGCTCAGCATCCCTTTATTTTGGGACACCTTAAAAGAGCTAAATAAATCAGAATAAGCTAGGAAGATGGAAATAAATTATAAAAACAGTGCAGAGATAATGTAATATAAAATTAAAGAGTAGAAGAAAAAATATTAAAGGAGATAAATAACCATATGAACTTTTTAAAAAATAACTTTGTCAACTAATAATCCCAATCATCCTAAATTTAATTTATTTGTTTGTTTGGCAGTGCTGGGTCTTCACTGCTAAGCCGGCTTTTCTCTAGTTGGCCAAGCAGGAGCTTCTCTGTAGTTTGGTGCTCGGGCTTCTCGTTGCCGTGGCTTCTCTTGTGGAGCTGGGCTCTAGGGCATCAGTCGTTGCAGCTGGGAGCTCAGTAGCTGCAGTTCCCCGGCTCTAAAGCGCAGGCTCAATAGCTGTGGCCCACGGGCTTAGTTGCTCCAAGGCATGTGGGATCTTCTTGGACCAGGGATCGAACCCATGTCTCCTGTATTGGCCAGTGAATTCTTTATGACTGAGCCACAGAGGAAGTCTGTGAATTTCTAAATTGAGACACTCTACACAGAGGAGAAATAGAATGTTTAGTGTTCACTTTTGCATTTCTGTGAAACATGTCCAAACATTACCTGCAAAAGATTTATCTTTATTACAGGAAATTTAAATATACTAGTAAGGGTTTTTGAAATAGATTTGCTAACTGCTGAGTTTTTGATTATCAGAAAGATTAGTTAGTTTATGGTATTATATACTGATTTATCTTTTTGAGGACTCCTAGGAGTTTAGTTAACTGTTCGTTTTTGAAGGCCCTGCTTCTTGTTTGAAGATTGTTGTTGTTGTTCAGCTACGAAGTCATGTCCCCATGGACTTTGCGACCCCATGGACTGCAGCACACCAAGTTTTTCTGTCCTTCACTGTCTCCCAGAGTTTTCGGTGATGTCATCCAACCATCTCATCCTCTGTTGCCCCCCTTCTCCTCCTGTAATCAATCTTTCCCAGAATCAAGGTCTTTTCCAATAAGTTGGCCCTTTGCATCAGGTGGCCAAAGGATTGGAGCTTAAACAAAGTAAAATTAAAACAAACAACAAGCCCAGGTGATTCAAATGCAGCTTGAAAGTTTTATGCCAAAGGGTCTGAATCACAGTAAACTGTGGAATATTGTTATTCTTAAGAAACATTGGTTCTTAACATTTTCAGAGTCAGTTTAAGACTGAATGAAGTAAAATTTAGGAAATTAATTTTAAAATATTGAGTAGATAATTATCATTTGAGGGATCAATTATAGCTTATTTTAAGTACTCAGAATATCAGAAAATAAAAATCCTAATTGCTATTTGTGTTTGTATCAGGGCCCAGATGGGAAAGAGAGTCTTCTCAAAAAGAGTTTAAATGAAGAGAATTTAATTAAGGGTCCATTTACAAACGAGTGAGCAAGATTAAGGGAACAATCGATGCCTGAAGAAGTATCCGGGGAGTAGCAACAGATGGAAGCCCTTGCCACCCTTAGTCCCAAAGGAAAAATCGACGAACCAGTGCCAGCAGAGTCAGGAGGCACGGTTGGTGGGAGCAGAAGAATAAACATTCTAGCCTCTCTCTCCTCCTGCCTTTCACTGGCCAAGTCTAGTCTTAAATCAAGTGCCAAGGGACCCTTGTGATACAGTCTCTGTGGGGAGAAGGGCAGAGAATGAATACGGGGGAGCAAAGAGAATAATTGGCACAACATTCTACTCAGTTCTAGAACAACATGCCATTTTATATTTACATAGATGTAACGCATTCCTATGCACCAGTGCTTTGACATGTTTCATATAACTATCACAAGCCCATCAGATTCTGCCCGTCCCTTGTTTTTGTGATGATTCAATCAATGGTCTCATTAGCTAGGACAGACATGAAATAGCTGATGCTAAATTGGACCTGGCACACTGCCCTTGAGAGCTGGAATCTTAGTCCTAACCTGAAAGAGACCAAAACAACACTGCTGCTGCTGCTGCTAAGTCGCTTCAGTCGTGTCCGACTCTGTGCGACCCCAGAGACGGCAGCCCACCAGGCTCTGTCGTCCCTGGGATTCTCCAGGCAAGAACTCTAAATACAGCCTAAAACCAGCTTCAAAAATGTACAGTGGCAACCAGTCTCAGCCCGTAAGCACTTAACATGTAATTCGTTGTGTTTAAAAGGTTCTGTTATTTTTCTTTCCAGGGTGGTCTGATTAAAATAAAATTTGAATTTTAGTAAACCCACCTTCTTGACCCTAAGGCAAGCAATAACTGCTGCAGTAATATGAACTACAGTGTCCCATACTTATCAGTGTGTTCCAACACTTTGCATTTTTTTAAAAAGTGCTATCATAAACAGTATGTAAATCATTTATAAAACCTTTGCTAGCCCACCACTATTCTATGGCTGCCAGCTGTGTAATTTCAATTCTAATAAATACATGACATGGAGTCACTGGAAGAATTGCTGTTGTTTTACTGAAAAAAAAAGGGTTATTGACAGAGGCTCAGGGCCATTGCGGAGAAGGCAATGGCACCCCACTCCAGTAATCCTGCCTGGAAAATCCTATGGATGGAGGAGCCTGGTAGGCTGCAGTCCATGGGGTCACTAAGAGTCAGACGTCACTGAGCAACTTCACTTTCACTTTTCACTTTCATGCATTGGAGAAGGAAATGGCAACCCACTCCAGTGTTCTTGCCTGGAGAATCCCAGGGACAGAGGAGCCTAGTGGGCTGCCAGCTATGGAGTTGCACAGAGTCGGACACGACTGAAGCGACTTAGTAGCAGCAGCAGCAGGGCCATTGATGTTGGGAAAGATTGAAGGCAAGAGGAGAAGAGGGCAGTGAGGATGAGATGGTTAGATATCATCACCAACTCAATAGACATGAGTTTGAACAAATTCTGGGAAATAGTAAAGGACAGGGAAGCCTGGAGTGCTTCAGTCCATGGGGGCACAAAGAGTCAGATACAACTGAGTGACTGTACAACAGCAGCAACAGGGCCATTAGCTTCTCATATAATACACAGCTTGACTCAAACTATATGTCATGGACCAAGCATGTTATTTGATCCACGTGTCCTTGGAGATAAAAACTCAGAGATAAAGGTAATGATGTCTTAGCTAAAAATTATTAAACACATTAGTAATTCAAAATCAGAGAGGCAATATACTTCTTGTGGGGGGTGGGGGATGGCTTATATGTTTATTTGTTGTTGTTTATTCACTACGAAGAGTTGACTCATTGGAAAAGACTCTGATGCTGGGAGGGATTGGGGGCAGGAGGAAAAGGGGACAACAGAGGATGAGATGGCTGGATGGCATCACTGACTCTATGGACATGAGTCTGAATGAACTCCGGGAGTTGGTGATGGACAGGAAGGCCTGGCGTGCTGTGATTCATGGGGTCGCAAAGAGTCAGGCACGACTGAGTGACTGAACTGAACTGAACTGAACTGATTCACTAAGTCATGTCCAACTCTTTTGCGACTCCATGAACTGTAGCCTGCTAGTCTCTGCTGTCCATGGGATTTCCCAGGCAAGAATACTGAAGTTGGTTGCCATTTCCTCCCCCAGGGGGTCTTCCCAACCCAGGGATCGAATCTGGATTTCCTGCGTCTCCTGAACTGCACTCGGATTCTTTACCACTGAGCCACTGGGAAGCCCCCTTCTGTGTTTATAGATAGTGTTGTTGAACATCATGAAATAATAATTATTTGTTTCTGTAGCACTTGGACAAATTGAAATTCTACCACATCCTTTAAAATCCCAGCATTCAGTAGGAAGGAAATCTTAGGAGCTTAATATATTCTGAATATTATGGCAAAGAAGGGAATGTTATTTAATTGAGTTCTCAATTCAGAATATATTCAAAAAATTAAGAATCAATCGTATAGGTTACTATTCTGAGCAGGTGAAATCTAAATAGAATGATCATATATAGTTTGATAGAAAGGAATATATTACTTCCTCTTGATTTACAGCCTGTCATCTTCATTTAATTACTGCGAATATGCTTAATTCCATGAGGTGGAAAAACCGTGAGAGATTGGGTTATTAAAAATGCTATAAAATATAACCCCTTACATTCTTATGGAATAATAATAAAGATAAGAGACAACCTTGGGAGGTGAATATTTTCGCAATTCCTGGCAAGCATGGCAACAAAGGATTCAGAAGTGGTTTGGAAGGATGACACTTTCATAGAGATTAGAGTAATCAAGATGATAACTATATAAATAATGTGACTCACTGTTGATAATCTGATAGGGTGGAAGCAAGAGCCTCAGTTAGACCTGATGGGGTGCAGAGACTCTGGGTAGGTAGGGGTCCAAGGCATCCTGCCCTTGGAGCCACAAGATCTGGATTCCAGCCCTACTGTTCTCCTCACTCCACAAGTGGCTAAAGACTGTCACCTGGGCCCAGAGACCCCAAGTCCCTTCCTGGGCATGTATTTATTCAAGTTAATTGAGTACATCCTTAGTTGTTCATTCCTTGTATTACTTCATCATATACCCTTTGGTCCAAAGTTTTTGAAATACAAACAAGCCAGTCTCCGCTCCAGAAGTTGGTCAGAATTGAAGCCTGAAATTGTCTGATGCTTCACGCATCCTTTTCTTTCCTTTCCAGGTTCACACCCACCTACCCCACTACCTTTGGTGTTACAGAGCCCATGGGAAGTTGGCAGGGGACGGTATGAACAAAAGTGAGGGAAAACACCCAAGTAGCATACAGGGTACAGAGTAATATCCTCCAGAAAGCTGTCATTATCTTTCCTTCCAGACTGGACCTTTACCTCTTCTTCAGTTAATTTCTTTCTCTTATATTTCTTTCTGGGCTTCTCTAGTGGCTCAATCAGTAAAGAATCCATCTGCAAAGCGGGAGACCTGGGTTCAGTCCCTGGATTGGGAAGATTCCCCTGGAGGAGGGCATGGCAACCCACTTCAGTATTATATTTCTTTCTATCACAGATAGATAGAAAGATATATGTCTTTCTATCACATAGACATTTGAGAAGCATGTTATAGCTTCTGCAAAGAGATCACCAGCTCAGAGGCAGACCTGGGAAATGAAGGGATGGGCAAACACCTAAAATATCAACTGCTCCTTATCTATTCCCTAAGCAGGAGGAAAAAAATGCAAATTTCTCATTAAATACATCATTCTCAGCTGTATTCTCAGGGTCTCCTGGAATCAAGCACAGAGTTTAGAGCCTGGCAGAGATTTTTAATGAAAACATAATTGGGTTCTGAAATTGCCAAGGCACCCTAGGCGCCCCACATGCAAATATGAGGGTCAGATGAAAGCTGGTAGATGTGAAGAAATGGAGAGAGGCAGAAAGCTCCCGTGAGAAAGTCAAAATAAGCAGACTTTTCCCTGGGACACAGTGGAGTGTGGGATCCCCTGGTAATACCTTATGAAGACATCTTATAGGATTTCCCTAGAAGTAATTGGCACTGACCAAATAATAAGTCACTTCAACAGCAACTGATGACATCAAATCTTAATATACTAGGTTTTGATTGTAAAGCTATAGGCACAGATAGGTGTTATATTCTTTTTTAAAACGTCTGTTTCAAGCCCAGGTGGCACCAGTGGTAAGGAGCCTGCTGGCCAATGTAGAAGACATAAGAGATGTGGGTTTGATCCCTGGGTCCAGAAGATCCCTGGAGAAGGAAATGGTAACCCACTCCAGTATTCTTGCCTGGAGAATCCCACAGACAGAGGAGCCTGGAGGGGTACAGTCAATAAGGTTGACACAGCATTGGACAGGACTAAAACGATTTAGAATGCAGCATTTAAGCCCTTATTAACAACAGCACAAAAGTCTCTGCCCTTGGCATTTATGTAATGGGCAGAAAAGGCTGAAATTGAGCACTGTGAATACTACAAGGTCAGATAGGTAATTACTCCCAGCAGTGACAAAGCCCATGGGGGTAAAGCAGGGCAGAGCTTCCCAGAGTGTACTGGGGATTCCAGGGGATCCTCAAGAACCTTTCAGGGATTGCAGAAGTACCCGTTTTTACAATAATCCCACGATACCATCCACCTTTCCTTACTCGTTCTAACACAATCAGAGAATGAGAGTCACACAGAGAACAGGTTTGTGATTACCAAGGAGAAGGGGGTGGGAGAGGGATGGACTGGGAGTTTGAGATTCGCTGGTGCAAACTACTGTATATAGGATGGATGAACAACATGGTCCCACTGTATAGCACATGGAGAACCATAGCTCAGTTCAGTCGCTCAGTCCTGTCTGACTCTTTGTGACCTCATGGACTGCAGCACGCCAGGCTTCCCTGCCCATTACCAACTCCCAGAGCTTGCTCAAACTCATGTCATTCGAGTTGGTGATGCCATCAAGCCATTTCATCCTCTGTCATCCCCTTCTCCTCCTGCCTTCAATCTTTCTCAGCATCAGGATCATTTCTAGTGAGCCAGTTCTTCCCATCAGGTGGCCAAAGCATTGGAGCTTCACCTTCAGCATCAGTCCTTCCAATGAATATTCAGGACTGATTTCCTTTAGGATGGACTGGTTGGATCTCCTTGCAATCCAAGGGACTCTCAAGAGTCTTCTCTAAATCCACAATTCCAAAACATCAATTCTTCAGCGCTCAGCCTTCTTTATGGTCCAACTGGAAAAACTACTGACTACTGGAAAAACCGTAGCTTTGACTAGATGGACCTTTGTTGGCAAAGCAATGTCTCTGCTTTTTCATATGCTGTCTAGGTTGGTCAGTGTCCTGAGGTAAACCATAATGGAAAAGAACATGGAAAGGAATGTACATATATATGTATGTGTGTAACTGAGTCATCTGGCTGTGCAGCAGAAATTGATGCAATGTTGTAAATAAATTATACTTGAATAAAGTAAGTTAAACAAACAAACTAAAACAGACTGAGAATCACACACAAAGAGCATTCAGTGAAGCTTCCTGGAGGCTGCGTGGCACGTGGTAGCATCTTTGCTCTGATGGCTCATGGAAAGTGGGTGATGCAACCTTCTCTTTTAAATACTTTCCAGTTTTGGTGTCCTAAATAGTATTATACATCACTCATATGGTGAATAAAAGCTCTTTGAGTTGGATCTTAGTTCCCTGACTAGGGATCGAACCTGAGTCCCCTGCAGTGGAGGCACAGTCTTAATAGGACCTCCAGGGAAACCTCCAAACTACTCTAGTTTTGAGGGAATGACGCAAGGGCCAGGAAGTCATTCTTTACTTGATTGGGAATCTGAATAAATGTGTGAGCAAACCATGCAAATATTTAGGGAAAAGTCTGTGATTTGCATAAAGTTAAAAATTAGTTCTTTAAGCTAATATAATTCCATTAATACATTGAAATGCTTTCAAAATTTAGCTTTCAATTTTGTTTTCTTCTAAAGCGATTTGTATTAGTTTTCTATTTCTTCTCACAATGACTGATAGAAGTATGAATCTATTATCTTTGACTTAATTTGTAAAGAAATACATATAATGATTTTCCTCATCTTTGTGTTACATTAGTTTTTTTAATGGTAAATAAGACAAAAGTTTATAAGGAAGTAGTTGGGGACTAGAGCAAGCTATAAAAATACCGTTCTATGACTAAAACAACATGTAAAATCCCATGCACAATCAAAGTCTTGAGCTGTACATTTTAAAGGGAAGTTATATATTTGAAGTTTTTATTTTGTAATAAATGATATTTTGTTCATTTCCCTCCATTGTATACAGATGTAAATACACTGACTTACTATATTAGGGTAAGAGCTTTATCCATTTTTCGTTTATTCATATACCAAGTCAAACTTGAGAAAGCAGACTAGTTAGATCAGTAGCATTGGTTGAATCTAAATCAGTTTAAAAACTAAATGACTGCTTCTCTATTCTTGGGACCTTCCAAGTTTTCGTTTTCATGTAAAGCATTATACACTGAAAGCAGCTGACCAGAGAAAACAGATATTCTGAAGGAAGAGACTTAGAAATCAAATCTAAGAACACATTTGCTGGGACTCCCCCAGCGGTCCCGTGGTTTAGACTTCACCTTCCAAAGCAGGGAGTGCAGATTCACTCTCTGGTCAGGGAACTAGGATCCCATTTGTTTTGCAGCCAAAAAAACAAACAAACAAAAAATAAAACAGAAGTGATATTGTAACAAATTCAAGAAAGACTTTAAAAATGGTCCACTGTGGGGAAAAAAAAAAACCACATCTGCTAGTAGAACAAGCCCTAAGCTTTGCTGTGTAAGAAGCTGCTTGAGTTTCTGCCCTCAGTTATGTTAGGGATGGTAGATGGACTGAAATACTGTTTTTAGATTAATGCCCCAGTGAAACGCCTACGTACCTTTTCAAGTTACTAGTGAAGGGCAGGAGAAGACAACCAGTTCATCACTACTTATCATCATGCAGTGCTCAGTTGTATGCAACTCTTCGTGGCCCCGTGAACACCCGCCATGCTCCTCTGTTCATGGGATTCTCCAGGCAAGAATACTTCACTACTGTACTCTGCACAGTTCTGTAAAGCACAGCCACTCAGAGGATGCCTGCATGTGACAATGTGCGCCAGACGCAGGAACTATCTTAGTTAGGTAACTGGACGTGCGAACACATGTTTTGTGTCTTTGAAAGTTTGCACGTTAAAGGTTCCTATATATGGGACTTACTGTATATAATAATTTCCACTATTTCCTTTCTTCTTACTCACTCACCATTTTCCTTTTAAAAGATTCCCCCCTTCTTTTTATTTGTTGTTGCTCTAAAAATTTACTCTCATTTAAAATAATACTTAACCTTCACATTATTCTCAGCCTTCCACAAAGATTGCGTAACAAGAGGGTAGATATGAGTCAAATTCTCTGACAGTTGTAGTTACGTGTGTGAGTCTTGTTGGCTTTATTTTTCATGGTCTATGTAAAGATAAGATTTTTATATCATTTTGAAAGAGCCAGTTAAGCCAAAAATAAAGAATGTTTCTAAACTTCCTGATAAATGGAAATCTTAACAGAACTGGCTTTGTTGTGTATCCAGTCCTAAACTTGTCAGTCTCAATTTGAGTGTTTATTATTCCTGATTAGCCTGAATTAACAACCTAACAAAGCATTCATTGAGCGTCTGTGTGAGACATCGCCTAGATCTCTTAGCTGTTTATTTTAGTACATTTCTTGTTAATAATTCTTTTCTTCTGATGGTAAAATAATCCCTAGGAATTAAATTGATATTGTCACCACTTAGAGACCTTGTCTCATTCTTGTGGCTTCAACTTCTACCCCTGATGACTCAGATAGCTGCATCTCTGTTCTAAAATTTCATTTATATATAACCAAACTTTGATCTGAGCTTCCCTGGTGCCTCAATGGTAAAGAATCTGCCAGTAATGCAGGAGATGTGGTCCTATCCCTCGGTCAGGAAGATACTCTGGAGAAGGGAATGGCAACCTACTCCAGGATTCTTGCCTGGAGAATCCCAGGGACAGAGGAGCTTGGTGGCCTACAGTCCACGGGATCTCAAGAGTCGGACACAAGTGAGCAACTAAACCACCCACCACCACCAAACTTTGATCTTGGAAATTAAGATCTCAAAAGATAATTTAGTCTGTTAGAGACAGTTTGAGAATCAAGCCGAGAGTGCCTTTCTAACTATGTCAACTCCCACCATCTCCAACAACTCTGTAATTTAAAAAATGAAGCCTGTCTTTCCCCAAAGTATCAACTCCCCAACACAGGTCTCCTCCTCCTTCATATGGCATGTGAGGGGAGCTTTTGCTTTTTCACCTCGCTTAGTGAATATTTATTGCTTTCTGGGACAGATGTTCCACTGAAACAGACCATAATTAGCATCAGCTAATAAATCACCTTAAACCTTGTAGAAACAGAAGGTGTGTGCCTGATCTTAAGAGTGCTGTCCTGTCTGCTCGGTTTTCTAGAAAAGACTTACTTTGCACCATGGGCATCTTCCCTCCACACACTGCAGTGTTAGCGAGATCGTTCGAGCGGCCAGCTAAAGAGCGTCCAGGCATTTGGGCTGGCCTTCCCTTCCTGTCTACTAGTCCCAAAGTACCAATGAGCTTTAAAAAATGTCTCTTAAATGCACGATTTTCCCTTCCTTCCTACCATGGCCATTACCCCAATTGAAATTTCCTCCATTTCTTCTGGTTTCCTTTTTCTCCACTCCACAAAATCCATGGTCTCTAGTGTCTCCAAGTATCTGAATGCAGCAGCTTTCACATAAATGTTCAGACTCCTTGTTTTTACTTTGTCAGTCTCCTTCCAGAAAACCTATTGCTGTGTGTGCGCTTGCTAAGTCTCCTCAGTTGTGTCTCTTTGCTATCCCATGAACTGTAACCTGCCAGGCTCCTCTGTCCATGGGATTCTCCAGGCAAGAATACTGGAGTGGGTTGCCATGCCTCCTCCAGGGCATCTTCCCAACCCAGGGATCGAACCTGCATCTCTTATGTCTCCTGAATTATCAGACAGGTTCTTTACCACTTGCTGTGTAAGACTACAGATTTCTCTGCTGAAATTCCTCAGAGTCTATGCAGAGTATTAAGGCAGCAGAGATTGGGGTATGGTTAATTTCCCCAGGGCAATCAGGCATCCGGGCAGGCTGCATGGAGGAGGTGACATTTAAACCACAAGTTTGAGAGTGGGTTTCAAGGTTGACAAAGAATGGAATTTCAGGTTAAGAGAGAACTTTCTCTTCCTTATCTCTTGTCTCTGACCCTAGGTTTTGTTTGGTTCAGTTTTTATTTCCAAGCCATTTTAAGGATCTTTGCCTGTGTGTCCTGTTTGTAAGAGGGAAGCTTAGAGGGTGTTGCGGGCTTCCCTGGTGGCTCAGACGGTAAAGCGTCTGTCCGCAATACTAGAGACCCGGGTTCGGTCCCTATGTAGGGAAGATCCCCTGGAGGAGGAAATGGCAACCCACCCCAGTATTCTTGTCTGGAAAACCCCATGGACGGAGGAGCCTGGCAGGCTACAGTCCATGGGGTCTCAAAGTGTTGGACACGACTGATCAACTTTACTTTTACTAGAGGGGGTTGAAAGAAAACACTGATATATGGATGGGACAGAACTAGAATCTGGTTTTCAGGACAGATTCCAGTCAAGGTTTTATTCTCAGGCCACGTGGCTCATTAATTAGATAATTAGATAATAATACTAATAACCGACATTTGTGTAGCAGTTTACATTTTTTCAAGCACTTTCACATCCATTATCTCATTAGGTGCTCAAATTTGCAGAGATTAAAATTTTAGAGCACAAATAATGAAGTGTGATAAGAACAGGCACTCTGAAGCCACACTGCCTTGCTTGCACCAGGCATGCCATGACTGCTGTGTGTTCTTAGGCAGTGGGACCCTCAGCAATGTCAGTATACATGGGGATTTCTGCACTTTTATTGAGATCTTGTTAGGATTCTAGGGATTAATAGGCATAAGCTGCTCAGGACAGTCCCTGGAATTTAGTAAACACTCAGGGAAGGGGAGCTGATTTGCTATCCTTGGCTTCATCATCTATGATGTCATACAGGAAGAAATGGACTAGAGCCCACCAGATCTTCTGTGTTCTGGCCCTGGATTTTTTTTTTTTTTTTCCAATATACTCCCACTCCAGCTGGCATGATTGCAATCCAAATAATTACTTGGGAATACTACTTTGTAAACCTCTGGCCTTTTCTCTGTTATCACAAAGTACATAGATTAATTAAGGTTTACTGTTTTCTGAAACTGATGTTTAGCTAAAGCAAAAAAGAATTAACAATTCTAAATGAAGTCTTTTTAAATTCACTTAAAGGGGACTTCCCTGGTGGTCCAGGGGTTAGGAATCCAGCTTGCAATGCAGAGACCACAAGTTCGATCCCTGATCAGGGAACTAAGAGCCCATTTTCCTCGGAGCAGCGTAAGCCCACACACCACAACTACTGAGCCCTTGAGCCACAACTGGAGAGTCCATGTGCCACAACAATAGATCTCGTGTGATGTGATTAAGACCTGACACAGCTAAATAAATAACTTTTTTCTTAAATCCATATAAAGAAAATGAGTGCACACGAGCAGGAAAACTAAAATATCTGTGGTGTTGGAGAAGACCTTGAGAGTCCCTTGCACTGCAAGGAGATCCAACCAGTCCATTCTGAAGGAGATCAGCCCTGGGATTTCTTTGGAGGGAATGATGCTAAAGCTGAAACTCCAGTACTTTGGCCACCTCATGCGAAGAGTTGACTCATTGGAAAAGACTCTGATGCTGGGAGGGATTGAGGGCAGGAGGAGAAGGGGACGACGGAGGATGAGATGGCTGGATGGCATCACTGACTCGATGGACGTGAGTCTGAGTGAACTCCAGGAGTTGGTGATGGACAGGGAGGCCTGGCGTGCTGCGATTCATGGGGTCGCAAAAAGTTGGACACGACTGAGCGATTGAACTGAACTGAACTGAATTTAAGGAGAAACTGACTATATATTTTAGTGCGTGTTAGTATGACCTGTAAATGATTCTGAATTTTTAATGCAAGAAACGAATACTTCTGCCTTTCTATCTGCTGGTGGAATTTTAATACCCAGTCTCTTCCTCCCTCCTGAACATCCCAAGAAATCCTCTTACGTTGTCCCCATCTCCCAGTGGATTCACATCATATCCTCAAGGATGCACCCTCATTTTACCTCTAACCCAAGGAAGACTTCCCTGGTGGTTCAGACGGTAAAGCGTCTGCCCACAATGTGGGAGACCCAGGTTTGATTCCTGGGTCAGGAAGATCCCCTGGAGGAGGAAATGGCAATCCACTCCCGCACTGCTGCCTGGAAAATCCCATGGACGGAGGAGCCTGATAGGCCATGGGGTTGCAAAGAGTCAGACAGGACTGAGCGACTTCACTTTTACTTTCACTTTCAAGCAAGACTTCATGGGAAGTCATAAGGTTGTGAGGGGAAAAAATCATCATTTAAAGCCCCAAACTATAAATGTTTCTGAAATCTGTGAAAAATTTGAATTTTCTACCCCAGTGCACAATAATGTTAATAAAGCTAATTGAGTCAGTTATACATAAATTTTATTATAAAGAAATTAAGAATTGTCTTCTAATTTTCACCTGTTTCATATTCTTGTATATCTGTGCTCTCTAAAATTGGAGTGAATAAACGCCATTCACTTGAAACCTAGTAATCAATGAGAAAACGATTCTAAATGCATGCAATGTTTTGGCTATTGCCCTGTTTTGCCCTTGCCAGGTGCTATGTCAGGGTTGTAATATTATGATATATTGCTCATTCTTGCAATTACATTTGTCAGACTACATCTAGGCTCCATGCTTGAGATATGTGAACAAAGTAATGAGACAGAGAATCTTTGTTTGTTTTCATGGAGTATTGATCAGATGCACCACTGATTCTATAAAAGAGCAGATTTGATTATTTCATAATGTATATTTCAGGAGCACATAAATCATATTTTTAATTGAAATTGCTTCGAAAAGGGGCTTTCAGTGGCCGCCTTTCTATCCTGCCTGGAGAACATTTGTAGGTTTCTAGAGATAATCTTATGAATCTCTTCAGAATTGACAAGTTTGTTTGACTTGCTAATTACATATGCAAGTAAGTTCATCAGAGCAAAGTCATGCCATCTCTTTAAAAGACAAATAACCAGGACTTACAGTGTTTTGGCCTTATAGACTGTTAAATTAGTTATTTGAAATTAAAGAATTTTTAAAATTGTATTGACATTTCCAAAAGTATGTGCACTCTTGTATATCTGATTTGGCTTTCATTGCCATGGAGATGTATTGTTGGGCGGGGCGCGGGAGCAGGGGTGGTGCGTGGCCAGTTCAAAGCATTGTGTCAGGGTGGATGGTCCTGAAGGAAATAGCCAAAGAAGTCTCAGTGGGAAGCCGCCCATTGTTAGGTACAGTGCTGACCACTCACCATAAAGGGCCTCTGTTTTTCTGCCATAGCTCACTCCCCTCCATTGAGCAGTGACCTTCAGAAGGGTAGGGACCAAGGGGAAAGCCCTTGGCTATAATTCATTGCTGTCTTCTTGCACCCACCCCATCCTTCTAATTTTGCAGTCAGTTCCCACCTCTGCCCCATCACCAATCCCTCTTCCCTTCCAAAGGCTCTACCATGTCTCCGCCTGCCCATTACCTGGACATCAGAGACCAGCCTTGACTCCGTCTTCATGCCTGACAGTTTCCACAGCAGCAGTGGGGAAAATATGTTCTTGGCATCCAGAATGAAACTCTGAATGTGTTCCCCATAGGTGCATCGTAGCCCTGGTGATTAGCCCTATAATACCATCAGTATGGACTAAATGACTTTTTGCAAGCTATTGCAAACTTCGCCATCTGGTATAGACAAATTTCTTGGGACTCTATTTTTGAAATTACAAGGAAAGGGATTGCAATTGTACTTTTGCTATGCCCTTCATGATGAAATTGGGACTGGATGAAAATGGTTTTATTTCCTTGCTTGACTTTTTTTCCAGAAACTGTATAGATTCCAAAATACCAAGTCTTACCTGTACTAACTAATCATCTTAGTATTCAATTTCTGATGATGAAAAAGTATTTTGCATTGTTTAGAAGTTCCATCAGGGAATTAGAGGGAAGGGGGAGGTCTTAAATGCAGAGGTTATGTGAACCGATCCTTATTAAAAGAATAAATTGTTTTCCTGGAAAAAAAAAATTGGCCTATATCATGTCAAATCTGCAGTCTCATTTGAAATAAAAAGCCATGTTCTATTTTAAAAAGAAAGAAGGAACTTGAAATTTGCTGATGCTCCTTAGAAATGATAGTATGGTCTAAAACAGCCAAAGAGGAAGATTAAGGATGGGATTATGAATCGAACCCAGGTCTCCAGCATTGCAAGCAGATTCTTTACCATCTGAGCCACCAGGGAAACCCATGTATATCATTACCCTCCTTCAAAAAAGGAGTGACTTTGTCCTATGGTTGAGATAACATGAGAGAACTTGAGTTGCCAAGTCCCTCACCCTCACCCAACTCATTCTACTTACCCCAGTCCCCTCTCAAACACATGTACTAGAAAATAGTAATACACTTACACTCTTCTGTGCTTCTTTTCATCCCCAAAGTGAGTATGAAATTTGATTAAAGAAAATTCGCTTACAAAGGAAATGGGCAAACTGTTGCAAAGATCTCATCTAAAAATAAAGAAAATAAACCACATTTTCTTGTACGACGTATAATTAAATAATGAGGCCAGGAATTCCTTTCTCCATCTCTTGCAGGGTCAGCCAGCTTAGCAGCACCCGTTTAAACACTGTATCTTCCTTTGTTCTTCTGTTGTGCATTGCTGTGATGGCAAAGATAACTAGCCCTCAGAGATCATGTGAGATCAAGTTAAATTCCACATTGTATGAGAGCTATTAATATTTTACACACTGTCTACCCTTCAAGCTTTGAGTATTACATCACTATTTATACAACAGAACTTGTTACTGATTGGAAGGTTTTGAGTGTTCAAGCATCCTATTAATACAGTAGGAGATATATTAATGCAATTAACATGTACCAAAAGGAAGACTTTTAAATTATTTCAAATGTTTCCAACATTGTCTGATCCAAAAATAAGTACTTGATTAACTAATTTGTCTTGTAAGAAATGTCTCTATGTAGGTCAGAATGAGATCATTTGGAAAAAAAAAAATCTACTCTTTGGAGAACTTTTACACCACAAAAAAAAAAAAAAATCTCATTTAAGAGCTGGAGTAGAATTATATAGTCATTTTAGTTCTCAGAACTCAAAGCATAGATGGCTGGACTCATGCCTGTGTGATAATTCTAGGCTACTCTCAATAAATAATACATGTCATTTCTGCTTCACTGAGGCTGTCACTTACTGCTCTAAATGACTTTCAATGCAGGGCCCAGCCTGCTGTCCCAGAGTGCACTTCAGCTCAATTCCAAACCTGAAGGGTCCTTCCAGTATCCAGCCAGCTACCATAGCAACCAGACCCTGGCTCTGGGTGAGACAGCCCCGTCGCAGCTCCCTGCCCGCAGCACACAAGCCCGAGGTGCGGGCCAGAGTTTCAGCCAGGTACGTGCTGGGGATGGGATGCTCTGCTGTGCTGGTCCTTGGGCTCCAAGGGGTCAAGTGGGAAGCAGGGCTGTCAAATGGCTGTGGTGTCCCCTCCTGCCTTTTTTACAAGTTCCCTGCAACTTTGGAGAGACGCTTTCGGTGCTATGAGTGAAGGAAATGAATAACACAATACAATTATAGAATAACTCGAATTACAAGCATCTTTTTTGCAGGATATGTCTGTCAATTGCTCATGCTCTTTCTGCTTTATATATACTTACCTAGGTGAATATGCAAATGTGTGTCTAGTTCTATTTCTGTGTTGATTATAAGTATGACATGCGTGATGAGTTTGTGAGGGTACCTGAAACACATTCTCTTTCCTTAAAAAAAAAAAAAAGCGTGAAATTATTCTTTGGGGTTAATCATATAAAGGAACATAGTATAAATGCATATACAGAACTGTTCTGAAAATAATTGTGGTTGAGTTGGAATAGTTACACTTTGTCAAGTTTGATTTTGAAATGTGCCCTCAGTTGTTTCCTTAAGATGTGTACTTGCTCTTGTGGTTTTAATGCACACACTTAGCTGCAGTTAAAATCAACTCTTGGTAAAAAGAAGTGGCTACCAACCCCAATTAAAAAATATTGTTGTAAATGTTGTGATATATACATGTGTGTGTATTTATGTATGTGTGTGTGCTACCTAATACTTTAGTTTTGATAATTTGGGGGTGCAGGCTATATTCAGTCAACCCACCAGAATTAATATACTGGAGAGCTATCTTGTTTTAAGCTACTTTATACTTATTTTTTAGTATAAAGGGATATGAGACCCTCTTAATCTCTTTGCATCATTCCTGGAATGAAGAAACCACAACTCCAAAAGCACCCCTTAAACTGACAAGTTTAATTTCATCCTTTCTGCATTTATTGGGCAGTTCCTCTTCCAGAAACCCTAGCCCAGGTGCACTACCTACCCCAAGCTCCTGCAACAACCAACCCATCTCTGTCACCAATTCATTGTTATTATGCATCCGTGTGTTTTCCCAAAAACACTGAAAACCACTTGAGGGCAGGGCTATTTTCCTTTTTTAACACCATCCACATGGCCCCCAGGAAATGTCTGCTGGAAGAGAGGAGGCAAGGCGAGTTAGAATGGCATCGTGCAGTCATCCTGAGATGCTTTTTTGAGGTGATATGAACATAAATGAAGCATAAGCTGAAAAGTCTCAGTCCATTTCAATTATTAAAGTTGAATGATTATCCCAGCTATTATCTATGATTGTCTTTTTCAGGCAAAACCTTTGCCCATCAGTGGCAGTGTAACTTTTACCTTCTTGTGATGTCAAGGTTATGCGGATCAAGTGGAATGGTAAATAAAGCATTCCACTGAGAGGGGCCCGTTGCCCCATGGGGGTCCAGGGTGTGACCCCAGTTCAAAGGGTGCCTCCTTTGGATGGAGATCTGGTGGTGTGTGATGCTCAAGAAGGAAACGGCCTTGAATTCATTGCATCCAGGTCCACACACACAGACTAACCCTGGACCTGTGCTACTTCCCAGCTCCTGGATCACTGCTCTTGAAAACACTGGTCTCTTCTATTTCCCTTACAGAAATCTGATAAGACACAAGAGGGAATGTCTAAAAAATATTTTTTAATTAATTAGAAAAAAGTATTTTATATACTTTCATTTATCGTATATGCAAAATAGTTCTTATTTGCATATGTAAAAACATTATATAATGTTTGAAGTATTGAGTGATGTTATTAGCATAGAAAATGTTATTAGATCTTTTTAGTCCCATTTTATTTTATTAAAATAAGCATTGGAAGCTATAGGATTTTTTTCTCTAGGTACAGATTTTTTTTTTTCTAGAAAGCATCCCATTCTTGAAAGGAACTCTCTTTTAATATTCCCATCTATACTGAACTCTCTCTGACCATGATACACTGATAGTGGTGGGATATATGTAATTTTGAATTCTTTGGAAGTAGATAAATGATTACAGACCTTTTTTAACCCTTCTGTCTATCCACACTTCTAGGTCTAATGGGCCAGAAATATTCATAAATAAGGGATAATTTATATTCAGATTAACTTAAGAAAGTTCTGAATTTAGCTTTTGCCAGTTTCCTATAACTTATAAGACATGTAGCTAGTACAGCAATAAAGTTCTACCCTTCTTTTATTTTTATCTTAAACTCATTTAATACTCATGCTTGGCTTCCTCTCATAAATATTTAAGACCCCTGTAATTTGAGTTAAAAACATTAAGTCAAATGAAAAAAGATCACATTTCCCATAGCTGAGCATCATGGAAAATGGAACAATCAGTATCAAGAGAAAAATCAGTTCATTATCAGCTTAACTTGTGAGCATCTTATGCACTCAGTTCATATATAGCTCTGTGAGGACTGTTAAATCAAAGCTTTCTTACTTATAAAATCAATAGTTACCATTTACTGAGACCCGGAAGTAATCTGTTTTACATACATCCTCTTATTTAATCCCCACCACATTTACATTTTAAATTTAAATTATCATTTACATCTTAAATATGCAGAAACTCAAACTCAATGCATTTAGAGGAGTTGTCAGGCACCATTTTAAGGTAGCAGCAGTAAGAATGGGAACAGAATCTTGACTAAATTGAAGCCTAATCATTTTGAGGGAGTGTTTCATAGGTTTCCTTTTATATATTGACTGTTTCAATTAAATGTATCTACAGCTTGATCCTAGTAAGAGCTCTACACATGTAGACCAGCAATATGCTGATTTATCTTCTTCCACGTTGGAGTTCTACTTGTTGGAGTTCAATACATGGGAGTAAAACAGTAGCAGCTCAAAGGACAGATTGGGCCTCACATTAAAAGTCTGCTTTAAAGTTTAATCAGAAACTGTAACTTGGTTGTGAAGATATCAAAGCTGTGCATTTGAAGGCATCTATCAATGTACGTATTCAAGGTGATAACTTCAGTTAGAGTCATAGGTTACTGGTTTGCACTCATTTATCTGACAGGTGGGTGGTTGCAGTCTGAATATTCAAACAAGGGGATTGTGCTAATCCACTTGGTTAACAGGATGGAGGCTACTGGTGGATTGCTGAATCCTATTTATTTTAGCAGAGCATCAGATCTGGGTACCATGATTCACTCTCAGCTTCAGCATGCTGCAGTATGAAAGGCATGTTTTAGCGTGATTTCAAAATCACGTCAGAGAAATGCTGAACAAGTACACCAGCACTTTTACCCAGCATTTAGTGTGCTACCCTTGAAATAAGGAGGTCATGTGTCATCCCCGTAACATCTCCTTTGCTCAGCTTGTCCTGAGAATCCCTGTCTTCCAGTGGTTTCCCAGAGCCCTGTGACACATTCTTTTCAATATTCTAAATAGTGTTCAAGCTCACTTCTGCCAAGCTATATTGAGTTTTAGAATATCCTGTCATCATCAAGTGCCAAAAGGGCTACAAAAGTTCAAATAATGGCTCACAGATGCCAGACCAGGTTAATAAGGTCAATAACCAAGTAACACAAAAACATTTCATTTTAGGGAACCTAAAAAAAAAAAAAAAGTGTAATTCTAAAGTAAAGCAAATGGTTTTCTATCTGGCTCATAAATCATGTCAGACTATAATTTCAAAAAAGTATCACAAATATTCAAAAATTCTGCTGTCAACTTTTAACCAATACTAATTTATTCAGCATGATAGATGGTTGTAGGGTTATCATCACCAGGCTTCACATCAGGCCCTGGTGCATGGTCTGCCTTGCCCTACGGTGTCAAGCTGAGTCACAAAATTACCATAGAATTCTAGTTCTCTGGCGTGACCCTAACTGAAGTCTTTGAAGGTCATTCTCCTCAAACTCTGAGATGAATTCATAGGACTCAGCTGGAGGAGAGAGTATAAGACCCTTCCCATCAGATCCCAAGGCCTTTCTGGAAAGTCACTTGAGATGATTCAGTTATGCTTTGCCCACTGCTACATTCTGCTTAGCTATCCTGCCAGCTCCCCTCCCCATCCAGGTGTGTAGACTCTCCCTCCATCACTCCCTTCTTCCTCCAAGTCAACCTTAGCCTTCGTAGCTCCTGGTTGCTGCTAAGTTGCTTCAGCTGTGTCCGACTCTTCACGACCCCATGGACTGCAGCCTACCAGGCTCCTCCATCCATGGGATTTTCCAGGCAAGAGTACTGGAGTGGGGTGCCATTGCCTTCTCCAGCTTCTGGTAGGTGCCCCCAGTCAAAATAGAGCTGTTTTTTCAGTTGCATTTATATATATACAATTTATTCCCTAACACACAGGTCCCTCCCTCCCCCAAGTTCCTCACTGGCTGAGTACTATGGGATGTACAGTCTTCCCCAAGGTCACCTAAGTTTCATTATTTCCTCATAGGGTATCCTTCTTTCTCCCTTTCCAACCTACATCCGCATTTTTCAACAGAGACTTTCTTGCTGGTTTATCACTTCCTCCAACATCCTGTTTGCCTAGGGACACTCCCTGTGCGTGAACTGTGTCTCTCCTGCAAGTCGTTAGGCAAGTTTAGAGCCAGGGCACAGGCACTGGGAGGAGTCCTGTCTCTTTAGGACGCAGTGTGGTCTCCCCCCTCAACCCTAACTTTATCTAAAGAGTCCAGGCCTCAACTTTGTCACGTCCGCAAGTTTAGCTGTTAGTACTTTTCCACTCGGCCTTAGCTACTGTGTCTCGAAAATGGGCCACTTCAAGTTTTCTATTTCTTACAGTAGTCTCATCAAGTATTTCATTCCTCAGAGTGACAAAAGAAGCAAGAAACAGAGCGTATACACCTGTACACAGAACACTGGTAAAGAAGTACAGGAACCGGAAGATTTTAAAACTACTTTCATCTTGTCCAGCAGAACTGAAGTGAGCCTGTGCACCTTATAATCGTAGAAAATGCCTGCTTCCTGCAGGAGATTAAGAACTGCATGATTGTTACGTAAAAATCATACTCGAACAATGGTAGATACACTAGAAAAAGAAGTAAGCTTTTTGAGAAGTAAATGACCATTTCTTTTTGATCTGGCCTGTCTATTTAATGTGGCACTGACTTTTAAGTCTTAAAAGTTCTCATGTGCACTATATCATAATAATAAATACACTATCTGCTCACTTCTGCCAGAAGTCAATGAGTTTTGAACACTGCTTATTGGTGCACCTTCATGCTAGGTGGATGTGAAGGTCAAGGGGATGGAGAACTCTGGATGGCGGTGGGATGGACACAGGGACATGTGTGGTCCCAAGGAGGACCCAACCCTCCAGTGAACATGTGCATCTTGATTGCTGAATGCAAAAAGTCACACAGATGCCTAGTTTGACATCATTCCAGTTTGCTGAAATAGGAAAGAAGTTGTTGCTGGGTGGCACCTGTAAAGAGAAAAGTTACTAAAAAACTTGGAAAACACAAAATTGCTGAGATCTCTTTAGTGTAGAATGTATATATTTATACTGCATTTACAGGAGAAATCATGTCATTTTGTATGCTTTGTCTGGCATATCTGTGGGAAACTCACACTTTGTAAAAGCATTTTCAGATAATTAGGTGTTGGAAATCCTTTCTCAGTGCTCTGCTTTAAATTTTTACCCATTTTCTTTTTCCAGTAGAAATATATTTAATCTGGTTTCAATAGCTGAGGCATTTCTCATTGTGGGCAGTGTGTGTATGTGATTTACTATAACATTTCTTCTTCTGTGCAAATGTTTGTGTTATTAAAGTTATACTAAATGAGCCTCTTGCTGAAATAAAAGTTTTACGTATGTATTTTTGTCAAGGATCATGTTTCATAGAAAGAGTTGCCATCAAAGAGTCCCTCTTAAAGATAAATTTGTATGAGACTCATGTCATTGCTTTAATTTTTTCTTCTCTATTTTCTTTCTTCTTGGTTGTTGTTGTTCATTCACTAAATTGTGTCTGACTCTTTGCGGCCCCATGGACTGCAGCACACCAGGCTTCCCTGTCCTTCACTATCTCCCGGAGCTTGCTCAAACTCATGTGCATTGAGTTGGTGATGCCATCCAACTATATCATCCTTTGTCACCCCATTCTACTTAGTAGGCCATAGTACTGGCCACATGAAATACTTTTGAGAATATTTATTGCTAGTGACCCTAATCATACTTTTATTAAAGTGAGGTTGGAGAGAAGGAAAAACCAGTACCTAGGGTACAAAAGTCTGTACTTCGCTGTTTGTAGTGGCTTAGGGGCCCTGGGGCAGTGGGTCCACTTTGCTGCTGTTGTTCAGTCACTAAATCGTGTCCAACTCTCTGTGACTCCTGGGACTGCAGCATGCCGGGCTTCCCTGTCCTTCACTATTTCCTGGAGTTGGTGTAGACTCATGTCCATCAAGCTGGTGATGTTGTCTAACCATCTCATCCTCTGCTGCCCCCTTCTCCTTTTGCCGTCGATCTTTGCCAGCATCATGTCTTTTCCAGTGAGTCAGCTCTTCGCATCAGGTGGCCAAAGTAGTGGAGTTTCAGCTTCGGCATCAGTCCTAGCAATGAATATTCAGGGTTGATTTCCTTTAGCATTGACTGGTTTGATCTCCTTGCAGTCCAAGGGATTCTCAAGAGTCTTCTCCAACACCAGAGTTTGAAAGCATCAGTTCTTCGACACTCAGCCTTTTTCATGGTCCAACTCTCACATCTGTACATGACTACTGGAAAAAACCATAGATTTGACTAGATGGATCTTTGTTGGCAAAGTAATGTCTCTGCTTTTTAATATGCTGTCTAGGTCTGTCCTAGCTTTCCTTCCAAGGAGCAATTGTCTTAATTTCATGGCTGCAATTACTGTCAGCAGTGATTTTGGAGCCCAGGAAAGTAAAATCTGTCACTGTTTCCACTTTTTCCCCTTCTGTTTGCCATGAGGTGATGGGACTGGATGCCGTGATCTTTGTTTTTTTAATGTTGAGTTTTAAGCCAGCTTTTCCTCACTTCATCCCAGTGGTAATGACTTCAGGGATGGTGTGTGGACTCCCCACAGAAGCTGTCTCTTCATTTTATGTTTCATATGAGTTTTCACCTAAAGCAGTGCTCCTCAAAGGAATTGCTAAACAAGGCACTTGATGATTTTATTTGGCCATTTCTGAAATCAGATCTTTTTCACAGAACCAGGATTTTCTATCTCGGGAATTATTTAAAGAGAGGCCTTTCTTCTGAAGACAGTTTCAAAAGAGAAGTTATTGAGATTTGGGGAGCGTGATGGTAGTGTTCAAGCAAATTGATTTTCTCCCAGAGACTCAAAGGCACAAAACTTACTTTGTGGGTGTACATTCCTTTTAGTGGCATATTACAGGCATATTTCATCTAAGACATTGGCATTTTAGAGTTGGTGCTTTCTTCTTGTTTCCAAGTTGTGAGAGTAAGTGACTTTGTCCATAGTCCTATGTAAGCCTGGAGCTCTGCACCAACTTACCCTAATGAGTTCAGTACCTTCTCAGACATGTTAATCAGGAGCATGTAGCTGATAATACAAAATCATGTTACCAGATCCTTTGGTTTGGCAATGGATTTCTTCAAAGATGTACATAAAGATGTACACCATAAAGTCACGTATGCTGTTTTTTACTTTCACAAGTTATTCAGGCTTCTTTGCTCATCGAAAGAATGTTCCCCTGTCATTGATGTTATTTTTCTCATCATTTATTCCTCTCTGCATTGCACTCCTTCAAACACTAGCCAGACCTCTTCCCACCAAACTCACTGCTACATTCCCACGTTTGGGCTCTTCTGTGGCCCTGGCCTGAGGCCTCGTCCTTATTTCCCTCTCCCTCTCTGCCTCTTGTGACACTGATTTTGTCCTAGAGCACCACTCTGGGCAGTGACCTCCATCCCCAAACCGGGGTCACCTCCAGAGGAGAGAAACCCTGAGATGACTTATTAGGTTCACGAGTGTGAGGGGGATGCCAGGAAGATGAACAGTGATGAATACAGAGTGCTGATCGCTAGTCATTAGGCTCCTGTCTGTGAAGCCACAGAACACAGGTTCCAGCTTCCCATTGCTGACATCTCTGACCCAGCTGCCTAGCATTCTGGGCAGACATTCCTCTTGACCCAGAGTTAGGGGCCTCGCTGACGTTTCCAGGAAACTTGGCAGGTCTAAATGCATCTTCACAAGGACTGCTTGTAAATCACGGGTCTGCTTTATAAAATGTGGTTTTGCTTGGTGACACTGCTTACTCATGATCTGAAGTCAAGATTCCTTGCAGAGTTCAGGCTGTCAAGTCCCTCATGAACTGGCTGTAAGCACTGGGTCTTTGTTTTGTTTTTTTGCACATGGCCAAATCCCCAGAGAATGGGGCTTAAATAAGTTTCCAAGTTTGGAGAACTTTTCCCCCTCATCGCCCTTACATGATCTCTGCTCCTTTTATAGAAAATACAACCTGGAAAGGTCAATAACATCTATGTGGGTGTTAAGGTCTATGCCATATTCTGGCCCAAGAATGCCATGTTTAGGGGATTGGAACTTCTCAATAAAAAATAGTGTAATTGTGAGCCAGATAGTATTCTGAAACAAAAATTTTCGTTTTGTTTTTTTTTTTTATCTCCAAAAGAACGTCAAGATAAAATTATTCCATGTAGGAGGACTGCAGAGAGAATTTCAAGAGAAAACTTCATATTTTTACATGGAATATAATAGGCTTTTGTTAATGGATTATTGAATTAATGAGTAAATTACTGCATGGAACTTGACTACTTTTAGTTAATGGGAATAATGTATATATTGCCTAAATTCCTACTTCAATATTCTTCCTACTACACTTTGAAAATACATTCTCTCCTTAAACACTTTTGTAAAATAGGCATAAATCCACTACATAATTACACAGTAGGATCCAGCATACCACATGTAGACATACACATTATGTAAAAATCACAACTGTAGTATATCCTAAATCTGACCCACCTGACACTCATATGTAAACTATAAAGTAGATGAAATACTTCATCTTATAAAAGAACTTTGATGAGATACATGTATCATTCATGTCTCATTAAAAAAGAAATAAGACACAATCTTTTTTTTTCCCTTGCAGTACAATCTACATAAAATGTCCATAGAAATTAGAAGTAACGTCTTATTTTTCTCTTGTTCATTTTTCCATAATGGGAAGCAAGAAAGGAGCAACAAGCAATTTAACGTATACAGGACTCTGCCTATGGGAAATATTTAATCGGAGCATCTACTTAAAAATGTTCCGCTTCCTTGTCAATTTCACATAGATGGGTTCCCCACTTTGGAGGGATGGAAAAGGCAATTAAAATAGCCCTTTGGTTTGAGATTAATTCAGACTGATGGGAGTGGACAATCCCAATTGGAACTGCCCTGGTCAGTTATACATACTGTGTGATCCAGGACAATATTTGGGCTCCATCTTCTTAAAATATTTCCAAAAATTCTTATGTCATCATTTATTAAGGATCTCATCATCAATATAAAAAGTTTTCAGTGCACATCACTTGTACACACACATTTCCAAATATTATAGTAGGATGTAGTGGTGATTAGTGTTTTGTTTATTTATTTTTGATTTACAGTTTTATTTATAGTGCTAACACATGTTTCATGGGGAATTGAGCTTCCATGACAGCAAAGTAGATGAAATTCTCTGTGTGTTGAAATGTGCTTATTTTTAATCCAGTGACCTAGCCCATAATAAACCATCCTATGAATTGTATAGCTGTCTTAAAATGTATCCCTAAGAGTTGCTAAAAAGAAATTACATAATGGAACAAAACATAAACACAAGAGTGGAGACAAACTCCTAAAAGATTACTGTTCTGTCCAACCAATGCTAAAAAACAGATTTTTCTCTTTAACCAAAGAACCATTCTTAGGCACTTATTCTTGTGTAGGCTAATGTAATGGAGTATAATACCCCCAGATTATTTATTAAAAACTGCCGAGGGCCTTATATAACTGTGCAATCCAGGAAAGTAGCCACTAGACACATCTGACTATTTAAATTTAAATTAATTCAAAGTAAATATATGTTAAAATCCAGTGCATGTGTCTAGGGCCCATGCATCTATTGGCTACCATATTGGACAGTACAGATATAGAACATTTTCAACATAGACGATAACTATCTTAAAATGTATATGCAATTTTATTGTTTTATTGTGCTTAGTTGCTCAGTCATGTCTAACTCTTTGAAACCCCATGGATCATAGCCTGCCAGGGTTCTCTGTCTATGGGGATTCTCCAGGCAGGAATATTGGAGTGGGTTGCCATGCCCTCCTCCAGGGGACCTTCCCAACCCAGGGATCGAATCCAGGTTTCCTGCATTGCAGGCAGATTCTTTACCATCTGAGACATGAAGGAAGCCCCAGATTTAAATTAATTCAAATTAAATGTAAGTTAAAATCCAGTGCGTGTGTCTAGGGCCCAGGTGAGTACTGGCTACCATATTGGACAGTATAGATATAGAACATTTCCAGCAGAGACAATAACCAACTTAAAATGCATATGCAATTTTATTGTTTATGATGTTTTGCTTATTAAAAAGCTTACTGGCAAAATTTCACCAAGAGAGATCCTACAATATTTTAAAAGGTTTTTGAATTGCTGCTGTAGCTTGTCAACATACCTGGAAATAGTGTGGCTGTTCTCAAAACTTTTACAGATTTGAGAGCCATTTAAGAAACCTTATGAATAAGATTCAGCAGAGTTAGCACTTTTCCAACTGGAAGTTCCAACATATTAAAAGGAAAAATAAAGTATTTTCACAATTTATTCAAGGTTTCCTTAGGATCCATGTTATTCTAATACTTAAATACTAGAATGTTACACGATGTTGTTTTAATTTATATTAGTATACTTTAGTATTTATTTTATTGAAAGCTATGCTACTGTGGAAGGCTTCCCTGGTAGCTCAAACAATAAAGAATCCTCCTCTCAATGCAGGAGATGCAGGTTCGATTCCTTGGTCAGGAACATCCCCTGGAGAAGGAAATGGCAACCCATTAAGCTTTCTTGCCTGGGAATGCCCTGGACAGAGGAGCCTGGCAGGCTACAGTCCATGGGGTCACAATGAGTCGGACACGACTTAGCGACTAAATCACAATGATGCTACTGAGGGAGAAGGTATTTTTTGTCACATAGGGTTATTAATGTTATAAATCCAAGACATAACAAAAAGTATTTGTTCTCTTGTAAGCAGGGGACTCTCTGGGTCCCTCGAGGCTCTTTCTTGTGAGCAAGGACCCTCGGGGTTCTTTCTCCTCCTCATGACCCTGTGAGAAAAGTTCCCAGAAATTCTCCTCAGAGGTTTTTCTGTCCCTTGCCAGCTGGGTTCTGCACAGCAGAATGTTGCTTGGGCCCCAGGAGAGCTTCCAAAGAAAAGTAAAGGAAGATGGTCACTCTCCGCAGCTTAGCAGTAATTCTCAGACTGACAGCATCTTCCAGGAGATTGTTAGAAACACAGACCCTGAGGCCCACTTCAGAGCCCTGAATCAGAATCTGTTCTAGATCAGAGGCTTGCACACTTTAAACAAGCATTGTGATCACCCTGAGAACGTGATAAAAGGCAGACCCCGGGGCCCCTCCCCCAGAGTTTCCCACTCCGTAAAGATGGGGTGAGGCGGGTGCTGCTTCTGATTGATCCGGTTGATGGATCAGGGACCACACTTGGAAAACCACTGCTCTGGGGCTGGCTCGTTCTCACATTCGTTTCCACACTTGAATCTCCTGGTGAGCTTCCCCAAAGCCTGATGCTTGAGTCCCACCTCCAGAGTCTCTGAATTAAATGGCTAGTGGATACAGCCTGAGTACTGAGTTGATTTCGCTTTTGTTTTCAAAAGCTTTCCCAACAATTATAATATGCAGCTAGGTCTGAGAAACATAGGCTATGTATTTCATGCTCAGAACTTCTCCTGGGAAGGAAACACAACTGGATGTGAGCAATCCCCTCCACCCCCACCCAATGATTCTGGATGATTCTAGACTGTATCTCTGGGATCCAGGTGAGCACACCAGCTGTGCAGAGCTTCTCCACCATGGAATCCCTCAGGTCAAAGCCTCGGGACCAGCTTTGTTAACCATTCCTTCATTTATCCCACAAACATTTATGGTATCTCTGCTATGAATTTTCTTGTTCTAGTTACTTCTTTGTTCATCATTGAAAAAATCATGGAGCTTACATTTTACTTTCATTCTTGCTGCTGCTGCTGCTAAGTTGCTTCAGTCATGTCCGACTCTGTGCGACCCCATAGACGGCAACCCACCAGGCTCCCCCGTCCCTGGGATTCTCCAGGCAAGAACACTGGAGTGGGCTGCCATTTCCTTCTCCAATGCATGAAAGTGAAAAAATAAAGTGAAGTTGCTCAGTCGTGTCCGACTCCTAGCGACCCCATGGACTGCAGCCCATCAGGCCCCTCTGTCCATGGGATTTGCCAGGCAAGAGTACTGGAGTGGGTTGCCATTGCCTTCTCCGTTCATTCTTAGTGAAAGTCAAAATAATTATGTTGTCAGGCTGAAGAAAAACCAGAACTGGAAAGTAGTTACAGCAATAAATATACATTCTATTTGGGAAAAAAATTTTAAGTATTGCAATAGGGGGAAGAGACTTCATTTTTAGAAGTGGGCTCAATCTCGAAAACAAGGAAAAGGAGGAATTTCGACCTCTGGGTTGGGAAGATTCCGTGGAGGAGGGAATGGCAACCCACTCCAGTATCCTTGCCTGGGAAATCCCATGGACAGAGGAACCTGGTGGGCTACAGTCCGTGGGGTCACAAAAGAGTCGGACACAACGCAGTGACTAAACAACAACAGCACAGCCAGGGGGCAGGTTGCAGGTCAGCAGATGGATAATTACTACGAGGAAATGTCAGGGGAAGGGTATTCTGGCTAGACTTAGAAAGATTCTTGCTAGAACTGGACAATGCAGAGCCATGATGAGAAGAGAGTTCAGAGGTACCTGACCACAACTTGGTCAAGAAGAGAAACTTTGTCAGTGGATTGATACATGCACATACACACAAATATATAACACATATACATCATTTATAAATGCACACACATACCCACATATGTGATATATTCATGTGTAAATAAATGTGCCCCCCCACACACACACCCCTCACACAGACTGTTTTTTAACAGACTCTGCTGCTGCTGCTAAGTCACTTCAGTCATGTCCGACTCTGTGTGACCCCATAGACAGCAGCCCACCAGGCTCCCCCGTCCCTGGGATTCTCCAGGCAAGAACATTGGAGTGGGTTGCCATTTCCTTCTCCAATGCATGAAAGTGAAAAGTGAAAGTGAAGTTGCTAGGTCGTGTCCGACCCTCAGCAACCCTATGGACTGCAGCCTACCAGTCTCCTCTGTCCATGGGATTTTCCAGGTAGGAGTACTGGAGTGGGATGCCATTGCCTTCTCCTCTAGGACACTCTTAATAGAGGATTTTGATGTTGCTCAATTAAGAGCTTCACTTGAAACTGACACTCTAGATAAAATTCGGAACATGGCATTGTGTGCGGATGGAAGTGCCCAGTCTGCTACTTGCCAGTTGCCATTCCAAAGCTGGTGGAGAGGCAAAACTGAAACTCTTAATAACGGAAAACATCTGTTCAGTGTCTCTCCTCCTCATCCCTCCATCTCACGCGGGTCCTCCTCCCCACCTGTTTCCCACCCCTAATTTCAAATACTGCGTTCCCGCTTTCTCTCTTTCTGTGGACAGTCCTACCTCCTTTTCACACAGACCTGCTCTCAAAAACTTTTCTGCTCCTCCGGGAAAGCCTGGAAGATCCCGGAGGTCCGGCCCAGAAGTGGTTGACAATGTAGTGTTTTCATTCGAATGCAAATTTGTCTCTGGACCGGATTCAAGGAAAGTGCTTTCCCCTCCAACTGTCTCTCCAGCTCCACCCCGACCCTTGTTGTCTTTTGTGTTCTTGTAAATAAATGAGAGGGGATTGGCTTTCAGTGTGAAGACACAGCTGCAGGGGGCTCTTAAAAGTGAGCTGGAGAGAGAGAGATGCTAAAAGATTTGGAGCCTGGCGTTAAAATCTAGAAAAGGGAGGCTTTTTTTTTTTTTTTTTTAAGTCTGTCCATTTACAATCGTTCTGCTTCCTCTGGACATGCTTTTTGTAAAGCCTGAAAGCCCAAGCATATTTATTCCGACTTCATTATCTCCCCCTCCTTTTAACTTATCCACAAAGAAGAGTCAACGGGAAAATGACAACAGAATAAACTCCACGAAGTTATGTTTATTTCTTACGGTTCTCCAGATAAGTATGCGACTAGGTCATTCTCAGTAGAGACTGTACCCGGTGAAATACCCTGTGCGGGTCGGGGGGCGCTGGCTGGGTAGGGGTGGAGAGAAGGCTGAACGCCTGAATTTCTCAAAGGAACAGACCCTGGTTGTCTTCAGGTAACCTGCTGAGTGGCCTTTTCAAAGCTTCCGGGGACTAAAATGCGATGCCTCTGCCCTTCCAGAAACCTCTGGGATGTATAAGCAGCATCCTTGTCCCACTTGTCGGAGGGGGTCCCCCATCCCATCCCCTGGTCAGCCGCCCTTTGCTCCCCGGTTTTTTCCTCTTTTTTGTGGGGGGGGGAGATGAGCTCCCCTCCCGAGCGGCTGCAGGGGCGCCCGCGTCTCCTCCCGGCCCCCCGCACCCCCCACGCCGTGCGGCTCGGCTTCCAGGGTCCCGCGCGCCCCGAGCCGCCCCGGGGGTCGCCGGGGCCGGGCGGCTCGGGGCGCGCGGGGAGGCTCCCTCCGCCTCCCGCTGGCTAAGAGCGCGTGTTCTCTGCTCTCCCGCGCACAGGGCACCACCAGCCGCGCGGGGCACCTGGCGGGGCCGGAGCCCGCGCCGCCGCCGCCGCCGCGGGAGCCGTTCGCACCCAGCCTGGGCAGCGCCTTCCACCTGCCCGACGCGCAGCCCGCCGCCGCCGCCGCGCTCTACTACTCGAGCTCCACGCTGCCCGCGCCCCCGCGCGGGGGCTCCCCGCTGGCCGCGCCCCAGGGCGGCTCGCCCACCAAGCTGCAGCGCGGAGGCTCGGCCCCCGAGGGCGCCGCCTACGCCGCGCCGCCGCGCGGCTCCTCGCCCAAGCAGTCGCCCAGCCGCCTGGCCAAGTCCTACAGCACCAGCTCGCCCATCAACATCGTCGTGTCCTCGGCCGGCCTGTCCCCGATCCGCGTGACCTCGCCCCCCACCGTGCAGTCCACCATCTCCTCCTCGCCCATCCACCAGCTGAGCTCCACCATCGGCACGTACGCCACCCTGTCGCCCACCAAGCGCCTGGTCCACGCGTCCGAGCCGTACGGCAAGCACTCGCAGGAGCTGTATGCCACGGCCACCCTCCAGAGGCCGGGCAGCCTGGCAGGTAAAGGGCTCGCCGCTTGGCACCCCCACACCCTGGGGGGTGCGGGGGGCCAACTGGGCGCGCGGTGGGGAACCCTGCGGGAGGCAGGCAGACAGACGTGGGGCTGGAGCAGACTCGGGCTGGGCTTGTTGGTGGGCAGGTGTTTAGCATCCTCTGAAAGCAAGGGAAGCGGAGGGCGTCCCTAGACAGGCTGTTAACTAGCATCTGAACTCAAATCTACCGGTTGCTTCTGTTTGGAAGTCATGCATTCTCGCAAACTCGAGTGTTTTCTTTCTGTCTCTCCGTCTCCCCTCTCTCGCTCTCTCTGTCCCTTCCACCCCGCCTCCAATCTGCAGATATCCATCCTTTAAGTCACATTTAATAAGCAGTCACAAAGACCTGTTGAATGTATCCAGAAAAAAAGAGCACAGAGAATAAAAACGACAGTGTTTCCATGATCACCTGTAGTTCTCTGCATTGAGCTGCAGGAAAAAAGTAAGGAGTTTTCCTACCTAGAGAGCAGACATTCAACTTCCAAAGATTTCAATAGTCATGAAAAAGTTACCTGTGATGAATTGCCCTGGAATTTTTACTACTTTGTAGTGGCTTGAAATGATTATGTTTTGTCTAAGTGTAGTTACTGAGAAAATGAAAGGAACTTCCAGACCTGCCATTGAGATTGCGTAGATCCCAACAATGGGGAAAAAGTAACCAGTGATGGAAGTCTCTTGAGTGTGTTGCCTGTTTATTAGGAGGGATGGAGTGGGGAGATTGGGCTCAACGGGTTTTGGGGATGAAACCTGCTTTTCCTTGCCAGTTTGGAGGAGGTGACATTTCTGTGGTCCTTACGCCCATCAAAGACCAGGCTGAACTGGGGATTCGCTGCTGGTTAACACCATATGTTCAGCTTAAACAAGACACTGTGATTGAAAGACTAATATTTTGTCTCCTAAAACACCTGACAACAACCCCAGATTTATTGTTGATTTTTTTTAACCTCATATGAAAGTATTTGGTAATTGTGTCACTCTAGTAACAGATGCTGCTCTCATATGTTCCCCTTCTTGACATAAATGGATGCCTGTGAAGATAAATAGGATAAAGAAAAGGAACTTGTTGCAAACAGGAGGCAGGTGTCCAAGGGCTTTTTAAATTCACACAGTAATCCCCCGTGTGGACTGGTCTGGCATAACAGGACGCAGGCAGGAATTCTGCTGCCCCCAAATTCTGCTAGGTATGCTTCTTCTCTCACGCGCTTCTTCTCTCACACGCTTCTTCTCTCACGCACTCCTTCTCTCACGTACTCCTTCTCTCACTCACTCCTTCTCTCACTTTAATAGAATTTTGGAAGTAGCACTCATGATGTCAACCTAGTGCCAGTGTTCAAATGCCTGTTATGTAGGTAGGGACTCAAGAGTGGCAGTCTGGTTGGAAGAGGGGCCTAGGAGAGACCTGTAGGGAAACGTAGTTTAGGTAAGTTTGGAAAATAAGCTTCTAGATCGTGGCAAGGAGTGGGGACCCAGGGAGCTTGTGGGAGACTCAGGCCCTTGGACCCTCTTCCCAAGCCACCAGAGAGAAGAGGCAGCTGAGTCCTAGAGGGTCCCAGTCAAAATCCCATTTGTTCCCTGCAGAGAGCGGGGAAAAGAAACCAGGAGCCTTAACTTCCGTCTCTTTCTCCCAGTGATCAGACGTGCTAAACTTGGGTGGGTTCACTCAATCACATTACAAAAAATAGGGAGTGTGTGGCTGGTGGAGAGGTGGTGGGGTCAGGGGGGTGGGAATTCAGGAGGGTGCGAGGGGGTGGGATGAGAGCCTGACTGCTCCTAATGTCACTGAATGTAGTGTTAGGTTGTGCTTAGTCTCTCAGTCGTGTCTGACTCTTTGCAGCCCCACAGACCCCCACCCCACCCACCCAGGGTCCTCTGTCCATGGGATTCAACAGGCAGGAGTACTGGAGTGGGTTGCACGCCCTCCTCCAGGGGATCTTCGCAACTCAGGGATCCAACCCAGGTCTCCCGCATTGCAGGTGGATTCTTTACCAACTGAGCCACCAGGGAAAGCAAGGGAGAGGCTTTAAAAGTGTAGGCTTCTTTCCAGGTGGAACTAATGGTTAAGAACCCACCTGCCAATGCAGGAGACATGAGACATGGGTTCAGTCCCCAGGTAGGGAACATCCCCTGTAGCAGGGCATGGTAACCCACTACAGTATTTTTGCCTGGAGAATCCCATGGACAGAGGAACCTGGTAGGCCACAGTCCATAGGGTCGCAAAGAATCGGACATGACTGTTGTGACTTTGTTTGTATGCAAGTGTTAAGGAGATCGTTTATACTCTGATATCTGGAGTGAATGTTTCTGAGGATATGATGTGTGTGTGTGTGTGTGTGTGTGTGTGTGTGTGTGTGTGTGAGTGAGAGAGAGAGAGAGTGTGTGTGTAAGGAGTCTTTGTCCAGAAATAAGGACCTTCAGGTGCTCATCACAAGCCCATGTGCCTTCATTTCCCTCTTCATTTCCATCCCTTCCTTTCATTGTCTGACCAGATTTCATTTTTTGCTCGCTGGTGGGAAAAGAATCAACATGCCACTGACGGTTCTTGATTTTTGAGCTACAAGAAGCACTTTTAATGTTTGAGTTTCTTTGTTTCAAATGCATACTTTTAAATATTCATTTGAAGACTTTTTTCAAGCAAATTGCTGCTGGTGGTTTTTGAGTTTCAAATTATTCTATAACTCTGCATAAATCCTTGGGTTTCATGAGATCATTGGCCTTATTTAGAATTTAGCAAAATATGGCCCATGAAAGGTGTGGGGACCGATTCTGACAACGCTGAGAACTCGGGAGCATTGGCGCTTTTGGGCTCTGTGCCGGAATGTGTGTGCTTGACACTGTTGCAGGCATCGTAAAGTTTGGAGCCACCTGGTTTGCTCATTGAAAGTGCAGTTAGAAGTCAAGCTTGAAAAAGAGCTTTTGCATTTTCAGGGTTGTGACTTTGGAGATTTGTCACTGATGACTAGGAAGTGTGAACACTGGGATAGATAGTGATTTTCACTGTTGAATATATTAATCCCTTTAATTATTTGTTAAGCACCTCTTATATACTGGCACTGATTTGGACCCTAGGGAAACAGAATTGATCGATATGAACCAAAATCCCTGGCCTCGTTTCAGCTGCAGAAGATAGAAAATCACAGGCATTTTTAGCAGAGTGACCAGGGAAAGCTCTAATGAGAAGGTGACTTTTGAGTCAATTATGAAGGCGGTGAGGATACTGGCCATATTAATACCCAGCAGAAGGGCATTCTGAGCAGAAGGCACAGTGAGTTCAAAAGCTGGAAAATGGACGTGTGTCTCATAGATTTGCAGAACGGCAAGGACACCAGTGAGGGTGTGTCAGAGAGAAAGAGGGCAAAGAAATGACACAGACGCTAATGAAGTGACCAGCAAGGTAGGGGTGGATACTCAGATCAGGGGGGGCCTCAAGATTTGGGGATGCTGACTACACCCCTATCCTTGGGAACTGTTGAGGATTTGAGCAGAGGACTGACACGGTGTGACTTAGTCTATAACAGAATACGCTGTAGAGGATCAAGGGCAAAACCAGGAGGACAAGTTGGGAGGTCCCTGCAGTAAGGTAAGCAAGAGATGATGATGGCTTGGGGGCCAGCATGGAAGCATTGGAGGCTGTGAGGAGTCATGTAGTCCTGGGTGTGTAGATAGAGCCCAGCTGTCCAGATTGTCTCCTGGACTAGGTGATGATGGTAAGAGAGAGGACTCAAGGATTCCTCCAACTCAACAACCAGAAGAATGGAATCAACCACTGACTGAGATGGGACAGGATGCAGAAGCATCTAGTTGGGTTTGGAGGCAGTGGATTGGAGATGGGACATCTGTCTATCAGAAGGCACGTGTGAAGTAGACAGGTGAATACACAAGTTGGATTTCAGGGGAAAGCCCAGGCTGGAGATAAAAAATTAGGGAGAAACAGTTCAGTTCAGTTCAGTTGCTCAGTCGTGTCCGACTCTTTGCGACCCCATGAATTGCAGCACGCCAGGCCTCCCTGTCCATCACCAACTCCCGGAGTTCACTCAGACTCGTCCATCGAGTCAGTGATGCCATCCAGCCATCTCATCTTCTCTCGTCCCCTTCTCCTCCTGCCCCCAATCAGAGTCTTTTCCAATGAGTCAACTCTTCGCATGAGGTGGCCAAAGTATTGGAGTTTCAGCTTCAGCATCATTCCCTCCAAAGAAATCCCAGGGCTGATCTCCTTCAGAATGGACTTGTTGGATCTCCTTGCAGTCTGAGGGAGTCTCAAGAGTCTTCTCCAACACCACAGTTCAAAAGCATCAATTCTTCGGCGCTCAGCCTTCTTCACAGTCCAATTCTCACATCCATACATGGCCACTGGAAAAACCATAGCCTTGACTAGATGGACCTCAGTCGGCAAAGTAATGTCTCTGCTTTTGAATATGCTATCTAGGTTGGTCATAAGTTTCCTTCCAAGGAGTAAGCGTCTTTTAAGTTCATGGCTGCAGTCACCATCTGCAATGATTTTAGAGCCCATAAAAATAAAGTCTGACACTGTTTCCACTGTTTCCCCATCTATTTCCCATGAAGTGATGGGACCGGATGCCATGATCTTCATTTTAAGGAGTACGTCAAGGCTGTATATTGTCACCCTGCTTATTTAACTTATATGCAGAGTACATCATGAGAAACGCTGGGCTGGAAGAAGCACAAGCTGGAATCAAGATTGCTGGGAGAAATATCAATAACCTCAGATATGCAGATGACACCACCCTTTTGGCAGAAAGTGAAGAGGAACTCAAAAGCCTCTTGATGAAAGGGAGACACAAGTAGATGGTATTTGAGACTGAGAATCTTAAAGGAGTTTCTACATAGGAAGTAAGTTTAGAGAGAACAGGTCCACGGGCTGAGCCCAGATGCCTCCCACAAGTGCAGAAGTCTAGGAGTAGAGCAGGAACCCAAGAAAAGAAAGAGAGAAGCCCGAAGTGTAGGTCAGTGTCATTTCTCAGGTGCCAAGAGAAGCCCGTGTCTCTTGTCGTTTCCCACAACTTTATGAGGTCAGTGTGATTTTCACCTCCATTGCACAGGTTTGAAAACTGAGGCGCATCGTCAATGATAAATCCCTTACCCAGAGTCACCTTGGCTGGAAGTGACAGGGATGCAGTTTGAACCTCCATCACTATCACTTTGAATCCAGCAGCTCTATAGTCTTCAATACACATGATATATGGTGGTGGTTGTTCATTTGCTAAGTCTTGTCTGACTCTTTGCAACCCTGTGGACTGCAGCACATCAGGCTTCCCTGTCCTTCACTGTCTCCCAGAGTTTGCACAAACTCAGGGCCATTGAGTCGGTGACGCCATCCAACCATCTCATCCTCTATCCTGCCTCCCTTCTCCTCCTTCCCTCAATCTTTCCCAGGATTAGGGTCTTTTACAATGAGTTAGCTCTTCACATCGGGTGGCCCAAGTATTGGAGGTTAGAGGTATTGCATGTTATTGAAGAAAGACACCAAGGACATAGAAATACCATACAAGTTTTCAACTTATTTAAATGACTAGTGATTTTGAAGAAGCAGAAATATCTCAAAAATGTGTCAACATCCTGTTGACTATGACTACAGTACCAATTTTTGTTCAATTCTGTACAGCAGATAACATAATCCTTTCATTTTCTGGTTGAGAGCAAAATTAATCCTGTTAAAAATAGAAATCTGAGTTGTAAATACATATTAAAGTTAAGTCAAACATCAGAAACTTATTTTTAGGTAAAAATGAAATGGATTAAATGAAGATTCTTAGCCAATGATTGTCATCAAAACTGACCTAATAGGGAGAGGAATTTGTCCACGCTTGTCCCTCCTGTACCCCCGCCAAAGAGACATCAAACTCACTATTTAGAGGGGATCACACACTGTAAGCCTCACATTCCACATTCTTGGAGATCTGATTCATTCCCTGATTTGTTAATACTTTCAGGTGCACCTGTTATAAGAAAGAAAAAAATGCCTAATCCTATTTAAAAGCTTTGCAGTCTCTGCTGTCAGTTTTCTCAGAGGAAACCTGAGGTCTCCTCAGGTAATAAGCAAGTTTGTTTATCACATGGTGCTTGGGACGTGGTCAGAATGCAGTGTGATATCTGGCTGCTTCTGCCCTTTTAAATTGCATTTCCTATACTTGAACAATTTTTGTGAACCTTCCAAATCCCCCTTAAGTAAAAAAAAAAAAAATCCTAGTTTAGATTTACTAGTTAGAATGTGATATGTCTGTGATATCAGTCAATAGTTCAATCTTCTTTCCAAAGTGGTTTACGGCTGGCTGTTAGCCGAAACTTCCTGGGGTTCTTTGGCCCTCAGCCTCACTGGGGACCTCTCCTCAACTGCAGAAGCTCCAGTGCTTTCCTTGCTAGCCACACCCCAGTCCCAACCCCTCATCAGAACCTCCTGCTCTGAGTCCAGGCCCCGCCCAAGCATCTTTTCCTGGCTCAGAATGTAAAATAGATCTGTCTCCTACACTGTGCACTCATCCGTCCTGTACCCCAGAAGACTGGGTGGGGGAGAATGGACTGATTCCTACTCATGGACTCTCTCCAGCTTCCACCAACAAAGTGATTATTCAGCCAGCCAGCCAGCCATTTACTCTCTACAATTCTGGGATCCCAGTTTATAGCAGGGAACCCTTATCTGTGTGATCCCCTGGGCTCGCTCTCTTCAAGGAGGGCGGGTACTAAAATCTCTTCAGCAAACCTCCATTCTACTTACTGTTCCCTAACTGCCTCCCTCTTCCTGGAGACCCAGACTCCAAGACGTTCCTTTGAAAACCACTCTGTGCAGCATTTGATTGCAACATAGTGTCTGATTTCTGTCCAGTTGATGTCCATCCAGGTCAGATAAGCAACAGGGAATGTATCTTTTCATCACCCATTTTCTGTACAGTGAGTAGCTGTATCAGTAAGTAAATGTTTGGGATGCTAGGGGCCACAAAGGCCTTCCTGATGGGTTCCTTTTTGTTGATTCACGGAAACAAGTATCTTCCCTTCTCTCTCTACCGCCTGGTGACCTTGCTAGTTAAAATGGGGTAAACAGGTCTTTTTGTTCTTTTGAGAGCAGCATCTTTATGTAGGCTTCTAGGCTGACCTGTTCAGTGTTTGATACTTACATGATATTGATCACACTGTAATTTAACTGGGAACATGAATGTTTTAAAAATGACAGTGAACCTTGGACAACAGTTAAGGTGACATGACTCTCTCCACTCATTAGCCTCTCTGAGCCTCAGACCCTCTGAAATATAGAGTATGGAATTAAATACAACGGGGAATGAAGTCACAGAAGAGACAGAACAGAGAGACTGGAAGGTGGGTGTCACCAACAAGCAAGTCATTGAAAATGTTCTAGAAAGCAAGATAGATAGGAGTGATAAGCAATGAAAATGTGGAAGTTTCTCCTGGGAATCTGCATGTCTAGGAGGTGGACCAGCTGTCTTGTGTGAATACTTGGACAAGCTCAACCTTAAGAGTTGGGGTGCTGGAGAGAAGTGAGACTTGAGATGGAGGGATTTAAAGTCAGCACTTGAGACCATGATTCCCTCCTCCTATCTCACCCCCTCCCTCCCACCAAGATGATGACCCTGTGGCCAATGCTTCCTCCAGGCAGAGGACTAGGCGTGGTCTCTTGAAGAAACTGAACAAAGTGCCTGAGAAAGGTAGACTTGAGTTACAGCAGCTGGTGGCCTAGAGAAAGTTCACTTCATACAGGCTTGGGAGGTGGTGAGCTGACACCCGGAGCTGCCCTCCACTGTCTCATTCTGCAGAAGGATGCCCAGCCCATAGGCTCCACTCTTCTCATCAGTTCTAATACCAAGACACACAGTGAAAAGCATTTCTGTTCATGCCATAGCAGAAGAAGCCAGCCCTGGGTTTCTCTTTCTCAAATATGAGGAATTACCAAGGATTACTAAGGAATTTGGGTGAATTAGTGGCATGAAAAAGAAAACCAGAAAAGTGAACTGTCTGTTGGAAGAAACAGAGATGATTTATAGAAAAGGGAGCACAGGATGAAAAGAGACAAGCTAAAACTTAGGTTTAGGACTGAGCAGGATTTAAGAAGATCTTATATTTATTAAGAAAGAATTGAGTTGATATGTGAAAGGATCAAAGAACAAGAAAATCTTTTGGGGGCTGTAAAAATATAACTACCCACATTAAAAAATTTGATAGAACGAGTGGGACACAGTCAAGGAAATCACTGGGAAGGCAGCACATAAAGAGAAAGAGATAGAGAAAACTGCAGCAAGAGCCATAAAGGAACAAACCCAGGAGATCTGACATATTACTGCAGCCTCAGAGACAAAAATGCAGAAAAGCAAATTATCAGTGGAGTAATGCAGAGCAATTCCTAAGAGCCAGGGGACCTGTGTCCTCGTAGGAAATACCCTTTGCTTGGAATACAAAATATTTCATCTTCTGCATCATGAAACTTCATAGCACCAACATAAAAAGACTCTGAAACCTCTGGAGAGGAATAAAACAGATGGCACCTGACTTGCAGTAGTGACGCTGGAGGAAAAAGAACATTCAGGTGATGTCCTAAAAAAATTTCAACCTGAAGAGCCTCTTGATGAAAGTGAAAGAGGAGAGTGAAAAAGTTGGCTTAAAACTCAGCATTCAAAAAACTAAGATCCTGGCATCTGCTCCCACCGCTTCATGGCAAATAGATGGGGAAGCAGTGCAAACAGAAACTTTATTTTTGGGGGCTCCAAAATCACTGCAGATGGTGACTGCAGCCATAAAATTAAAAGACACTTTGCTCCTTGGAATAAAAACTATGATCAATTTAGACAACATGTTAAAAGCAGAGGAATTACTTTGTCGACAAGGGTCTGTCTAATCAAAGCTGTGGTTTTTCCAGTAGTCATGTATAAAAAAAGCTGAGCACCGAAGAATTGATGCTTTTGGACTGTGGTGTCAGAGAAGATTCTTGAGAGTCCCTTGGACTGTAAAGAGGTCCAACCAGTCCATCCTAAAGGAAATCAGTTCTGAACATTCATTGGAAGGACTGATGCTGAAGCGGAAACTCCAATACTTTGGCCACCTGATGCAAAGAATGGACTCATTGGAAAAGACCCTGATGCTGGGAAAGATTGAAGGCAGGAGGAGAAGGGGATGACAGAGGATAAGATGGTTAGATGTCATCACCAACTTGATGGACATGAGTTTGAGCAAGCTCTGGGAGTTGATGATGGACAGGGAAGCCTGGTGTGCTGCAGTCCATGGGGTCTCAAAGAGTCGGACATGACTGAGCAGCTGAACTGAAAACCCATGCATAGCTCAATTATCCATCACCTCTAAAAAACAGTATGAGATATTTTCAGACTTGCAAGTGCTCATGAAATCTGTCTCCTAGGCACCCCTTCCTAAATGTGACCGCAATTGGATGATGTATTCTTAGCTAAATAAGGGCATAAAACAAGAGGAAAGCATGGTACCCAAAGAAGCAATGTGTACTGACCAGAAGGGCTATGAAGAGTTGCCCCTGAAAGAGTCAGGGTGAGGAGACATCTGGGTAGCAGGAAAGGTGGGACTCAACACATTAATGTGCACAATCATGAATGGAATATTGGGGAAATTCCAGAGGAGTCTGTGTAATTTCAGTATTTAAGAATAAGTAGAAACATGAGTCGGAGAAGGCAATGGCACCCCACTCCAGAACTCTTGCCTGGAAAATCCCATGGATGGAGGAGCCTGGTAGGCTGCAGTCCATGGGGTCATGAAGAGTCGGACACGACTGAGTGACTTCCCTTTCACTTTTCACTTTCATGCATTGGAGAAGGAAATGGCAACCCACTCCAGTGTTCTTGCCTGGAGAATCCCAGGGATGGGGGAGCCTGGTGGGCTGCCGTCTATGGGGTCACACAGAGTCAGACACGACTGAAGTGACTTAGTAGTAGTAGTAGAAAGATGAGTAAGTAATGAATTTACTTGCAGTCCTATTGAGTTTCACAAATACAGGAGGCAGTGGTCACCAGCATGGATTGAGGAGCTAGACAGATGTGTGCACATATCTTGATTCCATTACTTACCAGCTCCATGACCCTGGATAGTTGGGTTGAGCCCAGTAAGTCTTTCCTGACCACTTATCTTGTGCTGGGTGCTCTCTCAGGTGTTACCACGCACCTGTGAACAACAGAGGCCAAAACACCTGTTGTGTTACAGGTGATGGTCTGATGCTGATAGGATATCAGATGGTGAGAAGTGCCAGGGAAAGGAGGACTGAGAGAAGCAGAGATGTCCTAGGGCAGGGGGGCCAAGCTCTCCACTGCAAGATGTCCAGTAAGCAAACACCTGGATGTACCAGACAGAGGGAACAGCCAGTGCAAAGGTCCTGAGGTGAAATCATGCCAGGCTTGTTTGGGGAACAGAATGGGGCTTCTCTGAGATTGCTTGCATTTCCTATAGTGAGGATAACAGTGCTGCAGCCATTATACTGTCATAGCAAAGGTCAAATGAGATTGAGAATCATGCCTGTCAATTGCTTATTTACATGTCTGCATATTAAAAGTGTCCAGTACTGATGAGAACTCTGCTCCCTCTGTGGGTTCACTGATGAAATCTTTTCGGGATCAAGAAACTTATACTTCCATGGTTTCCACTCAAGCTGCCTTTGCTGTGTATCCTGACCACACTGACTTTCTTTGTTAGTAATACCATATGAATGAGTAAGAAATAAGGGGGCTTTCCTGGTGGCTCAGTCAGTAAAAAAAAATCTGCCTGCAATGTGGGAGACCTGTGTTCGATCCCTGCATTGGGAAGATCCCCTGGAGGAGGGCATGGCAGCCTACTCTAGGATTCTTGCCTGGAGAATTCCATGAACAGAGGAGACTGGCAGGCTGCAGTCCATGGGCTCACAAAGAGTCAGACGTACCCGAACAGCTAAGCACAGCACACACATGGATGAATAAGGGCTTCCCAGGTGGCACAGTTGGTAAAGAATACACCTGCTCAATGCAGAAGACCCAAGAGAGGCCAGTTCGATCCCTGGGTCAAGAAGATCCCCTGGGAGAGAAAATGGCAGCCCACTCTAGTATTCTTGCCTGGAGAATCCCCATGGACAGAGGAGCCTGGCGGGCTATAGTTCATGGGGTCTAAAAAAGTCAGACATGACTAAGCAAGCACAGACATACATAGATGAATAAACCTTGTGTGGTGAAAAAGAGGGAGGTTCAGTAAATGATAACTACTGTTACTCTGCAGAATCATGGCATCAGCCCAGTCTATTGGGCATTCACATTTAAATAAGGTGGAGCTCATGACTCCATGGTTCTCCCTTGATCAGTTCAGAAGTAACTTGTGGTATGAAGAGCTATGAGAGAGGACCAGGGTCTCAGGACATCCCTGGAGGGAGAGGCATGTCCAGGTAGGAGGGGTGGGGAAAGGGTCCCTGAAGAGGCAGCATTTGAGGCTAGGTTTAATAAAGTGCAGCTGAACAGGTTCAAACGGTAGAAGAGGGTATAGCTAGGGATGGATGGGTTAGATATTGGTTAAAAGTGTATGAAACATCTTGTAAGCTTCTTTTCACTCGGAGTGAGGACCCCAGGGGCAAGGGAGTGACTGTTTGAGATGATGGAGATTGGAGACAAGGTGAGGGTGTGAGAAGATTGAAGAGGAATGGATTAAAGCCAGGACCTGATATTATGCAGTGTGACCAAAAATAAATGGGGTTTAGTCCCTAAGTCGTGTCTAAGTCTTGAGACCATGTGGACTATAGCCCACCAGGCTCCTCTGTCCATGGGGTTTCCCAGGCAAGAATACTGGAGTGAATAGCTCTTCCCTCTCCAGGGGATCTTCCTGACCCAACTATTGAACCAGACTCTCCTGCATTGCAGGTGGATTCTTTACCGAGACATCAGGGAAGTCCCACCAAAAATAAATAAGTAAAAGAAGGACCTTACTGTAGAGCACAGGGAGCTCTTCTTAATACTCTGTAATGACCTATGTGGGGTAAGAATCTAAAAAAAGAGTAGATATACATGTGTGTATAACTGATTCACTTTGCGGTACACTCGGGACTGACACAGCACTGTAAACCAACTATACTCCAATAAAAATAATTTTTAAAAAGCAGGGGACAAGTTCTCTGACCCCAGAAATGAGCCAGCTCTCAGGATATTTCCCTCTGCCCTCACTGAAAAAAGGGCCAGGTGATGCGCAGCCACATGTTCCCATGGTCCTAGACTCAAAATTTACTTATTTCTTCAGTCCTGCTGATCACATGGACAGCTAGTAGAAACAGTCTGCTGGCAAATGCTCATATATAATGTTGAATCAGAGAAAGATGTAACAGAATGGGTTCCTAGTGAGTCCCCAGAACCCAGCAATGAGAAAACCTGGCTTGCGTCTGACCCCTGGTGTGAGTTTCTCCCAATTTTCAGGCCCCATGCCTCTGAACTGAAAGTGGAGGGAACACTGATGGTAAAGCACTTCTGGTTCTCTGTGGTGCTTATGCATTTTAGGTCATGCTGCTGCTGCTGCTGAGTCGCTTCAGTCGTGTCCAACTCTGTGCGACCCCCCAGACGGCAGCCCATCAGGCTCCACCATCCCTGGGATTCTCCAGGCAAGAGCACTGGAGTGGGTTGCCATTTCCTTCTCCAATGTATGAAAGTGAAAAGTGAAAGTGAAGTCACTCAGTCATGTCCAGTGTCTGACTCTTCACGACCCCATGGACTGCAGCCTATCAGGCTCCTTTGTCCATGGGAGTTTCCAGGCAAGAGTACTGGAGTGGGGTGCCATTGCCTTCTCCTTAGGTATGGATTAATCTGGGCAAACAGATGTCTGTGGTAGCCACTCACTTTAAGTGTCAGCATCAGTTCAGTGATCTTAGTGAACCAGTATCTCTGCCTTAGCAAATAGAAAGCTTCTTTTAAACATTTTTTCTTTCTTTTTATCTAGGCAAGAGGAATTATGGAGAGACCCAACTCTTTTAGTAGCTGTGAAAATAGCCCCCAATAATTAATAACTCAAAAGCTTTCAGAATGGAGTTTATTTGCTACCCAACCTGCGTCAAATCCTTTCTGCCGTGACATTTAACCAATGGGCATTTTTATAATTTTTTAAAAATTTATTTTAGTAAAGTATAGCTATTTACAAGGTCATGTTAGTTTCATTTCACAATTTTAAAAACTTGGTTGTATATTTTAGTCCATGTTACACAGAATATATATGCTATGTATAATACATATCATTTCTGCCTATTATCTATATTTTAAATATATGACAAGAACTTCCCTGGTGGTCCAGTGGTTAAAACTTCACGTTCCAATGCAGGGGTGTGGGTTTGATCCCTCACTGGGGAGCTAAGATCTCACATGCCTAGCAGCCAAAATGACAAAACATGAAACAGAAGCCATATGTAACAAATTCAGTAAAGACTTTAAAAATGGTCCACGTAAAAAAAAAAATCTTTAAAAAAGTATTTGGCGAAAAACACTATGCACACATCTATGTATATATGAAAAGTGGAAGTGTTAGTTGCTCCATTGTGTCTGACTCTTTACAATCCATGAACTGTAGTCTGCCAAGCTCCTCTGTCCATGGAATTCTCCAGGCAAGCGTTTTGGACTGGGGTTGCCATTTCCTTCTCCAGGTGATTTTCTCAACCCAGGAATGAAACCCAGGTCTCCTGCATGGCAGGCAAATTCTTTATAGTTTAAGCCACCAGGAATACCCTTAAGTATATGTAAATACATTTGTGTGTGTCTATATATATGTACTTTATATATGGATAAACTTTGATTTGATGTGGGATAACTAAAGTGAAGAAAGTGGGGAAAACCACTAAACCATTCAGGTATGACCTAAATCAAATCCCTTATGATTATACAGTGGAAGTGACAAATAGATTTAAGGGACTAGATCTGATAGACAGAGTGCCTGATGAACTATGGACAAGGTTCGTGACACTGTACAGGAGACAGGGATCAAGACCATCCCCAGGAAAAAGAAAAGCAAAAAAGCAAAATTAGCTCTCTGAGGAGGCCTTACAAATAGCTGTGAAAAGAAGAGAAAAGCAAAGGAGAAAAGGACAGCTATACCTATTTGAATGCAGCGTTCCAAAGAATAGAAAGGATAGATAAGAAAGCCTTCCTCAGCCATCAGTGCAAAGAAATAGAGGAAAACAATAGAATGGAAAAGATTAGAGATCTCTTTAAGAAAATTAGAGATACCAAGGGAACATTTCATGCAAACATGGGCTCAATGAAGGACAGAAATGGTATGGACCAAAGCAGAAGATATTAAGAAGAGGTGGCAAGAATACACGGAAGAACTGTACAAAAAAGATCTTCACCACCCAGTTAATCACAATGGTGTGATCACTCACCTAGAACCAGACATCCTGGAATGTGAAGTCAAGTGGGCCTTAGGAAGCGTCACTATGAACAAAGCTAGTGGAGGTGATGGAATTCCAGCTGAGCTGTTTCAAATCCTGAAAGATGATGCTGTGAAAGTGCTGCACTCAATATGTCAGAAAATTTGGAAAACTCAGCAGTGGCCACAGGACTGGAAAAGGTCAGTTTTCATTCCAATCCCAAAGAAAGGAAATGCCAAATAATGCTCAAACCACTGCACAATTGTACTCATCTCACATGCATTGGAGAAGGAAATGGCAACCCACTCCAGTGTTCTTGCCTGGAGAATCCCAGGGACGGGGGAGCCTGGTGGGCTGCCATCTATGGGGTCGCACAGAGTCGGACACGACTGAAGCGACTTAGCAGCAGTAGCAGCAGCACACGCTAGTAAAGTAATGCTCAAAATTCTCCAAGCCAGGCTTCAGCAATATGTGAACTGTGAACTTCCAGATATTCAAGCTGGTTTTAGAAAAGGCAGAGGAACCAGAGATCAAATTGCCAACATCTGCTGGATCATTGAAAAAGCAAGAGAGTTCCAGAAAAACATCTATTTCTGTTTTATTGACTATGCCAAAGCCTTTGTGTGGATCACAATAAACCGTGGGAAATTCTGAAAGAGATGGGAATACCAGACCACCTGACCTGTTTCTTGAGAAACCTGTATGCAGGTCAGGAAGCCACAGTTAGAACTGGACATGGAACAACAGACTGGTTCCAAATAGGAAAAAGAGTACGTTAAGGCTGTATATTGTCACCCTGCTTATTTAACTTATATGCAGAGTACATCATGAGAAACGCTGGGCTGGAAGAAGCACAAGCTGGAATCAAGATTGCCGGGAGAAATATCAATAACCTCAGATATGCAAATGACACCACCCTTATGGCAGAAAGTGAAGAGGAACTAAAAAGCCTCTTGATGAAAGTGAAAGAGGAGAGTGAAAAAGCTTAAAGCTCAACATTCAGAAAACTAAGATCATGGCATCTGGTCCCATCACTTCATGGCAAATAGATGGGGAAACAGTGAGAGACTTTACTTTTGGGGGGCTCCAAAATCACTGCAGATAGTGATTGCAGCCATGAAATTAAAAGATGCTTACTCCTTGGAGGGAAAGTTATGACCAACCTAGACAGCATATTCAAAAGCAGAGACATTACTTTGCTGACCAAGGTCCACCTAGTCAAGGTTATGGTTTTTCCAGTAGTCATGTATGGATGCGAGAGTTGGACTATAAAGAAAGCTGAGCACTGAAGAATTTAAGCTTTTGAACTGTGGTATTGGAAAAGACTTGAGAGTCCCTTGGACTGCAAGGAGATCCGATCAGTCCATCCTAAAGGAGATCAGTCCTGGGTGTTCACTGGAAGGTCTGATGCTGAAGCTGAAACTCCAATACTTTGGCCACCTGATGCGAAGAGTTGACTCATTGGAAAAGACCCTGATGCTGGGAAAGATTGAGGGCAGGAGGAGAAGGGGATGACACAGGATGAGATGGTTGGATGGCATCACTTACTCAATGGACATGGTTTTGGGTGGACTCTGGGAGTTAGTGATGGACCGGGAGGCCTGGCATGCTGCAATTCATGGGGTCACAAAGAGTTGGACACGACTGAGCAACTGAACTGAACTGAACTAAAGTGAAATACCTAAAGTCTCTAAAGGCTGATATCAAGCAGATCTATATGTCTATTATGAAAGCACTAACTTTGATACAAAAAAAGAATGTATAGTGAATTTTCCTTTAACCAGAAGAGGCAGAGCATTTATTTAAATGGGTTAACAGTTTCCCTGAGGGCAACTGAGCCCTCTGCATATTTCAGAACTCCTCACTACACTTCATCTAGTCAACATTCAACAAGTATCTTCAACTATTATACTACTACTAAGTCACGTCAGTCATGTTCCACTCTTTGCGACCCCATAGACGGCAGCCCACCAGGCTCTACCATCCCTGGGATTCTCCAGGCAAGAACACTGAAGTGGGTTGCCATTTCCTTCTCCAATGCATGAAAGTGAAAAGTGAAAGTGAAGTTGCTCAGTCGTGCCCGACTCTTAGCGACCCCATGGACTGCAGCCTACCAGGCTCCTCTGTCCATGGGATTTTCCAGGCAAGAGTACTGGAGCTCACTAATTGGTGAAAGTCTTATACCCCATCAATAATTGAAAATCATCCATATAATGAAGTGAAGTATGAACACAAAGAGATGCCAGGTTCTCTTCAAGGTGAATGAAGCATGAAAAAGTTACCAACAGCTAACAGAAAAACTTGGCTTGATGAGTATTAAAAATGTATAAAGCGAAAGTGTTAGTCACTCTGTTGTGTCCGACTCTTTGCTGCCTGTTGGAGTGTAGCCTGCCAGGCTCTTCTGTCCATGGAATTCTCCAGGCAAGAATACTGGAGTGGGTTGCCATTTCCTTCTCCAGGAGATCTTCCCGACCTAGGGATTGAACCCGGGTCTCTGAATTGCAGGCAGGCTCTTTACCATCTGAGCCACTAGGGATGCTAAACGTGTGTAAGGTACACATTTTTCTCTCACTTGTTCTCTCACCACTGAGTTTCTCAAAGCTTTGGAAAGTGGCTTCCTATGCTTTTAGGCATCAGTTAAAATATTATCGGAGACCCAGACAGCCGTCTCTGAAGTGTCACAGACTCCCCTGGAGAGCTCATCACTCTCTATGTCTGACTCCAAAGATGCAAGTGATCATAACAACAGACAGTGCCTGTTCTGTGGTGTCTGTGTACACCAAGGACCTGCCTAGGAAGCCCCAGACTTGGTAGGAAAAGGAACCCAAAGAAAACCACTAATGGTGTTCACTCAGTGGACTTGAGCAACTCTTCAAACTTCTGTTTGCTTATAATTATTTTCACTTATAATTATCTTTGCTTATAATTATCTCAGATGGACATGAGCTTGGGCAAACTCCAGGAGATGGTGAGGGATAAGGAGGCCTGTTGTGCTGCAGTCCATGGGGTCACAAACAGTCGGACACGACTGAGTGATTGAACAACAACAACAGTCTTCACACAGACTTGTCAGCCTTGATTTTTCCTGTTTGGCTTCCTGGATGATGCCTGGGCCCAAGGTGCTATGCTGGCGAAGAGGGGGAGTCTGTCCTAACCTGGAATGATGTCTGTATTTCCTGGTGTTTCTGGCTTCAACCTTCGCTCTCCTTGAATGGACTGGCAGCATCTTAAAGAAGTCAACCCCTCCCTAGGAGTTAAGTGTGCACACACACATATACACACACTCACATTCACTCAGGGCGTAAGCTGAGCTGGTTAGAAGCAGATCATGCCACAGTCCCCTCCGTGGCTGAGTCAGCCGCTGGTTGTGGTAGATGTCGCCCCAGATAGGCCCTTCACCTTGACAGTCTTCTTGCATATGTAGCATTTATTTTGCACTGGAGGAGTGAGTACCAATTTCTGTACTAGGAAGGTACCCGTGACATCACTATTGTACCATAGCAATTGGTGATTTAATAACCATTTCTAAAGTAACAGACGCAAGGTGGGTGGGAGAATTATAACTATACATAGGTCTCATCAATCATGCATTTATTAGGGAATTAATGTTTTAATATAACCAGTATTCAAATAGTAATTACTCATATATAGTTCAGTGGCTAATTGGATTCTAAAACACAGTCATACACATACACATATTAAAAGCTTTTAACCAGAAAAGAATCAAGGAAGAACTTCATTCCTTGGAACTGTTTATTACACAGAACAGTTCCTCTCCTCTCAAACTCTTTTTTCATATGCCAAGTATTATGTTGATTAAAGTAATAAAACTTTAATATGGAAATATACAGAAATTATACAATGTAAATATAGAAAATGACTCATCTATGAAACAGTTTATTTGCCTGTTCCCCCCACCCCAAATTATATTGAGAGTCAACGGTGCCTACTTCTTCTGGAATCACCATTAAGGCCATTTGGTGGGAGGACCATGGAAAGCGGTATAAAAATGACACAGGGAGAATATTTGAAGTTTGTGTTTTCACAAATATCTAATTTTTAAAAGAATTAGGAAATGGCAAATTGGTCCAGTATTCTTGCCTGAAAAGTTCCATGGACAGAGGATCCTGGTGGACTGCGATCCATGGGGTCACAAAGAGCCGGGCATGACTGAGCATGCACACTTGTAATTTTGAAAAGGAATTTGTGCCTCTTTCTATGATATACCTAATACAATCTGAGGAAGGGTCTTCTGTTTAAGATGCTGAGATGCAAAACCTCTTAGTACAGATATTTTTCAAAATGTTTAAAGCGATTTATGAAGAAAATTGCATACCTACTTTCACTGATGCAACCCTTCTCCTTGTCCATCCATTGAGAATGTCGTCTGTGCCCTTTGGGCAAAAACCACATGCACAAAAGTGAAAACTGAGTTTTCCTCACCCCACAACAGTCAGTCTTTGTAAAGCAGAATGAAGACTTCCCCTCCCTTGCAGCCAGAGTCTGTTTTTACATCTTGATATAACAAAAACGATGGGTCAGGAGCACCTTGTCCTGGATTCTTTTTCTTGGAAAGATTCATAATTATCCCTGGCAACTGGGTCTGAACCAGACTCCAGACATACAGTGGGAACACTGCACTGGTAGGGTTTTGAGAAGTAGCTGTAGAGAAATAAAATGACACTCATTGAGTTTTATCCATCTCGTTGATAAAGAAGAGTGTGTGGGTATCAAAGTGTGTCCAGAGGTCTAGAAGTATGCCAGGGTTGAAAATGTCTAGCAACCGAGATACACAATCATAGCTAAATCAGTACATCCTGGCTTCTCACAGGGAGGTCTGTGGACCAGCAACACCAAAATTGCCCAAGAACTTGTTAAAAATGAAGGACCTCAGGCTTTTCCCCAAACCTGTTGAGTCAGAACCTAAATATTAATCAGGGGACTTTTTGAGAAATACTGAAACACTATTGCTGGTGCACTCAGAGCTACTGCCTACCTTCCCTGAGATAAAAAAGTGAAGAGATGGATGCCAGATCGACGCTGTGTATCTTGTGTGTTTCACTAATACCACAGTGCCATCTTAGGTATGTTTCCTCAGGCTCTTTACTTGGAGTTGTGTGTGACACAGAATACCATCCTTCAGTGTGGACGTGGAGCCACACGACCCTGGACTGAAAATAAAAATGGCAATGGTCCATCCTCAGGGTGCAGAGATCTCAGATTCCACACTACTCACATTTCATTACCACTGTCTCATGACTGTGCACCTGCCTGCCTGTGCAAAAGGAATTGCACAAAAGAAGCCCGTTTTTCTAACAGCTTTGGGAAGAAATGCTTATGGTTAGGGAGGAAAGACAAAGGAACAAAATCACAGGGATACACTGGCCGGGGATTTTGGCCTTAATTATTCTTACTGGAAAGTGTTTGAGTCCCAGTAGATGACTCTATCCATTTAGTAAAAGGTGAGGTGAAGTGTTGTAATTACAATAAGTTGTATTGGAAACTTTGTCAAGAAAATCACAGGAGCAAATGCTTCTATGTTAGATTTGTTTTCAGAGACCGTGTGAGCAGTCTTCACGATAGCAGCAAGGCTGTATTATATCAGCAAAATATAGGAAAATTTAGGGTTTTATGAAAGAGATGAAATGGGGGGGGCATTCTTTGCTTTCCAGAACAGACTTATCATAGAATCATTTTATATCATCAGGTGGCCCATTACACTAAAATTATTAATCTTCAATGCAGTTTCATCATTGAATACAAATGAATTAATAATTTCCCTTCCAATAAATATGGTTCATGGCCTATATGTAGGAAATATGTCCATGTATTTTAACATTTATACCAATATAAGGTATCAAACTAATTCAATAAATGATGATCATTTTCAAATGAAATTTAGCATATGGACTTGACTCAGGTTGTACAGGAATTATTTGGGGATCTTTTAAATACTGGAATTAAATTGTAAATTATGCAAATATTATACCTTAAATGTGAGAAATATTCAATATAATACTTAGTTGTTTTATTCTTGATTTTTGCTTTTGACACAAATCAAAATTCAAGCTCTACTTCCTACTCCTGTGCCAATTTACAACTTTATTGTTCAGACACTGTGATATCTGACTCTTTTCCATCCCATGGACTACAGCACACCAGGCTTCCCTGTCCTTTACCAACTCCCAGAGTTTGCTCAAACTCATGTCCATTGAGTCAGTGATGCCATCCAACCATCTTATCCTGTCTCACCCCGTTCTCTACCTGCCCTCAGTCTTTCCCAGCATTAGGGTCTTTTATTGAAAAATGAGTCGGCTCTTCTCATCACGTGCCCGAAGTATAACATTCACCAAAATTATGTAAATTTATGTATTTCTGATAGTGCTCATTTGCTGAGGGCATTTTTTTCTCCCGGGAGTTTAATGATAACAAATAACAAGCCAGACCTTTTGAGACATTCAAAGTCCACTAGAACTAGTCCACTTTGAACTAGTCAGAAACCCTCGCAGAGAGAATGCATCCTGCCCGCACAGGCTGTGCTGCTTGGCCACATTGCTTAGTGATGCCGGCGTATCTGTAGGAACATACCTGGAAGTCAGAGCCCCCAGCAAGGAAAGAGGTATAGTGGGGATTTGTGAAAGGAAACCTCCTTTTCTTCCGGGCTCTACATGTCTCTATAAAAGTCCTACTTTGCCCTTTGAAGATGTGGTTTTACTCATAAATAGCGTGTATGAACTGATTGCATGGTTTACAAAAAAAAAAAAAAACTGAATTCTTAGATTTTACTTTCGAGTCTTCTATGTAGCATGATAAGCTGTCTTCTGCAGACAACTCTTTCTCTCTCTCAGAAATGAAAGTGTTCAACTCCGCCGTCTGGCCACACACTCCTCGAGTCAGCTTGCTATACTGATCGATATGTCATTTAGGTCCTTCTTTTTCTCCTTCCATTTCTTTGCAAATGAGCATGTGAAACTGGCTTCCAAATTTGAAGGAAACAAGTCAATGGCAGTGTGTCCTTCAGAACCTAGTATTGATACTTCCACATGAAAACATGCAACCATTTGTTTCTGCGAGAAAGCAAGTGAATTCTTGTTGAATTAGAGAACCAGAAATTGTATAGTCTAGAAATTAAGAGAATATGAATGGACCCCCATGAAAAGAGAATGAATCTGTTTCATTCTAGTCAATAAAGTAATTGGCATTAGTGGTAGTGAATGATACTATTTGAAGAAAGCAAGAAGTGTAAATGGAGGGTAGTAACATATTAAATACAGATTTCTGTCTTTGGGGTATGCCTTCCCTCTCCGCTTTGTCTGGGACAGGGAGGCTGTCAGGGTGATTTCTGCAGGAGAAAGGTGAGGCATGGTGAAAAGCGAAAAGTGAAAGTCACTCAGTTGTATCTAACTCTTTGTAATCCCATGGACTGTACAGTCCATGGAATTCTTCAGGCCAGAATACTGGAGTGGGTAGTCTTTCCCTTCTCCAGGGGATCTTCCCAACCCAGGGATCGAACCCAGGTCTCCCGCACTGCGGGTGGATTCTTTACCAGCTAAGCCATCCGAGAAGCATGGTGGTGCCCATTAAATACACATTGCTACTCCCTGCTTGGACTTACCAGATGGCTTAGTTGTATAGAGTCTACCTTCCAGTGTGGGAGACACGAATTGATTCCTCAATTGGGAAGATCCCCTAGAAAAGGAAACGTCCACCTAGTAGTCTCGCCTGGGAAATCCCATGAGCAGAGGAACATGGTGGGCTACAGTCCATGGGGTCACAAAAGAATTGGACGCGGCTTAGCAACTAAACAGCAACAACTGTCTGCTCAGATGGACCGAGTTAGACTTTGGAGGATGTTGTGCTCAGGAATCAGCACTTTTAAGAGTCTTGCAGATAAATCTGCCAGGAATAAATAAAGGTTTGAGAATTAATCATATTCTAAGGAATGACAATTCAAATGCATATCTATATGTATGCATTTGAGCTGAATCTTTGTTGTGCAGTTCTCATGAGCTTCTTATGTGTGATCTCCTGTTGAATATTTCAAATTCTTTGGCTTAAAATATGGCTACTGTGACTGTGAAATTTTGAGTCAAAAAATATCTGTTCAGTTTTTATGATCATTTGTGGTATGAACTTGTAAAGAGTTCACATACTAACTGGCATTTCTTTTTAAAGACAATGTGGATTAAATGAATGATAAAATCACTGCTGTAAATACTCTGCAGTGACTCCTACAGAGAGCCTTTGCTTTCCCTGCTGGTTCCCCTCTGTGTGAGAAACACACTTGCTTCCTCCAGCATGGCTCTCTTATGAAGTTTTCTGCTGAAATGTGAGACCTTCAAAAAGAAGGTTCATGACTACCTTATCAAAACAGTATGCCCTCTGACACTGACCACTGTCCTCACCCTACTTTATTTTCCTTCAGTACCTTCATCTCTAAATGTGATGACTGACTTATTTTCAAGGCAAGGAACTTTCTCCTCTTAAGCATGATGGTGTCCAAAACTTCTAGAAGTCGCTTACTCGGTAAATAGGTGTTGAATCAGTGAATGTATCCATCAACGTGGATTAGCTGGCACGTGTACACACTCTGTATAAAATCTAGCAGATAGAAATGCATTTGCAAATCTGTCACTGGTCAAATGGAACAGAGCCAGTTGAATTCTCTGGCCCAAGGCAAATGTGGGGTTGGAGGCATGAGGCAGACAATGCACTGACGACACTTTACCCTTGCAGCTTCGTAATTATTTTCCATGTCAAGAGCTCCCTGCGAGTCGGTCGCTGGCTTCCTCATGGATCAGCAGATGTTTGTTATCTTCCCTCTGCAGGTTTCATTTATGTCATATTCCTTTTCTAAAAAGGATTCCACCTTCCCTTGGTCATGTCAGTGTTTCTTTCCATTTTGAACTTCCTTTGCTCCTTTATTCTTTGCTATTATCCATTCAAAAGCAACACTAGTTTTTTAAGAAAAATAAAGCCGTAAGATTTACATTTTGCAGTAATACTTCACAAAATTATCAGAGTTTCTTTTGCTTATAATATTTCAAAAATCTTAAACCTCAAGTTGTTTTTGGATATTTTGATAGTTTAAGTTATAGAGTTTGGTTGTTTTTTTTCAATCAAAAGATGTATATTAACAAGATAACATAATAATTCCTTGACTCTAAGATCAAATGATGTGAGAGTACCTGTTTTTATGCAGCTTTATCAATTGCAGAGCCCTTCACACTGATTTCTGTCTCCTTGATCCTCCCACAATGCCATGTCGTACAAATGCAGGCATTCTTATATGTATTTTTATGCTGGAGGAAACCAGAGCTCAGAGAGGTTCAGTGGCTTTCCTTGATTTGCTCAGATGGTTAAACACAGTTCTGGAGTCCAGACCGTGTCTTCTTCTTTCAGTTTGTTTGGGAAAAACTGACATAGTAAAGAGTGATAAAATTACTACCTTAGATGCTATTAGAGCTCAGTTCAAATTACTAGACATTATTATACACCTGTGCTCCTAAGGCCTCCTTTTGTGTATAGAATTGGAAGGGGAGCCATACTTTCAAGTTTCTGTTCCCCCAAAACTGGGTTCCCCTCTTGGGCCAATAGACACAACCAAGCCAGAAGCTGGGAGAAGGAAGGATTTATTTTTTGCAGCAAGTACGAACACAGGGATCTTTCCTGAAGCTCTGTCTATCTGAACAGGAAAGTTTTAAGCTAAAGGTATATGCATTTTCATGAGAGGACTCGAACAGAGGAAAATCAGCACAGAATTATGTCATCAGGTCAGCAGAGTCCAAGCTTTAGTCGACTGAAGTGAGGTCATCAGGTCAACAGAGTCCAAGCTTTAGTCGACTGAAGTGAGGAGGGTCAGCAGCGCCATTCCATCCTCTCCCTGGGTGGGGCCAGGTTTCCTCGGAACTCACAGGTATACTGTTGTGTGTATCTGTTGAGGAGCCAGAACCCCGCCCCAAGGCTGCACTGTTGGCTTCTTGAATGTCCCTCCATTGTTTCTCCTTTCCCTCCTTTAAGGTCATTAATTACTGAGACCTAGTCAAAGGCAAGCATTGTAGCCAGGCTTAGATCACAAAATGGCTTAGGCCAAAATGGGTTTTTTATGTCAAGAAAGTCATTCCTGACTGTCTTTCTCCAGGGACCCTCTAACCTATCTGCTTACATTTCTGTGTAGGAACTGCTCATGTCAATGGTTGTGCTGGAGTGAAGATGCCTACAGAGCAGCAGGGGATATACTGAGTCTAGTTTCCCTCCACTTTCCAGGGGTCCGTTCTACTCATCCCTTTGAGCCCCTGGAGCCCAGTTGCTAAATCGAATCAGACTCTTTGCAACCCCATGGATTGCAGCACACCCTGTCCTTCTCTGTCTCCTGGAGTTTGCTCAAACTTATGTCCGTTGAGTCGGTGATGTCACTGAACCATCTCACCTTCTGTTACCTCCTTCTCCTTCTGCCCTCAATCTTTCCCAGTGTCAGAGTCTTTTCTAATGAGTTGGCTCTTTGGGTCAGGTGGCCAAAGTATTGGAGCTTCAGCTTCAGCATCAGTCCTCCCAGTGAATATTCAGGGTTGATTTCCTTTAGGATTGACTAGTTTCATCTCCTTTCTGTCCAAGAGACTGTCAAATGTCTTCTCCAGCACGATTTGAGAGCATCAACTCTTCAGCATACATCCATCCATTACCCAACTCAAGTTCCTGTGCCTGACGCACAGTTAGGCCGAGCAAACCCAAAGTTGAGCATTTGGAGTAGAGAAAGGCTTATTGCAGGGCCGGCAAGAATTAGTGCCTTGTATTCAAAATAACCCAAGCTCCCTAAAGGGTTTCTTAGCAAAGCATTTTTAAAAGCCAGGTGAGAAAGACGGGATCACAGGATATGTGATCAGCTCAAGAACAATTCTCTGATAGATAACAGTGCCCATAGATCTAGGGGCTCATGGTCATCAAGTAGTTAATTTTCTCCACTTAGCATCTGTAAAACAACTCAGGAAGTGTGCATCCGATACTGTTATCTTGGCATTTAAGAGAGGAACTACAGCAGAGGACATGTGGGGTGGGGCCTGTCCCAGGAAGACCCCATAGGGTCCTGCTTGGTTACATGTCTCTGCCTAGAACTAAACCTTTCCGCTCACCTCCCATCACCAGCCCCACTGCCAGGTGGCCAGGAGTGACCTAATTTAAGCCATCTGAGCATCCTTCAAGTCAGCACTAGCAGCAGTGAGCTGATGACTGAGGTCCTAGGACAGATGGTGGCTCTTGTACAGCAACTGTCTCAAGCCTCGTCCTGCATCAGTGTGAGGTTCTTCCCAGTCTTCCACGGCTCCTGGACCTGCAGGAGGGCCTGGCCTGCACAGAGCTATTTCAATACCCTTCAGCCCTCCTGGATCACAACCTCTGTTAGCCTGCGTATGGATCATTGATGCTTCAGGTGGGAGTCTTCAAACCCACTAATTTCAGAAACACATATATGAAAATTGCCAGGGCCGGGGCTCTCTAGGCCCAAGCTTTGTCTTGTGAAGTGGAGAAGTAGGACGAGTAAAAGCATATGAGAGCACTGACAGATGACTGACGTTGGATGCCGTACTTTTTGTGATAGAAATTAGTCATTAAGTGCCTTCTGGACCCTCAGGTATTACACTTGTATGACCTGCGTCTGCAATGGCCGGGGACCAGTTGATGCAGCTGGTCTGGGCTGTGGGATCTGCTTTCTCTTTTCTCTTTGGCCCATCTGTGTTTCCACTGCCCTTTGCCACACTGCAGTTCTGAGCCCTCAGCTTGTTCAAGGCAAGGCTCTCAGACCTGTTCTCCACCACCACAATTGGCCTTGACATCTGTGACATTTTAACAAAGTCAGAGTTTCTCTAACATTTTTCTCGTGATGGCAACGTTGCTCCAGTTTCTGGCAAAGATGCAGATGTTTACTAGTAGTGTTTTGAGTCCAGTGTTACGATGAGGACTCGCTGTCAAGTAGGTCATAATGATAAAAGAAAATTACCACTAAAGAAAAGTGTGTTGTCTTTGAATCAGCAAGTCTATATACCATCTCATGTAATTCTGTGGGCTTCCCCGGTGGCTCAGTGGCAAATAAGCCACCTGCCAGTGCAGGAGATGCAAGAGACGCGGGCTCAGTCCCTGCGTCAGGAAGATCCCCTGGAGAAGGAAGTAGCAACCCACTCCAGAATTCTTGCCTGGGGAGTCCCATGGACAAAGGAGCCTGATGGGCTACAGCTAGTGCCTGGGGTCCCAAAGAACTGAACATGACTCGGAGACTGAAACAACAGCAACAGCCTGAGATTTTGGAACACAGTCCCAGAACAGGTGGTGTGACAATTTTTTTTTCCTTGAAATTGCCTCCAAATAAAATAGGCTTGATTTTTGTTTGTTTTACTCTTTTAAATATATTCATTTACTTATTTGGCTGCTCTGGGTCTTAGTTATAGCGTGGAAGATCAATAGTTGGGGCATGTGGAATCTGGCTCCCTGACCAGGGATCTAACCCAGGCCTCTTGCATTGGGAGCTCAGAGTCTTAGCCACTGGATCACCAGAAAAATCCCAAATAGGCCTTGGTAGTAAGGATCTGATATGTGCTTTTTTGAGCAGGAGTGGTAAAAGGCATGAATTCTGGAAGTTGTAGCCTTTAATTCCTTGTCCTTCTTTTCTCCTGCTTCTACCTCTCGTGCCAATAGCTGTGCCCGCCCACCCATGAGCCACTAAAACTTGATTACAGTGGATAAAAGGAGTGTAAACAATGCTCAGTTTAAAATGCTTCATTTCAGCGTTGTGCACAGTGCTTAAATATGCAAAGGTATTTTGCAGAAATGTCTCCACAGGGAAACACCGTGAACTTTCAGTTCTATCAAGAACATAATAATAAAAAAAGAAAGTATAGTATACTATTCAAATATTTAATAATTTTACTATTGCATTTTTCATTGTACCAGCACATAGAAATTCTGATGTCCACCAAAATAGCCCTTATCTTAATAAGAGAGTAAACAGTTCTTAATGCCCATTTATAAGAAGAGGATTTTTGTATGTACCCTCAGCTCATATCACAACTTAAAAGAAAAGCAGGTCCTTTTACTGTTCATCATTGAATATTTTTAACTGCTTAGAATCAAGGAACAGCAATAAAGTTAAAACTCTAAATCTACAATGGATAACTTTTATTTAACTATACGACATTTGGATATAATGACTGCTTCCTAGTTTTTTTACACTTGTAAGTCCTTGGAATATTATCAAAACCTTCAGAAGTAGGAAGAACTGACAGCAGGAACTCAAGGCGTATCATACTTAAATATATTCCTGGAAAATACCAGCATGAGATAATATTCACTGTGATGTTGGCATTTGATAAATCAGATGCAATGAACCTAATTATGCAAAACAGTTATTTTGAATCTATCACTCATTGGAACGCTGTCTAAACCAGAATTTATTTAATTACTAGCAAAAGGAAAGGTAAGAACTTGCCAACTTTATTCCCTTCCCTTGCCTCAAAACATTCAGTGATTGTTACCAAGATTGAATTCATAGAAGCCCCAACCTTGCCCCAGTCCTTTGGAATCGCTCTGTTTTCTGTTGATTTAAATGTAAAGCAGCCTATGTGAAGCAACATTTGTTTTTTGGCAGTTTCAAAACTTTTGAATGGCTTTATCCTCAAATAAACTAGATGAGAATATTAAAATCTTTGAGGTTAGACAGTCCTGAAGAAGCAGCCAATCATTGCACATTGAAGATGTTGGCTTTAAAGTGGCCAGCAGTGAAGCGGTAGACCGGCAGGACAGAGAGAGAGAGCTGCCCACAAACACCACTAAAATCAAGGAAGTGCAACTCCCTCTTACTTTAAGCTGAAGGGGAGGGTTCCCATTTGGGTTTGTTCAAAGGCAGCTGCCAGTTAAATCCTAGTGTACCAGGCAGGGTATTAGCTTTGGAGATTTATCTGAAGGGTCTTGCTAAAATCTTCTGTAGCCTCACTTGGCTGTGTGTGCTCCTGTCCTCACCATCGCTGGGTAACCATCTCTCCGTGGTGCCCCTTCAGCGTCCCTAGATGCCCTCCACTCCATTTGTGCCCACAGAGATGATTCCCCTGGCATGTCCACGCCTGGGATTCTGGCCATCCCTATGATGAAATATTCACTGTCCATCAACATCTTCTTGTGTGTCAGCTCAAGCTCTTAGCCCTCCTAAGACTCTGCTCCTCTTGTGTGGATTCCCTGGTCCACAGCTTCAAAGCCACACCTCTTCCCACACAATACAAAAAACACTAAACCAAAAAAAAAAAGAAGTCCAAAGACACAAATAAGGATTTACAATAATGTGTAGCCTTAATTTAGAAATGAAGCCAGTTTGTGGCAACCATTTGAACCATTTCAGAGGAAGGTAGAGTAGATACCAATCTTTCCATTTGGAGCGTAAGAATAAAGGAAATATCACTTTAAAACCTTTTTTTTTTTCTTTAAAATCTGCTTCTCTCGGGGATTTAGGCTGTTGTAAGGCTGAACATCTTGGTTCACTCATTGTCCAGGGAAAAACTGCTGATGAAGATGAATTCTGGTCCACTTTTTCGGAATAGCATCAAGATGGCTTGCCTCCGTGGCTTATTTACCTGCTCATACTTTAAATAAGAACTGCCACCGTAAAATTTCAGGTGCAAGAATTGTGGACTGATAAGAGCTTTCTGGGGTGACTTCAGTCTGCCTGGCTTCTTCAGTGAGGAAACCTGCTCCAGTCGTTAGGCTGAGAAAAATGTGTTCCGCTGGCCCTGTTCAGTGTGGATTTATCTCAGCATCATCATCACCCATATTCAGAGATCAGACTCGGGAGCAAAGCAAGGCAGCTGGGTGATGCTGATAAGCTGACAAGCTTGTCCTCTTGCTACCATTGCGCACCGTTCATTGGATTTTCTGCAGATTTCAACGTTTCTGTCCCCCTCCCCAAATTCGAACATGTCTTGGATAAAACAAGTTCTGTCTGAACGTTGGGCGGGTCTGACTGTCTCCTTATTCCTTCCTTCCAGCTGGGTCCCGGGCCTCATACAGCAGCCAGCACGGCCACCTGGGCCCCGAGCTGCGGGCCCTGCAGTCCCCGGAGCACCACATCGACCCCATCTATGAAGACCGTGTCTATCAGAAGCCCCCCATGAGGAGTCTCAGCCAGAGCCAGGGGGACCCTCTGCCGCCAGCACACACGGGCACGTACCGCACGAGCACAGGTGTGCACTCAGGGCCCCCGGGGCTGTCCACAAGGGGACGGGGAGGCAGCCGTCCAAAGAGGGTGGCCTGTCCCAGAGGGGGGCCTTCCCACACCAGGGGGGCCTCTCCACAGAGGGGTGGTCTGTCCACAGTGGGGTGGCCTGCCTGCGGGGGCATGGCCTGTCCCAGAGTGGGGCCTTTCCATACCAGGGGGACCTCTCCACCGAGGGGTCGTCTGTCCACAGGACGGTGGCCTGTCTGCGGGGGCATGGCCTGTCCCAGAGGGGGCCCTTTCCACACCAGGGGGGCCTCTCCACGGAGGAGTGGTCTGTCTACAGTGGTGTGGCCCTCCCACAGAGGGGTGGGTCTGCTTGGAAGCTTAAATAACACTCCCTTGTGAAAGGGTATGTGTGTGTGTGTTGATGTCCTCTCTCCTCAGAAGCATTGTGAAATGACCTGCTTTTCTCATTAACGTTTCTGATGATGATAAAAACCAAATATGACTCCAGTTGAGCTCCCTGAGTATATTGTAAATGAAAGAAGTCTGGAGGTGGGGAGTGGGGGTTAGCATATTTTGTCACACAGGCAAATCGAAGGTAGTAGTACTAATTTTTTTGTAAATCATTATTAATGTATTTAATGAGTATAATTGCTTTAAGAAAGCAGAGGACGTATAAAGGCTTATGTGCTTACCTAAGGCTGGTAAGTGCCTTTTTAATGGTACAGTATGCCTGTTTGGGGGATTCCCTGCTGGCTCAGATGGTAAAGAATCTGCCTGCAATTCAGGAGACCTGGATTTGATCCCCAGGTTGGGAAGATCCCTTGGAGAAGGGAATGTCTACCCACTCCAGTATTCTTGCCTGGGAAACTCATGGACAGAGAAGCCTGGAGGGCTACAGTCCATGGAATTGCAGTTGGAGACCACTGAGTGACTAACACTTTTCTACATCTTTGGCAACCTTGGGAGGGAAAAAAAAAACATATTTACTAAAAATGTAGCATATTTAGTAAGGCCAACTGAGAATTTACTTCATACACACTATTAGGCTGAATCATAGGAAATTATAATTTAGTGGTTGGTCACTGGTACTTGTGGAGAAGGCAATGGCACCCCACTCCAGTACTCTTGCCTGGAAAATCTCATGGACAGAGGAGCCTGGTAGGCTGCAGTCCATGGGGTCGCTAAGAGTCGGACACGACTGAGTGACTTCACTTTCACTTTTCACTTCCATGCATTGGAGAAGGAAATGGCAACCCACTCCAGTGTTCTTGCCTGGAGAATCCCAGGGACGGGGGAGCCTGGTGGGCTGCCGTCTCTGGGGTCGCACAGAGTCGGACACGACTGAAGCGCCGCAGCAGCAGCAGCAGCGCTGGCACTTGTATATATGGTTCAACTCTCTAGCTCTCCTGGATTAAATATATATTTTGAATTGAACACAACCACAGACCACATGAAGAAGGACAAGTGTTTTCCAGAACATGAAACTGTTTGCAAAATAACTAGTTAAAGGTCACGATTAAATTTGTTGGAGAACACTTAGCTTAACTATAAAATCAATATAATTAAGAAAATACAGAGAATTGCGCTTGGTCTAAAGCCTCCCATGGCTGAGTAAACTTAGAGAATATTATGGTGGTGGTTTGCAGACACTAGAGCTGCCTGCATTTCTAATCATATACGTTATCCCGGTCAGGGGCCAGGATATGGGGATGCTGAAGCTGTGGTCCAGGACTTGGCATCAGGCTCTGCATCTTCAGACTGTTGTAACTTCCAGTTCCCAAGTAGATCATAGCAATTCTGTTAAACTGCAGTATGACACTAAATTACATGTTTTGAAATCCAGGCAAGCTAAGTTGCTTTTATAGCTGATTATTGATATTTGCATTTCAGTATTTCACTCTATCATAGGAAGAAAGGCACAAAATACTCCTTTATTTTACTCTTGATGTTGTAAGTACCATCCCATGTTAATAATACATATCTTGGTTTAGATAGAATACCCATTTATTCTTCTGTCAGAGTTTCTCTTACCTTCAGCCTACTTAATTTGCTTCAGTCTGGGACTGGACTATTTTTGCATTTAGTTGTTGCATATTATTAGCTAAGGTAATTTTATTTCCACACAATCCCTTATAAAAGAAGAAGATAACCATCTTGGTGACATTCAGTATCTAATTTGAAGAAAAACTGACAACAAAAGGGATTATATTGGTTCCCTGTTCCATATTCATATGCTCTTAGAATTAGCTCTTGTTGATAAACTTCTGGGGCCTTAATGAAAAATCAACTGCAAGAGGAAAAAAGTATTTTATTCATCAATGCCAAGTTAGAGACAAGGGAAAGATGTTCACACTTTTAAAGAAACAATGACAACAACAAAACTCGTGTTTTCTCTAAGCCGGGGGTTGGCAAACTGTTGGCTTATGGTCTAAATCCATCTGGTCACCTGTTTTAGTAGTGCTTGTGGGTTAAAAGTGATCATCGCCTTATAAAATGATTTGCAATCAAACGATGGATACTATTTTGTGATATGTAAGAACACATGAAATCCAAGTTTCTGAGTCCATACATAGCCACACCCAGTTGCTTTAAGATCATCTGTACTTGCTGTCACTCTGCAGTGGCTCAGGGGAACAGGTGTGACAGAGACCATATGGTCAGCCAAGCTGCAGATACTCACCTTCTGGCCCTTTACAGGAAGAGTTTGCTGCCTCCTGGCCTCAGTCGTCAGAGGAGAACCAGGCTGAATGAGTGAAATAGTGCTTTTTCTCCTGTCTCTCCTCTGAAAGAAGGCAGAAGTGTTCTGAGTGCTTCAGAGGGGACAGTCTGTTTGCCCGGCCCTTCCCCTCTAACAGTAATCTCTTGCCCCGGCCGAGATCTGCGAGGTGTGACATCCACATGCCCAAGATGCCATTCCTGCCCACATCTTTGAAACTGAGGCACTTTTGAGGGACTATGCTGTTTTCACAAGGCTACAGAAATTGCCAGAAGTGCCGGGGTGGTCTCTTGAGGATAGGTGGGGGGAACGTCACTGCTCCAGCTCCTGCACATAAAGCCACAAGCCCTCTCTCCTTCCCACCAGCTTAGATTACTCCTTCTTCCTACACTGAATTCATCACAAGCCCTTCCCCTTCCCTGGCTTACTGTGCAACTCCAGGGACTGTCTCTATCAGAAGCTGCATGATTGAGAAAATGCTTTTAGTCCAGGTATATGTCTCTCCTTTGGCTTCCCCGGTGGCCATAGTGGTAAAGAATCTGCCTCCCAATGCAGGAGATGTAAGAGACATGGGTTCCATCCCTGTGTTGGGACGATCCCCTGGAGAAGGGAATGGCTACCCACTCCAGTATTCTTGCCTGGAGAATTCCATGGACAGAGGAGCCTGGTGGGCTACAGTCCATGGGGTCCCAAAGAGACACGACTGAGGCACGCAGCATGCACAAATCTCTCGCTTATAAATTACCTACGTATTACACAATATTATTAAATTCTGGCTAGTAAATTCAGGATTAAACTTTAATAAAGAAACACTTTAAGATTGCTTTCCCATATCCAGAGGGTCATTTTCACATCCTTTATGTTTTATGCACCCACCGTTAGTGCCGCCACTGATGCAGACCTATAGGAAGCTTCCAGAGCCAGAGCAAATACCCTAATTCCTTATGAGATGAGGACATGTTCTTAGGAGCCCTGTTAGACGTGACGTGTTCAGGGGCTGCAAACTTTAGGCTCAGGTTGGTTGCCAAGGTGCCTCTCCAGTCTTACCTCTCTGCCATTAAGTAAGGCCACTGGCTGGGGGTCCTTCAGTTCCATCTGTAGGTCATTTCCAGAGATACTTTGAGGAGAGTGGGGCAGGGGAATTGAAGGCCAGTTGCCCGCCTTCAAGGAGTCACCACTCACGAATGAAGTCAAGGGTACTATCCTAAACAATTTTATAATTACTAGCTGGTGCCATAGCATCAAGCAGCTGAGACAGGATGACAAAGCACAGAGCCTATTGCCGTACTCAGGAATAGTTCTAAATGCTTTGAATATATTTACTAATCTTTAGAACTGCCCTGTGGAGGAGGTGGTATTATGATGATCACTTTGTAGATCAGAATACTGAAGCATAAAGACATTGAGGACCGATCTCCTTTAGAATGGACTGGTTGGATCTCCTTGCAGTCCAAGGGATTCTCAAGAGTCTTTTCCAACACCACAGTTCAAAAGCATCAATTCTTTGGTGCTAAGCTTTCTTCACATTCCAACTCTCACATCCATATATGACCACTGGAAAAACCATAGCCTTGACTAGACGGACCTTTGTTGGCAAAGTAATGTCTCTGCTTTTTAATATGCTATCTAGGTATTAATAGCAGCACAAAACAACACGTGCTCTCGTTTTTTTCCTGGATAACCTATAGCTCAGGATTGTACTATGACTCCTGACCCCTCCTCCCCAGATGTCTTTCCACTGGTTTCTGGGCAAGGAGTGGGGCTGTGGGACAGTGTTCACCCTTTGCCCCTCAGTGCTGCAGCTCTGCCTCTATCTGGCTTTATCTTCTGTGGTTTCTCTTCTTTCCCTGTCCTGCTCACTCCTGTGCTGACTGAACCTGGGCCTCCCTCACTCCAGACACCGCTAGGGCCATCCTGAGTTATAGACTGTACTAGAACTGAGAGATACCCTGAGATGACTATACAGAGAAGAGCAGGAAACAGCTATAGTCCTTGAAGATAAGACAGGTTAAAGCTTCCTAAATCTCCCCACTAAAGGCAATTTCTCACTTAGCTTTTTCTCCTATGCCCAACCTACAGCATCTTTTTCCATCCCTCCTTCTTGGCTTCCGTAGTTAGCCTCTCACCCCTGTTACTTTATTGCGAAGACTAATTTCAATCCCAGAAACCAACTCAGACAAGGAGCACAGTCTACTTTTGGGTGATCAGAAAGGTCCCCAAGGCTTTCCTTAACCAAAGAATTATTGTGGTCCCACCAGCTCGGTGGTGTTTGACTTCTTTGTGATCCCATGGACTGCAGCATGCCAGGCTTCCCTGTCCTTCACTGTCTGCCCGAACTTGTTAAAACTCATGTCCATTGAGTTGGTGATGATATCCAACCATGTTGTTCTCTGTTATCCCCTTCTCCTCCTGCCCTCAATTTTTCCCACTATTAGGTCTTTTTCCAATAGTTGGCTCTTTGCATCAGGTGGCCAAAGTATTGGAGCTTCAGCTTCAGCACCAGTCCTTCCAATGGATATTCAGGGTTGATTTCCTTTATCATTGACTGGTTTGATCTCCTTGCAGTCCAAGGGACTCTCAAGAGTCTTATCCAGCATAATAGTATGAAAGAAACAGCTCTTCAGCCTTTAGCCTTTTCTTTGTCCAGCTCTCATAGTCATACATGACTACTGGAAAAACCATAGTTTGGACTATACGGACTTTTTTAGGCAAAGTAGCGTCTCTACTTTTTAATACATTGTCTAGGTTTGTCATTGCTTTTCTTCCCAGGAGCAAGGGTCTTTTAATTTCTTGGCTGCAGTCACCATCCACAGTGATTTTGGAGCCCAAGAAAATAAAGTCTGTCACAGTTTCCATTGTTTCCCCATCTATTTGCCATGAAGTGATGGGACCGGATGCCATGATCTTTGTTTTCTGAATGTTGAGTTTTAAGCCAGCTTTTTCACTCTCCTCTTTCACTTCCATCAAGAGGTTCTTTAATTCCTCTTCTCTTTCTATGTAAGGGTGGTGTAGTCTTTATGTCTGAGATTATTGATATTTCTCCAAGCAATCTTGATTCAAGCTTGTGCTTCATCCAGCCTGGCATTTCTCATGATGTACTCTGCATATAAGTTAAATAAGCAAGGTAACAATATACAGCCTTGACGTACTCCTTTCCCAATTTGGAACCAGTCTGTTGTTCCATGTCTAGTTCTAACCATTGCTTCTTGACCTGCATACAGGTTTCTCAGGAGGCAGAGAAAAGTGGTCTGGTATTCCCATCTCTTTAAGAATTTTTCACAGTTTATTGTGATCTACACAGTCAAAGGCTTTAGCATAGTCAGTGAAACAGAAGTAGATGTTTTTCTGAAATTCTCTTGCTTTTTCTATGATCCAGTGGATGTTGGCAATTTTATCTCCAAAAAGTTACCTAACCTTGATGTTAGAGACTTACATACATGCATTTGTATACATTTGTGTACATGTTGGAGGATCAGGATCGGCAGATCTCACTTTTTGCCTGTTTTCTGCTGCAGGCTGGTGGACGGTGATGCCTACAGTAGGGTTCACAACTCACACACAAAGTCAACTGGATTTTATCAGCTAAGCTGGCACTCTGTGGGCCATGCCTAGGCCAGGGAGTAGCACCTGAAGAGTAACTCCTGCCCCTGTCCCAGACTTCACTCTGACCCTTTGTGCTCAGGCACTCCAGCCAGTGCTGGACAATGTCAACAACAGCAATAAAAAGCACAACATGAGAGTTGTGAGCTAAGTTTTATTTGGGGCAAAATGTGGACTATAACCTGGGAGACAGCATCTCAGAGAGCTCTGAGAAACTTCTCCAAAGAGGTATGGGGGAAAGTCAGGATATGTGTGATTTTAGTGAAAGGGGAATACATGCAATCAAGCACACATTTTGCAGAAGGTTGCTGCTTTTGTGAAGAACAGATGTCAGCATTTATGATTTTAGTGCTTTTCTCGATGCGAAGAGATTGGGCTCATAAAACCATTTCCTGAAAATAACTAGCTGAAGATTTGTTCTGCCAGTTTTGCCCCAAGCAGAGTACCTCATTCCAGTCCACCCTGAACTCCTTTCAGGGGTGTTGAAGGTCAGCAGTCACAGCATCTTGTGATTTAATCCTTGTAGAGGCAGATGGCAAGTGCCAGTTTTTAGTTGGCAACAAGACCTGCAGACCTTCCCACACTACCCAGTCCCAGCAGAAGGGAGCAGGCTCTGCGATGACCTGCCAGCCTCCCTGGGCTTGGATGTGGTCTTTGTAGTGAGGCAGAGATAGTAGAGCAGTGGCCCACATGCATCAGGATGGGATTGGGACAGGAAGCAGCATGGTGGCCCCAAAGCAGCAAAGTGACCCAAAAAAGGGTCAGTTCCTGAATCAGCAGTGGTCCCCACTCATCAGGGTCCCCAGAGGGGACCCTCTCCCCAGATGCATCCCTCCTCTCTCCCTGCACAGGGAGGCCAGATCCTGTGCCTGTAGCAGAGACCAGGCCAGTGAGTGAAGAGTGGGATGGTGGAGCAAATACCCTCTGGGACCATCCACCCAGTGTCTGAGGCTTTACTTCTTGCACAGTGAAAATTTGAAGAGGCACTCTTTTAACTAGGGTGTCTGTTTAAATAAAACATACCTTTTGTCTGGGATAAGGGCTTGTCCAAATCAGAGCTTATATAATAAGGAGAGCAGCCAGACAAAGACTGTGTGATACTCAAGGATTTGTGTGTGGTGAAGTCTATTAAACTGAAACTAAATAACACAGATTTTTATTTCAAACTCAAGCATTCAGTGACTGTCAACTTAGGAGTCGTTTGATTAACACATACTTGACTCTGACAACCCCTCATAACATCTTTCTAAACTAGCAAAAATGGCCAACATCTGCTGAGATGATAGTCTTGTGAATTTCTTTTCAGATAAATGTGATCCTGAGTGGAGAAAACAAGCTTTCTATGGTGAATGTGTCAGCTTGTAATAAAGAATGAATTATCATAGGTACATAGCAAAGGGAAAATCTGCTAAATGTCCTGATGAGATTGACAAATATTGCAATATAAAAAGGAAGAAGAATGTGATGAAAATATTTGTCTGGATGGCAAAAGCATTATTTTAAAATTTTAATTTTCTGCAGTAATAGCTATTACTTCATAAAGTTATAGAGGGATTACATATCCCCTTTACTTTCATAAAATTTTACTACTATTCTTCAATAAAATATAAATAACATTTTCAATTAAAATCATCATTTGAGTCCACGAAAGGTAGAATATTAACAGTTTATTACTTATTAAATACTGTTACTTCAAATTATAAAAATGACTACTTCTCATTAGAACAAGTCAGATGTGATCCTCTATAACCTCTTAGTTTAAAATTTTACCTCTTTTAAGTCTAAAAAGTCAGGGGTACATTATTACCCAGTTGGAGATTTTTAATGAATCTAATGATAAATATTATCTTAAAATCAATGAAAGCTTCCAGATTCTTAGCTATATCCATTCACCAAAATGGTAGAAATACAAATTCTAATTACAGCTGAAGGAGAACAGAGTGTTTGCTGGTAGATCAGTTGATAAAATTTAAAAACAGCAGCAACAACATTAGGAAGCCTGGTGGACTGCCGTCCGTGGGGTCGCAAAAAGTCAGACCCAACTGAGCAACTGAACAACAGCAACAAGCGACGTCAGTAATCAGCATCAACACTAATAATGAGTCCGTTACTACAAAAATCCTGCATTAGATGCCTCTCCTCCACAAACACAGTGACATATGAGGTTAAAAAGAATTGTGTTACATTTACCCTTGAATATTTTTCCATTGACCTTGATGCTGGGAAAGATTCAAGGCAAAATGAGAAGGGGGCGACAGAGGATGAAATGGTTAGATAGCATCACTGACTCAGTGGACATGAGTTTGAGCAAACTCTGGGAGATAGGGAAGGACAGGGGAACCTGGCGTGCTGCAGTGCATGGGGTTGCAGAGAGTCGGACATGATTTAGTGACTGAACACATCTTTCTGTTGAGCTTACTTTGGATCAACCTCTGCAGACTGCGGAAAATTGGAAAGATATTTATGGTTCAGTTCTGGATGATAATACTATTGGGAATATAGTAGATTAGGTAAAGTTTCCTCATTTCTGAAATGATAATCATTATTATTTAAGTAATAACTTTACAAGTATATAGGCTGGCACTTCCCTGGCGGTCAGTGGTTAAAACTGCACCTCCCAATGGAGGAGGTGTGAGTTCGATCCCTGGTCAGGAAGCTAAGATCACACATGCCTCATGGCCAAAGAACCAAAACATAAAACAGAAGCAATATGGTAAAAATTCAACAAAGACTTTAGAAACATACCTCATCAAAAAAAAGAAATCTAAAAGGTAAAAAGTTATAGGCCATGTTCTTGGACACATTGTCACCTCAGCCATCTTTATTTTCTAAATTTGCAGAAGGAATATTATTTAATTAGCTTGTTGTTTGCTTCCTTTGTATTTTATAGCATGTGTAAAAGTATTTTATGTTTTCTTATTTCTAGCTATATAAATATACATAAAAGCAAAGATAAATAATACAAACCCACAAATAAATGTTTTTCTTTCTTCTGTTGAACCCTACTTTATATTCCATCGCCCAAGTTTCTTCAGGTGCTAGAATCTTGTATTTTACTCTGTTCTCTTTTTTTCCTTTCAGTAAATAATGCATGTAACCATCTCCTCATCAAAATAGGGTGTTTGATTTTTATTGAAAAGGATCTCTCTTCCCTTCTTTCAAACAAACACAATACATAAAACATCTGTTTGTTTGTTTTTGTTTCTTTTCTCTCTACACAGTAAACCTTTATTTGTGTAGCTCTACGGAAAACAGATAATTTCATGAACAGCATGAAAAGGTGAAGTATCAAGTCAACTGCTGAAGAGGCTACTTTAAAAATCTCCCCAAAGAGACCGGCAGTGTGGTTCATTGAGTTGTAAGGGCTTATTGAGGGGAGAAGGGGCTGTTTGCAGAGCAGGTGAGATGAGAGAGGAGTATTTACAGAGCTGATAAAGCACCCTTTCCCTCAAATGTTTGCCATAAGAAGGTTCAATTGAGTAGAGTAATCCTCTAAGGTGGGTGATTTGGCCAACGGAGCTCTAACTCAAATGAGAGAAAACATATACCGGGACAGAAATTAAGTGAAATTTTGCATTAAAGAAAAAAGTCTGTTAATTGTGTGATCAGTATCAGCTTATCTGTATTAATAGAGAGTCACAGTCTTCATCAGCCACACCACAGTCTCAATAGGCATGGCACAAAGGGAGAATTCAGTCTTTCTTGAAATCATTCCTTTACATCATGCTTAAAAAAATCAGGCATTACATCACTGTATTATTGACAGTTTGAGATCTTTTAGTTTCTCGTGCATTTTCTTCTATATATGAGCATATACGCTCAGTCGTTCAGTTGTGTCTGACCCTTTGAAACTCCATGGACTTTAGCTCACGCACCAGGCTCTTCTGTCTATGGGATTCTCCAGACAAGAATACTGGAGTGGGTTGCCAGTTCCTCTTCCAGGGGATCTCCCCAACCCGGGGAACAAACCAGTGTCTCCTGCATCTCCTGCATTGACAGATGGATTCTTTACCCCTGAATCACCTGGGAAGACCCACATGATCATATAATCTACCCTTAAAATAGTCTTTCTCCCTGTTTGTATTGCTATTTTGCATTATTTTTCCTTGCATTGATCAGTCTCTAATTTATTTGAATTTTGCAATATCCATTTGAATTCTGATTTTATATTTTGAAATTCTCATCAAGTACCCTTATGTATTGTGACCTAAGAGAAGTCGAAACTATAGCTTCAGGAATTATACTTCTGAAAGGCCATTTGTTAAATGATACAAATGTGATTGTCATTTTTAAATAAGATCTTTCTGAAAGTCATTTACCTGCCTTAGATTTCATAGTCTACCCACTTTTTTCTTAATATATCACTGATTAAACTAAGACTCAAAACACTTTAAAATTAAGATAAGTATATGTATCCTATTCTTGATTTTCCCAGAAATAAAGATATTTCTGAATATCAATACATTCAATTAAATAAGAAATTGTATAAATTTGTACACCAAGGTATAATAATTCCCTGTATTATTCAAGTTGTTGGTCCTTATTATAGACCCATCTCTTTTCTGTACTTTTGGGAGACATTTCCCTTAATTTTAGGCCTCTCATGAATTTTTCTAAGTTTTCTCACTATGTTAGGTACTTCAATAATACACATATTTGAGATTATAAACCTGGTCCAGTTTATAAAGCTGGTAGTTGTAATTATAACCTCTGGAAGTGGGGTTCAAGGGTTTGAATTACTTCTCTACTAAATATAAGGCAAATTTGGGCAAGTTATAGCATCCCTCTGTGCCTCAGTTTCCCACTTGTAAAGTGGCAGCAAGTTTATTATCATATTGGGTTGTTGAAGGAAATAAGAGTCAGTCAGTTAGTTCAGTCACTCAGTCATGTCCAACTCTTTGCGACCTCATGGACTGAAGCTTGCTAGGCCTCTCTGTCCATCGCCAACTCCCAGAGTTTACTTAAACTCATGTCCATTGAGTCAGTGATGCCATCCAGCCATCTCATCCTCTGGCATCCCCTTCAATCTTTCCGAGCATCAGGGTCTTTTCTAATGAGTCAGTTCATCGTATCAGGTAGCCAAAGTATTGGTGTTTTAGCTTCAGCATCAGTCCTTCCAATTAATATTCAGGACTGATTTCCTTTAGGATGGACTGGTTGGATCTCCTTGCAGTCCAAGAGACTCTCAAGAGTCCTCTCTAACACCACGGTTCAAAAGCATCAATTCTTTAGTATTCAGCTTTCTTTATAGTACAACTTTCACATCCATACATGGCTACTGGAAAAGCCATAGCCTTGACTAGATGGACCTTTGTTGGCAAAGTAACATCTCTGCTTTTTAATATGCTGTCTAGGTTGGTCATAACTTTCCTTCCAAGGAGCAAGCATCTTTTAATTTCATGGCTGCAATCACCATCTGCAGTGATTTTGGAGCCCAGAAAAATAAAGTCAGCCACTGTTTCCACTGTTTCCCCATCTATTTGCCATGAAGTGATGGGACCAAATGACATGATCTTAGTTTTCTGAATGTTGAGTTTTAAGCCAGCTTTTTCACTCTCACTTTCATCAAGAGGCTCTTTAGTTCTTCACTTTCTGCCATAAGGGTGGTGTCGTCTTCATATCTGAGGTTATTGATATTTCTCCTGGAAATCTTGATTCAAGCTTGTGCTTCATCCAGCCTGCCATTTCTCATGATATACTGTACATGTAAGTTAAATAAGCAGGGTGACAATATACAGCCTTGTATTTCCCTTTCTCTGTTTGGAACCAGTCTGTTGTTCCATGACCTGCATGGAACTGTTCTAACTGTTGCTTCCTGACCTGCATGCAGATTTCTCAAGAGGCAGATCAGGTGGTCTGGTATTCCCATCTCTTTAAGAATTTTCCAGAGTTTGTTGTGGTCCACACAGTCAAAGGTTTTGGCATAGTCAATAAAGCAGACGTAGATGTTTTTCTGGAACTCTCTTGGTTTTTCAATGATCCAATGGATGTTGGCAATTTACTCTAGTATTGGGTTGTTGGAGGAAATAAGAGTACGCACCAGTTAAACACTTCCAGGAGTTATAAAGTCTGATATCCACACTTTATATCAGGCAAGGACTTGTTACTCCATGTGTTATATCCAATCTCTTTCCTAACATGAACTGATTTCAACATTATTAAGTAGTAATAATAGTTGTTGTTGTTCGTCCCCTGAGTCATGTCTGAGTCTTTGCCTCCCCATAGACTATAGCATGCCAGGCTCCCCTGTCCTTCACTATCTACCCCCTGGAGCTTGCTCAAATTCATGTCCGTCACATTGGTGATGCCATCCAACCATCTCATCCTCTGCCGTCCCCTTCTTCTTCCGCCCTCAGTCTTTCCCAGCATCGGGGTCTTTTGCAGTGAGCCAGCTCTTCGCATCAGGTTGTTTTGCACTTAGTAGGCATTAATAGCTTTTCTTGCCTTTAAAGCAAACAGTCATCCCAATGGGCCCTTGTCTTCTTTTCACTTTACAGTTAGAAAACCGGAGATTTGAGAACTCAGTTACTTGCCAGATACAAATGCTTGACTAGAAAGCCCAGATGTGGCCCTGACTGTTAGCTTCAGAAGCCAAGGTCTGAATGTGGAGTTCCCTGACATTTCATCCCCAAAAGGCCAATGCCAGTGTAGAATATATATCTGAGCCTACCAACATTCATAAACTGCCCTTCACCTTTTCTCCTCTTACTGTGAGGCGTGGTCTTCTCGCTCCTGCTCTGTTAATTGCCTTTCACACTCTGCTTTCACCTTTTGGTCCAGTCTCCCTTGCAGCTTATGTGGTCTTAGTTCCCCAACCAGGGACTGAACTGTTCCCCCTGAATTGAGAACGTGGAGTCTTAACCACTGGATCGCTAGAGAATTCCCTATTCTCTTAAAATTGATTCATTACTCTGAGAGGTTTTTTTTTTAACTTATATCATCATTTTTTAACAATAGTGTTTTGTCATGTTTCAGTCTCCTTTTTTTTTTTTTTTAACATTTTATGTTTCAGCCTTAAGTCATCATCCTTGCCATTTTGCCTTCCCTTCCTATTAACCTCTGTATTTTAAAGTATTACTAACAAATAATTTTGTATAGAAAATGATTTTTCTGATATTAGCAGCCCTTTTCAGGAAGCTTTAATATAGATATTTAGTTCCTGAATGAAAAAATTGTATTTATCTGAAAAAATGTCAGGTTCCCATTAGTTTTCCCTTTTGCTTTTAATTTGCTGACTGGCTTTTCACAACTTGTCTAGAAAATGAAACTTTGTTTACCTTTGGGCATTTGTTCTTCCAAGAGCATGGTTATGCCTGGCCTGAATTTTAAATCCCTGTTCCCATGACATATAGCACATTGTTCATAAATATTAAAATGTGAATTTTAATTAGACATGCTTGCAAAATTTTGGAGAAAATATAAATGCTCCAGAAACTGCATAAAGACATAAGACAGATTTTCTGGTTGTGAACTTAATTTTTTATTAGTCTAATCCAGTGACTTTGAAACTTAATCCATCAGGGCAACCCTTGTCATTTCAAAACCTGAGTCTTTTGGGAGTATACACACTTTTTGTTTAGAAAGTTTTCTGAAATATTTTTCTTGTCTTCACTGTGTCATGGTGCCTGGTCTCCTGACTTTGGTTATTATAAGATTAAGTTTTAAAAGGTCATTGGAAATGAGAAGCCCTGACCTCTTGATTAAAATCAGTTCTCATATTAGAATAGATTTCTCCAGTTCACTTTGCAACTTTTTTTTTTATCATTTTGACATGAAATCCTTAACTTCCTTTAATATTAAACTATTATTTTTTTCTTTCTTTTATATTTGATTTTGAATATGTCTTCTATTGTGAGAGAGAATAAGTTTTATCACCATTTACTGAGTAGTGCTCAAAAAGTCTGAGTTGTAGGATGTGATTGGTAATTGGAATCTAATTCTGTGTAGAACTTGCATGTCATATGGTCATATCTAGACACATGATATATTTTTTATGAGTATAGCTAATTTACAATGTTGTGTTAGTTTCAGTCGTACACCAAAGTGGTTCAGTCTTATATATATTTGTCTTTTTTCCGGTTTCCTTTCCCATATAGTTTATTGCAAAATATTGAGTAGAGTTTCCTGTGCTGTAGAGTAGGTCCTTTTTAGTTATCTATTTTATATATAGTAGTGTGTATATGTTCGTTCTGAGCTGGAAAGTAAAGGTGCCAACTAATATTAATCATGGATAATGATCAAACAGTTATTAACAAATCACATTCTATTAATATGGAAGATGCTATTTTCATTGTATAGGTCACCTAAATCTTAGATGTCAAGTATTTTTGAGAACCAGATAAAAGTAATGATAGGAAACGGACTCCAGAGAACCCAGGAAGGAAACAAAAAGCTGAAATTCAGCTTGGAAATAGTCAAACCGATTTTAGTAACTGGCGTCAGATCTTCTTCCGACAATTTAGGCGTTATTGAAAAGATGCAAATACTTCTGGAAAAGCCAAGTCAGCACCTTATTTTGTCTGCGTTGCAGTCGGGTGGGTCTTCATCGCCTCTAGCATGCCTACCCTTCACCAAGGGTATTTGTTAGTATGACAGCTCAAGTTGAAAAAGAGACATATAAAAATCTTGTGGGTGTTGAACTTTACAAGAACTGTCCCGTCCTGCATTTAATGCTCTAGCACTAATTACAGACCCATGTCCACCTCCACCCCCACGGATACACGCCCCCTCACTTTCCTTGTTTTCTTTTATTTGGGAAAAATGAACCACATTACTAAATATGTTTCACACCCTTCGTAAAATTAATCTATCACCCCCTGAACGAACACTGCCTCAATTTTTTCAGCTGAAACAATGAAGAACTCACTGCCCACGAGTCCTTGGAAAATATCCCTTCCATTTCTTCTGGGTTTTAGCTCCATACAGAGTTTACGAGTCAGATAAGCAGACCTCTTCCTGGAAGTCAGTAAGCAGGAAACACATCACAGAGGCATTTTCATCCTAGAGATGAAAGGGTTGTTCCTGAAATACTCGGTTGGCCTGAAAATTCGTTCAGGTTCTTCCCTAAGATGGAATGGAAAAACCCCAACGAAGTTTTGGGCCAACGGAATAGCATGCTAATTGTCATTGTAGTGGATAACATTGGATGCGTTAGTTCAAATGTAACAATTTTGTTAATTCTTTCAAACCCTTGTGTTTTGTTTTGTTTTTATGTGTGTAATTTCCCCCCTGCCTAGACCTGGTGAACCGTTTCTGTGAGCAGGTCCTCAATTTTTTACTCTGTCCCTACTTTCCTGCCCTAGCCCCGTCCTCCCCCGGTGTCGACTCCGTCCCCTTGCAGCGCACAGGCAGCCAGCACGGCCCGCAGAGCGCCGCCGCAGCCACCTTCCAGAGGGCCAGCTATGCCGCCGGCCCTGCCTCCAGCTACGCGGACCCCTACCGACAGCTGCAGTACTGTCCTTCCGTTGAGTCTCCGTACAGCAAATCCGGCCCTGCCCTTCCCCCTGAAGGCACCTTGGCCAGGTCCCCATCCATCGACAGCATTCAGAAAGATCCCAGGTAGGTACCAACCTTTTCCTCTCCCCCCATCGCTGCTAAAGAGGTATTCTAACCAGACCTGTGACTGCATGATTGTTTTTTGTTTTTGCATCACTTGATTGCATCCGTGTCTCTGGCTGAGGATGAAAGGGTTGACTTTGGTTGACTTTCACCATCTTCTGTTTGATTTGGAAAATGGGTGTTGGTCGTGGATCTCTAGTACCTTCTGCAGTTCAGTAGCAAAGACTATCTTTTGATCCGAACATTTGTAGGTGCTTGAGGGTTTCAGCTGGTTGTGAGATCTGGAACAGCTTTCTGTGGTGCAGTAGAAACCCAGGATGGAGGCTGTACCGTTTGACTTCAGACACTGTGGTCTAGGTATTTCTTGTCTCAGGAGACGCGCGCTTTGTCACCTTGCATGTTTCCATGCATGAGTGGAAAGTGGATACAGGTTACACTAAAAATTGGAAATTTAGAAAACCTTTGTTACCTTCATTTTTGTGTCTGAAAATAAACATCAGGCTGAAGTTGTTTTCAACATTGATTAAAAATTTGAATATAAAGTATTAAAGAAGTTGTTATTATTGAGAAAAAAAATTTTTTTTTTGCTTTCTTGTTTCAACAGTGGCCAAGGCTTTAGTGATGCTCTACTTCTGAAATTGGAATTGAATTCCTGTAGAGTTAAATGATGTTTTATTCATAGGCATTTGATTTATGCAGAGTCCCATAAATATATATCTGCATCTGTGAATACTATAGATATGTCAGGTTCCTTGTATGTCTTTATAGCTGGCATCTGACATGATTCTGGTGGTATACTTAAAATTCATCTCAAGGAATTTTTGGGTATTTTCTCTGATAGAGCACACAATGCAAGTGTACTGTATTGAGGGGTTTGCATAGATTCTTTTGTAAAAAGAAATCACCTCTACATACATAAAAGGCAGAATGGGACCATTTTATGGTATTCTTTAAGATAGCTTCTTTAGCACAATTCAAGCCTACTTGGAGGGCTTAAGGTAAATATTGTATGAGGTAAAACCTCCATTGTAAAGGAGAATTATAGTAAATGTTCACTGCTTACTACTAGAAATAAGAAAAATTCTTATATTTGCATTATTCAGCATCCTGTTCCTCTAGGCTTTCAGTCGAAACAAGGATCTCTATCATCTTTGTCCAGAAATTTGCTCTAAATCCTTTGGTGTTCTTGGCAAGTGTGGGTAGAATGCTCTTCAGATAACACAACACTCTCTATTCATTTATTTTTAAATTTTGCTGTACTGGGATATAGTTCGTTTACAATAGGTTAGTTTCTGCTGTATAGCAAAGTGATTCAATTATACATATGTATATAATCCTTTTTTATATTCTTTTCCATTGTGGTTTATCACAGCATATTGAATATAGTTCTCTATGCCATATAGTAGGAACTTGTTGTTTATCCATCCTGTATATAATAGTTTGCATCTGCTGATGCAAAACCCCCAATCTATCCCTTCTCCAAAGCTCTCTGTTTTTAAATATTCTTTCTAAATATGTTATTGAAAACATGTAGAAATAGAACAGTAGCACACTCTTTAGGAAATGCTAAATAGGAAAATACATAATTGAATTGGCAGTGCTTTATTTAACATTTAAAATATAAATTGAGGATAAGCATATAATCTTCAGTGAAGAGGTTTTTAAATTTTCATATTAGAGGAATTTGGCCTAATAGGAATCCAAATTTATGTTTCTCTCACTACACCTTAGCTTCTTTATTTCATATTGTGTATTAAATGTGTTACACTTTTAAATGGCATATCCTTTTCATTTTATATTGCTATCCCTTTTATAGCCTTTTTTCTTCTTTCAGCATATCATCATCAGACTGTCATCTTTTCAAGTTATGGATTATGTGACATATATTTAATGAGTGCCCATTATAAACCAAGAAAAAGAAATAGCTGTAAGAAATGAGAGCGAATAAGAGTATATTGGCCACTCATCCTTTGTAGGAGTAAACTTATAGGCAAATCAGTGTTATATGAATTGCAAGTTACTATGTTATTTTTAAGAATACTAATGTCAGAAAGAAAAACAAATATTGTATATTCACTCATATGTGTGGAATCTGGGCTTCCCTGGTGGCTCACACGGTAAAGATTCTGCCTTCAGTGCAGGAGACCTGGCTTCAATCCCTGGGTTGAGAAGATCCCCTGGAGAGGGGAATGGTAACCCACTCTGGTACTCTTGCCTGGAGAATTCCATGGACAGAGGAGCCTGGTGGGCTGTATGCTTCATGGGGTCTCAAAGAGTCAGACATGATAGAGCAACCAACACGCACACATACATAGGGAACCTAGGGGCCTTCCCAGGTGGCACTAGTGGTAAAGAACCTGCCTGTGATCCAGGAAACCTAAGAGATGTGGTTTTGATTGCCGGGTTGGGAAGATCCCTTAGAGAAGGGAATGGCAACCCACTCCAGTATTCTTGCATGGAGATTCCCCATGGACAGAGGAGCGTGGTGGGCAGCAGTCCATAGGGTCACAAAGAGTCAAATATGACTGAATGGACTTAGCACACACACATGGAATCTAGGAAATGGTACTGATGAACCTGTTTGCAGGGCAGGAATGGAGATGCAGACGCAGAAAACCTACTTGGTGGACACAGCGAGGGAAGGAGGTGGTGGGATGATTTGAGAGAATAGCACTGACATATATATACACTACCATGTGTAAGGTAGCTGGTGGGACGCTTCTGTATAGCATGGGGAGCCTAGCCTGGTGTTCTCTGATGACCTGGAGGGGTGGGTTATGGGGGTTGGCATGGAGGCTCAGGAGAGAGGAAATACACACACACACACACATATATATATGTATTTATGGCTGATTAGTGTTGTTGTATGGCAGAAACCAACACAACACTGTAAAGCAATTATCTTCCATTTAAAAATTTAAAAAAGAATGCTAAAAGCATTGGCTTTAAATAGATGTTATTTCTGAAAAAAATATTGTACCACCAACCTAAGGTCAGATACAGGCAAAAGAGACAGAACCAGATCTAGAACCAGAATTGAATAATTATGGCTTCATGTAAAGAGAACTAATAACCTGGCATCATGCGAAATGAGTACATAAAATACAATAATGCCTTTCTTGTAGAGTTTTTTTTTTTTTTTTTTTTTAAATAAAGGAATGTGTCAGAATGTTCACAGAGAAGGTAATGGCATTCACAGTAAGGTAACTCTTGCCTGGAAAATCCCACGGACGGAGGAGCCTGGTGGGCTGCAGTTCATGGGGTCGCTAAGAGTTGGACATGACTGAACGACTTCACTTTCACTTTTCACTTTCATGCATTAAAGAAGGAAATGGCAACCCACTCCAGTGTTCTTGCCTGGAGAGTCCCAGGGACGGGGGAGTCTGGTGGGCTGCCGTCTATGGGGTCGCACAGAGTCGGACACGACTGAAGTAACTTAGCAGCAGCAGCAGCAGAATGTTCAGATTTAATTGAGACATCCCAAATCTAAAATTGTAGTCCACAATCTAATGCTTCTTTTATGATAGCATTTTTGCATCTTCTTTTGAAGAATGAACTTTGGTCCTTCCTAAGTGAATGTTACTAGAACCAACATCTCTTATGTCTGGGGTTCAGAGTAGTTTATCTCAGCATTATAATTTATGATTTAAACTTTTCCAGCTTTTAGGCTTCTTTCTAACTTTTATACATTTTTGGAGACAGTGTGTTAAAGTTTTTTATGTATTATTAAATAGCCAACCATGTAAGCCTCTTTACCATTGCAAACATATTTTTAGAGCACATTACAATTCTCAAAGCACTTTTCCTCATGTCTTTGATGTAATTCTCCTTTGTGGGAGGAAACTGATATCTGCACATTTTGTGCCTTAAATAAGTGGAGAATTGGAAAAATTGACCCATGTGTATGCAGGCTAGACTCCACACTCTTAGGCACATATTTGCATGGACATTTCTATTTATAAAAAGGAAATGGAAATTGCATACCATCTTTTATGGTTTTCTTGGAGGATGAGGGAAAGCACCAGTTTGCTGTGTGTAGGAGTGAATGAAGGAATGAAGGTATTGATAGAAATTGTCTAAATAGGTCTGGTCTGTCTGATAATTGCTGATGGCATGTGTGGTCTTTGCTTTGTTTTCTTTTTCTTTCTTTTCTAATATGTGACTTATTCATCTTATTGCAGACCAGTGTCTTTTTTCTATTAACGAGTTTCAATGAGGAATTTTGAAGCAAACCTTCGATTTCAAAATAAGAATTTGAAATCAAGATAGCCCCAATTCAGTCATTAGACTGGAAACCAGAAGCTTCCTGTTACCTTTTTTTCCCCTTTTGGTGTTTTGATGACTTATGTGTATGTATATATTTAGGCTATTTTTTTTTAATTGAAATATAGTTAATTTACAGTGTTATGTTAGTTTCAGTTGTTCAGCAAAGTGATTGTTTATATATATATATTTATATATATATGAAATTATATATGTATATCTTTTTTAATTTAGAAGAATTTTTCTAAGTCATAGAATATGAAAGGATTCATTCTAAGTAGTTGGCTTTTTTAAGCTTGCTTAGCTGAATCATATAGATCAGAGCAAAACTTTGGACTTTCCAGTTTTAACTGCTCTTGTGTATTCCAACAAAAAATGCACAAAAAACTTTTATAAAAAGAGGTGATAGAATTTGATTTCCTTAAGTCAGCAATAACTTTGAAAAAAGTTTTTATATAGTATTTACTTCATAGCAGCCTATGCTGAGAACTATATGTTAACTGTATATTGTCTTCCATAAAGTGTGAATTTCTTAAGTATCATCACAGCTACTATGTTGTTGGTGCTATGCCAAATATTGAGTTTAATATATGTTGTTTTTAAACATGTAGGTCATATAAATCTTAAAATGAACTTATATGAAAGGACTCAGTAACATTGGAAGTGATCATTCATAGCATCTTTATTTTAAAAATGTGATTGATGAAATAACCAGAAAAAAAGCAAAACTCATGTACCTGGCATACTGATGGTGTTACAAATATTCTTCTCCGTAAAAGAAGAAAAAGTTACGGCTAATACATTTACTGACATAGCTTAATGTGTAGGCTGCATCATGAATAGCATCTTTTAATCAAGTTTGATTAATCCTGTTTCAGGATATTGTAATCCTTGATGTACACCATCTCAAAAGCAGGTTTTCAAACATGATAAAGGAATCTAACATTTTGCAAACATGTTTCACAGTGAAACTCTATATTCTTTTTGTTATTCATTGTAATGGATAAATAAATACAGTGACACATCCTCGATGCTGAATTTGAGCCCAAATTAGCAACTGGACTTTCAGTTGGCTCTGTCAGACTTGTTCTCCATGTTTTGCTTCAAGCCACAGTATTTGACCAATAATCTTAAACTATGAACTTTTAAGTTGACTCATTGGAAAAGACTCTGATGCTGGGAGGGATTGGGGGCAAGAGGAGAAGGGGACGACAGAGGATGAGATGGCTGGATGGCATCACTGACTCGATGGATGTGAGTCTCAGTGAACTCCGGGAGTTGGTGATGGACAGGGAGGCCTGGCATGCTGCGATTCATGGGGTTGCAAAGAGTCGGACATGACTGAGCGACTGATCTGATCTGATGAACTTTTAAAAAATTACCTAGTGTCTTACTAAAATTATTATTGGATGTTATATTAGTAGATATTATTAAGAAATACTGCTTATAAATATCATTGTTGTTGTTTAATCACTAAGTCACGTCCAACTCTTTTCTGGTCCCATGGACTGCAACCCACCAGACTCCTCTGTCCATGGGATTTCCCAGGCAAGAGTATTCGAGTAGGTTGCTATTGCCTTCTGTGATCAAACCCGCGTCTTCTACTTTGGCAGGTGGATTCTTTACAGCTAAGCCACCTGGGAAGCCCCATTAATATCATTAGGAAAATCTAGGTTGCAGTTTCCCTGGTGGCTCATAGCTTCACTGAGTTATGCAAGCCCCTTCACAACAACAAGGCAGTGATTCATGAAAGGGATGGTTCATGACCAGTATGAAAAGACAAAAAGATATGACACTGGAAGATAAGCCTCCCCCAGGTTGGAAGATGTCCATTATGCAACTGGGGAAGAGTAGAGGGCAATTACTCTATGACCTAAATAAAATCCCTTATGATTATTCAGTGGAAGTAACAATAGAGTCAAGGAATTAGATCTGGTGGATAGAGTGCCTGAAGAACTATGGATGGAAGTTGTTAATATCATACAGGAGGCAGTAACCAAAACCATCCCAAAGAAAAAGAAATGCAAGAAGGCAAAATGGTTATCCGAGCGGCTTTACAGATAGCTGAGGAAAGAAGTGAAAGGCAAGGAGAAAGGGAAAGATATGCCCAACTGAATGCAGAGTTCCAGAGAATATCAAGGAGAGATAAGAACACCTTCTTAAATGAATGATTCAAAGAATTAGAGGAAAGCAATAGAATGGGAAAGACCAGAGATCTCCTCAAAAAACTGGAGATGTCAAGGGAACATTTCATGCAAGGACGGGCATGATAAAGGACAGAAATGGTAAGGGCCAAACAGAAGCAGAAGAGATTAAGAAGAGGTGGCAAAAATACACAGAAGAACCATACAGAAAAGGTCTTAATGACTGGAATAACTACAATGGTATGATCACTCACCTAGAGCCAGACATCCTGGAGTGTGAAGTCAAGTGGTCCTTAGGAAGGATTACTACAAAAACTATATATAAATGGTTAGATAGCGTCACGGACTCAATGGGCAGGAATCTGAGCAAACTCCAGCATCAGTGTTCTTTGCCGGTGAGTTGGCTATTCACACCAAGTGGCCAAGGTATCGGAGCTTCAGCTTCAGCATCAGTCCTGCTAATGAATATTCAGGGTTGATTTCCTTTAGGACTGCCTGGCTTGGTCTCCTTGCTATCCAAGGAATTGTCAAGAGTCTTCTCCAGCACCACAGTTCAAACACATCAATTCTTCAGCATTCAGCCTTCTTTATGGTCCACTTCTTACATCCATACATGTACTACTGGAAGAATCGTAGCTTTGACTATGCAGACCTTTGTTGGCAAACCATAGCTTTGACTATGCAGACCTTTGTGGCTTTTTAATATGCTGTCTAGATTTGTCATAGCTTTTCTTCCAAGCAGCAAGCATCTTTTAATTCCATGGCTGCAGTCACTGTCTGCAGTGCTGACTGTCATTCTTGGCATGTTGTGACTTCCAGTAAAAAATACACCGTCATCTGAAACGTGGGCCCAGTGAGAAGCCAGCACCAGTGTGTAGAGGAAATATGATAGTTCTGAACTGCTGTGTTTTGTTTGGTTATATCGGTTAAGTAGAGATGCACACGTTCTCCCCTCTGACCCCAGGCGATGATCTTGGGCAGCCTGCCTGCTCTCCCCTCCCACGGGAGGAGGAGAGGAGGTCTGGGTTATAAAGGGCATCCAATACATGGGGGAAAGGACCCTTAGCCAGTCATGATTCCGGGTGTGATGTTCACCTGCCCCGCCCTTAGTGTCCATGTATTTAAAACAGAAATCGTAAAAGCACCTTCCTGATAAAGTTGTAAGGTGAAATATGTTAAGACCTTGAGGTCTTTGGGACATTTCCTGGCTTAGGGAAGGGCCCATTGTTACCACCACTGGCTCTCTGCTGGCACTTCGGCTCCTGCCATCAGGGGCACCAAGATTAGAACTGAGAATGACCCTTGGGAGTCAGAGACATGGACAAAGTGATGAAGGCAGAGAGGCCATGAGCTGTGTGGTGGGAAAGACCAAGGCACAGATCCTGGGGCATGGCCTGCTAAGGGACCAGAGAAGGGAAGGGACCTAGTGAGGTGGGAGCAGAGGCCAGTGAGGGGGCAAGGAGGGAGGGCACGTTGAGACCTGGGCCTTCCTGGCCAGGACACACAATCAGGAGATGGAAGAGAAGATGTCCCTGCAGAAAGGATTTTGTTTGTTTTGCGAAAGCCTGCTTTTCAGGATTCCTTTTATCAGTTAAAAGGAAAAGTACAGTTTACACACAATACTTGTCTGTGCACGTATTGATTTTCCAGGAGCCCAGATTACTCATTTTGCCCTCTGTCTTCAGCATCACTAGTAGGAGTGAACGATTGCATTTCTGGAATAGTGACTCATTTCTTTCTTTTTTTTTTTTATTTTTTAATATAAATTTATTTATTTTAATTGGAGGTTAATTACTTTACAATATTGTATTGGTTTTGCCATACATCAACATGAATCTCATTTGTACCAGAGTGGGTTCCGGCACAGAGACCTCGACCACATCCCAGAAGTAAGAGTGATGGATCAGAGATAGTCAAAGGTGATGAGTCACTCTACCTGGGGTCCTAACTAGTTGGTTAATGAATCGTTAGCTGATCCTCAGCAGTTGTGAAAGTAGAAATCTCTGTTTTGTGTTTTTCTGGTTTGCAGACTTTCCTCTTGACAGCCAGCCAGTTCTTCCCCTCAGTCCACGTGCTTTTGGTAAAACAGGCTCTACCCTCTGTTTAGTAGGTGAGCCTGTAGCTCACACCTGGTCCAAGAGCCTCCTTGGGGTCCCCATCTACTAGCAAAGCCCCCAGCAGTGCAGAAGAGCCCGAGAAACTCAAGTCCCTGTAAAGTGGGCCGTGTGCATTCTGGACTTCCCTGCTTCATTTGGGGCAAAAAGCCAAGTCCAGGCTCTCTAGACCCCATCACAGGGGCAAAAGCTACTGTGCACCCTCCCTCTCCTTCCAGTAGAATTCCTTCTGCCCTGCCTATTCTCTCTGGAGGTGGCCGTGGTGGTTCTAGGTTTGGTCTCCATAATGAAGCCAGGCCTGTTTGCCTTTGCTCACTTAACCTGTGTCTCTAATGTTTTACCTGTGTGTCTATCATATGTCCTAATGCAGACTTTCCAGAACTTGCCTTTAACCCCTCTGCTTAAAACCAACTACTCTCACTCCCTGTCCCAGGAACTGAGATAGTATTTTTCCCTCTGATTCAGTGGGCTTCCCTGCTGGCTCAGATGGTAAACAGTCTGCCCACAGTGCGGAAGACCCAGGTTCGATCCCTGAGTTTAGAAGATCCCTGAGTTTGGAGGAGGGCATGGCAACCCACTCCAGTATTCTTGCCTGGAAAATTCCCTGGGACAGAGTGCACTGGCAGGCAATAGTCTATGGGGTCACATGTGTCGGACATGCCTAAGCGACTAACACTTTCACTTTCCTGATTCAAAACAACTGGAAACTTGCATTCAGTAGTTAAATTACCATGAAATCTTTACCAAATAGGTTTATAGGTGAGATGAACTTTGCTGACACCATCCAGCAACAGAGGATCTCAGCTCCCTAGAAGTCAGACCTCTATGAAATGTCAAGCATCTTTAGTCTTAATTTTAAGGTCCCCTATAATGATAAGTACAATGATAACATCAAAATAAGGATAGTTCAGTGCAGTTTAGTCGCTCAGCCATATCTGGCTCTTTATAACCCCATGAACAGCAGCACGCCAGGCTTTCCTGTCCATCACCAACTCCCGGAGTCCACCCAATCCCACGTCCATCGAGTCAGTGAGCCATCCAACCATCTCATCCTCTGTCGTGCCCTTCTCCTCCTGCCCTCAATCTTTCCCAGCATCAGGGTCTTTTCCAAAGAGTCAGCTCTTTGCATCAGGTGGCCAAAGTATTCTAGTTTCAGCTTCAGCATCAGTCCTTCCAATGAACACCCAAGACTGATTTACTTCAGGATGGACTGGTTGGATCTCCTTGCAGTCCAAGGGACTCTCAAGAGTCTTCTCCAACACCACAGTTCAAAAGCATCAATTCTTTGGCACTCAGCTTTCTTCACAGTCCAACTCTCACATCCATACATGACCACTGGAAAAACCATAGCCTTGACTAGATGGACCTTTTTTGGCAAAGTAATGTCTCTGCCTTTAATATGCTGCCTAGGTTGGTCATAACTTTCCTTCCAAGGAGCAAGCGTGTTTTAATTCGGAGAAGGCAATGGCACCCCACTCCAATACTCTTGCCTGGAAAATCCCATGGATGGAGGAGCCTGGTAGGCTGCAGTCCATGGGGTCGCTAAGAGTCGGACATGACTGAGCGACTTCACTTTCACTTTTCACTTTCCTGCATTGGAGAAGGAAATGGCAACCCACTGCAGTGTTCTTCCCTGGAGAATCCCAGGGATGGGGGAGCCTGGTGGCTGCCGTCTATGGGGTCACATAGAGTCAGACACGACTGAAGTGACTTAGCAGCAGCAGCAGCAGCAGCAGCAGCAATCACCATCTGCAGTGATTTTGGAGCCCAGAAAAATAAAGTCAGCCACTGTTTCCCCATCTATTTGCCATGAAGTGATGGGATCGGATGCCATGATCTTAGTTTTCTGAATGTTGAGCTTTAAGCCAACTTTTTCACTCTGCTTTTTCACTTTCATCAAGAGGCTCTTTAGTTCTTCTTCACTTTCTGCCATAAGGGTGGTATCATCTTCATGTCTAAGGTTATTGATATTTCTCCCTGCAATCTTGATTCCAGCTTTTGCTTCTTCCAACCCAGCGTTTCTCATGATGTACTCTGCCTATAAATTAAATAAGCAGGATGACAATATACAGCCCTGACGTTCTCCTTTACCTATCTCAAACCAGTCTGTTGTTCCATGTCCAATTCTAACTGTTGCTTCCTGACCTGCATACAGGTTTCTCAAGAGGCAGGTCAAGTGGTCTGGTATTCCCATCTCTTTCAGAATTTTCCACAGTTTATTGTGATCCACACAGTCAAAGGCTTTGGCATAGTCAATAAAGCAGAAATAGATGTTTTTCTGGGACTCTCTTGCTTTTTCGATGACCAGCAGATGTTGGCAATTTTATCTCTGGTTCCTCTGCATTTTCTAAAACCAGCTTGAACATCTGGAAGTTCACGGTTCACATATTGCTGAAGCCTGGCTTGGAGAATTTTAAGCATTACTTTACTAGCATGTGAGATGAGTGCAATTGTGCGGTAGTTTGAGCATTCTTTGGCAATACCTTTCTTTGGGATTGGAATGAAAACTGACCTTTTCCAGTCCTGTGGCCACTGCTGAGTTTTCCAAATTTGCCAGCATATTGAGTGTGACACTTTAACAGCATCATCTTTCAGGATTTGAAATAGCTCAACTGGAATTCCATCACCTCCACTAGCTTTGTTCGTAGTGATGCTTCCTAAGGCCCACTTGACTTTACATTCCAGGATATCTGGCTCTAGGTGAGTGATCACACCACCGTGATTATTTGGGTCGTGAAGATCTTTTTTGTACAGTTCTGTGTATTCTTGCCACCTCTTCTTAATATTTTCTGCTTCTGTTAGGTCCCTACCATTTCTGTCCTTTATTGAGCCCATCTTTGCATGAAGTGTTCCCTTGGTATCTCTAATTTTCTTGAAGAGATCGCTAGTCTTTCCCATTCTGTTGTTTTCCTCTATTTCTTTGCATTGATTGCTGAGAAAGTCTTTCTTATCTCTCCTTGCTATTCTTTGGGACTCTGCATTCAAATTGGTATATCTTTCCTTTATTCTTTTACTTTTCGCTTCCTTTCTTTTCACAGCTATTTGTAAGGGCTCCTCTTACAAATAGCTCCTTTTACAAAGCAAAAGACAGCCATTTTGCTTTTTTGCATTCCTTTTTCTTGGAGATGGTCTTGATTCCTGTCTCCTGTACAATGTCATGAACCTCCATCCATAGGCACTGTCTATCAGATCTAGTCCCTTAAATCTGTTTTTCATTTCCAGTGTATAGTCATAAGGGGTTTATTTTGGGTCACACCTGAATGGTGTAGTGGTTTTCTCCACTGTCTTCAATTTCAGTCTGAATTTGGCAATAAGGAGTTCATAATCCGAGCCACAATCAGCTCCCAGTCTTGTTTTTGCTGACTGTATAGAGCTTCTCCATCTTTGGCTGCAAAGAATATAATCAATCTGATTTCGGTGTTGACCTTCTGGTGATGTCTATGTGTAGAGTCTTCTCTTGTGTTGTTGGAAGAGGGTGTTTGCTATGACCAGTGCGTTCTCTTGGCAAAACTCTATTAGCCTTTGCCCTGCTTCATTGTGTACTCCAAGGCCAAATTTGCCTGTTATTCCAGGTGTTTCTTGACTTCCTACTTTTGCATTCCAGTCCCCTATAATGAAAAGGACATCTTTTTTGGGTATTAGTTCTAGAAGGTCTTGTAGGTCTTCATAGGACTGTTCAACTTCAGCTTCTTCAGTGTTACTGGTTGGGGCATAGACTTGAATTACCGTGATATTGAATGGTTTGCCTTGGAAATGAACAGAGATCATTCTGTCCTTTCTGAAATTGCATCCAAGTACTGCATTTTGGACTCTTTTGTTGACTATGATGGCTACTCCATTTCTTCTAAGGGATTCCTGCCCACAGTAGTAGATATAATGGTCATCTGAGTTAAATTCACCCATTCCAGTCCATCTTAGTAAGGATAATTGATGGTTTAAAGGGATGTCCTATTGAATTCCTAAGTAAAGGAAATAATTAGTTTGCAATGATTTTACTATACTCTCAGTGTATGACTTGAGTTTGTAATTCATGTTACTTCCTGCTTCGAGGTTAATCTGTTTTTTCACTGATAACCAGGTTCCTGTGTTACCTACTGAATTTAGATATTCTCATGCTAAAAGTGGAACTTCCCGGGATGCTGGGAAAGATAGAAGGCATGAGAAGGGGACAACAGAGGATGAGATGATTGGATGGCATCACCAACTCAATGGACATGAGTTTGAACAAGCTCCAGGAGTTGGTGATGAACAGGGAAGCATGGTGTGCTGCAGTTCATGGGGTGACAACGAGTAGGACATGGCTGAGCTGAGCTGAACAGGTGGCTCTAGTGGTAAAGAACCCACCTCCCACTGCAGGAGACATAAGAGATCTGGCTTAGGAAGATCCCCTGGAGGAGGAAACCTCAACCCACTCCAGTATTCTTGCCTGGAAAATCCCATGGACAGAGAATCCTGGCAGGCTATGGTCCAGAACTGAAGCAACTTCTCACATGCTGAAGAAAGGGTAGGGTCTTGCAGATGAAGTCATTCCTTTGCCAATCACTTAGGATGGAGCAGAAAGCTAAGCTGCAGGTGAAAAAGAAGAAGTCTCCATCTCTCTCCATCATCACTGTGAAAGAAATCAGTTTATTTGAGCCCAAAAGGAGTGTGAATATTAAAAATGGTGCCCCTTAGAAACAAGCTGAGAACCTGAAAATGAGAAAGCCTTTTTCCCCAGAATCTCATGGAGAGTTAGAGAGTCTTACCCAGAATGGATGCTCCTAAATCCCAGTGCTCTGTTTGGGGGTCACTGCCTTTATTTCCTGTCTGAGTGCGCCCCTTTCACTTTCCATTTGGTACTTTTTAGCTCTAGGAGGAGGTTTGAAGGAATCAAAAGAAGGATTTATGCTTCAGAAGGAATCAAAGGAAAGTTCTTTGAGTCTAGTAATGAATAACATTGTAAAAATGGACCACAGCATCCCCCTTTCCCTAAGGTTAGTTCCCACAAGTGGGAAAGAGGAAAAAGAGAAACCAAGGAAATTCGGAGTGACTTCTGGCTCACTTGGTTAATTCATGAAGGACTATCTTCCTATAGGAGGAACCTTGACAGTCCTAGATTTGGCTTTATTAAGGAAAATGGCATCTACATGAAAGGTTGTTGTTGAATCATGCAAATACACCAGGATTCTTGGCCCCCAGAGGAGAAGAATTCAATCCGGGGCCAGAGACGAGGCTTGATCGCTCAGAGCTTTTGTGTAATAAAGTTTTATTAAAGTATAAAGGAGATAGAGAAAGCTTCTGACATGGGCATCAGAAGGGGGTAGAAAGAATACCTGCTTGCTAGTGTTAACAATGAAGTTATATACTCTCCAGTGAATCCAAAGAATGTCTGGAGGTTGTAAAGACCTCATCAGACCTACTCCCATAATTTACATTTTAAGATAACAGAATTAGCCAGAAGGTTTAATCCAAAGACTGTCCTTAATCCAGAGACTGTCCTCAGGCAGGATACATTATTGTTATATAATCCTAAGGAATGTGGAGAAAGAAAAAAAGTTTATCCTTTCTTCCTCCTTGAGAATTCCAGACCCCTCTCTCCTTGGGGACCCCTAGACTCCCTATCAACCTGCCTAGGAAATGACTCTCTTATACATATATTCCACATAGATTATGTGTATAAAAATGCGTAGATTGTGTGTATATATGCACACTTACATGTACTTGTGTGTATACCTAGGGCTTCACTGATGGCTTATCGGTAAAGAATCTGCCTGCCAATGCAGGAGACACAGGTTTGATCCCTGGGTTGGGAAGATCCCCTGGAGGAGGGCATGGCAACCCACTCCAGTATTCTTGCCTGGAGAATTCCATGGACAAATGAACCTGGCAGGATACATCCACGGGGTCACAAAAGAGTCGGATTTAGTGACTAAACAACAAAATATGTATGTAATCTATTTGCTAATTAGCTCTGCACACATTTACCCAGAGATAAGTTTTGCAAAACTTATACAAACACATGATTATTAATGGAACAAAAGACACACAGTAATGATGCATTGATTTTGCTTCTTGTCTATTTATCCATCAGTCTGCTTTCCCAGCCCTTGTGTTTTGCTTTTGTTTTCCCACTTTAGAAAAAGTCATTCTTAATGTGTTCCATTCTTTTAAGTCCATGTGAAATATAAATTGACAAAACTAGAGAAACTCAAGATTTGTTTTCCTTACAGAAATTTCAGTTCATCCCAGTAGCTATGAGAGTATTGGGACGCACCACCTGGCTGTTTGTCTAGGTATTATGTTTAATCAGCATTCACATCTTTATGCTCAACCTTTTGAAATCTTAGAGAAATTCTTCTTAGAGACCTTAACCATCTTAAAGAAATGAATTCCCTTTATTATTCAACTTATACTGCTCTAACTGTGGAAAGTGCAAGTGAATGTTCGTTGCTAAGTGTGTTTGACTCTTTCTGACTCCATGGATTGTAGCCCTCCAGGATTCTCTGTCCGTGGAATTCTGCATGCAAGAATACTGGAATGGGTTGCTATTTCCTTATCCAGGGGACCTTTCTGACCCAGAAATTGAGTCCAGATCTCCCACACTGCAGGCAGATTCACCTGGTGACTATGGAAAACCCACCTCAGTCACACCATCCTCATAACCTCCCTGTTTATCCCATTGCAACGGAAAATCTGAAATCCCCTTTGGTCATTTCACATGCAAACCAGTTTTAATATTTTTCTGGATATCTTAAGTCACTTTTTTTCACCATCTGACTTTGAACATGTAATTGAGGACAAAAATGGAGCATTGAAAACTTATTGTCTTCTAAGGCAGGTGGTAGTTGACTGTCCGTTTGTGACTAATGGAAATTAATTTCCGTTGCTTCTTGAGATGTTTTGCAGCTAATAGTGCTCATTAATTTGGAGGCACTGACATCTATAGAGGGAAAATTAGCATTTTATAGTAAGAAAAGTGTACTTTGAAGTGATATTTTCATTGTTCATGATACATTACAAATCTGGTAGCATAACTTTTTTCATCTACTGAAGAATCATGTTCGGCTACCTTAACTGGTTTCCTGAACCCAGTGTGTTCTAGCATCCACTTAATTCTGTTAAGAGTAGAAAGACGAGTAGAAGGAAGATAGAAAAAGAAGACATTTGTTGGCAAATCCAGTGTGCAGCATTCTAGCAACACAGAATGTTTTATATACTGGAAGGATCTCTTAGACTGAGATGAGACAGTATCCTCACTTTTTATGTTGTTTTACCTTTTTGGTTTTCTAGGGGCATTTCATTATGTGCTTTGCTTTTTTAATGCCTGTTTTTTTTTAATTTTTTGAATTTTTAAAAAAATTTGTACCATGGGCCACCAGTTTTAGAAGCCTCTTTAAAACTGAAGCCAACACACCAAGAAAACTCTGGTTGTGTTTGCTGCTGCTGCTGCTAAGTCGCTTCAGTCGGGTCCGACTCTGTGCGACCCCATAGACGGCCTCCTACCAGGCTCCTCTGTCCCTGGGATTCTCCAGGCAAGAACACTGCTAACTGGGCAAAAATCTACATTATGTTTGCATAGAGACCCCTGAAGTGAGGACTTCTCTCTGCCCTCAGGTGCTCTATACTGACAGATGCTATAGTGAACACCGCCCTGCAGGGCGGGAGTACCGGTCGGGACCGGAAGACTGTGAAACACAGCATAGAGGTTCCAGTGTTTTTGGAATGCAAACACTAATTGCATTCCAAAAGCAGGTGGGTGCCAGCCCAGGGTGGTGGGGCTTTCCTTTGCAAATAGTCTCCTCCAGCCACTTCTTAACACACAGGAAAGGTAGATAGGAAATAACCTTGGAATATTGGACAGTCTCTTCAGTTGCATAAAGGTACCTTTACAAAAAAAATCAAAATTGGTTTCAGACAAATGTTTGGAAACCACTGTCTTAAAAGTCACAATGTAGCAGAAATAATTCCTCTGAATGTAAAATTAACCTAAGACCCTCCGTAATATCCTAATGAATGTGAAAAAGAAACCCTGGACTTTTACCTTATTTTCTTTGACTGTGCAACCCACTTCAGTATTCTTGCCTGGAGAATCCCCATGGACAGAGGAGCCTGGTGGGCTACAGTCCGTGGGGTTGCAAAGAGTCGGATATGATTGAGTGACTAAGCACAAACACTGGTTTATTTTTGTTTTTAACTGTAATTTTTTTTATTGAAGCGTAGTTGATTTATAATGCTTTATGTGTACAGCAAAGTGATTTAGTTATGCATTTTATATATCTATAGAGCTATATATGTATGCACGTGTGCTCAGTTACTTCTTGCCACTTTTTGTGACCCTGTGTAGCCGGTAGCCTGCCCGGCTCCTCTGTCCATGGGATTCTCCAGGCAAGAACACTGGAGTGAGTTGCCAAGCCCTCCTCCTGGGGATCTTCCCGACCCAGGGATCGATCCTGGGTCTCTTGCATCTTCTACATTGGCAGTCCGATTCTTTACCATTAGCACCACCTGGGAAGCATGTGTGTATATATATATATATATATACACACACACACACACACATATATATGTGTGTATGTATATATATATACACATATATATATTCTTTTCCAGATTCTTTTCAAGATATTGAAAATACGTTATTACAAGATATTGAATATATTGTAGTTCCCTGTGCTATACAGTAGGTTCCTGTTGTTTATCTGTTTTATAGATAGTAGTCTGTATTTGGTAATCCTAAATTCCAAGTTTATCCTTTGCCCCTTTTCCTATTGAGTAACCGTAAGTTTCGGAGAAGGTGATGGCACCCCACTCCAGTACTCTTGCCTGGAAAATCCCATGGACGCAGGAGCCTGGTAGGCTGTAGTCCATGGGGTCACTAAGGGTCGGACACGACTGAGCGACTTCACTTTCACTTTTCACTTTCATGCATTGGAGGAGGAAATGGCAACCCACTCCAGTGTCCTTGCCTGGAGAATCCCAGGGACGGGGGAGCCTGGTGGGCTGCCGTCTGTGGGGTCGCACAGAGTCAGACATGACTGAAGCGACTTAGCAGCAGCAGCAGCAGCAACCATAAGTTTGTTTGCTATGTCTGTGAGTCTATTTCTGTTTTGTAAGTAATTTAACTTCATATCATTTTTTATATTCCACATATAAGTGATATCGTATGACATTTATCTTTGTCTGACTTAATATGATAATCTGCAGGTCTGTCTCTGCTGCTGCAAATGGCATCATTTCATTCTTTTTTAGGGTTGAATAATATCCCACTGTGTATATACCACATCTTCTCTATCCATTCATCTGCAAGTGGACACTTAGGTTGCTTCCATGTCTCGGCTTTTGTCAGTGGTGCCACTGTGAGCACTGGGGTGCATGTATTTACAGTTTTGAAGATATCTGCTGACTGACTAGAATTATACATTCCTTCTGAATATATTCAAGTTTTTCAAAGCAGCAATATTCTAAGATATTAATCATTCCTGAGAAATCTCCAAATGGTTGCTGCTGCTGCTGCTGCGCTAAGTCACTTCAGTTGTGTCTGACTCTGTGCGACCCCATAGATGGCGGCCCACCAGGCTCCCCCGTCCCTGGGATTCTCCAGGCAAGAACACTGGAGTGGGTTGCCACTTCCTTCTCCAATGCATGGAAGTGAAAAGTGAAAGTGAAGCCGCTCAGTTGTGTCCGACCCTCAGCAACCCCATGGGCTGCAGCCTACCAGGCGCCTCCGTCCATGGGATTTTCCATGCAAGAGTACTGGAGTGGGGTACCATTGCCTTCTCCGCTCCAGATGGTTAGCATGCTTTATATAATGAACAGCAATAAGGTTTGCATGGGCTTCCCTTGTGGCTCAGTGATAAAGAATCTACCTGCCAGTGCAGGAAACTCAGGTTTGATCCCTGGTTGGGGAAGATTCCCTGGAGAAGGAAATGGCAACCCACTCCCATATTCTTGCCTGGGAAATCCCATGGGCAGAGGAGCCTGGTGAGCTACAGTCCATAGGGTCCCACAGGGTTGGACACAACTTAGCAACTAAACAACAGTAATAAAGTTTGCATAGCTGGTGTCCAAGATGACCCCACACCTTTGCATGGCGTCTCCCACACTGAATCAGAGCTGCCTTTGTGACCCGTTCAACATCCTAAGGCTCTTAAGCATAACAGTAGAGCTCAGCGTGGAGAGGAACCAACTTGCCCGCCATGTGGGGGAGCCACTTTCAAAGCAGATCCCCTTGTGCCAGTCACGCCTTTGGGTCTTGCAGCTTAGATCCCAGACATTTTGAAGCAGAGACTAATTGCCCCTGCTGTTCCCTGTTTTGAGTGATCACACAAAGAAGCCGTGAGATAATTAATGATGATTGTTGTTTTTAGCCTTTGAGTCATAGGATGATTTGTTGTGAGTAATTGGAGTGGTCATCTCCCCAAGGTTGTCATTCTTTCCTTCCAGTGTCTTCCTTGAAACCCACTTTCCCCTTTTCTTGTTTAAACCCAAGCATCCATTGAGGATGAGTGGATAAACCTGTGGTCTACACACATTCAGCCTTAAAAAGGAAGGAAACTCTGACACCCGTTACAACGTGGATAAACTTGAAAGACGTTAGGATAAGTGAAATAATCAGATATAAGAAGACAACTCCTACTGCATGATTCCACTTGTATGAGGTCCCTAGATAGTCAAAAGCATAGAGACAGAAATTAAAATAGTGGTTGCCGGGGGCGAGGAGAAGGAGGGAGTTGGGAACATCCCAAATGGATAGAGTTTCTGTTTGTGATAATGAAAAATTTCTGCACAAGGATGGTGGTGATGGTTGCACAGCAGTATACAATGAACTGTGGACTGAAAAATGGTTAAAATGGTGATTTTCTGTTACGTTGATTTTCCCACAATACAAAGAAAAGAAAACAGCCTGCTAAAGGCTGCCCAGGCACTACCAATAGACAGAAACCAAGTCATGTGGAAGAGCAGCAGATGCAGACACAGGGAGGAAGAATGAATGGAAATGACTCCAAGTATCTCGACCAGGACCCCTTGCAAAACAGTGCCTTCCGCAACTTTGTAGAAAGCTCTGAAGCCCTGTTGTAAGGAGAACATACTCAGTGTCCAGTACCGTTTATTTGTTGTTGTTGTTTAGTAGCTAAGTCATGTCTGACTCTTTTGAGACTCCATGGACTGTAGCCCACCAGGCTCCTCTGCCATGGGATTTCCTAGGCAAGAATACTGGAATGGATTGCCATTTCTTTCTCCAGGGTATCTTCCTGACCCAGGGATCAAACTCTTGTCTCCTGCATTAACAGGTGGATTCATTACCACTGAGCCACCAGGGAAGCCATAGCATTTGCTACTTGCCAATTATGTTACCTAATCTGAGCTCTTTAATCTCTTGCTTACATTTAAAAACAAGTTTTTATATTGGAACATAGTTGATTAACAGTGTTGTATTAGTTTTAGGTATATAGCAAAGTGATTCACTTATACATATGCATTTAATATACATAATATATGGTTATGCATATATATTTAATCTTATGATTGAATAAAATAATAGTGTATTATAATCATATATTAGCTAATGTATTAGCTATAAGACTCAGAGTTAAAATCACAAATGTGAAGGAGCTTCTTCAATTAGATGACACAAATCATTATTAATATTATTTGAGAAATACTGCCTACTGGTAATAAGTTTGATATATTTTCATTCATCCATTCAGTCATTTAGTAAATATTTATTGAGTACCAAACCTAGACAGTGTCTTAAAAAGCAGAGACATCACTTTGCTGACAAAAGTCCATATAGTCAAAACTATGGTTTTTCCAGTAGTCAATGTACAGATGTGAGAGTTGGACCATAAAGAAGGTTGGGCATGCTTTCTAATTATGGTTCTGGAGAAGACTCTAGAGAATCCTTTGGATGGCAAAGAGGTCAAACTAGTCAATCCTAAAGAAAATCAACCCTGAATATTCACTGGAAGGGCTAATGCTAAGGTAGAAGCTCCAACACTTTGGCCACCTGATGTGAAGAACCAACTCACTGGAAAAAACCATGATGCTGGGAAAGATTGAAGGCAAAAGGAGCAGGGGGTGGCATGAGATGGTTAGATAGCATCCCCGACTCAATGGACATGAGTTTGAACAAACTCTGGGAGATAGTGAAGGACAGGGGAGCCTGACGTGCTGCAGTCCACGGGATCAAAAGAGTCAGACACGACTTGGTGACTGAACAACAATAACAAACTGAGTACCAATAGCCAGCCAGCACCATTCTTGACACTAGAAACTTTTGGTCAGAAGCGATGAGGTAGGAATGTTAACTGGGAAATAAATAGGAAATAATCTCTTTTTAAAGCATTTGAACTTAAAAATAAATCAAATTTAAATAAAAATTGTCTGCTCCAGTTTTATTGAAAATTGCCCTTAGTGACTGGTTATTCCAGCTACCACTTAATTCTATTTTAATAATCCCAGGAGCTCCTACTGTGGTTTTTCCTTTCAGAGCCAGAGTTCTGTTTCATCACTTCTGCTGGGGTTAGTTTTCTCTCACACTGAAGATGAAGGCAGTAACTCAAGACCTCAAAGGTCCTAAATCAGAAAGCTTGCAACCAACAAAAAAGCAAGCAGACAGAAAAGAAAAAGCATCTCATTTCTCACAGGAACCAACCGAACTCCTATTCCTCTCTTCTTGACAAAAAAAAAAAAAAACCCAAAAACCAGTCTGCTGTATTTCAAGCCAGGCTATTTCATATCAGAAAAGAACTCATTAAGATAAGTGCCAATTAACATTTCTACTGCAGTAAAAATGCTTCTGACTTTAAAGAAGAAAATGTAAAACATGGACTGTCTTAGATAAACTGAAATGTTTCTGCAGGGATTTCCTGAGATATTTGCCAGGGTTTGTTTTGAAGATGATTGAAGCATAAACAGATTTAAATTCACCATAAGTCAGCTTGAAAGTAACAGACAGTATTGCTATTATTGTCAAAGGGGTCATTAGGAACACAGAATCTGGGCATGTCTGTGAAGCAGTGTGTGCTCACACACACACAAGCTAGACCTGGTCTGTGTAAGTAACTGCGAACCCTTGGTAACTATAAATTTTCATGTGTATCCATTGGAAAGGAAAGGAGTTTCTGTTTGATTACCCTACACTGTTGCTTTAATAGGGCTTCCCAGGTGGCTCAGCAGTAAAGAATTACCTACCAATGCAAGAGACTCAGGTTTGATCCCTGGGTCAGGAAGATCCCCTGGAGGAGGAAATGGCAACCCCTCCAGTGTTCTTGCCTGGAGAATCCCATGGACAGAGGAACCTGGCATCCTACAGTCCAGGGTTTGCAAAGAGTCAGCCATGACTGAATGCCTGAGCATGTTGCTTTAATAAAAATGAAGGCATTACTCTTGGAGTAATGCCTTCAAGGTGGGTCAGAAAAGATCTTCTTGCTGTGATTGATGTCAAAGAGTGTTTTTCCTAACTGAAATAAGTCAGAAAGAGAAAAACAAATATTGTATATTAACACGTATATGTGGAATCTAAAGAAACGTTGCAGATAAACTATTTGCAGGGCAGGAATAGAGGCTTAGTCATAGAGAACGGATGTGTGGACCCAGAGAGGGGAATGAATTGAGAGAGTAGCACTGACATATCCACAACCATGTGTAAAGCAGATAGCTTGTGGGAGCTCAGCTCTGTACTCTTTGATGACCTAGACAGGTGGGATTGGTGCTGGGGAGGTCCAGGAGGGAGGGGATATGTGTATACATATAGCTGACTCACTGTGCTGTACAGTGGGAACTAACAGCACAGTGTAAAGCAATTATACCCCAATTTAAAAAAAAAATGAAGGCAAACCTGCAATATATGAGACCCTGTGTACAACTCTCATACAGGGTATGGGTCATTCAAGCCATGCAATGTACTAAAGCGCTTGTATGAACGTGCAACATTCATTTCCTCACTGCAGCAAGGACTGACAAATTACAAGGAATAAAAATGCACTCTGGTTATCTCAGTCAATAGGAGCTTGTTGTCAGTTTCCAGAGGAGGGTGAAGAGACAGGAAGCTGTTTCAGCAGCCCCAGCCAGGCAGGTCTCATTGAAAACCAGATCACGGTGCTGGATACAAAAGCTGCTTTGGGGCCATGGCAGGAACTTGGGAGCACAGCCCAGAGAAGTAGGTGTTTGCTGGGGCCTCCACAGAACTCTGGGGGTGTGGGGCCCCAGCCACTCTGCCCTGCCCCATCCCCCTCTGACCTCCTTCCCCTCTCCTTCTTGACTGACCGCCAGGTCTCCCCTTCCTTCTGTCTGCATCTCTCGTCAATGGTGAATCGCTCTAGAGTGCACTGAATTCAGACTTGCTCAAGAGGACTGAAAAGTGAAGTGAAAGTGTTAGTCACTCAGTCATGTCTGACTCTTTGCGACTGCATATACTATAGTCTACAACGGTCTTCTGTCCATGGAATTCTTCAGGCAAGAATACTGGAGTGGGTTGCCATGCCCTTCTCCAGGAAGTTTTCCTGACTCAAGCATTACACCCAGGTCTCCTGCATTGAAGGCAGATTCTTTACCATCTGAGTGACCAGCTGTAAACAAGGCTGAGCACTGAAAAATTGATGCTTTTGAATTGTGGTTCTGGAGAAGACTCTTGAGAGTCCTCTGGACAGCAAGGAGATCGAACCAGTCACTCCTAAAGGAAATCAACCTTGAATATTCATTGGAAGGACTGATGCTGAAGCTGAAGCTCCAATACTTTGGCCACCTGATGCAAAGAACTGACTCATTGGAAAAGCCCCTGATGCTGGGAAAGACTGAAGACAAGAGAAAAGGTGGGCAGAGAGGATGAGATGATTAGATATCATCACTGATTCAATGAACATGAATTTGAGCAAATTCCAGGACATAGTGAAGGATAGGGAAGCCTGGCATTCTGCAGTCCATAGGATAGCAAAGAGTCATACACACCTGAGCGACTGAACAACAGCAACAAGAGCACTATTACAGACTGGAATGTGTCTTCCCAAAGTCAGATGTTGCAGTCCCAACCCCTAGGACTGAGAATGGACCATACCTGGAGAGAAGGTCTTTAAAAGGTGATTAAGCTGATGAAGGCATCAGGGTGGGGCCCTAGTCTGACAACACAGATACTCTTATAAGAGAAAAAGTCACATGAGGACACAGGGAGAGGGCAGCCCTCGGGAAGCCAAGGAAAGAGGTCTTGGGGGAAACCAAACCTGCTTGGAGGAAAGATCTTTCCTGGCTTGGAAGGATCCCCTGGAGGAGGGCATCACAACCCACTCCAGTATTCTTGCCTGGAGAATTCCACAGACAGAGGAGCCTGGTGGGCTACAGTCTCTAGGGTCGCAAAGAGTCGGACACGACTGAAGTAGCTTAGCATGCATGCACATGTGAAAGTGAAAGTCGCTCAGTCATGTCTTACTCTGCGACCCCACAGACTGTAGTCCATGGAATTCTCCAGGCCAGAATACTGGAATGGGTAGCCTTTTCCTTCTCCAGGGCATCTTCCCAACCCAGGGATCAAACCCAGGTCTCCCGCATTTCAGGTGGGTTCTTTACCAGCTGAGCCACAAGGGAAGCCCAAGAATACCAGAGTGGGTAGATATCCCTTCTCCAGCGGATCTTCCCAACCCAGAAATCAAACCAGGGTCTCCTGCATTGCAGGCAGATTCTTTACCAACGGAGTTATCAGGGAAGCCCCCACATGCACATGTAGGTTATGGAAAATGAGATTTCAAATGAAAAAGTAGTTTCACTCATAAGCCATTAAACATATCACCCAATCAACATCATGCGATGAATCGCTGGTGCTTTGATAAACTGGGCATACTCACTTAGGGGATGGAGTCATTTCCCCAAAATAAGACTCCCTGTCTGCCTCTTTCATCCCTTCAGTGTCAATATCACTGCCATAAAATATTCAGTCTCACCTTTTGAATTTTATATTGGAATATATCTTGGTACTTAAAAATTACAGATGCTAGAGTGACCAAAACTGACACTTTCTAGCTCCTTCTCTAGAGCCTTGTTATCCAAACTGTAGGCCAGGACCTAGGTGCTGGTTAGAAATGTATTTACTGGATAAGAATCTGTATTTGCAAGACACCAAGATGATTTAGAGAAGGAAATGACAACCCACTCTGGTATTCTTGCCTGGAGAATCCCCATGGACAGAGGAGCCTGGCGGGCTACAGTCCATAAGGCTGCAAAGAATCGGACACGACTAAAGCAACTTAGCAAAATGTAAGATGATTTCTGTGCACATTAAAGTGAGTCACTGAAGTATAGTAAGAAACTTCTCTCAAATATAAAATCCCACTTATTGCAGAAGTTAGAAATCAAGCTATGACATTAGGATTAATCATATTTCACCTTGCACTTGTGCTTTTTCTTGTATTGTTATTTTAGTGGCATAATAAGGCAGCTGAATCATTTGACTTTAGCTGTCTTCGAGTTTTGTCTTATTTGATCAAAGTCTGAATTTAGGAAGCCAAGTGTTCAATAGAGTTGATCATATAATTAACAAAATTTAAATTCACATTTCAAAATGTTGTAGTATGAATTTGTGAAAACATGTATACCATGCATGCAAAGTCTCTTCAGTCATGTCTGAGTGTTTGCGACCCCGTGGACTGTAGCCCACCAGGCTCCTCTGTCCATGGGACTTCCCAGGCCAGAATACTGGAGTGGGTTGCCATTTCCTCCTCCAAGGGATCTTCCATCCCAGGGATCGAACCACGTCTCTTGCAATTCCTGCACTGCAGGTGGATTCTTCACTGCTGAACCAAATCCCAGCCAAATCCGCATTCCTCAGCTAGCCGAGGTCATCTGAGTGTATTGGGCCAAAATCACTTAGATTTGTTCAAGGCCTTATTATTTCCTCTCTTGTCCCTCCATGCCTACCCTTGACCTCCAGCAGCTCTGACGTCACACTCAGCCACAGCCAGTTTCTCTGATTAGTTTCAGCCAAAGCATCCTCCTGTAGCCTGAGCCCTCTCATTGTGGAAGTGGGTGTCTCATGATCTTTGGGGATTTAGTCATGCCTGCTCCTTACAATTCAGCTGGCCAGCATGGAGGTGGAGGTCACACCATTCTGTACAGTCAAAGTGTCTCCCAAGCAAAGCCCTGTAGACATGCAGAATCCCAGACCCCACCCCACACCTGCCCACCAGAATCTACATTTTAACAAGATTTCCGGTGATGCAGTTTGCATTTCGGTCTAGGAAGCCCTGATCTGAAGGTTGGTATGGCCCAAACATTTTCATCCTGTGTCATTAAAAGGTCTGGATATTTCTCACCCATTGTTGTGGCGTTTGCACCCCTGATGAAGAGTCTGGGGCTAAGCTGTCTGGAAGAAGAAGGATCTGAGTTCTTGGGTGGTGGGGGGGGCAGAGAGAAAGTAAGACACACCCAGAAAGCAGCAGCAGGACTGTCTTTGTTGCCCTGAGGCTTTCTGGGGTTGAGGATAGGAGTCATACTCCCCAAGTCCTGACTGGTGACTTTGTGGCTGAGGCTGTGTGTCCCGATTAAAGTGAGGCACACTGAGCCTTCCAAGACATCTATTTCTAGGTGCTCATCTTCACCAACATCTCTCTACCCTTCACCTATTCTCCTTTCCACTTCCCTTTCACAATGTATCTCCACCTTCTTTACAAAGAAAGGCCAATCTTGCATTCATCTGGAACCTTACCGTATATTTATGTGAACAGGGTTTCTCAAAATTGACATCTGTTAAAGCCAAAAGTAGAGAGATTGCTCCTGACCTATGTCATTCTAGCAAAATAAATGTTAATTCATGGAGTCATAAATTAATTTTTTAAACCCTACATCCATCTCATTAAAGGATCCTTTTTAAATAAAAATGTTTTATATTTAATAATGATGTATCAAGTATTGTATGTTCTAATCGTCGAATGTTTTGATCGTTGGGTACTATCAATACCCATGATGGTAGCTCAGACTTAGTAAAAAATTTACAGTTAAATCTTTATGGTCATTGGAAATAAAAGGTGTATATGTACGTGTGGATGTGTTTATGGAATATTTTAATGAAATATCAAGGCACTGTTTTTTGATCTCCTACAGATGATTATTTTAAAGGGGAAAATGGAGGTTCCTCCAACATTTGTGATTGCTTAATAATCTAGATTTTATTGGGTCAAGCTCTGAGCCGTTCATTAAGCCTGCAAGGGAAAATAGAGCTTCTGAAGACTTCCATTAAGCTTGACCTTCGAACCAGTTTCTCAGAAGAAGGGAAATGCCTAGTGTCAGCTCCTGTTAAACACCGGTTCAGGCAAAGGGGGTCAGTTCTTGTGTTTCAGACTTTGATTTCTATTTAAGGCTTTCACTCTTTAGAAAAAGAGGATAATGTGTCCTTAGGTTGAAAGCTGGAAAAATTAAACTTGGCTTTGAAGGTTTTTGTTTTTTTTTTTAAGAAATTCAACACCCATTCCTTAGCAAATTTAAGAAGCAAACTATTTGAACCACAACACAAACGGTTTCTTTCAATTAATATCCAGCCAATGAGGATGTCTGGAGTTCCTTGCAAACAATGGGCCAACTATACTTCTCCCCATCCTGTTACCCTCTCCACGGTCAATGGTGCACTGTGGTGGCAATGGCAGGCTGCCCTCAGGCTGAGAAGCCTGGGGCATTTCATCTTTTCAGGGAAGCCAGAATTCTCTCCTGCCAGTAACCTGGTGTGCCCCCAACCCTGTTGGGATGGACACCGTTTAGTTTTTCCATCATTATTAAGAAAAGAGAAGCAAAGGGAAATATATGCTCGAATATTTCCTAGGCGATTCAGGAAAGCAAAGGGCATATTTCCTTTTAATGATCTTTGCAGTCCATGGAGAAAGTCTCTTTAGTAAATTTAGACGACAAAAAGAACACGTGATTAACTCCTAATGCGTGCTCTTTAAGATTTTCCCAGGTGGGTTTCAAGTGGTTACAGGTGGTAAATAATTGTTGTTGTCGCTTCTGTTGTGTCTGACTCCTTGCAACCCCATGGACTGTAGTCTGCCTGGATCCTCTCCCCATGGAATTTTCCAGTCAAGGATACTGGAGTGGGGTTCTGTTTCCTACGCCAGGGGATCTTCCTTACCCAGAAATTGAACCCGCGTCTCTTGCGTCTCCTGCATTGGCGGGTGGATTCGTTACCACTAGCGCCACCTGGGAATCCCTGGTGAATGATGGGTGGGCTGTAATCTGGAGAACACCGCGCGGGAGGGCGGGTTACCTAGGTGTCGTGTAGCAGGATTTCAGTCTGATGGGAAACCCACCTGTAAAGGGGTTTGGGCATTATTCTTTACTGTTGTTTTGGATCTTCTTGGTATTTGGCATACAAACATGTAAAGTTGCTCAGTCATGTCCAACTCTTTGTGACTCCATGGATTGTAGCCTGCCAGACTTCTCTGTCCATGGCATTTTCCAGGCAAGAATACTGGAGTGGGTTGCCATCCCTTTCTTCAGGGGATCTTCCCTTCCAAGGGATTGAACCTAGGTCTCCCACACTGTAGACAGACTCTTTGCCATCTGAGCCACCAGGGAAGCCGAATTGGCATAGAGGCCCTATTTGGCTTGAACATAAGAAAAAGGTTCCCTTCTGTCCTGTTCAACAGGTTTATCCCCTCCAGACACTGGAGTCAGAAACCAGGAAGACAGTGCCATTCACATTTATACGGTTCAATAACAAGTTGAATCCAGGGCCTGAGCTCCCCTAGAAAACTCTGTCTGTTGGTTCAGCACTCCAGCGCCCAGGCGCTTGCTCTACTCTGGTAAATCACATCCCTTCTTGGAGGCTGGAATCCTGTCCTGGGTGAGCACCTTGATCTTTGCTGATCAGAATTCCCTGCTGCTGTCTGCTTACTTGCCCAGCTTATAAGCCAATGCCAGGCTCCTCTCCTGAGGGCCATGTTTGCATATATAGGATAATCGTTCCAGACACCTCAGAAGCCTTATATCTTATCTCCAAAGACCCTAAATCTGTTCTGGCTCTTCAGATCTGTACCCTCTGCAACCCTTTTACTTCCTAAGCAAAAACCTGGGCTGAGTTGTCAAGACTCCTCCTCCTCCTCCCGAATCACGACGTTGGCCACTGGCTTTATCTCTGACACCCCACCGTCCAGACTTCTGGCTCGAGCCCCACTACTTCTCCCTTAATGAAGACCCTTGTCATCCCTTACCTGGAGAGATGCAGAGCCTATGGGTGGTCCCACTAGCCCCAGCTCTGGGTTCTAGGCCTTCTTATCCCTTCTTCTCAAAAACACCATGGTCAAAACCAACTCCATCACGGCGTTTGCCTTCTCAGTGGCTTATGTGCTACTCATAAGCTATGAAGGCCTGCTCTGCTGCCTCTAGAATAAAGTCCAAGTCCATGCTCTGAAATAAGAGACTCTGCAGTTTTATACCACCCCGAGTCCCAGACCCCACCTCTACCCTTCTCCTCCGTTCTGCCTTCTGTGTGGTCCAGTGCTCTGCCTTCACAGGGGGTTTTGTGCCATTTGGGGCTACTTTGCTTTTTCTGCAGACTCTCTTCTCAACAGAAAAGCCCCTTTCCCTTCTGGAAAATTCAAAGCCTTCTTCCAGTTTCAAGTATGATCTCTTTTGCCTTCTCTTGCTCCCCCCGGAGGGTCTATGGAAACCTGCAGATTTGTGTGAAGAAGGGATGGGAAGGGGGAAAGGGAAAGAGGGAAAAAAAAAAAAAACAGAAAAAATTCAGAAATGTGAAAAAGAAAAAGATTTTCTGGAGAAGTGGAACCTTGGCAAATACCCAGTTTTCACATGCACACACGCAGAATTTAATTCTGGAAACTAGAGATCAGTGTGCCTGATTTATCTTTTAGGAAAAAAAATCAGGAAAATATTTATAAAAATATTCGTCAGCTCATTAAAAAGAAACTAGGTAGTATTAAAGACCACCCTATTTTTATAGAGATTGAGTAATGACAAGCCAATGTCAATTAAGATTTTTAATAAAGTTGTTAGATTTAAACATTAGGGACAGGGGACATATGTATACCTGTGGCTGATTCACATATGGCAGAAACCAACACAATATTGTAAAGCAGTTATCCTTCAATTAAATAAAATAAAATATTAGGGACAATTCATAGGTATGACATACTTATTTTGAAAAAGCCCTTGAAAAAGTTAATAATATTATTGTAAAGAAGGTGATACACTAGTTGATTACCCAGTGGGATAGTTCAAGGGTCTATAATATATTCTTTAAGCTACTTAGAGGCAGTAGGTCTCCTGGAGGAACTTATTATTTGCTGCTGCCTGACTCCATTCACTAAGAGCACAGGTGACTTTATAGCTTCTTTCTTACTTCACTTTTAGTAATATTTTATTCAACAACATTCATAATTTTGAACATGATGATAATATATAGAGAGAAAATTTTAACACTGTAATGATAATATAGAGTGTGAGTCTCTTTCCCAAACTCGCCATGGTTTGCTAGGCTTGGGGTGTTTGAAACAATGTGCAAGAATCTCCAAGTCAAAGTCAAAGTTGACCTTTGTGAAGCAGGTCTGGGTAGTGGAGAAGAGAAACGCAGTGCTGATTTTAAAGCCTTGGAGTCCAAAGAGAAATGTCTTTGTTGTCCACCACCTTTTAAAACTCTCCTAAAGGAAAGGGGAAAAGAAAGCATAAAACATGAAGTATTTGGAAGAAATGTCGAATGAAAGTATCAGCCACGACCCTGATTAGTTGCCCTCAGGAAGTTTTCAGCACGTGATGCTCTTTGTTTGTGGGAGGAGAGGTGGGGGCGAGTTCAAAACCCAGGAGGGCAGACTGATTTCAAACCTTCTAGAAATGGTGCTGCTGGCAGGCCGGGACTTGCCCTGGGCAAGGAGCAGAATGACTAGCTACTCTTCTCCACTCGTCTTGTCTTCCTAGATCGTGTGACTCACTGGCTTTTTTTTCCTTTTATTTTATTCACTTATTTATTTTTAATTTTATTTATTTTTAAAATTTTCAGAATGGTGGAAAATTGCTTCACAGTGCAGGTGCATGTAGCAAAGAGAAGGATGGGACAGCACCAGGGGCCACAGTGTATGAGCCTTCACTTTGGTCAGAAGGACTCAGGGCTGGGCGACTCTGGGATCAGATTTCCTTGTGTCTGAAATCAAGGTCATGAAAGGGGGAGGAATGGGGCTGGGCTTGAGGAACTTGCCTCTGCTTTAGAATCAGACGTGGGAGACAGTGCTGCGAGCCAGTCACAGCAGAAGCTCTTCACCAATGACCACATCTTGACCTTGTTCCCGCCCCCTGTGTGTGCGTGCATGCATGCGTGTGTGTGTGTGTGTGTGTGTATATGTGTGATCTGTATTTCTCTCATTTCTCTGGAACCAAGCAATTATTCCCTCTTGCAGTTCCCATCTTTCTCTTTCAGCTGCATTTCCATTTTTAAGGAACCTTCCACAGTTGCAACTTTACATTTTATTACATCGTTATCTAAATGTCTTGCATTGATCAGGCCATAGTTTGAGATGGCTTTTGCAATGATGAGAGGTCTTTCTTCAATGGCTTGTGTAGGCGTGATGAAGAATGTGATGTTATCAGTAAACAGAGTGACTTTCTCTGGCTTATGACTGTCGTCTGAAGCTTTTGCACCTGTGTTCTGTTATCCCTGTCACCTGGGCAGAGCTTGGAGATAAACCCAGGATGATGGGATGGCAGGCATACTACAGAACACAGTGGTTCATCTATGGAAGGTGATATTGATTTGACCTAATCGTCTTTATTATCATTCACATCTGCAAGTGACAAGTATGGAAAAATAAATCTTTCCAATGCAGCAACAAGCATGCATTGGAAATCATTATTTTGTAAAATATGATCCACCTTTCTGTCACTTTTTCTGATAGCTCAAACTGTTTGAATTCTATGTTGCTTGGTGGTGGATCCGTTACCACTTAAGCTTTGTGTCCCGTATATTAGAAAGATGATAAACTGGTTTTTAGAATTCACTGTTAAGCCCTGCATTTATTTGCGAAAGAAATGATAGTATGTGTGAATTTTTAACAGAATAGGTATAATTTATTGCATAGTATTTTGAAGATACCTTCATATTTATCAAGATGGAAAATAGATTAGATAAATCTATATGAAATTCTGTTTCATTAACCTTCAGCATTGCTGTTACTTTTCAGAATTTTTGAAGATTCAAGGGTACCTTTTTTCTTTTCACTTTAAGGTACTTTTCCTTTTTAATTTGTGAGCTGATTAAGTGTTTAATATTCTGTACTATTTCCTCACACACAAAGGCTTTAAAAAAAAAAAAAACTTTAGTCTCTGATTTGTCTGAGGCCACCAATATTTAGATAAACAAAAAGCCTAGTGAAGAAAAAATGGCAAAAACTGAAGCAACTTTACTTATAGGAGTGAAAATGAACTCTATTAGTATTCTCAAAGAACTCTTTCCTGCCAAAACCTATCAACTGACTTGACAAAAACTAAAGAAAAAAAGAGTTACACAAAATGCACTTGAGCATCATTTTCATTTCCTTTTGATATTTGCTTCTTTTGAAAGTGGACTATGCCAGTTGAATGCAAGCTTGTGATGCCTATGACTGATGAGCGGGAAGGTGAAGTGCATGTAGAACAGTATCAACTACGCAGCATCTTTTGCACTTCAAATATGATTAGTGTTTTCAAATATCAGGTTGTTTCTCATACATCTACAGCTGTAGGCATGATGGCTTCACAGAAGTAAGAAACACTATCCATTTCAGAGTAAAATATGATATACTAAAACACTCTGACCATCAGTTAAAGAAAGGTTCGATGCATGATACTGGATGCTTGGGGCTGGTGCACTGGGACGACCCAGAGGGATGGTATGGGGAGGGAGGAAGGAGGAGGGTTCAGGACGGGGAACACATGTATACCTGTGGCGGATTCATTTCGATATTTGGCAAAACCAATACAATATTGTAAAGTTTAAAAATAAAATTAAATTTAAAAAAAAAGTTGAATGGAACTGTGGACTTACTGTTGATATGTCATGCAACAAAATTTGGAAATGACATGACAGGGTTTTTTAAGGATGTTCGTTGAATGTACATTTTTTAATTTCTAAATATTTATTTGGGGGTCTTCTTTAAAAATCTGTATTACACAATATCATGGTGTAGGTTTATCTGCCAACTTCTTATGGAGCAACCATGGACCTGCACTTTGCCAGGTACTGGAAACCAGCCACAGTTTCTTCTGTTGGAGCTTGCATAGTAGTCAGAAGAAAGAAATACTAAACAAAGGAACACAATCACTGATAGATAAGGGGTTCTGAAGAAAATAATTTAAGATAAGGAACAGGAGGATGAAGTGGTATCCTACTTTACACACGGCAGTGCAGAAAGCTTTTCTATGGACGTGACCTTTGAATAGAGACTGATATAAGAAGTGGGTGTCATTCAGCAGAGAGAAGAGTATTTGAGACCCTGCGAACTGGATGTGCGAGCGCCCTGAGGCACAGACCGGGTGGTGCATGTGAATTAGAGTATATTGAAGGCAGAGCCCATAGGAGGTCCTGGGGAATTGACTTTAGGGTTTTCAAAACAGGGAAGAGATAAAGACGATTGCCGTGGTTTTATCCCGAGTGACCAGAAGAACAGGGTTTTCGTTTCCTAAGGTGGGGGATTCCAGGAGATAGATAGGTTGGGAGGCAGCAGGAAGGGGTAAGTGGAAACAGTTTGGGGCCTATCTATTTTGAGTTACTATTGGGTTGGCCAAAACGTTCATTTGATGGTACCAAAAAACCCAAACGAGCCTTTTGGCCAACCTAATATTTTCTATTGAAGTGGAGACTGGAAGCTGTCACTCAGTGCATAGGTGGGAGAAAACTGTGAGAGTCATCGGCATGTAAATCCCATGCGATTAGAATCTCCAGAGACCAGAGGAGATGAGCAGGATCCCCCAAAGCTTGTAAAGCCTTTGCAGAAAAGAGGGTCTAGCAGAGAAAATCAAGCAAACCAGTAGACCCAGGACAATGCTGTGTTCTGACATCGAGAATAAAATAGCCAAAGAAAGAGGAAGTAATCCCAATTGTCCCAAGCGGCTGGCAGGACTAGTATAAGGAAAGCTGAGAATTAACCATTGGATTTCACAGCATGAGCTTTCGGGGGTGGGGTGCTAAATCCTGATTTATCAGATTCTCCAGAATATGGGTGAAGAAATGCAGGAATGAAATGTAGATAAAATTCAGAGAGAAGGTTGAGAGTATGAGCTACCTTGGTTTGAACCTTAGCTCATCTGGGTCCTGGCTGATGTGACCTTGGAGTAGTCAGTAAACCTCTTTGTGACTTGGTTTGGTCACATGTTAAATGAGGATGTTAAATGTTAATGTCATGTTAAATGACTCTTTCTTTATAGTTAATAATTATAGGATTCTTATGTGGAGTCATTAGGGTAATATGTGCAAACTACTGAAAACAAGGTTTGTGTGACATAGGTGTTTGCTATCATTATTAATATACTTTTGGTATTGTTTTCATTTTAAGCATTTCTTGGAATTTCTTTTTCTAAGAAGATCAGGAAAGGAAAATAGCAGTGTTTAGATGTCTGTGTGGGGTCAAGTGGGGCTTCCCTGGTGGCTCAGACTGTAAAGAATATGCCTGCAGTGCAGGAGACCTGGGTTCCATCCCTGGGTCGGGAAGATCCCCTGGAGAAGGGAATGGCAACCCACACCAGTATTCTTGCCTGGAAAATCCCATGGACAGAGAAGCCTGGCAGGCTACAGTCCATGGAGTCGCAGAGTCAGAAATGACTGAAGCAACTTGGCATGCACGTGGGGTCCAGTGCGTATGTATAGTTGCTTGCTTTGTTTTATTTCAGATAAGAGATTGTATAGCATGTTTTAATGCTGGTGGGAATGCCAGAGAAGAAGGATGAAACCTTAGTGGTGCAGGAGAAAGAGGGAGAATTTTAGGTAAGGATCTTACATATGGAAGAAGGGGTGGATTGAGTGGTACCAAAGCGAACAGGGACTCCTCATTAATTTGAAGAAAAGGATCAGCGGCGGGGGGCACAGACACAGCTGTCTTGGAAGATCTGGTGGAGATCTGCGACTCCTTTTGCTTTTAGCTGAGATAAACACCAGTTCCTCAGTTGAGTTTGAGGGGAGGGGGCAAGAGCCTTGGGACCTGGGAGCTTGAGGGGCAGGTGTGCGCTTACCCATCCTGTGGTGGGGAGGAGGTTTGAGATTTGGGCAGGACTGAGAACCCACTTGAGGTGAGTGATTACAAACTAAGGGGGGAGGGAGGAACCTGTGGCTTTGTTTGTGCTTTGTCTTCAGTCATGTTCAAGACCCCCAGAAGAGAAGGCAGGCAGCCCAATGTCGCCAGGCTAGAGGTTTTGCCAGGTGACTCAGTGAAGGGGCAGACACCATGGGGGCGTTGGATGTTGGCCGGTGGGGATGGCCAGTGTGCAGGAGCAACACATAGGTGATAGATGGGGAATATGGGAGAGGATCCCTGGGTTGAAGTTTTCCTTGTTTTTCAAAGAAATAACAGATTCTCTGGGTCTACCAAGGGCTTCCCAGGTGAGTCGGTGATAAAGAATCCATCTGCCAATGCAGAAGACGCAGGTTTAATCCCTGGGTCAGGAAGATCCCCCGGAGGAGGAAATGGCAACCCGCTCCAGTATTCTTTCATGGAGAATCCCATAGACAGAGGAGCCTGATGGGCTACAGTTCATGGGGTCGCAGGAGTTGGACACGACTGAGCAACTAAGCATGCATGTGTGCATGAGCCTTCCAAAGTCAGGGGTCGTGAACCTCAAATCCTGAAGTTTCACCAGGGATGAGAGAGGGCTCCCAGGCACCTCTGAGCAGGAGCTCACCACCCATGGCCCCAGCAGTTGTCCAAGGGCTTCGGCTAACTCTTAACCCGAGGACTGTGTGCAGCTTCAGCAGGAACTCTAGTACAGAGAAGCATCAAAATCCAGCTGTTGGTTTAATATCAGAACCCGTTCAGTACTTGAAGTCATGGACTCTAAAATTATATGATGGAAGCTGTGAGCACCTTAACATTACCAACATCGCATGTATTCAGATATCCTAGCAAAAGTCCACATACAATTTGAATGTTTCCTGGTGGCCAGGGAATCCTATCCATAGAACTCCACGTGGAGAAACCTTGCTTTAAAATTCTGCATTACATATCCCATAAAATAGTGATTATCTTTTGAATGTTAAAGTGGTGGTGATATCAGAACTGAAAAATGCTTTGTCTAGGAAATGCTCTTGACTAAAAGGAATTAGTTGAAATTAAAAGATAATTAAAAATTACGTATAATTAGCTCAAAAACTATACTTTAAAAGGACAAAGTACAATATAGGAATACATAAAGGTTTATGACATGTTCACATTTTAATCCAGTGGGTAATTTGGAACCTATTATATATTGTAGGGAAAAGGAAAATGAGTAGTAATAATATTTAGAAATTATGCAAGAATGTACCTATCTAAGTGTGCTTCTTGGGTATTAAACTATTATTTTTCTAGCTGGCTATACTACCAGAGACACCATGAAACTGTTTTCAGTGAAAATAAGTTGTAGGAAATGGTGTTTAGCAAGTAAAACCAGGAAATCTACAGTGAATGGGTTCATATCTTCATTTGCTACTGACTGGCTGTGTGACCCTGAACCGGGTAATAAACTTCCATAAACCTGTAACATGGGGATAAAATAATAATATTGATACCTGCCTCATTGAGATCTTTTTAAGGATTAAAAGAGATAAGGCATCTCAAGTGTATAGAATATAAGTGAAGGTGCTCAGTCATGTCTGACCCTTTGCAACCCCATGGAATGTAGCCTACAAGCCTCCTCTGTCCATGGGATTTTCCAGGCAAGAATACTGGAGTGGGTTGACATTTCCTTCTGCAGGGGATCTTCCCAACTCAGAGATCGAACTCTAGTCTCCCAAATTGCACAGACGCTTTACCATCTGAGCCACCAGGGAAGCCAGTATAGAGTATATATGGAACTGTTGATCTTTTTCAACTTTAAAATATAACCTGGGGACTTTCCTGGTGGCCCAGTGATTAAGACTTTGTCTTCCAATGCAGGGGGTGTGGGTTTGATCCCTGGTCGGGGAGCTAAGTTCCCACATTCCTCACAGCCAAAAGACCAAAACATGAAACAGAAGCAATACTGTAACAAATTCAATAAAAACTTTAAAAGTGGTCCACATTAAAAAAAAAAAAAAATCTTACAAAATAACCTAATTAGGTATTCTAAAGGTACTAGTTTGTTCCCCTTGGCTATAACCTTCTAGTTAAGATCTGAAATCAGTTTTAATATTTAGAAATCTTGTTAATAAAAAGAACTGTAAAAAAAAATCAAAATTAATGGAATCAAATGTCTCTTAACCACTTTGTCTCTGAAGGTACATATGTCCAGGTAGGTAATGGCCAGAAGTGACCTTTTTTATTATTTGCTCAAGGATTATTTGAAATTAATTTCTGTCTACTATCTATGGGAGGTCTCAGTGTTCCGGCCCAATGTGATTTATAAGTTCACTCAAGTCAAACTTTGTTGTCAGGCTTACTGTGTAGGACCAACCAAAGATTAGGAATTTTAACCGTCTATTTCCATGACCAAGGCAAAGCTGACAATCTAGACCAATGAGTATGTCATTGAACTAGAGAACTGGAAACTGAAGTGTTTAACAGCAGAACTCCAACATGTTCTATAAAATTAATTAGCTCTCAGAATTACTGTGGAGAAGGAAATGGCAACCCACTCCAATATTCTTGCCTGGAGAATCCCAGAGACAGCGGAGCCTGGTGGGCTGCCATCTATGGGGTCACACAGAGTCAGACATGACTGACGTGACTTAGCAGCAGCGGCAGAATTACTAAGAGGAAAAGTTGAAAAGCTGTGAATTTCTTATTGTTGTTCAGCAGCTCAGCTGTGTTTGACTCTTTGCAACCTCACAAACTGCAGCGCTGGGCTCCCCTGGTGGCACTGGTGGTAAAGAACCCACCTGCCAATGCAGGAGACATAGAAGAGGCTGGTTTGATCCCTGGGTCAGGAAGATCCTCTGGAGAAGGGCATGGCAACCACTCCACTATTCTTGCCTGAAGAAGCCCATGGATAGAGAAGAAGCTTGGCAGGCTATAGTCCATGTGGTCACAGAGAGTCAGACAGGACTGAAGCGACAGAGCATGCATGGATGCAGACTGCAGCACGCCAGGCTTCCCTGGCCTTCACTATCTCTCAGTTTGCTCAGATTCACATCCGTTGAGTCAGTGATGCCATCCAACCATCTAATCCTCTATCATTATTACCCAGCCACAAAAATCAATTGGCCTATGAATTTCCTGTGTTTGACATAAATAGATATTCTCATTTATGTTTTAATAAGAGCATAAATCAAAAGATTATTCATCATAATTTCCAAGTTGCTCTATCAAATTGTATGAACAATGGTAATTCTAAACTGAAAACTCCCTTAGGGTAAATTTTTACCATAAAAGTTGGTGAAAGGCACAAATACAAAAAAGAAAGAATCCAACAGTATAGAATTATATATAAATTAATTTTAGAAACATGGGGTATAAAATAATTTTATTTTAGAGTGTAAGCTAAAATGATAACAAGAAGCCTTATTCTTCTATTAAATATATTGTCATACAGGATTTTTGCTGTATCTGCTCCACATTTTATGGTTCAGTATAGTATAAAAAAGACCATAATTTTGAAAATATTAACTGATGTATTTAATTCCTGGTGAATCCTCTGCTGCTAGACATGCTTGTTTCTATGAAGAGTTCTTATTGTATTGTTGTTCAGTCGCTGAGTCGTGTCCAACTCTCTGTGACCCCATGGACTGTAGCCCACCAGGCTTCTCTGTCCATGGGATTTCCCAGGCGAGAATACTGGAGTGGGTTGCCATTTCTCCCTCCAGGGGATTTTGCCAGCTTGTGGATTGGACTCATATCTCCTGCATCTCCTGCATTGGCAGATAAATTCTTTACCTCTGGGTCACCTGGGAAGCCCCAAATTTAAATAGATGATACCTAGTTAAATTTAAATTTCAGTTAGACAGTCAGTTATACTTAGTATATTATGATCTATGCAATATTTGGATGTAATTCTTGTACTAAACATTTATCAGTTGTTTATCTGAAATTCACATTTAACTGTGCATCCTGTATTTTGTCTGGCAACCCCACCATCCACACCTGGTTGCCTCCTCCCACACTGCAGTCAAGTCACTCTCTTCTTCATTAAAATAGGAATCTAAGAACTGGAAGATGATTGCTCAGCTCTAGCTTTAAACAGACATTCGAAAGTGGTTAGCAACATTCTGGTGTGCCAGTGAGATTTACATATATGTGTATATATATATGGAGGAGGAAATGGCACCCCACTCCAGTACTTTTGCCTGGAAAATCCCATGGACAGGGGAGCCTGGTAGGCTGCAGTCCATGGGGTCGAGAAGAGTCGGACACGACTGAGCGACTTCACTTTCACTTTTCACTTTCATGCATTGGAAAAGGAAATGGCAACCCACTCCAGTGTTCTTGCTTGGAGAATCCCAGGGACGGGGAAGCCTGGTGGGCTGCTGTCTATGGGGTCGCACAGAGTCGGACACGACTGAAGTGACTTAGCAGCATATATATATATATATATATATATATATATATATATATATATCTCCAGTGAGATTCTTTGATTTTAAAAAGCCAGGCTGTGATACAGATGAGGCAAGATTTATGGCACTAGTGGTGAAAAACCCACCTGCCAATGCAGGAGACATAAGAGATGCAGCTTTGGTCCCTAGGTAGGGAAGATCCCCTGGAGAAGGAAATCGCAACCCACTCCAGTATTCTCACTTGGAAAATACTATGGACAGAGGAGCCTGGTGGGCTATACAGCCCATGGGATCGCGAAGAGTTGGACACAACTGAAGTGACTTAGCACAGCAAACCACAGCAGGAAGGCTGACCAGAGAGCAGGCAGGAATCCAGAGAGAACACAGAAGCAGATTTCCTGAATTCTGGAAAGAAGTTGAACGATTGAGCAGGAATCAGAAAGTGAAGAAATTCAGCGAGAGGGTGAGTCTGGGAAGGCATCCACCCCACAAGGTTCTGCCAGGACGGGTAAGAGCTGCCACATCAGAAACCCATCAGAGGGTGGCTGCTCCTGTGTGGTGGTCTGGGAGGGCCCAGGTAGTTCAGCAGGAAGACAGCCTGGCCTGGTGGGGTCCCCCCTTCCCCTCAGCTGCAGGAATTCCTGACGTATCCGCAGGATCCCTGCAGAAGGTCCAGAGTATCAGGCTCCTGAAGGAGGATGTCAGCACAGGAAGGCCGCGAGGGGTGCGGTCCGTGGGTCCTTGTCGTTGGAGCCTGTGCTGCCCTTGGGCCCAGACACGGTGGACACCCGAACCCCACTTCCTGCCCATGACCCCGGTCCTGCTCAGAGAGGAGGAGGGAGGGGAAGACATTCTTGAACAACGTGAGGGTTTATCTCTGGGTGACAAGGCTGAAAATCAGACACGTCTCTAGGAGTTGACTCCAAAGACACCAGATTCTAAACCAAATGGGAGAGAGTGTCAAGCCCCAGCAAAGAGAGGCTCTGGAACCCATGGACGTTTATTTAGAGGAAAAAGAGGCCCTCCTACTTTTGCACCAGAGGTTAGTAATGTTGCAATTTCCACCCGCTCCGGAAGGGTGTGATAAGGACAGAGAGAGCAAGCACAGCCCCTCCCATTCTCTACCGAGGAAGGGGGAGTGCAAATTGATTTTTACTGCTGTTTTGAAATGCAGATAACGTTATCCTCGAAGGATGAAACACCAAGCAAAAAGTTATTTAGAAAATACAGGAGTGTGTGCCAAAAGGCAGGCTATCCAGGGTGCTTCGGGAGCATGCGAGGTCCCGTGTCTCACAGGAGGGACCCCAGGGGGATGTGGGCGGGGGGCCGAGCCATCCCCCCACTGGGTGGAGAACACAGGTAAATCTGAGCTCTGGGGAGGATTTCCACCTCAAAGAGCAGGGGGCCTTTGCTTTGGAAAGTGAAGGACAACTCCCCAGGTGTTACGAACAAGGACTGACAGAATCAGAACTGGGTTGTAGGAAGATTACAGTTATTATAACGTGTAGGACGGAGTGAACGGATGGATCCTCGAGCTGTCACCAACGATGACTTCAGGGTTTCAAACCTTGGAAAACAAGGTTATAAATAGAAGTGATGAAGGCAGAAGGAGAAGTTAAGTTTGAGGGGAAGAAGAGGATTCTCTTCAGATGTGTCAAATAGGATATCGCAGCTCAGTTTATCAAGAAAGATGGTTTGAACACCTACTAGGCGCCAGGCCTGGCCTAGTGATGGGGTTGCCATGAACAGAGCACTGAGAGCACTCAGCGCCGTGGAGCAGGAGCCCTGCCAGGGGGTTGGTCAGTGTTGGCCGCTCAGTCGTGTCTGACTCTGCGACCCCACGGACTCTGGCCCGTCAGGCTCCTCTGTCCATGGGATTCTCCAGGCAATAATACGGGAGTGGGTAGCCATTCCCTTCTCCAGGGAATCTTCCCAACCCAGGGATCAAACCTGCATCTCCCATGTCTCCTGCATTGGCGGGCAGATTCTTTACCACTGAGCCACCTGGGAAGTGTGTGTGTGTGTGTGTGTGTGTGTGTGTATATATATATATGGCAGCTTACATAGACAGCTCTCAACAAATGGAACTTCCCTCAGCCCCTTGGCCCCTCTTACTTTTGTTTTAAAGACATTTGTCACAAGTTGGGTCTCACGTGGTCTATCTCATGCTCAAACACGAAGGCTTTCCTTCCATCAGGCTGCCTCTACCAATGGGCTCCTTCACTTTGTAATCCGTGCCCATGAATACACATGCACACATGTGGCCATGTGGCTTATGCACACACAGGCACACACTCGTTCGTGATTTGTGGCATTTTCTCAGTGATGTGAACCTCTGATCTACACTCAGTTTATGACTGAATCAAAAGCAGGGAAAGAAGATGTACCTGAGTTTGGCAGGTGGAAAGAATCGCTATAGCCATAAAGACTCATTTGACCTTGAGGACTGATAATGACTCTAGAGGCAGTTCAGAAAAAGAGCGTTGAGGTCATACCTTGAGCAAAATAGCCTTGTTTAACTAGCATGTGGCCTTCTCAGGGGACCATTCACATCAGGGACCACAGTCACATCAGTGGGCACCTCCTGGAACACTGATTAAACACCACCTCCAGGTCACATGCAGAAAAGGCAATGGCATCCCACTCCAGTACTCTAGCCTGGAAAATCCCATGGACGGACGAGCCTGGTAGGCTGCAGTCCATGGGGTTGCAAAGAGTCAGACACAACTGAGCGACTTCACTTTCACTTTTCACTTTGATGCATTGGAGAAGGAAATGGCAACCTACTCCAGTGTTCTTGCCTGGAGAATCCCAGGGACGGGGGAGCCTGGTGGGCTGCCATCTATGGGGTTGCACAAAGTCGGACACGACTGAAGCGATTTAGCAGCAGCAGCCAGGTCACACGGGCTTCCCAGGTAGCTCAGGCTGTAAAGGATTCACCTGCCAATGCAGGAGACGTGGGAGATGCAGGTTCGATCCCTGGGTCGGGAAGATCTCCTGGAGAAGGAAATGGCACCCCACTGCAGTATTCTTGTCTGGGAAATCCCATGGACTGAGGAACCTGGTGGGCTACAGTCCATGGGGTCACAAAGAGCTGGACAAAATTGATGATGCATGCACCCACACCAGGTTGCATGGATGAGCCCTGCTCTCAGACCATGAGCATGGTCCCAGAGAGGGGTCCAGAAGGAAACATAGTCCCAGGGAAGGTGGCAGTCCTCAGTTTTGAGGCAGGATGTGGCACTGTCACTAAGAGTAGAAGACTGAATTGGATAAATTTGGGATTAAACTTGGTCCACTATGCCTTTTCATTTAAACACAATGCAAGCCAGACCTTAGAGGTGGCTTTGCATTTTGACTTAGCAACATGGTGAAAGATCAGAACATCAAACAGTCCTGTGCATATATGCGGATGTAAAAGCACGCTCCTATAAAAGATAGCTGTGCCTTGCATAAGAGGGCCCAAGTGAACCTGTGCCCTCTGAAAATCTAGCAGATCAAGAAAGCTAATTTTTTTTTTTCTGTTCCAAGGCAACAGAATGACAAATAGCTTGATTCTCAATCCAATGGATAATATGATGATTCTGGTACCTTTTCAATTAGAAAATGGCCTTAAGAGAGCATACATCCCTGGATTCACCAGATGCTGGTCCCAACAACATTGATGGAAGCATCGGGTTCTGACCTGCTGCCAAGAAACTAGTCAGACAAAAGAGAGAGAGAATCTGATAACTCTATATCATGTGTCATCACACTAATTGTATGGGATTGGTTCTGCCTCCTCATTTAGCTTGGCTTATATATTCTTGAGAAAATATGTTGGTGGAGAAAAGAGGAGAAAGAGTGATGAACTCACAGTGGGGACTTAGAGAAGCTATAGACCAGGCATTCCCACCAAACTTTGAAGTGTGAATAGGATATGGAGGCAAATGGGTAGAGGGGAATGTGAATCTGGCAGATGTGGAGTGAGATGGATACGCTGTGATGGTGGCAAGGGGTCCCTTTGGGGAGTGCTGGTAACTGGTAGTGGCTTGGTTCTGTGATGGGAAAAAAGACAGGCAGGTTGGAGGACAATATTGAGGCTTTAGAAATTACCGTTTTCAGAAATGTGGGAATTATCTTGTAGGCACAGTGATATCAGACTTCATTTTAGAAATAGAAATCTAGGAGCAGGATAAATAAGAGAAGAAGATTAGGCCAAGAGCCCATTATTAAATTTACGTAACACATGTTGATTGAAAACAACTGTTTTGCGCAAATCTACCCTCTTGGGCTGCTGCTGCTAAGTTGCTTCAGTCGTGTCCGACTGTGTGCGACCCCATAGACGGCAGCCCGCCAGGCTCCCCTGTCCCTGGGATTCCCTAGGTAAGAACACTGGAGTGGGTTGCCATTTCCTTCTCCTATGCATGACAGTGAAAAATGAAAGTGAAGTCTCTCAGTCGTGTCCGACTCTTAGCGACCCCATGGACTGCAGCCTACCAGGCTCCTCCATCCACGGGATTTTCCAGGCAACAGTACTGGAGTGGGGTGCCATTGCCTTCTCCACCTCTTGGGCTAGATCTACCCAACTTGAGCTTCCCATGTGACCCAGTGGTAAAGTATCTGCTTGCCCATGTAGGAGACCTGGGTTCAATCCCCGGGTCAGAAAGATCCCCTGGAGAAAGAAATGGCAACCCACTCCAGAATCCTTGCCTGGGAAATCCCATGGACAGATTAGCCTGGCGAGCTGCAGTCCATGCGGTTAGTGACTAAATAACAACACCACCTTCCAACTTAAGTCCAGATCCATTCAGTCACTTTCAGAGGCCCCTGCGTGTCCCTGCTCTGAGCTGACATGACCACCTGCCTGGACCATTGCAGACCAGCCTTCTAACTGGCTTCTTCCCGCTTCTTGTTTGGCTCCTTTCTAACCCCTTCTTCTCACTGCAGACAGGATATTTACTTTGCAGTTATGGAAACCAGCTTGCCCCTCCCCAGCGCAAATCATTCAGTGTCTTGCCATGACATTTAAGATCAAGATCTGAAATCATCCCAAAAAAATACCCCCTAAGACTGTGCCTGGCCCAGCCTGCCTGGATCTCACCTCACCATGCCCCATTCCCCTTCATCCAGCACATCGTGAACCAGCCTGGGAGGCCTTCTTTTGTGGTGCCTTCATCAGGCCAGTTTCATTTCCACCTCAAGGACTTCCCACAGGCATTCCTCTTCCTGGGACATGCCCCACCCTTCTCCTGGGACCATCCCTCCTTGGCTCTCTGGTGCAGGAGAGAATATTCTTGCTGTCACCACCACCTCCCCAGATAAATCACATTCTTCACTAAAAGCCCTCTGGTATCCTTAAGCTACCCTCCTGGACCCCTCATCCCTCCAAGGGCAGGGACCGGGTCCCTGGACGAGAAGGGACCCGTGCAGTGGGTCCCTGACTCCCCTCTGCATTTGTGAAACCTCCAGGCGATGCCTCAGGGTACAGGCGGCAGATGCCAGCTATTTTCACCTCCTCCTTTTGCCGGGAGGTGGATTTCACCTTCTGCTGTCAATGGTCCCAGGCAGCTTGGCAGAGCTGGGATGCAGAGGCCACCTCTGTCATCACACATGTCTCTTCAGCATGGTTTCCTCTCCATTAGCTGCGGGGTAGCGAGCAAGGGAGGGAAGGTAGAGAACTTGGGAAGGCTTTGCTTTGCTGCCAGTCTCTAAGTCATCCTGAGGCTGGTGAGCTCTGTTCTGTTCTTGTTCAGCATTTATGGGATTTGTTGCAGCCTCCAGCCTCACCAGTGATAAGGGTGTCCACTATTTCCTGTTCTGTCCCACAACCCCATGTAAATAATTAGCACAGGAGCGGACTGTGGGGTATAAAAGAACAACTTTCTGTCTGGAAACCAGCACACACACACACACACACCTCCCAGATTTCAGCCCAGAGAATCCCCAGGGTGAGAACAGCCATCTCGGGGTTGGGGGGCGGGGTTGTACGAACCACTCCCCCTCCATCCGTCTCCCTGGACCTTTCCCTATGCTGCTGGCCATCCTTCCAATCTGAGGGGAAGGTCATACCCAGGTGCTAGGAGAGGACTGCTCGCCCAGAGAAATGCAGCCCTCCCTCCCTCCATCCTTCTTAGAAAAGATGAGACAGGTCAACCTTGCAGGGAGGAATTATATCCAAAAACCACAGGGAGCCAACCAATTAGTGACAAAGCAAAAGCCAGAGACACAAGTCTAGGAAGTGGTATTTAGGGTATGTTTCTGATTCAGCAGGGTTCTCACTCCCACACCAGTCCCAAGCACTCCAAGATCTGGCTCTCAGCTGCTCACGTTCTTTCGGAGGATCGTCCCTGCCCTCCTCTGATTTACTCATTTTCCTTCGGACACAGTCATTCACGTTGAAACCAACCAGGAATAGAACATGACAGGGCAGGAAAGGTCAGTGTGTTCCAAGGGAAGTGTCTTTTCTGTAGGAGAGATGATAGGAAAATCCAGGGCAACTGAGTGTTCAAAGAATGGAACCTTTTCTTCTTTTCTGAGCTAGGAGGGTCAAGACCAGGCAAAGCTTCTGATGTTCGTAATAGACATGTAGTGTGCAGTTTTAATATAAAAATGCACATTTTAGGGTTGGAACAACTGTTTTCACTCACTCCCTGCCTGCTTGCAAATGGTCCTTCATTGTCGTGAAGAGTGAAGATCTAGAAATGTGATTTCTTCTTTCTCAATGATGAATCTTCAGGAAGAAGAATATATTGTTTTATCCTTTTTGGCATCTTGGAGAAGAGCGAAAAGGGGAAAGAGCATAAAGTTTAAGAAACTCCATTCACAGTTGTTTGCATTAAATTTTTCCAGTGATAATATAGATCTGTTGTGATTCACACCTCAACCCTTGGAATCACAGGCTTTGGAATCTTCTTTGTGAATCTACTTAATCTCCTAGTCTAGTTCATTTGGGTACTCCAATTGAGACGACTCAGCTGTTTCCTGTTTGCTGGACTGTAGATAAGGACACTGACAAAGGTCCATATAGTCAAAGCTCTGGTTTTCCCGGTGGTCATGTATGGATGTGAGAGTTGGATCATAAAGAAGGCTGAATCCTGAAGAATTGATGCTTTTGAACTATGGTGTTGGAGAAGATTCTTGAGAGTCCCTTGGACTGCAAGGAAATCCAACCAGTCCATCCTAAAGGAAATCAATCCTGATTACTTGTTGGAAGGGGTGCTGCTGAAGCTGAAGTTCCAAAACTTTGGCCACCTGATACAAAGAGCTGACTCATTGGAAAAGACCCTGATGCTGGGAAAGATTGAAGGCAAAAGGAGAAGAGGGCAGCAGAGGATGAGATGCTTGGGTGGCTTCACCAACTCAATGGACATGAGTTTGAGCAAACTCCAGGAGATAGTGGAGGACAAGGAAGCCTGGCATGCTGCAGTTCATGGGGTTGCAAAGAGTTAGACGTGACTTAGCGACTGAACAATAACAACAGATAAGGAAGCAGATGTGGGAGGATCATATAGTTCTTAGTTATTGTTTGGCTTTTTTTTTTTTCCTCCCCCTCCATCATCTGTAATTCCTGGGGAAGATTGAGCTTCAGGCCCATGTTGTCTGAGGAGACCATCCCTGCCTGCTGCCTATTTCCACAAGCCTGTTCCCTCAGGGGATGGGACTGGGAAGATGGGGCTGCTCGAGGAGGAGGAGGGGCTGGAAAAATAGTGGATGGGTCTAGGGTTGCCAGACAACAGATGGGATATGCAATTTTTTTTTAATAGCAAAAACATTTTGTATTGGGGTATGCCAATAAACAGTGTTGAGGTAGTTTCAAGTGAACATGAAGGGTCTCAGCCATGCATATGCATGTATCCATTCTCCCTCAAACACCCCTCCCACCCAGACTGGCATGTAACATTAAGCAGAGTTCCATGTGCTACGCATAGGTCTTTGCTGTTTGTCCATTTTAAATATAGCAGTGTGTACATGACCTTCCCAAAGTTCCTTACTATCCCTTCCCACTCCTGGCAACCATGAGTTTAAAGATCAGAAATACAGACACATTTTAGTATAACTATGTCCTGAATATTGTATGGGGCATCAGTTCAGTTCAGTTCAGTTGCTCAGTTGTGTCCGACTCTTTGTGACCCCATGAATCGCAGCACGCCAGGCCTCCCTGTCCATCACCAATTCCCGGAGTTCACCCAGACTCACGTCCATTGAGTCAGTGATGCCATCCAACCATCTCATCCTCTGTTGTCCCCTTCTCCTCCTACCCCCAATCCCTCCCAGCATCAGAGTCTTTTCCAATGAGCCAACTCTTCGCATGAGGTGGCCAAAGTACTAGAGTTTCAGCTTTAGCATCATTCCTTCCAAAGAAATCCCAGGGCTGATCTCCTTCAGAATGGACTGGTTGGATCTCCTTGCAGTCCAAGGGACTCTCAAGAGTCTTCTCCAACACCACAGTTCAAAAGCATCAATTCTTCGGCGCTCAGCCTTCTTCACAGTCCAACTCTCACATCCATACATGACCACAGGAAAGACCATAGCCTTGACCAGACAAACCTTTGTTGGCAAAGTAATGTCTCTGCTTTTGAATATGCTATCTAGGTTGGTCATAACTTTCCTTCCAAGGAGTAAGCGTCTTTTAATTTCATGGCTGCAGTCATTATCTGCAGTGATTTTGGAGCCCAAAAAAATAAAGTCTGACACTGTTTCCCCATCTATTTCCCATGAAGTGACAGGACCAGATGCCATGATCTTCATTTTCTGAATGTTGAGCTTTAAGCCAACTTTTTCATTCTCCACTTTCACTTTCATCAAGAGGCTTTTGAGTTCCTCTTCACTTTCTGCCATAAGGGTGGTGTCATCTGCATTATTGATATTTCTCCCGGCAATCTTGATTCCAGCTTGTGTTTCTTCCAGCCCAGCTTTTATCATGATGTACTCTGCATATAAGTTAAATAAGCAGGGGGACAATATACAGCCTTGACGTACTCCTTTTCCTATTTGGAACCAGTCTGTTGTTCCATGTCCAGTTCTAACTGTTGCTTCCTGATCTGCATACATATTTCTCAAGAGGCAGGTCAGGTGGTCTGGTATTCCCATCTCTTTCAGAATGTTCCACAGTTTATTGTGATTCACATAGTCAAAGGCTTTGGCATAATCAATAAGCAGAAATAGATGTTTTTCTGCAACTCTCTTGCTTTTTCCATGATGCAGTGGATGTTGGCAATTTGATCTCTGGTTCCTCTGCCTTTTCTAAAACCAGCTTGAGCATATTTACACTAAAATCTTGTTTGCCTGAAATTGAGGTTTAATTGGGCATCCTGTGTATTTATTTGCTAAATCCAGAAACCTCTGGGTTGAATGAGGGTGTGGATGATGAGGGGGTTCTATAGTCATTGGAGGTCCTAGCTTGGTCCTCACATTGGAAATCCCCAGGAGAGATGGAGCCATGGGAAGGATGACTGCACCCAAGGAATCATGAAAATACGACAACAAGCATTCTGAGGGTGCCAGTGATGACCAAGGGCTAGAGGCCCATGAGGCAGTACACTTTTCTCCACTTAAATTTCCCCAAACATAACAAAATCTTGTGTTTCCTCTACCTACCCTGTCTTTCAGTGAAATTTTCAAAACATTCTTCCTCCAGGATCATCATCCTACTCTCTTCTCATAAGACTGGGAAATCTTATCTATTTTCCCCATTCACAGAATCTGAGTGTTATCCATAGGATTCATGATGCCATGGGCCTGGGTGGTTGAGATTCCTCCTGAAGGGGGAGTCTGTGCTCCCCCAGAGACCACAGACTCCATAGCACTCAAGATAATCAAGCTTAGAAGTGAACAGTTGAATGACAACAACCAGGAAAGCTAACCGTTTCTTTTGAAAGCATCCTGTGCAATGTTTTCACGTGTGTGTTTCATACCCATCAATCAGCAAACATAAAGTCCCCGTTTTTACAAGATGCATGAGTGATGAGACGCACTGATGGTACCTGCCCTTTCTGAATCTCCCTCACCACCCCATGATTAAGGATCTGAGCTATCTGCAGTCTCCTCCTGGCTGGCCAAGGCCCCCAACGTTCTAATCGTCAAAGCTTTACAGTTATTTTCCTTGGTGGCCTTAATCTCGAAGTGCCCTCGGCTAGGAACCAGACCCACCTCAGCAGAGGAACAATATGACCCCTACAGGTGTCTGCCCTAGACAATCCACAGATCCTGCTGGTAGGTTAAGAGGCAGATTCTTTCAAGATGATGAAAGTGGAGAATAGAAACACCCACAAGGACTCCATGACATACGACAACAGGAAAGGCTGTCGCTCTTCAGGAGTGTCAGCACAACAAAGCGTGTCCTTGGCACATGTGAAATTGGGAGCATGAAGTTTGAGTTCTGTCTCGAGTCAGCTACTTTGAGTTTTGTGACCTTGGGCGGGACTCTTTCTGTGCTCAGTCTCATTTTCTTCATCTGTGAGATGGTGGTGACTGTACTGAGGTGTCAGCTTCTCGAGATAACAGATGTGAAAAGAGCTTGGTGTGTGCTTGTGTGTGTGACAAGTACAGAAATGATAGTTAAACTTTCACAAGTTGAATATTGAAATTTAGACAAAACAGTGCAGAACAGCCAATCCAAAGCCTACAAACTGTGAGTAAACAAGACAGATACTAAAGAGAAGAGTGGCAGAGATTGGATGGCGTCACTGACTCAATGGACATGAGTTTGAGCAAGCTCCAGGAGGTGGTAAAGGACAGGGAAGCCTGGAGTGCTACAGTCCATGGGGTCGCAAAGAGTCAGACATGACTCAGCGACTGAACAGCAACAAAGACAAGAAGAGAAGCAAACAGAAAGACAGAGTTGACTGAGAGCTGATGGAGATGCAGATATATCATTTTATCCTCTCCTAACATAATCCACTAGAGAGACTCTTAACTCATAGCCAGAGGGGGCAATTATCCATCTGTACAAGAGTTTCTGGTAATAGAAAGATGACCCAAGTAAATATATTTATCAGCTGTGTTGTAATAAGTGACCTCCACACACCAGGCATTGTTCTGAAGTGCTCACCAAACAGAACTCAACGTTAATTTTCACCAGACCCTGTGAAGTACTATCAGTAGCCCCACTTCATAACAGAGGAAGCTGAAATGCAGACACGTGTGTCACTTGCTCAGCATCACTCAGATGTATGTGATGGAGTTTGGATTTATGGTTATAACCTGTGCTCCGAAACACATTTTTATATTGGCTATGTAAACAGACCTGGCAGAAACAATTACAAAAGTCCCCATAAGGAACATGCTTGTAGATAAGATTGCCAAAACAACAAGATCATAGAATTAATAGAGCTAGATGATGAGAAACATAGCTAAATGAGAGTTAATCTAATTATTTAGATATTTTAAACTCTAAAGAGTTTAGGAGAAAGGGAATTTTACTCTTCAACTTATACATTTATTACCAAGCTTTAGCATCTATTTAGGAAACAAAAGGGGACTTCCCAGGTGGCTCATCAGCAAAGAATCCACCTGCCATTTCAGGAGATGCAGGAGACGTGGGTTCAACCTCTGGGTCAGAAAGATCCCCAGGAGGAAATGGCAACACACTCCAGTATTCTGGCCTGGGAAATCCCATGGAGAGAAGAGCCTGGTGGGCTGCAGTCCCTGGGGTCACAAAGAGTCTGATGCAACTTAGCAATTAAACAACAATATAGGAAACAAAAGACAACCAATTACTTCCTAAGGATTTTGTTATAATTTAAAAACGGTCATGCTTTTGGTAAGGCATGAACCTTTGATGACTGGATGCAGTTTCAGTGGCTTAGTTCCTTATGTGAAAGTTACTCACTTAGAAATGCTATGTCCTTGGGCAAAAGAAAGACAACTTTGTAAGGTTGTGCTCAGCACCAAACTCCTTTGTCAGCCAGCTTGTCCAGGGTTGTTGTTGTTCAATCACTAAGTCATGCCTGACTCTTTGCAAACCCATGGACTACTGGGTGTAAGGTGCTAATTGGTATTTAAATATAAGGGTGGATGGTGTTTTCATTTCATCTCAATTATCACTGCGCACTTTGAGGTGAAAATAACCAAAAACAATGGTCCCTTGGAAATCGGTTTGCTGATGAGGGGTGAAATATTAATACATTTTTGTGTCCTGGAATAAAATTCAGACTGCTGTATACTTTAGCCAATTGCTTCCTAGTCTTTACTCCTCCCACCCAAATCCTCTGGGACAGTGGTTCTCAGACATGTTGGTCTCTCCACCCCTACAACAGGCTAGATAAATACAGAAAAACTCAAAAAGCTTTTGTTTATGTGAATTACATCTATGAATGTATACCGTGCATTCATGATCAGTTGTTCAATCATGTCTAACTCTATGTGACCCTATGGACTATAGCTCGCCAGGCTCCTCTACCCATGGGTTTTCCCAGGCAAGAATACTGGACTGGGTTGCCATTTCCTCCTCCAGGGAATCTTCTTGACCCAGGGATTGAACTTATGTCTCCTGCCAATGCAGGTAGATTCTTTACCGCTAAGACACCTGGGAAGCCTCTAATATTTACTGTATCTGATGTTAAAATTGAAAATATGCAGTGTAACATATTCATTAGGAATTCATTTTAAAGTCATAATAAACCCATTATATACCAAGTAAATATTTCTTTTAAAATAACTATATTTTCTGATATATGGCATTCTTTTATATTTTAGAAAAATCTCTCTGTGTGGCTTTTTTTGCTGATATTTTCATAATAATTTAATGAAACAGTGACTAGTTTCTTGGGTTTTAGAACTTCCATGACTCTCTCAGATGTATTAAATTGTTGACTTTCAAGTCATTTCTAGGAAATTTTCTAGGGGTTATGAAAGGGTTTCCCTGACCAACGAGAAAAAGCCAAATAGAAGTAATATAAGGATGCCCCTATGGAGAAGGAAATGGCAGCCCACTCCAGTATTCTCGCCTGGAGAATCTGTGGACAGAGGAGCCTGGCAGGCTGCACAGTCCATGGGGTCGCAAGAGTCAGACACAACTGAGTGACTTAACACAAAGACCCCCCAAAATTCAGTCTGTTGCCTTTTTAAAAATATTATATTGGATTAGAGTGGATTTACAATGTGTTAGTTTTAAGTGTGCACGCTAAGTCGCTGCAGTCGTGCTCGGCTCTTTGTGACCCCAGGGACTGTAGCCTGCCAGGCTCCTCTGGGATTCTCCAGGCAAGAATTCTGGAGTATGTTGCCATGCCCTCCTCCAGGGGATCGTCCCAACCCAGGGATCAAAGCCAGGTCTCCTGCATTGCAGGCAGATTCTTTACCGCTGAGTCACCAGGGAAGCCCAGCAAAGTAAATCAGTTATACATATATGTGTATCTATTCCTTTATAGCTCCTTTTTCCTTTATAGGTTGTTACAGAGTGCTGGTTCATGTTTCCTGTGCTATACAGTAGGTCCTTGTTGATTATTTTATATATTCTACTGTCTGTCTTAATAGAAGACAGCTGTGGTCTTATATCTGCTTCTTTGTTTATTCTGTTATAATATATTTTATTTGAAATACAAGAAGAAAATCTGATATCACACACATATATAGTTGGAAAATGAAGGGTTATTTTCATAGCTTTTTAGGTAATGGTAGATATTTTATGGTACTATACCAAAATTCTGTAAGTTGTAATTTCTTAAAGGTTATTAGAAGAAGTAAGGAGTTTTCAAATATTGCAGTGAACTTTATGTTACCTAAAATCCATTGCTATATCCTGAATGTATCATAAATGTATTGAATGGATCTTTTATGCATGGGTGTGTTGGCATATATAGCTGGTTATGAAGATATTCTAAATGTTGATGTATTTCATTAAATGATACATTTTTGCAAGTCATATTTGTTAGTTTTACCAACAATCTCAGAAAGTCTGTAAGTACTGGGAAATGTTTAAATTCAAGGTTGGCATTCCGGGCTTTTCCACATGCTAATATACATTTCTCCTGAATGCGTGAATACTGTTAGTAGTTGATGAGAGCCCCTTCCTGTGTCATCAGCTCCATAAGGAAATGCCTCGTCCACCCGCGGCTGCGTAGCTGCAGCTTGTCTGTCAGTCTTTCTTTCCGGTAAAATTAGTGTCTCATGAAAAGAGCAGCTAGTTCATTTCACAACTCAACACACAAGTAAGTGCTTCTCCAGGAGAAAACCGTCATAAAGCAGGAGAACTTTACGTGTGTTTTCCATTTTATCACCCAGAATATTAAAGAGAAGTGCAATCAACGGTCAAGATGTAATAAAATTAATCAATTTTTACTGCCTGTCAAGGACATTCTTAATTGGAACTGGCATTTTCTTTCTTTCTTTTTTTTTTACTGCAAGCATGTGACAATGAAGGATATAACAGCTCCCAGACAGCGTCATGTCACTGGCTTGATTCCTTTGAAGGTACTAGCCGTTTTACCCACCATTGTTTCTGCAGTTTCAGTGGGAATGTCCAGAGTTGAAAGTGCAAATAAAATCTGAACTATCCATCTGACAGTAGTCTTATCCTTACAAGGTTCCCAGGAAGGAGTCCAGGGGTTCCTGGACCAGACTTTGAGAACTGCCCTTTCTAGATTAACCCTGGTCTGTGTTGTGATGAGTACTGCCTTCCCTCAAAGAGAAGTTTACGAAAAAACTCACAACTCTGCCCTAGGATATTAAAAAGAAAACAAACAAACAAAAAAAAAATAGTACGCATTTCTTCCAGTAGTAGTCAAGTTAATGCTTAAAGAAAAGGCAGTAACGTTCTGTATTCTGTAGTTTTCATCATTCCTCTGTTTGAAATAGCAAGTCAGTCTTTGCATTTTTGGTTGTAGTTTCATTCATTCACACAGTACATATTAAGACCAAATATCAACTTTGAGATGTTTCAGAATTTAATTTTCATTGTTTGTGCACAGTGTGATGCTACCGTTTTAATTTCTTTGAGCACGAGCGTGTTTGCCTCATAAAAGAAACAGTAAAAAAGGTGCAGCCAAGCATGTTCAATGTGTTCATGACTCGTTTCATTTTAAATAGCACGTCTGATAAATTAGATAAAAATAAGGTTGTCTTTGGGACCTTTTGGGGAACATGGGCTTCATCTAAAATACAGTGAATTATCTTATTCAAGTTTCTGTTCCCATGTGGCACCTTAGTGAACATGAAAGTCGCTCAGTCATGTCTGACTCTGACTGTCTGTACAGTCCATGGACTTCTCCAGGCCAGAATACTGGAGTGGGTAGCCTTTCCCTTCTCCAGGGGATCTTCCCAACCCAGGGATCAAACCCAGGTCCCCCACATTGCAGGCGGATTCTTTACCAGCTGAGCCACCTTAAGTAATGTCTTAAATGGAAACTCTGTAGTATAGAGAACTGGAACAGTGGAAGGGCCACCTGTGACCTTGTCACAGCCTTGAACAGTGTCAGGAGAGGTCATCCAGGGGCCAGAAATGGAGTGGATATGAACTTGAGTTTTAGAATCACAGATATTTTGGTTTGCTCTGCTATCTATATCTGGATGATAACTTTAGTACTTAATCTTTCTGAGCATTTGTTTCCAGCTAGAAAATGGGATACTGGTGTGTGAACCCATAACTGTAGATGACTCCCTGGCAACTGTGAGCATTAAAGAACTGTCAGTCTGAAAAACCTTCTAGCCCATTAGCCAGGACTCAGTGTATCAGTTTAGTAGGGCTGGCAAAGCAGAGTGCTGCAAACTGAGGGGCTTCCACGATAGAAATGGACTGTTTTGCAGTTCTAGAAGCTGGAAGTCTGGGATCAAGGTGTTGGCAAGGTCATGCTCCTCCTGAAGGTGCTAAGGGAGAATCTTCTAGTAGCTTCTGGAAACACCAGACTGCATGTGGTGTTTTCCCCGTGTGCATGTCTATGCCCACGTGTTGCTCAGTGCTCAGTCGTGTCTGACTCTTTGCAACACCCATGGACTGCAGCACCAGCCTCCTCTGTCCTCTGCTGTCTCCCAGAGTTTGCTCAAAATCATGTCCATTGAGTCAGTGATGCTATCTAAGCATCTCATCCTCTGATGCCCCCTTTTCCTTCAGTCTTTCCCAGCATCAAGGTCTTTTCCAATGAGTCAGCTCTTCACATAAGGTGGCCAAAATATTAAGTGCCCAAATGGCCCCTTGTTATAAGGACTCTAGCCAGTCATACCAGACCTACTGCAGAAGGACCTCATCTTAACTAATTGTGCCCAATAGAGATGCCTTTTTTGGTCTTTATTTGTTTTCATTGTATTTAGTGGTATATTTGGGTATCTCAAATCTTAGTTGCACACAGACTGTCCAGTTGTGGTGTGGAGGCTTAGTTGCTCTGTGGCATGTGGCATCTTAGTTCCCTAACGATCCAACCCACATCCTCTGCCTTGCAAGGTGGGTTCCACTGGGCCACCTGGGATGTGCCTGGAGATGCATTCTGAAGTACTTGGAGTTAGGACTTCAACAGATGGATTTGGGGTGACACAGCTCAACCCATAGTATTTACTAAACTCAAAAAGACCCTGATTCTGGGAAAGACTGAAGGCAGGAGAAGAAGGGGATGACAGAGGACAAGATGGTTGGATGGCATCTCTGACTCAATGGATGTGAATTTAAGCAAACTCTGGGTGATGATGAAGGACAGAAAAGCCTGGTGTGCTGCAGTCCATAGCGTCTCAGAGTCGGACACAACTGAGTGACTGAACAACAACCATGAATATAAGGTTTTTCTTTTTTCCTTTTTTTTTTTTTTTGTCATATTGCAATGTAGGTAACTCTTAAATGGTGATTGGGAGAGGGTGGAACTAAGGACAGTCCTGAGGTTCTGGTTTTGACAACTGGATCAAAATATAACTGCCATGGACTGAGATAGAAACTCAAAAGGGGGAACAGAGTTGGATGGATCAGGGGAGTACTTTATTTTTGTAATTTAGAAAATTTTTTTGTATCTGGTTGGTATATCAAGTAAAAATTGTAAATGAAATCCTGATGAGAAACATGGGATTGAGATAGAATTTTGCCAGTCATCCAAGAAAAAGAAAAAAAAACAACAACTTTTGGTCTGTGTGTTGTGGACAGATGGTTTCATTCTTATGTTGTTATGAATCGTTTCATTCATTCCACGGACATTTGTAAGCTGACTATTTTGTGCCGGTAATTCAGGTAATTTTTGTTTCAAGTTATGGAAGATTCGGGAAATTGACAGTTTGTAAAACTAGAGACATGTTTGGAGAAAAATGAATAGACTAGGTTGACAACAGCCATGAGGGAATTCAAGAGATTCATCTGGAGACATAGGTTGGAGCCAGGTAGCAGAGGACCAGACTTTTTTCTTGAATTTTTTTCTCTAAAAGCAATAGGAAAGCACCGAGGACTTTGAGCAGGTAATTGGCCTGTGCAGGGCTGCATTTTAGGAAGACAAATCTGGAAAGGATTGCATAAGGAGTTGGAAGTGGTGGGCACTGACTGGAACTCAGAAAGATGATAGATTCACCCACTGGAAAGGGAAAAATCACACCAAAGAAGAAGAGAAGACCTGTGTAGAAATTATGATGGTATTTGGAGACTGAACATAAACAGGGAGAAGACAATTGAAATTTACTCCAAAATTTCTGGCTTTGAATAATGGGAAAACCTGGTACTGCGGAAAAATATTGAGAAAGGGAAATTTAGAGGTAGCAGAGTTGTGGAAAGAAGCCTTTTGCCTTCAGTTGACTTCGCATGCCAGGTGGAGGAATCCCACTTGGAGGGAACCTGGGTCAGACGCAGCCACCTAGTGATGTCAGGGGGGCATCCAGCACCAGCCATGACACCCCGAAGATGGCTGATGCTCGACCCCTCTGTCTCAGCTGCTCTGCACGTGTTCAGCTTCTCTCTCCAGTAGCTTAACTTCATGTGTCCAGACCTAATGCAGGCGAAATGTTAATTCCCTGAAACTGCTCAAGTCAACGGCACAATTGAAGTGAAGTTGCTCAGTCTTGTCCGACTCTTTGCGACCTCATGGACTGTAGCCTACAAGGCTCCTCTGTCCATAGAATTTTCCAGTCAAGAGTACTGGAGTGGGTTGCCATTGCCTTCTCCAGGGGATCTTAAACCTCACCAAACTAGCTACCACTTCATGTCCCTTATTTAGGGCCCAGCATATCCTGCTTTATTCAGCATGTGTGCTAAGTCTCCACAGTTGTGTCCGAGTCTTTGTGACCCTGTGGTCTGTGGCCCTACAGGCTCCTCTGTCCATGGGATTCTCCAGGCAAGAATACTGGAGCGGGTTGCCATTTCCTCCTCCAGGGGATCTTCCCAAATGGAACCCATGTCTCCTGCATTGCAGGCAGATTCTTTACCAGCTGAGCCACAGGGAAGCCCAAGAATACTGGAGTGGGTTGCCATTTCCTCCTCCAGGGGATCTTCCCAAATGGAACCCATGTCTCCTGCATTGCAGGTGGATTCTTTACCAGCTGAGCCACAGAGAAGCCCAAGAATACTGGAGTGGGTTGCCATTTCATCCTCCAGGGGATCTTCCCACCCAGGGATCGAACCTCCATCTCCTGCAGCTTCTGCATTGCAGGTGGATTCTTTACCACCAAGCCCCTAGGGAAGCACAGCCTGCTTTACTATATTAAGTTAAAGAAATAGCTAAGGTTACTTTTTTGCTAAGCCTGTAAGAGTCTTTTTAAAAGACTCAGATTTTGACTTCTGTCTTTTCATGTAAAAGAGGGGTCTGAGAGTGAGGGGCAACTCCAGAAATCATGTAGAAAGACTGATATTGAGTCAAACCAATGGTCCTCAGTGAGACACATCCTTTTATATGATCCTTTTTGTAGTTTTTAAAGGTCCTCTCTGAAGGTCAATTCTGGTTGCATTCAGGATCATTTGTTTATCTAACACCATGAAGTTAGAGATGTTTATTCCTATGAGATTAGGTATATATGGATAAAATGTATCTCAACATACAAGTGATTATTTGAAGGAATAAAGACATGTTGGAAGTAGAAATTATCCAAGACTATTGTTGAAACTAAAGTTGGGTGCAGAAGGCACTGTCATCGGCTATGTGGGCAACAGATCGAAAGGGCTGAGAAGACATCATCACTGTGATTAGTTCTAAACAAAATTAAAAGCCCACTTTCTTCCCACACAGCTTAAAACCTGGTTTAAGGGCTGAGATGCAAATTTAAATTACTTAAAGAGGCTTACGTAGTAAAAGAGTGGATGTTTGCCCATAAGTGGGGGAAATTGCTATGAATGAATATCACAAAAGGATGTGAAATTGGAGCTACGCTCCCAGACTATTCTGTAGACATCCATCAGATTCTGTGTCTGGAATAGTAGCTGCTTCTCTTCTAGGAAATGTGTTTCTCTGGATTCCATCCATGTGGTTGCCAGGGGAGCAGTCGTTTTCTGAAGATGGTGGTTTTCCTCAGGAGGATGGGGATTTTTCCAGAGGTGACCAATCACAGCGTACCACCGCCTGCCAACAGTGGTGGTCTGGGGAGCAGCACCTCACCCAGGTGGAGCCCACGGGAGCCCTTCCCTGCAATGTCTGGACTTGGAACCAAAAAGGGTGATGTGCGCTTATCTCTGGTGGTGAAGAGTGAGGAGCCGGAGCAGAGGAGTCCTTAGAAGAGATGAGGCGCAGCATCTGCAGAGAAGCGGTGGTGGGGACCCCGGAGAGAGGGGCTCTGGGCTCCTTCTGAGCCTGCCCTTCTGGAGGTCACAGGAGCCCGGTGGAAGCTCCCCTGGCCTGGGGAGCCACTGTTGTTCGCTTGCATTGTGGTTTTTGCTTGCATTGTTGTCATTTGCGAACAAAGGATTCTGATTGACACGAAAGACACTTCAGAACTTGAGCTTCAGAATGAGTATATGTTCCTGAGGCACAGTGGGGAGCGTGCAGAGCTGCTCCCTTCTGAGTAGACTATAAATAACTCTGCCAATACTCAACGACTGTTCTTCTGCCCAAATTCAATTCAATAAAGACGATGCCATAGGCAGTCTAATTGGAAAGTGCAGAGTATTTTCACTGTGTTAGTAAACAGTTGCTCTTTCCGTTAGAAATGGCATCAGGGCTTGAGATATGAGCACCTAGCAACATCCGAGTGAAATTATCAAAGACAGGATGTATTTCTTTCCTATTGTAGATGTTTCATGGGCCCCTGCATTGTGTCAGGTACTGCGTGAGGTGCTCTGAGTCCTGAGAATAACAGGTTCTGTTCTTCAAGTTCTCAGAGCCTCATAAACAGAAGAGAGCCCCAGGATCTGATGAAACTAGAGTGGTGTGGGGACACAGCCAAGGAGGAGGCAGGAAGGGAGAGCTTCCCAGCTGAGCCTGGCAGGATGTCTGTGGCTGGACGGAGGAGACTGTTAACTGTAAAGGCACATGATCCCTTTTAGGCCAACAGAGTGAGGAGAACGGCATGAGAAGCAGAACTGATTTTTTTAAAGCCTCGAATATATCAGATATAAAGAAATGAAAAGTCCCCTACATAAAAGCAAATTCCATTCCAAGAGCGTGTTCTTGAATCGAATTTGTTCATCAGTCCAACAAAGTTACCTAAGCTGTATAATACTATGCTGTAATAGGTTTATGATACTTTGACACAAATAATACATACAAAACAAAGAGAGACAAAAAAATAAAGATTTGTTTTAATCTTACAGTATCTTGAAAAGTACAGTAGTACAGTAAAACAGCTGGCATACTGGGGCTGGCATCGAGTGAATAGGCAAGAAGAGTTACTGATTGGAGGAGGGAGAAGACGTGGGAGATGGTAGAGCTGAAGAATTACCAGCGATAGGAGACGGACAGCCAGCTGTGACTTCACTCATGCCTGATGTTGATGGACTGTTCATTCGCAGCTTTGAATGTTCACAGCTTGAAGGTTTGTGTGTAGGGTACTTACTGTGTATCCTAATTTTGAATATAAATCATAATACTGCTAAAAGGACGTGTAACATCTTAGCAAACATATTTTCTGGAAAAAAATGTAACACAGCACCTAGCTTTTTCATTTAAACTGTGTCTTCTGTTAGCTACTAAAATTAATGGAATACGGAGTATATGACCTGACATTTTATTATGAATTTGACATCGACACATAAAACTCTTTGAAAGGCAGAAAGGGCTTCTATCATCAGACTGTTTCCTCTTCATTATTTTACCAAGCAAGACAGCAAGGCACAGAAAGGAGGAGTGGTTTCTCGGAATTCTAGGAAGACTGACCTAGACTGGTGATTTTTAAGCTACAGATTGCAACCAATTAGTCAGGGTTGTGAAATCAGTTTTGTAAAACAAGAGTCAGAATGAGAGACCATGACAGAATGGAAGGGGTTAGCTTGCATCACATGTAGTAAGAATGAAGTTTATGACATTTTTGTTCATTTATATACCCAATAAATACCTAATAAACATAAATATGCATATGTATGTGTATACGTGTACATAAGCTCTGGCTGCCAAGCAAAATGTATTTCTGAGCCTAGGTTGCAAGAAAAAAGTGGAAAAACCAGCAGCAGTCTGTCTGGGCTCTGTATCCCAGCAGAAGTGAGGTTAGCGGACCACTTGGCTGCTTGGGAAGTAGCAGGGTTCTCAGAATTCGAGATGGATGCTCAGGACGAGGTGAATCCTGACCGCCTTCAAGCCAAGCATTTCAGCATCTCATCACAGGCCCACTGCTCACCTGCCCACCCCCAGCCTCCCCTCCTGCTGCTGCTTCAGCTCGGTTTGTTCTCCTCTGCCCCAAAGTCTTAGACAAAACTTAAGTCAAAACCACCCTGCTTTTGCCAGGCCACTTGGTGATTCAGACCAATTTGGTGATCTCTTCTCTAGCTCTGGTCCAAGTTGGGACCCCTAAAGTCCACAGTGAGACAAAGCCTTGGGTGTAGATTGTGTATGTCTTAGGTGATCCCAGAAAGCAGGAGAGTGAGGCAGGGAAGGAGGGAAAATAACCTAAGTGTTGACCATCAAGGTCACTGCCAAGGTGCTGAGTGAGGGGTTGAATTGCAGGAAGCAGAGGAACACTTCCTCTAGTGGTCCAGGGAGGCGACTGTTTATCCATCAGCTTCCAGTGATTTCGGGTTCCCTGGGGACATTAACTTCCCTGCACTTCTGAGCTGTGCTTACTTGGAGCCAAGTGGGCTGGTGTCGTTTTGGTGATGACCCCAGGCAGAAAGTACAAGACCATGACAGCTACTCCTGTATCATCTGAGCTACAGGGAGATGTCCCCTGCAGTGATGGCTGAAATTAGACTTGGGACATGAGGGATTGAGAATCTTCTGCTCTTCCCCGTGTGTCTCTCGTGTCTGTCACACAGCCTTGGACTTGGGAGCTTCTCATCACTTTGCCAACAAGGGTCCATCTAGTCAAAGCTATGGTTTTTCCAGTGGTCATGTATGGATGTGAGAGTTGGACCATAAAGAAAGCTGAGCATTAAAGAATTGATGCTTTTGATTTTGTTTTATTTTTTTTAATTTAATTTTATTTTTAAACTTTACACAATTGTATTAGTTTTGCCAAATATCAAAATGAATCCGCCACAGGTTCAGGATGGGGAACACATGTATACCTGTGGCGAATTGATGCTTTTGAACTGTGGTCCTGGAGAAGACTCTTGAGAGTCCCTTGAACTGCAAGGAGATCAAACCAGTCAATCCTAGAGGAAATCAACCCTGAATATTCATTGGAAGGACTGATGCTGAAGCAGAAGCTCCAATACTTTGGCCACCTTATGTGAAGAGCCACTCATTGGAAAAGACCCTGATGCTGGGAAAGATTGAAGGCAGGAGGAGAAGGGGATGACAGCGGATGAGGATATTGAATGACATCACCAACTCAATGGACATGAACTTGGGCAAACTCCAGGAGATGGTGAAAGACAGGGAAGCCTAACATGCTGCAGTCCATGGGTTCTCAAAGAGTCAGATGTGACTTAGTGACTGAACAATAGCAACAAGGTCTATGAAATAACAAAAGCAGGGATGAGATGCAGCATCCTGAATCCTAACAGTCTGCTCCTTCCAGGATCCATGGATTTTAGTTTGCAGACTTTTGGCTTGTTCTTCAGTTGAACTAATTTATCTGATACTCCCTTGAGTGTCCACATTTTTTAGTATTATAAAACTGTATTTACAGGTGAAAATTATTTGTTTTCTACACAGAAGAAACTTCCTCTCTGTCTCACTTGAATTATTTATGTCTCTTGGAAGAAGGCTGAACACAAAGATTACATCCCTAATTTCTCATCACTTCAGGAATCCAGTAGTAAAGGCAGCCTGGGAATTACGGATGCTGCCGACAGGAAGGATAAATCACCAAGAACTCGGATTCCTCATGGAGAAGAGACCTGCGTGCAGACGATCTTTTCCAGAGCACATGTCCATCCGGTGCGCCTGCTTTTGAAATGAGGATTCAATCCCAAGTGTTTCCATAAACGTAGAGGAGATTTAGTGCCTTTGTGTCTGCCTCTGCTCTCATTAGGTTTTGAACATTTTCTTGCAACATCAGTGGAATTTAGAAGTGGCAAGATCCTAATTATAGGGTTTTCAGATTTATGAGCAAATATGTGTTGTGTGTGGTTTTCCCAGAATTCACTTTTGTAGACCTCAGTGGGTTGACCAGTTGCACATGTGCAGTGGAGAAGCTGGAAAGTCTCCTTATCCTAATTAGCTTCTGTGTCTCCTAAGACTCATGACAAGATAGTGTCTTGAGCTGATTGCTGTTGTGAATATAAATATAAGCACTTTCACCATCCGCTTGGCTACCCTATCATCGAAAAAAGCGTTTACTTTGTGGAGGTGCCAGGTCCTTTCCCCATCTATTCTCTTCCTATACCGTGAGCGTTGGCAGCTAGGGAGCCTGACACCACGTGTTACTTTTCTACCACCCAAGAGCCACGCTGCTTTCCAAATTCACTTGCCAATCGAAGAGGGGGATTTTCAACAGATGGTAGATATCAGTTCCCCCAGTAAAATTGCTCTCTCTCACTTAGGAGACTTAAGGAAATGCTGCTCCTTATGTGAAATGCCTCCCTGCCCCCTCTTTGTCAGCCACCATGACATTTGAAACTGTGCCCAAATGCAGTCTCCTTCAGGAAGCCCTCCTTGATTCTCACCCGGAATAAGGTGCTCGTTATAGCCCAACAGAGTCTGTATTCCACTTTTTAGCTTATTGCTTCTGTCCCTGGGTCTGTCTGTGTCTGGTTTTGTGGTGTCCCCACAACCAAGCACAGGGCCAGGCAAGTAGGAGGGCTTGAAATGGACATACTTGCTTTGCTGGTGTTTCCACATTTAGCAGCATCTCAAGTTACAAACTCATGAACACACTCCACCTCACCCCCATGTTGGTGATGGTGGAGTCACTAAGTCATGTCCAACTCTTGCAACCCTGTGGACTGTAGCCTGCCAGGCTCCTCTGTCCATGAGATTCTTTCTCTAGGCAAGAGTAATGGAGTGGATTGCCATTTTCTTATCCAGGGGATCTTCCCCACCAAGGGATAGAACCCGAATCTCCTGAATTGCAGGCAAAGTCTTTTCCTATTGAGCCACCGGGCAGCACAAATACCCTCCAAGGAACCCTCATATCTTACAGAATAGAAGTTGCTATAGGTTTATATAGTTTTCATTGCACAATCACATATAATCAACCTGAAATATGATAATGTCCAAATTGCCCTATTCTCTGTTTCTAGTCTTTCAAAAAAGCTGATTTCTCCTGCTTGTTTCATTTCCCTAATGAGCATCAATTAGCTGACCTCCCTGGCACCATAAATATTAGGCTTTCACCATTAATTTGCCCAATGCTTATGGCAAGCAGAACTGCGTAAGTCAAAAGATCCATATACAGGCAAGCCCACTGTATAGATTCATGATAAAGCTAGTAAGTATCTGACAGCCTGTGTAATACTTAACAGACGTACACATATACAACACACAAAGAAAGACTGATTTACATCACAAGGATTTTAATTAGAATTTTATTAGCATAATTAACATGGTGTTAAAATTAATTAGCAATTATTTTCCCCAAGTCATCTTTAAAGAAATTTCTTGAAGGCATACTGGAAAACATTTTATGAGCTGTTTCTATACAAAAACAAGAACATGACTGTAGATGATTTTTAATATATCAGTGTCACTTAGCATTTGTGTTTCTTTTGTGGTTCTGATCTCATAGGGCTTTAAATATACAGCAGGTGGTTCTTATGCCACATCGCCTTAAAATATTGACATAATGTTTCATGTAAAAAGAGAAATAACCTGCAGCCATGAATCTGCCTAGAGTAACATAACAGAGAATGCACTGAATTATTTAAGTTCATACCTGAATGATGTCTGACATGATCCAGAAACCAGCACAGCATATTTTTCTCTAATTCATAATGAAAAAACACATTGTTAAAATATAATACATATTGGGAGATAAATTATTTTTTCTGTTGCAAAATAAAAAAACAACAGCCCAGGAAAATGGGTAATTTGCATTGATTGAATCAACTGATTGACGTGCAGTTTATATTCTGATGTAACACTTCAGTGTGGTTTTTAGAACTGGTCCAGTGATTTAAATTATAATTGAGGAAAATCAAGTCATCTTCTTCTCATGCTGGAAAATGAGGCATATTCACTTTCCTGAGAAATGAAACTCACTTGAAATGCAGCCCTCAGAATTTTCTAAGTCCATCCCTCAGCATTTCTTGCATGTTACTGGGAATTTTAAACCATCCTCTGCATTGCCATGAAGGTTGTGTATGGTCCAATGATTGTTACACTGAGAAATAAAGACCATCGCTTTGCACAGCCCTAGGCATGTCATTCACACATGTGTGTCCATGAACTGCTTCGTGCATTTGTGACAGTTATTCATCAGCATCCCTATGAATCAAGCTTTTCCAAAGAAAGAGCCAACAGGATGTGCAGATAAACAGAGAGATTTTTTTCAGGAATTGACTAATTTAATTGTGACCTGTGGGCTAGTCCAGAATTTGCAGGGTAGGTCATCAGGCTGGAGACCCAGGAAGAGTTGCAGTTTAAGTCTGAAGAGGGTCTGCTGGCAGAATTTCCTCTCCTTCCCGGAAAGTCAGTCCTCTTCTTTTCAGACCTTCAGCTGATTCGACGAGGCCCATCTGCATTATGGAGAGCAGCCTGCTTTGCTCGAAATCTGTTCATCTAAAAAATAACTTCACAGAAATATCTGGGGTAATGGTTGACCAAATATCTGAGTATGTATTGGCACATAAAATTAACCATAACAACATCATACTAAATAGATATGTTGTTGTTGTTGTTCAGTCACTAAGTCGTGTCCAACTCTTTGTGATGCCATGGACTGCAGCAGGCTTCCCTCTCCTTCACTGTCTTCCAGAGCTTGCTCAAACTCATGTCCATTGAATCAGTGATGCCACCCAACCATCTCATCCTCTGTTCCCCCATCTTCTCTGCTTTTAGTCTTTCCCAGGATCAGGGTCTTCTCCAATGAGTCAGCTCTTCTCATCAGGTGACCAAATTATTGGAGCTTCAGCTTCATCACCAGTCCTTCCAATGAATATTCAGGGTTGATTTCCTTTAGGATTGATTGGTTTGACCTCCTCACAGTCCAAGGGACTCTTAAGAGTCTTCTCCAACACCACAGTTCAAAAGCATCAGTTCTTTGGTGCTCAGCCTTCTTTACGGTCCAACTCTCACATCTGTACATGACTACTGGAAAAACCATAGCTTTGACTATATGCACCTTTGTCAGCAAAGTGATGTCTCTGCTTTTAGTATGCTGTCTAGGTTTCTCATGGCTTTCCTTCCAAGGAGCAAGCATTTTTTTAGTTACATGACTACAGTCACCATTTGCAGTGATTTTGGAGCCCAAGAAAATAAAGACTGTCACTGCTTCCACTTTTTCCCCTTGGGCCTCTGGATTGAAGACAGGAAAAATCCTTCTCTTTTAAATGTTTGGTACCTAAACTTAAATGGCAAAAAATATGGTCTAGCACCTCACAGGAGCATCCACGTCTTCTTGGTTTTCTCCTCCAGTCTTTTCCAGAACCCTTCTCTCAGTCCAGAGAGAGTTCAGATCTCCTCCTGGCATGATGTCAGCTTGAGCTCCTCCCAGTCCTGTGGCTCTTGGAAACTTCTCTAAAACAGACTTGTGTTTGATTTTCGAGGCTAAGTTTTTGTTTAGACTTAAAAAAACCTGTTTTTTTTTTTTTTTCTGTCAGAGGCTCTTCTTCCATTGAATGCACCCTAGCTGTCAGACTAGTATATCTACTTTGAAACCCAAAGTGATTGTGAGCTTACATTGTACAAAGCATGTAAGCTGTATTCTTTGCTAATGCTCTGATGCACCCACCTTTCAGTATTTCTTAAAGTTCTCAAATGTCTAATATTTCCTAAAACTCAGGGATGGACTGTGAAAGTCATCCAAAAATTAAGTAATAATGATACATATAAAAAAACATTGCAGAGGAGAAAAAACATACTGGAGGAGGATTAGAACCTAAAATATAGTTTTTATTTGGTAAAAGAATCAGGAGCTAGAAAACTTAGTACATATTAGGTGACTTTCCAGTTCTAATCATTACACGTTAGTTCTAAAAATAGTATCTTCTGGTTTAATCCATCTATACCAATGGCCACTTTATACCTCAGTCTTTGCTTTTGGTCCCACCTTAGTTTTTTTTTTTTTTTCTCCTTCTGCAGTATGCATTAAATACAGATGGAAGTACTAGCAAGAATAGTGATTCCTTTTTGAAAGGAATGTTGTGAAGTTCAGAGGCTAGAGATACGTGAAGTCTGTAACTGCACAGCTGCTCACCAGATAAGAGGCAGTCCTGACTCAGTGGATGGGCGTAAGGAGGATGTACACGGGGAGGAGGGCGGGTTCATAAGCACAGGCAAGATTGTACTAAGAGTCAGACATCAGATGTACCCGTGAGCTTTGATCTTCCTTTGTCCTTGTTCAGGAAAACTTTTAGACTGAGACTGGTCAAACAGAACCAGAGCTGACAGCAGTTAAAGTAGCAGAAACAGATTTTATGCAGGAGTTATTGCAATGGTAGAAAGGAGACCCGAGCCTAGACTTGAGCTCAGTTCTGAATCCAAGAAATAGAAGGTATTTATAGCTGAGGAGTGGAGCGAGGAGGTCAACAGGTGGGAAATTACTAAGAGGCTGAGGTGAAAGAAGAGCAGCTGTAAAGGTAATGGCATTTTTTGAGGATTTGAAGACTAGCAGTTAAGATTAGATCAGGGGAGCATGTTACCTTGACTCTAGTGCCTTCATTTATCTCTCTTTCATCTTCAAAAGATTTGAGGAGAAAGAAATGCTAGATTGCAACAGGTTTGAACATGAGCGTTCTCTGGCAAAAGTATATTATCATGTGGATGGCACAGTAGTAGGCGTAGTCACAGTGGTTAGTTAAGGTTGTAGTTAAATTTATATAGCAACAAATAAAAATTAAAAGTAATAATTTACCAATATAATATTTACTTATGGTTCATTGTTCCATAAGTATTAAATGCAAGACTTAAATTTATGATAAAAAATTTGAATCATGAAAGTCTATTTCTTTTAATCACAATTAACTGATTCAAAGAAAGAGATTAAGCCACACCCAGCTGGGTGACCTAAATCAATGTTCACTCCTAGCACCTTGGAAGGCCAGCAGTCATACCATAAAAGTGGGTGCTTGGCGTGCTGGTTTCAGAGGGTCACTCATCGTCCTCTGCAAACCAAGACCACAGTGTTCATCTCAGTGAGGGCTTGAAGCTTCTTAGAACCCACTTTTTAAAAGATGCTTTTAAAAGAATGCTTTTTGAAAGGGCGCGTGATTCTCTGGCCCATAACATCCCCCAAATTAGACATTTCTTTCTAGAAGGGTGAGTAGTATATCAATGGCCAACCTTCTTGGGGTATACCTTCTTTGGTTATTTAAAAACAAATATTTTTAGGGCTGTGAAACTATGTGGTATGATACTGTAATGGTAGGTATGTGTCACTCCCTATACATTTGTCCAGACCCGTAGCTTGAACATCATCCAGAGTGAACCCGGGTGATTACGATGTGTGTCTGTATTGGCTCAACATTTGTAGCAAAGGCACCACCCTGGTGGGGATAACCAGGGATGCTGTGCAGGTATAGGGGCAGGGTACATTGAAGAAATCTCTGTATCTTCTAGTCTTTGTTTTTAGTTTTACTAAATGAGTTAGTTTTTTGTTTTACTAATGAGTTAGTTTATAAAACTACTCTAAGTAATAAAATCTATTAAAAACAAAAACCCAGTGTTTATTTAACATCTGCTTCGTACCAGTCACCCTGCTGGCAGGTCAGGAGTGTCAGGCAGGAGGTTCGAGCTGCTACCTCTTGGGGTCCAAGAATGTTTTCTGTTGATGCTAATGGGACAGAGATCCTAACCCATCACCCCTGCCCCACACTGAGTGCCCAGGTAACATCCACATCCATCAGCCTGCCGGCCATGGTATTGAATCATCTGGAGAGAGGATTCTCCAACCCCACCTGAGTCTCCTCACATGACCCAGCCTGCAGCAGAGATGAGCCATCCCTGCTGAGCTCTGCCCAGATTAGATTTGTGCACAGAATAAATGACTGTTGTTTCAAGCTACTGAGTTTGTTAGGTACTACATTATGGGCTGAATTGGGTCCAACCAAATTCATGTTTTGAAGACTTACCCCTGATACCTTGGAATGGGACTGTATTTGGACATAAGGTTTCTGGAAAATGATTATGTTTAAATGAGGTCATTAGGGTGGGCTCTAATCTGGTAGGTCCTTGAGATTTTGAACCTGAGAATCCAGGGGCGTGCAGGCACAGAAAAGAGACTGTGTAAGGACATAGAAAGAAGACAATCCATCTGCAAGCCAAAGAGACAGCCTCAGGAGAAACCAACCCTGTGCTCACTTTAGCAACTTATGTAATCAAATTGGAAGGATACAGAGATGAGCATGGTCCTTGGGCAAAGGCCCCATGCAAATTCATGAAGCATCCCATATTTTTTGGTGACAAGCATGCTACAGTATATCAAGAAGTCAAATTGTAGTTACATGTAAACTTATATAATGTTATAAACGAATGTTACTTCATTTAAAAAAAAAGAAGAAACCACATCTGCTGACATCTTGGTCTTGGCTGGACTTCCAGCCTTTAGAACTGTGAGAAAATAAATGCATATTGTTTAAGCCACCCAGTCTGTTTCATTTTGTTACAGCAGCCCTTACAAACCAATACACATAATGGGAAAGCAGATTCAGTCTCCAAAGGTTGACTTTATTTGTACTGTCCTTCAAGCTTTTGCCGTTGGTTGTTCGTTTTCTGTTGCTTCATGAAATGGTGTTTCCTATGATTGTCTGACTTCAATAACACTAACATGTTGTGTGGGGCTTCCCTGGTGACTAAGATGGTAAAGAATCTGCCTGAAATGCAGGAAATCTGAGTTCGATCCTTGAGTCAAGAAGATCTCCTGGAGGGAGGGCATGGCACTCCAGTGTTCTTGCTGGGAGAACTCCATGGACAGAGGAGCCTGACAGCTATGGTCCATAGGTCACGAAGAGTAGAACACCACTGAGCAACTAACACACACACACACACAAAACACCTTTTGTAGGGTAATAATGTCAGTCAAAGGAACAGTTTACAAAAGCTGGTGGGTTTCATGAACTTCTGCTAAAACATGACTTCCCTGAATCTCTTTTAGTCAGCAGTATAAACACACATGACCTTTCCTTCCCTCACTGAACTTATCTCCTGGGAAATTCACTGGGCTTGTGTAATTATTTCTGAAAGGTAAAGAAAACATTTGTCCCAAGGAACAAAGAGCTGCTACCAAAAGACTCAAAAGATAAAATGTTTGATAGTGTTTTTTGTTTTTTTTTTCAGCCAACAATCTACATGTTCATTCTAATTTATCTTGAGGATTTCACATAAGGGAACCATGTATTATTTCAAGGAGGATAAATCTTGATATTCTTGTAACTTCTTAGCCACTACTTTTGGGGCAATACCAAACTGCTGTACCTGCTCCCACCTGGGTCAGGAGTAAGCCTTTCTCCAGCGACTGCCATCCACATCCCTCCCCTGTTGGGCTCATTGTTGTGTCCTGGGAGTTGGAGACACACAGTTGGAGGGGGTTGGGGTTGTGCAAGAGGAGGAGACTGGGCTAGTTAATAGAATCTTCAGGGCTGGGGCCCAGTGAAATCTTGACAGAAAAGCTGGAGGGAGAAAGAGCTCAACTCATTGAAGAAGACCCAGATGCTGGGAAAGATTGAGGGCAGGAGGAGAAGGGGATGGCAGAGGATGAGATGGTTGGATGGCATCACCAACTCAATGGTCATGAGTTTGAGCAAGCTCTGGGAGGTAGTGAAGGGCAGGGAACCCTGGTGTACTGCAGCCCGTGGAGTTGCAAAGAGTTGGACATGACTGAGCAACTGAACAAAATGAGATCCCAGGGGCACAACTGAAAATATTTGGTAATTGTAACAGAGTAAGACAGAAACATGGAAGTAGACATTTTAACCTGTTGCAATGGAGTGAATCATCTCTTTGAGAAACATATATGTTGAAGCCTTAACTGCCCTCCTCCCCCACAACATGTGACTGTATTTGGAGACAGAGTCTTTGAAGAAGTGATTAGGTTAGATGAGGTCATAAGTTGAAGTCCTGGTCTGATGGAACAGGTGTCTCTGTGAAAGAGGAAATATGCCAGAGCTCTCTCCCTCCAGCACCCTGGGAGGAAGCAGTAGGAAGGTGGCTGTCTGCAAACCAGGAAGAGAGCCCTCACCAGAACACCATCAGGCTGGCACCCTGATCTTCGACCTCCCAGCCCACAGACCTGTGACATGTGTACTGTCTAAATCACTGGGCCCATGGTCCTTTGTTAAGGCAGCCCCTGTAGACTAGGACATCTGTTAGTCCACCCAGGATATTGGCCTGCTTTTAGTAGATTGATGTGCGTACCTGCTGGCCTCTGTGTGCCCCTTGCCATGTACAGTTAGGTATTTCTGGATTGTAAGTCTCTGAAATTTACAATAAATGTTGCTTATCAAGGTGATGCAGAGGGGAAAGCAAGCTTAATAATAGAAGTCCACCAGACTTTTAGACCTTACTTAGCTTTCGGGGGATGGATTGCTCCAGCTGCCTTACTTGAAAGTAGATTTAAAGGGGAAGATTTGAAGAAGGCAGGCCTGCAGCTGAGAAGGCTGTTGCAGAAATCTCGGGTAGAGCTTGGGTCTACCCAAGCTTGGGTCTTTCTGGTGCAGGACTGAAGGGCAGCAGTGGTTAGGTTACACATGTATTTTGAAGGTCGAGGAGACAGACTTTGCTGGCATCTCAAAGCAGGCTTTAGGTCCAGGCTGCTGCGAGACTGGGGCTATCATTCATTGAGATGCTGGAGAGAATGAGGGGAATGGTTCCAGAGGCAATTTCACAGTCACTGTTCCGTCACGTTACATGTAAAATGTCACATACATGTCTGAGGGGAGGATCTCAGAGGCTCAGGTAGCCAGATTTTGAAGACAGGGAGCTCTGGATCGGCAGTGTAAAACCAAGAGGCATTAGTATAGACAGCCAAGCAGCTGTACTTTCTCAGGTGCCCAAGACAATCCAATGTCTTCATTCCCCATTATCAGTCTCAGAAGTGAACCAGTTTTGACAACAAGTTATACTGTCAACCGTTGTCTGCCCCTAGTCTGATGAAAGTCATGGCATGAGATGGGAGCCCCAGGGGAGGCGGGTGAAGGTGAGGAAGAGAAGAGAAGCAGGATGAGCCTTGGGAATGCCATGACTTAGAGGTCAGGCGGTGAGGGAGACCAGCAAAGGAGGCAGAGAAAGGGGCTGTGAAAGAAGGTGACCAGGAGGGGCTCAGGTCCCAGAACACAGTGTACTGAGAAGGCGGGGTAACTAATGGGGCCCCAGAGGCACAAACTTCAGGCATCTTCTCTGTCCATCTTCATTCATTTCCCCCAAGATCATCCAGGCCCAAGGCTTACATCCCCATCTGTGTTACAGCAACTCACCTGCAGACACCTCGATCTTCTAAACTGACCTCCCTGCTTCCATCTGTGCCCCTGCCCCATCTCCTCTTCTGACAGCAGCCAGGGTAACACCTCCACAGATGTTGCCTCCTCATCAGAGGCTCCCCCTGGACACTGGCTTTTACAGCAGCCCTTTCCCATTTCATTCCCTGTTCATGGTCTTTAGCGCTTAGGACTCCAGACAGGCTTTTATGTCTCCCCTACCTCTTGCCCACCCCAAAGGATGTGAGCTCCATGGGGGAAGGACTCTTCTTCCATTTGTTGCCATGCCTGGCACACATAACAGATGCCCTGTGAATATATGTGGAATAAGTGAATGACGGGAAAAGAAATAGGACCTGTGAAGGAAGGCCAGAGAAGGGTCAGAGTCGGGAGAGAGACAAGGGTAGTTCACGGGCTGACATTGGTCGAAGAAAAGCTCATCCGTGTTGCAGAAAGGTTGAATCGAATGGCCAGGCCACAGTAGATCTGGGTTTGCACATCCCTGGAGAACGACCACTGATAGTGATGTCCAGGTGTAATGGCACCAGGAAGACTGAACTGGTGAGAAATTAAGAAGTCCATCGTGGTTCACAGGACCAGGGGGAGGATGTGAGGGCTTTTTGAGAAGATGCTGGAGCAGAACAGAAAGTGTAAGTGTAGAGGGGAGATTGGCAAGAGAATAGGTGAGCAGGGTGAGACGCAGGGAAGTGGGGACAGGCTTTCGGCACAGGTCAGGGAGGGACCGTGGGGGAGATTGGGTGTCTGGGGAGGATGGAGCAGAGGAGAGCTGCCGCCACTCGAATGCAGCAGCATTGAAGTGGAACGGCCCAGAGCACCCACACCACATCCATGCCCGGCAGCACTTGGAAGGCAGCCCTTGTGGTTTTTGGGACGAAAGCTGTTCTATGGTTTTCTTTTTTTAATTCATGAATGAGCTCAACATGCTTTATTTTTTTAAGTCAATCATTTATTCTTCCTTAAAGAGGGAAACTATAAAAGCAGAAAAACCCACACAGTCATTTCTGTTGTTCTTCATTAAAATGGTAGTTTTAAATACTTCAGTTCAGTTCAGTTCAGTTGCTCAGTCATGTCCGACTCTTTGTGACTCCATGGACTGCATCACGCCAGGCCTCCCTGTCCATCACCAACTCCCAGAGTTTACTCAAACTCATGTCCATTGAGTCAGTGATGCCATCCAGCCATCTCATCCTCTGTCGTCCCCTTCTCCTCCCGCCTTCAATCTTTCCCAATGTCAGGGTCTTTTCAAATGAGTTTAAATGCTTACATTTTCTTAGAATGTTACAGAACCTACTTGTCTGTTGAGTTGTATACTTAGAGTATGCTTTTAGGGTTATTTTAAAAAATATTTTCTCCTAGTGCTCCAGAGAGAAAGAAAATAGGCAAGGAGGCATGTTCAGGTGATTCTGTATGTTAAAGAATATTTTCATTCCATGTTTTTTTTCTTTTTCTCTTCAAAAATATAGTGCATTCATTTTGTAGGGCTGCCACAACAGATTACCATGGAACTGAGAGAACTTTAGGCCCTCCAAGTTCTGGAACCCAAAAGTTGGAATCGAGGTGTCATGGGGCCATGCTCCTCCCGAAGGCTCTAGGGCAGGATCCTTCCTCTCCTCTCCTAGCTCCAGGCGGTTCCAAGTGTTCTTTGGTTTGTGGCTACATCACTCCAGTCTCTGCCTACAACTTCACATCACCTTCTTTCTTGTGTGTCCGTCTGTGTCTCAGATTCCCCTCTCCTTTCCCTTATGCAAACACCAGCCATTGGATTGAGGGCCCACCTTAAATCCAGGATGGTTTTGTGTTGGAACCTTTAACCACATCTACAATGACCTTGTTTCAAATACAGTCACATTCATGGGTATTGAAGATTAGGACATGGACATACCTGTTCAGGGTTCACTCTGCAACCTACTGCATGTCATTTTGTAATTTGACATGTGATTTACTTCTTGTGTGCAGTTATTTTGTGTTCTGGAGAACTGCGCCACTTAAAATAATTATATAAGTAAATAAGGTAGTCTTGAATTTCAGAGAAACAACCAAGTCCATTCTTTAATTGCATTTTCTAGATCATATATAACTAATGGAGGACTTGGGCATTAAAATCAGATATTCAGCAGTCTGCAAGTTGTATGTTTCTCTTGCTGACAGTAAATCGACTAGAAAACACAATTAGGAAAATGTCTTTTGAAGAAATGCATTTCGTTCAGTGCATTCTCCACGGGCTGGCACAGATTAGACTCCTGATTAATTTGACGTTGTGGCAAACTTCAATTCCACGTGTTTCAAATGACTGTTTCCCTTGAACGTAGAGCTGTAGGGGTTTGTGAGTGAGCTGGAAACAGAGAGATGGCTTACGATGTGTGGTGTCAGGTGGAGGGAATGATGTGTATTCAGCACTGACTTGATGAAAAGTGCTCTCACCATGGAGTTTCATTGATTGTCAGAGCAGCTCAGGAAGTCGGATTAGATCTCTCCTGCCTCATTGTTGAAGTGACTGAGAACCAGGAGGAGTCCCTGATGTGGCCCAGTGCTCAGCTGGGAGCCCACAGGGGCAGGATTTGGCCCTGGTGCCTCTGTCCCATGACTGTCTATCTGTGTTTCTCTCACCGGCTTGAGGGTGAAGACAGAGCAGAAGTCAGAAGCTGGATTCCTGTTCTGACTTCACTACGCCCCGCTCTTGAACCTGAGTGCTGATCAAGAGACAGGGCTGGTATCATCTAATATTGCTTATATGTGGAACCTGGGAGATGGTGCAGGTGAACTTATTTGCAAAACAGAAATAGAGTCACAGATGTAGAGAACAAACATGGTTACCAAGGGGGAAAGGAGAGGTGGGATGAATCAGGAGATTGGGATTGCCAGATATGACACTACCTTATAGAAAATGGATAATTAACAGGAACCTACTGCATAACACAGGGAACTCTCCTTAATGCTCTCTGGCGGCCTAAACGGGAGCAGAATCTCAACGAGGGGATGTGTGTGTACATGTAACTGATTCACTTTGGGGTACACCAGAAACGAATACAATGCTGTAAAGCAACCATGGTCAGTAAAAATCCATTTTAAAAAGAGAGAGACAGAGCTGTGAGGTGGTTGAGAGGCCTGCGTCTGCACAAGATGCCAGAGTGTGAATCCCGCCTCTGCTGCTTGCGCTCTCCGTGACCTTGAGTCACTTCCTCTGGGCTTCAGTTTCCCCATCTGTGAAGTGGGGATGACGTTAGCACCTCCCTCACAGACTTGTGTGAGGATTAAACGGATCGACTGACACATAAAGCACTTGCAACAGAGACCGGGCTGAGAAGCGCTGTTGAGGACACCTGCCACCCTCCTCTCACAAGGCGGCGTTTCCTCAGGTAGAGACTGTGAGAGCCGGCTCCTGGACCGCTTCCTCAAACCCTGTATCACGATGTGGCTGGAACTGGTGAAATGCCCTGAGAGGACCGATGCCAGTCCAGCCCAACGTGTATTGTTTCATTTCAGTACAGAGAGTTTTGAGATGTGCCTCGGCTATGAACAACAAAAACTTCAAGAACTTTCTTGTACGTCTGTAGCATTACATCTTCCTAATTCTGGGACATAGAAAACCAATTCTTTGTTTAACAACAACAAAAAAACCTTTGTTTGGAAAAAAAAGAAAACATTTTTATACAAGGCCAAAGAGCAAACAGGAGCTATAATGTGTTCAGGGAAGCTGTATTTTATTCAGGGAGAAAACAATCATTAATTATTAGGCTTGGCTAGTCGAGTTTAAAATCTGTTTCCAGAGAGATCACACTTAATTTAATCTAGGTGCCAAGACCATGTTAAATAAATCTTGAACAAATCTTGTTCTGCGGAAATTTTTAATGTTTTGTTACTGTCTTTTTATACCAAACAGCTTTTTGTGGAAATTGTTTTGTTTCTACATGTTTGTTTTCTAATTGCTCTCCAAAATATGTTTGACTGCAATTTTTAGTTTGAAAAAAAAAACTGAAATTTTTTTTTTGTAAATATTATAATTTTCTCTAACATTTTTATTATGAACCTCACTGTGTGTTCACATGAAATGAAGATCTAACAACATAGTGGTTTTACAGAAAAAAGTTATTATTTGTTGTTAAAACAGACATACGATCAACAAAAATTTAATGAACACCCAAAACAGATGTACAAATTGCCACACACATGTTAAGCCAAGGCCTTCATAACAAGGCTTTAATTAATATATGTCATATGAAAATTAAGATTTTCATGAAATCTTAATTTCATGAAATATTGAAAATATTGAAAATATGCTTGGGGCTAGTGCACTGGGACAACCCAGAGGGATGGTATGGGGAGGGAGGAGGGAAGAGGGAGGAGGGTTCAGGATGGGGAGCACATGTATACCTGTGATGGATTCATTTTGATATTTGGCAAAACTAATACAATTATGTAAAGTTTAAAAATAAAATAAAATTTTTAAAAAAAACTAAAAAAAAAAGAAAATATTGAATGTTTCATGAAATATTTCATGAAATCATGTAAAATATTGCCTACAAGATAAGTAACACGGTTGTTGTTTATACCAGTAAGGAACACACTCCCTGGTTAATATGAGTTGTTGTTGTTTAGTTGCTAAGTCATGTCCGACTCTTTAGGGACCCCATGGACTGTACCCACTAGGCTCCTCTGTCCATGGGATTTCCCAGGCAAGAGTACTGAAGTGAGTTGCTCTTTCTTCCTCCAGGGGATCTTCCCGACCCACAGATCGAACCCTATCTCCTGCATCGCAGACAGATTCTTTACCACTGAGCCACGAGGGAGGCCCTCTTAATAGGAGAACAAGAGATGAATTTTGATGGCAGTGTGTTTTCAAGGTTTTCCATTAAGCATGTTCTAAAGGGAAGTATTTAAGATAATGTTAGATGAGGAGAAAAAGAAACAGAAGCAAAGTAAAACATGGTAAAAATTAAAAGCAGAAAATGTAAATAGTCCCTGGAAAATCTGTGTATTCATTCAAATCGTGTTTATCCGGTGCTCAATTTTAAAATCTTAATACCCAAAGGGGCAAGACATCTTTTAAGGAAAATTTGCTGTGTATCAGGATAGAGTCAAGCGTTTATTTTTTCCTAGTGGAAAATATACACACAGAGAGAACCCAACCAGCTTGCTGGTTCATGTCAACCTGAAAACAAATGAGAATTTCTTAAATGTAATAAACATGAGGTTGTTCAATGACCCCATTTTTCTGGGCTCATAAGCGGCAGTTATTCGGGATGCAGTTGCCGTGGTGAGAAGACAGGAAGTATTCATTTTACTGAGATGCTGATTAAGTACACGGTCTCCTGCTGCAGCTCTGAGCTCCTTCTGTGACATCACGGGAGTTAGGTGAGAAGTAATTTCGTTGAGAGAAAAGCCCAACTTCCCTCTGAGCTTACGGCTCTTAATAAAACAAAAGCAAAGTTGTTTTTCACATCTGAGTTGCCTTGGTTGCAGACAGATTCTCCCCTTCAGAGGAATGGTTTTCTCTAGAACCAAAAGGATTATTTCACATCTGGAGCTGGAGGATGGGGAGGGTTGGGAGAGGGGATTCCTGAGCTTAATCATGAACCTGGAGCATCCATTGCCTGTGTGCTCACCTGGACACCAGAGGGTGCAGCCAGATCATGGTTTAATTTTACTTATTATTAATATTAATAGTTATAACAATTTTAAAATGACACTCTCATGTTGGAGTTGATACACAAACACTATTGATAATGATGTATAAATTAGATAGAGCTTCTGTGGTGGTTCAGTGGTAAAGAGTCCACCTGGCAATGCAGGAGATGTGGGTTGGATCCCTGGGTCAGGAAGATTCCCTGGAGAAAGAAATGGCAACCCACTCCAGTATTCTTGCCTGGAGAATCCCATGGACAGAGGAGCTTGGTGGGCTACAGTGCATGGGGTCACAAAAAGTTGGACATGACTTAGCAACTAAATAACAACAGCAACAAATAAAATGTGTATGTAATGAGAACCAACTGTACAGCACAGGGAACCCTACTTGGTGCTCTGTGGTGACCTAAATGAAAAGAAAGTCCAAAAAAGAGGGCGTGTATGTACTATGTATCAGAGAAGGCAATGCACGCCACTCCAGTACCCTTGCCTGGAAACTCCCATGGATGGAGGAGCCTGGTAGGCTGCAGTCCATGGGGTCGCTAAGAGTCGGACACGACTGAGTGACTTCACTTTCACTTTTCCCTTTCATGCATTGGAGAAGGAAATGGCAACCCACTCCAGCGTTCTTGCCTGGAGAATCCCAGGGACGGGGGAGCCTGGTGGGCTGCCATCTATGGGGTCGCACAGAGTCGGACACGACTGAAGTGACTTAGCAGCAGCAGCAGCAGCATTTACTATGTATAGCTGATTCACTTTGCTATGCAGTAGGAACTAACACAATATTATATAGCAACTCACCGTTCAGTAAAAATTAATTTTAAAAAATCAAAGGGAAAAAGCACCAACTGAGAGATTTCCATGTAAAATTTTCTTTTTAAAAAAATGACACTTGTATGCATGGATTGGCAAACTTTCTGGACATGGGTCAGAGAGTCAATATTTTAGTCTTTGTAGGCCAAGGGGCAAGTTACTTAGATACCTATATAAGAAGAGCAGAAACAGATTTCTACAAAATCATTATTAATGAAATCCAAAATATAATGATGTCAGTGATAACATTTTTAAATGGATGTCTGTCCATAAGAATGGGATTGTTTGGGAAAGATAGCATTTCTGTAACTGGGGTTCAAGGTTTTAATGTTCCCTGTCATCAATTTTATTGTAAATGTTTATCTCTTGAAGCCATGGCTATTTGGCAGTCCTTACAAATGGGAAGGTAGCCTGGATTTGGCCCAGGTACTAACACATCCTAGATTTTATCTGCTTATGCTTGTAATTCTAGTATTCTTCTCATAAATATGAAAGTAGATATTTTGGCCATGTGTGTTTTAATAGCCTGTAGCCCTTTGAGTCTAAATGATTAACATGAATTTCTATATTTCTATGAGATAGATGCATTCTAGTTATAGAGTCTCCTCTATCTGTTTATTTCCTATTGAATTCAGGAATCCATAGCCTGATTGGATTAGTATAGTTTGTTTTCCAGCTGGGGACCACCCATGAGTGAGCAGTCAAATCAGCTTAGAGATTGTTGACTAGCATTAAAAAGATTGAATAAGGTAGACTAAAGTGACTGCATGGCCAATTCTAAGCAAAGTTTGGTTTGGTGTCTTGGAAAAGTGTTGTCAGAAATAGAAGTATATGTGTGTGTGAGTGTGTGTGTGTGTGTGTGTTTCTATAAGTCTAAGATATATTTTTATTGTGGATCTTAATGCAAAATGTATACAAAATGCTGAGAAGTACTTACTTTCTCAAATAATACATTAAAAATAAATCTCCTAGATGCTGAATAGATGCTCCTAGATGCTGATAGTAACAACATTATCAAATAACTCCACTATCCAATGTTAATAAATTATGTCATAACTGATGAGTATCTTTAATTTGAGTGGCTATGGCATAATGTTTTCCACTTTAGATGATCAATGATCAGAGGAAGAAATGGCATAATTTGTCAGAAAAATAATCTCATAGTGCTGTGTGTTTTTTTAATCAATCCACAAATTTGAAAGCAAAAATAATCTAAACTCTGGTTCTATTTATTTGTCAGGAATGGTATTTAAAAAATTATAACTACATGTCTTTATTAGAACAGAGAGGGCAATGGCACCCCCTCCAGTACTCTTGCCTGGAGAATCCCAGGGATGGGGGAGCCTGGTGGGCTGCCGCCTATGGGGTCACACAGAGTCAGACATGACTGAATCGACTTAGCAGTCTTTATTAGAAAATAGAAGCCATAGTTGTAAAAAAGTATTTTTAAATACGTTAGTTCACATTCCGAAAACAGTTTCGGCATCGTATTTTACACAATTTGTCTCCTCTGTAAAAGTTGTTTTCTCCTTCTGTTAAGTGAGATGATTTGTAGCTGTCTCTTCTGTCTCTTAATTTCAACCTCCCATTCACTTCTTTTAAAGAACATTTATTGGAGTATGGCTGCTTTACAATGCTGTTTTAGTTTCTGCTGTATAGCCGAGTGTCAGCATGTATCTTCTTTTTGGATTCCCCCCGCCAGCATTTAGTCACCACAGAGTATTGAGTAAGGTTTCCTGTGCCATACAGTAGTCATCTATTAGTTATCTTTTTTTTTTTTTTTGAAGTCGCTCAGTCGTCCCTGACTCTTTGCAACCCCATGGACAGTAGCCTGCACCAAGCTCCTCCATCCATGGGATTTTCAAGGCAAGAGTACCGGAGTGGGTTGCCATTTCCTTCTCCAGGGAATCTTCCCAACACAGGGATCAAACCCAGGTCTCTCGCATTGTAGACAGACACTTTACTGTCTGAGCCATATTTTAGTTATCTCATTATTTATTTTTCCATAGTAGCAATAGTATATATATGTCCAATCCTAATCTCCCAATTCATTCATCCCTCCCCTTTTCCCTTTGATATCCATACCTTTTTTCTCTGTGTCTTTCATTTCTGCTTTGTAAGCAAGATCATCTAGGCCAATATTTTTCAGATTCCACGTACGCATCAATATACTGTATTTGTTTTTTTCCTTCTGACTGACTTCACTCCACGTGATGGTGCCATTCATTTCTCATTCAGCCAGTCCTTGGTAGGGACTCGCCGGTATGTGGGGCTAAAATTGCAGATAATCCGAGCTACTCAACAGGACAACGTGGTCTTTCCCTGTGGATCACTGAAGCCTAGTATTTGCTCTTCATTTGAATATAAGGTATTTCTTAAGGATGGTAGGGCCCACCTGAGAACTGAAGCCAGTGTCCACGTGGAAGTGGGCAGTGTGATCACTGTCACTGTCCTTGTCATCATCTTCATGTGTTTCTGGAAACTGTTTCACATGTGTGGAGGAGTGATGAGAAAACTCAAAATTTAAATAAAGTTAAAACCATCTAATTTTAGCCTTTAAAGTTAATTACCACCCAAATTGTTAAATTATGATTTTATATGCAATAATTATATGTGATATGTGTATGCATGATTACCTAGCTCTCATATATTAATATATACATATACATATATTGTACATACATATGTACATAGATGTTTGTATATATGTTTGTGTGCCCATATACATATATATGTGTGTGTATATAGTGTATACACACTTTTTAAATATACATGCTTTTTTAATTTTAATTTTTACTTTTTTAACGCCAGAAACATTTTTATACAGGTTATTTAAAGTACACATTATGACCCCTTCAGTTCAGTTCAGTCTCTCAGTCATGTCCGACTCTTTGCAACCCCATGACTGCTGCATGCCAGGCCTCCCTGTCATCACCAACTCCTGGAGGTTACTCAAACTCATGTCCATTGAGTCGGTGGTGCTATCCAACCATCTCATCTTCTGTCGTCCCCTTCTCCTCCTGCCTTCAATCTTTCCCAGCATCAAGGTCTTTTCAGATGAGTCAGCTCTTTGCATCAGGTGGCCAGAGTATTGGAGTTTCAACTTCAACATCAGTCCTTCCAATGAATATTCAGGACTGATTTCCTTTAGGATGGACTGGTTGGATCTCCTTGCAGTCCGAGGGACTCTCAAGAGTCTTCTCCAATACCACAGTTCAAAAGCATCAATTCTTTGGCACTCAGCTTTCTTCACAGTCCAACTCTCACATCCATACATGACTACTGGAAGAACCATAGCCTTGAGTAGACGGACCTTTGTTGACAAAGTAATGTCTCTGCTTTTTAATATGCTGTCTAGGTTGGTCATAACTTTCCTTCCAAGGAGTAAGCATCTTTTAATTTCATGGCTGCAGTCACCATCTGCAGTGATTTTGGAGCCCAAAAGAATAAAGTCTGACTCCTTAGTGGGCAGTGAAAGCCTTTCATTGGTTGTAAATAGTGGTTTGGAAAATAATTGAAAAGAACTGAACAGAGTATGTCTAAATGCATGGACCTTCATCAGGATACCTTCTCCCCCACTTACTTACATAGACACTACTGTGTGTCTGGGTGTGTATGAGCAGAGCTGCAGGGTAAATGTTTCACACTGAGGCTCATTGCTGAACAATCCTGAGAAGCAGCACCAAGCCTTAGTGACAGCGGTGATTAACATGTGCCTTATATTCCCCTAGATATGGTGCATTTTATTGCCAAACACCAAAGCATAATAATTAGTACATTACCTTCTGGAAATGTATCATATAATTTAATTTAGGCAAATACTCGTATGTTTGATTCCACATGGCGTTCACATGAACTATTACTTAGTTAGCTTTTTCTATCTGCTGCTTATTATAGGTTTCTTATCTGCTATTTTAAGCTTTCTTGTGATAATAAGGCTCAGGATTGGGTTGCAATAATCCAGTAACACCAATCAAAGAAGGTATTAAGAGACATAGCCTGGAAGTATAATGTTGAACACTGATTTAGGGAGAAAAGAGCTTAATCCTCAGTAATACTGCCTCTAATGATGCCTTGTGTTGAAGCAGGGATCATGTATTTTTTATGAGCATTACATAATCTATTGTCTCCTGTTGAATAAAAATCAATCCAGCCAGAAATCCGACACTGCAAAAGCATGAGAATTCTCACAGTCCAAATACTACAATGGATTTTTTTTGTTTGTTTTCTACCTTATTATTTTCCTTTGAATAAATATAAAGAGTAAGCCTATAGAAATGCAATAATGTGCCTAAGAAGGTGTATTGTTATTCGCCAATTGATATTGGCCAGTGTATACTAGCTATTAATACATGGGCTTCTCTGGTGACTCAGCGGTAAAGAATCTGCCAAGGTGGGAGACAGGAGATGTAGGTTTGATCCCTGGGTTGGAAAGATCCCTTGGAGAAGGAAATAACAACCCACTTTAGGATTCTTGCCTGGGACATCCCATGGACAGAGTCTGGCAGGCTACAGTCCACAGAGTTGCAAAAGAGTCAGACATGACTTGGTGACTAAATAACACCATAGTAACTACATATAAATGCATTACTTAATGTGTGGGCCTCTAGGTGTGTGAAATTAGCAATTGCTTTTTAGAACTTGAGAAATAATGTAGAGGCAAAAATTCTACCATACGTGCACTTTTTCTTCATGAGCAAAATAAAAACAGCTCCACATTGGAGAAGTTCTTCTAGAAGGAACAAATTCTAGTAAATTCCAATGTTGTAGAAAGTGAACTCGAAATTGAGGCTTTAAATACAAATTTCACTCAAGGTCATCATGAAAATTTTGTTGGATACTTGGAATTCAGAAGTGGTGAAGTACAGTGTGAATGTTAGTGTTTTACAAACATGGAAGCTTTTGAAAATAATTATTATGTGATTAATACTGCCAGGGTTAACATAATCATGCATTTCCAGGCTCCATGTTTAATACTTTTCCATTGCTACTATATTTTTTATCCTATAGTTCATAGATAGACATCTAACTTTCTGAACATTTTTGCCTTTTGGTTTACATTATGTGAATGCAAATGCCGATGGTGTCCTACATATTCCAAGAGGGAGGGCTTACTCCTATGAAAATTATTCTGCAGAGTTTCAAAGGGCAAGTCTACAGAGGAACTCTGGTAGCAATTTCAAAGAGAGTCACCCTTTTTGTAAGTACTTACATTTATGCCATTCATGTACTGTGAGCTTCATGTACATACACTCTATGTTGAGACCAGGACACCAGTTTCTTTCATTACACATGTAAATCTGTGTCAGTTCATTCCACCCTCTGACAATAGTATAAGTTCAGAATGTGCTGTGGTCCATGAGGTATGGACACAACATAAATGTAAGTTGAAATTTTTAAGTGAGGAAACAATCTGACCTTTTTTAAATTAAAGACTGTATTTCAGTCAAGATCAATAAACCAAAGAAAATATTTTTCTAGCTTCTCCAGTATAACCCAGAATAGATTGCAAATTATTCAAATTTAAGGGCCCCAAGTGTTACAAAGCTGTCCTCTTGTATTTTTCAAGGCCAGGGATTGATGAAAGATGAGTGTCACTTGCTGGGTTGGTCATTGTTCTAAGCTCTTTCCCTATGATACTTCCTTCACATCTCTGAAAATCTGTAGTTCGGGTGCTGGCATCTCCCCATTTTGCTGATGTGCAAGCTAAGTCCCATGGAGCCCATGTACCTGGCCCACAGTCTCACAGTCAGTAAGTAGAAGAGCTCAGTTGCACCCAAGGCAGGTTGCCTCCAGAGGCCAGGCTTTCAGCCATGATATATTTTTAAATGAAATGTTTTGATAAAAAAGAGAAAAGAACCAGAGTAGTGTTGATATGGTGGTTGGAGTGAACACAGCTTGGCTTGGTTCATGAACTCCCAGTATGTCTTCAGACTCTTAGGAGAATGCTATTGGAAAAAGACCAATATTTGTATTGCACACTGTTATGAAAACCCTGTTGCAGAAGAAAACAAACTTACCCATAATTTGGAAGGAATAAGTACAAATTTAAGTAACTATTCACCGGACACGTGAGCCCTAACTGGTCAAAAAGTGACACTATGAGAAAATACAAAATGTGGTGTCATAACCGACCCTCGATTATATAATTTTCATTTTGTTTTGTGTAAATAGTGTGATGATGCTTGGAGGGGGAGCACGTCCCCTCCATGCCCTTCCCAGTGTTTGTCTCTCATGGAAAGTAGGCTTCAGATCATCTCAGTGCCTTTGTGGCAATCCACAGGAAGGAGGCATTTGTTATTTTTAAGTTGTACCTTTGATTCCCCTGTGGCTCAGCTGGTAAAGAATCCGCCCACAATGCAGGAGACCTGGGTTCAATCCCTGGGTTGGGAAGATCCCCTGGAGAAGGAAAAGGCTACCTACTTCAGTATTCTGGCCTGGACAATTCCAGGGACTGTACAGTCCATGGGGTCGCAAAAGTCGGACACGACTGAGCGACTTTCACTTCTTTCCTTCCTTTGGTGGTTGAGAAAATAAATACGTACCTTACTGAAGTGCCTCTTAAAGCTCACTCAGAATTTTCTTTAACTTTCTAATATACACCTGGAAACAGAAATGTGGAAATACTTGAAGGAGAGGAGACACATGTCATGTGTCTCATGGAATAATCAGGGAAGACACTGAAAACTGTCGCTTCACACCTCTGAATCCCGCCTTCTGCCGTGGGCACTTTTACTTACACAGAGTTTCTTGGGTTTCACCGAGATAGGCTGGATTCCCTTTATTCCTCTAGAGTTTCCTCTTTTGAGTGGCACAACAGCAAATATTTCTCTCTCCCCTCTAGACTCTTCCTCTTAGCCATTGTTTGATACCATGCAAAATATAATGAGCTGCTAGAACCGAAGACCTGCCTTTAAATCAGATTACTTTGGTTTTTATTAGAACCAATTTGCAGTGCTTGGGAAAGGAGTGCAGTCCTATTATTAATGTCACACAGTAGGTATTTGCCATCTTGGTGCCACGTGGCTGGGACAGCTCCCTCTCGTGGTTAGTTGGTCTCCCTTAAGTGAGCCCTGGGGGAGGGACCAAGTTGCTTAGGTTCTTAAACTTGAAGACTTCATTTATCTGTGTCTCAATTAATGACTGATGACATCTAGTGGTGCATGGATTTGAAGCACTCAAATGACCATCCCCTGCAGATCAAGATGCAAATTAAACTGTGTTTATATGTTTTCACACCTCAATTCAGTTCAGTCCAGTCACTCAGTCATGTCCGACTCTTTGCGACCCCATGGACTGTAGCATACCAGGCTTTCCTGTCCATCACCAACTCCCGGAGCTTGCTCAAACTCATGTATATCGCATCAGTGATGCCATCCAACCATCTCATTCTCTATCATCCCCTTCCCCTCCTGCCTTCAATCTTTCCCAGCATCAGCGTCTTTTCCAGTTCTTTGCATCAGATGGCCAAAGTATTGGAGTTTCACCTTCAGCATCAGTCCTTCTAATGAATATTCAGGACTGACTTCCTTTAGGATGGTTGGTTGGATCTCCTTGCAGTCCAAGGGACTCTCAAGAGTCTTCTCCAACACTATAGTTCAAAAACATCACTTCTTCGGTGCTCAGTTTTCTTTATAGTCCAACTCTTACATCCATACATGACCACTGGAAAAACCATAGCTTTGACTGGATGGACCTTTGTTGGCAAAGTAATGTCTTTGCTTTTTAATATGCAGTCTAGGTTGGTCATAACTTTTCTTCCAAGGAGTAAGCGTCTTTTAATTTCATGGCTGCAGTCACCGTCTGCAGTGATTTTGGAGCCCCCAAATCTAAAGTCTCCCAGTCTTTCCATTGTTTCCCCATCTATTTCCCATGAAGTGATGGAACGAGATGCCATGATATTAGTTTTTTGAATGTTGAATTTTAAGCCAACTTTTTCACTCTTCTCTTTCACTTTCATCAAGAGGCTCTTTAGTTCTTCTTTGCTTTCTGCAATAAGGATGGTGTCATCTGCAAATCTGAAGTTATTGATATTTCTCCTGGCAATCTTGATTCCAGCTTGTGCTTCATCCAGCCTGGCATTTCGCATGATGTACTCTGCATCTAAGTTAAACAAACAGAGTGACAATATACAGCCTTGACATACTCCTTTCCTGATTTGGAACCAGGTTGGAAAATTCTGAAAGAGATGGGAATACCAGACCACCTGATCTGCCTCTTGAGAAATTTGTATGCAGGTCAGGAAGCAACAGTTAGAACTGGACATGGAACAACAGACTGGTTCCAAATAGGAAAAGGAGTACGTCAAGGCTGTATATTGTCACCCTGCTTATTTAACTTATATGCAGAGTACATCATGAGAAATGCTGGACTGGAAGAAACACAAGCTGGAATCAAGATTGCTGGGAGAAATATCAATAACCTCAGATACGCAGATGACACCACCCTTATGGCAGAAAGTGAAGAGGAACTCAAGAGCCTCTTGATGAAAGTGAAAGAGGAGAGTGAAAAAGTTGGCTTAAAGCTCAACATTCAGAAAACGAAGATCATGGCATCCAGTCCCACCACTTCATGGGAAATAGATGGGGAAACAGTGGAAACAGTGTCAGACTTTATTTTTCTGGGTTCCAAAATCACTGCAGATGGTGATTGCAGCCATGAAATTAAAAGATGCTTACTCCTTGGAAGGAAAGTTATGACCAACCTAGATAGCATATTCAAAAGCAGAGACTAAATTACTTTGCCAACAAAGGTTTGTCTAGTCAAGGCTATGGTTTTTCCTGTGGTCATGTATGGATGTGAGAGTTGGACTGTGAAGAGGGCTGAGTGCCGAAGAATTGATGCCTTTGAACTGTGGTGTTGGAGAAGACTCTTGAGAGTCCCTTGGACTGCAAGGAGATCCAACCAGTCCATTCTGAAGGAGATCAGCCCTGGGATTTCTTTGGAAGGAATGATGCTAAAGCTGAAACTCCAGTACTTTGGCCACCTCATGCGAAGAGTTGACTCATTGGAAAAGACTCTGATGCTGGGAGGGATTGGGGGCAGGAGGAGAAGGGGACGACAGAGGATGAGATGGCTGGATAGCATCACTGACTCGATGGATGTGAGTCTGGGTGAACTCCGGGAGTTGGTGATGGACAGGGAGGCCTGGCGTGCTGTGATTCATGGGGTCACAAAGAGTCGGACACAACTGAGCGACTGAACTGAACTGAACTAGACATTTACAGACTGATGAGGTCAAACCCCAGCATCACATGACCCTGTCGACATCATTACATCATCACAGTTGGTCCTGATGGGAGGTGAGGGCTGCTCCTGCCCTTAGTGCTCCATGACAGTTTGGGAGATTCCATCAGGTCCCCTCCATGCCCTTCCAAATGTTTGTCTCTCATGGAGAGTAGGCTTCAGATCATCTCAGTGCCTTTGTGACAGTCCACAAGTAGGAAGTGTTTGTCTCTCTTTCTGATGATCACTGGAAGAAGTTCCTCATGGCGAGCCAGCCTATCATGGCTGCTTCTTTATTAAAATATGTGCAATGGAAATTATGCTAATTAAGCTGGAGTGTAATTATAGACTAGAAAGATTCTTCACAGTCTGAATTGAATTGTTGTAGATGAATGTGCATTAAGTTAATAATGTGCAGCTAATTATGAAAGGTAAAGGAGAGGAAGGGAGGTAATCGGTTATGTGATGTAGAGACGCTGCTGTCCCCGGCGAACCCTCCCATTAAAAGCCCAGGTAACCCTGATGATGAGAATTCTTCTAGCGCTTGTCTCTGATTTCAATACTGCAATTAAAATGGCCACCGGTGACTAATTAACCCATTTAACTCTATTTGCCTGTGGCATTTATTACAGCAGAGAGTTAAATGTGGTGACACTCTGGTGCTTTATGTCCTGTCCCAAGTATATATGTGGAGTTAATTCTTTATTCTTTATTTATGCTTCTGTATGCATTTATGATAATTACGAAAATGAGCCAAGAATCTGTCGTCCCAGTGTGATTCTGCCAAGCTCAACGAAAGCTGTGTTCTGGGAAATAAATTCTTTTTGCTTAGAATCAAAACAAGCTCAAGTGGCAGTCATATGGCTTTTGTTCCAAAGCTATCAATTCAGAGGATCCGTGAGATGTTATCCTCATGCTGTGAGTACATGAAGAAATACTCAGTCATTTAATCCTTTCGGCTAGAGTCTTATCGGTAAGCTGGGTTTCCTGTGTTCATTGATCAAAGTCACCTGAATCAGCTAAATGAGAGTGAATATTTAAAAAAAAAAAAAAAAAGGGAGGGGAATACATACAGTGGTACTGAGTGATTTTTCAGCTAATTTCAGAAAATGTAATGTTCGCGGGTCTTCTGCATAGAATGGCTTGACACCCAGTTGCACACTCCTAGGGTCTGGAAGAATCTAACAAGTGTTGAAAAGACTTGCTGAAGAGAGGTTCTTACAGAGGATGTGCCTGTTAGTAAAAGGAAGGGGCTGATGTTGTGGGAAGTCACACTTCACTATTTCTTCTGTGTTTCCAAGGAACTTTGAAAAACCCCTTGAATTGCTTTTTTTTCCCTCTAGAAAACCAACAGAAATGTTGAGGTGTACATCAAGCTTTTACTGATTCCTTTAAATATCTATTAATATTTTCTCTCTTTTCTCACTTACATTATTGCTGTGTGGTCTTACACATAGATAGTTTGAGATACTAATTATCCATAACCCTGACTTTTAACTTGAATTTTCTAAGTCTTTTCTGACGTATCTGTATGTTCTTTAGAGAATTTTTATCAGTTTCTTTTTTGAATTAATACAATTTAGCCTGTCTTCATTTTGCTTCTAACATGTTGTTATTTTTCTTTATGCCAAGATAATATTGGCATCAAAAAGTTTGTTTCCTTTTGCGGAAGGCATGACACTGTTCTTGCCTATGAGATGAGACTGTGTCACTGAATGATTATAACCATAGTTTCTGAAGATTTGATGTCTTGTTGGGTCTCCAGAGCTACCCTGCAGTAACTGTGTGACTGTGCACAAAGTTTTTAGGTTTCAACCTCACCTGTGAACCAGTAAAAACATGATTATCCTCCTCAAAGGGTTATAGCAGGGTCAGCAAGCCCTAGGGCCAAATCCAACTCAAATCCACCTGTTTTTGTAAATAAAGTTTTATTGGAACACAGCCATACCCAGTTCTTACATTTTTTCTATGGCTGCTTTTGAGCTGCAGCTGCACAGTTGGAATAGTTGCAACAGAGATTGTGTGGCAATCTCTAAAATATTTTCGTCTATTAACAGGAATGGTTTACTAATCCCTAGATGGAATATTAAATTTGTGTATTAGTGTATAAAACATATAAAAATATATTTGTGCATAATATGACCTACATACGCATATGTTCATTGTTGTTGTTCAGTCGCTAACTTGAGTCTGACTCTTTGAGACCCCATGAACTGCAGCATGACAAGCTCCTCTGTCCTTCACTATCTCCTGGAGTTTGCTCAGATTCATACCCATCGAATCTATGATGCTATCTAACCATCTCATCCTCTGTTGCCCCCTTCTCCTTGTGCCCTCAGTCTTTCCCAGCATCAAGGTCTTTTCCAATGAGTCAGCTCTACCCATCAGGTGGCTGAAGTACTGGAGCTTCAGCCTCAGCATCAGTCCTTTCGATGAATATTCAGGATTGGTTTCCTTTAGTATTAACTGGTTTGATCGCCTTGTAGTTCAAGGGACTCTCAAGAGTCTTCTCCAGGACCACAAGTCACAAGTATCCATTCATTGTTGCCCCCTTCTCCTTTTGGCCTCAGTCTTTCCCAGCACCAGGGTCTTTTCCAATGAGTTTGGTCTTTGCATCAAGTGTCCAAAATACTGGAGCTTCGGCTTCAGCAACAGTACATATATAATATGTTTATAAAGAGTTTCAACTAATGCTTGTCACATTGCAACCATCCAATGTATGTTGACAACTATTATTTAAATATTCTGTTAAAACCAGTTCTACTTCATTATTAGAAAATCAGCTATGAAGAACACATTAAATGAAGTATCACTAAGTCCTCAAGTTAATCAGAATATTTTTCTTTAAAAATATTTTCTAAAATAAAAGCATTATTTATCATTTAAGCAAGTGTTGATTATAAAAATATATATCATGATACTTTTCCCAATGGAGTAATTTCTTAAAATGGCCATGAAAAATTACTATCAACTTGGTAGCTTAAAACAATAGAAATTTATTGTCTGACAGTTCAGAGGCTGGAAGTCTGAGGCCATGATGTCAGTAGAGCCATATTCTCTCTGAAGGGTCTAGGGGAGGCCTCTTCCAGCTTCTGGTGGTTGCAAGCCCTTGGTGTCTTTGGCTTGCAAAAGCACAACTCCAATCTGTGCCTCTGTAGGCACATAGCGTCACACTGTGCCCATCTTCACGTGATCTTCTCTGAGTATCTGTGTCCAAATTTCTCTCTTGCCTCATGGATTCTAGTCATTGGCAGGTATTCCTTATTTCCATCTTGAGTTCCCTCAGGGCTCACCCCTGGGGGTGGCTGCAGTTACTGATGGCTGCAGCATCCTTTGTTTAGTGAAGTGGCAGGAAGCATTCTTAGTCTGCAGTTCTCTGGGTAGACTGGGTTTAGCTGGAAGTTTTCTTGGGTATCCTCATAAAGATTTGGTGACTGGTGTGACTGGTATTATGTAATGGTCTCAAAAGGCTAGATTTTGTAGGGGCGGAAAAATCATTCTCTCTCTCTCTGCTTTTCTCATTGGAAAAGTCCCTGAAGCTGGCAAAGATTGAAGGCAGGAGGAGAAGGAGACAACAGAGTGTTGGGTGGCATCACCAACTCGATGGACATAAGTTTGAACAAAGTCTGCGAGATGGTGAAGGACAGGGAAGCCTGGCATGCTGCAATCCATGGGGTCACAAAGAGTCAAACACGACTGAGTAACTGAACAATAACAGCAACAACAACCCTTCTGAGTTTTGGCTGAATCTCCCCCACCCCTGGTAATAAAAGAATAGCAAGAGAAAAAGAAAAAGTTTATTAACATGTATACTTCATGTATACATGGAAGATCCCAGGAAAAAATGAGTAGCTCCCTGAGATGGCCCATGCCATCACTTTGATACCATCTTTAGCTAAAGACAAAATGATGTTGGGGTTGGGACATGGTCAAATGTGGGAGGAAAGGTAAGTAAGGGTAAGGTTTTTAATGCAGATTTTAAGTCTCTGCCTTCCCCATTGATAAGTTTCTTGTAGTTTAGTGTCATCTTGCTCTTCATGTTACAGAGAGGAAGACACACTTACAAATGGAGATTTCTTTTATAAATTTAAATGTTTGTTACAAAAGGATGACTTCTGCACTGCTTTCAGTGCATCTCCTGTACCTGTCCTTTCCCAATTTGGAGCCAGTCTGTTGTTCCATGTACAGTTCTAACTGTTGCTTCTTGACCTACATACACGTTTCTCAGGAGGCAGGTAAGGTGGTCTGGTATTCCCATCTCTTGAAGAATTTTCCAGTTTGTTGTGATCCACACAGTCACAAAGTCTTTAGCGTAATCAGTGAACCAGAAGTAGATATTTTACTGGAATTCCCTTGCTGTTTCTATGAGCCAGCTGATGTTGACAATTTGATCTCTGGTTCCTCTGCCTTTTCTAAATCCAGCTTTTACATCTGGAAGTTCTCAGTTCACGTACTGTTGAAGTCTAGCTTGTAGGATTTGAAACATTACCTTGCTAGCATGTGAAGTGAGTGCAATTGTGCAGTAGTTTGAACATTCGTTGGTCCCTGTGTCTGTTGTTTCTCAAAAATAATCAGCTCAAAATAATTCTTTTGCCAAAGCAGCCTTTCCTGGGGTGGCACACTCTACTGCTGTTTAGCCTCCAAGGTGGTACCTCTCAAACAGGCGCCTAATTCCAGATACCATCTGGAAACTTGGCTGGAGGAGGGTTGACCAGCACATCTACAGCACATGGCTCAGGCTCTCTTGGCCTAGTGGCTGGGATCCAAGAGGGAGTCTCTAAGAGTAAACATTCCAAGAGATGGAGGTGGAAGCCGCAACACTTATGATCTGACCTCAGAGCCATATTCTGTTAATGCAGGCAAATCACTTAGCCCAGCTCCAGTCAAGGCGGGGGCTGGGGGAAGGGAGCGGGGAGACAATGACACTTTATCTCCTGATGTGATCAGTAAGTGAATACAGGACAGGAAAGGAACTGGCAGCCTCTTTGACTTCCTGGCACATCAAATATAGCCATCGTTCAAAATCTGATGTAGAGTTTTCCTATTCTCTCTTTCCATCTTCGTGTGTGTGTGAGATACTTGTATATTTTATACACATGTGCATTCATACATGTACGTACACACGCACATTGAGAGAGAGATTTTAAGAAATCATCTCATGCAATTGTGGTTTTCATGTCTGGAACGTGTAGGACAGGCCAAGAGGGTGGAAATCAGCCATGAGTTACAACTGCAGTTCTAAGACAGAATTACTTCTGGAAACCTCAGTTTTTCCTCTTACAGATTTTCAATTGATTGAATGAGGCCCATTCATGTTACTGAGGCTGTTGGTGAGGGAAAAGTTTTCCCCTACCCTTCCTGAGTTGTTTTGACTGATTTGATCATTAAATTGACACAAGGTGTATTTGGAGAAAAAAAAATATTTGGACCTATAGAGAGCTCATAGATGTGGAACCCAAGAAGTGGCCAAAGAGGTAGCTTTTATACAAAAAAGCTTTTAGACAAAGAATAAGTTTGTGAAGAACCAAGACAAAGAAGCTTGAGCTTGGGAAAGTAAATTAGTGAAGAAGTAACAAGGTTTGTTTCTACAGGTTTTCTCAGCCTTTATAAATTCCCTTTATCTAGTGATAGGAATGTCCCTACCTCCTGATGCAAGGAGGGAAGATTTATTTCCTGCTTTCAGGGAGACAGAAGGGAGGGTCAGAATGTCCTTCTGCCACTGGCTATTTCTTAAGTATTGTAATTTTAATTCAAGATAATCAGTGTGCCACTTTGACATATTTGGAGACAGCTTGCCCTAAACCCCAATAGTTTCCTCCTCTGAAACATTCCTGGAAGTTTCACATATTACAACCTGAGCTGGTACATTGCTCTGTTATTTCACTGAATCATTTTCCTAGGCTTGAGAGTAGGTCAGTTCAGTTCAGTTCAGGAGACTGCAAGGCAGGTCAGCTGCCTTACGTAAGCAATCAGGTATTTAACAAGAGATGTATCTATGGAAACAGAAGAAAACAAAGGTTAATGATTGGAGCCCACTCTGTTCCAGTTTCTGGAGCTCAGGGGGGTAGCTAGTCAAGAGATTTCTAGATGTCAGGGTCAAAGCATCTTTTGCAGTTTGAAGTGGCTCTTTTTGATGTCATTAGGTATTCAGGCAAACTTCTGAGTGGCTCACACAGCAACAGGCGCAAAGAAGAGAATCTAAACATAACTCTCGTGACAATATCTCTGAAGATTACATTGAGTCATCTGGCTTCAGTTTGCATGTCTTCCAGAAAAAGGGCACTTTCTGTCCTCAGTGATTTCAAGTTTCTTTCTTTTTAACTTGTGGATGGGAGAAAAAAATTGGAAACGTTAGTTTAGAAAGTGAAGTCGCTGAGTCATGTCCGACTCTTTGCGACCCCGTGGAGTGTAGCCCACCAGGCTCCTCCGTCTGTCCATGGGATTCTCCAGGCAAGAATACTGGAGTGGGCTGCCATTTCCTTCTCCCGGGGATCTTCCCGACCCAGGGATTGAACCCAGGTCTCCCGCACTGCAGGCAGACGCTTCAACCTCTGAGCCACCAGGGAAGCCCTTTTAGTTTAGATAGTTGTAGTCAAATATTGTAGGGATTTTAGTAAACTAGAACGATTCAGGATCCAGTGCAATTTATAGGTAGAAAACAAAGACTGAAAGATGTTTAATAGAACTAGAGTTTGAAATCCATGCTGCTGTTGCTAAGTCACTTCAGTCGTGTCCAACTCTGTGCGACCCCATGGACTGCAGCCCACCAGGCTCCCCCGTCCCTGGGATTCTCCAGGCAAGAACACTGGAGTGGGTTGCCATTTCCTTCTCCAATGCATGAAAGTGAAAAGTGAAAGTGAAGTCGCTCAGTTGTGTCTGACCCTTAGCAACCCCATGGACTGCAGCCTACCAGGCTCCTCCATCCATGGGATTTTCTGGGCAACAGTACTGGAGTGGGGTGCCATTGCCTTCTCCTTGATATCCATAAATGTATATTATTGTTTCTATTGAAACATAATTTTTTTCTTTAAAATCTTCTCCATTTTTACCAAAGATAGCCAAATTAAGACTAACTGCCATTTTTACCAAAGATAGCCAAATTAAGACTAACTGCTTTCCAAAGTTAAGTCTAAATTTACTAAACTTGGCCTAGTTATTTACATAAGTGCAGCACAAATAATGATTGATTGTACAGGCTCTTTTAAATTTGTTTTCCTGGAACTTTTAATAAAAAATCTCCAGATTGAACTTTTATTAAGCTCTTAATCCTAAGAAGCCAAGTGAAATATTTGCCATCAGACCTTGCCTTGCAGTACCTATAAATTTGAGTGAATTCCTTTCTTCTTGAGGTTTCTAAAATACCCTGAGGTTCCTGGACCTGTCAGGAAGGGCCTTCCTTATTCATCTTGTAAGCCTTCTGGGAATCCTGTAAGCAAGATACCAGATCAGTTTTCCAAGGGGCTTTACTGTAAGGCTTCATAAAGTCAGTCTTTGCTTCTGAAAGCTGTCTGATCATATCTGAGTCTACGTATGTCTCTTTCAAATATGACATTTGGTCAAAGCCTTGACCAGTTTCCAATTGTGTCGTGTCAAAAGGAGAACAGATTCTTACTGAATTTGTGTAAATGACTGTATTTTCAAGAAAATAAGAACACTCACTGAGATTTTCCAAATTTTGGAGAGATCAGTAGGGGAGAAAGGTAAATGTTTCCATTCTACTTACAAAGGTATAATTTATCAAATTGTTCCAAGTCATAGTTAGTTTAAGAGAAAAGAGCAGAAAGTTTCTTTAAATCTGAGAAAACAAAACAAAATCAGAAGTTTCAAATTTAAAAGAGGAAACCTAGAAGTTAATGATCATCCTCATCAGTTTATTCACTTCCGTGTAATTAATTCTTTTGCTGCTTGTTCTTTTGTTAGAAGTTTTATGAAGTCATAAGTTTGTTGTTCTTGGTGTTATTTCCCAATTAGAGTTTTGTAAATGTTTAGGCAGTTCAGTGTTACAATTTAAAAGTTATCAGAAACTTGTATTCTAGGTTACTTCTTAGGTCCCCTCTCATGAATTTCTCTGAATATAAAACACATTAGCAAGAAGCGTTGGTAAAAGCATCTGAGTGAAAAAATAACTGTAAATGATAAAAGATTTAAAAATATCCATTATTAAAGATCTAATTCACTATGGAACTGACAGGGCTATTTGGTTATTTCTTAAGATAATGACTACATTGTGAATGATAACATTATACTACAACATACAAATTTTAGGAATTTCATATAATTTCTAGAATATTTATGTTAAACCACTACCATTCAGGTATGACCTATATTAAATCCCTTATGATTATACAGTGGAAGTGATAAATTGATTCAAGTTATTAGATCTGATAGACAGAGTGCCTGAAGAACCATGGATGGAGGTTCGTGACATTGTACAAGAGGCAGTGATCAAGACCATCCCCAAGAAAAAGAAATGCAAAAAAGCAAAATGGTTGTCTGAGGAGGGCTTACAAATAGCTGTGAAAAGAAGAGAAGTGAAAGGCAAAGGGAGAAGGAAAGATATACCCATTTGAATGCAGAGTTCCAAAGAATAGCAAAGAGAGATAAGAAAGCCTTCCTCAGTGATCAATGCAAAGAAATAGAGGAAAACAATAGAATAGAAGACTAGAGATCTCTTCAAGATAATGAGAGATACCAAGGGAACATTTCATGCAAGTTCAGTTCAGTCTCTCAGTCGTGTCCGACCCTTTGCGACCCCATGAATCACAGCACGCCAGGCCTCCCTGTCCATCACCAACTCCCGGAGTTCACTGAGACTCATATCAATCAAGTCAGTGATGCCATCCAGCCATCTCATCCTCTATCATCCCCTTCTCCTCCTGCCCCCAATCCCTCCCAGCATCAGAGTCTTTTCCAATGAGTCAACTCTTCCCATGAGGTGGCCAAAGTACTGGAGTTTCAGCTTTAGCATCATTCCTTCCAAAGAAATCCCAGGGCTGATCTCCTTCAGAATGGACTGATTGGATCTCCTTGCAGTCCAAGGGACTCTCAAGAGTCTTCTCCAACACCACAGTTCAAAAGCATCAATTCTTCGGCGCTCAGCTTTCTTCACAATCCAACTCTCACATCCATACATGACCACAGGAAAAACCATAGCCTTGACTAGACGAACCTTTGTTGGCAAAGTAATGTCTCTGCTTTTGAATATGCTATCTAGGTTGGTCATAACTTTCCTTCCAAGGAGTAAGTGTCTTTTAATTTCATGGCTGCAGTCACCACCTGCAGTGATTTTGGAGCCCCCCAAAATAAAGTCTGACATTGTTTCCACTGTTTCCCCATCTATTTCCCATGAAGTGATGGGACCAGATGCCACGATCTTCATTTTCTGAATGTTGAGCTTTAAGCCAACTTTTTCACTCTCCACTTTCACTTTCATCAAGAGGCTTTTTAATTCCTCTTCACTTTCATGCAAAGATGGGCACAATAAAGGACCGAAATAAAAGGAAATAAAAGGACCTAACAAAAGCAGAAGATACTAAGAAAAGGTGGCAACAATACACAGATCAACTATACAGAAAAGATCTTCATGATCCAGATAACCACAATGGTGTGATCACTCACATCCTGGAGTGTGAAGTCAGTGGACCTTAGGAAGCATCACTATGAACAAAGCTAGTGGAATGATGGAAATCCAGTTGAGCTATTTAAAATCCTAAAAGATGATGCTATGAAAGTGCTGCACTTAATATGCCAGCAAATTTGGACAGCTCAGCATTGGCCACAGGATTGGAAAAGGTCACTTTTCATTCCAATCCCAAAGAAAGGCAATGCCAAAGAATGTTCAAACTACCGCATAGTTGCACTCATCTGACACGCTAGCAAAGTAATGCTCGAAATTCTCCAAGCCAAGCTTCAACAGTACATGAACCATGAACTTACAGATGTTTAAGCTGGATTTAGAAAAGGCAGAGGAACCAGAAATCAAATTGCCAATATCCGTTGGATCATTGAAAAAGCAAGAGAGTTCCAGAAAAACATCTACTTCTGCTTTATTGACAACACCAAAGCCTTTGACTATGTGAATCACAACAAACTGGAAAATTATTAAAGAGGTGGGAATAACAGACCACCTGACCTGCCTCCTGAGAAATCTGTATGCAGGTCAAGAAGCAATAGTTAGAACTGGACATGGAGCAACAGACTGGTTCCAAATCAGGAAAGGAGTACCTCAAAGCTGTATATTGTCACCCTGCTTATTTAAGTTCTATGCAGAGTACATCATGCGAAATGCCAGGCTGTATGAAGCACAAGCTGGAATCAAGATTGCTGGGAGAAACATCAATAACCTCAGATATGCAGATGTCACCACCCTTATGGCAGAAAGCTAAGAAAAACTAAAGAGCCTCTTGATGAAAGTGAAAGAGGAGAATGAAAAAGTTGGCTTAAAATTTAGCATTCAGAAAACTAAGATCATGGCATCTGGTCCCATCACTTCATGTCAAATAGATGGGGAAACAGTGGAAACAGTAACATACTTTATTTTTTTGGACTCCAAAATCACTGCAGATGGTAACTGCAGCCATGAAATTAAAAGACGCTTGCTCCTTGGAAGAAAAGCTATGACCAACCTAGACAGCATATTAAAAAGCAGAGACATCACTTTGCTGACAGAGGTCCGTCTAGTCAAAGTTTTGGTTTTTCCAGTAGTCATGTATGGATGTGAGAGTTGGACTAAAAGAAAAGCTGAGTGCCGAAGAATTGATGCTTTTGAACTGTGGTGTTGGAGAAGACTCTTGAGAGTCCCTTGGACTGCAAGGAGACCCAACCAGTCCCTCCTAAAGGAAATCAGTACTGAATATTCATTGGAAGGACTGATGGTGAAGCTGAAACTCCAATACTTTGGTCGCCTGATGGGAAGAACTGACTCATTTCAAAAGACCCTGATGCTGGGAAAGATTGAGGGTGGGAGGAGGGGGGATGACAGAGGATGAGATAGTTGGATGGCATCACTGACTCAACGGACATGAATTTGTGTGAGCTCTGGGAGTTGGTGATGGACGGGGAGGCCTGGTGTGCTGCAGTCCACGGAGTCCCAATGAGTCGGACACAGCTGAGTGACTGAGCTGAACTGAACATTTATGCACACAATATAACCTAAGAAGACTTATCATCACTTACTTGACAATGCCTCTCATGTAATTTAATGTGCCAAATAAGCCTATTTAGTTTAATATATCCCTTTTATAAGGAGATAAAACAGATTTTTTGAGTGTTCAGGGACTGTCTGGAAAACCCCCAAATTATTTCCAGATCAATAAGACTTCATTTAAAATTTGATTAGGGGAAGTTTGTCCAAAATATCGAAAAGTTTTAAAACACATGGTCAAATAGGATGGCAGTCTCTGTGAAACAATGGAGAAAATTAAATAGTTGTTAAAAGTCTTTGCTCTTTTAATATTGAAAAGCCAGGTTTACTAAAGTAATCAAAAGCGTGATGACACCAAACACAGGATATTATTTTGACAAAATACAAAATCTTTGCTTTTGTTTTGCTTATAGGCAGGTTACTTTAAAAGATAAAGAAAACCTTTATAATCTCTTACCAGGAGCAGATCAATAGTGTAAGCAAAGTTTGTCCTTTCAGCAGTTGAAAAAAGTTAAATTCCATGTTTACATAAGTACACTAATGGTATTAAAACATTTTTTAAAACCTTTATAGCAAATTCATTTAATATTATTCAACTTTGGTGTACAGAACCTGCCTGCCAATTCAGGAGACTTAAGAGAGGAGATGTGGGTTTGATCCCTGGGTTGGGAAGATCCCTTGGAGGAGGGCACGGCCAGCCACTCCAGTATTCTTGCCTGGAGAATCCCATGGACAGAGGAGCCTGATGGGCTGCAGTCCATAGGGTCTCACAGAGTCAGATGTGACTGAAGTAACTTAGCACGCATGCAGCACAAGTTCATCATGTATAGAATTTCTTTCCCAAGGTCTGTATTAGTTTGTTCCTTATTTTTCCCATTCATAAAATAATAAGCTTTAAGACTTTTCTTTTTCCTTACATCTCTATATGTCATACCTTTTCTTTTCCCAAAACATACTTTATTTTAATCACTTCTCTTATTATTCCTAGGACCTTTAATCACATATATTAGAGTTTTTAGCCCCTAGCCTTTAATTTCTAGTGAAAACTAAAAAGTAAGCAATGATAAGCTGTCTTTTACATTAACATTCTGTGTGTTAGCAAACGTAAATAGTCTTTATAATTTCTAAAAAAGATGTCCTTTTTTTAGATAAGATTTCTCAGTATGTCATAAAACATGTTTGCTAGATCCAGATATGTTTATTTCTTTTCTGAAGGAAAGTGAAAAGTAGATTAACCTATATTGAGGAATTAATGTTCTAATATTTTATCTTTTTTAGAAATGTTCTATATATTCAGTGAAATTTTATCATTTAATTTAACTTAGCAAAATTCTTAAGTAGCCAGAGAGATTTGGGGAACTATTTTCAAGTAGGTATACCATAAAATGATTATTAATTAAAAATTGCCCTAAAAACTTTTATCCCAGTCACATCTGTTTAATTTATTCCTTTTCAGCAATTAGGTTTAGATTACTTATGAACATTTCATCATTCCAAGTTACTTTCTTTGCTAACAAATTTTGTAATGTGAACTTATGTGATCAATAAGCTCAGGTACTATAACAGTTGCATATTTCCATTATATTCAATTTCAGTAACTTTAAAGTATGCCTGCTTTAATTTAAACCAACATCCTTAAACTAGCTCCAGCTTACTGAAGGTTAATCTTAGATCATGGGAATTGTAAAGCATTTGGGTTGGTTTCTCTTATACTTTATTCATATAAGCACTTCTTTGTCTTTAAGCCAATTAAATAGAGCTCTTTTACAAAACAATTTTGGCAATACCATCGGAAGGCAGAAAAATACCATCCATGCCTGTAATATACATACGTTGACATATAGACAGACAGAAGTAGAGATCTCTTACTTTCCATTTTAAATTTTTAGCCATGAATCAGGTACAATATGAAATTCACTAGTTTATAACTAACAGAATAAAGTTTATTCTGTGGTGGCTAAAATCTTTTATTGTTTGTGGAGAATATTTCTAAGATTTGTGTTTGCCTTTGACAAGCAATCTTGAGATTGTGAGTAAATATGTGTTTAAAAACACATGTACACCTGTGGCGGATTCATGTTGATGTATGGCAAAACCAATACAATATTGTAAAGTGATTAGCCTCCAATTAAATAAATTTATATTAAAAAAAATCCAGAGCAGAACAAAAAAATAAAATAAAAAGACTTGCTCCCACCCCCTTTGTTTTTCTTTTATTCTCAGGTAACTGTGAGCTGTGTTTACATTTTAAAGACACGGTAGGATTTACACCTTCAAGGGACAGAGAGAGATAAGATGCTTTCTCCTAGGAATGTTGGAGCATATTTATCTACTCTCAAGTCTTAGGAGAATTACGATTTAATTTTTTTCCAGTAATGGACAGTTGTGGTTCCAATATCATGGTTATCTACAAGCATTTTGAGGGAAATAGACAGGGTTTGGGAATTGATGAAGATATGTGTGCCTTGACTTGCACTTCAGGTCGTGGAGGTTCGTGAGACAAACACAATGACTTCTATTAACCTTGGAATATTAGCTTCCAGCTGGTCCATTTTCTGATTCCTTCTGATCCAGGAGGACCTGGGGAATTGCTGAGGCTATATTTACATTTGATTTTTTTGTTTTAAGCCTAGTTTTTGTTCCTTCATCCAGTTGATATGTCCCTAAGGTTAGCTCATATATATTATATATGCATGTGAAAGAAAGTGCAAGTGTTAGGTGCTCAGTCCTGTCTGACTCTTTGTGAGACCATGGACTGTAGCCCACCAGGCTCCTCTGTTCGTGGATATATATATATATATATATATATATATATATATTTTTTTTTTTTAATCCACTTTTTTTTTCTTTTTTCAGTTGAGTGTTTTTTTAAATATAAATTTATTTTAATTGGAGATTAATTACTTTACAATATTGTATTGGTTTTGCCATACATCAACATGAATCCACCACAGCTATACACGTGTTCCCCATCCTGAACCCCCCTCCCACCTCCCTCCCCATACCATCCCTCTGGGTCATACTAACGCATATATATGGAATTTAGAAAGATGGTAACGATAACCCTGTATGCGAGACAGTAAATCCACTTTTTAATTTGGTTTTAGGGTAACAGCTGTCTAAATTTTTTTCTTTTTAAATATACCAATTCAAAGGATTCATCATCTGGCCATTGACAAGTAATGACTCAAACCAATGAGCCTTTTTTATGGCTTAACTGGAGATACGAGAGATGTCTCACAGAAGAGTAGGCAGTCCTTACGAGATCCAGAAGTTGACTCTGAAAGTTAGTCTAAGAATGTAAAAGCCCTTCCTTGTAGTAGGTGATAGGAATGGTATGGTGAAAACCATGTCTCCAGATAGAAACCGGGTAATCTGTGACACCTGGCAGGAGCTCCTGGAATGGGATTTTTCCAGCATTAGCAAAGCAGCATGGACTGAGACAGCAAAGGCCCCTTATGGATTGGATCTCCTTATTCCAAACTCCCCAAGAAGTGGCACAGCTGGACAAAGAACGTGCTGCTCGTGAGTTTGTGTTTCAGAACCTTATTTAGTCTCTTTGACTGGTCTCCGGAGTTGCTGTTCAGTCTCTAAGTCGTGTGCTACTCTGCGACCCCACGGACTGCAGCACTCCAGGATTCCCTGTCCTTCCTGGAGTTTGCTCAAACTCATGTCCATGGAGTCAGTGATGCCATCCAACCGTCTCATCCTCTGATGCCATCTTCTCCTCCTGTAATTGCACTCTCCAGATGGTCATAAGGCCAAGCTCTCAGGACACAGAGCAAGGTGAAACAAGGAAACACCTCATCTGGTTTTTCACTTGGGGAACTCACAGCGAAGTCGTTCTAAACAGATGCCTGTCTAGTGAGAACCATTAACTCACCAGACTGTGAGGCCGGCTGGAACAGCAGATTTATAGGGCCTGTGCTTACTGTTCTGCCTTATTATGACAAGTGACATAAAAAACAAAGACAAACAGTGACCATCTCGGGGAGGAAAAGATTGAGTGTCAGAGTGGCTGTCTAAGAAATTAATTCCCCAGATATTTTCTCTTGCTAATCTAAGTTCAGAAAGAAAGAAAACAGATTTCTACCACGTTTTCTTCCACAAGACCCTGCAGGTAGGGCTTCCCTGGTAACTCAGACTAGTAAAGAATCAGCCTGCAATGCAGGAGGTCTGAGTTTAATCCCTGGGTTGGGGAAGATACCCTGGAGAAGGGAATGGCAACCCACTCCAGTATTCTCGCTTGGAGAATTCCCATGGACAGAGGAGTCTGGTGGGCTACAGTCCATGGGGTCATAAAGTGTCAGACACAACTGGACATACATACAAGGTCAACTGACTATAAATATTAACCCCATCTATAAAATACCTTCAAGGCAGCACCTACATTAGTGTTTAACTGAATAACTGGATGCGGTAGCATAGCCAAATTGTCATGTAAAACTAACTTTCACAAAGTCTATGGAAAAGATACGGTGGTTCAGATAGGAGAGCTAAATTAAAAAACAAGAGAAACACACAAGAATCTTCTCATTGGCTGACCTTTTGGATGCAAAGGAAAACCAGAAGTAAAAAGATAAATAAAAGATTATATAGAATGTCCAGACCTTTTCTGTTAAAATGAAACTTGGTTAAAACCTTATGAAATCTAAAAATAGGAATACTGTTTTAAATGACCTGAAATTCTTGGGATTTTTTTTTTTTTAATTTCCCAAACTTCAGAAGCATGACTGCTTTTTCTCTTGATCATGGTGAAGATTATTTTCTTTCTTTTTTATCCTTTATCTCAGATACAATGACCGTCTTTCATTCCAAAGATGAAAAATCTTCATGTCTTGTGTAACCTCTTTAATTAAAATTTTAAAGAGCAATTTTGTGTGCAAAAATGAAGAGTAGCCAAAAAAGTGAAACTTACCAAGATTGGGGGATTTTCTCTTAATAAGGATGACGTGATGACCAGATGCTGTTGCCTTGGAGGAGGAATGAGAACGTGAAAATCTTTTTCAGCTTCTCCAAGATTTTTCTGTGTGACCTTGAATCGTTTCCTGCCTAGTCAGTGCCTGAGCATATGCTTATTTTACAGTGTTGACAAGTTAGTGTTTGAAAGGGTTTGGGGTGACCAGATGGAAGCCACTCTGTTTCCAGGGAGATAGAGTTAAGGAGAGCAGGGTCCAAGCGAGCCCCTCCAAATGCTTTCAGCTTGGCCAGTGTTCCAGCCCCTCCGGACCAGACGTCTGTCGTCTGTCTCGCCTGTGGCCCTTGTTACCAGGCAGCATATGACAGGATCCCTGATGGGAAGGGTTTTGCACCGCTCTGATGTCTGGGGTTTATTATAGGAAATCCATTAAGCCTGAGGTACCAGGCTGGCCTCCTGCCATCACGGTGCTCATGGAAGCGGGACTAAACGGGTTTGACTTTCAGTGAGATCTAAGTTTGACTGAGACACCAGATCAGCAGAGGACCATTATTCACCCCAGGAATATAGCAATTAAAAATGCCACCCCAGCTCTATTCCTTTAGGGAGGAGGGTCTGGCAGGGAGAATGACGGTGATGTTAAAAAGGCATTAAGTTATTTAGTACCAGGACACCTGGGTACCTTTTCTTGCAGATACATGCACAGACTGCCGAGCTGCCTGTGGGCAACCAGCGTAAAATAGTCATCTCTCGGGACTTCCCTGGTGGTCCAGTGATTAAGGCTTTCTGCTGCTACTGCTGGGGGCATGGGTTCAATCCCTGGCTGGGAAACTAAGATCCTGCGTGCCACTTGATGTGGCCAAAAAAGTTAAAAATAATTTTTTTAAACATAGTCATTCCTTCACCCATGGTTCTACTGAGTTCTAAGAAGGCAGACTGTGCTCTGGACAGCCTGTTGACCATCAGGCTGCCACCAGAGTGGCTAGTAAACTCCTGGAATACCCTCTCTCCATCCCCATGTCATTTTCTGCGCCTCATGCAGGGCTGAGGCCTGTTTGTTCACTTAGGTGCCTGACCCAAAAGTAAAAGAGGTCTTTACTGTACACCTTCACCCATTCTTTCCTTCAGACCCACAACTCTAGACCAGAGATCCCCGAAATCCCGTACAGGAAACCTATTCTCCCTTTTGGCAACTTTATCGGCAGGGAAGGAGTTGCCGGAGGCCTGTATGATAGGATGAGAGTCGATTAGTTTCCTGTGGCCTTTCTCTGGTGGCATCAAAACCATTCCTTATATTGGGGGTTCTTGACATAAAGTGTTCCTAGGAAAACTTTCGTAAGCCCAAATGGTGTAAAACAATTGAGAATTTTTCATTTTCTGCTCCCCTTTTTTTATATAAAAGGAAAAAGCCTCTTTGGATTCCTTTCGGTTGGCAAAAACAGATAACTAATGTAGATCTTTCCTAGATAACTCATGTAGGTTTTTCCTAAAAGCAAAGTAGTATAAAGCAAACTTGGGAACGGTGGGGGTACCTGTGTGTGTGTGCTCAGTTGCTTCAGTCCTGTCCAACTCTTCGCGACCCCATAGACTGTAGCCCACCAGGCTCCTCTCTCCATGGGATTCTCCAGGCAAGAATTCTGGAGTTGGTTGCCATGCCCACCTCTAGGGGATCTTCCAGACCCAGGAATCAAACCTGCAGCTCCTGCATTGCAGACTGATTCTTTACTGCTGAGCCACCTCAGATGACCCAGAGGTATCTTTACTGGCATCTCGTTGGAAGACACCAGGGATGTTGCAAAACATCTTACAACACAATGAAGTCCCTCCCTACCCTAACCCAGACTTCTCCAGTCCCCAAAGTCCAGAGAGCCAAGGTTGAGTGGCCCTCCTTAGTCATGTGTCTTCTCCCACTTACCTCCATCCTCAGCCTCCCAGACAGAGGCTCCTGGGGGCCTGTGCTCTTACCTTGTTCACTGTGCATTGTTGACACTCAGTGGATAGTACAGAATGAAGGAATGCGGTCAGGTAGGTGTGGTAAGCAAGGGCGCAGGTAACCATTAAGTTAGCACTTAGATGGTATTTGCATCTACATGCTTTCTATCATTGCTACTGCTTATCTTTGAGATGTTTTTTACTTTGGAATAGTTTAATTTGTTCACTGAGTACCTGCCATCTATAAGCCATGTGCGGACACCAGGAGCATGGTGAAGGTGAAGTCGCTCAGTTGTATCTGACTCTTTGTGACCCCATGGACTGTAGCCTACCAGGCTTCTCCATCCATGGGATTCTCCAGGCAAGAATACTGGAGTGGGTTACCATTTCCTTCTCCAGGGGATCTTCCCGACCCAGGGATCAAACCTGGGTCTCCCGCACTGGGGACAGATGCTTTAACCTCTGAGCCACGAGGGAAGCCCCAGGAGCATAGTAATGAGCTCAAAAACAGGATCCCTGCTTGCTGGGGTTTACTTCTGTAGTGAAGAAGGCTGTCATTAACCAATCACACAGATGCATGTAAAATTTCAGTATGACAAGTGCTACAAATCTGTTTGCCTGCCACAAGAGAAGCCAGGGAAATTTCCATAGTGTCAGAAATGGATACTATTTTCTCCAAGGTGATGTGATCCCCAGGTGATACACACCAATATCGCCTGTAAATATTATCAACTTCTTTGTCATCAGTAAAGGGCTTTTAGAGGCTTGTGCAAGGCTTCCCCAGTGGCTCAGCGGTAAAGAATTTGCCTGCAATGTAGCTAGCCACAGGAAACACAGGTCCCTGGATTGGGAAGATCCCCTGAAGGAGGGCTTGGCAACTCACTCTAGTATTCTTGTCTGGACAGAGGAGCCTGGTGGGCTACAACCCATAGGATGGCAAAGAGTCGGACATGACTAAAGTGACTTACTACGCATGCACGCAATGCTTGTGCAGAATAGCATTTGCCAGACAGATGGGAAATGGGCCAGCTTAGCAGTGGAAGAAGCAACACTGCCAGGTGTGAGTAGAAATCGCAAACAATACAGCAGGGGGAGGAGACAGGGGCCGCTATCTGGGGACTTTTATGGAGCAAAATTCTGTGAGTGATGGAATCCAAGTGGAGAGTTTCTAGAAGGTCCATAAGACGTTCAGGTTTGCCTTTAGAAGCATTGTAACTTCTAAAGCACACCAGTGATGGTGTGCATGGTAAACTGGGGGTTCTAGTCTGGAGTGAGGAGCCAGTTAAGAAGCATCACAGTTTTCAAAGCAAGAGGTAATAAGGCCCTGGGCCTCAGCTCCAGCAATGGCACTGTTATGGAAATTGAACTGATAGTTCTTGTGTCTGATTGGATACTGCCTGTGTGTCTGATTGGATACTGCCTGTTGTGATGGAGGAACTGAATAACCACTCTTTTATTTGTGGTGATATTTTTTCCCAACTGTTAATGAAGAAATATTCCTTTATAAATATTTGTGTTCTTTCGAGATTGTAGTGCCTGCTGGTTCGTTCATCAGTATCCTTCTTTCTAGACTGGGTAACCATCACGTTCATGGCAACTTATACCTTTCAGAGAAAATGAGACAAGGATGAACTTTCTCTGTGTTATAATATTATGGTGATTTTAGTTCTAAGAGTCTTTTCCCCAACAAATATTTGATATCTTCCAGCTGCAAAATGAACACAAAAATGGCTAGGATCCAAAGATGCTTCTTTGTCATACACTTGCCTGGTGGCTCAAACAGTAAAGAATCTGCTTGCAATGTGGGAAACCTGGGTTTGACCCCTGGGTCAGAAAGACCCCCTGAAAAAGGGAATGGCAACCCACTCCAGTATTCTTGCCTGGAGAATTCCATGGACAGAGGCTACCATCCATGGGGTTGCAAAGCATCAAACACAACTGAATGACGAACACTTTGCCTGCTTGAAGTTGGGTTGTGTGTAAAAGCAGTAAATGCAAAGTCTGCTCTCTAGGAAGTTCTGAAAGAGCTGGAGGTCTGACTGTAGCAGGAAGGAGCCCAGACCTGGGAGCCTTGGCTGCAATGAAGAGGCCCACGTTTTCCATAGATAAGGTTTAGTTTTGTTTCTTCGCCTCCCCCACTTTGCTGACTCAAGCATCTTTCTTCTGTTCTATTTAACCACAAAGGGAGCATTAAATCACACAATAGGCAGTAAACTTGCAGTCTGAAATAGTTCAGAGACTCAACATAACTAGGCCAAGGCATGTTTAGAAAAACTCATCGATGGCACATACATAATAGGGGATGAAGAAAAGGCATTTAAAACTGATCCCTAAACTGAGCTCTGGCATCATCCCGAATCTGAATTTTAACTTGGAACAACCAGTCAAAGCACTGGGCATTGGTCTGAGAAGTGAAGATACTGAAAAACAGCTGTATTGTCAGTGTTTTTCAGCTAAAGTAGTACCTTTTACAATTGATGTCTGGACTATCAAACTGAACATAATAATTTAATCAATCATGAGTCTTTTCAAATTTGCAAAAGAGGACAATGCCTGCTTCTAATAAGCCCCAGAACTATTTCATGGATCTTACACACGTCTATTGGAATTTTCAAAACAGAAGAATCTAGATCAAATCTGCTTTTTCATTTTGGCATCCCCTGTAGAATGAACCTGAATGCTCTTGTAACCTCTGGAAATGTGCCTCCCCTGTGACCTAGTGGAATGTGGAAGATTTATGAGACCTTGCCTTGGAGCACAGCCTGCATACACCTCTCACACTCACGTGGAAGTCAGACACTCCCTGAGGAACACCAGAAACTTTGAGTGTGTTTAATGTTGTCTTGAAAAATAGGAACACTGTTCCTTTCACCGCCTGTGATAAATTACTCTTTTGTGCCCAGATGAATTCCAGCTTCCTTTACTGTTCCTGAGAACCACAGTCGTGGGTGGCGTGGGCTCTCCTTCACACAGTGACCCAGGGTATAGACTCATGGCAACCCAAGTTGATCTTGGGACTTCCTTCTACCAACTTTGGGCAGATCACTTAAAGTCTCTGAACCTTGGTCTCGCATAAGTAAAGATAATCATGCTGCTGCTGCTGCTGCTGCTGCTGCTAAGTTGCTTTAGTCGTGTCTGACTCTGTGCTACCCCATAGATGGCAGCCCACCAGGCTCCCCCGTCCCTGGGATTCTCCAGGCAAGAACACTGGAGTGGGTTGCCATTTCCTTCTCCAATGCATGAAAGTGAAAAGTCAAAGTGAAGTCGCTCAGTCATGTCCGACTCTCAGCGACATAGACCCTACCTTATAGGACCCTTGGGAAGAAAACAGAATTGACTACAATAATTATTTAGCAACTACAATGGTGTATCATGCTGCTAAGATAGATATATTACAATTGTGGTGATTCATGTAGCTTTTAAACATCTAGTCAAGATTTTAGCTTATTAGATTTCAACAAGTCATCATTTTCCAAATATCCACTCAATGGGAAGCTTTTAACTGGTCATCCTAGTGATTTTGATAGACTGTACTAAATAGTTTGGGGACAAGGTAATATATTACATCAGGTAAATAAATAAAAGTAAATGAGTATCATGTGGATAAAGAAAGATTGTGTTTTATATCAGACCTTATTTAAAGAACATATTTGGATTTAATTCCAACCAGCAGATTTTGATTGGCATAGAAAATCCCTTATTTTCTATGGAGACTTAAAACAAGAACACTAAGGTTAGAAGAAGCATAGAAATTAGGAAAACGTATTCTATCTGGAAAATGTCATTTATCACATCACAAAAGCATAACAGCAGTGAGTATGAAGTGGGTAAAGTGTCCAGAGCAGTTCCGAGCATACTGGAGGGGCCAGTAAACATTAATTCTTACTGTGTTGACTTCTGTAATTTGCTGTTTGTTTTGTTTGCTTTAATTTTTCTTTGAAAAGTTTAAAAAATTTGTTGGCAGTTGCTTTACAATTTCACATTCGTTTCTTCTGTGCAGCAAAGTGAATCAGCTACACGTATATGTTTGTGTGTGTTCAGTTTCTCAGTCGTGGCCAACTCTGCGACCCCATGGACTGCAGCACACCAGGCTCCTCTGTCCTTCACTATCTCCTAGAGTTTGCTTAAACTCATGTCCATCGAGTTGGGGATGCCATCCAGCCTTCTCATCCTCTGTCATCCCCTTCTCTTCCTGCCCTCAATCTTTCCCAGCATCAGGGTCTTTTCCAATGAGTCAGCTCCACCCATCAGGTGGCCAAAGTACTGGAGCATCAGCTTCAGCATCAGTCCTTCCAATGGATATGCAGTGTTGATTTCCTTTAGGATGGACTGGTTTGATCTCCTTGCGGTCCTAGGGACTCTCAAGAGTCTTCTCCAACACCATAGTTCGAAAGCATCAATTCTTCAGTGTTTAGCCTTCTGTGTGATCCCCATGGTGGTCTCAATAAATGGCAGTTGAACAAATGCATGAACAGTTGGATGGGAAGATGGGCTCTTGAGTCGTATTCATGCTGCTGGCTCTCTCTATGGCCTTGGGCCAGTTGCTTCGTAACATGTCTTCTTTTTTAATCTAAAAAAAAAATAAATTAATTGTTAGCTGTTCTTAAGAACATAGATCTCTTTGAGGAAGAATTGCTTTGCAACTTGGTAATTTAAGTGATTTTAGATCTTGAGAGAGCAAAACATAAACTATAGTGTACTTGATGGGGGACTGTAAAGAGTTTTAGATTTTTAAAAACAGACACATTTTTTAAGGAAAAAGTGAATACCAACACTGACTTTATACTAGCCATACACATTTTTTAAATTAATTTTTATTGGAGTATGCTTGCTTTACAATGTTTTGTTTGTTTCTGCTGTACAGCAAAGTAAATCAGCTACAGGTATACATATATCCCCTTTTCTAAATTTTTTCCCCATTTAGATCACCACAGAGTACTGAGTAGAGTTCCCTGGGCTGTACAGTGGGTTCTCACTAGTTGTCTGTTTTATACACAGTATCAATAGTGAATATATGGCAATCCCAATCACCCAGTTCATCCCCTTCCCCCTTGGTATCCTTGTGTAAATGACAATCACGCCAGTGCTTATTGTCAAGTCATGTTGTGTAAGGAGATATTCTCCCTGATTAGTAAACCTATAATTCTCTCTGTAGGTGGCAGATATAGTATTTTCTCTGTACAATCTCTGATTACTGAGCACAGTCAAATCTAGAAAGAGCTCCTGTTACATGCACCCAAGAGAAGTTTTCACATCACTGAGCCCATTTGTTTTCTGTGTCTGTCTGGTTGCTCACGTGACCTCTTATCCTGCAGTTTAAGTCCACAGAGCCCAACAGAGACCCTGGAGCAAGGGCAGGAAGTGCGTATGCGGAGGTCCATCAGAATCAAGGGCAAGAATGCAAACTTTAACAGCAGTTTGAGACAGTGAAGCGCATGCTGGGTATAAGAAAATGAAGTGTTTTCAGTAATGCCACTGGCACTAAAGTGGAAAATTTTTTGTGAACATTTCCTGAGTCCATTTACTGTATTCTTGATAAGGTGAAAAAAAAGAGCAAGAGAGAGAGAGGACAATTTTAAATGTTGGTATCTCCCTAAATTCTGTTGTAAGCATCTTTTAAATACCTGAAGAGTCATTAAGGAATGCTGTGATTCAGATCTTTAAAAGTCATAAAATAATACATTGGAAACTATTTACACAAGGAAAAGTTACTGCAAATGACCAAGAATATTTTCCAAAATGACTAGAGTATATGTTCATGAAATGTGTCTACTGTGTCACATAAGTGAAATTCTAAATGTAAATTTGTAAACTTCCTATTTCTGTGTAATCATCTCCCCTTCCCCCAACAGTTGTTCATTATGGTGAAATTCTTTAGTTAGATATAGGTCATAGCTGTTGGAAGGATCATTTGCTGATGTTCCCAAACTGTGCATCAAGGAGCTCCAGGGTGACACAGCAAACCCTCAGAGTGGCTCCTCCGGGTGGCTTACGTTTTTGAGGGAGATGCAGCATCTTTCAGATGCCAGGGAAGCATGAGCTCACGTTCGTTCAGTTTCAAAGTTCAGTTGTGCCTCACTGGATGACGTCAGAACTTTGCAAACCTGGATTTGCAGAGGTTTCTGTCGTAAAAGCAAGTACCCTGTGAACACTGATACAAGAGGAACTGAAGACAGCAGTGTCTGATGCCAAGGTCTGAGAAGTTGTGTGTGGCCCAGAAGGCTCTAGCTCATCAGGAAAGAGATGATTCTTAAGTTGTTTGGACCAGACACTTAAAAAAAAATGTTTATGCGCGTGTAGTTGATTTATGTGCTTTCCTGGTTGCTCAGGCAGTAAGGAATCTGCCTGCAGTGCAGGAGATCCAGGTGTGAGATTTACAGTGCTGTGTCAGTTTCAGTTGTATGGCAAGGTGGTTCAGTTGTGTGAGTGTGTATACACATGTGTATATGCATGTGTGTGTGTATATGTGTGTGTGTGTACATGGGGGTGTGGTGTGCTAAGTCCTGTCTGGTGATTCAGTTGTGTGTGTGTGTATACACACATGTATATGCATGTGTGTGTGTATATAGGTGTGTGTACCTGGGGGTGTGGTGTGCTAAGTCCTGTCTGACTCTTTGTAACCCTTTGGACTGTAGCCTGCCAGGCTCCTCTGTCCGTGGGATTTTCCAGACAAGAATACAGGAGTTGGTTGCCATTTTCTCCTCCAGGGCATCTTCCTGACCCAAAGATCGAACCTGTGTCTCCTTTGGCTCCGGCATTGCAAGTGAATTCTTTACCTGCTGAGCCATGGGGGAAGCTCCATGGGTACATATATGTGTGTGTGTGTGTATATATATATATATGCATATATATTCTTTTTTTCAGATTTGTTTCCATTTTAAGTTATTAAAAGATACTGAGTATAGTTCCCTGTGCTATACAATAGGATCTTATTGTTTATTATTTTATATGTAGTACTGTATATCTATTAATACCAAACCTCTAATTTATCTTCCCCACCTGCCCCTCTCACCTGACTCCTTATAATGAAAAGTTCGGGCATCTCTTTTGGTCCATGGGCACCATGGGAAAATCTTACAGACACAGAGGGAGCCCTGAAGTTTGGGAACCTCTGAGAACCTCTGAAATTAAATAAAGTCAAGTTCTGTCCATTTATTGTGTCCAGTCACTTTTCACAAAGAAAAAATACTTGATTATACAATTCAATTAGTTTTCTTTAAGAGCCAAATTATTTGTTTCCCTGTGGCTTCAGTTTGCTGTGGAACAATGGTTTTCTAGGGAATAAATAAATGCTTACTGAAGAAAATATATTGTTTTTTAATTACTTTATTTTTTAGTGAAGTATAGTTGATTTAAAATGTTGTGTTTTAGGTATGCAGCAGAATTATTCAGTTATATTATAGTTATTAATTAGTAAAAAAAAAAAAAAGGTAAAAGAAATACTATATGCTTTTATTATTTCCCTAAAGAAAACTATATATATCTGCCACTTGCTCTTTTCTCCTGTTATCAAAACTCTTTCATCAGCCCTGTCCACCCATTTCCCTCACCTTCAATAGTAAAAGTCTATGGCAGTAACAGACGTGGACTTTAAACTCATTGCAAAGTTTTCAGTTAATTTTCAAATGAGTCACAGCCATTCTACTGAGAGTTAGGCAGACAGAGAGGCAATAAAAGCCTCGTCTAAGAATCTAAGACTTCATTAATGTGTAGAAATTAAAGGTAATTGAATGCTATCATCTTGAAAGAAACACCTTTTTTTTTTAACCATGGCACTTCATAAAGAAGCTCTGATGTATTCAGCTGTACATATATGAAATCTTCTGGCATAAACCCTGTCACCCATCATCTGTAAGAACTACAAATAAATAGCCAGTGTGGGTTGTTTTATTCAAAATGAAAGGTTAATTTATTCCTTACATTTTATACTCAGATATATCCAAATATCAGAAATGAAGGTAAATTAATAGTTTTGTGGCAAAGGCATTGTGAAATATGATGAAAGAGAATATTTATGGATGGAATTCATTTGCACATAATGTCTAATCATGATAAATAATTGTGAATGTGTACGTAGTCACTTTAATTTGTTTTTTGGAGGGAGGGTTAATACTAAGAGTTTACCCAGAGTAGTCACAGCGCTAAGATCCCTCTAAGGGCAAAGTAAAACAATAGACCCAACTAGGCGTGTTTTTGGCATGGGCATTAGGCACTGCAGACCTAACTAAATGTTGATAGTTGGAGTTCGTATTTTTCCCTGTTCTGGCCACTAGGAAACAACACCTAGACATTTTCCTCCCATTCCTAAGACATTTCAGGTAATAACCACAAGAGTAGAAATGCTAACAGACATGGTACACGAAGTCATTCATCAGGAGTTTATACCCAAGGGTCAGACTTGCTGTCTGTAAGGTTTCAAAATAACCAGATTCCTATCAGTGATACAAAGAGAACTGGAGGGTGGCTTCTTGGAGGCAGAGCCACTGGTTTCTTCTCCTTTCTTTCTTTTTCTTTTCAAATGTGGATTTGATATCACGCTGATGGAGCTTAAGAACACCATGTGACCCCTCAAAGTGCCACCGCTGCAGAGGCAGCCAGAGTCAGAAAAGAACATTTGTCTTTGGCACCTTCCCTGCCCTTTCTGTGACCCCTGGTTCTCTTCATGGGCAGCTCATGCCTCATGGTCAAGGAGGAGCAGAGCTGACCAGGTATCCACAGTGAGGCCTTGGTGTTTTTCTCTTGAACATAAATGATTTCACAGAATGTCAACGTCACATGAGGCCACTCTGATGAACCTCAGTGACGGTTCAAGACACAATCAAGCTGCCCGCTACCCGCCAACCCGCTCGCCCCTTGTAATTATGTCTGAACACAGACAAAACAGGAACATTGTCTGAACCAAAGAACGAATGAAAACAATCACCTACCCTGGCTCTTTTGAATGACTGCAGTTTCTTCACCAGTCATGGTTTGAGCTTTGCTCCTTCTCAGTAAGAATCTTCAGGATATTCAGTCACAGAATGCCTCCCTCATCTGGGCAGGAACCAACCCATAACAGTCCTGCTTCCTTGAATTCGAGACATAGGAGACGTGGGTTCCATTCCTGGGTCAAGAAGATCCCTTGGAGGAAAAAGTGCCAACCCATTCCAGTATTCTTGCTTGGAGAGTCCCATGGACGGAGGAGCCAGGAGGGCTACAGTCCATAGTGTTACAAATTGGACATGACTGAAGCGACTTAGCATGTAGCATGTTATTTATAGAAAGTGTCTCTGTTCAATGTTATCTGAAGTAAATGGTCATCCTTTGGAGAACTAAAATAAGGTAACAGAGATGAAATTGTGTGAAATATGCTTCAAATATTTGCAGGACTAAAATCCACAATGGGTATGGTAAAAAAATTGCTATCACCCAGACTGGACTCATCAATCAGCCCTCACGTGTGTGCACATGGTTTGCTTTGTAAGACACCATGACAGGTGCCATGGGACACATTGTCACTTCCAGCAACGTGGAGCCTCTGTGGAGTCTTAAGAGGTGTCTCTGTGTTTAGAACACATCTCCCAATATAACTGTGACTTCTGTCAGCAGTTCAGAAGTTTTCATAAAGAGAATCATTAAAACACTTTCAATTTTCTCTCAGAATTGTCAGACTACCTAATTTATAAGTGTGCTGCATTCTATGATTTCTACACAGTATATTTCTAGTCCATTATTTAATATTCAGTTCAGTTCAGTCGCTCAGTCGTGTCCGACTCTTTGCGACCCCATGAATCACAACACGCCAGGCCTCCCTTAATATTAAGTTCCCTTTAATACACACACACACATATAATACATAAAATCTTTCGAGGATGATCAATACCTCTGTGGCTTTTTCTCAACTTCTTGATCTAATCCTGAGGCAAAATCCTGATCTTCTCCTGGTATTGACAAGAAAAATACTTGCTTAAAACTATTTGAATCGTGTAATCCTAACCCAGATCTTTGGTATCAAATGCCATCCCTCCTGTTGACACTGAAGGTTCAGAGATTATTTTTCTAAGCATCACAGATTATTAATTTTAAAATGGATCCATGGTCATAGAATATAATTTTCCATAAAGTCATTATGGCTTGCAAGGAGTTTATGGGTACTAATTTGTTATTTTTTCTCTTGAGCTATTATCACTAAGCAACCCTGTTAGAATTTCCAGGGCAACTAAATGCTGGTATGTATGAAGTTAATTTTTCATTCTGGGGCATATTTTTATTGAAAAGACGTGTTTGTATTAATGAATAAATAAGTACTATTTAAAGCTTAATTGTTATTGCATAAGTATTACCATAAAAGTGATAATATTCTTTCTAATCTAATGGGCTTTTAGAAGTCTTCAGTAGAAGCAGAAATTCACTAATAGTTAAAACACATGTGATTAAAAATGGTAAATATTGGCACAAATTTTCTGTGATCATTTTACATTATTTTCACCTCTCAACTCCTAGAAGCCCATTGCTGGACTAAGATTTGTTCAAGGTACCTAAGTCCAATTCAGTTCAGTTCAGTTCAGTCGTGTCCAAAATTTACAACCCCATGGACTGCAGCACGCTAGGCTTCCCCGTCCATCACCAACTCCTGGAGTTTGCTCAAACTCGTGTCCATTGAGTCGGTGATGCCATCCAACCATCTCATCCTCTGTCATCCCCTTCTCCTCCCACCTTCAATCTTTCCCAGCATCAGGGTCTTTTCCAAGGAGTCAGTTCTTCACATCAGCAGGCTAAAATATTGCAGTTTCAGCTTCAGCATCAGTCCTTCCAATGAATATTCAGAACTATTTTCCTTTAGGATGGATTGATTGGATCTCCTAGCAATCCAAAGGACTGTCAAGAGTCTTCTCCAACACCACAGTTCAAAAGCATCAATTCTTCAGTGCTCAGCTTTTTTTATAGTCCAACTCTCACATCCATACATGACTACTGGAAAAACCATAGCTTTGACTAGATAGACCTCTGTTGGCAAAATAATGTCTCTGCTTTTTAATATGCTGTCTAGGTTGGTCATAGCTTATCTTCCAAGGCACAAGCATCTTTTAATTTCATGGCTGCAATCACCATCTGTAGTGATTTGGGAGCCCAAGAAAATAAAGTCAGCCACTGTTTCTACTGTTCCCCCATCTGTTTTCCATGAAGTGTTGGGACCGGATGCCATGATCTTAGTTTTCTGAATGTTGAGCTTTAAGCCAGCTTTTTCACTCTCCTCTTTCACTATCATGAAGAGGCTCTTTAGTTCTTCACTTTCTGCCATAAGGGTGGTGTCATCTGCATATCTGAGGTTATTGATGTTTCTCCCAGGAATCTTGATTCCAGCTTGTGCTTCCTCCAGCCCAGCATTTCTCATGATGTACTCTGCATATAAGTTAAATAAGTAGGGTGACAATATACAGCCTTGACGTACTCCTTTCCCGATTTAGAACCAGTCTGTTGTTCCACCCTAGTTCTAGCTGTTGCTTCTTGACCTGCTTACAGATTTCTCAGGAGGCAGGTCAGGTGGTTTGGTATTCCCATCTCTTTCAGAATTTTCCACAGTTTTTCATGATCCACACAGTCAAAGGCTTTGGTGTTGTCAATAAAGCAGAAATAGATGTTTTTCTGGAACTCTCTTGCTTTTCGATGATCCAGCGGATATTGACGATTTGATCTCTTGTTCCTCTGCCTTCTCTAAAACCAACTTGAACATCTAGAAGTTCACAGTTCACATACTGTTGAAGTGTGGCTTGGAGAATTTTGAGCATTAATTTGCTAGCATGTGAGACGAGTGCAATTGTGCAGTAGTTTGAGCATTCTCTGGCATTGCCTTTCTTTGGGATTGGAATGAAAACTGACCTTTTCCAGTCCTGTGGCCACTGCTGAGTTGTCCAAATTTGCCAGCATATTGAGTGTAGCACTTTCACAGCATCATCTTTTAGGATTTGAAATAGCTCAGCTGGAATTCCATCACCTCCACTAGCTTTGTTCATAGTGATGCTTTCTAAGGCCCACTTGACTTCACATTCTAGGATGTCTGGCTCTAGGTGAGTGATCACACCATCGTGGTTATCTGGGTCATAAAGATCTTTTTTGTATAATTCGTGTGTGTGTTCTTGCCACCTCTTCTTAATATCTTCTGCTTCTGTTAGGTCCATACCATTTCTGTCCTTTATTGTGCTCATCTTTGCATGAAATCGTCCCTTGGTATCTCTGATTTTCTTGAAAAGATCTCTAGTCTTCCCCATTCTATTGTTTTCCTCTATTTCTTTGAACTGACCACTGTGGAGGGCTTTTTCATCTTTCCTTGCTATTCTTTGGAACTCTTCATTCAGATGGGTATATCTTTCCTTTTCTCCTTTGATTTTCACTTCTCTTTTCACAGCTATTTGTAAAACCTCCTGAGACAATCATTTTGCCTTTTTGCATTTCTTTTTCTTTAGGATAGTCTTGATCCCTGCCTCCTACACAATGTCACGAACCTCTGTCCATAGTTCTTCAGGCACTCTGTCTATCAGATCTAATCCCTTAAATCTATTTGTCCCTTCTACTGTGTAATCATAAGAGATTTTATTTAGGTTATACCTGAATGTTCCAGTGGTTTTCCCTACTTTCTTCAACTTCAGTCTCAATTTTTCAATAAGGTGTTCATAATCTGAGCCACAGTCAGCTCCTAGTCTTGTTTTTACTGAATATATAGAGCTTCTCTATCTTTGGTTGCAAGAATATAATCAATCTGATTTCTCTATTGACCATCTGGTGATGTTCATGTGTAGAGTCTTCTCTTGTGTTGTTGGAAGAGGGTGTTTGCTATGACCTGTGTGTTCTCTTGGCAAAAGTCTGTTAGCCTTTGCCCTGCTTCATTCTGTACTCCAAGGCCAAACTTGTCTGTTACTCCAGGTATCTTTTGACTTCCTACTTTGGCATTACAGTCGCCTATGAAGAAAAGGATATCTTTTTTGACTGTTAGTTCTAGAAGGTCTTGTAGGTCTTCATAGAACCATTCAAATTCAGCCTCTTTAGCATTAGTTGTTGGGGCATAGACTTGGATCACTGTGATATTGAGTAGTTTGCCTTGAAAATGAACAGAGATCATTCTGTCATTTTTGAGATTGCACCCAAGTACTGTGTTTTTGACTCTTTCATTGACTATGAAGGCTACTCTATTTCTTCTAAGGGATTCTTGCCCATAGTAATATATATAATCATCTGAATTAAATTCACTCGCTCCAGTCCATTTTAGTTCACTGATTCCTAAAATGTCGACGTTCACTCTTGCCATCTCCTTTTTGATCACTTCGAATTAGCCTTGATTCATGGACCTAACATCCCAGGTTCCTATGAAATATTGTTCTTTACAGCATCAGATTTTACTTCCATCACCAGTCACATCCTCAACTGGGTGTTGTTTTCGCTTTGGCTCCATCTCCATTCTTTCTGGTGTTTTTTCTCCATTCTTCTCCAGTAGTGTATTAGGCACCTACCAGCCTGGAGAGCTCACCTTTCAGTGTCCTATCTTTTTGCCTTTTCATACTGTTCATGGAGTTCTCAAGGCAAGAATACTGAAGTGGTTTGCCATTGCCTTTTCCAGGGGACCGTGTTTTGTCAGAACTCTCCACCATAACCTGTCTGTCTTGGGTGGCCCTACCCAGCAGGTCTCGTAGTTTCAGTGAGTTAGACAAGGCTGTGGTCCAGGTGATCAATGTGGTTAGTTGTCTGTGATTGTGATTTTCATTCTGTCAGCCCTCTGTTAAGAGGCTTATGGAAGCTTCCTGATGGGAGAGACTGAGGGGGAAGTTGGGTGTTGTTCTGATGGGTGGGGCCATGCTCAGTAAATCTTTAATCCAATTTTCTGTTGATGGGTGGGGCTGTGTTCTCCACTGTTGTTTGACCTGAGACCAAACTATGGTGGAGGTAATGAAGATAATGGCGACCTCCTTCAAAAGGTCTTGTGCACGCACTGTTGTATTCAGTGCCCCTGACCCTGAAGCAGGCCACTGTTGACCCACGCCTCCACTGGAGAGTCCTGGACACTCACAGGCAAGTCTGGGTCAGTCTCTTGTGGGGTCACTGCTCCTTTCTCCTGGGTCCTGGTGCACAAGGTTTTGTTTGTGCCCTCCAAGAGTCTGTTTCCCCAGTCCTGTGTAAGTTCTGGAATCAAACCTCACTGGCCTCCAAAGTCAAATTTCCTGGGGTTTCTCAGTCCCTTTGCCAGATCCCCAGGCTGGGAAATCTGTTGTGGGTTCTAGAACTTTCTTAACAGTGTGAGAATTTATTTGGTATGATTGTTCTGCAGGTTGTGGGTCATCTGCTCGGTGGCTCTATACTGGGGTTAATGGCAACCTCCTCCAAGAGAGCTTATGCCACATGCTGAGTGAGCCAGGTCTGCTGCACCCAGAACCCCTGCCCCTACAGAAGGCCTCTGCTGCCCTGTGCCTCTGCAGGAGATACTCAAGCACTCAAAGTCACGTCTGGCACAGCCTCTGTGGGGTCTCTGGGTCCTGGTGTGCCCAAGGTTTTGTTTGAGCCCTCTGAGCATCTCTGGCATCTCAAGGCACCTAGTACCTGTAATAGTTCAGAAATAACCAATTTTCTCATTATTTTACTGTTTGTCTCTCTCCACTTCAGCTCAGTGGAATGTTTGACAGTTGAAATTTCTTATTCTGAAATAATAAATTCTAGTCCCCCATGTTGTCTCCAGACTGGGCCTGAGATACAAGGCAGCAGGGGTCACCTATTCACGTAGACCAGTGGGTGGGGGAAGACGGGGCTTATAGGAGGGATCCACTGGGCGTCTCTTTCTGTCGCACGTCACATACAGCCCACCAGGGACCACTGCAGGCTCTGCCTTCAGGATGCATCCAAACTCCCTCCACTTCTCAGCACCCTCTGCTGAGCCACCATCACCCCCGCCAGGATCCCTGCAGAAGCCCCTGCCTCCATCCTGCCCACCTAGAGTCTGTTCTCAACACCACAGACAGAGGGATCCCCTTTATAAGCCCAGCTTTAGCAAGATTTTGGTTGGTCAAAAGGTTTTGTTGGGTTTTTCATACTATCTTATGGAAAAACCCAAAGGAATTGTTTGCCCAACCCAATATAAGATCAGACCTGCTGTTTATGAGCTTTGACAGATGTATACATTCATGCAAGCACTGACAAAGTGATCCTCTAAAAATATGAACCAGATTATGACTTTGAGATGGCTCCCAAATCAGTTGGAGCAAAAGCCAGCAGCCTGCTGAGGCTGACAAAGGCTTGTGATCTGGGCCCCACTGCCTGTCCCATCACAGTCTCCAGGACACGCTTCAGTTCACACGATGGCCTCATCTCTCTGACATGCTGAGCAAGCACGTGCCTCAGGGTCTTGTCACCGTTCTCCCTTTCTGGAACATTCCTTCAACCCAGCACCACGTGTAGGTCTGTGCCCCAGGTCATCTTCTCAGGGAGGTCTTCCATAGCCACTGTGCTGGCAGTTGCAACCCCCTCCATGCACACACGAACACACAAGCGTGCACACGCACATGTTTTGCCTATATCTGCTCAGCTTCATCTTTCCCGTCACACTTGTGTTAGTTTCCTGTGGCTAATGTAACAGAGTAACACAAACTTGGTGGCTTAAAACAGCAGAAGTTATGCTTCTAGAGTTCTGGAGATCAGAAGTCCGAAATCAAGGTGTTGGCAGGGTTGGTTCCTTCTAGATGTTCTGAAGGAGAAACCAAGCTTGGCCTCCCTTCTCCTTGTGGCCATCCTTGTCATTCCTTCACTTGTAGCCACATCCCTACAGTCTCTGTCTCCATCTTCACATCACCTTCCTCTCTCTGTCTCTGCATGTCCTTTTCTGTCTTTATAAGGACACTATCATTGGATTTAGGGCCCATCATATATCAGTGAGATCTCTTTTTGACCCTTTATTACATCTGCAAAGACCCTATTTCAAATAAGGTTACATTCTGAGGTTCCAAGTGGACATGAATTTTGGAGGAATATTGATCAACCTAGTGCACACTTGTCACTATCTGGCAAATAATATATTTTTGCTTTCAGTATTTAATACCCAGTTATCATTAGAAGGTTCTCCGAGGACAGGAAGTTCTGCCATGTCCACTGTGCATCCTCCATGGCCTCTCCAGTTGGCTGGAAGAGTGAATTCCAAAGTCAGGCGGGCAGCCAGGCAGCTTGCAGGAATATGGCAAGAGGTGATGGCTACTGGCCTTACTGAAATAAGCTGACCCCATGTAGTGCAGCATGCCAGACTTTTCTGTCCTCCTCTATCTTCCAGAGTTTGCTCAAATTCATGTCCATTGAGTCTGTGATACTATCTATCTCATCTTTTGCTGCCCCCTTCTCCTTTTGCCTTCAGTCTTTCCCAGCACCAGGGTCTTTTCCAGTGAGTCAGCTCTTTGCATCAGGTGGCCAGAGTATTAGAGCATCAGCTTCAGCATCAGTCCTTCCAATGAATATTCGGTGTTGATTTCCTTTACCATGGACTGGTCTGATCTCCTTGCTGCCCAAGGGAATCTCAAGAGTCTTCTCCAGCACCACATTTCAAAAGTGCTCAGCCTTCTTTATGGTCCAATTCTCAATTCCATACATGACTATGGGAAAAATCATAGCTTTGATTATACAGACCTTTGTTGACAAAGTGATGTCTCTGCTTTGTAGCGATTAACCATATAGAGCAGCTTTTTGTTTGGTGACACACTCTTCAGGGATGAAAATTAAAATATTCATGGTTCTGTGTGTTTATCGTTGGAGTGAAAAAGTTGACTTAGAGCTCAACATTGAGAAGACGAAGATCATAGCATCTGGTCCTATCACGTCATGGGAAATAGATGGGGAAACAGTGGAAACAGTGTCAGACTTTATTTTGGGGGGCTCCAAAATCACTGCAGATGGTGACTGCAGCCATGAAATTAAAAGACGCTTACTCCTTGGAAGAAAAGTTATGACCAACCTGGATAGCATATTGAAAAGCAGAAACATTACTTTGCCAACAAAGGTCTGTCTAGTCAAGGCTATGGTTTTTCCAGTGGTCATGTATGGATGTGAGAGTTGGACTGTGAAGAAAACTGAGCGCCGAAGAATTGATGCTTTTGAACTGTGGTGTTGGAGAAGACTCTTGAGAGTCCCTTGGACTGCAAGGAGATCCAACCAGTCCATTCTGAAAGAGATCAGCCCTGGGATTTCTTTGGAAGGAATGATGCTAAAGCTGAAACTCCAGTACTTTGGCCACCTCATGCGAAGAGTTGACTCATTGAAAAAGACTCTGATGCTGGGTGGGATTGGGGGCAGGAGGAGAGGGGATGACAGAGGATGAGATGGCTGGATGGCATCACCAACTCGATGGATGTAAGTCTGAGTGAACTCTGGGAATTGGTGATGGACAGGGAGGCCTGGCGTGCTGTGATTCATGGGGTCGCAAAGAGTCAGATACGACTGAGCAACTGAACTGAACTGAACTGACTGAAGTTCTTATCTATCAACAAGCATGAAGATACCTCCATTTTGTAAAACAAAACAAAGAAATCTTTCCATCTAACTTATTCTTGTGACCACTGGCTCTGCGGCCTCCTCACTCTTATCTTGTCAACAAGACAAAGTCAAAATGTCTCACCTTGTGGTCTCTGGATGGTAAAGGAAAGACAATATGGTCTTTAAAACTTTTAGTTAGAGTTCAGATGATTATAAGTGGTTGAGATTTTCACAGATTTAAATAATATCCATAGCCTGGCTTCCCATGGAGTTTATTGACCTTGCAATCAAATTGAACTCTGACCCTCTGACGTAAAGCTTTGCTGAAAATCTCAGTGTGAATTCCCAAAGACTCTTGATTGTCCTGGGGCTCTTTTCAACACGGAAGTAAACTTGATAAAAATGTTGTGACAGGACATCAACTCTTCGGTTGCGGTGCCAGCCTAACATGGTAACAAATTTCAGACTGTTTGCTGTTTAGCTGTGTGCTAAGTGCCTTGTAATTTTAACAACTCAGAGAGTCCTTATAAGAGTGAGGACCAAGTCACAATATTGTTGGTCTGTGTGACAAGTTTTAATGGAGAAAAGGTTACATTTACATATTCTGCAGTTCCATAAACATTTCTAAAGTGAAGCTCAGTAACAAATGAGAGATATGAGCTGGGCTTCTGTAGAAAATTGTAGATGGTTCTTATTTCCTATTCTTCTTTTCTTCGTCTGCTGCTGCTGCTAAGTCACTTCAGCCGTGTCCAACTCTGTGCAACCCCATAGACGGCAGCACACCAGGCTCCCCCATCCCTGGGATTCTCTAGGCAAGAACACTGGAGTGGGTTGCCATTTCCTTCTCCAATGCATGAAAGTGAAAAGTGAAAGTGAAGTCTAGTTATATGTAATACCTGACATTTCTGGAGGGCCCACACTGTGCCAGACATTGCTCTAAGGGGTTCATATATATTAATTCTAATCATCCCACAATACTCTAAGGTAGGAATTATTATCTCACTGTAACAGATAACTCCATAGATATTTATGCCAGCCAGTGGTAGATCAGCAGCAAGCAAGACACATAGAAGAGGAGAATTCATAGTGGAGCAGCATTTGAACCAACTCTGTGTACAAAGAACTCTTCTTGAGCTAAGACTTGGCCTCTAAAGGGGTTAGGTGGAAAAATTTTTTCAAAATGGCACGTTTTAATGTACAATTTTTACTGCAGGCTAAAGCAGTGCCTCTTCTTACACTTAGATTCCTTCCAATAAGTATAATGTACAACAGTAAAAGTTTATTTTTTTTAAAAGTAAGTGGTATACATAAAGTTTAAGTATGTGTGTGTGTGTGTGTGTGTGTGTGTGTGTGCGCGCGCACCCCTTATAAGTCTTAGAATAACAATTAGTAGTATGTACCGACTGAAGCGACTTAGCAGCAGCAGCAGCAGTATATACCTAGCTTTTGGGGTTTCCCGGGTGGTGCTAGTGGTAAAATAACCCTCCTGCCAATCCAGGAGACTTAAGAGATGTGGGTTCCATCCCAGGGTCAGGAAGATCCCCTGGAGGAGGGCATAGCAATCCACTCCAGTATTCTTGCCTGGAGAATCCCATGGACAGAGGAGCCTGGTGGGCTACAATCCATAGGGCCATGCAGAGTCAAACATGACTGAAGTGACTTAGCATGCACACACACATCTAGCTTTTAATAGTTTGCCCAGCACTTTCACTTTCATATTTTATGCTGTCTTTTAAAAAGAAGTTCTGTGAAATAGATGGCGTTATTCTCTATATTTGATCCATGGAAACCAATACCAGCAAGCACTGAGGGACTCTTCTATATATATTTGTAATCTAGAAGGGAAAAAGCCAGATGTTCAAGTTCTGAACTCTTTCCTAATTATTTGGATGCCAAATCCTGTGCCTCTTCTACTGCAGTAATCAAGAAATAAGAGATTTATAACATGCTCAACAAAAAATGATCAAATATTTCTACTTTTCAAATGAGTTCATCTGTATCATTTTTCTAGAGTTCAAATATATGTGTTAATATATGATATTCATTTTTCTCTTTCTGACTTACTTCATTCTATATGACAGTCTTTAAGGCCCATCCATGTCTCTGCAAATATCACAATTTCATTCTTTTTTATAACTGAATAGATAACTAATGACAACCTACTGTATAGCCCAGGGAACTCTGTTCAGTGCTTTGTGGTAACCTAAATGGGAAGGAAATCCAAAAAAGAGGAGATAATGTATATACATATGGCTGATTCACTATGCTGTATAGCAGACACTAACATGACATCATAAAGCAGCTATACTACAATAATTTTTTTAAAAAATTATCAAATAACAGAACATGTTTAGACCAGGGTGTCTCAGTCTTGGCTCTAGTGATATTTTGGGGCAGATAATTCTTTGTCATAGGGAATTGTCTGTGCAATGTAAGATGTTGAGCAGGATTCCTGGGGTCTGCTTCCTGGATATCAATAGCGTCCTCCAGTTGTGACAACCAAAACTATCTTCTGACCTTGTCAGATGTCCCCTGGGGACACAGTTTTAAGTGTATTTATTTTTTAGACTTTTAGACTTTATTTCAAGACAGCAATTACAGTAGGCATCATTGTTATATGATTATATCTATTAGAAAGCAGATGGCCAGAGTTTTATTTCTGCTCCACCTCTTAAGTTTATGAACATCTCTAAGTCTATTAATTTCCTCCTCCATGAAATGAAAAGAAACTACCTAAGGCTAGTTAAGGATTAAAGCATGACACCACGTGAACAGGGAGCCTCAGCACTGACTTTTAGTCCACACTCACAGTATTACTTAAGATGTCCATTCTGTAAGTCTGAACATTATCTAAATTTCCTTAGACTTCTTTGTCACAATTCTGACCACAAACCAGGCCCAGACGTTTTGTACTGAAGTGCAAAGCTCTTTGCGATCTCACACCAACCTTGCTTTCCAGCTTCATTTCCACCACCTCCTTCTTGGGTAAACCCCTTCCTGCAGCCTCCTGTCTCATAGCCATCCTGGCTGAATGCACACCTTCCCTGAATCTGTCAGCCTTCCGTGACCCAGTGTCTCTCCTCGTGCTGTTCTTTTGCTGATTTTTTCACCAGAATTCTTTTGTCTTATGAACGTTGCTTGTCCTTCAGGATTAAAATCTCATGTGAAGGACATCAAGCAAGGAGCAAGTATAGCACAGGGATCTATATTCAGTATTTTGTAATAACCTATAAGTGAAAAGAATCTGAAAAAGAATATATATATTATATATCAGTCACTTTGCTGTACACCTGAAAATATCAAAACACTGTAAATAAACTATACTTCAGTTGAAAAAAAAAAAAGACCTTGTATAAAGAATCCACGCCTTGTACTGAATTCTGGCCCAAATAAGACAGACATTTTATTTTGTCCAGCTCTTTTCTAGAGTCCATCTCCATGGGAAACACAAAATCTGAGCAGAATCTCTTTTAAGTGAAACAAAACCGTTCCAGAAAAAAAGGCTTGTATAACTCTTGAAATTTTCCTTCTTCTGTTGATTCTGGGCTCTGTGTGTATGTATGTAGTCTGGTATGCATCTCTGTGTGTATGCACTGACACAAGCAAGCCAAGTGCCCTAAGACTGTTCCTCCTGTACTCTTGTTCAAGGACTTTCTTATCTATGCCATATAAGCGTAATAGAGCAATTCTCATCTGGTTAGTAAAATAGACTGAAATGCATCCTTCACTAATCACTTTCCAATAGCATGGGCTTACCTGAATTCATATTAGTCATCCAGTGTATTCACATGACATTTCTAATTTTAATTTATAGGTGTTCTGTATATTTTGATTTAACTTGAACAAAGGATATAATTTTAAAAGGCTGCTGTTATAAGAAAAAAGACTGTGCTATCTGGATGTTGCACACTGAGGTGGTTTAGAATCATGCAGTGAAAGAAAATTCAATTAAAAAGAAAAACAAGCTTCCTATGTTTTCATCCATAATTGTTTTTTACTGTGATCACCTAGCTGAAGAAGATCCAATAGTTGGTCCATTATCAGCAACCATTTGAGTATGTTTTGTAGCAAAGGTGCTCCTCACACCATCCAGTCCTTTAAGAACTGAGCCAACTCAAAAGGAATCCTATTCTGTATTGTCTTCGATAGCAGTTAAGACAGCACCAACATGCTTCAAGATTTACTTGACAACCTCTACCAGGCGTGATAAAGAAAAGATAAAGAGAACAGGTTAGAATCTATGAGGAAACTTTTAACCTTTGTCTGCTCCATTTCTGTCCCATTTTTTATGACTCCTCTTCTGAGATGACAGCACTGACCTGGCATCAATAGGATGTATGCTTTTGAGTTGTTTTCTGGGAGTCAAGTGGGTGCTGCCAAGCTGTCTCAAGTCTCTTCCAGCCTATCCTTCAGATAAATAGTAGCCGTTTGTGGTTCAAGGGGTCAGGTTTTCATCTGTGGCCTCATGGGTTGCTTTTTTATTTCTCTGTTAAAAATTGATTCACTGCTTCAGAAATGAAATCCTTACATCCAACCATGTCAGTGTCATGTTCTAACTCAAGGGTCCCCAACCTCCAGAATCTAATGCCTGATGATCTGAGGTGGAACTGATGTAATAATACAAATTAATGCACAAATAAATGTAATGTGCTTGAATCATCCCGAATCCACCCACCACCGCCCCGCCGCTTCCTGATCCATGGAAAAACTGTCTTTCATGAAAGCAATCCCTGGTGCCAGAAAGGTTGGGGATCGCTGCTCTAACTGCTTAAGTTGGTGAATTTCATGAAAGAGTATTCATATGCATAATGGTACAGTCACCCTTGTGTTTTATAATGGATTTAAGAATCCTGGAGCATGTTTCTCAAAATTAAATAAACAACTAGCTTCTTGGAGTAGCTCAGATATAAACAAGAGGATATCGAAAAAGAATACACCGTGCATAAAATTTGTTTGAATAAACCTAACATTTTAAATAAATAATTTCCTTTTATGAAGGCTTCTTGTTAGTATACTTTTATCCTCAGAAAATTGTTTAGGGAATCTGTATGTTTTTTAAAAAAAGGGATTATGATAATAGCAGTATTAACCATAAATATAACAAATATGGCATAACTGGTATCATGACATTTTAGGTTGGACTCATTCAGTTATATTTTCTCTTATCTGGTAATTTAACTAAATGCTATACCTGCGCAAGACTGTTGAAATAATATTTTGGAAAATAAATGTGATCTTGTAAATTATCTACTGGAGTCCAAATGAAAAATGTCTATATTAATAAGATCGTGCCATTTTAAGTCCTTTTTTTTTTTTCAGTCTTCATAAACATGGTAACTTCAGTGATACATTTAAGATTATATAAGTATATGTGCTTGCATGCTTAGTTGTGTCTGACTCTTTAACAACCCCATGGACTGCAGCCTGCCAACCTCCTCTGTCCATGGAATTTTCCAGGCGAGAATATTTGAGTAGTTTACTGTTTCCTACTCCAGGGGATCGTCCTGACCCAGGGCTTGAACCTCTGTCTCCTTCATCTCCTGCACTGATGGGCAGATTCTTTACCATTGTACCACCCGGGAAGCTCCAGATGTGTATGTACATATATATGTAGATACATTTGCTTACAAACCATTTCTCATCAAATCCTTTTTTAAGTCAGTGCATGTGGAAGAAATATAAGAGGATGAGATGGTCAGGTAGCATCACTGACTCTATGGACATGAATGTGAGCAAACCCTGGGAGACAGCGGAGGACAGAAGAGCCTGGCGTGCTGCAGTCCTGCGGGGAGGGAGATCGCACATAGGTGGACACAACTTAGCGACTAAGCAACAACATGAGTAAGAAAACCAGGACAATCAGTTGTGAAATATTCCCATGTGAACTCTCACAGGTGTTACATAAATGAGTTGACCACAGGCTACCAGTTGCAGGATTTCTCTCATGTTCTCCTGCTTTCCTTTTGTTCAGAGAGTTTGGATGGAGAGACCCGGAGCTACCTGAAGTGATACAGATGTTGCAACATCAGTTTCCTTCCGTCCAGTCTAATGCTGCAGCCTATTTACAGCACCTCTGTTTTGGAGACAACAAAATTAAAGCCGAGGTAAGCACTACTTGGAATCAGGAATGACTGGTGTCAGATTCATCATCACTTAGGTGTTCAGAGTACTGCTGAATGGGGAAAAAAATTTGAAGCTTAAAATTATGACCCAGAGGGATGGTATGGGGAGGGAGGAGGGAGGAGGGTTCAGGATGGGGAACACATGTATACCTGTGGCGGATTCATTTTGATATTTGGCAAAACTAATACAATTATGTAAAGTTTAAAAATAAAATAAAATTTTTAAAAAAAGGAAAAAAAAATTATGCTATCAAAACTTAGATCCACACTTATGACTGAAGCATAGAACTTTTCATCTAAGTGTTTGGCATGCCTATATATACATTCTTCTTTTTTAATATTTTAATACTGAAGGGATAGAGGACCAAGGATATACACTAATATCCACAGAGATGAGAGTATCAAATGCTAAACTTTTGATGTAATTTGCATTTTTCTCTTCCCAATCCATCTCTGGAGTCATCTCTGCTCCTAAATTCTAAAAAAATACAAAGCATCTTCAGGTTCTCCTCAAATTACATCAAGATTGCTACATCAATTTATGGTATCATCTGTCTTCCTGGAAAACTCATTGATAAGAGGGAAATTTTAGGCAATAAACCAGCTTTGTATTATAACCAAACTTTCTGAACCATTTACAAATGTACCATTGGATATGATACAGATATATGTGTTCCATTAAAGAAACTGTTCTCTGTGTTCATCATGTAAACAATTGTTAACATACTCAAAAATTTTGGAATGCTTCAAAGGGCACAAACTGTGGTATGTGATATTTCTAGAAAATCACAGTGGTCAGTACAGCCAACTCTGATTTTTTTTTTAGACAAGGGACAAGCATTTGCATATGAGCAGCTGAGTAATCAAATTTTTAAAAAAGATTTTTATAAACTGTTAAGAGTCATCTCCATAGCATGTAAGGAGTTTGGGAGATGAGACTAAATTAGTTTAAGGGTGGAAAGCAGAGATTTGAAGATATAATTGCAATTTATTATAGATGGTGCTTGCTTGCTTTGGGATGTGTATAGACCAGCAGCTTTTCATCTTTTTTTTTTTTCTGTTTCTCTTCCCCTGGGGCTACAAAGGGCTTAACCCTGTGTTTTCTTATCAGAAAAGTCCTATTTCTTTGTGGAATGAATATAAGGCAGTGATTCGCAACCAGGTGTAATTTTGCCTCCCAAGGGACACGTTACAACATCTGGAGCCTTCTTTGGTTGTCAGAATTGAAAAAATGTGTGGTGTGCCATTAGCATTTAGTGGGTGGCAGTCATGTGTTACCCAACTCACGCTGGGCTGCTCACCTCTGAAAAGTCAGTGCTCGAGAGACAAGTGTTGGCAGGAAAGAAAAGGTTGCTTTATTCAGGAGACTGACAACCTGGGAGAAGGTGGACTCATGTCCAAAACCCAACTCCTAACTGCTGATCGGGAAGCAAGAGCTTTAAAGGGGGGATTTCCAGGGTTACAGGCTGGGGAGGAGGGTTACATGCAGAAACAGCATAGTCCGCTCTGACAGTCATTGTGAAATTGGTCATGCAGTGATCTGATCAGCACCATCTATCTTGATTATTTTAAGTACAGTTCATCTTCAGTTCCAGGGTCGGTTTGTTCCTGTTTCCTTGAGGTCAGTTCTTGGAATTGTGTAAGATGGAGCAACTTGTCATGGCTACAGTCTGGTCATCATGTAATCAACTCCTTCCACCTGGCAGGGGTTTTAGTATCTGCAAAACACCTTAGAGGATGTGACTCAGAATATTATGTATAGCTCTTAAGGAGGAACTAAAGGTCCTTGACTATGTTAAATGGCTAAACTATTATTATTTTGTCTCACTTGACGGTTTTCCTTTCTGCATTTTCTCACTTCTCTGATTAAATTTATTCTTTGGCTAAAGTTTTTCTACAAAGAAACAGGTGGAAAAAAATGGAGGATCTGTCCCCAGCAGGCACCATATGGTCCTGTTCAATTACAAAGAATGCTTGCAAAACATTCTGTAATGGAAGGGCAGCCTGGACAAGGAATTATTCTGTACCAAGTATCGGTAGTGCCAAAGCTGAGATAAAAGAAATTATTGTTCATCTAAGATAGATTTTTTCTACTGGTTTTATTTTTTTATTTTTTTTAATATGAATGTCAAAAAATACTATTAAAATGATCTGAGGATAAATTAAATTATGTGGCTCTTGTCCCAAGTGGCAGTTCTCTTAGTCATTCTTGGCCTTTAGTAGAAAACAAAATAACCATTTAAAATGAAGGAGAGATTTCCGATTGAGGGATCACATGCCATCATTTTGCAAAGATTATAACTTTGAGGGTTTCTCTAGAGGCCATGAGAGAATCTCATCTCATCTGTGGATTCACAGATATTGTGGCAACCACAGCAGCAGGACGGACTCGTCCTCAAATTTGGTTCTGATGTCAAGACTGAGGACAGCACACACACCCCATGAGGGTATGAAAAGGCCAGTTACTCACATAATGAGGCTTCTGTAGCTGAGTGTAGCGGCTTCCACATGGGACTGAACTTGAGTGGAGAGCTCAGGACAGGATGGCTAGGGGATTAGGCGGTAGATACGGCCTGCCCTGGGATGGGGTTCTTACCTGGGGACAGGATTTCTATGGTTTGAACTTCCTACTGGTACCAAAGGAGGAGGCATCAGAGCTTTGTCATCAGCTTGCTCAGATGCGACCAGAAGGGACAGAGCTGTCAGAGGCCAAACATCAAACAAAGCCATCATGTGATCCATGCAGATGCGTTACCTGGGCAAGTTCAAAGTTATTGCCTCTGTCTATGTGAGCCATGACCAGCCTTGAAACTTTATAGCAGTGGTGCCCAACATGGACTTGCATGTGGTCACATTAGAAGCATCCCTGGGTTCTGCGGGAGACAAAACGGTGGTGTAAGGAGGGGGTGACCAGCACATTCACCAGTGTCAGAAAGACATATCATCCAACATCACTTCCCTGCTCACCAGTGTGTCTCCTTGAACAGAACTGTCCACTCAAGCCTCCTTTCTTATCTTTAAAACAGAGATGCTGATCCCTCCCCTGTAGAGTCCTTATAGGGACTAAATGACTTAATGGATGCAAATTGCTAAGTGATGATGTATTCATTCATTCATATACATCTTTGTCCAGGAGCACAGTTAGACACTTAAGATACTGTTTTATCTTACATATGTATATACAGCTGAGCTTCTCGGTGCAGTGGTGAAGAATCTGCCTGCCATGCAGGAGACACAAGAGAGGGGGGTTTAATCCCTGGGTTGGGAAAATCGCCTGGAGGACAGCATGCAAACCACTCTAGTATTCTTGCCTGGAAGAGTCTGCGGACAGAGGAGCCTGGAGGGCTACAGTCCACAGAGTCACAAGGAGTAGGACACGACTAAGCGTGCATGCACGTGTATGTGTAGGTTGTGTGTACCTGTGAGCAGGTTTTAATTTTGCTGCAGGTGCCCTGGAGGTTGCCTGTATCACTTCTTACTGCCCAGAGATTCTCCTGACACCTGGCTCTTAGAGCTGTGGTTCAGGTGGAATTTGTTCCTCTGCTCCACCTCCTAAAGACTGCAGACATGGCCAGGACTTCGTGATAATGGTGCCTGGGGTACCTGGGAGACTGTGATGACAAGGAAGGAGAGGGTGAGGTAGCATACAGCCTGATAAAATGAGATCAGAGTCAGTAAAAATGAGCTAGAGGAGCTGGGCAGATTCAGGAGGCCTAAGTGAAATGCAGAGTGAGCCACATGGAGTTTCCCTTCATCTCTCCTTCAGTCACCCAGGGAGTGCAAGGGCGTGCTCATGCGCACACACATACACACACACACACACACACACACACTCAGGTGTGTACACATCTCAGTGTGTACACACTCAGGACTTTGCACACATCTATTTTGTTGTCTCGTCCTAATTCAAGCCTAAACCATTAGTAGTGGTTGTCCCTTCATGACAGATGGCTGCCTGTCATGTTTTCATATACAGGCATTGATTTTTGTAATTACCTGTTGTCCAAATACTAATCTTGCAGGCACCAGCCTTTCCAAATTTACTCAGTCCTCTAGTCTTTCTATTGCATTTTATTGAATTGATTTAGCCCTTCAGTCTACATTTCATTATTGGTATTGACTTTGCCTGCACAATGGATAGGCCATTGAGCAAAAGGCAAAATTAAATCTCCTGTATGTGGAGGGTCATAAATCATGCCTTTCTCATTCCTTATTACAGTGCTTTGTACAGTTTTCATTTAATGAAGCCAAGAAATTCAGCTTTGTTCATGATGATGCCAGATCTCATAGGTATAAAGTTGAGAATTCACTCCCATAAATCAGCAGATAGAAGCACTGTCCCAAACTTTTCCTACTGGTCCAGTGAACTTGGGTTTAAGGCAGACTGCCTGTTCCCTGACAGCAAGGAGGTGGAACTTAGGGGAGAGGAATGGGCGTGGTCAGTTCAGGAAGCACCAGTGACTGTGGGAGAGTCTGCAGTCCACTGGGTGCCCTGACCTGGGCCAGGACATTCAGTTAGGAAATGCTTTGAAGACCAGCAAATGTCCTAAAATTGGAATAGGAGGATATCATGCAAACAAGAGTTCAAAGTTAGACTGAGAAAAGATCAGAAGAAAAGCAGTTGAAAAAATGAAAGAGGGAGGCCTTCCCTCGTGGTCCCGAGACTAAGACTCCATGCTCCCAGTGCAGGGGACCTAGGTGTCATCCCTGGTCAGGGAACTAGATCCCATGTGCTGCAACTGAGACTCAGTGCAGCCAAATAAATATTTTTAAAAAAGAATGAAATAGGGTGGGGCAAAGAGAAAGTGGAAGGAGAGGGCCCAGTTGTTGTAGCAAACGCAGCATATTGGGGCAGCTCATTTCCATGGATGCTGAGTGACTGATCTGTAGGCGGGTTCTCCCGCTTTAAAGGGCAAGAGGCGTGATGGGGATGGATGGTTGTCAGTTATGTCTGAACTGTGTCTGCCATCCACACTGTCTCCTCAGTAGTTGGGAACGTCATAGTAAGTTGAGCTTTAGATAATGCAGGTAGTTTTTAGACATGAAAATCTGCTCATGTGTGTATATAGTGTGTATATATGATAAGCATCTTTTGGGAGGTGCTTAAATGTTGATAATTATTTTATGTTTTTTCAAAAATCTTTTTTTTCATTCTTTTGGGAACCTTCATCAGTTAAGAATATTAAGAACATCCCATTGATTTAGGGATAACACCAAGTACCTCTCATGAGTTGTAATGTTTTGGATTTATTTATGTTCCTCCCTCCTGTGTTTCCCCCCATTTCTTTTCATTTACAAATAGAGTAGGCAGGAGTTCAACTAACCAGGCACACACAGACAGGGGCATATGTGTGCATGGGGCTGCTACATGCTGGAATTCAAAGCAGTCTGTTGTCTATAGATAAAAAGGTATTTGCACATTTTTCGAGTGACAAGAGGTGATTATTTTAAAATGTCTGAATATTTTGTTTCACTATAAATTAATAAATTAGATTTAATAAAATTTAATACAATTAAATCTAAACATTTAAATAATTTTAAAATGTATTTCTTAAACATAAGACCATTCACTTAAATAGTGTGCCTTTTTAAAAACTCAGACTTCGTTATGTGATGTTCCATAAGAGACGGACTTATACCCATGTCTCTGTAATGAATGAATGGCTGGTGACTACCACTGATTTAGTTCAGATTTTGTCTCAAAGGCCTCTTTGTATATGAAAAATTGTCTTTAGCCAACAAATGTGTAACCAAGGTGTTGGAAGATCTTCGAGAGTCAAGATATGCAAATTGAAGATGAGAACAATTTCTCTAGGAAACCAGCATTGATTTTATTCAATATTTTATTAACTCCCAGCAAAACTCTTTACAGTTACCATCCTCCTCACTCTTGATAAAACACTTTGTGTTTTTAAAGAAATGGAATTTTCAGTTCTAGCAGAAAGAAGAGTTTATTGACAGCTTGTTTTGGAGTTAGTAGTAGAACCAAATATTAATAACATGCAGATCATACTTGTAATGAATCCACATAGATGGGCAACATGTAAACAGGGCAACATAATAATACCATGTGCTAATAAGCTCCATGGAAAAGCTTGTGAGAGTGTTTACAAAATGCTTCAAATCCAGCCTGTTGAGTCAGAAAAATTCCTACTTCCTACAGTGATGAGTACACTGAATTTAATTTAGAAATTGCCAGAAAATATAGCATAAGTCTTTCTAACTTAGACTTGATAGAGTAGGAATTAGACTTAAGGACATTAGTCCTTTGGAGTTTGTGTGTATGTGTGTGTGTGTGTGATCATGTCCATAAAGTTTCAATATATTTGTATCATTTACACTCATTTTATGCAACATCATTGTTTTCTTTAGTAATATTAACTAGAACATAGAAATTGAGTTCTAGAACATAGAAATTGAGTTTTAAAATATGCAACTGTCCTCCTCTCCCATACATTTTATTTTACTCTGACTGACTGACAACCTTTCATGTGTTAAAAAAAAATTCAGACTTGTTCCTGTCTACTACACTTAAAGTGCGTCATAATTTCTATTTTATTCTTGCTTCTTTCCACCTCACAGAGTTCAAGAGAAGGTGCCATCCATCTCTTCAGGTGATTACTTTTGAATCATTTCTTCTCTTTCCATTATCATAAATGGTTCCACAGTTTTTGGGAAAGAGCCTCTGTTAGTTTCGAGGTGTCAGTAGACAGCATCCCACTGAGGTGACAGCACGGGCCCTGGAGCCAGGCTGCCTGCCTTTAAATCCTGGCTACTCTCCTGCATTCTAGCTCTGTGATTTTGGGCAAGTTTCTTTACCTCTCTGAGCCTTAGTCTCCCAGACTGTAAGGTGAATTTGCATCGCTGTGGAGAGAATGCACACACACTGCCAGCCAGAGTCAGTGGGTTGAGACCTGTAGGTTTTTGCTGGTGTACATGTAAAACACACATTAAGGAAGTCTCCTCCTGACAGTCTGATAATGTTATAGACAGAATGTCTGTGTGTATCTGCTTTTAGTGTTTTCCATTCACATGCTGAAATCCGTTATGGTCTCTGCTACTGCTAAGTCAGTTCAGTCGTGTCCGACTCTGTGGGACCCCATAGACAGCAGCCCACCAGGCTCCCCCGTCCCTGGGATTCTCCAGGCAAGAACACTGGAGTGGGTTGCCATTTCCTTCTCCAATGCATGAAAGCAAAAAGTGAAAATGAAGTCACTCAGTCGTGTCCGACTCTTAGCGACCCCATGGACTGCAGCCTACCAGGCTCCCCATCCATGGAATTTTCCAGGCAAGAGTACTGGAGTGGGGTGCCATTGCCTTCTCCGGTTATGGTCTCTAGCACATGTCAAAAGCCTCTGTTGTGTGTGACCCTATGCGGAGCCATTGTTGAAGCAAAAAAAAAAAAAAAAAACTGGCTTTGGGAAGTTGGAGTCAAAGAGCCCTTTGCACGTGCCAGCTAAAAGAACACACAAACAGGTCCAAATGCTGAATACATTGATATTATGTGAAAGTGGAATCCAAGAGTATGTCCATTCAACAGTATTCACCGATCAGGTCTGAAGTTCCAGGCTCTGTTCTTAGCCCTGGGGATATAGTGGTGAACAAAGTAGATCCAGATGAGTAAGGAGGAAGAGACAAGAAACAAAGACATAATCTATCATTTGTCAGATGGTGGAGCTGCCATGAATAAAGCAACAGGAAATGAGGGTAGAGGATGATGGGGTGGGAAGAGATTAGGAATGAACTGCTGTTTCATGTAAAGTGGGCAGGAAACTCATCTCTGAGGAACAGTGTTTGAGCAGAGCCGGAAGCAGTAAGAGAAAGAGTTAGTCTCTGAGGAGAAACATCCCGCCATACCCTGTGCACAAAGCAGGCCTGGGCAGGCTGGACCATGTGTGTTCCAGGAGTGTGTTGGTCCCCTGGGGTTGGAACAAAGTACCACACACGGGAGGGCCTAAAACAACAGAGCTTGATTCTCTACACTTCTGGAGCTGGAAGTCCAAGATCAAGGTATGAGCAGGGCCAGGCTCCCTCGGCGGTTCTGGCAGAATGAACGCCTGCTTGCCTCCGCCTGGCTTCTGGCGCTGGCCCTTATTCCTGCTGTTTTGCTGCATTATTGCGATTTATGCCTCCGACACCACGCAGCCTTTTCCTGTCTCTGTGTTTCTGTCTGTATCTCCTCTCCTCTTGTAGGGACACCAATCATATTGGATTAGGGCACATCCTAGTTGTTTGTTGCTCAGTTGCTAAGTCTTATCCATCATTTTGTGACTCCATGTATCGCAGCACGCCAGGCTTCCCTGTCCTTCACTATCTCCAGGAGTTTGCTCAGACTCTTGTCCATTGAGTAGGTGATGCCATCCAACCATCTCACCTTGATGTTAAGTTGATTACATCCATGAAGACCCTGTTTTTAAAATGAGTTAACTTTCAAAGGTACCTGGGCTTAGGGTTCCAGTGTATCTTTGGGAGGGCAAAACTCAACCCATGACCCTGCCTTGACAAGGAGTGTGGCTGGAACCTTGGAAAAGAGTGGAGGAGGGAAGGTGATGAGAGCAGTGGGTGAGTGTCTGGGGTTGGGTCATGTAGACTTGGTGTGTCAAAGGCCTTGCTTTCAGAGAAGAGAAATCTGGGGCCTGCTTTTGGGCAGGGTATTTTGGGAAGTAGTACATTTCAAGAAAGGAGACTTAGGGAGATTTGGAACCTATGAAATGGTCAAAGGAGAGGGGAGCTGGTAAAAAAAAAAAATGAGAAACATGAAAAGAGATGGTCAGGGGATCAGTGAAGTGGGCAGGATTGTCCCAGAAACCATACAAAAGGTGACCTTCTGAGAAGAAGCCAGGAAAAGAAGGCAGGTAACCTTCTAGGTAGCCCCTTGTGGTGATCTCAAAGTGATTGAGAAAGTAGGAAAAAAAACAATGTGGCCGTTGGATCTGAGGGAAGTGTGGGTGGGTTCTGAGAGGCCATGGGAGTGTTTAGAAGACTCTAATGTAAAGGAGGAAGACTTAGACATGAGAGGCTCTTGGACCACAGGAGGGGTGGCCAGGCAGCTGGCTCATGCCCTTCCAGGACAACACTGAGGAAAGGTGACCAGGAGCCAAGAGGCAGGTGAGGGAGCTTGAGGAGGTGGAATCAGCTGGAGACAAGTGACCATGAGGTCTGCATAAAGAAAATGGAGAAAGGCAGTGACTTTAACAAGCTAAGCTCTAAGAATTTGTTTTATTTGGAGCACACATGCTCAGTTGCGAAGTCGTGTCTGGCTCTTTGCGACCCTGTGGACTGTAGCTCTGTCAGGCTCCTCTGTCCATGGAATTTTTCAAGCAAGAATACCAGGATGGGTTGCCGTTTCCTTCTCCAGGGGCTGTTGCTGACCCAAGGATCAAACCCATGTCTCCTGCATTTACTTGGGGTGGGTACGGGGGGTGGGGGTGGTGGTGGTAGCAAATTATGCTCAGAGCCTGAAATTGTCTTTGCCTGTAGTTTACTCAACACAGGTGCACAGTGGGGTTTGTAATCATTTCACAAGATATTAGCAGAGAGGATAATGTCTCTTAATGAACCAGTAGAGAAATAACATCCTGCACACAAATGATGGATTAATTACACTGTTGTGCTAGGCAAGGGGACCTGACAGAAATCAGAGTCTCAATTAAGTTGAAGTGTACCTTTTATATGAGTTTGTTTTCTCAAGAGAGCTGGTTTCGCCAAACGGGATCTGACTTCTAGCTGCCAGGTCAAAACCCAAATCCCTTGTTGCTAAGGCCAGTTGCTAGGGAGTGAGGGTGCCTGAGTAGGCAGGCAGGCCGGGATTAGCACTCCAGGGATGACTGCAGGGCTTGGGCCACTGCCTACAGGAGTGCGTGGCCGAGGCAGCAACAGCATCCCTTCTCTTCCTGGGGCTGCCACTCTTGTCAACACCACTGCCAGCAACCTGGCCTCAGCAAAAGCAGGTGTCTGCAGACCTGCAGAGAGCTAGAGCAGCCAAGGGCAGGTTTGTCCAGACTGAAACTCTCAGAATGTGCCTCACCAGCTCTTGGAGTCAGAGTCTAAATGTCTCCTTGCTTCTCTCCACAAGTTCTTCGTGATAAGCCCCCAGCAGATCCCTCAGCAGCTATTCCACTAGAGCTTAACAGCAACCACAGATGAGAAGGTAATATTCCAGGTAGTAAAATGACTAAAGTCGTAAGCACATGGGTTTGAAATCATATCACACCATACCTAACAGACCTGTTTCCACCTTTCAGTCCCATCAGGGCAGCAGGAGAAAGCACACAACAACACGGCAGGGCTGTTGGAGAAGGGAGTGCTAAGCGGAGGAGGGGGTTTGGTTCTGGGTCTTGGGGAGATACTGGCTAGATGGAGAAGCTAAGGTTCTCAGGGGCCGCAACCTTCATGAGTGCAGGAGTGATGTGAAAAGAGATCTGTGCTGAGCTGTCTCGCAGCTGGAAGCTAAACCAGAATGAATGAAGGAAACAGCCCGTGGTTTTTTTTTTTTTTTCTTCCTTCCTTCTGTGTTGCCTTGGTCCTTCACACACGAAAGGTGATGAAAGAGGCAGAACTGAGAGTTATGGGTCCAGCGCTTCCAGCAGAAAGGGCCGTGAGTCATCCTCAGTGGAGGAGATCATAAGTAGGCAGTATTGCTAACAGGCTGGGACAGAATTACAGCTAACGAGGGCAGATATGATCCCACTGAGGTATATATCAATTTGGCGGTTGTGTTCCCATGCCACGGAGGGGAAGTCAGAATCATGGTCTTTGGGAATTTGGGGAAAGAAGCAGAGACAAAAGGGTACCAGTAAATGGTGATGATTTGGTGGCCTTTTTCTCTTAAAGATAAATGGGACTGATGAACTGGCAGGGGTGCTGGGGGCTTGGTGACAGTGTCTGCCCTGCCACGTACATCTCTCTCTTTGACATTTTGCACCTCTCTGCTCTGCTGTCTCCAGCCCCTGCCCCCTTTAGTTCTTCTTTCTCTTTTCCTTCCTTATCTTAGCCTGTCATTCATTGACCTTCCAGAGCCTCGTTCTGGCCTTGATGACTTTCTCCAAATGCTAAAGAGACTGCAGGATCCTCTGGCAAAGGCCTCTCCTCCCTAGGATCAGGGGAGGATCAGATATCAGTATGTCCATTCTGCATGATGTGCCAAGCAAAGGTCCCCTCCTGGCCCTGGGGTCACTGAATAAAGACTCCAGCAGACATGGCTCCCCACGACAATGTAAGGTGGTCATTCCCAGAACTGAGTTCAAAGATGGCCTCATTCTTGATGGAAGACTAGTCTCCCTAGAGGCTGTAGAGACCTCTCTGGTTCAATGCCCTTATCTGTTGAGTCTAACAAGAGAACTGGGAGAAAGAGGGCAGTCATGTTAGGGAGAGAATGGTCATACAGATAAGAATAGCCCCATAGTTGCAGCAACAAGAAAGATAGGCATGTACTTCCCAGGCTAGCTGTCAGCTCACCTTCCGAGATGGTGAGTTGCCTTGTGCCATCAGAACACCAGGGAGAGACAACATAGAGGTATTATCAGATGTAGTGGGCAGAGACTGTTTTCCTTCCTGGAAGGTCCCTTCAAGAAAGATGGACCATGGCAGGGGAGAAGACCCCAGGGGTGTCGGGAATGTGGGTGTGTCCCTATAGGACTCTGGAAGATCAGGGTGAGGCAAAATGGGGTCAGAAGATGCTGAGTGAGGCCACCTCTAGGGTGGCAGAGACCTCCAGCCACCTGGAGGCACCAGTTCTACAGTTATGGACCACGTGGCAGAGAAGACCAACATCAGAGATGGTCTCGGGCTGCCTCTGTGCAAGGAGACATCTCTTCTGCCTCCCCCCTGAAGCACAAGGGAAAGATCCAGGAGGAAGGGGGAGGATAGAAGGGCACCAGGGGCTGGAGGTCGTGGTCCAGCCAGCTCCTGGAGGCTGGAATGTTGGAGGATGGGCAGGAGACTAGGACTGGAGTCAAATGATCAAGCATCATTCTCTGAATTGGAATGAGACCATTTTAATAACTGAAAGTGAATGAAAATTAAGCAATCAGACCAGAGCTGTGTTGAAATGGAGCCAACCTGCAGTGAAAGTCCTGATTAAAACCACCAAGTACAGAAGGTTCTCTTTACGCGACAGTGATGAGTCAGAGAGCAGTCTACTGGGTCAGGACTCGGGAACAGTGGTGTAGCAGGTATTTTTCTACCGGCTTTGAAGTTTCCCTGTTGGGCTTGCTACAATTCACATGGGTTATTTTCGTTTCTTCTTTGTACCATGCCCTCCATTTTAATGAATTATCTTTTTATCTGCCCACCCCGAATCAGTTTGTATTCTTTTTGATAATTAACAGAAGAAATAGATGACCTACCTAAATGTCAGCCCATTCACATTTGTATCTCAGGTAGATACAATTATCCCAGTCTAACTGAGTGATTTTTCACCAGGCTTTTTTTCTTGCCACATTCCAAGTGAGAGCTCCTATATCACATCTTTAGAAAAGAAGTGGACTTCCCTGATGGTCCAGTGGTTAAGAATTCACCTTCCAATGCAGGTGACACAGGTTCAATCCCTGTGTGAGGGAGCTAAGATCCTACATGCCAAGGGGTAACTTAGTCCAAATACCACCCAAGTGCCGCAGATACTGAGTCTACATGCTCTAGAGCCCATGGGCCACAACTGGAGAGAAGCCTGCATGCCACAACTACGACCCAATGCAGCCAAATAAATAAGTGTTTTTTAAAAAGAAGACCTCTAGCTGAAGAGTGAATCCCTCACTCAGGACCACAGTCCAACCGTATATCCAACTTAAGCTTCTTCAGCCAGCAGTAAAGTCACTTTTTTTCCCTTTAGCCTTGAGGAGAGGCAGCAGAAAAAAAACCCAGTCTCTGTCCTCCTGGTTAACACCTTCCTTACTGCTGCCGATTCATCACCATTAGACCTTGTTGTGGGTGAGAAATCTCTAAATCATTGAACTGAGGAAGAGGCATCTTGTTTATTTGTCATTCTTTTGATTTTTCCCTTCCAAACAGTCTCTGATTTTCCTGGCACAGAGAACTAGAGAGAACATTTTGTCAAAATACTGGTAGAACCACATAGAAGCCTCTACATCGTATTAGGCTCACACACAGATTATTGTGCACACCTTTTTATGATTTCATTGTGGTTCTGTGCTTGCCTCTATTTCTGTGATCGGTTTCATTCATCCACTCTAAGTAAATGATCTTGCTCTCGCCTCTTTTGAGCATTCGATCCCTTTTCCAGCTTCACCAAGGTTATTGTTCCAGTTCATTCTAAATCTATCAGACGTTGTCAAGCTGATGACACTTTCATGTTCATTAACGACCCTGCTCCATGCGCTTGTGTGCGCCATCTTGGAAATGGAAACATCACTGGAGCCAGATACCATGGAGAACAAGAGCCTCTCTGACTTATTTTGAGTGTATCTGGGTTTCTAGCTCATATTTCAGTCATTCAGAATCAGGTTCCCATCAAAAGAAATGTATCTTTATACCCATTGATCCTGTAAGTGTTCTGTCACACCACTTCCCTATTAGTTATATAATTAGTGCACCTATATAATTAGATACACTTCATTATTAAAATTGTTTTTAAGTGTTTCAAGGAAGGCTACAGGTGATGATTATATGATAACGGTTCATGTTTGGTAGCTCCTGTGCACTTTTTAAACCAAACTTTTAACGTACGTGAAAGAAAAAAAAATCTTTTTTGTTAGGGACTCTCCAAAATTCAAAGAGGTCTTCTGTATTTACAGTCCTTCTTCATTAACTTGGCTGTGTAATAAAAAGGGAAGCACTAAGTGGGCATTAATTCTCTTATTTGTGTTTGATTTTATGTATGGGATAATTTGTGCACTCCTTTGGATCTGTACAAGCTGTCTTCAATTTTCAAAGATTGTTTGCAAGAAAGAATCTTACCATTGAAATGTATTTTCCATGGAAACAGTGGTATATAAGGAGAGCAGTCTCCCCAGGACAGCTCAAATAAGGCTCATTAACCCAAAATGTCCCTGAACAAGAGCAAGTGGGTGAAATTGCAGCAGTGGGTGAATAGTATTATAATATTCTGTCTCTTCGTATTCATGAGGAAAGGCGAAAAGTGCTCCAGTAGGAATTCTGGGATCTCATCTCCAGCACTCTGCTTAGAAGGCACATTCCCTGTACCTTCCCTGTGGGTTTTGGGAGTAAGCACCACCCTTGCTACAAACCATACTGTCTGGGGCAGGGGCTCAAGGAAAATAGGGACAGATGAAAGGAAAGCTATAACATCTTTGAGACTCCATTGTGTAGACCAGATGAAGGAGTGTAGGTGATGAGGGTCAAAACCTGGATTCTAGGAGGTTGGAAAATAAAAAGATGTGAGGACCAGGAAGTCAGATCTGTGTCGCCCTTGTATCCCATTAAAGTCCCCAGACCTCACAGGATTTTGTAACCCCGTCCTGGTGGCCAGATGATTCTGAAACCGTACAACTTGACATCTGTCAAAGAAGGGAACAATTTCAGTGAAATATGTCCACTCTGCCTTTGATTCTGGATGGTTCACAACATTATACTGTGTACAAATTATAATCCAAAAAGAAAGGATTATTTCCATTGGGTATTACCAAGCAAGCAGAGATGTTGGAGGCATTTAACAAGGATATATATAATAAAATCTGACATGCAAAACTATATAAAAATAGAAGTTGGTGTGCCAGCATCTATCTACATTGCAGACAAGTGTGGCAGGTGTAATGGGCGATCTTGCCTCTTCAAAGAGTAATGCCTCCCTTCAGACCCATCTGTCATTAATAGACATATTGGAAAGGCCACGGCTATGGGACTGTATGGGAACAAAAGAACTAAGAAATGTTTCCAATAAATATAGGCAAACATTCGGATAAAAAATATTACCAGAGATATTGAGACATAATGAACCAAAGACTGGTAGTCTCCAATGGATATTAGTGATATCAGGCTTTAAGTAGAATAAGAATTAATCAGAGGTAGTAGCCATGCAGCCTAAGGCTTTTGTCTCTACTCCAAGACTGTGTCCCTCTGACCTGGGTAAAAACATGGTGTACAAGGCTTACCCCAATGGGTAGAATTCTCTGTATTACCTCCAACCCGATCATTGATCCTGAAGAGAGCTGATATAGATAGATGATGCCAACTTGGATTATCTGTGGCCATGCCCTAAATCAAATGGGACCAAGTATCTTTTTGGATCTAACAACAGGTGATACTGTGATTTGAGGAGCCTTCTTTGAGAGGACCTCCACATTTCTTAGTTTTATAATTAGTTGAAGATGTCCAAGAGGAACTCAGGGCACTCTTGATTAACTTACCATGAAAGAGGCTAGTGGATTCTGTGCTTAAGCTGGTGCAGACAGCCATGAGAAGATGTGGAATCACAGGCCACAGAAAGGCTAGACAAAATGGGGTAGGGCAGCCAAGGACAGATTAGATTCAGGAGGTGTCTGAATGGTCGTTAAAGAAGAAATGGAGAAACAGTTGTTCTATAGGTTATATTGGCTTCCTCTTGCTGCTGTCACAAATTCCTGCGAGGGGGTGGGGAGGCTGGGTTACCCTTGGAACACTCTAGTGAGACAGTTGAGGCCACAAGCTGTGGCTTGTTTGAGTGGCAAGAGTCTGGGAAACCATGTTATCTGGGCTTAGTCAATGTAATTTTACCTGGCCATTGTACTAAAAAAATTAAAGATCATTTGGAAAGAGAAATGGTAAGATAGTTGCTCAGAAACAAAGGGTGATTTTTCATACTTAGTGGTCCAGACATACCACATATGCAGCTGCTGTGAGTTCACACTCCCGTAACACACATGGGGAGTGGGTGTGTAACTGCTGTGAGTTCACATACCCATAACACACACACACACACACACACACACACATTTTTAACACCATGTTAAAAATGGTGGCATAATCCAGTTGTGATTATGTAAACTAAGTGAAAGCCCTTGGCCAACCAACGTCCAACATGTTCAAAGCTAAAACAATATAGATTTTTCCAGAGAGGTGCTGGTGGTATCTATATTAGCGAAGGAGGTGCTAGGAACTGGTCCCTGGCCCCCAATACCTCTTTATACAAAGGACCTACTTGACCAAAGGAGTCAGCTTTTCTTCGTTGGCTTTATAGATTACAAGGGTCTAAATAGAGTGTTTTCCCTATGGCTTTGACATTATCCAATATCAGATCAGATCTCAGTTGCTGAGATATCAGCAATATCAGTTGCTCAGTCGTGTCCGACTCTTTGCGACCCCATGAATCGCAGCACGCCAAGCCTCCCTGTCCATCACCAACTCCCGGAGTTCACTGAGACTCACATCCATCGAGTCAGTGATGCCATCCAGCCATCTCATCCTCTGTTGTCCCCTTCTCCTCATGCCCCCAATCCCTCCCAGCATCAGAGTCTTTTCCAATGAGTCAACTCTTCGCATGAGGTGGCCATATAGTTCAGGCTAATAAGACAATTCAATGGGCACCAGGGAATTTCAGTGCTACCATCAGTCTGTGCAACTCTTTTGTTCCACTCGATTTCGATTTCTGAGAAAAAGCCAATCTCAATTGACCTTCTCTCAAGAGATCATACATTTTATTGTCACATTTCTCATACAAGGATATGTTAATTCCTTTACCCATGCCCAAAATTCCTGTCAGGGACTTGCATTTACTGATGATAAAAGATACTCTGATATATGACTTTGATGATGTAATGATTATCGGGCCTATAAAAGAGCAGGCCAACAGAATTGGAACTAGGGTGACTCATGACAAAGTGAAGCGGGCTTCTAAATTACAGAATTACGAGGAGTGACCCAATAGGGAATATTTGAAGAGTCAGGAATATTTTTCAACAGATGAAAAATATTCCCCTGAGGCCACCCTGAAATGAGTAAGAAACATAATATTTGGTAGAACTCCTGGGGTCCTGGGGAAAATCATATCTCATATCTGGGGATATTATCATATTCCATTAGGGAAGAAGGAAAAAGAGTTGCTTTTGAAGATCATCCCAACAACAAAATCTCCCTAATGTCTTCAGTGGATAAGAGTATTGAGTATAAGCTCAGATGGCTAAAATCTGGTCTTTACACAAACAGTGATAAATACCCAATGAGGCTGGAGTTTATGGCAAAATCCAGTAGGGGCATCAGAAGGACAACCTTAAGGTTTTGAATGCACTGGCTTCCACACTCCACCTTTAGATATGTGCTTTGTAAGAGGGTGTCAGTGACTTGCTACTGAACACTAGTAGAGTTGCTTTCATCTCTGAGGGACATCTGAGGCCTGAAATTCCTGTGAAACCATGGGAAAAAATGCTGACATAAGAAAGGGTCTCTTCAAACACTCTCTAGTGGAAGGATTTGATCAAGGACCTCTAAATTAGGTTATATCAAAGGTGTCCACTCAATGGAAGAGCAGAATTCCTTAGCACTGGATTCCCTGCTTTGTCTCTTTTTTAATCCTCTTCTATAGAGCAATCATGGGCCCAGGCTATGATTCCTTATCAGAACAAGTCCAGCAGGAGCAGGACTTGAAGGCAAGAGCACTAAAGCAATGGAGGAGGAACACTTTGGGAAGGCTTCCTCCTTCCAACCTAGTTTTAAAAAAACATAGTGCTTACAGGACAAAAACCAAAACACCAGAGTTCATCTTCCTGGTTGGCCATGTTGTGTTCTTCTAAGTGATCATCTGAAAAGATACAATTTTATAGTGGGTCATTCATTACTCGTATAGACAGGGTCAACCCTCCAGCGTGCAACCTGCCCCATTAGGAAGACTCTTTCTGTCCTTCCTCAATGAGGTTATCTGAAGAGAGGATCATGTAACACTGACTGGTGGAAAGCAGCCAGTGGGTTAGCCACTGAGTCATGAAATTGGGTAGAGAGTGAAGAAGCCCTATCCTTGGTACTTCTTTATACAGAAAGATACGAGACTGCCTTGGTCCTTCCAGGCTTAAATTTGTCCATGTGATCGAGATACACCTTAGCCAAAAAATAAGCCCTGGCGGTTGGCCAGGAGATCATATGTTGATCCTCACTATACAGACAGTAACTTTGGCGTTGGAAACAGATGGACAGAGCAGCTCTGTGCTACCCACAAGTGGGCTGATAGAAGCAGTGAAGCCTGAAGGGCTGCTCATGAACACACGATAGATCAACAATACATTGACAATAGATTGACTGAGTCCACCTATGTATAGGCTTCCTATTGCTGCTGTAACAAATTGTTAATAGCACTGAGTTAGTGCTCTGTGTCAGTTGCTCAGTCCTGTCCAACTCTTTGCAACCCCATGAACTGTAGCCCACCAGACTCTTCTGTCCATGGGATTTCCCAGGCAAGAATACTGGGGTGGGTTGCCATTCCCTTCTCCAGGGGATCTTCCTGACCCCGGAATCACACCTGGATCTCCTGCATTGCAGGCACTAAGTTTTAATGTTTTAAATAATAACTAAAGTTTTAACTAACTTTATTATCTAGTAGCTCTGGAATTCAGAAGGCCAAACTTGGTCTTACTGGGCTTAAATCCAGGTGTATGTTTGTTTCTGGAGGCTCTAGGGATGAACCCCCCCCTTTTTTTTTACCTTCTCCAGTTTCTGGAGGCTTCTCACATTCCTTGGTTTATGGCCAGTTTGATCTTCAAGGACACTGGTCTTTCTCACGCTACCATCTTCCCGATTCTCTTTTATCTCCCTCTTCCTCTATGTAAAAGAACTTCATGAAGACACTGAGCCCACCCAGACAACCCAGTTAAATTCTTTAAGGTGAACTAATCAGCAGCCTTAGTTTAAGGTCAGCTGATCAGCAGCCTTAATTCTGTCTGCAACCTTCATTCCCCTTTGCCCTGGAGTGTACAATTCGTAGGCTTCAGGGATTAGAATATGAACATCTTTGGGGTGGGATAGTGGTATTATTCTGCCTACATAACATATTAGAGCAAAGAAACCCTAGGAAGTCACACCTCTGACTGAAGGATGTGTGGTCACCTCCTGCTCTGTGGAGCTTTCTGCTTACAGATAAGATTCTGGATTCCCACTAACATGGCTTTTCCTTGTGACTAGGTTGGCTTTATCACGTCACTTTCATCCTGATGGCCTCATGGTCTTGAAAGCAAGTGCATTATTAATATGATGTTGTTGTCCAGTCACTGAGTCGTGTCTGACTCTTTGCGACCCTGCGCACTGCAGTACTCCAGGTTTTCTTGTCCTTTACTATTTCCTGGAGTTTGCTCAGATTCATGTCCATTGAGTTGTTGATGCTATCTAACCATCTCATCCTCTGCCCACCTCTTCCGCTTTTGCTTTTGCTCTTTCCCAGCATCAGGGTCTTTTCCAATGAGTCAGATCTTCACATCAGGTGGCCAAAATGTTAGAGATTTAGCTTCAGCATCAGTCCTTCCAGTGAATATTCAGGGTCGATTTCCTGAATTAGGACTGACTGATTTGATCTTGCAGTCCAGGGGACTTTCAAGAGTTATATGTTGGGCAAGTGCCAGATTTTGTTGTGAAAATTCCCTTTGAAATATTTTAATATTTCTTAATTTTGTCATTCAAACTTGCCAGATCCCCACCCCTATAAGTATGAATATCTATATTAATAAATATTTCACAGTTTTTCCTATTATCTCTCAGAATTTCCAAAACTAACATTTCCCCCATTTTTGCTAGTCTTCCAGTCTCTGGATTTAATTTTTCTGCAATAAGTACCCTGAGAAATGAATCAATAGATGATAATTTGTTTTGCAATTTAGATTTTTCCATTTTAGTGTCTTAAGCCCTGAAGAGTGACAGCAGAATGTGAAGATTTTGAATTATGAATAATCTTCCTTATTGTTCTGACTTTTATCTGTCTCTTTACCATTTAGCCCAAGTTCATCGAATGGAAATTGGATATTCAATCATGGGCCTGAGTGTAGTACACTATTTCACATGCTTTTTTATATTGTTTTTGCATTAAAGAAAACAAGAAATCTGCGTGTCTATAATTAGCTAATATATTCAGCATTGGCTCCTATAAACAAGACACAGGTGTATGTAGCACAGAAGCATTTTGTACGTACTGTCGCCTCTTACTTGTGGGGAAAAGTGCTCTCACTCAGTGAAGTGAAAAGATAAGGTTATAAGAAAAATATTTTTTAAATGTGCATAACATATGCTGGACCAATGTCATTATATTCACAGTCAGATCGTATTCTAAGGTACTAAGCTCTCTTCTTAGGCACTGGAAGTCTTTGCTCCTGAGTAATACTAGCTTGCTTGGCACATGACATTTCTCCTGAAGGATGGACTGTGAAAATTGGGCTTTATTTCAAAATTGCAAAGTTCATGGCTGAAACTGCATTCTGTCAAAATTATATGGATTACCTGTGTGCCAAGTACCTCTCTCAGCCCTAGGGATTCAGTGTTGAACAAATCAGGTGAGATCTCTGCTCTCACTGACATACCTTTGTGGGTGGGAGTAGGGCAGAAAATCAGCCTACAAGAATATGAAATGTACTGGGCGTTGAATGAGAGTGAAGGAGGAACCTAGAGAAGGGAAGGTGGACCAAGAAAGGAGGGATGGGGAAGGGCTGGATGTGTTGTTTTTGATGGTTTATCAGGTTGAGTGGATTCTGACTACTGTGTGTGCAAAATTTGAAAGCAAAGCTGAATTCTCCCTTAAGTCCCTGCTTCATTATTAGTGCTCCAAATCTACCAGCCCATTAAAAACTGAGAGAGTATATAGCCATCACTTTCCTTCTGGTCTGGAAAAAAAAAATGTATGCAATACCACACATAATTCACTGGAAAATTCTTAAAGAATTAAAATTGCAAACCAAGGTATTTATATATCTAGCATGTTTTAAATGCATAATTAGAAAGTCAATGAATAAGACATAAAACTTTTTTTAACCCGGTATTTTGTATGTTCAAGATTTTTTAAAACAAGTATTGATAAACTATGCAATGAGCTAAAAGCTGAAAATAGAGTAAAATCAGAACACTGCATTATTTCAAATTGGTATTCTAGTCATTTCAGTTCAGTTCAGTTCAGTCACTCAGTTTTGTCAGACTCTTTGCAATCCCATGGACTTCAGCACACCAGGCTTCCGTGTCCATCACCAACTCCCAGAGCTTGCTCAAACTCATGTCCATCGAGTTGCCATCCAACCATCTCATCTTCTGTCATCCCCTTCTCCTCCTGCCTTCAGTCTTTCCCAGCATCAGAGTCTTTTCCAAGGAGCCAGTTCTTCGCATCAATACTTTGGTGGCCAAAGTATTGGGAGTTTCAGCTTCAGCATCAATCTTTCCAATGAATATTCAGGATTAATTTCCTTTATGATTGACTGGTTTGATCTTCTTGCTGTCCAAGTGACTCTCAAGAGTCTTCTCCATCACCACAGTTCAAAAGCGTCATTTAATCTGGTATATTCCGGGAATGAAGATCTTTGGACTGAAATTATTAATTTAGAGAAATAATGTTCTCAATCTCTGTGGCTTTTATTTATTAGAAAGTAGAATGCCTACTGAGTAAGTCCTTTGAACTCACAATTGATAAGTTAAAAAAAAAAAAACAAAAAAAATCAATGCTGTGAAATTTAAATGGTAATAAAATAATTGAAAGAACTGAATTCATCTCATGTTGGTGGGAGAATGAAGGGAGACATATCTGAATGGCTTTCCCTTTTAAATATATACATACAGATATAGCTTAGAAATATTATGGATTCGATTCCAGACCACCACAATAAATTAATAAATTGTGTATCAAAGTAAAGCAAGTCACACAAGTTTTCTTGTTTGTTTGTTTTATATATAAAAATTATATTTATACTATAATCTAGTCTAGTAAAGGTGAAATAACATTATACTTAAAAAAGCAATGACCATACCTTAATTAAAAAATAATTTATTGCTAAAAAGTGCTAGCCTGTGTGTAAGTCTTCAGCAAGTCATAAGCTTTTTGCAATGGATCATTGATCAGAAATCACCATAACAGATACCATAATAATGAAAAAGTTTGAGATTTTGCAAGAATTACCAAAATGTGGCATAGAGACATGAAGTGAGCAAATGCTGTTGGAAAAATAATGCCTGTAGACTTGCTCAACACAGGTTTGCCACAAACTTTCAATTCATGAAAGACAGTATCTAAGAAGCACAGTAAACTGAAGTACTGACGCAATAAAATGAGGTTTGCTTGTAGGTATGTGTGTATATATGTATATGTGTACTTATTTGCTTATACATATATATTTTTTGGTACCTACATTTATTATGAGTCTTCCCTGGTGGCTCAGTGGTAGAGTGCCCACCTGCCAATACAGGAGACAACAATTTGATCCCTGGGCAAGGAAGATCCTCTGGAAAAGGAAATAGCAACCCACTCCAGTATTCTTGCCTGAGAAATCCCATGGACAGAGGAGCCTGGCGGGCTACAGCCCATGGGGTTGCAGAAGAGTCATAACTTAATGACTAAATGACAATATGTGTTATATATCATTATGTGTGTAATATAACATATATGTATATAACATTATAGACATAGGTGTGCTTTCATACTACCACCTTACAAAAATTATTAGGACAGTTGTCATGCTGCCAGAATTTCTGAGATAGCCATTCATGTGATGCCTAGAATAGAGTCTGTTTCTTCATTAAGGATGACACACGGGTTCAGGCTGCACTTGATGGGATTTCTTAGTACATAATTTTTAAAATTTCAAAGGTCACAGATGCTCCAGACAAGTATGTTTTCTTATTACACCAAGATCCAAGTGTCATATAAATGTTCTGCTTGGGCTGATGAACAAAATGAAGGGTGAGGAACACTGAATCCATTGAGCAGTGTCATTGAATCACTGGTATTTCAACATGCCACATTGCAGACGAATTTCCCTGGTAACAGCTTTCTTTGTGTTCAAGAGAAACAGGAGAGGAAATGAACTTGACATGTTCCGGTTTGTGGATTCTCAAAAGAGCCAGTCCCAGTGGTTGAACCTGAAGGATGGGGAGCGTGCAGTTTTGCCTTTTACTCCGCGTCTGGGAACCTGCTCCTGCACTCTGGTTCTGGGTGCAGAGCTAACTGGAGAATTGTAAGATGGGTTTTCCCAGTTACCTTGTTGGCACACAGAGCAAAATAAGATCATAGTTAATTTAAACAAACGATGAGATGCGGGAAATCGAGCATGCCTGTTACACTATACATTCCCAGAAAGAGGGTCAGAAGATGTTTGGTAACCAGGATATACCTATGCGTAATCCATAAGGCCTATTTGATGCTATCAAGTTAATTCTCTTACCTCATCGCCGAAACTTCCTATGCACCCTCTGCTCAAAAAGCATGAGAGGGTCTCCAGATCGTAGCACTTCAACTTTTCCTTGTTGATGTGGTTTTTCTGTGCCGGGCCCATGCCTGGCCCTTTGTCTGAATCCCAGCACTTCCTGTGTCCCGCCTCTGGGAGGTGCTGTCTGCAGACACATGTCCCTCTCCTTGCCTCCCATACTCCTCACCTCCCACTGCTGAGTCCTCTTCATGGCCATCATCCATCCATGTAAGCTGCAGGAATTCTGGACTATTGGCCACAGAAACTTCCTACAAGTGTGTAGGTGTGTGTTAGTCGCGCAGGTGTGTCTGACTCTGCAACCCCATGGACTGTAGCCCACCCGGTTCCTCTGTCCATGAAATTCTCCAGGCAAGATTACTGAAGTGGGTTGCCATTTCCTCCTCCAGGGGATCATCCCATTCCAATGAGGTCTCCTGCATTGCAGGTGGATTCTTCATGTCTGAGCCACCAGGGAAGCCCCCTACAAGCATCCCATTCCCTTAACGTCAGTGATTTAAAAATAAAACTCACAAGTCTTATATTCTGACTTCATAAAGTATCCAAGTCTGATCATAAAATAATAGTTATAATTATAGTTATAATAATAGTTATCCCCCACCCCCAGTCTTTGAGTAAATTTAAGGGCTAAGGAGATGTACCACCATCTAACACGCTGATGCCTACTCTTTACCTACAACCTTACTGTAGCTTGTCACCCACTTTATAAGCGTGGACCTCCCCAAGCATTTTAGAATTTAGTCATGCTCTGCACTGTATAGTCCTGTCTAGGGAGACTGGTTTCATGCCCTTCCCAGTCTCCTTGGGAAGTGGAGTGGGGGGATTACTTCTGGAAGAAATAACAGCTGCATTGATTTTTAGAAATTTAAAACTGGCAAACTATACAGTGTGACAGTCTTTAAATAAGCTCGTTAAGTCAGCGTCATTCCCATCTTCTTCAGAGTACATCCAATTCCCTAGTAGCCAAAAGCCCCCACATCCTGCCCTGGAGTGACACCACCCAGCTGTGCCCCCAATCTCCTCTCTCCTCCTCTCTACTCCAGCTGGTCTCCTTGCCCTTCCTTGGGGATTGGCCGTCACTCTCTCACATTTCTGGTCTCTGCTCAGATGTTTCCTGGTCATGGTACCCTGATGGGCCCTGTACAATGCCTTCCTGCATGCTCTATCCTCTTTCTCTTTCCCTATTTTCTAGATGGTTCTTATCACCAGGGAAGACCTGGGTTTTGAGGGGCTTAAAGTTTCTACAATTTGATGGATCTTCTTTAAGAATCAAGATTATAACTAGAAAATTGCTTGATCTAACTTGAGCTAAAGCTGCCTTTGTATTTCACTACTGACATATCCCAGAGCTTCTTTGCTGGCTTCTTTAATTTCTGATTAATCTACATATATGTGGACCACAGTAGGGTTGTAGGTAGGCATCAGTGTATTGCATGGTGGTACATCTTCTTGTACCCAAAATTTGGGGGTACAAATTTACCCAAATATTAGGGGGATTGTTATTATTATTACTATTATATATGCACAGATACACCTCTGAGTCCAGCACCTGAACACACCATGCATTCCATAACCATTAGTCAAAGGCGGACTGTCCAATCTGTACAACAATGGAAACTTTGGGCATAATATCTGTGGGCTTCCTATATTCACATCCTGAGAGCTTTGGACAATTTTTAACTAGTTGTTATACATCTGCTTTACACAGGTGTGTGTTTTCAACATTTATGTACATTCATCTAAAATTCTCTTTTGAGATGCTTAACAGTGTCTGAATTTAGCACTGTCACTCACAATACATTGGATTCAGTTCAGTTTGGAACAAAACAAGGGAGACTTTTGTTGGAGGCATTCTTTGTAATTGTCACTCCTTAGTGATTTTGTGATTTTGTATCCTGTGTCTGCAAGGACAACTCAGAACTTATGTCAGGTAATGGAAACCCTTAGGCATATTTGGAACAAGTTGAATGTGTCTGAATGGTATCTTTAGAAAAGAAATGGGTGGAATCACTTAAAATTCTTGCTCATGAAAAAAAAAGAAAAGAGAGGGCCTTTCCTGAGTGCTGTTGCAGAATAATGTTGAAACTCACAGCTATTCTGAGTGCCCAGGAGTGTTTGTGGAGGACGCCAGCTCCCAGCCTGAAGATGGACAACTCTGAGACCCCTTTTGACCTCCTTCCCGCTTCATTGGTGGCTGCAAGGTTTTCAATAGAGAACCCCACTGCCAGCTTTTCATCTATTTAGACTATTTCATTCTGCTATTGGGGAACATCTAGGAAACTTCTCTGCTCATGATCGCAGTTAACAAGAGGGGAAATTTAAAGGCCAAGGACCCTGGTATATGTAATTTATTTGCAATGATTCAGGTGCTCTTTTTTTCTTCTTAAAGTGTCCTGTAAAATGTATCATTGAGTATAGTAATGATTCACATTCAAACCAAAAGAAAGGGCTTTACCCTCTTGCCTTTATCTCTTTAAATGATAGGATCATGATGGTGATGAGAATGTGAAAGTTCAAACTGCTCTAAAGTAGATCTTTTCAGTGATTTTGATGCAAAATGGTGTTCTTTAACCAGAGATATGAACCTTTCACTAATATGTAACTAGTACAATGTCAGTTACTTCTCTTTAAATTGAGGGTAGTAGAAAAGGAAAAAACTGTTCAGATTCTCCCCTTCCAGATGTTCATTTTGTTATCTGCTCATGCGGTTACTCTTAGATGGTCTTTAGGTAAAGTTCAGTGGGATGGGAATTGGACTTGGAAATATGCCCAGGGTGACAAAAAGAGTAGGAACATGGCGGCCTTTTGGATTAGAAAAATACAGGTAATTAAATAACAGTAATAATGTATTTATAGATTTCTTTATCCATTCCATGTCAGTTTAAAAAAACAAATAACTTTGTGCTAGACACAGAGATAAAACCAAAACACCTACATATCCCTCCCTGTGGCACGAGTAGCATCTGGGAAAATCTACATGAAACTAGAACCTTCTGGTTATATGTTTTGACACTGGTCACATTTTTTATGTTTATTAGAGCTAATTTGTTAGTAAAACCAAAACATAGTCCTTCTCTCTTTTTGCCTAATAATTCTGTTTCAGAAAAAAAAAAAAAAAAAAATTCTCTTTTTCCAAGAACTGGTATCACCTCAAAATTGTTTGAATGCCCTTTTTTTCTGGTCCGTTAAGTTACTATAACAGGAAAAACAAAAATTGCATTTTTGTTCTTTTTAAAATATAGCATAATTAATTCATTGTACTTGCCCTGGAAATATATCTAGCAAAATATCACACTTTGATGTTACTTTTGATGCAACACATTTTGATACATGACCAGTATAATTCACACAGGTCACTTTAGAACAAGTATATCCCTCATAATCTTAGTAGTTGTATATTAGATTGGACTAATGACATATTTGACAATATTGTTTATACACAATGAAATTGATGAAGTTATGTATTTGAGTTGCATGCCTTTCACTAATTGTATCATATATTATACAAGTGTATTATTAAGTCATATTGACCAGGCAATAAGTCAGTTAAGAAGATCCTTTAACAAGTTGATACAGAGTGTAGTTCCTTGGCAGATCATATTTACTGAGCTCATTGGTAAGCAATTCATATTTGAGATTTCATTTAATCCTGAAAACAACCCTATGAGACAGGTTCACATTTTGTTTATGTCTTGAAGACATTTAAGTGACTTGCCACCGGGGACACAGGTTTTATGAGAAGGAGGAAAGATATGAACCCACTTGCTCCAGCTTCAAAGCTAGCACCACCAAACATGGACATAGACCCTCTTTCTAAAACATAATCTATAAAGAAGCACAATCCATCTTGGCTTACGTCTTGAATGGAGAAAGTAGATCAATTCCTACAACTGTAGAGACAGATGTATTTTCTCTCAAAATTCTCAAAAATAGTTTCTACTATAAGACTAAGCAAGATATTGGCCTTGAAGAATTGTATTTCTGTTTTACTCAAAGGCAAGTACCTGTCCATGCATCAACTCAAATTATACACAAACCCTGCTTGTTTGACTGACTGTAATATAAAGACCAGGGTGGAGCTCATTGAGGTAAAATATGTATTAATATTTTACAAACTGTTCAGCTCAGTCACTCAGTTATGTCCAACTCTTTGCGACCCCATGAATCGCAGCACGCCAGGCCTCCCTGTCCATCACCAACTCCCGGAGTTCACTCAAATTCATGTCCATCGAGTCGGTGATGCAATCCAGCCATCTCATCCTCTGTTGTCCCCTTCTCCTCCTGCCTACAGTCCCTCCCAGCATCAGGGTCTTTTCCAATGAGGGTCAGCTCTTTGCATCAGGTAGCCAAAGTATTGGAGTTTCAGCTTCAGCATCAGTCCTTCCAATGAACACCCAGGACTGATCTCCTTTAGGATGGACTGGTTGGACCTCCTTGAAGTCCAAGGGACTCTCAAGAGTCTTCTCCAACACCACAGTTCAAAAGCATCAATTCTTTGGCACTCAGCTTTCTTCACAGTCCAACTCTAACATCCATACATGACCACTGGAAAACCCATAGCCTTGACTAGATGAACCTTTGTTGGCAAAGTGATGTCTCTGCTTTTGAATATGCTATCTAGGTTGGTCATAACTTTTATTCCAAGGAGCAAGCGTCTTTTAATTTCATAGCTGAAGTCACCATCTGCAGTGATTTTGCAGCCTGAAAAAATAAAGTCTGACACTGTTTCCATTGTTTCCACATCTATTTCCCATGAAGTGATGGGGCCAGATGCCATGCTCTTAGTTTTCTGAATGTTGAGTTTTAGGCCAACTTTTTTACTCTCCACTTTCACTTTCATCAAGAGGCTCTTTAGTTCCTCTTCACTTTCCAGCATCATCTTTTAGGATTTGAAATAGCTCAACTGGAATTTCATAACCTCCACTAACTTTGCTCATAGTGATGTTTTCTAAGGCCCACTTAACCTCACGTTCCAGGATGTCTGGCTTTAGGTGAGTGATAACACCATCGTGATTATCTGGGTCATGAAGATCTTTTTTGTACAGTTCTTCTGTGTATTCTTGCCACTTCTTCTTAATATCTTCTGCTTCTGTTAGGTCCATACCATTTCTGTCCTTTATCGAGCCCATCTTTGCATGAAATGTTCCCTTGGTATCTCTGATTTTCTTGAAGAGATTTCAGGTCTTTTCCATTCTGTTGTTTCCCTCTATTTCTTTGCATTGATCTCTGAGGAAGGTTTCTTATCTCTCCGTCCTATTCTTTGGAACTCTGCATTCAAATGGGAGTATCTTTCCTTTTCTCCTTTGCTTTTCTCTTCTCTTCTTTTCACAGCTATTTGTAAGGCCTCCTCAGACAGCCATTTTGCTTTTTTGCATTTCTTTTCCATGGGGATGGTCTTGATCCCTGTCTCCTGTACAGTGTCACGAACCTCTGTCCATAGTTCATCAGGCACTCTATCTATCAGATCTAGTCCCTTACATCTATTTCTCACTTCCACTGTATAATCATAAGGTATTTGATCTAGGTCATACCTGAATGGTCTAATGCTTTTCCCTACTTTCTTCAATTTAAGTCTGAATTTGGCAGTAAGGAGTTCATGATCTGAGCCACAGTCAGCTCCCAGCCTTGTTTTTGCTGACTGTATAGAGCTTCTCCATATTTGGCTGCAAAGAATATAATCAATCTGATTTCGGTGTTGACCATCTGGTGATGTCCATGTGTAGAGTCTTCTCTTGTGTTGTTGGAAGAGGGTGTTTGCTATGACCAGTGCGTTCTCTTGGCAAAACTCTATTAGCCTTTGACCTGCTTCATTCTGTACTCCAAGGCCAAATTTGCCTGTTACTCCAGGTGTTTCTTGACTTCCTACTTTTGCATTCCAGTGCTCTATAATGAAAAGGACATCTTTTTGGGGTGTCAGTTCTAAAAGGTCTTGTAGGTCTTCATAGAACTGTTCAACATCAGCTTCTTCAGTGTTACTGGTTGGAGCATAGGCTTGGATTACTGTGATATTGAATGGTTTCCCTTGGAAATGAACAGAGATCATTCTGTCATTTTTGAGATCGCATCCAAGTACTGCATTTTGGACTCTTTTGTTGACCATGATGGCTACTCCATTTCTTCTAAGGGATTCCTGCCCACAGTAGTAGATATAATGGTCATCTGAGTTTAATTCACCCATTCCAGTCCATTTTAGTTTGCTGATTCCTAGAATGTCGACATTCACTCTTGCCATCTCCTATTTGACCACTTCCAATTTGCCTTGATTCATGGACTTAACATTCCAGGTTCTTTTTTTTTTTTTTTTTACATTCCAGGTTCTTATGCAATATTGCTCTTTACAGCATCAGACCTTGCTTCTATCACCAGTCACATCCACAACTGGATGTTGTTTTTGCTTTGGCTCCATCCCTTCATTCTTTCTGGAGTTATTTCTCCACTGATCACCAGTAGCATATTGGGCACCTACCAACCTGGGGAGTTCCTCTTTCAGTGTCCTATCATTTTGACTTTTCATACTGTTCATGGGGTTCTCAAGGCAAGAATACTGAAGTGGTTTGCCATTCCCTTCTCCAGTTGACCACAGTCTGTCAGACCTTTCGACCATGACCCATCTGTCTTGGGTGGCCCCACACAGCATGGCTTAGTTTCATTGAGTTAGACAAGGCTGTGGTCCATGTAATCATATTGGCTAGTTTTCTGTGATTATGGTTTCAGTGTGTCTGCCGTCTGATGCCCTCTCACAACACCTACCGTCTTACTTGAGTTTCTCTTACCTTGGACGTGGGGTATCTCTTTACAGCTGCTCCAGCAAATAGCAGCCGCTGCTCCTTACCTTGGATGAGGGGTATCTCCTAATGGCTTCTCCTCCTGACCTCAGATGTGGGGTAGCTCTTCTCGGCCACCACACCTAACCTCGGATATGGGGTAGCTCCTCTCAGCCGCTTCTGCGCCGTTGCAGCCTGGCACTCTCAGTCACTGCCCCTGACCTTGTGTGAGGGGTAGCTCCTCTCAGCCACGCTTTTTACAAACGGACAACCTTGTAATTTCTGGTGAAGTTCAGTTACATCTGGTTAAGTCTCTGGTTTCATATCCACAAACTTTGTATCTTACAGTAGCTTTTTAAGCAGAGAAAGTTAATTTTTCTACGTTCATAAGGAATATAAACAACTGTATCTATTAATTTTTTTTAATTTTTTTTATTTTTTTTTAAATTTTTTTTTATAACCAACGCCATTGAAAGTAATAGTTAATCGGAATTTTACCAAAGTCACGAAGTCCATAGGATTTGTTTTTAGGCAGCTTTCTATAAAGCCGTTCTCAGACATTATGACTTGATCATAAATGTCAAGAGCCAGAGGAATTACTGTGTTGGTTGTCCTGCAGACTAGTATTGAAATTTACTTTGCATCTCAGATCCAGCTCAGTCTCTCTTAGCACTAAACCAGAAGCACAAGTGGCTCTCGTGGGTAAAGAAGCCACCAGCCCGTACAGGAGGCATCAGAGACTGGGATTCCAGCCCTGGGTCAGGAAGATCCTCTGGAGGAGGGTATGGCAACCCACTCTAGAATGCCTGCCTGGAGAACCCCATGGACAGAGGAGCCTGGCAGACTACAGTCCACGGGGTCACAAAGAGTCAGACACAACCGAAGCGACTGAGCAGGCACACGGAAGCCCAAAGATACATTCATTTTGCGTCCAATGGACTAGATCCCAGAGAGGCAGAGAAATGTATGCCCAGGTCCTGACCTGTTGCAGGTCCTTACCTCACCAACTAGTAGGTTAACAAAAGGCTACTCCAACTTCTTTTAATTCTAGCTCCAAATTCCTCTCCCTTTTAAATGCAGAGTAGGTGAGCACTTCCTTTTGTTGCCATGAACACTTACAGCCCATGCTCTCAGGGTCTTGGAATCCTCAAAGCAATGTTTTCTTTTTAAATTTATTTATTTTTAATTGGAGGATAATTGTTCTACCCTGTTATGTTGGTTTCTGGCATACATCCACATGAATCAACCATAGATATGTCAACTAAAAAAGATACCCAACTTGAGAGTTGTGAAGTAAGTTTGATTTGGGGCAAAATGAGGACTGCAGCCCTGGAGACAGTGCTTCAGGTAGCTCAGAGAGACTGCTCCAAAGAGGCAGTGGTGGAAGGTCAATCTCTAAGTGATCTTAGATATTTTGGTGATCTTGGTGAAGGGGAAGGTCAGTGCAATCACATGCTTCCTTTACAAAAGGTTTTCTTCTGGTCATGAGGAGCTGATGTCAGCATGAAGGGATTTAGTACTTTTCTAGATGTGAAGAAATGTGCAGATTGGGATCCTAAAATCAGTTCCTGAAAATATCCAACTATCTAATAAAGACCTGCTCCATCAGATTCCCTGGAGCACAGAGTGGCTCACTCCACCCTGAAGTCCCTCAGGGGATGTTGAAGGTCGGCAACTGCAGCAGCACAGGGTTGGTTCAGTCTGCACAGAGGCAGGTGACGAATGCCCTTGTTGTTCAGTCGCTGGCAATGCTCTTGGCAAGTGCCCATTTCTAGTAGCCAGGTATACACATGTCCCCTCCCTCTTGAACCTCCCTCCCCGCCCACCCCATCCCACCCTCTAGGCTGTCACAGAGCACCAGGCTGAGCTCCTTGCATCAGACAGCAAGTTCCCATTAGCTGTCTCGTTTACACGTGGTAACCTGTATGTTTCAGCGCCATGCTCTCAGTTCGTCCCACCCTCTCCTTCCCCCGCTGTGTCCGTAAGTCTGTCCTCTTTGTCTGTGTCTCTTTTCTTGTCCTGCAAATAGTACCATTTTTCTATATTCCATATATGTGTAATATATATATATGGAACAAATATATATATATGAAATATATATAATATAAAACAAATACGATTGTTTTTTTCTTTCTGAATCACATCACTGTGTATGTGATCACAGGCTCTAGGTTCATTCAGTTCTAGTGAGGTGGATGAACCTAGAGCCTGTTATACAGAGGGAAGGCATGCAGAAAGCAACTTGTAAAAGTCTTTTTCGCCATGAAGACAGGTGCCTCCCTTGAGGAATTCTGTCCCCTGTTAACTTTTCAACCCCCTATACATCATCATCATCATTAAAGTTTTATGAAGCCTGTCCTGAGCGTACAACTGCTGCTTTACTTGGATGTGTTCTAAATTATCCATTGATGAGGATGCCAGTTTAATGATAATAGCTAATTCATTTGGTAAATATAGTTTATTCTCAACAAATGCAGATAAAGCTTGGAGTACTAGATCCATTAAATGGTGAGGCCTCATTTTTCTTGCAATGAGTGATGTTGTATTACTCGCGTTTTCCTTGTATTTAATTTAATTGCCCAGCCATTTGTTTCCTGAATTAAGAGGGTTGTATATATTCTGCCTCATCATGGAAGGGCAAGGAAGAAAACCACATCCTACTCCTGGATGATGTTTAGATAATTGTAGTCCCAGAATTTAAAGACACGTGTACCCCAATGTTCATCGCAGCACTGTTTACAATAGCCAGGACATGGAAGCAACCTAGACGTCCATCAGCAGATGAATGGATAAGAAAGCTGTGGTACATATACACAATGGAATATTACTCAGCTATTAAAAAGAATGCATTTGAATCAGTTCTAATGAGGTAGATGAAACTGGAGCCTATTCTACAGAGTGAAGTAAGTCAGAAAGAAAAACACCATTACAGTATATTAACGCACATATATGGAATTTATAAAGACGGTAATGATGACCCTATATGTGAAACAGCAAAAGAGACACAGATATAAATAACAGACTTTTGGACTCTGTGGGAGAAGGTGAGGGTGGGATGATTTGAGAGAATAGCACTGAAACATGTATATTATCATATGTAAAATAGATCACCAGTCCGGGTTCGATGCATGAAACAGGGTGCTCAGGGCTGGTGCACTGGAATGACCCTGAGGGATGGGATGAGGAGGGACGTGGGAGGGGGGTTCAGGATGGGGGACACATGTACACCCATGGCTGATTCATGTCAATGTATGGGAAAAAATCACTATAATATTGTAAAGTAATTAGCCTCCAATTAAAAAAAAAAATGAAAAGAACAGTACAAAATTCAAAGAAAAATAAATAAAAATTCTTTAAACAGTGGATTGTATGGCAAGAGTGTATAAGCTCTTTGCATTCTTCCCTGGTGCAAACTGAGTGAACTTTTACTGATTCTTTGCACATGCCTCCCAGTTTTCCTCCCCAAGAGACTATCTGCTGCTGCTGCTGCTGCTGCTGCTGCTTCTAAGTCGCTTCAGTTGTGTCCGACTCTGTGCGACGCCATAGACAGCAGCCCACCAGGCCCCCCGTCCCTGAGATTCTCCAGGCAAGAACACTGGAGTGGGTTGCCATTTCCTTCTCCAATGCGTGAAAGTGAAAAGTGAAAGTGAAGTTGCTCAGTCGTGTCCGACTTGTAGCGACCCCATGGACTGCAGCCCACCAGGCTCCTCCATCCACAGGATTTTCCAGGCAAGAGTACTGGAGTGGGGTGCCATCACCTTCTCCAAAGAGACTATCTACATTAGGCTTAAGAAGGTTCTCTTTGTAAACAACCTAAAATGGCAGACAGCAGGGTATAGTTTTGCTTCGTTTGATTGGTTAATTCATTTTTATTTCCTCTGTGTATAGGGTTCATCACCTTCCATTTTCCTTTTTTCTTATGCACTGCTCTCTCCATCTAAATTCCTGAAGTTCACAGCTAAGCAGAAAAATAAATGTGAGCTATTGACATAGGAACTAACGTGGACTATGTATCAAAGAATTGTTTAATAAAACAAATATAAGATCATCTAATTAGGTTGTACATGAAAAGCACTTCCCAGTCATTCCCTGTCAAGTTCAGGAAAAGTGGGAGTTGTGAGATTTGTTCAGTCCAGGTCCATTTCTAGCTATTGTTGCCCTATATGTATTGCATTATTGATAGTTTTTTGTTTCAATGATTTATGTTAATGTAAATAAATTGGAATCACACATTCAGAATGAAAAGAGAAAGAAACACAACATTAAGATACAATTACAGTCTCATAGGGGCTTCCCCAGTGGCTCAGCAGTAAAAAACCTGCTTGCCAATGCAGGAGAGGTGCAGGGGATGTGAGTTGGATCCCTGGGTCAGGAAGATCCCCTGGAGGAGGGCATGGCAACCCACTCTAGTATTCTTGCCTGGAGAATCCCTTGGAGAGAGGAGCCTGGCGGGCTACAGTCCGTGGGTCGCAAAGAATCAGGATACGACTGAGCAGCTAAACATGCACGCACAGTCTAGTATTAACAGAATGGCCAAGATGCAGAACACTGGCAGCTCCCAGGGATGGGGAGTGTGTGGAGCGGCAGAAGCTCTCATTCAAATGCAGAATGATACAGACACTTCAGAAGACAATTTGGTGGTTTCTTACAAAACTAAACATCTCACTGTCCCAACACTGCAACAGCGCTCCTTGGTATTTACCCAAAGAAGTTGAAAATTTATGTCCACACAGAAATTCGCACACAGCAGCTTTTACAGCAAATTTCTTCCTAATTGCCAAAACTCAGAAGCAGCCAACATGTCTTTTAGTAGGTGAGTAGATCAATACATTACATCTAGATGGTGAAATACTATTCATTACTGAAAAGAAATGAGCTATCAAGCTATGAAAAGACATGGGGGAATCTTAAATGTGTGGACTGGGTGAAAGAAGCCAGTCTGAAAAAAGACTAGTTACTGGATGATCCCAACTGTATGACATTCTGGAAAAGGCAAAACCATGGACACCATAAAAACATCAGCAATTTATCCAGGGCTTAGGGAGGAGGGGTGATGGGGGCAGGGATGAGCAGGCAGAGCAAAGAGGACTTTTAGGGCAGTGAAATTATTCTGTGTGATACTGCAATGGTAGACACGTGTTGTTGTACTTTTGTCAAGACCTACACAACACCCAAGAGTGAACCCTAGTGTAAACTCTGTACTTCGGGTGATAATGGTGTGTCGGTGTAGGTTCACAGGTTGTAACGGACGTATGGCTCTTGGGGGATGGTGGTAATGGAGGAGGCGTGCCCGTATAAGGACAGGGCTGTATGGAAAACCTCTGTTCTTCCTGCCGGATTTTGTTGTGAACATAAAACTGCTCTATTGTAAACTAATTAGCCTCCAATTAAGATAAATAAATTTAAATTTCAAAAAAATTAAAAAAAGAGAAGGAAACCAATATATGATAAGCACTATAGCATTCTTTCATTCATCTGATACATGTTTATTGGCTCACTACCATATGACCGGCATCCTTCTAGTGGATTTGATATTCTTATATCTCATGCATATTGGATATAATATTATGTAGTATTTTGTTGACTTTGTTTCAGTAATATTAAATCTGGATTCCCTTTAAGATTCGGCTTGTGAGGAATTCTGTGTGATGATGAAGGGAGGAAGAAGAAAGGATACATTGGTCTCAAATGATACTAAGTGGACCCAAACCAGGGCCTCACCTATTGGATGTGAAGTGACTGATGGGGAGAATTATAGAAAAATAGGTCTCTGGCCATTTAGTGAGAGAGAAGGTAAAGGTGTCTTTTCAAAGAAGAGACTTGCCCCCGATCACCTTTTGAAAAAAGTTGTACTGTCTTAATGTTTGCAGTGTGTTTGTTTGGAGCCTTATGAGAGTTTAAGGTTGGAAACAAAAAGAAACCAGAGAAATTAGATGCCAGGACAAGTGGAAGGGAGGGAGGACCCAGAAGAAAAGCAGAAGAGACGTGAAGAAGGCAGCATGCAGACCCATCCACCCCACCCAGAGGTCCTGCAGGGAATGAAGACCCTGCAAGAAAATTGAAAGTCTGCCCCGTGGCTCCTTTTCTGGTCCTGCTGGGAGCGGAGTGGATCTGGGAGGAGGCAGAACCAAGTACCATCACATTTCACATGTGTGAACATTATCTCTGACTGATGTTTGGCTTCAGAAAGCTGAAGTAGGGTTCTATCTTATTGGATAGTATTCAACCCCGAGAAAAGTTTGTTTTTGTTGTTTTTTTTAGTATTGATGATCCAGTGACCCTCAAAATAAGAGCAAATGAAAAAGTTTATCATCTTACTTGTCTTGCTCTAATTAGATTAAAATAGAATTTAAGATTTCATTATACATTTGGATAGATGGCATTAATTAGGGTCACACTGAAAACATCATTGTCTCATGATACCACTAAGAATTGATATTGCCTTCACTTTGAATTCATTTTCCCTTTTAAATCTTTAGAAGAACGTTTTAATAGGTTAATTCATGAAGTTATATGAATGGGAAAGTAAGGAATCTTAACTATAATATACAGACTAGCTAAGGTAGAGAGAGAGATAGGTTTTCTATTACTGTTTACTTTATACATAAGCATTCAGTGAACTGTATGAATGGCTCTATTACCTCTTTTACAATAGCTTCATCATTATTAAAATAGTTAAACCTAGATAATTTGTAAAGTACACACATTCAAAGACACACACATCAATAAAATGACATTCATAGTTTAACCTTTTCATACAAATGGGAATAAATGGGTGTTTTAAAGCTCAGATGTATGTATGGGACATACGTATATAGTGATAGATTTCATCTCTCTTGAAATCTATAAATATTTATCAGATAAACAGAAAGCCAAGCAGGACCAGGGTTAAACTGTAAGTTGGGAAAAGTTGTTTTTTGAACCTTTCTTAGTTTATTGTGATTGACCCAGTGATCCTTTTAGCCACTTCTCCTCGTGCTGGCACTGCCGCAGACTGTAGGGCACCTCAGGGACGTAGGTACCTGTCTCTCCAGCCCTGGCCCCTCTGAGGCAGAGGCAGGGTGGCGGGGGAGGGTGGCGGGCCTGTGGTCGTCTCCTCTGTCCGTGGTCCTGATCTCACCTGCGGTGTAATCCCACACTCGTGTTTTCTAAATTAGGAACTTCGAGCTCATGGATTCTGGGAGGATTTGAGCTTTTTCTGTTTTCATTCGGTTGATGGATAGAAATAACTCCTCCAGGCATATTCTGAATCATGAGATGGTCCACCTTGTGTGTGAGATGCATGCCTTCATTTTTTGTAAACTGGTTTCAAAAGAGATGCATTGGCCCCTTGGAGACATTCTGAGATGTTCACAAGTGTTGTTTTGTTTTTGTTTTTTCCTTCAAGGAAGAATATTATTCCCTCTTTCAAAGCTGATATCAGCTCACCTGACAAAGAAATGTGCTGTAACAAGTAATGCATGCTCCCCCAGCCATTTATTCAGATACTTATCAAGCTTCTATTATGTGCCTGGCATTACACTTGGCCTAGGGATGGGGATCCATCAGTGAACAAAGCAAAGAGACTTGCCTTTCAAGAATGTACATTCTAGCAGAAGATGGACAATCACAAGAAACATAATAAAGAAGTTAGGGCCCATCAGGACTATGAAGGATTCTGTAATAGATTAAGGTGAAAAAAGCCTGCTAGGTTAGGGAGGTGGTGTGGTTCACATGGCAATTTTAAATAGTGTGGTTGGAGTAGCCTTGTAGACAGCATGGCATTTGAGAAGCTTTGAACGAGTCCAGGGATCTAGCCCTGTGTCCCTGCTCATCTGTGGGATGAATGAGGTTTTTATCATCAGAAAACTAAGTAGGAGGACTTCCCAGGTGGTCCAGCAGCCAAGACTCCAGCTTCCACTGCAGGGGACGTGAGTTTGCTCGCTGGTCAGGAAACTAAGGCCCCCACATGCTGCTTGGTGCAGCCAAAAATTAAAAAAAGAAAGAAAGCCAAATAGGAAAGGTGCCAGATTATATCCATTCATGCCAAATTAGAACTCTTCAACCATTAAGGGATATTGAAGTTAAAAAAGAAAATTTAAGTGAGTTGTATGCATTCTTTTTCCAAATGCAGCAATATTCAAATACAGCTCTGCCAATGAAAACTCTCTGAAATGGTCTGTATGTTAACTAGAAAGTTTGTTTGCAGTTCAGATTTTAAAATGGTCTAGAAATTAGACAAGGGGCTTCCCAGGTGGCGATCGTGGTAAAGAACCCACCTGCCAATGCAGGAGACATAAAAGATGCGGGCTCAGTCCCTGGGTCGGGAAGATCCCCTGGAGGAAGGAATGGCAATCTGCTCCAGTATTCTTGCCTGGAGAATCCCATGGACAGAGGAGCCTGGCGGGCTACAGTCCATGGGGTCGCAAAGAGTTGGACATGACTTAGGGACTTAGAGACTTAGCAGCAGCAGCCAAGAGAAGACCCATCTAGAAACATATTGCAAAGTATTTTCTTCATTTACTCATTAAAACATTTTCTTTGATTAGAAAACCACCCAGATTAAATGTTATTTTTTGTTATTAGGCAAATGCCTAAGTTAAGCAGAACATACTTTAGTCCTAGTATGTAGGACAAGTGTCATTGTGAGTGACGTTCTTATTTTCCAGGTCTTCTCAGATGAATAGCCTTGTATGACTTCTGCTTTCTCATTTGGCTTCTGGTTCCTTGGAAAGGTTGGGAGCATCTCCCTATTCCGCATAATTTTCACATTGTGTACATCAATCCTGCAGCCCTTTAGGACAGTGGTTACATTTCATAAGTCTTAGGAGTGAGGTCCTTTTGCCCGTCTGTCTGCTTCATGCCCTGAGTATGTAGCATATTTTTATAGAGAGAACACCCATTAGGAGGTTAAAATCATCTTTTCAAAATTCTATGACTTGAAAGGAAATGCGTTTGAATTCTTATCAGGAGGATATGAAAATAAGTAAAAGCAATAGAATCTAAAGAGAAGAATAATTTGTTTTCTTTTCCCTTTGCCAAAGGCCTTCCGTTCAGTGCAGTGAATTGTAGCAATGACCTCATATGAAAAACCCACTGGAGTTTAAGTAGTAAAACCTTCCTGTCTCCTTCTCTTCTTCAGATAAGGAGACAAGGGGGCATCCAGCTCCTGGTGGACTTGCTGGACCATCGGATGACTGAAGTCCACCGTAGCGCCTGTGGCGCCTTGAGAAACTTGGTGTACGGGAAGGCCAATGATGACAACAAAATCGCCCTGAAGAACTGTGGCGGGATCCCAGCCCTGGTGCGGCTGCTCCGCAAGACCACTGACTTGGAGATCCGGGAGCTGGTCACAGGTCAGAATTCTTAGTAACAGCATGGCTGATGCTCACAATGAATTTCCTATCGTCCTGCAAGGTAGTGATGTGCTAACCAAGTGTTATGGTCCTGGCCTGTCCAAGGGCTAATCACACCAGCCATCCTGGGAATAAATATGTGCATGTTTGCAAATGATAGACTTAAGTAAAAGGATATCAGATGTCATGCGAGTAGATTCGTCATGTTAAATAATTAGCATCCAATAAACATGACCCTCCTAAGATTCTTTGACTGCCTTTCAGTCTTTGTCACTTGGTTAAGTGTTGACACCTTAAAATACCCTGAGTCATCATTAGAATGACTTTAATCATGAGTGGTGAAAGGCCAAGGCGTTGAGTTATTGGTAATAAGTTATATAATACTGTGCTTAGCAGCAGAGAGTTTATTGTCCTTAACAGTTAATTTCTTGAATAAAATGTTGATGCTTAGTAAAAGCCCCCAATTTATATAATATTACAGGTTAAGCAGTTTTCTTTCTAAAGTAATCATGAAAGAAAGCCTTACCCATGAGCATAGGACTTTTGAGTTTCAAGAAATGAACATAAGTATGATAACTATACTACCTTATAAAGCCATGGGATTAATCCATGAGATTATGCAAAGCCTTTAACACATACCTTCATGGAATATGTATGGACATAGGAAACCAGTGGTTTACTATTGCCTCTCACTTTTTAAATGGGAAGTTTTACTTGTTGAGGGGTCTAAGGTTATTGGTGACCTCAGTATGGAATTTCAAATCACTCTTCTCATTATACTGGGTTGGCCAAAAAGTTCTTCCAGGTTTTTATACATTGAGTTTTATGTATATTCTATAAGATGTTACAAAAAAACTTGAACAAACTTTTTGGCCTACCTGGTATATAATGTATATATGTTATGTATGCAGTATACATATTGCTATTGCTGTTCTTTGGGATATTTCATTTTTGGTTCATATTTCATTTCCTTTTCTTTGGATTTTTCTTTCTCTAAGTGGTAGATTGTCTTTGTGGGGAAAAAAAAGTGTTGTGAAATGATAGTAGTGTTTCACGCTGAACTAACAGGGGTGACGTGGTTAGGGAAGGACAAACTCCTGTTGCACATATGCACACATTTTTACTCCTTAAAGCAAGTATTTGTCGAGAGGATTGCAAGACTGATTCTCAGAAAAAAAACTTTTAAGTACCCACGATTCCACTGACCTGTCTCGACGCTAAAATTTCCCTGAAGCTATGCTGATAAGCATATTGCACTTGTTCATTTAAGAAAATACATTGCCAAAACTGGAGTCATAAATATTTGTTCATTCTTGGGTCAAGACTCCCAGCTTCAGCATATTGTCTTTAATTTAGCATCCTTTCAGATCATGGGCACATCTCCTTTATGTTCTTAGCTAAATTAGAAGTAGACTCTCATATCTTTGTCCTTCGGTTTTTTTCTTTTCCTTTTCTTTTGTTTTTTCTTTCTCTAAGTGGAAGATCATCTTTGTAGGGGAAAAAGATGTTGTGAAGGGTTGTTGTGTTATGATAGTAATCTTTCACACTGAACTAGCATGGGGTGACATGGTCGGGGAAGGACCAACTCCTGTTGTGCGTATTATGCTCATATTATGATATGTAGGATAGTTTGGGGTGAGTTAAAAACTGAAAATACAACCGGCCATTATAGTTATTAACACTTGTCTTTGTTTCCTTTTTAAAAAAAATGTTTATTTATTTGGCTGTGCCAGGCCTTTCTTGTGGCATGGGTATCTTTAGTTGCAGCACGTGGGATCTCGTTCCCTGACCACAGATTGAACTTGCATCCGCTGCACTGGGAGGGCAGAGTGTTAGCCCCTGGACCACCAGGGAAGTCCCACCTGCCCTTACTGTCATGAATTGTGTTTCAACTGGAAATGCCTGTAAGAGAAAGAACTCAGGGTGGATGCCTCTGTGCCTTAAGACCAAGCTAATGGCTGTATGTTGCTGCTGAGTTGCTTCAGTCATGTGTCCGACTCTTTGCGACTCTATAGACTGTAGCCCGCCAGGCTCCTCTGTCCACGGGATTCTCCAGACAAGAATCCTGGAGTGAGTTGCCATGCCCTCCTCCAGGGGATCTTCCTGACCCAAGGATCGAACCTGCGTCTCTTACATCTCCTGGACTGGCAGGTAGGTTCTTTACCGCTAATACCACCTGGGAAGCCCAATGGATGTGTGAGGCCAGCACACCCAAAGGAGCGCCCTCCTGTGTGCCTGCACTTTCATTCATGATTCGAAAAGAATTGGATTTTACCAACATTTGAATTTGCTGCAACACAAATGCCTTATCTAGAAGCACTCTCTGTGGTGGCTTCGGTCATTGCCAAAGAAACTCGGCTCCACGGAGAACGGTGAAGTGACTGATGGCTTCAATCAGAAAGGAGATGCAGCTGTGTGGGTCCCATGAGGCCGTCCGCCACAGCATGCCCTGTGCTCCTTGGGATGCTTGAAGCCGCCATGCAGAACGTGACGGCTGGCTCCTCCCGAGTCTTCAACACTGCTTCTGAAGATGCTGGACGTCACCCATGTGTGCCCCTGAGCAACATGCAGAATTTCTATGTGAGCCCCGATTGGAAACATCGAGGGCAGAGATATTCTTCAGAATGTCAGCACGTTTCCCCTTTTGGTGATGCTTTGGCTGTAAGAAAAATGGTGCATGTGTTACACAGAGAGAACAGATGCCTTATTCTGCCCCTTTTTTGAGTAGAACAGAAGTTTGCACCCACTGTCATATCATAACCCACTGTTTCTTCAGAAACATGAGTTGGTGGTCCAGACTGTCTGCCAGAAGAAGTGCTGTATTCTGCCATGACACTGTCCAAGCATCAGAGCCAAATGGATTCAGGGTGACAGTGATCGCTTCTAAAATAGATGTTCTCTGTCTTCCCAGAGGTGAGCTTCCCAGGTGGTGCTACTGTTAAAGCACCCGCCTGCCAGTGCAGGAGATATAAGAGATGCGTGTTCAATCCCTGGGTCAGGAAGATCCCTTGGAGAAGGGAAGGCAACCCACTCCAGTATTCTTGGCTGGAGAATCCCATGGACAGAGGAGCCTCACAGGCTACATACAATCCATGGGGTCGCACAGAGTCAGACACGACTGAAGCGACTTAGCACTCACTCACATCTTCCCAGAGGCAGGGCCTTATTGTACCTGGCTGAATGTCAGGCTTGAGTTTCACGTGTTTCAAAGAAAAATGTGTTGTCAAAATATTTACACTTGCTGAAGCTCCCGGTTTCTGGAGTTGCTGTGGTGGATACTACTGAAAAACAAGAAGCACTTGGCCAAGCTATCTCTTGAGAAAAACATCTAGGAAAGCATCCCACATGGAAGGAATTGCCGCTGCACCCAATCTGTACTAACAAAGCCTTCTAAACGTCCACGCTGGCTGACACCTGAGGGCGCCTGGAAGCCTGCAAGACTCCTTGAGCTCTATTTAGACAGAGCATCCAGATGCAGATCAGGCCAAAGCTAACTCCACTGCCTGAAGCAAAAGTCAAATAAGGCAAATGAATTCAGCTCCAAGAGGCTTAGAGACTTGTATTCATCATCAGCACCAGCCATGGTCAACTGCCAAAGTGAGCTGTGAAAGCTAGGGTTCTGTTGGCTCCTGCAGAGCTATGCAAATCAAGGATTTTAGTAGGCCAAATGCAGAGAGCTGACTCATTGGAAAAGACCCCGATGCTGGGAAAGATTGAGGGCAGGAGGAGAAAGGAGTGACAGAGGATGACATGGTTAGATAGCATTACTGACTCTGTAGACATGCGATTGAGCAAACCCTGGGAGATAGTGAAGGACAAGGAAGCCTGGTGTGCTGCAGTCCTTGAGGTTGCAAAGGGTCGGACACAACTTAGTGACTGAACAACAACAATCCGATTTAACTTCAGGATCATCCAACCCTCCATTTCTCTTATGTGTTATTCTCTGCCTTCTGAGTCTTGGACCCAGCCTCTGTGCACTGTTGTTGAATAGAGTATCAAACACAGAGTTTTGGGTGAGATAGAAAAGAATAGCATTATAGGTTTGCCAGGCCAAGGGGGACAAAGAGGGCTCCTACCCTCAAAAACTCTGTGTCCTAACCTGGGAGGATTCCATGAGTTTTACAGCATAGGTTCAAGGGCAAAGTTGCTATTAAGATTTGGGTGTGTGCACTTCTTTAGAGACAGGTATTCTCTTGATGAGCTTCTCTGATTCCTTTAATTGGCTTCAGGTGGTCTTCTCTGGAATAAAGAATGCTGACATCTTTCATTTATTGGGGTTTTATTTCTTCATGGCAAATAGATGGGGAAACAGTGACAGACTTTTTTGGGGGGGCTCCAAAATCACTGCAGGTGGTGACTGCAGCCATGAAATTAAAAGATGCTTGTTCCTTGGAAGAAAAGCTATGACCTAGACAGCATATTAAAAAGCAGAGACATTACTTTGCCAACAAAGGTCTGTCTAGTCAAGGCTATGGTTTTTCCAGCAGTCATGTATGGATGTGAAAGTTGAACTATAAAAAAAGCTGAGTGCAGAAGAATTGATGCTTTTGAACTGTGGTGTTGGAGAAGACTCTTGAGCGTCCCTTGGACTGCAGGGAGATCCAACCAGTCCATCCTAACAGTCCTGGGTGTCATTGGAAGGAATGATGTTGAAGCTGAAACTCCAGTACTTTGGCCACCTGATGCGAAGAATGGACTCGTTTGAAAAGACCCTGATGCTGGGAAAGATTGAAGACAGGAGAAGAAGGGGATGACAGAAGATGAGTTGGTTGGATGGCATCACCGACTCAATGGACATGAGTTTGAGTAAACTCCAGGAGTTGGTGATGGACAGGGAGACCTGGCTCGCTGCTGTTCATGGGGCCGTAAAGAGTGGGACACTATTGAGAAACTGAACTAACTAACTAGTCCTCTAAAGAGCTCAGAAGATATTGTTATGTACATCCTTTGAGGCGGAAGGAGGACCCTGCCCCAAGGCTGCACTATTCTTTCTTGGCTTTCCCTCCCTTATCTCTGCATCCCCTCCCTTCCCTGATTAGCAATTGTTTGAATCTGCCCTTCCAGAGTCAGGAAGGTCTTGGAGGCTGGAGTCTGTTCCCTACAAACAAGGAATGGGAGGCATAGAAACACATCTGTGCCCAAAAGCCCTACAGGGTCCTGTTCAGTGTCAGTCTTTGCCCAAGTTTGATGAGCTTTTCACTCCAATAAGCGTTTCTGGGTGAGTCCAGGCCCTTCACTCATTCCTTAGTCACTCATTTCTCAAATGCATGCGGATTTCTGTGGGTGTTGGGTGTTTGCTAAGCCTTGGATATCTGCATACATGGGCTTGGCAGTCAGCTGACCCACCATGCACAGCTTCTGCTGGTGGCCTCTGTGATGGTTGGGGGCCCTGTTGTCAATTGTCACACTCTGGCATCGCTGGCTGCTGATCTTTAAAAGAGATGTCCCTGGCAAATGTGTTGATGTTTTAGAAACTTAACTAGACAAGCAGAAAAAGAGATGATGGCTGGAAGAGTGGAGTAGAGAGTAATAAGTAAAAAGGATCATTCCACTTCCATTGTCACAAGGATCCTCCACAAAACCTTTTTGGAATGAGGTTAGATGCTTGTGTGTGTGTGTGTGTGTCCATGCATCCTTAGTCGTGCCCAACTCTTTGTGACCCCAACTGGACTGTAACCCTCCAGGCTCCTCAGTCCATGAAATTTTTTAGGCAAGAATACTGGAGTGGATTGCCATTTCCTCCTCCAGGAGATCTTCCGGACCCAGGGATTGAACCCATGTCTCTTACATCTTCTGCATTAGCTGGCAGATTCTTTACCACCAAGCAGCCTGAGAACCCCCTAGACACTCATACATGAATCAAAAAAAAAAAACAAAAAACCTGATTCAAATGTAACAACTGTGCCCTTTCAGTTCAGTTCAGTTCAGTCGCTCAGTCATGTCCAACTCTTTGCGACCCCATGAATCACAGCATGTCAGGCCTCCCTGTCCATCACCAACTCCCGGAGTTCACTCAAACTCATGTCCACCGAGTCAGTGATGCCATCCAGCCATCTCATTCTCTGTCATCCCCGTCTCCTCCTGCACCCAATCCCTCCCAGCATCAGAGTCTTTTCCAATGAGTCAAATCTTTGCATGAGGTGGTCAAAGTATTGGAGTTTCAGCTTCAGCATCATTCCTTCCAATGAACACCCAGGGCTGATCTCCTTCAGAATGGACTGGTTGGATCTCCTTGCAGTCCAAGGGACTCTCAAGAGTCTTCTCCAACACCACAGTTCAAAAGCATCAATTCTTCGGCGCTCAGCTTTCTTCACAGTCCAACTCTCACATCCATACATGACCACTGGAAAAACCATAGCCTTGACCAGACAGACCTTTGTTGGCAAAGTAATGTCTCTGCTTTTGAATATGCTATCTAGGTTGGTCATAACTTTCCTTCCAAGAAGTAAGCATCTTTTAATTTCATGGCTGCAATCACCATCTGCAGTGATTTTGGAGCCCCAAAAAATAAAGTCTGACACTGTTTCCACTGTTTCCCCATCTATTTGCCATGAAGTGATGGGACTGGATGCCATGATCTTCGTTTTCTGAATGTTGAGCTATAAGCCAACTTTTTCACTCTCCTCTTTCACTTTCATCAAGAGGCTTTTGAGTTCCTCTTCACTTTCTTCCATAAGGGTGGTATCATCTGCATATCTGAGGTTATTGATATTTCTCCTGGCAATCTTGATTCCAGCTTGTGCTTCTTCAAGCCCAGCATTTCTCATGATGTACTCTGCATAGAAGTTAAATAAGCAGGGTGACAGTATACAGCCTTGACATACTCCTTTTCCTATTTGGAACCAGTCTGTTGTTCCATGTCCAGTTCTAACTGTTACTTCCTGATCTGCATATAGGTTTCACAAGAGGCAGGTCAGGTGGTCTGGTATTCCCATCACTTCTTTTGTAATCCTTCAGCCAGCCTAATTGTTCAGCAAGAAGCAAAGACATTCCAGGCCCCTCTAGTACACAGAGTTTTTTCTGTTGTATTTTCCTTCCTGCCTGTTAGTGAGTTGGTGAAAACAGATGTGTATTGAAGAAAAAGGGAAGCGAGGTTGACATATGCTTTGAATTCCTCTCTAGATATTTACAAACTAGGATGTTTTGTGAACAAATACTCAAAGGAACAACTTTAGTGATCAAAAAATAAATAAGTAAATAAAGCATGTTTGTAAACCAGACTTAGGGTCTATATCCAGAAGGATTGAGAGCACCAAATTAGAAACAATGAAAGATAGAAGGGAAAAAAAAAAATGATCTTGCAGAGCTTTAAATTATTTACTGAGTATTCCTTGGCAAACTGTTTGAACAATAATAAAATGTTAAAAATTGAGGTAGTTACATACATTTACACTCAACCCATAACCGTGCATGTTTAAAAAAAAAAAAAAAAAACAGCTGCCTGTTTGTACTACAGTATGTCTTCACAGCAGAATACATTTTGCCACTGCCTGTTAGACCTTGCAATAAATAATTTTCTTCCTGTGCAATAATTACTATGAGATGATGATCAGAATTTTATTTAAAGCCAGTTGAAGCAGTTATATGCTAGCTGTTACTTGAAATGTTCCAAAGCAAATAAACTTTATTAGAAGTGCTGCATGTCCTTTGGGCTTGACTAATACAATTTTTCTCTCTAAAGATGGAAATAATCAACCTAAATTTTGAAAGGCCCAACTAAAGATTTCAGAATGCTTTACAAATCATAATAAAGCAGTCTTTATTAAACCATAAAAATAAATACGTTTTATTTCAGATGAAAGCAAGTGTCCTTAAGAGTTCTACTTCTCCAAGAGCAGAGTATATTTTTCATTTTATGCTTCATGTAACCCAAGTAGTCTTTCCTTTTAATTAAGGTGACAGGCTTCAGTTTAACTATTTACTTACTAGCATTAGGTCAGTTGATTTAATTCAGTCAGTCTCCAAAGGGCTCCAAAGTTGAGTTATCTGCCCCCAAAATTTATATGTTGAGGTCCTAACCCATAGACCCTCAAACTGTGACTCAGATGTAATTAGTTATGTTAGGATGCCAAAGTAAGATGGGCCCCTAATCTGATACAGCTGATGTCTTTATGGAAAAAGGAGATTTGGACATAGACACACACAGGGAGAATGCCCTGTGAAGATGAAGGCAGAGACTGGGTTGATACTTCTATGAGCCAAGGAACACCAAAGTTGGCCAGCAAACCACCAAAAGCCAGGAGAGAGGCATGAACCAGATTCTCCCCCACAGCCTCAGAAGGAACCAATGCTGCTGACACCTTGATCTTGGACTTCTAGCCTCTGAGATCATTAGTCAATAAGTTTCTGCTATTTAAACTACTCAGTCTATGGTACTTTGTGATGACAGTCCCAGGAAACTAATGCAGACCCACCTCAAGGCTGTTCATATGTTCACAAATATGAGCAGATACTTGTGGGTCAGGTAGATAAAGCAATGCAAATAAATACAGGACCATGTAGGCTTACTTAAAAGTGTTGCTGTGTTTTAAATAAATAAGGCTCTATTGCCCTGATTTCTTAATAAGTCTTCTTTTCATTTAAAAAAAAAAAAGTATTATTTATTTATTTACTTGGCTGTGCTGAGTCTTAGTTTCAGCACACAAGATCTTCCATCTTTGTTGCTGCATGGGGAATCTTTAGTTGCAGCATGCAAACACTTAGTTCTAGCATGCAGGATCTATTTCTCTGACCAAGGATCAAACCCAGGCCCCCTGCTTTGGGAGCATGGAGTTTTAGCCACTGAACCACCAGGGAAATAAATCCTGAGGCATCTTCTTAAAACAACTACTTGTAAAGAATTAGATGTGGCAAGGGTAATTGAGCAAATGCATTGTATTTTAATTTTTAAATTGTAATAGATATGGTCAAAAAATAATATAAAAGTGCTTATAATGAAAGCAACAGTCCTCAACCTCATCTGTCTTCCTCCTAGTTCCCTCAGAAGCATTCAGCCTTAATTTTTGCTTCCTTTTGCATTGTTTTTTAGCTTTCTTGTGTTTATCCCGTGTCTTTAGATAATATGCTTGTCTCAATCTAAACAAATTATTATAGGCTTTTAATACTGACTTTATATCATAATGGAAGGAGACTTTTTTCCTTTTTCATCACTCATGGCTTTCTCTCCTTCTTTCTAACATGGTGACATCATTATCCTTGGTTCCTCTCCAGATTCACTCAGTAACTTCAAAAGCAAACCTGTGTTTCTCCCAATCTAACATAGACACTATCTCTTATCACTCCGTTTGTAAGATGAGGCTATTAGTATTCCTTTGTCTTCACCCTTCTCTTTCTCAGCCTTTGTCATCATCCTTCCCGTCTGTCCTAAGTTGCTTCAGTCCTGTGTGACTCTTTGTGACCCTGTGGACTGTAGCCCACCAGGCTCTTCTGTCCATTGGATTCTTCAGGCAAGAATACTGGAGTGGGTTGCCATTTCCTTCTCCAGGGGATCTTTGCAGCCCAGGGATCAAACGCCTGTCTCTTACGTCTCCTGCACTGGCAGGAGGGTTCTTTCCTACTAGCACTACCTGGGAACCCATACTTGACTTTATTGCCGAGAATGAATATAATTACACTCTATTCTATAAATGTAGTCAGTCTTCCAAAGTTTTCTATAACTTGATTCAAAAAGTTGAAAGCCAGAGATCAGCCTTTGCCTTATGAGCAACCAATGTGGTACCTGCAATCACATTTCTTTCCCCGTGGCTTCAAAGTGATGATCCTTGTCAATGAAGTACATTTCTAGCATCATATCTGGATGGATCATCAATGACAATGCCCATCAACTGAGCTTTGTCCATGATTTCAGTCATTATTAATTCCTTGGTTTTCTAAGGCTCTCCCTATCCGAATCTTTTGTCTTTGGGGCAGATTTGGATAATTGCTCTCTAGATCTGCTGTATAGCTGTCTTGGGTTAGAACTTCTATTCACTAGATCCTATAACCTTCTCTTTATTGGTTTTCTGTCCTTTAAGTTCCATAAAGGGCTTCCCCAATGACTCAGTAGTAAAGGATCTGCCTGCAATGCAGGAGACACGGGAGATACCATTTCGATCCCTGGGTCAGGAAGATCCTATGGAGGAGGAAATAGCAACACACTCCAGTATTCTTGCCTGGAGAATTCCATGGACAGAGGAGCCTGGTGGGCTACAGTCCAGGGGGTTGCAAACAGTCAGACATGACTGAGCACACAAGTACAAATTCCTTAAAAACTTGTGCTCAGGAGATGAAATTATGAAAATATCAGTACTAAATCCTCACACATGATTGATATTTACTTGATATGGACAGATAGAAAATTATTTTTCTCAAGAATATTTTCTGTAATTTAATTCTATCCTTGATACTGTAGAAGTCTGTGATATATATAGGTGTTGCCCCTTTGAAAACATTCTTTGGTATTGGACACTTCCAGTTTAAAGAGTGATGACTTTCAGTGCCAGAAAATTGTCTTGTTATTTTTCAAGAAATTCGTTCATGTTTTTCTTCTCTTTCTGGAATTATTTTGAGTCAGACTAATTGGGTTTTTCCTTCCTCTTCAATAATTTGCAGCCCTTTGTCTTTTTATCAAGCATGTTGAGAGCTTTCTCCAGCATCTACCATTTCCCTCAACCTATCTATGAGGTTTTATTTTTGATTTTTTCTTCTTGCAGGGGTCTAAGGAGATATCAGTGGTAGTAGTATTTTATTCTAAGAACTTTCTGTGTTCTTGTTTTATGAATGTAGACTGTTACTGAATTTCTCTAAGGCTATTATTTAGAACTAAGGTTTGTTTTCTCTTTACCATGAGTCATCTCACTTTGCTGTGTTGTCAAGTTTTTTTTGTTTTTTTTTTCTGTTTGTATGGGAACCTTCCTCATTGATTTTGCAGACTTACTTTAAGTATATGGTAACCCCTGGGTTGGGAAGATCCCCTGGAAAAGGGAAAGGCTGCCCACTCCAGTATTCTGGCCTGGAGAATACTTTGGACTGTATAGTCCTGGGGTTGCAGAGTTGGACACAACTGAGAGACTTTCACTACTACTCACAAACTCTCAGTTCTCTGCTTATTTTTAAGAAGGAAGAGTAGAGAGTTTGTCTGAGCTCTGAGCACATTGGTGAAGTTTGTGAACTGTGAGCTTGACTTCAGGTGAGCAGGTAGGCGTTGAGTTGTAATATGTGGGATCCTCAAGTATCTTGATGAGGGGAGTTTTTCTCTGAGGGTCAGATATCCACATTAGGTTTTTATTTCTCCCCCAATGCAGCTAATTTCTTTGGAGAATATTTGAGTTGTTTGTTTGTCTTGTTTGTTCTTCTGCCTGGAGGGAGGGGTCTCAAATTCTACAAGGGCAGTCGGCCACCTCACTGGGTCCTCAGGATGGAGTCTTCTGTGTCCAGGTCCTGCACTGTGCTGGCTTTCTTACCAGTGTCATCAGCCAACTCAGCTCCATGTATTCTGTAGCTCAAAGAAATGAGATGAAATATCTCATCTGCTGAATGACTCCTTCCACTCTCTATTTCTTTATGTCCCTAATAAATAACATCTTCCCTGCATGAGTTTTGAACAGTTTGGCAGGCAAAGTGTAAATAGTACTAAACCTTATCTCTACTGCCTATAGAAGCCAAGTTGGCAGCATTAATTACTCTGTGTCTGCTAGCCAACCTAACTATTTCAAAAGATTTCTGGGGTGTAATGTTAAATAACTCTGGAGGGTAAACACCCTTTATGGAAGGAGACACTGGAACAGAGGAGAAGCATTTTTCCCTATTAACATGCTCCAGCTTATTGTTTTCCTCTTATTTTATTTGTATAATCAGCTGGAGACATGGCTCATCTCTCCAAAGAAGGAAAGTGAAAGTGTTAGTCATTCAGTCATGTCTGACTCTTTGCAACCCCTTGGACTATACCCTGCCAGCCTCCTATGTCCATGGAATTTTCCAGGCAAGAAGGAATACTGAAGTGGGTTTCCATTCCCTTCTCCAGGGGAATCTTCCCAATCAAGGTATTGAATCCGGTCTCCTGCATTGCAAGCAAATTTTTTACTGTCTGAGCCACCAGGGAAGCCCCTAAAGCAGGAGTCAAACATTTTGTCAAGATAGCCTTTCCTCCATCTTCATGGAGTTTTGGGGGGATCACTTGGGACTCCTGGTGAGCATTTTATAAATTACACTAAGAGGTACTGAAATGGGTCAGAAGAGCATGTTATTTAAATCAAATCCAGGGTGACTGTCTTCCCACGATATAAAATAAATCCCAGATTTATTTCTTATCCCAAATAATGTCCAGCCATGTTATCCAACATAGCACATCTGAGGTTTTGCAGTAATATTAAACAACACCCAAAAGATAAAAATGAACAAGGGCATTCCAGGAATGAAATGCCAGCAATGTAGAGATGCTTTGAATTTTAATATAATCCCCACCAAATACCAAATTCCCAAGGAGAAATTAAAAATCAAAGTTTAAGTCCACTTTCATGTTGAAGTCCAAAGACATTAAAGTTCAAAGGAATTAAAGTCTAAAAATCGATATCTCTTGCCATTGTGTGTTAAAGTTCAAAGTCCACAATTCTTTAGTTAACTAAAGTGTAAAAACCATCCTCCCCAACTTTTTTACTCTAAGTCAGACTAGTTGGAATTTTCCTTCCTCTTAAATAATTTGCAGCCCTGCCGGAAGAGTTCTCTGGGGTTTGGTTTCTTCAGCAGCAGGGGCTGCCTCACGCTGGAACTGGTGACATACTTTCAGGGCTTCAGGAGATGCCTTATTTCAGCATCAGCTCCCACTCACCTTCCTGTTTAGGGATGTGAACCCTAGCGTGTACCCATCACCTTTAGGGAAAAAGCTACCCGAAGCCCACGAGAGCAGTTATCCCAGACACCGGTATGTACTGAGGACCAGAACACCAAGGCCATACCGCTCAGTGAAGTTCATGTTGATTACCTGTTGCTGCTCCAACACATTTCCACAAGTTTAGCCACTTAATGCAAATTTATTATTCTCTGGTTCTGGAGGTAAGAAGCCCAACACAAGTCTCACTGGGCTTTTACATAGCTAAGATCAAAGTGTCCAGAGGGCTATGTTCCTTCCTGGAGACTTTAAGGGGGACAGACCTTGCCTTTTCCAGCTTCTAGTGGCTGTCCACATCCCTTGATTGTGACCCACTTCCACTGTCTTAAAAGCTGGAGACATGGTGTCTCTGATGAATTTTCCATCGTCACATTGCTCATGACTGCTGCCAGGAATGGTCCTCTTAAAGACCCGAGTGATTAGACTGAGCCCACCTGGATAATCCCAGAGACTCTCCTCAAGATCCTTAAATGAATCACAGCCTCTAAGTCCCTTTTACCATATTCACGGGTTCTGAGAATTAGGATGTGGCTGTTTGGGGAGACCATCATTCTGCCAACCACAGCATCAGAGAGGAGATGAGTAAATGAAGATCTCCTTGGATTTAGTGAGTCAAATGAGGCCAAGTCTGGCAGTCCCTGGCTTCCAGAGTTCACAGTGGGTGAACTTACATTGAGTCACAAGACAAAATTTCCAGCAAAAGGTTAATTAGGGTATCGTGCATTCATACAGCTTGTCTCTTCCTTGGGAAGGTAGGATCGTAAACATTGCTGCCATCTTGCCAACATTTAGATAGCTTCACTGGGTGTGTCAGCTGGGGTTTGACCAGAGAAGAGTGAGAAGAATGAATGACATGGGAAAAGGGATTTATTATTAAGAGGAGACCTGACACCCCAAGGTAGCTGGTGAAGAAATCTGAAGAAGGCTCTGCCTCTATGTCTGGTGCTGGGGCTAAAGTTGACCTAGGTGGCCAGGTAAAGACAAGGAAGAAAACCTGGATATGGAGCAGAGGAGAGACAGGGCCAGTGGGCACCCATGAGAACAGCCTGGCACCCTCTTCTGCCTCGCCTTGGCTACAACCAGGCCAAGTCTAATCAAATTAGGAAATTCAGACCATGAACTTCCTGCCACCCCCACTCATAGTCCTGGAGACTGAAGCAGCTCTGTAGGCTCTGGGTCTAATTCATACATTCATTCATTAAGCAAATGCTTGTAGAATGTCTACCATGAAGCAGTGATGTCCAGTTGCTTGAAATTCTGGGGTAAATACCCAAGTACCTTCTTGCCAGAGACCATCCTCAGGATATTGCAGTGTTCCCAATGGCCAAGATGGTGACAGCTATGTTCCAGTGAGCCATACATTTTGATACAGTGTTTTTAAAGGAGTTTATACTACCGTATGTTATTGTGAGATAATGTTGTCGGCTGACCCAGTCTCACAGCCTTTCTTTATTGCGCACTCCAAGGAGTGGCTCACCGGTGGACATAGCAACAGCCGTCCTGTCACATCGTTTCCTGTGCTTTACATTCTTACAGCCTGATCTGAGAATGGAGGCATTCTCTGCATTCTTGTATCCCCAAAAGGGATGAACAAACATTCCTGAACACCCACCACTTACTAGTCATCATGCTGGGAGCCCTGAACATGCCTGGTGGTGCCCTGAGACCAAATTTAAAGTACCAGCATCACCACTGGCATGCCTGTTCTGTCCCCCCAGCCTGTCTGCCTGATACCATGACTTCCCACTCCCCAACCCCCTGCAATCAGTGCCGATTTCCAGGCCCCAAATCTCTATGATCATAGCCTGGGACTCATTTTTACTAAGCTCCAACAGTTCTCATGATCGTGGATGGATGTTTCAGGAACCTCACTTTCTCTTTTCTCCAAGCCAGCAGTTAACCCCACTGTGGGTGACTTGAACATTTTTGAGAGATGCCAAAATATTGCATTGCTAACAGTAACTAAGTTATGAAAATGTGTATCTCCTCTACCATTTTTTATGAATTAAAAATAATTTGAGGTTACCACTTATTCTAATGCAGTTGCCCTTGTAACAGAGAAGCCATGGGGTGACTTCTAACAAATGTAGCAGACATTGCTTATAACGGTTACCTAACGTACAGCCCGCAGTAAGCAACTGGCATTGCTGGTACTTTGAGCTGGAAGGGGGTTTGCCACTATCATCACCCTCTACTTCCCTGCAAAACCTCTTGGGGTTTGCTCAGGACCTCTGTCCGCCCATCTGAGCCGATTGCATGAGTGTATCCCTTTTTCCAAGCCACCGAGGTAGCACGTAGGCTGTTCCCACACTGTCTGAGGTCGTCTTCATTTCTCTTCACCATGATCACGGGTTGCTGGTGATGTGAAATATACCTCAGCTTACCTGCAATTAAGTTCCAGAGCATGCCAGCATGTTGTAAAGGTTCAAAGGAAAGTATTTACCAGGGGCATTTTGTCTTACTTTGTTTATTTGCCCGGATGGAAATGTACAGTGTGTTTCACTTGTTAGGTCTGACAATGCATAACTGATTTGTGACTCTACTTTGCAACCCACGACTTACAAGTTAATTAGAAGCACTTTTCCCTAATTATATTTGAGAGTTTGCTCTATTTGCTCTACAATTATCACAAAAATTACATTAGCTAGTGTTAGCGAACACAACATCGAAATCCCCACCGGGTCCTGGAGAAGAGGAGAGAATTAAACAATGTCTGCCTCCCCAGCCCGACACCTGGTTTCCTTTCCAGCAGATGTTTTTATTTGTTATTCTCCATGAAATGTTCAAAGACAAACTTCCTTCCTGGTTGTCCCTTAGAGGCTGGAACTCAGCCTGGAGGAGAGACATCTCGGTTTGGGTTTGCACGGTCAAACTGCCTTCACGCAGGGCCTCAGTCTTCACGTGGCCCGCCCGTCATGAGAGAGTCCATTTGCCATCATGGCAGCTGGATGCTGTCAGTGAGGTGCCTCCCATGGGAATGCTCAGAAGACTCTCCGAAATGATCTCTTAGCACAGGGACCTGTATCATGGAGACCTGTGATGCCAGGGAAATAAAGAAATAGTCCTGAGCAGCTGGTATTCATGTCCATCTTCCTTCTTTCCTGTGTTCTCTGGTGTACTTCTGAGCAACACTCCATGCAAGGCTGAGTGGATGATATAAAATATGAAGATGATGTAGGTATGAGCTCTGCCCCCAAGGAGCTGTCAATCAAGTCTTAAGAGAGGAGACATGGGTACAAAGTAAGCACTGAGAAAGGGCCAGAAGAGCTTAGAGGAGCAGAGAGAATGCTCAGTTGAGGGAAGTGGACAGAGGAGCGTGGTAGGCTACAGTCCATGGGATACAACTGAGCCGACTTCACTTTCACTTTTACTGAGGAAAGTGGTGTTTGAATAGTAGTCCCCTCTTATCTGAAGTTTTCCTTTCTGAAGTTTTGGTTACCTGCAGTCAACAGTGGTCTCAAAATATTTAAAAATTCCAGAAATAAGCAACTGATGAGCTTTAAATTGTGTCCATTCTGGGTAGTGTGATGAAATCTTCACGCCTGGGAGTGAATCGCCCCTTTGTCCAGCATGTCCTGTTCATTAATTGGCTCATCTGGGGTAGTAAATGGCAACCCACTCCAGTATTCTTGCCTGAAAAATTCCCTGGGCAAAGGAGCCTGGCAGGCTGCAGTCCGTAGGATCACAAAGAGTCAGACACAACTGAGCACACACACATCCACACACAGCTGGTTCAGCAAGAGTCGTGATGCTGGCAATTCAGATATTCTCTTACAGTGCCAAATTTATACGTTACTTGGTGGCTCAGATGATAAAGAATCTGCCTGCAACGCAGGAGACCTGATTTCTTTCCCTGGTCTGGGAACATCCCCTGGAGAAGGGAATGGCAACCCACTCCAGTATTCTTGCCTGGGAAATCCCATAGACAGAGGAACCTGGCAGGTTACAGTCCACAGGATCGCAAAGAGTCAGACATGACTGAGCAACTAAGGCTAACACATATGTATAGAAAAAACACATGAATACTATATATATATAGGATTTGCCACTATCTAGTTTCAGGCACCCAATGGGAATCTTTTTATGTCTTAATCTTTGGTCCTACTTCCTTCTAAGGAGATTGGCTTGCCTTTTTGGAGGTTTGGGGTCTTCTGCTGTCCTTTAAAAGTTGTTCAGTAGGAATTGTTACAAATTCTGATGAACTTATAATGTATTTGTGGGGAGTCAGGTGAAGCCCTCATCTTACTTCCTCCCTCATCTTCTTCCATCTCTCATCACTGTAAATCTTGGAACTCATCCCCCTCAGATCAAGGGGGCTGACTGCATTAGGTTGCAGAGATGGCCATGAATTTGGCTTTCAGATAATGGGAGCAAGAGAATAAAACGTGAGTCAAAAAGGCAGTGAAGAGAAAGCCCCCATACGTGAGCTGAGTATGTCATTTGTATATATGCATGGGGAGCAGGCACCCTCCCGCACACACGTCCCCACAAATGGTCCCTTCTTTATCTGCTGATGCCACCCTCCTGGCATCAAGGCCCAAGGTGGCCTACTTCAAAGAGTTCTGGTCTTTTCTCTCCATCCATATTTGCCTTTTAATCTCTTACCCTTCGAGAAGCCAAGTGCCTTTCAGGGGGAGGGCTTTGCTGGATGGTACCTTATAATTCTCTATGGCAGAGGTCCCCAGATCCCTGTTAGGAGCTGGGTTGTACAGCAGGAGGTGAGCAGTGGATGAGTAAGAGCTAATACAGCTTCATCTGTATTTACAGCCACTCCCCGTCACTTGCGTTACCGCCTGAGCTCCGCCTCCTATCAGATCAGCAGCAGTATTAGACTGTCATAGGATTGCAAACCCTACCGTGGACTGCACACGTGAGGGCTCTCGGTTGGGCACTCCTTATGAGAATCATCGAGAAACCATCCCCCTCATCCCCAGTCTGTGAAGAAATAGTCTTTCATGCAACTGGACCCTGGTGCCAAAAACCTTGGGGGGCTCTCCTCTGTGTAACTTTACATCCTTCACCCAAATATTGCTGGAGGTCCCCCCAGGGCCAGGATTGTTCTCATCAGTGAGAAAGTGTGCACACACCATTAGTTCACAAACAAACAGTGATTAGGAACTCATTTACTGTGCAAATGGCAGTTGTCCAACTTAAAAGTTTGGAAATTTTTTCAGGTAATTTTTAAACCATGGAAACTTGATCCTAAAAGTATTCGTACTTCACCCTGGGCAGTCCTGTAACAAACTCATCGACCACTTACAAATAATGGTACACACTGGCCGGAAGAGCCTCTTGCCCTACATTCTGTTTGGCTTTCACTCATGTTGGATTTCTTTTGTTCAAGCAAATGGATTGTAATTCATAAACTCATTTCCATCTTCAAGTGGCGTACCTGCTCGGGTCACAAATATAGCTTCGAGGCTTATCTTCCAAGTTACTCATTAAAAGCAAACACGAGCGAGTCCTCTAATCTGATCCCCAGACATATTTAAGAGTTAGAACCATATTTTAGGGCTTCCCAGATGGCACTAGTGGTAAAGAACCTGTCTGCCAAAGCAGGAGATGTAAGAGACTTGTGTTCAATCCCTGGGTCACAAAGATCTCCTGGAGGAGGGCATGGCAACCCACTCCAGTATTCTTGCCTGGAGAATCCCATGGATAGAGGAGCCTGGTGGGCTACAGTCCATAGGTTGCAAAGAGTCAGACAAAACAGAAGCGACTTAGCACAGTATATTCATATTTTACATTCATAAGTATCAGTAGTAAAATGGCTACTTTCATTCCTCACATTTTAGATTGAGATATGTTTTTAGACTAAATGACATTATTCCCCATATTTTATCCTTCATTCAAAAATCTTTTTCCTCTTAGTGAGAGGTAGTAACATGCTTGGAATCTAAGGCTGGAAAATACAAATTCCAAAGCAGTCAGAAAACATTTTTTATTAATAAAAAGAGGATCTTGGCCATTAACCATGGTGGGTTTTGTTTTGTTTCTTGTTTTTTAAGTGACTTTATAGTCTGGATGGAGCAGATGTTTAATTTCATATTGGTTCCAACTAGGCTCAGGGCAATGGAGGAAAAGAGTTTAAAGAAGAGAGAGAGGAAGAAAACTAAGTACATTTGTTTTACTTTGGCAGTGGAACCTCAGCTCCAGGGTGCCTTTCCCAGATGCTCAGCTTTTCTTTTGACTCTGGAGGCATTTTCTGATACATGTAATCATTCACACACACACCCCACCATGCGTATCCTTCACAAAGGACATTTATAGGCAGGATGGGGTTAATTTGCTTTATTCCCGATGCCCTTTTCAGGAGACTTCCCAAAGCTTTATTAAATTAACAGGAAGCAGAAATTTGTATTTAACACACAGCTATGGTTATGAGATGAACATGGATCATTTAGGATTTTCAGGCAGTTTATCAATTTAATAATTTTCTGTAAAAGTGCCCCTGCTATTAACTTAGTTATTGGAGTGTGTAAACACAGATGTGAAATGTATTGTCATGTGTAAACTTCACTTTGAACACAACTAGGTATTTATATTAATAACTTGAACCAAATGAAAATGGGATATAAAAGAAAGAAAGGACCATGTGATTCCAGGATGGAACTTTCCCAAAAGCAAGCACTGTCTGATTAAGCCACACAGTCACTGAAAAGAAAGGGGTACGTCACTACAGTTTGCTGATGAACTTCCAAACATCAGGATCTCATTAAAAGTCTTTTTACCCCAGGGAATCCCCTTGTCATCTCTAGGTAGCTTTGCTAAAGCTGCCATTAGGGCTGAGATGTAACATACCACTATCTGAGTTGCTATGGAAACAGTTCTATCTATGCAAATTACTTTTTTAAAATCATTAGGCCACAGGAAGTCTGACATACAAAATTTGCAAGGGTTCTAGCCCACAGCCACTCTTGGCATTGTGTCTTCCTTCTAACTGTCCCCAGTTGTTTTTTTGTTTTTTGTTTTTTGCTGTATCTGTTTTATACAATCATTATTGAATCCTTAGAAGAGATCACTAGTTGTAAGAGCTGAAGGCAGGAAGTTTTGAGAGCTCTGGGGGCTGTGGAAGAATAAAGTTACCCAGACATGGGATGGGAAACGAGAGAGGCTGATGTCAAGGCATAACTATGCAAGATGCCACCTGTCTCCACTCATCCCTCTTCAAAATTTAAAAGACGCTGGTATACGTACAAGCGTAGGCATGCACACGCCCATGCAGGCGTGCCCACACACACACACACCGGCATGCACACACACACAGACACGCTGACACACACATGCGAAGAACCTCAGATTTATCACACATTTATGTCCCTTGCACAGCCCTTGCTCTGCCAGGCGCAGATCTGCCCTAGAAGGACTGCTGTCCCTGGCTTCCTCTGTGTAGCTGTTTTATACACCGCACTTAGTAGGGACCTTATAATTTTCCAGCAGAGCTTTGCAGTTCCCCCGCCCCCCCCCACCCTGCTGGTCAGCGCAGCTTCCCTTGGCACACTATGTCCTGCTCTGCTGGTACCCAGAGGTGTCTGTCCTGAGCCCCCAGGAAGCTGTTGCTGAGCGGTGGTGTGTGACCCAGAGAGGAGGAATGACCTTCTGCCCTTTGCATTCGAGTTTGCCCTGAAATTCCCCAGTAGGGTTTCATATGCCCCACGTGTTACAAAAATAGCTTTTCCCATCTTTATCTCCATGGCTAACCAATTACTGGGCTGGGGACAGATCCAAGTAAAGCCTCCCACTCTGGTCACCGAGTCCCTACTCTCCATCACTGCCTCCTGCTCATGGTACCAGGTGGCTGGTTCCCACACAAGTCACTTCTCTTCTCAGAGGCTTTCCTGCCCTACTTGTCAGTTACTGCCTAGCCTGACTGACCTCCTCAGAGACACCCACGTCCCCACGGTGCACAGAGCTTGAGTTTTCCCCCGGAACCTCCTGGGCCTATATTCTCACAGATTCTGCCAGCCCCACATCTCCAAACCGCCAGGAGTGCCCAGTCTTATCTGAACTCAGCAGTAAATGACAGCATCAGCTAAGATTCTCGCCAGCATCCCAGCCACATGTGACTCCTTTATGGCAGTGCTCAGCTTACACCATAACAAGTGTGCATATTTCAGTTTGGTTCTCCAAGGAATCAGCTTGCCTTTCCATGTTTGCTATGGAGAAGCAGGACTGAGACAGTCTTGTCCAGCTGAGCTCTTGGGCAGAGATGGAGAAGCGATGGGTGTTACCTGGCTTAGGGGTCCGGGACCTCAGTAGATTAGCCCACTGCCCTGCAGGCACCATGAGGCAGAGAGGCTATAAAATGAGCATCATTTATATGATTCAGTGCCTAAAATTTTTAAGGTGCACTCTCAACCAACCACAATTATCTTGTTTTCTTTTTTGCTTTCAATGCTTTAAATATTAACCTAGACTTCAGCTTCCCTGGTAGCTCAGATGGTAAAGAATCTGCCAGCAATACCGGAGACCCAGGTTCAATTCCTGGGTTGGGGAGATCCCCTGGAGAAAGGAGTGGCAACTCACTCCAGTATTCTTGCCTGAAGAATCCCCATGGACAGAGCAGCCTGGTGGGCTATAGTCCGTGGGGTCCCAAAGAGTCAGACATGACTGAGGGACTAATACACTACCTTCCAAATAAGTAGCTTACAATTTAAGCCCCCATTATCCTACTTCCTTTGCTAGTTACAGAATGAGTGCTCTAGGCCCAGCCTTCCTTCCATGAAGTTCAGGGTGGTAACTTATTTCCCTGTCAAAAAGCAGAGTCCTTAGTTCATTATACCCAGCAGGTGAAAAGTATGTCATTGTTATCCTCATGTTGGGATAAGAAGGGACCATTGAAAAGCTAACATCATATATCCCAAAGCAAAAGTTCCTTCTTATCTCAATAAAATCAATTTAGAATTCTTTCTAAATTGATTTCTTAATTTCTAAATTGAATTCTTAATTTCTTAATTTCTAAATTGAATTCTTAATAGAATTCTTTCTAAATTGCTTTCTCCAAGCCAATCACATGTATATATAAAATTAGATATCATCCAGGCTTATCAGATTATTTACAGGTTTAATTGGAGGGTATAAATAAGATGAAATGCTTTCAGACCTCAAACTTACTAAGTTTTAGGAGTGAAGGTCAGAATATGATTTGATATAACCACATCTCCTATAACAGAACATCCCTTCCTGTGAAGAATTGTAGGTATTATAGAGTATCAGTGTTAGGTGTCTGTAAATATATGTACTTAAAGGCATAGTCTATAATTTAAATTGTAGCCTTGTTTTAGAAAATATAGCAGAGTGCTCCACATTTATGTTTAAAATGAATGTCCATGTGATTTATCTTGAAATGTTTCTATTAAGGAAATTATAGCCATCTGAAATGGAGAAAAATTAATCAAAATATGAAAAATTGCTTATTACTGAACATACCAACCAACTCCATAATTAATAAATAATTGTAAAATATATGAGTTATCTCTGTGGGGTAATTTTAAGTAAAAACATTCGAGCTATGAAATATAGTTCTTATGTAGTCTGAAAAAGAACACTAAAACATAGGTCTTTTTTTTTTTTAAGACATGTCTTTCGAACAGCTAAATTTAAATAGAGGATTCATGATATATTTGTCTTCCTTGTACACTAACTTGATAAAAATCGTTACATTCTTTTCCAGGTTGAAATGATTAAATGTCATGATTCCTCTGAGTCTAATTAATTTTAATGACAAAATTTATATGCTATAAATTTCTGATTTGAAGTGCACTTTTAAAAATCATAAAATTCTACAAGGCTCTATTGACTTCTCTCCTCTCAGCTATACCAGGCTTCCTCATTTGCCCTGCACCTCATTTGTTGCTACCATCTTCCATCATGAACCATTATCAATCGTTCTTCCCCCAGCCAGTGTTGATACAACAGGATATTCCATTTCTGTGGCACAGCAGATATTTCATGTCCTCTTCGATTGTGAACTAAACCACAAGCTCCTTGAGGGCAGTGGCAGAAGTCATCTGTGTATCCACCTGAGTCATCTGGGTTGGAGTCATCTGAGCTCCAACCCAGCACATAGTTGGAGCTCAAGAAAGCCCTCCTGCATTAATTTGTTTGGAAACTCTGTTCGAGTTTTATCCTTATTCAGCTGGGCATCTCCTCTCAAACATACTCCGCAGCTAATGACCGCTGTTTTCTTCTCCTTTTAGTTGTTAAGAGAGAGGATTAGGGCCGTGGTGGACTTGCTCCTGTTCACTGACTGCTCGTCTGTCTCTGATTCCAGAGGTATTCTGGAATTCTCTGATTCCCTTCTGTAGGGAATACCAGAACAGTGCAGGGGTCAGAATGGGCAGAGAGAGATCTCATTGCTACTTCAGACAGTATAAAGTCAGCTTGAATTTTCAAAAGCCAACTTTCTGTCTTTTTCACCTCTTTTCTACTTCTTTACTTTCCATGCTACCACCATCACCACCACCACCCCATCACTTCCACCTCCATCATCCTCTCCCACTCTGCCGCCATCACTGACCACGACCGTCTCTACCAGCACCATGCCAATAGCTACCTGGATTCAGTGTGTTACCTTATATACGTTTATCCAATACAAACAACTTAACGTAGCATTTAGATTAATTGATGCATGTTTTCCTGTAATAATATTGAGAATATTTTCCATTGAATTATATAACTTTATTATCGCAAAGCATAATTCACTTGGGAAAATAATTGACAATGCTGCCTGAATATTGCCATTAAAAGCAACTCAGTGTCAAAGATCACAACATTTGTTTCTGCGAGAGATTTTTCAGAATTTAAATGAATTATACAAACATTTCCCTCTAATAGTTCATTCCATATAGTTTAATGATACTATACATCTAATCACTCTGAGCAAAGACCCAAAGAAATGATACCACTCAGTGTCTTACTTCTCATAAATATTTTTTCAGTATATAAAGTTGTTCCTAATCATTTGCAGTGCATGTATGTTATATATATATACATATACATATATATATATATATATATTTCGATCATTTTTTTCTCTTAAAAACTAGAGTCTAAGTAGGGCCTTTGATCCTTGAGTAGACAAGAATTGGCTTGCTGTTTGTAGTTTTTAACAACAGTGTGAATCCTGACTCACAGATAGCATGTTAGATACACCATACTGTAGATAGAGTTGATAGGAAACTGAAAATCCAATGCCTTGAGTTTTGTAACTGAACACTCAGTTTTCTTCTCTAGACACCTAGAAACAAAAGCACAGGATTTTCTTCTCAGGCACACAATTTCTGCAGCCTATTTTTCTGAGAGCTCTAAGTTCTTATTTTCTTCTATGCTGAAAATCTAAGTATTTAAGAATGTGTTGAGGTTAACTAAGAGATATAATACTCACTCAAGTTTGCAGGTGCTATAAACTGTGTCTATAACTTTCACTTACAGGATTGTGTACTTGGACCCTATTATTTCAGACCCCAGAAGAGAGCTTATATTTTAATGTTATCATCCTTAATGCTTATTAAGAGTTTATATAAGAAACCAGCATGAGAAACATAGCAAAACCTACCACCTTGCTCTTATGTCATTTGCTCCCTTTTATATCATTCTTTTCTTAAATCTATTGGGCATGAGGACAAACAAATGGTCATTGAGTAGGGCAGTGACATAAATCTCCACTGCTGGGTAGGAACATGAATCTGACAGTGATGACATGATGGATTGGAGTAAATAACCTGGTTAGGGATAAACAGAGGTAGTGAGAACAGTTAGGTTATTGTGGTATTCCAAGCTAGAAACGATGTGGTATTTTAAGCTGGAAATAATGAATCAGAATCATAACAGTAGAATCCAATTAGGATGATCCTGGGTCCTGAGTTCCATTATTGCAAGTTGGAGTAGAGAAACTGGACGACTCAGAGTAGCATGGTGTGAAGAGAGGAGTAGAAATTACCAGATAGATAAGTAGGAGCTCATTCCATGGGTTGAGTTCATCCTGCTCTGCAACCATACCAGTGTTACCACCCTCAACCTACAGATACAATACAATGGGGATATACTTACTAATGTGCATGATTAGAGCTTTATGGCCTTAGACTCTGGCAGCAGAGAAAAGAGTTTGCTATTGAATGTTATGTGGCCACGTGGATGGGAAGGGAGTTTAGGGGAGAATGGCTACCTGTATATATATGGTTGAGTCCCTTTGCTGTTCACCTAAAACTATCATAACACTGTTAATTGGCTACACCCCACTACAAAATAAAACAGAGTTTTAAAAAACAGAGTTTGTGATTGAAGCAATGTGAAAATTTGAGCATGCATTGTCAACCCTGTGTGTGATTATTGGCTGCAGGTTCCCAGAATCTTTTTACACATTCTGTTGATAATTGTCTCAGCTTGCTCCTAGCAGAACACGAGTTAGACAAATCATGTCAGGGAAAACAGCAAAGACAAGTGTCACCTGGATTTCGAAAAGAAGTGTTACTCACAGAAAACAAATGAATTACAAGATGCCATTAGAAATGTAGGTATCAGTAGATTAAGGGTCACAAAAGATAAGGGTTAGAAATAACAAAGACAAACAGTGATTGTGGGCATCAGTACTGCTTCTGATAACTTCTAAATTCTTCAGGATCTTCACAAGTTTGCAACTTTTAGTAGCTTTATTTATGTGTTTATTCCCATGCACGACACAACTGGAAAATACAGTAACAAAAAATATGAACTGACATTTCAGAAAACAGCATGCAAGAAGCTCATATGCTTGGGTTTAATTAAAAGGAATCGAGAGGGTTAATTCTTAGGTAGGTTGATAAGGAGTCTGGGGCCCTTGAGAAGGAGAAAGGGAGCCAGGGCCCTCGAGGAGAAGAAAGGGACAAACATTTTTTTTCCTATATTCCTTCCTCTTAATTACAAAAGAGCTTTTTTGTTAAGCTTTGAATTGTTATGGTAACAGTCTATTTCTTCTAATACTAACTTTCTTTAAGCCCAGCTGATTACACTTTAATAATAACACATTATAATAATTACACATTAATAAACTGTGGAAAATTCTGAAAAAGATGGGAATACCAGACCACCTGATCTGCCTGTTGAGAAATTTGTATGCAGGTCAGGAAGCAACAGTTAGAACTGGACATGGAACAACAGACTGGTTCCATATAGGAAAAGGAGTTCGTCAAGGCTGTATATTGTCACCCTGCTTATTTAACTTATATGCAGAGTACATCCTGAGAAACGCTGGGCTGGAAGAAGCACAAGCTGGAATCAAGATTGCCGGGAGAAATACCAATACCCTCAGATATGCAGATGACACCACCCTTATGGCAGAAAGTGAAGAGGAACTAAAAAGCCTCTTGATGAAAGTGAAAGAGGAGAGTGAAAAAGTTGGCTTAAAGCTCAACATTCAGAAAACGAAGATCATGGCATCTGGTCCCATCACGGCATGGCAGATAGATGGGGAAACAGTGGAAACAGTGTCAGACTTTATTTTTGGGTCTCCAAAATCACTGCAGATGGTGAATGCAGCCATGAAATTGAAAGACGCTTACTCCTTGGAAGGAAAGTTATGACCAACCTAGATAGCATATTCAAGAGCAGAGACATTACTTTGCCAACAAAGGTTCGTCTAGTCAAAGTTATGGTTTTTCCAGTGGTCATGTATGGATGTGAGAGCTGGACTGTGAAGAAAGCTGAGTGCCAAAGAATTGATGCTTTTGAACTGTGGTGTTGGAGAAGATTCTTGAGAGTCCCTTGGACTGCAAGGAGATGCAACCAGTCCATCCTAAAGGAGATCAGTCCTGGGTGTTCATTGGAAGCACTGATGCTGAAGCTGAAACTCCAATATTTTGGCCACCTCATGCGAAGAGTTGACTCACTGGAAAAGACCCTGATGCTGGGAGAGATTGTAGGCAGGAGGAGAAGGGGACGACAGAGGATGATATGGCTGGATGGCATCACCAACTCGATGGACGTGAGTTTGAGCGAACTCTGGGAGTTGGTGATGGACAGGGAGTCCTGGCGTGCTGTGATTCATGGGGTCGCAAAGAGTCGGACACAACTGAGCGACTGAACTGAATGATTACACAACAAAACAACTAATCTTGATCAACGATGTGTTTTACCTTAAGCTCTGTCAGTTCAATTCTGTCGCTCAGTCATGTCTGGCTCTTTGTGACCCCATGGACTACAGCACGTCAGGCTTCCTTGTCCTTTACCATCTTCGAGAGTTTGCTCAAACTCATGTCCATTGAGTCGGTGATGCCATCCAACCATCTCATCCTCTGTGGTCCCCTTCTCCTCCCACCTTCAGTCTTTGCCAGCATCAGGGTCTTTTCAAATGAGTCAGTTCTTCGCATCAGGTGGCCAAAGTATTGGAGTTTCAGCTTCAACATCAGTCCTTTCAATGAATATCCAGGACTGATTTCCTTTGGATGGACTGGTTTGATCTCCTTGCAGTCCAAGGGACTCTTGAGAGTCTTCTCCAACACCACAGTTCAAAAGCATCAGTTCTTTGGTGCTCAGCTTTCTTTATATTCCAACTCTCACATCCATACATAACTACTGGGAAAACCATAGCTTTGACTGGATGGACCTTTGCTGGCAAAGTAATGTCTCTGCTTTTTAATATGCTGTCTAGTTGGTTATAACTTTTCTTCCAAGAAGCAAGCATCTTTTAATTTCATGGCTGCAGTCACCATCTGCAGTGATTTTGGAGCCCCCCACCCCCCGCCCCCCACCAAAAACAAAGCCTGTCACTGTTTCCATTGTTTCCATCTATTTGCCATGAAGTAATGGGACCAGGGGAGAAGGCAATGGCACCCCACTCCAGTCCTCTTGCCTGGAAAATCCTGTGGATGGAGGAGCCTGGTAGGCTGCAGTCCATGGGGTTGCAAAGAGTCGGACACGACTGAGCGACTTCAGTTTCACTTTTCACTTTCATGCATTGGAGAAGGAAATGGCAACCCACTCCAGTGTTCTTGCCTGGAGAATCCCAGGGACAGGGAAGCCTGGTGGGCTGCCGTCTATGGGGTCGCACAGAGTCGGAGACGACTGAAGCGACTTAGCAGCAGCAGCAGCAGCAGCAATGGGACCAGATGCCATGATCTTAGTTTTCTGAATGTTGAATTTTAAACCAACTTTTTCACCTCCTCTTTCACTTTTATCAAGAGGCTCTTTAGTTCTTCACTTTTTGCCATAAGGGTGGTGTCATCTGCATATCTGAGGTTATTGTTATTTCTCCTGGCAATCTTGATTCCAGCTTGTGCTTCATCCAGCCTGGCATTTCTCATGATGTACTCTGCATATAAGTTAAATAAACTGGGTGACAATATGCAGCCTTGACGTACTCCTTTCCCAATTTGGAACCAGTCTGTTGTTCCATGTCCAGTTCTAACTGTTGCTACTTGACCTGCATACAGATTTCTCAGGAGGCAGGCGGGTCAGGTGGTCTGGTATTCCCATCTCTTTAAGAATTTTCCACAGTTTGTTATGTTCCACACAGTCAAAGATTTTATGTAGTCAATAAAGTAGTCAGAAGTAGATGTGTTTCTGAAACTCTCTCTCTTCTCTCTTTTCTGCTTTTTCGATGATCCAACGTATGTTGGCAATTTGATCTCTGGTTCCTCTGCCTTTTCTAATTCCAGCTTGAACATCTGGAAGTTCGTGGTTCACGTACTGCTGAAGCCTGGCTTGGAGAATTTTGAGCATTACTTTGCTAGCGTGTGAGATGAGTGCAATTGTGTAGTAGTTTGAACATTCTTTGGCATTACCTTTCTTTGGGATGGGAATGAAAACTGACCTTTTCCAGTCCTGTGGCCACTGCTGAGTTTTCCAAATTTACTGTCATATTGAGTGTAGCACTTTCACAGTATCATGTTTTAGGATTTGAAATAGCTCAAGTGGAATTCCATCACCTCTACTAGCTTTGTTCATAGTGATGCTTCCCAAGGTCCACTTGACTTTGCATTCCAGGATGTCTGGCTCTAGGTGAGTGATCACACCACTGTGGTTATCTTAGTCATGAAGATCTTTTTTGTGTAGTCCTTCTGTGTATTCTTAAGCTCTGTACTAATGATTATATAACAATAGTATATCTTGCTGGAGGACTTAAGAAGTACTTCTGACCCATCCTGTTATCTTGAAATGAATGTTGTGGGAGTGGGTCTGGTAAGACCTTTCTATTGTTAGTAACCAACTGAAAAATTGTGTAAAGCCGCACCCAAACCAGTGACTGGGCCCCCCCTGCCCCCTTCTGATATCTGTGTCAGAAGCTTTCTCTATCCCATTTTCACTGTAATAAATCTTTTGCCACATGAAACTCTTGTGTGACTGAAGCCACATCTTTGGTCCCGAAGTGAAATTTTCTTCTTCGGAGACCACAAATACAACACCATTCAGTGTAAGCTATCAGAATTCCCATGGTTTATTTTAAAGGAATATGTGTTTTGTCTTGGATCTCCAAAAATAAAGATGATTGCTGGCATTCAGCATTGGCTAAGACCCGCAAAACAGGAACTTCTGGTGAATGTGTCATGACTGCCATCTTTCTAGAGAGAATTTTGCCAATATGCGTCCATATTTAAAGTGCAAAGACCTCTGGGATCTTCCCCAGTGGTCCAGTGGTGAAGACTCTGTGCTCCCACTGCACGGGGCATAGGTTGGATTCCTGGTTGAGGAACTAAGATCCCAGATGTTGCATGCCTGCCCGCCCACAAAAAATGTAAAGACCCTTTACCTAACAATTCAAATTTTAGGAATTATATTGAGGAGCTACTAAGAAAAATCTTCAGAGAATATAAGTTAATATGTGAAAAGGATTGAAAATATTCTCTGGCACATAATAGGCACCAATGTCAGCCACAAAAATAGAAGCACTCTAACTGTCCATCTGTATACAGTTGGATGAAAAAAAAAACAAAACAGTCCATTAAATAGAACACTACTAGGCATTAAAAATTAAGATGTGTCTAGGTTTCTGTTTATATCTGTTATATATCCATGACATATGTTGAATAGAAGAAGCATATTTAATGGTGCTTTGTTGTGGTTCTGTTTCTGTAAAATGACACACGTGAGTGCATGATAAGCATAGAGAAATGTACAAAAAAGTGTTCCCTCACATCTGAATATCTCTAGGTAGATTTGTTTTCCTTTTTTCCTCTTCATCCATCATCATTTTTAATAGGCATGATTTTGAGCTTACCCCATGTTAATTTTATAATCAGAAAAATAACTATTATTATATTAGGAAACTTTAAAATATATAACAACACATGTGCATTTGGGGAACTTAAAATCGGATAAAAATTGACTACACTGTAAAAGAATTCATCTTATACTCCATGTATCCATACAGAGAAAATACTAATGTCAAAAAACAGATGCATTCTAAAATTTGATGTGAAATAGACAAAGTGTAGAAACTCCAACAAAGTTTTGGCCTAATAACTCAATAAAAGATGCCTTCAATTCTCAGGAAACGGTAGTTTTTTCACTAACCTAAAGGTTAGTCAACAGATAAATGCATTGTGTTTGTTCAGCATATTCAACAGTGTCTCTAAAAGTCATTTTATCAATTTTGTAATTTTACCTGAAGGAGCGATGCTGAATGTCACATAGCATTTAAATAAGCGAGATTGTCACTTTCTGTAAATTGTTTTCTGAAAACCCTATTACATTTTACATTCCGGTCATAACAGAGGCTTTGCCATTATGCGTGCTTTGCCACGTGCTGGTTTTGTTGTTATTGCTTTGATTCGTGAAATACGTAAAATAAGTGATTTTATCCTCTCATGTCATTTGTTCTGCTTATAGTCACTGAATACATGCTGGAATGATCAGCTGGATAACTCGTTTTCATTTGTCCTCAATCAACCCACTGATGGGCCTAAAACAGATGCTTTTAAGTGAGAACTGTGGCTCAGTTTTGCTTGAATGTGCATAATAAAAGGAAAACTTGATCTTTTAGCTTACCTGTGGATTAAAAAACAAAATAAACAAGTAAACAAACTCAGTAACTAACAGAAGAAGGTGTCATCTCAGACTCAAAGGAGTTTGTGCCGCAAGTTTTTCCCTAGTGCTCTTCTTCTTCGTGCCAAAATGCCTTCACTGCCAGACTCAACATCAGAGTTCTTAGGGCCAGCCAGCCATGGCTCTCGGTTCTTGGCGTGAACTCTATTTCTGTGACTTTACCCAATCTTGTAGCTTTAAATCCCATCTCACTGCAGAGGGCTCTAAGTTTCTCTCTTGAGTTCTGAGCTCCAGACTCCTGTCTCCAGCTGCTTCTTGACATCTCCAGAGTGTCTAATTGACATCTCCAAGATAACACGTCCAAGCCTTCCATTGCACTTTCCCTCCAGACTTCCTTCTCCTCCAGTCCTTCGCACCTCTGTTGTACGAGGCCAAAACATCTCTGGCTCCTCAACACCTCCACCCAGGCCAGACATCATATGTCTGACATGACCACCTGCATGCAGCTCTGCTGACCAGACTGTGTCTTTCCTGAAAATCTGGAGTAGCCTTCTCCCTGATCTGGTCCTCCTTACCTCATTTTAGCCCATTCTCTGCTGAAAACTTCCAGAATTGTGTCTCTAAAAACCACCTGTCTTTTGAGGGTGATGGAAATGTTTTGGAATGAAGGGAGCTGATGGTTTGCAAATCACTGTGAATGTCACTGATTTATATTAATACTTTCATGGTTAATTGTATGGTATGAATTTTATTTTAATAATTAAAAAAAAAGAAAAGGTTTTAAGAAAGTTACCCAGTAGCTGGGCGACCAGTTGAGAATTTGTGTTGTACTTCGTCTTTGAATACTGTAGGTGTGCCAGGAAAGAATGAGACCTTATAAAACAAAGATCCAGTCCTGACAGTTACTGCTCAGTGATGTGCCCCTGCACTTACTGAGGAAACAGGAACTGCTGACCCTGGTCCTCAAGGCCCTTTTTAGGATGTGCCTGCTGCTCACCTGCTCTCATCAGGGTGATGGCACATTCAGCTTGAATGCTGGAGAGACTTATATGCAGGGACTCTTTTCCAAGGTGTGGGCTGCGCTAAGGGACTGCACCAGGGGTGGGCAGGCAGCCAGTGTCTCATCAGTGGAAGCAATAGGGGGAAATGGTGTTTGCAGACCCCAGGAGATCAGGAGACTTGGAGTTGGGGTGTTCTAGTGACTGAGGGTCTCAGCTCTACAGGTGTGAGCAAGGCAGGAGGGTCACGGACAGCAGAAAACCCCCAGCTCTCTTGCCTCAGGCCTTCTGATCACACACAGATTCCTTTACTGGCTGAACCCAACTGCATGTTCAAGGGCAGGGGTGCCTGGGAGATTCAGCACAAGGGCACAGGTGACTTTTTTTAATAGCTATATGAGCCCTGACTACAGACAGAATTAGATATTGTAGTGCTGCAGACATGAATTTGGTAGGAAAGTGAACATCAAATACCTTGTCTTTAGCATTGAACATGTCTTGGGCTTCCCTGATAGCTCAGTTGGTAAAGAATCCACCTGCAATGCAGGAGACCCCGGTTCGATTCCTGGGTCAGGAAGATCCACTGGAGAAGGGATAGGCTATCCACTCCAATATTCTTGGGCTTCCTTTGTGGCTCAGCTGGTAAAGAATCCGCCTGGGTTCGATCCCTGGGGTGGAAAGATCCTCTGGAGAAGGGAAAGGCTACCTACTCCAGTATTCTGGCCTGGAGAATTCCATGGACTGTACAGTCCATGGGGTTGCAAAGAGTCAGACATGACTGAGCAACTTTCACTTTCACTTTTTCACTTTCTATCTAGACACTTAGATTTTTCTATCTAGACACAGGGATTTTTCTTGGACCCTAAATACGGAATGCCTACATCCTACTCTCTTCCTATAGTCTTGCCATCAACTGTGTTGTGCTTTCTGAGAATCACTTAGTAGAGAGGGAGCAAATGGAGTGCCCCTTGTCTCACCCCAAACACTGTCTAGCCATACAGACCTTTCTTGTCTTTCCTGAAGAGGATGGTCTCTGGTTTGACCTTTACAAGACCTTTTGACATCCTAGTCTCAGTAGTTCCACCAAGACTCCTTGACACTTGAGACCTCTGCTATCCCATTTGTATTGCTCCCTCCCCAGTTCAGCTCCAAAATTGCTGAATTTTGTGGAATCAAATTTGTAGGTGACTTGCTCACTCTAAGGCTTGAAACATTTCTACTGGACAAAGAATATTCTGTTGACTGGATGTATGAATAACCAAATGAATGAACAGAAAAAGGATTGAATGATCCCATTGGGTCATGATGGTGTTCAAGTACAAAGATCTCAAACTATGAAGCTCACTAATCACTTTCCTTTAGTCGTAATTGGTAGTTTTTCTGTGTTGATCAAGAGAAGTCGTCATTGAAGAAATTGACCTTAACTCAGTTATATTCCGGAGAAGGCAATGGCACCCCACTCCAGTACTCCTGCCTGGAAAATCCCATGGACTTTCGCTGAGGGTCGGACACGACTGAGCGACTTCACTTTCACTTTTCACTTTCATGCATTGGAGAAGGAAATGGCAACCCACTCCAGTGTTCTTGCCTGGAGAATCCCAGGGACGGGGGAGCCTGGTGGGCTGCCGTCTATGGGGGCGCACAGAGTCAGACACGACTGAAGTGACTGAGCAGCAGTAGCAGTTTAGCAGTTATATTCACCAAGGCTAAGATATAATAATTTCTAGTGATTCTTCACTCTGGCTACTTAAAAAAAATGCTCATGTCAGGGCCCACCTGAGATCATTTATATCAGAATCTCCAGAGGTGGTGACTGTGCATCAGAATTCTTAATTTCCCCATTATGTCTAGAGTAACGACTACTATGATTGTCTAAATAACCATCCATTTGATTGTTGAGGAATGTATTTTTTTACTCAATGACATTTTGGTGGGTGTCTACCATACAGTTAGGTCCATGGGCATTGACTGTCATCTGTTACCTATTCACACCTGCAAGGATTTGCTTCCTCTTTCTGGCCACCTAGATGCCATGCTCAGATTTCCTGAATTCTTCTCATCCTTCAAGGGCTCATTAAAGAACCCCCGCCCCATATAGCCTCTCTGATCCCCTCCCTTGGTGATCTTTTGTTGCCTGAATTTTCATGGTATATCATTTCTGACAGTTAATGGGTTTTATCATATGTTAACTCTACAGTGTAAATTTTATTTTTCATCAGACAAGTGTGCTTTTATCTTCCCAAGTAGACTTTGCTTAATTTACTGTAGAATACCCAGAGTTCCTAGTAATACCTTCTTTTTAGGCACTCAGCATATCTGCTGAAAATGAAAACCATGGAAATGACACAAAAAAAATGCACATTTTCCCTAATCTCTGATTTGGGTAATAGATTTTTTTGAGGAACATGAGAGAGAAGAAAATATGTTTGAAGAAAAATGTGCAATAATGTAAGTTCAAACTTGGAGTTATGGAAATGAAACTCAGGAATAAAAACTTGAGAATGATCATCAGAGATTAAAGTTGAGTCTTAATGTTCTGATTCACAGTCATATTTTCCATGAAAAATAACCTCTGAATGGAGTGTCTCTAAGAGGCAAGATAATTTGGAGTATGGAAGCCTGAATTTACAGCCTAGTTCTGTCTCTCTTGTTTGTTACCTGTCCTTGGGGGATTTTGTAACCTCTTAAATCTTTAGTTATGAATCTGTAAAATGAAATCAATAGCAGTACCTCTCTCCTAGCTTGGGGTAAGGATTTAATGAAACAGTACATGTGACCTGATATTGGGCCAATAAATGAGGACTTATGACTACTGTTAGCATAACTATGATGAAGCCCCAGTGTCGGACATTTTGATGTAACTGAAAATAAGACCTAGTTTTAAAATTAATATAGTGGACAGAGGAAGGATTGAATTTTTTAAGTTACCCTTTATCTCAGTCTGATTTTTGGTTCAGTATTTTCCATGGACAATTGTAGGCTGTATAGGTACAATATTTTTAGCAGAAGACTGCAGAATTAAATGTTTGCAAGAAAAATTATTTGTAAAAGTTGTTTCAGAACCGAATGTACTTCATTCTGTGAACTCAAATGACTTCTTGAAATTTCTCAAGTTACATGACCTGAGGCTAAAAAGAAGCTGGCAAAAGATGAAAAGGAGAACATTCTCTTGTGTTCAGGTATTCTGCTTCAAAGGACTGCACGCCACACTACCTGTCTGCAATTCCAAGTAGCGGATTTATGTGCCTGACGTTTGCTGGATTGTTCATATGGATCGTGGTCACACTGTTATCTGACTTTCACTTTCACCTACAAGGGCAGTGCCACTGGATGAGGGCAACGCATTTTCTCTGTGTCTGTTTCCTTATCTGTAAAACAGAGTTGATTGACATTTTACCCGAGTTAATAGATGCAAGGTGACTAGCAAAGACTCTAGTATATAACAAAAACTCAAAAGTGTTAGATATTTTTGGTTATTATTCATATTTTTTAAATGTGATCTTATTTTGGATGCCTAGCTCAGCCACACTCTCTGAAAATTTGAGATCCTTGAACACTACCATCATCATCACCCAAGAACGTCATTCATTTACTTGTTCATTCATTCAATTATTCATCCATTCAGGAATACCTATGGAGAGCCTACTAAAAGACAAATTCTTTTCAATCCTGTTCATTGGAGAGCTGAATTAAAATTTCAGTCTCTGATTCCCAGCTGTCTTTTATTCTCCCATCTATGTCTTCATCAAGATTGCTTTTCTTTGAGAGCCATAGAAACTAAGGGTGTGCTTTAAAAAAGAACTTTTTTATTGAAGTATATAGTTGCTGTATGGTGTTACATAGGTTTGGGCTTCCCAGATGGCGCTAGCAGTAAAGAACCTGCCTGCCAATGCAGCAGACCTAAAAGATGTGGATTCAATCCCTGGGTTGGGAAGATCCCCTGGAGGAGGGCATGGCAATCCATTCCAGTATTCTTGCCTGGAGAATCCTGTGGACACAAGAGCCTGGCAGGTTACAGTCCAGGGTTGCAAAGAGTTAGACACAACTGAAGTGACTTAGTACACATGCACGATATATAAGTTACATGTTTACAATATAATGAGTCACTATTTTAAAAGGTTATACTTCATTTATAGTTATTATAAAATATTGGCTATATTCCCTGTGTTGTACAGTTTATCCTTATAGCTTATTTTATACCTAACAGTTTGCACTGGAAATTATGATGGCTTATCTCTCACATTTATTACCAATCATTATACAATAGAATATTTGTCTTTAACTCTCCCTGTACACACACACACACACACATATACACAGGCCCAAACTTAAGCTCCTTTATTTTATATGCAGTTTGGGGGCATAAAATTGCTGAGATGCCCAATCAAAGTATAAGAAATTATTTTTATTAGCACGTACAAAAATGTGATTATTGTCGGAAAAAGGACATCATTTTTTTTTAATTTTATTTTATTTTTAAACTTTACATAATTGTATTAGTTTTGCCAAATATCAAAATGAATCCATCACAGGTATACATGTGCTCCCCATCCTGAACCCTCCTCCCTCCTCCCTCCCCATACCATCCCTCTGGGTCGTCCCAGTGCACTAGCCCCAAGCATCCAGTATCGTGCATTGAACCTGGACTGGCATCTTGTTTCATACATGATATTTTACATGTTTCAATGCCATTCTCCCAAATCTTCCCACCCTCTACTACAAAGCCACAGTTATCAGGACATCATTTTTAACTGCAATCACTTTTAGAAAAAGAGGCCCAGGGCCAGTTTCCAGATATTATAACACTCAGTCTGGGTGCTTTGGTGACATTTTTTCAAAGTTCTGGCATATCTAAGGTCATTGAGGAAGGATATACTTTTATACAAGCCCAATTTTATATTCCTAACTTGATCTCTTGGGAATTGATAAATAGAAAATCCTATGGTTCGTTTACAGAATGCTGTGATCAAACGTGAACTCATGACTTTCACAGATGGTTACTACCAGACGTTGACATCTGCAGGGGAGGAAACTTTTCCCTCTGCCTACCTTAGCTTCTGCAGTTGGGGCCCCATAATTTAGGCAAACGACAGATTAACAGGAGAAGAACATAAGTTTATTAATGTGAGAAGGAAATGCAACCCACTTCAGTATTCTTGCCTGGAGAATCCCATGGACAGAGGAGCCTGGTGGGCTACAGTCCATGGAGTCACAAAGAGTTGGACATGACTGAAACAACTTAGCACACACATGCTGATGTTAAAGTTAAAAAATCAGAGTGTTGCTGCAATCAGTTTTGACTTTGGAACAAGCCTCAACATTGATGACTATATCTTGTGTCAGAGTTGTTTTAGAACTTCAGGAATTAAAATGACTTATGGAGGCTCAAGTGGATTTTATCAGCTTCAAGCAGGATTTTCCTGGTGTGTAATAGTGAAGATCTGATTCATTTTCTGGTGTAGAAAACTGCTCACTCTTCACCCATGCTGGAGTTAAACATTTCTGTTGCTCAGTCATGTTTGACTCTTTGCAACCCCATGGACTTCAGCATGCCAGGGTTTCCTGTTCTTCACTATTTCCTGGAGCTTGCTCAAACTCACATCCATTGAGTCAGTGATGGTGATGCTTTCTAACTATCTCATCCTCTCTCTCCCACTTCTCCTCCTGCCCTCAATCTTTCCCAGCATCAGGGTCTTTTCCAATGAGTCGGTTCTTCGAATCAGGTGGCCAAAGTATTGGAGCTTTAACTTCAGCTTCAGCATCAGTCCTTCCAATGAATATTTAGGGTTGATTTCCTTTAGGATTGACTAGTTTGATCTCTTTGCAGTCCAAGGGATTCTCAAGTCTTCTCCAGCATCACAATTCAAAAGCATCAATTCTTCAGTGCTCAGCCTTCTTTATGGTCCAATTCACTTACCTGTACATGACTACTGGAAAAATAGGTACGGGTCTTTGTTTGCAATGTGATGTGTCTGCTTTTTAACAAACTCTCTTGGTTTTCCATAGCTTTCCTTCCAAGAAACAAAAGTCTTTTAATTTCATGGCTTCAGCCAAATCAACTATACTCCAACAGAAAATAGAAAATAAAATTTTCTATGATGCAAGACACTAAGTGTTAAATTTTTCTCTTTTTTTAATGCACTCATAACTGATGCCAAAATCTGAGCACACTAGTACCCAGTCAAATCTCAGAGATAGAGTTTTGGGTGTCGGAGAAGGCAATGGCACCCCACTCCAGTACTCTTGCTTGGAAAATCCCATGGACGGAGGAGCCTGGTAGGCTGCAATCCATGGGGTCACTAAGAGTCGGACACGACTGAGCGACTTCACTTTCACTTTTCACTTTCACACATTGGAGAAGGAAATGGCAACCCACTCCAGCGTTCTTGCCTGGAGAATCCCAGGGGCGGGGGAGCCTGGTGGGCTGCCGTCTATGGGGTCGCACAGAGTTGGACACGACTGAAGTGACTTAGCATAGCATAGCATAGAAAAGAATAGCTATATTGCTTTGCCAGGCAGAGGGGGACTTGACAGATACCTGTCCTTGAAACTGTGTGTCCCAACCTATCAAGAGAAAATTGGATTAAAGATTAACTGACCATGGCCCTGTCCTTCAGAACAAGACCCAAAGTCCCCCACAGCCAGTCCCTCCCATCAGGAAGCTTCCATAGCCTCTTATCCTTATCCATCAGAGGGCAGACAGAAAGAAAATCACAAGCACGGGAAACTAACCAAACTGATCACACAGATCACAGCCTTGTCTAACTCAGTGAAACTATGACCCATGCCATGTAGGGCCACCCAAGACAGAAGGATCATGGTGGAGAGTTCTGACACAGTGTGGCCCACTGGAAAAGGCAATGGCAAACCACTTCCGTATTCTTGCCGTGAGAACTCCATGAACAGTATGAAAAGGCAAAAAGATAGGACACTGAAACACGAACTCCCCAGGTGAGTCCGAAATGCAGTACTTGGGTACAATCTCAAAAGCAACAGAATGATCTCTGTTCGTTTCCAAGGCAAGCCATTCAGTATCACAGTGATCCAAGTCTGTGCCCCAACCAATAATGCCAAAGAAGCTGAAGTTCAACAGTACTATGAAGACCTATAAGACCCTAGAACTAACACTGAAAAAGATAAAAGATGCCCTTTTCATCATAGGGGGCTGGAATGCAAAAGTAGGAAGTCAAGAGACGACTAGAGTTACAGGCAAGTTTTGCCTTGGAGTAAACAATGAAGCAGGGCAAAGGCTAACAGAGTTTTGCCAAAGGAACGCACTGGTCATAACAAACACACCCTTCCAACAACACAAGAGATGACTCTGCACATGCACATCACCAGATAGTGAATACCAAAATCAGACTGATTATATACTTTACAGCAGAAGATGGAGAAGCTCTATAGAGTAAGCAGAAACAAGACTGGAAGCAGACTGTGGCTCAGATCATGAACTTCTTATTGCAAAATTCAGGCTTAAATTGAAGAAAGTAGGGAAAACCACTGGACTATTCTGATATGACCTAAATCAATTCCCTTACAGTTATACAGTTGAAGTGAAAAATAGATTTAAAGGATTAGATTTGATAGACAGAGTGCCTGAAGCACTATGGACAGAGGTTCATAACACTGAACCGGAGGCCGTGATCAAAACCATGCACAAGAAAAAGAAATGCAAAAAAGCAAAATGGTTGTCTGAGGAGGGCTTACATAGTTGAGAAAAGAAGAGAAGTGAAAGGCAAAGAAGAAAAGGAAAGATATACCCAGCTGAATCCAGAGTTCCAAAGCATAGCAAGGAGAGATAAGAATGCCTTCCTTGATGATCAATACAAAGAAATGGAGGAAAACAATAGAATGGGAAAGACCAGAGATCTCTTCAAGAAAATTAGATACCAAGGGAACATTTCATGCAAAGATGGGTACAATAAAGGACAGAAACGATATGGTCCTAACAGAACCAGAAGATATTAAGAAGAGGGGGCAACCATACATAGAACTATACTAAAAAGATCTTCGTGATCCAGATAACCACCATGGTGTGATCACTGACCTAGAGCCAGACATCCTGGAATGCAAAGTCAAGTGGGCCTTAGGAAGCATCACTACGAACAAAGCTAGTGGACATGATGGAGTTCCACTTGAGCTATTTCAAATCCTAAAAGATGATGCTGTGAAAGTGCTGCACTCAATATGACAGCAAATTTGGAAAACTCAGCAGTGGCCACAGGCCTGGAAAAGTTCAGTTTTCATTCCAATCCCAAAGAAAGGCAATGCCAAAGAATGCCCAAACTACCGCACAGTTGTACTCATCTCATGCTAGCAAAGTAAAGCTCAAAATTCTCCAAGCCAGGCTTCAATAGTACGTGAAACAAGAACTTCCAGATGTTCAAATTAGATTTATAAAAGGCAGAGGAACCAGAGATCAAATTGCCAACATCTGTTGGATCATTGAAAAAGCAAGAGAGGTCCAGAAAAACATCTATTTCTGCTTCATTGACTATGCCAAAGTCTTTGACTGTGTGGATCACAACAGTGGAAAATTCTTAAAGAAATGTGAATACCAGACCTCTTTACCTGCCTCTGAGAAATCTGTGTGCAGGTCAAGAAGCAACAGTTAGAACCAGACATGGAACAACAGATTGGTTCCAAATAACGAAAGGAGTATCTCAAGGCTATATACTGTCACCCTGCTTATTTAACTTATATGTGGAGTACATCATGCAAAATGCCAGGCTGGATGAAGCACAGGCTGGAATCCAGATTTCCAGGAGAAATATCAATAACCTCAGATATGCAGATGACAACATGCTTATGGCAGAAAGCAAAGAGGAACTCAAGAGCCTCTTGATAGAATTGAAAGAGGAGAGTGAAATTGGCTTAAAGCTCAACATTCAAAAATCTAAGATCATGGAATCCAGTCCCATCACTTCATGGCAAATGGATGGGGAAGCAATGGAAACAGTGGGAGACTTTATTTTGGGGGGCTTCAGAATCACTGCAGATGGTGACTGCAGCCATGAAATTAAAAGAAGCTTGCTCCTTGGAAGAAAAGCTATGACCAACCTAGGACAGCATATTACAAAGCAGAGACAGTACTTTGCTGACGTAGGTCTGTCTAGTCAAAGCTATGGTTTTTCCAGTCGTCATGGATGGATGTGAGAGTTGGACCATAAAGAAAGCTGAGCACCAAAAAAATGATGCTTTTGAACTGTGGTGTTGGAGAAGACTCTTGAAAGTCCCTTGGACAGCAAGGAGATCAAACCAGTCAATCATAATGAAAATCAGTCCTGAATATTCATTGGAAGGACTGATGCTGAAGCTCCAATACTTTGGCCACCTGATGCAGAGAGCTGACTCATTAAAAAGACCCTGATGCTGATAAAGATTGAGGGCGGGAAGAGAAGGGGATGACAGAGGATGAGATGGTTGGATGGCATCACCAACGCAATGCACACGTGTTTGAGCAACCTCCGGGAGTTGGTGATGGACAGGGAAGCCTGGCCTGCTGAAGTACATGAAGTTGCAGAGTCGCACATGACTTAGTGTGACTGAACTGAAATGAATCTGGAAGGACCTGATGAGCTTTATAACAATGCTTCAAGGGTGGGCTTGCTGATAAGGTAGAGTGTGAGTAGTGCTTTCCTTCCCTTACTCACTTCTTAGGTGTTTGTCTCCTGACCTTTATGAGCCTCTCTGGTCTCCTGTCCCTTTACAATTCTGTTGCCTCAAGTGGTTTCTTGGCTGCTCCTCCCTTAATTAGCAACTGTTGGCATCTGCCCTTTGGAACTCAGGGAAGGTCATGGAGGCTGGAGTCTTGCCCACAAGAAATGGGAAACAAAAAGAACTTCATGCCCAGGAGCCTCAGAGGGTCCTGCTCCATTTCATAAACTTCTTTATTGCAAGTGTTTTTAAACACTTCTCTGCATGCATGACACACAAATTTCCTATCACATCCATTTCCTTAATTAACACTCTTATCAAAATGACATTTGCATAACACACTTTTTAAACAAGTGTCTTTTTATAGTTAATATATTACATTATGTAGGTTTAAGGTGGACAGTGTGTTGATTTCATACATCTATATACTGTGGTATTTAGTGTTTGATAACACTGTTATCATGTCTCTTAATTATCGGCTTTTTTGTGGTGAGAAGAATTAAATCTAGTCTCTTAGCATCTTTGAAGTTCTGGAACAACAGACTGGTTCCAAATAGGAAAAGGAGTACGTCAAGGCTGTATACTGTCACCCTGTTTATTTAACTTATATGCAGAGTACATCATGAGAAACGCTGGACTGTAAGAAGCACAAGCTGGAATCAAGATTGCTGGGAGAAATATCAATAACCTCAGATATGCAGATGACACCACCCTTATGGCAGAAAGTGAAGAGGAACTAAAAAGCCTCTTGATGAAAGTGAAAGAGGAGAGTGAAAAAGTTGGCTTAAAGCTCAACATTCAGAAAACAAAGATCATGGCATCTGGTCCCATCACTTCATGGGAAATAGATGGGGAAACAGTGGAAACAGTGTCAGACTTTATTTTTCTGGGCTCCAAAATCACTACAGATGGTGAATGCAGCCATGAAATTAAAAGACACTTACTCTTTGGAAGGAAAGTTATGACCAACCTAGATAGCATATTCAAAAGCAGAGACATTACTTTGCCAACAAAGGTTCGTCTAGTCAAGGCTATGGTTTTTCCTGTGGTCATGTATGGATGTGAGAGTTGGACTGTGAAGAAGGCTGAGCACCGAAGAATTGATGCTTTTGAACTGTGGTGTTGGAGAAGACTCTTGAGAGTCCCTCGGACTGCAAGGAGATCCAACCAGGCTATTCTGAAGGAGATCAGCCCTGGGATTTCTTTGGAAGGAATGATGCTAAAGCTGAAATTCCAGTACTTTGGCCACCTCATGTGAAGAGTTGACTCATTGGAAAAGACTCTGATGCTGGGAGGGATTGGGTGCAGGAGGAGAAGGGGATGACAGAAGATGAGATGGCTGGATGGCATCACTGACTCGATGGATGTGAGTCTGAGTGAACTCCAGGAGTTGGTGATGGACAGGGAGGCCTGGCGTGCTGCAATTCATGGGGTCGCAAAGAGTCGGACACGACTGAGCGACTGATCTGATCTGATCTCAGTACAGCATGTTGACTGTTACACCTGTGATGTACATTAGATTTTCAGGACTTATCTAACCACTGTTTACAAGTTTGTACCTTAAACAACATCTCCTCAATTACCCAACCCCCAGCCCCTGGTAACTACCACTCCACTCTCTGTTTTGATAGGTTGTTTTTTTTTTAATTCCATGTGAGTTGGCTCATACAGTATTTGTCTTTCTCTCACTGACTTATGTCACTTAGCACATGCCTTTAAGTTCCATCTGTGTTGTCTACATGGCAGAATTTCCTTCTTTCTTGTGGCTGAGTAATATCCCATTGTACAGATGTACCACATCTTCGTTATCATTCTCTGATATCTTCGTTATCAGTTCATCTGTTGAGGGACATTCAGGTCATTTCCATACTTCAGTTATTGTGAAGAATGCTACAGTGAACATGCAGTGCACATATCTTTTCTACGTGTTGTCTTCATTTCCTTTGGATACATACCCAGAAGTAGGATTGCTGGATTAGATGGTAGTTATGTTTTTAATTCTTTGAGGACCCTCTGTATGATTTACAATAGTGTGTATATCAACTTACATTCCTACCAACAGTGCACAAGGGTTCCTTTTCTTCACATCTGGTTCAGACGGTAAAGAATCTGCCTCAGTGCAAAGACCTTGGTTCATTCCCTGGGTCAAGAAGATCCCCTGGAGGAGGGCATGGCAACCCACTCCAGTATTCTTGCCTGGAGAATCCCTATGGACAGAGGAGCCTGGTGGGCTACAGTCCATGGGGTTGCAAAAAATAGACACACAAGTACATAACAAGATGATTTTTTCAAACTCTTTTTTCACCAACATTTGTTTTCTCTTCATGGCAAATAGATGGGGAAACAATGGAAACAGTGAGAGACTTTATTTTTGGGGGTTCCAAAATCACTGCAGATGGTGACTGCAGCCATGAAATTAAAAGACACTTGCTCCTTGGAAGAAAAGCTGTGACCAACCTAGACAGCAGATGAAAAAGCAGAGACATTAATTTGCCAACAAAGGTCCATCTAGTCAAAGCTATGGTTTTTCCAGTAGTCATGTATGGATGTGAGAGTTGGACTATAAAGAAAGCTGAGCACCAAAGAATTAATGCTTTTGAACTGTGGTGTTGGAGAAGACTCTTGAGAGTCCCTTGGACTACGGAGATCCAACCAGTCCATCCTAAAGGAAATCAGTCCTGAATATTCATTGGAAGGACTGGTGCTGAAGCTGAAGCTCCAATACTTTGGCCACCTGATGTGAAGAACTGACTCCTTGGAAAAGACCCTGATGCTGGGAAAGATTGAAGGCGGGAGGAGAAGGGGATGACAGAGGATGAGATGGTTAGATGGCATCACTGACTCAATGGACATTAGTTTGAGTAAGCTCTGGGAGTTGGTGATGGACAGGGAAGCCTGGCGTGCTGAAGTCCTTGGGGTCACAAAGAGTCGGACACGACTGAGCAACTGAACTTGTTTTCTGTTGTCTTGATGGCAGCCATTCTTACAGATGTGAGGCAGTAGTTCATTATGATTTTGACTTGAATTTTCCTGATGAGTAGTGATGCTGAACATCTTGTTATATATCTGTTGGCCATTTGGGTGTCTTCTTTAGAAAAAATGTCTACTCAGTTCATCTATTTTTTAATATAGTTGTTTATTTTTTTTGTTACTGAGCTATATGATTTCCTTGTGTATTTTGGATGTTAACTCCTTAGCATATTTATGACTTGCAATTATCTTCTCCCTTTTCATAGGTTGCCTTGTCATTTTGTGATTGTTTTTGATATGCAGAAGTATTTTATTTTGATGTAGTCCCCTTTGCTATTTGCTTTGAGCAAAAATTACTATAGCAACATTTTGGTAAACCTTTGCATTAACTCACAATCAATGCTTTTATTTTTAAAAGCATTAAATGAGCATTATTTATTCATCTTTTAGAGGCTATCATGTATACCATTGGGAAGAATTATCAAAACAGTCCCAATTCAACAATTACACCTTGAGAGACATGATGTTTAAGGGATAAGATAAGAGTATTTATGTGGTGCACCCAAGTATATATACATGTGCACACGCACAGACATATTTGTGCATGTGTGCAACATGTTCACTCACACATGTACACACATGCATACACTTGCATATGTGCATAGTCACACATACACATGCTCACACACAAATGCACACAGAATAAATTCAGGGTGTCATGGGGCTCCAGATTTTGGTCAGCCACCTTCTACACACCCATGAATCAAGGTGTAAGTGGTAGGCTATGGAAAAGGTACTGATGGTCATCCATCCCCCAACCCCCATCTTCCACTCTCACCCCATCGGCTCTGACCTTGGCTGTTTTGTAAGATGAACCTCTCTGCTCTCTCTCTTACCCAGGCGCACAAAGTTTCACTCTCAGAATAAGACAAGTGGCAGATTCGTTTAAAGTAAATCTTCATACATTCAGTTAATTTTAATTAGTTGATTAATCAAAAATAAAAATGTAAAGCATTCATTTAAAATGAATTCAATCCAACTGTTCTTTGGCTTGAGCTTCACCTGTGTCCCTGTGTTAAGGGACTGTGTTTCAGGTTTAACAATTAAAGCGAGGCAGTCATAGGAAAGTCTTATATCGTCACAAGACAGGGTTTGATTTTATCACGCTTTAAGACTTGTAACTATTAAGTACCTCTTTCTAGTCAATCTGATTCCTTTTTTTTTAAGTAGAGTCTTTGTCTCCTTTCAGAAAAAAACCTCACAATTACCCTCTATTAAAACAGAGTAAAGGATCCAATGAGAGTAATTAAGATTTTATTAAAGAAATTTTAATAAACCAATTACCTCTCATGAATATGGATAATCTTAAGGGAAAAAAAGCCATCCGGTGCCTGAAATAAAAATAAACTATATTTGAAATATATTTAGTATACATAATTAGTTATTTAAATGTCTTCCCAACTAAACCTACTGTCAAAATTATGTTTGAAGCAGCAGTAATTTTATACCGATAAAGGAAAGCTATTGAATACATATAATTAGAGGAAAGATGCTATAAAACGGATTTTGTGACAGATTGTAATCTGGGAGAAATTAGCATATTTTCATCAGGTAAATTAAAATTTGCTAGTGACCATCAACCAAAAATACTAAAACATCTTTATGTTATATTTAGATAAGAATAAACAGGGTGGAGTACCATTTTGAATTTAATTTTTTTCCAGTTTTTCCATGAATTGAAATTTTAGTATCACCTTGGCTAATGTAGAATCATCAGGGAATTAATATAGGAAAATTACCCAAATAACGCACTAGAAATAAGCCCTCTAATGATAAACTGCTTGTTTTTTAGTGATAAAAAGTTTTCTCTGCTTAGTAAAAGTAGAATTTCTGTAGAGTCAAGGGTTATACTCCCATGTAAACAACATTTCTATGTTCTCATTGAGATGTGTTATTTTTAACATTACATCTTGCATCTGCTGTTCTATTCTTTCAAATCAAATCAAATCTAATCTTTTCAAATCCTTTTTTGCTAGCAGTATGCTACTATATGAGAGAATAGCATGTAAAATATATACATTACCATATGTAAAATAGATAGCAAGTAGGAATTTGCTGTGTGACACAGGGAGCTCAACCCAGAGCTCTGTGACACCCTAGAGGGGTGGGATGGGATGGGAGATGGGAGAGGTATTCAGGAGGGAGGGGGGCATATATATACCTGTGGCTGATTCATGTTGCCGTATGGCAGAAACCAATACAAAAAAAGAAAATAGTGTTCACTGCTTAGAGTGCAATCATCCTTTAAGGGTCAAGTCACTCAATTATTAATTCTTGTAATCATTTCACAGCTATTTGGTGAGCATCTAGTGCGCGTCAGAACAGATTCTGTGTGCTGTATGTGTTCTGTCTGCTGCAAATGCTCAGGGTCCTTGCTTCATTTCTTGGGTGGTACCTTGCTGTGGAAAAGAGCAGTGAGCAAATGACAGAAAACCAAGTAATGGAAGCGCATAGGAGCGGGTGGAGGAAGGAGAGGAATAGGTGAGCAGGGAGTAAGAGGCGTGAACTTCGAGTCACAAAATAAATGTCACAGGTATTAAGTGCACAGTGCTGGGAACACAGTCAGCAATTATGTAGTATCTTTGTATGGTGACAGATGACAGCAAGACTTATGGTAATCATTTCGAAATGTATAGAAATGTCAAATCACTGTGTTGTTCAGCAGGATCTAACATAGTGTTGTAGGTCAATTATAGTTCAAAAACAGACCAACTCATTGAAAAAGAGATCAGATTTGTGGTCACCACAAGCAAGAGCAGGGGGAATTAGATGACGACCACCAAGATACAAAAGTCCAATTATAAGATAAATAAGTACTAGGGTCATAACATACAGCAGGATAAACATAGTTAACACTGCTCTATGTTATATGTGGAAGTTAAGAGAGTAAATCCTCAGAGTTCTCGTTATAAGAAAAAATATTTTTCTATATTGTCAATGTTTTGTCTTTATGAGATGATGGATGTTCACTAAACCTATTGTGGTCATCATTTTGTGGGGTATGTAAGCCAGATCATTATGCTGTACACCTTAAATTCACAGAATGCTGCATGCCAATAATATCTTCATAAAATGAGGATGGGGAGAAGAAAGCTTGGGAAATGCAAGATGATGATGAGGTCTCTGATAAAAATTGAAATAGGAGATCTGACAGCAAGAGTCTGGAAAGATTTTGTGTGTGTGTGTGTGTGTGTGTGTGTGTGTGTGTGTGTGTGTGTGTGTCTGCGCGCGCGCGCTCACTCAGTCGTGTCTTGACTCTTTTTGCCACCCCATGGATTATAGCACGCCAGGCTCCGCTGGCCATGAGATTTCCCAGACAAGAATACTAGAGTGAGTTGCAATTTCCTCCTCCGGGGAATCTTCCCAACCCAGGGACTGAAGCTCCATCTTCTGGGTCCCCTGCATTGGCGGGTGGATTCTTTACCACTGAGCCACCTGGGAAAGTAGTTTGCGGCTGCTGCTGCTAAGTTGCTTCAGTCGTGTCTGACTCTGTGTGACCCCATAGACGGCAGCCTCCCAGGCTCCCCCATCCCTGGGATTCTCCAGGCAAGAACACTGGAGTGGGTTGCCATTTCCTTCTCCAGTGCGTGAAAGTGAAAAGTGAAAGTGAAGTCGTTCAGTCGTATCCGACTCTTTGGGACCCCATGGACTGCAGCCTACCAGTCTCCTCCATCCATGGGATTTTCCAGGCAAGAGTACTGGAGTGGGGTGCCATTGCCTTCTCTGGGGAAAGTAGTTTAGACTGAGCCAAAAAAACTTCTCTGTGTTTAGTGCATTTAAGTAACATGTGAATAGAAGGAAGGATCAGCCTTGGAAAGGTCAGGAGAACAATGTTCCAGATTGAAAGAACAATAAATCCAAGAAATGTGAGTTACAAACAAGCTTGTTGTTCAAGGAGAAGAAATGAGACTAAGACAAGCATACTGAGTTGCATTTATGCGAGAGCCGTGCAGGCAGGGACTTTTTGTTTCGTTCACTAATGTCCCCTCTGTATCAAACAGAGCCTGGTGCACAGTGGGTCTGTGTGGACTAAGTAAATGAATAAACCAAAGGTTCTGATTCAAAATGAATTTAGAGAATGAGGGAAAGGCCTGATCATGGAACTACAGTCAGAAATTTAGTTATATTTTAAGCACAACAGAATATTTTAAGGGGTGTGTGGTAGACTGGACAGTAACCCCTGAAGATGTCCATGGTCCTAATTCTCAGAGCCTGTGAATATTATCTTACACAGTAAAAGGGACTGTGCAGGTGGGATTACATGAAGGATCTTAAAGTGGGTAGAGGGAGATAATCCAGGCAGGCTTAATGTGATCACAAGTCTCCTTACAACAGTGAGAGAGGAGGTTCAATCAGAGAAGAGGAGGTGATCATGGATGCTGAGGTTGAAGTGATGCGGGCTTTGACCATGGAACCTGGGCAGCCTTTAGAAGCATAAAAAGGCAAGGAAATTCTTCCCTAGAGCCTACCTAAGGAGCCCTGTCTGCTGTATTCCACTGGTCCATTTTAGACTTCAGGCATCCAGAACTGTAAGATAATACATGTGCCTTATTATAAGCACTGCATTTGCAGTCACTTGTTACAGCAGCAGTAGGAGACTAATACAACATTATTCCAAATTAAAGATAGTGTTTGGCCATTTTGTAAGTCCCAGATACATTCTTAAAAGTTAAATATTATTTGTCACCCAAATTAAAATGCATTTTAGATTTAGTTACAAGGTTTAGAGCCCCTTCCTGTATCTTCTGTCCTCTCACAATAGACCTTAGAAGAGGCCAGAGGAGTTGTAGGGAATGAGAAAACAAGTGAATCTAAGTCAGAATGAGAAGTGTAACGAGGAAAAAGTGCTGTGAAGGGGAAAAGTGAGTCCAGTAGACAGAGGAGGAGAGGGAAGTGAAAGGAAGGGACATTAGTTACCAATGCTGCATAATGACTTCAGTTCAGTGCAGTTCAGTCACTCAGTCGTGTCCGAATCTTTGTGATCCCATGGACCGCAGCAGGCCAGGCCTCCCTGTCCATCACCACCTCCCGGAGTTTACTCAAACTCACGTCCATCGAGTCGGTGATGCCATCCAACCATCTCATCCTTTGTTGTCCCCTTCTCCTCCCACCTTCAATCTTTCCCAGCATCAGGGTCTTTTCAAATGAGTCCATTCTTCGCATCAGGTGGCCAAAGTATTGGAGTTTCAGCTTCAAAATCAGTCCTTCCAATGAATATTCAGGAATGATTTCCTTTAGGATGGACTGGTTGGATCTCCTTGCAGTCCAAGGGACTCTCAAAAGTCTTCTCCAGCACCATTCAAAAGCACCAATTCTTCTGCACTCAGCTTTCTTTATAGTCCAACTCTCACATCCATACATGGCTACTGGAAAAACCATAGCTTTGACTAGACGGACCTTTGTTGGCATAATGACTTACCCCTAGTTTAACAATTGAAGCAACACTTGTTTGCTCCACATGATGTCTGAGTGGCAGGAACCCAAGAGGGGCAGGTCTGCATGTCTCTGGCTCAGGGTCCCACACAGATGAGGCTGCATCATCTGTAGGCTGGAGTCGAGGTTCTACTTCCTAGAGGGGTCCCTGCTGGCTGGATGCCTCCATTCTTCTCCATGTGCGCATCTTCATGGTACTTGAGGGTCCTCACAGGTGACGGTAGGGCCCCCTCAAATAAGCTACCTGAGACAGAGCTGAGCCAAAGCCACAGTGCCCTTTGTGATCTCGTCTCAGAGGTCTCTCTGTCATCTCCTCCATGTTCTGTGGGTCAGAAACAGGGCACTTCGTCCAGACCTCACTCGAAGGGGGAAGGATCAGGCCCCTCCGTGTGAAGGGAGCATCAGGAAACCACCCTGGAAAAGAGAGGGGAAGGAGTGAAGAGAAATTTGAGCAAGACACCTATTTCCCATTTGTTCATGGAGAATGCTTAGATATGTCTGTGTTTTTCTCCACTAATCTGTCTCTCTTCACCAGGGACTAATGGATACGTGTGTGTGTGTGTGCATGTGTGTGTGTGTATGTATAAGTATATTGTGTAAGTGTGTATGTGTGTGAATACCTGTGAATGTGTGTATATGTATAGGTGTGAGTTTCTGTGTGTATGTGTATATGTGAATGTGTATATATGAGAGTATGTATATATATTGTGTGTGTGTGGGAATACATGTGAATGTGTGTATATGTGTAAGTAAGAGTGTGTATAAATGTATATGTGTAAGTGTGTATGTGCAGGCATATTGCATGAGTGTGTGTATGTATGTGTGCGTAGGTGTGAGCATGTGTGTATGTATGTGTGTGAGTATATGTGAATATATGTGTGGATGTATGTAGGGGGGTGTGTGTGTATTTGTAAGTGTATGTGAATGTACATGTGCATTGTGTGCATGTAAGTATATTGTGTGAGTCTGTGTATATGTGTAGGCGTGTGTCTATGTGAATGTATGTGTACAGTGTATGTGTGTACGTGTGACTGAATCTGTATGTTGTATGAGTGTGTGGATGTGTGTAGGTATGGGGGTATGTGTCTGTGAGTATATGTGAATGTATGTGTGTACTGTGTGTGGATGTGTGTGTGCACGTGAGTTAGTGTGTGTGTAGGTGGCTGGCAAGACAGGTGTAGAGTTCCAGCTGTTCCCACTCTTGACTCCTGCCAGTCACACCTTGCTTTACCTCAGTGTCCCCAGAGACTGCTGCTTCTACACTCAAGCTTGTCTCTGTCCAGATAATATAACCCAAACTCCAAGTTTGGAGGGCCCTCTGCTGCTAACTGGTTTGCTGAATTTCCCCTAAAAGAAATTCTGCAGCGTTGCATCCTCTTTACCAAGTCCTCATCCATGCAGACGTGGTAAAACATGTCCCTGACCAGAGATACCTGTGTTTCTCAGAGTCCAAGGAGCCCATGTGGGCTGCGGATAGAAACCAGGAGAGAACATTTAGAGATTTGGGTCAAGCACTGTGGTAAGTTGATCAGCCTGTGAAACACAGATGGGGCCCGTCTGGAAAGGCGGAGGGATGTAAACAGGAAACTTCTGTCCGTGCCTGATTCGGAATTAGGTTACAGTGATGAATGAATTAATAAGAAAGGTGAGGTGGAACAGCCAGATGAAGAGTCGCCTGAAACGTCCCTTTCTTTCCCACGTTTCACTTCTTATCAGATAGTGAGGCCTTCACCTCATCTTTGATTTCCTCCTTTCCTTTCCTACCTCTTTTCTGTTTGTTAGGAAGCAGTAAAAATTTCTTTATTATTATAGAATGTCTTTAGAATCTTTTAAATTCACTGAATGATAAAAATGGAAAAGTCTTTTACTGTTTAGTCTTTAGAGGAGACGTATTTTATAGCAAAATATAGAACCCATGTTTTAAAACATTTACAAGCCTCAATTTTCATGTATTGGTACTTTCAAATCAGGATTTAGTAATGGAAAAATTCAGTGTTTAGCGTCTGTATATGTGTGTTGTATACTTAGAAAAACAGAATAGCCTATAATGGAAAATAATCTGAAAAAAATGTATATCAGTTCAGTTCAGTCGCTCAGTTGTGTCCAACTCTTTGCAACCCCATGAAGCGCAGCACACCAGGCCTCTCTGTCCATCACCAACTCCTGGAGTCCACCCAAACCCATGTCCATTGAGCCAGTGATGCCATCCAACCATCTCATCCTCTGTCGTCTCCTTCTCCTCCTGCCCTCAATCTTTCCCAGCATCAGGGTCTTTTCAAATGAGTCAGCTCTTCACATCAGGTGGCCAAAGTATTGGAGTTTCAGCTTCAACATCAGTCCTTCCAATGAACACCCAGAACTGATTTCCTTTAGGATGGACTGGTTGGATCTCCTTGCAGTCCAAGGGACTCTCAAGAGCTTTCTCCAGCTCCACAGTTCAAAAGCATCAATTCTTCTGCACTCAGCTTTATTCACAGTCCAACTCTCACATCCATACATGACCACTGGAAAAACCATAGCCTTGACTAGATGGACCTTTGTGGACAAAGTAATGTCTCTGCTTTTTAATATGCTGTCTAGGTTGTGTGTGTATATATATATATATATATGTATATGCATATAAATGTGTGTGTGTGTATGAATCACCTTGCAGTACATCTAAAACTAATGCAACATTGTAAATCAACTATACTTCAGTTTAAAAAATATGCAAACCCTTTAATGTGATATTTTTTAAAGTTATCCTCAAACTTGGGGGTAGATAGTAATTTCATTTAAATGTGATTTTTTAAAACTGAAAAGTATTTATTTTACTAGAAAAAAGAATATTGTCGTGAGACTATAAATAAATGAAAGTATTCATCTTGATTATTTTGATCATCCAAAATTCAGTAAAATGTTTCCTAATGGAATGAATTAAAAATCCGCTTCATATATTATTTAAATCAAAATAAATGCACATGATAATGCTCGTAGCATTTCACATCTGTTCAAGTCAGAATATATTTTGAGCAGCTTCTGTGCACCAATAAGCATTTTTATATAGGATGCTAATGGCAATGCAAACATGCACACAGAAGTATATAGAAAATGGCCCGTATACTAACCACAAAGGTGACCAGGAAAGGCCAAATAGTAATTTGTTTAGGCTTGGGAGCCATACTATCTTGGTCCCCAAATCTCAGCTTTTCCCTTGTAGGACACAAGCAGCCATAGACAATATGTAAGTGAACAGACAGAGCTGTGTTCATAAAACTTTATTTACAAAAACAGGCAGACAGGATTCACCCTCAAGCCAACCCCCTGTACTAACAATTCATTTGTACATTCAAAGCACCAAAAACATTTTGTTTCTCTTGCATTTACCTAAATAAAATTCCCAGAAAATGTTCTTTTGAAAGACCAGTTGGAAAAGTTTGTTTCTAAAGTCACATTTTGATATTTGGCAAAACTAATACAATTATGTAAAGTTTAAAAATAAAATAAAATTAGAAAAAATAAAAAAATAAAAATAAAATAAAAAAATAAATAAAAGTATTATTTTAGTTATTAATCAGATATCATTGATTTTCAGGTTAGTATTATTAATGCCTTTGGATAGTTCAATATGAGCAAAGCAAGAAACTAATAAAACAAATTTAAGAAATAAGTGAGTTCTGTTTATTAATAACATGATAGATGAAGCCAATCTCATTTTAAAATCAACTGAAAAGTTACTAAATATTGTAAACTATAAGTTGTGTTTCTAAAGACAACTATGATATTTTATTCTCAGTATCTGCAGTGATGATGTCTATTTACATTAGCTTTGGGGGAAATGCAGTCTTTCACAGTAAAAGAGAATATTATTCTTTTTTTTTTTTTTTACTTTTATGTGTACAATTTTGAACAACAAAAATAGCAATTATTTTAAAAGCATTTCAAATGATATTATAATGTGTATGTAATTCTTAGACCTTTTCTGAAATTAATTCCATTTTAAGCTCTCTGTCTATTGTTGACACAGTCTTCCATTTCTACTGCTCTCTTTGCTGTTACATAAGGAAGAACAATCCCTAGGTCCTCCATGAGCATTGTTTTAAGAGAAAAGCTAACAGAAGCAGTGACAGCAAATTTTAATTCCTGTTGAGCCTGTGAGCACCAGACCCTATACTGGATCCTTGAAAGGTCCTGCACAATGATGGCTGGCTTTATAGGAAACTAAGTAAATCCAATAGACCACAGGTGCATGTTGAGACGGAGAAGGCAATGGCACCCCACTCCAGTACTCTTGCCTGGAAAATCCCATGGACGGAGGAGCCTGGAAGGCTGCAGTCCATGAGGTCACTGAGGGTCAGACATGACTGAGCGACTTCACTTTCACTTTTCACTTTCATGCATTGGAGAAGGAAAGGGCAACCCACTCCAGTGTTCTTGCCTGGAGAATCCCAGGGACAGGGGAGCCTGGTGGGCTGCCGTCTATGGGGTTGCAGAGTTGGACACGACTGAAGTGACTTAGCAACTTAGCAGCATGTTGAGAATCTTGGATAAAACAGAGATGTCTTCCTTGTCTACTTCAGATGTCTTACTAGTCCATTTCAGTTCACTTTTGGAACTTTTTGGTCTTGGTTAGAATTTGGGGGCTTGGATTCATTGTACTAATTGTGAATGGAAGCAGGGCTGATATCCTCAATTCCGTTGGTGTTCTCACCCTAAACTACTCTCCATGATGGAATGAATATAATCATGTTACAGTTCCTCTGCCTACGTGTTAGATTTTCATAGCACTTTTGCAATGGGTTCACACAAATGCTTTAAAGTGAAGGGCACGCTCTAGAACACGTGCTTACACTATCTTAGTCTCTCCTGCTTATGCTGTTAACTTGATTAAGGAAAACGGTGACCGTCCAAAACTCTGTGTGTATCTTGCAGGAGTTCTTTGGAATCTCTCATCTTGTGATGCACTCAAAATGCCAATCATCCAGGACACCCTGGCAGTGTTGACCAACGCGGTGATTATCCCACACTCAGGCTGGGAAAACTCACCTCTTCAGGACGATCGGAAGATACAGCTGCATTCCTCACAAGTGCTGCGAAATGCCACTGGATGCCTAAGGTGAGTCCCGTGTCATCGTCACTTCCTCCTGTCTTCAGGTGCTTTTTGTTTCTGTAACTTTATTGCTGTTTTGCTGAGGAGCAGAATGTTCTGGAATATTCTTATGGCAATAGAGTGCAAGAAGCTAGCAAAAGTCATTTCTAATGCGGTAGTGAAGAGATATATTCATCTTCCTCTGCCCTGTACCTACCCTAGAATTTGACTTTTTTAACATGTTTTCTTAGATCTTAGGCAAAAAATACATACATAAGTGTTGTCAGTGCAACCAAATACAGTTTTCTGTGATTGAAAACAAGTGTTGTGACATATCAGGCATGTAGAATAACCAGGCAGACAACTGGTTGGAGGAGTCTATGACAAACACACAGGGATCACAGTAACTGCCTCTGGTATCTATTTTTATTTTTAAAACACTTTCAATGTGACTGCCAGAGCTTGTAATTCTTAAAAATAACACTTTAATAAGGCCTGTGGTGTGAAATGTCTTTTTTAAATAATAAAAGTAGCAAATGTGTTGTAATTATCTTCCAATGTGTTTTTTCAAAACTCATCACCCAGAAATCTCTTGTGATGTTTTACATGTTCCATTTAGTTTTTGCTCTTAGAAAAAAGAATGTAATAATTAAGGTATGCTTATTCTAATCTCTAGAAATGGTGTTCCCAAGGATATTGTCCATTGTACGAAAGTGAGGAATCTCTGCCAGTTTAACTTAATGGTGGGATGTATGTGGTTTAAGATACCTAGTCAAGTAGTCTGTATTTCAAAAGTAGAATGTGCAGAGTTGCTTTAGCTGGGCTGCCTCAAAGCTGCCACTTCTCTCAGAGTTGATCAGATTCTAGGTGTGAGTACCAGTCTCAACTGAGAAGAAACAGAATCACTTCAGTGACATTAATAATAAAGTTCTCATGAATATTTATAATACTCTTAGCCTCCAGTCTTGAGAAGTGTGTGTGTTTGTGTGAATGTGCATGCGTAAAGGGAGCTAAAGAGAGCTGGCCTCCATAAATATCAGTTTGCATTCATGGACAGGAATAGGATACCCTCCAACAATTTTGCTTGTCCTCAAGTCATGAAATAATGATCTTTTGACATGATTCCTCTGGGTGGGCTCCACCATAAGCCAAATTTACAGTTCTCTAAACCCCACTTTTGAGACATCCATTTTATAACCTCTTAAATTCTATGATCCTTAAGAAACCTCCTGCCCTACTAGAAGAAATATAGCTCATCCAAAGCTAAAAGTGTGGGCATTTCTGACCCTTTCTACCTCATTTTTCTATTTTGGTTATATGCAACTATTATAGGCAGTTTTCCTTTCTTAACATCCTTGACTTGTGAAGAGTGTCATTGTTCCCAATGAGGATCGTGGAACGAAGTGCTTCAGAGCCAATTGCAGACATATACTTAATAAAGATCAGTTTAGCTCCATCAATTAATATTCTCTATAAATTATATAGTAATACAATTATATATTCATGATGTTTGATTTAAGGATGAAGGCTACTGATATATGAACTTTCAGCTTCATTTGATAAAAGTCAGATGAAGAAACCAGACTAGTGAAGGTGCATGGCTCCCCTTTGTAGGTCATCTGACCAAGTTCACAAACACAGAGGCTTGACCAGTGCTGCTTCTGCTTCAAGCCAGGACTGACCACCTCATAGGAAGCAAAAAGGAGGACATCTGATTCAGAAAGAGTTTCCTGTAGCCTAAGTGGCTGTTCTTAGCCCACATGAAACCAGGTTTAAGGTTTGCCCCACTTTTCAGTGTTTATCATGCAAGTGGCAAAGTAAGGTCTATCAAAATATGGTGACTCTTTCACTTCCCTCTTAATTCATTAAGCTCCTTCTGTTGCCAAAACTCAGCCTCTGTTCACTGGTGCCAAATAGAAAGGCAGAGACAGAGTTTTGGGTGGAGTAGAAAGAAATAGCTTTATTGCTTTGCCAGGCAGAGGTGGCCACAAGGGGTTAATGCCCTGAAGACTGTGCCCCACCCTGAAGAGGGGTAGTGAGGGGTCTTAGAGTGCTGAAGGAGCAGGGCGTGATCAGCTCATGGACATTCTCTGATTGGTTGGTGGTGAGGTAATCTGGAGTCAGCATCATCAACCTTCTGGTTACAACCGGTCTGGGGTCTACGTGCTTGTGGGCAGCATACAGTTAACTTCTCCCACTGGTGGTAGTTTCAATATCTGCAAAACAGCTCAGAGGACATGGCTCAGAATATTATCTATAGTCCTTGAGGAGGAACTAAAGGTCCTTGACTTTGTTTAATGGCTAAAGTATTATTTTGTCTTGCATGACTGTTTTCCTTTCTTTCTGCATCTTCTTACTTCTCTGATTAAATTTATTCTTTGACTAAAGTTTTTCTACAGACAAAAGGCCAGTGGGCAACATGGATGAGGGTCTGTTCTGGGAAGGACCCCATAGAGTCCTGCTCCATTACATTTCCCTTCTTAAAGAAATATGAGTTTTTAATCTCTTATTTAAATATGTTTATGAATCATTCTACATTAATGAGCAGATTGGACTAACGGGAAGAAAACAGCTCTGGGAAAGGGCTAAAATGAATATGTCAAATAAAGACTCAGCAGATGAAAGGTTTCAGGAAAATTCTATTACCATTTGCTTAGAACCAGTGTTAGAAAAATACATAAAAAGTGTTTTAAATATTTATATCATGATGGAAGCTTCTAGATTTTAGTATGTGAGGTTATATTGACATTCTTAATTCTTTCAACAAAACCAAGATCTTTATTTACATGAAAGATGTGGCTTTGTATGCTGTTCCTGCCTTTCAGAAGTTTCATCCATGGGCATCTTCTAAGTGCCTGCTGTGTGCCAGGAAGGGACCAGGGAACCAAAAATAAACATAGCAACCTCTTAACCTTCTAATCCCTTGGAAGACAAGGACACCAATACAGTGAGTCCTAGTATTATGATTAGGATAGTATAGATATAGGGCTTCCCAGCTGGCACTAGTGGTAAAGAACCCCCTGCCAGTGCAGGAGACATATGTGGATTTGATCCCTGGGTCAGGATGATCCCCTAGAGGAGGAAATGGAAACCCGCTCCAGTATTCTTGCCTAGACAGTCCCATGGACAGAGGAGCCTGGTGGGCTACAGTCCATGGGGTCGCAAAGAGTTGGACATAACTGAAGCGACTTGGTGCACAGGATAGCACAGAAGGAAAAACTGGGGAAGGAGTGGCTTATTCAGCCAGTGTGGTCACAAAAGCTTTCAAGAACCAGATGAGACTGGGGTCAGGCAGAGAAAGGGCTTCACCAGTCAATACTTTGGGATCTCCTTGAGGCCAGAAAGATCAGCACACACACCTGACGCTGACATGGGGGACATAACTCCAGGATCTGTGGGCAATCTGCAAACCTAGCAGACTTTAAGAAATGCAGCTTGCTTAGTTATTTCATTCTAGGTGATAAAGGGCTGTCAAAGCAGAGCTCAGAAGGGTAGACTTGAATCTCTAAGGGACAGAAAGCTATGGCAAAGCTTTTACCAAGAGAACATAATGATCAGCTGTGTCTGGGAGCAATTTTACAGGACAGAGTAAAAGCAGGTAGGGAGGGGAGCAGTGACATGAAAGGTGGAGCTGTGAATTTATGGGCTGCCCTGCAGACTTCATTTTTAAGGTACCTCCTGTAGACAAAAGTAAATATCAATGTTTCATTCCATTCAGTTAAATTTAACTATCACTGGTTTGTAGCTATGAGAGCTATCGCCATAGCTGTTTTAGGTCTGCTTTTTATTTTGGAAATATTTTCATCATTTTATGTTATTCTTATTTAAATTATAGCTTCAATATCTTATTAAATGTTAGAGAAGTTTTATGGCACAAATCATTATTTGTATGTAACTGAGGCTTAATAAATCAAATCCCCCCAAAACAAGAGGACATGAAACACATGTAACTGAGCTAAATTAAAGATAATGCAGTGCACTCAGCAAAAGTCCTCCTGGAACTGCAAAAATGATTTGAATATAGTCCTTAAAATGTAAATTAATAAGTAGATCATCTCAATTTATAAATCACATCTGGGCTTATTCCTTTGTAAGAAACATTTTTTTTTTCTATCACAATATTTAGAAAGAATTTGGTGCTTTGCTGCTTCTTAAAGCAGAAAATAAAATTACAGCAATTGTTCTTTTAGTCATTTTTATGTACTGAATATATATTTTATATAAAAAAATGATACAGTGAATTTGCCCAAGAAGATGATGTAGTGAGTTTATGTAACATTTGCATACCTTGATCTGGTACATTAATTTATAGCTGTAATCTTTTTTTCACTTTTAAAGACATTTATTCTTTCTTTTCTAACTTTACAAGTAGTACACGTTTATTGCTGACTTCTGGAAATACTTGCAAGCATAAAGTAATAAGTAACAATCACCCATAAGCCTCATCCCCTAGAGATAACCATCATTAGCATTTTTTATACATTTCCTTCCAATATCTGCATATCTTTTTACCCTTGAAATTTACCTAAATTGTATAAAAGTGCCTAAGTCGCATGTTACAAGTCTTTTCCAATGTGTCATAACCACCACTGTCATACTCCATGAAATCAGGCTAAAACATAAGTATATGACTTAGGACCCTGTTTATCTTGTAACAAAGGACAATAAATTGCATTTGTTCTACAGAGTGTGCCGGTTTTTATGTAAAATTAAGAGGAGCAGTTTTATTCACAAAATTCCTGACTTCCAAGGTCCAGGAGCTTCTACTTCACATACATCATTCATTCTCATAAATATTATAAGTTCAATAGGTCATGTGTCGTAAGTCAGGAAGCCAGTATTTTCATCCACATCCTGACTCCTGATCCAGACCATGCCCGCTCACTACACCACACAGATGGGAAATGCAGTGTTATGTGAGATGAGACTATAGATCTATGCTGGAGCAACACAGACAACCACCCAACCAAAGAATGGACAGCACTCTCCCAGGTGCTGGTTCTTTTAATTTGCTTCTTGACATTTGCTGAGTGGCATCTACTTGGCCAGTATCCCTTTTGCCTTTAATTGTCAGTTGTCTCCTCCTTCCCCCTTATTTCTTACTTTCTTTTCTCCTCTGCTAAGACCCAGAGTATGGATGACAGGAGACCCACACAGAGTTAGTCACCTACCCCCAATTAAGTCCCCTATCTCCACCTCTGTCTTACATTTTAAACAATTAGTACAAGGAGTATCTTTTTTTTTTAAGACTACATTTTAAGACATGTCCTAGATAATAGAGTGGACATTATTTTTCCAGTTCTTAAACTCTTCCATCTGTTTACTGATGACTTAAAGTGAGTTCATATTTTTGGCTTGTTTCTACAGCTACAGTTTCAAGAATATATGAAGAAAATGAAATGTAAAAAAAAATTAAACTCTTTTCCTGGGATAGTGTTTCCTAGCTCAGTGTAGCTTATAACTCCAGTAGGAGTGTGTGATAGGTAAAGTAAATTTATCAGATCATTATCAGATATCGTTATTCTCAACTTTTGTTCATAGCAGGATTCAAATTTATTTATGTCATTTCAGGACAGGAAGTCCAGGTGAAAAATGTAAGCAATTGCTATTCTGAAAGAGTACATCTTTTTATTTTAAAAAAAAAAAAAAGATTATAGATGCAAATTGCACCACTTTTAAGTATTCAAAAGCTTATCAGAGTGAAATTTAAGTTAAAAAGACCTCTGTAAACTAGGATCTAGAACACTCACATTGTCCAGTCTTTATACAAATTGAAATGTCTTAAAAGACTCTGTCCAGTTTCTCCAGCCTTTCCTCGGTTGTACCAAAATCAGTGGCGGTGTCCGCCCCACCAGTCTCAAGTTTCGAACGCACTCACTGGAAACATTCTACAGAGAAGACCCCCTTGGCTTTGCCTTTTCTAAAAACGCATGGTGAAACTTCATGGGAAGATGGCATATCACGTTGACATAGCCAAAATTTAAGCACATATAAAATATAAAATGAAAAGCTAATGCCCTTAGACCTTTTCCACTTAAAATTCATTTTGGGAGTAAGAAATGAAATTTTTTAAAAGCTGACCTAGTTGTTCCTGAAATATCTATCCATCACTGAGAAAAGAGGATAGAAATGGGGAAAAAAAAAAGTTCTCTTAAATTTTGTTGAAGGAGAGAGTTGTTAGGAATGATAGATTATGGGGTTCCAGGAGGGAGTGGCAGGTGGGGCCCTCGGGTGTCAGAGCTGGGAATGATGGGCAGGGGTCGGTGTCATCTCTGCTCAGAGGAGCCTGGAGGGCTACAATTCGTAGCCTGCATCCTCCCACCAACCAGTCACACACAGCAACACTTGACTTCCTCCTTGTTTCTCCTCCTTTTTAAGTTTTGTCTTTTGTTCCTATTCTGCTCAATTAAAGTTTTAATTTTTAATTAAAAATTTACAAATATGGCTTAAAATAAATGTGGAAAGATGTTAGAACAGCCTAGGACTTAATTATTCATGAAGTTATTGTGTTGGGTTTTTTTTCCTCTTTAGGCTTAAGGATTCCTCCAGGGAAACCATTTTCCTGTGGCCTCAGGTGATATAGACCTTGAAATTGACTCAGTTATGTACCTGTGATTGTTTCACTGCACACCATGTGATGAAATACCCTCCTATAACATTTGGCAAGAAGAATCATCACCTTCAGCCAGAATGTGTGTTGACCAACTACACACTGAAGGCTCACTATTGAAGGTCAATCCGGCTGTGCCTGTGGGCAAGCTTATTTTGCCTGGGGTCACTGCTGTAGGTTGCTGTAAGTTCAGTTCAGTCACTCAGGCATGTCTGACTCTTCGACCCCAAGGACTGCAGCACACCAGGCCTCACTGTCCATCCCCAACTCCTGGAGTTTACTCAAACTCATGTCCATTGAGTCAGTGATGCCATCCAACCATCTCATCCTCTGTCGTCCCCTTCTTCTCCCACCTTCAATCTTTCCCAACATCAGGGTCTTTTCAAATGAGTCAACTCTTCGCATCAGGTGGCCAAAGTATTGGAGTTTCAGCTTCAACATCAGTCCTTCCCATGAACATTCAGGACTGATTTCCTTTACCATGGAATGGTTGGATAAGTGTCCTTTAGGATAGGTTGGATAAGTGTCCCCCCAAATCTGTGTCAACCTGAAGCCTCAGAATGTGACCCCATTTGGAAATAGGGTCTTTGCAGATATAATTAGTTAAATGATAAGGTCACACTGCAAATGCCATGTGTGCTGTGCTTAGCCACTCAGTTGTGACCAACTCTTTGTGACTCCATGGACTGTAACCCGCCAGGCTCCTCTGTCCATGGGATTCTCCAGGCAAGAATACTGGAGTGGGTTGCCATGCCCTCCTCTGGGGATCTTCACAAGCCGGGGATTGAATCCAGGTCTCCTGCACTGCAGGTGGATTCTGTGCCATCTGAATATCACTCATGTGTGGGATCTAAAATACAACACAAATGAACTTCTGTACGAAAGAGAAACAAGCTCACAGACAGAGATCAGACTTGTGGTCGCCAAGGGACGAGGGGTGGGGGAGGGGCAGACTGGGAGTTTCCGATTAGCAGATGCAAATGCTTATATATAGGATGAATAAACAACAGGGTCATACTGTAGAGCACGGGGAGCTGTATTCCGTATCCTGTGATAAACCACAATGAAAAAGAATATATACATGTCACTGACTCACTCAGCTGATCAGTGGAAATAAGCACAACAGTGTTAATCAACTACAGTTCAATATTTTAAAAAAGTGAGGCCACACTGAATTAGGGTAAGCCCTATGTCTAGTGAGTGGTATCTTTACGAGAAGAGGACTTACACACACACACGCTCACTGGGGGAGGACAGCCATGTGAAGACAGAGGCAGAGAACGGAGGGATGTAGCTGTAAGCCCAGGAGTGACAGGGCCTGCCAGCAACCACCCGCAGCTAGAAGGAGGCAAAGGGTTCTTCCCCAGAGCCTTCAGAGAGATCACAGCCCTGCTGACACCTTGATCTTGGACTCCTAACCTCCAGAACTATGGAAGAATAACGTTCTGTAGTTTTTAGACCTCCAGTTTGTGACAATTTTTTTTTTTTTTTTTTTAGTTTTTTTGGTGGACTTCCTTGGTGGCTCAGACGGTAAAGCATCTGCCTACAATGCAGGAGACTGGGGTTCGATCCCTGGGTCAGGAAGATCTGGAGAAGGAAATGACAACCCACTCCAGTATTCTTGCCTGGAAAACCCCATGGATGGAGGAGCCTGGTGGGCTACAGTCCATGGGGTTGCAAAGAGCATGTACACGTGACAGTCCACAGTCATTCTCAAGTCTCACGCAGAGCACGTGACATGACTTAAGTCTCATTTAAGGCGCTCCATTCCCAAGGCTGAGTACAGAATGAATGCTTTCAGGATTTAGTGCAAAGCATGACTGCGTTTTTCCATTTAAAATATCATAAATCAACATCCTAATGATCCCTTCATGTCCTTGATCATCATTTCATCATGAACTGCAGGTAAAGCCTTCCTGAGTATCCTTTTTTTACTTTTTAAAAGTCTTTCTGCTCAAAACGACAATTCAGATGGGCCTTACCGTCTGGCTGTTACATTTAGTCGTAAGCACGTAGGGCTTTATCTCCAGCTGAAGTATTTGCATAAGGCTGGCGTTGCTAACATCCACAGCTCATTTCCTAGTACCGCCGAGCCATGTCTTTACTTTTATTATTCTATTCCCACTTCAGCATCTTGTCCTGAAGGACAACAATATACAACCCTAATTTTTCCCATCTATCTTTGTATACAGGGGAATGTTATTAAGGCCGTCAAAGGAGCTGCACTGTGCCTTTGCTTATGAGTATAATTAAACTCAGACCCTCAATTAGTCATTTTAACCCATATAATGGATGAACACTTGGTCCCGTGGTGCCGCTAATTCTGGAGTGACCTTGAGAAAACCCCATCACAAAGTAATACCAGTGATAATCACACTCTGGCTAGAAAACGCCTAGGAAATTTATTTTATCTGGTTTACTCTTGAATTAGATGCAGGAAAGAAGAGGAGTTATTAATTTTACCTTACGTTCAGCCGCTTGCCAGTATCAGGCATCTAATAAAAAGAATCTGCTTTTAGAAGTATGTTTAAATCTTGTAGCGTGCGCCCTGAATTTATCCCAGTCTTGAGCTGCCGCTGAATGGAGTACTCTCGCTCAGGCACTGAAAAGGGAAGGGCGTAGTCCACGTGGACGCTGAGAGCAGATGTGGCACCACTCACCCCACCCGCCCTCCGTCCAACCGCACCTGCTCCTCCAGCACCTGAGCAGTCCTCCACTCCTGATCGGTGTGTCTATTTCAGCTGCAGAATGAGTGGTTTTCTTGAGTCCTGATTCAGCAATGAAGGTCCTCTTTGAACGATGGGAACAGAATCCACAGGGGGCAGAGGGTCTAGGGGGTCTTAGGAGCCCATCTCTGCAGCTCCATTGGTGATGGAGGCTCCAGCGTCACATGGTTCACCCCGACACTTCAAGCTCACTGCCTCCCGCCGATCAGAAGGAGGTGGTGGCTTATCTCCTTATTACCTTGCTCAGGCTGTCATAACAGAGCACCACAGACAGGGTGGTTTAAAGAACAGGAATTTATTGTCTCCCAATTCTGAGGGTTAGGGCTGGTTCTCAGAGGCCTCGGTCCTCAACTTGTAGGTGGTCACCTTCTAGCCGTGTCCATATTTGCTCTTCCCTCTGTGGGGCTACATCCTGATCTCCTCTTCCTGTAAGGACACCAGTCATATTGGATTAGGGCCCACGCCAAAAATCTCATATTATCTTAATTACTGCTTCAAAGACCATTTCTAAATGCAGTAACATTCTGAGGAGCTGGGAGTTAAGATCTAACATCTGAGCTTGGGAGGGACATAATTCAGCGGATAATAAAACTCTAATAGTTGGCTTTCATTGTTTGTTCTCACTTTGGGAAATAAGTTTTAATAAAACATTCTTCTAGCAAGGTCATGTTGACCAGTGTAAAGCATATTGTAATTTATTGTATAATAAAACCAAAATCAAGCTAATTTCTTTGCCAGGGAAAAAAATAAACTAATGTTAGCCTTTGTCTCTATTTTCAAGTGGAAGTTATCATAAAAATATGCTACAGGAGGATACTTTTCCTTTTTCCATTGTCATTAATGTAACTTCAAGAAATTATATAGCAATGTAAGAATCCTAAAAGCCAATTAGTGAATTTGTTCTTGAATTGGGGTTTACCTACTGAACTATGTTTCATTCTTATACTTTGATGAAATCAGTAACTTAACAAAGAAGAATCTTATAAAATCTATTCATCTTAAATCCTAATCATTGAATGTACATGAAATGACCTTCGAGTTGGAATTAGGAGACCTGATTTGAGCTTTAGCTTTGATGCATCATGTCCATTGTGCTGAGGGAAACCAGGCTACATTATCTTGGCGTCAAATTCCATGGCTGTAAAGGAGTGGTTTGGCCTAGATGTCCTTGATCATGAAATCTGTGTGGCTGCATGTCCGTGGATGTTCCATAAGCCTAATCCTTTACCAGTGCTTTTGTTCATTCTAGTCTAGCCACTCAAAAGCCACAATTGGATCAGAAGGTCACTTGGTGGTATAGAATCCAGACAAGAGGAGTTAGTTATATTGACTGCAAGTTTTATTCTCTCAACATCTATTCTTTTTACAATGTGATAAGCCCTCTGGTAGGCTTCCCTGGTGGCTCAGTGGTAAACAATACACCAGCCAGTGCAGGAGATGCAGGTTCGATCCCTGGGTTGGGAAGGTCCCCTGGACAAGGAAATGGCAACCCACTCCAGTATTCTTGTTTGGGAAATCCCGTGGACAGAGGAGCCTGGTGGGCTACAGTCCATTGGGTGAGTCAGACACAACTTAGCAACTAAACAACAAGCCCTCTGATAGGCATGAGGCATGAGAGCAGGGGCTAGACACAGTCTATGGAGTTGGCCATTGAAAGCAATGGACAGTGTCATTAAAACAGCCTGATGCCTTTGAGTTCCATTAGGCTACCACAAAACGGGATGAATTGCAGTGTGCTTTTCCTAAATCATGCCTTGGAAAGCCATTTCTTTTTTCTCAATATTTTCATGGCTGAACAAGCTTTTTGCCTTTAGTTGGTTTATTGTTACATCTTGTGGCCCTGAAGCTATCTCTCTCTTGAGGATTTTGCATTTCTCTTATCTTTTCTATTAGGAAAAGTATGAGAAAAAACTTCAATTTTCATTTCTTTCTGAAGACCTTTCTGTGCCCCCAGAAAACTAACTATAATTTCACTGGGTTCTTCCTGGCATTTATGTTCCATGAAATAGTAGAGATCATTTCTCCCAAAACATTATTTTTATTTCCCTAAGCTAGAGAAAGTGAGAGTTTGAATTCACCTTAAGTGTAAATGATTATATAAAATACCCCATCATGCTTTTCCTTCTTAAAGTTTTCATTACTTATTTCTGAAAATTCTGATCCACTTAATTTTAAAAATATGCAGGATCTAGCTAAAATTTGTCTTTAATTACTTATTCTATAATTTGGTTGCAAATATGGACTTCTTTTAAAAGGACAGGTGAATCTTAAATTTTATCTTTTCAGTATGAGTAGTCATACTTCCTGTTAGAGTCTGAATAGTCAAATCTTCCATTAGTATGAACAGATTACTTCCTTTGAGAAAAGATTAAATGAAGAAGTTTATTTTCATTTAATTGGTAGACAATAGTGCTTCATATTTATTCACATAAACCATTGGGTTATAAAGTATAAGTAAAAAACTTGTTCCTTCTTAGAATCTTTCATAACTTCTTGATATTAAAAATATAATTTTTCCTTCTTCTGCCTCCCAAATTATATTACATTGCATCAGAAATAGCTTCCCTGGAGGAAAAGCAAAGAAGTCTATTAATCATAAACTGAAGAAGAAAGAGCTTGGCAGTTTTACTTCTTGCTTACATACTAAGCCTCTCCAATATTTTAATACATGTATTTTCATATCATTTCTCCTTTCCCTTTTCAAAATGACGTTTATTTTGAAATAGAGCCAGTGTTTACCAGAGTTGGGACAAAACAGCCCAGAGGATGAGTACAGTTCACAGAACAGGTGGAGGCTAGCCCATGTTCAGCAACATTGGGGAAGATCTCCAGCATGCAGTTATGCTTGCCCTTGGATAAAGAGAAACATAAGCAAGGAGAGCCATGAATAACATTTTCCAAAGACACCAGTTCAGAGCACACCTTCCTAGCCACCGTCTTATGGATTCAGAGTGAAGAGCTGGATATACAATTCTGCCCTCCCCAGCCTAAGTCTTCTGGTCCCCTCATCCTCTTCCTTGAGTCCATGTGGTCCTTAATTAACAAAGAATGTTTCAAATAAATTTCATTTCTTCCTTAGGTGACCAAGAACATTTGAAATGGAGGAGAAACGTCTCACGGGCCCCCTTTCCTGGGTTAGTGATTTCCTCCTGCAGACGTCCATGACTGTGAGCTACAGGGCGTTTGATGGACAGCTGGGATGGCTGGATCCCTGGGTTCCTCTCCATCACCCTTGGGGCTGTGATAGGCAGGAATGAGAAATGGGGCCCCAGCACTCAGAGAGCGATGGCCACATGGGGGTCACAGGAAGCAGAGATGCAGGTGGGGAGAACAGAGAGTTACCACTTGTGGCCTGCATCGTGGACCTCCATGTCATCTCTCTGTGATGGATGGGATCATTGTCATCCTGTAGAAAGTCGCTCATTCCAGACCCTGAGAACTGGGAAGCTACTGAAAGTAAAAATAATTCTTTTCAATTCTTATTAGAAAATTCTTATTCTGAGCTGGCAGAAGCTTCTGGAAGTACCCACTAAAATGAGGAAAGTCAAAAAGAGGGCACCCTTGTCTAGACTGCATGCTTGGTCTACCTTTTCTTGCCTCCAAAAGGTTTAGGCCAAAGAAGCAATAGTTGTAACACACTAATGGGTTGACAGCTGTCAACACGAGTCCTTCAGGACACTGGGCTTTTTCTACTATAAATCTGTGTCATAAATTCACTTTCGATTTTTCAGTCTGCTGAGTGAAAGGACAAACATGCTAGGACTTCAGACTAAGCCTGTGTCCTCTGTTATTACCCCACAGAGATACAAATACATCATCATTCCCTATTAACAGGCCCTCGAGTAGCAAGGAGATGCTGTGCCATGGACGCATGGACTGGGGCTAATGAATCCCAACAACTAATTACATTTCTCTTAAAGTAACTTATTACCAGAAAGTAGCTGTGTTAGCACAAAGATGTGATGTGAGAATGGCAATCCCCAGGAAGAGGCCACCTAATTAATCATCCCCCATAATTCTCCATAATAGCCCTGTCTGGACTTTCGTGTCCAGACGACTGTTCTTCCCAGGGTTGCATTTGGCCTGACCTTATTTTGGACTGACAATGTAATTGGTAATTGCAGGCTAATTTATATAAACAAACGAGAGCCCTGCCAAATAAAAGCACCGTCATTGCAGTTGGTACTCAAGGCTCTAAGAGCTCTCTATTTTGCACAAGTTTAGGTCAAGTGGTTGCAGCCAATGACTCTTACGCAAAAAATAATTATTTCAGAGAAGCAAAAGCACCATGCCCTTGTGAAGCCTGCCAGGAATCATGGCTTGTGACCTGTTGTATGGAGTGAGTCCTCCTCCTCGTGTTTTAGATGAAGCTGGTTTCAGGTGTTTACTTAGAATCTCATCAGGACCTGAAGGGCTGTTTTTCCTTAGCACGTATGAAGGAAATGCTGATAAGTTTCTTCCTAGAACATAAAGAACTTCACTTATTTCTTCTCTGCAGGCAGCACTGTCATCTTGCCTAGCAAACCTGATTAAATGTCATTTGTCCTTGACTCCTGTCACTTTTGAGCAACTGAAATAGATGAAGAGGCTGGTGCTTCCCAAATCAGAAGGAGCCAAGTGTCCACAGCCAGAGCCCGTGGGAATAGAAACTCACAAAGGAACTCAAGCTGGGATTTATTAGGATTGTACAGGGCTCCTTCCTATTTGAAGACAGGTGATTGAGACAGATTATCCTCCTGTTTCCTCTCAAGCACTCAGCTAGGATCCCCTGCAAGCTTAGATAGAGACCTCTGGAAGACAAGTGTCTGAGTATCCTTCTGAGGAGGCTAGCAGGGGACCTACCACAGCTCAGAAGGGCAAAGCTGTGAGCCCAAAGCACCCGAATAGCCACGGAGACAGGAATACCATTGGAGAAAGGAGGTCTTACCTGTCACCTCTCAGGTCCTGTAAACTTCTTCTTTGTATAGGAACTTTTTATACTCCATAGGCTTTAATTTGGGCTTCCCTGGTGGTTCAGCAATAAAAAATCCGCCTGCAATGCGAGAGACCTGGGTCAGATCCCTGGGTTGGGAAGATTCCCCTGGGGGAGGGCATGGCAACCCACTCAGTATTTTTGCCTGGAGAATCCCATGGATAAAGGAGCCTGGCAGGCTATAGTCCACGGGGTCGCAAACATATGGACACGACTGAGCAACTGAACACAAAACAACATAAAATGAACCATTTAGAAGGGGACGATCCACTGGTATTTAGTCCGTCCACAGTGTAGTGCAGTCACCTGTGTGTGGTTCCAGAATGTTTTCAGGACCCCAGAGAGAAAGTCTGGACCTAGTAACTGGATCAGTTCTCCCTCCTGGTGGTCCTAGTGATCACCAGTCTGTGTTCTGTCGTTATGGATTTACCTATTCTGAATATTTCATTTAAATTAAGTATTGGAATATATAGCCTTTTTTGACTGGCTTCTTTCACTCAGCATGTTTTCAAGGTTCATCTATGCTGCAGCATGGAAGAGTACTTTCTTCTTTTTTATAGTGGACTAATGAATGTTTCTTTGCTTGGATATACTGTGTTCTGTTTATCCATTCATCCATCAGTGCTCATTGGGGCTGTGTCTGCCCTTTGGCTACTGTGACTAATGCTGCTGCTAACATGTCTCTGTATTTGTCTGAGCCCCTGTTTTCATTGTTTTAGTAGGCATACGTTTAGGAGCAGAATTGCTGGATCATAAAGCTATGACAACCTAGACAGTGTTAAAAAGCAGAGGTATCACTTTGCTGACAAAGGTCTATCTAGTCAAAGCTGTGGTTTTTCCAGTAGTCATGTATGGATGTGAGAATTGGACCATAAAGAAAGCTGAGGACCAAAGAATTAATGCTTTTGAACTGTGGTGTTGGAGAAGACTCTTGAGAGTCCTTTGGACTGGAAAGAGATCAAACCAGTCAATCCTAAAGGAAATCAGTCCTAATTACTCATTGGAAGGTCTGATGCTGAAGCTCCAGTACTTTGGCCACCTGATGCCAAGACCTGACTCTTTGGAAAAGACCCTGATGCTGGAAAAGACTGAGGGCAAGAGAAGGGTGCGACAGAGGATGAGATGGTTAGATAGCATCACCAACTCAATAGGCATGAATCTGAGTAAACTCCAGAAGATAATGAAGGACAGAGGAGCCTGGGATGCTGCAGTCCATGAGGTCTCAAAGAGTTGAAGACAACTTAGCTACTGAACAGCAACAGTCTTTCGTGGATAACTTTTTGAGGACTGTCAAACTGTTAACCTACCTGTTTTATGTGTCCATTCCATTGTATTTTCTGAGCCACACTATTCTCTTTCTCTCAAAATAGTTTGCCTCTTCTTTTGTCTATTCATTCCAGAGAGGTTTTCTCTTCAACTGTTGGATTATTAAGGCCATTTATCTTTATATTACTCTGCATGAGTCCTTGGGAGAAGGCAATGGCACCCCACTCCAGTACTCTTGCCTGGAAAATCCCATGGATGGAGGAGCCTGGTGGGCTGCAGTCCATGGGGTCACTAAGAATCGGACACGACTGAGCGACTTCACTTTCACTTTCCACTTTCATGCATTGGAGAAGGAAATGGCAACCCACTCCAGTGTTCTTGCCTGGAGAATCCCAGGGACGGGGGAGCCTGGTGGGCTTCCATCTATGGGGTCGCACAGAGTGGGAGACAACTGAAGCGACTTAGCAGCAGCAGCAGCAGCAGCAGCCTGAGTCCTTAGAAGAAATGCACTATGTGAGTGTTACTGCTTTCACTTTAAAACTCTGAGGCCTGATAAGAACTCACTGCAGCTTCATGATCAAAGCTGGCCAGACCCTCCGAGTCTCCAGCTCCACCGAGTCTCCAGCTCCACCCTGGACCCCTCTGCCCTCCTTACGTTTGCAGTACCAGCCTTTTTCCTGTTCTACACACTGATCTTTTCTACCTCAGGACCTTTGCGTGTGACTCCCAGCACCTGGAAGACTTTATTTTCTCTTCTTTACCTTTAGGCTCAGTGTCTGTGCGTGCTAAGTTGCTTCAGTCTTGTCCGACCCTGTGCAGTCCTGTGGACTGTAGCCTGCCAGACTCCTCTGTCCATGGGATTCTCCAGGCAAGAATACTGGAGTCGGTTGCCATGCCCTCCTCCAGAGAATCCCAACCCAGGGATCGAACCCACGTCTCTTACGTCTCCTGCATTGGCAGGCCCCACTCATTCTTTGTCACTAGCGCCACCTGGGAAGCCTCAGTTTAAATATCTTCTATGCAGAGAGACCTTCCTTAACATCCTCCCTCCCTAATGGCGTTTCAAAGCACCCTGGGCTCTTGATCAGATCTTCTGACGATTTGAAGCGATGTCTTTGCCTGTGTATTTGTGTGTGTCAGGTCAGTTGCCCCAATGACCTACATCTTTCATCTATATGAGGATCATGTCTTTCATCGTCATAGATTGTACTGGCCCAGGACACCCTCTGGCCCTGACAGACCCTAGCTTTTAACTGAATGAGTGAATGAATGAATGCATGAAGGTCCTTCTTTTGATGCTTTGCAGCTACCTAAAAAGTGTCCCGTACTAATTTTCACCAAAGCAAGGAACCTTTTAACTCCCCTGGCTGCTCATAAAATCTTGCCAGTTGCAGAGATAATGTTCCTTGCATGATCACCAGTTTCCCCAGGAGATCAGTTGCTTAGTTAGAGCCATGTACCTGCTTGTTCTCCAGTGTGAGTGTGATATTTCTGATAAATAAAACCACCACATCCATCAGTTTGACCAAATGGCAGAATTTCTTTTCTCCTGTTTAGTTCAGTTTGTCTTTGTGTTTCGCTCTTACTGCCCCAGGTTCTTAAGATGCTGAATTCTTCATCCCACTCATTTATTGGTTTATCAACGAAGTTAGATAATAAATACGGACGCTAAACATCACCTCATTCTCATGAGAACTTTACGTATGATAGGTTCTTGTGTATGTCCCCCCCCCCCATTTTAAATAAAAAGAAAATGCAGCTTATAGAGGTTTAGCAATGTGTCTCAGAGCTCATGGTATACACTGTGAGCCAGGATTTAAACCTAGACTTTCTGAATCCAATAGAATGCTCTGCCATGACATTACTTCCTAGGAATCAGCCAGTTAGCACTCAACCCTGCAGCCAGCCCATCTTATTTGTAAATAATTAAAAGAGTCATAACCATATCTTCATCGCCTCCTTGGCCAAGTGCTAAACGAACAGCGTAAATAACATGGGTGACATCTATTGTTCCGCACAAACATATATTAAATTTCTAGTATGTGCCCAGGTGCCAGAGAAACACACATGAATAAGACATAGTACACGAATAAGACATGATACTGCAGTGAGTAGCCATTCCCTTCTCCGGGGGATCTTTCTAACCCAGAGATCAACCTGGGCTTCCCACATTGCAGGCAGATTCTTCTGGTCACCAGTAGTAGTGTAGTGGTGTTAGTCGCTCAGTCATGTCCGACTCTTTGTGACCCCACGGGCTGTACTCTGCCAGGCTCCTCTGTCCATGGGATTCTTCAGGCAAGAACACTGGCGTGAACTGCCATTCCCTTCTCCAGATGATCTTTCTGACCCAGAGATCGAACCTGGGTCTCCTGCACTGCAGGCAGATTCTTTACCATCTGAGCTACAGGGATTCTGCGCCACCTGGGAAGCCCCATAAGACATGATACTCATGGCTAGAAGGACAGAAAGGCTTCTGAGCTATAGTGCATAATGCGTGCACTTAGTGCCATGCCAAACGTGTATGCAGAATTTCCGGAGGGCCCTGAGTGAAGGAATCACAGACTCCACGTGAAGGACTTCAGGAAGACTGCCAGGGGCCTGCCCTGGGAGGCAGGCGAGCTTTCAGGGGAAGAGGTAGAGGGGACAGACTAGGGTGGGCAAGTGGCTGAGGGGGACTAGTCAGGATGTGGTTGGTGGGGAAGAACCCAAGAAGCCCCTGCAACGAGAAGGGTCTTTTGGGAGCCGATTGAAAACCATTGAGAGGGAAGGTCATTTCAAAGAGGTTTCTTGACTTTTGTAGGCCACGGGGACCCCCGGGAGGGTAGGCAGTTACAGACACCGTGTTCCCCATGCTGTGCCCACCAGGAGGAGGATGGGTGAGGGCAGAGGAGAGGCCAGCTGCAGGGATCGTGGAGCGGGCAGAGGAGCCCATGGAGCCGGGAGGCCGCTGGCTCTGTGTGCTGGGCCTGGGCCCGTCCAGGTCGTGCATGAAGCTTTGACACACTGTCTTTGCGATAGGTGTGATGTAGGGACGGGATATCATTGTTAAGCGTGAACTCCAAACCAAGAGGCTGCTGGCTTCAAATCCAGATCTGACCGGAAACCTGCTAGTTGCAAGATCTTGGGCACCCAAGGTGGCCTCTCCCAGCCTCAGTTTCTCCGTCTGTGAACAACAGTGGTGGTGGCCATGCAGGGCTGGGACGACGGTGAGGCGAGGAAGGCTGAGCTGTGCCGGGTTGTTGTTGCTCAGTCTCTCAAGTTGTGTCTGACTCGCTGCGACCCTGGGGACTGCAGCATGCCACGCTTCCCTGTCCATCACCAGCTCCCAGAGTTTACTCAAACTCATGTCCATTGAGTCAGAGATGCCATCCAACTGTCTCATCCTCTTACAGACTTTACCTTGTCCAATTGTCTCAAAACATGAGCCCACTTTACAGATGGACAAACTAAAGGTCAGAGAACGTAAATGTGTTGCCCAAGGCAAGGCTGATAATATCAGAGCTGAAATTTGACACCAAAGGTTTTCTACTCCCCAGACTGACTTTCAGAGCATAAAATACTTTCATTCATTACAAATGAATGCCAGTAATCACAGACATTATATTATAGAAATCAGGACCTTCTAGAAGATAGGTGTGAAGGTATTCCTGGGGTGTCCTCCTCCTGTGATCATCCTTCTCCCTGGCTCCTCAAGAATCCCCACTGCCTCCAACTGCAGAGTCTCTTGTCTGAAATTCCTTTAATGAATGTGGCCTGCTCTGTCACTGAACTCTCCATGGACCAGGGCTGGAGGAGGAGTGGTCAGCTGGCCTCTGCTTTAGGTGCAAGCTTCCACTTTTATGTCCTCTCTGTGGCTACAGTACATTAGCATTGCTGTCACTTAGTCCTTCTGTCTCCTTCCCGTGCTAGAAAGTTATCACCCATTTGACAAGCAAAGAAATCAACCACAATCAGCCATGCGGATTTAGCCACAGACCAAAATCTGCCCTGGGCGGAGACGTGGAACCACCGAGCACTGCCTGCTGCCAGCCTATGCATCTGAGTGCAGACACAGCTGGCCAAGGGCATCTGTCTGGTTCCTCCTATCCCTAATCAGAGTTTGCGTTCACTTTGTCAGCTCGCATCGCTGGCATCCTTCCCACAGCCACCCTTCTTGTAGGCCAGCTGCCCAGCCTCTAGCTCTTCCCCAGGATAGCATGATGCTCCATGACCAGAGTGTGGAATGACCATAACCAGATGCCAGGGGGCAGGAAGCAAGTAATATAAATGGGGTGAGAATTATGAAAGTGTTCAATGAAGGAGCATAGAACAAAGGGGTTTCACCTGAGCAGTGGGCAGGGAAGCCTCCCTGTGAAAAAAGGAAAGATGAGTAGCACTTGGCCAAGTGACAAAGAAGGAGGAGTTCCCAGGCAGATGCTGTGAACAGGACCTCGAGTCTGACTCTGAGTACAGTGGAAGGTCTTAGAGTGGTGGACTTGTGCGCTGATGTACATCTTAGAAGAATCACTGGAGCTTCCCTGAAATGTGGGGGAATTGTAACCCAAATCCCATCTCTGTACACCAGTACCAAATTGAATCTCAAAGGCAGAGTTTTGGGTGGAGCAGAAAAGAAGAGCTTTTTTGCTCTGCCAGCCAAGAGGGGCCACAGCAGGCTAATGCCCACAAAAGTGTGCTGTGTCCTAATCAGGAGTGGGAGGTGAGGAGCTTTATAATGATGGTTCAGAGGGCATGACCAGCTTGTGGACATCCTTCTAGTTGGTGGTGGAGTAATTGGGAGTCAGCATCATTAACCTTCTGGTGGGCAGCATACAGTTGGCTTCTTTGACCTGGTAGGGTTTTAGTTTCTGCAAAACAGCTCAAAGATATTTTTGTGTGCATCCCTTGAGGGGAACCAGCACCCTGCCCCAAGGCTACACTATTGTTTCTTGGCTGCTCCGCCTTTGTCTTTGCATCCCCAGTTCAGTTCAGTAGCTCAGTTATGTCCAATCCTTTGCATCCCCTCTCTTCCCTAATCAGAAACTGTTTGAACCCACCTTTAGAACTCAGAGAAGGTCTTGAAGGCTGAAGGAAGCCTGTTTGCTATAAACAAGAAAACTGGGGGACATAGAAAGGCTTTTGTGCACAGGAGCCCCACAGGGTCCCGCTTGGTTTCAGAATGAGGACAGAAGCAGAGAGACCGATTAAGAGACAAGAGATGCCAGTGCTGTGGGCCCAGCAGTGGCCATGGAGCAGGATTCTGAAGATGCTTTGATATTGGAGCTGATTGATGTGCTGGCTGATTGAATGTAGATGTGCAGGTAAGGTAAGATTCAAGGGTGATCCACATTGTATTTATCCAGAGAATTAAAGTGTTTGGTGCACAGCAAAATAACCTGTAAGGAAACCTGCCCCCATCCCCAGTGTCCCCCCCCCGCAAACAGGTTCCAATTAGCACTACTTTTCTTTCTCCGTTACTTTTTATCTGGTTTTTTTTCCCCTTGCTTTTAAGATTTCCTCCTCCTTCACCTCTTGATCACTGTAACCACAAATACACCTTGCAAAGGTTCATTGTCATCCTCATTCTTCGTATTCTGTTCATCCCTAGTATAATTCAGGGGCTCCCTGGTGAGGGAAATCAGAATTGAAACCAAGCACAAAAAGATAATCAACACTGATGCAGACATTAAGTATCTCTGCCCACCCACTGTGCTGCAGACCAGAGGCAGAGCAGGGGTGTAGCTGTGGCTGGCTGGCTTGTACCTGCTGGTAACCCAAAGCCGTCCACAGCTCCCACACCACCAGTGGCCAGTGCTGACGGGAGGGTATGTCATGGGCACCCTATCCTTGAGGTGTGTCCATGTAGGAGAAAAAGAGGAAACTATTACTTTAAGCCTGCAGCAGTTCTAAATTGCTTTGGCATTGGAATAAACTGTATATTTGATTTTGGGCATGTGCTATAAAAAATGCTCTATGGTGAGTATTTGTGATTAAAACTAAAGCAGTCCATTGTGTCTCTGAGGGAATTTTAGGGGATTATTGGATTATTGGAAATACTGGATTTGATCCCTGGGTCTACTGATCCAACAGGTGGTGATTTTCTATAATATAGAAGGATTCCCCTACCTATTTCCCTTTTGCAGAAAAAATGGAGTTGAAACCTTGTAACTCAGATTGGGATGTGAATCCACAGTCTTTTAACTGAGCTCACACCTGGTCCCAGGACTTAATGAAGTTCAGGTTCTTGATGTCTCATGACAGAAAGAATTCAGAGAGAGGCAAACTGGTAGGTAAGAGGTGGATTCTTTGAGAGAGAAACGTATTCCACGGCAAAGTGTGGTCCATCTTAGAAGCAGGAGCAGCGTCAGGGCACAGGATTGTCACATTTTATAGGAATGGGTAATTTCATGGGCTATTAAGTGGGAGGGGTGTTCTAGCTGTTTGTTGGGAGGAGGTAGTGGAGATTTCTAGGAACTGGGCCACTGCCCGCTCTCTCACTTTTTATGGCTGGCCTTGGACTGTCATGGCACCGTACGTGTGTCCATCAGCAAGGTGATGTTTTACAGTGAGCGTACACTGAGGCTCCAGGTACTTCTAGAGGAAGTCGACTCGACTGCCGTCTTGGACCTGGTTGGTTCTAACCACTTGTCTTGTGTCCCATGGTCTGTCATTCTTTTAAATGTGGTGCCCTGCCCACCTTCCTTCTGTTTCAGAATCATTCTATCTTTTCTGTAACTTTTTTCCTTAGTAATTAGCTGGTGAGAACCTTCCCACATTAGCAGATCCAAGAGGATTGATCATAAGTGTAATTGAATTAAAGTGAGTGTTTAGAAAAGCTTGTGTTTCCAAATTGTATTATCTAGATTATTTTCATGGTACATCATCGATGGCTTAACATTCTTCCCCCATGAAGTCATTTTCTGTGTCTTGTGCCAGAATTCCGAGAACCATTATCATTTACAAAGAGCGGTGAACCCAGACAACGATGTGCCCTGGGCCGATGGTGGAGGGTGGCCACTGAGCTGGTTAAGGGTCCAGTTTTTAAATAAAACCTTAACATTTGTTCAGCATCAGGAGAATGTCACCAGTATGGTAACAGGCAAGAGATCCTCCAATTGAAGTGCTTATTTAAAGTGACGAGGAGAGACAGTAAAGCCAGACTCTTCATCGCCAACCTGTGAGCTGCCTTTAATGAGGCTCTGTGGCTGCTCAAAGTGTCTTTGCTGTGTGACCTTTCTGTGCAACATTATAATTCTTTCATTTTTTTTAAAGTGCTACTCCCTTCACCACTAAAGCAGTTAAAGGAAATTTGCACCCAGTGGTACCGTTATCCTGTACTCATGCTGATGACAAGCCATCTGGTAGTAGTAAACCAAGAAAAGTCACGTGAGGTTACCTGGAGTTGGTGAGAGATGTGTTTAGCTTACCATTCCTGCAGCAAGAGGCATCTAAAAATCCTAACAATGGCATCTCATGATTCAAAACATCTAAAGTGCCTCCCCTGGAGGATGCAAAAGGTTTGTCTCAAAGTTTTGAAATAATTTAGCAGAGATGCTAAAATGAACATTAGTGAAAAATATGATTTTTTTCTGTGAATGTGCAAATGAAGTGGTTTTACTATCACTGCTGTAACAAATTACCACAAACCTCAGATATGCAGGTTTCCACCCTAATGGTGGAAAGTGAAGAACTAAAGAGCCTCTTGATGAAGGTAAAAGGGGAGAGTGAAAAAGCCAACTTAAAACTCAACATTCTAAAAACTAAGATCATGGCATCCAGTCTCATCACTTCATGGCAAATAGATGCAGGAAAAAACGGAAACGGTGACAGGCTTTATTTTCTTGCACTCTAAAATCACTGCCGACAAGTGACTACAGCCATGAAATTAAAAGATGTTTGCTCCTTGGAAGGAAAGCTATGACAAACCTAGATAGCATATTAAAAGCAGAGACATCACTTTGCCAACAAAGGTCTGTACAGTCACAAAGCTATGGTTTTTCCAGCAGTCATGTATGGATGTGAGAGTTGGACCATAAAGAAGACTAAGCGCCAAAGAATATATGCTTTCAAATTGTGGTGTTTGAGAAGACTCTTGAGAGTGCCTTGGACTAAAAGGAGATCAAACTAGTCAATCCTGAAGGAAATCAACTCTGAATATTCACTGAAAGGACTGATGCTGAAGCTGAAGCTCCAGTACTTTAGCTACCTGATGCAAAGAGCAGACTCATTGGAAAATACCCTGATGCTGGGAAAGACTGAGGGCAGGAGAAGGGAACAACAGAGGATGAGGTGGTTGGATGGCATCACTGACTCAGTGGACATGAGTTTGACCAAGCTCTTGGAGATGGTGAAGGACAGGGAAGCCTGGCATGCTGCAGTTCATGGGGTCACAGAGCTGGACCCAACCTAACCACTGAACAACACAAAAGGAGGTTTGGATCAACACAAACGTATGATCTCAGAGTGGTCTACCTCAGCATTCTGGGAAGCTTGGCTCGTTTTTCTTGCTTCAAGTCTCACAAGTCCAAAATCAAGGTGTCTGCAGGTGGGTTCTTATCAGGACCCTCTAGGGAGGACCTGCTTCCTGGCTCTTTCAGGTCACTGGCCAAATTCAGTTCCTGGCAGCTATAGACTGAGGGCCTCTCCCTTTGCTGGCTGGAGCCTGGGAGGTGTTCTCAGCTAACAGAGGCCACCACCTGGCCTGGCGGGCGGCCCCCTTCCGTCATCTCACAGAGCCAGCAGGCTCAGGTTCTCTCTCCTCACCTTTCCTCAGCCCTCCCAGCCCCTCTTCAGCTGCATCTGTCGGACTGACTTTTCTGTCTCCCACTTGTGCTTTCAAGAGCTCACTTGATTACACTGAATTCTGGAGGATGCCTCAGGATCATTGCCTTGTCTTCAGGTCAGCTGATTAGTAACTTAATTCCATCTGCAAAGCCCCTTCACAGCAGTGACTGGATTAGTGTTTGAGGGTTCGGTTGAACCACGAGAGGGCAGTCATCTTGAAGAGGTTTTTTGTTTGTTTGTTTAAGTTTTTCTTTTTTTTAAATTTTATTGGAGTATAGCTGAATTTTTTTTAGATTCCCTGACAGCTCAGTTGGTAAAGAATCTGCCTGCAATGCAGGAGACCCGGGTTCGATCCCTGGGTTGGGGAGATCCCCTGGAGAAGGAAATGGCAACTCACTCCAGTATTCTGGCCTGGAGAATTCCATGGACTGTATAGGCCATGGGGTCACAAAGAGTCAGACACGACTGAGCGACTTTTATTTATAGCTGATTTACAACGTGGTGTTAGTTTCAGGTGTGCAGCTAAGTGATTCAGTCATACATATACACAACAGCTCCGCTGTGTCTCTTTTCAACCCCATGGACTGTAGCTCACCAGGCACCTCTGTTCATGAAATTTTCCAGGCAAGAATACTGGAGTGTGTTGCCATTTCCTCCTCCAGGGGATCTTCCTGACCCCGGGGTCAAACCCACGTCCCCTGCGTCTCCTGCACTGGCAGGTGGGTTCTTCACCACTGCGCCACCTGGGAAACCCCGCCATACATATACATATATTCATTCCGTTTCAGGTTCTTTTCTCATATAGGTTATCACAGAACACTGAGTTGAGTTCCCTGTGCTACACAGGAGGTCCTTGTTGGTTATCTGTCTTATATATGGTAGTGTGTGTGTGTTCATCCCCAGCTCCTGATTTATCTGGTCGCCTCAGCCCATTTCCCCTTCAGGGAAAGCTTTTTCGTTGTCTGTAAGTTTAGTTTTTGATATCTGTACGTCTGTTTCTGTTTTGTAAAGAAGTTCATTTGTGTAATTTTTTAAAATTAGGTTCCACATATGAGTGATATCATATGCTAATGAACAGACATCTTTAGAATTTCTCCCTCCCACAACCAAGAAGAAAAAAGCCATGATGATAATGGAAGCAGACAATTAAACTTGATTTTAAACGAGTTTCTTTGAACAGTTCCGATACCGATTTTTCCAGCACTATTCCTAATTGTGATTAAGACCAGTGCCTGAAGTTGAAAGTCCACACTGGCACCCATCTTTAAAAAGCTGACTCCTCCTTTCTTTTAATAAGTGCTTCAGAAATTTCTTCCCAGAAGTTGAAAGATGTTTCAATATATAAGATTAAATGTATTCTCTTCTCCCTTTCAGAGAAAACTTAAAAGGCAAGAGATCATAGTTTTGCTGGATTTTCTGTATGTTTTTTTTCTTACGCAAATTATATAATGTATTCTTAGAGTTTTTCCTCCTTCCTCATCCCCACCACTCCTACACTAGATATTTCCATTCTAAAACAAGAAGAAGAGAGAGTGGTCCAGAGACACCTTCTGTAGTTTTAGTTCATTTTTGGCCAAACAACCATTGGCCTTATTTGTTCATTTCAGTTAGCTTAGAACTATATAGTAATCCCTGGCCAAGTTAACTGCAGTCTGGACTTTGCATCATTTATCATGTTCTTTGGCTTCCCTGGTAGCTCAGACGGTAAAGAATCCGCCAGCAGTGCAGGAGACCCGGGTTTGATCCCTGGGTCAGGACGATCCCCTGGAGAAGGAAGTGGCTACCAACTCCAGTATTCTTGCCTGGAGAACCCCATGGACAGAGAAGCCTGGTGGGCTACAGTCCATAGGATCATAAAGAGTCGGACACCATTGAGCAACTAACACTTTCGCTTTTGCCCAAATAAAAGACTGCCTAGTGAGTCATCAAAACTTCTAAATCCATGAAATAGCAATTAGAAGAGATGGGTACATTTTAAGAGATTAAAGGGAAAATGTATTTTTATTTTTAATCACTTCCTTCCCATTTGGACATGAGGCTTAAGCAGTTTTGATATAGGGACTATTTTTGTTAGCATTTTGGCCACAGATTTAAGGAGACATTTTCCAAAAAAGAAGTGTAAGAAAACAAACCAAAAAACATGTTTAAAGCAGAAGGGGATGGTTACCAGCAGGCATCTGCCCTGGAGCAACAAAGTAACAGGGGCTTTGTCTTCTGTATCCTGTGGCCCCTTTTTCTGAGCACTTAACCTTCTCTTGAGTCCCTTGGACTGCAAGGAGATCCAACCAGTCCATTCTAAAGGAGATCAGTCCTGGGTGTTCTTTGGAAGGAATGATGCTAAAGCTGAAACTCCAGTACTTTGGCCACCTCATGCGAAGAGTTGACTCATTGGAAAAGACTCTGATGCTGGGAGGGATTGGGGGCAGGAGGAGAAGGGGACGACAGAGGATGAGATGGCTGGATGGCATCACTGACTCGACGGACTTGAGTTTGAGTGAACTCCGGGAGTTGGTGATGGACAGGGAGGCCTGGCGTGCTGCGATTCATGGGGTCGCAAAGAGTCGGACACGACTGAGAGACTGAACTGGACTGAACTGAACTGAACCTTCTCTTGCTGGACAAGGACAGTGAGACCTCAGCTTAGAGGAATGCTGATGGCAACAGTCTGACAGTAGATACCCAGGGCAAAACCATATTTGGGAGAGGTTGGGGAATTGCACTGAGATAGAGGGGTTAGACGGAGAAGGCAATGGCACCCCACTCCAGTACTCTTGCCTGGAAAACCCCATGGATGGAGGAGCCTGGTGGGCTGCAGTTCATGGGGTCGCTAGAGTTGGACACGACTGAGCGACTTCACTTTCACTTTTCACTTTCATGCACTGGAGAAGGAAATGGCAACCCACTCTATCGTTCTTGCCTGAAGAATCCCAGGGAGGGGAAGCCTGGTTGGCTGCCGTCTATGGGGTCGCACAGAGTCGGACACGACTGAAGCGACGCAGCAGCAGCAGAGGGGTTAGAAGCAGAAGGAAGAGGGAAGACCCAGAGTAAGTGCACTTCTTTGCCTCTGATGACATTCAGTGCTTTGAGTTTTTTTATTGTTGTTATTGTGACTCAATATGGTATCCATGCATGATCAAAACAATTATGAAAACAAGGAATGCAGCTTGAGGAACATGTACCATCTAGGTGACGGAGCTTTTAAAAAAATCACATGGATTCCCAGCTTTAATATGTCTTTGAAGTACAATCTGTTAAAATTTCCTGTAGGTAAATAAACTGAAAGATTACCTGACTGCCTATGGGGAATTAAGAGATAAATTGGAATGCAAGTTAGAAATGTGGTTTTCGTAATAATTATTAATAATCTGGAACATAATGCCAAATCTTGAAAGTCTTCAAACTCACAATCTTACATTTAAAAGGCAACTAGCCAATTACCTACAATCCTTTATTAGTCAGCTTTGTTCTCCTACTTCTTGGAAAACAGAAGACTCAAAATACACAGAATTGGATGGCCTCAGCATTACTCATTATTTATTTAGCCATGATGGTCACTTTTCTGGAAGCTGTCTGCTGTCTGAAGTGAATATTGTGCTTTCTACTTCCCAGTTTCCTGGTATATTAGTATATTAATGTGTTTTAAAGCTCAGGTTTTGTGATGTACCTTAAATCGAGCTGGTCAATGATTGGTTTAGCATAAAAAAGAAGAAAACACTGTTTTCATGTTTAAAACATTGTTCCAATCATGTTTGAACTTCGCTTGCATGTTGATCCATGACATCTTCTTTTTGCTGTTTTTGCATTTGTAATCGAGGCAGAGCTGCCATTGGCCAGCTCTTGGTTTTGTTCTGTGGAAATGCTCCGTGCAGTGGTGGTGATGGTGATACAAAGACTTAACAGGATGCTGAGGTGCCAGGACAGAGGTGCGATGTGTGGGCCTCCAGTATGAGATGCATCGTGATTTGAAGTCGATGCTCTAGAAAGAAGAGCCTACCACAAACGTACCCTAGTGAAATGTTTCAAGAGTTAGTGGAATACAGGGCAGGTGGGCATCAACAGCCAAGGGATTGGGCTACCGTTCAGTTCAGTCTCTCGGTCGTGTCTGACTCTTTGCGACCCCATGAATCGCAGCATGCCAGGCCTCCCTGTCCATCACCAACTCCCAGAGTTCACTCAGACTCACGTCCATCAAGTCAGTGATGCCGTCCAGCCATCTCATCCTCTGTCGTCCCCTTCTCCTCCTGCCCCCAATCCCTCCCAACATCAGAGTCTTTTCCCAACACTGCTCTAAACTCGAGATGCAGTCGAGTTAGAGCCTCAGCTTCTGCCCCGAGTGTTACAAGCTAGAAAACAATTGTGGGTGTTCACGGAGCCCAAAGAATCACAGGCACAATTCGGCTCACAGTTCACCATTTAGTCACGCAGCCTTCACCCTTTTCTTCCCTGTGATTTCCTTGTAATTTAGCCCAACGGGAAACTTTGAGCAGACATTGCATAGAGCACTTAACTCTGTGGCGTTCATCAATTTTAATTAGAATCGAGGAGCTGAGATCCTAGGTAGTCCTTGACAGCAATAGGGTGTCTGTTAACTCAGGCATTTCTGGTTCCGCTCTGGGCATCCTTGGAACTGTGAGTGAGGTGTGTGGCTGATTCCAGAAGGCACGTGTCTGGGTAGTCCTGGAAAGGGACAGCATGGAATAGTCCACGTCAGAGGGGCTCCTCTGTCTCTCTTCGCTGGTTTCCATTCATAGGTGGGGTGGGGGTGTCAACAGGGCACAGCATGGCAGTGGGGTTTACTGCCAGTACAGGAGGTAGTTGGTCTTTAGGCCACTGAAGCATTCTGCTTCTGCAGCTCAGCAAAGCAATTTCCAAGCCATCAGTGTCCTGACTTATAAAGAAATTGCCTTCCTTGGGAGACGACTGCAAGTTGCATAGCAGGAATCCAAGCAGCAGGACTCGGTTAATCTTAAAAAAAAAAATTTTTTTTTTTAAAAGGGAAATTGATTTCTCTGGAAATTGTTCTGACTTGACTATAATGAAGTACCCACTTTAAAAACATATGTAGACAGAGAAGTCAAAAGCTTTTCAAGTAAATTCAACCTCCCATTATTCGTACCCAATAAAAGTTTATGGAGGTGAGGCTATTCCTCATGCGGTTCCTACCATTTGGTACTTAGGGTTAGCATTTCAGATGATGTTCTGGGAATTCATTTAAAGCAACGAGGCTGCAGTACAGACTTCACTCAAGCAGAGCTGAGAAGCTGACTCATTTCTCTCCCTACAGTCCACTCATTTCCCACGCAGTGCTGAGTACCAGCCACAGCACTCTGTTCCCTAGAAGCTGTAAAGACTGAGGTTTGGGGGGCCGCTTCTGCCAGAAAGAGGACTAGAAGAAGTGAAGGATGTCAACCAAGCAGGAGAGCAAGCTGGGCCAAGATGACCACTGACCTGGTGGCACTCTTGTGTTTAATCAGCTCAGCAAGGGGGCAAAATAAATTAAAGCAGCATACTTCTGCCTCAAAACGTGCATCATCCTATCCCATCAGTATTTCCTGTGAAGAGGGCCTTAGTATGCTCTGAGTTACATAGACTATCTCCTGATCTTGCACAGTCAAGGGTAGCACCTCACCCCAATAGGCATAATTTTTATTTTCTTATACATGGCTTATTTGGGTCTTAATCAAGTCTATACAATTATTTGATCATCTGGAAATACCTTCCTAAAGCTTGCATGAGCCCACTGCAGATAAACAGTTTTCTAGGGAAGGAACCATAAGGAAGGCTGAGTGCTGAAGTATTGATGCTTTTGAATTGTGCTGCTGGAGAAGACTCTTTAGAGTCCCTTGGACTGCAAGGAGATCAAACCAGTCAATCCTAAAGGAAATCAACTCTGCATATTCATTGGAAGAACTGATGCTGAAGCTGAAGCTCCAATACTTTGGTCATCTGATGCAAAGAGCCAACTCATTGGAAAAGATCCTGATATTGGGAAAGATTTGGAGCAGGAGGAGAAGGAGGTGACATAGGATGAGATGGTTGGATGACATCATCGTCTTGATAGATATGAATTTGAGCAAACTCCAGGAGATAGTGGAGGACAGAGGAGTCTAGTGTGCTGCAGTCCATGAACAGCAACAAAGGGAAGGGGTGTGTGTCTGTGTGTGAACATTTTAGGGATGGTGTTGAGAAGAATTCCATTTACCCTTGAGTCAAACAAGCCAAACGCTGTGTGTTAGTTTCTTATTGCTGCTGTAACAAATTACTACAAGCTTAGTGACTTAGAACAACAAAATTTATTATCTTACATTTTCTATGGGTTGAAAATCTAATGCTGGTTTTACTAACTTAAAATCAAGGTGTTATCAGGGTTATGTTCCTTACTAATGGTTCTTGGGAGGGCCTGCTTCCAAGCTCCTTCAGGTTGTTGCCAGAATCGAGTTCCTTGTGGCTGTTGGACTGAGGTGTCTGTCTCCTTGCCAGCTGTCAGCTAGGAGCCAGCTTCCTCTCTCTTTCACCTTTGCATGTGGTCCGTATACATCAGAACCAGCACCAGAGATGGAGTTGAGTTCTCCTGCTGGGATCTCTCTGACTCCAGCTAGAGAATGTTCTCCGCTTATAAGGTTCATGTGATCAGACTGGGTCCATAGAGATCATCCAGGACAGGCTCCCTATTTTAAAGTCTATAACCTTAATTCCATCTGCAAAGTCCCTTTTTCCATGTAAAGTAATCCATTTAGTTTCCAGGGATTAGGACACAGACATCTTTGGGGGCTATTATTTGGTCCACCCCAGTCCACCCTCTGGTCCCCAAAGATCCACATCCACCCCATGTCTTTTCATCCCAATTATACCATCAACTTAAGGTCCTAAATCTCTTCAGCTCAAAAGTTCAAAATCAGAAGCATCTAATCAGGTGTAGATGAGTACCCATGAAGTGCATCAGTGACCCATAAAGTGTAGCTGCTGGGGAAGAGTTCCCCTCCACCTGTGAACCTATGATTCTAAAGAAACAGCTTATTTGCCCCCAACATACAGCGTTGGAACAGGCACGGGGTAATAGTTATAGACATTCCACTTCCAGAAACAGAGACGTGGAAAATAGAGTGCTGGGCCAAAGCAGCTTGGAAACCCAGCCCAGCAAATCCCAGTTGCAAGGTTTCAAAGCCAGGGACTTATTCTGTCATCCTTGGTTCTGCTCTCTGGGTGAGATGTCAGAAAAAGGCAACACTAGAAGGAAATGCTTCTAGAAAGACGAGTTCACCAGGCAGGTGCAGGGGAGGCCAAACGTCCTAAGTGTTTACCTGCCTGCTAGTGCTGATCTACACCAGGTAGGAGGAGAGGGTCTGGTGCTACGCTGCCTGGCACTCAGAGCACCCCACCTGGGCTGCCAGCAGCTCAATGTGGAGAATGTGCCCCCCCCGCCTCCCCCACATCAGGGAGGGAGCAGCTTGAACATCAGGTCTGTGCTGTCGGCTCTGTGGATTCTGCCTCTCCCCATGCCTGTCCTGCTGGGCTGGCATCAGGACAGTGCGCAGCTTCATATTTCCGTTTTGCCTCCAGACTACCTGTGTTCCTTGAAGTGATCTCAGCTCTGCTCTCTGAAGCCCTCTGGTGGCCCCGTGCCCCTCTTCACACTTGTATAGAGTTTCAGGAACCCAGCCCAGATTCTGCAGAGACCCAGCGTCTGGGCTCTGCTAATAATAAACTGGGAGATGAGACAAAATTGCCTGGTGCTCAACAGTCCAGAGTTGTGTGGGGCTGTAGGAAGGATGGTAAGGAATTTTAACAGGGATGGAACCCAGGGTTCAGGGGGTTTGAGGTGGGCCAGGTATGAGAGGACCCTCAGTGGAGGCCAGTTATAAATGCCAAGGATCAGGCTGGGTGGAGAAAAGAAGAGAGATGAAAAGATTATAGAATCTGCTTTAAGCAGAAATTTCCAAATTATGTTCAGTTCAGTTCAGTCACTCAGTCGTATCCGACTCTTTGTGACCCCATGGACTGCAGCACGCCAGGCCTCCCTGTCCATCACCAACTCCCGGAGTCTACTCAAACTCATGTCCATTGAGTCGGTGATACCATCCAACCAGCTCATCCTCTATCATCCCCTTCTCCTCCCCTCTCTCATCCCCTTCAATCTTTCCCAGCATCAGGGTATTTTCAAATGAGTCAGCTCTTTACATCAGGTGGCCAAAGCATTGGAGTTTCAGCTTCAACATCAGTCCTTCCAATGAATATTCAGGACTGATTTCCTTTAGGATGGACTGGTTGGATCTCCTTGCAGTCCAAGGGACTATATCAACTGACAACTCGATCAAGATTATACTGATTATTTCTAAGAAATAGATATTACAATATCCTTGTGCTTTTTTTAAACAAAATATCTACAAGGCTTTGTTTCAGTATTAACTTTTATGCATAGAAATTTTGCTGCACCAGCTTCTAGTCAGACATGGAAATCACCTCCCTCAAAATGAGTAGAAGATGGTTTAAGTACAGCAGGAGGGGAGGAACTTTGTAGGCTGGACACTGGCTGTTTATGAGACTCTTATGCAGTCACTTATATAGGACCATAACTACAACCACTGACCAACACACAAGGTTATTGGAATTTTCATTTTTAAAGAGCGAAATGCACAAGTACAATAAGTTTCGTGTTGGAGCAGGGGGGTAAAAATTGAAGGTAATCTGAAATGTCTCACTCATTCAGGAATAAAAGTGGAAACCCAACCCCAAAGGCTTGTAGGATGCTCTTAGCCATTGAAAGAGAGACATGTTCACACCTCAGTGCACTTAAAAATATTAACATATATGATGCCTCATCCTACTGCAGGTGCTGTCGTACCTTCCCGCCCACCCGCCCACCCTGCGTCACTGGAGAGGGGGTGGGGGGAGATTTAGGCGTGTGTCCTAATCACTTCCTTATCCCTCTTGGGACCTCATTAGTCTTTCTCATTTCTCAGTATATTACACATTTTCTTATTGTAGACTGTTAATAACTTTAAAATTTTTGGCAGAGACTGGACTAAAATCAAACAGAAACTCAAACAAAATTAGTATTGAAAAGGTATGATGTTGAGAAAGTTGTTAATTCTTGATCTTTCCCATTGGTTGGCCCTGCCCATTCATTGATGACCAGTGAAAACAGGGCTGATCATAGTGATGCTTATTTGTGACTTAGGAGGCAGCCATCCCCGTTGTAAAGCTACTCCAAGGTAAGACTGAGTATTCATGGGTAAGGAAAAGGGGCAGGGGTGTTTGAGACTAAGCTGCACATGAGCTGCCTGTCTCTACAGTCCTTTCTAGTTTAACTTTCTGTCATTCTGTCTTTGGAAACGTGATCTCATCAAAGTAGGAAAAGGCAGACATTCATTGCACTCAGCACTTTTCTGACCAAAGAGGTCTGACTGGGCTCTAACAGCATCAGAACTCCATGTGGTGAAAATCACTTCTGGATCTAAAAATGCTCTCCTGCAAAGGCCGTCCTTTTAATAATAATACCAATGTGCCTGTCACCACTTCTTCTTTCACAGAAAGATGTCTTCCTCCCTCCCAGGGATGCTGCCAGGAAAGTGTTGGCCATCCCAAGGTGGAATCTCCAACACTTTATGTAAAAATGCTGCCTACATATGCTCAGTTACATTGTCTGAGGCACTGAGGAGTTTTGGTTATATTTTAAGATCAGCAAATGCCAAAATTTCTAATTTTCATTGAATAACCTTTCCCAGTGGTGTTACGTTAAAACCCTGATAGATCCTCTTTAAACATGTCTGCAGAACTTTTTAGATATTAAAGAAAGCATGAATGTTCAGTAGCCTTTTGAAATTAAATATATTTTATTTTTATTTAATTCCTAAAAAATGTAGTCCATGTTGTACATCGAACTCGAAGCCCCTTGCTTTTCTCTCCTTCACAGACCTGGGTTTTGTTCTGACGTCTCCACTTTTACTACCTGTGGGAACTTGGACACCCCATCTGAGCCTGCCTTTCTCATCTGTAAAACACAACGAAATGTAACAGGGAAGGATGTTGGGAAATGAAATGAGAATAGTTGTGTCAATTATAGCATGGGTTCGGAGATTCATTCTGTTCAGCTACTCCTGTGGCCACAGACTCTTAGAATCTGCCACATGGCAGGCTCCAGAAAAGAACAGTACCCTCCCCAACCAAACTCCAGCCCCACCCCTAGAACTAGAAGTAACGCTGTTACCGAGTCTAAGCTCTCCCTGCTCACGGCAGGAAAGGCCAGTGAATCTGAGAGAGGAGGTGTTGAGGCAAGGAATACAGCTTCATCTGGAAAGCCAGCTGACCGAGAAAATGGCAGACTAAGGTCTCAAAATAACCATCTTGCCAGAGTCTGGATGCCAGGTTCTTTTATAAATCAGAGATGGGGGGAGGCGAGGAAATAAAGTAAAAAAAGGCCATTAATCTTGCAAATATCTCCTACAGTGGCAAGCCTCGGGCAGGGGAAATGTGTTTTTTACTTTCTTCCAGCCACCTACAGGTGGACAAGATTCTAAACAAAGGCACTTTGGCTTAACAGGCAAAGCACCCCACTCTCAGAGGCAGGCCATCGTGTATGATTACAATAACAAAAAATGCCCTCCCCCCGCAAAAAAAAACACAGGGTTAAATTCAAAGAAACATATCTAGCACGGATGAGTCAAAACTGACTCTTCCCCGTTACAGCTCTAGTTTAGTGTAGATCTGCAATGTCAGCATCACCAAATATGCAAATTATCCAACTCCACCTACGATGCCAACGTGGGGCCCAACTGACTACATGAACACACCCTCCAGGCGATTCTAATGCTACATAGCTTGAGAATTATTGCCTTGCCTGGATCATTATCTCTTTTCATCACCCTTTCCCACAGTTCCTAAACTTTTCAGCCTCTTTGTACCTTTCATTTCCTCACCTCCTCCAGCCTCCCTCCAGTAGGCTGTACTGTCTGTAAATCAGTTGCTGCAAAAGTTCTCTGTGCTTGCATCACTTCCGTTGTGTCTGACATTTTGTGACCCTATGGACTTCCAGGCTTCCCTGTCCATAGGGCTCTCCAGGCAAGAACACTGGAGTGAGTTGCCATGCCCTCCTTCAGGGGATATTCCCGACCCAGGGATTGGACCCTCGTCTTAATGTCTCCTGCTTTGGCAGGAAGGTTCTTTACCACTAGCGCCACCTGGGAAGCCCTGCAAGTTTTCTGCTAGAACCAAATCCTGGCCGTGGTTGGGAGAGGAAGAAGGCCGTCTCAGGTGGTGGGGTAATAAAAGCACTCAGGAGATTCACCTTTGTCTGGATCATCTGATGTCTTTTGTGGGTCTGGAAGTTCACTCCCCTCCCAGCTGTGCATTCCATTAAAGAGGCCCCTTCTGTTGCCTTTAGCTCAGCTTGTGCCATTGTAGGAAGGAGCTTGGGCCACTCCTACATAAAAGGTGCCATGGGTATTCTGATGACTAAATTCTCAGAGAAATCTCTGTGTCCTTAGAGTAGACTTCTAGAGTTTCCCTCTGTCAGGGCCCAGATAGATATATTTTTTGAGAGAGGTGAAATTAGACCTCTAAGATATGTCAGTAAGTTGGAAACTTTGTCTTTGAAAAGTATTTCAAACTTTTCAAAGAAGAACAGCCCTTTGAATCAAAGAGCTTCTTATTCCCTCGTCGATTGTAACAGAAGCAGACCTTGAAGACTTTTACAAAGTCTCCTTTCTTAGTGGTCACAGGACTCTCACGGATCACGTGTTCGGAATTCTGCATTCCCTGTTTTGATGGCAGATATCTGTGGCTCATCCAATTCTAGAATCCTTTTGTAGAGGCCATTCTCCCCTCATTAAAACTACATTCTTGGTAAACCTTCTGAAAGGCTAGCAAAGTGTTTTTATTAAAACTTTGAGAGGAAGGGACTTCCCTGGTGATCCAGTGGTTAAGACTCTGGCCTCCCAAAGCAAGGGGCATGGATTGGATTTCTGGTCATGGTACTAAGATCCCACATGCTATATGTCGCAGACTAAAGAAAAACAAACGAGAAGAGGTGGGCATGGAAGAACGTTCTTTCGGTGGCCACTGTGAATGGTGCTGATACATCCTTTTGCTTTGCAGGAATGTTAGTTCAGCCGGAGAGGAGGCCCGCAGGAGAATGCGGGAGTGTGACGGGCTCACGGACGCGCTGCTTTATGTGATTCAGTCTGCGCTGGGGAGCAGCGAGATCGATAGCAAGGTTTGTCATATTTGCATAGATGAAGCATCTTAGAGAACAAAGATTCCCTGGGGGATCAAACAATGGCTAACAAGGATGGAGAGTTAATGCAACACTTAATACTTTCACTCTGAAATCTGTATGGACTTCTAGCCTAGAACTAGACACTTAATTCTTGATTAGTAGCAAGTAAAAATTTAGATTAAATTACTCCAGCTACAGGTGTTCCAGATCAGGGTATAAACTTTCACATAGCAAGTTGCCCATGAGCTTCTAGCTTCATTTTCTAAAATCCACTGGCAAAAAGAAAAAGAAATAGTCAAGCTACCTGAGATTTAAATAATCCTGTATTCTACAAGATAGCTTTTGAACAGCTTTATACTGCCCAATGCCATTTCAAGAATGCCCAATGAAGTCTAAATAAATGCTGTCAAAATGCTGCATAAACAAGCCTGTCAAAACACTGATCATCAGTGTCTATTCAGTGTTTTAGTTCACAAACCAAAATAGAATTGGGTGGACTTTTGACAGTGTTTGGGCTATTTTGTTTTGTCCTCTTTTGTCTTTTGACCTAGTTTGGGTTCACTTTACATAAAAAAAATTTGTAATTTCATAATATCCTGATATAAGCACAGACTTTACTGATACTTTAAAGTATGCACATGATGAATGTGACACCTTAGTAAGACCATTCTCAGAGCCACTCTCTCAATATTTCGGTCCACTTCTTTGCTGTGGACTGTCCTGTGGACTATAGGGTTTTGGGCAATATTCCAGGTCTCCACTCACTAGATGCCGGTACCTTCCTCCCCCCTCCCCAGTTGTGACAAACAAAAATGTCTCCTAACATTTCCAGATGCACCATAGGGAGCCAAAAATTGGCCCTGGCTGTGAACCAAAGCCTAGTCCCACAGTTTGTTTGTTTTTTAATATATATAAGCATGTGCATTGGTTTATTGATATTACATAAGATATTACATAATCAAAATACAGTAAGTCCTAGACAATACACATATTCATGAAGTAAAATGATTAATATTACACAGGACACAATTTATTAATTGTACATAACGCTCTGTCAAATGATCTCCAGTCAACATGTTTATCATAATCAATGTCCAGAGCTTAATCAGCAAGCCATGAGAAGCCATCCACCCACACAATACATGTCTGCCTGGCCCTTGAATCATTGAGGTTTCTGTAAATAAACTGTGTCTGGCATCTGGTTCTTACTTCAAGACCATCTCACCTAAAACTGGCATGCTTTCCTCTCAAGATGTCTTGATGAACCCATGGTTTTTAATGCCAGCTCTTCACTGGAACTGCCTTTGGAGCATTTGATAAATGCGTATGCCTAGACCCCTGCACAGCCCCCCTGAATCCAGACGTTTAGCTCTTATCTCTGATTTCTGTTCCTCTGGAAGTTCATCAGGTGATTCCACGTGCATCTTGGACTGAAAAGCCCACCTTAGTAGATACAGCTTTAAAATAGACTCTAGTCAGGGGCCCAACACACTGTAATTTAGTTGTTTTAGTTGTTAAGGTCAGATAAAGAACAAGTGCCGGGGTCCAGCCCCGGTGGATCCAGGGAATTCGAAGCGGGGACGGCGGCGGCGAGGATCAGGAAACAATTGCTTAATTAAACGTTAATTAAGGATATAAAGAGTAATAGAATGAGGATAGCTCAGTGAGGAAATTCAGTGGAGAAAAGAGGCTGAATAATTCAGCCAGAAGGTAAGAGAAAGAACGACATGGTGAGACCAAGTTTCGGTGAACAAGGCCCGCACTTTTTTCCAAAGTAGTTTTTATACCTTAAGTTATGCATAGAGGATAATGGGGGAAGGGGTAGAGTCAGGCAGTAAGCCAGGCTTTCTTCCTGCAAACTTATCATATGCAAAAGTTTAGGTGATTTGCATCATCTTCTGGCCCGGAGGCCTTTTTCTCTAAAGGTGATTATTCTAAAGTCAGGCGCCAGCCTCCAAAAAGCATTAGATAAAGTTGCATTCGTACAGAGCAAAGGTGTGGTGGGCTATAACAAGAAAAAGAATTAACTCAAGGGTCCCAGGTTACAAACATTAAAGCTACTACTTACACCAATTATATTAATCAATACACTGCCAGGGACACAGCAGATAAGGGATATGGAAACTTAGCAGCAAACATTGGCCCAACAAGTGAAAATCCCTTCACCAATACAATTTCTAATCAATCTTTTAACTGCTCAAAGGAATCTGTATTTAGACAGTTTAGAACATCTCATGCCTCTCAGTTTGGAGGCTCTGAGCAATCACATGTGGCCAGAAAAACCTATTCAGGCAGGCTAGAGGACTTCCAAGGGAGTTTGTAGGTTGAAACACTGTCACACCCAGGAATTATTAACTGGAGCTGTAAGCTAACTCTTTTTTCAGAGAGGTAGTGGGGGACAGCCCCCCCGCCGTAAAGTCAGAGGTGTAGGTGAAAGCACAAAGCAGAAAGTAGGCAGACTCTGGTTTTGGGGGTAGATTGCTCGAGAATTTCCAGGGAGACTCCTGAGGCTTGATCCCGCCTTTGCGTATGCCAAGCCTCCTTCCTCATGACCTTTGCCAGGGGCGGAGCTCGCTCCCTGCAAACAAGTAAGAGTGATTTTATCCATTTAGTTACTCTTTGGCATGGGCTGATTTAGCATGGCACTTTTCAACCTTGCCTGCACATTGGAGTGACTGACACATTTAGAAAATTACTGATGAGGGTGCCCTACTCCCATGGACCGGAAGTCCACGGTACTTCTGGGACTCAAACCCTTTGAGTACTAACTGAATCCAATTATAAACTGTTTGTCATCTTAGCACTGCCTGTTAGTGACATTTGCAACCATTCATTTACTGTGTGCGTGACATCAATATCCAAAGTGAAATATGATAGAAAAGATTTAATCAACCTCTCTTGTAAATGCCCTTAACAGCCATTGTAGGCCTTTTAATATCACTGACAGGAGAATTAAGTCTCTAAAGAAGGGAACAGTCAAGATGTCTTGAGTATTTATAGAGACCTGCTAACACAATAGACACAGGATTTTTTAAAAGAGCTATTCAAGGTAATTCATAATTCACAGAAGCTGCAATGCCAAGGATCTTAATATTCAGAGTGGTAAATACTAAGGCATGGGGGCTTTAAGCCTTATGGATACCAAGCAATCTTTAATACTGACTGGGCCTTCTAGCTGACAATAAAATATGAGCCTTGCCCTGGTCCCGTAACACCATCATGGTGGTAAGGCAACCTTCATGAGTGTGGTCCAAAATCAGAGTGCTGTGAGGCACACACGTCTTTTTTCTGATGTGTCAGGACCAGACTCCTCAAACTCTTGAGAGACCTTGAAGATTCTCTTTGTTAGTGACCACATTTCCCCACAAAGTGGAAACCAAAAAAATGAAGACCATTTAGAGCTGGTGTCAGAAGACTCAGATATGCCTTGAAATAAAGCCATTTGCAGCAACATGGATGAATCCCAAGGTGATCAGACTAAGTGAAAAATGTCAGAGGAAGACAAATATATGATATTGCTCATATGTAGAATCAAAAAAAAATAATACAAATGAACTTATTTATAAAAACAGAAACAGGTTCACAGAAAACAAACATGTTGGAAGTGAAAATTTTATGGTTACCAGTGGGGAAAGGTTGGTGTGGGGGATAAATTGGGAGTTTGGGATTGACATGTACACATCACTATATTGAAAATAAATAATCAACAAGCACCTACTGCATAGCTCAGGGAACTCTGCTCAATATTCTGCAATGACCTAAATAGGAAAAGATTTGGAAAAAGAGTAGATGCCTGTCTATGTAGAGCAGAATCAGTTTGCTGTACACCTGAAATGAAGACAATGTTGTTCACCAACTATGTTCCAATATAAACTAAAAATTAAAAGAAAAAAAAAAAAAAGGGAGACTCAGCTATTCCTGATTGAGTATCCAGAACACCCAGCATGGCCCCAGGAGTGTACTGGAAAATGTACCATCTCCTTCTCCCTATGACCAGAGGACAGGACCCGAGTGACCTCAGCTTCGAGACAAGGAGGACCCTTAGAGCTGTTGAGCGGATCAAATGTGATAAATTACTCAACAGCACTTTGCTGGCCAGAAGGTGCTGTTGAGTTTTAACGTATTATTATTGCCCCACCGTTTTTCCACTCAGCCCTCTGCTTGGCCACTTCTAAGCTTTCACAGTGACAAGCTAGAGGAGGGAGAAATGTGTGCATGCTATCTTTGAGGCCACTGGAGTTAATGAGTCAAAGAGCCTGGATGCTACGCACGCGCTCAGCTCGGCTCCTGTAACTGGGACGGTTTGTTGAATGCCTAACATATGGTGGTGCGTTCTACAAACGGCTTCCAAATTAGCCCTCTCTAATAGAAAATGAGGACTCAAAATGACCCTGGTGACCAAGAGGAGCTGCCGAAAGCTCTGTTGACAGCGATGGATGTTGAAACCCAAACCACCAGCTGCCACACGCCTTCTGCTGGTATCCCCAAGAAGGGCTGTGGCTATTCTCTTTTTCTCCCTGCCCTTACAGGGAAAAGCACTTGACTTGGTCACCCTCCCAAACCAGGCTTAAGGAGAAAGATGAGTTCAACCTCTGGGACCACCCCCGTTCTGTCCCTCTCTGCAATCTCCTGTCTCTCTTCCCCGGCTCCTGAAAGTGAAAAGTGAAAGGAAAGGTCGTATCCGACTCTTTGGAGACCCCAGGGACTATACAGTCCATGAAATTCTCCAGGCCAGAATACTGGAATGAGTAGCCTTTCCCTTCTCCAGGGGGATCTTCCCAACCCAGGGATTGAACCCAGTTCTCCCGCATTGCAGGCAGATTCTTTCCCAGATGAGCCACCAGGGAAGCCCAAGGATACTGGAGTGGGTAGCCTGTCCCTTCTCCAGGGGATCTTCCCAACCCAGGAATCAAACCAGGGTCTCCTGCATTGCAGGGGGATTCTTTACCAACTGAGCTATCAGGGAAGCCCCATCCCCCCTCCTAGCCCCGCCACTTTCTCCCTCTCTTCTCTCTCTGCATCCGGCTTCTCCCCAAGATGTTGCTCAGCCTCAGGTAGGTTATAAAGCACTTCTCGAAACTGCAGATGTATTCCGCAGTCGTCATTTGTTAAACAGAGGCATGGATGTGCCCCCAGGGAAGGGGAACAAGAGGGTGAGAAAGAAGTTTATTCTCCCAGGTCTTTGATATAAGAGAAATCATTCTGAGCTGATTTGAAAATCGTTCTGACTTACATTTTCTGCCACAACATTTTCCTTTCAGGGAGAGACTGCTCTCTCTCTCGAGCGTCGTCCTGTGTTTACCTGCTTTCATGTCGGTTCCTTTTTTTGATGCTGAGAGGATGCTTGAAATAGAAAAATCAAGTTGACTGAAAGCCTGTGGGATTAGCAGCCCATGAAACCTTGAAAAGCTGACCTGAAAGGTCTGAAATCGCAACGGCTCCAGAAATACACCCTGAAAACTGGTTTTCCTGCTTGATTTTTCATGCCTCCAGTAGTCAGGTCAAAGTTACATGCTGCCTTTTACCAGATTCCCATCATAAGTGGGAGCAGTGCAGGATCTGAACTCCGGCAGTCCCCACCCCAGCCCAGGACTAGAGAAAATGGTATGGTCTATAGTCTATGGGGGTGAGTGGGCTGAGTTACCAACAGCCTCAGACCTCATTTCCTCGTCTCTAAAATGGAACCATTTTCCTTTCCTTGAATGCTGGCTGTCATGTAGTTGGTGCCTGAAAAGTGACAGGCAACTTGGCATACTTTTAAAAAGAAAACACCTCTTCTTTTTCAGATTTTGGACACCTGAAACTAACATGACCTTGTAAATCAACTATAAGTCAAAGTAATGCTTAAGCTTAAAAAAATAATAAAACTTAGTTGGGCTTCCCTGGTGGATCAGCTGGTAAAGAATCCTCCTGCAATGGAGGAGACCTGGGTTTGATCCCTGGGTTGGGCATGTCCTCTGGAGAAGGGAAAGGCAACCCACTCTGGTATTCTGGCCTGGAGAATTCCATGGACTGTGTAGTCCATGGGGTCGCAAAGAGTCAGACACGACTGAGCGACTTTCAGTTTCACTTTCCACCATTATTTTGTCCTTTTTAAAAATTGGGGGGACTTCCCTGGTGGTCTAGTGGTTAAGACTCCACCTTGCAGTGCAGAGGACTCGGGTTTGTTCCCCGGTTGGGAAACTAAGACCCCCATGCCAAGGGGGGATCTAAGCTCTCAAGCTGAAAATGCTGAGCCCCGTACTTCACAGCCTCACACACCACAGCGAGGATCCTGTGTGCACAACCAAGACCCCACACAGCCAAATAAATAAATGAATATTTAAGAAGGAAAAAAAAATGGATTTTTCAATTAAAATAGTAAAAAAAAAAAAAAATTCTGAAAATTGGGTATTTTCCGCCCCCTCTTCCCTCAGTTCCTCAAATCCAGAACAAAGGTCAAAAGGTTGATGCCCCAGACTAAATGTTTGATTCCTCCAAGATTTATATGTTGAGACTTCATCTCCAACGCGGCAGTGGGGACTTTGGGAGGAAATCGAAGCACTAAGAGATTCAGCACTTTGATCAGGGTCACGTGGCTCATTAAACGGTGGAGCCAAGACTCCATCACAGTCCCATTAGCTCTAGGTCACAAGCTCTGCGCATTCCACAGAGGGACCGTCTCCACCTTTGTTGGTGATATAAATCCTTGTATAGCACTTGCTGTGTGCCAGGAGCTCTTCTCGGTACGTACGTACTGGGTTAGTTTCCTGTTGCTCCTATAGCAAATGGCCACAAACATGGTGTTTTAGAAACACAAACCTGGGCTTCCCTGATGGCTCCGTGGTAAAGACTCCACCTGCCTGTGCAGGAGACACTGTTCGATCCCGGGTCCAGAAAGACCCCCCATGCCGAGGAACAGCTAAGCCTGTGTGTAACTATCGAGCGGGTGCTCTGTAGCCGGGAGGCACAACTGCCGAAGCCTGTACCTAGAGCCTGTGCTCCACAAGAGAGGCCCCCACACGGAAAAGCCCGTGCCCTGCAACTCGAGAGTAGCCCCCACTTGTTGCAACTTGAGAAAGCCCATGCGTTCACGAAGACCCAGCACAGCCAAAAATAAATTTAAAAAACACAAACTTACCGTCTTACCATTTTAGAAGTCCAGAATGGTCTCTCTTTTTCTTTTCTTTTCCTTTTTTTTAAATGTGGACCATTTTTAAAGTCTTTATTGAATTTGTTTTAATATTGATTCTGTTTTATGTTTTGTTTTGTTTCTTTTTTTGGCTGAGAAGCATGTAGGATCTTTGCTCCCTCACCAGGGATCAAACCCACAGCCCCGGCACTGGAAGGTGAGGTCTCAAGCAGGGATCAGACTAGAGCACCAGGGAAGTCCCCAGAATGGGTCTTGTTGGGGTAAAATCGAGGTGTCGACAGGGCTGCATTCCTTCTGGCAACTGTAAGGAAGCATCTGTTTCCTTGTCTTTAACAGCTTCTAGAGGCTCCCACATTCCTTGGCTCATGGCCCCTTCCACCATCTCTAAAGCCAACAATGCCAGATCCCATCCTTCTCACACAGTTTCACTCTCTCTGCCTCCCTCTCTCGCTCACAGGACCCTCATGACTCCATGGGCCCACCTGGACAATCCAGGATAATCTGCCATCCAAAGATCCACCAAGGAGTACCCTCAATGCCCTCCGTCCCACAACCTAATGTATTCACATGTTCCAAATGTGGACATCTTTGGAGCAGAGAGCTTTATTCTGCCTATCACAGATATATTCTCTAATTCCCCTAATCCACACAGCAGCCTATTGGCCGCTACTTTGACCATCTTACAGAGGAGGTTATGGGTGGATTGTCCAAGTCACATGTCCAATAGTCAGAGACCTAGAGTTCTACAGATGTCCAGCTCTTCCCACGTCCCTAATCACTGCTTAGCTCTTGTGCTTAGGAAATAGGAGCACCAGCAATCTTGAAGAAAATCAGTAGGTTGGAAACATACGTGTCCCCAGGTGACCACAGAAGCTGGCTTGCCTGGAATAAGCCTGGTTTGCACCCCTTGCCCTGTATTCCTCCCAGAAAGTACCCTTGTTGTTCAGTCACTGAGTCGTGTCCAGCTGTTTGTGACCCCATGGACATCAGCATGCCGGGCTCCCCTGCCCCTCGCTAAGAAAGTGCCCTGGTAGATAGTAAATGTAAGTGACACCCTCTCAGAGCTAACGCAAATCCAATTATCCTTGCTCTCAATGGTTCTGAGCCTTAGTCCCCAGATGGCTGTTGTCTGTAAGTGGACACCACCTGGGGCCACATCTGGATATGAGTTCTTTCTTGCTCACAAGTGAATTTCAGTCAACAACGGTAGCTGTTTATCAGGAACTCTTATTGCTAAGTGGTTTCTTTGAGGGGAGGAAAGATCTTCAGACTTTTCCAAGCTTCTCTAAATTCTTTCCATTGTGGCTGTCAAGGGAGCCTTTAGGAGCCGCGGTTAAATGCATCCAAAGAAAAAAACGTCTGTGTGAAGATGGATGGCCTTTGCGAGTGGAGGAGTAATGGTTAGTTTTTGTTCATTCCTCATTTTTTGTTTTGTTTTGGTTTTTGTTTTTATTCTCCAGACCGTTGAAAACTGTGTGTGCATTTTAAGGAATCTTTCGTACCGGCTGGCAGCAGAAACGTCTCAGGGACAGCACATGGGCACCGATGAGCTGGATGGGCTGCTCTGTGGTGAGGCCAATGGCAAAGATGCGGAGAGTTCCGGGTGCTGGGGAAAGAAGAAGAAGAAAAAGAAATCCCAAGATCAGGTGATATTGGTGACTCGCAGCTGCATGCAATTATCCCCTCCCCTAATTACAGCATGGCTGTTTGGTCTGTGTCTGCAGGTACAGAGCTCTGTGATTCTAGCACACGGTCAAATCACTCATGCATCTGCACCATTTTCCCTTGGGGATTTCACAGCTGAGACAGTGGAGCATTAAATGACTCCCCTCATGTTCTCCAGCCAAGCCAAGATAGGAAATTTCAAAAAGAGGAAGAGGCCCTTGAGTCCTGGGCAGGCTCTGAGTTGCCAGCTCAGAGAGTCAAGTCAGATGCAGGCGCAGATTCTTCTGTGTCGATTCACACATCTATTGAGGTCTTCAGGCGGGCGCCTTGCAGGTGGAACAGTTACACAGAATAGGTGTGGTCTGAGAAGGGAAGCTGAGGAGAGAGGCACAAAAACCCAACATATTTTATAGCTCTTTGGGGAACTTTTGGATATGCAGTCTTGCACTCATTGGTGGGAAATGGAGTGATTCATAGCCCTTCCAAACAGAATGACATTAGAAGCTGGACCTTGAGGGACAATTCTGATGAACTCAGAAAGCTCTCCAGCTGGAGAGACCTCTCTAAAATGAAATGGCCTTTACCTCGGCCAGCTGTAAGTCGGTTGCTTGCCCTGCAGTAAAGGCCCATGGGCTATGACTGTCAGCCTTGACAGCATCAGAAAGGCTTCTACCCCTCTTCTGGGAGCCCCTCTGGGAGGCAGAACCCCTCACCCACCAGGCCCCCAAATAAGGGAGTAATGTGAAAAAGCACCCATCCTGTAGTTTCTGGAAACCCCTGCTACTGAGGTTTCCCGTCTCCTCTGACACCGTGGTCATGTTCCCAACCTCGCCCTGGACACTGTGGTCATATCTCCAGCTCCTCAGGGTCCTATGGACCCAAGATCTGAGTGTTCTCAGGAGTGGATGACTGAGAAAGTAGAACAGAATCCCCAATATGCCCCCTTGCCAGATTTTTAATCAAAATAAATATGCAAAAATATCTGTTTAGATCACAGCATGCTATTTTCTAAACTGTTTTTGAAATTGTTTTACTTTGAGTGAGTGTTAAAGGAACTATTTTATTGAGTCAGGATTAATGGAAATGCATCTTGAAATATAATTCCTACATGTAACCCAAATGTGTCAGCATTAGCATCTCTGTAGGCTCCGGTTCTCGAGCTGTTTGCGGTCCCTGAGGGCTGCTCCAGGTCCTTCTACAGCTTCTGTAACTGTGTGTTCCCGTTTAAACTTCCCTGTAATTTAGGAGACACAGGCTCATTGTCTTTGACTGTGACCTTCCACTCCGAGAAGCAAACCCCCAGCGCTGCTCTTTCTCCTGTCCTGGGTCAGTGTTCTGTGTCTTGCATCTCTCCCTGATTCGCAGGAGCTTTTGCCTTTTGGGAGGATTGAATGGTGGATCTTTAAAAAAAAAAATTTAATATTTATTTATCTGCCTCGTGTCAGGTCTTAGTTGCAGCCTGCAGTCTCCAGAGCACGGGCTCAGTAGTTGGAGTGCATGAGCTTAGTTGCCTCGTGGCATGTGGGATCTTAGTTCCCCAACCAAGAATCAAACCCATGTGCCCTGCATTGCCAGGCAGATTCTTAATCACTGGATCACCAGGGAAGTCTCTGAGCTGGGGTTCTTAATTCAACCACTTAGAACTCTCCCACCGGGGGAATGAACCAGTCGGCCAGCACCTACCATGTACAGGTGTTATATGAAGGGATGTCAGGCACTTCAGTTATCTATTCCACCTGGTACTTCTGGGCACCAGGCCATGATGAGTTCTGAACATGTTCAGTATCAAATAAGTTAAAGACGGCCAAAGGTGTATGGGTTCTTCTCTTGGTTTCCTTTGAGGCACTGTATATCATGGGGCCCAGTCCCTACACCGCTTTACCCTGGGAAGCAAGCTTAGTAAAGCCGAAAGAAAGGAAGAAAAGCCTACGTGTGAGAATATAGTGGTCTCCAATCTGCCCTGTGGTCATTATCACCTGAGTCTTACATGCACCCTAATGACTCAGAACCTCTGGGATGGATGGGCCCAGGCAACTCTGGAAATCCAATTTGTGAAAGTCCAATAATATGCCTCCCAGGTGGCGCAGTGGTAAAGAGTCGTTCTGCCAATGGAGGAGATGTAAGAGACATGGGTTCAATCCCTGGGTCAGGAAGATCTCCTGGAGAAGGAAATGGCAACACACTCCAGTATTCATGCCTGGGAAATCCCATGGACAAAGGATCCTGGCAGGCTACAGTCCATAGAGTTACAAAACAGATGGACACGACTAAGCACACACACACACAGTAATATGATGTTAGCCTTGGCCAAGAAGAAAGAGAGAGAAAGAGGAGAAAGAGAGGGAGAGAGAGAAAGAAAGAGAAAGAGGTGGGGGGAAAGGGGGGTTGAGAGAGAGGGAAAAAAAGAAAAAGAAAGAAGAAAGAGAGTATGGGAGTGATGGAGGGAAAGAGAGAGAAGAAGGTAGGAAGGAAAAAGGAAAGGGAGAAAAACTGAAGGTTAAATTCACCTGGACTTCCAGGTTTTCCCTCTAGTCTGTGGCTTGGATTTTGAAGCACATTCCTCTGATGGCTTCCATGGCTGCACTGGTGTGCGTTTAGTAAGATTCTGCCCTGACACCAAACCCTTTCCCCAACTCTGCTAAGGTGTGCGGGTGTAGCTGACAGGGCCAGAGAAGCCAGGGGTCAGAATGGAACATTCACGAACATCATCCCAAGATACAGCCCTTCTTCCATGATGGTAGCTTCTTCCATGGAACGTTATGGTGTGTGAATTTCCACCTTAGGATGCTGGACTTCACATTGTAATTTATGAGATCAGTGATTCTTTCCTAAGTTGAGGAAGCTAAAATGATTAATTGAATCATAATGATTTTTTCCAGAAGTCTAAATGAAAATCTATACAGTTTAATTGTTCTTCTTACAATATTCTTTTAAGGTGGGGGAGCAAAGAATTTCTTTAAGAAAGTTTTGCTGAAACCATCGTAAGTTAAAATACAAAGGAACTTTGTTGTTTATAAAGAGGCTTCAAAGTTACTTCAACCAAATGATAGTTTTTCAAAAGGTTTTCTTTCAAACTGTGCTCCTACATAATACAAAAATATTTTGAAGTGCCAGAAAATACAATATCAAGTTTAATGAGGATGTAAACAGATAGAATTCTAGCTTTATGGCTATAAAATGATCAGATATAATGCATCGTTTGGAATCTCTACTGCTCATAAAGTCAGGTTTTAAAGAATAGAAAGTGATTAGAGAAAGTGTGTAATACAAAGTGAAGAAAGAAATGTAACAGCAGGTGTGTATGTAGACACAGATATATGTAGATAAAACCTGGCCAATTTAGTAAAACTATGGCACAGGCAAATATAAAATGCATGCATGTACAAAAAAATATGTGTTTCTAGAAAAAATGCAGTAACATCAAAGGCAAAAGATACTGACGGACTCTTCTCCTACTTATGTATTTGTAAATTTTCTACGATAGGCATTACATTTGTAATCTTTTCAAATATTATTGAAAAAAATAAAATCCAAAAAGACACTAACTGACCAAGTCAGCGTTTGTTTGTGCAAATTCATATGTTCTCTTAAATTTAAGATGCCTCAGAGAGGCATAAATTGAAAGTGTTTGTCACTCAGTCCTGTCCAGCTCTTGGCGACCCCATGGACTATAGCCCAGCAGGCTCCTCTGTCCATGAAATTCTTCAGACAAGAGTACTGGAGTGGGTACCATTTCCTTTTCCTGGGGATCTTCCAGACCCAGGGATTGAACCAGCATTCCCTGCCTTGGTAGGCAGGTTCTTTACCACTGAACCACCAAGAAAGCTTTGATGCATCATATTTCAGTCCAAAAGGACATTGCAAATTCATTACTTTCTGATTTTGTGCTCAGTGCCTATTGCTAAATTATAAGAAATTGTTAGTTTCTCTGGAAACTCTTTGTAAGTAGAACTTCCCCCAAAGCAGTGTGTATGTCGTGTGCCGAGAGACACATCTCACTCAGCAGGGTCCTCCCTGCCTCTGGCAGGATTTCCTGCCAGCAACCTGGCACAGCGGGGCAGGGTGGCAACCCTCTGAAGGCTGAGGTCCAGGGAAGTGTGTGTGCCTATTCACTTCAGTCGTGTCCAACTCTGTGCAACCCCATTGGCTGTAGCCTGCCAGGATCCTCTGTCCATGGAATTCTCAGGCAAGAACACTGGAGTGGGTTGCCATTCCCTTCTCCAGGGGATCTTCCCAACCCAGGGATGGAACCAAGGTCTCCTGCATTGCAAACGGATTCTTGACCATCTAAGTAGGTCAAGATTGATTTTTCTACTTTTCCACCTTTTGTAAAAATAAGCATTTTTGTTTGTTTGTTTTTCCATTTGGGATATGGCCAAGGTTCCTACGATGGTGTCCGGGGATCAGTGGTGCTCAAACATGGATTAGAGGTAACTGGATGGCCCGGGCAGCTGGCCAGAGCAGACCTGAGCCGCCAAGGCCTGCTCTGTGTGAGCTTGCGTGAGTCCTGAGAAATCCACAGAGGAAAACAAGCAAGATCCCCTAGAACTCAGCAGCTCCCTTCTGCTGAAGTCACCTGTGAATGTTTTAGTTCACATGGACATATATGTATCCACATGGGTGGGGATATAAACCTGTTAGATTCAAAGAGGATTCTGACCCAGCATTTTTATATGGTAGGCGTTCTCTCTCTCCTGATAATCTTTGTTTAGAGAGCTGAGGTCAAGTTAAGAGTACACAGTAAGTTCCCTATATACAAACAAATTCTGTTCTGAGAGCACATTCGTTCAGTCCAGTTTGTTCATAAGTCCAGTTTGTTCGTAAGTCCAACAAAGTTAGCCTGGCCCTCCAACTAACACAATTGGCCATACAGTACTGCGCTATAATAGGTTTATAATACTTTTCACATAAATAACACATAAAAAGCAAACACAAAAATAAATCATTTTTAATCCCATAATACAGTACTTTGAAAAGTACAGTAGTAACAGTACAACAGCTGGCATACAGGGGCTGGCATCGAGTGAACAGGCAAGAAGAGTTACTGACTGGTGGATGGAAAGGAGGTGGGAGCTGCTAAAACTGAAGGAGCAACAGCCATCGGAGATGGAGGGCCAGCGGCAGTTTCACTTACTCCTGATGTGATTGGACTTGCAAACGCACATTCACATCTTTGAAAGTTCTTGTAAGTTCTACCAACTTGAAGGTTGGTAGATAGGGGACTTCCTGTATTATTAGTCTTTTTACCTCTTTCCTAGGTTGTTGATTGGAGAAGGCAATGGCACCCCACTCCAGTACTCTTGCCTGGAAAATCCCATGGACGGAGGAGCCTGGTAGGCTGCAGACCATGGGGTCGAGAAGAGTCGGACACAACTGAGCGACTTCACTTTCACTTTTCCCTTTCATGAATTGGAGAAGGAAATGGCAACCCACTCCAGTGTTCTTGCCTGGAGAATCCCAGGGACGGGGAGCCTGGTAGGCTGCCGTCTATAGGGTCGCACAGAGTCGGACACAAGTGAAGCAACTTAGCAGGTTGTTGATGCCAAATGCATAGATTAGTGGTAAGTTTTACTTAAGATATCAGCTTGATAGTCACAAAAGCAATAGTAATGGGCTTCTGTGTAAAGCCTCTAAGGCCCCTTACTTCTTCCATGATAATAGATATGTCTCAGTATAAACCAGGGAGCTTCCCTGGTGGCTCAGACGGTAAAAGTATCTGCCTGCAATGCGGGAGACCCGGGTTTGATCCCTGGGTCGGGAAGATCCCCTGGAGAAGGAAATGGCAACGTACTCCAGTACTCTCGCCTGGAAAATTCCATGGAGGAGGAACCTTGTAGGCAATAGTCCATGGGGTCGCAAAGAATCAGACACGACTGAGTGACTTCACTTTCACTCTCAGCAGAAACCTGGGCTTCCCAGGTGGCACTAGTTGTAAAGAACCCACCTGCCAACGCAGGAGACATAAGAGACATGGGTTCGATTCCTGGGTCGGGAAGATCCCCTGGAGAAGGAAATGGCAACCCACTCCAGTATTCTTGCCTGAGAATCCCATGGACAGAGGAGCCTGGCGGGCTACTGTTCGTGGGGTGGCACAGTCAGACACAACTGAGTAATTTAGCACGCACGCAGCAGAAGCCCACGGCCTTTCCCCCACACACTTTCCTGGCCCATCCCAACACCCCACAGGCCAGGCTCCCAGCTTCCGCCTGTGCTGCTCCTCTGTCCTCTTCCCTCCTTCCCCTTCTGGAGAATCATCCTTCAAAACCAGGTGAAAGGCTACCTCCATGCTCTCAGGACTTCTACCAAAGATAAGTGCATCGCTCTCTAATCTACATCTACATGGTTCTGTTTACCTCCTCCAAGGCTTTTCACATCATGAGTCATTTACAGCAGTGGATCTCCTCAAGAGAGAATTTCCTAAGGGGAAGGACTGTGCGGGTCTTCTTTCCATGGCCAGCACCAGCTGTGCCGAGGGGCAGTCGATCTGTGGTCCAGAGGGGCCTCTAGCTCTTGCTGTGGGGCTGTTCCCGGTGACTGTTCATAGCTGTCACTGGTCCCTGCCTCCTCAGTGTTCTCAGGACACTGCGCCTTCCAGGGCTGCTGTAAGAAAGGAGTGCTCCATAGCCCTTTTTATTGATTGATTTTTGCATCCCTCGGTGGGCACGAGTCCATAGCCTTTAAGTTTCCATTTGCGATTCAAGCTGTTCCTCAGCTTTCTTGGCAGTGCTATGTTCTATTTTACTTGTTTAAAACCTTCGTGTTGTATCGGAGTATAGCCAGTTAACAATATTGTGACAGTTTCAGGTGGACAGCGAAGGGACTCAGTCATACATATACATGTATCCATTCTCCCCCAAACTTCCCTCCTCTCCAGGGTCATGCGTGCTCGGTTGCTTCAGTTGGATCCAACTCTTTGTGACCCTATGGACTGTAACCTACCAGGCTCCTCTGTCCATGAGGTTTCTCCAGGCAAGAGTACTAGAGTGGGTTGCCAGGCTCTCCTCCAGGGAATCTTCCCAACCCAGGGTTCGAACCTGGGTCTCTTATGTCTCTTGCATTGGCAGGTGGGTTCTTAACTGCTAATGCCACCCGGGAAGCCCATCCAGGAGCAGTGCCGCATTTTATTACATTCTGACTCTGCACTCACCACCAGCCCTCAAGAACGTTCTAGATCAGGATAATCATCTGAGCATTTACAATTCATGTCAATAAGTATATATGTCTGTATCTCAGAGTGCCCCTGGAAAAGCAGTACTTCAATCACGCCAGATGACAAAATGCTCAGTTCTGAAGGTGTCAGCGTGTGACACACATGAATGGGATTAGGTGCCATGGAATCCCCTCCCCTGAAGGGTTTCCTTGGAGTTTCAGGACGTTGTATCTGGGGTCACCTCAAGAGCCTCAACTGTAACCCACTGTGCCACATGGATACTGTTGGCTCAGGAATGAGGCTCTGAGACTACATAGAGATCAATGTCCTAAAACACAATAATGAATTTTATTGCTGGTTTAAATCAGTATATTGGAAATTTGAATTTTTAAACTTACTTAAATTTTAAGTAGGGCTTCCCTGGTGGCTCAGACGATAAAGAATCTGCCTGCAATGCAGGAGACCCGGGTTCTATCCCTGAGTCAGGAGGATCCCCTGGAGGAGGAAATGTCAACCCACTCCAGTCTTCTTGCCTAGAGAATCCCATGGACAGAGGAGTCTGGTGGGCTACAGTCCATGGGGTTCAAAGAGTTGGACACGACAGAGAAGGCATGCGTGTACACTGCAGTGTGCCCCTGATTCCCTGCATCCGGATGACTGGCACACCACTGAAGGGAAGAACAGATGTGGGCACGGTGCCCACCCAGCCTCACCCTGCCTCACTCTGTGTGCCACTATAAAATGTTATCACTTGGCTCTGCAAGACCTCTCTCCTTGCCAGTAAATAGTCATCTGCACCAGAAGCTGGAAAGTGTTTGTTGCTCAGTCATGTCCAGCTCTGCAAGCCCATGGATTATAGCCTGGCAGGCTCCTCTGTCCTTGGTAGTCTCCAGGCAAGAATACTGGAATGGGTTGCCGTTTCCTACTCCAGGGGATCTCCCCGACCCAGGGCTCAAACCCGTGTCTTGTGTATCTCCTGCATTGCAGGCAGATTCTTTATTGTCTGAGTCCTAGAATGTGGAAGGGCTACCAAGAATTCCAGTATAGGGGTCTACCATGTTGTGTGAGCCAGTCTCTGATGGTCAGGAAATTAGATTGCTTCCAAAGTTTAACTAATGTAAACTGCAGTAAACGTCCATGTAGCTTTAAGTCTTGCCTACATCCTTAATCACTTCTCAAGGATAAAATCTTGAAAGTGAAACATCGAGACCAGAGAATGCTTTTAAGGCTTTGGGTACATAAGCCAAAAGTTGTCTTCATCACTCCGGATGCCAGCGCCAGTGTGAGCTCCTTGTGATTTGCTTTGTTATCACGTGATGGATCTGCCCTTTGTGACATTCTTGATGCTTTTAAGTCCTCGTTTCCTAATATCCCAGGTTGTTTCTCTTTCTTCCAGGTGGTTTTCATTCCCTTCTCAGTAACCACACTTTCCCGTTTGTGGCTTAATGCCATTTCCTTTCCAACCATCTGCTGATTTCAGCTGCCGCTTACCCCTCACAGTTGGTGGCAGTGTGGTCTCACTCTGCTGTCACCTCACCATATGCCAGAGCTTGGTGACTCAAGACACGATATTCCATGTCCTCGAAGCACTAAATCGTATGCGCCCGCCAGGATCACGGCTCTGCATTTTTGTGCGGTGACTGACCTTTGCCACTCCCCGTGAATGACTGAGATGCTTCTCCTTACATGCCTCCCACATACAACAGATCCCATCACCCAGAAATGCTGCTCTTCCACTCTCAGTGACGTTACAGACTCAACTCTCTATTCTTGGTGTCTTGTTTGGTCTCTATTTACATTTTATCATTCAGTACTCCACGCCATCAGTCAATACTCTGTCTTTCAGACTAGATCTGGGTGTCTCAGCCTTGACCCTGTTCACATTAGGAGCCGGGGTGGTTCCCTGTTGTGAGGTTTCCCAGGTGGCTCTGTGGCAAAGAATCTGCCTGCCAATGCAGAAGTTGCAAGAAACATGGTTTGGATCCCTGTGTCAGGAAGATCCCCTGGAGAAGGAAATGGCAGCCCACTCCAGTGTTCTTGCCTGGAGAATCGCACAGATAGAGGAGCCTGGAGGCGCACAGTCCTTGGGGTTGCAAAGAGTCAGACATGACTGAGCGACTGAGCATGCTGGCAGTTCCCTGTTATGGGACAGTCCTGGGCCCTGTGGGATGATTACCAGCATCCCTGGTTCTACCCAGTAGACACCAATCAGTTGCACCCCTTTTCCTAGTTGTGACAACCAGAAGTGTCTCCAGACATTTCCAGTTGTCCCCTTGGGTATTAAAATCACCCCAGTTGAAAACCACTATATTAGACAGTCTTTGAGGGATGTATCACCAAAGATATAAACCAACAAGACTACAGGACTACGTGAAGGAAGGTGGCAAGTCAGGGACAGAGCCCCTTGAAAAGGCAGGTTATGGGGTGAGTTATTCCTAAATGTGAATGAGAAGTGAGGAGCAGAGAGAATTCAACGTGAGCTTGACTAGCGTTCCAGCTGGTTCTATCAGGATGACTTGGGGAAATGACAGGCAAGCCCAGTGATGTGGACCAGCCTTGACAACACTCCTCTGTGGGCACAGTGGCCACTTGATCCCATCTCTGGAGTCCACAGCATCACCAGCCTCCCTCCAGCCACCTCCTAAGGGCTGAGCATCCACAGGGGCACAGAGGTGAGTCAGCAAGGCTGTCCCTGAATCTCTTGTTCTAAAGCCTTGTTTGGGAAGCACCCTAGCCGATCTTGCGTTTAAGACAGGTTTCTAATCTCTCAAGCGCAAAATGCCCCACATCTTTTACAAGGAGAGCCTGGAGACAGGTGTGTTGCATGAATACAAGTCACTGGATATCACTTCTGTCCAGTCTTTTCACAGTCCAGCTGCCCTGTAATCATCCTCTTCAGAACACCTCCCAGGAGAAGTCAGATACCTGAGCTACCAGAGAAGAAATTTCTCCCCAAGAAGAAATTCTTGGGAATTTCTTTAAAATGCTAAGAGTTTGCATGCTGCAACTAAAGATCTGGCACGCTGCAACTAAAAAAAAAAGATTCTGCCTGCCACAATCGAAAGACCCCACATGCCGCAATAGAGATGAAAGACCATGTGTGCAGTAGTTAGACCCAGTGTGACCGAGTAAATACTGAACAAACAAAAACTCCAACCAACTGTCAAAAGCCAAAAGAGAGATGATTTTCATGTTGACTCCTGGGAATTTTGAAGAAATTACACAATACGCTACACTTCATGATAGAAGGAATAACAGGCAATAAGATCATGTTATAAAAATGGTTTTCTTTAGGGATGGGAGAATGTCTGACCTTTTTATTTCTTCTTCTTTCTATCATTGGCAGAGCTTCTTGAATCTGTGACTTAATGTCTTTTTAAGCTTTGTAAAACTCTCAGGCACCATTTCTTCAAATATTGCTTCTGCCTAGTTCTCTCTATAATCTCCTTTTGAACTCCAATTCCCTATTTATTAGACTCCCTTATTCCATTCCTTAAACATACTACCCTCCACTCTATTTTTCTTCTTCCTTTTTTTTGGTAATTGTGGCTCTGTATATTCAGTCTGGATATTTCCTTCTGATTTATATTTTAGTTTACTATTTTTCTCTTGAAATACATCTAATCTTCTTTCATACTCATACAAGGGGTTTTGTAACTCCAATGATTATGTTTTCAACTATATTCTTACTCTAACAAAGTTCTCAATCTTTTCTTTATTAAATGTAATAATCTTAGTTCTTTTAAAGTCTGGTTCAAATAGTTCCCTTATCCAGATTCTTATGAAATGTTTTCTATGTCTATGGTCGACTTTATTACTTTTCATCCACACAGTCTTTCTTCCTCATGTTCCTAGTTATTTTTTTTATTAAATCTGAGACATTTTATATGAAAAGCTATCAAAATAATTTGAGGCCTAGAATGGTATGATCTTTTCCAGAGAGTGTTCATGCTTGATTCTGAAAAGTGTTTATGCTTAATTCTTGCAGGAGGCTTGAGTCAATGGCAATCTCAGTTTAACTTAATTTTATTATAGGTATTTAAGGAATTTAAGGTCATCACTATTCCTAGAGGGTCTGCCTACATGATCCTAAACTACAACGTGAAAGATTTGCCAAGCTACTTGGTTTTTTTCTTTTTTTAAATGAGGCCAGATTCCTTTTATGCCCTTGGGTCGTTAAATATGTTTGTCATTTTCCCTGTCTTAGTCTCTGCTCTGGTCAGGAATGGCCCTTGAGGGTCCATAGCTGCCCACCTCAATAGCTTTCCTCCTTCTGAAAGATCTTCACTGCCTTGTTAGCGCTCTGATTCCTGCAAGCAGATATTTTACAATACTTGACTCGATTTGTTATCAGTGGGAAAGGCGGTCTGAGTTCCCTAGCCTGCCGTTGTCAAAAGCAGACGTCTCCGTCATTTCTATTGTTGTCCTTTTACTGAACCCTTAGCTGCAGCATGTGGGGTCTCCTTTCCTGACCAGGGGGCAGGCCCCGGTCCCTGCACTGGGAGCTCAGAGTCTTATCCCCCAAACCAGAAGGGAAGTCCCTGCTTGGAGTTTTTAAAATAACCATTATTCCCTGCTTCCCCTCCCTTTCCTCCTCCCCTCCCCCGACCCCCCCCCCCCCCTGCCACCACCATTAGCTGAATGGGATAATAAAACCCTGTCAGGACAAAATCAGTAACTGCTGTTCAAACCAAGTCAAGCGCAGGTGGTCAACAGGGGACAGACCTGGTCTAAGCGAAAGTCGCTCAGTCACATCCAACTCTTTGCAACCCCAGTCCATGGAATTCTCCAGGCCAAAATACTGGAGTGGGTAGCCTTTCCCTTCTCCAGGGGATCTTCCCAACCCAGGGATCAAACCCAGGTCTCCCGCATTACAGACAGAATCTTTACCAGCTGAGCCACAAGGCAAACTCAAGAATACTGGCGTGGGTAGCCTATCCCTTCTCCAGCGGATCTTCCCCATCCAGGAATCGAACCAGGCTCTCCTGCACTGCAGCTGGTTTCTTTACCAAGTGAGCTATCTGCGTCTAGGCTGTTGCTTTTTAAAGTAGTCGGTCTCCACTGCAGCCTGATTTACCCAAACCCTGCATAAACGAACATTCTCTGACAGTTTACCACTTAGAATCATCTTCTCTTCCTACATCTCTGATGTGTGACTTCAGCTGGGAGACAAGAGTGGGATTTTCAAATCCGCGTATTTTCCTGTCGCTGCGAATCCACTCGCTCTCTCTTGCCGTATCTGTGACCTATTTATTTTGCTGAAATCCCTTGAAAAGAAAAGTGAACCCACACACACGTGGACTGTCATACTCTCTCATTGGTGGAGAAATTTCGGCAGAAGAGATGCATTCCGCTGGTGAAGAGGCTTTTTCTGTTTGTGTTCCAAAGACACAGCAGTGAAAGTGCTTTTCTGTACATAGGCTGGAATGGCTGTGACATCCATGGCAGAAGGAGCTATGTATTTTAGCACTCCTCCCAAAATGTAAATTCTTTTTCTGTGTAGGCGAGACCATTCTGTTACCATCTCCATGGTACCCAGCCCAGCGCCTTGAGAGTAGAGACTGCGGTGGCTGTAAGCTTTTGCAGAGGAAGCAGCTGAAATTCCCTTGTTAATTCTCCTATTCAGTAGGGACTTTTATGAATGTAATAACTGGACTTGTGAGCCGCCATGCCCTAAAAAATCCCATGTGTGCAGAGAACGTTGTATGAACATCCTTAATTTCCGGTTTTTTAACTTTCCCATTTTTATCTCTAAGTCAGACCTTTCTCTTCATATGAGGAACAAACGGCTTCCATGATTCCATCCTCAAAGCAACTGAGAAAGGAATCTTTTTTTTAATATGTGTTTATTTATTTGGCTACATCAAGTCTAGTTGCATGGCACAGGCTCCTCTCTAGTTGCTGCTGCAGACTCAGTGGCTGTGGCTTGTGGGCTTGGTTGCCCCACGGCATGTGGGACCTTATTCCCTGTGCCTGCCTGAGTGCTAAGTTGCTTTAGTCGTGTATGACTCTTTGCGACCCCATGGACTGTAGCCCGCCAGGCTACTCTGTCCATGGGATTCTGCAGGCAAGAATACTGGAGTGGGCTGCCATGCCCTCCTCCAGGGAAACTTCCAGACCCAGGGATCGAACCTGAGTCTCTTACATCTCCTACACTGGCAGGCAGATCGTTTACTACTGCGACACCTGTGAAGCCCCCAGTTCCCAGACCAGGGATGAAACTCGAGTTCCCTGCACTGCAAGGTGGGTTCTTAACCACTGGACCACCAGGGAAGTCCTGAGAAAAATCTTTTAAATAGAATTTAAGTCCTAAGGAGAAGTAAAAGTATTAAAAGCCATTCTAAAGAAAGGTTTAAAAAAAAAAAATCCCACCTTGAGCCCACTCCCACAGCTCTGTATTTTTCTTCCTCAGCAGACGCTCCTTACAATCAGTGGCCAGTGTGTCTCTTCTTCCCTGACCATGACTACATCAAAAAGCATCATGTACAGATTTCAGGAGCCACTTGGAATCTAATATGCGGGCATCTTATTCTCTTCCTTTTTTAAAATATTTGAGCACTACCTCTCAGAGAGAGATAATACATAATTTCAATTCTGGCAATTTTTAAAAGTAAGTGATATAAAGTTTTCACTGATTCATCTTACTGATATCAGTCATTCATTTAGAGCCAGTAAAGAAAAATACTGGTACATAGAAAAAAACAAAATAATGCCATTTACAGCAACGTGGATAGACCAGGAGATGATCATACAAAGTGAAGTAAGTCAGAGGAAGACAAATCTGTTATCACTTACATATAGAATCTAAAAAATAGTAGAAATGAACTGACTTACAAAACAGAAACAGGCTCACAGACACCGAAGACAAGCTTGTGGTTACTGTAGCCCGCCAGCAACTCCGTCCATGGGATTTTCCAGGCAAGAGTACTGGAGTGGGTTGCCATTGCCTTCTCCGAATACTACACTGCTGCTGCTGCTGCTGCTGCTAAGTCGCTTCAGTTGTGTCCCACTCTGTGCGACCCCACAGACGGCAGCCCACCAGGCTCCCCCGTCCCTGGGATTCTCCAGGCAAGAACACTGGAGTGGGTTGCCATTTCCTTCTCCAGTCTGTGAAAGTGAAAAGTGAAACTGAGTTCACTCAGTCATATCTGACTCTTCGTGACCCCATGGACTACATATAAAATATAAGCATAATAAGGATTTACTATATAGCACAGAGAACTGTGGGGTTTCCCTGGTGTTTCAGTGATGAAGAACCCACCTGCCAGTGCAGAAGATGTGGATTTGATCCTGGGTCAAGAAGATCCCCTGGAGAAGATTTAGGGTTAGGGTTGGGAAATGGCCACCCACTCCAGTATTCTTGCCTGGGAAATCCCATGGACAGAGGAGCTGGTGGGCTACAGTCTTTGGGGTTACAAAAGAGTCAGACTTACCGACCAAACAACAGAGAACTATGTTCTATATCTTGTAATAATTTACAGTGGAAAATAGTCTGATAAATAAATAAATACACATATAACTGAAAAAAAAGTTCTGATGATATGCTATTGAATGTGGTGCTACTTGGGATAACAAACCATCCTGTTTGTTCCGTGATCTACTCTCAATATAATCCTGCCTCACACACTGCTTCTTTACTGCCAGCCTGTCCTCAAGAAAGCTCCACGGCAGGAAAGCCGTGGTGTAGCTGGAAGGTCCTCCTGCCTCTGAGACGGCATTGTCTTAGTGCTTGCTGTGTGACGGTCTTGCTCAGCTCAGGCTGCTGTACCAAAATGCCCTAGACTACATGGCCTATACAACAGACATTTATTACTCACAGCTCTGGAGGCTGCAGGTCCAAGGGACTGGCAGACTCTGTGTCTACTGAGAGCCCCTTTCCTTGTGTGAGTGTGTGTTTGTGTGTCGCCACTTGCAATGATGCAAACAATATGATCAACAAAAACCCTGTTGCTTTCTTGGAAATACCTTCTCTGTTGGTTGTGCCTTGGGTTCAGGACACAGAAAGTTCTCCCTCCTGACCGGGCAGCATTTTGTTTCTTTGTATATTATTTTCATATTTCAAGTTCTTAGGGAAACTTTGGTAATATGCCCTGTTAAAAGTTAAAAGCAAAGAGTTAAAAAACAAATACAGTTTGCATAAGGCTTACTTATAAATTGGAGTTCTGTGTTCTTAGGATTAAAATAGCTGGGTGATCAGTGTTTTGGCTGTGTTAAAGACTTAGCCAGTGCTTGCCTTCTTCAATCCCTATGGCAGTTTTGAAGACATTTTAGGATAAATGCATCTTATATTTAAATTTATAAATGATGTATTTCCAGTATTTTGGTAAAAGAGTTGCATATCCCTTGACTTTTTGTGGATCTTTGCTCTAGGAGAAGGTTGGCATTAACAGTGTACAACTGCGGGATTGTTTTCATGACTTCAGTCTGATTCTGGTGTCACCATGACCCTATAGTCCTGTGGGTATTGACTGGCTAGGTGACATGACAGCAGGTGTTAGCACAGCTCTTAAAGAAGACTTCCAGTCTTATATAGGTGATCAAAATCTATTTTATAATGGACAGTCAATCAATACTTCTTTCTCTATTAACTCAATAGAAGTTTGAGGAAAGTACCCAGATAAAGGCGGTATACCCTGGCTTTGAGATAGTTCTTTTTCCTCTGTATTGATGTGCCAGGGTGTCATCAGTGTTCTGAAATAGCACAGAATCCCCTTTGAACTCCTATCATTGCTGTCAAAGGCTATCTGTATTCACATCAGTTTTCCTTTTATTGCCTTCAGATTCTCTCTGTAGCCACTGAGAAAGGATTGTAATGAAAGGTATTTAAGATCTACATAGATCACATGTCAGGATGGAGGAAGACTGTCTACTGATTCAGCCATTTATCCTGTTTTATTGCACAGAAGTTAGAAAAAACGAACCAGATGAAACCCAGCAAATGATAACACAGCTTTTTTTTTTTTTTTTTTTTTGCACTTTTTATAGTTTGTCTGTCACATGTTGTAATGAGCATGCAAACATTGCTTCTCTATATCTCCCTCTGTTATGTTGGCTCTTACAAGAGAGGGAAATTTCATCCATGTTGAGTTGAATGTTTATGCGAAATCTAAACCTTTATATGAACATGATAGCTTCAGAGTTTTAAGGAGATGACAAAATTGTGGTCCAGGCACGAGTTGGAAAAGAATTTCCAAACATGAGACAGAATGAGAGGGAAATAAAGTTTATTAGAGTGGGAGACGCTGTTAGAACAGCGGGCCAGCTCAAGGGAGAACCAGTGTTGAACAGGGGTCCTTAGCCCACTTTTATAACCAGGGTACACGGAGTGGGATGGGGGTCTTGCCGGTCATTTGCTGATTGGATAAGGCACGTATATTGGGTGAGGGGAAGAGTAAGACAAATACCTTCTCCCTATGGGGTAGGAGGGGAGAAGGCAATGGCACCCCACTCCAGTACTCCTGCCTGGAAAATCCCATGGATGGAGGAGCCTGGAAGGCTGCAGTCCATGGGGTCGCTGAGGATCAGACATGACTGACTGACTTCACTTTCACTTTTCACTCTCATGCATTGGAGAAGGAAATGGCAACCCACTCCAGTGTTCTTGCCTGGAGAATCCCAGGGACAAGGCATCCTGGTGGGCTGCCGTCTATGGGGTCGCAGAGTTGGACACGACTGAAGTGACTCAGCAGCAGCAGCATGAGGTAGGAGGGGAGACAGGTTATACTGCTCAGGAGGACCTGAAATCCATTAATAATTACAACATGGGGGAAGGAAAGATGAAAAGGGTCTGTTTTTTCCATTCCTGCATTCCCAGACCCCCCTTGGTTTTGTCTGCTCTTTTGTCCTTGGGTCACTACAAAAAAAGAAAAAAAGAAAGAATTTTCCATTTCCTGTTGCAGTAGCAGAGAAATTCAGTCCCCGCAGCTGGTTTCTTTTGAGAAGCCAACATCACTCCTGCTTCAGCATCGAAGTTAACAAATTTGCGAAAGGACTGTTTCCTTTTGCCTGCTGCTCTCTTTCTATCCCGTGCAGTGAGCCAGCCTCAAATAATGAACCAAGAGCAATGTGACAAGTCTGGTTCACTTTCATTTTTTTTTTTTTTATGTATTTAAAAGAGATGAACTGGTTTCATTGATAGGCTGTGCACAGGTGTAAAGCCTTCTTTGAACAGTTTAGAAGTGGCTTAGGTTGAAAGAACAGGAAGGTCCACTTTGAGTGTTCTTGTTATAAAGTTGAGATTGAGTGACACTCTCATTGAAAATGACCTTTAATCGGATGTCTCACCCATTGATGGAATGTCATTCATGTCTGTTCTTTAGCCTTAACCTAAGCCGTATCATAATAGAGAAAAAGAAGGTATGGCTTTTTAATTTTTCTCTTGGAAAAGAAGGGATGAGATTCTTGCAATTCTTATTGTCTGTTAAAAAAGCTGTTATTATTTCTATTTTTCTATTTTTGTTTCAAGGATACAACATGAGCTATATTTTCTTCCAGGTAAAATTTCAGAATGAAGGCACTAACAGATTCTGAAATACAATTTTGTCTTCATAGATATACATACATGTATATGGACACATGCACATATATTTATAAACATAAAATATCTGTGAGAAGGTTTAGTATATATGTCATTTAGATTATATGTTCAGCAATCATTAACAAATACAAATAAGGAGTTAAATAACTTAATATTCCCGACGTAGTACTATAAAATCATCCTTCTGTTTTGCTACGGCTTTTCTCAAAAATGAATGTGGGAATATTTTTTCTACACATATTACTTCGTTTCTACCTTCATTATACCATTGCCTTCAACAAGATAAAGGCTTAATGTGATCAAAGATCAGAAGCATTATTGGAACTCAATATTTTTTAAATTATAAGAGTAATAGAACAGGCTATTAGAAATGTAGAAAAAAATGAAAGACATCCACACTTTGTAAATAGATATTTATTATCCTTACACTTTTTTATGATCATTTTACTTGGTACCCAGCACAAACCCTTCACAGCTTTGTGTCCTGCTTTGTTTATTTAACTTCTATTGTAAACCTTGATCCAAATTGCTACACGGTCTTCAAAGCTGTCATTTGTAAGGCTCTATTCATTTGCCTTTTACATATAATCCATAACTTGAAATGTATGTGCAGTTACTTTTTAATTACATATTTTAACTCAGACTCAGTTCAAAGCAAACATCAGAATTTCTATAAGATCAAAATTTGCCTATAGCTCATGGCAGAGTATCTAATAAACCGTAACATTCTTTTCTCTTTTGTACATTCTGTCATTAGTTTAATGCTCATAGATGCAGAGACAAAATATGTATTTTATAAGCGATTTAGAAATTTATCACAGTTAACACTTGCGTGTAAGAAGTGAGGGCACTTGATAGTCTCTAACTCCGATGCTATGCCGATCGTATGCTTAGCTTACTGTAAAGTATGCTGCCTTGATCTATAGTCTTCCTCCATCCTGACCAATCAAAACTAGCGTACCTTTTCTCCTTCCTCCCTGTAATGGTTGCTAGAACTGTTCTCAGAGCACTTCACTGTTCTACTGCCAATTACATTCACTTATGTACCTGCTCCACCCTCCATCAGAAGCTCTCAGTGGGCAGGAATGGCTCTCCCATTTTGGGTGGTCCTTGGACTGCTGATGCCATATCCTGCCTGCAGTTCTCCAAGTGTCATGACACCCTGCTTTGGTTTTCGTCTTGGATGTTTGCAGAGGGCAATGTTGGGAAGTGTGATGATGTTAAAGATGTGTACTCTCTCATTTCTCTTCCACCAGTGGGATGGAGTAGGACCTCTTCCAGACTGTGCAGAACCACCAAAAGGGATCCAGATGCTGTGGCACCCATCCATAGTCAAACCCTACCTCACACTGCTCTCTGAGTGCTCAAATGCAGACACGCTGGAAGGGGCGGCGGGCGCCCTGCAGAACTTGGCTGCAGGGAGCTGGAAGGTATGACTGGTTTGTTACAATAAGAAAGAAATCTGGAAGCACAAGAAGGTTCTTAGAAAATAAGAGAAGTCCAATTTTGAGAAGTGCTATTCTAATCAAGTTTTCTAAGGATGTTAGAGAAAAAAGAGTTCCACTGAACTGTTGGATTTAGAAATATATTTCTTTGAAAAAGTCTTCTGAAGGAGGTCCTTGAAGATGCCTGCAAAACACAGCGGAATAGATGTCAGTATAGTCATGGAAGATGCTGTGATATGCTTTCCATTCTGTCTGTGTAGCTGAGTTCCTTTATTTTCAGAGGTGACTGGGAACATGTTGAGGCTTTTCAAAGCACTGTCACTGACAGAGCTGATTCCCAAACATCTCATAGAAAAACCCCTGTGAATCCTGTAATATCGTAGCTGGTCTCATCCCCAAAGGAAAAGAACCGCTTGCATTTTTAAATTATGCGATTACAGGGAAGAATAGTGTTACTAGTTATCTTTGGCAAAATGTTAAATTAAAGCGATTGTATGGTTGGGAAAGATACTAGGAGGATCTTTTTCTCTGGATTTTTATAAACACACAGTCTTCCTGATGGGTTCTCACAGAAGTTCTCATGACCTTCCTTTTGGGTAGAAAGGAGGGATTCATGATAACCAAGAATTCTTGAGTTTGGTCACTGCTAGTTCCATGAGCTAAATCGCCTTTTTGCATAAAAGAGTGTTAACCTCTTAGAAGAATGAGGGAATATGGGGAAAATATCAAGAGAGGGAGTTTAAACCTCAGCCTTCCATTTTCCATTCATTTAATATTCATACATCACTCCTTTCCTTACCATTCTTTTTTTTTCTTCAAAACAATATTGATATAGACACACAGCTCTAGATCACTCTCAGAAGCTCAGTACCATGGGTCCCACACATACTGGCTTCAGTATTGCCCTGCAAAAATACCTTCCTTCTCTTCTTACCAGATCTTCCAATACCTGCCTCTTGCCACTTCTCTGTCCCTGCCATCATCTTTTCCATTTCTACAATCTCAGCTGCAACACCGTCTTTCCTGGGTGTGACCTTCCAGCTCTTGGGGCACAGCTCTTGAGACCCAGCCCCTGGTGATACTTCCCAGGAGCTGGCTACTTACTCATGCATGCCAGCCCCACATCTTCTCTTAAGAGTTTTAGGAATGAGCATAATTATTCCTTTCCCTCTCTGCCCTTAAGTCACCTCCAATGTTGTCCCTTAAGAATTCAGGTGGAGCGGGGATTGAAGTGAATTTGTCCTATGCTTTCATCCAAAGAAAAGTTTCAAAATTAGAGTCTTACCAGGCAGAATGCCAGAGGATAGCCTTGCAGAGCTAGGAAAGAGACAGTCATGGAAGTCAGTTCCTTGAACTTTTCCTGAGTCTTTACTTTCATCTAAAGTTAGGAGGCTTTGACTCCAGTCACAGTTCAAAACTTTTCTAAACTTTGTGGCTCTGGGAAAGTTAAAGCATCTCAATGTGTCCCAGGAGCATTGTCTTTAAGCAGAAACAGTCGTGGGTGGCTTCCCCAGACATCATGCAGGTCAGTCACAAAGCTGGATTCAAAGATGCAGGATGTCATAAGCCAAAGGGTTGTCATTTAACACCCAAGAACACTAAGTTGCTCTAAGTCCCCACCCAGCTCCCTTGCCTTGGAGGATGGATTAAAGGGGATGGGAAGGGATGCTCTCTAGAGCAGAGTCTGATCTGAAAGGCAAAGCCATCTAGATGATGGCAAGTTTGCCATATTTTGATTTTTTTAATGAATTATTATTTTTACTTGCCAAATAGTTAGGTTCTTATAAGAACAAGTTAAAAATGGAGAAATGTCTTTGAGCGCTAGAAGATGTTGATTGTAAGACTTCAACCTTTGCTTCAGAAGTTAAGCTCTGTATTCCATGTGTTCAGAAAATGAATTAGAAACCTGAAAAATTTATAAAGATGCGAATGAAACTTCTGAAGTTGAAAATGTAGCATCTTAAATGAAAAATACATGGAATGGAATCAATAGCAGATTAGACACTGCAAAAGAAAAGTTTAGTGAACTGAAAGACAGTGATTGTAAACTATAAAAAATGAAATACACAGGGAAAAAAAGGGAAACAATGGATAGTGCATCAGTGAGTGAGCTTCAAGTGGCCTGATATATATATATTAATGGAGTCTGAAACAAGACGAGAGAGAAAGGAGAAAGAGAAAACTATTTGAAGAAATAAGGATTGAAAACATTCCAAATCTAATGAAAACTGCAAACTCACACATCTAAACAACTCAAGAAACTACCAGAAGCATTAAAAAGTTATATACCAAGGTACATTATAATCAGATTGCTCAAAATCAGAAATAAAGAGATAACCTTAAAAGCAGCCAGAGAAAAAAGACATGACATGTACCAAGGACACCTCCACATCATATTTAAGGATAAATATCTCCAGTTATTCAATTATTCCTTGTTGAGGTACTAAGGATGTCCTCTGGAAGAGAATCTGGTCTGTAAGACCTCTAAGAGCAGAAACTAGGTTCCATTTATTTCTTTGTACCCCATTGCTAAGCCCTATGCTTGGCTGAGCAATAATGCTAAGACACAAACATTTAACTGAACTAGTGTCTATGTCTATATGTCTTTCTTATGAATAGCAGTCTTTTATATTTATAAACATCCGTCAGTCACTAAGCAGTTAGTAGTGCATCTTTAGATGATCACAATTTATGATTCTTTTTTTGGTCCTTTGATTCAGATGGGAATATGTAGTCAATAGGATATAAAATTGATATAAAGGAATTGTGGGAGAACTGTTTTCTTTTCAGTTTGCAGACTCATCGGTGTTTTTTAGGATGCATATTTTGATGTCATTGCCCAGTTCCACGATTCCTGAAGCATTGGACTTTGTATTTAATTTGGTGATTAAAGACATAGGCTCTGTGTCTTTAACACAGGCTCTCACATAACCAGGTCAGCTGGGTGAGCTGCTGAGATATGTCTGGGTCTTTAGGTGTTTGGAGTAATAAAATAATAAATTTACAATTTATACTATTTTATACTGATTTATAGTATGTTGATACTCAAAAATTCTCTCCTGCTTTGGGTTATATAATGAGAATTAAGGAAGAAGTCTGAAAAAATTCTCAGAATTTTCTAGCAATAACATCTTTCTGACTGTTTCCAGTGCATTACCCTGAACATTAGTTATCCCCAGTGTAAAATTCATCCCCATATATCCAGATGCATTGAATTGGTAATTTTTTTATTATTAATAGAGACTACTGAGTAAGAGGCAGAATGCTCTACAACAGCTAAAATCAACATCACAAGAGCCGTTCTGTATTGTAGACACAGCTTAACAACTACGAGCATTGGATTTCCCAGCCTTCATCAGATTTCAAGCAACAAATTTAAAAATGCAGTGAGTTATTCTTGTAAGCAGGCACACAGATCTGTGGTAAGAAGAGCAAATAGATATCCTTATGGCAAAGTGAAAAGATAGGAGAATTAGAATAAGTAAATATAAGGATGCAAGAAATAAAAAAATGTCAGAGGCCATTCAGTGTTTTGACTATTTCATTTATTCTAATCACTGATGGTCATAATGCTGACTGTCATCAAGAAAATGTTAAATGATTACTAGTAATTTTAGAAGACAAAGCATTTTGAAAAGACTTGTATTCCAACAGCTAAAGTAGAATTTTGACTCTCAGGGAGTCATCCTTGCTTATACAGAGCACTGGCCTTCCTGATGGCCAAGGCAAATCCTGGGCCAAGGCAAATGGCCTTTGGGGCATATTTGTGCATAGTTATAAATGTATGTGCTTGTATAAGAATTTTCTTATAAAAATACAAATACACAGGCATGCATAAAGGTCAATATCACATCATCATCATTCTTTGTATAATTTAGTAAGGTACTTAAATGGTGGGAAGGGAAGATGGATAAGCTGTAGGAGTGATTTGAGAAGATTGTCATTATGCCAACACTGATAAATAGTTATTACTTTTTAAAGATGAGAATAGCTTATACCAAAACCAAACAAACTTGAGCAATCAAAAGATTGACTGAGGACACACAAACAGCATCAGATTTCATGAAGACAGCATTACCGTCTAAACCTAGGGTTCTAAGAATGTGTATTTTGTAGCAACTGTTGAAATTTAGTGGTGTTCTTTAAGTGGCCTTAACTTTTATGATCCAAACAAAAGCAGAAATGTGAAGGTAGAACACCCGAATTTTACATGGAGAGCGCTTTTTATAGACCTCATCATCTGAAACGATAACTTCTCTTTACGGGGAGATGTGCAGCATACTCTTCTGTGACAAATTGACTAGCAACTAGATCTTCATAATGGCCCCACATACTTTTTAAACTTTAAAACACTCATTACTTGGCTTATGAGCATCAGAAAAACATAATGGCAGAAGTGAAATGTTTTTCTTAGCTAACATGGACTTCAGTTACCTTTTCCTCATTTACAGTAAAACGATTTTGTCACAGAATATTAAAACAGTTGGATGTAGTCGTTTGAAGAGCTCCAAAATGTGAATGAATGCTCCCATTTGTGGTTTATTTATATCGTAGCTGAACTCTATGGAAACTCAGGATTAGAACTCTCTAAATACATCTGTTCTATTTCTTTAAAATCAAATATTTTAGACATCTTTGTATGGTCAGTTTTCTCCCTAAAATGTGACTGTTCTCAGAGAGTCTATTATTTTCCCATTTATGTTCAGAGTTAGAGGAAATAAAGAGATACTTGGATATTAATCTGTTAATATTTAATGAAGTAACATGATAGTGACATAGATTTAGTGAGAAGGAAATAGAAGCCATGTGGCCCAAATGAATAAAAAATAAAGAGAATTGAGAAATTTGAGACTTGTTCCTAAGGGCAGGGAACTTAAGAGGGGCATTGGATTTCGTGTGGCTTAGCAATTGGTGTATCATTAAAAATGAACCAGGCTAAACGAGTGGAGTGGAACAAATAAAAGTAAATATCATGGCTTAACATCTAAGATAAAGATCGTTGTCCTAGTAACAGTGGTATATAAAGCATGAGGTTGAAATGCAAAGAAACAGAGTCGTGAAAGATTATGATGAAAAAATGGGACGTGAGGCATCCTGCCTCATGCGTTAATAATTGGGTCAGAATAAACAGAGGTTATCTGAGGACTCTGCCTAGTTAGCAGGCTCCTAGACACAATGCATTCCCTTGGACATGATGACCAGCCTGAGGCTGGACCAACCTCAGGAGGAGACGGGGAAGAATAGGATCAAAGCCAGGCCATTGGTTCCAACCACACAGTATCTAGTGATTTCTCCTAGGACCCCACTAAGCAGTCCTGATGGTAAGGGCTGCATCTGTGTTATAAATGCCACACACATCCAAACCGAGAGTAAGCCCATTTTCGGACAGTCTGGCTTACTTTCATCAGTGTCATTGAATAGCAAAGTACTGAGTGATGGAATTACATTCAGAAATTATAGAAACAGCTAAAACTGAGGGATTGTCCCTTCTAGCCAAGATGCCAAGATGGAGTACCAAGCACCTTTAAGTAGCAATAACAGCAGCAACAGAAACAAACTGGAGAAATACATGAAACACTGGTTGTTACAACACTAAGCATTAGTCAATGAAGAAAGAGAGCTCTGAGAAACTGATCGCTGTCTTGAGAGAATTTGCAGACCATAGCACAAAGATTAAAAACCCAGGAGAAGCTCGGCGGACACTCAGAGCTAAGGAGATACAACTGGGAATCTAGGGAGACCAAGGTGGCTAGAGGTTATAGTGAAAGTCAAAGTCATTCGGTCATGTCCCACTCTTTGTGACCCCATGGACAACAGCCTGCCAGGCTCCTTTGTCCTTGGAATTCTCCAGGAAAGAACACTGGAGTGGGTAGCCATTCCCTTCTCCAGGGAATCTTCCCAACCCAGGGATCGAACTCAGGTCTCCCACATTGCAGGCGGGTTCTTTACCGTCTGAGCCATAGGGAAGGCCAGAGCTTAAGGACAACGCTAAAGAAGAGAAAGTCACACCTAGAAAGAACCCCAGAAATCTTCAGAGGATCCCCTTCAGATATTCAGTAGAGAGCTGTCAGTGCATGCGTGAGAGGGAAGTACCCAAGGCTGAAGAAAAAAATTCCTGAAATTATTAGACAAAAATGAAACTTGGCACTTACACAGGAATGGATATAGTGTGCGTTCCCAAGAGCCATACAGGAAAACCCTGTGATTCGTGGATCCTTGAGCATAGCGCTCTCAGAGTCTTGCCTCGGTAATTAGGTATAATTAGCCCTGGACTAAATATGCTCTAGTCTTCCCTATCAGATCTTAAAAGTGAGATGCAGAGGATCAATAGTTTGCAAGTAAATTAACTGCATCCTAGACTAAAGTTTAAAAATACCTATAGGAATACAAAAATACCCAGCATCCAATGCATTAAAATTGAGAATGTCTGACATCCAGTTGAAAATAAACAAGAAAAAGTGATTCATGATGAGGAGAAAAATCAATCATTCAAAAGCAGTTCAAAACCAACCAAGATGTTAAAAATATCAGACAAGCAGTTATTATAATTCTACTCCATGTGTTCAAAAAAAAGGCAGTGTATACCCGTGGAAATTTTCAAATAATTTTTAAAAAAAGAGCAGGTTAGACATTGCTGAAGAAAAGATTAATGAATTTAAATATAGCTCTGGAAACTATACAAAATGAAATGGTGAGAGAAAAAAACAAAGCTACTGATCATCCATGAGCCTCAAGTGGTCTACTGTACATGCAGTTAAAGTTCCCCTAGGAGAGGTGAGAGAAAGGAGAAAGAAAACAGGAAAAAAAAAAATTGAAGAAATGATGGTTGAAAAATCTTCCAAATGGTTCCATATTTTTCAAGTTTAATGAAAACCACAAACTCACCAATCCAAGCCTAAGAAACATGAAGAAACTATACCAAGGTGCTTCATAATCAAATGGCTCAAAATCAGTAATAAAGAGAAAATCTTAAAAGCAGCCAGAGGAAAAGACATGTTGCATACAAAGATAAGGATGACAGCTGATTTTCTACCCGCAGTAATGCCAGCAAGAAGACACTGCAGCAGCATCTTAAACCTGTTGGGCCCATTCATGTATAAAGTTGATTAGGGCTTGGTACCTCACAGGTACAACCAATCTCCATAGGAAATTCCAAGGATTCCAGAGAGCTGTAAAACTATCTGTAGAAGAAATCCTTTCTGAGCCCAGCTTAAGATCTGGGCTAGCCTGGGAGCTGCCATGGTTAATTACCCAAGCAGTGGGGACACAGAGGAATTCTAACATGGAAATTTCAGTTTGAGTGTCCCGACATGATCAGAGCTGTGATGGCCCAGGACGTGAAACTCAGTATTGTGTCCTTTCAGCCCTGAGGACAAGCAACTATTCCTAAATACTACACCAAAAGTTCTGTCCCCATACAGAGAATTAAGGATGAGTGTGGCTTTCGGAGAGACTCCCAAAGAGATGTATGGTAATTTCGAACTCTGATTACACTTTTGTAGAAGTGGTTAGAACTTGCTGTCCTGTGCTCAGTCACTCAGTCATGTCTGACTTTTTTGCAACCCCGTGGACTGTAGCCCACCAGGCTCCTCTGTCCATGGAATTCTCCAGGCAAGAATACTAGAGTGGGTTGCCATTTCCTCCTCCAGAGGAATCTTCAACTTACTGGTCCTGTCTATAATTGCAGTTGCTTTGGTCCTATTGGGGCTTCCATAATAGTTCAGTTGGTAAAGAATCCACCTGCAATGCAGGAGACCCTGGTTCAATTCCTCGGTCAGGAAGATCCCCTGGAGAAGGGATAGGCTACCCACTCCAGTATTCTGGCCTGGAGAATTCCATAGACTGTATAGTCCATGGGGTCGCAAAGAGTCTACGCGACTGAGCGACTTTCACTTGGTCCTTTTTATGTAGTTCCTTTCAGTGGAGAAAATGCTGTTCTTAAATAGCACACACTTGGTACTAGAAATCAACCCAACATTTTCTTTTACCAGCTAAACATTTTTAATTTCCATCTGTGAGCCAGAAATTAGAAGACAATTGATATAAAGAGATGAATGTGACTTGGTAATTCCCTCAGGTACCTTTCAGAATAATAAATATATAAACAGAAAGTCCAAAAAAATACATGAGAGGTGCCATAATAGGAGTATATACACAAGGAGATGTATACACACAAGGCATTGTGTACACACAAGGTACAAGAGCATCCCAGGGGTCACTTTTACAAGGAACATGTCAAGGATGAGCATGCATACTTCCAAGAGCACTAGTTAAAACCTAGGGCTAGAATTCAATGGTTAGAGTTCATTTTAAATACACAAGCACATCTCATTATTTAGGAGAATTTCAGCTGCTGCTATAACAAAGAGACCTCCGCAAATATACAAGGGCTCAAACAAGATAGGAGGTAAAAGCTACTTTCTCTGATGTAACAAGTAAAGGAAGGTATGTGAGGAGGGAAGTTCCTCTCTTTGAATTATGTCCCCCAGGCTGACAGCTCTCCTGCCATCTTTAAGGTGTCATGAAGATGTGATCATCCAAGGCTGCTCTTAGGGCCATCATCTGCTAAGCGGGAAGCAGAAAAAGACTGCAGAGTCACAGCTGGAAACGTTCTCTTTTGAAAGTCATCTTGGAGCCCTCGTTTTGCCTGATGCGATAAAAGGTGGGGGAGGGGGGAAGCACTTCATCCAAACACTTCTTGCAAACTCAGTCAAATCAAACTAGTTCTCAACTCCTTCAGGCTTACCACTTAGCTACATTTGTCAGACTTCATCTTCTCATGCCCTCTGTGGTTGGCACTAAACTTGGGGCTCTTACCAGCATATCCCTGCAGGGGATGGAGATCGGGTATTCATTTCTGTCTAGAATAGTTTCTCTCCTGTGTTTCCTCTTGCCCAGGACAAGCCTCCTTGTCCAGTTGGGTTCTTAGCTGGGATGGGGCAGTTGGTGATTGGACTATCTCTGGTCCAAGATGCTCTCCCAGCCCACAACCACCTTTCCCACTGTTGAGCTCCCTTGAGATGCAGCACACCCTCTCCTTAACCCAGGTGGTCATAGTCCAATGCCTGCCATTCCGATGCATCCCAATCAACTGGCCAACTAATCCTTCTGCAGCCTCAGGTCCTTAGCCTGGGCCATGTTTTCTCCTGAACCAGGTCCTCCTATTCCTCCTCCCCTAACTCCTCTCCTCCGCCTCCTTTTTCTCCTCTTCCCCCTCCTCCCCCTTCTCCTCTTCCCCTCCTCCTCCTCCTTCATCTCTTCTTTCTCATCCTCCCCCTCCTCTTCCTTTTCTTCCTTCTCCTTTTGAATCATCACACGTCCTCTCTTCAGCTCATGGACCGTTCCTAAAGCCACACTTTTGTCCCTTCCCTCCTCACTGGTGGGCTCAGTACATGATGCTATCATTCTGTTTGCAAAAAAATCAAGTTCTGTCCAAAGATTTCCACCTCAGTTACAATGAATTACCATAATCTTTTCTTTCTGTTCATCTGTTTTCACACCAGTGATGCTTCTACTTTTGTTTCACTTACAAAGCTCTTGGCAACTCATATACTTTACTAACACCCCATGGGCTTCAGTACTTTCCAAGGCAACTCACTTCTCTTTTGGAAAAACTCTATATGAGTCTCACACTTCTGTGTTCAGTGCCCCTGGGAAACATTCCCCATCTCCCAAATATTGCATCATGCCTTTCTCTTTTCACCTCTTTATTCCTTCTTATTGGGTTACACAAAGGTTCACATGTGGGTTATACATGACCTGCTCCAAGACTGCTCAGCTGCTACTTAAAAAGGATCACTATTCTGGGATGTCCCCCAGGGCCCAGTAGTTGAGACTGCCTTCCAACTCAAGGCGTGCAGGTTCGATCCCTGGTCAGGAAAGTAAGATCGCACATACCGCACGATGCGGCCAAAAGTTAAATAAATAATTGTGTTTTTAAAAAGCATCACTATCCTAAATCCTTGCATGTCAAGAAAACTTTAGAAGCTTGCAACATCTTTTGAATGAATTGTTAATAATTGATTGTGAATCATCACATGCTGAGCTAATACTGGGGATTTTCCATACCCACACAAACTCACACACAACTAAAATTTTTTAAATAAAGGCTATTTTCTATGTGTCGCTCACATAAGATCAAACCCATTGTCTTGTTTTTCCCTTTTTACTTAGAGCATATCACTGTGTACCATTTTCTCATACCAGAAAAGTATATCTAAAACTCGTGCACGTGTTGGGCCATGCATAGCCATTTGTATTCCTCTCAAATCAGTTCTCGGCGAAGCCGAAGGATGCATCATTTTACAAACACCAAACCATCTTTCCATCCAACAGGAAGGTATATAATAACTAGGCTTCTAAGGAGGAAAAAGTAAGTTATAGGAGACCTTTCCTGGTTTGTTTCAAACATGGCCAGATTCTCATCTGTTGATATTGGGAAGAACGGAAGGGAGGGGAAGGACTGAGCGCAGAGGTTTAGGTGGGACGGTGAGATGATGGCGGGGCGGGAATATAGTCAGAATCACGGAGAGCAGAGTTAGAAGGGGAGGACTCGGGACCAAGGGGCACAGGAGGCCTGCGGGCAGTTGTTTAACATCTTCTTGTCCAGATCTCCTCGTCTATAAAATAAGAACAGTAGTGTCACCCTCCCAGGAGTTTGGGGATTAGAAGAGACCACAAATGGACAAGCCAGCATCTGGAGTCTAGGATGAGGTGGTTCTGGGAAAGAGGTCATCTTTGGGCCTGAGTTCAGCATGGCTGAATTCCAAAAATATCCACCCTGGTCTCCCAAAAGGTGCAGAATATCTCCCCAGCGTTAAAATGCATTGTTGATGTAAATGCATTGTTGATGTTCATCGTACCATATGGAAACATGGACTCCACGCTCTGATTTCCGTTTTCCTTAGTTTTAGGGAAGAACCCAGCAGTGAATGGCTGCAGAAGCTCAGGGGTCTAGCCTACTCCTGGACCCGGAAATCAGAAGGCTTAGCAATAGTGGAGGGGCAGATGAAAATCATGTGTCAGCACATCAGATTGCAGATGAAATTTCCCATGGACATGACGGAGAGTTTGAACTGGCTTCATGAAGCTCCTTTCCTTGGGAGGGATATCCCATCCTGACACCTAAATTTCGAGAAGCGGTTTCCAAACCTTGAGATTTGTTTTTTTCCCATGTCTAAGACTTTCTGACTGTCCATTCCTCTGCTTCCTGAGACTGGGGCTATGAAATAGTTAATTGCAGTCAAGAGGTGCTGTCGTGAATTCCCTCTGCTCCCCCACCCCCTCACACCTCCTGGAGTCTGAACCACAGTGTAGGGTCAGGAGAAAGTGAATGGTCCAAGTTGATGGGGATAAGAAACTATGTGAATGTGACTTCTCTAACGTAGGACAGGATGAAGTTGTGTGTTTTTTTAATCTCATATTTCATGCAGGGCTGGGCTGAGGATGTGGCAGGCATGGCATATGCCCTACGTTCACTGCCAGAGGGGGCTCCCTGCCTGCCACAGGTGAGAGCCAGCTCTGGGGTGCCTGTCCCCACGGGGAAAGGGGGGCGGGGCCCGGTGGGGAGGGTGGGGACTCTGTCCACCTTCGGTGGTCCCCAGGAGGACTCTGCCACAGAATCCAGAACCTCGAGCTATGAAGTTCGTTTTCTTAGCTCATAAATGAAGTTGCAACCGATTAAACCCTTATACTGGTTGATTTTTGTGGCACACGTTCTTCTCTGGAACACGGTACAGGAGTACAGGAGTATAAAGTGTGTATACTCGAATGTCTAGAAAACCTGAACCTACCTGTGTTTGGTTCAATGAATCTGAATGCTTTATTGTCCTGATATGACAAATACGTTTCCATAAAAAGCCTTAGATGTGTTCTACTAAGGCCAACCACCACTAACTCAAAACAAATTGTATGCTTACCTTATAAATTAGACATTGAATTATGGCCCTGGATATAATATATTTTAATTTTTTGAATTTTATAATTTTCACACTTCGTCTTTGATGTCATATATACCTCTCCTCGGCCATACTGTTTGCCGATTTATTTCCTCCTAATTATTCTGCAAAAAACTTAATTGACAGTAATTTCTGTAAGATCTCTCTGCCCCACTTCCAAATTCAAGTTTCTTTGTTCTTTTTTTTTAAATCACCTGTGTGCAACCATTTATCATTTTCTACTTTTTCCAGGTTTTCTTTTCCTCTTCATGTCAATAACCAGCCCTTCCTGTCCCAAACCTCCATATCTTAAAGTATCAGGTATAAAGACACCACACAAATGTCTTTCTAACTCTTAGACTGAGAAAGCTGGCACCAGAGAAATGAAGCGTGATGGACTGATTAACCCTGAACCCTCTATCCTATGTTGGAGGCAAAAATAAAGTTAAAACCTTTAAATACCTGTCTAACATGCTCAACCTATTCTACAAGGAGGTCTTGATAATTCAGCCTTTTTGGCGCCTGTGGATGACAGTCTGAACACCCACAGGCGCTGTTTGCTTGGAGGGTTTCTGCCCACCCCAGCTCCTAACGCCTTGGCCTCCCCTCATTTGCAGTGGTCTGTATATATCCGAGCTGCTGTCCGGAAAGAGAAAGGCCTGCCCATCCTCGTGGAGCTGCTGCGGATCGACAATGACCGTGTGGTGTGCGCAGTGGCCACCGCGCTCCGGAACATGGCCTTGGACGTCAGGAATAAGGAGCTCATTGGTAGGTCCCCTCCGATTCACCGCGTCTCCACTTTTTTTCTTTTAAATCGAAGTATAATGCATTTCCTGTGTTTGAACCCACATGCAGCACATATATGCGCATGCAGAAACAGAGCATGTGTCAGAGACCTTGTTTTTCCAGCTCTCCTTCTAGCGGAAATCAATGCGCTAATTTATCTTTTAGAATTTAGAGGAAAACGCGAAGCTTGTTGACATTCCTAATCCTTGCAAATTAAAAACTACCGCAGTGCTGAGCACTGGATACCGTTGTCCTGATCCTCTAAATCCTTGCCAGGCTGTTTGTATGCTTTCCATGTTGTGAACTGGAATTCTAATGGGGTGCAGGGCTCTTCTCCTCTCTGTGTTAAAATTTATTTTTACATTAGACCAGATTGGCTCTCCAGTGCTATTTTTCAAGAATCATCTGCCTTTAGTTTAGTATTCAAGAAAGGGAGGATCTTTCATTAATGAAGCATTAAAGAGATCATCCATAAGTCTATCAATTCGACAAATGTTTGCCCATGACCTCGTGTTCCAGGCCTGCTCTATGCCTAGCGTTCAGTCGTGTCCATCTCTTTGTGACCCTATGGACTGTCGCCTGTAGACAGGCTCCTCTGTCCATGGGTTCTCCAGGCAAGAATACTGGAGTAGGTTGCCATTGCCTCCTCCAGGGGATCTGCCCAACCCAGGAATCGAACCCAGGTCTCCTGCATTGCAGGTGGATTCTTTACTGCTGAGCTACAGGGGAAGCCCTCTAGGCCTCGAGATGGTATCAAAACAGAGAGAAGGCCTTGCCCTTGTGGAGTTTACATTCTTGACAGGGGCAACCAACAAAAGACACATATGAATCCCATGGTGTGGTTGAAATGTTCTGTGGGGGAAAGAGGTGCTGGGTCAGGCACACTGTCACTGGTGAGGTTGCGATCTTTTAAAATTGAGGTGAAATTTATATAACATAAAATTAATCACTTTAAAATATACCTTTTGGATGGCATTTAGTATTTATACAGTGTTGTACAACCATCACCTGTGTCAAGTTCCAAAACATTTTTGTGACCCTGAAGAAAACTCTGTTCATGATAAGTCACTTGAGTCGTGTCCTTATGCGACCTTATGGACTTGTAGCCCACCAGGCTTCTCTGTCCATGGGATTCTCCAGGCAAGAATTCTGGAGTGGGTTGTCATGCCCTCCTCCAGGGGATCTTCCTGGAGTTCCAAGATGGAACTCATGTCTCTTTTGTCTTCTCCATTGGCAGGTGGGTTCTTTCCCACTAGCGCCACCTGGGAAGCCCCCAAACCCTGTACCCGTTAAGTAGTCACTCCCTATTTTCCCTTCCTCCCATCCCCTGGCAGCCAGCAGTCTGCTTTTTGTTTCTTTGGATTTTCTTATTCTGGATATTTCATGTAAATGGAATTATGTAAGATGTGAGCTTTTGTATCCGGCTTCTTTCGTTTAACATCAGGGATTGTGGGTTTGAGAGGTCAAAGTCAAGGTGACAGCTGTTGCGAAGCTAACAAAGACTTGAAGCCAATGAGATAGGGCTCTGTGGTTCTTTCAGGGGAAGACTATGTAAGCTAGAGGAGCGGCCTCTGCAGACAACCCTCCAGAAGGGGATCTGGGAGCAGGCTGATGGGGGTTCAAGGTCTCTGAGGGCCTGGTGTGCCTGGTGCACAGTGGGGATGGGAGTCCAGGTTGTCCAGATTCAAGAGATGCTCTGGATCCCTCCTCCTGTAACTGGGAGGATGCTCAGGCCAAGGTTGATTGATGCCTGGAGAACTGATGAACCACCAGGACCTGCCCAGGGAGAGAGACAACCTCCCCATAGACCACTGACCTCCTGGGGTGAAAGAGATGACTCCGGCAGGGTGGTTGATCAGTGCAGCATTAAGCCTGGCAAGTTTGAATGCAGGTAGTAGGTATCAGCGGGAATCAGACAGCAGGGAGCTGAACCACGCATCGTGGCAAAGGTTCTGGTTATGCACCCTCAGGGGGTCTGGGGGAAGCAGGTGAGAGTGAGTGAAGAGGGACGACTCCATTCCTGGGGCAGTTGGAATACCAGGCATGGGTTCAAATTTCATACACAGATTATCCAGATTCCTGAGGGTGACATACTAGGCCCTTGGTGATCTGGGAACCAGCCACTTTCCACCCCACAATAGCCATCATATCCTCCAATAAAGATCAAGTGTTTGCAGGTCTCTTTCGGTTTACTGGCTAAGTCATATCCGACTCTTTGGTGACCCCTTGGGCTGTAGCCCACCAGGTTCCTTTGTCCATGAGATTTCCTAGGCAAAAATACTGGAGTGGGTTGCTATTTCGTTCTCCAGGGGACCCTGCTGACCCAAGGATCAAACCTGGTGTCCTGCATTGTAGGCAGATTCTTTACTGATTGAGCCACCAGGGAAGCCCTTGTGGGTCTTCTAAGCCACTTATTCATTCACAGGGACCAGGTTTCAAATCTGTGTCTAATAAATGCGGTTATTTGTTATGCTTGCAGTGCATCATCAGGCATGAAATAAGCTCACAACTTGATAGTTATACTTAGTTTGAATTTAAATGTGGGTGGTAGATGTTACGTATTTAAGCTACACCGTTAGCCCCCTGCGTATTTGCTTTCCTTTTCCTTCCTTGTTGGTTTCAGAGGAGCGAGCAGCGGCTTCCAATCACATCCTGGCACTCCTCTGTAACCTGGAGGAAAAATCAATAGCTAATCACTGCTACTTGGATACGAATACTAGGTGTAGTGCATTTGTGTGTTTTATTTCTTTCCGTGGCTTAAAATATAACAAAGTAGGGAACTATTGATGGATTTTCTAGCTTCAAGGCGTCTCTTCTCTCCAGGAAGTCGGTTATCTAGAACTGTCTCTGAGGCAGGAACATTTGGAAGTCCATATTGCCCATGTTAAATTAAGCCTCTACTATCAAATGTCACCAGACAGGAAAGGGAGCCAGCCGTTTAAAAATAGGAGTGAAAATATCTCAGTCATAGGCTTTAAGGAATCAATATCTTTTCTCCTTGAGTAAGAAAAGCAGAATTGGACAAAATAGCACACTATTCTCTTCTGTCTGGGAGAAAGGAAACATGACCTTTGCTAACTCTTTTGCTTTAAATATTGTATCAAAGTAATGGGTTTTTATGAGACAATGCTATACAGAACTTTATCTATTGAAAAGAAAGCTGCAGTGACTTTGAACCAAGAACAAAAACAAAATTGAACTTGGACTTTTCTCTATCAGCTTAATCAAAACTTAGGGGTGTGTATGTATGCTAATGCTCTAGTCATGTCTGACTCTTCGTGACACCATGGACTGTAGCCCACCAGGCTGCTCTGTGCATGGGGCTTTCCAGGCAAGAATGCTGGAGCAGGTTGCCATGCCCTCCTCCAGAGTCTCTTCACGACCCAGGGATCAAACCTGCGTCTCTTACATCTACCTGCATTGGCAGCTGGGTTCTTTACCACCTGCGCCGCCTGGGAAGGCTCAAAGCTTCTGTGACCAGGTATTAAAGATAGTCTGAAAACTCCCAGGTAGATACCTCTGGCATGAATCTCACATCTCTGCCGGCAATAGTCTGTCCACCACGCGCACGGGAGGTCTGACAGGCATCTCAGATACAACGTCTCCAGACCTGAGTTCCTTGTCTTCTCTCCCAAGCTCAGTCCTTCCACAGGCTTCCCCGCAGTGACCTGTCCTTGCAATGGTCCTTTGATTCTGCACTCTCATACCCAATCCATCAGCAGGTCTGGCTTCCTTCTGAATTTTCCCGGAACCTGACCCTCCATGGCCACTTTCCAGGTCTCATTGCCCCCCACCCCAGTGCCACCATCTACTCTCAAAGGAGCAGCCAGAGTGGTCCTGTCAAAACCTTACTGCGTGTCTTTTCTCCTTTTAAAACCCTGCATCAGCTCCTCGTTTCTCTCAGTGTGAAGGTAAACGTCCTTGTTTGCGCAGCTCTGTAGGATCCAGCTCTGTTCCCTCTCCAGCCCCACCTCCTTTCTCACTGGCCGCTGCTTCACGTGGTTCCTTCATGACCTAAGCCACGAGCCTGCCTCAGGGCCCTTGAGCATGCGGCTCCCTGCACCCCATCTCCGCTTCCTTCAGATGTCCATGTGGTTATTCCTCAGCCCCTCAGGTCTTTACTCAAGTGTTATTTTCCCAAAACAACCTTTTCTGGTGCCTCTTCTTAAAACCCTACCCCCTTTTACTGCTTTATCAATCTTCACGGCACTAATCACCCTCTGACATGGAACATATTATTTATTTATCTTGTTTCTTGTCCGTCTCCCTGCACTGGAATGTTCCCTACTGAGAAGAGGAGGTTCCATCTTTTGTGTTTACTGATGTAGATCATGTACCTAGAACACCACCTGACCCATACCAGGGATTCATCAATATTTGCTGAATGAATAACTGAATTATTAATGATTTTTTCCTGTCTGACCGTCATGTTATAGTGAACTGCAAATCAGCAAAACTTGAAGTAAGCAAAAAAATATATATTAAATAAAGAAAAAGATTTTATATTAATAAAGAAAATCATCCAAAAATCAGTTCATTGTCTACTAAAGTTTGCTAGATGTATACAGACACTCATAATTTCAGAAGGAATCCAGTTGTTTCCATCATGGGGGTCCAGTTTGAATTACATCTCTTCTTAGATTGTTCTTTTAATTAAGGGTGGAGGGAGGGACAGCTACCATAACTCTGGTTAAGAAATGGTTCATCTTCCTTGGACTCCATGATACGAAAAAGTTCAAATAAACTATTGAACAATAATTACTCTACCCCATAAGCTCTATGAGGATCTGATAGAATAAATTCCACTTGATTGTGGTGTATGATCCTTTTAATGTGTTGTCAGATTTTGTTTGCTAATATTTTGCTGAGGATTTTTGCATCTATGTTCATGAGTGATATTGGTGTATAATTTTCCTTTTTTGTGGTATCTTTGGTTTTGGTAGCAGAGTGATGGTGGCCTCATAGAATGACTTTGGAAGTATTCTTTCCTCTGCAATTTTTCAGATTTTGAGAAGGATAGATGTCAGCTCTTCTCTAAATGGTTGATAGAATTTGCCTGTGAAACCATCTGGTCCTGGGCTTTTGTTTGTTGGGAATTTTTAAATCACAGATTCAATTTCAGCACTTGTGATGCTCTGTTCATATTTTCTGTTTCTTCCTGGTTCAATTTTAGGAGACTGTACCTTTTTAGAATTTTAGAATTTGTAGGTTGTACCTTTTTAGAATTTGTCCGTTTCTTCCAAGTTGTTCATTTTATTGGCATATAGTTGTTGTCATTCAGTTCCTAAGTCGTGTCTGACTCTTTGTGACTCCATGGACTGCACCACGCCAGGCTTTCCTGTCCTTAACTGGCTCCTGGAGTTTTCTCAATATCCTGTCCATTGAGTTGATGATGTCATCCAACCATCTCATCCTCTGTCGCCCCCTTCTCCTCCTGCCCTCAGTCTTTCCCAGTATCAGGGTCTTTTCCAGTGGGTTGGCTCTTTGCTTCAGGTAGCCCAAGTATTGGAGCTTCAGCTTCAATATTAGTCCTTCCAGTGAATATTCAGAGTTGATTTCCTTTAGGATTGATTGATTTGATCTCCTTGCTGTCCAAGGGACTCTTGTAGTAAATAATCTCTTATGATCTTTTGTATTTCTGTGATGTCCATTTTAACTTCTTTTTCATTTGTAATTTTATTGATTTGAGTCCTCTCCTTTTTTTTCTTGATAAGTCTGGCTGAAGGTTTATCAATTTTATCTTTTCAAATATCAGCTTTTAGTTTCATTGATCTCTTCTATTGTTTTCTTCATCTCTATGCCATTTATTTCTGCGCTGATCTTTGTGATTTCTTCTGCCAGGTTTGTGTTTTATTTATTCTTTCTCTAGTTGCTTAATGTGTAAGATTAGGTTGTTTATTTGTGATTTTTCTGATTTCCTAAGGTAAGGTAGTATTACTATCCACTTCCGTCTTAGAACTGCTTTTGCTGCATCCCGTGGGTTTTGGATTTTTGTGCTTTCATTTTCATTTGTCTCCAGGTATTTTTTATTTCCTATTTGGTTTCTTCTAAAAAAATGATTTTTTAAAAAAGATAGTACTAAAAAGAGTGTCACATCTTCGGCCTCTCCCTGTCTTCCCATTCAGGCTGTGTCCATGGCTCTGTGGATGTCTCTGCCATCAGGTGATAAGTAGGCTGCGGGGAGATATTTGTGTTCTCCTGAATGATGCAGTGCTGTGGTCCAGGTGACTGCACATCCACCCACTTCTTTGCAGCCTTCCAAAAATGTTAATCATCCTCCTGTGTAAAGCGTTGTTTCATCATTCAGAAAGGGTTTCTTTTTCATGGTGATAATTAGCTTTGACGAAAAGAACAAACAGTACTGTCCTGCTCTAGCACGTTTACCAAAATGCCAACGTTTCAGCACGTTAACAGTTCCTGATGAAGACGGCAGGTGTTTCTTCTGCCATCAAGCGAACAAGCAAACCTCTAACAAAACGCAAAGCTTTTCACATATGAACACTAGATAGGAAAGATACTGGGGTGGTATCACCAACTGCCTCTTACCTCTAACCACTCTTTCTGATAAATTCTTCATCCAGACCAGCCTTTGTACCATTGTCCCTGCTCATAAGGCTTTCCCTGAGCAGTTCCCTTCCCTGGCCTGTGCTTTCATCTCTGTGCATTTCCCCCCCTCCCCCCCACACACACCCCCCAGTCATCACTCAGAGCCCCAGTGAAGGGAGAAACAGGGGGTAACCAAGGATGGTTGGATGGCATCAGCAACTCAATGGACATGAGTTTGTGCAAGCTTCGGAAGATGGTGAAGGACAGGGAAGCCTGGCGTGCTGCAGTCCATGGGGTCGCAAAGAGTCGGACACGACTGAGCGACTGAACAACAGCAAGGCCACCGGGGAAGCAGATTTCCATTATATAATTTTATTTTTGTGCTGTCTTTCACGTTTTCTGCATTGCATTGCATCTCCTCCCAATGAGATAATAAGCAGGAGTCAGGTACCGTATTTATTTCTATGTCCTTCCATGCCTAGCCCTTGTTGTGCTCAGTACATATTTGCTAAACTAATTCTCTGGTGGGTGAATAACATGGGTTATTTATTCTGGAGAGCAGATCTAGAGGAGGTTTGGGGAATCCCACATAGAGAGAGGGCAGGGAAGAGGATGCTCTTTTCACAGCATCCAAGGAAGAGAGGAAAAAGACGGTCAGATGCTGCCAGAAATCCTGGACTCAAGTCAAAGTCATTCTGTTGCCACGTTGGAAGAGGCGTGGGTTGGGTGGGAAGTAGCAATGCTTTCTGCGTGTGCCCTGACCGTTCCTAAAGGTTGGAGGAACCGCCACACCACTACAGGTGGTATTGGCAGAGCTCACAGGGCACACTCCCTTTGCTTCCCTGGGAGATGGCTGCCAGCCACCCTTTCAGGCAGGCGAGCCAGGCTGAAATGCTGGGAGTATCTTCCTGGCTGCTTCACTCCCCTCCTTGGACTGAAGAGAGGGACCTTCGCTGCTGTGTGAACCTGGCCCTTCCTTCCCCAGCTCATCTCAGTCCTGTAGTCACGTCCTCTCTGCCCTGCACGATCCTTTCCCTGTGCTCTGTCGTCATCTGGAGATCAGGTCACCACATTTGGAATCATAGACGGATGCCTCGATACAATCATATGATCTGATGCATTCTTGACATCGGGCCAACCATCTTTTCACCTTAGCAACTGTCTGAGCTTCTTCTATCCAACACCTTCTCAACCCAATCCAGCCTCAAAGGGAGCACCAGACTCCGACTCTTGCCAGCATCAGGAAGGGCTATTTCCCAAGGAAGTCTGCTGGCTCCCAAACACTTCTGTCCCCCAAGAGAGACGGAGGGAAAGGGACCCCCAAATCTCCAGGGTCACGTAGCAGTGCACATGACACACTTTCCTACACTCACGAAATCACGAACAAAATAAAGGGAGTTTCTTGCCCAGGAATTAAGTATTATTGAAGCATCAAATCTACTGCTATTTCCCTCCCCCCTCAAGGCTGTCTGATCATCCCTTTCATTCATTTTAGGGAGGGCATTCCCTTCCTAGCTTTTTTTCTTGCCCTAATCTGTTTGAAATACTAAGATAAAAGATTTTATCTCACCACTCTGATGATTCTTTGTAGACAGTGGTTGCTGATTATATTTGAAGGGCACCATAAAAATGTTGTCTTTAAGTGGAAATGAAGACAGAATAAAGAAAACGGTAATGTTGATGGAATGAGAATCACCCCTTCCCCCCAACCGCTGCCCTTGTGTCAGATCTCTACTTGGTGAGCAATGTCTTTTTTTTGGAGACATGGGAGGGGAAGAGGGTGGGGGAACCTTCATTGTATCCAAGCTGCCCTAAATGTTGTGCTGCTTTGTAAACATTCTCTTTTATTTAATGATCTCACAGCTGAAATTTCAAGGTGTATACGCACGGAATTCTAGACTTGGTAGCACTGATCTTCACCAGGTAGTCCAGTGGTAGAGAACCCGCCTGCCAGCGCAGGAGACATGGGTTCGATCCCTGGGTCAGGAAGATCCCCTGGAGAAAGAAATGGCAACCCATTCCAGTATTCTTGCCTGGAGAATCCCATGGACAGAGGAACCTGGGGGCTATAGTCCATGGGGTCGCAAAGAGTCAGACATGACTGAAGAGACAGCAGGCAGCACAATCTTCCTCCATACTTCGGGATATATTTTACCCAGTTCTTGAATCATGAGGACAGGTTGGTGGTAGTTGCTCAGTCGTGTCCTCTCTTTGCGACCACATGGACAGTAACCTGATGGGCTCCTCTGTCCATGGGATTCTCCAGGCAAGAATACTGGAGTGGATTGCCATTCCCTTCACCAGGGGATCTTCCCGACCAGGATAGATACCTAAGTCTGTGCTCCATCTCCATGAAGCTGCATTCCAGATGCTGCTTAGGAGATCATGCCTCAAAGTTTGTCTAAATTCTTTGGCCAACTCATTGGAAAACACCCTCAAGCTAGGAGACACTGAGGGCAGGAGAAGTGGGCAATAAAGCATGAGATGGTTGGATGGCATCACCGACTCAATGGCATGAGTTTGAGCAAACTCTGGGAGATGTGAAGGACAGGGAAGCCTGGCATACTGCAGTCCATAGGGTCACAAGGAGCCAGACACAACTTAGCAACTGAACAGCAGTAGGAATGAAACACGTCCTGGTCTTCATCCTCTGTGTATTCAGAGTATCACGGTGTACTCACAGCGTCTCCTAGGGCTCTTAAAAGGTATGGCACTACCTTTTAAGTACACACATGTGTGTGCTTTATTACTTTTCTCATCTCATGCCATGTAGTGGCTTCCATGTAGCAGAATCCCCTGGGATGTGGGTATTTACTCCTGGAGGGCAGACCTTTCACAGGCCACTCACCACAGCCTCATGGGCACCTTCTTTATCTGCGTTCCCAACCCTGGGAATCCCACCTGTGCCCAGGGAAAGACTCGAGTCTCTGGAAACCTCAGTGCAACCTGGGAGGCAGTGTGTTATTCTTATCACTGGGAAATGTGTAAGCTTTACTTTATTAAGTAGGTTTGAGGACATTTTTAGAGGCATACCTTCTCTGCGTTTCAAAACATGTTTCTTCAGACCCTGGCAGATGTTGTTTTAATTAAAACACATGTAATTTCAATTAGTATTTTTAAAAGAAGCCCACTTTCCCAGACAAGGTCCTTCTTCAGAGCACCCTTTGCTGACTCATTTTTAATAACTTGATTTCTGGAGCCAAGTTCTAGCAGCCAGAGAGCTGTGTGCTTTGGCCAAAACTTGGTATCTTCAGATTAAGCGCCTGTGTTAGAGCCCTCATCTCCCAAACCCCAGAGCCTAATCTCATGAATGCTGCCTCCCTTTCCAGCAAAGACTTGGGTTCTTTGTTAATTAACTTCAGACACCTGTTGGGGAATTTTGGCGGCTGTGTCTGGCAGATAAGAATTCCTTGGAAGGGCAAATGGTAAATAAATTGAAGAGCCAATGATTATTTTATTAAATAAGACTTAACGATTGGCCCCTTGGAAATATTCCCATGTGGGGAAAAGGCAAAACTGACTGAGCAATTTGCAGTTGATTCAGACTTCAGGACCTCTGCCTAAAGACCTCAAAGAAAAGAGAAAAAAAAAAGAAACCTAACCTTACTTGGACCATTTCAGTATTTATTTTAATGCCAAACAGTTTCAGAAGAAAAACTTTGGAGGAGAGCATGCATTAGAAATGAAATGCCTCTCCCAAATACCCCAATTCTTGAGAAATAGAAAAGAGGATTTTAACAGAATCCTGTTTTTAAGTTGTATTCCTTCTGCATGTTAACTGCTATCTTTTCCCCTTACCAGAAGTGGGTGGGTGGGTGGGTGCATTTCATCATGTGGAAATAAGTTGTTATTTTTATTCAGGAATACTAAAAATAATAGATTAGAAAGTGCTTTAAAAGTTTGAAAATGAATACTCTTTTAGCCATTCTGCCTTGTGTCTGATTGTATTCGGTATCCTGGATCTCGAGGAACTGCCGAGCAGACAAGGACACATGTAACAGGGGGAGGGTGTGTGCATAGACCATACATTGAATGGACCAGTGGTTCTGACCCGGAGGACACACGAGGCAGTGAGATGAGGAGGAGGCAGGCGCTGTAGAGAGGTGAGGCGTCCAGGCCAGGAAAAAGGACAGAAGCGAGCCCCAGAAGAGGCCAGGGACCCAGAAGGCGATAACCGATTGGAGGGGCAGCTCCCCCAGCACCTGGGCATCCAGGCCAGGAGCTATAGATTTTGCCACTTGAGAAAAAGCAGGCTTTTTCTTGAGATGCTTTGAGAAGAGAAAGCCCTTCTGCCAGACTGGGATCAAAGAGCAAGAGAATCAGGCAGTTCCCAGAAGTCTCTCCTCAAAAAGTCCTAAGAGTTCTTTCAAAACGCTTAGTTGCAACTTAGAGATTCCTTCACTTAGAACCAAGAAAGTTAATGAAAATTTACTGTGTCTGAGACACACTCATTTTTTCAAACTTAAAATGAAATTCCCTGTTCAATTTTGCATACGATAACGTCTTTGAACAATGTCAGGTAAAATAGCGGCTTTGGCGTGAAATGATAAAAGACAAACGACTTGTTTCCGAAAACATGTAATATCCTTTGAATCCCACATTTTCTCATCCTGACTATTTAATGTGGGCAACTGAACTTGAGACAGTACAGACCCGGCTGGTGCAGGCATATAGTAATGTACAAGGTGTTGATTTCATTAGGAGTCACTACTATCCCAGCATCAACCTTAGAGGGTATTCAAGGTAGATTAAAGGGTAAGAAATTCCCACGGTCCTCATTTGCAGACTTGAACAATTTAATTTGCTCATCAGAGTCACAGCTATGAAATGGCATGTGGTATTAAACTTTTTAACTGAATATTAACTTCATAGACTAATAGCGCCTGGTGTTTCTGTGAGTCAGGTTCATTATAAGTGACCTTGTTACTCTTTTCTTTTAGAGGGAGGCAAGGGGGTTACTTTTTAAAAATTGAAGGATAGTTGATTTATGATACTGTGTTAGTTTCAGGTATACAACAAAGTGATTCAGTTACACATTTTTTCAGACTCTTTTTCTATTTTAAGTTATTATATTGAATATAGTTTCCTGTGCTACACAGGAGGACCTTGTTGGTTATATATTTTATATGGTAGTGTGTATCGGTTTATCCCATATTAGTGATTTATCCCTCCTCCACCCTCCCTATTGGTAACCATAGGTTGTTTTCTATATCTTGAGTCTATTTCTGTTTTATAAATAAAGTCACTTCTATTATATTTTAGATTCCTTGTGTAAGTGATACTATATAGTATTTGTCTGATTGACTTCATTTAGCACAATAGTTTCTAGGTCCATCCACGGTGATGCGGATTCTTTTTTATGACCAAGTGATATTCCACTGTATATGCGTACCACATCTTCTGTATCACTCATCTCTCTGTGGACACAGGTTGCTTCCGTGCCCTGGCATGTAAATACTGCTATAATGAACCCTAGGGTGCATGTGTCTTTTCAGATTAGAGTTTTCATCTTTTGAGGGGTTTATGCCCAAGAATGGGATTACAGGAGCATATCATAGCTCTATGTTTAGTCTTTGGAGGCACCTCCACAGTTTACATTCCCACCAATAGTGTAAGAGGGTTCCCCTTTCTCCTCACCCTCTCCAGCATTTATTATTTGTAGAGCTTTTGATAACCACTATTCTTTTTGAGGAGTTAATGTTGTGAATTATTATTCTTAGTGCTTAGAGTGGGAAGATTAACCTGTCATATTCTCCTGAAAGGGCTTCCCAGGTGGTTCAGTGGCCAAGAATCTGCCTGCCAGTGCAGGAGACAAGAGTTCGATCCCTAGATCAGGAAGATCCCCTGGAGAAGGCAATGGCAGCCCACTCCAGTATTCTTGCCTGGAGAATCCCATGGACAGAGAAACCAGGTGGGCTACAGTCCATGGAGTCACAAAAGAGTCAGACACAACTTAGGAATTAAAACAACAACAGTTCTGACTGGTGTGAGGTGACACCCCATTGTGGTTTTGATTTTTATTTCTCTAATAATTAGTGATGTTGAGCATCGTTTCCTGTGCCTGTTGGCCATCTGTATGTCTTCTTTGGAGAAACATGTATTTTGCCACCTTGTCACTCTTAAAATGTTAGAATAGAGGGTGTGTGTGAGAGATTACCCACAGGCTCTCTCACCAGCAAATCATTTTGGACCACGGGGTCTCCTGCAGGGAACAATGTCTCAACTCACTTCCTCAGACCACAGCTCCCCACGCTGTGTACCACAAATGGGTCACAGACTGTACTGAACCTTGGATGTGCTTAGGCCGCAGGAAGGTCTGAGAAGCAAACACGTAGATCTGTAGCCCCCAGCAGCAGGGCTCAGCTCTGACCCCAGGATGCGTTAGCATTTTCTGCATGCTGAGGAAACAGTTTAGAAATTCTGTCCGATACAAGCCTCCCACCTGCACAGCCCAACGTGAGACACCTGCTTTCTGTCATTCTATCTGGAACTCAGAAGTTTGAACTTTCAGCTCATCCTCCCCTTTGCTCCTCATTCTAACCCAAACCCTAGTTTTGTATTTGCCCTCATTCTTCCAGAAATGGAAAATGAACAGAAATGGATACTCTTGGGGGATAGGGGGGGCTTTCTTTTCTTTATCCTTAGGAAACCCATCAGGATGTCTTGTTGATACTTCTTCAGGGAGTTTTTTTGAATTCATTTCCCTTCATATGTACTCCCCTTTCAATTTCAGCCTGCAGCATGGTGAGTCCAGGACATGCCCATGGTCTCTTGCCTGGATCACTATGTCGCTCTCACCCTTTCTGAGTTCCCACCATCAAATCACAGCTGCCACCTTAATCTTTGTAAAGTCCTCCAGTAAAGGAATATTCAGTGTTTCCGTGATATGAATGACACAAAGTGAACTCTGCTGCCTGATTTTATTTTTCAATAAAGCAGTTTGTATTAAGGCTCCTCCAAGAGTCTCCATACTTCCTAGTCTGGACATGTCTCTCTTAATCTTACTCAAACCTCCAAAGCATGTGAAATACTCATATATCATGGTTTCTAAGAGAAAACTTTCCTCATTTTCTTCCTTTCTTTTCCTTTGGCTTTTTCTCCTCTACTCTACTTCAAGGCTCTGTTCTGGGTCAATCTTCTGTAAAGCTTATCGTATCAGTTCTTTATTTCTTAAATTGTATTTTCCAGTTCTAGAATTTCCATGTGGTTCTTTCTTATAGTTTCCATTTCTCTGCTGAATTTATTTGTTTTTGTTTTGTGGATGCATGTTGTCCATTTCCCCACTCGATACTTAGCATTTGTATAGTATTAAAACTCCTTGTCTGTTATTCTGCTATCTGGGTTGTTTGTGGATTTGCCTGTATTGACTATCCTTTCTCTTAACTTTCATATTTTCCTGCTCCTTTGCATGTCTTGTGATTTCTTATTTATGCTAGATATTGTGTCTTAAAATAGTAGCTGCTGCTGCTGCTAAGTGGCTTCAGTCGTGTCCGACTCTGTGCGACCCCATAGACGGCAGCCCACCAGGCTCCCCCATCCCTGGGATTCTCCAGGCAAGAACGCTGGAGTGGGTTGCCATTTCCTTCTCCAATGCATGAAAGTGAAAAGTTAAAGTGAAGTCGCTCAGTCATACCCCACCAAAGCACCCCATTACTTCTACTGGTCTGCTAAGGTGGAGGGCTGAGTTAATCTAGTTAATCTAATGTGTATTTTAACCGTACCTGGGTTTTAGTTAAATTCAGCTTTTAGCACCGCATTCAAATGTTTCAAGAGCATGATCAGTATTTAAGCACCAGTTAGTTGGTTTTAGAAGCAGAGCACACACACATTCTGAACATTCTTCTGTGCATCACAGCCCAGTCGCGCGTTTCTCAGTCAGAGGAGGTGTCTGGATCTCTGCACTGTCTACACTTTTCAGACCTGAAGCAATTTTACCCTCACAGTGTGTATCCAACCCCAGTGCTTGTGGTTCCTCAGTCCACAGCCATCCTCCCAGCCGGGCTCTCTCCCCACTGTCCCTGCTCTTACCCTTCTCTTTCCACATGACCTTTTCTGCCCCCAGTTCCCACAGTTGCCCTTTCAACACCTCCCTTTGATCCAGTCCTTACCCATCCTCTAAGACAAATTCAGGTTCCACCCCCTTTTATTTCCCTTTTTTTTAAAAAAAAATTATTTTAATTGGAGGCTAATTACTTTACAGTATTGTGGTGGTTTTTGCCATACATGGACATGAATCAGTCATGGGTGTACATGTGTTCCCCATCCCGAACGCCCCTCGCACTTCCCTCCCCACCCCATCCCCCTGAGTTGTCCCAGAGCACCAGCTTTGAGTGCCCTGCTCCGTGCATCAAACTTGCACCGGTCATCTATTCTACATATGGTAGCATACATGTTTCAGTGCTATTCTCTCAAATCAGCCCGCCCTCCCCATCTCCCACAGAGTCCAGAAGTCTGTTCTTTACATCGGTGTCTCTTTTGCTGCCTTGCATACAGAGTGAAGTAAGCCAGAAAGAGAAACACCAATACAGTATATTAACGCATATATATGGAATTTAGAAAGACAGAAATGGCGGATCCTATATGCAAGGTTCCACCCCTTTTACAAAGCTTCCTTGAGAACCCTGTGTTTAGTTTTGTGCTCTCTATGTGTTGATCAACATATTCCCCCAAATTTAGCACATAAGGAATATTGGGTACAAGACCCATATGAGCACACAGTGCTTCGGATGCAGTAGTATCATCTCACCCAAGCTGATAGCTCTTTAGGAACAGGAGAAAAAGTCTTTCTCTGTTTTCTTTTTTTTTTTTTTTGCTTCTTTTGAAAGTCCTCACAATGCCTCGAATTCTGTGAATGTGATCACAGCCACAGAGAGGTGTCGCATGGTTCTGCTAGAAATGAGCTCCAGGGGAGCCGGGGGAGACACTTACTTATTTGCTGCTGAAAACCCCAGAACAGGGCTGTTCCAACATCTAGCAGATACTTAGGAGGTTTCATTTGAATGCACAGTAGATTGAAGTCATAATATTGTGGTTTCAATACCTAGATTCCCATTGTTATTTGTCGATTTACCTGATTATTCAATATTGGTTTGCAGTGATAACCTATAGCATAACATCTTTGACAAATGAGACCTACAAGTAAATAAGTAAGTGGAGAAGGAAATGGTAACCCACTCCAGCATTCTTGCCTGGAGAATCCCATAGACAGAGGAGCGTGGCGGGCTCCAGTCCATGGAGTCGCAAAGAGCTGGACATGACTGAGGAACTAACACTTACTTAGCAACTCTCTTTCCTCACCTTGAACACAGCAGCAACACTACATTCCTAAATCTAGAGCTCCAAGCCTTATTTTTGCTATGTGAACCAAAGCAGAGGAAAAACACTTTTTCAGACTGATTCTTTGGTTGCAGTTGTATCCTGGAGTCACCCAAGCCCGCCCCCAGAGACGTTCAGTTATTAGCACTTATTTTTAAGCTTCCTGGGGGGTTGTAATATCTAGCCAGGGTTGAGAACTACTGCTTGAAAGCTCTGTAAGACCCATCAGAAATAAAAACAGCCTGCTAATCTGGAAAACTGTCTTCTCCTAATTTTGAAATGTTTCATAATGACTGCGGTCTAAACCTGAAGCCATTATCCCCTGAGTATTTTTCTCTGAGACATTCTCTTTCTTTGATTGCAAGAGACACAGACGTTTTTTTTCCAACAATGATTCTGATTCAAGCATCCTCCTTACATTATTGGATGTAATGATAATGACTTTGAAATAGCTGATTTCAGTTAACATTGCCACTAAGGCGATTGATAGCTGGAGTCAAAACAAAGCATGAATTCTTGCAAATACATAGGCTTCCCAGGTGGAGCTAGTGGTAAAGAACCTGCCTGCAGGAGACCTAAGAGACGTGGGTTCGATCCCCGGGTCAGGAAGATTCCCTAGAGGAGGAAATGGCAACCTACACCAGTATTCTTGCCTGGATAATCCCATGGACACAGGATCCTGGCGAGCTACAATCCATGGGATCAAAAAGAGTTGGACAGACTGAAGTGACTTAGCACAACACATCAGCTATTTGTTGTTAGATAATCTTTCATAACATACATGTAGTTAAACAAGTCATGAGTCTCTTCAGTTTGACAAAGGATTCTAACTTAACTTTTCCATTTAATAAAGCCCCTTATGACGAAAGACTAATTGAATCATGAGGATGAGTGTAAAGAGCTGTTAAAAACATCAAATTCAAGTGTAAGGCTGACAATAGAGCTCAGGACTGAGAAGACTACAAGGACTGTCTCAGTTTTTCTGATGGTGGTAGGGTGTCCCCTTGGGACCGCCCTTCCCCACTCAGGGTGTCTGAGTTCTCCATCATTTGGGAAGCCTGCAAGTGTTGAAGGAAAAAAATGACCGCAGGGTAGGTACCAATGAGCAAGCAAAGAACAATAAATAGAAAATATACAAATTAATACTTTGAGATATAATCCTGCCTCAAAAGCATCCTTCAAAAAATGAGAGTGTTAGCATTACCTTTCTTGAGAGCTGCTGTTTCCTGAGCTGAAGCTATTTATCACTTCCCAAATATACTCTCCTTGGCTGCTACCTTATATCTCTGCCTGATGATTTATTAAAATGTGTTTTCTTTGATATGCAGAGGTGATGCTAGGCAATGTGTGCTTTAAGTTGCTTTCAAATCTGAGGTCTCTGGGGTTCAGTGTGAAGGCTGCATCAGCTAAGGGGAGAAGCTAATGGCTTCCCTTGAGGATGCCACCTTTGACCTTGATTTCTTGGCAGGATGCTAATCTACTGAACTAAGGAATGTTGGGCAATAGGGAGACCAGGGAGCAACTCCATTGGCTTCATTGCACACTCCTCATTTGACCTGATGCTGTATATCCTAGTGTTACACAGACCTTCCTCTGTGACACCTCGCTTACTCACTCCAAGAAACAATACTGCTCCCTTCTCACCAGTTCTCCCTACTTTCCCAGGCTGGGGGAGAAGAGGTAGGAGATACAAAGAGGTGGGGTGGGTGATAAATATTGACAAAGATAATTCTTGAATGAAGGTACAGCGTATTGTTTCTGAAGCATCATTATAGAGGGAAGTAGAGGAATTGTTCAGTTACCTATTTTCCATGATGCAAAGGACCACAACTAAACTAAAAACATTTGAATTAGAAAGCAGAGCACCTCTCTGGGTCAACATTTTAAAAGGTAAGCAAGTGACTGTGCTATGCTACTCAGTTGGATAGTAATGATCTGTGAGCAACAGACAATGAATGCCAGTATTCCATAATTAAGTACAATTTGCAAGGAAGCCCATCTTAAAAGGATAAGTGACCTCCTATGTGTAAACAGGATTGCATCCATGGTAATTAGACACAAATGGGAAGGACAGACTGGCTGAGTCAGGCTTTGTCTTCTTCCCATGTCTGCTTAACGCAGCATGTCCAGCCGCCCTGCTTTTCAGCTTCCCAGCTGGCTCTCAGAGTCACCCCCAACCAGCTGAGCAGGTGGGCCCTGGGCAGGATGGAGCAGAGGATTTAGGGATTTGGAGTGAGCGTGATCCTTGGAGAGCAATATCAGGGAGGAAAACCAAAACCACAGATGAGAGACAATACCACAGTTGTTACTTACAGCAACAACCACAGCTCTGACCCAGGCTTCATCTTCGAACCACCCACTCCTGCTTCTGGAAGGAAGCTGAGGGCCTGGCTTCCACTGGATACAGAATAAGCAAATGGCAGCTGCCTAAAAATCAGTGAGTCCAGCTGTTTGGGTATCGTCTTTTGGAAAATGTCTGTTTAGACCATTTTTAAGCAGAATGGACTCAGGGAATGTTTGCCCCTCAGGAGCAGGGAGGGGCTTGACTTTGTCCAGTGAGGTAAGGGAGGCTGTGAACAAGTATACGGGTGGGTTTTCAAGCAGATCAGGTTTATTGGAAGAATGCATAGGGAAGCCAAGGATCTGAAAAATGGAGTCCCTGGAAATCTCAAGCCCTGCGTTCCCTCAGAGAATCTTCACGAAGTCCCCAGGCATGTAGGACCCAGTTTGGAGACCTCTGTCGCAGGGTAGCCTGACCCTGGCGGACTCCAGATATGACCTTCCCATTGCTCCCACCTGGCCAGTGGTGGATGCTAGGAGAATGTGCTTCTCTGATGGATTTGCTGTGTTTTGACAAGCTGTTTCCTCACACTCCATTTTTGAGCTGCGGTTCCCTAGGGGGAGCTTTACCACATAGAGAAAAGCAGCCAACTGCATGCTGAGAAACACCAGGCAAGATTTAAGGATTACATTTGAAGCTAATTAAGACTACAGTATGAATTTTATGCTCAATCATAATTTCTTATCTACATAGAAAGTATCATTATTGAGACAATAAGCAGAGTATTTGAAACTTCCTGGAGACTAATTAAATAGAAAGAAGTCTGGCTCTCAGACTGGAAGCTCCACAATTCAGTCCTCATACCATAAATGTCTGATGTGATGGTTTAATACAGTTGCCAAGATATTGTACTAAGAAATAGCTGGATGCTTCAAGGGGTGAGCATAATTCTCTCCTTGTCTGCTGACTTTGGAAATGTGGAATTACTTATCTCCTAATTCATCATTTGGCCAATATTTATCATGGCATCAAGCCCATCGGTCCCATCACTTCATGGCAAATAGATGGGAAAAAAGTGGAAACAGTGACAGATTTTATTTTCTTGGGCTCCAAAATCACTAAGGATGGTGACTGCAGCCATGAAATTAAAAGACACTCACTCCTTGGAAGGAAAGCTATGACAAACCTAGACAGCATATTAAAAAGCAGAGACATTACTTTGCCAAGAAAGGCCCATCTAGTCAAAGCTATGATTTTTCCAGTAGTCTTGTATGGATGTGAGAGTTGGACATAAAGAAGGCTGAGTGCTGAAGAAATAATGCTTTTGAACTGTGGTGTTGGAGAAGACTCTTGAGAGTCCTTTGGACTGCAAGAAGATCCAACTAGGCAATTCTACAGGAAATCAACCCTGAATATTCGTTGGAAGGACTGATGCTGAAACTGAAGCTCCCATACTTTGGCTACCTGATATGAAGAGCAGACTCACTGGAAAAGACCCTGATGCTGGGAAAGATTGAAGGCAAAAGGAGAAGGTTGCAGCAAAAGATGAGATGATTAGATGGCATCTCTGACTTAATGGACATGAGTTTGAACAAGCTCAGAGAAAGAGTGAAGGACATGGAAGCCTGGCGTACTTTAGCCCATGGGGTTGCAAAGAGTCCGTCTCGACTTAGTGACTGAACAACAACAACAAATTGTGTGCCTACTATGTGCTCATTCCAGTAGAGCATCAAAGTTCCTGCCTCCTGGACTGTATGGTCCAAGAATGCAAACAGTTACAAAAGGAAGCAAACAGTATTCACCTTCCGCGTTGTATATGACCAAAATAGTTTACAGGATTAGAGTGTAACAAAGAGAGGAGACTGTTGAGTGAGTGGTCAGGAAAGGCCTCTACCAGGTGACACCCAAGCAAATCCCCAGTGATGGACAAGAGCCAGATGTTAAACTATCTGGAGAAAGAGTTTTCTGGGCAAAAGAAGTAGCAGAACAAAAACTGTGCTGCAGAAGGGAGCTTGACATGTGCCTAAGGTGGTGAGAAGGTCAGTGTTTTACAGACAGTAAATGAGGCAGGAGCAGTTGGAGGTGGTGATGGTGAGTGAAAATAAACCTTTAAGCCTGGAGAGGGTACCTGAAGATTTTTGGCTGTACGAACATGATGGGATTTATGGTCCTTGAAGTCCTCTCTGGTTGCCGGTCAGAGACCAGACTGTCGGAAAGCAAGAAGGTCAGTGAGGACTTGACTTCAGTCTGGGAAGGAGATCATGGTATCATGTTCCAGAGCTGCAACAAAGGGGGAGGAGCCAGCAGGCCTCAATGAATGGGATGCAAAGCACTATAGATAGGAAAAGGAAACTGGACACAATAGAATCAGGAGTTTTGTTTAGGGCTAAAAGTTTGAAATGCCTGTTAGATACAAAAGAGGAAATGCCTGGTAGAAAATGGGAGAGATCAGTTATGATACTCATAGCTGATATATTCATAAGTGTATCATCAGTGGGGGAAAAAAAGATATTTAAAGTCATGGTCCAATTATTTTAATTCCCTAAATGCAGAAGCAGCTACAGGAAGCCTAATCCAAAAATAAAATGCCAAGCCACAGGTGGACAGGCATTTCTTGGCTCATTAACTAAAGATAGGTTTCTTCTGTAATTGTATTCTTTCTTTTCCCCTTTGAGTAAAACAGACAAGAGATAGTATTGTTTCTTTTGTGAGTGCTACTGAAAAATATAAGACCAGATGCATTCAAATAATTTTAGAATTATCTGTAGGTCATATTTGTGGGGCACTTTGAAGTGTGTCTTACTTGTTTAGGGACAGTAAGTAGAGCTTATTCATACACAACTTCCCCGGTAGCTCAGTGGTAAAGAATCTGCCTGTGATGTAGGGGAACACATCAGGAGCTGCGTGTTTGATTCCTGGCTCCAGAAGACACTCTGGAGCAGGAAATGACAACCTACTCCAGTATTCTTGCCTGGAAAATCCCAGGGACAGAGGTGCCTGGCGGTGCCCAAGTCTACAGTCCTTGGGGTCGCGAAGAGTCGGACGTGACTTAGCAACTAAACACACGCAACATTCAACTGCTGTTGAGGTGTCAGCCTATAGATCCACCCAGGAGGAAACATGGCGCTGGGGTGGGGAGAGGGTCGGCCAGTTGAGATTGATGAGCAGTGTGGATTTCCATCCACTGGTCTAGACTCTCTCCTTGGGTATTATTTGCTTTGCTTTTATTTCCTAAGGCTCCTTATTCTGCATCGTCACATTTGACTACTGAAATTTTCATCTGTCAGTAATGTGTGTGTGTGTAGTCATCCCTTATCATAGTGCTTCCGGGAATCAGTGAATCCCTGCGAACGAGACCGTATACCTCCTCATTCTGGCTTGTTCAGTTTTCCATGCGGCAGAACTTATTTTAGGGATGCATATGTGAAAGGCCAAGGTATTTATCCGTGGAGTGTATTTTAATGAAAATGAATGGAAATGCTTCTTTGCTAGTACATTTATAAACTCAGCAGGAGTAGCTACCTCCCCTTGATACCATCCATACAAATGGTCTGGTAGTGAACTTATCTTCCATTTTTCGCTTGTGTGCAGGTCTTGGCAGGAGAGTTTTTCAAACATTTAGAAGTGAGAATAACATACAGTGACAGAAATGCTTCCAAGAGATATAAATCTAATTGATAGAAGACCACTGGAGACACTTGTAGCCAAGCTTACCTTATTTGGCAGGAAAAAATATATATTTTGCTTCTTCTTTCTTTTGCAATTCTAAGGTTCAACTAAATTATAGTTCTCTTTATAAATAGATAGATAGAGATGGGTACAGATATAGATAGAGATGACTTCTGTGGTGGTCCAGTGGTTAAGAATCTGCCTCCCAGTACTGGAGACACAGGAGATGTGGGTTCGATCCCTGGGTCAGGAAGATCCCCTGGAGAAGGAAATGGAAACCCACTCCAGTATTCTTGCCTGGAGAATCCCATAAACAGAGGAGCCTGGCGGGCTAAAGTCCTTGGGGTCACAAAGAGTCGGACACGACTGAGCCACTGAGCCCACACACGTGGATATAGATATTGGTATCAGAAGCACAGAGTTTTGTGACTTTTTCTTATAAATTGAGTACTGTTTTCATTCATTTGAATTTTAGTTGACTGTGGGTGAATGATTTTCTTATATCTTATATCTTGTTTCTTTCTTATATATAACTGGGTTTTGTAGGCCACCAGAGTTTTTGTAAGCAATGTGATTTTCATTCCAAGGCCATTTTGAGAGATTCATGTGACACATGCAAAAATGGGAAATCATGGTGGTTCTGCTTTCAAATTCCTAACAGCATCTGTACGTTTGTTTGCTCATAATTGAGATCCAGCTCTGTAGTACTGATGGTCCACACAACCCACCCCATTAAGCAGTCCATATTCTCCCTGTAAGCTTTCTGTTCCCTCTAGTTTCCTAGCTGCTCCATGAATGAGGCTGTTCTCTGGTCTTGATAGCACCCTGAGACAGCTGCCATATACCAAGAGGCTGGAGGGAGGGTGTTGGCAGAGGCATGTGGTTTTCCATAATGCAGGTTAAAGGATAAAGTCATAAGTATATAGATAAGACATATGTCACAGCAATACAGCCCAAGCAGGGACTCCACACACCGAGATTAACTGAGAAAGGCTCAACATGGAATCACCTTTGGGAACAGCCTGGACACATGTCCTGACTTGACCCCAGACTTCTTAAGGCCAAGTCTGTGTGTGTGTGTGGAACCTGATCATCTCTCTGTCTCCAAAGCTCCACAGGCAGTTCTAACACCAGTCAGGGCAGAGATCCTGGTCACTCTGCTGTGTTAGTTAGCTCCCACTAAGCCAGCGATTTCCTCTTATGAACACATACTGCCCTTTTCATGCTTGCTGGGCCATTTTGCACTGAACCCTAAATGTTTATTTAGTAAAGGGCATTCGTATCTTCAGAAGACTTAGGTCAAGTGCCACTAAGTTTGTTCAAGAAGCCCATGAATTTAAAATACAGAAGCAGTGCTCACTTCTGCAAAACATGCACTAAAATTGGAATGATACAGAGAAGATTAGCATCCTTGCACAAGGATGACACACAAATTAGTGCAGAATTTCTTATTTTTGTAGAAGAAAACATGGTTACCAAAGGGGAAGTGGTGGAGGGATAAATGGGGAGGACGGGATTAGCAGTTGCATACTGCCATGTGTAAAATAGATAAACAATGAGGATTTACTGTGTAACAGAGGGAACTATAGTCAATATCTTGTAATAACCTATAATGGAAAGTAATTGAAAAAAGGAAAATATGTATATGTATAACAAAATCACTTTGCTGTAACCTGAAACTAACATAAATTGTGAATCAACTGTAATTCAATTTTTAAAAGAAACTTAAAAAAAGAAAAAGAAATTTAAGAGACTGATTGACCAACTGTAATGTATGGGTCTTATTAAAACAAAATGTAAAAAAACTAAAAACAATGAAATAATCAGGGACTTTGAAAAAAAATACAAGCAACTTAGAAAGGAAATGTCATTATTTTGAAATAAGGTGATGGCATCACCGACTCGATGGACAAGAGTTTGAGCAAGCTCCAGGAGTTGGTGATGATCAGGGAAGCCTGGCGTGCTACCATCCATGGGGTCACAAAGAGTCGGACACGACTGAGCGACTGAATTGATATAAACTATATCAGATTCTATAACACATTAAATATAGGAGTAAAACTAAGCTTTTCCCAGATTCATTTAAATTTATCCTGCCTCTCACTTGTCAATATTTCTTTCCTTAAATTTTACTGGATTATAGTTGATTTACAGTATTGTGGTAGTTTCAAGTCTACAGCAAAGTGATTCACTTCTACATGTATTCGTTCATTTTCAGATTCTTTTCTCATATAGGTTATCACAGAATATTGAGTTCCCTGTGTTATACAATAGGCCCTTTTTAGTTATCTATCTTATATGTAGTAAGTAGTATGTGTATGTTAATCCCAAGCTCTTAATTTATCCCTTTCTCCCCACATTTCCCCTTTGGTTACCATAAGTTTTTCAATATCTGTAAGTCTGTTTTTCAATATTTCTTTAGTAATAACCCAAGTTAACTCAGTGATATTCACTGAGTGATAACCACATTAAAGGCTTCATGCTAGGTGCTATGATTCAAAGTGAAAGTGTTAGTCGCTCAGTCGTGTCCCACTCTTTGCGACTCCATGGACTGTAGCACACCAGGCTCCCCTGTCCATGGAATTCTCCCAGCAAGAATACTGGAGTAAGTTACCACTCCCTTCTCCAAGGAATCTTCCCAACCCAAGGATCAAACCTGGTCCTGCATTGCAAGCAGATTCTTTACATCTGAGCTACCTGGGAAGCTATGATTCAAAGATGACATTTATTTAAATTCTCAAAAGAAGATTCACTAATAATATTGAGATGTGAAGGACTTATTCTCAGAAATAAAATCTGTTGCTCAGACACCTATTTTTTTTTTTTTTTTTTTAGTTCTACCAGTTTATTGCTCCCAACCCATCTGCCTCCACCCTCATGCATGCGTGCTCAGTCTTGTAACCCCATGGACTGCAGCCTGCCAGGCTCCTCTGTCCATGGACTTTTTCAGGCAAGAATACTGAAGTGGGTTGCCATTTCCTTCTCCAAGACACCTAATTTTGATTCCAACATATTCTTAGCAAAGGCAGATTGGGGGAGACAGCCCAATCCTAGCTCCATGGCCTAGGGTCCCCAGCCCAGGACCCAATCCTCCAGAGCTGGTGTGTCTAAGAACCCACACGACCACTTGTGCTGTGACCTTGGGCACCAACTTCTTTCTGCATCCAGGAAACCAGCTCAACGGCAACTTGTTGGTGCAGCTGCCCTGCCATCGGTGAGCCCACCGGGAGCCCTGTCTGGCCAGGCGGTAGTGGTATTCCTCTCTGTGGTCCTGACACACATCACCATCCCCAGCAGTCTCACATGTGGGCCAGCAGCAGTTCAGTCTCCCCAGCCTTTGCTCTTCATTACATGGGTATTCTTTCTCCAAAGCCAAAAGACCGCTTAGTACGGTACCACCAAGCACAGTCAGCCTCTAAAACAGCCACCACTGGCTTGCCTCGACATACCCAGCAACTGGCTTCAGATCAGATTGTGGGAGGAAAACTTTTCTACCAACTTGGGTCTTAGTGGTCAGGGGCAAGCAGAGGAAATGCAAGTTAATTGACAATAGAGTCGCAGGAGAAAAGACAGTATCTATTCACATGCATGCAGGGTACTCAATAATGTGAGTAATTCACTGAACAACCAAGAGTAATGGTTTATATATCAGCATAATAATGGAAAGGAGGAGGAAACAGGGCTCCCGGGGGAATAAATGGAGGGTCTGACAGCTTCTATAACGTGTATACATGCAGTTTCTCATCGCCATGCTAATGGTCATTCTCGTTCTTGGCTGGAAGCTCCCCAGAGAAAGGATTGATGACAGCTTCCTTCTCAAAAAGCTCTGCAATTAGTCAGATAAGGAGGGCTCCGAAAGTCTTGACTGTGAATCCCAGAAGCCTCCCATTTAAAATAATCTTTATGTCATTCTGCTGTGTCCCTTTAATATTGTCGCAGTATTTGTTTAGGGAGCCTTACTTGTAGCTCCAGTTTCTATGTCCTTAATCCCATTTTCTCAGACCTTTCCTCTTCATTCATTCCTCAGTCAAGCCTAAGGTGGGAGACGGATGATTTAGGTCTTGCCAGACCTCAAGTCATGCTTCCCAAGTGGTGCTAATGGTAACCTGCCTGCCAGTGCAGGAGACATAAGAGATGCGGGTTCAGTCCCTGGGTTGGGAAGATCCCCCAGAGGAGGAAATGGCAACCCACTACAGTTTTCTTGCCTGGAGAATCCCATGGACAGAGGAGCCTGGTGGGCTATGCTCCATAGGGTCACGAAGAGTTGGACACGACCGAAGCAACTTAGCACGCACGCACAGACCTCAAGCCAGCATTCTTGTGACAGGTGGCAGCTCTGATGGTTCTCATCACTAAAGCTTCAGCCAGCCAAGCAGCTGTTACAAAACCCATGCCTTGTCTCAAAAACCAATTCAAAGCTCTCAGTCTCCTGATTAACCTTGGAGAGTACATTAAAAGTAATACACCAAAAATAGACTGTATGATGCGATGGCAATGTCTCTACTTTGTGGATACATGTAAACACAGAACTAACTGGGACCACTTAGTGTGGGGCAAGGCTTCCCTAGTGGCTTGGTGGTAAAGACTCCACCTTCAATGCAGGGAGATGCAGAGGACGTGAGTTCAATCCCTGGGTCGGGAAGATCCCCTGGAGGAGGAAATGGCAACCCACTCCAGTATTCTTGCCTGGAGAATCCCATGGACAGAGGAGCCTGGTGGGCTACAGTCCATGGGGTCACGGAAGAGTCAGACACGACTTAGTGACGAAACAGCAGAGTGGAGCAAATAGCTCTTTATGATAATATTCTTCTAATACAGAAAAATAAATGATACCTCTCACAGAGACCCTGAATCATCTAGAAACTACTGAATTGTATTTACTATGTAGCAAGCCTTCAACTTTTACAAACTTCACTCACAGCAGAGCCAGACCAAGGGTGAGTTCTCTTTCCAAGGGAAGAAATAGTGATTCAGAGGATGGGAGGTGGGCCTGAGAGTTGATACATGTGGGCTGGAACCATGAGATGGGGTTTTGCAGGGGACCCCTGATGAAGGTAATCAGAAATGTGTTTATTGCCCTTGGTAGCTGTGATATTACCTTTTAGTATCTTTTCCTGTTGATCACCTTTTAAAAATTTTTTTTTAATTTTATATTGGCATATAGTTGATTTACAATGTTGCGTGAGTTTCAGGTGTACAGCAAACTGGTTTAGTTATGCATATATCCATATTGGTTATTATAGAATACTGAGTAGAGCTTCCTGTGCTGTACAGTAGGTCCTTGTTGGTTATCAATTGTGTACATAATGGTGGGTATATGTTCATCACAACCTCGTAATTTATTCTGCCCCCCCCCAACTTTTTCCTTTGGTACCCATAAATTTGTTTTCTAAGTCTCTGAGTCTGTCTGTCTCTGAGTTGTAAATCAGTTCATTTATATCATTTTTTAGATTCCACATATGAGTGGTATGATGTGATGTTTATCTTTCTCAAGCTGACTTGCTTCTCCTTCAGTTCAGTTCAGTCAGTTCAGTCGCTCAGTCGTGTCCGACTCTTTGCTACCCCATGAATTGCAGCACGCCAGGCCTCCCTGTCCATCACCAACTCCCAGAGTTCACTCAGACTCACGTCCATCGAGTCAGTGATGCCATCCAGCCATCTCATCCTCTGTCGTCCCCTTCTCCTCCTGCCCTCAATCCCTCCCAGCATCAGAGTCTTTTCCAATGAGTCAACTCTTCGCATGAGGTGGCCAAAGTACTGGAGTTTCAGCTTTAGCATCATTCCTTCCAAAGAAATCCCAGGGCTGATCTCCTTCAGAATGGACTGGTTGGATCTCCTTGAAGTCCAAGGGACTCTCAAGAGTCTTCTCCAACACCACAGTTCAAAAGCATCAATTCTTCGGCACTCAGCCTTCTTCACAGTCCAACTCTCACATCCATACATGACCACAGGAAAAACCATAGCCTTGACTAGACAGACCTTTGTTGGCAAAGTAATGTCTCTGCTTTTGAATATGCTATCTAAGTTGGTCATAATTTTCCTTCCAAGGAGTAAGCATCTTTTAATTTCATGGCTGCAGTCACCATCTACAGTGATTTTGGAGCCCCCAAAAATAAAGCCTGACACTGTTTCCACTGTTTCCCATCTATTTGCCATGAAATGATGGGACCGGATGCCATGATCTTCGTTTTCTGAATGTTGAGCTTTAAGCCAACTTTTTCACTCTCCACTTTCACTTTCATCAAGAGGCTTTTTAGTTCCTCTTCACTTTCTGCCATAAGGTGGTGTCATCTGCATATCTGAGGTTATTGATATTTCTCCCGGCAATCTTGATTCCAGCTTGTGTTTCTTCCAGTCCAGCGTTTCTCATGATGTACTCTGCATAGAAGTTAAATAAGCAGGGTAACAATATACAGCTTTGACGAACTCCTTTTCCTGTTTGGAACCAGTCTATTGTTCCATGTCCAGTTCTAACTGTTGCTTCCTGACCTGCGTACAAATTTCTCAAGAGGCAGGCCAGGTGGTCTGGTATTCCCATCTCTTTCAAAATTTTCCACAGTTTATTGTGATCCACACAGTCAAAGGCTTTGGCATAGTCAATAAAGCAGAAATATATGTTTTTCTGCAACTCTCTTGCTTTTTCCATGGTCCAGCAGATGTTGGCAATTTGGTCTCTGGTTCCTCTGCCTTTTCTAAAACCAGCTTGAACATCAGGAAGTTCACGGTTCACGTATTGCTGAAGCCTGGCTTGGAGAATTTTGAGCATTACTTTACTAGTGTGTGAGATGACTGCAATTGTGCGGTAGTTTGAGCATTCTTTGGTATTGCCTTTCTTTGGGATTGGAATGAAAACTGACCTTTTCCAGTCCTGTGGCCACTGCTGAGTTTTCCAAATTTGTTGGCATACTGAGTGCAGCACTTTCACAGCATCATCTTTCGGGATTTGGAATAGCTCAACTGGAATTCCATGACCTCCACTAGCTTTGTTCGTAGTGATGCTTTCCCAGGCCCACTGGACTTCACATTCCAGGATGTCTGGCTCTAGGTCAGTGATCACATCATCGTGATTATCTGGGTCCTAAAGATCTTTTTTGTACAGTTCTTCTGTGTATTCTTGCCATCTCTTCTTAATATCTTCTGCTTCTGTTAGGTCCATACCATTTCTGTCCTTTATCGAGCCCATCTTTGCATGAAATGTTCCCTTGGTATCTCTAATTTTCTTGAAGAGATCTCTAGTCTTTCCCATTCTGTTGTTTTCCTCTATTTCTTTGCATTGATTGCTGAGGAAGGCTTTCTTATCTCTTCTTGCTATTCTTTGTACCTCTGCATTCAGATGCTTGTATCTTTCCTTTTCTCCTTTGCTTTTCGCTTCTCTTCTTTTCACAGCTATTTGTAAGGCCTCCCCTGACAGCCATTTTGCTTTTTTGCATTTCTTTTCCATGGGGATGTTCTTGATCCCTGTCTCATGTACAATGTCACGAACCTCATTCCATAGTTCATCAGGTACTCTATCTATCAGATCTAGGTCCTTAAATCTGTTTCTCACTTCCACTGTATAATCATAAGGGATTTGATTTAGGTCATACCTGAATGGTCTAGTGGTTTTCCCTACTTTCTTCAATTTAAGTCTGAATTTGGTAATAAAGAGTTCATGATCTGAGCCATAGTCAGCTCCCGGCCTTGTTTTTGTTGACTGTATAGAGCTTCTCCATCTTTGGCTGCAAAGAATGTAATCAATCTGATTTCGGTGTTGACCATCTGGTGATGTCCATGTGTAGAGTCTTCTCTTGTGTTGTTGAAAGAGGGTGTTTGCTATGACCAGTGCATTTTCTTGGCAAAACTCTATTAGTCTTTGCCCTGCTTCATTCTGTATTCCAAGGCCAAATTTGCCTGTTACTCCAGGTGTTTCTTGACTTCCTACTTTTGCATTCCAGTCCACCATAATGAAAAGGACATCTTTTTTGAGTGTTAGTTCTAAAAGGTCTTGTAGGTCTTCATAGAACCGTTCAACTTCAGCTTCTTCAGCGTTACTGGTTGGGGCATAGACTTGGATTACTGTGATATTGAATGGTTTGCCTTGGAAATGAACAGAGATCATTCTGTCGTTTTTGAGATTGCATCCAAGTACTGCATTACAGACTCTTTTTTTGACCATGATGGCTATTCCATTTCTTCTGGGGGATTCCTATCTGCAGGAGTAGATATAATGGACATCTGAGTTAAATTCACCCATTCCAGTCCATTTGAGTTTGCTGATTCCTAGAATGTCGACATTCACTCTTGCCATCTCTTGTTTGACCACTTCCAGTTTGCCTTGATTCATGGACCTGACATTCCAGGTTCCTATGCAATATTGCTCTTTATAGCATCAGACCTTGCTTCTATCACCAGTCACATCCACAGCTGGGTATTGTTTTTGCTTTGGCTCCATCCCTTCATTCTTTCTGGAGTTATTTCTCCACTGATCTCCAGTAGCATATTGGGCACCTACTGACCTGGGGAGCTCCTCTTTCAGTATCCTATCATTTTGCCTTTTCATACTGTTCATGGGGTTCTCAAGGCAAGAATACTGAAGTGGTTTGCCATTCCCTTCTCTAGTGGACCACAATCTGTCAGACCTTTCCACCATGACCCATCTGTCTTGGGTGGCCCCGCACGGCATGGCTTAGTTTCATTGAGTTAGACAAGGCTGTGGTCTTAGTGTGATTAGATTGACTAGTTTTCTGTGAGTATGGTTTCATTGTGTCTGCCCTCTGATGCCCTTTTGCAACACCTACCGTCTTACTTGGGTTTCTCTTACCTTGGGCGTGGGGTATCTCCAGCAAAGCACAGCCGCTGCTCCTTACCTTGGACGAGGGGTATCTCCTCACCGCCGCCCTTCCTGACCTTCAACATGGGACAGCTCCTCTAGGCCCTCCTGCACCCACACAGCCACCGCTCCTTGGACGTCTCCTTGCTGACCTTTTATTTCTGGCTCAGTGATCGGAGGTGTTATTGTTCACTTTCTTGTTTAAATCACTTGGGCAGGTTACTTCCCCTTCTCTGTGTCTTTGATTCTTCGTGTTTGAAATGGAGATAAACACAGTGTCGATCTCATAGGACAGTTGGGAGAAATAAAGATGTAAAGAGTACTCGGAACCATACGTGAGACCCTGAACTAAACACTAGTTAACTGAGCTATCACTAGTCTCATGCCTCATGGCAACAGCTGCGCCACTAGTTCTAACTAGTGTTAGTTCTGGTAGTAGTGTCTGGCTTGCTTTTGCACCTGCATGGGTTTCCCCCAGTCCAATGGAGGCACCTAGGCAATGGTTATTCAGTGTGTCTGTTCTGTGAGAAACAGGTTAAAAGTTCTCAGTTGAAAGTTGTCTCAGGCCTATTGCAATAAGACCTTTTTTTCCAAAGCCCATTTTTCACTTTACTGTAGACACAAATCTTTTTTTATGCAGATGCTTAAAATTGTTTCCCAATGAAAAACATACTCCTTTCACGAAGACTTTCTATTGTGCCATCATATCTCTATTCCTCCAAGGAGCCCACTGGCAAATAATGGGACACTGAGGGAAAGTGTTGGCAATGAAGAACTGGAAACGACACGAGGAGCTGGAATCCCTGGTACCTGTAATTATATTCACCTGCACATGTGTAGAGCTTGATAAAAAGAAAGAACCTGTTTTGTTATTCATTAATTTTAAGAGGAAAGAATGCCAAGAACTCTAAGGCTTAATGACCAAAACAAGCATCCCTGAAACAGATTCAGACACATGAGTGCAAAGTAGCAGACCAAATGCATTTTGTGACCGGGTACCTGTGGCTCAGCTGGTAAAGAATCGCCTGCAGTGTGGGAGACCTGGGTTCGATCCCTGGGTTGGGAAGATCCCCTGGAGAAGGGAAAGGCTACCCACGCCAGTATTCTGGCCTGGAGAATTCCATGGACTGTATAGTCCGTGGGGTCGCAAAGAGTCGGACACGACTGAGCGACTTCCACTCACTCGCTAGCTCACACCCTCCAAGGGGCTCCATCCGTGTCTCTCTTTGATATGCTGTTGTCCGAGTACCATCTTTGTGGTATAACAAAAAGGACTGTCTCACGGTGTCTCCAGGTCAGTTCAGTTCAGTTCAGTCGCTCAGTCGTGTCCGACTCTTTTCGACCCCATGAATCGCAGCACGCCAGGCCTCCCTGTCCATCACCATCTCCCGGAGTTCACCCAGACTCACGTCCATCGAGTCAGTGATGCCATCCAGCCATCTCATCCTCTGTCATCCCCTTCTCCTCCTGCCCCCAATCCCTCCCAGCATCAGAGTCTTTTCCAATGAGTCAACTCTTTGCATGAGGTGGCCAAAGTACTGGAGTTTCAGCTTTAGCATCATTCCTTCCAAAGAAATCCCAGGGCTGATCTCCTTCAGAATGGACTGGTTGGATCTCCTTGAAGTCCAAGGGACTCTCAAGAGTCTTCTCCAACACCACAGTTCAAAAGCATCAATTCTTCGGCACTCAGCCTTCTTCACAGTCCAACTCTCACATCCATACATGACCACAGGAAAAACCATAGCCTCGACTAGATGAACCTTTGTTGGCAAAGTAATGTCTCTGCTTTTGAATATGCTATCTATGTTGGTCATAACTTTCCTCCCAAGGAGTAAGTGTCTTTTAATTTCATGGCTGCAGTCCCAGTGAACCACAAAAAATCACAGGTAAAATGCACATTTTTAGGCAAATCCTTTGAGATGAGGATTCCCTGGATGGATTTGACTGCATTTTCCAGTGTAGTTGAATTACTTCTTTGGTATTGAATCTGCTCTGCTTTATACCAAAGAGCTCAGCCTCCTCCTACAGACATTGAAATTCATCTATTTCAGTCATGGCATTTAAGCTTTTTCTTTTCCTCTGATACTTCTTTGATAAGCTTGCCTCCACTTACAAAACCATCAAAGCCTGGAAAGAAATTATTTGACAAGAAAAAAAAGAAAAGCACGTTTAGTGTAAGTTTCAAGTGAGACCAAATCGATGTGCCGTGTGAGGTGAGCTGGCCTGGCAGTGAGCGTTACAGCCAGTTGTGTGTCACCTTTTCCTGGGCTGACTTCTCTTTGAAGCTTTCGGATGACTGTGTACGACCAGTCACATCGTTAAGATGCTGATTGAATCCAACACCAAACTGTGGTCCTGTTTGTGTCAACTCATGGCGGGGAAAGTGCTATAGGCACAGACCAAACGTAACACTTTGTTAATGAAAATATACAAACCTTAAGTGTTATATAATATTGATAATTTTTATAGCATATGTAATGAACGCAAAGGGCAAATGCCATCTGAGGCTGGTTCTCCCCGACTCATTAGAACAGCTGTTAGTGAAACCAAGCTGTTTCCTGCTCAGTTTGGCAAAGGACAGCACCACTCAATGGAGCTTTGTCAGTGCCTCAGGAGGGTGAGGTGACGTCAGGTCTTCTAGAAGCTTGTTTTTCTTAACTTTTATTTTGTATTGGGATATAGCCAGTTAACAAACAATGTGTGACAGTTCCAGGTGAACAGTGAAGGAACTCAATACATGTATCCATTCTCCCCCAGACTCCCTCCCATCCAGGCTGCCACACAACATTGAGCAGAGTTCCCTGTGCTGTACACTAGGTCCTCGTTGGTTATCCATTTTCGGTATGGCAGTGTGTCCATGTCCATCCCCAACTCCCTCACTATCCCTTCCCCCATCCTTCCCCTTGGCAACCATAAGATTGTTCCCTAAATCTATGAGACTCTTTCTGTTTTGTAAGTAGGTTCATTTGTATCATTTCTTTTTAGATTCCACCTGTAAGGGGTATCATATGCTATTTTTCCTTCTCTGTCTAACTTATTTCACTTAGTATGGCACTCTCTAGAAGTTTGTTTGGAGCTTCCCATGTGGCGCTAGTGGTAAAGAACCAGCCTGTCAATGCAGGAGACATAAGAGAGGCGAATTCTATCCATGGGTCAGGAAGATCCCCTGGAGGAGGATATGGCTTGGGTAATCCCATGGGCAGAGGAGCCTAGCAGCCTACACCCCATGTGTCTGCAAGAGTCAGACATGACTTAGTGGCTGAACAACAAGGCCAAGAAAATCTCAGGCTGTCAGTAAATATTTGTTGAAAGAACAAACAGCTAGTGTCATGCTTTAAGTTCACAGGGCTTACACATTACAGAATCTGTAGCTACAAAAAAAAAAAAAATCTAATTCTATAAGAGAAGAGAGGAATGTCTCAGTTCTCATTAAAAAAAAATCTTTTGTCATCCTGATTTCCTAATGTTAGAACATTTCCATATACCCTGCAGACTTATTTATTAGTGTTAAAGTTCTGTATTTTCGATTTCTCACTTTTTTCCCCACTAGAAGTAGACATGCCAGGAGAAGTTTCAAATGCATGGATTGAATCTGTGATTCACCATGTGGTTGAAGCTCCTGTCCATCAAGGCCCAGGTTCTGGTCCATTCATCTGCACTCCCTACCATGATGAGTGAAGTCAACCATGGAGTTAGTTGTATGTTCCATCTGTCACATGCTCCTTGTCCTGGCCGGGTTGTAGTATGGCCGATTGCTTGTCTCCCGTCCAGAATGCTCTTCAGTTTCAATTCACTCTTTTATCTTTCCACATGTTCTACATCCATCCTAGAGTTGGCAGCATATTTTAATAAGGAACCTCCTTGAGACCCTTGGGAAGGAGAGCTACCAGCCCACCTGGAGGTTTGCATAAGAATGCACACCGGCTCACGCCGGTGGAGTGGGTGATATAGAAATGGGCAAAGACCAACCACATGAGAAAAGCAAAGGCTGTCTGTCCTAAGCATCTTGTAGCAGGGGAGTCAGCCACCATCACTTGTGTTTGGCCGAGACTCATAGGCAGGCAGGGTAGTTGGAAAGCTTCATAGCGGAGAAAAGGGGAGAATTCCGGGGGCCCCGATGAGAGGTTGCTGGCCTGAGGAAGCTGGAGGAAGGCCAAGGAGAAGTGGACCATCCCATGTGATTAATGAGGGGTGCATATTTGACTTTTTTATGGTTGGTTTTCAGCTGGTCCCCAAGTTGACTCTTTGTGACCCCAAAGACTGTGGCCCGCCAGGCTCCTCTATCCATGGGATTTTCCAGGCAAATATACTGGAGTGGGTTGCCATTTCCACCTCCAGGGGAATCTTCCCGACCCAGGGGCTGAAACCCAGGAGCATCTCTTATGTCTCCTGCATTGACAGGTGGATTCTTTACCACTGCGCCACCTGGGAAGCTCAAGCTGCCCGTTATTAATCAAGTACTAGCCATTTGAGGACAGTTGTTCCAGAAGTGAGTGTTTAGCTTTCCGGATTGTCATGAGAGATAACGTGAATTTCCTGTAAGTCTACCTTAGAGCAGGCTGGCTTCCTGAGTTTACTCTATAAAAGGCTGTTTTCCTGGGCAGGTTGCTTCAGGTTGTGGATCAAAGTTCTGCTTTTATATGTGGTCTGACCACTGTCCGTTTGTACGTTCCGTCTCTCCGTGGGGATATATGTGAAACTTGTAACAAAGCTCTGAGTTTAAGTGTTATTTTAAAATTGCATTTTAGTTACAGTTGAAATAAAACTAAACATAACCAGGTGATTTGGAGTAAATTATCCGCCATAAATTTTTTTCTCTCCCTTCTCTATCAAAAGATAGCCCAGTCTGCAGCAGTGGGCATCAATTGTGCAGAAAATATAAGAACCAAGGTGTTGTGTGTCTGTGTGTGTGCTCAGTTGCTCAATCATGCCTGACTGTTTGGGACCCGCCCCCACCCCCCAACCTCCGCAGAATACAGCCCACCAGGCTCCTCTGTCCATGGAATTTTTCAGGCAAGAACACTGGAGTGGGTTGCTGTTTCCTACTCCAGGGTATCTTCCTGACCCCGGGATTGAACCCCACTCCTGTGTCTTCTGTATTGGCATGCGGATTCTTTACCACTGAGTCACCTGAGAAGCGCAACCAGAGTGTTAGCCCACAGGAAAGAGTCAGCATCATTTGTTGTCTCTGTGGATCTGTTTTCCACTGGGACCTGAGTTGGTGGATACCCCTGAGTATGGTTTCTTGCAAAAAAAGTATTCATGAGTTCTTGGTCTTAAGGTCTAGGGACCAGCAGACCTCGGTGAAGAAAGAGGAAAGAAATATATGGTTTGAAAGAAGGAAGAAATACATCAGAGTTTGGTAGAGAGGGAAGGAAAAACAGCATTCAGTTAGAACTCCACAGACTAATAACACATACACAATTCTATTGTCTAAACCACTTAAAAAACAAATTGCTAAGAAGAGATTATTGAAAAGGAGCTTTATTGAAGACGTTAGATTCTTTCACTGAACATTTATTGGACCCCATTATATGCCTGGCACTGGAAATATCCCCACTATTATTTGTTAACTGCAGTCTGTAATCACACAGGGGAAAGCACTGGGTATTTTCACTAAGACTGAATAGCTAGGGCCAACAAATTTAATATTTAAATGAAATGACTAACCTCCAGGAGAGATACACAGTGAGATAATCCTTGCTTAAGGAAAAAGCACTCTTTATGTTCCTTTTGGACAGTAATTGGTCTTGAAAGCAATTATTTATTGAACGCATATGTGCCCAAGGGACTGTCTGGAAAATGGAAAGTATTTCCAGACTTGAAGGAATTTTAGGAGGCCTTGTAGATAAGGGATGGATGCATACATCAGCATTGCATTGCATGTATGTGGGCTCAGTCACTTGAGTAGTGTCCGACTCTGTGTGACCCTATGGACTGTAGCCCACCAGGCTGCTCTGTCCGTGGGATTCTCCAGGCAAGAATACTGGAGTGGCTTGCCATGCCCTCCTCCAGGGGATCTTCCTGACCTGGGAATTGAACCTGCGTCTGCCTGCGTCTCCTGCATTGCAAGTGTATTCTTTACCCACTGAGCCATGTGGGAAGCCCCAGCCTTGCATTGGTAGATGGCGAATGTGCCTCGTGCATGGAAAAAACTCAAGGGCTCCCTGAGGTCTTCTTGGGGAGGGTGCTATTTCCCTGCAGCTGGTAGGCAAGGGAGTTATCAGAACACATTTGACAAGTCTTAACATTTCTATTTGTCAGGTTGAAAGTTAGTACACCGTCCATGCCAATGCATGTTTAGACATTTATTTTTCTTATATTACACTCTGGAGACAAGTGAGAAAGGAAGTTTGACAAGCAATTTGTGTTATGTCAGTTGCACCAAATCACAGCCCATGTCTTTCCCTCTAATCACACAAAGCCCATGAGGCATGAAGTTCCAGGGGCTCATGAGGTTACCGAGAAGTATGGAAAAGACACAAGGAGATGTTAGCAAGCAGAATCTTCTCATCAGTAACTTGCTATGACTGTCCTGTGGTGTTTAGAAAGTAACTCACCTTCAGCCGTCTCTAGGGGTTCCCTGGTGTGTGCTAAGTCACTTCAGTCATGTCCGATTCCTTGCAACGCCATGGACTGTAGCCCACCAGGCCCTTCTGTCCATGGGGATTCTCCAGGCAAGAATACTGGAGTGGGTCGCCATTTCCTCCTCCAGGGGATCTTCCCAACTCAGGGATGGACCCCACATCTTCTGCGGCTCCTGCATAGCTGATGGATTTTTTTACCTCTGAGCCCCTGGGGAAGCCTGGTTACCTGGTATTATAAGGTAAATATTTCTGTCCTCCCCACCAGAATCCATCCAGTGAGACCTTCACCCCCAATTTGACTGTATTCAGAGATGGGACCATTAGGAAGTGATTATGCTTGGATGAGATCATGAGGGTGAGGCTGTCCTGATGGGATTAGTGCCCTTATAAGGAGAGGATGCACAAAATGGGGAAAGGCCATATGAGCACACAGAGAAAAGTGCTGTCTACAGACCTGGAATGCCAGGAACCCTGCCTACCAGCACCTTGATCTCAGACTGCCCGTCTTCAGCTAAGCTGCCAAGTCTATATTATTATGTCACACAGGATCCCAAGATGACGAAGATCTGTTTCTCCTGAGTCTCTAGAGCAGTGACTCTCAATAAGGCGCCACGCTGCACCCACACCCCACCCCACCCCCAGGCGATATTTGGCCAAATCTGGAGATGCTTTTTGTCAGTATAGTGGGTTTGCTCCTGGCATCTAGTATGTAGAGGCCAGGGATGCTGCTGGCCATCCAGCATGCAGGACATTCCCCCTGCCCCCGCCCATGGTAAAGCATGATGCAGCTGGTCATGTATGAGTGTGAGAGTAGAACTGTAAAGAAAGCTGAGCACTGAAGAATTGATGCTTTTGAACTGTGGTGTTGGAGAAGACTCTTGAGAGTCCCTTGGACTGCAAGGAGATCTAACCAGTCCATCCTAAAGGAGATCAGTCCTGAGTGTTCTTTGGAAGGACTGATTTTGAAGCTAAAACTCCAATATTTTGGCCACCTGATGCGAAGAGCCAACTCATTGGAAAAGTCCCTGATGCTGGGAAAGATTGAAAGCAGGAGGAGAAGTGGACGACAGAGGATGAGATGGTTGGATGGAATCACCGACTCAATGGATGTGAGTTTGAGTAAATTCAAGGAGTTGGTGATGGACAGGGAGGCCTGGCGTGCTGCAGTCCATGGGGTCTGCTAAGTGTCGGACACGACTGAGCAACTGAACTGAACTGCACTGAACTGAACCCCAAAGAGCCATAATGCCAAAACTGAGGGAAATGACACCACATTTGGTACAGACATCTCCCCAAAAGCCCTGGCAAACCCCACTTCTCTTCAACAGCATTATTAACTCCTGTCTTTGTCTGATAATTCCAGAAACCACCCTGACTAGGTGGTTTGACTAGGAAGCCCTTCACAGCACTGCTTGTGAGGCCAGATAACTTGAGCTGGAAATAGCAGGTGTGGCCCCTGCAAGTGGTCGAGCTGTACCCCCTCACCCGTGCTTGAGTCAGCACACCATCCTCTCCCTGTGGGCTCACCCCAGGGCACGGGGGAAGTTCCAGCAGCTCACATGTGTATGATGGGCATCCCTGGGGTGGCTGCTGGCACCAAGAGAACGCTCCTAAAGCCCTCCTGTGACCAGCTTCAAACCATTTCTCTTGCTCTGCTTAGACCCTTGTGGTTTCCCGGGCAACTCAATGCATTACTGAAAAATATATGCCTGCAAGATTTTGATGGTAAAAATAAAACAACATCACGTTAAATTTGGGACTAGCATTCGAGATCATTCAAAGCTCTGAAAGCAACTCCCTTCACTTGGAGAAGAGCGTGTGCTTCAGTTTTAAGTCCTATTTTGGGCTGCCTTACTGGCATTTGCGTTGGTTGGGGTTGAACAGGTTGTGCTTTGTTCATGGCTCCTGTTTAAATGCAGGGATTATGTGGTGAGTCATTCAGCGCAGTGTTTATGGAATGCCTGCCTCCATCCAGGCCAGTCTCAGGTACCAGGAGCTTAGGCGATAAGGTCCTCAAGGTTACTGAGGTGAACAGACCCTTGCATTCTACGAGAAGCTTGGATTGGAGGGGGCAGGGGAGCTGAAGCATCTTTGGGAGAAGAGGATACGGGAGCAGCCTCCTAAACTATGTGACCCCCAGCTGAGCCTGGACAAGTCAGAGGTAACCAGACAAAGGGACAAACCACAGAGGAACAGCAGCAGGAACAACAGGAGTTACGCCCCAGAGACTCAACTCCTGTGCAGTATTCACAGAATTACGAGGGTCACCCAGAGGGAAGAGAGAGCTCCCACAACCTGCAGGGGTTCTGACAGCCAGTCACAGATGAGTGTGTGTTTCATCTGGTAAGGGAGGGAGTGCCACGGATGTGGTCAGAGGCAGAGTGGCACACACGGGCACGTGCTCCCAGTTAATTTGAAGAAGAAGAAGCAAATTTGCTCAGTCATGTCTGACTCTTTGCGACCCCATGGACTGTAGTCTGCCAGGCTCCCCTATCCATGGGATTTTCCAGGCAAGAATACTGGCATGGATTGCCATTTCCTTCTCCAGGGGATCTTCCCAACCCAGGGATCGAACCTGGGTCTCCCACACTTCAGGCAGACTCTTTACCATCTGAGCCACCATTTGCAACCCCATGGTCCATACAGTCCATGGAATTCTCCAGGCCAGAATACTAGAATGGGTAGCCTTTCTCTTCTCCAGAGGATCTTCCCAACCCAGGGATCGAACCAGGTCTCCCACGTTGCAGGCAGATTCTTTGCCAGCTGAGCCACAAGGGAAGCCCAAGAATACTGGAGTGGGTAGCCTATCTCTTATCCAGTGGATCTATCCAACCCAGGAATCAAACTGGGATCTCCTGCATTGCAGGCAGATTCTTTACCAACTGAGCTATCAGGGAAGCCCCCTGTTAATTCTACCGGCATGAAAATCAGACTGATTTGCATTTATTGGGGCATATTCAGACCTCTTCCACAGGATCGAGCAATCGGATAGATTTGATTTTCCTGTTTTTGTTGCCCTCCCAATGAGCACAGTCAGAGTATTGACATATGCTTCCTGTCCTTCTAACTCTACACACCTCCATCCCTCCCTTGGGTAGATGAGAAACCCCTTGGTTGTTAGTGGCCTGGCTGTAAACCCAGAGCCTGGAATAATGCATTTTATGTGGGGGGAAAAACAGGAAACACTTTTTATGTCTTGCTGCTGGTAGGGAAGTGAATATGACATGACTTGTTTCCTGCGTCCTTCAGAATCAGTGTCCCGGCCCCTTCGTGTGCATCACCTCCCTGGATGGGGGGAGGTGCACCTTGCAGTGTCCTCTGCTTCTCTGCAGCATACAGAGCTCAGTCTTTCATTTACAAGGTAGACACCCTTTACCATCGCTCACTTCCCAGAGAGAACCATGACCTTCTACACAGAAGTATTCACTTGAATGAAATCTATTAACGCTCCTGAAATGCACGAGGACAGAATTTGAACTTGACTTTCTGTTCTCGGTCACGTGAGAGAGTATCCCCAGGAAGACACCTGAGCTTTCTGCCACTGTTCAGGACCTTCTAGAGAATAGGTCTGGAGCTCATCTTCACATCCTGAGCCAGGCCTGTGTACCATTGACTCCAGGGAACACAAAGCCAGTTTTCCTTCTCACAGAGTAGGACAAAGCAGAATCCACAGGTAAGGATGGTGATGATCACAGCTGCTGTCATGGCTGAACCATCATTTTTATTTAGGTAGCTTTAATTTGATTTTGCTTATTTTGTCTCCAACTCTAATCTTAGGGATCTGGAAGGTGGGGAGGTCCTTCAAGATTTCTAAGTGCACTAAAAGTGAAATTGCAGATTGCAGAGGATATGTGAATATTTATCAAATAAAATGAGATAGCTAACTGTTACCTGTGGCCTCTTTGTCAAAGGAGCTGCTGTAAACCCGAGCCTAAATCCAAATGAATGTTGCCCAGTGTATTCATTTTCTTTGGCTGCTCTAAGAAAGTACCATTCACTGGGTGGATTGAACCACAGATATTATTGTCTCAGGGTTCTGGAGGTGAGAAGGTATTGGTGGGCAGGGCTGGTTCCTTCTGAGGCTGGGCTGGAGAATCGGTCTCAGGCCTCTCCCCCAGTTTCTGCTGGCCCTCTTCTGAGTTCCTTGAATTGTAGAAGCATCACCTTGATCTCTGCCTTCATCTTTACATGGTGTTCTCCCTACATATGGACTTTCCAGGTGGCACTACTGGTAAAGAACCCAACTGCCAATCCAAGAAACATAAGAGATGTGGGTTCGATCCCTGGGTCGGGAAGATCCCCTGAAGGAGGGCATGGCAACCCCCTCCACTATTCTTGCCTGGAGAATCCCCATGGACAGGGAGCCTGGTGGGCTACAGTCCACACAGTTGCACAGAGTTGGACACGACTGAATCGACTTAGCATACATGTTCCCTGTATATGTGTCTGTCTCCAAGTTTCTCCCTTTTATAAGGACACCAGTCATACTAGAGTAGGGACCTACCTTGTTCCAGTATGACCTCATCTTAAATAATAACATCGGCAGTGACTTCATTTGCAGATAAGACCCCATTCTGGAGTAATGTGGTCTAGGACCTCAACATACAAGTTGGGTGAGGGAGATACACGGTAACCGCTGTGAGGAGCAGCGTTCCTGTCTGCAGCCTGTTTCACCCCACAGAGCCCCGTCAACTGCTAAGTAAGCAGCCCCTTTGCCCTTCACCACAGAACAGGGGTCAGCTCCCCTTTTAATGTTTCTGGTTAGAACCAGCAAGGATGGATGTCCTGAGTCTCCAACTAAAGAAGGAAAGAAAGAAGAGAAGACAGAAATGGAGAAAGCATGTTCTTTAAGAAACGTGAAGGGCAAAGAGAAAGGAAGAAGTGAATTGAACGGTGTATCCCCAAATAGATATCTATGTTCAAGTCCCTAGAATGTGTGCATGTGACCTTATTTGGAAAAAGTCTTTGCAAATGTAATCAAGTTCAGGATCTTGAGAGGACAGCATCCTGATCACCCAGGTGGACCCTGAGACCAATGATATGTGTCCTCAAAGAGATGGGTTTTGGATTTGACACGGAAACTCAGAAGAGGTGGCCCCTGTGTGGTTGGAGGCGGAGCCTGGAGCCCTGTGCCGGTGCAAGTCAGTAAATTCCAGACGTCCCCAGAAGGTGGCGCTGCTGACACCTTGATTTCAGACTTGGGGCCTGGAGAAGTGTGAGAAAATGAATTCCTGATGGAAATAGGTCTCTTAACACCCGGAATATCACCCACGGTGGCTAAGGGGTCACCCCTGTGAAGTCCCGAGGTCCTCTCCGACTTTGCTCTGGTCTAACGTCCTGGAGAAAGAGCATAACCACCAGTTGGTTCTGTGTTCTTTCCCAAGTCTTTCCCCGACCACGGCTATTTATTCCAGTCCCCGCCCAACTCTCAGCGCTGCATTTGACCTTTGCAATTTGTCACCATAAGACCTCCAGGCAGCTAATGGGATGTGCTAGCCCAAAGGAGGACCACTACATCTTCATGCCTTCAAGCAAGCTAATGGTCCATACCTGCTAACAAGCACACTCCAAGTCCCTGCTGATTTTGAAAATAAGCTAGCAGAATCTGTTCATACTGGATAATAAGATGTTCGGAGAATAACTCTTCTGTCATATGAAGACTCCTAATTGTTTCTTGGTTAATTTTTATTGGAATGTCGTTGCTTTACACTGTTGTGTTAGTTTTTACTGGACTGCGAAGTGAATCAGCTATACATATACATTTGTATTGTGGTTTAGTCACTAAGTCATGTCTCTTTGGGCCCCCATGGACTGTAGCCCACAAGGCTCCTCTGTCCACGGGATTTCCCCAGCAAGAATACTAGAGTGGGTTGTCATTTCCTTCTCCAGGGGATCTTCCCAACCCAGAGACCAAACTTCAGACTTTTGCCCTCATCTCCTGCTTTGGCAGGCAGATTCTTTACCACTGAACCACCAGGGAAGCCCATATATGTACATATAACCCCTCTTTAAGGATTTCCTTCCCATTTCAGTTCAGTCACTCAGTTGTGTCTGACTCTTTGCGACCCCCTGGACGGCAGCACGCCAGGCCTCCCTGTCCACCACTAACTCCTGGAGTTTACTCAAACTCATGTTCATCAAGTAGGTGATGCCATCCAACCATCTCATCCTCTGTCATCCCCTTCTCCTCCCACCTTCAGTCCTTCTCAGCATCAGGGTCTTTTCAAATAAGTCTGTTCTTCGCATCAGGTGGCCAAAATATTGGAGTTTCAGCCTCAACATCAGTCCTTCCAATGACTATTCAGGACTGATTTCCTTTAGGATGGACTGGTTGGATCTCCTTGTAGTCCAAGGGACTCTCAAGAGTCTTCTCCAACTCCACAGTTCAAAAGCATCACTTCTTCGGTGCTCAGCTTTCTTTATAGTCCAACTCTCACATCCATACATGACCACTGGAAAAACCATAGCCTTGACAGTTAGACCCTTGTTGGCAAAGTTATGTCTCTGCTTTTTAATATGCTATCTAGGTTGGGCATAATTTTCCTTCCACGGAGTAAGTATCTTTTAATTTCATGGCTGCAGTCACCATATGCAGTGATTTTGGAGCCCCCCAAAATAAAGTCTGACACTGTTTCCACTGTTTCCCCATTTATTTCCCATGAAGTGAAGGGACCAGATGCCATGATCTTCGTTTTCTGAATGTTGAGCTTTAAGCCAACTTTTTCACTCTCCTCTTTCACTTTCATCAAGAGGCTCTTTAGTTCTTCACTTTCTGCCATAAGGGTGGTGTCATCTGCATATCTGAGGTTATTGATATTTCTCCTGGCAATCGTGATTCCAGCTTGTGCTTCATGCAGCTGAGCATTTCTCATGATGTACTCTGCATAGAAGTTAAATAAGCAGGGTGACAATATACAGCCTTGACGTACTCCTTTTCCTATTTGGAACCAGTCTGTTGTTCCATGTCCAATTCTAACTGTTGCTTCCTGACCTGCATATAGATTTCTCAAGAGCAGGTCAGGGTCAGGTGGTCTGGTATTCCCATGTCTTTCAGAATTTTCCACAGTTTGTGGTGATCCACACAGTCAAAGGCTTTGGCATAGTCAATAAAGCAGAAATAGATGTTTTTCTTGAACTCTCTTGCTTTTTCTATGATCCAGCGGATGTTGGCAATTTGATCTCTGGTTCCTTCCCATTTAGGTCACCACAGAGCATTGAGTAGGGTTCCCTGAACTACGGAATAGATTCTCATTAGTTATCCATTTTATACAAAATATTAATAGTGCATAATGTCAATCGCAATCTCCCAGTTCATTCTACGCCCTTCCCGTCCTGATTCCATACATTTGTTCTCTACATTTGTGTTTCTATTTCTGTTTTGCAAATAAGATAATCTATACCATTTTTCAAGATTCCACACATATGCATTAATATATGATATTTGTTTTTCTTTTTCTGACTTACTTCACTCTGAATGACAGTCTCTAGGTCCATCCGTGTCTCTACAGATGACCCAGTTTCATTCCTCTTTCTGGTTGAGTAATATTCCATTGCATATATGTCTCACATCTTCTTTAGCCATTCCTCTGTTGATGGAACTTCTAAGTGTTTTGAAGTGATGCTTGGCTTGGATTTTCATGGATTGTTTCGGTTTATTTCGATAGTGCTGACCATAGTCATTGCACTGTAATAATTAAGCTCTTTGTAGACCAAAGTGTAGGTTCTGCAGTGATCCTCTTAGATCATGCTGAATCAGCCCAACCCAGCGCCAGGGCAAAGCTTGTAATGTCCGTTCTAGAAGCTGACACTGCTAAGAAGTCATCCTTACTAAGGGAATAGCCCTCCTGTCACCAAATTTCACTGCAGTGAGAGCAGACAACCAGGAAAATCAGATTTCTGCAGTTGAATGCACACTTCAAGTTTTCAAAAACTACAACTGTTTAGATTAGAAAAGTCAAACACCAGCCACGTTGCTGGGCTTTAGGGCCACTGATCTACAGAAAGCCTGTGTCTAATATGTTCCTGCCTTTTTCAATCATCCCTGCAGTCTCTTCCATTTGCCGTATCTTCCTCCTTTGCTACAAGTGAAATCCCATTACAGTAAAGAAACTGCCAAAGAACCGTCTAGCTTTTTTTCTTTTCCTAGAATTTTGCACCATTAAGTGTTGCTTGTAATAAATGTGTCATCGGCTCCAATCTAATATTTAGCCATTTTCATTGAGTGGGATTACAGGAAATAAACTTTGGTCTGTATTTGGTCCTCTAGGCTCACTTTTTATTTTGCTTCTGCCTTTATATCTTTATTTCATCTTTATCCACATCTTTTCTGTTTTTCTATCTATCACCTTGTGGAGGGTCCATATAATTATTATAGTTGTTAATTCTTTTTTAGGAGAGCACAAACATACTCATCAAAGTTTTAAATTTATTAAAGTATAAATCCTTTATGTTTTAGCTGTACACACACAACATTAGCCTGCAATATAAACACTGAAATTCTGGATACATGAATAATGCCAACAATTTTATATGAAATGTCCACTGTGGTTAGTTGATAAAGAAACAGGCAATATTATATAGCCCAAGCTATTTTTACAGTTCATAGGAGGAATATTTTCACTAGCTAGGGAATTTGGAGAAATACTTAAAACACAACCAATTTTTATTAAAATAATTTATCATTATCTTTGGGTTCCAATAATGAAGCCAAAATTGAAATTGGAATTCTGTCTACTATAAAAATTTAAGACTTCCTGGGTTGTCCAGTGGTTAGGTCTCTGGGAGGGGCACAAGTTTGATCCCCAGTCAGGGAACTGAGATCTCACATGCTGCATGGTGTGGCCAAAAATAAAAGTATAAAAGAAAATATATTTCTTTATTATGAAAAAATACCAAGATGTAAGGGCAGAAATTTAAAAAAAAAATAATCTGTGACCTAGATATTGTGTTGTATAAATAAATACTATTAAAAATCAATCTCAAAGTAAGGACAAATAAAGAGACAATTACATTTTAATGAAAAGTGTCATTACCATTGTTAGTAAGGACTGCCATAAGTCGTATTACACCTAGGGAAGGAGATTATCTCCTAAACACAAGGGAGACTTGGGTCTTAGAAGATCTGGGACAAATTCAGTCCCCTGACATATAATTTAGGGTCCCATGATATGTGTTAGTAGGTTAGATTGATTGATGGTCCAGACAGCCCCAAGCTTCCTCAAGTTACCCACGATCTGAGGTTAATTTTAGCTGTGAAGGTGGCTCTTTCATGCCCAGATTTTATATAAGCAAAATCAGAACTTGGGGAACCAGTCACCTAAGTCAGAAAAGAGCCACTGGTATTCAAAGCTCACATCGCTAATATAAATTAGAATTAGAATTGCCCAGTGGAAACCAGTGTTTGGCTGGCTGGTAGATACTAGGAAGAAAATCAACTTGGAACACTTGAAGTGAATTTCAGTCCATGAGTTTCCTCTATTTGAGAACCTGCTCTGGGAATTCTTCCATAAGCAGCTCATTGGTTAATGAAGGAGATGGAACTGTAGGCAGATGGCTATAAATCCTTCTTCTGTGACATTATCTCTCTGGTTTGTGAAGTCCTGTGTAAACAAAGTATGGGGGTAGGAGGTGGATGTATGAGATCACAAGACAGGTGCATTTAGGAATGAGGGATATTTAGAGTGGGATTTCCAGGGGGCTCAGTGGTAAAGAATCTGCCTGCCAGTGCAGGAGATGCAAGAGACACAGGTTCCATCCCTGGATCAGGATGTTCCCCTGGAGAAGGAAATGGAAATCTAGTCCAGTATTCTTGCCAGGAAAGTCCTATGCACTGAAGAGCCTGGTCACAAAGAAGAGTCGGACACAACTGAGCAAATAAGCATGCATGCCCGTATTTAAAGTGAGTCAGCCAATGCGCCTGTGTATTCTCTACTCCCATCCTTTTGCATGATTAGAGCAGCTCTTTTATTTGTGATTTTTATGGATATCAAATCAAGTTGCTATAATATGAGGATGTCTTTGGTGGTACAGATCTGTGGGTATTCGGTGACACGTAAGCATAGTAACAAGAACAGAAATGTTGCCGCCCATATTCCAGCAGGACCACCCCAAGTGAGCCCCCCTGCCCCCCCAGCACCCCAGTCCTCTCTCTGGGAAGGGAATGAATGTTATACACCAAAAGATTTCTCCATTCACACAAATTTGGGAAACTCCGCTGCTACTGCTAAGTCACTTCAGTTATGTCCGACTCTGTGTGACCCCATAGACGGCAGCCCACCAGGCTAGGCTTCCCCATCCCTGGGATTCCCCAGGCAAGAACGCTGGAGTGGGTTGCCATTTCCTTCTCCAATGCATGAAAGTGAAAAGTGAAAGTGAAGTCAATCAGTTGTGTCCAACTCTTCGCGACCCCGTGGACTGCAGCCTACCAGGCTCCTGCGTCCATGGGATTTTCCAGGCAAGAGCACTGGAGTGGGGTGCCACTGCCTTCTCCAAAAACTGCTGCTGCTGCTAAGTTGCTTCAGTCGTGTCTGACTCTGTGTGACCCCAGAGATGGCAGCCCACCAGGCTTCCCCGTCCCTGGGATTCTCCAGGCAAGAACACTGGAGTGGGTTGCCATTTCCTTCTCCAGTGCATGAAAGTGAAAAATGAAAGTGAAGTCACTCAGTCGTGTGCGACTCTAGTGACCCCATGGACTGCAGCCCACCAGGCTCCTCCGTCCATGGCATTTTCCAGGCAAAAGTACTGGAGTGGGATGCCATTGCCTTCTCCCTCTCCAAAAACTAAGCTAACCTAAATCCAAGTGGTTTCATTTTGTCCAACCGCAGGACTGAAGAGCCTTCATTTTGCTAATATACACTGCAAATCTCTGAGTTTAGTATCAAATATAGCATTTCCCATGTGTATGCTACAGTGACACCTTTCTTTAGAATACTGCATCGTGTAGAACTTCGTTCCAGGGATCTGTCACAAAATAACAAAACCAGCAGAATAAATGGGAATGAATCCCCACGGAAGTCCTGTGACTGCATCTTCTTACATTTTGTAGTCAAAGAGCTCATGTAAGTTGTTTATTCATTTATCAGTAAACAAAAAGTTACTAGATGTCATCCTGTCCTTGGTTTTCTTTTTCCCATTGTTCTAAGAATCCTTTTCTAATTAATTAATTTTGATTGCAGTATAGTTGCTTTTCTGAATTCAAGCCAACTCTGGGAGACAGTAAAGGACAGAGGAGCCTGATGTGCTACAGTCCGTGGGGTCACATCAGACGTGACTCAGTGACTGAACAACAACAGAGAGTTGCTTCACAATGTTGTGTTAGCTTCTACTGCACAGCCATACATATACATTTACACCGTCCCTTTTGGGTTTCCCTCTTATTTAGGACACCGCAGTGCATTAAGTAGAGTTCTCTGTGCTATACGTTATCCTCCCATCAGTGGTCTATTTTATACATCAATAGTGAATGTGTCAATCCCAGTCTCCCAAATCCTCCCATCCACCCCCTCACCTCCCGACCCCACCCCACCCCACCCCCCGTTTTCCTTTCCAGCTTGATTTCCATATACTGGTTCTCTATCTCTGTGTCCCTATTTCTGCTTTGCAAATAAGGTCATCTATACCATTTTTCTAAATTCCACATATATATGTTAATATGGGATATTTGTTTTTCTCTCTCTGACTTACTTCATTCTGTATGACATACTCTAGATCCATCCATGTAATCCCACTCTTAGGCATATACCCAGAGAAAACCATAATTCAGAAAGACACTTGCCCCCCAGTATTCATTGCAGCACTATGTACAATAGCCAGGACATGGAAGCACTTTAAATATATATCAACAGAGGAATGGATAAAGAAGATGGGGGTACATATATACAATGGAATTTTACTCAGTTAAAAAAGGAACCAAACTGGGTCACTTGTCGAGAGGTGGATGGACCTAGACCGTCATAGAGACTGTCCTTGGTTTATATTATTATTGAAAAGATCAATTACATATATAGGCTAACTAGAGGAAGCTTCTGTGAATGTCCATAGAACAGCTGAATAAATATTATAGGTTACAGGGTAGGTGTCATACGGGTGGTACCTACTGTACTTGTGTATGGAGGGCTGATTGGAGAGAGGATTTTCTGGCCAGGAGACAAATGGAAAGATGCCAGCGCCAGGAAACAGCTCTATAACCTTCAACCTTACTCACACCACTTAATCTCTTTGGACTGTAGTTGTCTTCTATGCAAATCGGAAATTGTACTACCTTTTCTACAGCCCTGGTGCTCAATCGCTCAATGGTGTCTGACTCTTTGCGGACCCATAGACTGTAGCCCACCAGGCTCCCCTGTCCTTGGGATTTCCCGGGTAAGAATACTGGAGTGGGTTGCCATTGCCTCCTCCAGGGAATCTTCCTGACCCAGGGATAGAACCCTCATCTCTTGCATCTCCTGCATTGGCGGGTGGATTCTTTACCACTAGTGCCACTTGGGAAGCCATTTCTATAGCCCTAGCGAGATAGAAAGTAGAAACTGAAATAGATGTGACTTTCCTGACAACATTAAACCAAGTCTGTGATGTAATCTACGAGTTGTGGCCCTTTGTGGCCTTATGGGCACTAACTTTTATTTTGGCAGAGGGGCAGATCAGTTTGAGAAAGCAAGAACATGGGAGTGCAATGCTCTAACTCTTCACTAGGTTCCTTGTGTGAATCAATGCATTCAGTTCAGTTCAATCGCTCAGTCATGTCCGACTCTTTGCGACCCCATGAATTGCAGCACACTAGGCCTCCCTGTCCATCACCAACTCCCAGAGTTCACTCAAACTCATGTCCATCGAGTCAGTGATGCCATCCAGCCATCTCATCCTCTGTCGTCCCCTTCTCCTCTTGCCCCAAATCCCTCCCAGCATCAGAGTCTTTTCCAATGAGTCAACTCTTCGCATGAGGTGGCCAAAGTACTGGAGTTTCAGCTTTACCATCATTCCTTCCAAAGAACACCCAGGACTGATCTCCTTTAGAATGGACTGGTTAGATCTCCTTGCAGTCCAAGGGACTCTCAAGAGTCTTCTCCAACACTACAGTTCAAAAGCATCAATTCTTCGGCGCTCAGCTTTCTTCACAGTCCAACTCTCACATCCATACATGACTACTGGAAAAACCATAGCCTTGACTAGATGGACGTTTGTTGGCAAAGTAATGCCTCTGCTTTTCAATATGCTATCTAGGTTGGTCATAACTTTCCTTCCAAGGAGTATGCTATGCTATGCTAAGTCACTTCAGTCGTGTCCGACTGTGTGTGATCCCAGAGATGGCAGCACACCAGGCTCCCCCGTCCCCGTCTCCAGGCAGGAACACTGGAGTGGGTTACCATTTCCTTCTCCAGTTCATGAAAGTGAAAAGAGAAAGTGAAGTCACTCAGTTGTGTCTGACTCCTAGCGACCCCATGGACTGCAGCCCACCAGGCTCCTCCATCCATGGGATTTTCCAGGCAAGTGTACTGGAGTGGGGTGCCATTGCCTTCTCCATCCAAGGAGTAAGCGTCTTTTAATTTCATGGCTGAAATCACCATCTGCAGTGATTTTGGAGCCCCAAAAAATAAAGCCTGACACTGTTTCCACTGTTTCCCTATCTATTTCCCATGAAGTGATGGGACCAGATGCCATGATCTTCATTTTCTGAATGTTGAGCTTTAAGCCAACTTTTTCACTCTCCTCTTTCACTTTCATCAAGAGGCATTTTAGTTCCTCTTCACTTTCTGCCATAAAGGTGGTGTCATATGCATATCTGAGGTTATGGATATTTCTCCCGGCAATCTTGATTCCAGCTTGTGCTTATTCCAGCCCAGCATTTCTCATGATGTACTCTGCATAGAAGTTAAATAAGCAGGGTGACAATATACAGCCTTGACGAACTCCTTTTCCTATTTGGAACCAGTCTGTTGTTCCATGTCCAGTTCTAACTGTTGCTTCCTGACCTGCATATAGGTATCTCAAGAGGCAGGTCAGGTGGTCTGGTATTCCCATCTCTTTCAGAATTTTCCACAGTTTGTGGTGATCCACACAGTCAAAGGCATTGGCATAGTCAATAAAGCAGAAATAGATGTTTTTCTGGAACTCTCTTGCTTTTTCGATGATCCAGTGGATGTTGGCAATTTGATCTCTGGTTCCTCTGCCTTTTCTAAAACCAGCTTGAACATCTGGAAGTTCACTGTTCACGTATTGCTGAAGCCTGGCTTGGAGAATTTTGAGCATTACTTTACTAGCATGTGAGTAATCAGTGCATTACTGTTATCCAAATCACAATCAGACCAGGGGACTACCTGCAGATTCATTTTCCTGAAAACAAGCTTTTTTGACAGAAATACTGACCTCATCTTATCTCAGACACACTACTCTGAAATTTTCATCCTGGGAGAGTTGCTGGGTCTGTGTTAGATACCAATCTTGACCTAAAAATAATAAACTTCCCTGTGTTCCTCCCCTGAAGCTAGAACCATCGGTGTTTAGATTTGCACCTTTACTTCCTTTCTGCTTTCAAAATGGGGCAACAAACTGAGATAATAACTTTTTGCTATCAAGCTCAATATTTCATCAAATTATTTACTTCCTATTAAAACATATTATACCAGCTACTTGCCTCATTTTCAGTATTTCTCAACAGTTACTTTATTTCTAGTTCAAAAAGGTGTTTCAGAAAACCCCCTGTTAATTAACTGCACTTTTTTGCAATTTTTATTTTTAGAATGATTCTTATTCAAATTAAACAGGCATATCTTTGCCACCTTCTTGTCGGTATTTCTGCTCATTATCTTACTTCTTGACATTTCAACAATGTGAGAATTTCTCAGAGCCTGATTCACTGAAATCCTTTGCATAAGATCTTAACGTGCTGGAAAATACAATTCCGTTTGTCTTCCAAGCAGAGGGAGTTGGTTATTCATTTGGAGGTGATAACTCTGGAAAGAACTGCATACTATATTCTGCACACCTGTAAGATTTGCTTTACTCAACATTCTTTCTATTTAGAGGGTTGAGTTACTGCCTGAACCATTTTCTCAAACTAACTGCTTACCGATTCTGGCCTGGGAAATGGATTCTGATATGTCTTTCAAGGCTGTGCTTGTTTTGTTTTGTGTCCAAATCATAGTTATTAGAAAAAAAGCAGAAGGGCCGTTAGTGTTTCTTCTGGAATTTGTCTTAGCCTCTACTCACAGCGACCACTGGTTCCTCATCTCCAGCTAATCTCTCCTGACTCTGACTTTTCCTTTCTCTCTGTTTATTTGGATAGATTGTTAATCAACCGAAGCAACTAGCAGATACATAAAAGAAGGTTCGCTTTTTAAAAATCAGAACATTGCATTCATTTTTTTTTTTTTAATGGAGCAAAGGGGCAGATGTGGAGATGAACAGATCCCATTCTGGGGAAAAAGGTGCTGGTGTGATTAAACCAAGGGTTAGTACTGCCACACGACTTTCCGGTCTGAGAAAGGAACGTACACAGACAAAAGCATCGAGAGAAAGGGCTGTTTACTGTTAATAACAACTTGTTGCGAGGGATCCAGGCTTAAGAAAAACCAGCCTTCCATGTTTAAAATTTAAAAAGCACAAATTTACCACGGTCTGTAAGGTCCCGTTTAATCCACTCATGGTGAACAGACAGCAGTTTTCTCACAAGATAAGCAGACCCTGTGTCACATGTCAATGTTGCGAACATCAGAGATGTGTTGATTCCAGAAAATGATGAAAGCTTAGTTAACTGGGACCAGGGGCAGAAGGGCGAGCCTGTGTTTCTTTTCCTTCTTGCTTTTTGGATTTGTTTCCCTGCACTGGTTTCTTCTTGTGCTGTTTCCCTGGCTCTGAATTTTGATGAGCACGTGATGTAGACGCTCATGATGGAGTCAGAACAAGGTACTAGTTTTCCTCCTCAGTCCTTCCTGCTGTTGAAATTCTTACCCTAAGACACAGATTTAACCACTGATGTTTGTGGTTGAGCATTTTCCTCAGTCGTGACCATTAATTTGATGGTTGACCAGTTGTACAGACATAGGTGTATCAAGCAATGTGGATTCATTCACAGAGACCTCTGTTCATGATGATCAAAACTAGATCTCAGTTCAGTTCAGTTCAGTCGCTCAGTCATGTCCGATTCTTTGTGACCCCATGGACCGCAGCACGCCAGGCCTCCCTGTCCATCACCAACTCCCAGAGTTTACTCAAACTCATGTCCATTGAGTTGGTGATTCCATCCAACCATCTCATGACCTATGTGATGATAAATCTTAAGTTAACTTTTGTTTTGTTTGTAGATCTGAGGTCTATAATCTTATTTCCTTTCTGTAGCAGAAATTTTTCTTTCCTTTCTCCTCCTTGTTTCCTTTATGTAGCAGAAATCTTTTCTTTCCTTTCTCCTCGTCTACTGGGGTCTGTGACCCAGCAGTGGCCAAGGCACTTCTACCAGTCTCCTCCTCCATCACCTCTAACTCAAGGATTATTCCATCTCCGTAAGCTCCAAGTGTCCAGTGCTCCTGGCTGTGTTGACTGTAGGGCTAGGATACCTTAAGCCATGTGACGCAAGCCAAGCCAGTGTCCTAGGAGGATACTGTAGACATCAGTCCCATATATGAAATCTGCTTGTTTTTAAGGACTTGTCATGCCTAATTACGGAGAAGGTGATGGCACCCCACTCCAGAACTCTTGCCTGGCAAATCCCATGGACAGAGGAGCCTGCTAGGTGCAGTCCATGGAGTCGTGAAGAGTCGGACACGACTAAGTGACTTCCCTTTCACTTTTCACTTTCATGCATTGGAGAAGGAAATGGCAACCCACTCCAGTGTTCTTGCCTGGAGAATCCCAGGGACGGGGGAGCCTGGTGGGCTGATGTCTGTGGGGTCACACAGAGTCAGACACGACTGAAGTGACTTAGCAGCAGCAGCAGCATGCCTAATTAAGTTGTATCTGCCTTTATACATGACATCTATGGTATGGTCATAGATATACATTTTTTTTTTTTTCAGTTACGTTCTAGTAGAAAGGAGGACAGATTCTCATTCAGTCTATAAAAACTTGTAGTCAAAGAAGTTAAACTGATTAGACATGGGGCATTTTTTATATTATTTAACTATTATTTTCAGTGGTACAGACAGGACCACTCAACATATATTGTTATACTAAAGGGATTATTATTATTACTACCTTTTCCTGATAGCTTATTGTGTATTAAAATTTTTAAGAGATTTTTTTTCCTGAATTTTGAAGAATTAATTAGAAGAGATTCCATTAAAAGAGAATTTCACCTAGTTTTTTATAAGCATAACCTATTAAATCAAGCAGAAAAACCAAGGAGCCAGAAAGAAGAAGGATTTTATAAAAAACCCTGGTTCAAAATGGAAGACATTAACCACAACTAAATTTGTTTCATTTGGTCTAGGTAATTAGTCCTTGTTCTCTTGATCTTGGGTTATCTGGAGTCCAAATTCTCAAAGTGGATGAGTTCTGGAACCCTGATTCTATCTCTTGGTAGTCTGAAAGATGTTCATTTGTTGTGAGTCTGTCAGCTTTACAGGAGTGTCTGTAACCAAGGGCCTGTTTTCCATTGTGTCAAGTGTTAATGGTACCCGTTAGAGTTCTTTGATCAGGCTCTTTTGATGTTTCTTCTAAGAGACCCAGTTACTGATCTGTGGCTCTGGCAGGGTCTTTAGGAGAGCATGAGAGAAAATCAGAAACCACTTGCTGATGACAAGGCCAAGTTGCTCTGATTATTTTCTCATCACAACCAACAATATCAGACTCGAGACAAGTTTAGTATTATAAGAAGTTAGCCAGTCCGTGGGTCTGGTGAATATCTATCATCTCATATAGCTACAACATTGTTGTTGCTCAGTTGCTAAGTCATGTCCAGCTCTTTGCAACTCCCTGGAGTGCAGCATGCCAGGCTCCTCTGTCCTTCACTATCTCCCAGAGTTTGCTCAAATTCCTGTCCATTGAGTTAATGATGCCATCTAACCATCTCATTCTCTGCCACCCACTTCTCGTTTTGCCTTCAATCTTTCCCAGCATCAGGGTCAGATACAACATTAATGAAATACAAATATAATATCATTTCAGTTCAGTTGCTCGGTTGTATCTGATTGTTTGCAACCCCATGGACTGCAGCACACCAGGCTTCCCAGTCCGTCACCAACTCCCGGAGATTACTCAAACTCATGTCCATCAAGTCAGTGATGCCATCCAACCATCTCATCCTCTGTCGTCCCCTTCTTCTCATGCCCTCAATCTTTCCCAGCATCAGGGTCTTTTCCAGTGAGTCAGCTCTTCACATCAGGTGGCCAAAATATTGGAGTGTTTTTTCCTTGTGACGAGAACTCTTAGGAAAGAGGGTCATTTTAATGCGTTTCTTTGGTTATTAGAAGACTGAACTTTTAAATTCTTCCATGAATTTCTTCTTCATGACTTTTAACTATGTTTATTTGGAGAGTCATTTTTTGATGTTGATTTGTAACACATGATATGAAAGGATAGTAAAAATTTGCTACATCCCCCCCAAAAAAAAAACCCAAAAAACAAAAAATGAAAAAGCTAGTCAGTGACTCCCATTAGAATAAGTATGTATTACAGACAGTGAGGGCACTGAAAACTCTCCAGGATCTTTTAACTTGTCCCACGAAGAGTATTAGGATTCCTACCAATGCAAAAGGGCCTTTTAAACCTAGAAATAGAATATTTCTTCTAATAACTCATTGGCCATGATCGTGCCATTCTTTAACATGAAAGGGAGCATGCCTCTAACCAAACTGAAAGGTTCATAACTGCTGAAGCATCTTTATAAGACATGTCATCCTTGAGGAGGTTGAGTTTCTCTTTTTTTCATTTGCCAGGTCTTTTTTTTTTTTTTTTTTAACTGAAGGCTTTATAAATAGGACAGCTCTTACAATAGTAATAAGCCAAATAAAAACTTACAGAATGCCAAAAGTACCTAATTATTTCTAGCATCCCCTATCTCATAAGATGATGAAGAAAGCTCTTTGATGTTACCCAGCGGCACTCTGGGACATGCCAGAGATGGTTTAGATACAAAATACATTTTTTAAAAGTTTTATTAGTTTGACTATGGGGTGCAGATTTGGGGAAGGCAATTTCAAAGAGAGCTATCAGGAGACAAAGATATAAGTTCTTAGTGCCTAAAGACAGAAAATAACTGCAGCTTGGTTCAGAACTTTCCTGTGTAAACAAGTGTGTAGACTTTTTCAATAACCCAACTATGCCATCTTGAATGCCTCACCTCTTTGGTCTGAAAAACCACATAAGCCAGATTTAAAGTAGAGATGTTTTACATTTGCTTTCTCCCTTTTCATAATAAACTGTTTATATTAGATGTCTTCAAAGTGGCAGATTTTTAGGAAACATTAAGCTCCAAACAAGAAAAGGTCCTTTCCAAGAAAGGAAGGAGAAAAAGGAGCTAGCTGTGTGCATTGCAGACATAGCTGTGACCACCCACAGAGTATTGTCCTGCTGATCCTTAGTCAGGACTAATAATTTTCCTTTCTCTTTTCACATTAAACCTGTAGACACACAGTCACAGGGAAACCAGTGACTCGCGTTCACATCTTCAGCCCCTGAGCAATGTAAATTCAGAGCAGAGAGAAGATTCTGGGAGATAGTGGGTAGCAGGATTCTGTACCCCCACACAGACAGCAATCTCACTGGCAGAATCTGCCCAGTGTAACTATTTTGGAACTCTGGAGTCTGATGAAGGCTTGCAAGCGTCAGAGGAAAGCTTGGATGGTAGATTATGGTTATTTTTGGTCATTGTCAGCTCTTAGCAGAGTAGCAGCGACCCTTTTCTTATCTCCAGCCCTCAGCAGGAAGCTGTTACATGTGTTCATGGAGCAGCTTGTATGCGGCTGGTGGGGGCTAGGGTGGGCAGCAAAGACCCTGTCCTCCAGATATTGGGGGATCTGTGTTTGGATCACTGTTACTGATCATGGAGTCATAGACACAGAGGCAGCTGTTGTTGTGCACCCCCAATTGTTGAACACCCCTCACTTTCCAGCTCAAGTGGCTTCCAGGGAGTTAAAGGGTTGGTGCCCTTCCCACCCCCTTCATTGCTGTCTTTTTCCCCCTTTGGGAGTCAGATAGTAAGACATCCAAAGCCAATGCCTACGTGGAGGAAATTAGAAAGTCACCATGCATGCCCAGAGAAGGGTACAGGTTCAGAAAAGACCTGAGACCTAAGGTTGACACCTCAGCAAACAGACATCCTACAATTAAAAAAACAAAAGCCAGCAAACCTCAGGAAGGGGAAGAATCTGATTTCCAGGGTTGCAATGTCCAGTTTTGAACAACAACCACAAAAGCACAGTGGATACAAAGAAGTCGGGAAGTAGAGCCCATTTCAAGGGAAAAAAAATAAATGAACCAACGGAACCTTCCCTGAGAAAGACCAAATGGCAGAATTGTTAGACAAAGACTTTACAACACCGGATGATTCTAGTAGCTTAGTATTATTGTAAAACCAGTTGCAACTGCACTTTTTGTTTTTTACATGATTCAAGAAAATAATGCATTTTTAAAAATTATTAGTCTAAAAGCTAGTATTCTTGTACCTTTGGCTTAAAACTCCATGTTTTATTTTCCCTATACTTTATGAAAGTGATGCATTGAGAAAACAACGATCATTTTATATTTTTGGACACATGTAAAGATATAGATTTGTATCTGAAAGTATAGTTTGTATATATTTGTATAGTTTTGTAACTGAAAGTGTTGGGGTGGAGCTATAAACAAGCAGGGTTTTTGTACATTATTGAAGTTAAATTAGTATAAATTTAAATTAGACTGTTATAATTTTAGGATATTATATGTAGTCCACATGGTAACCACAAAGAAACAAAATATAAACCAAAGGAAATGCAAAAGGGCTTAAAACATTTCACTGCAAAAAAAAAAAAAAAACACTGAAGAGCATAATTTGGGAAATGAGGGACCAAGAAACCTAGAAGGCACGTAGGAAAAAAATAGAAAAACAACACACGTTAAGTTCCCCCCTCCTTACAATAATTATTTTAAATACAAAAGGGTTAAACTCTCCAATTCACAGACAGATTGGCAGACTGGAAAGCAAAAAAAGCTATGATCCAACTACGTGCTGTCTACAAGAGACTCACTTTAGATCCAAAGACACATAGACTGAAAGAGAAAGGGTATTTTTACACCTCCGATCATAGTAGCATCATTCACAATAACGGAAATAAAGAAGCAAGCCCAGCGTCCACGAGTAGATGGATGGATCAACAGAACACAGTCTATGCATACAATGGAATAACACCCAGACTTTTTAAAAGGAAATTCTGATATATTCTACAATACCAATGACGCTGGAAAACATTATGCTGTGGAGAATAAAGACACACGGGATGATTCCACTTATATAAGATACTTCGAGTTGTCAACTCAATGGACATGAGTTTGAAGAAACTCCGGGAGATAGTGAAGGAAGGCTAGCCTGGCGCCATGTAGTCCACGGGGTCACAAGGACACGACTTAGCAACTGAACAACAACAAAAAGAGTTATCAGAATCATAGAAATAGAAAGTAGAATGTTGGTTGTTAGTGGATGGAGGGATGGGGAGTTATTGTTTAAAGGTTAAGTAGAGTTTAAAAGAATTTTAGTTTTTGCAAGATGTTTTGCAAGATGAAGAGCTCTGGAGATACACAGTGGTGATGTTTGCAAAACAGTATGAATTTACTCAGAATCACTGAACTGCACATGTAAAAATGGAAAAGATTGTAAATTTTATTATGTGTATTTTACCACCATAAAAAATGGAAGAAAAATACTAATTTAGAATAACTCAGCAAAAACTCACAGGTCAGGTTTAGTGGTACTAGAAAGAAGGGTGTCAAAGAGATACTAAAACCTCATAGACAAAAGAGTTGTCATGTTCCTGATCTAGGGCTGTTCTCAGCTGACCTTTTTCTTAAAACATCTTTCCTCTAATGTTGGGCTTCCGAGGTCGCGCTAGTGGTAAAGAAGCCGCCTGCCGGTGCAAGTAGATGTAAGAGACACAGGTTTGATCCCTGGTTGGGAAGATCCCTTGGAGGAGGGCAAGGCAACCCACTCCAGTATTCTTGCCTGGAGAATTGCACAGACAGAGGAACCTGGTGGGCTGCAGTCCATGGAGTTGCACAGAGATGGACACAACTGAAGCAGCTTAGCACGAGCATACCTCTAATGCTGGTATGAGAGATTTGAGTTACCATGGTCACAAAGATCAGCTATAACAGAGGACTGTATCAAGTTGGTAATGATAACCCTGTATGCGAGACAGCAAAAGAGACACAGATGTATAGAACAGTCTTTTGGACTCTGTGGGAGAAGGCGAGGGTGGGATGATCTGAGAGAATAGCATTGAAACATGTATATTAGTATATGTGAAACAGATCACCAGTCCAGGTTCAATGCATGAGACAGGGTGCTCAGGGCTGGTGCACTGGGATGACCCAGAGGGATGGAATGGGAGAGGGGTTCAGAATGGGGAACACATGTACACCCATGGTTGATTCATGTCAATGTATGGCAAAAAACCACTACAATATTGTAAAGTAATTAGCCTCCAATTAAAATAAATAAATTAAAAAAAAAAAAAAAACAGAGAACTGTATCAGTGATCCACAGTGATGGACAGTCAGTTTAGGAACGGATTCAGGAGCACAGGTGGTTAGACCATAAAGCCACTCACTACTCAACATTGCCACCACCCACAGGGAAGCCAATGCTGCTGCTGCTGCTGCTAAGTCGCTTCAGTCGTGTCTGAGTCTGTGCGACCCCATAGACGGCAGCCCACTAGGCTCCTCTGTCCCTGGGATTCTCCAGGCAAGAATACTGGAGTGGGTTGCCATTTCCTTCTCCAAGGGAAACCAATGGTAGTGCACAAATCAATCCCAGAAATAGACTTAGTCCTGAAATACAGTTAAAAACAAATAATCAAGAAATAGGCAGACTCGGCGAGAACAAAGCTCTGTTGCCCATCGTGAAGTTCTCAGGGAGTGCCCTTCTGGGGCAGCACACTTTGTCAGGTCTCCTGAGTCCATCCACACACCTCAATATGCCCAACTCTAAACAGAAGCCCCCACAAAGAAACAGAGAAACTAGTTTTTACTCCTAATTTACAAACACAGGTGCCCACACACACCTGTGTGAGGAGGAAGGGAAGCGAAGTTACAAAGCTGCAGTTAGTATCTCACTAATAGAAACAGCAGTTTGTGTGTTTTTTTTACATAATGGTGATACGTCCAACAGTCATCTCATATCAGTATTGCAAAAGTCAGAGATAAAGTTATTTTCATGAGAGGCTAACTTTGAAGAACTGACCCAAGGATTCATTTCTGTTGAGAATTTGAGCAAGACACAATGACCTTTATGTTGGGGAGACTAGCAGTTTCTGCCACTTGAACACAGTGAGGACCTTGCTTCTCATTCAGAGCTCACAGACTGGGAAACTGTATAAGATGAAACCATACTTCCTGCCTGAAGTTATTTTTTAAATGATAATAATATAAACTAAGGCATTCCCAGGTGGCTCAGTGGTAAAGAATCTGCCTGTCAATGCAGGAGACGCAGGTTCAATCCCTGGGTCGGAAAGATTCCCGGGAGGAGGAAATGGCAGCCCGCTCCAGTATTCTTGCCTGGAGAATCCCATGGACAGAGGGGTCTGGCGGGCTGTGGTCCATGGGGTCGCAGAGAGTCGGACAGGACTGAACATGCATGCCCACTATATACACTTAAAAAAAAATGCTCTAGTCAAATCCTCTTCCTCTCCTTGGTTTTCTTTCAACCTTGGTGATGTCCAAGGTCACAGAACCAGCCTTCCATATTCATTCAGGAGTGGGAATGCCCCTGTATGCACAAGAACCGAGTTTGTCGTCTCCTCTCTCCATCACTTCCATGATAAAGGAAAAGAACCCGCCCATCTTCACACTTTTGTAAATCAAGTTTGTTTGACAGTGAATTGTGGGGGTTAATGATAAAGTCATGCTGAGCTCAACAGAATTAAACTCGCAGCCAGAGGTGAGTGCAGTTTAATGATAAACAGACAAAGCAAGATGCTCAGAGGAGTATCTCGTACCAAGGATCTTCTCCAGCCTGTTTTAAGTGCTGTCATTGGAAAATAAATATGCTGCATTTGGGGGGTTTTCAGGCAAAGAGTTCCTGTCAGACATGTCTCAGCTGTCGTCAATTGAATGAAGACACTTGCCTATTTCAGTAATTTAGACTTCAGCAATTTTTTTTTAATGTTCAAGCTAAAATAAGCTGCCTAAACATAGGACAAGAGCTGATACTAAAATTATGAAGTCCTATGTTTTATTTATTACTGCTGGGAATTAAGATATCATTGCCTCCTCCCATGGGGTTCCATTTCCTGCCCCCAAGCTCCATGTGCTAGAGACTTAAATAGCAAAAGAAGTCATCCTTTAGAGACCTGTAAGGAGGAAGAATATTCCAAATGGGTTTTAGGAGCCACCTAAATATGTCTGACTAGGGGGTGGGAGACAAGGCAGGAGTTGAACTTTGAACACATGCCAATTCCACCCAATTTGAAAATTTTAGTAAAGCCAACTTTGCTGCAGCCACTCCTGTACTTGGTTCCAAAAGTAAATCAACAGGACAGGATTGGAACCTGCAGGTGGGATGAATTAATTGTCTTCAGGGTTATTGGTAACACCTAAATGACTTTGTAAACTAAAAGTACTCCATAAACGTGTCATTATAAGTACCTCTGTCGTTGGGGGGAGCATGATTGATAATGATAAAGTGAATTAAGAAAACAAAGTTGCATGTTATCTTATTTTTTTCACAGGAAGTAAAACGTATCAAATTAGTAAATGTTATATGATAGAACCATTCAGTTAAACCCCATCAGAGAGACAAGCAGTTCATCCAGTAGCCCTAGTTCAGAGGACACCTCATTTTATATATTATTTGTAAAGTTTCCCTCTCCTGCTTTGAATGTTTCTCTTTCCTTTATAGGACCAGAATGCAGATTTCATATATATATATACATTCTGGGGCTTTGGCTCTTATTTGTTAAATAATACAGTTGCCCACATAGCTCCCATCAGGGGATTTTTGAGGTTGTATCAGAGTTACCATATGTTTTCTGACTGCTTTAAGTAGCAAGCAGGAACCCACTGATAACTAACCTCTACTGAGTCCTGAGTCCAGGGTTGTCGCCGTGTATTCAATGCTTCCCACACATTTACTTGTTTAATCTTTGCAACAACCTAGTAAGGGTAGGTATATTGTAATTCTTGCTTCATGATTTGAAAAGCTGAGGCTCGGAGGCCTGAAATAACTTGTCCAGAGAGTCAGTCCTAGGTCTATCCAGCACTACAAGCCACGATTCACCGTGTTTTGTCCGTGTATGTGCCCACAGTACCTGTGTAGAGAATCATCAGTGACGAGAACAGGCAACGTTGTGTTAACGTGGCCTCTTGTCTTCTCCTTTTCACCCCAGTCCCCACTTCCTCTATTCTGACCACATTTCAACTCTTCCTTCATCTTCTTTTCCGAAGGCAAATACGCCATGCGAGACCTGGTGCACCGGCTTCCAGGCGGGAACAACAGCAACAGTGCAGCGAGCAAGGCCATGTCGGACGACACGGTGACAGCCGTGTGCTGCACCCTTCACGAGGTCATCACCAAGAACATGGAGAACGCCAAGGCCTTACGGGACGCCGGGGGCATCGAGAAGTTGGTCGGCATCTCCAAAAGCAAAGGAGACAAGTAAGTCAGGCCGTGACCTCCTAATGCCTACAACTGGTGTTGGTAGGTACAGGTCTAGGGCTTCCCAAGTGGCACCATGGGTAAGGATCTGCTTGCGAGTGCAGGAGACACAGAAGACAGGGGTTCGGTCCCTAGGTCAGGAAGGTCCCCTGGAGAAGGAAAAGACGACCCACTCCAGTATTGTTGCCTGGGATATCCCAGGGACAGAGAAGCCTGGCAGGCTACAGCCCATGGGGTCACAAAGAGCTGGACGTGACTGAGCGTGCACGCACACACACAGACACAGTTCAAGTGTGCCCGACGACCCTTGGTTTTGGGTAACACTGCTGAGTGTCACTGGAAAGCGTTGGTGTCTGATCATCAAGAGATAGAAGACAGCAGATGGTTTCCAGTCTTCCCACCCCACAGGAAAGCTGGTCTTACTAGGAACTTTGATTTGACAAATAACTCATGACTTGGTGACTCCTGGGATATTGCTAAGGTAGGCTTGACAATCCAGCATCCAATCTAGTGACCTGCATGTGGGCTTCCCTCATAGCTCAGTTGGTAAAGAATCTGCCTGCAAGGCAGGAGACCCCGTTTCGATTCCTGGATCAGGAAGATCCACTGGAGAAGGGATAGCTACCCACTCCAGTATTCTTGGACTTCCCTTGTGGCTCAGCTGGTAAAGAATCCGCCCACAGTGTGGGAGACCTGTTTCAATCTCTGAGTTGGTAAGATCCCCTGGAAAAGGGAAAGGCTACCTACTCTAGTATTCAGGTCTGGAGAATTCTATGATCTGTATAGTTCTTGGGGTCACAAAGAGTCAGACAGGACTGAGCGACTTTCACTTTTCATATGCAAGAAACCAACAGATTCCTGAAGGCATTTTGTGGTGGTTGTTCCAGTGTGGCTCCAAATCCAAGTGTTGATGATGGATCCACATCCTTTGTTCTGTGCCTCTTCAGTTCTGCATAGCAAGGCATGCAGAGAGGATGGGAGAGAAAACAGCGACAGAGTCAGAAAAAACTTAGTGTTTAACTACCACCTTCCCTCACCAACTGTGTGTTTGGGACAAATTATGTCATTTAACAAGTCATCATGCTCATACTTTCCAATCTAAAGACAGCAGGAGGGACTGTCATGAAAGACTTCCTGGAAGAAGTAATAATCATGTCTTAAATACTGAGTAGGATTTTCCCAGGGATGGAAGAAGTGAGGAAGGAGGGCTTTTATGCCAGTGAATTAAAGAGAGAGGGGTTATGTCAAAGGAATGCTACCACCACAAATGGTAAGTTCCCAGTTGGATTTAAGAACCAGTGGTATTTTACTGTATGTAACTTAAACATATTTTCACCAGCCACAGGGTTGGTATATCCATGAGCTGTCAATTTTACAAAAACATTCACTAACCTTAATTAAATTTCAACTTCTGGAAGTCCCTCAATGTAATCAAATAAGATTAACAGGGTAAACCTTTTGTTATCAAGGGTCTACTTCTTGACTTCATTCCCTTTACATCTAAACGCCAAATAAGTTTTCTTTTGTTATTAAAGGCTTTAAAGGATGCACTTCAAGGCTTTTGGATATTCTCTCATTTCATTTAATTCGAGATACTATCATTGTGCAATAAAAGAGAAGTTCCAGGGGTTCTGTTTAAGCGCCCTGAGACCTCCACATAGGTTCAATCAACAGTTCAGTATTAGGATTTGAACTTTTCCATATCAAATATAGAGAAAGCCCACTGGACTTGTGGAATAATTGCACAGTACAGATGGTTGACTTGAATTGTACCCTATAATGTTATACTTGCAGTAAAACGCTCTTCTCCGTTGGCAGGAACCACGTGGTTCTCTTGTTTATTTATTTTTTAGGACTGGGCGGAGGGGAGGTCTTTCCCTGAGGCTTTCTGTGGGCTGAGCCTTCAGGGCTTACCCTGGGGCCGGCAGCAAGGTCAGGGAAAGTACCACAGGCTTTGATTTTGTTTATTTATTTATTTCTGCCTGTGCGGTCTTTGTTGCCGCACTGGGGCTTTCCTCTAGTTGCAGCGGGCAGGGCTACTCCCTAGTTGCGGTGCCTGGGCTTCTCACTGCAGCGCTTCTCTTGTTGTGGACTCCAGGGCCCGCAGGCTTCGGTAGTTAAAGCTCCCAGGCTCTGACTCACAGGCTCAGTATTTGTGGTACACAGGCTTAGTTGTTCCAGGGTACGTGGGATCTTCCCAAATCAGGGATCAAACCCGTGTCTCCTGTAGTGGGAGGTGGATTCTTTCCCACTGAGCCACCAGGGAAGCCTCAGTTTTCTTTTTCACATGGCTCCAGTGGTTGTTATTGTTCAGTGACTCAGTCGTGTCTGATTCTTTGTGACCCCATGGACTGCAGCATTCCAGGCTTTCCTGTCCTTCACTTAGCTTCGCATAGCTTTAGCGGACCTTGGAAATCTCTAATTGAAATGCGTACCTGTTTTGGGCATTAGAAACTTATTATGTTGATGCTTTTCTTAAACAAATGCACATGCATACACAATAAAACCACAGTCCACTCTGATATAATTGTCTATGTTCATGAGACATTCAGAAAAGAAAGTATTGTCCCTGAATCTTAGAACTGTAGAGCTTCCTTCCATCTGTGTGAGCATCCCTATTGGGTCTTAAAGAGAAAAAACTGCTTTTATCAGTCCTATGGTCAAAGAAAATTATTTGATAAAACTAATTAAAAACTCATTTTGAAGAAACTATCCATGAAGTCATATATATCGACATTGCCATTCCAGAAAATAATCCTGTTAGGTCTATTCCATCTGGATTGTTGCTAACGGGAGGTTCCTTTTACTACAAATAATCTCAAATATATGCTTTAAATTGATGGAAAATTTCTTCATGGAATAGATACTCATTTCATATCATTGTTTCCTTACCTTTCCCTCAATGTTTAGCAGTCCTGATTTATGAATTTAATAAGAAGTGTTGAATCCACTTGCGTCAAGCATTTCCCATTTAGACTTCTCCTGCTTGGTCTCATCCATTCTGTTCTGTGGTTTACCTCCTTTAGACAGTGACTAATTTGGGGGTCAAAGCAAGGTTTTTATAACTGGCCATATCCTCATCTCCCACCTGCACTTCAGTTGGATTTTCGCTTCTCGCTGCTCTTAAAATGCATCCAGAAGAATTACATTGTGTCTTAGCACTAAACTCACCATTTGTCACTCAATTCTATCATGACAGCACATCTGAGATTCCCATGGCCTTCTAGAAGTGTTTTAATGAAATAAAAATACTTTATTGAAATTTTTTGGACTTGAAGATGATTTAATAATTGGAAAAGGGAGGAATATCAGTTTGCTCTAGTTAATTCATAAAATGCTTGCAGACTTGCCCTCCTCCCAAAACTACTCAAACTTTTGTGATCACATGAGAAAACAAGATGAACAAACATGTATAGCTATGATTCTCCCCTTTATGTATGTATACGTTTTATTTCTAAATATGCACAAGCTTAAATATGCCATGATTTAGATGAGTCAGACTGCAAGTGCTGATCAAGGTGTGCTTGAACTGTATAACTCATCGCATCTTGCCAATACACTGGAACAATTATTCTGGAATCCTGCAGCTGGAATGCCTGTGCTGAAAACCCGCAATGAAATTGCACCAAGATTCTCAGCCACCCCTAATTTGACAAGTCTAGCGAAGATCAAACATGGTGTAATTGTTAATGACTCTTATAGGAATCTTATACTTACCATTTTTGAAGTCTTGATAACTTGTATTATTCTTTTCACATCATTTTAAACACACAGCATGGACATTCTGTCATATCCATCTGTTTCAAAAGTACATTTGTGTTTTTTTCAGATTTTAACAGTCATGTAGGAAATAGTGTTGAATGTGTCACTGTATTTTGTCATAAGACAGAAAAGCCATTAACGGTCTCAACTGTTACTTGTCAGTAAGGAACTGTGTTTGTGGCTGAGGTTATAATCACTTGTCACATTAGAAGCACTCAGTTGTTCAAGTCCTTCAATCAACAGTTATAGGCTTTCAAGTCACCATTGTATCAGACTGGTCTAGTGGATGAATCAAAATTAACTAAAAAGAAAGCAGTATTTCTTTGACCTTCATCAGTTTTTATAACACTGTAGTATACTGGCATGTTAATAGAGAGGTTAAAAGCTGCAATTCATTCCACATTCTCAGTGTGTATTTTGAAACTAAGCAAGAAGTAGGAAAAAATTATAGCATCAGAGGACTTTTTGCATACTAAAATTTTCAACTGTATTATCACCACCTGACTATTATGTTCCTCTAGAGTTGATTGACTTCTGTCATAGATACATATCTAGCTAGCAGTGATAAAATCCAGCAAAACATAGCATTTAATCTTTGCTCAGCATTGATTATATAAGAATAGTATGTGAGGATCATCAGAATTGCAGAGCTTCTCCCCAAGGAGCCTACATCAACTTCCCAGCACCAGGAAGACCAGCCCCCCGCTGGGAGAGCTGCAGGGCTGTAGGAAACATGGACTCTGCTCTTAAGGGTCTCACACACACTCTCATCCCAAGACTGAGCACTGAAGCAGTAGTTTGAAAAGAGCCTGGATCAGAGCACTTACTGATCTTAGAGGGCGTCTCAGAGAGGCAGGAGGCAGCTGAGACTCCCTCTGGGAACAGAGATGCTTGCAGCAGCTACTTTGGGAAGCTAGTTCTACCGTGCAGACACTGGTGCTAGCGAGTGCCATCTTGGAGTCCTCCTTCTAGCTCATTAGCACCAGGGGCTTACTTGCCCATCAGCCAGTCAGCCTGACTCCTGGTTCTCCTTAGGTTGACAAGCTAGCTGTGCCCGGACCAGTAGCGTCCATACAGGGCCTGGCAGCCAAGCAGACCACAGTGCAGTCACCTACCAGCGCACGCATAGCAGTTGCCACCCCCCCACACACAAAAAGAAGGGCTCACATGGCCCACAGGGAGGCCCCCCTAGAGCACACAGCTGTGGTGACCGCAGGAGAGTGCACTGCCGGGCCTCATAGGATATCTACATAAGCCCGCTCCTCTAAGATCAGGAAGTGTAACTTCAGACCTGCTTAATACATAGAAATAAAAACAGAGAGTACAGCAAAACGAAGTGACAGAGGAATATATTCCAAATAAAGGAACAAGATAAAACCTCAGAAGAACTGAGGGAAGTAGAAATAATCTACCCAATAAAGAGTTGAAGGTCATAATCATAAAGATGCACAGGATAATGAACACAGTAACAGGTTTAACAGAGAGTTAGAAAATATAAGGAAGAATCAAACAGAACTGAAGGGTACAGCTGTTGTTGTTCCATTGCCCAGTTCTTTCTGGCTCTTTGTGACTCCATGGACTGCAGCACACCAGGCGTCCCTGTCCTTGACTGTCTCCCAGACTCATGTCCATTGAGTCAGTGATTCCATCCAACCATCTCATCCTCTGTCGTCCCCTTCTCCTCCCACCTTCAATCTTTCCCAGCATCAGGGCCTTTTCCAGTAAGTTGGCTCTTCACATCAGGTGGCCAAAGTATTGCAGCTTCAGCTTCAACATCAGTCCTTCCAGTGAATATTCAGGACTGATTTCCTTTAAGATTGATGGGTTGGATCTCCTTGAAGTTCAAGGGGCTCTCAAGAGTCTTCTCCAACACCACAGTTCAAAAGCATCAATTGTTCAGCTCTCAGCCTTCTTTATAGTCCAGCTCTCATATCTGTACATGACTCCTGGAAAAACTGTAACTTTGAGTATACTTGTATAACTTTGAGTATTTTTGTATAACTGAATTTTTTTAATACACTAGAAGTAATGAGTAGTATATTAGATGATATAGAAGAACGGAACAGCAAACTTGAAGACAGTAGTGGAAATCAACGAAGTTAAACAAATAAAATATTTTTAAGTGAGTATGGTTTAAGATACCTTTAGGACAACATCAAGCATACTAATCCTGGCATTGTAGGGGTCCACAAGGAAAAGAGAAAGAAAGGGGCAGAGAATTTATTTGAAGGAATAATATTAATAGCTGAAAACTTCTCCAACCTGGGAAAGAAAACAGACATCCAGGTCCAAGAAGTACAGTGAGTCCCAAACAAGACGAACCCAAAGAAGTCCTCACCAAGACACACTGTAATTAAGATGGCAAAAATTAGAGATAAAGACAGAATTTTAAAAGCAGCAAGAGAAAAGCAAATAAGTATGCACAGGGGAACTCCAATAAGTCTCTCAGCTGATATTGCAGACCAGAAGAGAGGGGCAAAAATAAGCAAAGGGAACCTAATTAAACTTAAAATCTTTTGCACAGCAAAGGAAACCATCAACAAAGTGAAAAGACAGCCTACTGAATGGGAAAAAAAATTCACAAATGATATAACCAACAAGGGGTTAATATCTAAAATATATATATATAATATTATTTATATATATATATATATATATATATATATATATCATACAACTCAATAAACAACCCAATTAAAATTAGGCAGAAGACTGAAAAGACATTTTTCTCCCCAAAGAAGACTTACAGATGACCAACAGGCACATGAAAAGATGCTCAATGTCACTGATCATCAGGGAAATGCAAGTCAAAACCACAATGAGATGTCACCTCACAGCTATCAGAATGGCTATTAAAAAGGACAAAAATAACCAGTGTTGGCAAAGATGTGAAGAAAAGGGGACTCTTGTACACTGTTGGTGGGGATATGAATTGGTACAACCACTATAGAAAACAGTATGGAGGGTCCTCAAAAAATTAAAAATTGAACCACCATATGGTCCAGCAATTCCAGTTCTGTATAGTTTTCTAAAGAAAAAAAACACTAATTGGAAAAAGTATATGAACTTCAGTGTTTATTGCAGCATTATTTACTACAATTTCCTTCTCCAGGGGATCTTCCCAACCCAGGGCTCAAACCCGGGTCTCCCACACTGCAGGTGGACACTTTACCATCTGAACCACCAGGGGAGCATATTTATTACAATATGTATGTATATATTGTATATATAAACATAGTAAATATATTATTTACTACAATATGTATCAAATCAGATCAGTTGCTCAGTCGTGTCCGACTCTTTGCGACCCCATGAATTGCAGCACGCCAGGCCTCCCTGTCCATCACCAACTCCCGGAGTTCACCCAGACTCACGTCCATCGAGTCCATGATGCCATCCAGCCATTTCATCCTCTGTCGTCCCCTTCTCCTCTTGCCCCCAATCCCTCCCAGCATCAGAGTCTTTTCCAATGAGTCAACTCTTCACATGAGGTGGCCAAAGTACTGGAGTTTCAGCTTTAGCATCATTCCTTCCAAAGAAATCCCAGGGCTGATCTCCTTCAGAATGGACTGGTTGGATCTCCTTGCAGTCCAAGGGACTCTCAAGAGTCTTCTCCAACACCACAGTTCAAAAGCATCAATTCTTCGGCACTCAGTTTTCTTCACAGTCCAACTCTCACATCCATACATGACCACAGGAAAAACCATAGCCTTGACTAGACGAATCTTTGTTGGCAAAGTAATGTCTCTGCTTTTGAATATGCTATCTAGGTTGGTCATAACTTTCCTTCCAAGGAGTAAGTGTCTTTTAATTTCATGGCTGCAGTCACCATCTGCAGTGATTTTGGAGCCCAGAAAAATAAAGTCTGCCACTGTTTCCACTGTTTCCCCATCTAGTTCCCATGAAGTGAGGGGACCAGATGCCATGATCTTTGTTTCCTGAATGTTGAGCTTTAAGCCAACTTTTTCACTCTCCTCTTTCACCTTCATCAAGAGGCTTTTTAGTTCCTCTTCACTTTCTGCCATAAGGGTGGTGTCATCCGCATATCTGAGGTTATTGATATTTCTCCCAGCAATCTTGATTCCAGCTTGTGTTTCTTCCAGTCCAGCGTTTCTCATGATGTACTCTGCACATAAGTTAAATAAACAGGGTGACAATATACAGCCTTGACGTACTCCTTTTCCTATTTGGAACCAGTCTGTTGTTCCATGTCCAGTTCTAACTGTTGCTTCCTGACCTGCATACAAATTTCTCAAGAGGCAGATCAGGTGGTCTGGTATTTCCATCTCTTTCAGAATTTTCCACAGTTTATTGTGATCCACACAGTCAAAGGCTGTGTGTGTATATATACATATACACACACACACAAAAGAATATTACTTGGCCATAAAAAATAATAAAATATTGTCATTTTCAACATTATAGATGGACCTAGAGGGTATTATGCTAAGTGAAATAAGTTAGAGAAATACAAATACCATATGATTTCACTTGCATGTGAAATCTGAAAAACAAAACAGAAGAACAAACATAACCAAATAGGAACAGACCCAAAGATATAGAGAACAAACAGGTAGCTGCCAGAGGAGAGAGGGATGGGGCAATGAGTGAAATGGGTGAGGGAGATTAAAAGGTACAGAATTTCAGTGGTAAAATAAATGAACCATAGGGATGAAATACACAGCAGGGGGGATATAGTCAATAATATTGTAATAACTTTGTGTAGTGCCAGATGGTAAATAGAATTGCCATAGTGGTTATTTTGCAATGCATATAGCTATCAGACCACCAGGAACTAACAGAGTGTTGTAGGTCAATTATAATTCAATTGTTTAAAAAAGAATAAAGTGTACCTGTATCTATATCCATGAAAAGATCTAGAATTCTCTGTCAAAAAAATTCAATATATTTAGAGCATGATACTAGCATAAATGTGAAATCATTTAGCAACTGTCCCTTTTAGGTAAAGAAAATACGTATTTCACTTAAATATATAGTTCATCTCATGGAGAAAAATTTTTTTTAATTTACAAGAGTACTATATTTTTTCTTTTAAAAGTATACAATATTAACTAAGAGGTTTTCAAACACAAGGTTGAATTCCAAGTCAGCAGTAATGAGTAAGAGATAGTGTTCCAGTTTCCAGTAAGTAAATGGATGAAGAAACCTTAAACATAGTTGTTCTACATTGCACACTTGAAGACCCAGGAAAATAGCAGACATTTAATTGATCTCGTATTAAGGTCCTATCATTTCATTGCAAAATTCAGGTCCTTGCTTCCTAGGTGGCACTAGTGGTAAAGAACCTGCCTGCCAATGAAGGTAGACATAAGAGACGTGGGTTTGATCACTGGGTCAGGAAGATCCCCTGGAAGAGGGCACGGCCACCCACTTCAGTATTCTTGCCTGGAGAAGGCTGACAGTCTATAGTCCATAGGGTCACAAAGAGTTGGACAACTGAATTGACTTAGCACACACACGTCCATTTACTCTGGCTCTCAAGTCCAACCTCAACTTGATCTCATCTCACCATCTGCTCACTTTCCATTTTAAAGACTATTTTATGTTAAAAGCAGTTTTGATCTCAATTCACATGTTCTCTTTGGGGAATCTGTGGGCCATTGCACCAGGAGTCAGCTTCAGGGGTGGACTTCACACTGGTGTCCTCATGTGTGATTACGACCTGCCCAACTCCAGGAGTCCCTGCATAAACCAAGGGTCAGGCAGCTATGATCCAAATCCCACCGTCCACCCTTTCTTGTAAATAACACTTGACTGGAACACAGCCACTTCCGTTCGTTTATGTATTATTTATGACTCCTCTCTTCCTGCAATAGCAGAGTTGAGTAGCTGCAACCAAGACCATATGGCCCACAAATCAAAGGATATTTGATAGCTGACCCTTTATAGCAAAAGTGTGCCAGCCCTTGAGATCAGACACAATGCCATGTCAGCCACTCAGGTCATGAGGCTGATTGAGGACTCCACCCATTGGAGCAAAGAATCCGCAGGTAGTTAGCAGGGCCCTCAGCACTCATCCAACTGATTTCCAAGAATCAGATTGAATTGAATCAACACAGATGTCTCGACCTAGAGTCTGATCTGAGATGCAGGTTGACACCGAACCATTATTTAGCAATAGATTCATAAGGATTTCAAAGCCATGACTCAAAAAAAAAAAAAAAATGGTAAGAACCGCTAGTCCAAAGGTTTACATGACCTTAGTTTCTTACTCTGTTCTAGAGGACAGAACGTGAATTGTATGAAGGGCTTTGTTTATAGATTCTTTTATCTGTGCTTATTCCACCACACAAACGCAAGAGAGCCCGTGTGCCCATGAGTGCACAGGTCATCTCCATGCCAATCGCCTGTGCTTGGCTTCCTTAGCAAAAGGAAAGCAGTTCCCTGTACCCCTCAGGCAGAAGAGCAAATGCTATACAAGCTCTTACGCTTCAGCTGAGAAAATGAGTATCTTTTTCTCCTTACTCCTTGCTTGCACTCAGTCATGACCAACTCTTTTGCGACCCTTTCTACTGCCTGTCAGGCTCCTCTGTCCATGGGATTTCCCAGGCAAGAATACTGGAGTGGGTTATCATTTCCTCCCCCAGGGGATCTTCCTAACCCAAGGATCAAACCCAAGTCTCCTGTGTCTCCTTTTTGTATGCATTGTATGCAGATTCTTTACCCACTGAGCCAGCTACACAGGTTAGACAACACAGCTATTAAAACCCCTTAATCTTGCCTTTCCTGGTCAAGATTCTTTCTGTTCCATTTCCTAGTCCAGCACTGGACCTGCATTCTGACTCAGTGCACTGCTCTTGGGTTTGCATTGTGAAAATTCTTTGCCAAATTACAATACCTTCCTCCCCCCACCCCTATCCTGCCCCCTGCCGTGGGTGTCGGGGGGAGAATGAGGTTGGACACTGGTGACCTGCATCCTTTGCACTGTCCAGACTGGAGAAAGAAAAGGGGTCAGAAAAGCCATGAGGCTTTTATTCTCTTTATTCTTGCTGTTTCCTGCCAAGTCATTTGAAGCCCATCTGTCCTCCTCACCACTTGTGTGTCCTGTCTTTTCTTTATCAGACACTCTCCGAAGGTGGTCAAGGCGGCATCTCAGGTCCTCAACAGCATGTGGCAGTACCGAGATCTGAGGAGTCTCTACAAAAAGGTAAGGTTTGCTTTACCTTCTTGGCTCGGGAGCTGCACACAGACCCTGAGCCTAAAGACCATATTTGGTCATAACAAGATATGTCACGGATACAAAGGAACCTTGTCTGAGAGTTTGAGCAAGTGAAACACAAGGGAAGCAAGAAAATCAGTAAAGAAGCAAAAAAAACGGGTCACTAAGTGTCCCCTGAATACATCCTAAGATCCATCAACTTTCTGGATTGGACAGACCTATAACCGTGGAGTCTTACCTTCAAGACAAATAAGTTTGTGTCTGAGCTTCTACATTGTATGAGAGACTAAAAAGCAATGAACTGAGGGATTTTGCACACACTCTCACACAGAAGCATCAATAAGTGGCAATAAATAACTGAAGTCATTGTGGAGAGGAGACAAAAAAAAGGTAAAAGGCAGTTCAGGAGACTGAGAAGTCTTGCAACCTAGGAATACTGAGACCTGAGTTCCGCCTCCAAGACACCGACCGGTTCACACGCAGGTGAAGGGCTGATAATCCTAATGACGGTCGTAGATCGTAGGAAGAGGCTGGGCGTTTGCTCACAAGACTCCCCGGAGGCAGGCAGAAATTTATGTCATACATTTCAAAGGGGACTTCCTCCCCAAAATAGTTTAGAAACATAACCTAAAGCAAAAAGGTCACATCTGGAAATTTTGATTATATGATTCTTTCCCACATGTTCGTAAACAAAGGATGCGCAACTGTTCTTTTTTGGTTCGGAGCAAAGAGTTCTTTTAACAGTGTCCCCCAGAAGGTACTGTTTTGTTATTACCACACAGCATATGTGAGTTGTTTCAATGATCAGAGCTCTCAGGATAGATTTGAGTTAACAAATGGAGCAGAGAACATCACTGATAGGCACGGAGAACAGCGTAGACATTGGTCTCCATAGGGATTCGGAAAGCGTGAACAGGGCTTCATCATCAACTTCCAAGAGCACCTCCTTGCCTCCCCTGGCAGCCTGCGTGGAGGGGGGAGCCAAGAATCACTGCCACCTTGGTCTCCAGCATCCCAGTCTTGGAATGGGAGGTGGGGCCACAGCAAGAGGCTCAGAGGGGTAAGAGAGGGTGAGATCCATCTTGCCAGAGGGAAAATTGATCTTTTTCTAAGCCTGTGGGAGAAAGTTAAATATTTAATAACTGACTCTACTAAGTTAGAGTATATTTCTAGATTTCTCCAAGATCTTCCTATTTCCTGTAAGCCTTGCTTTGTACTTCAATTTAAAGTTTAGCCCATATATTTCAGAAATCTCTTTCAAGATTTTTCTGTTCCTTAAGAGGAAGTATGTTTAGGCTGAAATATTGCAGAAGTGTTCTGGATTAATTATATCCTTTCCTAAATATCTTGCTATTTGTCTAAAGTGTTTTGAGTTCCATTCTGCCTGTTTTACTTGAAATGCACATCCCTTGGTTCCTTCTGGGACTCTTTCAGAAGTCAAATGAATTCCCTCCAGGGACAGGATCCTTCGGCTAAACAGGCAGCCAGACATGAAGAACACACTATAAATTAGAAAAGAGCTGGACGTTCTGAATCAGTGGCTCTGGAAGTTCAATGAAATATTACTGCCTCAAATAAACTCCACTTCCCCTGAATTCCAACCATTTCTTTGCTGGAATATACCTTCTCATACTTCTGTGCATTGAAGGGAAACGGCTTTTAGAGACTCCACAAGTTATTTGTTGAATTGTAGTATGAGTTTTCCATTTTAGTTTTTTCTGTGTTTGTAGTAGGGTTCAGAAAGTGTAATTGTCTTTCACTTGCCATGAGGGAAAAAAAAAAAAGAGTATGTTGTCAGAAATTTAATGGTGCTAAAACTCAGGAGCTAAAGAGGGTTTAAAATGTGTCTTAATGTGAGGAGATTCAAGAAAGACGGGCTGGAGAAGCTGAAGGTGATGTTTTTGGTTGATCCATGATTTTAAAATATTGAGAAAGAGCTGTTCTTAATGATTTCCAAATTGTGCAGTTGCAAAATGAAATGAGGACTTTGTGCTCAGTGTAAGTGCTACAATGGCAAAGCTCAAAATTCACAAAAGCTTTTCTTTTTGAAAGGTCCTGTGGTGAGAAAATCCAAATTCATTCATCCTTACTAATAGTTTTTAATCAGTGAGGCAATAGATTTCTATTTTGTTCTTCACTGACAGTTGAGAGATCATTTTCTAAATGCCTGATCCGTATCTATAATTACTCGTCTTTCTAATCTGTTTATTAAATACTATTATAGGCTTAGGAAAGGAAGAGTTCCAAAGAAAACGTGACATGTAGAGCAGCCATTGTGGCTGAAAGTGAAATATGGAACAGTGATTGGCAACTGCATTGGTTCAGATTTACGTATTGTGGATTTACTGGATAAATTAAGGGCAAGAAAATTACAGAGAAAAATCTTGAAGAATCTGTAGAGTTTGCATGAATTAGGAGATAAGAGGAAAAGAGCATTATGGACAAGAGGGAAAAACACAAGTGGATAGATGTAAACTGAAATAACAATGGCATATCTATGGAACGGAATTAAAGGTCCACCTGTCGTTGGCTTCTCACCTCCTTCGGACCCAAGCACAGAGGCCAGAACCACATTTCCTTAGCTCAACTACTTTATTTCACTTAGAGATCCATTTAATAAATTAGAATATTCTTTTGGCTGGGTGTGTTGACCACAATATGTTGGAGTCCAGACACATTGTGAGCCAAAACGGATTTGCATCATCCAAACCTTCAACTTCAATGAGGCCTGGACTTCTGATTTTTCTCCCCTAAAGGAAAAGAAACAGAAGAATGTTATCACACAAAGGCTAAATAATGCATCACCTTAAAAAAAGTCCTTAAGATTAGATAACCACAAAGAGAAGTTTCAAATATCTTAATCATCTGTATTTTTGCAGAGGATGTTTTCTAAACGGAAAGAAGGTGAGCCTTGGAGCAGACTTGATAGAGGACTGAAAGGAAAGCAGGCGATCAAAAGTTCTTGACTTTTTGAACACTGGTACTTAAAAAAAAAGTTGCAGTCATGACTGGCAGTGTGATTATGTTTGATGATGGTAGGGTTTGTTGGGACCACTGGTTTTGAAAGAAAGGAGATAAATTTGAGGGGAGGGTGAGATGGGGACATAGACTTATAAAATTGCAGAAAGCATTTCTTATAAACCCTTACATAATACCTTAATCATATGCACATCTCAAAAAAATATATAGTTATATTGTTTGGGATACAGGCTAAGTTACTCTTAACAGGGAGACTCAAAAATTCAGAAACCCAAGCTAAACAGGTATCCCTTTCTGTTGCATGGGCCTGTACCTGGTTAGGCAGGTGGTCAGGTGGTCCAGAGTCAGTGGTGACCCTGGGATCTGTCTTGTTATCGTGCCTTGTACTAGGGTATCATCATTGCCTGTGTGTACCAAGCTCCCTAACTGAGCTCTTCCCCTCTCATTGCAGCCCGTAGGAAAAGTGAGGGCAGGTGATGTTCTCTGAAGTGTGTGATGCAAAAGGAACCAACCTTCTGCTCCCCTGCCACGACCAAGAACTCAATCATGTGGCCACAGCCACGTACCCGGCTGTGAGGGAGGGTAGGAAAAGTGAGCCACCAGGAACCCTGCTAAAGCTTGGTGGCAGGAGGAGGGAGTTATTTTACTAAAAGAAGGAAGGTGTCGAATCAGCTCCAGGAGTCATTTCCTTTTGTTCAAATGTCAGGTTAGCCAAAGTTTATTCTGATTTTTCTGTAACGTCATGTAGAAAAACCCAAACTTTCTGGCTAACCAAGTATTTTAATTATCCATTGCAAATCACTAAGGGGGCATATTATTCCATTTTTGAGTGGCTATGATTTTTCAGAACTCTTATATGAAGTAAAAATCTCTGTATGTGTACTATCTGTCCTCCAATGCTATACTGAAAAATCTACTTTCTCTTCTGTAGGATAGCCTTCCCATTTTTGAAGCCAGTCATCATGTCTCCACAAGGTCATCCCTTTTCAATTGTAGGGATGGCAACATTTATTATTACTACAGCTATCAAAAAAGCAAAACCTAAAAATTGAAAGTTACATTTTCATCACTGTGCAAAACTTAGAACTTAAGGCCAGGACACAGCATCGGGGCAGCCCCTGTCAAGTAGAGAGAGAGAGTTTTTCCGGCATTCAACTTATAATGCTTAGGTTCATTATTTTGCTCTAAGTATTGCAAAGAGCTCCAGAAAGAACAGCATCTACTCAGCCACTCTATGAGCAAAGTCCTTTGTTCATAAATGCAGGGATCAGATCAAAGACAGATCAGATATCAGAATCAAACTCTGCTGATGGTCACCAAGCTTAGAAACCAGACTCATTCTCCCCCATGAATAGTCGTGGCCTTGTGTTTCTATAGTTGTGGTCCTGTGGGGTCCCCCACCCTCCTACCCCTCCCCAACACCCCTTGACCCTCCCATGCCTCCCCTCCCCACTCCCCCACCAACCCTCCTACCCTTACCCCTTGGGATCTTGCTCGGTGAGCTTATGTCTCAAAGAATGCCAAACCACCTGTGCTTGAAAACTTGAAACCGAACAAGGTAGTCTTTCTGTGGATAGAGATATTGTATTCACTGTTGCCATCTGGATGAGAGAAACAAAGCATAAAACTAATCTTTAAATGTCCTTCCTTTTATTGTCGGGAAGACAGACTCTCAGGCCACAGGTACCATTCAGCTAGTGAATAATGAGCTTTGATCGAGTGAAGTCATGCCCTTCACGGCCTGAATCACTCAGGACTCTCTTTTCCTACTGCCGTGGGATTCATTACATTGGTCCCACCACTGTTGCACTCACAAAACGAGAAATCAATAAGTAATTATGGATAGGGAAGGGAGGCCTGCAGATTTCCTCAAATGACCAAACCACAGCGGGTAAGCGAGTGGACACAGCGCTCAGGGCGTCTTTCACTGCTTCCAGGAAACTGGCCTCTGTACCTCGGTGAGTCAGTGGTCCTGATCCCTGTGAATTGAAGTCACGGTTCACATTTCACGTCCCTCATCACTCTCCCTTGCTGGACATTTAAAAATCAATACTGGATTGCAGCGAGAACTAGAAAGATATTTTGAAATATTGTCCAGGAAAACACACAAGATGATCAAAATTCAAAACTTTGATCTCAAAGCTTTGCAGCAAGAGGAGCAAGAAACACTTTTATACTTGCTGTAGCATGTTGCCATCTTGAGAATAAATAGATGTTTTTCCTTGGTGCGTATTTAAGGTGGTGATGGAAAAGCAGTAAATCCTCTATAGAAATAAATGACTGAATGTAGAGCTGTCGTTCTATCAAGGAAATTGCCCACCAGGAATTTATTCATCTTTCTACTGTACTGGAAAATTCTTCACCAAGAAATGACTGGAAGCACATGAAAACTTTCGATCACAGTCTTCTTTCTGGCATTTTTTAATTAATTAATTTTTTATTGAAGGATAATTGCTTTACAGAATTTTGTTGCTTTCTGTCAAACCTCAACATGAATCAGCCATAGGTGTACATATATCCCCTCCCATCTCTCTCCCCACCCCACCCCTCCAGGTTGATATCGAGCCCCTAGTTGAGTTTCCTGAGCCATACAGCAAATTCCTGTTGACTATCTATTTTATATATGATAATGTAATTTTCCATAATTAGAGGAAAATTGCTTTACACTGTTGTGTTGGTTTCTACCCTACGACAACGTGAATCAGTCATAATTATGGTCAGGCTCTTAAATAATCTGGATGCTGTGTCCTCCAGATTTACAACTGTAGCTCGAGTTCTTTTCTAAATCATGCACATCAAGCTCGGGTAGGAAACAAAGAGGCTGAGGTTAAACTCGGTGATGATGCTGTCTCCTCCATAAATCTGGGTGTTTGCGTGTTGATTTTTGTATTGACAAATAAGGCCCTCCTTCATGAGGTCCGCTGACCTCTCAGAGACCATTCTCAGACACTCATCATATGATATCTGTCCAAAAACAAAGGCACAAATGGGAACAGAAGCAAAAATCAATTGTGCAGAAGTGGAAATCGATGCACATGGCAGTTGCTAAACAAGAAGTGACTAAGTTAGAGCTGCTGTGGGGCTGGACCTCCCAGCTGGGGAAATTCTACCCAAGCAGCATCTAAGTTCAATGTTTCCTTTCTGCCTCTGCTCTCCCAGGTGGCTTTACTGTAACATTTTAAATCAGAACTTCCAAAAGTACCCCAGAGACAAAAGCAGGGGAAAAGGATTGAATTGGGAACTAGAAAACTCACTAAACTTTTCTTTTTTTGGAACTGAAGTTGATTTTCAATGTTGTGTTAGTTTCAAGTGTACAACAAAGTGACTCAGTTATACGTGTATATACTGTTGTTTAGCCTCTAAGCCGTGTCCAACTCTTTTGTGACCCCCATGGACTGTAGCAGCACCACGGACAGGCTCCTCTGTCCATGGGTTTCTCCAGGCAAGAATACTGGAGTGGGTTGCCATGCCCTCCTCCAGGGGATCTTCCCAATGCAAAGACTGAACCCACGTCTCCTGCAACTCCTTCACTGCAGGTAGATTCTTTACCACTGAGCCACCAGGGAAGCCCTACATTCATGGGCTTCCCTCGTGGCTCAGATGGTAAAGGATCCTCCTGCAATGTGGGAGACCTGGGTTTGATCCTTGGATCAGGAAGATCCCCTAGAGAAAGGAATGGCTACCCACTCCAGTATTTTGAGGACTTCCCTGGTGGCTCAGATGGTAGAAAAAAAAAAATCTGCCTGCAGTGCAGAATTCCATGGACAGAGGAGCCTAGCGAGCTACAGTCTGTGGGATTGCAAAGAGTTGGACGTGACTGAGTGACTATCACTTTCATGTTTATATTCTCATTTAGATTCTTTTCCATTATAGGTTATTATAAGGCACTGAGTATCGTTCCCTATGCTATACAATAGGACCTTATTTTGTTATTTATCTATTTTTCTATTTAACAGTGTGTATCCATTAATTTCAAACTTCTAATTTATTCCCCCATTTCTACTTTGGTAGCCATAAATTTGTTTTCTATGTCTGTGAGTCTATTTCTGTTTTGTAAATAAGTTCATTTGTATCATTTTTTAAGATTCCATCTGTAAGTGACATCATATTTGTCCTTCTCTAACTGACTTCACTTAGTATGAGATTCTCTGGGTCCATCCATATTGCTGCAAACGGCATTATTTCCTTCTTTTTAGGGCTGGTCTATATTCCCTGTGGGTTTCTCAGGTGGCTCAGCGGTAACGAATCCACCTACCAATGCAGGAGTTGCCGGTTTGATCTCTGGGTCAGGACAATCCCCTGGAGAAGTAAATGGCAACCCAATCCAGTATTTTTGCCTAGGAAATCCCATGGACAGAGGAACCTGACAGGCTACAGTCCCTGGGGTCACAAAGAGTCAGAAACAACTTAGTGTCTAAACAACAAATATTCCATGTATATATGTACCACATCTTTTTTTATCCATTCATCTGTTCATGGACACTCAGGTTTCTTCTATTTCTTGGCTACTGTGAATAGTGACACTATGAACTTTAGGGTACATGTCCCTTTGAATTAGAAAAAAAGCTAAGTTTAATGTAAATCTACCACCATTCTTGTTACTTTGGGCAATACACTCAAGCTCACCCTTCCTTATTCTAGTAGATGGGATGAGCTACATCTAAGAGCGCTTTCATTTGCTTGGGGAGAAAGGACGTGATCAGTTTATTGTCTCTTCCTACCTCACCTGCTTCCCCTCTCATAAGCTATTCCTCCTCGTGTCCCAGTGCCCGCACCCCCACCCTCCTCCCAGGCTCTGCCAGGAAAGGGGGATCAGCAGAGAGGAGAGAGACCCTGGCCACACGGTTGTACCCTGGCCTTGGTACACCCGGCCTACAACAGATGCCCACGTGCTGGCTCCTTCTCTCATGAGGACAGTGGTGTGGTTTGCTCATGCATGCATGCTTAGTCGCTTCAGTCGTGTCCAACTTTTGCAACCCTATGGACCGTAGCCTGCCAGGCTCCTCTGCCTGTGGGATTCTCCAGGCAGGCATACTGGGGTGTGTTGCTGTGCCCTCCTCCAGGGGATCTTCCCAACCTGGGAATTGAATCTGAATCTCTCATGTCTCCTACATTGGCAGGTGGGCTCGGTACTTAATACCAACCTCCAGCTGAGGACTGCTGGCCTGGACCTGACCTCTCCCAGCTAACTGCTCCAGGCTCTCCATGCGCCTAAGGCTTCCACTATCCTGCACTGAGACCAGAGCAGATAGACATTTTCCACCCCATAGCTTAGTGTGGGAATTCCTGTTTAAGAAGAATATACTTTATAAATACAAAATTTTCTACAGCCTTGGAGGGGGCTCATGCAGTGGACAATCCTGAAACCTAAGCTTCTTGAGCTCCATGGTTGCTCCACCTCTGGCACTGAGTCTGTGCTTCACCCTGATCATGGCAATTCCTACAACCCCCAAACACCAGAGAACCCGTGGCCAGGCAAAATAAGGAGCTCACTTCCCAGGCTTCAGGAGATGGGGGATAGGCTGGGGAATGTCCAGCCCATCAACTGCCTTCAAGGAAGCCCTCGCCTCCAACGTTCTCCACCCACTAGTGAATTCTCAGCCTAAACTCATGTAATCTGGAGGTGGGGCATGTGTTATACTGCAGAACTTATTTTATCCCCCACGTCCACAAGGATGAATGGATGATCTAATTTTTTACTTTGAGAATATATGTGGAACAATGGGGCATCTGTTGTTCCCTGCTTTGGGACCTTAGCCAAAACACAGGCAATGGAAGAAAATTATGTTAACATCCTGTCACATACCTTGTTGCAAGTATTTAATCATCTAAAGTTGTCCTCGGGTCTAATCAGTTGTGTCTCGCACCCCAAATAAACATGGCTTACAGCAGTTAGAAATTAATCACCCTCTGTTAGTTTCCTATTGCTGCATTAACAGATTACAACAAACTCAGTGGCTTAAACACAGATTCATGATCTGAACAGTTCTTGAGGGCAGAAGTGCAAAGTAGGTTTCACTGGGCTGAAATCAAAGGGTTGGCTCTGCAGTGAGTAAAGTGGAGCTTTGGGGAACTCCCGCAGCTGGGGTTGGGAACAAAAAGAAGAGGAGCCAAGAGGGGGATTTGACTCCTTTCTTCTGTCATCCCTGCCCAGTTCCTACGCCTGCCTCACCTGCTTCTCCCTGTCCTCTCTTTAAGTCTGGAGCTGAGATTTTCAGCATTGTTATGTTGCTGTCAGTCAGTCACTAAGTCATGTCTGACTCTTTGCAGCCCATGGACTATATCACACCAGGCTTTCCTGTCCTTCACCATCTCCCAGAGCTTGCTCAAACTCATGTCCATTGAATTAGTGATGCCACCCAACCGTCTCATCCTCTGTCACTCCCTTCTCCTCCTCCCCTCAATCTTTCCCATCATCAGGGTCTTTTCTAATGAGTTAGCTCTTCGCATCAGGTGGCCAAAGGATTGGAGCTTCAGCATCAGTCCTTCCAATGAATATTCAGGGTCGATTTCCTTCAGGATTGACTGGTTGGATCTCCTTGGGGTCCAAGGGTCAGCATGGTAGCCATTAGTGAGGGGTTGGCTATTGAACATTTGAAATATGATTAGTCCTCTTTGAGATATTCTCTGGGCTCAGTGGTAAAGAATTGCCTGCCAATGCAGGAGACTCGAGTTCAATCCCTGGGTCAAGAAGATCCCCTGGAGGAGGTCATGGCAGTCCACTCCAGTATTCTTGCCTGGGAAGTCCCATGGATGTAGGAGCCTGAGAGGCCAGATTTTAAAATCCCATATTTTAGATATATGGGATTAAATAAATATAATATTAAAGTTAAAAACAAAAAACTGTTGGTCCTGGATGCACCCCCTCCTGAAGCTGTCTAGAGAATCCATTTCCTTGCCTTTTCCAGCTTATAGAGGCCGCCGCTCCCTTTGGCCTTTTGCCCCCTTCCTCCATCGTCTAAGCAGGCAGCATGGCTTCTCTGATTCTCTGTCTCTGCTTCCGTGGTCACATCACCTTCTCTGAAGGCCTGCCTCCTGCATCTCTCTTTGAAGACCCTTGTGGCTGCATTGGGCCCACTTGGATAATTTAGTGTAATCTCCCTCTTTCAAGAGCTTTAACTTCACCACACCTGCAGAGTCCCTTTGCTACATAATGTAGCCTGTCACGGATTCTAGGTAAGTAGGATATGGGTATCTTTGGTGGGGGGAGCATATCATTTAGCCAATCACACCCTATCACATTGGAGTCTAATTGTCTGGATCTGGTATCACACCTCTCACCAGGGTTTTGGCTCCTTCAAACTCGATGATCACCATCTCTGGAGGGTTGCCCTCACCTGAATTCTCCTCCTTGACCTCAACCTGTCCACGTTCCAGTGGAAAAGGGTGGGGAAAGGCATCCTTTTTCTTTTTTTTTTTTTTAAAGTGGGGGTGGGGGATGCCTTTGTAAATACTTTCAGAGCTTAGTCACGTGGCCAAATCTCCCACCAAGAGAGGCTGAGACATGGGTCCAAGTGAAAACCAGTTTCTATTACAAAGTGGGAAAATGAGAGAAAAGTCTACCAAGATGTTTATGTCCGAGAATGTTATGCACATGCTGATGGTAACAGTCCTCTTGATCGCTGTACCCAGTTCTTAATAAAAACCTCATTTTGAGAGATCCCACCATGCTTCCGTTTGGTACTAGTAAACTCCTGGTAGTTAACCACGACATACTTTCTTGACCAAATTATATCAGTTTCTTTCTAGCTTGTCAAATCTTCTTAGTGATATCGGTTCTTTAGAATTAGTTCAATGGTGATAAATTGAATTCCTAAGATGGATTTATTCAATATTTGCTTTTAAAAGATGATGTGTGCGTGTAAAGTCACTTCATCATGTCTGATTCTTTGCAACCTTATGAACTGGAACCCAATAGGCTCTTCTGTCCATGGGATTCTCCAAGCAGGCATATTGGAGTGGGTTGCCATGCCCTCTCCCAGGGGATCTTCCTGAACCAGGGATTAAACACAAGTCTCTTGTGTCTCCTCCATTGATAGGCGGGTTTTTTATGAGTAGCGCCACCTGGGGAGCCCTTAAAAGATGGTACATACTGTGAAAGACTCTTATCCTTACATATACTGTACCTTTAAGTAGCCAAATCAATTTAATTAAATTTCATTAGAGGCACCGGAGCTGAAACAAACTAATGAACATAACTGGTGTGTCAGGTGGTATTTATTTTTGCATTAAACTGCAAATACTCCCTTTTGGTCCTTGAAGATTTAGTCTAAATATTTAATTCTAATAGCTTTTGGAATTGTTGATGGAATTAGTTTTAATGACTCTTTTAACAAACAGTTTACCTTAAAAATAGATGGAAGCTTGTTTTATTATAGTGAAGAGGAACTGTGAGTTTATCCTCAGGGAAAATCTGTCTTGGTCTTCAATCGCATAGTCTTCAACCGCGCTGAATACTCTGTTTCCATTTTTTTTCTCTATGATACCTGTTATTGAAATGAGGAGAATGTTTGTATAGCTACCACTAATTTGGAATCTTTTCTTTCTCTGCTTCGTTGTGATTACATCAACAGGTTTATTCCACTTAAAAAAATGACTGGAAAACTGGCACAATTTTGAGCAATCAAATTTTTCTTAAGTGAGCAGTGTCTCAGCTGGTTACCTTTTTCAGTGCATGGCAACAATTCAAATTTTAACTTTCATTTAAAAAATAGCTTCCTGATGAAGTGATTGAAGTACAAGCTGTAAATGTCCTAGGCTGAATGAGTGGATGAACTTGAGTTGCTTAAAAGCTCCAAGGATTTACACCACCCTTTCTTTATATCTCAAGTCACTCATACTAAATTAGAATTGACGAGTTTTATGCACCAAGAGCCTTCAAGGACAGCTAACACACACAAAAAAACATGTATTTGTTACTTCAGAACTAAAGAGTCTCTCTATGCCTATTGAGAAATCCTTGTTTAGATTCCAACTAAATCTTACCAGATTAAAGAAGTTCCAAAACTGTTTTCAAAGAGAGGAAAAACATATACTGGCTGACACTGTCCTCATATCTATTTTGGGTGCCAGCGAATATCCTCCGTGGAAAGAACAACTATTCTCCATTTTCAAGGTTAATTATTTATTGAAGCTTTTGTCCAAGTCAGAGATGTCATTTATCACTAGAAAAGATTTGTTGCTTCTGAATTCTAAGTATAGAAGACAGAACGTCCAAATCTCACTTTGAAGACAGAACTGCAAATGGGACACTCCCCATGTAACTTACCATCACAGCTGTAGATATTCACTAACTTTGTCACTTTCCGCCCCATCATTGTCTAATCACTAAAGGGCGCCTCTTCCAGAAGTCAGAGATCACAGAAAAAGTAACATGAAATCCCTTGCCCTCTTTGTTTTCTGTTTGGAGGATAATTGCTTTACAGTGTTGTGTCCGTCTCTGCTGTACTACATTGTGAATCAGCTGTAAGTATACATATATATGTAAGTATGTGAAAGTGAAATCGCTCAGTCGTGTCCGACTCTTTGCGACCCCATGGACTGTAGCCCCCAGGCTCCTCGGTGCATGGGATTTTCCAGGCATGGATACTGGAGTAGGTTGCTATTTCTTCTCCAGGGGGAATTTTCCCAACCCAGGGATTGAACCCGGGTCTCCCGCATTGTAGGCAGATGCTTTACCGTCTGAGCTACCAGGGAAGCCCACATATACATATATCCAAAACCACTGCAAATGGTAACTGCAGACATGAAATTAAGACACTTGCTCCTTGGAAGAAAAATTATGACCAACCTAGACAGCATATTAAAAAGCAGAGACATTACTTTGCCAACAAAGGTCCGTCTAGTCAGAGCTATGGTTTTTCCAGTAGTCATGTATGGATGTGAGAGTTGGACTATAAAGAAAGTTGAGCACTGAAGAAGTGATGCTTTTGAACTGTGGTGTTGGAGAAGACTCTTGAGAGTCCCTTGGACTGCAATAAGATCCAACCAGTCAATCCTAAAGGAAATCAGTCCGGGATATTCATTGGAAGGACTGAGGCTGAAGCTGAAACTCCAATACTTTAGCCACCTGATGCAAAGAACTGACTCATTGGAAAAGACCCTGATGTTGGGAAAGATTGAAGGTGGGAGGAGAAGGGGATGACAGAGGATGGGATGGTTGGATGGCATCACCGACTCGATAGATGTGAGTTTGAGCAAGCTCCGAGAGTTGGTGATGGACAGGGAGGCCTGGCGTGCTGCCGTCCATGGGGTCACAAAGAGTTGCAAATGACTGAGCGACTGAACTGACTGACTGATCCGTCTATGCCCTCCCTCTTAAGCCTCCCTGCCACCCCTTCCTCCACGCCCTAGGTGCCGCAGAGCGCGAGCTGAGCTCCCCGTGCTCTGCAGCAGCTCCCACTGGCTCTCTGTGTTACACTTGGTGGTGTATATGTGTCAGTGCTGCTCTGTCTGTCCCACCCTGTCCTTCCCACACAGGGTCCACAGGTCCATTTTCTATATCTGCGTCTCTATTCCTGCCCTGCAAATAGGTTCATCTGTACCATTTTTCTAGATTCCATATACATACGGTAATATACAGTGTTGGTTTCCTCTCTTTCTGACCTAATTCACTCTGTATGACACAGTCTGCGTTCATCCACATCACTAGCTTGTGCTTAGTTGCTCAGTCATGTCCGACTCTTTGCGACCCCTTGGACTTTAACCCGCCAGGCTCCTCTCTGTCCATGGGGATTGTTTAGGCCAGAATACTGGAGTGGGTTGCCATGCCCTCCTACAAGGGATCTACCAACCCAAGGATCGAACTCAGGTCTCCTGCGTTGCAGGAGGATTCATTACCCTCTGAGCCACCAGGGAAGCCCTCTGTATGACAGAGTCTAGGTTCACCCACATCACTACACATGACCCAATTTTGTTTCTTTTTATTGGCATATAGTTGATTGAAAATGTTGTTAGTTTCTGCTGTTCAGCAAAGTGAATCAGTTATACATATACGTATACCCCCTGCCCCACCCAGGCCCGGTTCATCTCACCTCCTGAAGTGGTGGATGAAGATTTGGTACTTAACCCCTTTTCTCTAGACTCCCTTATCACCAGATTCTCCAAACAGTCCGTGAGATATTGCCTTTCCTCTCCATTTTTGCTGTAAGCTCTTTGTTACACAGATTGAACAAGTCATGTCCCTAATCCCCTTTCCCTGCTGGTCCAGCTGGCACTGTGCTTGTCCATCCCTTCTCTGTTCCAGTGCTGGGGGCAGGGCTCACCGCCCTGCTCAGCTGGCAGACACAGGATGCTCTCTAGCGGTCTGGTCCAGGGAAGGAAAAGGTGTGGGAACACTCTTGCTTGACACATTCCATTCCATCACATCCACACACTCTGCACACCTCCTGTGGGCATGCACAGCGCCCAGCTTCTACTCCAGAGCAGTGACTCTGGTCATCAGTGTTCCCTGCCCAGAAACATTCCTGCAAGTTGAGCCCTTCATTCCAGTGGGCACACGGCACACCTCGCAGCAGGCGTGGGCTCCTGTATCCAACCGAAAGGAAGTTGGAGTGTATCGAATGAGAAATGGGATGCTCTCTCCCTTCTCCTCCTTTTCCCCAGCTCTGCTCAGGTTTGTGTTTGGGGAAAACTGAGCATCTTTGCTGTGGACAGGAGCTCATGGTTTCTGAGCTGCAGGATGCAATAAGCAGTAGAGATTCGGGGAGGGGCAGTGTGTGCAAAGAGGTATGTTCTCTGAGAGCTGTACGTGTAATCAGCACCAATTCAGGGCCCAGGTGTGGCAGATATAATGATGCTCTAGAATTAGCTACACAATTGGTTAAAGAGGAGACAGTTTTATATCCTCATGTTGAAACATAGAGGACAGGGAGACATTACCATCAAAAGTGTAGTGGGCAAGCCATAGGCTACTTTTTTCTTTCTTTTTTTTTCTCTTTTTTTCTAGGTACCATTTTACCTAAACTAGCACTGCCTTCAGCCCAGCAGTATGTCAGAAAGGACAGATATACCAATAGCAGCAGATGAGGTTGCTCTCAGCTAAAACATTAAAAAAAAAAAACCCATAAGGCTCTGATAACCTTCATTTGTTATAGAACTGTAAGAGTGTAAGAACTGTAGAGTTAGCAATAAAGACTATGACATCGATTATCATTGCATTTATAATAACTAATGCAGTTATCTTAATTCATTGTCTTCAACCAGCAGAATCTATTAGGTACCTCTGTGTTGCAGGTACCATGCTAGAGACCAGGAAATAGCAAGGAAATAAACATGGCCCAGCCCTGCCTCACAGCTGGGCAGATGGACAGGCTTGCAGCAGACAGAAATGAAAGGTCATACCATTTTGTTCATAACAGGTAAGGGAAGGGCTTCCCTAGTGGCTCGATGGTGAAGAATCCACCTGCCAATGCAGAAGACACAAGTTAGATCCCTGGGTTGGGAAGATCCCCTGGAGAAGGAAATGGCAACCCACTTCAGTATTCTTGTCTGGGAATATCTCATGGACAGAAAAGCCTGGCATGCTATATAGTCCATGAGGTCACAAAGAGTAGGACACGACTGAGCAGCTGACCAGCAATGGCAAGGCAAGTAAAAGCATACCAGCACTGCTAAAATCTCCCCTGAACCTCAGAGGCATAATTCATTTAGTAATAGTGATTTATGGAACATGTATTGCCCCACCTCCTGTTTACCTGGCTCCAGACTGAGTGGGATGAGTAGGATCTGACAGGTAGAAAAAGAGCAGGTGTTGTGTGAGGTCTCAGAGCTGCCTGATCAAAGGTGTAGGCTGTGAAAATGAGTCACAGGATGATTTTTGAGTAATCAGGTGTGAGTAGGATGTCGGGGGGCGGGGCACCTCTCTGGCCTGAGTTGGACTTATTTTTGTTCCTGTGGAAGTCAACCTTGGGAATGCCATATCTGACACTGCCAAATGGAGTCAGAGCCCTAAGGGCCTCCTAGGATTTTGCCCTTTAAAGTGTATTCTATATCCCTATTAATCACTGCCAGATATATGCATACAAACTCCAAGCCAGTGGTTCCCAGCCACGCTATTCATTTTGAAAATACCAATGCCCAGACCCTACTCAGAACAATTTAAACAGGATCTCAGAGGCTGAGGCCTAAGCAGAACTATATTTAAAACAAATATTTAAATAAATAAAATATTTATTTAAAATAAGTATATATTTTTAAATATATTTAAAACCTTATATATATTTTATATATATAAATATAGTTTAAACTATATTTAAAGCTGATTGAATCATTCTGCCCTTAATTTCTGGAAAAGAAACCAAGACAGAGCTGACCAGTCATCGTGAGCCCAATGGATCCTGGGAGAGGTGGGCCGACTTGGACAGTTGTCTAATTTTACTTCTATCAACAGAGAGACCCACGGTGAAAGCAGTTCTGAGCCTTGACAAACAGCTCCGTTCATTCTTTCCACACAAACCTAACATATTCATGTGCTGATCTAAATTGAATACCCTGCACAATTTCCAGAAAAAAAGGCTACGGGGTGAGTGTGTATTGTACTAAGCTCATGTAGACAGGTCTGAAAGTCACTTAGATCTTTCATCCCAACTCTGATGATGGAAGTTTCTCCAGTAGCACAGTCTTGGTGGAGATGTTTGTGGGATGGTAAGAGCATGTAGGATGGAGATGGTTATAAATTCAGGGACCTCAAAATACAGAAGGAGAAGATTGGTCAGAAATAATATAGTGACCACCATTTAGACAAACCATGAGGATGTAATGGTCGTGAGGCTGTGAAAAAAGTTCCCTTGATTCTCACACTTTCTGGACCATTGAAAGTAATGATGTGGATGAGAGCAGCTTTGGGGAATAAAACAGTTTCATAAAGAAACACACCAGGAACTCTCACACAGAAGCTGAAAGGGGTGGAAGGACAGTGAAAGGGTAAGATAAAGAAAATCAGATTATTTCTGGTGGCAATTTAAAGTTCAATGACTTTGAACCCGTCTTCTCTTTTGGATTTCTATCTCTATATACTTGGAACAATTTAACAACCTCCAGTTTTAAGTTTAATGTGTTAAAAATAAAAACCAATTTGAGGTGCGGCTCTCGTATCACATTTTTGACAGCTTGGCTGGGTCTTGAGCTGAAGGGCACGACTTGGCGGTCATTCTGCTGGAGGTGAAAGACAGACGTGAAAAGAGTTCTTTATCATCAATATTAAGGATTAACGGCCCGGCCCTGGTTACTACGGTGGTTCTTCGTTCTGTTTCCTTCCCTGAACTTTCTTATCTAAGCCAAAGGGATGGTATGAAGGGGAACTCTGGTGAAGTACCCAATAGAATTTGGGGCACAGCCTCTGGTCTACAGAGAGTTAAAACATTAAAAAGAAAACATAGTCATCAAAGAGGCAAATAGTGATTCAAAGCCTGTGTGCCCAAGTTGTGTGTGTTTCTGTAAACCCCTTTCAAGCCTTTCTGAATGACAGTGGGAAGTCAGCAAATCATAAACTGATTGCAGGCTGGCTAAACAGCAAGGATGTCCAAGGCTAGTTGGATAAAAAAAAATATTAGCTCAGAATAACTTTCTCAAAGAAGATATGTCTTCGTGTTCCTTATTCTTTAGAAAGAAAAATGTATATTTTTTTTCAGTTGAATAACTAAAAATTTCATGCAGTAAAAGATGTGCAGGGCCATGAGATCTACCCTCCAGGAAATTATTCAGCATCACTAAGACGAGTGTTGATTTCATCTGTGCCCTGGTCTCTAGCATCCGAGGCTACACCTTTCCATGGTGTGTGGAAGGATGTGCCTTCAGAATTAAAGCTGAGATCCCCTCTGCGTTTTGGTAACTGTAGCGAAATTGGAGGTCTTTGTTTTTGTCATCACACGTTTCACTCTGCATCAGTGGATGAGCGGAAGTTGGAGATGGAGCGTAACCAGGTCACCTTCCTAGCATCCCAGGGGCTCGCAGCTGTGGCTCAGACACTGCTGTAACCCAGAGCCTTCACTGGGTTTCCACTTTGTGCTGTTCCTCAGGTTCCTGCCTCCCACCTTCATTCAAAGTTTCTGTGCTCAGATGTGCGCTGGCCTTACACAAAGGTGTCTGGCTGGTTGGAGCCCGGCCGGGGGCGGGGCATTCTAGGCGCCTCTGACACCCTCCCTATCACCGCCGAGTGTCCACCGCTCCCACTGCCCACAGACAAGTCACCTGCACGGCTCATCTCTGTCACGTGTCTGCATTCTCAGAAGTGGGTCTCATGAAAGATTTGAAAGCTTTTTTTGGTGCTTTTTTTACCCCTTCCTCCTTCATAAGCAGGTCTTTTTTTTTTTTTTTTTTTTATTACAGCCCCTTTCCTGACACTTCCAGAGATGTAAATACTTAGCTGGTCTCAATGGAATCTGTGCTGTGCAAACTAAGTCGCTTCAGTCGTGTCCAACTCTCTGTGACCCATGGACTGCAGCCCACCAGGCTCCTCTGTCCATGGGATTCTCCAGGCAAGAATACTGGAGTGGGTTGCTCCAGAGGATCTTCCCAACCTAAGGATCGAACCCATGTCTCTTACACCTCCTGCATTGGCAGGAAGGTTCTTTATCACTAGCGCCCCCTGGGAAGCATCATTAACTCTGAACTGTTGCGCAAAACATCTGTACTTACCTGTGTGAGAGGGAGATGCCGAGCAATAGAGTGATACTGCCCAAGTCAAACCAGACTAGAACTGGGCCACGTTTATCCCTGATGTCTCCATAGGTTTTAGAACAGATCAGATATTAGCCAGTATTCTTATTATGAAGTACTGTGCCCCCCTTTCATGGTATATGGAGTATCATTAGTTACTCATGACCAAAGAAGCCAAGGTTTTGATTAAAGCAATTTCCTGAGCCACAACCTAGAACACTCCGCGCACACACACAGTACATCGTCTTTGAAATTGCAGGTGGACTCCGCGGGAGAGGGAGAGGGTGGGAAGATTTGGGAGAATGACATTGAAACATGTATAATATCATATATGAAATGAGTCGCCAGTCCAGGTTCGATGCACGATACTGGATGCTTGGGGCTGGTGCACTGGGACGACCCAGAGGGATGGTACGGGGAGGGAGGAGAGAGGGGGTTCAGGATGGGGAACACGTGTATACCTGTGGTGGATTCCTGTTGATATATGGCAAAACCAATACAATATTGTAAAGTTAAAAAATAAAATAAAAAATTAAAAAAGAAAAAAGAAATTGCAGGTGAGACAAACGTAAAATAATCTGCCTCAATTGGGACCTATTTAAGGACATTTGCTGCCAACAAAGCATTCCCCTCAAAAGAAAGGAATATCTTTTTAAAACAAATTTGTAAGTTGTTCCCGTATGTGAGCAATGGGTCCATTCCCTTCTGAAATATTTTACGTGCTTCTGTAACACGCTCCTTCCTTTCCTCCCTATCCCACCCCACCCCCTGAGAATTTAAGAGGAATGCCCCGAATTCCTGCGGAGACAGCACATTTTCTTCTCCTACCTGGACACCTGCCTCTTCCCATGGCTCCCACCCTCCCTGTGATGGTTTTAGCTGTTTGCCCCTGTACACTTCTTACCTTGGTCACCACCAACTGCCCAAGACTGCTGGGTCGGCTGTCACTTCTAGACTCATCTCACTCAGAGGCTCTAAACAGCCAGCCGTCTGCCCTGGCATTCCCCCTTCCTCCTTCCCACCTCCCGTCCTTTTGCCCTTGAACCCATGGTCTGCTGTCAGTAGGACCCCCCTATATCCAATACCCATGCATACGTGCATGCTAAGTCCCTTCGGTTGTGTCTGACTCTTTGTGACCCTATGGACTGTAGCCTGCCAGGCTCCTCTGTCCATGGGATTCTCCAGGCAAGAATACTGGAGTGGATTGCCATGCCCTCCTCCAGGGGATCTTCTGAATCCAGGAATCAAACTCATGTTTCTTATGTCTCTTTATGGATTGCTCTTTCCAGAAAGTTCTCTGCCTTCCATCAAGGAAACCCCCAGCACTTGTGAAGTGCCCCGACCCTCTGAAGATCCTCACTCCACTGACTAGTGTGCATTCGCCAATCTCCACTTTCCTCGCCACCCAGCTTAGATTCCAAGAGCTTCCATGACCTGCCCTTTGCATCTCTTTGTCCCTGTCTCCTTCCAGGTCAGTCTCCTGACCACCCCCATCCAATTCCATCTCCTCACACCTGCTCTGGGGCAGCCGAATGTGGCTGGAGAGAAAACACACCACCCTGGGTGAAGGAGTCATCCCATATCCATGAATTCACTGCCACCAGCCTCAAGTTCCATCTCAGCTTCCAGCCACTGGACCACCTGGCGAGGGTCAACCTGCTCCCTGCTTACCTTGAGAACCATCTCACATGTCTCTTCTTCCTCTCTTCCTTCCTCTTCCCTACCTTCCCGTCTCTTCTTCCATCCTCTAAACTCCAACTGTTCCTCACTCTGAGCAGATGACCTTGCTTCTCATCCCGACCCCGCCCCTTCAGGAAATGTCAGAAAACAAGACCCTCCTTTTCTTAAGAACTATTTCCCTTCTCTCCTGCATCCCAGGTTTTTCCTCCTCTGTGTCGAGACATTCCCATCAGCATGTGAAACACTGCAGTCTCCTCCAGGGGGTATATTAAAGCATCTCTGAGCTGCTCTAGCTCTTCAAGCCCCATTTCTCTGCTCCCTGTAATAGTCAGTCTTTGCCAAAGGCTGTCTGTACTCACCATTTCTCTTTCATCAATTCTCACTATCTTTTGAGCCCACCTGAGTTAAGAGATTTACCAGCTAGACCAAAGAAAGTTCTTTTGTTTTGGTCATGCTGACTTCCGTCTTCCCAAGCTCAGAGGTACGTTTTTGGTCCCTGTTTCCTGATCTTGCCTGACATCACAGCCTTCTAGCTCCGCTCCCAGCTCATCCTGGCCCTCCCGGTGCCCTCTGTGCCAACTCAGTATTGCAGTGCCCCAGCCCTGTGCCCTCTGCTTTGCTCTCTTTGCACTCACATGCAAGGCTTCCATCTTCTCTCTTAACTTTATATGATATCTGTATACAGAACTCCAAAATTTTGCCTCAGGTCTGACATCACTCCTGAAATTCCAGGTTTCCGCTTCTGCTTTATTCTCTTTTCTGTCGTGTCCCGCAGGCATCTCGAACTCGGCACGTCCCAGATGGCATTATTGATCTCACCTCCTAAAGCCACTCCCTTTCCACTGGCCCTTGTCTCAGTGCATGGCATCGCCAGCCCCATTGTTCACACCAGCAGCATCAAGGTCATTTATCTCTTCCATACCCGCCTACAATGCAGGAGACCCAGATTCAATCTTTGGGTTGGGAAGATCCCCTGGAGAAGACAATGGCAACTCACTCCAGTATTCTTGCCTGAAGAATCCCATGGATAGAGAAGCCTGGTGGGCTACAGTGCATGGAGTTGCAAAGAGTCGGACACAACTGAGCGACTAACATACACACACACACACACACATTTCTAGTAGCCCAGTAGCCCAGGCATCAGCAGATCCTCCCACCATTGATGCCAGACCAGCCCCTAGCTCACCACTAGCCCCCAGTCAGGCCAGGTTCATCTCTCCTTGACTGTTGTGGAAAAGCTCCTTATCTTATCTCCCTGTTGCTACTTGACTCTCCCCAGACTGCCCTGACACCCATAAGGTATCCTATTTCCTGATTGCCTCCTGCTCACTCCCCTTCCATCACAGAGACTTTCTCTTCCCCTCACAGCAGCCCAGACCTTTCCCACCCCAGGACCTTCGTCTCTGCTCCTCTCTTGGCTTGGAAACCCCAGCCTGTGTCTTCAGTGTCTGGCTTCTCGCCATCGGCCAGGTCCCTGCTCCCTTGTTGACTATTCCTGGAGTACTTGGCCAACCACAAGCTTTTCCTGTCTTTCAGATGAGTTTATTGGGTCAGTCTTTTGGCTTCCACACCTAGGTGTTACCATGTGATATTGGTCTTTCTCTGTCTGACGTGACTTAGTGTGAGATTCCCTAGGCCCATCTATGTTGCTGCGAATCACCTTACTTCATCCCTTTTTATGGCTGAGCAGTACTCCATTGCATCAGTGTTTATAACCACATCTTCTTTATCCATTCACCTGCGATGGACACTGAGGTTGCTTCCATGTCTTGGCTGTTGTGAACAGTGCTGCCGTGAACCCGAGGTGCAGGTATCTTTTCAAATTAGAGTTTGTATGTTTTCAGTGTGTCACATTGTAGTATTACCATGAGTTTTCACTTGTTTACAGTTTGACTTTGGGTGGCCCATTGACTCTCTAAAGCTCAGATTCTTCCTCTGTAAAATGGAGATGATAATAGCATCTAACCCATGAGACTGTTGAGAAAATCTTGTCGTGGAGTAAACAGCTTTTAAAATAGCATACTTCTAATTTTGGCTTTATCCTACCAGTCAAATAGAGCAATAATGAGAATTACATAAAGAAAGACACAAACATTGAAATGAGTATAAATTCTATTCTTGGTTAGCTTTCATCTGATTATGTTTGCAATGATTCCTTATAGAGAATTGAGTCCCTAAGAAAAGTCAGGGGGGAAAAAAACCAAAAGAGTTGAAAATGGTTGTGTCTGTTAAGCAGAAGTTAAGAGTGGGAAAGGTATCTGTTTTTCTTTGATAATGCCAGTACTGTTTGACATCTTGCTTTGATAAAAACTGAACTTGAATTAAAAAAGAAAAAAAATGAAAGAAAAAAGAAATACTGTAACATCTTAACAGGAGTTCTCAGGGGAAGAAGAGAGAGTGGAACTGTTGGTTATTTTTATTTTCTTCTTTGTGCTTTCTAAATACAAAATGATCCATGATGTACTTATTTAGTTTTCATAATGAAAAATGGTATATATGCTTTTCCTATAGTAACCAGATGTTGGAAGGTAAATGGAGAATTAATTGATAGGAGAAAGAAATGGCAACCCACTTCAGTTTTCTTGCCTGGAAAATTCTATGGACAGAGGAGCCTGGCAGTCCATGGAGTCGCAAAGTCAGAAACAACTGAGTGACTAAGCACATTTTTAATATGCTCTAATAATTCCTGGGAGCAATTCAGAGAACACAGCAACCTAGGTGTGATTACTCAGCACCAGTCATGCTGAAGGCCTTGAGCTGGTGGGAATGTGGGAATGTGGGCAGAAAAGAGGCTCAAAACAGTGTAAGGGAGATGAACCGAAAGAGACAGTGGTCCTCGGCAGTCTGATCACTAACAGATTGGTCCCAAGAACAAAAGAGTAAAGACTTGGGAAAACTTTAAAGCTGAAAAGAGGGCCAGACAGAGCTGGAGCCAGGAAGGTAAAACGTTGTTTCAGGGTCATTCTGAGCGTCCTATGTGTCTGCGTGCTAAGTCGCTTCAGTCGTGTCCAACTCTTTACGACCCTGTGGACAGTAGCCTGCCAAGCTCCCCAGTCCATGGGATTCTCCAGGCAAGAATGCTTGAGTGGGTTGCCATGCCCTCCTCCAGGGGATCTTCCCAAATCAGGATCAAACCCGTGTCTCTCATGTCACCTGCATTGGCAGGTGGGTTTTTACCACTCACACCACCTGGGAAGCGCCTCTGAGCATCCTATTTTCATTTAAATACAATCTTCAGGCCAAAGCAGAGTTGCAAAGGGATTGCTTATTCCACACCTGGAAAGGAAAGCCAGCGCTTAGGGTAGGCCCTCCCAGCGTCAGGGTGATAGAGAAGCAGAAATCTGAGATCTGCTCTGACAGACTGGAGAAACGTTTCGCAAAGTCGAATGCTCTGAACGCCCGGTGTCAGGAGGTGAGGAATCGCCGTGCCTTCCCCACGTGATGGGTGCGTGCTGTGCTGTCTGTTGCAGGACGGATGGTCACAGTATCACTTCGTAGCCTCATCTTCAACCATCGAGAGGGATCGGCAAAGACCCTACTCCTCGTCCCGCACGCCCTCCATCTCCCCCGTGCGCGTGTCCCCCAACAACCGCTCAGGTAAGAGGGTCCGGGGGCCAGCTATCTGCTTCTCTTGGATCCAAGCCCCTTAGCTGACCCCGCAGACTGGAGGGAGGGCCATCCCGACTGGGACATTTGCTAGAAATGTGAAATGCATCTGTTTTCTTTCTATAGCAGGGGTAACTCTGTGTTCTATATGCACAAACTCAGAACAGACATCTTTCTCATAGAGTTCTACAAATCTCTAAGAGGTGTCATAGGCATGAAATACACATCCTGGACCTGCATTCAGGGAGGAATAAGAATAAATAGAACCACTGAGTGTTTGCAGGTCAGGCTTTTCCATAGACATTTTTCCAACTTCAGGTAGTTTAAGTTGTATTTTATTGATTGTAATTGGGATACAAAGTAGGAGAAAGAAGGTGTGCTCTTCCCTCCTTGAGAATGACATGCATTGGAGAGCTATCGTTCCAGCTTTCATTACTGTTCTATACCTGATTTGGTTTTTATTATTACCTGTAAACCAGCAGATAAGTCATTTGCATATTCATATTACAACCAACCATGACTTTTAAAACATTCAATTTAATTTTTTCTAATTTTGTTTCATTCTTTTACAAAAAATTTTATTGAAATATATTTGGTATGCAATACTATATGTTACTGGTGTACAATATAGTGATTCACAATTTTTAAACATTATGCTCCATTTATATTATTGTACAATATTAGCTATATTCCCTGCATTGTACAATATATCCTTCTAGCTCATTTTATACAAAATAATTTATACCTTCTAACCCCCCTACTTCTAGATTGCCCCTGCCTTTGTCTCATTTTTATTGCTTAACTTGGGAACTAGCTTTTCTTATCTACTTGTAAAGACACCTTATTTTTAAACCCTTTTTCAATCACTTATGTAATGCCAAAGATTAAAGAACTCATTGAAGGAAAAATATGAACATATTGCTTAGTATATAAAGGCATAGAGTTTATTGTTGGTTTATTCTAGCATGCAGTGAATAATTGTACTCACACATGCAGGTATATAAGCCTTTATTTAACAAAAGTTTTTCCTTGCCCTTCACTGCCCTCCTCCTGCCAAAGAAACTATATTTTCTGGAACCACATCTCAAAGGACACAGTACAGAGTGCCCTCGGCAGGGTGTCCCCTCTGCCCGTGAGCACGTTTGTCATGAAACTTTACATCATGCTTTACTATCAGAGCAGTGGGGAAAATCAGAAATGAATGGGGACTATTTGATTGGAATAAATTACCTTCTCCCAGCCCCTTGAAAGCTTTTATTTTTAGTGCTGTGTTATTGCTTGTAACATTTAGCTTCACACTGAACAAGACTTAGGATACCCCGTGTAATTCAAGAAAGTGCCACTTGCCTCAGAAGCATGGAGGTGGCCTTTTACACATCATATTTTCATAATTCTTAAAAAGATAAGAAGATCAAACCAGTCAATCCTAATTCAGGGAATCAACCCTGAATATTCACTGGAAGGATTGATGCTGAAGCTGACGCTCCAGTCCTTTGGTCACTTGATGCAAAGAGCTAACTCATCAGAAAAGACCCTGATGCTGGGAAAGATTGAGGGCAGGAGGAGAAGGGGATGACAGACAATGAGATGGTAGGATGGCATCACTGACTCGATGGACATGAGTTTGAGCAAACTCAGGGAGATAGTGATGGACAGGGAAGCCTAGCATACTGCAGTCCATGGGGTCATGAAGAGTCAGACACGACTGAGCAACTGAGCAACAACAAATAGGTAAAGAGCAGTGAGTCTGGGAAGCTCAAGGATGGTATTTCTAAGAGCTCTAATTATGAAGAACCAGTCCGTGTTAGGAAGATGGAATCATATAATAAATTGGAAGGTGCCCAGGAAGAAAAGCACTGCCTTTCAGAATGCCAGCATCCCAAGGATGCAGCCAAAGTCCCGCCTGGTAGTCCCCTGGCACAGCACATCGAAGGCACCCAATAAACACTCATGGGCATGATTTGATTTTTCCAGGAGCATCATCCTGGATTACCGGAGACTCGGACCACTGTGTGTGAGGTCTCAGGAGATAATTACACACTTGCATAGTTTCGTAATGCCCACCATCTGTGCAATATTAGATTCTCATTTTAAAAGCTTTGTTCAAGAGGCTCCAAAATATTGTCCCTTCGTGATTGTTGGCAGTGACTCATAAAAGGCCAATCTTTATGCAGTAGACCTGGGAACAGAGGAGCAAGAGCAGGAAGGGACCCTCCCAGGAGAGGAAGATGGAGAGAGAAGAGAGAAGAGAGGGCAGGGGTGGAAGGGGTGAGCAAGACACAGTAGCCTGGGTGCTGAGGATGTGCAGAAACTGGACCCAGAGCCCGGTTGAGATGTGTGGAACAGTTGCAAGTTTCTTCCCTGGTTTCCCACTGGATTTACACCCAGATATTCTGATCCAATTCACTTGGGGAGAGGAACCAGGTGTAGCATCCATGTATTTTTGAGTATTTCAGGTAATTAATTCTTATGGGTAGCCAGGATTAGAAACCTCTAAGAGTTTCAAGAGCTGAGCAGTAAGCCTTGATTTTATTTGAAGGTCTGAGAGGTGGGTAGGGGGCCTTTCAGAAAAGGATGGGTAAAGGCCCCTTTTGTTAACTTCCCATCACTGGGCTGAGACATCCACTGAGCCTCTCCCTCTTATTTATTCTGGCTTTATTTCCTGACCTGATGAAGAGCTCCTCAAGTTTAGAAAGTGGGCCGTGACTCGTGTTTCTGTCCCCGGTGTCTGGCATGGGGCTTTGAACATAGAAGATACTAAGTTCAGTGAAAGCAATCAAGTGGCTCAGGGAAGAAGCAGGCCCAGTGGGCTGGACCTGGGGGACCCTACAAAGGATGTAGAATCAAAAGTGGGAGGGTAAACTGAGGCTTGACTGGGGAGGGGCTTGGACACCAGTGAGAGAAAGAGAGATTTATCCTAAAAGCCAGAGCTCCCCAGAGATTCCCTAGCCTTAATAATCACCAAGTGTACTTACTAAATATGGGTTCCTAGGCCCATATACTGAAAATTCAGATTCAGAATTTCAGGGATCTGGTTTTAGGGTCCCCAGGTTCTCAGGTGAGTGTCAAGGTTAAACAAGTTTCTGAAGCACTGCCCTCAGACATGGAAGATGGGGCTGACTCCATGCCTGCACTCTAGTGAGATGCAGTTGACTAAGCTTGGGATGCAAGTGGCCTCACTGAGGAGCATGGAGACCAATCCTGAGGTCAGCCTGTAAGATGTGCACATAATGGCTGCCTTAGCACCAGTACACTCACTTAACCTCCACTTCACATTGCTTAGTTGCTCCCACTCCACCTAATTTTTTTAAAAAACGAAACTTCTTTTTGTTTGTTTCCTTTAGTCCAGGTTAATCTTTTCCTCTGTTCTGGGACCAGTTTGTTAAACCCAGGGAGGTCTAATTGCAACCTGTCATTTTAGAAATGAAGACCCAAAGGGTTGATAGGGCTCAGTTTCCAGGTCTGACAGGCAGATAATATCAAGGGTGCAAAGTGTGTGTGCAAGAGTGTTGAGGGCATTTGAAATGGAGCAAGGACACTCATCAGAAGACAGGCGCCCTCCTCATACTGTGCCCCCAGCCAGCTCTGCAGGTTGATGGAGAGGATCTTGGAGGTGGGACTACACTGGCCCCACAGATAGCCTCTGCCTTCCTTTACAGCCATTTCTGCGTGACTCAGAATTTAAGCAAAACTCATCTGATTTAATCAGAGATTCTCAAATATCAGTCATCACTCTTCTGAAACACATCTAGTTTTTTAAAAGGAAGGAAGAAGAAAAGAAAGGAGAGAAAGGGAAAGAAAAGAGAAAAGAAAGAAAAAGAAACCAAGACAGATCTCATTCTTAAAACTGTCCCATACACCTTGAGCAGGTCACAGCCCCACGAGGGTGTCTCTCTCGGGAAGATGCTCCCAGGATATAGTATTTAGTTCCCTGCCTCCAAGTTGCATGGCCCCTTAACTAGAAAGCACTGCGTGACATGGAATAAGGGGAGGTGGAAAGAGAAGAGTCAAAAGAACAAAAATAAAAATCAATGACAGGTCCGTGTACACATACTGACCTGTGCTGAGCCTGGTGCCTTTATGATTTCACGTGTTTGTGTGAGAAGCTGTACGTGCTGTGGGATGACACGCAGAAAGTGACCCTTTCGATTTCTTTATGTAGCAAGTGCCCCAGCTTCACCTCGGGAAATGATCAGCCTCAAAGAAAGGAAGACAGACTATGAGTCCACTGGCAGCAACGCCACTTACCATGGAACTAAAGGAGAGCACACTTCCAGGAAAGATACCATGACAGGTGAGCCCAGCTGTGCGAGTCTGCTCTGAGGAGCTGGTGATGGGACTCGGGGCAGGCCAGAGGGTGGGGGCATCAGACTTCAGCTCAGCAGCTCGGCAGGACGTGAGAGCGCGACAGCCAAGATTCCCAGGGACTGGCAATGAGGTGACGCCGGGGGTATAGACATGGAGCATCTTGTTCCTGGAGGAGCTGGGAGAATCCTCGGTCTTTCTTCCCCTGTCCCTTTCCTTCTCACTTTCCCAAATTGTGCTGTTTTTGTTGTCTAGTCACTAAGTCGGGTCTGACTCTTTTGCGACCCCCATGGACTGTATAACCCACCAGGCTCCTCTGTCCATGGGATTTCCCAGGCAGGAATACTGGATTTGGTTCCCACTTCCTTCTCCATTGTCCAGCTCATGATATTCTCTCAAATTAGAGAAGGAGATCACTATAGATTTTTTTCCCAGTTGGCATAACCCAAGATGGTGGTCAAGCTTTGCCCATTAGGAGTGAGGAAGAGAGAGGGGGTGGAGAAAGGAGGGGAGGGGAGATGGGAGGGGAAGGGATGGGAGAGAAGCAACAGAAGAGGAACTCAGGGAAACCCCCAGAACTGCTGTTGAGACATTTTCCCCTCTTGACATGAAACCAACCTCTTAACATGGCGAACTCCCAAGAAGGTTCGTGAGAACCACTGACCTCAGTTTCCCTTCAGGAGGCATTGATCTGTCATGCCCTTCATCCTTCACTCCCCCAGTCACACCCATTGGCTCATCAGCTGGGACTCTGCAGAGGCCAAAATTGGTACCATCTACCCCGCCCATCCAAGCCAGCCTGCCTAGTGACCAGCCTTGATCTCAGCCCTCCTCCTATTCTGTAGTTTCCTTGGCTCGGGCTCCATGTCCACGTTCATTGTCTCCGCCAGCCTCCCCACACACCTACCTCCCACCCCGGGTTTGCCCCTCCTCTGGGAGCAGGACTTGCCATATTGATGTGTGTGCATGTGTTGTGTGTGTGTGTGTGTGTGTGTGTGTGTGTGTGTGTGGCAGGGGTAGGGGGTGGGTATATGCCTCGAAAGCAGAGCTGCCAGAACCATCGGGATCTCTTCTAACCCAGGATCCCACAACCTTTTCCAAGCGGATGTGGAGATGGGCCCCTCCTGAAAATAGACCATAAGGACTTCAACAGAACAGGCCAGATTAGGGCATTCATAAAACTGGGGTACCAAGGTGCAGCCCTAAACAGACACTGACCCCCGCCTTATCCGAAGACTCCTAAGAGTTTGAGCTGCGATTCCTTGATATTATTTAGGTGTAGAGCTGCAGGGAAGCAGAACAGACAAATTGGATGATTTATTAACTTGTCTTCTGGATCCAGGGCGTCTAAGATGAATTTTTCTAATGGGAAGTGTATTTACCCCAGAGGCAGTGTTTTTCCTTAGCAACTCTACCCGGCTGCCAAACGAAAAGCATCACAAACAGATGCTTGTGGTCCCCATCCTCAGCTCAGCGCTCTGCCTCCGTGTAACACCAGGGAACACCCCACCCTCATGCCTGAAACATCTCCTGAGTGGGGGAACTGAGCGCACTGCAGAGGACGTGCCTTTTTTTTGGCCATGGCATGTGAGATCTTACCTTTCCCCCTAGATATCGAACCTCTGCGCCCTGCAGTGGAAGCATGGAGTCTTACCCACTGGGCCACAAGGGAAGTCCAGCGTAGGCCGTACCTTTTGATTCTCATTCCCTGGTTCATTTATCCCCTAAGTGTTGCCCCCTGTGGCAGATGAGCATAAACAAAGGAGCTTATGAATCCGAATGCTGAGCAGCTGAGAATCTATTCTGTACTGATTACTCCAGAGCAGTGGAGTGAAATTCACCTGAGCCTTCTTTTTTGATTATTATTGCCCCAGGTAGCCACATCACCATTAGGCAGGGATGAAAAATTGAGACTATAATTATGAGAATAATTGTGAAATCAACTGCTTTGTTGTTATTTAAGTTGACCTTTTCTCTTTAACTCTCTCACCCAGTAGAATCGTTCAAAAGGTTTTTCAATGTGGGTGTGTTTTCGTTGAAATAGTTCCAGTGGTACATGATCATTTCCTGCAGACATCAGAGAATAAGAAATAAAATCTAACATATTTCTAGATGTTTAATCTTCCTAGAAAATGGCAGGAACCTTGAAAACTCCAGTATTGAGATAGATGTCATTTTTCAAACTTATTTAGAGGCCTCAACACTTTTCTCTATACTTAAAAATGCAGTTCAACACTCTACTATCAGTCTTGCAGCAGGCCTAGAAGTACAAGAGATCATCACTGAATAATATATTTCTACAAGAAGGCGCCCTTTAAGCCAACAAGTCCTGCATAAAGTTAGTTGTTACCACTAAGACGTTGATGGTGACAGTGGGGTGATGATGGTCGTGGTGCTGGTGATGGAGGAGGTGGGGGTATTAGGAGTAAGGGTGTTGGCGATCATGGTGGTGGTAGTGAGATTGGAGGGTGTGTTTGCCCTCTTTTATGGGCTTCCCTGGCAGCTCAGCTGGTAAAGAATCCACCTCCAATGCAGGAGACCCCGGTTCGATTCCTGGGTTGGGAAAATCCCCTGGAGAAGGAATAGGCTACCCACTCCAGTATTCTTGGGCTTCCCTTGTGGCTCAGATGGTAAAGAATCCTCCTACAATGTGGGAGGACCTGGGTTCAATCCCTGGGTTGGGAAGATCCCCTGGAGAAGGGAAAGGCTACCCACTCCAGTATCCTTTCCCTGGGGTCAACACAACTGAGTCTTTCACTTTCACATGTTGGTATGAACAAGTCCCCAGCCGAGCTGGGCAGGCATCAGCATTCCATGTAGGAATGCAAATGATGAATTGCCAACCTCTGCTCTGCTTCCCTTTAGCAAATACCCATCATTTCAGTGTTTACTTGCAGATCAGACTTCTTAGAACTTCCATATCGAACGCAGTACTTTTTCTTCTTCCCCAATAAATCTAGGGGGCATTCAAAGTTCAGTGCATTGAAAAAATATCTGAAAACCTCCCATCTTCCTTATTTCTCAGGCATCACAAAACATCCTAGACCATTCCCCCACTTGCTGTGGGAAAACCATGGGAAGCTTCACCCTCAAAATGCAGCATGTAAAAGCTTTAAAGTGAAAAGCAGTTTCTTGCCTGGGTTATCATCCCCTCTCCTGAGCTCTCAGAAATGCAGATCCATCTGGGTTTTTATTCCAGGCTCCCCCCGCCCCAACCTTCTCTGTATTCATTTTCTGGCTTAGGGGGCGTCTCATTTCTCTCCTGTTTATCTGCCACTGAAGGGCCCTTGGAAAGCCAAAGTCAGCTGTTCACTCAGGCATGCAGAACTGTTATAGCTATTTCTCGCGGTCATGATTCCCTGGGAGCATTATGTGTTCAAAAGCACACATCGGAGGAGGGCTGTGTGATCCCAGCAGCTGCACAGCCTGACTTCAGAATTCACCTGTGGATTTTGCCCTCCCACCTGAGCTCCCCAAATACCTTAGCATCCAATGGTCGATCCCGTTTTGTCAACGTCTCTGTTTCTATCATGCCTTTAAAGCCATTCTAATCTTCAGTACGTTGATTCAGTTGGAAGTTGGTGGTGGTGGTGGTTTAGTCGCTAAGTCACTCTTGTGACCCCATGGACTGTAGCCTGTCAGGTTCCTCTGTCCATGGGGATTCTCCAGGCAAGAATACTGGAGTGGGTTGCCATTTCCTTCTCCAGGGGATCTTCCTGACCCAGGAATTGAACCCAGGTCTTCTGTATTGCAGGCAGATTCTTTACCAACTGAGCAAAATTGGGGCCTCTACAAAAAAATAAAGGTATTTTCCTACCAGTCTACTCCTTGCTCAGATGCATGAAGGGCAGATCACCCGGGAGAGACATGTGCTTCACATGTCCAGAGAGGCCACAAGTTCAGTGTCAGCTACGTGGTCTCCTTTAAACAGATGAAGTGAGCCAAAAAGCAGGAGAGGAACTTCCAGTAGAACATCTTTAGCTCAGAAGCCACAACAGGGAGAGAGACTGAGACTATGAGAATGCACATTCTGCCCCCCCACAAAAAATGCATTTTATTCTGAGTAACAGGAAAAAAAATTTCACCTTGTCCTTGAAGTGACATTTTCCATCAGCAGATGATAGCTCCAAAGGCAGATTTTTCTAAGGTTTACTCATTCGTTCATTAATTCACTCAGCAAATAAAGCACTCACTCTGTGAGCATGCCCTGAGCCCAGGCACTGTCCCAGAGGCTGGGGAGACCTAAAAAAGTGGCAGAACAGTTGGAGCTCTGTCCTCAAGGAACTTCTTGTCTCCTAGGTAAAGGGAAGTAATATACAAGGTAAACAATGGGACAAGCTTGTTAACAAGGTAATAGCAAACAGTGTTGGGTGTAATGGAGAAAATAAATGGGGTCATGAGACAGAGGGTGTCAAGTGGGCGGGGTTCCTTTAACTAACAAGGTCAAGGAGGAGTCCTTTGAGCTGAAACCTGAACACCAATAAAGAGAGGTAGTCCAGAGACTGGGGGATGTAAGTTCCAGGAGAAGGCTCAGGAAGACTAACATCTCGGATGCAAAATAAACTTGGATGCTCAGGCCAAGAAGGAGGGCCAGGGTAGCCCCCTGAACCAGGGAAGAAGGATGGGAAATGCTGCAGGAAATCAGGTGGGGTCCAGATCACACGGAGCTTCAGAGACAGTAATGGGAGCTCAGCTTTTACCATAATCACAGAGAGCAGGACACTGCAGTGACATAGTCCAATCTGTCTAACAAGATGATGGCTTAGCTGCTGGGACCAGAGTGGATGGAGGAGCCAATTAGGCAGAGTGGAAGCCAGGCTGCTGAGGAGGATGCTGTAGCAGTGGTCCAGGCAAGGGATGGTGGTTTCCATGGTAATGCAAAGACAGGAGCGATGGGCATTCAACCAGAGTCTCTCAGAGTGGCTTTAAAGTGGGAAATGGGCTGTCAGCTCCCACATTCTAAGCAGAATTTCCCAAGAAGAATTTTATTGCACAGCTATTATGTGCTTTTAGTAATAATCATGGGCGGAGTGATAGATTATGCTGACTTAGTGTCTAGAGTGACTGGTGTCTGTGAGAGAAGAGATGATGAGACATCCTATTTCGTGATCCCATAGATACTAGAAGCAAAAGGTAAGTTTTTTTCTTGATATCTTAAGTGTTTTATGGGCTTCCCTGGTGCCTCAGAGATAAAGAAGCCACCTGCCAATGCAGGAGAGGTGGGCTCGATGTCTGGGTTGGGAAAATCCCCTGGAGGAGGAAATGACAGGGTTCCCCCGGAGGAGGAAATGTCCATGAAATTTTGTCCATGGACAGGAATACAGGTATTCAGGTTTCAGCTCAAAGGTCTCCTCCTTGACCCTGTGTCTAGTATTGCCTGGAAATTTACATGGACTGAGCAGCCTATAGAATCCATGGGGTCACAAAATAATTGGGCACAACTTAGTGACAAAACACAACAAAAGTGTTTTATAGCCTGCTGACACTCGACAGACAGTGTTTTCCAGAGCTTTCTTAAACTGGGACCTTTTAGCAGCTATAACAGGGCATCTTTCCCTGGGCCCTTCCTTAGGGCCTGCTGCAGGCGTCTCAAGGGCCCCAGGTGAGGAAGCAGCCAGGTGGGCATCTTGCCCAGGTCTTTAGAAGCTGCTGGCAGCTGGAGGAGACCTTTCCCGCCTTTTGTCTAGACCACAGGCTGGTCACAAGCCAGGATGCGGGGCTTCCGTCTCTGCGTGGAACAGGACTCCAGCGCCGCGGATGTGCGGGGTCAAGGTGGGCGGGACTTCCTGCCTGTCCATCAGACCGCTGAGAAATAAACTGTCTCAGCGATGATCAGGCCCTTCTGTGAGCTCAAATTAGAAATTTCATTCTTGTCATTCTTCAGCTAAAAGCTAAGCGGCCGATCCAGATTCCTGCACGCTTCAGTGCAGGTGACAGGCTTTTATTATCTGCCGGTGTTCACCAAGAAAAAAAAAAAAAAAAGACCGCAGCACTGGCAAGATGACCATCTGTTTGCTGCGCCTGCCCTGACCCCGTCTCCAAGCTGAATGTTATTACAAGAGGCTGACAGGCTTTGGGGATTTTATATTAGTGCATAACTTCTTCTTTCTTAATATCGGTATGTAAAATGAAGTGTTCAGGGCGAAAGAATTTCTTCCATTCGGAATGGTCCATGTGACACCAAGCGTGGTCAGGGCAAAACCTGGCCTCGATAACCATCATTCCTCCTTTGAAGTCTTGCATTCTTTGCTAATACTTTTGTTTCCCTTTCAGCTCAAACTACTGGAATTTCAACTTTGTATAGGAATTCATATGGTGCGCCCGCTGAAGACATCAAACATAACCAGGTAAAGGAGAGGCAGCAAGTTGGTGTTCATTTCTCCCTTCGTCTCCTGTGAAATAGCTTGGAATCATAAAAGAGAAGTTAGCTTATATTTAACATGCATAAAAGGGCTTGCCAGGTGGCATAGTTGGTAAAGAGTCTGCCTGCCAGTGCAGGAGATGCAAGAGACATGGGTTCGATCCCTGAATCAGGAAGATGCCCTGGAGGAGGAAATCACAACCCACTCCAATATTCTTGCTGGGAAAATTCCATGGACAGAACAGCCTGGCAGGCTATAGTCCATGGGATCACAAAGAATCAGACATGACTGAAAAAAAAAAAAACAGAAAAAGAAAATAACGTCCCCCACTGCTCTCCACTCATGTGTGACTCCATATCCACGTGGGTGGTGGCAGTCAACAGAACAGCCTCGAATTTGAAAGCAGTCTTTATTTCACTACAACCCCATGCATTATCTGGTGGTAGAAAGCAGATTTTCCTACTGTGATGCAAAACCTGAAAGAAAGCCCCAAATGTACAAGTGTAAGATGCTGGTTACTAGACAGATTGTCTAATTACTAGGCGTGGATTAAGGCGCTCCTGTAACCCAGCCAGTTCTCCTTGGGAAGAAAGCATTCCTTGCACATGACAGTTACCAGTGAAATAGACACGTCAAGTTGAATGTGAGCAACTGAATGAAAGGCATTGTGTCTTGCCTCGCTGCACAGGCACGTGGGAGAACCAGCAGTATCAGCGTCACCTGGGAGCTTGTTGGGAACACAGAAGAGACACCTCTCTGGCCCCGTAACCGTCACGCATTCAGGGTCTTCTGCAGCGGAGTTGCATTTTAGCTAGGTGCCTAGGTGTTTTGCGTGGCTGTTCAAGTTTGAGGAGCCTTGGCTGGTAGACACTTAAGAATCTATCTGTGTTTGTGTGTGTGTGTGTTTTATTTAGCAAATATTTCTTGATGGCTCATTTTCTCTGTGGTTCTGTGGGAATTGTAAAAGCAGGAGGGCACCTCCTCTGCTCCTTTATTGAACGATAACTTCTCACTTGTCCTGCCCCATGGTGGTCATCACAGAAGGACTGATGGTCTTTATAGCTCTTGGCCACTGGCCATCATTGTCAGAGCTGCCTTCTGCTGAAGATCCACTCTCTTGCTCTGTGTCAGGAAGGTTGTACCAGAAAGATACACCTGGAAGCTGCTTGCTTGATCACTGTACCCAGATGAAAGGAGACATGGAAGGGAAATGTGCTGTTTTTGAACAGCTGGCACCACCTGAATGATCAAATACAACCAACATACTCCACAGTGAATGCATCTCATCAACCAATGGCCGTACCACTGGGCCAGTGAGCAGATTTGATCCCTTCAACCGCAGATGCCATCAGCCATCCTAGGTGATTCATTCACACAAGCTCTCAGAACTGCAGAACTCAACCCGAGAAGGGGTTGACATGGGCCGTTATGACCAATACAGATGAACTGAAGAAGGTAACTCCCCAAGATAAGAGACTAAAATGAGCTTCTGCTCCAGCCAAAAAGGTCCACCGTCCAGAGAGAACATAGCAACAAAAAGAAATTTGAAACATGTTGTGAAAAGGAAAAATGAAAGAAGCAGCCACAATGGAGGAGGGCTACAAGCCTTGTATGAAACTTTCCTAGAAGACCCCCCAGACGTTGGCCGTGCCTCCCCAGCCACTGAGACCAGCACAGAAAAGTCAGATCACTTCTTGGTCTCCTCTGTATACCGGCCTCCCTTCTTATGACAGGGTCTGGAGTCAATTCAGTGAGGCTAGCACCCTGAGGTGGGGGTCACCTCAGCTCAAGCAAGACTGTACCCCTCTCTCGGAGAGGATGTGGACCGTGGAGTCAGCCAGGCGTGCATTCAAATCCCAGCCCTGCCCCACCCCGAGCCGTGGCATCCTGAACACGCTTCTCAGCCTCTCTGACCTTCAGTTTCTTCACCTATAAAGTAGGGATTGGATGAAAGGATGGATGGGAAGAAAGGAGAGGAAGGAAAAGAGAAAAAAGGAAATGGAGGAAGGAAGGAAAGGAGGAAGTGAAGGAGGGAGGAAGAGAGGGAGAGACTGAGGGGAGAAGGGTTGAGGGAGAGAAGGAGGGAGATTAGACAGATGAAGAGGTGGGTGATAGATGGCCACATGGGCTTCCAGGTGGTGCTAGTGGCGAAGAACCACTTGCCAGCGCAGGAGACCCAGGAGACTTGAGTTCAGTCCCTGGGTGGGGAAGATTCCCCTGGAGGAGGGCATGGCAACCCACTCCAGTATTCTTGCCTGAGACTCCCATGGACACAGGAGCCTGGCAAGCTACAGTCCACAGCATCACAAAGAGTCAGACACAACTGAAGCAACTTCATACACACACACACACACATACACACACATGGATAAACAGAAGGATGGATAGATATAGACAGACATAAACATGCAATATGTATCTGTAATATACATACATAAATATGTGTATGTATATATATATACAAGATTAAATAAAGACAAATTTGTTTAATGTTGAATATAGTGCCCACTGAAGTAGAAACAGTAAGTCTTAGTTCTCTCCCCATGTACTTTTTCCAAACCTCCCAAATCTAACCCTGTGCGTGCTCCACACTTGGATAGCAACACTGCGTCAGAGTGGAAAAGTTCCACATGGCACCAGCTTTTCAAAGACCAGCAAAGGGCACCTTAGCCTAGCCCATGATCGGGAGCAGCTGGCCTCAGCAGCGTTTAATTGCAGATCCTGAAGTCCCCCTTCGTGCCCAGGCTCTCAGGCTGACACATGTCTGAGCTCTGTGGACTGTCACAGATGGGCAGGAACCTCATTCTTTCAGCTACCATGAACTGGAAGTGTGAGCCCTTTTGTATGGCAGCTGTGATGAAGTTCACCTCTCTGAAGAGCAGTTCTGCGACTCATTCATGTAAATCAATTACATATGAAAGAGGGAGTTTTGCTTACTTAAGAGAAGAATTATGGGCAGGTCATTAGAAGCATTCATTCACACACAACGTACTAATTACAAATCATTATCTATTAACGAAGACCAATGTCTAGAGGATGTTTCCATGCTGAGCCTTAGTTAAATTAGCAGGGAATTACCAGGGCCACTCCAAAGTGATCAAAGTGTTCTTCTTCAGGCAGGTTCCATCATTCCCACCAGACCTTCCCACACACACACACACACACACACACACACACACACACGCATCATTCCCTGTGGGTTTTGTGGATGCCCCTATGCAGCAACCCTGAGTATGGTCCTTGCCCCATGCCTTGAGGGTATCCTCATTGTTGGAGCTTAGGAAAGAACCCCAGAGCCACAGGAAGCCAGGGCTCCACCTGAAAGTGCTAATTACTGGCCTATGATCACTCTTTGTTTTACTGTCCTTTAAGCCAGGGGGGAGGGAGAGAACCAATTCCAGACTTCTCTGCTCTCAAAGCTCCTGTGATCCCTTTAGCCCCTCAAGGCCCCCTTGATCAGACAACAACCTGCAGCGGACAAGAGTGGAAATAGGGAGCACTGAGTGGGGCTGGAGGACATTGGTCATTTCTGAAGACCCCTGTCCCCCCAACCAAAGGCTTCATAATCCCATGTTATTCTCAAGCCCCATCAATTTTTTAAATTTATTTTTAATTGAAGGATAATTGCTTTACAAGATTGTGTGGATTCCTGTCACATATTCTTAAGTGAACCAAGTTAGGAAACATTTTGATCTTTCAGAGTGTAGACCAGGGATCTCATGTCCGATGATCTGAGGTGGAGCTTATGTAATAATAATAGAAAAAAGTGCACAATAAATATAAAGCATTTGAATCATCCTGAAAGCATCCTCCCCACTACATCTGTCTGTGGAAAAATTGTCTTCCATGAAATGGGTCCCTGATGCCACAAAGTTGGGGACTGCTGGTGTAAACTGTTTTGAATGGATTCCTTCTAAGGCTGTGGTACATCACTTGGGCAGGTGTAAAGGGATGGCCCTTTTAGCAAGAAGCTTCCATCCTCCAGAGAAGTACTGACCACAGCCCTCCAAGCTGGCAGGAAGATGCCCAAGTGACCCTGAGACCTTGTACATCTTCACTTTCTCTTCATCTGGGATTACAGCACTGAGGTGTGATGGAGAAAAATGCAGGGAAGATGAACAGAAACTATTTGTGTTCTGTGGAATCTAGGGTATACATCTTTAATTTAGAAAAGGTTAAGAGAGTCCCGGGGGCAGCAAAGAGATCAAAACAGTCAACCCTAAAGGAAATCAACCCTGAATCTTCTTTGGAAGGACCGATGCTAAAGCTGAAGCTCCAATACTTTGGCCACCTGATGCAAAGAGTCAACTCACTGGGGAAGACCCTGATGCTGGGAAACATTGAGGGCAGGAGAAGGAGGCGACAGAGGATGAGATGGTTGGATGGCATCACTGACTCAATGGACATGAGTTTGAGCACCCTCTGGGAGTTGGTGTTGGACAGAGAAGCCTGGTGTGGTGCAGTCCATGGAGTCGCAAAGAGGCAGGCACAACTGACTTAATGACTGAACAACAGGTGGTAAAATGATTCAACTGTCTTGGAAGTTTGGGCTGCATCTCAAAAACTTAAACATAGAATTGCCATCAGATCCAATAATTCTACTTCTTGGTACATTTTTTGCTGTTGATATTATGTGGTCAGCAAGTTGTGTCCAACTCTTTTACATTACCCCGCCAGAAATTGAAAACAGAGAGCCAAACAAATCCTAGTGCTTCCGTGTTAATAGCAGCATTATTCAAAAAGTAGAAATCATGATTGTCATCTATGGATGAATACATGAACAAACACAGAATCTGCATACAATATTATTGAGTCTTAAAGAGCAAGAAAGTTCTGTCACTTGCAGCAACATGGATTAACCTTGAGGACATTATATTAACGATAACTTTGAGGAGGTTAAGTGAAAGAAGCCAAACACAAAAGGACAACTACTGTATTATTCCAATTATATGGGGTATGTAGACTAGTCAAATTCACAGAGATGGAAAGTATCAATAGAATGGTGATTGCCATGAGCTAAGAAAAGGGGAGATGGGGACTTAAGCTGAATGGATATAAGTTTTTGTTTGCAGTGATGAAAAAGTTCTGAAAACATTTGGTATTGACGGTGGCCCAGGCAACTTAAGTACTTAATGCCACCGAGTTATACACAACATGATGAACATGGTGACTTTTATGTTATGTGTACTTTGCCAGAATAGTAGTTTTATAAAAAGGTTATTTGGAATGACAGCATGTGGACTCAGGAGCCAACTGTGAAACAGAAAGTCAGTCAGGGAAGTGCAGTCCTGGCATCTGACCACATGGAGGACGCTCAGAGCCTTGACTTTGAGGGAGGGTCAAGGGCGTCGGCTGTGGGGGTCAAGGGCGGGTCAAGGGCAAACGCGCTAACCCAGGTGGTTCTCCTTTCCTGGGCAGGTTTCAGCACAGCCAGCCCCACAGGAGCCCAGCAGAAAAGACTACGAGACCTACCAGCCGTTTCCGAATTCCACGAGAAACTACGACGAGTCCTTCTTCGAGGACCAGGTCCACCACCGCCCTCCCGCCAGCGAGTATGCCATGCACCTGGGGCTCAAGTCCACCGGCAACTACGTCGACTTCTACTCGGCCGCCCGACCCTACAGCGAACTGAACTATGAAACGAGCCACTACCCGGCCTCCCCCGACTCCTGGGTGTGAGGCGGGCACCCCGGGAACCGTGCATGTGCATGCAGACCACAGACATTGCTATTTTTTTTCCCCCCTGCAAATTTAGTTTGTTAAAGCCTGTTCCATAGGAAGGCTGGGATACCCAGGAAGGAAACATTTAAGAGCTATTTTAGAAAGCTCCATGAACGTTCACTTGAAAGTCAGTAGAAAGTGATCCTCAATCTGACATCGGGCTACACCTTTCTAGTTCGGGCTGTAGAGTCTTAAAAAGTGCTTTCCACGGGATGTGGCCGAAGGCAGCACGGGAGGCAGTCGGGGTGACGGGGCACGAAGGTTATAAGCACAGAGGCGGTGACATAGTTCACACACTTTAGAGGGACGGCTTGTCACGCTTTGTTTACTCTCTCCATCCGTTGTGATTCTAGGCTTCAAGTTGCATTGGGGTTCCTCTGTACAGCAAGACGTTTCTTGCCTTTTGTTAATGCATTGTTGTAAAGTATTCGATGTACATTACAGATTAAAGAAGACAAGAGCATTGTGTATATTACACCAATGCCTCGGCGACTCCTCATCAATGGTTCTAAATATTGCTTCAATTTCAAACTTTTGAAAGATGTATGGATTTCCAGTTTTTCTTTTTTCTTCCTCCCAGTAAAGTTTTAACAGGGAAAAAAAAATGGGGGAAAAAAAGGAATATTTAGCAGTATTGTTCGTTCTGATATGTGAATTTGTTTGTGGCAACTAAACAAGGCATTCAGCAGTTTCTGACAATTAACATCCATCATTCCACACTCCTTGTCAACAAAGTGCTTTTTCACTGCCTAAAATTTTAGATGTAGATATTTGAAATAGATTTTTTCATTTATACCAGTTTTCTTTATGATGATACAGTGTTAAAAGAAAATAAATTACAATTGATCTGTCATCCATATTTGCTAAGAATGTCTATTTCCAAGGACCTATCTGACAAAAATACACATTCTTGCTTGTGTGTCTGCGTGTGTGGGTGTGTGTCCACGTATGTACAAAAATGACCCGTGTGAGATTTTATTTTGATAGAAGCAATTTCATTTGCTATTCATCTTGTACAAACTTTGTTTTTGCTTTTTAGTATAAATGTACATCAGTTTGTTCCTTCTGTACTCTATCTCTCTGACCATCTAGTGACTCAGGATATTAAGCCAGTGGAAGTAAAGTTATAGGATTTTCACATATTCACACGTTCTTGGATACCAAGCCTTTCTACGTGCCCATCTCCTTTCATGTTTAATGCCCTCAGAACATGATAAAACCATGGCCAACTCAATAATTTCACTTTGGGGCCAATTACTTGAAATATCCACGGAAAATGTAAACTGCTCGCCTTATTTCCCCCTGAAACTTTTTTGTTCGTGTGGCAGGGAGCAGTAGACAATTACGGATTTAGATGATTAAAAGCAAACTTGAAGCTAATGGTAGAATATGGTTAACAGAGCTAAGAAGTTAAGGCTAACCATTCAAAAGGACACAGGCTGGGGGTAACTTAGCTTTGCTCTTTAGATGCAAGTGACTGAGGCCAATAGGTGCCTAGTAAATGTTAACTGTTCTTGAAAAAATAAAACATTAAATAACAAAAGAAATTGGCTGCCATCTTCCTTTAAAACTTTCTCCCCTTCGCTTCTACATAGTTTAATTCAACTCAGGGTCTAAAATTCACGGTTCTTTCTCCAAATTTAATAGCAACCAAAAGATTTCTTGTTCATGCATAGTTGTGCAAATGCAAAACTCATTTCCAGGACAGAAGAGTAGACAGACATTTTCATATCAATTGTCCTACAGTTACTCACAAGGTGGACCTTCTTGCACTATCTACTATAGGAAGACAGCTTTCTGAGTCCCCTCCCAGGAAGGCTCCAGCCCCTGTGAAAGTGAAAGTTTAGTTGCTCAGTCGTGTCCAACTCTTTGGGATCCCATGGACTGTAGCCTACCAGGCTCTTCTGTCCACGGGATTTTCTGTCCACAGTGCTGGAGCGGGTTGCCATTTCCTTCTCCAGAGGAGCTTCCCGACCCAGGGGGCGAACCCAGGTCTCCCACATTGTAGGCAGACACTTTACCGTCTGAGCCACCAGGGAAGTCCCCAGCCCCTGTAGAGAGAGAGAAATATGTAGCTTCAAGGACAGTGTTTCCATTCCATTCCTGTCATAGAACGAAATAGTAAAGCTCATCAAGGCAGAGACGAGGTATATACGTAATCTGTGCATAACTGAATAGCTGGTTTAGCTTCTCCAAAAGGAATCAGAAGGATGCATTCCCGGGCTTAGGTTGTGCAGGGAGAAGTTCATGTGTGTCCCAGAGCCCCTACCCTACCAGGAGCTGTGTATTTCGTGTGACTCTGAGTCTGCGCTCCAGCACTGGCAACCTTTGAAGGCAGATGTCTCTGCTGCCTGTGGTTCTATGAGAGCACATTGCACCAGGCTGACGTGAAAGGATTCAGCTAGAAGCCTCCAGAGCCAGAGTTAGAGCTAGGAGAAAGTCAATTCAAAATGCTCATGGTTACTCAGGTTGCATTCTTTTCATCATTTCCCCACACTCAAACACAGGGAGAGAGAGAAAGGACAGATGATGATAGATTATAAGTAGAGAGATGAATAGATGGATAGAGAGATGATGACAGATGGATAGATGATAGACAGATGAGATTTTACCTGAAGTGTGATGTGGCCAGAGCCCATCCTTCTCCTTGGCAGTAAAGGTTGGTCGGCATATGATTTATTGTTTATAACATGGATGTACTGGACAAAAGTCCAAAGTGGCAAGAACTGCTTTTGCTTTCATTGTGCTGAAGTGACCAAGTGTGACCCCGCCCCCATAAGTGGCTGCCTCTTGGGTCAACAAGAGCCTCCAGACCTTGGATTGTCTACTGAAATGGGACTGGTGTCTTTCAGAGGAAAAGAGATAAAAAAAGGAAATAAAAATTTCCTCTCAGTCCTTATGGTGGACCATAGATACACCTGATATATTCAATAGGATATGAAATCCAAACATTATATATGAAAAAAAAGATTCATTTGAGAGCTTTGATCACCAGGGCCTAATAGAACACTTCATGTGTGTGTGTGTGCTAAGTCGCTTCAGTTATGTCTGCCTCTTTGCAACCCCATGGTCTGTAGCCCGCCAGGCTCCTCTGTCCATGGAATTTTCCAGGCAAGAGTACTGGAGTGGGTCACCATTCCCTCTTGCAGGGGATCTTCCCAACCCAGGGACTGAACCCATGTCTCTTATGTCTACAGCATTGGTAGTTGGGTTCTTTACCACTAGCACCAAGTATAAAAAATCTTAATATTTTCATATTAAGTCATATTAGGTCCATGGCGTAGGACCACTTTAAGGAACACTTAAACTCTACCCATGTGAAAATGTTAAGATTTTTATATTGATTCTATTTTAATACCTCAATTAACTATTTCAGTCCTCACTGTCAATCAAGAGTTAGACAACAAAATATCAGACAGGTTTAGGAGAATGAGGATGACCCAAGATGTCATGTCATACTTGATGATAAGGTTAACCAGTGACGATACATTTTTTTGTTAATAAGAGTCAGACATTATGGAAAACTGCTGTGAAAAAATGAAAGTGCTTAAATTCATATATATATATAATGTTTAGTGGTTAAGTCATGTCCGACTCTTTGCAACCCCATAGATTGTAGCCCACCAGACTCCTCTGTCCATGGGATTTCCCAGGCAAGAATACTGGAGTGGGTAATCATTTCCTTCCCCAGGGAATCTTGCCCACCCAGGGACCAAACCCACATCTCCTGCATTGGCAGATGGATTCTTTACCACTGAGCCATCAGGGAAACCCTCGTATAATATATATATGCCTGTATAAATTTATTTGGTCTGTTTTATTTCTCTTATTCAGCTCTTCTTCAGTGACTGATGTTTTCTACCTGTATCTGAGAGATATGTCCCTGAGAAATGAGGTTTGACTGTAAGAAGACATGGTGTTTTCACTCAGGAGATTCTCAGCCAGGACTGGACTCCCTGAGGACAAGTCAGCTCTGCTCCACTCAGGATCAGCCACTGAAGCTCAGAGGCTGGAGACTGGACTTACTTAACAACTCAGTCATGTAAATGCCCAGCTCTTGGGCCCGAGTAGCTGAGGGCAGCAAAAGCTGCAGCCCTTCAGACACCCCTGGGCTTCCCAGGGGGCTCAGTGGTAAAGAATCCACCTGCCAGTGCAAGAGACGCAGGAGACATGGGTTCAATCCCTAGGTCTGGAAGATCCCCTGGAGGAGGATATGGCAACCCACTCCAGTATTCTTGCCTGGAAAATTCCATGGACCGAGAAGCCTTGAGGGCTACAGTCCATGGGGTTGCAAAGAGTCAGACATGACTGAGCAACGAAGCACGCACATACACAGTCATCCTATGAAGTCTCTCCACGTGCTCCGTCCAGCAGAGATGCTTTAGAAATGTCTTACAGGTCATCTCAAGGTTCCCAAAGTCCATGTCCCCAGATAAAGAATCAGGCACAAGCCAAGAGGGATTCCACTAGTCAATGCAATTGCAAAATATTGCTCAGTTGCACAGGGACAAGGGTGGAAATAGGCTCCCTATCTTGGGGCAGAAGGGAAGCAGTGGTGGCAAGATTATGGAAGAGGTTGTAGCACTGGAAATAGTATACCACTGTTGTCTTTCTGATACAATCTACCAGCCGACTATACAACTGATAACATTTTGCTTTAATAAATTCCTCTTCTTTAATGTGTAGCCAATATTTCTTAATAATGGCAAAAGCAATGCCTTCTTATAAGAAGTAAAAACCAAATAATATAGCTGGCAAAAATGGGAGAAAAAATTCATATTCTTAACCTTAGAAGGAAAGATCTTGGGTTTGTGTTTCTCTTCAGCTGAATACAATCATGGAAGTGTGGTTCCTGGCAGCCAGAAGACAACCACGAGGGGACCAGAATAAATTGAAGTCAAAGCTGAGGACAGCAGATTAGAGAGATCGAAAGAACTGGGCTCTTCTCTGAAATCACTTGAAGGGCATCACTTTTCCCAAATATTCCCAAATGGGCCATCATTAAGCCCTTATACCCACATTCTAGAAAGTCTCTCTTGCTGTCTCCTATGACATAACAGAAGGCTGAACAGATGAAAGAAATCCCAAGACCAAGACTTATATTCACATCATCATGTCCGCAGAATGCCTGCATGCTAAGTCATGCTTCAGTCATGTCTGACTCTATGTGACCCCATAGACAGAAGTTGGCCAGGCTCCTCTGTCTGTGGGATTTCCCAGGCAAGAATACTGGAGTGGGTTGCCATTTCCTTCTTCAAAGGATCTTCCCAACCCAGGAATAGAAACTGAGTCTCTTATGACTCCTGCATCAGCAGGCAGGTGTTTTTTGTTTTGTTTTGTTTGGTTTGGTTTTGTTTTTACTACTAGAGCCACCTGGAAAGTCCATCCTCCAAATAGGAATATGCTTTTATGAAGACAGGAAAATAGATGATGTTTTTAAAGTGTTAATTTTTAGTAAACAGAAAGGCATTCTGTAGACACTTTCTCTAGTCTTCATTCTGTCCTATTCTTTTAATGACCAGTCACATAGGCTATAGATTCATAACTGAATGGGTCTGGAATTGTGTTACTGCCTCAATACATTATCAATATTAGAGGAATTTCTGGTTCTTAAGCAGCTATATTCTCCATGGGCTCATGATCTAATGAGAACAAATGAAAGCTGATTAGAGGGTTGAAAAAATTAAGGAGTAACACAGGTCTGATGAATGTTGATTGATACAGCTTTCTTCTGAGTCATGTCATCTTTGGGAATGCATCGTTTCTGAATGGGAATGTCTGATTACATCTCCCTTTGTCACTTCCTCTACTGCTAACACACGCCACCTGAATTATCAACACAATGTAATTACTTCCTTCTCTGTTTCCACGATTCCCAGTCTCAAGGCAAACTCATTAACACTGGTACCTGAGCCACTCTAAAGAAGATCCAAAGCTAACTCTAAAGAAGTTCGTAGCAATGAAACGTTGCTACGACGAATGACTCTGGCTCTCCAAGCACAGGCTCCGCCCACAGCTGCCCAGACCATTCACAAGCTCAGTCACAGAAGCATCTCATCCAGGCGTTCCGTTCACTCAAGATTCTGAAGGGCAGAATCTTTACTTCCCAAGAGTTTACCATGCATGCATGTGTGCTCAGTTGGGTCTGCCTCTTTGCTACCCCATGAACTGTAGCCCACCAGCCTCCTCTGCTCATGAAATTTTCCTGGCAAGAATACTGGAGTGGGTCTCCATTTCCTCCTCCAGGGGATCTTCCCGACTCAGGGATCAAACCTGCGTCTCCTTCATGGACAGGTAGATTCTTTACCACTGAGCCAGCTGGGAAGCCCAAGAGTTTACCATAAACCTTTTCTGAAAAGAAGCTGTTGGTCACAGGACTGGTAGCAGATGTGCTCATGGCATTGGAAGGGTGCTATTAGGACCCAGGAGGTAATTATAGTAAAGCACCTATGAAATAGACATGAAAGGACAAGGAAACCTAGGTTTTTTAACAGTCCTCTTTTGTTTTATATTCCAGAGATGTCCAAAAAGCCAGAGAGGAGATTGGCAGTCCCTTTTGGGTGGACATTCACTGGGACGGCAGTCACTAGCCCAGTTATAAGGACGTCATAAACTTTTCTCTGCGATTAATTTTGACCCTACTACAGTTTGAAAGATACAGCTATATTTTTAATAATTTAAAAAGACTGTAGCAAGAAATCTTCCCATATTTTAAAAATGTTTACCAATATTTAATTAAGGTTACCAGAATTAGCAAATTAAAATATAGAACACCCAGTGAAAATTAAATTTCAATGAAATAGCCAATAATCTTTTAAACCTAAGTATGTTTCATGAAATACTTGGAACATATTTACAGTAAAATTTTTTTCATTGTTATTCGAAATTCAAATACAAGTGAACATCTTTATTTTATCTGGCAACCCTAATTTGACCTATATTTCTGCCATTATTTTTCTAAGGAGTAATGCTTTATAGAAAAGTAAAAATGAATTCCAGAATTTATTACTTGATTAATCTTAATTATTTTATATGTGTATATATACATAATATATATACTATATATATATATATATATATATACACACACACACATATATGTATGTAATACATATAATGGTGAAAACACAGAGTTAGGGCTCAGAAACCCTGTTTCTTCTTCCTTATTAGTCAACAAGGGGTGATAATATATGTTATGCTTCCCCTTTTCAATTTTTGTGAAGATCAGATTAGGCTTATGACCAGCATGCTGGTGAATATTTGACAACTGACTCTCCAAAAAGCAAAAAGAAAAATTCCTTGATTTACAGTATTTGCCAGTTTCTATGATGCAAATGCACACACCCAATTTCAAGTTGGTAGTATGATGTCACAAACGCAGAATCAAAAATGGTGCTCTATTGGCAACAAGCCAATATATTATCTCCAGGATACAGATAAAGCAAACATAAATAAATAATCTCAAGAGCACAAGTAATAGTAAAACATAGTAAAATACTTAGGTTGTGTTGGATTCCAAGGAATAATTACTATTATTTGCTACATAATTAATTTAATTCTAAATCTAGATAACACGATACTTAATAATTGCTGCGTTTAACCATCATTTTGCAAATTCCTGCTGACACAGGCCAGCTCTAGGACCTATGTATGACTGCCTATGACACTGTGAACTGCGACCCAAACATAAGTTATAAACATTCACTCATTGACCAACATTGATGGAAGTTACCATGTAAGAGGCATGCTAAAAAAATTCTGGGAAAACACGCAACAAGGAAAGCAGTGCAGTGAAGAAGCATGGACAGCTTTCTAAGGGTGCAGATCCGGGTGAAGGAGACGGGTAACCGAGGGGCGGAGGGCAGTGCTGGCCATCACCCACGCTAGTGGGGGTAGGAGCGCGTGCCCTGCCCTGGAGAGAGAGCTGGACTAGAGGGGTGAGGGGGGCAACTTCCTGAGTCAGGAAAGCTCTGTGGAGGGCAGAGCAAGGGAAGGCTGCCAAGGCGAGGCTTGTGGAGAAGAATTGGGCAACAGAGTTGTGGAGAAGAAGGATTCATGAATTGGAGGACATCTCCCTGCCCAGACCCAGTACTGGACCGGGAGCAGCTGGAGCAGGGATGGATTTAGAACCCGGGCTCCCCATTTTCCTGGAGTCTTTAAACCTGATTCTGCAAAGAATAAGCCCAGAAGAGAGGAAGTGTTAGTTGCTCCATTGTGTCAGACTTGGTGACCCGATGGACTATGTAGCCCGCCAGGCTCCTCTGTCCATGGAATTCTCCAAGCAAGAATACTGGAGTGGGTCGCCACGCCCTCCTCCAGGGGAGGGGAGAAAAAGCCATTGTAAAGATGACAGTTGTGGCCCGTCTTGTTTTAGAAAAATAAAGTAGAACTCTGTTTCCAACCTTGGCTGTTTTGAGGCAAATAAGTGCTCCTGCTACCTGGGGACAACGTTACACAGCTACTTCTGGCTGTTACAGGAAGTGAATTACTGTGGCTCAACCTGATCTTCACAAAACTTGCAAGATAGGAGCATAAGATATATTACCACCCCCATTTACTAACAAGAGAGACCCAAACATTACCTAGCATATTCAAACAGGGTTTTTGAATCCTAACTCTGTGTTTTCACCATTATATAAACTATATATATAATTATTTGTATATTGTTGTTGTTGTTCAGGCCAAACAACTAACAGGGAGCCCCACCTATCAGCAGACAATTGGATTAAAGATTTGCTGAGCATGGCCCTGTCCACCAGAACAAGACCCAGTTTTCCCACAACCAGTTCCTCCCATCAAGAAGCTGGCACAAGCCTCTTATCCTGATCCATCAGAGGGCAGACAGAAGAAGTTTGAACTATAACCCCACAGCCTCCAGAACAAAAACCACAATCACCAAAATGATCACATGGACCACAGCCTTGTCAAATCAATGAAACTATGAGCCATGCCGTGTAGGGCAACCCAAGACGGACAGGTCATGGTGGAGACTTCAGACAAAATGTGGTCCACTGGAGAAGGGAATGGCAAACCACTTCAGTATTATTGCCTCGAGAATGCCATGAACAGTATGTGTGTGTGTGTGTATATATATATATATGTATAAAACAATGAAGGTTAATCAAGTAGTGGATTTTGGAATTTATATTTACTTTGCTATAAAGCAGTACTCCCTAGAAAAATAATGGCAGAAATATAGGTTAAATTAGGGTTGCCAGGTAAAATGCAAGATATCCAATTATATTTGACTTTCAGATAACAGTGGAAAAGATTTTCATGGTAAAATTTTTCTACAGCTGCCATAGCAAATCGCCACATATTCAATGGCTTAAAAACAGAAATATGTTACCTGCAGAGGTCAGAAGTTCAAGATGGGTGGGCAGAATTGTGTTCCTTTGGGGACTTTGGGGGAGAATGGGTTTCTTTACTCTTTGCAGCTTCTGCAGATCACCTGCTTTCCTCGGCACCATCTTTAAAGTCAGCAGCACAGTATCTTCAGACAAATCTCTGTCTGACTGGCTCTCCTGCTTTCTCTGTCTCTCTTAACCTTAGTCTCGTGTCTCCCTCTCTCCCTTATAAGAACCTTTGTAATTACTCTGACAATCTCCCCATCTCGCTCTCTTTAACTCGATTACGTCTGCAGAGTCTGTTTTGCCAGGTAAGCCAACATTATCAGCCTGGGGATGAGGATGCAGATAGCTCTGGGAGGACTTAATCCTGTCTGCTACCTCTGGCTTTGCTGGAGAGTCATACAGTGACCATGCCAAAAAAAAAAAAAAAAAAATCTTCAAATAGTTCCTTGCTGTGTTGATATCTAAATTCCTAGAAAAAGACCCTAAAATAATCTAGCTCATGGTATGTGCTTTGTGGGGTGAGGGGGTGGGGTGGAGAATAAAATTCATTTATTTTTACACTTGTACAGTTCCAAAATCACTGAACAGGTGGCAATTCTCATACATATTTCTAGTTTTTTTTTTTTAAAGATTTCTTTTGCTAAATGTATTTATGTTATTTAACCACATTCATTGGAGCTTCCCTGGTGGCTTGGCAGTAAAGAATCTGCCTTCAAATGCAGGATACTCAGGTTCGATCCCTGGTCGGGAAGGTCGCCTGCAGAAGGGAATGGCTACCCACTCCAGTCTTCTTGCCTGGAGAATCCCACAGACAGAGGAGCCTCATAACTGAGAGACTGAGCACAGCACACAGCACAGCCTCCAGGCTGTGAGAGAATACATTCCCATTGTTTTGAGGCATCCAAGTTGCGTTAACTTTTGACAGGAGCCCTGGGAAACCAACACACTTTGTTCAGGCAAGAGTCCATCTAACTGATAAAATCTGACCTTGCTCTTGATCTCTCAGTTCAGTTCAGTCACTCAGTCGTGTCCAACTCTTTGTAACCCCATGGACTGCAGCATGCCAGACTTCCCTGTCCATCAGCAACTCTTGGAGCCTGCTCAAACTCATGTCCATAGAGTTGTGATGCCATCCAACCATTTCATCCTCTGTCGTCCCCTTCTCCTCCTGCCTTCAATCTTTCCCAGCATCAGGGTCTTTTCCAATGATCAGTTCTTCATATCGAGTGACCAAAGTACTGGAGTTTCAGCTTTAGCATCAGTCATTCCAATGAATATTCATATCTCAGTTGGATCTGAGTTCCAAATCAGTTGGAAATCAGACTGGTTGGATCTCCTTGCAGTCCAGGGGACTCTCAAGAGCCTTCTCCAACACCACAGTTCAAAAGCATCAATTCTTCAGCACTCAGCTTTCTTCACAGTTCAACTCTCACATCCATACATGTCTACAGGAAAAACCATAGCTTTGACTAGATGGACCTTTGTTGGCAAAGTAATGTCTCTGCTTTTTAATATGCTGTGCAGTTGGTAATCAATGAGAGACTTGATTTCTCACTGGTGACATTGTTTAAGTCTCATTCTCCCTTCCCCTTCAGCCCTGTATCTGGACAGACTCCTAGGAAGACCCTAAGTTCACTTCCTCCTCTGGAGTTAGTAGGAAATTTAACCTTCCCATGCTTGGGAGCTTTCCACAGTCCCACTCCTTAGTCACTTCAGAAAGACCTAAATCCACTCCCTCTGCCTTGCTCAAGTCACCCTGGACAAGCTCATGACCACCCAACTCTTCCCAGAAGTAATAATACGTTCTCTTAAGTTCTCTGGAGCTTGGAAAGCCATCAACTCCAATATCCAAACCAAGTTTTAGGTGGGATGTTTGCTCCTTTTTTCAATAGTGATTATACTTTTAATATCCTGTTAAAGAAGGAGACATCAATCCCGGGGTTGGGAAGATCCCTTGGAGGAGGAAATGGCAACCCACTCCAATATTCTTGCCTGAAGAATCCCCATGGACAGAGGAGCCTGGCAGGCTCTCAAAGACTTGGACACAACTGAACCGACTTAGCAACAGCATACTTTCAATATCCAGTGATTAAAGAAATGCATAATAGCAAAGTTGCTCTGAATTTATTAATGCTTTGAAATAAATTAATACTTTTTATTTCAACATAATATATGCACTTGAATATAATAGTAAGTATACATGAGGGATGTCGTATATTCACTCTAAAGACAATGCCCATTTGGCATTCCAAATCCATTTTATTAATTAACTTTTATCAGTTTTCAACTGAGGTATAGCTGATTTACAATGTGGTGTTAATTCATTTTAATTCATTTTTTAATAATGAATGGCCAGGTCAGAAGTCAGGGCACTAAACAAGCTCAGCCCCAAAGACTTATGGAACATTTATGAGTCCTTTGCAAAAAGTAAAAAGTTCAAAGAAACTTTTACAAAATGTTATTATTTATTAATTTATTTTTGGTTGTGCTGGGTCTTTGTTGCTATACTTGGGTTTTCTCTAGTTGCAGCGAGCGAGGGCTACTCTCCAGGTGTGGTACGTGGGCTTCTCATTGTAGTGGCTTCTCTTGTTGCAGAGCAAGTGCTCTGGGGCACCCAGGTTTCAATAGTTGTGGCTTTCAGGCTCTAGACCTCAGGCTCAGTAGTTGTGTCGCATGGACTGAGCTGCCTCAAGACACGTGAAATCTTTCCAGAGCAGGGATAGAACCTGTGTCTCGCATCAGCAAGCAGATACTTAACCACTGGACCACCAGGGAAGTCCGAAAGTTAAAAAAATAATAATTTTTTTTCAGCTTGCATGGTGAAAACATCTAGGAAATACTGCACATTAATCTTCTTCCTCTTGGCGTCACAAAGCAAAATAAGTTGTAAAATTTCTGAGAAGTCCTGAAATATCAGTAGTTCTGTACTTTTGTTTACCCTAGACTCTCAATTCTAGAGTTTCTGAGTCACGTTTGACTATAAAACCCTTTCTTCCCATCAGACCTGTTGGGTGCTTGGTGCTTTTGCAGAGAAACTAGGCAACACTGAAGAGGGAAGACACTGGCATTGAATGCCTGACATCTACAGAAACCAATAGGACCTACAACTTCTCTTCAACACCTGAGACACCAGCCTTCATGTTCATCACCCAACCTGCCTCTTTCCTCAGTTCGTGAGAAGAATTCTAGAGGTCATTAAGACAAGCTGACATCAGAAACGATCAGTCAGCGTCTCTGAGAACCTTGTCCGTGATGGCACCACAGATTTGGTGTCATCTGATTTCAGCTTTAACCCAATTTTTAGCAAGTTTTGACAAGGCTAACTTAATTAGCAAGCAGACGATGGCAGCAATGCAACAATAAAAAAGAAAGAAGGCTCCTTTGGATCTCCGAGGTGATGACGCATTTCTGCTTTGGTTCCAACTTCTGCTTGCCATGAGTCTGGGACTTGACATTCACCTCCTCGGGCCAGATGCTAAATTAAGTTTGAAGACATTCAAGGTATTCATTATTGATTGGGTTTTTGGCAGCAACAGAGAGAACTAAAGAAGCAGCAGCTGTGGTTTCAAAGGTACCATCTCTAAGTTAAGACTTGCCAAAAATAACAAGGAAACTTTCCAGGTCATCTCCTCTTGGAGGGATCAGAGTCAGCTGCCCTGGGCTCTTGGCAGAAACAATCAAGGAAAACAGTGCTCCCAGTGGCCCCATCGCTCCCTGCATGGAAGAAAAGAGGAGCTGCCAGGTTGAGAGTTCACATTAAGTAGCAATAATAAGCCTCTTAAAAAGTGGATGGCAACCCACTCCAGTGTTCTTGCATAGATAATCCCATAGACAGAGAAGCCTGGCAGTCTACAGTCCATGGGGTCACAAAGAGTCGGACACGACTGAGTGTCTAAACAACAAAAAAAAAAAAAAGAGAAGAAAAATGGCTCTCTCTCACTTGAGAACCACATCTGTCACAATATTTTGGTTGCACGTGACTGAAACCTTGACCCAGACTGCAACAAGCAAAATAGAATTAATTTACTCATGTCAACAGAAATTCCAGAAGTCAGCAGGCTTCAGGCATGGCTGGATTCAGAAGCCAGATAAAATCACCATGGACCTGCTTCTCTCTATCTCTTAACTCTGTCTCCAGGGCTCCTGGCTGTAATAACCAGGTGCAGATGTCATAAACTCTCTAAGAACCTTGTCCTCTCAACTGTAAATCCATTAAGCTGGAATAACTCCAAGAAGCCTCAGCGAAAGTCTCAGGGCATCTCATTAGTCATTATAGGGTCCCAGGCTTATCCTTGAATGAGTTACTATAGATGGAAGAATGGAAAGCTCTAAAGATACAAACTGTTTAAAAATTATTACAAAGCAAGCACCACACTAAGAGCTTTCCTGTGTATTTCTTAAAGCCTTTTTAAAATCCCAACATACCTGTGGCGGATTCATTTTTATATTTGGCAAAACTAATACAATTATGTAAAGTTTAAAAATAAAATAAAATTTAAAAAGTAAAAAATAAATAAAGTGCAAAAAAAATAAATAAAATAAAATATAATTTTAAATATTTCTTAAAATATTTGATCTTATAGTCAATAAAAGACAGACTCAGAGAGGTTAAACACCTTCTTCAATGTCATACAGTAAGTGGTGGGATTTAGGGCTTCCCTGATGGCTCAGCTGGTAACGAATCCACCTATAATTCAGGAGACCTGGGTTCAATCCCTGGGTTGGGAAGATCCCCTGGAGAAGGGAATGGCTCCCCACTCCAGTATTCTGGCCTGGAGAATTCCATGGACTGTATAGTCCATGGGATTGCAAAGAGTCGGACATGACTGAACGACTTTCACTTTAGAGAGTTATATGAGTGTTTGGATTCATATACTTGAGTTATGAGCTTCCCAGGTGGCACCAGTAGTAAAAAATCCACCTGCCAATGCAGGAGACTTAAGAGACTTGGGTTCAATCCCTGGGATGGGAAGATCCCCTGGAGGAGGGCATGGCAACCCACTCCAGTACTCTTGCCTGAAGAGTCCCATGGACAGAGGAGCCTGGAGGGCTACAGTCCATAGAGTCACAAAGAGTTGGACGTGACTGAAGCGACTTAGCATGCACGCGGCACATAGTTGAGTTAAGTGGGGCTTGGGAGCCGTTTAGCCCAAAGCAGAATCATACTTACAGCGTCCTTCACATATGTTCTCCCAGATGTTCACAACCTTCCAGGGAAGGACACAGAATAAAATCAGCCCAATCTAACCCAGTGAGTAGCAGAAAGGCCCCTCTTACACTGATCTTGCATCCATTCCCCATGTAAGTTCCTTCCCCTAGGTCTTTTTGACACCGAACCTTCACTTTTCCTTTGAAAGTAAATGTGTTAGTCAGTCGTGTCCGACTCTTTGCGACCCCATGGACTATTGCCCCCCAGGCTTTCTCTGTCCATGGAATTCATTAAAACTCTCAGTCTCCTTTATCTGAGGGTGGGGTGGGCAGGGTTGCTATGTTTGTTCTTGCAACTACGAATTAATATTATTAGGACCTTCTCTTTAAAATTTTGACCTTTTTAATCGCACTTGGATTTCACCTTGCTTGTTTCACCTGTCTTTCTGCATCCTGAATCAGCGTTCAAGGAATCAAGCACCTCTCAGCGCCATAAACCTGACCCTGCAGGCTTCATTCTGGTCCCATATCCAGTAGGAGCAAACCCCGCAGGTGACTTTTTAGAGTCAAAAATTTTATCAGTGAGGAATATGGCTCACCTTGCCATTTGTGGCTCAGATTTGTGCTCCTTAGCTTGTAAATATCTCCCAGATTTTTACTCATCAAAACGGATGCATTATGGAGGTAATTAATACCAGCAACTTAGTCTTAACCATCTCATCTCTGGGAGAAGGTGAAGGACCGGGAAGCCTGGCATGCAGCAGTCCACAGGGTCGCAAAGAGTCAGACTGAATGACTGAACACTAGACTTAACCTTGCCCCATGCTCTGTCCTCACGATGTGGCCTTTTGAACTTGCGCTGTCTCACAACCTAGTAGGTGACCTTGGGCAGGCCCTTTTCTTGCCAGGGCCTCAGCTGCCTCCACTGGCAAAATAAGAGTATTGCACTACAGGGGCATCGAGGGTCCCCCTTCCTGCAAATTTATTCTTTGAAATCTCTGGCTGTGCTTCTCACACAACCAAATGCTCAATAAAGCTTTCACTTCTTGTTCTCATGGTTTGGTTTTGGATTTTGACACTATTTTTAAAACACCCTCAATTTTCTGCAAGTTTAGACAACAGCTAGTTCAGTGTCTCACCTAGTACATTTACAGTCCATCCATTTACTTGCTTGTAGATTTTTTTCATTCCCTCTCATTTCGTTTCAAAGGTTTGCACGTCAAAGTAGCTTCTTGCCTGTCCAGAGAAATTTCTCTGGGTAATTCTTGGAGATAAGTGAAGTGTACCTTTCAGACATTTGAATATATACCTCGGCTCGAAGCAATTCCCACCAGAAACTCCAAGTGATATGCTTTCAATTACAGGCCAGGAATAGGTTATTTTCTCTTATAAAGACAAAGAGTCAATGGGACTTTATTAAAATAGCATTTCCTATCTTCCGTGACCACATCTTGTCTCGTTGACTCCTGGGAGCTGTGTTCTCCGCTAGCATCCTGGTTCAGCTGACACATTTTACAGTCTATCAGAATTTTCACTACCAGCCACCACTACTGATGCTGCTTTAAAAACATGAGCATTTATCCATTTATCTCTGCACCATGTCAAGTTTGGCTCCTCTTTCAAAAGAATGAACAGCAAGTGAAGTACGTACATGTTTAGCTTATGAACGTAAAAGAGAAGTTATAAAATTAATGAATCCAGCTGTTTCCAAATCTCCTATTAGACAAAGCCATTTGTCAACTGAATACCTCCTACACCTTGATTGCAAATGTTCCAGCTATGAAAATGTTGATGAATCCTGGAAACTTGTTCCAAAAAATCTCTGACTTGGATAGGGCTGTCACGGGTCATTAAAATATCCAATAACCATCACTAGACTAACAGGAGATTTTATTTCAAACAGAAAAATTAATATAGTTGATGAGAGCAAGAAATAAGACATGGAATAAGTAATGTCTTCACTTTTTTTCTGGTCTTAAGCATTTGTCCATGACAGACATGTGCATGCTTTTTCAGTTATGTCCAACTCTTTGCAACCCCATGGACTGTAGCCTGCCAGGCTCCTCTGTGACCCCATGGACTGTAGCCCGCCAGGCTCCTCTGTGACCCCATGGACTGTAGCCTGCCAGGCTCCTCTGTCCATGGAATTTTCCAGGCAAGAATACTGGAGAAGTTTGCCATTTCCTTCACCAGAGAAGAGAGGATCTTCCTGACCCAGGAATTAAACTCACGTCTCCTGCATCTGCTTCCTTGGCAGGCAGAGTCTTTACCACTGCACCGCCTGGGAAGCAGAAACACAGAGAGCTTTAAGCAAGGGCTCCCGTCTACTTGGAAGAAGTTATTTGAATTTAGCCTTTCCTTTTATGAATAAAGTGATATCCAATTTTTTGTGCACCTTAGGTTATAGCCCTCTATTCAATCAAACAATAATACCACCCAGACAAAGAGTTGTCAAAATAAGAGTAATTGATTTGCAGGACTTCCCTGGCAGTCCAGAGGTTAGGACTCTGCACTCTCACTGCTGGCTCCTGGGTTCGATCCCTGGTTGTGGAACTAAGATTTCATAAGCCCCATACAAGGCTAGAAAAAAAAGTAATTGATTCTGGCTGATAGAGTAGAAAAAGAATGCTTTTACAGGACTGTTGGGAGGGCTAATGAAACAGAATTGAAATTAAGACTCCAGACACCTAAAAACCAACACTGGAGGTACCTATTGAGGAGCTCATGCTTCTGCTGCTGCCTCTGGGCACAGAGAAAGCCACGCTGATATCACCTGCCTCTGCTGCTTCTGTGTCAGGGTGGGATTTGCCAGACATCTGCGCACCCACCTGTGCTGGGAGAGTGGATTCTGCCCAGAGCCACCCCTCCTTCCATGGTGGAGACTGGGGGGTCAAACTCAGGTCACATGTTTGCACTGATGCTTCAAAGATGGCTCAGGATTTGAACATTCCAGTCTGTGCCTCGGAAAGGCTGGACTCAGTCCAAGGAAGATGTCCTAAGAGCGTCCCACCTCCAGGCAAAATGACAAACGCCACTAGGACATCCTTGAGGATTAAAATTACCTCTAACTTGAAAAAACTAAAAATAGAGTTACCATATGATCCAGAAATCCCACTCTTGGGTATATAGCTGGACAAAACTTAATTAAAAATGACACATGTACCCCAGTGTTCATAGCAGCACTATGCAACCTAAATGTCCATCATCAGAGGAATGGATAAGGAAGATGTGCTATTTAAATACAATGGAATATTAGTCATAATAAAGACTGAAACAATGCCACTTGCAGCAACATGGACGGACCTAGAGATTATCATACTAAGTAAAGTAAGTCAGAGAAAGACAAGTATTATATGATATCACTTCTATGTGGAATCTTAAAAAATAATCCAAAGGAACTTATTTACAAAATGGAAACATACTCACAGACACAGAAAACAAACTTATTATTACCATACGGAGAAGGGGAGGGAGAGGGATAAATTACGAGGTTGGGATTAACAGGTGCACCCTACTATATATAAAATACATAAACAACAAGGACCTAATGTATAAAGCAGAGACCGTGTTGCCAACAAAGGTCCATCTAGTCAAGGCTATGGTTTTTCCAGTGGTCATATATGGATGTGAGAGTTGGATTGTGAAGAAAGCTGAGCACCGAAGAATTGATGCTTTTGAAGTGTGGTGTTGGAGAAAACTCTTGAGAGTCCCTTGGACTGCAAGGAGATCCAACCAGTCCATTCTAAAGGAGATCAGCCCTGGGATTTCTTTGGAAGGAATGATGCTAAAGCTGAAACTCCAGTACTTGGCCACCTCATGCGAAGAGTTGACTCATTGGAAAAGACTCTGATGCTGGGAGGGATTGGGGGCAGGAGTAAGAGGGGACCACAGAGAATGAGATGGTTGGATGGCATCACCGACTCAACGGACATGAGTCTGAGTGAACTCCGGGAGTTGGTGATGGACAGGGAGGCCTGGCGTGCTGCAGTCCATGGGGTCGCAGAGTTGGACACGACTGAGTGACTGAACTGAACTGAATGTATAACACAGGAAACTATATTCAGCTACTCTGACTCCACCTGCCAGTGCAAGAGACGTGGGAGACACAGGTTCAATTCCTGGGTGGGGAAGAACCCCTGGAGTAAGAAGTGGCAACCCACTCCAGTATTCTTGCCTGGGAAATTCTATGGACAGAGGAGCCTGGGGGCTACAGTCCATGAGGTTGCAAAGAGTGGGACACAACTGAGCGACTGAGCACCATAATGGAAAAGAGTCTGAAGCTGTACACTTGAAACTATCACAATATAATAAATCAACTATAGTTGAATTTTTAAAAATGACATCTACCCATTGTCATTCATCAGCCGGCTAGGAGAAGCTGTGAGTAGGACATCCACTGTCAGAACTCTGTAGCCTATCAAATCTCCCTGCTTCTTCCATCTATTCCATTTGCCTTCCTTAGGCCTGGCCTCCCTCCCTCCCAGCCAGACACAAAGTGTTCCAATGCTAAAGGCTGAGATGGAGTGACAGGAGCCCGGTTTATCCTCCCATCGTCAACACCTGGGAGACTGGACAAGATATGTGCAGAAAAGGTTTGGACCGAGAGCTGCCCGGGATTATCATCCACAAGAGGAAGGAGACAGAATGGCCCCAGGATGGCAAAAGGGCAAGGAGGGGAACAGAACCTGGCTGAGTTGAGAAGAGCTCAAGTTTAGGGAGGCAAAGGGGACCTGAGTTTGTGGGCAGAGAGGAGAGGGAAGCTGCACAAGATAAGTTGAACAGTGGGCCTCTCCCCTGACCCTGAAAAGTTCTTGCCTTGTACTCCCTTGCTGGACTTCTCCTAGACCAACACACTGATTTTCATACAGTTTTCAGACATGTTAAGGAGCAGCTACTAGGCTACAAAATTCCGCGATTAGCACAAGAGTGTTTCCTGCGTGTCCCAGGTCATACTTTTTAGAAAGATCATCCTTTAGTTTCTTCTGCAAATGTCTTAATTAATTCAGTCTAAAATGGTCTTCTAAGCAGCCCTCCTGCTCCAAGCATGTCTCTAAGTGTGGAGAGACTGAGATAATGTCTGGTTAAGGAAGTCAGCTCAGTAAGGAATACACCTCTGACTCATTCCATAAGGTACATTTTGGATGGTCATGCTTTCAGCAAGTAACCTTTGCTCTGTATCCTGGGAACATCTTTCTTTTGAATTTCAACATATCTGCAGGCATCTTGATTACCTGCAGCACTCTGAGAATCTTCAGGAACAATTTTTGTGCTCATCTAAGAAACTGAATTACTTTAAATACATAAAGACCAAGCTGCTGCTGCTGCTAAGTCACTTTGGTTGTGTCTGACTCTGTGCGACCCCATAGACGGCAGCCCACTAGGCTCCCCCGTCCCTGGGATTCTCCAGAACACTGGAGTGGGTTGCCATTTCCTTCTCCAATGCATGAAAGTGAAAAGTGAAAGTGAAGTCGCTCAGTCGTGTCCGACTCTATACGACCCCATAGACAGCAGCCTACCAGGCTCCTCTGTCCATGCATGGGATTTTCCAGGCAAGAGTACTGGAGTGGGGTGCCATTGCCTTCTCCGGAAGACCAAGCTACAACCCAGCTAATGTTTTCCTCTTCTTTCCAGTGGATATATGTTAGGTTCTGGCCACCAAACACCCACTCATTCTGCTTTGGGTAATAATGATACCGTTTTCCTCTGGGGCTTGACTATCTTCCCCACCCTCTGATCTGTACATTGGAAGGAGAGTTGGCTCTTCGCCTAGCCCGGACTCAGATCTGACCAATCAGAGTATGGTATCTCCCTAGTCACTCTGATTGGTTCAGAGATGATCATGTCATCCAATCAGAGCCAGTAAATGTAAGAAGACTTTTCCGAAGAGCTTCTTAGCAGTAAAGACGATGAGAACCAGCTGCTAGCTGAGAATGAAGCTGTGTGTGTGTGTGTGTGTGTGTGTGTGTGTGTGTGTGTGCGCGCGCGCGCTCAGTCTGTGTGTGTATCTGACTCTTTGCAGCCCCACGGACTGTAGTCCGCCAGCTTCCTCTGTTCATGAGATTTCCCAGGCAAGTACACTAGAGTGTGTTGCCATTTCCTGCTCCAGGGGGATCTTCCTGACCCAGGGATAAAATCCTTGTACGCTGGTGTCTCCGGCATTGGCAGGTGGAGTCTTTAACACTAGCGCCACCTGGGAAGAATAAAGCTAAAGAAGCAGAATTCAGAACCGGGAGATAGATGCGTCTCAGATGGCCATCTTCCAATGCCTTGGCCAAGTCTCACCTTGAGGATTTTAGTAAATGGACAAAAAACGCCCCGTTTTCTGCTTACGTTTGAGTTGACTTTCCTATCGCTTGCTATTGAAGGGCCGAACCCCACCCGAAGCAGATCTAACCTGAAGCTTTTAAATAAATGAACCTATAATTTCCCTTCTGCTAAGGTCTGAGTTGCGTTTTCCAGTACTTGCTATTAAAGCCCTCCTGATACACTAATTGAGTCACTCCACTGCCCCATTTTGTGCTGATTTTCCAAACTGCTTTAACGCCTGCTCATCACATAGGAAAACAGGGGCGTTTTTACAGATCCTTTATTTTAAATGTGGTCTCTGGACATTCCTGGTTCTGTGGATAATAGGATGAGAAATGCTGAACAACATTAGGCAAGTTATTTGGGGCATTTTGTTTCACACATGCCAAAGGACATTATGAATTTCCAATGTTTATTTGGAAACTGCCAACTAAAAATCAGCACTTGCCATCTGCCTCTACAAGGAGTAAGTCACTAGCCACTGCAACCGCTGATCTTTAACACCCACCAGAAAGAAATGAGGCACTCTGTGCTCTGGGAAAAATTGGCAGGATGGGCTTTCAGATAGTTTGATACTTTAAGGAGAAGATTTTTTTAAGCCTCAATTCTTGCATTATCTGAGAGGTAGGAAAGCACTACAATCATTAATGGTGACATCTACTCCTCATGATTGGAAACAAGCCTTTCCCAAAATGTGTGCCTGACCGCACATACTTCCTTCACTAACATCATATACTCTGATAATGACCTTCCGCTCTAACTCTTTGGAGCAGTTCCTCAAAGCTATCTGGGAGGCTGTTTCCCAGGCTAACCGTAGCTGACTTTTTTGTTTGTTCATATTTTCTCTATTTAGTGCACCATTCTTTAAAAAAAAAATTTATCAATTGTCAGTAATTGGTATGCTCACTTTGTTCCCATAGAAGGTTATTTTAATTATATCCTAAGACGAAGTAGCCCTTTTTAAGGACATAGAACCGAAAGAACTATGGACACATGGAGCTACATAATTCCATAGGTCACTGAGAGACAGGGCACATCGGTACAAGCATCTTAGCCAAGTGTGGGGGCTTGTACAGTGAAAGGCAGTATCGCCATTCTTTTTGAGGAAGTCACAAGAGGGAAGGAAAGGAAACTGGTGAGCAGAGAAGAAAGTCACGTCAGTTTCATAACAATCCACCTGGGAGGTGGAAATTTGGAACAATCCTTGTCCCTCCTCCATCTCACTGACAATTCCTTTCCTGGTGTTGCCTTGGATTCTTCTTCCTCCATTCACTCCCTAAACATTGATCATCCTCAAACCTCGCCTCTTCTTGCTCTCTGCCCTCTGTTTATATAAATCAATGATTTGAGCCATCAGTTGTTTACTGGACACCTTCAAGTTCATATCTCTTGCCAAGACTGTACCCCAAGCTCCAGACTTAAATGTGAGTGTCTTCATCACTTCTCCCATGAACATCTCACAGGTGTGCAAATGATTCATTTTCCTCCAATTCCCTGTATACCTCCCCTTCTCTGCATCTCCCAGATCGGAAGATGTCCCCACTGCCTGTGCAGCAGTGGCAGTCATTCTAAACCCTCCTCACTTCTCTGCCTATATCAATAATCAATTCCATTGCCTTAAGATTTCTCAGTCCCACATGTCCCTTTCCTTCCCACTGTCTCTGCTGTATCAAGCCTTTATCCTTTTTACCTGGACTCTTGAAAACAGCATCTTCATTGACTTCCCTTTCTCTAGAAGCTCCCCCTCCAACCTATATTCTACACTTTGTCCACTATTCTTGAGCAGCATAAATCAACCCATATTGCTGCCCTGGTTTTCAATTCCTTTCTGAGAACTTCCAGCATAACATCTGAATTTCAAAAACTTTGGTCAGAACTTGCCTCCACAGTAGCTCCTGAAACTTTCTACCAGGACTTCCCCGGTGGTTCAGTGGCTAAGACTCTGTGCTCCCAATGCAGAGGGCCCCAGTTCAATCCTGGCTCAGGGAACTAGATCTTTCATACTGCAACTAAAAAAAAAAAAAAATCCCACATGCTGCAATTAAGACCCAACACAAACAAATAAACAAATAAGTAATTTTTAAAAAACTTTCTACCATACCTGTCCTTACAACTGTCCCAAGCAATTGGCCATGACACAACGGTCCCCATGACTGCAGTCCTGTACATCTGGAATGCCCATGGCCACTCTCCAAGTCCATCAGGGCTCAGACTAAACACCATCACCTTTAAGAATGGTTCTCTGGTGCTGTGATCTGATTTGGATCTCTCTCTCCACAATGCCTCCTGCATACACTGTCATGTCCTTCCCACTCTGTATTGCAATCACTGGTTTGCTTTGCTGGTTCTAGAACAGAAGGCAACTTGAAGTCCACTCTGGGCATCTTGATGACCTGAGCTTCTGCCACGAAGCCTGGCGTGTGGCGGTGTTCAATGTGGTGAGTGCTCCGTGTAATTGTTGGGGGAGAGGGGGGTGGGCAGGTCACTTGAGACAAGTCTCTGCTCAGAAATTACCTCACACTCAGAAGACTTGGACATATTACAGGAAACAACCAGCAAGGAACTGTACTATTGCAATTAAAGTGACACATATAGGATTTGGGGCACAGGAGCAGCATTTGACATAGAAATTGGCCAGGTGACAATTCTTGGACCCCTAAGATAGGAGGAGAGATTTTATTCAAGGTTACAGACTGAAAAACATAATGATTTAAGCTAACTTTCGTTAGCTTCTTTGGGCTCATTCTCCATTTTCCTCAGACCCCTGATCAGAAATCTCATGTAGGGGGTGTGTGTGTGTTTTAGTTGCTCAGTCGTGTCTGACTCTTTGCAACCCCATGGACTGTGGCCCACCAGGCTCCTCTGTCCATGAGATTTCTCAGGCAAGAATACTGGAATGGGTAGCCATTTCCTCCTCCAGGGGATCTTCCTGACCCAAGGATCGAACCCAGGTTTCTGCATTGCAGGGAGATTCCTTACCACTTGAGCCACCAGGGAAGCCCAAACATATGTGAATATAACACCAATAAAACTGACCTCTATTCTTTGAACAGAGTGTTTTTTGAATACTCTATAAAATAAAAAATAAATTTTATGTGAAGTCTTTTCAAATAATCTCAAACTCAACTACACCTCTATTCAGATCAGATCAGTCACTCAGTCGTGTCCGACTCTTTGCGACCCCATGAATTGCAGCACACCAGGCCTCCCTGTCCATCACCAACTCCTGGAGTTCACTCAGACTCATGTCCATCGAGTCAGCGACGCCATCCAGCCATCTCATCCTCTGTCATCCCCTTCTCCTCTTGCCCCCAATCCCTCCCAGCATCAGAGTCTTTTCCAGTGAGTCAACTCTTCACATGAGGTGGCCAAAGTACTGGAGTTAGCTTTAGCATCATTCCTTCCAAAGAAATTCCAGGGCTGATCTCCTTCAGAATGGACTGGTTGGATCTCCTTGCAGTCCAAGGGACTCTCAAGAGTCTTCTCCAACACTACAGTTCAAAAGCATCAATTCTTCTTCACAGTCCAACTCTCACATCCATACATGACCACAGGAAAAGCCATAGCCTTGACTAGAGGAACCTTTGTTGGCAAAGTCATGTCTCTGCTTTTGAATATGCTATCTAGGTTGGTCATAACTTTCCTTCCAAGGAGTAAGCATCTTTTAATTTCATGGCTGCAGTCACCATCTGCAGTGATTTTGGAGCCCAGAAAAATAAAGTCTGACACTGTTTCCACTGTTTCCCCATCTAGTTCCCATGAAGTGAGGGGACCAGATGCCATGATCTTCGTTTTCTGAATGTTGAGCTATAAGCCAACTTTTTCACTCTACTCTTCCACTTTCATCAAGAGGTTTTTTAGTTCCTCTTCACTTTCTGCCGTAAGGGTGGTGTCATCTGCATATCTGAGGTTATTGATATTTCTCCCGGCAATCTTGATTCCAGCTTGTGTTTCTTCCAGTCCAGCGTTTCTCATGATGTACTCTGCACATAAGTTAAATAAACAGGGTGACAATATACAGCCTTGACGAACTCCTTTTCCTATTTGGAACCAGTCTGTTGTTCCATATCCAGTTCTAACTGTTGCTTCCTGACCTGCATACAAATTTCTCAACAGGCAGATTAGGTAGTCTGGTATTCCCATCTCTTTCAGAATTTTCCACAGTTTATTGTGATCCACACAGTCAAAGGCTTTGGCATAGTCAATAAAGCAGAAATAGATGCTTTTCTGGAACTCTCTTGCTTTTTCCATGATCCAGCAGATGTTGGCAATTTGATCTCTGGTTCCTCTGCCTTTTCTAAAACCAGCTTGAACATCAGGAAGTTCACGGTTCACATATTGCTGAAGCCTGGCTTGGAGAACTTTCAGCATTACTTTACTAGCCTGTGAGATGAGTGCAATTGTGCGGTAGTTTGAACATTCTTTGGCATTGAACTTCTTTGGGATTGGAATGAAAACTGACCTTCTCCAGTCCTGTGGCCACTGCTGAGTTTTCCAAATTTGCTGGCATATTGAGTGCAGCACTTTCACAGCATCAACTTTCAGGATTTGAAATAGCTCAACTGGAATTCCATCACTTCCACTAGCTCTGTTCATAGTGATGCTTTCTAAGGCCCACTTGACTTCACATTCCAGGATGTCTGGCTCTAGGTGAGTGATCACACCATCGTGATTATCTGGGTCGTGAAGCTCTTTTTTGTACAGTTCTTCTGTGTATTCTTGACACCTCTTCTTAATACCTTCTGCTTCTTTTAGGTCCATACAATTCCTGTCCTTTATCGAGCCCATCTTTGCATGAAATGTTCCTTTGGTATCTCTGATTTTCTTGAAGAGATCTCTAGTCTTTTCCATTCTGTTGTTTTCCTCTATTAGGAGGATACAAACCTTTCCTTTGTAGCCACAATATCTCTCCTTTTTTTAAAACACTGAAACTTTCCTTTTTTTCTTAGCAGTATTTTAATTTATGAGGTATTTCCATCCATAAGATCTTTATTCCCTCTAACATAAGCATTTCCCTGACAATATCTCAATGTACCTACAATATAAAGAGACCTCCCCCCCCCCCAAAAAAAAAACCTCTAAAGCATTGTGGATACCAATACAGGTTCTGTGGTTTAACTGTTTCTCATTTAGTAAAGAGAAATTTACCAACCTTCCACCCTTCATGGGCATTTTCCAAACTCCAATAACCACTAGAATGTCAAAGCCATTTCTTTTATCCGGTTGGTAACCTCACACATAAGAACAGAGGAGTTCAGACATTAAAATGCCATTAAGATCACTTTGGTTGTAAGATTCCCACAGGCTCAGCAAATCTGGGCCTAATTACTGCCACCCTAAATGTGAAAAGAGGATATTCTGAAGTTGCTTACAGGAAGGTCTGGCATGATTTAAAAAAGATGAAAACCAGCAGTGAGACAGTGGACAACTTTAACTTAATTAAAAAAATAGCTCTTGGTGAGAAAAGCAACTTGCATTCAGAATTGCTGATACAGAAACACTGAAATACCTAAAGTGCTCTGATAATTAAACAATCTAAGTTCTTCTGCATCCAGTCTTCTACTTCTCCCATTGCAGAAGAGTTATGTGCTTCCCTTTGAAGAAAGAAGGAAAGATCATGATCCCATTAAAATAAGTTTTAGCTAGGAGGGGTGGTAAGGGAAAGACCTATGAAGAAAGCGTGTGACCCCTTTCAAGGCCAACCAGAAGAGACCACGGTTTAGATCCTCTTAAACCTTTTATCTTCTTGGACTCCAAAATCACTGCAGATGATGACTGCAGCCATGAAATTAAAAGACGCTTGCTCCTGGGAAAGAAAGCTGTGACAAACCTAGACAGCATTTAAAAAGCAGAGACAAAGGGCCTTTGCTGACAAAGGTCCATATAGTCAAAGCTGTGGTTTTTTTCAGTAATCATATACAGGTGTGAGAACTGGTTCATAAAGAAAGTTGAGTGCTGAAGAATCGGTGCTTTTGAACTGTGGTACTGGAGAAGACTCTTGAGAGTCCCTTGGACAGCAAGGAGATCAAACCAGTCAATCCTAAAGGAAATCAACCCTGAATGTTCATTGGAAGGACTGATACTGAAGCTGAAGCTCTGATACTTTGGCCACCTGATGCAAAGAACTGACTCAATGGAAAAGACCCTGATGCTGGGAAAGATTGAGGGCAGGAGGAGAAGGGGGCTACAGAGGATGAGATGGTTGGATGGCATCACTGACTCCACGGACACGAGTTTGAGCAAACTCATGGAGACAGTGAAGGACAGGGAAGCCTGGCATACCTGCAGTCCACGGGGTCACAGAGTCAGACATGACTTGGCAACTAAACAACAGTTACTATCAAGTGAATGCAATTCCCAACAGTATGTCAAGTACAGAAAGGCTCAGCTATGGAGAGGCTCTTCTCAGTTTAAAAAGAAATTATCTTCTTTCTCATGGCTTCATTTTTTTTAATAGTAAAACTTAAGAAGATAGCTGACAGCTATGAAAAGCAGAGACCAGGGACATGAATCTGAGCAAACTCCAGGAGATAATGAAGGACGGGAGAGCCAGGTGTGCTGCTGCTGTCCATGGGGTTGCAGAGTTGGACATGACTTAGTGGCTGAACAACAAAACCAGCAGCCTTTTTTTTTTTTCACTCTCTTTCAATCCCAGAAAGACTCATCTTCTCTTCCATTCTAACCTCTTTCCAGTCTTCACTTACGTGCTCACTTCTCTCTTGATTTATCTTCCATTCTCTTCCTACTTCTTCCATCACTGTTGGTGATACACATTGGAAAACTGGGAGACAGGATACAGAGGTAAATGACTGTGGATTTTCCAATATTAATGTTATCTTGAGGCAAACAATGAGAGTTTGAGTCCACATTCTCGCATCAGCAGTTCTATCTCAGTGTACCTGAAGTACAGTGAACTCTGAATTAGAATTAAGTCCTTGGTGGCTCAGTCAGTAAAGAGTCCAGCAATGCAGGAGACCTGGGTTCAATCCCCGGGTCAGGAAGATCCCCTGGAGAAGGAAATGGCAACCAACTCCAGTAGTCTTGCCTGGAGAATTCCATGAACAGAGGAGTCTGGAGGGCTACAGTCCGTGGGTCTCAAAGAGTCAGACATGACTAAGTGACTAACTTTCTTTCTTTCTTAATGTAAAAAAAAAAAAACAGTTCAAAAGTCACTTGAATATTGTGTCAGGTCCTCCTGGATCCCCATTTACAAGACTTTCTGTGTGTCTTACACATAGTTAGGCACTAGGGTGAGCTTGCAGGTTTGGGGAGAATACACAATCCCCGTGCAACCCAGAGGATGCTAAAGAAGTTTTGATCATCTCTATCTAGACCCTGAGCCTCCTCCAGACCTCCAGTGTCTCCTCTGTGTGGGCTCAGAGCCACCAGAATAGACACCAAAGAGGCCAGGTCCCTCCTGTCCCACTTTCTCTTTCCCTTAGGGACTGAACAACAACAGAATCTCCTGGGCAGAATTGCAGGAAAGCTCCCCAAAACCAAATGAGAAACAACCCATTCCTGTACTTAACACTCATCTCTTGATTCAGAGATGCTTCTAAAGCCCATTGCTGGTCATGAGTTTGTCTTAAAGATGACATGTTTCATTGTTGGGGCAAAGAAACTAAGCCTTGATCTCATCTACCTTTAAGATGCACCTTATTCTTTAAACCATGAAGTACCTGATGATGCCAAAAAGGGATGAACAATATGTGCCAGGAGGAAAATGAAAATGACAAGTCTCCATGTCCAGCTCCTAATTAGTGAAGAATTACAACTGCCTTCAAGTCACTGTAAGAGGCAAAATTGCAGAGCTGTGACTTCTCCTGAAAGGAATGTGTTGCTGAGTTTCTTACTCCTGGCTCTTGAAATTTAAAATCTCATTATTTAAAGAGCTTCTAGCAGTATCGCAGCATATTAGTTTCCAACGCTCATTCTCAAAAACCTATTCTACATGAAGCTGTGTTAGGTGAAAAGGCCCATGCAAAAATGGAATAATTGAACTGGAAGATATCTAAGTCATGAAGTCCACCCTCTTTTCAAGTAAGACCCATTTTAGCCTCTGTGCAGGGAGAAACGGGCCCCGTGTGAATCTTAAAGAACTTTGGAGAACATGTGACACCACTCAGCTGTTAGAGCTGAGACGGTGGTTACATCAAAGTGAAGCCAACTGCCTCTTCTTGTACAGCCCTCTTTGATCTGGGCACCATGACTGGCAGTGAACACTCCAAATGCTACCAAACCAAGGGCATTCACTCTTGTGTATTTGAGACATTCACTCAGACTCAGCATGATTCAGGATGATTCAGAATCAGATACACTGACCCAAGCCCTACCTTCCAAAACATAGAAGTTCCAGAACAGTCTTCGCGAAATTCCCCAGTGGCTCAGCAGTAAAGAAACCACCTTTCAATGGCAGAAACACAGGTTCAATCCCTGGGTCAGGAAAATTCACTCCAGCCTTCTTGCATGGGAAATCTCATGGACAGAGGAGCTTGGCGGGCTACAGTCCCCGGGGTCTCAAAGAGCTGGACACAACTTAGCAACTAAACAACAACGGCACCATTACATCTGCTCATCAGCAGTGTCCAGAGTCTCAGTGGAGATGCATAAACTTCAGTCTGCCTCATTAGAACTATTGGTTACCAAAGAGTGATGGGAAACAGCATGGAGGCTGGTGGCTGGCGCACAAATCCCAAATATAAGGTTAACCATCACACCTTAAGAATTAAGGCCCCGAGTAAGCACACGAAAAGATCCTCAACACCGCTAATTATTAGAGAACTGCACATCAAAACTACAATGAGCTATCACTTCACACCTGTCAGAGTGGTCATCATCAAAAAGTCTGCAAATCACAAATGCTGGAGAGGAAGTGGAGCAAAGGGAACCCTCCTACACTACTGGTGAGAATGGAAATTGGTGCAGCCACTACGGAGAACAGTATGGACGGCCCTCAAAAAATTAAAAATAGGGTCCCCATATGATCCAGCAATCCCACTCCTGGGCATATATCTGGACAAAGCTATAACTCAAAAAATACATGCGCCCCAGTATCCACGGCAGCACTACTCACAATGGCCCAGACTTGGAAGCAACCTAAATTCCATCTACAGATGAATGGAAAAAAGATGTGGTAGATAAACACAGCAGAATACTACTCAGCCATAAAAAGGAGTGAAAATAATACCATTTGTAGCAACATGGATGGACCTAGAAACGATCACACTAACTGAGGTGAGTCAGAGAGAGAATGGCAAACACCACATGATGTCACTTATGTGTGGAATCTAAAATACGACACACGTGAACTCATCTAAGAAACGGAAATGGGCTCACAGATACAGAGAACTGGCTTGTGGCTGCCCAGGAGGGGGGAACAACTGAATTAGAGTCTAAGACTATAAGACGCAAACTATTATATATAGCATGCTGTATTCTATTATATACAGACTGGGAGGAGACATGGATAAACAAAGTCCTGCTGTAGAGCATAGGGAACTGTATTCAATAGCCTGTTATAAACCATAATGGAGAAGAACATGAAAAAAAGAAAAAAGAATTAAGGCCCCAAAGACAGAAACAATGGGAAGGTCACCTCTTGCCTTCTCTTTCTGTCAACAGTTTTATTGTCCTAATCACCTCTGATGATATCTGTCAATTCTAGCTTCTCTGGCTTCCTTGGACTCCAGCCTCAGTCTTCTCAACTCAGGGAGACAGCTTACTTGGGGACAGACTCAACTTCCTTGAATTTGAAGACTCCTAATCAAGTTGCTGGAGAAGGCAATGGCACCCGACTCCAGTACTCTTGCCTGGAAAATCCCATGGATGGAGGAGCCTGGAAGGCTGCAGTCCATGGGGTCGCTAAGAGTCAGACACTACTGAGCGACTTCACTGTGAATGTTTACTTTCAAGCATTGGAGGAGGAAATGGCAACCCACTCCAGTGTTCTTGCCTGGAGAATCCCATGGACAGAGGAGCCTGGTGGGCTGCTGTCTATGGGGTCGCACAGAGTCAGACACAACTGAAGCGACTTAGCAGCAGCAGCAACAGCAAACAAGTTTCGTCATGGGAAATGCTGGGCTGGAAGAAGCACAAGCTGGAATCAAGATTGCCGGGAGAAATATCAGTAACCTCAGATATGCAGATGGCACCACCCTTATGGCAGAAAGTGAAGAGGAACTAAAAAGCCTCTTGATGAAGGTGAAAGAGGAGAGTGAAAAAGTTGGCTTAAAACTCAACATTCAGGAAACGAAGATCATGGCATCTGGTCCCATCACTTCATGGGAACTAGATGGGGAAACAGTGGAAACAGTGTCAGACTTTATTTTTTGGGGCTCCAAAATCACTGCAGATGGTGACTGCAGCCATGAAATTAAAAGATGCTTACTCCTTGGAAGGAAAGTTATGACCAACCTAGATAGCATATTCAAAAGCAGAGACATGACTTTGCCAACAAAGGTTCGTCTAGTCAAGGCTATGGCTTTTCCTGTGGTCATGTATGGATGCGAGAGTTGGACTGTGAAGAAGAATTGATGCTTTTGAACTGTGGCGTTGGAGAAGACTCTTGAGAGTCCCTTGGACTGCAAGGAGATCCAACCAGTCCATTCTGAAGGAGATCAGCCCTGGGATTTCTTTGGAAGGAATGATGCTAAAGCTGAAACTCCAGTACTTTGGCCACCTCATGCGAAGAGTTGACTCATTGGAAAAGACTCTGATGCTGGGAGGGATTGGGGGCAAGAGGAGAAGGGGACGACAGAAGATGAGATGGCTGAATGGCATCACTGACTCGATGGATGTGAGTCAGAGTGAACTCCAGGAGTTGGTGATGGACAGGGAGGCCTGGTGTGCTGCAATTCATGGGGTTGCAAAGAGTCAGACACGACTGAGCAACTGAATTGAACTGAACTGAACTGAACTGAAGCAAGTTGCCAGATCCAGTTGTGATGAAGAATTTTCTTAGACCACCAGGCAGCCAAGCCCTTCCTAACCCCTCCCTGAAACGTCTGCTTCCACTGGGTTCTTGTCTGAGAGCCCACAACCAGCATCGTGTGCCAATTCCAAAATCCTAACACAGCATTTTCATAATTACCTAGAAATAACATCCTAATACATTGCCATGGGTTGATCTGTCTCATTTGTTCTGCCAAAATATTCTTTGCATCCTAAGTACTACTGAATAGACACCCTCATGGCACTGCCCTCATTTCATCACGAACTTACTTTTCCCCATGCTCAATTAGTTGTTCACTGTATCCGACTCTTTGGAAGCCCATGGACTGTATCCTGCCAGGCTCCACTGTCCGTGGAATTTTCCAGGCAAAAGTACTGGAGTGGGTTGCGATTTCCCTCCCCAGGGGATCTTCCCGATCCAGAGATCAAACCTGAGTCTCCTGCATCTCAAGCATTGGCAGGAAGATTCTTTACCAGGGAGCCATTTTGGAAGACCCCAGTTTTCCCAGAGAGGTTTAATTTAAGAGTTAATATCAAGGACCTTTACATAGCTCTGTGCCACCCTGGTATATCCAAATGGTACAACTGAGAAGCATTTGTCAAAAGTAGAGTGTATTCTGAAGAGACAGATGCTTACATTTTTTTTCCCTTACCTTGAACTAAACACTATTTCCAGAGCAAAAATTACAGACCAGCTTTGCTGCAGGCCACAGCAGCAAATCCAAACAATAGCTTTCCTGGCAGCCCTAAAGCAGACCCGTGACCCCCAGCACCCGTCACTTCTGTGGGTTGTCCTCACTGCTCTTCTCTCCACAAAGAAGTACATTTTCCAAAGGACAGAAATAAGCAAGCAAGGCTGTCTGTCATTTTAATTCTTCATTTTTCTGAATAGAATGTTTGTCTTGGTCTATTAAAAACTACAGGGCCACTCATTCGGAATCCCTTCATTAACAGGCGGCATTAAGCCTAATCCCTTTCGCTATTTTGAAGAACTGTCTTCTGTGCGTTTAAAAGCATGCTCTCCTGGTGAGGTTAAACCCTCCACCTCTCAGCACTGTTTCATTTTGCTCAAGCTCCTGACTTCAGGTACACAGGGCATTTTTATGATGTCACTGTAATTAATTAGAGAACAGAGCTCATATTGTACCTAGAGAAAGTACTCTTGTATTCACTCCAGCATTCTTGCCTGTGAAATCCCATAGACTGAGGAGCCTGGCAGGCTACAGTCCATGGGGTCGCAAAGAGCTGGACACGACCGAGCAACTGAGCACTCAGGCACCCATACTGTATCCAAGAGATGAATATAGGCAACAGTATTTTTAAGCTCTAAAGAAAAGTACAAACACTGGCTGCCTTTATTATCCTTCAGTACCTAACACATAGCAAAGGCTCAATAAATGTCTACTGGACAAACTTAAACGTGGACAAATAATAAAGGAACAAAGAGAAATATTTCATTAAAATAATAATACATTAAAAATATACAATCTCCCAAGGTGCCAGCATTGCTGACCCTACAGTGTTGGTTGGGGACTGAAGTGACCTCTCATCCTGGACACTTACCCCTGGAACTAGATGTCTCTGGGGACCGTCTGGTGCCAGCCTAGTGTTGTACTGTTATTATTTAGCAGTTTTATTTTACCTGTGAATATTTTATTTATTGCATGTTATTTATTTGTTTGATTTATCTATATATTATTTAATTTTTACATATGCTTCACAATATCTTTATGAAGCATTAGGTTATGGAAGTAGGAGAAGAATGTTGTTCATCCATTTCATCATCTCCTCTCACTAAAGAAAAGACAGAGATGATAATACATTCCAAAGACATTTAAAATGGTGGAAATGCAATAGTGAGAGACAATGGACATAGCATCAGCTCAAGGAAAGTTTCACCTGACCCTTGGTTTTCTTGACGCTCAATTTTAGGAGGCTTTTTGCTGATCATTGCTGCCCATGGTCCAAACAGATATTAGAAATAGGATAAATAATTGTTGAAGGTGATGCAGACACATCAGGTCCTGAAATTTAGATGCAGATAAATAACTCCTTGAACGACCTTTGCAGCCTTTTATTGTATATGAAAGAACTTGTCAGATGAAGAGATGGACACTTCTAACTCTGCCACTGTTTCAGCATGTCACAAATAGAGCTCTACTTTCACATCTCCTTCTTTAGAATCTTCACGCCAGCTCTTTCACAACTATAGTCTTTAACCTCCAGGGGAAATACAAAGTACATTTGCTTTGTCCTGTATTCTGGTAGCATCTATAAACCACTGAATCTGATTTTCAATAAATAACCTCTCAAGATGCAATTGTTTCCATTTTTGTCCTCTCTACTGGCGAACCTATTGTTGACAGTAAGAGATAGCTTTGTGATGTTTTTAGAAATTTAATTTATGACACAAGCTGTGCAAAATCCCCTCCTTTCAAACCTGGTGCAGTTTGTTAACCTCCAGAATCACAATGCACCATGAGCCACTTCCTTCATTGCTGGGGAGATACCAGCTGTTTGGGTGACAGCTGGTAGAACAGCCCCTGGCAAGTCCCCGGCCCCATGTCAACAATGATAACATGCTGCTGTATGGGAAAAATAAACATGAGTGACCAAACCATGTACAGAGAAAAAGCATATATCTCTGCCTATACATGCCTTACAAGTAGCTGTGAAAAGAAGAGAAGCGAAAACCAAAGGAGAAAAGGAAAGATACAAACATCTGAATGCAGAGTTCCAAAAAATAGCAAGAAGAGATAAGAAAGCCATCTTCAGCAATCAATGCAAATAAATAGAGGAAAACAACAGAATGGGAAAGACTAGAGATCTCTTCAAGAAAATCAGAGATACCAAAGGAACATTTCATGCAAAGATGGGCTCGATAAAGGACAGAAATGGTATGGACTTAAAAGAAGCAGAAGATATTAAGAAGAGATGGCAAGAATACACAGAAGAACTGTACAAAAAAGATCTTCATGACCCAGATAATCACGATGGTGTGATCACTCACCTAGAGCCAGACATCCTGGAATGTGAAGTCAAGTGGGCCTTAGAAAGCATCACTACGAACAAAGCTAGTGGAGGTGATGGAATTCCAGTTGAGCTATTTCAAATCCTGAAAGTTGATGCTGTGAAAGTGCTGCACTCAATATGTCAGCAAATTTGGAAAACTCAGCAGTGGCCACAGGACTGGAGAAGGTCAGTTTTCATTCCAATCCCAAAGAAAGGCAATGCCAAAGGATGCTCAAACTACCACACAATTGCACTCATCTCACGTGCTAGTAAAGTAATGCTGAAAATTCTCCAAGCCAGGCTTCAGCAATATGTGAACCGTGAACTTCCTGATGTTCAAGCTGGTTTTAGAAAAGGCAGAGGAACCAGAGATCAAATTGCCAACATCCGCTGGATCATAGAAAAAGCAAGAGAGTTCCAGAAAAACATCTATTTCTCCTTTATTGACTATGCCAAAGCCTTTGACTGTGTGGATCACAATCAACTGTGGAAAATTCTGAAAGAGATGGGAATACCAGACCACCTGACCTGCCTCTTGAGAAACCTATATGCAGGTCAGGAAGCAACAGTTAGAACTGGACATGGAACAACAGACTGGTTCCAAATAGGAAAACGAGTTCATCAAGGCTGTATATTGTCACCCTGTTTATTTAACTTATGTGCAGAGTACATCATGAGAAACGCTGGACTGGAAGAAACACAAGCTGGAATCAAGATTGCCGGGAGAAATATCAATAACCTCAGATATGCAGATGACACCACCCTTATGGCAGAAAGTGAAGAGGAACTAAAAAGCCTCTTGATGAAAGTGAAAGTGGAGATTGAAAAAGTTGGCTTAAAGCTCAACATTCAGAAAACGAAGACCATGGCATCTGGTCCCCTCACGTCATGGGAACTAGATGGGGAAACAGTGGAAACAGTGTCAAACTTTATTTATCTGGGCTCCAAAATCACTACAGATGGTGACTGCAGCCATGAAATTAAAAGACGCTTACTCCTTGGAAGGAAAGTTATGACCAACCTAGATAGCATATTCAAAAGCAGAGACATTACTTTGCCAACAAAGGTTCCTCTAGTCAAGGCTATGGTTTTTCCTGTGGTCATGTATGGATGTGAGAGTTGGACTGTGAAGAAGACTGAGCACCAAAGAATTGATGCTTTTGAACTGTGGCGTTGGAGAAGACTCTTGAGAGTCCCTTGGACTGCAAGGAGATCCAACCAGTCCATTCTGAAGGAGATCAGCCCTGGGATTTCTTTGGAAGGAATGATGCTAAAGCTGAAACTCCAGTACTTTGGCCACCTCATGCGAAGAGTTGACTCATTGGAAAAGACTCTGATGCTGGGAGGGATTGGGGGCAAGAGGAGAAGGGGACGACAGAGGATGAGATGGCTGGATGGCATCACTGACTCGATAGATGTGAGTCTGAGTGAACTCCGGGAGTTGGTGATGGACAGGGAGGCCTGGAGTGCTGCGATTCATGGGGTCGCAAAGAGTTGGACACAACTGAGTGACTGATCTGATCTGATCTGATCTGATACATTTCTGAACATTTATTATTTTGCCCTATTATTCTGAGAAAAAAACCCTCCCTACTATTGATGCTTTTGAACTGTGGTGTTGGAGAAGATTCTTGAGAGTCCCTTGGACTGCAAGGAGATCCAACCAGTCCATCCTAAAGGAGATCAGTCCTGGGTGTTCATTGGAAGGACTGATGTTGAAGCTGAAACTCCAATACTTTGGCCACCTGATGCAAAGAGCTGACTCATTTGTAAAGACCCTGATGCTGGGAAAGATTGAAGGCAGGAGGAGAAGGGGAAAACAGAGGCTGAGATGGGTGGATGGCATCACCAACATGATGGACATGAGTTTGAGTAAACTGAAAGTTGGTGATGGTGAGGGAGGCCTGGCATGCTGCAGTCCATGGGGTTGCAAAGAGTCAAACACGACTGAGTGACTGAACTGAACTGAATTCTTAGAATTAGAAAAAGATAAATGTAGGTATGATGCCATAATGATGGAGAGTTGACCCTTGGATAATAGGAGTTTGAACTGCCATGAGTCCACATATACCTAAATTTTTGTCAATAAATACAGACTACAGGACTACGTGATTTGCAGCAGGTTGAATCTGCAGATGCAGAACTACGGATATGAAAGGCAACTGTAAAAGCATAAAAGCCAGCATCTCTAATCCCTACATTGTTCAAGGGCCAGTTGGATTAATCCCTATGTTGTTCAAGGGACAGTTGGCCAGTTGGTTTAGACAACCTAAGTTCACAGTCTCACAGTTCTAGAAGCCACAAGTTCAAGATCAAGGTGTCATCAGAGTTGCTTTCTTATGAGAGCTCTGTAGCTGTCAGCAGTTCCCATAATTTTCGTGTTCTTACTCTCCGTTTTATTATTTCCTATGGGACCTGATGAAAAGGTCTATAGTGTGTGTACTGGAGTCTCAGAAATGGAGGAGAGAGAGAACAGAGCAATATTTGATGTGAGAGCAGAGAATGTTCTAAAACTGACAAAAGAGGGACTTACCTGGCAGTCCAATGGTTACAGTCTCACCTCCCAAAGCGGGAGTTGTGGGTTCAATCCTTGATCAGGGAGCGTAGATCCCACTGGCCTTTCTGCCAAAAAACCAAAACACAAAACAGAAGCAATATTGTTACAAATTCAATAAAGACTTTTAAAATAAAAGAAAAAAACTTGAAAAAGATTTTTTTTAATTGACAAAAGAAATCAGACTATATATTTTTAAAATAATATAAACTAAGCAATTGGAATTAGAAAATTGCACTTAAGAACATCACAGCTGAAAACCAAAGACAATGAGAAAATCTCAAGAAGAGCCAGAGAATGGAAAAAACATATTATCTCTCCAAAAACAAAAAGATGGACAACAGATTTCTTAATACAATTGAGACTGAAGCCAAAAACAATGTAGTGGCATATTTAAAATAATACAAGAAAGTAATTGCCACCATAGAATTAAAATTAAGGATAAAATAAATATTTTTCAACATAAAATCTGTACTAACCTAAGGAGAAATCTTTTTCAGATAGAAGAAATATGATATGAGCCAAAAGCATGGAACTGTAGGAAGAACTAAAAGGAAAATAAAGTATAAAATGTGAATAAATCTGAATGATACTAACAGTGTAAAACAATAACAATAGTGTTTTCATAAAATTTAGAAATATATGAAATTAAATATAGGATGACAATAATATGAAAGATCAATTTAGTTCAGTTTAGTCACTCAGTCGTGTCCGACTCTATGCAACCCCATGAACCACAGCATGCCAGGCCTCCCTGTCCATCACCAACTCCTGGAGTCCACCCAAACCCATGTCCACTGAGTCAGTGATGTCATCCAACCATCTTATCCTCTGTCACCCCCTTCTCCTTCTGCTCTCAATCTTTCCCAGCATCAGGATCTTTTCCACTGAGTCAGCTCTTGGCATCAGGTGGCCAAAGTATTGGAGTTTCAGCTTCAACCTCAGTCTTTCCAATGAACACCCAGGACTGATCTCCTTTAGGATGGATTGGTTGGATCTCCTTGCAGCCCAAGGGACTCTGAAGAGTATTTTCCAACCCACAGTTCAAAAGCATCAATTCTTCGGCACTCAGCCTTCTTCATAGTCCAACTCTCACATCCATACACAACCACCAGAAAAACCATAGCCTTGACCAGACGGACCTTTGTTGACAAAGTAATGTCTCTGCTTTTTAATATGCTGTCTAGGTTGGTCATAACTTTCCTTCTAAGGAGTAAGCATTTTTTAATTTCATGGCTGCAGTCACCATCTGCAGTGATTTGGGAGCCCAGAAAAATAAAGTCAGCCAATGTTTCTACTGTTTCCCCATCTATTTGCCATGAAGTGATGGGACCAGATGCCATGATCTTAGTTTTCTGAATGTTGAGCTTTAAGCCAACTTTTTCACTCTCAGATAACATGTTATAAATGTTAAAAGATAAAGTTTTCTACTGTGCTTCCTTGTCCAGGAAGTAGACTAATATAGTGTAATGATTTATTACTACTAAGTTATTTTAGATTTTAGTAAATTAAGGATATACCTAGTATTCTCTAGAGTAAGAATAGTAGAAAATATACAACTAGAAAATTAATAGAGGATAAATGAAACAGTTAAAAAGCACATGAAAATTGCAAAATAATGCAGGACAAGGAAAGAAAGATAAACAACTAGGACAAATGGAAAATAAACAGAAGGTGGCATCTGTAAATCAAATATATCAATAATTATATAAATGTAAAATGTTCAAATACTTTCATGAAAAATACAAAAGACTATATTAAGAAAATAATACTAACACAGCTTGCAGGCTTCCCTGGTCACTAAGTGGTAAAGAATCCACATGCCAATGCGGGAGATGCAGATTAGATCCCTGGGTTGGGAAGACCCCCTATAGAAGAAAATGGCAGCCCACTCCAGTGTTCTTGCCTGGGAAATCCCATGGACAGAGGAGCCTGGCAGGTTCCAGTCCATGGGGGCACAAAAAAGTCAGACACGACTTCTGGACTACACAATAACAACAACAATACTGCTTATAAGAGATTAACTTGAAATATAGGAACTGCAACAGTTGAAAGAAAAGGGTGGAAACATAGACCACATTAATATCGACCACCCCCCAAAGAACTATTGTTGGTATACGAGCATCAAAGCAGGTTTAAGTTAAGATGTTACTAGAGATAAAGAAACACTTGTAATACTTTTAATATAGCTTCAAAATATATAAAAGCTATATATATATAATATATATATATTATATATATATAAAATATATTATATATATATATAAATATATCAATGTATTACTTTTAATATAGCTTCAAAATATATAAAAGCTATATATAATAAATATATAAATATATATAATTAATATAATATACAATATAATGTATAAAATATATATATAATTATATATAATAAATATAAAAAATTATATATATATAATATATATATATAAATATATCAAAAGCTAGAAAGGAAAAATATATATGTGCCATCATAGAGATTTTAACAAATCCCCTCAGTAATGATAGCACAGATTTGGGAGGCAAAGACGCAAGACAGAACAACATGAGTAATGAACATGAAGTAGCTGTCACACAAACAACACTACCTACAATGATACTACATTGCTCATCACTTTATGGTAACTGTATGAGAAATAGTTACCCCAAATGCCCATATTCTGTGCTATAAAAAGCATCTCAACAAAATTCAAAGGATAAAAATTAACATAATATATGGCCTTTGGCCTCCGTAAAATTTTGCTAAAAATCCTAAACAAAAAGTAAATAGAAAATCCTAAAGCTTGAAAAATTAAGCACACGTGTAAATAATCCCTGGGCATTACTTTGTATTGTATATTTACCTAAGCTCTGGAGCTGTGGACTACTTCCCCAAATAAAATCCTTGCCTGTAATGCTTGCCTTGACATTTGTTTCTTAAAGGATCTGAGTGCATCATTTCTTTATTGAGCTTCCCCAAATCTTGTGTTAATCACTTTCACTTTACGAAAGTGAAAGTCGCTCAGTCATGTCCAGTTCTTCACGACCACATGGACCGTAGTCCACCAGGCTCCTCTGTCCATGGGATTCTCCATGCAAGAATATTAGACTGGGTTGGCATGCCTTTCTCCAGGGGATCTTCTTGATCCAGAGACTGAACCTGGGTCTCCTGCATGGCAGGCAGATTCTTTACCATCTGAGCCACCAGGGAAGCCCATTAACCAGAATGAGCTGGTCCAATTCCTCCTACAGTCCCTCATATTTATTCCTCATATATCAACCATTCAACAAACATTTACCATCGCCAACGAGCCAGGCCTGATGAGTTTGCTTCGTCCCCTGCATGCCTCCTGTCTTGACTGCATTGCTTCTAAAAGGTACAGCGAAAAACAAACCCAGCCCTCAAGCACAGTTTAGCAGGTCCTGTTGGGAAGGAATGCTCACCTTCCACGTTCAGGACACACGACTTCCATTCAGGCAGCTCGATGTTGGACACAGGACGCTGCCTCTTACTGCACTCTCACTGTTGACTTGAAATCCTGGAAACTATCCCCACTTACTCCTGTGGATTCTGTCTTATTCTGTATTTCAGCAATTGCTCTTTTGAAGTTTATATTTATAAGCTCTAACTTCACCGGACAACTCATCCTGTTAGCCCAGTCTGTGGTTTTATCCTGTTGTGGTCCCTTTGGGTCTCGACTTGGAGAGGAAACCTATTTGCTCACACCCATGTGTTGATGGGCAAGCTTCAGACTTCTGCATCTCTGGGCAGGCCTGGTGAAAAGTGGCTGGTTAGCTGAACAGAGGGGCTTCCCTGGGGGCTCAGGGGTAAAGAATCTGCCTGCAATGCAGGACCTGCAGGAAACTCGGGTTCAATCAGGAAGACTGAACTTGGGTTCAGTCAGGAAGATTCCCCTAGAGGAGGAAATGGCAACCACTCCAATATTCTGGCCTGGACAATTCCATGGACTGTACGGTCCATGGGGGTCACAAAGATTCGGACACTGAGCAACTTCCACTTTCACTTCCAGTATTCTTGCCTGGAGAATCTCATGTTCAGAGGAGCCTGGTGGGCTACAGTCCATGAGGTCTCAAAGATTCAGACATGACTGAAGTGACTGAGATGTACGCATGTAAGCTGAGCAGAAGCATAGTACACATTATCTCTTTCCCCTAACTTTAATTTTCTATAGGAAACTTTGCTTTTTGGAGAACTTAGAGCCCATTTAATAGAAGCAGATTCTGTGCATCCTACCAGTAACAGTGGGAAAGGCTAGAGGTCCTGCTGGCAAGCAATGTGGAGTGGGTTCACTGTGAATTTTTATGAGGACAATGACTTTTCAGAAGGCTATAGCTGAAACACTGATGAAATGTGTTCCTTCACAGATGACTGAGTCTAACCATGTTTGCGTATGATTTTAAAATTCAATATAGGGGCTTCCCAGGTGGCTCAGTGGCAAAGAATTCATCATCAGCCAAGTTCAGTCATGTCCAACTCTTTGCAACCCCATGGACTATACAGTCCGTGAAATTCTCCAGGCCAGAATACTGGAGTGGATAACCTTTCCCTTCTCCAGGGCATCTTCCCAACCCAGGGATTGAACCCAGGCCTCCCACATTGCAGGTGAATTCTTTACCACCTGAGCCACAAGGGAAGCCCAAGAACACAGGAGTGGGTAGCCTTCTTCAGGGGATCTTCCTGACCCAGGAATCAAACCGGGGTATCCTTCATTGCAGGTGGATTCTTTACCAACTGAGCTATGAGGGAGTGGTAAAGAATCTGCCTGCCAATATACAAGAGTCACAGGTTTGATCCCTGATCCAGGAAGATCCCACAAGCTGCGGAACAACTAAGCAGGTGCACCGCAACTATTGAGCCTGCTCTGGAGCCCGGGAGCCACAACTGCTGAAGCCCGCATGCCCAGAACCTGTGCGCTGCAACAAGAGAAGCCACAGCAGTGAGACGCCTGCACACTACGACTAGAGAGCAGCCCTGCTTTCCACAAGAGAAAAGCCCAGGCAGCCGTGAAGACCCCGCAGAGTCAAAAAAAAAAAAAACAGAAAATTATTTAAAAAGTCAGTTCAATTCAGTCACTTAGTCATGTCCGACTCCTTGTGACCCCATGGACTGCAGCACACCAGGCCTCCCTGTCCATCACCAACTCCCGAAGCTTGCTCAAACTCATGTCCACCGAGTCAGTGATGCCATTCAACCATCTCATCCTCTGTCGTCCCCTTCTCCTCCCACCTTCAATCTTTCCCAGCATCAGGGTCTTTTCCAAGGAGTCAGTTGTTTGCATCAGGTGGCCAAAGTATTGGAGCTTCCACTTCAGCATCTGTCCTTCCAGTGAATATTCAGGACTGATTTTCTTCAGGATTGACTGGTTTGATCTCCTTGCAGTCCACGGGATTCTCAAGAGTCCTCTCCAACACCACAGTTCAAATGCATCAATTCTTCAGCACTCAGCTTTCTTTATGACCCAACTCTCACATCCATCCATAACTACTGGAAAACCCATAAGTTTGACTAGATGGACTTTTGTTGGCAAAATAATGTCTCCACTTTTTAATATACTGTTTAGTTTGGTCATAGCTTTTTTTCCAAGGAGCAAGCATCTTTTAATTTCATGGCTACAGTCACCATCTGCAGTGCTTTTTGATTCCAAGAAAATAAAGTATTTCACTGTTTCCATTGTTTCCCAGTCTGTTTGCCATGAAGTGATGGGACAAGTGATGGGACCAGATGCCATGATCCGCATTTTTTGAATGCTGAGTTTTAAGCCAGCTTTTTCAGTCTCCTCTTTCACTTTCATCAAGAGGCTTTTTAGATCCTCTTCATTTTCTGCCATAAGGGTGGTATCATATTTTAAAAAGTACATTTCAAAAAATTTCTTTTTCTGAATTAAAAATTCTTATCCAATGCCAAAGAGGAGAAAGTTCTGTTAGGTTCAGGGAAAGTGAAATAAAGATCTTTGATGTAGTAACTTATGGGCCTACTCTGTCTGCTATTTCGAACCTTCATCGGGGTGTTAATAAACAGCAACCAACAAACCGTCAGACAATTCTGCCTTCCTAAGTCAGAAGACTGGCAGAACAGAAAGGACATCCAGAACAGGTAATACCAGACATCACATGATGCTGGACAACCTCCCTGGGTCTCACTTTCTTCAGTGGCCCCCTTGTCTATTTCATAGGGTCATGGTAACAATCAGCATCTTTAGTATGAAGGTGCTTTGTAAACTGCAATCCACTGTTCAAATGTCAAGCATGATTATTTATAAATTCCAGAAACTCCTAACTTACTCAGTCCCCTAACCTCCCATGCATGATTGACACTTAGGGTTATGAAATAGTTTTTAAATGGATGGCATGCATGTCCAACTCAGGTAATATAGGAGAAAAATATTCTCATTGAAGACAAAGAAGAAACAGTAATTAGAAAGAAGAAAATGACAAAAATGAGAAATCAGAAGCTCTGGAATTAATCAGCTTATAGTGTCAGGAATCTGAATGTGGGAAAGTCTGTTTTATGATATTTCACTGAGATACAAAGGAAGGTTGTTGGTAATGGGAACCATGGCCAGCTTTGATGATTCTCTTCCTGGTGTTCAAATAGACTCCACTCTTTTCCCTTCCCTTTGGACTTGGTTGGTTTATTGTCCCCAAAGCTCACTCATTTAGCTTGCTCACTCATTACTTGTCCCTGAGACACTTACACAGACCTTTAATAACCAAAGTGTTTGAGAACACAAGGACCCAGATAACAGGGAACAATGCAGAAGGTCAACATAAGCTATGACAAACCCAGACAGCATATTAAAAAGCAAAAACATCACTTTTCCAACAAAGGTCCATAAAGTCAAAGCTATGGTTTTTCCAGTAGTCATGTATGAATGTGAGAGTTGGACCATAAAAAAGGCTGAGCATCAAAGAATTGATGCTTTTGAACTGTGGTACTAGAGAAGACTCTTGAGAGCCCCTTGGACAGCAAGGACATCAAATCAGTCAATCCTAAAGGCAATCAACCCTGAATATTCATTGGAAGGACAGATGCTGAAGCTGAAGCTCCAATCCTTTGGCCACCAGATGTGAGGAGCTGACTCACTGGAAAAGACTCTGATGCTGGGAAAGATTGAAGGCAGGAGGAGAAGGGGAAGTCAGAGGATGAGATGGTTGGATGGCATCACCGACTCAATGGACATGGGTTTGAGCAAACTCCAGGTGATAGTGAAAGACAGGGAAGCCTGGAGTGCTGCAGTCCATGAGCTTGCAAAGAATCAGACATGACTTAGTGACTAAACAACAACAACAGCAAAGTAAGCAAAGAGCTGAAGCCAACAAATGGACAATGATCAGAACATTGAATGATTTGTCCATAGGCTTTTGGCACCCATTTTTCTGCATGAAATGATGGAGTATCAGTCGCCACACCTATTCTCTACAACTAGAAAGACCCCTAGAATCTTGGAGAAGAGTACAGGAAATGCATCCATTCAATTCAGACTGTGAAAGCAGTAATGTACTTGCATTTCACCTCTTTCTTGAACTTCAGGGAGGATGGAAGAGGGTGGAACAGGTGGAGCAATAAATATCCTTACAAAGCAAATGCCTTCATCACAACACATATCATATCTTGACAAGTTCTGTAGGCCCCGAGCTATGAGATGGTGTAAAAGTCTCATTTTTTCATTCCATTGACTTTAATTAGACTCACAAGTTTGACAATTTATAGGTATTATCAGTAAGATTTTTTAAAGCCAGTATTCTTAACAGTTAAGTTCCTCCAAACTCACCCAGCTCAACTGCACAAATTTTAACAGAAGATACAAGCATATATTTTTGTGACACTTTCTAGTATCCAGTCTACAGAGTAGCCATAGGAAGATACAGTAGAGCAATAACATAGAAAAGGTTCTTTAAAAATGACTCTTTCAGATATTCATAAAACATCTGAAAATGAGCCAAAAGCTTTCAGACTATGGAGAAAGGATTCTTTTTTTAATCCTTTGAAAGCTCCTTCTATATGTTTTCATTTATGTTTTTCTGGGAGCTCTTTCTGTTCCCCTTAATGTTTACACAGGGATGCTTTTTGAATACATGGATCTAATATGCAATCACTTAACACCTGTTGTGTTTTCCTGACTGGGGCCATTAAGCATGTTCACCTTCCAGGAAACATTCCAAGACTGCAACACTATGTCACCAGCAATGTCAGTTCAAGCTGATCCAGGATGGTGTGTAATTCTAACTGAAAAACAGCATCAGTATATGGGACACAAATACTATCCTTAGGAGGGAAATCCAGAGCATGACATTTCTTCAGATCACGTGAAAAAAGAACTCAACTTTACCATGGTTTACTGTTCTGTGCTGTTGATAGTAGGGCTGACAGAGACAGTGGAAAGAAAATTTGATAGGCATCTCCTACTGAAGAAATAATATGATTATTAGCAAAGATGACTGGTCACTGAAAGGAACTTGAATCTACTTCTACAGGTTTGTAGATGTCTGATGGAATCAGAGAAGCTGGAGAAGTTAAACTTTCTTTTCCTTTGCTGTACTTCTTGTCTCCTGGTCTCTCTTACTCTGAACAGTGTCTTCTTTTGTGCCCAGTTCTGGAATAAGAAGGATAAACAAACAAAAACTTATTTATAACTTGCTTCTTTGGGGAGCTTAGAAGACAGAGAGATCTGTGCTCCTCTGAAATAGGAGATGGGATGACCTGAGTCTTGGAAGAGACAGAACTCTTAAAAAGTACCATGCCATGGGAGTGATTATATTTTTGCCAACTCAAAGATCTTTGATAGAGACGTTGATCAGAGAATTTCTATAAACTGTTTGATTTTTCTTCATTAGAAGAGACCTATAAGAAATTACTTCTATGGATAAACAACAAGGATACGAATGGGTCTTTGACTGGAGTAGCCAGTTGCCAACCTGGTGAGACTGGAGGCCTCCTCCTGATCCCGGGTTTCCAGTCTGACTCACCATGGGCCCTGCAGTCATCCGAGGTCTCCCTCTCTTGGGGTGAGTAGTGAGTTCCAATTCCTGCTTTTGCATCTAAGTCATGTGGGGAGGATTTATTGTGGTTCAGACAGTAAAGAATCCGCCTGCAATGCAGGGGACCTGGGTTCGATCTGTGAGTCAGGAAGATCCCCTAGAGAAGGGAATTTCAACCCACTCCAGTATTTTTGCCTGGAGAATCCCACAACAGAGGAACCTGATGGGCTAGAGTTCATGGGGTCACAATGAGTCGGACATGACTGAAGGACTAACACTTTCACCCTTTTTTTTTCACCTGGGTCCCACCTTGGACGTATTAAATCAGACCATGAATGGGAGGGTAGATGTTTGTCTTTTTTTTTTTCTTTTTTTAATTTTATTTTATTTTTAAACTTTACAATATTGTATTAGTTGTGCCAAACATCAAAATGAATCCACCACAGGTATACCCGTGCTCCCCATCCTGAACCCTCCTCCCTCCTCCCTCCCCATACCCTCCCTCTGGGTCATCCCAGTGCACCAGCCCCAAGCATCCAGTATCGTGCATCGAACCTGGACTGGCGACTTGTTTCATACACTATATTATACATGTTTCAATGCCATTCTCCCAGATCTCCCCACCCTCCCCCTCTCCCTCTCCCACAGAGTCCATAAGACTGATCTATACATCAGTGTCTCTTTTGCTGTCTCGTACACAGGATTATTGTTACCATCTTTCTAAATTCTATATATATGTGTTAGTATACTATATTGGTGTTTTTCTTTCTGGCTTACTTCACTCTGTATAATAGGTTCCAGTTTCATCCACCTCATTAGAACTGATTCAAATGTATTCTTTTTAATGGCTGAGTAATACTCCATTGTGTATATGTACCACAGCTTTCTTATCCATTCATCTGCTGATGGGCATCTAGGTTGCTTCCATGTCCTGGCTATTATAAACAGTGCTGCGATGAACATTGGGGTACACGTGTCTCTTTCCCTTCTGGTTTCCTCAGTGTGTATGCCCAGCAGTGGGATTGCTGGATCATAAGGCAGTTCTATTTCCAGTTTTTTAAGGAATCTCCACACTGTTCTCCGTAGTGGCTGTACTAGTTTGCATGCCCACCAATAGTGTAAGAGGGTTCCCTTTTCTCCACACCCTTTCCAGCATTTATTGCTTGTAGACTTCTGGATCACAGCCATTCTGACTGGGGTGAAATGGTACCTCATAGTGGTTTTGATTTGCATTTCTCTGATAATGAGTGATGTTGAGCATCTTTTCATGTGTTTGTTAGCCATCTGTATGTCTTCTTTGAAGAAATGTCTATTTAGTTCTTTGGCCCATTTTTTGATTGGGTCATTTATTTTTCTGGAGTTGAGCTGTAGGAGTTGCTTGTATATTTTTGAGATTAGTTGTTTGTCAGTTGCTTCATTTGCTATTATTTTCTCCCATTTTGAAGGCTGCCTTTTCACCTTGCTAATAGTTTCCTTTGTTGTGCAGAAGCTTTTAAGTTTAATTAGATCCCATTTGTTTATTTTTGCTTTTATTTCCAATATTCTGGGAGGTGGGTCATAGAGGATCCTGCTGTGATGTATGTCAGAGAGTGTTTTGCCTATGTTCTCCTCTAGGAGTTTTATAGTTTCTGGTCTTACATTGAGATCTTTAATCCATTTTGAATTTATTTTTGTGTATGGTGTTAGAAAGTGTTCTAGTTTCATTCTTTTACAAGTGGTTGACCAGTTTTCCCAGCACCACTTGTTAAAGAGATTGTCTTTAATCCATTGTATATTCTTGCCTCCTTTGTCAAAAATAAGGTGTCCATATGTGCGTGGATTTATCTCTGGGCTTTCTATTTTGTTCCATTGATCAATATTTCTGTCTTTGTGCCAGTACCATACTGTCTTGATAACTGTGGCTCTGTAATAGAGCCTGAAGTCAGGTAGGTTGATTCCTCCAGTTCCCTTCTTCTTTCTCAAGATCGCTTTGGCTATTTGAGGTTTTTTGTATTTCCATACAAATTGTGAAATGATTTGTTCTAGCTCTGTGAAGAATACCGTTGGTAGCTTGATGGGGATTGCATTGAATCTATAAATTGCTTTGGGTAGTATACTCATTTTCACTATATTGATTCTTCCAATCCATGAACATGGTATATTTCTCCATCTATTAGTGTCCTCTTTGATTTCTTTCACCAGTGTTTTATAGTTTTCTATATATAGGCCTTTAGTTTCTTTAGGTAGATATATTCCTAAGTATTTTATTCTTTCCGTTGCAATGGTGAATGGAATTGTTTCCTTAATTTCTCTTTCTGTTTTCTCATTGTTAGTGTATAGGAATGCAAGGGATTTCTGTGTGTTGATTTTATATCCTGCAACTTTGTTAATACACCACATTAACAAATTGAAAAATAAAAACCATATGATTATCTCAGTAGATGCAGAGAAAGCCTTTGACAAAATTCAACATCCATTTATGATAAAAACTCTCCAAAAAGCAGGAATAGAAGGAACATACCTCAACATAATAAAAGCTATATATGACAAACCCACAGCAAACATTATCCTCAATGGTGAAAAATTGAAAGCATTTCCTCTAAAGTCAGGAAGAAGACAAGGGTGCCCACTTTCACCTTTACTATTCAACATAGTTTTGGAAGTTTTGGCCACAGCAATCAGAGCAGAAAAAGAAATAAAAGGAATCCAAATTGGAAAAGAAGAAGTAAAACTCTAACTATTTGCAGATGACATGATCCTCTACATAGAAAACCCTAAAGACGTTGGTCATTTTTTAAGTGCTCCTGGTGATTCTAGTGTGCAGACCAGGCTGAGAACTACTAGGTCATTCCATCAATCTCTTCTGTGACACAGACTCATGTTCTGGCAGAGGAAGAGAGTGAAGTCACTGAGTCACTGCCGTCATTTACACCTTTGCTTGAAGCATGCAGCAGGAGAAGAGCCAAGGGCGAGGACAGGAGGTGGAAGCTGATGAGAATGTGAACAGGAAAGCGAGCGGAGGAAAATGCCAACCACTCTGGGATGGTGGAGAGTCCAGAAAGTCGAGGTGAAAATCAGGACCAACGATAAAGAAAAAGAGAGGGGGAAAGGACTTATGGAGACACATTTCACTTATTTCAAAATTGTGCTAGAACCAGCTAATTACTGGAACAGGAAGTGGGGTTAGGTCATGTGGAAAGGGAGATTGATTCGGTACTTTCTGGTTTGGAGGGCAGGTGATTCAATTCATTGTGGAAGCTGAAAAAGACATGGGCAAATAGTGACCCTCAAAATTTGTTTCCCTAAGGGCACCACGTGGGGAAAACCACCCAGGATCTTTTCTGTTTTCAAGAGCATGAGCAGTCATCATTAGTCTACTATAGTCCAGTAGCAAAAAAAGAAATTTCTTTTTTACCTAAAATGAACCCCTGATTTTAAAAAATAATAATATATTTTTTTAGTACAGTCCCCAATTTTATGGTTCTGGGTAATGGTAATTCAGTGCAGGTTGGCAATTTCACAAAATGTAACAATGCTCCATTGTAATGCCAGGTTGAAATGAGGCACTCTGTGGAACCTGTTAGTAGCTAAAAATTGTGTAGGGCAATCATAAGCAGTACATAGCAAAAAGCTAAAATATAAAGAGTCCTGCTCTCCTGATGAGAATTTTTAGAAAATCAGAGCTGTGTATTTCAATAATGTGCTTATTTGCAGATATATTGTATTTTCATCATGTCAATTCAGCTAGTTCTTGGTTCTGTCTATTTATTCTCTGGTTCCCAATATAGGGTAAGTCATTGAAAGTACTGATTTAAAGACATATGTTTTTAACATTACCACCTCTGAAATCAGGATGTGCTGTAAAATAAACAGGATCTTACGTTGGAAGAAATAGAGTTGCCCTTCCAGGCCTGACCAATCACCTCTTTCCTCCATGTTCAAGACGTGCTACTTCTAAAGGCTGTGACACACTCTTTTCATGGACTTATTTCTGGTGATAGCATTTCTGGGACACTTGGATGCTGGGCCCTGACTCTTCTGCTGGGGGCCTGTGCTCTTGCCCTTTATCTTGATATACCTGCCATCACTCAGACTCCACAGCAAGTCCATGAGGAGCAACTCTGCACTGAGAGGTCCCAAGTCTTGGGCGAGAGAGACCATACGATTCTCATGAACGTTCTCCTCCAAGCATGCAGTTGACCTCCTTTTCATAAGAGAAAGTTCCGGTTCCTTCATCTCCCTATAAGGGCTCTAACCTCATCCCTGGGGCCCCCCTCTCATGACCTTGTCTAAACCTAATTCCCTCCCATGGGCCTCATCTCCCAGTCCCATCACCGTGGGGATAAGGTCTTTAACCTACATTGTTGGGAGAGACACAAACATTCATTTCATAGGAGATGCAAGAAAATTAATAAATACCTCATTTAGTATGATGCAGTAAAAGTGAAATGAATACTCAAATAAATGTTTGTGTAGGCAAAGAGAAGAGTGCGGAAGAAAAATGTACTTAATTGCTTACATTGTGCACCTAAATTACATCATGGGTAGTTAGAAGGAGGGATGGGAACATTTTATTTATTTATGGCTGTGCTGGGTCTTCATCACTGCATACAGGCTTTCTCTAGTTGCAGGGGCCTATTTCTCTATTTCTCTAGATGAGGGGCCTATTCTTCATTTCGGGGCTCAGACTTTCTCGTTGTGGAGCACTGGCTCTAGGATCCATGGGCTTCAATAGTTGTGGCTCACGGGCTTAGTTACCCAGTGGCATGAGTATTCTTCCCGGACCAGGGATCGAACCCATAGCCTCTATATTACCAGGTGGATTCTTAACCACTGTACCACCAGGGAAGTCCCAACAAGAACATTTTAAATTTGACTTTAGACTTTTCTGCAGTGTTCGAATTTTTCTGGGAAGGATGTATTGCTTTTGAAGTTTCAGTAGCTAAAAAAAAAAAACACACACACACACACACACACAAACAAGCATGAACCCGTAATCTACAAAAACTGTGCTGCCCTTGCCTAGTCTGAAGCTCCAATATTAATACATAACAGGCTGGAGTGTGGCCTCTTATAGGATGCATTTCTTAAAAAGCAGCCTCTGAGTAATAATGTCTGTATCCCAGGTACCACAAGAGGAAGCCAGTGGGAGCCTCATCCTCATGCCTTGGTGAGAAGACCATCATGTTTCTGGTCCTGAGGTGATCCACCCATGATGGAGTTAGCAAGTGGAGTGTGGAGCCTGCAGCATAGCTACACATCTCAGAGAGAAGCTTCCTCTGAAACTTGAAAGAGAGCCAGTGATGAGGACTGTCAGAGTAATTACAGTCTTCCCAATAAAAGGGACTTCTATCATTGCAGTGGGCGAACGCTTCTATTTAGATTCACAGCTGACTCATGATTGGACGTGGTTGGCCACATAATTATGAAGTCTGGGTTCCTGAATGATAAATTAGATGCAGTGCCTTCGTTTTGTGTAAGTCCTACTTAGAGCCACATGGCCTGAAATAGAGCCCCTTTGAAATGAATCACTGTACACCAGAGACTGGAAAAATAGATTACATTGAAAATGAATCCAAAAAAAATCCATTTTCCCCCCTTTCACTGAGCTCGCCAAAGTCTTAAATCTTGTATTCATATGAGGCTGTTGAAGTACCCTGGGTCTAAACTCAAAATATAGGTTACAAATCATGGGATGAAAATCCTTTTAATGAGTTGAATTCTTTGAGCGTGAGGAAAGATCTCTAGCATTTTACAGATTCCCAAAACTAAAGGCACCCTTCGGAGGACATCTGGAGCGTTCCCAGGTCCCAGTGCTCACCGGACCTACAGGCGCAGTCACGCCCCAGAAATGCAGCTAGCTAACATGCTCCTTCTTCTGTCTTTCTTTTTAGATTTTTTAAATTGTGATAGTATGCACATAACATTGAAATTTACCATCTAAACAATTTTTAAGTGTACAGTACCAAAGCATTAAGTCTATTCATATTATTGGACAACCAATCTCCAGGACTTTTTGTTTTGCTGAACTGAAATTCTGTACCCGTTAAACAACAGCTCCTCACTCCCTTCTCCCCAAGCCCCAGCCCCAGGCACCCATCATTTTACTTTCTGTTTCTATGAGTTTGATTGCTCCAGAACCCTCAGGGAAGTGGACTCCTGCAATATTTTGTCCTGGCTTATTTCCCTGAGCTGAGAGTCGCCAGAGATGTTGTAGCATGTGTCAGAATTTTTTTTTCTTAAGCTGAATAATACTCTATTGTATCTATTGGCCACATTTCATGTATTCATTGTCTGTTGATGAGCACTTTGCTTGCTTCTTCCTTTTGGTCATAAGGAATAATACTGCTATGAACGTGGCTGTACAGATATCTGAGACTCTATTTTCAATTCTTTTGCAAATATAACCAGAGCTGGAACTGCTGGATTATATGATAATTCTGTTTTTAATTTTTTGAGGAGCAGCCATACCGTTTTCCATATCTTCTTTCTTTTTAATGAAAACAGGTTCATTTGGGTTTTATTCTGGTGATGGAAAATTACATGCTCATGTATGTCAAAGTGGAAAGAAAACAAAACCAGTAATTCCCCTACCCAGCAAAACAAATGTTAATGTACAATAACACTAGTTACTATGCATTGTATAGTATGTATATTATATGATGAATATAAAGAATATGTTGTTGTTATTACTCTTATCCTGATAAGAATAAACTAGGGATACGTATGTGCGTGTGTGTGCTAAATTGCTTCAGTCATGTCTGACTCTTTATAACCCCATGGACTGTAGCCCACCAGGCTCTTCTCTCCATGAGATTCTCCAGGCAAGAATACTGGAGTGGGTTGCCATGCCCGCCTCCAGGGGATCTTCCTGACCCAGGGATCGAGCCAGCATCTTTTATGTCTCCTGCATCGGCAGGCAGGTTCTTTACCGCTAGCACCACCTGGGAAGCCCAAGGAATACATGTATTCCCTAGTTTATTACCTGATTCCTTGTAGTCAAAATATTTTAAAAGAAAGTAAATGCCATAACTAACAATAAAAATCAACTAACTAAATGACCACTCATGAAACTGATGCTCCCTGAGCCTCCCTCCACAATAACACTGCCTGTCAACTGGGAATCTGTGTTAGACAGTCTCTCTCACTGACTCTGGGATGTTCAAATAAAATATAAATTGATTCTAAAGTGGAACTTTAGACCCATGGGGTCACAAAGAGTCGGGCACGACTGAGCCACTGAACTGAACTGAAAGTCCAACTGAAACATGGCAAACGATGACTGATTTAATTAAATCGATGCACCGATATATATGATCTGAGATGTGGCTGGGCACTGGTGGTTTCTCAGAGTCCCCAGGGTGATTCTTAGGTGCAGCCAAACCTGAGAAAAAATGCAGTCAGTGAAAGGTGCGCGCTGTCACCTAAGGCAAGCCAGCACTGGCCCTGGGTCCAATTTCACTAGCTGCTCCCAGATGAAGCTCCAGCTGTGTTCTCTCCCCATGACAGCACCTTCCCTCTCTACTGAGCATTTGCTGGAAGGACTGATGCTGAAGCTGAAGCTCCAATACTTAGGCCACCTGATGTGAGAAGCCAACTCATTGGAAAAGACCCTAATGCTGGGAAAGACTGAAGGCAAAATGAGAAGAGGGTGGAGAAAATGAGATGGTTAGATGGCATCATCAACTCAATGGATATGAGTTTGAGCAAACTCCGTGAGATGGTGAAGAACAGGGAGGGCTGACGTGCTGCAGTCCACGGGGTTGCAAAGAGTTGGACACGACTGATCGACTGAGCAACAACTGGAACATTCCCACCAGTATGACTCAAACATGTTGCTATTTCTCCCATTTCCCACCCCCACCAAAAAGATTATCCTTGACTCAAGGAGATGGCACCCCACTCCAGTACTTTTGCCTGGAAAATCCCGTGGACAGAGGAGCCTGGTAGGCTGCAGTCCATGGGGTCGTGAAGAGTCAGACACGACTGAGCGACTTCACTTTCACTTTCCACTTTCATGGATTGGAGAAGGAAATGGCAGCCCACTCCAGTGTTCTTGCCTGGAGAATCCCAGGGACGGGGGAGCCTGGTGGGCTGCAGTCCATGGGGCCGCACAGAGTCAGACACGACTGAAGCGACTTAGCAGCAGCAGCAGCACTCTCATCTCTAGGTTCTGTCCATTCTTCTGCCCCTCTTTATAGGAAAATCCTGGTAAAAGAATTGTCTGCTCTCATCTCCACTTCCTCTCTCACAGCAACAAGGCTTTCTTCACCATCTCTCCAGATAAGCTGCCCTGGGCCACTGATTTCCTGGCTCCAGTCCAGCGGTCTTCCTCGGTCCTTAACAAACTTGGTCTCTCAGCATCAAGTCATCTCTCCCTCCTTCCTGAGACGCTTCCTCCACGTGGCATCCAGGTGGGCCTTCTCTCTTGGTTTTCCTCCCCTTCATCTCGAGCTACTGGGTGCACACCTCCCCGTCTCCCCAGCCTGGTCCCGCCACACGGACACCATTGCTGCTCCTCAAACACATCAGACTCAGTCCTGGCCTCTGCTCCTTGCATCCGCTGGTCCCTCTGCCTGGAGCGTCCTTTCCTCAGGCAACCTCCCTGTTTTCTGCAAGTCATCCCTTCCCCTTAGCAGACACTCCTTCCCTTTCCTCTCCCCGGTGATCTTCTGCACCCACAACCAGGATGTCTACTTCTTCTAGCGCTGACCTGATTGTCGATTTCTTCTCGTCTTCCCCTGTATAGACTGACCTCCAGGGAAGCATTTCTTTTGTTCCCTGCTTGCTCTATCTTCTGTGCCTACAAAGTGCCCACACATGCTAAGTGCTTCATGGTTGGCCGTGCACACTTGGTGGACTTCCCTGGTGGCTCAGTGGTAAAGAATCCGCCTGCCAATGCAGGAGGCATGGGTTCGATCCCTGGGTCGAGAAGATCTCCTGGAGGAGGAAAGGACAACCCACTCCAGCATTCTTGCCTGGGAAATCCCATGGACAGAGAAGCCAGGCAGGCTACAGTCCATAGGGTTGAAAAAGAATCAGACACCACTCAGCAACTAAAAAACAGCAGCAACAACATTCACACTTTGTAGGAAAAAGGATGCCAACACAGTTCGGTATTCATTATTTTTAAAATTAGAGCTTGCTGTTGCTGCTACTAAGTCACTTCAGTCGTGTCTGATTCCGTGCGACCCCATAGACGGCAGCCCAACAGGCTCCCCCTTCCCTGGGATTCTCCAGGCAAGAACACTGGAGTGGGTTGCCATTTCCTTCTCCAATCCATGAAAGTGAAAAGTGAAAGTGAAGTCGCTCAGTAGTGTCCGACCCTTAGCATGGACTGCAGCCTACCAGGCTCCTCTGTCCATGGGATTTTCCAGGCAAGAGTAGTGGAGTGGGGTGCCATTGGCCATTAAATTTTAAATTCTGTCAAGAATAAAATATACAATTTCTCAAAAATTCTAGGTTCAATCTTTAAGATAAAGTCATAAAATACCTTTCTCTGTGCTCATATTTTCATTCCAAAAGTTGTGTGCCCATTTAGGTAGATGAGGATTAAAAGACTAATCTCTAGCACCCCTCACACTGATGCAGGGAGATTTTGTATATTTCAGGAAAGTATCATATTACAGTTGCAGTTTATAATTTGCATTTTCACTTAATACTGTATCTTAGACATCTTCCTGTGTCAACAAACACTACTTTGCACCAGCATCTCAGTGCCTGAAAGGCTGAACAATATGGATAGATCTAAACAGTAATGACGACGACAGTAGCAAACATGTGTAGAGCACGTATGTCAGGTGTTTTGTGAAGCTCTCAACATGCATGGCTTTATTAATTCTCATAACACCTCTAGGGAGTGATAAGTTATTATCTGTGGTGTTGCAGGAGACTCTTGAGAGTCCCTTGGACTGCAAGGAGATCCAACCAGTCCATCCTAAAGGAGATCAGTCCTGGGTGTTCATTGGAAGGACTGATGTTGAAGCTGAAACTCTAATACTTTGGCCACCTGATGCGAAGAGCTGACTCATTTGAAAAGACCCTGATGCTGGGGGGAACTGGGGGCAGGAGGAGAAGGGGATGACAGAGGATGAGATGGTTGGATGGCATCACCAACTCAATGGACATGAGTTTGAGTAAACTCTGGGAGTTGGTGATGGACAGGGAGGCCTGGCATGCTGCGGTCCATGAGGTCTCAAAGAGTTGGACACAACTGAGCGACTGAACTGAATTGAACTGAACTGAACTCATGAAAAGGCCAAGGTTTAGAAGTCGTCTTCCTGGGACTGAAATCCTGGCCTGTCTGATGCCCAGTGTGCAAACTCATGTCCCACATTCTGCTGCCCACATGTTTACTCCTGCCTCTATTGCCCTGATGACGAATTTCTAGAGATGGAACTTCTGTGTCAAGAGTGTGCACAGTTTAGCTTTACAAACACATACGAATTTCCCTCCAAAAGAGTGCAGTGAGTTTTTAATTGTCATTTCTCACAACTTCACCATTCTTTGGTATTTTATTGCTTTAATGCACCTTTTAATTACTGACTTTGTTACAGTTTGTCTTTTATAAATGTCTTGTTTGTGAACTTGGATTGTTTTTTCTATCGTGGTTTTTCTTTTCCTTATATCCATAGAAACTCTATATGTTTCGATGATTCAGTTCAGTTCAGTTCAGTCGCTCAGTCGTGTCCGACTCTTTGCGACCCCATGAATCGCAGCACTCCAGGCCTCCCTGTCCATCACCAACTCCCAGAGTTCACCCAAACACACGTGCATTGAGTCAGTGATGCCATCCAGCCATCTCATCCTCTGTCGTTCCCTTCTCCTCCTGCCCCCAATCCCTCCCAGCATCAGGGTCTTTTCCAGTGAGTCAACTCTTTGCATGAGGTGGCCAAAGTAATCCTTTTTTAATGTTTTTTCCTATTCTTTTTCTTCATAGACATAGGTTTTATCACTGAACTAAAATTTTTCATTTTGATATAGTCAAACCTTCTCTTTGGTGGTTCCTGCTTTCAAGCTCAGGACCACAGACATAATGACCAAAGCTTTTGCCCAATCATTTTAGCTTTAATTTTCACATTAAAATATTTAATTCTTATGAATTGTATGTGTGTGTAAATTGTGAGGTAGAGGTCCAAATTTGTTTATTTCTAAATTTTTAGCCAAAAATGCCAATTAATATTTATAAAATAGATCTTTTATCCAATAATTGAGTTGCCACTTTTTTCTTGTACACTTGAGTCTTTTTCTAGAGTCATTTCAGTTACCAATTTTCTTTTCCTGCATTAGCACTGTACTGCTTTAAATGTGCATTAAAATAACTTAAAAATTTGCAGGACACAACTCAGTGACTGAACAACAACAATAGGAGTAGTTTTAGCCCCTTTCAGATTGCATAGCTACTTTCTTACATATAGTCTATTTAAATACTTGGGGAGAAATGGCATTAGGTTCTGAATTCACAGAATAATTTAGATAAAAAATTTTATCTTTCCACTTTACGAAACTGTATCTGTCATTCTTTATTTACTCAAGTCTATGTATTCTTTTTTAAAAAACTGTTTTAGTGTTCACATAGTTCCTGCCCCACGTGGCTAGTTAACTTTATTCCTAACAATTTGATCACTGCTATTGTGAATGAGATGTTGTATTTCTGTTATATTTTCTATTTATTGGTGATTGAGTAAAAAAAAAGGGTTGATCAAAATGAGGGTATGGAAGCAATGAGCACTTGTATATCCTTCTGATACAAACAAGAATTGAGTACAATGGGGTTCTGTCTAGAAAAGATGAAGATATGGATTCAGCCCAGTTCCTGGTACACACTCTAGATCCTTGGGGTCTGCAGCAACACTCACATTTCTGAAAAGGAACATGTACATGAGAGTTCATGACAGCAAACGATGGGATAAGTAAAGCCATACATATATATGCACTGGAATAGTACGTAGCAATGCGATGCATGTACTCGAGTCCCAGGCATCCACTTCAGGGAGCCCTGCAAACATGATGCTGACCCAAATAGGCAAGCTTGATAAAGAACCCTTCCGGTAGAATGCCATTTCGGTGGACATCAAACCAACAGTAATAGAATTTAGAAGCTTGTATAATTTAATGAAAAGGCAGGTATACCTCAGAGATATTATGGATTTGGTTCCAGACCACCACAATAAAATGAGTCACATGAATTTTATGGCTTCCTGGTGCACATAAAAAATATGTTTATACTATACTGTAGTCTACTAAGTATGTAATAGCATTATGTCTGTAAAACAATGTACATATTTTAATTAAAAAATACCTTTTGCTAAAAAATGCTAACCATCATCTGACAACACAGGGCTATCACAAACCTTTTGCGAAAAATGCAGTATCTGCAAAGCACAATGACTTTTTGCTTTCATACAACAAAAAATTATGCTTGTATTCAAGCTGCACAAAAATGACACACATCAAATCCATGCTGAGGATTACCTCAGAGGCAAGGAGGTGATCAGGAGGGAAATACAAAGAACTCCAACCGTATCAGCAGCTTTTTAAAATTTCTTAAGCCAGATGGTGGGTACGCAGGTGTTTATTTCATTTTTCTGGTATTGTTATGCATCTACAATATTTTATACTAATTTGTTAGTAAAAATGCTATAGCTTTTTGTAGCTCATTTTGTAACCAGACAGTTTACTCACTTATCTCATTGTTTGTAAGAGTTATTCCACGGGGTTTTGTTGGGTTTTCCAAGTAGATAATCATATGATCTGAAAGTGATTGCTGCTTTTGTCTTACTGGGATATGGAACTCTAGTTTAAATTTCTCTCTAATTTTATTAAGTAGCACTTCCGGAACAAGGTTAAATGGTAGTGATTGTTCTAGGGGCTTCCTGGTGGCTCAGTGGTAAAGAATCCACCTGCCAATGCAGGAGACAGGGGTTCGATCCCTGGTCCGGGGGGACCCCACTTGCCTCGGAGCAACTAAGCCCCTGCACCAATGCTACTGAGCCCACATTCTAGACCCGGGGAACTGCAGCTACAGAGGCCCACACATCCTAGAGCCCGTGTTCTGCAACAGAGAAGCCACTGTAATGAGGAGTTCGAGCACCACAACTAGCGAGCAGCTTCCCACTCGCCACAACTAGAGAAAAGCCTGCGCAGCAACGAAGACCCAGCACAGCCAAAAATAAATAAAAGTATTAAAAAAGTAATCTATTCTAATGTTTCACCATCAAATATGATGCTGGCTACTGTTCTGTTTCAGTGATAGGCTTCCGTGACTTACAGGTGTGGAATAGAGTGATGTGTGTGTATATTGCAATGTGCATATACATGTGACTGACATGTGTGTAATATTACATGATATGCATATACAGTAACTGATTGTGTGATATGTACACACACATGTGATTAGCCTGTATAAAATACGTGCCTGGTATTTTATCTCGTATCTTGTAACAAAGTGTCTTGCCATCTACTTTATGAACAATGTGGGGCCTGGTAAATATTTTTCGACCCATGAAGAAAATCATATAATTTTTCTCATTTCGTGTTTGAAAAGGACACACTTATATTAATAGGTTTTCTCACATTAAGCCACAGTTACATTCCTGGAGCCTTATCCTCAGCATTATTTTTTTACATCCGCTGCTGTATTCTATCTGACAACCCTGCAGGGAAGATGCTTGTGTCCACATTTCAGAATGAGTCAGGTTCTCCAGATTTTTCCCATTTTTGCTCGCCCCAATGGTTAACAGGGTAGAACAAACATCAGAAAAGAAGAGAGAGGCTGCAGTCTAGAATAATTTATAGACCCTACGAAGGATTGGTTCCCTGATGACATTAAAGCACTCTCCCAGAAAAGCATGGGTTTGAGGTGGGGTATGGGGTCTTCAACAGTTTTCTTAATTTTCCCCTCTCGATGATTTTCTTTTCATTTTGAGGAATGAAATCTAAAGATGACATTGTCTTACAACCACTGCAGTGACAACACCCCATGGTCAGATATCTCTCCAGCTGCAGATAAAATCATTCTTGTGTAAACTGATGACATATTCAGCCATCACCTATACAATGTGTATTTTATTTGTGGAAGCTGGAATTTTTTTCAGACCCTTTCCAAATGAAATAAAACCACCTCCTTCAGTGGTCCTGCTATGGTTATTCAAGTTAAAGATAGCAGAATGAGGAGAAATTGCCAATCTTCTATCTGAATTATGACAACCTCAATAAGCCTAATAGTACATTTTCAGCTGGTCAGAGACTGAGAGTAACAAGCTATATTCTTGCTAAGAAAGAAAAAACTAACAAAGAAATTTCAAGGGGAAAAGAATAAAGTAAAAATAGCTTTCTGTACAGCAGGGTTTTAAGAGGAGAACCATAAAAACCCTCATATTTCTTTCCTAATGTTGATGAGCTCCTGCCCTGAGGTAGACAATGCAGGTCAATTGAGATTACTGGCTGGAAAAGTTCTAGGCAGGGAAGTAAAAATCCAATATCTCAGTTGTAGCAGCAGGGTCAAAGCCAACCTGTAGAAAATTCTGAGCCATGGCTTTTGATGCCGTAGCAGAACTGCACTGCTGTAAGTCATTCTTAACTTTGGAAAGCAGGCCCGTATTGTTTTAAGTATAGTTTTTATTAGCAGTAAAGTAATGTTTGGGCTTCCCAGGTGGTTCTAGTGGTAAAGAACCCACGTGCTAATGCAGGAGACACTAGAGACCCTAGAGACCCAGCGTTTGATCCCTGGGTCAGGCAGATCACTTAGAGGAGGGCATGGTACTCCACTCCAGTATTGTTGCCTGGAGAATCCATGGAAAGAGGAGCCTGGCAGGCTACAGTCCATAGGGTCACAAAGAGTCAGACACAAATGAAGCAACTTAGCATGCACACATGCAGAATGATGCTTGTTATCATTTTGCAGTAGTTCCCAGTCAATAGTCACCAAAAAATCTCCATCTTCGGGCTTTAGGAATTACAATAAATGATGCAGAACCTCAGTTCCATACAACTGAAGGTAGATGATCACTCTTCAACATGGATTTCTGGAACACTGACTGTGACCAGCTTTAAGCTGAATTAATATCAGATGAGCTCATAAGTGTGTTAAGATCATTATCTTCTCCTTCTCCCTTTGTTTTACCTCAAATTTGGGAATTTGGTGGTGACAGATGGTAACTAGACTTATCACGGTGATCCTTTAGTAATAATATATAGAAATATCTCATCACCTTGTCATGTAGCAGGAGCTAACATAGTGTTGTAGGTCAATAGACTTCACAAACAGATAGACAAATTCGTAGAATGAGATCTGATTTGTGGTTATCGGAAGAGGGGGCTGGGAGGAGGGATGGTTAGATGGTTAAAAAAATAACTGAGGAATTTGCTCTCTCCTGCTCAGTGCTGTGGTCTAACACAAAGACTCCCCTGCTAGTGGGCAAAGGGCAGACACAACAGGTTTGCTTTAGTCTTTAAAACCAAGATCATATCAGTTTCCACTTATGTGTTACTCTTCCATATCCTTCCCAGGAAAGGCATCGAAATAAAGGGTAAGAACCATGGCTTTACAGGCCAGTAACCCAGATAATCTGGGTTCTTTCATTTCCTTCAATGACACTTAACAAATTCATTTCTAAACCTCAGTTTCCCACCCTAAAGATGTCCCACCATAGGGCAATGAGGATTTAAAAATACCATTCTTAAAGGGCTCAGCTTGATCTTCAGCATCTTCAAGTTTCTTAGACAATACTTCAAAGGCCTTGGCTAGTCACCCAAACAATATTATCTGCTTTTTGTCCCTGAATTCCTGTAACAAGTTACTTCAAACAGGACCTCAATCCCATAGAATTTTATGTGCTTGATATATTTATCATCTTTTTTAAAAGTCCTGTTATCATTATCTGGATGATGATGTGGGCCCACACGCGTTCAGGCTGTGTGTCTGTTCTTGTGTTTATGTCTGCGCAAGATGAAGAGCAGAGTCCTGGCGTAGACCGCATGGAGATTTTACAGTGGCTTGAGCAGAAAAACGTGGGGCAAGAAGAGCGCCAGCTCCACCACTTAGGGCAAATCGAGGGCCACGAGCATAGGGGCAAATATGCAATGATGATGTTTTTTAATGAAAAGATATTTTTAGATTTCATGATTTGGGGGTCCGGTTCCTTGTTAATTGGCTTCTGGAGATAACACATCATTGATTTAAAGTGAGATCATATGTATACACAGAGAAAATCATAATTTAAAAAGACACTTGTGCCCCAACATTCATAGCAGCCATATTTACAATAGCCAGGACACAGACACAAACTAAATGTCTATAAATAGAGGGATGGATAAAGAAGATACAGTACATATATACAATGGAATATTATGCAGCCATAAAAGTGAAATTGGATCGTTCGTAGAGACATGGATGGACCTAGAGACCACCATGCAAAGCAAAGCAAATCAGAAAAAGAAAAGCAAATATTGTATATTGATGCATATGTGTGGAATCTAGAAAAATGGTGTAGATGATCTTATTTGCAAAGCAGAAATAGAGACAAAAATGTAGAGAACAAATAAATGGATACTAAGGGGGACAAGGAGGTCGGAGGAATTGGGAGGCTGGAACTGACATATATACACCACTGATACCATGCATAAAACAGATAACTCATGAGAATATGCTGCGTAGCACAGGTGAGTCTACTCAGTGTTCTGTGGTAACCTGAACTGGAAGGAAGTTCAAAAGGGAGGAAATACGTGTATATGGATGACTGATTCATTTTGCTGTACAGTAGAAACTAAGACAACATTGCAAAACAACTATACTCCAATAAAAACTAAAGTAAATAAAGAAAAGGAGTTAAGGATTCTTTAAAACAATTCATCCACACTGAGAAACTGTCACAGGCAAGAGGAGACTAAGTGGAAGAAATATGGAATCTTGGAAATAAAAGGGACATCAGTGTAAGAACAGGTGCTATGTGGACAGAGTCTGGAGCGTGGTCATTAGTTAAGTACCAGTGTTGCGCTTTGGTAGCAAATGCACTATGGCCGGGTCAGAAGCTGACGCTAAGGGAAACTAGCTGATGGGTATGTGGAAACTCTTTATTGTCTTTCCAACTTCTGTAAAGTTACTCCAATGTAAAAATTTGACTTTAAAAATTAAAACATCAAATAAGAATTAAAGAACATTTAAAAGGCATAATTGGCACTAATTGTGACCTTGCTTGATAGTCTACACCAGAGACTCCCTAAGTGTTTTATGTGTATCATTTATGCTCATATGGGCTTCCCAGGCAGTGCTAGTGATCAAGAATCTGCCTGCCAATGCAGGAGATGCAAGAGACATGGGTTCAGTTCCTGGGTCAGGAAGATCCCTTGAAGGAAGACATGGCAACCCACCCCACTATTCCTGCCTGGAGAATCCATGCACAGAGGAGCCTAGTGGGCTGTAGACCATGGGGTCTCAAAGAGCTGGGCATGACTGAGCATGCACATACATCCTTCATGTGCTTTCTTTCTTACTAAAGCCCCAGGAGGCAAGCACTACCTTTCCATTCCTCATTTTCCAGATGAAGACAGCAAGGGACAGAGAAGTTAAGCAGCCTGACCAAGGCCACTAAGTCCTGAGCAGGAACCTCAGGCTTTTGACATCTGTGGTTTTAACCACCACACAACAGACTGTTCACAGCCATAGTCACTCAAACGGTGGCCCATCCTGGGGAAAGTCTTAAGACAAGTTGACAAGAAAAAACCATAAATCTCTCCTTCAGTCCATTGTAAGTAATTTAGTTTCAAGAAAACAGTACCCATCCGAAAAAAAAAAAAATCACATTAAATGTGAATGTTATTGGTTTCCGGGTTTCGTTCATGTATCAGCCATAAATTTGCTAGGCTATAATCCTAAATATTTATACTCAGTTTTAGGCTTATATTTAAATGATTTTACAACAAAAAGAGTTTCAGTCAACCCTACAGGGTCAAAATATTTTTGTAGAGTCCATATATATCTCAAGTTTGAGAACACAGTGTTACAACTTTTCTTGGCCAGCTCGCTCACTTTGGGCCTTGCAATGTTCCTCCTGCTCCAAGGTCCAGTGGAATTCTTTATCTATAAATTATTTAGCTTCAGCCCTAGAGTAACATGGGAGAACACAGCTGCCATGCTGCAGGGTGGAAGCCCACGATTTAGGGTTCCTCGGGTCCTCACTCACCTCCTCAGTACTTTGCTCTCTGAGTCACTCACCCCATGGGTGTGTCCATCTCTTCAACAAAGCGCTCAGCTCAGTGAGGACGGAGCGAGGCTCTCCCCACCCACTCACTCTCTTTGGGAAGAACACACAGGGTTTTGCCAATAGCAGGTGCCCAGTGATGTCTGTTCATTCCAGGGAAACCCCAGCCAAAGTTCAAGGCCATCCTGCCTGGGAATTTGCCTGTTGATGCTTTTCACAGCATCTTGGGGGATCAGGATGAGTCCTGGGACCTCACTGCATCAGCCCCTCCCAACACCCACCTAGCTGAGCTGTGCACACAGGGATGTGTGTTCATGGTAAGTTGAGGCAGCACATGTGATGTTGCCTTCTGAGACTGTTCTGGAAAACCTGCCATTTTCACACAAATTATATTTTATTATTACTTTTAGAGTAAACATTGGAGAAGGCAATGGCACCCCACTCCAGTACTCTTGCCTGGAAAATCCCATGGACGGAGGAGCCTCATGGGCTGCCGTCTACGGGGTCGGACAGATTTACAATGAGTGCTTCTTCAATGGATGAATAAATACATACATTAATTACTCTGGGACAATTAATAAAGGCTAAATACCCCAGATGCTATACCCTACACTTGGCATCGATGCAGCAATTAGCCTGCACGGCTCTGTGGACCAAAGCCACAAGGTGATTCGTGAGGCTCTTTGGAGATGATATAGGATTCTGGCAAGAACCTTGCCGAAAACAGGAGATTTCAATATGCTTTGAGAGAGGCGGCCGTCGATATGTTAGCTGCTGAGGCATCTATAATACAGAAACAGACGGAACCACTGCTTGGCTCTGTGCTGGCATTTTCCCTAATTCTCTAAAGAAATGTATCAAGGGCTCCAAAAGGACAGGCTGGGATCTGTCCCACGCAGGCTCAGAGAAGACACGACCATTCTCCCCGACCCCAGTTCCTCGGGGGTCAAGTGGGCAGACACTAAAATGATGGGGAAGACGACCTTCTATAACTTCCTCTGCTGGAGGGCAGGGAGAGCTCAGAAGAGCAGAGATATTTTGGAACTGTCGAGGGGCAGCCGTGCCTGGTCCGGCACAGGTGGACACAGTGGCAAGAGGGAGAGAGCGGCTGGTGGCAGCAACTGCAAAGGCCAAGTGCCCAGGCAATGTCAGTGCTTGGCCAAGGGTGCTGACAAGGGCAGGCAGCCAAGGCTTGCCCGTGCCCACAAGGGCTGCTAGTCTGATGGCTTTCCAGAGCAGGAAGAGGCTTGAGAAGAAATTGGCAACATTTGCCACAAGGGTGGAGGCTCATGCTCTGCTGGGCATTGCTGTGTGCCCCACTCCCCATGAACCCCATCCCCTTGGCCAATAACCCCCAAGGGCAGCAACTGTGACTGAGTCACCCAGATCAGGGTGCACACCAGATTCAAGGGTAAGTGAAGTGGGCTGGGAGTCATGAGACACACAATACCTGCTGGATTCCAGGCCTGGGCCGGCCATTTGCAACTTCTGATGGAGTTTTCATTGTTGGGACTGGAGAGACTGATGTGAGAAGCCTGAGAAGCTCTCTGTTTGGAAAGAGATCTCAACTGGAATCTAGCCTACCTCAAGAAACCAGAGACCAAAAAATCAACAACCTAACCTTACACCTAAAGCAGCTAGCTGAATCTTCTGAGGCCATGTGGGTCTTTGTTCCAGGGTTGCCACCCCAAAGCATCTCTTGGTCATGCAAACACAAAGCATGTCTTGCCATCGTTGTGAAGTCCTTGATCACAGACGCTTTACCAGAAGATGTTCAAGTGCTCTCTTTGGGGATGGCTATGTCAATGATTTTTCATACTGTTCATGGGCTGCTCAAGGCAAGAATACTGAAGTGGTTTGCCATTCCCTTCTCCAGTGGACCACGTTTTGTCAGAAACGTGACCATGACCCATCCATCTTGGGTGGCTCTACACAGCGTGGCTCTCATAGTTTCACTGAGTTAGATTAGGCTGTGGTCCATGTGATCAGTTTGGTTAGTTTTCTGTGACTGTGGTTTTCATTCTGTCTGCCCTCTAATGAGTAAGGATAAGAAGCTTATGGAAGCTTCCTGATGGGAGAAACTGACTGTGGGGGGAACTGGGTCTTGTTCTGATGTGCAGGGGCCATGCTCAGTAAGTCTTAAAGGAAATCCTAAAAGAAAACTAGTCAATCCTAAGGAAATCAGTCCTGAATATTCACTGGAAGGACTGATGCTGAAGTTAAAGCTCCAATATTTTGGCCAGCTGATGCGAAGAACTGACTCACTGGAAAAGACCCTGATGCTGGGAAAGATTGAAGGTGGGAGGAAAAAGAGATGACAGAGGATGAGATGGTTGGATAGCATCACTGACCCGATGGACATGAGTTTGAGCAGCTCCGGGAGTTGGTGATGGACAGGGAAGCCTGGCATGCTGCAGTCCATGGGGTTGCAAAGAGTCAGACATGACTGAGTGGCTGAACAGAACTGAACTGATGTCAATGATTTTAGTCGAACTTCATCTCAGTTAGAGGTTAGGGCTCTTCTGTTCCTTTAGAAGAGTCCCTCTTCTGTGGATTCGGACTTATTTGAGCTGACCATCACTGGTCCTGCAGCGGGGCACATGAGTATGCATGTCAGTGTTCCAGCTCAGGTAGGCTCCCCCTGAAACCATCAGGAGCTACAAGCCTGGAGATACCTGAATAGATGGCAAGGGCTTAGCTTCACTTGCAAATGAGAGTCTATAACAGGAACCACACTGGACTTGGCTAAAAACGATCTAGGCTGATATCCTACTCATAGGTTAAATAACTCAGGTCTGGGGAAAGATGAATGATGGACTGCAACATTTCAGTGAAATTTCTTTTAGGGGATCATCAGGCAAACCTCCTCAAAGAGGGAGGGACTAGGAGTTGAAGGGGGTGGGGGTTCCTTTGAAGGCAGTAGATGTAGCCACTATCAACCAACCTGGGAAGACAGAGATTTTGGGTCAGGGGCTGAAACTTCAGTGATGCACCTCATGTTAGTGTGTGAGTATGTGCTGGTATGGTAGCTCAAGAAAGGCTGGTGGGGCTTGCCTGCTGGCTCAGTGGTAAAGAATCTACCTGCCAGTGCAGGAGACACAAGTTCAATCCCAGGTCTGGGAAGATCTCACACGCCGTAGAGCAATGAAGCCCCTGCACTGCAAGTATTTAGCCTGTGCTCTAGAGCTGGGGAGCTGTAACTACTGAGCTCACATACTGCAATCCTGAAGCCCAAGGGCCCTAGAACTCATGCCCCGAGCACGGCAACTAGAGAAAAGCCCATGCACCATGAAGACCCAGCACAACCAAAAATAAATAAATAAAATCATTTTTTTTTAAAGAAAGAAAGGCTACTGGAAAGAGAGGAAGCAGGGAGGTGGCAGCAGCCAAAGGGAAGCTCTCAGGATGGCAGGTGGCCACTCGCAGAAGAGCCAGCGTAGACCGCAGACAGAGCAAATTGCATGATGGTTCTGAGCTAGTGGTAGCTAACCTGGCAATTAAGAGAGAGTAGGAAAAGGCTAAGGAATTCCTGAGTCTTCCCAACTGTTCCTGGGAAGAAGGATGGATTTTACTAGGAGCAGAGTGAGGGTTCAAGTGAGTATATTTGGAAATATATGTGATTTCCAAATTTGGAAAATGTGTATGAGATGTGTTCATGGAGGAAAATCTGAATCTGAAACATGCCGCATATTGCCTGCCAGGCAGAAGAGCTCCTAGAGCTGTTTCCAGCGCTGAATGGCTCTTCACTCCACCCCCAGGCTGGTGACCCGGGAATCAGCCATTGCAGAGGACCTGACCTTGTGGCTTCCCGAACTGACTCGATGCTGAGCAAGATGTTGTGCATTCAGGATCAGGTAAAATAGCACTAACTCAGGATGATCAGAAAAAAGGAATTAATGACCTTCTTGAGGCAACCTACCCATCTCTTGAGAATGATGGGGCAACTCTCGACTCTTATGTGCAGTCATAATATGTAAAGCATCTCAACTTGCTCCCTGTCTGCTTTTCTGAGGGTATCTCCTTCAATTCCTAAGTAGCTCACTTCATTTGCAATAGTTGCAGAGGTGTCTAGAAGTTACTCTGAGTGGATTCGCCTCTCTGTTGGATGAAGGAAAGGATATGTCCTTGATTTACTTTTATTTCTCTGTCATTCAGTGCAGCATCGCACAGACAGTAGAGATTTATAACTTACAAATGTACATCTAGGTGTGACAAATCAAATGGCCAAGGCACAGGTGCGCGTACTGCAGGCTAAGTCACTTCAGTCCTGTCTGCCTCTTTACGACCCCACGGACTGTAGCCCACCAGGCTTCTCTGTCCGTGGGGTTCTCCAGGCAAGAAAACTGGAGTAGGTTGCCATGCCCTCCTCCAGGGGATCTTCCCAACCCAGGGATCGCACCCGCATTGCAGGCTGATTCTTTATGAGGGAAGCTCACAAGTACACACACATACACATACACGCACACACACACACACACACACACACAAATCAGCCAGTTGCCTGCATTCCTTCTGCCTCACTTGACTGATCCTAGCTCCTCCCAATCTTTGCACTCCAAGCATGCAAGGCCAGTGGTTAAGCCCTGTACAGTGAGATGGCACAGAGCGAGCAGACACTTTAAAATGAAGTCAGCTTTCCTTGGATTCAATAGCTTCCTCTTAACTCGATCTTCTTTTAAAGTGGCTTCTTTTGTGTTGCCTTTGTTTAAGAATAAAGTGTGCAAAGACTGAGCTAAAGCAGAGCATTCGTCACCAGTCACATCTGAGAACCCTGGACTCCACTTGAAGGCAGGCTGGTGACCACCTGCCTCCCTTCTCCCTTTTTACTCAATGATAAACCCAAGGCTTCAGTTCCTTTCTGCCAAAAATCTTTTAATCTTGCTTTTTGAAAGAATCTCATTAGCACATTTTGTCTTTCCCTGAGAATGTTACTGAGTGTTAAACCATAGCAAAAGGAACTCTGTCATCAGCCACAGTTTTCTAATACCCTCCCTTAGTTTGCAGAAAGAATGAAATAATCAAAACAATCCTTGACCCCAGGAGGGAAACAAGTCAAACTCCGCAGAGCTGGAGAGATGAGTCTGGTGGGTACGTTTCTACTGGTGGGCACGTTTCCCTGAGTCACAAGCAAATCAGTAATCCTCTGCTAAAGGAGAAAAGATAAAACTGTTCTCCAGGTTTTGTTAGGGAAGAAATCATTTCATTGATGGCCTGGGCTCTGTTCTCAACATTTTTGAAGACATATTTATTTATTTATTCAGCTGTGTCAGGTCTTAACTGTGGCACGTGGGATCTTTCGTTGAGGCCTGTGCTCTCCTTAGCTGCTCTGTAGCATGTGAGATCTTAGTTCCCTGACCAGGGATCGAACCCGAGTCCCCTGCATTGCAAGGTGGATTTTCAACCACTGGACCACCAGGGAAGTCCTCCTTTTCTTAACTTTTAATGGCCCACTTAAACACACAGAGACAGCACAGAAACATTCTTTGGGCTTGTTTAGGTTTTTCCATAAGATGCTATGGAAAAGCCCAGTGAACTTTTTGGCAAGCCCAATATGATCCTGTCACTCTGCTGCTTAGAAATGTTTGCAAAGGAATTATGAAAAATCAGTTCAAACCCTTGCATTTTCCCAGGCCTAGCTCGGTCTGCCCCAGTGCCCCCAGGCAGATCCACGCTGAACGGGGCCATTTCTCAAAGAGACCGTGGTTTCCCACAGTCTGGGAGCTCCTTCTTTTGTTTTCTCAAGTTCCCACTACCCTGTCCTGTTTTAGAAAGGCTCCTCCAGTCTTTCAAACCCTGCATTCTGGCACGTCTTCTAATTATTTCAAATTTGGTGTCTTTTTATTTTTCTTTAAGCAGCTCTGTCCTCCACTAATTTGTATTTTCCTTGAAGACAAGCATGAGACCATTCGTTTTGATATTTCCAGGGCTTTCCCTTATGCTTAGAGAGTAGTGAGTACTCAACAAAATTTGATTCTTGAGGTGAAATTCACAGTAGTTAACATCTGGCATAGCCAAGGCAACAGACGCTGGGACAGACCCAGCAGACAGAGGTTGGCTGGAAAAACCGGTCACCCACACGATCATGTGCTAGCTCAGCATCAGCATGAATCTGATGATTCAGTGAATGAATGAATGAGTGAAAACTGAAGATCCTTCTTCCTGGCCTTAATCCCTTCACTTCCCCCAGGGACAAAAAGAACAGAGTGAGGACCAGATTCCCCCGACTCCCCAGCATCCTCACAGTGGCTGTTCTGGAAAGCTCCCATCAGCCGGGCAGTCAGCACCGGGCTCAAAGCAGCCCTCCTTGCCCATCTGTCTCAGGCGTCATCACTGCGCTTGGTGCCATTTGTCTTGAGAGGGTCTTCCCTCCAACACATTCACACCTCTCCTGGAGGGAACACAGTTCTGCTGCAAGATGATTTATGTTCAGAAAGTAATGGTCAGAATTTCTTATCCACTCCATCTATGCTGCTGAAGGGGCTAAGAGATGTATTTTGAACAAAGACCAGGACGGAGCACCTGTAGAGAACGAGCTGATAAATGGGAGGTAGAAAGCAATGCCGTTCCTAGCGGGGAAGGTGATATTCACCAGATAGACTCCAACCAGCCTGCCTCTGAATGAACACGGCTGACTCCACAGTGGGCCCGGTGCCCTCTTGGTGGCATCAGCAGGTTTGGATGCTTTCCTGCTCCATGTGGGGACATAACGTAAACCGGGGTCTGAGTCGCCTGCTCCTTTTTTCTCTGTCTTCATTTTGCTTGACTCAGCCAATGGTCCTGCTGTAACTATGGTACCCACCTCCATCTCCAGGAAAGGGACATTTCTAATCTCTACCCTTGACTCTCTCTCCTACACCCCAGCATCCCAAATCCATAAAATATAAAGTTTCTGTTCCGGAGCAAAGGGAAATGTATTATGATACATCAACAGCTAGCAAGTAACTCTACATTGTGTCAGATGGTGAGGAGGGACATATTCGATGTTTGACACATGCCACATCAAAGATGCCAGATCGAACCACATTAATTTAAAAAGGGATTTTGTAATAAACTCACAAGACTTCTAATAATCCAGAACATCCCGGGCCCAGTGAGCTGAATGGAGGTGCAGTCCGATAAGCTAACATCTCAGAGTCCCACCTTTGCAGTCCAATTTGAGACCTGAATTGGATTTGAGCCACCTGGCAGGAAGGAAAGAAAGATCAATCAGATATTGAGAGCAGAAAATCATAACTTGTTAGATCTGCTATGAACCACGGGCATGTTCATCTAATGTTACCTTCACGGCAACCCAGGGAAATCCACACACAAGCCAGGCATCACCACTCCCAGCTGACGGATCTGGGTGGGTTTCAGAAGGTTGGAGAAGGTACCCACATTCAAATAGAATATTTGGGTGAAGTGGATGCTGGGCTGCAGATCCCCAGTGGCCTGCCTCAAAGTTCTCTCCACTGAATCATGATGCTTCTTAATAAAAAGGGGTACAGGACAGCTTAGACAGTAAAGAATCTGCTGCAGTGCAGGAGACAAGGGTTCAATCCCTGGGTCAGGAAGATTCCCTGGAGAAGGAAATGGCAACCCACTCCAGTATTCTTGCCTGGCGAATCCCATGGACAGAGAAGCCTACAGTCCGTGGGGTCACAAATAGTCAGACACAACTAAATGACTAATGCGTTCACTTTTACTAATGTTAATATTAGTTATAACATCTGTGGTTAGCACTGTCCTAAGACTTTCCCTACTTTAACTCCCTGAAGCCTTTCAATAAATCCAGAGTGGATTCTGCCCTACCCCCATTCCACAGATGAACAAACTGAGGTACCAAGAGGTTGGGCAATCTATAAGTGCTAGGTAGGAGCAGGGCTGACTTTGACGCTAGGCAGATTGGCTCCAGGGCCAGGTTTTGCCTCTGACAGCGTAAAACCATAAGCACTCATTGTTGCTTACCATCCCAGCTGGACGTTGAATTAATCCTATTGATCCAGAATTCCCCAGCACCAGTCCCCACAACGAGCCCTGAGAACGGACCCTCATCACTGACCCCTGACAGTTGGAAGACAAAAGCCCAGGTCCGTGTACTTGTCAATCTCGGGCCCTCTAGATCCTTTTTCTGGACACATAGATGGGTGACCTTTGAAGAGGACACTGTAATCAGATGCAAGGAAAGAGGCCATTCTTTGGACACAAAGCTTAGAGATAATATTTTTAATTTCTTTTGTTTCTACCTAGCTAAGGAATCATAGAACATCAATTCTGGTTTTATTTTTGATGTCTTACGTGATGGGCGAGCTGAGCTGTCCCTCCCCGATCCTTCCCAGCCTGGCTTATTTCTTGCAGACTTCTACTTCCCCGAGGGAGCCTTGGGCTGAGCTGTGTGCTTGTTACTCAGAATGTATTAATAGCCGCCTCTGTCCAGCGTCTTGCTGTTGTTCCTTCAACGTGAATGTGAGGCAAGCAGGGAACATGGCATTCTTTGGGGTTAAAAATAAATAAATAAAAAGACGGTGTGTGGAAGTGTGGAGAATCGGTTAAGGAAGGGAGAGTGTTGGGTATGTGATATGGAATAAAACCTGCTGTCCCCTGCAAAAATAAATAAGATGCCTGCAGAGCACGAATCCTGCTCCTGCCCTGTCGGAGAGACGAAGCTTCAGAAACTTTTTCAGCTACTCATTTTGTGAAAAGAGGTGAAGTCTAGAAATATGCATTCTGTTTTGTATCATTTTGTGGAGATCACGGATTCCAAAACAGAATCAAGACGTGGAGTTTCGGGCTATTTCCAGGTGCCAGGAGTGGTTGGAGTGATGGAATTAGAATCCAACATCCTACAATCCCCTAGGCTTTCTGTGGTTTATGGAGTTGATGAGATAGATCTGCAGGAGTCAGTAATTTAGGGCTCATCACCTGCTGCCCTGAATCACTTAAATATTTATTTCAGTGAATAAATATATGATGTTAATACAGTATGTAGAGTTCAGTAATAATGGCATTTCTGGGATGATATTAGGCTAGATGGAGAGATATTTGAGGGGGATGCTCTGCCAGCACCAACAAAATCCTGCCTCCCTGACTCTTCGTTGCCTTTTGAGGATCTTCTGGACCCAGGAAGCCCCAGGTGGAACTAGTGGTAAAGAACCCATCTCCCAATGCAGGAAACGTAAGAAGCACAGGTTTAAGTCCTGAGTCAGGAAGGTCCCCTGCAAGAGGAAGTGGCCCCCGACCCCAGTATTCCTGCCTGGAGAATTCCATGGACAGAGGAGCCTGGCAGGCTACAGTCTGTAGGGTCAAAAAGAGTCGGACACAACCGAGCACGCATGCCCAGAAAGTAGAGCCAGTTATACAGAGCGAAGTAAGTTTGAAAGACAAATCTATTAAATTATATATACAGAATCTAGGGAAATGGGACTGATGAACCTAGTTGCAGAGAATGGAAATGGAGACAGAGCACAGACTTATGGACACAGGGACAAATAGAGAAAGTAGCATTGACATGTGTACTATCATGTGTAAAACAGACAGCCAATGGGAAGCTGCTGTCTAACACAGGGAGCTCCGCCCAACACTCTGTAACGACCTAGAAGGGGCAGGATGGGAGGGGTCTAGGGGGGAGGTCCAAGAAGAAGGGGATGGATAGATAGATAGATAATTATGACAGATTTGCAATGTCGTATGGCAGAAACCAACACAAGATTGTAAAGCGATTAGCCCCCAATTAAAAAAATTTTTAAAAGAAAACACTATCTAGTGTTATTATTATAAATGAGCATCGCCCACGTTACCTGGGAAATAATTCTCGACTCCCATTTCCATTCAAAATGAATGGATGGAATGTTACCAATCCTTCGCCTCACCTGAGCATTTCCTGAGTTTTCATGTGCTGCTGCCCTAGGACACTGGGAGCAGGGGTGCAGGGGTAGACACACACAGAATTGCGTCTAGAAATGATCCCGATGTCCCCTGGGAAATCTACACCCCACAGAGCAACCCCACAAAGGGCACCTCTTGAGAAAGAGTGAAGTTTTTCTGGTCTGTGAATTGCTCCCACGACACCCAGAACACATTGACTGAGATCAGCAACTCATCCCACCCCTGATCCTCAGAGTTTTTTATTTGGCACATGAAGTTTTGTGTGTGTGTGTGTGTGTGTGTGTGTGTGTGTGTTTTCTGGGAAAGTTGCTGATCACCCAGCAGGCCTACAGAAACAAGTCCTCTCGGGGTGGAGCTCAGATGGTGGCTTTTAAAATGAGAGCTCCAGGCAGCTCCCTGTATCATCAGCATTGGGGAACCATTGAACCATTTACAAGAGGAGGAACATTGAACCCAGAGAGTGAGACACCTCCCAGGTCATTTTAATAAAAGAATGAGAGTAAGACAAGGCCACCAGCAAGGGTTGGTATAAAGGACCCATGGAGGGCCCAACAAATGCCAGGACAATAGTCCAAGCAGCGCAGAGACACAAGGAGGACACTGAAGTGCGTGAGCACCGAAGTAGGGAGTAAAGGCGGTTCCAGAGAGGAAAATACAATTGATTTACAATGTTGTGTTAGTTTCAGGTGTCCAGTAAAGAGTTTATATATATATCAGATCAGATCAGTCGCTCAGTCCTGTCCGACTCTTTGTGACCCCATGAATCGCAGCACGCCAGGCCTCCCTGTCCATCACCAACTCCCGGAGTTCACTCAGACTCACGTCCATTGAGTCAGTAATGCCATCCAGCCATCTCATCCTCTGTCGTCCCCTTCTCCTCTTGTCCCCAATCCCTCCCAGCATCAGAGTCTTTTCCAATGAGTCAACTCTTCGCATGAGGTGGCCAAAGTACTGGAGTTTCAGCTTTAGCATCATTCCTTCCAAAGAAATCCCAGGGCTGATCTCCTTTAGAATGGACTGGTTGGATCTCCTTGCAGTCCAAGGGACTCTCAAGAGTCTTCTCCAACACCACAGTTCAAAAGCATCAATTCTTCGGTGCTCAGCCTTCTTCACAGTCCAACTCTCACATCCATACATGACCACAGGAAAAACCATAGCCTTGACTAGACGGACATTTGTTGGCAAAGTAATGTCTCTGCTTTTGAATATGCTATCTAGGTTGGTCATAACTTTCCTTCCAAGGAGTAAGTGTCTTTTAATTTCATGGCTGCAGTCACCATCTGCAGTGATTTTGGAGCCCAGAAAAATAAAGCCTGACACTGTTTCCACTGTTTCCCCATCTAGTTCCCATGAAGTGATGGGACCGGATGCCATGATCTTCGTTTTCTGAATGTTGAGCATTAAGCCAACTTTTTCACTCTCCACTTTCACTTTCATCAAGAGGCTTTTTAGATCCTCTTCACTTTCTACCATAAGGGTGGTGTCATCTGCATATCTGAGGTTATTGATATTTCTCCCGGCAATCTTGATTCCAGCTTGTATTTCTTCCAGTCCAGCATTTCTCATGATGTACTCTGCATAGAAGTTAAATAAACAGGGTGACAATATACAGCCTTGACATACTCCTTTTCCTATTTGGAACCAGTCTGTTGTTCCATGTCCAGTTCTAAATGTTGCTTCCTGACCTGCAGACAAATTTCTCAAGAGGCAGATCAGGTGGTCTGGTATTCCCATCTCTTTCAGAATTTTCCACAGTTTATTGTGATCCACACAGTCAAAGGCTTTGGCATAGTCAATAAAGCAGAAATAGATGCTTTTCTGGAACTCTCTTGCTTTTTCCATGATCCAGCAGATGTTGGCAATTTGATCTCTGGTTCCTCTGCCTTTTCTAAAACCAGCTTGAACATCAGGAAGTTCACGGTTCACATATTGCTGAAGCCTGGTTTGGAGAATTTTAAGCCATACTTTACTAGCGTGTGAAATGAGTACAATTGTGCGGTAGTTTGAGCATCCTTTGGCATTGCCTTTCTTTGGGATTGGAATGAAAACTGACCTTCTCCAGTCCTGTGGCCACTGCTGAGTTTTCCAAATTTGCTGGCATATTGAGTGCAGCACTTTCACAGCATCATCTAATTACAAGATATTAAGTAGAGCTCCCCCATGCTCTCTGACAGGTCCTTGTTCTTTATCTATTTTATTTACAATCATGCATTCAGACTCTTGCCTGTGCATCTGGCCAAACAGGCAGCCTTGCTCTGCCTGTGGACAGGACTATTTTTCTCCAGCACTCATGTCCTTGCTGGGGGCCATCATAAACCCACGCCAGTCCACAAGCAAGGCATTCTGACTCACCCTTCCCTGGGCCCACTTCAGAACAGCTGTGTGTCCCAACCATCCTGCCTTCATTTCTTGAGTGGATGGAGTCTGAGCAGAGCCCAAAAGTGAAAGTGTTAGTTGCTCAGTCTTGTCCAACTCTTTTGTGTCCCCCCTGGACTGCAGCCCGCCAGGCTCTTCTGTCCACAGAATTCTCCAGGCACAAATACTGGAATGAGTAGCCATTCCGTTCTCCAGGGGATCTTCCTTACCCGAGGATCAAACCCAGGTCTCCGGCATTGCAGGCAGATTCTTTACCTTTTGAGCCACCAGGGAAGCCCCTGGTGAGCAGAGTCTAGTCCATCTGCACTGACGCTTCACTAAGGCGGCGTTGCCGCAGAACACAATGGTGTGAGCAGTCTCCTCCGTGTCAGCCTTGCTTCTCACTTTCAGTTGGGTGAACGGCTGGGTTTCTGGCCTCCGATTCCCCCACAAACCAAATTATAGCGCAACTCATAGCCCTCACCATGGAGGCAAAAGCCTGGGATTGCCAGAGGTGGCTCCAAGCCAACGTCAATTCTGCTTCCCCAGTTCCATGAAAAAAACTCCAGGGAAGTCCACCCGGGTCTGCTACTGTCCAGCCCCCATGGCTCCCAGGCCTTCCAGGGTCCTGAAAACCCTCCTTCTCATCCCGTCTCAAGATGAAAGCAGTGGCCATTTATTCAGCTCCTCCCATGAGCTCTTTGTCCAACAGTTTTCATCCGTTGTTGTTCATCTTGATCATTTTACAGCTCAGAAAAGTGGGTTTCAGAGAAACGCAGAGTGCCTTATCCCAAACCAGGCAGTCAATAAATGCTTTTGGTGTTCCAGTGTTCCAAAAAGTCATAGTATTTTTAAGAACTGAGATGTGAATGCTTTTGTTGTTACAAAAATCATTTTGATATTTAAAAAAATACAAGCTCCAAGGTATTTATGATTTTTGCTCCAGATCAAGGACTCAGTTGTTCAATTTTTAAAAATTTTATCCAAATTCTAAACAGGCGTCTGCCTAAGAGAGCCAGAATGAGCACCCACATTGCGGTATTGCAAATTTCTATTTTGAAAATAAGCCTTACTCTATTTAAAAATTGTTTTAACAAGCGGAATATGAAAATAATAGGATAAAAAGTGATGCAGCAACTGCACATTGAATTCATTGTCTGAACCCAATGAAAGCAAAGGAAACAAAGATTAAATCACATACTCTCTTAGAAACGTCAGCAAGACTACTAATATACAGGCTATTAAAAACTATTAACATCACAGGCTCAGACCGCCATGACAAAAAGGAGGCTTAAACAACAGAAATACATTCCTCAGAATGCTGGAGGCTGAAAGTCCACTACCCAAGTGTGATCAGGTTTGGTTTCCCCCGAGGCCTCCCTCCTTGGCTTGCGGACGGCCACCTTCTCATTGCGTCCTTCTGTGGCATTTCCTCTGTACACGTGCATCCCTGGTGTCTCCTCCTCTCCTGATAAGGACTCCAGTCCTATTGGATTAGGGCCCTATGCATATGGCCTTATTTAACCGTAATTACCTGGTGGCTCAGTGATAAAAGAATCTGCCTGCCAATGCAGAAGCCTCGGGTTCAATCCCTGGGTTGGGAAGATCCTTTGGAGAAGGAAATGCAACCCTCTCCAGTATTCTGACCTGGGAAATCTCATGGACAGAGGAGCCTCTGCTACAGAGGGGGTGTGCTACAGTCTATGGGGTCACAAAAGAGTTAGAGAACACAACTCAGCAACTAAAAAACAACAGCCTCTATAAAAGTCTTATTCCAAATACAGTCACGCTGAGGGTTACGGTTTCAACATGGGGATGTTAAGAGAGACATAATTCAGCCCACAATTCAGTTTGTTCTTTATGAGTTAGAGTGCAGCTCATGAGGGAAAAAATTTTCAGTTTAACTCTCTTGGCACTTTCCTGTATAACCCAAGGATTCATCTTGATGTCAAGGCCTTCTCCCCTAATCTTTTGGGTGTTGCTCAATCACCCCACCCAGAAGACTCTGACTCCCCTCGGCTCCAGGCCTTTGCCAGCCTTGTAACTGTCCTTGAACTATTTCTCTCTGGCTGGTTCAACACCTCTGCACCACGTTCTCAAGCCCCTTCTCCCCATGTTGAAGGTCCACCAGTGTTTGTTCTCTGCCAGCTCTGGGTTGGGACTCCAGAAGTCCCTGGGATTTCAGTGGCTGCAGTATTTCTAGACGTTCTGCAGCATCTCCACATCTCCTGACAGATGCCAGCCCATCTCTTCCTGTCTCCATTTACATGGGCAACCAAGCTCCTGGTCCTGAACTGAATGGCGCATCCTTACCACAGCCATTTCTGGAGTAAAGATGAGGATGAATGTGGAGCCCTAACAATGCTCATCACTTACTGGCTAAGGAGACCAGCCCATCTCTTCCTCAGGTTTCTGCAGTTCCCAAGGTCTCCTTAGTGCAGTCTTATGCACAGCCCATTATGTGCTCTGAGAATGGGATTTCCTAATTTTACATTAAAACATAGAGTGAAATGGGAACAGGGCATGAGTGGGACTTCTGGGGTCCTGACAGTGATCCGTTTCTCTGTCTGGGAGTTCACTGCACAAGCGTGTTCAGTTTGTGAAAACTCTCCGTACACTTACAGGTTGCACAGTTTTAGTGTGTGACACTTCCATAGCAAATTCCTTCCATCCCCCACCAAAGACACACAGCAACACTAAAAGACAATTTTGAAAATGAAAAAAAAAAATCATCCATAATGCCGCTATCCTTACGCTGTCTTCATTTTGTGTGCTTTCCTCCAGTTTCTGTGCATCTGCTTTTCTATTTTTATGCAGACCTTTTGGTATCCTGCTTTTCCCACTGAATAATATGGAGTAAACATTCCCCACAGCTTAGTTGCATTTTAATTTCAATGGTTTCATATTTTCCCCACTGTGTGGCACATTAAACATAGAAACTCAACAACACAGTTCTCAGTGAGAGAAGGAGCTATTCTGGAGGAGGCTGCCTATGGTGGGGTGTCTAAGAACAAAGACACCTGAGTGCCCCCCCCAGTCCAGCCCCGGGGAACAGAATGGGGACCTGAGGGTAACTCTGGGGAAGCACGGCTCATGTTGAAACTCCAATACTTTGGCCACCTGATGCGAAGAACTGACTCCTTGGAAAAGACCCTGATGCTGGGAAAGATTGAGGGCAGGAAGAGAAGGGGACGACAGAGGATGAGATGGTTGGACGGTATCACCAATGCAATGGACATGGGTTTGAGCAAGCTCCGGGAGTTGGTGATGGACAGGGAGGCCTGGCGTGCTACAGCCCATGGGGTCATAAAGAGTCGGACACGACTCAGCAACTGAACTGAACTGAACTCCCATGAAATAAACGATATTCCTACAAACCAGTATTGAACATCTCATGCATCTGGATCTCAGTTTTCTCATCAGTCACTTACTAGCAAACAAACTTAGAGAATAACGTCTCCACTCTGAGACTTGGATTCCCACTTGTGAAAGGAGAACTCCACCCTCATAGGGTTCGGGATTAAATGTGATAGCACCCAATGAGTCTAGCACATAGTAGGGGCTCAGGAATCCTCAGCGGAATCACTGAGGAGGTGTGGATCATCAGAAACTCGTCAAACACACTTGACACTTGAGTTCTGAGTCAGATAGACAAAGTTCAGTGTCTCCTCTCCCCACTTACTGAGGGTTCAAGCCAGCTCCCTCAATTACTAATTAAGAGACGTTAGGCAAGTCACAACTGAAGCGACTTAGCAGCAGCAGCAGGCAAGTCATTTCACCTCCTGGCATAACACGTCATAACGGCATTGCTGTGAGAACTAATGTGATTTATTGGAAGTGCTAAGACATAGTGCCTCTTGATAACTGGAAGATATTTAATGGAGTTTTGTATATTTAATATGCCCAGTCAGGATATCACAAATCAGATCTCAGCTTTGTTCTGGCTGTTAAGAAAGTTACTTAACATTTCTGTGCCTCAGTTTTCTTACAAGTGAAGTGAAAATAATAATAATTATAATAATCAGATATATTATAGGGCATATAATAACTTCCCTGGTGGCTCAGACAGCAAAGAATCTGCCTGCAATGCAGGAGACCTGGGTTCGATCCCTGGGTGGAGAAGATCCCCTGGAGAAGGGAACAGCAACCCACCCCAGTATTCTTGCCTGGAGAATCCCATGGACAGAGGAGCCTGGTGGGCTACAGTCCATGGGGTCACAAAGAGTCAGACACGACTGAGTGACTAACTTTTACTTTCATATAATAATAATAATCTTAGGTAATGGTAGTTTAAAAAAATTAACTAAATAGAATATCCCAAATCCTGATACAGTGCTTGGCACATGGTAAGTTTCAATAAAACTTTATGAATAAAAAAGGGAAAGACAAGAGACTTGAGAAAATAACTGGAATCCCAACCCCCTGGTGAACAGCAAGAAAGCAACAATATAAGGTATTATGTTATTTTAGGAATTAACAATTTAAGGATCCATTCACTGAACCAGAGCATTTGGGCTCTTTTCTGAGTGTTTATCATCGGCTCTCGAAAGCTCTCAACCCGGGAAGGGCTCTTTGCGTCTGACGTGTTGACTTTTCAAGTTGCTTTTCCCCATTCAAGCTGGAAGTCCTCTCCTTGAGAAAACAGGTGAGGAAGAAAAGTGATTGCCCCACTCCAACCAGAAAGCCTTTCGTGGAGACAAAAGAGGAGCCAGCTCAGATAGAAAACCTCAGCTCCGATTCCAGCCCCCCAGCTTCTATCTCTTCAACACAAACTGATGCCAGTTTCAACTGTCTGCAGATCAGCCCCAAGCAACACTCTTTCCAGCTTAAAAATGGTCAGTACTTCCTTATTGTGGAGCAAATCGTATAAAAATAGGTCAGATTCAGTATTCAGAATCCTCCAGAATCTGGCCTCCATCCATCTCTCTGGCCTTACTTCCTGAAGAAAAGTCAAAGTCACTCAATTGTGTCTGACTCTTTGTGAGCCTGTGGACTATAGCCTTCTAGGCTCCTCTGTCCATGGATTTCCAAGGCAAGAATACTGGAGAGGGTTGCCATTCCCTTCTCCAGGGGATCCTTCTGACCCAGGGATTGAACCTGAATCTCCCGCATCCTAGGCAGATTCTTTACCAGGGAAGCCCCATCCACCGCTCTGGCCTTACTTCTTAGGAATCTCCAAAGTTACTGTCATGCACTAACTCAGCTCCACTGGTTACTGAGGCTGGATCACTCACCCACGAGTTCTCCTCTATATGTCCTGATGACTCTGTTTCATCCAACTCCTTCTGTTAAAATTCTACCCATTCTTCAAGAGCGGTCTTCTACTCTTGGGTGATATCACCTACACCTGTCACTCTTTCTCACTCTTAATTTTTCCTTTTGATACCGACCAGGATTTTTGGCCTTCCTCAATTAATAGAAATTGACTAGAGGCCAGACAAGAAATTCAGGCAAGGCTTCACTGGGTCTCTGTGCCAGCTGCAGGAGAGGGTGAAAACAGGTAACAGTTTCCTTTGCTTGCTCTGCAAGGAAAGATCGAGCTGGTTTCTTATACGGGGTGAGGGTAGGGAAGTGTCCAGGGGTTGGGCTGGAGGAGGGGGTGTAGGTGGTCTTCCCACCCTTTTGAGGGGTTGAGTGCAGAGGACACACTCTGGGCGCTGAACTATGTGAAGCCAAGACAGCTGTGTAGGACTGAGCCTGCCTGGCCATGGGTGAGACTGTGCTCTCCACCTGTGGTCCTCGACCCTGGCTTCATGCTTGTCACCCAAGGAACTTGAGAAGAAGAAAATACTGATGCCTGGGCCAAGTCCTCAAGCCAGCTCATTCAGGATCGTAGGGCTGGGTTGAGAGAGTGGGTATTTGGTAAAGCTCTCCAGGCGATTTTAGCACGTGGCCAGGGTTGGCGACCAGTGAAGTCACTAGTTTGGGCTCTCAGCTGTGGCTGTGGTGCCCCTGGGTCCATCTCGTTCGTATTTCCTCCCCACCCATTCATTCCAACTCTCTCTGGGGACTTCCCCTCAAAGGGCACAAGGTAGAGTGTCTACAACCATGGCTCCCACCTGGGGACAGTCTCCCTCGCCCACAGGGGATGTCCAGCGATGCCTGGAGGCATTTGGGGTTGTCACCCCCGGGGAGGCAATGGATGAAAGGCCCAGAGATGCTGCTGCTGCTGCTGCCGCTAAGTCACTTCAGTCGTGTCCGATTCTGTGTGACTCCAGAGACGGCAGCCCACCAGGCTCCCCTGTCCCTGGGATTCTCCAGGCAAGAACACTGGAGTGGGTTGCCATTTCCTTCTCCAATACATGTAAGTGAAAAGCGAAAGTAAAGTCGCTTAGTCGTGTCTGACTGGTACCGACCCCATGGACTGCAGGCTCCTCCGTCCATGGGATTTTCTAGACAAGAGTACCGGAATGGCTTGCCATTGCCTTCTCCAGGGAACAGGACAGCACACACATCCCCCACACACATACACACACAACAGAGAACTACTCAGGCCAGAGTGTCAGTAGTGCTAAGGCTGAAAAACCTTCATTAACAGGAAGGGACAATGGGCTGCAGTGGCCTCAGGCCAGAGGCCTCCTCCACGGACACAGCATGGGAGCTGCAGGTCTTCTGCCCCAGCCTGGGTCTCCAGTCCAACGCACCGGCCGTTTACTACAGCCCCTGGACCTCATCTGCAAAGAGCTTTCTCAAATTCCAGGTTGCCTAGTCGATCTGCTCTTATCAAAAGAAACCAGATATGAAAAACTAAAATTCCAGAGAGACCAGGAAAGGCAAAGTAAAAAGAGGGAGGAAATGTACTTGCAAAGGCCGTAAATGCAGCAGGTACACCGTGACTGTGCAAGACCGATAGCCCATGAAAAACTAATTCTGGTTTCATTCAATAGTAACTGACCAAAAGAGAAGGAGAGACTCAAGTAATTTTGAACTTCGCCATCCCGGCCAGTGCCAGCCGATTGACTATCTGGAGGGAGGTACTGTCAATCACTGAGTCTGCGAAGCAGAAAAACAGTAATTTCAGAGAGCTTGCAAATCACCCAAACAGCAGCCTGTTTTCAGTTCTCTTTTCCATTTAAAAGCATTCAAGCAGCAGCTAGATGGAAAGCAGTCCTCTGAAAATGTGAAGATAGAAGGTTTATTGGTTCCCTCCAGACCAAAAGAGGGGAAATAAGGTAGTGGACACAAAGAAAATGAAGTATGCATTTCTCTCACTCCACCTCTAATGAATGGAATCGTCAGACGAGTCAGCCTCCATGGAGAACAGAAAATGGGCTGTCCATCACTCCATCTTTAGGCTGTAAGTATTGGGTACCAGAGCCAGAGAAAAGCATCCTGATTCCTCGACAAACAGAAACGCCTGCCTCTCAGAGAAAACGTTGATGTCTGTTAATACAGGCTGAAGTTGTTGCCGTGAAGATGGAGCCTTTAATTCACAATAACCACCAACATCCAGTTGCCACTGGGAGCTTGAAAATGCATGCAGAATAAACAGGTTCTCTTGTGAGGTGGGACATTCCTGGTTTGACCAGTGTTAACAGGATCCAGCAAATGTTTTACAAGCAGCACGGTCATCAAGGTGTCACCTTCTGAGTTAGAGTGGGGGCTCCTTTCCATAACGAACAATTTAAAGCCAAGTTGAAAGCTGTCGTGCTCTTTTTATCTCCACGATGGAATGCATCTGAAACCACTACAAGTTAGAAATGTCCTCGGCACCTTGTTTTTTTCTGCATCTGATTCCTTGATGTCACTTCCAAAGTTTTTCGGTTCTTATCCCATCGTGCATGCATACTGAGGTCACCCAGGAATGTCCAGCTCTTTTGTGACCCCACAGACTGTAGCCCTCCAGGCTCCTCTGTCCATGGGATTTTCCCAGTAAGAATACTGGAGTGGTTTTCCATTTCCTCCTCCAGGGGATCCAAGCAACCCAGAGACTGAACCCGCATATCTTGTGTCTCCTGCATTGCAGGCAGATTCTGGCAGTAAAGAATCTGGATCTGATCCACATTCTGGAGGTGTTTTCTGGAATTGGTTCTCTATGCTGTGGCCTTGGAAGAGAATAAAATCAGTCTTCTCCATACCAAGATCAAATCAGGGTTAGGCATACATAGGGTTTTAAAGAAACGTGTCTTCCTTCCATAGATAATGGAAGGAGTGTCAGATGAGCAGATGTCTGTGTGAATGAAAGGTGAATGGATGGGCCAATGGATCCATGAAAGAATAAAGAGATGGCTAAATGGATGGATACCCATGGGTAAGGACACAAAGATGGGACAATATACAGTTATATTGGTAAGGGCACAGTCAAGAGTGCCTGGTTCTTTCTGGCAGAAAGCAGTACAGATGCAGAAGACTTCAAGAAAAAGCTCTTGAATGTTATCAGAAGGAGATCTCTTAGCAGAGAGGAAGGTTTGGAGCTTTTGAAGAAAAGATACTAGCAGGAGAAAGAGCAGAGTTTAAGGTGGAGTCAAAGAGTGATGAGTGGTCCATGGTGGCAAAGAAAAAGTGTGACAGAAGATGAGGCTTTATACAGAAAAAGAAAATTTACAAGTGACCCCCATCACTCTGTGAATGAATTTTGTGTTTTTTTTTTTCCTTCTGTTGGAAGGAAAACTTTTCTTATGTCCAGTAATGTTTGAGTGGTTAGAGGTCTGCAAATTAAATGACAGCAGACATCAATAGGAGAAATTTTATTCCACCTGCATGCAGGAGCACACTGTAAAGAATGGCTTCCTGAATAGCCAGGGATAAGGGTTTATATGGGCTTCTCTGGTGGCTCAGATGGTAAAGAATCTTTCTGAAATGTGGGAAACTGGGGTTTAATGGGGGTAAAGTGGGGGAAGGGTAGAGCTTCAGTGAGAAAGTATGGAGGGTCCTGAGAAGGCTCACTCACGCAATTTTCTCAGAATATCTCACTGTTAAAGGTCAGTTGCCTACCTACTGATGATTCCATCAGAAGGGTGTTTATGACAGCCAAATTCTTAGGAAGCTCTGATTTAATCAAAGAAGGGACGTTCAGGTAAGATTTCCTTCTGGATTTGCTATAACCTGAGTGAGCTTCCTTGATGGCTAATAGGTAAAGAATTCATCTGCCAGTGCAGGAACGTGGGTTTGATCCCTGGGTCTGGAAGATCCCCTGGAAAAGGAAATGGCAACCCACTCCAGTGTTCTTGCCTGGGAAATCTCATGGACAGAGGAGCCTGGTGGGCTACAGTCCACAGGCTCACAAAGAGTTGGACACAATAAGCAACTAAACAGCAACAATACAACGTGAATGTTTCAGTTTTGAGTAACTGTGCTGCTCTGTCATTCTCTTCACTTCCATGCCCTTCTTCAGGTTCACTGGCCATTTCAACATCCTACTACAGACTTTCGACTTTGTCCAGATGAGAGAGGAGCTCTGAAGGGCTTTAAAGCAATGCAACTTGTTGAAAGATGAGTTTTAGAGAGAACTCCAGCCACAGAGAAGACCAATGCAAGGCATAACAAGATGAATGGCTCCAAAGAACAAGGCACTCATGCAGGCTTGACACTCAACGCCCCCCAGGAATGGCCAAGGGGAGGTGACATAGTGGATGGTATGGGGGACACAGGCAGAAGGGTGGCCCATGGAGGGGCTGCTATTATACCTCCCTAGGGACACAGTGGCTGACTTTATTTTGGGGGGCTCCAAAATCACTGCAGATTGTGACTGCAGCCATGAAATTAAAAGGCACTTACTCCTTGGAAGGAAAGTTATGACCCACCTAGACAGCATATTAAAAAACAGAGACATTACTTTGTCAACAAAGGTACATCTAGTCAAGGCTATGGTTTTTCTGGTAGTCGTGTATGGATGTGAGAGTTGGACTATAAAGAAAGCTGAGTGCTGAAGAATTGATGCTTTTGAACTGTGGTGTTGGAGAAGACTCTTGAGGGTCCCTTGGACAGCAAAGAGATCCAACCAATCCATCCAAAGGAAATCAGTCCTGAGTATTCATTGGAAGGACTGATGTTGAAGCTGAAACTCCAATACTTTGGCCACCTGATGCAAAGAGCTAACTCATTTGAAAAGACCCTGATGCTGGGAAAGATTGAAGGCAGGAGGAGAAAGGGATGACAGGGGATGAGATGGTTGGATGGCATCACCCACTCAGTGGACATGAGTTTGGGTAGGCTCCGGGAGTTGGTGATGGACAGGGAGGCCTGGCGTGGTGCAGTCCATGGAGTCACAAAGAGTTGGACATGACTGAGTGACTGAACTGAACTGAAGAAGCAACGTGGTGCCCAACACAGAATCTGACCCCTACAGACTTGGGTCCTGTCCCAGCCCCATTACTTCCTGTCTGGAGGTGATTTGTCGTCTTCGAGCCTTCCCAGCCATTTAATGGGGATAACAACTATGTCAGGAGGTTACTGTGAACATTAAAATGAGAAGATGATGGTAGAGCATGGAGCAGAGTCCTGTCCACAGTGGAGATCCATGAGAAAGTGTTTTCCTGCCCACCTTCCAGCATCCCTACACGAGGGGAAACCGTTTCATCAGCACACGTCAACTGTCTGCCTCCGTGTTTCCACCTGAGAAACACTCCTGCTCCCTCCCTCCATATTTCTTAAGTAACTAATAATCGGATAAATATCCCCTCCTGTTAACACAGGGCTTTCCAGGTGGCTCAGCAGTAAACAATTCACTTGCCAATGCAGGACACACGGGTTCAATCCCTGGGTTGGGAAGATTCCCTGGAGGAGGAAATGGCAACCCACTCCAGTATCCTTGCCTGGAAAATCCCACGGACAGAGGAGCTTGGTGGGTTACAGTCCACGGGGCCGCAAAGAGTCGAACACGATTTAGCGACTGAACAACAACCTGTTGTATTCTTGCCACCTCTTCTTAATTTATCTTCTGCTTCTGTTTAGGTCCATACCGTTTCTGTCCTTTGTTGAGCCCATCTTTGCATGAAATGTTCCCTTAGGATCTCTAATTTTCTTGAAGAGATCTCTAGTCTTTCCCATTCTGTTGTTTTCCTCTATTTCTCTGCATTGCTCACTGAGAAAGGCTTTTTCATCTCTCTGTGCTAATCTCTGGAACTCTGCATTTCAGAATTGTAAGAAAACAGTGTGAGAACTGGAGCCAGCTGGAGCCCAGAGCTTCCCACTGATTTGACACGACTTACTCTTCTACACACTACATCAACAGGACTTTACTTGCCCAGGAAAATCAATTTGTGAATTACGTCATTATTGTTTCAGAAACTTCCAGAAAACCCATAAATCCTGACAACAGTTGACTCGGCTAGCTCTCGCCAGGATAGGAACGCTTTTCTCAAAGAAACAGATCATCCGCTGGGCTTAAAGAACATCCCTTTAAATCTCCCAGCTGGCTTGACGACTCTTGCCTGGCTGCGCCCACCAGGCCTGAACCGTGATATTGCAAGTTTTGCCCAAGCCCAAACAGCCTCTCCCTTCCCTGAAAGACCCCCTTTGGGGCTTTTAAAGCCAGGAGGCATCCTCTGAGGGCCCACTTTTCCTGTTCACATATCCATACCACCTCTTGCAGACCCAGCCTCAGCAAGCCCCCGGAGAGAAGCATTCTGTCTAACAGATCGTGAAGTCATGCCTAGCTTGGGATCCCCATGGGGTGAAATCCCTCTCCACCCAGAGAACGCAAGACAGAATTTAAGGCTCGGACCGTTGAGTGCTGAGGTTTGTGTGATCAGAAATGCATGCTGCCACATAACTGTACTTCTATTTTTTTACTTGGGACCTAAGGGACATCCAGGAGGGAATGATGAATGGAATGTTCCTACAGCAAACCACAAGCCCATCGTTAGCAGACGGATGACTACAAATGATTCCAATGGCTCCCAAGAACCAGAGCTGAAGTTTTATTTTTACACAGCACACTTGTCAGAAATCACCAAACGAGAGAAGACCAGCGTGGCAATATTTATTTTTTCAACTGCTCAGGTCCCAGAAAATGGTTTTAAAAGAGGGAAAACAGGCCTCAGATCAGTCCTTCCATTCTGCCAGGAACCTCAGGGAAGTTAAGTGGAGAACATCTGGCAAGACCCAGGGACGAAATCCCCAAAACATCTGTCACTAGCAAATGACAAAAAAATCCCCAAACACCCAGAATGTCTCTCCATATTTGTCTCATTTTACCTGCAACTCAACAGCTTTTTTTAATCTGTCAGCCAGCACATGCCGTTGGTCATGACAGTACACTGAAGGCACATCCCGGGGAAGCTGTTTAACATCTGTTTAAAGGAGGTACCATCCAGCAGGTGCTCGGGCTTGTCTGTGCAGACGACAGGGCTGTGCGCAGCTTGGGAACGGTGGCGTCCACCCGTCCCTCATATTCTGACAGCTTCCTTGGTTACAGGCTTGCTGACTCTCCGCTGCACAGAGAGTATCAGCAATGCTTCCATTTTCAGCTAAAGAACAAGAAGTTCTGACTCAGATGAACGGCGTGGTCCTCTCCCCACCTGGATCACGCCCTGCTCTGCCCTGCATGAGAGTTGGCATCTTTTCCGATTCAAATATTTGGCAAGATGAAGGGAGGGTTTATGACGGTTCTCAGGAGGCTGACACTAGTGTTAGGGGTATCGGGCCACGTGGCATCTAACAGGGGCAGAGCATCCTGAATCTCATACAGGCAGCAGGCCCCTGCTGCTTGGCACCCCAAAGCAGGCCACGCCACTAGGCTGCCTCCAGGCCTCCTCACCCCTCCATCCAGGATACAGTATTTATTGAACAACTGCTTTGACTAAGAGAGAGGGGTTTTGCCTTCCTGCAGAGTTGGGTTTCTAGCTTGAGAGACAAGATGAGCATCTTTGATACAAAAGCCAAAACAAGTGATTCAGACATAATAGCAGCTGCCAAGTTTGGAGGAGACAAAGATCCATAAAAGCTGACAGGATTGGGAGAGGTTTTCTAGGTGACATCAGAGTGTGTGTGTGTGTGTATCTGTGCTAAGTTGCTTCAGTTGTGTCCGACTCTTTGTGACCCCATGGACTGTAGCCCACCAGGCTCCTCTGTCCATGGGATCCTCCGCGCAAGAATACTGGAGTGAGTTGCCATACCCTCCTCCAGGGGAATCTTCCTGGGGGTAAACTTTATAGAGACCAAAAGCAGGACAGAGGCCATCCTGGGAGAGGCACCCAGGATGAGTCGAGCTGGAAATGAGCAGATGGGGTTTGAGGATGGTTTGGAGAAGCATCAGGGTTATCTGGGGCCCAGGAGAGAGGGATGAGACGCGACAGGAAGAGGAATGCTGTGGAAGCAAGTCGTCACGCACTGAAGGAACCTCGTTCTGAAGCCGTCCTCGGCCCCGTTTCTCTGCAGCCGACTCTCTGCCCAGGATCACAGGACATTTATCAGAAAACTGTTACTGACTTATTTCCTCCTGAGACCTGGGAAAAAGACAGGGGAGCTAATGAACATGAATTTAAACACTCTATCTTACTGAAGGTACCAAGTTAAACATACACAAAATACTCTTTAAGTACATGTTGACCAAAACAGAATTAGCCCAATGGTACAAGCTCTAAGGCACTCAGGTGCAAAAAAGGGTCACAGTTCTTCATTTTTCCTAAATCAAATGACAGAGAGTGACACAAACTCGAGGGGACAGAAACAGACCCACAGATTGGCGCTCATTTGATTCATGACTGAGGTGAACTACAGAGTCAAAAGGAAAAGACGATCCTTCCCATAACTGGTGCTAGGTCACTTGAATAGTCACAGTTTTAAGAAATAATCTAAGGCCCTCACACTATATACAGAAAACAATTTCAGGTGGTTACGGTAGGTGGGTGCTCAGTCGTGTCTGACTCTTTGTCACCCTGTGGACTGTAATCCACCAGGTTCCTCTGTCCATGGGATTCTCCAGGCAAAAGCAGTGGAGTGGGTTGCCATTTACAACTCCAGGGGGTCTTCCTGACGTAGGGATCAAACATGCATCTCCTACATTGACAGGCAGATTCTTTACCGCTAGCACCCCCTGGGTGGTTATATGCCTGGAAAATCACATAAGAGAATATCCTTCTGCACTTGAAATAGCAAAGATTTCATAAAGTATTAAAAACACAAAAGCACACTGACCCTCAAGGAAAAGTTTGAGAAACTGCAACAGTTTAGAATTAAGAAGTTTTGTTCACAAAAAGCCAACATTAAAAGAGTGAATGAGAATACACAGAGAGGGAGGTAATATTTTCAATGCTTATATCTGATTAAGAAGTTGTACCCAGAATGTGAATAACTCCTTCAAACCAGTAAGGACCAGACAGGCAAACCAACAAAAAGTAAGAAAAAGATGTGACTAAGCAACTCATATATTAAGAGGCTAACCACATGGTCAATGAACATATGAAAGGTCACTCAAAATGCATTAGTGATTAGGGAAATGCTAACTGAAAGTGTTGTTGCTATTGTTCAGCTCCTAACTTGTGTCTGACTTTTTGCGACCCCATGGACTGCAGCATGCTAGGCTTCCCTGTCCTTCACCATCTCCCAGGGCTCCCTCAAACTCATGTCTATTGAGTCAATGATGCCATCCAGCCGTCTCATCCTCTGTTGTCCCCTTCTCCTCCTGCCTTCAATCTTTCCCATCATCAGGGTCTTTTCCAGTGAGTCAGTTCTTTGCATCAGGTGGCCAAAGGATTGGAGCTTTGGCTTCAGCATCAGTCCTTCCGACAGATATTTAGGGTTGATTTCCTTTAGGATGGACTGGTTGGATCTCCTTGCTGCCAAGGGACTCTCAAAAGCCTTATCCAGCACCACAGTTCAAAAGTGTCAGTTCTTCGGAGCTCAGTTTTCTTTATGGTGCAACTCTCACATCCATACATGACTCCTGGAAAAACTGAAAATGTAGTGAAATACTGTTATGCCTTCACCAGATGGTTAGTATGGAAAAGATGCAATGCCATGCGTTGGCAAGAATGTAGAACGCCTGAGACGCTCACACATGCTGTTAGGTGAGTAAACTTTGAAACCACCTTTGGGAAGGATTTGACAGTGTTGATGGAAATAAGCCATAAACAATCTATGATAGGAATAGAAAAGAGCTTTATCTGAGCCAAGCTGAGGGTGATAGCCCAGGAAACAGATTCAAGGAAGCACTTAAATTGTGTTCTGCCAGACTGAAAAATGGGGGAGATTTATAGACACCAGTAAAAAAACCCCACAAAGTTACATAAGCTGTTTGTCAAGAGTTAGGTTTGCAGCTAGCAAGAAGTAGGGTGCTTGTGAAGCATGGGTTACTTCAGTTACATAATTACAGGGGGAGACTTGAGAGCATGTGGTTGCTGCTGACAGGCCTAACAGGTATTGTTTTGAGAGGGCTGATGGCATCCCTGAGTGGGATAAAGTTCAGAAAATGCAGGTTGTCAGTCATACAGGAATCTCCACAATGGCTACGCAGCTCCATTCTGAATGCCAGAACCGTAGTTGCTCCATTTTGGTTTGTACATGCGTTCCTTTGCTTAACGGTTAAAGCAGATGTATGGAGCAGGTTTAATGGGCCACAATCAGGCTGTTTGGTTAGCTTGAAGTCCAAGTCAAATTAGATGTAAGTCAGCATGACTTCCCCATACCTTCATATGTGAAAATTTCTTCCATCGGTAGGATTTCTAAAGTTAGCCATACACAAACCCCAGGACCCAACAATTCCAATACTAGTATTTACCAAAGAGAAGTAGAAATATGTTCACACAAAGATTCACATTCCAGTTTTTATCACAACTTTATTCATAATAGCCAAATACTGGAAACAGTCGTATGTTTGTCCCCAAGAGGGAAAAAAAAATAAAGCTAATTGTGATCTGTTTATACAATGGAATGCTACTCAGCAATAAACAAATTACTGATTATATAGAGAGGGAAAGGAATACACATACAATAGTGTAGATGACCCTGCGATGGCAGATAGAATCCTGGATATAATGTAAAAGTTCATATTTTTTTAAAAAAAGAAATACTTAAATTATGATATCTCCACTCAACAGAATATTACATAAGAGTTAAAAAGAAATAAAATAAAATTGGATGTGTTGATAAGGAAAGAGTGCCAAGGTAAAGGAACTAGAAAGTTCAAATTCGGAGCAACATGTATAGCATTTCACATTTATATTAAACAGCATATAATACACATATGAAAACTTTCTGGAAGGGCACCAGGAAACAGGTAACTATGATTAGCTCTGGGGAAGGGTCTGGGGCTGGAATAAAGTAACCACCTGGCCACCAAAACCAACCTAGCTCACATTTCATTGCAGATATTTTGTACTGATTGTTTTTTTTTTCTTTTTTTAGTCACAAGCATATTATTTTCTTAACTTAGAAGATTTAATTAATAAAGTGTAAAATGCTCTGCAAGCATACAAGTTCAGTCACTTAGTCGTGTCCAACTCTTTGTGACCCCATGGACGATAGACCACCAGGCTCTTCTGTCCATGGGATTTCCCGGGCAAGAACACTGGAGTGGTTTGCCATTTCCTCCTTTAAGGGATCTTCCCGACCCAGGGATTGAACCTACATCTCCTGTGGCTCCTGCATTAGCAGGCAGATTCTTTACCACTGCTATTGCTGTTCAGTCACCAAGTCTTGTCTGACTCTTTGGGACCCCAGGGACTGCAGCACACCAGACTTTTCTGTCCTTCACCATCTCCCGGAATGTGCCCAAGTTCATGTCCATTGAATCCTTGATGCCATTCAAACCATCTAATCCTCTGTCACCCTCTTCTCCACTGAGCCACACCTATAAAAAGGATACAGTGGTGATGCTGGTCAAATGTAATAATTTGCATCCTAAAATGTGGAAAGCTGAGAGATGGTCCCCAAAGGTGTACAACTTCTAGTCCTGGATCCTGGGGATGCTACTTTCTACGGCTAAGAGGATTGAGTTAAGGATCTTGTGATGGGGATGTTATCGGATTAGCTGAGTGTGCTCCTTGTAAGAGAAAGGCAGAGGGAAACTGACAGCAGTAGGGACTGAAGTGATGCATTTTTAAGATAAAGGAAGGCATCAGGAGGCCGCAAGCAGAGGGACTCTCAGTGGCCACTGGAAGCTGAAAAGGCAGAGCAGCAGATCATCTCACAGTGTCCAGATGGCTTGCAGTCTTGCCAACACGTGGATTTCAGTCTTCTGAAGCTCTTTTCAGTCTTCTGGCCTTTAGACCCACCCGAGAAAAAAAATCTGCATTATTTTAAGTCACCAAGTTTGTGGTACAAAGAACATGTATAGGAAATTAGCATAAGATTCTCAAATGGTGGAAAGAAAAAGTCCACTCTTGCTGGATGGATCTAGTTAGCAGAGCCCAGCCACATGGAGAATCTGAGCATCTAATACAAAATAAACTCATGACTCCAGGTTTGCAGGTGTGTTCCTTTTGGCTCAGTCGGTAAAGAATCTGCCTGCAATGCAGGAAACCCAGGTTCCATCCCTGGGTCAGGAAGATCCCCTGGAGAAGGAAATGGCCACCCATTCCAGTATTCTTGCCTAGGACACAACACGACTTAGTGACTAAACCATCAACCACCACAGTGAGGATTTTATTTGTATGGCCCATTACCTTCACCACTGACATTTCCTGGATGTTAGGTAGAAAGTTTCAGAATTCAAAGACTGAATTCTTCAGCTGAATACCAATTCTCTGTCCAGGAAACAATCCAGTACAGGTTCATAAATCAATACACACATGTTACAACTCCAGAGTATACTTTTGCCAACATCTACGACAGAGGAGAAAGTTAAAAGTGTGGGTTTTTTAAGGCTGTTTTTTTCGTATCAGCTAAAATCACTTCTGGGTTGAGATCTCCTGGGTTTATTACCTTTTCACTGTAAGTTAATGAGAAGTTAAGTGGCAAAATTTTCAAACCTTTGTGAAGTAAGCAGTTGTACCTTCCTAAAATTACTTTTGAAGTTTCATGGAATAGATCAGTATGAGGAATGCTAATAATGGCCTGGTGGTGATAGTAATCAATCTTTTCCCCTAACACGCAGTATCCAGAGCTGCAATTCCTACATTTATTCAAAACATTTTCTTACTTGCGATGAAGCAATGTGTTAAGGCTCTAGGATTTCCCTCTCAATTTAGTTTGTAGATTCAAAGTACCATGTTTTAACCTCTCTTTTTTTAAAGGTGAATCTAGGAAAGAGAGAGACTTCAAAAGTCAGACTCTCTAGCTTCTAATGGTGAATTTTTACCATTTTCTTGGTGACTAATTTTCAAGTCACGCCTCTCTCTCTCTCCCAGGTATTTCAGGATTTGAAAATTTCTCCCAAAGGAATGAGGACATATGAGTTTCCAGGGCACCCCCTTCTGGAAAGGCTCTGATTTTTATAAAAGGCAAACAAGGCAGGGTGTGTTAGGCAGGGTTAAAGAGAGAGAAATTTGCTAAGAAATTTACGCTGCCAATAACTCAGGTCTGACAACCACCATGAGAATCAGAACATGCGTGCATTAATGAAGTCTGTGCTTGAGTTTTCATTTCAATGCAGCTTCCGTACACAGAACAAAGCTCCTTCTGTTGTATCCTTTCGTCTCCCCAGGTCTTTACTCTTGCCTCCAGCTCAAGACATCAAAACTCACCCTAAATTCCCAGACAGGACCACATAACAGCATCTGCATGTTCAGGTACCAATCTCTGGCCGCAGACAGGGTGGAACTAGATCACTGAAATAAAAAAAGAAAGAAAGAAACAGCAACACAACAACAGCAACAAAGTATCCTTAACTTCCAGAAGACTGTCTGCTTAATATGCTCCAACTGAGGCAGGAGATAGAAGGGCTTCAGGCTAGGCATTTACAACCAGCCTCCTGTTTGCACTTTGAGACGGAAATAACAGCAAGAACAGGATAAAGAGCCGGATTTTGCCTCCTGAGGACACTTTATGATAATAGTTTTGGCAGGCACAGAGAGAGGGTAAACCCTATTTGAGTAAAGGATCAAGAGGTCACATATTTCCCATCCTTGGGGCAAGGGAGACATATGTGCAGAAAGGCTCCTTGGGGGTCAAAAAGGAGAGGGCGACATCCCATAATATGTGATGCCAAGGCTCCCCCATCATCCTGGCTCCCCCATCATCCTCTGGGCTGGAATCTATCTTGAAATAAAAGTTTGTGCATGCATGTTGGGGAAGGTCCTAGGGCAGGTCAGATGTGGGGGGGGGGACCCAAAAAACAGATAGTTGGCCAAAGTTAAACAAAGACCCAGAAGAACTGCTGTATGCAACTGATTTACCTGTCTCTTTGCAGTACCCCTCCTCGTGAGGGGGGCCACCCACAGCATTTCTCCCCAGGCGTGCATCTCTGCCTTGCTTCCACCTTATATAAGCAAACCCTTTCTCTTTTGCTCTCCCACTTGTGCTGTGTCTCTAATAATAAACTTTGCACCGTTTTTTTTTTTTTTTTTTTTTTACTTTACAGATTTTGCCTCCTTCAGAAATGCATTTTTTAAGGGAGGCAAGAGCCTGGGGAAATTTGCTTCTAGCCTCCAGCCCCTGGTGGACTAGTGGCTAGGATTCCTGACTTTCATCCAGGCTGCCCAGATTCAACTCCTGGGATGAGAACTGAAATCCCATTGCAAGCCACTGCTCACTGCTGTCTCCTGAGATCACAATGAGCCCTGGTTGACTCTGTTTTTTGCTGGGACAATAGTTCCCTGAACATGAGGGTTATACAAAGAAGGATGAGGCTAAGGAACTGAACTAGGGAGAAAGCTGTGTTTGAGATGAAATACTTGCTGCTCATATTAACTCCCACCTTCTGGTCCAATTCAGCTGGGCATTGCCAAAAGGAAGATCATGTTCACAAGAGGGGATTTCCCCAACACCACCAGAACTATTGACCCATGAGAGCTTCCAGGTAGAGGCTACCAGAGTAATCATGACCTTATGATCTGGCTCTAGCTGGTCATCCCCACCCCTCCCACCCACCCTCATCCACACAGATAGTTCTCTCCTGCTACAGACTCAGACTCAATCCGAAAGGAAATCAACCCTAGATATTCATTGGAAGGACTGATGCTAAAGCTGAAGCTCTAATACTTTGGCCACCTGATGCAAAGAGCCAACTCATTGGAAGAGATCTTGATGTTGGGAAAGATTGAGCACAGGCGGAAAAGAGGGCAACAGAGGATGAGACGGTTGGATGGCATCACTGACTCAATGGACATGAGTTTGAACAAACTCAGAGTCTTATCTTCTTTGTTCATGCAAGTCTGCCCAATCATGATGGTAACCATGCCCATCACTTATTAAGCGCCTGTTAAGTAGTTTCCTGGCTAGAATGGCATTTCTTTCCACCACAGACAAGCTAGGCTCCTATTTGCATCTGAAAAAACTATGACTCAGAGGATTCAATTTGCTCAAAGTCAGATTGTTGGCAGTTGAAAAGCCAGCGCTGGTCCTCTCCTGAAAACCTGAGCCTTTTGCACTCTTGCCTCCCAGGAGATAGGCAGTGACACAGAACAGTTTTTATGAAAAATTTATAGAGTTGTGCTGCCAAATTGATTTTTTAAATTTCTGTAAATTCACTCTTGAAATCACACTAAACTTCCTACAAATTATGAAGCTATAGTCTAATTCAAAATAGAGAGGAGGGGAGGAAGGGAAGGAAGGAGAGAGGAGGAAAGATTAGAAAGACTGAAACTCAGGGAAATTCTGTTAATATAAATGGCCAGAATTTCTACTGACCTTCGTCTAAAACAGATGGCTAATTCTGAGATTATTTTTCCAAATAAACCAAATAAAAGTAGAAGCATCTTGTAGATTTTCCCATTGACTTTGCATCTCCGGAGCGGAGGCTGTCAAATTGGCAGAGGATCTATTTTTTATGGCTTATTGAGCCTGGGGCAAATGGACCACGCCGAAGGAGAGCAGTAAATCGAGCCTGTAGCTGGCTTCCGACCACATCTGATAGCAGCCCCCATGTTAACAGGCGTGGTGGAAGACACCAGAAAGAGCAAAGAGGCTCTATCTGATTCTGGCCCCTGCTCTCTCAGGGCCAGTGCCAAAAAGATAAAGTAACGCTCTGATATGAGATGTTTGTGATTTATCACCTTTATTTTTTTTCATATTCACAGAATGAAAACAACTCCTTTGAAGATATGGTGTTTTATTGGGTTTAAGAGGTGGGTTTATGAAATAAATAACTCCGCAATCGTAAGTGAAATACTAAAATACAAGCCCTAGAAAAGCTCCAATGGGCCAAGCGAAAACTGTGAATCAGAGAGAAAAGAGGGTGGGTTTCTCACGTAGATTTAACCCATCTCTGCACATTCACGCCATGAGCCAACAGGGTGAGGGTAAAGTGATGCTGACTATGTTTTCTCCAGGCCTGCTTTGGAAGATAATTGTAAATTGAGAATATAATATAATCACCAACACAGTAAAGCACTTCATGGTTCTTGAATTATTTTCACATACAGTACAAGTTCATTTGATCTGATATTTTTGATTTCTGAAACATGCAGCTGCTGAGGCCCTGTTCTGATAGACACTGTCAAAGGCTGGTCCTCCCAGGACACACTAAGCAAGGATTCAGGCACAGGCTGTTCATTGAGGCCAGATGCCCCTCCTGGTGGGCGGGGCCAATCAGGAACCTCAGAAGCCAGTTGCTGCTCAGTCACTCAGTCGTGTCCAACTCTCTGCAACCCCATGGACTGCAGCTCACCAGGCTTCCCTGTCCTTCACCCATTTCCTGGACTATGCTCAGATTCATGTCCATTGAGTCAGTGATGCCATCCAAACGTCTCATCCTCTGCTGCCCTCTTTCCTTTTGCCTTCAGTCTTTCCCAGCATCAGGGTCTTTTCCAATGAGTTGGCTCTTCGTATCAAATGGCCCAAGGACTGAAGGTTCAGCTTCAGCTTCAGCATCAGTCCTTCCAGTGACAGTTCAGTGTTGATTTCCTTTAGGATTGACTAGTTTGATCTCCTTGCTGTCCAAAGTACTCTCGAGAGTTTTCTTCAGCAGACAGGCAAAGGTACAATGTTGGGTGAAGTCTGAGACGCTGCCTGATTCCAGGCGGGCTCTGAAGTGTACGTTATGCCTCAGCATTTGTCCCACTGGTCAGCAAAGGAAGCTGGCTTTTGTACTAGGAGCCATCCTTTTGGGTGTGGGGCCACCTAAACTTCCAGGAACTTCCATCTCTGTTCAAAGACAAGAGAGGATGGCGGCCCTGGGCAAGTCATCTGAAGGTCACAGAGAAACCATGGCTGTGAAATGCCAGGTTGCTACTGATAGACTCACAGAGTTCAGGAAGAGGATCCTTTCTTCTAAAGGACTCCTGCTCATCCTTCAAACTTCTGTCCAGGGGATAGGGACACCTTTTCTGATAACTGGTCACCCAAGTAGAAAACCTCTTCTTTTATGATCTTTCTTCACCCGGAAAAAGCATCCTTCTACAATAACACTCCTCATCACAATTCTAGTGAGTCTTTCCCCACCAGTCCATAGGGCTCCTTGTTAGTACTTTTGATTCTGTGTGTGTTCAAGTCCCTCAGTCATATCCGATGCTTTGCAGCCCCATGGACTGCAGCCCGCCAGGTTCCTTCTGTCCATGGAATTTTCCAAGCAAGAATACTGGAGTGGGTAGCCATTTCCTACTCTAGAGGATCTTCCAATCCAAGGATTGAATCCTCATCTTTTATGTATCCTGCATTGGCAAGTGGATTCGTTACCACTGTGCCATCTTAGGGAACAGATATTAATGAATCTTTCCAGGACCCTAATTATGTCCAGGAAGGCAATGTGGAAAAGCTAGCCCACTGGCTGTGAGTTACTAATATAGCCCTAAATGGCTTCTAGCTGTAGGAAAGTTTGTCAAGTCAATTTTCTGAAAATGCAGAATGGAACGTGGAAGTGAGTTCCGAAGAAGTTCAGGTTCTTAGTCCTACATGTCCACTGTGGGTCTGCAACGAGGTTCTACCTGATGTAGTCACTCAGGGACCTGACACCTGGGGACTTCCCTGGTGGTCCAGTGGTTAAGACTTTGCACTTACAGTGCAGGGGGCCCAAGTTCAATCCCTGGTCAAGGAGCTAGATCCCCCATGCCGAAGCTAAGAGCCCTTCTGCCACAACTAAGATGAAGGGCAGCCAAAGAAATTCTCAAAAAAGAAAACCTGATTTCAGATAACAAAGACCGTTCTTAGAGCAATGGCATATTGCTCATCAAGAATCTCATAGAGAAAGTTTCTCAAAAACCTGGGCTTTTCTCGTTTTCATAGACAATTATGGAGTGATCCTATCCATTGTGGAGAGCTCTAGGGATAAAGGGGTTTTTCTGCAGAATATAAAATACAGAAGATTAAAGCAATGTCATGGCCAGGAAGATTCTCTTGCTTTCACCTCACATTTAGGTGTTCCTTCTAGTGATGTTCAAAGTAGAAACACGTTCAGCAAATAGTTTGGGTCTTTGAAGAAGTCCTCCTTTCAATTTCTTCAGAAAGTTCACAAATGTATTTTACAAGGCACGTAGGGGAAAAGGAGATCAATTCTACTGCAGAGAGAATCTGGGTCAATTTTATAGATTCACACCCACATGAAATCCACGTAGGGACAACACTGGGAAGACATTGGTTAAAAGAAAAATCACACCAAGTGTCAAAATAAGTTAAATTGCTATATGATTATAGTTCCATAGATGGAAAATATCCTGGGTCTCTATCAAGATCAATGTCTTTGGTGCCTTACAGAAGCTTCCACGGGATTGTAGTAGTACTTTAAAAACCTTACATGATAGTATTTCTCAGGAAAGGAAGACCGGCAGCCAAATTTTCATTTTTGCTCATCAAGATTTCAATTGATTTTACTTGAACAAGCCATTTCATTCAATTCACACTGATTAACCTTAGCCCAATCACTGGAAACGTTGTGGTTCTGGGATGAAGGTTTTAATTGTCTTCCTAATGTACTTGGAAGGTCTCTGGCATGTTGAATATAAGAGGTTTTCCAGACTATGTGGACAAAGGCGGGAATCTGAGTAGCCTGGACCTCAACTGAGGAGAATCAATTTCCACCTGACCTTGGTGTCTCCTTCTAAGACTGTGTTTCTCACTATTTTCTTTTTCTACCAGTATTTAAGTAGATGAGTATAGATGTCAGCTATATTGTTACCTCTAAATACTGCTAGATTAAAAATTTAGCAATAAATAGTGCTTTTCCCTGGGGTTCCCAAGTGGCACTAGTGATTAAAAAAAAAAAAAAAAAGTCCCACCTGCCAGTGCAGGAGACATAAGAGACTCAGGTCCAATCTCTAGGTTGGAAAGATCCCCTGGAGGAGGAAATGGCAACTCACTCCAATATTCTTGCCAGGAGAATCCCATGGACAGAGGAGACTGGAGGGCTACTGGAGGGCTACAGTCCATACAGTTGTAAAGAGTCAGACATGACCGAGGCAACTTAGCACACACACACGCATTGCTTTTCCCTCGGTCTGTAATGTACAAATAAAATTTCAGTCCAAATTCTCATATTCTTGTATCCTCTCTTTGTATCAAAGATGGGACTTCCTATAAAACTTGAAGGGGTAGAAAAAAAGTCAGTCATTAAAATAAATAACGTCAATGCAATCTTTTAGAAAATAAAAATGAATGAGAAAAAAAGAACTCACAATGAATAAAATATTAGAGTTGTAATGATTCAGCCTCAATTGCCTCATCCTAGTCCCTACCTGAATAGGGGCTCTGGGGTGGTCGTAACTGGTCAGTAGAGCTTCTGGAAACAAGGAAGATGTGCTTCCTGGCTCCTGCATGGACATGGGTGTGCTGGGTGACTGGCTTTGATCAGAGGTTCTGAATATAAGTGACATGTATCCCCTTAAGACCTTCCTGGATGCTTTGTTCTCAGAGCTAATAGCACCTTTCTAGAGCAGCAATGCTGTGGGGCCAGCTTGCAGAATGACTACATTGAATAGAACCTCCTTGCAGACCCACAGCAGACATGTAGCACGAGTGAGGACTAAGCTTCGTGATTTCAGTACTCTGGGGGATGTTTGTCACAGCAGCTAACCACGCCCCTCCTGAAAAATACAGATTATCAGCAAGGTTCTCAGGACAGGAATCTTCAGTTTTTCATTTGAGAGAAACAAAGCAGTCCTTAATATCCAGTTTTCCACCTGAAATTCCTTATTGCCTTCAAAAAGCCAAATGCTCCTTCTCTCCTTCCCAGCTCTCTTGTAGATTTTATTCTTAAGGCTGACGGCATTGCAAGTGGACAGACACAGACTTGAAAAGCTTATTTAACCTCTTACAAGCACCTAGGAATTGACACAGTTCATGATCATGAACCTTCATTGTCAAACCTGTAAAATATGGTTAGAAATACTTTCCACACAGGGCAGTTGTGGAATTAAATGAGATAATGCATGATACATGAACGAACCTGGAACACAGCAGAGCATCGATTTTAATCTAATTGTACTCAGATCATCCTGAAACGCTTGTTAAAGTGCAGATCTCCACGTCATCCCCATCAGGAGATCCAGGATCCGGGAGTCTCACTTTAGCCGAACTCCTGGGTTTCAATGGCAACCCACGCCAGTATTCTTGCCTGAAGAATCCCATGGACAGAGGAGCCTAGAGGGCTACAGTCCATGGGGTTGCAAAGAGTCGGACACGACTGAAGTGACTGAGCAGGCACGCATGCACCTGGGTTTTGCAGAGGACTCTTTCCTTGAGAAGCCCTGGGTTCTTATATCTGTGACTTACGTTGCTAAGAATAACCCTTGGAGGGGAATCTCTATCAAGTCAGTCTGCAACAAGCTAAAAAATAGAAGGAAAAAACAGCATGGCTTTGAAAAAAAAAAAAAAGTTCTGTCGGGATACTATCCTTTACTAGTCTTAGTATATTTAAAGTAAAGGTAGATTCAAAGATTTTTCTTTTCTATGTCACTCATGTTTATTGGGCTCCCCTTGTAGCTCAGTCGGTAAAGAATCTGCCTGCAATGCAGGAGACCCAGGTTCGATTCCTGGATCAGGAAGATCCCCTAAAGAAGGAAATGGCAACCTACTCTAGTATTCTTACCTGGAGAATTGCATGGACGGAGGAGCCTGGCAGGGTACAGCTCATGGGGTTGCAAAAGTCGGACACAACTTAGTGACTAAAACAACACCACCACATGCTTATTGTTCATTTTAAAAGTTTTAACCTTAGAGAAAACCAGAAGTCAAAGAAGTCTAAAATTTGGTTCTTTCTTTAGGTACAATATTTTTGAGAGAAGAGTCTGGATAACACACCATCTAGAGCAATGTTTCCTAATAGAAATAACATCACCATACATGTAATTTTAGTTTATTTTGTAAGCACACCAATAAAGGAAAAATGAAACAGGTGGAACTAACATTAATAACACATTTTAATACATTATATGCAAAATGATTTCAACATGAAATCAGTACAAATTATTATTAAGATATCCTTATCAAATCTTTCAAATCCAATGTGTATTATACACTTACAATACATCTCAATTTGTATGCTAAATTTTCATTGAGAATACTTGATTTGTGTCCAAATTTCATACAGTTTACAATTGAAAAAGTAGATTCACATGCTCAACTTGTTCCCAGTATACTTAAAAGTTTTCCAACAACTTTTAAAAAAAATGATCCAAGACTGAGTTAGGAAAAAAAATTTGAGATTAGCAAAGTACGATCTGCAGGCGTGCATTCATGATCAGTGATGTCTGACTGTTTGCAACCCTCTGGACTGTCACCTACCAGGCTCCTCTGTCTATGGGATTTCCTAGACAGTATTCTAGGCAAGAATACTGGAGTGGGTAGCCTTTCCCTCCTCCAGGAGATCTTCCCAGCCCAGGGATCGAACCTGTGTTTCCTGCATCTTGGCAAGCAAATTCTTTACCACTGAGCCACTAGGGAACCTCAGAGATTTAGGGCTTAGAAGACCTGTTCCATGCTCAGAGTTTAAAAGGAGGCTGCAGTTCCTGGGCTCATGCCCCTGAGAGCCCACTCTATGTGCCCCTGGTCGTCACTTACATGGGAGCCCATGGTCAGCCCTTCACTTCTCCTTTCTCAGAGCATCAGTCCACCAGTGTGCCCAGTCGTCCCCTGAGATCATACCAGGAGCCCCCAAAAGCCCCACTAACTATAACAGCTTCCTTCTCAGCCCACAGTGCAGCATTCTGTATCCGCCTGGGCATTTGCTTGCTTGCTGTAAGAGCAACAGTGTATGACTGGGGACCAACTGAGATGCACAAAGATGAACAATTCCTCTCAGGAGAGTCTGCAGAGGAATCAAACTCTCATTATTTACGTTGCAGTGTGGGGACCAGGTTGGCATGCTAACATGTTTTCTATGCAGCTCAAGGGCTTTGTGGCACTTCTAGGGTCCAGGGAGTGGTCTACCAGGGGAACCAAAAAGCTCCGGAAAAATAATTCAAGCTCATGGAAGAGAGGGCCAAGATAGAAAGGCTGGATTTATGGGTCAGAATGGAAAGCGAATATAATTCTGTGTGAAAATGGTCTCTGTAACTTGAAGTGTCCTTTAACCCAGGTCCCTGTGGACTCATGTCTCCATCCTGGTTGGGGAACTGCAATAAAGGGCTAGTGAAATATAAATGAGTCATTTTCATCAAAATATCCATGTGACAATGAGAGCATAAGGCAGTGGCATTTAAGGATTTCTGCTCAGTGAAGGCTGTCATAAACAAGGAAAAGAGACAGATGGCCCACCTAGAGAAGGTAGTTTAACTGTATACAACAACAAAGTCCTTTAAATTAAAAAATAAAGATAGTAAGGGTTGCAAAGAGCTGAAGAGGTGGATGAGGTGTTGGGTAGACACCAGGGAGCACCAGTACCCAAAAAGCAGGTGCAGAGGTGCTGAAAGCTGCCAGCAATGGAGAGGAAACAAACTTAGTGATGGGAAACCAACATCAGAATGGCAAAATGGAAGGGAAGACCCTGCCCGGTGTTAGAGACATGGGGAGACAGGAAGACGTGTGTGTTGCTGCTGGGCACGTGCAGCTCCTACGGAACTAGGAAACCCCAGGGCAGTTGTATGTAGGACTCCATGAAGCTAAGTCTGCATGCGCCCAGGGCTCAGAATTCACTCCCATCTGTCCATCCAGAGAAATGGTCACTCGGGTCCCAGGGACCACGTACAAGGAGATCTACTGAGGTCTCGCCTGTGGTCACAAGGAGGGACAGGTAATCAAGGCCTTCTCAGCAGGAAGTGGGCAGATAAAACCTGGTGGTAAACCCCACAGAACATGCACACAGCACAAGGGGCAGCAGACCAGGTGAGGGACTGTCCACTCTCTGTGGACAGTGCTGCGTGGGGACAGAGGGAAAAGTGTGAGTTCACAGGGGAACACGCTTCAAGTCAGCTACACACACACCCCACACACAACACTACACTTTCCGGGTAGACACCGTCTAAATTTGGGCCTCTAGAAGTAGAACCTGAGACAAGAGCCAGATGGACATTATGCTTTGAGGCAGGGCTCCCCTGGAGAAGGAAATGGCAACCTGGTCCAGTACTCTTGCTTGGAAAATCCCGTGGATGGAGGAGCCTGGTAGGCTGTAGTCCATGGAGTCGCAAAGAGTTGGACACGACTGAGCGCCTTGACTTCACTTCACTTTCAAGGAGGGTGAGAAAGGACAAGAGTGCAGAGGTTTGCATCAGGATAGTGGAGTGAGAGGTTGTAGCGCTCACTTCCTCCCATGAATGCATCAAAAATACACACACATGTGGAGCAATTCTCACTGAAAACTAACTGGAGACTGACAGAAGGACTCCTGTACAACCAGCATTGCAAGAAAGGTATACACATAACCAGGTATGAAGGGAAGAAAAGCAATTAAGTTGGGACCTATTTCCCTTGGAGGAAGTGGAGAAGAAAAGGAAGCTTATAAGCCTTCCCTGGTGGTTCAGATGGTAAAGAATCCACCTGCAATGCAGGAGACCCGGGTTCTATCTGTGGGTCAGGGAGATCCCCTAGAGAAGGAAATGGCAACCCACTCCAGTATTCTATGGACAGAGGAGCCTGGTGGGCTCCAGTCCACGGGGGTCACAAGAGTCAGATATAACATAGCAACTAAACCACGTTTCGGTGGAGATTCAACCTGAGGAGTAAGCCATTTGAGCCACACATTGGACTCCCCAGTCCTGGTGTCCTGTGTGGAGAAAGCAGTCCCCTCGGCTGATGGGAGGACTGGTGGGACTATTATAAGGGCTGTAGGGAGCCTGGACACCACTCGAAGAAAGACATGCACACAGGTTGCCCCCCAGCTAGGCAGAGAGGGGTCTGCTCTAGCAGCTGCCCAGCTTCCTGCAACCCCCTGCACCCCAGACCTAGCCGGGAGAATGCTCCAGCCTCGTCACTCCACGTCACAGAGCAGCACTGAATCTGGGGTAGCCAGGGCCAGGGAAAAGATCCAACTGTGGAGTGCAGAGGTGACCCAGACCTAGCGTAGATCTTGCATGGGGCAGTGAAGGTCATTGTTGGCATCTACTTAAGCAGTGCCTCTGAAACCACCCAGATCTCTGATGGAATCTGCTCTGCACAGTTCACCCTCTGATACATGCTGAGAAGCCACAGGGGCCCATCTGTCCTGAAGAGTGATTCCACAAGAGGGTGGGGGTGGTAGAGGCTGGGGGCTGATTGGCTGTGAGCAACAAAGGGGACTGGCACCCAAAGCTGTGTCCAAGCAGAGCTGTGGATGCCTGCAACTGATACAAGCCAAGAGCCCACATGGGCCCCCTTGCTTCATCACTTCCCACTTTAGGGCAAGGGACCCAGTGTAGGGAGAACACACACTTAGAAGGAACAGAGCCACACACTTAGAAGGAACTTGGAAACTAATTAGGAAAACACACACTTAGAAGGAACTTGGGCCTAACTTTTGTCGCTTCTATTGAACATAATATTGGAAGTCTCACCCACAGCAATCAGACAAGAAAAAGAAATAAAAGGCATCTAAACCGGAAGAGAAGAAGGAAAACTGTCATTGTTTTCAGATGATACTTTACATGTGGAAAACCCTAAAGCCTCCAACCAAAAACGATTAAAATAAATAAATGAATTCAGCAAAGTTGCAGGATACAAGATTAATATGCAGAAATAAGTTGCTTTTCTATGCATTAATAATACAATATTAGAAAGAGAACATTAAAAAAAAATCCTGTTTAAAATCACATCAAAAAGAACAAAATACCTAGGGATAATCTTAACTAAGAAGGTAAAAGACCTATACTCTGAAAATTATAAAAATCAAAGAAGGAAACTGAAGATGATACAAAGAAATGTAAAGATATCCCATGCCCTTGAATTGAAAGAATTAATATTGTTAAAATGGCCATATTACCCAAATCTACAGATTTAATGCAATGTCTATCAAAATACCCACAATGTTCATCACAGAACAGAACAATTCTAAAGTTCATAAGGAAACAAAAGAGTTGAATTTCCAAACCAACACAGAGATCAGTGGAACAGAATGCAGAGCCTGTAAGTAGACCCAGCACCTATGATGAACTAATCTTTGACCAAGAAGGCAAAATGTATGACGGAGAAAAGACAGTCTCTTCCTTGAGGGGGGCTTGAAAACCAGACAGCTACATGTAAAACAATGAGAACAGAGCCTTTCTTCATACCGTATACAAAAATAAACTCAAAATGGATTAAAAACCTGAGTGTAAGACCCAAAGCCATAAAACTCCTAGCAGAGAACACAGCCAGAACACTCTCTGACAAAAATCGGAACAGCAATTTTCTCTTGAATCTGTCTCCTAAGGCAAAAGAAATAAAAACAAAAAAAAAAGACAAGTGGGGCCTAATTAAATTTATAAGCTTTTGTACAGCAAAGGCAACCATCAACAAAACAACCTATAGAAGGGAAGAAAATATTTGTGAATGCTATAACTGACAAGGGGTTAATATCCAAAATATAGAAACAGCTCAAATAACACAAAATCAAAAAAATAACAAAACAACAAACAACCCTATCAAAAGAGAGCAGAAGGCCTAAACAGATATTTTCAAAAGAAAATATATGGGTGGCTAACAGGCACATGACAAGAGGCTTAACAATGCTAATTATTAGAGAAACGCAAATCAAACCACAGTGAGGTATCACCTTCACACCTGTTGGAAGGGCCATCATCAAAAAGTCTACAAATTTTGGAGAGGATTTGGAGAAAAGGGAACTTTTTGTACACTCTTGTGATGGAAATCGGTGCAGCCACTATAGAAAACAGTATGTAGATTGTTCAAAAGACTAAAATCAGAACTACCATAGGATCAGCGATTCCAGTCCTGGGTATTTATCTGAAGAAAATGAAAACATCAATTCAAAAAGACACATGCACCCCAATGTTCCTAGTAGCAATATTTACAATATCCAAGATACAGAAGCAACCCATGTCCATCATGTTGATGTATGGCAAAACCAATACAATATTGTAAAGTAATTGGCCTCCAATTAAAATCAATAAATTTGTATTTTAAAAAAGAGATGAATGGATACAGATGTGGTATACATAGATAATGGAATATTACTCAGCCACGTAAAAGAATGAAATGCTGCCATTTGCAGCAATGTGGACGGACCTAGGGAATATCTTGTTTAGTAAAATGAATCAGAGAAAGATAAATATTGTATGTTACCACTTATATGTGAAATATACATATACATTGCAAAACAGAACCAGACGTACAGATATAGAGAATAAACTAGTGGCTGTTAGTGGGGAGAGGGAGGAGGGGAGGGGCATGCTAGGAGTGTGGGATTAAGAGATACAGCTACTATGTATAAAATAGATAAGCAAAAGGACATATTGCACAACACAAAGAATTATAGTCAACATCTTAGAATAGCTTTCAGTGGAGTACAAACTATAAAAATACTGAATCACTATGCTGCACACCTGAAGCATACAATACAATAAATCAACTATGCTTCAGTTAAAAAATAACAATAATAAAAGTGTCATGATCCAAAAGGAAGGCTAATAAGCACCCTTATCAGTACAGGCACCCTCACAGATACTGTAGGCTTGGTTCCAGATCTCTGCAATAACGCTAACATTGCAACAAAGCAAGTCACAGGGGCGGGGGCGTTGGCAGGAGCAGGCTAGGGCAGGGGAATAAGCTCAGAGAGGGTGTGGGCTAAGAGAAAGTCTAGAAGGATCCCCTGGGGCTGTGGAGCATACAGCACATCCTGGGACTGACTCCCTCTGGAGGCAAGGAGCTGGCCTTTAGTATCTGTTAGCAGACAGTCTTTGACTATGTTCCCCTATCCTGGAGGTGGGTGAACTCTGAGCCAGAAGTCCTCCAGCAGCAGAAGCCAAGTATCACCATCCAGAGATGGGGCAGCTGGAGCTGTGAGCAGCCCACACTCATGGCAGTGGGGGGGTCAGGTACACCACCCGGGAAGGGGTCCAGGTGGGGCGACATTAGCATCCAGTGCAGGTATGAACGCCTGCAGAGTAGGTACCTGTGGAGGCAAGAAATTGCAGAGGGGGCTGGTGATGACGGAGCAGCATCTCAGAGAGTGAGGAGAAGTCGCCAGAAACAGGAACGGGATGAGCTCAGCCCCTGAACCTGAAGCATCTCCTTGTGACTGTGAGAGGGAAGAAGACACATGGGAGGGGTCCGCGCTTGCTGCTTTCCCGGAATCCAGTATAAAACGAGAAGGATGGACACCCTGCCATCTGCTGGACTGGCCAACGGGCGCAGCACAAAGCGTGTGCAGGCTGCAGAGAGGTGGTGGCTCCTGGCCCAGGTTTGTCTGTGAACAAAGAATCCCAGTCCCCCGCCTGTGAGGTATATAGAGTATCTGCAGCCACGAAGCAAGTGATCAGAGAGGTAAAAGCAGAAGACGCACAGAACAAAAGCAAAGAAGATGCACAACTTCCCTCTGTGAAACTGACACTCAAAAGGCAGAAAGAGACAAAACACTGGACTCAGAGCAAGGCTGGAAACGGCAAATCCCACACTGCCAGGGACCTCAAACGAGGAGGCGAGGACTAGCACAGAAAAATAGGTTACTGCAAAGAGGGAGGAGTTTCTATTGAACTAGAAACTACAATCGCACGCGCATGTGTGTGTGTGCGCGCACGCATGCACGTGTGTGTGTCAGGCAGGGCCCCCCAATTTTTGTGTTGAGAGCTGCTGCTCCTGGCTCTGTCCTGATCAGGAAAAGTGGAAAGCATACAAGCAGCCATGATTCCACGTGTATCACACACACACACATACACATGAGAATGCCCCTTCCTCTTCTCTGAGTCAGGCTTTGTCTCTTCTGCCCGAGAGAAAGGCTTTGGTCCCTTGGTCCCATAGAAATCTGCAGGTGAACAGCTCTGGGGGCTTCTGCCCACAGCTCACTCCTCTGAACTGAGACACAGGCCAGGAAGCTAGGTGGGGAAATCAACCTTCAGAAACACTCTAGGGCACATCCTTGGCAGTTCAGTGATTAAGAATCTGTATTTCCAATACAGGGGATGTGGGTTTGACCCCTGGTTGGGGAACTAAGATCCCACATATTTCATGGTACAGCCAAAAAATAGAATTAAAAACAAATGCTAGATTATTTTTTTCAATGCTCAGCTCATCACAGCCTCTGTCTTCTTTGCCCAACCTCAAAGATCCCACATGAAGATTAATTTCTGCCAACCTCTCCTGGCTTGCTTGCCCTCTCAGCCATCAGCCTTGCCCAGGTACATGGAGATCTTAGGTGGGTCTCAATCTAGTGGTCTTTGACTGGCCGCAGCAGCACCCAGGAGCCTGTTAGCAAAGCCAGTGCTCAGGCATCACCTGAGAGGTGTCAGAATCTCCAGAGTCAAGACCAGGAAGCTGTATTGAAAGGAATTCTCCAGTGGCCCCTATGCCAAGCGTGAGGATCCCTGTTTCTTTCTGAGCCTTAACCAACAGAGAACGTCATGGTCTTCCAAGAGCTGTGATCTTGGGTCTCTGGTCAGCTCCCAGGGAAGCCAAGTCTGAGACTAGAAGTCAGTCCTAGAGGATGGAGCACTAACCTGTAGAGAAGGGATGACGGAAGTAAACAAGGGTATGGTCTCCACTGGGAAGCCCTTCAGCCTGACCCCATGAAGAGCTCCGGGTCACGAATAGCATCCCAGAGCTAGTCCCATTCTGGGCAAAGAGAGCAGTTTTGTCCCCCTGTCGCCAGGCAGCTCTGCACTGCCCTCCCCACCAGGGCTGGTCCCAAGCCTCCTGAGTGCGGCCACTTTCAGTCCCTGGGAGGTAATTCCCAGAGGAGAGCATCTCTGAGCCACCCGCAGCCCAGACTCAGAGCAGCAGGGGAACTGGTGCAATAAAGGGACCTGGGTGGGGTCCCTTCCGTTTAGCTCCCCCAGATTCCTGTAAACCCCAAGCCTTCGGGATATCCGACCTGAGGACCGAGGCTCGGGGCACAGGGGGAGGCTCCTGGGTGAATTCCCCCAACATAGCACACATTGGGTGGTTTCGATAGCTGAAACTGACTGTCTCACGACTCTGGAAGTTAGAAGCTGGAGATCAAGGTATTGGCAGGGCTGGGCTCCCACCCAGGGTTCTCCGGGTCAGTCCATCCTGGCTTCCTCCTAGGTTCTGGTCCCAGCAGCCCTTGGCGTTCCCTGGCTTGTAGACACAGCACTCCAGGCTCTGCTGCCATCCTCTCGTGGCCTTGTCCCTGCAGGCCTGTGTCCCTGAACTCCCTCTCTGTTTCCTGTAAGGACATCCGTCCCTGGGTTGACAGCAGTCATTGAGTTTAGGGGCCACCCTAACCCAGCTTCATCTCCCCTAGACCCTAACTGTTTACATCTGCCAGGACTCTGTGTCCAACAAGGTCACATCAGTAGGGACCAGGGGCCAGAACTTCAACATGACTATGGGGGGGAGAGGACACAATTCAATCTACAGCCCTGAGGATGACTCAACGTGCCACAGAGGTGAGCCCACCTAACCCAACATCCAAGGAAACTCTAGGTCAGTCCCTTGAGCAGGAAGCCGCTAATAGATGATACTAAAGCCAACTTCAAGAGGCTAAAAATGCAGTGGTCCCCTGAGCAGGAAGCTGCTAATAAATAATATTAGAGCCAACTTCGAGAGGCTGAAAACGCAGTCATCACACCCGGGCCAACTGTCTAAAGAAAAAGCACATTCACACAGCCGGGCAAGTTCCTTCTACTGGTTCTGCTTCTCCATACAGTGGGTGGAGTTTGGCCCTTGAAAGGGTGTCAGAGTGCCAACGAGGGTGGGGCCCAGTGACTGTCCCCCACATAGAGCCAGTCTGGGCACCTGATGCTCGCAGAGCCAGATCCTCTTGTGAAGTAGCCCTTGGGCACTTTTCCTACCCAGTAATGCTGCTTCGTAGCTTTCTCTTGGCCCTTGCTCTACTAGCACCAGACCGTGAGGTTGCAGGGAAGAGCTGGCCCCAAAGAGCCAGCAGATCAAGTCACCAAACTCCACTTTGGGGAGCCCTGGGGTGAACTTCTGGGAACTCAGAGAAGAAGTATGGTCTCAGAAATCACAGTTTTCCACTGTAATAGCCAGACAGGTGAGGGAAGGAAGGGTTTTCATCATTGCTGATGTGGGAGCCCTACCTGGGGGCACCCAGAGTAGAGAGCTGGCCCACAGCACAGGGTGTGAACAGCAAGAGAGGGAGGGGAGGGCGAGATTCAGCCCCTCTTGAGACCAGTCGCCCCCCTCCCCAGGAGGGTCATGACTCAAGAGCAGTGTAGGCTTGTCTGAGCATCTAGAGGGGAGCTGACCCTTAGAATGTCTCAAGCTGTAAGAGGTGGTTCTTGGGATGCAAAAAAGGGAGCCCAGGAAGTTGGAGTGGGGGTACAAAAGAGCTGACTGCTGACAGCGAGTGTGCAATGTTGGTGGGCAACTGTGCTCTGAGATCAGGAACCTGGTGGGCAACCTGAGCTGGGGGCTAGATGGAGAGTGAGGCTGCATTATCAGAAGCTGAGCTAAGACCTGAGTGTGAACAGAGGCGGCAGTGATGACAACCCAGCTCTGTTGGATTAATCACAGAGGGCCCTTCTGCGTTCAGAGAGCGCCCCCTGTGGTCAGAGGTTGGCTCCCAGACCAGACCTTTGCCTCCTGGCCATACTCGCTAAGATACAGATCACCCCCAAAGGAAAAGGGTGGGGTGAAGGGACTAGAAAGCCTGAATCAATATGTATTTCTCTCCAAAGACACTGAATTTTCAACCAAGGATGATAGAATTGCCGGGAATCGGCAAGATTAAGTTTTTGGCCATTAGCAGAAATGAGGGCTTGTGAGCTAAATTAAGCTCAATTATAAAACAATAAAGAAAGTTTTGTGTCTGTACACCAGAGTTTTTATGATTGTGAAATTTGTACCCACCATACAAGAGCTGTAATTTCAGTGCAAGGCAATGTGTGATAAATGCCGTATCAGTTGTAGAAACAAAGTGTTTTGTGATTTCAAAGAAAAGAGAAAGCGTACCTACTGGAGTTTTAGAGGCTGTCTATGTTTGTAACTTAGCCTATTCATCTTACAGATTGCCTGACATCTTTCCTCAAACCCAGCTTTCCAAAGCTATATTAGTTATGATTCTTTCTGCTGCAAGAGACAAAACCTGTAACTCAAGTCAGCTTATGAAAAGGAAAAGGACTCTGGTTCTCAAAACTGAAGAAATCCAGAGGGAGCTCTTGCTTCAGGTATGGTTTGATCCAGGCTGAAACTGAAGAATTTCACTGGGCTAGAGCTCTGTCTCTGGATCTCTCAGCTCTTCCTTGATGTTTAGCTCATGCACAGGCCCTGTGTGCTCACAGGTTATCTATTCCTGTTCCAGCCCCACCAGCCTTTCTCATTTCCCACCAATAGGAAAAGGAAGTATACCTCCCGAGAACAACAAAAGCCTGGGAACTGAATACCCTTAGCTGGGATGGGTGGCTTTTGTGCCCTGTGACCATCAGAAAGCCAGTCACCCTTTTCAGAAGAATGGGATGTGCTGACCCTATGCTGACTGACTCATACATGGAGTCAGCGTGTCTCAAAAGTACATCATCAGAGAATGGGGGGAAAGGTTCCCACAAGACAAGGAAAGAAGGCTGGAGGCCACAGCAATAAATGTCCAGTCTTCTGTTTCAGACTGTGGCTCATAGTTTAGTTGCTTTCCCATCCAACACATCCCAGTTGCTCGTTCAGCTGGGAAATATTCTGCTTGGTTTCCCATCACAGGGTGGTTGGCTTGGTGAGCTCTTTGGATTAGTTAATGTCTTTGGCTTCTAATAAGGTATACAAATGTTTGTCCGTTTGGGCTGCTGTAACAAAATACCATAGACTGGGTGACTAGTAAACGACAGACATTTTCCTCTCACAGTTCTGGAAGCTGGAAGTCCAAGATCAAGTTACCAGCAGATACACTGTCTGGTGTGGACCTGCTTCCCTCTGTGTTCTCAGATGGTGAGAGGGCAAGGAATGGCTCTGAGGAGTCTCTATTATCAGGGCACTAATCTCACTCATGGGGGCTCCACCCTTACGGCTTAATCACTTCCCCAAAGCCCCCACCTGCTGATACCATCAGCTTCGGGGTTAGGATTTCAATACATGAATTTCAGTTCAGTTCAGTTCAGTTCAGTTGCTCAGTCGTGTCCAACTCTTTGCAACCCCATGAACCGCAGCATGCCAGGCCTTCCTGTCCATCACTAGTTTACCCAAACTCATGTCTACTGAGTCAGTGATGCCATCCAACCATCTCATCCTCTGTAGTCCCCTTCTCCTGCCTTCAATCTTTCCCAGCATCAGGGTCTTTTCAGATGAATTTGGGGGTATACAAATATTCAGACACAGGTATTAAATGCAAGTTACCCTTAGAGGAAAGAAAGGGAATATACTATCAAGCCACAAAAGGGTCTCATAGACCCTAAGAAAGAATGGATTTGCCTCAGAAAGAGATGAAAGCAAGCCCTGGAAAGCCAGGAACCCAGGAGCTGCCCTCTCTGACCCTCTGACCCTCTCTCTTTCTGCATGTGTATGTCATTCTCTTTTCTCATTTTGATCAGAGCTTTCTATGCTTCTGTCTGCATTGCGAACACAGCCATGGCCCCAGCTAGAGAGCATTTGGTAGCCTAGAGCTGTCTTTTGCTTGCTTCCCCTCTTATTCTAAATCCTTGACTCCACACCTGGCTTCAGGTGAATCGCAGTCAGAGCATCACATTTTCCCAGCTGAAAATTGGCTCAGCTACACGCATGCAATTCAAGCAAAGTGAATGAAATGCAAAGCCAATTGCTGAGATTGAAGGGAGAGAATATTGCACTCTTCCTCACGGACTTGAACTTGGGAGCTGTAAACTGGAGTTGCTTAGCTTTCTTGATACAATAATCTGAGATTGCACCACCCAGAGGAGAGAGTCAAGTAACGTTGACAGAATCTGGGTACTGTTAAAATGTTCAGGCTCCCAGACAAAACTAACCTTGATTGAGTTTTACCTTTATACTTTTCAGTTGTAAAGTCAATAAATCCCCTTCTGCTAAAGTCAGTTGGGCTAGATTCCAGCCACTTGCATCCCAAATAATTCTGATATACGATACCCATATGTTCCTGTTTGTATTAGTCTGCTCAGGCTGCCATAATGAAATACCACAGACTAGATGGTTTAAGCAGTAGATATTTATCTTCTCATAGCCATGGAGACTCGAAGCCAAAGATCAAGATGTTGGTTTCTGGTGTGACCTTCCTCTCTTTGGCTTACAGATGGCATTTCTCATTCACGTGGCCTTTTCTCTGTGTCTGTGTGCAGAAGGAGAGAAACATCTTGTGTCTCTCCCTTTTCTTATAAGGACTCCAGTTCTGTTGGATTAAGGCCCCACCCGCATGACCTCATTTAACCTTAATTACTGTCATAAATGCTCTGTCTCCAAATACTATCGTATTAGGGATTAGGGCTTCAACATGTGCATTTTTTTTATTGTTCACTAAGTCATGTCCAACTCTTTGTGACTCCATGGACTATAGCACACAGACTCATCCACCCTCCACTATCTCCTGGAGTTTGCTCAAATTCATGTCCATTGAGTTAATAATGCTGTCTAACCATCTTATCCTCTGTTGCCCCCTTTTCCTTTTGCCTTCAATCCTTCCCAGCATCATGGTCTTAAGCATTTTGAAAATGAAAGTGTTAGTTGCAAAGCCGTGACTCTTTGCAACCCCACCAGGCTCCTCTGTTCATGAGATTTTCCAGGCAAGAATACTAGAGTAGGTTGCCATTTCGAGATTTTCCAGGCAAGAATACTAGAGTAGGTTGCCATTTCCTTCTCCATTATGCATTTTCAGTTCAGTTCAGTCGCTCAGTCATGTCTGACTCTTTGCAATCCCATGAACCACAGCACATTAGGCCTCCCTGTCCATCACCAACTCCCGGAGTTCACTCAAACTCATGTCCATCAAGTCGGTGATGCCATCCAACGATCTCATCCTCTGTCGTCCCCTTCTCCTCCTGCCCCTAATCCCTCCCAGCATCAGGGTCTTTTCCAATGAGTCAACTCTTCGCATGAGGTGGCCAAAGTACTGGACTTTCAGCTTTAGCATCATTTCTTCCAATGAACACCCAGGACTGATCTCATTTAGGATGGACTGGTTGGGTCTCCTCATAGTCCAAGGGACTCTCAAGAGTCCTCTCCAACACCACAGTTCAAAAGCATCAATTCCTCAGCACTCAGCTTTTTTCACAGTCCAACTCTCACATCCATACATGACCACTGGAAAAACCATAGCCTTGACTAGACGGACATTTGTTGGCAAATTAATGTCTCTGCTTTTCAATATGCTATCTAGGTTGGTCACAACTTTCCTTCCAAGGAGTAAGTGTCTTTTAATTTCATGGCTGCAATCACCATCTGCAGTGATTTGGGAGGCCCCAAAAAATAAAGTCTGACCCTGTTTCCACTGTTTCCCCATCTGTTTCCCATGAAGTAACGGGACCGGATGCCATGATCTTAGTTTTCTGAATGTTGAGCTTTAAGCCAACTTTTTCACTCTCCTCTTTCACTTTCACCAAGAGGCTTTTTAATTCCTCTTCACTTTCTGCCATAAGGGTGGTGTCACCTGCATATCTGAGGTTATTGTTATTTCTCCCATTTTGGGGGGACACAATTCGGTCCATAACACCGTTCTCGTAAAATCCAAACTCTAAGGAAAAAGAATCTTATTAGCCCAGCTTGGGTCATGTGTCCATACATGTTGCTGGAGAGTTTTGGAATGCCATCATGGATGTGGGCAGTTCCAGCAAAAGAGGGCATCACTGGAATCCAGGCAGATGTGTGCCAGAAGCAATTCACCCCAGTGTGTCAATGCTTAGTTGCTTTTCCTGAACCTGGAATAAAGAGTCCTTCTACCGACTTGGTCTGTGTCCTCAGTGTATTGCGGAACCTTGGTCTAGGACTAAGAATATACTATATCAGCATGTGTAAGGACATCACTCTTTAAAGGCACCTGCACTAGCAGGGGGCTTACCAGTGGCACTGGTGATAAAGAATCCTCCTGCCAATGCAGGAGACATACGAGACTCGGGTTTGATCCCTGGGTTGGGAAGATTCCCTGGAGTAGGGCACAGCAACCCTACTCCAGTATCCTTGCTTGGAGAATCCCATGGCAGAGGAGCCTGGTGGGCTATTGTCAGTAGGGTTGCAAAGAATCTGGCATGACTGTAGCGACTTAGCACACACACCCCTGCAAGCAAAGAATATGGTTGTCATTCTTTGAAGCGTTGCCATGTTTTACTCTGAATCAGTAGCATGTTGTCTACAAGTGTCCCTGGCCTCTTTGACTGCCTCCTTGCTGAGGAAGCTTTCAATTATTACACGTTGGGATCCCCATATGTGCAACACTTACATTGGTCTCAGGGCTTGCAGAGGAACTACAGAGTTACTCCTGAGTTTGTCCCTCCCAGTACAGGTCTACTGTGCAGAGAGGACCTCTCAATGGTCAGACACACTCCACCATGAGGATACATGTAGGTCCTTCAGCAGAAGTCCTCATAGGTTAATTGGATGCTTCTTACTTTGTCTTATGGACTTAAAGAGGGTAGCTGTCTACAAGCCAGAAAGCATGTTTTCAGCAGGAACCAACCATGCTGGAACCTTGATCTTAGATGTCCCAGCTTCCAGAATCATGAGAAATACACAGTTTGTTGCTTAAGACACCCAGTCTATAGGATTTTGTTGTACCAGCCTGAGGATAAGACATCTCACTAAAAAAAAAAAAAAAAATGGATTAAGAGACATCCAAGGAATGAAATGAGAAAGCAAGCCTTCTTAATGCAGATATTTCCACATCCAATGTGGATATAAATCTATTCTTATACACTTGGGGAAGTGTTTCTTAGACACAGCTTGCATTCAAAGGTTATTTACATCCTCAAAATGTACTCAGGTTTGCAAATCAGTGGGGACTGCAGCAGTACTAATGTAAACAGGGAACAGGTGCAGGACGCTGTGGGTGACAACCAGAGGCAAGTGTCTGCACGACATTGAGTGACTAATGGGACAGGGATCAAATGAATAGAAGAAAGTCTGGCTATCAAATACTATGGGTATCCAAATACTACGGACATCTGTCACGGTTCAATCAAAGAAGCAGAACCTAGGACACGTACATACATACATATGTATCTGTAGATGTGTGTGAGTATGTATACTATATATTACACACTGAGGACAGTGACTGCAGCCACGAAATTAAAAGACGCTTGCTCCTTGGAAGAAAAGCTGTGACAAACCTAGACAGCATATTAAAAAGCAGATACATCTCTTTGCTGACAAAGGTCCATATGAAGCTATAGTTTTTCCAGGCATCATGTATGGATGTGAAAGTTGGATCATAAAAAGGCTGAGTGCCAAAGAATTGATGTTTTTGAATTGTGGTGTTGGAGAAGACTCTTGAAAGTCCCTTGGACTGCAAGGAAATCAAACCAGTCAATCCTAAAAGAAATCAACCCATAATATACATTGGAAGGTCTGATGCCAAAGCTGAAGCTCCAATACTTTGACCAACTGATGTGAAGAACCAACTCATTAGAAAAGACCTTGATGCTAGGCAAGATTGAAGGCAGGAGGAGAAGGGGGTGACAGAGGATGAGATGATTCGATGGCATCACTGACGCAACGGACACAAGTTTGAGCAAACTGTGGGAGAGAGTGAAGGACAGGGAAGCCCAGCATGCTGCAGTCCATGGGGTCGCCAAGAGTCAGACACAACTTAGTGACTGAACAACTGTATACATATCACATATTATATCATATATTATGTATTATACATTTTACATTGTGTATTATGTTGTATCATTAAATATTACATCATGTATCATACATCAAGACTTCCATGCATTTTGTTTTATAGACAAAGATTTGCATGTGAGTGTCAGTTGCTCAGTCAAGTCTGTTGCTCTTTGTGACCCCATGACCCATAGCCCACCAGGCTCCTCTGTCCATGGAATTCTCCAGACAAGAATAGTGGAGTGGGTAGCTATTCCCTTCTCCAGGGGATCTTCCTGACCCAGGGATTGAACCCAGGTCTCCTGCATTGCAGGAGGATTCTTAACCACTGCACTACTGGTGGCTCAGATGGTAAAGAATCTGCCTGCAATGCAGGTGACCCGGGTTCGATCTCTGTGTCAAGAGGATGCCCTGGAGAAAGGAATGGCTACCCAGTCCATTATTCTTGTCTGGAGAATCCCGTGGATTGAGGAGACTGGTGGGCTACAGTCCATCAGGTCGCAAAGAGTTGGACATGAGTGAGCAATTAGAGACAAGGATTTGACCTTATGCAATTGTGGACCCTGTTGTTTCAGAGTCTGACGCTGGAGCTCCATGTCTACAGGGTGGGCAGTCAGGAAGAAAAGAGGGTTATAAGCTGGAAGAGGTCAAGGACGAGTTGGTTCCCTTCTTGTGTCGGGTCTTGTTGCCTGTAAGTGAATAGGTATGCTGAAGAAGTCTGCCCCTCTGTCCCAAGACTAAGCCGCACATGAGCCCAGAATAGTAGACATGGGTCCCTTGGCAGCCACTTGCCAACGTGCCAACACATCAGTGACAGTGCGCATAAGCTACAAAGAGCTTCATTTCTACCCTCCAGATCTCCCAGAGAATCCTTCTTACAGCCCATCCTGACTAGAATCAGATAGCGAAGAGATTCTGACATATCGCCAACTCACCTTACCTTGGCTGTATAATAAATTACCCTAAAACTCAGTGCTGTAAAACAACCATTTGTTATCCTCCTGTATGCAGTGGGTCAGGAATTGAACAGGGCACCACAGCCATGGCTCACCTCTGCCCCACAGTGTCTGGGGTCTCGAGGGCTGGGGCCTGCAATGATCTGAAGCCTATTTATTCACATTGTCTGCTGGGTGATGCTGGCTGAGGCTGGGGGCCCAGCTCCTCTCCTTGCAGGACTCTCCATGTTTGACCGTCCTTGCAGAATGGTCACTGGGTTCCCAGGGGAGACATCTGAGGGAGTGTCAGGTGGAAGCCACATCATTTTTATGACCTAGCCTGGGCAGTCACACGGTATCAGCGTTCCTATTTTGTCTTAGTTGGAGAAGCCCCAAGCCTCATCCTGGTTCACGAGGATGAAACACAGACCCCCACCTCTCAGCGGGAAGACAGACATTTGCATTGTAATAAGAGACCAATGGGTGATATATAAGTATAGGGACAACTATCTTTGAAAACAAGCTGCCACAATGACATTGATGAGTAATGACTGTGGTCTCCCCTTTATTATAGGGAAAAACATCCCAGTGTCATTTTGTTTGTTGCAAGGAGTAAGAATTCTGAACGACCCTGTTATCTCCTGTACCAGCTTGGCTCCATAGTTTTCAATGAGACTTCTGTCCCAAAACAGAAATCTGCACTGACCTTAGGACTCAAAATGCTTGGTTAAGAAGAGCATGTTTCCTGATCATGCTGGCAAGTTACTCAGGAACATTCTGATTGGTCTAGCTTGGGTCATGTGCTCATGGCTGAACCAATCACAATGACCAGAGAAATGGAAAACTCTTATTGGTGTTCCTGTAGGCAGGCTGGTGTCATAACAAGATTCATTCCTGCCATGGACAGAGCAGAGATTTTACTAAGGTTCAGGAATGTCTCCAAAATGAGGAGATGTGAAGCAGATCAAAAGTATTTCACTTCACCATGCAGAGGTGAAAGATTTAATCATACTAATATTGCATTATCAATAGCTAATCACTTATATTTTCTGATTAAATCTTTGTGGGTATCCACATAAGACTTCCCCGTGGCTCAGTAGTAAAGAATCCACCTGCCAGTGCAGGAGACACAGGAGATGTGGGCTCAAGCCCTGGCTTGAGAAGATCCCCTGGAGAAGGGAAAGGCAACCCTCTCCAGTATTCTTGCCTGGAAAACCTCATGGACAAAAGAGCCTGGCAGGCTACAGTCCATGGGGTCGCAAAGAGTTGGACACGACTGGATGATGGAGCACAGTTAGTGCTTCACAAGTTATAAGTTATTAATACAATCCCCATGATTCACTGCAAAGTAAAATAGCCAATTTAACTCCAAAGAAACTCGAGGGGAAAGTCTCAAGTAAATGTATGGAATACACTAACTTAATACTACCAAGTTCCATGAGGGAAATTTTACACTAACATTGGTTATAACCCAGTCAGTGCAGAAACTCCACGTCTCAAAACCCCAAAAGTGAGAGTGAAAGTGAAGTTGTGTCCGACTCTTTGCAACCCCATGGACTGTGCTTGTACTTGCCTGTACAACCCCAGGCAAGAGTACTGGAGTAGGTGGCCATTTCCTTCTCCAGAGGATCTTTCTGACCCATGGATCAAACACAGGTCTCCCTCATTGTAGGCAGACACCTTACCGTCTGAGCCACCAGGGAAGTCCAAAGCCCCAAACATCTGCTGAAAATCTCATCCTGGGTGTTAGTCTCCTGGGGCTGCTAACAAAGTACCATAGACTAGGCGGCATAAACAACAGATTTATTGTCTCAGAGCTCTGGAGGCTAGAAGTCCAAGGTCAAGGTGTCAGCCAAGCTGGTTCCTCCTGAGGTTGTGAGGGAGAAGCTAGTCCAAGCCTTCACCTGGCTCCTGGCTTCTGGTGGTTTGCTGGCCATCCTCGGTGTTTCTTGGCTTGTAGAAGCATCACCCCATTCTGCCTTTATCTGCACATGATATTTTCCCTGTGTGTGTTTCTGTGTACTAAGTTTCTCTTATTATAAAGACACCAGTTATAATTTATTAGAATCCAACCTAATGACCTCATTTTTTTTTGATGGGGTATACTCATGTTACAGCGTTGTGTTAATTTCTGCTGTACAATGAAATGCAACCAGCTACGTATGTGCATCTATCTCTTGGATCTCCCTCCCACCCACCTCTCCCCACTCCTCTAGGTCACCACAGAGCACTGAGCTGAGCCTTTTGTGCTATGCAACAGATTCCCACTAACTATCTATTTCAGACATGGTGGTGCATGTATGCTACAGGCCTCATTTTTGTCTGATTACTAAAAGTCGCAATTTTCAAAAAAGACCATATTCTAAGATACTGGGGCTTAGGGCTTCAACATATCATTGAAGGGTGGGGGTATAATTCAACCCATATAAGTCTGGTTTCATATCAGATATTTTAAGTACACTTAAAATATAGTAGCTACTCCGTAACATTCACACCTTATAGAAGCACCTTGGCAAAAACCACTATTTCCTTTTGGAACACTTCTGCTGTCATTAATAGTAGCCACTCCATCAAAGCAAACAATAATACTTCCTCCAATATTAACACAATATAATTATTGACTATTTCTTGTTTATTAGGATATTCTCATATAAGATATTACATAACATTTTCCTCAATCCACGAGAACTAGGAAAGAAACACAGTTCCATACCTGAAACCAAACAAGCACATATTACCTCTGTCAGAGACAAGCTAATATTAATCATTATTGCCATAGTAATAAAAAATGCCCTGTCATTCAAAGCAAAATTGTCAGGCAACTTAATAAAGTACTTGAATAAAATTCTAGGCTATTAGAAAACTGTATCAACATGAGAAGTCTTGGAGGAAATAAATATGAAGGCAAATTTACATGCTGTATTTTTAAGATTCTTAAAGTTACCTGTTTCTGTGGTCAGCAAAAATAGTGATTTATCTCATAGATGGAAAAAAAAAGCTATAATCTCACTAGCTTGCCTTTGTAATTGGATCCTTATCTGGTGTATAGTCTTAAAAATGGAGGTTGAAGTTCCATCTGTTAACTGGTGTGGTGTTTTGTATTCATTAAACTGAGCTTCACAGGTGGTGCTAGTGGTAAAGAACCCACCTCCAATGCAGTAGACATAAGCGACGCAGGTTAGATCCCTGGGTCAGGAAGATCCCCTGGAGGAGGGCATGGCAACCCACTCCAGTATTCTTACCTGAAGAATCCCATGGACAGAGGGAATTGGCAGGCAACAGTCCATAGGATCACAGAGTCGGACACGACTGAAGTGACTTAGCATGCACACACACAAACTGGTAAATCCCTCAATTAGAGGCTGTGCCTGTAAATTATTGATTAGCCTTAAGTTTACCTGGACTTTTGGAGTAGGGGGAATCAGAGTTCTTATCCACAGAAGCCAAAACTATTTATAATATTCAGTCTAAATTTCCCAGTCATAACCATGGGCATGCCCATATTTACCTTATTCAGTTCAGTCTCTCAGTCATGTCCAGCTCTTTGTGACCCCATGGACTACAGCATGCCAGGTTTCCCTGTCCATCACCAACTCCTGGAGTTTACTCAAACTCATGTCATTGAGTCAGTGATGCCATCCAACCATCTCATCCTCTGTTGTCCCCTTCTCCTCCTGCTTTCAATCTTTCCCAGCATCAGGGTCTTTACCAATGAGTCACTCTTCACATCAGGTGGCCAAAGTATTGGTGCTTCAGCTTCAGTATCAGTCCTTCCAGTGAATACCCAGGACTGATTTCATTTAGGATGGACTGATTTGATCTCCTTGCAGTCCAAGGGACTCTCAAGAATCTACTCCAACACCACAGCTCAAAAACATCAATATTCTTCAGCACTCAGCTTTCTTTATGGTTCAACTCCCACATCCATACATGACTACTGGAAAAACCATAGCTTTGACTAGATGGACCTTTGTCAGTAAAGTAATGTCTCTGCTTTTTAGTATATTGTCTAGATTTGTCATAGCTTTTCTTCCAAGGAGCAAGCATCTTTTAATTTCATGGCAGGAGTCACCATCTGCAGTGATTTTGGAGCCCAAGAAAATTTACCTTATTAAGAGAGTGAGTTCCATTTTTTTGTATATGTATTGGTCATGCAATATATTTTTTAATTAATTTTTATTGGACTATTGGAGTATAGATGCTATACAATGTTGTGTTAATTTCTACTGTATAACAAAATGAATCAGCTATATAAGCCCCTCTTCTCTGGATTTCCTTCCCATTTAGATCACCACAGAGCACTGAGTAGAGTTCCCTGAGCTATGCAATAGATTCTCAGGCAATGGCACCCCACTCTAGTACTCTTGCCTGGAAAATCCCATGGATGGAGGAGCCTGGAAGGCTGCAGTCCATGGGGTCACTGAGGGTCGGACACAACTGAGAGACTTCACTTTCACTTTTCACTTTCATGCATTGGAGAAGGAAATGGAAACCCACTCCGGTGTTCTTGCCTGGAGAATCCCAGGGACGAGGCATCCTGGTGGGCTGCTGTCTATGGGGTTGCACATAGTCGGACACGACTGAAGTGACTCAGCAGCAGCAGTTATCTATTTATAATTTTCAACATATTAACAACTAGTCTTTCTCCTCATCCAAGTATCAAATGCTTTCCAAGTGAGAAGAAAGGCTGTAATATTTACAGATAATATAGAATACTAGATTGTTGGAATGCAAATTGAAAATGTTTTTCTCTATTTTCTTTTTATTGGTCAAATAGGGATGGAGAGAAAAGATAAGCCACATTCAAAGTGATGTCAGTTTTCTTGGGTGTGATAACAGTATTGTTATCACAGTATTGTTATGTAAGAGATTGCTGTCATTTTAAGGAGATGCATGCTGTAGTATTCAATAATTAGGGATGAAATGCCAAGATATTGGCAACTAGCTTTCAAATGATTCAGTAATAACCATATGTACGAATGTATTGCTGTTGTTCAGTCACTAAGTCGTGTCTGACTGCGATCCCATAGACTGTAGCTCACCAGGTTTCTCTGTCCATGGTATTTCCCAGGCAAAAATACTGGAGTGGGTTGCCATTTCCTTCTCCAGGGGATTTTTTCAACCCAAGGATTGAACCTGCATCTCCTGCATTGCAGGCAGATTCTTTACCACCAAGCCACCTGAGAACCCCATATGTATATGTGTATATATACAAATATATATATATATATATATATTTGCAATTTTTGAGCTTAGGATTTAGCTCCTCTTGTGCTCTCTCCCCCACTTTCTGTATATTTGGCAATTTTTATAATAAAATGTTTTGTTGGTGAGAATGGGAAACGTTTCCTTCTTCTGGGAAATGTGTTAATGAACATTTATCCTACTTCCACACATTCAAGATTCAACTCATCACATCCCCGCAGCACCCCAAAAGAACATAGTAAGGCTTAAAGACCTAGGAAACATTGTCGGGAAGTGAAAACATCTCCATTTATGTTTTCAAATTATTGCCTACTTCACAGAGTGTTTTGAGGATTAAATGAACTATTTCTAGTAAGGTGCTTAGGACAATACTTGGCACAGAGTAAGTGCTCAGTACAAGTTGGCTGTTGTGACTATTTTTATGTACAAAAGCAGTGCATGCTGATGGCCTGGTGTTAGCAGGTAGGTACCACAAGTGCTGTTCTACCAGGAAATTATAGGCATTTGCAGGAAGAAAAGATTTCCACTGACTCTGGTGAATAGAGGAGGCGAGACAGGGCTGGCAGGACCGTGGCTTCCGTGAGCAGGGAGGTTGGAATGCGGAGATGTGGAAGCGACACGCATACTCTCTACTTCTCGCCTCTCTTTGAATAATTCGAGAAAGAAAATTAATCTTCTATTAAAATGTGAGTCTTTAACAAACCCTACCCTGTTCAGTTCAGTTCAGTCGCTCAGTTGTGCCCGACTCTTTGCAACCCCATGAACCGCAGCACGTCAGGCCTCCCTGTCCATCACCAACTCCCAGAGTCCACCCAAACCCATGTCCATTGAGTCGGTGATGCCATCCAGCCATCTCATCCTCTGTTGTCCCCTTCTCCTCCTGCCCTCAATCGTTCCCAGCATCAGGGTCTTTTCCAATGAGTCAGCTCTTCACATCAGGTGGCCAAAGTATTGGAGTTTCAGCTTCAACATCAGTCCTTCCAAAGAACACCCAGGACTGATCTCCTTTAGGATGGACCCTACCCTGACTTCAGCCTAAAATGTAATATTGAAAAACAGAGACATTACTTTGTCAACAAAAGTCTGTCTAGTCAAGGCTATGTGGTCGTGAATGGATGTGAGAGTTGGACTATAAAGAAAGCTGAGTGCCGAAGAATTGATGCTTTTGAGCTGTGGTGTTGGAGTAGACTCTTGAGAGTCCCTTGGACTGCAAGAGATCCAACCAGTCCATCCTAAAGAGATCAGTCCTGGGTGTTCATTGGAAGGACTGATGCTGAAGCTGAAACTCCAGTACTTTGGCCACCTGATGTGAAGAGCTGACTCATTGGAAAAGACCCTGACACTGGGTAAGATTGAAGGCAGGAGGAGAAGGGGATGACAGAGGATGAGATGGTTGGATGGCATCACCGTCTCGATGGACATGGGTTTGGGTGGACTCTGGGAGTTGGTGATGGACAGGGAGGCCTGACATGCTGCGGTTCATGGGGTCGCAAAGAGTCGGGCACAACTGAGTGACTGAACTGAACTGAAAATGGAATGAAGCGCAATTACTATGGTAAACACTTGTCATAGTTAAGCAAGGACACTTGAGCCAGAAAAACTACTCCTTTCCAAACATTCATTGACCTATGTCATTAAAAATTTCTATTTTTCTTTGCATGGGAAACTTCAAATTTTCTTGGCAAAATTTTAAGATGTTGAAAGTTACAATGTAAGCCATATCCCAGGTGGTTCAGTGGTAAAGAATCTGCCTGCCATGCAGGAGACATGGGTTTGATTCCTGAGTCAGGAAGATCCCCTGGAGATGGAAATGGCAACCCACTCCGGTATTCTTGCCTGAAAAATCCCATGGACAGGAGAGCCTGGAGGACTGTAGCTCATGGGGTTGCAAAGAGTGGGACACGACTGAGCAACTAACACACACACAAGTCATGTCATGCTGGTCGGCTAAGATTCCACTTAACAAAATAGTACTACATTTTTACAAAGAATGTATGTGGAACATTACAGTATAGAAAGTGACTTTCCATGTACTGTGCCCTTTGAGCCGCTGACATTCTTGGGGTGAAGTTGGGGGGTGATCCCACCTTATCTCATCTTACTCCCCACACTGTTCTATGGAGAATTTTGAAGCTGAAGTCAGCACGTACATTTCTGGAGCCTCACTCTCGAAACCTCTGATGTGAGCATCTGGAGCACGATTGTAATCCAGCCAGGAGATGGATTCCATCTGGGAACTAAATTAGCTGAATAACCTTGTGCGTAACTTTTAACATTTCTGAACCTCAATTTTCTCATCCTTGTTTACCACCCAGATTATTATGTTGATCAAAGAAGGTGTATGAAGCCACTTTATGAATTTTAATGCACAATGTTAATGTTATTGCTGTTGTTCTAAATGACCATTTCTCTAAAGAACTTACAGAGAAAAACTTAATAAAATCAATGAATAGTTTCACCCTCCAATCCGCATATACTACAGACCATGCCTTAGTGAGCGCTAACTATGGGCCAGGCCCTGGGCCCAGCTTTTTCATGCGTTATCTCAATCCAACCTTCAGAACAATTCTACAAAGTGAGCCTAATGGCGATTCCCATGTTGCAAAAGAAGTGTACAGGAATGCTGCCCAGGAGACGGCATCTCGAATGTGGGAACCAGGGTTTGCACTCGAGTGTGTCAGTCCAGAGCCGGCCCTCCTCTCTACTGTGCTTCCTGCAGATTTGCATTCCTTGGTTATACACATGGGCTTGTAAGAAGATTGTGTGCGTGCATGCTGAGTCACTTCAGTCATATCTGACTGTTTGCAACCCTATGGACTGTAGCCCACCAGGCTCCTCTGCCCATGGGATGCTCCAGGCAAGAATGCTGGAGGACTTCCCTGACCTCCTCCAGGGGATCTTCCCCACCCAGGGATTGAACCTGCATCTCCTGCGGCTACTGTATTGCCGCCAGATTCTTTACAGCCGAGCCACCTGTGAAACCCAAGAAGATGATTAGTTTTTCTAAATCACATTTCACAGACTTGTTTCTCCTACGGCCTCAGATGAGAGGCAACAAACACGAATTGCAGAACACCACTGTGGTTGCGTGGTTACTTGGAACACGGCCTCACTGCTACACCGCGGCATTCCAACACGCAGCAAATGAGGAGACTCACTGCCTGCTTTACCTCAAGGGTCCTAAATACAGCTCTCTGCCACCAACTGGCTACACTGGCTAATTCATACCCCTCCACAACCCCCCACACACCCACCCTTCCAATTCTTGGTCTAAAGATCATGCCACCTGGAAACATCTTCCCTGATGTCCTCTCTCCCCACAAGCCCCCTCGAGTCACAGCCCTGCTCCCTACCCAAAGCCGCTTTAATGCTCCCCTCTTGCACTCTCTGATGGGAAGAGCTGACTCACTGGGAAAGACCTTGATGCTGGGAAAGATTGAAGGCAAAAGGAGAAGAGGGCAGCAGAGGAGGAGATGGTGAGATGGTATCACCGACTCAAGGGACAGAAGTTTGAGCAAACTCCAGAAGACAGTGAAGGACAGGGAAGCCTGGTGTGCTGCAGACCATGGGATCACAAAGAGTCGGACACGACTGAGTGACTGAACCACGACAGCCTGTTCTCTCAGGTCACCAGATACTTTCCCCGATAAGCACTTTTCCCATTCCATGTGTAGCTGATGGAGAGCAACGTTATTCTTAGTAGGTGGTGGGAGTATTGAGAGTGTGGCTTAATCAAAAAAGAATTTTGCCAAGTCAAGAGGCTGGATAATAAAGGAAGGGAAAAAACAGACAGGGGGGTTAGTGAGAATGGTTAGAAATGATCCAACTCGTTTGTTACTCTGCAGAAGAAGGGTTTAGGAAAGGAGGTGGACTGAGAGCAGAGGGCCTTAAGTGACGACCACTAACAGCTGTCCCTGAAACAGCACTTCATAATTTACACCCTGGCTTCTACGCACAAACTGCCCAATGAATATTTAACCATGACTAGAACTACCTTATGACCTATGTCCTTCTCGACTAATTGAGGGAAACGCTCTACTTGCTGATAAGCATTCTGTGCTTACACACAAGCTACATTTATTCATCCACGGCAGTGCCAATTCCAAATCAGATAATTTGGAATGAGAGAATGTTGTATTTCTTATAGAAGATATTGTCTGCTGTATTAACGTATTGCCGATTCAGAGGTACTAACTGAATTACTTTGCTGTACACCTGAAACAGACACAGCGTTGCAAATCGACTATACTTCAGTAAAATACAAAAAACACAGAACAACAGAGCATGGCAGAATGGTAACGGAGACTGTTCATTTGGCTTTGCCAGGCATTACAGACCTAAAAATGCAGACACATCTGAAGGAGCTGAGTGGGGGTGGGAATAGAATCGCTCTGAGCATAGTGACGGACTTGAGATCCAGGAAGAAAGTCTGCATTTTCAAATTGCATGACCCTGGGAAAATCATAATTTCTCAATTCCCTCATCTGTTCCATGAAGCTAAGAATGCCTACCATACAAGCTTGCTTAATGGAGCACATAAGAGAAAGTGTGGGAAATATTTGTCTACTGCAAGATACTAAGCGCATGGAAGTTTTCAGCTTTGAGTGATTTCTTTCAGCATCTTGTACAAATCAGGCATTAAAAATAATGTCTTTCTTGGCCATAGTGAGGTTGAAGTCTGTACATAGGGGTGTGCTTTTATAATTCAAGTCGAAATGCTTCATCCAGAGCAACCTGGTATCAGAAATTGGACTGTTGTTTCACTATTCATTTATTAAACTTCTATCTAAAGCAGAAGACCTAAGAATTGAAAACAATATCCTTTTATTTATTTTTTATTTAAAAAAATTTTTATTTTGTCTGTGTCTTGCGGCTAGCAGGAATTTAGCTCCCCGATCAGTGATTTCTTTTTTGTTGTTCAGTCACTAAGTCATGTCTGACTCTTTGTGACCCCATGGAATGCAGCACACCAGGCTTCCCTGTCCTTCACTATCTTCTGGAGTTTGCTCAAGCTGATGTCCACTGAGTTCGTGATTTCTTCTTAATATTTATTTATTTATTTTCACTGCAGCAAGTCTTACCACATGCAGAATCTAAGTTCCTGACCTGGGATTGAACTCGAGGTCACTGCAGTGAAAGAGCCAAGTCCTAACCACTGGACCACCATGGAATTCTCAAAACACCATTTAAATTCAGAATTATCTTTCATAATCCTTCAAGGAAATAAAAGATTGCTTAATTTTCATTAGTGGTAAAGAATCCGCCTGCCAATGCAGGAGATGCAAGAGACATGAGTTCAGTCTCGGTCAGGAAGATCCCCTGAGGAGGGCATGGCAACCCACTCCAGTATTCTTGCCTGGAGAATCCCATAGACAGAGGAGCCGGGCAGGTTACAGTCCATGTGGTAGCAGAGAGTCAGACACAACTGAAGTGACTTAGCATGCAGCACAAAACCAGTTTCATCATTTTGTGATCAGCTATTGCCTGCACTTTTCATTTTTATGAGCTCTTCCTTCCAGTGTACATGGCACTTAAGTCTAATTTGTTCTAATTTGGGATCCCCAAATACAAACTTCACACAGGATTTCACTTATCTCTGAAATAAAGTTATCATTCTAGTTCTCAATTCCTTCCTCCAAAACATTATTGTTTGTTGCATTATTGATCTTACTCAGAAAATTAGAATATTAGCTTTCAAGTCCTTTACATTAAAATGCCATTTGTTAATTTGTATTAAATAGCTGGCATTATGGGCCCACTGAGAATTAACTTTGCTTCTAGCTGTTACTAATTATTAACATTTTTTATCCTTGGCCTTCAAGTATTTGTTTTGTTACCCTACTTTCCTAGCTGTTCCAAGTCATAAGTCATCAGGGAGGAAGCAATTAAGCTACCAGATTGCCCTAATGGCATTCATCCTGGGAGAGCATTCATATTATGAACTAGAGTTTGTGTTTTAACAACTGGTAAGATCAATCTGTTTAAATATTGAGAATTAAAACCCAGAGACTTCTCAATTTTATGTACAAATATCCAGAGTCTTCTGCTTGACCTTGAGCTTCTGACTAGAGAGAATTACAGGCTCAGTTGCTCACTCATGTCCAACTCTTTGCAACCCCATGGACTATAAGCTGCCAGGCTCCTCTATCCATGGGATTTACCCAGCAAGAATACTAGGGTGGATAGCCATTTTCTCCTGCAAGGGATCTTCCCAACCCAGGGATCAAACCCACGTCGGCTGCACCTCCAGCATTAGCAGGAGGATCCTTTACTGCTGAGCCACCTGGGAAGACCAAGAACTGGGGATGTCCATTTCTTCTTCAAACACAGAGAAATCCTTGGTAAATATTACAAGATATTGTAAAAGTCCATAGTGAAGTTCAAATGTAAGGGAAATTTTCTGGTGCTGCTAGGAACTAATAGGAAGCTCACCCAGAGAGATGCTACAGATTTGGACAAAGACCCTACCAGCTGGGGTTTTAATGCCTATGGAGGGAAATGGTAGGGTCTTAGACCCTCGAGAGCTAGAAGTAGCTGGAATTGCTAGCCCTCCCTCAACCCAGCACCTCTGGAGACCTTCCACCTCCGTCAAGAAGTCATTCCGTTATTGGAAGTGGACTAGTTGTCTATGGCTGTGTAACAAATCACTTCAAAGCCTCCAGTTTAAAACAGCAAATATTTATTATCTGACAGTTTCTGTAGGTTAGGCAGCTGGATGAGGCTTAGCTGAGCCCTCTGACTCAGTGTCCCTCAACAGGCTGAAATGGGGATATCAGCAGGGAGTGGGTTTGCTTCCAAGCTCACTCATGTGGCTATTTGCAATATTCCCTTCTTCACGAGCTGTTACAGCTTTCCTTCCAAAAAGAAAGTATGTTTTAAGCTATGACAAAACTAGTGTATTAAAAAGCAGAGATATCACTTTGGTGACAAAGGTCCATATAACCAAAGCTATGATTTTTCCAGTAGTCATGTACGGATGTGAGAGTTGGACCATAAAAAAGGCTGAGCTGAAGAATTGATGCTTTCAAATTGTGGTGCTGAAGGACTCTTGAGAGTCCCTTGGACTGCAAGGAGACCCGACCAGTTCATCCTAAAGGAAATCAGTCCTGGGTGTTCATTGGAAGGACTGATGCTGAAACTGAAGCACCAATACTTTGGCCACCTGATGCAAAGAGCTGACTTGTTAGAAAAGACCTTGATGCTGAGAAAGATTGAAGGCAAGAGGAGAAGGGGATGACAGAGGATGAGACAATTGGATGACATCACCAAATCAATGGACATGAGTTTGAGCAAACTCCAGGTGATGGTGAAGGACAAGGAAGCCTGGCATGCTGCAGTCCATGGGGTGGCACAGAGTCAAATACGACTTAGCAACTGAATAACAGCAACACAAAATGCTGGCCTGAAGGCCTCAGTTCATTGTTGGATATTGGCTGGAGGCCTCTCTCAGATCCTAACCATTGGGTATCCCTATGGCAACAAGCTTCCATAGAAATAGCAAGCAAAACAATGAGAGAGGTTAGGAAAGATGAAAACCAGCATCTTTCCATAACCAATACAGAAGCGACATCCCACCATTTTTGCTACATTCTGTTTATTGGGTCCAGCTTGTGCTCAAGGTGTGGGAATTATAAAAGGGTGTGAAGACTAGGAGACAGAGATAATTAGGTGCCATCTTAGACACTGTTGAACACATGAGTATTGATCCAGACCCATGTGTTCTTGCCCAGGAATGGGGTTATTAGGACGTAGAACTTTGGAGGTGGGACTTTGCAGACCTAAGATTCAGAGCTCTAAGAAGTGCAGCCCAGCTGGTATTGGTGTCTCTAGGGGTGAGGCTGACACTGGTGATGTGAGAAGAAGCTAGAAACTAGAACCATTGTCATCACTGGGATGATGAACCATTGCCAAGGTGATGCTTCCAGAGTAATGAGCCAACAAGAAGTCTCCTCCCTCTCCCTCAGTCTCCCACTCCCATTCTGAGCCCCTTGTTGGCAAAAGCTAAAAGAGAGGAAGATGGCAAAAGGAAAATGTGATTTGCAGAATCCCAGCCCATCCAAAAATGGAGTCTAGAAGGAGAAGGGGTCAAAGCTGACAGCTTATAGCTGAATAACCAGGACAAACAGCAAGAAGGATTACCTTCCCACTGGCCCCAGAAAGTGGCAAGAAGGCTTCTCTCTGTCTGGGGATCTTGGTGAAAAACAGTTTTAACATCTCCAGTGAGAAATCAAAGCACTAACTTTGTACACAGCATAGATGTGGAGTCTGAATTTATACCATCCAAATAATTCAAATGGAAATCTCAACAAATAGCAACAACAAAAATCCCCAGCAATCACTTGTGAAACCCCTGTGGTTCCCAGCAGAAGCAGATGCAAAAACCCTCTGTAGGGACCCTGCTGTAACTCAGGGCATGTGGGCTTCCCACAGAAAGAAAGAAATCTACACTAAAAATGAGCTCATTACCCAAAATTAAAAAACAGAAGAGGAAACAGTTCACCGTATGGTTCATGGGATTAAACAATCACAAAAACAGAAGAAAAAAAGAAAGAAAACAGAAGCAGCTGGTCATGGGCTTGAGAGGTTAGAAAAATGTTGAAAAAATTACAAGCACATCTGTTTAAAAGAATAACAGAAAGATCGAAGAAAATAATCATAATGAAAGAACAAGAAAACACTGGGGGCAGGGAAAGGCACATTTCTCCAACAGTTAAAATAGGACATCTAGAGGAGAAAAATACATCCATTGAAATAAAACACTCAGTGGTCAGGTTAAATAGCAGATTAGAAAGAGAAATGAGAATTAGCCAACTGAAAGCTCAAGAGCTAAACAAATTATCCAGAATGTGGCACAGAGAGAGACAAAGTGTATTTTTTTCCTTTAATTTTATTATTTTTAAGCATTTTTACTGGAGAAATATTAGTTACAATGATGTATTGGTTTCAGGTGTACAGCGAAGTGAATCAGTTGACAAAGAGATATTTCTTAAAGAGAGTTTCTAGTTAAACACAACATTTTTGACACAAGCATTTATCACCCTCCTTCCTGAAGATTCCCCTAAAGTAATAGTGGTAAAAAAAAAAAAAAAAGAAGGCAGAAATCCAAAGGACAGAAGGAATGGGAGAGGGGTGCAGTAATATAATGTTAGCAGTTAACATTTAGTCCAGAGAAAGCTAGAATCTAAGCTAACAATGGCAAAATCCTAAGCAGGCAAATTCATGCTGCAGAGATCTGGTGCCTCTGAGAGCAGGTGGGCGTGTAGAACCTAACAGAGCTGGCTGAAAGACTGAATGAGCACAGGTTGGGAGCAGTTCCTCCCTCGTTCCCCAGCAGAAAACTCTGTGGAGAAGTTGAACTAAACAGACTCTGAACTCAGCGAAACCCAGCTCAACCTTGGACAAGGACCATGCTAAAAACTGAGAAAGTCAGCCAAGTTCTGGAAACTACAGGATGAACCCTGGCCCCTTCCAGCATCTGAGTTTGAAAATATTGTTAGCAAATGTCTACCCTTCCGACAGGCAAGTGCCAGATGTCCCCTTTAGGAGACCAAGCAGCTCCAAAAGAAACATCTACTATTTTTTTTATATAAAATGCTTTACTTCAAACCCTGCTAATTTTTGGCTAGGTTCATATTATGAGTGAGGATTAAAAAGTTGATTAGAAGCTCTGTGTACCAAAAAGAAAAGGGAAAAAAATGAAGTAAAAAAGAACAGAAAAGAAAAAAGGCTCTGAGGAGACAGAAACAATACTTATAATCAGAAGAAACAGAAGCAAGAAAAAAGAAATTACATCTTCAGAGTTATAAGATAGCACATACATTAAACAAGAACAGGAGATAATTAAAAAAGGAACAGTGAAGCACAGAAATCATCTCTTGGAAAATAAAAATATGATAGTAGGAAGAAAAATTTGCATGATGAGGTTGAAAGATAACAAAAGGAAGGTGAGTGCTAACCAAGAAGGCATCGTGAAGTCGTGAAGTCGCTGTCGTGTCCAACTCTTCGTGACCCCACGGACTGTAGCCCACCAGGCTCCTCCATCCATGGAATTTTCTAGGCAAGTGTACTGGAGTGGGTTGCCATTTCCTTCTCCAGGGGATCTTCCTAACCCAGGGATCAAACCTGGGTCTCCCACATTGCAGGCAGACGTTTTACCATCTGAACCAAGAAGGCATAAATAAGAGCTAATTCCTTTTTTGTAGTAAAAAATCAGATGATATCCAAATCTGAAAAATCAGTAATAGCATCAGCATATTGTAGTAATGAGTGAGTGTTAGTTGCTCAATTGTGTCCATCTCTTCGAGGTCCCCACTGACTGTAGACTCCTCGGCCCATAGAATTCTCCAGGCAAGAATACTGAAATGGGTTGCCATTTCCTACTCCAGGGGATCCTCCCTACCCAGGGATGGAACCTGTGTCTCTTGCATCTCCTGCACTAGCAGGCAGATTCTTTACCGTTAGCACCACCTGGCAAGCCCCAGAGTGAAACTGTTAGTTGTTCAGTCATGTCTGAGTCTTTGTGGCCCCATGGAGTGTAGCCTGCCAGGTTCTTCTGTCCGTGGAATTCTCCAGGCAAGAATACCAGAGTGGGTTGCCCTTCTATTCTGCAGGGGATCTTCCCAACCCAGGGATCAAACCTGGGTCTCATGCATTGCAGGCAGATTCTTTACCATCTGAACCACCCAGGGGCCCAGAGGGCAATATCAGAAGAAACTGCAAAAGAATTGAAAACAGTTGTGTCTGGGAGTTGGAATCTAGTGTGAGGCAGGGGCTACTCTATCTGGTCATTGGTCATCATCAAGCCATCACGCCACGACCTCCCCAATGGGGAGCCCAGAGGGGACTCAGGATGAAAACAGGATGCCCACCACCTAGAAGTCAACACCAGCAGCCGCCCCAAAAGGTGCACCCTGAGAAGACTCAGGATGAGAAAACAGGATACTGACCCCAGGTAACTGAGATGTAGATCAAAGGAATGATTTCAGTGAGCCCAGACTCTTGCATCTTCCCATACATAGAAAAGCACTAAATTCCTAAACTAGAGACGTCTATTTTCTTTAGCAGTAATCCTTTGACATTCCAAATTCCTGACCTTTGCTGCAAAAACTTCTGTATATCCTGCCCCCGCCCCTTGCCTCTTTCAGAGCAGTCCCTCAGAGCTGTCTGAGACGCTGTGTCTCAGTCTTAGGTCCTCAGCTGTGTCTGCCAAATAAAACACAATTCTCAACTTTCAGGCTGTGTTCCTTTTCAGCTCAACAAGCTGTGTTACTCTGGGGGCTTTTCACTTTGCTGACTCCTGGTTTCTCCAGGTGACAGTCTTGCCTGCTCCCTTGTACTACTGAATTCTAATACCTAGCTCACATGCACTCTGACACCCCAAACACACTCAGGGAATTTAACTCAGTGCAACAAGAATTTCCTTCTCTTGGATATCTGCGTCCCCAGCACCATGGGATTTCCTGGGTTCTGTCCCAGCCCCCCAGTCTCCCCTTTCACATGCCCAGATTCCCAGAGTTCTGCCTTCACGTCCTTCCTGTTCATCCTTTTATCCTTACCATCCCTAATCACCACTTCGGTTAAGATACCCCCGACCAGCACAATGAATGGGGTTTTGACTAGTTGATAAATGAAAAGGAATAATAAAGCTCAAGAAAGAGAGAGAAGCAAAGTCTTCATACGTTCAGAAATGCAGAGAAAGCTCTCTGATCTTCTCAAGCCACTCCACTGTACTTATCTCTCTTTTTTTTTCTTCTAAATATAGTGGCTAGAAGTCAACCCAGAAAGTATGTAAAATAAAAACACATGAATAAGTACCGAGAACACCAAACTGAGACTCCAAGTCTAGAATCCAATAATTCCTTGGAAAATGTTTCTAACAGATATTCCTTTGAGATTCAGAAGCTCAAACCCATCGTGACATTTAAAGCACCTCTCATGTAAAGCACTGTGTATGAATTGTTTGTCTCCATAGGGAGGGAAGAAGAGGATTCAAGTGACAGCCCAGATCAAGGTAGACTGGTCTGCAGGAAAACCAGGAAGTTAGAAAAAAAAAAGTGGGGGGGGAAGGGAGCTGAAATTTCAGGAAGGAGTATTCTTCACTAAAAAGTCCAGAAATCAAATCCAGTTTCCCTTGCTATGTATCATTCTGAGACCTGCAACAACGCATATGTTCACAGATGCTGTGGGCTGTGATCAGAAATTTTCAAATAACCAGCAAAAAAAAAATTTCCTTCAAACATGGGTTTCAAAACTTCCCTGGTGGCCCAGTGGACTTCGCAGGTGGCTCAGTTGTAAAGAATCTGCCTGCCGTTACAGGAGACGCAGGAGATGAGGTTTCGATCCCTGGGTCAAGAAGATCCCCTGGTGGAGGAGATGGCAACCCACTCCAGTATTCTTGCCTGGGGAAATCCCATGGACAGAGGAGCCTGGCAGGCTACAGTCCATCAGGCTTCAAGGAGTCAGACAGGACTGATCCACAACTAGGAACTGATGGTCCGATGGTTAAGAATTCACCTTGTAATGCAGAGTTTGTGGATTCAATCCCTGTAAGATCCACATGCCATGGTCTGTGTGCCACAACGAAAGATCCCGAATGATACAAACAAAATCCCACGTGCCGCAATTAGGAGCCGATGCAACCAAATAAATAAATATTTAAACAAAACCCCCATGGGGTTTCTTCCTGCTAGAAATAGAATAGTCAGTGTACCTACTCTTACAGCAGGAGAGGACGGGGGAAATGAAGAAAGGAAAAAAGTGAATATCCAAGAAAACAACCACATGCTGTGATGCTTTAAAATAAAGCAAAAATATTGACTCTGTGTATTAATCAAGGAGGAAGAGCCACATGCAATTTCCCAAATAAGAAGTAGTTATGGTTACTGCACTTTGGGAGGCAGGAGTGGAGGGAAGCGTCACTTTAAATAACTGCGATTTAAGCAAAACAGCAGCTTAATAAAGTGTCAGCAGCTCCCTCACAGTTTAAAAACAGATGGGCTTTGCTACTCAGGAAGAAAGAATTTTTCAATGTGCTGAGACTTGGAGAATCTGTCATTGCCCTTTACTGAATCATTAAAACTCTGAAAAGCAGAAATAATGATATGACTTCCATTTCACTTCAGACACTTCAGGGCTTCCCTAGTAGCTCAGTTGGTAAAGAATCTGCCTGCAATGCAGAAGACTGGGGTTCGATCCCTGGGTCGGGAGGATCCCCTGGAAAAGGAAATGGCAACCGTCTCCAGTACTCTTGCCTGGAGAATTCCATGGACAGTGGAGCCTGATGGGCTACAGTCCACCGGATAGCAAAGAGCCAGACATGACTGTGCGACTCGCTTTCACTTTCAGAAACTTTGGTGCTGTGTATTACATGTGGTCAAAAACCATCATCTTTTCCACATGATAATACAGAGAACAGACAGTTATATATTTGCAAACTTTGAATATGATTTCAGCCAAAATAGCTTTACCATCCTTTTATCTTTCTTACGAAAAGCATAATCTCAAGATTTTGTTGTCTTTGGGAGGAAACAAGACGCGAAGCTGAGAACTGGGCCACTTGACTCTGTCGTTCTCCTCTCTTCCAGTTCGAAACGCTTGTCTCTCTCAATAGCCAGCATTCTCTGAGATCTGCAGCTGGGCTCAAAGCATTCAAGTCTCAGCACAATCTTCTCGGTAATTGTAGCCCTTGTCTGGAAAACTGCCTTAGTCTGTCACCCTAGACGCTCCGCCTCTTGTCATAATGCTGCTTTCCCTGGGCATACAGAGAAGCCTTGCCCTGCCTGCTCTGTGGCACCGGGGCTTGCCACACTTCTTACAGAAAGTCTGACAGGTTTTAGGAACATTCACTATATTTGAGTAAGCACTACTGGCATGGCTTTTTATCTTTTTTCTGATCGAGTATCCAGGATGCTAATAAAATGGCTAATATTTCAAGTTCAGATCTATGAAGTCTGTGTGTGTGTGCATGTGTGCATATCAGCGAGGAAGGGTATACATTTCCTTTCTGTCACAGATACGCTGGGCATCTCCTCCCAGGCTGGCCAGAATTTTCCCAGTTTTAGCACTGAGAAGTGCCAGTTTCCTGAGAAATTCCTCAATCTTAGGCAAACCAAGACAGTTAGTTACCCCAGACACAGGAGCCTCTGTCTTTTACTTTCAGATGCTACTATGAATTGTTACAGAGCCTTTTTTCCTTCTATTGTCCCAACTTTATTGAAATGTAATTGAGGTAAAACATTGTGTAAGTTTCGGGTGTATAATGTATTGATTTGATACAGTGTGATACAGTATATCACATTGATACTGCAATGTGATCACTACCATGGCATCAGCTAATACCTCCATCATGTCACATAATTGTCATTTCTTTTTTCCTGTGATGAGAACTTTTAAGATCTACTGTCTCAGTAACTTTCAAGTATGTGTTAGGGCAGTACATGAGATCCCCAGAGCTTATTCATCTTCTAAGCAGAAATTTGCACCTTTTGACCAAGATATCTCCATTTCTCTCATCCCCCAGCCTCTAGTAGTCGCCATTCAGTTCTGTTTTCATGAGTTCAGCATTTTTATATTCCACACATAAGTGAAATCATACAGTACTTGTCTTTCTCTGTCTGGTTTATTTCACCTAGCATAATATCCCCTCAGATCAGTCACTCAGTCGTGTCCGACTCTTTGCGACCCCATGAATCGCAGCACGCCAGGCCTCCCTGTCCATCACCAACTCCCGGAGTTCACTGAGACTCACGTCCATCGAGTCAGTGATGCCATCCAGCCATCTCATCCTCTGTCGTCCCCTTCTCCTCCTGCCCCCAATCCCTCCCAGCATCAGTCTTTTCCAATGAATCAACTCTTCGCATGAGGTGGCCAAAGTACTGGAGTTTCAGCTTTAGCATCATTCCTTCCAAAGAAATCCCAGGGCTGATCTCCTTCAGAATGGACTGGTTGGATCTCCTTGCAGTCCATGGGACTCTCAAGAGTCTTCTCCAACACCACAGTTCAAAAGCATCAATTCTTCAGCGCTCAGCCTTCTTCACAGTCCAACTCTCACATCCATACATGACCACAGGAAAAACCATAGCCTTGACTAGACAAACCTTTGTTGGCAAAGTAATGTCTCTGCTTTTGAATATGCTATCTAGGTTGGTCATAACTTTCCTTCCAAGGAGTAAGTGTCTTTTAATTTCATGGCTGCAGTCACCATCTGCAGTGATTTTGGAGCCCAGAAAAATAAAGTCTGACACTGTTTTCACTGTTTCCCCATCTATTTCCCATGAAGTGAGGGGACCGGATGCCATGATCTTCGTTTTCTGAATGTTGAGCTTTAAGCCAACTTTTTCAATCTCCACTTTCACTTTCATCAAGAGGCTTTTTAGTTCCTCTTCACTTTCTGCCATAAGGGTGGTGTTATCTGCATATCTGAGGTTATTGATATTTCTCCCAGCAATCTTGATTCCAGCTTGTGTTTCTTCCAGCCCAGCATTTCTCATGATGTACTCTGCATAGAAGTTAAATAAACAGGGTGACAATATACAGCCTTGACGAACTCCTTTTCCTATTTGGAACCAGTCTGTTGTTCCATGTCCAGTTCTAACTGTTGCTTCCTGACCTGCAGACAAATTTCTCAAGAGGCAGATCAGGTGGTCTGGTATTCCCATCTCTTTCAGAATTTTCCACAGTTTATTGTGATCCACACAGTCAAAGGCTTTGGCATAGTCAATAAAGCAGAAATATATGCTTTTCTCCATATTGCTCTCAAAATTAGAACTAGAACTGCCATATGATCCAGCAATCCCACTTCTGGGTATATGTCCAAAGGAAGTGAAAACATCATATTGAAGTCTCTGCACTCCCATGTTTATCGTTTGATGTGATCATAGAAAAGATATTTTTTCTTGATGGAAGGTCCTGGCACCATAAGGAAGCTGTAAGAACCCATTTATCCCCAATCCTAACATAAGAATCTTGGCATCTGCCTTGGTTTCCATTTGGAGCCGGAAACCAAATCATTGGCGATGGAATGTATAATTCCTAAAAGCTGTCCCACAAAGAAACCTAGGTGTTTCATAAGACGTCCATTCATCACTAGCTTTGCAGGATATTTAAGAGGAGTGACTATAATGTTCCTCCAAAAAGGTGGAAGCAGACTTGGCCAGTTCGGGAGACCTAGGTTTTTAATCTGGTGCTGTTCTGACTAACTGTGTAAACTTGAGTGAGTTGCTTCGCCTACACGGTTGACTAACCAACAGGTTGACCAGCCAGCTGGTGGGTTGGGCTGGGGGTTCTCTTCCCAGATGTCTGACTCTCATCGTTATATCTTCCCAGCTACATGCTAAGAACCCTGTCCAACTCTAATGGGCTCCACATGCTTGTGTGTTCCAGAGACTGGGCAACTTCAGATAATAATATAGACCTTCTATTGGACATGCTTCTTCAGGCTACCCATAACTTTCCATACAGATGATAGGGTTAGGGAACAACAGCTTTCCAGAAGATTTCACTCCCCTAATAATCACGATTAACATTTCTCCCCAAATTCTGAGACCAATTAGAATTTCTACCACATGGAAGGGCTTCCCCGGTAGCTCAGTGGTAAAGAATCCACCTGCCAATGCAGGAAACTCGGGTTCAATCCCTGGCACGGGAAGATCCCCTGGCAAAGGAGATGGCTACCCACTTCAGCATCTTGCCTGGAAACTCCCATGTACAGAGGAGTCTTGCAGGCTGGGGTCGCAAAAGAGTTGGACACGACTCAGTGACTTTAAACAACAATAACAACAGCTACATGGAAGCCAGGTACTAAATGACACTACACTTTGTGTTTAATTACTAGTTAAAAGAGAACAATAAGCATCATTTAATCAAACCAATAGAAAGAACAGCTTTAAGTGATAGAAGAACTGTGTGGGAGTGTTAACTTGTCATCTTTAAATAGATCAGACACGGTTTTGTCATAAGGCTGTATACTTCTTCCCATTACAATCTGATTCTCATTTTGGAGTTAAGAGCCCCATCATGGCATTTTATTTTAAAAGTAAGTTCACACCAACATAGATATAAGAAGAGAATAAGGCAACATTATTTCCATTGCAGTTCATCATCAAAGTTGCAGATCCCAAAGCAGCAAAACTTTGTTCCGGACTTGCAAAAGACAGAACAAAGCTTCCAGAGCTTTGTGACTCTGGAAGGTGCTGTCAGCAAGCCTTCAAGTTTCTATGTTCACACCTTTTGTATTAAAGGAGGAATAGGTCAGTAAAAATTAATTAAAAGAGTTACTTAAGCAGAAAAGAGAAATTTACTGAGCCATTTCCCACTTCTTGGTGAAAACCTTATATCCCAGGCCACAGTCTCTCTTGAGCTTGTGGCTTTATTTCTGATTTAACAGTGGGGTATCTCTCAGCTTCCACATCCCATCTGCATCCATTTTCACAATGACTGAACAAACGCAATTAGCTTGCAGTGAGCCAAGTAATGGTTTTCTTAAAGGACTGGGAACACTTTCTTAGACTCTAACACGCACGGGCGTCTGCCGCGGCTCCTTCCAGCCGTGCTCCTGTTCTTAGCAACCACACGTTTTTCCTAGTGCACCGAGGCAAGTTTTGCTGCAAGAAGACAACGCCAGGGGATTGAAGAGCCAGCTGAGGGTGTGGATGGGAAGCTGCGGGGCCTCGCTGCTATGGCTAGCTGGTGAACTCTACCCGGAAGGAAAGGAAACGGCCGCGGCACACTGACTGAATCCTGGGCGTTGCACTTAGGCTTTTACATGCAGGATGCCTGTTGTCTAGAATGTCTGTTCCATCGGAGCAGATACTTCTGCCATCGTATCCCCCATACCCGTGGAAGGCACTCAAAGAACATTTGTCAGGGGCAGCAACCTGAAGACCCCTGGGATTCATCTCCATCCTTGGATTTGGGAGAATGCAAGGCATGTTCTCACTGTCCGTGGTCCAGGGAACCAGTGAGCCTCTCAGGAGTCATCACCCCTGGGAATCCTCTGAAAGCTCAGCAGCAGTAGCTCCAAGACGTTCAGAGTTAAAAGAGCTTGGAAACATTTTCATGGATACCTTTGTTCAATGCAGAGGCCATCGTGGATAAAAAATATTTGAATGAGACAATCTAATCTTGAAAGGGGCCCTTCATCTTCCCTGATTAAATTAGCTGACACTATTTCATAAAGTTACTGGTCATTCAGTACTCTTCAGCTCTATTTCTTCAATATGTGTCTTCAGTAATAAATATTTGATAGTCTGCTTGTGTGTGTCACGCATTCTACTAGGGACAGTGGATTTGGCAAACTGAAACAGACGTGTCCATAGTAGGCCAACAGAGCAGCATAGACTCCTGGATGCATGTACATGTATGGCTGAGGCCCTTTGGTGTTCACCCGAAACTATCACAACCTTGTTAATCGGCTGTACCCAATACAAAATGATTTTGGTGTTAAAAAATAAAAGCAAAATAAAAGACTCCTACATCCCAGTCTCTTGGTAACTGCATTTCATCAAACTAAGACATGTCAAATGTCAGAAACATCTTGATTTCAGAGATGGTATGATGTGAAATATGATATTTTTACCTCTCCCTACACTTAGTTCTTTCTTCTATCGCACACATAGGAACAAAGAAATCTGAAAGTGCCTGACAGTTTGGGGTAGAACCAGAGCTCTTCTCACTGGAACAGATGTTGTAGTAAATAGACTAACCACTGAACTCTATTCCCAGCCTCAGTGTCCTTCTAGTACCACGATCTACTAATGCGCTATCACTTTCATTTGAGTACACATTTTGTACACACACAAAAATTTAACCAAAATGGGAATTGACAGTAAAAATACATTTTAAAAACTTATTTATTTGCTTAGTTAGGCTACAGTGGGTCTTTGCTGGGCACACAGGCTTTCTCCCGCTGTGGGGAGCGGGGGCTGCTCTCTAGTTGCGGTTTGCGGGCTTCTCACTACGGTGACTTCTCTTACTGCGGAGCACAGACTCTGGGGAACTCGGGATTCGGTAGTTGTGGCACATGGGCTTAGCTGCCCCATAGCATGCAGGATCTCCCTAGGCCAGGGATACAACCCATGTCCCCTGCATTCGCAGGCAGATTCTTAACCACTGGATCATCAGGGAAGTCCAGTAAAAATACATTTTTAGTGCCAAAGTAAAGTGATAAATTGGGGGGAAAAACTAGCTTTTTATGCTTGTATACTCTTTGATAGATCCTTATTTAAATTCTATTACTGCTGACTTTAAAAGGATTTTATTTTTTTCATAATTAGTGCAAAACTATTTGGCAGGTTAAATTCTGCCTGTTTCAAATACTTTATTCTTGGTAGAAATTTTCAGCTAGCTTATACAACAAGCATATTCTGAATCTTCTTTCAGAAGACTGACACCAATATTGTGTATTTTTGTAGCCCAAAGGAACTTGTCCAAACAGCTTATTTTTAAAGAAAGAAATGAACAGCAATTTTCCTTCAATTCATTTCTACCTTTTCAATTCTTTGTGTGGGAGGTGGGGGGGCACATTCTGTTACTAAGTGAATTTTTCCATACAAATAAATCAAGACTTCCTCATCATAGTGATTTCTAATACTGAATCTTGAAGAACATTTAGTATATAGAAACTTGCTCAGCAAAGTAACCATGGTGGTGGTGGTTTAGTTGCTAAGTTGTATCCAACTCTTTTCCACCCCATGGACTGCAGCCCTCCAGGCTCCTCTGTCTATGGGTTTTCCCTGGCAAGATTACTGGAGCTGGTTGCCTTTCCTTCTCCAGAGGATCTTCCCAACCCAGGGATTGAACCCAAAGTAATCATAGTTTTCTGGAAGTGTTCCCTTTTGTAAATTTATCACAGCAAAAGCACTCAGAAAAACAAAAGGCATAAATGTGAAGCCAGTGAACCATCAGCCTCCCAAAGTGGAAGGACTGGTGCTGGGTTTCATAGCACCTGGCATATAACAGGCTTTTAATGAATACACATTTATTTTTTGAATGAATGGGTGGATAGAAGGATGGGTGAATGGATGGATGGCATCGCCAGGTAAGATAAAACTATAATAAGCAAAGGATAACTGTTCCAGGACTATAGAGCATTAAAAAATAGCCGTAAGAACCCAGTGAGGGAATCCACTGGCTTAACAGAATGTCAAGTTAGCATTATCTGAGATCAAGTTAGCTAAGATAGAGGTTGTTCTTTATTTTCAGAATGAATCATGGATTTATTCTAATCTGTAGAGCTAGAAAGATTGTTAGTATTCACACAAAGCAGGAAGGCAACTCCAACAGAAAGTGGATGTTGTTGAGTTGCTAAGTCATGTCCAACTCTTTGAGACACCACGGACTGCAGTGCACCAGGCCTCCCTGCAGAACATGGACAGGCTTTCTAAACTGGGATATTTTAAAAGCTTCACCACCCAGCTGTAGTTACTACAGCTCTGTTGGTTTCCCATTGTGGACTCTGCACTTAGTCTCTCAGGGATGTCCAACTCTTTGCAACTCCATGGACTGTACCCCGCAAAGCTCCTCTGTCCATGGGGATTCTCCAGGCAAGGATACTGGAGTGGGTTGTGCAGTGGGTTGCCATGCCTTTCTCCAGGGGATCTTCCCAATCCAGGATCGAACCAGGGTCTACTGGATTGCAGGCGGATTCTTTCCCAGCTGAGCTACCAGGACTCAGCAAGACCCAAATAAAGTTAATAGAGATTGTTCAGAAAATTAGATGAGTTTATGAATCCTTTCTCCTCCAGTCCATAGGTGGATTGCAACAGAGGTAGCTGCCAAATCCTTGAGTTCTCAGTCTGTGTCCAGAGCTGATTTTCCTAAAACATAATGCTTTCCTGAGTCTCTAGCAAGAAGCCAAAGGTTTGACTGATGGACTCAAGTCCTGAAAATAAGTGAGGAAAGGAAAGGAAAGGAAAATCAAGTCGCTCAGTAGTGTCTGACTCTTTGTGACCCCATGGACTGTAGCCTACCAGGCTCCTCTGTCCATGGGATTTTCCAGGCAAGAGTACTGGAGTGGGTTGCCATTTCCTTCTCCAGGGGATCTTCCTGACCCAGGGATCAAACCCAGATCTCCCACATTGCAGGCAGACGCTTTACTGTCTGAGCCACCAGGGAAGCAAATAACTGAAAATAACTGATATCAGAAAATAACCCTATCAGAAAATAACTGATACGGTGGGAAACAGAACAGTCCTTTGACTCAACACTTGTCATTTAGCCTTGTCACGTGCCCGAATCAAAGCGAGAGGGCGGAGTCTGATGCTGAACATTCTGCCAACCACCCCAGTGAGGGTGGAGGGTGGAGGGTGGAGGGTGGGAGGAGAAGGCAGCCCAGGAACCACCTGGCTTTGACTAATTGTAAGCCACAAGGCTCAGCGGCAGCGGAACTGCTGAGCTGGGTTTTACTTTGCCTCAGGTGTCACTGGCAGGGTTGTCAGCTGAGCAGGAATTGCTGCTGAATCTTTATTCCTGGCAATGAGGCGAGAAATAGCAAAGGCACAGCGGGATCTTCGGATCACAGGTTGAGTTTGCCAGGCTTAGGGCTGGGGAGAGAGACAGTCGTCTTTTAATGCACTAACTGAACAGTCAGGCTGGAAGTCAAGATCTCTAAAATCGAAGAGGGAATCCCATATTTTGTCTGTTTCCAGTTCTTAGATGAGGCTGTTCTTTCAAGAGAAGTAGCAATGTTCTTTTAGGTAAGCAAATGAAACAAGTAAATCCTCCTCTCCCTGAAAAAAAGTAAAAATCATTCAATTTAAATAATTTAAATACAAATTCTCTCTTCTTTTTATAGCCTGTCTATAAACTTGAGACCTTGTCTTCCCCATCTTTTATTTCCCATAGTACAATTTACGGTGCCACAAACACGGCAAGGAATGAATAAATATTATTAGAATGAGTGACAGAAGACAAAGCCCGCATAGCTTAACTCTCCATCAAACAGAAATGCAGGCCTAAAAAAGAGGCATAAAAAAGACACAAAGAAGAAAAATTTTGCAACTAGTATATTCGGCAGGAAATACCCCTAGTAGATAAAACGAAGACTTTAAGGTAAGACACCCGAGCAAATCCTGCCGCATCATCTTCTCTCTCTGTGATCATTGGGAAATAACCCCATTTCTTTAAAAAAAATATTTTTTATTTTTCGCTTTTAAAAAAAAAAAAAGTAAAATATAGTTGATTTGCAATGACTCCAGTGTGCAGCAAAGTGATTCAGTTTTACAGGTAGAAGTTATCCCATTTCTTGAACCTGAATGGTGGACTTCGCAGGGCTCTCATGATCTGGTGAGGCCATGAGTCAGATTACATCATTCCTCTGCCCCAAGACCTCCCTCCAATGACTTCCCATTTCGTGCCAGGTAATAGCCAAAGTCCAGACAGGAGCAGTCGTCCCACTCTGCCCTCAACCTCGACTTTCTGGGGGAGAAGGGCTAAAACAGATCCTATATGTCTTGTTGATTTCTTTCAGTTATTTTCTGTTTTCGACCTAGAAGGTAAGCTTGGTGAGGGCTGAGAGGTCATAGACTTCATCCACAACATTTTGAATGGTGCCCAGAACTCAGTAACTATTTGCTGAATGAATGAGTGAGTGTCCAGCACTTAGGAGTAGCCCACTAACTGGACATGTTCACCGAGTCAGCCCTTAGCGGATCGTTGAATCTGTAGATGCGAAACCCAAGCACGTGGAAAGCCAACTGTCTTCTTTGCACTGGACCATTTTACACAAGGCAGTAGAGCATGCAGGAATGCCGGTGTCCTCGGGGCTCCTGAAACCACCTCCCCTACCCGCTCCTACCCACCATGGATACTGAGGAAGTACTGTGTTCTTATCATCTAGGCTCTCAGGAGGAACTAGGCTAGGTACTGTGTGCTTCACGTTAGACACAAAACTCAGTCTTCAAAGAACAAAATCGTAAACATTTACAGTGAGTTTTTTTAAATTAACATCTCCTTTCTTTACTTTTGGTTGCCCTGGTCTTCGTTGCTGTGCTTGGGTTTTCTCTGGTTGCGGCGAGGGGAGCTACTCTGTAGTTGTGGTGGGCAGGCTTCTCATTGCGGTGGCATCTTTTGTTGTGGAGCACAGGCTCTAGGCATTCGGATTCCAGGAGTTGCAATCTGTGGGCTCAATAGTTGTGACACATGGACTAGTTGCTCCACAGCATGTGGAATCTCCCCAGACTGGGGATCGAACCTGCATCCCCTGCATTGGCAGGTGGATTCCTATCCACTGCACCACCACAGAAGTCTGTGAAATGTTTTTATATAATATTATTAAGACCACAGAAACTGATAAAATGAGAAGGAGACACAAACCACAGAGTAAAGAGAAGCTACAAGAAGAACCTTAAAATGTAGAAAGATGTCAAGATACGCACTGGAAAGAGCTAATATACAAGAAAATGGAGTCAAGGAGACAGAGAAGGAAGAGCTTCAGAGAAAGGAGAGAGAGACAGGGACCATTAATTACACGTTTTTGCAATGCCATCTGCAACTTCAAAACTTTGAGATACAAATTTGAGCACATAAAAAGCTCTGTTTTCTTCCCTTGCAGATATTTTCCTCAGCACATTGCCAGCATGGCAAATGCATTGATGCCATTCAGTGGTTTCTAAGAGGCATACTTTCTCAGACATTCAGATATCAAACATTTTTTAGAGTTGCTAATATAAAAAATAACTTCACAATTGCACATCTGGAAAACCCAAATGAATCAAAAGGAAAGCTACCATGATAATAAAAGATTTAGTAAGGTGGTGATTTTTTTAACAAAAATAAATAAATAAATACCCAGCATGTAAAATAATCAAAAAACTAGGAAGATATAAAAGATCACACTTAACGATAGTGAAAAAGAGAAGACATACATCTTTCAGGCATAAACCTTACAAAGAAGTATCTGAAACACATACGAGGAAAACAGTAAAACACTCCTGAAAAGACACAAAACTAGAAAAACAAACGGGAAGACGCTCTACATTCTTGGGCTGGAAGATTTACCATCAAAAAAGTATGAGTTCTCAACAAGCCCATGTATGAATTTAACGTGATCTGAATTGTAAAATGTATTATGTTTTTCCCCTCTGGATCAGAGCGGTTGATTATAGAGATCATCTATGATAACAAACAAGCAAGCATAACACCTCAAAAAATCACAGGAATGAGTGAGAAAGGAGGGTGGACTTACCAGATATTAAAACACACTATAAAGCTTCTATAATCTGAAAGGTTTGCATAGGTGCTTGAATAAACAAATCTGTTGTTGTTCAGTTGCCAAGTCATATCTGACGCATTCCAACAGCATGGACTGCAGCACGCCAGGTTTCCCTTCCTTCACTGCCTCCTGAAGTTTGCTCAAGTTCATGTCCAATGAGTCAGTGATACTATCTAACCATCTCATCTTCTGCCACCCTCTTCTCCTTTTTCCCTCGATCATTCCTAGCATCAGGGTCAGCTCTTCAAATCAGGTGGCCAAAGTATTGGATCTTCAGCTTCAGCACCAGTCTTTTCAAAGAGTAAGTACTGAATGGACAGAGAAGCCTGGCACGCTACAGTCCATGGGGTGGCAAAGAGTTGGACATGACTGAGCAAGTGCACACACACACACACACATTTCTTGGAAAATACGCTTTTGCATGTCTAGAGTGGAAATACATGAACTGAGTTTGAATATTTTTTGCTATCTGGAAAGCTACACTCTCAAAGGTAAGCTAGGATCTACCAAAAAGGTAAGCTTAGGATCCAAGTGAAAACAACCCAAATGTCCATCAGCTGGTGGACAGACACACGAACTGTGGTACACCCATGTTGTAGTTGTTCAGTCGCTCAGCCACGTCCGACTCTTTGCCACCTTGTGGATTGCAGCACCGAGGCTTCCCTGTCCTTCACCATCTCCCAGAGCTTGCTCAAACTCATGTCCATTGAGTCAGTGATCCCATCCAGCCATCTCATCCTCTGTTGTTCCCTTCTCCTCCTGACTTCAATATCCACCAGCATCAGGGTCTTTTCCAATGAGTCAGCTCTTCATATCAGGTGGCCAAGGTACTGGAGCTTCAGCTTCAGCAGTAATCACTCCAATGAATATTTAGCATTGATTTCCTTTAGGATTGACTGGTTTAATCTCCTTGCAGACCAGGGGAGCCTCAAGAGTCTTCTCCAACACCACAGTTCAAAAGCATCAATTCTTCGGCACTTAGCTTTCTTTCTGGTCCAGCTCTCACATCCATACGTGACTACTGGAAAAACCTTAGCTTTGACTAGATGGATCTTGTTAGCAAAGTAATGACTCAGCTTTTTAATATACTGTCTAGGTTTGTCATAGCTTTTATTCCAAGGAGCAAGCGTCTTTTAATTTCATGGATGCAGTCACCATCTGCAGTGATTTTGGAGCCCAGAAAATAAAGTCTGACACTTTTTACATTGTTTCCCCATCTATTTGCCATGAAGTAATGGGATCAGATCCCATGATCTTAATTTTTTGAATGTTGAGTTGTGAGCCAGATTTTTAACTCTCCTCTTTCACCTTCATCAAGAGGCTTTCTGCCATAAGGGTGGTGTCATCTACATATCTGAGGTACACCCGTAGAATGGCCAAGTCCTTAAATTCATAGTAATACTAAAAAGAAAAAAATCTTGGTTATCTTTGGGAAGCAACTAATTATTATTAATATTAAAATCAGTAGGTAAAAACAAAAAATACAAGGCTTTATCCTGCCTTTCCGAAATGAACTGTCTCTGAAGATAATTATATAGGCAATGAGGGGAATTTTCTTTATAGAAATAATTCAACAAATAAAAGAAGACTAAAGACAGACCATCACCATTTCGCAATCTGTAATGAATTAATGTATTTGGTGAGTCAGGGATTGTTCCTACAGCCCACCAGTGATTTTTATCAAGAGTTCTAAAGCAAAACAAAACAAAGGAGGGCGTGCTCATCCACGGTGCTCAGCACCACGGAGAGAGCCAAGCGATCTTTGTGTACCTCTCTTGGAAGGAAGGGGGCTTCTTCATAGCTCAGCCGGTAAAGAATCCGCCTGCAATGCAGGAAACCTGGATTCCATCCCTGGGTTGGGAAGATCCCCTGGAGGAGTGCATAGCAGCCCACTCCAGTATTCTTGCCTGGAGAATCCCCATGGACAGAAGAGCCTGGCGGGCTACAGTCCATGGCGTCACAAAGAGTCCGACACGACTGAGTGACTTAAGCACAGTTGGAAGGAAGTTCACCCCAGCACCCAAGGAGAAGCCTTGCCAAATAAACCAAATTTGAATCTGATCATTCATCTACCTACCACTTCATAGGAAGAACAGCAGACAGAGGGACAGGATGAATATCACAAGGGAGAAAAATCAGCTAAATCCAGGCTGCTGGAGACCCTACAAAATAAAGACCCAGACATATCTGCCAACAAGTGCAAGAAAAACCTGTGAATGAAGGCAGATGTTAGAGAGATGTCACCCAATGCCCTGCCAGGACTGTGTTTGCCTCCTGATTCAAACGAACAGATGGAGGAAAACCACAGAAATGAACAAGCCAATCAGGAAAGAGCAGCCCTGCTGGGTGTTTAATGATATGAAGACATTCCTGTTACTTTTGTTGGGATGTTACAATACACAATGCATAACACACATATACGTGATCTGTTTTAAAGTTGCCCTAAAAGCAGCGTATAGAGCAATCCACCGTGTATACCACCTGAAAGTCATCTCTAACTTGCCTTCCAGCACCGGAGCCCAAGTCCCTCCAATGCACCGCAGCCTCCTTCTCACAAAACAAGAAGAGACAAAGGTGCCCCCACAAGTGTGTCTACTCTTTGGGAACCGACCAACCCCCACCCCTCAAGGCTAAAGTGCCTTCAGTCAGGAAGAAACACTGCTTCTTTTTATTCTCCAAAGAGCAATGCAGTTTCTCCCTCCTCAACATCACACAACGGGAAAATGAAGTCACTCAGGCATGTCCGCCTCTGTGTGACCCCATGGACTGTAGCCTACCAGATCCCTTTGTCCATAGGATTTTCCAGGCAAGAATACTGGAGTGGGGTGCCATCTCCTTCTCCAACATCACACAAGGAGGCTGGGAGAACCCACTTGCCTCCCAAGAACCTGCCTCAGAACCTCAGAAATGGCTACAGTCTAGGGGGTCCTATTCTTACAAACTGTCCCCAATGCAGAGCTTTCCAGAAAGTGTGTTGGTCTTTAAGCATGGGTGGAAAGGACTTCTATAAACACCTTCAGTCCTGCCCTTGGGGTCTGAGATTACTGGATACAGGACATGCGGCCTGAGGGAAGTGGGGAGGCCACAGCGGTGGGGAGAATTCAGGGGGTACCCCAATCCTGTCCCCTCCCCCCATGACATGGAGAAGTAGGGCCTTGGTGATCCAGACACCTCTGCAGTCATATTGGGTTGGCCAAAAAATTCATTCTTTTTCTGTAACAGATTACAGATGACTTGAAAGAACATTTTGGCCAACCCAATACTTCCTGTTTCCACTTCTAATGCTGATCCTACATTTCCCACCGTTCTGTTTCCACAATGACACCACTTCTTCCAATCAGAGACTATGCTGTCCCCATTCCAACAGGGGAGGAGCATGCTTGCATCTCCAGTCAGGCCCCCTGCCCTTACCATGATCCCGTCCCACCCACCCAGCCTGCCTGAGGCCCCAAGAACTCAGAAAAACTTTCCCCCTTTCCCTGCCTTTCACCTTCTCCTTACTTTTTCCACTCATCTCCTCAGTAGCATGGCCTCCTTGTGGAGAAAAGTGCTTTCCCAACAGGAATCTGTGCTAAGATACGACTGTTTAGCAGCCTTTAGTGCTTTCTGAGAATTATCTCCTCCAGAGGCTGCTGCATTTGAGAAGAAGGTGCCAGAAGAAACCAGTGGTGACAACTAAAATGACCTCACAAGGGCGCTTGCTTTTCAGTTCTATGCAGCGTGGAGGCCAGCGGTGCTCTCCCCAGGTTCTTCTGACCAGCCTGTAGCTGTACCCACCCCAAGCTGCTGAAAAATGTTGGCTGCTGTTATATTGAATTGTGCCACCCCAAACATTCTTGTGTTGATATTCTGGCCCCCAGCACCTCATACTGTGACTTTGTTGGAAATAGGGTCTGAACAGAGGTTCAGTTCAGTTCAGTTCAGTCGCTCAGTCGTGTCCAACTCTTTGCAGCCCCATGAATCGTAGCATGCCAGGCCTCCTTATCCATCACCAACTCCTGGAGTTTACCCAAACTCATGTCCATCGAGTCAGTGATGCCATCTAGCCATCTCATCCTCTGTCATCCCCTTTTCCTCCTGCCCCCAATTCCTCCCAGCATCAGAGTCTTTTCCAATGAGTCAATTCTTCACATGAGGTGGCCAAAGTACTGGAGTTTCAGCTTTAGCATCATTCCTTCCAAAGAAATCCCAGGGCTGATCTCCTTCAGAATGGACTGGTTGGATCTCCTTGCAGTCCAAGGGACTCTCAAGAGCCTTCTCCAACACCACAGTTCAAAAGCATCAATTCTTTGGCGTTCAGTTTTCTTCACAGTCCAACTCTCACATCCATACTTGACCACTGGAAAAACCATAGCCTTGACTACACGGACCTTTGTTGGCAAAGTAATGTCTCTGCTTTTGAATATGCTATCTATGTTGGTCATAACTTTCCTTCCAAGGAGTAAGCGTCTTTTAATTTCATGGCTGCAATCAAGTTCAAATGAAGTCATGGGAAAGGTGGTTCACCCACTATGACTGTGGTCTTTATAGAAAGGTCCCCTTTTATTTGGACACTTAGGGGAACATGACATAAGGAGACACAGCAAGAATATTCTTTTTTAGATTCATTTGTTTTTTTGATAGTAGGTTGTTATAAGATATTGAATATAGTTCTCTGTGCTTTACAGTAGGACCTTGTTTATCTGTTTTATATATAGTCATGAGTATCCATTAATTCCAAACTCCTAATTTATCCCTCCCCCATCACCTTTCCCCTTCGGTAACCCTAAGTTTGTTTTCTATGGCTGTGAGTCTGTTTCTGATTTGTGAATAAGTTCATTTGTATCATTTTTTTAGATTCCACTGTAAGTGATATCCTATGGTATTTGTCCTTCTCAGTTTAAATTACTGCACTTAGTATAATCATCTCTAGGTCGATTCATGTTTCTGCAAATGACATTATTCTATTCTTTTCATGGGTGCGTGATATTCCATTGTATATACGTACCACATCTTCTTTTTCCATTCATCTGTCAATGGACATTTAGGGTGCTTCCATGTCTTGGCATTGTGAATAGTGTTGCAATGATGAACACTGGGGATCTTGACTTTGGACTTCTGGCCTCCAGACGGTGAGTCAATAAATTTCTGTTGTTTAAGCACACTCCTCACCCCACCCCTGGTCTATGGTCTTTTGTCCAGCAGCCTGCATGGATTAATGTACCAATGCATTTTGTCCCAGCTGCCTGCATGGACTAACACAGCTGGTAATGCACCACTGGCCTCATCTGCTGAGCATTCCCCTTGCCCCAGTAGAAGCTGCTCCACTCCTACCCCATGACCAAATATGATATACAGGGCCAGCCTTCTTGCCTCTAAAGGGACCAACCATGCGGTACAAGGCCTGCTCTGGAGTTCCCCGTGGGATCAGGCTGAAGCTGGTCTCCAGTGGAGCCCACATTCTCACCTGGCTCCTCCCCCGACTTGCTCTCTCCTGACTCCTCCTGCCCTTGTCCCGAGAGCACTACCTCAACAAACACCTTGAACAACGTCCTGTCTCAGGCCCTGCCTCTGGGTTGTCTGATATAAGACACTCCGCATCTGAGTCAGGCTGTCTGAGTGGCCGGAGGTCCTTCCAGCCTCCCCCAGCCCTTCTCAGCACAGAGGCACGTCCTTGTCTCCACCTCGCCATCCCTTCTCCCTGAAACCTCATGGCTCTGACAGCTGGGACTCTAGGGTACCCCGGAAACCCAGCTCCATCAGGGAGTCTCAGGGCCAGGAAGTCCCCTTACCCTCCATCTAGCCACATCTTGGGGTCCCAGGGATAGCAGCACATGTTACTCCCCATTGAGGGAGAAAAACTACTGCACGGCTCCTTCCCCTCAAGCACAGCTGCTCAAGGCATGTGTATGTCACTGTTCTGGGGAGGCCTGCGGATCATCACAGATCCTATTCAGGGCCTGCCAGCAGGCCTCACTAATGGGACAGACAAGGGGGGAAGGAAGAAAAATAAAGTGCAGGGTGGAAATGGTAGTGTTTTGAGATTCGCTGCTGCTGCTAAGTCGCTTCAGGGGAAAAAAAAATCCATCCATTTTCCCATTAGATTTCACGTCGTTAAGAGTTTCATCTCTCGGTTTTTTCCTGCAGTAGTGAAAAGAAAGCATTTTTCCTCTCATTTTGCAGGCGTTTTGGAAGAGAGGTAATATTTTTGTTTTTCCTTTTCCTTTTTCTTTTTTTTTACCTCTAATTGGGTTCTTCACTCTCATGACAGCCAGAAAGCAAATAGGAAGGGAGAGCTGGTGTAAATCACTCTCCCTTTGATCACGTTTCAGCAAGTCCAGGCCAACCCACACGTGCAATTTATTAATGGTTCCTGTGTGTGTGCAGAGCAGATGGTTTTAAGGGTGTAGCTTTGCACTCAGCAGCCTGCTCCCTGCTGAATACTGTTGCTCTCGCACGCTGCGAAGCATCTCAAAGGCAAGCTAATTTCAGAGGAAAACGACAGAATCCCCCCTTGCCCTGCCCCCCATCCAGCCACCTTTCCGAGGCAGAGCCTCTGTAGGATTGTCTCCAGAGATTAAATGTTTTTCTCACAGAAAACATTCCAGGATACTCAGGCAAAATGCTGTGCTAAGTAGCCTCTATTTTACAACATAGCTACAATAGCAGGTGAAGTAAATTGTGTATTCAGGGTTTCTCCACCCAGAGTTTCACATATTCCTCTGGGTCATTCCAGAAGGGACACAGTTCAAATTCATCTTTCCTGTTTCTTGCTTTTCTAATGGGATTATTTTAAAATTTTGGCTCCTAATTACAAAATAGAATCAAGGGACTTCCTTGACGGTCCAGGGGCTAAGACCCTGCACTCTCAGTGCAGGAGCCAGAGTTTGATCCCTGGTCAGAGAACTAGCTCCCACAAGCTACACCTAAGAGTTCTCACGCCACCGCTAAAGATCCAGGGGTCGCAACTGAAACAAACAAACAAACAAACAAACACTAAGACTTGGGGCAGTCAAATAAATAACTATTTTTTAAAAAAATAGAGAATAGCATTGAAACATGTATATTACCATATACGAAACAGACCGCCAGTCCAGGTTCAATGCATGAGACAGGGTGCTCGGGGCTGGTGCACTGGGATGACCCTGAGGGATGGGATGGGGAGGGAGGTGGGAGGGGGGTTCAAGATGGGGGACACATGTACACCCGTGGCTGATTCAAGTCAATGTATGGCAAAACCACTACAATATTGTAATTAGCCTCCAATTAAAATACATAAATTTTTTTATAATAGTAATAAATAGCATTTCAAAATGGAGCAAAATTGGACTTCCCTGGTAATGCAGTGGTTGAGAACCTGCCTTGCAAGTCAGGGTACACAGATTCAATCCCTGATTGGGGAACTAAGATCCCACACTCTACAGAGCCACTGAGCCTACGCACTGCAACAGATTATCCTGTGTGCCACAGCGAATCCTGGATGCCCTAAATAAATGAATAATTGAAAAAAAAAAAACAGAGCAAACAAATTATGAACAATGTTATTTTACCCCACTTATCTTTAGGAAAATATGCTATTCATTTATCTATCCTTGAGCGAAGAGGGAAGGCTGAGCAACATGCGGAAGCTGTGCTTAAAAATTTCACAGTCACATATTAAGGTGATCCAAAAAACACTAAGTAGAACACGGGGCAGAATGTGATGGCTGTCATGAGGATTTTACAGAGCAGTACAGGCAAGCGAAAGAGTGGCCCCACCGAATCGTGGGTTTGGGAGAGCAAATGGCATTATAAAGAAGGCAGTATTCAGGTCAGACTTGAGTAATAGACATGGTTTCGGCAGTTAGAGATGGAAGGGGCATGGCGTGGGAATGCAAACCTGTTTTCCATAAAGGGAACAACCTGTGTGCATGCCAGGCCACAGAGGCAGGAGATCTCAGGACATATTCACTGCATGAAAATCAGTCCAGAGTTCTGGGCTGATTCTGAGCTGAAGCACAGAAAGTGGATGCATAAGCAGTGAAGACAGTAAAGGCAGGTCAATTTCAGATCCTAAGGTCCCAGAAAGGCCTCCGGGAGGAAGTCTGCTTAATGGTAAGAAACTAGAAACTGTCAAAAAGTTTTGAACAAATAACTGACTTGATCAGAGCTATCTATATTTGTTTCCTAGAGCTTCTGCAGCAAAGTACCATAAGACGGAATGCGTGGTTTCACTTCAGTTCAGTTGCTCAGTCGTGTCCGACTCTTTACGATCCCATGGACCACAGCACGCCAGGCTTCCCTGTCCATCATCAACTCCAGGAGCTTGCTCAAACTCATGTCCATTGAGTCGGTGATGCCATCCATCCATCTCATCCTTTTCCATCCCCTTCTCCTCCTGCCCTCAATCTTTCCCAGCATCAGGGTCTTTTCCAATGAGTCAGTTCGCATCAGGTGGCCAAAGGATTGGAGTTTCAGCGTCAGCATCAGTCCTTCCAATGAATATTCAGGACTGATTTCCTTTAGGATAGACTGGTTGGAACTCCTTGCATTCCAGGGACTTTCAAGAGTCTTCTCCAAAAGCACAGCTCAAAAGCATCAATTCTTCGGTGCTCAGCTTTCTTTATAGTCCAGCTCTCACATCCATACACGACTACTAGAAAAACCATAGCTTTGACTAGATGGATCTTTGTTGGCAAAGTAATATCTCTGCTGTTTAATATGTGGTCTAGGATGGTCATAGCTTTTCTTCCAAGGAACAAATGTCTTTTAACTTCATGGCTGCAGTCACCATCTGCAGTGATTTTAGAGCTCAAGAAAATAGTCTCTCACTGTTTTCATTGTTTCCCCATCTGTTTGCCATGAACAACTGAAATTTATCTGGAGTTGTGGAGGCTGGAAGTCCAAGCTCAACATGGCAGCCGGGTTGGTTTCTTCTGTGGCTTCTCCCCGGCTCTTTCTCTGACCCCAGATGGCCATCTTCTCTCAGATTTCTTCACATGGTCTCCCCTGTGTGCACACCTCCATGCCCGAATCTCCTTTTCCTGTAAGGACACCAGTCATACTGGATTAGGGTCTGCCTCAGTGACCTCATTTTAACTTAATCATTTCTTTAAAAGCCTTGTCTCCAAATATTGTCATGTTCAGAAGTACTGGGGGTCAGGACTTCAACATATGAATGGATGGGTTGGAGGTACAACCCAGTCCGTGTTGTAGTCTGTGCAAAATATACCCTTAAAGAGGATGGAAACAAAGAACAAGAAGGTGGTGGTGTCATGGAGGCCACTGGAGGCTGGCACCATGGGTCCAGGGAGAAGCAGTGACCGGACAGGAATGAGGAGGCATTGTGAAAATGGATGCTTAGGGCTTGGCACTGATGGATGCTGGAAATGCTGAGAGGGAAGAAACCAATGAAAACTTCATGCATTTCCATGGGCCGGCCTGCACTGGGCATATGATAGTGCTAGTCACTCAGTCAAGTCTGACTCTTTAAACCCCATGGACTGTAGACTTCCAGGCATGGAATTCTCCAGGCAAGAATACTGGAGTGGGTTGCCATTCCCTATTACAGGGGATCTTCCCGACCCAGGGATCGAACCTGGGTCTCCTGTATTACAGGAGGATTCTTTCCCATCTGAGCCACCAGAAAGTAAAATTCACCAGTAAATTGGAAAGAAGAAATGGAATAATGGGGGAGAAGACTGGGGCAGGGACTAGTGTGGGAGGCAAATTTGCTTTTTTTTTTTTACTTTCTGTAATTTATTTTTTGCATTTATTTTACTAAAATATAGTTGATTTACAATGCTGTGTTAATTTCTACCATGCAGCATAGTGATTCAGTTATACATATATATATATATATATATATATATATACATTCTTTTTCATATTCTTTTGCATTATGGTTTATTACAGGATACTGAATACAGTTCCCTGTGTTGTAAAGTGGGACATTGTTGTTTACCAAACCTACTTTTAACAGTACTTTTGTGTTGTGGCTTTTAAAAAATTTTGTGTCAATTCAAAAAATCAAAAACAAAAGTAAAAAAAAAAATTATGGAACTTCAAAGGGTTTTCCCTTCCGGTCTGGCTTTTTATATCATTGGACTCTCTCCTGGATCCCTGGTCATGTATGCTGAGGACATCGTCCAAGATAACAATCCAGGGAAGACATCACCGAGGTCAGGGGTGAGGCCAGCTGCTAGAAAGAGCAGAAGAAACTCACCAGAACCACAACAAAACTGTTATTTAGAGAGTAATTTGATATAAGAAGAATTAAGCTTGGACTCTTCCTAGGAGTTTCAGTTACTCAAGGTCCACCCCTCTTCCTCCAAAACCTTCATTAGAGGGGGACTCCTGGCTGTTGAGATGGTGAATGAGATGACACCTATAAAGCGCTAAGCACCCCACATGGTACCGAGTAACTGCCCAATATGTCATCATGTCACTGTCACCATGGCACTGACAACATCCTGTCTCTGATGTACGCCGTTTTGAAGAGCATCTCCTGTGAAGCACACGGACCAGAGGGAAGCAGTGGTCCCTGGTTGATGCCCAGCCAGCTCTTTTCTTGCAGCTTCCCTTGTTGCCTGCCATCAGAATCCCAACTGTGTTCAGGGATTAGAAGGCCCTGTGCTTCTGTGGACGAGGCTCACTCTAGTTCCTGGGACAATCTTGACTGGTCCAAGCCAGTCAAGCCATGTTACTGCCCTTGTGGATGATGGATGTAGGTTTGGCAAAGGGATGCAGTCATGGTCAAGGGCAACAGGGAGAGGAATCTGCCAGGAAATATCAGAGAAATTATTTCCTGCTCTTACAAAGGGATAGAAATGATGTCATCTGTGTGATATGATGGGAATCATAGCAACCACCATTGGACTATGCGGGAAGCCGGTTTAAAAGGACAAACCAAGCCACCTGGCAGCTTAGACCGTAAAGAGTCTGCCTGCACTGCAGGAGACATGGGTTTGATCCCTGGGTCGGGAAGATCCTCTGGAGAAGGGAATAGCAACCCACTCCAGTATCCTTGCCTGAAAAATCCCATGGACAGAGGAGCCTGGCAGGCTACAGTCCATGGGGGTCACAAAGAGTCAGAGACGACTGAGCGACTAACACGCTTTCAAGCCACCAGGGGCAACAGAGACAGAAGGGGGAGTAAATTGAGTCTTAGATGATTCTGCTGAGCTGCTGAAGTAATCAGTCCTGGCACTGGCCCATCTCGGGGCTTCTTTTTAAAGGGTAATGAATGACCTTAGCCTTGCTAGTTGTCTGTTATTTGCGGCCCAAAGCGCCCTAATTAGTATAACTCTGTATGGTCCACACGGAAAAGTTCGTTCAACTCCTCTTCCTCTGGAGCATCTCTGTCTTCTCCGCCCAGACTAGGGGTGGAGTGTGGACACCCCTTTGCGGGGCTCTGTACACCAGCCTCCCCAACTTCAGAGCAAGGCACACATCCTGGAAACAGCCACCTCTTGGAGGAGCCTGGGAAAACAAGTGCTATTTTCTGGGAGCCAAAGTTCACACACCCACTCCCTTCCAATCTGGATCTTCCATTCCGGAGTGACTCACATGGCTTTCCCCTGGACTCCTTTCAATGTTTTCAGCATCCTAGTGCTGGTGTTTCTAAATCCCAGTGCAGAATTCCAACTGTGGGCTCGTCAGCCTTCCCCAGACTATTTTCTTTGTGTTTATCGCCTGGCTTCTTTTCTGATCTGAGTCACAATGCTTTGCCTATGTTTATCTGCTGATAAAGAAACAAGTCCTCCTCCCCGCTGGCCACCCTGGGCTGTCTGCCATTTTTCCCAGATCCAGTCTCCCCTGCTGGACCTGAAATAGTAACAACCACAACAATGCCTCACATTATACTGTGGAGTTCTTGATAGTTTACAAGGCATTTCCAACATGCCATCTAACGTCACTCTTGCAATGATGTATGAGATAACTAGAGCAGACAGAATTATCCCTATTTTGTGGAAGAAGAAACACATTTACAGAGGACGACTTGTTGGGCCACAGTCAAACGGCAGATACCTGGCACCAGCAGAAATCAAACCCAGAATTAGACAGTTTCTCTCCATCTAATTCCATTCCATTCCCTGTGTATTTACTCTGTCTTCCCTCTGTGCTCAGCATTTGGGGGCTCACCTGAGACAATTGTGAGAATGAGGACTGATGTTCCTGCTTTAAAGAGATAGAGGGAGATCAAATTGATACCAAATTGCAGTGCCTGGAATTGAGTCGCCACTCATCTTGTACTTTCGTGTCAACGTAATGTGGTTCCAGCAATTTAATATACTCTCCTCTTTCTCCCACTAGGAAGGAGCACTTTGATTTGTTTTTCTTTTTTCTTTTCTTGGACTCTATATAGGAAAATGAAATGTGAAGAGTGGATTATGTCTAGTATTTATGAAGCTGACAGATGCATGTACTTAGCACAGAGAGCAGAAGTAAATGAGAACTAGAATAGGGAGACCCACGGGATGGGGACTCACAGTGGGGGATCCAGGGCTTATTTGATGAGCTGAATAAAAATCTAAAAACATTATCTATTTTCACAAACACTTATTGTGCTCCAAGTGTATCAGTTAGTTATTGATGAGTAACAAAAAGCCTCCCAAATTGTGTGCCTTAAAACCACAGCCATGTATTAATATCATTTCTGAATCAGCTAAATGGGCTTGGGTGTCGTTGGCTGCCATGCTCACGTGTCTGCAATAGGTGGGGAGCGTGGCTGGGGATGGGCAGGTCTGTGATGGTCTTGGGCTGGGACATCTTGGGTCTACTTCACATGATCTTTCATCTTCAAATGGGCTAGCCCAGCCATGTTCTCATAGAGATGCATGAGAGAGAACAGACGTGCACAGGGTCTCTGGAGGCCCAGAGTCAGGCCTGTACCCACAGCCTCATCTGCTGCATTCACTGAGTCACTGCAAGACATAAGGCCAGGTCATGTGCAAAGGTGGGGAAATACACGTTACCTCTTGATAAGCAGAGATGCAAAGTCACCTGATAAGAGGCTGGGAAAGAGGGAGGAGTAAAGAATGGAGGCCCATCCCATGGGCTGAATTTGGAGGGCTGAGAGAAACCGGTGCGTAAGACTGTCTTAGCCCTTCAATGTGCAGACAATTTCAGGTCAATCTTAAGACTGATTCATGCAGGCCATGTAGGATTCCTTAGAAAAGTACCAGCTGAGGCGTCTTTGATGATCACAAGGTCAAGGGGATATTTTCGCATGAGAGAGGGTAGCAGTTCCTACACCTAAAAGATGAAAGAACAGACCAAGAGGTGGCTTTAGCCAAGGTCAGGGCTGCGATCTTGACCTTGACCTTGTCACTTCCTCCTGGGAAGTGCCCCTTGGGGACTTTGGAATGCTCACACATCCAGATGTGGCTCACGCTCACGTGTGAAGAGGACATCACACACACTGTTGTGGGTCATCCCCACAACACCTGATAGTAAGGACCATTCTGAGATTTGTTGTTGAGTTTTATTCAGCACGCCTTTGAGAACTCGGAGGCAGAGAGCAGATGTCAGGTTCGGCTGAGCTCTACTGTACAAGAAAGCCTCTTCCTCGGAAGTGAAGGGAAAAAAAAGAGTCTTCTACACTTTGTGTAACACAGAAGGAACCTCCATGTTTCCGCCCAGGCCACCCAGGCTACAGAGTATTTTAAAGCTTGACAGTCTTCTATCCAAAACAAAAGTGAACTGTTAGGAAAATACAGCATCTGAAATGGATGTTTTCATAATTATCTAGATACTAATAGAAGTTTCCCTGGTGGCTCAGTGGTAAAGAATCCGCTTGCAATGCAGGAGATCCCAGTTTGATTCCTGTGTCGGGAAGATCCCCGGAGAAGGAAATAGCAACCCACTCCAGTATTCTTGCCTGGAGAATCCCATGGACAGAGGAGCCTGATGGGCTACAGTCCCTGGGGTCATAAAAGAGTCTTAGCAAACTAAGCAATGACAAAAAATACCAACAGTCAAATGTTTTATGGCCTGCTGAAAATCAGATTTGATCTAACATCTACTAACAGTAAACAGGTTGGGACAAAAACACACCTCTCCACGAACCCCGACATGTCAGTGCCCTTGTTCTATTACAAAGAGTTTCAAAAAAATAATAATAATAAAGAACTGCTGTCTTTGGAACAACTGTCGCCAGGAGGGAGATGTGGAATTAGCCTGGAGACCCTGCTGAAAATCGAAAATATATGAAATTCATGAACCTGTAAAATTTGAGCATATTCCCTTTCACAGGCAGGCAGCAAAATGACAGCCATGCTCAAACAAAACAAGCAATTCCAGTTAAGGAAAGGAGTACAGCCAAAGCTTTATTTGGTCCAGGCTGAGGTTAGACTTGTTAGAAGAGGCAAGATTGGAAAAGAAACCATAGAAGACAGTCAAGCAGGTGCTCCCCCCCCCCCACCCTGCCCCCGCCACCATCGGGGCTGTTTACCCCTCCTTGCTCTGTTCATCAATCGATGGAGGTTTTAAGCACCTGGATTCCTGGGTTGGGAAGATCTGCTGGGGAAGGGATAGGCTACCCACTCCAGTATTCTTGGGCTTCCCTGGTGGCTCATCTGGTAAAGAATCCGCCTGCAATGTGGGAGACCTGGGTTCAATCCCTAGGTTGGGAAGATTCCCCTGGAGAAGGGAAAGGCTACCACTCCAGTATTCTGGCCTGGAGAATTCCATGGACTGTATAGTCCATGAGATTGCATGCAAAGAGTTGGACATGACTGAGAGAATTTCACTTTCACTTTCACTTTAGGAGGGCATCACCTCGGAGGTAAATGTCTCCCTCTAGCCCTGCGATGGTTCTGAGAGGTCTAGGGGGTGAGGGTGGGCATGGAGGGCCCAAACACCCGGCCTCTGGCAGCCATGGGCTTTCGGTTCATTTCACTGATGCCCACACAGTGCCCACCAATGACACACATCCAGGGCCTCACGTGGCCCTGCCCACCAGGCACCTGGGACATTGCTGTATCTCTTCCTAGATGGGCCCTGTCCTCCTGCAGCAACTCCTGGGGGATGACAGTGGTGATTTCCCACTGCCTTTCAAGCTTCTCATGCACCCACCCCCACCCCCAGCAGTGCCCAGAGGTACCCTCTTGTACAGGGAGGGTACCCTCACAAAGGTCTGCAGCTGGCCTGGTGGAATGTGAAGTCCACAAGCTGTCCACAATCTCTACTCACTAGGCTGTAGTTTCCCCCCGAGCAGAGCAAGGGGCAGATTCGGGGAAGGACTCCCACCTCCCTGGGCCCTGCCTGCAGAGTCTAAGAGCAGTGGTCTCCCCGGGGCAGCACAGTTGCACACGTAATGCAGGAAGAGTTAAAGGCTCCTGAAGTCATGGATTCCTCTCCTGGCCCGGGGAAGCCAGCGTTCCTAGGTCACATGTGAGATTCTACATCGGTGGGAGACAGAGTCAAAGGAACCCACAACTAAACTGAACACTTGCCTCTGGCCCCTGAGAGACTGAATGGTGATGAAGGGCTGGAACTTTGGCCTCCAGTTCTGCTTCTCCCACTTGCTGGCTCTGAGATTTTAGACAAGTTACTTCAAGTCCTGGAATCTGTTTACCCACCAGGGAAATGGGAATACGAGTTACCTACCCCAGTGGAGCTGGCCTGATGGATGCGAAGAACTGACTCACTGCAAAAGACCCTGATGCTGGGAAAGACTGAAGGCAGGAGGAGAAAGGGACGACAGAGGATAATATGGTTGGATGGCGAGTCAATGGACATGAGTTTGAGTAAACTCTGGGAGTTGGTGATGGACAGGGAGGCCTGGCATGCTGCAGTACATGGGGTGGCAAAGAGTCTGACTGACTGACCCCAGTGGATCCTTGTGAGGTTTAAGGCTTCTATGGTACATAAAGATTGTAGGGAAATGCTGGCAAATTGTAAGCCCACAAAAGGACGGAGCAGCCTAGCCTCGGGGCACAAAGTGGAGGCCGGGGCTCCTGCTCACATCTCTCACTCTGGTGATGACTCAGGCCTCTACCCCGAAGAGCCTAAGCAGTATCTACAGAGGTCAGGCAAGAGCCAAGAGCTCACAAAGGTTCAGTATCCTCAGGTCAGTCTGAATTTTCAGTGATGAGGAGGAAGAGGCCCAGCTGGAAGATTCTGGAGAAGCCAGGAGGCTCTGACACCATGGCCGGTCCAGACTCTCGCCCCACTCCCACCCCAACTGCCTGGCATCAGGCCACATCAGCTTTCCCTCCCCCATCATTCCCCACCAATGCCCCAGCCAAGGCATCTTCTCCTGTTTAAAGGGCCCAGAATGTTAAGTTTAATGGGCAGGCAGGAGTGGTGGAGGAGAGAAGGGGAAGGATGTGATTGGCATGGTCCCAGCCTCACATTGCCCTGGGGGTCACTCTTCACTCCCCAAAAGCGTGTTCAGCTCTGAGCAGCTGTTTGCCCATTTGCCTGGCTAATGAATGCCCCACCAGGTCTGGCAGGCTCAGGCAGGGAGGGAAGGGTGAGGAGGAAAGAGAAACCATGCAGAAGGGAGGAGTTGCCTGGGCCTCGGCCACACGCAGAGGCTCACTTCAGTGTTCACACGGGCACATGCACAGGTGCATGCATGAATGCATACAGAGGTGCACACTTATGCACACACGCACATATATACCTTCTGGCTCACTGATGGCAGAGGCAGTGGTTGTAGGACCATCCAGCATTCTCCTCTGTTGGTGAAGCCCCAGACCACGTCCCTGGATGATCACTCTTTGTCCAGCGCTTGTAACATGTCTTCTGGGGCTTGAGTCACTGAGATGTGACAGCCGCAGGCACTGGGCAGCTGTAAATATTTAACAGACTTAATGGCACCCCACTCCAGTACTCTTGCCTGGAAAATCCCATGGACGGAGGAGCCTGGTAGGCTGCAGTCCATGGGGTCACTAAGAGTCGGACACGACTGAGCAACTTCACTTTCACTTTTCTCTTTTCATGCACTGGAGAAGGAAATGGCAACCCACTCCAGTATTCTTGCCTGGAGAATCCCAGGGACAATGGAGCCTGGTGGGCTGCTGTCTATGGGGTCGCACAGAGTTGGACACGACTGAAGCGACTTAGCATAGCATAGCATAGCATAGGGAGCGGTGGGTGGGCCATGATTTGTTACTGTTGTTGTTTAGTTGCTAAGTCATATCTGACTCTTTGCAACCCCAGGGACTGTAACCCACCAGGCTCCTCTGTCCATGGGATTTTCCAGGCAAGAATACTGGAGTGGGTTGCCATTCCCTTCTCCAGGGGATCTTCCTGGCCCAGGGATTAAACCCAGGTCTCCTGCTTGGCAGGTGAATTCTTTACCACTGAGCCACTAGGGAAGCCCGCCATGATTTGTAGGGCTTGCCAATTTCTGGGGTGTAAATGCTCTCTTGAGGCTAGTTTCAGGCCATGACATGTCACTGAAAGTGTGGTCAGGAAGAGACTCCTCGGACCAACTGTGGTGAGCATCCCTTCTGCTCGGGTACCAGGGAATCACGGGTGATGTGAATAAAAGTTAAAAGACCACAGTACTCAACCCTCGCAAGAAACGGAACCAAACACCAGCCCAGCTGCTGGCCAAAGTTTGTTTATTCAACTGACAATATTTATTGAAGTAAACAAAAACCAGGGATAAATCTTAGGGGGAAAAACAGTCCTTTTGACTTTTGCCAAAATACATAATTAACACTGACTCAGTGGACATGAGTTTGAGAAAACGCCAGGAGATAGTGAAGGACAGGGAAGCCTGACGTGCTGCCATCCGTGGAGTTACAAAGAGTCAGCTGTGACTTAGAGACTGAACAACAACAGTTAACATAGGTGGGATGCTTTTCAGTCTAGAAATTGGCAGGATAAACATCACCAGGTAAGCGTAAGCTCAGGGAGACATCATCTCTTGAAATTTTTGTTTGTTTTGGTTTAAAATAACTTCAAAAGGCTTTATAATGCACAAAGCCAGAAAAGAACTTACTAGAAAGGCACCTCAATCTAACTGAGGTCACATGGAAGGAGTCTCTGCCTCAGATGTGTGGGATCGCTTTGTATGAAGGGTGAAGGGTCGTGTGAACCTTCTGGAGTGACTAGCTGGGGTGGGCAGATGTAAACTTCCCCCTCCTGAGAAAAAAACTAAGTCCTTCTGTGAGCAACAGCCTCGTCCCATTGTTCTGCAAAATCCTCACCAAACAATTTCTTTTCATTCCTCTGCTTTGGCCTAGTTGTGTGCAGCTCACATTTTTATTAGGTTTTTTAAATAAACCTGAGATGACTCTCAATGCAAACAGAGAAAGCCTCGGTTACAGTCCATTTGAAAAACCGCTCACTAGAATAGGGGAAGCGAAAACACATTTTTGTATTTATCTAAAAGCAATGGAGCCTCAAACAGTAGTTAAGATTATAATATTCTTGAGGGAGGCAAAATCCTCAATTCCAATATAAACTATACAATTGGTTATCTCTATACTGTTAAGAAAGTGTCCCTGCCAAATGAGCTAAATATACTCTGGACAGTCAGGATCCTTTACAGAACAGCAATCTGAATGAAGGCAAAGAAGAGATAGAAACAGAACACCACCCCCAGACAGTAACCCAAAGCAGAAGACTGTAAACCTATTGGAAATGTGGGTTTAATGTCTCATCCTCCAGGAGCTCATTAGTGACACTGTTGGGCTATCAGAGCCTAGATTTATGAGACTCAAACTTTAGGACTGATAGACACAAAAAGGTGAATGTCCAGCCACAATCCCACTGTGGGAGGTAGGAGTCAGGACCAACCCCAAGTTCAAGCTAAATTGGGTCAGGAGGGCATGCAGATGCTGCCTTATCAAAGCGTTCTTTTCAAAACCTTTCTTTATAAAATAACTTCCACCTCTTGAATTTGAAAGTTACAAGAATCCTATCTTGTACATTTTTCCAGAAACTTGGACATTGAATGAATGGAGGTGAACCTGCTTTTCCAGGTAATGGGGGATAGAACAAGAAAAGATGCAGCCTTGTGTTCCTCAAAAGTCAAGGCATGAGGGTCCTGGAGTCCTCTAGTTGATTCCTTCTTCCACCATTTTGAAGTTGTACAATCCTTGGCAAGTTACTTAACCTCTCTGAACCTCAGTTATCCTCATCTGAAAAATAGAGGTAGTAATAAGTATCATCATACGTAATCAGCATTACTGTTGAAATTATTCATTGAGATACACCAGGCACGTGGTGAAGGCTCACCAGTTGTCAGCTATTGGTTCTACATTTCATTGCTCCAGTTCTCCCACATTTTACCATTTCTTCCATGCATATGACAGTCTGCAGCATCCTGGCACCGTGTCAAACTTTAACTGCACATCTTACAATCAATTGAGTCTTGGTTTGATGAAACACAGTGTTGTAATTATCAGTACTATTATTACCAAAGAGATCTGACCATAAAACAATAATGAGACTGCTTTCACGGGCTGTGGACAATAAGCAGCCTTATTATTTTAAAACAGCATGGCACAGACTTCCCGGCTGGAAGACTCTCCTGGGGGCCTCCATGCTGTGGGAAAGAGGGATGGATGTTGCCTTCTAGCAGTAAGTGACTTGCTATAGATCTGTCTTGTCTTAAGCAGCTCAAGATCTGAAAATCTGGATCTCTAATTTAAAAATTAACTAGGAGATCATACTTTAAAATAGAGACCTTCACAAAAGTATCATCCATTTAAAGTAATGTTTCTCAACTCAATTTTTATCACCTCTACCCCTCAAAGATTCTTTTTAGATATTTTTGTCCTAATCACTTCCCAGTGGAATATTAAGACTAAAGACATACTGTATATCTATTTATGTATTATATATCTGTGCTTTGTTCATAAAAAGCTATACAAATTATGCACTGAAAAAGGATTTTTCACCACCCTTTGAGTGCAGAATTACTCCCCTTGAGAGTGCATGCTTTAGAAACAGATCTTAGAGAGCATTTGAAATACTACATGACAGGACAGTTTTATTTGCACTCAATTTTTACATGACATGTCAACTCTGAAAAGAAGGAAACCCAAATACTCCTTGGAAGGAAAGTTATGACCAACCTAGATAGCATATTCAAAAGCAGAGACATTACATTGCCAACAAAGGTCCATCTAGTCAAGGATATGGGTTTTCCAGTGGTCATGTATGGATGTGAGAGTTGGACTGTGAAGAAAGCTGAACGCCAAAGAATTGATGCTTTTGAACTGTGGTGTTGGAGAAGACTCTTGATAGTCCCTTGGACTGCAAGGAGATCCAACCAGTCCATTCTGAAGGAGATCAGCCCTGGGTGTTTTTTGGAAGGAATGATGCTATAGCTGAAACTCCAGTACTTTGGCCACCTCATGCGAAAAACTGACTCATTGGAAAAGACTCTGATGCTGGGAGGGATTGAGGGCAGGAGGAGAAGGGGATGACAGAGGATGAGATGGCTGGATGGCATCACCGACTTGATGGACGTGGGTTTGAGTGAACTCCGGGAGTTGGTGATGGACAGGGAGGCCTGGTGTGTTGCGATTCATGGGGTCGCAAAGAGTCGGACACGACTGAGTGACTGAACTGAACTGAACTGAAGTAGCATATGTGATAAAATGTTCACAGTGAGATGTCCACACCGTGTTCATTACAGGCCAGTGTCTCTAGTTGTTTTTTAGACCATGCTACCTGAGCAATTCACCAGGAAGGTGGGACGTATATCAGCTGGATTTGCCTCTACAATTAATGTAAACTTGCCTCAAAGTCAGGTTGACATTTTTTGATATGCATAAGTGTTTATCCACCTCGTGACAAGTAGCCGTGGATCATGTCACTCATTCATATGATAGTTATTAAAATCATTTCTGCAGTAGCTCCCTGATAATTTTCCTTATCTCACCTTGCTTTGTCGCTGAAATCAGCATCCTGGTTAACCATCTTCCTGAATATTTTCTACAGTTTAGCCCCAAGGGCAGGATTCTCTGCATCCCTAATCTCACTGGTCTTGACCAGGATGAAGTTTCTTGGGCCCCAAAGGAAGGAATCTGGAAGCAGCAGAAACAACTGCTTCCTGCTTCTCACTTCCCACTTGCTGCTTCTGGCTTCTCACTTCTCACTTCCGGCTTCCAGTTTTGGCCCAAGCTTCCGGTGCCTCTGCCTAGAGGCAGAGACTTAGTGCAAAGATGGACAGATGATACTCAGGAAATGAGCTCTGTGGAGCTGAAAATCTTTGCACAGGAGGAGGAAAGAACAGAGGCTAAAGGAAGGGGAGGAATGAGGGGAGAGGGAGCCACACACTCTGTGAAGGCAGCAAAGGGAGGGAGCCAGTGGGGAAGAGCCAGGAAAAGGGGTAGTCACCCCACAGGGTAGAACTCCAAGGAAGTTGGACTGGACTCGGGCCTGGGGCTGCAGCCGGGGGAGCCCGGATGCCCCAGCCCCTGCTTGGATTACCCCGTCAGTAGCCCAGAAGTAACCGAGATGACCTGACCCAATCCAGAGACCACTCAGAAGCAGGCTGGGAGGTTGCCCTGGGAACTGCTCCAACCCAGAGCGGGGTCTCCCAGGGACCCAGAGGCTGGGCTCAGGATAGCACCCAGACTCCCCACCCCACTCCCAGTGCCCAGCAGACAGGCAGCTTAGGTGGCTTGTGTCTGAGATGTCGTTTAAAGAGGGTAGGCCCTCCCACTCCACAAGAGAGAGTGGTTCCTAAAATGTTAATTTTAAAAAGCAGCCTGAGATCATTTTCCCTGAGTTATAGCCCAAGTAGGGGCTCTAGGACACTCAATATGACCATCAGCTCTGTCCTGTCGAACCTCAGGGAAAAGGCCTGAAAGAGCCTTCTCTCCATCCCCGGACTTGAGGGCCTTTGCCCTCCATGGAAGGCAGTATTTGTTCTGATATGGATCTCATCCCTGGTTGCCTTGTCTGGGCCTTACTGATGTAGGCGGGGCCAGCACTGGCCTCATAGCTCCTCTTTCCTTGTGTGATGACCTGCCAGGGTCCCTGACCTAGAACTTGCTTGGCAAAGCTGGAGGTCCTCAAGAATGAGAACTGTGGAGGTTATTGAAAAATGCACCGTTATTCCTGAAAAGAGGGTCCCAGGCCTGGTAACCGTGACCCTGATTTTCCTCCTAATCATAAATAAATGATAGCCTCTTTTTTCTTGTTTTGATTAGTGGAGAGGATCCAGGATGACGAGGGCTGAGAGGTGGACAGGGGCATTGTCAAGGAGTTGAAAGGGCAGAGGAACAGGAAACAAAGACCATCTTGCTGGACTCTGCAATTTCTCCAGGGCTCTGCTCTGCTTCCACCGACTCTCACAAAATAGAGGTGGTGTCGAGGAGTTCATATCATATCTGAAGTCCAGAATCGTGCCGGGCTGACTGAAAACATTGGCAGGAACCACTTGTAGTTTTAAGCTGGTTGATTGCATATTTAATTTAACTCCACTATTGGGGTAAATTCAAAAGTCACTTTGCAGAACTTCACCTGACAAACTAAGGGGGCTGAGACAGGTGAGCTGGTACTGACACAGGATGTATCAAGAGACTGTAGGTGTGCTAAGAAAGCAAAAATTAGAAGCTAGAAAGTTGAGCACTGGACAGACTTGGTAGAAGAAGGCTCACACACACACACACACACATACACCCTTTGTTATCCTGTTTTATTTCCATCATTGCAGTTAACACAACCAGAGCACACTTCATGGGCTTACTTGTTTGTCACCTGTCAATCCACCATTAGAACGCCCCTGAGAGCAGGAACCCTATGTGTCTTGTTCAACTGCAGGGACCCCAGAATCTAGAACACCTGGAGCCAGAGCTCATCACTGTTTGGGAGGGAGGGGAAGGAGGCTAGCAGCTGGGTTCTTGTCCCATAATAGACACTGAAATCAACCACACTGAACAGCCCTGCACAAGTTGGTGATGTCAATCTCCTCCATACGCAGCAGGCCAAGTACAAAACCATGGATGTGGGACAATGACCATCTCTAGAATTCTAAGGTTACCTAAAGGGCAACTGTATAAACCAAAGAGTGTAAGATGGAGAGAAGGAGAGTCCTTCCCAGTTCCAGAGGCTGGAATAAGCCCTGGATAATTCCAAATAATTCCAACCATGATAAACCCGCTTAAGAGGGGAGTTTGTGGTTGGCACTGTACAGTGAGCTGGAAACCCCAGAAATGGTACCAACAGTAGGGTCTTGTCCCCGGAATACTGAGGCTCACTTTCCTTGGTTTGTAACTTTGCCCTGGTCAACACAGTGGGAATGCATTGCTTAGGGTGATGTATACATAGAGTCCTGGCCCACAATGTATGCTTAGCCCATATTCTGATGTACTTACGTGGAAGGAACAGAAGCTGTGTGGTCTGTCTTGATGCGACAACAAGCACACTTGACTGGGAGATGTTTCTTTACTCTGAGCATAATAAGCCAGCTCATTTATAGCAAGACTGTGTGTAAACCTAGCTCCAGTCTACACCGGGACAACACGTTAAGATGCATATCAGCCAACTGGAGGGTCCAAGAGGTGGACTGTGGTCAGAGGATGCTGGGCATGCACCCAAGGAAAGAACAGGGGTGTGGACCCTGGAAAACTAAGGGCTCAAAAGGGCCTAGAAAGCTTATGGAAGCATCTGACAACGAGGAAAGAATGTAGTCACTCAGGCTACAGAAGGGGAACAAAAAAGTTAGACCAATGAGATAGGGAAGAAAGACCAGCTAAATGCAAAGAGGCTTTGGTAACAATTAAAACATAACGAAAGCTGAGCACCAAACAATTTATGCTTTTGAACTGTGGTGTTGGAGAAGACTCTTGAGAGTCCCTTGGACTGCAAGGAGATCCAACCAGTCTATCCTAAAGGAGATCAGTCCTAAATATTCATTGGAAAGACTGATGCTGATGCTGGAACTCCAATATTTTGGGTACCTGATGCAAAGAACTGACTCATTAGAAAAGACCCTAATGCTGAAAAAGATTGAAGGCAGGAGGAGAAGGGGACAACAGAGGATGAGATGGTTGTATGGCATTACCGACTCAATGGACATGAGTTTGAGCAAGCTCCAGGAGCTGGTGAAAGACAGGGAAGCCTGGTGTGCTGTGGTCCATGGGTCTCAAAGAGTCGGACATGACTGAGCGACTGAACTGAACTGAACTGAAAACTTTATAACAATTAATGTACAATAGAGAAAAGGATGGCTTCTAGAATTGTTCTGACCTGGACTGGGGCCCTAACCTGCATCTACTACTTCTGAAAGTGAAAAGTCGCTCAGTCATGTCCAACTCTTTGCAACCCCATGGACTATACAGTCCACTGAATTCTCCAGGCCAGAATACTGGAGTGGGTAGCCTTTCCCTTCTCCAGGGGATCTTCCCAGCCCAGGGATCAAACCCAGGTCTCCCGCATTGCAGGCGGATTCTTTACCAGTTAAGCCACAAGGGAAGCCTTAATTCTGAGGTCTTGGCCAAATTACCCAATTTCCTTATGCCTCAGGCTTATTATCTCTAAATTAGGAGACATGACAGCAATTTCTTCAAAGTTTGCTGTGAAAGTTAAAATTGAATAATGCATGTAAGACACTTTGCACAGATAGTAAGTGCCCATAAACATAGCCATGATCATGTTATTATTGTGGAAAATTCAGGACATACTATTATGGGCTATCACCACCCAGCAACCCATGGTTTCTCAACACCTCATTATTGACTGTTGAAGCAGGGAGCTTCTGGAGGAAGTGAAGGGTAAAACTCCAAAGTTTGGAAAAAAGTCAAAGTTGGATCTGTTACCATTCAAAGTATTCAATGGGTTGAATTGTATTCCCCAAAAAGACACGTTAGAGTCCTGACCCCAGTACCTCAGACCATGACTGTATGTGGAGAGAGGGTCTTAAAGGCTGAAATCAAATTAAAATGAGGTCATTAGTGTGGGTCCCAATCCAATAAGATGGGTGTCCCTATAAAAAGGGGACATTTGGACACACACGGGGCAAGACCCTGTTGAGAGACACAGAGAAGACGGCTGTCTACAAGCTGAGGAGAGACTCCTGAAATCAGGTCCTCCTTCCCAGCCTCAGAAGGAACCAGCCTGCAGGCATCTCGAGTCTGGACTGCTGGCCTTCCGAGCTACACGACAGTAAACACCTCTGGTTCAAGCCCGTGAGTCTATATGGTACGTTGTTACGGCGTGTTTGCTCAGTCATGTCTGATTCTTTGCAACCCCATGGACTGTGGCCCGCCTGACTGTTCTGTGCATGGGATTTCCCAGGAAAGAATAGTGAAGTGGGTTGTTGTTTCCTCCCCCAGGGGAATCTTCCTAACCTGGGGATCAAACCCACGTCTCCTGTTTCTCCTGCATTGGCAGGTGGATTCTTTACCATTCCTCTACCTGGGAAGCCTGTTAACAGCAGCATAAATAAACTAAAACAGGTCACCACTCACCAAACATATAGGGTGACTTGGTGGGTGGAGATGGCTATGGGCAAACTACCATCCGTCGTAAATACAGACTCCTGGGCGCCAACACCAGCAACTGATCCAACTAGGTCAGGACGGGACTCCAAATCTGCATTTAAAAATCACCCCCAAGGTACAGCAAGGGATGGTCGGTTTAAAGGCACTGGATGGACAAGCTCCAGAGGACTCTTCAGCTCTGTTAACCATCCACATGAAGCAAACATGAGAACGAAGGTGTCTGCACACACATGTGTGTCTGAGTGTGTGTCCACATGTCCAGGGCTGTGTGCTTTCTAAGCATATACCCATGTTCAGAAAATAGCTTCAAGATTCTGCAGATGAGAATGACCGAAGAAGAGCAGAGCATACAAGTTGAGTTGATTTGTCTTTTCCAGAAGCAGCTTATCTTGGGCCAAGCAGCCTTGGCAGCTGAGTCCTGCTCCCGCTGCCAGCACAGCTCTGGCTGACAGCCACTCAGGCAGCTGCCAGGGGTCTGAGGGGCAGCGGGGTGAGCGGATCCAGCTGGGGTGATGCTGGGGCAGCTGCAGCTGCCCAGTGCCCGCTGCGCACGGCTCCTCTGCAGAGCGCAGGTGCTAGAAGCTGCTGAGCACGACAGCTGTTCCACCAAGTGAGCATGGGTCAAAGCGGGAATGTTTGCAAAGTCCACACCTGTATCTGTGATGTGCCATAGTTTCATTTTCAAAGAAAGAAATAGCAGCAGCTCAATACAAAGTAAGCATTTTTCTGGCATTTTCTTTTGTATAAATATTAGCCAGTTCATATGTATAAGGCCATTTTTCCACAGGAGCTTAGATATTACGTCTATGCATAAAGATAGCTGAAGACCCAGCACACTATGCAAACCTATGAGAGGACAGCGAGCCCCAGCATGTGTTTAAAAATAGGTGGGGATGTCTGAACTCATGTCAAATTAACAGTCTGCTTCTAAAGGGGGATAATTTATTAATAGCTGCATAATATTCTCCAATTGCATTTAACTTAACTAAAGCAGACTGAACAAGTTCTATCAAGCTGAAAGCTATACCATTCCCCTCATTCAGCTCTGGGTTGTCTTTTTTTTTTTTTTTCTCCTGTGTAATGGTTATCTATAGCTGCATAACAAATTGTCCCCAAAATGTAGCTACTTATTAACAGATGACTGGATAAAGAAGATGTGGTACATATATATAATAGAATATTAGCCATAAAAAAAAGCACAAAATAATGCTATTTGCAGCAACATGGATGGATCTAGAGATGATCATACTAAGTGAAGTAAGTCCGACAGAGAAAGATAAGTGAAAGTGAAGTCACTCAGTCATGTCCAACTCTTTACGACCCCATGGACTGTAGCCTACCAGGCTCCTCCCTCCTTGGGATTATCTAGGCAAGAGTACTCGAGTGGGTTGCCATTTCCTTCTCCAGTGGATCTTCCCGACCCAGGGATCGAACCCAGGTCTCCTGCATTCCAGGCAGATGCTTTAACCTCTGAGCCACCAGGGAAGCCCTATCCCTTGCAGCTTTTTACATTTAAGAAAAAAGATGCAAAAAGATAATATCATATGATATCCCCATATGTGGAATCTAATTTTTTAATGATACAAATGAATTTATTTACAAAACAGAAATAGGCTCACAGATTTTTAAAACAAACATGGTTACCAAAGAGGAAACATGGGAGGGAGGGGTAAATTAGAAGCTGGGGATTAACATACACACACTACTATATGTAAAATAGATAACTAACAAGAACCTACTGTATAGCACTTGGGAAATCTACTCAATATTCTGTAATGACCTATATAGGAAGAGAATCTGTGCTCGCTTGTAACAGACCACCCCTTGTAGCTTTTTACATTTAAGAAAAAAGGTCTCAGGCTGATAAACCGGAGACAAACAGACCTGATTACTGGGTACCTGACAGCAGCTCTGTTTTGAAAAAAGGCAAGAAAAAGAAGCAAGCAAGACTCTCACTGCTTTGTTCTTACCATATACCCCGGACTGCGAGCTCCACCTTTGTGATCCCCCCGACTGCCCATGTTGGGGGTGGGGCACAGTTCTTGAGATGTAGCCTGCCGTGTCTTCCCCCCATGACTGGCAGAGGAATAAAGCCATCTTTCATTCCCTCCAAACTCTGTCTCTGTATTTCTATTCAGCATCGGTTACAGCGAGCCAAGACTTTGGTGACATGGGCAGAGCTGAAACAGGAAAGAAGCAGCCTTTACCTGATTTCACGTCGTAAAGAAGCCAGTCTGTGCCTAACCCTTGAGGCTGTCTCTCTTGGTGTCATTAAGTGATGCAGTTGACAGGGGTGGGCAAACTTCCTGCAAAGAATCAGACAGTAAACTTTTTTTGGCTTTAAAGGCTATATAACCTCTGTCCCAGCTATTCCACCTTACCATGAGAGCACAAAATCAGCATTAAGTAATATGTAAAAGAGTGGGCATAGCTGTGTTCCAATAAAACTTTACTTACCCAACAGGCATCAGGCAAAATTTTGTTCACAGGTGTAGTCAGCCAAACCTTCAGTTGAGAATAGCATATATTCTATTTGGGAATAAAATAAAAATTAGCAGTAAATGCACAGTAGTGCTAGTATGATCCTATTTTGAACAAAGGTATTTTGGTCACATGTATAAAATCCTTCATCACAAACAGATGCAAATCATATTGAGTCCGTAAGGATAATCACCGTCCAAGTAGAGGACGCATAACTGGTGAATTCTCCTGTTGTTTTTCAAGTCGTGTGACAGTTGAGTCAATGGGGTGACCATGGGAAGACCTGAAATTACCTGATACTTTCCCTTTGCCATTCTAATAATGAATTTCTACCAAATCAACCAGAAGAGGAGTACTATTTATGTATTTATTTCAGTTAATGATATAACAGAAAAACATCCTGCTGTCCATGAAAATCCTATGTGTTTGGGGGATACAGATGAAAGACAAAGCACATGATGGAACTTACTAAACCTAAAGCTGAAACTCCAGTACTTTGGCCACCTCATGCCAAGAGTTGACTCATTGGAAAAGACTCTGATGCTGGGAGGGATTGGGGGCAGGAGGAGAAGGGGACTACAGAGGATGAGATGGCTGGATGGCATCATCCACTCGATGGATGTGAGTTTGAGTGAACTCCAGGAGATGGTGACGGACAGGGAGGCCTGGCGTGCTGTGATTCGTGGGGTCACAAAGAATCAGACACGACTGAGCGACTGAAGTGAACTGAGACTGAAGACAGAGGAAGAAGGTTGATGGAGCTCCTTTGAGTCTGAGCACCTGGAAACAGGAGTCAGGCCATTATCACAAGATCAAGGAAGTTTGATGGAATCTTTCTGTTAGGGGGACCACTGACCCAAACTGCCCACCGTGGCCAGGCACAGTAGTAACCACTTACATTAGTTATCTTATGACAGGATGTCCTGGTAAGGAACATGGAGCTAACAAGCTACCACCAACTAGAAGAATTTGGGAAAGATCAAGAGTAGAGAGGAGATTTCAGTCTGTATGTCCTACCAACCTCCAGAATCCTTCTCACAGGAATCCATTTGACTGAGTGATGCATGTGCCACCAGGAAGGACCCTGAGTCAGACTGATTGGTCAGAGACAACCCAGAAACTAAACAATTACCGTAAAGCCTGAGACTGTGAACCATGTGGCAGACCAGTCCTCCTGGGTTCCCCAACCCTACTACTCTCCACTTTGGTGTTCCTCCTCAGTGATGTCTCTTGCTTTGTCAGCATGTGTTATCTCCTCGGAAAATTCATTTTTGAGCACTAGATAAGAGCTGACTTCCACAGTGGCTCCGACAGTAAAGAATTTGCCTGCAAGCTCTTGCTCCTTGGAAGGAAAGCCATGACAAACCTAGACGACATACTAAAAACCAGAAACATCATTTTGTTGGCAAAGGTCCATATCAGTTCAGTTCAGTTTCCCAGTTGTATTCCATTTTTTGCCACCCAATGGACTGCAGCATGCTGGGCTTCCCTGGAGTCTGCTCAAACTCATGCCCATCGAGTCGGTGATGCCACCCAACCATCTCATCCTCTATCATCCCCTTCTCCTCCTGCCCTCAGTCTTTCCCAGGATCAGGATCTTTTCCAAAGAGTCAGTTCTTCACACCAGATGGTCAAATGATGGAGCTTCAGCTTCAGCATCAGTGCTTCCAATGAATATTCAGGACTGATTTTCTTTAGGATGGACTAGTTGGATCTCCTTGCTGTCCAAGGGACTCTCAAGAGTCTTCTCCAACACCACAGTTCAAAAGCATCAATTCTTCGGCACTCAGCTTTATGGTCCAACTCTCACATCCATACATGACTAGTGGAAAAACCATAGCTTTCACTAGACGAACCTTTATAGGCAAAGTAATGTCTCTGTTTTTTAATATACTGTCTAGGTTGGTCATAGCTTTTCTTCCAAGGAGCAAGTCTTTTAATTTCATGACTGTAGTCACCATCTGCAGTGATTTTGGAGCCCAAGAAAATAAAGCCTGTCACTGTTTCCATTGTTTGCCCATCTATTTGCCATGAAGTGATGGGACCAGATGGTATGATCTTTGTTTTTTGAATGTTGAGTTTTAAGCCAACTTTTTCACTCTCCTCTTTCACTTTCATCAAGAGGCTTTTTAGTTCTTCTTCACATCCTGCCATAAGGGTTGTGTTATCTGAATATCTGAGGTTATTGGTATTTCTCCCAGAAATCTTGATTCCAACTTGTGCTTCATCCAGCCTGGCATTTCACGTGATGTACTCTGCATATAAGTTAAATAAGAAGGGTAACAATATACAGCCTTGATGCACTCCTTTCCCAATTTGGAACCAGTCTGTTGTTCCATGTCCAGTTCTAACTGTTGCTTCTTAACCTGTATGCAGATTTCTCAGGAGGCAGGTAAGATGGCCTGATATTCCCACCCCTTGAAGAATTTTCCACAGTTTATTGTGATCCACACTGTCAAAGGCTTTGGCATAGTCAATATAGCAGAAGTAGATGTTTTTCTGGAACCCTCTTGCTTTTTTAATGATCCAATGGTTGTTGCCAATTTGATCTCTGGTTCCTCTGCCATTTCTAAATCCAGCTTGAACATCTAGAAGTTCATGGTTCATGTACTATTGAAGCCTGGCTTGGAGAATTTTCAGCATTACTTTGCTGGTGTGTGAGATGAGTGCAATTGTGTGGTCATTTGAACATCCTTTGGCATTGTCTTTCTTTGGGATTGAAATGAAAACTGACCTTTTCCAGCCACTTCTGAGTTTTCCAAATTGCTGGCATATTGAGTACAGCACTTTCACAGCATCATATTTTAGGATTTGAAATAGCTCTACTGGAATTCCATCACCTCCTCTAGCTTTGCTGGTAATGATGCTTCCTAAGGCCCTTGACGTCCATGTATTCAAAGCTATGGTATTTTCAGTAGTCACGTACAGATGTGAGAGTTGGTCCATAAGGAAGACTGAGCACAGAAGAATTGATGCTTTTGAATCACAGTGCTGGAGAAGATTCTTGAGAGTCCCTTGGACTGCAAGGAGATCAGACCAGTAAATGCTGGTCTGGAAAGGAAAATCAACCCTGAATACTCATGAGAAGAACTGCTGCTGAAGCTGAAGCTCCAGTACTCTCCACCTGATACAAAGAGCCAACTCAGTGGAAAAGATCCTGGTTCTTGAAAAGATTGAAGGCAGAAGGAGAAGGGGGAAACAGAGAATGAGATGGTTGGAAGGCATTACCAACTCAATGGGCATGAGTTTGAGCAAACTCAGGGAGATGATAGTGAAGGACAGGGAAGCCTGACATGCTGCAGTCCAAGGGTTTGCAAAGAGTTAGACGCAACTTAGTAACTAAACAACAACAGATAAGAGCCACTCTCGGACCGTGGAAGGGGTCCTCCTTCTTGCAAAATTTTCACTCATCATTCATCTACATAACCAGGAAAATATTCCAAACAATGAACTAAAGGCTTCCAGTGCTCACTCTTCCATTTCCTCATTTAGACTACACTTTGGAAATCCCAAACATTCAAACTCAGAGTGCCAAGAGGCAGGGGGATTTTTCCTTTAAAAGAGGGTAATAGTGGGTAAAAGTTAGCAGCCTCAGGGGCAGCATCAACCTTACCCTCTTGTGCCTATACATTGTTGCTTTTATTCAGTTGCTCAGTCATGTCTGACTCTTTGCCTTTACATGGGAACCTGTAATGAGACTCATTCACAACCTCCTGGGATAATATGGGGAGTTGTTTGTAGTCACGGAGCACTAATACACATAATCAATCAATGTCTTCTCCTCAACTGTGATCAAAAACTGAAGAGATTTAACTTTTAAAAGGGAGACTGATGTGATGTTCATAAATCAGTGAGCTAAACATTAGCCCTCGTGTCATAAAATCAGTTAATGATCCTTTCTGTGGTGAATACAGTTCTTAATCAGTAACGCCCACATTACTGTATATGATGCCTCCCTTAAAATGTCTCAGCCAATGCATCTCAACATGCAGCATTCACTTTCTTAACAATCACGTGAAAAAATAAGGGTATATCAGGAATTCAAAAACTGCTTTGGAATTTCAACTTCCTAGCAGGTCCCGAAAAATTATAGAAAAAAAAAAAGTCAAATGTTTGATGGTTCTCAAACTTTAGCATGAGTGGGAATTAACTGGAAGGCTTGCTAAAATACAGGTTGCTGGGCCCCACCCCAGAATTTCTGACTGAGTAGCTCTAGGGTTGAGAGCTTCCATTTTTGCGAGGTCTCAGGCGACGCAGGTGCTGCTGGTCCAGGGACCACACTTTGAGAACTGTCGACTGAAAAGAATTGCACAAGCTAAAAATTAGAAGATGAGCATTCTGCATCTCTGAATGTTTGGAGACCTCCCTTCTCTTCCTTAAGCTCCCTTATTTCCTTTCCATTTATCTACTAGTCAAAACCCCACTCACTGTGCTGATGGTGGAGACATTAACTGAAGTGGTGATTGGGGATGATACAGATAAGAGGTTGAACAGGAAGGATGTGAAGGCAGAGCTCTGGGAACCTGGGCTAATGAAGGGTGAGACTGAGGGGCTGGGACAGAACCCAAGAAACTTCATGGAGCTGGGGACATGGATTTCCAAGGGAAAGAAACTCCTGTTGCACAGAGTTAAATTCCCTGATTTTGGCGGTGTCCGAGTGCTTGTAAGCGAGATACTAGAATTCAATAGTACAAAAGAGCAGGCAAGACTGTCACCTGGAGAAACCAGGGGTAAGCAAAGTGAAAAGCCCCCAAACTGACACAACTTGTTGACTTGAAAAGATCCACAACCTAAAAGCTGAGAATTGTGTTTTATTTGGCAGACACAACTGAGGACGTAGGCCTGGGAAGCAACCTCTCAGACAGCTTTGAGGGATTGTTCTCAAAGATAAGGCAGGAGCCAGGATATATAGGGAGATTTGCAAACAGAGACCAGGCAGTCGGAATATCAAAACGCTACTGTTAAACAAAGGAAACCAGACATCTCAAGTTAATGAATTTAACTTGAATTAATGAATTTCTCTGTCAGAAAACTAAGATCATGGCATCCGGTCCCATCACTTCATGGGGAAACAGTGGAAACAGTATCAGACTTTATTTTGGAAGGCTCCAAAATCACTGCAGATGGTGATTGCAGCCATGAAATTAAAAGATGCTTACTCCTTGAAAGGAAAGTTATGACCAACCTAGACAGCATATTAAAAAGCAGAGACATTACTTTGTCAACAAAGGTCTGTCTAGTCAAGGCTATGGTTTTTCCAGTGGTCATGTATTGATGTGAGAGTTGGACTATAAAGAAAGCTGAGCACTGAAGAATTGATGCTTTTGAACTGTGGTGTTGGAGAAGACTCTTGAGAGTCCCTAGGACAGCAAAGAGATCCAACCAGTCCATCCTAAAGGAGATCAGTCCTGGGTGTTCATTGGAAGAACTGATGTTGAAGCTGAAACTCCAATACTTTGGCCACCTGATGCAAAGGGCTGACTCATTTGAAAAGGCCCTGATGCTGGGAAAGATTGAGGGCAGGAGAAGAAGGGGAAAACAGAGGATGAGATGGTTGGATTGCGGCATCACCAACTCAATGGACATAAGTTTGGGTAAACTCTGGGAGTTGGTGATGGACAGGGAGGCCTGGCGTGCTGCAGTTCATGGGGTTGCAAAGAGTTGGATACGACTGAGAGACTGAACTGAACTGAGCTGAACTGTGTATCGAAAGATGCAAGAGTCTGGACTCACTGAAATCATTCCTTTGATCTGCCCTCAACTATCTGTGGCCAGAATCCTCTTCTTTCCCGCCCAGATGCCCTCAGGGTGCACAGTTGGGGGTGGCTGCAATCACAGAGGCAGCCTGCTTGGCTCCATCCTGAGTGCCCTCAGGGCTCACCACTGGGGGCAGCTGCAGTGGCTTGAAGGCTGCAACTTCCTTTGTTTACTGATGGCAGGCAACATTTTTCATGCACAGACCCATTATTCTGAAGGAGTCTGTAAACTTTCTATGAAGGCTCAAATAATAAAATTTAGGCTCTCCAGCCTGCTTCATATCTACCATATCTCAACTCCAGCACTGCAGCATGTGGCTAGTAACCATAGACAATACACAGATGAATGCACATGGCTGAGTGTCTATAAAACTTTAATTAAAACCAGAGGCAGGTTGGACTTGGTTCATGAGCTGCAGTGTGCCCATCCCTGCCCCAGAGGAGGAAGGACCCTCACCAACAGACCTACCCTGGCTCTCAGGGTCTGAGTCACATCTGAAGGGCATAAATCCCTCCACGCCCACAGTTTCTTCCTGAAGGGTCTCGCTTGACCCGAACAGAGAACCACAACCACCAGCACACCTGGATTTTATCTTTTAAAATGTGTCCCGGAGGAACTCTTTGTTCAGTACACCTGCACAAACAACACGGCATGTTAACATCTCAAAGCTTCAGGATCTGGGGAGTTGGCCGGGGTTCAGCTGGTTTAGAGAATATCAGAAGCTGACTTCTGTCACTGGTCACCTTGCACCCTTTCAGCCTCCAGTCATCCAGAATATAAGCTCTAAAAAAGCTGAGAAAAGTGAAAAGGAAAGTTGCTCAGTCGTGTCTGACTATTTGCGACCCCATGGACTATACAGTCCGTGGAATTCTCCAGGCCAGAATACTGGAGTGGGTAGCCTTTCCCTTCTCCAGGGATCTTCCCAACCCAGGGATCAAACCCAGCTCTCCCTCACTGCAGATGGATTCTTTACCAGCTGAGCCACAAGTAGCCCCCAAAAAGCTGAGAATTTATCTTCAATTTCTAGAAAAGTGCTTGGCATGGAGTAGGTCCTCAAAGGTGTCTGCTGAATTAAAGAAAGTCTATAAAATCAGGAAACCCCTTTTTAGTCTTGAGATTTCTAGGTCTGTCCTCAGAGTCTGGTAAGGGACTGTAGTTCCCTCCTCCTGCCCTTATAACCCTGGGATGGTAGCGAAACTGCTTAACTCAGATAGGACTCAAACCCAGCCAAAACCCAGACAGGGGCCTGAACCCATGGGCTGGGATTCAAATCCACCATCTTTTAATTAAAATCACACACCTGGTCTCAGGACTTAATGAAGCTCAGTTTTTGTTTTTGTTTTTTTGTTGTTGTTGTTGTTTTTGTCTCACCACAGAAGGAATTTGGTGAGAGGGAAAGTACATGGGTTTACTTAGTGAGAAAACACATTCCATAAACAGAATGTGGTCCTTAAAAGAGCAAGAGTGATCCTGGGAAAAACACAATTCACAGACAGAGTGTGGGCCATTTCAGAAGGCAGGAGGCTCTGAAATACTGCGTGGCTAGTTTTTATGGGCTGGGTGATTTCATAAGCTAATGAATGGGAGGATTAGTCCAACTATTTCAAGGGCAGGGATTTCCAGGAATTGGACCACCACCCAGTCTTTGGCCTTTTATGGTTGGCTTTGGAACTGTCAACTGGCGGGCATGTCATTAGATGCTAATATTTTATAACAGGGGTTTGTTGTTATTTTTCAGTTGCTAAGTCATGTCCAACTCTGTGACCCCATGGGCTGTAGCACGCCAGCCTACTCTGTCCTCCACTATCTCCCAGAGTTTGCTCAGATTCTTGTTCACTGAGTCAGTAATGCTATCTAACCATCTGATCTCTGCTGCCTGCTTCTCCTCCTTCCCTCCGGCTTTACCAGCATCAAGGTCTTTTCTAATGAGTCAGTTCTTCACATCAGGTCTAAAGGATTGAAACTTCAGTTTCAGCATCAGTCCCTCCAATGAATATTCAGGGTAATTTCCTTTAGGATTGACCGGTTTGATCTCCTTGTCCAAGGGATATAGGCTATTGGAAGTCAAATCTTTCACTGTCTTGGACCTAGTTGGTTCTAACCAATTTATGTCACATCTCTAACAGTAATGTCATTCTTTTAAAGGTTATGCCTTGCCCTCTTCCCTTGTGGCTCAGTAGGAAGGACAGGGCTTCCGGGGGCAGGGGGCCAGGCATGGGGGGGCGACTTGGAGCCAGTATATGTGTATCAGGACCATCCCCTGTGAGTGGGTGATAAGAACAAGGTTCCTTCCTCTTTCTCAGCTACAGTAGCTGAGGATCCTGCTGGAATCTCAAGGACCACTCAGTTCTCCAGCCATGTAAGTGACATTGGAAAAACTTGTGAAGAACACCAGGGAGGAGCCCAGGATAAAAGCAGAGCGCTGTGGGCAGCTGATGGAGAGCCTGGAACCAACACTGTGTCTCATGGGATGGGGCAGATTTTAGCACCAGAAACTCCAGCAGGGTAGTATCAAAAAGAGAGTGGCTGAGGGGAGCAAACCTTCTATTTATGTCACAGATCCACTAGAGACAATACTTTTTATTTACCTGCAACCTGCAAGCATGGAAGGAGAAAAAACTAGACCCTGAAGTCTGAGAATCTTCCAACAAGCAAGAGATTTGACATAAGATGTATAATCTATGGTGGGAGCTAAATTGATACAAAGCCAGGGAGCTTTTGCAGCTTGAGTTCCTAACAGTAGGCGTGATTTATGCACTAGCACTATTCCTCACTAGGTGTGGGTTTAGGGCTTGATGCAATTCTCTTACACGTATTTCTGACTTGGTGTTATACAAGGAATGGGGTTAAAGATTATATTCCCCAATGAGTAAGCAGCAGATAACAGGAGAACCCTGACTAGTACACTACCTATGGGAGGTCTTTTTTCCCCCCCCCATTAAGACCTTCAGCTGGTTGGAGGGTAAGCTGCTTTACTCAAAGTCTACTGATTTAAATGGTAATCTCATTCTTTACATGTCTTCAGAGAAACATTTACAGTGCTATTTGACCGAATGCCTAGGTGCTGTGGCCTAGCCAAGTAGACACAAAGATGAACATTTGCCTGGAGTTATCCTCTGATGGTGTTGTAGAGAGAGAAGCTCAGGTATTGGTCCACATTTCTTCCTGAAGTTACAGGAGCCCTCTCCTTAATTCCACGAATTCTTCCAGTATTCTACAAGATTCCAGTAAATATTCAGAGTTGGTTTCTCTTTCTGAGACGAAAAAGGAAGAAGAGAGGGGAGGGGAGGGGAGAGAAGGTGGGAAGGGGAGCAGAGGAAAGAACAATAACATCCTTAAGTGAAAAGGGAGCAGTGAATAAGCCAAATCCAGCCCAGGTGTGGCCCAGTAATTACTCTCCCATCTTGCTGGAGTGACATCACACCACGTTTTAGCTCTTCTGTGGACCCTGCAAGGATTAGCTTAAGTGTAACTTTTCTTTACCCAAACGTTCCATGGTTCTTTGTTTTTCTTTTTTTGTGTGAAGTTGCTCAATCATGTCCAACTCTTTGCAATCCTGTGGACTGTAACCTACCAGGCTCCTCTGTCCATGGAATTTTCCAGGCAAGAGTACTGGAGTGGGTTGCCATTTCCTTCTCCAGGGGAATCTTCCTGACCCAGGCATCGAACCCAGGTCTCCCGCATTGCAAGCAGACGCTTTACCGTCTGAGCCACCAGGTAGGGAGATGAACAGTTACATTGTAAATTTCCAGCACGCTACTGAAAGTTGTATATTTTCTTTTATCTTTTCTATAGTCAGTGGCAGTTTATTAATTTATGTCAGTGAAAAACTCTGAATGGTGCCCCGGGGGCCCCTCCAAACCTGAAGGATCGGCTCAGGGTATGTTCTTATCTAAATTAATAGCAATCATATTTCCCAAGCTTGGACCTTTTTTTAAACATTGAGCAACAGTTGAGCTGACTTTTCTTGCAAACATGGTAAGAGCTAGGATACTGGCTAAAATCATCATTTACAGACTTCTCTGGTCTACAAAAATCACACACAGATACTTTAGCCTACATGGAATAATTAATCAATTATTTGGCTGAGATAAAAAGATGGCTTAAAAAGAAACCAAGGTAACTTCAGCAGGGAAAATAGGCTTTAAATTTGTAGAAGAAAGTACTTTCTATTTCTAACCCCAGAACTGTGAGAGAGAAGAAAACTGCAAATGAAAGAGCTCAAAGGTTATCTTCCAGAATCAAGGCCAGGTATACACTTATTAATAGACTATTATCAGTTTTTTTGGAGAAGGCCATGGCACCCCACTCCAGTACTCTTGCCTGGAAAATCCCATGGAAGGAGGAGCCTGGTAGGCTACAGTCCATGGGGTCTCAAAGAGTCAGACACGACTGAGTGACTTCACTTTCACTCTTCACTTTCATGCACTGGAGAAGGAAATGGCAATCCACTCCAGTGTTCTTACCTAGAGAATCCTAGGGACCGGGGAGCCTTGTGGGCTGCCGTCTATGGGGTCACACAGAATCAGACATGACTGAAGCGACTTAGCAAAATTATCAAATTCAAAAATTAGCAAAATTATCAAAATCAAAAATTATCAAATTCAAAAATTAGCAAAATTATCAAATTCAAAAATTATCAAATTAGGCAAATTCAAGATTAGGGTATAAAAAATTTAGTGTATGTTCACACTGATTCCTAATAAAGAGCTGAATTCATGAACAAATTAACCTAAATCTATAAAATATGTGTGCATACTCAGTTGTGTCCAACTCTTTGTGATTCCATGGATTATAACCCACGAGGCTCCTCTTCCCATAGAGTTTTCCAGGCAATAATACTGGAGAAGTTTGCCATTTTCTACTCCAAGGGATCTTCCTGACCCAGGAGTGAACCCACACCTCTTGGGTCTCCTGTATTGGCAAGTGAATTCTTTACCACTGGGCCACCTGGGAATCCTTATAAATCCATAAAATAACCATATTTAAAACCCTTTCTGAGACACATGTACCCCAGTGTTCATCACAGTACTGTTTACAATAGCCAGGACATGGAAGCAACCTAGATGTCCATCGGCAGATGAATGGATAAGAAAGCTGTGGTACGTATACACAATGGAATATTACTCAGCTATCAAAAAGAATGCATTTAAATCAGTTCTAATGAGGCGGATGAAACTGGAGCCTATTATACAGAGTGAAGTAAGTCAGAAAGAAAAACACCAATACACATATATATGGAATTTAGAAAGATGGTAACAATGACCCTATATGTGAGACAGCAAAAGAGACATAGATGAACAGACTTTTAGACTCTGTGGGAGAAGACGTGGGTGGGATGATCTGAGAGAATAGCATTGAAACATGTATATTATCATATGTGAAATAGATCACCAGTTCAGGTTCCATGTATGACAGGGTGCTCAGGGCTGGTGCACTGGGATGACCTTGAGGGATGGGATAGGAGGGAGGTGGGAGGGGGGGTTCAGGATGGGGAACACATGTACACCCATGGCTGATTCATGTCAATCTATGGCAAAAACCACTACAATATTGTAAAGTAATTAGCCTCCAATTAAAGTAAATAAATAAAATTTTTTTAAGCCAGTAACAAAAAAATACAAAAAATAAATAAATAAATAAATAAAACCCTTTCTATTGGGGAGGTGATCTAGGTGAACATCATCAACATAAAAATGAAACTTCACTTATGTGGCCTTCCATCCCAAAACTCATAACCTCTGTTTAACAATGAAACAACAAGCAAACATAAATTGAAGGATAATTTACAAGATGATATAGTAAGCAAGAATCCTTATCTATTTTTTTCCTGGAAGCCTGAGGGAACATACAAAGAATAAATGATAGACTCTAATGCCTCCAGGATTATTGATATGTAGTGATTCACTTTCTCCTTTGGACATAGAGAATACTTCTATTTAGGTTTTCCAAAGTATATTGTTTTCATCATTTTTCAAAACATATTCATAGAAAGTATTTCTTGAAAGCAGTCAAGACATTCAGATTGCCTAATGAGAAAAAGGCACATTATGCAGTTTGGAAGAGAAAAATGTGGCCAAGAGTATCCTGTTTGAGGTTTTTGCCATTCCTTACTTAAAAGCCTGTGAAAAATGGGTTTTTCTAGTTCTGTGGAAAATGCCATTAGAATTCTGATAGGAATTGCACTGATCCAAAGATGGCTTTGGGTATTATGGACATTTTTAACAATATTGATCCTTCCAATCTATGAACAAGGGATATCTTTTCATTTGTTTGTGTTTTCTTCAATTTCTTCCATCAAAGTCTTGTGGTTTTCATATTCATTTCCTTGGTCATATTCCTAACTATTTTATTGTTTTGCTGGAATTGTGAATGGGAAGGACCTTAAGGGCATTATACTAAGTAAGATAAGTCAAACAGAGAAAGATAAATATTGTATGACATCACTTACAAGTGGAATCTAAAGGAGTTAAACTCATAAAAACAGACAGTAGAATGGTGAGGGTAGGGGGGAGTGGGGAATGGGAGAAATCTTGTTCAACGTACAAATTTGAAAAGTGAAAGTGTTAGTCACTCAGTCATGTCTGAATCTTTGTGACGCCAGGGACTGTAACCCGTCAGGCTCCTCCATCCACAGAATTCTCCTGCCTAGAATACTGGAGTGGGTAGCCATTCCATCCTCCAGGGGATATTCCCAGGGATCGAACCAGGGTCTCCTGCACTGCAGGTGGATTCTTTACCATCTGAGCCCCCAGAACTAGTAGATAAAATGTCTTGGAGATCTAACACACAGGATAGTGATTATAGTATCTGTATTCTAAACATCACAGTTCCTAGAAGACTACATTTTAATTGCTCTTACCACAAAAAAAGAGAGAGAGAGAGAAATGATAATTATATGACATTATAGAGGTGTTAGCTAACGCTAAGGTGGTAATCATCCTTTGATATATAAATGTATGAAATCAACACATCATAAGTGTTAAACTTACACAATGCTGTATGTCAATTACATCTCAATTTTTCAAGCCTGTGCAAGGCAGCCCTTTTGAAAAATCATGTCAGCGACACTATTAAAACTTGGAGACTGCTCAGACTGCCTTTTCAAAGGCAAACAGCACAGCGGGTGAGTTGTGTGAATCCAGAAACAGCTGTCATGAGTGGGGAAGCCCATCTCTGAAGGCCATCCTCACACTTCCCTCCCAGCTGACATTGCTGGCCCAAGGCCAGTGAGTCAGCCTAAAAGAGGGGAGCCCCTGAGAGTCCCCCTGCTGCCTTGGGCCAACCCGGGGCAACACCCCCAAGCCATTGTAACCCTGGCCCGTTGTAGGGTAGACATTACCACTGACTACAGTGTGGTGATTGTATTTTAATCCAAACATAAATATTTTTCTTATTGTTAAATCAACAAGTGTCTGAAGAATGATCTAGGACAGCAGTTCTCAAAGTGTGGTCCATGGAGGTTTTCTATCTATCCACGGCACTTGTGAGGTCAAAACGAATGTTTTTAAATACTACTGAAATGTTATTTGCTTTTCTTTCCCCCCTCTTATTCTCTCAAGTGTACAAGGAAGTTTTCCAGAGGTTGTGTGTGTTAGTTGCTCAGTTGTGTCCAATTCTTTTGCAACCCCATGGACTGCAGCCCACCAGGCTCCTCTGTCCATGGGATTCTCCAGGCAAGAATACTGGAGTGGGTTGCCCTCCCTTCTCCTTCCCAGAGGTTACATGACATATTGCAAGAGACTGAATGCAGAGGCAGAGTTAAGAGCCCAGCGGTCTCTTCAGTGGGACTTAAACCAGGACCTTCTGGTGCATCATTACTCCCACCTCACGTCAGGCCGGACCAACCAGGCCTCTGGCACGTGGGCTGCTGTTCCCTCCACGTTTCTCTCCTGGGGTAATGCCCTCCTGCTGCCTTCTGTCACCAGGAAGGTTCTGTTCCACACACTCCCTCCCTTGAAACCTATTCCTTATCACTATTCCTAACCACTCACAAACCTGCAGGAATCTCCTTTCTGTCCTAGAACTTTCATTGTCTGTTTTGTATTTTAAAATAAATGCCTAGTTGGATGTTGATCCAAAATCTCTAACAAGTAATGTGCTTTGGCTAAACTCATGCTTAGCCCTTTAAAGTGTAGCCAGAACTTTCAATGTGGTGTCACGTGTATAATACTTTCTGTGAACATTCTAGAGGGGCATGTTACGATCCCCACCTTTAGGTGAGGGCGCTGAGGCGCACAGCGAGTGGTTTCTCTGATGTTGCACATTTCGTGTGTGAGAAGGCTGAGACTCAAACCTCAGCCATTCACAGGTTCTCCTCCTCAGACTGATTTCACATGGAAAGCTGAGTCGAGGCTTCTGGGCCTGAAGAGAAAGGAGTGAAGCCTAAGTGTCCTTTGGCTGGTCATCTGTCACTTAAGCTCTCTAAATGTGACATACTCACAGCCTTTCACACACACACACACACAAACTAAGAAGAAAAGGGTAAAATAATGTCTTAGTACCACTAAACCTGGATGAAAGTGAAAGTTGCTGGGTTGTGTCTGACTCTTTGCAACCCCATGGACTATACAGTCCATGGAATTCTCCAGGCCAGAATACTAGAGTGGGTAGCCTTTCCCTTCTCCAAGGGATCTTCCCAACCCAGGTCTCCTGCATTGCAGGCAGAGTCTTTGCTAGCTGAGCCACCAGAGAAGTCCAAGAATACTGGAGTGGGTAGCCTATCCCTTATCCAGCAGAGCTTCCAGACCCAGGAATCGAACCGGGGTCTCCTGCACTGCAAGTGGATTCTTTACCAACTGAGCTATCTGGAAACCTGGCTAGATTCTTTAAAAAGAAAAAAAAAAGCTAACAAAAGTACGTTGTTCTTCTATTTCAGGTTTCATACTCCCTTGAGATGATTTTATCCTGCTGAAAGCCTCTTTATTCTTGATATCTTTGTCATGTTTGTTTTTCGTACTTATAGCAATTCATATACGCTTGTAGGACATTTTATACAAGGGATAAATGCTAAGACATAATACTGAGTAACTATTTGAATCCCCGCCTGAGAGGTGTATTATTGCCTCCACTATAATCACAGAATGTGGAAGTAGCTTGCGCAAGGTCAAATAATGACTCAGTGAAACAGCCAGAAACAAAGTTATCCCTACCCTCCACCCTCATTTCTTGCTAAAACACATTTTTCATAAAGAACTTACGTAGCATTTGCAATTCTGTGCCAAATCAGTATTCATGGTTGTCGTATTCCCATCTTTTTTGCAGTTTCTATTTTCCAACTTCCAAATAAAGATAAGAGGAATATTTTGCTGAGATTTGAGCTGGTTTTTTTTTTTTTTTCTTCAAATATCCTTAGCTAAAGGATGACCTCAGATGTGATGAAAAGTGACCCAGCTGTTGAATCACTTTTGCAAAATGCCTCAAAATGCTTTTCAATTACCCTGTGACTAACTGACAAGTTGGGGTCCAATGAAACCCTGAAGGACTCCGTGTGTGTGTGTGTGTTTGTGTGTGTGTGAGAGAGACAGAGAGAGAGAGAGCCGGAGGGAGGGAACGAAATTGCCCACCATTCTTATTTGGCTTTGGGACATGCTTATCTATCTTCTTCAAGTATTGTATGTGACTTGTGGGTGTCAAAGAAATTATATTTAAATAAATATTACTTAAACCCCCACAACATAATATACTGAGAAACATCCTGGATGTTACAAAGCAAAGTTCAGAGTGGCTGCTGCCCTCACCTTCCAAGCAAAATCAACAATGGAAGAGAAATCCTGTGAGGTGAGCAAGAATATAAAAATTCTCATCCATTAGACAACAGCACAAGAAGACAGAGGCATGGGTCAGCACGAAATGAAAACGCAATGTTCATCAAACTGATTGATAGGTGCGGTTATTTTAAAACACCGTGGGATGATTCTTGTATTTAATGAATACAACCCAGACAGCATATTAAAAAGCAGAGACAATACTTTGCAAACAAAGGTCCATCTAGTCAAGGCTACGGTTTTTCCAGTGGTCATGTATGGATGTGAGAGTTGGACTATAAAGAAAGCTGAGCACCGAAGAATTGATGCTTTTGAACTGTGGTGTTGGAGAAGACTCTTGAGAGTCCCTTGGACTCCAAGGAGATCCAACCAGTCCATCCTAGAGGAGATCAGACCTAAGTGTTCATTGGAAGGACTGATGTTGAAGCTGAAACTCCAATACTTTGACCACCTGATGCGAAGAGCTGACTCATTTGAAAAGACCCTGATGCTGGGAAAGATTGAGGGCAGGAGGAGAAGGGGATGACAGAGGATGAGATGGTTGGATGGCATCACCAACTCAATGGACATGAGTTTGAGCAAGCTCCAGGAGTTGAGGATGGACAGGGAGGCCTGGCATGCTGCAGTCCATGGGGTCGCAAAGAGTCAGACACGACTGAGAGACTGAACTGAGCTGAACTGAATAAGAACTGCATATAGACTGCATCACCGACTTAATGAACGTGAATCTGAGCAAACTCCAGGAGATGATGAAGGACAGGGAAGCTTGGCATGCTGCAGTCTATGGGGTCACAAAGAGTTGGTCTATGACTTTATGACTGAACAACAACAACGAGAACTTCTTCTGCAGTAACAGCAGTACATACCATAGTACATTCTACTTATAAAGCACTTTTAAAGGTGCATCCAAGGACCGTGGCAAGAGCTGGGCTCTCCTGGGTCTCCCCAGTGAGAGCTTGTGCTTGGCCTTTCACATCCCTGAGGACCAGCCCGAGTTTAGCCTTTCATAGGCTTGGCTCCTTCATCCTTGAGGGCAGAGAAGCTCTGGTATCTCAGGATCTTATGGAGAGCAGATGATGGAGAGCTATATGGGTGTGCAGGGGGCACTGGGAAGGCCCTGGATTCTCCAGGCCTGAGGGAGGGCAGCATTCACATCTCCAACTTGCAGATAAGGAAACTGAGGTTCGGAATGTTTCAGGGACGTAACTGAAGGCACAAAACACACACACACAGAGGAGAGAATCTGCATTTTCTGTTTCTTCTTTGAATACTTTTCCAGTGTTTACAGCATTCATATTAAGTAGTGTCTTAGATTCAGTGCCATTTTCCCCAGTATCATTTGGGATGACAAGAGAGCCTTCTTAAGAGAGGAAGGGAAAATTAGCTCCCAAAACTTACTTTAAAAGGCAGCCAGTGGTGGGAGGCAATGGGTTTGGGGCTTAATGCTCTGGTTTCTGGTACCAGGATGCACTCAACAGGGTTGTGTCCCACATAAGTCCAACGATCCTTTCTTTTCCCTTTTGTTTGCCTTTTTTCTTGGTAAAAATGGGTCAGCCTATCTTACTCCCAGAGGTATGGTGCACTTGTAAGATTATTCACTCAGGAATTCTAATATTTATTGTGTGCACATCCACATAAAGAGTTGTGTCTGACATTTATCCTCAGGATAGACGACTTGTGTGCCTGGACACACACACACACACACACACACACACACGAACATATAACACACAGAGGGACAAATGTACTTATGAGTGAAAGTAGAGTATCAGAAGAGACTCACGGCCACCTGAACTCGCGCCATCTCCATTTGCTGTTGCTGTTCAATCACGAAGTTCCATCCAACGCCGCGACCCCATAGACTGCAGCACGCCAGGCTCCTCTCTCCTCCGTGACTGTGTTTAGTTCTCATTCTGTGTGTAGACCTCATTTGCTGCTCTTCATTTATGCAACAGTTGTGAGAGTAAATGTATCTACACTCCAGAATGATGGGGGAGAATGTCTATCTGTGCCCACCCCGGTTTTGGGTGCTGAGAATGCAGCGGGCAAGCTGGACAGGAACTCTCTCCTTGTGGGGCTGAAACGGACTGTGCGTCAGAGGAGAAAGACAGCAATGCCCAGGCAGAGAGATGATTGATGAGGATGAAGAAAAAGTGGTGAGAGTCAAGGGCCTGGGCTGCCTTCTCTAGATCAGGACCTTCTCTAGGTCAGGCTAGGCTCTTTCAAACCCTTATTCAACAATGGGGAGGTGTTAGCCATGCAAGAATCTGGGGGAGATGATCCTAGGTGGAGGGAACAGCTAATGTTAAGGCCCAGAGGGAAGGACTAGCTTGTCACATGGGAGGAACATCAGAGAGGCCAGTGTCCAGAGTCGCTGTTACAGAGGAGCTTCTGGGGACAGGCAGGGCCCCATCACCGGGGAGGGGTTGCATTTAGCTGCATGTCAAGATACCATCCACAGAGGCTGGATCTAACAGGGGACTGTTTTCCACAACAGTCTGGAGGCAGGGTCAGCTGCTCTGTAAAGCCTCCACAGAATCTCAAAGCCCCACCTCCATCTGTCTTCCTGCTCTGCCACCTCTTGCATATGGCTTATATGCCACTGGTTGCCTCATGGGTGCAGTACAATCACTCTGGCTTCTACCTTCTGTATGAATTCAAGGCCATCTGAACAATGAAGTCAACAGGAAGAAGAGTGGTCCTCTTTCAAAAATGTAGAAACTTCCCCAGAAAACCCCAGTCAACTTCCACTTGTATTTCAATGGCCGGAACTGTCTCTTGACCACTCCTAGCTGCAAGGGAAATATCGGTATTTTTTTTCAAGCTCAATTCCTTAAATAACAGTATTTTCTGCAGTAAAATGCAAGGGATTAGGCAGGTACTCCCATCATAATGAATAGTCCGGATTCTCCTTTAGATGGGAAGGTCTCTGTGGGTAGGTGGGTGACTCAAGAGTTCAGGTTCTACATATAAAACTAGGCACAGCTGTTATACCAGAAGGTCTTGATCAGTGTAGTCCCAAAATAGGTCTCAGGCAAGTATATGGATACTCTCAGTCCTCATTGCAGCCCAGTGGGGACCAGAGCCTCCAGGGCCCCTGGGTAGTTAATTCCTTCCTCAGAAGGTTCCTTACCTCCAGGGTTACTTGCAATATCATGGGTCACTGAATCTAAACTGCCATCACTCTTAACATATGACTTTATGTGCCACTAAGGGGAAAAAAGCCATACCAAAATCAGATTGGTTATATTCTTTGCAGCCAAAGATGGAGAAGCTCTATACAGTCAGCAAAAACAAGACCGGGAACCAACTGTGGCTCAGATGATGAACTCCTTATAGCAAAATTCAGACTTAAATTGAAGAAAGTAGGGAAAACCACTAGACCATTCAGGTATGACCTAAATCAAATCCCTTACGATTACACAGTGGAAGTTACAAATAGATCCAAGGGATTAGATCTGATAGACAGTGCCTGAAAACTATGGACGTAGGTCCATGACATTGTACAGGAGGCAGGGATCAATACCTCGCCCAAGAAAAAGAAATGCAAGGCAAAATGGTTGTCTGAGGAGGCCTTACAAATAACTGAGAAAAGAAGAGAAGCAAAAGGCAAAGGAGAAAAGGAAAGATATACCCATCTGAATGCAGAGTTCCATAGAATAGCAAGGAGAGATAAGAAAGCCTTCCTCAGTGATCAATGCAAAGAAATAGAGGAAAATAATAGAATGAGAAAGACTAGAGATCTCTTCAAGAAAATTAGAGATACCAAGGGAACATTTCATGCAAAAATGGAAACAATAAAGGACAGAAATAGTATGGACCTAATAGAAGCAGAAGATATTAAGAAGAAGTGGCAAGAATACACAGAAAAACTATACAAAAAAACACGGCTTAATGACCCAGATAACCACGATGGTGTGATCACTCACCTAGAGCCAGACATCCTGGAATATGAAGACAAGTGGGGCTTAGGAAACATCACTAGGAACAAAGCTAATCGATGTGATAGAATTCCAGCTGAGCTATTTCAAATCCTAAAAGATGATGCTGTGAAAGTTCTGCACTCAATATGCCAGCAAATTTAGAAAACTCAGCAGTGGCCCCAGGACTGGAAAGAGTCAGTTTTCATTCCAATCCCAAAGAAAAGCAATGCCAAAGAATGTTCAAACTACCGCACAGTTGCACTCATCTCACATGCCAGCAAAGTAATGCTCAAAATTCTCCAAGTGAGGCTTGAATAGTACATGAACCAAGACCTTCCAGATGTTCAATCTGGATTTAGAAACGGCAGAGGAACCAGAGATCACATTACCAATATCCACTGGATCATCGAAAAAGCAAGAGTCCCAGAAAACACCTACTTCTGCTTTATAGACTATGCCAAAGCCTTTGACCATGTAGATCACAGCAAACTGTGGAACATTCTTAAAGAGATAGGAGCATCTTACCTGCCTCCTGAAAAATTTGTATGCAGGTCCAGGAGCAACAGCTAGAACTGGACACGGGACAACAGACTGGTTCCAAATCGGGAAAGGAGTATGTCAAGGCTGTATATTGTCACCCTGCTTATTTAACTTCTATGTAGAGTACATCATGTGAAATGTTGGGCTGGATGAAGCACAGCTGGAATCAAGACTGCCGCGAGAAATATCAATAACCTCAGATATACAGATGACACCACCCTTATGGCAGAAAATGAAGAACTAAAGAGCCTCTTGATTAAAGTGGAAGAGGAGAGTGGAAAAGTTGGCTTAAAACTCAACATTCAAAGAACTGATCATGGCATCCAGTCCCATCACGTCACGGCAAATAGATGGGGAAACAATGGAAACAGTGATAGGCTTTATTTTCTTGGGCTCCAAAATCACTGCAGATGGTGACTGCAGCCACAAAATTAAAAAATAAAAGATGCTTACTCCTTGGAAGAAAAGCTATGACCAACTTAGACAGTATATTTAAAAGCAGAGACATTACTTTTCCAACAAAGGTCCATCTAGTCAAAACTATGTTTTTCCCAGTAGTCATGTATGGATATGAGAGTTGGACCATAAAGAAAGCTGAGTGCCAAAGAATTGATGCTCTTGAACTGAGGTGTTGGAGAAAACTCTTGAGAGTTCCTTGAACTGCAAGGAGATCCAACCAGTCCATCCTAAAGGAAATCAGTCCTGAATACTTATTGGAAAGACTGATGCTGAAGTAGAAGCTCCAATACTTTGGCCACTTGATACAAAGAACTGACTCACTGGAAAAGACCCTGATGCTGGGAAAGACTGAAAGCAAAAGGAGAAAGAGGTGGCAGAGGATGATGCTTAAATAGAATCACTGACTCAATGGACATGAGTTTGAGCAGGTTCCGGGAGTTGGTGATAGACAGGCAAGCTTGGCGTGCTGCAGTCCATGGGGTTGCAAAGAGTCAGACGTGACTGAGTGACTGAATTGACTGACTGAAGGGGAAAAAATGAGTCCAGTTAAACTATAACACAGTGTTTTCTAACCCAGAATGTTTTTCCTGTACTTCTTAGAAATGGTTCTTTTAGACTTAAGTTTTTAACTATATAGCACTCACAGAAATTATTCTTACAATTAATTTGGTTACATGTCCTTCAAGTGTCTATTTAGAATCCAGATCGTCAGTGTCTGTGTATTCCTCAGTATGTTCTATCAATAGTGTTAGTGATGGAGCATCTCTTAAAAGTGTCCCACTATTGATTTCGGATTTTCTTCTAAGCTGCTGACAGCTGTCTGCAAGTTTGGATGTGAATGCAAGACAATGACAACTACATCATGACTGCTGCCTGGCCAACAGCTCTCTTGCTAGTAGTGCCACTGAAATGGGGGGAATAGTTCCAGATCCACCTTTAGTGTGTGCATTTCTACACGTGCCCTGAAGCAAAGAGCTGGGCAGCACTGGGTGAGACCTCCAGTTAGGGAGGCTGAGGGAGCAGTGGAATGTGAGCCTGGCGCTTAGTGGAGGGACAGGTGTAGAAAGATAGGTTTGCAGATTTGTGACCCACAAGCACACAGATAATGGGCCTCATGGGCCAAGGAAGCCAAGGCAAGGCGGAGAAAAGGGTTGGTGTTGAGCCTTGGGATTCTCAAGTGTTTAGAAACCTACAAGAGGAGCCAACCAACACCACTGAGAATTAGCAGCAGGTATCCAGTCCAAACCCTGGATATCAAGGCAGTGATAGCAAAGCCTGATGTCAGTTAACGAAGAGGGGCACAGTCAGCGAGGTCAAGTGCTACCCAGAAGTCAATGAGGATGAGAGCTGAAGAGTGACCACTGGACTGGGCAGCAGAGAGGACATGAGTGACGTTGATAAATGGACCTTCCTGGTGAGCGGCAGCCTCTGTGGAGCTGGATGACAAACAGATGGATTGGACTGGGTTGAGGAGTGAGAGTGGGTGAGGTGGTCTTCAAGCAGCTGTGCTGTCAAAGCTAGACGTACGGCCGAGAGAGATCGTGGTGTTTCCATTTCAAAACCACATGACATGTGTGGATACTAACAGTACAGTGGGATTGACTGTGCAGGAGAGGATACGAGTCGTGGCAAAGTGCTTGAGAAGGTGAGAAGGACGTGATCCAGAGTACGAGACCAACTCAGCTTTGGGCAGAATCAAGACCCATTGCAAAGCCATCATCTTGGCACAAACGCACAACCTTCCAAAACCTTTATCCAGGTTTCCAGGCTTCACAGCACTGCCTCATCTTCTTTCGGGGGTGGGGGACACCCCCGAATGTCCTGTTTCTAGCATCTTTTCAATAAATCCTGCAGCCATGAAATTAAAAGACGCTTACACCTTGGAAGAAAAGTTATGACCAACCTAGACAGCATATTAAAAAGCAGAGACATTACTTTGCCAACAAAGGTCCTAGGCAAAGCTATGGTTTTTTCAGTAGTCATGTATGGATGTGAGAATTAGACTATAGAGAAAGCTGAGCACCTAAAATTGATGCTTTTGAACTGTGGTGTTGGAGAAGACTCTTCAGAGTTCCTTGGACTGCAAAGAGATCCAACCAGTCCATCCTTAAAGGAAATCAGCCCTGAATATTCATTGGAAGGACTGCTGCTGATGCTGGAACTCCCAATACTTTGGCCCCCTGATGGGAAGAACTGACTCATTTGAAAAGACCCTGATACTGGGAAAGATTGAAGGCAGGAGAAGGGGACGAGAGAGGATGAGGTGGTTGGACGGCATCACCGACTCAATGGACATGAATTTGAGTAAACTCTGGGAGTTGGTGATGGACAGGGAGGCCTGGCGTGCTGCAGTCCATGGGGTCGCAAGGAGTTGGACACGGCTGAGTGACTTAACTGAACTTCAATAAATCCGGGCTATTCTCGTACCCCTGGTCGGTCCCCGTTGGTGTCTCATTTCCTAACTGCGGCTCCAGATGTGAGTTGGACGACGTGGCAGACCGGCCGGTTCCCCGACGACGACACGCACCACCAGCCTGGGCGCCCAGCTCTGGAGGCTCAGCTTCCCCACCACGGTCACAGTCCTTCTGGCGGGTTGGCGGACCACCGCCCACGTGGGTGACACCCTCCCGCTGGACTACGCTCACCCAGTCTCCCGCTCCTGCCTCGCCAGCATAGCCAGCGTCTACCGACGCCCAGCCCTCCCCGCGCCCCCTTCTTCCTCCTCAGCTTCAAGCCTTGGCGTCCTACGTGGCGCTAAGGACTGCGCATGCTCAGTCTACGGGGCGCGCGCGGGGGCCGGCGGGGCGGGGCTGGGCTGGGAGAGCGCGGTGACGCCACTGCGCAGCCGCGGGTGGGCGGGACCGTGCCACGTCGGCGCGCGCCGGCCGCGCCCCCTCCCGGTGGCCGCGGTCAGCAAGCCTGTGCGCGACCCCGGAGCGCAACGCGCGCGCTTCTCGCTGTCGGCGCGCTTCCCTCCTGGCCGCCCGAGCCCGCCGCCGCCTAAGTCCGTCCGAAACCGGCTTCGCACCATGTCTTCGCCTCCCGAGGGGAAGCTGGAGACGAAAGCTGGACATCCGCCCGCCGGTACGGACGCATTCCCACTTTCTCTCCTCTCGCGGGTCCGGAGGGCGGGCTCGAACCCGCGGGCATGGGGCGCGGGGCACGCGGGGTGCCGGGCGGGGAGGCGGCGGCCCGCCGGTCCGCTCGTGCGGTCTGAGGTAGACTCAGCCCCGCGCGGGCGACACCTGTTTTCTTTACGCGAAAACATCGCAAGTCCGTGGGAGTTGCGTGCAGATTAGACTGACTTGAAAGAAGCCCAGCCGAACAATGTGTCCCCAAAAGTTTGTGCGGTGAATGCTTCCTTAGAATACACAGATGCTTTAGAAAGGAAAACGAGGAGCCGAAACAATGACAAATCACAGAGTTCTCAGCGTCTTGGCGATGATTAATTGTAAGCTGACAGCATTACAAAAAAGAACCAAAGGAGTGGAAATCTTTTTTTTTTTTTCCTTTCGTTAACCACTCAATATGACTTTTTTTCCCGCCCTCCAGTTTCTTTCTCATTCTGCTTTTCCTCAAAAGTGGTTTTGTTTTGTTTTGTTCTGCTTTTTGCTTCTATACATCCTAAACTTCTGAGACAAGGAAGTTAAATGCTGGAGTCTTTTTCTTCGAAAATGAGACTCTGAGCAGCCTTTATTTTCATATCGTCTCCTCCCCCTTTTGAGCACAGTTCCTGTTTGCTCTTTCGAATCTGCCCAAACAGGTCGATTGCTTTTTTCACCTCTCCTTTGAAATGACCATCAATCCATATGGACGGGCACTAAGGGAATCAGAGGTGACTGACTCCCAGTGGCTTCGGCGTGTGGGGTTTTTAGGGTCTTCATTCCACACGTCAGTGAAGAGTATCAATTCAGTCTGCTAGTAACAGAGGCCTGAGCCAAACATGGCTGCTTTCTGTGGAACATTTATGCCATCTTCTTGTTGAAGGAAAGATTTCCCCAATTTCTGCCTGCCGTCCCCACCATAGGGCACTAATTCTTTGTCTCCACAGTGAATATAGCAGTTCCTTAACATATGTTGCATTCCAGCGTAGGTCATACTTTTCATTAGTGAAACAAGCTCTCAACAGCAAGACAGGCACCAGGAAAGAAAAATGGCTAACCGATGCATGGGGGTGGGGGTGTGAGAGGTATGGGATTGTAGAAAACAGTTCCACTGTAACGGAAAATAGATTTTGGGGACCTCTGTGTTGAATTAGTTTTAAGTTAAAAAAGAACTTCAAAGCGTTTCCTTTCATGATAACTCTGGCCTATAAGTCCTACCACTGCGGGTTCTTGCCCAGCTGCCTGATGACCTGGGCAGCCAGGCAGGAGGGAACACCTTCGTTTACACTGGTGACCCTCAGCCACACAGCCGCAGTCTGCTTGGGGCTCCCCTGTCCCCAGGGAGTGAGTAGCAGTAGAATGTCCGTGTTGGGACTATACCAAAGCAAAGTGGCAGTAATTGCATACAGAGACAGCCATATGGAGATCTTTAAGATCGGAGGAATAAACTGTTGCTATTAACTCCCTGGGAGAAATTTCAGGAAGGACTCTGAGTTTTCTCTGAATTGTAAACAGCTAAGCTGTGTGAATCACGAATTAAGTATCTTATTTATGTCCAAGGAGAAGGGAGCCAATGTATTTGTGCTGGCATAGCGGTGAACTTGAGTTCTGAGTTTGAGGCTGGTCACTTCTCTAGGGCTCGGTTTTCCTAATCCGTGAAATGGGAGGTTTGTGTCAGATGGTCCCTGAGGAGATAGCAGGGCAGAGCTTCCTTTCTGCGCTTAATGTCACCATCTATAGGATTGGAGCCCAGGGACAGTCAGTGCCTCAGATAAACTCCTCCAGTGACTTCAGGTTAGTGACTCTTAAGGCTTTGAGACCCCAGTCCAGCAGGAGCCACTAAGGAAGCCGTCACTGTCATCCTGGCTTTCGCAAGGGTGGTCACACTTGGCCAGAGCTGGAGGAAGGGCCTGGCATTCTGGCCCAGGGGTACAGGTTAGAAAGAGACCTTTCGTTGGTTGCAGTGTCTTGCCTCTCAGTTAGTACCGCACAGAGACCTCTGCGTGGAAGCCTTTTCTGGCAAAAAGGTCTGGGTGGTCTTGTTTACTCCAGCATGACCAGAGAACAGACAGTTCTGTAGAGTGAATGTTAAAAGAAAAAAAAGCATCTACTATAATAAAGGGTAATCATCACGGATAGCCCAGAACCCAGTTCCTAAGTCAAAATAACAGCCTTGAAACATTGGGAACACTTTCATTAAGTGCTTAAGTTGGATGATAAAATCTTGTGCCTAAGTCTGCAATCAAAAACAATAAAATTCTCCTCCGTGACTCTCTTCATGTTCTTTTGTGTTTTCTCATTATTGTTCTCTGAACCAGGTACGCTTCTCTGCACCCCACAACCTCTACCTGTCTGCCTGTGCCCCTTGCTTCTGGGCCTGGGTCCCGTTGATGAGCAGGGCCTGGCTCTGTGATACCTAATAAATAGCTTGTGAGTTTCTCCACATCCTCTTACTGCCTCTCACTTCCTCCCTGGCACGCGAGGCCCACAACTTCCCTCCACTGCTGAGCTGTCTCCAGCGTGTCCTGGTGGTGCAGGCGGGACTCTCAGCCAGCTTAGGCAGCAGCAGCATCATGGAAATCGTAACTCATGTTTGCCGAGTGTTACAGGGCGTGGGGTGCTTCCCGGGTGGCACTAATGGAAAAGAACCCGCCTACTAGTGAAGGAGACGTAAGAGATGCAGGTTCCATCCCTGGGTCAGGAAGATCCCCTGGAGGAGGGTATGGCAACCCACTCCTGTACTCTTGCCTGGAGAATCCCATGGATGGAGGAGCCTGACAAGCTATGGTCCAGAGGGGTGCAAAGAGTCGGATAGGACTAAGTAACTTAGTATGTGTGCATGCTTAGGGTGTGGGGTATAAGGGAGAAAAATAACTTTCCCTTTATTCTTCTAGGTTTCTGGCTGAGATCCCCCTTATGATAAAGAACAGACTAATAAAGAAAAAGAAGCAGTTCAATAACATATATCTCTCCTGTATGCATAGCAGATGCTCAAGAAAAATGAGTGACTCCCAAGCCCCACCTTAAATACTAATGATAAAACATGCCCTAAAACATGCCCTGGAGAGGAGGTTCCCCTTGTGGGAGGGAGCCAGGAAATGCCTGGTAAGCCAGGGGAAGGTCGTTATGCAGAGTAGGATTCTCCTGTGACTTAGTCATCTTTCTCTTCCTGTTAGAAAAAGAGATACTTACACGTGGAGATCTCCCTTTGGAGTGTAAAAGTTCCCAGCAAGGGTGACTTCTCTGTATCCAGCTTTTCCTTGTGTGCTGTTTCTTAAATCAACTCAAAATCATACTTGCCCAAGAGTCAGGTTTTGGGGGTGGCAGCCTGCTCCCCTTCACCAGTTAGTTCTAAGTGCTTGGCACTAATGAACAGTCACCTTGCAGTTGGGATCAAGGGGACAATGCCGTTTTTAAACCTGGCCAAGCCCTCTGGAGTGTTGCCAACACCCCCAAGTCAGTGACTTCAGGGTGGCTCCCCTGGGCGGGGGGGCGGGGCTTTGCCTCCTGGAACCTCAGCTGCTGCTGCTGAACCTCAGCAGCCCTTCTCAAAAGGGCTCCATTCTTCACCAGGTCCTCCTTCCGGGACGTGAGGTTAATGAGGCTCCTAAAGAGACTCGGAGGAAGGGGACTGTGTGCATAAATACAGAGTCCACCCACTGAGTGCTGGTGGGCACTGCCTGGCATCCTGTGATGTGCTGGTGGCTGGGTCCTCTGTAAAAGTAGCCAAGTCTTCATGATTTGAGAGCTCGCCACTGCTCTCGGCGACCAAGTATTTGTGGAGAAATGAAATGAGATTGCTGCTTTTCTGGGAATTCTTGTAAATAACAGATGAACCGAGTGAGTGAGGTTCTGTTTCATCTAATAGCAGAACTCTGATCCCCAACAGAAGGGGGGACTCGGTGACAAGCCACACTGTGACTCACTCCTGCCAGTTTCCGTGAGTTTCTGGCAGTGGTGGGAATAACGTCTCTTCATAACATACGTTTTGCCAACCCTGGTCCCCTCCCATTTCCCCAGGGGACGCAGACTGTATGTCAGTAAAGTCCTCATAAATCTAGTACGTGATGGCTTGAAGTGTTACTAATCTTGTGTGTGGTTTCCTTTCAAGAGTAGACTTTATGTCCCTTCTAGAACTGAGTCAAATGGAAATACAAACACAATTCTATTCATTATAGTGGAAAAAAGACCACTTTGTTTTTCTTTAGTAACTTCAAAATAATTCAGTTCTCTGGTCTACTGATCATTCAGGATGCATTTAAAAGGTTGTGGGTGACACTTCCCCCTGAATTACCTCCCTTTGGAGGTTTCGTATTATCCAGGCCACTCTGTTGCTAGAAAGGCAAGACTGATTTGGTTTTTATTGTATTAGCCATGAAATCAAAGGTGTGCTAATCATGACCCCCAGTGTGCTCAACCCAGTCACACTGATCAGCGCTTGAAGATACAGGACAGAGGTGTCTGCCTTTGCTCCTGTGTGGGTGTGCTCTGTTGCTAAGACATGTCCGATGTCCGACTCTTTGCAACCCCGTGGACTGTAACGCGCTAGGCTCCTCTGTCTATGGAGTTTCCTAGGCAAGAATACTGGACTGGGTTGCCATTTCTTCCTTCAGGGGATCTTCCCGACCCAGGGATAGAACCCACATCTCTTATGTCTCCTGCAATGGCAGGCAGGTTTTTTTTACCACTAGTGCCAGTTGGGAAGCTCGCCTTTGCTCCTGAGATGCCAAGTAAAAAGAGAGACCCTTTTAGTCACGGCATTTTTTTGTTTTTTTCAAGAGCTTCCAGTTGGGGTGGACCAGGCACTTCTACGACGTGTTTAAGATTTCCCCTCTGTGCTCTGAGACTTTGGCTGACATGTGCCTCCTCCCCCTCACTTCTGTGAGTGTCCTGTTCAATTCATAAGATGCCTGCACACTCTTACTTGGTCTTGTGAATGGCCTCCCCTTCCCAGCTTCATAGACTCTTTTGTTTGTATAGGGACTATACACTTTTGTATCAGGTCCTGTGTTAGTTACAGTTATATCAGCTGTATTACGTTGTATTCACTGTTGTAACAGACAGGTCCAAATCGCAGTGGCTGAACAAGTCAAGGTTTGCTTCTGTCTGGACTCCTCGGAGGGGACTGAGCGCAGGCTGAGGTGTGGGGGCCTGGAGATGCCACCTGCAAATGCCAGGTGTCACTGTGTTAGTTTCCCGTGGCTGCTGTAGCAAAGGACTATAAACTTTGTTGTTTAAAACAGCACCGCTCTATCGTCTTACGGTTCTGGAGGTGAGAAGTCCAAAATGAGTCTCACTGGACAGACATCAAGGCATTTGCAGGGCTGGTTCATCTGGCGGTTCCAGGGGAGAACCCCGTTTCTGCCGCTTCCACTTTCCAGACGCCCCCACGCTCCTGGGTGTACGGCCCCTTCCTCCACCGCAACAGTTGTTCCAGCCTTCCTCACAGTAGGCACGCTGATGCTCCTGTGTCACATTTCAGGTTCCCCTTGTGGACACAGTTGCCCAGCCACGTACTCTAGAATAGCCTTCTTATTTTGAGGTCAGCTGATTAACAACCTCAGTACCATCTGCAACTTTAATTCCTCCTTGCCAAGCATAGTCACAGGTGGGGGACTAGAGTGTGGCCAGCTTGGTGGGGAGGGGGACATTACCCTGCTTACCGCAGTCTATTTTCCCTGGAATCAGCCACGACCCAGGTACATGGCCCCACTCACTGCAGGGAAGACTGGGGTTGTGGTCAGTGAACACTGTCGGGCTGCCTGTCCCCGAGAACCTCCAGGCAGGGATCTTGCTCTTCCCTGGGCTTTCTGAAACCAACCTCCCTGAACTCAGTTTCCCGTGTCTGCCTCTCCCACTCCTCACCTTTGGACCAGTCACTGTGGCAGGTCTTGGCCCCATCACCACACAAGCTGAGCACCGAAGAATTGATGCTTTTGAACCGTGGCCCTGGAGAAGACTCTTGAGAGTCCCTTGGATTGCAAGGAGATCCAACCAGTCCATCCTAAAGGAAATCAACCCTGAATATTCATCGGAAGGACTGAAGCTGAAACTCCAATATTTTGGCCGCCTGATGGGAAGAGGTGACTTCCTGAGAAATACGCTGATGGAGGCCACGAGTTGAAGTAGCCAACAGAGAATGAGATGGTTGGATGGCATCACCGACTCAGTGGACATGAGTTTGAGTCAACTCCAGGAGATAGTGAAGGACAGGGGAGCCTGGTGTGCTGCAGTCCATGGCGCCATAGAGTCGGATAGGATTGAGCAACTGAACAACGACCAGGCACTCTGACCTCTGGGTCACAGCCGCAGGGGGATGGAGCCCGCACTGCGTGGAAGACCCAAGGCCTCTCTAGTCCCAGCCCACGCGCGAGGTCTCTGAACCTCACCCCGCCTCTGGAGAGCGAGCAAGGTTCCTCCGTGTCAGTTAAGGGCCTTCCCACCCTAACACCTTTCGCCTCTGAGTGGAGAATAGCAGTTTCCCTTCTTTCATCCTCTGTTTTCTCAGAGAGGAAGCCATCAGGGGTGCAAGTTCAGCAATTTATCGGGGACTCATTTTTTCGGGCAAGCATCACCCGTTGTGGAAAGCCCCTGTGGGGACTGACTGAACGTGGCCGCGGGGCTGGGGAGCTCCCGGGGTCCCCTTAACTCAGAGCCGCTGCCCCTCTTTCTCCCACTCCTTGCGGCGCGCCCCTCGCTCAGGACGCCAGCCTCCCTGGCTGGGCGTGGCTTCTTTGCTGGCCAAGGAGCCCCTCTCCGGGTGGGGCCCCTCCTCTTCGCTGAGAATGACCGCCTCCCTGTGCCTTGGTCCCACCCACTGTCCCCATCCCAGGGCCATCCAGTCTCGTGCCCACTTCGCTTTCCGGCCACAGCGCTGCTCTACCTGGGAGGATTTGGTTCACCCCTGATCTGCACCTTGGGCGTCTCTGGTTTGCTCGCCTTTTGTTCTCGCCGGAACAATTCTCAGAGCCTTTCCTGGCTTCTTTTTGGTGGGTTTGCTTTCCTTTGAATCACATTTCAATAGCACTTCCCTGCAAGAGCAAAGGGAAGCCTCTGCTCGGGGGTCCTGCCCTGCTGGTCCCCGGGGCTGGCCCCTCCCTGGCTCCGGGCGCTCTTACCGGCTCAAGCCCGCTGGGGACACCCTCCTCTTCACCCTGCCTGGCCCGCAGCTGTGGGTCTTCCTGGCCTGCTGTTGAGGGGATGGAGCCGTCTGTTGGGGACCCTTTCACAGCCAGGCACCCCTGCACCTGGCGGGGTGGGGGCTGCCCCGCCCCAGGGCGCACTGTCCTCGGTTGCTTCCTCCCCTGACAAAGGCCGAGGTTTCCTCCGCCCTCTTTGCTCTGTGGGCAGGAAAAGCTGCTTCACAGAGAGCTTTCCACATCAAACGCACTTTCTTCCTGGGCAGGTTGGGCCTAGAACCTGCCCGGAGGCATCTCTCTGAGGAGCACTGATGCTCTGTTTCCTGGAATGTTCAAGCAGGAAAAGGCCTGTGGGGTGAGATTAAGGGCACCGGCTACCTCTGCTCGCTGTGGCTTCCCCTCCTCCTGGGGTTGGGGTTGGGGGGGTGATCTGCACCACAGGGTTAGGGTGAGGTGGGTGGGGTGGTAACTGGCCAGTGGTTAGAACAGGGCCTGGCACGTGGCCACCCAGTGGGAAGGGTTATCCAGGGTCCTCAACTCTTCCAAAAGCTTCCTTAGATGGTGATGGGCTGAGGACAGTCCTGGAGGTGGTCAGCTGCTGGGGCGGGGAGTCCCTCACCATGGAGGGCGCACGGCTCGCTCAACGATCTGGTGTTCAGGTCCTGCCACCCCCACTTCACACAGAGGAAACTGGGAGGAGGTGGTAAGCCACCAAGGACACACACACAGAGGGCTCTGAGCACTGGGTGCTCAGTGTTAAAACAAACCTTAATAACAAACTTAACTAGCTTAATAACAAACCTAGACAGCATATTAAAAAGCAGAGATATTACTTTGCCAGCAAAGTCAAAACTATGGTTTTTCCAGTAATCATGTATGGATGTGAGAGTTGGACCATTAAGAAAGCTGAGTGCCAAAGAATTGATGCTTTTGAACTGTTGTGTTGGAGAAACTCTTGAGAGTCCCTTGGACTGCAAGGAGATCCAACCAGTCCATCCTAAAGGAGATCAGTCCTGAATATTCATTTGAAGGACTGATGTTGAAATTGAAACGCCAATCCTTTGGCCACCAGATGTGAGGAGCTGACTCATTGGAAAAGACTCTGATGCTGGGAAAGATTGAAGGCAGGAGGAGAAGGGGATGACAGAGGATGAGATGGTTGGATGGCATCACCAGCTGGATTGACATGAGTTTAAGCAAGCTCCAGGAGTTGGTGACGGACAGGAAAACCTGGTGTGCTGTAGTCCATGGGGTTGCAAAGAGTCAAACACGACTGAGCAACTGAACTGAATGAGAGTAGCCAGGAGTTGAGCATTTGTGGGAGTCAGGCCCTGATGGAGGTGTTCCATGTGGGCTCCCTCTTCAGTCCTCAGAAAACCTCTGGGGGTAGAGCATTGCCACCCTTTCTTCACAGATGGGACCCGGAGGCAGAGTGCCAGCAGCTTGCCTGGACACTCACAGACACACAAACACATACACATGTAGAGCTGGCACTTGAACCTGGGGATCTGGCTCCCAGAATTCATAACTAAACCTTAACTTCTGCCCAGGATTCCTACCAAGAGGAAGCTTGTTATTCTTTACATTTGAAGCTCACATTTGAATAACAACCATCACAACAAAAGTCTGTTTTAGTTTTTACTACTGTCTCAGAAAAATACTTGCATTTGCAAATAATTCTGCAAAGATTTCTGCAGAAGTAACTCTTCCTTTGTTTTTCTGACCAATGAAGGGTCCTAGTGACAGTGATAAAACAATCGATAAATATATGCTGTCATATTTTTTGGCAGTCATGCAAGTTAAAATGAATCTGTCTCAGCCTTGAGTTATTATTATTGCCACTTTATTGCAGCATTAATCACCACCCATACTGTGAGAGACTGATGAAGTTAATTGTTTTTATAAACTGGATTAAATGAAGTGCTGAAATGGAGGTGTGGGTCTGGGAGTGTGTGCCTACTTCAAGAGAGGAGTGGACAGGCTCCCTGCGAGCTTCTCAAGACTTGATTATTTTGAACATCACCTTGACATTCATCATCTGTTCCTTTTGTAGTGAGTTGCACACCCTTTTTACTTTTAGCCAGTTGATAGAATACACCCGGGACTTACAGTGTCAAGGTGTTTTGTCTGCCAACTTGAAATGATTCAGAGATTATTTTTAAATGGGCATCTGTATTACTTTGTGCAGGCTGCTATAACAAAATAGCACAGACTGGGTGGTTCCATCAACGGAAATTTATTTTCTCACAGTCGTGGGGCCCAGGAGTCCAAGATCAAGGTGCCAACAGGTGCAGTTTGTCCTGAGGCCTCTCTCCTTGGTTTGCAGATGGCCACCTTCCCTCTGTGTCCTCATGTAGCCTTTCCTCTGTGCACGTGTGTCCCGGGTGTCTCTTCCTCTTCTGATAAAAAGACCAGGCCTATCAGATTCGGGCCACCCTGTGTGTGTGTGAGTGTGTGACTCTGTGTGTGTGTGAGTATAAAGTCAGTCGTGTCCGACTCTCTATGACCCCATGGGCTGTAGCCCGCCAGGCTCCTCTGTCCATGGGATTCTCCAGGCAAGAATACTGGAGTGGGTTGCCATTCCTCTCTCCAGGGGATCTTCCCAACCCAGGGATCAAACCCACGTCTCTTATGTCTTCTGTATTGGCAGGTGGATTCTTTACCACTGCACCAGCTGGGAAGCCCTAGGGCCACCCTAACAGCCTCTTTTTCACTTGATTAGTTCTCTTTTTTTTAGCTGCACTAGGTCTTTGTTGCAGCATGCGGGCTTTCTCTAGTTGAGGTGCCTAGGCTTAGTTTTCCTGCAGTATGTGGGATCTTAGTTCCTGAACCAGGATCAAACCCAGATCCCTTGCCTTGGAAGGCAGATTCTTAACCACTGGGCCACCAGGGAGGTCCCCTTAATCACCTCTTTAGAGGCCTGTCTCCACACCCAGTCAGGTCTAAAGTTCCAGAGATCAGGGCTTCAATGTACGAACTTGGGGAGGTCATAGTTCAACTCATAACAGCACCTTTGATCCATTTCTTATGGACATGGGATAGGATTGGGATAAGTGGGGCAGGAAAACGCTTTTTTTTTTTAATGTTTAATGGGACGATTCTAGCCTTATTGTTCAAACAAAAGCATTCATAATCTTACATTTCAAGAGAGTGGGTAAAGAATAACGTAAACATAATTGTAGAATTTTCAGTCTCCATTTCTTAAGGTTTGGCAGGCTTCATAACCCTGGAAATCTTGAGAAGCCACCTGAAAATGGTATTTTTGTTTTCTTTTTCTTCTTTAAATCTTAGCCCAAAGTGAGGGTGATCTCGAGGAGCAACACCCAAAGAAGAAACTAAATTGAGAACAGTTAGTCTGAGCCTTGGGCCCCCAAGAGGCAGGAAGTGACTTGGTGTCTCCTCTTCTTCTGATAAGAACACCAGTCGTGTTGGGCTTCCCTGGAGGCTCAGATGGTAAAGAATCTGCCTGCAATGCAGGAGACCTGGGTTCGATCCCTGGGTAGGGAAGATCCCCTGGAGAAGGAACGGCTACTCACTCCAGTATTCTGGCCTGGAGAATTCCACAGACAGAGGAGACTGGCAGGCTACAGTCCATGGGGTCGAAAAGAGTTGGACATGACCGAAGCGACTTTCACTCATGTTTAATTAGGCAACCTGCCCCCTCCACAACACACACACAGCCTCATTTAACTTAAGACCCCAGCTACAAGCTGGGTGCTCAGAAGCCAAACCTGTGGAGAAAGGGTGCAGTCAAAAGTGTCCAGCAGCACAGTGGGTTGGTGAGGAAGCTGGTGTGTTTCAGCCTGGCCTCCAGATGGAGAACTGAGTCTCCTTGAGAATTTGTAACTGCAGATCTGCCTGTACATGGGCAGTCTGTTCAGATTTACACTTTGGTCTTTCCTGTCCTGAGAAATCAGATGTAAAAAGGATTTTCTGCTGCCCTTACCCTTGGTTTGATAGAAGCATGCACAGCATCTCTCCAAGGGGTGCTGCCTAGACCACCCCTGGAGGATCCCCACAGACAGAGGCTCACTGAAGACGGTCCCCCTAAATGAGCCAGATTCAGGAAAACGAACAGTGGGGGTGAGACTCCTGATGATAAAATAGTTACGTAGGACTTCCCGGGTGGAACAGTGAATAGGAACCCACCTGCCAACGCAGGGGTCACTGGTTTGATCCCTGGTCCAGGAAGGTTCCACATTCTGTGGAGCGACTGAGCCTGTGCCCCACAACTTCCAAGCCGAGCTCTGGAGCCTGCGAAGAGCAACTCCTGAGCCCGTACTCCACATGAGAAGTCACCTCCGTGAGAAGCTTGTGAACCACAACTAGAGAGGTGCACAGCCCCAACTAGAGAAGCTTGTGAGCAGCAACTAAGACCCAGCACAACCAAAAGTTAAAACTAAAAAAATTAGGTATACAACCATAAGACAAGTATGCCTAGAATGATAAAATGTATAAAAGAATCAAAAACATGGGAAACAAGTAAAATACTCTCAAATAAAGACCAGATGAATTCGAGGGGGGAAACGCTCTAGAAATGAAAGGATAAAATGATTGGAATCAAAATCAGTCAGGATAATTATTCCTACTTCAAAAAATTTCAGGATAAAATCAGATTTTTGAGAGAATTACTGGACAGGATTATACTTCTTTCTTAACAAATGGAATATCCACACTGAAAAGAAGTGGTGGCGGCAGCAGGGAGAATCTCGTCCCAAACCTAGGCCAGCAGACGTGTCATTAAATGCAGTCTTTTATTTCTCGTGCCTCCGCTTTACCTTCCTCTGAGCGAGTGCCTCTGGGTACCAGTGGCCATGCTGCAGCCACCAGCAGCTTTCTGAGTTCTCCCAGGGAAATTGAAAACTAATAAACCTCAAGTGTATAAGCCTCAAGGTGTCTCACATTCTCCTTCCTGTTGGCAGCATCACAAAGAAAGCAGTCCTGAGCTGTCATCAGCAGGGTCCAACTTAAATTTGGCTGTACCAACTCAATGGACATGAGTTTGAGCAAACTTCAGGAGACAGTGAAGGACAGGGAAGCCTGGCATGCTGTAGTCCATGGGGTCACAAAGAGTCAGATGAGACTTAGCAACTGAACAGCAAGAACAACTTAATTTGAAACACTGGAAGAAGTGGCCTGACCAGCTGGCTGTACTTTGTGATCGAAGCAGGGCTGTGACAGAACATGGAGTGGCTGTCCTGGGGCAGAGGGGGAGGGGTGTGGGTAGGTTGGCGGGTGGGTAGTGCTGTGAGCCCCACATACTAACCCTGGACAGTGAGCTCAGTTAGCAAAGTCTGCTTTCCATTAAGTGCTGGGAAGCTGCCGTGCACCTCTGTCTTAGTCTGTTTGGGCTGCTACAACTGAATACCATCGACTGGTGGCTATAAACAAAGGACATTCTGGAGGCTGGAAGTCCAGGGTCAGGCCAACAGCAGATTCAATGTCTGGTGATGTCCTGGTTCACAGACAACTATATTCTCTGTCCTCCCTGGCAGAAAGGGTGAGGGAGCTCTCAGGGGTCTCTTTAGGAGCGCGCTAATCCTGTTCATGAGGGCTCCACCCTTATGACCTAAGTGAAAAGGAAGGAAAAAAGTGAAAGCCACTCACTCATGTCTGACTCTTTGCGACCCCATGGACTGTAGCCTGCCAGGCTCCTCTGTCCATGGAATTCTCCAGGCAAGAATGCTGGAGTGGGTAGCTGTTCTCTTCTCCAAGGGATCTTCCCAACTCAGGGACTGAATGGTCTCTTGCAACAAAGGTGGATTCTTTACCATCTGAACCACCAGGGAAGCCTGATGACCTAAGCACTTTCCAAAGCCCCACCTCCAAACAGCATCACTTTGGGAGTTAGGACTTACAGCTTCTCTTCTCATCTAAACTCCTCCAATTTAGGACGTGGCTCTTAACCCCTTTCTGGAGATGAAGCATTGAGACTTTGAGCAGCTGACTACTCTGAGAACATGTAGCTGAGGACATGGAGGGACCTGCTGACTCTAAAACACAACGCTGTCAACTGCTGTGTGACACTGGCTATTCATATAAGGCCAGCATTTCCAAACTTTATCCCGTGGAATACAGGAGTCCGAAAGGATGATAACCAGCATTACTGGGGAAGGAGGGACATTCTGTGGTCAAATACACTTGGGAAAGACTGCACACTCTGTGTGCCCACGTAAAGCTTACAGTGCATGCTAAAGGCAGAATATCTGTCTTGAGGAAACCCGCTTAGTTTGTTCAACCTAGCTCTTTCCACACTTACTAGATCCTAGAATCTCCATTATTATTGCTGCTTTTTCTCTTGCAAAACAGCATTAACGTATTAATTATTAAGGAGATACAAGTAAAATTATAATAAGATACCACACCTACTAGAACAACTATATTTACAAAGAAATGCAATAGCAAGTGTTGGTAAGCATGTGGAGAAATTGGAACCTCCACTGGTTGGAGTGTAAAACAGTGCCATGGCTTTGGAAAGCATTTGAAGATCTTTCAAGAGAGTGAATATGGGATTCCTATGTCACTCAACTATTCCACTCCTACATATGTACCAAGGAAATAAGGGTATAAGTCCGTGTGGCCACACAAAACTTGTGCATACACAGTCGTTCATAATGGCTTTATTCCCAGTAGCCAAAATGGAAAAAGCACACATGGCCATGCACAGATGAGTGCATCTTAAAATGTGGGCTGTCCATGCAGTGGTGTATTATTCAGCCGTGAAAAAGAATGAAGGGACTTCCCTGTCGGTCCAGCGGTTGGGACTTTATCTTCTAAATTCAGGATGTGTGGGTTCCATCCCTGGTTGGGGAACTGGGATCCCACATTTCTCGAGGTCAAAAGGCCAAGAGAGAACCAAGACAGTGTTGTAACAAATCCAATACAAACTTTGAAAATGGTCCACATCCAAAAAAAAAAAATCTTTACAAGAAAAAAGGAAGGAAGTCCTGACACATGCTACAACATGGGTAAACCTTGGAAGCATGATGTTAAGAGAAAAATCTTGTCACCAAAGGCAGCGTATTTTACGAATCCATTTGTCAGATGTCCGGAATAGGCCAGTGCAGGTGACTGGTTGCTAGGAACTGAGGGGAGAGGAGGGGTTGGAGAGGGACCCTTGATGGGTTTCTGTTGAGGGTGATGATATTGTCTGACAATGATTGTGGCCACAGTGGTGTGACTCTGAATATACACAAAACTGCTGAACTGTACACTCTAACTAGGGGGACCACATCGTATGTGAATTATATGTCAATAAGGCTGTTTTTTAAAAACGAACTTAACTTCTGCCAACCCCAGGGTTTCACAGCACAGTCTGGGAAAGGCCGTAACCAGAGCGGGCTTTGTGCTGTGACATGGCCGATGTCCTGTGTCGCCTGTGGCTGTATCCCCATCAGAGCACCATCGGCATTTGAGAGAATGTCACAGGCAGGGATGGAGTGGCCGCTGCTGCCTCACAAAACCGTACAAAACCTAAAAGCCGGCGGCCGCTTTCTCCACGTGGTTTGTACTCTGGTACCACCGCTGCTCTTACCAACTTGAAAGGAGACCAGACACACAGATGAGCCTTGGAAAGTTTCTAAGTGGCTCCAGAGCATGAGACAGTGTTGAGCATCCTGTCATACTAAATCTCCCACAACAGTACTGGGGCTTCAACACGGTTCAGTCCCTGGGTCAGGAGGATCCCCTGGAGAAGGAAATGGCAACCCACTCCAGTATTCTTGCCTGGACAATCCCATGGACAGAGGAGCCTGGTGAGCTACAGTCCATGGAACTGCAAAGAGTCAGCTGTGACTTAGTGACTCAAGAACTGCAATAATAGCACTATTCTCCATGATTAATAGCTGTCACTGCCCGCTGGCCTGGACTTGGGGCCACAGGACAGCCACACACCTTTGAGTAGCTCCCCTGCCATCTGGTGGTTGCATGTCCACACTGATCACACACCTTCGTCTTCATTTCAGTGAAAGCTGGTGGGATGCGAATTGTGCAGAAACACCCGCATTCTGGAGACACCAAAGAAGAGAAGGACAAGGACGACCAGGAGTGGGAAAGCCCCAGGTAGGAAAGTTCTGGATTCACAAGTCACCCTTATTCGGTTAAACATTAACGTTTGTTCTCTGCTGCTTGCTTCTGATAAACCCTGAGCTCCTGGGGCCCTGTGCTGTGAGCTTTTCCTCTCCTGCTCAGTGAGGAGGGGGTTCTGTCCCCCAGACAGAGGAGAAACAGGACAGCTGGAGCACGCCTTCTTCTCTTGCCCCGAATAAATCTAAGTGGATTCATCCGTCTTTGGGCAGAAGCCCTCCACCACCACATTGAAATCACCCACAGACCTTTGAAAATGCTGTTCTGGTTGAGTCTCTGGGCTGTCAGGGCAGAGAACCACTGATTTAAATAGTGTTCACAAGCGTTAGAGCTTTGCCAGTTTCAGCCAAACCTTGAATCATTGAGGCCACACCCTGATGAGTAACTGAGTACCCTTAAATGACATCTTTGCCCCCAGATCCCTGGGTCCCCAACAGCTCACCTTCCTGCAACACCACCATCTCTGTTTACACCTGCTTTCCTTGCAGGTTCTGATGTCAAGTTTGGTCCAAAGACCTTGTTACAAGCCCATCTCCTTCCACCTGTAACACACAGCCACGCGCCACCAGTCCCCACCTGTCTGAGCGTGTCCCCAGAAAGGGAAGTGAACACTAAGCTTTGCACCATGTAACTCATCTCCAGCCGCGTCTCAGCCAGAGGAAAAGGAAGTGTGGAGAGCAGCCAGCCCATCTTTGTGCATTTCATTCCAAAAGTCCTAAATAGCAGGTGGAATGCTCCCCAGGTTACCCATGGGAGACTGAAGTCCGCAGAGGCCAGTGCTTGCCACACTGAGTAGGAATGAACCCCAAGCCCAGGGTCCCGAGCAGACCAGGCTTCCAAAAGAATAGCTCCTGACAGCAGGCACCCTCCGAGAAGGACGTGCATGGGTTTGGTGACCCCACATATCTGCTTATGTATATGCTGTGCCATTGGGTATTTTCTGGAAAACGTTGAGTGTCACTTAGGGCGGTCCCTGGAGGGGAGGACAAAATCTGGGGAGAAGTTTCTGAGTGATTATTGCCCATTTTAAGTCATGAGATATCAGCACCAGGAAAATCAGCTCAAGTTCTGGTTTTTTAAAAGAAGAAGGTGGTTTAAAGAAAAGTCTCGAATTTTCTTCCACTAACTATTTTCACAGATTTGTGTTTGGAACATAACCACATCACGAATTCTCCTACAGGTCCACGGTCCTGTATCTGAAAACCGTGGGGCCTAATTTATATCATAATTCAGAAATTCTAATGTTTTGGGAGAGGAAGCAGGTTTTAGCAGAAAAAGACCATATGCATTTCATACAGTACCCATTGTGGGGTCTCGAGCAGCCTGTTGGAATCTGTGTATGATGTTTATACCAGCTGAGATGCATTTTAAAGATTTACAGACTTGGACCAGTTCAGGGTAAGTTTTGCCTGCATAAAAGAGTTAGAACGTTAGGTGTTGAGAACATTCTTGGACTTGGAACCGAGGATAAAAACATGTGACCTGTAGCATTCTTCCACTAGAAACCTGGAATGTCATTTCCCTTCAAATCCACGGGTTCCTTAAGAAGGAAGAGAGAGGATGAAACAGAGAGCTGTATCTGGGGGGGTGGGGGGGGGCGGGAATCCTGGGAAATTAATGAAATATGCTTTTCTGCATGTTTAAGTGGAATAAGGGACAAATAGCTACTTCTGTGTGTAACACAGTGTCAATACAGTGACAGCTGATCATTTCTTATCGTGTTTAGAAATAACGACAGAACAGCCCATTCATTTTCTATTGATTTTTTTTTTCTCTTGAGATGAAATACAGCATTTATGGAAGATGCACAATGTGAATAAATGTTCCAGAGGGTGAATGATTGCAAGAGAAAGGAGGGGGATACCCAGCACCCTAGGTTTTAGTCTCTTACCCACCATGAAGGCTGGTTTGCTCTGGAACCAGGTACTTTTGAATCAGGCTGACTGCAGGGCGGGGTTTGCACATGAGCCAGGGTATGTTTGTTCCCTGCAGTCACACTGTTGCGCCATGTTCCTGGTCCGGCTGATGGCTCTTGTCCTCTGGACAATGGCTTCTCTCCTCGCTGCTGTGGGTTAAACCCCCCACACACCGTTGACAGAGGCGAGGAAGCCTCTGTAGACGCTGCAGCTCTCGACATATGTTGCCAATACAACATCCAAACTCCCCGCACCAGACCTGGTATTCTGTGTAACAGTCCACTTCCACCACCACGCAGCCTCCGTTTTTCTAGGGCGCTGATTGAATAATTTAGTTAATAGCGATCACTGATGGTATTACAGAGTGCAGGGAACCTAGCCCAGTTCTAACGGGGGCTCTGCCCATGTTGATTCATTTGATCCTTGCAACTACTCTATTCTCATCCCCCTTTGGGAGTTGGCTTTTCATTATTATCCCCATTCTGGATTACTACTCCCACTTCAATCACTCAGAGAGATTAAGTGACTTTTGCAAAGTCACAGCAAGTAAGGGGCAGAGCCATCATCCCAGACTGGAAGCTGGGTTCAGAGCCCCCTACTCTTAGCCCCTGGACTATGTGTACCAACTGAGTGTCTGTTTTGTGCTGAGCACTTAGTAAGTGCTCCCCATTGGGTTTAATGTTCACACCACCTAAAAGCTGCCCATTACACAGATGAAGAAACGAGGCTTAGTGAGCTTATCTGACCCAGTCAGTGGGTCAGATTAGGCCAGGATTCAGCCCTAACTCTGTCTTGACTTGGAATCCCGTGTCCCTCGTGTCATCGTGAAGTCGCTCAGTCGTGTCCAACTCTTTGCGACCCCATGGACTATAGCCTGCCAGGCTCCTCTATCCATAGAGTTCTCCAGGCAAGAATGCTGGAGTGGGTTGCCATTCCCTTCTCCAGGGGATTTTCCCAACCCAGGGATCAAACCCAGGTCTCCTGTATTGCAGGTGGATTCTTTACCATCTGAGCCACCAGGGAAGTCCTAGATCTCTCTATAAGATAAACACTGATTCTGGGCTTGCCCACAACCTTTCCTATATTCCTCAAGCCCACAGTCCCACCCATGCAACCTCACCAAAGTAGATGGCCTAATTACAGCTTGTAACAAGCTTTTGGGACACTGGGCTGGTTTTTCTTTACATATGGAAAGGCCATAGTTATTTCCAGAAATTAGTCAGACATGTAATGTTTTACATTAATTTCTTTTGGAAATGTCATGGCATGTGACTTCAAACTTCACATTACCCTCATCCTAAAGTTTTCTATTTTACCATGTTTTGAGCCAAGCGCTCTCCAGATATGAAAATAAGTGCATAAGCTCAGACGCCAGTTTCCTCCTTGGGTCTGCGTTTGCAAAACTCTCTGCTTTCCTTCCTAGATATTTAAAGCTGGCTTTGCGTTTACTGATTCATCTCTGGTGGCTTCCTTTCCCAATCAGAAAATCAAATACTGCTTGCAGAGAAAATGAACAACTGGAGCATTAAAGAGGTTGTTGTATGACCCCAAAAAACCTCAAAGCCCTCTTACTTGTACTTTTCTTTTGCAAATCTTTATGTTACCCTTTGTCCCCTTAGTCCTATCATTTTTCATATATTAAAAAGATAATTCCTTATACCACCAAATTGTTTTAAAATGCTATTAAAAAAAAATAATGTAGCAGAAATTTGAAAATGTTTTCCAAACATTCCCATCAGGCTGAATTCTAGTTACCTGCGGCCCTTTGTATCCAAGACGAGTAAGAGGTTTCATTGTTGTGAGCTCATACTTTCCTGAGTGGGTGCAAGACTCGATCTCAGAACTGACCCAATCAAGGAAAGCTGTGATTGTTTTCTCAAATCTGTCTGCTGAGCATATTAAGTCAAAATGTCCAGTTTCATTATGTAACAGAGAAACTGCAGACATAGAATGGACTTCAGGGGTCATTAGCACCCACTAACATACAGGGTAGTGGCGAGCATGCGCTGAGGCCCGAGCGTGAATCGAGCTGGGTAGAAAGTATTTTAAAAGGTAGGCGGCAAGAGGAGTAAAGTAGAAGTGGAAGGGTTAGGTGTGGACTGGGGGTGGATTGGGAAGGGCTAGAAGGAGTGAGGTAGGGGAAGGGGAAGGGTCAGGAAGGAACAGCCCTTCCTGAGCTCCACAGTTTGTACAGGACTGACTTAGGGCTGTGATGCTGTTTCATGTTCACATACCTCCCCCATCAAAATAAGCAAACAATTCCAATCTTCCAGGATGTGGGAAACACCCAAGATGGAATACACACAGTAACAGATGGCCCTAAGTGTAACACAAATGCTTAGTGTTATCGACTGCAAGGAGTACAGTGGAAAAAAATGACCTAACCTAAGTAACTTCAGGAAACGTTATTTTGACTGGATACTATAAGGCTAAAGACAAAAAAAATGCAAAAAAAGAAATGCATAACTGCTGCACTCCGATTAGTCAGTGCTTCATACAGGACTTTGGGTCAGTGATTCTGAAATTGCTTTATGTGTGCACCAAGACTGAACAAGATAAATATGTTGTGACTGATGAAGAGTCAAGTTTCTCACGGTCAGAAAAAGGGGAAGACTAAGATAACTGTAATATTTAATTAGAATTAGAGGTATTAGTATGAACTCAGGCTTCCCTGGTGGTCCAGATGGGAAAGAATCTGCCTGCAATGCAAGAGACACAGGTTCCATCCCTGGGTCAGGAAGATCCCCTGGAGAAGGTAATGGCTAACCACTCCAGTATTCTCGCTTGGAGAATCCCATGGACAGACCAGTATTCTTGCCTAGAGAATCCCACGGACAGAGGAGCCTGGAGGGCTACAGGCCATAGGGTCACAAAGAGTTGGACACGACTGAGAGACTAACACTTTACTTCAGTATGAACTCATAGCTTAACTGGATGAATAGATGGACGGATGGATGGACAGTAGGCATAGATGCGAACATACATATGTAAATAAACATACATGGAAGAGATACATACATCCGAGCTGTGTTCACTGACAGGGCATTAAAGAACTGTCACCACATAGCCATGAGCACCCTCTAGGGCCAGGATCTTGGTTTCCAAACACCATTCCCCAGTCAAGGGTATTTTGGCTGCTGCTGCTGCTAAGTCGCTTCAGTCGTATCCAACTCTGTGTGACCCCATAGACGGCAGCCCACCAAGCTACCCCATCCCTGGGATTCTCCAGGCAAGAACACCAGAGTGGGTTACCATTTCCTTCTCCAATGCATGAAAGTGAAAAGTGAAAGAGAAGTCACTCAGTTGCGTCTGACTCTTTGCGACCTGTGGACTGCAGCCCACCAGGCTTCCCCGTCCATGGGATTTTCCAGGCAAGAGTACCAGAGTGGGGTGCCATCGCCCTCTCTGAGGGTATTTTGGAGAAGTGGTTCATTCCAGAACCAGGGCTGGAAAAGTACCAGATGAGCCTGGCACAGCTTGTAGTGCCATAACACAAGGAAGTGTTCCCAAAAGGATGGGGACATGTCAGAACAACACAGAAACCAACCAGAAGGCGCACCTAATGGCAAAGCTGGAATAATTTGTGATAACTTAAATAATGATAGTATTAGATTATAACCCCTAGAGTAAAATAGATATCCATGAGTCCATACTGATATAAATAATTGAATACATAGATGAGAAGGGGCAGCTCTTCTTTATAGAAGAATTCCAATGAATAAATGTGTAAACTAGAATATTACCAATAGGCAAACACCGCAGTAATTGTTGTCGGCAGGATACACTGAGGGATGCTACAATTAGAGGGCAAAAACTCAAGGAGAAATGGGCTATTTGCACAGTCTGTTTCCCCTAATATACTTATTAATTGCTAAGCAAGGAATTTACATGGAGACCACGAAATTACAGTAGAAGACACTCATTTACAGTAGAAGACCTGAAATAAGAAGGCAGAGAGTTGCTCAGTGTTATGTGGCAGCCTGGATGGGAGGGAGGGAAGTTTGAGGGGAGAGTAGACACATGTATATTATGGCTGAATCCCTTCGCTCTTCACCTGAAACTATCACAACTTTGTTTGTTAATTGGCTGTCAGTTCAGTTCATTCACTCAGTCCTGTCCACCTCTTTGTGACTCCATGGACTACAACACACCAGGCTTCCCTGTCCATCACCAACTCCTGGAGTTTACTCAAACTCAAGTCCATCAAGTGGGTGATGCCATCCAACCATCTCATCCTCGGTTGTCCCCTTCTCCTCCTGCCTTCAATCTTTCCCAGCATCAGGGTCTTTTCCAAGGAGTTAGCTCTTCGCATCAAATGGCCAAAGTATTGAAGCTTCAGCATCAGCCCTTCCAATGAATATTCAGGACTGATTTCCTTTAGGATTTGATCTCCTTGCAGTCCAAGGAACTCTCAAGGGTGTTCTCCAACACCACAGTTCAAAAGCATCGATTCTTCAGCTATACCCCAATACAAAATTAAAAGTTTTTTTAAAAAGGTAGGGGGAGCAGAGAGTCATCCCGTTGGACCTCAGATGGAACTTGCATATCCATGACGTTCCTTGTTGTTGCTCTGTGTCTGTGAATGACCGTGAAAGTGCTGTATTTGTTTCACAACAAGCTTTCACCTGTTGTTCTTCACCGTCACTGATAACTCCAGCCTGAAACAGTTGTTACTAGATGTAGGCTGAGTTACCATGGGGCTGCTGTAACAAATGCCACAAACTGGGCAGCTTAAAATAGCTGTATTGTCTCACAGATCTGGAAGCTGGAACTCCAAGATCCAGGTTTCCTCAGGGTTGGTTCCTTTGCTGGCCATCTTTGGCTTATAGATACATCACTTTTTTTTGTCTATGCTGTGCAGTACTCAGGCTCTTGGTTCCCCAGAGAATGAACCTCCTGAACTGGGAGCTCAGAGTCTTAACCACGGGACCACCAGGGGAGTCCTAGATACATCACCTTGATCTCTGTCCTCATGTGGCCTTCTCCCTGTGTCGTCTCACCTTCCCTCTGTGTGTGTCTCTCTCCCGTTTTGTAAGGACATCATGCATGCATGCTAAGTTGCTTCAGTTGTTTCCAACTCTTTGCACCCTATGGATGGTAGCCGCCAAGCTCCTCTGTCCATGGGATTCTCCAGGCAAGAATACTAGAGTGGGTTGCCATTTCCTCCTCCAGAAGATCTTCCCGACCCAGGGACTGAACCCGCATCTCTTCTATCTCCTGCATTGGCAGGGGGTTCTTTACCACTGGCGCCTCCTGCAAAGCCCCACTCATATTCGATTAGGACCCACCCTAAAAGCTTCATTTGAACTCATTTACTTCTCTGAGACCCTGTTTCCATAAAAGGTTAAATTCTGAGGTCCTGAGGGTAAGAGCTTCCCATAGTTGGGGGTGGGGAACGAATCAATCTCTAGTAGATGCCAAATGATAATCTGTGGCCATTATTAATGATTCTTTCAGTTAAAGTTAATTCTTAAGTAAAAAATGGAAAATTGAAAACATTGAGGTTAAGAGATAGTACACCCTATACGCCTGAGAATTTTTATCTTTAAGCCATTATCTTCATGTTTGGACTTGAATGAGGCTTGTGAGCCAATTTCAGCATCATCCTTACTTTGCAATAGGATCATCTTTTATATCCAGGCTAGTCGTCAGCTATCTTTTAGAAACATTGTAACCCTTTCCCCATAATGTGTGGAGTTGCCAGTGGACTAGGAGTGCTGAGTGCCAGCCATCCACTCCTGTGCTGTGTGGGTGCCCCGGTTAGCAGGCAGGACCCATGACATGGCAGCCAACCCCTGCCCTCAGCCACAGGAAGAGTCTTAATGAGGTGGGGTGTTGAATAACAGGGGATGTCCTTGTGATGGAGTAACGGGTTATCAACTGCTTGTGGACTGAGATGCCACCTCCAGGGAAGAGCCTTCTTGAAGGTACAGCAAGATCCTCCAGATAGAAGGCACATGAGGCACGTTGTCATGGCAGCAGGAAATAGCGATGGACGGTCCTGTCTGCCTTGATGGGGACACGGGGAGAGTCTCGTTGCTGTTGGGCAGCTCTGTCAGGTTTGCCCGGGAGTCTCAATGGTCAGTGGTTCTGTGTCTGTAGGCCACCTGGGCATGGATGAAGTGGTACAGTTTGTATGCTGACCAGCGAGCTGTGAAAGTCATTGTTTTGCCTGGAGCTGCTTGGGCTGCAGAAGGTTAACAGAGCTCATGCAGGTGCCCGGGTCCCCACATGGCAGCCCGGGTCAGTGGGTAGCACGGGAGAACCTGCCAAGGGGTAGGGAGCATCTGTCTGCATCACGGAGTCTGCAGCCCCTCCTCAAGGCAGCCCTCCTGTCCCCATCACTCTGCAAAGGCTCAGGTACACCTGCTGGCATTTCCACCTGGGTTATAGTAGGACCTTCTCACCAGGCAGCCTGCCTCCCCTCAAAGAAGCAGTGAAGTCATTTCCTTAGGGCTTCCAGAATAAAGTGCTACAGACCCAGGATTGTCTCACAGTCCTGGGGGTCGAGACATTTGAGATCAAGGTGTTAGCAGGCCCGTGCTCTCTCGGAAAGCAGTAGGGGAGGATCTGTTTCAGTCCCCCTCCTGGTTCCTGGGCTGAGGCAGGAGAACTCTAGTGTTCACACGGCTGTCTCACTGTGTGTGTCGGGGGCCTGTTTCCCTTGTTCATAAGGATGCCAGTCATATTGCATCAGGGCCCACCCTAATGACCTCATCTTAACTAATTCTTGTTTAGTTGCTAAGTCGTGTCCAACTCTATGTGACCCCATGGACTGCAGCACACTGGGCTCCTCTGTCCTCCACCATCACCCAGAGTCTGCTCAAATTCATGTCCATTGAGTCAGTGATACCATCTAACTATCTCATCCTCTGCCACCCCATCTCCTTTTGCCTTCAATCTTTCCCAGCATCAGGGTCTTTTCCAATGAGTCGGTTCTTCGAATCAGGTGGCCAAAGTATTGGAGCTTCAGCTTCAACATCAGTCCTTCCAATGACTATTCGGGACTGATTTCCTTTAGGATTGACTGGTTGGATCTCCTTATAGTCCCAGGGACTCTCAAGAGTCTTCTCCAATACCACAGTTCAAAAACATCAGTCCTTCAGCACTCAGACTTCTTTATGGTCCAACTCACATCTGTGCATGACTCCTGGAAAATCATAGCTTTGACTAGTTGGACCTTTGTCTGCAAAGTTATGTCTCTGCTTTTTAATATGCTGTCTGGGTTTGTCATAGCTTTTCTTCCAAGGAGCAAGCGTCTTTTAGTTTCATGGCTGTAGTCACCATCTGCAGTGATTTTTGGTGTTCAAGAAAGTAAAATCTGTCACTGCTTCCATTAACTATGCAACAAGTTTATTTTCAAATAAGGCCACGTGCTTAGCTACTGGAGGTTAGGACTTTAACATAAGAAGCAGGGGAAGCAGAGGGACACACAATTCAACTGTTAACAAGCTTCAGCACCTCATGGCATGAGGCACCGGTTGGCAGTGCCCAGCTTCCGTGACATCCCACAGCAACAGCAGCACAATAACTTAGGAGCTATGAGGCCCACACGGCAAATGGCTCCTGCTTCTGTGCGAGCATGTACAGTTGCCTAGGCGGAGCACTGCAGCAGTCTGCCCCTCCCATCCCGGTGGGTACCCTCTATCAGGGGAGTGACTGTGCACCCCCCAAATTAATTTTTTTAATTTTTTAAAAAAGTATTTATTTTACTCATTTCCTCGGTTGCACTGGGTCTTAATTGCGGCACGCGGGATCTTTGATTTTCACTGAGGTATGCAAAGTCTTTTAGTTGTAACATGTGGAATCTTTAGTTGTGGCATGTGGGATCTAATTCCCTGGCCAGTGATCGAACCCGGGCCCCCTGCATTAAGAGCTCGGAGTCTTAGCCACTGGGTCACCAGGGAAGTCCCCCCATCAATTTAAAAATTGCTGTTTGCCTGCACCCCCATATTTGTATATTCATTTTTAAATTATGCTCTGCATATTTTGCTACTGTTATATACATTGTAAAATGTATACAAAATGAATATTAATGTATGAGATCAAGGTGAAATAAGCAATGTTTTAAATGTCCTGCCAACCATTATGACTTTTTATTGTCATTAGCTCATATCTCAAGGTCCAAATACCCTTGAGGTAGTGTTTCTCATTAATGATTCAGGATGTAAATCTAAATTTCTAATGTCCTTCCTGGTGACTTCAGGTTTTGTGGGAAAGGATGGCTTCCTGTCAAGTCTAATTAGATCTTCAGTGTTTGTAATGTGGTTCGTGAAAGACTTGTACCAGGGCAAGAAGCTTGAGCTTGTCTCTTTTTTATTGTGCGTATCTTGGTGGTAACCTCAGCCTCTGGAGGGTTCTTTCTGCAGTAGTTTTTGAAGCCACATGTTCATTTTGTTATGTGTGTGCTAAGTCGCTCAGTCGTGTCCTACTCTTTGTGACCCCATGGACTGTAGCCCGCCAGACTTCTCTGTCCATGGTTTTCTCCAGGCAAGAATACTGGAGTGGGTTGCCGTGCTCTCCTCTAGGGGATCTTCCCGACCCAGGGATCGAACCCTAGTCTCTTACGTCTCCTGCATTGGCAGGCATGTTCTTTACCACTAGCGCCACCTGGGAAACCCCCTCATCTTGTCACAGTTAGTTTAAATTCATTCATTGTATATTTGAGCACAGTTCTAGGTTCTTGAAATGTATCAAAGGTAGAACTAGAGAATTTACTTAGCCCACTAACCAGACAGTGTCATGCGTATGTTGTCAGACACAGGAAGCCAAGGAAGGGGCACCGGGCCCTGCGGGTGGTGACCCTGCTGCTCCACCCGGAGCCCCAAGGACCAGGAGGCCAGGTGGGGGACAGTCAGCCACAGACGGGCAAAATGGTCCCTGTGAGTAAACAGCGCTGATGCTTAGTTGATTGTGTTTGAGGTTTTTTTAGATAGAGGATAGATGTAAATAAAATAATTTGCACGTTTATCCTTTTCCTTGACTGTGCTGTGGCCTTCTAGAGACAAGGACTGCCTTCATCATTGACTTATGGGTGGGGGCTCTGACAGGAGTTCCCTGGTTGTATGCGTGTCCTCAGTCACAAAGTCACATCCGACTGTGCAACCCCATGGACTGTGGCCCAGCAGGCTCCTCTGTCCATGGGATTCTCCAGGCAAGAATAGTGGAGTGTGTTGCCATGCCCTCCTCCAGGGGATCTTCCTACCCAGGCTTCCCATGTCTCCCGCTGAGCAGGAAGATTCTTTACCCCCATGACACCGGGGAAGCCCCTCTCTGGTTGTATGTAGTTCCATGTCTTCCAAAACCCATGGCTACATGTATTTTAGGATGATCGGGAGGAGCACAACGAGGTACATTAAGAAGTTTTGTCCAGAATTGCTCAATGAATACAGAGCCACTGGTGTGGGATGCAGAATACTTTGTGTCCCAGGAGTCGTGGGCAGTGGTGTCATCAGGAACTCAAGAGTCTGAGCTCCCCTTAGATGGGCCCTGAGGCAGGCTGGGGTCTGGTGGGTGGTGAATCAGAACCTCACCATGCAGTGGAGTGAGGAAGCATGTGGGCATCCCTGCGTCAGGGGAGCCTGGCTGGACCCTGCCGGGGTGAGGCTGAGAAGGGATGTGCGACAGGCTCCACTGTCCTCCGGCACCTGGCGCTACTGGTCATGGGCTTGGAGGCAGTATTTAGCCAGTATCTGGTTCCGTAAGGGATGCAGAAACGATGTGTGATTGATGCGCTCTGAGCATCCGCTTCCCTCCCTTCACAGTCCCCCAGCCTCCTGACCAGACCTCCACGCTGCCCTCCGCCTTTCATCAGATGGAAGTAGGGGAGAAAGGAGATGGAGCTATCGGCTTCCGTCTCCAGACACAGCCCTGTGCATCTGCACCGGAGCCAGCCTCTTGGAATGGATAATTCTTTTGTTTTTATGGTGCTCCTCAGAGGGTTGCAATATTTATCAAGAGCATTTCCTTATTACATAAACATAGGAACTGAATTTAAATCAACTCTCCAGTGGCTGGATTTTACAGAATGCAATATGTAATAATAACGACATAGAATAATGCTACCTAGAAAAATAACTACATAGAAACAAGAGCCCTTTATTGAGTTTATTACATTACAATGACTATGCCTGAAATTTTTAAGCCCTCTATTTAAATAAACTCTATTTTTAAAAAAAAAGAATGAATGAGGAAAACAAAAATAAACTCTGTTGACTTCAACTGGGTCAGAATGCACAGCACTCAGAAAATGCTTAGTGAATCAGTAATAATGAGCTTAGCATTTGATTCTTTAAAGGTAAATAGTTAATTAACTTAGTAACTTGGTTACCTCTTATTTTCCAGCGGGTGAAAGAGGTGAGCCAGGTAAGGTCGGTGTTAAGGAAGAAAATTCTTCCTCCTTCTGGGGTATTCCATTGAGCACTCAGCTCTCTCTAGGGAGAGATTGACTTTGATTTCTGGTTGTGTACATCTTGTAGGGGAAGATATACTCATTAATGTGCGCCAGAGTCATGAGGATGGCATTATACTCAAGAAATTCTTATAGAATCGTTGGATTAGAGCTGGACACACCTGAGAGGTCACCTAATCCAGATTCTCCAGGGGGAGCTCCTGACAGATAAGATGCCAGATTTTATTAAGGACCTAGAAAGGTCAGATACCAGAAGCAAAACATCTATTGGGAAGAGATCCACAGAGATTTTTATGTTAAGAAGAAGCCCTTGCCCACGTATGGGTATATACGCAAAAGTATTGAAAACAGCGTCTCCAAGAGTTATCTGCATACCCGTGGCAGCATTATTAACAATAACCAAGAGGTGGAGGCAGCATAAATGTCCATCAGGGATGACTAGGTAGCCAGCATGTGGTGTAGACATACAGCGGAATACGAGGCAGCCTTAGGAAAGCAGGAAATCCCGTCACAATGCCACAGCATGGATCAACCTGTGTCAAGTGAAATAGGCTGCCCAGGTGCTCGGTGGTAGAGAATCTGCCTGCAAAACAGGAGACGTGGGTTCGATCCCTGAGTCAGGAAGATCCCCTGGAGAAGGAAAAGGCAACCCACTCCAGTATTCTTGCCTGGGAAATCCCACAGACAGAGGAGCCTGGCAGGCTACAGTCCATGCGGTCGAAAAGAGTCAGACATGACTGAGCAACTGAACAATAAAAACAAGTGGAATAAGCCACTCACAAAAGGACAGATATTACACAGTTCTACTTACGAGCTGGTTGGTGTGCTGGTAGGGGTGGTTGGCTTCTTTCCCGGCACTTCAGGTGAGCACAGCCCCACAGGGGAGCATCCCAGAACGTTCGAGAAGAGTATGTCCTTGGCACCCCCAAGAATTTGTCCAAAAGTTGGACCGCCACCACGAACTTTTTATTCTGGCTAACTCTGAACTTGTGTAAGTCAGGACTAAAGATGAAAAGTGGGGGAGCAAAGATTCCAAATGGCATCTGTTGCTCCTTTTGTAGCTGATTCCCTCAGTGTGATGGTGGTGAAATTTAGAGCGTCTTCAGCCAGGCTGACTAAATTTAGAGAAGTAATTGCTGTTTACCCTTCTGGGGACATCGTGGGAGGCCTGAGAATGAAAGGATGGAAAGCCAAGATGACAGAGTAGAGACAGCCAAGTTCTGGTTTGGGTGCCCGTTTTCAAAGATGACAGTGGAGTATAATCTTTAAGTTTGATTATAGGGGGGCTAACTGGTTTCCTTGTCTTTAACAACATTCCTTCCTACAGAATAGCTGGACCTTTGCTGCTGAAGTTCACTTTATGACACAGAGATTCAGTAGAAAGCGGACCAGATGCAGTCATTTTTTGACAGTTTTGAAATCTACACTTTTTGCGGAGAAAGTACCATTGATACTCTGCACTACTGGATAAGTTCTGGGAGTTGAGAGAAAAGCTAAGATGGTTAACATGTGAGTGTAGTTACTGAACCTGCTGTTCAGTTAACAATGAAGAGTTGATACTCTGAGCCTGGGAACATATATGAAATTTTGACAGGTAGGGAGAGACTGCAGCTGCCAGGGAACAGCATTAAGGGGCTTTTGCGGACAGGTTGGGTGAGCGATGCTCCTGCTGGAGTGTGAGCTGGGCGGGGTCTCCCTGCCGCCTCCTCCTCCCCATGCCCTCCTCTCCTCACTCACACCATGCCTGAGGTCTCCACGTACAGGTGTTTCTCTCCCAGCAGCTGCAGCGGGTCGTGACCAAAAACACCTACCGTCAGGCAGGATATGCTCCTCCTGGCCCTCGGTTCATTTGAACCTGGGACTTTGATGATATCCATTCACTTGGACTTACTGGCGGGTCACCTGTCTGAAGAACATTCACAGAACAGTGAGTATAGATCGGTAGCACTACTTTAACTTCTTGCACCCAGAATCTACCACTCTGTACATCTATTTATATTTCATTTCCCTGAAGCTCTGAAAAATAAGGCCAAAGGAAAGGAGTGCTGGTCCATCAAAGGTACCCAGTGTTGTCTTTCTTGCCTGCCCCTTGGGCTGTCTAAACCTTTTCCCCAGCATTTTAAGTAACTCCATACTTACATTTTTTTCTTTTTTAATAGCTGCTGCTGCTGCTGCTGCTGCTAAGTCACTTAGCAGCAAGTGGAGAAGGAAATGGCAACCCACTCCGTGTTCTTGCCTGGAGAATCCCAGGGATGGCGGAGCCTGGTGGGCTGCCGTCTATGGGGTCGCACAGAGTCGGACACGACTGAAGTGACTTAGCAGCAGCTGCTAAGTGATGCAACCCAGTGATGATTAAAAGCCAAACATGGACTGCAAAAATGAATGGGGAGAATATTGATAGTAAAACTCTCAGAGTCCCAAGGAATTAAAAAGAACATGAATAAACAATTCATAAAACAATAGAAATTTGTCAACAAATATTACTAGTAAACAAATAAAATTAAAAGTAAACAAATAAAAAAATAAGACTTCACTTTCTGGTGTCTAAAAAAGTGAACTAAAAATATCCTAATGTTATATGTAATTGTCTATTAAATCTCTATTATATAGAGATTGGATATCTCAATCCTAAAAAATGTTTTAAATTGCCTACAGATTTGAACACATCATTTTCTTCCACCAAACCCTGATCCCCTCCAGGTTTTCCACTCTTATTATCTTTTCCCAGCTTTAATGAGATATTACTGACATATACATAAATTCAAGGTGTGCAGCATGATTTGATAGGTATATACATTGTGAAGTGACCACCACAATAAGGTTAGTTAACACCTCCACCCCCTCAAGATAATTAACATTTTTAGTGATGATAAGATTTAAGATCTACTCTCTTAATACAGTATTAAGTTATATAATAGTATATGTGTGTGTATATGTGCTGTTCTCAGTCATGTCCAACTCTTTTGTGACCCCATGGACTATAACCCGCCAGGCTCCTCTGTCCATGGGATTCTCCAGGCAAGAATACTGGAGTGGGTTGCTATGCCCTCCTCCAGGGGATTTTCCCAACCCAGGGATCAAATGCAAGTCCCCTGCATGGCAGGCAGATTCTTTACTGCTTAGCCATCAGGAAGCTATAAATACATACATACATACATATATATATACACACACACATATATATGCATACATACATATATATATGACTATATATATATATTGGAGAAGGCAATGGCACCCCACTCCAGTACTTCTGCCTGGAAAATCCCATGGACGGAGGAGCCTGATAGGCTGCAGTCCATAGGGTCGCTCAGAGTCGGACAGGACTGAGTGGCTTCACTTTCACTTTTCACTTTCATGCATTGGAGAAAGAAATGGCAACCCACTCCAGTGTTTTTGTCTGGAGAATCCCGGGGATGGTGGAGCCTGGTGGGCTGCCATCTATGGGGTCACACAGAGTCAGACACGACTGAAGCGACTTAGCAGCAGCATGTATATATATGACATCTGTAACTGACAGCTCCCCGTTTCCCCCACACTGGCTGGCTGGCAGGTAAAGTAAAACCCAGATCCTTTACAGGTTGCAGTTTAACAGGTGGGGTGGAGGTAGGAGGTGTGGACAGCGTGGGACTTGCCCAGTGGTGCTCAGCCAAGCAGCAGTGCTCCTCAGGAGCGGACAGAGCCTCTCAGGTTTCAGAGAATTTATGAATCACCTCGGAATGCCATGGGCTGGCGGGGGCAGGGGGTGTGGTGCGTGGGCCTGAGGTTCCGGGAGGGTGGCATGGTGCTGCCTCCTCCCACCACACTTAGAGTAGTCAGACCCCATCCCTGTCTGTCTGATGAAGTCTATGTGCCTGTCAGAAGTGTATCAACACTACGCCAAAGGTTGCATATCCAGTCGTATCTGACTGTTTGTGACCCCATGGACTGTAGCCCGCTAGGCTCCTCTGTCCATGGGATTTCCCGGGTAAGAATACTGGAGTGTGTTGCCATTTCCCCCTCCAGGGGATCCTCCCCACCCAGGGATCCAATCCACAACTCCTGCATTGGCAGGAGGGCTCTTTACTGAGGGTTCTCACCTGAGAAGCCCATGTTTTATAAAAGGTAGAGAATGTTATATGAACAATTTACCTTTTGGCTGTTCATAAGTAGTTATAACTTCCTAATTGGTCACCGTATTTATAAGTCCTGCAAAGAGAAGGAGGCAGACACTCTGAGAACTGTCCAGAGAGCAGGACTGAACCCTGTTTCTATGGGACTTGAATCTATTGAGAAAGCATCTATCACTCAGCTGGGTGCGTTTATGACTATGTCTCATCTTAATCAGGCCTCAGGGAATAAGTTTAGAAGATGGTCCCTGCTATCAAACAACCAATTCAACATCATTCAGAAAGTCTGATAGTCAAATAATGATAAATACCGGCCGCTCTTAAACTAGTGCTTTATATACTTAGTCTTATTTTGTCCTCCCAACCTACAGGAAAGGTGGACGTTTATTTTATGAATGAGGAAATTTGCTCAGAAAGGCTAATGATGTGCCCAAGGTCATTCTGATAGAAACTGACAGAAGTAGCATTTGAACCCAAACCTACGATTCCAAAGACTCACGCTGCTATATTTAAAGTGGACCATCAAGGACCAGCTGTACAGCGCAGGGAACTCCGCTCACTATTATATAACAACCTAAATGGGAAAAGAACTTGAACAAGAAGAGATACGTGTATATGTATGACTGAATCATTTTGCTGTACACCTGAAATTAACACAACATTGTAAGTCAACTATACACACATATAAAATAAAAAGTTTTTTTAAATATCCTTTACTATTACATTAAAAGAAAAATCAAAACCCACAACAAAGACTTGCTATTTTTCTGCCCAGCCCTTGTCTTCTGGCAACTGGCCCTCTTTTCACAAGGAGTTGGAGAGCAATTATTGAAAAGAGAGCCTGGGACTTCCCAGGCAGTCCAGTGGTTAAGACCCTGTGTTTTCATCACGGGGGGCATGGGTTCAACCCCTGGTTGGACGAGACTGGGTCCAGCACTATCTGAGAAGCCATAGATTCAAGGTTTCCAAAGTCAGCTGCAAAGAGAGGAAACCAGACCGAAGTACAAATGAGAGGAAGTTGGCGTCAAGGTAAAACCAGTGACTCACGGTTCCTAAATTCGTTATGACTTTAGGTGGAAAAAAGAAATAATGGCCTAAATGGGAAGGGTGGTGCCACAGGGACCCAGAACAAATACTGTTACAGAATGGGAGAGGCTGTTTTCATTTTGCCAGAGCTTCTGAATGTGATTATAGGTAGAAACAGATGCAAACCGCTGCCACCCTCTGCACGGCTGAGCCTGTGGGGTGGATTTCTACGAGAAATCTTTTTTTGCATTTGTGGAGTCAGAGGGGAGCCTGAAGTGGAGTGAGGCTTAGGCCAGCAAGTGTCAGTTGACACCCACCTCTCCTCCTGGGAAGGGGAAGGAATCCCACCCTGAGTATCTCTGGACACTCAGAGCCTGTGGCTTTGTGTCCAGATGGCTGTCATCCTGAATGAGAAGCGCTGAACACCCAGGTGTGGGGCCGAGCACGAGGGCTTCTTAGGGAGACCCAGAACCAGAGCAGAGAAATAGTCCCCTGGAAACCGGCTCAGGCCTTTCATCTGTTGGTTTATCTGTTGGTCTTCTCGGTTTCCTTTTTAAATCTCGACCACCCTTAAGACCGTGCAGTCAAGTCACTTGGGTACCCGTCATCCTCAAGGATCAGGTTTCCACGTTTTCCTGAAATGTGCCTACAGCATGTTGGCTGGGGAGGTGGAAATGGGGGCAGGTGGGGGACATTGGCGGCTCCCTGTGTCCTGGCCTGTGGCCCCTGGGTGGTCCCAGGTAGAATGCTGGCCTTTGGGGCCTATCTCCTCATCTGTAGCACAAGGTTTGTAGACCAATCTGTTTCTCTTTCTGGACTTTTGTAGTGAAACGGGAGGAGGCAGTGAATCTCTGCAAGCTTTGAGGAGAGAGAACTAACAACACAGCATGAATTAACATCAGTCTCTGGTTGTTATGGAGATACTTCCACGTTCTAGAATTCCAATACACGTGGGAGGAGATGAGAAAACAGAATTCTGTCCTCCAGAAACTTGGGGAGATGGCTTAGTCCTCACTGAGGTCCTCTGCATTCCCCTGTGGGTAGAGTAGTTCCTGGGTGCTCCTGTGTGCTCAGTCGCTTAGTTGTGTCTGACTGTATGTGACCCCATGGACTGTAGCCCATCAGGCTCCTCTGTCCTTGAAATTCTCCAAGTAAGAATGCTGGAGTGGGTTGCCATTTCCTCCTCCAAGGAATCTTCCCAACCCAGTTCTTGGGTAGGTATTTATAAACCATTTCAGGCTTAAACAGGATGAGAGGTGCTGTGCTCTTAAATCTTTTTAAGTTTTTACTAAAAATTATTGTAAGACAGTTTTAGGGTAGCACAGGGAAATGGGCTGCCTGTGTTCAACAGCTCATTAAACAAATCTCTCAGGTTTACTTTTGTGCTATATGTGTCTTTCTGCCCCTGAACGATGCCGCATCTGTATTTCGGCATTTCTTCAATAATCTTCCAAATGGATGGCTGGCAGATGCGCTCGGATGGCAGCCAGGCCCCTTCAGATGCAGGTCAAGATGGATAAGCATCCTTTTCACACATCCTTAGGAGCCCCAGCAACACTGCACTGTGATGACTCCGCAATATAATGAGGAGGAAGATGTTATTGTTCAGTTGCTCAGTAGTGTCTGACTCTTTTCGATCCCATGGACTGCAGCACGCCAGGCTTCCTTGTCCTCCACTATCTCCCAGAGTTCACTCAAACTCATGTCCATTGAGTCAGTGATGCCATCCAGCCATCTCATCCTCTGTCACTCCCTTCTCCTCCTGCCTTCAATCTTTCCCAGCATCAGGGTCTTTTCCAGTGAGTTGGCTCTTCACATCAGGTGGCCCAAGTTTGGAGCTTCAGCTTCAGCATCAGTCCTTCCAGTGAATATTCAGGATGGAGTTGCTTTAGGACTGACTGGTAGAAGATGGTGACATATAGTAAAATGTAGAGCCAACTCAGACCAAGACTTCTAATGAGACAGGCGCTTGCTTTCACACATTCCTTCTTTTACTTCGGACCCAGAGTCTGCAATACAGTCTCTCCTTGAAAAGCACTCTTAACAGTTGTTTCTATAAGCACCTCTATTTCTCATCTGTTATTTCTCCCCAAATGTCCCAAGGACATGGGCTTACCAATAAACATTATGCTGCTCCAGAGGAGCTTAGTATTGTTTCTAGGGTTCGTAGCCACATAATTGTTCTCATGGGGTATCAAGGTAGAAGGATCCAGCTGGAAGACCTGAGTTGGGCCAGTTGTACCACTACCTAGTTGAGGGATCTTGCACAACTCAAATGATGTTTATAGGATAGGAGACACATAGGCTTCCCAGATGGTGCTAGTGATAAAGAATCCGCCTGTCGATGCAGGAGACATGAGAGATGTGGGTTAAATCCCTGAGTCTGGAAGATTGCCTGGAGGAGGAAATGGCAACCCACTCCAGTATTCTTTCCCGGAGAATCCCGTAGACAGATAAGCCTGGTGGGCTACAGTCCACGGGGTCACAAAGAGTCAGACACAACTGAGTGACTGAGCACAGGAGATGTGTATATAAGGGATTAAATTAATTGCCTTTTTTTTTACATTCTTATTTGTTATCTAATAAGCTATTAATGTATCTTCTCTTTCCTATCAGCTTAAGAGTTTATTGTCATAAATACTGTTTCAGATGAGAGAAATGGTTCGCTGGTTTTCTTTTGTAAACTGCTTGCTCTTTAGGCTTCTCTGGTGGCTCAAAGAATCTTCCTGCAATGCGGGAGACCTGGGTTCAATCCCTGAGTTGGGAAGATCCACTGGAGGAAGGGCATGGCAACTCACTCCAGTATTCTTGCCTGGAGAATCCCCATGGACAGAGGAGCCTGGTGGGCTACAATCCATGGGACTGCAAAGAGTCGGACACTACTGAGCAACGAAGCACGTGATAGCAGGAAGGAAGTGAGGCGGCAGAGGAGTGAGGCATGTCTGACTATATTTCTTAGGCTTGGCCATTTCATCAAGGGGCATGATTCTGAAGGACGGCTGACCTTCTGACGGCCAGGACTCTGCGGCTGCAGCTGCCAGGGGCTAGAAGACATGTAAAGAGCATTTCTCAGTACATTGAACACCGAATGTCTCGCTGTGCAGCTTTGGTGATTGATATTTGGTTCTGTGGTCTCATTCCTAACTGAATCCCTTAAAGGGAGGTCGGGAATAGTGATTTCCAGAAAGAGTCAGCGTGAGGGCCCGTTGCTGGGTGGTGGGTGTGAGCTGAGAGGCATCACTGTCAGGGGACAAGTGTCTTCATTTAGACCCTGATATATTTCCCTTGGGCTTCCCAGGTGGCGTTAGTGGTAAAGAACCCGCCTGCCAATAAGAGACAGTGTTCAATCCCTGGGTCCCCTGGGTCCGGAAGATCCCCTGGAGGAGGGCATGGCAACCCACTCTGGTATTCTTGCCTGGAGAATCCCATAGACAGAGGAGCTGGGCGGGCAATAGTCCATGGGGTCACAAAGAGTTGGACACGACTGAAGCGACTTAGCACACATATTTCCCCTAAACCGTTCTCCTTAGGGGGACCAGGGCATCTGCTCTCGGGGGCAGGGGACCCACACACCGGGTTTAATCGGCAGCTGCTTGTCGGAGGGGAGGAGATGGAATGAGGTGGCTGCCCGTGGATGTCTAGTCCAAAGGGCGTTTACCTGGCACCATTGATGGGTTCCTGCAAGGTTCATCGTTAATCAGGTTCCCCAACCAAATGCTCTTCCTTCCTGACTTGCTGTCAGAGTTTATTCAGCCTTGCTTTCCCACTGATTCTCCAGCGGTGGCACTCAGTCTCTGCCTGTCCTCCTCACATCCTGAAAACTGTAAATGATCAGTGAGCAACCCTGGGACACGCGCTTCCTAAAATCGTCCACAGCTGTCAGAGGAGGGGGCTGCACGGCCGCCAGCCGGCGCCCATTTCTAGTGCTCTGGGAATTAGAATCAAGGCCCCGGCTGATCCTTGCGTCTCTGCTGGAGAAATTAGAAATGGTGTTCACCTCTGCCGAATACCAGGCGTGCCATATCATCAAGAGGCTTCTTGTCAGGTCCAATTTGGGATCATCAAATTAATTGTTGCATGTGACAAGCTGACATGCAAAGAAAGTGATAAATGCTTCGGTGCAGCCTCCCGGTGAAAATTCCACGGTGAGCTTTCGTGGCCCCAGGGCACGGATGATGGACAAGGCAGGAGAGCTCCCGTCCTGCTCAGCTGCCCAGCTCTTTCCACAGCATGGGAGAAACAGCCCCGTTTGCCTGGAAACCTGCACTAACCCCCTCCTTTCCTGACAGTTGTGTGACTCCTTCACTTCTGTCTTGCTTCCTCCCCAGATAAACTCTTGTGAATTGCTTTTCAAGTAAAGAATCCGCCTACAAGGCAGGAAACCTGGGTTCAACTAGCTCAGAAAGGTCCCCTGGAGAAGGAAATGGCAACCCACTCCACTATTCTTGCCTGGGAAATCCCATGGACAGAGGAGCCTGGCGGGCTACAGTTCATGGGGTTGCAAAGAGTCCTATACGGCTGAGCAACTAACACTTTCACTTTCCTCCCCAGATAAACTTGTGAATTGCTTTCCAGGGGACACCTTTGCTGCTGCTGCTGCTGCTGCTGCTAAGTCGTGTCGGTCGTGTCCGACTCTGTTCGACCCCATAGACGGCAGCCCACCAGGCTCCTCTGTCCCTGGGCTTCTCCAGGCAAGAACACTGGAGTAGGTTGCCATTTCCTTCTCCAATGCATGAAAGTGAAAAGTGAAAGTGAAGTCACTCAGTTGTGTCTGACTCTTAGCGACCCCATGGACTGCAGCCCACCAGGCTCCTCCCTCCATGGGATTTCCCAGGCAAGAGTACTGGAGTGGGGTGCTATTGCCTTCTCCGAGGGGACCCCATTACCCCCTAGAAATAACCAAGCAACCATTTCATAGGGGCCTTTGCTGGGGTCTCAGGAACTGCTAGTTAAATGGCCTAAGGGACAGGGAGATCACTATCTGAGTTTTTTTGTTGCTCTGGGAACCACACTGTTGGCTGCTGCCGAAGTCCTGTGGGGAGAGGACGCCGGGCACGGCCATTAGACTCAGCTTGTCCAAGTGTCACCTGGAGGGGCCAGGAGTGTCAGCAGCCCATGTGCTGGGAGGTGACCCCCCCATGTTCTTTATTTCCTTTTTTAATATTTATTTACTTGGCTGCACTGGGTCTTCACTGTGGCAAGCGGAATTGAGTTCCCTGACCAGGGATCAAAGCCAGGCCCCCTGCGTTGTGGAGCTCAGGGTCCTAGCCACTGGGCCACCAGGGAAGTCCCTTAAAAAAAGTCTCTTTTCTTGGCTGCACCACACGCCCTTGGGGAACTTCCCAGACCAGGGGTGGAACCCAGTTCCCCTGCAGTGGAAGCCTGGAGTCTTAAGCGCTGGGCCACCTGGGAAGTCCACTCCCCATGTTCTTTAGAGCCATCTTTGGAGTCCTCCCCATCACGTCACAAACACTTTCTAGTATCAGGTGTAGAAGCGTTCCTCCACGGAGCAGACCCAGGCCATCAGGCTACGGCATTCATTTAATTTTTTAATATTTGGACTAGGCTGGGGGAAGACAAACAAACCAAAACCGAACCCTGTCTTTTCATTTTCATTCTCTCACTATGCTCTGCAGCATTGGCCCTCTGTGGTGGTGGGGGCGGGGAGTCCTCCCTTCTCCCGGCTCTAAAAATAGCAGCTCAGCAACTATTCGCTTATTTCCCCACAGTGGGTGCGGGCAGTTTAAAGCCACATTTGAGACTCATGCTATCAGAAGGACCCACATAAGAAGCCCCTGCTCTCTTAACAGGAGAGCCTACCGTCTGTCCATCTATGTTTCCTCGTTTTTCAAATTCTTTTGAATTTTTTCCTCTATTTTTTGTTTTTGCTTCCTCCTAATACAAATTTTCTTAGGTGTGCTAAGAGGTATGAAATGCAGTTATCAAAATATTGTGTGTGTGTGTGTTAGTCACTCAGTCATGTCTGACATTTTGCAACTCCATGGACTGTAGCCCGCCAGACTCCTCTGGGATTCTCCAGACAAGAATACTGGAGTGGGTAGCTATTCCCTTCTCCAGGGGATCTTCCCAACCCAGGGATCGAACTTGAGTCTCCTGCATTGCAGGAAGATTCTTTAACGTCTGAGCCACCAGGGAAGCCCTATTTTAAACTGGGCTGCATTTACTTAAAGAATTTAATCACAAGATTGCATGATCGTGGCTGTCACTTTGAAATGGTGGTGACTGTAAACTGTTTTTCAAGGTAGCTGTGATGTAAGAGCGAATTTGGAGTTACAGGTTCTGCTCACACTACTGTGGCTTGTTGTCTGAATTCACAGTGAGAGAGAATGAAAATTAAAAGACAGGGTTTGGTTTTGGTTTGTTTGTTTTCCCCTAACCTAGTTCACGGATTGCCTGATTTTTTTATCTCTGGACCCCTCGGATTAAGAACCCTTGTTCTCTTAGAGCCATGTTATAGCAGAACGTCCCTAGTGGTTCAGATGGTAAAGAATCTGCCTACAATGCAGGAGACCCAGGTTTGATCCCTGGGTTGGGAAGATCCCCCAGAGAAGGGAATGGCCACCCACTCCAGTTTTCTTGCCTGGAAAATCCCATGGACAGAGGAGCCTGGCCGGCTACAGTCCATGGGATCGCAAAGAGTCAGACACGACTGAGCATCTTTCACACAAGTTCAAATTCACTCTAATTTTCTGGCACATCAGACAGGTTTTCGAAGGTCTGGGTGCTGGCGTGGTTCTCAGGGTTCTACACCCCGTACGCACCTCCGTTCGGGGGGAGGGCCCACAGCTTAGTTGAAGCGACTGGACAGCAGGTCTGCAGCTCTGCCGGTCCTGAGTACCTTCTCCAGTTCCAACTATAACAGGGTGGACTGACGAGACTCCCTCTAGCCTGATGAGGGCTCTCAGCTCAGCCACCTGCACTGCCAGTTCATTACAGAGCTTGTGCTTCTTCTTCCTCGGTCCTCGTCCAGCAGGGCTCCCTGCAGCACCACCTGCTCCAGCTCTGCTGCTCCGCAGGGCACCCCAAGCCTGCCCGGAACTGGGGGGACTGCACCCTGGAGGGTCCCGTCAACCTCTGCAGTGGGACGGGGTGCAGAGTTAGGGCCAGAATGCTTATTTAAAATATTTCTTTATTTCCCTGTGCCTTGCCTTAGTTGGGGCTTCCCTGCTGGCTCAGACAGTAAAGAATCTGCCTGCAATGCGGGAGACCCAGGTTCTATCCCTGGGTCGGGAAGATCCCCCTGGAGGTGGGCATGGCAACCCATTGCAGCATTCTTGTCTGGAGAATCCCCATGGGCAGAGGAGCCTGGCGGGCTACAGTCCACAGGTTCACAAACAGACACGACCGAGCGGCCGCCACACACACTCTTGTCCCGTCGTCAGCACCCCCACACGCGGGAGCAAGTGTTCCCCTAGTTGTTTCTGAAGGTGGAGGAGACTGGACCTCCAGGGCGGCCCCTCTCCCCGTGAGCACCATGACCTTGGGGACAGCTTGGTTCTCAGCCTGAGTCAAGGCGGCATCTCCTGGGAGTAGGTGAAACACAGATCACCAGCCCTGCACCCCCTCCCCACCCGGCATTTCTGGTTGAGTAGATCTGGGGGTAGGGGGCGGGGGGAGTGTCTGCCTCTTCAGCCCCTTCCCAATAAATTGACGCTGCCGTGTGGGGCCCATGCTTAGAGCCACTGCCCTGAAGCACACGAGGGACACGTGATAAATTAGGCTGAGCACTGACAGCCATGCTTGCCTTTCGAGGACTCCCCCTGGGACATGTTACAAGGAGCTAACTGTCAGCTTATTTTACATTAGCCATGTTTTTCGATGATACTGTGAGATGTGGGTGCATCCTTGTGTAGAATTTTTCAAGCCTGCTCATCCCAGCCGGCCAGCCCCGTAAAGGACCCTGATAAAAAGTCCTGTGGCCCCAATTTCCCCGCCTCTTTGTCTTCCTGTGCCCTTGGGGTTCCTTGCAGTCTCTCCCAAGAGGCCTCTGGCTGAGAACCAGGGGCCCGCTGGGTGGCCTCAGGGCCCACACCCACTGATTACCCACCAGACAGCGGGTCCCACACAGAACAAGGTAGGCCCAGGAAATGACCTGCGGGCCACCCAACGAACAGGGCACAATCAGAACAGCATTTTTTAAAGTGTTTTTTAATACAAATATTTTTAAAGTTCCACGTATTCTTTTACTGCTTCAAACAAACCAAGGGAAAAAAGATTTTTTATTTTCAGCAAATCAGGAAAATTGAACACATTATTGATTACATACTACTTTTTAAATGAATATTAATTGCGTTGGGTGTCCTAAAATGGTATTGTCTTGTTCTGTCAAAAATCCTTGTCTGTTAAAGGTATCTGCTTAAATGTTTATGGATGGAATGACGTGACACCAGGGATTTGCTTTAAAAGCCACCACGAGACCAAGTTTAGTGGGGAGGCACAGATAATGGAGCAATGTCAGCATGTGAGCTGTAGGAGCTGGGTGCGAGTGCATAGGATGCTATCTACTCCTGTGTATGTTTGCAAAGTTTAAAGGAAAAAGCTAAAATTGAAAAAAAAAATTTAAGAGTCCCGCAGTCAGAGAAGTCTCGTCAGTGCCTTTCGTGGTCACCTCTTGGGAATTCCACGGGCACCTGAGCTGTGACCTGGCCTGGGAGTCCCAGCACAGAGAAAACCGCAAACCCCGTGCAGCCTCAACATCTGCGGAGCCCGTCCACAGCCCTCTGCAGGGGGCAGCGGGGAGCTCACAACGGCGTGGGAAAGGAAGCCTTCTCTGCGGGTGGAAGGCGCTAGCCCTTGGCCTTTTTGCCTCATTCCTCTCTGGGGCGCGCTCTGTTTGGCTCTTGCCCCCTGGGCACAGCTACACAGCCTCCAGGAGACTAATGTGGGGTCAAATGGAATTCACTGGACTTTGACTTGCCACCCGCCATCCCAAGTAATTTGCCTCTTTTTAGAAAAATGTTTATTTATTGGGTGCACCAGGTCTTAGTGGCAGCACGTGGGATCTTTAGCAGCAGCATTTGGACTCTTTAGTTACGGCGTGGGGGCTCTAGCTTCCTGGCCAAGGACCGAATCCAGGCCCCCTTCATCGGGAGCTTGGGGTCTTAGCCACTGGGCCACCGGGCAAGTCCCCTGCCTGACCGTTTATAGGAATGCGTGTATGTATTCTGAATGGCATACCTAACAGCTCTTATAAAGTATAACTTCATGCAGTAGAACTTTACCAGTTCATATTAATTGTATTCAACAACTGGATACTTTTTTTAGAATTCCAAGTTAGAAAATAAAAAGAAATGTGATGTTGTTGCTTTTGCAACCATACTGTAACTCAGGCTTGTCTAATTAGAGTGTTGCCAGTAAAATTCCTCGTAGAAGAGTCGTGCTTTCATGGCTAAGTAAGAATTCTTTGTAATAAATGTATTCACTATTTGTGTATACAGATGATACACAGATAATATTTTCACTGTTGAGTGTTTGGGGTTTCTTCCCCAAACCTTTCTTCCGTAAGGGGTTTTAATATCCTTCCTGCCATCTTGTTTATGTTGCCTACTCATCCAGACTGTCTCCTAATGGATATAAACTTCAAATCAGTGAAATCTGACTAAATAAGGTTTTCCTCTAATGGAAAAATCAGTCGCCTGACAACACACTCAAGCCACCCTCCAGCGCCTCACCATCTGGTCCAAGGACTGTGTCCTGGTCAGAGACCCTTAGCTGTTTGCCAACCAATTCTTGTAACCGCCCTGCAGGGCAGGCATTTCCCTGTGAAGCCCTACAGTGATGTTCAGGCATTATTATAATTACAGACAAAAGTGGAGGCACAGGAAGGCCTATGGTTTCCTGTGACTCCTCAAAGTAAACTGGACTTTCCAAATGCAGGCTATAGTCCATTGGTAGGTCCTGAAGCCCGTTCAGTGGGTGGAAACAGACCAGCATTTTTTTTTTAATGGAATAGGATCAAGCAGAAAATATGTGGGTGCCTCCCAGGCTGCAAGAGTCAGAGCTGTTTGTTTAGGTGTGCCAGTGTGCACACACTGGGTCCCGGTGTTACATGACCCGAGTTTTTATTGTGGGTCTTGATCAAAGCTGTCCGATAGAGAGTAGTTTAAGCAATGCCAGACTTGTTCTGTCGCTAAGTCCTGTCTGGCTCTTTGCAACCCTATGAACTGCAGCACACCAGGCTTCCCTGTCCTTCTCCATCCCAGAGGTTTACTCAAACTCATGTCCATTGAGTCGGTGATGCCTTCCAACCATCTCATCCTCTGTTGCCTCCCTTCTCCTCCTGCCCTCAACCTTTCCCAGCATCAGAGTCTTTTCCAATGAGTCGGCTCTTTGCATCAGGCAGACTGGAGGATTAATAACTGAAGATTCAGCTTTTTCTCCTTAAGTTTTAATTTGGGTGTCTGTGCCCCCAAGTCATTTCTGTGCCCTGGCACACTCTGGCCTTTCAGAGGCACCTGCTACATGGAGCTGCAGTGATGCCTGGCCATCGATTAGTAAAGTGAGTTAGTCTTAGCAACTCATCAGTCACCGTCTGATTTTCTTATCAAATAAGCAACATTTGGGTGAATTCACAGGATTGTGTTGCAACCTCAAAAGACTTTAAAGTATGTGGAGGTTTGGACTCTGAAAAACACTGCCTGTCCCGGAGGGCCCAGATTTGTGAGTGTGGATCCCAACTTCCCCTCTTACTCGCTGTGTAGCCTTGGGCAGCTTGCTAAACCTCTCTGTGCCCTGGCCTCCTCATCAGTGGACAAGTTGTGGTTGATGATAGAGCTTACCTGATCAGGCCCCTTGTGAAGACTGCATGAGTTAACACACCACCCGCACTTGGATCTGTTCCTGGCACAGACTCAGAGAAACATTAGCTCTTAGCAGGATGTCCGAAACAGACGCTTCACCTCCTTTACGGTCAAAATCCTAGAGCTGAAAGCAGTCCTCCCACTGTAAGTAGATCCCTCTGGTGGTCCTAGAACATTAGGGCACAGGGGGCCGCCGGGGTCTGTTCTGACTGTGGAATGCCATCCACAGGACAGGCTGGCAGGAGGCAGTGGTCCATGCTGCCCCAGGCACTGCCACCTGCTTCACAGGTTTTAGTGCATCTTTTCAGTGTCCCTGGGGCTTCCCTTGTAGCTCAGTCAGTAAAGAATCTGCCTGCAGTGCAGGAGACCCAGGTTCGATCCCTGGAAAGGGAAGATACCCTGGAGAAGGAAAGGGCAACCCACTCCAGCATTCTTGCCTGGAAAATCCCATGGACAGAGGAGCCTGGAGGGCTACAGTCCATGGGGTCTCGAAGAGTCAGGCGACACCATGGGCTGAGCGACTGAGTGACTAACCCTTACTTAACTTACTCTTAGCCTTTAGTGTCCCACTGTTTGATACAAGTGCTGACCCTGAGCAAAGCTTGAGTTCCCCCGTCCTAACTTTGGAAATAATTGTTGCTTTCTTGTCCCACCTAATAGTACATGTTTGAAAAATGGTTTGTTTCTAGGGATCTCACATATTTTCAAGGGCAATTTTACTATTACCCAAATGAAAGTAAAATTCCTAGTCACCACTTGAATGTCGCTTTGTTCCAGCTCCGGGAACAAATGTTCACCAGTGATACTTGGTCTAGTTCTCCCACCTGACCAAGAATTTCATAATTTCTGGAATTTCCCAGCATGTTGATAGATCAAATAAATTCCAAAGGAAAAATCAGAGCCAAAGGTATAACTTCACTTTGCTTTTAAATCTGCTGCTGTGCCCTCGTCATCTTGCTCAGCCAGGAAAAACGGTATGTGCATTCATGTGTGCAAAGTCATCTCAGTCCTGTCCAACTCTTTGCAACCCTGTGGACCGTAGTCCACCAGGCTCCTCTGTCCATGCAGTTCTCCAGGCAAGCATACTGGAGTTGGTTGCCATGTTCTCCTTCAGGGGATCTTCCCAACCCAGGGATCGAACCCCCATCTCTTAGGTTTCCTGCATTGGCAGGCAGGTTCTTTACCACTGGCAATGGGGAAGCCCCAGGAAAGGGTATACTGGCTTGGAAAGGAACGCTAGAGGAGAGCAGAGGCTTAGACCACAGATGGGTCCCCTTTCACCGTGAAAAATGCCCATTGTCCACCAGGTTTTGCACAGACTGTGTGTGCCAGTGAGGACATTCAGCTCTCGGTGGGGGTGCTATGTCTCCCCGTGAATGACAAGGTGCTCAAGCATCTGTGAGCAGGATTCCCAGCCTTGCTCACACTCAGCAGTAGAGGGAGCCCGGCTTGTCCATCCAGGACTCCAACAGCATGTGGCTGGGGATTACTGGCCGTGAGAAGGAAAAGAAGGAGGATTAGAAAAATGGGTTCTAAATCACTGTGGTTTCTCTTCCAACCCTGGAGATAAAACACTTTCCAAGTGCATCAGCCGCATTCACCGCTATGCACAGCCTGGAATGCAACTGGAGCTGCCTTTAATCAGCGTCCCTGAATGTGTCAGAGCCGATGGGAGTTCTGCCCCAGAGATTTCATATTCAAATGCATTTAAGAAATACATGTGAAATGAAGTTCATCTGGGTTCCTTACGACATCTCGGGGTCCTCGTGCGCTCAGGACATTTAAATCTCCAAGAGGAGGAGATGGGCAGCAGGGTTTCCAAGAATTAGTTGACCAAGGTTACTCGAATCACATTACAAGACTAGAGGTGGCTGGCACACAATGTGTGTGTTAGCCACTCAGTCGAGTCCAACTCTAGGCAGCCCCGTGGACTGTAGCCTGCTAGACTCCTCTGTCCGTGGGATTCTCCAGGCAAGAATATTGGAGTGGGTTGCCATTTCTTTCTCCAGGGGATCTTCCCAACCCAGGGATCAAACCAGGGTCTCCTGCATTGCAGGTGGACTCTTGACCCTCTGAGCCACCAGAGAAGACAACAACAATACTATAAAGCAATTATCCTTCAATTAAAAATAAATAATAATTTTTTAAAAAGACTAGAAGTGATTGGAACATTTGAGGGCCACAGTCCTGAGAGTTGTGCATGTGGCCGGTGTTAGGAGGACAGTTTGTCCAAGAATTTGAGGACCCAGGTTCCTGTCGGGACCCCACTTCCTCTCAGACAGGGGACCACAGGAAACACAGTCTCCTCTGTCGCTAGGTGGCTTCCTCATCTGTATAAAAGAGGGCAAGCGCCCCACGTGCCACCCGCGCTGCCCACCTCACAGAGTGGCTGGAGCGTGGGCTCTGAGATCAGCTGCAAATGCAAGACTAGGTTATTAGTGCAAGTTGTCTGAACCCAGAAAACACTGGGGCGGGCTGCCAATCTGGGAGGAATTTCCTGGTTGCATCTGTTTCATTCTGCCTTGCCAAAGGTTTGGCTTAAATGCATGAATCAGATTTTGCTGTCTATAGATAAATGTACAGAGCTGACTGCAGCTTCTCTGTATAATCCCAGACTAATGCCTACGATTCTTTTTACCCCTCGACAGCTGTACTGTCTTGTTTATTTCAAATCCATTTCTCTTGCTTGGTAGCAGAGGGAGCCTCCTAGGAGGCAGCGAGCGGAAAGTGCCCCAGTGTCCCCAGAGAAGCAAAGTGCACAGTCCAAGGGGGCTCTGAAAACTGCAGAGGTTTTCATATTTTCACAGTAAAACTCATACAGTGGCAGAAACTGAACTGCAACTATTTGTAGTTCTTGTTTATCCTACTTGGTGGCACCTTCATATGTTTGGCTGTAGAAAATATGAGTGGTTTTGACTAAGGGGTGCTGCCCGGACCCCTTCAGGAATATTCATTAATCACAATTTATGCAGTGTGGTGCCTTTGTAATGTTTGCAACAAAATCTGAATTCTGAAACTTATCTGGCCCCAAGGGTTTTGGTTTGAGGTCAGGGGAGATACTGGAGACTCTGAGGCACAAAGGCCCATGTGAAGATGAACATTACCTGCTTGGGCTCGGGGTTGGAGGCGCAGGCTGCCTAGTTCCTGGGTGCAGGTGGGAGGTTGCTACACCCTGTGGATCGCTTGTCACTGTCACAGTCATCATTGTCACGGCACCTGGCAAGAGGCTTCATCTGTGACCCTCTCTCTCTCCTTCCTCCCTGCCTCCCTCTTAAAGTCACAGCCAGCCAGTGCCCAGCCCCAGGCTGGGTGGCAGGGACCCACGTCACAGCACAGGGCCGTGCTCTCTGCTCCACTGGGGCACCTTGGGAGGCCAGCCACGGAGAAGGCTCCCTGGTACCCCACACCCAGGCTGCTGGGTTAAAGAAGCCGTTGGCATGCACCCCAGGTGCTGCTCGTTGTTTTTGGTTAGCTGCCAAGTCATGTCTGATCCTTTTGAGACCCCATGCACTGCCAGGCTCCTCTGTCCATGGGATTTCCCAGGAATGGAAATACAGGAGTGGGTTGCCATTTCCTTTTCCAGGGAATCTTCCTGACCCAGGGATCAAACCCACGTCTCCTGAATTAGCAGGCAGATTCTTTACCACCGAGCCACCAGGGAAGCCACAAACCAGGTGCTAGCTACCGCCAAAAGCCAGCAGTATTTTATGAGCCTTGGAAGTCTTGTAGAACCAGTCCGTTTTGAGTGATCAAATGAACACTGCTTATTTATAGCAATTTCTTAATGATTTAATGTTTTACTCAGCCCTCATAATCCTGTGGTATATTTCTTTTAATTGTTAGAGGAAAGACCCCTTTTAGAGCTAATGTCACTGGGCTCCTTCCTTGGTGATCCTTCCAAAATTCTAAAATAGAATTCCCAACAACTACTCCCGATACACATATTTAAGAATCCAGCTGAAGAGGCAAGTGTTAGTCGTTCAGTCGTGTCTGCCTCTTTGTGACCCCAGGGACTATATAGCTCACCAAGCTCCTCTGTCTATGGAATTCTCCAGGCAAGAATACCAGAGTGGGTTGCCATGCCCTTCTCTAGGGGGTCTTCCCAACCCAGGGATCGAACCTGGGTCTCCTGCACTGCAGGTAGATTCTTTACTGTCTGAGCCACCAGCAAAGCCCCAAAGGGAAGAGGTAAATGGAACTTAAAAACCTGTCTGTGATGTGAGTTGGAATAGCAGGTGCCCGAGTGCATCTTCCCCAAGCTCTGGAGACAACGCCTTGGACATCATGGTCCCTCTTGCAGTAAAGTGAAGTCACACTTTATTAAAAAAGACTCCAGTTTCTTTACAGGGTTGGCTGCCTTTGAACCTGTGCCTTAGGTCTGTAATTTTTGATATTTTTAGGGAAATGTGATGAGAGTCCTGCAAAGAAACCCAACCCATCTGTTGACATCTACCAGGAATGGCCATAGAAAAAGTTGATGGATTCTTTTCCTGTGAAATTGAATTCGTAGACTCTGGACAGTGGTCTCAGTAAGGTGCTCGCCCCTTCTCTCTCTTCCATCTGCCCTTGGCTAACTGTTCTTATCCTCTAAGACTCAACTCATCGTTCCACCAACACTCTCAGTTTGGCATGAGATGATTTAAGAGGTACCTCTTAGCCTGAGCCCTGTCTTAATAGGGAGAGACTGTGTATTAGTCTTCAAGGTCATTCTGGCAAAAGCTGGGGAAAGAGCCCATTTGATTGAAAACACCAGGTCCACCACCCCCTTCGCCAGTGGATCTGGCCCAGCCAGCCTAGTAGGTAACAAAAGCAAAGCTTTGAATTGCTCCTTGCAAGCCTTCGAGGCTCTGGTGCCAGAGGAGCTCTGTGCATTCCTAAGACATGAGCCACAACTCACCCTCCCACACCCCACTACTATAGACTGGTGCCCACCACTCAATTCGTGCTGACGGCATCTGTTAAGGCTCTATGTGCACCAGATACTACGTCAGGTGCTGGGGACAGTGTAAATTCAGCCATTAACCTTGACCTTGAAGGGGCGCTGGGCACGTAAGCACTTCTGCTGTATCACGATACGTGGGAAGTCCTCAGGGGAACACAGCTGGGGAAGGGTCAGTGCAGGGAAAACAATGGAAAGAAAACCCGTGTGCCGCCCTCGAAGATAGCTCAGGTTTTCAGGTTATATGGGCAGGAGTTCAAGAATTGCTAACATGCATGATCAAATGCCTACGAGCCCGAGTAACGGTGAGGATCCTTCTAGAATTCTGTCTTGGCTTGGAGCTGCCATGCAACGTGTTTAGACTGGTATGTCTTCCAGCGTGAAAGGAGGTGCAAATAGTAGTGACACTGTGACCGAGGCCTAAAGCTGGACTGTCCCAGGGAGTCAGGGACATGTGACTCCCACGAGCACGGGGGCCAATTCTGTCTTCTCTCTGCTGGCCAGGGAACGGGCAGGAGGGGGTTGGCTGCTTTGTTTCTTCTTCCAAGAAAGGGTAGTAGACAAATATACAATGCCTTCTGCCCTTGTGATCTGTTTTGAAAACTGTGATGCAGAAAATGTCTGAATTTATGTCACTAGTAATTGTTTTAGGAACTCATAGACCTGTTGGTGCTGCTGCTGCTGCTGCTGCTAAGTCGCTTCAGTCGTGTCCGACTCTGTGCGACCCCATATACGGCAGCCCACCAGGCTCCGCCGTCCCTGGGATTCTCCAGGCAAGAACACTGGAGTGGGTTGCCATTTCCTTCTCCAATGCATGAAAGTGAAAAGTGAAAGTGAAGTCGCTCAGTCGTGTCCGACTCTTCGCAACCCCATGGACTGCAGCCTACCAGGCTCCTCCACCCATGGGATTTTCCAGGCAGGAGTACTGGAGTGGGTGCCATTGCCTTCTCCAATAGACCTGTTACTGAACCATAAAGATGTTGTTTTTTTCCCCTTTATATTCAAATCAGTGCCTTTTTGAGGCAAATGCTGAGGAAAGGTAACAGAACATCTTGAGCTTAAGAAGAACTCCTCTTTGACTGGGGTTTCCTATAGGGGATACAAATTATTTCTTTTAAAACAGTGTTTGAATCCCAATTGGAATTGACATATATACACTGCTGGGCATAAATAGGCTTTCCTCCTAGCTCAGTCGGTAAATAACCTGCCTGCAATGCAGGAGACCCAGGTTCAATTCCCCTGGAGAAGGAAATGGCAACCCACTCCAGTATTCTCGCCTGGAGACTTCCATGGACAGAGGAACCTGGCAGGCTACAGTCCATGGGGTCACAAGAGTCAGACACAACTTAGCAACTAAACCACCACCATGAGTAAAATAGGGCTTCCCAAGTGACTCAGTGGCAGAAGAAGCTGCCTGCCAGTGAAGGAGACATGGGTTTAATCCCTGGACCGGGAAGATTCCCTGGAGGAGGAAATGGCAACTCACTCTAGTATCCTTGCTTGGAAAATTCCATGGAGGAGCCTGGCAGGCTACAGTCTATGGGGTCACGAAGAGTTGGACATGACTTAGCACACAGGCACAGCATAATATACATAAAATAGATAACTAACGAGAACCTACTGTATAGCACAGGGAACTCTACTGTCTCCGTGGTGAGCTAAATGGGAAGGAAATCCAAAAAAGAGTGTCACCAAGTCCCAGGTCGCTCTGCTCACCTCACGACAGGCCAACAAATCGGAGACAAGGTGTTGAGGCGAGGAGTATTACTTTATTCAGAGAGCTAGCTGATGGAGAAGATGGCAGACTAATGTCTCAAAATAACCATCTTATCGGGATCTAGATGCTAGGTTCCTTTATGGGGGAGGTGAGGAAGCAAAGTAAAAGGGCCGTTAATCTTGCAAGAATCTCCTAGAACAGCAAGCCTCAGGCAGGGGAGGTGTTAATTTCTTCCTGCCGTCCACTTTGAGGACAGGGTGCTAAATGAACAAAAGCGCTTTGGTTTAGGTCAGGCAGAGGGGCAGGATTCTCTGAGGCAGCCCATTATGCGTGATTATAATAACAAAAGCAACGGAAAGCAAGTCAAAGAAACAGTTCCAACGTGGAGTCAGCAATGGCTTTTTCCTGTAACAGGGATATATACACACACATATATATATACTGATTCACTGTGCTGTACAGCAGAAAATAATACAACATTGTAAAGCAACTGTACTCCAGAAATATTTAAAAACAAACCAAAAAACCCACACAAAAAACAAAAACCAGTGTTTCAAGTTAGTACTCCCGTTCCATCCTCTCCTGCCTCCGTGAGAGAAGCACAGACACCGGTGATGTTTATCTGGGTGCTCGGTCGAGTGTCTCATGTGGAACACGGCCCTCTGATTCCCCCAGGCGAATGATTCTCAGCCAGGCACCCACTCCCCAGCAGACTCCCTGCCCCACACCTTTCCAGGTAGCCCCCTGGGAGTCACGTTTCTTAGTCTAGGGTCCTTCCCTCTGGTGTCCATCACAACAGCTCCACCATCGAATGCAGTAACCGAGGCTGCGGACAGTGCAAACCCAGGGGACTCATACCCTCTGCTCCAGAGACCACGTGTCCCACATTCCCGGGAAGAGCTCTGGTTTTAAACACTATTTCCCTGTCACACAGGAGTTTCTACTTGTCTGGCAATGTGTCCTAGTTTTCAACAACAAGGTGCAAATCAATGGCAGGGTTCGCTCACCTGTGGCACGTGACCCAGAGAAACCCAGAGGTACTGGGGCCCTGGGTCCACTTGCATGTAGGTCAGATGTGTCCTGAGCCCCAGACCACCCTCCAGAGTTAGGCTCTGTTGATGGTGTTGGGTCTGTAGAACTCAGCCCTCTGGCTGAGTTGTTTAGTGTTTATTCAGCACACAAGCCCAGGCACAGAGGGTGGTGAACACACCCATGTGGATGAACCTGCCAAACCCTAGACATCTCTGCCACCCCGGATCCTGATGGCAGCAAGTCCAGCTTCCCAGCCAGAACCTGCTCTTCAACTGAACTGCCCGCCTCTCCCAACCCTAACAAAACTCTCCCAGCCTTAGTTTACATCCCAAATCCTTTACGTTTGTGACGGTAACTCACAGTTGCCCTTGACTGAGGGCAACCTTTGGCTCCTCTGAAATGTGGCCACACTGTCCTCACACATCCCATCACCCCCTCAGAATAGATGGGCCTTCAGTATGGGTTTATTTGCCCAATGGTGGTGGAAGGCAGGCCCTGGGCGGCGTGTGTAAATGCCTGCCATCTCAAAATAGAGGTTCTTCTTTGATGTCTTAAACACTGAGTTTACATTGGCACTTCCCTGCTGGCTCAGACAGTAAAGAATCTGCCTGCAATGCAGGAGACCCAGGTTCACTCCCTGGGTTGGAAAGACCCCCTGGAGAAAGGAATGGCAACCCACTCCAGTCAGTATTCTTGCCTGGGAAATCCCATGGACAGAGGAGCCTGGTGGGCTACCATCCATGGGTCGCAGAGTCAGACACGACTGAGAGACTAACACTTTCACTTTCAAGCTTACATTTAGCCCTAATACCCCCAGGAGCTCAGTCATCACCAGCCTGCTGAGAGCTCAGCCCGAAGTCTCATCCTGGGCGCCCTCTGTGTGACTGTGGCCGTGGGACCATCTCTCCGGGTATAACTAGGCTTGGCAGGAAGCTCCAGGCTGCACTGGTTCAGCTTCAGTTCTTCCCCCAAAGCCCCAGGCACAATCCATATCGTGGTCTCCCAAGTACTGCCTCATGGTTACAGGTTACACTTCCTCCAGCCACAAGAATGTGCTTCTCTGCTTTAATTTTTGCGAGTACTATGACCACCGTCCAGTTCGCCGTCCACACGGTGACATGGGGATAAATCTGCTTTCGTTCACATGCTAACCTCATGACAGCTCCTTCTGGAGTCCCACCTCGTATGCAGCATGCCTGACAAACAGCGCTCCCCTGATCTTCCTGAATCCCTGTGGGATCCAGGGGTGACGAGCTCCACATCTCAGATGAGGACGCTGAGGCTCAGGTGCTGCATGGTTATTGTTGTGATTGTCATTCAGTCTCTCGGTCTCTTTTCGACCCCATGGACTGTAGCCCGGCTCCTCTATCCTTCACTGTCTCCTGGAGTTTGCTCACATTCATGTCCATTGGGTTGGTGATGCTATCTACCCAACTCATCCTCTGCTGCCTCCTTCTCCTGTTACCCTCCTCACATGTTAATATCGGGTACCATGAATGCATCATCAGTGGCAAAAGGAGATTATCTGGGTGCCTCCATGGAAAGCAAAGGGCCTTCAGGAAGACAATACCCAAAGGGACACTGGAAAGGAGGGTGGCAATGAGAGCTTTGGGGGCTCTGCCCTTCCTTCCCCACTTGGAATCCTTGGTCAAGTTCAGAGTGAGCCTCTGGTCCCCTGCTGGTACTCAGGAGCAGCCCTGGAGGATCCTGTCCCCATTGGAGGATCAGCCTGTGGACCTCCTTCCTGTCGATGAGGACGAGCTTGGTTTCCCTGTGGTTGTCATGGAGACTGGCCACACTGAAATAAGGAAAACCCATTTCTGGAACATGGTGATGAGCCGTTTTCCAGTTTGGCATCTGGGGAACCTCACAGGTGTGCCCTGTGGGCTTCCTGATGACATTCGAGGGGTCTCCGGGCCCAGCTCCCTGAGGACTTTCATCTTCCCCCCTCCCCCTGGCCCCTAACCCAGAGTGCTGCCCAGTGGGTGTTAGTGGGGGAGAGGAGGACCGTGATGAGAGGCGGGGGGAGGTCCTTGCAGCCGCCGCCCAGGCAGCAAGTGGGAGACGCATCTGATGCAACTTGAGGCCTTCTCAATTCTGAGGCATGTTGGGTACTTAGGCTGTGTACGTGTATACACACACATATTCTTGTTGAATGAATAAGTCAGTGAAACTGATGAATCAACAAATAACCCAACAAATGAAACTGATGAGTCAAGAATAAACCATAGGGTCCCGAACAGTGATTTCCACCCCCGACAGTGACCTGGACTGTGGAGGGAATCTTGGCTTCCTGACTGTTCACCAGCAGGGAGAGAGTGAAGGCTCTGACCAGCGCCCAGCGTGCACTCCCCACGATCGCAGGGACCTTGACGCAGTCTGTCCTGCTGCGCTGCGTGCTAGCAGGATATTCCCAAGAGCTTGCTCTCAGTGCGTGGGACAGGGTGGGAGCTGCCTGACTGAATGGGAGTTGTCCTAACTCACGCGTTGGCTTGTTTCAAGAAGGCAGAATTTGCAGTGCATTTAGTTTTCTGTGTACTTGACTCGGCGCCTCTTTTTCTGTTAATTCTGGAAAAGGCAGGAGGGCGTGGTGCAATCTGAAGAGGGTCCACAGAGGCAGGGTTTTAATCAGGCGGCGGGTGAATCTGCAAATCCGCAGACCACTGAGGACCGCAGCTTATCGCTTATCGTGTGCACCGGGCTGCCTGGGGAGAGAGCCACGGCCCCTATCAGCTCATGGATTCCCTCTGCGCCGTGAGTTTGGAGGGTGGATTAAGGATGTAATTACTGGGGAATCCAGCAGCAGAGAAATCCAAAAGCTCTCATCCATCTCTCCATGTACTTGACTTTAACCTGAGCTGTGACTGGTCCTCCCAGGCCATGTCTTGACTTTTGTGAGAGGCAAAGCTCCCACAGCCAAGATAGACCTGCTAACAGTCTCCTGGGAGAGAGTTAATCCCGGTCTCCTCTTTCTTGGCTGGGGTCTCCCAGAACCAGCCTAGCAAGAGCTGGTCCCACGCAGAGCCAGCCCCCTGCACCTCCCAGGATGGGAGTAGACCCAGATCAGAGGAGGGTTTTGGTGTCTGTATTTGATTTAACATCAGTGTGTACCTCTTTCTAGTAGGAATTCTACTAACAGTCATCTTGTCAGGGTTTTTCCTACTTACACAGTCATTTTCCTTTTTATAGCCATAATAGCTGTCTTCTAGAAAATACATACTTTGTACTTTGAACCATGAACCCCCAGCTCATTATAAAACATGACCTTGACCCTGAAGACAGCCAATGAGATCTGATTTCAAGCTGTAGGCCACAAATATATATATATTTTTAGCACCTGTCTAGTCAGCATTGGAGAAGGAAATGGCAACCCACTCCAGTGTTCTTGCCTGGAGAATCCCAGGGACAGGGGAGCCTGGTGGGCTGCCGTCTATGGGATAGCACAGAGTCAGACACGACTGACGAGACTTAGCAGCAGCAGCAGCAGCAGCAGCAGTCAGCATTAGCTATTCACTGGTGAAAAGTGTTGGTTGCCCAGTCGTGTCCAACTCTTTGCAGCTCCGTGGACTGCAGCCCACCAGGTTGCTCTGTCCATGGGATCCTCCAGGCAAGAATACTGGAGTTGGTAGCCATTCCCTTCTCCAGGTGATCTTCCCGACCCAGGGATCGAACCCAGGTCTCCTGCATTGCAGACAGACTCTTTACCATCTGAGCCACCTGGACTTCCCAATATTGGAATTCAAAAGCATGACACTGAAACAAATGTGTTCAGAATCGAAGATGGGTTCGCTCATCGTAAGTGCTACTTACTGAAATGAGGTAACATTTAGAATATTTAATACATAGAATGATCGCTACACTCAATGTCGGATAGTTACATGAAGTATTCTCAGGTTAAGCTCAGAGCAAGTCTCTGTTGTAACCAACTGGTTTTGCCAGTGGGGGCAGTATCCTACCGTAAGCACAGTTTATATACATTATTTCACTTGAACAACTCTTCTTGAAAAGAGGAATTGCTCCCATTTTGCAGATGGACACGGAGGCTCAAGGAGGCTACTCCTCTGAACTAAGATTTGAACCCAGAGCCCTTTGTCTCCAAAGCCCAGCCCTCAAACACTCCGTTACACAGCTTTGCTCTCTGCTGCCGAGTCCTCACTGCACTTGGTAGAGACAGTGGCAGAAGGCGGTGCTTTCCCAAGCCCTGCAGATGCTCGGCTCACCCCAGCACGCTCAGGCGACCAGGCTAGGTTTCCCTCATCGGACGTGGTGACCACTCTGTATCGTGATGAATGCAGACACACACACGCTGGCCTGGAACGGCACATGTGCATGAAATCCTTAGGATGCAAGCTAAGAATTAGAATCAGGACTGTGTTTATCTTATCCTCTTTGCATCCAGCAAGAGAGAGAGAATAAGGTGAGAGCAGAGGGAAGACGGAGGAGGGAACACTTGTTAGGTCACACAATGAGACGGTCCTATGTGTAAAGACACTGGTGGGAAGCTTAGAGTAGCTTTCTAGAAATACGTGTCTAGAGGGAAGAAGGGGCTTCCGAGGTCCTGGTAAGGCAGCTGCCACCGTGGCTAGAGTGTCTGTCGGACACTTGTTTATACATAGTCCATCCTCGCCTTACACAGTCAGTACTAGGGGCGGCAGTCTTCTCGAAATAAGCAGGTGGTGAGGTGCTGGCATCTGGATCAACAACCAGTCTGGTATCTGTGGGCGGAGTGTCATCTGGAGGGCAGACTTTTTGCAATTCCAAAGAGCATCTTCTGGCATGGAGACTCATGTCTGGGACAGAGGAACAGGCTGGGCTGGGCTTTTTCCCAAAGTCATGGCCCCCTGGGATCAGCAGGCCTGAGTCAGAGAACTAGAGACACCATGGCTGATGCTGAAGCTCGGTCTTCTTGTTGAAACGAAGATGTAAACACAAATTCAGACTTTGTCCCCCAGAGGAGCGCCTTTGCTCACGCCCTTAAAAAGACATTACAGGAGACTTCCTCAGTGGTCCAACAGTTAAGAATCTGCCTTGCAATGCAGGGGTCGCGGGTTTGATCCCTGGTGGGGGGACCAAGACCCCACATGCCATGGAGCAACTAAGCCCAAGCTCCGCCACTACTGAGCCCACACGTCGCAACTAGAGAGAAGCCTGTGTATCACAACAAAAGATCCCACGTGAGCCACAAAGATCCTGAGTGCTGCAGCGAGACCTGATGCAGTCAAATTTTTTTTTTTTTAAGGATTTTGCAAACTCCGAATGCCAAATCCTGGAAGGAGTTGGATTCCTGATCATTTTCTTTAGATCTAGAATTTCTCCTAAAGCCCTTGAGTCGTACTTGGTTTCCCTGTAGTCAGACCCCCTGAACAATGGCCTCGCCCTTAGGGAGAAGGGGGCACACCCTAGGGTGCCAGTGTCCCCTGCCCACCCTGGACTCCCAGTTTCCTGGGGCAAGTTTCCCGGGCTTGGCCGAGCCGGACAAAGCCTGGCTGGCCTGAAAGTCGCAAGCTCAGAGGACCAGCAGTGCCATCTTGTGGGAGAGCTCTTGAAACGCCTGACATCAGGCCGAAGGAGGGAGGCAGCCTTGACTGCCAAGCTTCGAACAGTTAGAGACAAAGCGGTGCCTGGGCGCAGTCAAGTGCGAGGGCTCCCTCTGGGCACCAGGCATGCTAATTAGGATTTTGGTGTCCAGAAAATTAATAACTTTAATAAGCGAATGCCAAGCCAGAAAGATATTTCAAGAATTAACAGTGGCCAGGAAGGATTTTTTGCTTGCCTTCCATTTACTAGGAAATCTATTCAACATCACCCCAGGTGGTATATATTTCTCAGTAAACTCTGAACACAGAGTCACAGACTATAGCCACAGCTTCAGCTTCTGGACCACCTCCAGGCCCAGTCCTCCCAGCAAGGAGATAGCTTTTCTCAGGAGTCCGTCACAGGACCTGAGCCCAAACTGGCCCACTTCCATCACTAAGAGATGAGAGGCTTGGACCCCAGGCACTCTGCTGACAACAGCAGATGAAGCCAAGCCCCTTCCTTCTCACTGGGCTGTGGCGTCGTGTCCTTCCTGTTACACACGTGGGTGCACATGCTCACACTCAGATCTCAGCCTAAACTCCACGTCTCAAGGTCTGCTCTGGGTTCCTTCTACAAAGTACCCCCACCCCAACCACCCGCACCCCGCATCCCGGGTGTTAGCCGCTCTTCAGAAAATGAAATCGAGACTCTGATGCAACTTTCTGGGTCTGAGCATTCATCAGAGCCCTGCTGCCCGATTCCCAGGCAGCTTTGACCTTTAGGGAGATTTTAAGAGTACAGTCCCTTTCTGAGCACTCACATGCTTTCTCACCAGGAAGGGCGGGAGCATCACGTGATGATGGCTCCCAGGTCCTCACGTAGCCGACATGAGGATGCTCCCGCCGCCACTACCAGCGTCCCCACCAGCTTCCTTGCCGGCTTGCTTCCTGTGCTGTGACCACAGCTGTGGGTGGACAAGAAGCTGGTAGGCCAGGTGGAGCTGCCCCCTGCAGGGCAGCCGCCCCACCTTAAGCTCAAGCGGCCTTATCACTGTCCAGGCTTTGTTCCAGTCTTCCGTGGGCTGGGAAACTAACAAGCAGGCCGTTCCAATCGGGTCAAACAGGAATCAGATAGACTGAGGACCCAGAGGGCTTCTTTTCTTCAAGTCCATGGTTTGGTGACATCTGTGTATGTATCTCAGATCCTCTTTTTGCTTACCTGGAAGCTTCTCTGTCCCAGATCAGCAGGGTTATTCTACACGGTCAGGGGATCTGAAGATGAGACAGAACTGAGCCAGCTGTGAATCAGGGGTGGAGACATAGGAGGACTGGGGATGTCCTCGTCACCCCAGCACCTGCCATTTGTGGAGTACCTGCTGTGTGCCAAGCAGCGTGCGTATGTGTAGCACCTGGTGAGAGAAGGTCCACTGCCACCCATTCCACAGATGAGCAAACTGAGCCTCAGAAGGTCAGACACCAGCCCACCCACCAATCACTGGCAGAGTTGGGATGGTCTGACATCAGAACCCACACTCAGCTGGCATCCACCTGCCACCGTCCTCTGGGCCTCCTTCTTAGACCGTGTAGACTACATTTTGACTCAATGGATAGTTTGAAACCAAGCTTTGCTCCTGAAGCTTGGGAGCTGAGACGTGGGCAACGGTGGGGCCCATGAACCAACACAGCACAGAGCTGAGGGGTCCAGGCCTGCGTCCTCCAGGCTGTGCTTCCAAGGACCACGAACAAAGTGCAGCCTCTTCAGCCACCGCGCCTTCACCTGTAACGAGGGAAACACCTGCTGAAGAGCATCAGGTGCATTAATAACTTATATGGAAGTGCTCCGTGCCCTAGTTAAGTGCTAGAGACATAAATGATGGTTTTCAAGGAAAAAGAATCTGTTACCAAGTCAGAAAGAAAGTGCTGAGGCTGATTTGAATACCTTGTACTGTCTGCCTGGATAGTGGATCCTCTGACTGCATGTAGATTACTTACTTTAAAAATCTGCAACTCTAAATCGTGTGTAAAATCCGGAATCTAAAAATAGAGGCTGTTCCATGACCCAGTTCTCAGCCCTGAAATGAGGGCAACAGGCTAACGCTCTGGGCTGCCCTTGTTCCAAGTCTGGCTCAGAGTGCTTATCCACTACGCAGGCATCAGGTGACTTACTGGACCTCTCTGATTTACTGTCCCCTCACCTGTAAAATGGGCTTCCCAAGTGGCTCAGCAGGTAAAGAATCCATCTGCAATGCAGGAGACCCAGGTTCGATCCCTGGATCGGGCAGATCCCTGTGGAAAAGGAAATGGCAACCCACTCCAGGATTGTTGCCTGGGAAATCCCATGGTCAGAGGAGCCATCATAGAGTTGGACACGACTAAGCACCTAACACATATATGACAGGTGAATACTGGAAACCCACATGCATCAAATGTTTGGCAGCTACACAGGCCAAGTGTGAGAGAGCTGCGGTATCTGCTGATGTATGGGAGGGTTGCTGCTGCTACTGCTAAGTCGCTTCGGTCATGTCCGACTTTGTGTGACCCCCACAGACAGCAGCCCACCAGGCTCCTCTGTCCCTGGGATTCTCCAAGCAAGAATACCAGAGTGGGTTGCCATTTCCTTCTCCAATGCATGCATGCATGCTAAGTCACTTCAGTCGTGTCTGACTCTGTGCAACCCCATGGACAGCAGCCCACCCAGGCTCCTCTGTCCACGGGATTCTCCAGGCAAGAATGCTGGAGCGGATTGCCCTTTCCATGGGACAGTTAAAGGGGCTCTAAATTCCCGCTAATTCCATCAGGTTTGCGGTTCCTTTAAATTTAAATAAATATGGTTTTCAAAGACTGAAAAGGCCTAAGGATGTGGGGAGGGCAGGAATGATATTTTTCACTGTCTCTGTTTCGTGAAAGTAATGTTGCTTCTTCAAACCAACATCTGTCAGAATGATTCTCATCAGATTAAATAAATCCTCAAAGCTGCTCTCACAGTTTATAGAATCTTGGAAATGTAGGTTATGCTTCACGTGGAACCCTAATGGAATTTAAACAAGTGTGTTTTTGCAAGCACAGCTTGGAGAGCACACACTTTACTGGGGTTTGTGAATTTAAGCTACCATGTCTCAAGTTTAGAGAGGGTTTTTACTACAGGAAGGTAATAGACAATCCCTGACCAGTTTGAGATGCTATTAATTGAAGATGGAAAAGACCAAGTCTGATGAAAACCAGCACTGCACACACAGTCTGCCAAACAGACATGTGGAAACAGAGATCGCTCTTAGATAAGACACGAGGGGCTAGCCTTCAGTCGGTCACCTCTGCACAGGCAGTTGCCTTGTGTCCTTATGGTTGGTTATGGCCTTTTCAGTGTTTTAGAGGAGAGAGGACTTTGTTGGGGGCAGTGGATTTTATGCTATAAAGATCTTGAATGATCAATACAAATGTTTATTATTCCCTGCCATAAGAAAGCTTATCCTTAAAATTAGTTGCTAAATCTAAGCACAATGAAATACCACTTCACACCCACTGGGCTGGCTTCTATCAAAAATAAATAACAGAAAATAATTAGTGGTGAGGGGGCTTCCCTGGTGGTCCAGGGGCTAAGGCTCTGAGTTCCCAAAGCAGGGAACCCAGGCTTGATCCCTGGTCAGAGATCTAACCAGTCCATCCTAAAGAAAGTCAACCCTGAATATTCATTGGGAGGACTGGTGCTGAAGCTGAAGCTGAAGCTCCAATGCTTTGGCCACTGATGGGAAGAAGTGACTCATTAGAAAAAACCTGATGCTGGGAAAGATTAAAGGCGGGAGGAGAATGGGACGACAGAGGATGAGATGGTTGGATGGCATCACCAACTCTATGGATATGAGTTTGAGCAAGCTCCAGGAGATAGGAAAAAACAGTGAAGCCTGGAGTGCTGCAGTCAGGGGATTGCAAAGCATCAGACACGACTTAGCGACTGACCAACAACAGGGAACTAGATCCCAAGTGCTGCAACTGAAAGCTCCTGCATGCCACAGAGAAGATGGAGGGTCCCAAGTGCTGCAGCCAAGACCCGCCCTCACCAAATGAATAAATTAAATAAATAAATGTATAATTTTTTTAAGTGGTGAGTGTGTGGAGAAATTGAGCCCGTATGCATTGCTGGTGTGAATCTAAGATGTGGAAACACTATGGAAAGCCATTCGGTGCTTCCTCTAAAATATTAGAATCCAGAGCATGGTTCTCAAGCTTCCAATGGGAAACCCTTGGCTGTGAAATACCTGGAGGTGGAGCTGGTGGGTGATTTGGAGCAGTCGAGGCATGGTGTTCTTGGATTCCAGACAAATCCAAACATAATGACATCAGAGACTTACACTTGGACCAAACTTACTCATCCCTGGCTTGCTGTTGATCCTGTAGCCAAGCCATATTTGTAAAAAAAAATAACCAACCCAGTTAACCACACAACAAAAGCTAAATAAAACAAAACCAGCGTCATGTGGGGAACATTTCTGTGCTGCTTAGTAAGACTTGAAGTCCTTAGTCTCATGGAGTAACAGAACTTACTTGGGGGAATTTCAAGTGTTTTTGCTAAACTCTTTGGTATTAAAAGACACTTCCTCCTTGGAAGAAAAGCTATGACCAATCTAGACAGCATATTAAAAAACAGAGACATTACTTTGCCAACAAAGGTCTGTCTATTCAAAGCTATACAGTAGTCATGTATCGATGTGAGAGTTGGACTATAAAGAAAGCTGAGTGCTGAAGAATTGATGCTTTTGAACTGTGGTGTTGGAGAAGACTCTTGAGAGTCCCTTGGTCACCAAGGAAATCCAACCAGTCCATCCTAAAGGAAATCAGTCCTGAATATTCATTGGAAGGACTGATGCTGAAGCTGAAGCTCCAATACTTTGGCCACCTGATGTGAAGATCTGACTCATTTGAAAAGACCCTGATGCTGGGAAAGACTGAAGGTGGGAGGAGAAGGGGACGATAGAGGATGAGATGGCTGGATGGCATCACCAACTTGATGGACATGAGTTTGAGTAAACTCTGGGAGGTGGTGATGGACAGGGAGGCCTGGCGTGCTGCAGTCCATGGGGTCGCAAAGAGTCGGACACGATTGAGTGACTGAACTGAACTTCCAATGTAAACAGCGAACTTTCTGAATGCTGGGACTTTTGCCTGCAGCAAAAGAAAGCTAAAACGAGTGATTTCCTTCCAAGGTAGAGCAGCAGAGCTGGTGGGAGGTGGGCTGGGCAGCTCAAGGGTGATGATTCCACTCTGTCTGCCCACAGGACCAGCCTTAAGCCAAGCCACCTGCTTCCCAGAGCTGCCCTCACCCCACTGTCCACCCTGACTGGCCAGCCTTGGATTCACCTAATGGCTTCTGGGTCCTCTTATCTCTCATTGAGACATTTCAGAAGCGTGCACACCTGTGTACTACCTGGAACTGTGTTGGGGGCCAGAGTGAGGTACTCCACCCATGGCAAAGGTCATGAGGAAGGAGGCTCGACATACGCAAAGGCGGGATCGAGCCTCAGGAGTCCCCCTGGAAATCCTCGAGCGTCTACCCCCATAACCAGAGCCTGCCTACTTTACTACTTTGTGCTCTTACCTACGCCTCTGACTTTACGGGGGGCTGTCCCCCACCACCTCTTTCGGAGAAGGAGTTAACCTAGAGCTCCAGTCAATAAAAACTCTTGGGTGTGACAAGAGTATTTTAACCTACAAACTCCTCTGAAGGTTCTCTGGCCTGCCTGACAGGCTTGTCCGGCCACATGTGATCGCTCACAGCCTCCCAACCGTGAGAGGCACAAGATGCTTTAAACCTTCTAAAAACAGGTTCCTTAGAAAAGTTAGAAAACTATTAGTATAAGTATAATGGGCTGATTAGAAATTGTATTGGTGAAGGGTTTTTCATTTGTTGAGCCAATGTTTGTTGCTAAGTCTCCATATCCCCTGCCCTTACACACATTAATGAATATATAGAATTAACCTTTGATATTAATCACGTTAGACCTTAGGCTAAGTAAATTCTTTCCTTAACTGAAACCCACTACACCCTCACCCTGTAGGAATGTAACTTTATTTGGGTGGCGTCTGTTTTGAGAATAATCAGCCCTGGAGAAATAAGTGTCCTGATTGACTGACCGCTGTCACAAGGAGAGGGTCGTAAATTGTCAGCAGGCCCCCCTGGCCAGAAGATGATGTAACACCCCTAAGACCTCTGTATACATTTGTATGAAGCACCTGACTTTGATAAAAGTCAGGACTGCTGACCCCGCGTGACTTTTGCATAACATCTCAGTGTATAAAAGTAGACCATGGAAAATAAAGAATTGGGATCAGTTTCTCGAAATACTGGTCTCCCCATGTCGCTCTCTCTCCCACTCTGGCTGAGTCTCCATCTGGAGCGCGGAACCCACCATGCTTACTAATTATGCCTGGGCTTCTAAGATCCGACCGGGGAGGCCTCAGTGTCTCCTCTCCTTCGGGAGAACGGAAGGACGCCTGCGGCCTACGTAAGTGGTGCAAACTTCTTGTCTTGAAGTTTTATTGGTCTCCCGCGTAAACCAAGCTACTCAGCCTCTTTTCTCCACTGAATTTTCCTACTGAGCTATCCTTATTCTATTACTCTTTATATCTTTAATTAATATCTAATTGAAGCTATTGTATCCTGATCCTCGCCTATGCCGTCTCTCCTTCGAATACCCTGGATCAGCCGGGGCTGGTCCCCGGCAGAACTGTGTTGTGATGCTTCTAAACTATGACACGTGCGGTTATTTTTATAAAGGCATATGTGTGAGTGCTAAGTAACCTCAGTCATGTCCGACTCTTGCGACCCCATGGACAGTAGCCTGCCAGGCTCCTCTGTCCGTGAGATTCTCCAGGCGAGAATACTGGAGTGGGTTGCCATGCCTTCCTCCAGGGGATCTTTCCGATCCAGGGATTGAACCCATAGAAGAGTTTATAATATCATAGAAGTATGCTCACCAGATACTAAGTGCAGAATGCAGACTACAAAACAAGGAGACTCTTTTGGTAAGAAGACAATTTAATAAGGAAACAAGTGCATCTCTCTGTCCACAAAAAGGAAGGCTAGAAGGACGTCCCGCACGTCAACAGTAGTTCTCTCCAGGTAGCAGAACTACAAGTGATATTAACGTGCTTGGCTTGTTGCTTTTGAACAATGAACATGTAGTGCTTTCATCCTAAATCCTGTTCCCTCAGTATTGGTGACAGGGTGGGTCAGTCAGTATGATGAAAGAGATTAAGAAATAGCAAGAGCTTCACAAGGACCTTACTTTTTCTTTTCTTTTCTTTTTTTATTCTTTGGCTACACCATGGGACATGCAGGATCTTAGTTCCCTAAGACAGTGAAGTGAAAGTGTTAGTCTCTAAGTCTTGTCTGACTCTTTTGTGACCCCCATGGACTGTAGCCTGCCAGGCTCCTCTGTCCATGGGGTTTCTCAGGCAACAGTACTGGAAGGGGTTGCCATGCCCTCCTCTGGGGATCTTCCTGACTCAGGGATCGATCCCAAGTCTCCTGCATTGTGGGCAGATTCTTGACCGTCTGAGCCACCAGGGAAGCCCCTCAGTTCCCTAACGAGGGATCAAACCTGTGCCACCTGCAGCGGAAGCATGGACCTTATGTTTTTAATACTTGGCATCCCAGAAAGGCCAAGAGCTTTGCATCGATCGGCTCTGAGAATCTCACCCGTTAGAAGTTTCTGGAAGCCAAGGACTCTGGCAAGGGGAGCGCCTCACAGCCCAGAGGACCAGAGGCTCCTTGCTGGAGTCTCCTGTTCTCTTGTGACCCTGCCCCTTCCCTGCTCCAGGGACCACCCAGGTCCACAGTCTGCTGAGACCAAAACCACTGGGCTTGCCCATAGCTGAAGGATTGACCAAAAACAAAGAGAATGCTTTTCAGCAACACGTCCTCTGTCTGCTACAGCGTTCTCCCTCTCCGCCTGAGCTCAGCCTCAGGAGGAAGGGGACCCCCGGGTGTCTGGAGCATGGCGGCCATCGGGTCCATGTGATGAAATAACAGCCAGAGGCGTGCTCCCGCCTCCCTCCGGGGGCTCCTTATGTGCCATGTGGTCACGAAGTCAGTCTCCCCATTCGCATCACCTGCGTGTTCCTCTCTGAGAGTCGTGGTGGTCCATGTCTTTTCCTTCTTGTCTTCCAGTCCACCCAAGCCGACCGTGTTTATCTCCGGAGTCATCGCCCGGGTAAGAGCCCTTTCATCATTTCAGGGTTTCAGCACGCAATATCCTGATTCCTCCTGTCCTTACTCCACCCCGCTCATCCACCCGGGAGCCGGGGGTGGGGTGGCTCTTAGTTGCCCGCCTGTCCACGGAACGTGCTTCTGTGGTCAGGGACAGACTGGGTGGTGGCCAGGAAGAGCCCAGAGCACCTGCCTGCCTCTCCTCCACCCTCTTCTGTCTTCTTTCTCTTTAGACTTGACCAGTGTCAGCAGCCTGTCCACAGGCCAAAGGGTTTCTGGGGGATCTGTGAGCTGACAATGTTTTTACATTTTTTAATGGTTGAAGAAATTTGAAATAAGAATTACATGGCAATACCTGTGAAGTGTTAGTCGCTGAGTCAGGTTCAACTCTTTTGTGACCCCATGGACTATAGCCCACCAGGCTCCTCTGTCCATGGGATTCAAAACGACCACAAGAACTGCTCTAGCAGAAGAAAGCCACCCAACACCCAAGCTTAGTTCTGAGTGAGTCATGTGGTACCTGACCCCTGGTGTGGGGGCAGAGATGGTGAGCTTTCTCACCTTCTGGAAGGTACATGGGTCTTTGTGCCCCTTTAAACTCCCCAAAAAGCCTCAGGACCTCCCCACAGTCCTAGGAGATGGGTTTCCACCTTCCAACAGGTTGTCCACTCCACCACCCACCCACTCGCACAGGGAAGCCAGAGAATGCTGGGTTTGGTTCTTGCTCATGAACTTATTCAGGCTTCCCTGGTGGCTCAGACAGGAAAGAATCCACCTGCAATGGAGACACGTGTTTGATCCCTGGGTCAGGAAGATCCCCTGGAGGAAGGAAATGGCTCCCCCACTCCAGTATTCTTGCCTGGGAAATCCCATGGACAGAAGAGCCTGGTAGGCTACAGTCCATGGAATCACAGAGAGTCAGACATGACTGAGTGACTGAGCAGACAGGCGTGCATGAACTCAACCAGCTGTCCACGGTTGATGAGACAGTGCTCTGAGCCAGTGCTTTCCGTGTCTTCCCACAGGGTGACAAGGACTTCCCTCCAGCGGCCGCCCAGGTGGCCCACCAGAAGCCCCATGCCTCCATAGACAGGCATCCCTCCCCGAGGACCCAGCACATCCAGCAACCTCGCAAGTGACCAGCGACGACCCAGCGCCCTCACCAGCCACACCTTGGTTCCCTGACACTATTTCCTCTGGCGAAGAGAACTGGCATCTTCCTCAAAACACTGCCCCATCGGGAAATCTAAGACAAAGCAAAGCGCCCATTCTTTAGCCTTCAATTTCCAGCTCTAGAATCAGACCCCCAAACCTCACTTCCAGGGAGTCCTGGCTGATGTCTTTCAAGGACCATCACGCCTCTCTCTGTGCCCTGAGCAGAACTTACCAAGACCTGAGTGACGTGACATTGTTCCCAGTTTAGCTTCAGTTCTGGTTCATCAGTTGCCCTGCCAGTGGTCTTAAAAATTAGCAGGCACAAATCTGGGAGGATTAGATTAAAGTCAGGGGAAAGCTCAATCATTGCATGCTTTTTAGTAATAGGACAATCAAATCTTAACACCTAGAGGGAAGAGAAAGAGATGAAGGCGTTAATTTCAGAAAACCTGAGTAGGGAGGATATGCAGCAGACAACAGCATCGCTGAATTTCCCTCCCTTGTGTGAGGAGGGATCCGAGCTCTCCCAGAAAAGCCAGAGAAGAGCCTACCACTTTGAAGAGGCTCTTTTATTCCAAGAGTCACCTGGCTGAAAAATATTGCCCAAACACAATACTTCCAGAATGAGATTTCTCAGTGTGGGTCCCAAGTCCTGCACGGCCCCACCATCCACACAGGCTCACCAGGAAATCAAGGCGAACCTTCATTTTTTCAGTGATCACCTCGAGAACCGCTTTGGAGTTCTTGGAGTGATCCCTGACCAGGTGGAGGAATAGACACATGGCTAATCCTGGAACGCTAGAGCAAAAGCATTGACCACAGGGAAAGACGGAAGGGATGAAAACCTGCCTTTCCTCCCCGAGGGAAAAGTAGAAGCATCACCCACCACTGGAGCTGGAAAAGCCTGTTTGTCAGTCAGTCAGTGTCGGAACAACCTCTGCCCCAGGGCACCGTTCACTTAGGCACCTCAGATTACCCTCCGCTTTCTGCCTGGGTTTCCTGCCCAGAGCTGCCCTACACTGCTTACTGCCTCACAGTAACCGGGCGCCCTGCTTTTCTGAAAAGCAGTTGTTCGAATCTCCCGGAGCAGATGCTCTGGGAGCTGGTGTGGCCTGACTGGCCCACTTGCCAGTGCAGTATTTGCAGCAGGTCCGCAATGGGGGCAGCAGGCCCCCCACAGCCTTTCTGACACTCTTTCCAACTCCACGTCCACGACTGGTAAAGGTGACGCAGACCTAGCTTTCGCCCCTCTCTAAGGGAAAAGCCAGCCCTGCTTCACAGCCTAAAGGCGACTTGGTTTCCCCTCTCGTTGACTTCTGGAGCCGGGGTCTCACCCTCAAGGCAGTGCATAGTCACATCTCATATTTCTTCATCACTGAGATGTTCCTATAAACAGAGGCTGGCTTTTGGAGATGCCACCTGGGTGTGTAGCCTCCTCCCGGCAACCTCCCGGAGCCAGCATCTCTGAAGGATCCTGAGAGCAGGCAGCGCTGGGCCAGTCTGTGGACCGCTGCACACGCGCTGCAGAGATGAAGGCGCATCCTTGGCACCTTGCAGCGCTGCAGCCAGGAGCGCCGTGCTGTGCATTTTTCTTGTCCTTTTAGCTACATCTGGTGTGTATCTGTGGGCTTCTGATCATTGAAAGCAAATTGTTCCCCTGAATGAATTTATCAATGGTTAACTTCAAGAATAATCATTCTAATAAAGCTCCTGCGTGGTTTGTTTTCTCTTATATCTCAGAAATTGTTCTTTCTCATCTCGCTAGGGTTGCCAGATGGTTTCAAAAGAAATACGAACATGCAAAAATAAGGAGTATGTTCACAAATTGTTTCCCAGACACAAAGCCAAACTATTGGACCCCTGGCACCTCGAGTCTAATCGCCTCCTTTGAAATGTCATAAAGTGGAAAAGCTTTAATATGGTGGGTTAAAATGCACTCCTTGGGCCGAGCAGCTGGCCCTGTGCTCAGAAGGTCCTTTGGGAACAGACTTGGGAAGAATGATTAGTAGTAAGCCCAGGGGTGGCTGTGAGCAGCGTTTGACAAATAAGACATTCACCTAATTTATCCAAAGATCCCCTGGAACCCTTATGAGCAGGATGAGAAAATAATCCTAATTATTAGCTTTGAGATCCAGAGTCAGACTACAGATGTGAGCTGGGAGGGACCCTGACCTGTTTTCACCCTAGAAGGACAGGGCAGCTTGGTAGCCCTGAGCCAGGGGAGGGCACGTATGACCAGAGTCTGTGTCCCCAGCCCTGGCCTCCCCCGGCCCCTGGTGTCACCTCTGGAGGCTGCTGTTTGCATTCACGCCTCCACCCCCCTTTCTACGTTGAGGACAGAATGAGGGTCTTGCGCATTTAGTGTCACTGGGTAGAGAGTTGTTCTAGGTACATAACATTGACTTACCAGGCCATGTCACCTTCTGAGAAATGTTTGTGTAGACATTTGTTGGGAGGAGGTTACCAAACACTTCCTATGACTCATTAGGGCCCAGACCCTCCACTTAGAGAATGCAGCCTACCTTCTTCCAAAGTCTGTATTATCTTTCAGAATGATCTATATCTAAGCAGACCTGAGAATGACAAGAGCCACAGGTCTTCCACCATTTATTACACTCATTATATCTAGTTACTATATGACTGTGAAGGGCTTCCCTGGTGGTTCAGAGGGTAAAGAATCTGCCTGCAATGCAGGAGACCCAGGTTCGATCCCTGGGTTGGGTAGATCCCTTGGAGGAGGGTTAGGCAACCCCCTCCAGTATTCTTGGGCTTCCCTGGTGGCTCAGATGGTAAAGAATCTGCCTGCAATGCAGGAGCTGCAGGAGACCCAGGTTCGATCCCTGAGTCAGGAGGATCCCCTGGAGGAGGGCATGGCCACCCACTCCAGTATTATTGCCTGGAGACTCCCATGGACAGAGGAGCCTGGCTGGCTACAGTTCATGGGGTCACAAAGAGTCGGACATGGCTGAGTGACTAACACACACAAATAGAAATACCAAGCACACAACAAACGGGGCAGAATTGCCCCCCAGGGCGTTCCACATTGTCACAAACATCATTGTCACCTGCATTTGTTAGTTGCCACCATGACAAAGTACCCCAGACTGGAAACAGTGGAAATGCGTGAGCTCCTGGTCCTGGAGCCTAGAGGTTTGCAGTCAAGGTGTGGGCAGGGCCGCCTCCCCAGAAGCGGCAGGTGACTATCATCCTCGGCCTCCGCCACTTCCGGCGGCTGCTGGCAATGCCTAGTGATCACTGACTTGTTGCAACAGAGACCCAGGCTCTGCTTCTGTTGTCACTGGACTAGAGCCACCCCCATCCAGTGTGAAAAGTGGAAGCATTAGTCATTCAGTTGTGTCCTACTCTGCCACTCCATGCACTGTAGCCCGCCAGGCTCCTCTGTCCATGGGGTTCTCCAGGCAAGAATACTGAGGTGGGAGCACACCGGCCCTGGGAACGCAGGGGCCCCTCCGGGAAGGGTTGCGGGCTCCGCTTCCGCTCGCTGGGCCCCCGACCCGGCCACTGCTCCCAGGCCCAGGAGCGGTGATGCTAGCGGCCCCATGCACTGGGGGCTCCGGGCAGCGGGAACAGCCCGCTGCTCTCCCAGGGCACCTGGGCAAAAAAAAAAAAAAAGAATACTGGGGTGGGTTGCCATGCCCTCCTCCAGGGGATCTTCCTGATCCAGGGGTTGGACCCAGGTCTCCTGCATTGCAGGCAGATTCCTTACCATCTGAGCCACTAGGGAAGCCCACCTAGATGACCTCACCTCAACAAATCAGATCTGCAAGAAGCCTAATTCCAAATAAGGTCGTGTTCATGGACCCTGGGAATCAGGACCTGAACTATCTATCTTCTCGGGGGGACACTATTCAATTCAGGACCTCAACCACATGATGAAAAGCCAGAAACCTTGCTCCCAGCTCACACTGTTGGAATAGCTGTTCATTTGGTCAATTGGTTCCTGAGCTTTACTGTGAGAAAGTTTTGCCCACCACAGATTTTGTTACAGTGTTGCTGTACACAGAGCGGCCAAAGCCTGTGTGGGGGGGGGACAGGGAAGAGAGCAAGGCAGAAGTGCCAAGGGATGAGTGACCCAGGCCGTGGGGGGGCCGTCCACCCCCAGTTCTAGTAGCTCCTGAGATTGCAGCTCTCTGCTGCATGCATCCTCAGGTCAGAGTCACTATGTCCCAATAGCACATATCGTATCTTCTGTAAGAGTGCTCTACAGGTGGTAGTCAGCCCATTTTTCACAGATGGGAAGACTGAGACTGAAGCTTAGTGCCCAGGGTCAAAAGCCACTGTTAGCCAACACTGGTCCAGGGAAGATACACAAATGGCCAATAGGCACCCAAGAAATGCTCGAGATCATCAGTCACCAGAGAAATGCAAATCAAGACAGTGAGATACCTGTTCACACCCACGGAGATGGCAGGGATCAAAAGTCCAAATAATAAGCCTTGAAGACGGGGGGAAATCAGACCCGTGCGCAGTGACTCATAGAGAGAATGAAAAACGGTGCGGCCACTTAGGAAAACAGGCTGGCAGTTCCTCAAACAATTAAACAGAGTTACTGTGTGACCCAGCATGTCTATTATTTCTGTATATACCCCAAATAAATGAAAACACATGTCTGCACAAGAATTTGTACACAGATGTTTAGGGTAGCATTATATATAACAGCCAAAAGGTAAAAACAACCCAAATAGGTCCATCAACTGAAAACTGAATACATAAAATGTTATATACACACATACACACAAATGGAATATTACTCCATTGTAAATATCGTTCCATTATTTGGCCATGCAAACGAATGCAATACTGATCAATGGGACAATATGAGTGAACCTTGAGAATATTATGCTCAGTAAAAGAAGCCAGTCACAAAAGACCATGTATCATAAGATTCCATTTGCATGAAATGTCCAGAATCAGGAGATATCTAGAGACAGTGGCTGCGCAGGGCCTGGGGTTGGGGGGCAGGCAGGATACAGGGGGTGAGAGCTTAAGGAAACAGGGCTTCTTTTTGAGGTGATGGAAATGTTCTGAAATCAACTGAGGATGGACCTAGAGACTGTCACACACAGCGAGGTAAGTCAGAAAAACAAATAGTGCACATTAATGCATGTATGTGGAATCTAGAAAAATGGTATGAAAGTGAAGTCGCTCAGTCATGTCCTACTCTTTGCAACCCTGTGGACGGTAGCCTCCCAGGCTCCTCCATCCATGGGATTTTCCAGGCAAGAGTACTGGAGTGGGTTACCATTTCCTTTTCCAGGGGATCTTCACAACCCAGGGATCGAACCTGGGTCTCCCGCATTGTAGGCAGACGCTTTACTGTCTGAGCCACCAGGGAAGAAAAGGGGTATAGATGATCTTATTTGCAAAACAGAAATATATAGACAGACAAATATATGGCCACCAAGGAGGGGAAAGGAGTTGGGGTGGGAGTAATTGGGAGGCTGGCATTGACATGTATGCACTACTGATGCTGTGTAGAAAACAGGTTCCTAATGAGAACTTCATTGTAAGGCACCTCCTCAGTGCTCTGTGTGCGTTAGTCGCTCAGTCGTGTCCAACTCTTTATGACCCCATGGACTGCAGCCCTTTGGTCTCCCCTGTCCGCTCAGTGCTCTGCGGTGACCTAAATGGGAAGAAAATCCAAGAAAGGGGATATGTGTACTGGTGCAGCTGATTCACTTTGCTGTACAGTAGAAACTAACACAACATTGTAAAGCAACTCTACTCCAGAAAAAATTAATTTAAAAAATAAAATCAACTGAGAGGATGCTTGCATGTGTCTGTGACTACGATAGACCCGTGGACTCTTACACTCCTTTCAGGATCCTTAAGGAAGGTACCAGTCAGAGCAGACATACCAGTAATTATAAGGTGATGAATAGGGGGATTCCCTGGTGCCTCAGCTGGTAAGGAATCTGCCTGCAATGTCTGAGACCTGGGTTTGATCCCTGGGTTGGGAAGATCCCCTGGAGAAGGGAAAGGCTACCCACTCCAGTATTCTGGACTGGAGAGTTCCCAAGAGTCAGACACAACTGAGCGACTTTCACTTTCAATGGGGGTGCTTGAGGAAAGGGTTAGGGTGGTGGGCTTTGCATTGGTGCAGGCTCACACCTGCCTGGTTCCAACCTGGCCCCTGTTGGGGTAAGAAGTTTCTCAATCAGCATCTCTGGATCTCAGCCCTTCACCTGTCTAATTGGGCCACTGTGTACGCAGAGTTTGGTAAAAGATGAAAATTGCAGGCATTAACCCCCTGGTTAATAGGGAAACCAGTTTCGGTAGGACAGGGTTTCCAACATGAACAGCATGCTGGAACTGTGCAATGCTGAGACTGTGGGTTAGCAGGGAGAGAAGATTCCAGAAGGAGATGGTTGGCTCAGTGCCACTGTAGATGCTGTGCAGGACCAGCAGCAAGGAAACACAGAGAAGACAGGAGGCATAGTGAGTGACCTGTGGAGCAGGGATGGGCACCCTGGGATCAAAGGACCCCCTGGGGATCCCGTGTGACACTGAGATCAACCAAGCTGACTTCTGCCCCGGCTCCTGCATGCTGTGCCCTGGTCTCTGTTGGGGCTCATGTCACCCCAGTACAAACTCAGCCCTTGAATGGTTTCAGCAAGAAATGCGATTGTAACTTACAGGTGTTACTGGAGGGAGTCCAGCCCTGGGAGGTACCGGAGGGGAACACGTCATCTTCCAGTGCCTCCAGCTTGCCCAGCTGCTGCTGCTGGAGCCTGAGACCCACCCGGGCACCAAGAAACAGGCACCCTCACGCCAAGTCCCCGTTGGCCCTCTGCTGCCTGGCCTGACCTGGGAAAACCAGTTCACTTTTTGGCACATGCCCTCCTAAAGGAATGAGAAGCCCTGGGACAGTTCCTGTCTGGGGCCAGAGAAAGGAACTTGGGCTGCTTCTCAGGTCCATGTCTGTGGCATCGATGCCTGTCTGCTTCAGAGGACACTCAGCTGCATCCTCAAACGAGGGTCAGAGTCAGCACCCCCGATGCAGTCCCAGGGAGGTGCTCCCTCAGAGTCTATGTCCCTCCTCCCCCAGCTGGGCAGCTGGGTTTTCTTCTCTGGGTTCAGCTTCATCACCAGCAAGAGGAAGCCTCCAGAACCTCCCCGATGGGGCTGTGTAAGCATGCCATCTATGTTCATTTATCATCATTATTGTGGTGGTTGTTAATTGATGATGCAAGACCAGAGACATCGTGAGAGTCTGCCCAATTAAAGCCAATGCCAGGAGGGAGCTGAAGAGCAGGTGCAAAGGCAACCAGGCTCTGAGCTGAGCATTTTGAACCTGCTCAGAGGTTACACTGCCGAATGCTGACTCAAGTGTGCACCGGTGCACACCAGCCTGGAACGATCCTGCTCCCAGACCCAGTCCTGGCTCTCCCACAAGCCGGCAGCCCACGTGTGCTCAGGAGCAAGGCTGCAGGTATGACAGCCCATGCAGCGGGCGGGGACCACCTGACCCCAGTGGGCACTGGGCTCATGCACCCTGACAAAGGGCAGGACTCAAGGGAGAGCCTGCAGGGTGGGAGATACCACAAGACCCAAAGTGTTTTTAATTAATGAATTCTTTTTTAAACATCTGCCTCCTACCTCAGCAGCCTGTAGGGTTCTTCTGCAACCCTGCAGCTTTTTCTAACTTCGCAGCTACTGTGCTGGTTAAATGCTTCCTTCTACAAACTCCAAAGTAAACTTTTCTCCCCCAAGAGTTGGCATCCTGCTGCCTCTGCAGTGTAAAAATGAAAACAAAACAAACAAAAAAATTAAAAAACAGGCATTTCATAACCCTCCCAGGAGACATCTATAGCCATATGCTCCTGAAGAACAGAGAGGGAGTGAGTGGGTGGTGGCGGTCAACCAGAAAGTGTTGTGTACTTGAAATATCCTCAATTGTTGTATTAGCTGAGGTTCTCCAGGGAAACAGAGCCAGCAGATAGGTGACAGATAGATGATCGATAGACGATAGACAGGAAGAACAGATATAAACAAACATATAGATGGTACATGGATAGATAGAATAGATATAAAGAAATAGGTACATGATAGATTGATAAATAGAATAGATACAAATAAGTATGTAGATGATGGAGGATAGATAGAATAGACATAAAGAAATAGATGATAGATGGATCCATTCAGTTTAGTCGCTCAGTCGTGTCTGACTCTTTGCAACCCCATGGACTGCAGCATGATAGATGGATAGAAAAAGAGATTTAAGGAATTGGCTCATGTGACTATGGAGGCCCGTGCTCACTGAGTGCTCATTTGCTCAGTCATCTCCAACTCTTTGCAACCTGGTGGACTGTAGGCCATCAGGCTCCTCTGTCCGTGGGATTCTCCAGGCAAGAATACTGGAGGGGGTTGCCATTTCCTTTTCCCGGAGATCTTCTCAACCCAGGGATTAAATGCATATCTCCTGAATTGTCAGATGAATTCTTTACCACTGAGCCACCTGGGAAGTCCCGTATGGAGGTTCATGAGTCCAAAATCTTCAGGGTGGGCCAGCAGGCTGGAGACCCAGAGAAGAGCCAACACAATTCAAGTCCAAAAGCATTTTGCTGGGAGAATTCTCTCTTCTCTGGGAAGGACAATCTTGAGCTCTATTCAAGCCCAAACACATTATGAAAGGTAACCTGCTTCACTCAGGAGTCCACTGGTTTAAATGTGAGTCTCAACCAAAACTACCCTCATAGAAACATCCAGCATAATATCTGACCAAATATGTAGGCATTGTGGCCCAGTCAAGTTGACACATAAAATAGACCATCACAAGAGTTCATGGTAGTTCATTTTTCTTGGAATTCTTGGAGCATCATGGATCTGTTTTTACTTTGACCATGTGGCATCCTCACAACCTTCTGTCTAACATTGAACTTGCTCTTCTGAACAGACATTCTAAAATTCAATTAAGGGCATGCACGACAAGAGAAAATAATTTTTCCCTCATCTTCCCACTTAATCTTAAATATTATTACAAATCCAACTGCCATGCTTTAAAAAAAAATCCAATTTGTCAACTGGAAAAGAACCCACATGATCTGATATAATGACCTGTTATAGTCTGGATAAGATTTAGGACTCTATCCAGAAGCCCGGAGTGAGCTTTTTGATTACATTTCAGCATTGTCATTCTATGCTAGCAAGGGTCACCTAAAAGAGAGTTACACATTTTGTAACACAAGGGCTCAGCTTCTGTGCAAATTTAACAGAAACCTGCTTGGGTCTTTCTTTGAACAGAGATGTATTGAAGCCTTTAGAGTATTAGTAAGGATCTTCATTATCTCAAGGGCAGTGGTTTTCACAGAGGGAGTGGGCAGTGTCAGCCCCAGAGAACACTGGGTGGTGTCTGAGGACATATTTGGTTGTCACAACAGGGGGACTGGAGAGGAAGCGGGGATGCTAGCAGCTGAATCTTGTAGGTAGAGGCCAGGGATGCTCATAAAAGTCCTTCGATATTCAGGACAGCCCCTGAAACAAAGTATCCAGACCAAAAACATCGGCAATATGGAGGCTGGGGAACACTGTTGTGTTCTCCTTGTTGTTCAGTTGCTAAGTCATGTCCAACTCTTAGCAGCTCCACGGACTGCAGCAGCCAGACTTCCCTGTCCTTCATCATCTCCCGGAGTTTGCTCAAATTCATGTCCATTGAGTCGGTGATCTATTCTTATAGTACTACAATTAAACAATAAAAGGCAAATTCCCCTCATCCTGGAATCATGAGGAAAAAAAAAAAAAGTTATATGTGTGTCAGAGACAGAGCATGTTTCGTGGAAGCAGCTGAAGTAACTCAAGCTTGTATGCTTTTCAGTCCCTGGAGCAAAAGATATCAAATTGCTATGATGCAGATTCACTCCTGGGTGCGATGGAAAATTGTAGATAAAGCAAGCTTTTTCCTTGCTCGACAACGTAATGGCTGTTTTCTCAGTCACCGATACAAAGAGTGGAGACCACGGTCTCTGGTTGGCTTCCCCTGCACTCTCCCTCAGGACAGGCGGGACAAATGCTCAGACTCTTGGCTCAGCTGATTTAACAGCCTCAAAAGGAGGTCTAGAAACTTCTCTCCAAACAATTGCAGCCTGTTTTCCAAAATAGATCGTGTCTGTCTCAAGCTGATTCACCTCAGAGATATCCGTACAAGCGGCAGAGGGGAGGACGGAACCGGAAGAGGAAACCGAGCGCCTGCATCAAGCGAGCGGCCAAGCGTGATGTGGGGGCGGGGAGACCCTCGTGGAGGCAAAGCGCGCCCTCGGCTCAAGACTGTGTCCTCGTCCTGTATCCTTGTCTCCTAGCATAGTCCCCGCCTCCAGCCCTCCGCAGCGCCTCCCACAAGTCCCTGTTTCTCTCACAGAAGGGCTAAGGCTAGCTGTGCACTCTTGAGAGCGTGGCCATATTTTTTTCCCTTAGAACTTACCACGCCACCTAGATCCTAGGCTAGGACTCCACATCACCTAGACCCTAGACTTGGAATGCTGCCATCCTGTCCCTCCTTCGGTTCTGAAAGCATTCAGTGACTTTGTTCTACTTTTAGCTGCATCAAGTACCTAGAGTGCCAGAGTACAGCACAAGGTATGTAAAAGTCACCTGCTTTATCACCAAATTCTCTCCCTTAGTGCTAAGGATGCTGATGCCATTGTATGTCAGTTGGCTAGAAACTCTCAGGTTCAGTCACTTCCGAAAAAGCACTATTTGTCAGGGAGCCATCACTGCCCAGGAAGCCATGTGGAACCACACCAGTCACTCGGTGTAAATGAGCAACACTCAGTTAGGGGGAGATTCCTCTCAATGCCGGTCACCAAAATTCACAAGTACCCAATATATCACACTGGAACCAGAAAGGCTACTGCAGTGTTTGTGGTTCCCACATCTTCTCAGTCTACCTGCAGACTGGAAACCAGCGCACTGTGGGAGAACACCCATCCTCACCCAATGGGACCAGTGTGAGAAACCCACATCTGGACAAGTGCCACCTGTCAGCCACATACAAGGTGCACATAAGTGGGCAGATTTTAGGAATGGAAATGACTTCTGAATGAAAACAATAACAAAAAAGAGGAAAAAAAAACCCATAACAAAATCTAATAAACATGTTTGTGTAACCATAGTCAGGTTTCCATAAAGCATAATAAGAGAACCCCCTCAAATTACACAGAATGTCACATCATGTATATTTAACATTCCTAGGCTGATGCTCGGAGAAGGCAATGGCACCCCACTGCAGTACTCTTGCCTGGAAAATCCCATGGACAGAGAAGCCTGGTAGGCTGCAGTCCATGGGGTTGCTAAGAGTTGGGCACGACAGAGCAACTTCACTTTCACTTTTCACTTTCATGCATTGGAGGAGGAAATGGCAACCCACTCCAGTGTTCTTGCCTGGAGAATCCCAGGGACAGAGGAGGCTAGTGGGCTGCCATCTATGGGGTCACATAGAGTCGGACACAACTGAAGTGACTTAGCAGCAGGCTGATGCTAAGCCCATCATGCCAGTTAAAAAAACTAAAAAAGTTCCTCATGTCCTTTTTGTTTTGGTTTCACAGTTAAAGCTTTTCCTGGCTTAATAATTACTTTATTTTACCTTCATATGTTAAATTGGACTTCCCTGGTGGCTCAGATGGTAAAGCATCAGCCTACAATTCGAGAGACATGGGTTCAATCCCTGGGTCAGGAAGATCTCCTGGAGGAGGAAATGGCAACCCACTCCAGTATTCTTGCCTGGAAAATCCCATGGACGGAGGAGCCTGTTAGGCTACAGTCCATGGGGTCACAAAGAGTTGGATACAACTGAGTGACTTCACTTGCATTTTCACGTTAAATTATTTAATTATCCTCATAGAGGTGCTTAACATATCAAAAAGATCTCCAGAAAAAAAAAAACTTTCCTAGGAAACAACAGCAAAAGCAAAGATTTTTATTTTGCAGGCACAAAACTGCAATATCTAAGAATGTAAACTCGTTTTATAAACAAGTATTTTCTTCAAGGACAATTAGATAAACTGAACATAAGAAGACATGATAAATGGGTATTTATTAACACTTTGTTTAAACTATATAAGCTAAATCAAACTTACTATTTTTCATAAACCAGAAAAGAATCCAAGTAGACAGATTACCCACAGGAAGAGATTCTGAGCCTAAATTAGTTATCACCATCACTACCATCACCATCACACCATTATTGTCCCTCTCTCCCTCTTAATAAACAAAATATGCCAGCAAATTTGGAAAACTCAGCAGTGGCCACAGGACTGGAAAAGGTCAATTTTCATTCCAATCCCAAAGAAAGGCAATGCCAAAGAATGCTCAAACTACCACACAATTGCACTCATCTCACACACTAGTAAAGTAATGCTCAAAATTCTCCAAGCCAGGCTTCAGCAATATGTGAACCATGAACTTCCTGATGTTCAAATTGCCAACATCCACTGGATCATGGAAAAAGCAAGAGGGTTCCAGAAAAACATCTATTTCTGCTTTATTGACTATGCCAAAGCCTTTGACTGTGTGGATCACAATAAACTGTGGAAAATTCTGAAAGAGATGGGAATACCAGACCACCTGATCTGCCTCTTGAGAAATTTGTCTGCAGGTCAGGAAGCAACAGTTAGAACTGGACATGGAACCACAGACTGGTTCCAAATAGGAAAAGGAGTACGTCAAGGCTGCATATTGTCACCCTGTTTATTTAACTTATATGCAGAGAAACGCTGGACTGGAAGAAACACAAGCTGGAATCAAGATTGCCGGGAGAAATATCAGTAACCTCAGATATGCAGATGACACCACCCTTATGGCAGAAAGTGAAGAGGAACTCAAAAGCCTCTTGATGAAGGTGAAAGTGGAGAGTGAAAAAGTTGGCTTAACGCTCAACATTCAGAAAACGAATATCATGGCATCCGGTCCCATCACTTCATGGGAAATAGATGGGGAAACAGTGGAAACAGTGTCAGACTTTATTTTTCTGGGCTCCAAAATCACTGCAGATGGTGACTGCAGCCATGAAATTAAAAGACGCTTTCTCCTTGGAAGGAAAGTTATGACCAACCTAGATAGCATATTCAAAAGCAGAGACATGACTTTGCCAACAAAGGTTCGTCTAGTCAAGGCTATGGTTTTTCCTGTGGTCATGTATGGATGTGAGAGTTGGACTGTGAAGAAGGCTGAGCGCCAAAGAATTGATGCTTTTGAACTGTGGTGTTGGAGAAGACTCTTGAGAGTCCCTTGGACTGCAAGGAGATCCAACCAGTCCATTCTGAAGGAGATCAGCCCTGGGATTTCTTTGGAAGGAATGATGCTAAAGCTGAAACTCCAGTACTTTGGCCACCTCATTCGAAGAGTTGAGTCATTGGAAAAGTCTCTGATGCTGGGAGGGATTGGGGGCAAGAGGAGAAGGGAACGACAGAGGATGAAATGGCTGGATGGCATCACTGACTCGATGGACGTGAGTCTGAGTGAACTCCGGGAGTTGGTGATGGACAGGGAGGCCTGGCGTGCTGCGATTCATGGGGTCGCAAAGAGTTGGACACGACTGAGCGACTGATCTGATCTGATGTACCAGGTACTCATAGCAACTCTGTTTGGTAGATGCTTTTATTATTGCTATTATGCAGATGAGGAAATTAAGACATGATGTGCAAAATTTACTTAATTTATGTAACCAGTAAGTGGCAAAGCCAAGATCGATCTGATGCCAAGTGCTATGCTCTTCACCACCAGTCTTTAAAGAGCAGAACACTCCACTGTCATTTCTACACAATCCGTCCCCCACTGTCTCATTCCCATCCCACACTCTGACCAGCCAGTATGGCCCCCAGAGTTGGAGGAACAGTAAGGTCCTCTGCTTGTCAAACCCTGTTTGGCATCTCAGAGATGTTTGGCCGTGCTTTCACGATGGGTAACCCTAGGAGAAGTGTGAAACCCATTCCTCCTGAAGGTCTTCTTTGGACCAGATTGTGAAAGGGACTAAATCTTGAAAGACTAGATCTCACTTTCACTGCATGGAAATCCAGTGCTAAATTCTCCCAGAGGCCTAAGGACGGACCTCCTAGCCTGGCTTCACACAGGCTCTGGGGAGAAAGGCATCACTTATCCTCAGGAACTATCCTTCTTCCTTTTCACCATCATTGGAAAGATGGTGACCCAGCCAGTATGGGACACTGTTCTGGGCACTATAGACATCTCAGCAGTGAAGCCAACCCCAGATCATAGAGTTCACTAGACCTCTTGAGAAACCTGTATGCAGGTCAAGAAGCAACAGTTAGAACCACACATGGAACAACGAAGTGGTTCAAAACTGGGAAGGTAGTACATCAGGCTGTATATTGTCACCCTGCTTATTTAACTTATAAGCATAGTGCAGGCATGCGTGCTAAGTCACTTCAGTCATGGCCAACTCTGTGCCACCCTATGGACTCCAGCCTGCCAGGCTTCTCTGTCCATGGGGATTCTCCAGACAAGAAAACTGGAGTGGGTTGTCATGCCCCCCTCCAGGGTATCTTCCCAATCCAGGGATCAACTCTGCACCGGAGTGGGTTGTCATGCCCTCCTCCAGGGTATCTTCCCAATCCAGGGATCAACTCCGCATCTCTTACATTTCTGCATTGACAGCCTGGTTCTTTACCACTACTGCCACCTGGGAAGCCCAATATAGAAAGTACATCGTGCAAAATGCCAGGCTGGATGAAGCACAAGCTGGAATCAAGATTGCCAGGAGAAATATCAATAACCTCATAAATGCAGATGACACCACCCTAAGGGCAAAAAGTGAAGAGGCACTAAAGAGCCTCTTGATGAAGATAAAAGAGGAAAGTAAAAAAGCTGGCTTAAAACTCAGCATTCAGAAAACTAAGATCATGACATCCGGTCCCATCACTTCATGGCAAATAGATGGGGAAACAATGAAAACAGCGTTAGACTTTATTTTCTTGTGCTCCAAAATCACTGCAGATGGTGATTGCAGCCATGAAATTAAAAGAAACTTGCTTCTTGGAAGAAAAGCTATGACAAATTTAGACAGCGTATTAAAAAGCAAAGATATTACTTTGCAGACAAAGGTCTGCTTAGTCAAAGCTATGGTTTTTCCAGTTGTCATGTATGGATGTGAGAGTTGGACCATAAAAAGAAGACTGAGTGCTGAAGAATTGATGCTTTTGAACTGTGGTGTTGTAGAAGACTCTTGAGAGTCCCTTGGACAGCAAGATCAAACCAGTCAATCCTAAAGGAAAATATTCATTGGAAAGACTGAAGCTTCAATACTTTGGCCACCTATTTGAAGAGTCAACTCATTGGAAAAGATCCTGATGCTGGGAAAGACTGAGGGCAGGAAGAGAAGGGGACGACAGAGAATGAGATGGTTGGATGGCATCACTGACTCAATGGACATGAGTTTGAGCAAATTCTGGGAGATAGTGAAGGATAGGGAAGTCCAATGTGCTGCAGTCCATGGGGTCACAAAGAATCAGATATGACTAAGCAACGGAACCACAAAGGCCATGAGTGCAGTGTGGCCCTGGGGACTAGGAGTTGGGTCACCTTTCCACCTTCTCAGAGACCATGCTCAAGCCAAGGCAGCTCACCAGAACTGGGGCTCACATAGGGTCTGGGCTGAAGGGCTCTGGTCTGATTCTCTCTGGGGAGGATATGAGCACCCAGAAGGCCTTGAAAACCCCTGTCTCACCTTATGCCCCCCACAGGCCTTATTTTGTTGATCTGCCTTTCATGGAGAGTCACTGGGGTGCTGAGAGATATTCCGGATCAGGAATGGAGGCAGAGAAGAGACAGAGAACGCCTGAGGACTGTCAGTCAAGGTCACCAGCACACAGTCTGTGCTCAGAGTGGCCCCCAGCACCCTTCTGCCCAGCGGTACCAGGCAGGGTGTGGAGCATTCACACGGGGACCTGTTGTTCTGTAGGAAAATGACTGTCCTGCCAGCATCACAGCGAACATGCAGCAAAGCCAGGACCAGACCCCTGTCTGTCTCCAAAGACCTTTCCCCATACAGCTTAGGACATGCCTGTCTCTGTTTGGTTTAATTAAGCAAGCCAAGCGTCTTCTTCCCCGTATGCTTTTCTGGGAGGAGAGCCAGGCTGTGTCTAATGACGCAGAGTATTTTCCATGTTGCTGTTTCTACAGAGCTGATGTAGCTGGTTTTCACATTCATCACATATCTTCTTAGTTAAACACCAGTGCCCCCATCAACAGGGTCTTAATCAGCAAGGTCCCAAGAGGCACTGGTTGCCACCCACCCCAGCGTCTCCGCTGATGGGAAGCTGCAGGTGGCAGGTCTGTTCCTCAATGCCTGGGCAGATGACGTGAGGTGTGGGTGGCTGCCCCAGGTGTGTTTCCAGCTTCCTTCAGGTCCTGCTCATCACTATTCTTGCCTGGAAAATTCCATAGACAGAGAAGCCTGGAGGGCTTCCATAGCTCCATAGCTCCATCAGATCAGATCAGATCAGATCAGTCCCTCAGTCGTGTCCAACTCTTTGCGACCCCATGAATCGCAGCACGCCAGGCCTCCCTGTCCATCACCAACTCCCGGAGTTCACTCAGACTCACGTCCATCGAGTCAGTGATGCCATCCAGCCATTTCATCCTCTGTCGTTCCCTTCTCCTCTTGCCCCCAATCCCTCCCAGCATCAGAGACTTTTCCAATGACTCAACTCTTCGAATGAGGTGGCCAAAGTACTGGAGTTTCAGCTTTAGCATCATTCCTTCCAAAGAAATCCCAGGGCTGATCTCCTTCAGAATGGACTGGTTGGATCTCCTTGCAGTCCAAGGGACTCTCAAGAGTCTTCTCCAACACCACAGTTCAAAAGCATCAATTCTTTGGCGCTCAGCCTTCTTCACAGTCCAACTCTCACATCCATACATGACCACAGGAAAAACCATAGCCTTGACTAGACGAACCTTTGTTGGCAAAGTCATGTCTCTGCTTTTGAATATGCTATCTAGGTTGGTCATAACTTTCCTTCCAAGGAGTAAGTGTCTTTTAATTTCATGGCTGCAGTCACCATCTGCAGTGATTTTGGAGCCCAGAAAAATAAAGTCTGACACTGTTTCCACTGTTTCCCCATCTATTTCCCATGAAGTGATGGGACCGGATGCCATGATATTCGTTTTCTGAATGTTGAGCGTTAAGCCAACTTTTTCACTCTCCACTTTCACCTTCATCAAGAGGCTTTTGAGTTCCTCTTCACTTTCTGCCATAAGGGTGGTGTCATCTGCATATCTGAGGTTACTGATATTTCTCCCGGCAATCTTGATTCCAGCTTGTGTTTCTTCCAGTCCAGCATTTCTCATGATGTACTCTGCATATAAGTTAAGTAAACAGGGTGACAATATACAGCCTTGATGAACTCCTTTTCCTATTTGGAACCAGTCTGTTGTTCCATGTCCAGTTCTAACTGTTGCTTTCTGACCTGCAGACAAATTTCTCAAGAGGCAGATCAGGTGGTCTGGTATTCCCATCTCTTTCAGAATTTTCCACAGTTTATTGTGATCCACACAGTCAAAGGCTTTGGCATAGTCAATAAAGCAGAAATAGATGTTTTTCTGGAACCCTCTTGCTTTTTCCATGATCCAGTGGATGTTGGCAATTTGATCTCTGGTTCCTCTGCCTTTTCTAAAACCAGCTTGAACATCAGGAAGTTCACGTTCACATATTGCTGAAGCCTGGCTTGGAGAATTTTGAGCATTACTTTACTAGCGTGTGAGATGAGTGCAATTGTGTGGTAGTTTGAGCATTCTTTGGCATTGCCTTTCTTTGGGATTGGAATGAAAACTGACCTTTTCCAGTCCTGTGGCCACTGCTGAGTTTTCCAAATTTGCTGGCATATTGAGTGCAGCACTTTGGGTTGCAAAAAGTCAGACACGACTGAGCAACTAACAATTTCACTTTTCAGCTGTCACCAGACTTTTAGTCTCCAGATAGAAAGGCTTGTTGGATCATGGGTGTGGCCTCTGTAAAGTCAAGCAGCTTTCAGAGCCAATGGGAAGCCAGTGGGTGGGTGTGGAGATTGGGCAGGAGAAGGGTCAGAGTTCAGAGCTCTACTCACTTACCTGGGAGTCTGAGCTTTTATGCTAAATGAAGTAAGTCAGACAGAGAAAAAATATATATATTCTCACTTATATGAGGAATCTTAAAAAAACAAACAAAAGCCTAACTCATAAGATACAGAGAAGGGACTGGGGGTTGCCAGAGGCAGGATGTGGAGGGTGAATGAGATAGAAGGGGGTCCACTGATACAAATTTCCGGCTGTAAAATAGTGAGTCTCATAAGTCATGGGATGTAACGGACAGCTCAGTGACTATGGTTAATAATACTGTACTGCATATTTGAAAGTTGCTCAGGTAGTAAGCTTACTCCGTTATGACCAACCTAGATAGCATATTCAAAAGCAGAGACATTACTTTGCCAACAAAGGTCCATCTAGTCAAGGCTATGGTTTTTCCAGTGGTCACGTATGGATGTGAGAGTTGGACTGTGAAGAAAGCTGAGCACCAAAGAATTGATGTTTTTGAACTGTGGTGTTGGAGAAGACTCTTGAGAGTCCCATGGACTGCAAGGAGATCCAACCAGTCCATTCTAAAGGAGATCAGTCATGGGTGTTCTTTGGAAGGACTGATGCTGAAGCTGAAACTCCAGTACTTCGGCCACCTCATGCGAAGAGTTGATTCATTGGAAAAGATCCTGATGCTGGGAGGGGTTGGAGGCAGGAGGAGAAGGGGACGACAGAGGATGAGATGGCTGGATGGCATCATGGACTCGATGGATGTGAGTCTGGGTGAACTCCAGGAGTTGGTGATGGACAGGGAGGCCTGGTGTGCTGGAATTCATGGGGTCACAAAGAGTCAGACACGACTGAGCAACTGAACTGACTGAACTGACCTACTGAAGGTAGTAAATCTGAAAAAAATTCTCATCACAAGAAAAAAAACACGATCACTGTATGTAGTGATGAATGTGAACTAGATATGGTAGTGATTATTTCGCAAAAACCCTGATTCAGGGTAAGATTGACAGCAGGAGAACAGGGTGGCAGAAGATGAGATGGTTGGATGGCATCACTGCCTCAATGGACAAGAGTTTGTGCAAACTCTAGGAGATAGCAAAGGACAGGGAAGCCTGGCACAGTGTAGTCCATGGGGTCGCAAAGAGTCGGATGTGACTGAGCGACTGAACAACGACGAGGGTGAAGCATCATGTTGTACACCTGAAAGCAATATAATGTTTTATGTCAATTATGTCTCCATTTTTAAGAAAGAAAAAAAATTGGGGTACATGAGGTCTTCAGTGCTGACTCCACATCCAGATGGAAACACCCACCACCTGGACTGGTGCCCAAGCAGGAGTCGGCAGGCTTTCAGAGTCAAAACTTGAGGCTTTGTGGGCACATGGCCAGTGTCACAGCTGCCCCACTGTGCCCCTGGAGAATAAAGACTTCCGTAGACGACATGTCACTGAGCGAGCGGGCTGGGCTTTAGTACAATCACACTTACAGATACAGGTGGTGGCTGGCTTTGAACTGTGGGTTGTGGGCCACTAAGGCTAGAAGTGGTGGTCAAGATGACAGCTAAAGATCAGCAGCCTCTAGCTGGCATGTAAAGCCAGGGGCTGTTGAGATGCCCAGGCAGGGATGCAGAGAATGGTTCTCAGGATGGAGACCTGCTTCTAGCCTTCAGGGGTAAGTGAGGGCTGCGGGGGAGAGGGTGGCCATGACATGACGCCAGTGGTCAGAGAGGTGGGGCAGAGCGTGAGTGTGTGTGTTGAGAAAGGGCCTGGCCAGGGCACCAAGTTAGGGAAGATGAACACCCAGGCTTTCAGCATCTCTGACACATCTGCTGGGTGCTGCAGATTGAACTGTGCCCCCCAGAAGGACTTACCCCAAGCCCTTGTGCTGTTGTTGCTGTTCAGTAGCTAAGTCGTGTCTGACTGTGACCCCAGAGACTGCAGCACGCTGGGCTTCCTTGTCCTTCACCATTTCCTGGAGTTAGCTCAAACTCAAGTCCCTGTGAATATGCCCTTAGTCAGAAATAGGGTCTTTGCACATATACTTAAGTTGCAATGAGGCCACGCTTGCTTAGGGTAAGTGGGTGTGAATCCGATGACTAGTGGCTGTACATAAAGGGGGAAATGTGGGCACAGATGCAGAGAAGGAAGACGCCATGTGGTGATGGAGGCTGCCACAAACCAAGATTGCTGGCAACCACCAGGGGCTGGAAGAGGCAAGGAAGCACCTACCCTCGGAGCCTTTAAGGGGGCGGGCATGGGAGATTTTGATCTTCTGCCCTCCCAAACTACTAGGGGATGCATTTCAGCTGCTTGAAGCCATGCAAATAACCTTTTACAGAAATCACAGGAGAATAATCCAGGTGCAGCCTGAGAAGCTGTCTTTCTGACAGTTTTCCAAGTGGTGCTGATGCTGGCAGCCTTGGGAACCCTGGCCTTTGGAGCATCATTGCTTTATGTAACTGCAGACGTCCATTTGCTGGCTCCAGGAGAACACAAGGGTTTCCCAGATATCACAAGAGCCACCTGGCCTGGTACTAGGACTAGGAGTGTGTGAAAAGGCAAAGTGAGTGAAAGTGTTAGTCGCTCAGTGGTGTCCGACTCTTTGTGACCCCATGGACTATAGCCCGTTGGGCTCCTCTGTCCATGAGATTCTCCAGGCAAGAATACTAGAGTGGGTTGCCATGCCCTTCTCCAGGGGATCTTCCTGATCCAGGAATCAAACCCAGGTCTCCTGCATTGTAGGCAGATTCTTCACTGCCTGAGCCACCAAGGAAGCAAGAGTGTATAGAGTCAGAGAAACACAGACTGGGGCTCAGGACAGGCCCAGTATGTGCACAGCAGTGGGAAGGAGAAGGCAGGAATTTTTGCTTTTCTGACCCCCCAACCTCTGACCTCTCACCTCACAAAGGACATCATACGCTTCAAACAAGGGAGACCCATTGCAATGGGGCTTGGTCAGGAAGGATGGCCAGTCTGCAGCTTTCAACCATCACTCAGGTTAGAAGGTAAAAACTGGTCCCCCCAACCCCATGGGCAAGAAGTGGGGGGACTGTGGGATGGCTCAGGGACTCCTCTGGCCAGGGAGTGGGGACATTTGGCAGCCTTCTTCACAATAGGGTGGCAACCTCCCCACCACAACCCGTGTTTCCAAACCCTCCTATCTCTGGTGGCCCAGAGCGGAGCCCTCCTGGTTCATCTTTTCCACTCAGTTCTTGGTCCTATTAAAGCTTCTTTTTCCAAACCATGAAAAGCTGACATCATATCCTTGCAGCTAAATGCCTTCTTGATTTTGTGTTTTAAATAACACTTTTGAAATAGCAAGGTGGATTTGAGTTTTGTTTATATACTTATAATTTTTTTATCCAGAAAAATGCATCAACATCTTGTTCGGTTTTGGGGGTTTTTAAGTGAGAGCAGTGATGAGCTTGGGCAGGATGAACAGGCAGACAATGAGGGGTGGGCAGGGTGGTCCTGCCACAGGGACAGTGGTCCCTGGGGGACAGGGGGCTGTGGGCGAGCTGACAATTTACCTGAGCCATCTTCACATCAAAGTATTTTGTCAGCAGACTAGGGGTTTTCCGGGTCACCTTTCATATCCTTGGCTGGAAACCAGCCTGGTCATCATTATGGGAGACAGCAGGAACTACCTGCTGGGAGCCACTGACCACATGAAGGGCTGCATGCAAAAGCCCTTGAGGAACTCAAGGGGCATGGCTTCTTTACCGCAGGACTGCCCAGAGCAGAGGCACTGGTCCTGGGGCCTGGCCGGCAGACCCGAAGAACATCCCAGGAATACCGTGCCTTATGGCCATCTCTCACCCCTCCTCACTCCCCCAGTCACCACCCCCCAACCCCTCTCGCTGGAGCCTCATGATGCTGGAAGAAGGTTCCATCACCAGAGTCAGTGAGGAGAATAAAGACTGCCTCTCTCACTTTTCATGTCAGCTCACAGATTTCCTAATAAGGAGGGTCCTTTGTGTATTGAAAATCCTTGGACTGCAAGGAGACCCAACCAGTCAATCCCAAAGGAAATCAACCCTGAATATTCATTGGAAGGACTGATGATGAAGCTGAAACTCTAATACTTTAGCCACCTGATGTGAAGAACTGACTCATTGGAAAAGACCCTGAGGCTGGGAAAGACTGAAGGCGGGAGGAGAAGGGGGCGACAGAGGATGAGATGGTTAGATAGCATCACTGACTCGACGGACATGAGCTTGAGCAAACTCTCAAGGAGAGGGACAAACTCTCAAGGACAGGGAAGCCTGGCAGTCCATGGGGTTGCTGTAGACACGACTTAGTGACTGAACAATAACAACAATATATACTTACATATAAATTTTGTACCCACCCACACATATATATATCTGAATCACTTTGCTGTATACCTGAAACGAATGCAACACTGTAAATCAGCTGATAAATAAACACACATATAAGTGCATTTCTAGAAAGATGCACAAGTGTCTGAGGGACTACCCTGAGGGAGCATGAGCCATTTTTCATCCTTTATTGTATTTGGTGGATTTCTCTTGTTTTTGTGCATTACTTTTTTAGCTGTTAGAAGAAAATGAAATTAATTGTTTAATTCTTTAAAAAGCTTTCCAAGGATGTGTTTTGGGTAAAGAAAAGAAACTAAAATGCAATTATGCTGCGCCACTTACATAAAAGAACACAGATAAAAATAAAACTACATTTCTGTTTCTATATAGCTGTTGTTCAGTTGCTAGCTCGTGTTTTACTCTCTGCGACCCCATGGACTGCAGCACACCAGACTTCCCTGTCCTTCACTATCGCCCAGAGTTTGCTCAAATTCACGTCCTTTCAGTTGGTGATGCTACTTAACCATCTCATCCTCTGTCTCGCCCTTCTCCTCCTGCCCTCAATCTTTCCCAGAGTCATAGAAGACATGTAAATAAATACAGAGGGGCATGGCCGAAGGATGCCTCCCCACCAGTGGGCACTTCTGAGAAGAGGCAGGATGCAAAGAGATTATTTTCACATGTAAAAAAAAATCTTCCCTTTGCGATACAATGTGAAAAATAAGAGTGTGTCAGATGAAGGGAGTGCACACCTACTTCGCTCAAAATGAGTAACATTAAAAATACTGGTATCATAGTATCATTTCCTAATTTATACACACTTAGGTTTATCCCAACAGAACACTGTTGTACCATAAGACTGTTTATTTCACAAGTGATTTTTAATTCTGTAGCCACAGTTTTACATGACCACATCTTGTTATACTTTTTAAACTTTAGGTACAGAGTTTGTTCAAAGGTCAAAGGGAAAGACACATTCTTTCTGCTGAACAATATATCCCATCTAACTTAAAGATGATTAACCTTTTGGATATCAAGAATTGAAATGGCTGAGGTCACCTTTATTTGTAGGTCCCCAAATAGCCCTGAGGTCTAAATAGGAAAATATCTTTTATAAACCGTAACAAAACTCTCACCTCAAAATAAAACGCTATGAAATTTACACAATTATATCCTTATTCAACATTTTTACAATGTCCAGAAACCCACCGGATTTTTAGAAATGACAATGAAAATAGTTTTACATTCAGAAAACAAAGCTTATACCAACGTGACATAACCTGAAGCCTGGCCCCTGTGCAGAGTGCACACAATTCTTCATCACCCTTGTTAAAGACACGTATCTTCAGACACCCAGCGTCTGCCAGGGAGAACGAGGGTTTGAATGAAAAGGATTCCAATGAGATTTGCCTTGCCTGTTTGTTTCAATGGGGTCTATTACTCAAATTCCCTGGGATGTCCCAAAGGTTCACAGGGTTGCTGGTAACACTGCCAGGTTTCTAGCATCCTTTTCTGGTTTTCATCCAGTTTTGAAAGAGCCATGAGTTTCCAAACCAGCTTCCAGAACGTCTGCTCAGAAACTGGTGTTAAAGTGCTTCAATGCGACCTCCCAAAAATCTCATAAAGCATCAGCACAGGCCACTGCTGGGCCTGCCTGGGTTCGTTTAGTTTCTCATCCACATTTTCTTCAAAAACAGGAGAAAAATGTCCCGTTATCATGAAGTGATTCTCTCAAAAACCAAACTGCATGAGCAGTGATCGATTAGGGCATCTCAACACTTGGACAGACTCGGGGAATTCTCAGCAGCCTCCTGGTTCTGCTTCTTAAGTCAGCCTGGTACCGAACCATCTGTGACCCCAGGCCGAATACCTGGTGGAGCTCCCCCCAAGAATCCCCTCTGGATTCTGCCACTCCACGCCAGGGATGCAGCCAACAGCAGAGAGGACCCAGGCCCGGCTACACAACCTCATCCAGGAGCCGCCCAGGCCAACACCACCTTTTGACAAGGACACCTGGGTGATGACACGCTGGTTGTGTTCTGTGCCACACTGGACACACTTGAGGGGTCCCGGTGGGGGTCTTGGGCTGTCTCATCCTCAAATACACCAGGTCATAGCTGATATTCCCTGGCAGCTATAGTGGCAGTCCCCTTCGTGAGCACGAAACCCAAACTCCTTCCTGTGGGTGTGTGTGCACCCGCTCACATCACGTCACACGCCTCCCCTTGCAGCTGAGAGCCGTCAGACCACTGCAGGGCTTGCCTTTCACAAGAGCCTTATTTCAGGCTGGGTCAGGGGAAGGAGAGATTGAACAGCAGCCATCTCATTCAACTGAGTTCCTCAAAAATGAGCTAAATCAAACCAGGTTGTGATGGTTTGGGGAAGTGGGGCGATTTTGTTTGCTTTTCTATTTCTTAAAAAAAAAAAAAAACTTCCAGTGAACTTTTTTTTAGCTGCTGATTTTAAATGTTAATGAAGACACACGAATTCATCCCTGACACAAGAGTTACCCAGAGGTTTGAAACAAATTCTCCATGCTGGAACTGGCAGGGCAACCAGGGTTTCAGGAAGAGCTGTTTTGTTGCAAGTTCTTTATAGCAACAGCCTCCCCCCCCCCACCCCGCCCCCACCGTGGTCACGATTATGTATCAATTTATGTATCAATGCCAGTTGTCCAGGTGAATGGGACTTTGTTGTTTAATCGCTCCTGATGGATCCTCCCGCTTTCCTTCCCAAGAAGACATGGTCCCCCAGGCCCCGCTGAAAGGGGCTCAGTGTGAGCCTGCTGCCCAGAACAGCAAGGACCAGACACACAGGCCAGAGTCCTGAGGGATCACCGTGAGCTGGGCACCCACAGCCAAGGGCAGAATCCAAACAGCTCCCCATGGGGCTCGTGAGCATGGGGGGTGTGTTAGAATGTCCGCAAATACTTAAAAAGTGCCAGCACTTCATTTGGTAAAAGACAGTTGCAACTAGAAGCTTACAATAGTTCCTGATCAATCTCAGCACTGCAGGGAATACCTGCATCGTATTAGATATCAGGATGGAGGATGAAACAGTGAGGGGTCCCAGGTGAGCCTGGGACTAGGGCTCATTTCGCAGAGCAAGCTCGGGCGAAGGATGCAGAGACGGTCTTCTGTCTTAATGTAGTGTGGGTCAGGGGGGAAAACTGTGCCCCTGCCAGAGGCTGTGGGAAACAGATCAGCCCTTCTTATTAGTCTTGGCTCCTTCATCCATCCCTTAGGAGTGCTTCACTTCATAGTAACTGGGTACCTGTGACTCTTCCCGGAGACTGAGGGCTCTGCATCCAATTCAGTACTGTGGTCTGGCCCTCACCTCGTGGGATTCAGTTTCAGAGCCTCATCTCTACTCAGTGGACTTTCCAGAGACCTGGCTGGCCACTGATGGCCCGGAAGGAAGTGGGCAGAGGCAGCTTGGATTGGCCCGCCCATCCCCACACCTACAAATCCCACTTTCCAACTGACATCACAAACTCAACCCTCCACCACAGAAGGAACGAGTCGCAGGAGGGCCGGAAGTTGAGATGATGACCTAGTGCAATTTCCAAGCCTATTTCTGAGGTTTCTGGTGCCGCCAGGAGCCCGTGGGGAGGCGCTGCAGAAAAAAGTCACAAAGGTTCATAATGTTGCACGTTGCATTCCTTGGGTGTAGCCGAAGACATGGAAGGTCTCTAAACACCATGGTCATTCCAGCTTTTCCCTGCCCTCTCCCGGCAGTGAGCCTGGCACAGGGCTGACTGTAGAACATGTGATTCACGGAAGCAGAGAGAAACACCATCCTTCTCACACCACACACGCAGGTATTGGATGGGGAGGAACCACTTCTAGAGGTAAAATCGATGGGTGGCCCATCTGTGTTGTCACAGCCACCTCTTTGTACACAGAGGTTGAACTTTTTTTTCCTAAATACAAGGGTTCGCTTCCACGAGAGGCAACTGAGAGGCCCTGAGAAGTGACTTCACGTCCACTCCAAAGCCATTTCAGCCACCAGAGTCCCGAGGTTCTAAGAATCAAGAAGTCTCAATGGGAGGGGTGATTCCCAGGCATCGCCCTGGGGAAAAAGCAGCACTGACATTATCTTAGAAGTATTTCTTCTGTCTAGTGTGATAACAACTCACTCAGATGCTAAAAAGTATTAAAATATACTTCACCTTTCCCCCTAACTCTATTTATATATAAATCCCTGAGAAGGTACCTGTCAAGTTGAAATTCACTATTTACAGTTAATAAACATCAGGAGTGCAAAGCAGACACCGGATCCTCCTTGTTCTGTGCAGCAGGGTGGTGCTCTCATCTGTCAGGTGAAACTGCAAGTTGCTCAGTCGTGTTTGACTGTTTGCGACTCCATGGACTATGCAATCCATGGAATTCTCCAGGCCAGAATACTGGAGTGGGTAGCCTTTCCCTTCTCCAGGGGCATCGTCCCAACCCAGGGATCGAACCCAGGCCTCCCTCATTGTGGGCAGATTCTTTACCAGCTGAGCCACCAGGGAAGCCCGAACTGTCAGGAGAGCAAGCTAAATCTCCCTCCCTAAATGAAAAGAAGGTGGTGGGTGGGGCGGAATTCTGCACAGAAGCAGCAGGTGAAATCTGCTGTCCATTCACTCTTGAGTGTCTGGAGGGCACGACACGGTAAGTCATCAGGGACACTGTTGATCTCTCATGACTCCACAGTTTTCTGCTCTTTTTAGACCTCTGAGTAGTGGCGCCAGGGATGATCAAGGCATTTTAGCTAAATCTGGAGCAGAAGATAGGCAGAAAACAAAAAGAAAAAGAAAAAGGAGGCAAAAGGGCCAGTAGGGAACTTACGTGGTGACAGAGCTGAGGGGGACACTGCCCGTCGGTGCCCCTATCCCTGACCGACACTGGAGGAGAAGGAGGGGTGAGCCCTTGGGGAGGAAAGTGCAGCCAACCATTCAAAGCAACCAAAACATATCAACACAAAACATAATCTCAATGTAGGGTGTAGACTGGCCCGTCAGGGAAACAAAGACGTGTTTCTTTCCACCTCGGGGACCAGCACTCATCTCATCCAAGGGCACTTGGCCAAGCCCAACTCTTAGGCTCAAGGGTGACCTACAGCCAACCACATCAGTGATGCTCAAAGCAGGTCCAGACCTCTGGGCCGTTCTTCCTGGGCCCTTCTGGAACAAGGGAAGAATTCACTAAAATCTGACTTTGAAAGATGGATTATCGTCACATCTGCCTCCCATTAGCCTGGGTGCAGCCTGATGGTCTGTTAATTGAGGTTTTTGGAGAGATGAGTGTAAGATGCTCAGTGTCTGATAGTGGGGGGCGGGGGGAAAAGGAGGGCGAGTCAGTGCCACGCTGCCCACATCATGAGATGGATGGGCACTCGTCACCACGTGGCCAGGGAGCACGATTTCAATCCAGAGACAGAATAAACAGCTTCCCATTGGTCTGTAATGTTTTAAATCTATGGCTTATATGCAGGATAATATTTAAATAAAGTGCTGTTGGTAGTGCATATGTGAGAGAGACTCTGCAACCCAGAGAGCCAGAGATTCTTTAGTATTTCTCAGCTTTTTGGAGATAAAAGTATGGACAGAAAACTCCCACGGAGCGCTCAGGGCCTGGGGCAAACCACACCCGTGCACCGCCAAAGTTCCCGAATCTTGGCAAGTCTACAAAGCCTGCATGAGGATAAACTGAACACCAGGAGCTTTCATCAAAGGAAAAATAAAATTCCACACCAGGTATCTGTCAGAATTGAGTCGGGAGGAGGAAGCAACCCAGCTCACTCCAGGAGAATTTGCCAAAAACATGTTTGCTTAACATTCAGCTCTAATCCCTATTTCTCAAAAAATGTATGGCCCACCTGTGTCAGTAGTTTTGCAGAACTCTATACATCTAGCATTTCTTTTTACATCTTAAGGATATTTTAATTCAATTGTCTAAGAGCACATAACTTAATTTTGTATTTCTAGTAATAATTTATTAGCGTTGCCCCCATCTTCTTAAACACTTTTTTTCTATTTTTGAGTATGTTCAAGACTTTATATGCAGATTATCTAAAACCCCTTGCTTAAAATGAGCTTAGTTCTAGCAATAAATACACACTCTTCTATGCAGTCTCATACTTTGACAATTGGGTTTTCTCCATTTTTACCACTGGATGGAAAAGAGAGCTTCAGAAATTAAAGGAAATGTGACTCCCCTGTCTTACTTGAGTATTTTGCGGTAAAGCAAATGCCTTTATCCAATAGAAATCTTCAACATCACTTAATCCAATTAAGGACGTGTGGTGCTTTAGAGCACCCCCAAGGAGATGGAAAGGCAAAGCCCCCCCAATAAAAAAAGCAAAAGGGGGTCGACAGGAGGAGAATGCCACAGATTCTATGTGAAATCATAGAGATAGCACAAATAATTACTGCTAGAAACAGTATTTTGAACAAAGGGTCTTCAGACAAATGCATTAAGACCGTCACAAGTATTTACAAAGAGCCCTATCACTGGTCAAGTGCTCTAAGTCTGATCATAACTGAAAAATACAGAACTATACAGAAAATGTCCTTTGGATAAACTGGTCTTAAATTTTTCTGCACTGAGGTTCCAAGGGGGGCTTCTCGGGTGGCTCAATGGTCGAGTTTTAGGTAGAATGCCCACTACGAGCACTGATTGCTGGGGGAACTGGTTTCAGGCGATTCGATTAGGGCTTGGCCCACTTCACTCCTGGGTGCGGCCTGAACAAACAGGAACGTTTTCTGTGCGCCCTGGGAGGTGCTGTGCGTAAAATGCAGGGGCGCACACTTCCAGGGAGGACCACACCCAGCGTCCCCGCCGCCTCCCCCGGGGCTCCGGCCAGCTTCGTATGCCCGGCTGGCGGGCTCTGCGTCCTGCCTCACCCCCGCGAGCCGGACACACCCGCCCTCACGTCCTTTTCCTCCAGGACGACGTCCGCTTTTCCTTCTGCGCCGCGGCCAGCCGCTGCTTCTCCGCCTCCTCCGCCTTCCGCTTCTCCTCCTTGGCCTCCTTGTACCGCCACTTGGGCAGCTGCAGGTGGCTGCTGTCCTTGGTGCTGCCCCGGGCCGCCCGCTCGGGCTGGAAGGTGGGAGCGGGCGCCTTGCTGACGCGCACCTTGGGGATGGTCACGCCGGGCCGCACGCTGCTCCGCCGCAACAGCTGCAGGGGCAGGAGGCTGGCCCTCCGAGGGGCGACCGGCGGCTGCGAAGACGCGAGGCCGGCTCTGGGGGCCTCCTCTTTGGAGACCCCCGCGGCCTGGGAGGTCTGGGATTGCGGCTCGGGGCCCTCCCCCTTGTCCCTCTCCTGGGCTTGCGTGTCCTGGTCCCCGCGCGACGCCAGGATTTCCTGCACCGCCAGCCGCCTTTTGCCCACACAGGGAGGGCTCTCAGGGCACACGGTCTGGCAGACGATGGCCACGGCAGGGCTGTAGAGGCTCGTGGTCATCTTGACCATGTGGTCCAGGGCTCCCCCGTCCTCCATGCCTTGGCGCGAGCGGGAGGTCAGCGTGGACCGCACAAAATCCGTGAGCTTCTGCAAGCAGCTCTTGGAGCCTGTGGGCTTCTGACCTGCTTCCAGGGCCAGTGGCAGCTCTGGCTTGTACTTTACCCCAAACTGCTCCGGGCAGGGTCGCTCTAGTAGCCTCTGGATGACCCGAACCGCTTCAAACCGTCCAGTGTAGGTAGCCCACTCCTGGGAGGACATACCCCTGCGGGAGTCCCTGGCGTGGACATCCGCCCCTGAAAACCAGAAAGAGAAAATAGGAATTGGTGGGTGCAAGCAGACCTTTTCCCTTCCACAGGCAGAAAACAAAAGACAACAGGAGACAGAGATAGCTGACTCTACCTTGGAGCTGGGCCACCTGGGCGAACCCACACCTGAGTGTCACCTCTGGCATTTACTATTATAACACAACCCATCTTTAAGTGCCCGACTTCATGGTTTGTGCTGTGCTTAGTCACTCAGTCGTGTCTGACCCTGTGACTCCATGGACCATAGCCTGCCAGCCTCCTCTGTCCATGGGATCCTCCAGGCAAGAATACTGGAGTGGGTTGTCATTCCCTTCTTCAGGGGATCTTCCCAAGCCAGGGATCAAACCTGGGTCTTCTGCCTTGGCATGCGGATTCTCTACCACTAGCACCATTTGAAAAGCCCCTCTTTCCTATAAAGAAAACCGCTTAAACTCAGCACCTAAATTGTGGATTTTTTTTAATATAGAAATGAGACTTCATGGCTTTCTGGCAATGGAGAGACAGGTGGTTTGTAACACCTGGCGGATGCTACTAAAATGTTCTAAAAATACTACCAGTAACTGTCACTGGCAAAGCATTTGCTGTCTTATTTATCTATCAACTCTCCTTTTCCTCCAAGATCTCACTCTCGGAGGTTATGATTCTTATTTTTGCAGGAAGTGTGTGTTTGTTCACTTTTCGTGCTTCAGGTTAGCTGGTCACGGGTCTGTCATCTTTACCAGACTGTGGGCTTCCAGGACAGAGGCACATCTTAGTTGTTTTTGCTTCCTGAACACATATCATTCTGATTGGTGGGAGGCATGATTTTAATAAACGTCTGTTACAATGGATGGCAGTCATGGTTGCTGAGGGCACTGCCTGAAGCCTCGAAGCTGATAAGAGAGAAGTGTCCAGACCTGGGTCCTGACCCTCAACAGTCTGCACTTCCCCCCGCCCTGCAGGGAGGCCTCCTCCTCTGTGAACTTTCTGTGTCGACACGGCCCAGGTCCTCAGGGCTTTAATCCCACAGTAATCTAAGTGCACTGTGAAAGTGTTTTGTACATGCAATCAGCATCCACAATCACTTGACTTTAGGTCAAAGAGATTAGCACCCAAAATGTGGGTGAACCTCCTCCAACTAGCTGAAGACCTTAGAACAAAAGCTGACGTTTTCAGGAGAAGAAAGAATCCAGCCTCAAGATCGCAGCATCCACTCCTGCCCAAGTCTCCAGGATCCTGGCATGTCCTACAGATTCCAGGCTTACCAATGCCAATTTCCATAAAATTGTTGTTGCTGTTCAGTTGCTCAGTCGTGTCCAACACTTTGCAACTCTATGGACTGCAGCACGCCAGGCTTCCCTATCCTTCACTGTCTCCTGAAGTTTGCCCAAACGCATGTCCATTGAGTCAGTGATGCCATCCAACCATCTCATCCTCTGTCGTCCCCTTCTCCACCCGCCTTCAATCTTTCCCAGCATCAGGGTCTTTTCCAATGAGTTGGCTCTTCACATTAGGTGGCCTAAGGATTCAAGCTTCAGCTTCAGCATCAGTCCTTCCAATGAATATTCAGGGTTGATTTCTTTTAGGATTGATGGGTTTGATCTCCTTGTAGTCCAAGGGGCTCTCAAGAGTCTTCTCTAGAACCACAGTTTCAAAGCATCAATTCTTCAGTGCTCGGCCTTCTTTATGGTCCAACTCTCACATCCATACATGACTACTGGAAAAAAACCTCCCTAAAATAATTCTATTACTATATATCTCCCACCTGTTCTGTCTTTCTGGAGAAATCTGCCTCCTACATCTTCACAGTCTCCCTTACACAAGTCACTTCGTTCACAAATCTCCCCATACCACCCACTGCCCCTCCTGATACTGCAAAGTTAATCTTCAATTCAACTTGATGAAATGTTTGTAAGTTTCAGTAAAAGAGAAATTAATAAGGAATTGCTGTTCAGTTAAGCTTGGTCCAACCTCAGCTGCATATACAGTTAAAAATCATTCAGGATTTCAAGTCCCCTTAGTCATATTTCCACTGGCAAAACAATGTGGGGAAATAGGGCAGTTATCTAGCCTGCACGCTCTGCAGGGACCAGGCTTGGAAGAGGCTTCTGCATGTACGTCCCACATAGACTGGAGTGTCCGACACTCGAAGGCTGGGGAATAAGCACTGAAAAGAGGAGTAGGGGTCTCAGTGGCTTCCTTGCCCTGCAGCCGCCGTGGCCAATGGCCCAGGCAGACCCAGCTCACCTGAGTTCGCCCAGTAACACTCTTAATTCTGTGACACATGAAAGAATCACCATATTAGAAGAGTGATAATTATTTGAAACTGGAAATCAGGATGGAACTCATTAGCTAGAGTACAATTTATAAACTGACTCAAATGAAAAGGGGGCAGTAAAAATGTCATTGCAAAAAATAGATGACACATTAAGCCTTAATTAATTGCATGTCACTTGAAAAGGAGCAAACTGCAAAATTAAAATCTTAATGAACACTGCCTGAAAGAGACATTTTTCAAATGCTAATGGAAAACTAAAGGAACAGCTGTCAAAAGTTGAGTGTGCCTCTTCCTCTCCAAAATCATCTTGGAAAATACAAACACTCGAAAGAACAAAGGCCATTCTGACTGTACTGCCGCGCAAGAGTCTTGAGTCCTGCTACAAACAAGGGATTCACTTCCTTAAGAAATCACTGTGATTCAGGGTAATATTAAAGGCCTGGACACAGTCATTAAATCATGACAGACAAGTACTGATGATTAGCATTTTATGCATATACCTCTCAGAGAGTATGGAGCAGCTCTGAAAGGCTAGTGTACCAGTCTTCTGACCAGGAGACTCTTGGTATCCTCACCCCCACCTCCCTGTTGGTTCACCCAGGGCTTCAGCAGTGTAGACAAGAGCTGAGCTCCTGACAGTTAGTTCATTTGCTACCAAGTTGGGTGCTGTGAGTTGTCTATACAGGATCCTCTATTTTGTTCAAGGCAGCAACTACTCAGTTCTAGGCAGTCCATCATCACTGGTCTAACCCTGAGTTTCAAAACCTCGGAACTATTTGAACTGTGGTGTTTGAGAAGACTAAGAGTCCCTTGGACAGTAAGAATATCAAACCAGTCCTTCCTAAAGGAAATCAGTCCTGAATATTCATTCAAAGGACTGATGCTGGAGCTGAAACTCCAATCCTTTGGCCACCTGATGCAAAAAGCCAACTCATTGGAAAAGACCCTGATGCTGGGAAAGACTGAAGGCAGGAGATGAAGGGGATGACATGATGAGATGGTTCGATGACATCACTGACTCAACGGACATGAGTCTGAGCAATCTCTGGGAGATGGTGAAGGACAGGGAAGCCTGGCATGCTGCAGTCCATGGGGTCACAAAGAGTCGGACATGACTGAGCAACTGAACAGCAACAACATTGACATCTGGGCCAGATGACTGTATGTGGTGGAGGCTCTCCTGTGCATTGCAGGACTTTAAACAGCACCCCTGGTCTCTGCCCACTAGATGCCAGTAGCACTCCACCAGCTGTGACAGCCAAAGATGTCCCCCAAGGAACCACACACATCTCCACCCCACTGAGGATCATAGTTCTAACCTCTATGACCTGCAATCTTGTTTTCCATTTTCCCAGCCTCCCTTACAACTGGTCAGGGAGCCCCAAAGAGAAGGCCATTGCATCCCTGATCAAAGGGACCCTTGGGACTCCCCTGGTGGTCCAGTGGTTAAGAATCCGCCTGCCAATGCAGGAGTCACACAGGTTCAATCCCCAGTCGGGGAACTACACCCTGGGCACCGAGACTACTGAGGGCTTGCTCTAGAGCTACGACTACTGACGCCCACGTGCTCCAGAGCCCACACTCTGCAACAGGAGAAGCCACAGCGATGAGAAGCCCGTGCACCTCAACTAGAGGGTAGCCCCCGTTTGCTACAACTAGAGCGAACCCACACACAGCAACAAAGACCCAGTACAGCCATAAATGAACAAATTGATTAAGTTTAGAAAAAGGGGTCACGTTATCAGTGATGCTGCTTCCTGTCCGAGACACGGATCTGAGGCTGGAGCTCCAGTGAGCATCCGAACTCTTCATGAGGTGACCAGTCAACACACTGGAAGGTGGAGGGGTGGGGGTGGGGGTGGGGGGTGGAGGGGTGGAGGGTGTGGGGGCAATGCTGAGTAAAGAAAAGCATAGAGGAAGAAACCTGGATCTGTATGTTCTCAGGGAGTCAGGGCCGGCTCTGTTGGGTGACTTCTAGTGAGGTGAGACAAATAGATGCTTGCTTTATTTAATCAACTGTCAAGTCGGGATTTCTGTTACTGGAAGAGGCAAACCTCCTAAAAGGGACTGCTGCTGCTGCTGCTAAGTTGCTTCAGTCGTGTCTAACTCTGTGCGACCCCATAGACAGCAGCCCACCAGGCTCCCCCGTCCCTGGGATTCTCCAGGCAAGAATACTGGAGTGGGTTGCCATTTCCTTCTCCAATGCATGAAAGTGAAAAGTGAAAGTGAAGTCGTTCAGCCGTGACCAACTCTTAGCGGCCCCATGGACTGCAGCCTACCAGGCTCCTCCATCCATGGGATTTTCCAGGCAAGAGTACTGGGGTGGGGTGCCATTGCCTTCTCCCCTAAAAGAGACTAAAGGAAGACAATCTACCTTCTGTTGCTCATTCTTAGGACCCTTTCCCCCAAGAGTCAAGGCCAGGTCCATGGGACCAGTAGGAGGCAGGCAGAGCCCAGGATGCATCACTTCCTTTCCTATGTCTCTGTAAGCCCCCAACCCCACGTGATGTGCTAAGACACTTCAGTCATGTCTGACTGTGTAACCCCATGGACTGTAGACTCTGTGCAACCCCATGGACTGTTGACAGGTTCCTCTCTCCATAGGATTCTCCAGGCAAGAATACAAGAGAGAGTTGCATACCCTCCTTCAAAGGATCTTCCCCACCCAGGGTTTGAACCTGGGTCTCCTGCACTGCAGGCGTATTCTTTACCATCTGAGCCACCCCAGGAAGCCTATCCCTGAGCAACCTACCCTTCAAATGAAGGCCCCACTCCAGTTCTACCCACACCTACAAGAGGCCTTTCTGCTCATGTTAGACAGGAGTGGGTCCCTGCTCCATCCTGGATGGGGAGGGGGGGGGTCATCTTTCCCTCCCCACCTAGACACAGGTGATTACAACACACCCAGAGAGCTTCCCCTTTTGTGGTCAAGGACCGCTAAGTTTCCAGCCTTATCAGAACAAAACAAGATAAAACCACCTGCCCAGGCCGGCGCAGGCGCACCGAGATCTAAAAGGTGACTCATAGTAACCCTGGGTTTATTATGCCCAATTGTAGTAAGTTAGCATTGCTGTTTGCCCTCCCCCCGCCCCCCAACCCCCTGGGGTTTCACTTGGGTGCTTGTGACTAAGCGCCTGTGGGCAAGGAGGAAGTTACACAACCTACAGCTGTCAATCAACCTGTCGTCAAATTACGCAGAAAAGGTGGGATTTTCCACCCTGCAAAAGCAATGCTACCCCGTTGTCCTGGGGCGGCGTCTGGTTTCGCTTCTCTCTCTCAGGCTCGCAGGTTTGCTTTGCTCAGTAAAACTCGTGCTCCTTAAAACTGATCCGTGTCTCTTAATTGAATTCTTTCTCATCAAGAGGACAAGAACTGAGGGAATCACTGTTTTCTGGCGGTGACGGTCACACAAGATCAGTGGGGACCAGCCCTTACTGGCCTTGTCCTGGGCCACCTCCGGCCTGTATCTCGGGCACTTGGGGTGTAATCAATACGATATATTCAATATGATATGATATTCTATGTGATATTCAATATGATATGCTATTCAATATGAATATCATATACTCAATATATAATCAATATATCATCTTGGGGTATAATCAATATGATATGCTATTCAATATGATATTAAATATGAATAGGATATATTCAATATATTAATCAATATGATATCTTGAGGTATAATCAATATGATAAACCAGGAGGCAGGGTCATCAGGAAGAGCCCTTAACGGCAGGGATCCCACCCCATCCCCAGGCACTTCAGTCTGAGAGATCTCAGCAGTGCTGATTCCCACGTGCCCACCTGGTAATTCACATGGCTTGGTTTTTCAGTCTTCCCAGTCTGGCTTCCTTATCCCTGACTGGCCTCCTGGGGTGACTTTCTCGAACAAATACTTGCCCCTGGTTTCACTTTCTAGAACAAGTACTTCTGTGTCCTTGTCTCACAGCTGGCTTTCATGGGTGCCCAAGCTGAGACTGTGCCCTTGGTGATATAAAATCCCTGATTTTTTGCCCTTCCTCTTCTTAATAACTTGAAACTATTCCAACTTAATTATGGGAAATCCATGTTTTCCTCTACAAGCAGAAAGAAACCTCTCTGGGGACATCGTATCCTTTGGCTTTCCGGAAACACACAGTCAGGGCTTGCCTACAACAAGGATGAGGATATGATCAGTAGCGGTAATGCCTCTGCTCTCTGCTCATTAGATGAGCCTCCTCCACCTTCCTTTCTGTCTGTTTTGTTCCCCACAATCACAGGGAAACTAGAGGCTTTTGTTTGGTTGTGTTTGCTCCCCAAATGCCGCAGCAATGACACACGTCAGGTATGAAAGCCAGCTCTCTTAAGCAAGTCTGGAACCAACCTCCGCCGGGTTCTGCTTCTCTTCAGAGATAATCACATCCTCTGTACGGTTCTCGGAGCCACTTATTAAACACACCCATCACTTTGGGGCATTAATATTCCACTGAATTAACAAGGTTCTGCAGTCAGCACCACCCAGCTCCAACCCCGCTGTGATATCAGCAGAGCTGACAGTTCTCCTTAGGAAGCCCAAAACGAAAGAGCCAACAGATCAGCTTTTTAGAACCTAGTTCTATTTTTATTAAAAGCCTAAGTTTTGGTAATTCTGACATTACCTTGTTCTGCCTGACAAGGTAAGATAAGAGCTCATAGGCACTCATAGATTATGAACTATTAGAAAATCTAAACAGTTTAGGGGTGGCATTCAATTCAATGATTCATTATTTCTAAAAGGAAATAGTTCTTATTAAATATAATGAAATTCAACCCAGATTCAGAAAGACACTCAGGTTCAGAAGAATATTGCACTCGAAAAAATGAGAATGAGATACACAATTTTATCCTAACCATTATTATGTAGTAATGCAAAAATGCCTTTTGCTTTTAAAATGATCACAGGATGACCTGATTCTGTACTTTGCTCTTAGCTGTACATAAACATCAATCCAAAAGCAATACTCAGATTTTAGGATCTTTACAGGCTTTAGTTTTTCTTAATAAATTCAAATGGAAATAAGAAGACTTTAAAATACTGATGCCAATTATTTAAATATCTCAACAAGTATCCTTTTTGCTATGTATCAAATTCAGAAAAGACATTCAATCACATATTGTTTTCTCTTCTAAAACAGACACACACACATCTACTGTAAGAGAAAAATGTAACCCACTTTCCTGGGGAAAAGTAGAAGCTAACTTAGTGGCAACAGCAGAAAATGAAAATATTCTAAAGTTAAACAACAAAAGCCTTAGAGGGCAGTCAAAAGCTTCCTGAAGAAGGTGTCAGATTCTCTCTTCACTTTCCCCATCGTTTCCCATTTACATCACATCAGTGGCTTTCAACAACAGTCGACTTTCCCAATAGGGGACGTTTGGCAACGTCCAGAGGTATTTTTGGTTGTCCAAACCAAGAGGTGCTACAGTCACCTGGCGAGCAGAGGCCAGGGGTGCTGCTGAACAGCCTGCAATTCACAGGACAGCCCACCCTGAAGAGCACCCGGCCCCAGTGTCGACAGGACCAGGATTGAGAAGTAAGAAAGTGAAGTATCTCATCATAAGCATATTTTCAAAGGGAAAAGTATACCATAGTTTTTCATTTAACAAATCATATTAAACACACAAAGTCACTAATAACCGACTTCCCTGGTGTTACAATGGAGGGGAATCTGCCTGCCAAGGCATGGGACACGAGCTCGATCTCTGGTCGGGGAAGATCCCACATGCTGGAGCGACTAAGTCCTCGCACCACAACTACTGAGCCTGTGCTCTGGAGCCCGAGAGCTGCAGCCACCGAAGCCCGCGTGCCCTGGAGCCCGTGCTCCACAGGAGAGAAGCAACCCTCAAACTGCAAGGAAAAGTAGCCCCCACTCGCCACAAAGAAAGCCCATGCGCCGCAACAAAGACCCAGCACAGCCAAAAATAAATAAGTAAATTAATTAAAAAAATAATAAAATCCGTAATAACAATAATGATAACCAAATCTTCCCTGGTGGCTCAGATGGTAAAGAATCCACCTGCAACGCAAGAGACCCTGGTTCAATCCCTGAGTCAGGAAGATGCCCGAGAAGGGAATGGCAATCCACTCCAGTATTCTTGCCTGGAGAATCCCATGGACAGAGGAGCCTGGGACGCAGTGCGTGGGATCACAAAGAGTAGGGCACGACTGAGCAACTAACAGTTTCACACTTTTTTACTTTTTCAACCATTACCGACAGCTTCCTCCATTCCAGGCAACCGTCCGTGTCATGTGTGAACTCAGTCAGTCCCCATCACGACGCTCTGCAGTAACTACTGACGTCCGCTGAATATTAAGAAGAAACAGGCCTAGGGCAGGAGGTGACTGGCTTTGGCTGTAGAGAGGCTGAACGGAGGAGCTGGAATTTGACACCAGGATCCAGCTGGTTTTATGGGTCTTTCTGCTCTGACCACGTTCAGTCCAGGGATGCAGGCCTAGAGGTTTGTACTCATGAGGGATTATTCTAGACTGACGGGGTTGTGATCACGCAGATGGGAACAGGAAAGGGAAAGTATATGAAACCTAATGCCAAATTTGTTAACCAAATAACAGAGGAAAAGGGGGAAACACATTAGCATTGAATACACTGTCTTAAGCAGACCCATCTCTCCTGAGATCTGAAAAATGGTTCTGAGATCCTGTAACTGCCTGAAACCTGCACCAGACCCAGGAAAAAAGAAAGACAGGAAATCCCACGCAAGGTCTAGAGTGATTAGCAGGCAATTGATCTAAGAGCAAGAGGGTTTGTAATTCAAATGAATTCACATGGGGAAAATTCCTGGATCGACAGGGTAAGTTTTTGGTGGTAAAAGTAAATAGCTACACTCAATTATAAGATCCAGAAGTAGTAAAAGCAGATGAAGGACCCCCCAAACACAAAAGCATCATAATCACCATTTAATTAGGAGGAACCATCCCTCCCCAACGTCCCCGATAAACTTCGTGGAAACTGATTGTTGTTGTTTAATTGCGAAGTCGTGTCTGATTCTTTGCGACCCCATGGACAGAGAAGCCCGTCAGGCCCCTCTGTCCCTGGGATTTTCTAGGCAAGAATACTAGAGTGGGTTGCCACTTCCTCCTCCAGGGGATCTTCCCGACCCAATGATTAAATTCAAGTCTCCTGCACTGGCAGGCAGATTCTTTCCTGCTGAATCACTAGGGAAGCCCACTGCTCTTTAAAAAAAAAAAAAAAATGAAACTGTCATTGAGTCAAAAGCACAATCAATGAAATTAATTTCAATTAAGATCTTTTTTAGTTACAAAAAAGTTTTTCATCTTTGAAGCCTGTCTTTGCTTACAGAATTTATTTTTCTTACAGCATCTCCTAAAACACTCCAGTTAAGTAAAGCAGGAGAAAAAATAAAAAACAATCCAAAGTCAGTTGGGAATCCTCTAACTCCAATCTAATCACAAGGCAAGGGTCTTCCCAAGTGTCGCTAGTGGTAAAGAATCTACTTGCCAGGGCCGGAGATATAAGAGATGTGGGTTCAATCCCTGGGTTGGAAGATCCCCTGGAGGAGGAAATGGCAACCCACTCCAGTATTCTTGCCTGGAGAATCCCATGGACAGAGGAGCCTGGAGGGCTACCATCCATAGAGTGGCAAAGAGTCGGACATAACTGAGCGACTTCACACGTGCACACACAAGGTACTGAGATGGGAGGGCATGCCTTCTCTCCAGGAGCTCGTAGGGTCCAGCGAGATCAGCTGAAGCCATTGCCAAGAACAAAACCAAAATAAATTAAGATGATGAAATCAAGTAACAGCGACAACAGCGTCTCCCACCGACTGAGATGTGAAGACGCTGCTCTCTCTGTGCCTGACCCTGGGTGCGGGCTTCATGAACATTTCTCACTTAATTGTCAGAATAACTCAAGGAGGCTGTGCTCTACTGATGGGCACTGATTCTCTTTTAGCATGAGGAGGAAAAGATCTTTGCTCTTCACTGCAACAGACGGGATCTTTCTAGTTGTGGTATGTGAACTCTTAGATGTGGCATGTGGGATCTAGCTTCCTGACCCGGGATCGAACCCTGGCCCCCTGCATCGGGAGTGTGGAGTCTTAGCCAGTGGACCAGCAAGAAGTCCCAACACATATTTTTTAAGGAGCACACTCAGCATTGCCTGGGGCCCTGAGACCACAGAAGAAAGGTGGGGACGTACCTGCTAGCATCAGGGCTCGGATGCACTCCGTCCGGCCCTGCATGGCTGCTTTCATCAGGGCTGTGAACCCGAATGCGTTCCTCCTTTCAAGGTCAAGACCAGGGAAATAGTTCAACAAGTAGTTGGTGATGGTGACGTGCCCTGCAAAGAGAAATGCACACGTGGATGGACCACCCTCCACAAAGAGTGGGCATCCCAGAAGGGCTTCCTACACACAGAGCAAAATGGGGCAGCGTCCGCCTGCAGGGCCGGACCATCTTTGGGAGGGTGGGCAGCATGTGTGTTTGCCTCCCAAGCCACAGGAAAAAATTCTCAGGAGTCCAGGATACAAGGCGACGGAGGACCCTGCCTGGGCCACAGCGCTGCTGCCTCTGGTTCACTTGAGTTCCCTTTTGCCAACCTGCTTGAAGGCCAGCTGTCCAGGCAACCTGTTAAGGAGTGGACATGGGCAGCAGGGAGGCTGCGGGGGCACACCTGAGCTGGTCGCATGCAGATTCTGTCAGCTCCCAGCAGGAGAGGGCAACGCAGAACAGAAAAGGAAGCTAGGAGCCATTTCCCAGAATTCCAGAGCCTCAGAGAGGAGACAGTCTGCATCTCATCACCATAGCAACAGGATGTGTTAGTGCATACTGCCACCCTGGCATGGCTCAGAAGGTCCTCTCTCTCTCTCTCTCTCTCTCTCTCTCTTACACACACATACCCACAGAGAACACAGGGAGTGTTGCTACCCAGACCCTCATCCATTAACCCAAGCAGGTAAGAATATTCATATCAGAATATAAATTTCTCCACTTCATCGCCCTGTACTTCAAAAAAAAGGGCCGGATTTTCTGCTCATTCTCAGAGGATTCTCAAAAAGCCTGCACACTCTTAGGTAGCGGTGAATAAGGAGAACATCATGTGAGAAGCTCTGTTCCCAGGATGCTCCTGGTTCACCCCGAGAAAGATCCTCAGACAACACACAAAGAGGCTCTGGGGTCAAATGCCCGAGCTGTCCGAAGCTGCTGTCCGACACCTGGGATGGGTAATGAGGCTGTCCCGTGCACTGTAGGATGGTCAGCCGCCTCCCTGAACTCTGCCCACTAGACATCGTAGCTACCACACCTCCGTCCCTCCCAGGCATGACAACCGCCAAGTGTCTCTGGACCTCACCAAGTATCGCTGGGGGCAAAATCAGCCCTGTTGAGAACCACTGTCCCAGAAGCTCAGATGTCACTGTTTCAGGACCAAGGTGGAGGACAGCCTCCCTTTCTGCTCCCCTTCGCCCTGACCCTGGCACCCCCAGCCCCTCTTGCTTGCCATCTGCATCCTGGCCCTAATGATGGCTAACACACCTCAGGAGTGCGGGCAGTCTGCACGAGGGCCTGGGTACCAGTCTCCATCCTTTTTTGAGGGGGAAGCTGCTCTGGGTCTTGGTTCCTGCATGAGGGCTTTATCTAGTTGCCGTGAGCGGGGACTACTCTCTAGTCGCAGTGTTGGGCTTCTCATTGCAGTGGCTTCCAGGCTCCAGGGCTCAGGAGTTGCAGGGCACAGGCTGAGCTGCCCCTCGGCATGTGGGATCTTCCCGGAGCAGAGAGGAACCCACGGACCCTGCACTGGCAGGCAGATTCCTCACCACCGGACCACGAGGGAAGTCCCCAGTCTCCATCCCTCTACCCTGAGGATTCAGCTCTGAAAGCCCCTCATCCCCACCCCGTGCAGGTCCCTCGGAACCCCCCTCACTGTCAGGGCTGCAGGTGTAGGGCCAGGTGGACACTGAACTGTACTTTCTGCTGTTAACTGTGCACCACCAGCTCCTCGCAGGGAGGCTTCTGCACCTCGAAGAGGCCAGGAAACCTCAGGCTCCTTCCTTGACTGGTACCAGGAAGGGCACTGCGTGAGACTGGGGCTATGGCAGAGGAGGTAAGACCTCCCCGGAAGACGGCAGGCACGAGCCACAAGGTGTTTCCTAAGACTCACATACACACACGCATGTGCACGCACACACACACACACACACATGCCCTGCAGGCTGGGAGGCCGAGCGAACAGAGGCCCCCAGCACAGCGGCAGGCAGAAGCCCCCTCTCCTGCTGCAGTGGCATCGCCTGGGCTCCACCCTGGCCCTGCCAATACGTGCACGCCCCTCAGTAACTAACTCCTCCCACGTGGGAGCCCTGTCCTCCCTGTCGTCGCACCCCGATCAAGACAGATGTACAGGTGGGACTGGGTTTCCTTCCTCGAAAGGCACCAGACGCTGCAGGCTGCTGGCCGAGCGATAGTACCTCCTTCTCATCAGCCTCCGGGTTAAAAACGAACAAGCAGCAAAAACCAGGGTGTGGACTCGAACAGAAGCAGTGTGGTCTGCTCCCCGTGGCAGACCTCAGCCCGCCTCCTGACCTCATTGCCAACATGAAAAGGTGAAACTTCGCTGACTTTCTGAGATGAGCACTGACTAACACGGTCCTGTCACGGGGTTAACAAGCCAGAAACAAATGAGCGGGACCTTTCCACTCTGTGACTCACAGATTCCAACCAGAGGCTGACACTTTTTGACTCTCTGCTGTTTACAGAACCCACGCCACCCCAGCCATTCCCCCCGCCCCCCGCCGACCCAGGAAGGATGCTGGCTGTCAGATCCCCAAAGCAGCTTAACTGGGGCAAACTGTCAGGGCGGGGGCAGAGGGAGGGGGGTCTTTTGATCTCAGTTGCGTTTGTGGGCCAGCTAAGCGCTCTGCAGCACCTGTCAGTTAGATTTAGCCAGGGTCGTAGTGAAACAAATTGCAATTTGTTTAGAGCCATTTTTTCTAAAAAACATGAAGGAGTGTGTCGGACACATTTTCAGCAGGATGTCCTTTGCACTGACATGCTAAATGCTCTGAACAGGCAGGGAGAAGGAACACCTAGGATCCACAAAGCAAACGGTCCATTATATAGATCTGTCCTGTGTGTTATGTAGAGATCGGAAAAACCAACACGCAGCCCATGCGTTCTGACAACTCGGACTCAAGCTGTCATGACCCATGAAATCACTCCCAGGTCCCGCTGGCTTCCCCAGGATGACAGAACAGTACCTCTTATCGCACAGACAACCTCACTCAGCTGAAACAGAAGATGGACCTGATGCTGCTAAGAATGAATAAATGTTAACCTTCTTTAAGATGACAATTAACCAAAAGGAGCTTTCTCCTTGAGTAAGAAAGATAGACAGATGATAAGTAGGTAGATAGATGATAGGTAAGTAGATACAGGGACAGATGATAGATAGGTAAGCAATAGATAGATGATAGATGGATAGACAGGGAAGACAGACAGACTGATAGGTAGGTACATATATTGATGAATGGATCATAGATAGATGGATAGATGGTAGGTAACTAAACAGAACCCGGCAAGGAGATCCAACCAGTCCATCCTAAAGGAAATCAGTCCTGAATATTCATTGGAAGGACTTATGCTGAAGCTGAAGCTCCAATACTTTGGCCACCTAATGCGAAGAACCGACTCCTTGGGAAAGACTCTGATGCTGGGAAAGATTGAAGGTAGGAGGAGAAGGCGATGACAGAGGATGAGATGGTGGGATGGCATCACCAACTTGATGGACATGAGTTTGAGCAAGCTCTGGGAGTTGGCGATGGACAAGGAGGCCTGGCGTGCTGCAGTCCATGGGGTCACAAAGAGTCAGACATGACTGAGTGACTGAACTGAACTTCCTTATAAAACAGAATGTGTCTTACATTAAAATCTAGTTTGAGCCTAGTCACCATGGACCATATGGAATAGGATTTGGTCCCTGAAGTCCTCAGAGTGGACTTTGACCACACACGGCTCAAAAACACCCCCTCCCATGGACCCTGTGAGCCTTACCCTGCCTAAAAGCAGGGCATAAGTGACCCAGGGAATAAGTTAATTCTTGATGACTCAGCTTCAGTGGGGTGACTAAGTAGCCATGTGGACAGAGAACTGAGTACTTAAGAGAGCTGGGTCTGAGAACACCCAAGTTCAAGCTTCGAGCCTGCCACTTAAAATCCAGGTGACCTTGGGAAGGTCAGTCAACGTCACTGAATCTGTTTCTACAACTGGAAAATGGAGATAATATCAACTTCACGACGGTGAAAATGACGAGAGACAAGGTATGTACAAAAAGTGCCTAATAGACAAATCTCTGGGCAGAAAAACTCCAAATAACTTATGCACGTGCTCCAGTCCCAAGGAGGTGACACAGTAGAACCCACTCCTTCACTTGTGGGCTGTGCACAGACTCCACTCCGAAGAGTAAACTATGAAGATGGTGGTGGGGGTAGTAATCTTCCAAGAGAGATGTCTGGCCAACACGACCTCAGCCTGGTGATCGGGGTCAACAGTCGTGTCCAGAGGTGGGCGGACAAATATTCTCTGCTGATCAAACTTCAGTCAGGCTCCTGAACCTTCTCCCAGGTGCATCTGTGCCCTTCCTTGCAAAATCTCACTTTAGCAAGAACCCAGCTAGTAAGTCAATTGAACTCTGGTTAACTCACCCCTGCTCCACTCTAGTATCTGATCTGTTCTTCATCCCCCACCACCCCGCAGGGGATATCCAATCACCCCGGCCCATCTTCATCAAGAATCTTGCTAGGTTGGTTTGGCCAGAATCCCTCTGATGTTCCTTCCCCCTTAGTAATTTTCCATCCACAGACCCCTCCCCTGCCATTCTGCTCCGTGGCTATAAATTCCCACTTGCCCATTGCAATGGTGCTCACGCCTGTCTGATGACTGTGAACAAAGTCAGCCTGACCGTCTATAACTGCTGTCATTGAACACTTTAAAAAAAAACAAAACCCTTCATGGGACATCATGAGACTAGCACTGTGGTGCTCCTTTGAAAAACCCACAACTCCACTCTAATCATGAAAAAAACAACAGACACACACAAATTGAGGGACCCGCCTGCTACAGACTACTACCACCCCAGTGTTCTTGCCTCGGAAATCCCATGGACAGAAGAACCTGGCGGGCTATAGTCTGCAGGGTCGCAGAGTCAGGCATGACTGAAGTGACTCAGCACACACACTGCAGACTACTAGACAAGCACTCCCCAGACTGTCAAGGTCATGAAATCTGAGGAACTGTCACACCAAGAGGAACCTGAGGGGACACGACAACGAAACATCACGTGGGACCCTAGCCAGGATCTTGGAACAGAAAAAGTACATTGGTGGAAAAACGAGGAAGTCTGAATTTTAAGAGATGGACTTAAGTTAATAATAAAGATGCATCGATACGGGTTTATTTTGTTCGATAATAGACAAAATTTGTGTCATAATAGTGTAAGATTCTACCACAGGGGTAACCAGGTGTGGGGTGTTCTGAATTCTCTGCACAATCTTTGCAGCTTTTCTGTAAGTCTGAACTATTCTAATATCAAAAGTTTGTCTTATGAAAGGGGAATCTAGGCAAGGGCCACTCAATAGACTGCAAGGTAGGGACAGTGATTCTCATCCGGCTGCTAGGTGCAGATCCTATCCACGCCATACACAAGCCTCACCAGTGGAGGGGGAGGGAGGCTCATGGGTGGGCGTGCAATGGACAGAGAAGAAGTGGTTGGACCCTCAGCAGGACAGGAGGGTAGAGAGGAGATGCTGACTCAGAAGGAAGTGAATGGACACGTCTCGGTAATTGTTGGGCTGAACCAAACAACAGAAAAGCCAAAGGTGACTCCTGGGGACACCCCAGCCCCAGGGTTCTGACTCTACTTTGGATATTGCTGCTGTTGTTGATTACTTGGCCAGTGGTGTTTTCCCTGAGGGTACACGAGGGTGGAAAAGTCCATGGTGGCCAAGTCTGACTTCCTATCTGTCTATGTTGCGGAAGAAAAGCAAAGCTCCCTTTGGATCATTGCCATGGTTTCAAAGAGAAAAGGTTAATATCTATACATTCTTAGAAGCATCATGTCCACCCTTGATTTCCATTGAGTGACGATACCCCAAGCCCCAAGTGGGGAATTTTAAACTTTCCCACTCTTTTATTTTTTTCTAAATTATTTATTGTTTGGCTTTGCTGGGCCTGCTGCCACCTGGGCTTTTCTCTATTGCGGGGAGCTGGGGCTGCTCACTAGTTGCAGTGCGTGGGCTTCTCTTTGAGGCGGCTTTTCTTGTCGCGGAGTGCAGGCTCCAGGGGCGAGGGCTTCAGTGGCTGTGGCGGGGCTGTGATTCCCTGGCTCCAGGGCACAGGCTCAATAGTTCGTGGTGTGCAGGTTTAGTTGCTCCACCGCATGCGGGATCTTCCCCAACCAGGGATCAAACCCGTGTCTCCTGCATTGGCAGGCGGATTCTTTACCCCTGAGCCATCAGGAAAGCCCTAAACTTTCCCACTGTTACAGGAAACCCCTCTGCACCTCCTACTTCACAGAGGGAACTGAAACCACAGAAGGGAACTCCCTCTACTTTCCCCCCATCACCCCCCAAACTTCCCCACATCCCTCCTAGAAAAGAGGGGAGGGTTCTTCTCCTATTGAAATGCCAATCTCTCCTCCCCATCCAGTGCTTTAAAGACATTCCCCATCCACTGCTGGAGAATATATTCACGCTACAAATTATTTCCTCTTTCTCTTCAACCTCTCCCACCTTGCAAATTCATTCCCACCAGACTGTATTATGGCTTAAATTTTTCACCTTTTGCCATGTGGCTTCAACATTCTTCAGTTAAGAACACTGGGACTTCGCTGGTGGTCCACTGGTTAAGAATCTGCCTGCCAATGCAGAGGACACGGGTTCCATCCTTGGTCCTGGAAGATCCCCCACGCCGCAGGGCAAGTATGCCCGTGTGTTACAACTACTGAGGCCGTCACACCCTAGAGCCCATGCCTCACAAGAGAAGCCGCCACCATGAGAAGCCCTCGCACCACCAGCAGACAAAGCCTGAGCATAGAAGTTAACACCCAGTGCAGGCAAAGAAAACAGGGTTGGCCCACTTGACATCTGTGGAAGCTCGAAACACACATGCTGGCAGGACTATCTGCCTAAGGAGAACGTGCCCAAGATGACGTGATGGTTCCAGGAAGAGGATGAGAAATCCAGGCAGACGGGTGTGGCTCACTCACAGACACGTGAGCCAAGGCCGTCTAGATCAGCCGGCTCCCAGCCCATCCACAGACGCATCAACTATAAACACGGTAAACTAGGGCTGGAGACTGTCATGCAGCAATAAGCTGGTACATGTGCTCAAGGATCTCCTGGCTTAAAATACACGACTGTCTTAGTCCATTCGAGCTGCTGTAACAAACTGCCATTGACTGAGTGGCTTAAACAAGAAATATTTATTTTTTCACAGTGCTGGAGGCTGGGAAGTTCAAGGTCAAAGTGCCAGCAGATTCTCTCTGGTGAGAATCCACTTCCGAGCCCACTCCCCGGTTCATAGATAGTTGTCCTATTGTGTTCTCACATGGCAGAAGGGGTAAGGAAGCTCTCTGGGGTCTCTTTTATGGAGCACTAATTCTATTCATGAACGATCCCCTCCTCATGACCTAATTATCTCCCTAAAGCCCCATCTCCTATTACCATCCCATGGAGATTAGGATTCAACATATGAATTTGGAGGGGGACATAAACATCCAGTCCATTGCAATGATCAACAATAATCCCTGTGGCCCTGTCTTTGCACTCCAGTCATCTGCCAATCATATGACATCTTTTTAGTCTGAATTCCAGTCACCTGCTCTCACTATTGCTACTTACACCCCCACCAATCCTCCTGAAACCATCTTCCTTCATTCCCCGATGACTGTCTTGTACCAAAAATCTGACAGTTATAAGTCAGTTCCCACCTTACTAGACATTTCCATAGCATTAACCACGTGTCTGGTCCATCCAACACTTTCTGCAAATGTCCTGATAGCTCACCCTTCTGATTTTCTTCCTAGCTCTCTGGCCACCCCTCAATTTTCTTTGTGAATTCTTCTGTTCTTTGCTTTCTGAAATGCCACTGTTACTCGGATGCATGACTAAGCCTTCTTCTCATCTCATATACCCTCCCTCGGTGATCCTATCCACCCTCACGGATCAAGTCATCATCCTAAAACTTCCAGATCACTTATCTCTAGCTAATCTATTTTCCTGAGTTTCTTACCTAAGTATATATCTACTGGATATTTCATCTTGGGCGTTCCACCAACAAATCAAATTCAACATATAAAATTCAAAACATGTTTCTTCCAAACCTGCTCCTCCCATCCACATTCTTTGTCAATGATGAATATCAGCAATCACCCACCAAAGTGCCCAAGCCAGAAGTCTGGGCTTTCTCTTCAGCCCTCCCCTATCCCATCAACATCCAAGTATGGAGGAATTCTGCCAAAGCCACCTCTTAAACATCTTACAAGCCTGTCCGTGTTTCCCCATCCCCACTTCTAACCTCGATGGCAGCCACCACCATATCCTTCCTGGGGTCCACTCCTCTCCTAACTAAACTTGTCCCATTTATGCTCCATTTTCTACACTATCAGCAAGAAACTCTTCCAATCGACACAACTACTACTTAAACCCTCTCATGCTTTCTGCTCTTTAGATAAATTCTTGACTCTTTAACCAGCTAGCTTCTTTCTATCTAGCCCTGCTCTCTGAAGGGTAGCAGAATATACCACCCAAAACATGCAACTGTGGCATAAGAATTATTTTGAGCCAAAGACAACAGAGAAGAAGCAGATACAAGAAAAGCTCCCTGTCCTCCCCCATGTGCCTAAAAGCAGGACATACATTTTCTTATTTTATTCTTTTATTTTCCCAGGTTTTATTGATATAATTAACATCTAGCACTGTGCTAAATTAAGGAGTACAGCATAATAATTTGACTTCCATATATTGTGAAATATTACCACAGTAAGTATAGCTAACATCCATCATTTCATTCACATACCCAAAAAGGGGTACAGTTTTTCTTCTTTGTAATGAGACACTAAAAAACTGCTTTCCTCTGCCCTGTATTTCTCCATAAATATATGGAGATGGCATATATTTCCATCTTCTGTCTTTAAGGAAGATGACACATAAGCCAGAGTTCTGAGCCACCTGCTTGAGTTACTCATCTTTAGCTGGGTGTCCCCCACTTACACATGAGGTCCATGTGTTTATAGGTGTCTGGTTCTCTCTTGTTAGTCTTTTATTACAGGGGTCTCACTTGGGAATCCAGTAGGGTAGAGAGAAGGTTATTTTTCCTTCCCTATATCCCCTCTTTATCCTCAGCTCTTGCATGCATGGACTCTGTAATTACACAGCTCTCTCTCTTTTTTAAAATTGTAATTTATTTATATATTTGGCTGTGCTGGGTCTTCACTGCTGCTCGGGCTCCTCTCCAGTTGCAGCAGGCAGGAGCTACTCTCTAGCTGCAGTGCACGAGTCTCTCATTCCGATGGCTTCTCTCGTTGCACCTCCTGGGCTCTAGAACACAGGCTCAGTAGTTGCAGTGCTCGGACTCAGTCACCCTGCAGCACGTGGGATCTTCCCCGACCTGGGATCTAACCCAAGTCCCCTTGGCAGGCAGATTCTTTACCACTGAGCCATCAGGGAAGACCACAACTCTCTTTCCATTCACCCGTGTGCCATGCTTTCTCTAATCTACTGGTCTTTGCAGTCCCCCTGCCAGATATGTTCTTCCTTTGCTTCCAATGGAAGCTCTGCCCTCGTCCCCCAAGATTGAATCAGGCACCTAAACCATGATGCCTCACAGTTCACATTTCCATGTGGCCATGGATTCCCACAGCCACTATAACCCTCATGACCCTGATCTCAAGTCCAAAACTTCCAATGGACAACACACTTGGTAAATATTTAGTAAGTAAAAAAGCTGAAGGATTCCTACTTCTCCCTTGAAAGATGTTCACGTATCAAAAAAGTTGCTAATTTTCAAGTCCCTGGTGGCTCTGTTGGTAAAGAATCTGCCTGCAGTGTAGGAGAACTGGATTCGATCCCTGGGCTGGGAAGATCCCCTGAAGGAGGTCATGGCAACCCACTCTAGTATTCTTGCCTAGGGAATCCCCATGGACAGAGGAGCCTGGTGGGCTGCAGTCCACAGGGTCTCAAAGAATCGGACATGACTGAACAACTAAGCACAAGTCATAAAAACACATTATCAAGATCACAGGGCCATCACAATTAATAATTTTTGACTCATTCAACACGTAACCGGTACCAATTATAAGCTAAAAGTCTTGTTTATGCTTTCATTCAAGGAAAGGAAACAGACAATAAACCTGTGCTGCTCTAAAAATGGGAAAACGTTACCAAATTAGGGTTGTCTAATAGCAATCCACTCCAGTATTCTTGCCTGAAAAATCTCAGGGACAGAGGAGCCTAGCGGGCTACAGTCCAAAAGGTCACAAAGAGTTGGATGTGACCCAGCACGCACACACCGAGACTTGATTGCTCTGAAGCAGGTACTCAGAATGGAATTTCCCAAATGAGGCCAGTAGAGGGAACTGTTGATTGGAAATATCAGGTTCCAGCAGCACCAATGAAGAGGACAGGTTCTTTGTTCCCATCCAGAAGCGGGGGCGGGGGGCTGCACGTGGGAGCAGCAGTGGGGAGCACACACGGGCCATCCTCTCTAACTGGGGAGGACACACAGGCCATCCTCTAACTGGGAAGCACACACAGGCCATCCTCTCTAACTGGGGAGCACACACAGGCCATCTTCTCTAACTGGGGAGCACACACAGGCCATCCTCTCTAGCTGGGGAGCACACACAGGCCATCCCCTCTAACTGGGGAGCACACACAGGCCATCCCCTCTAACTGGGGAGCACACACAGGCCATCCTCTCTAACTGGGGAGCACACACAGGCCATCCCCTCTAACTGGGGAGCACACACAGGCCATCCTCTCTAGCTGGGGAGCACACACAGGCCATCCTCTAACTGGGGAACAGGACCAACCTCTCTAGCTGGGGAGCACACACAGGCCAACCCCTCTAACTGGGGAGAACACACAGGCCATCCTCTAACTGGGGAGCACACACAGGCCATCCTAACTGGGGAGCACACACAGGCCATCCCCTCTAACTGGGGAGCACACACAGGCCATCCCCTCTAACTGGGGAGCACACACAGGCCATCCTCTCTAACTGGGGAGCAGGACCATCCTCTAACTGGGGAGCACACACAGGCCATCCCCTCTAACTGGGGAGCAGGACCATCCTCAAACTGGGGAGCACACACAGGCCATCCCCTCTAACTGGGGGGCACACACAGGCCATCCCCTCTAACTGGGGAGCAGGACCATCCTCTCTAACTGGGGAACAGGACCATCCTCTCTAATTGGGGAGCAGGGCCAGCAGCTTCAAAGGAGGTGGCATTGCTGTGCACGGTCAGAAAGGCTCGGAAAACGAGTTTATGGGAAAAGGCAAGGCAGTGCTAGGAAACCTGAGAGATGTGCCAAGCCCTAATTTATTTTAAACAGAAACTGAGTAAAAGCAAAACACTTCAAAAATCCATAAAAATCACAATGAAGTCAGACTCAAATCATGATCGGGTGTAGTGATGATAAAATAAGATAAATACAATGAAGAGGCGTTTATCCCCGGCTCAGGCCAAGTCATACATTCTCCTCGAAAGTGGGGCCCTCCCCAGATCCAGTTCACAAGTCAGAACACACACGGGCAGCCTGAGCCCCCAGCCGCTGCCTGAAGCCTCCTGTCTCCAGCAGCAAGTGACATGAAGAATGTCATGAAGGGCTTCTTTGGGGTTAGCTGCTCAGTTATGTCTGACTCTTTGCAACACCATGGACTGTAGCCTGCAGGCTCCTCTGTCCTTGGGAGTTTCCAGCAAGAATACTGAAGTGGGTTGCCATTGACTTGGTGGTAAAGAATCCACCTGTCAATGCAGGAGACATAGGTTCGATCCCTGGTCCAAGAAGATCCCACATGCCATGGAGCAACTAAGCCCATGCACCACAACTATTTAGATCACACTCTTAAAGCCTGGGAATCACAACTACTGAAGCCCAGGAGCCCTAGAGCCTGTGCTCCACAAGAGACGTGACTGCAATGAGAAGCCTGCTCACCACAGCTAGAAAGCAGTCCCCACTCTCTGCAACTAGAGAAAAGTCAGCCCATTGCAATGAAGACCCAGCACAGGCAAAAATACCAAATAAAGAAGTTAAAAAATAATGCCAGACTGGCTCTCAGTGCATTTCCTGCAGAACTTTAAAGATATGTTCAAGGAATAACAGGCTTCAGGGATGCACCAGAGGCTATGTGTGCTGAATCAACTTGATATTATCACCAGTTCAGAAGACCCCTGTGGTTTTCTGATTTCATCTTACTTCTGCCGTTCTGTTAAAGGGGAACAAGAAACAGGAAAAGGAAACACCTAAAGCCATCCAATATTTTGGCCACCTGATGCAAAAAGCCGACTCAGTGGAAAACACCCTGATGCTTTAGAAAGATTGAAGGCCTGAGGAGAAGGGGATGACAGAGGATGAGATGGTTGCATGACACCATTGACTTAATGGACATGAGTTTGAGCAAACTTCCAGAGATAGTGGAGGACAGGGAAGCCTGGCATGCTGCAGTCCATGGGGTTGCAAAGAGTTGGACGAGATCAAGAGGCTGAACAATAAACAAAGCCACCCTCCGGGATGTAATTCATTCCTTCCATTATCTCACTTTATATTTTTGTTAGGGCAAGTCTGGTAGAGGTTAAAATTACTGGTATTACTGATATTTAGGGATTCTTGGAGGCTTTATTTTCATACATTCTCACCATAGAAAAAGCCTAATTCAGGTTCAGTTGTGTTTTTCTTTTACATTTTATTTTTTATGTGAACCATTTTTTAAAAAGCCTTTATTGAATTTGTTATAATATTGCTTCTGCTTTGTGTTTTGGTTTTTTGACCATGGCCACAATGCATAGGGGATCTAAGCTTCCCGACCAGGGATTGAACCCCCATCTTTTGCATTGGAAGGCAAAGTCTTAACCACTAGACCACCAGGGAAGTCCCTCAGCTGTATCCTGATTCTGCAGAACTCGAGGAGGTTAGGCTTTGAAGAGAACACCGGACAGGCAGATCAGGCATTTGCATCCTAATTTACACTCCAAGGCCGGGCTCCTGACTCTCAGCCAAGATACACAGCTGTGATATCAAATAATACAAACGTGTGGTCACTTCCCAGTCTTCCTTAACCACACAGATTCGGTGGGGCCAACGCTGACCAGGTCAAGTCAACTGGGGTCACTGCACCGTCCTGGCCAGTGACTTGTTTGGTCAGGGCCGGGCGTGTGAGGCAAGCCTGACAGCTGTAACCAAAGCTGTGCTGGAGGCTTCTGGAAATGCTCTCCCATCTCAGAGAACAGAACATGGACTGGGACTTGCTCCTTCCCGAAGCTTCCTATGCTGTAACGTGAAGCCACGCTGCTTGGAGCTGCCAGGCCATCTTGAGCCCAGAGGGAAAAGGTCAAGAATTTCTGAGAAGCCGGGCCCAGGTCCTGACAACACAACACCACAAAATGAAGCAACCACCCTTCACTCCCAACTGTTGCCTTCAGACAGGTCATGTTGCAAGAGAAGGCCGTTTTCTCATCGTGGAAGCTTGTTTCGTTGGACACTCAGGAGACTGCACCCAAAAGCCAGAGCAGATCCTGCTGCTGCTGCTGCTGCTAAGTCACTTCAGTCGTGTCCTATCCTAGGCGCCAGTAAAAATCACAGAAACGCAACTGCACCTGTGCCTCAGACGGTAACGACTCCGTCTGCAATGCGGGAGACCTGGGTTCAATCCCTGGAATGGGAAGATCCCCTGGAGAAGGAGACGGCAACCCACTCCAGTATTCTTGCCTGGAGAATCCCCATGGACAGAGGAGCCTGGTGGGCTATAGTTCATGAGGTTGCAAAGAGTCGGAAACGACTGAGCGCTAACACACACACACAAGTGCAAACAGTAAGCGAAGTCCATTTGAGCTGACGCGTTCTCAGCCCTGGGGGACATGCTGGGAAGTTGAAACTGGCACAGCTTCTCCTAAAAGCCACTTGGTAGGGCCTTCCCTGGTGGCCCAGTGGTTAAGACTCCACACTTCCACTGCCGGGGCCGCCTGTTCAGTCCCTGGTCGGGGAACTAAGATCCCACAGGCCCTGTGGCAAGGCCAACAACAACAACAGAAAGCCACGTGGCAGGGGCTCCGTAAACGGACAGGTTGAAAACGTGCCGGTCCTCTGATGAAGCGATTGAGTTCTAAGAATCTGTGCGTACATTTCTTCTCTTTCCTTCTCCGCCCTGCTCTGACCTCCACAAACCTACACCTGCGGGGTCCCTTAGCCCTGAAGTCTCGGGTGTGACTTAGCAGGGGCCCTGTGGAAGGTGCCAGAGGGGATGTGCTTCTGGTCCCCGCCTGCCTTCTAGCTAGGGGGTTCAGGTGACCCAGGCCCCAGCTCCTGGGGGCAGCCCTCCCCTCTCCCCCGCCCCCAGGACCCTTCCCTGAGCTCGGGCCCCATCTCCACTCGCAGTCCCCTTAACCATTGCTCGGTTTAGCCTCTGAGTGCACCTGCTGCTCTACTGTACCACCAGGATGTTGGCGGGTACACGCCCCCCCCGCTCCAAACTGTCCCCCTCGCATCCCACCAGCCCCGACCCCGACACGAACGGCTGCACTCTGGCGTTGTCTATAACCGGCTAATTCAGAAACCCTCGAGCATGAGACTTTAAATTCAGGAGATGGGGTTACGTGGGCCCTTGACCGCCCCTTAACACAGCCATTGGACATGAAGTGACTGCAGGATAAATATGTTTTAAAAGAAGATCTTGTATAGAAAGATGAGCCACAGTTGACTGACTTTCTCAGTTACTGGACGCCAGGGACACGGACGTGAACACACCATCACTCAGGTGTGTGCTGTAGGAACCAGGCAAATCTCGTGTCCACTGGTCCATGCAGAAAGATCTCCTAGATCTACTAAGTGAAAACAATTAAAATCAAGTCTCTACAGAATTGCCCCATCCAAGTAAATAAAAGGTGCCTGCACACGCTTTGTGTTTGAAAAGGAGAGACTGAGTTCTGGCAAAGTAACCAGCTGGAATGCGGCCAGTCAATGAGAGACCTGGGGAGAGAGGGAAGGGAAAATTCTTTTATTTTTTTAAACACTTTTTTAAAATATTTATTTTATTTATTTGGCTGGACCAGGTCTTAGTTGCAGCATGTGGGATCTAGTTCCCTGACCGGGGATCGAACCCAGACCCCCTTGTACTGGGAGTGCAGAGTCTTAGCCACCGGACCACCAGGAGAGTCCTGGGAAATTTCTAATGATTTTTTAAAACAATACTTCTGTAGTGATTTCTCACCGTAAGCACTTATTACTATATGTTTTTTGGTAGTAAGAAATCATCAAATAAATAAAGCTGGTTATAGAATTGGATTAAAACGGGGCATCATTTGATTCTATCCACTGAAATCGCAAACAGCCTCTTCGGTTAAAATATCAGTAAGTGAAAGTCGTAACAGAAGCTCTCAACTGCTGTCCTTTATCCTCGCTGTGATCTAGTGATGGCTGTGTCCCTGTGATAACATCTCACCCGGCTCCGTGAACCACTCCAGCCCCAGCTCCGAGGCCCGCTGACAGGCACCGGGGCCACCATTCTGTATGGGAACCTGTGACACTCCATTCCCAAAGTGAGGTCCCCAGCCCTGAAGCACCAGCCTCACCTGGGAACTCGCTGAAACACACACTGCGCGTCTCACCCCAGGCCTTGCTGCTGTTTACTAAGTCGTTTCCGACTCTTTGTGACCCCACAGACGACAGCTCGCCAAACTCCTCTGTCCATGGGATTTTCCAGGCAAGAATCCTGGAGTGGGTCGCCGTCTTCTGCTCCAGGGGATTTCCCGACCCAGAACTTGAACCCGAGTCTCCTGCATTGTCAGGTAGATTCTTTACCATTGAGCCACCTGGGAAGTCCCAGACCTACACAATCCAAAACTCTGGGGACTGGGTCCAGCCATCTGGGTTAAAACACAGATTATCCACCTATGGATTATGATGATTCAGCTTGTAACTGAGCAGGATCCTCCGGGGCCTTCCCAGGACAGACACCCCCACCCCGACCACATCCTCTGCCAGCCTCTTCTTTGTACAAAAAAAAAAAAAAAAAAAAAGGTTAGCCTCCTGCTGCTGCTGCCGCTAAGTCGCTTCAGTCGTGTCCAACTCTGTGCGACCCCATAGACAGCGGCCCACCAGGCTTCCCCATCCCTGGGATTCTCCAGGCAAGAACACTGAAGTGAGTTGCCGTTTCCTTCTCCAATGCATGAAAGTGAAGTTCCAAAGAATAAATTTAATCAGAGTAGTGAGAAAATGCAGAAATAAAGGAGAACAGTCAAGCAAAACAAATGAGTAATAGTTTAGCCATTAAATAAAGTCAAGGACCTTCAGTTCCTTCTCAAGGGCCACAGGTGATATTCTGAGCCACGTCCTCTGAGCTGTTTTGCAGATACTGAAACCCCCACCAGGTGGAAGAACTTAACTGTATGCTGCCCATAAGCACGAGACCCCAGACCGCTTGGAACTAGAGGTTGATGAGGTTGACTTCCAGTTATCTCACCACCAGCCAATCAGCAGAATGTTCACAAGCTGATCAGACACCCGAAACCCCTCTTCCTCATCCTGTCTTTAAAAACCCCTCCCTGAAAGCCTTCAAGGAGTTGCAGCCTTTGGAGCACTACCTGCCTGGATTCTTTACTTGGCGCCGGCAATAAATGCTGCCCTTCCCTTCACCACAACCCAGGGTCAGGAGGTTGGCTTTACTGTGTGCTGGCAAGCGGACCCAAGTTCGGTTCAGAAACAAGCTCAAGTCTGACAACCAAGCTCTGTGCTCCGAGGTCATGATACTCTCAGGGAGGAGGGCAGCAAGTCATCATCCCCAGCTGTATCAATATATTAGGGAAAAATCATGTCCTCACATGGAGGCAATTAAGATAAAGAAGGAGACACTGTTTTCTTTAAAATATAGCACGGCAGAGGATGAGACGATTGGGTGACATCACCGACTCGATGGATGTGAGTTTGAGCAAGCTTCAGGAGTTGGTGATGAACAGGGAGGCCTCGTGTGCTGCAGTCCATGGGGTCGCAAACAGTCGGACATGACTGAGCGATTGAACTGAACTGAATAGCACAAAAACTACACTCCACCCTTCCCTGCTCCCAAACAATTCAGTGCCAAACCTTGGTGGGCAGAGCCAGGAGGCTCCCTGTAGGCCTGGGTGGGTCAGGGCCCCAGTGGAGGGAGCGGACACCGTGCCAGGGGGAGGGAAGTCCATACAGAGCATGAACAAATCAGTTAAATAGGTCAAGGGCTGTGGAAGCCAGGAAAAAGAGGAAATACATTACGTTTTGTTTCTAAAAGAAGATAAACAGAATCCATCGACACGTCCAATCGTTAACAATGGTTCCCTCCAGAAAGTAAAAACAGAAAGACCTGGCAGTGAGGAGCTAAGTGATTTTCACCCTTAACTTTAATTGCTTGTGTGTTTTATTTTCCAAACATTATCTACTATATTTTACAATCAGCTTATCAGAACATCGGCAGGGCTCCGTGGAGAAAGCACCAGGAGAGCCGCCACGTTGCCAGCCTCCTCCGCATGACCCAGTCTGGGTTGCAGTCCCAACCCCCACCACACCCCCACCGCTGGTACCTGCACACTTCAACACACCCCAGCCATCTGCATCCCACCAGCTGCTCTGCAGTCTAAGCTTTTTGGAGGGGAGGCTCCACCAGGGACCACCAGCTCTCTTGAGGGCAGAGCAGGAAGTCCATGAACACAGGAGTCTGCCCCCTGTCTCCACTTCCCACAAAAGCAACGGGCAGAAGACTTATCTGTACTAGAAACCACAGAAAGACACCATCCACTGGCCAGAATTCCTGGAAGGAATTTCTGTCAAATGCAGTGGAGACAGAAGCAGGTTGCAGGCAAGGACAGGGCATTACAGGTATTTGACCTGTAATGTACAGGTATGAGACCTCGGGGGGCTCCACCAGTGTCCCCAGAGAAAGAGGGGCTACAGAGATGCATGGAGAGCCACTGATGCCGTTTCCAACCCCCAGGCACATGAGCCAAGCCCGTGGTGCTCCCACACCCAGCTCCTACTGCTGCAGAGATGACGCCAGGCAGGGGGCAGGGGACGTTCAACCATGATGGCACAGGCTGCTGGCCCACCCACGCCTGCAGCCCAGGGCGGGGAGCAGCTGGGGTCCCACGCCTGCAGCCCAGGGCGGGGAGCAGCTGGGGTCCACGCCTGCAGCCCAGGGCGGGGAGCAGCTGGGGCCCCACGCCTGCAGCCCAGGGCGGGGAGCAGCTGGGGTCCCACGCCTGCAGCCCAGGGCGGGGAGCAGCTGGGGTCCCACGCCTGCAGCCCAGGGCGGGGAGCAGCTGGGGTTTCACGCCTGCAGCCCAGGACGGGGAGCAGCTGGGGTTTCACGCCTGCAGCCCAGGACGGGGAGCAGCTGGGGTCCCACGCCTGCAGCCCAGGACGGGGAGCAGCTGGGGTCCCACGCCTGCAGCCCAGGGCGGGGAGCAGCTGGGGTCCCACGCCTGCAGCCCAGGGCGGGGAGCAGCTGGGGTCCCACGCCTGCAGCCCAGGGCGGGGAGCAGCTGGGGTCCCACACCTGCAGCCCAGGGCGGGGAGCAGCTGGGGTCCCACGCCTGCAGCCCAGGGAGAGGAGCAGCTGGGGTGACTGACCCCAGCCTGCCTGGGTTTCTCCCTCTAGGTCCCAGGCTCAGACCCAGAGCCTGGAAAACACACGGAGCCCTTTTCTTCTCTTTTTGCTGGGCCTCTCTCTAACCTTGAAAGGACCTACGCCATCATCTTTTTAATTTATTGTTTTTTTATTGGAGGATAATGGCTTTACAATGTAGTGTTAGTTTCTGCTGTACGACAGAGTGAATCAACTCTATGTATACATACATCCCCTCCCTCTTAAGCCTCCTTCTCACGAGGCCCCATCTCACCCCTCTAAGTCATCACAGAGCACCGAGCTGAGCTCCGTGTGTTGTACAGTAGCTTCCCACTAGCCATGTCATCTTTGACTTAAATAAACCAGTCAGAGAGGCACGAACCCTGCGTAAAGATAATCGAACTTTGTATTCTTCCAAATTCCCATGTTGAAACCCCAGTCCCCACTGTGTCTGTACTTGGAGATGGAGGTTTTGTGCAGGTAACTTAAGGTTAAATGAGGTCATATGGGTGGGGCCCCGATCCAACAGGAGTGATGTCCTTACACGAGGAGACACGAGACCCCTGGATCTCCTCTCTCTGCCATGCAAGGACATAGCAGGGAGATGCCACGTGCAAGCCAGGAAGAGAGGCCTCCCCAGGAACCAAGTGGCCCAGCACCTTGACCCTGGACTTCCAGCCTCCAAAACGGTGAGAAATAAATTTCTGCTGTTTAAGCTCCTAATGTATGGTGATTCTGTTAATAGCAGCCCAAATGGACTAAGACATTAGTATGCTCATAAAGAAAAAACTACATGAGTTTGAGCAAACTCTGGGAGATACTGAAAGACAGGGAGGCCTGGTGTGCTGTAGTCCATGGGATTGCAAAGAACCTGGACACAGCTGAACGACTGAACAACAACAACCCAATGAATAGTGTTAAAACAAACTAATGAAGTCGTGTGGAGCATTTCCAAAGATGCTAAGAGTAAAGAAGAGAAAAGAAAAAACAATGATGACAAAGAGTTTAGAGAGGAGGATCTAAGCTACACCTAAGAGGGAATCCCGGAAAGAAAAAATAAAACAAGGCTGATGCAGTGTTCAAAGAAGTAACAAGAAAGTGTTCCCGAAAATAAAAATATGCCTAACATGAGTCAAACAAAGAGAGAAGGAATGGAAATACACGGTATGGCTGTTTTCGGGTTTTTTTGTTGGCGGTGGTTGGTTGGGTTCTGTGCCCTGTCAAGGATGGGGGGCAGGCATCATCACAGTTTAAGACACATCAGGGTGTCACAAAGACAAAAATCAGGCTGCACTCGGATTGCTCCTCTGCAACATGGTCCTTTTTTTTTTTTTTAAACAGGAAAACGGCAAGTTGTTATTTTCTGTGTGACTACAAAATAAAAATATTTTCAAATAGGCAAGAATTCAGAAAGGGCCTCATGGGTATTGATAGCATAGGCACCACTGATACCCTTACACACACAAAGAGCTCTTGCAAATCACTAAGTAACCTCTTCTTCCTGTTCGTTCTCATACTCTAGGATGAGACTTGGGCTCCAGTCCACGCCACGGCCCCGCTGCCCAGAGATGCCTGCCAACCTGTGGCAATCCCAGAGGGAACTGGAGCCTGGCACTCCACACTCTCCACCGGCCGTGGAGACCGCTTACCTAGATGGCTCAGCATTTCAAAGGCCTGGGACCCAAGTGGAGATGGTGTTTCTCCTTTTGTGCGTCCCTTCATGACCTACCCTTTCACGCACACCTCTTTGAGTTGGCATCACCCACCGTCCAGAAGGGCTGAAAGACCCCGCTGTGGCCTACCATCTCAACCCCTGGGACCTGAGCTTTCTGCCACACGGCCTGTGTTTCTTCTCTGCTCTGTGACAAGGACTCCGTGTCCACCAGGGTCATCTCGCCCCCGTCACCACCCACCCAGCCTCATGCCACCCAAGTGCACCTCCTCACCTTGGATCTAGACCCTTGATCACCTGGTCCTGCTTCCTCATGGGGCCACTTCTTCCCCCATCCTAGAGGCGTGCAGTCCTTGCCCTTCCTAAGATGAGCCAGCTCCCTCTGGGTCCCCGGGCTTTATGGTGTCCGAACAGGCACTGCCTGCCTCTGACTTCTGCAATGCCCAGCACAGGCCCCCTCCTCCATGACCCCAGTCCCGAAGCACCAGGCTAGATGGGGTGTTCTCACCCCATATCTCCGGACACACCTTCCATCGGAGCCCCATCAGATGGCTACTGAGCTGGACAATTACTCAAGGTCAGAAACGCCCTTCACTTCACTACCCCTGGTCCCTGCCTTGGTCCTTGGTCAGTGGGCGGTTAATGAGTGATAAGGCCTCGGTCACTGAACGCTTCTCACAAAATCCTTTTACTCTTTTGCACCTGGGCTTTCAGAGTCCGGAGTGCCTCCATATGAGGGAAGGCTTCACGCGGACAGGTGTGAGTGAGCACAGTCGAAACACCTGGCTGACTCTGGCGGTTTTCCACCTTAGGCGTCTTGATTGAAAAGCAGGTGTGCTCAGACGACTTCCCGTTAAAAGGATGAAACGGCAGGACACTGAGTCTCTGCTTCGCCCGAGCTCCAAGATCAGCCACTCAGGCAGGCTTAGACATGGGAGTCGGTGATGCAGGGTGGGATAGCAGGGTCCGCCTCGGGTGGCCCCCACAGAAGTTCCCTTTCCAGAATCGACATGCAGTCTGCTCCGGGGCATTTTCTGCAGCTTCCCGGCGGCCCTGACTCCAGTTCTCTGCAGCTCTCAGTAACACTCAGCAACACTAAATAGTGGCCCACATTCCTTTCATAAACAAACGCCCTTTCTTCTGAACTCAGCCTGAAGCAATTTCTCTCCTGGAAGCTGAGAACCCAAGTGATGCAATAGAATTTTGAAAGCCAAGAATTTTGAAAGCGGTCAATTACAAACCCAGTTAATGCTACAGTTACAAATAAAGCGTGGGTCTGAAGGAACAAGCATAGTTTCATGTTCATCTCACAATGTTAAAGTTAAGTTGCTCAGTCCTGTCGGACACTTTGTGACCCCATGGACTGTAGCCTACCAGGCTCCTCTGTCAATGGGGATTCTCCAGGCAAGAACACTAGAGTGGGTTGCCATCCCCTCCTCCAGGGGATCTTCTCATCCAGGGATCAAACCCAGATCTCCTGCAGTGCAGCCAGATTCTTTACCATCTATCTGAGCCACCAGGAATGTCCGAATCCAGTTCCAAATCGGAGAGCTGTGCACAGTTCGCTTGGCAATGCTGGTGTAAGGATCACCTCTAGAGATAAAAATCCTGGGCAGGAAGGATGTTTACCCTTTACAAGGTGCTCTCACTAACAAGCCCCACCTTGTCATGCTAACACCCTCTCAGCAAGAAGCCCCTGGTTTTTCTCTACATCTCCAGGCAAAGTGCAAAGTTATCTCCTAAATGTGTCCACATTTTATACATTAACTGTCACTAGGGTCTCTCCCACTCATGAGTTCACCAGCATCTTTCGGACCCTGGGTCTCCGAGCACTGGTGGGGTGTTAGGCTCTAGGAGAGCTGACGTGGAAGTTGGGTGTCCAGTACAGTTTCACATTCAAAGGCTTCGGGCAGTTGCAGAGCTAATTGCGCCCCACACTGAGTCCCGCACCAGCGGGTAAACTGCACTTGTAACAGAGAACAGACCTGACTCCATACTGGATCTATTCCTTTCACCGCAACCCTTTCGCTCCGAGGCCCGTGCTTAGTCATGCTGGATCTCCACCTTTTGTAAGACAATGCTGCCTAGGCCTGAACTGTACAGAACGGCCCATTCTCAAGGCTCTGACCTTTAAAAGTGTAACACGTTTCCATTCATTTAGAGATTAAGGGTGGCAGAGCAGAAAATAACAATTGTCCTGGTGGAGATTTACAGGAACCTTGTGACCAGACCTGCTCAGACAGCCTCAAGAACAGAGGATTCTAGCACCAAGAAGGTTGTAAGCGACCAGCCACACACACCCCTCTCCCCTTTTAGTAAAAATGAGCCTAAATTCTAACTTGGGTAAGATAGTTCTTTGGGGGCCCTAGTCCACCATCTCCTCGGTCTTTTGGCTTTTTGAATAAAGTCACTATTCCTGGCCGCAACCCCTTGTCTCCGGACTGACTGTCCTGTCCTGCAGACAGCAGTGCAGGCGTGGATTCAGCAACACACCTTCCCAAATGCACAAACAGAATGCACCCACCCTCGACCCTTTCCTGTCCTTCTCAGCAGTAAAGCATGACCTCTGATCAGTGACACACGTGCAACACCAGTCTCAGGAGCTGAGGTCAAGTGCAGGCCCCCCACGGCCTGGGGGCCCTGGTCCGACCTCGCGGGCTCTGGGGAGGGAAGGTGAAGCTCGGTCTTACCTGCCTGGGCAGCCGTGATGAGGGCCGTGTTCCCCTCGCTGTCCTGCCAGTTGACATCAACATGGGGGCACTCTGCTAAGATCACCACAGTATCCACAAAGCCGTGGTAGCAGGCGACAATAAGGCCGGTCTAGAAATGAAGAGGGAAGTAGGTCAGAAGGGCAGAGCGAGTATCATCACCGCAGACCCTGCCAGCATCCCAGTGGGCGGGGCGAGCAGGGGTGAGAGGTCAAGGACCCAGTTTCAGTTCTCAGCATCCAGCTGGAGCAGCCGGCCATGGTCTGTTCTCACATGTGTGCGGAGCGCTGTGCCCAGACACTTTCGGGTATGCCCTGCCCTCAGGGCACTTGCATTCCATTCTTTGTTGTTGCTGTTGTTTTTTTTACATTCATATCAACAACTGATTTTAACCCAACCTCACTGGGTTCTTTCTAGTTTTTCTTCCTTGCCATGAATGCAATTCCCTTTGTCAACAGTGAGAAAAGTGGTTCTCATTATGCTTAAATATTTATTTATTTATAAAATGTCTTGCATTTAACTATTTCTTGCCTTTATCACGATCCCACCTATGTTGATAGATTTATTTCTCATCCAGCTCCAGAAGCTGGGGAAGCCTGCCAAACGGAAGTCTCTTACTTCCTTGCAGAGTTGCCAGATACCAATAATTTGCATTCCATTCTAACCGGAGGAAAAGGCATCCGCTACAGACCTAAGACGTGAATGTGTTATAAAGTAGACTCCTCGGGTCAGGGAGGTTGTGAGACCAGGGTCCACTGTGCACGGGAGGGTTCACTGAGATGGGACATCGGCTATGGACAGAGGAGGTGGAAGAAGATGCCAAGGGGACGTGGAGGGGGAAGGTGCAGACAGAGGGCCAGGTCTGGCCACCCAGGGACAAGCCTGCAGGTTGCTGACCACAGGTGGTCTCAGTGGTCAGGGCAACACTAGAGTTTGCTCTCAGTGAGATGGGGAGTGATTGGGGCAGTCCGCTGTCAATCACCTGCATTAAATTCTGGCTGTTGGGTAGAAATCAACAGAGTTTTCTATTCAAGTAGTAACAGTTTTCTGTTTTACTGACTTCGCCAAAGCCTTTGGGTGGATCACAACAAACTGTGGAAACTTCTTAAAGAAATGGGAGTACCAGACCACCTGACCTGCCTCCTGAGAAATCTGTATGCAGGTCAAGAAGCAACAGTTAGAACTGGACATGGAACAACAGACTGGTTCCCAATCGGGAAAGGAATACATCAAACCTGTATATTGTCACCCTGCTTATTTAACTTATATGCAGAGTATATCATGCAAAATCCCAGGCTGGATGAAGCACAAGCTAGAATCAAGATTGCTGGGAGAAATATCAATAACCTCAGATATGATGGTTGAGATATGATGACACCAACCCTTATGACAGAAAGTGAAGAACTAAAGAGCCTCTTGATGAAAGTGAAAGAAAAGACTGAAAAAGGTGCCTTAAAACTCAAACTCAAAAAACTAAGATCATGGGATCCAGTCCTATCAATTCATGGCAAATAGATGGGGAAACAATGCAAACAGTGAGAGACTTTATTTTCTTGGGCTCCAAAATCACTGCAGATTTGATTAAAATCAAATCACTTTCATTTAATCCATGAAATTAAAAGATGATTGCTCCTTGGAAGAAAAGCTTTGACCAACCTAGACAGCATATTAAGAAGCAGAGACATTACTTTGCCAACAAAGGTCCGTCTCGTCAAGGCTATGGTTTTTCCAGTGGTCATGTATGGATGTGAGAGTTGGACTGTAAAGAAAGCTGAGCGCTGAAGAATTGATGCTTTTGAACTGTGGTGTTGGAGAAGACTCTTGAGAGTCCCTTGGACTGCAAGGAGATCCAACCAGTCCATCCTAAAGGAAATCAGTCCTGAATATTCATTGGAAGGACCAATGCTGAAGCTGAAGCTCCAATCCTTTGGCCACCTGATGCAAAGAACTGACTCATTAGAAAAGACCCTGATGCTGGGAAAGATTGAAGGCAGGAGGAGAAGGGGACGACAGAGGATGAGATGGTTGGATGGCATCACTGATTCAATGGACATGAGTTTGAGCAAGCTCCAGGAGTTGGTAATGGACAGGGAGGCCTGGCGTGCTGCAGTCCATGGGGTCATGAAGAGTCAGACACGACTGAGTGACTGAATTGACTGACTGAAGAGTGGAGAGTCAGGGGTGTGGTGTTCCCATTCCCCTCAGCCACACACACAGCTCCTAAGGCCCTTGGAATTCAGTTTTTGTATGCTGATGAGATGACTCACGGTGGAGGTGGGTGCCAGGTGGCTTCAGGTTGGAGCTGGTTTCTAGAAAGCTTAGAAGGGTTGATCTGTTAGTTCCACTGCTCCCCCCACATACCCACTCCTATCTCTGGGGTGGAGTAGAGAAGGATTGAAAACTGAGACCAATCACTAATGATTCAACAGCTGTACAGACCATGCCTACTTAATGAAACCCCCGTAACATTTGAAACAACAGGGTGCAGAGAGCTTCTGCATTGGTGAACACTTCGCGGTGCTGGGAGGGGGAGCTTCTAGAGAGGGTAAGGAAGTCCCACAACCCTGCCCCCACACCTGGTGCTTTTCTTCCATCTGTGCTTCTGTTCCCGAGTTGCAGCCTTTATAATAAAGCAGTAATAGGACTTAAGGGGCTTCCCTGGTGACTCAGTGGTAACGAATCCACCTGCCGATGCAAGAGAATCACGTTCGGTCCCTGGGTCAGGAAGATCCCCTGGAGGAGGACATGGCAACCCACTCCAGTATGCTTGCCTGGGAAATCCCATGGACAGAGGAGCCTGGCGGGCTACAGTCCATGGGGTCGCACAGAGTCAGACACAACTGAGCAACTGAGCACACACGCAGTGGGACTTAAAGCACTTTCTCAAGTTGTGTGAGTCATTCTCACAAATTACTGAACCCGAGGAAGGGCTGTGGGAACCCCTAAATTTATAGCCAGTCAGTCAGAAGGAGGCCCCTGATTCTTGCGACTTGCATCTGAGGTGGGGGCGGCCTTGTGGGACTGAGCCCTGAACCCACGGGTCCCCACTGACTCTAGACAATGTCAGAATTGAATTGGACTGTTGGACACCCTGCTGAGGTTGGAGAACTGGAGAACTGGTGTAGAAAAACAACATGGATTTGGTGTCAGAGAAATCCACATGCTTGGCATGAGAAAAAAAGACCCCACAAGGGACTCCTGCAGATGCTGGACAGACGAAAATGCAGGTGGTCACTGTGCACCAGGATCAGGACAAAAGCCCCACGTGCCGGCACCCTGACCACAGATTTCTAGCCTCCAGAACCCTGAGAAATAAATTCCTGTTGTTAAGCTTCCTGTTGTCGGGCTTCCCTTGTGGCTCAGCTGGTAAGGAATCTGCCTGAAATGCGGGAGACGTGGGTTCGATCCCTGGGTTGGGAAGATCGCCTGGAGAAGGGAAAGGCTACCCATTCCAATATTCTGGCCTGGGTAATTTCATGGATGGTATGGTCCGTGGGGTCACAAAAACCTATTTTATGATGTTTCCTTACAGCGGCCAAAGGTGATCAAGGCACTTTGCAACAAAGGATTCAGTGAGATCCCAAAATAAACCCCAGAGTTGGAAATCGGGAGTGAATGAGCAGGTGACTGAGCCTTGCCAGCCGCACCCACCAGCGCTTGGGGATGCAAAGCTGAAGTTTAGGACAACCCCAGGTGGCCCAGCTCTTTTTACCAGATTTTTTTTTTTTTTTCCTACACTGGGTCTTTGCTGATGCACACAGGCTTTCTCTAGCGGTGGTGGGCGGGGACTCATCTCTAGTGGCGGTGGGCGGGGACTTTGCTCCAGTGGCGGTGGGCGGGGACTTTGCTCCAGTGGCGGTGGGCGGGGACCCCTCTCTAGTGCCGGTGGGCGGGGACTCTGCTCCAGTGCAGGTGGGCGGGGACTCCTCTCTAGTGGCGGTGCCCAGGCTGTTCACTGCAGGGGCTTCCCTTGTTGTGGAGCACCTGCTCTAGGGCCCTCGGGCTTCAGTAATTGTTATTTGTACCAGATTTTTAATAAGAATGTATTTTTTCATGGAATGAGGAGAAGAGGTGAGCAACCCCCCTGCTTATTTCAATAAGGCTCCAAGTTGCTCTCCCAATATACTATACTAAATGTCAAGCATTACAATTTTTGAAGTTTTAAAGAACACTATTGATTCTTTAATGCTGACATTCATACTGCAGCCAAATGAGCTGTATAATTCTGTGACTACAGTAAAGGCTATTTCATTCCTTCTTGCTTATGCATTCTTTGAAACAGGTCATTCTATCTATAGGATGAAATATTTCACAATAATTTAATTTAAAGGAGAAAGGAGCATGGAGTCAGCCCAGCCAGGCTCTAACTTACAAGCTTTCTGTGTCTCTGATAACCAGAGTTCACTGCTACCAACACCTCCATCCCACCAGCTAACCTGTCGACTCTCTGCAATGGCCCAGAAGACGTGAGACTCCCCTTGAACTTCTTTGGATGATAGTATTTCTCAAATATTCTACAATCTCCTCCTGACTTACAAATGAGGCATGTTGTACAAAATATAGCCACTTCCTTTTTATATAATTCCATAAGAAGTTCAGATTAACCACAGGAAAAAAAAATCCAAAAATATAGATTAGAAAAAAGTTTTCAGTCCAGACACACAATCACACACATACTTAAAAAAAAAAAAAAGTAAACCAAAACACAAGACTATTTGCTGTATGTTTGTCAGAAATACACAGTAACAAAAGTACCTGTGTGTCAACATTTCCAGCGGCTGTGGGACATTATACATATGGCAGAATCTTAGTAATTTAATGGATTTCTACTCTTGGACTCTTGAGATTGTTTCCCATTTTTCACTATTATGAGTCAAACCTGCCATGAAAATTCCTAGAGCTGAGGCTGTGTGCATATCATTTCTTATTTTCCTCAAGAGACATTCTTAGAAGTAGTATTTCTGGATTAAAGGAAAGAGTTATTTTGAAAGTTTGTTTTTTTTTTAAATATATATTGCAAACCTGTGCTTCAGAAACATCTGAAAGGACATCTGCCTTTGCTAATCCTGCCATCCAACGCTTAGGTAAGATTCGGGGAGTTCTCTGGCGGTCCAGTGGTTAAGAAGCCACACTTTCACTGGGGAGGGCTCAGGTTCAATCCCTAGTCTGGGAACTAAGATCCCAGAAGCCATGTGGTGGTGTGGCCAAAAGGAAAAAAAAAAAAGAATTCCATATTAAAAGGAAGAATTTCTTTTGGCAAGTAATGAATAGAGAAATGCTCCCCAGGGTTCCTGAAGTTCTTGATTCTTTCGAATCATCCTTACCCCCACTCTTCTACCCCAACAAGAAGGGTCTTTTCTAGAATCACGACCCTTCCAGCCCTTAAGGTAAGCCTTCCCCAAATGTACATAGGCCCCTCCTGAGAATGGCCTTGGAACTCTTAGCATAACCTTAAGTCAGAAGTGAAGATTATCAGAAAAAAACACAGATAACGAAATATAAGGGCTCAGGATAAAATGGTGCTGAACACAGAAGTAGTAGCTCTAGTCTCCACAGAAACTTCCACAATATTAAAAATCATTAGCTGGGACTTCCCTGGTGGCTCAGAAGTACAGAATCTGCCTGCCAATGCAGGAGACGGGTTCGATCCCTGGTCCAGGAAGATCCCGCTCACCACGGAGCAACTATCAGGCCCGTGCTCTAGAGCCCAGGTGGGCAACTGTTGAAGCCTGTGGATGCCAGAGCCCGTGCTTCACAACAAGAGAAGTCACTGCAGTGAGAAGGCTGCGGACCACAACTGGAGAGCAGCCCCCGCTCACCGCAACAGGAAAAAGTCTGCACAGCAAGAAGACTCTGCACGGTCAAAAACAAATACAATTATTTTAAAACAAACCCAAAGCAACAACAACAAAAAATCATTGCCTTTTTCTCCTATTTTCTGGGAATCTGTCCCAAATATCTGACATTTGCATTTTTAAAACTAGCATTTAGCTATAACTTAAACTCTTTGGGGGGCTTCCCTGGTAGCTCAGATGGTAAAGAATCTGCCTGCAATGCACGAGACCCAGGTTCAATCCCTGTGTTGGGAAGATCCCCTGGAGAAGGGAATCGCTACCTACTCCAATATTCTTGCCTGGAGAATTCCATGGACAGAGGAGCCTGGTGAGCTACAGTCCATGGGGTCCCAAACAGTCGGACACAACTGAGCAAGTAATACACACACACAAACTCTGTTTCGTCTGGAGCATCTTGGTACCCCTTACAGGAAGCTAGAAGGAGAGGTACAGTGGCGACCCCAGACCGTGGCCTCCCAACACCATTCAACAAAGGACTTGTTGCAAAGGAAAGTACTGTCCCCCTGCTGAATCCACAGAAGCCCACTTGGCACGTGGTTCTCTGAAGCCACAGATAGTTTATTTTTTAAATTACAAGCAAAGCATTTATGAGAATAAAATCTTATTAGAGTAAAATAAAAGTAAGCTACCTACAAGTGGAAGCCCCCATATGGAGATCAGCTAGAAACTCGAGGTCCTCAAAGTACAGCCCTAATTTTCAAAGCCCACATACAGTGAAAAAGGCTGAGCAACAACCACCAAAATGTCAAACTGTTTTTGCTTAAAAACTGTAAGCATCTGTACATCAAAAAACAAAGATAAACAAACCAAAACCCCATTCCTTGCAGGAAGAAGGGATGATATAGGTACTTCCCTGGCAGTCTCATGGTTAAGACTTCACCTTCCAATGGACAGACTGCAGGTTCAATCCCTGGTCAGGGAGCTAATGCCTCATAGACAAAAAACCAAAACATAAAACAGAAGCAAAATTTTAACAAATTCAATAAAGGTTTTTAAAAAATTGTCCACATCAAAAAAATTTTAAAAGAAAAAAAATAAAGAAAGGATGTATAACACTAGCTTCCTTGGGTGGCTCAGACAGTAAAGAACCCGTCTGCAGTGCAGGAGACCTGGGTTCGATCCCTGTGTTGGGAAGATCCCCTGGAGGAGGGCATGGCAACTCACTCCAGTATGCTGGCCTGGAGAGTCTCATGGACAGAGGAGCTTGGAGGGCTGCAGTCCATGGTGTTGCAAATCTGACACGACTGAGTGTCTGACATTTTCTAACAACATCATTTATTATATTAACAGACTAAGGGGGAGGGAGAGAAAAAAGATCATCCTCTAAATGTGTTAAACCTCTCAACACACACACATACACACACACACATGAAAATGGACACAAAACACTTAGAAGGATTACACCAAGATAAAAGGGGAATGGAAGAGAGTTAATTTTATGTGTACTCAGATATTTCATCAAACATTATTCTAAATATTTCTGTGAAAGCATTTTTTGGATGAGATTAACATTTAAATCAGTAGATGCTAAATGGTGAAGACTCTTGAGAGTCCCTTGGACAGCAAGGAGATCCAACCAGTCCACCCTAAAGGAAAGCAGTCCTGAATAGTCATTGGAAGGACTCATGCTGAAGCTGAAACTCCAATACTTTGGCCACCTGATGCAAAGAACTGACTCACTGGAAAAGACCCTGATGCTGGGAAAGATTGAGGGCAGGAGGAGAAGGGGATGACAGAGGATGAGATGGTTGGATGGCATCACCAACGTGATGGACATGAGTTTGGGTAAACTCCAGGAGTTGGTGATGGACAGGGAGGCCTGGCATGTTGCAGTCCATGGGGTCGCAAAGAGTCGGACACGACTGAGCGACTGAACTGAACTGAACTGAACCTCCATGATGTGGGTGGGCCTCATCCAATCAGTTGTGGGCCTGAATAGAAAAAGACTGATCTCCCCCAAGCAAGAAGGAATTCTGCTAGCAGACTGCCTTTGGACCTAAACTACAATTCTCCCGAGTCTCCAGCCTGCCAGTTAACCTGCAGATTTTGGCTTACCCAAGCTTCCATAATTGTGGGAACCAATTCCTTGAAATAAATCTCTCTATCCCTCCCTCATATATAGAAATACAGACATAAATGGACAGCTATGGATAAATCTCATCACCTATATGGCTATATCTCTCTAAATCAACATGTGTGTATTTATGTACAGAGGAGCCTGGCAGTTTACAGTCTGTCCACAGGGTCACAAAGAGTCAGACATGACTGAGCGACTGAGCACACACATCTAACTATGTGTATCTCTATATATCTGTAGATACACACACTCTCTTCTGGTTCTAGCTCTCTGGAGACCCCTGATGAATACAAGGTCACTGGGGATGGAACATTTCAGAGAACTCATTTCTCTTTTCACGGTTTCGGTATAATTGTTACGGTTGTTTAGTCACTGGTTGTTCAGTTGCTAAGTCAAGTTGGACTCTCTGCCACCCCATGGATGACACCATGCTTGCCAGGCTCCTCTGTCCATGGAGATCTCCCAGGCAAGAATACTGGAGTAGGTTGCCATTTCCTTCTCCAGGGGATCTTCCTGATTTCAGGGATTGAACCCATGTCTCCCGCACTGGCAGGCAGATTCTTTACCACTCAACCACCAGGGAAACCCTTTGGTACAATTAGAATCCTCTAAAACAAAGCCATATTCATGAGGAACTTACATGATTTTAATTCACAATGAAAAACAAGAAAGCAAACAGTATTTACATTAATAAGTCTCATAAGGAAATACAGTTTTATCGCAACAACTGTAAACAACTAAGAAAAGAGAGAGAGAACCATCTGTGAAGAGGGGAGGGGGGGGCAGTGGGCAGGAGAAACCGGAGCTCACAAACAGCGAGGGGAGAGACTGAGGCACCAAAATGCACATGCAAACCCCACAGCCATATGGCACCGTAACGGAGTAATTCCCCTGATAATACAGAAGAAAGGGGACGTTGCCCATTTCCAATTGTAAGAAAACATTTCACCATTCATAGTGCAATTCTTCAAAGTTCAGAAGAAAGATAGTAAACGTCAGTTAATTGAAAATTTTTTATTTCTATAAAATTCCTTTCCCCATAATAATACCACCAATAGGAGCAGGGAAAAGTTTATGTGACCTTATGAAAGAAATTCAGGATTCTGGTCCTCTAAGGATGTTTGTCATTGTTCAGCCACTAAGTCGTGTTCGAATCTTTGCGACCCCATGGACTGCAGCATACCAGGTTTCCCTGTCCTTCACTATCTTCCAGAGTCTGCTGAAATTCGTGTCTAATTGAGTCAGTGATGCTATCTAACAGATGTCCTCCTCTGCCACCCTCTTCTCCTTTTGCCTTCAATCTTTCCCAGCATCAGGGTCCTTTCCAGTGAGTCGGCTCTTCAAGATATATTTCTAAAAGGCAACCATGCATGACCACTATCGTGGGCATAATTTGTTAGGTAAAATGTGTTGGGCATTGTTTCAATAATCTCATTTATGATTAAGCATCATGACAAGAAAGTTAATTCCAGGATGGTCACTGCCAGGTCCCTGGCCCCAAGAACACAGCTAGGCTGATATATCCTTGTTGAATACATAAGCTAGTACTAGAACTTTGGTAAACAGTTTCTTTTTAGACGGCAAATGGATTTGAACTTTGCACCATCACTTTCATTGGTGAGGGCTTCCAATGGTAGCACCAGTGGTAAAGAATCTGCCTGCCAATGCAGGAGACATAGATCCAATCCCTGAGTCAAAAATATCCCCTGGAGAAAGAAATGGCAACCCACTCCAGTATTTTTGCCTGAAAAATCCCATAGACAGAGGAACCTGGTGGGCTACAGTCCGTGGGGTCACAAAGAGTCGGAGGAGACCTAGTGAAGTAAACAACATCAAAGGAGCCCAGCAGCTATTACAGTAACATTGCCTTGAGAACAGGAATATTTCCTGCCATATCAGTAAACAAGGACGGCAGAGTCACCAGTGATTGCAGCCACCAGGGACAGCAAGTTGGTGAACCCAGGGGGAACTCAGCCAGGAAAGAACACCTGCCATCTAGCAGCCATCAGACTGTAGCCACTCCCTATGGTGAGCCCCAAGGACACTCAGGATGTGAAAACTCAGGACACTGGCCCCAGACAGCTGAGGTGCCTATCAAAGGAATGATCTCAGGGCGCCCAGACTCTTGCATCTTCCCATACATAGAAAAGCACTAAATTCCATACTTCGGGTTATCTGGTTTTCTTTAATTAACAATAATCTTCTGCTGTTCAGACTTTGTCCTTTGTTGCAAAACTTCTACATAACCTGGCTCCTCCCCGAGGGTTCCTTGAGATGCTCTCTGCCAGGCTTAAAGTCCTATAAATTCCCACCAAATAAAACACAACTCTCAACTTTCAGGTGGTGATTTTTTTTTTTTTTTAATCAACAGGCTGAACTTGCAGACTTAAATAACTCTCATCGAAACTATTACTTTGTCAGTGTGGGTTAGGCTTCATGTATCTCGTGAAACATTGGCAGGAATTCCCTGGCAGTCCAGTGGCTAGGACTCGGTGCTTTCACTGCTGGGGCCCAGGTTCAATCCCTGATTGGGGAACTAAGATCCTGTAAGCCACGAGGTGCAGTCAAAACAACAACAAAACTGAACACAAAACAAAAACAAAACCCACATTTGCTGATACGTGTGACAGGACATTGCACTCTGAGACGTGTTACCAGGTCCCCGGAGCCATGTTTATAGCTGGGATAGCTGATGCAGTCAGGGGACAGATGGCAGGTGAGCAGTAAAGCCCATAACCTCAGAGAAAGGCTGTCCGTGAGCCTGAAAATCTGTCAGACAAACATCATACAACAGCTGCTGGGCTGGCCTTCTAGCACTAAAAAAACTGTAGCAAAGTTTTCCTCTGTTAACTTGAAAGACAATGCAAATTAGTATCAAGGCCTAAGAAAAGAATATATTCCACTGGGGGATGAAGGTGGAGATCCATGGTGAAAATAAATTATACTACTTGGTTACAGCAAATACAGTGTTGTAAGAGAGACAAGGTCCCCATGAGGGACTGGCTTTGTGGTTCAGCCTGGCTCAGTGATGTGGATACACAAATCGTGCAAGAAGGCTGACTTGCATTCTCCATTCTGAAAGTCTTTTGAAAACACCTTCTAACCATCTTGTTAAGCTCTTCTCCCAACAAGATTCCGAAGGAAAGGGGTATCTTATAAAGGGCTTAATAATTCTAATTTCCCATGACATTAGCTCATTATTTCAACATATTATAGAAAAAAATGATGGGTATAAAGAGGCTATAAGGTCAGCTCCGCAGACAGGAATCCCTTACATGGGCCTAACCTGGAATGGGGCTTCCCAGATGGCTCCATGGTAAAGCCAAGGCAAGAGACGCAGGAGACGTGGGTTCAGTCCTTGGGTCGGGAAGATCCCCTGGAGGAGGAAATGGCAAACCACTGCAGTATTCTTGCCTGGAGAATCCCATGGACAGAGCAGCCTGACGGGCTATAGTTTATGGGGTCACAGAGTAGGACACGACTTAGTAAATGAGCACAGTCTGGAATGATTGTGAGAGAGGGTGCCCTCTGTCGTGTGGGGAATACACTCTCTCACACACACACACACACACACACACACACACACACACACACACAGCTTGCGGAGAAGCCCATCACTGCAGGTCTTAAATTCATCTTTATGAAACGGTGCTGGGAAGGCAAACCCTTGGCGACTGAGCCAGGGCTGCTGAATGAAGTCAACCACTAAGCACAGGCAGCAAGCTTCCTCTCGACTCCCCAGGCATTCAGATTTGCATGCAATTTACATGCTATGACATCAGTTTCCCTGTAAACGCACTTGAGCTGGATTAGTCTCTGCGGAGTGCTGTTACAAGTCTGGAGGAAGGGAAAAGGGCATGTCCAGGTCTGGTGCAGGGGGAGTGGGGCATGGGGGTGACCACTGGCCGTCAGGCAGATCTCCAGGGGTTTTCCCACTGCAGGATGTGGCCTCAGCATTCTCAGCAGCCCATCACAGTAAGGAACCCCGCGGGCTTTGCACAGCTCCTGTAACAAACGCTTCCTGAGGGCTGATTGTGCCAGGGATCAGCTTGACCCTGGGGAACCAGACAGAACCAGATACAGCACCTGACCACCTGTTTGCACTGGCTACCACCAATCCCGTGGCAAAAATTCCAACACCGAGCAAACTAAAACAGAAATATAACAAACACCTACATGGGATCTAGTTTCCTGACCAGGGATCGAACCCAGGCCCCTCGCATTGGGAACCTGGAGTCTTAGCCACTGGACCACCAGGGAAGTCCCCTGGCCTGTTGATTTCTGGCAGAAATTTGAAACAATTATGACGAAATATCAGCTTTTGTTAATGTAGCTGATGAGACCTAAGTGTTTGAAGGCAAACTAAGAGGGCAGCAGAGGATGAGATGGCGGGATGGCATCACCAACTCAATGGACATGAGTTTGAGCAAACTCCAGGAGATAGAGAAGGTCCGGGAAGCCTGGTGTGTTGCAGTCCATGGGGTTGCAAAGAGTAAAACATGACTAACGACTGAACAACAACCACATATGCATATCTATAAATGTGTCAACAGTTACCATCTACAACATAGTAGTATGTATTTATAAACGTGCCAATAGTCACTATTTTTTCCTTGGGAAGAATTGTCCTTTAAGATTATGTCTTTACTACTTAATTGGCCATAAAATGTACTTTCCTTTATAAAATAACAGGGATAGGCAATTTATTATTAGCTTTTTAATTTCTTTCCTGGCATGAAAAATGAAAATTTGGTAACGATGTCATGCCACATATTCCAAAAACATCTTACACAAGGCCAGCACACCAGCCTGGAAATCACTGTTCCATGAATACCATTTAGCGCCAGAGCATAGGCTTCTGAACTGAGCCCCCTGGTTGGGTTCTCCCCAGGGTCATGCCTTGTAACTATGCCTCCCTCAGTTTCTTGCCTCAAACCTTTGCAGACCTGCCAGCCTTCATCACTCAGCCCACCTGTCACTCATCAGATTCTCCTACACATCCTGGGTCAAACCCTTTAACTGCCTATTTTCTGATGCTCTCATTGGACTTCCCCGCACACTCCACTCCTTACTGGAAGATGAACTCAAAACGGAGAGCTCATCATGGAGCTTTTTTAACCTTTCCCCCCATGCCCGGTATCTACAAGACACTGAATGAACACTTTCTGAATGAATGAAACACCCCTGAGATGTGTCAGAATCTCCCACCAGGACAAGAACTCAACTTTGAACTGCAGCACTGACATGAGGTGTCATGAGCTCTGGGCTTTTTATCTTACTTCCACCTTTAAGTAAGGAAATGACTCAAGGTCTTGGGAAGACCTCAAAGAAGACAATTGCCTTTAGTGTGGTAAGCATCACCCTAGGCTGGCACAGCCAGATCTGAGGCTGGATAATATAGATATGAAAGCAACATCCAAAAGCAAAGAAAACGAAAGCAGTTCCCAGAATTCCACTGCAAGGATTCACCTTCAGTTCAGTTCAGTTCAGTCGCTCAGTCATGTCTGACTCTCTGCGACCCATGAATAGCAGCACGCCAGGCCTCCCTGTCCATCACCAACTCCCGGAGTTCACCCAAACTCACGTGCGTCGAGTCAGTGATGCCATCCAGCCACCTCATCCTCTGTCGTCCCCTTCTCCTCCTGCCCCCAATCCCTCCCAGCATCAGAGTCTTTTCCAATGAGTCAACTCTTCGCATGAGGTGGCCAAAGTACTGGAGTTTCAGCTTTAGCATCATTCCTTCCAAAGAAATCTCAGGGCTGATCTTCAGAATGGATTGGTTGGATCTCCTTGCAGTCCAAGGGACTCTCAAGAGTCTTCTCCAACACCACAGTTCAAAAGCTTCAATTCTTTGGCGCTCAGCTTTCTTCACAGTCCAACTCTCACAACCATACATGACCACTGGAAAAACCATAGCCTTGACTAGACGGACCTTTGTTGGCAAAGTAATGTCTCTGCTTTTGAATATGCTATCTAGGTTGGTCATAACTTTCCTTCCAAGGAGTAAGCATCTTTGAATTTCATGGCTGCAATCACCATCTGCAGTGATTTTGGAGCCCCCCAAAATAAAGTCTGACACTGTTTCCACTGTTTCCCCATCTATTTCCCATGAAGTGATGGGACCAGATGCCATGATCTTCGTTTTCTGAATGTTGAGCTTTAAGCCAACTTTTTCACTCTCCACTTTCACTTTCATCAAGAGGCTTTTTAGTTTCTCTTCACTTTATGCCATAAGGGTGGTGTCATCTGCATATCTGAGGTTATTGATATTTCTCCCGGCAATCTTGATTCCAGCTTGTGCTTCTTCTTAGGGACATCAAAAGTACATCAAGAGATCTATACCTGCAAAAACCTGAAAACCACCCAAATATACATGGAAGATGACTGGCTAGTGAAACACACACACTGTGGGGTACTTGTTGACCCCAATAGGAGGCAAAAAAGCACGTGCTGATGTGGAAAGAGCTTCACAGGGTAGCAGTAAGTAAAAAAAGAAGAACCACAGGTAGGAACAGTGAACAATCGGCCCTACATATCCACGATTCCACCTCCCTGGATTCAACAAACTTCAGATGGAAAATACTTGGGGGAAAAAAAAATTCCAGAAAGCTCCAAAAGCAAAACTTGAATAGCTATGTTTTGTCAACTATTTACATAGCATTTACATTGAATTAGACATTATACATAATCTAGAGGTGATTTAAAAGTACATAGGAGAATTGTATTGGTTATAAGCAAATAATACATCATTTTATTTAAGGGACTTGAGCATCCTTGGATTTTGGTAATGAGGGAGGTAGTGTCCTGGAACCAATTAACCCTTGGATACCAAGGGACAACGTTGTATGACATAACCTCTTTTGGAGTGAACTTCTAAAATGTGTGCATGGTGCCTGCAATGACACTGTTAGTAAAAGATCTTTTACTTTTCTGAAAGAGGATATAAGAAATTTAACTGGTCACCTTCAGTACAAACAGGCAAAGAGGAGCCTTCGAGGCTGTATTTTGTATTTGAAATCTGTTTCAATGTCCTTTTGAGGCACACTCATTTTCTCATTATACAAAGAAAATGATATTGGCAGTGAGGTTATAGGTGATACTTAATTTTCACTCATCTGCTTTAAATAAAGAGATGCTTAATAAATTGTTTTAAATAAAGAAATAAAACAAACATTACTAAACACAAAACATAGAAAATTATAGCAGGAGAATTCTCTCAGCAGCAGGGCTTACCTCTAGATTTGTTGTTTTTGTTTAATCACTAAGTCATGTCCGACTCTTTGGAACTCCCTGGACTGAGCCTGCCAGGCTCCTCTGTCCATGGTGTTCTCCAGGCAACTGGAGTGGGTTGCCAGTTCCTTCTCCAGGGGATCTTCCTGATCCGGGGATTGAACCCAGGTCTCCTGCACTGGCAGGTGGATTTTTACAACTGAGCTGCCAAGGAAGCCTCTATCTTCAGATTAGAAACGGATAAATTCAAGATTGTTATAATTCAAAACAACCTCCCTGTAGACTAATTTTGCATAAAATGTGAATTTTATTATCAATGCAAACCACTTGTTTGGATTTATAATCTTAGATTGTTAGTGATTTTTGGAAACTACTTTGTTCAATTATATATAGTCTCTTGTTCAAATCCAATTAATTATATATAAAATGTATATAGGAAGCCACCCTGGTGGCTCAAATGGTAAAGAATATGCCTGCAATGCAGGAGACCCAGGTTCAATCCCTGGGTCAGAAGAGCCCCTGGAGGAGGGAATGACAACTGACTCCAGTCTTCTTGCCTGGAGAATCCCATGGACAGAGGAGTCTGGTGGGCTACAGTCCATGGGGTTGCAAAGAGTCAGACACAACAGAAGCAACTTAGCACACACACATATGCATATATATATATATATATATATAATCTCCAAATACATACATACAGATACTTTTAATACTCCAAATACTTTTAATTTGTTTATATACTCCTATTAGGGAAATTAAATGAATAGTCTCGCTTAGGCTTAGAGACAAAGCAGAGCAGGCCTCTGACCTTGCTTCTAACCTGCCTGGACACTGCCCTGACGGTGGGTGACTGTGACTGCCTGCCAGCTGGGAGTACAGGACTTGCAGCGCTGTAGATAAGATGGGAGAGAAATCTTGAGATTGTTGAGCCCCTGGAGGAGACCTGGCCAACCAAGCCCCAGGCTTAGTAACATCCCAAGTTTTACAAGACAAAACAAACAGCATTCACAGGAAACCAGGCTTGCAATTTAGTCACAGATTGATGACGATATCAGTTTGCATTTCTGTTGTGGAATTACAAATGGGAACCCCAAACTGCAGTCTTTGAAGTCTCACCCACGGAGTGGACGTGCTACCTGGGACCCTTTCCCAATTGGAACTCCAGATGTGCAGAGACATGGAACTTCCCAGAACTGTTGGTCAAAACCCAATCTGGTGATATATTCTCTGCTCTTTATAGGTCTCTTTTCTTTTAATGTTAGTAGATTGAAAGCATGCTAGATAATTCTCTAATAAATATTCGTAGTATTTATTTGTATACAACGAGTGGCTTATTTTGTTAACAAATCCTTTGAACCTGAGACGAAAGTGAAAACTTTTGACAAAACAACTCCTATTCCAAAGGCTATATACCCCAGAAGCTTGTTTAATTTTCTCAATAATATCTGGTTTTAAGACAATCTTCTTACAAGCATTCAGTATTGGAAAGCCACACCTGCAAACAGTTGACCTGAAGGCAGTGACTGTCAATAATAACATGTTCCTCTCACCATTTATTTAGTTAATCTATTTGAACTTAAGCTTGGAATTTTTATGATGGGTATACAAAGCTCAACAGAGATCTTTAAAGAGAACAGAAAGAGCAAAAATACGGAAGACAAAAAGGAGCAGAAACTGACCTTCTCAATGAGAAAGAGTTCACATCAGGGTGGGCTGCCCCCTCACCTGAACACACACCAGGGTCGTAGCCCTCCAGCCCCACTCACCCCTTCAGATCTTACAGCCCCAGCCAACATCTGATATCAATCTCATGCGAGATCTTGGGTCAAAACTGCCCAGCCAAGGTGCCCTTGAACTCCTGAGTTTTGGAAACTGTGAACAAAAATAAATGCTAATTATCTTTTTAAGTGAAAGTCGCTCAGTCATGTCCGACTCTTTGCAACCCCGTGGACTATACAGTCCACGGAATTCTCCAGGCCAGAATACTGGAGTGGGTAGACTTTCCCTTCTCCGGGGGATCTTCCCAACCCAGGGATCGAACCCAAGTCACCGGCATTGCAGGTGGATTCTTTACCAGCTGAGTCACAAGGGAAGCCCAAAAATACTGGAGTGGGTAGCCTATCCCTTCTCCAGTGGATATTCCCGACCCAGGAGTCAAACTGGGGTCTCTGGCATTTCATGCAGATTCTTTACCAACTGAGCTATCAGGGAAGCCCCTAATGTCTTTCAAGTCACTGTATTTGGGGGTGATGTTGAAACAGAGAAGGACCCTATGGTCCTTGTCTCTCATGCCCTCTGCATTCCTTTTGTCTATGGAAAAACTTTGGCCAAAGAGTAAGTTTAATCAGAGAAATGGGAACAGGCAGAAACAGAGAAAAACAGGCAAAAGGGACCACATAAAAATAGTTTGATCATCAAGCGTAGTCAAGGCTCTTTCCTCCTCACGGGCTACAGATAACATTCTGAGCCACCTCCTGTGGGCTGTCTTGTAGATACTGAAACCCCCACCAGGTGGAGAAGTTAACTGCATGGTGACCAGTCTGTAGCCATGACGTAAGCTGCCACAGTTCTGAGAATTGGCCTCAAAGAAACTGGAAGAAAAGGACCCCGGAACTGAAGATTAACTGCACCCGAAACAACCAACATGACGCTGGTCAGACCACCGATGCCCAATTTCACCATGACTGTCAGAGCTGACTGTGCTGTTTCTGCATGGAGCCCCTCCCTCTGCATACAAGAGCTCTAGCCCCCTGACTATTGACGGGGTGGGGGGAGTCGACCTTTGGACAGACGTCCGTTTCCTGTCCACCAACTTGGCCTCTTTATTGGCTTTTGAGTAGTGAGCAGCTGGACCCTACTTTCAGTTACAATGTCAGGCAGCATTAGATAAGTAATCCAAACACCAGCAAGCCCTAAGGATAGACTTCAAAATCCGATCACAGTCTTCTGAAGCCCACACATATGTTAACAAATTCATCCTAAGAACTGGATCCTTAGATTCAGGTTGAACATATGCTTCTACAAAGAAATACATAATTAAATAAAATGTACCAGTATTTCATTAATAATTATTGAGAGCTATTAAATATTATGCCGGTTACAGAGACATACAATTAATGCTACAAACCAGCTAAGAATATTTCCCCTTTGGGGCTTAAAACTCATTACACTCTCAGAACGCATGAAAACAATGCCATTTTTTCCCTTTTTTTCAAAAACTTTTTCCTTTAGAAATTTAAAAAAGTTGAAGAACATTTTTATTACATAATCTTGTATGTGATCAAATAATAAAAATGAGGTTATATAAAGATTAATTTCAGTTATGAGGGAAGACTGAAATCATACTATAAAATGAAAATATATGCTTTAATAAACTAGTCTGTAAAATTATGTATCAATAATGCAAAAAAAGTGGCAGCAAGAATTCAGTAAATTCTGGATGGTGACATACAGGTGACTTCTTTTTCTTTATACTTTTCTGTAGTAAAAAAGTCCCATGTTTTCCTATTATGACTTTACTTCTATTTAATAATCAGAAAATTTTAAATTTTTAAGGAAGAAAAGTTCTGATAAAGCTTCCCAATCTCCTGCTTACAGTCGGTGGCAAATTCATAGACCAGGAAGAAACTGGAGAAGCAAGATAAAACTGCTACTTATTCCTTTTCTGGAAGGAACTGGGGAGAGTTTACATAACTTTACCATCGAGTAAGCAATCGATACAGGAAAAACCAACTGGAACTTTCAGGATCTGTACATCATGATCAGCTTTATGCATCTCTTACAAAAACACTCCATGAGGTCTCAAGAAAGAAATCCAAGCTGTCCATTATGTTGACCTCAAAGAATTGAAACCCCTGTTGATGTTTAACTTACTCAGCTAAGTGCCTCTCACTCCAGCTGCTCTGCTGTAAGCTCTGACAATGGCATGTTCTACTTGTGATAATAAAACTCTACGACTTTTTTCAAGGCCACTTTTTCACAAATATTAGGTCTGTGATGCACAAACACGGGTTTGGGTCACATAGAAAGTGATATAAATTGTGCTAAGTACTAAGTCACTTCAGTTTTGTCAGACTTTTGCAACCCTATGGACCGTAGCACACCAGGTTCCTATGTCCATGGGGTTCTCCAGGTAAGAATACTGGAGTGGGTTGCCGTGCCCTCCTCCAGGGGACTTCCCAACCTAGGAATCGAATCTGCGTCTCTTATGTCTCCTGCATTGGCAGGCAGGTTCTTTACCATTAGCACCACCTGGGATTAGGACAATCCAATCCAATGCATGAAGAATAAACAACCTGGTAATTATTCCCCCAGTCCACCTATTGTGTCCTGATTGGTTCAGGTTGGACCCTGGCCACTCAAAGCGAGGACGGCTGGTCCAAAGGACAAAAGATGTGAAGCCCCCGGGGCACAGGCTGGGGCTCTCGGAAGAATGATGGCTGCTATCGCTATACCTGGGAGCCTACGGTACAGACTTCTCCCAGATCCCAGAAACAGAGCTCAGCTTGCTTTCCCTGTTGATTTGCATTCCGACTGGTTCTGGGAGGCGCATCCACTTTCTCGTCATGTCCAGTTCCCATCATATGCGTATCAAATTCTCGCCTAGTCCTGGCCTAGGTGCCGACAGTACTTCCTTAAATGACCCCCCGATTGGTTGTCTGCCACCTGCTCTCTGATCCTTCACCCTGAGTCATCCTTTGGCAAATTGCATCCCTGGGCTAGGACAGAGGGACCACAGACAGAATGTGAGATAGCAAGGCTCTGCGGTCTGTATCTGCCTGATAGATTGACTGTTAGCCCTACAGTGCATGAAACAGAACAAGCGCCGTGGAAGGCAGGCTCCCAGGAGAGGAGGATCACGCTGCTTCCAGAACTCTCTCTCCCTCAACCATGAGCACTGGTCACCATCCAACAAGCTAGTAACCTCTGCGGGTACCTGGGTGGGGTGGTATTGAGAAGACAAAGACGAACTTTGAAATCAGACAGCCTGCCCCCCTTAGGAAATTCAGTTTGGAGAAAGAGACAAGAGAGTCTACAATGAAGACCAGCCTGGCCCTAGGGGATAGAAGACTGGAAACACTTCCAGACCGGGGGAAGGACTGGCACCCACACAGCTGGGCCTGGTCAGCCAAACAAAGGCAGGAGTCCCAGGGTCCTAGGGAGGATGGAGATGGTGGTCCAAGTGTCAGATGAGCAAAGGTTGGGGACTGACAGCTCGTAGGGAATCAGGAAACTCACAAGCAGATTCACCCGGCTGCCTACGGAGGAGGAGACAGCTCTCCAAGTCCTGAGTGTTGACAGGAGCTAAGAAATCTGAATTGTGCCCGAAGCACTAGCGGAGAACCACTCACGGTCTGAGGCAAGGTGTGTCATGAGCAGATTTTCCTTCTAAAATCCTGCCTCTCAAATGGGAGGCCAGGTTGGGGGGTGGGGGTGGTGAAAGGGGAGCTCCTCCTCCTTTTCTGCTGTTTATTTCCAAAATATTCGTTAAATCTGTGCCCTCCCCGCTCGCCTTTTACTCCTTTGTGATTTAAGATGTAATGGAAACTGACATCTGTCTGTCTGACTCATAGCTGTCAGGGCGGACAGCTTCAACAGAACATTCTGGGCTTAGGGATGTCTGTTCTCCAGGTGTTCATTAATGTCTTGTAACTTGATTTTTTTTTTTTTAACTCAAAAATTTAAATTGTAACCTTTTCCAAATATGAAGGTTCTTGATATCATTAGTCATCAGGGAAATGCAAATTAAAACCCCACTGAGATACCACCATACACCCACCAAAACGACTAAAATTAAAAAGATTGACAACACCCAATGCTGGTGAGGGTATGGGGCGCCCAGCAGGTGGGAGTGTTGAATGGGACAACCATATGGGGAAACTGGCAGTTTCTAATAAAACACACCACATGTCTGCCTTCTGATCCAGCAATTCCACTCACAAGCATAATCCCAAAAGAAATAAAGTCTATGTCCACACAAAAAGGTGTACAAGAATGTTTGCATGCTCAGTTGCTAAGTCATGTCTGACTATTTGTGACCCTACGGACTGCAGCCTGCCAGGGTCCTCTGTCCATGGGATTTTCCAGGCAAGAATACTGCAGTGGGTTGCACTTCCCTCTCCAATGTTTAGGGACGCTTTAAATCGAAAACAATCCAAACATTCATTCAGCAGGGACTTCCTGGCAGTCCAGTGGTTAAGACTCCATGCTCCCAATGCAGGGGGCCTGAGTTCAATCCCTGGTCAGGGAACTAAGATTCCAGATGCAACATGGTGCACCCAAAATAAATAAATAAAATAAAGAGCTGTTATAAAAAGAGAGATAGAGACTGGATAAGCACACTGTCTTATAGTCAAGCTTAGAAACACCACTCAGCAACCAAAACTAAATTCTGATACAGGCAACAATACCAATAGATCTCAAACTCACTGCTGCTTGCTAAGTCGCGTCAGTCGTGTCTGACTCTGTGAGACCCCGTAGACGGCAGCCCACCAGGCTCCCCCGTCCCTGGGATTCTCCAGGCAAGAACACTGGAGTGGGTTGCCGTTTCCTTCTCCAATGCATGAACGTGAAAAGTGAAAGTGAAGTCGCTCAGTCGTGTCCGACTCTCCTCGACCCCATGGACTGCAGCCTACCAGGCTCCTCCGTCCATGGGATTTTCCAGGCAAGAGGACTGGAGCGGGTGCCACTGCCTTCTCCACTGCAACTCACTACGTGATACGAAATAAGCCAAACACAAAAAAGCACATCGCTATTTGTTTCCATTTAATGAAATCCAAAGACAGACAAAATTGATCTATGGTGATAAAAAAACAGTGAAGGGGGTGATCATATGGGAGAAATTTCCCGGTTAATGGGAACATCATATATATTGATCTGGATGATATTTATACGCTTATATTCATCTGTCAAAATTTATGGACCCATACCCTTAAGAGTTTTGTGTTTCTCCGTGTGCAAACTATATGTCATAAAAGACAACTTAGCCAAAGATACACAAATGGCCAGAACCACAATGAGATTCCATACTGCCCATACCAGGCTACATCTTAGAAGCCTACCAGAATGGTTACTAATAAAAATAAAACAACAACAAGCAGAGATTACCAAGCGCAATTTCTCCACAGGGAAGGCCATGGAGAAACTGGAACCCGTGGGCACAGCTGATAGGAACGTAAAATAGTGCAGGCACTATGGAAAACAGCCGGGGCATTACTCAGAAGGCTAAACATAGAAGTATCATATGATCTGGCAGTTCCACACCTGGGTAAACGCCCAAAGGGATTTCAAGCAGGGACTCAAACAGATATTTGTATACCCATGTTCATAACAGGATTATTCATAGTAGCCAAAAGTCAGGACAAACCCAAGAGTCCATTAACAGATGAATGAATAAGCAAAATGTGCTCCATCCACCCAATAGACTACTATTCCTTTAAATTAAGTGATGAAATTCTAACCCCTGCTACAACATGGCGAACCTTAAAGACACTGTGCTACGTCAAAAAAGCCAGACGTGCAAGGGTGAATGTTGCATGAGTCCGTGTGTGTGAAATATCTAGATTAGGCAAATGCACAGAGCAGAAAGTAGACTAGAGGCTACTAGAACCAGGCGGAGGAGGGCAAGGGGAGTTGTTGCCAAGGTTACAGAGTTTCTGCTTGGGGTGATGACCAAATCTTGGAAACAGCTAGCAGTGACAACTGAACAAGATTGTGAATGCAATTCATGCCATTGAACTGAAAGCTGGTTACAGTCATTAAAAATGGGGTTTTATGTTATATTCTTTACACATTAAAATTTTTCATAATGGAATATGCCAAAAAAAATTTAGTTCTATAGCTTAAGTGGACAAATTATATGGACTATGAATGATACTTCAATAGAGCTGTTGAAAATGAAAAAAGAAAAGAAAGCAGCTTGAGGATACCCATACGTGTGTGTGTGTGTGTGTGTGCATGTGTGTGTGTGTGTGTGTGTGTGTGTGCATGCTCAGTCATGTCCAACTCTTTGTGACTTCATGGACTGAGCCCGCCAGGCTCCTCTGTCCATGGGATTTTCCAGGCAAGAATTCTGGAGTGGGTTGCCGCTTTCTTGTCCAGGGTCTTCCCAATCCTGGGATCGAACCCACATCTCCTGCGTCTCCTGCACTGGGAGGCGGGTTCTTTAACACTGTGCCTCCTGGGAAGCCCGCACACAACCTGGGTAGATCTCAAAGCCATTCTGTCTCACCTGGAAGAAGTACACACTCTGACTCCACGGCCGCCCCCAGGCTGGTTAGACTAGCCCATGGCGAAAGAAATCTGAAGGGTGGGCCTGGGTAGGAGGGAATAAGAGGAAACTTACCACAGTGAAGCAAATGCTCTTTAACCAGAGCTGGGGGCATGATTGCACAAGAGCAAGAATGTGTCAAAAATCACCCAGCTGCCCAAGAAGAATCTATTATGCACTCTACTGTAAGTAAAGTATGTCTCAAGAAACAATTATTCCCACGAAGCCTGGTTAAAAAGCCGAAAGGCATTGATAGCGCTGGGAAGGGTGTGATGAAGGAAAAACCGGATCAGGGCTGAGAAACCTCCTGAGTCGCTCTGGAGGAGGGAATGGCAACCCACTCCAGTATTCTTGCCTGGAGAATTCCACGGACAGAGGAGCCTGGCGGGCTGAGGTCCACGGGTCACAGAGTCAGACAGGACTGAGCGACTGACACTTTCCCTTTCGTTCTGAGTGGCCGGGGTAGATGGGGCTCCATCGAGGCCGTGGGAAGCCAGCCCCAGAGTGATGAGGTCACAGGCATGGGGGGCAGGGAGAATGAGAGGAGAGGGAGCTGGCTTCTGACTCGGGGCCCTAAGAAAATATCCGTTATCTGCCAAGAAAAGAAACACATCAAGAGCATTCAGGACTCTCGGTAAACAAATCAAGGCCCAGAAATCTGCTGCCAGTTAAAGGAAGCCTCTCAGGGACACACGAGAGACATTCAACTTGAATCAGAGGTTCATGGTATGGAACACAAAGTCTAGTTAATTTCAAAGGGAACGGACGCATGTGGAGTCGTTTGTTTTTTAAAATATTTATGTATTATTTGGCTGTGTTGGGTCTTTGCATGTGGAGCTGTTTGTTTGGTTTATTTTAACATTTATTTATTGTTTGGCTGTGTAGGTCTTAGTTGCAACACACAGGATCTTCATTACGTTACACAGGATCTTTCATTGCAGGACAGATTTCATTGCCCTGAGGAATGTGGAATCTTAGTTCCCTGGCCAGGGATCAAACTCACATCCCCCGCATTGCAAGGCAGACTCTTACCCGCTAGACCACCAGGGAACTCCCTGTGGAATCGTTTCGTTGGCTTCTTTGGGTTTGTTTTTTTCCTTCCGGGGAACAGTTGGCCTGGCGCATGCCAAAACCAGTATGTTCCCCAGTTCAGTTCAGTCCAGTCGCTCAGTCGTGTCCAACTCTTTGCCACCCCATGAATAGCAGCACACCAGGCCTCCCTGTCCATCACCATCTCCCGGAGTTCACTCAGACTCATGTTCATCGAGTCAGTGATGCCATCCAGCCATCTCATCCTGTGTCGTCCCCTTCTCCTCCTGCCCCCAATCCCTCCCAGCAAACAGGGTCACCCTGGAGTCTCCTGTGAGTCAGTGAGTACAGTGTCCTTTGTACCAAGGATCAGAACTTGGGACCTTCCACACCCCAGCATCCTCCACCATCTCCACCCTCGGTTCCGACCTCATGCCCACCCGTCCAGCAAGAAGGGAAAAAATGAACAATGGCCAGAGTTCCAGCGTCATAATCATCTGGATGGTGGCGGTGAGAAACAAATGGGACAAAACATCCAGGTGGGACACAGGGATGAGCCCAGAAGGCAGCATCTCATTCATCTCTGGGGGGATTGTCAAGACACCCCACCCTTAGCACACCCCGCCCCCCAGAGCCCTCTTCTGAGACGTCTCCTTCCCCTCAGACATCTGAGCCATGACCTCTCTTCCTCACTTACCCACTGAGTCCCCCTCAAAAGATATATCCCCCCAAAAAAAGATATACGCAAGTCCTAACCCCTGGTGCCTGTGGACATGCTCTCATTAGGAAACAGAGTCTTTGCAGATAGAATTAGGTCAAGAATCTTGCTTCTTCTTTTTTTTTTTTTTTTGGTATTTTGGCCTCGAGGTATATGGGGTCTCAGCTCCCCAACCAAGGATCAAACCCGCACCCTCTGCATTGTAAGGTGAAGTCCTAACCACTGACCACCAGGTCATCCTGGTGAGGTCATCCTGGAGATTTGAGAGGCAGAGGCATGGCAGGGGAGGCCATGTGAAGATGAGGGCAGAGGCTGGACTGATGGAGCCACCAGCCAAGAATGCCCAGGGCCACCAGGGACTGGGAGAGGCAGGAAGGATCCTCTCCTAGGGTCAGCGGAGGACGCGCAAACCCGCTGTCAACTTGAGTCTGGATTGAGACACCTTTGTGGTAGAGGCAAGCATCGCTTGGTGCATTTGCAAAAATAAGATCCAACCAGGCCGGGCAGTAAAACACTCAACATGCCTGGTAATTTGCTTAACTTTTTGATTCCTCCTGCTACCGGTAACCTCAACTTTTAATAAATGGAAAAAACAGCTGGTTATGAAAATGAACAGAAAGAATAACCTGCAAATAGATTGTAGGTGGTACAAATGCTGCTCCTTCAGAGTGGCTGAATGCAAAGAAAACCCACCACCTGGGCCACTGACACCATGGAAGTGTATCAATCCACACGAAGAGCGAGTTTATGGTTCCCTAGAACATGAGTTCTGAGTGGAGCCCACCAGCTTGCAGCTCACTCACTGTTCCAAGTTCCTGGTTCCCTGTTAAGGAGAATTTTACACTCCCAAGAATTATCTACCCACAGGAAGATGCTGCCATAGCATGTCACACACATGCAATTCACAGACTAACAGACGGCTAAGATGCTCTCCTGCCTTATGTAATCCATTCTGGCTTCCGGTCTCTTACTTAAGAATGACACATGCCTGGGGTCCTTCCAAAATCAGCAGCCTGAAAGTTGATCAAATACTCCAAACTCACCTCTGCAACATTTTGTTGCTATTGTTGTTTCAGTAGATTTTATTCTGTAGAGCAGTTTTAGGGAATTCCCTAGCGGTCCAGTGATTAGGACTCTACACTCTCACTGACAAGAGCCGGGGTTCAATCCCTGGTCGGGGAACTAAAATCTCATAGGCTATGCGGCACGACCAAAAAATAATACTGTAAGAATAAAATGAAAAATAAAAATAGAGGAATTGTAGGTTCACGGCCACACTGAATGGAAGGTTCAGAGATTTCCCATGTGCAAAGTTTCATTATCTCAAATGACATCCAGAGAAAAGGAAGTCCTTTGCTACACTCAAATTTCAACAGTACAGCTATAATAGCTAAGACCAGCCTTTTGGTTTTTTTTTTAAGAACATAATGGGTTAATAGCTAAAGCTCTACAAAAAACAAATGAAAAGAAATATAGCATAAAAAAAATATGCCATTTTTAAATGGGTTATTGCCTAGAAAAGGAAAGGTGGTCTGAACACACTTCAATCTTCAGTTAACAAGAGCTACATTATATAATGTTATAACAGTGAAATAAATGTTACTTGTCTCCAACCATTAGACTCAGTCAACAGATGAAGTCAAGGTGTACATAAGAATAATTACAGTCAGAGGGGAAAAAAATGTTATTAATCTTGTCAGGGCACAGAGAGAGGTGGTGTGGGCAGAGGAGGTCAGAAAGGTCAGGAATGACCTTCCTTAAAGGAGAAGAAGTCCAGAAATACTGACTAGAGCTGAAGCAAAAGAGGAAGGTTGAAGTAAAATATGTGCGTAGGTTCTGGACAGTTAGCTTGACCAGGGTTCGAACCTGTGCCCGCTGCCTTGGAAGCATGCAGTCTTAACCACTGGACCTCCAGGGAAGTCCACAACTAGCTTTCCTGATTTGTAACGTAAGTGCCTGACGTCAAGCTTTAGACTGCCATGTGTGTGTTAGTCGCTCAGTCGTGTCTGACCCTTTAAGACCCCAAGGACTATATAGGCCACCAGGCTCCTCTGTCCATGGGATTCTCCAGGCAAGAATACTGGAGTGGGTTGCCATTCCCTTCTCCAGGGGATCTTCTCAACCCAGGTATCGAACCCAGGTCTCCAGGATTGCTGAGACATTCATTAATATTTCAGAGATATCCATCTCAGATAAACACATGGCCAACAATTCAACTACAAAGAGAGGCTGGAAGTCCCCCACATGATGTTCTGTTTAGAAAGCTTTAGGGGACCTACATAGCAGCCCATCTATCCAGATGGGCGCCTTCCTTCCTACACTTTCATTCCCACTCTTTTGTTTTAAATTCACCAAAAAAGAGTGAACGTGAGAAACCCTGGCCCTTGCCCTGCCAACGAAGCACAACCCCAGGTGGTCATCTCTCTCTCTCCCCACCTGCACCCCGCCCCCCACCATGTGGGCCCAGGCACACCCTGTGCCCAACAGGTCCTGGAAGTAATAAAACTTGCTTTTTCAAAGTTTCCTGACAGTGGTTGCTGAGGTATGTCTTGCAGTCCTGAGGAGAACCACAAGGGCTGGTCCAGGCACAACCTGGGCTCCGCTGGGGGAATGTCTGTGGGGGCCGCCACAGGAAGGACGGGCCCCAGGCCTTTCAAGCTGACAGCATCACTCTCAATGGGCTGAGGACACAGAAAACAAAGGTATTAGAACCATAAATATAAAAGATGATGGGTGTGTGTGTGTGATTGTAAAGAAGGGAGAGAAAGGGGAGTTGCTGTTTAGTTGCTCAATCGTGTCTGACTCTTTTGTGACCCCATGGACTGTAGCCCTCCAGGTTTCTCTGTCCATGGGATTTTCCAGGCAAGAATATGGGAGTAGGTTGGCATTTCCTTCTCCAGGGATCTTCCCAATCCAGAGATGGAACCCACGTCTCCTTCACTGGCAGGCGGATTCTCTACCTCTGAGCCACTAGAGAAGCCCCTAGAGAAAGAGAGCTGTGGGTCAGCAAAAACGCCATCTTTGCTGCAGGCAGTCAATAGTATTGTCCCAAATGGGTCAATCAAAATGCCCATTACGAGCAAGCTGTCCATCAACAGGGCGTGGCCACCAGAAGAAATGGAAGGGGGATGGTTATCAGGTCTGGGAAGCAGGCGGAAGGGGGAAGGGTCTGGGGTGAGCAGCCGCAGCTGTTCACACAAGCGCATGTGTAAGTAAGATCCTCTTTTCCACTGTGTATGTGTGTGCGATTTTAACAAAAAAAAGGAGGAAGGAGATCAAAAGACACAAACGTCCAGTTAAGACACAGATGCGCCATGAAGATGTAACGTACGGCATGGTGACTAGAGCGAACAACGTTCTATTTTTTTGTTCTAAAGTTGTTGAGAGAGAAGATCTTACACACTGTATCATCAGAAGGGAAAAAAAGTATCGTGCTTATGTGTGGTGATGGATGTTAACTGGACTTACCGTGGTGGTCATTTCACAATACAGTCATCCCTCAGTATCCACAGGGAATCAGTTCCCAGACACCCACAGATACTAAAATCAGCAGAGTCTCAATTCCCTTATATGAAATGACAGTGTTGCATACAACCCACACACATCATCCTTACACTTCAAATCATCTCTAGATTCCCTCTAATACCTAACACAATGTAAACGCTATGTAAATAGCTATAAACACAATGTAAATGCTATATAAATGGTTGCCACCTGGCAACAAGATCAAGTTTTGCTTTTTGGAACTTTCTGGAATTTCTTTTTCCAAATATTTTTGATCCATGGATGTAAATCTGAAGATTCAAAACCCATGGATACAGAAAGATGACTGTATATAAAAATATTTAATTTTTATTTTGTACACTTGAAACTAATATAGTCTTATATGTCAAGTATAGCTCACTGTTTTTTAATGGGAAGAGGAGAGCAAAGTACTAAGAATGAAAAACAAAGGATCTTAAATGGTAAAAACTAAGCAGATGGCCCAAAATAAGATCCTTGTTAACAAAGGTCAAGGTGTATTTAAGGAAGAATCTGGACAATGGATAGGTTATTTAACCAACATCGTTGAAAAAATTGATTATTAAGCAGGAAACACACATTCCATGTATCAAGACACAGATTAAAAGGACTAAAAAATTAAGAGCAAAAAGAAATATAGACAGATACATTTATATTCTATAATGTTAACTGATGAGACAGGAAAGATTTCAATAGCATGCTGCTGCTGCTGCTGCTGCTGCTGCTAAGTCGCTGCAGTCGTGTCCGACTCTGTGCGACCCCATAGACGGCAGCCCACCAGGCTCCCCCGTCCCTGGGATTCTCCAGGCAAGAACGCTGGAGTGGGTTGCCATTTCCTTCTCCAATGCCTGAAAGTGAAAAGTGAAAGGGAAGTCGCTCAGTCGTGTCTGACTCAGCGACCCCATGGACTGCAGCCCACCAGGCTCCTCCATCCATGGGATTTTCCAGGCAAGAGTACTGGAGTGGGGTGCCATTGCCTTCTCTGTTCAATAGCATAACAATGAATAAAATAACAAATAAAAGACAAAAGTTTTATTGTACACAAAAACAACTTTCATTTACAGAAAGAATTATAAGGAAGATTAAAAGGAAATTTTAAAATACCAACCAAGTTAACGCAGGATTATTTAAGTAATCATACAAACATTATTTCTTGGCCTTTTGGCTAAGATCAAATGTAGTATGGGGGCTTTCCAGATGACACAGCAGTAAAGAATCCACCTGCCAATGCAGAAGATGCAAGAGAGGCACGTTCGATCCCTGGGTTGGGAAGATCCCTGGAATAAGAATCAGCAACTTGCTCTAGTAACCTTGCCTGAAAAATTCCATGGACAGAGGAGCCTGGTGGGCTACAGTCCACAGGGTCACAATGAGTCAGACATGACTGAGCAACTGAGAAGCACAAATGTATTAAATATCAATATAAATATACCAAAAGCACAACATTTTAAGTGGATAAAGAACAGAAAAATTAAAAAAAAAATACTAGTTAGCAAATTAAAATATTAATGAGACACCACATACTTAACAAAAAAAATTGCATTTCAGACATTCGTAGAAGATGGATTACTCAATTAATGGTGTTGGACAAATGCCCTGGCCATATGGGAAAAGATAAGGTTGGATCTTTACCTCATGTCTTATGCCAAAGTGAGTCATTAAATAATATACAACCATAAAAACGCTGGGAGAAAATTTAGATAACTATTTCTACAAAATTGCTTTAAAAAAGCATTTTGAAGCATGATAGCAAAGCCAGAAACCATAAAGAAAAAGAGAAATCTGACTAAACAGAAATCTATTCCTTCTCAGCAAAACAGTCTAAAGAAAGTAAAAGGCAAATGATAGAACTTTCCATTCCAGCCATGACAACCCTGCTTCGAGAGATTCATTCTCCCACTGAAAACAATGAGTAAGAGGGAATAACTTGTTTTTAAATCTATCTGGAGGCATCAGACTTCCAAGACAACTGCGACCTGTGGGCCTGACATCCCAGAAAGAAGGTGAAAGCTCTGAGATAAGCTTCCACTCTCATATCTGTCCCTGTCATGGTATTTGCTGATTCATATAGGCAGAGAGGGGCTTCCCTGGTGGCTCAGTGGTAAAGAATCCACCTGCCAATGCAGGAGATGTGGGTTTGATCCCTGGGTCAGAAAGATCGCCTGAGGAAGGAAATGGAAACCCACTCCAGTGTTCTTGTCTGGAAATCCCATGGACAGAGGAACCTGGTGGGCTACAAGTCCATAGGGTCACGAAGGGTCAGATACAACTCAGCATCTACACAACAACAAAAGCTGAGAGGCTGAGAAACCAAGCAGAGAACAGCAGCGATGACCAAAGGTGTGAAGCAGACGATAAACCACCGTCTCAGGGATTAAGGAGATGCCATTGGAGTCCATGGCCTCCCAGGATGATAGGCCTGTTGAACATTCCATGTTCTCTTAGGAAGCCCGATGGGCTAGGCCCACAAGAAAGGCAAGCCAGAGACAGACCAGACCTCACAGAGACCTACACAGCCTATTATCATCTGTCCCACTCTAGCTGCCAGAAGCAAATTAAATCTTCTCCGGAGAAAGACGACACCACCTAGAGCTACTTCAATTTTTCACTTACAGTACCTAACGTTAAAAAAAATTACCAGAAGTATCAGGCGAAAGGACCAAGAAAAACAGACAACAGAAAACCTCTCTAAGAGCTGTGTATTGAAGGTATGAGGCTGTAATTCACATGTAACAGACTGTAGCCCACCAGGCTCCTCTGCCCAAGGGATTCTCCAGGCAAGAATGCTGGAGTGGGTTGCCATTTCCTTCTCCAGGGGATCTTCCCAACCCAGGGATTGAACCCAGGTCTCCTGCACTGCAGGCAGACGCTTTAACCTCTGAGCCACCAGGGAAGCCCATATATAACAGAACACAATGACAAACAAAATTTTAGCAGAGAATCTGTAAAGAAGAACAAAAAATTTTAGAAATAAAGTATATAGTAACTAAAACTAAGAATTTTAACAGGAATGAAGAAGTAGGTTAAAGTAAAGAGGGAGTTAGTGAACTGGAAGATGAGTTAACCAGAAATGCCCAGACAGTGTTGGGGGGGGTGGGCGGGGGGAAGGATGGAAAAGATAAGGAGGAAAAAATGGATCAGGGTAGAAAGTTCTAGTATATTAGAATGTGGTGTCACAGAATGGGGGAGAAAAGGAGAATGGGACAAAACAATATTTGACACGACTGTGGCAGAAAATTTTCCAAAACTGACAAAAGATATCAAGCCATAAATTCAAAAAATTCTGCAAGCCCCAAATAAGATTTAGAAAATAAACCCAAACTGGAAAAGCAATGTGGAACATATGGTCGACAAAGAATAATACTTTTAGCATATTTTTAAAGTTCTTAGAACTCAGGAAGAAAAGACAGATTAACAACAAAAAAGCAAAGGATATAAAGAAGTAAAAGAAAGAGATGTTTGACCTCAGTAGTCATCAAAGACACACATATTCAAGTGAGCTATCAATTTCTGACCATGAGTTAGAAGAGATTAAAAAGAGTGAACATAACTAGCTTTGGTAAATGGAAGAAAAGGCACTCTTGTAACTGGCAAGCAGCCTCACTCTTCTGAAGGTGATCAATTACCATGTGTTACAGCCAGTCAGTCAGGATAAGTAGGTTGTATGGCAGTAACAATCAGCCCCTAAATTTCAAAGGCTGATGACAAAAGTCCACTTTCCCACAGGACATGTCCACTGCAGGTGGGCTCTTTCCCAATTGTTCTCCCTCTGATTGCAATACTATGGGTCTCGTCACAGAGGGGAAAGAAGGTATGGCAAGTCATACGCTGGGTCTTAGAAATCATGACCAGAGTTACACAAGTCAGATCTCACACTGAATTTGCCAAAGCAAGAGGCACACCCAAGTGAGACGCCACAGGAAGAGAAGTCTACCCCTGCTCCAGGGAGAAGCAGGAGTATTTGTGAAAATAATAGAACCCACCATGTGGCTCCAAACTCAAGACCCAACAATTTCCTTAAAAATAATTAGATCAATTGGCAAAGACATATGCAGACCACTATACTGCCCATAAATGACAAACTACAAATCACCTCTTAATGTGTTTAAGTAAAATAGTTCTAATCTTTCTGCTTTTGTAAAAGTTGAATGTATTTATCCTCATTCTCACTTTCCCTCCTGTGTATTTGCCTGAGCCAGAACTCACAGAAACTGACTGTGAATCCTGCACCAAAGACTAATTATGACTCACTTCTTATGCCGAACTCTAAAAAAAAAAGGAAGTCACGCATTTTCTAAAAATGAAAACTATCCAAAAAACAAGATATCTTGCAGTAATGAAAAATAATGATGTGTATATGCAGATATTAAAACATAGCCTCAATAAGTTGCTAAGGAAAAAAGCAGATGACAAATATTATAACAAATGACTCAAGGTATATCAAAAATTTAATTCTTCTAGATCAGTGATTTTCATATTTGACTACCTACCTATGTTATCTGACTATAAGCTTGTACAACTTTTAATGTTGCAAAGACCAATAAGCCATTTCAACAGTTTTGATAATCAATGTGCTGTATGATGAGGACTCGGCAAAAGAGGCAGGCAGTTTTATAGTGTGTGGGTGGAAGGAGAAATTAGTACAATCTTCCTAGAAAGCAAGATGGCCTTTAAAAGGCGCATACTCATAAAACTAATAATATACCTTCTAAGACTGATCTGAAAAGGAATGCTCCAAGTGCCAACAGAAAATATACTAAGACATCCATTCGTCAGGACATTATTCATAAATCTCAGAAACAACCAAAATACCCAAAAATGACTAACAAAACGATGACGTATACAGAAACAGGTTTTGAAAACTCAAGATTCTAAAGCAGTTTAATATAGAAATGAGCTCAGGGTATGCTCATAAGTTAAAAAAAAAAAAAAGCAGGGTCCAGAACTGTATTTATAAATCAACTTTACAGATACACAGACTGACAGATCGCACCAAATGTTAACAGAAGTTGGTGTGATCATTCCCCAGGGAAAAATCAAGTTCTATCCCGAAAAGCCTTCACAAATTACTCGTATCAGAAGCATCGGCCACAGTGAAAACTTCTGGGACCCCCAACTTCAGTGCCCCTGGAAATCCAGCAAGCAGAAGATTTTCCCAGCCTCTGAGCCAAGCACATACTGCTGCTGAAAGCCAGGAAGCAAAGAATAAATGTCCAGAGAGATGTAAATTTATTGGAAAAGGCCCGCATTTGCACTGAAAAAAATCCTTCCCTATTTGAATCTGCTGACTACAGGAGACCAATAGCAATTTCCTCAATTATGCATTAAGAGAGCACACCAAAAAACTTGGCATGAAAAAACGAGAACCATTCGGTTGGTCTAATGTTGTAATGAAGTGGATGGAAAATAGAGATAAGAAAGCATTTCACACATACATACACACACTGAGTTACAGGGTCCCATACACACGGTGTTTCCACAGTGTATCAGGTTCAGACAATGATTTCCAACCAGCTAAAGACCGGACATGACTGAGCGACTGCACTTTTGCTTTTCACTTTCATGCACTGGAGAAGGAAATGGCAACCCACTCCAGTGTTCTTGCCTGGAGAATCCCAGGGACGGAGGAGCCTGGTGGGCTGCCGTCTATGGGGTCGCACAGAGTCGGACACGACTGAAGCGACTTAGCAAAGACCTCCTGGCTCTTTCTCCTTCCTGCAGAGCTGCACGATTCCCACTGTCACAAGATGGAGAAAAGAAATACAGCTGACCCGCCAACACCACGGGTCTGAACTGCACAGGTCCACTTTTCTGGAGCTGTGTTGTTGTTTAGTCCCTAAGTCATATCCAGCTCTTTGTGACCCCATGGACTGTAGCCTCCCAGGGTCCTCTGTCCATGGGATTTCCAAGTCATCTGGGAAGCCCCAGGTCCACTTACACACATACTAAATACAGTTCATAAAGTGTGTATTTTCATTTTACAGATCTTGAAATCAAGTAACGGTGAGGGGAAAGTTTCTGTCCCATGAGACATCACAATATATGGAAGCAAAACAGCTAGGGTGTGAGTGCAGACTGTCCAGACTGTTTCATCTTCCTGCACTTGGGTGAGTCACTTATCAGTTCCTTTGTTTTTGAGGCAGAGACGGCAGGTGCATGCGGATTTTTGACGGCACAGGGGGTGGAGCTGCTAACACAGCATTGTTCAAGCGTCAACCGTACTATTCAGCATGGCGCTGAGCCAAAGGACAAACTTTTCAAACCACTTTCTCATTGATCCTGTTCCTTGAAGACAGAGCCCGAGGACATGTAGCTCTCCAGACCTCAGGACTCCTGCCCAGGCCCCGACCCTGAGCAGGCATCAGGAAGCATCCATGCAGGTGAGCAAGGAGGTGGGAGGGGTTCGCTGTGCTCAGAGGTGCCTTCCTGTATCTCTGGCCCCAGAACTATCTCTGTGCTTGATGCACGCATCTGAGCCCTCAATCCCTGGTGGAAACCCAGCAACTCCCCTTCCGAGGGGGCGCCCACCATACTTCTCAGGCAGACAATCTCTGGGCAGCCAGGCCACAGGCCGACCGGAGAAGCCACAAGCTCACAGGAACTGTTTTCTAATTTAAGGGGGTTTTCTTGGGGTTTCCTTGCACAAGAGCGAAGCCTCATGCTCCAAAGACTCACATAATCACATTCTCAGATTTGCTGTGTGGAGTGGAAATGACAACCCAGACCTGAAGTGAGATCTGAGAAGCCAGAGCTTGCAGCCTGGAGGACGGGGGAGTTTGGAGGAGAATGGATACATGTGTATGTATGGCTGAGTCCCTGCCTTCCTCACCTGAAACTATCACAGCATTGTTCTTTCATCGGCTATCAGTTCAGTTCAGTCCCTCAGTCGTGTCTGACTCTTTGCGACCCCATGGACTGCAGCAATCCCTGGTCGAACCCCGCATTGTTCAAGGGTCAACCATAATACTCAGCATGGCGCTGAGCCGTAGGACAAACTTTCCAAACCACTTTCTCACTGATCCGGTTCCTTGAAGACAGAGCCCCAGGATGTGTAGCTCTCCGGGGCCTTGGGACTCCTGCCCAGGCTCTGACACCAAGAAGGCTGTCAGTCTGAAGGCCTTGCGTTGGGCCAAAAAAAATAATAGAAAAATAAAACTAAAAGCCAAAGCTTAAGGATACTGGATGGCAAGCCCAAAAAGGGATTTGTCAATCAAGGACAGTGTTTGAGGAAAGTAGTTGCAAATGCCGTATGCATCTGTGAAATACTTGATGATTTGGGGACATAAATATTGAAAAAGCATCAATCTAGTTAAGTATAATATAAGAGGCAAGCTCACCACCAGTCCTTATAAAGCTCTAGCCTGGAACACTCTGTTCTCCTGAAAAAGCACCAGTTTCAGGGAGATGTTACTGAAACTTACACTTCAGAGTGGAAGCAACTCTTTTCTCCTCTAACACGTTGCCCAAGTCTGTCTCTGAGTGAGGTCATCGGTCACTTCTCATCTCTGCTCCTAGCGGCTCCACCACTTCATTCTGCTCTAGCCTGTCTGGCCTCCTGGCTGTTCCAGAACATTTCAGGTCCTCCACCTCATAGCCTTTGTTCCTGCTGCTCCCTCGGCCTGGACCACTCTTCCTCTAGATGCCCATGCCTGAAGATTTTCAGTTCCACAATGTCTGTACTCAAAGGCTGTCTCCAGAGCATCCACCCGAAGCTGTGTAACCCGTGACCTGCTGGTCTACCCCTGGTGGTGGTGGTTTAGTCGCTAAGTCGTGTCCAACTCTTGAGACCCCATGGACTGTACCCACCAGGCTCCTCTGTCCATGGAGATTTTCCAGGCAAGAATACTGGAGTGGGTTGCCATTTCCTTCTGCAGGGGATCTTCCGGACCCAAGGATTGAACCCAGGTCTCCTGCATCGCAGGCAGATTCTTCACCGACTGAGCCACAAGGGAAGCACCTCTCTTCCTGCCCAAAAGCACGGGAGCTCCATCTGAATGGTTATTTCCCCTTTACTCAGCGCTCAGTTCCCTAGAAGAGTGCCCAGTGCAGGGCACACACTTTATCCTGATGTTTCTTTTTAAAGGAGGAACTGCTGCCCAGCGTCTGCTTGTTTTCCTGATAGAATGTGCCACATGCTGTCCTCTAGGCGTGAAATGGCCATCTCTGGCTCCTCATATGCTTCATCAGCAATTAAATCTCCACCGAGCATGTGGGGCCCTCCAAGGTCCTCCTGGCTCGAGGATAAAGACGGAGTCATCATCATGATCGGCAGGCTCGGCGGATATGGAGTGGATGGGTCATGCCTCCCGGGGAAACCTCCTCGTATTACATGTTTAAAAGCACTACTTGTCCAATTATGAGTATTTTTCAAGAGGAAAATAACAGTCAAATGTCAAGATTCTAACAACAAACACTCCAAATAAGAAACTGAGAAGTGTTTACAAGTGCTAGGCATTCTACTCATAGATTTCTTTCTCATGGAATAGGAGCTCTCAGAAGAGCTGGTAAATACAAATCTCCTACTAAGTCACTTTAGTTCATTTCAGTCGCTCAGTCGTGTCTGACTCTTGGCGACCCCATGGACTGCAGCACGCCAGGCCTCCCTGTCCATCACCAACTCCCAGAGTTTACTCAGACTCAGAGTTTACTCAGAGTCGGTGATGCCATCCAACCATCTCATCCTCTGTCATCCCCTTTTCCTCCTGCCTTCAATCTTTCCCAGCATCGGGGTCTTTTCAAATGAGTCAGTTCTTCACATCAGGTGACCAAAGGATTGGAGCTTCAGCTTTAGCATCAGTCCTTCCAATGAATATTCAGGACTGATTTCCTTTAGGATGGACTGGTTGGATCTCCTTGCTGTCCAAGGGACTCTCAAGAGTCTCCTCTAGCACCACAGTTCAAAAGCATCAATTCTTTGGCACTCAGCTCTCTTTATAGTCCAACTCTCACATCCATACATGACTACTGGAAAAACCAAAGCTTTGACTAGATGGACGTTAATTGGCAAAGAAATGTCTCTGCTTTTTAACATGCTGTCTAGGTTGGTCATAACTTTTCTTCCAAGGAGCAAGCATCTTTTAATTGCGTGGCTGCAGTCACCATGTAAATTCTTTAACTTTAAAAAATACCAAAAAAAAAAAAAAGCCCTCCAAAAAACACCTGACAGGGAATCAGGAAATTCCCTGGTGGGCCAGTGGCTAGGGTTCCAGACTTTTGCAGCCAAGGGCCTAGGTTCAATCCCTGGTCAGAGAACTAAGATCCCACAAGCCGCATGGTGAGACCGGAAAAAAAAAAAATGTATATAGAATTAATTCTCTAGCTTACACATTTCATATAATGAAAATTGGCAAGTAAACAAAATTTTTTTAATTTAAAAAATAAAAAGCATCTCACAAAACTTTCACTGAGAAGAGGGAGGAGAGAGCAACCAGGCTTGCCAAATACTCTAGATCCTTCTACAGCCTCAAGAATTTCTCCATATAAAAAAGCACTCATGTCTACATACAGTTTAAACAATTTTGGTGCCTTTATTCTCTATTTCAGTAATTTTCAAGCAGGGAGTAGTTTTTCCCTTCTGTCCCTATAGAGGGACATTTAGCAATGTCTGGGGACATTTTTGGTTGTCACCCTGGGGCAGGACAGGTATGCTAGCGAGTGGAGGCCAGGGCAGCTGCTCGCCAACCTGCAATGCACAGGTCAGCTCCCACAACAAAGAATCAGGCATCCCCAAACATCAGTACTGCCAAGGTTGAGAAGTCTCAATACAATAAATGCCATTTATAAGAAACCCATAGCTAACATCTTAATCAATGGGGTAAAACTGAAAGTCTTTCATCTAACTTCTGATACAAAGCAAGGATGACCACTCTCACCATATCTATTCAAGACACTACTGGAAGTACTAGCCAGAAGTAGCAGAGAAGAAAAAGAAATAAAAAGCATCCAAATAAGAAAGGACCAAGTAAAATTATCTGTTTGCAAATGGTTTGATTCCCAGGTCAGGAAGAACCCCTGGAGAAGGAAAGGGTAACCCACTCTAGTATTCTTTCCTGGGAAATCTCATGTACAAAGGAGCTCGGGGGGCTACAGTCCATGGTGTCACACATGAGTCAGACACAACTAAACAACAACAGCAACATGATCTTATATAGAGAAAGCCCTAAAGACTCCACCAAAAAAAAAAAAAAATTGTTAGAATAAACAAGTCCAGTAAAGTTACAGGATACAAAAATCTACCTGCAAAAATCAATTGCATTTCTTTGTATCAACCAAGATCAATCCGAAAAAGGAAATCAAGAACACAATCCTATTTACAATGGGATCAAAAAGAATAAAATACATAGGAATACATTTAATCAAGGAGGTGAAGATCTGTACCTTGAAAACTATAAAACTTTGGTGAAAGAAATTGAAGAAGACACAAATAAGTGGAAAGATACAGGAGCATTAATGTTGCTAAAACGTCCATGCTATCCAAAGTGACATACAGATTCAACAAAATCCCTATCAAAATTCTAATGGCATTTTTTTACAGAAATAGAAAAACAATCCCAAAATTTGTATGGAACCACAAAAGACCCCAACTGGCCAATTCAATCTTGATAAAGAAGACACAGTTGAAAGCATCACACTTCCTGATTTCAAATTCTATTACAAAGCAATAGTAATCCAAACAGTATAATCCTGGCACAAAAACAGGCACATGGATCAATGGAACAGAATAGAAAGCCCAAAATAAACCCAACCATGTGTGAAAGTCAAAGTGAAAATCGCTCGGTCGTGTCTGACTCTTTGCGACCCCATGGACTATACAGTCCTTGAAGTTCTCTAGGCCTTGAGTGGGCAGCCGTTCCCTCCTCCAGGGCATCTTCCCAACCCAGGGATCGAACCCAGGTCTCCCACATGGCAGCGGATTCTTTACCACCTGAGCCACCAGGAAAGCCCAAGAACACTGGAGTAGGTAGGCTATCCCTTCTCCAGTGGATCTTCCTGACCCAGGAATCAAACCAGGTCTCCTGCATTGCAGGCAGATTCTTTACCAGCTGAGCTACCAGGGAAGTCCAAACAGGTATGGTCAACTAATTTTAGTCAAAGGCACCAGTGGAGAATACACAATGGAGAAAGGATAGTCTCTTTAATGAATGGTACTGGGAATGTGTTTGCTTGCAAAAGAATGAAATTGGACCCTTATCTTACACCAACCACAAAAACCAATTCAAAATGATTAATAACTTAAATGTGAGACCTGAAACTGTATTTTCAAATCAAGGTTCTATAACTGGCAGCAAGACACAGTAGCCAAACCTTATCCAACAGGCAGATACAAACCACCTACTATCTGCAACTAACTCAGCTTGACTCAAGAGAACACAAGCTGAATGAATGAGGCCAAGGACTTCCCCTCATGGAGCTCATCAAGCGTAGAGAGAGACAATATCAACCAATCATTAAAAAACACAGCAGAAAGAAAGGAATCTCATGAACAAATTGCAAACAGTGATGAGATTCCAGCCTCAGAGAGAAGCCACCCAGCGAGGGGGGTGGGAGTTCCCAGAGAAGGTGGCACTGAGATTGCCTTGCAATAGTAGAGAGGAACGTGTCTGTCCTCGGGAGAAGAAGGATCAGCCGTGATTCTGGGGACAGCACATCACCTGCTTCTGTGACACAAAAGGAAACAGTGGAAAATCAAGTATTGCTGGGGAATCTTCAAGGAAGGGCTGCTGCTTCGTTATTTTTTAACCTTTTTTCTTGGAGGCACTGGGTCTTAGCTGCTGCAGGCGGGCTTTCTCTAGTTACGGACAGTAATCTTCTAGTAACCTTCGTTGCAGTGCGTGGGCCTCTCATTGTGGTGGCTTCTCCTGCTGCAGAGCACAGGGCTCTAGGCACGCGGGCTTCAGTAGTTGTGGCTCACTGGCTCTCGAGTAAGGGCTTCGTAGTTGAGGCGCTCGGGCTTAGCTACCCCATGTCATGGGGAATCTCCCTGGACCAGGGATTGAACCCATGTGTCCTGCATTGGCAGGCGGATTCCCACCCACTGAGCCCCTGAGAAGTCCAAGAAAGAGCTTCTGAAGATGATGCTGTTGTAACACAAGCTACACAAATGAAAATAAATCCAGTGGTAGCAGAACAGACTGATAAGTGGTGAGATGCGGTGGGGAGACCCACGGGGAAGTACCACGTTTGTTAAGGTGAGATGTCTCCAAGCCCCAGATTAGAGAGGCAGTGAGACCCCAGTGAAAAGTGGGACACCGTCACCAGAGACGGTGCAGGGCTGAGAACATGACTGTATATGAGAGATGAGTGAGGCTGGGTCAACTGCTGGATTGCAAATATGAGCAGCCAGCCAGCATGGAGCAACCAGAGTCAGCTACGTAATTTGCAGTCCTGATGCCAAGGGAAAATAAGGAGCCCCAGATTCAAAATCATTAAGAATTTCAGGACAGCAACAGCAGAGCAGTACCTCAAACATGGACCCTTTCAAGCACAGAGCCCCGGGGCTGCGGCGGTTATATGCTCACAGAGGCTTGGAAACAGAAGCAGTGCCAAAAAGTTGGGGCTGGGGGTCACGATGAGTTCACGGAAAGTCCGAGCTGCTGGGAGGTTGGCGGGAGAAACCCTGCAGCTGATCTTGACTGCAAGGCTGACTTCGGGAGAGCAGTCGTGGGCTGAGAGCTGGCATCAGCTAGACCAGCCTGGGGGCGGGGTGGGGGTTCTGCCAGCAGGTAAGATTCTCAAGGAATGGCTTCTGCAGAGACAGAACCAACTGGGGATAGAGACACAAAGAGATGTATTTTAAGGAACTGGTTCACATGATGGCGGGGGCTGGCAGGCTGGAAACTCAGGCAGGAGCCAATGCTGCAGTTTCACGGCTGAAATTCTTTTTCCCCAGAAACCCAGTTTTTGCTCTTGAAGCTTTCAACTGATTGGACAAGACCCACCCAGATCATCAGTGGTCATCCTGAGTTCAAGCCAGAAGATGGTGGCTGTTAAGCATGTGCACAAGATACTCAGAACAGCACTAGTGTGGTTAAATGACTAGGTGCAATAGCCTAACCACGTTGACACTTAAAAATAACCACAGCCGGGGAGTAAAAAGAGACAAGCTGGTTAAAAGAGCCTCAGAGCAAAGAAGTAGAAACCAGAAGGTCCAGGGGAGACTGGAAGTGGGCAGTGTGCGGGGGACCCAGGAGTCTCAGAAGGTGGCTTTGGGGGGTGTGATCCCAGCCTCAGGGACCGGATACTGTCATCCCAGGTCAGGCCACAGACAAGATCATGCAGTGGGCTGCTCCCACCATGGGCACTCTACCCCACCCCCCAGCTCCCCAGGGAGGGGTGTCAGTTTCTGATTCCAAAATGCTGATGGTAGGGACGGGGACACGAGGCACAGGCAGCCCTGTCCTAGGCCAAGGGTGGGTTGGGAGGGAAGAAATCAGAGCTTCAGAGCGTGAAGCCAGAACCCAGGAAAGGATGCTTTCCGACGCCCAACAATGAAACTGCAGACTGAGTGGCAGGGGCAACCAGAGAAGGTGCAGGAACAGCCCCCCAGCCCCTGGGGCGAGGCTGGACATCAGTCACCGGGGCAAGTACCCACCGGCTCCACATGCCCTTGGCTTTCAGAAGCAGAGGAATTTTAGGTGCCTGCGAGCAAGTGAATCATGGGTTTCTTTGATTTGGAGTTTGTGCGTGTGTGTGTTTTCTTTTTTAGGACCAGAGAGATCCAAAGATGTTGCAAGAAGAAGGGAAAGAACTAGCACAGGGAAAGGTGGAAAAGGTCATGAGAGGCGGCGAGGGACAGCCGCCAAGGCAGGAGCAAGTGGGGACCAAGTCCACCCTGGAAGGGGTTTCTCTCAGCGGGGCAGGGATGCGGTGACAAGCCATCCACGGCCTTCACTGAGCACTTCCCAAGTCCTCGGCCCCGGAGACCCGGGCAAGGACAAAACCAGGCTGGTCTTGCTCTCAACACAACCATTATCCCCTGATGCAAGAGCAAAAAAGGTGGGGAAGCCAGACAAGCCTGAGGACGCGGACCTCCAGCCTCTCTTCAGACCAGACAGCGAGGCCGTGCCCAAGCACAGACTCTTCCAGGAGGAGTTGGCAGAAACATTAATGGAGACGGAAATGCAGTCCACCAGGGGTACCCAGGGTTTCCCTGGTGACTCAGATGGTAAAGAATCCACCTGCAATGTGGGAGACCTGGGTGTGATCCCTAGGTTGGGAAGATCCCTTGGAGGAGGGCATAGCAACCCACTCCAGTATTCTTGCCTGGAGAATCCCCATATAAGTCCATATAGTCAAAACTATGTTTTTTTCCAGTAGTCAGATACAGATCTGAGAGTTGGACCATAAAGAAGGCTGAGCCCTGAAGAATTGATGCTTTCAAAATGTGATGCTGGAGAAGACCCTTGAGAGTCCCTTGGACAGCAAGGAGATGGAGTCAGTCCTAAAGGAAATCAACCCTGAATATTCATTGGATGGTGAAGCTGAAGTTCCAATACTTTGGCCACTTGATCCAAAGAGCTGACCCATTGGAAAAGACCCTGATGCTGGAAAGATTGAGGGCAGGAGGAGAAGCAGGTGACAGAGAATGAGGTGGTTGAATGTCATCATCACCTCAATGGACATGAGTCTGAGCAAACTCCAGGAGACAGTGAAGGACAGGGAAGCCTGGCGTGCTGTAGTTCATGAGGCCACAAAGTGTCAGACACAACTGAGCGACTGAACAACAAGGAGTACCCAGAGTGCACATCAGAACTCCCTGGAGGGCTGTGAACACAGTGCTGATCCCACTCCAGAGTTCCCAATTCCCAGGTCCCCACAGACACTGCTGCACGGGGACCACACTTTGAGGACCTCAGTGACAGATCAGCAAACGCAAGCAGAGGTGAATAAAAGGACAGCTCTGCCCAAGGCTCACTGTGACATGGCTAAAATTTGGGGCTTTGCATACTTTTTCAAAAAATGTGATTTCTTACCATATACTGTAATTTACCAGAAATTTGCAATTAAGATCTTGAAAGGAGATACTAGTTGCTTAGGGTTGGAGGGGACATGGAATAGAAGGGGACAGCTGACGGGTACAAGGTTTCTTTCCTCGATGGATGTTCTAAAGGGGACTGTGGTGATGCCTGCACACATCTGTGAATATACTAAAAAGCACTAAATTGTAAACTTTTAAATGAGTGAATTGTATACTGTGTGAATTATATATCAACACTGTTGCTTTTTTTTTTTTTAAGTACATTTTCTTCACTTTCCTTTTGATTACTTCCTTTAATTTTGCGTTTTGGGGATTTCCCATCACGTAGAGCTTCAAAGGTTTAGTTTCCTTTGAGATTTTTTTTTTTCTACTTCTAGGCATCTTCTGACCACTTAATTTTGAACTGTTTCGTTTTACGCATCTAAACTTCTGTTTAAAATCCCAGAAAAGCAGGATTCTCTATTTTTAGAGAGGGAGATTCTCTATATGTAAACCCATCCCATGGTCCACATACAGACTCAGGAATTTTTTGAGTAAAAGACCTGCACAAATATTTCCACAAATATTCAAAAAAAAAAAAAAACTATGTACCTTTTCTGCAAGTGGAAAGACACTTTAAATGCATCAGCAGTTGATGTGTTTTGCTATAGTTTAAATGTCTGTGTCCCCCGAAAATTCATATTCTGAAATCCTAACCCTCAGGTGTGATGGTCCTAGGAGTGGGGCCTTTGGGGGATTAGATCATGAAGGTGGATGAGTATTCTTATAAAGAGACCCCACAGGGCTCCTCCCCTGGCTCTGTCAAGTGAAGATGCAGAGAAGATGACCGTCTGTGAACCAGGAATCGAGCCCTCACCAGATACTGAATCTGCATGGCCCTGATCTTGAATTTCCAGCCTCCAGAGCTGTGAAAAATAAATATCTGATTTTTATAAGCCACTCGGCCGGGTGTTCTGTCACAGCAGCCCAAATGGATGAAAACAGGTTTTAATAGCTAACATTCAGTAATATCCACTTATTTGGGGGTGGGGAAAGGTCTCGTTTCTTCTTGCCTGCATGCCTGCTAAGTCGCTCAGTCGTGTCCGACTCTTTGCGATCCCATGGACTGTAGCCCTTCAGGCTCCTCTGTCCATGGGTTTGTCCAGGCAAGAATACTGGAGAGGGTTACCATGCCCTCCTCCAGGGGATCTTCCTGACTCAGAGGTTGAACCCACATCTCTGATGTCTCCTGCATTGGCAGGCGGATTCTCTACCACTAGCACCACCTGTGCTAGTGACTTAAGAAGAAAAAAGTCCCTCTTTTCTTCTTACTTTGACTCTCTTCTAAAGTACTCATGTCATTGACAAGGAAACATGAGCCTGCACATATTTGCTAAAACTTATGCTGCGGGATTTCCCTGGTAGTCCACTGGTGAAGAATCCACCTTGCAATGTAGGAGACACGGGTTTGATCCCTGGTGGGGAACTAACATGCCACAGGACAACTAAGCCCTCAAGCTGAAAGTACTGAGCCCCCGAGCCACGACTAGACAGCCCGCCCACCCGCTGCAACGGAAGATCTGGCATGTTGCAGTGATGATCCTGAGTGCCACAACTAAGACCCAATGCAGCCAAATAGGTGATATATATAAAATAAATATATTTTTTTTAAGAAACACGTGGAAATCAAGCCATCTGCAGATTGATAGATAGAACTTGCCAGATGCAAACAAAATGTTGATGAGTTTTCAGTTATTTTCAAAGGCCCCTCAAGCCAATTAACCTTAGGTAACTTTAAGAAATAATGTAACAGTATCTTAAGTACTTTTTGGGCCCAATGATATTATTAGTAGAATCACTGTGAGTCACTGCCTTTTACAAATGAAGTAGGTTAACACACTGCACTTGTGAGTGAGTGAGTGAAAGTTGCTCAGCCATGTCCAATTCTTTGCGACCCCTTGGACTATAGCCCGCCAGGCTCCTCTGTCCATGAAATTCTCCAGGCAAGAATCCTGGAGTGTGTTGCCATTCCTTTCCCCAGGGGATCATCCCGACCCAGGGATTGAACCCGGGTCTCCTGCATTGCAGGCGGATTCTTAATCATCTGAGCCACCAGGGAAGGCCCCCATGTACCTGTACCTCGTTCTAAATAAACCAAAGGATTTAGATTTGTTTACGCCAGATATTTTAAAATCGTTATTTCTGTTTAAAACAAATTCACCAGAGATTTCCTGGTGCATTTTATGACAAGTAGCTGAATTTTTTAAATTTTATTTTCTAATTGGAGGAAAATTGCTTTACAATGTTGTGTTGGTTTCTGCCATACGACAGTGCAAAATCAGCCATAATTATCCATGTACCCTCTCCCTCTTATGCCTCCCTTCTCTCCCCACCTCACCCTCTAGGTCATCACAGAGCACCAGGCTGGGCTCCCTGTGTTACTCAGCAACTCCTCACTGACTGCCTACTTTACACATGGTAGTGTATATATGTCTATGCGATTAAGTCGCTCAATTTTTTAGAGAAATGCATTTATTCTGCTTTCCAGGTATAGCAGTGGCGAGTAATCCCACTCCAGGGCCTCCTGCCCTGGGTCCACACAGATCAAGGGCTCTCCTGTCTCCCAAAATCCTCCCAGGAAGATGCATCTGTGCTGTGTCCCCCATGTCTGAGAGCTCTCTCGTGAGATCAAAGGACCCAGTCTAAACAACTACATTCAGGCAGATGCTTCCCTCTCAGTGGACGTGCCCCAGATACTACTGTTGTTCAGTCGCTCAGTTGTACCCGACTCTTTGTGATCTGATGGACTGCAGCGCACCAAGCTTCCCTGTCCTTCACTATCTCCTGGAGTTTACTCAAACTCATGTCCATTGAGTCGGTAATGCCATCCAACCATCTCACCCTCTGTCCTCCCCTTCTCCTCCTGCCTTCAATCTTTCCCAGCATCAGAGTTGTTTCCAGTGAGTAAGCTCTTAGAATCAGGCGACCAAAGGATTGGAGTTCAGATTCAGCATCAGTCCTTGCAATGAACATTCAGGGTTTATTTCTTTTAGGATTGACTGGTCTGATCTTGCTGTCGAAAGGACTCTCAAGAGTCTTCTCTAGCACCACACTTTGAAAGCATCGATTCTTCGGCACTCACGCGTCTTTGTGGTCCAACTAGAACTTAACGAACAGCTTTCCTCCTAAGTAGCTTTTCCAGGTTCTGCTGAAGGAGGAATTCTGTGGTCAGTGGGCCTTTCAGCTTCTGTGAGGTGACACTTTGTGTGTGGCCCCAACAAACACACACACATCCTAAGCAGGATGATGGGCCATCCCGGTTGGCCAGGAGCACAGGGGTTTCCCAGGATGTGGGACCTTGATGCCAACACAAGGAAATTCTGGGCAGACCGGAGAGACCCGATCCCCCTTCAGCACCAGTGGGTGCTTCCCACCCACCAGCGCACATGGAGAGTGAGCCTGGGGGCCTCAGAGGTGGCCTGTGCCAGCACCCCTCAACAGAGTTGGGCCTGTGGGTAACGACGCATCAGTCACTCCCTCCCCTGCTTCATGGCGTCCTCCATGTCCCTTTGCACTGCGGAAGCACAGGCTCCCCAAAGAACTGGTCCTCTGAAACAAGATGGTCAGCAGGCAGGAGCGTCTCTGGGTGATACCAGGACTCCTCGCCCTGGTCCAGACGTCGGACCATCCCGGGCTACAGTACACAGAATTCATTTCCTAGAAACCCACCCATTTCCTATGACCAAGGAAAAAACGCCTGACTCACAGATCCACAAAACCATCCAGGCGGCTATGTCACCGCTGCTATTTTTAGCACATGACCATTGTGTTTCCAAATACAAAGGCTGGAAGGTCTAGAAGGAAGCAATGCAGCCTGACCCTCCTGCCCAGAAGCAGGCAGGGCCAGGTCCTTGGGGATGCCCAGGAGGTGAAACAGAAGTGGAAGGGGACTTCAGGAACCCACCGCAGCTGCTTGTTCACAGCAGAATGTCACAACTGGGTCAGGCACTGAGAGTCCCAGGATGTACCAGGGCTCCCAGCCAGGGCTCTGCATGACCATGAACTCACAGGAAATGAGTTTGGACTCTGTCCATTCTCCTCCAAGCCACCACCGCCACCGCCCACAGTCAAAGGTGCTCCCGAGATGGGGTCCCAGTCCCCGGCCCTCCCCTCCCACCTTGCTTCATCTGCACCCATGGCCCCAGCCACCACTGTCCTCAAGGTACGAATGCATAACCCGAGATCTACCCTCTTAACTAACGTTTACGTTTACAAACAGGCCCTTATCAAGTGACAGACACACTATTGGCTTGACCGCTGTTCTTTGGCTAGATGGTTAATTTGCTCCCACCTTTTCCCTTGGCTGAAATTGAAGCTGCAGGACTAGAAACCCATCTTGAGGTTAATTCACCCACAGAAACAACAGCTGCCCTCACTGAGCACCCCCTGTTATGCCTAAGTCACTGATTCATTCTGCCTAGAACTTCCATGAGGTTATTGTGAACCTCATAAAAAGCACCCCCTTTTCTAGATGAGCATCTAGAGGAAACTGAGGCTGGGAAGACCATGTGACTTGTCCAGGGTCATGTGACCGACCTAAGGCTACCATCTTTGGCCACCACACTTGCTTTCTCCTCTCAGAATAAAGTTCCATAGCTCTTCCCACAAGTGAACATGCCCATCACCAAGAGCGCAGACTCTGGTTCTGTACATCTAGGGAGGGCCTGCAATCCTGCATTTGGGGAAAAACCCTAGATGAGCACCTCATTAAACCACACTTGAGTAGCAACATTCAAACACCCAACATTCCCATCAGTCTCATCTCCCCATATTAACCACATCTGATCTTGCTTTAGCTTCCAAAATCCAGTCTATTCATGTGGTAGGGCTGCAGATAAAAGGTAATGCATGCCTCCCCTCATTTCTACTAAATTTTTGATTTTGAAATAGTGGTCAACTGACACGAAGCCACCCCTTCAGCCTGTCTCCCCAGTATCAACATCTGCATAATTATAGTGCAAGAGCATCATGAAAGGGGCACTGCTGCATTCCACAGAGCTTGTTCAGGGGTCCCTGGTGTGTGTGTGTGTGTGTGTGTGTGTGTGTGTCTGTGTGTGGTCCTCTGCCATTGTAACCCTCGTGCAGCTCCGGGTAACCACCACCACGATCTAGAAGCAGGCCTGCCCCAGCCAGAGTACCATCCACTCCTCCCCACAGAGCCCTAACCCAACAACCCCCCGTCTGTTCTCCATCTCTGAAAGTCAAAGTCGCTCAGTCGTGTCCGACTCTTTGCGACCCCATGAACTACACAGTCCATGGAATTCTCCAGGCCACAATACTGGAGTGGGTAACTTTTCTCTTCTCCAGGGGATCTTCCCAAACCAGGGATCAAACCCAGGTCTCCTGCATTGCAGGTGGATTCTTTGCCAGCTGAGCCACCAGGGAAGCCCAAGAGAAGGTCTGATCTCTACAACTGCATTACTTTGGGAAGATTACGTAAATAGAACCACGTGGCATATAATCCTTAGAGTTTTTTTTTTTTTTCACTCAGCCTAATTTCTCCATCTTCCTTCCTTCCTTTATTCATTTCTTCAGCTGTGCTGGGCCTCCACTGCTGCGTGGGCTTTTCCCCAGCTGCAGCAGGCAGGAGCTCCTCTCTGGTTGTGGGGCACAGGCTTCTCACTGCCCTCTTGCTGCAGAGCATGGGCTCTAGGAAACAGGCTCAACCCTAGGGGCTCACAGGCTTAGGTGCCCCGAGGCATGTGGGGGCTTCCCAGATCAGGGATCGAACCCATGTCTCCTGCACTGGCAGGCGGATTCTTTACCACTGAGCCTCCAGGGAAGCCCTTCATTTTCAACTGAATTCACGTGTCTTTCCTTATCCCAGCAAGTGTGCTGCTATAAATGTGACACCCTTCACTGGCGGGCACCAGCCCTGAGCAGAGGTCCTGCCTCTCCCCTGCCCTCGCCTGCACACCTCTCTCCGCTGGGATGTCCCTCACCAGGTGTGACCTCTCGCCCATGAGCCAGCTACATTTCAGAAACAGAAGCCAGAGGGAAATGCTTGATTCCTTCATCTCCCCCTACCCATCACATGCCTGCCCTGGATCTGAACTCATTCACAGCTGACATCGATATGCCTTTAGAAGCATACACTGCTTTTCTGATACTTGGAAATTGCTCTCAAATCCTACTCTTCCAATCCAATTCTGCCACCTACCCAACTGGCACTCGGGATTTCACGTCTCGCTTCATTTCTGTGTCTCTGACTTAGTAGAAATAAGTAAATGCCACCTTCAACTGTCTTTAAAATTCAGAAATACCATTAAAAAATAGTCTCTATTCTTTTTGTACACATACATCATCGAGTGACATCAAGGATTTTTAATATCCTACTTCATCATAAAACCTGAACTCATAAACACACACATACACCATTATTCTACCAGTTGTCTAAAAGAATTACTTCCCAACTATCTAGAATGAAACATATTTCCATTGTTCACATATTTCCTTTGTTCACATAGTTTAACAACTTCTCTACATCCCTCTTATTTCTTTTAATTAAAGGAAATTACATACTTTTTACATATGGAATTATTTTGACTTAATTTGGAGAAATTATAAAATATCACATGGTTATGATTTAGATAGTTGGGGCTTCCCTCATAGCTCAGTTGGTAAAGAATCCACCTGCAGTGCAGGAGACCCCCAGTTCGATTCCTGGGTCGGGAAGATCTGCTAAAGAAGGGATAGGCTACCCACTCCAGTGTTCTTGGGCTTCCCCTGTGGCTCAGCTGGTAAAGAATCTGCCTGCAATGTGGAAGAGCTGGGTTCAATCCCTGGGTTGGGAAGATCCACTGGAGAAGGGAAAGGCTACCTACTCCAGTATTGTGGCCTGGAGAATTCCATGGACTGTATAGTCCATGAGGTCGCAAAGAGTCGGACGTGACTGATCGACTTTCATTATGATTTAGAATTACTGGCCCAACAGGCTATAAAGTCAGTCTCAAAAATTTTCAGAGTATCATGCAGACCATAGTCTCTGAATCAGGCTTCAAAGGTTATTTTATATAAAGCCTAACAATATATACTTAAAAAATTAAATACCATTCTAAATAACTGCTAGGTCAAAAAAAAAGAAATCATTAATATAAATGAAAACCTAACAATAATAAAATGTTACATATCAAAACTTGTGGGGAAAAATGAAAGTGATACTTTGAAAGTTATATGTAGAATAAACCTGAAGGAAGGAAATAATAAAAAGGAAAGCAGAAATTAATGAAATAGCGAACAAGGAAACAGATCCAGAACAAAAGTTGATTCTCTGAAAAGACAATAAAATATTTTTGAAGAGACAAAGTCGGATGCGACTGAGTGACTAAGCAACACCACAAAAGAGAAACAGCTTAAATGCAAAAAATGCAAAAATACAGGATATAATATGTTATAGCAGAGATTAAAAAGAGAATTCTGTAAAAAGCTCATACTACTAATCTTTAAAATTTAGGAGAAAAAAATGGAACAGCTTCCTAGAAAAACAGAGATTACCATAATGGATTCAGGAAGAAAGAGAAAATCAGAATAATCCTATAACCATCAGTTACTGACCTAAAGGTCTGGTCAGAGGAATTGAATTTTAGAAACTTAAAATTAGTTAAATCACACTTACAGCTTTCCCTATACTGTAAAGCCTTCCCTATACTGTAGCCATATTTACTAGAAGTTGTCATTCAAAATAGTTTTAACTAATAGCTCACTTATCATATTGACATGAAGGTTGGGCAAATAAATGAGATTCCAAAAGAATTTCTAAACCATCTTACTGCTTTAGATTTTTATAACATCTCTGTCTTAGTCTTCCTTTACAAACATAGGTTGGAAAGGAAATCAACAGTATAAAATCAGCACACAGAATTTCTGGGTAGCCCATTCCTCAAGTGCAGCCAGGAGGCAAAGGTGGAAGGCTCAGAAACCCTTTGGGGAGGCTCACAGGGGTCAAAAGGCAGACCATGAACAGCTGCCGGGTCATTCTAGAAGCCAGCTCTCCTGACGTATCTAGAGGCCCTCTTCCCTGAGCCCCACTTTCTTCTACTAAAAAATGATAGGGACCACCAAGCTCCAAAATCCATCCCGGCTTCAAGACCCCCTGATAATGCTTCTCCTAGGTTTCTGAAACCTATACACACACACACACCAAAAGCAGCATTAAATATAATCCTGTCCATCAAAATTAAAACAGGCCTTCAGGAGCTGATACTCACTGAGGCTGGACGGTTAGGACATGGGAGGTTCTTGATACCTTCTCCTCAGGCACCTATCTGAAATCTTCCTCAATAAAGATACATTTTAAATAAACAGAAATGCTGAGGGTTAGTGAACAGCATCGACTACAAGCAAAAGCAAGTTCACACTAGAGGGTAAATTCATGCTTGGCTTTGTAACCTGCTTCAGCAGAACTGACGCTGAACCTTTCTTGCTCTGCTGGCTCCCTGGCAACTCAGCCCCTGCTTCGGAGAACAGGCCCAGACCAGCCTGCTGCAGGAGGAGAAACCACACAGACAGAGACCAGCCACCCCAGCCAAGACCGTCCCCGCCCTGCCATCTGCAGCCAACCCCCAGCTAAAAGCATATCTGGCTGAGATGGGCTGGGCTGGGCCACCCTCAGCAACATGTGACTGGTGTGTACACCCTGAGGTTTCAGTTATTTGTTATGCAGCATTGCTGTGGCCATAGATAACTGACACACTTACATGAAGAACACAAGGGACACTTTATGGCACTACAGTGGTGAATACGAGTCATTACACATCTGTCCAAACCCACAGAATGGCAACCCCCTCCAGTATTCTTGCCTGGGAAATCCCATGGACAGAGAAGCCTGGCGGGCTACATCCAGCCCATGGGGTCCCAAAAGAGTCGAACATGACACCGAAATGAAACAACAATACAGTGTCCAACACCAAGGGTAACCAAGGTAAACTGTGGAGTTTGGCTGATTGTGATGGATCAGTGTAACTTCATCAGCTACAGCAAACCTACCACTCTGGTGGGGGATGTAGGCAATGGGGGCAGGTGGATGTGCCTCGGGAGAGTAGAGGATATAAAGGAAATCTCTGCTCCTTCCCCTCAATTTTGCTGTGAACCTAAAATTATTCTTTAAAAAATCGTGTCCTTTTTTTTTTTTCCCACTTTGTGTTTTTTTCCCACACCTCACAGTATGTGAAATCTTAGTTCCCCAACCAAGGATAAAACCTTGCCCCCTGCAGTGGAAGCATGAAGTCTTAAGCACTGGACTGTCAGGGAAGTCCTGTCCTTTTTTAACCAGAAAATGAAAGAAATGGGGGACCCACTTGGCGGTCTAGTGGTTTAGACTCTGTGCTTCCACTGCAAGGAGCACAGGTTGGATTCCTGGTCAGGGAACTAGATTCTACATGCTGCAACTAAGACCTAGCCCAGCCAAATAAATAAACATTTTAAAAATATATCACTTCCTCAGTGATCAATGAGGATCAGTAGAGGAAAACAACAGAATGGGGAAAGACTAGAGATCTCTTCAAGAAAATCAGAGATACCAAGGGAACATTTCATGCAAAGATGGGCACAAAAAAGGACAGACAGAAGCAGAAGATATTAAGAAGAGGTGGCAAGAATACACAGAACTATACAAAAAAGATCTTCACGACCCAGATAATCATAATGGTGTGATCACTCACCTCTAACCAGACATCCTGGAATGCGAAGTCAAGTGGGCCTTAGGAAGTATCACTATGAGCAAAGCTACCGGAGGTGATGGAATCCCAGTTGAGCTATTTCAAATCCTAAAAGATGATGCTGTGAAAGTGCTGCACTCAATTTGGAAAACTCAGCAGTGGCTACAGGACTGGAAAAGGTCAGTTTTCATTCCAATCCCAAAGAAAGACAATGCCAAAGAATGTTCAAACTACAGCACAATTGCTCTCATCTCACACGCTAGTAAAGTAATGCTCAAAATTCTCCAAGCCAGGTTTCAGCAATACGTGAACCGTGAATTTCCAGATGTTCAAGCTGGTTTTAGAAAAGGCAGAGGAACCAGAGATCAAGTTGCCAACATCTGCTGGAGCATAGAAAAAGCAGGAGAATTGCAGAAAAACACCTACGTCTGCTTTATTGACTATGCCAAAGCCTATGATTGTGTGGATCACAATAAACTGTGGAAAATTCTGAAAGAGATGGAAATACCAGACCACCTGACTTGCCTCCTGAGAAATCTGTATGCAGGTCAAGAAGCAACGGTTAGAACTGGACAAGGAACAACAGACTGGTTCCAAATTGGGAAAGGACTATCTCAAGCCTGTATATTGTCACTCTGTTTATTTAACTTATATGCAGAGTACATCATGAAAAATGCCAGGCTGGATGAAGCACAAGCTGGAATCAAGATTGCTGGGAGAAAAATCAATAACCTCAGATATGCAGAAGACACCACTCTTACGACAGAAAGTGAAGAACTAAAGAGACTCTTGATGAAGATGAAAGAGGAGAGTGAAAAAGCTGGCTTAAAACTCAACATACAAAAAACTAAGATCATGGCATCCGGTCCCATCACTTCATGGCAAATAGATGGGGAAACAATGGAAACAGTTAGAGATTTTATTTTCTTGGGCTCCAAAATCACGCAGATGGTGACTGCAGCCATTCCTGAGCCAACTGAGGAAATGGGTGAAGTAGTCTTTGAAACATTTCAGCAAGAGGAACTGGAACTTAAACATGTAAGATAAGAGGCCCATCAAGAGAGGAGGGGGACTTCCCTGGTCGTCCAGGGGTTAAGGCTTCTGCTTCCACTGCTGAGAACCCGGGTTAAATCTCTGGCCATGGAACTAAGTTCTGATAAGCACGTGGCATGACCAGAATAAATTTAATTATTTTTTTTTAAAGGAAAGAGTACAATATTTTCAAGGTAGCAGAATTGGGCCTAATTTGGTTCAAGAGCTGTCTGACATTCAAACCACCGTTCTGTAACAATGAACACAGCACAAACATTTCCTTTGGTTGCAGTCCTCTCTGCAGAGTTGTCAGGGCCTTACCTCAGGAGAGAAGTGAAGAATTAACAAGGAGAACTGTCCCCGAGTCAGCGGGAACAAAACAAGCATAAATCTACAAGACAGCAGAGCACACTCTGAATACTTCTGAAGGATTGTTTGACAAATATTTACATGTTGCATATTCAGTTATGCAATCCTTTTAGAACAATAAATATTTTAGAAGGAGACTCTGCTGAGCTAGGTCCAAAATTCTACCGATCTCAGGAGCCAGGAAACAACAGACCTTTTTTTTTCTTGGCCATGCAGCGTAGCACAGGGGATCTAGTTCCCTGGCCAGGGATCAAATCCTTATCCCTTGCACTGGAAACCTGAAGTCTTAACCACTGGACCACCAGCAAAGTCCCCAGAACACACCTTCTTAAACAAAACAAGTCTGATCCTTAGTTAACTCCAGCCAAATGAAACCTCACTCATCTCGGCAAACTCTCTTCTTAATGGACCAGAGATCAACAGTTCAATAAACACAACCCCTAAAAAGCCTTTAGAGACATTTTCCTTCTGGGAAGCTACTATCTGCAGCCTGTGAGCAGTTCAGTTGTTGTTATCTAGTCACTCAGATATCACTGAGTCACTTATCCCGACTCTTTGTGACCCCATGGACTGTAGCCTGCCAGGTTCCTCTGTCTGTGGGATTTCCCAGGCAAGAATGCTGGAGTGGGTAGTCATTTCCTTCTCTGGGGGATCTTCCCAGCCCAGGGATGGAACCAGCGGCTCCTGCATCGGCAGGTGGATTCTTTACCACTGACTCACCAGGAAGGCCTGAGTAGTCTGCCAGTTAATGCAATTCCCCTTGTCCTCCAGCAAAAACGCTCAGACTTTTCATAAGCTTTTTACTGCTACTGATCACAGACCAGCCCCTGAACAGCTCCTGCCTCAGGACCTGTGCACTTGCTGTGCCCTCTTCCTGAAGTGCTCTTTCCGAGTTTTCTTCTCTGCATCTTTTCGTTTTAAATAATGTGACTCGGGTTTTTTTTGTTTTGTTTTGTTTTGTTTTTGGCTGTGCTGGGTCTTCATGGCTACGATCAGCCTTTCCCTACTTGCAGCGCGCAAGCTGAGGTGGCTCCTCGTGTTGCACAACACAGGCTCTAGGGTGCTCGGGCTTCAGCGCTGTGGCACACGAGCTTAGCTTCCCCTTGACATACGGAATCTTCCCGGGCCAGGATCAGCCCGTGTCCCCTGCATCGGCAGGGGGATTCTTAACCCCCGAACCACCAACGAAGCCCTCTTCTCTACGTCTTTGCTAGAACGTCACCGGTTCTCTCGAATGACCACCCTACCTGCCATTGCAGGCCTCAACTGCTGAACACCCGGACTGTCCTCCCTTGGTTCCAGGAGCTGCTGGCTTGGCTGGGGATGGGAGGAAAGACTTCCCTGAGGAGACGCCCTGAAGACCTGAAGCTGAAGGCTGTGAGCAGCCGAGTCGTGTGGCCGTGTGCGGAGGGATATCACGGCCCCGAGACCGGACACCAGCACGCTGAAACCAGATTTCCCAGCTTTCCATTTCTTAACCAGCAGCTCCAGGCCGGCCCCTCAGCAGCTAGCCCTGGAAAGCCCCTCTGGCTTCAGCGACCACATTGTCCCGCACTGTGACCGACCACCGCCTTGGAGCCATCTGCCTGCCTAGAAGGTCCTCCCACCACCACCTCCAAAAGTCGCCCTTCACTGGGCTTCCCTGATTGTCCTCACGTCCCGGCGTCCAAGATGTTTGCTCTGCACTTCTATAGAGCTCCTCTCACATCCTGCCTCTGGCTATAAGCACTGGGCGCTATTACCCTCTAAGCACTGGGCACTAGTACTCTCTAAGCACTGGGTGCTAATACTCTCTAAGCACAGGGTGCTAATACTCTCTAAGTACTGGGCGCTATTGCTCTCTAAGCACTGGGCGCTATTGCTCTCTAAACACTGGGCGCTATTACTCTCTAAACACTGGGTGCTATTACTCTCTCAACACTGGGTATTATTGCTCTCTAAGTACTGGGCACTATTACTCTCTAAGCACTGGGTATTATTGCTCTCTAAGTACTGGGCACTATTACTCTCTAAGCACTGGGCACTATTACTCTCTAAACACTGGGTATTATTGCTCTCTAAGCATTGGGTACTATTATTATCGTCTAAGCATTTGGTACTATCACTCTGAGTTCTTCCTCAATTAAAAGGTGAAGACTCTCAAGGCAGAGACCCTTTGATTCAGGAGACCCTGCAGTGCCCACTCGTGCCTGGCACACAGTGGGTCTGCAGTGAACGCTCATCAGTGACTCACTACCCCATCTGCTACAGGGTTGTGTTTTGGCCTTTGTGACACTTCATTCTTTCAAAGTGCTTCAGAAAGACAGAGGCTGTTTGATAACAAGATCAAGAAGCCACCAGGAAGAACAGAAGCTCTCGCCTCACCCCCTCAAAGCCCAGAACACAGGACCCACTTCTTCTGATCAGAAGATAAAAGGGCTTGATGGGTTGTGGGCCTTTGTCATTGATGGGCTGTGGGCCATTTCTCCATCCTGATTTGGTGGGGAGCAGAGAGGAGGCTCAGAGCAGAAAAATGAAGGGAGACTCTGTAATCAAGGGGGAAAGCACAGAGAAAAATAGCTTTGCCTGATCTCAGGAAAAAAAAAACAAAAACCTGGAGGATGTCTCTTCTGAGCATGGAGAAGGTAGGTGAGTGAAAAACAGGACAAGACAGTAAACACGGCCACGTCAGAGAGCTGTGCGCTAGGGATCTAGTGTTCAGTAACCTGGCAGATTGAAGCTGCCATCAGCCCCACATCACAGCAGGGAAACTGAGGCAGAGACCGGAGCTGGCCACCCCTGACTCTGCACTGAGGGAGAAGCTTTCACAGTGAAAGTTGCTCAGTCGCATCCGACTCTTTGCAACCCAATGGACTATACAGTCCCTGGAATTCTCCAGGCCAGAATACTGGAGTGGGTAGCCTTTCCCTTCTCCAGGGGATCTCCCCGACACAGGAATCGAACCCCGGTCTCCTGCATTGCAGCTGGATTCTTTACCAACTGAGCTATCAGGGAAGCCCTCGAGGCTTTCATAAGAGGCTGCAAAACTCAGTACAACAGACCCAAGCCCCTTGGGGATGGTTCATGTTGTCCTCAGTGGTCTCCAGTACAGCTGCTTTCCAACTTTTATTTTTTGCCCCCAAAGGAAACACAACAAAGCACAGCCTAGTGGAGCCCAGAGTGGGGGCTGGGCAACCCAGGCCCCAGGAGACCCCAAGCTGCCTCCAACAGGGGAGAGATCCACCCCATCCCTGACCCTTCCTAACCCTTGTGGGGCTTCCTTTAAGGCAGCCCCCGGTTACCTGCTTCAGGAAACTGAGGTTTCCCGTGAACATCTGTGAAAAGTCACCTTGGTAAAAGCGAAAGCAGAGCTGCACAGTCAGCCGGGGCCTCCTGGCGGCCAGAGGGAGGGCTGGGGTGCAGGCATCCCTGGGGTGTCCCAGGGTCACCGGGGTGATGCTGCCCACGCGGGCCCCCCTCCAGCTCTGGGAGCCTTCGAGATCTAGGAGCCAGCACCACCTGACACATTACACCAAGCGGAGAGCCCTCCCCAAGTTCAACTGCGGTGTCAAGTTCGACCATACCTGCAGGAGCTCCAGTCTGCCTGAGCCGGGTCCAGACCACAGGCAGGGGAGGAACACCCCGGGGCCCCACAGCCCCACCCCCCGCGATAAACCAAAGGCACCCGGCTCCCCGGGTTTCCAAGGAGACGCACATCCTTCCCATCAGTATGGGACCTCCCCAGCAAAGGCACCTTCCCTCCGGCTGCGCGCCAGGCAGAGACTGCCCATCCCGCGGGACCCGGGGACCGTAACAGGCAGGGAGACCGCGGCCACTGTCCGCTGGGCACCGACCACGGGCACCTGGCCGCTGCGCTCACTCTGCGGCTTGTCTCCTCCCGCGGCTTTGGTGGGCTGCGTTCCGAGAGCCAGTCCTTCTCGAGCCAACTTTTTCTTTCTTTTTTTTTCTCAGTGTTTCTCATCGTCCCTGAGTCTTGTCATGACTCATGGATCCCTCGTGCTTCTCCCCACCCCCACGCCCGCCTGCCCTGCGGGTGTGCTCCTGCCGCCCCGCTGTGCTCCCCTGCAGGGACCTGCCCCGGGGAGGGGGGCGCGCGATGGCCCTCGGCTCTCCGCGGTGACCGTGAGGATAGCCCAGTCGGACATCGCGCTGGCCGGCCACCGCGTGGGTCATCGGGCGCGGCCGCGCCTGGGCAGGGGGAGGGATGCGAAGAAGGAGGGGGTCCCAGAACCAACTTCGAACCCGGGAGGCGAGCAGAAGCCGATCCGCGCTCGGGCGTGAAAGGCCAAGCGCAGGGGCAGCGAGAGGGCCGAACCCTGGGGGCACTGGGGGCGACTGGGGCATTTTGCAGAAGGGGTTTCCCCTGCAGGCGAGGAGGGTTGACGGTCAGAGGGGACCCGGAGTGAAGGGACCCGCGAGACGCCCCAGCTCAGATCCCAGCGCGGGCCCCAGGGGAGCATGGAAGACTCCGCGGGCGGGAAACTAGAAGGGGCTGCGGTGAGCACGCGCGCGGGTCTGGCGACGGTCCCCGAGGCGCTGTGACCACGGAGCAATTGTGCGGCTCCCTCCAGCCGGGATGGGCAGGCCGCCCAGGGCGCCGGGCGTCCCGCGTTCCCATGGAGCTGGGAAACGGCACTCTCGGCCGCGGCAAAGTCATCGCCGGGCCGGGGCCGAGGAGGGCGGAGGGGCCCCGAACCCCGAGCGGGCGCGCTCTTACCCGGCCGTTGCGATCGGTCTCCTGCACCTCCTCGGCGCTGGGCCCTCGCCGCACCAGCGCCCTCAGCAGCCCCACGTCGTTGGCGCAGGCGGCGCGCAGGAGGGTAGCCGCCTCCGGGACGCCCTCCGGAACAGGCTCCGGAGCGCTCTCCGCGCTCACCGAGCTGTACTCCTCCTCATCTCCGTAAGGGTAGAAGGAGTCGTCCGAGGCGATGCTGCGGGTGTCGGGCAGACTCGAGAAGTCCTCGTACTCCTCGTAGTCAGCTGGGTCCTCCCCGGCCTGCGCGTCCCGGGGTGGGGACGGTGGCTCTGGGGACACGCGGCGCGCCCCGCCGCCCTCCGGCCCGGGCCCGGCCAGCAGCACCATGCCGGCGGCCGGGGCGCGGGCCGGGGGGCCGGGGAGCGGGCCGGGAGCCGGGGACGCCGGGCGCGCACCGAGGTCACCGCCCCTTGTCCCCGGCGGCCCCAGAAAAGCAGGAGGGCTCTGCGCGCTCCAGCTCGGCGGAAACGCGCGCCGGGCGGCCGCGCTCCAAGACTCGAGTCACCGGAGGCTGGAGAAAGCCCCTCGAGGGTAGGAGGAGCCGCGGGGGCTTTCCGAGCGCGGCGGGCGGGCGCGGGCGGGGACGGCCGAGCCCGAGGAGGTGCGCGCCCCGGGGTCCCGCGCCGCCCCCCGCCCCCCACCACCCGGCGTGATCCTGGCAAAAGTTAAGAGCCAAGCAGGGGGCGCCTCGGCCCCGCGGGTTCGGTGCAGCCGGCTGCTGTGCCCGGGAGCTGAGAAATGCGCACGCGGGAGAACCAGAAGCGACAACTAAAGAACCTGAACGCCCTCGTGGCTGGTGGCCCCGCCCCTGCTCTCGGGATGAGGGTGAAGGTGGGGGTCGGAGGACGCAGCGGGCTCAGCCGTCGGTAACACCAAATCCCTGGGCCCGGAGCCACCCCGGGCGTCAGGCCTGCGGGCTGGGGTGGCGGGGTGGGGAGGGGGTTGGGGGGGGGGCAGTTTCTCATCGTCCGAGACTCCCAGACTGTTTGTGCATTTTTTCCGGGAGTCTAGGCTCGGAGGCCAACTTCGCTCCCGGGTTAAGACGGCCCTGGGCACGGAGGACGGGTGGATGCGTGGGAGATGGTATCCAGCTGGGGACCCTGCCCCTCTGAACCGGGAGTTCCGGGCTGCCCCCGGGGACATCCCAGGCCGAGGCGAGGCGGGAGACCAGGGAGAAGACCCGGGCCAGCGATCCCTTTCAGATGGCTTCTCAACGAGCGCCTCGGAGCCGCTGTCCTGGAGCCGCCGGGGTTGGGGGAATGACATTTGGGTGAGAAGGGGCGGCTCCAGATCCGAAGGGTACCCCACTCCCTCACCCCTGGCCAGGGTCCCTTTATCTGCGGAGTCTAGACGGATGCACAGGCGGAAGCCACCACCCCGGCTCAGACTCCGCTGCTGCTTGCCAAACACAGAGAGCCGACCCGCAGCGATGGCCCGGGTCCCATCCCCGAACCGTCCCCTCAACCCCGGCCCTCCCCCCCCCCCCCCCCCGGCCAGAGCCTGGCCTACCCCCCGAACCCGCCCCGTCGGTCCCAGCGCAGAGGGTGAAGCCCCGCCGCGGGGAGCCTCAGGCCTCCTACAGGAAGACGCATCGTGGGACCGTGGGCCAAATCCTCATGGAAAAAGCTTTTAGGATGGGGGAGATGTGGCGTGAGGGTTGGGGCCGTCGGGGGACGTCGCATCTTGGACAGAAACCACCTCAGGTCCATGGGCGGACGCGGAGCCCACGGGTGAAACAGCGCTTCTTTCTGTCTCCTCACCCTCCTTTCCTTCTTTAATTTCCACCGCTCTGGACAGCGTGCCTACCCGGTGCCAGCTCCTGAGAGGCCCTCGGGGCACCAAGGTGAACAAAACCCGGCGGCCGCTGGAGCTGGGGACAAACTAGAAGATTCCAGGCCTGGGCGGGCAGGCTGAGGGCCACAGTGGGGAACGCGGTCAAAGACACCACCGGGGATGGTTGGCGGGGGCCTGAGTGAGGTTCCAACTGCCTAGGCCTCTGCATCTTGAGGCCCTGGCGTTCTGTGCGACCTGCCCGTGGTGATCCCCGTGGCCTCCAGTGTCCTCCGGGCTGACTGGGAACCTGGCATCCCCGAGGTGGGGAGGACGGGGTAGGGCTGCGGACAGGAGAGATGGACGCCCGAGCGAGCCTTGAACCGAAAGTGAACCCCGGGCGCACCGGCCTCCTGTAGTCCGGGGCTTTCTCTCTGAAGCCAAAAATACCCTGGGTCATAGTTTGCTTTTTCTTTTCTAAGTAGCCATATTTACATAAATCCCCACTGGAAATTTCCACCTTTCAAGACTGACCGCTGTTTTTGGTGTTTCCAGAGGCTAAATGAAGTCAGGGGATTTTTACAAGTTGAAGTGACCCTCCCCCTCTGCCCAGGCAGAGAGATGAGTTTGCTAACCCTCCCCTCCTCTAACCCCAGGCCAGCTGTGCCTATCAAAGTACCCAGAGGGCTGGGCTGGGGGTCCCCAGGGATGGGGCTGTGGTCCTGGAGTGGGGAAGTGGACCCCCAGGAGTGGGCAACCCCTCAGCCCTCATCCCTGGGTATTTCACCACCAAAGTTAAGCTCTATCTTCAGAGTTCCCCACTTCCTCCTTTCCTTCCTTGGAAATTCGGTTGCAAATATCACTACATGGTGTAACCTTTAAAGGTAAACTTCTGAAATGGCCAGCTCCAAATAAAAACTAGCCTTTTGTGAGGGATCCAACTCCAAACCAAACTGGTTTTCCCTTTTAGAAATGCTCCCCTTTTACCACAAAGACAAGAGATGCTCAGTGTTGTGAGAGAACACACAATTAGGCCTTGGGGATTTTAAGTCAACATTATATGTACAAAATCTACCCAAGAAGGAGAAAGCAGCTTATCAAAACTGCCAACACACTCAGAACTCTTAATAGGTAACATTTTACAGAACTGTATTTGATCCAAGATAGTTAAGTTTCAATGGAATAGCTGAATTCTGTTCTTTTGATTGATGATGTTTAAGTTTTTAAATATTAATATTCTTTCTTTCTCTTGAGCTTTTTATTTTGTATTGGGGTATAGCCAATTGACAATGTTGTGATAGTTAAGTTTTATATATGTATGGCAATTAAACAGCTGGTTGATTCAGTTGAATAATTTGTTCTTGGGCTATTTAAAAAAAAAATTCACTATTTTAGTTATATTTCTCAAAGAGGCCACCTAACTGTAATAGCTATAACAGGAAGGTCTTAAAAAATTACAAGCAGTGTATTTAAAGACTGAAAACTGAATGCACCTGTAATGGCACACTCCCCACAAAATTTGTTTAGAAAGCAAAGTGAGATGACCTAACGGTGGAGCCATGCATGAACCCTCCCCATGCGTGCGTGTGTGCTAAGTCACTTCAGACTCTTTGCAACCCCACGGACTGCAGCCTGCCAGGCTCCTCTGACCATGGGGATTCTTCAGGCAAGAAATACTGAAGTGGGTTGCCATGCCCTCCTCCAAGGGATATCCCCAACCCAAGGATCAAACCCACATCTCTTATGTCTCCTGCATTGGCAGGTGAGTTCATTGCTTATCAAATAACCAAGGTCCCAACCTCTAGAATAGAACGAATGGCAGAATGATTTTAAGCATTTCATATGTCTGAATTTTAGCACGTAGTAACTGTTGACTTTCGTTATTATGAAAGTTAGAGTATCCATTTGCTGTATGACATAAACTCCTCTGCGGCAACAGGTGCTCCAAATGTGTTGCCCTGTTTGCCGAGAGAACTACCCACGTGAGCTGAAAGAGAAATGCTTTTTGTTTTTTCTTTTGGAAGGCAGTGCACCTTGGGATACAGTGCAGACTGTGCTATCTGACAAACTGACTTCTGATGACATCCCCACTGTTGAGTTGCAATCATAATAGTTCTAGATCTTGACTGAGTTACACCTGTATTTGACCAACTCCTAGTCTTGATACTTAGGATATTCCCAAAATTTTCCTACTGTATCTGTAAAGAAAAAAAAAATGTTGCTGGCCATTCCAGTTCTACAAGGATCAAGTCATAAGGCATTGCAGTCACCCACTGACAGGGGAATCCAGAATGGAAAGGGAAAAAAAGGAAATATTTTGTGCTTTGGCTGTCTGCCCCTAGATGGTTAAGATAAACATCTAAGGGAAAATTTCCATGATCCTAGATTCTTGCATTTTTCCATAAAGAGAAAAGCACTAAACTCGTTAATTTGAGATGTCTGTTCTTTGTGATTCACAGTGATCTTTTGATGTTCAGTTCCATGGTTTTTTCCCAGCAAATTATACATATAGGTCCCTCAGACAGTAAAGAATCTGCCTTCAATGCAGGAGACTCAAGTTTGATCCCCGGGTCAGGAAGAGCCTCTGGAGAAGGAGTGACTACCTACTCCAGTATTGCCTGGAGAATTCCATGGACAGAGGAGCCTGGCAGGCTACAGTCTATGGGTTCACAAAGAGTCAGACATAACTGAGCGACCAACACTTTCACTTGCCTGTTCCACTCCGTACCTCTTTCAAAGCAGTTCCTCGGAGTTATCTGAGAGGCTCTTTCCCAGACTATATCCTCAGTAAGGTCTCGATAAAACTTAATTCCCAGATTTTACATTCTGTGCTTTTATTTCAGCACCTGAAACAAGAGGCAAGGAGGGTGGGCACAACCTTTGGAAGGAAGATACAGCCATGAGGACACACCAGAAACTGGCTAGAACCAAGTAGGTCCAAGATGGCGGAAGATCCAACCTCCAGCGGACCATGAGCCTCTCCATATGCTCATTGTAATATGCACGCATTATGCGCATTATGCACTCATGTGCTCATGGCCAGGCTTCTCTGTTCATGAAATTTTCCTGGCAAAGATACTGGAGTGGGTGGCCATTTACTTCTCCAGGGAATCTTCCTGACCTAGGGATGGAACTTGGGTCTCTTGCATTGCAGGCAGATTCTTTACCATTTGAGCCAACAAGGAAGCCCCCATTATAATACATTAGCATCTAAGTGACACCCCTACCAGCATCATGAAGTCACTTAGTTGCATCCAACTCTTTGTGACCCTATGGACTGTAGCCTACCAAGGTTGCCATTTCCTTCTCCAGGGGATCTTCCCAACCCAGGGATCGAACCCTGGTCTCCCGCATTCCTGGCAAATGCTTTACCCTCTGAGCCACCAGGGAAGCCAGCACCGTGACAGTTCATCAGAGGCTAACCATAAAATACCCAAAATTGGGGGTATCCCTATTCTTGAAAACTCTCAACCCTTCACTGAAATAGAATAATTCTCCCACTCCTTCACCTACGGAAGTATTCAGCCCATAAAAACTAACCACCCACCCAAAATTTCCAGGCCTCTCACCTTCTGAGATGGTCCACACTCTGTGAGATGTGTTTCTCTCAGGGCCCATCTTGCCTTTTGAGGTAGACTACATTCTGTCTATGAAATGTGTATCTTTCTGCTGCTGCTCCTAAGTCACTTCAGTCGTGTCCTACTTTGTGCAACCCCATAGACAGCAGCCCACCAGGCTCCTCGTCCCTGGGATTCTCCAGGCAAGAACATTGGAGTGGGCTGCCATCTCCTCCTCCAATGCATGAAAGTGAAAAGTGAAAGTGAAGTCGCTCAGTCGTGTCCGACTCCCAGCGACCCCATGGACTGCAGCCTACCAGGCCCCTCCGGCCATGGGATTTTCCAGGCAAGAGTACTGCAGTGGGTTGCCATTGCCTTTCTAAATAAATCCAATTCGTACCTATCACTTTGTCTCTCACTGAATTATTTCTGCTACAAGATGTCAAGAACCTGAGCTTGGGGAATTCCTTGGTCCAGTGGTTAGAACTTTGTGCTTCCACTACAAGGGCCATAGGTTCGATTCCTGATTGGGGAAGTAAAGGGTAACTAAGCCCACACAACACAACTAGAGAGTCCAAGGCCCGAAATGAAAAGATCCTGCATGATGCAATGAAGCTCCCCTGTGCCAAAACAAGACCTGATGCAGACAAATAAAACAGGTAAATAAAATATTTTAACAACAATAACAAAAAGACTGCACCTTCAAGTCCCAGTCTGGGTTTTGGCCAGGTTCCAGTCCCACCCCGTGGTTCAAGTCCCATCTAATTTGCTTGGTTTCAGCAATGAAATAGAAGTAACTTAGCATGTCCTGGAGTCCATCTACAGAATGACTGGGCCAGATTATCCATCTGACCTACTTAGAGATATAAGGAGCAGCCTCTTGTGTATTTCTGGCTCTCCTATTAAAGAGATTAACCGCCCTCTGCCTCTAACTCCATTCAGTGGACAGCGATGAGATCCCTCCCGCTGTAATCGGGACTGGTGCAGCCATTTAAGAACTTAGGGAGGATTTCTGCCCTTGTGGGTAAATACGTGGAAGAAGCATGTGCATGTGTGCTCCTCACTGCCAACACTTCTGCCTTGTCCCTGCTCTTGATGGGAATTAAGAGATAAAAGGGTATAACTAGAGAAGCCATCCCATGGACGGAGGAGCCTGGTGGGCTGCAGTCCATGAGGTTGCTAAGAGTCGGACACGACTGAGGGACTTCACTTTCACTTTTCACTTTCATGCATTGAGGAAGGAAGTGGCAACCCACTCCAGTGTTCTTGCCTGGAGAGTCCCAGGGACGGGGGAGCCTAATGGGCTGCCGTCTATGGGGTTGCACAGAGTTGGACACGACTGAAGTGACTTAGCAGCAGCAGCAGCAGCAGAGAAGCCATGTTTCCGTCAAGGACAAAAGTCCTTGGCTCCTCATCTGAATAAAAGTGGTTGGATTTTTAAGGTTAACTTAGGGAGTCATATGTGATATAAAAAGCTATTCAAGGAATTACTCAGCAGAAGACTACACAACCCACCCTGGCCTTCTACCCTAGGAACAGGGCAAATATCTATTTTCCCATCATTACCCCTTTGTTCACGCACCTATAATACTTTCTGTTACTGTTTTCCAACAATTTTTTTGCAAAACTGTCTTCCTTTTTATAACTTGAGAATTCTCAAAATTCAAGAACCAGGTCTTACTAGGTGATTTTTTTTTTTTTTGAGGTATAGTTGATTTACAATGTTGTATTAATTTCTCCTGTACAGCAAAGTGATTCTGCTATATAGACATTCTTTTTCATATTCTTTTCCATTATGGTTTATCACAGGATATTGAATATAGCTCCCTGTGCTATACCACAGGAACTTAATTTATTACTAGTTTTTAATCTCCAGCATCTAAGAGGATGTCTCACCGTCTTGATTGAAAGTGAAAGTGAAGTTGCTCAGTCATGTCCTGCTCTTTGTGACCCCATGGACTGTAGCCCACCAGGTTCCTCTGTCCATGGGATTTTCCAGACGAGAATACTGGAGTGGGTTGCCATTTCCTTCTCCAGGGGATCTTCCCGACCCAGGGATTGAACCCGGGTCTCCTGTATTGCAGGCTTTCCGTTCTGAGCCACCAGGAGAAGACTTAGCATCCTAAACCAACCTCTGCCATCTCTTGGGACCTTCTGAATTTAGACAAGATCAGGTACCGAGTAGCAACCTGAACTTGTTACTTCTAAGTCTTCAGACCTTCAGGAATTAAAAAGCAACATATCATCAAAGGTAGGAAGACACAGTGTGTCAGTAAAGAAAAATGAGATGTTACAAGATGGTCACGTCCCAGACCTTGGGTGAGTCCCTGGGGCAGGCTACCAAGTGAGCATCCTTGACTTCATGCGGTAAAGAATTCAAGAGCAAGCCATAGTAAAGCGAAAGCAAGTTTATTTAGAGAGAGACACATTCCATCAACAGAAAGTGAGAGTGACCCCAGGGTGTGGGGTTGTTAGTTTTTATAAGCTGATAATTTCATAGGCTAAAAGTGGGAGTGTTATTCCAATTAGTTGGGGCAAGTGATGGGTATTTCCAGGAACTGGACCACCGCCTATTTCCTGGCCTTTTATGGTCAGCTCCGGAACCATCTAGGCACCTGTAGGTGCGTCATTTAGCCTGCTGATGTGTTACAATGAGTGTATGTTAAGGCTCAAAGGACTTTCCTTCTGACTCAGAGGTAAAGAACCCACTAGCAATGCGGGAGATGCAGGTTTGATCCCTGGGTTGGAAAGATCCCTTGGAGAAGGAAATGGCAACCCACTCCAGTTCTTGCCTGGGAAATCCCATGGACAGAGGAGACTGGTGGGCTACAGTCTATGAGCTTGAAAAAGAGTCGGATGAGACTTAGTGACTAAACAACAGCAACAACAAAATACTAAGGCTCAAGGTGTCTTGGAAGTCAAATCGACCACCATCTTGGACCTAGCTGGGTCTAACCAGTTTATGTCGTATCCAATGGCTATGTCATTTTTTTTTAAAGGTTGTGCCCTACTCCCTTCCTATCTAAATAGGACCCTGGGGGTATATCTGGATTCTGTACCAACTTCTGACTATCAATGGTTCTCTATAAAGCCAGATTAATATCTTGCCATATGTAACCATCATACTCAGACTGCTGGGACCACACACCAAGGAGACTCAGGTCTCACCCAGTACTGGTGGTCCTGCCTCTAGAGGTGCATCTTGTCAATCAGGAGGAATGGGGTGATACACACAGCTCTGAGCCTGGACCCACCAGTCCTTAGGGCAGGGTCTCCAGGCCCCATCACTGTCCCAAACCAAGCATAAATCCCATAATCAAAGCAAAGACTAAATCAGAATTTTAAGTACCATCAATCATTCAGTATGGCTTACACCTATCACTTGGCCTAACTCTGGCTGCGTTTCCTGTCAAACCATGCCCAGGAGGTCAAAGCTAAGGGCAGAGAGAATTTAGGCTGAACATGCAGTGCTTGATGGTAGAGTCATTGGGCAAATATTTTTAAACTGAAGTAAAAATTAATTCCCTGCTACATTAGTTTATTTACAGTACTGCTGTAACAAAACACCACAAAGTGGGTGGCTTAAACACTAGGAATGTGTTCTCTCACAGTTCGGCAGGCTAGAGGCCTAAGATCAAGGTGTCAGAAGGTGAGTTTCTTCTGAGGCTGTGAGACAGGATCTAGTCTGTGCTCTCCCCGGGTTTCCATGGATTTGCTGGCCCTCTGATTCTCTTGGCTTCTAGAAACATCACCCCATCCCTGCCTCCATCTGTGTGTGTTTGGGGATCTGAATCTCCCCCCTTTTTAAGGGACGCCAGTCATGCTGGATTACGGCCCACCCCAGTGGTCCCATCTAAAGTAATTAGATGTGTCACTGCCCTGTTTTCAAACCAGGGCACAATCTGAGAACAGAGAAGTTAAGCCTTCAACATTAGGGGGACGCATTTCAGTCCATAACTCCTGCCTTTGGGGTGCTCCCATTCTGTTGGGGAGACGTAGAATAAACAACTTAAGTACATGAAATGCATAGCATGGGAAATAGTGTTACGGGCCGAGAAAAAAACTAAAATGAGGAGAGGAAATGGAAGGATCCAGGGGTTAGAGTTTGAGTTGAGAGAGCTAGAGAAGGTCCTGCTGAGGAAGGAGCTTTGGAATTAAGACAGAAAGGAAGTGGGAGTGTGAGCTATGCCAGCCGTGGGGTCCTCATCCATTCATGCCTCCTGTTCCTGAATGAATAAATAAGAGATGGCTGAGCAATCTCAATCCCAGCTTTCTCTAGCTCCTAAACCTAAGACAACCCTCCCACTCTGCCAGACCTAGATTATCCTACCAAACCCGGAAACAATCAGCTCATCAATTCCAAAGACCAGCACCCTGGGCACAGGTTTTGGGGAACCACACGCCCCCCTCTTACAACAGGAGGTGCAGACGACAGTTACAACTTTTTATCAGCTCATTTTCACTCTTAGGCTGTGAGGGTATAGGTTGTCTCAAGAATTCACCACATTTTGGCATTTTATTCTTGGACTAAAAGTATGCCCCCAGTTTACGATGCTAAAAACCCCACAGTTCTGTTCTTCCCTCTCTCAATCAGCACTCAGTCACCTGGTTTTACTGAGGAAGCAGACGCACACCCAGCATCTCAATCTGCACATTTTATTGCAGGCTCCTCCCCGCTGGTGACTCCGCCCACCGTCCCTGCGGCAACAGTCGGCTCGGAGTCCCCCTCACCAGACTGCAAGGATGCTTACAGGGATCGGCACCCCTTCGAGACCTGGTTCTGGTTTCTTCTCTCTTAGCACAGATCTCTCTCTTCCCCTGCCAGCCCTCACAAACATCCTCCTTGACAGAATTTCTTTTTTTTTTTTTTAATATTTATTTTTATTTAGGTACTTAACTTGGTTGCGCCGCATCTCAGTTGAGGCACACGGGATCTTTGATTGTCATAGGGGCATGCCGGTCTTTCGTTGTCATTGTTGGCGCATGTGGGATCTAGTTCCCCGACCAGGGATGGAACTCGAGCCCTCTGTGTTGGGAACTCAGAGTTTTAGCCACTGGACCTCCAGGGAAGTCTGTTGACAGAATTTCTTTCTTTTTTTTAAAATTATTTGTAATTGGAGGATAATCGCTTTACAATATTGTGTTGGTTTCTGTCCTATACTAGCATGAATCAGACATAGGTATACATATGCCCCCTCCCTCTTGAACCTTCCTCCCACCTCCCACCCCATCCCACCCCTCTAGGTGGTCACAGAGCACTGGGGTGAGCTCCCTGCATCATACAGCAAATTCCCACTGGCTATGTAATTTTGCATCTGGTAACGGTGTATGTTTCCTTGCTACTCTCTCCATTCATCCCACCCTCTCCTCCCCTCCCTGTGTCCACAAGTCTGTTCCCTGTGTCTGCAGAATTTCTTGAGAATGTGTCAGTGGAATGGGAGGGATAGAACAGCCTTGGAAAGCTTGCAGTTGCTTCTGACAGTAAGATGCCTGAACCTGTTGATATGCTCATGACATATGAAGCGAATGTCCCAGAGCTACCAGCCACTGGGGCTGTAGATAACCCAGACTGGAAGGGTTGAACAGTATCACAGAGCAGAACCTCAAGAAAGTTCTCTAATTTATTTTGGAGGTCAGGGGAGCAAATTATTTATGAGGTAAATGAAGGAACTTAAGTAGATGTTTTTTCCTGCTTCTAGAAAAGCTAAAGGTAACACATGCACTGCCTTGGTGACCAGGTCACCCCCATGTCTATGGGAAACCAGCGTAATGCTTAGTTAGCTCATGACATCACTGTCTCCCAGGATGCACTTGTCAAAGTGACCCTCTGCCGTGCCAGAGCCAGGACACTTGCACAAGCTGCTAATGTGGTCACCCAGTTCTTTGATGGATTTCACCTGCTCATTCAGGTCACGAGTCTCAGTGAAGTTACCCAAAAGTGAAAGTGAAAGTGAAGTCACTCAGTTGTGTCCGACTCTTTGCAACCCCATGGACTATAGCCCACCAGGCTCCTCCATCCATTGGATTTTCCAGGCAAGAGTACTGGAGTGGGTTGCCATTTCCTTCTCCAGAGGACCTTCCCAACCCAGAGATCGAACTTAGGTCTCCTCCATTGTAGGCAGATGCTTTACCGTCTGAGCCACCAGGGAAGTCCTAGTGGGAGTTATTTTGTCAGTGGCCAGTTTGTGCAGTTCTGGTAATGACTGGTTTACAGTTTTCTTTCCCAATGTCAAAAGCATGCTCCAGGGGATTCTTGCTTCCCTGATGGCTCAGTTGGTAAAGAATCTGCCCGCGATGCAAGAGAATACCTGTAGCACAGGACACCTGAGTTCAATCCCTGGGTCAGGAAGATCCCCTGGAGAAGGAAATGGCAACCCACTCCAGTATTCTTGCCTGGAAAATTCCATGGACAGAGGAACCTGGCAGGCTACAGTCCATGGCGTCGCAAGAGTCGGACACAACTGAGCTACTAAACCACCAGCAGATTCAGCCTGTTCTCCCAGTTGTCACGGCCCAGTTTCTTGACCTCCTCGAGGAAGATCTGGCCACCTTGTTGGCTCTGTAGCTTCATCAGTTTCTCATTCTCCTCACGGGAGATCAGTGAAGAAAGTACTTGGCAAAGTTCTTCCAAGCTGCATCATCGGGTCAAAGTCGACAAGGCACAGATGGAGGCGGGGAACTCCAGGTTGATCCGGAATCTTGTTGTCTTTGCTGGTGCACCGGGGGCGTCTAGGTGTCCTGGTGGCGACGGCAGGGTCCCGGGAGCAGGGTGATGGAGGTCTGGCTCTGAGGGACCGACTAGGGTGGGGGACGGGGGCCCGATGCTCCAAGCACAACTGAAGCAGGAAACCATGGCAACTCTCCCACAGAATCTGTCTCCGACTCAGACAGTAGAGCCCAGTGAATACTTGTCTTGTGGGGGAGCAGCCCAATCAGAATCTTTATGACCCAAACTGGAGGCAAGGGCGACAGACAGTGGCTGCCTCGCCGGTTGACTGAATGAGTGGGCATTAGATCTGGAAGAATAGAAGACAGTCGGTATTTCAACTCCCTTCAACCTCAGGGGAGCCTCAGCTTGTGTGTGTCTGCTGCTGAGTCATGGAGGACCTGGGTCCTTGCTGTCTTGTAGGCAGATGGACTCTGGCTGTCCCCACCTCCCTTGCCCCAGACCTTCCAGTCTCAACCAGAAGAGCTTTCATGCTGAACTGGGGAGGGGAGTATCTTTCCCCGGAACTCCACCCCTGCAGCATAGAGGCCAGAGACCCCAGCAGTTCTGACCATGATTCTCTGCCCCTCACCATGTCAGTCTGCACTCACTCTCCAAGCCCCAGGTCTTGGACCCAGATTGCCTTTCACGAGATCGTCAGGGGAATGGAACCAAATCGCTCTCCAGCTGGAGCGTCTCACTCAGATAGTCTCTCCTTTTAAAGATATCTGAACTATATCCCTCTATTCTTTATTTTTATCTTTGGCCATTGCCACGTACCCTGTGGGATATCAGTTCCCCAACCAGTAACTGAACAGGTGTCCCCTGCGACATCAGGGTGTCAGTGCTCAAACTCATGTCCATCGAGTCAGTGATGCCTTCCAACCATCTCATCCTCTGTTGTCCCCTTCTTTTCCTGCCTTCAACTTTCCTAGCATCAGGGTCTTTCCCAGTGAGTCAGTTCTTTGCATCAGGTGGCCAGAGGATTAGAGTTTCAGCTTCAGAATCAGTCCTTCCAATAAATATTCAGGACTGATTTCCTTTCGGATGGACTGGTTGGATCTCAAGAGTCTCCTCCAACACCACAGTTCAGAAGCATCAATTCTTTGGCTCTCAGCTTTCTTTATAGTCCAACTCTCACATCCATACATGACTACTGGAAAAGCCATAGCTTTGACTATACGGACGTTGGTCAGTATATATATATATATATATATATATATATATATATAAAATTTTATTTGTTATATATATAATTGTATTGTTTATTTTTGGTTGCACAGAGTCTTCATTGCTACTCTTGGGTTTTCTCTAGTTGTGGTGAGCCAGGGCTACTCTCCTTTGCACTGCAAGGGTGTCTCATTTCAGTGGCTTCTCTTGTGGTGAAGCACAGACTCTAGGGTGCATGGGTTTCAGTATTTTTGGTACATGGGTTCAGAAGTTGTTTCTCCCAGGCTCTAGAACACAGGCTCAATAGTCATGGCACACAGGCTTTGTTGCTCCATGGCATGTGGGATCTTCCTGGATCAGGGATTGAACCCGTGTCTCCTGCATTGGCAGGCAGATTCTTTACCACTGAGCCACCAGGGAAGCCCTGGGGATGACTCTTGCGGGGGGAAAATAGGACTGTACCCACACAACAGAAAATCGGAACATGTCTCTCTGCCCCCAGGCACCATGTGCCCGAGCCTCAGATCTCTCGAACGAAGCAGGGTTGTCCCCTTGCAAATGCTTCTAGTGACAATACTTCACCTGGTTCTGCCACAGGGTCATGTGTGAACGTTTGCCACTCAGCTGGAGCAGACACTAGAGAGTAAAGTTAAAATGCTGCAAAAACAACTTGACGTTGAGATCGTAGAGTTCTACACATCGGGTGGAACACATTTGCTGTAAGTCTAAGGCTGCCTTTTTTTCGTTCTAGCTGTGGACACTCAGGCAGTCTCATTCCTACACCAGCTCTTATGCCTCACTTGATCTGGTTCCTAGACCTTACCAGACCCCAGAACCCTCCAACCCCTTCTTGGTTCACCCAGCACTGCACTGTCATTCCCGCTCTTTCTTCTTTCCTGGTCTCAGGTCACTTTTACGGGGTCTCACTCAAAGTCTTCTAGAACCAGACTCTGCCTCCAGATCCTACCTTGACCTTCCACCACCCACAACCATTTCATCTTTCCCTTGGGGTCATGCCCACCACCCCTTGCCCATACCATCACCAAGCCTGTTAAGTACCACCCATCAAGGGGTCTTTCCAATGTGGGTGTGGTCTCTACCCTGAGCTGGGCATGGGTCTTAGAGCCCCTCAATAATCCTCTGTCCAATCCATGGCCATTCTAGACACTCACCACTTTCTCCCCCTTGAAGCCTACCTGGTCTCAGCAGGCACCCTGACCCTCCAGGGTCAGGGATGCCCAAGGCTCTTAGTTCTGTATCCATCCTCTCCAGGTAATCACATCTTCCCCCTGGCTTTCTCCCATACACGGGGCTCCTGAGTTAAGCTTTATGAACACACAGAGACTTCTGTGCTCTTAGTACCCCTGAGGTCCTTCAGCATCTCAGGACTTTTCCTGGGCCATCCTGAACTCATACTTCTCTCCCCCAAACTGGCTCCTGCTTCTGCCCTTCTTACGCTTAGTGACACCATTGCCACGCAGACACCCAAGTAAGAGACCCGATCCTCCTCCTCACCCCCAGGCCTTCCCTAGCATTACTTGTGCTCCCCACCCCTCCCTCTCTGCTCCTCCCACATCAGGACACCTGTTTGGGGTCTTACCTCTATATCCCCAGCGTGGTGCTGGTCCATTCTGCACGGGGTGAGGGGAGTGGGATCACAGCAGGATGATTAAGTTTAGGGTTGGTACATCAGGGTTCAAAATGCTACTTAGAATCAACCCTCTGGCTCAGTAATTCAACTCCTGGTTATGTAGCCCGCACAACGTGCAGATGTCCAAAAGGCACAGACTGGGCTCTTCAGAGAAGCTTTCTTCTTCATGGGAAAGAGGAAGAAGGAAGAGAAGGAGGTGGGAAAGAAAGAAGAAAGCAAATGTTCACCAACAGGAGACTGGGTACACTTATTGTTGTTGTGATGGTTGTTCAGTCGCTAACTTGTGTCTGACCTCATGGACTGCAGCCTGCCAGGCTCCTCTGCCCTCCACTATTTCCCAGAGTTTGTAGAAAGTTGTGGCTATTGAGTTGGTGATGCTATCTAACCATCTCATCCTCTGCTGCCACCTTCTCCTTTTGCCTTCAATCTTTCCCAACATCAAGGTCTTTTCCAATGAGTTGGCTCTTCACATCAGACGGCCAAAGTATCGGAGCTTCAGCTTCAGCATCAGTCCTTCCAATGAGTATTCAGGGTTGATTTCCTTTAGGATGGACTGGTTGGATCTCCTTGCTGTCCAAGGGACTCTCAAGGGTCTTCTTCCAGCACCACAGTTCAAAAGCATCAATTCTGCAGCACTCAGCCTTTTTATGATCCAACTCTCACATCCATACATGACTACTGCTATTCTTATTATTAGCCCTCAGTAAAGATTTATTATGAAAGGAAGGATAAACTCAGAGTCCCAGCTCTCTCCCCACCCCAGAAATTCCTTTAATCCTTGTAACTGGAGGCTGTGCCCCTCAAGAAGTCCTCCTGGGAACCTTGGGGGGTACTGCCCACCCCACCCCTTACCTCCCACTGAGAATGTAATTCGTGTCTCCACCCCACTCAGTGGTAGAGTGGCATGAGGTGGGGCCCTCACACCTCCAGGTCTTCTGGGGGTCTGGAATTCAAGACTGTTTCTAGTGCTACTCATGGTTCAGGCATTTCTCTTTGGCTTGGAAGCTTAACCATTCCTCATTCTACTCATATTGTTGTTTACCCCAAATTCCCCAAGGCCAGGTCACCGGTGAGAGGATGCTAGTACTGTGTGTCCCGCTGACCTATTACCACACATTTTAACCCAAAGAATGACATTGACGATGAAGACTGTGCCCAGCAGCTCCCCGTCCTCAACAGGTCCAGTGGAAATAAACACTGTTTGTCTTGTTGGCGGGACATTATGAATCCCCACCCCACCTAAAGGAAACAATGAGCTTCCCTTGGCAAGTAGGATAATCTTCCAACTACTGTTTAACCTCTTCATGCTTCAGTTTCTCTGTCTGTAAAGATGAGAACAGTAATGGTGCCTTCTTTTTAGTTTTCTTAATGAGGAGTAAATGAGCTAATTTATGTAAAATGCTTAAAACAGCACCTGGCACATAATAAGAATATATGCGTTAGTGCTGGCATTACTGTTGTTGTTCTTCAGAACAGAAGCTCATGGTTCCTCCAGTTTAACTATCCTAAAGGGTGAGCTGTGGGCTTCCTCTGCTCCAAATAGACTCCAGTGGTCCCAGATTCTGGAAGAAGGGACTAGAGACGCAGACTGGAACTCGCCAAGAGTATCAGCCACCTGAGACCCAGGTACAATCCGGGAAGACTGAAAACTGATTGCACAAGATGGTAAAGAGATTAGGCAGGAACATCATCGTCACGGGCTTCCCCGAAGACTCAGCAGTAAAGAACCCACCTGCCAATGCAGGAGATGCAGGAGACTCAAGTTTGATCCCTGCATTGGGAAGATCCCCTGGAGAAGAAAATGGCAACCTATCCAGAATTATTGCCTGAAAAACCCCTTGGACAGAGGAGCCTGGCAGGTTACAGTCCATGGGGTCACAAGGAGTCAGACATGACTGAGCACACACTCATATCATCATCATACCCTCCAAACTTCCAGTGCCATCAGGTGCCACAAAATTGAGGTGGACCTGTCCTGGGTCATCTCTGTTGCTGAGTCCAAGCTCATAGTGCTCACTGCACCACAGGCCAATAAACCAACAGATGAGTTCTGAGGGCAAGGAACAGAGCTTCTAAGAGGTTGGTGGACTAGTGTCCCAAAGAACCATCTTGCCTGAGTTAGAATTCAGGCTTCTTCTATACTAAAAAGGGTGGGGGTTGGGGAGTAAACTCAAACATTCCTGGTTCCAGTCAGCCTCCAGAGGGAATGTGTTAATTTCCTCCTCCCCATAGTTATTCACAAGTGGGCTTGGTCAGAATGTTTCCTGTGAGCTAAACAAAGATATTTTAGCTTAATGCTCATTTCCTGGGAGGCAGGGCTCCCAGAGATAGGCCGTTTTGTATAATATAAGCTTATAGGCAACATCCCTTTAGTGATTAACTTAGAGGATGAGGTGGTTGGATGGCATCACCGAAGCGATGGACATGAGTTTGAGCAGGCTCTGGGAGTTGGTGATGGACAGGGAAGCCTGGCATGCTGCAGTCCATGGGGTCGCAAAGAGTCCGACATGACTGAGCAACTGAACTGAACTGTGTAACAGAATACAAAGGTTCCTTCCTATACCTCGAGGGAGCTCACGGCCACCTCCCAGCAGCAGTGGCAAATGGTGTCACCCTCCTTAAGTAGGTCCCTCTTTAACACAACCCTGGCAACCCTTCCATACCTGGGCACAGCTGTGCAGTGGGACATGGTCACCTCCAACCTGCCTGCCTTCTCTCCGTGTGGCCCAGAATGCGAGCACAGAAATACATAGAAAAGCTTCCAGAACCTTCCACACTTTTGTAACTACGGGCCAGATCTGGAGTTACCAGCTCCCTCCCACCATTAAACCCAGAAGCTCCGGTGACTTCCTATTTTCAGCTTTCAGTGGGGAAACTGAGTCTCCGACCTTTCTCCACTTGCTGACAATCCCTTCCTGGGGCAGGCCTAGTCTTTCCTGCCAGAGGGACTGCTTGCCAACCCTGAAGATGGAAAAGCCACCCAAGGTGCAACTACGGATATTCCCTGGGCTTAAGGCAGTTTTAGATCTTTGAAACGTTCCAGATGCCAAATCCACTTCTCTGACTCTAACCCCATATATGTGCTGTGCTTAGTCACTCAGTCACGTCCGACTCTTTGCAAACCCATGGACTGTAGCCCGGCTCCTCTGTCCACGGGATTCTCCCAGCAAGAATACTGGAGTGGGTTGCCATTTCCTTCATATTGTATTACATTCAGCACTATCTTTGATTGGTTCAGTGTATTAGAATAATCATTTGGATAATAGGGGGAAAAATAATTTTTTTTAAAGTAATACCATGAGTTCACATACGTATTAAATTAAATGCTTGTTAAAGATATCACCCAACAAATGAAGGAACCAGGCACACATGTGAACCTGTTTAAAAGAGACTCCGAAGAGCTGACCGTCTTATAGATCAAGAATATTGAAATGAATGTGCAAATGAAGGAAACACTGGTTGTTCCAGGTCCACGGAGAGAAGGCAGTTGAACCTCTTCTGAACAGGACAGACTTGCATGTCTGTAAACACGAACTGTTTGCATTGCTCTCAGTTACTGTGCCTGGCTGAAGAGCATACACCAAAAACTCACCTCCACCCTGCACCTGTGAATGGGCCCTTATTTGGAAAGAGGATCTTTTTGATGTTACCGAGTTAAGATGAGGTCCTCCTGAATGAGGGTGAGCCCCGAATCCAATTTGACTTCTATCCTCAGAAAAAGAAGAAGTCTGGACACAGATGCCCAAGAAGAACTTCATGTGAAGCGGAGACTGTAGTGATGCGTCTATCAACCAAGGATCACCAAGCGTGGCTGGTGGCTGGAGTGAGAAGCTGGGAGAGTCGGGGAGAGTCTCCCAAGGCCTTCAGAGTGAGTGCGGACCTGCTGACACCTTGATTGCTGACTTCTAGCCTCCAGAGCTCTGAAACAACCCATTTCTGCTCTAAACTACTTAGTTGGCAGCATTTTGTTACAATAGTCCTGAGAAATTAACACGGGAACCTACAACTTACTGAGATAGAAAACAGCTCCAAGACTATGAGAAACTAGAATCAGACAACCTGGAAAGTTGTGCCGTTGGTAGACAGGGTTTTCCTATATTCCATTAAAGTTCCCTGCACCTTAGCATCCAAACTTGTGGACAGCCTGCTTTTAATCTACCTGAGTCCTTGATTATTATGTCAATTCCCATGTATATAGGACACTGGAGAGGTACCCTTTGTAACATATTGTTTAATGGAAACATGATTCTCCACACCAAAAAATAAAAAAACTGACAAATTGCATTTTGATACATGTCTCTCTTCCTAACCTGAGAGTTGCCTACTTTAAAATTTGGTTTTATGTCCATTTTAAAAAAATCAGGGTAGTCAAGATTCACCAGATAACTCGGTTCTCTGAGATTCATTGCTGGGTCATTCCATATTAAGCACAGTTTTTTGTTGTTGTTGTTGTTTTTTTTGGCCTACACTGCATGGCTTCTGGGATCTCGGTGCCCCAGCAAGAGATTGAACCTGGCCCCCTGCAGTGGAAGTGTGGAGTCCTGGACACTGAGTCACCAGGGAATTAATTCCCAAGGACTCTTTCTTCAGAAGCATTTAGTGGGAGTTGGAGAGAATGTCAGAATAAGGGCTGGCAGGTATGAGAAATTTGGTGAAACATATTAAGTAGTCTAATCTAATGTTATACTTGGGAAATTAAAAACATATTTATTGCATAATACAAATTACAGAGAACAAATAAGTCCCCTGAATGGTGCATATAGGCAGAAAATAAAGCAAGAAAGGCTTTAGAGGAAACTCATGTGTTAAAGCGTCTGCTTGCAATGCGGGAGACCCGGGTTCGATCCCTAGAGAGGGAAGATACCCTGGAGAAGGAAATGGCAACCCACTCCAGTACTCTTGCCTGGAAAACTTCATGGATGGAGGAGTCTGCTAGGCTACAGTCCATGGGATCCGCAAAGAGTCGGACACAACTGAGCGACTTCACTTTCACTTTTCACTTTCATATGTTAACACAATATATTCTGTTCACCTGGATTATAAAATCTAACTTGTTCTGCTGCTTCCTACTTCACCGTATGTGAGTCTGCTGTTTAAATATAAGTGTGCCTATATTTTTAAAAATGTGTGTGTGCTGAGTCGCTTGGTCGTGCCCAACTCTTTGTGGCCCTGTGGACTGTATCCTGCCAAGCTCCTCCGTCCATGGGATTTCCCAGGCAAGAATACTGGAGCGGGTTGCCATTTCCTCCTCCAGGGGATCTTCCCCACCCAGGGAGGGACCCTGCTTCTCTTGCATCTCTTGCATTGGCAGGTGGATTCTTTACCTCCAGTGCCACCTGGGAAGCAGCCCCTCGCCTTTTTTTAATTTAAGTAAGTCCCAGGCAGTCCAGTGGTTAGAACTCCATTCTTCCACTGCAGGGGACATGAGTTCGATCCCTGGTCAGGGAACTAAGATTCTATAAAGCATGTGGTGAGGCAAAAAAAAAAAAAAAGCAATAATAATAACATTGGATTTTATAGATACTGTAATAAAGTATGGAAGTAGACTCCAGAATAAAGAAAAAACAGGAGACTCTGGGACCGTCTTCTGTTTAAGTTAGTGCTTGTCCTTGAACTTGAGTGGGCAACATTAGACTACTATCCAGAGAGATTATTTAAATCTTACCATGGTGACACTCAATGTGGTGGACTTAGGCCAAGGACACAGTGGACATGAATTTGAGCAAGCTCCAGGAGATAGTGGAGGACAGAGGAGCCTGGCGTGCTGCAGTCCACGGGGTCAAAAAGAGTCGGACACAATTAGCGACTGAACGACAACAATGTGACGTCTAATGCCATGGACTTAGGCCAAGGGCATGGTGCTCGGAAATTGAAAGTGATCTCAGCATTCTAAACCTCAGACCTCCCTGGGGGTCTGGACCCACCGCCACACCCCTCGTCACTCTGCAAGTGCGGGACCAGCTATTTCCATCAACACCTTTCATTTTTGCTTACTCCCCTTTTTAACTTTGGGTGACTGAAGATGGCATCAAAACTTTTTGCCAGCGTTTACTGTCATATACGGATTCACGCAAAGGGGTGGAGTATTTTTTTTTCCAGTACGTTGGAGTTCCAGAAATACTGTGTAATTATGACAGAAATTCTTGATTTAGATGATATTTTAGTCAAAATATTTTCAGAGGACATTTATATTTATCCATTTATTTTTCCTTCAAAAGAGAACTTTCAGCTGCACATAAGATTGGACAGAACTAGAATATAATATCGGGAATTGACAAAGCACAGAAGGTTTTGTATGATTCAGCTTTTTCCATTACTAAGATTAAAACAACAATAACAACCAAAGCCACCTTTCATGGTGAAGAAACTCGTGAAAATTTGCATTCTGACTGCCGCCCAAGTTTCCTTTGGAGAAGAATCTAAGAAAAAGATTCAGATTGCTGTTCATGCCAGTTCAATTTTTCAATCAAATAATCATTAGCGAATGAGCTTAGGACATCAAACTTCACATTTTGCAAAATATTGATTTAATGACCCTCTTTTCCCTATTACTTAAATCAATCGAGGAAATTGAGCTTAATAATATGGTTAGACATAATGGCTTGAGATACTGTTGGAAAAGAGCTTAATAATTTGATGAGGCACAACAGCTCAAGATACTGTTGGAAAAGAAATGTGGTTTTAGAGATCATCGAGAAAGCTGATGACAGTTTTGAAGCTGTGTAAAAATTCTCCAAAGTAAATGATTCAAACTGCAAAAAAACATCAGTGAGGTTCTGCCCTGGTGGTGCTCCCAAAATACTGGGCTTTGCAGATACCGAGTGAAAATCAAAGGAAATCACTCATTTTTGGAATGCTCTGTATCGCACATCACCAGTGTTACATTTCAAAGTTCTGCCCAGGAATTGATAAGCAAAACTCAACTAACAGTAATCAATTACATGAACAGCTATGCATCTGAAGGTTGCCTCCGATGATTTGCTTTGCTCTCTATGAAGATTTGAATGCCAGTCACAAAGTTCTCCACTGAGGTTTGATGATTGGCAAAGGGAAATAAACATTTTTACCTGCTGGAGAGGCGGGTGTCTTATGTGTGGAATACGAGGGTAAAAACATACGACTGTGAACTTCTTAAAATGATATCCTCGAGCAAATCTTGTCCTATCTGACAATTATACCTGCAAGTTTGAATATAAATTTCCCCTTATTAAGACACTTACCGCCCCAACCAAGTCCATTTCTCAATGGAAGTTGAAAAATCATGGCTAAAACTGTCTTTTTATATTTTTTCAACCTAAAATTTTCAAAGACAAGGTTCTGAAAAATATTTCTTAGAGGGCTCCCCTGGTGGCTCAGTGGTAAAGAATCTGCCTGCCAATGCAGGAGACACGGGTTCAATCCCTGATCTGGGAAGACCTGCATATCGTGGAGCAATTAACCCAGTACACCCCAACTATCAAGCCTGTGCTCTAGAGCCTGGGAGCCGCAACCACTGAAGTCTGAGTCCCCAGACCCTGTGCTCTGCTCTGAGAGAGAAGACCGCATTCACCACAGGTAGAGAAAAGCCGCTCAGCAACAAGGACACAGCACAGTCAAAAATAAATAATCACATTTTCTTTTAAATATTCCATGGAAAAATTTACCTCGCATCTAGTGTGTGTCTAGGCTGAATTCAGGAACTACTTTCTAGGTGACATGGCTGAACAATCTCATTTCAGAGTTCATCGAGAAATTCCCTTTTCCCCTCATATTCCATATCTGCCAGAAAACATCGCCAAGGAGAAATGCTTCTTGTTCAGGCTTCTGCCAAAGGTAACTTCCAAAAATCACAACAGAGGTCCTGGCAGTAGATGCCCTTTCCTCCTTTCTAGGGGTGACAGATTTCACGGGGTGCACGCCCTCTGTCCTGGGGAAGCCTGGTGTTGCGGGTGGGCTGGGGATACCATGTCCAGAGGCTGGGCTTTGGTTAACCCGCACAGCATCCCGGTCACACCTTGGGACCAGCAATAAGCCTATGATGGAAACTATCCAATCACGGGACCCACCGTGTCTCCTACTGGACGTGAAGGAGGAAGAAGATGGCTTTGACTTCTACGAGTCCACAAGGGGAACAAAACTTGGAACAAAATGGTCTCCACAAGAGGAAGACAGCTGCGGTTCCCACATCAACCTTCAGGAAAATCTACGCACCTCTGGACTTCCATTATGGGAGCCACAGAATCCCCTGGGTCCTCTCAGCCGGATTTCTAATTACTTGCCACCTAAGGAATCTTTGCTAAATCTGAATTTCAGCCTGGGGGTGAGTGTGGCAAATTCAGAAACTGTAAGACACCAAACGGCCTGGAGAGAAGGGCGCCAGTGGTCTTTAGCCCAGTTTTGAAACGGTTCTTGCTACATGCTTGCAAAATGGTCAAACTGTCTTTAATTACATCTTGGGAAACTGGCCATGTGTCCACCGAGATAGTATCTGGGAACTTAGGAGGGAATGTTCTGAAATGTGTTGGCCGATTTTTATAGCCTCTTGTAAGGTTATAAAAGGAAAAACAAAAACAAGAAATACAGCTCAGGTTAAAGGTGGACCAGGAGGAATGAGACACTATAATCCCTGTTAATCATGACAGAATCTTCACTGACAAGATGACTTCGAACACTTGGAGGTAAAATATCTTTAAAAAATATGAAAGCATTCCTATTGTGACCTCATTTTTCACCCACACGTATTTCATTATTTTTTCTTTACTACAGACTTTGAAAACAAAACAGCACAACAGACCTGGTGTCTAAAGGTCATGATGAGCTCCGGTCTCTGTCTCCTATAGGATGGACAAAAACTGCAGTGTTATATGAGCTGACAATTTTTAAAATGCGTCTTTAGAGACAAAAGCATCCCTTTCTTCTACTATTACCATTTGTATTGGTTGGATCTTTTTTAATGTTATTTGTTTTTAAATTTCCAATAACATTAAAGGAAAGCATATGATTTTTTTTCCCCTCAAAAATGAGGTTAGATTTTGAAGTTTGAGAATATTGTGCTGGAGAATCTGGAAGCAGGAAAACTCAAGCTGCTTGGATATATTGTCAGAGGGAGCCCAGCACCAAAAATAATTGAGAGATCATAGAACAGACAGCAATGTTTGACTGAAGAAGTAAGGAGGAATTCAATTTACCAAGAAAAAAAAAATCACTTATCTTTAACTTTTATAGAACTTGTCTATTTTAAAAGAAGTAATTGAACTGATTTCCACTTTTAGCCACCTCTCTGCCAAAGTTCTCAAAGCTTGTTTTTTTCTCATGATGATAATACCTGTACCTTGCCTTTTAGTAGCTCCAGGGAGTTTTGCAGATATGATCTCATTAGTTCTGTTCTACCCCTAGATATTTTATGCACATTATCTCGCCTTTGTAAAATGACTGTGCTTCAAAATGGAAAATGACACCAAACCTCCTGCAGCTGTTTTCTTAAATGCTCTAAGTATGTAAATGTGTGCATTCATCTAGGTTGTTGATTGCAAACAAGCGAACTCCTACTGCAGCTAGCCTAAACAGAAGAGGGCTTTATTGAAAGATACTGAGTAAGTCACCGGAATGCCTGGAGAGCAGCAGTTCTGGTTCACAGACTGGCCATCCCAAACCTCATTCCTGCAGGGTTCTTTTTAACAGGTTTTACTTTTTAGAACAGTTTTAGATTTATAGAAATGTTGAGCAGAAAGTACAGAGTTCCTATAAGACCTGTACCATTTTCCCTATTAATAAAATCTAATATTAGAATCCTAAAGGAAATCAACCCTGAATTGGATGGACTGTTGCTGAAGCTAAAGCTCTAATACTTTGGCCATCTGATGCGAAGAACTGACTCATTGGAAAAGACCCTGATGCTGGGAAAGGTTGAGGGTAGGAGGAGAAGGGGACGACAGGGGATGAGATGGCTGGATGGCATCACCGACTCAGTAGACATGAATCTAAGCAAACTCTGGGAGGTAATGGGAGATAGATGAATCTGGCGTGATATAGTCCATGGGACTGCAAAGAGTCAGACACGACTGAGGGACCGAACAACAATGGCATTTATTAAAAATAATGAACGAATATTGATACCTATTATTAACTGATGATTGTAGATCATTCAGATTTCCGAAGATTTTACCTCGTTCATTTTCTGCTGAAAAATCCCATCTAGGAGTCCACACCACGTTCAGTTGTCAGGTCTCCTCAGGCTCCTCTCAGCTGTGACAGTTTCTCAGACTCTCCTTGATGGTGATGACCTTGACAGTTTTGAGGAACTCCTCGGGCTGACTGTAGGATGCTCGCCTATCAGAATTTGCCTGATGTTTTTCTCATGATTAGACATGGAGGGTGGGCTGGGGGAGGACGGTCACGGAGGTAAATTCCGTTTTCATCACCTCCAAAGGTCCCCGCTGTCAGCATGACTTATCACTGTTGATGTTGACCTTGGTCGCTCAGCCAAGGAAGCATCTGTCAAGTTTTTCTCCTGTGCTATTACTCTTCCCCTGTCCCCCTTTCCACTGTGTACTGTTCTTATTTAGTCTGTTTTTCCAGAGATCAGAGAACTGTAGGTGATAAAGTGCTGCGACCACTAACACCAGCTTCAGGGCCCCCAGGCCATCTGCCTCCCTGGATGCCACCTGCGCTGGTAGAAGGTTGGCACTGCAGCTCCATCATCCCTGCGTCTCCCACAGGCCCTACCCAGTGCCCTGCACACAGTAGGCGCTTGATGAATCTTTGAAGACTTGGAGTAGAACTGGGTTTTAGCTGAGAGTTAATAAAACCAATCGGGATGCTGGTAGGCATGTAAGGATAAAGCCGCAGGAGCCGACCGAGATGGGCTAGGCTGGTGAGTATCCACCCGCAGGAGTGGCCAGAGGCCAGGGCTCTGATCTTTTTTTTTTTTTTTTTTTCCACATCTCAGAGACACAGAGAAATCTGCTGAGCTCTGATCTTGACTGACCTCATCCCATTCTGCATTTAAAAATCCTACTTGGCAGAAGTTGACTTAGGTACCTGGGTTTCACTTACTCCCGCCCCGCCCTGCCCCCCAACCCCAACCAAGAAGCAGAAACTCTTTCAGGTCCCTCAGGTCGGGGGGTGGAGTTTATTGTCACAGGGGCAATGAATCTCTTTTGCAACCCGTAGACTGCAGTCCACCGGGCTCCTCAGTCCTTGGGATTTCCCAGGCAAGAATATTGGAGTGGGTTGCCATTTCCTTCTCCAGAGGATCTTCCGGATCCAGGGATCAAACTTGCATCTCCTGCATTGGCAGGTGAATTCTTTACCACTGACCACCAGGGAAGCCATAAAGAAAGAAAGTGAAATGGCTCAGTCGTGTCTGACTCTTTGCGACCCCATGGACTGTAGCCCACCAGGCTTCTTGATCCATGGGATTTTCCAGGCAAGAATACTGGAGTGGGTTGCCATTTCTTTCTCCAGGGGATCATCCCGACCTAGGGATCAAACCCAGGTCTCCCGCACTGTAAGCAGATGCTTTACCCTCTGAGCCACCAGGGAAGCCATGGGATCTCCTAAAAGTCCAAGGCCAGGACACACATTGGGCTGGGCCTTGGCCACACTGGAACTGGCCTTGGGGATGCCTGTGGCAGGTTGGCCATCTCTCTCTTATCTCCCCGTAGCCATCCACATCACTGGATTCTTTACCTTGCACCCCACATCCTTCTCTGGTCCTCCCCCCTACCCCCTCACAGAACTCTGATGGGCCTGGGGCCCCCATGGCCCTGCCCCAGCAGCTGATGATGTCTTCACCTTGACCTTTAGCTCTGCTGGATGAATTCCAAAAACCAGGAGGCTGATCAACCTGGGGCTCTCTTTGCATCAAGGCCCTCCGTGCCGATCCTTTTGCAGACAACCAGAGGCACTTCTGTTGTGTCGGTAGCCCGCTCACCCTTGGCCAACTCGGTTGAGGCTCAGAAGGCGGTCAGCAAGGGCCTGGAATGGGGGCAAGTTCCCTGAGACAGCAAGCTGGCTTACATGTTACCTGAACACCTAGAAACAGCCTGGCCTAATTCACAGCTGAAATTCAGTCACAAAGCTTTTGGAATTATCTAGAGAAGTCAGAGGAGTGTGTGTGTATGTGTGTGTGTGTGTAGGGAGGCGGTGGGGAGCAACCAGCAGGGTGGTCCACTGTGAGATTCCGCCTGCAAACACCCAACTCCATCACCTCTCCATTCAACTTCCTCCAACGTCCTCCATGCAAAGTTAACCTCCGTTCAACCTGTTTCAGGGAATCTGCTTTGATAAAATCTGCCGAAGCTAACTGTCTACTGTGTGCTCCTCCAGACGGGATTTTATAAGCCTGTTCTTAAAGGAGTCCTTTTGCATGTCTGTGCCTGTGAAGTGGGGGTGAAAGTGAAAAGTGAAAGTGTTAAGTCGCTCTGTCGTGTCCACTCTGCGACCCCAGGGGCTGCAGCCCACCAGGCCCCTCTGTCCCTGGGATTCTCCGAGCAAGCACACTGGAGTGGGTTACCATCTCCGTCTCCAGGAGATGTTCCCGACCCAGGGACAGAACCCGGGTCTCCTCGCATTGCAGGCGGAGTCTTTCCGGTCTGAGCCACCAGGAGAGTGGGGGTGAAGGACACCGAGCGTGTTTACAGAGACTCCTTGGAGCAGCGCACCGTGCCCAGTAATAAGGATCAACACTAACCCGCGGGCAGAGCCGCGGGGGGCGGCTCCCGCAGCCGGCTCTTGCCTCCGCGGCGGCAGCGGCCCCTCCGGCTGCCAGCATCGCGCGCGCGGGCGGCCGCGTGGGAGCGGCTGTTTGTTCCTTTCCACTCGCACAGCGCGTTCTTCCAGCAGGAACTTTATTCCCTTCTTAGAACCAGCGCTTCCTGGCGGGCGGGGCTCGGGGTCCATCCGCTGTCCGCCCCCCTCTCCCTGCTCCCCTCCCCCATCCTGAATCCTCGCTTGGTCCTAGGGAGGCAAGAATAAAAGCAAGGGGCGGGAGGAGGGAACACCCCCCAGCTCCCCAGCTGGACCTCCCAGCTCCCAGCCCCGCCTTGCCTCTTCTCCGCACTTTCGCCTCCCCCTCCCCGGCCCCCAGTGATGCTCTCTCTACCCCCTTTCACCCCTTCTTCCCTCCTCTCTCCCCTTATGGCCCCTCCCGCCCTTCTCCTCTCCAGGCTGCTGTAGCCAAACTTCCTGAGTCACAAGCATCTGAATTTGTCTTTCTTCCTCCCCGCCCCACTCCCCAGTGGGTGCCATTCCCCTCCCCCACCTTCTTGAATTTTCTCCTTTCTAGGCTTGGCCGCCCCCAATCCCACCCTCCTCTGAGCCTCACACAGCCCAGAGCAGGCTTGGCCAGGGCAGAGGAGGCTGAGCCCAACTTTCACGAGGTCTTTATTGCAGGACAGTGGGACATCTAGGGGGGATGGGGGCGGCGCCTGGGGAACTGCCAGGGAAGATTACCCTTGCGATGTGAGTATCCTCACCTAGAGCAGCAGCAAAGAGCCAGAGACCCAGGGCCCCTAGTGCCCCTGGGAATATAGCCCAGTTGGTAAAGAATCTGCCTGCAGTGCAGAAGACCTGGGCTCGATCCCTGGGTTGGGATGATCTCCTGGAGAAGGAACTGGCAACCCACTCCAGTATTCTTGCTTGGAGAATACCATGGACAGAGGAGCCTGGCGGGCTACAATCCATGGAGGTTGTAAAGAGTCAGACACAACTGAGCGACGACCACTGCCACGATGATGATGCGTGCTGAACCAAGGGTGATGATGGGCCAGATTCTGTAAATCCTTGCCCAGCTTCTCTATCCATAGGGGTTCTCCAGGCAAGAATACTGGAGTGGGTTGCCATGTCCTCCCCCAGGGAATCTTCCAGACTCAGGGGCTGCATCTCTTATGTCTCCTGCATTGACAGGTGGGTTCTTTACCACTAGCCCCCCATGGGAAGCCCCAGAGGAGGCACTTTTATTCACCCTGAAACCATTTGCTGCCCCAGGGGGCAGAGGGAAGGGGGCACCCAGAAGGAGCCTTCCACTGGCCTGAAAGGAGACCTTCCAGCTGGGACCATCACAGGAGACTGCAGTAGCTGGGCAGCCAGGCCTCCTTCCCTCGCCTGTGGAGCCCCAGGGGGCTGTCACCTGGCCCCAGTGACTGACGGGGGCTGGGAGTGAGCAGGGCCCATACGGAGCCAGCGCTGCCTTATGTAAGCGTTTGCTTAAAACAGTCAAGGATAGGAACATCAGCAAGGATGGGCGTGCAGTGCTTTCCGGGTACAGTTCAATGGAACATGTGATGTGAGATCTTTAATTAGCAGTAATGAGAGATTCATTTCTTTCAGACAGGGAGCATCCACCAGGTGGCTGAGGGGCCCGTCTTCCAGGAGGGGACCCTTCAGGAACAGCAGTGGCTCTGGTCAGGTGTAGGATGAACAGACAATGGACACTGCGGGAACTTTGCTCAGGGTTGGTGGTTGGTGGTTTCAGTCACTAAGTCATGTCCGACTCTTGTGACCCCACGGACTGTAGCCCGCAGGCTCCTCTGTTCATGGGATTCGCCAGGCAAGAATACCAGCTGCCACTCCGTTCTCCAGGCGATCTTCCCAACCCTGGAATCGAGCCCTGGTCTCCTGCATTGTAGGCAGATTCTTCACTGACTGAGCTATGAGGGAAGCCTTTGCTTCGGGTTGTTGCTGTTCAGTTGCTCAGTCATGTCCAACTCTTCGAGACCCCATGGACTGCAGCCCGCCAGGCTCCTCTGTCTTCCACCATCTCCCAGAGTTTGCTCAAATTCATGTCCATTGAGTCCGTGATGCTGTCCAGCCATCTCATCCTAACCACGCTTAGGGTGATCTGATCCAAATTTGTGTGTATGTGTTAGTCACTCAATCGTGTCCGACTCTTTGCGACATGGACTGTAGCCCGCCAGGCTCCTCTGTCCATGGAATTCTCTAGGCAAGAGTACTGGAGTCAGTTGCCATTTCCTTCTCCAATCTAAATTTAGATCTGGAATTGGAATTGGACTTTGATGTTTCGGTGGGGCTTGTTGGCTTTATGTTGTTTTTGTTTATTTATTGTTTTTGTTTTGTTTTTAATCATAGCAGGGTCCTGCAAAGCACATTTCAGAAAGCTGAAGTGAATTAAAGAGGATTCAAGAGCTTCACTGTGTCTTGACTGGTCGTCAAGCAAGGCAGTTCTCCCAGCTGAAAACAAGATAAGCTAAGAAGTATATTTTCAAATATTATGACTGCATTTGCTTCCCTTAAAGCCTGGAAAGCAAAATTAAAATTAAGTCTGGTTTGGGTGTAAATAATATATTTAAGCTTAAAAAAAAAAGACATAACAACAACAGCGTTAGAGGAGGGATAGGATTCAGAGAAAGCTGCACACGGAAATCCAGGGACTCAGTGCCTGTGACCACAGCTCTGGCTCCCAGAGTAGCCAGGCTCAGCAGGACCTCAGGACGGGGCAGAAAGCAGAGGGGGATGGTGAGGGACTTCAGGGCAGGGAAGACCACCCCCCAAAGGGGGCATCATTGTGCATAAAGTGATGGGTTTGGTCTGTATTTTGATTATGACATCATTACATAATTGTCCACATTTGCAAAAAGTCATATACCAGTATATGGTGTAAGTTACGTAATATTATAAATTACATTGTACTGTGTAAAATCAGGGGCTTCCCTGATAGCTCAGTTGGTAAAGAATCCACTTGCAATGCAGGAGACCCTGGTCCAGTTCCTGGGTTGGGAAGATCCCCTGGAGAAGGGAAAGGCCACCCACACCAGTGTTCTAGCCTGGATAATACAGGCTATACAGTCCATGGGTCGCAAAGAGTCAGACACAACTGAGCAAGTTGCACTTTCAGTTTATGTAAAATATTATATATAAATAAGTTATCTATGTATAAATTATACTAGATAATTATTGTTGTATCTACAAAAATTATACTATCATATGAGTCTATAAATTATATTTGTGATGTGTAAATGGTTTGACACTTCAATGAGCTGACTTAGAAAAAGAAAATATCAGAGGCGGGGGAGGGTTGTTCGTAGCGAAGCTGCCACCTGCCCACCCCATCCACAGGACGCTGTTAGCGCGGGACTTTGACGATCTGGGCAACTCACCCCTCCCCAGTTGGAACAAAAGGACACTGGGATAAATAAGGATACCCTCAAGAGTCTCCCTGGCCAAGGCGTCCACCCGGTTCTGTGCCCTCCGGCACCCGCACACCCCCCAGCTGTATCTGAGAAGGCCGAGCGGCATCAAGTCCCCACGGACCAGAGGCAGGCCCGCCCCGAGGTGCTTGCTTCAGGAGATCTTCGGGCAAAGAGACCCCCAGCCCAGGAGTCCCAGCTCCTAATGATGGTGATGCTGATCGTGGCCGGACCTGTGGTCTAGACCTCTGCTTTCCTCACTGTGTCCTGCTGTCTGGGCTTTTCATCATTTTCATCATTTCACTCGGTAGCTACACAGCAGACACTTGCACCCCTAAAAGCACATCCTGGAATTTACCACTGAAAGTGGAGGCCTGCTCGCAGTGTGTGAGCTTTCCCGGGAGATATAGCTTGGCTGATGCAGGGAAAACATGTGAGACAGACACACAAGTTGAGGGTGAATCTCAACAAAAAGGCTGACCTCCCTAGTGGTCCAGTGGTTAAGACTCCGGGCTTCCACTGCAGGGGGCGTGGGGTCAGTCCCTGGCTGGCGAACTAAGAGCTCACATGCTGCATGCCACAGCCAAAAAAAAAAAAAAAAAAAAGACTACCTATTTCCTGCCCCCAGAGTGGAGCTGAAATTGGTTCACTCAAGGCTCCCAGATCCTACTTAATTTTGCTCACTCTGGAGCTGAGAAAACCATAAATTTTCTCTTCAGGGTGTGGGTGTGTGTGTTTGTCTTCACATAGCTTGCTTTGCAGAGTTACTCTGCTTGCCCAATTGCTCTCTAATGCATAGAGATGAGAAAGGAAGTCAAGTTCCTTTTCCCCAGGCAGCCTCAGCATTCTTCATTTTTGCACCATGGAGCTGCCTCCTCTTTAGATTTGGGGTTCATGTAGAATAACGCTGGGCTGGAAGAAGAAGAACACACAAGCTGGACTCAAGATTGCCGGGAGAAATATCAGTAACCTCAGATATGCAGATGACACCACCCTTATGGCAGAAAGTGGAGAACTAAAAAGCCTCTTGATGAAAGCGAAAGAGGAGAGTGAAAAAGTTGGCTTAAAGCTCAACATTCAGAAAACGAAGATCATGGCATCTGGTCCATCACTTCATGGGAAATAGATGGGGAAACAGTGGCTGACTTTATTTTGTGGTGCTCCAAAATCACTGCAGATGGTGATTGCAGCCATGAAATTAAAAGACCCTTACTCCTTGGAAGAAAAGTTATGACCAACCTAGACAGCATATTAAAAAGCAGAGACATTACTTTGTCAACAAAGGTCCATCTAGTCAAGGCTGTGGTTTTTCCAGTAGTCATGTATGGATGTGAGAGTTGGACTATAAAGAAAGCTGAGCGCTGAAGAATTGATGCTTTTGAACTGTGGTATTGGAGAAGACTCTTGAGAGTCCCTTGGACTGCAAAGAGATCCAACCAGTCCATCCTAAAGGAGATCAGTCCTGGGTGTTCACTGGAAGAACTGACGTTGAAGCTGAGGCTCCAATACTTTGGCCACCTGATGTGAAGAGCTGACTCATTGGAAAAGACCCTGATGCTGGGAAAGATTGAAGGCAGGAGGAGAAGGGGATGACAGAGGATGAGATGGTTGGATGGCATCACTGACTCAATGGACATGGGTTTGAGTAAACACTGGGAGTTGGTGATGGACAGGGAGCCCTGGCATGCTGCAGTTCATGGGGTCACAGAGTCAGACATGACTGAGCGACTGAACTGACCTGAGCTGTAGAGTGTGAAGAGGCTGTGTGTCTCCCTGGCCTTGCTCAGCCCAGGGCCCAGTCTGGAGAAGGGCCTGACTCCATGCCCGGACCTGAGCACGTGCTGGGGGAGACTTCCCAGGGGTTAGGAAGGCCTCCCGGGTCCTCATGGTTCACCTGGGCTCGGTGATACCAGTAGGCTCCTTCCATTCCCAAGGGCTCCTCTCTCCGCAGCGTTTTTCTGAAAGGCAGCCACTCTGGGCAGGGCCTTCTGGAGTCAGTCACCCCCTCCCTGCACCCACTGTGGCCCCGTCCACCGCAGGCCCTGGGCCCTCACCCCAGAGGGTCACAGGTCCCCCAACCTGTCTCGTGCTCTCTGATTCTAGACTCCTGTGAGGATGGGGCACATCTCTTTATAGGCACTGACCTGCCCGGGATGAGCCTCCATGTGTGGCCGCTGTGCCCTCAGCATCCCGAGCCTGGGACAGGGGCATATGGGGGGGGATGCTGGAAAAAGAGGGGGTGCACAGAAGAAGAAGCAGGCGTGGAAAGGGACAAATTTCACTGACTTCATCATTTTTCATGTAGGAAGAGTTTCTAAAATGGCTTACTTTTAAAAAAGCCAAACAGATCCCAAAGCCTTGGCTTTTTATAGAACATCAGTCCTGGTTCCAAATTAGCAAGCCTTAATCTTCCGCCTGGTCTAGTTCTGAAGTGACTGTTAAGCTGCTGGGTTAGGACGATCATCCTTGACGAGGTGGGGGAGGCGGGAAAGGGGCGGGGTGTGGGCCAGAGCTCAGGGAGACGTCACCCAGCCTCTGAGGAGCCCCTGGGAGCCGGAAAGGCACAGCCAGGGGGGGTGGCCTGGGCTCCGGTGCCCCCGGCATCCCCGGCAGTCCCCGGGAAAGCCCTGCTGAGCCAGCATCAGGTGCACCACCCTGAGGCATCTTTTCTTCCTCTTTCTCTTTTGAGCATCACTGGGGGATCGTTCACGCAGGATCACGCCAGCAGTGCATCGTGTTGGTCGGGAAGAATTCATTTTCCATGCAAATCAGAAGAAGGTTCTAAAGAAAAGGAAGATGTTTTCAGAAAGCTGTGCTCGGTCACTGCCTGGGGCTCAGGCACCAAGCGGCTTCCCCTGCTTGCTTCAGGGCAGCCTTGAGCCGGGGCCCCAGCTCCCCAGCGCCGCCCTGGGGGCCAGGCCAGGGACAGCACCCACATGGGAGCTTTCTCCACTTGGACCCCATGTATTCATTTCCTCGAGCGCTGTAACAAAGGGCCACAAACTGGGTGACTTCAGTTCAGTCCCTCAGACGTGTCTGACTCTTTGCAACCCCATAGACTGCAGCATGCCAGGCCTCCCTGTCCATCACCAACTCCCAGAGTTTACCCAAACTCATGTCCATTGAGTTGGTGATGCCATCCAACCATCTCATCCTCTGTCATCCCCTTCTCCTCCTGCCTTCCATCTTTCCCAGCATCACGGTCTTTTCAAATGAGTCAGTTCTTCACATCAGAAGGCCAAAGTATTGGAGCTTCAGCATCAGTCCTTCCAGTGAATATTCAGGACTGATTTCCTTTATGATGGACTGGTTAGATCTCCTTGTGATCCAAGGGGCTCTCAAGAGTCTTCTCCAGCACCACAGTTCAAAAGCATCAGTTATTCAGCACTCAGCTTTCTTTATAGTCCAACTCTCACATCCATACGTGACTACTGGAAAAACCATAGCTTTGACTAGACGAGCCTTTGTCAGCAAGGTAATGTCTCTGCTTTTTAATATGCTGTCTAGGTTGGTCATGACTTTTCTTCCAAGGAACAAGCGTCTTTTAATTTCATGGCTGCAGTCACTATCACTTAAAAGAATGAATTCTCGTAGTTCTGGATCAAGGTGTCATCAGGGTTGATTCCCTGCGTCTTTTCTGGCCCTGGGGCTGCCAGCGATCCTTGGGGCTCCCTTGCCTGCAGAAGCATCAGCCCAGTCTCTGCCTCCAGCATCATATGGCCTTCCCCTCTGTGTGGCTCTGTCTTCACATGGCCTTCTTCTTACAAAGATGCTGGTCGCGCTGGGTGAGGGGCCCTCTCTCATTCAGCATGACCCTCTGCGATCTCAACTTGATTATGTCTGCAGAGACTCTGCTTCCAAATAAGGCCACTTTCTGAGGTTCCAAGCAGACAGGAGTTGGAGGTACAGGGGACACTAGTCAACCCCACACACCCAACAGTAACACCCACAGCTCCAGACAGAAAGGGGTCGGTTTCCTTTCACAGGATGTGTCCAAGAGCCCGGTCATGCCCAGGGAAAGTCTTGAGACCCGAGGGCATGGAGGGGTCATGAAGACTGAGTCACCTGAAGGCCAGGGTCGGGGGCTGGGCCCTCCAGCAGCCAGCTTCCCTCACTCTGGGCACCCCGTCTCCTCTGGTCTGGCCTCTCCCAACACCCTGGGGGCTCCCTTCCCTGTCCCCCCCAAGAGATGGTGTCCCCATCTTCAGAACTTCTCCCATCTTTAAGTGAAATGACTGCATCATTCTATCTGCTCATTGTGCAAACCTTGGACAAATTCTCAGACCTCCACGCTTGACTACCATCCCACCACTCAGCATTCTGGTGAATTCCACTTTAGCCACGTTTAAATATTTAAAAATTATATTTTGGGGTGTGGGTACTTTCCCTGGGGGTCCAGTGGTGAAGACTCCACCTTCCAGAGCAGGGGATGTGGTCTCAATTCCTGGTCAGGGAATGAAGATCCCACCTGCCACAGGGTGCGGTCAAAAATGAAACTAAATGAATAAAGAGAGAAAAGTCAAGGAATGAAGTCATCCATTTATTTAAAAGATAATATATATATTTTTTGTACGATACAAACGAACTTGTCTACGAAACACAAACTGACTCACAGACACAGAAATCAGACTTTTGGTTGCCAAGGGGGAGGGGCTGGGGGAGGGAAGGCGTGGGAGTTTGGGAATAGCAGATGCAGACAAGTATATATAGGATGGATAAACAACAAGGTCCCAGTGTACAGCACAGGGAACTATTTTCAATATCCTGGAATAAACAGTAATGGAAAGGAATATGAAAAAGAACATATAAATATATATGTATAGCCGAATCAGTTTGCTATACTGCAAACGTTAACAGAACATCGTAAATCAACCACACTTCAACTAAAGATAAAAATGAAAACTATCTTTTGGACCTGGGATTTACAGAATCCGATCCATCATCACCCTTGGTTCAGCACGCGTCATCGTGGCAGTGGTTGTCGCTCAGTCGTGTCTGACTCTTTGCGACCCCCATGTAGCCCACCAGGCTCCTCTGTCCGTGGGACTCTCCAGGCAAGAACGCTGGAGTGGGTTGCCATTTCCTCCTCCAGGAGATCTTCCCCACGCAGGGATCGAACCCGGGTCTCCCACACTGCAGGCAGATTCTTCACCAGCTGAGCACTAGGGAAGCCAGCACATCATCGTGGGGCCTTGCTTCTGCTCCTTCTCTTCTGTCACGTGGCTCAGGAGAGACCCGCACGGCGATGACGGCTGATGCCCGTCTTCTGTGTTGGGCGTTGCTCCTGTGTTTCCTGCACATGTTCACTGAATCCCCACGGTACCCCCGGCTGTGGTGTGCTCCGCCAGCACCCCATCACCCCGACGAGCATGTGAGGAGAGTAACTGTTACATTCTCGGAAATTTTGTGATTCAGTTCTTAAACCACTGGGAGCTTGAAATGGTCATTATGGAAATATTTACCTCCACGGAAACCAGCAGACGCCACAGGTCAAGGTCCTTGAATTGAGAGCCCCTTTAGCTTCATGCCATTGCCCGTGGGGCTGGTACTCTGATGTTCCCACTTTACAGATGAAGAAACTGAGGTGCCTGCCAAGGGCACACAGCCAGCATAGGGCAAGCCTGAATTTGACCCCAGGAAGGCGCCCAGCCTCAAGACCCCATAGCCACTGTCCACCCCCTGGTGTCTCCCACCCACCACAGGCAGCCTCCCCAGGTGTTAAAAACTCCTCAAGATGGAAATTCCAATGACTGCGTAATATTCCATTATATTATCCCTCAGGAGAGCGGAGACCCTTCAGTGGGTTTCCTTTCCTGCAATGGTGAACGCAGCCTCACTTCTAGAGTGACAGGAACAAAATCTGGGATGGATTTACTGTGAGAGCTGCCACTCGACTCGCTCACACACACACACACACACATGCACACATTCACACGCATGCGCACACACAGACACATGCAAACAGACACAGGTTCATACGCCCACATATACTCATTAGCTCCCGCATATGCACACGGGCTTCTCAGGTGGCCCTAGTGGCAAAGAACCCGCCTGCAATGCAGGAGACATAAGAGATGCGGGTTCAGTCCCTGGGAGGGGAAGATCCCCTGGAGGAGGAAATGGCAACCCAGTCCAGTATTCTTGTCTGGAGAATCCCATGGCCAGAGGAGCCTGGCAGGTTACAGTCCATAGAGTCCAAAACAGACACAACTGAAGCGACTTAGCACGCACACACACATGCTTCTGTAATCACCCAGCACTCAGCATGGAGACAGCCTCCAGGACCCCTCAGTTTCGGGAGTTCTTTCTCTTCCCAAGAATTAGGATTCCTGGGGGGCAGGGAAGCCAGGATCAGTTTCCTGAAGTGCTCAGCAAGGTGCCCAGCCTATATAAAGGGCCCCACGGCTGTTCTCAGATGAAGGCAGAAATCATGAAGAAATGAGCAAACATCTCCGACTTGGAAAACTCCTTGTGACATCTTAGTTATCAACATCTCTTTCCTTGTGGGGTGTATTAGCTTATTCACATTGCCATAACAAAACCCTGCAGACTGGATGACTTAAACAACAGGAATGTATCATCTCCCAGGTCTGAAGAAAGAAGTCCAAGGTCCAGCAGTGGGCAGGTCTGATTCCTTCTGAGGCTGTGGGGGAGAACCTGGTCCGTGTCTCTCTCCTGGCTTCTGGAGCTTTGCTGGCCATCTTGTGTTCCTTGGCTTGCAGGCACTTCACCCCAGTGTCTGTCTTCACGTTCCCATGACATTCCCCCCACGTGTATGTCTGTGTGCAGATTTCCTCTTTTTGTAGCAGTCTCATTGGATCAGGGACCACCCCCGACTCTAGAATCAACTCATCTTAGCTAATCACATCTCCGACAGCCCATCTCTGAGTCAAGTCACATCCTCTGGGACTGGAGGTTAGGGCTTCAGCTCTGAATTTGGGGTAGAGCTTCCTCAATGGTTCAGTGGGAAAAGAATCTGTCTTCAATGCAGGAGACACAGGATTCAAGTTCAATCCCTGGGTCGGGAGGATCCTCTGGAGGAGGAAATGGTAACCCACTCTAGTACTCTTGCCTGAAAAATCCATTGGACAGAGGAACCTGGTGGGCTGCAGTCTATGGGGTCACAAAGAGTTGGACCTAACTGAGCGATTGAGGGGGCTTGACAAAATTCAACTTTAGACCTATGGTGCTGGAGAAGACTCTTGAGAGCCCCTTGGACTGCAAGGAGATCAAACCAGTCAATCCTAAAAGAAATCAACCCTGAATATTCATTGGAAGGACTCATGCTGAAGCTGAAGCTCCAATACTCTGGCCACCCATGCGAAGAGCTGACTCATTGGAAAAATCCCTGATGCTGAGAAAGAGGTCAACAGAGGATGAGATGGTTGGATGGCATCGAGATGATTGGGTGGTATCATCGACTCAATGGACATGAGTTTGAGCCAACTCTAGGAGATAGTGAAGGACAGGGAAGCCTGGTGTGCTGCAGTCCACTGGGTCACAAAGAGTCGGACACGACTTGGCGACTGAACAACAACAACGTGGGCGTCTCACCTTCTCTCCCCTGCAGCTCCCCATGCCAGGTGGGCCATTTGAGACAATAACACAGAAGAAACTGTGTACGTTCCCATCTCTTAACTGCTTGCTAAACTTTCCTCCAGATACCCTACATCCATTCACTGGGTCACGATACAGCTTTCAGGATTCATTTGGTAGAAATGAAGCTAACTGAAAAGACCGTAGGGTAACGGATATTTCTACACCGTATCTGAGGCTCCGACCTTGAGCTATCTTTCCACACATCTGACATGAGAAAGACTATGCTGTGATTGTCTTCAGGGTTACTTAATCATAAATCTGCTAAATCCTCTCAAGGAGAGAGGAGGATTAAACAGATGGCCCCTTCAGTCTGTTCCTTGTGAGCACAGCATTAGTTTAATCACGATAGAAATCTCACATCTATTAATGTCTCTTTCAACAGTTCCTAATTCACATTCTCCATAAATATTCCAGAGAGCAATGCAGTGATTTTCTTAAGCTAATACACAAGAGGAGAAATTTGAGAGCCTTCCAAGAAGTTATCAAATTTGCCCCCGGCTCCCCTCCCCTGACCCCCAAATTGTAGGCTTCTAAGGTTGGGCTCTTCTCTGATAGATTTGTATCAAAAACTTGTGACTCAAATCTTTCCACGCACAAGGTAAGAGGTTAGGGCTGTGGGAGGGATCTGTTCCACCAGCTGTGTGACTTTGGGCAAATTACCCAACCTCTCTGAGAGTTACGGCCAACGTGTGAGCATAAGAGGCACCTAGAATCATCAGATTCATAGAGTCAGAAAGTACATTCATTGGCAGCTGCCAGAGGCTGGGAGTGAGGCGGATTGGGCAGTTAGTGTTCAATGGGGTCAGAGTTTCAGTTTAGGAAGGTGAAAAATCCAGGAGATGGGTGATAGTGAGAGTTGCACAATGAATGTAGTTAGTGCCACTGAACTGTGCAGTTAAATAAGGTTAACATAGTATGTTTTTATATTATGTGACTTTATCACAATAAAAAAATTTTTTTAATAAGAAAAAAGAGAGAGGGAGCACAAAACTTCCTTGTCATGGTGGGCGTGGGGCTTAAATGAAGTGATATGGGTGGAGTCTCTGACACAGAGCAGGCCCACGTTAAACACCAGATCCCTTTCACCCCTCCCTGAGAAGGGGTCTTAACCAGCCTCCCATCCCCTCCCCGCTACCCACAAGGAAATTACAGCCTCCCAAGCACATGAGTCACTTGCAAATATAAAATGTTAGTATACAACTGCTCTAATGCATTTTTAAATAAGAAACTCGTAATTATGTTAGAACTCTAGATTCTAGAATTCTTCCAAGACAAGAATTATCAGCCTTGAAGTTCTGTGGTTCTCCCCACCCTTCCTCTAAACAAACAGCCTCAGCTCAGGCTTGGAAATGCTTCCAGTGCCTATGTTTGCCTGCCTGCCCACCTGCCTGCCTGACGACTAGGCCTGCCACATGTTCATTAGTAAGGGAGTGGACAGTGGGTGAGGTCCGGCAGTCCTGGGTGCAGAGAGCCTGACCACCAGCGCAGACAGCCTTGTGCTTCCTGTGTGCTCAGAAGCCCAGAAGTCTAAGACTGCTGGACAAAGCCATCAGGGACCCAGGCTTCTCCGACTCTTGTCCAGTGGGCTTTTCTATTTGCCTCTTGGTTTCAAAAGGGCTGCTGCAGCTCTAGACAACATATCTTCTTTCAAGACAGCAAGAAGGGAAAAGGGGAGGCTCTGACCACGTCTGTGTCTTTTATCAAGAAAGTAAAAGTGTTCCTTGCAACCCCGTGGACTGGAGCCCGCCCGGCTCCTCTGTCCATGGGATTCTCCCAGCAAGAACCCTGGAGTGGGTAGTCACTCCCTTCTCCAGGGGAATCTTCCAGACTCAGGGATCCAACCTGAGGCTCTCACATTGCGGGCAGATTTCTTACTGTCTGAGCCACCAAAGATTTTGCAAAAGCCAGGGGACTTCTGCTTCCTTCGAGGGCACATATTTTGCTAACAAGGCAGAGGTGAGGGAGGGCTTTTGGATGGATTGCTAAAGAGTCTGTTCTGAAGGCAGCCATTTAGGAGAGGGGCTAGTAAATAACTGAAGTTGATGCCTTTCTGAGATGACAGGAATTGGGGCTAGCCCTGTCCTAGAAGCCTTGTTTTTCAGACGCCTCTATTATTTTTGTGAAGACAGAAAAAAAAGTGGAAAATGGTCAGCACACACACACATACACACTAATCTGCTATTTGTTTGTTTGTTTTTTTCTTTTTTTGGAGTGCCACATGGCACATGGGCTCTTAGTTCCCAACTAGGGACTGAACCCCTGCCCCCTGGAGGGGAAGTGTGGGGTCTTACAGTAGTATCACCAGGGAAGTCCAATCTGTTGCTCTTTAAAAGCAAGGACATTTTTACAGTTTGGTCTAATATTTTGGAGAGAGCAATACCATGATCATTCTGGTACATTCATATTCGTTTTGGAAACAATGCTTATGACAATAAATGAAAACGACAAGCTTTTGAGAAACATGCCTAGGCTTGCCCATCTAAAAGGAGGTTGTCATGGGGTGTTGGTACATCCTACTTCTCAATAATACAGCTTGCCTTTGCTGAGACATCTACGTGGTCCTTACAACATCCAGGTGAAGAGGCACATAAGAAAACCAGTTCAATTGCTTTCAAAAGCAGTCCTCAGTTTTCACCTAAAAATGCCTTATTTATCCAAATTTGATCGCTCCCCTTTCTCCCCAGACTCTGCTCTGAATGACTCAGCTTTTGCTAGAATTCAAATCACCCTCAGCATTTGAAGTTGTGCGGTTTTTTTTTTTTTTAAATAATATATCTTAGACAATTTACCACAAGGTTTGAAAGCAGTCCAAGTGTTAGGGATGCTGAAATATGCATGTCACTTCTCAAGGTGACTCTCTCTGGGGTCCTTGCTTCTGCGGCGGGTGAACTATCTGCTATGTAACCGTGACGCATCCTCCCGGGCTCTGGAGAAGGCTCACGCGTCTGCCACAGGCTGGCTACCCTGGGGAGCCCGAGCTCCCATGGGAGAAACACCCAGAGGGTGAACGTGTGCCTTGAGGCTCAAAGTGAAAAGTGAAAGTGTTACTCCTTCAGTCCTGTCCAGCTCTTTGCGACCTCATGGACTGTGGTCTGCCAGGCTCCTCTGTCCATGGAAATTTCCCAGGCAAGAATCCTGGAGTGGGTTGCCATTCATTTCCTCCTCCAGGGGATCTTCCCGACCCAGGGATCGAACTCAGGTCTCCTGCATTGCAGGCAGATTCTTTACCATCTGAGCCACCAGGGAGACCCTTTGGAGGCTTAAAAGAGTTCCCAAATACAAATCAAAATAGGTGAGTAGTAGGCTGGATCCTGGAAGATGTTGACATGGAGAAAGATGAACTAACCTGCTGAGCTGGACAAGGCATCCTTGGCTGGGCGCTGGGGCCTCTGGGGTCAGGAGCTCCCAGGGCAGGGGGCCAACACTGGGTAAGTTCAACCATGGACCTGTCCCTAACAGGGCAGCTCAGCCACTCCTGTGCTGTCTCCAGGGGAATGGCTTATTCCACTATCACATTTGAGACCCGGGAGCCCCCTGGGGAGCCTGGCAGAAGGATGCGGAGTGGGGCCCAGGTGGCAGATGCCCCTGGACAGGCTGGCACAGTGGCTGAGAGGGCAGGTGGCATTCCTCTGTCCCTTGCTCTGGGTTTTTTCCCTCCCGTTTGCAAAATCCAGGCACTGAGCAAGCCTGCCCCTTGCACGGGTGGCATTCCAAGTCACAGCTGCTCTGGGCTGAGATCGTTAAATTAGCAAGATTTAATTAGGTCATCATCCCTGCCAGTGCCTTTTATTCAATTACTCATTCACTCTCATCCCACAAGCATTTATTAAGTACCCACTATGTGCCAACTACTGGCACGATGGCGCTTAACCGTTTGGGAGCCCAGAGTGATTATAACATAAATCTTCTTTGGTGAGCCTGAGAGCGGCGTCTGCGATCCTTTATGGAAAAACCATCAAATCATCATCTTTAATAAAGGCAGATGGTACACACAGATTTGCAGGCGTGATAGGAGTTCATTATAAGTTTATTATAAGTACTTTCATCAGAGTAATTTCAAGGTCCTTAAAACTATTATAACAGCACCCCCCCCCCCCAGGGATGGCATTTCGCAAGCTTGAATAACGTTGGCTTGGCATCCAGTGCAGTCAGCCCCCCGCAGGTGATTAGGGAGAACTGGCTGCAAGGGAATTGTTACTATTTGGTGACCAGGAAAAGTGGAGCCAGCTCATTCACCCAAGTAGAGAAAGGTCAAGAGAAAAATCAACCCAGGAGCTGGGTCCCGTGTTGGTGTACATTCATTCGTGTGCTGAGAACCAGGTTCAATCCTTCCATCTCAGAGGGAGGGTTCTCCCAGAGAGGGCAGAGGATGGGGAGGGTACCACGCTCTGGGGGACAGGCTTGGGGGTCCTGCCTCTGCATGGTTCTAGGGCCTCCCTGGTCTCGGTACCCTGCTGCCGGAGACCCTGAAGAGAGAGACTTTCCATCATGATTCCTGCGAAGGCCTCATATAAAACCCTTTTACTCATCAACTCTGGGCTGCACCCAGACAAGGCGTGTGCCCCTACACGGCCCTTCACTGTCTAAACTTGGCTCTCTCCCAGGGGCTTCTCCCACTGTTCCCTGGGCCACCGCCCCCCCGCCCCCCACACTGCCCACACACAGACACATCACTAAGACACCACCGTCCCCCGGCCCAGGCCTGGCTCTCTTTCTCTGCAGTTTCTCCACCTGCCTGACTCTATTCCCAATTCCCACTGCATGCTTTTCCCTGGGACCCCACCAGTTCCTCCTCCTCCTCTGAACACAGAATCTCCAGGCCTCATGCCCCCAGCACACAGACAGTGAGAGCCAGGTAACCTATCTTTCTTTCCCCATCAGGCTCTGTGACAAAGAAATAGAACTGCTTTCCGAGGATAAGTGCCATCTAGATCAGAACTAAATCCTCCTGTGATCGGTTTGGGGCTGATTTCCGTGCAAATCGGAAATGCCTGCCAACACTTACAGCATCCCCAGGAGCCAGGATGTTCACACGTCGGCGCGTCTCATCCCCATAGCAACCTGCTCACATGGGGACGATTACTCTCTCCACTCCCCAGAGAGGTTAAGTATATTTCTCGGGGTCACAGAGCTGGTGACGGGCAGAGGCTGGATTCAACTCTAGACAGCCCAAGAGCCCACTCTCTTAGCCAGAGCCTGGAGGGCCTTGTCTCATCGAGGGTCCCCATCCCCAGGCCTCCATCACCCAATCATCTGCTGCTGCTGGATTTGCCCTGATGTTCAGTGGTCCTTGCTGTGTAACGAGTATCCCACATGTAATGACATCAAACAAGAACCATGGTATCATGTTCAGGGATTCTGTGGGTCAAGAGTTCCGACAAGCGGACGGGGGGATGGTTTGAAGGCCCAGCAGGAAGACCTGAATGGTGTGGGGCCGGGGTCACCTGGATGCTTCTTTACGCTTAGCACCTGAGGTGGGATTGACCTGAGAGTGGGTTCAGCTGAAAATGCATATGGAGCCCCTGCAGGTGACTTCTGTGGGTGCCGTGGGCTTCCTGCGGGGGCGGCTGGGATCCGAGCAGGACTCTCCTGAGAAGGAACTTGCCAAGAGAACTGAGAAGGAACTATCCAAGAGAACTGGGCAGAGGCTTGGGCTTGTTGGGACACAGCCTCGGAATCACACAGCATTCCTGCTGCCGCAGGTAACCAAGGTCCCCGGAGAAGGAGGAGACTCCTCCCCCTTCTCGATGGGAGACTGGCGAGATCACGCCACAGAAGAACATGGGAGATGGGAGAGGACCTGGGGCCACCTTTGGAAAACGCAGTTGGTACTCACTGGCCTAGCCCTGGCCTCCCTCCTCCAAAAACTTTTTTTTGGCTCAGTTACAGTTCACCCTCTGGTCCCAGGATACTAATTTCCCATTCTGTGTTCTTGTTTCCCTGGGAATGGGAAGCCAGCCCTGATGGGTAGCATACAAGCATCTGTTGGTGGTTTTCTAGGGGTGATACCGCCGGGAGCACAAGTGGGCCCTGATCAGAGAGGCCCAGCTGCTCCCCACGGCGGCCTCCTGTTCGTGGTGTCCTGGAGTTTTTCCTGGTACTTAGGTGATAGAAGACAACAACACTGCTTCACTTCATCAGCTCTGGGCATTTCTGACCCAAATCCATCCTCCAGTTTCTGTTTATGGAGGAGCTTGTTGAGAACACAGGTCCCAGGGGCCCACCAACAGGGTCTGGTCAAAATGGTCTGAGATCAGGCAGCATTGGTGGGGTTTGTTTTGTTTTGTTGTTGTTGTTGTTTTATTTTGTAGTTGTTTTTTGACTGCACGGGTTCTTAGTTGTAGCGTAAGCGTTCTAGTTTCACCATCAGGGATCAAACTCCGGCCCCCTGCCTTGGGAGAGCGAAGCCTTAACCACCGGACCACTAGGAAGTCCCAGCACTGGTGGTTTCTTCAGGGTTCCTGAGTCTGAGAACACCTGTGTTAGATGAAGGCCTTTGTGATCACTGGGCTCTCCAGAAACCCAGTGGGTACATGATGCCTTCACTGGCTGCTAGACTCAACATATTCTTTTTAAAGAGTTTGAAGGTGTTGTCACCTGCCCACTGACCAAGGACAAGTAGCTATTTGTGCTGGAAAAAAAATGGTGTAGATTCAACCTGTTTAGCTACTGTGTTCCTTTGCAGTGTCAACAAAGAACTGAGATGCAGGCTCCTTGTGTGGTTGTAACTCTTAATTATAACTCCAGAGCAGGGGCCAAGAGCATTTCCCAAAGGACTTCTGGCCTTTAAAAAATGACCCTCGGGGCGGGGGAAGTGGGCGGAGCGAGGCCAGGCTAGGGTGAGCGGTCTCTCGAGCGGAGCGGGGTTCTCAGGAGGAGACACTTTTTTTTTTCCTCCCTCCTTCCCTCCTCTCCTCCTCCCAAGAAAAAAAAAAAAAAATGACCCTCCAGTGGGAGACAATAGGAGGCTCCCTTTAAACTTGCTTTTCCTTGGTCTGGTGCAGTGCATGCAGGGCAACTCCACAAATGATGCTCAAAATATGCTCAAAATACGTTTAACAGCAACTTTTAAAAAAATTTTGTGTTTGCGTGCTCCGTCGATCAGTTGTGTCTGACTCTTTGTGGCCCCATGGACTGTATTCTGACAGACTCCTCTGTCCTCGGAATTTTCCAGGCAAGAATACTGGAGTAGGTTGTCATTTCCTCCTCCAGGGAAACTTCCCAACCAGGGATCGAACCTGTGTCTCTTGCACGTCCTGCTCTGGCAGTCAGGTTCTTACCCCTAGCGCCACCTGGGAGGGCACGAAAGCTGGAACTAGTGCCTGGGAATATTTTTCATACTCCTAAAATGCCAAGTGGCTGAACCCGTCTCTTTTTTTCTAATTTGGTGTGAAATTCACAAAGATCATTGTAAGCAGTTTATTCATAACCGAGCAATAAAACCGTGACAAGATAAGCCCGCTGCCCAAGCGGGGATGGGCCGTTATCTCCTTCCGTGTACAAACTCACCATATTGCAAAACTGTCGGCTTGTCTCCCGAGGTGAGAAGAGGTCCTTGGTGTTTGCTCAGAGCTGTTCCCTGCAGGCAACTCAACTTAAGTCCCAGGACGGGATCAAAAAGGGGCCAGCTGCGTCTTCCCGCGCTAGGGAGGCCACCTCGGTTTTGACTAAGAGCCTCGGGTCTTGGTGGCAGCTGCCCCCGGTGGAGGGGCCTTGGTCGGATCCCTCAGCCTCCTGTCTGGAAATAGGGGACAGTGGTGGGCCTTGTCCCCTGGGGCGGTGAGGAGTTAACCCGTGAAATACCTCCAAGCTCCCTGGCTCAGAGTAAACACTGCGAAGCCTTCCCCATCCTCCCCTGAGGAAGTGGTTTCCTCCAGGGAATGAGGTTGCCTTCCCACCCCACCCCCAAATTTGTAATAACCCATGCATAGTATTGCTGCAAAGCTCTGCTGGGTGTCTACACCCACCTCACAAACACACTCCTCACACACACACACCTCATATACACACACACATGCACACCCACCTCACACACACCCACCTCACACGCACACACACCCCTTACACATGTCACACACACCTCATATACACACATGCATGCACACCCACCTCACACACATGCATACACACACTGCTCACATACACACACATGTACACACGTGTACCTCACACACACCCCTCACAAACACACACACACACATATACATCTCACACACATGTGCACACATACCTCACACACACACACACATGTGCGCACACACACGTACCTCACACACACACACCTCACACACACATGTGTACACACACACCATCTGCACACACACCACATACACACATACACACACATACCTTACACACACAGCTTGCACTCACACACATACATACTCGTGCACACACATACCTTGCACGCACACACACACACTCCTCCCCTGATCACCTCCTCACTCTCAGTGGCTCCTGCACACAGTAGGGGCTCGACCTATGCACCTTGGCTAGAATTAATGTAACTCTGATCACCTGAGCAGGAAGAAGCAGGCTTGGAAAGCCATGCCTGACCTCTAAGGCTAAGAACAATGCGAAGCCTCTGGACTCATGGATTCTTCTAGAAGCTCCTGTGGGCTCAGAAACGATTTCTCCTCCTCACCTTCTTCCAGGAAGTGATGCTCCTCTCTCCCGGGCAAACCCCAGGCCTCAGGGACTTTCTGCTGATGTCAGAGTCAGTTGGAAGTTTGCTCTGTTCTCAGGCCTCCTGGCTGGGAATATTTTTACTTTTTTTTTTTTTATAATATATTAACTTATTTTAACTTTTTCTCTTTAAATAAATGCAAACTTACAGAAGAGTGGCAAAAACAGTACCAAAATTCCCACGTACCCTTCCCCCATATGCATACTTGTTATTAAAATTTTGCCCGATTTTGCCACATCATCCCTCTTTTTCTAGATAAATATATAATTTTTCCCTGATCTATTTAAAAGTAGGTTTCAGATATCATGCTCCTCTGTCCATGGAATTCTCCAGGAGAGAATACAGCAGTGGGTAGCCATTCCCTTCTCCAGGATGGAACCCAGGTCTCCTGCATGGCAGGCAGATTCTTTACCATCTGAGCCACCAGGGAAGCCAAATATTCCCACATATATCTCCTAAGAACAAGGACATTCTTTTATGTAACCGCAGTGCAGTTATCTGAGTCAGGAAATTTGTCACTGATGGAATATTATTCCTGATCACCAAGTGCCCCAGTGAGGTCTTTAGAGCATGTTTCTCCCAGCCCAGGACCCACACCAGCATTGCACGTTATATTTAGTTGCCAAGTCTGTTTAGTCTTCTTTCTTCTGACATCTTTTGTTAGCCTTCTCTTCATCTTGAATGACAATGATATTTTTGAAGGGCATAAAAGAGCAAGACAGTTATTGCCAGAGAGTTGTAAGAGACTAGTATTAAAAATTCTGTATAACTTTCACCGAGATGACCTGCAATTTGGCCTTATCTGACGTTTCAGATTTTGAGGGGAGAATGCACACTTAAGTAACCTTCTCACATTCTTCCATCTGGAAGCACATGATGTTCATTTTGTCCTTTTTTTTTATTATTATGTTGCCTTTCATTTTAAGCCTCATCTTTTAATATGCCTGTGGGCCATTTGTATATCATCTTTGAGAAAATATTTATGCAAGTCCTCTGCTCATTTTTAAATTGGGTTGTTTGTCTTGTTATTGAGTTGTTAGAGATCTTCACGTATTCTGGATATGGGACTCTTCTCAGATACGTCGCTTTGTCAATACCTTCTCTGACTCCGTGGGTTGTCTTTTCACTTTTCTTTTGATGCTGTCACGTTCATCACAATCAAGTACAGTTTATCGACGTTTTTTCCTTTGTTGCTTGTACTTTAGGTGTCATATCTGAGAAACTATTGCCAAATCCAATAACAAAAAGGTTTTCTTATATGTTTCCTTTTATAGTTTTTGCTCTTACATATAAATCTTTGGTCCAGTTTAAGTTAATTTTTGAATAGGTCTAAGGTAAAGATCAGGCTTCCCTGGTAGCTCAGCTGGTAAAGAATCCTCCTGCAAGGCAGGAGACCCCAGTTCGATTCCTGGGTCAGGAAGATCTGCTGGAGAAGGGACAGGCTACCCACTCCAGTATTCTTGGGCTTCCCTGATGGCTCAGCTGGTAAAGAATCCACCTGCAATACGGGAGACCTGAGTTTGATCCCTGGGTTGGGAAGATCCCCTGGAGAAGGGAAAGGCTACCCGCTCCAGTATTCTGGCCTGGAGAATTCCTTGGACTGTATAGCCCATGGGGTTGCAAAGAGTCAGACACGGCTGAGCCACTTTTACTTTCACAAGGTAAAGATCACAGTTCATTCTTTTGCATGTGGCTCTTCCAGTTATTGAAAAGACATTCTCCTTTTAATATTTATTTATGCAGCTGCACCTGGTCTTAGTGGTGGCACTTGGAATCTTTCAGTTTCGTTGCAGCATGCGGGATCTTTCGTTGCAGCATGCGGGATCCCGCTCCCTGACAGAGGATGGAACCCGGGCCCCCTGCATTGGGAGCAGTGTCTCAGCAGAGTCTTAGCCACTGGACTACCAGGGAAGTCCCGAAAAGACATTCTTTCTCCCATTGAATGCTCTTGGCACCCTTGTTGAAAATCAGTTGACCACAGACACATGGGTCTATTTCTGGAACTCCGTGTTTCTTTTTTATTGGTCTCTATGGTTTTCCTACATAAGTACCACACTGTCTTGATTACCATTTTGTAGTATGTTTTGTAATCAAGAAGCAGGAGTCCTACCTTTTTCCTTTTTTACAAGAATTTTTTTCACTATTCTGGATTAGTACTCATTGGGTTGGGAAGATCCCCTGGAGAAGGGAATGGCTACACACTCCAGTATTCTGGCCTGGAGAATTCCATGGACTGTATAGTCCATGGGGTTGCAAAGAGTCGAACATGACTGAGCAACTTTCACTTTTTCACTTGGATTTAAAAATAAATGCTGGGATGTTTTGACTAGCAAGCATATTTATAGTTGTTCAGTTATCTTACTCTTTAAATATTTAATTGGTACTTGTGTCTATGTTTGGGCTTCCTAGGTGGTGCTAGTGGTAAAGAACTCGCCTGGCAATGAAGGAGGCATAAGAGTCATGGGTTCAATCCCTGGGTCAGGAAGATCCCCTGGAGGAGGGTATGGCAATCCTCTCCAGTATTCTTGCCTGGAGAATCCCATGAACAGAGGAGCCTGGCAGGCTACAGTCCATGGGGGTCACAAAGAGTCAGGCACGACTGAAGCAACTTAGTCTATGATTGTGCTCATCAGTTTTTACATGTAAAAAGATTATAGGTAAACAACCAGATAAACATAGACAGATGAATAGATTAAAAGAGAGAAAATGGATTTGAATTGTGCCTATTCAGTTTATACATATAGAAATATAAAGACAGATGAAAGATAGTCAGGTAGATAGACAGAAGGAGAGAATGGGTTTGCAATGTGCTTCTGGACTGTGAAACAGAGATTTGCACACATGGAGGGGGATTTGCAGGGCCAGAGGGTACTTTGACCCAAAGTGATTGCCTGGCTGAACCAGTAATAAGTAACAGAGGTCCAGGGCAGTCATTGTGGCTTTGACTCCAGTTAGGTAAATTAACTGGAGTTCAGAAATCCCAGAGATTCCAAAAGGCAATGAACCTTGAAATCTGCCCCCCAAGGACCTTCACCCGCCCTACCCCTTCTGCCCCGGCATCATGCTTCCCACAGCATTTCCCAGATGGGCAGACTCCGGGGCTCTGAGCCCAAAAGGAACCCAACCAAAGGGGATTATGGTTGGAGCTCCTGCTTTGCCTGTAACTATTCTGCCCTTTATTCCTCACCACCTGCATTCAAACCTGGAAGGTGCTGGACTGAGTGAGAGTGTGCAGGGCCTGGACCTTAGTTGGGCAGCTTCCAGTAGAATAAAGAGGAACTGGCCTTCGCTCTTTCCTGTTCTGGGCTGGAGGGCCCACACCGCCCTACGTTTGGTGATTCGCTAGGAAGACTGACAAGACTCCACGATGTGATTTATCCTAAGATTTATTTCAGCAAAGGATGCAGAACAGAAATAGGAAGGAAAGATACATGTTGGCTGCTGCTGCTGCTGCTGCTAAGTCGCTTCACTCGTGTCCGACTCTGTGTGACGCCATGGACTTCAGCCTACCAGGCTTCTCCGTCCATAGGATTCTCCAGGCAAGAACACTGGAGTGGGTTGCCATTTCCTTCTCCAATGCATGAAAGTGGAAAGTGAAAGTGAAGTCGCTCAGTCGTGTCTGACTTTTAGCGACCCCATGGACTGCAGCCTACCAGGCTCCTCCATCCATGGGATTTTCTGGGCAACAGTACTGGAGTAGGGTGCCATTGCCTTCTCCCTACATGTTGGCAGAATCCCCAATTGGCACGGGACCCCCTGCCATGCCGCCTCATCTGAGCCCACTCAGCACAGGCTTTTTCTCCAACAGAGAACGCAGAGTCACTCGTGCAAAAAACCCACACATGCCTGAGGGTCCAGGTGTTAACAGGAGGTGGGTCACATAGACCCATCCGGCTATCAATCAGCCATGCAACTGAAATTCCAGGCTCCAGCAATGAAACCAGGTGCGCATCATCAGTCTTGGCATTTGTGCAAAACCGTCCTAACAGGCCAGCAGGGCACGGTCCACTGCTCCAGGCGAACACAACACCATCCGTCACTGACATCACAGGCCTCCTGGGAACCATGCTCCCAAGGGTGGGCCGAGGATTGGTCAGGGCGCCAGGTTTCCTTGGAGACACGCAGGGAACAAGCAACCAGACTTGCTGCGTAGGTTCTTCCCAGCATTTTAACATCGTTACACGGGCATCAGCCACAGTTACAGGTGCATCTAGAGGCTTGGGGCTTGGAAACCACTGGGCCACTGGCTCCATCACTGTGCCTCCCGTCAAGAGGAAGTGGGAGAACATGCTGGAAAAGCAACCAGATGACCTCCTTTCAAATCATATCACTCTTCCAAGCCCATGATCTCATGTGTCTCATCCAAGGGAATGTTTGTGAAGTTGCTCTATTAGGTGACCTGCCATGTAACAAGTTCCTATTCTCCCTAATCGTTGCATTTGTTCAACATCTGTCTTTCTGCTTTGGCCCCTCATTTCTGAGAAGATCCAGAAATCCATAATCCCCACTTAAGACTGATTCAAGACATCAAGTCTTGGAGGTCATTTGTTGATCTGTTTTTAGAGGATTTAGCTCAGCTAAACTTACCCTTCCCCAACCCCAACCCAGCACTCTTTACTTCCACAAAAATCTTCATTCCTTTATAAGAAGTTTGTAAATCCAGCGTGTCCCATGTATTAGCAATATATTACAATATTGAAGAGTTCATTTACTGGCAAGAGGGCATTCATTTAGCAAATATCTGCAGAGCATTTCCAGTAATAGTCATCCTTTTTTTTGGTGACTATTGATTGGATGCACACTCTGTGCAGGGTGCTGTGTCCGGGTGGGGATTCAGGAGATGCTGTGGATTACAGACCTGAGGGTCCTTCTCATGAAGATTTCCATCTGTCTGCTAAGTAGGGTGACCAGCTGTCCTGGTTTGCAAAGGACCGAGGAGTTTCTAGGATGCAGTGTTTTCAGTGCTATCATTGAGGAAATCCTAGACAAACTAGACAGGTTGGTCACCCTACTGCTAAAACAGATAACTGCACAATGAACCTCATGGTTAATTACTCCTTTGAACTGTTGCCAGTGTCGTGAGGCTTCCAACAGAGGGCCTACACTCCATGAAACAGCCCCACCAAAGACACTGCATCCAGTGTCCCCAGAGAACAGCCTCCCTCTCCCCCCGCAGCCCCCACACCAGGACAGACCCAGCCTTTCATGGCCACCACAGTCTGGGACTCCAAGCCTATTGCCATGGAAACCAACGCCAGAGGCTCAATGTATCAAAGCTGGGGGATAATCTAGAGTAACCCCCAACTCCACCAAATCTCTCTGCTGAGGCCACCACCACCATGAGAGCTCCCCTGACTCCCCCCAAGGCAAAGTAGGGCTCAACAGAGAGCTCTCCACACCCACCGCCACCCACCCCCCAGGGCAGGAAGCCCTTCCCATGAAGGGTGACTTGAGGCTTTCTGCTCTGCAGACTTGGCGAGTCTCCTGCTGCTCCAATGGCAGAGAAACTAAGGACCAGCCTTTTGTATGAGGCTGTTTTCCCTGGGCTGTGTTCCTTCCCAAGAGTCCATCCCCACCCCACCCCCTGACCACCCTGCCAGGCCCCCTGGACTGGCCCTTCCAGGGGTGGGTGCCAAGCAAGTCTGACCCTTCTCCCATGCCCCAGCCCTGGGCATCTGATATTCTTCTGTAAACAGACTTGTATGCTTTATAATCAGAAAGAAAAAGGTTTATTTTAAATAAGCAAAAAAAGCACGACTTCCCTGGTGGTCCAGTGGTTAAGACTCTGAACTCCCAATGTAGCAGGCATGGGTTCAATCCCTGGGCGGGGAGCTGGCTCCTACAGGCCGTGACTGAAAGATCCCACAAGTCTCGACTAAGACCCGTGCCACCCAATAAATACAGAATAAATATAATTTTTTAAAGAGATGCTTAATTTCCTAAAATATACACAAGTTCCCTGTTTCTACCCCTACTGTAGCCATAGCCACAGAGGAGAAATAACGTTACTGTCGAACCAGTTCACTCTGTCTTGAATTATTTATCGATTTTAAGGTGAGGCTAGGAAATAAAATTGACATGACTTTGGGAAATAAAATCTGGACTTCCTTTTTTCCTTCTTTCTTTGTCCTGTGGGGTTGCGTCCTAGCTAGCTTCCCCGGTCTCAAGCTGTGCTGAGCTGTGCGCCTGCTCTGGACGCCTTCAGAGCTGTGCTGACCCCGGTGCTCTGCTTACAACAGCTTTGCCTCTTAATCCCCAAGTTTAGGATGGAAAACACTGGCTGTTCTGATTTCAGGAGGCTGGCAGACTGTTTTTGCAAATAACCTGGACAGTCTCCTGAAGGTGCCTGTGAAGTAAATGCCGTTCAACATATTTGAAGTGACCCAGATCCTCTGGGGAAGGAAAAAGCAATCCACTCTAGTATTCTTGCCGGGGAAATCCCAAGGACTGAGAAGTTTGGTAGGCTACAGTCCATGTGGTCGCAAAGAGTTGGACACGACTGAGCCACTAACACACACACACACACACACACACACACTCACAAGGGAGAGGCTGTGACGGGTTGTGGTCTATCAGGTTCCATGTACCGGAACAGTAAGGCAGGCCTGGCCCTAAGGAACACTGTGAAACTACCACACAGCCTCTGGAGCGCATCGATTTTATTCACTCAATAATCATGTGAGATGTAGTGCATGCCTGGCCTTTTGCCACCAGTTGGAGACGCATAAAGAATGAAATATAGACTTTATATTAGTGAACGCTTTTGGCTGAAGAATAAAAGGAAACTGAGGGAAGGCTCAGAGCACCCAGGAAAGACTCAGGGCCTAGCTGGGCCTCTGAGCGTCTGGGACTAAGCCGACTTCTCCAGGGCTTATCTCAGCCTCTGAGTTCACCTTCTCCTACCCCCCAGCCCAGGCTCCTCCTCCGGCAAGGACGCTGGATATTCACCAGCAGAGTGTAACAGCATCAGCGGCTCCCTCCCAAATTCAGGAATCTCAGGGAAGGGCTCTGATTGGTCCAGCTGGGATCAGGTGCCCACATCCAACCAATCAGTGGTGGCCATGTGGGTGGAGTCAGTAACAGCTCCCATTGGCACCTTCTAGTGGAAAGCACATATCCCAGGAGGAGGCAGGCTCTCACTCTCAGCAGAAAAAGAGCAATGCCCACCTCAGCGCTGCTCCAGGAACGTCCCAGCCTACCTGGGGACAGAGTCGGAGGCCCTGTGAGGAGTTCCGTGACAGCCACGTGCACGAGGCCTCTGTTAGTGCGAAGTATGAGTGCATCTCCTACCCACGTGGCTACCTGGAAGGTTTCATCCAGAATTTGCCCAGTGGAGTTGTGAAGACAGGTGAACAGCTGGCCTTCCAGGAGGGGCCTGTGTGAAATAAAACTCCTGATGTTTAAGTTCCCGTCTGCGGTGTTCTGTTATGCAGACCGAGCAAACTAACATGCCCCTGAAATGAGCGCAAAGACGGCTCCCAGCCATCGTGTCCGTGGCCCCACGACCTCATTATTTGTTCGTGTCCTGCTCCCTGAGGATCTGAGGGCTGGCTTCACAGCAGTGCTGCCCAGAGGACATGAGAAGCCATCATCCCCCAGGCCTTCTTGTTGCACAGGGAAGCGGTTTCTCAACAGGGAGGGAGGTTGCGGGAAGAGCTCTTTCCGCTCAGGCTCTGCTCCTAGACGAGGGTGAGGCTGGGGGCAGTCACAGCGGGGATTCGGGTATCACCCTCAGTGAGCATCAGGGAGGGTCGTTTTCCTATAACCCCAGCCCAGCCTGGTCCCCTCTCACCTGCCCCCTCCCCTCAGAGACGAATGTGTCCAATGCCACCCCACATTCTGGGGACTCTGGAATCCTAAACCCACCCACAAGCTCTGGAGCTCAGTCCTGCTGCCGCTGTGTCCATCTGAGCACTCGGCTGGAGCAAACCCACTCGGCTTGAGGTGGGGAGATGACAAGGCACCCGAGCTCCAGCACCTCGGAGCATCCCTTCTCTGGGATGCAGGCTTGGGGCTCAGGCAGGAGGCTCTTTGATTTCTCCTCCCCCAGGCAGCCTCCGCCTCTACCTGTCCTCAGATCCAGAGTGTAATCTTCCCAGTGATACCATTTCCAGGTCACCTGGGGAGACAGCCCTCTCAAGACAGGTGTACCTACTAGGGTTGAGGGATTTCCACAAGCATGACAGGAAACAAATTTCCCTAGCAAGTTCACTCTGATCTTGTTATTTTTATGATCGTATAATTATGTATGTTATTAAAGTTACCTCTTTATTCCACCTTCATTCATGTCCAGTATATCCCGTGTCTGAAAGTGTTGTGTGTTAGTTGCTCAGTCATGTCCAACTCTTGCGACCCCATGGACTATAGCCCACCAGGCTCTTCTGTCCATGGGGATTCTCCAGGCAAGAATACTTGAGTGGGTTGCCATTCCCTTCTCCAGGGAATCTTTCTGACCCAGGGATCGAACCCAGGTCTCCTGGATTGCAGGCAGATTCTTTCCCATCTGAGCCACCTGTGCCAAGCACCATGCAAAGGTTAAATGACTGCATGTTGTTGATGAAAGCGAACCAAGTCACCAGGTCAGAGCAGTCAGATCAGGCGCTCAGTCGTGTCCGACTCTTTGCGACCCCATGAATCGCAGCATGCCAGGCCTCCCTGTCCATCACCAACTCCCGGAGTTCACTCAGACTCACGTCCATAGAGTCGGTGATGCCATCCAGCCATCTCATCCTCTGTCGTCCCCTTCTCCTCCTGCCCCCAATCCCTCCCAGCATCAGAGTCTTTTCCAATGAGTCAACTCTTCATATCAGGTGGCCAAAGTACTGGAGTTTTAGCTTTAGCATCAGTCCTTCCAATGAACACCCAGGACTGATCTCCTTTAGAATGGACTGGTTGGATCTCCTTGCAGTCCAAGGGACTCTCAAGAGTCTTCTCCAACACCACAGTTCAAAAGCATCAGTTCTTCAGCGCTCAGCTTTCTTCACAGTCCAACTCTCACATCCATACATGACCACTGGAAAAACCATAGCCTTGACTAGACAGACCTTTGTTGGCAAAGTAATGTCTGCTTTTGAATATGCTATCTAGGTTGGTCATAACTTTCCTTCCAAGGAGTAAGCGTCTTTGAATTTCATGGCTGCAGTCACCATCTGCAGTGATTTTGGAGCCCAAAAAAATAAAGTCTGACTCTGTTTCCACTGTTTCCCCATCTATTTCCCATGAAGTGATGGGACCAGATGCCATGATCTTCATTTTCTGAATGTTGAGCTTTAAGCCAACTTTTTCACTCTCCACTTTCACTTTCATCAAGAGGCTTTTGAGTTCCTCTTCACTTTCTGCCATACGGGTGGTGTCATCTGCATATCTGAGGTTATTGATATTTCTCCTGGCAATCTTGATTCCAGCTTGTGTTTCTTCCAGTCCAGCGTTTCTCATGATGTACTCCGCATATAAGTTAAATAAGCAGGGTGACAATATACAGCCTTGATGTACTCCTTTTCCTATTTGGAACCAGTCTGTTGTTCCATGTCCAGGTCTAACTGTTGCTTCCTGACCTACAGACAAATTTCTCAAGAGGCAGGTCAGGTGGTCTGGTATTCCCATCTCTTTCAGAATTTTCCACAGTTTATTGTGATCCACACAGTCAAAGGCTAATGGCATCTATAAAAACAACTGTGCTATTAAATAAAATACGGTATGAAGTACCATATGTCAGTAAGCTGATGCGGAAAGGCTGTTTGGTACCAGGCCAGGTTGGAGCACTGCCAGGAAGGAGGGCTATCAGTGGTGGCCTCTTCCTGGGTGAGGTGTCTTCCTGCCGCACCAGCCACCTCCGATGAAACGTATCTATTCCTTAACAGGAGCGACGCTGCTTTGGTTTTCTGAGCAAGTGTCTCAGGGCCCCGGGGATGGTGTGATGCAACCCTCTTGCTCTCTGTTTACAGTTTCTGCCAAACAAAGACGTAATTGCCTCCTGTAGTTTGGTCTGATTACTTTTCTGACACCCTTGGGGGAACTCAACCCTCCTGTCCCCTGGGGGGCTTGGGGTGGCCACGTGGGCGGGGAGGCGGGGCTTCCTGAAGCTGCATTTGTATCTCAAGTTTTTTTCTCAGAGGCAGCGTGGGTTTCAGGTGATGGGTATAGAGGCCAGGGGTTCCTGGGTCTCTAAACTTTAAAAACCTGAAGTAAACCGGTTATTGGCAGCTACACCCGTCATTGTCTTTTCTTCTGGGAGCTACTGCCGATCTTCCCCTAAGGGCCAGGGCGAAGCCCCTCCTCGCAATTCTCCATCCGTTTCCTCTGATGCTGCAAAGTCAGACCTCCCAGCAAGGCCGCAGGGACTAACCGCCCCCATCCCCGCCCCGCCCCGCCCCCTCTGCCCCAGTAGTCAAGGTTTCAAATAAGGAGGCGGTGGGGAGGGGCAGGGTCTAACCTAACACCTGCAGAGCCGTCTTAGAGTGGCTTTCCAGGAGTTTCTAGCCAGCATCGCACACCACCTTCTACCAGCTCATCCACCTGCCTGCCTTTAAGGATCTTTTAAAGCATTTAGAACAATATTAACAGTAAGGAAATTAACATTTGTTGGTTACTATGTGCCAGGCACCCAGGTAGCACTAGTGGTAAAAAATCCGCCTGCCAGTGCAGGAGACGTGAGCGGGTTCAATCCCTGGGACAGAAAGATCCCCTGAAGGAGGGAATGGCAACCCACTCCAGTATTCTTGCCTGGAGAGTCCCATGGACAGAATCCCACTTCGCTTCAGTGGATACAAGCAGTGGTATAAAGTGTTTTCATATACAGCTCACTCAGGCAGCGTCCTCGGCCTGTCTGTGCCTCAGTTTCTTTGTACAAATGGACCTCACAGTAGTCATACTTGATCAGAGGACTGCTGTAATGACTGAAGTCACACACACAAGATGCCCAGGACAAAGGCATGGGACAGAAAGGACTCAATAAACACCAGGAGTTACATCTTCCACCTCCTTCTCCTCATCAAGGTGGCTATTTTAGCCCACTTTATAGATAAGAAAACAGAGGCTCGAGGAAATGAAGTAACCCTCGCATGCACTTCGGGTGGCAGGGGGCAGGGGGTGCGGTGTGTGGTCCTACAGGAATTCAAACCAGGCCAGGCTCCTTCTCCATGCACAATCCCTCCTGCCCAGCCACTCAAAGCATTTCTCAAATCTAGAAAATGACTATTATCTCCCTGGTGTGTTGTCATCATCAATTTTCAAATTCTTCTACGCAGACCCGGGGCTTCCAAATGGCTTTGAAGCATTTTACATCCAGACCTGGAACAGATGTGTATAGAAGTTTAATGAAGCAATGCTTCCCTGGTGGCTCAGACAGGAAAGAATCTGCCTTCAGGAGGCCTGAGTTCCATCCCAGGTGGGGAAGATCCCCTGGAGAAGGGAATGGCTACCCACTCCAGTATTCTTGCCTGGAGATTCCCATGGACAGAGGAGCCTGGCGGGCTACAGTCCAGTGGGTTGCAAAGAGTCAGACATGACTGAGTGACTTCACACTTTCACTGTTTTATGCACCCTGGTATTTTTCTATTCGATTCTATTTTGTTCCGTTTTTAAGAGCTGGTTTCGACTTGACCTTCAGTGGTAGATTGAAAACCAGCAACCAGGCAAGTGAGTTTACTCTGAGCAGGCCTGGCCAGGTGTGGTCTGAGTGCTCCCTCTGGGTTACCTGGGCCTCGGCTCCCTGAGTACCAGTTTCTCCCCAAAAGACCCCAGTCCTGAGACGCAGGGTCCTGGAGCTCCTGGTGCTCCTGGTGGGCATCAGAGGCAGAGGGAACGTGAAACACAGGAAGCCCATCTCCAGGCCCACAGGCTGGTCTGGGTCATCCAGAGTCACTCAGCCACGTCCGAGAGCGTGTTCCTTAGAGTTTCCTCCATTCAGTCATGCTTAGTCGCTCTGTTGCATCTGACTCTTTGTGACCCTGTGGACTGTAGCCCATCAGGCTCCTCTGTCCATAAGATTTTTTCAGGCAAGAATGCTGGAATGGATTGTCGTTTCTTTCTCCAGGGGGGTCTTCCCAACCCAGGGATCAAACCCGCATCTCCTGTGTCTCCTGCATTAGCTGGTCGGGGTGGGGGGTGCGGTTTCTTTACCTGCTGAGCCATCAGGGAAGCCCCGTTTAAAAGGAAGATGTTCCTTTGCTGTTTGTATCTTGGTGTCCCAGGGGCTGGTGCTGCAGAGTAGGGAGACGCAAACCTCGGACTGGAGACCAGCTGGGCGCCCAGTGATATGGAGAGAGCAAGGGGAAGAAGCTGGAAGAACAGCCTGGGCCGGGAGGACCTGCCTTCAGGTGCCGTCCTGAGTTGCCAGTCCAGCTGTGGTCCTCCCTTCCCTCCCCTCCTCCTCCCCACCCAGGGCCACCCGACCCTTCCCGGCTTCCTGTGCTCCTCGGAGAGATAGCCCGCAGCCATGCAAGGATGTCCTGGAGCTCCTGGTGGGCAGGCGCCAGAGGCAGAGGGAAGTGACTCTTTGTGACCCCATGGACTGTAGCCCATCAGGCTCCTCTGTCCATAGGATTTTTCAGGCAAGAATACTGGAGTGGATTGTCATATATTTCCCCAAGGGGGCTCTTCCCAACCCAGAGATCAAACCTGCATCTCATGTGTCTCCTGCACTAGCTGGGGGGAGCGGGGGTGTTCTTTACCTGATGAGCCATCAGGGAAGCCCCAACACACTGACCTGGCCCAGTGTAACTGCCCCGTGTCCCCCCATGCCCTTCCTTCCGTGGCTGGAAGCAGCCGAGCACAGGGACCTCAGAGCCCACGTGGAAACAGAAGGGCCTTGGGTCCCGGAATGGTGCTCAGGCGGACACCACCTGCTCATCAGCGTCATTCATTCTGATCTTCACATGAGTGAGAAACAGACTCCCATGACGTCTCACTCACATCGCAAGACTCACTCACACCACAAGGCCACTGGCAGACAGCGATCACTCCACTACGCAGAAGGTCTCTGAATCTCTGGCCAGTTTCAAGGCAGTGGAGCTAGATGTTCTTAAACGTAGCCAATTTCACTGAGCAAAAAATTTTCCATCGAAACAGAAGATAAATGTACGGGGTTGGATGGTGTCTCCCCATACTTGTGCCGACCTGGAGCCTCAGAATGGGAACTGATTTGGAGATAGGATCTTTGCTGATGCCGTCAGCTTAAGTTGATGTCACCCTGGGAAAGGGCGGTGTCCTTACGGCAAGAGAAAAGTTCAGACACAGCAGACATACACAGAGAAGGCTTTGTGGAAACAAAAGCAGGATTGGAGTGATGCAGCTTAAATCAAAAAACCCCATGGCTTGCTGGCAGCACCCAGGATTAGAATAAGGACAGGAACGCCCTCCCAGAGACTTGGGAGGGAGTGTGTCTGTCAGGTCAGGACTCCTCACCATCCGGAGCTGCTCCAGAAAAAAAAAAAAAAAATCCTGCCATTTTAAGCCCCCAGCTCATGGTACTGTGTGACGGCGGCCACAGGAAACCAACACACTCTGTAATCAAAGCATCGTGTAGTGTTAAGAAGCTGCACTATTTTTAGCCCAGTTCTGCGTGCTCCGAGGAAGAGAACACCCTGATTCTGTGCTTCCAGCTGGAGGATGGGAGACCAGACCCCGGAGAAGAGACCCCTCCACCTCCCAACCTTCTGGAGAGACCCCCGTGGGATGGGGTTGCCCAGGCAAGTCAGAGAAGACAAGGTCTTTGTTGTTCACTGTTCAGGTCACTAAGTCGTGTCCAGCGATCTGTGACCCCATGGACTGCAGCACGCCAAGCTTCCCTGTCCTTCATTATCTTTCACTATGCTTCCCTGGTGGCTCAGTGGTAAAGAATCCACCTGCAATGTGGGAGACCTGGGCTCAATCCCTGGGTTGGGAAGATTCCCCTGGAGAAGGGAACAGCTACCTGCTCCAGTATTCTTGCCTAGAGAATCCCATGGACAGAGGAGCCTGGCAGACTACATACAGCCCATGGGGTCACAAGAGTCAGACACAGCTTGGCGATTAAACCACCACCACCACCATATAGTCCATGGGGTTGCAAAAGTTGGACACAACTGAGCGACTTTCACTTTCATCTCCCGGAGCTTGCTCAAATTCATGTTTATTGCATCACTGATGTCATCCAACTGTCTCATCCTCTTTCACTCCCTTTCTCCTCCTGCCTTCAATCTTTCTGAGTATCAGGGTCTTTTCCAATAAGTCAATTCTTCGCATCAGGTGGCCAAGCTCTCGGCCACAGGTAGATATGAGCTCTTCCAGCCAAGGTTTCCAGTCAAGGCCTATTTGCCCTAGAAGATGGTCTGGCTCATCCTCCACAGGGGTCTGGACCACGGGGTAAGAAGGAGAAGGCAGCCTGGTGGATGAACACCCCAAAAGGTCAGACACACTCGTCTGTTGTTCCCAGACAGTGGGAGCCCATTTACCATGTGTATCGAGGCTTGCTGACCAGAATCAGCTCGCTTTTGATTATCATCCAAGTCGTGTCTCACCTTCATTTCAGGCATTCAGAAATATAACTGATGACGCAGGACATGGCTTCCTGGATCACATTAAAAGGCAAAACATACTGTACACACAATAGCTAATCAGCTACCTCGAGGATGCTGTGATGAACGTTCTGTACTGAACGGGCATCTCTCTAAAGGGGACTAATCACTCCGGGTGCTGGTTTGCTAGGGCTGCAGCGATAAAGTAACGTAGACCAAGTGCCTGAAACAGCGGAAGTTCAGTGTCTCAGTTCTTGAGGCTACAAGGTCAAGATCAAGGTGCTGGCAGGGTCGATTGTCCGCAGAATCTGTTCCAGGTCTCTTCTTCCGGCTTCTGAAAGTTTGCTGGCAATCTTTGGCATTCCTAGACTTGTGGACTCATCACCCCACACTCTGCATGGCCTGGTTTCCCGTGTCCAAACTTCCACTTTCTACAAGGTCCCTGGCCAGATCACACTGACGCCCACTCTATCCGGTATGAATCCAGATTCACTAATTACATCTGCAGTCACTCTACTGACAATGTGACACCCTGAGGTATGGGGGTCAGGACTTTAGCACATGAATGGGGTGGCAGGGTTAGGAAGGGGATCACAATTCAACCCCAAACATTCCCTTTGAAGCATTTTTGTTAAAACCTCTACCTTAATATGGTAGGTTGGCTTTGAAAAGTGAAGGTGTTAGTCGCTTTGTTGTGTCCAACTCTTTGCAATCCCGTAGACTAAAGCCCGCCAGGCTCACCTGTCCATGGGATTTTCCAGGCAAGAATACTGGAGTGGGTTGCCATTCCCTTCTCCAGCAGATCTTCCCAACCCAGGGATTAAGCCTGCATCTTCTGCAACTCCTTCAGTGCAGGTGGATTCTTTACCACCGAGTCATCGGGGAGGCTGTTTCTATTCATATATTATACTTTAATTTTTAAAAACAGTTTACCAAAAATGAAAACCATCCTTTTCACAGGTGGTGAGGACTAGCTGAGAGAGGTCATGTCAAGCCTTTAGCCCAGGGCTCCACAATCTGAGCCCTCAGCAGACACGCTCTGTTACCACTGTATCATCCCTTACCCAGCAACACCCTTTGAGGTTCTGGCACCAGTTCGGGGGCCTTTAGGTACATGGGGCTTATCCTGAACCTCATCTCCCACTGCCAACATGGTGGTACTGTTCAACCATGGGGCATAAACACAGCCTCACACTGGTTCACGTCAGTCTCGCCTCCCAATATGTGGTTTTGTCTCTAAAAAACTCACCAGAATATGTCTTCTGAGGGCTTTTTGGAATTCAGGGTTGTGAATAAGGGATGAGACAATTGTGTGGTCATATCATGTGTTCTTTTCTGCAGCTGGTAATCAGACGGTTTGTGCTCCAGGCCTGTCCTTTTCAAGATGAAGCCAGGTTTCCCACTGGATGAGACTGGAGACTGGAGACTGGGAAAGGAAATAGGAAGCACTGCCCAGGGCTCAACTAAACAGATGCTGAGGTTCCCACCAGACCTCAGGCCATTCTGCCCTGGTGACTTCAGCGGGCGGACCTGACACAGCGGTCACACCAGGGTCCGAGCCTGGCCCAGCCCCAGCGGCTCCTCCAGGCACCATCCTCCCCTGTTCCCTTGTGTGTGTGTGTCCGGGGCCTGGGCAGCCCAGTGGGGAGGCCTCAGGGGTCAAGGGGATGCCCAGTGCATGGCGGTGACTTCAGTCAGTTCCGTTCAGCCGCTCAGTCGTGTCCAACGCTGAGACCCCATGGACTGCAGCACTCCAGGCCTCCCTGTCCATCACCAACTCCCGGAGTTCACTCAAACTCATGTTCATTGAGTTGGTGATGCCATCCAGCCATCTCATCCTCTGTCATCCCCTTTGCCTCCTACCCTCAATCTTTCCCAGCATCAGGGTCTTTTCCAATGAGTCAGCTCTCCACATCAGGTGGCCAAAGTATTGGAGTTTCAGCTTTAGCATCATTCCTTCCAAAGAAATCCCAGGGCTGATCTCCTTCAGAATGGACTGGTTGGATCTCCCTGCAGTCCAAGGGACTCTCAAGAGTCTTCTCCAACACCACAGTTCAAAAACATCAGTTCTTCGGCACTCAGCTTTCTTTATAGTCCAACTTTCACATCCATACATGACTACTGGAAAAACCATAGCCTTGAGTAGATGAACCTTAGTTGGCAAAGTAATGTCTCTGCTTTTTAATATGCTGTCTAGGTTGGTCATAATTTGTCTTCCAAGGAGTAAGCAGCTAGAAATACAGGACACCCTGTTAAAAGGGAAGTTCAGATTCAACAATGAATAATTCCTGTGTTATGTCCCATATAATATCTGAGATGTATTAAGTATAACGTTGTTTATCTAGAATTCAGATTTGCCTGGATGTCCTGCATTTCATCCAGCTGCCCTCCAGTGGGGTTGTCTCTGAGACAGGGCATCAGTGAAGGACAACAGCCTTCACCAACCTGCTTAGACAAGAGGGGAGATTGCTGGCTGGGCGAGGGTGTAACACGTCTCCTGACCTGCAGGGCTGGACAAGAGGCCGAGGCTGTCCTTGAAGAGGCTGTGTTGTCTCTCCCTGTCTCTGTTGCATACGTTCTCTGAGTGCAGATTCACCTCCGCTTCCTGTCCACTCCACACCTCCGGCATCACCTGCCATCCGTGTCCAGGGCATCCTTGGAGGGACACGCTCTGGGGTCTCTCCCCCATGTCTCACTCAACCACAGGCCTGCAAGCCTGAACCCACATCTCACTTCCTCTACCAGTGACATGGCCTGGAGTTCCTCCAAGTCAGTCCACTTGGAGTAGCTTCCTTCTTTTGAACACTAGGGGGGCAAGTGTTGGGAAGGAGATGGTGGGCAAGCCTAGAACTTGTTCAAACCCTAATCAAGGAACGTTCTCATGTTTTCCTCCTAGCCCATGACTATCGCTCTGCCTCTAGGGTGCACACCCCAATCTGAAGCCCGCCACCTGAGACCTGAGCTGTGGGTCACCCAGGGCTTTGCCTGGGCACCAACATCCCGCATCTCTGTTAGGCTTCAGTGGCGTCTCAGAGACCCATCCTGACTCAATAGTCGTCCAAGCTTGCTATGTCCTGTCTGACTATAAGAGCAGATGTAACAAGCCTACTCGCCTTGCCCCGGGTTTAAAGTGGGGTTCTCGGGACTAGTGATCTTCGGGACTGGGTACTTTGTGGTGGGGGCTGTCCCTTACTTCGTGGGATGTTCTTCAGCGTCCCTGGGCTTCACCCCCCAGATTCCAATACTGCCTCCCCTTCCAGCGTGACAAAAGAAACATCTCCAGACAAAACCCAAATCTCCTTAGTTGAGAACCACTGCTCTCAAAGCCTCCAAACTCACCTCATTCTACAGATCTATGACAGAGTGAGAAACGCGTTCACTGTGGACCAGCCATGGCTTTGCTGGGAAACAGTGGCTGTAACACCAGGAGTAAAACTCTTTTTTTTTTTTTGTAAAAAAAAAAAAAAGGATGCTATTGGTTGAGGCTATCTTCCAAATTAAGACATTCCCATCCTCAAAGTTCATTCCCCTAATTAATGTGTTTGCTGCTAGGAATTAATTGATCCTTTGTTTCTCTCTCAGAAAAAATGGTTTCAGCAAACCTCATTTCCTGCCAGGACCCCTGCTTCAGGTGCTTTGAAGCCAGAATGAGTCTAAAGCAGTGATGGGAACTGAAGGAAGCAGACATTCCTGAGGGCCTGCTATCAGCTCAGTCCCTCCTCCCTAAAACCAAGCGGTTGGTGTTATGGTTGGCGTTATTCGTAAGGACATTGATGCTCCCTGGGCTGATGCGGCATACTCAGGGCCACTTACCTCATTATTAGCCGTCCTGGGAATCCCACCTAGATTCCAGAGCGCACTCCCCCCTCAATCTGCCTTCCTTCATTCTGCAACTAGAGATAATAAAATGCAGATGCCCAGGAGGAAAGGAAACCATTGACTTCCTTTCACTTGTTACATCTGCTTTTATAGATAGTCAGTCAGGACATCAGAAGCTTGGATGACTATTCAGTCATCACGGATCTCTGAGACTCCACAGATGCCTAACAGAGATGTGGGATGTCGGTGCCCAGGTGTGAATAAGTAAATAGTGAAAATAAATATTAATAGGTGACCCTTTCCTGCTGAGAGGGTTTCATGAGGTCAGGCTAGAGCACAGGGAAAGGGTCACTGGACCCCTGAAGGGAACCAGAGACAGAGGAAATGGGGGATGTACAGTGTGTGTGCGTCTCGCGATGCTGCCAATGGGTTGGGCCTTTTTGGCTATAAGCCAGGTCCTGTCTTGAGGGAGCCAGGGCGATTTGGGAGCAGCGTCCCATAGACATTCCTGTGCAGCTCGGTTGCCTTTCCTGGCCCCACGCAGCCAGGTAGCAACACCTGAATGAAGTCAGTGGCATTGTTAGGTAGGTCAAATAGGGAAAAGGAGTCCAAAATGGCGGTGGCTAAAAGACAAGGAAGGGGAAAGCCCCTGAAAATAGAACAAAGGAAGGTCCGAGGACCGGAGTGAGGACCTCAGGTAAAACAAACAACACTCCTGGCTGGCCCAATTTACATAGGACCGGCCCAGGGGGAGAAAAACATAAAAAGAGGAGCCAAAGCTAGCTCTCTCTCCGTGTCTCCTGCGCACTGGGGCGCTCTTCTCTTCGCGTCTTTGGATCGACATGCCCTCACACCTCGAAGATGGATTTTCCTGCTATCTTCTAAATAAAATAGAGCTGTAACACTGAGCTGTAACACTGATTTGTCTAAGAGCTATAACACGGTCCGTTTGAGACCTGAAAGCTATAACAGTCTGTCCAAGACCCGAGAGCTGTGACACGCCGAGGGGGCTTTAATGTCCGTCACTCCAAATCTTTGTTGTGATGAGACAAAAACCGAGGAGCATACACTCGCCTGACAGCATCACGGTTGGAACCTAAACACTTTCCAATCCAGCGGTTCTCAAGCACTGCTGTCCATCAGATTCGCCTGGGAGCTGGGACAGTTCCCGAGTCCTGGGCCACTGCCGCCATCAGGACCCCAAGATTTTCAAGCTCTCCAGTGACGCCTATGTGTAGCCAGCTCCCCCTCTCTGTGACGGAGCACAGCGCTCCACATTCTAATGCGCATTCAGGCAATGGTGATCCCGAGATCTGGGGAAACTGAGTCAGGAGGCTGGGGTGGGCCTGAGATTCTGCATGTCGGGCCAGTTCCAGGGCGTGGAGCCAAGTGCGGTCCGTCCTCCAGTGGTTGTCACCTGGGAGCTGGTTGTTCGTGTTAGTCGCTCAGTTGTGTCTGACTCTTTGCGACCCCTTGGACTGTAGCCCGCAGGCTCCTCTGTCCATGGGATTCTCCAGGCAAGAATACTGGAGTGGATTGACATTTCCTTCTCCAGGGTAATCTTCCCAGGGACCAAACCCAGGTCTCCTGCATTGCAGGCAATTTCTTTACTGTCTGAACCACCAGGAGCTGGTTAGAACCTTGAGAATCTCAGCCCCGCGCGCTCTCCCACCCCCTACAAAGACCTACAAGTCAGAATCTGCACTTTAACCAGGCCCAGGGGAGGCAAGTATGTGTTCAAGTTTGAGACTCTTTGCTCCACCTAATGTCTTTGTTTGCTGATGGGGCAGTGAGGCCAGCAGAGGACAAGGGCCCAGGACCCCACAGCAGAGAGTTCTAGGAACTCGTGCTAGGCTGCATCCAAATGTCTTCTTTCCATCATTTGATAATCTCAGTAAAGATCATTTATTTTTCTTCATTTACTATGATTTCAGGCAATGTATATAGTGTCCCTCTCCTATTACATTTAATTCAGGCACAAAACCAGACAAAACCTAACCTAGGAAGAAAAGTAGGGATTAGTAAAATACGAAAATAAGACAGAAACAAGGTGCTTTCACCAGTTCTCTGATGAAAAAGATCTAATAACTGGGCACCTTCCAGTATGGTGACTTGAGAAGCGCAGCAGAGGGGAAGTTCAGTGGGAAACTGTGGATCATTCTTTCTAGAAGAGTGATCAGGAGCCTGTACCCAGGAATACAACTTCCTCTGCCTCTCTCAGGATGGGCTACTTTCAGCCTTGTGGTGAGACCATAATATAAGAAAGGCGTTAACCAAAAGGAAATGGCTGTTTCCTCTATCTCTAAGCCACAAACTCCTGCAGGACAGAGCTGATGAGTCAGTAGCGGTGGCCCCAATGTGAACGGCCAGAAGACTGTGACCATTTTCTAAATGTCTTCTTAAAGGTCAGCCTCCACCTCCACAGTCTGGAGTCGATTTTTGGAAACAGCCAGAAGTTAATCAGAACCAAGTCAGGTGATTGAGGTGGTGACCAAACTCAGCTCCATTTAGGAGGCAGATCCAAACTGTCCTGCCTGGCTTTGTGTGCACTGTCTCACAGTTCTAGCACGCTCCTTATGACAGCCCCAACATGGGTGTTAGCAAGAACAGCAGCACTGGGGAAGCTCAGCGTGCTCCAAAGTGCTCCTGTCAAACCTACTGAAGGGAGAACATGATTGCAAATGATATGGCTGATAAGGGGTTAAATTCTAAAATATACAAACCACTCTTACAACTTGACATCAAAAAAAAAAAAAAAACCCAAACTGATTTAAAAATGGGCAGAAGTAAATAGATATTTTTCCAAAGAAGACAGACAGATGGCCAATAGGCACATGAAAAGATGTTTAACATCGCTAATCCTTAGGGAAATGCAAATCAAACCCACAAGGAGACATCACCTCGCACCTGTCAGAATGGCTACCATCCAAAAGACCACAAATAACAAATGTTGGCGAGGATGTAGTGGAAGGAAACACTCCAGCATTTCCACTTCTGGGTATTTATCTGAAGAAAACAGAAACACTAATTGGAAAAGACACATGCACCCCAATAATTCCCAGCAGCATTAACTCCAGCTTCTAAGATATGGAAGCAACTGATGTGTCCATCAACAGATGAATGGATAAAGAAGAGGTGGTATGCAGATATACGATGGACTATTACATGGCCATTAAAAATGAAAGTTCACCATTTGCAACAACATGCATGGACTTGGGTGGTGTATGATGCTTAGTGAGATAAATAAGACAGAGAGAGACAAATACCATATGGTATCCCTTATATGTGGAATCTGAAAATACAGCAAACTAATGAATATAACAGAAAAGAAGCAGATGCATATAGAGAGAGAACAAACGAGTGGTTGCTGCTGGGGAGGTGGGGAGAGGGCAAGAGAGGGGAAGGGGATTAAGAGGTAAAAACTGCTGTGCATAAAATAAATAAGCTGTAAGGATATATTGTACAGCCCAGGGAACACAGCCAATATTTTATAAGTGGAGTTGTTGTTTAGTTGCTAAGTTGTATTTGACTCTTTTGCAACCCCGTGGACTGCAGCCCGCCAGGCTCCTCTGTCCAAGGAATTTTCCAGGCAAGAATACTGGAGTGGGTTTTCATGCCCTTCACCAGGGGATCTTCTGACCCAGGGATCATCGAACACACATCTCCTGCACTGCAGGCAGATTCTTTATCACTGAGCCATCAGGGAAGACCCTACAAATGGACTATAACCCTTAGAAAATGTGAATCATTATGCTGTATACCTGAAACATACAATATTATAAATCAACTGTATCTCAATAAAAGAAAATAATCAAATCAAATCAAAAAGCATCACAAAAAGTAACGGTTCTGTCGACAAAGCAGGCTCCTAGTCATCACATTCCCTTCGTCTAACACCCACCCTCACCTCATTTCCAGTAGTGGAGACACATTTTTATACGTAAGACAGCAAGCACATTGTGGGTGTAGAGGACAAAAAGCAGGTCACCACTTGGGGGCCTGGCCACGGCAGATGGAGATGACAGAGGGCCAGGCAGACGGCAAGGTGGGCCGCCACTTGAAACTGGAGGAGGCTACACCAGGCTCTCACAGAGCCTCCAGAAAGAGACCGGCCCTCTGACACTTGATTTCAGGTTTCTGGCCTCCAGAACGCTGAGGGACGGTATGTCTGTTGTTGTAAGCCACCCGTTTGCAATACTTGTTGCAGTTGCTGCAGGAAATGAATGCACCTTGTCTGGGCTAGTAAAGCCCTCCTCTCCTCTCCACTGCCATCTCTTCTGAGCCCCAGCTCACCTTCATGCCGTGGGGACAGGGCTTTGGTGTGTCCTGACCTGTGGCTGGCCTGGGGTACCCCCGAGGCTCTAATCCTCCTTCCACACTAGCTCTCCCAAGTTCTCCATCAGTCCAGGAGGGAGTTTGAGTGACCCGGGAAGCTCACACTGGTGCAGACAGAGGTCTGTCCACCTGCCTGCTCCAGCACCACAGCTCTGCCTGTCTGAGATGAACCGTGAGCTGGTCATCTTGGTGGTTTCCACGACAGCCAGCTGGCTTCATCCAACTCTCACTCTGTCCCAAAGATCCTACACTGTAAGTCCTCAGGGCTCAAAGCTGGGGGGTGTGGACCAGAACATCACCATCACCTGGGAGCTCACTGGAGAAGCAGGGTTCGGGGCTGGCCTAGACCTACTGGATCGGAATCTGCATTTTAATGTGACCTGAAAGGGGCCGCTGGGCCTGTTACCGTGAGAGACACGGGGGTCTAAACCCCTCTGGGATGATCCCTTCTCACCAACACACAGGCTCTCTCCATTCAACTTCCTGTCTTTTCTCTCCTAGGTGGAGACTGTGGCTGCCTGGCCCCCTAGGGAAGGGGCGTGGTTTAGAAGCAAAAGCTTTTGTGCGCTTGGTTTAACTTCCTGAGACTTAGTGTATTTTGAATTTCAAACAACAATTCTCAAGCCTGGCTTGCGTTGTTTTTCAGTGGGGCAGGTGCCCGGTGTTTAACTCAGTTAAAAGACATTTCTCCTGACCACGTCCAGGCTATCAGAGCAGCAGGCCCCCACCTCCCCGTGGCTGCCTGCCCTGTAATCTCTAAAACCAATCTGATTCAGGCCCTCCCTGCCAAGAATATCTGTTGTTTGTCCACCAGCATCTCCCTTTTCTTCAGCAAAATCTTCTCCTCTGGGAGACGGCAGCCAATCACAGCAGAGTCATCTCCCGCCCATCACCTGTCACGTGACCTGGGTCACGTGATGATCACATGACTCATACTTGCCTCTGTAGCGTACTCTGTGCCCCTGGCCACAGTGATTGGTCCAACATTGGTCATGTGACTGAAACTAGACCAGTCAGAGTTGTCTACAGGGGCTTTTTTGTACCGAAACTGGGAAACAGTGTCTCTGTCCTTTAGGAATCTCTAAACTGGAATGGTGTCAGTGGGTCTGACCACACCAAGGTACTCCCCTCACGGCTGCCCGCCACACGGAGGTACACTCATGCCTCAGTGTCCACAGGGGATTGGTTCCAGGGCCTACTGCAGATACCAATATTGTTGCAGCAAAAACAGAAATGAGCGAATGGACTTTTGGCACCTACCGGCCAAGCAGGCCTGCAAGAGTTAAGCAACCTTGGTTACTCTTGAGCTGTGACTGCTAACAAACACTTGTGGCTGGACTTGCCCTTCACAAAGCTAATTACTCTCTGACTTCATATGAGTTGTACTCTGCACCTGGCGTTCTTCTCGCCCTACACTGTCTTGTAGCATTCAGAAAGAAGGTCACGGGCCAATAACTTCAGGGTCACCAGACCCAGTCACTGAGTTGCCTGATGCCAGCTGTGGCCATTTCAAAACTTTGCATAAGGGGGAAAAAAAAAAGCAAAACCTCCATAACGATATAAACACCTCTCCCTGTTCCTGAGAAGGGGCACACAGTTCTTGAGGGGCTAGCCTGCCGTGTCTCCCCTTTGCCTGGCAAAAATAATAAAGCCACTGTTTTCTGTTCCTCCAAACTCTGTCTCTCTATTTGGCATTGATGGACAGGGAGCCAAGATTTCTGGCAACAAAATCAGGGGATGATCAAGTCCCTCATATAAGATGATGTAGTGCTTGCCTATAACCTACACACATCCTCCTTTGTATTTTAAATCACCTCTAGGCTACTTAGAATACTCAATTCAATGTAAATGCTATGTAAATAGCTGCCAGTACACAGCAAATTCAAATTTTGGTTATGGAACTTTCTGGAATTTTTTTTTAATATTTTAAAAAGTGTATCTTTTGGGAATTCTCTAGTGGTCCAATAGTTAGGATTCCATGCTTTTACTGCTTGGGGCCTGAGTTCAATCCCTGGTTTGGGATCTATTATAAGATCCCACAAGCCACATGGTATGGCACCCACATTTTTTTAATTAAAAAATAAATAAAAAATCAGGGCTTCCCTGGTGGCTCAGTGGTAAAAATCCACCTGCCAATGCAGGAGACAGGTTCAATCCCTGGTCTGGAAATATCCCATATGTCTTGGAGCAACTAAACCCGAGCACCACAACTATTGAGCCGGCGCTCTAGAGCCCGGAAACCGCAACTACTGCATCCACACACCACAGCTACCGAAGCCCATGCACCCTAGAACTGTGCTCCACGACAAGAGAAGCCACTGCTCCCGCAGCTAGAGAGGAGCCCCAGATCATCACAGCTAGAGAAAAGCCCCGAGCAGTAACGAAGACCCAGCAGAGCTGCAAATAAATACGTAACCCCTGTGGCTCAGCTGGTAAAGAATCAGCCGGAAATGCAGGAGACCTGGATTCGATCCCTGGGTTTGGAAGATCCCCTGGAGAAGGGAAAGGCTACCCACTTCAGTATTCTGGCCTGGAGATTCCCATGGACTGTATAGACCATGGGGTCACAAAGAGTCAGACACGACTGAGTGACTTTAAGTAATAATAATAAACAAATAAAAAATAAAAATAGTTTTGCTCCAAGGTTTGTTGAATCCATGGATGCAGAAGCCGCAAGTCCAGAAGGCTGACTAGCTGTTACATGGCACCCAGGCACATGGATACACTTGCCTGGGTGCCCTGCCCCTCAGAGGTTCCCTGCCACGTGGAGGTGGCCCATCTGCAGTGGGACTGTGCCAGGCAGAAGCCTGGATCAGAGTTAGAACAGAGGAGGGATTCCTGGTTCCACTCCAAAGCCCTCATCTACTCCTGAGGTCACTAGGACCACTTCCCCAAGCCCTTTTACCATTTTCCTTTTTCTGCCTGAACTTGTTTGAATTCAGTTTCTGTCCTTTGCAACTGAGAAGTTCTAAGGAGCGCAATCCCATCTTGAAAGCTTTCTGTGGCTGCCTTGCAGGGGGTGGGGGTGGGGGACAGGTGTCTTGTGTTGGCATTGAGAGACCCCTTCCCCCGACACCTAACTCCAAGCCACTTCCTCCCACAGAAATTCAGGCCCTGCACTTGGAGCTCCTCCAAGGTGCAGGCACCTGCAGGGAAATTCCAGGCCCCACGTTTCCCCCCAGTGTCTTTCTGTCTGCACCTGGACAACAGCAGCATCCACTGCCCAGCAATAATTTGCATCTGGGTTTCCCCTACCAGGCTGTGAGCATCCCAGAGGGACACTAGGCCTTGCAGCCCCAGGCCCCCAGTGGGCTCCAGACTCATAGGACACGCTTAACGAACACTATGGACAGAGCCCCGTTCCCCGTCTCTCAGCAGAGGGGTTACAGGGTACCACAGACACTGCCTCTGACACAGGAAATGCTTTGGCTGTCCGGTAGCTAAGATCTGCTGAGATGCCTCCTAAATAGAAAAAAGTACTGCTGCTACTCCATTCACTTGCTCCATTCCATCCCCACTCATTGCCCCCAATTTAGAGCCTATTTCCATCCAGGTGACCCAGGGCTCCACGTCCTCATCCTCCAGAGTCTTCAGTTTACCTCCTGGGCTCAGCACACCTAGACCTGCAGCAGCCTCAATGTCCGAGGTCATCAGCACAAGCTCCAGGATGCTCTCCTGGTCCCAGAGGAAAACTCCTTGAGAGGTGAGAAGATGCGTGTTCTCCTACACAATGACTTATCCCTCCAATGACTGTAGCTTTCCAGCCAGATCCAAATGGTAAATTACACATTTGAGTAGGGAGTGCTCACCACCTGGATTTACTCTCCAAGAGCCCAGGCAGGTCATTACATGGCCATCTGAGTGGACAGCCCTGGACCCCCCAGAGTCAGGGCATCAGGCAGGGAGGGGCTCTCCTGGTGGACCCCCGAGGTCAGCAACAGACAGCACATCTGGAACCTTGCTTCTTCCCCTCTGGATCATTCTCCGGAATCCCGCCATGCTGGGCACTCAAAACCCACGCTCCGTGTTGTCACGCAAGGGTAGAGGAGCTGCCATCGGAAGGAACACAGCAACAGAAGTGCAGAGGAGCTCCAGGTCACATGCTTCTGCTATTTTTGCCTGTCTGGATCCCTGTCTGCCCTGGACGAGGGCATAGCAACCCACTCCCTTATCGTTGCCTGGAGAATCCCATAGACAGAGCAGGCTACAGTCCACTGGGTCACAGAGAGTCAGACATGACTGAAGCAACTTAGCATGTACGCATGCATCCCCTGTCTGCACCCTGATTTTCTTGGGGAGGCCCCCCTGTCCCTGTGTGGGTCCAGGGGCAGCAAAATTTTCCTGTAAAGATAGCAAATATTTTCGGCTGCCAGAGCCATACCATTTCTGTCATAGGCACCGCAGGAAAGTCGCCATAGATGAAGTGAATGAGTGGCTGTGACTGTGTGTCAACAAAACTTTATTCATAACAGCAAATGGTGGGCCTGATTCTCCCGTCACAGAATCAGGAGCAGGAGTTGGCACTCGGCCCTCATCTCATCCATGTGTTGTTCACGTGGAAACCTAGAGCATCTAAGCTGGTTGTGGTAGAGGATGCAGTCTTCAGGAGGAGGACAAAACCATTCATTTGTTCTTTTTATCAAATCTTAGGGGTCAGCTTCCACATGGAGGTATCTGGCTCACCTTGTGGGAGATGGCCTATAAGACAGTACTTGGGAAGTAAACCAGGAAGGCGTGAAGTCTGGCGTGAAGTGGGAACCAGAAACAGGACGATGATCCAGACAGTGCCTGGGAGGGTCCGTAGGAGACACAGGACTGGGGTGGGTCTCTCAGGGAGAGACATCTGAGCTGAGGCTCAAAGGGTCGGAGAGGCCTGGCTGCAGAGAGTATCCCTGGGAGGGGAGTGAAGCAGGAGGGTGAGGCATACTTCCTGGAGCACAGGAAGGGCCAGCCCAGCAGGAAAGAGGCCTGAAAGCTGGGCAGGAGCCAGAAGGGGTCAGGCCTGGCTGCAGGATTACGTGGAAACATCACCAGGCCACTGCATGGAGAAAGCTTGTACCAGTGGTGTTCAACCTGAGTGAGCATCAGACTCCTAGAGGGCATGTAACCAGAAGGCTGGCCCCGCCCCCAGACCCTCTCATTCAGTGGGTCTGGGGCAGCCCAGGAATTTACATCTTGAGAGTATTTCCAGGAGATGCTGATGCTACTGGTCCAAGGACCACACCCTGAGAATCACTGGATTTCAGGAAAGCTCAGTCCCCAGCAAGGCCTTCCCCACCACCCAATCCAGACTGTGCTCCCACCCTGTCGAATCACCTGTCGCATCTCCTTCACCGCACACACCACTCTCTGAATGCTCTATGTCTCCCGTTCACTTGTCTCCCTCCTCGCCTTCCTTCACTTCCTTCACGTAACCCCCCGAAGGCAGAGACCTCATTTGTCTTGTTGACAGCAGTGTTTTCAACAGTAAGAGTGCACCGCATACAGGAGGTGTTCAGTGGGTATTTCTTGACAAGAAATGAATGGCCTGAGGGTGAGAACACTGAACCGATAGAGGGTATTTCTCACCACATCTGCATCTTGTGAGCAGAGGTACAAACTGCCCTTTTCTTGCAGACTATCTTTCAAGGATGGTTGTTCAGTGAACGGCCTCGGAGGAAGAGGAGGTGTGTCCCTGAAGAGGAGAGGGTGGTTTGGCGACTGTCCAGTAAGATAAACATAATGTTAGCCCTGGGGCACAGACTGGGCGTGTTTCTTTACTGCAGATTATAAAACATGCATGTTCCCTGAGCGCAGGGCCCCCAGCTGTGGAGGAGCCCCACCATAAGGCACCCACCTCCAGATAGCTCCTGTGGAACTTGGGGACAAGAAGAAGCAGGGCAAACGCTAAGCTTGTACTTGCATTTTCAGGATTCTGATGTTTTTGACCTTTGGGGCCCTGCTGATCCTGGAAGGGCTGTCCTCTGCCAGGCAGAGCCAATTGCTAGATGTGGTAAATGACTCTCTTGGCAAATACAAACCAACCAATCCAAAGCTCACACTCCAACCACTTCTTTACTGGGGTCCTCCCACAACAGGCCTGGGTTTCCCTGGTGGCTCAGCGGTAAAGAATCTGCCTGCCAATGCAGGAGAGGCATGTGCCATCCCTGGGTCAGGAAGATCCAGTGGAGGAGGAAATGGCAACCCACGCTAGTACTCTAGCCTGGAGAATCCCATGGACACAAGAGTCTGGTGGGCTCCAGTCCATGGGGTCGAAAAGAGATGGACATGACTGAGCGACTGAACAGCAACAACATACCAGGCCACTGTCCCCCTGCCTTAATAGCCCCCAGGGCCAGGCACCACACAGCTAGGGTCACCCCTACACCCAGAGCCCACGGAAGTTATTCAAGCTAGCCAATCCGAAGCCTGCTACCCTGCCTCACTCATTCCTTCCTGTGGATCAAAGGCTCCTCCCATGTTCCCCTCTCTCCCTCTGCCCCAACCACCCATGGTGCTTCCCCATGTGACGCCCTCCTCCTGGAAACTGTGAGCAACAAGTTGTCTCTTCAACGACCTTGGTTCCCAATGTGTGGGGCCTTTGGTTCACTGCAGTTCCGTCGCTCAGTCACGTCCGACTCTTTGCGACCCCATGGACTGCAGCACACCAGGCTTCCCTGTCCATCACCAGCTCCCGGAGCCTACTCACACTCATGTCCATCCTTACTCTGTCTCAAACATTCTATGAAAAAGCGAAAGCGTTAGTTGCTCAGTCCTGTCTGACTCATTGCAATCCCCTGGACTGTAGCCCACCAGGCTCCTCTGTCCATGGAATTCTCCAGGCAAGAATACTGGAGTGGGTAGCCATTCCCTTCTCCAAGGGATCTTCCCAACCCAGGGATCGAACCCAAATGTCCTGCATTGCAGGCAGATTCTTTACCATCTGAGTTACCAGGGAAGCCCTAGTGTTCTATGAATACACTCTATTTTAAAATCTCATGCTGTTTGCTATGCTATGAGTAATAAAGGCTCCTGTTCCTGACCCAGAAGTCTTGTGTCATCTGGCATCTGGCAGCCTGCATGAAACTGACAGGACATCTTGTGAGCCTGAACGTAGGCAGATTCTCAGACTCTTACAGTTCCGACAAGACCCAGGTCTGTACTGCAGTAGGTTTTGTAAGAGCTGTGGTGTTGGAAGGAAGAAATAGAAGATCTAGTGGCAAAAAAGGACAGCTTCTCCAAAAGGTATAGGAGGTTTGAGGCCAGAGGGGATTCGCCAGGTCCAGCTGTGGAAATCTAGAACAACTGGGACTGTTGCTCAGATTTTAATTCCCCTGAGGGCTTGTGTAAAGGCAGATCTGGTCCCAAAGGTCTGGATGGGGGCATGAGAATCTGCGAGCTCCTGGGGAAGCCCATGCTGGGACCACACTTGGAGCAGGTGTCTAGAGACGCATGTGACACAAGGCCCACATTTATAGGTACACCTGGAGGATGGGGCCCAGAGGACTTCCTCTGACCAGCCACCAGCACCATCCTGTCCCATGTTGAATCCCATGTCCCCTAGCCCACCCCAGCACACACAGCCTCAATTCCACAGTGTGGATTAACTCAGTAACAAACATAGGGGCCCTGGAGGCTGTGACTCCCAAGGGAATCTGAGGAATTTTCTGGAACAGAAGATGGGGTTCTCAGAAGGGCCCTGACTTCCATCCTTCTCCTAACATCCCCAGGAAGATTTGCCTCAGGCAGGCAACCTCCAAACTCTCAGAAATCTGCTGCCGCATCCAGCACCCTACACAGAGATGGGGCCCAAGAAACATGCTTTGAATTAATGAAAAAATCCTATCAATTTGTGAGTGTGTGTGTTGCAGCTCCAGGGGAAAATGGAAAGAAAAGAAAACTTCCGGCAGAAATAACCACATTTGTTTATGGCCTATTATTCATTGATCTGCTCTTCAGGAAGCTAAGTTCCTATTTTTAGCACCTCCCAGGCGCAAAAGTGCATTTTTCTTTTTCCCTTGAGCATTCTTAAAGAGTTGACAGTTCTCAGCCTATGAACTGCAGAGTCATGTCCTGCATCCAACGGGGTTGACAGTTGGGGCCCCCAGCCCCCAGGAATATTTACAAGGCCTTTGAAAACTGTCCTTGGACTGCAAGGAGATCCAGCCAGTCAATCCTAAAGGAAATCAACCCTGAATGTTCATTGGAAGGACTGATGCTGAAGCTGAAACTCCAATACTTTGTCGACTTGATGAGAAGAACTGATTCATTGGAAAAGACCCTGATGCTCAGAAAGATTGAGGGCAGGAGGAGAGGGGGGCAACAGATGACAGGATGGTAGGAGGGCATCACCAGCTCAATGGACATGAATTTGAACAAACTCCAGGAGACAGTGAAAGATAGGGAGGCCTGGCGTGCTGCAGACCATGGGGTCACAAAGAGATGCGGCCTAGTGAGTGAACAACAACATAGAATTTCAAGAGTCTTTCACTCAATAAGAACATTTTTTAAAATAGTCACAAGGCAATAAAGGTGGATAAGAGTGGCCAGGAAGTATCACAAGGCTGTCCCCGAAGAAGCCTTCCAGTGCCAGTGCCAGCTCCTCCTGTCTTCGTGGACTCCGCTCTCCACAGCTTCCAGGAAGCCAAGTAGGAAGGGTCCTCCTCCATCCACCTGTTCTCTTCCCACTTCCAGAGAGAAGGTATTAACGCTGGAGCCTCGTCCCTGTATTTGCATCTCCACCAAGCACCAAGCGCGCTGGACCAAATGGTCGTTTATAAGCCACTCAATGAAAAAATGTGGGACGTGTGAGCTGCACCCAAACCCACGTTCTAAGCCTGTAAAAATATCTGAAAGAGGGTAGTCATTGCAACAGGGGTGCTGAGCTCCAGAACTGACACTGACCATGCCAAGGACTTGAGCAAGTCTTCAAATTCGCTGGGTCTCAGTTTCCCCATTAATCATGTGTGAATCATAAATATAGCAAGGAGATCCAACCAATCCATCCTAAAATGAAATCAGTCCTGAATATTCATTGGGAAGTCTGATGCTGAAGCTGAAACTCCAATACTTTGGCCACCTGATGCGAAGAACTGACTCATCTGGAAAAGACCCTGATGCTGGGAAAGATTGAAGGCGGGACAAGAAAGGGACAACAGAGGATGAGATGGTTGGATGGCATCACCGACTCAATGGATGTGAGTTTGAATAAACTCCTGGAGTTGGTGATGGATAGGGAGGCCTGGCGTGCTGCAGTCCATGGGGCCGCAAAGAGTCAGACGTGACTGAGTGACTGAATTGAACATCAGCACCCAGTTATACTCCTGGAATTTGGAGGAGCTACTGCTCAGCCCCAGGGATTAATGTGCAGCTTAATCACTCCTGAAATCTTTCTAAAATATCCACACTGGTTACCCTAATTCCATCAGCCACATCAAAAATGGAAGCACTGGGATAATCATCAGTGTAACAAAAGTAACACAGCACTAGAACACAGAAGATTTCCAAGGCGTTAATCTTCACGATGCCTCTGTGAGGACAGGAGGCGGCTAACACAAGAAAACATGATCCCTGTCATCACCAGGCATGCTTCCAGGGCACTGCAGACTCTTTCCAAAATTGACACTCATTTTACCATCTGTCCTCATTCCTGACAGAAGGATTGAAACTATTATTATTTTCTCCAATTAATAAATTTTTTTCAGACATGAGAATCCAACAATATTTGGGTAAGGAAAGGTAGTGGATTGAATAATGTCCCCTCCCAAAACGCAGGTCCCACCAGAACCTCTGAATGTGACCTTATTTGGAAAAATAGAGTCTCTGCAGAGATGATTAGTTACGATGAAGTCATCCTCGAACAGAATCACCACTGACTGCTGTCCTTACGAGATGAGAAGACGCACTAATACACGCAGGGGAGAAGGCCCTTGCAGAGGAAAGCAGAGGCTGGAGTGATGCAGACACAAGTCAGGGAACCCTAAGAATCGCTGCAGCCACCAGACCCTAGAAAAATCAAAGTGAAGTTGGTCAGCCAAGTCCGACTTTTCACGACCCCATGGACTGCAGCCCACCAGGCTCCTCCATCCATGGAATTTTCTAGGCAAGGGTACTGGAGTGGGTTGCCATTTCCTTCTCCAGGGGACTCTTCCTGACCCAGGGATCAAACCCAGGTCTCCCGCATTGCAGGTAGACACTTTACCGTCTGAGCTACCAGGAAATCCCACCAGACCCTGGAAGGGACCAAGAAAAGATTCTTCCCTAGAGTCCTGGGAGCACGACCCTGCAGGCACCTTGATTAGGACTACCTGCTTCCAGACCCGTGAGAGGACACGTCTCTATTGTTTTAAGCCCTCCAGACTATATGGTACTGCATTATGTCAGCCCGAGGAAACGAATAAGGAAGGACAACCAGGACCTGGGAACCAGGAGACCCAGAAGGGAAACTTGCAGAGGCTTCAAGAATGCTCCAGGGCTGCCACTCAGGAATTCAGAGAAGGCTCAGGACCCTTCTGGTCCCTTCTGATCCATCCCAGGGAGCAAACGCTCTGGGGAACCAAGAACAGGGTCAGGAAGGAGCCAGCGTGATGTCTGTCCTCCCCGTCCCCCCATGCCCCATCTGCCCATCCCTCATCGCCCCCTTCCCCCATCTCTGCTTGTACTTGTGGGAGGAGGAGCTTCATCTGACCAATCAGTGAAAGGCCTGTGGGTTCTCCCGCGCTCACTTGGACCAGCGACCCCTTCAACAGCGCCTTCTTCCCCCAGGAAGTGGTCAGACAAGTAGGCGATGGGTCCTATATCCTCCCATTCTTCCGCACCTACTTCCTCCCTTCACTCTCATTCCGACAAGACTGATCAGGAGATCTTCTCACCGTTTTTTTCCCCAGATTCTGCAGGAGTGCCCTGGTGCCAGTCCAGGTCCTTCCTGCCGCTGCATCATCAGATCTCCACACTGGTCCTCAGCGGCTGTCCATCCTCCTCCGCCTTCTCCAGGGGACTCTCCACTCTTTTCGTCTGCAGAATGTGAATGATGGTAATGGGTCCTTTCTCCCAGATGAAGGCAGCGAGTCCGTAAATGGGGAACGGGGCCTAGAAAGGCCTTCACAGGGTGTCTGATGCTGCTAGCGCGCTGGAACACTTTGCATCTTCAAGAGTTTGACCTTGACAGTCAAAGTCAATTGCAAGACCAGGGGAGGGCGAAAGAGTCCTTGACCTCAGAATCCTTGTTGGGGCTTCCCCAATGGCTCAAGAGGCATCAAGCATCTGCCTGCCAGTGCAGGAGGCACAAGACACATGGGTTTGATCCCTGGGTTGGGAACATTCCCTGGAGGAGGAAATGGCAACCCTTTCCAGTATTCTTGCCTGGAAAATCCCATGGACAGAGGAGCTTGGCAGGCTACAGTCTATAGGGTCACAAAGAGTTGGACACGACTGCACATGCAAGCACAAGGAAAGCAAATTGAAGAAGAGTATTTTGTGACTTGTCCAAATTCCATGAAATACAGTATTATCCATAGGTAAAGTCTTACTGGAACACAACTACACTTCTCAGTCTCCATGAGACCGTGGCTGTCTTCACTGGTCAGCAGAAGACTTGAGTAGCTGTGATGGAGACCGCGTGGCCCGCGAGGCTTAAAATATTTACTAGCTGATGCTTTAAAGAAGTTTGCTGGCCCCCGGCACAGACTCTGGAGTCTGATGACCGAACTTTAAATCCTAGCTCCACTACTTACTAGCTCTGTGATTTGGGACAAGTTATTTTCCTCTCTCTTCTCTTGTTTCCACGTCTCTAAAATGGACACACAAGTTATTTCTAATTATTGTGACAATTAGACAACTTATCATTCTAAGGTCTCAAAACAGTGCCTGGCACAGAACAATACTATAGATGGGTTAAGTTATCTTCAGGTCTTCATGTTAATCCTGTCTCCCTAAATCCTGCATCGTTCTACACCAGAGTAGGATGAATAAAAACTTCCAAGTCTTCATTTTACTTAACACAAACTTATCATTTTCTCCTTTTTTCTGCATTTCCTTCACTTTTCATTATTGGTCCATAGGCAAACAGATCCAGGAGACCTTAACTCAGATTTCTCAAATCCCAACTGGGTTCTAATTTGTTACATGGAGGAGAAAAAAAATCCGTATTCCTCAGCAGATGCACAGAGGTGCTTTGTTAAGCACACCTGCTACCTCCTTACTCTTCAGCATTAAAGGACATTCTTGCAAACTCTACAAATCCTGACATCAAAAGCAACACAGAGGGGGCATTTTGCTGGTGGCCCAGCGGTTGGGTATCTGCGTTGCGATGCAGGGTACACTTTGTCACAGTGGCTTAGCTTTCATTCTAACTAACCCACAGCCGGGCAGCCCACTACTCTCGGCCTACAGAAGCGGAGGTGGAAGCTGAGTGATTGGCTGATCTGCCAACCACCCCTTGATGCCAACCCCACACTTAGCTGCAGAACCCGGTCTGAAGCAACCTCTGAACTTGGAGCCCTGTGCTCTGTCCACTTAACATGGGCATTATATTTGCTCTTGGAGACAAGCCCGTGTCCCCTCAGCCTCTGAATTAATCCACCCAGTGCTTAACACATGGTGCCCATGGGCTACCCAGATGGCACTAGTGGTAAAGAACCCACCTGCCAATGTAGGAGACGTAGGTTGGACCCCTGGATCAAGAAGATCCCCTGGAGGAGGGCCTGGCAACCCATTCCAGTATTCTTGCCTTGGAGAATCCCATGGACAGAGGAGCCTGGTGGGTTACAGTCCATGGGGTGGCAGAGTTGGACACGACGGAAGTGACTTTGCACGCACGCACACCAATATGCTGCTGGGAACAGTGTGTCAGCCTGGGTCCAATCAGGAGAGAGAAACCACAGACTAAGACAAACAGGTAACGTACAATAGAAGAATCAGTCGCTGTAACAGGAGTAGGGTACGAGGAACAGGATAGAAAGAAGTAAAGAGAACTCTGAAGGCCATCTGACTAGCAGCTGTAGGGAGCAGCTGTGAGCCCCAGGTGTGGGACCAGGGCACTTGGAAGCGTCCCCATCCCCCACCCCTGCCCTGGGGCTGAGCTCCAGATCTATGGTTCTGTGCTGGAGAACTTGCCAGAAACTAGCCCTCTGGGGACTCAGGGAAAGAGTCACAGGAGACACCTCACTGCTCTGAAACCACGCGGGGCTCTAGGGAAGCTGCTGGCCACAAAGGATAATGAGCAGACAACTACCGGTCGTTTAGAGTATATTTGTGAACCAGCAACAATCAACTTTTGCACATCTTTTTCTCTTATCTTTGCATGCGTGAGTGTGAGTGCTAAGTCGCTTCAGTCGTGTCCAACTCTTTGCAATCCCATGAACTGTAGCCCACCAGGCTCCTCTGTCCATGGGATTCTCCAGGCAAGAATACTGGAATGGGTTGCTATGCCCTCCTCCAGGGGATCTTCCCAACCCACGGTTCAAATCCACATCTCTTAGGGCTCCTGCCTTGGCAGGTCAGTTCTTTAACGCTAGCGCTACCCAGAAAGGTCTCTATTATCCTTAGAAACTTCCAATTTTTTAAAAACTAACGTGTGATTCATCTTAAAACACAACTTAAAAATATACAACCACGTTTAATATGGGATCACCAAGGCTCAGCAGTGTTCCTTCTTTACCATTTGGGAGGGACTTTGGTCAGAAACTGCGTTTGTTTTCTATTGCGCATCACCCATGGTCACAAAGATAGTGGCTTCAAACAGTCCACATTCATTAATTTGTTGTTTCTGTGGATCGGGAGGTGACACATGGGCTGGCCGAGTCTCTGCTCACTTGGCAGACACCTCATCTGAGGTGAGGGCTGAGGCTGCTCTCTCACCTGACATGCAGGACTCACATACAAGCCATCAGAACTGTTGACAGAATTCAGTTCCTTGTGGTCCTAGGGCCACATGCATGCAGGCTCAGTCACTTTGGGTCAGGCTCAGTGTCCGACTCTGTACGACCCCATGGACTGTGGCCCACCAGGCTCCTCTGTCCATGGGATTCTCCAGGCAAAAATACTGGAGTGGGTTGCCATGCCCTCCTGCATGGGATCTTCCCGACTCAGGGATTGAACCCCTGCCTCTTAGGTCTCCTGCATCGGCAGGCAGGGTCTCTACCACTAGCACCAGCTGGGAAGCCCCTCATCAGGCTGAGCCCCACAGCTCTTTGGCCGCTGTCAGCTGGAAGTTGCTCTCAACTCCCAGAGACCACCCTCAGGTCCTCGACACCTAGGCGTCTCACAATGACAGCTAAGATCTCAAAGCCAGCGGGAGCATCTCTCTAGTCAGACACCTCTGAGTCTTACATAAGGTAACACAACCAAGGGAGTACCTATCCCACTGTAATCATGGGTCTACCCACACTGAAGGACGTGAGATCACAGAGCGAGTGCACACCAGGGCTGGAATCTTGGAGGCCATCTCAGAATTCTGCCTGCCGAGGAGACTCATAGAAAGTCTGGGACAATTTGAAAATTACCAAGAGCAAGTCTAGCTTCTCCCCATTCTAGAAATGTCTCTGATCTTCTAAATGAGCCAGGATTCCCTCATTGCACTTTGACTTCCTCTATCCTCAAACCAACCCCCATTCCCCAAATCTGGAATTTAAAGGGCTTTCTTCTTAGGGATCAATAGAAAAACATCCAGATCTGGCCACGCCAGAGGTTAGTCTTTTCTTTTTTTGGTTTGTTTTTTTAGCAGCTTTTCTTTTTTTGTTGTTTTTTTTTGTTTGTTTCTGTTTTTTAATTTATTTATTTTCTAGATAACCATCAGCAGATGAATGGATAAGGAAGCTGTGGTACATATACACAATGAAATATTGCTCAGCTATAAAAAGGAATACATTTGAGTCCATTCTAATGAGGTGGATGAAGCTAGAGCCTGTCTGTAGACTGAAGTGAGTCAGAAAGAGAAAAACAAACAACGTCTATTAACGCATATATGTGGAATCTAGAAAGATGGTACTGATGAAGCTATTTGCAGAGCAAAAATGGAGATACAGACATAAAGAGCAGAGTTCTGTTCTATTTCTGATGCCCCCTCTGGACAGTTGGCAAGAAAAGAGGTCGGCAGGTATACTAGCCTCCGAAGGCTGCTGTACCAGATAACTACAACCTGCAGGGCATGAAACAACAATCTATTCTCTCACAGTTCTGGAGGCTGGAGGTCCAAAATCCAGGTGTGGGTGGGACTGTGCTCCCTCCAGAGGCTTAGGGGAGGGTCCTTCCTCGCCTCTCCCGGGCCCTTGGTGGCCTCAGGTGCGCCTGGCTTTTGGCTGCATCTCTCCAGTCCCTGTCTCCATCTTCACGTGGCCTTATTGCAGTGTCTCAAGTCTCTGTCTTTCTCTTATAAAAACCCCAGTCACTGGAGGCCCACCCTAAAGCAGGGATGATCTCATCTCAAGATTCTTAATTACATGTGCAAAGGCCTTTTCCAAACATGGCCACATTCACAGCTTCCAGGGTTAAAACATGGTCTACGGGCTTCCTTGGTGGTCCAGGGGTTAAGAATTCATCTTTCAGTGAAAAGACGAAGGTTCCATCCCTGGTCAGGGGACTAAGATCCCGCATGCCATGGGGCAACTAAGCCCACACCCTCTAGAGCCTGTGCTTTGCAACAAGAGAAACTCACGTGCTGCAATGAAGAGCCCACATACAACAGGCCAGGTTTTGTTTATTTTTTGCTTTGCATAGCCAAAATAAAATAAAAATAAGTAAACGTGGACTATCTTTTCAGAGGGTCACTATTCAACCGATTGCATTGGGAGACTATTTATTTAGAAGTCCACTTACATCAGTTGCAAAGACCAGTGATCTGCCTCAATCTTGCGGGAGCACGGTGGGGAGGCCTTGGTTGGTGAGCCTGGCCAAGGTGCCCCTAGAGAGGCACAGGGCCAGGATCCTAACCCCCGGGACACTGCTGCTCTGCCCTGGAGAGAGACTCCTCCAGACCAGGGCCCCAGGGGGGCCCCGCAGATGGGGAAGTAAGGGAGCACAGAGACCTCTGAAACCCTACACAAGACGCTCAACCTCTCTTCCTCAGTTGTCACACCTATAGTATGAAGTTAATCACAGTGACACTCTCTTTATGGAGTGTCGTTATGAAGGTTAAATAAGGCCATGTATGTAAAGTAGGTAGAATTCTAATTGACTCTGAAACTCCCACTACGCTGGTGAACCTGCCCTTCACAGTCCCCTCTCCTTGATGGCCTGGCATGTATTAGATTAAATGAGATGAAACTGACATTTAGGGATGAAAAATGGAGTCGATCTGTAACTTACATGTTTCAGCAGAACACAGTCAAAGTCTTAGTCTTGCAGGTATATCCGACTCTTTGCGACCCTATGAACTCTAGCCCACGGGGCTCTCGTCTGTGGGATTCTCCAGGCAAGAATACTGAAGTGGAATTGCCATTCCCTTTTCCAGGGGATCTACCAAACCCTAGGGATCAAGCCCACATCTCCCCCATGGCAGGCAGATTCTTACCTGTCTGAGCCACCAGGGAAGCCCCCGAATCATGTAATTGTTAGGAAGGTTACCACCTACAGCTCTAGGCCCACCTCCTAATGATGCCTCAACCACAGGAAAGCAAAAGGACTTCTCCCTCCCAGCTCCAGGAAGAAAAGCTCAAGGGAGGCTCTGATTGGCTGAGTGTGGGTCATGTGCCAGCCTGCTGACAAATCACTGTGGCCAGGAGGGGAGGGGAGTGTTGTGATTGGTCTAGCATAGATTACAGGCATGCCCCTATTGGCTGCATCCCAAGCCCAAAGAGCACCCAGAACATCAATTCTTGTTAATGATTGGTGGATGGATGGATTGAATGTATAATACATGCACATGATAAAAACCAAACAATAGGTAAAGTTGCACCGTGGCAAGTAGGCCACTGCTTCTCAGAAGTTTCTACCAGTGCCTTTTGTGTGTGTTAACATTCCAGAAATAATTTGTGCATCTGTAAGCATGCACATCAATGCATAGAGATGTAGATACAAATTTCCTGCACCTTTTTTTCACACAGATGATTGGGTGTGGATGTTTCCCACTTTTTTGAGTGTTCCTCTCCTTGCTCTGCCCTTTCCCAAAGCCAGATGCACTGATCTCTGTGGCCTGGGACTTCCTTGCCCCTGCTTCTAGTTGTGATTGACCCACTTAAGGCCCTGGCGGATGATTAGAAGCCCGGAGGCAAGTGGGAGGGGAGTATTTATTCCCCCAGCTGCCACCATGTGGGTCCCAAGGCATAGCTTGCATGCTAAGTCACTTCAGTCATGTCCCACTCTTTGCGACCCCATGAACTATAACCCGCCAGGCTCCTCTGTCTATGGGATTCTCCAGGCAAGAATACTGGAGTGGGTTGCCATTTCCTCCCCCATCTGGAGGAAATGGCAACCCACTCCAGTAGAAATGGCAACCCAGGGATCGAACTTGAGTTTCTTACATCTCCTGCATTGATAGAGATGGGTTCTTTACCACCTGGGAAGACCCAAGGCATGGCTACCCCTCTACTAAATTCATAGCTCCTGCCATCTCTCCAAACCCCAGAGGCAGCCGCCCCTCTACTACATAAAGCCCCCACACTGACTGGCCCAGGGCCCTGCACCCTCCCCCGTGGGTTCCCCTTAACCCTCCCCGCACTTTGATAAAGTCTTCTGGGACACCTCCTCTCCAACAAGGTGAGCCTATCCCTATTAGAGGGCCCACTGTACACACTTTTTCAATAGAAAATCAAGAAATGAATTCTGCCCCAATTACTGTCCCCTCCCCATTTCCCTTCACATCTTCTTTAGAGTCGGGGCTCCCCAGACTCTGAAGTCAGAGTGCTAGGGTTTAGTCACAGCCCTGCCACTTTTGACCTGAGTCACCTGGGCAAAGACACTGTTCTGACCTGCGACGGCAGTGGTAGTAACCACCCCCTGCAGGTGGTGTGAAAACTGACTGTGCTGTGAACACGCCCCTTAGTAGAGGGCCCAGCCCTTAGTGGGTGCTGGTTAAATGCTTTCTCATCTAAGCCAGATGTTATCCCAACCCCAATGTCCCTGAGGCCCCACCGGGCAGCCTCTGCCACGGATCTTCACGTCCTGTCTGGCCATCCTGGTCAAGGCAGATTTGAACACGGGTTGGGTTTGGGGTGGTGACTGATGGAACATGTGTCCAGAAGGGAGCCATTCTCCATCCCACGTCAGTGGCTCCATCTCAGCACTGAAAAGTACGGGACTCCTGCCTCACCTTAGTGGATCAGGTTCCAGCTGTCCATGAGATGTCTGGAAGGATGCAGCCGTCCTGGGGAAAGCTGCAGGTGGACATGGCAACGCCTTTCAGTTTACTTTACCTTTGGGTCTTCCAACCTCATGGAAAGCCAGCACCAAAGAAATGGAGGGGTGGGTATTAGACACGCTGGTTGAAGGACGTCCCCTGTGGTCCAGTGGCTAAGACTCCACACTCCCAATGCAGGGGGCCCGGGTTCCATCCCTGGTCAGGGAGCTAGATCCCACATGCTGCAACTAAGACCCAGGGCAGCCAAATATAAAAATAAATACTTTAAGAAAGAAAAGAAATGCTGGTTGATGTGGGAGAAGTCGAGAGGGACAGAAGTGTGAGGCCAGGAGGGTGGGCCTGAGCCCGGGGCAGGAAGACCAGCTGAGATGCCCCTGCCCTCTTAGTTCTAGGGCTCAGGCCCCAGAAAGGGGGTTAATTATATTTTTGCAGCCCACCTCATGGGCTTCCGGAGAGAATCCACGTTAATAACCAAGGAGGACAAAGTCCACAGAGGGACGTAATAGAGCTGGGGTTTTCCTTAGGGAGCGACTGCACCGCTTTCATTTCGGACGCTAAGGCACAGAGCCTCGGGCCTAACGAGAGCTTCAAGGATCTTTGAAAATGTTTAAGTCTTGAAAAAAAAATGATAGTCTGCAGATTATGGAAATAGCAATAGCAAAATCAAATTCCACAAATGATTAATTTATATATTCACTCTTCATTAATTGTTAAATTGAGTAGACATCAAAATCTCACTGCATTTGAAAACTGTTTGTAAAGATAGATTTTTCTCATGTCACAAGAATTCACAAGTATGCCAGTGCCTGCCAGGAAATAACGGCTAATCGCAAGTTAAATGAGTGACTTACAGCGAAATCTTTTGTGTGTGTGGCCACATGGCTTGTAGAATCTCAGTTCTGAGACCAGGGATTGGACTGGACCCCAGCCACAGCAGTGAAACCCCAGAATCCCAACCACTAGGCTACCAGGGAACTCCTGAAACCCAAGCATTTTAAGAACAAAATCACTGGTCTTCCCCAGTGAACTCCATCCTGCCAGGGGATTGTCTTTTTCCAGAATCATTGCTACTTCTGCCTTTTTCTTTTCTCAACCAAAAAAAAACAAACCTCAGTTTCTTTAAAGCGGAAAAACACAGAAGCTGACAATAGATTGAAAATCCTTTCATCTGCCGGTGGCATTGCAGGGACGTGGTGCTTTCAATGGGACAGCCAGTTCCTAAGACCAAAGTCACCTTTGGCTAATTTGCGTTTGTGGCTTTTCCAATCCTGTTTTCCCCCAACCCACCCCTGTGCCATCAAGGGAGAGCAGGTACTTTCCAAACCCACAGCTCACAAATGCCAGGGATTGTTGTTTTTAATGCTGTGCGTGTGTGCTCAGTCCTGTCTGACTCTCTGTGACCTCATGGACTGTAGTCCGACAGGCTCCTCTGTCCAGGGACTCTCCAGGCAAGAACACTGGAGTGGGTTGACATGCCTCCTCCAGGAGATCTTCCCCACCCAGGGATCGAACCCAGGTCTCCTATGCCTCATGCATTGGCAGACGGATTCTTTACCTCTTGACCTACCTGGGAAGCTCTTTGAATGCTGAGTCTCCATCATCGTCAAAGTCTCTTCTCTAAGTGACTTTACTCAGAAACGTCTCTCTCTCTCGAGGAGGTAAACCCAGATGGGGTCACCTGTGCCCTCACCCTCAGCCCCTCACAGTCCAGGCTCTACTGGACCCACCCCAGGCTCCCGCAGAAAAGAGGAATTGGTCTCTGTCTAGAGCTCCTCTGTTCAAAAATTTCAGTTGCTTGAATGGTTTATTTTATCCAGCACGTTGATTAGTTAATGGTACTTGCAACAAAGCTTGTAGTTATTAATTAAACCATCTGAGTGAGCCCTCCAAAGACCATGAACAATCTGACTGGAAGCCAAGCTTCCTACAACAAGTTTTAAAACAGAAAAAAAAAAAAAAATGCAGGGCATGCAGGAGAACAAGGGTGACTCAGCTGTGTCGTAGGAAGGGCCCATGTCCCCACGAGGACAGGGGTGAGCTAAGGCCGCTGTCTGGAGGCTTGGGAGCTGGCCGCTGAAGAGCGGACGATCCAGGGGGGACACACAGCGGCACGACACTGAGGTGCTCCGGCAAAAGTGGGACAGAAAAGCGCCCTCCCTTTGTGCGTGCAAAGTCACTCAGTTGTGTCTGACTCTTTGCGACAATACGGACTATAACCCACCAGGCTCCTCTGTCCAAGGGATTCTCCAGGCAAGAATACTGGAGTGGGTTGCCGTTTCACTTAGACAAAGGCAAGTTAATGTTTCTGGGTCAAGTTCTTTCTGTTTGAATTTTAGGGCCCTGACAGAGCCCTAAATCAGACCGCATCTTTTAATCACTAAATAGGGCCCCATGATGCATTGGTCACATTCCATTACAAGAAAAACTCACACTACATACGTATGTGGTTAATGACATGTTGTATTTGGTGTCAAGGTTTTGAAAGGCACTATTTTGACATTAAAATGTGTTCTTCTCTGTATTAATGGCCTGTCTTCTGAGTTTTCTCTTCAAGGCTTTCTAAATTTTCCTCTTTAGAACGAAGAAATCTGAAAGACCTATCATACCATTCTTTCTAGCAGCTCTAAATGGGAAACAAAGGCACCCATTAGTAATCTCTTACTGTTTCTATGCAATATAGCATAATTTAGCTTTACCTTAAAAATTGACTGTGGTCTCAAATCAGTAATTATTACCTCTAAAAATAAAGGAGTCTGTTTTCTTACATTGAAAAATGCATATATATTTCTAGGTGAAAAAAGTTAGTACTAGGTTTAAAATTTTTTCTTTATTGACAACTCAAATTTAGTCACTAGTATAATAAGAGGATCTTTCTAGTATTTTAAAAGTTGATCCAGTAGAGCTCAAAGGAGTGTCTTAAATCTATGAAACTTTGGCACTGACAACATCTTTTGACTTTTCTCCTTATCTACAGATAGTTTTATTTCTTAAAGATGTGAACGTTAGTAAATTTCTACAAGCATCTTAGATGTAAAAATACTGAACTGGAACAATGTTCATTTCCATGTCAGCGGGAACATAAGAACTGCCTTGAGGGCTCATATTTAAAAGTAATAGGAACACAAGTTAGTGGTTCCGAAATATACTTTTCCATAAAAACGAACCACTTCTTACGGGCCCAGGGGAATGACACCTCAGGAACAGCCTCCCATTTGGAGCCACCTGGCAATAGAGAGCGGACCTCTCCCTGACCACCTGCCCTCCTGCGTGCAGGGACCTCCCACCTCAGGAGCCCAAACTCTGCTTAGGCAGAATTCGGTTACTGTCTTTGTAATTGTAAACACCGGGTTATAAACTCCCACCTTGCAGCCTGCAGTTAAATGCCCTTTACCTGTACTTTCAGGCTGGGCAAACATGCATTTCTGGTGGGACCATTTTAAGCCTGACGGGTGCACCAGACATGCCCGAGGGGAGGTCCAGTAGGCACTTGACATCGGAGTTTGGAGCTGGGGGCCAACGCCAGATAGAACCCACGGGCAACTTGAGCCTGGAGGAGCCCAGACACCCGGGATGGAGGGCCCGTCCCAGGGAGGGAGGCACAGGAGGAGTCCAGTCAGTATGGGAGGGGCGAGGGGAAGCCCCCGGGGCTTGGTTGGAAGGGAAATCCCCGATGGGAGTGGACTGGAAAATGAGAATGGGTGAGGTGACAGGAACAGTGTCCCCGGAGGAGAGAGGGACGGAGGGCTGGCAGCTTCCAGGAGGAGGGAGAGGTTTTCAAGCTGGTGGATAAAGCGGGAAGAAAACGGGGACCACAGGGTCTGGGGCTCAGCTGGTGGCTGGCGCGGGGAGGGGGACTTCAGAGGGAGGCGAGCTATCCCGCCACCGGCCTTTTTAAGCACAGGGTGTCAAATGGTTTAAAAACCAGGGTGCGTTCAAAAGGAAGAGTTCGTTTCTCAACAATGAAACACAGAAATGGGTCCCTGCAGGTGGGGGAGTCCTGACTCCCTGCGTGAGTGAGGAGCGACCCCGTTGGCCCCTTCCCGTGGCCGGAGGGGCGGGGGAACGGGGTGGTGGGGGGTAGGGAATGCGATTCTGAAGGACGGAGGACCAGGAAGGGGTTTCAAGAGCTCCAGGTGAGGGCTGTGGCGGGGCCAGGGTCCCCTTAGGGGCCGAGGGGAGGGGCCAGCGCCGGAGCACCCCAGGGGGGTTGGGGGGGCAGGGGGAGGGGACGAGAGCCTGGGAGGTGGGGACCGGCCTGCCTGGTGCGGGCTCCCGGGGGCCGGGCAGCGCGACTGACACGGTCAGTGTCACCATCAGCGGCTCCGTCGCCCTGCCGTCTTGTGATCTATCACCACCACACACGCGCGCGCGCACCGCCACTACGTCCCGGCACGGCACGCGTGGCTCTCCGCAAACCTCTCCTGTGGCTCCAGGTGGCGGGTGTGGGGGCTCGGGGGGCTGTGGACAGCGGCGCCTGGGGGCCTGGGGAGCGGCCCCGCCGTCTGAAGGCCCGCGAGCACCACCTTTCCGACCCGCAGAGGGGCGGAGCCGATACCTGGGGGCGGAGCCAATACTTGGGGCGGAGCCGACACCTGGGTGGGGCTCCTCCCTCGCGGGGCAGAAGCCCCTGCAGGCAGCACTGGGGGAAGGTGGGGGGCGGGGTGCACGGGGTCGCTCCCCACTGCTCCTCACCCACGCGGGGAGTCTGGACTCCCTCCAGTTGCGGGGACCCATTTCCGTGTTGCATTGTCGAGAAACGAACTCTCCCTTTTGAACGCGCCCTGGTGTTAAACCATCAGACATCCCGTGCTTAAGAAGGCCCCGGCGGGATGTGAAGTCTGCGCGCTGAGCGGCGCCCCCGCCCGGCCTCCTCACACCACCAAGCCACACCTGACACCTCGGGGCTGGGGGCTCGGCGTGTGCTCCTTCCCTCCCGTCAAAGGCCCGATCGGTCGTCTGAGAGCCGAGAACCCCGGCGCGCGCACTTACGCGTTCTCCTTCAGCGAGGAGAGGTAGGCCTCGGTGTCCGACTCAGGTATGTCCGAGTCGAGCCCCGACAGATAGCGGTAGACGTAGGAGAAGGTCCCGAAAGGGATGCGCGCGGGCCCGCCCTCGGGATCCGTGGTCAGGATCTCGCAGAGGTGCTTCATCGCAGTGTTCAGTGACTGGAGACGGCAGAGAGCAGGCGGGGAAACGGTTACCGCTGCGATGCGCTAAGACGGACAGAAAAGACAGCCGCCCACAGACACCTGGGTATAGCTACAGAAGTTCTCCCCCAAGTATGTTCTCGGCGGTCTAAATTAAGAACTACCGGGAATTTACAATCGCCACAAGAAAGAAAAAGAAAAGGGTTGATCAGGATGTAATTGGCCTGAAAAAGAGTTTGATTTCCAGATTCTCTCTCATGTTAAACGGGAATGACTCTTAGACAAGAGGAAGCCTCGATCTTATTGACGAGGGACAAGGCAACTTGCACACCAGTCCCTCTGGCCCCACAACATACCTCGAGACAGAGCAAACTCTCCCCAACTGGGCCACCCGTGGTGAGGGGGTGGGACTGGCAGGGCCCTGAGCAGGCTGGGGGCAGTGTCGAACCTGGGTCAGTAACCCCCTCAACACCACCATCCACCGGCATCCTTGACTTTCAGCCAGAACTCCTCCCTGCAAAACGTGGCACGAGCTTCCAGAACATTCCAGAGCATGCTGACCCTCCCCCATTCGACCCCTTCTAGTCACCAGGGCATGAGGGTGAGGGTCAGGGGAGCCCTGGCCCATGTCAAACACGCCCACGTCAAACACGTCTGTCTAGTCATGGCTATGGTTTTTCCAGTAGTCATGTATGAATGTGAGAGTTGGACTATAAACAAAGCTGAATGCCGAAGAATTGATGCTTTTGAACTGTGGTGCTGGAAGAAGACTCTTGAAAGTCCCTTGGACTGCCAGGAAATCCAACCAGTCCATCCTAAAGGAGATCAGTCCTGAATATTCATTGGAAGGACTGATGCTGAAGCTGAAACTCCAATACTGTGGCCACCTGATGTGAAGAACTGACTCATTTGGAAAAGACCCTCACGCTGGGAAAGATTGAAGGTGGGAGGAGCAGGGGATGACAGAGTATGAAATGGTTAGATGGCATCACTGACTCGATGGATATTAGTTTGAGCAAGCTCCAGGATTGATGATGGACAGGGAGGCCTGGCGTGCTGCAGTCCATGGGGTCGCAAAGAGTCAGACACGACTGAGCGACTAAACTGAAGGCTTAAATCCCCAGCAGTTTTGCAAGATGGTAGGAAATCAGCCTCGGTGGGCATGTCTTTGCTGTGTTCGAGGCCCTTGTCCTGCCCTCAGGGAGCTGACATGGAGGGCTGCCACGGCGACGGTGGGGCCTACAGAGCGCAGACGCGAGCCTCTGGGACAGACCAGAGCCCTCCAGGGCAGCTCCTGAGGGAATGAAACGTGGGCTATGCTCACGAGGAAGAGAGAGCCAGGAAAACCTAGGTGGCCAGCTGCTGAGGACAGTCCCCCAAGGTGGGGTCGAGGCAGCAGGTGGAGGGGAGGTTACAGGTAGACCGAATGGATCAGAGTAGCAGCCATGTGGAAGCGAGTCCCGCAGCTCAGGGACACACAGAGGGCCGGGGCCAGGCCTTAAACACAGTCATTATCCGGCCACCACCCAGCCACACGGCTCCTCTGAGGCGCCAGTCGGGTGGCAGCAGAGGTCTGGTTCTCACCCAGAGGCTCAACTATTGGAGGACCCACTGCCAGCTTCCCGAGGGGGTGGGCAGAACTCACTTCCTGAGGCTATAAGACCACGAGGGGGACCGGCCTCTGGCCAGCTGCTGGCCAGAGCCCCCCTGAGCTCTGACGGGCTGCTGAAACAGGCCCTGATACAGGGCCTCCCTGAGGTCCTCTTACTACACACCAGCTTCGTCAACCACCAGGGGCTGGACCAGGGTCTCACAGTGAGCATCAGAGAGAAACCAGTGGTGCTTTCCACAGTGGGAGGAGCAAGGCAGGGGCACCGAAATGTGCCCAGAAAGTGCTAACGGCCTGGCATCACCACACAGCAGGAACCCTGAGAGATGGACTGGGCATCTCACTCACTCCTCATGGTGACCGTGCAAGATGGGGTCAAGGAAGCCGAGAGGCCGGGTCACTCGCCCAGGTGAGCCAGCTGGGACGGGAATCCAGCAGTCGGCATCCTGAGCCCAGCCCTGACCAGCACATCCCACCTCTGGGCTGGCTTGGGGAGCAGGTGGCAGGGGGTGACACACACCGGCCAGGGGTGAGCCTGGACCATGGGTGCACACTGCCCCCCGCCCCCACCAGCTGCTGGGACTCGGGGTGTCTGCAAACCACCACCGTCCACCCCGACCCCGACCGATGGCCCCCGCTGAGACGGGATGCTGGGGGTGAGTGGACAACCCCACAGTCCTGACGTTTGCCCAGCTCTGGGGGTAAGGGGATGCTCTAGTTAGAAACAATGGTGGCGTTCATTTATTCATTTCTGCAGGGACCACCGCACGCACCGTCTCCCCGAAAGACCGTCCCCAGGGAGGACTGGGTGAACAGAGAGTTGTGTATTTTACAGGTTCCCTGCTTGAAATGTCTCAGAGACTAGTCGCTCTGTTAGATCCTGCTGTTTGAGCCCACACACCGGATGACAGTCATCGAGGCGGGGCTGGGGGCCTACAGCAGAGCTGAGGGGTGGAGGAAGCTGGCATGGAGCCAGAGCAGACGCTCTTCTTCATGACTGCTGCTCCAGCGCTTCCGAGGAAGAGGTATTTTAGGGGGAAAAGAAAAATGCATCCAAACACGCTGGCCTCACTTCCCCCGCAAAGATTCGATGACATTACCAGTGCTAACATTTCCGACGCAGACTCGAAGCAGTTTCTATGTCCACAAGGACTCATTAGGCAACGTGCCTGGCTTGGGAACTCTGTTCCCTACAACAGCTCTCTCACCCTAAGGGTCGTGGGTCCTAAGGCTACTTGCTTGCCAGCTATAAGGACCCATCTCCTGGGCAGTGGCCCCACTAACCCGCTGCTCGTTATTCTCTGGCTGGTGGTTGGTCCAGGAGGTGGCGGCTGCAGTGTTGCCAGCCCAGCGTGCACGCCTGAAAGTGTCAGTTGCTCAGTCGTGTCCGACTCTTTGTGACCCCGGGGACCATAGCCCTCCAGGCTCCTCTGTCCATGAGATTCTCCAGGCAAGGATATTGGAGTGAGCTGCCAGTTCCCTCCTCCAGAGGATCTTCCCGACCCAGGGATCAAACCTGCGTCTCTAACATCTTCTGCGTTGGCAGGTGGATTCTTTACCGTCTGAGCCACCAGGGAAGCCCGTGCATGCCGAAGCCTCATCTCAGATGCGAGTGGAGACACAGAAGAGACCTGGCCTCCCGAGCACGTGCAGTGCTGGGCCCGTGGGTCCCTGCAGTCTCCGAGTTGCAGCTGCTGTCCCGACGACACCTCGATCCACCTTATCACCCCCACTGGGTCCCTTTTAGCTGCAGGGAATGAACAACATGGACCACACTCTGCCTGACCTTTTGAACACAGTCAGGACACGGTGGGGGCACTCGCTCCCGCCCTGCGGCCAGAGCTCCGGGGGGACACCCAACTCAATGTCGGGCAGTGGCACTGACCCCCAGGTCTCATTTTTAAAGAAGCGCCCCCCACCCCGTTTCACTTCCTTTCCTCACAAGCTTCCTCATTTACAGCGCGGGCCTGGGGCTCGTGGCCAGTGCCACGTTCTCGGATGTGAGTGAAGCCGGTGCCTCGGGCTGGAGGGACGGAGGGGCCAGCACGCCCAGCAACTGCTGACCCCACCACCCCCGGCCCCACAGAGTGGACGCTCAGCCGGGGTGCAGTGGGCAGGGGCAGCTGTCTCCTAGCTGGGAGGCAGTTGGTACATGAGCCTGTGGCCTGAGGCTCACAGGTGAGCATCTCCAGACGGGCTCCGGAGGCCCCCCTGGGAACCTGAACCAGGGGAGAGCACGGCCTGGAGGGGACCAGACGGGTGCTCAGAGACACCAGAGCCCATGGGCGGCCCGCAGCTGGGCGGGACGGGGGCCTGAGGCCTCCAGGGTGAATGCTGTTGGCAGGCTGGCACACAGTGTTTTAGGGAGCAGATCACCTTAGGACAGGGCTTTCCTGGTGGCTCAGACAGTAAAGCATCTGCCTGCAATGCGGGAGACCCGGGTTCAATCCCTGGGTTGGGAAGATCCCCTGGAGAAGCACTCCAGAAGTCTCACCAGGAGAATTCCATGGATGGAGGAGCCTGGTGGGCTACAGTCCATGGGGTTGCAAAGAGTCACATGACTGAGCAACTTCACTTTCTTTCTTCTTTTCACTTTAAGGGTATAAAATGGTACCGAGGGGAAGGCCGAGGAGTTGTCACTCTCTGGGGCGTGTCCGAACCGGTGGGCGGCACACTGCCTGGGCTACAGAGTCATCACAGGGGTCCCTCCACCCACCGTGTCCACCAGGAGCGGCGGCTCCGGAGCCTGTGGTCTGAGTTCGAATCCCACCCCGCCGCCTCCCCCTGCCCTCCACTCCGCTCAGCCCTCCAGCCCACAGGTTCCTAGATCAGGGCTTTCCTCAGAGGGCTGCTTGGAGGATTAAAGAGAAAACAGACAAGGGCTCCAAACATTCCCACACCCGGTGAGAAACACTGGAGACGATGGCCATCCATAAGCAGTATGTCCAGATGACACATGTATATTTTCAGCTGTACACACGGAGGGACACTCCCATGAATGAGGAAGTTCAAAGATGAACCAGAGTTGGGGGAGTAGTTCGTCACTGCACTTTTCTCAGTCCTGTGCGGGGCAGCGGGGAAGGTGGATTTGGTCCACGACGGTTTTGCTCTTGTTGTTCAGTTGCTCAGTCGTGTCCGACTCTTTGCGACCCCATGGACTGCAGGACACCAGGCCTCCCTGTCCATCATCTCCCAGAGCCTACTCAAACTCATGTCTATCAGATCGGTGATGCCATCCAACCGTCTCATTCTCTGTCGCCCCCTTCTCCTCCTGTCTTCAATCCTTCCCAGCATCAGAGTCTTTTCCAGTGAGTCAGTTCTTTACATCAGATGGCCAAGTATTGGAGTTTCAGCTTCAGCATCAGTCCTTCCAACGAATATTCAGGACTGATTTCCTTTAGGATGGACTGGTTTGGTCTCCTTGCTGTCCAAGGGACTCTTAAGAGTCTTCTCCAACACCACAAGTTTGAAAGCATCAATTCTTCAGTGCTCAGTCTTCCTTATGGTCCACTTTCAACTTTTTCATATTATAAAAAAGATCTCCATACTTAAAAAAAAACAGATGAAAAATGTTGACCCACCTCTTAGGACATTGATGGGACAGCAGAAATGTAAGCTGAAGGTCACAACACAGACTTGTGGTCATCTCACCCAGCGATCATGCACCTTGGGAGACAGGCCCTCTGCCCATGGCCGAGGCTCCTGGGGCAGAGCCCCCTGATGCTCTTGCTCCCATGCCCTGCCCCCAGTCACATCTGAAGCTTGCACTCGAGAACCAGAGCAGCACTTGGGGCTCAGAGGATATACCAGATGTCGCCCGTGGGGTGTCGAGATCCCCTGGCACTCAGAGCAAAGCCCACACCAAGCTGCAATCGACAGACATCCATGGAAGGAATGAGACATATGGCTTGGAAATCTCAGAGAAGGTTCCAGTCTTTGCAGAGGACTCAACCCATCCAACTAGAGAGACTCCAAAGAGATCCTGAAAAGCCACAAGCCAAGAGACACCACAGGTGGGGCAGCCAGAGTTGCTGCGTCACAGTGAGGCAGAGTGACCAGATTCCAGCTTCACGGCAGTCCTGCGTGCGCAGAAGTGGACTGCAGTGATCCACGAGGAATTCCTCCTCCTCATCCTGCTTCAGTTCTTCACTGGCTCCTTTCTGAACGTTTCCTTCTTCTAAGCATAAAGACAAGTGCTAAGGTGCCAATCTGCCTGAAGAGCCATCTCCCGGAAATCACAGCGCCAGGCTTTGGGGACGTCTCCAAGCTGTCCCACCAACATGGGCATCGGTGGGTCAACAGAGCACACGTCCCCTTGGGGCTGGCCCATCACGGCCCCCGTGGCACACAGCTAGCCCTGCCCTGGGTTTTTTTGGGGGGGCAGGCCAGGACGGAGAGGGCACCCCAGGCTCTGAACTCTGCCTGGCAGAGGAGCAGGGGACTTTTGCACCTGAACCCCCTCCCCAGGGTCGGCTCCCTGCAGAGAAATAGGAGAGAGTCAACGGCCCACAGCAAAGACTCAGGGCCCAGGCGGCTTAGTCAGGGGCCAGTGCCGGACCTCCACGGGCTGACGGGCTGACGGGCTGAGCGACACGTTAAGGGAAGAAGAGAGAAGCGAGTGTGCTCTTTCCCTGTCACCTGCCCAGACTTCAGTCCGGAAGGGAAGCTCCATCCTTAACAAATGTCTCCATCTAGCGTCACGCCTCACACACGGCTAAGAGGCCTCCTCTTGCAAAACACGAGCTGGTCTGGTTTGAAATCTAGCGCCTGATTCTCCTGATTTGGGAGGGAGCACTTACAAAGATGGATTCCCCCAAAGATGAAATATTCTGATTTCCCATCTTTATAAAAATCTAAGCCTCATAAACCAAGTTTAGAGGAATAAACCATCAAATCAAACATTAGGTATTCATTTTATGTTATTAAAATCTTCCTTTCCAGGAGCTCCGGATGAACAAAGCCACATAAAATTTCCTCCAGTAACTAAATGCATCTTTGTCCTTCTCAGTGACACCCCGCTGTGATTCTCCTCAGTGGCCTCGGAGCCCAGAGACAGGTGGCAACTGGGTCTGGGTTGTCCAGCCCAGGGCTGACGGGAAACACCACCTGTGGGCATGGACACCACAAAAGGGAGCAGCCAGCCTGACTCCTGACTTTTCTGGGGTTTCCGAGTTTCTCACTGGGGCCATGAACAGAGGTGGTAAAGGGCACGATATTCGCAGAGCAGGCACTACACAGCAGAGGGGTGGGGCAAATGAACCATAGCGTCTACAGCCAGGCAGAGGAAAAAAGAGAAATCGAATTTGGAATCAAAGAAAAGTTCCAGAAGATTAGTAACAACATAAAGCTAAAACCAGCTAAAATTAAATCAAGTATCTCTTGGGGGTCCATATGCGCTCAACGGGAAGCAGGAGCTCAGGGCAGCCGAGGCTTGACGCGGAGGGCAGTGCAGGGATAGGATGGAAGGTTAGCTGCAGGCGCTTAGCTGTCAGTGGTCCTGTGAAGTAGTGTCAGACGAAGTACTTCTAAAGAGTTAAAATGGAATCAAAGAGGCTTGTGCGGGGACCCAAGATGAGGGTGCCCCGTGAAGCAAGGACTAAGGAGTAGCCAGGTATGTGCTCTGGGGTCCAAAGACTCAAGGGACGGGGTTGCACGCCTGGTCTCGGCGGTAAAGGGAGCTGGCTCTCTTCTCAGCGCTTTTCTTCACACACTGAAAGTGGACTTGACCCCTGTGTTTCACGTGGCGACTCAAATTCTAGAGCTGAAGACAGGCTCTAGATTTCCAGCCCTTCCCCACCAAACCCACTGCCCTTCTCAGTTCACAGACTGGAGGGATGTCTGTGTCTTCGGTCCTAAACCCGTATGGGTTATACTTCTTAACATCAGCAAGATATCTGCTTTAAGTTACTAATAATCGATTTTAACTGCTGTAAGTTACTAATAATAGATTTTAACTAAAATAGAAGATAATTTTATTCCTTTTTGTACAGGAGGGAAACCTATCAATTTGTCAAATGATGTATAGTTTAATAAAAGTCATTGATGCATTCTCTTCTAAACACTAAACACATTTTCACAGTATATACATATTTTATCTACTGTTAACATCTTTTACATTGAGGCACTCATAAGTATTTAACTTCTGTAAGTTAAAGTAACTACAAGCCTAAAATATAATAAGCATCTGAAAAAAATTGCCTAAGACAAAATGACTAAAGTCATGAGAGTTACTAAAGTGAGAGTGTTCTTACAGTTGCTGAAACACCTAAATTATTTGGATGGTAGGCCCATGATCACTCAGAATTATTAACAGGCTATTTGTAGGTACGTACCCCACCAAGCATGCTGCATCCAAGTGCTAAAAATTTTATCCACTCGATTTTGTCTTCGCAAGGATCCAGCTGCAGGAGAGCTCTGAATTTTTCTACAGGCAGGCACAAATTTTTCCATTTCTGCTCAAGATCTGCTAAGTCCACATATTCCTTGTGGCTACACTATTTGGAAAACACAGCATGACATAACCGATGTTAAGTTGAGGACCCAAGAACTCACATAATGCTTGCGAAGACTTAAATAGAGTACCTATCCCCGTTCAAAGATGAACTCTGAATTCACTACACTGTTAGCCCACCACTAGGGGAGGGGAGGGGGGTTGGGTTGTGTGTGTGCCGTGGGAGCTGGGGTACATGAACAGGGAAGCGGAGGGCAGGGTGGTACTGGGAACTAGAGACTGGCAACAAGTTACCTCTTGAGAGAAAAAAGGACTGTGAAGCGAACACGGCATCATGTTACGACTTAATGAAATGAGCACACGGACGTGAGGAGCCTGATTGTCTGTCTGTCTGTCTGTAACACTTCACAACACAAATAAACTTCAACAGACCAAATGAAATCCAACTCTGCATCATGCTGACAGTTAAACGGGAGAAATTTTAACCCAGAAAATAAATGTATTCCTTCTACTATTTTAAGACAAGTTGATGAAAAATAGGTGACTTCTGTGATCTGCTAGCAGTATTCTGCGTGGAAGAGCTTTGAGCAATTTTCTCGTGTCTTTCCCCAGATTACCTCTCCCTTTCTGTGGTTATTCGCTTTCCCTTAAGCAAGAAAGCCATGGGAGAATCCCATGTGTAGAAGTCAGCACCCTGGTCAAGAACACATAATGGGGACAAGCTACTTTAAAACTCAGGGCTCTACCACTGATCTCAGTTTTGGCAATACGGCCGGATCATTCCGATAAAACACACTTTCTACGAACTCTGCAAGTGAGCTGGTGGGTCTCGAGGGCTTTCAGGAGGGCTGGAAACCAGATACCCCTTCAGATGAAGAAGGTGGCAAGCTTATCATGTTTAGCATAGTTTTTAAAATCATATTTCAAAAAGGATCTTGCAAACCCCATGTCTGAAATTCCATATTTTCAAACCTTTCTTTTTGGTCCAACAGCCTCTTGCATCTTAATGCAAGTACTTAAAAAAAAGAAAATGTATGTCTATATAATTGTGAACAGTGATCTTGGGTTCTTTAAACCAGAGGAAGGTCACTGAATTCAAGATTCCCTCCTTGAGAATAAATTTCAAAGGTTCCCTGCAGGGGACACAGGGCTGTGGATAGATGACCATGGAGGTCTTGAAGCTTTATCTCAAGCTCAGCTGACTGATCACAGACTCTGATACCTGCTTATGCAAAACTTTAAGGAGTCCTTGAGTCAGGCCTGTGTCTGTTTTCTGAGTGGCCATGGGCATTTCGATTCTGTCCTTCACAGGCAGTGGATCTCCTCTTGACAAAGCTGAAAAATACCTGAAACAACAACAGACATCTCTGAAGCTTCACCGACACATGCTGTTGTTGTTCAATCGCTCAGTCGTGTCCAACTCTTTGCAACCACATGAACTGTAGCCCTCCAGGCTCCTCTGTCCGTGGGATTCTCCAGGCAAGAATACTGGGGTGGATTGCCACTTCCTTCTCCAGCGGATCTTCCCAACCCAGGGATTGAACCCACATCTCCTGCACTGACAGGCGGATTCATCGACACACAAGCAGCCCTCAAATTCAGGCACTTTCATCACCGACCCCAGAGGGAGGCCGTGACGAGGGAGGACCGGGCTGGGGCCCCTGGCCTGGGCTCCCCTCTTGGCTTCTCCACTCAGCTCTTGGACTTCACCTTCTCCTGTGCCTCAGTTTCCCTGTCTGCACAATAGGGACAACGGCAGCTCCAGACTCAGGGACCCCCCGGCTGGCACGCCTGGGGGTCTCCAATAACATGTGCTACTTTTACCAACCAAACACCCATCCAGGGCCAGAGACGCTGCCAGAGGAGGTGGAGGTCAGGGCCCCATATGAACTCAAGTGCAAGGTCGCGTGCAAGGTCATGCCACTTGGACAGTTGCAGACTTGGCCCTGCCGCTTTTTGAGGGGCAGGATTTCAAGCATCTCTGCCTATTCAGGTCTGAGAAACCCCCTGGAGCAGGGAAGTCACCTGATTGGCTGAGTCAGGTGCTGACATTCCCTACCCTTCACTTTTCCTGCTTGGTACTTTTTTATCCCCTTAATTATTCCTTTCTGGGACGTGGATATGGCTGCTAATCCTGGGAACAAGCAGGGCGTGGAGAGAGTTTGGGGCAACAACTCAGGAAGGGGTGCACATCGAGTTTCTTGTGGGAGGGGGAGGGGTGCCACGTGGGGTCTCTGCAAAACTCTACCCCGGGGCGTGTGTCAGTGCAGACCGGCTCCTGAAACAATGCCATTTGCTGCCCACATCACTCTCCCACCATCAAAGAAATGATATGCCCAGGAAAATAAAACACCAAACCATCCAGGGTCACGGGAATAATATAAAAGATACGAAAAACTGTGGTTACCCAAGGGGAAATGTGGAGAGAAGGGATAAACTGGGAGACTGACATACACCCACTACTACATAAAAATATATATAACAAGGACCTACTGTATAGCAAAGGGACTCTACTCAGGATTCTCTAAGAACCTATAGGGGTAAAGGGTGCTTCCCAGGTAGCTCAGATGATAAAGAATCTGCCTGCAATGCAGAAGACCTGGATTCGATCCCTGGGTTGGGAAGATCCTCTGGAGAAGGGAATGGCTACCCACAACAGCATTCTTGCCTGGAAAATTCCTTGGACAGAGAAACCTAGCAGGCTATATAGTCCATGGGTCGCAAAGAATTGGACACAACTGAGCGACTAATCGGAGAAGGCAATGGCACCCCACTCCAGTACTCCTGCCTGGAAAATCCCATGGATGGAGGAGCCTGGTGGGCTGCAGTCCATGGGGTCGAGACTGAGCGACTTCACTTTCACTTTTCACTTTCATGCACTGGAGAAGGAAATGGCAACCCACTCCAGTGTTCTTGCCTGGAGAATCCCAGGGACGGCGGAGCCTGGTGGGCTGCCGTCTATGGGGTCGCACAGAGTCAGACACGACTGAAGTGACTTAGCAGCAGCAGCAGCAGAGCGACTAATACAAACACATACCTACATATGGGTAAAGAATCTTAAAAAAAAAATGGATATATATATAACTGAATCACTTTTCTATACACTCGAAACTAAAAAAGCACTGTAAATAAACTCTATTCCAATAAAAATTTTTAGATATGTGAATAATTAGAAACATCTCAGAACATGTAACAAAGTGTAGGTAAATAGACATTCAACAGACTAAAAGGAATTTTATATCTCACACCCTTTTTCTCTCTCCACCCCTCAAATTCAATTTTGTTTTCATGCTTTTAGGACAAATACAGTCATATTTCGTTAACTTGATAGTTTGAGGGAAAGTTAAGAGGCAGGCAGCTGTGAGTTAGACAAATGTAGATCCGAAGACCTAAAGGGCCAGGCTGGGGGAAGGGTGCTTCATGTGACCATGTTAATCCTAATTGGGGTTTTCATCTATTGTCACCCTGCTTATTTAACTTATATGCAGAGTACATCATGAAAAATGCTGGGCTGGATGAAGCACAAGCTGGAATCAAGACTGTAGGGAGAAATATCAATAGCCTCAGATATACAGATGACACCACCCTTATGGCAGAAAACAAAGAAGAACTAAAGAGCCTCTTGATGAAAGCGAAAAAGAGTGAAAAAGTTGGCTTAAAGCTCAACATTCAAAAAACTAAGATCATGGCATCTGGTCCTGTCACTTCATGGCAAATAGATGGGGAAACAATGGAAACAGTGACAGACTTCATTTTGGGGGGCTCCAAAATCACTGTGGATGGTGACTGCAGCCAAGAAATTAAAAGACGCTTGCTCCTTGGAAGAAAAGCTATGACCAACCTAGACAGCATATTAAGAATCATCAGTTTGCTGACAAAGGTCTGTATAGTCAAAGCTATGGGTTTTCCAATGGTCATGTACGGATGAGAGGGTTGGACCATAAAGAAGGCTGAGTGCCAAAGAATTGATGCTTTTGAATTGTGGTTCTGGAGAAGACTCTTGAGAGTCCCTTGGACTGTAAGGAGATCCAACCAGTCCATCCTAAAGGGGATCAGTCCTGGGTGTTCATTGGAAGGACTGATGCTGAAGCTAAAACGCCAATACTTTGGCCACCTGATGCAAAGAGCTGACTCATTGGAAAATACCCTGATGCTGGGAAAGATTGAAGGCAGGAGGAGAAGTGGGCGACAGAGGATGAGATGGTTGGATGGCATCACTGACTTGATAGACATGAGTTTGAGCAAGCTCTGGGAGTTGGTGATGGATACGGAGGCCTAGCGTCCTGCAGTCCATGGGGTCGCAAAGATTCAGACACAACTGAGCGACTGAACAACCACCACCCAGATTATTCCTCATCAGCCATCAGAGCAGGCCCCAGGCTCGGGGCAGCCTCTAGAGCAGTGCCCCCTCCCCAAGAAGGCACGGGCAGTGCCTGGAGGCCCCGTTGGTTTTCACAGCTGGGGCTGACTGGTATTACTGGCACCTGGTGGGTGCAGGTCAGCAGGCTGCTAAGGGCCTACACAGGACAGCCTCACACTCCTCCAGGGAGCTTTTGGTGACTGCAGCCAAGAAATTAAAAGACGCTTGCTTCTTGGAAGAAAAGCTATGACCAACCTAGACAGTGTATTAAAAAGCATCATTTTGCTGACAAAGGTCTGGATAGTCAAAGCATCATCAGAGCCAGGGTGGAGGAGCCCTGCTTGAGCGGCCAGGCCAATTTATGTCACATGCACAGAAGGCGCACGTGAGCAAAAGCCTTTAGGGCTCAATGACATAATCAGGTGCAGCCAATGGGCTGCGGAGTCACAGCAGAGTCTGGGAGCCAGGCTGGCCCACCTTTGCCTCCTGACAACCTCGTCTGACAAGAACCCTCCTGTGAGTGCCTGCTAGAGCCTTCTGCAGCAGTCACTTCCACACGCATCCTGGCTCCCTGCTTGGTTTCTCGTTGTTTTTCCTTCCTATCGTGGTCCTTGTGTCATAGGCTATTTCTTCTCCTGCCTTGTCTTAACCCCAATTGTTACAAAATCTTTCAAAGACCACTTTACGTTCTCCTGAACAACATCTCTGCCTAACAGATTCTGTTCTGAGTGAGCAGAGACACGTGAACAATGCCTGCTTTTTCTCCTCAACTCCAAAATTGTTCTTAAAAATGAAATTAGTGGCATGGAACATTCAGAAGGTTCTTGATTAAGCCTTTTCAATTAAAGTGAAGCTTAAAAGCACTGCCTCTAAAGTGTTACCAAATATAACATTCCAAGAAGAAAAAAAAAAATCTTGGAAGGTTTGGTAAAATATGAATAAACTCTTTTGAAACAGCTGTATCTTTTATTTAGGCTTCAATAATGGATAAAACCAGAGTCCACAGACTTCCCTGGTGGCCCAAGGGATGGGAATCTGCCTGCCGAGGCAGGAGACACGGGTTCAGTCCCGGGTCCGGGAAGATCCCACATGCCACAGAGCAACTAAGCCCATGCACCACAACTACGGAGCCCATACTCTACAGCCCAGGAGCCGCAACTACTGAGCCCAAATGCTGCAGCTACTGAAGCCTATGCGCCCTAGCGTCTGTGCTCTGCAACGAGAGGCCACCCCAGTGAGAAGCCTGAGCACAGCAACTAGAGAGTAACCTCCGCTCTCCACATCCAGGGAAAGCCAGTGTACAGCAACAAAGACTCAGCATAACTAAAAAGAAAAAAACAGAGAAATAAAATAAAATGAATTATAAAAAAAAAAACCCAGAGACCATGATTTTGGGCAAGAACCTTGAAAGAGTCTTTCAGAAGCATTTGTCAGAGGTAAAGTACTGGTTAACCAGCAGCCTCGTCTGGTAGGAGCAGTGAGGGCCCCAAAGATACCCTGGCCCTGATCCCAGAAGCTGCAGATCTTATTTTACATGGCAACAGGGAGTTTGCATGTATTTTGAGCAAATACTTGCTCAAAGTTTCTCATGTATTTGAGAGAGGATTTTGAGCTGGGAACACCATCCAGGACTATCTGGATGGTTCCTAAATGCAATCACAAGTGTTCCTAGAGGAGGGAGGCAGAGGTACATGTGAGAACGCCACAGTGCTGGCGATGGAGGAAGGACCCAGGAGCCCAACAACACAAGGAATGCAGCTCCAGAAGCTGGAAAAGGCAAGGGGAGGGGTCGAATTCTCCCTAGAGTCTCCAGAGAGAGCAAGTGAAAGTCAAAGGCGCTCAGTCGTGTCCGACTCTGTGACCCCATGGACTATACAGTCCATGGAATTCTCCAGGACAGAATACTGGAGTGGGTAACCTTTCCCTTCTCCAGGAGATCTTTCCAACAACCCAGGGATCGAACCCAGGTCTCCCACAGTGCAGGCGGATTCTTTACCAGCTGAGAGCAAAGCCCCGGCAATATCCTGAGTGTAGCCTGGTGAAACTGATTTTGGACTTTCGGCTTCCAGAACTGTGAGAACAGAGATGTTTGTTGTTTTAAGCCATCACATTTGGTGGTTATCTGTTACAGCCATCCTAATAATAATTCACTTTGGTCATACAATTCATAGAGAAGTTCAGCAAAATTTGACACTCTCATTACTAAAAAAAAAAAAAAAAAAAAAAGTTAAATTTCTACTGATTCTTGTGACCACAGATTTGAGTTTCTGAATCTGAGTCTGTTTACTGCAAAAGGACAAAGAGCTTTCCTGTAAAAGCATCACGATTTATTTTAATGATTCTAAAGTCTGCTGGGGCAAAGAATCCTCCTACCAATGTAGGGGACGCAAGAGACTCGGGTTCAATCTCTGGGTAGAGATCTCTGCCTGGAGAAAAAACGGCAACCCACCCCAGTATTCTTCCTGGAAAATTCCACGGACAGAGGAACCTGGTGGGCTACAGTCCAGAGAGTCACAAAGAGTCGGACACAACTGAGCAGGGCTGAGTGCGCATGCTCGCTCGCACACACACACACACACACACACACACACACACACACAAAAGGTCTGTTGACTTGTGACTTTAAAAGTATTGATAATCTGTTCCTGGAAATGGTTAGAATGTTTGCTGCAAGAAACTGTCAAGTCTCTTGTGCTGTGAACTATGATGGACAGTTTAACCTTACTGCATTCTTGGGATGTTTACTCTAACTGGAGCCAGTCCCTCTGGTTCCAACAAACTCAACAAGTACCTAATCCTGGAGGATTCTCTGATGACAAGGAACATAAGCGTAAGATTTCTCTTTGTAAAATCATTTCACAAGTAAACTAAAGGGACTGTGACAGTTTGACTTTTATAACACAATGCAAAACCTTTTTATCCCGTGTTATTCAGTCTACCTGCATAAACACCACTCTCTAAGAATGGAGGTGTCACTACGTAGATAAATGGGCATTGTGCAGTAATTTCTGGTCTCATGGTCAATAATGCATGATGTTTCCTAGACAGATACTTAGGTGTAGATGCCACCGATGTTAAGTTCTATCGGTACTCGGTCTGTGTCCTGAGGGTTGGACCACTGGTCCAGGTAGGAGGGTTCACTAGGCACGATTGGACATGCCGACGGGCCGGCTCTTGCAGGTGCTGGCCCAAGGAGGGCTGGCCCAAGGAGGGCTGGCCCAAGGAGGGCTTACCCCGCGGACCACTGGAGCACGTCGGCGGGCTGGGTGCGGATCGCAGCCTTGGTGAACTGCTTTAGGATGTCCGGCAGCTCGGGGGGGATGTGGATCTGCTGCGCGCAGAACATCGTGTCGGGAAGTGGCATCGCTCTCCGCAGACCAGAACCAAGCTGGAAGAACCAAGGTGTGCTGAGGAGGGGGAACGGGGAGAGGAAGGGCGAATCGGTCAGCCTGGGGCGCGCGGGAGACGTGCCTGCCAAGGGGCTCCGGGGCCGAGGTCCCAGGTCCCGAGTTTAGAGCCTGGCCGGGGCCGGTGGTCTGGGGGTGTGGGTCCCGGATTCGGAACCAGGTCGGGGTCCCGGAGTTAAATTGGGCCAGGCCAGGCAGTCCGTGTCTCCCTGGGTTTGGAGTGGGGCGCGGACTGGGGCTGGGGGTCTCGGGTTTGGAGGCGGGCCAAGGGTCCGAATTTCCGAGGCGCGGGCGGCGGCGAAGGGATCTTACCGCTCCTCCGCAGGCTCCTCTGAAAATGAGGGCCAACTGCCCTTCCTAATTGTCGCGCAGCGGTAACCAGGCAACCGAGACGCGCGCGTGGGCTCCGCCCCCCTGGCGTCGCGCAGGCGCACACGCCTCGAGCCGGGATTGGCCGCTTGTGCTGGTCTGGTGTCGGGGGAGCGATGTGCTTGCGCAGTCTGGCTTCGGCGCCCGCTTTGCGTAAACGGGTAGTTTACAGATGCACTAGCGGAACATTTCAATTAAAATAAGAGGACGTTTGGATCGATTTCCCACTACCAACTGTGAGCGGCGAATTCGAAAAAGGCCCTCCTTTCCTTTGCACTGGCTCGGTGAAGCTTTGGAACGAGATGCCTCTTGGCCTCCGTGGAAGGAAGCCGTTGAGGTCCTGGGAGCTGACATGTGCCCGCGGCCCGAGACTCCTTGCGGGAACCTAGCCCCTGGCCGTTTGTCCAGCACGTGTCTGACCTCCACGCCTTCGCACGCGCTGTTCCCAGTGGCCCGGACCCAGTCGGCAACCTCGGTAAACTCATTCTTCAGATAACGGTTTAAAAGTCACTTTAGAGAGTGGCAGTTTCCAGCCGAAAGATTTTAACTTGTTTTCCTAAATAAGATGGTGGGGTTGAGCCGATCTAATTGGGCCTGGGAGAAAATAAGTTACTTTTTTTTTTTTTCCCCCGATACGATAGCTTTGGGGTCCGAGGGTAGGAGAAACTGTTCCATTCTGGTGGATGCTGACTAGGGTAGCATACAAGGTGTGAAGCCTAGTTTCCGGGTCTCCTGGCTGGCTGCTGCAAGGTGGCCTTAACACCCACACTGGGAAAAACAGGCCTGAGACCGACCTCTCCTTTCCCGCCTCCAGGCACGAAGCCGCTGTTGCTGCTGCTGCTGCTAAGTCGCTTCAGTCGTGTCCGACTCTGTGCGACCCCATAGACGGAAGCCCACCAGGCTCCCCGTTCCTGGGATTCTCCAGGCGAAAACACTGGAGTGGGTTGCCATTTCCTTCTCCAATGCATGAAAGTGAAAAGTGAAAGTGAAGTCGCTCAGTCGTGTCCAACTCTTGGCAACCCCATGGAGCCTACCAGGCTCCTCCGTCCATGGGATTTTCCAGGCAAGAGTACCGGGGTGGGGTGCCATTGCCTTCTCTGGGCACGATGAAGGAAGACCTGCTAAATCAATAGACTGAACTATATCCAGGAGGGGCCACCGACAAGCCCTCCTTCCTTCCCTAGAGGCATGAGGCCCCAAACACAACTCCTCGACTGGGCAACTTAAAATGAAGCCTACCTGGCAAGTGAAGACACACGATTCGAAATTCAGAGCACTTGCAAAACTGAAAATAGGCACTATTTAACGTTATGGGAAAACAAGGAATTTCATACACTGAGAGAGAGAAGTGTTAATGGGGCAACGTGGCACTTTAAATATGTTTGATGATTAGCAGTCTTCTAGGAATTTATCCTACAGAAATACTAAGTAATATGGACAAAAATGTTTACTGTAGCATGTAATAAAATGAGTTAATTCTTTCATAAAACTTAAATCATATTCACACAATGGAATACAATACAGCTACAAATTTTTCAATGGGACAGCTACTTATGTACTGAGATAAAAAGATGTTCAGTAATATCAAGGGAAAAGAAGCACGCCACAGAGCTGCCCAGGGCTCATGCCACCTGACACAGGTGTTGATAAAAGTACCTGTGGACACATGCTTACACAGAGTCTGGAACAAACACCAAACTACTGACAAGTGCTTGCCTCTGGAGGATGGTTTTCAGGTTTTATTTTAACCATATATACATTATTTTGATTCTGATCCATTCATTTACTTAACAATATTTACTCGATGCCCAATATGGCCCAGTCCTGAAATACAGTTAAAAAAAAAAAAAAGTAAAATGAAAGTCGCTCAGTCGTGTCCCCATGGACTGTACCCCACCAGGCTCCTCTGTCCATGGGATTCTTCAGGCAAGAATACTGGAGTGGGTAGCCATTCCCTTCCCCAGGGGATCTTCCCGACCCAGGGATTGATTAATCTGGGATTAATCTCCTGCATTATAAGCAGATTCTCTACCATCTGAGCCACCAGGGAAGCTGTGTAGTAATCCCCAAATAGTTTTGGGTTTTTTTTAAATCTCTGGGGCTTATATTCAAGTGAGGAAAAACATGCAAGTACAAATGAGATAAGTAAACTGTACAATATTACTAAATATGAAAGAGAAAAAAGCTGGAGACAGGAGTGCTCCAGTAGCTACAATTTTAGATGAGACTCCCTAAAACATACATTTTAGTGTAGAAATGAGGTTGGGGAAAGCTTGGATATTAATGTATGGCCAACAGCAAGTGCAAACGTCCTGAGGTCTGACCTGTTCTGGAGAAGGGGAGGCTGCCTGGGGACTGGTAAACACAACGGGCGGGGGTGATGGTGTGAGCCTGTGAGAAGTTCTCTTCTGATTGCATCTATCTTCTAGCTGAAATAGGAAAACCATCAGCCAAAAGTCTGGAAGGAGGAGGAGGAGGTGCTTTAAAGAAAGAGAATGTATGAAATGGTCCACTGGCGAGAATGTATGAACATACTACTTTTTAAAGTAGAACTGTAATTTAACATGCAGCAAACTGCACAACTCGTTAAATTCTGACATGTCAAACCAGAACTCCATCAAGATAGCAAACATCCATCACACACACACACCCTCCCTGCCCCACTTTTTCATGCACCTTTGAAACCCCTCAAATCCCTCCTTGCCAAACCCCACTCCCACTGATCTGCTACTTACAGATTTCTGTAGGTTACATTTTCTAGAATTCTATATAAATGAAAGCATACATTTTTTGTCTTTCACTCAACATAAGCATTTTGAGGTGTATCAGTGTTGTGTATCAGATAGTGAATTGCTTTTTGTTGCTGAGCAATATTTCATTATATGAATAATCATTTATCCACTTACCTATTGATGGGCATGTGAGTTGTTGCCAGCTTTGGGTTATTACAAATAAAGCTACTATGAACATTCATGTAGAACTCTTCATACGGACTTTATCTTTTGGCAAATAACTAGGAGTGTTAAGTATATGTTTTAAGAATTGTGCAGCTATTTTCCAACGTGGTTGTACCATTTTACATTCCCTCCAGCACAGTATGAGTTCCAGTTCCTCCACCTCATCAGGATGTGGGATGGTGTTTTTTAGTAATAGGTTAGGTATGTAGTGGTGTCTCACTGTGGCTTTAATTTGCACTGTTGTTCAGTTGCTCAGTTACGTCTGACTTTTTGCAGACCCCACAGATTGCAGCATGCCAGGCTTCCCTGTCCTCCACTATCTCCCAGAGTTTGCTCATGTCCATTGAGTCCGTGATACTATCTAACCACGCATTTTACTTATGGCTAATTCTGTTGAACATCTTCTCATGTGCTGACTTGTCATCTATGTAGCCTCTCTGCTGCTGCTAAGTTGCTTCAGTCGTGTCTGACTCTGTGTGACCCCATAGACGGAAGCCCACCAGGCTCCCCGTCCCTGGGATTCTTCAGGCAAGAACACTGGAGTGAGTTGCCATTTCCTTCTCCAATGCGTGAAAGTGAAGTTGTTCAGTCATGTCCGACTCTTAGTGACCCCATGGACTGCAGCCTACCAGGCTCCTCCATCCATGGGATTTTCCAGGCAAGAGTACTGATATAGACTTTCTAGTTAAGTATTAATTTTGCCCATTTTTAAAATAGGCAAATAGATTTTACTGCTGAGTTGAGAGACTTCTTTACTCCAAATGCACTTCATCAGAAATGTTTTGCAAATATTTTCTGCCACTCCATGACTTGTCTTCTTGTCCTCTAAACAGTGTATTTCAAAGAGCGGATAAAGCCCAATTCATCAAATTTTTCTTCCAGGGATTGATTGTACTTTTGGGGTTGTAACCAAAGGCTGAAGTTTCCCCTTTGTCTTCTATAAGTTACACAGTTTAGGGTTTTACATTTAGGACTGTAATCACTGTTACTTTTTGCAAATGTTGAGACATGGATCAATTTTTAATCTTGTATCTGGATGTCCAATTACTCTAGCACCATCTGTTCACTTTTGCACCTTTGTCAAAAACCAGACCATGTGTGTAGGTCTGTTTCTGGGCTCTTGTGTTCCATCACACATTGGATTTGTGCAGCTAGAAGAAGGGACTGATCATTTTAAGCAAAGAACCAATGAGCGAATGAATGGGGCTCCCAGGTATGAAGCATCTTGTCCTAGAGTTACAGAACAAACATGGAGGCGCAGAAAGGCTGGGGCCCTGTTACATATATATGTAAAGAAAGAAATTTCAAAAAGATGATGCTTAAACAATGTACAATGGGTTACTAAGTACTGACATACGGACAGTTGTGGTGCCACGTGGGTCTGCGCAGAAGTCGACCGCACGAGGGTGTAGAGGAGTTGTGGGTGTGTGGGAGCTGGGGTGCTATGTTCACGCGACAGTAATGAAGGATGCAGTCAACTCATCACAGACTTCGCCAGGTGCGTCCTTGCTCTGTGTTCCTCCTGGCGTTTTACTCATACCTGTAATAGAACCTTTTGCTCATTTTTTCCTGTTCTTTTACATTCTAACTGGGCTCCTTGAAGGTAGATCCCATACTTCATTCCGCTATGGTACTAAGGACAGTGCTGGAAACAAGACAGATACCACAGTAAATGAGGGTGGCGGTGGGGTGAGTGTTACCTCCGCAGACCCTTATGGCACTTGTGATGTGGGTTCCGTTTCAACAAGAGTGGCTGCAAGTTGCACAGTGAGGGGGAGGGAACTGATGACCACTTACTGAGATTCAGCGCACAACATCCTCTGCTGTGAAATTTCAACTTCACAGCTTATACATACCCTGTGGGTCAAACAGCATTTCACCTACCACTATTGCATATAAAATACACATACACTTGATTTTTTTTTAAAAAATCATAGAAAAAAAAAACAAAACAAAACTGAACCTAGGAAAAAAGGAATTTTGTCACAAAGGGCACTTTAGTAACCCTCACTGCGGTCCTTTCCTTTTTCTCCGATACACATGATCAGTATGTGTGGTGGACTTGACTGGCTTCATTCCATCCAGATCTCCACTAAGAGCCCACCTGGGGAAGCTTCATGCTGGGACCCTGCAATGAAGGCTCGGAGCTGGGCTTCACTATTCCTGGTGAGGATGGTCTGTAATCACAGTGGAGAGAGAGGCAAGGAGGGAGGGAGGGTGTCCCTTCTGCAACTATACTTTTAAATTCACCCTTAAAACAGACTGGAGGGGCTATAATCACATGTTATTTGAGTTTTCTCTTTCATAATTATTATATTTTTAACGGTCTGGATTATCTGCCTCTGCCAAATAATAATGCACATTTCTGTAATTCTGAAGCAACCATGCCACAAAGCACAAATAAACGAACCAAAAAGCTAGACTACAACTAACATTTTTATTCAATTTTGTTCTCTCAACTCAGAAGGCAACAAAGGACCACATAAAAAAGGGAGCACTTTATGTACACATGAAGTTGGTCTGTGTATCTGTGTTTAGTAGAAAACTGACATCCCAACTACGTAAATGTTCTATTTATTGAGCTTCTACAACAGTAATTTCTAGGCCCTATGGTCATTACATTTTCATTTAAGGTACTAATTTCATGACTACAAAATGAGGCACTCATACAAAACAGATGGAAATGAAAACAGATGTATCCTATCTTCAGGTTGCATTAAATGCCCAAGATTTTGTTGGGGAGCATCTGAAAGAAGCCCTTGTTTACTCATGATGGCTGTTTTAAAAATGACAGAGGGCAGTAACGGACTGAAAGGAAAGCATCCGACTGCAGGGCAAGCTCATGAGGAGACACAAGGAAGTCAGAGAGTCTTCCCAAGTCAGGCTTCTCCTAGTGCTTGTGCTAAGACATTTGTTTTCTTCTTGAAGGCGACTGAACAGGTAACATTCTTAAGGAGTATTTTAAACATAATCATTTAATTTTACAATATAAAACATTTATCACAGTAAGAGAGCTTAAAATATTCAGTCCTGAAAATGAGAATAAGTAGCTCACTTGAACATTTTAAAAATGCCAATGTTCTTACACTGGTGCAACATTCTTCAGAGTAAGTAAATGAGTGAGTAAGGGTGTGTGTGTTTTAAAAAGTCATTAATTCATCCTAAATTCAAGAATTACAGTTTAATAGTAGCATTTTGCCAATACAGAAAGGACATACCATCTAGGAGCAAATCATCTGAGAAAAAGTTATTCTCTAGTACTTGAATAAGGGAAAGAAAAAACACAAGACAAGAATCCACAGTAATAACAGTTATATTAAATGTTGAAATAAAAATTACTTTTCATTTACATCTGGAATTGAGATGTCCAATCTCCATTGTTTTTCCAGAGAACTAACAGGAAAAAAAAATCACCTAAAAACATGGAGCTTTTTTAAGGCTAGCTATACACAAACTTCACATTGGCATTTTTTTCTTCAGCTTTCATCTCAACTATTAGTACTTAATAGTAGTTTAAAAATCAAACATAATTTGCTAATAATGAACAACTGCACACTTCCTACTGTGACCATTTGATAACTGGTCACGTAAAACTAACCCCAAATGTTGATTTGTCTTCAATTTATAAACAGGAAAAGTAAAGCAAAAAGGTCTTTCCTAATGAACTTCCTTGAAGACAGTTTTAGCCCAATGTAAAATGATGCAGAACTAGACTTTTTTAAAAAAAAATTCTACATGAAGAAGGGTAGCAATACTAGCACTTTCTGAACTAGAAGTTTAAACATTTATAATACTATTAGTTAATAATAAAATCTTGATGCTACCCAAGTAAATAGTATGCCAGCAAATGCTTTCTTCATGAAAGTATTCACCTCACTGAAAACAACAGGACAAAGCATAAATGAAACCCAGGGGAGACCTTAAGTAAGAGAAGACAAAGGGATCTGCCAGTGAGATGGAGGGCTACTTTCTGGCCATTCTTTTTTCTTTTCTTTTTTTTTTTTTTTTTTTTTTACAAAATATCTGATAAGATTCATTTAAAATTTTGTAGAGTAACAATTTTTATCTATTGTGGTATCTGTCTAGATTTCTTTCTGGCAAAACAGATAAGTGTGTTCCAATAACTTTGTATCAAGATCTACAAATTCTCTGAAAAATTTAAAAAGAAACAAAATTAACATAATCAAAGTTATATGCCCAATTTGATCATATGTTTTTCCCCATAGAGAACAATTTATATAGACATATACCATAACAAGTGGCATTATGTTTAAAAAAATGCTCCTAATTTTTACAGTAGGACTAGATTTCTAAGTGAAGGTAGGGCTAGCAAAGACCTTATTTCAAACATGAGAAAGGGCCACTACAAAGTGTGGAAACTGTAACACTGAGTCCTATGTCAAGCTTTTTCTTTTTTTGATACTGATGTTTTAAAGTTTTCACTTACAACTTCAGGAAAAATTGCTGAAATATGAAACAATCAGAACCTGGTGCTTTTGATTTTGGTAGCTTATGTTTGGCTGACTCTCATACTTTAAAAATCCTTGGATTTAAGCATATAGGTTTTAATACTATATGGGAACTCTTTTATGGTTTCTTAAGACCTTTGCTGATCATTTTCTCTGAGAACTTCTAAGTTATCATTCATAAAACAAACACTCCCCTTACAATATACCATCACCATCAAACACTGGGATCACGGGCCCGACCACTCTCTCTCTCCACTTCTCACTTGAAGCTTTGGTTATACGGGAAAACCAAGTCTCTAAGTGCTCTGCCTTCTGAGATTTTCCAGCACGCTTCCAATAAAATACACTCTGCACTCCTATGTTAAAAGGCCAGCGTGGCCAGCTTCCTCCTGGTCAAATAAAATCAAGCTGGTTTTACTGACAGTTTTATTCTGTAAACAAAAAGCTTCAGAAACTTTGGAGAAAAGCACTGGCCCTAATCCTCACCCAGGGACGTGCTCGCCAGTGGGACCTGGGGCTCCAGCCAGTCTCCTCTAATCTAAGCCCACAATCTAATGCTATCAACCTAAGACCACAAACCCTGGCTACACTGGACAGACATTCAGTATGTCCTTATTCCAGGAAGATGTAGGATCACTGGTGATGTTATTTTCTTAAGATTTATGATCTTTAGTGACTCCTGGCCACTGCTGCCAAAAGGACAGCTGTGTGTGGGAAAGCGGAATTGGGGGACCTAAGGAAAAAACTTTTGGACTTTTGTTTTTCCTCCTAAGTGTAGACATGCCCCTAACAAGCACAAAACCCCAACTCCCGATGCTGATCACTAGGAATATTAAATTATCAAAATTAAAAATAATTTCCTCACCTAGCACAAGATACTATACAATATTACAAACACAGACATATGAAAAAAAATCAGGCAGTAGAAAATGTACAACAGCTTTGGTGTTATACAAAATAACTTCCAAAAACGACTGACAGTGAAGCACAAGTTCATGTTTCCTTACCACAGACACTCACTGTTGACTTCTACTTGTTTCCTTTTACGTTCTTGGTAAGGTCTGAACAGCCAGGACACACAGAACACACAGTTCACTTAAAAAGAACTGCAGGAACACCAGGACAGTGTGCTCCAAAAGACGTCATTAACAAGTCTGCCTCTGCACTACAGCTCTGTGGCACATTTCCTGTCAAGATCACAGCAGGTCCAAAATAAAGTGACAACTAGATTTAATAAATTAATATACATTTTGTTTAAAGATGTACAATGCACATTCTGTTTAATCCAGGGCTCTAGGGTATCCAGGAACTTCTATTTACACATGTACAGACCTCGGACAGCAGTGATGTCAGAAGATGCAAGGGTGGCAGGGTCTCGCTGCTGCTCGCTGAGTGCTGAGCACACAAGTCAAAGACACCTAACTTAAAAACAACGCTGAGAGATCACTGGGGAAATCTCCAGAGAGAGAAGTCCACAAAAAAGGACACGTGAAGGCAAGGGGAAGGCCAAGGTAGTGGAGACAACCACTTTATTCTTGGGACGACTGTGGAGGTGGTGGTGATGTGCCTTGTTTGCCGGATTTCCGTTCATAGTTCACGAGGCGCTGGCCCACAAGGTACCTGGGTTGTAAAAACAGGTTGGTTACTCTCTTCTGTCATCTTCCTTACTAAACATCCTTCCTCGGGGTAGCCAGTGATACATTTTTAAAAATGTAAATCACATCACTTCACTCCCTATCAGAACCCTTCAATACTTAGGGAGGTAGAATGGGGGGTCTAGAATGACCACGAGCACAAAAGCAGGCATTTCGTAGCAAGCCATGCGGCTTATGGGAGACAGAGACTCACAGGTCAGTGGCCTCGGATGCTGTGCGATGGAGAATACGCTCTGGTCCACAGGCCAGGGGCCCTCAGAAACTGAGCCCTGGAGGCCAGAGGTAGGTAAGGTCAAGTACACTTACTCAGGGGATTTATGTCTTACAGATCATACAGATCATATTTTACAACACAGGTAAGTGGACAGATCTGAAGAAATGGACTGGAAATATCACCGGGAAGCTGGGTAGGGAGGAGAGTCAAACTCTGAAAAGCTCTAGCTCTGAAGAAAAGGAGAAATCAAAAGGCAAAGTCTTCAAGGAGGTCCAGCGGAGAAGTGTGTGTGCAAGGGACTGACAGAAGGTAGGAGTTTATGGTCCAAGAAAGAAGACTAACTGTCCGTAACCTGTGCAATGTGGTGGCAGGGAGGTGACGACAGATGGAGCAGGGCTGCAGAGATGGAGATGGAAGTTCCTGCAGTTGGAGTGACGAGGCTGGAGTCCCCTACCAGGGACAGCGTCCCCGTAACAACCGCAGGAGCTGGGGAGGAGGAGCAGGAATGCGCCTCTCCTGGAGGCTGACCCCAGGAGAAAAGTGGGTGCAAAGCTGATGGCAACAAGCTGGGCCAGGGGTTGGGAACAAGTGCACCCACTTGGAGTCAGCAACAGGGATCCAGAAGTGCCCAGCAGGATTTGACCCGATGGCGTGAGCGTGGGAGAGGGAAGCTAGCCCGTGACAGGGCACTGGGCACTGCTGCAGCCAACAGCAAGCACACAAAAGCCTGAGGGACGGAGGCCTGGCATGTGCTGAGGACTCAGGACTCAGCAGCTTTTCTTCTTCACCATGATTTTCTCCACCCTGACTTTCATCTTATCACTCTTCTGCCAACACATATGCCGCACAAGGTGCTCTGGCAGTTTATGCCAAGGAGCTTATTAAAAACATTCCACTAATCCTACAGCTTCTTTGTCATGAGCTCACTGTTTAAGCCCTTTCTTTTTGTCCTCCTGATTATTTTCTGAAGGTAACCATTCCTTATCCCACTGTTCCCCAACCAAACAGTGTTTTTTCAAACTGTGAGGATTTTGTAAATGTTTTAGACAATGCCAACCTAGTAGTACCTGACATAATCCATAGGGCACTACCTGACACACACCTGAAGTTCAAACCATATCAAGATATCAAACACACAGAGAAAAGCAAAGTAAACGTGCCCAGGACCCAAAAAGTAGGGGCAGAAAAAGACGCCTCTGAGCCCACAGGCAGTCCTGGTACCCTCGCCCCCCGCCACACACAGGCAACCTCGGCGCCTCCCAGGGATCAAGCCCTGAGAGATATACACTGCAAACAGGATGTGGCCTCCGTGGCGCCTGCACAGAGAGACGGAGGGGAAAGACAACAGAGTGCGCTGGGCTGCGGGCAGCTCCTTGAGGGCGTGTCTCCTGTGTGTTACTGCAGTATTACTGCACTGCCAAGACAGGGGAGGTGAGACAAACTGACTTTCAGCACTGAATCGTGCTGAAATCGTGCCAAACCCCTCCCCATTCTTTCATGGTTGACAGAACTTACACTCTGACTCCCTAAGAGGTCTAGTGTTTACATCATCAGTAAGTCATTTGGAGAAGCCCTGAACACTCTAGATTTCACTCTTTAAAAAGTTACTCTTAAGTAAGAGTCCTCAGAGTAACAAGGTGACCAAATAATCTGTTGTCCAAAGCTGGCTCTCATGACTAAACAGGAGCCGGTTCGGGGTGGGGGGGGTGGGGGCCGGTGGCTGCTAACAAAGACACGAAGGCGGCACGTGTAAACTGGGACTCTCCCGGGCAGACGAGGATGGAGAATGACAGACGCACTTCCTCTGTGAAACACCGTTAAAGCAGAAGAGGATTCTGCCTTCCAGTAGGAGACAGAGGGTCAAAGGGCTGTTACCCCAGAAGGGGTTTTCGTAGAGGGCAGGTAGCACGTTTCCTCAAAAGAGAGTGCAGCACAACACTTTAACGTAACCTCAACCTCTTCTCTCAGCCACAGGCAGAGTAACCCACTGGCCCGTGGCTACAGGAAGGGCTTAGGCACAACTGCTAGCTCCTAGTGTAGGTTTCTTTTTTTTTCTCTTTAGGTTTCTTATTTTTTATCTAAAACTACTTAATATACTGCCAGACCAAGACATCTGAAAACAGACTGAAAAGTACTTCAAATGGACATTAAAAAAAATCTACCCCCCCAAACGAGTTTCAGTCTTTTTCATCTCCATCAATAATTCTGTATTTTTGGTTGTTTGATCCAAGCCAAGTACTTAATAACTCTCTTTTTTACTTTCTACACCCAACCTGTTAGCAAATCCTGTTCATTCTACCTCAAAATACATCCAGAATCTGAGCACTTTTCCCTCATGTGATTTATCACATCAGACACAATAGTTAAGGTACACGACATTTTAACAAGGGCAGATAAACCAATGAAGTCTGGACTTACTTGTCATTTTTAATATGTTCATAAAGGCGCTTAAACTGGCGGACCTGGAAGGACAAGATTCCCATCAACACCACAACCATCAGCAAAAATGGATAAATTCGCCGATGGACCAAATTTTGCATTTCCGCAGTAACACCTGTAAAACAACAAGAAAGGAGAATTCTTAAGTATATATACAGTGTATACAGAAAGACAGTGAAATGAAAATACATCCCTTCCCTAAGAAGAGGGAAGGGGAGCTTAACTGAAACTCATCCTGTACGACCCAGAGTGAAGCCAGGAGTGCCTGGGGCCAGCCCTAGCCAGAGGAGGAGCCCCGTGAACTACCCCAGGAGCTAGACTGTGCTCTGAAGGCCACAGAGCAACCAAAGAAAGCATGTTCACCAGGAAGTCTTGAACAGTAAGACTTGTTATTCTGAAAGGTCATCGTGGCTGCAGTGTGGAGAATGAGTTAGTGGTAGCGGGTTCTGAGCAGAGAAACCCAGAGACAAGACAGCTGAGGTTGCGGTGAGAGCCAATCTCTGTCTCAACAGGAGGCAGGCAAGGGCTAACAGATGAGAGAACGGGTTCCTGGGGTCAGATCAGCAGCACTCAGAAGCCAGCTGAGTCAGAAGAGCGGAGCCTCAGGTGACATGTAAGACCTTCAAGGTCTCTGATTCATGCTATTTGTTGGATGATCATGGAGGTAACTGAGACAGGGAACTCAGTAGAAGAAAAATACCTGGAGGGGAAAACTGTCTATATTACTGAACATGTGCTTTAAGGTTGTGTGAGGCTTGTTCAGCTGTCTACATGTTTAAGTGTCACAAATGAGCATCTCCTCTTTGGTTTTTCTTTTATGCTAAAGAAGATTTTTTTACGTGTCAACACTTTCTTACCTGCCTAGAGAAAAAAACTGTGACAGAGAGTTTTATTATCCTTATCTTGCCCTGACTAGTGAAATCTAAAAAAAATAGTCTTTGAAAATCATTGTTTTAGCTGGATTTATATTTACAATAAAGCGTTTGGAGCCAGGTAACCTCATATTGGAAGGGACAAGAATGTACTGATGTGGATAAACCCACCGAGTAAAGGAACGATGCCGGACGCGATGACGTAAGGTACACACAGGGAAAGCAAGAGCACAGAGATCACTGGCGCTGCCAGTTTCCGAACGATGTACTGAAGGTCAATGTTCCGGATGCCATTTGCGTAAACCTGAAACACAGGGGGAGGGTGAGAGCCAATATACAAGACAAATTCCTCCAGGCTAAAGGGCGATCTCTACCGCAGTCAAGCCACGGGGCGGGATCTACTAGCTCAAACAGATTCAACGTGGCTGTTTTTTTTCAGAAGTCAAGGCAAATTCTGGAACACAACATAGGTGTGGTGTCCACAAATTTTTAAAAGACATGCATTTACTTCCTAACACTTTGCAGTTAACTCTGCTAAGAGATGAAGTAGTAAGATCTAATCGAGAATAACAGCTATACTAGCTTTGTGCTATACACCACCAGGTGGCATCCGTAACATTAGTTGAGGACCACATAACTTGAACTAACTTTATATATAAATTGTGTGAGAGTAAGCTGTGTTACTACTCGAGATTACATTCATTTTATCTGAATATAAGAAAACATTACAAACAGGAAGCATGTTTCTAAAAATCTAGTTATAAATCATATTTGAACAAATCAAAAGGTAATTTATATAACAATTCAGTATGAAAGAATGCTACAGTGAAATTTTTTTTTAATTCAAGAATTTCTAAACTATTTCCATCATTTTATCCAGAAAGTTCTACTGAGTAGTACTGCAGAGGAAAGAAAGGATGGCAGTGGGGAGATCCTGGGAATAATGGAAAACAAACATGGTGTGCAGAAGGGAACCAAACTGAAGAGCACAGTGTTCCCCAATGCTTCAGCCTCTCCTGGCGCTCGATCACACAGTGCGGTGCAGCTCACTCCAGGCCCTGGATCCCTCGGACACGCGCCAGAGCATCAGAGTGTGAATGACACACAAGCTCCTCTGACCCCCTCAAAGTCCTTTTAACCCAAATGCATTTAAATTAATGCAGCAAAGCAGCTCATTGTTTCTCAATCATTTTAAAGACTTAGACACATGTATGAGAAAGAATGCATCAGAGAGAAAAATGTCATAAAGATCAACAATGTTTATTCTCCAAGAGGGTCAGGGTCTCACCTAGAACCTCTGAAGTGAACTGGTCTGTACCCCTACAGTGAATGGATATGCTGCCATGTACCCCACAATCCATCTCACTTCAGAATCAGCCCTCTCTTGAGAGACACATGCAAACACACATAATAGCTCTTCCCGCTCCCACACATCTCCAGGTACAGGAATTTTTGGACTAGTTTTTTGTGCACACTGGACTGAGAACTATTTCCTATACATCAAAAGGAGGTGTACCTTTAGTGCTATGCAACTGTAACACCTGATTAATTTGGTGCTGCCCTAAGGACAAGTAGGTTGTTTGTAAGTCCATCCTCTAGGAAACCAAACTTAAAAGAAGTACCAAAATTTACTACATTGGTTATTTTGGAAGAAATCTCCCTAAAATGAATTATCCTACTTCCTAGCCTTATTATCGAAGTACAGAAGCACAACCTATCTCTTTCAAGGTTATCACAATGACCAAATTATCTGACAGTTCCATAATATAAAACTGTCTTAGGTGCTACGTAGCTAGAATAGCTCTATTTTAAAAATCTATTCTTTTCCTGCCTTTTTCTTTATTGCCTTACACAATGACCTCTTTTCTCTACTACAGATTTACAAACCTGAATCCCTGCTCTAAAAAACAAAGAAAAGCACACGTGCTAAATTCTGCCTTTACTTTTGCTCAGGCTTCTAGGTACTTTAAGCTACCAGTTAACTTCAGGTAAGGGAAGTTTTAAGAGTAGTTGATGGTAAGAGTAAAAAGTGCCTTTCTCCTAAAAAAAAAAAAATTATATCCTCATTAAGGAAAATGTAGAAAACTTGAAGAGAAGTGGGAACATGGAAAATAAAGGTCCCATGAGTCAAACTTGCTTACCTGCTCAATTACAGTTTTCAGCCACCACTGAGGACCCATCAATGTTATAGCTGCAATGATTTTGGCATGCAGGACTCCAAGTGCCCAGTCCTGGAAATAAAAATCACTTAACAGGTTTTGTTTTTAGCAATAAACCCAACACAAAGGCTATACAATTTTCTTACATTATTTACTTCAAAACACAAGTTCTGTTGGATCAGTAACAATTTTATATAAGAGTAATAAATACACTGGAAAAAAATTCAGGAAAGTTCAACGCTTCTACCAAAACTCATTCTTATTATCTACGCCCCCCCAAAAAAAAATCTGCATTATTTTCCCAAGAGAACTAAGAAACATATTGACTTTAGTGGAGATCTCAACAAGCAAATAAATAAACCAGTGCCCTGCTTTTATTTCATCACACCATTCTTAGGCTGTTCTATTGGTTTGGACAGGGAAGCCCTGTCTGACCTAAAGAAGCCATCCCGAGGGCTCAAAGCATTTTGAGCTGGTGCACTGGCACTTCTGCTGAACTGTTACTAGGACCCCCACTGCCACACGGAGTTCCTCACGGGGGCCTCCTGCCCAACCCCACTCTCCACCAGGCAGCCAAAGCGACTGCCACTCCCACCACCCAAGGGATCTCTTAAAAGTGCAAATCAGATCATCTGAAGAGCCTTCCCTGCTTACAACCCTAAACATGGCACACAAAGTCCTTCATAATCTGTTCTCTGTTTATCTTAAAATATCTGTGTATTTTTTTAAAGTATCACATAATATTTAAATCTACTCTTACATAAAACTGAAACCTTTCCAGGGACGGCTGGAGTCCTCTGTGACCACCCCGCAGCAGTAACCACAGCTAACATCTGCTAAGTATCTTCTACATTGGTTTCCCTAGGCACCAACCATTTTCTATACATGTAATGTCCCACAGGAAATACGTAGTACCTGTTTTACATGGATTTTGCTCATACTGTTCTGTTCTGATTTTCCAGTTTGGTTGGCTGGTTTTCCAAAACATCTTCAAAATGGGGTGGGAGGCTGAGGCATGCACTGAATTCTTGCATAACCTTGAACACCACTCTATCGTGACAGATGAATGACTGAATGACATTTTGTCTGGGTACAGGAAGCATAGTTTTTGTCCCTTTTATCTTAGTGGTCTCTAAACACCTTTCTACCTTCTATGGTTTCAGTGGTACAAAGTCCATTGCCAGTACGGTTCTTTTTGGAGCTTGTGATTTAATTCAGAAATTTTACCAAGATGTACCCAAATATGTGTTTTCCTCATCAATTTCCATTTCACCAAACTTGATAAGCTCCTTCAACCTACAGATTAGTTCTTTTCTTCCATTCATTTAAGAACGTCTATTTCTGTTTCAATGTGGCCTTTCGCACTGTAGAACCCTTTTTATGAGTGTCATTGAGTCTCCTGGCTGTATCCTCCACCTCTTCTCCCCTCAATCATCTGCTCTTCAGTTGTGCACTGGGCATTGGTCTTCCAGATCTCCAGTCTGAGCCTTAATGGTGACTGGTCACATTTTAAATTCATTTATTGAATTTGTTTCAAATCCATGCTATAAAACACCACGACAATTTCACTGTGTTTTATGGGTGCTGCTGTGTGTGCATTCACACATATCCTAATCGCCTGTGTTTTTATCTTCTGTTTGGATGCTCACAGCTCTGCAAGCAATTCCCTGTCACTGGACCTTTTCTTTCTATGGCTGCTGGGCCCCTCCTTACATACAACAGTTGTTACTTTTCTCTGCAGGCTCAATGTGGCTCAGAGGCTCAGACTGAGAATAGCCTACAAGGCTGCAAAAGGATCTTTTAGCTCATTAGACCTCTAAGGTAGCAAGCCAACAGCCTGCCAATGAGAACATGGAGAAAGCCTCTCTGCTTTTTCTCTATCCTTCCAGGCTCCAGGCAGAGAAGCTTCAACCCACCAGCTCAGCTCTCTCGTGGCCTTTGGGAGTCTAGAAGGCACCCAAGTGAAGTTAATGTTCACCTGGGGAGGAACACAGAACATTGAGGTTCCAGCTCTTTCAAATCCTCTGCTTTGCAGTTCTTTCCCACAAAACAAAACACACCACACTACCTACTGTGCTAGAATTCCAGAAGAGCCCAAACTCCCACAGAACAGCTTAGAGTCAGGGATGAACAAAACACAAGTTGTTCCTTCAAACTTGGGATTTTATCCAGAATATTAAGGATATCATGCTGTTGGCAACTTATATCTATCCTATACTCGAAAATGTATCTGAGAGCAAGCTGTATTAAAACACACAGCAAAACAAAAGCAAAAAATGAAACACACAGTGTGACTTCTTTTTAACTGCTGCGCTGAATTCAAAAGCAAAGATGTATCAGATTTAGTCATTTTCTACTGATGGACATCTGGCTGGCTTCTAAGTTTTCTGACATCATAAAAACCACATGACAGCAGGACAACCCTGTTCACGTCTCCTGCACACACGTAAATATTTCTTTGCAGGGTTTCTGAAAAGTGAAACTGATGGGTCACAACATATAAGCATTCTTGAAACAGTAATTTCAACTACTCTGCCAAGGTCAGGATGTCGGACACCGTCAAGACCACCAAGAACACATGTACAGGCGAACAAGCTGCATCACTACTCAACGTGGTGAGGCAGAACAGACAGTGGGGAGGACTCAGAGCCCTGAGTACGAGTGTTAGCAAAGGCTTATGATAGTTCTCTGGCCTGTGTGAAGTGATCTGAGGAGAATGTAAGGAAGCAGGGCTTTGCTCTATTCCAGATGCTATTTAGAAAAGTAGCCCACCACGCTCCTCTGTCCATGGGGTTCTACAAGCAAGAATACTGGAGTGGGTTGCTGTGCCCTCCTCCAGGGGATCTTCCCAACCCAGGGATCAAACCCAGATCTCCTGCATTGCAGACAGATGATTTACTGTCTGAGCCACCAGGGAAGCCCATTAGAAAAGTCCTGGTAATCTATAATTTGATATTTTAGTAAATCTTACCCAGAAGACAGGACAGACTGAGGCTAATAAAACTGCCGCTGGAAACAAAGGAGCAGCCAGGCATGGGCACATTTGATCATTTGTGTGGTGTGGACAATGCTCACGCTTTGCCTGCATTCAGACGTGATTATTTTGTTTTACGGCCTTAATTACGGCCTTAATTTTGTTGTGATCCATCACGGTCACAGAGTGGCAGTATAATGCTGATGTTTCGTCAACTGTTCATATCCAACAGGAGGCACAGCTCCTGGACTCGGGCTGTTCTGATGTTTTTAGTGCAGCATACCACACAACCTCAGGAGGCACAGAGCATCTGTTGGCCACATCTGCAATGATCACATGGATCAAGGTAGTGTCTGCTGACCCCTCCTCTACGAAGCTGTTTCCCTTTCGGGTATCAAGTAATCTGAAAGGTGACACTTTGTCACCATGCAAACGACCACTTCTGCACTGTAGTGGCCTTAAAACATGACTGCAAATTCTTCTCCCATGGAGTGGTAGGGGTCTATGTCCACTTCCCATAGGTCTGAGCCAACCTGTGACTTGCTTGTACCCAGTAGGAGGCAGTGAAAAGCGATGTGCAGGACTTGTGAGAGGAGGCCATGAAAGCTGATGTAGCCTCTGCCTTGTTGGCTGGGACACTCATTTCCCTGAAGTGCAATGGAATAAGCCCCAGTACCTCGAGCCACCAAGCTATAAAAAATTCAAATACATCTAGCAGCTCCAGCCAAGAGCCCAAATGAGGGGCAACGACCAGCGCCAGCCCACACATGAGTGATGACATCTTCAAATGATGTCAGCTCAAGCTGTCAAATCACACTCAGCCCTGAGTCTCCCACATGAGACCCCAGAGAACGTGAATCAGATATGAGCAGATTACACCCTGGCTTAACTTCTGACCCACAGACTCTGTGGACAAAGTAAATGATTGTTTTAAGCCAGTAAGCCGGGGCTGTCAGGTAACTTGTTACTGCACCACAGTAACCAAAGACCGACCCATCAACTTTCACTTGATGGGTTCAGTATCCACTGACAATTAGAGGAATCAATTATTTTAATTATTGCAAAATAATGATTTTCTTAATTCCCTTAACTCCTCTATTTTTCATAGCTGCTATTATTCTGTGAAAAACAGCTTTCCTTCAATCCCTGATGCTATTACACTACACTGCAATTCAGCTCCTACAGGAAGGCATCACATACACGTAACAATTTCCCTTTTTTGCTCACTTTCACTCAAGTTGTAACCTACGAGCACACCAGATGAGAGTGTCCCCTATGTGTGCAGTCTCACTTCAAGGCCTGCCCACTTGTTCCTTCCTGGAATATACTTCTTTTCTCACCCACTCCTCTGCACTCTACTATGTTGTCCCGGACGTCGTCTCTACAGAAAACTGTATGTGAAACCCCGCCAGATGGGTGAGGACCTCGCCCCCTAATGCTGTGCTCCTCACGCGTGCCCCACCACAGCACTGTCTACCAGTCTCTCCCACCAGCCTGCAAGGTCCCAGGAGTCCTCGCGTTAGCCTCACTCCCGTCTGAGGCACACTGCACAGGGTCTGGGCACACACTAAAGCACTCGAGTAAGTATCTGCTGTTGAAGTTTACAGAGGTTCTTCATCAGGAAAGTAGACAAAATTTTCATCTCTGGAAAGTTTATTTTTAAAACAAAGCTGAAAAGGCTTTGAATGACTGAAGTCAAGATCTACTCTTTCCCTAATCTCTCTTAAAAATTTGAGGTCTATGATGTTAACTTCAGGCTCTAAGTACGACAGAAAAGTTAAATCTCTTCTTCCAAGTGTATTTTGAGGCCTTTGCTATGACCTGCACAGTTACCCTCAGAATGTTCTTTTTAATAAGCCTGTGACTCTTGTGGGGGAAAATGTGTAATTATTCAAAAATGTAGGTTATCGCTTCAAGGCTCAAAACTAAAAGGAGCAACTCATCAACCTAACTAAAAGTGAAAAGACCAACACGTTAGCTTGCATTTTTAGTGAAGCCTACAGTGACATTTTAACCGATAAAGTAAGGTATTTACTTTATATGACCTGCGTATTTCAAAAGGTACAATGCATCATCTGATCAATTTTACAAGAGCTCCTACAATAGAAAAAATTAAGGGGTCTTTCTAAACAAGCTGCTTAAAATCACTTTAAACAACTGAGAATTTTTCTGATTCCAAATACAAAAGGAAAAATGAGCAAAAGACATACACTTACCTGCCATGGGTAAAAAAGAGGAGTCTGATCCAAAGGAACCCTCAGGGGAGCAACAATAACCAGCTCAAACAGAAGCCCCAGAAGAAGCGGGACCACCCCAGCCAGCAGCACTGCCACGATCACAGTCTTCATTATCTAGTGGGAGATCAAAGGCTATTGAGTTAGAGAGTCTCCCTAACTTCTAGCCAAACACCTTATCTCACGTGAAGTTTATTTTTCTTTGACCTGATGCCTAACAGAACAAATACATACCTTAAACAACTCACCTTTTGCTACATGTTTAAATGAAATTTGAATGTATAACTACAAAAATTCAAGCTACTTAACAAAAGCATGAAATTACTACTAAACATATTACTATATTGCTACAAAATTCAGTTCAGTTTAGTCGCTCAGTCGTGTCCGACTCTTTGCGACCCCATGAATCGCAGCACGCCAGGCCTCCCTGTCCATCACCAACTCCTGGAGTTCACTCAGACTCAAGTCCATTGAGTCAGTGATACAATCCAGCCATCTCATCCTCTGTCGTCCCCTTCTCCTCCAGCCCCCAATCCCTCCCAGCATCAGTCTTTTCCAATGAGTCAACTCTTCGCATGAGGTGGCCAAAGTACTGGAGTTCCAGCTTTAGCATCATTCCTTCCAAAGAAATCCCAGGGCTGATCTCCTTCAGAATGGACTGGTTGGACCTCCTTGCAGTCCAAGGGACTCTCAAGAGTCTTCTCCAACTCCACAGTTCAAAAGCATCAATTCTTTGGCACTCAGCTTTCTTCACAATCTAACTCTCACATCCATACAAGACTACTGCAAAAACCATAGCCCTGACTAAACGGACCTTTGTTGACAAAGTAATGTCTCTGCTTTTGAATATGCTATCTAGGTTGGTCATAACTTACCTTCCAAGGAGTTAGCGTCTTTTAATTTCATGGCTGCAGTCACCATCTGCAGTGATTTTGGAGCCCAGAAAAATAAAGTCTGACACTATTTCCACTGTTTCCCCATCTATTTCCCATGAAGCGATGGGACCAGATGCCATGATCTTCGTTTTCTGAATGTTGAGCTTTAAGCCAACTTTTTCACTCTCCTCTTTCACTTTCATCAAGAGGCTCTTTAGTTCCTCTTCACTTTCTGCCATAAGGGTGGTGTCATCTGCATATCTGAGGTTACTGATATTTCTCCCGGCAATCTTGATTCCAGCTTGTGCTTCTTCCAGCCCAGCGTTTCTCATGACATACTCTGCATAGAAGTTAAATAAGCAAGGTAACAATATACAGCCTTGATGTACTCCTTTTCCTATTTGGAACCAGTCTGTTGTTCCATGTCCAGTTCTAACTGTTGCTTCCTGACGTGCATATAGGTTTCTCAAGAGGCAGGTCAGGTGGTCTGGTATTCCCATCTCTTGAAGAATTTTCCACAGTTTATTGTGACCCACACAGTCAAAATCTTTGGCGTAGCCAATAAAGCAGAAATAGATGTTTTTCTGGAACTCTCTTGCTTTTTTGATGATCCAGCGGATGTTGGCAATTTGATCTCTGGTTCCTCTGCCTTTTCTAAAACCAGCTTGAACATCTGGAAGTTCATGGTTCACGTATTGCTGAAGCCTGGCCTGGAGAATTTTGAGCATTACTTTACTAGCGTGTGAGATGAGTGCAATTGTGTGGTAGTTTGAGCATTCTTTGGCACTGCCTTTCTTTGGGATTGGAATGAAAACTGACCTTTTCCAGTCCTGTGGCCACAGCTGAGTTTTCCAAATTTGCTGGCATATTGAGTGCAGCACTTGCACAGCATCATCTTTTAGGATTTGAAATAGCTCAACTGGAATTCCATCACCTCCATTAGCTTTATCTTATTACGTATATTAACCAAGTGGCTGTGCTACTTTTCTCAATATAAGCCTCAGGAATAGGCTTCTGTTTGTCCAAGAAACTGACCAAGTCTCCACACCCCGTCTTGGAGTGTTACTGCCAGTGTTTGTCATCTCCCTGGTTGTCCCACCCATAGGCTGACCTGTGACCTCTGAGATGGACTGATATAGCTGAAGCATTCTGTATAAACCCAGTTAAGGTAATTAGCCAAGCTGATCAAATTAGCTCCCCTGAGAACAGTACAGTCCCACAGAACTTACTGAGATGACAGAAATGACCTCTATCTGTGTTGTGCAAGATGGCAGTCGTTAGTCACATGGCTACTCTATTAGCACAGCTACAGAATTTGGACAAAGTGGCAAAATAAAAATAGGCACAAAAAGAAGGAACAGATAACACGTAAGAGCCACTATGAAATCCTGACAAAGAAATCAGTTTTAAAGTGGCCTTGATGTCCCTTTTTCTTAAGGGAGCCTCAGTGAGGACAGTTGTTTCAACAGCGACCGACAGACTAAAACGGTGTGCATTAAGACACAGTAATTATTTCTTTACATAGCAATATGATGTGGAAGAGTATCAAATGGAAACTGGAACTGGCTAGTTTCTCTATTTAAATAGAGTTAAGTGTCTCATTATCTACAGATGACATAGCAATCAAATCCGTCCATTCTTAATATACAATTAATCTCTTGTGGTTTTCTTTAAACATGAACATTAAATAGCTATTAAACTTCTAGTAAAATCAAAATAAAAATTCAGATACAAGACTACAGTTGATTATACAAATGAAAAAGCATAAAGCAGTGACCTAAACTATATTTATCAGTCATAATCAACATTATGATCAATCAATAAGTTGCCACCCTTAGACAATCATCTTACAGTGACATTTTCCCCCACTCCTGTGACAACTAAGTTCTTTTCTGAGAGTAATACTTCCCATTACCTACTATACTTTCACACTAGCCAGGACATTCTTGAATAACAACAGACTATAATTAAAAGAATCTTATTTATATAGAAAACACTGACTGAAACCTGAAGTCACGTTTAAAAGAATTTAATCAAATTTTAGAAAAAAATAACTTTCAAGGAAATTTCTACTTAAACAAATTGATTTTAAATTCTACAGACTATCTTATGTCTCAAGGGCATTACTGGATCATTTAATAGCATGACTTTCTTCTAACCCTCAGATATATCTGGACTGTATTTTTCAGAGTAAAACCTGAAAACTACTGCCTTAAAGGAATACTCCTTTTAATTCAAAAACTCAAATCTCTTGACACAATCAACACAGTGAAGAAACAAAGTGAAAAGATTTAAAGAAACCTCTGGAAAAACATTTACCACTGCTATCAGACAGGACCAGTTTTGACTAGAAAGGCCTACCATGAGGGACCACTCCTTAACCTTCTGGAAGATCACTCTGCGTCCCTGTGGCATCCACGCCACCAGTACCGTCACCGCCCGGATGGTGAGCCAGCAAACATAGAGACCACAGGCAGCTGTGTAGAGCTCATGGATTTTGGCAGTCCCGGTCCAAAATGACATTAACCAACGGCCAGCAAATACTGAAAATACAAAGGCTGATAAATGAGACATGCGATCGTGCAAAAACAACTCTAATCTTGATGTCAATGTTGTACTACTAGTATTTTCGATCATTTTAAGTGATTATTAAAAAGACAACATGTTTTGATGTATCAGTGTCTTCATTAAGAGCAAACAAAATAAAAACAAAATCCCCCAAACTCTAAAGAATGTCATAACTTAAGATACAACCAAGCCACAGCAAGTCACTGGGTACAAGCTTGCCTGTGACCTGCATGGTGACCTGCGAGGCCAACTGCTTATTCTATGGGGACCGAACAGACTTGCGGAGTGGGGCGTTCTTGCTGTCTGATCATCAAATGAAATGATTGTGCACGTAACACGACACAAATGGAGAATATACTTTCTATTATTTGTGTTGTCAATATTTTTAATATTTAGTAACATTACAAAGGAGAAGGCAATGGCACCCCACTCCAGTACTCTTGCCTGGAAAATCCCAGTCCATGGGGTCACTAAGAGTCGGACACAACTGAGCGACTTCACTTGCACTTTTCACTTTCATGCACTGGAGAAGGAAATGGCAACCCACTCCAGTGTTCTTGCCTGGAGAATCCCAGGGATGGGGGAGCCTGGTGGGCTGCCATCTATGGGGTCGCACAGAGTCAGACACGACTGAAGCGACTTAGCAGCAACTTAGCAGCAACATTACAAAGAATTTAGAGTAACTTACTTTCATTTAGCTCATTCATTAAGATAGAAAACTAAGCTTATTTTAATAAGTGGGCACAATAAAAAAAAGAATCTCACACTAATTTTCTCAGGAAAAAAATAAAATGAAACTTAGGAAATACGTGAAAGTTGTCTAAGGGATGGCCTCAAACAAAGAGCTATTACAAATAAATTCCACAATGTACCCACAAAAATCTATCAGGCAAGATCATTTATATAATTTCTTCACATGGTTACTCCTTAATAAGGCTGGAGAGAAGACCAAGACCCCATTTCCAGTGTCCCTTTCTCCTTGACACAGTAGTTATCTGTTTTGTTTTGTTTAAACTTAGGTGTTATTTTTGAATGTCTAAAAGGGTTGAACTTTTCCATACATTTTCTCAATAATCTAGCCAACAACCCTGCCAAGTAGTAACGACCCTCCATTCTGAAAACTGTGAAACCGAGGCCCCAACCAAGGGCACACAAGGGTGGTGGCTGAAGGTGAACTCACGTTTACATGACCAAGATCATGCTCTTGATCACTGACCCACATTGTCTCCAATCCCAATCAAACCACCTCAACAGTCAAGTTTATAGGCCATAATGCTAATAATATTACAGACTTCTTTGCAATATCACAAAACAGCTTGGGTATGAAGATAAGTAATTTTTAAAGACAAACACATGCAAATGTCACATGAAATAAACATATATGCTTGTTAAAGCTTTAAAAGTATCACTGATAATTCTGTAAAAATGTCAAGCATTCTATATGTATATGTATTTCTACTCCAGCAAGGAGATTAAACCAGTCAATCCTAGAGGAAACCAGTCCTGAATGTTCACTGGAAGGACTGATGCCAAAGGTCCAATACTTTGGCTACCTGATGTGAAAAACTGACTCATTGGAAAAGACCCTGATGCTGGGAAAGATTGAAGGCAGGAGCAGGGAAAGACAGAGGATGAGATGGTTGGATGGCATCACCGATTTGGCGGACATCAGTTTGAGCAAGTTCTGGGAGTTGGTGATGGACAGAGAAGCCTGGCGTGCTGCAGTTGATGGGGTCGCAAAGAGTTGGACATAACTGAGTGACTGAACTGAACTGATTTTTACTCCAAAGTTTTAGTTCTGTTTTGGTTGGCTGGTTTTAAAAAATTTAAAGCCCTCTTTTAATTCTGTACTTCACATACTTCTAAAGTGTTTTTGAGAGGTCAGATTAGTTTCTAGTTTGTAGTAACTTAACATTAGTTAAAATGTAGCTATAGGAAGGTAACCTATGGGAAAACAGCATCCTTACCACCTTAAATGTGTACTATGACAAGTATTTCTATAATTAAACACAGCTGCATTCCTTCCCCCAGATGCTGGGACTGGATTAACAGGGAAGTATTTATTTAACAATCTTTAACGAGATTAAAGTACTTGTATTGCCAAATTCAAGTAATAAAACCGGATTTCTTTCCTTTGTTAACTTTTTAATATTTCTGATAAAAACGAAAACGGAACATAAAACCCACAAAGCTGTCCGAAGTTCAAAAACTTAAGTTTTCTCAAAAATATGTTTATTTCCTTGCACCTTCCCAGGTGGCACTAGTGGTAAAGAACCCACCTGCCAACGTAGAAGACATAAGAGACATAGGTTTGATCCCTGGGTCAGGAAGATCCCCTGGAGGAGGGCATGGCAACCCACTCCAGTATTCTTGCCTGGAAAAATCCCTTGGACAGAGGAGCCTGGCAGGCTACAGTTCATAGGGTTGCAAAGAGTCAGACACACTCAAGTGACTTAGCAATGGTTAACTAGGCTTTGTCATTTTAACAGCTGAGATCTGAGTAGTGAACTCAGGAGCAAAGTTTTAACAGTCAAAAATCAGTGAAGAAACAGTTAAAAATAAAACAAAATTTTAAACAACTTTATTTTTACCAGTTTAAGGTAAATCACAACTCTTACACAAATCAGAAAATAATTTTTTTAAGAAACCTCACTTGAAATTAACTAGTTGCTCCTCCTCAGCCTTAGCCCACATGGGAAAAAAATCAAGTATTTAAGGTAAATCTGATTTATAAAGTTATATTGAGTGCTATAATCAAGACACTAGCTCACTATACATTTGCATACTTGATTAAGACCTGAAAAGTCTTATCTTCCACTTAGTGATGATTTAAGTGACTAACACATCAGTATGATTTAGGATTTTCTTGCTGCTATGAAGCACTAACAAGGAGGCTGGGGGGCAATGAGCTGCTTCTGATACTTTGTGACTTTCAACTCTGTCCCCATGTACCCCACATTCAATAAAAATGAAGGGAAAAGTGCTTCAAGTTTATATTTGATGAAAAGATCACATCTCAGCAAAATATACCCTGTTAAAACGTAGCATCTTTTCATGATGTCATTAGCAGAGAGCTAGGATAAGCTCATACCTGGTAGAGTAAGGCAGATGAGGCTGGCAATCAGTAAGGTTATACACATGAAGACAATCAACAAAAATATCTGCAAGGCAAAACACAGCAGTGCATAAACAGTAGTCACATGTGCTCAATGTATTTTAGGACACCACTCAAAGAATCAACACAATTCTCTCAGTAAAAACAAACTGTCTATACTGGTATTTCCAGGACTCCTTCAATTTTACATAAAAAGGAAATTTTCATTTTAGATAATATTAACTATAACTCTGGCTAAAAGGAAATCGCTTCCACTTTCATATAATCAGATACATCAGCAAATAACAAGCAAATATATTTTAAATCAGAGAGCACAAAGATAAAACACGATCAACTTACATTTTCCCTCACTATTAATTAAAACTAAAAATAGTCACTTATTTTTATCAAATTCTCAAAAACAACTTTTCACGAAAAGAAAGCTTACTGTCTAACAATGCCATCCAATCAGAACACTCTGATGATGGAGATGTCTACACCTGCACTGCTGGACACAGGAGCTACGGGTACATGAGGCCACCCAGCACTTCACCGGGGATCAGTGCGAATGAATGCCGGAATTTAAAATTCTAGGTACTTAGAGTATGTCTACAAGAATTTTATTTTTTACTTTTTCAGCTTAATTGATATAAATGACAAATTAAACTATATTAATAATATATTTAAAGTGTTCAATGTGATCTCACACACATATATGCTGTGAAGGAATACCCACCATTCAAGATAATTTACCACATGTCTACAAGTGGTATTTATTTTTAATTAAGTTTAAAAGTAAACAATCATCATAGCTATAGCTGGTGGCTCCTATATGGAAAAGTGTAGACAGAAAGGAAACACGCTGAGGCAAGAAGGAAGTGGCCATCCTGGACAGAAAGATAAAGAGTGCTTCCTGCCGGGACCCAACCAGGCCCTGAGAGCAAGGCTCCGGCAGGGAGATGGCAAGCACCGGCGATAACACTGCACGACCAGGCATGGAGACTCGGTCAGCTTCCACTGCCTGCCTGACAGACCCCGTGGTAGTCCTCTCTCTAATCTGGACCACAAAGTACCATCTGGTTAGGAAAGGATCTTTGGCAACTGAAGAGCCTCGTTTCTCACAGCTCCTCCATCTCTGGCAGTTCGCCTACACCTCCTGCCTCAACTCCATCCGTTCACTTCCCTACAGGTCCATACATCTTAACGTGCCTCCTATCCTGACAACAGGCCTGGAATGCCTTTTCCCACCTGCTTTTTTAAATCTGCTTGATCTCCTAACTTTAAAGATTTAAAAGTATCGACTCCTCCATGAAGCTTCTTGAACAACTTCCAAAAAAGTGTTTTGTGGAACAAGAAGTGGGCAATCATGTAACATGCTACTAATATAGCAAGTGAGGTGAGGACTAAGACCTGACCATTGAATTTAACACCCTGAAGGTCCCTGGAGACCCCTGAAGGATTAGTTTTGGTAGCATCTGGAGGAAGGTCTTGGTGACCTTGGCAGGCACTTCCTTAACCAATCTGGTCTTCAGTTTTATCAGATATAAATAAAAGATTACTACTCATTCCTTGGAGCACTGGGATTAATACTGCAAGGATTAAAGAGAGAAAAACTCTAAAATGCAGATTCCAGTTCCTGACAGTTATGAATCAAGAATGTTAATTTCTTATTTGATCTAGGGTCTTCTTGTTCCTTACAAATGGCAGGGGCCAATGGCACATGGAAGCCCAACTCCATGGCCCACGTCTAATTTGATAAACTTACCTGACATTTACATACATAACGTGTTGTAGAATGAGAGGAGTGAAAGGTAGGTTCTCCTCAGAAGACTGTAAGATGTGTTTATACCAAGGACTCTATACTAACAGCACCAATAACAGCAGCAAAAGCTCTCAACAGAAATCTGAAAGATCTTCTGTTAAGTCTGTACAGTACCTACCCTGAGTGGAAAATTTAAAGGCCGGCGGTAAGGCTGAAAGCCAACAGGCCCGCCCTGCTGGAGTATGGCTTGGTGGGCTGCGTGCAGGCCTTCCCCTACCACGGGAATAGCGTTGTTATTTCGAGCATGCTGGTTATTGTTAACCTGTTGGTTTGCACTGTTCTCATTTTCTTCCTGGTCTCCCAACAAGTAGGAATGAAGATCCCTGTGTAAAAATTGCATCAGTGAAAATTCTCACTCAGAATAAAACAGCAGATATGACACTGTCTTTAATAACAATTATTATAATTATTGGTGACCCTTAATAATTATTACTTAGGGAAGAAAAGGTATAAGTAGAATCTATGCAGAGCACTACCATTACCTTAATCTGCTCTAAATGTTGCTGCCTGCTTTAAATGAAACCCTTCCAAATGTAAAGTTAATTAACATACAGAATACCCCATAAATTCGATCTATTTTATGTTTTCTTCAGCCAACATCTGAGAAAAATCAGTAACTGGAAAAAAAAAAAAGTGTACAATATACAAGATACTCAAAGTGTGCAATATACAAGATACTCTATGTGAAGAATTTTAGGGAAAAAAGTATCAATTTCTCTTTTCACTATAGATAACTACCATGTCTGCTATGACATGCAGCTCAACTAAAACCTCCAAGCCACAAATGAGATGGGGAGGGAGGAGGCATGGCAGGCACTGAGCCGTCAGAGAAGGACACATGTTCAAGTGGAACCCAATGCACACGGGCATCCCCTGGAGGTACTGTGGGTCTAGTTCGGGACACCACAAGAAAGCCAACACTGCAGTAAAGGGGTCAAGACTTGTGGTTTCTGAGTGTATATAAAACTTATGTTTACACTTGACTATAATCCAGTAAGTGTGCATGGCAGGTGATTTTTAACACTGACCCACCGTGGAAGCCTCCCAAAACATGTATACATTCTCCTTAAAAGGATAGCAATGATGAGAAAAGTTTTAATAAGTATTATATACACTTGCAGATATCATCAAAATGTCTCTTATTAAAACTAACTCTTCCTGAGTGGGGCATGCTTTTTCAAAACGGTTATTAAACGATAACAAATGATATGCCTACGAGGTACCTGCCGTACTTACAGCAAGTATCCAGCAGTGACAGTCCAGGCTCGCACCAGTCCCTTCAGCCACTGCCGCGTGTGTCCCTGTTCGAGTAACGCTGGTAAGACAACCTGAAGCAGAAGCAGCTCAAGGGACAGTTCACTCACTGGAGCATCACTAAGACAATTACAAAAAGCCATAATTCACAATGTAGATTCAATTTTCCATTGTCACCCCCACCCTGTACCATATTAAACATTTAATGGAATGATGATAAAACTCCTTGAAGAGTCACATGAACTTACTGCCTTTATCACCTCACATCCACTCTCAGTTGAAGACAACAAGGCATCTCCCTCAAACATCACCAAAACTGTTCCTGATAAGGACTGCCATGACCGTCGTGTTGTTAGAATGACGAGCAGGTCCTGGTCCTCAACTCACGTGCAATATTAGTAGTGTATTACACCACTGGCCACTCTGCGCTCCTCAGAACATTTTCTCCATGGACACCTCGCCAAGGCGTGTTGGTTCCTCCTCATTTCCCTGACTTGGACACAATGAAAGGCTCCCCTGATCTCTCTATTCTCATCTGCATGTGCTCTTTGGATGCACGCAACCTCCTGTGGCTTAAGACAGCAAGTTTCTGTAAACTTCTATGTACTATCAGACATCTGCCCTAATCCTTAACTTACATACCCAAAGAGCCAACCCAATGTTTCACAGAACACCCAAGACACCTTAAATTGATCGTGTTCAGTATCAAATTCCCACTCCTCCTTAAACCCTGCTCCTCCACAATCTCCCTCTTCTTAGTAAATGGCAACTCCACCCTTCAGGTGCTCAGGACAGAAATTTAGATCCTTCGCTGCCTAAGTTCTTCACCCTTCATTCAAACACCCAGAGAATCCTACAGACTGTACCCTAATCATACCCTAAATCGAACCACCTCTCCTGACTCCACAGCCACTTCCTCCATCTCAGCTACCCTCACCTCTCACCAGGATGTGCCACTACCCTCCTGGCTGGCTTCCTGCTTCTGCCGTGGCCATCCCAACCCTGGCTCTTCTCATCACAGTACCCAGACTGATCCCTGGGAAACCTATGTCAGATCACTCCTCTCTCTGCTCAACCTCTCCAAAACCCCCACCCCTCAAATCACTCGAAGCCGAAGTGCTTACCGTGGCTTACAAGGCTCTGTAGGACCCAGCTTCCCACGACCTCTCTGACCCACAGCCAACTCCTTTTCTCCTTCTTTCACTGCAGCCAAACTGGCCTCCGGCTGCTCCTCAACCCAAACTCAATGACGCAGCACATGCCTGCCCGGCTGCAAAGGGCCCTTTGCCTTCAGAGATTCATGTGGCTCACTCCCTTGTCACCTCCTCAGGGCCTCCTCAACTGTCACCTCAGGGCCTCACTAGTCACTTCTTTGTTCATTTTTTCCCACAGCACTTTTGATTCTCTGACATATCACATATTTTACCTATTTTATTGGCTGTCTCCCCCACTGAAAAACAAGTCCAGAAGGACACAGATTTTTCTTGATTCTGACTTGTTCACTGTTACATCCCTTGTACACAGAGAAGCACCTAGTATATGATGGGCCTTCAATCTTGCTGAACGTAAGAATGCACTAAACACTGCTACAAAATCTCCATTAAACTTCTAGGTATAATCGAGTACCAAAATGGGACTATTTCAACAATACATAAAACCAACTGTGCTTCCTGGTTCTCCCTACAACCACTGAAACATACAAGGACGGGGAGGTAACTTACTCTAGATAGCAAAAAACTCAAGAGAATAAAACCTCAATTTGGATTCTGAGGAGAAACAGCAAAAGCTTGCAGAAGGTCACTACAAACAGAGAGGGAAAGACCAGGAACAGCTAGGCCTTTATGGGCAGACTCAATGGAGGCTGCGTGGGGCTGTGGAGTAGAATTCCAGTCAGACGATACTGGACAAGATGCTCAAAAGGCAGTGTGAGATTATGCCAAGCCTTGTATGTCATTCTAAACTACCCAGATATTACTATGCATATTATGGAGGAAGAAGATTTGTTACAGATGGATTATAAATGGAGAAAAAGAAAAAGGCCTAAAATACTAAGTGGTATATCATATTGATTTATATAAGAGATCATAAAGAATTAGAACTGACAAGATTTAAAGACAATTACAAGTAAATCTGAGGAAGAAATTCAATTTGCCTGGCATATTTAGATGATTGAAGAGAAGATACAAATCACTGAAGAAGGGAACGTAGGAGACTAGGTTTCCAGGTTACTTTAGTCTTTAAATCAAAATAATATTTTTCCATTTATAAGCCCTAGATCCTATCTTCATCTGTAATTACATGTTTAACTATGGCTACCTTATCTATGATGTAATGCTTTTCATATAAAGATGACATTACTAAGTATCTCTCATTAGGAATGCTAACATTTTGATGCTAAACAAAGGCACACTGTATTTGCAGAAAAAAGTCTTTCTTTGGAAAACATAACTGCTAATGTTCATATGGAAAAATTTAGTTATCAGATGACTGTTAACATCTGTGAGAAATGAAATGTTTTTTAAATGTATGTACTCTGAGTATCAAATCCCTAACAGACTTTTAATTAGTAAAGCTTCCAAATGTCAAAAACTTACCTATAGAGCATGACGTTGTATGGAAGAAAATGAGGCAGCAGACTCTTGATTATCCGTATAGGCAGCCACAGCATTAGGAGTACGATGGAGCCGAAGACAATCTGCAACAAGAGAAAGGGCAGGCCGGGCACCACTGTCACCATCCGTGAGAGATGGCAGACTCCTGTTTAGGTAGACGTATGCCCAGGGCACTGAGTGTTCTCACTCAACACACTACACCTGGGTCACTCTGTGTGAAGATGCGTTCCTAGGACAGCTGCTCCTCTCTCTCTAGGACACAAGGGCTCAGACAGGAGCCACAAAGGATAACCATGGCATGGTATATGAAAAGAGAGCTAGAAACTCACAATGAAGGATGAGAACTGTCTCATAATAAATCACCAGTGACAGTAAGAGAGAACCCATACTAATGGCACAAGTTTCCAAAGGGCACACAATATTGCTTTTAGAATTTTATCTTGGAAAAACTTAAGATTTAACTAGGCAATTTCTTTTTCCACCCAGGGAAGAAATTTTGAGATGGTTCTATTAAGAGTTTAATGTGCTGTGCTCAGTCACTTAGCTGTGTCTGACTCTCTGCAAACCCATGGACTACACAGCCAGCCAGGCTCCTCTGTCTATGGAATTTTCCAGTCAAGAATACTGCAGTGAATTGTCATGCCCTCCTCCAGGGGATCTTCCTGACCCAGGGATTGAACCCACATCTCTGGCATCTCCTGCATCGGCAGGTGGATACCTTACCACAGCACCACTTGGGAAGTCCCAAGAGTTTAATTTAGAAGCTATTAACAAGTCTCTATTGCTTAAATGCAAATTAAATATAATTCTGAAACCCATAATTTGGCAATTAATTATACCTCTAAAGAACTAAAAGGCATTTTTGTTTACTAACATTTTATTTTATCAAAGTAACCAACAAAATAAGTATTTGATAACCAACTTCCACAGGCGTAGATAAACCTAAATTATTCAATCCACTCTACCAGTCCTTCTGACCAAAAAACAAAAAAACTCAAGGGTAGCCCATTTTACTTCAAAATCAATAAAAAAAAAAAAATACACTTACCACTGACAAAATAAATCTTCGAAGATGCCTATAAATAGGCAAGTGAATCATTTCTTGTACTGGATTAAAATCTGGATCATTCAAATTCCTTAGAAACCATAAAACACCAGGTCGAAGTACCTGAAAATTTATTTCAAATGCTATAAATATCCATCAATGTCTTCCGCTTCTGCATATGAGCTAAAACATTAACAGAGAAGCTTTTAAAATTATTTTAGCATCTTAAAAAATTGGCCCTAGAAAATTCATGTTACTCTACTTGGAAAAGAAGTTCCTATATCAGAATTAAAACTATCCTGTGCCTGATGTTCTCTGATGCTTTTAACCATTCAATGGAAAAAATTTACTAAGTATAATTTGTCAAGAAATCTAGACCTCCAAGATGAACAATAAGAATTTTTATAAAAATTAGTATTTTTAGAAAAATTATAACTATATTGTATAATCTGGGAAGAATTTGGTTATAATTTACAATTATCCTAAACAAAAGATGTGATTTCAGTCTTACACTTTCCAAGAAGACTTACCTTAATTAAGAAACCCCTTCGCTTCTCCGTATCTTAAGTGACTACCTATTACATCTTTTTCGCTGGCTCAGGAGAAAGCATCAACTCTAGAGGTTGTAGGTGATGGGGCAATGGATGAGCCTGAGGGTTAGTTCTGGGTGGCCCAAACTCACTGAGCTGCCCTGTGTAAAGTCTCTCATCTGCCCAAATTCTATTTTTCCACCTTCCAAACAAAGCAGTTATTACACATGACCTTTAAGTTTCCATCTAACTCCAAAATACTAGGATTCTGTATCAACAAAAAACTACCACATTGATAAAATGAAAAAATTCAGTATAAAATATTTTATCAATGAACAATGTAATTTAGAGGTCACATAAAATTACAATTTGAAAAATACACTTAGTTTTAATCACTAGTTTCAAAACAAGAATACAGGCTTTATTTGCAAACAGAATTTACTGAACTTTACTCTAATGTTTCAGGAGAATATTTTGGACCCCACCTCATCCCTAGCTCCTCAAATCTCTCAGAAGAGCAGAGTAATCATAAACAGCTTTAAGCCTTTGTGTGTTAGTATTCCATTCACACTGGACTAGTCGCCAGCCTGCTCCTTCAGCCCCACTTCTCCACACTGCTCTCATAGAGTAAGCGGATTTGTTCCATGGCTGTATTCCTTCCCAGAATGTAATACTGAGTAGACACTGTCCTTGTTTCTCACGATTACCCCAGCATACAGCACAGAGGCTGGCACAGAGTAAGTGTACAGTACTATTTGGGGAAAGAATTCAGAGCAAAAAGTACATTTATTACAACTACTCAAGTCTCACACTTCCTTTTGCACCAGATGACTAAGCATGAGATGCATCCTAGTCAAATACTCACACTGTTTTACTGTCTTCACATCAGTAAGGACCGTATTCTGAAAACAGGATTAGTAAAAGTTCCCATCTGGCGACTGAACCAGAATCATAAAGGAGGCCCTCTATAACACTATAGTTAAGAAGTATTAACGGCTTCAAGACCATTGTATATATCTGATCCTGTGAAACCATACCCTTTGGGAATTTCTAGCATGTCCTTGAATGAAGTCCAAAACAGGCTCATATCACATAAAAAGTCCAAGAACACATATTTGAGGATGGTTAAAATACATACCAAGTAAAACATGTGCTTTTATTTAACTTTTCCCCTCACTCTACTCATATTTCAAACTGATCGAAATAATAAAACTTGCCAGTTTTTGAGACCAATTACTAAAAAATGGTTTAAAGCAATTGAGCCAAACTAGTCTATAGCTATTCCCTCTCAGAATAAAGAAAAAGAGAAAAAGACTTAGCTAGGAAATCATCATAGCCTTTAAGGCATGCCATGTGGTTAAAGCAGAAGTCCTTTCCATGAATGTGCAATGTTGGCACTTCCCGTGGAGCTTACCTCTCTCAGTAACAGAATGAAGGAGGCAAAGTAGAACACATACACCATTCCCACCAGCCAGTGCAGGAACATGGTAGTGCCTGGGGCCGACTGAAAGCTCAGCTCCCGATCTTTCAGAGTAGCGTCAAACATTTCCTAAATCAAGACAGAACAGGTGAGAGAGATCTGTACCACTTACCTCTGTTGAATTAACATCTTCACATTCTAGGAAGTGAATGAATCACCATACATGTAAGTTCTGATGTTTCTAGGATTACTGTTCCCTTAAAGGCATTTATTTCATAGTACCACAGAAATACAAACAATATTAGGGTTGGATGCTATTTCAAAGACATACATGACATTTTGAAAATTTTAAAAGAGGCAATATTGACAGACCAATTTGTGAATAAGAACTTTACCAATACTGCCATTGTGAAAGAAACATTTATGTTACCATAATACCTTCTTTTCTTGGTTACAGATCTAAATTAATGGTGGGTTTTAATACTATTGTATGAGAGAAAATGTCACCTCAGAAAAGGCAGCTTTTCTATATTTAAATATTTTTTGAGAAGAAACTGATTATCACTGACAGCCATTAAAGATTTTAATCAAGACTGAGCATCTTAGTTAAAACAAATGGTTAGGGTTGAATTTACTACTATAAAGGTAGTCTTCTTATAAGACTGCTTCCCCCCCCCCCTTTTTTCTTTCTCTGAGGCGTTTCCCAACCAGGGGCTGAACCTGGACCACAAGCAGTAAAAGCGCTGAGTCCTAACCAGCAGACCACCAGGGAACTCCTTTGATTTACTCTTTTTACGTTTATAACATCTTGGCATCTTTATAAAAGTGAGAAGAGTCAAGAAAGTTCTTCACTAATTATTAGAAAGGTTCCAGTCAAAACACTCGAACATAAAAAATGTGTACAAAACCTCACAAAAATCAGGTACTCAGGAAAAATTAGCAACATTGAGAATCTACGATGATACTTTCTCAAAAAAAAATAAATTATCATCAAATATTGGCTTTCCAGTAAAAGGAACCCATTCTAAAGACTTTTTAAAAAGCTTTTAAATTATTAGATTGTATTAGTTATAGTTAATGAAAAATAAACTCACCAAGGAACAGATATCCAGCCACCAGCCACAAATGAGAGGGAAAACTCCAATTTCTACCACCACTAACAAAGAGACCTTAAGTAAAAATAAAGGTCATCAATATCACCTAAATGGGGAGAAAGCATTTCCAGTCTCAATTTATAAAAAGGAATTAATTACCTTCACAACAATATAGCAGACTCCCAGCAAGCGACGAGACCTATGAAATTTAACAAGAGTTGCCAACCCCTACAGCATGTTGTCAAGGAAAAACTGAACATTTAAGAAAAGATACAGATAAACAGCAAGGTCCTACTGTAGAGCACAGAGAAACATTTAATATCCTATGATAAATCATAATGGAAAAGAATTATTTTCAAAAATAATGCATATATACATATAACTGAATCACTTTGCTGTAAAACACATATAAATCAACTATACTCGAACCAAAAGAAAAAATTTTTATTTAAAAATGATAAAGACACAATGAAACAGGTAACTAGGCAACACTCAGTACTATCTGACAGACAGAATTAATTTATCTCATATTTTTTCTGCTCTCATCCTCACTACAAATACCCACAATTTCTACTAAAAAGGACTAGTGGAGAAAAATAGTTTTCATTAATAAGAACAACTCTTGGGTTAATAATAATAACATCACTGAACACCAACCTGGTTCATTAAAGGATACATGACAAATTATCAATGTTATTGCTAAAAGTATATACCCAACTATGGTTGTGATTAGGCCTTCAAAATGAGATGCTTGGACCTAGACAAAAGAAAATAAATAAAATATTAATTTTACTACATGGCCTATATCCGTTAAAAAATGTTTATTAAACAATCCAAGTTGACTATATAATTCCCTATAACTAGCAAACGTCCATAAAATCCCCTCTGGATGACAACTCAGCAAACCGGATTCTTCCACTGACTGAGATTTACTACAAAAAGATGAGGAGAAATTAAAGAGTAACACTTTGCTCAAGCAGACAAAATCAGAGTACAGTGAATTAAATTTTACAAAAATAAGAAGAAGCTGTAACAGTCTGCACTCTAGTCCACGCCGAAGTGGACCTGCTAAAGGCTGAGTGCTGAAAGCAGCAGCACACGGCCTGGGCTATTCACCGGCCACGTGCAACCAGGCCACTTTCTCTCCTACCGCCACGGTTCCAGGTTTCTTTGCTCTCTAAATCTGTTTCATTCTCAGCTTACAAAGAGCAAGAGCTTGGATCCTGACAAACACTGCTCACCTTTTGGTTCCTGAGTTTCACACAGCAAGTGCTATTAAAATATATCAAAGTATTTATCTGACTTTTCAAGTTCTCGCATTCATCTAGTGAGAATCTGGAGAGGTGTATTTAAATACCAGAACATGTCTCTTTGCCATTTCGGAAACTTCAGAATGTGATCTCTCAGGATTCACACACACAAATGGACCAGAATGTTCCAACTATGCTAGCTGTCCTTAAAGAACTAACTCTTTCTGGGGACCCCCCTGCCGAAAATAGTAGTTGTGCATCCCAATATTTATCTACCTCTGGAAAATAACCATAAATGTCAAAATTAGAGCAAACTATTTAGAAGATAATACAGTTCGTCATTCTGACACATATCAACATTTTAAAAAACTGATTAATATCTCGTTACCTTTCTAAATTCACTATGAGGCAACTCAGGAAAAGGGAGAGAACAGAGCTCACAAGCCAGTGGTCAGGTGAAAGGTCAGTCTGTAAGAAAGCTTCCCCACAGTGTGTCTCCCGCCTGCCCCACAGGGAGGAAGACTATGCCTCACAAGGTTCAGAGAACACCTTCCACACCTCCCAGCATTTCTATGTCTTGAGCCGCTTTTGGCTCAAGATGTGAACAAGGTGGTGCTGGATAACTACTCCTTCATGTAAGGCAGACAGGAATGAAGTAACTCTTTACAATATTATTACTTACTCAACAGACATTAAATTTGGGGTTTAATTACTGAAATTAAGTTTGTAAAAGTATCATACTCACGTGTTCTTCAAATCCCAAACCAACAAGGGAAAAGTGACCGATGTGGTAAGGGCAAAATGCTAAAAGGGGGGAAAAACTCAATGAAAACTTCAAAATCAAAACAATGAACACTCCTAGTACCAACCCCACTAAAAGGAACAAAGGCTTCTTAGAGAAATGAAAGATCCCAGAACCAAAAATGTACTGCCTGTGGTATTCTCTAGAACCAGAGAACAAAAAAGTTATCAAGCTCTAATAAGCTCATGTTGAAAGGACACAAGATCAATTGTGAAAAGGGTCTCACAGGCCAAAGAGAAGAAGCTATGAGCGTCAAAAAGAACCCTAAAACTAAAGAAAATACAGAATATATACAAACGCATGAGTTCATAATATTCAAAAAAGGGAGTGCCAAAAACCACAAGAGGAAAAAAAGCAACATAACACAAAACATTTTTATCAGCAAGGAAAGCAGTTTGTGCTAATAATTAAAGGGAAAGAACTGCACATCCGACCTGGTGCTTCAGATTAACTAAATGGTTCCAACTGGTAAGAACAAGCTTTTCTTCATAGGAAAACCAGCCAATGAATGTTTAAAATTTGAAAATTACCATTTTGCAATGCCTAATAAAAATCAATTAATCCAGGCAAATATCAATGGCTAATAAAATTACTAGGTAAAAAGTTGATGGAACACTAGATATTTACATGATACTAAAATACCACCTCCCACAGATTACTCTCTGGTGGTTAAAGGGAAACATGAAACCTAATAATAATGGCTTCAAGATACCATGACCTGAACCAAAGACAAAGGTGGAGAACCGAACATCAGGTACCTCCTGACATGTATTATCAGGCAACGTATGACTAGTGAAGGTTTTGTCCTACAAGTATTGACCCTGAATGAAATCGGGTCTTAGATCTAACTTCCAGTTTAGAGGAAATACAGAGACAAAGGAGCAAGGTAGCAGACGTCATCAAGAAGCAATTACAAAGGGGCAGATGGTGAGGCACTAAGAGGATTCTAAGGTCAGTCTGCAGCCTGCAGTCTCTCTCTGGGAGACCCGAAACACGGTCTAACCAATGACCCAAGTCTATCAGACTCCACCTTGAAGAACTGCTGGAGGAACCTTAGTTACTTGACTCAGTTTCACTATCTTCCCCCAAAGCAGAAAAACCTGTGAGCTACCTCTGAATTCTGCCTTTCTTTCTCTCATGACTCCCAACTGGAGGAACTCTCAGTGCTGTCACACAAACCTCACAGGTACAGCTGTGAAGTGTTTGGAAGTCATGGCATTACTGGAATCTGGTTCTGAGGGGAGTGACACTCGGGCTAAGTTCACTGTCTTTCCTCAAACCCATATCTCGCTCTGCGACAGCTCCCAAGCCAAGGTCTCTGGTAAGGTCTTGGTCAGGACTTTTTAACAGATTAAAAACAAGACCTTCTGCCACAGGAAAGAACACAGAGATAACCAGCACAAAATTAATTTCAAAAGTGGGACACTGTGTATTCTCAAGTCAGTCTGAAACCAGCTGCTACAAGAAGAGGCACAGAAATGCCCAACAGAAGTAGAGCTGGCAGTAACAGCAGTCAGTGCTGCTTAGGAAAGAAAATATCTGTATACCTAGGGCCTTCCTATGCCAGATGACTATCTAAAACTCCTTTCATATACTCCATATAAATTCCATTCAAATATTCCATTCTTATATTTCATATAAGGTTAAAACAAAACAAAACCTGTAACAAGGTCCAAGAAAACTAAACTCCTATCATAATATCATAAATAAAAGCAAAACACCACTTACCAAAAACGAGAATGAACAATGTGTTTAAAGACACCACCCAAAAGACATGTTCCTAAAGAAAAAAAAGATTAATAAAACATATTCATCTCCTATTGGATTTACATTTAATTCACTTACTTAAGAAGATTGAAATTTTTACTATAATCTTGAGATTTCATTCAGAAATTATATGCAACTTTTCATTTTTCATTAGATAGCTCATGTGTGTGTGTGCTAAGTTGCTCAGTTCTGCCCAACTCTTTGCGACCCTATGGACTATAGCCCGCCAGGCTCCTCTGTCCATGGATTTTCCAGGCAAGAAAACTGGAGTGGCTTGCCATGCACTCCTCCAGGGGATCTTCCCGACATGGGGCTCGCACATGCAACTCTTACATATCATGCATTATCAGGTGGGTTCTTTACCCCTAGCACCACCTGGAAATCCCCAGGTAGCTCCTAAAACTAAACCTAAAGAACTCGAAGTTCTTAATGTCACATATTAAAAAAATCAAATTAATCCATAAACACTTCCTCTTCAGAAATTAATAATATACCATGAACTGTATAGATTCTCATAAACACCAGATTTCACTTGTATCACAACACTAAAATATCCAAATAAAGAAAAATTTGAAAACCACGTTATTTCTGAACATATTAATGTAAACTGCACAGCACTTCTTTCAGTGTTCAGTGTGTTTTTATGCCTTCTTTAAGGTCTCTCATCTATGAGAAACTGAACGCAATAAAGGACAAAAGGTGGCTCAGTGAAAAAGACTCCGCCTGCCAATGCAGGACACATGGGTTCGATTCCTGAGTCAGGAAGATTCCCTGGAAAAGGAAATGGCAACCCACTCTAGCATTCTTGCCTGGAAAATCCCATGGACAGAGGAGCCTGGCGGGCTACAGCACATTGGGTCACAAAAGAGTCAAACACGACTGAGCAACTAAACAATAGCAAGCTTCTATACTGACTGTATAGAATCATAATCCCTTATGATTATACAGTGGAAGTGAGAAATAGATTTAAGGGCCTAGATCTGATAGATAGAGTGCCTGGTGAACTATGGACAGATGTTCATGACACTGTACAGGAGACAGGGATCAAGACCATCCCCATGGAAAAGAAATGCAAAAAAGCAAAATGGCTGTCTGGGGAGGCCTTACAAATAGCTGTGAAAAGACGAGAAGCAAAAAGCAAAGGAGAAAAGGAAAGATATAAACATCTGAATGCAGAGTTGCAAAGAATAGCAAGGAGAGATAAGAAAGCCTTCCTCAGTGATCAGTGCAAAGAAACAGAGGAAAACAATATAATGGGAAAGACTAGGGATCTCTTCAAGAAAATCAGAGATACCAAGGGAATATTTCATGCAAAGATGGGCTCAATAAAGGACAGAAGTGGTATAGCTCTGACAGAAGCAGAAGATATTAAGAAAAGGTAGCAAGAATACACAGAAGAACTGTACAAAAAAGACCTTCACGACCCAGTTAATCATGATGGTATGATCACTCACCTAGAGCCAGACATCCTGGAATGTGAAGTCAAGTGGGCTTTAGGAAGCATCACTACAAACAAAGCTAGTGGAGGTGATGGAATCACAGTTGAGCTATTTCAAATCCTAAAAGATGATGCTGTGAAAGTGCTGCACTCAACGTGTCAGCAAATTTGGAAAACTCAGCAGTGGCCACAGGACTGGAAAAGGTCAGTTTTCATTCCAGTCCCAAAGAAAGGCAATGCCAAAGAATGCTCAAACTACTGCACAATTGCACTCATCTCACACGCTAGTAAAGTAATGCTGAAAATTCTCCAAGCCAGGCTTCAGCAATACATGAACCATGAACTTCCGGATGTTCAAGCTGGTTTTAGAAAAGGCAGAGGAACCAGAGATCAAATTGCCAACATCCGCTGGATCATCAAAAAAGCAAGAGAGTTCCAAAAAACATCTATTTCTGCTTTATTGACTATGCCAAAGCCTTTGACTGTGTGGATCACAATAAACTGTGGAAAATTCTTCAAGAGATGGGAATACAAGACCATCTGACCTGCCTCTTGAGAAACCTGTATACAGGTCAGGAAGCAACAGAACCGGACATGGAACAAGAGACTGGTTCCAAATAGGAAAAGGAGTACGTCAAGGCTGTATATTGTCACCCTACTTAGTTAACTTATATGCAGAGTATGTCATGAGAAACGCTGGGCTGGATGAAGAGCAAGCTGGAATCAAGACTGCCACGACAAATATCAATAACCTCAGATATGCAGATGACACCACCCTTATGGCAGTAAGTAAAGAAGAACTAAAAGAGCCTGTTGATGAAAGTGAAAGTGGAGAGTGAAAAAGTTGGCTTAAAGCTCAACATTCAAAAAACTAAGATCATGGCATCTGGTCCCATCACTTCATGGCAAACAGATGGGGAAACAATGGAAACAGTGGCTGACTTTATTTTGGGGGGCTCCAAAATCACTGCAGATGGTGACTGCAGCCATGAAATTAAAAGACGCTTACTCCTTGGAAGGAAAGTTATGATCAACCTAGACAGCATATTAAAAAGCAGAGACATTACTTTGCCAACAAAGGTCCGTCTAGTCAAGGCTATGGTTTTTCCAGTAGTCATGTATGGACGTGAGAGTTGGACTATAAAGAAAGCTGAGCGCTGAAGAATTGATGCTTTTGAACTGTGGTGTTGGAGAAGACTCTTGAGAGTCCCTTGGACTGCAAGGCGATCCAACCAGTCCATCCTAAAGGACATTAGTCCTAGGTGTTCACTGGAAGGACTGATGTTGAAGCTGAAACTCCAATACTTTGGCCACCTGATGCAAAGAGCTGACTCATTGGAAAAGACCCTGATGCTGGGAAAGATTGAGGGCAGGAGGAGAAGGGGACGACAGAGGATGAGATGGTTGGATGGCATCACCGACTCAATGGACATTAGTTTGAGTAGGCTCCTGGAGCTGGTGATGGACAGGGAGTCCTGGTGTGCTGCAGTTCATGAGGTCGCAAAGAGACTGACACGACTGAGCGACTGAACTGAACTGATACTGACTGTGATCTAACCTTGAATAGGAGCTCAAGAATATAACCTTCTTACTAATCTGAGAATTATCATCGGATAGAGTTCCTCAAATCCTCAAGCTATGAGCTCAATTCCTATTCTGGCTCCATCCAGAGGCAGTTTGAGGAGGGCCAATACTGTGAACGGCAGAGGGAAATTATTTGGGTCCATGACATTGCTGGGCCCCTGGATCAAGCACACCTGAAGCCCATCCTTCCTTTGGACTTCCTCTCTCGTTAACAGTTTTAGTCAGTTGGAGTTTGGCTACCTGCAGCCAAAATCATCTTGATAACCAAAGCTATTCAAAAATCCCAAAGGGCGAGTTCTGTGACTTTATATCACAGAACCTGGAAAAAACATCATTTCACCTTAAAGAACAAGTTCTTCGAAGAACTGCTCTTTACCTTAGACTAGTACTCTTTATCGTTAAGGTAAACACAGGTGAGGCTCTGCAAACAGGGCTTTCTCTGTGAACATCTCAAAGCTGCTGTTTTCACCAGTTCAGGCATTAAAACACAGCAAGCTGGGACTTTAAAAGAAGGCCAAGTTTTCTGAATTACCATCAACTTTGTATTTCATTTTCTTTTCTAAAATTCAAATATTTTTAATAATTTCCTTTTAAAATAGCATTATGTTTATGCTTTGCCAATATTTTCAATACACAAAAAAGACTTTCTTCAATACACCAAGTAATCAAAAATCAAATGGCATTTGACCTTAGTATAAAAAGCAACCATATACTGTAAATTTGAGATCACTGAATCACTAAGACAAATAAAGTTACAATTCTATTATTAAAAAAGATTAGCTTTACTTACTAGAAAAACTAGTGATCCATCGAGTCCTAGCATCTAAAATAAATAATAAGCATTAAATCAAGATTCAACAGGATTTTTATCTATTTATGAAAATAAATTTTATTAAAAATAAATTTTATTTATGAAAAAAGCTCATTTTCCTTTCAGTATCTTTAAACATAATATTTACCCACTACTTTCCAAAAGAGCCTATCATTTTCAGAGACTGAAAAACATATCGTAGGAGTTTTATATTTTGTATATCCTTTTAATCCAAATTATATAAAGTTAAAAAAAATTCCATCTTGGATTTTTATTCTTACATTAAATATGGAGCCAGTCAAGATTTCAAGATACACTATACTGTTTTGTTAACTGAAATATCAGAATAATACTTATATTTAAATTGTTACTTCATTTTAAAAAGTGCACAATTTCAAGTTATAAATTTCATAAGTGAAACAAGGTTTGTACCAAAAGATAGAAAAGGCATTAACAGATCTTTATCATAGTATTTGTAGTATTTTCATCACAATGTATCACTTAATTTCCTCTAGAAACTGAAGTTCTGGTAATTATTTTCATCAAATATAACTGCAAAATCAGTGTATCCATCTAAATACGGCCAACGTTAAGACATACATTAGAATTAAAACACTAGGACACTTAATAGATAGAAGTCTTACTCGTTCCCACGTAAGCTCTTCTGCAGCTCGGTCCCATTCTAAAGCATTCCAGTTCATGTCATCTGGAAATATAATTTAAATATTACTTCTGGAATGTGAGTTTAATAAATAATAAGACATTTTCTTTTAAGTTGTGTTTAACAGTGTTTTATAACTATTGTTAAACACAGCAGTTAAAATAGGCTAAACCAAAGTTAAAATTTTTCCATACTGAGTATTTGCTAGTTAGGCAATTTTTTAAAAACATAAACAAACACAATGCACAAAATAAATTAGATGATTCCAGACTGTGACATAAATAGGATTACGTGAAATAGAGGAATTCAGCAGCTCTGCATCAAGAATGAACCTGGTGGATTTGAGAAAAGTGAAGAACCCAGGCAACTAGAACTCTCTGGGTGAGGAAGAGGGTGGTAGAGGATGTTTACAAAAGACAGACAGGGATCGTATCATACTGATACAAAAGGAAAGTGAAGCCTGGATTTTATTTTGTTCTTTAGTGTAATGCGGAAATCACTGACAGATTTTAAGGGCAAGAGATCAGTATAAACACTGTGTGGAACAGGAAGGGAAGAAGGTCCAGGCAGGACCCACTGCATGAAACAGACGGAAACCAGGGTTATCACTGGGGCACTGCAGCTGTACTCTCAGAGCCTCTGAACATACACCCACCTCTCCCTTCAAAGGCCCCTTGCTCCCACTATACACCTGGCTTCCTCTCATCCTTCAAGCCACAGCTCAGGTTATCACTTACTCTGAGCTACCCAGGGAATTATTTCAAACAGGTCTCTCCTCAGGAGCACCCCCAGAGTAAGCTGCACACTTATCACACTGTGTAATAACAGACTCGCTCACTTGGGTATTTCTGCTTCATAACTAGACCAGAAATTCCAGGAAGGCAAGGACCTAGTGTCTGCATGCCTGTGCAGAGGAAACACTCAGCAATGGTAAGTGGACCCAGAGACAGTGCAGCACTTGACAGGAAACCTCTGGGGCCAGAGAGAGAAAAGAACATGGTGACCTACTGGCAGCTGACTGGTGGGCTGGTCTCAGACATTCTTTTATATTCTAGAGTTTTTACATACTGCCAGAAAATGAGTGTCTCTGGGTGATGTCTGGCCTGCGGAATACACTTCAAGAATTCTTTAATAAGAGAAGTTGCACTGACTCAATAAAGATGGCAAAGGAATAAGATAAAATGGTAGTAAATTCCTTTTTAAAAAATACAGTATTTTTTAAAAATTTCTTTTTAAAAAATATAGTATCTACTCCAACTTCCTATCCATCCTATAAAAAGTCCTGTGTGAGGAATTTTAAAACACAAAACATGCCCTGCTTCATAGCTAAAACGAATGTCATGCTTATGAATGCCCATAAATACAAGTCTGCTAAAATAAAGTAAAATCAGGTTACAAACAGAACTTCAAACCCATGAAGTTTTGAAGACTGCAGCCCTCCCCGGGGAGCTGGGAACGGACTCATGGTCGTGGAGGAAGGGTGGGGACAAGCCGCAGCCATTACCCTGCGCCCCGTTGTTGGCGTCAGCGGCATCCTCCCCGCCCGCGTCGTCTTCCTCCTCGTTCTCCTCCTCCTCCTCCTCCGCCTGCTCATCCTGGGCATCAGGGTTTTCCCCCACCACCGCGTTCTCTGCTGGGGGGTTAGCAGGCTGCTCGGGGGCAACATTTTCAGCACCATTTCCTCCAGCTGGAGCCTAAAATGACAGAACAGACCAGAAATTTGGCTAACTTGTCTCAGTTTTGCTGTATTTCCAAATTGTATTCTCCTTTCTAAAAAAACAAAACTAGCAAACAGACAAAAACTCTACTAAAATTCCAAAAAATCAGCTCTCAAGGGCATCTCTTCTAAATGTATCTGAATTTGTACCAACTTGGTAATATAAGAACACAACTCACTTAACAGTATACACGTTCATTCAGTATAATTTAGAGATTAACATTTCACAAAGCATTATAGAAAATACATGAACAAATCTGGCTTTTTTTTTTTTTTTATGTTTCAATCTTTATTTTTTTTTTTATTTTATTTTTTTTCAATTTTAATTAAAAAAAATTATACATGTGTTCCCCATCCTGAACCCTCCTCCCTCCTCCCTCCCCATACCATCCCTCTGGGTCGTCCCAGTGGACCAGCCCCAAGCATCCAGCATCGTGCATTGAACCTGGACTGGCAACTCGTTTCATACATGACATTTCACGTTTCAATGCCATTCTCCCAAATCTTCCCACCCTCTCCCTCTCCCACAGAGTCCATAAGCCTGTTCTATACATCAGTGTCTCTTTTGCTGTCTCGTATACAGGGTTATCGTTACCATCTTTCTAAATTCCATATATATGCGTTAGTATACTGTATTGGTGTTTCTCCTTCTGGCTTACTTCACTCTGTATAATAGGCTCCAGTTTCATCCACCTCATTAGAACTGATTCAAATGTATTCTTTTTAATGGCTGAGTAATACTCCATTGTGTATATGTACCACAGCTTTCTTATCCATTCATCTGCTGATGGACATCTAGGTTGTTTCCATGTCCTGGCTATTATAAACAGTGCTGCGATGAACATTGGGGTACACGTGTCTCTTTCCCTTCTGGTTTCCTCAGTGTGTATGCCCAGCAGTGGGATTGCTGGATCATAAGGCAGTTCTATTTCCAGTTTTTTAAGGAATCTCCACACTGTTCTCCATAGTGGCTGTACTAGTTTGCATTCCCACCAACAGTGTAAGAGGGTTCCCTTTTCTCCACACCCTCTCCAGCATTTATTATTTGTAGACTTTTGGATCGCAGCCATTCTGACTGGTGTGAAATGGTATCTCATAGTGGTTTTGATTTGCATTTCTCTGATAATGAGTGATGTTGAGCATCTTTTCATGTGTTTGTTAGCCATCTGTATGTCTTCTTTGGAGAAATGTCTATTTAGATCTTTGGCCCATTTTTTGATTGGGTCATTTATTTTTCTAGAGTTGAGCTGTAGGAGTTGCTTGTATATTTTTGAGATTAGTTGTTTGTCGGTTGCTTCATTTGCTATTATTTTCTCCCATTCTGAAGGCTGTCTTTTCACCTTGCTAATAGTTTCCTTTGTTGTGCAGAAGCTTTTAAGTTTAATTAGGTCCCATTTGTTTATTTTTGCTTTTATTTCCAATATTCTGGGAGGTGGGTCATAGAGGATACTGCTGTGATGTATGTCAGAGAGTGTTTTGCCTATGTTCTCCTCTAGGAGTTTTATAGTTTCTGGTCTTACGTTGAGATCTTTAATCCATTTTGAGTTTATTTTTGTATATGGTGTTACAAAGTGTTCTAATTTCATTCTTTTACAAGTGGTTGACCAGATTTCCCAGCACCACTTGTTAAAGAGATTGTCTTTAATCCATTGTATATTCTTGCCTCCTTTGTCAAAGATAAGGTGTCCATAGGTGCGTGGATTTATCTCTGGGCTTTCTATTTTGTTCCATTGATCTATATTTGTCTTTGTGCCAGTACCATACTGTCTTGATAACTGTGGCTTTGTAGTAGAGCCTGAAGTCAGGTAGGTTGATTTCTCCAGTTCCATTTTTCTTTCTCAAGATCGCTTTGGCTATTCGAGGTTTTTTGTATTTCCATACAAATTGTGAAATTATTTGTTCTAGCTCTGTGAAGAATACTGTTGGTAGCTTGATAGGGATTGCATTGAATCTATAAATTGCTTTGGGTAGTATACTCATTTTCACTATATTGATTCTTCCAATCCATGAACATGGTATATTTCTCCATCTATTAGTATCCTCTTTGATTTCTTTCACCAGTGTTTTATAGTTTTCTATATATAGGTCTTTAGTTTCTTTAGGTAGATATATTCCTAAGTATTTTATTCTTTTCGTTGCAATGGGGAATGGAATTGTTTCCTTAATTTCTCTTTCTGTTTTCTCATTATTACTGTATAGGAATGCAAGGGATTTCTGTGTGTTGATTTTATATCCTGCAACTTTACTATAATCATTGATTAGTTCTAGTAATTTTCTGGTGGAGTCTTTAGGGTTTTCTATGTAGAGGATCATGTCATCTGCAAATAGTGAGAGTTTTACTTCTTCTTTTCCAATTTGGATTCCTTTTATTTCTTTTTCTGCTCTGATTGCTGTGGCCAAAACTTCCAAAACTATGTTGAATAGTAATGATGAAAGTGGGCACCCTTGTCTTGTTCCTGACTTTAGAGGAAATGCTTTCAATTTTTCACCATTGAGGATAATGTTTGCTGTGGGTTTGTCATATATAGCTTTTATTATGTTGAGGTATGTTCCTTCTATTCCTGCTTTCTGGAGAGTTTTTATCATAAATGGGTGTTGAATTTTGTCAAAGGCTTTCTCTGCATCTATTGAGATAATCATATGGTTTTTGTTTTTCAATTTGTTAATGTGGTGTATTACATTGATTGATTTGCGGATATTGAAGAATCCTTGCATCCCTGGGATAAAGCCCACTTGGTCATGGTGTATGATCTTTTTAATGTGTTGTTGGATTCTGATTGCTAGAATTTTGTTTAGGATTTTTGCATCTATGTTCATCAGTGATATTGGCCTGTAGTTTTCTTTTTTTGTGGGATCTTTGTCAGGTTTTGGTATTAGGGTGATGGTGGCCTCATAGAATGAGTTTGGAAGTTTACCTTCCTCTGCAATTTTCTGGAAGAGTTTGAGCAGGATAGGTGTTAGCTCTTCTCCAAATTTTTGGTAGAATTCAGCTGTGAAGCCGTCTGGACCTGGGCTTTTGTTTGCTGGAAGATTTTTGATTACAGTTTCAATTTCCGTGCTTGTGATGGGTCTGTTAAGGTTTTCTATTTCTTCCTGGTCGAGTTTTGGAAAGTTGTACTTTTCTAAGAATTTGTCCATTTCTTCCTCGTTGTCCATTTTATTGGCATATAATTGTTGATAATAGTCTCTTATGATCCTTTGTATTTCTGTGTTGTCTGTTGTGATCTCTCCATTTTCGTTTCTAATTTTATTGATTTGATTTTTCTCCCTTTGTTTCTTGATGAGTCTGGCTAATGGTTTATCAATTTTATTTATCCTTTCAAAGAACCAGCTTTTGGCTTTGTTGATTTTTGCTATGGTCTCTTTTGTTTCTTTTGCATTTATTTCTGCTCTAATTTTTAAGATTTCTTTCCTTCTACTAACCCTGGGGTTCTTCATTTCTTCCTTTTCTAGTTGCTTTAGGTGTAGAGTTAGGTTATTTATTTGACTTTTTTCTTGTTTCTTGAGGTGTGCCTGTATTGCTATGAACTTTCCCCTTAGGACTGCTTTTACTGTGTCCCACAGGTTTTGGGTTGTTGTGTTTTCATTTTCATTCGTTTCTATGCAAATTTTGATTTCTTTTTTGATTTCTTCTGTGATTTGTTGGTTATTCAGCAGGGTGTTGTTCATCCTCCATATGTTGGAATTTTTAATAGTTTTTCTCCTGTAATTGAGATCTAATCTTACTGCATTGTGGTCAGAAAAGATGCTTGGAATGATTTCTATTTTTTTGAATTTACCAAGGCTAGCTTTATGGCCCAGGATGTGATCTATCCTGGAGAAGGTTCCATGTGCGCTTGAGAAAAAGGTGAAGTTCATTGTTTTGGGATCAAATGTCCTATAGATATCAATTAGGTCTAACTGATCTATTGTATCGTTTAAAGTTTGTGTTTCCTTGTTAATTTTCTGTTTAGTTGATCTATCCATAGGTGTGAGTGGGGTATTAAAGTCTCCCACTATTATTGTGTTATTGTTAATTTCTCCTTTCATACTTGTTAGCATTTGTCTTACATACTGCGGTGCTCCCGTGTTGGGTGCATATATATTTATAATTGTTATATCTTCTTCTTGGATTGATCCTTTGATCATTATGCAGTGACCTTGTCTCTTTTCACAGCCTTTGTTTTAAAGTCTATTTTATCTGATATGAGTATTGCTACTCCTGCTTTCTTTTGGTCCCTATTTGCATGGAAAATCTTTTTCCAGCCCTTCACTTTCAGTCTGTATGTGTCCCCTGTTTTGAGGTGGGTCTCCTGTAGACAACATATGTAGGGGTCTTGTTTTTGTATCCATTCAGCCAGTCTTTGTCTTTTGGTTGGGGCATTCAACCCATTTACGTTTAAGGTAATTACTGATAAGTATGATCCCGTTGCCATTTACTTTATTGTTTGGGGTTCGAATTTATACACCATTTTTGTGTTTCCTGTCTAGAGAATATCCTTTAGTATTTGTTGGAGAGCTGGTTTGGTGGTGCAGAATTCTCTCAGCTTTTGCTTGTCTGAGAAGCTTTTGATTTCTCCTTCATACTTGAATGAAATCCTTGCTGGGTACAATAATCTGGGCTGTAGGTTATTTTCTTTCATCATTTTAAGTATATCTTGCCATTCCCTCCTGGCTTGAAGAGTTTCTATTGAAAGATCAGCTGTTATCCTTATGGGAATTCCCTTGTGTGTTATTTGTTGTTTTTCCCTTGCTGCTTTTAATATTTGTTCTTTGTGTTTGATCTTTGTTAATTTGATTAATATGTGTCTTGGGGTGTTTCGCCTTGGGTTTATCCTGTTTGGGATTCTCTGGGTTTCTTGGACTTGGGTGATTATTTCCTTCCCCAGTTTAGGGAAGTTTTCAACTATTATCTCCTCAAGTATTTTCTCATGGTCTTTCTTTTTGTCTTCTTCTTCTGGAACCCCTATGATTCGAATGTTGTAGCGTTTAATATTGTCCTGGAGGTCTCTGAGATTGTCCTCATTTCTTTTAATTCGTTTTTCTTTTATTCTCTCTGATTCATTTATTTCTACCATTCTATCTTCTAATTCACTAATCCTATCTTCTGCCTCTGTTATTCTACTATTTGTTGCCTCCAGAGTGTTTTTAATTTCATTTATTGCATTATTCATTATATATTGACTCTTTTTTATTTCTTCTAGGTTCTTGTTAAACCTTTCTTGCATCTTCTCAATCCTTGTCTCCAAGCTATTTATCTGTGATTCCATTTTAATTTCAAGATTTTGGATCAATTTCACTATCATTATTCGGAATTCTTTATCAGATAGATTCCCTATCTCTTCCTCTTTTGTTTGGTTTGGTGGGCATTTATCCTGTTCCTTTATCTGCTGGCTATTCCTCTGTCTCTTCATCTTGTTTAAATTGCTGAGTTTGGGGTGTCCTTTCTGTATTCTGGCAGTTTGTGGAGTTCTCTTTATTGTGGCTTTTCCTCGCTGTGTGTGGGTTTGTACAGGTGGCTTGTCAAGGTTTCCTGGTTAGGGAAGCTTGTGTCGGTGTTCTGATGGGTGGAGCTGTATTTCTTCTCTTTGTTCAGTCGCGCTGTGGGGAGGGAGGGAGGGATGCTGCAAACAAATAACACTGGCGTGCGCTCGCAGTGCCTCAGCCACACTGGGTCTGCCCCCGCTCACGGCGCGTGTAGCCTCCCTGCCCACACTGCTCGGGCTCTAGGTTGTTCTGCCGGGAACAATCCGAGGCTGGCCCTGGGTTGCATGTACCTCCCAGGTCCAAGCCGCTCAGGTTCAGGCACTCGGGTAGTCCTCAGAGGCGCAGACTCAGTTGGGCCTGAGTTTTGTGCTCTTCCCAGGTCCGAGCAGCTCAAGTGATGAGGAGTTTGGCGAGCGCCAATGCTGCAACTTATCGCCTCCCCGCCACTCGGTTATCTGGGTGTAAAACCGGCGCACCTTCTCAGGCAGATGTTAACCGTCCAGACCCCCAAAAAGTTTTAGTTAGCAAAGAAGCCTGCTTACAGTTTTATAGATAATGTCTCTCTGGGGCTGCGATTGCCCCCTTCCGGCTCTGGCTGCCTGTCACCGGAGGGGGAAGGTCTGCAGCCGGCTATCTCTGTTCAATTCTTTGTTCCGTGCGCGGGCCTGGCGGTGTCTTAGGTTGGGGCTGGCTTTTTGCGTGGTAGATATCCCACAGTCTGGTTTGCTAGCCCAAATTATTTCGCTCAGATAGTGTTCAGGGTATTCAGGCCAGATTCTTACTCTAAGCGATGCAGCCCGCGCTGCGCCTCCCTGCCCAGCCCCCGCTTGCTAATGGTGCGTGCAGGCGTCTGCGCTGCTTCTCCGCTGGGGGAGTTACCGTAGGACTCGCAATCTTCGAGTTTTAATTGTTTATTTATTTTTTCTTCCTGTTATGTTGCCCTCTGTGCTTCCAAAGCTCGGCACAGATTCGGCAGTGAGAAGGTTTCCTGGTGTTTGGAAACCTCTCTCTTTTTAAGACTCCCTTCCCGGGACAGAACTCCGTCCCTCCCTCTTTTGTCTCTTTTTTTGTCTTTTATATTTTTTCCTACCTCCTTTCGAAGAGTTGGATTGCTTTTCTGGGTGCCTGATGTCCTCTGCCAGCATTCAGAAGTTGTTTTGTGGAATTTACTCGATGTTTAAATGCTCTTTTGATGAATTTGTGGGGGAGAAAGTGTTCTCCCCGTCCTACTCCTCCGCCATCTTCAATTCAGGTGTTTCAATCTGGCTATTTTGAATACATCATTTCATAATCCTTCTTTATAAGGCAATCTCTTGTTTTTACTGATCACTTCAGGGATGAAAATGTATTTATGCACTCTACTTGTTTACACACATACTGATATATAACTTAATTCTCAGTGATCAGTTAACACCTGAGGAAAGATTTCTCATGTCTGCACTGCAGGTTAAGCCTGTCCACAGGAACGTCATCAGTTCCCACACACTCATTTCTCTGCCTCTTCCTGAATTCTGCAACCCACCAAATGCAAAGACCCAGTTGCAGTTAATTAAAACACTGAACTCCTATAAAGGTAACAAAGACTCTAATAAGAGAATATGAGATACGATGATGAAGTACTAACACTAGATTAAGAAAAGCATGCTTGCTTTATAGTCCCATTTTTTCACATGTGTAGTTTTCAAAGAAGCTGTACCCTTAAATCTGTAGAGAAAAGGGTATGGCGGAATTTGATGAAATCAATCCTAACACTAGAAAAAGTGAAGGTACTTAAATGAAAAACTGTCGTTAACTATTTATAGAGTTAATTTTATAGTCAATTTTTTCATAATAAAAATTTTACAAGGTGCAAATTGTTTTTTTATGTGTCAGTTCTTTTTTTTCTATATCTTTAGCCCTGTAGTTTCTCAGTAAACAAGATACTAAAAATCATTTATCATACCGTCCTCTTCGTAATGCCTCAAGCAAACGCTTTTCATCTTGCATGCCATCTCTCATTAAGAAAAAGAAAAACTGTACAAGACTGTTATCAACAGTATTCCTTTTTTTCTACTTTTGGTAATGTTTCTACCAAGACAAAGGTTGAGTTGTTTTACACATGAAGACACTAATGAACAAAGAGGGCAAGGGGCCTCCTTAATGTTAAGGAGCACGTCAAAAGGACATGAAGGAGATTTGGATATTAAGTTCCAGGCAGCTGTTAGCCCAGGTGAAGGGAATGAAGGTGCACTCGGTACACAACCTAATACTGCCCCCGTCTCACCAGGAAACTAACAGGCAAAGTCACAGCCACGTGCTTCTGATTTTTCACTTCTCCCTTAAACTTCTCCCAAACCTTGTCATTGTCCTGCTTCGCAATGAGGGACACGGGAGTCAAGCGTTTGGATCCTGGAGGGGGACAATAATTCGTAGTCCCACCCAGATCAAAGGAATTCGGGGACGGAAGGGTTTACCTCATTTTGGTGATGCCCAGCAGCATTGAAGGGCGGAGCGGCGTGCTCCAGCCAGATTGGGGCTCCCCCGTGGACGATCTGCTCTCGCAGCCACACCAGGCTGATGAACGCGCACAGGGTGCACGTCACCACAAAACAACCCTGCAAACAATCCGCCAACAAGTTGTCCCTGTTTAAAAAAAAAGAGGTATACAGAATTACTCCAAAGAACACTTCAAGTTAAGAAACCAAGGTAACATTCACTTTATACAAAAATCTAGAAAGAACAGCCAGAAAAGTGATAACTTTTTGGTGAAAATCAGTCTCTCAAAAAGAGTTATTTCTGAGGATGGTGGCACTTTATCTATAAGAGGGTCAAATATTTGTATTTATGTGTTTGTATTGTATGTGTTTATATTATAGAAGGCAAAGAATAACATCAGAACTACATAAACCAGCTATCCAGCCTCTTTGAGGATGACTGAGAAAAATGAAGGCAGCAAGCAAAAAATAAGAGTAGCCAAATACTGGACAAAGGTCAAGTATTAAATGCATGAATTTACTAAAGATAAATGACTCTGCCCAACACTTACTAAGAATTTTCTTATCCTTATTTTACACACAAGTTTAACCAACTTGGTTGGCTCATACTTAAACCCATGAGAATGAACAGAATCAGCAAATCAAAAAGAAGAGCCTCTAGTAAGGTCCAAAGACACTACAGGAAGGTTGAGAGACGCACAGGTCACAACACGTGAGGCAAGAAGCCTGTGGGAAGCTTTATGAACGCCTCATTCAGAAGGCAGACTGAATTTTGACGCTAACTGCAAATACACTAAAGTATGTTAGCTCCTCGACAAATTCTGACAGATCATGGGCAATCCACAGGACAATACACAGAGTATTACACTGCTGAACACTTCTTTGTTCTTTTCCTCTCTGAAGGAGCATATCCTTCCCTGGTCTATGTCTGATTTTAAAATAATTCAAAGGTAACTCAACAATTTTGGGAGCCTTTGGAAAATTCACTACCATAATAAAATGACATTTTTCCCTTCATGGAGACTTAAGGAAGGGTCAATTTGGGAGACCTCAGCCTTTAAGCTGCAAACTGAATAATGTGGTCCTCAGATACTATCTGGAATATATCTTAATAGAAAGAGGAATGATAATCACCCCTCTGGTAAGGAACCCTCCAGACCATTAAAATTTTGATAGGTGGGGACCCCTCTTGACTCCTGTCTTGTCACCAGTAGTAAGAACAGCAACCGATCACCGCAGACTTGAAACAGTGACAGACTCCTGGTAGAATCCTCTGCTTTTTCCTCACACCTTAACTCTGGGCTGGTTTGGGAACCATCTGGACCATAAATGAGAATTCCTGAGTTCCAAAGCCTAGAAGAGAGCTTTCAAGATTCCATCCTCACCCTTTTAGAAGGCTGCCCTGAGATCACCATGTAAAGAAGCCCCACTAGCCTTCTGGAAGAGACGTCATATGCAAGAACCAAAGTACCTCATCTTAGACCATCCCACCTCAGTGACACACAGGCATAACTGAGGCAAGTCCAACAGGTAAACTGATCAGCTGAGCCCAATCCAAACTGTTAACCCCTGGAATTACGAGTGAATTAAAACGCTTGTTGTTTTAAGGCACCAAGTTTTGGAGACAGCACGTTTTGTAGTAATAGTTAACTGACAGACTGTGCCTTGAGATGTTGAAGACCTGGGCTATGGAATATGTAGCGCCTGCTAAGGTACTAAGAAATTTTAAGTAAACTTTCAGAAAATATAGAGAAAATGAAACATTACTCAGAAAAAATAAGTGATTTAACTATAAGTGCTTTCAGAAAAACTGGTTCAATTCTTCACATTCTAAAAGGCAGCATGAGATTATAAAATCTACCCACGCTTACAATTTCTTTCAACGATCCCCACCAAGCCTCCAGTATTCTTCCGGTGGCAGTGAGGAAGCTCATGAAGACAATTCAGGCGTGGCCCTAACCCACCAGGCTGGCGTGAAAAGGGGAGCCTGCCAACGTAAAGCAAGCAGCAGCTCTGCGTTTTGGTGGTAACTGTGCTACTGAGTAACAGTGCTCAAAATTCACACACGGTTTTCACATATATTTGTGAAACGTGCCTCAGGGAGTGGGGTTCAGCCCACTTTGAAGAGTGGACTGTTCAAAGATTAAATTCACAAATACACATAAAAACTTAGTATGAATTTTGTCTGATGAAAAAACAAGGGTTCAGACCGTCCAATGATTTGCCCAAGGTCACCAAAAAGTTGCAACTTTATTCCGGTGCCAGGGTTCCTTCCGTTACAACCTCAGTGCACAACCTAAATGACCACACCAGCCAAACAATCAGATGTTTAAGGGTCCCACCAACAAACAGTAAAGGCGGACGGCAAGTAGAATACTGCCCTGAGACCAAAACACTAAAACTTCTGACATGGTGTTTCCATAGGCACCTGGTTTTTCACAAAGCCAAAGCCTCCCAATTTAAGCTTTGGCAAATATTAACATATTTTGCCACTCAAAACAGAAACCATAAAAGAAGGAATACAGCCCACTTTACTGGAACAGCACACAAGGGACCTCAAGTCATCTTTTGTAAACAATCAGGATACTGACTGGCTGCTACACTGTTCTCTCAAAAGATACAATGATAAATACAACTCAGGCTCAAACTAAATGGAACAGGACCACCCTGTTTGAAACAGTTATTTTATTATTTCATAGATGTTAAAATGTAACTTTCATCACTTTTAACTTTTTTCTGACCTCCCTTGATATTTTTAACATGAGCTTTTTTTCAGTATACAATTTCTAAAGGAAAGCCAGAGGTGAGTTATGTCATAAACACAGAGACATAATGAATGACACTTCAGCCATTTAAGATTGATTTTCCTTGCCTCCATACTACAATTGTGTTCTAGATGGCTGAGATAAAAACCTGATGTCCAGATATAGGAATGCTGTCGTATTTATTTCCACTGAATCACTTCACAGGTTAGTATTTTCATACAAAGGGTAATATTATTACACTATTTCTAAATTCTCAAGTGTGTCAAATCACTGCTTCTCCTTTTTATCATGGCCACAGCCATTAGTGCCCTATTTCCAAGATTCCTATCTACTTATGAACATTACTTCAGAAGCTGTTCTAATGTGAATAAAATCCAAAACCTTTTTTCTGTTTCCTATACTGTCAAAGACACAGAAATAAATAACTTAACTGTTTTATCCAAAAAGGTAAAACCAGCAGGTAAAACCACCAGTAGGAAAACCAAGCTGCTGACACATCTAATGTTTCTACGTATTTTCAACCATAATTCAAAATAACGATGCAGAGACTTGATTTCTTGTTTATCAGAAATGAAACATGCTCTCCTGCACTCTTCTATTGTCATTTGGCTTGTTTTCATAATATAATCTGAATGCCTCTATTCTAAAAAACAGTCTTATATTGTTCTTTGCCTTTACTTAGGGATCAGAAACCTAAGGTCAGTTGGGTACAAAAGAAGATTTAGCAGAGGTCCAATCTTTTGCAAGCTTAATATTCTAATGATCTTGATTCAGTTAATCATTCACAGCATTTCTAATTCTAACATCAATAATAAAAATATAAGTCACATGTCTTTCCCAAGAAACTGCAATTATAATGCTTCATGTCAAATTAAAATACAATAAAGCTACAGTCAACAAGTTTTTAGAGTCCATAACCTAACAATCAAAAAAACATTTTAAAAAGATATCTGGCTTCAAACATCTGTGTTGTTAAAAACACGTTTAAAGGAACTCTCAGCATCTACGTGTAACAACAGATTTTCTCGCACTATGTGACAGCTTACTTAACTAGCTTTCCCACTATTACCAAATACTCCTTTAAGACGGTATGTTTTAAAACATCATTCTCATATATCAATTGCTTCCCCTGTAGCTGTTAGAATAGGTAAGAGGAATAGAAGGACTTTTCAAATCACAACAAATCCAAGCATGTGGAAGAAAAGATGAGCACCGTTCCCACTGCGCGGCCTTCCACCGCCATGAGGTTCAATACTCACGTGGACAGCATGTCCAGCGGCAGCGTCAGGAGGGAGCTCACAGAGCCAGTAAACAAGCACTTGTAGATGCGGCCTGCCAAGAAAGGGCACAACAGCACAGTCACAGCTCTCATCACAACTCAGTCATTCAGTTAAACAGAGGGAAAGTGTGAATGCCACTGAAATAAACAGTCTTTGCAAGTTTGAATCTCAAAATACTAAACTAAAAAAAAAAAGATCAAGCATTAAAAATAGAGATAGTAAAGAGTAAGTATTACACAATAATGTTTAAAGTTTAGATTCTCTCTAGATTTACTTACTTGTGTTTACTGAATGAGCTTAGATGTTTGGAAAAAAGAGGGGGAGGAATCCAGAAAAGATCTCCAAAATTATAATACAGAGAATTTTTTTTTAACCTAGAGTTTAAAAATTCATTGAATCTGCTCATGAAAATGAAGTTTTGGGGGTACATGCTTTTTGAAATTAAAAGGACTTTTCAGTAGAGTACATGCTTCAATGCTATGAATAGCAAACTAACAACCAATTTTTTAAAAACACAAATTCAAGGGTCTTCTAACTAAAGGACAAAATCTTCAATCTGGCCATGAAGGGAAAATATGAAGTAAAGGTCAATATACAGCCATTCCCTATCCTCTTACCAGAACATGCAGGAATAGATTTGGAAATGGGGCCCAAAAGTTGAGGTTTCCTTTCAAACCAGTACTTGTGTGTTAGTTTAAGCATCCTCTATAGCCTTGTACCAAAAATTTACAGTAACTTCAATGGCTGTTTTCAAATGTCAAGTCAAAATAGAAAGATAGGAACAGATTTTCTGTAATACAAATTGCTTTATCTGTGTATAAAATATTCAAAGCAAGTATGTTTACAGCAAAATAAAACTGACAGAAGGCCAATTGTCTGTAGATAAAATGGATTCATAAATTAAAGGCCTCCTTACTAGTGTGCTCAAAAACAGGGCAGTTCAACACCTTCCTACATGAAGACAGTCATGGGCACATTGCTAACTTAAAGCTGCTGCTGCTGCTAAGTCGTTTCAGTCGTGTCCAACTCTATGCGACCCCATAGATGGCAGCCCACCAGGCTCCCCCGTCCCTGGGATTCTCCAGGCAAGAACACTGGAGTGGGCTGCCATTTCCTTCTCCAATGCATGAAAGTGAAAAGTGAAAATGAAGTCGCTCAGTCGTGTCCGACTCTTAGTGACCCTATGGACCGCAGCCTACTAGGCTCCTCTGTCCATGGAATTTTCCAGGCAAGAGTACTGGAGTGGGGTGCCAATGCCTTCTCTGGCTAACGTATGACATAGATTTTAATTGTGTGTGAGTGTATGTGTAAACAAGTCAGAACAGAAATCAAGCTTGTTACCTGTTACTTAAATCCTCAAAGTCCTTACTTAATTTTTGATTATTTGATCTATTGATTTCAGAGAAGTGTGTTAGTTTTCCATTATGACTTTGAATGTTTTACATTCTAAGTCCTGTTTGCTGATGCATAAAAATTCTTAAGTTTTCTTTTAATAATATGAAATAAAATGCTTCTCCTCATTTAAAGTGTTTCATCTTGAAGAGTATCTGGCTGGTGAATACTGTTCCTGTGTTTTGTTAGCTAACAAATCTCTCCAACATCAGCCCCAGCTGTTTTGTACTTCTTTCTCATTGTGGAACAATTTCATATGTACACAGTGATCACAGCTACTGTGATCACTTTTACTTCGCTTTCTCTGTCCTTTCTTCTTGTCTTTCCTGTCCTTTGTTGGACTTCAAATTTTATTCACTGTCTCCTATTCCTACTCCCTAGGATAAAAACTCACCATCTTACTTCTATTCTCCAAGTGATTACCTCTAAGTTTCGTTACTTTTTTATTAAGGTAAAATTCACATAAATCTTAAGTGTATCTGCGTGAATTTTTACATCACTGTATATCCAAGTAACTGCCACCCAGATAAGATTCTCCACATTTCTAGCTCTCCAGAAGGCTCCTTCAAGCCACTTCCCAGTCAGTATCTCCAGCACAAGGTGACCACTATTCTGATCTCTATCACTGCAGATCAGTTTGGCCTATTTTAAAAAGTCAGGTAAATGCAATCATACAATTCATACTCTTTGTGCCTGGCTTCTTTTTCTCAAAGAAGTGAAGTTCATCCATGTTATCCTATGTCACAACAGCCAGCCCTTTTGTCATCACTATGTAGAATTTCCTTATAGGGATAAGTGCACAGAATCCATTCTACTGTTACTTGGTTGGTTCCAGTTTTAAACTACTATCTGCAGAGCTGCAGTGATCACACTATTATATACAAGTCTTTCAGTGGACACAAGGCTGTGTCCTGTGAATATTTCTGTAATCAATATTCCCAGAAATAGAACTGCTGGGTCATAATGTATTGAAAATATTAACCACCGAAAGATAATGCCAAACAGCTTTCCAAGATGGTTATACCATATTTATATTCATTACCACTGATGAATACATGTTTCAGATGATCCACATCCTAATAAAAAGCATTTGGCACTGTTTTTTCCCTTAACTTCAGCCATTCTGCTGATTCTGTAGAGTACCTTTCTTGTACCTTCCCCTGATGACTAATGATACTAAGCATCTTGTCACGTGCTTACTGGCTATTTAATCTTCTTTCCAGAAACACCTGTTCACATCTGCTGTCCACGTTTTAATTGGCTTGTCTGCCTTTCTCTTAGATTTAATAGTTCTTTTATTATATACTCCTTGCAAACATCCTGGATACAAGTCCTTGTTAGATATGTGAACTGCAGATACCTCCTCTTACTCTGTAGCTTGCCTTTCTCTCTTAAGCGTATCTAAGCATGAAGTAAAAACCTTAACTTTAATTAAGTCAAATTTCTCAATGTTTTCTTCTACAGTTATTCTAATATATTATCTTTTAGAAATTTTTAAAATTTTAATGTTCACAATCAGACTATGATCTATCTAAAATTAACTTGGGTCAGGTGGGAGATGATGGTATGGTTCGTTTTTCTCCATATGCCCAACCAGTTGATGCTATATATTTACTGAAATGACCATCTTTCCTCCCCTGAACAGTGGTGGCACCTCTGCTCTTAATCACCTTTGCTAGTTCAGGACTCTTACTTGGCTAGGCCTATATTTTCTTGTTTTGTCTAAAGCATCTATAATTTCCCCACAAGTAAAACAAACAATCTAAAACGCTCTCATTTCTATCCTCCCCTCACAAGATTCTTTCATGTGAAGATCACCTAGAATTTTAGTTTCAGATCGACACCTAAAAAACTGTAGTGCATGCATGCTCAGTCGTGTCCAACTCTTTGCAACCCCATGGACTGTAGCCACCAGGCTCCTCTGTCCATGGAATTTTCTAGGCAGGAATACTGGAATGGGCAGCCATTTCCTACTCCAATTATTGTAGATTAACAACAATTGTAATTTAGCTGTAAGAAGTACTTGTTTTTCTTTGTAAATTACACCTTTCTCTTTGATTCCTTGCTCTCCTTAGTAAAATATGTCTTCAAACACTATTTCATAAATAATTTGAAGTAGTAAACTTTCCAACTCCTTGCCTCTATTGAAATGTCTGTATTTGTCCTTCTATCTGAATAATTTTAGAAGATTTTAGGTTCAAAAATTTTGTCAAATTTTGAAGCTTCAGCTGTCTTCTAACATTCAGCCAGCCTGACTGTCATTACTTTGTAGGATAATCTGAAAGCATAATATCTATACACTACCCTATTCAGCACTGGAAAACTTTAGAATGGGCCTAGCTTTGCCTCTTTCCTTTATCAGACTCAGCTTTCTCTTTTACCTTCTGGAACTAGTTACTAGTCAGATACTGAAACAACAGGATGTGGCCTCCATCTCTCAATTTTTTCCTTCATACTTACAACTTCTTGTCTGAGTCATATCCCAGAGAACTTGCTCAGTCTTCTAGCTTACTAATTCATTCTTCAAGTGAATAGTACCTATTCTGCTATTCTCATAAGATTTTCATAATTCATCAAGCTTATTTAAGAAGATATGAGGATATTAATCACACTTATGTAAAAATCTTGTTTGCATTTAACTCTAAAGAATCCTATCTACATACTCTGGCACATATACTACTGACTCCTCTCCATGTCTTTAAGAACACAAAGAACCTAGAGAGAATCAACTAAGAGTTAGTATACCAATTTCCCAGAAGTACTCCTATATTTGAAAAATACACTTCCCAATTCTCCAGGACCATTGGGGATGTGTTTTTTAGAGGGGGATTACAAAAAAAAAAAATCTCAAAAAAACACATCTTTTGCCATTTTTGAAAGCTCTGATAAACTTCAAAGAGTAAAAGTCAATTTCCTTTCAATTATGCTTTGATTTTGGTTTTTCAATTCTCTCATGAACTTTCATTATTAGCCTCTGTATGCTGTGTTTCCCACATTCATTTAAGAAGCTCACTTGTTAAAAAATGGTTTTTCATTCAGGTAAATAACATGTTCTAAATGAGGCTTTCCTAATACACAACATTATAATATCTAATAAATATCACTGAAAAAAATACTTTATAATATTAAACAGTTGTGTAATATTTAAACAACTCCAGCAGTAGGGAAATGAATACTCACATGCTGTAAGAGGAACAACTCCCAACCATGCAAAGGCCACAAGTGTATAATGAAACCAATATCGTATTGCAGTGCCAATACTTGTAACCAGTCCAGCAAATATGTCCTGGATTGGAAGCCGTGAAGGCATATCTGGGGAATAAACTGTAAGGGGGGAAAAGGAAAAAGTTCAAATTCATGAAGATTCAAAAATAGGTTACTTTGTAGGCATATAGAACTATCTAACTTTTGACCTTTGCATTGCACTTAAGTATTTTGTCCCATATGAAAAATAATTCAAATAGTTACAACATAATACTACATTTACCCAGAAGTCATTTATGAGAGCAAATCACATAAATATAAAAGCCAACAAAATAGGCCTCTGAGCAGGAAAAAAGATTCAAGAGATGTACACATCCCCTCACTCAAGAGCCAGGAACTTTATGCAAGGCTAACTCACACACATTTCAGCATTCAAACAATATAACCAACTAGTTTCCAGAGTTATCAAAGATCACCTAAAGCGGTAGGAACAAAAGATGAAGCTGACAGAGGTCCTCAAAAAAGAACCCTCCCCCAATACTAGCCTCAGCAGCAGCACTCACAGTGCACAAGAATCTGCAGCAGAGCTACTTCCTACAGGAGCAAACAGCCCACTGGGGTCCATTAGCCACTCCCCGCTCCCATTTTAGCACAATCAACATTCAAAGGGTAAACTATTATGATTTTAATCATATACACTCTTTACATAAAAACAAAGTAAAATTAACACTAGTTTACAGAATTTACACCCAGAAGTTCAAGATGCTTAAAACAAACACTAAAGCATAAAAAGCTTTGGGGGAGGGGGCAGAAGAGAAAGAAGAGCAATGTACTAGGATCCCAGAGTGAAAATATGCTTCAAATTCTTGATACCTTGCCAGTATGAACATCTACTTATTTATAAAGTATATATATAATATTAAGTATAAATCAATAGGCAAAAGACTTATAAATTATAATTGGAATTCTAAAGATCTGCAAAATATTTACCATAGGCTTACAAAACATTGAGCTTAAAAAGTCTTGTTTTTAAAAAGTGAATTAAATATTTGTCATTATTATTGTTATTATTACAACCAACACAATTTTAACTCAAAAGATATCCCAAATTTTAACAGGGATGGGACATTTGACAAATTTAAGGCATCATTAATTACTCACTTTTCTGGGTAACTAATGGTATTATAGCTGTTTTGTTTCTTTTTTTTTAAAGAACCCTTGTCTTGGAGGTACATGCTAAAATATGTACATATGAAATCATAAATAGAATTTCTGTAATAAGAATGGAGATGTGGGAACAAGAGCATAGGGAACCACCAGAGAAGCCCACATGCAATTGAGACAGGCCCCCAGTAAACGGCCTGCAAGGGACTGAATCCTAACAAACACCTGAGCGAGATCAGAACAAGACCTCACCCCACAGCTCCCAAGCCAAGCCTTCAAATGACACTGGGGCTCTAGCTGACAAGACTGACTGCAAGCATATGAGAGATGCTGAGCCAGAGACAGCCAACAAAGGTGGGTCCAGATTCTGGATCCACAGAATCTATGAGACAATAAATGCTTGCTGTTAAAGAGCACAGGGGACTACACATAAGGGCTATGGGTTGAAAATGGATGCAACTGAGTGATGGATACACTTAGGTTCATTATACCTTCATATATGTTTGAACTCATCTAAAATACAAAAGGGAAAGAAAGAAATATCTCACAAATTAAATCACACATGTGTGTGTTAAAAGCTAACATGTAATTTTAAAAAATGCTTTCCAAAATGCTATAGCAATACTTTCTATTACTATCAAAAACAAATTAAATCAAACATAGTTGCTTTAAAACTGTTTAAACACCTTTAGGTAGCCAGTTATAATCTAGAAGTGCAGTGAAAACTTCTGAAGAACTTACTTGGTGTGAAAGCAAATCTGTGCTTGCATAATTCACAGTATTCTTTTCGACTGTGTTTCAGCCACTGAACTAAGCTGCAATTACAAACATATTCATAAGTATAATATTTATGACAAGGAAATTTTCAGGTTTCACTGAAAACTAATATTGCTTTACTAAAGTTTTACATATCACAGAGCTTTCACGATTTTAAATTCGAGTATCTTTAATTTTTTTTTATCACTGATGCCCTCGAAGAGTACAGAATTATAATAAAGATAAAAAAACACGAGTTTCTACTACTAAAAAGCAACTGAGATTAAACTGAACAATTAATGTAAACTGTAATCTCCTCAAAGACACTGAATATAAAAAGAATCTCCAAGCATCAGCATCAGTTCTAACACTGGTTTAATAACACTGCTGCCTGGTGGCCAGGCCTATCACTAATTGGCTGGCTGGGCCACCGAGAAGTTAACCTTTCTATGCTTCAGTTTTCTCATGCGAATGACAGTAATACTCCAACCTCGCAGTTCTGTTGTAAGGATTAAATGAGCTAAAATGTACAGAAGCACTGAGTATTCCCTGACACAAAGCATTTCCTCAATGTAAGCTATAACCATCCTAAGCAAAACCAGAAAATCGTAATACTCCCCATGAACATATAAGCTCCCCACAGCAGAAACAAACAAATGGGCAAAAGACAATATACCAAAATGACATGGCTTGGTAATAAGCAATAGGGATAATCTCCAAACATAGTAAAAAATTTTTTTAAATATCTAGTTACAGAAAAAGTCATTGAAACAGTTCCCTTTATTATACAGATGACAAAAGTGAAGCTCAGGCAAAAATTTTCCAAAAGGATGACTCACCATTCTTGATGGATAAACTTAATACTGCCAGTACACACACAAGGATGATAAAGAGGTTTCTCAGGTGTTCCTTCTGACCGACACACTCTACATATGTCTATTAATGAAAAAAGAAAAACTGAATTATTTTGGTTATAATTTATGAAAAATAGACCACCAAAGACTAAAATAGTGCTTGTCAAAGTAAGACTCTGTCACTACATAAAACATCATTAACATCATGGAGAACTGAAAAGGGTGATCAAGATGATAATCAAATATATCTGAAACTTAAAATCCCTATTATATAGAAAGGTCAATTGTTTCTTTGTATCAGAGTTCTGTAAATAAATAAAAATTGAAAATGACAGAAACAGTGGTTTTCTTTAAAACTGCATGGTGCTTAGTCGGTCAGTCGTGACACCTCTTTGCAACCCAACAGACTATAACTATCCAGGCTCCTCTGTCCATGGAATTCTCCAGGCAAGAAGACTGGAGTGTGTTGCCACGCCCTTCTCCAGGGGACCTTAGTGACTCCAGGATCGAACCCAGGTCTCCTGGCATTGCAGGCGGATTCTTTACCGTCTGAGCCACCAGGGAAGCTCTAAAACTGCACACCCTCATAATTAACAGACTATAGATAGAAATAAGCAAAAATCAATCACATTCTTCTCCTAACACTTTAAAGTCCTAAGTCCAGTCCTAAGTTTAAACTTCACAAAAACGTTACCTCAGGACTTATAGAAACAGCAGTGAGTGGCCCTGGGGACAACCCTCCACTAGAGGGAGACACTGTAACAGACACACACACAATCAGGGTGTGGAGGGGGCACCCCAAGACCACGAAGGCCAGAGAGAAACAGCCAGAGGCCGCCTTAAGCAGAAACTATTGTGGCTCAGCTGGTAAAGAATCCGCCTGCAATGTGGGAGACATGGGTTCGATCCCTGGGTTGGGAAGATCTCCTGGAGAAGGGAAAGGCTACCCACTCCGGTATTTTGGCCTGGAGAATTCCATGGACTGTACAGTCCTGCTAAGTCACTTCAGTCGTGTCGAACTCTGTGCAACCCCATAGACGGGAGCCCACCAGGCTCCCCGTCCCTGGGATTCTTCAGGCAAGAACGCTGGAGTGGGTTGCCATTTCCTTCTCCAATGCATGAAAGTGAAAAGTGAAAGTGAAGTCGCTCAATCGTGTCCGACCCTCAGCGACCCCATGGACTGCAGCCCACCAGGCTCCTCCGTCCATAGGATTTTCAAGGCAAGAGTACTGGAGTGGGGTGCCATTACCTTCTCCGACTGTACAGTCCAAGGGATCGCAAAGAGTCAGACACAACTGAGTGACTTTCATCTTCATCATGGGAGTGCAAGGATACGGGTCTGCCGCCAGAGGGCAGCAGCTCCTCCTCACACTCCTGCCCCAAGTGGTTCTAACTGCACCGCTGTCAGTCTGCCTGGGGTGGTGGGTGACATGCAGAGGACTGAAAGCGCGCCATCAAGCTCTCTCGTTCATTAATGTGGTCCTTCCGCAGGACCACCTACCAAAACCTGGTAGTGACTTTCATTTAGAACGGCTTCTCAGCGAACCACCAAGGCCAAATACCAACCCCAAGGTGGGAATGTGAAGGGCAACGGGCAGTGTGAACAAGGGGCAGGGACTTGATGTAAACTTCTGATCTACTCTCTTACAGGGAATTCCTCATTAATGAGTTAACAACTGCAACCCAGAGCCTACCTCTAACGGATTTAATAATGAAATCTCCAGCACCCGTCCGACTGGAAGCACACATGCTGAGCAGTGTGGTGTGGTTCTGGCCACTTAAGGGCATCACAGACTTGTGACTGCTCAATCTTGGGCAACTAAACAATATTTGTTGAAGTTAAGGCTATCAAGCGCTTGGGGTAACCTATGGTTAGCACACTAGTCTCCCTGTTATCTACAAACCAGACAAATCACTCCAGGAAGACAGAAAAGCCACTCACCACCACCCAGGAAAAAGCTATCAAAAGTGTCAATCCTGGTTCCCATGGAGTCTAGAGTTATCTGAATTGTACCAAATTAAGCACAGATTGCACCACTGTGCCTTTAAATTTCAGTTCTAGAACCAGACACTGCAGCTACCATCATGGGAAGGACTTTGCTTTCCGGTAAGCTACCCGCACATTACCGGAAATAACGCTGGCAGTCGGCATCGTTTATGGAGAGACAATGTGGGATCAGAATCTCTTTGAACCTCCTTTTTACACCTTCATCCTTAATTAATAAAAACATCCATGGCAACAGCTTTCACTCTGGTCCGTTTTGCATCAATCTAAGACTCTGAGCTCTAGCGGTGCAGTAGGAACGTCCCAGCCATTGCGTCTAATCGGCCTCCGCAAAGTTCCAACACAAAACAGAACCACGGTCCCATGCCATGATTTCCAGCGGCAGTGTGCAGGCAGCTCCCACACGTCAGCCCAGGGAAACCGGGCTAGGAGCCAGGAGGTCGAGAAGCAGGGCGTGGGGATAGGGGCGGAGGCTCCCCATCCGTAAACCCAGGCGGCAGATCACACGGTATTTTAACTGCGCCGAACTCAACACCCTACCATTGAAGCTGGAGATTACCTTGGCTGCTTCCCTCATAGCTCAGTCAGTAAACAATCTGCCTGCAATGCATTTCCTTCTCAGGGAAGATCCCCTAGAGAAGGAAATGGCAATCCACTCCAGTACTCTTGCCTGGAGAATTCCAGAGACAGAGGAGCCTGGTACAGTCCATGGAGTCACAAGAGTTGGATACGAGTTAGTAACTAAACCACCACCACCTCGGCTGCAGGTACTAGACTTGCCATGCAATGGATCCACCTTAAAGAATTTTAAGTGGACTCATTCCAATTACCAGACCTTCAGAGACCAGTTCTGTTTTTCATCACTGCCTCTCCACCCTTGGGTTTAGAGTAACAAGTCTGCTACCCCTTGGCTGGGATAGTCCATTACCAGGCTTCCTCTATGGAACCAAATCTGGGTTCCTCATCACCCAATTCCCAGTTGCCCTGGTCAGCACAACTTAACAGGGCCACAGGACATGCCCTCCTGGTGACCTAGAATCATCAGAGCTGAGCTGCGGATGCCCACGGGCGTGGGTGAGTTCTAGAATGGCCACGGTTCTGCAGGTAGAAGCCAAACCTGCACTCAAAGTCCTTCGCTATGTCAGGGTTGGTACCAGCAGAAATGCTTAGACCTCTGTGGATTAACTTTAGAGACAGGCATATGCCACCACAAGATCCCCCACTTACGGGGAGTCTGAGTACAAGTGTGGGCGGGCAGGTACAGTCACAGGGCAAGTAGTTCCACCTCTTCCTGTCTCTCCCCCAGCACTCAAGCGGCCCCGGGGGCAGGAAGTAGGGCGCAGCAGAGACAGTGTGGCAGGCAGGACACAGGGCAGAGGGAAGCAGTGGCAACACCGCTGGCCTCCCGTCGCCCTGGCAGCCAGCAGTTATGCGGCGAAGGACTGGGGTTGGGCCAGGGAGAGCCTCTGTTGGCACACTTGGCCAGCGGAACGCAGGGAGGTAACGTGCGGACCACCACCAAGGAGCGGGCAAACGTCTGTCGGTCAGCCTGACTCCTCCTAGATACGCACGCGGAGGCCCCTATGGCTCGCGGGCGCTGCGGGCGGGAATACCACGGAGACTGCGGGGTGCGCCCATCCACCACTGGGGCACCACAGTCCCCCACACTCCACAGGACGGCCGCAAGGGGCAGGCAGGGCTGGAGTTGAGCGCGATTGGGAAGACTGGATCTCCATTACATCCAGACACTGATTTTCAGAAGATTCCACCCTTCTAAAGGACAAACCAAGGAACACAAAACTAAGCAAACATAACAAATCTAAATCAAGCCCCAGAGCTCTGCTCAACAGAGTCTACAGTACAGAACTGGGACTCACTGGGGCCCTGCAAGGTCAAAACTATCTCCGCTCTAACACGGAGAGTCTTCTCTCACTGTCTTGCCTGTGTACAGTGGCAGGTTTCCAAAGACTACAGAACACAACTGTTTGAATGTAGCTGCTTCCCACTAAACCAAACATTTAAAAGATATGCAAATATAAAACAAATCCACTCTTCTCACCAATATTCTGGCTTTAAAATATATGGTTATTTTCGTGAAGAAAAATGTATATTAACACATAATGAGTGTGTTAAGTGAATAAAAATTTCTAAATGTTTTTATTCTCTTATATGGCAAATAAAAAGTTCTTCTGAGTCTTTCAGAAGAGTTTATGGGAATCCTGAGACCAAAAAAGTTTGAGGACCACCGCCCTATATAATTTTTTTCCCCACAGTAAAATTGACAGTAAACTATGACTCTCTCAAAATACACACGTACACAATATTATTATTTTATCAGAGACTTCACAAGCTCCACTGATTATATAAAAGGAAAGAAAAGGGAATATTTAGGCTTCTAAATCATCTTGTTTTAGAATCATGTAACTCTTTTACATAATAATAAAAGTGAAAATCAAACAAAGTAGAAAATAAGCCAAAAACAAATGAACCTGTGTATATCAAGCTTAATCACAGATAATAATTATTTTAGAGACTTGATAACATGATCATACATCCCTAGTAGGCTATATCCAAAGACAAAAGGGACTATAGAGATAACCTAAAGAGAATTCAGTAATCATCATGTTAATAGCAATAATACTGACAGGCATTTTTATTTTTTTAATTATTTATTTTTTTGGCTGCACCAAACAGCATGTGGGGTCTTAGTCCCCCAACCAGGGATAGAACCTGTGCCCCCTGCAGAGGAAGTGTGGAGTCTTAAGCACTGGGTTGCCAGGGAAGCCCCTTGACAGGCCTTTTAAAACTTGGGAGGATAAAGACAGTAAGCAGTATGATAGTGGTATTATGGTTAGTTTTTTTAATAAGTTACTATCTCTTAGAATACATAAGCATTTACTGATGAAAAGATATCATATTTGGGATTTCCTTTAAAACAATCCAAAAGAAGTGTGGGGAAGCAAGAGGGAAAGAGTTGAGATAAAAGAACTGTCAGCCGTGCTTGTGTCTGTTGAATCTAGATGCTGGCAATATGATGGCTTACTACATTGATCTATTTGTGAGAATTTTAAATTTATGTAATTAAACTTTTAAACTATATAAATCAAAGGTTAAACATGCAATTTGGAAATATCATGCTGCTGCTAAGTCGCATCAGCCGTGTCCGACTCTGTGCGACCCCGTAGACAGCAGCCCAACGGGCTCCTCTGTCCCTGGGAGTCTCCAGGCAAGAACACTGGAGTGGGTTGCCATTTCCTTCTCCAATGCATGAAAGTGAAAAGGGAAAGTGAAGTCGCTCAGCCATGTCCGACTCTTTGCGACCCCATGGACTGCAGCCCACCAGGCTCCTCCATCCATGGGATTTTCCAGGCAAGAGTACTAGAGTGGGTTGCCATTGCCTTCTCCGTGAAAATACCATACCTGAACTTCTATTTTACTAAACACTACCAAGTCCAATTTTATCACGAAGTTCTTTAGTAGAGGGACTTACCATGTGGTTTATTTAATATACACACACAAATGTAAAAACTTTTGTTAGCAATTTTCCTATTTTAGTGATCATGTTTTTAAAAATGTGTTAGGGGATTTCCCTGGTAGTTCAGTGGTTATGATTTGGAGCTCCTAATGCAGGGGACATGGATTCAATCCCTGGTCAGGAAACTAGAATTTCATATGCCACACAGCAAGGCCAAAATCAAATGTGTTCAAACTTCACTGTCTATATCCTCATCAGGGAAAGAAAGCAGAATAAGATCTAAATAATCTGTCTCAACATTCCTAAAGGTCTATTTCTATGAGACCAACAATCCAATTCTAATTTAAAACCATGTAATCTAAATGACTCTAAAAAGAATTTGATCCAAGAAATAATATCACAAATCTCTTCTGTAGTACTGACGCTTTGTCTTTTCCCACATGATAAAGTTGTGACTACATGAGTTTTGTTCAAGCATACTTTCTGTATGAATATTTCCCTAAATGGAAAAGCAAAGATTGTTCCTCTAAATCAACCAGAATGGTGATAAGCCTCAGCTATACAACACTTTATGGCAAACACTGACTGTTCAGTAGGCCCCGAGCCACACACCTGATCAGCTGTGGCTTATCCCCTTTATCAGACAGAATGTGGTCCACTGGAGAAGGGTATGGCAAACCACTTCAGTATTCTTGCCTTGAGAACCCCATGAACAGTATGAAAAGGCAAAATGATAGGATACTGAAAGAGGAACTCCCCAGGTCAGTAGGGGCCCAATATGCTACTGGAGATCAGTGGAGAAATAACTCCAGGAAGAATGAAGGGATGGAGCCAAAGCAAAAAGAATACCTAGCTGTGGATGTGACTAGTGATAGAAGCAGGGTCTGATGCTGTAAAGAGCAATATTGCATAGGAACCTGGAATGTCAGGTCCATGAATCAAGGCAAATTGGAAGTGGTCAAACAAGAGATGGCAAGAGTGAATGTCGACATTCTAGGAATCAGCGAACTCAAATGGACTGGAATGGGTGAATTTAGCTCAGATGACCATTATATCTACTACTGCAGGCAGGAATCCCTCAGAAGAAATGGAATAGCCATCATGGTCAACAGAAGAGTCCGAAATGCAGTACTTGGATGCAATCTCAAAAACAACAGAATGATCTCTGTTCGTTTCCAAGGCAAACCATTCAATATCACAGTAATCCAAGTCTATGCCCCAACCAGTAACGCTGAAGAAGCTGAAGTTGAATGGTTCTATGAAGACCTACAAGACCTTTTAGAACTAACACCCAAAAAAGATGTCCTTTTCATTATAGGGGACTGGAATGCAAAAGTAGGAAGTCAAGAAACACCTGGAGTAACAGGCAAATTTGGCCTTGGAATACAGAATGAAGCAGGGCAAAGACTAATAGAGTTTTGCCAAGAAAATGCACTGGTCATAGCAAACACCCTCTTCCAAGAACACAAGAGAAGACTCTATACATGGACATCACCAGATGGTCAACACCGAAATCAGATTGATTATATTCTTTGCAGCCAAAGATGGAGAAGCTCTATACAGTAAACAAAAAAAAGACCAGGAGCTGACTGTGGCTGACCATGAACTCCTTATTGCCAAATTCAGACTTAAATTGAAGAAAGTAGGGAAAACCACTAGACCATTCAGGTATGACCTAAATCAAATCCCTTATGATTATACAGTGGAAGTGAGAAACAGATTTAAGGGCCTAGATCTGATAGATAGAGTGCCTGATGAACTATGGAATGAGGCTCATGACAATCTACAGGAGACAGGGATAAATACAATCCCCATGAACAAGAAATGCAAAAAAAGCAAAATGGCTGTCTGGGCACCCCTTACAAATAGCTGTGAAAAGAAGAGAAGCGAAAAGCAAAGGAGAAAAGGAAAGATATAAACATCTGAATGCACAGTTCCAAAGAATAGCAAGGAGAGATAAGAAAGCCTTCTTCAGCGATCAATGCAAAGAAATAGAGGAAAACAACAGAATGGGAAAGACTAGAGATCTCTTCAAGAAAATCAGAGATACCAAAGGAACATTTCATGCAAAGATGGTCTTGATAAAGGACAGAAATGGTATGGACCTAACAGAAGCAGAAGATATTAAGAAGAAACGGCAAGAATACACAGAAGAACTGTACAAAAAGATCTTCATGACCCAGATAATCACGATGGTGTGATCACTGACCTAGAGCCAGACATCCTGGAATGTGAAGTCAAGTGGGCCTTAGAAAGCATCACTACGAACAAAGCTAGTGGAGGTGATGGAATTCCAGTTGAGCTATTCCAAATCCTCAAAGATGATGCTGTGAAAGTGCTGCACTCAATACGCCAGCAAATTTGGAAAACTCAGCAGTGGCCACAGGACTGGAAAAGGTCAGTTTTCATTCCAATCCCAAAGAAAGGCAATGTCAAAGAATGCTCAAACTACCACACAATTTGCACTCATCTCACATGCTAGTAAAGTAATGCTCAAAATTCTCCAAGCCAGGCTTCAGCAATATGTGAACCGTGAACTTCCTGATGTTCTAGCTGGCTTTAGAAAAGGCAGAGGAACCAGAGACCAAATTGCCAACATCCGCTGGATCATGGAAAAAGCAAGAGAGTTCCAGAAAAACATCTATTTCTGCTTTATTGACTATGCCAAAGCCTTTGACTGTGTGGATCACAATAAACTGTGGAAAATTCTTCAAGAGATGGGAATACCAGACCACCTGACCTGCCTCTTGAGAAATCTGTATGCAGGTCAGGAAGCAACAGTTAGAACTGGACATGGAACAACAGACTGGTTCCAAATAGGAAAAGGAGTATGTCAAGGCTGTATACTGTCACCCTGCTTATTTAACTTATATGCAGAGTACATCATGAGAAACGCTGGACTGGAAGAAACACAAGCTGGAATCAAGATTGCCGGGAGAAATATCAATAACCTCAGATATGCAGATGACACCACCCTTATGGCAGAAAGTGAAGAGGAACTCAAAAGCCTCTTGATGAAGGTGAAAGTGGAGAGTGAAAAAGTTGGCTTAAAGCTGAACATTCAGAAAACGAAGATCATGGCATCTGGTCCCATCACTTCATGAGGAATAAATGGGGAAACAGTGGAAACAGTGTCAGACTTTATTTTTCTGGGCTCCAACATCACTGCAGATGGTGACTGCAGCCATGAAATTAAAAGATGCTTGCTCCTGGGAAGCAAAGTTATGACCAACCTAGATAGCATATTCAAAAGCAGAGACATGACTTTGCCAACAAAGGTTCGTCTAGTCAAGGCTATGGTTTTTCCTGTGGTCATGTGTGGATGTGAGAGTTGGACTGTGAAGAAGGCTGAGCACCGAAGAATTGATGCTTTTGAACTGTGGTGTTGGAGAAGACTCTCGAGAGTCCCTTGGACTGCAAGGAGATCCAACCAGTCCATTCTGAAGGAGATCAGCCCTGGGATTTCTTTGGAAGGAATGATGCTAAAGCTGAAACTCCAGTACTCTGGCCACCTCATGCAAAGAGTTGACTCATTGGAAAAGACTCTGATGCTGGGAGGGATTGGGGGCAAGAGAAGAAGGGGATTACAGAGGATGAGACGGCTAGATGGCATCACTGACTCGATGGACGTGAGTCTGAGTGAACTCCGGGAGTTGGTGATGGACAGGGAGGCCTGGTGTGCTGCGATTCATGGGGTCGCAAAGAGTCGGACACGACTGAGCGACTGATCTGATCTGATCCCCTTTATCAGTACCTCCCTGGTGGCTCAGACGGTAGAGTGTCTGTCTACAATGCGGGAGACCCAGGTTCAATCCCTGGTTTGGGAAGATCCCTGGAGAAGGAAATGGCAATCCACTCCAGTACTATTGCCTAGAAAATCCCATGGACAGAGGAGCCTTGCAGGCTACAGTCCACGGGGTCGCAAAGAGTCAGATTCGACTGAGTGAACTGGAGGCCAAGAAAAGCTGCCTAAGAGCTAGGCTGCGCTTGGTCTATATCCTCAACTAAGTTCCTTCGCTAGTCTGTGCGCATGGAGTAGAAGGCATGGAAGCTTCTTCCCTGCCAATCCATATTTCAGCAGAAAAACCTGAAACAAAGCAAGGTCATGGCCAAACATTTATTCTGGAAAAATAGATAAGAGCTATTAACAGTTGCTACTTTGCAGGGATCACAGTTGGGGAAAGAAGTTCTTTCCTTAATTTACATGGGTATGCTGCCTATAGTACACCTCTACCTCAGTATCCGTGGATGGATTGCTTCCAGGAGCCCCCACATGCGGCAAAACTCCAGGGCACTCAAGTCCCAAAGTCAGCCCTCCACATCTGCAAGTTCTGTCTGCATCCACGGATTCAAGCAAAGGCGCGTGAAAATTTTGATCTGCAGTTGGTTGAATTTATAGACATGAAACCCACGAACAGGGATGAGGGGCAACACCATATAATTACTGGAAGAAATGTGCATAAAAGGGGACCCAAGTAGTTCAAGCCACTGTTGTTTCAGGATCAACTGCATATATTTGTGTATGTGTCCATATATAATGGACATGAATTCGAGCAAACTCCAGAAGACAGGGAAAGACAGGGAAGCCTGGAGTGCTGGAGTCCATGGGGTCGCAGAGAGTTGGACACAACTTAGCAACTGAACAGCAACAACACAAAATGATGTTGAGTGATAAAGAACCCCAGACACAAAAAGTTACTTACTCTTTGTAATTCCAAATGTAAAAAAATACAAAAATGTGAAAAACACATATCACTAGAAAATCAGGATAAAGTTTCCTCCTAGAGAAAGACAGCAGTAAAGACTAGAAAGGAATGGAAAGTTCTAGATCAAGATAAAATAGTCTTCTCCCTATTCCTCCTGCCAAGGACAGCTAAAAACACAGGATATTATATACGAAACACACATAAGAAGACTAAAGAGTGAAGCAAAGGCAGACCAGCAAAAGGAGCTGGGGCCCCAAGGAACTACAGACACAGCAGTGAGTAGTGAGTTCTCTGGGTTTGTGTTTTGCCTTAAGTAGCCTGGAGTAGTCAGTTCTTCGCATCAGGAAGCCAAAGTATTAGAGTTTCAGCTTCAGCATCAGTCCTTCCAATGAATATTCAGGACTGATTTCCTTTAGGATGGACTGGTTGGATCTCATTAGAAAAGACCCTGATGCTGAGAAAGATTGAGGGCGGGAAAAGAAGGGGACGACAGAGGATGAGATGGTTGAATGGCGTCACTGACTTGATGGACATGAGCTTGAATTAAGTTCTGGGAGTTGGTGATGGACAGGGAGACCAGACCTGGCGTCCTGCAGTCCATGGATCACAAAGAGTCAGACACAACTGAGTGACTGAAATGAACTGAGCCTGAACTAGAGATTAAGGTGGAGAAGCTGGCAACCTAGAAACAATAACGAGAGCAGACCAAAAAAAGTCCCCACGAAAACCTGCTCCCTCTAGCCAAAGGACCAGTAAAGGGGCAACTCAGTAAGCCAGAAAACTTTATAGACAATAACTGCTGCTGTAATCCAGCCAAACAGTACAAAAAAAATTTCAACCCTACCACTGCCTCTGACACCAAGGACAAGTGGGGAGCAGACGGAGATCAGCTAACTCCAGTTCTAAACTAACCCAACGATATCAAGCAAGTTTATGAAGAAATGAGGATTACAACAGAGCCCCAAATTCCAAAGGAGAACTTTTCAACTTTATCATGCATACCTCAGTTATATGATCAAGTTTTCTAGAATGTTTTATTTTTTCATCAGATCAAATCAGTCGCTCAGAGGTGTCTGACTCTTTGCGATCCCATGAATCGCAGCACACCAGGCCTCCCTGTCCATCACCAACTCCCGAAGTCCACCCAGACTCACGTCCATCGAGTCAGTGATGCCATCCAGCCATCTCATCCTCTGTCGTCCCCTTCTCCTCCTGCCCCCAATCCCTCCCAGCATCAGAGTCTTTTCCAATGAGTCAACTCTTCGCATGAGGTGGCCAGAGTACTGGAGTGTCAGCTTTAGCATCATTCCTTCCAAAGAAATCCCAGGGCTGATCTCCTTCAGAATGGACTGGTTGGATCTCCTTGCAGTCCAAGGGACTCTCGAGAGTCTTCTCCAACACCACAGTTCAAAAGCATCAATTCTTCAGCGCTCAGCCTTCTTCACAGTCCAACTCTCACATCCACACATGACCACAGGAAAAACCATAGCCTTGACTAGACGAACCTTTGTTGGCAAAGTCATGTCTCTGCTTTTGAATATGCTATCTAGGTTGGTCATAACTTTCCTTCCCAGGACCAAGCGTCTTTTAATTTCATGGCTGCAGTCACCATCTGCAGTGATTTTGGAGCCCAGAAAAATAAAGTCTGACACTGTTTCCACTGTTTCCCCATTTATTCCCCATGAAGTGATGGGACCAGATGCCATGATCTTCATTTTCTGAATGTTCAGCTTTAAGCCAACTTTTTCACTCTCCACTTTCACCTTCATCAAGATGCTTTTGAGTTCCTCTTCACTTTCTGCCATAAGGGTGGTGTCATCTGCATATCTGAGGTTATTGATATTTCTCCCGGCAATCTTGATTCCAGCTTGTGTTTCTTCCAGTCCAGCGTTTCTCATGATGTACTCTGCATATAAGTTATATAAACAGGGTGACAATATACAATCTTGACGAACTCCTTTTCCTATTTGGAACCAGTCTGTTGTTCCATGTCCAGTTCTAACTGTTGCTTCCTGACCTGCATACAGATTTCTCAAGAGGCAGGTCAGGTGGTCTGGTATTCCCATCTCTTTCAGAATTTTCCACAGTTTATTGTGATCCACACAGTCAAAGGCTTTGGCATAGTCAATAAAGCAGAAATAGATGTTTTTCTGGAACTCTCTTGCTTTTTCCATGATCCAGCGGATGTTGGCAATTTGATCTCTGGTTCCTCGGCCTTTTCTAAAACCAGCTAGAACATCAGGAAGTTCACGGTTCACATATTGCTGAAGCCTGGCTTGGAGAATTTTGAGCATTACTTTACTAGCATGTGAGATGAGTGCAATTGTGCGGTAGTTTGAGCATTCTTTGGCATTGCTTTTCTTTGGGATTGGAATGAAAACTGATCTTTTCCAGTCCTGTGGCCAAATTTTATTAACATTAAATTTTTCATAATTTAATGTTAATATCCTACATATCTCTGCTTTCTCCCCTCCAACTTTATTTTCTTGCATTTGAATGGTAGATTGCTCCGTCTAATAAAAACACACTGCATTACTAAATATAAGGACAAAAATAACTTGTATAATAGCTAATTAAGTAGTTTTATTACTAGTAAAGCTAGATTATTTCCACATTCTGCCATGTTCTTTTTCTCTGTGAATTATTCAAGTCCTTCGTCCAGCTTACTAATTGGTGTCTTAACGATAGAAAATAATCCAAAAAGTTTCAGCAAAAGATTTGAACAGCTGCTTCTTATGCTAACCTAAAGAAGTTAGCATCATGAAAGCAATGCAAACATCATTAAGGAAATTCAAATTAAAATCACATTAAGTTGTTGGTAACTGTACAACAATGTGCCTATATTTAATGTCACTGAATTACACACTTAAAAATGGTTAGGATGGTAACTCTTGTTATGTATGTTTTTCCACATTTAAAAAATGTTTAAACCACAGTAAAGTACCACGGACTTCCCTGGTGGTTCAGCAGTAAAGAACCCGTCTGCCAATGCAGGACACACAGGTTTGATCCCTGGTCTGGAAGATCCCCTGGAGAAGGAATTGGCAACCGACTCCAGTATTCTTGCTTAGGAAATCCCATGGACAGAGGAGCCTGGCGGGGGCTATAGTCCAAGGGGTTGCAAAAGAGTCAGACATGACTAAGTGACTAAACAACAAGATACCACTATATACCTGTTAAAATGACAAAACCAAAAACATATATACCCTTATCATACACTCAGTAATCCTATTCCTAGGTATTTGACCTAGTAAAGTGAGAGCTTATGTTCACACAGAAATCTATGTAAATTTCATGTGTAATTCTGCCAAACTTGAAACAAGCAACCCCAAAATCCCACAACTGGGGCATGGATAAACTGTGGCACATTCCTACAATAGAATACCACTCAGCAATTTAAAAAAAAGATAAGACTACTGATATATGCAACAATGTGAATAAATCTCAAATGCATTCAGTGGACAGAAATCAGACTCAAACAGCTACATACTGTTTAATTCCATTTATAACATTCTGGAAAAGGCAAAACTATTGGGGTGGTGCACAAGTAATTGCGGTTTTTGCATTGTTGAAATTTGCTGTTTGATGCTGGAATACATTCTTAAATGTGGTTACATTATACATCATTCTAATGCACATTTCTTGGGTTTTCTTTTTTTTTTTTTGCTAATGACATTACTTGCTGTTTATTTTATATTTATTTTAGACTATAGAGATGATGTTAGACAAAAAGCAAATTCGAGCTATCTTCTTATTTGAGTACAAAATGGGTCATAAGGCAGAGGAGAGAACTCACAACATCAACAACGCATTTGGCTCAGGAACTGCTAATGAATGTACAGTGCAGTGGTGGTTCAAGAAGTTTTGCGAAAGAGATGACAGCCTTAAAGATGAGGAGTGTAGCGGCCAGCCACCGGAGGGTGACAACAACTGAGAGTCGTCATTGAAAATGATCCTCTTACAACTACACAAGAAATTGCCCAAGAAATCAACGTCAACATTCTACACTCGTTTGGCATTTGAAGCAAACTGGAAAGGTGAAAAACGTTGCTGCCTCATAAGCTGAGCAAAAATCAAAAAATAATTATCATTTTGAAGAGTCATCTTCTCTTATCCTACACAACAACAAGGAATCATTCCTCGATCAGATTGTGATATGTGATGAAAGGTGGATTTTATATGACAATTGGCGATGACCAGCTCAGCGGCTGGTCCAAGAAGCTCCAAAGCACTTCCCAAAGCCAAACTTGCACCAAAAAAGAGTCATAGTCGCTGTTTGGTGGTCTGCTGCCCATATGATACCCTACAGCTTTCTGAATCTCGGCATAACCCTTACATCTGAGACATATGCTCAGCAAAGCAATGAGAAGCACCAAAAACTGCAAGGCCTGAAACCAATATTAGTCAACAGAAAGGGCCCAATTCTTTTCCATGACAATGCCCAACCGCATGTTGCACAACCAACACTTCAAAAGCTGAAGGAATTGAGCTATAAAATTTTGCCTCATCCACCATGTTTACCTGACCTCTGGCCAACCAACTACCACTTCTTCAAGCACCTCAACAACTTTTTGTAGGAAAAATGCTTCCACAACCAGCAGGAGAAAGAAAATGCTTTCCAAGAGTTTGCTGAATCACGAAGCATGGACTTTTATGCTACAAGAATAAACAAGCACCTCCCACTGGCAAAAAACATGTTGATTATAATGGTTCCTATTTTGATTAATAAAGATATGTTTGAGCCTAATTATAATGATTTGAAATTCAAGGTCTGAAACCACAATTACATTTGCACCAACCTAATATATAGACAGAAACAGATGAGTGGTTCCAGGGTCTGGAGGTAGAGTTGACCATAAAAAGGCATGGAGATATTTTGAGTAGTGAAAGAAGTATTCTATATCTTCTTGATTGTGGTGGCTACATGACTGCATGCATTTGTCAAAAACTCACAGACATTAAATAAGGTAAATTTTACTTTAATTATACTTGGGGGGGAAAAAAGATCAAAAGATTTTCTACAGTAGTGACTAAACAGATGTAGGAGTCAAGAACAGGTAATGAGAAACGAGAAACAGGAAACGAGAAAAGGTAATGACATGGAAAAAAATTGGTTCTCTCTCTAAAATGTGGTCTAATGAAGTTGTAGAGTGAAACGTATGGCAGTGAGCACATTTACTCCATCCAACCATGTTGCAAGGGACTGTGGGAATCATCAGTGCTGGTCATCAAATGTTTCCGGCATTCTACTTCCTGGGTCTGTGGTGGGACTGCACTTCCCTGTCACCTCTGAAACCCTACATGGACATGTGACCTGCTATGGGCAATGCAATATGAGGTCTAGTGATGGGCATCACTTCTAGACAGAAGGCTTTGGGCACCGATGAACACACTCTATCACACTCCATGCTCCTGCCTCATGGACTGTGGAATCAAAAACACGGTCTCCCATCTAGATCTCCAGGTGATCCAACTTAGGACCATTTTGAGATGTGATGTCAGTGAGAAACGTCAACCTTTTGTTGGTTTTAAGCTGCTCAGGTTTGGGGGTAGTTTGTGACTAAGACATAAATTAACCTTTCCTTTTTTATAAAGGATCTTAGCAGATTCACAAAACTAAAACAAGCATAACTACCACCAACAGAGAAATTCAAAGAAAACTCTTTCCACCATCTTTCCATGCTCTCAAGAGCATTAACAATGCTGAAAAGAAAGACCAAAACTAGGTCCTTATCAGGCTATGCTCCCAAGTCATCATCTGGTTTCTGACTGTGATGATGAAGCATGCTTACACTGGTGAATTTCCAATCACTGATGATCACAGGGCTGGGAAAATTACAGTGAATCTCACAGGCAAGTTAACAAGTGTGGAGTGACCAGCCCTAGATTTGGAAGTGCAATTTGAAAACCTAGAAAATGGCAAAATAACCTACTTCCATTCTGTTAGCTTGGTTTCATTGTCCTGACCACCTCAAGTGGCATGAGGACCATGAAGAAACAAGACAAAAACACACAGGAGAGAAATCCTGGAATTTCTTTCCTAAAGGAGTTTAACACGTGCAAATAAAATGCCTCAAAGGGGAAAGGGGGGGCAGGGAGGGAGTCAATGAATAATCTATTTTGTTTAGTAGGATCAATTCCACCACCTGAAACTTCAACAGAATAACAAGGCCAACGGTACAAAAGGAGAGCTAAGTGTACAAAAGATGCAGCCTGAGGCCCTTCACTAAAAATGAAAAGTGGTGGAGTAAAGCTCCATCAAATTTACATGCAGTAAAATTACAAATCTTGTTCAGGCCAAAGTAAAATCAATGCACTTTGCTGGTTATGAACACAAACCTACTTAGAAATCAAAGCTCTGCAAACCTACCTAGGAAAAAAAAAGCTCTTAGTGGTTTTCAAGGGCAAACTTCTGTTAAATCCTGTAGCAACTTTTGTTGCTTAGTTTGTTTGCTTATTTGAATATTTAGTATCTTCACAAAATGAAATCAACCCTGAATATTCATTAGGAGGACTGATGCTGAAGCTCCAATACTTTGCCCACCTGATGCAAAGAGTCGACTCACTGGAAAAGACCCTGATGCTAGGAAAGATTTATGGCAGGAGGAGAAGGGGACAACAGAGGACAAGATGGTTGGATGGCATAATCAACTCAATGGACATGAGTTTGAGCAAACTCTGCGAGACGGTGAAGGACAGGGAAGACTGGTGTGCTGCAGTCCATGAGGTCGCAAAGAGTCAGACACAACTGAGCGACTGAACAAGTATCTTCACAAAGCATAACTTTTGAAAGTTTCTAGCCCAGTACCTAGCTCAATTAAGGTACTCTGAATGAAACCTTCAAATCCTGAGTGACTGAGCAAGGAGACAGCCTAGGAGATGAAAGAGAGAGGGAAAGCCCAATAGTGTGAGGTTACCAAGTCAGCACCCATTTAGGGCTAGCCCATCCCTTCTCTTTTTTAGCCAACAATCCAGTTCACCACATACATTCTAAGCATCTATTCTAAGGAAAAATACAGATCAACTCATAGCTTTGGGTACATCCTAACTCTTAAACCACTGTACCCCGAAAGCTCTTTAAGACTTCAAAAAGTTTCCACTTTCCTTCTGGTGATAAACGAGTGATAATTTTAATAAGCAATGGTTTAATATACTTTATTTTTTAGAACAGATTACATTTACAGAAAATGTGGGAAGACAGTACAATGTTTTCACATACCCAGTACCCCTATTACTAACATCCTCAGTACCCCTATTACTAACATCCTACATTAGGATGTTACACTTCTATTACATTAAGGTGTTACTTTTATGACACTTAGTGAACCCATACTGATACACTATCATCAACTAAAGTCAACAATCTATTCAGATTTCCTTGATCTTTACCTAAAGTGATTTTTCTGTTCCAGAATCCACATTACATTTAGTTGTCATGTCTCCTTAGGCTCCTCTTAGCTCTGGCAGTTTCTCAGACTTTGCTTGTCTTTGACAACTTTTATCATTTCAAGGAGTATTACAAGATGCCCTTCTATCAGAATTTGTTTACGGTTTTTGCTCATGATTAGAGTGGAGCTATATTTTGGGAAGGAAAATCTCACAGGCAGAGTGCCATTTCATCACATAATATAGAGGATACATATTAACAACATGATTTGTATGACTGCTAAAGTTGACGCTGATTCACTTGGTTGCAGTAACAAGGGATTTTCAGTATCTGATTATCGACAAAAATCTTATAATTAGCAGCTATGATTACAGTAAACAATTATTGAAAAGTATTACTCAGGACTTCCCTGGCAGTCAAGTGATTAAGATTCCACGCTTCCAATATGCAGGGGGTGTGGGTTCCATCCCTGGTTGGGGAAATCCCACATGTCTCTTGGCAGGGCCACAATACTCAAAATATTACAGCCAAGATCAGGAGTGTGGCTACATAAACTGTGGTACATTCAGTACTTGGAATGTCTATAGTCCCTTAAAAACAGCAAATTTAACAACTATTTGACAATATAGAAAAAAATGCATAATATTAAATAAGCAAAGCACAGATTTAAAAAATGAATACACACTGTTCTTCCAACTAGGTAAGAAACCTAAACAGCCTAAAAGAGAAAAGACACACAAATGACAGCCACTAAAGTGGGTTAGATGAGAATATGGGTGATTTTCTTCTCCTCCTTCCCTAGTTTCTACTGTTTCATTGCTACTTTTACAACTATAAGAAAAAAAATTGAACTAAAATTTTGTGGAAAACACTTCCTTTTTGACTGCGGAAGTATATATACATATACATACTTTTTAAATGTGGATTTGGTAATTAGGCCTTGAAAATTTTAAATTCCAATTTAAATTGGATTTAAAATTCCAATCCATATATCCCAAAGCTTAGTTATTTCTTATCCTTTCAGATTACAGGTCATTACAAAATTAACATTCACCTGCACTACTGCTCCTAGAAGCCCAAAAACTAGTTTCCAGCCTGAAAACTACTACTAGACTTGAGTTACCTTCTGTGGGTGAGACGCTCTTCTGTGGGACCAGAGACGGAGGGAAGGGGCACCGCCGTTTTCTACTTCTGGCTTTGCCCAGCAGTGGGCAAATTCAAGTTCAGCAGCAGAGGCAGTAACTCCCAAGTGTCAGCAGGAGTGTGCCAAGTATCAGTCTGATTCCTCTCAGCTCCAAACGTACCCTTCAGTACTACTTGTTCAGTAATAAGAGATGGACTCTTTTAAAAAAACAGTTCTCAGAAAAGGATTTGTCAGTAGAGGGTGCTGGAGGGACAACACAGGAGGCCTGGAGCATGCCTGCTCCTGCTGCACTCTCAGTGGGTTTGCCAGCTTCTCACAGCCCCACTGATAAGACCTCAACACACTTCAGGCCTTGCACCCACAGCGGTACCCTAACTCTCTGTGCATGTCTAGCCATCCACCAACCTTGGGTTTCCTGCATGCGCCCTGGGGCAGGGGGGGGCGAGGGGGGGTGGGGGGAGGTGGTGTTACCTGCTCACCCAGAAACTGTGGGCTAGCTCTGGCTTGGACAACTCCGTACTTCTCCAATGCAGTCTGAACCACAGCTGTGAGGAAGAGTCCCACCCCTCCCAAGTCTTCCTACCTGCACTTTGCCTCAGGCCCAGCCACACCCTTTACAGCAGTCCTGGCATCTTTATAATTATTCTCTTACCACAGCTTAATAATTCTTTCAACTTCCTCTAATTAAGTTACTGTGTTTTCAGTCTCCTCACTGAATACAAAATAAAAAGAAAAAAGAAGATTTAAAGAACCAAGTGAAAAGTTTAAGAACTGAAAAATACAGGGAGTCTAGGCTCATTCTTGGGCTCAGGCTCAACAGCAATGATTGTCTCAAGAAAAAGCACTTGGATTATTCTTTGGTATGACCAGTTGGAACTGCTTTTACGCCACTGAAACACCATTTTTACTATGGAAGGAAAAAAAAAGCCTGACAGACAACAGTTACTCAGGCAGGTATGTGGCAAGTACTGTCACAAAAGAATGAAGTGAGTCTAAGAACCAAAGAAACCAACTGACAATATTTGCTGCCAATGACAAAACTTTCAAGCAAAGATTAGGATTTTAGAAAACCTATTTCCACCACAATAAGCATGACAGTTTCCCAAATATCTAAAGCCCTTCTGAGATAAGTGGTGTCCTTAATCAATGTGACTTTTATATTATACAGGAAACATGTCAACATTTGGAAGATTTGCATAACTTGATCCAATAGCTACCAAATGATCAATACATGATGATACAAAGTCATGCGTAAGTAAAAGACAATGGATTTTTTAAAACAGCTTTACTGAGGGATAACTGACATACAATCAGATGCACTTAGAGGATACCACTTGATATGCTTGACACTGGTAAAACTGTCACCACATTCGAGATAATGACAGATCCATCACCACCAGAATTAACTCAGGCCCCTTTGTAATCCTCCTTCATCTCTCATCCTTCTCTCACCCATCTCATTCCCTCTGAACTGACTGTTCTCCACAGCACATATAACCATCTTGTCTTGTCGTATAATTTATTACGTTTATTTTCTGTTCTCCCTTCCTCCTTTACCAAGCCGAAGACAAGATCGCAGGCTCTATGAAAAAAGGGATTTTGTCTATTTTGCTACCCACCTACCCCAGGTGCATAAAATAGTGCCTGGCTTGTAACAGCTGCTCAGTAAGCACTTGTCAAATAACTGCATGTATGCCTGGCCATGGGCATGCCAAAGCAGTGACAGCTGATTTGTGGCAAAAACAATGAAGCAGACATTACTGGAAACAGATAAAAGACCATGTGGTTCCAGAAAGACAGTAACTAGCTGTCTGCTTCTGACAACTTCTTATCCTTTGAACTCACTGCTTCCAAATCTAAGTCATCTCAAGGTTTTGCCATACTACAGAACACGATCAATATGACACACTTCAGCTTCATCCCTTCCCAATGAATACAATTCACAAAGCATTAAGAACAATTGCTTTGGCAGTCCATGAAAAACTGCTGATAAGATTTTATATTATGTTTTGCTAGTTTGAGCAGTAATTTAGGAAAATGAAAAAGAAAAATGTCAGCTCTATGTATCACTGGGCTGAAATAAGAGCACTCTACTATGCCAAAATGTTTAATATCTTAATGAGAGTTTCATACATCAATACTTGCTTGCAACATCAATTCCAATATTGCAGTGCTTTTACTTTTTAAAAGTACATACCCTTTGGCAAAGGACAGCATTTTTTCTTTGAAACTGATAACCTCAGTGCATTGCAGAATCAGACTCCTGACAAAATGAGAAAGATATAAGATCTTCTCAAGCTCTGACATTTACAGATTTAATGAGAGAGCAGTTTACCTACCTAACAGAATGTCTTTCAAAAGTGGAATCAATTCTCAAACCCTGCCCCTGCATTACCAACTAGGTTTACATAATATTCTAAATGCTATATTGTCATTTCAACTTTTATAACATCTTCACTAGGAGTATATTTTGTCTCAAGAAACTACTTTCTTTGCTCACCCCTTTGCAACTCATTTGTTAATATTTTACCATGAAATTACAAAATTCAGTCTCATCTTCAGGCTCCTCTTCTAAATCTAGGCTTTTTGCTATTTACACCACATCTGCAATTACTTTCTCCACTGAAGTCTCGAACCCCTCAAAATCAACAAGGGTTGGAACCAAACTCTTCTAAATTCCTGTTGACATTGATGTTTTTACCTCTTCCTGTGAATCATAAATGTTCTCTTTTAAAATTTTTTATTTATTCTTTTAATTGAATGATGGTTGATTTACAATGTTGTTCTAGTATCACAAATGTTCTTAATGGCATCTACAATGGTGAACCCTTTCCATAATGTCTTCAATTTACTTTGTCCAGATCCATCAAAGGAATCATTATCTCCATGTCAGCTTGCTGAAGCCACAGAGGATGAGATGATTAGATAACATCACCAACTCAATGGACATGAATGAGGGCAAACTCCAGGAGACAGTGAAGGACAGGGGAGTCTGGCATGCTGCAGTCCACGGAGTTGCAAAGAGTAAGACGTGCCTTTACAACTGAACAACAAATGGCAGCTATAAGCTTAAGAAATTTCTTCTTAAATAATAAGACTTTGATTTTCCAAGTCAAAATTATTAGTACTTTTTGATCCACTGGCTACAGAATGGATTCTGTTTGTCAGCAGGTATGAAAACAACATTCATCTCACTGCACATCTCCATCAGAACTCTTTGGTGATCAGGTACACTGTCAATGAGCAGTAACATTTTTAAAGGAATCTTTTTTTTTTTCTGAGCAGTAGGTCTCAGCAGTGGGTTTAAAATATTCTGAAAACCATGTCGTAAACAGATGTGCTGTCATCTAGGCCTTGTTGTTCCATTTACAGAGCACAGGCAGAGTAGAATTAGCATAATTCTTAAGAGCCCTAGGATTTTCAGAATAGTAAATGAGCAACAGCTTCAACTTAAAATGACATCAGCCCCTAACACAAGTCAGCCTGTCCTTTGAAGCTTTTAAGTCAAGCACTGACTTCTCCTCTCCAGCTATTAAAATCCTAGTTGGCATTTTCTGCCAATATAAGGCTGTTTCGTGGATACTGAAAATCTGCTCTTCAGTGTGACCCACCTTCAAGAATTATCTCAGCTAGATCTTCTAGACATCTGGCTATTTCACTTTGCACTTCACCGTTAAACAGACAACTTCTTTCCTTAAAACTCATGAACCAAGCTCTGCTAGCTTTAAATGTTTCCTCTGCAGCTTCCTCCATTCTCTCAGCCTTCACAGAACTGAAAAGAGTGAGAGCCTTGCTCTGGGTAGGCTTTGGCTTCAGGGAGTGTGGGCCTGGCCTGATCTCTCCAGTCCACTAAGACTCTATTAGCAATACAGCTGCTTCTCTTTCTTATCATCTGTATGTTCACTGCAGCAGCACTTATTTCTTCAACAACTTTATCTTTGTATTCACACCTTGGCTAGCTGAAGCAAGAGGCCTAGTTTTTGGCCTATCTTGGATTTCAACATACTTTCCTCACTAAGCTTAATCATTTCTAACTTGTGATTTAAAGTGAGAGACAGGCAACTATTCTTTCACTTGAACACTTAAAAGAGATCATTATGGGGTTATTAAACGGCCTAATTTCAATATTATAGTGTCTTAGGGAATAGTGAGGCCCTGAGGAGAAAAAAAAAGAAATGGCAACAGCAGTGAGTGGGGCAGTCAGAAAACACACATTGATCAGTTAAGTTTGCTCTCTCTGTGGGCACAGTTCATGGTGCCCCAAAACAACTGTAATAGTAGTAAATCACAGATCACTATAACAAATACAGTAATAATGAGAAAATTTGAAATACGGAAAGAATTACTAAGATGTGACACAGAGACATGCAAGTGAGCAAATGTTTTTAGAAAAACAGCACCTACAGACTTGGTGCAGGGTTGCCACAAACCCTCAATTTGTTGAAAAAAAAAAAAAATCATTATCTACAGAGCTCAATAAAGTGAAACACAATAAAATCAAGGCATGCCTGTATTATGAGAATGATGATATACCTGTTGGTTTTGCAAAAATAAGATTGAATAGACTGAACACTTTAATACAGAACAAACAATTAATACGAAGGGTCAAAATCTGGCAAACAATCACTTTTCTAACAATTCAGGGTTTTTACTACAAATATGAAACATTCTGGGCATATAACATCATATATGGTACCATTAAGGGAAAGCAACATGCATTTTTAAAAGAGATGGAAGAGTTAACACTATTTGCTGGTTGGTATTTCAGTAACAATCTATTCATATTAACATAATAAAAAAACAGGTAAGTAAACAATGTCTTCGGTGTTATTAACAATGAGTGATAAAATTTAAAGATTTTTAAAATTTTTATGTTCTTTATGTTTAGCCATATTTTCCAAGTCTCCTACAAAAAGAAAGTTTCTTTTATAATCACATAAAAATCCAACTGCATTTTTTTAAATAAATAACCTGTAGTAACTCATTTAGCAAACAGATGTTGCTTCCAAGCTTTTTGGTATCGTCACTACATCATTTTATCATGAAATCTTCTGTAATCCTCCTGCTCTTTCCAGCCTTTTTTCAAGTTAAGTTTACATTAATTTGAAAATTTCAGAAGACTTCTAATCTGGAATTTTGCAAAATTAGGCATGAGAAGTATTAAAAGTCACTTTCATTTCATAGCTAACAGTGTCATAAAACAAATTCAAAGTTACACTTTGCCAATCATATAAATGTTTCATCTTATAAACAGAGTAACAAAAATTCAGTTATCTCAACATTGGATACAAGGTGAAAGTGAAAGTTGCTCAGCTGTGTCCAACTCTTTGTGACTATGGACTACAGTCCACCAGGCTCCTCTGTCCATGGAATTCTCCAGGTAAGAATACTGGAGTGGTTAGCAATTTCCTTCTCCAAGGCATCTCGCCCACCCAGGGGTCAAACCCAGGTGTCCTGCACTGCAGGAAGATTTCTTTACCATCTGAGCCACCAAGAAGACACAGGGTATCCACTTATAAATACCTAATTTAAACATGAGGTCTGAAATATCTAACGTAATCACAAAGTCCGACAGGACTGAGTTTGAATCTTGTCTCTGACATCGGTCACCTGTTATGACCCTGGCAAAGTTACTTAATCATACTAACCCTCAGTCTCCTCATCTGTGAAAAGAGAATGCTACCTACCGATAAGTGTTTGTATGTAAAATGTGAGTTGTGTGTAAAATGTTTAGTGAAGGACATGCCCATACATCAAGCCCTCAATAAATGTTAGTTATTTCAATAGAGAACAGTTTTCGAGTTAGTACATAAACATCATTTATACCTCATCCTGATTATAATTTTACACAGAAAAGAAAAAAAAAAAGCACTAAGAAGCACACTGAAAATATGTCTTCCACGATTCCACATAGACTGAGATTCTGCAATTCCTGAATCACCACTATTGTACGATAAGTGTATGCAGGTACTAAATGCATAAGCCCGAAGAATGAGAACTTAATAAAACATGCCGGTATATATCAAGTGATAAATCAATAAACACATGTATTACTAGGTTGAGTCACTAAAATTTGAACCCAAAAGGATGTATGGATGTAGACAGAAATTTACACACTAGGACCACCTGTCCAAAAAAAGTCATTCTTAATCTCAGCAGTTTCACTTGACTGTTTCCAAAGGAGTCTCCTGTGGCAATGATCTTTCCTTCACTCACAGTACATAATAGAAACAGCCGAAACACAATGAAAGGAAAATTATTTGTAATTAGGATACCTAGGTTTAAATCTTTCTTATTAGGTGTGAAACCTGGACAAACTTAAACTAAAATAACTACCAATAACTTCCACATCTATAAAAGATAATACCTACCTACTCCACAGGGCTTTTAGTAAGATCAAATGTGAAGGCATGTAACTATGCTTTGTAAACTGTTAAGTATAACATGAAAATATCATTACAGCTGAGGTTCTTAATAAAAGACTTCTTTAAAAAATAATACATTGATCCCCTCCACTCATTACATATATGGACAATATCATATTTTCTACCACTAATTATTGCATACCACGACAGTCCTCAACGATCTTCATCTAAAATCACCAAGAGTCACAATCTGAAAGGCTCAAAGACGCTTATCACATCCCCACATAAGATACCTCAAGCATAAATGTATCTTCACTGATAATCAAAACAAGAAACAAATTAGTAAGTTCATCTATACACTCACTCAATATTCGACAGACTCTAGGAACATAAAATTGCTTAAAAACAACCTAACTACTTTCACTGAATAAAGCAAATGCATGTCAACAGCCACAGATGTTCAGTTGTGTCTTCTCTTCTGTATTCTGCTTACGAGTCAGCTGGTGTCAAAGCACACGCACCCACCAGGCAAACACACACACACACACACACACACACACACACACACACAAACTCTGCTTATCGGTGTCAGGGGCTGAGCACAAAATAAACTGCACCCAAACAAAAGGAGTCTCTTCAGAGCCTTCCTGCTTCGAATAACCTCGCTGGGCCTGCTCCTTCCTCGTCTGTAAACAAATTACCGGTGGGGGGCACGCAAGCAAGAGGGCGAGGGCTTCAGATAGGGGTCACTCGGCCGTCACCTGGCGAGGTGTTTTTCGCGAAGTTTCAGAGTCAACAAAGAAGTTTCGTCGGGAAGGGGTCGGGCCGCTGGAACGGCCGGGCGAAGCAACGTTAAAAGACAGACAAAACCCAGTGTGGCGGGGTGGGGGGGAGAAGGACGTAGAAAACGCCCCTCAGACTTCGAGCCGCGACGACGGCGCCGTCGCCCCCCGGGGCCGACGGGACGGAGTGGGGGGGTGGGTCGGGGAGCCACGCCGGCCACCGCAGCCCGACGCCCCCGGCCCACGACCCGCGCGGGCGCGCGGGGAACGGCTGGAGGCGCCGACGGGTCCCCCTCAGGCTCCCCGCCGCCCCTCGCGCCCCGCTCCTCCGCGGAGCAAACGGCCCGGGTGCCGGCCCCGCCACGGTCCCGCCCGCTCGCGACGCTGTCATCGCGAGCCCCTGACCCGAGCGGAGGCGCCCCCCGCCCACTCCGCCACCTCACGCGCCGCCCGGGCCCCGCCGCCCTCCTCGAGCGCCGCACGGAACCGGCACGGGCCCGACCCGACCGCGGGAGCCGCAAGCACAGGGCGCGGGCGCTGCCGTCTTACCTTCCTCCGCGGTGTCCATCTTGTCTGGGGGGGCGGCGGTGACGCAGCCGCGAGGCTCCAGCGGCCGCGGCCGGAGCCTTCCGGCCGGGGCGGGGAAGGGGGAGGGAAGGGGAGGAAGGAGGAGGGAGCGGAGCCGGGCCCGGGCAGGTGCGTGTGCTCAGGTGCGAGAGAGGAAGAGAGAGAGGGGGGAGAGGGAGAGGGAGAGAGGCTGACAGAAAGCGGGCGAGAGAGGGGAGGGGGAGGGGCGGGGAGAGCGGAGGGGCGAGGCCTGGGCGGGGCGTGCAGGCGGAAGGGGCGGGGCGACTCCGCGACGTGTGTTGTCACTTCCGGCAGCGCCGCTGTGCGCATACTCAGTGGGCGATGGCCGCGGGGGCGTTGCGGGACATTCCCTCCCCACCCCCCGACTCCCTCCACAGGCCGCGGGGTGACCACTGTCGTGGGCCGCGGGCCACTTGGGCTTTGTCCAGAGGGCTGCGCGGCCGGCGAGGCTGAAACCTTAGAAGGAGCTGAACTCTAATGACACCGAGGTGGGGGCGGGGAGGCGGCGACAGAGAAGGCACGGAGCCAAGGGAGGAGGGCAGCGGGAGCGAGCCCTGCACCCGCCGCCGCACCGCGGTGCACCACACAGGCGGGCCTCGGGGCTGAAGAGCTATCTGGGCGCCTGTGAAAAGACGAGTTCTGCACCCGGCTCCACTCCCCTCTTCCTGCCCGATACTCCGTCGGTCCAGGAATAGGCACTTTTGTTCCGCACCTGTGGGCAGTTCTGATGCACGTTTTGAGGAAGTGCTAAAATGTCATTAGTATGAGAAAGGCAAGTCCTAACTTTACCGACATCCCTCCCCCAGGAGACTTCTTCATTTGACTGGAAGGACCGCTTCAATAAACTGCTTAGGCTGGAGGCTGTAACATCCGCCTCTAAGGGAAATTGGTTATTAAGGGGGCTTCCATGGTGGCTCAGATGGTATAGCGTCTGCCTGCAATGCAGGAGACATGGGTTAGATCCCTGGGTTCGGAATATCCCCTGCAGAAGGAAATGGCAACCCATTCCAATACTCTTGCCTGGAAAATTCCATGGACAGAGGAGCCTGGTGGGCTACAGTCTATGGGGTCGCAAAGAGTCGGACACGACTGAGCGACTTCACTCACTTTGTTATTAAGTGTCACAGCCATCAGCAATTTCTGACCTCCAAATACGAATCCCAAACTGCAATCCACTGGATGTTGCTACCCCAACCCCGCCTTTGATTGCTCAGGAGCTGGGGGAAATGCAAGGTGAATAAGGAAACGGAGTTGACCCCCCCGCCCCCCATAGCTGAGGTGCAAGTGAAAGGAATGAATTCAGTGAGCCCAGAGGGTTGCATCTTCCTATACCTGGAATGCTAAATTCCTTAACTTGATAACCTGATCTTTGATGTTCAGACCGTGAGTTCCCTTGGTTGTAAACTTGTATATAGCCTGACTTCCCCACCTGCGTCCTTGGAGCAGTTTTCTCGAGTCCTAAACATTCCCATCAGGTAACTATTTTCAGGTTGTGATTACATCCTTTTAGTTGACACGTTGTGCACAGGGCTTGATACATTGAGCTGTGGATGTTTACCTGGCCAGAGGTGAATTGCTTCTGCCTGATGAAAGACAGCCCTGCCTGGATCAGCACACACTTTTCCTGACTGTAATTCCTGCTTTTTACTCTAAAGGAAGAACTGTCACACAACATTGTAAATCAACCATACTCCAATTTAAAAGAAAAAAAAACCTATTTAGAAAATACAAGTTATGTCACCATCTTTGAATTGCCTGAGTAGAACTAGAGATATAGGTAATCCTAAGAAAATATATTTCAAAGACTATATAAATGAATTGCAAAAATAAGAATGCTAGCAATACTTTTTCTATCTGTGAGAGTGAAGGAATTGGGAAGATCCCCGCTTCCTGTAAGCCTCATCAATCAGAATGAGACTTAGATTAAAGATAATGGAGGACTTCCAGAAAAACAGAAGCCTTTGAAGACTAATGCCATTGATTTTTCCAGTCACTCATGTTGCCCAAGGTGGGAAAGAATTCAAATTCTTGACGCAATAATGGAGGCCCACTAATTTCAAGGGCTGACCTTGAGAATTGAACATATTTAAACTTTTCCTTAAATATGTTTGGACTATATTGTCTCCCAAGAAATTGTATCTGAAGGAGGCTCATACCTCAGTCCCCACTCCTCCCACCCAACATGTGGAGCAGGCACGTCCACTCTAAGGCCTGTGGCAGGGCACGTCTCACTCAGCTCAGACTAGGGGCGCAGTTCACCACCACCAGTTCAGACCCAGTCTCAGGTGTCATAAAGCAAAAGGGGGTAGGATTCTGAGATGTAGACTTTGAGATTTACTGAGGGACGTGCTAGCGGTCTGTCAGAGCAGGTATGTGAACCTCCGGGCAGTAGAACAGGGTTAGAATTGGAGGAATGTATGTGGTGTGGGTGGAGGGCTCCCTGCCTTTGTCTTTACGTCTTTCTGTGGTGCTCTAAGGAAAGTTACTTCAAGAATTAAGCACTGCCCCAATGTTTTTTCATTCAGCCTTTGGAGTTTAAAGATAAGAGTAATCAACTAACATCTGCTGAGTCCTTACTATGTGTCAGGCAGTGGTCCTTACAACAGGGCCTTGGAAATAAAGTCACTCAGCTAGCGGATGCAGTTAACCGTTGACAGGAACCCAACTAAGCCCGCAGACAAAAGGGAGGAGTGTACTGTTGACATGAACAAACTGTGACAAGTGTAGTGGTCCAGTGGGCCTCTGGAACTGCTGGAACTAGAGTCTTCCCTCTGCCCACACCCCTCAGCTCTGCTTCGTTCTGTACATCAGCTTCTTGTGGTCAGACCAGCTTCCTCCACGTGGCTGGGGACTGATAGCTCTCAAGGCCATATCTTCAGCTTCTCCATCAGACAGGCTGAGGGTGACGCTCTCCAGCCCCAAGTCAGTAATTCTCAGGGAAGGACAGTTAATTGGTCCAGCGAGGTGCACATCCCTGAACCCAATGATGAGGGTCTGTAAGAATATGTACGCTGCCATTGAACTCGGTTGCTAAAGTGCAGAAAAAGCATTTCCCAGGAGAAAAGGAGCCCAAAACTATAGAGAGGTGTTATAGTTAGAATTCTCATTGTTTTCAAACAAGTACACCAAGATTGTAAAAAAATATTTTAATTTGCCACACTTTTATCCAAGGAAACCAATTAGAATTCATACAGAATTTTACCCTGGGAAAAGTTATTTTAGTCAAAAGAGACACTTAAAGGTATAGCATATATGTGGTTCTAGCCTGAGTGTGTGTGTGTGTGTGTGTGTGTGTGCATGTGCGTGTGTATGTGTGTGTCTGTGTTACTCTGCCATGAGAATACTATAGTAATTCTGGGTTTCCATATAGCAATAAAATGAGCAACAGAGCTTGTGTGGGAAGACAACAGTATAAATTTTTGAGCACTAACTCTAACACACTAACAATAACAATAATTAACCCTAATCCCTGTTATGAATGAACATTAGTAGCAATTTGTGAAGAAAATATTATACCCATTTTATAGATGAGGAAACTGAGACTCACAATTGGTAAGTAACTTGCTTTTGGCCATATGTAGAAGAGGAACCAAAATTAAAGCACAGGTCTTTCTGACTCCAAACCTCTGATTTTTAAACCACACCTGTTTCCCATTAACAGCCATACTCTTAACACTACCATTACACTCTCAACTTTTTACTGTGAGCCCATGTTTATAGAGAACCCAAGACTTTGCAACAGTTACACAGAATTGCTGCTGATACAGCAATTAAGCAAAATGCCTTGCTATAAGCTTAGCATTATTAACATCTACAAATTATTGAAGACATTATCTTAACATTAAACTCACCTTCCTTCCTGTTCTCTTTTTCCTCTTATTTCATCCATTTTTCTATTCCATTTCTCTTCCTTTCCTGTGATGAGATACAACAGTAAAGTGGGCAAGAACATGGGTGCTGAAGGGAGAGGCACGCAGGTGGCAGAAAGAGGGGAAGACTGGTGGGGTTGGACAATTTTTTACATTGAATAATGACCATCAGATTTTCCATTGTTAGAGAAAATACTAACGTGGAAAAGGAGAAGGCTAGGAAGAACCCTGAGTCTTGGTCTGGAACTATAGGTATCATTAGGAACTCATTTTAAAACATATAAACAGATATAAAAATATATACAGTTGACCTCTGAACAATGTAGGGGGTTAGAGGCATGGACACACCCCCTCCACCCAGTCCAAAAGCTGACTATAACTTTACAGTGAGCCTTCATATCTGTGGTCCCACATCCTTGGCGTCAACCAACCTCGGATCATGTAATACTATAGTACATATTTATTGAAAAAGTCCAAGCGAACCCATGCAGTTCAAAGCCATGTTGTTCAAAGCTCAACTGCATATGTATGTCTACAAATATAACATGTAATACATATCAGACATTAAGTACGTATACTGGTAAATATATATTAGGTAATGTTATATATGTGTTATATATATTTCTTAGGTCTGTCCCCTGAGAGGATTTCCATGCAGTGATGTCCCAGTAGCTATGAGCACACTGAAAATACAGACTTTGGTCTCTAATACCATGTCCCACTAAAAGGAACCAAGACTGTATGATACCATAATGATAGACATATGTCATTATCCATTTGCTCAAACCCACAGAGTGAAGTGTAACGCAAGTCATGGACTTGAGGTGATTATGATGTGTCAATTCTAGCAAATGTAGCAAAGATATCATGGGAGAATGTTGATAGCGGGGGTGGGGGGGGCAACTATACAGGGAAGCCTGGTGTGCTAAAGTTCATGGGGTCACAAAGAGTCGAACGTAACTTAGTGACAGAATGACAACAACAAGCATGGGTACGTGGAAATCTGTGTACCTTCCTCTCCCTTTCTCTGTGAACCTTGCTGCTGCTTCAGTTGTGTCCAGCTCTGTGCGACCCCATGGACAGCAGCCCCCCAGGCTCCTCCGTCCACAGGATTCTCCAGGCAAGAATACTGGAGTGGGTTGCCATTTCCTGGAAACCCACTCTGGAAATGCTTTACTCAGAAAATAAATTGCTGTAGACAAAGTCAGCCACATAACAAGTCACTCTTAGATGCTTGAGCGCTTTCCTGAAGGAGACAAAGAGGCAGGTTTCAGCCGTCGGTACCATCGTGAGCACCCTGGGTCCTTAAACTGCTCTAAAAAAATAAAGGTCAAAATTTTACAAAAAAAAGATTTATATGGGGAAAAAAGAGGAACCAAGACTCTGAGGAAATGTCAAATTTTAGGGCTAGGGCAGGAAAACCAAAGACAAGCCTAGAACATTGTGAACAAGCTAAGGAAGTGCTCAAAAATTGGCAGGGTTATGCTAAAAGGATATAGAAACTGGCCCAAAGAGGCTCCCACTTGCCATGCTGGGGACAATTTGAACATGAAAATACGTACTACAGTAACAGATTATAACCTATTGAATAAAACAAGAATCCATGAGCTCATTGTGATATAAACCAGTAGGGAGAGAAAAAACTTCTTCCTCTGCAGTATAACGCCACCCAGTAAGTGTAAAAAGGAATAATACAAACAGAAAAACCACTTTCCAACCTGACGGTGGTTCAGACTGGAGTTGTCAATAAAGGTTAAGAATGGGTAAAGTTTCAATGAGGAAGAGCATTTTAGCATATTACTGCAACATTTCCCAATCATTAAAAAGAAAAATAATAGCTTTACAGTGACTATACCAAACATAACTAGATGATCAAGGTTGCAGTCATCAGCTATGGGAAAGACTGACATAATGAGAAAATCAAAGTTTATCAGGAATGCATGCCTGAGTCTGAGAATAAGGACACATCCAATGGAATTGGGTTGAGTGCCAGTCTACAGGCTTGTATTCTCTTAAACTCTCAAGGACATGATAGACAGAATGACTGAGGAGCAGTTCCAGATTGGAGGAGGCAGAAGACACATGACAACTAACCACAATGTATGAAAATCCTGGACCTGAAGACCAGAAAAGACATTTTCAAGACAAGTAGCAAAACTGAAATTCTAATAGGTTCTTTGAATGATAGCGTTGTATCAGTGCTGATTTCTCGATCTCTTGAGGGGTCCTCATTTAGAGAAATGCACATATTTAGGGGTGATGTAGAATCAGGTCTGAAGCTTGTAGTCAAATGGTTCAGAAAAAGACTAAATGTGTGTTTGTGTGTGCAAGTGTGAGAAAGAGAGAGAAATGTTAAAAGCTGGTGAATCTGGGTGAAGGAATATGGGAGCTTTTTTGGACTGTACTTGCAACTCTTCTGTGAGTCTGAAATTCTTCTGACATCATTTTTTAAATGAAAGTTGCTAAGTTCTGATAGAACTGTGAAGTAGTGGTTCTCAAATTTGGGGAATCTCAGTCATAAGCACCTCTTACAATCTGACAAAATCTGCGGGCTTTTTTCCCAGAAAAATTGCATAAACTCAAAATGTTGCATACAGTTTCCTGAGAGTTCACGGATGCCTTCAAGTCTATGCGGAAACCTCAGGTTAAAAGAGTTTCTCATAAACCCACACACCTGTGGGCACCTTATCTTTGACAAAGGAGGCAAGAATATACAGTGGGGCAAAGATAGTCTCTTCAATAAGTGGTGCTGGGAAAACTGGACAGTTACGTGCAAAAGAATGAAATTAAAACACTTCCTAATGCCAAACACAAAGATAAACTCAAAATGAGTTAAAGTCCTAAATGTAAGACCAGAAATTATAAAACTCTCAGAGAAAAACATAAACAGAACACTATGACATAAATCACAGAAAGATCTTCTATGACCCAGCGGTCAGAGTAATGAAAATGAAAACAAAAATAAACAAGGGAGGCCTGATTAAACTTATAAACTTCTGCACAGCAAAGGAAACTGAAAAGACAGTCCTCAGAATGGAAGAAAATAATAGCAAATGAAGCAACTAACAAAGGAATTAATTTCTGAACTATACAAGCAGCTCATAAAACTGAAGACCACAAAAGCAAACAACCCAATCAAAAAGTGGGCAAAAGACCTAAAGAGACATTTCTCCAAAGAAGACATACAAATGGCTACTAAACACATGAAACGATGCTCAGCATCGCTCATTATGAGAGAAATGCAAATCAAAACTACAGCGAGATACCACCTCACACCAGTCAGAATGGCCTTAATCAAAAAAATCCATAGACAATAAATGCTGGACAGGCTGTGGAGAAAAGGGAACACTTTTGCACTATTGGTGGGAATGTAATTTGATACAGCCACTCTGGAAGACAGTATGAAGACTGCTCAAGAAACTGGGAGGAGAACTGCCATATGACCCAGCAGTCCTACTTCTTGGCATATACCCTGAGGAAATCAAAATTGAAAAAGGCCCATGTACCCCAGTGTTCATCTCAGCACTGTTTACAATAGCTAGAACATGGAAGCAACCTAGATGTCTATCATCAGACGAATGGATAAAGAAACTGGGGTACATATATACAATGGAATATTACTCAGCTGTAAAAGGAATGCATTTGAGTCAGTTCTAATGAGGTGGATGAGCCTAGAGCCTGTTATACAGAGTCAAGTGAGTCAAAGAGAAAAACAATGTATATTAACGCATATGTATGGAATCTAGAAAGATGGTGCCGATGAACCTATTTGCAGAGCAAAATGGAGATGCAGACAGAGAACAGACTTGGGAACATGGCGGGGGAGGGAAGAAGAGGATGGGACGAATGGAGAGAGTAGCATGGAAGCGTATACACCATACGCAAAATAGACAACCAACAGGAATTAGCCGTGTGACTCAGAACTCAAATCCGGGCTCTGTAACAACCGAGAGGGATGGGAAGGGGTGGGAGCTGGGAGGGAGTTTAAAGAGGGAGGGGACATACGTATACCTGTGGCTGACTCATGTGGATGTATGGCAGAGGACGACACAGTATTGTGAAGCGATTTTCCTTCCATTAAAATAAATATGTTTGGAGGGGGAAACAAACACAACACTTCTCACTTAAAGTATTGAGAAAAATTATGATGTTCACTTCCCCTTTCTAAGAATATAGCAGGCCAGGTTATTTAGACCAACAGTTGAAAATGCTTGACAAAATATAAAAAATATATTTGTAAAACCACTGACGCATTGACAAAAAATAAAAACTAACAGGCCAGAATCTAAGGACCTGATGTAAACGGAACACAGCCGTGGCTTTTGCTCTACTGATACAGGCAAACTTTGAACTTGTGTATTGACAGATTCCAGGGGCAAGAATAACATCAAAGCCCAGAGCCTGCCCAAGGGGAAACAACTATTAAAAGACCTTCTCCCGGGATCCTCCCCCAAGGCCCACAGAGCTGCTATCTCAAGAGGATTAGTGAACCAAAAGTCAAGCCCCCTCTCTGAAAGTTCTAGGAAAAGTTGGTTTTGCTGAGCCTTATGAAAATTGTACCCATGAACCAGCCCTGGAATGGATTGCATCTCAAACTCATGACACCCCAGTGACCAAATAATCTCAAGCAGTAAACGTCATTGAAAATGATCTTGTGCTGCTGGGACCCCTAAGGATCTGGCAAAAGCAAACACAAATTCTCTCCAGAGGAAAGCACTTGATTTCTCGCTGCCTTAGTCTGCTGCTGCTGCTGCTGCTAAGTCGCTTCAGTTGTGTCCAACTCTGTGCGGTCCCATAGACAGCAGCCCACCAGGCTCCCCCGTCCCTGGGATTCTCCAGGCAAGAACACTGGAGTGGGTTGCCATTTCCTTCTCCAGTGCAAGAAAGTGAAAAGTGAAAGTGAAGTCGCTCAGTCATGTCCGACTCTTAGCGACCCCATGGACTGCAGCCCACCAGGCTCCTGCGTCCATGGGATTTTCCAGGCAAGAGTACTGCAGTGGGGTGCCATAGTCTGCTAGGGCAGCCCTAAAAGAATACTACACACTGGGGGATTCAACAACAGAAATGTGTTTCTCACAGTTATGGAGGCTAGAAGTCCAAGACCAAGGTGCCATAAAGGTTAGCTTCTCCTGAGGCCTCGCTCCTGGACTTGCAGATGGAGACCTTCTCTGTGTGTCTTCACATGACCTTTGCTCTGTGCTCATGCGTGTCTGGTGTCTCTCTTCCTATAAGGACACCAGTTCTACTGGATGAGGGCCCTCCTCTTATGACCTCCTTTAACCTGAATTACTTCCCTAAAGTCTCTATCTACAAATACAATCACACTGAGGGCTAGGGCTTCAACAAATTAATTTTAGGGAGCCAGCTCAGTCCGTAACACTAGCCTTCAAAGAATTTTCACAAATGGACTCACAAAGAAGTTGAGCTGCACATTAAACATGACCAAATATATGTGTGAAGAAGACCAGACAACAAATAACAGAACCCATCCAACAAGGACTTCAGATATGGGGATTACCAGACAAAGATTTTAAAGAACCTGGGGGGTGTGGGGGAGGTTCAAGTGGGAGGGGACATATGTATACCTATGGCTGATTCATCTTGATATACGGCAGAAACCAATACAACACTGTAAAGTAAATATCCTCCAATTAATAATTTTTAAAAGACTATAAAGAAATCATACTTACTTGGATCGTTTCTTAAAGTGATGGAACAATTTAAAAATAGGAATTTTACTCCAGAATTATATCTTTGCTACCATTTAAACATACAATGAGAAACTTTATTTATCAAGAAATGAAGTTAATAATTTTTTAAGGTATGCACAAGCAAAATCTTTAGAGAATTCTGAACTTACCATAAATGAGGCTACCTCTGTCCTTGTGCATTTGGAAGTCTGTGGCCTTGGATCTTCAACAGCAGTGCCTTCACCCACCCCCCACCCCCAACCACCCATCTTTCATTTATTGATGTTTCCCTTAGGCCAACACAGGCGTGGCATGTAGCAGTAAGTCAATAAATATTAGCTTAATAAGCAAAGCATAGTTTTCCAGGAGATACTTTTTTGTTGCCGAAATAGCAACATGTGTATGAATGCCTTTCTTAGCAAGAGATTCAATTATATGGCAGCTGAAATATCAACTGAGCAACAACAATGTATTAGGTTTGTGTGTCTGTACTTTTATATCTGTTCTCAGTAATAATGAATTCAATTTCAGTGCTTCAAACAGTCTCAACAAGGAGGTACATTGAATCAAATCATCAAAACAGACTACCAAGTGTTTCTTATCCCTAACGCATTCAGATTCAACAGTCACATAAAAATTACTTGCAATTTAGGCCAAAGTGTTACTGAGATGAAGGCCCTCAAGACCAGGTTTTTTCCTGCACATTTTATTATGAACATTTTCAAACGTACAGACCTTGGAGAAGGAAATGGCAACCCACTCCAGTATTCTTATCTGGAGAATCCCATGGTCAGAGGAGCCTGGCAGGCTACAGTCCATGCGGTCGTAAGAGTCAGAAACAACTTAGTGACTAAACCACCAACCAAACGTACAGAAAAGTTGAAGGAATAACGCAACGAACACCTATATGCTCTCAGCCTAAATTCAATTATTTACATTGAATTAAACAATTATTTTAATGTTAAATGTTAAACAATTATTAACATTTAGTCATATGGATTTTTTAAAATAATTTTTTATTTGTTTGTTTATTTTTGGCTGCCCTGGGTCTTCATGACTGCCTGTGGGCTTTCTCTCGCTACGGCGAGCCAGGGCTACTCTCCAGTTGCAATGCGTGGGCTTCTTACTGCGGTGGTTTCTCTTCTTGCAGAGCACAGGCTCTAGGTTACACAGGCTTGGTACTTGTGGCTAGTGGGCTTAGTTGCCCCACGGCACATGGAATCGTCCTGGACCAGGGATTGAACCCATGTTCCCTGCATTGGCAGGTGGGTTCTTAACCACTGGACCACCAGGGAAGTTGGAGCCATGTATTCTAATCATTGTGTTTTTCTGTGTCATTTGAAAAAATGTGTGTGAACAGCTTTCTGCCTAAGCACTTTAGCAAGTATCTCCTACAGTTAATGTCCTTTAAAGCCATCATATCTAGAACCTAAAGTCTCTATAATTGTCCCAAGAGTGTCTTTTCTAGTTTTGTTTTGATTTTTTCGAACAAGTATCCAACTGACCTTCATGCATTGCTGCTGATTTAAGCCTATGTAGTCTCCCTTAATCTAAAATGGTCCTTGTACTTTTCATTTTCCGATGACAATGCCTGTTGGAAAATCACAGGACACTTGTTTTATACAATATTCTTCATTCTAGATTTGTCTGATTGATTTGTCCTGGTTTAATTTAACTGTTCCGTCAACCTCTGTATTTCCTATAAACTGGAAGATAGCCTAGAGACTTGAGGCAACTCAAGTTAAGAATCCGCCTGCAATGCAGGAGACCCTGTTTTAATTCCTGGGTCAGGAAGATCCACTGGAGAAGGGATAGGCTATCCACTCCTGTATTCTTGGGCTTCCCTTGTGGCTCAGCTGGTAAAGGATCTGCTTGCAATGTGGGAGACCTGAGTTCGATCCCTGGGTTGGGAAGATCCACTGGAGAAGGGAAAGGCTACCCACCCTAGTATTCTGGTCTGGAGCATTCCATGGACTGTATTGTCCATTGGGTTGCGAAGAGTCAGCCACAACTGAGCGACTTTCACCGTCAAGAAGAATATTTCATAGATGATGTGTTTTTCATATGGTAGCACATCACAGTAGCAGCAGCACATCAGGAAGTCAGAATGTCAGGTTGGACCATGATTACTGTTACTGAGTTGATCCGTTGGTTGAAGTAATAGTTACTGAGTCTCACCATTCATTAATAATCAATAGAGTAGGGACTTCCCTCCTGGCAGTGGTTAGGACTCTGTGCTTCCAATACAGGGGGCTTGGGTTTGATCCCCAGTCATGGAGCTAAGATCCCACATGCCTGTGGCACAACAAAAAACATATTATTATTATTTAGGCTGTACTGGGTCTTCCTTGCTGTGCAAGCTTGTCTCTACTTGTGGCTATCAAGGGGTACTCTTTAGCTTGATGTATGGGTTCCTCACTCCAGTATTCTTGCCTGGAGAATCCCAGGGATGGTGGAGCCTGGTGGGCTACCGTCTATGGGGTTAGGACATGACTGAAGTGACTTAGCAGCAGTAGCAGCATGGGTTTCTCTTTGCAGTGGCTTCTCTTGTTGCAGAGCAGAGGCTCTAGACCACAGGCTCGAGAGTTGTGGCACACGGGCTTAGTTACTCTGTGACATGTGGGATCTTAATGGACCAGGGATCGAACCCATGTCTCCTGCATTTTGGCAGGCAAATTCTTTACCACTGATCCACCAGGGAAGCCCCCAAAACATATTTTTTTAAGTAAAAACAAAATCTGTGGAGTAAAACATGAAAGCTACAGTCCTTCACTTATATCTTTTTCACGAGTAGGACAACCAAATTTTTAAATTATTCTTTCATTTGAAAGCACATGCTACCATTAAAAACTTTCTTGATATTCACAATGACAAGTGTATTTTTACAAAATCTCTTAAGCTCTTTATTAAAAACTTCTCCTGTAATTTTCCCAATGAAAGACAACCTTGTTCTGTTTGTGTCCATCTCCTAATCCTTGCAAAGAAAGAGTGAAAAAAGGAAAAGAAGAGAGAGAGAAAGAAAGAAAGGGAAAGGAAGGAAGGAGAGACAGAAAAAGAAAGGCAAATCACTGTTGACTCCTACAGGTCTTCCCAAGGGACAGCATCCTGACTGTTCATGTGATGTAACTGGGCCTTGAAAGTTCCTTCTGAAGAGACCCATGGTAGAAAAAGAGAAGTTGAGTGTAAGTCCCACAAATTTAAATTGAGTTACCACATCTGACCTTCTTACTCAATGAAGCAGCTAAAGGAGATGCTCTATTTGGTACCATGGCCACAAAAGCTCACCCACATGCCCCTCGATGATTGTAAAAGAGCAAAATGTGAGGAGGACCACAGAGGATGTGCACAACAAAGGATTCTGTACTCTCTGCTGTAACTTCAAACAAGTCAGTAAGTCCTGGGCAAACACGGCTGAACCCTGGGATAAAGCAGAGTGTCAGCAGGCAAGCTGGTGGCTAACAGAGACCAGAGTCCACTACAGTCAGCAGTTGGCACAAGTTCCGAGATTGCAAATAAAGCCAGGAAGGAGGTGGAATCTGACATTCCCTCATTCTGCCAACACAGAAGACACAGTGCAAACATCTGAGGGTACATTTCCTCTTCAACAGGTCTCCCTTCCAAAGCCAAGTATGATTTCTGAGGGGCAAATACTGGGCTTCTCCACCATAGGATTTCTGAGTGCCTTTAATCTATTTAAATGTATTGAAGATCCACAGAGCGGGGATACAGTCACCAGTGTTGTTCACACATTCTTGATCACTGAACTCTTTTCTCAGAGGCTGTCTCACACAGCTGGAGTGCCTGGGCATGCAGTCTGCAAAATGCTGAGCCATACAAGCCCCAAGGACCCCCAAGGATAAATGGACCAAGAAGTCCACCCTTGAGAGTAGAAAATCATCTATGTTGGCCATAAAAACTTCCATATCCAGAGGATCCTTTAGCCCAGGAATTTCATGAAACCCTGTTGGATATCCCAGCTATGTCAGATTACCGCAGGCTGGCAACGAATGCCATCTCCAAGGGTGAATGGATGATGGGCTATTCCATTTGAGCTCATCGGTTCAGCCCTAGAACATTCCAGGAGCTCCATGGCATGCAACAAGCATTTTCAGGAGTGAACTCTGAACGTCTTAATGTTCTCGCCTTGGGAAGATGAGTGTCATGGGCTAAAGGGTAGCCCTCGAAAACACATCCTTGGAACCTGTAAGTGTCACCTTATTTAGAAAAAGTCTTTGCAGATGTAATTAAGGATTTGGGGATGAGATCATCTTGGATTATCCAAGTGTTAGTGAAAGTGTTAGTCACTCAGTCATGTCCAACTTTTTGCAACCTCATGGACTACAGACCACCAGGCTCTTCTGTCCATGGGATTCTCCAGACAAGAAAACTGGAGTGGGTAGCCATTACTTTCTCCAGAGGATCTTCCTAATCCAGGGATCGAACTCAGGTCTCCTGCAATGTAGGAAGATTCTTTGCCATCTGAGCTAGATTATCCGGGTGGACCATGAATCCACTGGCAGGTGTCCTTATTAGAATGAGGCAGAGGGAGATCTGAGACACACAGAGAAGAGGGCCACGTGAAGATGAAAGCAGAGATTGGCGTGGTGCAGCCACAGGTCAAAGAACACCAGCAACCACTAGAAGTTGAAGGAAACAAGGAATGAACGCTCCTCAGGGCTTCTGTAAGAAACGCTGTCCTCCCAACACCTTAATCTCAGACTTCTCAACCCCAGACCTGTGAGAGATGAATTTCCATTGTCTTAAGACACCCAGTTTGCCACAATTTGCTACAGCGGTCACAGGAAACTAACATGCATGCCTCATCACCCATCTGAACCTCAGTGTTGACTCACTGGCTCCAGGGGCTGCAACCAAACCTCCAGGGTCAACCCTCTGCCACGTGTGGTTACATGCAGCCTCCAGAGGCAGCTCCCGGGGCCCCAACGGACGGTGGTCTCTTTAATCGATGAGTCTGTTGAAATATGCATTTTTCTCTGATACTTTGGGTTCTAATCTGAAATTGTGTAGTTGCCCTAAAGCGAGTTCTTCCCAGAAATTTTTACCTTAGGTAGTGTGGAGCCCAAAGGAAACTTCAGGGGTTACCTGGCACCCCTCACTCCTGTATTTATGGACACCATTATGCTCTTAAGCTGAATCTCCTGTTGTCCTCTTGTATGCCTTCATTATCATTCAGTTCAGTTCAGTTCAGTCACTCAGTCGTGTCCGACTCTTTGCGACCCCATGAATCGCAGCACGACAGGCCTCCCTGTCCATAACCATCTCCCGGAGTTCACCCAGACTCATGTCCATTGAGTCAGTGATGCCATCCAGCCATCTCATCCTCTGTCGTCCCCTTCTCCTCCTGCCCCCAATCCCTCCCAGCATCAGGGTCTTTTCCAATGAGTCAACTCTTCACATGAGGTGGCCAAAGTACTGGAGTTTCAGCTTTAGCATCATTCCTTCCAAAGAAATCCCAGGGCTGATCTTCAGAATGGACTGGTTGGATCTCCTTGCAGTCCAAGGGACTCTCAAGAGTCTTCTCCAACACCACAGTTCAAAAGCATCAATTCTTCGGCGCTCAGCCTTCTTCACAGTCCAACTCTCACATCCATACGTGACCACAGGAAAAACCACAGCCTTCACTAGACGAACTTTTGTTGGCAAAGTAATATCTCTGCTTTTGAAAATGCTATCTAGGTTGGTCATAACTTTCCTTCCAAGGAGTAAGCGTCTTTTAATTTCATGGCTGCAGTCACCATCTGCAGTGATTTTGGAGCCCAAAAAATAAAGTCTGACACTGTTTCCCCATCTATTTCCCATGAAGTGATGGGACCAGATGCCATGATCTTGGTTTTCTGAATGTTGAGCTTTAAGCCAACTTTTTCACTCTCCACTTTCACCTTCATCAAGAGGCTTTTGAGTTCCTCTTCACTTTCTGCCATAAGGGTGGTGTCATCTGCATATCTGAGGTTACTGATATTTCTCCTGGCAATCTTGATTCCAGCTTGTGTTTCTTCCAGCCCAGCGTTTCTCATGATGTACTCTGCATATAAGTTATATAAGCAGGGTGACAATATACAGCCTTGACGTACTCCTTTTCCTATTTGGAACCAGTCTGTTGTTCCATGTCCAGTTCTAACTGTTGCTTCCTGACCTGCATATAGGTTTCTCAAGAGGCAGATCAGGTGGTCTGGTATTCCCATCTCTTTCAGAATTTTCCATAGTTTATTGTGATCCACACAGTCAAAGGCTTTGGCATAGCCAATAAAACAGAAATAGATGTTTTTCTGGAACCCTCTTGCTTTTTCCATGATCCAGCGGATGTTGGCAATTTGATCTCTGGTTCCTCTGCCTTTTCTAAAACCAGCTTGAACATCAGGAAGTTCACGGTTCACGTATTGCTGAAGCCTGGCTTGGAGAATTTTGAGCATTACTTTACTAGCATGTGAGATGAGTGCAATTGTGTGGTAGTTTGAGCATTCTTTGGCATTGCCTTTCTTTGGGATTGGAATGAAAACTGACCTTTTCCAGTCCTGTGGCCACTGCTGAGTTCTCCAAATTTGCTGGAGTATTGAGTGCAGCACTTTCACAGCATCATCTTTCAGGATTTGGAATAGCTCAACTGGAATTCCATCACCTCCACTAGCTTTGTTCGTAGTGATGCTTTCTAAGGCCCACTTGACTTCACATTCCAGGATGTCTGGCTCTAGGTCAGTGATCACACCGTCGTGATTATCTGGGTCTTGAAGATCTTTTTTGTACAGTTCTTCTGTGTATTCTTGCCACCTCTTCTTAATATCTTCTGCTTCTGTTAGGTCCATACCATTTCTGTCCTTTATCGAGCCCGTCTTTGCATGAAGTATTCCCTTGGTATCTCTAATTTTCTTGAAGAGATTTCTAGTCTTTCCCATTCTGTTGTTTTCCTCTATTTCTTTGCATTGATTGCTGAAGAAGGCTTTCTTATCTCTTCTTGCTATTCTTTGGAACTCTGCATTCAGATGTTTATATATTTCCTTTTCTCCTTTGCTTTTTGCTTCTCTTCTTTTCACAGCTATTTGTAAGGCCTCCCCTTACAAATGTTCATTATCATTAAACATTTACTGATCATTTATTTTGTGAAATATGTTTTTAAACCCAGAAGATAAGCCCGTCTGGTATGTCTAAGACCTGATTCCTGTGCTCAAAGGTTATCACTGAATTAGTATGACTACCTAGTTTTAAGGGCATCCCTGGTGGCTCAGACAGTAAAGAATCTGCCTGCAAAGCAGGAGACCAGGGTTCAATCCCTTAATCGGGAAGACGCCCTGGAGAAGGGAATGGCAACCCACTCCAGGACTCCTGCCTAGAAAATTCCATGGACAGAGGAGCCTGGTGGACTACAGTCTGTGGGGTTGCAAAGAGTAGGACACAGTTGAGCGACTTAGTGTGCACACACACACACACACACACATCTAGCATTACTGGGAAAAAAAAACTTTTTACAACCTCACTCTGAAAACCCATGTCATGATTAGTATTCTGACTGCTTAGATGTAACTCCGGGGTCTAACTAGAATTTCTAGATTTCTTAGGTTCTAAATTTCTAGATTTCTTAGGTTGAAGTCTTCTTTTTGCACAGACTTTAAGCATATGACCACACAGATGTGTTATCTGTGTGTGTAAAGCTCTTCATCCCCCCTTCTCCTAGCAACAAGATCTGCCTCTCTTTCAGAGAATGGCTCCTTCTTCACTCTAAAGTCAGAGTTTTAGGGGACTTGCCAGGCTCCCCACTGGCCTATGCCCCACTTTCTCCTCTGCCCCTGGGGAAGGCATGCAGTCTAGGCTGAACCAAACATATATCCTCCTGGTGCCCATGAATGATGTGTTTCCATTGCTGGCCCCTTCAATCCACTCATCACCACCTTTCTTCACCCTAGTCTGCGGTTAGATGTTAGACCCTTCTACTGACATGAATCCTAATGGTACACTTAATTTCATTTTTTCACCAATTATTCAGAAACTCTAACATAATATTTTAAAAAAATTTAGCATTGACCAATCACTTGCCAAGTGCCAGGCACAGTCCAGTGAACTTGACCCACATTAACTCATTCAGTTCTCCACAGTCTGAAGGGAACACTCAGGTTCAGTGAGTTACTCAGTGAAGTGGCCTCACATGGCGTTTAGAACCCTGTGTCAGTAACAACCTGTGAGTTCCTGACTCACAAGAGACTCTGTGAGTCCCCATCAGAGGTGCCCTACACCCTGTATCTCTGAGTTCAGATGGGTGTTTAACCTGTGATGCTTCAGTCCCACTTCTCCTGGGGTGGGCCTCAGAGGTGCCCCCCCCCCCTACACTGCACAGTACCTCACTCCCTCCTTAACAGGACTGCAAGGACTCCTCCCCTGACTATCTCCCATCTAGGTATTCATTGAAACCCTGAATATTCAAAGTGACAACAGCCAGGCCGCATATGACAATAGAACTCTGACCACAAGCTGCTGCAAACAACCCGGGGAAGCCAAACCACAACCTCTGCAGCAAGCAACCCAGAACGGTCAGCATCCCTAATTTTTGGCCCTGTTTCCAGTGCAGGACCAATCAGAGAACGCCAAATAAGCAATCCTGGCCAATCACACAGGATGACACCCCCCACCCCCATCCCCTTAGGCAGCCTCCAGCTTCCCCATGACAACCGCCTCGGATCAGGGCACACCTGCAGGCTTCCCATTTTCTTTTTTAGCGCTCGGCCACTCCTCCCCGAGTCTTTGAGCCTCTGCCAAACACAGGAGTGTGGCTGACTGCTCCATCAGCAAGCTCTGAATAAGCCGCGTTTGTTTTTCTCGTTTGGGTGATCTTTGCTTATGTCCACCTCTTTTCGGTTTTAGCTGGGCCTCACCTCCTTCTGTTGATGCCCTGACAACGCCTGCCCTTCAGATAACCTTCACCACATTCTCTGAGGCCTGGGTCCCCCCAGTCTCAAATCTGTCCCGTTTCTGCATGAGTGATCCAGTCTAAGAAGCGTCTCATCAATTTTCCTGCAGTGACTCATCAGTTCCCTCCTGAGGCCACACGATTCCGCAGGCACGTGAGACCACCAATCACGGACTGACACCCACGGAGCCTCATTTTAGCCCCAGAACCCAGCGAGCAGTTGCCATAGCGATAGATGCGGCAGGCAGGCGGGATGGCGGCTCGCTGCAGCCAGCCCACTTCCGCCGGGGCGACCGAGCTGGTCCACCCCGGGGTCCTCACCTCTTCCCAGCCCCCTACCACAGAGCACAAAGGGGCTGGGGGTGGGGATTGTTCGTGCTGAGCACTCTAGGATCCTTGGCTTAGCAACATCCCCTAGGTTGGCTATCAAAGTAGGCGTCGCTTGGTTGTGCTCTTTAGACTGTGTTGCTTAGCAACGAAATAACAAACAATGTAAATCGAATCTCCATCGAGTCTGAGCGAATGCCTTGTTTACGTGGACGCAATCTCAGCGCGCAGGTCGAGGTGGGGATGGGGGCGGTCTAAACCTTTTCAAATGGAGCATACACGCAACAGGGTAAAAAGTGCGCAGAGCTTAATTACAACGTCTTGGAAACTTGTAACTTGGGCACCCAGATCAAGACACAGAACATTTCCAGGACCGCCCAGAATTCACTCCTGCCTTCCCAATCAATGCCCACTGCCCCCCATATGGGTGGGATTTCCATCACCATCCATTTGTTCTGCTTGTCTATTATTATTACTATATATTTCAGGTGTACAGCATTGCAATTCGACGTTTTATAATTTTTATACTCTACAGTGAAGTGAAAATCGCTCAGTCGAGTCCGACTCTTTGCGTCCCCGTGGACTATACAGTCCATGGAATTCTCCAGGTCAGAACACTGGAGTGGATAGCCTTTCCCTTCTCCAGGGGATCTTTCCCACCCAGGGATGGAACCTAGGTCTCCCGCACTGCAGGCAGATTCTTTACTAGCTGAGCCGCAAGGGAAGCCCTATACACTACAAGGTGATCACCATTATAATAGTTACCATCAGTCACTGTACAGTTGAACCCATTTCGCTCACTCCCAACCCACTTCCCCTCTGGTTACTGCTAATCTGATTTCTGTATCTGTGAGCTGGGTTTTATTTTGCTTGTTTGTTTGTTTTTAAGATTCCACATATAAGTATTTGTCTTTCTCCATCTGCCTTATTTTTTCCCCACCAATCACTTCTGGGCCTGAGAGTTAGGGCATCTCAGGGCCAGGGGGGCCCAGACAGTTCACTGCATCTCAACCACAGACATTAGAAGTGTTTTCCCCAGACGGTGTTTCATTTCTTTCCAATTATTTCCCTCTTCTAATTAAAAAAAAACAACTTATTTTGAAATAATTTTAGACATTACAGAAAAGTCTGGGTAATTGTACAAATTCTCATATACATTACACCCACGTTCCCCAAATGTTAATGCTGGCTTTGCCAGTCTTTCTATACAGACATGGATAATTTGTATATAAGTGTATACATTAAATATATACTTTTTTAATATGTATAATATAAACCATTTGAAAGTAGATTGTAGACATGTTGCTTCTTTACCCCTAAGTACTTCACTATATGTTTCCTTTTTTTTTTAAAGGACACTTTCTACATAAGCACAGAACACTTACCAAAAAGAAAAAATTAACAATGGTACACCATTGTTGTATAATCTACAGACCTTATACACATTTTGCCATTAAGAATATCCTTTTACTAAGTTGCCATTTTTAAAAATTATTTTTATTATGGTAAAATATATTACATTTTACCATTTTAGCCATTTTTAAGTGTACAATTTGTGGCATTAAGTACATTTCTTATGTTATGCAACCATCACCACTGTCTTAGTCCATGTGGAATGCTACAATAAAAATAAAAATACCACAGCCCGGCTGGGTGGCTAGAAACAGAAACCTGTTCCTCACAGATGCAGAAGCTGGAAGCCACTGACCAAGGAGCTGGTGAACCTGCTTTCTGTTTCACAGGCTGCCGTCTTCTCACCGTGTCCGGTAGTGACACACTGCAGTATTAGATACTTCTCAGATGTCCAATACTTTGACCACTTGATCTGAAGAGCTGACTCATTGGAAAAGACTCTGATGTTGGGAAAGATTGAAGGCAGGAGGAGAAGGGGGCGACAGAGGGTGAGATGGTTGGCATCAACAACTCGATGGATGTGAATCCCAAAGAATGTTCAAACTACCGCACAATTGCACTCATCTGACACACTAGTAAAGTAATGCTTAAAATTCTCCAAGCCAGGCTTCAGCAATACGTGAACCGTGAGCTTCCAGATGTTCAAGCTGGTTTTAGAAAAGGCAGAGGAACCAGAGATCAAATTGCCAACATCTGCTGGATCATGGAAAAAGCAACAGAGTTCCAGAAAAACATCTATTTCTGCTTTATTGACTATGCCAAAGCCTTTGACTGTGTGGATCACAATAAACTGTGGGAAATTCTGAAAGAGATGGGAATACCAGACCACCTGATCTGCCTCTTGAGAAACCTATATGCAGGTCAGGAAGCAACAGTTAGACCTGGACATGGAACAACAGACTGGTTCCAAATAGGAAAAGGAGTACATCAAGGCTGTACTTCTATGCAGAGTACATCATGAGAAACGCTGGGCTGGAAGAAGCACAAGCTGGAATCAAGATTGCCAGGAGAAATATCAATAACCTCAGATATGCAGATGACACCACCCTTATGGCAGAAAGTGAAGAAGAACTCAAAAGCCTCTTGATGAAAATGAAAGTGGAGAGTGAAAAAGTTGGCTTAAAGCTCAACATTCAGAAAACCAAGATCATGGCATCTGGTCCCATCACTTCATGGGAAATAGATGGGGAAACAGTGGAAACAGTGTCAGACTTTATTTTTGGGCCTCCAAAGTCACTGCAGATTGTGACTGCAGCCATGAAATTAAAAGACGCTTATTCCTGGGAAGGAAAGTTATGACCAACCTAGATAGCATATTGAAAAGCAGAGACATGACTTTGCCAACAAAGGTCAGTCTAGTCAAGGCTATGGTTTTTGCAGTAGTCTTGTATGGATGTGAGAGTTGGACTGTGAAGAAAGCTGAGCACCGAAGAATTGATGCTTTTGAACTGTGGTGTTGGAGAAGACTCTTGAGAGTCCCTTGGACTGCAAGGAGATCCAACCAGTCCATTCTGAAGGAGATCAGCCCTGGGATTTCTTTGGAAGGAATAATGCTAAAACTGAAACTCCAGTACTTTGGCCACCTTATGCAAAGAGTTGACTCATTGGAAAAGTCTCTGATGGACCTGAGTTTGGGGGAGTTGGTGATGGACAGGGAGGCTTGGCGTGCTGCAATTCATGGGGTTGCAAAGAGTCGGACACGACTGAGTGACTGAACTGAACTGAACTGAACTGATGGACAGGGAAGCCTGGCGTGCTGTAGTCCATGGGGTCACAAAGAATCAGACACGAAAGAACAACACCAATCCATTTCTAGTATTTGCTCATCATCCTGAACTGAAACTCTCTACTGACTGAACCATGACTCCCCATCCCTGCCCCCACCTGCACACACACACCCTCCCGCCGCCCCTGGTAACCACTGTCTATGCTGCCTCTATGAATCTGACTCTTCTAAGTAAATACTTCATAAAAGTGGAATCACACAATATTTGTCATTTTTTGGCTGGAGTATTTCATTAAGCATAATATCCTCAAGGTTCATCCATGCTGTGGCATGACTAATGTCCTTTATAAAGAAAGGAGGAAAAACTGTTTTTTCCTGGTCCGGGATTCAATCCAGAATTCATCTTGCATTCAGCTGTCAGGCCTCTTTAGTCCCCTTGAATAAGGAACAACTTCATCTTTCTTTGTTGTTCACGGTGTAGACACTTTTGGAGGGTGCAGGCCAGTTGCTTTGTGAAATGTCTCTCACTGTGATTTGTTTGGTGTTTCCTCACGATGAAGCTCAGGTTATGTGTCTCGGGCATGCTGTGTCCTTGTGTTGCAATCGTACCAGAGCCACCTGTTGCCAGTTTGTCTCGTCACTGGTCACGTTAACTTTGATCACTCGGTTAAGATGGTGGCCAGGTTTCTCCACTGGCAAGTTATAGTTTTCCCTTTTGTAGTATCCTGTGGGGAAAGAACTTGAGACCATCTACAAATCCTGTTTCTCATTAAATTTTCACCTCCCGCTGTAGCATACATTAATGATTCTTCCTGACAGGATTGTTACTATGGTAGCTCCAAATAGCATTGTCTAATCCTATTATCCCTTCATTAGTCAACATTCTACCATAAGGAAGCATGTTCCCTTTTCCCTATATATTTATTTTTATTTACATAATTATATCCGTATGCACTTGTGGATTCTTACTTTGGGTTATGCTTATAATAGAATCAAGGAAGAATAGTTATAATTTAATAATACCATTCTCTCAGATTTTCCAATGGGAGCTGTCCAAGCATTTATCCTTCTAATAGTTCCTCAGATTCTTTGGCACTTCCTCACTGTCTGGAGGAATAATACTTGGGGGGCACGTCTTGTATCTTTTCTGCCTGAACCTTGAAACCCGCCATTTTGCTATGGAGTTCTGATTCCTTTTAATGGAGCACAGTATTCGGAACCACCAGATTTGGGCACTAGGTACTGAGCAACTGAACTGAATTGAACTGAAGCATCAAGTCCCTCTTAGTGGGTACAGTGGGAGATGCCAGCATTAGCTATATGACACTTAGCTTTTATACATGACTTCTCACAGTTCTGGTCCTCAGCTGACTGCTGAGCTACAGATATTAAAAATCATGAGTTCGTTCTAGGAGGTGGACTATAGATGACTGATTCTCTTTTTCTCTTTGGCCACAGGACATGTGGGATCTCACTTCCCTGATCAGGACTGAACCCATGCCCCCTGCACTGGAATTGCGAGGTCTTAACCACTGGACTGCCAGGAAAGTCCCTGATTTTCTTCATTTTTAAGGTATACGTATTCATGTTTTCAGGCTTCCCAGGTGGCTCAGTGGAAAAGAATCCACCTGCCAATGCAGGAGACGTGGGTTCTACTCCTGGGTCGGGAAGATCCCCTGGAGAAGGACATGGCAACCCACTCCAGTACTCTTGCTTGGAAAATCCCATGGACAGAGGAGCCTGTCAGCCAACTATCCATGGGGTAACAAAGAGTCGGACACAACTTAGTGAGTGATGAAACAAACAAAACATTCCTATATTTATGTCCCGTTGCTGCTGTAACAAATTGCCACAAACTCAGTGGCTTAAAATGACACACATTTGTGATCTTCTAGTCGTGGAGATCAGAAGTATGAATGGGTTTCCTGGCCTGCAGTCAAGGATTTCTACAGGCCTAGGTTTCCTTTGTAAGCTCTAGGGGAGAATCTTTCCTTGTCTTTTCCACCTTCTAGAAGCCATTTTCTGGAGAAGGAAACAGCAACCCACTCCAGTATTCTTGCCTAGAGGATCCTGTGGACAGAGGAGCCTGGTGGGCTGCTGTCCATAGGGTAGCACAGAGTTGGACACGACTAAAGTGACTTAGCATGCACGCATGCCTTGAAGAAGGAAATAGCAACCCGCTCCAGTATTCTTGCCTGGAGAATCCCAAGGACAGAGGAGCCCGGTGGGCTGCTGTCTATGGGGTCACACAGAGTCAGACACGACTGAAGCGTCTTAGCAGCAGCAGCAGCCATTTGCAAATGGCTCTGTCCCCCATCTCTGTCCCCCATCCTCCGAGCTGGCAACAGCATCACTCCATCACTCCGGCCTCTGCTCTGTCCTCTCATTTCCTCTGACTCTGACTCTCCTGCCTCCCCCTGTTCAGCACCACAGCAGTTGCTCTGTCTCCCCCTGGATGGTACAGGGTAACCACCCATCTCCAGATCCTTAACTCAATCACATCTGCAAAGGCTCTTCATTTTTTGGTTTGCGGAGGGGTTGGGGGTGGGGTAGGGTTGGCGGGGCCTTTAGCAAATGTACAGGTTGTCGATGGGCATCTTTGGAGGCCTATTGTTCTATTCCGTGTATTTTATGTATTGTTATTAATAAATAATGAGCACAAATTGTTGTAGTGATAAAAAAATTATAAGAAAGAAAGACCAAAGAGACAGCTGCCCGCTTGCTCCTCCCTCAAGTCTTGATGAATCTGCCACCATCTCCTGAAGCATCCAGGCACTTGGAGGGCAGCAGAGACGGCAACTTGTGACAACTTGTGACAACTTGTGACAAGGGGCCCGAGCCAGCCTCAGAGGCGAAGCCCCAGGGTCACCGCCAGGCTGAATGACCTCAGACCTGGAGAGGCTCTCCTTTCAACCCCCAGCTCACCGGTGGCTCCCTCTTCGCCTGTGTCAGATTCATGGCTGGCGAGCATTTTAGAGGCAAACTCAGGACCCTGTGGGGCGCCTGGGACTGGGTTTCTATCTGAGTGACTGGGCTGCCAGCGCACAGTGATGGAGTTTAACCTGTACCGGTGCACTCCGCGCACAGGCGTCTACAGTTGTCTACACTGCTGTCTCCCTACGCAACCCCTCGGCTGGCTCTCCTGGGCCCACCAGGCCCGGCTGGGGTCCCACATGACCCCGGGGTCCCCAGCAGCCCCCCACTCTAGCTCCAGTCCGCCTCGCTGCTGCTTTCTCCGCGACCCCCAATCCGTAGTGCTCCGGACGCTGCTGTTTGCTTATCTCCCTCAAACAAACATTGTCTTTCCGTGAACCTCCCGCCCTCCGGCCGCCCCTTTGATTTGACCCGGTCCGGCTGGAAGAGTCGGGAGGGTTCCGCTGACTCTGCGCCCCTTTCCCTGCGGCCCTCCCCGACTCCCGGGCGGCCCTCGGGGGGGCATCGCACCCACCCGCGGACACCACCCTCCTCGGCCCCACGGCGCCCGCGGGTCTCCTTTCTCCCGCAGCCGGAGATCGGCAGCCACCTCGCAGGGACCCGATCCAGGGGATGCCGCCGCCACCTGCGCCCTCGAGAAGCTCCTTCTGGACTTGGGGTCCGGTTACGGCTGGTTCCGGGGGTCTCCCGGGACGGCTGGGATTGCGCCTGGGGTCAAACGCCGTCGTTAGTGTCGCTGTCCCCCTTGCCCGCGACCGCAGCACTTGGGGCTCGGCGTGGGGGAGGGCTCCCCTGTACCCGGGCATCCTGCCCCCCAGGGGAGGCGACTAGAGGTTCCTCACCCACCCTCTGCCTCCCCCAACCCCACCCCACCCCAACCCATGTCGGGGAAGAGAGAAAAGGGAAAGGGAGCCTTGCAGAAAAGGTGACCAACAGCAGGAGGCTGTTTCTGAGGCGATTTTCTTGCACTTAGAACTGTTAGACCATGTACATCCCTCCAAGGACCAGAATACCCATCTTCAGTGCTCAATTACGTGTAACCTCTTTCCTGAGACATAACTCACATAACCATGCCATTCATCCGCCCGTGTCCGCTTCAGTGGTTTATACCTTCACAGAGTTGTGCCCTCACCATCACCATCAATTTTATAGGATTTTCCTTCCCATGAAAAGAAATCGATACCCATTAGCAGTGGCTTCCCATTCCTCCTTTCCCCGCAGCCCCTGGCAACCTCTAGGCTACTTTCTATGTCTATAGATTTGACTTGTTGCTCAGTCTCTCAGTCGTGTCTGACTCTCTGCGACCCCGTGGACTTCTGCACGCCAGGTTTCCCTGTCCTTCAGCATCTCCCGGAGTTTGCTCGAACTCATGTCCATTGAGTCAGTGATGCCATCCAGCCGTCTCACCCTCTGTCACCCGCTTCTCCTCCTGACCTTTTCCTTAAAGGAGATCATAAAACACGTGATCTTTCGTGGCTGCCTTCTGTCCCTGAGCACAATGCTATCAAGGACCATCGATGCTGTAGCATGGAACAGCACTTCCTTCCTATCAGCAAATAATCTTTCCTGGTGACTTAGAAGGTAAAGAATGTCCCTACAATGCAGGAGACCAGCGTTCTATCCCTGGTTGGGAAGATCCCCTTCAGAAGGGAATGGCAACCCACTCCAGTATTCTTGCCTGGAGAATCCCATGGACAGAGAAGCCTGGTGGGCTACAGTCCATGGGGCTGCAAAGAGTCGGACATGACTGAACGCCTAACACACACAGAATATTCCACTGTATGGATACAGAACCTTTTATTTTTCTCCATTCATTAGTTGATACACATTTGGATAGTTTCCACTTTTCGGATATTGTGAATGATGCTGTTATAAACATTTACGTATGGACATGTGTTTTCAGTTCTCTTGGCTATATTCCTGGGAGTGGAACTGCTGGGCTCCATGGTAACTCTGACATTTCAAGTAACCATCAAAGACCTAATTCTAGATATCTGGGGAAGACGGAGGTGGGGCAAGGTCAAAAAGCAGATGAATAGACCTGCAACAGCACAGAATAAATGACCGCCCAGGTGTTGACAGAGAGCCTCCTGTACAGAAAGCCTACTCTACAGGGACCTACAGGAGGAATAGCTCACTATACTGAGAGGAATAAGACCCAGGTCAGGGAGGACCCTGTCCAGTGTGGGCATCCTTGTCCCGGTGTTGGAGGGAGGCAGACACTCCAACTTTCAGCTGTCACCCTTTTACACACAGAGGGCAGAAATCCACAGGAATGCTCGGTAGTAGCTGGTTGTAGAGAGGGGTTCTGGTCAGGGCATGGGGAAAGCAAGCTGAAAGCTGAAATAATATTTGCCTCCACCTCCAGGAGACTTTGGAGCAGGATGGGGGCTCAGCATGGGTGAAAGCCCAGCCGTGGGAGAGCGCTTGATGCACTTGGCCGTGAGAAAAGGAGGACTGGAGTGGGGGAGACGGGCCAGGGGGTGGGGATAGGGAGACAGTCCCGGAGGGCAGACTGAGACCTGACTTGGATGCCACACTAGGGAGTCTGAACTTGAATCTTCAGGTCCTGGGAGCCACCCCAGGACTTGGAGCTGGACAGGGTGGTCAGCCCATGACCTGGACCCCAGCCTTGGTAGAAGAAGAGGGCAGCGGGGGTTGCCATCAGGAGAGAGGGCAGGAAAACACGGGGGCAAAGACCTGAGAGGGAGGGTGGGGAAAGGGACGAGGAGGCAGATGGGGACCGACACAGCTGTGGTGGACGGAGAGACACCTGAAGTCATAAAGGTTTAGTTGTTTATTTCCCAGGGAGAGAGAATGGCTGAACATTGGCAGTGCCCAGGGCACATACAGTCCAGGCGGTGCTAGTGGCAAAGAACCTGCCTGCCAGTGCAGGAGACACAAGAGATGCGGGTTCAATCCTTGGTTTGGGAGGATCCCTGGAGGAGGAGATGGCAACCCACTCCAGTATTCTTGCCTAGAAAATTCCACTTCAAAGGAGCCTGGTGGGCTATAGTCCATGGGGTGCGTGGAGTCGGACACGACTGAGCGCACGTGCACACGTTTATGTCTTCCAATTGAGCTACAATAAGAAAACAGCTTTGGATGAAAACTCAGATTCTTCTGGTTTGGGACAAAGTCTTCACTATCCATCTGTGTTGAGGGGATGGGAGTGCCTATTACATGGGGCACCCCCTTCTGTGGCACATACAATACCCCAACCCATGCCCATCCCCACATTTGCAAAACCCTTCTAGGCTCCTACAGGACAACTATTTAAGGGTCATCTTTGGATCAGCAGAAATGTGAAAAGAAAATACTTGTCTCCAGAAGCACGCATTTTCTTCCTTCTTTCCACGTTCGTCTGTTTCTGCGCCTCTCCTCTCTGCTCCCCTGTTCATCTGCAAGCACTCAGAAGTCCAGCTGTGCAGTATCTCTGCAGCACCTGTTCCCAGGGTGCTGTATTTCTTCTCCAGCACTAAGGTTCAGGCACAGGTCGGGGGCTGCAGAAAGGACCCCTGACTCAAGGGATCAGAGAAAAAAAACATTCCCTAAGGATGGATGAAGACAGAAAATCTGGGCTGGAGGCAACAGAGGAGCAAGGCAAAGCACTTCCCAGGATGCTGAAGCTCTTGCTAAGGTTCGAGGTATGCTGCATTACCTACCCTTGGGGGTCAACTTCAAGGTCAGAGAGGACTGCTAGTGCAAAGGCTTTGCAGTGGAGGAGGGGAGCATGATGAACTTGTTGAGGGTGAGTAACGGGGCAGGTGTGGGGACAGTTCCCAACTTCGATGTTTTTGCATGGTACTTTCTTCCCAGGGAATTTTTGGAATTAGCCCAAACTAATTCCAAAGCACTAATTCGTGCTAGGTCGCTTCAGTCATGTCCGATTCTTTGCAACCCCATGGACTGTAGCCTGCCAGTCTCCTCTATCCATGGGATTCTCCAGGCAAGAATACTGGAGTGGGTTGACATTCCCCTCTCCCAGGGATCTTCCCGACCCAGGGATCGAACCTGCATCTCTTACGTCTCCTGCATTCGCCAGCAGATTCTTTACCACTAGCGCCACCTGGGAAGCCCAGACTGTAGAGGTGGTCAGATGTCGGTATAGCCCTGGTCGTCACCCAAGCGTTCCTCCTTAGTGCCAGCGTGTGACAAGATTTGGCAGCCCACAGTGATGAGGTGCCAAATCTGAGTGGTGGACACAAAGATTATCCTAGCCTTCTCTGTACCTTCAGCTCCAGGGACCTAGCAGCATCACAGTCCCAGTTCACTTTTATGTTCAGCTTTGCGCGCATCCTCTTGGGAATGGGATCTCATCATTATTCTACAACATTGTGAAATGTTTAGACATCAGGAAACCTAAGGGAGTTGACATACAATTAGATAATAATAGTACATTTAAAAATAGCTGATGGATTCGCATTACTTTTCTCTCAGTTGATGGTTAAACGCTCCATAAAAATTGCAGGGTCAGATTTCTCTGGCTCTTCTATGAGAGGTTTCTGATAGTTTTAAATAAGGATTAACTGCATCAAAGCTGGACTGAATGCAAGCTTCTGATCCAAAATAGATCTTTAGTCTGATTTCACCCAGGTTACAGTTTCAGAGCTGAGAGCTAATTTAATTCATGTTTACATGAGCTTTAAACGTTACTCGCAACAGCGTGGTGCACTGTGATGCTTGTGGGCCCACAAACGGGGTCCTGAGGCCTCCCTCCTTTGTGGTATGATGTTGCTGCTCTTCCCTAAATCAAGAGAGGAGACCTCTTTCTCCACCCCTTTGGCTCTGACTCTGACTCTGATCTCCTGGTTTACTCTGGCCAGTAGAATACAGCAGAAGTGACTTTGTGCAGTGTTGGAGCTAGGCCTTCAGAGGTGTTGTAAATTTCGTGTTCAGTGTGGTGGTACAGCCAGAGACCATGTGGAGGGAGAAGCCTATCCTGCAGCCCAAACAAGGTCCTGGGATCTGAGGCCACCTTTGACTCCAGCCTCAGCATCTCTACCGGCAGTCTGACCCCAGGGAGGCAGGCAGAAACTTGACAAACAATACCTTGTTGCTTTAAGCCATTAAATTTTAGGGATGTTTGTTACACCCAAGAGATAGCAAATACAACTAGGACCCTAAATGGTGTCAGAATGCAGTGCTTTTCTAGAAAAATAGACCTCAATCCTAAAAACATTTCCCTGCTTTCCTGTAAGGTAAAGGAACGTTTTCACCTTTGAAAGAAAGAAAGAAAGCTAGCAAGCATAGTCATTCAAGAAGGTCTGTGCCTTCTGGTTTGAACGCCAAAATATAATGATATTTATCCATTTTTTAAAATTAAGATTTATTATTCAGACCAATAGCTATCAATTGTGTAGTGAAAGTGAAAGTGTTAGTTGCTCAGTCATGTCCGACTCTTTGAGATCCTACAGACTGTAGCCTGCCAGGCTCCTCCATCCGTGGGATTTCCCAGGCAAGACTATTGGAGTAGTTTGCCATTTCCTTCTTCAAGGGCTCTTCCCAACCCAGGGATCAAATCTGGGTCTTCTGCATTGCAGGTAGAGACTCTTACCATCTTAGCCACCAGGGAATAGTCAGGGAGAAAGAAAAGGAAATTGATAAATGGATTCCATGATGGCCTGGTCAGTGTTTTGCTGGCTTCCAACTCGAAGGATTTGGAACCTGCCCTCCTGGCACCTGACTTTGAATGAGCAGAACTGGGCTGTCCCTTTCTGCCCTCTTTCCACACTGACACCACGCTGGTAGATACCGCACCTTCACCCTGACACTGTGACCTTTCTCACTTGCAGGAATTTAAATTAAAATGCATCTCCCAATACCTGGTTCATTGGCCAGATAGATGCACAACATGGCTGCTGAGATGCAGGGGTTTGCAGCAGAGAAAGGGTTTGTTCACGAGGCAATCAAGCAAGGAGCGGGGAGAACAAGTCTTGAATCTGCTCCCCACAAAGGCGAAGGGCTGGAGATTTTATAGGAAAAAGGAGGCTGGCCTGAGGTGTGGGGAGTGATGACTGGAGGCAAGACAAAGGTGACGTAATTGGTGTTCTACGCAGGTGTAACTGTACATGTGTGTGTGAGTTAGAATGTACTTCTTTATGGGATGCATGTTCAGGAAACGTCAGTGTTAGCCTGACCTAAGGGTGGAGTTCTTGGCTCTCTGACCTTAAAAGTCCATGCTTTTGACTCAAAGGCTCAATTGGAGGGTTAGTGGTCCCAACCAGTCTTAACTGATTTAAGTTTGGAGAGCTGTCCAATTCCTGAAAAACAACTTAAGCACCCATTACCATAGCGACACCATAGGTCAGAGTTCTCATCCAAAGGGAGTGTTAAAGCAATCCTGTGATATAATGTCTAAGCGACATGGAGCTTAGGGGAAGCACAGTTTATAAGAACAATAAAAGCGAGCTATGTCAGCAAGGACAGGTACAGCTATGTCAGCAAGGACAGGTACAGGTTACTTATTAAACAAGTTATAGTTTAAGGATTTCAGGAAGGACCTCTTTGGTCTTTCACTGAAAAAGAAACACATGATGATTATACACCTTTCATGGGATCTCTTGAAATTAAGGACTTTGTTAACAGGATTTATTCCCTTGTTCACCAGAATACTGGGCAACAAATACTTAGAGAAAAATATCCAGGTGAGGAATTACTGCTATATTTTTTATATTTGCCATATTTTTATATTTGTCTCCTTATACATTTAAAATTATTTTAAATATACATACTGTAAAATGCACATTTGCTTTTGGTACACAGTTGCATGCATTGTATCATATGTATAGACCTGTGTATCCACCACAATCAGGATAGAAAACATTTCCAGCACCCCAGAAAATCCCTCTGGGTGCCGTTCTGTTGTCAAACCCTCTCCCAGGCCCCAGCCTCTGGCAGCTACTGACTTGTTCTCTCTTCCTATGGTCTTGCCTTTCCAGAATGCATAGCATGGGATCATGTCCTGTGTAACTTTTTGAGACCAGCTTCTTTCACCCATTCATATGGAATGAAGCGTCTATATAAATCTGAAAGGACAGGATTCAAAGGGTTTGGGTTGGTGGACATGTGGGGGTTGGAGAGAGTGCCTGGAGCTTGGAAGTTCATTGCCTGTCCCCATGCCTTGCCCTATTTATCTCTTCTTCTGACTGTTGATTCCTAATATGCCAGTAATCTTGTGAGTAACTGGGTTTCGCTGAGTCCTGTGAACTGCTCTAGAAAATTAATGGAACCCAAGGAAGGGGTGATTTATAGTCAGCTGTTCAGAGGTACAGGATACAACCTGGACTTGGAGTTGGCATCCTGAATTAGAAAGGTCGTTGGAACCTCCAGTTTGTAGCCGGTTGATCAGAAGCACAGGTTTCCACTGAAGTCTGAGGTGGAGAGTGGTCTGGTGGGACAGCCCTTTACCTATGGAATCTGCTTTGATCTCCAGGTAGACTGAGTTGAATTCTTGGACACTCTACGGGCACCCAAGAATTGCTCGTTGAATTGGGGAGGCATCCACACACAGACATGAACACACACACTGGGCCTGGGAAGGAACCCTTTGCAAGATGTGTAAATAATATGTTCTTTTTTAATGAGTAGTATTCCCAAGCAAAAAAGTACCATTGTTTGTTTATCTGTTCACTCGTTGAAAGGTATTTGTGTTGTTACCAGCTTGGGGCAATTATGAGTTGAGCTGCTGTAAATGTTTCTTAACTTAGATTCATTAACTGTAATGCTATTTATTTCAAAACAACTTTATCTGCAGAAATGTGAAACTGTAGTTTATGATAGTTAATTTTATTTGAAGTGTTTATTCTAGTAATTTGGGGGGTTAATTAACATTTCTTTAGCATTCACTTTTATTAAATAAATATATAATAGTTTACTAAATAACTACTATGACTTACTATGGGCTTCCCTGGTGGCTCAGATGGTAAAGAATCTGCCTGCAGTGCAGGAGACCCAGGTTCGATCCTTGGGTCAGGAAGAGCCCCTGGAGAAGGGAATGGCTACCCACTCCAGTATTCTTGCCTGGAGAATTCCATGGACAGAGGAGCCTGGTTGATTACAGCCCACGGGGTCACAAAGAGTCGGACGTGACTGAGCGACATCTTTATGACTTACTATGTCCCCACAGATTATGACAACTCAAGGTAAAGATCAAGCCTATATAATGCTGTTGCTGCTAAGTTGCTTCAGTCGTGCCCAACTGTTTGTGACCCTAAGGACCATAGCCTACCTGGTTCACGTTTAGTTGTACCACATGGTATAAGATATTTAGTAAAGGAAACAAGTGATTAAACTTAAAATGACTCACCATGGGGCATCTACCATTATGTTCCCCCTGCTATCCTAGAACATGAAATTCTTCAAACAACCTATGAAGACTCTTGCCAAAAATGTTTAACCTGAACCTCATCAACCCTCTAAACTTACCCTACAGTTTACAGGAAATAGAGGGGAGGGTAGTTAAATATACAGTGGCTTGGTTAACTATTGCTGAGTAACTAATTACCCCACCTGAGCTACTTAAACAACAATGAACAGGGATTTCCCTGGTAGTTCAGTGGTTAAGACTCCACACTTCCAAGGCAGGGGACATGGCTTCGACCCCTAATCAGAGAACTAAGATTCCACATGCTGCACAGCAGGGAAAAAAAAAAAAAAAAGTAGTCTGCAACAATGAACGGTATCGCACACAGTGGTCCAAGAGAAGACAAGGAGAAAGTCACAATGTCTCACATGATCTAGTCTCAGACGGCACAAGCCGTCACTTCTGCCATATTCCATTTATTAAAAGTGAATCTTTTATTAAAAGAGGATGGTGACTGCAGCCACAAAGTTAAAAGACACTTGCTCCTAGGAGGAAAAGCTGACAAGTTTAGACAGTGTATTAAAAAGCAGAGACATCACTTTGCCAACAAAGGTCCATATAGACAAAGCTATGGTTTTTCCGGTAGTCATGTATGAATGTGAGAGTTGGACCATAAAGAAGGCTGAGTGCCAAATATTTGATGCTTTTGAACTGTAGTGTTGGAGAAGACTCTTGAGAGTCCCTTGGACTGCAAGGACATCCAACCAGTCAGTCCTAAAGGAAATCACCCCTGACTATGTATTGGAAGGACTGATGCTGAAGATGAAGCTCCAATACTTTGGCCACCTAATACGAAAAACCAATGAATTGGAAAAGACCCTGATGCTGAGAAAAATTGAAGGCAGGAGGAGGAGACGACAGAGGATGAGGTGGTTGGATGGCATCACCGACTCAATGGACATGAGTTTAGGCAAACTCCAGGAGATAGTGAAGGACAGCGAAGCCTGGCGTGCTGCAGTCCATGGGGTTGCAAAGAGCTGGACACGACTGAGCGACTGAAGTGAACTTAACTGAACTGAAGGGTAAGCTTCATTTACATTATTACAAAATACTGACTATATTCCCTGTGTTGTACAAAAGGTCCTTGTAGCCTATCTTAAGGGCTTCCCTGGTGGTTCAGATGGTAAAGAATCTGCCTGCAATGCAGGAGACCTGGGTTTGATCCCTGGGTCAAGAAGATCTCCTGGAGAAGGGAATGGCAACCCACTCCAGTATTATTGCCTGGAGAGTCCTATGGACAGAGGAGCCTGGTGGGCTACAGTCTATGGGGTTGCAAAGAGTAGGACACAATTGAGTGACTAACACTTTATGGAGCTTCCTATCTTATACCCAATGGCTGGAATTCCCCATCCTCCATTCCTATTTTGCCCCTCCTCCCCTCTCTGCTGGTAACCACCAGTCTGTTCTCTCTATCTGTGAGCCTGATTCCCTTTATTAGCTTGTTGTACTTTTTTAGATTCCACATATAAGTAATATCATATAATATTTGTCTTTCTCTGTCCAACTTATTTCACTTCGCACAATGCCCTCCAAAGCCATCCATATTGCTGGAAATAGCAAAATTTATGGCTGAGTAGTATTTCATTGTATATGCAGCACATCTTCTTTATCCATTCATCTGTTGATGGTCAGTTAAGGTGCTTCCATGTCTTGGCAATTGTGAATAGCACTGCTATGAACACTGGGGTGCATGTACCTTTTCAAATTAGTGTTTTTGCTTTTTTGGGATCTGTATTTAGGAGTGGAATGGCTGGGTCATATGGTAACTCTATTTTTGACTTTTTGAGAAACCTCCATACCATATTCCACAGTGGCAGCACCAATTAACATTCCCGTCAACAGCATATGAGGGTTCCCTTTTCTCCACATCTTAGCCGACATCCGTTATTTGTGGTCTTTTTGATGATGGTGGTTCTGAGAGCTGTGAAGTGATATCTCATTGTGGTTTTGATTTGCATTTCCCTGATGATTAATGATATTGAGCATCTTTTCACATGTGCCTGTGAAAGCCGAGTTGTATCCCCGGTAATTGGCTAGCCCTGGGAGGGGCAGTCTTTCCAGGCCCCAGAGATCAGTTCAGTTCTGTTCAGTCACTCAGTTGTGTCCGATTCTTTGGGACCCCATGGACTGCAGCACTCCAGGCTTCCCTGTCCATCACCAACTCCTGGAGTTTGCTCAAACTCATGTCCATTGAGTCAGTGATGCCATCCAACCATCTCATCCTCTGTCATCCCCTTTGCCTTCTGCCCTCTATCTTTCCCAGCATCAGGGTCTTTTCCAACAAGTCAGCTCTTTGCATCAGGTGGCCAAAGGATTGGAGTTTCAGCTTCAGTATCAGTCCTTCCAATGAACACCCAGGACTGATGTCCTTTAGGATGGACTGGTTGGGTCTCCTTGCAGTCCAAGGGACTCTTGAGAGTCTTCTCCAACACCACAGTTCAATACCATCAATTCTTCGGCACTCAGCTTTCTTTATAGCCCAACTCTCACATCCATACACGACTACTGGAAAAACCATAGCTTTGACTAGATAGACCTTTGTTGGCAAAGTAATGTCTCTGCTTTTTAATATGCTGTCTAGGTTGTTCATAGTTATCCTTCCGAGAAGCAAGCGTCTTTTAATTTCATGACTGCAGTCACCATTTGCAGTGATTTTGGAGCCCCCCAAAATCAACATCTTAATACAAGTGGTTAATACACATAGTGACTTTAAAAATTTTAGTGTGAGAGATAGGAATCTGGGAGTGGCTTAGCTGGGTGGCTCTGGCTCAGGGTCTCTAGGTCACCATCCAGATGCTGGCCAGACTGCAGTCATCTGAAACTGGATGGGGCCGGAGGATCTGCATCCAAGATGGCCCAGGCATCTTGTTTTCTCTGTTGGAAGGAAGCCCCCATTCCTTGCTGACTTTGGCCAGCAGCCTCGGTTCTTCACCACATGGGCCTCTTCAGAGGGCTGCTGGCTTCTCCCAGGGCAAGCGATCTGATGGTGAAAGAGATAAGGCGCAAAAATCAGTTAATATCAAAAGTGACGCACCATCACTTCTGCCGTGTGCTGTTGGTCAGACAGACTAACCATTGTGAGGGGAAGGGCTGGACAGGATATGAATCCCAGGCAGGTGGGATCTCCGTGTGCCAACTTGCAGACCACCATGGCCCACCAGAGATTTGTATCCTTCCCATGTGCAGAATACAGTCAGCTCCTCCCAGAGTCCCCTGAAATCTCACCCTGCGATAGCATCTGCTCAATGTCCAAAATCTCACAGTGCACATCAGGTCCAAGTGTTATCATAGTTCCTTAAATCCAATTGCTCCATTCCAGTTCTTCTTGCTAAATTATCTGCTCCACCCCAACCCTCTGTGTATTAGTCAGCTCAGTCTACTGTAGCAAAATCCCACAGATTGGGGGCCTTAAACAACAGACATTTATGTCTCACGTTTCTGGAAGCTGGAAGTCCAAGATCAGGGTACCAGTGCGGTTAAGATCTGATGAGGACTCTCCTCCTGGCTTGGAGCTGGGTTTTTTTTTTTTTTTTTTTTTGATTGCTTTTTTACTGTATCCTCACATGGAAGACAGAGAAAGAGAGACAGAACAAGTTCTCTGGTCTCTTTACAATCTTATCACTAGAACGCCACCCTTGTGGTCTCATCTAAACCTAATTACCTCCAAAATCTCCACCTCCAAATGCCATCACATTGGGAGTTAGGGCTTCATAATGAACTTTAATGGGCCATGGATATTCAGTTTATACACCCTGCCCTACTGAACATACCGTGGGACAGACACAGAATAACCACTCTAGACAATCCTGCTCCAAAAGGGAGATGAGAGCATGGAGCAGTTGTTGGTCCATACAGGTTCCAAGCCAAGCAACTGTTGTTAAATTTCTTAATTTATGTCTCAGGGTTTGGGAACCACACTACAAGGCTCTGGTATACATATAGCTGAGTCCCTTTGCTGTTCACCTAAAAACATCACAACATTGTTAATTGGCTAATCAGCTATGTATGTGTGTTAATTGCTCAGTTGTGTCTGACTCTTTGCGACCCCCTGGACTGTAGCCCCCAGGCTCCTCTGTCCATGGGGCAAGAATACTGGAGTGGGTAGCCACTCACTTCTCCAGGGAATCTTTGTGATCCAGAGACTGAACCTGGGTCTCCTGCATTCGCAGTCAGATTCTTTACCATCTGAGCCACCAGAGACTATACTCCAATACAAAATAAAAAGTTTTTTTTAAAAAGGGAGAAGACGAGAGTATGAAGCAGTTGCTGGTCCATGAAGATTCCAAGCCAGGCAAATGTCATAAGTTCTTTAATCATGTCTCAGGGCTTGGAAACCATACTCCAAGGCTCCTGACTGCCCTCTGGGCTCTTGGTCCTTCCCTGTGACTCATCCTTCCTTTTTCATGAAGGTATCATGTGTTAGCAGCTGGGGAATATTCTCAGCCTGCTTCTTGTCAGTAGAACTGTGAGGGTCCAAAGACCTCCTTTTTCCTTGTACTACCTCTGTCCCTTTCAGTCCAAATCGGTAATGATTCTGTGCATGTAATTCTCATAAAAACTTTATGGATTCTCTGCTAATCTCCACAGATCTCCTCCATTAGACAAAGACAATACGCCCAAATCTCTTCGAGATGAGATTTTCTCCACAAAGATAGGGCTTCTGAAGACAGCTGAGGGGCAATGAATGGGCTGAAGCTTCTGGGAGCACTAGGTAATTTTTTGGCTGCACCGTCTGACATGCAGGATTTTAGTTCCCCAACCAGGGATTGAACCTGTGCCCCCTGCAGCAGAAGCTCAGAATCTTAACCAGCAGGGAAGTGCCAAGGAGCACCATCCTTTTATTGCGAGGGTCTGTGAGTGTCTCAGATCATTGGGGCTGCAGTAACAAAACACCACGGACTGGGTAATTGATGAACAACAGATATCTATTCGCACAGTTCTGGAGGCCGGAAGGGTTGAGTCCAGGGTACCAGCTTGGTTGGGTTCTGGTGAGGGCCCTCCTCCAGGTTGCAGACGTCTCCTTGTGCCCTCACATGGTGAAAAGGGCTAGAGGGCTCGGTGGGGTCTGTTTTATAAGAATGCTAATCCCATTCAGGGGGCTCCACCCTTCAACCACAAATTGGCACTGGGTATGGTGCTCGCTGGACTTCCCTCATAGCTCAGCCAGTAAAGAATCCATCTGCAATGCAGGAGACCTTGGTTCGATTCCTGGGTCGGGAAGATCCCCTGGAGAAGGAAAAACTACCCACTCCAGTATTCTGGCCTGGAGAATTCCAAGGGGTCACAAAGAGTCGGACACGACTGAGCACCTTTCACTTTCATGGTGCTTGCCATCTACCTCCTCAAGGATTAGGTCATGTACCACTGTAGCTGCTGACCTCCGACACCCCCTGAAGGGGTTCAGGGCAGAGAGCAGAAATGAGGCACTCTGTGCTCCCGGAAAACTGGCAGGATGGGTCTTCAGATAATCAGATATTCTCAGGAGCTGACTTTATGAGCCCAATTCTTGTATCTCCTCATATCTAGAAAAGGACTAAAATCCATCATGGCGATGACTGTTTCTCATGACCAGCAGAAGCTTCACGAGACCAGTAGAAATGTTCTAAAAAGTAAACAGGCTTGATTGCATGTATTCTCAGTTCAGTTCAGTTCAGTTGCTCAGTCGTGTCTGACTCTTTGCGACCCCATGGACTGCAGCACACCAGGCCTCCCTGTCCATCACCAACTCCTGGAGTTTGCTCAAACTCATGTCCATTGAGTCGGTGATGTCATCCAACCATTTCATCTTCATCATCCCTTCTCCTTTCGCCTTCAATCTTTCCCAGCATCAGAGTCTTCTCAAATGAGTCAGCTCTTCGCATCAGGTGGCCAAAGTATTGGAGTTTCAGCTTTGGCATCAGTCCTTCCAACGAACAGTCAGGACCGATCTCCTTTAGGATGGACTGGTTGGATCTCCTTGCAGTCCAAGGGACTCTCAAGAGTCTTTTGCCTTCACCCAAATCACACACATACTGACCTTCCCCCCTGCTTCTTTGGAGCAGTTTCTCAGAGCTAGCTGAGGTGCTATCTCCCAGACTGCAGTCCTCATTTTGCCCCAGATAAAACTTAACTTGAAACTCTCACGTGCATTTTTTAAGTTGACCTAAGCACCTTCCAAACACCCCACCTCCTAATGCCATCATGTTGGGGGGTTGGGATTACAATGTAGGAATCTGGGGGAGATAGGAGCATTCAGGCCACAGCAGTCAGGCACGTTTAATCTCGTTCAGATCAGATCAGATCAGTCGCTCAGTCGTGTCCGACTCTTTGCCACCCCATGAATCGTAGCACGCCGGGCCTCCCTGTCCATCACCAACTCCCGGAGTTCACTGATTTGTCTGACAAAAGTGCTCTGGGGGTAGGGCTTTATGTCTTTCTGAAACCTTTCAAAATGATTTATAGGCACAGTCTAGGGTCTAACACTGGACCATGGTTTTTCTGGCAGGGCTTTGAATTTGACCTTTTGCTTGGAAGCCATTCCTTGATTCTAGCATAACTTGTCTTCTGGCTGAGCTGAAAACCATCCAGTCCGAGCTCCTTTCAGCTTAATGGCCTTTCTGTTCATTTCTCTCTCCCCCTGACTTATTATGAGTAACCAGTGGAAACCAGGCAGCCCTGGCTCCGAATCTCCTTGACTAGATCACAAGCCCGCCGGGTGCCTTTCCCTCCGTCCACGTGGCTGCAGGCAGTGGCATCACCAGCATCTCCTTCCTCCAGTTTCCGACAACACTTCCCTCACATTCCTGCCAGCTCTCATCTGAGTCTTTAAAGGCCTTGGATCTTAAAAAAAAAATTACTTTTTAAAAATGCTTGCCTTAAAAAAATATTTAGAGGGCTTCCTTGGTGGCTCAGTGGTAAAGAATCCGCCAGCCAATGCAGGAGACACGGGTTTGATCCCCGAGCCAGGAAGATCCCACATGCCCTGGAGCAACTAAGCCCGGGCGCCACAGCTAATGAGCCCATGTACTGCAACTACTGAGGCCCGAGCACCCTAGAGCCCATGCTCTGAAACAAGAGAAGCCACTGCAATAAGAAACTGTTGCACACAGCGAACAGTAGCCCCCAATCGCTGAAATCAGAGGAAAAAAACCCATGCAGCAGCAAAGACCCAACACAGCCAAAAGTAAAAATACATAAAATTATTTCCAAAACTATGTATTTATTTATTTGGCTGTGCCCGGTCTTAGTGGAGGCAACTTTGATCTTCCTCGTGGCATGCAGGCTCCTTTAGCTGAGGCATGAGAACAATTAATTGCGGCATGTGGGATCTAGTTCCCTGATCAGGGATTGAACCCAGACCTTCTGCATTAGGAATGCAGAGTCTTAGCCACTGGACCTTCCCTTGTGCCTCGGTTGGTAAAGAATCCACCTGCAATGCGGGAGACCTGGGTTTGATCCCTGGGTTGGGAAGGTCCCCTGGAGAAGGGAAAGGCTACCAACTCCAGTATTCTGGCCTGGAGAATTCCATGGACTGTGTAGTCCGTGGGGTTGCAAAGAGTCGGACACAAGTGAGTGACTTTCACTTTCGCTTCAGCCACTGGACCACCAGGGAAGTCTCAAGACCTTGACTGTTATTCACAGCTTCTTCAAGGGGCTCCAGGCTTTCACCAATACTCTCAACAAAGCCCACTGCCAGGTGCCAAAGCCATTCCCACATTTTGAGTTTCCATTATAGGACCCCTTCTACAAACAGGTACTCTCTATGCTACCAACTTAGTCCCAAACTGTGCAGCTTGAAGCAGCGGAAATGATTACCTTGCAGTTTCTGAGGCTCAGGTATCTGAGTGGCTTAGCCAGTGGTTCCCATGCAGGGTCTCCCAGGAAGCTCCTGTCCAGACGTTGGTGGGTGTTGCGGTCATCTGACACTTTACTGGATCTGGAGCATCTATGCCTGTGAGGTTTTCTTTCTACGAGGGCCTCTCCATGGGGCCACTAGCGACTTGGCAGCTGACTGCCCCTAGAGCAAGTGATGGGAGGGGAGGGAGTGAAGACAAGATGAAAGTAGCCACGTGTCTGTTGTAACTTAATTCCAGACGAGACCAGCATCACGATTTCTGTGTACTACTGAACCAACCCCATACCATGTGAAAGGATGTGAAATCCCAGGAGCACGGAGCATTATGGGTCATTCTGGAGGCTGATGATCATATAATGATTTAGGGGCGAAATGTCATGCTGTCTATAACTTACATCCGCAAAAACAAAAAAGAAGCAAACTTAGTAACAATACAGTTAAGCCCCTTCGTATGAACCTTCCAGTTGTAAACTTCAAAGATGTGAACGTGCATTCACATGCCCAATCATGTTAGCTGGTTCACGTGTCTGAGGCACATTGGATTCACTCAGCTCCTGGAATTTCAGGCTGTCATATGCATGCACCCTCTGCAGGTGGTCGGGCTTTTGTGTACTTTGCTGCACAGTACTATGTAGGGTACAGCAGTGCGGTATCTTTATTTCAGGCCCAGGATGTTAAGAAGCAAGCATAAAAGCAGCGGCGATGTAGCTTGGTGATTGGGTGTGAGTGAAGTCACAGCTGGCCCTCCGTCTCCTATTGCTGGTAATTCTTCAGCTCTGCCATCTCCCATCTCTTCTCCCTCCTCCAATCAGTACCCCCTTCTTGCCTGTTCTCTTGATGCCAGCCCGTGTGCCAGCTATTGTACTGCACCACTGGACTTTCAAGATACAGTACGGTAAGATTTAAAACATTTTCTTTATTTTTTGTGTTTGTTTTCTACATATTATTAGTGTGAAAAGTATTATAAACCGATTACGTGCCTGCTCAGTCACTTCAGTCATGTCTGGCTTTTTGCAGCCCTACGGACTGTAGCCCACCAGGCTGCTCTGTCCATGGGATTCTCCAGGAAAGAATACTGGAGTGGATTGCCATGCCCTCCTTCAGGGGATCTTCCCAACCCAGGGATCAAACCTGAGTCTCTTACACTTCCTGCATTGCCGGTGGATTCTTTACCACTGGCGCCACCTGGAAGCTCCTATTAATGGTACAGGACTATACAGCCGATGGTGTTAGTCAGGTACCTAAGGCTAACGCTTGGGACTTGTGAACAGATTTCACTTGCTAACGTGTTCTCGGAATGGACATTCTTTGTTTGTAGAGGCGTTACTGTATGTGACCCTTTGTGATCCTATCGGTGTAGATCACCAGGCTCCTCTGTCCATGGGATTCTCCAGGTAAGAATACTGGAGTGCGTTGCCATGCCCTCCCCAGGAGATCTTCCCAATCCAGGGATCCAACCTGCATCTCCTGCATTGACAGGCGAGGTCTTTACCACTAGCGCCACCTGGGAAGCCCCAGGAAACTTCCTGTAATTATATCTAAATCTATGGGACTTTACTGAGCTTTTCTTTCTACTTTTCTACATATTTGCATATTTTCATAGTAAAAAATGAGAAAGAAAAAACTCCAATTTAGGTTTTCTGCGTGGGGGTGACCAGATGGCTTACTGGTTCATGTATCATCTAGAAACCAGCTTTCCTTTCTCCCCAGCCTTCCGACATTCAGCAGCAAAGCCTGCACTGCACGGAGGACTCAATGCCTTCCCAGCTGGCTACCTGCAGCTGCACACAAAGGGGGGTTGGTGGGGGCGCTGAGTCAGCAACACGGCCCAGAAATAGAAACAGGAGCAGATGAACTGCAAGACGCTCTCCCCCAGGTATTCCTGGGAGATGTGCTCAAACACACCAGCACTTCTTCTGATTTCGCTCCTAAATTTCTTTAGAGCAGCAGTTACACGGAATACTTTTCCTGACCTTGCCTTCAAGGTCAGTGTTGCTCCCGGGGCTTTAGCAGAGTCAGTGGTCTTGTTTAACTTTGCCTTTGCCCTGTTTGTTAATTCAGCTTGGGTTCACTTAATTCCTGGAATTTCGGTCCTGATTTCATAATAATAAATAAAACAACTTTGGAGGGATAACCTGCTGTGGCTGTTGAGTCACAACTCTAATTTATTAAGGAACTCTGTGAAATCCCAGTGTTCAGTAAGAGTTTCTGTAAGAACAGAGTTACAAAAGAAATTCTTTTTAGAGTTAAATATTAACTTGTGATCAATTTTCCAGAGGATTTTGAAACTGGTGAAGGTGAAAAACTGCCCTTTGGGGTATTGCGAGCAGTTTGTACATTTTAAGACAGAAGCAAACATTTATGTTTAGAGTTGACCTTCAATTTGTTCTGGGTGATAATACTTTGGTGACTTCTTTTACTTATTCAGATATTAAAAAAAATACCTACACATTATTTTGGAGAAATCCTGAGGCAGTTTGAAATAATTCCATTGCAGATGTTTCAGATTGGCATGTGAGGGGTTCTGTTTAATGTTAAACTGGTGTATCTCTAGCAGGACACCTTTGCAGTGGGGAGGATCAGAAGGGAACCAGGCATAGGGTGATGGTTTGCCAGCTCAGCTATATTTCCCAGGATTCCTTTTCTTGTATGTTTCCAGTTTGATTGACCTATTGAGTCGTGCAGTTGTGTTTGACTCTTTGTGACCCCGAGGACTGTAGCCCACAAGGCTCCTCTGTCCATAGGATTTTCCAGGCAAGAATACTGGAGTGGGTTGCTGTTCCCTTCTCCAAGGGAATCTTCCTGTCCCGGGGATCAAACCCACATCTCTTATGTCACCTGCACTGGCAGGTGTGTTCTTTACCATTAGCGCCACCTGGGAATGATCTCTAATTGAGCTATAAGAGATATTTTATCCTGAGAGTTGCACCTGCCTTCCTCCAGCCAGGCTTTCCTTGCCAAACATAAAATCATGGAAGGTTGACACTGGCATGGCCTGTACAGATTACCTTGTTCACTTGGATCCTAAAGTTGGTCCATCATAAGACTCATCTGGGAAGTATTTTTTGAAATATGGTTTCCCTAGTACCACCCTGGAAGATTCCAGGTCAGGAAATCTGAGCTCAGGACATCTGAATTTTATGAAGTCCTTAGGTGGTTAGAATGGTCAGCTAAGTGGGTTTGCTGGTCATTGCAATTTTCAAAGTGTGGTCTTTGGACCAGGAGTACCAGCATCATCACCTAAAATCTTGTTTTGGACACAGATTTCTGCACCACCTCCCAACCCCACCTTGGACCTTCTGAATCAGAGGCTCTGTGTTTGGGGGCCTGGCACGCTGTGGTTTAACAAACCCTCCTGGGGATTCTGATGCATGATAAAATTTGAGAACCAAATCGAGTTGAATCCCTCATTTCATAGTTAATGAAACTGAGTCTAAAGAGAAGGACACATCTTTGGATTAATATAAGGAGACAAGCCACTCTTTCCATTTTTTGGAAACAGTGACAGAACTTTATTTTCTTGGGCTCCAAAATCACTGCAGATGGTGACTGCAGCCATGAAATTAAAACACACTTGCTCCTTGGAAGAAAAGCTATGACAAACCCAGACAATGTATTAAAAAGCAGAGACATCACTATGCTCAGGAAGGTCCATAGAGTCAAAGTTATAGTTTTTCCAGTAGTCATGTATGGATGTGAGAGTTGGACCATAAAGAAAGCTGAGTGCTGAAGAACTGATGCTTTAAAAAAAAAAAAAGAATTAATGCTTTTGAACTGTGATGTTGGAGAAGACTCTTGAGAGTCCCTTGGACTGCAAGGAGATCCAACCAGTCCATCCCAAAGGAAATCAGTCCTGAGTGTTCATTGGAAGGACTGATGCTGAAGCTGAAGCTCCAATACTTTGTCCATCTGATGTGAAGAGCTGACTCATTTGAAAAGACCCTGATGCTGGGAAAGATTAAGGGCAGGAGGAGAAGGGGACAACAGAGGATGAGATGGTTGGATGGCATCACTGACTCAATGGACATAAGTTTGAGCAAACTCCAGGAAATAGTGGCCAGGAAAGCCTGGTGTGCTGCAGTCGATGGAACTGCAGAGTTGGACACGACTTTGTGACTGAACAACAACAACAAGGAGAGGAGAAGAGTAAGCAGCCTCTTATGGCACGCAGGCATTTTGAGGAGAGAATACTCACAGCCTTTGTCTTGAGAAGCCTCAAGTTACTACACTTGTGAAAGCAAAGTTGTCATCAACTAGAATATAATACACGATCCAATGAACCAGTTTGTAGTCCAAGATGCCAAAGGAATCTTTGCTTTTTAGGAGTGCATATCCGTTTAGTCAAGGCTATGGTTTTTCCAGTGGTCATGTATGGATGCGAGAGTTGGACTGTGAAGAAAGCTGAGCACCGAAGAATTGATGCTTTTGAACTGTGGTGTTGGAGAAGACTCTTGAGAGTCCCTTGGACTACAAGGAGATCCAACCAGTCCATTCTAAAGGAGATCAGCCCTGGGTGTTCTTTGGAAGGAATGATGCTAAGGCGGAAACTCCAGTACTTTGGCCACCTCATGTGAAGAGTTGACTCATTGGAAAAGACTCTGATGCTGGAAGGGATTGGGGGCAGGAGGAGAAGGGGACGACAGAGGATGAGATGGCTGGATGGCATCACCGACTCGATGGATGTGAGTTTGAGTGAACTCGGGAGTTGGTGATGGACAGGGAGGCCTGGCGTGCTGCGATTCATGGGGTCTCAAAGAGTCGGATGTGACTGAGTGACTGAACTGAGCTGAACTGATTAGGGAAAAATCAAGAGCTGTAGCACTAAGGCAAGCTTCATGGAGAAGAATTTTAAAAGCTGAAAAAGATATGCACCAATGGAAAAAGAGAAGGCGGCTCATTCCCCAAGGTGGGAAAACCACAGGGAGGAAAAGGCGGAGAAAGGAAAATTGCAGCCAGGCTCAAGTGGAAGGTGCAAGTTAAGACAAAGAGAAAGCTTGTGGGCTGGATCTTGGAGATTATTTTAGGAAAACAGGTGGGAAAACAGTAGATACAAACCGTTCTGAATGTGGCTGTTGTTCATTTGCTCAGTTGTGTCCATTTCTTTCCGATCCCATGAACTGCAGCATGCCAGGCTTCCCTGTCCTTCACTCTCTCCTGGGGTTTGCTCAAACTCACATCCATTGAGTCAGTGATACTATCTAACCATCTCATCCTCTGTTGCCCTCTTCTCCTCTTGCCCTCCATCTTTCCCAGCATCAGGGTCTTTTCCAGCGAGTTGGCTCTTCACATAAGGTGGCCAAAGTGTTGGAGCTTCAGCTTAGGTAGGAGCAGAGGTGTATTTCACATTATAAGGCTGTCTTGTAAAATCTGAATCCACCACACAACTTTGCTAGTTGGGACTGATCTGAAGGTTTCCCAGGTGATAAAGAATATGCCTGCCAATGCAGGAGGCACGTGTTCGATCTCTGGGTCAGGAAGTTACCCTGGAGCAGGAAATGGCAACCCACTCCAGTATTCTTGCCTGGAAAATCCTCTGGATAGAGGAGCCTGGCAGGCTAACCGAGCATGCACATGCACATTGATCTGGAGGACACTTAACAAAACAAAACTACTTTTAAGTATCTGTGTCAATTTAGCACTGGGTTGGTAAGTTTTGGCAAGACATGCATAGAACTTTGAATATGAAATCCATCATGTTAACTAGTGTTAATAAAGAAGAAGTCACTAATGATGCTTGGAGAGCAAAACTCAGCAAATACAGGAAAAATGATGCCTAATCAGTCACATCTCACACTTCCTTGTAAATGGTACTTACAAGATGCTTAGAAATAGTCTTATAGAAACAATTTTGTGTTTCCATGGAAACATATGCTTGTGTGGAGGTCATGCTTCAGGCTGATTTTTGTCTTTCAGTGTCTGGGAGCTGTTTTACAATTCAGTAAGTTGTATGGAAATGACAGATAAACAAACTGACCTTTGCCTCTGTCTTGTGGGAAAAAAGCCAGTTTTACCTTCGTCTGCATTTTCCTTTCAACATTCCTTTACTCCACATATGTGTGGACTTCCCAAAAACTTTCTTTTGAACTAGTTTTAACATGTGCCTGGTGTTCTCATTAATTCATGAATAAGTAAAATCTTCAACACATGTCATTTTCACATCTGTGTTTTCCCTTTTTTGAAAATTACTCTTTAACAATCAGATTAAGTCTCACAAACCTTATTGCTGCAGGCTTTTTATATTATTGACTCATCGTCCCTCTGCGGAAAAAATGTCTTATGAAAAAGGTCACCCTTAATCTGAATTCACAAGTTTTCCAATTAGAAGCATCTCAATTAGCAAGGCTCTGGTCTCTCTGGCCATGAGATTTTGGATGAAATTCTTATGGTGTCAAAAAAACTGCTGTTCCTTTTCCCTCTGCCACTTATTTTCTTAACCCTCATTCCTTCCTGTTTTCTCTCTCAACCTTCCTCTGTGGCAAGTTGCATTGGTTATCACACTCTCAGGTGAACTGACAAATTACGGAGTAGAGGCAGAGGGTGGGCGGTCAGGTGTGAATACCTAGTCACCTACTTTTTAAAACAGCCTAACTTAGATTTATAGTAAAGAAGCCACAGGCGAAGAGGGACGATGAGATGGTTGGAGGGCATCACCAATCCAATGGAGGTGAGCTTGGGCAAACTCAGGGGATAGTGTGGAGAAGGAAATGGCAATCCACTCCAGTATTCTTGCTTAGAGGATCCGGTGGACAGAGGAGCCTGGTGGGCTGCTGTCCGTGGGGTCGCACAGAGTCGGACACGACTGAAGCGACTTAGCATGCATGCATGTCTTGGAGAAGGAAATGGCATATTCCTGCCTGGAGAATCCCAGGCACAGAGGAGCCTGGTGGGCTGCTGTCTATGGGGTCGCACAGAATCGGACACGACTGAAGCGACTTAGCAGCAGCAGCAGGGGGATAGTGAGGGGCAGGGAGATCTGGCGAGCTGCACAGTCCACGGGGTCGCAAAGAGTCAGATACGACTTAGCCATTGAACAGCAACAAAGGAGTCACAGGCCTCCGGAACCAACCACACATGTAAATTTCAGGGGCTCGCGGTCTTCATCCTCCTGGTCGACCTCCCTCCTTCCCCAGTCCCTCCTCCTCCCTCCCTCCTCCTCCTCCCTCCCTCCTCCTCCTCCCTCCTCCTCCCTCCAGGTCTCCCCGCCCCGCCCTCCAACTCCGGCCTTCCTGGAGGCTGGAATCCTGGACGGCCACTGGCCCGCCGGAATCCCGCCGCGCTTCGTCACCGCGTCCACTTCCGTCTCGGCCGAAGGCGCCTCCCCGCTCGGCTGGTCCCCGACCGGCTCCCCTGGGTCCCGCAGGGCTGCCGCGCTGCCCTCTCCTGTCCGGTCTCCTCCTCCTCGCGGGGTGGACAGCGGTCTTCAGGCGGCTGGAGGAGGTAAGTGTGTTTTGCTGGCCTGAGGACTCCGCTGCAGGTCGGCGCTACTCTGACTTGCGTGCGTGCGTCTGCAGGAGGCAAAGGAGGTCTTTGGCATATGTGCCCAGGGAATGAACCTATCCAGTTCAGCCTCAACACCTGCTTACAGCAAAGCAGGACATTGTCCCTTGCAGGACCGCCACCCCGCCATCGTGCTTTGGAGTGTTTTCCTGTACTACATTTTCACCGTACATTTTGAAAAGAAAGTTGAACTCATACTCTGCATAAATTTGCAATCTTTTTTTTCCCCAGTGAAACACCATGTCACAATCCTTTCCTGTATGCTATTAAATACTATTCGTGCCTGTGTTCCTACAATTGAACATTTTGGTTGTAAAGTTCTTCCTACTAATGTAAAAGTGTGCGGGGAGGGGGGGAAATGAGCATACCCGGGTCCAGTCCGTTCTCCACACTTTGAAGCATTTATTAACGGGTGATGGAGAAGGGAGTGACAACCCACTCCAGTATTCTTGCCTCGGAAATCCCATGGACAGGAGGAGCCTGGCGGGCTACAGTCCATGGGGCCGCAGAGAGTTGGACACGAAGCAACTTAGTGTGATGTTAAACGAGACTGGGGCTGGTCTAGGAGCGTGGCATCCTGGGTGCTGGCTGGGTCCTGCCAGCAGAGACTGTACAGTTCCCGCTGGGCCACGTGTGTCAGGAGGTGAGGCCCAGGCCTTGCTGACACTGGGCCCTGTGATTTAGGGCCACTTGCTGATGGGAATGCCACCTGTTGTTTTCAAAGCCCATTTAAAGTAAGGTGGTCAGAAGTGAGCCTTGTGGGTATCAGTGGGAATGCCATCTGGGCCTCGCCACAGTCCAAGAAAAGGCCAAAGGCAGGCGTCTGGTTGCCAAGTTCACAGGCCAGTCTAGCCTCATCCCATCTTGTTTTCTAATTAATGTTCTCAAGACTGTGTACCCTCTGGAAAACGCAGCCCTGACTGTGTGTGTGCATCAGTCACGCAGTGGTATCTGTGTAGCCCGCTGGTCTCCTCTGTCCGAGGAATTCTTCAGGCAAGAATACTGGAATGGGTTGCCATTCCCTTCTCCAGGGGATCTTCCAGACCCAGGGATTGAACTCGGGTCTCCTGCATTCCTGGCTGATTCTTTACTGTTTGAGCCACCAGGGAAAGCCATGTTTACTGAAAAACAAAAATAACTGGGGGAGTTGATGTTCACAGGACCATCTCTAAGGGTAGAGACTGGAGATCGAGTGCCCTGCAAATTCCAATGTTTACCCTTAAAGGAAGCCCCCCAGGCTTTCCTGGCAGCCACCTTCATGGTCCTGTAACATTCCTCAGTGTTGCTTTCCATGTCTTTGCAGGGGTTTCCATCTCTAAACCTCTGAGGCTGCTGGCACTTTATTCCTTGACTTCTTTGCTAGTTACATTTCCCTCGATGCCAATCGGCTTCTCTCATTGAGATCTGCTTCTCTGTCTCTGTTAGAGAATCTTCATTGCTTTGGGAAGTGTGACTCCCGAGTTATTTAAATCCTTGGGAGTATGAAAGCAGGAACTAGCTTTACCACCCCTTTCTCTCATCTTCTGCCCTCCAATGAGAAAAGGAGAGTGTTCAGTTACACAGTTAAAGGGTACTTTTCCGCGAAAGGCAAAATCATGAACTGAACTGAATACGAACATGAGCATGTGCTAAAGATTCTGTTTTATTCATTAAAGAGGGAACTAGGCAAGTGTTATCATTGCTTCAAAAGAAGAAGTCAAGAAGCACACATTCGTAACGAGTAAAAGAATGCCTCCGGAAGGTGCATCTTAGGGGAGGAGGGAGGACACAGCAGCCCCTTGACTTTGCAGATGGAACACGCCCCGGGGATCTCCGTGGGTCTGCTGCTGCTGCTAAGTCGCGTCATTGTCTGACTCTGTGCAACCCCATAGACAGCAGCCCACCAGGCTCCTCCGTCCCTGGGATTCTCCAGGCAAGGACACTGGAGCAGGTTGCCATTTCCTTTTCCAATGCATGAAAGTGAAAAGTGAAAGTGAAGTTGCTCAGTCGTGTCTGACTCTTTGCGACCCCATGGACTGCAGCCTACCAGGCTCCTCCATCCATGGGATTCTCCAGACAAGAGTACTGGAGTGGGTTGCCATTGCTTTCTCCCTCTGTGGGTCTAGACTTGTAATTTGGTGGAGACATTTGCTGTGTGAAGGAGGACTGGAGGGTGTTAGAGAAAAAAATTAATCATTCGTGATGCTTGTTAAAAAACGGTAAGGTAGAGTTATTCAGGACCACTGTGATAGCTGTAGGGACCACTCCAGCAGGATTTTGCAGTAGGAGAGAGGCAAGGGGCTTTAACTCCAAATGTCAGGAAAAGTGGGAATTTCTAGCCAGAGAGCAGAGTACGGGTCAGTGGACGAAAACAAGGGGATTCCGGCTTAAGCTGACCTAACAGGATTCTTACAGAAGATGATCCAGGGTGAGCAGACATCCCCTGGGGGGTGGTGGAGGAACAGGAACCGAGTCAGATACGGAGAGCGGGGGCTGAACCGACTTAGCCCGGAGTCTTACTAACACTGCATGAAGCCCAAAGTCAGAGCCTGGCTGAGAAGAAAGTTCAGAGGGTCCTGACTGGAATCAGATCAAGGAGAGCATCTTTGTCGAGGGATGAGAAAACTGGTCTGTAGAAGGTGGCTCTTGCAGTCATTCACAGTTTTGTGGGATCTTGCATGGATGTGGTGGGCGGATCGTGGGCTTCGCTGCTGCATTTTGGGTGGCCTTGCCAAAAGAAATGTGCCCCTCGGGGTCTCCCCTGCTGGGGTCTGTCCTGGCCACCCCTGGTGTCATACAGAGGACTCCGACTTCTGGAGGCGTCCGCGGCGAAGACTGCAGATCTGATCTCGGAGTGGCTGGTACGTGTGGCTAAGCCCACCTGCCATGATCCAGAAAAGCCCTTCTCGGTACATTTTATGAGGCCCCCACCATAGGTGTCAGCCCACAGTCCGATCCCCTTACAGGAGGAAACCTTATCACTCACCATGACCTTGTCATGTCATTGGAGGAACTCTGTGTTTCAGTGGAAAAGTACCCATCAACTGTAGCACACCCTCCGAGCTGTATGGTTCCAGCCCTGTTCACTGTATTGGAGCTGTTCTGCAGCTCTGTGAATGTTGGGGGTTGCTGATAGGTTTGTAAATTCTGTCCTGTCTGGTGATAAACTAATTGGCTTCCTCCTCTACGGTGGAAAAATTGGTTTGGTTTCCACGTACAGTTCATCTCCAGATCCCTCTCCTGGGTAGACATCTGTGCCCTTTCCTTTTCCCCTTAGGCCCTGTTACAACATCTGCTTTATTTCCTCTTATTACACGAGTAATGCACAAGCCTTAACATGAAGTCTTTTTGATAACTCTTCGGGAGTCATAATAGTTTTACTTTGTTTCCTGAAAATTATGTTGTAACAAGTGTGTACTTAGTGGGTGGGGTGAGGGAAGGGCCCAAATCCTAAAGTGTCTGTGCAGAAAATTTATGTCTAGTACAGTCAGTCGAGTGTCAAGGGCATGTTTCCCAAGGCTCTGGCCCACAGAGAAACTGTCTGCCCTGCCCGCCGTGGCCTTGGGCTGGGGCACACAGGCTGGGCTGGGCTGCTGTGCCACGTGAAGGCTCTGGCAGGAGTCCAGCCTTCGTGTGTGGCATGGCCAAGCCTTCCCTGGCCACCAGCCCTTTCTGCGGGAGAAAGACCTTTCGGGATCAGCCCAGAGAGCGGCTCTCTTGGCTGTAAACATTCCTTTTGGAAAGTGGATAGCGGTGGAAAGTCAAGGAAAAAGATTCTGATTCGAGGTTGCTACTTTCCTGCTGTCTTGCATCCTCATTGGACTGCCCAGGTAAGAAATTAGCCAGAGGAATTGCTCTTCAAGAAATTGTGTGCAGTGGCACATGAAATTCACTGCTACTATTGCTCTGACTTCTCTTACTAATCCTCGTTCTATAATGTCGTTTATGGAAGCAAAGCCGTGAAAGGTACAGTCAGATTTTTCTACGATCCAATGGCCCACTCTGTTTGTATTTTTTCTGGTTTCCAGAGCTCTGCTTAGCAGGCAGTCTTGTTGTTGTTGTTTTTAGTCCGACTCTTTGCAACCCTGTGGACTGTAACTCGCCAGCTCTGTCCGTGGGATTTCCCAGGCAAGAATACTGGTGTGGGCTGCCGTTCCTTTCTCCAGGGGATCTTCTCGACCCAGGGATCAAACCCGAGTCTCCTGCATTGGCAGGTAGATTCTTTCCTACAGAGCCACCAGGGAGGTCGTCAAATGACTAACTCTTAATTTCTCTTTCCTTAAAATGTATTTATTGCTAGTTATGAACATTTAGAATCTGGTAGAAAGTACAGGATATCATGTAACAGCCACCTATAGTTACATGACACAGATTTAAGATATGAATATTTTGTCCTATGTACTTGAAACCAAAACTTAAAAAAAAAAATTTATTTATTTGATTTTGGCTGTGCTGGGTCTTCGTTGCTGCACAGGATTTTCTCTAGGTGCCGCGAGTGCGGGCTCCTCTCCAGTTGCACTGGGAGGGCTTCTCACTGTGATGGCTTCTTGTTGCGGAGCGCAGGCTCGAGGGTGCTTGGGTTTCAGTATTGCAGTCCGTGGGCTCAGAAGCTGCAGTCCGTGGGCTCTACAGCACAGGCTTAGTCGTTCTGGTGCATGGGCTTAGTTGCTCTGCTGCATGTGGGGTCTTCCTGGATCAAGGATTGAACCTGTGTCTCCTGCATTTTCAGGCAGATTGTTTACCCCTGAGCCACCAGGGAAGCCCCAAATCAAAGCTTTTTAGGGAAAGAAGATGTAGCAAATACAGTTAAAACCAACAGTCTCCATCCCTTACCTCCTGACAGTAACCACTGTGTAATGTGTGGTGTGTTTTATTCCCATGTGTTTCACTTTTCCTACAGTGTTCAGTGGAGTATTATTGTTTGGAGGTCTTAGTATTTGTTTAGCATCAAAAAGCCATTGTCTTTTTATAAAGCATTAGATTTCGAGATTGAACATTTTGGTGCATATGTATGGAGTTTGTTCACTGAACTTGCAGTGTCCTTTATAAGAATGGATTAGCTTCCTATAGCTGCTGTAACAAATCACCACAAACTGGGTGATTTAAGACAACAGAAACTTACTCTCTCATTGTCCGGGGGCCAGAAATCTGAAATGAAGATGTTGGCAGGGCCATGCTGTTCCTGACACTTGTAAAGGAGAGTTTTTCCTTGTCTCTCTCCTGGCTTCTGGTGGTGGCTGCGGTCTTTGGCGTTCCTTGGCGTGTAGATGGCTCGCTCCAGCCTCCGCCTGTGTTGTCCCGTGACTGTCCTTCCTGTGTGCCTATACTACTACTACTAAGTCACTTCAGTCGTGTCCGACTCTGTGCGACCCCATAGACGGCAGCCCACCAGGCTCCCCCGTCCCTGGGATTCTCCAGGCAAGAACACTGGAGTGGGTTGCCATTTCCTTCTCCAGTGCATGAAAGTGAAAAGTGAAAGTGAAGTCGCTCAGTCGTGTCCGACCGTCAGCGACCCCATGGGCTGCAGCCCACCAGGCTCCTCCGTCCATGGGATTCTCCAGGCAGGAGTCCTGGAGTGGGTGCCATCGCCTTCTCCATGTGTGCCTATATCTGTACCCAAATTTATTTCTCTTCTAAGGACTGCTGCTGCTGCTGCTGCTAAGTCGCTTCAGTCCTGTCTGACTCTGTGCGACCCCATAGACGGCAGCCCACCAGGCTCCCCCGTCCCTGGGATTCTCCAGGCAAGAACACTGGAGTGGGTTGCCATTTCCTTCTCCAGTGCATGAAAATGAAAAGTGAAAGTGAAGTTGCTCAGTCATGTCTGACTCTTAGCGTCCCCATGGACTGTAGCCCACCAGGCTTCTCCATCCATGGGATTTTCCAGGCAAGAGTACCGGAGTGGGGTGCCATTGGCTTCTCCGCTTCTAAGGACACCAGTCATTAATTGTATTAACACCCACCCTCCTCCAGGATGTTGTTGTTCGGTCTCTCAGTCGTGTCTGACATTTTATGACCCCATGGACTGCAGCATGCCAGGCTTCCCCTGTCCTCCACTATCTCCTGGAGTTGGCTCAAACTCATGTCCGTCGAGTCGGTGATGCCATCCAACCATCTCATCCCCTGTCGTCCCTTTCTCCTCCTGCCATCAATCTTTCCCAGCATCAGGGTGTTTTCCAATGAGTTGACTCTTCCCATCAGGTGGCCAAAGTATTGGAGCTTTAGCATCAGTCCTTCCAATGAATATTCAGGGTTGATTTCCTTTAGAATTGACTTCCTTGCTGTCCAAGGGACTCTCAGGAGTCTTTTCCAGCACTGCAATTCGAAAGCATCACTTCTCTGGCACTCAGCCCTCTTTATGGTCCAGCTCTCATCTCTATACATGACTATTGGAAACACCATAGCTTTGACTTATATGGACCTTTGTTGGCAAAGTAATGTCTCTGCTTTTTAATATGCCGTCTAGGTTGGTCATAGCTTTCGTTCCAAGGAGCAAGCGTCTTTTAACTTCATGGTTGCAGTCACCATCTGCAGTGATTTTGGAGCCCAAGAAAATAAAGTCTGTCACTGTTTCCATTTTTCCCCATCTATTTGCTATGAAGTGATGGGACCAGATGCCATGATCTTGATTTTTTGAATGTTGAGTTTTAAGTCAGCTTTTCCACTCTCCTCTTTCACCTTCATCAAGAGATTCTTTAGTTCCTCTTCGTAACCTGGTTACCTCTGCAAATAACTTATTTCCAAATAAGGCCACTTTCATAGGTTCTGTGGGTTCAGACTTGAACAGTATCTTTGGAGGGGGACATGATTTAACCCATGACAGTGAGTAAATGACAGTGTATCCTATTCTTCTCCTGATGGTCCTTAGATTGCTTGCATAGGTTGCTTGAAATTGTTGCTATATCTTGATGGCAAGAACAGTCTTCCACATCCTCTGTGGATGTTCGTGGGTGAGCACATACACACATATGCATGAATTTCTCCAGGGAATACACCCAGTGGGGGATTTCTGGGTTGCATTGTTGCCTTTGCTGACCTGCTTCCCAGAGTGTGTAGCAGTTTTTACTCCCTTTCTCCTCCCTACACGGACATCATCTCTTGGTGTTAAAAGACTTATTGCTGATCTGCAAGAGGTAAAATGGTATCTTGTGTTGTTCTTAGTATAATTTCCTTAAATACCATTGAGGTTGAGTATATTTTCATACGTTTACGGACCATTCAGGTATATCCTGTTATGAATTGCCTATTCATACCTTTGGAGCGTTTTCTATTGGAGTTGTCTTTTTCTTGTTAATTTCTAACAATTCCTCATGTATTTTATCTGGATACCACAGCCCCTGCTTTGAAAAGAGTAACTTCATTTAGTCTGTATCTTTTTTCCTCACTTTTTTTAATGGAACCTTTTATCTTACAGTGTTTAAAATTTTAATGAGAGTTTGAAAGCTTTTTGTTGTGGAACATCTGAAGGGTGTATGGAAGTCCAGAGACTAGTACAGCGGACCCTCCTGAACCCCTTACATCCAGCACTGTCAGAACTCGGACACTGCCACCGTCGTGGCCGTACTGGGAGAGCCCAGACTTCTGGTCATTTTATCAGTATGAGTGTTAGCATGTTGCTATAAAAGCTAGGACTCATCAAACCGAAACTTTTGCTGATATAATACTATTCCTCTTTCCCTCCCCCCACCCCCACCGTTAAAATGATTCTCAATATCACCAAAACTACGCAGTCCATTGATTTTCTCCAGTCTTTTCCAAGTATTTATTTACTTACTTGGCTGTGCCGGGTCTTAGTTGCAGCATGTGGGATCCAGTTTCCTGATCAAGGGGTTGAACCCAGGCCTCCTGCACTGGGACTTCGGAGTCTTAGCCACTGGGCCACCAAGGGAGTCCCCCCAGTTTTCTCATTAAGTGTTTTTTTAGACTTGGTTACATCAGCACCTTCTTGCATTTAGAACAGTAGACAGCACTTCAGCACTTCCCATGAAACCACCAGCAAAAAGCACAGAATTACAAAAGACGTGGCTCTAAATAGACCACGAGAAGGACGCTTGTTCACAGCATGAGAGCTGAAACAGGAAGTGAGAGCTCAGCCTTGTTCAACCTTGGCTGGGAACGCACGTCTCCGTGGCTTAGATTTTTCGCAGCTCTACACAGACCTGCAGATGACGCAAAAGCCCTGAAAGTATTGATTTTGGCCTTCTGAGTAAATGTAGCAAGTAGGCAAGTTCATGAATATAGAATCTGCAGATCATGAGGTTCGACTGTGTGTGCTGATCACTCTCAAATGCATGTCTTCAGCTTGGCCCCCGGCCCTGAACTCGTCATCCAACTGTCCGCTCAGGGTGTCTCAGAGCCATTTCAAACTCTCATGCCCCAGACTGAAGTCCTGGTCTCAAACCTGCTCTGTCTCACTCTCCCCTTCCCGTTGAGACCTTCTGTCCTTTCCCAGTTGCTCAAGCAAAAGACCTAGTCACCCCTGACTCTTTTTGGTCAAGGACCCTACCCATGCCATCTGTCAACAAAACCAGTTGGCTGCACCTGAAAAATCTACTCAGCCCCTGACTGTTCTCCCTCTTTTCTCCATTGCCCCTCTTGCAGAAATAATTTGGCTTTTCCTCCATATTAGATGGGAGCTTTTGGAGGGTGCTGGGAAGTGGAATATCCCCCACCGCCCTCCCTGATCTTTCTGTTCCAGTTACACTGTTCCTTGTTGTTCTTCAAAAACTGAAAGAAAGGACGTCCCGGGTGGCTCAGGGGTAAAGAATCCGCCTGCCGATGCAGGAGACACGGGTTCGATTCCCGATCCAGAAACATCCCACATACCACGGAGCAACTAAGCCCGTGTGCCACAACTGTTGGGTCTGTGCTCTAGAGCCCAGAGCCACAGCTACCGAGCCCATGTGTGGTGACTCCTGAAGCCCACGTGTCCTAGAGCCTGGGGTCCACAGGAGAAGCCATGCGATGAGTAGTCCGCACACTGCAAGTAGAGAAAAGCCCGTGCAGCAGTGAAGACCCAGCACGGCCAGACACACACACACACACACACACACACACACACACACTGAAAGCAAGCCAAACTTGTATACCGATCACCTAGATTCAGTAAGTGTTTGCAGCTTGCCATAACTGCTTTATGTGTCTATATGTGCGTCTGTGCATGTCTGTTTGATGAATGATTTGAGGGTAAACTTCCGACGTTGATATTTCATCCCCTACTTGAACATACATCTTCTAAAACTAAGAATGTTCACCTGCATAACTATCACACCAAAGAAACTTAATATTAATTCATAATATCAACTATCATCCATATTCATTTCCTTGATTATTCCCCAAATGTCTGTTATAGATCTTCTTTTCAAAATAATTGTATTTAATTTATTTATATATTTTACTTATTTATAATTTTATTTATTTTATTTATTTTTGCTGGGTCTTCGTTGCTGCTCAGGCTTTTCTCTAGTAGTGGGGAGTGGCAGCTGCTCTTTGTAACGATGCGCAGGCTTCTCCTTGCCGTGGCTTCCCTTGCTGTGGAGCGCGGGCCTAGGGACGCGGGCTTCAGGAGTCGAGGTGCACGGGCTCAGTGGTTGTGGCTCCCCGGCTCTAGAGCGCAGGCTCTGTTGTGACGCACGGGCTTAGCTGCACCGAGCCATGTGGGATCATCCTGGATCGGGGATTGAAGCCACGTCTCCTGCATGGCAGGCGGGTTCTTTACCAGAGTCACCAGGGAAACCCTGTAACTGATCATAATTTGGAACCAGGATGTAGTCAAGACTCACACAGTGCATTTGGTTTCATTTCTCTTTAATCTCTTTTAATCTCCTGCTGCCTCATCCTTTATTTTTTCTTTTCCATTGATTTCTAAAGTTAGGAATGTTTCCCTCTCTTGTGTTCTGTATATTTGTCAGTTTTTTTTCTGTGTCCAAATTTAATAGCATGAAGTTGTTCATACTATCTATGAGTTTTAAAAGGAAAAATATGTCCTTTTTTCATTCCTTGTGCTGTTATGTTGTTGTTATGTGTCTTTGTCATTCTGTCCTTTTTACTGATCTGGTTTCCTGGAGATATACCTGTTTTATAACTCTTCAAAAAAACTCAGATTTTAATCATTTTCTGTTTTCTTCATTGTTTATTTTCATCTCATTATTTTCTTCTTTGGGGTTTATTTTGTTTTTTCCCCCTCACTTTTTTTTTTTTTTTAAGCTGAGCTTTAAGGGATCTTAGTTCCCTGACCAGGCATTGAACTCAGGCCCCCTGCAGTGGAAGCTTGGAATCCTAACCACTGGACTACCAGGGAAGTCCCTTCTCTCACTTCATGAATTGGATTCTTAGCTAATTTCTGTTCTTTCCTCTTGTCAATTACATACACTTGAAGAGGATCAGAGAATGCCATCCTCAAATATGGCATTTGGGCATATTGATTATTTTGAGCTGAAGGCAACTGAGAAACAGCAGATGAAAAAAGAGTTGTTTTTCACCCCCACTTTCTGCTTTCCTGCCTAAAATTAGGCCATAACTACCCCCCACCACCCCTGCCCAATGAGAGGAGCAACTCTTACCACCAGAGATGAAGAGCTGTCACTGAGACGAGTCTGAATTAACGCACTGGGCTCAAAGATCCTTTTCTTTTTATCAATTCCCCATGTCTTTCCTGGTCACATCTCCACAATTTATCACCCTTTGTTAAAATGGTATTTAAGCCATGTGTCTCCTTCTTGGGCTTTCACTTCTTTTCTGCAAAGCCCCTGTGTACTCATTAAAAACATTAATAACATGTATGCTCTCTCTCCTGTTAATCTGCCATTTTTTAAAAAGGAAAGTTTATTGAAGTATGATATATTCACTCCTTTAAAGTGTACAGTTTGATTGATGCTGAAGTATTGAACTAGGTAGCCACCACCAAAACCAAGATATGGAACATGTCCATCACCCCAATAAGTTCCCTGTCCCTTCGCAGTCAGTCAGTCTTCTTCCACTCCCAGCCTCTGGCAATAGTGATTTAATTTCTTTCTCTATTACTTTACCTTCCCTGGAATGTCATAGGGGCTTCCCTAGTGGCTCAGCGGTAAGGAATCTGTCTGCCAGTGCTGGAGATGCGGGTTCAGTCTCTGGATCAGGAAGATCCTTTGGAGTAGGGGCTGGGTACCTACCCCAGTATTCTTGCCTGGGAAATCTTTCCTATGGACAGAGGAGCCTGGTGTGCTGCAGTTCATGGAGTTGGGTTGCAGAGTTGTACATGACTGAGCTTGCAAGCACATACACTTGTGCTTCTAGTGTTTGTAATGGGAGTGGATTCTGATCAGCCTTGATCTTATTACCCAGAACTAGAAGTGATCATTGACTTCGTGCCTGAATACACTTCACTGGTGGCTCCATGGTGAAGAGTCTGCCTGCCAGTGCAGGAGATGTGGGTTCGATCCCTGAGTCAGGAAGTTTCCCTGGAGAAGGAAATGGCAACCCACTCTGGTATTCTTGCCTGGAGAATGCCATGAACAGAGGAGCCTGGCAGGCTGTAGTCTATGGGGTGGCAAAGAGTCGGACACAACCGAGCAACTAAACAACAACATAGTTAAAATTAATTTTCCCTGTACTCTTGATTTCGTTTACTCATTGTTTGTAAGCTTTGGCTTTGCACCACTCAGAGTATAATGCCTGTTCTCTCCCTGTAGCCCGACCTGAGTACCTCCAATGGCTAACGAAGCTTATCCTTGTCCATGTGACATTGGCCATAGAATAGAGTATGGAGGGCTGGGGCATGAAGTTCAAGTGGAGCACATCAAGGCTTATCTCACCAAATCCCCCGTGGACGCTGGCAAAGCTGTGGTTGTCATTCAGGATATATTTGGCTGGCAGTTGCCCAACACCAGATATATGGCTGACATGATTGCAGGAAATGGATACACGTACGTATGAAATTCTGTGTTTTTTTTTTGGCTTAAATTCATGTAAATTTCTGTATTTTGTTTCCTTCAAAGGAAACAAAACCAAAAAACCCTGACTGTGTTCTGACATACATTATCTATTTTCTTATCTCACTGAAAAGAAAAAAGGAAGTGAAGTCACTCAGTTGTGTCCATCTGTTTGTGACCCCATGGACTGTAGCCTACCAGGATCTTCCGTCCAAGGAATTTTCCAGGCAAGAGTACTGGAGTGGGTTGCCATTTCCTCCTCCAAGGGGATCTTTCCAACCCAGGGATCGAACCCGGGTCTCCTGCATTGCAGGCAGATGCTTTACCGTCTGAGCCACCAGGGAAGCCCTTAAAATGGAGAATGTCATATGATAGCCAATATCCAATAGCCAATGGAAGCCAACTGCTCCCAACTCAGTCTCTGGCCTTCAGATCCTCTTTGGTTGGCTGGCCGTGTAGACCTGCTGGATGCTGAGAGAGTTATTTCCCCATGTGGGGCCCCACATAGACACTAGTGCAGGACAGCTGGGACAGAAGTCAGCAACTCTGAAACAGACCAATTACTTGGCTCCTGAAGCATCTCTGCCTGGGGTCAGCTTTCACACACAGGGCACCCATGGTTATCCTGGTCTAAACACAAACTATCATGTCAGAGTGAGACCTCCCTCACCTCCCGAAGGTCATCCCTTGGTCACGGTGCGTGGCCACGACCACCTGTGGTGAATGCTGTCATCTGTTTGCTCCTCACCGCCCTGGTGCTGGTAGTAGCTTCAGTAAAGCTTCCCTGATAGCTCAACTGGAAAAGAATCTGCCTGCAATGCAGGAGACCCCGGTTTGGTTCCTGGATTGGCAAGATCCGCTGCAGAAGGGATAGGCTTCCCACTAGAGTATTCTTGGGCTTCCCTGGTGGCTCAGCTGGTAAAGAATCCGCCCGCAATGCAGGAGACCTGGGTTTGATCCCTGGGTTGGGAAGATCCCCTGGAGAAGGGAAAGGCTACCCATACCAGTATTCTGGCCTGGAGAATTCCATGGACTGTATAGTCCACGGGGTTGCAAAGAGTTGGACACGACTGAGTGACTTTCACTTTCTTTTCAGTAAAGCTTGGAGGAGAGAGGGGAGGGACCCTTCCTTCTGTCCAGCTTCGCTAAGTGTAACGCCCAGCAAGCCCTGAGTGTGGTGTGCTCTGATTCCCTTTGTTTTCTCAAGAAGAGAAGCTGCAAAGCAAAGGGAGCCCCTGCCTTGTTTTCCTACAAGGAGAACCCATTTAAAGGGTGCATGCCCACTGACGCTCAGGTTTCTTTTTGAAGATGTGTGCTTAGTCGCTCGGTCGTGTCTGACTCTTTGCGACCCCATGAACTATAACCTGCCGTGCTCCTCTGTCCAGGCAAGAATACTGGAGTGGGTTGCCATGCCCTCCTCCAGGGGATCTTTCCAACCCAGGGATGGAACCCAGATCTCCCGCATTGCAGGCAGATTCCTTACCAGCTGAGTCACCAGGGAAGCCTCTTGAAGATGAAGCAGCTTAACTCTCCAGGGGCTACCCCAGTATAAAAACAACAGCCAATCCTGGTTGCCTTCTGGCTCGGCCAGACCGTGGGCTAGGGTGGGTCCTGGACGATTGCCCTTCTTCCCCCAACAATTCTGCTGAGGCAGGGCTGTCGCAGTTCTCATTTTGCTGGTCAGGAAACTGGGGCATGAAGGCAGAGGTCTTGGGGGGCCCTAGGTCACCTGCTGTGACCAGGAGGCTGGATAGGATGGAGGCTTCTATTGTCTCAGTTCCGTTCAGGTCAGTCACTCAGTCATGTCTGAATCTGTGACCCCATGGACAGCAGCACGCCAGGCTTCCCTGTCCATCAGCAACTCCCGGAGCTCGCTCAAACTCATGTCTATCGAGTCGGTGATGCCATCCAACCGTCTCATGCTCTGTCATCCCCTTCTCCTCCTGCCCTCAATCTTTCCCAGCATCAGGGTCTTTTCTACTGAGTCAGTTCTTCGCATCAGGTGGCCAAAGCATTGGAGTTTCAGCTTCAGCATCAGTCCTTCCAGTGAGTATTCAGGACTGATCTCCTTTAGGGTGGACTGGTTCAGGTGGGTCCACTAGCTGGAGATGGAACATAAAAATTGGGTAAAGACGCCTGTGGCTTACAAAGCCCTTCATACTTGTTTGTTTTCCCTTCAGAATAGTTTTCTGAGGTTGGGTGGTGCTTGGCGCCATCTCTGTTGGATCAAGAAAAAAGCTGAAAGTGATTAAGTGACTTGTTAAGGTTCCAGGGGGGCTTCCTTGGTGGCTCAGTGGTAGAGTCCACCTGCCGATGTAGGAGATGAGGGTTCGATCCCTGGGTTGGGAAGATCCCCTGGAGGAGGAAATGGCAACCCACTCCAGTATTCTTGCCTGGGGAGTCCCATGGACAGAGGAGCCTGGCGGGCTACAGTCCATGGGGTTGCCAAAAGGGAAAAAGTTGGACATGACTTCACAACAACATAAGGTTTCAGGGCAGAACGGGGCAGTACTGGGACCTGAACTTAGATTCTTCTGACCCGATTTCAGTGTTCTTCCTCCCACCCCACCCCCTACCCCCCCAGGAGGAGGAGCTGTGTTCCTCTGTCCATGGCCGTGACCTTTACTTTAGGAACTGGGTCTCTGGCTGGAGCCACGTTGCCCAGTCCCTGGGCTGATGCTCGTGGAAGGTTGACATGCCTGACATGACCATGGAAGGCTGACGTGGACCCCACAAGCCATCTTGTCCACTCCTCAGCCCTTTTAGAGCCTGCCCAAGACCAGACCCTCCAGGCGGGAGATTGTGCCCCGTTGACCTCTTGAGTGGAGGCTGAGAAATTGCTTGGTCATGGTGACTGGACTGCTCAGAGGTGTGCCTGCTGGCCTGAGGCTAACTCAAAAGGCCTGCCGAGGGGTGCGGCTCCCCAGGGGTAGGTGCCACCCAGAGCCTTTGTCCCCGGTGTTACACCTTGTGGGCATTGTGCTGAGCCAGGCGTTTCCGAGGGGTTGGGCTCTGATTAGGCTTCTGGTGGCCCGTGCACCTTGGGTTGTGAAATCTGAGATGCTCTGGCCTGGGGCCAGCTGGCCCGTTTACCGTGATCACAGTCGGCCCGGTGGCCACTGCTTTTTCTTTTCCTGTGGTCCAGGGCCGCCAGCACGCTAGGTTTCGTAAGGAAGGTAAACCGAGACCGAGTCCCAGCAGCTCTGACGCTAAGACGGGTGGCTCTCCTATTTTACAGAACCATTGTTCCAGACTTCTTTGTCGGGCAGGAGCCATGGCACCCCTCGGGGGACTGGTCCACCTTCCCAGAGTGGTTGAAGACAAGAAATGCCAGAAAGATTGATAAGTAAGTTTACCAGTGTGTCACCAGCCGGCATGGCAGTCTTGGTGGAGCCCCCAGGGACCCAGGAAGCAAGAGGCTGGAGGGAGGGGAGGGTCTGGCTTCTCCATCACGTAGGACCTTAGAGGCCACTGCTCACCGAGTCCTTCCTGAGGCAGGAAGACAAGGTCTATGCAGTGGAGGGGTAGAACCCCACAGGCACCCTGCTGCCAGCAAGCTCACTTGCTTTGCCTTCTGGGAAATTCTTCATGGTGAGGATGCTGAGGGAGCTTTCTTGAAGTCCCTGGGGTGCCCTGTCCCTTGGGCTCTTGGGGACCATAGACCAACACGCCTTCCTCCCCCTCGGGCTGCAGAACCGCTTGAAACAATAGGCAGAGAAGAAGAGAGACTTGAGAAAACCTCAGGCCCGTTTCTGCTCAGCGGACCGGAAACGAAGCCTTGAGTGTTGTTGTCCTCCCCAGCGACCCTCCCCACCTCCCTGGGGAGACTGCGGGTCTTTAGACCAGACCCGCCAGACCAGGGCTGCTGTCTCGCCAGGGTCCAGGGAACAGTGGGAAGAAAAGTGGGGGGCGGGAAATCTCCCAGATTGCAGCCTTTCCTTGAATTGGCTCCAGCCAGTCCAGAAGCAAGGACCAGAGTGCTCAGCTGCCACTCGGAAACCTTCTCTGTCTGGAGGGTGAAGGATGGAGCGGCGGGGGAAGAAGCAGGATGTTCTCCAGGACCAAGCTCCTCCTGAGTTAGAGACCTGAGTCCCAGGCAAAAGACTCCACCAACCCCTAGGCCTCGTCTTCCATCATTGGACTTTGTTCTGCTACACACGTGAGCCTCGTGTTTGATAAGTTGCCCCCAAGCCCAGGCTGGGGCAAGTGCCATAACAAGGCTCCCTGCCTGTGACCACCTGGTCCCTGGACTCTCCACTCCTCTAGAGCTGACCCCGGGCTGCGGGCCCCTCCATCCCCCGACCCGGGGGACCCCACGCTGACCCCTGCCCCCAGCCCCCAGGGGCCCGAGAATGGAGCTGGCATCAGACAAAGGTGTGGAGATGGGCATCCCGGGGATACCTTCTGAGCTGTGGATCAGCCTTTGCTCAGAGTCAGAAGATACCTCCCCAGCCTATCCGCTGTCTGCTGCAGCTCCTCGGCTCCATCTCACTCCCCATGCTCCCCGGGGTTCTGTTCTGGACACCCCCTCTCTGGGTGCCTGTGTGGAGCAGCCACGCCACTCTATGGCTTAGGCCAGGGTCTCCCTCGGGCCCCTGCACAGTCAGTCTGGGGAGATGCTGCAGGCTGCCCTGGGAGCTCCCCTCTTGCCGGAGTGTATCAGCAAGTAGCAACAACCTCAGAGTCTCACTGCGGGGGAGACCAGGGCCAGCGGCTCCCTTCGGAATTGCCTCTAGGGTGTGAAGCACCTTGTCTTGCGTCCCATCCTGGGGAATCTCACTGCAGGGGTACGGAGGCCCGGCTCCTTCACCCCAAGCTGGGGGACCCTCAGAGGTCACCCCAGCTCCAAGCTCCCCAAGGAGCCAGTTGAGGCTTTTGTAGAGACTGTGCCACTCCCCACTTTCTGTCCCCATCCTGCTTTCTCCCCTCCCCAGGGTGGACCCTGAGATCACTGGGGACCCAAGCTCCCACCCATTTATCCATTTCCAGGCCTCCCTCCCAGGGGTTCAAGCTGCAAGCCGAAGAAAAACAAAATAAGCAGAGTTAAGAGTAAATTAGAAGTCGAAACACAAGAAAACCCAAGAGCCTAGGACATGACTGTGAAACTCAGCTTTGCGTGTGGGGGTGGGCTGGAGAGACTAGTTAGGACATTTTGAGGAAGAGCCCACGGGGCTGCCTCCCGTTTGTGAGCTCAGATCTGGGTGGTCCTTTCTGGCAGGCATCAGAGCAGCCCAGAGGAAACCCTTCACAGGGGATGAGGAGAACCACACCTTTTCAATCAAAATGAGACATAAAATGCAAGCACTAATTTGGAAAGTAGACTGAAGTCCTTGTGCCTGGTCAAGTCTTTTGTTTGAAAGAAAAGCCATCTTGAACTTACTGCTTAAGCAGTCATGGGATTTATTGGCTAACAGAACCGAAAAGAGGTAGTTTCTGGCTCTGAGCAGAGGTTGATCTGTAACTTGGAAGGTATCCCCAGGATTCGACCTCCACACCCTTGTCTGATGCTGGCTCCATTCTTGGGCGGCGTTTGCCTCTGGATGACAAGAAGGCTGCAGCAGCTCCAGCCTCCTGTTGACTCTTTTCCTAGCAACCCAGCAAAATTCCCATTTTGTCCTGATGGTTATGACCGGGTCACAAGTCCACCCTTGAACCAATTATTGTGGCCAGAGATCGCTTATGCTCTGACTGGCCAGGCCTGAGTCACATATTACACGCCTGGAACCAAGGCCCCCAAGGTATATGGACCAAGCGTGGGGAAGAGAGATTCTTCTAAAGCTAAATCCTGGTGTTCCCGGGAAAGTGGGGAATATTCGCAGCAACAAAAGCAAAGAAAGGGTCACTCGAGTCGGTTGAAGAATTTTTACAGAAATGCCCTCTTCCTTCTTGTCCCTTCCAATTAAGGCACTTATTCTTAAGATCAGAGCATTTGAGAAAAACCAAAATGACACAAACAATGGCTTATTCCATTTCATTTTGCAGAATTACTCAGTTGCTGCTCTTCTAACATTGTGAAAATTACTTGCACCCAGAATGGTATGATACAAACGTTTAAATATGTTCCAAGATATCTTATGATTAAAGGAGAAAAAAAGTGCAAGAGAATTGTTTTCTCTCTCCCGTTCTTTATCCTTAATTGCAAACACACAGCATTTCTTTCTTATCAGAACAAGCAGAACTTTCTGGGCAGGGCTTGCAGCCCTACCTCCATTTTGGCATCTTGCATCTAAAAAAAAAAGCTGTATGAGTTCCAAACGACCAATTTGCAAATGAGCCATTTGCAAGAGGAGGGCCGCTGTCCCGGGTCCCCTCGGGCTTGCCTTGTCCTTGAGGCTTTCCCGACACCGCTGGGCTCCTGGGCACCAGAGGAAAGAGGCGAGGCAGAGTTAAAGTGTTGGTCAGGGAGCACGAAGGTGCCCGGTCAGACAGGGCTGGGGAGCTGCCTCCTGGTCGCGGCTGGGCCCTCCTGGGGAGGAGAGAGAGGAGCCGGAGGGTGCTTTCTGGGGCAGGACTTGGATTGAGCTGCGGTCGTTGGCTTTGATTCTGAGGCTGTGGGAGGCTGTTGCTCAGACTCGTCCTGTTTGTGCCGCCCTGTCGGGTGGTTGGAAGAGGCTGGGCTTGGCAGGGAGACTTCCCAGGGGATAGGGCACTGGCTACTCATCAGCTGGGCAGGAGGGCACAGCTCTGAAGGTAGGAATCTCAGAGCCTCCCAGAACAGCTGCTGACAAAGCCCTGTAACCATTGGCATTCGCTGCCCGGCTCGCTTTCAGGGGGCCTCCACCTTTTTTTTTTTTGGTGGGGCGGGGGTGGGGGGTCGTGCCGTGCAACTTGCTGGATCTTAGTTCTCTGACTGGGGATTGAACCTGGGCCCTGGCAGTGGAGGTGCTGAGTTGTAACCACTGAACCACCCGGTTATTCCCCTTGAATGACTTTCCTTTCTGTTTCTTAGAGAGTTCGATGCAGTCTTGAAGTATCTGAAGCAACAGTGTCACGCCAAGAGAATCGGCGTTGTGGGATTCTGCTGGGGTGGAACTGCCGTTCATCACCTGATGTTGAAACACCCAGAACTCAGGGCAGGGGTGTCCGTCTATGGTAAATCTGCCTTGTGTGTTTTTACACAGTGAAAACCGGAGGGTGTGTTGAGTGACAATGGCCGCAAGCCTCTTCCCCAGCTGAGGGTCCCGGATGTAACACAAAACCCGGTTGTGTAGAGATGTTGTGCTGATCTTCAGGAAATGGTTTTAAAAATCTGAAGCTAGAGGCGGATGTGTGTTCTAGCTGACCAGAGGAAACAAGGGCCCGACAGCATGACTTTGGGGAAGCCCCCTAACCCAAGGGCTCAATTTTTTTCACCTAGGATGGAGGGGATAATGTTTCTTTCCACGATAACGGTTAATATCAATAGCGTTAGCCACAGCTTTGAAAAGATTTTTTTTCTAAGATATGAATTCTCAACTACTCACACATGTGTGCCCTCCTGCACACACACACACACACACACACACACACAGAGGTTTCCCAGGTGGCGCTAGTGGCAAAGAATCCTCCTGCGAATGCAGGAGACGTGAGAGATGCAGTTTGATCCCTGGCTTGGGAAGATCCCCCGGAGGGGGAAATGGCAGCCTGCTCCAGTATTCTTGCCTGGAGAGTCCCCATGGACAGAGGAGTCTGGTGGACTGTTTAGTCCATGGGGTTGCAAAGAGTTGGACACGACCGAGCAGCTGAACACACATACATGAAGAAAGGGAAAACCCACTCTAAAATGTAAATAGCAACATAAACATTTCATCCAGATAGACCAAAGGTATCACAGCAGTGACATAAGAACATTGTTATCTGTGTCAGTCAGTTTAGTCTCTCAGTCGACTCTTTGTGATCCCATGAACCGCAGCACGCCAGGCCTCCCTGTCCATCACCAACTCCCAGAGTCCACCCAAACCCATGTGCATCGAGTCGGTGATGCCATCCAACCATCTCATCCTCTGTCGTCCCCTTCTCCTCCTGCCCTCAATCTTTCCCAGCATCAGGGTCTTTTCACATGAGTCAGCTCTTCGCATCAGGTGGCCAAAGTATTGGAGTTTCAGCTTCAACATCTGTGTACAGAAACATTATTAAGTTAGGATGTGAAACGTTTGACTTTGGCTTTTTTTCATAGTCGTATATTCCACAGTTATGCTAGAGATTCTTGTTTAGTTTAATGGTTCCTCACTGTGGTATTTTCACTTACTTTTAGCATTTAAAAAGCCCTTTACCTGTTAACTTACACAAAGGTGTTAGTAAGCAGCTAGTTGCTGCGCGCAATGGGGCTGGCCACCCAGGTGCTCCGGCGTGGACTGCTCGCCGACGCCCCCTCGTGGCCGCTGCTGCAAAGTGCCGACTGCGGAGCCGAGCTGGTCTTAGATAGAGTCCTGGAGTCTCAAACGGGGGTCCAGCCACCCAACCTGGCCTTAACAGGATAGTGCAGAAAGCATGGCCTTCTTTCCCATGGCTCCTGACCTTCTAGAGAAGAACTGCAGCTAAAGGGAGGCTCTCCGGGTTACCTAACTTTGCTACAGAAAATGGGGAAATTTTATCTCCTCCCTCCTAACCAGGATTCCCCATGACCACCCTTGAGAACAGGCTCCTCTGTGAGTCCTCTGTCTGCCTAGGTCCCGACCTTGGGCTCTGTCCTTGGCCCACTGGGTCAGTTTAGCAAGAATCCTCCACCCTTGATACATGATCAGACTCCTCATGTCCCACCCTCAATGTCTTGTCACCCTGGCCTGCCTCCAGCAAGGAGAAAGTGTTAGTTGCTCAGTCCTGTTCGACTCTTTGTGACCCCAAGGACTCTCGATGGACTGTATCTCTGTCCATGGGATTCTCCAGGTCAGAATACTGGAGTGGGTAGCCTTTCCCTTCTCCAGGGGATCTTCCCGACCCAGGGATCGAACCTGGGTCTCTGGCACTGCAGGCAGATTCTTTACCGTCTGTGCCACCAGACGAAGCCCTGTCTCCAGCGAAGGCTTTGTCAAATGCTATCTGACCAGAATCCCCTTTCCGCTTGGTCCCTTTGTGACTTTCCGTCCACCAGTCCTCACCCTGCTTTATTGTCAGTAAATCCCTCTTGTCCTTACAGTGTGGTTGAGTCTGGTCTCCCTCCCCCACTGCAAATTCTCATTAAATAAAGTCATCCATATCGCGTTTAATAGGTGCCAGAATAATCTTTTGTTAAAGCTCCTCTTGAGCTTCCCTGATAGCTCAGCTGATAAAGAATCCACCTGCAATGTGGGAGACCCCGGTTCAATCCCTGGGTCAGGAAGAGCCCCTGAAGAAGGGAAAGGCTACCCACTCCAGTATTCTGGCCTGGAGAATTCCATGGACTGTATAGTTCATGGGGTTGCAAAGTCAGACATGACTGAGCGACTTTCACTTAGAACTTCTCTTATTTCAAAATATCAATGGATGGCAAAACTTTTACAGATTTTCCTATAGGACTGAGCACACCCACAGTTGTCTGAATCGGTGAGGATTTTGACTAAATGATCTCTAAATTTCTGAAGGCATCTTTAGAAGGATAAAAGCTAATTATTATAAGTGACTTGCTAGGGCCCTGTGCTGTCCCCGGGGACTTCATACGCTTGGTCTCATTTGAGCACAAATACCCCATCAAACACTAAGTCAGAACCTCCGGGCTTGAGTAGACTGAGAGAAACTTCCAGAACAGCCCTGGTCAGATAGTCCAGGTTAGAAAGTTATCAGTTCTTGGTAAATGAAGGCACACTCCAGGAAGGAACATTTTTCAGGCTGCTCTGCCGCATCTTTACCAGCCAGGCAGCCGGCAAGGCCTACAGTCATCATTTAATGACCTAATTCCTGGTGAGTGAGGTGGAGAGAAGGGAGAGCTGACTCAACAGCCTTCTCTTTGAGCCCAGTTGTATGGGCCAGGCCACTTCTGTGGAGCTGCTAAAAAATAAGAGAGATAAAACCCCCAACGCACATGTCTTCCTTTGGAAAATCAAACTCGCGTCATTTTCTGTGGCTCGTGTACGGGAATCACACCCTCGTGTCTGCCCCTTCTCCAGGCATCATCAAAGACGCTGAAGACGTGTACGGTCTGAAGAATCCCACGCTGTTCATTTTTGCTGAAAACGATGCTGTAATTCCTCTCGAGCAGGTAAGCTGGCATGTTGTTTAAGAGGATGACTTGACATTTCGGGGAAGACATCCCAAAGGACTTGTGTGTTGCTCCAGATAGTTTTCAACATTGAAATTTTAAAAGTGGGTTTTCTTTGGGAGGGATTGTAACCCTAGAGAGCTGCTGGCATGGAGGCTCCTGGTAAGCAGGCCCTGCCTCCCTGTCCCCCGTGTGTAACCGACCAATTACCATAAGTTCTCTGTCCTTGAAGACATGGCTTTGTTAAATCCAGTATGTTGATAAGGAAAGGCAGAAGGGAACTGTGGTTCAAAGCAGTTGTTTGGAAATTACTGTGGTTATTCACAACCCTTGTTGTTCAGTCGCCAAGTCATGTCCAACTCTTTGGGACCCCATGGACTGTAGCACTCCAGGCCTCCCTGTCCATCACCATCTCCTGGACTTTGCCCAAGTTATATCTATTGAATTGGTGATGCCATCCAAATACAATACATCATATTACAACCAATGCATTATATTAATGTTGAATATACATTTCAAACAACTTATATTTGAATCTACTGAAGTACAGATTGAATCCACTGAATATTATGTGGTCAAATAGATTGATATTTTGAGTAATATGTGAATATATTAATATAACTTCAAAATAGTGGATGTATCATTTTCATCAACATACTGCTCTGAATTCTTTTTGCCAGAGGTTAGGATGGTGTCAGTTATAAAATTAAAAGTGAAAGCTTCATTCTAGCTCTGGCGCTTAAAGCACGCACGTTAAAGCTCTGTGATGAGCATTCAGGGAAGGAGTGGAGACTGGAACATATTGCTGGAGGGTTAACATCCTGTCTTCATGACATCTTTTGCCAACCAGGTCTCTTTGCTGACTCAGAAGCTGAAAGAGCACTGCAAAGTGGAATATCAAATTAAAACGTTTTCCGGGCAGACGCACGGCTTTGTGCATCGCAAGAGAGAAGACTGTTCGCCTGAAGACAAGCCATACATTGACGAGGCGAGGAGGAACTTACTCGAGTGGCTGAACAAGTACGTGTAGCCACGGCCGAGGGCAAACTTTCTCCAAATAGCTCTCTTTCGGAAATGTGCTTTGACATGCTTAGATCGTTTTACTTGCACTTTACAGAAAATAAATCAAGGAATCCTAAAATTCATTGTGTCATTTGAAACACAAATTAAGAAGGAAAAGTTAATGTATGAAATACTTTCATTTTTAACATGTGCCCAAAATAAGATTTTTTAACAACAGGTCAGTACCTAAAGAATTTGGGCAATAGAGTAATATCCTAACTATTAGCAAAAAACCTAGAGGTCCCCAAGGAACACGTGACTAGGTTTGGCCTTCCTGGCCTTGAATTGAGCACATTCTCCAGAACAACTAAATTGGCGAAACCATGAAAAGCATGAAAGGTAAACTCAGGTAGAGCAAGAGCCCACCTTCACTGTACTTTTATCTCTGTCTTTACAGGAGTGAATTTGTCATGATCATATACATATTGAGATTAAAGTAGGGTTCCATTGAACTAATTATATAAAGCTTATAAACTTGATTTTTTGGGTTTTTGAATCTGTGGCTTTTTCTAAAATCTAATAAACGGTGGATGAGAGTTGCCATCTGGCTGTCTCGTGGTTTTCCAAACATGGCTGTTTTTGGGCCCCCGGGGTTGGAGCTGCATCAAAAACTGCTTCTGTGTTCAACCAGGAGGCTGGCAGTGTCAGGGGTGAAGCTTCAGTGTTAACACTGAAATTCATTAAAATGAAATCAAAGCTAAGGGACTTCCCTGGTGGTCCGGCGGTTAAGAATTCACCTCTCCACGAAGAGGGGTGTGGATTCAATCCCTGGTTGGGGAACTGAGATTCCCACATGCCTTGTGGCCCCCAAATCAGAACATGAAACAGAAGCAATATGATAATACATTTAACAAAGGGTTTTAAAAAATGATTCCCATTTAAAAAAAAAAAATCAAAGCCAAGCCCTGGCTCCTCAAGAGCCGCCCCGAGTCAAGCCTCAGTAGCCGCGGGTGGCCACAGCTTCTGAGTTTTTGCATCTGGCTTTTCCCACATCCCGTGGCCGCACCCTGCTGATGCTGTGAGAACTGCAGCTGTCCTTGTCGGCTGCAACCCGGTGACTCTCCACCCGGCCTCGTCCTCAACCTTCCCTCCCACTGCCCCTGGGGTCTGCAGACACTGAAGGCTGCTTGTGTCCCCCTGGGGGCCTGGGCCCTGCAGGGGTGCTCCTCACCAGCTGGGGGAAGGGGGCTTGCTTGGGTCCTGAGCTCCGGGTGGGCTTTCGGCCCAAGGTGCATGACCATTTCTTGTCAGGGCTAGGGTTTTGGGGTGGGGGAGAATCGGGGCCCTTTTCTTTTAGAAGACAGGGAGTGAGATGATCCCTTCAGCCCTGGGGAACCTCTCTTCTGGGCCTGCAGGGGCCCAGGGAGGGGGTGGTGGCTGATTGAAGCTCTTCCTGGAACCCAAGGGGCCAGGGCTGGAGGCCTGGAGGGCCGACCCCTCTGGAGAGCGAGGGGGCCAGGGAGCAGAGGTGCCCGCCTGGCCCTGTGGGGGCGGGGAGGGGAAGGGGTGCTCTAGAGCATTAGGAAGGGAGCTGGGAGGACAGAGGGTCACTTCAGGGTCACCTGAAGTCGATGAGAGACCATGCAGGAGCAGGGATACCATAGAGAAGTGGGGCTGTGGGGAGCAGAGTTTGGTTTTGGTCCAGCCTGGAAAATCAGGTTTTCTTGGGCTGCAAATAACAGAAAGGCCCTCTAACAAACAGTGGCTCAGACAGTCAGAGCTACGGTGTTTCCAGTGGTCACGTACAGGTGCGAGAACTGGACCATAAGGAAGGCTGAGCACCAAAGAATTGATGCTTCTGAACTGTGGTGCTGGAGAAGACTCTTTGAGAGTCCCTTACACAGCAAGGAGATCAAACCAGTCCATCCTTATGGCAGTCAGTCCTGAATATTCATTGGAATGACTGATGTTGAAGCTAAAACTCCAATACTTTGGCTACCTGATGCAGAGAGGACTCATTTGAAAAGACCCTGATGCTGGGAAAGATTGAAGGCAGGAGGAGAAGGGGACGACAGAGGATGAGATGGTTGGATGGCATCACCAACTCATTGGACATGAGTTTGAGTAAACTCTGGGAGTTGGTGAGGGACAGGGAGGCCTGGTGTGCTGCCGTCCATGAGGTTGCCAAGAGTCGGATGTGCCTGAGTGACTCTGAACAGTAGAGAGTGATGGTGAGGTCTCCCCCAGACACCCTTAAATGGATCAGGAGTGGCTCAGGGCCTTCCTGATGTCAGGATGTGGTAGGTGCCTGCTGCTTTGGGCCCCTCTCCTCCAGGCCTCCTGGGGAGGAGGGGAATCCTGTCAATTTCTGTTAGGAGGGAGCTCTCCCAGAGCCCAGCCCCTCCTCCCCCCAGTTGTCTTCCCGCCATGAAGGAGGCTGAGTGAGCCTGAACTGAAGGGGGTCCATGGTCAGGACTGATTGGTCCCTGGCGCACCCCAGGGCTGGGCCCAGTGGAGGCCTCCTGGTGGGTGGGCAGGAGAGGAGCCCCACGTGGACCTTGGGATTTGGGAACCAACTGCCAGGTGGCTGTGCCCACGTGGGCAGAGGCGAGCGTGGAGCAGGATGAGTGAGGTGGGCGGGGAGGGGTCCCAGTATCCAGGCCCCAGCATGCAAGCTCCTCTGTGGCTTTGGGAAACTTGCCCTAATGCTCTGACCTCTGGTGGTGGTGGTGTAGTTGCTCAGTCATCTAACTCTTTGTGACCCCATGGACCGTAGCTTGCTAGGCTCCTCTGTCCATGGCATTTCCCAGGCAAGACTACTGGAGTAGGTTGCCATTTCCTCCTCTAGGGGATCTTCCTGACCCAGGGATCAAACTCGTGTGTTACAGCTCCTGCACTGGCAAGCGGATTCTTGACCACCCACACCCTCTAGTTCTCAATGGGAAATCTACAAAATGAAGAAAATGACATTATTTTGCAGATGGGCAGAATAAACCCAGTCTCGTGTTGGCGTGTCATCAGGTGCCGGTCAGGGGGCTCAGCTGTGGTTGCTTCTGACTGTATGTGTCAACCTGTCTTCATGGGTGCTGCAGAGGAGAAGGGCGGCGAAGCCTGCGCTCAGGACCCAGAGGGCTTTGCTCTGTTTTGTGAGGTGAAATGGTGAGAGACTATTTTTTGGGTACCATCTCCAGATAGTGACTGCAGCCATGAAATTAAAAGACGCTTGCTCCTTGGAAGAAAAGCTGACCAACCTAGGCAGCATATTAAAAAACAGAGACATTATTTTGCCAACAAAGGTCCGTCTAGTCAGAGCTATGGTTTTTCCAGTGGTCACCTATGGATGTAGGAGTTGGACCATAAAGAAAGCTGAGCACCGTGGAAGTGATGCTTTTGAACTGTGGTGTTGGAGAAGACTCTTGAGAGTCCCTTGGACTGCAAGGAGACCCAACCAGTCCATCCTAAAGGAAATCAGTCCTGAATACTCATTGGAAGGACTGATGCTGAAGCTGAAACTCCAATACTTTTGCCACCTGATGCGAAGAGCTGACTCATTGGAAAAGACCCTGATGCTGGGAAAGATAGAGGGCAGAAGGGGACGACAGAGGATGAGATGGTTGGATGGCATCACCGACTCCATGGACGAGTCTGAGTAAGCTCTGGGAGTTGGTGATGGAAAGGGAAGCCTGGCGTGCTGCAGTCCATGGGGTCGCAGAGTCCGACACGCCTGAGCGACTTCACTTTCACTTTCAAGGGGGCAGGGTGAGGATGCAGAGAAGAGGTTCTACCTCTGCCCTAGGGCAGCTCGCTTCTGCTCTGTGCCCGTGGCTGCTGGCAGGAAGGGGCCAGGCTGGAGGCCGCCCTGGAGCAAGGCCCTGGCTGTGCCCAGAGGAAAGCGCCCCACAGGGCCCTGAGTGGCGAGCCAGTGCTTTGACCTGGGAACGACGCTTCTTTCTGTTCACGGGCCCGAGCTGCTTACATGGCCCACCAGCCACAAGAATCCGTAAGTGTGACCCTGTCGGGTGCCCAGAAAGTGCTGGTGTGACAGACGAGCACAAACTCTGTGGCTTAAGGACAAATGTATGACCCCACGGTTCTGTGGACTGGCAGCCCAGGTTGGCTCAGTTGGTTTCTCCACTCTGGGTCTCATGAGGTCCAAGTGCAGGTGCTAGCTGGCCAGGCTCTGGGGAGGATCCGCTTCCAGATACAGTTGACTCTTCCAACAACAGGATTGAACTGCATGGGTCCTCTTGCAGATTTTGCAAACGAGATTTCTCAATAGTAAACCCAACACTACGTGTTTGATGTTGGCTGAACGCTCAGATGCAGAACCAAGCCCATGGCGGACAGCCTGTAATTTTTTCCCACATTTTCAACGGCATAGATGGTCAGCGCCCCAACCTATGCTGTTCAAGGGCCAGCTGTTCCTTGTGGCTTAGGACTGAGCTCTCGTTTCCTTCCTCAGGACCTAGAAGCCGTCAGGGCCTGCACGTGGCCCCTGCATCTCAGGACCAGCGGGTGGGCTCCAGTCCTTCGCACCTACCTGCCCCCACCTTCTGCTGTGGTTGCATGGGGCCCACCCACATCAGCTTTCTAAGGTCTGCCGGCCAGTACTTCATTCCACTTGCAAAGTCCCTTTGCAGCAGCACCTGGATTAGTGTCTGACTGACTGCACCACCAGGCTGAACCCTGGTGTAGAATCCTGCCTACCACAGGGAAGGGGGTGGGTGGGTGAGACTAGGTGGGAGCATGGAAGCTGGAAATCAAGACCTTCGAAATGCCCTAACCCCTGCCGCTTGTTTATGCCAGTTACACTGACTGGCATTCAATGTGTTAATGTAATTTTATATTTTCCAAAATGAAAAAGTGAGTAGCAGCATTATTTTCCACTTTTGCAAACCTCAATGTCTCTCTTTACAGAGGACAGACAGTAAGTTCTGCTATCTGCTTCTAACATGTGCTCAGTCCCTCAGTCACGTCCAACTCTTTGTGACCCCATGGACTGTAGCCCCCTAGGCTCCTCTGTCCATGGGATTCTCCAGGCAAGCATACTGGAGTGGGTGGCCATTTCTTTCTCCAGGAGATCTTCCTGACCCAGGGATCAAAACCACATCTTCGGCACTGGCAGGCAGTTTCTTTACCACCGAGTCTCCTGGGAAGCTCCATTTCTGTGTGATTGCTTGTAGTTAAAGACCGAGCCATTCAACCAACATCAACTAGGGACTTCCTTGGTGGTCCAGTGGTTAGAACTCTGCTTTCACTGCCAGGGGCCCAGGCTCCACCCCTGGCCAGGGGACTAAGATCCCAGAAGGTGAGCGGCATGGCCAGAAAACAATATCGAACTTGCCTCCAACCCCTGAGACACTGAATGAAGCTGGAAATGCAGAACTGGGAACCAACAGGACAGCGTTGGGTCCTGTGTGGGGATGTGGCCTCAGGGTCAAGGGCTTTAGCGGATGAGATGTTGCTGCTGCTACTGCTAAGTTGCTTCAGTGGTGTCCAACTGTGTGTGATCCCATAGACGGCAGCCCACCAGGCTCCTCTGTCCCTGGGATTCTCTAGGCAAGAACACTGAAATGGGTTGCCATCTCCTTCTCCTATGCATGCATGCATGCTACGTCGCTTCAGTCGTGTCTCACTGTGCGACCCCACGGACAGCAGCCCACCAGGCTCGTCTGTCCACGGAATTCTCCAGGCAAGAATATTGCAGTGGGTTGCCATCTCCTTCTTCAGGCATGAGATGGGGGTCAGCCAAAGCACAAGGGATGCAAACAAGCCATTTGGAACTGGAAGGTAAAGGGCGATGTGGTACCTAGAAGAGGTGCTTTTCCTGGAAAGAATCAAAAGCATGTGAGCAACACATCTAAGAGTCTGTTCATCAACCACGTAGTTTCTTTCAAAACCCTCCAGAACGTCCGTGGTTCCCTTTTGAGGAGTGGTTTAGTCTTCATTCAACCACAAACCACTTCACATAAGAGACTCTGGTTCAAAGCAAGCTGCTGGATGTTCTTCACAGGCTGAAATCCGCCCTTGTAAATCAACTCATCCAGACGACTAGGTCAAGACAGACTGGGTCTGTGTCTGCACTGAAACCAAACTTGAAATCGGTGCATTCTGACGCTGCACACAATAGGTAGTAAATTACAATCGAGCCACTTCAGAGGCCATTTCACGATGAGATACGTACTAGGTTGTATATTCACCAGGAAGAATGATGTTAGCACTCCCTGCTAAGTTTCCTAATGAAACCACCAATGCATTAACATGGAGCAAACACAACAACCCAACAGTTAAGACGGGCCAGGTCCAGGTTCCCAGGAGAAACTGACGGCTCCAAACCCTCTCCCCTGGTGGCACAAGAGTGCACTTCATCATCACATCTTCTAAGCAGCATGCTTTTAGAAAAGCAAACACAAGCCAGCAGGGGGCAGAAAAGCACGGGGAGAGGGGACCCCAGAGAAGTCGGCCAGGGTCTGACCCCACTCCACTGACTGCTGGCCAGAAGACGCTGGCCAGTGAGGCCATTTGTAAGATGTGAACAGTAAGAAGCCTTTCTCCATCACAGGGTGGTAACAGGTGAAGCGCTTGGAACACAGCCTGGCCTCTGCCAAGGGCTATGCCACTGTGAGCCAGTACCGTTGCCAAGTCACGTCGATTTGCTTCTTGACTCCATGGACCGTGGCCCGCCAGGCTCCTCTGTCCATGGGGATTCTCCAGGCGAGAATGGAGTGGGTTGCCATTTCCTCCTCCAGGGGATCTCCCAGACCCAGGGATCAAACCCCCAGTGAGTAGAACTAATTCAATACCAACCTACACACATGGCAACCGCAAGGTGTTTCCTTCCACTCGACCCTTTGTTTCTGTTTCACTCTAACCTTCACTTGTTTTGTTCCCTGGCGAAATCCCCAACTGGCTTCTGAATGACCTTCTAAGCACCTGAGGGGGCGCCAGTCTGTGCCCACCCGGGCCTTCTCTGCATGACGCTGGCCAGGGCTCTGGGTGGAGCCAGGCCAGGATAACGCCAGGGGGCGGTGTGAAGATCACACCATTAATGCTGGTCTACTCAGCACTGTGGGAACACCCCAGTCAGTATAACCAAACAGCACAGAACACAGCCCACAGTCGTGTGCTGGATACTCATCTCTGAAGGGTCTCCACAAAGATTCACCCACTTAGACAGATGCAGCACTTAAATAAATTTAATAGGACCAAGCCCATATTCCTCAATGTTAAAGTAAATCTTGAGAACAAACCCAAACGTTTAAAACTGTTAAAAACAGGTCCTACATTAAAAAAAAAATTTTAACTCAAACCCCTTCAATTAAGGCATTTGATGAATGTTATAGTGAATGTTTAACTTAAATAGCAGAATATAAAGGTTGTTTAGAGTTCCCTTTAATATAACAAATACAAAACCTTGTAAGACCATACCTCTACACTTTCATGTCTCTGAACAAGTGAAACTATGGTTACCAAACAGCTACTGTTGTCACAGCATCTACTACAGTGTCTGATACGGGACGTAACAATAAATAGCTGTAGATGCAGCACAAGACACCCATTTATTTAGTCACAGTAGTGGATCTTACTCCTCATTTTACTCTAAATTCTCTCTTTACTCTTCAGATTCTCCAGGCTTACGGATGTCGTCAATCTTCAAAATCATTCTAACCATTTGTGTTGCAAGAGAGATCTGTTGCTTTTTGCCGATCAAAGTTTCTATGACGTGTTGATGTTTCATATCTGAAAAACACAAATTCATTCTTCTAAAACAGCATACAAACGTATCATTCTAAAACAGCATACTCCTATCATTAATGGAAAGTGAAAGTCGCTCAGTCGTGTCCGACTCTTTGGGACCCCACGGACTGTAACCCGCCAGGCTCCTCTGTCCCTGGTGATTCTCCAGGCAAGAATAATGGAGTAGGCAGCCATACCCTCCCTCCAGGGAATGTTCCCAACCCAGGGATTGAACCCAGGTTTTCTATTTGAGCCACCAGGGAAGCCCGTTATTATTAATACCTTGTTCCCATTTATGAATCAGAGTAAAACTTAAAAGACATCCAACTTTGAAAGCCACTAGTCTCGGTTATGTTTTCAGAAGAATACAATTTCATTACTTCCCAGGACGTTCTGGAATGTGGGCCTGGTTACTGGAGCACTGTGGAGGACAGGGCGCCCTCTTCAATGACAGGGTGAGTTTCTCAGTGACTTGCTAAAGAGGGAATCATTCAGTGACTTCTCACCCCACAAAGTTCCCTTTGCTGTCAGTTAGTAAGCCTGAAGTAAGTGAGATTAGACGGTGCCTGATATGTAAAGTTCCTTCAGCAAAAACCCAGACATTCAAGTTAAAGCAATGTAAATTGTCTGACAAGAAATTGCTGCTGTTACTAAATCCTCAGGTTGTTAACCTAAAATCCAGAATACACCTGTTGTTCTGAGTAAAAAAATAAGCCATCAGATTCTGTGGTCAGGATTGAGACCGAACCCCAGAGATGGCCCAACTAGTATGATCTGGGGATTCACCAGACCCCCATCTCACATGCTAGGGCTGCGCCCTTTTCAGCGATGAGTGACAGACGTGCTACAGAAGCACAGCACACACTCCGTTTATAAAACACCCTGTGATTTACGGGACGCGCCCACAGATCAGCGGTAAACTGAAATAAATTTCAGAGCTGTTTTATAGGACATTCAGAACCCACACTGACAGACATTTATGTAAAAGAAATGAGATGGGAATGATTTTCTACACTGGAAATCACCTTTGGAATAAATACTGCACTGCAGTTTTTTGTCGTAGCTTGCTAAGACCAGCATCCTAACAATTCCCCAGGTAATTATATCAAACACTAAAATTCAGGACCTGGGTACCCAAAGCGTGTTCAAAAATTTAAAAAGCCAGGACCAGTTCACGGTACACGCTATGCGGCAAGTAATTCCCCAGCTTAGGTCAGACCGCGCCCAGCGCCTCACCATTGGTCCCCTTGTGCAGACAGTCGATCCCAAGGGCGGGGTTCACCTCCTTCACTTGTCTGGCCCGGACCTCGGTCATGGTCTGGATGGGGTTCATGCCGCTGTTCTCGGCCAGCGCCATGGGGATGACCTCCAGTGCGTCGGCGAAGGCGCGCATGGCATACTGCTCCAGGGTCGGGCACTGCGAGGGCACAGGGTTACGTCAGCATACTTGACAGCACCCCCAGCAGCTCTTTGGGGACATTACAGAATGACACCCTTGGACAAGCTAACTCAGGACGAGTCCTCAGAACAGGCTATCACGAGTGCCGCTACAGGGCGAGAATGCAGAAAGTACACGTCAGGAGTCAAGAAAGCCAGTCTTCCCGCCGCACCTTTAGTTACAACGTCTAAGCAATTCTCAATTCCAGGTAACACTAAGCGTGCAGAGATCTGTGCCAAGGCTGCAGTGTGAAAAAGGCTGACACACGCTGGCCTGTGGTAACCCCACATCCACATCCTCAGGCACAAGGATCAGCTCAGATCAAAGGCCCGGAGTCCAGCCCCCGCCACACACCATGCGGTCAGTCACACACCGAGGTCAGAGGCCTCACCTTGTCGGCCTCCTGGCTGACCGCCAGGGCGCAGGAGATCTCCGCGGCGCCCCCGCCATACACCACGCGGTTGTCCCGGATGAGGTTGCGGATGACACAGAGAGCGTCGTGAAGTGAACGCTTGGCCTCCTCGATGATCTGGGAAAGCAACGCTGCCCAAGTTAATGGTTCTATCTTCATTCTACTTTTCCTCCCTATAACGTACTTAGGGGAAAAACTCCCACAATACCGGGCAGCCTAGGACGCACTCCAGGACATATGACCAAGTGAAGGGGGTCGAACAAAAACAACAAAGCAACAGTCTTACAATGAGTCTTACTCATCGTGATGCGCCAGAAGCCCATCCCTGGGGAGTGGAGAGCACACCCATGCTCTCTCAGGTCCCGGTTTCTACCTGAGACCGAGGAAAGGCAAGTGTGTCCTGTGGGCCCAACAGTGGAACGTGGTCTTCAGGGTTTTACACTGTGACGCGACCTTGGTTTTTATTTGGGGGGGGTGGGGGCGGGGCAGGCCGGTAGGGGAGAGGCCCGCACTGCATGGCTCGAGGGATCTTAGTTCCCTGACCAGAGATCGAGTCCAAGCCCTAGCAGTGCAAGAGCAGAGTCGTAACACTGGACTGCTAGGGAATTCCCGAGGTGTCCCTGCTTCTCCAAGAAAGATGACCTTATCCTTCTTCAAGTGTCCCAGCTAAATACATTATGTGAAAAGCCCTATCACATTCCAGAATCAGAAAAAATGCAGGACAAGTGAGTGAGTCCTTACCATCTTATTTCCTCCTCTGATGAAAATGGTGACGGCTCTGGAGTTCTTACACTGCTCGATGACCAGCATCTTGTCTTTGGTGGTCCCAAACGAGATCTCTTTCACAAGACCCGCAAAGCCCAGCTTCTCAGCGGTGAGCTCGGAGAACCGAGGGACGATGCGGCCACCTGTGGCGATGGCGATCAACTGACGGGAGGAATGGAAAGACCAGCGTGGTGAGCAGGGAACTCTCAACACCAGACCACAGATGAGCCAAACGTAACCCACGACCGCCATGCTCCCTAGAACCAATGTCCAGTGCAGCCTAAGAATCAAGGTCCAGCCCAACGCCTTGCTTAGGGAACAAGGTTCTGAAGAGCGGGCGACCTGCCACTATGACCCTGAACACACTCTCAGCTCTCCCCCTTCCCCTCCCGCGCCCATGAGGACCAACTAGGCCGAGTCTGCGGGGCCACAGACCATGTCTGGGCAGCTCTGGATGTTTATGAGGCTGACACAGAAGTGCACAACCAGCCTGCCACTTCAGAAGGCCAACCAGACCGCAGTGAGAAAGGAAAGCACCTGAAAATGCCATGGAACACTGCAAACACGTGCACAAACAGCAAGGAAGATTCTAGCATTTCCCCCCTTGCGACTCAGCCTCTGGTCTGCGGAGCCTCAGCACAGTGTGGGAACCACAGCACGGCGAGGTCACAAGGGCTTCGAGCAGGACGCTCCGTGAGCTCAAGCCCTGCGCGCAGTCTCCTTGCAGGTAGCCTCCTACCTCAATTTCAGGTCCTCCGACCCAGCGAACCGCCGGCAGGTCATTCTGGAGAAGTAAATGATTCGCTTCATCGTCAAAGCCCCACTGGCAAATAGCTAGGTTAGCACCAGTTTCTTTAATCTGGGAAAGAAATGCCACAATCACGTTAACAAAAGTATTTTTTGTGTTCTTCTATTGGAAAAAAGGTTGAAACCAAGGCGAGAAACATAGTTGGGTGTGTAGGTGGGAGCATCAAAGTACAGAAAAGAGAAAGAAATACACAAGTGGCTATGTTCTGTCAGCTCTAGTTAGTTTAAATCTCACTAGGAGCCGTCTTAAGGCCCACCTGCCGGATCATCTCTTCAAACTTCTCCTTTTCGTACTTCTGAAGGGCTTTAAAATCTTCCACAGATGTCACATCCAGCTTATGCTTCGTCTTTGGTTTCGGTGGCTCAAATGGACACGTGAGGATTGCAATCTTAGCATCTTCCACTTGCTGCAGGAAGAGACAGAAACGTATGAACTACGTGGAGGGCTCAAGAGGGAAAAGCCCGATGCCATGGAGGCACGGCTCACCTTGGGCATCTGCGGGTGACTGAAGTCCTTGTCCACGATCACGCCCTTGATCAGCTTGGTGTCCTCCAGCCGCCCGCCCACCTTGCCTTCTACCTTGATGAGCTCGAAGTCAACGTCCCTGCGCTGCATGTCGGCCACGGTGAGGACGGCGTTCACGGCGATCTCGGCCATTTGCCGGTGACAGCTGTTAACCCTGAGGGGGGACACAACACTGACCTTTCATGTCTACTCAACAGTGACTGCAGCCAGAAAGAACACGTGCTGCAAAACTCAGATGACACGACAGTGTGACCCACAGGTATGTTACAGAACTAACCATGTTCAGGGTCCCCAGGGAAGAATGTAACCACTACCTGTACTTTCAACAGTCTGGGAAGGGTCGCTTTACCCGGGTCCAGGGATCCCAAAGGGAATCATAAACTGGGATGGGAAAAAAATTGTTAATAACTGAAATGTACTATTTTCTTCCATTATGAACGTACATGAAGAGACCACTAACGTATGCCAAGAACCAAAAATTTACCAAGACCACTACTTTGTAATACCACTAACACTTTCAAGCCAAAACAGAATAGGAAAGAGATGAACCCACTGAGGAGAAGCCAATCCTATCTATGGGAAGTGCACCACTTAACATTTGAAGAGACTGCTCGATAATTTCACATCTGATTCTGAAAAAACCACAAGGCAACTGTAGCCCTCCAAATACAGTGCCTGGAATCCTAAGTTACCTGGAAAAGATAGCCAAGAAACCACAAATCTTGTGTGTCCTAAGTAACTGACCAACAATGTTTCACCTTTATTGAGTGTATCAGGCCCTTGTTGGTCCGTTTGAACGTCTATAGAAAAGATCTACGCGTACCTGAGTTTTCTAAAGACTTGCAAATAAAGCTGAGTCAACCCAGAAAGCAGTAACACAGAATGTGTGCATTTCAAGAAAGGGTAACGCCTTCTTTCCAGGAGAACCAGAGTGCTGTACTTGCAATAAAGGCCACCCCGGGCAGTCAACCCTGCCGAGGAGTGGTCTCGGCTCAGACCTGCGACAAGGGGACAGCTGGCACCATGGAGGACAGAAGGAAGCAGGCGTCTCTCCTGCACTTGCCTTGTCCTCTTAGTTGAGCCCATGTCATCCTTTAGGGCACAAATTTAAATACTTCCTGAATTGATGTGGATTAAGACAAACCTAAAATGGACTGGATGGGTGAATTTAACTCAGATGACCATTATATCTACTACTGTGGCAGGAATCCCTCAGAAGAAATGGAGTAGCCATCATGGTCAACAAAAGAGTCCAAAATGCAGTACTTGGATACAATCTCAAAAATGACAGAATGATCTTTGTTCGTTTCCAAGGCAAACCATTCAGTATCACAGTAATCCAAGTCTATGCCCCAACCAGTAACGCTGAAGAAGCTGAAGTTGAATGGTTCTATGAAGACCTACAAGACCTTTTAGAACTAACACCCAAAAAAGATGTCCTTTTCATTATAGGGGACTGGAATGCAAAAAGTAGGAAGTCAAGAAACACCTGGAGTAACAGGCAAATTTGGCCTAGGAATATAGAATGAAGCAGGGCAAAGACTAATAGAGTTTTGCCAAGAAAATGTACTGGTCATAGCAAACACCCTCTTCCAACAACACAAGAGAAGACTCTACACATAGACATCACCAGATGGTCAACACCGAAATCAGACTGATTATATTCTTTGCGGGCAAAGAAGGAGAAGCTCTATACAGTCAACAAAAACAAGACCAGGAGCTGAACTGTGGCTCAGATCATGAACTCCTTATTACCAAATTCAGACTTAAATTGAAGAAAGTAGGGAAAACCACTAGACCATTCAGGTATGACCTAAATCAAATCCCTTATGATTATACAGCGGAAGTGAGAAATAGATTTAAGGGCCTAGATCTGAGAGAGTGCCTGATGAACTATGGAATGAGGTTCGTGACATTGTACAGGAGACAGGGATCAAGACCATCCCCATGGAAAAGAAATGCAAAAAAGCAAAATGGCTGTCTGGGGAGGCTTTACAAATAGCTGTGAAAAGAAGAGAAGCAAAAAGCAAAGGAGAAAAGGAAAGATACAAACATCTGAATGCAGAGTTCCAAAGAATAGCCAGAGATAAGAAAGCCTTCCTCAGTGATCAATGCAAAGAAATAGAGGAAAACAACAGAATGGGAAAGACTAGAGATCGCTTCAAGAAAATTAGAGATACCAAGGGAACATTTCATGCAAAGATGGGCTCGATAAAGGATAGAAATGGTATGGACCTAACAGAAGCAGAAGATATTAAGAAGAGGTGGAAAGAATATACAGAAGAACTGTACAAAAAAGAGCTTCATGACCCAGATAATCACGATGGTGTGGTCACTGACCCAGAGCCAGACATCCTGGAATGTGAAGTCAAGTGGGCCTTAGAAAGCATCACTACGAACAAAGCTAGTGGAGGTGATGGAATTCCAGTTGAGCTATTCTAAATCCTGAAAGATGATGCTGTGAAAGTGCTGCACTCAATATGCCAGCAAATTTGGAAAACTCAGCATTGGCCACAGGACTGGAGAAGGTCAGTTTTCATTCCAATCCTAAAGAAAGGCAATGCCAAAGAATGCTCAAACTACCGCACAATTACACTCATCTCACATGCTAGTAAAGTAATGCTCAAAATTCTCCAAGCCAGGTTTCAGCAATATGTGAACCGTGAACTTCCAGATGTTCAAGCTGGTTTTAGAAAAGGCAGAGGAACCAGAGATCAAATTGCCAACATCCGCTGGATCATGGAAAAGCAAGAGAGTTCCAGAAAAACATCTATTTCTGCTTTATTGACTATGCCAAAGCCTTTGACTGTGTGGATGACAATAAACTGTGGAAAATTCTGAAAGAGATGGGAATACCAGACCACCTGACCTGCCTCTTGAGAAATTTCTAGGCAGGTCAAGAAGCAACAGTTAGAACTGGACATGGAACAGACTGGTTCCAAATAGGAAAAGGAGTATGTCAAGGCTGTATATTGTCACCCTGCTTATTTAACTTATATGCAGAGTACATCATAAGAAACACTGGGCTGGAAGAAACACAAGCTGGAATCAAGATGGCTGGGAGAAATATCAATAACCTCAGATACGCAGATGACACCACCCTTATGGCAGAAAGTGAAGAGGAACTCAAAAGCCTCTTGATGAAAGTGAAAGTGGAGAGTAAAAAAGTTGGCTTAAAGCTCAACATTCAAAAAACTAAGATTATGGCATGTGGTCCCATCACTTCATGGGAAATAGATGGGGAAACAGTGGAAACAGTGTCAGACTTTATTTTTCTGGGCTCCAAAATCACTGCAGATGGTGACTGCAGCCATGAAATTAAAAGACGCTTACTCCTTGGAAGGAAAGTTATGACCAACCTAGATAGCATATTCAAAAGCAGAGACATTACTTTGCCAACAAAGGTTCGTCTAGTCAAGGCTATGGTTTTTCCTGTGGTCATGTATGGATGTGAGAGTTGGACTGTGAAGAAGGCTGAGTGCCAAAGAATTGATGCTTTTGAACTGTGGTGTTGGAGAAGACTCTTGAGAGTCCCTTGGAGTGCAAGGAGATCCAACCAGTCCATTCTGAAGATCGAATGATGCTAAAGCTGAAACTCCAGTACTTTGGCCACGTCATGTGAAGAGTTGACTCATTGGAAAAGACTCTGATGCTAGGAGGGATTGGGGGCAAGAGGAGAAGGGGACGACAGAGGATGAGATGGCTGGATGGCATCACTGACTCGATGGACGTGAGTCTGGGTGAACTCCGGGAATTGGTGATGGACAGGGAGGCCTGCGTGCTTCGAGATTCATGGGGTCACGAAGAGTCAGACACAACTGAGCGACTGAACTGAACTCAACTGAAGACAAACCGTGCAATAAGGTACCTTACATCAGGTTTTTATACTACATTTTAACAAGAGCCCCTAAGTCTCCACTGTTGTTCAAGGTGAGTGTGTCCCATGGCTGAGTCTCCAGGGGACAAGAGCTGTCTTGTGTCCCCAAGACTCAGCTCTAGGCCTGGCAAGTAATGAGCACTATGTAAATGTTAGCAACAGCCAGTTTAAGACAATTTCAAGCCTGCCCCGTCATACTCAACTAAAATTCTGGATTATTTGTTCCTTGTTGAATGAATAAGGAGAAGAACCTCTCCATTAAAATGCTTCCTAGTAAAGAAATGGTGAAAACTGTTAGAAAAAATGGGTACTTCCCAATCGTAAGACCTACCACCCTAGCCTATCCTGAGAAATAAAGAACTGTATAGCTTATAAAAACTATCAAGGGGACTTAACCAAACCTGGAAATCTAGCCTCTAACAAAACCACAAAATGCCTATGTTTATATCTGCAGTAAAGAGAAAGTAAACCCGAGTAACAAAACCAGAAGGGAGCTCATTAAATTGGTATGAAGCCACCGTGGTAATTCTGCTGCCTTTAAGACCCAGCACACAAGCACTGCCTCCCGCACGGACGCGCCCCGCGGCCCCGCACTGCACACGCACACTTTGGAGCCCAGCGTGGTCTTCGCCGTCTGGATCAGGGGCTCAGTGTTCTTCATGTCGACAAGGACACTGTCGCTGATCTTGTCCAGGTGCTCGATAGCGATGCGGGCGGCCTGCTCGTAGCCGTCGGCGATCCTGATGGGGTGAATGCCGCGGTCCAGCAGCTGCTCAGCCTCTTCCAACAGGGCACCAGCCAGCACTGTGGACGAGACAGCACACCCGGCTCAGGGACCCGCTGGAACTCAAACACATGAGGTGCTGCGCTGGGAACACCAAGGCTCCAGATTTAAGCTGAAAGGGTCTCAGAGGTGGAGGCCATCCCTAAAAATGGGAGCCTCGTGTTTTGGTTCTAACAGGTACCCCTCACAGATAGGTGCTCAACTCTCAGTGACGTACAGGACGCAAAGAACGTAACACAAACATTTTTATAAGGGAAAAAAACTTCCTGTTTCCTAGGCCAAGGATTTCTATTCAGTGAAATTTATGCTGGCATTATACAGTATTAAATAGAATTTGTTTACTATCCCTCCCACAACCTGTTGCCTTCCCCTCTCATTTTAACATCACAAAAATAAGTTTGAATGCTGCTGCACTCCAAGTACATTCAGAACAGTGTTTGGTTCCCAATGAATGTATAAGATATTTGCTGAATAAATTAATTCAAATTTCAAATGCAGAAAAAATAACACTGAAGATATTCATCTCATCAATCCTCCCAAACTTAAAAAAATTTCAAACATTGAAAACAAATTTCAAGAGTAATATAATAAATACTAGTTTACTTATTAATATTTTGTTGCATTTGTTTTCTTTACATACGCTTGCTTTTTCTGTTCAACGATTTGAAAATTAGTTGCAAAAATCAGACATGTCACTCCTGAATATTTTAACATTCAGCTCCTAAGGACAGGCACAGTTTCCTCCATCGCTGTAACAAAACTGTCACACTCAGGAAATCTTGACATTGGTAAGATACTAATACACGACCCACAAATGACCCCACATGTCCCAAACATCCTTCAGAGCTGGGAAAAAAATCTGGCACCCACCCAGGTTTCACATATTAGAGCTGCTGTCGCTTCTCTTGAGCTCCCTGAATCTACTTGAGCTGCCTAACTCGACTCCCCACCCCCTTCCTGTTCTTTTATATTGACCCTTTTGAAGCGCCTGGGCCATTTGTCTTGTATCATGTCCTTCCACATGGATTTGTCACACTGTTTCCCCATGATGAGATTCAGAATAAACATTCAGCAAGTGTGTTAGGCTTGTAACATTCTTTGCGAGCCCACAGACTGTAGCCCATCAGGCTCCTCTGCCCATGGAATTCTCCAGGCATGAATACTGGATTGGGTAGCCATTCTCTTTCTCAGGGGATCTTCCCGATCCAAGGATCAAATCCGGGTCTTCTGAACTGCAGGTGGATTCTTTAATGTCTGAGCAACCAAGAAAGCCCTTAATACTAAATAACTCCTCTCAAATGAGAAAGCACATTTTGCCTTTTCTTACCAACCACTCCTGTGGTTCCATCTCCGATCTCATCATCCTGTGATTTGGACAGTTCAACCATCAGCTTGGCGATCTGGTGGTCAACGTCCATCATGCTTAAGATGGTGGCGCCGTCATTGGTCACGGTCACGTCACCATCTTTATCCACCATCATCTTATCAAGCCCTAAGAGACAACCGTGTTTAAAAGGAGGGTTAAAAAAAAAAAAAAAAAAAAGAACCTACACTAAATCTATAAAACAGTTACCCTGACTTCTTGACCCAGTACCTATCTATGAGCTTATTACAAATAATTCAACATACATGAAGGAATATCTCCATGAATACCTTTTTGATTGGCTAATTTAAAGCAAAACATTGGGACAATTTAATGATGTCTAAAACCAGAGAAGTTGCAAAAAAAATAATAATAATTATGGAGCATCACTAAATGTAATATCACAAAATACAACGTTGCAAAAGACAATAGCTATGATCTGGAAAATGCTAATGAAATTATGTTAAGTGGAAAAAACACCCGACCTAAATTTGGATGTAGCATGATGACTTTAACTGTGCTGAAGGTCTGGGACACACCCTAAACATCTGACCATATTAGGGGGAGGACGCCCCCCTCTGTCTCCTAACTTTCTGTAAACAGGTTGAATTGACTATTTTATGTTATACAACTTTCCTGAAAAACACAGAATGTTAAGTCTCTTACCATTTGGTCCAAGCGATGTTTTCATTGTATTTGCTACAGCCTTTGCTGCCATTATATGAGACTAAATGAAAAAGAAAAAACCAATATTCAAGTTAGACATAATTTTAAGTTAACAACATATAACTAATGGCTGTAAAACTCACTTATGACACAGCTTCTATTCTCTAGAAAAGGCAGCAGACAGGTCCACATCTACCTGTGAAAACTGCACAACTCCTAGTGTTAGAAGACAATTCTTGTGTAAAACAGCAGAACCAAGTGCTCTGTGTTCTCTCTATAACCCTTAACACATCTAATGAGGCAGGTTCTCCGGGCCCGTTTTATAGCCAAGAGCAGGGACAGTCTGACCTGAGAGGCCGTGCAGGACCGTACGAAGCTAACTCCACGTGAGGAGTCCAGCCGTCAACACACAACACCCTGAACTGTCACACCATGGTTTACTGCACACTCCTCTCCCCAAAGGTCCAGTCAGTACACAACCCACAACCAAGAATCGCCCACCAAGGGGGTCAATCCTGAAAATAACAGAAGCCCAAATGCATCCTTTTCCCTTTCCGTACATAATTACGCTCATATTCCCTCCAAATACTTCGTTTCCTGTCTTCCTATTCCTGCCGCCAACGACCTAACTGATCCACTACACCATAGAGATTTCCAAGGTCTCTCATTCACCAATCCTTCACATTCATCCTCCATCCAGCCAAGCCATCCATTTTTCTGAATGTGTTGTTTTCCTCAGTCCCCTGCCCTTAAATGAGTCACCAGTACTCCGACTCTCAGGTCTGTAAGCTCCAGGTTTTCTTCAAAGTCTGAGACCTCGCTCTGTGCCAGTGAGGGCGGCCAAGGCCTGCTCCCCAACATGCCCTCTGACCCCTGAAGCATTGATGCACTGAAGACCTCCGCTCATTAAATCCTGACCAGTTTACAAAGCAGTTCAAATGCAATGTTCTGTGCAGCCTTCCCTTGTCACCCCGTCTCACAGGTTAACGAGACACAAAGTTCACTAGGTTTGTAAAAATACTGGTTATTCTTAAAATACACCTTTGACTGATAGGTCTACATGATGAAATATGTAAACAATAATGACCGCAAACAGGGGGTTCTTAACCAGGGGCCAATGTGCCCCCAGGTGACATGTGGCAATGCCTGGAGACATCCCTGGTTATCACAATCAGGGAGGGGACTGCAGAGGGTGGAGGCCAGGTGCTGCTATGCATCCTGTACAGGACAGACCCCACAACAAAGCAGGATCAGCCCCCAAGGCCGCGGAGCAGGCTTTAGACCACTGGCTGCAGAGTCAGGCAAGGCGGGTATGAACCCTGGTCCTGTTCTTTACTAGCTCTGGGGCCACATTTCTCTCTAAGACCTGTCTCAAGAGACCGAGGATCACAAAGATGTGGCAGAGGCAAAACCACCTGTGGCTTCTGTTATACTGGCATTTTGGGTGCATGTATTGGGTGTTAGTTTCTCTGCTGGTTGCTTCCCATGAAAAACAGAACTGAACACGTAACGCAAGTGGCTTGAGTATCTACCACTGGTCAAAGGCTGGGTGACCACCTAAGTTACCCCATTTAATTCTTGTCCTCCGCTTGACAGGGATGTATTGCCCCCACTGGGAAAGGAGGTGTAACTCGCCCTAAGTCAAACAGCCCAGGACAGACCTGTAGTGCTTAAGTAAAACCTCAAGACACTAAGGGACACCTCAGACCTGATGACACGGTCATACACACCAACTTCATGGATTCCACCCCAAATGCCACCTCCTCAGGTACAGTTCTACTTAAATTGTTATTCTGTCCAAACGCCCTTCAACGGGCTCCTTCCCATCCCTGAGGATAACATGGTCATGTCAAGGCACTCAAGAACTTCCACCTGTGTGAACCCCTGCAACTTAGACTATGTTGCTAAAACCAGACTCTGCCTCCTCCTCCAAGGTACCACGCGTTCTCCTGCTTTTGCTGTTCCTCTCCCTAGCAGCTGGCTCTCTCCCGTTCACCACAGTGCTCCATCCCGGGACAGCCAATCCTCTACCCAAAATATTAAGGACCCTCTCTGACTTTTTACCAGCACGCACGCCCTCCCAAAGCTGGTGATTCAGGTCACACACTGCCTTGTACTACGGTTATTGGTGACCACTTTTCACTCTTGCAGTTGTATTTTCTTCCTTAAAAGTGTACGTTTTTCACTTTTACGAGACCACACCCAGAACACGCCATGTATAAAGGAACTCAAAAATGAAATTATGCTGTCACTGGCTAAACCTTTAGGACGCCACGATGAAAATGACTCTCATTTCCTTTGAGGTCGTTGCAGGGACACCGACAGCGTCCTAACCGGCCAGGTGACCTGAGAACACCCCCCCTGCATCCTACTGACGAAAACACTGTTTGGAATGCCTGCAGGTTGGAGAAACCAGTGGGGACGCGCCTTCACCGCCTGAGAATTCAAGCCTCCCCATCCAACTCTGAAGAGCGCCCGCGGGACACCTGAACCCCCAAATGAGACTAAAGGCTTATACGTCGATTTTTCCCGGGCGCGGGGCGAGGGACTGGAGACCAGAGGGGGCTCCCTCAAGCTCCCCCCGGAGCACATGGCAGAACCCCTCAGACATTGCGCAGGCGCAGAACCACCGGCTTCGGCCGCCTCCCCTCATCCCACCGCCAGTGCGTCCCGGGCCCGTTACCTTGAGGGCCTCAAGTCCCATAAGACGAGACTTGCGGTCCTGATCCTTGATGATGAGGAAAGGACGGCCATATTCATCGAAGGCGAGGGTCCCCACGGAAGCCATGATGCGGCAGCAAGAGTTACACTCCCTCAACCAGCGGAGACCACGCCGGAACCCAGAGCCCGCCTTCCTCTCGCGGGAGGGCGCAAGAGCTCGCGCAGGCGCAGTGCAGGCCGCCCGAGACCTATTTCTCACTTGAGACTAGTTTAACGCCAGACAGTACCTTCTGGAAGCAACGGCCTTCGGAAACTTCTATCATCCAGGAAGCTGTGGGGGGGGTGGAAGTTTGAAGACACGGACGGGAACTTTAAAATCCAAAAGCCAGGAATAGATGTAAATTATACATTCATTAAAGCTTTAATATTGACTGTTTCTTGATAGTGTTTCCCAACGAGGAGCTCATTTACTTAGAACATTATTTTCTCCCTCGTTCCTCTCCCGGCTCTGGGAAGGTGGTAGAGTCCACTTCCGGTTTTCTAACTGCCGGAAATCTCGCGATGGATGGAGGAGGAGGTGAGGCCCGCCGGGGGCGGCGGGCTCTTTTGGGGCGCGGGCGCGGCGTCGGTCCCGGCGTGGGACTCGCGGTTAGTCCCCAAAGCAGCCCGTCCGAGTTGGACGCGGCGGGGCGGGGATCCGCGGGGCCGGTTTCCGGGCTCGCGGCCTGGCGTTCGGTGCTCAGTGCTCGCGCCTGCGGTGCGTGCTTGCGTTTGGCCCTGGTTTCTGACCGCCCGGAGCTGTTCTCTAGCGCCTTACGGCGAATAACTCAGTTTGGCACGATATTCCGAGATGTGGGCCCTGGAGTCCCGCTGTCCCGGTTGGGGAATCACAGCTCCGCTTTTTTTTCTAGCTGCGTCTTTGGGGAAGTGACCTGTCTGCAGCAATGGCAGTAATAACACTGCTGCTGCTAAGTCACTTCAGTCGTGTCATCCGACTCTGTGCGACCCCATAGACAGCAGCTCACCAGGCTCCCCCGTCCCTGGGATTCTCCAGGCAAGAACACTGGAGTGGGCTGCCATCTCCTCCAGTGCATGAAAGTGAAAAGTGAAAGTGAAGTCGCTTAGTCGTGCGACCCCATGGACTGCAGCTTTCCAGGCTCCTCCGTCCATGGGATTTTCCAGGCAAGAGTACTGGAGTGGACTGGAGTGGGGTGCCATTGCCTTCTCGGAGTAATAGCGTCTCTCTTTACGGGTTCAGGGAGAACCGTGCCTGACCTTTGGCAAGCTGTGTTTAATTTTGCACTGATACTTCGGTAACTAGCCCAGAGTTACGCAGCTCCTAAGAAGAAAATGGACCTGGCTTTGCACTGAATTTCCACCCCCTGAAGCCCGGAGTTGTGCTGCTTCTGAAAGTTTTTTTCTGGCAACCCTAGCGAAGTCCCAGGTCCTCTGAATCCCTCCAGCTGCTTTTTTCTAACGAGCGCTGATTACGACCTAATCATTTGTAGGCTTAAATTGATTTGTTGTGGGTTTCCAGCCTCAGCTGGTAAAGAATTCGCCTGCAATGCGGGAGGCCTGGGTTCGATCCCTGGGTTGGGAGGATCTCCTGGAGAAGGCAAAGGCTACTTACTCCAGTATTCTGGCCTGGAGAATTCCATGGACTCTATAGACCATGGGGTCGCAAAGAGTCAGACGTATGTATGTCCCCTCCCTCTTGAACTTCACACCCCGCCCCATCCCATCCCACCCTTGTAGGTTGTCTCGAGTACCGAGAGTACCGAGTATCGAGTTGAGCTCCCAGTATTATACAGCAGGAAAGTCTGCTTTCTTTAGAGACAAAGATTTGTGTTTGCTTAGGGCTAGAGGGGGCGGGGAGGATGAGGGTAATGGCTGAAGCGTAAGGGTTCATCCTATGGAAGTAATGAAGAAATTCTAAATTTGACTGGTGATGGATTTAAGGAATTGGCTCTTGTGACTGTGGAGGCCCATGCTTACTGAGTGCTCAGTCGCTCAGTCATCTCCAACTCTTTGTGACCCCATGGACTGTAGCCCACCAGGCTCCTTTGTCCATGGGATGCTCCAGGCAAGAGTACTGGAGTGGGTTGCCATTTCCTTCTTCAGGGGATCTTCCCAATCCAGGAATCGAACCCGGGTCTCCTGCACTGCAGGCAGATTCTTTACCAACTGAGCTACTAGGAAAGCCCCAGCAACTCATCTCGTGCTACACAACTCTTAAGTTCTGAGACTCCAGAGCTATGTGAGATCTTTCTGATCACTGTCCTCTACAGTTGAAACACCTGCAGAAGGACTTTTTCATACGAGGCAAGGCAGATGTGCCTGCGTTTAAAAAAAGAAAGCAAATCTTCCGTTGGCATGTTAAGTTCCTCTGCGCAATGCTGAAAAGTATGAATGAGAATGTACTTAAAACTCCTGCTTTCTATCAAACACCATCATTTTTCTGAACTTTCACCTCCATCACTGGCAGCACGAGTAGACTTCTGTTACTGTTTCTGAGTTGGTCTTCTGCCATGACACCAGTTGTAAAACTCACTTTAGGAGACCTCAGCCTTCAATAACAAAGCCACGCTGAGCGGGAGATGCTGAGGTGGGTCAGCCGTGGGCTTCCGGTGTGTCCTGTGTCCACGTTTGGGCCTTACTTCAGTTGTGACACATTACCACATCTCATGGGCTTCTCTGGGTGGCTCGGGTAAAGAGCCCGCCTGCCAATGCAGGAGATGCGGGTTCGATCCCTGGGTCGGGAAGATCCCCTGGAGGAGGAAATGGCACCTACTCCAGTATTCTTGCTTGGAAAATTCCATGGATCGAGGAGCCTGGTGGACTGCAGTCCGTGGGGTCGCAAAGAGTTAGATATGGCTCGGTGAGCATGCACACACTGGGATGGTAAGCAGAAGTCCATCTCTTAATCCCAGCACCTGTGAGGACGCTGCCTGAGCCACTGGGCGGATGTGGTTGAGTGAAGGACTTCAAGATGGGAGGCTTATCCTGGCCTGTCTGGGTGGCCCAGTGTACTCCCAAGGAAAGGATTCCTTTTTTAAGAAGGAGAGGGGAGCAGGGGTGTCAGAGGAGGTGTCTTGTGGAGCCGGTGGCTGGACTGGCCTGGGGCCACTGGCCGAGGAGTGCGGGCAGCCCGTCCTACCCCAGGGCTTCCAGAAGGGACAGGTACGCCCACCCTGTTTCAGAATCTGACTTCCAGAACTGTGCTTTTAATAAGTGTGTATCGTTTTTAACCGGCCTAGTTTATGGTAATTTCTTATCACAGCAGTAGGAGACTAAACACAGTGACCTTTTGAACAGAAACGTCTTCAAATGATGAGACTATTCTGTGCCCCTTCCTCTTACTCCGTTTGTCTACAGATTCCTGTGGTTTTGGTTTTAGCGCCTCAGCTAGATCGAGAGCTGGTTCAGGGCAGGGTGGTCTCGTTCCCGTGGGGTTCAGTGCTGCGCGCTGTTGTGCATGCTCTTCCTGTATCCCCTTGTCTCATCCTCACAATGATCCCGTGATCCCCACTTTACAGATGAGGAGACTGAGGCTCCGAGAGGTGAAGGGTCACCGCTGTTAGTAAGGACTGGAGCCGGGTCCGGCCTCGGTAGGCTCTGCGTCTGTGCCCTTACCCTCTGTGCTGTGCCCATCAGTAAGCCATTTCAGAATTAATTTCAAATTTCATCGTAGAAAATGTGAGATCCTATTACGAATCCATTCTGAAGCATAAAACTCAGGATGTTTAAGGTACCATTTATTCCCTCGGTAATCAGTGATTGGAGTTTGTTTTATTCTGTACTGTGATAGCACTGAAATGAGTATATTTTTGTCCTTTACGATCTGCCTTAAATATCTCCTTATTACCATGACTAAGATTTTTAGTAAAATTTTGTCTCCTCTGTTAACTTCAGAATTGAATTTGTACCACTGGATTTTTGATGCCTGACCAATTTTGATGTAGAATACTTTCTTCCTATTTGAAATAGGGTAATGATTAGACATTTTTATGCTTATTATGGAGTTTTGTTCTGAACCACAAAAGTACAGAGTACATGGTTAATATTTGTATTAATGGATTGTTGTTTAGTTGCTAAGTCGTGTCCGAGTCTTTGTGACCCCAGGAACTGCAGAACAGCGGACTCCCCTGTCCGTCATTATCTCCTGGAGTTTGTTCAAGCTCATGTCCATTGAGTCGGTGATGCCATGGGTACTGATTCATACTGGATACTGATTCATAAATAGATTTGAACACATTATTTTCTGGGGATGACTCCTAGGGGGAAAAATCAGTATGTTGGAAAGAAAAGATTTCAGTCTTCCATTAGTATTGAATAATTTTCTGTTAAACACTCTAGTTGATAGACTCTAGAACTCATTGTGGAATTCTACATTTGTAATTCTAATTGTATTGAGCAAAATTAGCCTTTACAAAGCACGAGTTTATTTGTTGGATTTCTGATTTGATGTTTCATAAATCTTTTCCTGCTCTCAACCCAGGGACACACCTAGCAACACTTGAAGAAGGAGGGCCATCAGAATGTAGTTGATAGACTCTAGAACTCATTGTGGAATTCTACATTTGTAATTCTAATTGTATTGAGCAAAATTAGCCTTTACAAAGCACGAGTTTATTCGTTGGATTTCTGATTTGATGTTTCATAAATCTTTTCCTGCTCTCAACCCAGGGACACACCTAGCAACACTTGAAGAAGGAGGGCCATCAGAATGTAGTTGATAGACTCTAGAACTCATTGTGGAATTCTACATTTGTAATTCTAATTGTATTGAGCAAAATTAGCCTTTACAAAGCACGAGTTTATTCGTTGGATTTCTGATTTGATGTTTCATAAATCTTTTCCTGCTCTCAACCCAGGGACACACCTAGCAACACCTGAAGAAGGAGGGCCATCAGAACGTGCTCCACCTGCAAGTCTTGAAGCCAACAGTTTGAAGAAAAGCAGGTGGGGGGTCTTATTTACTGGCATTGTTGGGGGGACGCTGGTGGCTGTGTATGCTGTGGCCACACCATTTGTAACACCAGCCCTCCGAAGAATTTGTTTGCCATTTGTACCCGCCACTACGAAACAGATCGAAAACGTTGTGAAAATGTTGGAATGCAGGAGAGGACCCCTGGTGGACATCGGTAGTGGTGACGGACGTATTGTGAGTTACTCGAAGACGTTTTAAGGTTTACGTTTTTTGGGGTTTTATGTTTTAAAATTTCTGTTTCACATTTCTTATGAGGCTTATGCAAAGCCTTGTTAAATTGATAGCCTAATAAAGTGTTCATTTAATTTTGTGTTTTCTTGGCTGAACTACTAAGTCCTTCAGCAGGACTTTGGAATTTATTTTTCTCAGATTAATTGTTCTTAAAGGGGGAAGTGCTCTGGATGTCTGGTAAAAAGCAACAATTGATTGATGATTATGAAATTGTTCATTAAAAAACTTAGGCCAACAGAAACATGTTAAGTCATGTAGTTTGACTATTTTACATTTTTTTCCAAGGGTGACTCCTAGGGAAAAAAAAAAAAATCAGTATTTTGGGGAAAAAAAATTTCAGTCTTCCATTAGTATTGAATAATTTTCTGTAAAACCCTTTAGTTCGTATTGAATTAATTCTGCTTCTTGTGGGTTCAATCCCTGGGTTGGGAAGATCCCTTGGAGGAGGAAAGGGTGACCCACTCCAGTATTCTTGCCTGGAAAATCCCATGGACAGAGGAGCCTGGCAGGCCAGCGTCCATGGGTTTGCAAAAAGTTGGACATGATGTAGGGACTCAACAACAGTAACAACATAAGTAGGGAGTTTTCATGTCTTTTTCTGATCTTGAACACAGCCTCTCCCCACAGGTGATCGCAGCTGCAAAGGAAGGGTTCACAGCTGTGGGTTATGAGTTGAACCCCTGGCTCGTCTGGTACTCCAGGTACCGCGCTCGGCGGGAAGGGGTGCAGGCATCTGCCAGATTTTACATCTCAGACTTGTGGAAGGTACGTACGGCTGAGGACATGCTAGAGCACTCCACCCCCAAACTTTATGCTTTTTGATTAGTATGACTGAAAACTGAATTAAAATAGAGAGTTGAAGTGTATATTTTGGCATTATGAAATGTGAACAGCTTTTAAATTGATAGATTTTACAAATCAGCCCTACGTTAGAGTAGAAACTTAAGGTTTATAACTTTACAGGTCATGTGACTTCTAAGGCTTTATTTACTCAATTTAAAATGTTCTCATTTCTCTTTATTATGCAGTGATAAAGATTTTTTTATCTCATTTGTAAGTCTTGTACATTGTCATATAGGCATTAACTTGTTAACGTCATTCTTGGTAAATAGTTTTGTGTGTGTGAGTGTATTTATATGCGCATATGAATATGTGTGTCTGAGTGTGTTTGAGACTGTGCGTCTGAGTTTGTATGTGTGTTTATGTGTGTGTGTATATGTGAGTGTGTGCACGCTAATGTGAGTGTGTGTGGGTACATGTGTGTATGTGTATATATACCTAGGGAGAGAGAGAAGTAGTGCAGGAGAAAGGAAAGGACCCGCCAACCGTGCTGTGATGCTCCTTTGCGTCTTCAAAAAGTATAAGATATCTCCAAGTTTACTTGTTTTCTAAAAAGTGCCTGGTAATTTTGCTTTAGGAATGCTCCATAAAATGCTTTTTCTTAAATAAGAATTTTCCTTTGTAATAGTGTCATCAGTAGCTTATAAAAATTCACTTGAGTTTTGTTTGCATTGTTTTTTATTCCATATATACGTAAATGATCTCTCTATAGAGTAAATAAAACTTTTATTGGGTAATAAGAATTTTGACTGGCGAAGCACTTTTCCCCCCAGTTTTCCAACTAAAGACCATTTTATTGCCATTTTTACTTAAGTGTTTTAGAGAAGAGGAGGGGGACCAGAATTCTAAGGATGACTCCATAGGAAAAACAGGTGGTTCTGAAAAACCTCGAGTTCTTGCTAAGCTTGTTTTGTGTAGAGCAGAGTAGAAAGTGGGCCGGGGTGCAGATGGCCCAGTCTACCAGGGTGACCACCGGTGGTCACTGGTGAGTCCCTGCTTTTCTGACCATCAATCTGGGTGGCCCTGTGTGGAGTGGCTGTGAGAATGAGCTGGGATAGCTTCTGTGGAAACTTCTGGAAAACTGTAACAGATGCGCTAACACGGGTGAAAGTATTAATACGGGAAATCTTAAAAAGGGCCACTGTTTGTGACAACCCACTATTTTTTTGAACTTTCTATTTTGTATTGGGGTATATATGCTGGAAAAGACTGAAGGCCAGAAGACAAGGGGGCAACACAGGATGAGATGGTTGGTTGGCATCACCAACCCCATGGACATGAGTTTGAGCAAACTCTGGGAGGTAGTGAAGGACAGGCATGCTGCAGTCCAGGGGGTCACAAAGAGTCAGACAGCTTAGCGACTGAATAACAACCATGGCCGACGATTAACAATGTTGTGATAGTTTCAGGTGGACAGCAGAGGGACTCAGTCATACATAGACGTGTGTCCATTTCCCTCCAGACTCCCCTCCCATCCAGGCTGCCACGTAACATTGAGCAGAAGTCCTTGTGCAACACAGTAGGTCCTTGTTGGATATCCACTTTAAATATAGCACTAGGTACACGTCCATCCCAAACTCCCTAACTGTCCCTCCCCGGTGGCAACCAGAAGTTCGTTTTCTAAGTCTGTGAGTCTCTTTCTGGAAAACCAACTATTTTTTGAAATGGGAAATTGCTATTCATTCCGAAATAAAGCTTAAGCTGATGTTTGACTTTCCAGAATTAATCTGTGAATTGTTTTCTCCCTTCTCTTCAGGTCACTTTTTCGCAGTACTCAAATGTTGTTGTCTTTGGTGTGCCCCAGATGGTGAGTATGCCCTTCCTGCCACCCAAGTGTCTTTTTCTAGGTTAGGAGGGGGCTTCTGGCCTGCTCCCCCGTGTGCAGAATGACAGATCATTGGTTTAACAAAGTACTTGAGGGCCTTGATAGTTTAATCATCAAAGATTCAGTCTTGTCGTTTAAAAGTTCTGCTTTAGATGAAGGTCTCAGTGATCTACCTAAGCCCTAACAATTTGAGTCTGAAAACTGCTTTATGAGCTCCTGGTGTCTAATGTGGGTTTTCACAGTTGCTCACTTATTATATCCAGCTGAAATCACTTGGGAAAGTTAACGGGAGGGGACTTCCCTGATGGCTCAGTGGTAAAGAATGTGTGTGCAATGCAGGAGACATGGGTTCAATCCCTGGGTCGGGAAGATCCCCTAGAGAAGAGAACGACTACCCGCTCCATTATTTTTGTTCGGGGAATTCCGTGGACAGAGGAGTGTGGCAATTTATTGTCCATGGAGTCACAAAGAGTTGGACACAACTGAAGCGACTTAGCATGCACACACAAGCCTTGAGTAGTTTCTGTTGACCTCAGTTGGCTGATTTGTATTGAATTCTGACTCTGTACTTTGGAAAGTAAAAATGCTGCAGCATTGGACTGCAAAAGGTCCAAAATTTAGCCTTTGGAAAGATGACCAGAATGCGAGGCTTTCGTTGTAATTGTTGGTTTACTGACTGTAGAAAGAAATCCTCCTCCACTTTTCAAGCTCTATAATTGTAGGCATAGTAATCCTGGCAGATTTCGGTTGTTTGCCAAAATGCCACTAAGTAAGTGATACAGTTTTTATTTTTTTAAAAATGGACTTTTTTTGTTGTTATGCTTTCTTATTCATATCTTAATTTTTCCTTAAGATATCTCATGCTGGGGAAATTTTTTTCTATTAGAGTTTTCCATAAAATGCATTTTTCTCTCTTTTTTAAAAAAAGTATTTAGAAGTGCTTTTGTTAAATACTCTTGAAAGTGATAGGATTCTGTATGTTCATAATTCTCAGCAAGCCTAACATGAAGATGAAACCTGGTTGTCTATACTTTTGTTAGAAAAATGAAAAGAAGTAGAAAGGCATGATCTCTGATCATTAAAAAAAACACCTAAAAACGTATTTGGTATCAGAATTGCTATGGAATCTGATGGTTTTTTTTCCTACTTATTGTGAAGTTTGAGCATTCTTTTGGGATAATTGGCATTTTGAGGCAAAGAACCTTAATTTAAAATCCATGCTTTATACAAATAGAAAGCTGACATATGTCTTGCGCTGTCTTGAGAGGCCCTGAGGTGCTGTCCCAGCAGGGGGCAGCACTGGCTTTCTCCTGGCTCCAGCTCCTTGGGCTTCTCACCACATTTGAAGTGTAGTCAGTTTTGGGAACTGTTCACCCAAGGGAAGAGTGTTATTTTGATAAATACTTTTGTGATTATGAGCCATTCTTCTGTACACAGAGAAACCTTAAATAAGGCACTTGCAGCATTTCACTATTCTCAGGAAGAAGGAAGCAGCTGAAATGCACAAAGTGCCCACGTCTCCTGGCACGAGAGGGATTCAGCCAACTTGGAGTCCTCCACGCAGGGGGACGGAGCAGGGTGCTGAGGCTCAGATGGCCTCGGTGGGTCTGAGAGGCTCGGTTTCCCTGGTGGAGGTCCCTGTTTTCCGCCCTCCCCAGGCCTTGCCTGCATGGAAACAGTGAGAGGAGGGAGGGGGCTGCCAGGGGCTGCCAGGGGCTGCCAGGTCAGCCCTTGGGGTCCTTAGGGTCCTGGGAAATTCTTTTAGGCTGTCTGGGCTCATTATGCCGTCTCCTGTTAGAACGTATTTTCCTTCTCCACCCACTAGCCGGTGTCCCGGTAGGGGCTTGGTGGCTGGACAGAGCCAGCATGGCAGGGTTTCCTGTGGCCACTGGGGCGCACGTGGGCCGTGAGAAGCCGGAGGCGGCATTGGGAGTGTCAGAGGGCGAGACCCTGGTGTTACGTGGCCTCCCTCTCCTGCTGCTGCTGGACTGGTCATCCCTCACAGCTCTGCGTTTCCGGTGCCGAACTGGCGGTCCCTTACAGCCTTGCATTTCCGGTGCCAGACTGGTGGTTCTTCACAGTTTAGCGCAGCAGCGCTCGGCTTACAGTGGCCTGAGCCTGCGTCCTGCGTGTGTGTCCAGGGTAGCAGGAGTGAGAGTGCCAGTGGACCTGGTAGACCAGTGCCTGGATGGGAGATCGCTTCTCGGCCTTTTGGCTAAGATCGAGTGTAGTATCTGTCCTTATCAGTTTAATATCTGGGGCTTCCCTCATAGCTCAATCGGTAAAGAATCCGCCTGCAATGCAGGAGACCCCGGTTCAATTCCTGGCTCAGGAAGATGTGCTGGAGAAGGGATAGGCTATCCGCTCCAGTATTCTTGGGCTTCCCTTGTGGCTTAGTTGGTAAAAACTCTGCCTGCAATGTGGGAGACCTGGGTTCGATCCCTGGATTGGGAAGATCCCCTGGAGAAGGAAACAGCTACCCATTGCAGTATTCTGGCCTGGAGAATTCAATGGACTGTGCAGTCCATGGGGTCACGAAGAGTCGGACAGGACTGAAAGACTTTCACGTTCACTGTGAACTTAGCTGCCAGGAGGGTGGGACAGATCGGTCGCGTCCTTGTTGCAAACCCTCCGGTGACTTCATTGTGCTTTAAACCAGTGATGATAAGGCCCAGCCTTCCATCTGGCCTTGGTACCTGGCTGCCCCCAGCTCTCTGCGCGCTGGCCCTGCCCTCCTCTTGGCTCCTGGACCACACTGTGTGGGGCCGTATCCTCCCCAAGACTCCAGTGCCCCCAACTCTGGGCCTGGTTAGCAAACGTCTGCTGACCACTCAGGTCAGATGTCTCTTCCTCCAAGAAGCCATCCTTGGTTGCCCTGTGTGATGAGCCCCGACACCACGATTTCTAAAGCTTGTTCCCTTCCCTGTGGACATGTGACTGCACTTCTCCTCATGTAATGGCTTTGGTGGCATTGGCTGTGTGCACTGCACTGTGAGCTCAGGAACAGGGCAGACCTGTTGAGATCTGCCAGACTCCCAGCTCCTGGCTCAGAGTGATCACCTAGGAAACGTTTGTTAAACGAATGGATGAATGTGGTGTAAATATGCGCGTTAAGTACACTCTGCCCGTGGGCTATTAAGTTTCATAACTTCAAAGGATGACTCATTTAATTTTAGTTACGAATTCTGTTATGAATCCATGAGTGAAAATAGTGTCATAGTGTTCTGATAAAGAAACAGGATTCATGACCATGAATCCTGCATTCAGTCATTCATTAAACAAGTGTTTACTCAGGGTCCACTAAGCATCAGACCCTGTTCAAATACTTCAGTGAATAAAGAGAAAAAAGGAAACATCCCTGCCCCAAGGTATTTGCGTGCTAGTTGGGAGAGCAGGTATTCAGTGAGACGGCAGCGAGGACTGTGTGGTACAGTAAGGGGGTCAGTGCTGTGGGCTCACCAAAGCGGGAGAGGGAGACTGTCTTCGAAGATGGGACCTTGGAAGTGAGGGGCAGCCGTGCGCCCATGTCTGGAAGAGCGCTCCAGGTCGAGGAACAGCCACTGTGAAAGGAAAGGTGCTGAGGGGTGTGTGCCTGTGGGTCCAGAAGCAGCAAGGGGGTGGTTGTGGTGGGAGGGGGTGAGCAGGGGTGGCGGGGGAGAGTTATGGGGTCCAGGTGGGAAAGACAGGGCCTGCCGTGGGGAGCAGAGGGTGGGGGAGATGCTGGGAGACGGGTCTGAGCTCTTGCGGGCATCCAGGCCATCAGTGGGGGAAGCCAGTGCCAGGGTGGAGAAGCTGGTGACAGGTGGTGAGACTCTGGATGCTCGATGAGTACAGGAACAACAGGGTGAGCTGGCAGATCCAGTGGGGGGCCCCCCCAAGTGCCTGACCTGAGCTGCTGGAGTCTGCTGAGCTGGGAAGCTGCAGGCAGACTGGGTAGGGGTAGGGTGGGGGGATCAGGAATTCCTCATGACACACACAGTCTGGGACACGTGTGGGGTGACACGTGTAGGCATGTCAGGCGGGCAGTGCCCGGAGGTCTGGGCTCAAGGTAGGGGGCTTGTGGGGCATCAGCTCCAGGAGCTGAAGCCGTAGGGGGCTGAGATCACCCAGGGAGGGGCCAAAGCCTTGCTGGGCCTGAGCCCTGGCCTCAAACACACGCGCGGCCCCCAGCAAAGGACACAGAGGAGTTGGGGCGGAGAAAAGGGAGGTGGAGTGACCCAGTGGCTCAGAGCTACGGACGGACCTGGCTGTTGTCTTGTGCCTTTAGCTGGTTTCAGCTTATGTTTCAAGTTTTGAAGAAGTAATTAAAATAGGATGAGTTCATGTCACTTTGAAACATATAATTGTATGAATTACTTTGAGTTTGATTAGGCAGAGATGACACATCACGGCTTCTCTTTGTGTAAGATATCAAGACCCAGGTTTGTTGCATATTTATGTGTAATTTAGTCCGTTAATTTCTTATGATTGAAATAGAGCCTTTCATTCATAGGTTTATCTTGACTTAGCATATGACAGTCATTTGGAAATAAAAGGTCTGTAAAAGAGAAAAGAATAGTAATCTGAATAAATTTACAGTTGTCCTTTTTATGAACAAAATTAGCATAAGAAACCCCTGACATTTTGGGAAAACACATATTGTCTTATTCTTTGCTTATTTAATTTTTCCCTCAAAGAACAAAATTTTTGCTTTTTTTTTTTTTTTGTAAAAGAGTTATCTTTTTGGAGAAGGAAATGGCAACCCACTCCAGTATTCTTGCCTGGAGAATCCCATGGACGGAGGAGCCTGGTGGGCTACAGTCCGCGGGTCGTAAAGAGTCAGACACGACTGAGCGACTTCACTTGTCTACTGACTATATAACATCCAGCTGAAGACTAGCAGAGGGGTACTCTTTCTGTCCCCTTCTGATGCCTATGTCAAAAGCTTTCTCTATCTCCTTTATACTTTAATAAAACTTTATTATACACACACACAAAAAATAAAGAGTAATCTTTTACTAGCTGTTATAAGAATAAAAATATTCCATCCTTAGTGGAATTTATTCATTGTTACCTCAGTATTGATTCTAATAAAGAATCAGAAGTTTGGCTCACTCCAGCCACAGGTCATGTAGAGGAGTTTTTTCCCAAACTGCTTTTTAAAGACACAGGTGAGGAATCAAACTGTCATAGAAACTTTGCTCATCTTAATTTAACAGAGTACTTTGGTTAACGTTTGTCCGTGCCGGGCCCCCACTGCTGTGCTGGGCTTTCTCTAGTTGCGGCGAGCGGGGCTGCTCTGTAGTTGGAGCGCACAGGCTTCTCATTGCACTGCCTTCCCCTGTTGTGAGCACAGGCTCTAGGTGCGCAAGCTTCAGCTGTTACAGCTCACAGGCGCAGTAGTTGTGGTGCATGGGCTTAGTTGCTCTGTGGCCTGTGGAATCTTCCTGGACCAGGGATCAAAACCCGTGTCCCCTGGATGGGCAGGCAGAGTCCTATCTGGCACGTACAGTCTGGGACACATGTGGGTTGACACATGTAGGCATGTCAAGTGGGCAATGGCTGATGCCCAGAGGTGTGGGCTCAAGGTAGGGGGCTTGTTGAGGCATCCGCGCCCAGGAGCTGAAGCCAAGGGGGGACTGAGATCATCCGGGAAGGGGCCAAAGCCTTGCTGGACCTGAGCCACCACGGAAGTCCTGCTTGATTACTTTTAAAGAGAGTAGCTTTTGCACAGGTCTTGGTTTCTAAACATCGCTTCTCAGAGGAACCAGGAACGTTTGAGAAGTGGCTGATCCCAGGCCTGGGAAGGGAAGATGTGAAAGCCTGGAACATTTAGTCGAGTGTGAATGTGAGGAAGTGCTCAGAAGGTTTGGTTGGGGCACATGCACAGGAGAGAAGCCAGCTTGAGGGGCTCCGGATGACAAACCGGACAACTTGAGCGTTAGAAGAAATGAGGACGACAGCGGATCGTAACCCGTTGATGAATCCAGGAGTTCATGCTTGCAGTGATGGAGACAGTGAGGGGAACGCTCTTCCTTGAGATTCTGACTATTGATCTGAAAGAAAGGATGGGTCTGGCAAGTTGCTGCTTTCAACCTGGGTAGTGAAATTGACTCAGGCAGTCATCAAGATGGAGCACTCAGTGGGGGCCAGTTAGACGAGTAACGACATTTACATCTTTTCAAGGTGTCTGCCCACAGTATCTTGTTCATTTTGAAGGAGGAATAGTAACCACAGTGTGGAGACGCTGAGATGCCTCCTTAGCCGAGTGGTGTGTTACCCTCAAAGCAGAAGGACCCCACGGGGTCAGGACTGTCGAGTGTGTGAAGTTCACAACCCCTGTGCTGGGTCGTTGCCACGGACGCACATGCCGCTCATCACAAGCAGGCACCAGGGGGACTCGCCCGTGTGCTTCTTTTTTGAGTTAAAATTTTATTTGGGGGCAAAATGAGGACTGTAGCCTGGGAGACAGCCCCTCAGATAGCTCTGAGAAACTGCTCCAAAGAGGCAGAGGGATAGGGTAGTATTTATGTGATTTTGGTGAAGGAGGAATACTTACAGTCAAGCACATAGGCTTTTTTGCAGAAGGTTTCTGCTGGTCACAAGAGACAGTCATCACCACGAAGGATTTTTGTGCTTTTTTAGATATGAGGAGGTGCAAGAATTGGGCTCATGAAATCAGCTCCTGAAGACACCTGTCTCTGAAGGCATTTCCTGTCAGTTTTTCCCAAGCACAGAATGCCTTTCTGCTGTCCACCCTGAACTCCTTTCAGGGGATGTTGGCGGTCAGCAGCTGCAGCAGCATGTGATTTAACCCTTGTAGAGGTAGATGGCAAATGCCAGTTTGCAGTCAACAGGGCCTACTCATGGTCATAAATTCGACTGTCCTTTGGGCAGCATTTCGTGACCATTTCATCTGACGATGCTAGGAAGGCTCGTTCCAAGGGCCAGCGAAGATTTTGCAGACAGATCACTCAGTGTGCTCTTACTGGACTAGGTCTATCAGCAGTAACCAGAGGGCTCTGGACCAGCTGTCTTACTCAATCTTTCATGGTCCGGGCAAAACTCCCTCTTGTATCTTCCCGTATTTAGAGTTACACCATTACAATCATTGACCATATACAGGAGTATATATTTGATCAACTGCTTCAAGTCGACTGGCCTGTGTTCTTAAAGGAGGTTATTGTCATGACAGACAAAGAAAGGCGAGAGATTGTTCCAGATTCAAGGAAACCAAGGAACCATTACAACTCTGTGCACTGCGCGACCCTGGACTAGGGGAGTGTGTGGAGGACATTCCTAGGGCATTTGATCGGGTGCTGTTGGGATGATTGTTGTTGGGATACAGTGTTAAGTTTCCTGAATTTGATAACTGTGCTGAGGCTCTTTCTCAGAAAACACTGAAGTACCAGGGAGTAAAGGGGCATGTTGTGGGCAGCGTGTTCTCAGATGGTTTAGAAAAAGTGTTCTGAGAGAGGGGGGCGAAGAGCAAGTCAGATAAAGCAGCTGTGACAAACTGGAAACTGGTGAGCCCGGGTGCAGGAGTACAGCAGTGTTCTTGCTCTATTCTTGTACCCTTTCTGTAGATGTGAAATTATTTGAAAATAATTAAAAAATAGAGAAAAATATATTTAAGAGGTGAAGCTGGTAATATATTTTTAGGACCTGAAGATAAAATTTTAAGCAGCTGTTAATTTGCTAATATAATCACAGTGTCAGTACTTTTAGTAAACAATAAAACTCTTTCCTCACAAATAGATTACTTATAAAGTTATGTATAAGTGATACGTAACAGAATTTTACTTTTCGTAAGTTATGTTGACTATAAAGAAATTAATTATTGGGATATTATGGATATCTTTTTAAAAGAATTGTGGAATGTTTGATCATATTTCAATTTGGTAGAATGTGTATTTTTTTTCATGGTCTAATTCCATGTTTCTTTAGTTAGGAAAGTGGAAATCTGTGATACACATTTGCTAAAAATGACAGATTTTATATTTGATGATAGAAAATAGTTTTAAAATGGTGGTTCACGTGACTTCTGTATTTTGGTGGCTTGTCGCCCAGGAGTGCTCTGTTTTACAGTCAATAATCTGGCGCAGATATTTTCAGGGAGACAGTACAGAAGGACACTGAAGGGCCCTTCCTGTGACCCCCCTTCCTGTGTCCCCCCTTCCTGTGACCCCCCCTTCTGTGACCCCCCCTTCCTGTGATCCCCACTCCCTGAAATGATGGCTGTCATTCTCCACAGATGGCGCAGCTGGAGAAGAAGCTCGAGCTCGAGCTTCAGGACGACGCGCGGGTCATTGCTTGCCGGTTCCCCTTCCCGCACTGGACCCCAGCACAGGTCACGGGGGAGGGGATAGACACCGTGTGGGCCTACGACGCGCGCTCTTTCAGGGGAGGAGATGGGAGGCCCTGAAGATCTGTGCACTTCTTGTCGGTTGTTCCCGTACAGGCTCTACCCAGAGTTTTCTGAGGTGTTGGAGTCTTTGATCTTCTAGAGACTTTAAGGCTGTGTCTTCAGCAGAGATTATATTTTTCACCGCTGTGGAATGAGAAATGACAATTACTTTCCCTGACTTTTGGAGAAAATAAGCAGAAGTTGAGGCCAGCAGGTAGATGAAAAGCCCCCTTTCACGGTGTATGCTAACAACTGTGCTACTTGGATGTGAGAAGATTCGAGTAGGCTCTGCTCACGTTGATGGCTGGGAAAGACACTAGCAGCTCTGCACATTGTCAAGGATGTGATTTGACGCCACAGATGACAAGAAGTAATTTTTAAAGAGGGAATGTATTGTAAATGCAACTTGCTGTTTCCTGTAACTGTATTCATACTTTAGATTTATCACTCTTTTTTTCCCTTTCTTTCTGTACTTGAGGACAAGATTAGTTTTCTAAAGGCTTAGAGAAGTGTTATATTTTATAACACTTTTTTTGGAATAACTTGTTCCAAGGCTGTTGGGTTACTGTATTTTGGCAATCTAAGATATATATGTGTGTGTAAATCTGTGTACATACATACACATTTTAACATTTTTGAATTGTGACATACCTTCCAATTGATGGTGTTTTGTAACCTAATTGGCAGTGTGGCGCTTCATGGCACAGTTGTATGTCAGCCACTGTTGGCAGAGTCTCAGATTTGATGAACTATGGTATTCAGAGAAGATACATGCTGTGGTGGAATAGTTGGTATGATTTGGTAGTGAAATAAACCATCCTGAACTTTGCAAAGGCAGACCTGGCTTCAGAGCCCCAATTCAGCAGCAGCAGGGCCTTGTCCAAGTGGCTGGGCCTTGGTTTCCTGAGCATCACTGTCGTTTGGATAGTGGTATGCTGAACAGGGGGCTGGAGACCGATCTGTAGAACTCTCAGCACGGAGTCTGAGGCCTGTAAGTGGTGTTTATTATTTCAGACACTAAAGAAAAGCTTGTTCACAGAAGCTGCAGATTATTTCTGCTGGTCACCTCTTTATTTTATGAAAGCAGCCATTTATTTAATATTTCTCATTTGTGAGAAGAGATTTAACTGATTTAGATTAAAGATACGTCAAGGAAAACCTTTGAATATTAGTAGATAAACCTCACATATCTGAAAAATGAATATTGACTGTTGGCTCGCACAATCCCCGTGTATCACAGACAGGAGTTAAACTCCCAGTAATATTACACCTGAAACCCGAACACCAAACCATCTTAAGAGAGGTTTGATCAAATGAGATGGTTAGCATTTTTAACTAAACTGATAAAAATACGATCAGTTTGATAATCTTCACTTTCATGAGCAGCAAGTGGGGAATCATTCATTCAACAAATGCTTATTGACTGTCTACTGTGTAATAAACTTCTCTGATTCAATGGTGAGTGACGTGCAAATCCCCAGATCTTACGGGGTTTATGTTCTAGAAGAGAGACAAACAGGTGAGTGAATGTTACCATGTATAAATTTTCTGGAAGACATAAGCGGTGTGATGGTGTAACAAGAAGCGAGTGTGTCTGGGGTGAGAGGGTGGGATATTGTGGACATTCGTCAGAGCGTATGGCAGAGTATGCAGAACGTACGGCAGGAGTCTCCTTAAGTCTCGACAGAAGAGCGGACAGACCAGAAGCACATCCCTTGGTTGTGTAGTGTGTCTTGTCCCCCACTGGGGCTGTAGCGTGTTGTTGTTGAGTTGCTGAGTCCTGTCTGACTCTTGTGATCCTATGAACTGTAGCCCTCCAGGCTCCTCTGTCCTTGGGATTTCCCAGGCAGGAATACTGGAGTGGATTGCCATTTCCCCCTCCAGGGGATCTTCCTGACCCAGGGATCAAACAGTGTCTCCTGAATTGGCAGACAGATTCTTCACCACTGAGCCACCAGGGAAGCCCTCAGGCTACCTTGTTAAGTGATAAACCCATGTTGTTCTTAAGCTGCTTTCACGTGGGTGCTGTGGTATTTGCAACCTCAGCAGTCTGATGGAGACAGGAGGGGTGAGGGGGGAAGCCTGCTGGCGAGGTTGGAAGGTGTGTCTGGAGTGTCCTAGAGGGATGGCGAGCCCCCAGGAACTCCCACCCACTCCTAGAGTGGCGTTTAGGAATGGTACCAAGTCACGGGGTCTATGACCTTGGGCCTGGCCTTCACAGCTGACATCCCATGAGAGCATCTTGTTCTTGGGGACATGGGAAGCAGAATCTCCTCTGTATCCTTGCCCTTGGGGAGTTCTGTTGGAGGAGAGATGATTTCTCAGGCTTGGAAAGGACTTGGGGAAAGGAAGGGAAGAACTCACCTTGGACTGCCCTTCTTAGCACGTAGAGGAGCTATTATGGGCTGCATGTTTGTTTCCTGTGTTGAAATCCTAACCTCCCCAAGTGTGTTGGCATCAGAAAGAGGGACCTTGGCTTTAGGTTATGAGGGTGGATTTGTGCCCTGATGAAAGAGACCCCAGAGTGCTCTCTCGCCTGGTCCACCACAGAAGGTCACAGTGGGAAGAGGGCCGCCACCAGACCCCACATCAGCCAGCACCTTGATCCTGGACTCCCCAGCCTCTGGGACAGTGAGAAGTAGGCGCTTGGTGTTTCAGCCCCTTTCTGTGGTATCCATCAGAGCGGCCCGATCTGATTGAGACCAGCCAGCGCTGAGAAGAGCCACACCAGCCCTTCCCAGACCTGTCTGGGCTCCAGCCAACATTTTCTTAGCCCCAGCGAGGAAGGGAAGTGGGAGGGAGCCTGGCTTCAAGAGGACTCTCCTGGGAACCTGCGGGAAGGGCCGGAAACCAGCCCATTGCCCTGATGAGTGGGGCCGAGTAAGCTCCCGGTCGGTTGGATGCTGTGGGTGGACGCTCTTAGTGAAGGCGACCTCCCTGGGAGGGGTCTTCTCTCTGGATCTCCCCTCCTGACACTCACGGCGGGGAAGCTTTGAACACAGTTTGTCCCTCGACTAATGTGGGTGATAGAACTGGAAATAGAAAAAGGAACAGAAGAAACTGCTCTGAGAAGCAGAGTGAATTCTGGGTGGTAAAGGGTCTTGAGAACACACCCAAAGAGGCACAGTCATAGAGGTGGGGATGCGGGCTTCCCTGGTGGCTCAGTGATAAAGAATCTGCCTGCCAATGCAGGAGACACGCGTTCGACCCGTGGTCTGGGAAGATCCCACATGCCAAGGGGCAGCTGAGTCTGTATGTCACAGCTCTGGAGTCCACGTGCCAAGACTATGAGCCTGCGTGCCTGGGGCCTGTGAGCCACAGGAGAAACTACCTCTATGAGAAAGCTGCACACAGCAACAAGGGAGTAACCCCTGCTGGCCATAGCTTAGAGAAAGCCCACACACAGCAACGAAGACCCAGTGCAGCCAAAAAATAAGTAGATTTATATTAAAAAATATGAGGCTGTGGTATTTACCTTGGGTGAGAGATGGTTCAGAGGAAAGATCCTTCAAAGTTTGTAGGGTTGCCAAGCAGCAGCAGAAAGCAAAGTGACAACACGGTCGTGCGGTTTCCATGCACTGGGAGAGTCCTGGTCTTGTCTTCAGGGAGGCGGCATTGTACTTATTTTTCCTTTTTAGCCAAGGGTGGGTGGGTGGGTGGGGGTGGGGGTGTGTGTGTGTGTGTGTGTGTGTTCATTAACTTGCTCAGTTACAAACTGCTCCGGTTGTATGTATGTTTATGTGGGTATGTGTGTGTGTGAGATCATTAACTTGCTCAGTTACAAACTGCTCTGGTGTGTGTGTATGTATGTGTGCGTATGTGTGTGTGTGTATGTGTGTGTGTGTGTGTATGTGTGTGTGTGAGTTTTCATTAACTTGTTGTTACAACCCACTCCAGTGTGTGTGCGCGTGCGTGTGTGTGTGAGATCATTAACTTGCTCAGTTACAAACTGCTCTGGTGTGTGTATATGTATATGTGTGTAATCATTAAGTTGCTCAGTTACACCCCCCCCAGTGTGTGTGTGTGTGTGTGTGTGTGTGTGTGTGTGTGAGAGATCATTAACTTGCTCAGTTACAGCCCGCCTCGGGAGCTCAGGGTCTTATTACAGTTGGCTGCTTCTCTGCAGTTCGACCTGTTCTGTGGCTCCAAGGTGTGAACTGGGGTCATCGGGTGGGAGCCGGACAGATGTGAAGTTCACACTCAGGATGAAGTCCTTTCCGGACCTGGTGAGTCGCTGGTCACTGGAGACGCTGGAGCTGAGGCAGGCTGGCCACTGGGTGGAGATGTTGCAGAAGAGATCCGTCCTCTAGCAGACTGAGTGCTGAGATGACCTGCGCTGATGACGAGTTCCCCAGTCCTGGCAGGGCCGCCTGCATCCTGTCTGCCAATCTCTGGGGGTCTAGGAGGCGTCAGGCTTCAGCTGTGAAGGCGAGTCGCACAACTCCACAGAACTCAGCATCCCAAACACAACCACCTTGGGATGTGCTGACAAGGTAGTTGAAGTATTGGGGTGCAGGCGAGTAAAGAGAAACGTACCAGGGCCTCCAGCTGGGAGACGTGCAGGAGCAGAGAAGGAGGTTGGAATCTACAACCCATCAAGGGCTCAGCTGGAGAGAATGTGGTCAGGTTCACTGGGCACTGATTAACCCGGGGGACTGTTTCTGAAGCCTCTGGTGGAAACAGGACACTAATGACACCTCACTCCCTTCTGACATCACCTGACCTTGGGACCTTGTCCCAGGAGCAGCCTTCTGAAGACCAGGAACCACCCCCCGACCCTTCCCCAGCTTGTCTGACCAGGTTTGGCATCTGGAACAGCTGGCTGGTAGATAGGAGCTGAGCTGTAGAGTTTTGTGTTGAAAATTTTAATTGAGGAACAGGAGGATTGGGGACCGCCAAGTGGGAGCTCAGGTCAAGAGGTTGAGGCCAGAGGACCTTGGAGAGGTGTGAGACAAGAGACAGGTTTCTTTCTGGTCAAGGGCTCAGTGCAGGGGGCTGGCCATGGTCCTAGGGGGTGGGAGTTCCTACCAGATGCCTGCCCTCAACCACCGACCTCTGGTTGGCTGGAGGAGCTGTCACTGTCCCTGGGATGTCCCAGCTCCCTCTTCATTGGATTCAACTGAGTGTCGGTTCCTTGAAGAACTCCGTTTAGGAACAGGGTTATTTTGTGATGGTTGACAATACCACTTGTCATAGTGGGTATTAAACACAAGGAAATAATTTTCCCCCAATATGTTGCAAGTTGTGTTATTGTTGTCATTTAGTTGATACGTCATGTCCGATTCTTTTGCTACCCCGTGGACTGTAGCCCCCCAGGCTCCTCTGTCCATGGGATTTTCCAGGCAAGAATACTGGAGTGGGTTGCCATTTCCTTCTCCAGGGGATCTTCCTGACCCAGGGATTGAACCAACGTGTTCTGCTTTGGCAGGAGAGTTTTCTACCGCTGAGCCACCAGGGAATCCCACAAACTATATACTTGGATGGAAGAAGTGGATATTTGTATAAATGTAAGAAAATTTCCATCTAGGTAACACAATATAGTTCAGGTAGAAAACTTGAGTGGTCCAGGATCCCCTTGAGCAGGACTCCGTCTCCCTTTAGAGGGGAGTGTTCCTGTAAAAACACCAAGTTACGATTGTGTTGGAATCGTCCCACTTGTGACCCTGTGGACTGATGCAAATTGAACGTGAACAATGACAAAAAGTACATTGGCTCTTCTAGGTGAGGGAGATTAGATGTCTTTTTCTAACTTAATATTATAGTGTGAACGTTATCCGAGAAGGATGGATAAAACAGTAGCTCGTCAATCACTGGCTTCAATTCAAGGATGCGAGGGAGGAATCAAGTGATTTTTCTTCTCTGTAATATTGTAGGATGAGCAATTGGGCAGCCAAATTATTTTTCCTACGAATGAATGCAAATGTCAAATGATTTTCCCAGAAACTCCATCTGTATCCCAAACTTGGTGGATGCATTTGCGTGATAAAATCTTGTAGGGTTTGCTATAAATACAGCTTTCTCGTGTTGTCCATGCAGAGCGTGACAGCTGAAGAAGGGACAGTGAGTCACAGTCTGCTGCTGCTGCTAAGTCGCTTCAGTCGTGTCCGACTCTGTGCGACCCCATAGACGGCAGCCCACCAGGCTCCCCTATCCCTGGGACTCTCCAGGCAAGAGTACCAGAGTGGGGTGCCATTGCCTTCTCTGTGAGTCACAGGACATTAGGCGAAATGCCGATACCGAGTAGCTGGCAATCAGCAAAATCGTGAGGCGAGTGAGGCTGATGGTTCCCTGTCTTCCCTTTACCTCCCCCTGCGCCGACCTTGTCCCAGGCTCTAATCCTTTACCTTTTAAAAGAAAATAATATATTTAAAATTTTTATTTATTTTCAAGTGGACCAACTTTAAAGTCTTTATTTAATTTGGTACAATATTGCTTCTTTTTTACATTTTGGTTTTTTGGCTATGAGGTATGTGGGATCTTAGCTCGACGACCAGGGATCAAATCTGCACTCCCTGCATTGGAAGGCGAGTCTTAACCCCCGAACCTCCAGGCAAATCTCTACCCCCACCCCTTTTTTTGCACATTTTTTCACACTTAAAATTTCTTTTTTTTAAAAAAATAATTGAAGTATAGTTGGTTTATAGTGTTTTAGTTTCAAGTGTACAGCAAACTGATTCAGTTGTACATATATATATTTTCAGATTCTTTTCCTCTATTTATAGGTGATTGCAAAATATTGAGTATAATTCCCTGTGCAACACAGTAGGTTCTTGTTGTTTATTTATTTTATATACAATACTGTGTATCTGTTAATCCCAAACTCCTAACTTATCCGTACCCCTCATCACTTAACCGCCCTTTTTTTTGCACCTCTGCTTTTAAGCATTATATTTGCTTGTATATATACAAACAAGATACTTATATTTTGTTAAGGAGAATGTTAATATAAATTTGAATTTTAGTAAGGCTGAAAGAGATGAATTTGTAATGGAGACGTGTCAGATTCCTTGCTTCTCTCTGCCCTTACCCCAGTCTTACCTAAACTACTCAGTTGGTGCAACTTGGAAACCAGAGCATCCATAGAAAGAATCACTGGTACCTGGGGAGATCCCTGGGCCGCCCAGACAGGCAGCTCTGTGGCGCTGGAGACTGCCCAGAGGAGAGTAATTTATACAAACAGCATGGGAACGCTGCTCTGGGGGAAGCGTAGAGCCACGATGAGCCCCAAAGGGCTTCCATTTGCTACCAGCCTGGGACAGCACAAGCCCCGGGTCATTGCAGACGCTGCTGTTACAGTTTCTTGAAATACAACAGAAAGGGCTTCACGTTGAGAGCCACGTCCCTTCCAGCCGAAGCTTCCAGTTCTACTCTCATCATTCAAAGCTACGCTCCCCTTGCAGGAAAATCCGATATGAACCAGCATGACTTCCAGGTGATCCTCTCCTCTCTGCACCAGTGGTCTGCCAGCTGACTGGTGTTAGAGCAACAGGTATTGCTGCAGTGCAGGCTGTTGTCAGGAGTAATGAACAGGAGGTGGAACAGCATGGTTTGCTTCTATTTATGTGATCATGGGGCATTCACACGCTCACACGTGCCTTCTCGCTCCAACACACACACAGACACACATGCGTACCCTACCTGAAGTAATCTATGAATATATGAGAAACTGGTACTAGCTTTTGCGTCTCAGGAGGGTGGGTGGCGTTTGGAACTTGATGTACAAGGAAGACATCTTTCATTACATATTTTAAAATATATATACATTTTTGCATTTTTACCATACATAACTTTTTAATGAAGAGTTATTTTTTACAAGTTCACGCAAATGGATTAGCTCTGATTCACATACCAGACACCACTTTTTAGAGCACTCTGGAGAGAGAGCGGCTCAGCAGTGTGGGACCGAAGTGGGCCAGGCTGTTGCAAGACTCCTTTCTCCACAGGATTCTCCAGGCAAGAATACTGGAGTGGGTTGCCATTTGCTGCTCCAGGGGATCTTCCCAACCCAGGGATCAAACCTGTGGTCTCCTTCATCTCCTGCATTGGCAGGCGTATTCTTTACCACTGAGCCAGCTGGGAAGCCACGCTGGTAAATAAGAGCAGAAAATCGGAGAACTGGACCTTCCAGGGCAAATCTACTGGCTGTCAGAGTCAAGCTTTTGTGAAGATGGAGAACTCAGTTTCAGTGGTTTGTGTTGGTTACATACTGTTTGTGATTTTTTTTTTTTCATCTTCAGGTTTTTTCCTTCTTTCCCCCCTGTTATATGTCTTTACCATAAAATGAAAGTGAGAAACATGATTTGTGAGATTTTAGGCCAGTGGTCCCCAAAATTAGAGATGGAGAAAGGAGGCGGGTGGGCGAGGCGGTGGACTCGGTGGGCCAGGAGGAGAGCGGGCAGCCTGGACAGAGCCTCCCTTTGCTGTACCAGCCCTCCCCTTCCTCCCCGCCCCCTCCTGGTCACTGTAGGTCACGTCCAGCCCCTCCTCTCCCCTCCATTCTCGTTGTCCTTTCCTGCCACCTCTGGGAGATGGCCGCTAACTTCTAGAACAGGTCATGCCCAGCTGGCCTGGTCGCTTTCTCTTTTGTACCGTCTGAAAAAGGACATCCTGGGTAGATTAGCAAGTGTCCCACACGAACAGTGCTGAATGGAACGTTTAGGTTATTGATTCTAAGTAACCATAACTCCTGTCTGAAGCCTTTCCTCTGTGTCTAGGGAGCCCCGAGGGGATGATCCCCGGGGCTGGAGGTTGGCTCCCAGCCCTTCAGGAAGCCCCGTTTACCGTGGACACCCCTGTTAGAAATGCCTTTCTTAAACCTGGCTGAAACCTGGCTCCTTGGCATGTCCCACACACTGGTCTAATTTTACACCCTGGGGACCACCCTGAACACGTCTAGGACTTCGTCCATGAGCTGGAGCTTCAGAGATTTGAAGGATTGTCTCCCGTCCTGGTTATCGTCTATTCTCATTGTTTTTGATAAAAATTAACTTCCCTGGGCTGGTTACCGCCTCTGCAGAAGCTAGATGCAGTGTGATCTTTCTTAAGCGTGGCTGCTGGACCCAGACGTGGCCCCAGGCATGGCCAGATCAGCGCAGAAAACAGGCTCCTTCCTTATCTTCAAATTAGCTGAACACACGACACTCTCACTCATGTGGACTTTTTACTTTTGCTCCTTAGTCATGATCTGTCCCCAGTTATACAAACCACATTCATGGAGTTAAAACATTTTTTTTTAAATTTATTTTAATTAGAGGATACATTACTTCCTGACTCGGACCCCAAAGCTGGTGCTCTGTGACAACTTGGAGGGATGTTGTGGGGAGGGAGGTGGAAGGGGGGTTCAGGAGGGAGGGGACACATGTATATACCTATGGCTTTTGTGTTGATGTATGGATTTTTTTGGTGTGTGTTTGTGACCCAAGTGTGTTTTCATTTGTGAAGCCAATGAATAACCTTAGATACGTTCTGAAATCTTTTACTGAGCTCGATTTGCCCACCTGCCAGGGGATTTGAAGGGACTGCAGGATCTTCATCTCCATATCCATCATCTGGTTGTCCCTGAACCACCGGCAGCTGTGCCAGCCATGCCATCAGTGTTTGCATCCACCCTGGGTGAAGGGAGCAGGCACAGCCTCCCAGTGAGGCAGAACCCTGAAACCTCCCCTCTGGAAACCGCGTCACTTCCACCTGGGCTCTGTCGCTATGTCCCAGCTGGGAGGGCAGTCTGGGCATGTCTTCAGTGGTCGGTCCATATGTATTTGTTGAATAAATGGGTGAATGAAGGTGTCGGGGGAGGCTGGGCCCCCGCCCCGCCGTCTTACTGAAGTGGTCTGTTTGCCTTTATCCCACACCCCGTGGTGTTGGCTTCCTGGTTAAGAAAGAAAACTCACTCCCCTGGCAAGGTTCGTTCCTAGCCATCCACACTGTCTCCTGCAGTCTCTCCTGTTTTTATTTTTTTATTATGTGCTTTCTCACATTTTTCTTTAAGAAAAAACAGGTTAACCGAGGTCTAGTTGATATTCAACCCTCTCCACCCCAGCAAAACACAGGACATTTTGACGTATACAGTTTGGACATGTGTACATACCTGTGGAACCATCACCACAGTCAAGGTGATAAACATATCCGTCACCTCCAAGGGTTGTCTCTGGTTCTTCTGTGTTGTTGTTTTGGTGGGAAGAACACTTGAGGTCTGCCCTTCTAACAGACTGACGTGTACAGTACTGAATTGTTCACCCTAGGCACTGTTTTGGGCAGTAGACTTCTAGAATTCACTCATCCTATACAACTGAGACTTTATACCCATTGAATACGTCTCGCCTTCACCTCTCCACCAAGCCCTTGGCAGTCCCCTCTCTACTCTCTGCCTCTGGGAGTCTGCCTCTATTAAATTTCTTACGAAAGTGGAAACATGCAGTATCTGTCTTTCTGTGCTGACACGGTGTCCTCCGGATTCATCCGTGTACTCACACGCGGCAGGGATCTCTGCTTCCTTTTTGCTGGGGTACGTACACCTCCACCCACCTCTTTCCTGAGGTCCAGCCTTTGTCAGTCTACAGTTTCCAGAGTCGACCTTCCTCCCCTTTTCAGGAATAATGTCTGCACACTGCCAGGAGATCGCCATCTCTCTCCTGTCGTACACAATTTCTCCAACATCCACAGGGATAATATTTTATCCTGGACAATATTTTATTCTAACATGGATTCATTAAGAGCCGTTAACTCACCTGGCTGTCTGTATATTAAAAAAGCCCAAGTTGGATTACATTTTGCTATCCATTCTGTTTTTTAAAACTTTGTGCGTTTATATATAAACTGTATATAGTTTGGTGACTATAGAATTCTCACAATGCTGATTTCTTCCAGAGTGAAGATGAAGTCACTCAGTCGTGTCAGACTCTTTACAACCCCATAGACTGCAGCCTACTAGGTTCCTCTGTCCATGGGATTTTCCAGGCAAGAATACTGGAGTGGGTTGCCATTTAAATGAGTCTAAATTTGAAATTTCTAATGAAAAAATGTTTCTTACTATAATTGCTAATTGAGATAAGCTTTACCCCTATGAACAATTTTTCATTTACAGTATTTCAGTGCAAAAATCTTAAGTATTTGGGGAGTGGTGGATTCCAAAATAAAACAATGGATTTCACATTTACCACAGGATTCTGCTTGTATTTACAATTTACAAATCACTTTCTGGGTAGTGGACTTGCCAGGTGGTGCTATTCCAAGTAATAATTTTTTTTTTAATCTCTTCCCTTGGACCATCACCGTCATCTTACTTTTTGCCTTGGCTCTGGCATCTTGGAACCTGGCATTTGCTGTGTCCTCTTTCTGTTCTCGAAAGGGTCTTTTCCTTCCACATTTTAATGTTTCCAAATACAGGTTTTGATCTTGACATTCACGTTGTGACGAAGCCTCTTGTTTTGTTTTGTTCTCATTTAACTGGGTGTCATCTTGTTTCTTCACGTTTTGTTTTGTAGCCTGTCTGCTGACGCAGCATCACTTTTGTTTCCAGTAAATGAAAGGAAAACATTTCCCCCACTTAGTAGTTAGGCAGAGAGAAGGAAAAAAGCCTGAGTGCTCAGCAGGTCTCTGAGATAAGTACGTAGTGGATTTACATTTTATTCTGTTTCACTGTTTGGTTCACAGGTCAGTGTTTTGTGTCTTCAGTAGTTTGGTGATTGTCTCTTAAGGTTTTTACCTGATGCTTTTTAAGACATGGATTTTGAATCTATTTAAAAAGAGTTTCCATTAAAACAGAAAGTTCTGATTTTTTTTTTCAAGCATAAAGAATTACTTTGATACCGAATGCAGTGGATTATGTTTAGAGTAATAGGAACAAACAAATATTTCAAATTATCCATATGACTATTGGTCAAATCCTACAAACTGCTAAGCAAACGTGCAAATAATTTAGACGGACTATGATGAATTCTGTCCCAGAAGAAATGAACTATTGCTAGAATTAAGACAAGGAAGAGGATCTTACTGCTTGATTTGTATATGGAGGGAAATGATGAAGGATGGCAATTTGCTATTTACAATTTTTCCCCCACAGCAGGAGAAAGTTTCAAAGTGGGTTTGATATATTTTTTTTTTTTCTTTCAGTTTTCAATCCTTTGTTCAGAAAAAACCAATATTCTGGCCTAAGGAAATAGAAATAACTTCCAAGGGTAGGCCAGTAATGATACCATATAAAAGAACTGTTCAGAATGTTTTGACCTAATGTTTCAAGGTGTTAATGGTAAAATATTAAAGTTATATGCATAAAAATTTGCAGTATGATTTACAGAAAAAGAAAACCCTTTTTAGTTTACAGGGCTGTTAGTTTTGACAAATACATGCGGGTCACATAATTACACACAATGAGATATAGAATAATCCCATTATCCACAAAATTCCCTTGTGCCCATCTGTGGTAAGACCCTCTCCCAACCCCCGCTCCCTGGCAGCCACTCATCTATTTCCTGCCCCTCTATTTTCCAGAATATCCTGTAGATGGAACCTTACAGGATGTAAGGGCTTCTCAGGTGGTGCTAGTGGTAAAGAATCTACCTGCCTGTGCAGGAGACACAAGAGATGTGGGTTCCATCTGTGGATTTGATACCTGGGTTGGGAAGATCCTCTGAAGTAGGAAGTGGCAACCCACTCCAGTATCCTTGCCTTGAGAATCCCATGGACAGAGGAGCCTGGTGGGCTACAGTCCATGGGGCCATAAAGAGTGGGATACAACTGAGCGACTGAACACATACAGAATGTAAACCTTCGAGTCTGGCTACTTTGACTTAGCATTATGCATTTGAGATTCATCTGTGTCGTGTGTTTATTAATCTTGATTGCTGAGTAGGGGTCTGTTGTATGGGATACACCTGATTTTATCATTCACCAGTAGAAAAACATTTGGATTTTTTTTTGCAGTTCTTGGTGATTATGAATAAAGTCAGTGTAAAAATTTGCATAGTGTTTTTTTTTTGAACACAACTGTTTGTTGAAGTTGGGTAAATACCTAGAAATAGAATTGCTGGGTGTATGTTATGTTTTAAGAAACTGCCAGACTGTGCGCATATTAATATTGTCCGTGTTCCCACTGGCAGCTTTGGAGAGTTCTGGTAGCTTGCTGTCCTCATCAGCACTTGGTTATCTGAGTTTTCTCCCCTTGTTCAAATAAGTTTGTACTGGTTTCTTTTTTTTTTTTTAATTACATTTATTTATTTTAATTAGAGGCTAATTACTTTGTAATATTGTATTGGTTTCTTATTAGAGCATCATTTTGCATTTTTTTAAATGATGTCATGGGGAGCATCTTTTCATAATCTTAGCTGCTACCCATAACACATCAGTTCTTTAATCAAGTGTCTATTCAGGTATTTTGCCTGTTTTTAAAATTGGGTTGTTTGTTTACTTATTACTGAGTTTTGATAGTTCTTTATATATTTAGGATACAAATACATATGAGACATGTTTCATCAGATGTGTGTGTTTTGCCAATATTTTCTTCTAGTCTGTGGCTTTTCTTTTTTCCGTCACTTAGCAGTATATTTTGCAAAGCAGTTTTTAATTCTGGTGAAGTCCAACTTAATCTTTTATGAGTTGTACTTTCATGTCACATCTAAGAAATCTTTCCTAAAGTCACAAAGATTTCCTCCTATGTTTGCTTTTAGATGTTTTAGAGTTTTAGGTCTTATGTTAAGGTCTGTGATTTATTCTGGGTTAAATATTGTAGAGTAAGGTATGGATTAAAGCTTGTTTCTTTGCATGTGAAAGTGTGAAGGTGTTAGTTGCTCAGTCATGTCCAACTCTTTGTGACCCCGTGGACTGAAGCCCGCCAGTGCTCTTCTGTGCATGGAATTCTCAAGAAAGAATACTGGAATGCGTAGCCATTCTCTTCACCAGGGTATCTTCTCAACCCAGGGATTGAACCCAAGTCTCCTGCATTGCAGGCAGATTCTTTACCATCCCAGCTACCAGGGAAGCCCATTTCTTTGCGTGTGTGTGTGTGTGTGTGTGTGTGTGTTAGTAGCTCAGTGGCTCAGTCCTGTCTGACTCTTTGCGACCCCATGGATTGTAGCTTGCCAGGCTCTTCTGTCCGTGGAATTCTCCAGGTAAGAATACTGGAGTGGGTTGCCATGCCCTCCGTCAACAGATCTTCCAATGCAGGGATCGACCCCAGGTCTTCCACATTGCATGCAGATTCTTTACTGTCTGAGCCACCAGGGAAGCCCTTCTTTGCATTAGGCCATTCAATTATTCCAGCAGCGTTTGTTGAAAAAATTGTTCTTTCTCTTTTGAATTGTCATTGCATTTATGTTGAAAATCAATTGACAAAATATATGTGAGTCTCTTCTGGACTGTGTATTTTCTTCCACTGATTTATGTATCTGTCCTTTCTTTAATTTCATATAGTCCTGAGGACTTCAGCTTTATAAGGTTCAACTTTATTTTTCGTAAAAATTGTTTTGGCCGTGTGGTTCCTTTGGCTTTTTGTGTAAATTTTAGAATCAGCTTGTCAATTTCTGCAAAAAAGTCTACTGGGATTTTGAAGGAATTTTCATTAAATATATAGATTAATTTGGGAGAATTGATGTCTTAACAATATTGAGTCTTCCAGTTCATGAACACAGTATGTCTCACATTTGCTTAAGTGTTTACATTTTTCATCAGTGTTTTGTAGTTTCTGGTGTACTGATCTTGCACAGATCTTGTTGGATTTGTACCTAAGTATTTCATGTTTTGGGGTACTATTGTAAATAATGCTTTAAAGATCTCAGTTTCCAATTTTTTTTTTATTACTAGTACATAAAAGTACAACTTATATATATTGACCATGACTTTGCTAAACCCACTTATTAGTTATAGCTCCTTTGTAGATTCTTTGGGATTTTTAATGTACAGAATCTTTTTTATTTTGATTATTTCTTTTTTTAACATTAAAGAAAACCTTTTTATTTTGTATTGGGTTATAGCTGATTCCCTGGTGGCTCAGATGGTAAAGAATCTCCCACAGTGTGGGAGACCCAGGTTCGATCCCTGGATTGGGAAGATTCCTGGAGAAGGGAATGGCAACCCACTCCAGTGTTCTGCCTGGAGAATCCCAAGGACAGAGGAGCCTGGCGGGCTACAGTCCATGGAGTCGCAAAGAGTCGGACATGACTGAGTGACTAAGCAGGCACTAGACTTTTATCAGATGTATAATTTGTAACTATTTTCTCCTATTCTGTGGGTTGTCTTTTCACTGTTGTTTTTCTTTTTTTTTTTTTTTGAGGACTCTTCTGTAGGAGGCCACCTCCTCATTGTGCGCTTACATGGCCTTGCCTTTTTCCAGGTGTGTAGGGACAAAAGGAGGGGAAGGGAGCATGAGAACTATCTCTTCTTTTCTAAAAACTATCTATTTGGCTGTGTCGGATCTTAGTTGCAGCTCGTGGGCTCTTTGCGGTGAGCGGGCGCTTCCTCGCAGCCCCCAGGTTTTTCCTAGTTGTAGCATGGGGGGCTCTAGAACCTGTGGGCTCAGTGCTGGTTTAGATCTTAACTTTTTTCAACAATGTTTTATAGTTTTTCATGTTTCAATCTTGCACTTCTTTTCTTAAGAGTATTCCTCCATATTTCTTTTCTGTGCTATTGTAAATGGAATTGTTTTCTTAATTTCCTTTTCAGATTGTTCATTGTTAGTGTATAGAAATGCAGTTGATCTTGTACTTTGCAACCTTTCTAAACTTGTCTGTTAGCTCTGATTGTGTCCTTGTGAATACCTTAGGATTTTCTGTGTACAAGATCATATCATCTAATCTGGACATTTCAATTTCTTTTTCTTGACTAATTGTCCTGGTTAGAATGTCCAGTACAATGTTGAAGAGAAGTGGTGAGAGTGGATGTCCTTGTGTTGTTCCTGGTGTTAGAGGGGAAGGCTTTCAGTCTTTCAGCATTAACTATGCTTTTATCTGTGGGCTTTTTGGGTAGATATCATTTGTCAGGATGAGAAAGCTTCCTTCTATTCCTAGTTTAATGAATATTATGATGAAAGGTGCTTGCTTTTGTCGTATGGTTTTTCTTTATTCAGGTGACCTTGTGATCTTTGTTTTTAGTTCCTGGATTCCGTTTCCTAGTATTTTGTTGAGGAGTTTTATGCCTATAGCCATAAGGAATAATTTGTGGTTTTCTTTTCTTATGATGTCTTTATCTGGTTTTGGTACCATGGAAATGCTAGACTCATAGAATGAGTTTGGAAAATGTTCCCTTCTCTTCTATTTTTTTGGTAGATTTTGTGAAGGACTGACATTAATTCTTCTTTAAACATTTGATAAGACTCACCAGTGAAGCCATATGGTTACCCGATGCTTTAGAAGAAAATAAAATATGTTTTATTTTTACATACATACTATATTTAGGTTTAGGGCTTTCCTGGTGGCTGAGCAGAAAAGAATCTGCCTACAATGCAGGAGAGCTGGGTTCGATCCCTGGGTTGGGACGATCCTCTGGAGAAGGGAAAGGCTACCCACTCCAGTATTCTGGCCTGGAGAATTCTAGTATTGTATAGTCCATGGGGTCACAAAGAGTCGGACATGACTGAGCAACTTTCACTTCACTTCACTTCAAGATAAAGCAATTTAAAATTTCTGTTGTTTCCAAGTCTGTTATAGCTGACATTTTGTTCTTTAAGTAATTAATTGTGATTTAACAAGGGTGATCTCACCTTAAGACTTTAAGTAACATTTGTTTTTAAGAGATTTGGTACCATCATGAATCAAGGAAGATGAACATGAAAATATGATCCTAAGAAAATTTTCTAATTGCTAATTTGATGATTTCTTATAATTCACCTTATCATTGTCTCTCCTTTAAACAAAACCAGTTACAAAGAAAATATTCTTAGGTGAATAAAAACGTGTCCTTTCCTATGTTTAAAACATCAACAAAAAGTTTAACTGTATTACCCCCCAGTTCAGAGAATTCTAAAGTACTCTTCAGTCTGAAGGATATACTTAGAGGTGAAAAAAAAGGAAATCGTGCAACATACAGCAAAGCAAATGAAAGTCTCAAAGTGAAAAATCTGTAGTGAGATGAATCGTCAATCACTCTGCAAGGTCTAATTCTTCCTGTTGCATTTTCTTATTTTGGCCCAGTGACACATTCAGTGAAGGATCATGATTTTATGCAATTAATTCCATGACTATAAGTACTGAAAAGGAGAGGTTATTAAAACTCGGGAGACTTCTGAGTTCTAGCAAAACCATTAAAAAGGAACTAATGTGATAATAAAATGAAAAGCAATTCAAAACTTATCAGCCTAATAAAGAATATTACCAAATATCTTACTGTAATAAAGATCTTTGAAAATGAAACAAAGGAAAAAAAAAAAAACAACTCACCAGCTCAGATTAACAATCTGTTATGATGGGTTTGGCCCTCATTAAATCAGCCATGATATCTTGAAGAGGGTATTTAATTACCAAGTGATTTGTAACCAGATTCACTGGAGAATTATAGGAAGAATTGTAAACATGTTGACATCAACACCACACACAAAGTCTGGCCACAAACATTGTCTATATTTGGTACTCAGTGCTTTTTCTGTGACCCAAACAGAAGCAGTTCTTGCCTCTGCAAGGCAGTGAATTACACATACGATGCATTGAAATACCACCATCGTGCCAAGAAGGACAAGGTATTTCATCTCTATGAAGGGAGTTTGATGTCAAGAAACGCACTGTGGCAGATGGCAGTACATACAGGTCTCTTCCCTTCCCCACTGTAAAAGTGGAGAGGAGAATGCCGGGGTCCAGCCCCGGTGGAGTCAGGGGTTTCGAAGGGGAGACGGCATCGGTGATCAGGAAACAACAACTTATTTAAATGTTAATTAAAGATATAAAGAGTGGTTAAATAAGGATAGCTCAGTGAGAAAATTTAGTGGAGAAAAGAGGCTGAATAATTCAGCCAGAAGGTGAGAGAAAGAACGACATGGGGAGACCAAGTTTCGGTGAACAAGGCCCGCACTTTATTTTCCAAAGTAGTTTTTATACCTAAGTTATGCATAGAGGATAATGGGGGAAGGGGTAGAGTCATGCAGTAAGCCAGGCTTTCTTCCTGCAAACTTATCATATGCAAAAGCTTAGGTGATTTGCATCATCTTCTGGCCCGGAGGCCTGTTAACATTTTAAGACCCTTTCTTCAGAAAACTTATTTTTCTCTAAAGGTGATTAGTCAGGCGCCACCCTCCAAAAGCATTAGATAAAGTTGCATTCCTATAGGGCAAAGGTGTGGTGGACTACAACAAGAAAAAGAATTAACTCAAGGGTCCCAGGTTACAAACATTAAAGCTACTACTTACACCAATTATATTAATCAATACACTGCCAGGGACACAGCAGGTAAGAGATATAGAAACTTAGCAGCAAACATTGGCCCAACAAGTGAAAAACCCTTCACCAATACAATTTCTAATCTATCTTCTAACTGCTCAAAGGAATCTGTATGTAGACAGTTTAGAACATCTCATGCCTCTCACAGTTGGGAGGCTCTGAACAATCACATGTGGCCGGAAAAACCTATTCAGGCAGGCTAGAGGACTTCCAAAGGAGTTTGTAGGTTGAAATACTGTCACACGCAGGAATTATTAACTGGAGCTGTAAAAAGTTAACTTTTTTCAGAGAGAGGTAGTGGGGGACAGCCCCCCATAAAGTCAGAGGTGTAGGTGAGAGCACAAAACAGAAAGTAGGCAGACTCTAGTTTTGGGGGTAGATGCTTGAGAATTTCCAGGGGGACTCCTGAGGCTCAATCCCGCCTTTGCGTATGCCGAGCCTCCTTCCTCATGACCTTTGCCACGGGTGGAGCTCCTGTTCCTGGCAGGAGAAGTCGATTAAGTGTCCACCCTTGGACTCTAATCCCCAACCACAGAAGAAAGGCTGTGCCCATTTTATCTTGCTGACACACAGGATTGTAGAGCTCACAATGATTACATTTCAAAACCACGGGAAAGCCTGAGAGGAGCCACTGAGCAAAATGCAGGTAATCAGAATCACAGAGATATCAGGTGCCCTCCTGCTCCAACAATCGTCAACCCTGCATATTCATTGGAACGACTGATGCTGAAGCTGAAGCTCCAGTACTTTGGCCACCTGATGCTAAGAGTCGACTCATTGGAAAAGATCCTGATGCCAGGAAAGATTGAAGGCAGGAGGAGAAGGAGACGACAGAAGATGAGATGGTTGGATGGCATCGTTGATTCAATGGACATGCGTTTGAGCAAGCTCTGGGAGATAGTGAAGGACAGGGAAGCCTGGCATGCTGTAGTCCATGGGGTCGCAGATTCGGACATGACTTAGTGACTGAACAACTCCTGCTCCATCTGCTCTGCCCTCAACATCCTTACGGATTTCTCTTCATTGCTCTTTCATTCCTGTTTCACATCCTTCTGCCTCATCTCCTTTTTTCAAAGTTCTCCTCCTCCTAAGTTACTTCTGAGTGCTGTCGACTGAAAACAAATTCACAGCCTAAAAGCTGTCAGTTAGGTTTTATCTGGGAAATTACTGAAGACGGTGGCCAGGAATGTGGTGTCTCAGGTAGCTCTGAGGATGGCTCCAAAGAGGAAAGGGAGGAGCCAGGATACACAGTTTTGGTGGAAAAAATAAAAACAACCCTCGTAGAACATCAAAAGATAGCTGCTAATCACAAAACCCGGATATCTCAAGTTAACAATTTTAGTGCTTTTCTACGTAAGGGAAGAGGCAGGAGTCTGGCTCATTGCGATTACTCCTCTGATGTGCACATTCAGTATCTGTGGTCAGTATCCTGTTTATCTCCATCCTGAATTCCCCTCAGGGTGCACTGTCAGGCGGCTGCAGTGACTGACGGCTTGATGACTGCAATATCCTTTGTTTACTGAAATGGCTGGTGACACTCTTTGTCCACAGGATCTCAGAAATCTCACTGTTTTTGACTCCGCTCTCACAAAAACCATGCTTATGAGCTTTTCCATAGCGATCTCCAGTAATTATAAAATTGGAACAGACTTTAAGAAAATTTCATCAAACACCCTCAGGTTAGATGAGAGAACCGAGAAAGTGTGCCCCCCGGTCACAGAGAAGTGGCTGGACTGGAGTGGGAACACAGGGCCCTTGGACCTTCCTAAACGCCTGATGAGTTAATTCACACCAGACTGGTCATAGCAATACTGGTGTGTTGTCAAGTCTCTAAGATGTTTTTTCAGAAGTGTATGGGCTTAGTGGCTCAGTTGTGTCTGACTCTTTGCAACCATGGGCTGTAGCCCACCAGGCCTCTCTGTCCATGGGGATTCTCCAGGCAACAATACTGAAGTGAGTTGCCATGCCCTCCTCTAGGGAATCTTCCCAACTCAGGGATAGAACCCAGGTCTTTGGCATTGCAGGTGGATTCTTTACCATCTGAGCCACCAGGGAAGCCTCTCATGTTTCTCAGAACTGTTTCAGGAGATGTTTTCTCAGAAGTGTGTAGAGCCATGAAATTAAAAGGCTCTTGAGAGTCCCTTGAACTACAAGGAGGTCAAACCGGTCAATCCTAAAGAAAATCAACCCTGAATATGCGTTGAAAGGACTGATGCTGACGCTGAAGCTCCAATACTTTGGCCACCTGATGCAAAGAGCCAACTCATTGGAAAAGACCCTGGTGCTGGGAAAGATTGAAGGCAGGAGGAGAAGGGGATGACAGAGGATGAGATGGTTGGTTGACATTACCGATTCAATGGACATGAGTTTGAGTAAACTCTGGAGATGGTGAAGGACAGGGAAGATTGGCGTGCTGCAGTCCATGGGGTTGCAAAGAGTTAGACACAACTGAGTGACTGAACAATGTAGAGCCATTGGATGAATCCATATGGTACATCTTCTTGGAGCATCAATTCAACTAGAACTGATACTGGAGGAAAAAAATTAAGGACTGTGTTGATGAAGCTGTTGTCTCTCAGCTCCCCCAACCTTTCTGTGGTCAGTGTGCTGGTGTTGGGCTAAGTGTCTGCAGGGTGAAAGTTGCTCAGTTGTGTCTGACTCTTTGCGACCCCATGCACTACACAGTCCATGGAATTCTCCAGGCCGGAATACTGGAGTGGGTAGCCATTCCCTCCTCCAGGGGAATCTTCCCAACCCAGGGATTGAACCCAGGTCTCCCACATTGCAGGCAGATTCTTTACCAGCTGAACCACAAGGGAAGCCTGAGTCTCTCTGTTTCCAAGCTGCTCCTTTTAAGGCACTGCCAAAAGGGAGTGCCAGAGGGTGGCTGCTAGCCTGGAGGAGGAAGAAGGGTCCTCCTTGCTGCTTTTTCCTGTTAGTGACCACCCAGTGACTGACTGCCTGCTGATGGTTCCTTACCCCTCAGCATCCGATGTTGCAGTAATAACAACTGCAGTTTTTCCCACGTGCACACAACCTGTTTCACTGATCCCCTTAGAAACACCCACACTGCTGTTCGTGTCTCCACCCCAGAGACCTTCATCCCCCGTGGGACTCGCTTCTCTGCTTCTAGGGTTTAATGATCCCAACCTCTTCCTTTTGTTTCCCAGCCCTGGGGTGTTTAGTTGCTTTCTGCATTACAACCTCTGGGAACCTCAGTTCAGTTCAGCTCCGTTGTGTCTGACTCTTTGCAGCCCCATGGGCTGCAGCATGCCAGGCCTCCCTGTCCATCACCAACTCCTGGAGTTTGCTCAAACTCATGTCCATTGAGTCGGTGATGCCATCCAACCATCTCATCCTCTGTTGTCCCCTTCTCCTCCTGCCTTCAGTCTTTCCCAGCATCAGTGTCTTTTCAAATGAGTCAATTCTTCGCATCCGGTGGCCAAAGGATTGGAGTTTCAGCCCTTCCAATGAATATTCAGGACTGATTTCCTTTAGGATGGACTGGTTTGATCTCCTTGCAGTCCAAGGGACTCTCAAGAGTCTTCTCCAACACCAGATTTCAAAAGCATCAAGTCTTCAGTGCTCAGCTTTCTTTATAGTCCAACTCTCATATCCATACATGACTACTGGAAAAACCATAGCTTTGACTAGACTGGGAACCTCACTGTCCCCTATTTGCATTTTTTAGGTCATACCAGTGCTTGGTTATCAAGCTTTTATGTTAAATTCTCAGTTAAAATAATGGGTGTGGTTTGTTTCCCCTATCAAACTATGAGTGATATAAGTACTTCAGTCTGTATTTACAATTACATTAAGGATAAATATCTGTGGAGTATAGCACAGGAATTATTTACGTTTAAAAGACAAAACAGGGACTTCTTCAAAGGAATTTGGCACCCTTTCAGAAATGCCTCCTGCGTTTCCTTCCAGATACCTTCCTTATCTTCTATTAGGGGTACCCTAGTGAGGAAGTCTGGAAACATTTTAATCGGTTGTTCTGAGGGCTTTTTAATGCCCAGACGGGGAACTTCCAGAGACTAAGACTTCATTTAAGGAGATGGAACAGGCAGTCTGACTGGGAGGATGACTTAGCAGCGCTTTACAAATTTTACCTCTGAGCAAGTCATACCGCCTTCAGTCTTTCCCAGCATCAGGGTCTTGAAGGCAAGAGGAGAAGGGGACAACAAAGGATGAGATGGTTGTATGGCATCACTGACTCAATGGACATGAGTTTGAGCAAGCTCTGGGAGTTGGTGAAGGACAGGGAAATCTGGCATGCTGCAGTCCGTGGGGTTGCAAAGAGTTGGACATGACAGCAGTTGAACTGAGCTGAAGTCATAATGTGATGATGAAAAGAGTATGGCTTTAAATGGCATTATTCAAGTAATGATCAGAAAACAGCAATGGGTTGTTATCAGAAGCAGTTTTCCTGAACTCTGCATAAGTGCTCAGTCACTTCAGTCCCACTCTTTGTGACCCAAACTTTGTGGACTATTGCCCACTAGGCTCCTTAGTCCATGGGGTTTTCCAGGCAAGAGTACTGGAGTGGGTTGGCATGCCCTCCTCCAAGGGATCTTCTGACCCAGGGACTGAACCCTCGTCTCCAGCATTACAGGTGGATTCTTTATCACTGAGCCACCAAGGAAGCCTTCCTGAACTCTATAAAATTCTAAGAAAGTTTTAGCTTGAGCTGAGTGGCCCATCCCATATGGGCTGGGTAGTTCATGCGTGAATCAGAGCTTTAATCAGCCCTTGGAGGTGGGATAAGTTGCATCTTCTGATTCAAGCCAGAGCTAAACTAGCAGCTGTGGTTTGTTCTGTTCACTGATCAGCGAAGCTTCTCTTTCACATTGGAACAGCCCTGCATATGCTTGGCAGGCTGATGGTGTCTTGTTTGCAGCTCCCAGAGAAGATATAACCACGGAGCATCATCCTTCTTGAGCAGACTCCCAGTGTTCTTCTTGAAGTAAATAAGGCAAGAGAACAACAAGAGAGCAGACTCCTTCTTGAGAGTGTGTCACACATAAAATTGCTCACAATGCAGTTTAGTGTCTGGAGATAATAATCAGTCTTGCATTTCTAAAGTTGTAACCACGTGGGATGGGACTGAGTGGGAGGGAGGTCTCAAGGGGAGGGTATATATGTGTACATATAGCTGATTCATTTCCTTGTACAGGAGAAACTAACACAACATTGTAAAGCAATTCTGTAACAAAAACCAGTTGTAAACACAATGGTAATGATGTAAACAGGTACACAGCCTCCTTGTCCTCCAAACAGAAAACCAGGGCTTGGAAGTTACACTGTGGTCTAAAGCAAAGAAATGCCTAGCGACAGTTGGTAAGATGTGTGGAACAGGCTGGAATCAGTGAAGCGGCACAAGTGAGTCTGGGTCTGGTCCATGGACCTTATGGAATCTGGAGGACGCTTTCTTCTGCTGTTAGGTGAGTAAATGGCATGAATATGAATGACAGGATAGTCTTTATGGGAAAAGAACTCCAAAAAAAGGGCAGCTTGAGAAGAGAAGACCCACTCCATCCCTTTTCCTGATTAAGGCATAGAAGTTGAGAATAGAATCTGTGTTAGAAGAATTATCTACATATATGAAAATATTTTCCTATGTTAACTGCCAGGAGCCTCCTAAAATCATGGAAACACAGACCACGAAGCTCTGACATGCTAGAGCTGGTTCCATAACACAGAGATCTCCTTCTGTAGGAGGTCATTTTTTTTTTTTTTGGATTCCATGGCTCATATCCTCAAAAAATAACCAAGCCTAGAATAAATTCACCTGAGAAACAAAACTTAAACACAACCCAGATAATTCACTTACTGCCTTATATTCTTAGAAATGAAAGCCATTTTCTCTCTAAATGGGTTTCAAGGTCCTCTCATTCCATGAGATGCTCCTGAGAAGTTCTGCAGTGAAGAAACCCATTTTAACTTTCGATCCATTTTTTTCAACTTTGTTGGAAGACGGAATTCTTTTTTTTCACGTATCATCTCTTAAAATCCAGTGGAAACTACATTTTAAAGACTGGGAGATGGCCTAAGGTATTCTCTTGCATATAGAACCACAGAGGAAGACTGGTGTCTTCTTTTTTAATATATAATTTATATTTATTTATTCAAGTTTTGGCTGTGCTGGGTCCTCGTTGCTTTGCGTGGGCTTTCTCTAGGCGAGCAGGGGCTACTCTTGCTTGTGGTGAGTGGGCTTCTCATTGTGCTGGCTCCTCTTGTTGAGCACAGGCTCTAGGCGCACGGGGCCTCAGTAGTTGTAACCTGCAGGCTTAGGAATTATGGCTCATGGGCTCAGTCGTTCTGTGGCATGTGGAATCCTGTCTTGACCAGGGATCTAACCCAGGACCCCTGCACTGGCATGCAGATTCTTATCTACTGTGCCACCACAGAAATCCTGGTGTCTTCTTTTTGTGTGCAGTCTTTTGGAAAGTTTATTCGAGCTTATTCTCACGTGTCTTGATCTAAAAAAATGAGTATGATAATCATAAGGGCTATTGACTGTTATTTTCACAGTCTTCTTCCCTGGTGGCTCAGATGGTAAAGAATCTGCCTGCAGTACAGGAGACGCAGGTTTAGTCCCTGGGTCGGGAAGATCCCCTGGAGAAGGGAATGGCAGCCCACTCTAGTATTCTTGCCTGGAGAGTCCCATGGACAGAGTTGCCTGGTGGGCTACAGTCCATGGGGTCTCAAAGAGATGGATGCGACTGAGCAACTAACACTTTCACTTTTCCAGGCACATAGTAGGATTGGAATTCCCCAGCTCCTTTAAATTAGGTATGGCCATGGGATTCAATGTGGTCAATAAAATATGGACAGAATCATTAGGATTTAGTGCATCAATTATTACACTCCCCTGGTTGCTCAGATGGTAAAGAATCTGCCTGCAATGCAGGAGACACAGGTTTAATCCCCGGGTTGGGAAGGTCTCCTGGAGTAGGAAATGACAACCCACTCTGGTATTCCTACCTGGAGAATTCCATGGACAGAGGAGCCTGTGTGGTCCCAGAGGGTCGGACATGACTAAGTGACTAGCACTTTTTTCGCTTTTACTTATTTCTACCACAACAGTTCCAGATGGTGTTATGTTTGTCAGACCCTGCTGCTGCTGCCACTAAGTCGCTTCAGTCATGTCCGACTCGGTGCGACCCCATAGACGGCAGCCCACCAGGCTCCTCTGTCCCTGGGATTCTCCAGGCAAAAATACTGGAATGGGTTGCCATTTCCTTCTCCAATGCATGCATGCATGCTAAGTCACTTCAGTCGTGTCTGATTCTGTGCGACCCTATGGACAGCACCCACCAGGCTCCTCTGTCCGTGGGATTCTCTAGGCAAGGATACTGGAGTGGGTTGCCATTTCCTCTCCATTGTCAGACCCTATCTCTTAGCAAAAATGACATGGAGCAGTGTCTGCTCTGCACCCCCTACTGGCCATTGCATCAGATCAGATCAGATCAGTCACTCAGTCGTGTCCGACTCTTTGCGACCCCATGAATCGCAGCACGGCAGGCCTCCCTGTCCATCACCAACTCCCGGAGTTCACTCAGACTCATGTCCATCAAGTCAGTGATGCCATCCAGCCATCTCATCCTCTGTCGTCCCCTTCTCCTCTTGCCCCCAATCCCTCCCAGCATCAGAGTCTTTTCCAATGAGTCAGCTTTAGCATCATTCCTTCCAAAGAAATCCCAGGGCTGATCTCCTTCAGAATGGACTGGTTGGATCTCCTTGCAGTCTAAGGGACTCTCAAGAGTCTTCTCCAACACCACAGTTCAAAAGCATCAATTCTTCGGCGCTCAGGCCAAGCCAATGCATAGTGAACAGGTAACATGAGAAAACTAATTATATTTTCTAGCTGTGAAAGTGTGGGTCTTTTACTTACTGTAGCATAGTTTATCTTATTCTGACTGTAACAGAAATTGCTACCAGGAGTTTGATGCTAAGAGCAGGAAAATGATAATTTGTTATTGGCTTGAAGGACAAGTCGTAGGCAGTGAAGAAACTGTGAGAACGTCTGGAAAGATGACAATCCTTGTTATGCAGGTGGAAACATTTTGGTGAAACTGTTGCCCACAGTTATTTGGAAGGCAGATTATATGCCTAATGAATTTACAGCTAGAAAAAGATGCAGAAAGACAATACAGTTGACTCTTAGACAACCATGGATTGTGTAGTACTGTAGCATTTACTGTTGAAAAATACCTGAGTATAAGCGGACCTGCGCAGTTCAAATGTGTGTTGTTCAAGGGTCAGCTGTATTACTGACATGGTTTCCATTGGTTGCACTTGACAAAGTTTTGTAAGAAACAAGGTCAGAAAAGAATTAGCTGGATTCCAAGCAGGAGTTCATGGAAGATTTGAGGCTTTGGAATATTGAAAAAGCTGACTGATTTTTAGAATCCAAACAGCAGAAGATAAAATCGAGAAAACCTCTTAGTAATAAAAAGGAATTAAATCTGAGTCTTGCAGCCCAGGGCGTGACCTCTGTGCCTACTGTTAAAAACCATTCAACCGATTATATTTCCTTGGCTATCACACCATTATTAAAATCTCTGCAAGGTTTATTTCATCTTGTAGAGTATTTATTTTTATTTATTTATTTTGGCCATGCCATATGGGATCTTAATTCCCCAACCAAGGATCAAACCCATGCCCCCTGTACTAGGCAAGTCCCAAGACAGGTCTTAAAAGTAACTGGTTGTGCCTGTTGGCACATGGAGTTTTCTGGAATCAAATAGATAAAAGACTGATGAAGTTGTGGCAAGAAGTATACTTCTAAAAGAATCACCCCAGATTAAAATTGGATTAAAATAAAAATTGTTTAGGACCCTTGGACCCTAAACGTTTAGGTCAGGAAGTGGGCTGAGTAAACCACACGGCTCCCAAGCAGAGCATGTTCCCTGATGCTTACTTCACATGGGTCAAAGACCCATGTGTGAAGCCAAGGCCTGTGGAAGATGAGGGATAATGAGGCTTCTTGCAGGGAGCATATGCAGGGACTGATGTCCCCCACCCCCAGGGTGGGACTCATAGTACTGGGTTGGCCAAAAAAACAAAACTTTTGGCCAACCCAATATTTGTCCAGGGGATTTCAGGACTGGTGAAGACAACTGTCTGTTATATATCTCCTATTTTCCTTCTTTCCAAAGAGAAATATTTGTTGGTATTGTCTGTTCCTTGTTTCTTCTTTGTAAATTGGGTGTCTGTGTCTTTTTGTTTTGTAAGTCTCCAGAAAGAGAGAAGCCGTATGCGGGACCACTTTAGTTGCTGTGTACCACCTGCTGTCACAGGCTGAGCTGTGTCCCCCCATATCAAATGTTGTAGCCTTAACACCCAAGGAGACTCCACTCAGAGGTAGGAACTTTAAAAGAGGGAATTAAGGTTAAGTGAGGTCCTAAGCTGATACGATCAGTCTCGGGCAGCTAACCCTGCTGACACCACAGCTCTCCTTCAGAGCTGTGTGAAATAAACTTCTATTGTTTAAGTCCCAAGTCGGCAATATTTTTTCACACCAGCTGGAAGAGCCTAATATACCTTTGGATGAAGGGACAAGCGTACATCACCCAGAGGTGCTGGATCAGTGACTGCAGGGATCTTTATGTCCTTCTTGGGGAGGGAATAAGTGAATTTTGTCTAAAGGAAGAAAACAGAGCTGACTGGCCACCAGAGAGGCAGATTACCATTAGAACTCTTCAGCCATTAAGATGGTACTTCCACGACCCCTTGAAGATTGGCATGGTCACGTGGCTCCCTTGGCCAATCAGATGTGAGTAGATGTGACCTGGTGTTTGTCTAGGCAGAGTCCCTTAAGAGCTAAAGCATGATGTGCCGACCCCTCTTCCCTCTGCCACAGCATCTGTGATGTTCCAGATGGTAGAGTGTCTGCCAACCTGTGTCCCTGAATACTGACGACACGGAGCAGGGTTCCAGCCAATCCATAATAGTCACGAGCAGGGTGAAAAATGATGTTTACGGTCGTTGAGATTTCGGAGAGTGTTTATTACAGCGGCATAACCTAGTCTATCTCAATTGATGTAATCAATAATATGGGTAGGAAAGATCTCCAAAATGCTCATAGAAAATTTGATTGTGTCATATGATTAATTCAATATATTGGAGCTTGTCCTTCATTAGATAAAGAAGTAGAGCTGATATTGGAGGATGCCCATCCATCACTGCATTGTCCTCTGTCTTCAAAGGTGATGCTGCTGAATGACTATAGGAAGAACATGTTTTAGGTTAATTTGTCAGTAGTGGTAATGGATTCTCTTATAACCATTCACTTTTCTCCACTCAGCTACCTCTAGGAAGGCAAGGGTTATATGTCATCAGAGTCAGTTGGGGCCTCAAATCCAGCATGTCAGTTCCATTCACTTTATGCCTCAATAAATGGGCACCACCAGTTGATAGCAACAAGGCGGAGTCACCAGGGAATCCTCAGGTCCTGTTTAGCTTAAACAGGAACCGGAAGCCAGGAGCACGGGGCAAGGTATGACCACCTACAGATTGCAGACATTTGCAAGGTCAAAGTGTAGTGACCTGAGGAATATCTGTTGTATACCTTTGTGAATAATGAGCTTGCAAGGAAGTTTTACCATGTGCATTGCCAATAAGTTATCAATAAAACTCTTAGCATGTAGACTGGTGTGTTGTTATAATAGGAGTTACGACTAGCTGAACACATTCTGTGGAGTAGACTGCATGGTTGTCTGTTGTATGGTAGGTTGTTTGCTCTCTAACAATGCTTCAGAAAGCAGAAAATTTCAAAGGTGTGTGTGTGTGCTGTGTAAGGTGTGTGTGTGTGTGTGAGACAGAGAGAGACAGACAGAGACAGAGAGAAGAATCTGGAAGAAGGAAACTTTGGGGAAAGATTGCATATGAGGTTGGAGAAGGAAATGGCAATCCACTCCAGTATTCTTGCCTGAGAAATCCCATGGACAAGGGGAGCCTGGCGGGCTACAGTCCATGGGGTCACAAAGAGTCGGACAGGACTGAGTGACTGAGCATGCATGCAGGCATATGAGGTTAGAAGGCAGAATTGTAGTCTTCAGTCAGAGCATTGTCCCTGTCTCCTGGAAGCTGTCTTTGGCCACGTTTTTCTCAATAGTCCTTCTGTGCAGTGTGGCCCTCCCGCCTCTGCCCACAGCTAATTGTCAAAGGGGGCTCTTGACCCAAAGAGCCTCTAGAGGCAGAAGTCATGAGAGATGAAGCTTGGAGTTGAGCTGACCGAGCAGTCTTGCCCCTCTGGAAGGCCTCTGGTGAGAGAGGGAAGAAGAAAGCGAGCTATAGAGGGGAAGGGCTGGAGACAAAGCCTAGAGGGTACAAGGGGCTGGCTTCCTCTAGTCTTGTCCTTGACGAACTCAAAGACAACCCAGCGTCCTTATGCATGAGTTTCCTGTGGCTGCTGTAACAAATGACCACAAACTGAAAGTGAAAGTGAAAGTTGCTCAGTCATGTCTGACTCTTTGTGACCCCAGGAGCTATACAGTCCCTGGAATTCTCCAGGCCAGAATACTGGAGTGGGAAGCCTTTCTCTTCTCCAGGGGATCTTCCCCAACCCAGGGATCAAACCCAGGTCTCCCAACATTGCAGGTGGATTCTTTACCAGCTGAGCCACCAGGGAAGCCCAAGAATACTGGAGTGGGTAGCCTATCCCTTCTCCAGCAGATCTTCCCAACCCAGGAATTGAACCAGGGTCTCCTGCATTGCAGGTGAATTCTTTACCAACTGAGCTATGAGGGAAGCCCACAAACTAAGTGGTTTAAAATAACAGAAATGTAGCCTTTCAGAGTTCTGGAGGCCAGAAGCCCAAGGCCAAGGTGTCAGCTGGGTTGGCTCTCTTCGAGGTCTCTGAGGGAGGGAATCAGTTCAGGCGCCTCTCCTGGCTCCAGGGGATGGGTGGCTGTCCCTGGCAGTCCCTGGCATGGGGCTGTGTCTCGCCAGTCTCTGCCTCTACTGTAACGCACATGCTCTCTGTGTCTCTTCACACTGCCTTCCGTCTGTCTCTTCTCCTCTATTTATTTATTTATTTTTAAAGATTTTTTTTTTTTTGATGTGGACCATTTTTAAAGTCTTTATTGAATTTATTACAATATGGCTTCTGTTTTACGTTTTGTTTTTTTTTTTGCCCCCGAGACATCTGTGACGTCAGTTCCCTGACCAGGGACCGAACCCACACTCCCTGCATTGGGGAAGGCAGATTCTTAAACACTGGACCACAGGGAAGTTCCTTCTCCTCTCTTTATAAGGACACCAGTCATATCGGAGGACGGCTACCCTAATGACCTCATCTTGACTTGATCCATGTCCACCAAGACCCTATTTCCAAATAAGGTTCATTTACAGGTGCTAGGGTTCAGACTTGAATGCATCTTTTGGTTGGAGTGCGGGGGGGGGGGGGGGCACATAATTCAACCCATAATGCCTTGTATTTATCTTTTCCCTTAAGCTTCCTGGACGTGATCTCTGTCTCTTGCAGTGTCACCTGGGTTTGTGGGGGGCGGTGACGGAGGGGGGACCTGAGGCAGACCTTGGGGGCCTGGAGGCAGAGCAGGTATAGGGGAAGAAGCGCTGACATGAGATATAGAACCCCGCCCCCCCCACCTGTGTTGGGAAGGGATGTGTGATCAGGAGCTGAATTAACAGAATAACTCAAAGGAGAGCCGTGTGAGGCTGTCTATCTCTTGGCCCTGCAGAGGTGGACAGACAGGGTTAGAGCTACTGGGACTCTTGCTTTCAGAAGAGAGAGAAGCCCAGCTCAAAACTGCTTAAGTAAAGAAAAGGGAGGTGGGGTTACTGACACGTGTAGCTGGGAAGACAGGGGACACTGTGTATAAACCAGAGTAAAACATAGCCAGTGCTCTGTTATGTGGAAACGTCAAAAAGAGCCAGGAAATATCTTATTATGTCTAGAAATGAGTAATAGCAATAATAATCATTTTAAAAGTGTATATTTGAATACGTTGTTGAATGGCCATTTTTTAAACTGAGTATGACACAACAATGATTACTTCAATTATACATAATATTACAAGGGTCTAAAAAAAGAAGAAAGGTTTTTGCTGAAATAGAAACGGTTTCAGGAAGAGTTAAAATACCAGCTATCATTTGTCTGATGAATTACATTAGATATTTATCATAGGTCTGGAGCTGTAAAGAGTGACTTGAAGTTGGAATTTTTCAGGGCTCGTGATTTGAAACCCAGTTTCAGTGTTACTGGAATTCAAATTATCACCATTCCATGGAAGGCATCCATCAGTCGTCCAGTCTCTAGACAAGGATGAGAATGGTGACAAAATTTAAAGAATGTGGATTCTATTCCCAACTAGTCAAGGTACCTCTTTTTTTGTTCATTCTTTTTTCATTAGAGGTAAGATATTAGAGCAGTGAAATCAGTCTCTTAAATTTATCAACCAAACGACAGTAGGAACTTCAGCTCAGCAAGATAAAGAGCATGGATTTGAAATTTAAGTACTAATCCTATGTTGGGTTAGAACAGGGAGCATGTAGGTGTCCATGCAGTTTCTACCTCATCTTTGGGGTATAAGGAGAAAGTGTTAGACAGTGTGAACGGATGTAGAAAATTATTCTCACAAGAGTGAATGGACATTATTCTAAAATGGTCTAACAAGAAGGTCAAAGTCCTCATCTCCAATTCGTTTTAAATTTCAAGAAAAATGAAAAACAGAAAGAGAGGAAAAGGGAAGAAAGTATGTTGTCCAGTTTGTTGATTCCTCACTGGCCTTTCATGATGATTATGTCATCTGATTAATTAGTAGTTTATTTTTTGAAATATGTGCACATAATAGAATATTCAAGAGTCTTTCAAGAAAATGTCTTTGGGGTAATATAGCTCTACCTATGGAGAAGGCAACGGCACCCCACTCCAGTACTCTTGCCTGGAAAATCCCATGGGCGGAGGAGCCTGGTGGGCTGAAGTCCATGGGTTCGCAAAGAGTCGGACACGACTGAGTGACTTCACTTTCACTTTTCAGTTTCCTGCATTGGAGAAGGAAATGGCAACCCACTCCAGTGTTCTTGCCTAGAGCATCCCAGGGACAGGGGAGCCTGGTGGGCTGCCGTCTATGGGGTCGCACAGAGTTGGATGCGACTTAGCAGCAGCAGCTCTACCTCCCACTCCTGATTCTTTAATTTTTCCTTAAAGGTACCCTTGGTCACTGGTTTCTTGTGTATACGTATACCTGGCAATCTTCTTTGTATTTACTACACGAATGGTAGCATACGAGATAAACTAATTTGAAATTCTTTTCATTGCGGATTGGCACACATGGACCCATGAAGCACTGTGCTTTTCAGCCCCTAAAACTGGAAACGGCACTCTGTCGTGTAGATGCATCGATATTTTTAATTGTCCACTATTTATATATATATATTTTAGGTCTTTTGTTATTAGAAATAATGTTTTGTGTATACATTTATGAGTATGCCTGTAGGATACATTCTCAAGATAAATATGTCAGACCAGGGTCAGTAGGAAAACAGAAACCAGTCCATGTAGTTCTGCTGTTAAAGATTTTAATAAAGGGAGTGAGGGCTTACACATCCTTGGCACACTCAGGTCAGCGAAGATTAAGTAAATGTTAGTGTCTCAGTCATATTCGACTCTTTGCGACCCCATGGACTCTAGCCCGCCAGGCTATGGAATTCTCCAGGCAAGAATACTGGAGTGGGTTGCCATTCCCTTAACTCCAGGGGATCTTCCTGACCCAAGGATTGAACCTGGGTCTCCTGCACTGCAGGCATATTCTTTACTCTCTGAGCCACCAGGGAGCTAAGGTTAGAGAAGATGCAAAAAGCAATCTCAGGTTGAAGCCCTTGAGTGGGTGGTCCTTACAAGCTCACCGTGAAACTGCTGTAAGCTCCCAGAAACCCTCACCAGGGACCTCACACTGTAGTGCAAGGTGGTGGTTCTCAAGAGGCGCCAGGAGCAAGCCTCAGGCACCCTGTCCCCCAGCCTGGTTCCACCTGTGAATGGAAAACAGTGGTGGCCCCTCCCCTTCTCTTATCTGCAAGGGTTTCTCATTGGAGGAGTAAGTCAGAACCTGGGAGGGGCTTCTGGGGGATGTAGCCCCTCCCTTTTCTTTTATGATTCAGAGACGTTGGAAGGTGGTGATGAAGAGTTGACAGCAGACCATCCGGTGTAAGCGATGTGTAATGTAAGCGATGTGTAATGTAAGCGATGTGTAAGGAAGTGCTGGGTTGATGGGTACGTGAACTTTAACACTTTAATCACGACTGCCTAACTGCTGCTCAGAGAGGCTGTACGCATTTACACCTCCAGCCCAGAGCATAGAAGAGTATTTATAAGAATGCCTCTTTCCTTACACTCTTGCCAACACAACAGATTCTAAAAAAGATGTTAACTTTGCTAAGTTGATAATAAAAAATAATATTCTATTGTAGTTTCTAATTTGTATTTTTAAATGATGAGATTATTTTTCATGGTTTTAAAAACCACTTTTTCTTCCCTGGATTGGGAAGATCCGCTGGGAAAGGAAATGGCAACCCACTCCACTATTCTTGCCTGGAGAATTCCATGGACAGAGGAGCCTGGTGGGCTACAGTCCATGGGGTCACAAAGAGTCGGCCAGGACTGAGTGACTAGCACACTTTTTCCCCCTGTGACAAGTCTATTCATATCCTTTGCCCGTTTTTATATTATGCTGTTGCACTTTTTCTTACTGATTTATAGGAGCCTTTTGTCATGGTGCTACAAACATATACCAGTCCTGATTTCTTTTTTGCTGTGCATAAAATTTTAATGTTCTTTATCCAGATTTAAAAGAATTTCCTATTTATAGCTTTTGGATTTTGTGTCATCCATAAAAGTCCTCCCCTATTCTGAGAACATAAGGGACTTTGCCTGAATTTTCTTCAGCAATATTTATGAATTTTTAAAAAAATGTAAATGTTTGACCCACTTGTGATTTATTTTGGTACAACAAGTGTCACAGGGATCTAACTTAATATTTTCCACATGGACTAAAGGAAAGCAGAGAGTTCTAGATTAAGCTGTATTCTTTGTAGAAGTTGTGAATTGCAGACATCCCACCGGCAGGTTTGAGCAGCCCCAGGTCAGGTAGTGCAGGCAGAGGACAGGGAGAGACTTTTTTGGGGTTGGGGCAGAGCTGGAGGCAGAAGTGAGCTCCTCACAGTCACAGCTGGGAGTGAGACTGGCCGAGGATGGGGCTGGTGATGCGAGAGGAAGCAGATGGGTCCACCGGAAGGATGCTCCTCAGCATCAGCCCAAGGTGAAGGAACGGGGCTGTGAACAGACAGCTGCAGTCACTGTGTTTTGGGAAGTCTGGCCGGGTGGGGCACTGAGGGGAGGGCAGATAACACAGCAGGGGAGCCTGAGTGGACGTGCCCTCCCAGCGCCAGGCTGAGCCACCGACTCGGGGCTTCTTCCTCAGGGCTGAGACAGAGGAGCTGCTTGCAGACAAGGGGCACGTTTCAAACCAGGACACTCAGGTGCATCCCTGGAGTCAAGAGTGCAGCATCCTGGGGTGGGGCGGGGGAGGCTGCAGGCCTGGGGTTCTGTTTCTTCTCCAGACTCAGCCCCTGAGCACTTCGCATCAGACCGAGCGTCCTTGTGGGATCCGTGACTCAATAACGAGACTAAATATATTTGATGTGGTGTTTTCGCTGTGCCAGGGTGTAGGTGGGCTTTCCATTCACCATCTCCTTGCATCCTCACCTGTTATCACCTGCTTGTATCCTCACTTGCTAGGCTTCCCAGGTGGCACCGTGGTTAAGAATCCGTCTGCCAATGCAGGAGATGCAAGAGACAGGGGTTCCATCCCTGGGATGGGAAGATCCCCTGGAGGAGGAAATGGCAACCCAGTCCATTATTCCTGCCTGGAGAATCCCACGGACAGAGGGGCCTGGAGGGCTACAGCCCTTGGGGTTGCAGAGTCGGACATGACTGAGCAACTGACAGCACATACGACAATTCTGCTACTACCGGGAAAGCTGAGTGGGATTGGGACAGATTGGGAAACTGAGGCTTAACTCCCTCAACGTCACAGAGATTGAACTTGAGAAGAGTGTCTCTGAGGCCAGAACTGAGCTCTTAACTGCTCTGAAGTTGTGTCTGTGACTCAAGGTCAGCTAATGTTTCTCTCTGCTCTTGGTTATGATTCATGTACATGTATAAAGTGTTCCATTATAATTTAAAATGTACCTAGATATTGGGCTGTATGAGAACGGAATTGCTGACATACAATCCAGTCTGAGCAAGTCAGTGCCTCCATAGGTTTTTAGGAACTTCTTTGGGGCAGTCATCCCCTTCTTCCCGAATTGCCTGTCCCAGCTTCTCACAGATGCCAGTCTTTCCTTCAGAGGAGACAGGGCTTTCGTAAGAGATAAGTTTTATTCTGAAAGCTGGATGGCTGTGTGTCCTTCTGTGCCCTTCACGTCCTCTGCAGGGCACACGAAGCAGCGGTTTGATTATTTTTTCTAGAATATAGGAGGAGAAAAGGTGGCTTTTAAAGCAGTGTTTAGCTTTCACATCCACTCGCTATTTTTGTGCAATTATTTGATAAGAAAACCAAAGTTACAGGATTGACCGTGTTTCTGTGAAAGGGAGTCTCTCAGCAGTCTCTCAGCCCTTTCTCGGCAAACTCTGACCCTCCCTTTCACTAGCAGCGGGCTTCCCGAGGTCTGGAAACCAGGGCTGGCTGCTGGGACACCACCCCCCGGGGGTGGTACAGGGTCCCCCGCTTAGAAGGGCTCTGTGGGGGGGGGTGGTACAGGGTCCCCCGCTCAGAAGGACTCTGTGCTTGGTTTGACACTGTCGCTGTCTTAAAAGTTTTGCATAAGGAACCTGTGTTTCCTTTTACTCATGTTTATTCATTTTTGGTTGCATCGAGTCTTCGTTGTGGTGCACAAGGTCTTTCGTTGCAGTGTGCAGGCTTCTCTCTGGTCGTGGCGCCCTGGCAGTTGTTGTGACCACTCAGGCTTAGATGCCCTGGTGGCACGTGGGATCTTAGTTCCCGGACCAGGGAACAAGCCCGTATCCTCTGCAATGGAAGGCAGATTCTTAACTGCTGGACCACCAGGGAAGTCCCACCTTGCATTTTCTTTCCGCACTGGGTCCTGCAAATTACACACATGTTCCTGCCTGACATGACGTGGTGAGGGGGCTTGCAGAAACCTGGGACAGAATACTTTATTGACCTCCAGTGATGGCCTCATTCTCCCAGGTGCAGGGAGCCAGTCTGCTAAGGTATTATGTGGGCGGCGGCCCGCATCTCTCTACAGGCACCTCTGGAACCTTTCTGCCCTCTGCCCTGCTGTAACCATCCACAACCTGTAATTAAAGTAGCAGGGCTGTTACTGAGAGAGATGGGAGAAACAAGCTTGCAACTAGGACCTTTGCCCCAAACTCGCAGTTGTTTATCCTCCGAGATTCTGTGAGCCTGTCTCCTTGGGGCTCTTTGTATCTTGTGATATATGGTACCTGTCCATTAACACAGGGAGAATTTCCAGGAGGATCCTGTTTCTCCTGACAGCCTGGCACCGACGACAGCACTTAGGTGAGTGGGGTTTCGATCTGGTTCATGTTAAATCATTTTTGGAGGCTCAGGAGATAAAACATAAAACAAACTCGTGCTTGTTGAAGCAGAGATGCCTCCACCGCTGCATCCCACCTGCCCTCCCACCTCCAGGATCCTAGAGAGAAAAGCTCATAAGCTCCTGGCTTAGATCCATGTATGGTCCTTCCAGTGTCAAAACCTAATCTTACTTAGATACCTAAGCATTCCTCAGAGCACAAAAATACAGGAAGAGTGAAAAGTTCTCTATGGTGAAAGGTACCGCGGAATATTGAAACAGTTCAAGGGCACTGTTCAGCGGAACAAAGGAACTGAAGAGAAGAGGCCAGAGGTGTCCCAGGACGGGTTTTTCCAATCTCTGGGATTTAAGGCGTGATGATCTGAGGTGGAGCTGATGTAATAACAGAAATAAAGTAAAAGTGAAGTTGTTCAGTCATGTCCGACTCTTTGCGACCCCATGGACTGTAGCCAACCAGGTTCCTCCATCCATGGAATTTTCCAGGCAAGAGTACTGGAGTGGGTTACCATTTCCTTCTCCAGGGGATCTTCCGGACCCAGGAATCAAACCCAGGTCTCCTGCATTGTGGGCAGACGCTTTACCTTCTGAGCCACTAGGGAAGCCTAAGTGTACAATCAAATGTGATGTGCTTAAACCATCCAGAAAACCTCCCCTCCCCAGGTCCAGGGAAAAACTTGTCTTCCACAGAACTGGTTCCTGGTTCCAAAGTCTGGGGGCTGCTGAGCTAGGATATTTCAGCTTTGACATCCGTATAGATTCTTCAGGTCTTGAGTATCTACTTTTTCAGTCTTGTCATGATATTTCTTCATTTACTTCTTCTAACAACCGCAGAAAGTAAGGTAGCAGGGTACGTTGATCATGTGAATGGACCAATGAATGAGCCTGCCTCACCCCTAACCTTTTAGGCTCCTCCCACTCTGAAGCTGGGCTTGACCACGTGACTTGCTTTGACCATTGGGAAGTAGAAAATGGGGAGACTGTTGTGCTCTGCTCTATCAGTCAGGGTTCTCGGAAGAAATAGAACCAACAGGATGTACATTGGTATGCTGCTGCTGCTGCTGCTAAGTCGCTTCAGTCGTGTCCGACTCTGTGCGACCCCATAGACGGCAGCCCACCAGGCTCCCCCGTCCCTGGGATTCTCCAGGCAAGAACACTGGAGTGGGTTGCCATTTCCTTCTCCAATGCATGAAAGTGAAAAGTGAAAGTGAAGTCGCTCAGTCGTGTCCGACTCCCAGCGACCCCATGGACTGCAGCCCACCAGGCTCCTCTGCCCATGAGATTTTCCAGGCAAGAGTACTGGAGTGGGTTGCCATTGCCTTCTCCAAGCGGAAATTTATCAGAGAAATTGACTTGCGTGGTTACAGCAGCTGAGAAACCCCATTGTCTGTCTCTGCAAACTCGAAAACCAGGGAAGCAGATGGTGTATTTCAGGCTGAGTCCCAAGGCCTGAGACCGGAGCGGTGGTCATGATGGTGGGACAAGGTCAGTCCCAGTCTAAGTCAGAGAGCTGGAGCACCGGGAGAGCCTTTGTCCAAGGTTCGGAGAAGTCGGGTGTCTCAGCTCAAGCAGAGAGAGACAGAATCCACCTTTCCTTTACCTTTTTGTTTTGTTCAGGATCTCAGATGAAGCCCACCTGCCATGGTGAGGACCATCTTCTTTACTCCGTATACTGGTTCCAAAGTGACTCTGTTCTGGAGACACCCTCACAGACGCGTTAGAAGCAATATTTTCCTGGCTCTGTGAGTATCCCTTAGCCAGGTGAGGTGAATACACAAAACCAACCATCACAGGCTATGCTGAAAAAGGCCGCCCTCTCCTCCCAGCCCCGACACTTCCGTCAGCAAACAGTTTCCACCCCTTTTTACTGTTTTCTCATGTATTTCCCTCCATAACTCTAAATAGGATGCTTTTACTGCTGTTTCTTCACTTTCAGCATAGATTACAGTTTTATTACTGTTGAATTTATATTATGAAAATGCAGGACTTAGCTGTGTTGCATGATCATACAATCATCACATGAACATGTTTCCCTTTCTCATATCTCGCCTTAAAATGCTGAACACACTCTGTGTGTGTGTGTGTGTGTGTGTGTGTGTGTGATTCTCTTTTTCTCCACATTCAGGGTTGGATGGGTTTGGAGATCTAGTGTTGTCATAATTTTAGCTGTGTAAATCTTGTTTACAAGTGAGACACATTATATCAGTGATTATATTTCATTTCCTGTGCATTTTTTCACTCCTTCTCCTGGAAATTGTTTTCTTCTCTCTTTTCTGTGTTTCTTCATTTCTCTCTCTCTCTCTCTCTGATCTTATCTTTTCACACTCTCAACCAGTTTTTTCCCCCAACTTTTATTACAATTTTCCATGAGGTCAAACCTCTCAGATAACTTCTCAGATATTTGTTTGGGTAAGCCACTGAGATGTTATGTTTTTTCTCCCTCCCCTCCACTGGTTCATTGAGTTGCAGTTGACATGTCACATTGTGTAAGTTTAAGGTGCACAACATGATGATTTGATACGCCTACATGTGCAAAATGATGCCTGCAAGAGGTTCATTAATACCTCAATCACCTCACATAATTGCTATTTAAGAATGTTATTTATTCTTAATTGGAGGATAATTGCTTTATAATACTGTGTTGGCTTCTGCCATGCATCAGCATGATTCAGCCACAGGTATGTGTATGTCCCCTCCCTCTTGAACCTCCCTCTCACCTCCCACCCCAAAAACGGCGAGAATGTTTAAGATCTACGTTCTTAGCAAATTTCATGTATATACTGTCAAGTGTAGTTGACTGTAGTCATCACGCTGTGCATTAGGGGCCCAGGACTTACTCATAACTGGAAGTTTGTACCCTTTGACCAACTTCTCACTTCCCCCACCCCAGCGAGCCCCTAGCAGCCTCCATCCTTCTCTCGACTTCTGTGAGTTCTGCTTTTTTAGATTCCACATGTAAGTGAGATCAGACGATATTTGTCTTTCTCGGTCTGACTTACTTCATTTAGCATAATGCCATGAAGTTCCATCCATCCGTCCATCCATCCATTTTGTTGCAGAAGGCAGGATGTTTTCTTTTTTAATAGGTGATTAGCAGTCCATGGTGTGTGTGTCTCTCGCATCTTTATCTTTTCATCCATAGACTCTTAGGTTGTTTCCATATCTTGGCCGTTGTGAACAATGCTTCAGTGAAAACGGGGGTGCAGACACCTTATCAAAATACTGATTTGGGGGAATTCCCTTGTGGTTCAGTGGTTAGGACTTGGCACTTTCACTGCTGGGGCCGAGGTTCATTCCCCAGTCAGGGAACTGGGATCCTGAAAACTGTGAGCTTTGAAAATACAGTTTGAAAACTGTATTTTCCAAAAAAAGGATATCAATTCCATTTTCTGTGTATTTATACCCAGAATTAGAATAGCTGGATCATATGATAATTTGAGTTTTAATTTTTGAAGAATCTGCATACTGGGTTACATAATGTACCAACTTAGGTTCCCAGCAACAGCGCACAGGGCCTCCATTTCTACACCCGCGCCAGCGCCCTTCTAGGAGTCTTACAGTTTCAGCTCTAGATTTAAATCTTTAAAATCCATTTTGAGTTAATTGTTATAAGTGGAAAAAGATAGAGATTCAATTTCTTTCTTCTGCTTGGGATTATCCAGTTTTCCCAACACCATTTGTTGAAGGAACTATCCTTTCCTCATCAGTGTTCTTGGTTTCCATGTTGAATATTAGTTGACTGTTTATCTATGGGTTTATTTCTGGGCTCTTGATTCTGTTCCACAGTCTATGTGTATATTTTTATGCCAGCAGTGTCCAGTTTTGATTACTATGGCTTTGTAATGAAGTTTGAAAAACCAAGAGGTGTGAAACTTCCAGTTTTTCAAGATTTCTCTGACTATTCAGGGTCTTCCGTTGTTCCATACAATTTTTTTTTCTGTTTCTATAAAAATTATCATTGGAATTTTGATTGCATTGAATCTATACATTGTTTTGGGTAGTGTGGCTATTTTAACAATGTTCTTCCAATCCATGAGCACAGGATATATTTCTGTTTATTTCTGTCTCCTTTAATTTCTTCCATTAAGTCTTGTACTTTTCAGTGTACACCTTCTTGGTGTTAGTTTATTCCTAATTGTTTAATTGTTTTTGATGCTATCATAAATACTATTGTTTTGTTTATTCTTTTTCCGATATTTTGTTGTTAGTGTATAGAAGTGCAACTGATTACTGATTTGTTCATTTTGTATCCTGCAACTGTACTTGAATTTATTAATCCTAACAGATGGTGACTGCAGCCATGAAATTAAAAGACACTTACTCCTTGGAAGTAAAGTTATGACCAACCTAGATAGCATATTGAAAAGCAGAGACATTACTTTGCCAACAAAGGTCCGTCTAGTCAAGACTATGCTTTTTCCAGCGGTCATGTATGGATGTGAGAGTTGGACTGTGAAGAAAGCTGAGCATCAAAGAATTGATGCTTTTGAACTGTGGAGTTGGAGAAGACTCTTGAGAGTCCTTGGACTGCAAGGAGATCCAGCCAATCCATTCTGAAGGAGATCAGCCTTGGGTGTTCTTTGGAAGAAATGATGCTAAAGCTGAAACTCCAGTACTTTGGCCACCTCATGCGAAGAGTTGACTCATTGGAAAAGACCCTGATACTGGGAGGGATTGGGGGCAGAAGGAGAAGGGGACGACAGAGGATGAGATGGCTGGATGGCATCACTGACTCGATGGGTGTGAGTCTGAGTGAACTCCAGGAGCTGGTGATGGACAGGGAGGCCTGGCATGCTGCGATTCATGGGGTCGCAAAGACTGAGCGACTGAACTGAACTGAACAGCTTTTTGGTGGTCTTTAGGATTATCTCTATATAAGATCATGCAGTCTGAAAATGGAGACAATTTTACTTTTTCCTTTCTGATTGGAATGCGTTTTATTTATTTTTCTTACCTAATTGTCAGTTGAGATTTTGTGGTTATTTTCCATGTGGGATTATTACAGCAATACCTGAGTGATAAAGAGGCTTTCCTCATATGTCTAGAGGTCTCTGGCTGGTGGCTCACTTTTAAGAATGGAGCACTCAAGAGAACATACTCTGTATGATTTTAATACCTTTAGACCATGAAATTTTTGCACCCTATTTTATGTCTGTGAATATGTTCCAGTGTCTTCTAGTTTATAGTCTATGGGAACCTGAATAGAATTTGTATCCTCCTGTTGTGTGAAAGTTGTATAAATCTTAATTATGTTGAATTGGGTCATAGTGCTTTTCAGGTCTACAGTATTCTTTTACTTTTCTGTATATTCATTCTGTTAATTTTTGAGGGTTGGATATTGAAACTCCAGCTAAAAATCTTAATTTATCTACTTAAAAATAATTGTAATATATAGTGGAACTGTATGTAACTTTGTTTTTTATTTTCCAAGTTTCCTGTAAATGTGTTGTCATGCTTTCATAACTTAAAAAAATAGGTAAAGCAATTTTCTTCCCCACCCCCCAAAAAGAATGACGCACTGAAAAGGGACCTGAGACCCTGGGTGCTTGGATGGGGCTTGGAGACTTTATGGTGACTGTGTGGGGGACATAGCCAGTTCATGGGGAGCCTCCAAATGTCAGTGTCTGCAGATCTTGCTATGGTGCCCCCACTTTTCCTGGGATGTCCTTGTCCCACTACTGGAATTTTACATCTTACTTCCTGCAATCTCATGAATGTCTCTCTAGTATATCCTCATATGGCAGGAAGAGTGAGAAAGCTCTTGTGTCTCTTCTTCAGTTCAGTTCAGTAGCTCAGTCGTGTCCGACTCTTTGTGACCCCATGAATTGCAGCATGCCAGGCCTCCCTGTCCATCACTAACTCCTGGAGTTCACTCAAACTCAGGTCCATCAAGTCAGTGATGCCATCCAGCCATCTCATCCTCTGTCGTCCCCTTCTCCTCCTGCCCCCAATCCCTCCCAGTATCAGAGTGTTTTCCAATGAGTCAACTCTTCGCACGAGGTGGCCAAAGTACCGGAGTTTCAGCTTTAGCATCATTTCTTCCAAAGAACACCCAGGGCTGATCTCCTTTAGGACGGACTGGTTGGATCTCCTTGCAGTCCAAGGACTCTCAAGAGTCTTCTCCAACACCACAGTTCAAAAGCATCAATATTTTGACGCTCAGCTTTCTTCACAGTCCAACTCTCACATCATACATGACCACTGGAAAAACCATAGCCTTGACTAGACAGACCTTTGTTGGCAAAGTAATGTCTCTGCTTTTCAATATGCTATCTAGGTTGGTCATAACTTATAAAGGCACTAATCCCATTCAGGAGGGCTACACACTCAAGAGGGAATCATCTACCAAAGACCACCCCCCCGCCCCCACCCAACACCATCCCTTGGGGGTTAAGATTTTGACACATGAATTTTTAGGGAGCCATCAACATTCAGCCCATAATGCATCATGAGATAAAGAGTCAGATGTGGACAGTGCTGATCCCTGAGAGTGCTGATGCTAGCTCACCTCTCATACTTGTCAGGAAGCGCTTTCCTAGTCTCCTTGCCTCTTCTTTCTTTCCTGACCCAGAGGATTCAGAGCTGGTTTTAATGAACAGGAGAAGAAACACAAGCTGAAAAAAGAGAAAAAGGGCAGCTCCCCTCCTGACTGCAGCAACCTGACCTGGAGAAGGAAAAGAAACCTGAACTTGGAATCAAGGTTTGAATTTTGATGCTTATGTGGGACTGGATATTTAAAATGTGGAACTGAACTTTTATTTTGTGATTAAGGTCTTTTTAAAGTTTTTAATTTAACAGTGGCCAGAAAGTTCAGGAGACTGAGTTTTTACCCAGGAGTAGAAGAACTTGTCCATTAGCGGTTTGAAAAGGAAAATGAGAGTAGATTAATAAGTTTCAGTTGCTTTGTGATTATATCCCAGAATCTGAATCAGTCAGTTTCGTTCAGTTACTCAGTCGTGTCTGACTCTTTGTAATCCCATAGACTGCAGCATGCCAGGCTTCCCTGTTCATCACCAACTCCTAGAGCTTGCTCAAACTCATGTCTGTTGAGTCTGTGATACCATCCAATCATCTCATCCTCTGTCGTCCCCTTCTCCTCCTGCCCTCAATCTTTCTCAGCATCAGGGTCTTTTCAGATGAGTCAGTTCTTTGCATCAGGTGGCCAAATGATTGGAGTTTCAGCTTTAGCATTAGTCTTTCCAATGAACATTCAGGGTGATTTCCTTTAGGATGGACTGGTTGGGTCCCCTTGCAGTCCAAGGGACTCTCAGGAGTCTTCTCCAAAATTCAAAAGCATCAATTCTGTGGCGTTCAGTTTTCTTTATAGTCCAACTCTCACATCCATACATGACTATGGAAAAACCATAGCTTTGTCTAGATGGACCTTTGTTGGCAAAGTGATGTCTCTGCTTTTTAATATGCTGTCTAGGTTGGTCATAATTTCTCTTCCAAGGAGCAAGTGCTTTTAATTTCATGGCTGTAGTCATCAGCAGTGATTTTGGAGTCCCCCAAATAAAATCTCTCAGGGCACTCAGGTCCGGTGCACTGGGATGACCCTGAGGGATGGGATGGGGAGGGAGGTGGGAGGTGGGTTCAGGATGGGAGACACATGTACACCCATGGATGATTCATGTCAATGTATGGCAAAAACCACTACAATATTGTAAAGTAATTAGCCTCCAATTAAATAAATTAAAAAAAAAAGTCTCTCACTGTTTCCATTGTTTCCCCATCTATTTGCCATGAAGTGATGGGAGCAGATGCCGTGATCTTCGTTTTTTGAATGTTGAATTTTAAGCCAACTTTTTCACTTTCCTCTTTCACTTTCATCAAGAGGCTCTTTAGTTCTTCTTTGCTTTCTGCCATAAGGGTAGTATCATCTGCGTATCTGAGGTTATTGAAATTTCTCCTGGCAATCTTGATTCCAGTTTGTGCTTCATCCAGCCCAGCATTTTGCATGATGTATTCTGCGTATAAGTTAAATAGGGAGGGTGACAATATACAGCCTTGATGTACTCCTTTCCTGATTTGGAACCAGTCTGATGTTCCATGTCCAGTTCTAACTATTGTTTCTTGACCTGCATACAGATTTCTCAGCAGGCAGGTAAGGTGGTCTGGTATTCCCATCTCTTTAAGAATTTTCCACAGTTTGTTGTGATTCACACAGTCAAAGGCTTTGGTGTAGTCAATAAAGCAGAATTAGATGTTTTTTGGAAACTCTGCTTTTTCGATGATCCAACGGATGTTGGCAATTTGATCTCTGGTTCCTCTGCCTTTTCTAAATCCAGCTTGAACATCTGGAAGTTCACGGTTCACATGCTGTTGAAGCCTGGCTTGAAGAATTTTGAGCATTTCTTTGCTAGTGTGTGAGATGAGTGCAATTGTGCAGTAGTTTGAACATCCTTTGGCATTGCCTTTCTTTAGGTTTGGAATGAAAACTGACCTTTTCCAGTCCTGTGGCCACTGCTGAGTTTTCCAAATTTGCTGGCATATTGAGTTCAGTACTTTAACGTTATCATCTTTTAGGATTTGAAATAGCTCAACTGGAATTCCATCACTTCCATTAGCTTTGTTCGTAGTGATGCTTCCTAAGGCCCACTTGACTTCGAATTCCAGGATGTCTGGTTCTAGGTGAGTGATCACACCATCGTGGTTATCTGGGTCATGAAGATCTTTTTTGTATAATTCTTCTGTGTATTCTTGCCACCTCTTAATATCTTCTACTTCTGTTAGGTCCATACCATTTCTGTCCTTTATTGTGCCCTTCTTTGCATAAAATGTTCCCTTGGTATCTCTAATTTTTTTGAACAGATCTCCAGTCTTTCCCATTCTGTTGTTTTCTTCTATTTCTTTGCATTGATCACTGAGGAAGGCTTTCTTATCTCTCCTTGTTATTCTTTGGAACTCTGCATAAATGGGTATATTTGAATCTGAATAGTTCATCCTAATAGCTACATTTATCTGAGAATCTTTTTATTTTGCCCTTCCTCTTGAGAGGATAAAATTCTAGGTTATTATTTTTTCATCACTTCAGTAATATTATTCCACTGTCTTCCAACATCTCATCCTGTTGAAGAGGAGTCTATGTCACTGTAATTGTCATTTGTGTTTCTGCACATCTCATAAAGGAGACACTGACAGCTTCTGTTCCAGACTATCTTTTTAAGGGTATTTATAGAAAAAAACTGCTTTCGGAGATAGATATGGTGTCTTCTTCTGGAGCCACGGGTAGGTTTGTTTCAGGATCTTTAACTCTCCTGTGTGCATTGAGTTTTTTTTTTCCTTGTTGGTTGTAGGTGTTTTTTATTGATGTTGTGAGCTCAGCTTTGCCTTTTTTTTTTCATGGAGCATAGTGAGTACCATTTAGACAAGAAGTTTACCAAATTGTGTAAATAATCACTTTAATGAACTTTTCTTGAGTGTTTAATTTAATTTTAAGATAATGTAATTAATCCTGGAGTTGCAGTTGTCATAGCAATTAACTATTGATAATTCCATTTAACAGCACTGATTTTAATTTTAACAAACACTGTCTATGTTTACTTCTCAACATTTATTTGAATACTTAGTCTTTTTTCCTTAAGCTTAACTCATCCAGCCTTCCTTACCATACACTGTCTTGGGAGTTGCTGATCGGTGGTACTGCTGTTCCTAAAATTTTGCAGTGATTCCAGTCCCATTTAACGCTCCGCACACTTTCCTTTCCCCTTGCTCATGTTAGGTATGTTACATTTCCCATTTTATGACTTTTCACTTCTTCAAACTACCCTTTATTGCTTGAAGTTCCACATTGTAATTTGAAAAGTAGAACACTAAAATATCTATTTCTGAACGACCTGCTAACTACGGGGCTGTAATTGTATTCAAAATCGATAGTTCAGCTGAAACTTTATTTTATTCAACTTGAGAGGTATTTTTGTAGCTGATTATTCTTGCTTATGGCTTTACCTAGAGCTTTTATTTCATGGTTACATTTTGTACCATGTTAAATATTTTTTCATCTATTTTTCACAAAGCTAGATAAAAATGTTAACAAAGACATAAAAGCCATATGTTAAACCTGGAATAGTATTGGAATCAGAAATGATAGACTGCATCATCTTACTTTTATTGTTTTCTGAGATTTATTGCTGTGGAGAAGATTCAACCCAAGACTGTGATGGCTAATACAGTTAGACCAAATTTTCAGATATCTAAAATTATGGCACTAAAACTTCTTTCATATGCTAACTGGAAATGAAAAGGAAAATACGTTCAGATAAATGTCCTGAGGTAGGAAAAGAAATAGCAACCATACAGATGAGACAAGTCTTGCTTGTTATCTCTGTTAGATTGGCTGTTCTCCTACTGAGAGCTGCTCCATCATTTGAGTCCTTCTTCCTTCAGTGATAGCCCACAATACACTGTCGCCCCAGGGAAGCCAGGAAGCTCTGTGCAAGACGGCAGAGAGTCACTGCCATTCTGTTCCTTCCCCATCGTCAGCCTGGTTCCCTGGAGTCCCTGGGGTTCCCTGGGCTGGCTTTGTGACCAAGGGAGCAGGGCACTTCCTATTTATGGGACGTGGGTCCACAGATTTCATCACATTCTTCAAGGGGTCCATGATCTTCCAGATGCCAAGAGTGGAGTGTAAAAGCATCTCTCTTTTACGGAAGACTCTCTTAGAAATTATTTTGATTATTACAAAAGGGCTAATGGGTATTTAAAAGCAGAAATATCACTTTGCAGACAAAAGTCTGTATAGTCAAAGCAACAGTTTTTCCCCAGTGGTCATGTATGGATGTGAGAGTTGGGCCATAAAGAAGGCTGAGCGTCAAAGAATTGATGCTTTTGAATTGTGGTGCTGGAGAAGACTCTTGAGAGTCCCTTGGACAGCAAGGAGATCAAAGCAGTCAATCCTAAAAGGAAATCAACCCTGAATACTCATTGGAAGGACTGATGCTGAACTCCAATCCTTTGGCCATCTGATTTGAAGAGCTGACTCATTGGAAAAGACCCTGATTCTGGGAAAGATTGAAGGCAAAAGGAAAAAGGAGTGGCAGAGGATGAGATGGTTGGATAGCATCACTGAGTCAAGGGACATGAATTTGAGCAAATGGCTCAGATGGTTAAGTGTCTGTCTACAATGCGGGAGACCTAGGTTTGATCCCTGGGTCAGGAAGATCCCCTGGATAAGGAAATGACAATCCACTTCTGTACTATTGCCTGGAAAATCCCATGGACAGAGGAGCCTGGTAGGCTACAGTCCATGGGGTCGCAAAGAGTCAGACACGACTGAGCAACTTCACTTCTTCTGGAAGATAGTGGAGAATAGAGGAGCCTGGTATGCTGCAGTCCATGGGGTTGCAAAGAGTTGGACAAAACTTAGAGACTGATCAACAAGCAATGATGTTGATATTAAGCATATTATTAATAATAATGTATGTGATTATGTGCCAGGACTGTCCTAAGTACTTGGTTACAAAATAAAAAAAAACTTATGGATAACTGCAAATGTACAACAGGGAAAGCAAAAATATGATTCTCCATGTGCTTATCACCCAGCTTCAATCACCATCAACATTTTGCTACTTGTTGTTAGACTTTGAAACGCATGGCCTGATATAGTTTCCATTAGTACTCTAGGGGTAGGTACTCTTGATAAACCTTTTGTAGATGAGGATCCAGAGACTTAGAAAAGCTCAGTTGCTGGCTGATGGTTGCACAGCTGGTGAGTAGAGTGTGGACTTGAACTAAGGGCTGGCCAGCTCTGGAGCCACTCTCATCTTAGGCCAGAAGAGGTCTCCCTTCTCAAGTGACTGCCTCCTACCTTCACATGCCCACGTGCGTGTGTGTGTGTGTGTGTGTGTGTGTGTAGTTGCTCAGTTGTGTCCCACTCTTAGGGACACTTTGGACTGTAGCCCACCAGGCTCCTCTGTCAATGGAATTTTCTAGGCAAGAATACTGGAGTGGGTTGCCGTTTCCTTTTCCCAGGAGTCTTCCCCACCCAAGGATTGAATCTGTGTTTCCTGCTTTGCAGGAGGATTCTCTACCTGCTGAGCTGTAGGGGAAGCCCCTGTGCCTGGCTTCCCTGCAAATACTTTCATTTTCGGAGTAGCTCCATTTACTGAGCACCTCCTCAGCCTTTTTTTTTTTCTTCAAGTTTAGTAAAAGTCACTCAGTCGTGCCTGACTCTGCGACCCTATGGACCCCATGAACTATACAGTCCATGGAATTCTCTAGTCCAGAATACTGGAGTGGGTAGCTGTTCCCCTCTCTAGGGAATCTTCCCAACCCAGGGGTTGAACCCAGGTCTCCCATTTTACAGGTGGATTCTTTACCAGCTGAGCCCCCTGATAGCTGGGGGTTCCCTGATAGCTCAGTTGATAAAGAATCTGCCTGCAATGCAGGACATCCTGGTTCGATTCCTGGGTCTGGAAGAGCCCCTAGAGAAGGGATAGGCTACCCACTCCAATATTTTTGGACTTCCCTTAAAGCTCAGCTGGTAAAGAATCCACCCGCAATGCCGGAGACCTGGGTTCGATCTCTGGGTTGAAAAGATGCCCTGGAGAAGGGAAAGGCTACCACTCCAGTATTCTGGCCAGGAGAATTCCATGGATTGTATTCATGGAGTCGCAAAGAGTCGGACACGACTGAACAACTTTCACTTCACTTTCTCAGCTTTATGTGTGGTTTTATTCTGTTGTTTTTTGCCTGCATTAAAAAATGTATTCTTCCTGATTTTAATAAAGTGTCTCTGAGAGATGTATTTTATCCTCAGTTTACAGATGAGGAAACCTCAGGACAGGTGTTAGACAACTCAGCCTGTGTTGTACCTAATCAGTGATGGAATTGATGCTGGAATCCAGACAGTCTGACTTCTCTCCAACACACACTGGGCTCCAGGCTCAGTTAAATGTGGCATGAAATTAAAAGAAAAAAGAGTGTATTTTCTAGAATTGTAAAGTGTTAGTCACTCAGTCGTATCCAACTCTTTGGGACCCCCTGGACTGTAGACCACCAGGCTCCTCTGTCCATGGTGTCCTCTCGGCAAGAATACTGGCGTGGGTAGCCATGCCTTTCTCCAGGGGATCTTCCCAACCCAGAAATCCAACCTGTGTCTTCCACATTGTGGGCAGGTTCTTTTCTGTGTGAGCCACCAGGGAAGCCCATTTTCTAAAAGGGAGTTTGTATTCATGGAGTCAAATAATGGTGGCGAGAATTGGGCACCTAGCTGGAGACTGCAGCTATTTCAGCGCAGAGAGGGTGTGCAGCTTATGGGGTTCCCCCTGCCTGCCCATGGGGCACTGTGATGTCTCCAGGGGCCCCCTTCCCCACTCACATCAGATCCTCAGGGTCCAGGGCAGGTTCTAGATTCCCATTTCTAAGCTGGGCCTCGGGCATGGACGTGATGCTCCCATGGCTTTCTTCCATCTTTTAGAGGACAAAGAGACTTCCTGCAACTGGTGGGTTTAGGACCATCCCTCACCCCTGGGCAGTGAGATCTGTCCTCTGACACCAGAGGCAGCGTCACTCATCATCAACCAAAAGGTACCGTGGCTTCATCTTGCTTCTAGGAGCACCCAGGCCAACGACACCCCAGCATTCGGAAGACACTCCTGTCCTTCAGGGGGGTGACTGGCCCAGCTTAGTCTGTGTCATCCAACTGCCTCAGCCAAACATGTCACCTTTATGCACAGAGATGAGGAAACCAAGCATTTTGCTTTGCGTGGAGGTAGGTAGGAAAGAAAAAGCCATAGGGAAGGGACTTCCCTGGTGGTCCAGTGGCTAAGAGTCCCAAGGCAGGGATTCTGGGTCCAATCCCTGGTTGGGGAACTAGATCCCACATGCCACAGCTAAGACTGGGCAAAGCCAAGTAAATAAATAAATACTGCAAAAGGACTATAGGGAAAGTATCAGGAGCCTGAAGATTATTATTAAAAGTTGAGTTATGCTTATATTAATTAGTTAGTTAGTGTTAGTTGCTCAGTTGTGTCCAACTCTTTGCAACCTCATGGACTTATGAATAGCAATAATTAATTTACATTTTCACAGTATTGCAAGCCCACATTACTTCTGGATCATTAAAACGCAATGATCGTTTGATCATAGAAAAGTCACATATATTGATACAGGTATAGAAAGTGCTACTGGGTATACATCTACTAATTACTGGGCTGGCTACCGTCCATGGGGTCGCACAGAGTGGGACACGACTGAGCGACTAAGCACACAAACATACAATGAGCACGTGCTATTTCCTGTCATCAGAAAAAGAAACCCCCAAATATAAAGCACAGACTAGGGAGGTGAGATTTCACCTTTTAACCCCTGCAGCGCACCTGGGGAGGGTTGCTGTCAAAGTCCCCTGGCAAGTGGCAGGCTCCTGTCACCCCACTTCCCTCTCCCATCACTGCTTCCTGGTTTGAGTAACTCCAGGCACACCGGGACAGTTACCCTTTGTTAGGACAACACTGTGTGGGAGTCCCAGTGGAGAGGACTTCACCCGCGCTGCACCCCAGCCCTCATCTTACTCGAGCAATCCTTTGAGAATTCAGAGGCTTGCTGGAGCTCGTAGCCACCCTCTTTGCTGTTGCAGTAGCATACTGATGGGGACTGAACTCACGCTTTCCATTCCAGGCAGTCTTAATACCCTGGCTAGACTCCGTGGTCTGGCCCAGCTCCCAAATCCATGCGCAAATCAATCTCCATGGCTGGCGGATGCAATAATCTGTTTGACTTTAGCCAGGCAGGCATGGACCTTGAGTGAGGGGCGGGGAGGGTGGAGTCAGGCTCTCAACCACAGAGTTGAGTGGTGGAAAATTTTGTAAAGCCCTTCAGGATTCTGTGCCTTGAAGAAGGGAAATAGTGCTGGGGGAGGGGAGACATGGTGGATGTCTGCTTCACTGATGCGTATTTTCCAGATTTTATGTGCTCATCAGATGGCTGGACCAGATACTCCCAGACTTCGGTGTTTTCATTTCTTTATGACCTTTTCCTTCAAATGGAAAGTATAAGTCTTATTTTGTTTCTCTGAGACCTGGGAGAAACTGTGGATAGCTTCACAGGTACAGGTGTTGCGTTTGGGTTATTCAGTTAATGACAGAGCAGTGGGGCTTCCCTGGTGGCTCAGTGGTAAAGAATCCACCTGCCAATGCAGGAGGCGTAAGAGACCTGGGTTCAATCCCTGGGTGGCGAAGATCCCCTGCAGAAGGGAATGGCAACCCACTCCAGTATTCTTGCCTGGAGAATCCCATGGACAGAGGAGTCTGGCAGACTGTAGTCCACGGGGTTATAAAGAGTCAGACATGACTGAGCACACGCACATGTGCACACACACACACACACACACACACAATGCCTCCCGTTATATAGAACAAGGCCATATGTAAACATTTTATTTCCCCCTTATATCTGTTTCTAATAAGCTATTTCTTGTTATTAGTGATGCTGTTAAATTTGATTTACCTCATTGCAGTTCCTGTTCTCTGTCTTTGTCTCTATTCCTTGGAAGAAACCAAATCCAGGCTTGTACTGAAAATTTGTAATGTTCCAGGTTCAGATTCCCATCCCCTTCCCATCAATTACAGCAACACACCTGTAAATATTAATACTTCCGTTTTACAGATGTGGGCCCAGGAAGCATGGGACATGTCAAGATGGTGCCTCAGTAGAGAGAGCTGTGTGTTTGTTCGGGTCACACCAGCTGCTGGCCAAGCAGACGTCTAAGTCTCAGGCATTTGTTGCTCATTCATGGGACAACCCACTGGGGGGCTCCCAGGTGGTGGGTGGCGTTTGTCCCCCCGCGCCTTCTGCCTTGTTCTTCTGCGGTTCTCTGGGGCCTTGGAGCACTCAGCATGTAGCTGCCTTCCACACACAGTCAGTCCTCTTCATTATTCTGGAATCCCATCTTTCCCTTTATTGTCCGACTTTAAAGAAGGCTGAGCACCGAAGAATTGATGCTTTCAAGCTGTGGTGCTGGAGAAGACACTTGAGAGCCCCTTGGACAGCAAGGAGATCCAACCAATCCATCCTAAAGGAAATCAACCCTGAATATTCATTGGAAGGACTGATGCTGAAGCTGAAGCTCCAATACTTTGGCCACCTGATGCGGAGAGCCGACACATTGGAGAAGACCCTGATGCTGGGAAAGATTGAAGGCGGGAGGAGAAGGCAGTGACAGAGAATGAGATGGTTGGATGACATCATCGACTCAATGGACATGAGTTAGAACAAACTCCGGGAGATACTGGCGTGCTGCAGTCCATGGGGTTGCAAAGAGTCAGACACGACTGAGCGACTGAACACCAGCAACAGCATCTTTCCCCATGAATATACTCGCACACGATGACTTTCATCTTTTCACGGTGTCTGGTAAACAATGCCATTAACAACATTTTTAAAAACGAAGTTTGTAAAACTTAATGTAGGTTTATTGTGTCTCCCAATTTTTAATTCCCAAACAATAGCAGAGAAGTCATATATTTTTCTCACTCTCAAATATTAGCCTTGTATTTCCCTTTAGCTTTTTTCTTTCAGGAAAACTGTATTTCTTGACAACGTCTGTTTTTTTTCATCGCTCTCCTCTCATTTCCCACCTCAAAGGTTGCTTCTGTAGGTGTTTTGACAGTTGCCTGGCTTGGCCAGGCTCCCGTGGAGAATGGATATTTCCTGGCTTTTCTGTTACTGCTCAGGCTATTAACAGCTCCTTAAATGGACTCAGCTTTCAAGTCACCACTGGCCTTTTCAAGGTTGTTGGCCATGGGTGGGGAAGTTTCTAGCCCTTTCTAAAGCTCTCTGAACCTTGTTCTGCATTTAGCTGCTTTTCATGAAAGTCCTGGGATCCCCTGGTGGCTCAGACGGTAAAGAATCTACCTGCAATGCAGGAGACCTGGATTCAATCCTTGGGTTGGGAAGACCCCCTGGAGAAGCGAACAGCAACCCGCTCCAGTATTCTTGCCTGGGAAATCTCATGGACAGAGGAGCCTAGAGAGCTACAGTCCATGGAGCTGCAAAGAGTTCAACTTGACTGAGTGGCTAACACTTTCATGAAAATCCTAGATTGGTTAGGAGGAAAAAATTTCTGCCTAGTCCTGGGATGAAGACTTTGAAAAGAGATGTCTACAGTGCATCGTTTTTGATTTTTCTTAGTGAGTTATGCTGAGGCCCAAGATGCGAGGTCTGAGATTTAATAGCCATGGAGGATGAATGAACAAGAGGATGAAAGGTAACAGGTGACCCCACCATGCGGTGAGTGAGTCCCTGCTATTAGCTCCATCCCAGCACCAGATCAACATCATGCCTGGGCTCTGGATACTTTTCTCCAAGACGATCATTGTCAGTCAGGTGTTTCCAAGAAATGGACCATTTTGCCTGGTCGTTCCTGAAGCTGGGCTGCTGAATGAGGAGGCAGCTGAGCTTTCTGCAGCACTGCAGGGATGCTGACTCACTGTCCCCAGGGCCCCAACAGAGGCAGAAGGCAGCGGTGGCCTTGGGGCACTCCTTTCTTAAAATCAAGAATGTGACATGGGCTGAGCTCAGAGGTTTAACTCCACCCCTCTGTCTCTGCTTGGTGTGCCCTCTGACTGATGAGAGATGGGCTATTCCTCGAGGGGTGGGGGAGAGCTTGGGCAGGAGGTCTATCTTGCAAGGACTTAAGTGAAGGCTTTGTTGTTTTTTAGTTGCTGAGTCATATCCGACTCTTTGCGACCCCATGGACTGTAGCCTGCTGGCCTCCTCTGTCCATGGGATTTTCCAGGCAAGAATACTGGAGTGGGTTGCCATTTCTTCCTCAAGGGGATCTTCCCGACCCAGAGATTGAACCCGAGTTTCCTGCACCTGCAGGCAGATTCTTTATCACTGAGCAATCTGGGAAGCCCAAGTGTAGGGTAGGTCTAATAGTTCCCTGGAAATCCCAAAAGTTGAACCTCAAGGTTGCTGGAAAAACTCTTGACATGGATGTATGTGGGAAGCAACACTTAGCCATTCAGTATTATTTTTCTAGTTGTTCTGTAAGATACTTCTTAACTCATGGCAATTACTGATTTTCCTAGATCCTCAGATATCACTGAGTGTAAAATGCATTATCAGTTAAATAACAGTATTTTTGGTATGATGAGAACTAAATACTATTGCTTAAAATGGGCTGTTTGCAAAACACATTCCAAATTTTAGAAATGATAAAATGTGATGAAATGGTAATATTTTAGCTCAAGGAAATATGTTAGAAAAGGTTTTCTGCCCTAGACTAGAGCAACACCAGCTCTGTAGGTAGTGGAAGAGGCTTTTTGTTTTTTGTTTTTTTTTGGTCCAGGTTAGTTATCCCTTTTCCCGCAGTTTGGGGTCTGCAATTACAGGAGCAGGCAGAAGCCAGTGGCTTTGGTAGTGAGGCTCCCGCAGGGCGATTTGTGGCTGTAATTTCTTGCTGTTGTCTGTTCTGCCATCCTCCTAGCTTGCACTGAAACCCGCTGTGAGCCAGCGGACCCCTAGGGAGTGAATTTGCAGGAAGATAAATTCCCCTGTCCCTGCCTACCTTTGAATGCTATTGTGGAAACTGAATAGAATACAGATCACCCCCAAATTGAATTCTGTGTACCTGCTCTGCTAAGTAGAAAATTGCATATCAAATAGGTTCCTAGACTCAGCTCGGTCTAGACACAAAACTTGCTTCCAGTTTTTAATGTTCTCGGGCATTCAGGCATATGACACCCATTTGCCCCAATCATTTCAGGATCTCAGGCATTTTATTTGGGGGGAAGTTATCACTGCCTCCTGCCAACCCCTGGCCCTGCCCTACCCGCAATGTTCTCGAGGATGCTGTGTTTATCTCTGTTACAGCATCAGCAGCCTCAATTGGCACTGCTTAGACGTAGGGACTGGGTCTCATTTTTATCATGTGTTTAGTATTAGTAGCAGCACACATCATTGTGCAAAACGCATATTAATGCGTGAGGGCAGGGAGAAATGGCTGGCATTAGGGCCTCTAAAGGTCCTTCTCACATGGACTTAGCCCTGAAAGGCAGCCCAGTGCCCCTGTCCTGTGTAGAGCACGTGGGTAAGATAACTAGTGTCTGATGAGTGTTTTATGATAATTCTCTCCTTGATGTAACTCCTCATTTGGCCCTCTGTTTCCTCTGAACACTAGAGGTGCCTCTGTGGAGGAAGTTACAGAGCCTGGTTCTGCTACCGCAACTGTGGCAGTTATGTTCCACCTCCAGGCGGCTGCGCATTCTGCAAAGCAGGAAGGGAGATGCCAACCGCAAAGTGAAAATGCACAGACACTCAAGTCCCATCCGGGATCAGTGCCAGTTGTTGGCAGACTGAGTGTCTCCAGGCTGGGGATTATTTGGGGACCATCAAGAAGACCAAGGATCGTTCCCTCACTGGTGTAACAGCACATCAGCTTTGTGCTTTGCTTCTTTGAGGTGGAAACCTTTCATCTTCAAGGGCACGCTCAGCCACTTCAGGCCCGTCTGACTCTTTGTGACCCCATGGACTGCAACCCGCCAGGCTCCTCTGTCCTTGGGATTCTGCAGGCAAGAATATTGAAGTGGGTGGCCCTGCCCTGCTCCAGGGGATCTTCCTGACCCGGGGATGGAACCCGCATCTCCTGTGTTGCATGTGGATTCTTTACCTGCTGAGCCATCAGAGAGTCCTAAGTAAATTTACCTCCATGGTAGGGATGTATGTGGGGCAGAGCATAAATTGAATGTCAAAGAAATTAGAACATAAAATGTGAGTTTTGTCCTGAGATGGCTTTGCTAAGAGGAACCTTTGCTTGTGTTCCGAGACTTGTGAGACTCCCGGGGCAAGGGCTTGGGGGTGGAGCCTGAGCTGTTTGATTGGCAGGAGGCAGAATCCCAGATAAATGCACCCCACCTCCCACCTTCTTGATTTTTCTCTCTGGATCTTATGGCTTAGATCTTAGCAAGCCATTTCTCGTGGCTTGCTGTAGGAGTGATTTTCCCTGAGCAGTGCTACACTGTGGAAATTGGAGGAGGCATTTTTGGTTGTCACAATGATGGGGAGTGTGCTAAGTCACTTCAGTCGTGTCCGACTCTGTGACCCTAAGGACTGTAGCCCACCAAGCTCCTCTGTCCATGGGATTCTCCAGGTGTGACTAGAAGGGCCTGTGCTCTTGATAGCATTTAGTGTGCATGGCCCAGCGACATTGTGTCTTGCAGAGTGTGGGACAGTCCTGTCTGTGGAAGGATCGCCTGGTGTCCTGCTGGACTTTCTAATGTCCCAAGGGACTTTCCTATGGCTGAAAATACCCTCTGTTTTCCTCAGGCCATGGGTGTGATCTAGCCCTGGATAATGCTGACCTGGGATGCCTTTTGTAGCTATCGTTTTCTTAATAACCTTCTGTACAGGTCTCCCAAAGAAATTTTTCTGTGATGTGTCAGGGACCAAAAATATATATATAAAAGAAAATCATTACAATATTTCATGTGAGATTGTGTAGATACTGACAAGTTCCTTTTTTTTAAAGTAGTATATATGGCCGCTCAATTAAACAGTCACCAAATAACAAGGAATTCACCAGTATTTCCAAAGGCACCGTCTTGGTGTTTGTAGCTCACCATATGTTTGAAGTATGACATAATCCTTATGGAACACATTCAATTGGTTGCTTCCCAGTTTCAACAGGAGCAGTTAAATCTGTCTCCTTTTAGACAAATTGTTAATGAAAAGGCAGCAGAACAATCATTTTCCTGTGATATGCAATTCTGTCCCCTTAAATACAGGAGCCTGACAGAGCCATTCAGCACTGATCGCTTTCTCCTCTGTGCAACTGAACTCTCTCTGACCCTCGGATACTAACAACTGGAGCAAAAAGGGAAGAAAGAGGGGGAAAGTTAGCTAAAACTAAAAACCCACCTGTAATACACAGAGTCCCAAAATTTGAATGGGAATTATATTTTACCTTATTGTTGTTTTCAGATACTATGTGCTTCTGCTGCCAAATCTATTCTGATCGATTTTAAAGTATCTCAAGATGTGGGGGCAGTGTTTGGAAGATAGTGAGACTGTCTGAAAGATTCAGAATTTAGAGTCCCGAGTTTTCCTCTCTTTTAGTAGTGAGTCAGCGCTGCTGCTAACGGCACAGATGCACGGTGTTCCTTCTTTCAAGAGACCCCATGGATTACCCAGTCCACAGGAATTCTCCAGGCCAGAATACTGGACTGGGTAGCCTTTCCCTTCTCCAGGGGATCTTCTCAACCCAGGGATCGAACCCAGGTCTCCCGCATTGCCTGCAGATTCTTTACCAGCTGAGCCACCAGGGAAGCCCAAGAATATTGGAGTGGGTAGTCTATTCCTTCTGCAGCAGATCTTCCCAACCCAGGAATTGAACCAGGTTCTCCTGCATTGCAGGTGGATTCTTTACCAACTGAGCTATCAGGGAAGTCCTCAAGAGACCCATGCAGGAGAAAACAAAGATTAGCCATCCATCCAAAACAAGTGTGTGATTTGACTTCATTTTAATATTTATTTATTATATTTTCTTGAATAGAATTGAACCAAGACAGTTTTACATCTCATTCCAAAAAAATGAAATATTCAACCACGTCTTTAGAACATAGTGTAGAATAGTGACAGCCGGTGTTTATTGAGTATTTATTCTCTGCCACTCTGTACCAAGGTTATCAGCTGACCTCACCAATGATGGGTGGATGGTCATGATTATCACCCATGCAGAAACTGATGCAGAAATGTGAGTCAGAGAGGTTGTGGTTGAATAGTATCACGGACTCAATGGACGTGAATCTGAGCAAACTCTGGGAGATAGTGAGGAACAGGGAAGCCTGGCATGCTGCAGTCCATGGGGTTGCAGAGAGTCGGGCACGATTCAGTGACTGAACAATGACAAGGAGATCACTCAGCAAGTTTGTGGCAGAGCCAGCTTTTACACTCAAGAAGGCAAACTGAAGTTAAGATGCTTAACCCTACTTGATGCCACAGCTGGAGATCACTTCACACAGTAAAACCTTGTCAATTCCGACTGCTTTGGAGATCTGGGAAGGAATGGTCTGAATGACAGGGTGTTTGAAAAGAAATGCCATCTGACACATCCAAGATATGTGTGTAAAGTAAATACAGATTTTAGAATCAGGCAAGAAGTCTTGACAGTCTCATTTTATTGTAAAGGAAGGTATCTGGTTTTAAAAATACTGAAGCATTTAATTTTAAGGGTCTCGATGCTAAGTGGGTGCTAAGTTGCTTCAGTCGTGTCTGGCTGTTTGTGACTCTGTACACTGTAGTCCGTCAGGCTCCTCCGTCCATGGGATTTTCCAGGCAAGCTTTCTGGAGTGGGTTGCCATTTCCTTCTCCACGGGACCTTCCCTACACAGGGATCGAACTCTCCTCTCTTATGTCTCCTGCATTGGCAGACAGGTTCTTTACCACTAGCACCACCTTTCGTGATTCTAATCCGTGATTTTTCACAGTAGAAATCCAACCTATTCGAGTGTTGATTTCACATAGTGCTGTGTGGACCATGGAAGGGCTGCGCAGACGTGGAAGTTACAGATGGTGGAATCTTTGAGAGTGTAGACTCCAGGCTCAGGGCTGGATTCAAGGCTTGTATAGTGCCCCAGGGTTGAAGACTAGATGGATCAATAGGTATTCAGCAGCCCTTAGTGCAGAGAAAGGGCTCAACTGATGCAGGCAGTCATCACTACTACAACCAAAGAGGACCCTGGGCTCGGGAGTGAGCAGGAGACAGATACCACAGCTAACCCCTCCGTAGTGCATCAGACGTGTGCAATCGTATTGAAGGAAGCGAGTCTGGAAGGGAGATGTGGCCTGACCCCAGACAGCCTCAGCACAGCGTTTGGGCTCCATTTCTGCTGGCACTAGGGAGCGGGGATGATGCTGGTGTGAAACGGTAGGATTTAGGAAGTGATCTGATGGGGAGGGACAATAGAAACCTTGTCCAGAGGAGAACAGAGAAAGGAGACCAGAGCGAGACAAATGCTCACAGTGCCTGTGAGGGTGCCCAGGTAGGAGGTTGGAGGCTGGAGCACATCAGACCCCCAGTCTGTGCCCACCATGCAGGAGACCACATGGGTCATAGGGCCTGACCTCCTGCTCACCAGTAACCACTCATAAGTTTTCTCCCCAGGTTACGCAGCAGAGACTGCAATGGCCACATGAAACAGGGTTTAGGCCACGTGACAGTTGTATTTCTCCTTGTGAATTTGTAAGTCTGGGTCTGGGCTTGGTGGTTCAACAGTAAAGAATCCACCTGCCAATGCAAGAAATTCAGGCTTTAACCCTGGGTTGGGAAGATTCCCTGGATGAGGAAATGGCAGCCTACTCCAGTATTCTTGCCTGGAGAATCCCATGGAGAGGAGCCTGGCAGGTTACAGCCCATGGTGTAGCCAAGAGTCAGACACGACTGAGTGACTAACATGCACACAGGTTTTGTTTGTTTACTCAAGGTAGAGACTTGTGGACATTTTCCACTCTCCTGTTCCTCCCATTCATTTGGACACCAAGCCCTTGGCGAAAGCTCTTCTTAAATATCACTCCCAGCCCTGGATCTTTATCACCTCCACTTAGAACTTGGGGTTGGTGCCCATGCCCAGGGGTGGCCTTTAGCTGGTCCCCTCACCTTTTTCCTATCTCCAGCACAGTCATGCTCTATGTTGCTGCTCCATAGATGACTTGCCATCTCTGCTTCCTATACGGGGAAGCAACACCACCCGCAGCAACCAGCTAACCCACAGAGCCCACAAAGCCTCTTCAGTGGCCCTCCGCTGCCTGCACGGTGAACTCCTGGATTCACAGTGAAGGACGCTTGTCATCTGGCCCTGACTTTCCAGGGTCTTTCCCGTCTTACAATGCAGCCACTCCACCTGCCTCTCTGCCCCTGTTTCCTGAGAAAGCTGTGCATTTGTGAGTTAGTTTTGTTTTTAAACGCACCTCTGTGCTTTTATACCTGTGGGGGATGCCGTTTCTCATACCCCATCTCATTGTTTGCTGGTTGAATTCGTGTTCACCAAGGCTTGGTTCAAAGGGGCATGTGTGTGTGCTCAGTCGCTCAGTCGTGTCCAACTCTTTCTGACCCCATGGACTGTAGCCCGCCAGGCTCCTCTGTCTGTGCAATTTCCCAATCAAGAATGCTGGAGTGGGTTGCCATTTCCTACTCCAGGGGATCTTCCTGACCCAGGGATCGAACCTCTATCTCCGGAGTCTCCTGCATTGGCAGGCGGATACTTTACCACTGAGCCATCGGGAAGCCAGCTGGCAGACATTCCTTCCTCTGTGTTTTCATGGCGACAGGAATGCACTCATGTTCCCTTTGTATTGCACTTGCTTCTCTGCCAGTGGCTTATGTCGTCTCTGAGCTGCTGGAAGGCAGGCCCTGTGCGTTGCTGTGTGCACTGTGGGTGGCCCCGGCGGTCACTGGATGGAGGGAGGGATGGTGGCAGTGTACCATGGCGGGGGGCATGAAGAAGTGTAAAAAAGAGTCAGAACCCATGAGCTGTCACAGCTCAGGACTGTGGGATTGACTTTTATGTGCCATAGAACCTTGCCCTATTGCCAGCAGTTTTGGGAAGAGTCTCAGCCATAACGCTTTAAGCACGTTGCTGTAATTCCACTCTCCATCAAGTGGTCTTTAAATTGTGTTTTGAGGCTGGGAAGTAACACATCAGTGACATGCTTAACTGTACAGCCGCAGCAAAATGGGGATCTAGACCTATCTGTATGCAAACACCAGGCTTCAAGTTCATCATTGGTATTAGGAAACAGAAATACAGCCGGAGCAGAAACCACAGTATATTTCCCTCTGCCTGTGTTGTGTATTTGTCAATGGGGCTTCGGAAGGACTAGGCATTTACGAACCATTAGAATGAGCAATTTTATATCCTAATGTAAAATTAAAGGAATTAAAGGATCTGCCTGAGAGATACACTTGTTTAAACCTCTATTAATGTCTCTCTCTCTTGGTTTTGTTGTCTAGGTTAGTGATATATTATTGGAGTAGAAAATGTCCCAGTTGTGTGTATACTTTCTAAATCTCAATGTATTTTTTTTTCTGACAAGGTGTAGAACTGATTTTCTTCTCTTCTGTCCAAAATATAAGACGTAGGGACAACAAAACTGTTCTTAAATGCAAAGCATACTATAATTCTTTTTTTCCAGTTCTTTATTATTATTTTTTAAAAATCTCATTTGTATCATCACATTGTCTATTTTCCAAAGATGTATGCTCTTGTTCTCCAGGCTCTCATCTGTGAGCCCATTAATTCCTTTTCCTCAAGCCCATCAAGCGGTATTTACTGTGGTGTTTACCAAGGCCTCCCCTAGCTTGTGTGGGATCCGGGGTAAATAGTCTTTGTGAGGCCTCTGGCCATGTTAAAAGTTCGATTGAAACACGTGTTCAAAAATGCATGAGGGGACTTCCCTGGTGGTCCAGTGGTTATGAATCCTCCTTGCAATGCAGGGGACGTGGGTTCAATTCCTGGGTGGGGAACTAAGATCTCACATGCAACTAAGCCCAGACTTCACAACTCCTGAGCCCACACACCAGAGCCTGAGAGTCTGTGCACAGCCATCAAAGAGCCTGCATGCCACAGCCAAGACTTGACACAGCCAAATAAATAAATATTTAAAAAATGCATGGCTCCATTGAGGTGTATTGATTTATCAATGAAGGTTTAGAATCATGCAGAGAAGAGATACTGAGGAACTTTTTTTTTTTTCCCCAATCAGTGCACGTGAAGCTGCTTCCTTCTCTCCAGGCACCAACTCTATCTGTTCAAGTCTAGGGACCATAACTACATTGTATTCATGGTCCAAGGCACCAGTTCCTGATGATTTCACACCCCCCACCTTGCTGTCACACACAGTACATGGCTCTTTGGAACCTGTTTACACTGAAACAACACAGTTCACCTTGCCCGTGTGCTTTCCTGGGGCACTAACCAAGGCCACGATGTATTACACACAGTGGACATTGTCCCTTCAGCCATCCAGGAACACTGGCTTCCAGCGGCAATCTCAATGTGTTACTGTGCTTTGTCAATGATGGTTATGAAGGCAACCCTTCCCCAGAGGATGCAGTAACGCTTGGATGATAACTTCTTTGTGGTCGTGTTCAATGTGCTGATTTTATAGTATACAGTAGAACAGCACATCTTCTGTGTCTTGAACTCTTTAGATGCTCATCTCTGCAAGCTTCGATGTGCTCTCTCGCAGTGTCGCTCACAGCTTTCTACTCCACAACCCAGGGGCCAGGCCGGGGGAGAGGAGTGGTCTCCTGGCTCAGAGAGCATCTGTCCCTTTTCCTACACTCACCTAGGAAAGTACAGCCATAAAAGATTTCCTTTGGATTTACTGTTACTTCTATAAAAATGTCAACCTGAAGGTTTGCAGATAGTCTCCTGAGTTATCCCAGAGACAGTGCACAAGGTATTCCCATATAACTGGGAATCTTGACAAATCCTGAATTGTCCAAGAGCCCAGTAGTTGATAAAGAATCTCATTCTTATGTCCCAGCCATTGTGCATGTGTGTTTATGCGAGTTATTCTAAGTGCTTCAGTTCAGTTCAGTTCAGTTCAGTCGCTCAGTCGTGTCCGACTCTTTGCGACCCCATGAATCACAGCACGCCAGGCCTCCTTTTCCATCACCAGCTCCCAGAGTTCACTCAGACTCACGTCCATAGAGTCGGTGATGCCATCCAGCCATCTCGTCCTCTGTTGTCCCCTTCTCCTCCTGCCCCCAATCCCTCCCAGCAGCAGAGTCTTTTCCAGTGAGTCAACTCTTCGCATGAGGGGGCCAAAGTACTGGAGTTTCAGCTTTAGCATCATTCCTTCCAAAGAAATTCCAGGGCTGATCTCCTTTAGAATGGACTGGTTGGATCTCCTTGCAGTCCAAGGGACTCTCAAGAGTCTTCTCCAACACCACAGTTCAAAAGCATCAATTCTTCGGCGCTCAGCTTTCTTCACAGTCCAACTCTCATATCCATACATGACTACTGGAAAAACCATAGCCTTGACTAGATGGACCTTTGTTGGCAAAGTAATGTCTCTGCTTTTCAATATGCTATCTAGGTTGGTCATAACTTTCCTTCCAAGGAGTAAGTGTCTTTTAATTTCATGGCTGCAGTCACCATCTGCAGTGATTTTGGAGCCCAGATAAATGAAGTCTGACACTGTTTCCACTGTTGCCCCATCTGTTTGCCATGAAGCGATGGGACCAGATGCTATGATCTTAGTTTTCTGAATGTTGAGCTTTAAGCCAACTTTTTCACTTTCCTCTTTCACTTTCATCAAGAGGCTCTTTAGTTCCTCTTCACTTTCTGCCATAAGGATGGTGTCATCTGCATATCTGAGGTTACTGATATTTCTTCTGGCAATCTTGATTCCAGCTTGTGCTTCTTCCAGCCCAGCGTTTCTCATGATGTACTCTGCATAGAAGTGAAATAAGCAGGGTGATAATATACAGCCTTGACAAACTCCTTTTCCTATTTGGAACCAGTCTGTTGTTCCATGTCCAGTTCTAACTGTTGCTTCCTGACCTGCATACAGGTTTCTCAGGAGGCAGGTCAGGTGGTCTGGTCCCATCTCTTTGAGAATTTCCCACAGTTTATTGTGATCCACACAATCAAAGGCTTTGGCATAGTCAATAAAGCAGAAATAGATGTTTTTCTGGAACTCTCTTGCTTTTTTTGATGATCCAGCAGATGTTGGCAATTTGATCTCTGGTTCCTCTGCCTTTTCTAAAACCAGCTTGAACATTTGGGAGTTCACAGTTCATGTATTGCTGAAGCCTGGCTTGGAGAATTTTGAGCATTACTTTACTAGTATGTGAGATGAGTGCAGTTGTGTGATAGTTTGAGCATTCTTTGGCATCACCTTTCTTTGGGATTGGAATGAAAACTGACCTTTTTCGGTCCTGTGGCCACTGCTGAGTTTTCCAAATTTGCTTGCATATTGAGTGCAGCACTTTCACAGCATCATCTTTCAGGATTTGAAATAGCTCAACTGGAATTCCATCACCTCCACTAGCTTTGTTCATAGTGATGTTTTCTAAGGCCCACTTGATGTCACATTCCAGGATGTCTGGCTCTAGGTGAGTGATCATACCATTGTGATTATCTTAGTCATGAAGATCTAAGTGCTTAGCGGTTCTCATAATTTTTTGCACCCATTTGTGAAGTGTACTTTGATGTTGATTTTATTTTTCCTTTGTGAAAAAATATAATAATGGGCATAACAATTTTCCAGATGGATACTGATGGTGAAGGAGGCTCTGTGTGTGGGGTGGGGGGGGGCAGGAAGTATGTGCAATGCTCTGTTGCTTTTGTTCAGTCGCTCAGTTGTGTCTGACTCTTTGTGACCCCTTGGACTGCAGCACATCAGGCTTCCCTGTCCTTCACCATCTCCCAGAGTTTGCTCAAACTAATGTACATTGAGTTCATGATGCCATCCAGCCATCTCATCCTCTGCAATGTTCTGTAGTTTTAGCCCAATTTTGCTGTGAATCTAAAATTAAAAAAAAAAAAGTAACATAAGGAAAATACTGACTCAGAAGACTGTGATGTCACCATGTTAATGGAAGTGGGAGAGGATGTTTTAAAGTCACACCGTGTGTGGGGCAATGATATGAAAAGTCCTAGCAGGACATGGGTGCAGCCGCCTCTTAGGACTGCCATACATATGACCTGGAGACTAAGGGACACCAGACTAAAAGCCATCTGCCACCACCCCAGCTGCTCCTGGGTGCTAAGGACCAGAGGCAGCAGTGTAGTGGGAACACAGATGGGCAAAAGCCAGTCCACAGACCTACGCACTTGGCTCCAGTCCAAGGATCAGCAGGGACCCTTCGTGAGCTCAGAACCCTGAATTTGCCCTGTGTCTGACATGAGTAAGAATCTCCAAAATGGGCACATCAGCACTGTTCTGGCAGCCTGTGTGGGTGCCCAGTCGTGTCTGGTGTGTTGTGACCCCATGGACTCCTCTGTCCATGGAATATTCCAGGCAAGAATACTGGAGTGGGTTGCCATGCCCTCCTCCAAGGGATCTTCCCGACCCAGGGATCGACCTGTATCTTTTGCGTCTCCTACGCTGGTGGGCAGATTCTTTACCACTGCTCCACCAAACCTTTGAGACCAATATGGTACCACCTGGTGGGAGTCATCCGCTGGCCAGGCTGCCCTCCTGGAACCAGAGCCCAGTCAGGGCTGACAACCCACCAGCATGAATCTCTTTGCTCCTTGGCGCATCTGGTTGGCCCATTTCCAGACCGTAGTGTCTGGAAATTAGACATGTTTGCCCCTCTAGTAGTGGAGGAAGCCTGTGCTTCACTCCCCGTATCTTTTCTCCTCCAGCAGCTGAAGCATGAGGGGTCGATCCCAGCTGCATGTGGTCTTTCCTGAGGTCCCCTCGCAGCCCTGGACCACTTTCCTGGCTGGCCTGGTCAGTCAACTCACTGTCAGATTCAGAGCTGCCCTGTACAGCCGTGCAGGTTGCGCACTGCACAGCGGTGCCTGTTCCCAGGAGGCACCACTCACGTCACAGACGGTGCAGATACTTCACTACAGCAGATGGCGCTAAACTGTCTTGTTCTAAAAAAGATCTGTGTATTATGATGATTTTTTTTTTTTAATAAATGGAAATCTTGAAGAAGGGGGCACCTTTTAAGAATTTGCAGGAAATAGCCATATAGGCTAGCGGTGCCTTGAGCTACACCTGCCCACTCTCTGCTGGCCAAGCTGTGGAGGCACCTTCATTTTCCCCTGGTTAACATCATTTGTTCATGCATTCATTTATTCACTGACAGTTATCCAGTGCCCACTGTGTGCCCAAACCCTGAGAATTTGGGAGGTTTTGTGAGCAGTTCCACTCCATGTGGTGGAGGGGTGGCCCGTTGTCTAGTGGCCCAGGCCCCCTAGGGCATGTCCAGTTTTGGCCAGCAGACCATGAACAGGAAGAGCAACGTGTGACTCTGGGCCAAGCATTTGCGAAGAGGTGTTGCTCCCACTCCTCTTCCCATCCAGGTGGATGCACAAGCCTCAGTGGCCTGCGGAGGCCGAGCCACGGAGCTTGGCCTGTGGTCACACAAAGTCCTGATGAGAACAGTCAACGTGAGCACAGCTTCCTTGTCAGATGGACGTGGATTCAAGCCCTAACGTTGCCACTCATCAGCTGTGTGGCTTGAGTCTTCAACCCCAAAGTCCTATTTCCTCACCTATAAAATGCAAAGAACAATCCCCCAGCGCCTCTATGGTTGGAAGGAACACAGGGTGTGACACACTCACACACAGTGGGAGGAGAGAAGGCACTCAGCAAATGGCCCCCACGTTGCCCTAGGGCTGGGGTGTCCATGGTGATTAAGGCTGTGGGCTCTGGACCAGGCAGCTTGGACCTGAATCCTGGGTCTGCCCTTCCGTGCTGTCTCGGGAACGTGACTTACTCATCTGTTAGATGGGGGCAGTAGCAGTCCTATGTTATAAACAGGTTGGGAGGACGAAATTGAATTGAGAACAGGGCCAGGCACAGGGTGAGCACTGGGTGAGGTGGGCTGAGTGGCCGCCTCTCGGATGGTAATGCTAATCCATGCACCCCTGACTCTGACCTTATTTGGAAAAAGGGTCATGGCTGACGTCATTAAGTTGATCTTGAGATCAGATCATTCTGGATTATTTGGATGGGCCCTAAGTCCAGTGACACATGCCCTTGTAAAAGGCAGAAGAGAAAAAGGTGGACCACAGAGAAGAAAGCCGTGAGGAGACAGAGACTGGAGTGATGCAGCCAGAAGCCAAGGAATGCTGGCAGCCCCGAGATGCTGGAGGAGGCGAGCAGGGATCCTCTCCAAGAGCCTCTGGAGGGAGCTTGGCACCTTGATGTCAGATATCTGGCTTTTAGGACTGTGAGAGCATCCATTCCTGAGGTTTGTATTTTTTAATTTTTTGCTGGAGTATAATTGCTTCACAATGTTGTGTTAGTTTCTGTTTTACAACAGTGTGAATCAGCTATCAGTTCAGTTCAGTTCCGTCGCTCAGTTGTGTCCGACTCTTTGTGACCCCATGGAGTGCAGCACGCCAGGCCTCCCTGTCCATCACCAACTCCCAGAGCATACTCAAACTCATCTCCATCACGTTGCTGATGCGATCCAACCATCTCATCCTCTGTTGTTCCCTTCTCCTCCTGCTTTCAGTCTTTCCCAGCATCAGGGTCTTCTCCAATGAGTCAGCTCTTCACATCAGGTGGCCAAAGTATTGGAGTTTCAGCTTCAGCATCAGTCCTTCCAATGAACACCCAGGACTGATCTCCTTTAGAATGGACTGGTTGGATCTCCTTGCAGTCCAAGGGACTCTCAAGAGTCTTCTCCAACACCACAGTTCAAAAGCATCAATTCTTTGGTGCTCAGCTTTCTTTCTAGTCCAACTCTCACGTCCATACATGACCACTGGAAAAACCATAGCATATGTATACATATATCCCCTCCTTCCTGAGCCTCTCTACCATTGCCACCCCCCACCCCCCATCCCACCTCTCTAGGTCATCACAGAGCACAGAGCTGGGCTCCCTGTGTTATACAGCAGCTTCTTGCTAGCTTTGGAAAAGGGAATGGCAACCCACTCCTGTAGGTTCTTGCCTGGAGAATCCCATGGACAGAGGAGCCTGGTGGGCCACAGTCCATGGGGTCGCAAAGAGGTGGACACGACTGAGCGACTAACACTACTGATACTGTGTGCCCCTAGCTAGCCATTTTACACATGCTAGTGTACATATGGCAACGCCACTCTCAGTTTGTCCCACCCTCTTCTTCTCCTCCGCTGTGTCTGCAAGTCTGTCTTCCACATCTGTGTTTCTGTTCCTGCCCTGCAGACAGGTCCCTAACTCTCCTCAGTGTCCCCAGAGCCCTGGGAGAGTCCCTCCCGGAGGAGGAGCCCTGGACCTCACTGCACCTGTGTTTGCCGACCCACTGCGACCACACGTGGTGAGGCTGGTGGTGCGCGAGGCTGTTCCTCGGAAGGAGACCTGGCTTCTGTTAGAAAGGGGATGACTGCTTAGTCATCCAAATGACAGATGTGGATTCCAGGGACCCGGGACAGGAGTCCCATTGGAAGGAGGTGGGTGGTGGTTTCCTGAGGTCGGGGTGAGGTCACGGCTTCCCCAGGGGAGGCAGAGCCAGAGGGTAGTCAGGGAAGCAGGTGAGCACACCTGGGTCCTGACTGCCTGGGTGGGATCAGGAAGGAGGAGGGTGTGGACGTGTAGAAAGAAGAAGAGCCCTCAGAGACCGCCTCACCTCCTGCAGAGGAGTGGAGAATGTGCTGGAAGAACCTAGTACCCTGGAGTCACCTCTCACAGAGGTTTGAAGGACCTAGCACACTGGAAGGGCGGCGCCTTGCAGCTTTAGCTTCTTGCTCCTTGAAGATGGAGACTGCTAGCCCTTACCTGGCTCCCTTTCTGTCTCTAGCTAAGAGTTTCAGGGGTGAGATGGACAGGGCATCGCAAGCAGCAGCTGCTCTGCTGCGCATGCACAAGGAATGCAGGTGGGCTCTCTTTTGTTCTCATAGCTGGGGATACTGGCCCCCAGAAAGGTCCTGCCTGGGCCATTCAGGGAGCAGGGGTGACAGGTGGGGACCACAGCCCTCCCAGGACCGGTCCTCCTCCTTGAGCCCTTCTCATCCCTCAGCGCACTCCCGGAGGCATCTGGTCTTCAGGTGAAGACACTGGGTAGGTCTCATCACCTTACCAATTTTTTTTTCGTCTGGCAGTTCTGAATTCGTGGATGCCCGGTCACCTGCTTACAGGAATGGAAACTGGTTCATAGAGTGATTTAAACCCCAGACCTGAGGATTACGTTCCAGGAAAGCGTGGGGCGAGGGTATCTTTCCATCTGGTTTACGGCCTCCTTCGCTGAGTGGCTCTGCCCTTGGCCTCGCCGAGGTTTTATAACTGGCTCTCATTTCGGGTCCGGCAGAGACCCCCTCCAGAGTCGTAGGAAGAGGACGCCGGCCCCCCACTTTCCTTGTGAACGGATCTTTTCTCTTGCCTGATACAACAGTCGTAAGCAAGACTCCAGTAAATAAATCGCTCAGTTCCCACCGAAATTGCCTATGCTGGAATTTGTGCCTTTTAGAGACACATGAATGATGGCTGGGACACAGCAGCCTTTTATGTGAACCCAGATGATTCCAGCCCAGATAGTAGAAATGTGAGAAGCCTCAGCGAAGTCTGTTCTCTAGGTTATAAATTCCTTTTCTCTCTAATGCCTTGGCCTTATCTGGAGATTCTCTTGGCTGCACTTTCTTCTTTCATGGCTGTCTCTTTATTCACCCTGTTCCTTCTTTTTGTGGATTTTACTAGCTCAGCAGCTGCAGCTTAATTGAGCCAAGAATATTTGCTCAGGTGGCCGAGAGATGGTCTCACACCGCCTCCGAGGCCCTCTCTCCCTGGCACACTGGTGCCCTTCTGTAACTCTGTCCTTTTCAGAATCAGTTCTGCTTGAGCTTGGTTTTTAAAAAAAAAAGTCAGTGAATGACAAAACAATTTCAAATGACTGGGTTTGTTCACCTTTCTTTAGCTGCCCTTAAAATCACGTCCCTTTCCTAACTAACTTTCAAAGTATGTTTTTTGGCTGTGTCTACAGGATGTTTTAAAAAGTATTATTATTTTTTTAACAAAAGAACAGTGCGACCAGATGCATTTAAAAATAGCTTGCACACTTGAAATATCAAGCCAGAGGTTTTGTTGCTAGAGCCTTGGAAATAATGGTGGGGTTCTGACGAAATGGAAAAGTAACTGGTCATTCACACAGTTCTCAGAACTTATGTACTTTGGGGGCAGTTATGACATTCTTCAGGACGACTTTGGTCACCCGTGGTAAGGAATCCGCCTGCAATGCAGGAGATGTGGGTTCGATCCCTGGGTCAGGAAGATCTCCTGAAGAAGGAAATGGAAACCCATTCCAGGATTCTTGCCTGGAGAATCGCATGGTCAGAGGAGCCTGGAGGCCGTAGTCCATGGGGTGGCCAAAGAGTCTGAGACGACTTAGCAACTAAACAACAATAATGGCATTCTTCATAGAACCTAAATCTACTTTGGGAGTTGTAATTGAACTTGAAAACACCTGAGGCTAAGGCTTCGGGTGTGCAGAGGGGTAAACAGAAGTCAGGTCTGGGGAAGATAGGGTCAAAATGAGCTTAGAGAAAGTGGGGCAAAGGGAAAAAAAACATGTTGTAAAGTCAGAGAGAGGCCCAACTTTATCAGCTGTGATGATGCAAAGATAAAATAAAAACTAAGGCTGAAATAAAACGACTCTGAAAGTTTTAGAATTAATTGAAAAGATAATGTAGCAATATTCATACAGATAAATTAGAACTTGAAATGAAAAGTGTTAAGGACAGAGACAGACAATTCATAAAAGTGAAGTTGCACCAAAGAAATATAACAGCTTTGACATTGTAAACACCTACTACCACAACTTTTTTGTTCTTGTTTTTAGTGCCGCCCATGTCAACATCCTCAATTCATTTAGCCTTTTTTAGTTCCTATTGAACAAGTAAAAATTGGAGTGTTTTTATTTTTTAAAAGATGCCTTTGTTTCTTTTTCTTTGCAGCTGTCCTGGGGCCTCACTGCCTGTGGACTCTCAGTTGCTGTGCGCGGAGGCTGCTCGGGGCAGTGGCTCTTGTTGTGGAGCACAGGCCCCAGGAGTTTTGGACGAGGGCCTCGCTGTCCTGCTGCATGTGCGATTTTCCCAGGCCAGGGGTCAAACCCATGTCCCTTGCTTTGGCAGGCGGGTTCTTTATCACTGAGACATAAGGAAAGCTCCTGAAGTAGTTACTTTTAAAAGACACTGAGGGATTTTCTGGTGATAAGCTTACATACCTTCCTATCGTATACAAAAAAAGTTTTATTATTTTTGTATACATACCTTGCAAGCACATGTGCTAAGGCACTTAAGTTGTGTTCGACTCTTTGTGACCTTATGGACGGGAGCCCCTCCAGGCTCCTCTGTCCATGGGATTCCCAAGCAAGAATACTGGAGTGGGTTGCCGTGCCCTCCTCCAGGGGAATCTTCCCAAGCCAGGGATCGAACCTGTGTCTCTTACGTTTCCGGCATTGGCAGGCGTGTTCTTTACCACTGGTGCCACCTGGGAAGCCCTGTATACATGCCTTATTCTTGTATAATTAATGGTCCATGGATCAATTTGACTTATCTCCTCTTAAATTCCAGTGTCTACTTATGGCTTAAAGTAACCTGATAATAGGGCCATTATCTTGCCACATCTTTGAAATATTTACAGCTAAGTTTCTTTGAAAAAGAAATTGACTAACCTAGAATTGAAGAGATGTTAACACACTGCTCTTGTAATGGGGAGAACTGTGAACTGTGGCCTGAAGATATGCTTACATACTGATCCCTTGAGCCTCTAAATACTACCTTACTCGTGAAGAGTCTTTGTAAGTGTAATAAAGTGAAGAATCTTGAGATGAGACCCTTCTGAATTACCCAGGTGGACTCTAAGCACCATCACAACGCCATCACAAGTGTCTTTGTAAGAAGGAAGCAGAGGGGAATTGGAGACACAGAGGCGGAGGCGACATGAAGATGGAGGGAGAGACTGAAGTGAGGTGGCCTCCAGCCAGGGTGGGCAGAAGCCATAGACAATGGATTGTCACTAAGGGTCTCAGGAGGAAGCAAGATCCTGATGACACCTGGATTTCAGACTTCTGATCTCCAGAACTGCAACAGAATAAATTTCTGTTGTCTTCATGCAGATGTATGGCAGAAACCAGCACAGTATTGTAAAGCAATTATCCTCCAACTAAAAATAAATGCATTTTAAAAAAGAAAAAAGAATTTCTGTTGTTTAAAGCTACTAGTGGAAGTGTTAGTCTCTCAGTCATATCCGACTCTTTGTGACCCCGTGGACTGTAGCCCACCAGGCTCCTCTGTCCATGGGATTTCCCAGGCAAGAATACTGGAGTGGGTTGCCATTCCCTTCTCCAGGGGATCTTCCCGACCCAGGGATTGAACCTGGGCCTCCTGCACTGCAGGTGGATTCTTTACCTCCTGAGCCACCAGGGAAGCCCTTAAAGCCACTAAGTTTGTGGTTATTTGTTATGGCAGCCATAGGAAACAAAATTATCAAAAATGAACAGATTAAGAAAAAGAAAAACTAATTAGAATATCAAGGATTTGAAAAATGGAATTAACTCTACATCCAACTGAGTGTGCTCCTTTTTAATACATACATAGAAAAATTTATTAAAATTGACCTACGCCACAAAGGAAATGTGAATTTCCCAAGTTGAAGTCATCGAGTCTTCATTCTTTTGGGGGCAGTGCAATAAAAACAGCAACCACCCACAAAAAGATGGACAGAACATCCCCTGAATGCATTGGGAGATTAAAAAATATCTTCTAAATAATTCATGTTTTAATGAGAAAATCAAAATGGAAGTTATAGTACTTAAAAGCAAATGACTACCCGAGCTGTGCATATAAACTTGTGAGATAAAACCACAGTGTTACTCAAAGGAGAATTTCGAGCTAGGAATGCATTTATTAGAAAACAATAAAGATTGAAAAGAAATTATCTAAGCTTTCTTAGCTGTAAAAAAAAAAAAAAAGAACAGCAAAACAAATCTAAAGAGAGAAGGAAGGAAATAATATAGATTAGAGCAGAAATTAATGAAGTAGAAACCCAGAAAGTCCAGTAGCATTAATCAACAAACAGAAGCAAGTTATTTAAAGTGATTAAGAAAACCAGTGAGTTTTGGGCAGGTATGATCAATAAAAAAGAAAAAATATAAATAAATATTATGAGGAAACAAGAAAAGATCTATAGTTGTAAATATTTTTGACTCAAAATATTTTAAAGAATTAAATATCTTTATACTAATACTTTCAGTAGCTGATACTGAAAAGTTCCTAAGATACAAATAATCAAGATTGACCCAAGAACAAGTAGTGAAACAATCATAAGTGGAAATGATAGACAAAGATCAATAAGCAAGAGGAGTTGCAGAGTCAGACATGACTTAGTGATCGGACATGACTTAGTGACTGAACAACAAAACCAAGTCCATACTGCTTAATGGATGTGCTGTGTGCTGTGCTTAGTCACTCAGTCGTGTCCGACTCTTTGTGACCCCAGGGACTGTAGCCTGCCAGGTACCTCTGACCATGGGGATTTTCTAGGCAAGAATACTGGAGTGGGTTGTCATGCCCTCCTTCAACGGATCTTCTGACCCAGGGATTGAACCCAGGTTTCCCTCATTGCAGGTGGATTCTTTACTGTCTGAGCTACCAGAGAAACCCCAATAAATGAGTTCTACCAAACAGTCAAGGAGAAGATAACTTAGATTTGGGGAAACTATTCTAGAGTATAGAAAAAGATGGAAAAAAGACTTCGTAGCCATCCGGTGGCTCACACTCTGTGATCCCAGGGAAGACCTGGTATAGTCACATAAATACATAAATAAAAATATTAAAAAAAGAGAAAGAATGCTTACCAACCCATTTTATGAAGTTAGTAGAAAACATGTTATCAAAACCACACAAGGAAAGAATAAAAAATCCCAAAGGCTCATTACACTTATGAATGTGTATGCAGAAACCATAAAAATATTAGCAAATTGAATTTTACAGTTTATTAATAGGACAATACACCTTGAGCCAGTTAGGGTTGCTTCAACAAAGAATATTAATCAGTGTGGTTAACTGCCTGAAATTAAAAGAAAAAACCCCAAGCCTCCATGATTTTCATAATAGATGCTAACCTCTCTCCCCCACCCACAATAAATATTCATTCACCACATAAACCTTGAGAAAGCTGAATAGAAGGAAGCTCCTTGAACTAATAATAAAGAACATATACCCCCTTACTTACATAGGAGTCCCCTTACTTAGTGACATAACAAAATTTAAGTAGTTACTGCTCCTATATGTCTTAGCTACAATTCAAGAAAAGAAATAAAAATTTAAAGGAAGAAACAAAACTGTTATTATGTTCAGATGTTATAATTGCTCAAGTTGAAAAACCAAAGGAATCACCTAGTGAATGATGAAGACCAATAAATTAGTTTAGCAGAAAGGCTGAATGTAAGCTGAGTATATAAAGAGCTTTAATTTTTCTTTAGCTAGCAATACGTAGCTAGAGATTACAATAGAAGAAAAATGATCTCCTTCATAATAGCAATGAAGTACATTACGTACCTGAGAATAGACTTGTGGCCACCATGCCAGGGGCATAGCCAGCCTCCTTCCTTCTTTACTAAACAACTGCAAATTATGTTTCTGTTGGCAATATTCTAAAAAAAAAACAACAACAACAAAAAAAACTTGATCTCCCACCATACTTTGTAGCTAGGGTTGCCCATGGGATAGCAGTCACACGCTCCAAGAAACGTACAGAATTCCATGGGAGGGCATTCCTTACCAGATAAGAAGAGAATGTCACCTTCTTCCTGCCTGGGAGACAGATAAGATGCTAGGAGGCACAGCAGCCTTCTTGTGGTCACAGCATGAAAGCTTCCTGCTGGGGATGGTGGAAAAAACAGCAGAAGATGCTCTGTTCCTTGATGATTTTCTGGGGCAAGGCATTGGGCCTGGACTGCCTTGGGCATGTTGGAGGGAGGTGGAAAGGAGGAAGGGGCGGGGGGACAGGACAGGGGCGAGAGGGAGGGAGAACCTCACTTGTTATAGTCACTGGTGTTTAGATTTTCTCTACCTCACAAGTGAACACATTGCTAACTGATGCAAAACCTAAAAAATGTTAAAACCCAGATGAACAAATCCATAAAATTTCATAGTAGAACATGAAACGTAGCCTAAAAAATGGAGAGCTGTACTCTGATCCCAAATGGAAAGATTCCACATGGTAATGAGGTGGTTGTTGTTGTTATTGAGTTGCTAAGTTGTGTCTGATTCTTTGCAATCCCATGGACTGTAACCTGCCAGGCTTCTCTGTCCCTGGGAATACTGGAGTGGGCTGCCATTTCCTTCTCCAGGGGATCTTCCCGATCCAGGGATCGAACCCACGTCTCTTTTGTCTCCTGCATTGGCAGGTGGATTCTTTACCACTAGCGCCACCTGGGAAGCCCCAGACCCCTCCTGGACAGCATGAGTGATCGCTTTCTTACCAGTTACATCTTCATCTGCACTCTAGTTGGCCGTCTCCTCGGACAAGTTATGTTGAGGTGCCCCTCATAGGCTTGCTGTCCTCTCTAAGAGCATCCTATCTCAAGAGGACCCCTCCCTTAGGTCCTCATGCAGATCACCAAATCAAAGCCCAAATCCTATAGGTGGTTCTTTCTAACACCCTCTTCCTGACCATCCCACCTCCCCCAGTTCTCCACAGTGCATGGTCTCTCTCCTCACAATGAGTAATAAACATGACTTGTTTACCAGAAATTCAAAGTATATTTCTGGTGGCTTTGCCTGGATGGCACTGACAATACATGTATGTGAAATATATGAAATAGAAATTAAAAGTGAGCCAAAATATGTAATATTAAGAATAGCATATTCCTGTTTATTAATGGTGTGAAACTTTCTAGACCATTTCTTTCTGCTCTCATTAGAGTACATTAAGAACTTTATTGATGTTCAGTTGCTAAGCTGCGTCCATGGACTGGGGCATGGCAGGCTTCCCTGTCCTTCACTGTCTCCTGGAGTTTGCTCAGACTCATGTCCACAGCCTTGTGTAACTCAATGCAGCAATGAGCCATGCCATGTAGGGCCACCCAAGACGGATGGGTCATGGTGGAGAGTTCTGACAAAACGTGGTCCACTGGAGAAGGGAATGGCAAACCACTTCATTATCCTTGCCTCAGGAACCCCATGAACAGTATGAAAAGGCAAAAAGAACTTCTAAAAATAGTAATATAATCAAATATTCCTTATGAAAGAAATCTTGTTTACTTTGTTGTGATACAGTGATCTGAAGGCTAGATTCCAAGTTCAGTTTATTTTGACAAGGATTTTAATGTTGTCTTAGCTGAGAGGGCGAAGAAGGCGATGGCACCCCACTCCAGTACTCTTGCCTGGAGAATCCCATGGATGGAGGAGCCTGGTAGGCTGCAGTCTATGGGGTCACAAAGGGTTGCAAAGAGTTGGACACGACTGAGTGACTTCACTTTCACTTTTCACTTTCATACATTGGAGAAGGAAATGGCAGCCCACTCCAGTATTCTTGCCTGGAGAATCCCAGGGATGGGGGAGCCTGGTGGACTGCCATCTATGGGGTTGCACAGAGTCGGACACGATTGAAACGACTTAGCAGCAGTAGTAGCTGAGAGTGAGATTTCCCAAATATAGGTAGATCCAAATGGTTTTGCTTACTAAACCATGAGATTCATTTTTTTTTTTGACAGTGAAAGTTTTCCTTTATTGAACTTTGTCTATATGGTTATGTTAGTAAATGTTTAAAAAAGTGAAAAATAAAAATTGCAATGAAGAAGAAAAAATTATGGACTCATATGTTTAAAATTCCATTAAGATACTTCTAGGAAAAAGAGAAAACTTACATGTACATAATAGTTTTTTTCCCCCTCAGTGGCAGATAGTATAATTAAATTTTCTGCTCTTAAGCCATAACTTCTGCAAATTTGTCAATGAGTTTTAAAAAATTCGATCTTGTCTTATTTATATGTAATTTACCATAGAGCCAGCTTTGTTAATCTATTTTCATTTATAGTTGAAGGATACCTCTTTATCATTTACATCATCTTTCCTTCACATGAAGAAGGAAAAGTCATGTTTAAGGCATTAATGGATGTTTGGCAAAGATTTATAAAAATTCCATTTTACAATAAATTCCAGAAATTGAATTCCTGTCCATGGTGAAAAATTAAAAAAAAATCACATCTACCAGTTATGCAATTGAAAACTTGTGGAATCAAAAATCCATTCAAAATATTCTTTTGTAAGTCTTTTAAACAGATTAGAAAATTCTGTTTTAAGTGTACAGATAGGAGAGTTTAGTGGATGATGTATTATCTCATTTGGGGCAGTAAAGTCATGTAATAATGAAAACATTTCCATTTATCTTTATTCAGAAGCTGTCTGTATAACATGGCTCTTTCTTTCATATGCATTTTAAAAATGTTACTTTTACTTTGAAGGGACAGATGGAATGTGTCTAGTTTTTCATAAGTATGATAGTGGATTACATACTAGTGGTTTTTAAAGTGGTTTTTTAAATTGGGAAAACTTACTTTTTTGGTGCAAGTACTGTGTAACTAACCGCTTTATAATTGACAACTGTCGCGAGCGCTTTGCCTTGGCTAATCAGTCTCTGTGAGGTCTCAAGAGGGCCTCGTGGACCTCATTTCATTGCTCATTCTGCTCTTGGAAGGAGTGCAATGTCCATGTCTCTATCTGGGCAGATATAACTATTGAGCCACCAGACCCCAAACAGGAGCTCTCATGTAGGGTTACCGGCCTGACCTCCCCAGCGTGTCCACCCACCTCTCCTCACTCCAGGTGACCTTGGGATTGGCCATCACTGGACTAAGTGGGCTCCCCAGGATTCACCTGTATTTCACACTGATCACGTGGCCTTGAACAAGTCACCCACTCTCTGGCCCGAGTTCGATGACATGAAGACCATCAAGTCAGAGTGCTTCCTGGTGCCTCTGAGTGGATGAGATGGAGCCAATATGGAGACAACTCAGCAAGTAAGTAAGGCTTGAATGCTGGGCCTTTATGATCCTTTAGAGACAAGAGAACAAGGTCATTGTCCTATCAGAGACTATAGAGGACAGGGGAGCCCAGAGGCATGAAGTCAGCACTCGGCTCGGGGATTGGGGGCCTTTTTGCTTCTTGGGGGAATGTGGCATTTTATGGGGTCCCAACAGGTGGGTTTGATTTAGTTAACAGGGATTGAGGAGAGGAGTCTTCCTCTGAGTTGACAAAGCAAAGCAGACAAAGGAATCGAGGTGGAGAAGGCAGGCTGCCCTCAACAGTAAAATGGGGGAGGCTGTCTAGACCAGGGGATGTGGCCATGGTCTCTTAGTAGACCCTGAGAGCCCCCGGGAGTCACAGGCCCTGTGAACCCCCTGGTCCTTCCCCTTCTCCCACAGTACCCTCTTACGCTTGGTATGGTGGGTTAAACTCTTCTGTGTCCACGCACAGGGGGACAACTGGCCCAGTCCCTTCCTCCCTCCTCGTATACCTGCCCTTTAGCTGTGCCCTTGCACTTGTCTGATTTGGCTATAAGGGCCTAGTGAACTTGCTTACTTAGAAAGGGATGCTGAATGATGATCTTTAAATTATTAATGATTTCAGCACTTTGTAATTAAAATGCTCATTTTCTCCGTGAATTTCAAGCACACATATATCACAAATACAGACAGAATCTATTTTAATGAATAACATTAAAACACTCAACTCCAAGTAATGAGGTTATTTCCATGTCTTGGCTGTTAGTTCATATTTGACTCATTCATTTATTTATCCACTCACTCACTGAATACTTTTGCCCCCTGCTTGGAGTAAAGTATTAATACAGCTTTGTAGATGTAACTGCCATCCATTACCTTGAAACAATATCTCTACACCTATTTGCCATGAAATGATGGGACCAGATGCCATGATCTTAGTTTTCTGAATGTTGAGTTTTAAGCCAACTTTTTCACTCTCCTCTTTCACTTTCATCAAGAGGCTTTTTAGTTCCTCTTCACTTTCTGCCATAAGGGTGGTGTCATCTGCATATCTGAGGTTATTGATATTTCTCCTGGCAATCTTGATTCCAACTTGTGCATCTTCCAGCCCAGCGTTTCTCGTGATGTACTTAGAAAACTAAGATCATGGCATCTGGTCTCATCACTTCATGGGAAATAGATGGGGAAACAGTGGAAATAGTGTCAGACTTTATTTTTGGGGCTCCAAAATCACTGCAGATGGTGATTGCAGCCATGAAATTAAAAGACACTTACTCCTTGGAAGGAAGGTTATGACCAACCTAGACAGCATATTGAAAAGCAGAGACATTACTTTGTCAACAAAGGTCCATCTAGTCAAGGCTATGGTTTTTCCAGTGGTCATGTATGGATGTGAGAGTTGGACTATAAAGAAAGCTGAGTGCCTAAGAATTGATGCTTTTGAACTGTGGTGTTGGAGAAGACTCTTGAGAGTCCCTTGGACTGCAAGGAGATCCAACCAGTCCATCCTAAAGGAGATCAGTCCTGGGTGTTCACTGGAAGGACTGATGTTGAAGCTGAAACTCCAGTACTTTGGCCACCTCATGCGAAGAGTTGACTCATTGGAAAAGACCCTGATGCTGGGAAGGATTGGGGGCAGGAGGAGAAGGGGATGACAGAGGATGAGATGGCTGGATGGCATCACCAACTCGATGGACATGAGTTTGGGTGGATTCCTGGAGTTGGTGATGGACAGGGAGGCCTGGTGTGCTGCAGTCCATGGGGTTGCAAAAAGTCAGACGTGACTGAGCGACTGAACTGAACTGAATGAGACATATGAGTGAAGATATCTCAAGAAGATTTCAGTCCCCAGTTATTAAATCACACCCAGACTCTGAGGTGTCTCGGAAGAGGTCCCAGAAATCCTGGAGCAGAAAAAAGTTGTTCCTATTGTGCCCCGTCTGATTCCTGATCCCTAGAATCTTCAGCATAATACATTAAAAATATTTTTAAAGACTTCAAGAGAAATTCTAAGTTTGCAGCTAAATTGACAGGAGGGTAAAGAGATTTCCCATATTTTCACTGCCTTAAAAATATGCTATGATGTACCTACTCATTCCTTCCTATTCGCCCGCAACACCCAACTTCTGACAACTACTTTTTACCTGACTTTTCCAGAATGTTATAGAGTTGGAATCATACAGTATTTAGCCTTTTTAGATTGGTTTCTTTCATGTACTAACATGCATTTAACATTTCTCTATGTCTTTCATGGCTTCATAGCTCATTTCTTGTTAGTGCTGGATAATATTCCATTGTCCATTATTCATGGAGTGAGTAATATTCCATTTCATGTATACATATCCAGGTATATGTCTTGGATATACCATGATTTATTTATCCATTCAGCTTCTGCAGGACATCTTGGTTGCCTCCTAATTTTGGCAGTTATTAATAAGGCTTCCATAAACATCTGTGTGCCAGTTTTTGTGTGGGCATAAGCTTTCCACTCATCTGGGTAAATACCAAAGAACATGATTGCTGAATTGTATAGTGATATTGTATTTAATTTTTTAAGAACCCATCAAACTATCTTCCAAAGTGGCTGAACCAGTTTGCATTTCCACCAGCAGTAAATGAGGTTCCTCTTGCTCTCTCTCTCTCTCCCTCCATCTCCTTTGCTATATAAAAATGGGTTTCAAACACAGGATTAGGAAACCAAATAGTACAGGGGGCCATATAATGAAAAGGGACAGTGCTTTGCTTGGCCCCCCTTCACCATAGTTGAATGCTTCAAACAGAACTGCTTTGAAGCGTTTCTGTGTTTCAATCTCCTGGTGGTTCCTCTATGTCTCTCAACAAAGCACTGACCTGGCTCTCTCCTGATTTATCAGTTCTGAACACCATCTACTGGCTTCCTACTGAGAGAGATGGGGTGGGGCCTGGGGGGAATTCAGCTCTCCCTTCTTCCCCATCCCAACAGCTACATCATGTATTTCATTCTGCCCCTAACTGTGTCACTCTAAATAATGCATTTAAACATCTAATTTCTGTTACTTCAGCTTCAGAAACCAACATACTGTCTCTCACTCCCTTTCTTTCTCTCTCTCTCCTCCCACACAGATGTTTCATTATCTGGATTTAAAAGGAAGATCAAACCCATTTATGTACAATTCCTCTACAAGGACCCCTGCCAAGCATCATTCTTTCTACTGAGGTTTGCAACAGAGGCGCCCTGGCCGCCAGATGTCATAGGCAGGCAGATGCTGCTTTCCTGGGGTTTTCCTCCCAGCTTGGTATTTTGGGTCCTTGTTTCCTTCCTCTTTCAGGGGTCCCTCTCCAGATGCTCCCCAGCTTTGGGTGTGTCCTATGCTTATGCCTGCCAGAGGCTGATGGTTCCCTACTGGGAAGTGAGCTCAGCCTCCCCAGCCTGTTGGTTTCCTGGAGGCTCTGACCTGATAGAGTCTCTTTATCAGGGCACTAATCTTATTCATGAGCACTCCACCCTCATGACCTAATCACCTTCCTAATACCATCACCTTGGGGATCAGGATTTCAACAAATGAATTTTAGGAGGACACAAACATTCATTCCATAAAAGTGTCAATGTCATAAAAGACAAAGAATGGCTGTGGGACTATTACAGATTGAAAGAAATTAAAGAATCCTAGTAACTAATACCTGAGCTGGATTGGATTTTGTAATGGAGGAAAAATTTCTCAGATGTTACTTTTGGGTTAGTTGATATAACTGAACTAAGCAGATTGGATAAAAATACTGTTTCCATCTGGAGATTGATAACTGTGGTGATTATGTAAGACAGTAAGTATTCTTACATTTAGGAAATACACACAGAAGAAATTAGGATTAAAGGGCTATGATGTAAGCAGTCTTTGTTCAAAGGGTTGAGAGAGGCATAGAGAGTTAAAGATGATAAAACAAATGAAGCAAAATGTTATCAGTCAGAGACTCGGGGTAAATGGTGCATGAGCATTCTATATACTATTTTCATTCCTGCCACTTTTCTGGGTGTTTGAATTATTGCAAATAAAAGGCAAGAAAAAGTGAGCAAGGGACAAAAAAAAGGCTGCAGGAAACGTGCACACACATGTCTTCGAGCCCTTGGGTCAGTACTTTTTGGGGAAAATTCTCTGGATTCTTGGACATGGAATTGCTGGATCAAAAAATAGTCACACTTAACAAAATTTGGTTGATATTGCCAAATTGCCAGGCAGTTTTTGCTGCACTGTATGTCTTAAGAGAAAATGTGGTTGAAATTAGCATCACTGATGGAGGCTGAAGACATCACCACCAAAGGGTGTGTTGGAGGCTTCTTGGGCATGGATCCCATTTTCAAAGGCCCTTTAAGCACCTCACATGCCTTACAGTGGAGCAGGAATCATGGGAACAGTCATCCCAGGTGTATTAATCTATCTGGACTGATGTAAAAGAGTATCACAGACTTGGGGGCTTAAATAACAGAAGAGTATCAGTCTACAGTTTTGGAGGTCAGTCTCTGATATCAAGGTGTCTGCAGGGTTAGTCCCTTCTGAGGGCTGTAAGGGAAGGATGTACTCCAGGCTTCTCTGCTGGGTTTGTAGATGGCTGTCTTCTTCCTGTCTGTTCACATCATCTCCCCTCTGTGCGTTTCTGTGTCCAAATTTCCTGTTTTTTAGGGATGTCAGTCATATTGGATTAGTGCCACCCTGGTGTCTCAGATGGTAAAGAATCTGCTCTGCCTGCAATGAAGAAGATACGGATTTGATCCCTGGATCAGGAAGGTCCCCTGGAGGAGGGCATGGCAACCCATTCCTGTGCCTGGAGAATCCCATGGACAGAGGAGCTTGGTGGGCTACAGTCCATGGGATCTCCAAGAGTTGGACTCAACTGAGTGAATGACTCACTTTTCAGTGACATCACTTGATTACCTCTGTAAAGACCCTGTCTCTGAATAAGGTCACATTCTGAGATACTGGTTGCTGGGACCTAACATATGACTTGGAAGGGGTGGGCCCCACTCCACCCATAACAACAGGGGTCTGTGTGCTCTTGAGCAGTTCTTAAGTTCTTCCAGGCTTACCTCGCATCTGCCTTGAGCCCTGTGTCTGGACTCCATCTATTTGGCCGCATAGCTTAGCTTCTTTTTCATCTAGCCTTGCTCACATTGGCAGCTGGGCTTGAGGCTTGTTCTCCTGGCTCTCACCAGGCATTCACTTCTGGTAGGCACCCCCAGAACCACCGGAGGAGAGGCCCTACAAACTGTGAAAGAGTTGGTGGCCAGAGACAGGAGAGAGAGATGAAGCCTGCATCTCAGTGACACCCCACTTTTCTCAGCATCCTCTCCACTGCTGGAAACCCATCACTTGTTACTGTTTGTTGAATACAGGGTGCGCTGAATATGGTTTTCTGGTTGTGATACAATCCCACCAGCACATCCTATTCCTTCTGTTCATTGTACCCCATCTGCTAAACCCCTTCTGGGCACAAGGCACTATGGCAGGAAGTCTGTTAAAAGCTGTAAGGAACAAGAGGGAATCACACTGAGGACAGCGTCATCAGAAGATGGGGGACTTGGGAAAAGACGCCTGTGCACGTCCCTCATCATGTCATCAGTGGGGAGCGTCTGCTCCAGAATAATCCCTGGATGAAAGATGCCGTGGCCCATCCTCTTAAGGACAATTAGTGTAAAAAAGAGCTGGAGCCTCTGGAACAGCATGGGCCAGCCAGTCAAGGCTCTCATTGTGAATCATACCGTAAAGTCTGTGATTTGCACACAAGGCCCTGTGTTGCCTCTTCGCTCTTAGTAAACTTTGCATGAAAACAAGCTGCACCGAATCAGAGAGAGGCAACACAGATTTTGAATGGCTTCATTTCCTTTGAGGCTTCTTATTTAGCACCAGAATTCTGATGATAACTCTTAGACACAACTACATGTCCCCATGGGCCAAGGAACAAGTCAGCGGTGGGCTTTAAGGGGCGTGTCTGTTCACACTCCACACTCTGCGGCTCCCCAGGATGCTCCAAGGGTCCTCATCCTAGAGCTGTCCTGTGGGCATCGCTGCATCAAAATATTTTCTTTCAAATTGAAAATCCCAGTAGCTCAGAATCACCCAGATGTAATGAACCAGGTGAAAATCTGATTTAATACCTGTCTGCAAACTGAGCACTGTGGGGAGGAAGGCAGGGGCTGGAAATTCCTTCAGGATGGAAAAGGAAGCCAGCGACCCAAGGCAGTCACTCATCTGGACAGCAAAGGACAGAGGGACGATACAGCCAAGGCAAGGATGTCACTCAGGATTTCAGGGGGTCCTCCTGGGGGGCTCTTAGCCCTGGAAATGAAGTTATAGAAACTGGAACAACCTTGCTGTCAATCCTAACGCCAAACATTTTTCCTTCCTCTTACCTTTGCCTCTATATGGGGTTGAATAGTGTCCCCCCTGCCACCCCAGTTCATGTCCACCTGCAGCCTCAGAAGGTAACCTTATTTGGAAATAGAATTTTTTGCCGTTATAATTAGTTATGATGAGGTTATACTGGAGCAGGGCCGGAATATGAGTATCTAATGGCTGATCCTCATAAGAAGAGAAAGCGGGTGCTCAGATATGCAGGGAGAAGGTCATGTGATGACGGGGGCAGACACTGGCTGATGCATTTAAAAGCCAAGGGATGCTAAGTGCTGCTGACAGCATCATCAGATGCCAGGAAGGGGCAAAGAAGAATCTCTCCAGAATCTCTAGTCAGCTCACGACCCTGCTGGCACCTTCATTTTGGACTTCTGGCCTCCAGGACTGCAAGCAAAAAAAAAATTTCTGTTGTTTCCAGCCACCCAGGTGGTAATCATTCTTTTTGGTATCCCTCGGAAAACAATGGGGCTTCCCTGATGGCTTGGCAAGTAAAGAATCTACTACAATGCAGAGACACAGGAGATACAGATTTGGTCTCTGGTTTGGGAAGAGGAAATGGCAACCCGCTCCAGTATTCTTGCCTTAAAAATCCCACAGACAGAGGAGCCTGTGGGTTGCAAAAGAGTTGGACACAACTGAAGGACTAAGCACCCACACACAGGAAAATAATGTGTGTGTGTTAGTCGCTCAGTCAGGTCCAACTCTTGTGACCTGTGGACTGTAGCCCACCAGGCTCCTCTGTCCATGGGGTAGCTATTTGGATATAGTTTAAAAGATCAGAAACTTCCTTTTCTTCTTGGGAAGCCAAGGGGAGGTCTTATTTGCACTCACAGGTGGGTTGTAGAGCTGATCACAGGCGGGTTGGGGATCAAGGCTGCTGAACTGTCAGGTCTGTTTCAGAGGTGGAAGATTGTTTTGTCTTTCTCTTGTTCGAGGGCTCGCTGGAGCTGAGACTCCGATGGCTTTTCAGTCATGTGAGAGAAGCAGCTACTCAAGTATTTAATGAGGTTCTTGGTTCCATAGCGAGTGCCATGGGGTTTCTCCTGGTTTCAGGAGGAGGCTAGATGGGCAGACATGTGTGAAGGGTGCCAAATAGAGGTGTGTGGTGCAGAGGTGAGTGAGTACTCTCCAAGTCAAGAGAGGGGGGCGTACCATCAGCTGGAGGAAGTCAGGATGGGCTAGAGGGCACAGGGCCTGGGGAGTCCCTGTGGAAGCCTGACTTGCCAGAAGAGGTGTTGAAGAACTGTCTTAGTATCAGTTTGCCGACTCATTGGAAAAGACCCTAATTCTAGGAAAGACTGAGGACAGGAAGAGAAGGGGGCAACAGAGAATGAGATGGTTGGATGGCATCATCAACTCAATGGACATCAGTGTGAGCAAATTCGGGAGATGGTGAAGGACAGGGAAGCCTGGCGTGCTGCAGTCCATGGGGTCGCAAAGAGTCAGACACGACCGAGTGACTGAACAACAGCGGTTTGCTGGATGGGTCAGCTGAGGGGAAAGCTGGCAAATAAGAAGGAAGAGATATCCCCATGGGCATCTAGTGTCCCCAAGTTCTGTGCTGTGACAAAGCTCTGCCAGCTCCAAAAAACATCACCACCCAGATGGTCGTGGCTGCTGAAAGGCAAATGGGGCCCAGAACCTTGCTGCTTAGGGTTCTGAGTTCTGGTTCTCAGTCTACGGTTTCAGCAAGTCTCACTGACCTTTTTGTGCCTTTCTTTCCTTCCTTAAAATAATAAATCACCCACTGTCACATCCAGTTTCAAGCAGCACATAAATGATCATAAAGCAGGCTGGAAATGTAAATTATCAAGAAATGATAAATGTTGGGTCCTAGGATGCTGCCAGCCTGGCAGTATCTTCTTTCTGCAAAGCTTTCCACTGGCCTTTCCCTGAATATTTAGACTACAAATAAGTTTCACTTTTTTTTTTTTTTGGTTGAACACAAGCTTGAGCTCCTCTGTACTGAAGTAAGGATCCTGGTTTGTTTTTCCTAGTCAATTGTCTTTCTTTTTTTTTCTTTGGTGAGAGGAGGGTGAATGTTAATTAATTATTTAAATTGGGGTATTGGGGGCAGGAGGAGAAGGGGACAACAGAGGATGAGATGGCTGGATGGCATCACTGACTCCATGGACGTGAGTCTCAGTGAACTCCGGGAGTTGGTGTTGGACAGGGAGGCCTGGCGTGCTGCCATTCATGGGGTCGCAAAGAGTCGGACACGACTGAGCGACTGATCTGATCTGATCTGATCTGATGGTTGCTTTACAGCGTTGTGTTAGTTTCTGCTGTACAATGAAGTGAATCAGCTACATGTGTACACGTATCTCTTCTCTCTGGGACCTACACCCTCTCCATTTCCTTTCTAGCTCCCTCTTTAAGGACAAATTTCCTACATCCTTGAGCCCCTTGGAAGTGACAAGGAGTGTAGCAGGGTTATATGCATATAAATTGCCATATTTTTCAGAATCAGACTCTGCAAAGCTTCTACAGTTTTTGAGAAGCTGCAGAGGTGTGGAAAGACAAATGTGAACCCCTGTGAGGCGGGGTCATGAATGGGGATTGTGCCATGGGTATCATCATAGGACTACCTTCATGCTCATGGCTGGGTGCCTGATTTAATTTTGCTGTTGTCATTGATGATGGTGCTTTTATTTTTTCCTTTTTTAAAAAATTTATGTGAAATTCACTTAAGAAAGTTTTTTTGGGGGACAAGTTTTGCAAATGTTCAAATCAAACCAGATGAAGAATACCGTATTCTAATGTGATATCATTTTGTCAAAAATATATGCAAAATCAATACCTGATTTAAATTTTTTACATAAATTTAAATATTTAAACAACAATTTTATTTAAAGGAATATTATAGATTATGAAATGCAAACTGAAACTCCACACTAGGAAAAGTGTTTTTTTTTAAAGAAAAAAAATTCAACATTATTGCAACTATTTACTGTGAAATGTTTCTTATTTAAGTGAATTCACTACAAATGAATTTTATTGGAGTATAAAATGCACCCCTTTTAAATATACCTATTGATGACAAATATATACAACTGATGGTTTTCCCAGGTGGCGCTAGTGGTAAAGAACCTGCCTACCAAAGCAGGAGATGTAAGAGATGTGGGTTCAGTCCCTGGGTGGGGAAGACCCCCTGGAGGAGGGCATGGCAATCCACTCCAGTATTCTTGCCTGGAGAATCCCATGGACGGAGGAGCCTGGAGGGCTACCGTCACAGGGTCTCAAAGAGTCAGATGCAACTGAAGTATGAGCATGCGTGTGCATACATCTGATAATCACTACCACCAGCTTCCCAGGTGGCTCAGAGGTAAAGAATATTTTTGCCGATATAGGAGACGCAGGTTTGATCCGTGGATTGGGAAGATCCCCAGGAGAAGGACATGGCAACCCACTCCAGTATTCTTGCCTGGGAAATCCCATGGACAGAGGAGCCTGATGGGCTACGGTCCATGGGGTCATAAATTGTTGAACACGACCGAGCAACTAAACAACGATCCTCACTACCACAGTCAAGAGGAAGAGCACTCCACCACCCTCACCTGGAAGTTTTCATTGGCTTTGCAAACTGCTGCCCCTCTTGCCCCTGCCCCTTGGCTATCACTGTGGATTAAGTTTTAGAAGTGAATGATTTCATGGCATTTAGTATATTCACAATGCTATGCAGCCATCACCTTCATCTGGTTCCAAAACAATTTCAACATCCTAAAAGGGAACCTCGTACATTAAGTTGTGGCTCTTGTTCTCCCCTCCTGTACCCTCTAGCACCCACCAATCTGCTTCCTTTCTCCATGGATTTTCACCTTCTGGACATTTCATGCAATTGGAATCAGACATCCCTTTGTGCCAGTCTTCCTTCTCTCAGTATAGCAATTTTGGCTTTTATCTGTGTTGTATCAGCACAGATGTAGTTTGGACATATTACAGGTTTGGTTCCGGACCACCGTAATAAAGTGAATACTGCAATAAGATGAGTTGCATGATTTTTTTGGTGTCTCAGTGTGTGTAAAAGGTATGTTTACACTATACAGTAGTCTATTAAGTGTGCAATAGTGTTATGTCTAAAAGAATCAAGGCTCATACCTTAACTAAGAAAAACTTTATTGTCAAAAAATGTTCCCGCCTTGGTGACCAGGCTCCATCTGTGAGGGAAGCATTGGATTTGCTGTTGCAGGTTAGGTATGGACCCATCTGCACAGACAGGAGGTGGGGTCTGTGAACAATTGGCATCCCCTTCTTGAAACACATGGTTAGAGTGGACGGGGGGAGGGGAGAGTGGACATTTACTGAATGAAGAAAGGACACGTGGAGGAGTGATGGGAAGACTAACAAACGCCCATCAAAGAGTTGGTGGGGCGCGTCATCCAACTGTACCTCCAGGCCCCAGACCATCTAACATAGGAGTCTTCTTAGAGTACCTACTGTGAGAAGGAAAAATGGCAAGTTGATTGTATTAATACATAGGGAATGTCCCAACCTTTGGAAATTTGCTTAATAGTATTTCTGTTTTCTATGAAATTGACCTGTAAATTTCCTTCAGATCAGTTTGGTCGCTCAGTCGTGTCTGACTCTTTGCGACCCCATGGACTGCAGCACGCAGGGCTTCCCTGTCCATCGCCAACACCTGGAGCTTGCTCAAACTCATGTCCATTGAGCTAGTGATGCCATCCAACCATCTCATCCTCTGTCATCCCCTTTTCCTCCTGCCTTTCATCTTTCCAGCATCAGGGTGTTTTCCAGTGACTCAGTTCTTCACATCAGGTAGCCAAAGTATTGGAGTTTCAGCTTCAGCATCAGTCCTTCCAAAAAATATTCAGGACTGATTTCCTTTAGGATTGACTGGTTGGATCTCCTTGCAGTCCAAGGGACTCTCAAGAGTCTTCTCCAGCACCACAGTTCAAAAGCATCAATTCTTTGGCGCTCAGCTTTCTTTATAGTCCAACTCTCACATCCATACATGACTACTGGAAAAACCATAGCTTCGGCTAGATGGACCTTTGTCAGTAAAGTAATGTCTCTGATTTTTAATATGCTGTCTAGGTTGGTCATAGCTTTTCTTCCAAGGAGCAAGCATCTTTTAATTTCATGGCTGCAGTCACCATCTGCAGTGATTTTGGAGCCTCCAAGAATAAAGTCTGTCACTGTTTCCATCGTTTCCCCATCTATTTGCCATGAAATCATGGGACCAGATGCCATGATCTTAGTTTTCTGAATGTTGAGTTTTAAACCAGCCTTTTCACTCTCCTATTTCACTTTCATCAAGAGGCTCATTAGTTCCTCTTCACTTTCACCATAAGTGTCATCTGCATATCTGAGATTATTGATATTTCTCTGTGCAATTTTGATTCCAGCTTGGGCTTCATCCAGCTGGCATTTCACATGATGTACTCTGTATGTAAATTAAATAAGCAGGGTGACAATATAAAGACTTGATGTACTCCTTTCCTGATTTAGAACCAGTCTGTTGTTCCATGTCCAGTTCTAACTGTTGCTTCTTGATCTGCATGCAGATTTCTCAGGAGGCAGGTAAGGTGGTCTGGTATTCCCATCTCTTTCAGATTTTTCCACAGTTTGTTGTGATCCACGTAGTCAAAGGCTTTGGTGTAGTCAATAAAGCAGAAGTAGATGTTTTTCTGGAACTCTTTTGCTTTTTTGATGATCCAGCAAATGCTGGCAATTTGATCTCTGGTTCCTTTGCCTTTTCTAAATCCAGCTTGAACATCTGGAAGTTCTCGGTTCATGTACTGTTGAAGCCTGGCTTGGAGAATTTTGAGCATTACTTTGCTAGTGTGTGAGATAAGTGCAATTGTGCTGTAGTTTGAGCATTCTTTGACATTTCCTCTCTTTGAGATTGAAATGAAAACCGACCTTTTCCAGTCGTGTGGCCGCTGCTGAATTTTCCAAATTTGCTGGCATATTGCGTGCAGCACTTTCACAGCATCATCTTTTAGGATTTGAAATAGCTCTGCTGTAATTCCATCATCTCCACTAGCTTTGTTTGTAGCAATGCTTCCTAAGGCCCACTTGACTTTGCACTCCAGGATGTTTGGCTCTAGGTGAGTGATCACACCATTGTGGTTATCTGGGTAATAAAGATCTTTTTTTCATGTGAATGTCCTTAGCTTACCTTATGTTGTAGCAGTGCTTCATAACCTCTTTTCACATCATGGTATGTGCAGAAAATGACAGCATTTGTACCAACACTGGGGTAACTAGAGGCTGCTGCCCATGGCCAGAGGTGAGGGATCTGGACTCAGTCCTGGGACTGGGGAAACCAGATCCCACAATCATCTTTAATCCATTTGCCAAAAGCCACTGAGCTATGGTGCCCCACTTGGAAGCTCTCTTTTCAGGGGTTGTTTCAGGATAAAATCTGTATATTTATTAAGTTGTATCAATATTATTTATCAGTCAGTCATGCATGTAGTCAATGTCTGTACCATTAAGCAAAAAGTCCTTATCTTGAAGGAAAACGGTAACCTGCTTGTTCAAGGAAGTGTAGTGACTTCACCGACATTTTGTGCTAATTTTTTAGATTTGTCCTTCATCCAAATGTAAAATCCCCTATTGCCTTATTTTCCCCTGAGTTGAGTTTATCCAAGCAAGAGTTAAGCTATAATGGAGAGTGTCTCCTCCTTGCTTTGGCCACTTATTGCTTCTAGATGGCTTATTATATGAAAAATGTTGCCCATCCATGTGACGCTCACCGCAGAAGTGGAGATGGTTCCTGTGGTTAGGTGTAGTATCTATTCATTGGTTTATAGATCCAGGAGACCACAGAGAGTTCCATGAAACCACGTGATTCGGGAGGCCTGGAGTTTGTATGATAAATCAGAACTAACTGGAGAAGGTCCTGGACTGTTATCTATGCTGCAGAGAACACTTCGTCTGTGGAAAGCGCACAGTAGATCTCCTTAGCAATCATATTTGTTTTTGTGGAGGTAGAGGTGGAAAAGGACGGGGTTTCGGCGTCAACACCATGGATCCCCACTTCTACAAAGTGAGCTACATCCTGGGAGCAGGACAGGCTTTGGTCTTGCGAAGTCTTGGATAAAGTTAGCTTATTGGGGAAGTGGGAGGACCAAAGGAATAATCACTAAATGTCAAAACTACCCATCTTCCCAAACCAAGGAGCAGGAATCATCAGATGCTCATCAGGAGAGTCATGACCATAGGGTAGAAGGAGTGAGGAATAAAACAGCAAAGACTTGGGGAAAGGCTACATGCCTTGAAATAAAATAAAAGGCAAAGTAAAAAAAGCAAGAGGTAGCTCCTTGTTCTCATCTCCTAATGTCCCCCAGCATCGGGAAGTGTCTTTGGAGCCTGTTGAGGACCCAAGGAATGTTTGCTGAATGAATAAATAAATGAACCCAAACATTCCTCTCCACTGCTTGTCCACAACCTGGAAAAACATCTCCCAAAGCAGAGGCTAAAAATCTAAATAGATTCAAGTTCAAGAACAAAAGTGAGTATTAGAAATGTGAAATACTTTAAAACTTGAGAAAAAGACAATGTTTAAATCAAAAGTCACACAACATTATTAATCAGCTATACTCTAATATAAGTTAAAAATTAAAAAAATCAAAAGTAATTTAGTAACAACTTGGTGAAGTAGTGGAATGATCAACAGGTTGGGAATCAGGAAGCCTGGGTTCTGCATGACATATTTTTTCAATTTGATACATGCCATGACAAGGTGTTTTTGATCAGTAGGGAAGGGGAAGAATATTCAATAAATGTTGTGGGGAAAAGTGGTAAGGAAATAGGAAGAATATCGCCACAGGACAAGTCATACCACACAACTGAGTAAATTCCAGTTTTAAAAATCAAGTGAAAAGTGATAAAAGTAGCAAGCTGAAGTAAATAGTATTGCATACTTATTGAGCTCCTCAGTTCAGTTCAGTTCAGTCTCTCAGTCACGTCTGACTCTTTACGACCCCATGGACTGCAGCACACCAGGCCTCCCTGATCATCACCAACTCCTGGAGCTTACTCAACTTCATGTCCATCGAGTCAGTGATGTCATCCAACCATCTCATCCTCTGTTGTCCCCTTTTTCTCCTGCCTTCAATCTTTCTCAGGGTCTTTTCTGGTGAGTCAGTTCTTTGCATCAGGTGGCCAAAGTATTGGAGTTTCAGCTTCAGCATCAGTCCTTCCAATGAATATTCAGGACTGATCTCCTTTAGGATGGACTTGTTGGATCTCCTTACAGTCCAAGAGACTCTCAAGAGTCTTCTCCAACACCACCATTCAAAAGCATCCATTCTTCAGCGCTCCTAGTGGAAGGAAATTTTTGTTGAAACTTTTGGGATTAGTGTTGGTTTTAAGAGCTCTAAAATATTATTTTCTTATTTTTGTTCAAACGTTTGTTTGGATTTGTGAGGAAATTGTATTTGTAAGATAAACTGAGAAATACACAGGCAATATGCAGACTAGCACCTATTTTGACTAGATTCTCATAAGGCCAGTGCCGCCAGGATCCAGTGGTGGGTCCCTTTCCAGATTCTTTTGATATAAAATGTGTTACACCTTATAAATGACTATGAGCCTTGTAGTTTTCATTCAACGCGGTGCCTTGGAGCGCTATCCATTTTAGTACCGATCGATCTGTTGCTTTCTTTCTAACTGCTCCACTCAGGATATGAAGACAAATAGGGCAGCACCTCGAAAGTCCTGAGGGAAAGTGACTTTGCACTAGAATAACAGTGGAATTCTATGCCAAAAGGAGGCATTTTCAGATGTGCAAGAACAGAGTGTGCTTTCCAGCGTTACTAAAGGGTGTGCTCCAAGAGGGAGAAGCAAGCAAGCAACAAAGCAGGAGGAAACGGAGTCCCCCAGACACTTAATATTCCCTGTCGTTGTTGTTTAGTCACTAAGTTCTGTCCGACCTCCTGGACTCTAGCATGCTGGTCTCCTCCGTCCTTGGGATTCCCCAGGCAAGAATAAGGGGATCTTCCCGACCCAGGGATCGAACCTGAGTCTCCTATGTCTCCTGTATTGCGGGTGGGTTCTTTACCACTAGCACCACCTGGGAAGCCCCAGAATAGTGAATGACAGAGAAACCAGGAAATCGATGTGATAATTCAAGTAAGAAATGCTGAAGCCTTAACTCAGACCAACCTTTCAGGCAAGAAGTACTGGAGTGGGTAGCCATCTCCTTCTCCAGGGGATCTTCCCAACCAGGGATGGAACCCTCATCCACTATGTCTTCTGTACTGCAGGCTGATTCTTTACCCACTGAGCCACTGGGGAAACCCACATTGTTCCTTAGCCCTCTTGTTATATCGTTACTGCTCTGTCTGTCTCCATCTCTCTCTCTCTGCTTTTCATATTTCCCATTTCCTCTCCTCTTTAGAACCCTCGTTCCTCATCTGAAAGTGTGTTAAGTCACTCAGTTGTGTCTGACTCTTTGCAACCTCATGGACTGGAGCCCACTAGGCTTCTCTGTCCATGGGATTTTCCAGGCAAGAATACTGGAGTGGGTTGCCATTTCCTTCTCCAGGGGATCTTCCTGACCCAGGGATCGAACCTGGGTCTCCCACACTGCAGACTCTTTACCATCTGAGCCACCGGGGAAACCCCTACAAAGCCGCCTCACTTTATTATACCAGGCAATCTAGTCCTCTCTTTATCTCCCTGGCCTGCCCTGGTTTCTCCCCGGAAGCTTTCGCTTCACTTTCCCGATTTGTCAAGTCCCTCTATTGGAAATTCTTCCTCTTCCCTGCTGTACTGCAGGGTCATTTAACATTGTGCAGACGTTTAAGTCCAAGCACTACTATAAAAAATGACTCAGCTACCAGAAGCTCTTCTCTGAGCAAAACTGGCTTGCAGATTTATTTTCTCTATTGTTTTTCTGTCTTCTAACTTATTATTTTCTACTTTTTTCTTAAATAATTCTTTATTTAACTTCCCTTTAGCTTGCTTTGCGTCCCTCCACCTTTGTGAATTGGGCACTTAATCCATTAGTTTCCTTCCCTTTGTTTTTCTTCTTCTCTTTTAATGGATAGAATGTAAGTGTTTTCTGCTAAGTTTGCTTAGCTCTTTCCTATGGATTTTTACCTCTGACCATTTCATTATTGTTTTCCAGATATTATGTATTTCAGTTTGTCCACTTTCTTTGACTCAAAGGGAACTTAAGAGTATTTTTTTTTTCCCTTCTAGGTGGAGAGATTTTGTATGTTTTGATTTGATTTTCAGTTTCTGGCTTTCTTTCACTGTGATCATAGAAAGTTTTCTTCCCTGTTTTTGTTTTCTGGAGATTTTGTTTTTGGCATGAGTCCAGTTTTTGTGATAATTTCATGGGCAATTCAATTGAAGGTGTTTTCTTTATTTTCAGAGTGTATGTGTGAATATACTTGTGTATACACAAAAGCTTCCCTGATAGCTCAGTTGGTAAAGAATACACCTGCAATGCAGGAGACCCCGGTTCGGTTCCTGGGTCAGAAAGATCCTCTGGAGAAGGGATTGGCTACCCACCCCAGTATTCTTGGGCTTCCCTGGTGGTTTAGCTGGTAAATAATCCGCTTGCCATGTGGGAGACCTGGGTTTAATCCCTGGGTTTGGAAGATCCCCTGGAGAAGGAAAAGGCTACCCACTCCAGTATTCTGGCCTGGAGAATTCCATGGACTGTATAGTCCAAGGGATTGCAAAGAGTCAGACATGACTGAGTGACTTTCACTTTCTGGGCTTCCCTTATAGCTCAGTTGGTTAAGAATCTGCCTGTAATGCAGGAGACCCCAGTTCAATTCCTGGGTTGGGAAGATCCCCTGGGGAAGGCATAGGCTACCCACTCCAGTATTCTTGGACTTCCCTTGTGGCTCAGCTGGTAAAGAATCTGCCTGCAATGTGGGAGACCTGGGCTCGATCTCTGGGTTGGAAAGATCCGCTGGAGAAGGGAAAGGCTACCCACTCCGGTATTCTGGCCTGGAGAATTCCATGGATTGTATAGTCCATGGGACTGCAAAGAGTCATACACGACTGAGCAACTTTCACTTTTCAAACCAAACTTATTTATTAATTATTTACTTAATTACTTTACTAATTATACTATTTTGGTCTTCGGTAATTTATTTATTTACTTGTCCTTTTTATGTATCAAGGACAGATGGGTGTGCTTAGGGTTGTTACACTTGTACTGTGAAATTGTACCATTGTGCTCATTTTTGTCTTTTTATAAATACAAAGTGGTGGTCTTGTGCTATTAAGATCACAACTCTTGTTTTTGGTTTGTTTGTTTGTTTGTTTGTACTCGAGTTTTGGAAACATTTTATTCAAAAGTCAAAAGACTTCCCAGTCTTTATAAAGTATTTTGTTTTTGGAATGGCTCTTGTGTACAGCCTAGAATTGGGTCTTGCTTTTGGTATCTGGTTGCTTCCCCTCCCTGCTCCCTTTCCCCTCCCTTCCCCTGCCCCCTCCCTCTCTCCCTTCCTTCCATTCATCATAGATGAGTTAAGCTTGTTTACCTCTATTAATCGGACTTCCCTGGTAGTTCAGATGGTAAAGAATATACCTGTAATGCAGGAGTCCTGGGTTCGATCCCTGGGTTGGGAAGATCCCCTGGGGAAGGAAATGGCAACCCACTCCAGTATTCTGGCCTGGAGAATTCCATGGACAGAGGAGCCTGGTGGGCTACAGTCCATGGAGTAGCAAAGAATTGGGCACAATGGGGTGACTGCATATACACACACATAGCCAGTTTTGGTCAGTCACACCCGTCTATCTTAGTATTTATCCTTGTAAGGAGATATGTTTATATTTCTACCACTTGACTTGTCAGCTGTGATGACTTTGCTGTCTTTCGGCTGTTTTAAATGAGGTGATTGACAAACTTACTGTGCCTTTTACCTTCTCATCGCCTGCGGCCTAGTCTTGTTTTTGTGTCATCCCTACACAGTGGTGGCATATGGAGTCTACTTCTGCTCTGTGACCCCAGCCTACACATTTGCTTTAGTCTTATTTTACAGGTAAATAAATCCAACGCCACTGCTAGGCTCTTTGTCTGTGCTTTTCCTGGTCTTCGTCGGATGGGCAGAGGTTCATCCTCTAGCAACTTTCTCGAAAAGGGCTCATGATAATAATATTCCATAACTTCTTGCAATTAAACACAAACCTACCCTTTATACCCAAAGGACAGGTTGAACTTTCTGTATGAGTATCTTATAAATGCTGGTCCATTATCTTTGGGTTTAATGGTGAATAAATCTGAAGCCAGACAGATTTTTTTGTCTGGATTTTTTTTTTCTTCTTTTAAACTCCAAAAGTTTTACTATGATTGAGCTGTAGTATTAACCACACTAGGTCAACTATTTTTTTCCCTGGTACCCTTTTGATTTTGCAGATTACATTATTCTTTTTAGATTTCATGAGCATTTTGTGGACGATATCATTAAATATTCACTTTTTAATCATTGCTTTGGGTTTTTTCAGGATTCAATTCTGTATATGATTATTCTCCTTTACCTATCTTTCAGATATATTATTTTTTTCTTTAATAAGAGCAGAAAAAGCTTTTCTCTAATTTTGTTTTCTAATGCTCATGTTTCTCATGATTATTCTTTATGTTTCTTATTGAGTTTCTAGAGTATCTAAACTCATTTCTGTTCCTTTCAGTATTTTTTCTTTATTCTTTTTTGGAGTATACTAGCTAGTGTTTTATTTCTTTCTGTTGAATACTCACATCTTTTTTAGGTTCCTGTGTTTCTGATCTTCCTTTGTAGAGACCAGAAATCATCCCCAAAAGAAGAAATGCAAAAAGGCAAAATGGCTGTCTGCGGAGGGCTTACATAGAGCTGAGAAAAGAAGAGAAGCAAAAGGCAAAGGAGAAAAGGAAAGATATATTCATTTGAATGCAAAGTTCCAAAGAAGAGCAAGGAGAGATAAGAAAGCCTTCCTAAGTGATCTTGCAAAGAAATAGAGGAAAACAATAGAATGGGAAAGAAAATTCAAGAAAATTAGATACCAAGGGAAAATTTCATGCAAAGATGGGCACAATAAAGGACAGAAATGGTATGGACCTAACAGAAGCAGAAGGTATTAAGAAGAGGTGGCAAGAATACACAGAAGAACAATGCAAAAAAGATCTTCATGACCCAGATAACCATCATGGTGCGATCACTCACCTAGAGCCAGACATCCTGGAATGTGAAGTCAAGTGGGCCTTAGGAAACATCACAACGAACAAAGTTAGTGGAGGTGCTGGAATTCCAGTTGAGCTATTTCAAATCCTAAAAGATGATGCTGTGAAAGTGCTGCACTCAATATGCCAGCAAATTCGGAAAACTCAGCAGTGAATACAGGACTGGAAAAGGTCAATTTTCATTCCAATCCCAAAGAAAGGCAATGCTAAGGAACGTTCAGACTACCATAAAATTGCACCCATCTCACATACTGGCAAAGCAATGCTCAAAATTCTCCAAGCAAGGCTTCAACAGTACATGAACCTTGAAGTTCCAGATGTTCAAGCAGGATTTAGAAAAGGCAGAGGACCCAGAGATCAAATTGCCAACATCTGTTGGGTCATAGAAAAAGCAAGAGAATTCTAGAAAAACATCTAGTTCTGCTTCATTGTCTATGCTGAAGACTTTGACTGTGTGGATCACAATAAACTGTGGAAAAATCTGAAAGAGATGGGAATACCAGACCACCTTACCTGCCTCCTGAGAAATCTGTATGTAGGTCAAGAAGCAACATTTAGAACCGGACATGGAACAATGAATGGGTTCCAAATTGGGAAAGGAGTATGTCAAGACTGTATATTGTCACCCTGCTTATTTAACTTAAATGCAGAGTACATCATGTGATGTAGCATATGGATGAAGCATAAGCTGGAATCAAGATTGCATGGAGGAATATCAGTAATCTCAGATGTGCAGATGATACCACCCTTATGGCAGAAAGCAAAGAGGAACTAAAGAGGCTCTTGATGAAAGTGTAAGAGGAGAGTGAAAAAGCTGGCTTAAATCTCAACATTCAAAAAATGAAGATCATGGCATCTGGTCCCATGACTTCATGGCAAATAGACGAGGAAACAATGGAAACAATGAGAGACTATTTTCTTGGGTTCCAAAATCACTGCAGATGGTGACCGCAGCCATGAAATTAAAAGAAGCTTGCTCTTTGGAAGAAAAGCTATGACCAACCTAGACAGCCTCTTAAAAAAGAAGAGATGCTACTTTACTGACAAAGGTCCATCTAGTCAAAGCTATGGTTTTTCCAGTAGTCATGTATAAATGTGAGAGTTGGACCATAAAAAAGCTGAGCACCAAAGAATTGATGCTTTTGAACTGTGGTGTTGGAGAAGACTCTTGAGAGTCCCTTGGACTGCAAGGAGATCCAACCAGTTCATTCTAAAGGAAATCAGTCCTGAATAGACATTGGAAGGACTGGTGCTGAAGCTGAAACTTCAGTACTTTGGCCACCTGATGCGAAGAGCTGAATCACTTCAAAAGGCCCTGATGCTGGAAAAGATTGAAGGTGGGAGGAGACGGGGATGACAGAGGTTGAGATGGTTGAATGGCATCACTGACTCAATGGACATGAGTTTGGGTAAACTCTGGGAGTTGGTGATGGACAGGGAGGCCTGGTGTGCTGCAGTTCATGGGGTCGCAAAGAGTCGGACATGACTGAGCGACTGAACTGAACTGACTGCCCACCTCCCCATCTTTCACAACTGCTGTAGATGAGGGACATGCCTGTTATAGTGAGGTATCAATCCTTTCTGCTCAGGAAGTGTGTCCTGGTGGCATTTTCTGAGTCCTGGCTGCACCCTGTCCCCTGTCCATTCTCTGTGCTTTTCCTTTTCCTTCCTCTCTGCAACTTCTGCTCAGTTTAACTGCATTCGCCAGTGTTTACACATATTTTAAAGTTCATTGATTATATTGTTCTTCAAATTTCACTGAAAATGAAGTTTATGCATTGTCTTGGTAATGCTGCTTGTTGTTTTATGATTTTGAGGAGGAAACAGAGTTGCAGACTTAATCATGCTTACACTTGAAGTCCATCTATGTTTTCTTAAATCTTTATGATTTCATTTTGACATACAGCTAAGCCATCAGACATTTTTTTGTGTGTATGTGAACTTGAGGTCTGCTATATTTCTTTTCTAGTTGTTCTAATTTGTTTTGTATTGAATAATCTGATCTTTATTCCTTGTTTTGAAATGGTATATTTATCATAGGCTACAATCTTGTATTTACTCCTTGTGGAATGTATTATTATGTCTATTCCTTCAGTTACTGTTACCACAGATTTTTAATACTGAATATTTATAATCTGCTTTTTTATGTCTACCTTTCAGAATCTATTTGCTATTTTGCTATTCTTCTAGATTTACTCCAGTAAGGTACATTTTGAAACTCCAAAATGGGAATACAATATGTATTATATCTGTATTCATTGAAATATAGAATTCTTTCAATAGTAGAATAAGAATTTCTTTCTTTTGAAGCTAATATTATATAAATCATAGTTTGAGAAATGCTACTCTGATATTTTAACAGTAAGCAGCATGCAGGCTGTTGGTTAAAAAAAAATCATTTAAAAAGAAGTATGGGTCTACTCTTATGTTTTCCAAATTAAAAAAAAAATCAGAAAGGAGGTTAAATTTGGCACCTATTGAGAAAGAATCATTTTCCTTCCTTGATCTGTTAATATAATGTATTATGTCCAGAATTTAGTTCTCACTAGGAAATATTTATACATTCCTATTGTAAATTATATGTGTTCAGGGAATATTATTATTTTAATGTATTTCTAGATTTTATATAATAAGATTTCTGCATCTATGTTTGTGAGATTTGGTTTGCAGTTATCTTTGTCATGTCTCGATTTAATGTGATTCAGGCTTCTTAAAATGGAACACTTCTTCCTTTGCTGTTTTCTGAACCCGTTTAATCCCATAGACTTTATCAGTTGCTCAAGAGTTTGCAGTAGCCTGCTGGGGAAATCATGTATCCCTCTGTGTCCTTGCGGGGTGCTCTTTGACATAACATTCAATATCTTCTGCACTGCAGAAGTAACAATGGTGCCAGTCACTGAACTGCCGGGGTCAAGTGCTCCAATTCCAGTTATTGGAGGGTGTGAAGTGTCTTAATTTTTCTTGATTTCTCTGTCTTCATCTGAACAAACAGGCATAATGACAGGATCTACATCATAAAGTTGACAGGCAGATAAACTGAGGCAGTACCAACTGAGACAACCAATGAGTATCTGATACCAGCAAATGCTGGAGAAACATTAGCCCTGTTCTTATTATTGATCTGTTCAGATTTGCTCCCCTTTAAAGAGCAAAGTCTTCAGTACATAGACTATTTCTAGACAATTAACTATTTCATTGAGAGTTAAATGTTTATTACCATACTATCATTTATAGAATTTGCTTATGATTATCAGAAGTATTTTCTATATCTGTGGCTGTGATTTCTTTCTAACACTTAACAATATGTATTTGTGCTTTCTGCCTCATTTTTCTTGATTAGCTGTGTTTGGAGTTTGTTTTGTTGGTCTTCTCAAATATTGGATTTATTTATCAATGATATTGTTTTTCTGTCTTCTATTTCATTAATTTCTATTTTTACTGTTATATTTTTATTCTTGCTTTCTCTGTTTTGCTGTTCTTGATATTTTATTTTTCTAGTTTCTAGAGTACATTACTTACTTCATTGATTTCTATTCCTTTGTGTTTAGTAATAAAAACAGGTAAAGTTAGGAATTGCTCTCTAAGTGGTTAACAATTAATATAAACCTGCTGCTGCTGCTAAGTCACTTCAGTCACGTCCAACTCTGTGCGACCCCATAGATGGCAGCCCACCAGGCTCCCCCATCCCTGGGATTCTCCAGGCAAGAACACTGGAGTGGGTTGCCATTTCCTTCTCCAATGATGAAAGAGAAAAGTGAAAGCGAAGCCGCTCAGTCGTGTCCAACTCTCAGAGACCCCAGGGACTGCAGTACCAGGCTCCTCTGTCCATGGGATTTTTCTAGGCAAGAATACTGGAGTGGGGTGCCATTGCCTTCTCCATAATATAAGGCAGGGGTTGGTAAACCAAGGTTATGGGCCAAATCCAGCCTGTGGCCTGTTTTTGTAAATAAAGTTCTACTCGACACATCCACATCTGTTCATTTGTGTGTTGTGTATGACTGCTCACACTCCCATGGCAAAATTGAGTAGCTGTGTGTCTGTGTGTGACTTAGCACACACAGACATCTGTGGGTTTCCCTGGTGGTTCAGACATTAAGGAATCCACCTGCAATGCAGGGGACCCAGGTTCAATCCCTGGGTTGGAAAGATCCTCTGGAGAAGGGAATGGCAACCCACTCCAGTACTCTTGCCTGGAGAATTACATGCACAGAGGAGCCTGGCCGGCTAAAGTCTGTGGGGTTGCAAAGAGTCAGACACGACTGAATGACTAACACTTGACTTGACACTTGATAGACAGCCGTGGGCCACAAAACCTAAAATATTTACTGTGTGGTCCTTTACAGAAAAAGTTTGCTGATCTCTAATATAGAGCAGTCTGTAGTTGTTGATATATAATTTTGTCGTTATTTTTATTTTTAAATAGTCTGTAATTATAGACCCCACATATTATCTAGGAAAGAGTCTTAAATTTCCATGTGGTTTGAATTCTCTTGTTTATACTTTTGTTAATTTCTACTTTTATTGCATTTGGCCAGAGAATATTGCCTATACAACTTACTTTTCCTTTTCTTTATTTTAGATTTACTGAGATTTCTTTTATGGCCTTGAAGTATGATCAAGTTTTGAAAATGTTTCAAAGATATGGAAAAAGGATGCATATTCTCTGTAGAAAACAAAATTTGATATTTGGTAACCTTATTCATTATGCTATTTGAATCCTAATTCTTTTGTCCATATGAAGATTAAAAACTCAAGATAAAGCTATGGTCGTGGTGTTTTGTTTCTTCTATTTCTGAGAGCCCTAGTTTGACTTTTTGTGTATGTTTGCTCAGTCATGTCCAACTCTTTGCAACCCCATGGACAGTAGCCCACCAGGCTCCTCTGTCTACGGGATTTTCCAGGCAAGAAGACTGGAGTGGGTTGCCATTTCCTTCTCCAGGGCATCTTCCTGACCCAGGGATTGAACCCATATTTTTGTGTCTCCTGTATTGGCGGGTGGTTCTTTACTACTGAGCCACCTGGGAAGCCCTCTAGTTTGAGTTATTTTGATGCTAAGTTATTTATGAATATGCATGGTGCAAACATGGCAGAAGCATAGACTGAAAAGCACCAGCCTGCTGGAGCTTTGCTGCTCTGGGGACTCCCACCACCACGGCCATGTGACCATCCCTGGCTAGCCTGGTGGGTGAGGAGACACACGTGGCCCCCATCCCCACTGCTGCTGGTGGCCCTGCCCACAGTCAGCCAGCCCCAGTTGCAGCCCCTGGTGGCTGATCACAAATGCAGACTGAGCCCAGCTGAAACCATGAGAAGAACTGACCAGTTGAGCCCAACCCACATCACCAACTCAGAATGGTGGGTTCAACAAATAATCGCTGTTTTAGGCCACTATATTCTGGCATGGTTGGTCCCATAGCAAAGACTAACATGTCCTCTGGGGATTTTTATCTTCCTTTAAAATATAATAACTCTCTTTATCCAATGATAAATCTACCCATGTATTCTATTTTAGCCATACTGTTTGTTTTGCTTCCTTTTAATTACATATTTTTGTGGATATCTAAAGTGTACAATTTGGAAAACTCAGCAGTGGCCACAGGACCGGAAAAGGTCAGTTTTCATTCCAATCCCAAAGAAAGGCAATGCCAAAGAATGCTCAAATTACTGCACAATTGCACTCATCTCACATGCTAGAAAAGTAATGATCAAAATTCTCCAAGCCAGGCTTCAGCAATATGTGAACCATGAACTTCCAGATGTTCAAGCTGGTTTTAGAAAAGGCAGAGGAACCAGAGATCAAACTGCCAGCATCTACTGGATCATCGAAAAAGCAAAAGCAACCAGCAAAACATCTATTTCTGCTTTATTGACCATGCCAAAGCCTTTGTGTGGATCACAATAAACTGTGGAAAATTCCGAAAGAGATGGGAATACCAGATGGGAATACCTCTTGAAAAACCTATATGCAGGTCAGGAAGCAACAGTTAGAACTGGACATGGAACAACAGACTGGTTCCAAATAGGAAAAGGAGTATGTCAAGGTTGTATATTGTCACCCTGCTGATTTAACTCCTCTGCAGAGTACATCATGAGAAACGCTGGGCTGGAAGAAGCACAAGCTGGAATCAAGATTGCCAGGAGAAATGTCAATAACCTCAGATATGCAGATGACACCACCCTTGTGGCAGAAAGTGAAGAGGAACTAAAAAGCCTCTTGATGAAAGTGAAAGAGGAGAGTGAAAAAGTTGGCTTAAAGCTCAACATTCAGAAAACTAAGATCAAGGCATCCAGTCCCATCATTTCATGGGAAATAGAAGTGGGAAACAGTGTCAGACTTTATTGTTCTGGGCTCCAAAATCACTGCAGATTGTGATTGCAGCCAGGAAATTAAAAGACGCTTACTCCTTGGAAGGAAAGTTATGACCAACCTAGACAGCATATTAAAAAGCAGAAACATTACTTTGCCAACAAAAGTCCGTCTAGTCAAGGCTATGGTTTTTCCAGTAGTCATGTATGGATGTGAGAATTGGACTGTAAAGAAAGCTGAGCACTGAAGAATTGATGTTTTTGAACTGTGGTGTTGGAGAAGACTCTTGAGAGTCCTTTGGACTGCAAGGAGATCCAACCAGTCCATTCTAAAGGAGATCAGTTCTGGGTGTCTATTGGAAGGACTGATGCTAAAGCTGAAACTCCAGTACTTTGGCCACCTCATGCTAAGAGTTGACTCATTGGAAAAGACTGTGATGCTGGGAGGGATTGGGGGCAGGAGGAGAAGGGGACGACAGAGGATGAGATGGTTGGATGGCATCACTGACTCGATGGACATGAGTTTGAGTGGACTCCAGGAGTTGGTGATGGACAGGGAGGCCTGGCGTGCTGCGATTCATGGGGTTGCAAAGAGTCGGAAATGACTCAGTGACTGAACTGAACTGAAAGTGTACAAATGATGATTTGATATACATACGCATGGGATTAGGGCTTCCCTGGTGGCTCAGACAGTAAAGAATCTGTCTGCAATGAGGGAGACCCAGGTTTGATCCCTGGGTTGGGAAGATCCCATGGAGAAGGGAATGGCACTGCACGCCAGAATTCTTGCCTGGGAAACCCCACGGACAGAGGAGCCTTGGGGGCTACAGTCCATAGGAGAGCAATGAGTCAGACACGACTGAGTGACTAACATTTTCACTTTCATATACAGTGAAATCAAAATTACAATCAAGTTAATGAATATGCCATCTCCTCATGAAAGTTACCTCTACCCTCATTTTTTTGGTAATGATGTGCAGCAGAACTCTATGGTAGATAATCTCTGAGAGCCTTAGTCATATAATCACAGCTAACTGACTTCTGGCAACAACCAGTGAGTTTGGAGATGCGCCCCCAGCCTTGGTTTAGCCTGATGCAGACCTGAGCGGAGGACCTAGCTAGCCCATGCCAAGACTCCTGACCCATGGGGAGTGTGAGACAGTGTGTGTTGTTTTAAGCAACCATGCTTGTGACACTTGTTACACAGAAATAGAAAGCAATTATGCTTCCATATTTCTAAACAAAATGGCTTTTGTTTCCATTTATGGAACTGTTCAGTTTGGTTTCCTGTATCACTTCTTTCCCTGATGGATGAAGAGTAGCTCCCTCACAAGACTTGATTTCCTCCCTGCATTTCTACCCTGGTAGAGTCTTAAACAGTGCACTGCCCAGGCTACTTGATTTCATCATTGCCCTAAGAATGAGTCTTAACTGGGTTTAGTAGCTGAGGGCCTCCCCAGTTTTATCTTTTACTGGTTAGAGATGAGAAGCAGTTCTATTTTCTAATCTGCAAATTGTGAAATTTATGGCCTCTCCAAACTCTTTTGATTCTGCTGCAAAATGGCCATTTCTTCTATGAGCTTGTTTCTTTCTTACTGTACCTTGTCAAAAACAGCCATTAGCAAATAGCCAGCATTACCAACATTCTCCTTTCCCACTAAACCCACAAGTTCATTCGTGCCGCTCTGTGCTTCCCAGATGATCTCAGGTGATGGTTTTATCAAATGCTTCACCCCTGCATAAAAAGCCTTTACTATCAAGTCTGTTTTTTTGACCACATGCCACTCCACCTGAGGACTCATGCACGTATCTTGGGTTTATTACAGTGGCACCTTACTTCCAGGTATCTGTCTTCGAATTGTTCAGCTCTTTTGCCATAACGTCAACATCAAAACCAAACCACCCAAACTGTGACTTATAATAGAGAAGTTTTATGTATGCAGAGGTGATGGGTGGGTGGGGATCTGTTCCATGAGTCTGCTTCATTCCAGGATCCAAAGCAGCAGCTCCTCTCTGAGAGCAAAGTGCATGGCAGTTTCATGCCATGAATCTTGCCCAGGAACTGAACCCAGGTCTCTTGCATTGCGGGCAGATTCTTTACCAACTGAGCTATCAGGGAAGCCCTGTTTTTTTGTAAATTCTATTTATTTATTTGTTGGCTGTGCTGGGTGTTCGTTGCTTTGCAGGCTCTTCTCTAGTTGTGGCAAACGTGGGCTACTTTCTAACTGTGGTTTGCGGGCTTTTCATTGTGGTAGCTTCTCTCACTCCTGAGCACCAGCTCTAGGCTCTCAGGCTTCAGTGGTTGTGACACGTGGAGTCCCTGTGTCAATAGTGCGGTTCCCCGGTTCTAGAGCACAGGCTCGTAGTTGTAGCACACTAGCTTAATTGCTCCATGGCAGGCGGGATCTTCCTGGACCAGGGATTGAACCCCTGTCTCCTGTATTGGCAGGTGGATTCTTTACCACTGAGCCACCAGGGAAGCCCCATGCTGATCATGAAGCTTTTGCTTGAAAGGATCACATATCAGCTTTGCTCACATTTTACTGGCCAAAAAAAGTCATATGGCCAAGTTTGTTATCAATGGGACAGGCATGTGTAACACTCCCTTGGTGGGGGGCAGCACTTTATCCCGACATAATAGCCAGAGTTAACAGACTGAGAGAAGACATTTGTAAAAGACACAATTGATAAATAATTAGTTTCTAGAATATTTACCCGTAAATCAACAAGAAAAGGGCAGGAAACCAGTAGAAATATGGCAAAGGACAAAAAGAGGCAATTCGGGGAGGAGAAGGCTAATGGGTTGTAAGAAATCTCAGTAGCCATCAAAGAAATGCAAATTAAGTCAAGACATCCATCCAGCTGCAGAAAGCTATAGAGCTGGAAAATATCAAATATTGACGTGAACAAGGGGAACCCTTTGAATCCTGCTGGTGAGAGTGTGTAGACTGGAACAGCTATTTGGTTGATTAATTTGGGAGAAATAAGTGAAGTGGGCAAAGACAGAGGGAAGTGCCTGGAAAGTTCTAGCTCTATGGGATTATTATCATAGCAGCTGCCCACTTTCCCCCCTACATCCTTATCCAGTACTTGGGTGATAAGCAGATCAAAAGATCTAAGAGGCTGGGACCATGTCTGATTTTCTCATCATTGCTTCCCCTGCACCTTGTACAGAGCATCCCAGAGGTGAAAACTTTGTATGTATTTGGTAAATAAAAGCATGTTTTTTTTTTTTTTAAATTCCATTATACCTAGAGACTTGCTTCCTCTAGGACAGGAAAGTATGGACTTACCAGGGTATACCTGCATTGTCTGAGGACTCCTTTGGGATCTGTTTTGGACTGAACTGTGTCCCTCTTTCTTTCTCTCTCGATTAAAATATTAAAGTCCTGATTCTCAGTGTGACTGTTTGGAGATGGGGCCTTTGGGAAAGTAATTAAGGTTAAATGAATGTGGGAGACCTGGATTCAATCCCTGGGTCAGGAAGATCCCCTGGAGAAGGGAATGGCAACCCACTCCAGTATTCTTGCCTGGAGAATCACAAAAAGAGAGGAGCCTAGTGGGTTACAGTATATAGGGTTGCAAAGAGTCGGACACGACTGAAGCGACTCAGTACGCTCTCATGAGGTAAGAGTGGCGCCCCGATCTGATAGGGCTGGTGTCTTCATAAGAAGAGGAAGAGACATGCAGAAGTGCCTCTTTTTCTCTCTGAATACATGCACAGAGAAGAGACCAGGAAGAAGGGGGCTATTTGCAAGCCAAGAAGAGAAGCCTCACCAGACACTGTTCTTGACTGCACCTTATTCTTGGAGTTCCAGTCTCCAGAACTGTGTGAAAATAAATTTCTAATGCATAAGTCCTGCAGTCTGTGGTATTCTGTCATGTCAGCCCAAGCTGACTGATACAGGATCCAAGGTACCATCTCATAGAAATCTGCCCCCTTGAATTTGTGCTTCTCCACCACAAAGTGTAAATTAAACTATATTGTTGTTGTTTAGTCACTAAGTTGTGTCCGACTCTTTGTAGACCCAAGGACTGTAGCCCACCAGGCTCCTCTGTCCAAGGAATTCTTCAGGCAAAAATACTGGAGTGGGTTGCCATTTCCTCCTCCAGGGGATCTTCCTGACTCAGGGATCAAACCCATGTCTCCTGCATTGACAGGTGGATTCTTTACCACTGAGCCACCTGAAAAGCCCCTACATCAAACTATACCAAGGCAGAAAGACATCAAGGTCTCAAGTCTCTCCTATTGATCATAATTTGCTGAAATAGGAATAGACTTGGGGAAGCTTTCTGTTTGAGGTGGTTGGGAACTTGATGACACAAAGTCCACTGGCCTGTCTTAGCCATGGTTTGAAATGGTTGGATAGTTTTAGGGCATGTAGTTCTTTCAGAGAGGATAGGGAGTTTTCAGATCACCTCCTTCTTGGCAGGCTAAGTCATGGTTGAATTGAGCAAACAGTATATTCAGAAGCACTCAAGGCCATTCCGAAAAAAAAAAAGGAATTAAGTATTATCTTAAAAAATAACCCTGGGTGTGCCAGACCCATGACACAGCAGTTCTTTGCCTGATTTTGGGGTCAGGCTCCTCTCCTCCCTGGTGGCTCAAACAATAAAGCATCTATCTGCAATGCAAGAGACCCAGATTCGATCCCTGCATTGGGAAGATACTCTGGAGGAGGAAATGGCTACCCACTCCAGTATTCTTGCCTGGAGAATCCCACAGACAGAGGAGCCTGGTGAGCTACAGTCCATGGGGCCGCAGAAAGTCAGACATGACTAAACGGCTAACACTTCAAGCACCCCTCTTGGTCAAGGGCAGCTGCTGTTGCCTATGGTCCCGGATGCCCCTGATCCCGTCTCCTCTGAACTCTCAGAGCACTCGTGTGTGTCCCTGTGTCTCCAACCAGGAGTGCATCCTGGACCCTCTCCTGTAGATCCTGATGTATTGGGGGTGAACTTGGGCTTCTACTTTTTAACAAACTTCCTGGTCATCCTGAAGTACACTGGAATTTGAGAATAACTGGTGTATCACGTGTTTGCACTTAATTATGTTTTGTTGTGTTATTCTTGACTTTTGTTTTTTATGTTTTACAATGAATTCTAAACCAGTTTCACAATCCTCTGTGGGCAGGTAATACATCTTGAATTTCCATTTATCCCACATGGCCCTGTAACAGGCTTGGAAGAGGCTCTTAGCAAAGGCTAAATGTTATCGGGTAACTGGCAAGACTCATGGACGGAAAGCTTTTTTCTCTGTTCCAAGAAACCCCGTCTTTCTTGTGGGTGCTGTCTCTTTTGTCATAAGGTTCTCAGCTGTTCCCTTAGATTCCATTTTTGCTACTTCTGAGTCCACATCCCCCTCTCATCATCTGATGGCACCCAGACTTTTCACAGGCATCACTGGGCTTCTTCTTCTTCTTTTTAAAGTTTATTTATTATTTTTGCTGCACTGGGTCTTCTCTGCTGCACGGGCTTTGTCATGGACGGCGGTGGCTACTCTTCATGGTGGTGTGCGGGCTTCTCACCGAGGCGGCTTCTCTCGTTGCAGCTCTCGGGCTCTAGGGTGCTTGGACTGCATTAGTTGCAGCTCTTGGGCTTGACAGTTGTGGTGCAGGGGCTTTACGGCTCCAAGGCAGGCATGTGGGATCTTCCTGGACCAGGGATTGAACCTGTGTCTCCTGCACTGGCAGGCAGATTCTTATCCAGTGTGCCTCCAGGGAAGTCCCTGGGCTTCTTTTAGATGGCCTTGAGCCCCCACCTCTGGAGTGGTCATCAGTTGGCTCTAGTAGCCAACACTGAGATGCTAGGACAGAGAGCACCTCTTCTTCAAGCTGCCCACTGACCAGAGCTCCGTCTGTCTCTGGTGACCTCTGTTGGGCCCAGTCCAGTGGTGAGCTGTGCACGGTTCTGCTTGGACATTGTCTTCCGACTGTGCATCATTTGGGGCTGGGCGAGGCTGTGGTCACTAACCGGGATAAAAGTTGCTGCCCTCTGCACTCCTCATCCTATGACAGCCTTGGTGGCCCTATCCTTGTGACCATGCTCCTGGAAGCACAGTTTTCTTCAGGCAGCCCTCACTAGGCTTGGCATGGACTCCCACAGTTTACCCGTGAAATGCACAGAGTTTGTCCTGGGATGGCCAGTGACCTTCCCTTGTCTGTCTCCAAGTTGTGTGTGGGGAAGGTAGCCTTCCAAGAATGTTCTTAGCCTGCTCTGAGAGAAGCCATGGGCTGTTGCCCCCCAGGATCCTCTGTTCGTGGGTTTCTCCAGGCAAGGATACTGGAGAGGGTTGCCATTTCCTCCTTCAGGGGATCTTCCCGGCCCAGGGATTGAACCTGCATCTCCTGTGTCTCCTGCATTGGCAGGCAGATTTTTTTTTTACCCCGAGCCACCTGTGAAGCCCATATACATGTATATGTATAACTGTATATGTATAAATATACATATAATATATAATATATATACATATGTATATATAATATATAAATGTAAACTGTATAAATGTATATGAATCACTTTTTTGTGCACCTGAAACTAACACAATATTGTTAAACAATCATGAAAGAAAGAAAGTGAAAATCACTCAGTCATGTCCAACTGTTTGCGACCCCATGGACTGTACAGTCCATGGAATTCCCCAGACCAGAATACTGGAGTGGGTAGTCTTTCCCTTCTCCAGGGGATCTTCCCAACCCAGGGATCAAACCTAGGTCTCCCGCATTGCAGGCAGATTCTTTACCAGCTGAGCCACAAGGGAAGCCCAAGAACACTAGAGTGGGTAGCCTATCCCTTCTCCAGAGAATATTCCTGACCCAGGAATAGAACCGGGATCTCCTGCATTGCAGGTGGATTCTTTACCAACTGAGCTATGAGGGAAGCCCATTAAATGACCATACTCCAATACAAAATAAAAAGTTAGAAAAAAAAAAAGAAACACACACTTAAGTAGCCTTGGGAAAGTGTTTGTCAGCCAACTTACCCAATATTCAACAAACCTTCCAAGTGACAGTAGGGTAAAGTAAACAGTTCTTCTGGAACAAAGTTAATCTTGCCATGATGCTTTGTAGTAATGATATATCATATGCCTGAGCCTCCTTTCAGATCAAGTCATGACCAGGGAATGTAAGACCAGGGGGAGGGTCTGGCCCTGGATTCTGCAGAACATGGAGCCAAGGGAGATGTTAGAGGAAGCTTTCTCTTTGAGTGTTGGAGGATGGGGATTAAAGTAGCGAGCAAGCATGTTGTCTACCAGAATCCCAAGAGTCAAGACATGACCTAGGGACTAAACACCACCACCACCACCAGGCTAGGGAAACCAAGTTCAGAGGAGTGTCCACCTGGGGATTCTGCCCAAGAGGCAGAATAGAACATAATTGGCCACAGAGCATGTGGTCTTACCCATGGGTCCATGGGTGGGGGGCAGCTTTACAGTCTTCCAAGTGCTCTTAAGTACGTGAGTTCCATTGATCTTTCCAACGTGCCCGTAAGGTGGTTGGGGCAGGAGACGCTGTCCCTGTACGGGTTAGCTTTTGCTGTATAACATCACTCTGAGTTACTGATGCTCATGGATGGTTGTTCATCTCATTCGCTGCTGTGGGACAGGAGTCGGCTTGACTTGGCAGGAGAGGTGTGGCAGGACACATGTGGCCCTGGTCCACGCGTCTCTCACCTTCTTTAGGGGCTGAAGCCCAGGCATGTCTGTCCATGGTGATGGCAGAAGTTCAAGAAAGCATGTTGCCATGTGTAAGACCTCTTGGCTTAGGTTTGGAACTGATGCCCTCTTATTTCCATGGTATCCTATTGACCAAGGTCAGTGGCCAAGTCTGGAGTCAGACTGGGAGAGTGTTGCTAATGCACTTGGCAAGGGTGAAGATACAAGGGGGGTGATGAATTGGGCCATTGGTGCATCAGCTACTGTGTCCCAAATGCTGAAACACAGGCTGAGACAGGAAGTGACTTCCTGAGTCTACACCTCCTTGATAAAGCACGTCACCTGTCTATCTAACATGTTCTTAAATAGCCCACATGGGAACAGTGGGTTGGCTGTGGTTCCATTACAGTGCCTGGTGGCAGTGAGCCCTTGCATAAATTCTCTGAAAAATAAATTCAATTAAAAAAAAAAAAAAGCCATGGCTGTCGCAATATGATTTCCTGGTTGAACGAAATGACTTTGTTGTTCAGATCCTTTGGGACAAAATGTATTTTACATGAATTTATTTCAGAGATTGATTATGATTCCCCCTCCATTTGGTCCTGAGGTTTGTATAATTGGAAGTTTAGATGGAAAAGACAGAAATGACTTTAAACTATTCATGTATCCCCCTAAAATTTGCAGAAGGGTAAAAATATAGGCGACTTTAAGTAAAATAGGCTGCGTTAGACTCTTTTTAAGTTTAATTATCTTCACTCTTTTCTGACATCCAAGCACATTGGGTTTTTTTTAATCTGTTTATTTTGAGAAACCAACTCAAAGCGCTTTGGCTGCTTGCTGTTCATTTCACTTTACAATTTCTGCGCACGTGTCTCTCGGAGAAACTTGAAGCTGTGCTCGATCGCCACCACATGCCACTCAAGAGGAACTCCCCTCATCTCTCTCTGTGCCCCTTGCTGTCAGGGTGGAGATGTCGGGGTGTTGTTCAATGCTTTTCATTCACTCGAGACCTATCAGAATTGACACTTTAGAGGAACATCTTTGGGGATTTGGGCCAAACGTTTGACACCATAGCATTCTTAGTACACAGGGTCTTACTTGGCGGCAGCCACTCCACTTATAGCTAATGGACATAGGAAAATATTTGGAAATTTTGACTTAAAAGTGAATCTTAACCTTTTTGGAGGTGGACCAGACTGAAGGAAATGACTTGTGGGAAGAACATATCACGTGACGCTCAGGTTTTGAGCTGAAGGCCCTAGGATGGGGTAGCTCTTTCCCCAGGGAAGTCCTGGGGCAGCCATGGCCACATTTTTGGCTTCCAGACTTGGGGGTCTCCATGTTGGCTTCCTTGGTGGCTCAGATGGTAAAGCATCTGCCTGATTTGTGGGAGATCCAGCATCAATCCCTAGGTGGGGAAGATCCCCTGGAGAAGGAAATGGCAACCACTCCAGTATTCTTGCCTGGAAAATCCCATGGATGGAGGAAACTCATAGGCTACAGGTCATATGGTCACAAAGAGTTGGACAAGATTGAATGACTTCACTTTCACTTTTCCCTTTCATGTTGTATTCAAGGAATGCATTCTTTCACTAGTCAGGATCCTTTAGCACCAACCACGGGCACCAGCATTTGGTTCTTGGGACCCATAATTCTCCTTGTCCATCTCTTTGTTGCCACCCCTACTCTGGTAATACTCACTGTGGTTAGGAATGTATCTCATGGGGGGTGGGACCATGTTATAGTACAAGCTTTCCATGTGCAGCTTGGGTTCTGAACCTTTTGCTTTTCCTGTCTCCATTTTCCATTCTGCTTCTGACCTTCCCGTCTCCTGGCAGGGGAGCTTTCTGTCTTGTTTCTATACTTTCCCTTGGGCTTAAGGCTTTGCCCATTTTCCTGACCATGGCCTTGCCCCCCTCCCCATAATGTTGTGATCTCCCATCCTTATCACTGCCGCTGTTGGTTGCCTTGCATTTCCATCCCCATTCAATCAGCCTGGGGACTCTCCTGAAGCAGGGAGGAATTCTCACTAGACCTAATGTGCCCAGGTCTAGTGAGGGACAGTTGGACATCTCTGATCTTTCAGAGATGGGCAGTGGCCACGAGGAGTTACCCCATGTCCGAGATCAGGGGCAGCAGCCGAGAGTGCCAGGCTGTGACGGCACAGGAACGGCCGAGAAGAGCTACCCAAGTCCGAGGTCAGGGGTGGCAGCCGGGAGGAGCTACCCCATGTCCGAGGTCAGGGGCGGCAGCCAAGAAGAGCTACCCCACGTCCGAGGTCAGGGGTGGCGGCCGAGAGGAGATACCCCATGAACCAGGCCAGGGGCAGCAGCCAGGAGGACCAACCCCACACCCGAGGCCAGGGGCAGCGGCCGGGAGGACCAACCCCACGTCCAAGGAGCAGTGGCTGCGCGGGAGCAGGAGGGCCTAGAGGAGCTATCCCACGTTGAAGGTCAGGAAGGGCGGCGGTGAGGAGATACCCCTCATCCAAGGTAAGGAGCAGCGGCTGCGCTTTGCTGGAACAGCCGTGAAGAGATACCCCACGCCCAAGGTAAGAGAAACCCAAGTAAGATGGTAGGTGTTCCAAGAGGGCATCAGAGGGCAGACACACTGAAACAACACTCACAGAAAACTAGTCAATCTAATCACACTAGGACCACAGCCTTGTCTAACTCCATGAAACTAAGCCATGCCCGTGGGGCAACCCAAGATGGGCGGGTCATGGTGGAGAGATCTGACAGAATGTGGTCCACTGGAGAAGGGAATGGCAAACCACTTCAGTATTCTTGCCTTGAGAACCCCATGAACAGTATGAAAAGGCAAAATGATAGGATACTGAAAGAGGAACTCACCAGGTCAGTAGGGGCCCAATATGCTACTGGAGATCAGTGGAGAAATAACTTCAGACAGAGTGAAGGGATGAAGCCAAAGCAAAAACAATACCCAGCTGTGGATGTGACTGGTGATAGAAGCAAGGTCCGATGCTGTAAGAGCAATACTGCATAGGAACCTGGAATGTCAGGTCCATGAATCAAGGCAAATTGGAAATGGTCAAACAAGAGATAGCAAGAGTGAATGTCGACATTCTAGGAATCAGCAAACTAAAATGGACTGGAATGGGTGAATTTAACTCAGATGACCATTATATCTACTACTGCGGGCAGGAATCCCTCAGAAGAAATGGAGTAGCCATCATGGTCAACAAAAGAGTCCGAAATGCAGTACTTGGATGCAATCTCAAAAATGACAGAATGATCTCTATTCATTTCCAAGGCAAACCATTCAATATCACAGTAATCCAAGTCTATGCCCTAACCAGTAATGCTGAAGAAGCTGAAGTTGAACGGTTCTATGAAGACCTACAAAACCTTTTAGAACTAACACCCAAAAAAGATGTCCTTCTCATTATAGGGGACTGGAGTGCAAAAGTAGGAGGTCAAGAAACACCTGGAGTAACAGGCAAATTTGGCCTTGGAATACGAAATGAAGCAGGGCAAAGACTAATAGAGTTTTGCCAAGAAAATGCACTGGTCATAGCAAACACCCTCTTCCAACAACACAAGAGAAGACTCTACAGATGGACATCACCAGATGGTCAACACCGAAATCAGATTGATTATATTCTTTGCAGCCAAAGATGGAGAAGCTCTATACAGTCAACAAAAACAAGACCAGGAGCTGACTGTGGCTCAGATCATGAGCTCCTTATTACCAAATTCAGACTTAAATTGAAGAAAGTAGGGAAAATCACTAGACCATTCAGGTATGACCTAAATCAAATCCCTTATGATTACACAGTGGAAGTGAGAAATAGATTTAAGGGCCTAGATCTGATAGATAGAGTGCCTGATGAACTATGGACGGAGGTTTGTGACACTGTAGAGGAGACAGGGATCAAGACCATCCCCATGAAAAAGAAATGCAAAAAAGCAAAATGGCTGTCTGGGGAGGCCTTACAAATAGCTGTGAAAAGAAGAGAAGCGAAAAGCAAAGGAGAAAAGGAAAGATATAAGCATCTGAATGCAGAGTTCCAAAGAATAGCAAGAAGAGATAAGAAAGCCTTCTTCAGTGATCAATGCAAAGAAATAGAGGAAAACAACAGAATGGGAAAGACTAGAGATCTCTTCAAGAAAATTAGAGATAACAAGGGAACATTTTATGCAAAGATGGGCTCGATAAAGGACAGAAATGGTATGGACCTAACAGAAGCAGAAGATATTAAGAAGAGGTGGCAAGAATACACAGAAGAACTGTACAAAAAAGATCTTCACGACTCAGATAATCACGATGGTGTGATCACTCATCTAGAGCCAGACATCCTGGAATGTGAAGTCAAGTGGGCCTTAGAAAGCATCACTACGAACAAAGCTAGTGGAGGTGATGGAATTCCAGTTGAGCTATTCCAAATCCTGAAAGATGATGCTGTGAAAGTGCTGCACTCAATATGCCAGTAAATTTGGAAGACTCAGCAGTGGCCACAGGACTGGAGAAGGTCAGTTTTCATTCCAATCCCAAAGAAAGGCAATGCCAAAGAATGCTCAAACTACCGCACAAGTGCACTCATCTCACATGCTAGTAAAGTAATGCTCAAAATTCTCCAAGCCAGGCTTTAGCAATACGTGAATCATGAACTTCCTGATGTTCAAGCTGGTTTTAGAAAAGGCAGAGGAACCAGAGATCAAATTGCCAACATCCTCTGGATCATGGAAAAAGCAAGAGAGTTCCAGAAAAACATCTATTTATGCTTTATTGACTATGCCAAAGCCTTTGACTGTGTGGATCACAATAAACTGTGGAAAATTCTGAAAGAAATGGGAATACCAGACCACCTGACCTGCCTCTTGAGAAATTTGTATGCAGTTCAGGAAGGAACAGTTAGAACTGGACATGGAACAACAGACTGGTTCCAAATAGGAAAAGGAGTACGTCAAGGCTGTATATTGTCTCACCCTGCCTATTTAACTTATATGCAGAGTACATCATGAGAAACGCTGGGCTGGAAGAAACACAAGCTGGAATCAAGATTGCCGGTAGAAATATCAATAACCTCAGATATGCAGATGACACCACCCTTATGGCAGAAAAAAAGCCTCTTGATGAAAGTGAAAGAGGAGAGTGAAAAAGTTGGCTTAAAGCTTAACATTGAGAAAACGAAGATCATGGCATCCTGTCCCATCACTTCATGGGAAATAGATGGGGAAACAGTGGAAACAGTGTCAGACTTTATTTTGGGGGGCTCCAAAATCACTGCAGATGGTGACTGCAGCCATGAAATTAAAAGACGCTTACTCCTTGGAAGGAAAGTTATGACCAATCTAGATAGCATATTGAAAAGCAGAGACATTACTTTGCCAACAAAGGTCTGTCTAGTCAAGGCTATGTTTTTTCCATTGGTCATGTATGGATGTGAGAGTTGGACTGTGAAGAAAGCTGAGCACCGAAGAATTGATGCTTTTGAACTGTGGTGTTGGAGAAGACTCTTGAGAGTCCCTTGGACTGCAAGGAGATCTAACCAGTCCATTCTGAAGGAGATCAGCCCTGGGATTTCTTTGGAGGGAATGATGCTGAAGCTGAAACTCCAGTACTTTGGCCACCTCATGGGAAGAGTTGACTCATTGGAAAAGACTGATGCTGGGAGGGATTGGGGGCAGGAGGAGAAGGGGACGACAGAGGATGAGATGGCTGGATGGCATCACTGACTCGATGGACATGAGTCTGAGTGAACTCTGGGAGTTGGTGATGGACAGGGAAGCCTGGTGTGCTGCGATTCATGGGGTTGCAAAGAGTCGGACACGACTGAGTGACTGAACTGAACTGAACTGATCTTTCTTGTCTAGAAGTGTATTACCGCAACATCCTTTCTTACATCTCAGAACCCTCTCTGTATCTTGGCTTTGCATACATGCCCCATTACCTACACTCATGGGATTCTGAGCATCTATTCAAGATGCTCACATGGTATTGTAGTTATGTGTTTTTAACCACTATATGTCAGCTGCTTCAAGTCAGCCACTGTGGCTTAATAACACCAGCTGTTACTTCCTGAATGCCCTTCATGTACTGTGAGGGTTCATTTTACGCACCAGCTGTGCTGGACCATGTACCCAGATATTTGGTCAAACACATGTGAATCGACATTGCTGTGAAAATATTTTAAAGACAAGAATAATGTAAATCAGTAGACACTGACTAAAGAGGATTACTCTCCGTAATGTGAGTGGACCACATACCATCAGTTGAAATCCTCAGGAGTGAATGGACTGACTTATGAGACTTCCCTGGGAGTCCAGAGGTTAAGAGTCCAGGCTTCCACTGCAGTGGGAGCCAGTTTGGTCCCTGGTCAGGAGACTCAGGTCTCACCAGCTGTGTGGTGCAGTCAAGACTGACTTCCCCCAAGGAGGCAGAATTTTGCCTCCAGATGGCCTTTGGACTCAAGCTGCAAGATCATCTCTCCCCTGGGTCTTCAGCCTGCTAGCTCACCCTGTAGATTTGGAATTTGCCCCACCACCCTGTAAACCACATTCTTGAAATTAATCTCTTTCTTTCTCTGGAGACCCTGACTAACTCATGGATTAAGTACTGCATTCAGGACCAATATGTGTATCATCTCACTTAGCTCTCATGACAGCCTCTTGAGGTGAGTATTAGTATTCCCATTTGACAGGTGGATAAAGTGAGTCTCAGAAATCATGAGGAACTTGCCCAAGGCCATATAACTAGTAAGCAGCCGAGAAGCGACTCAACCTGAAGCTTGCTTCGCTAAAGCCTTCCCTTTGTCTTGGCATGTTCATGGCTCATCCAGCGCAGACACCTGGTAGGAGCCTGGCAAATATTTAAGTGAATGAAAGAAGTCAAAGGTGTCCCTCTGTTTGGTCACCTCTTCCTTCTGTGGAAAGTAAGTTAAAAGTTTTACAGATAGTCCATACCGCCTGAAGCTTGGTACCATATACAGATCTGTAATATCATGAGCCCATAAATGTGGAGTCTTCATCTAGATAAACACGTGATAAGGAATCAGAGGGGGTTACTGAGGGTGTTACCGGTGTCTTCCATCCCACCTATTCTGGACATGGTGGACTGGCACTCAACCGCCGTTCTAGCTTCTTTCTGGAATGCACCTTCCCATACTGCAGAGCCTAGATGCTCCCTCACAGCTCTAATCATAAATGTGAGTTGGGTTCCCACTATCCAAGGCTGCTCACTGAGATTGGGAAGTACAGGAAAAGGGAACCCCTGGGTCTGTGTTTTGGCTGTGGCTGCTGTCAGGAGGGTCATGGTGAGTGTGAGGCGTTGCCGCAGGAATGGCTCAGGTGTGACCACTGGCCTCCCAGGGTGGGTGAACATCACGTCCACCCTGGCCTTGGCTCGGTGTTTGGGCGTCACCCGTTTGAGGGCTGGGGGCGCTGAGCATCACAGTGTGCATGTCCATAGCTCAGAGCAAGAAGAGCTGGTTTCCCTGTAGCGAGTGGAAGGTCCAGGCTGGATTTTCAGTGCCACACTTCTAACTGTGGCAGAGTTATAGCAGCTTCCCCAGGACTGTTGATGTCTTAAAAAAATTTTTTTTAATCTTTTAAAAAATGTTATTTAAAATTTTTTTATTGAGATGTAGTTGATTTACAATACTGTGTTAGCTTCAAGTGTAAAGTGAAGTTCAGGAAGGCCCACTGGAGAAGGGAAAAGTTATCACTCCAGTATTCTTGCTTGGAAAATCTCATTGACAGAGGAATCTGGTGGGCTACAGTCCGCAGGAGTGGCAAAGAGTCGGACACGACCGAGCGACTAACACTTTTACTTTCTTATACATGTATATACCTATTCTTTGTTAGGTGTTTTCATTATGGTTTATTACAAGACATTGTGTATGGTTTATTATAAGCTATTGTGCTGTAAAGTAAGTCCTTGTTGCCTACCTAGTTTATATATAATAGTGTATATATTTTAATCCCATATTCTTAATTTATCCCCCTCCCTTCTTTCCCCTTTAGTAACCATATGGTTTGCAGCTGCTTTTAAGATGGCTTAGTTTTCTTGTTGTTGTTATTTATTTTGTTTTCTATTTTTTTTAAAACTTAGAACATCTGTGAATTGAAGTATAGTTGATTTACTAGAGTTAACGTGTTAGTTCCAGGTGTAAAGCAGAGTGAATTCAGTTGGCACCTTGTTCTGGGAGTTATTCCAGGAGCACTGGCTCTATCATCCAACTCTTCTGACAAGTTTTATATGTACCTGGTTCCGAATAATAAGTTGTGTTCTGCTTGAAATAGTGGTTTGTGTTGCTTGTAAATGAGTGTGTCCAATGTGGAAGATTTAACAACTGTAGAAATGAGTGGTTGATCTGACAGTGGGCTCATCAGAGGATTTTCTGTTTTTTGCTTGTAGGTACAGCTAACGATTGTCTGTGGCCATTTGTCCCGCTTGTTGGGAGAGTTGGGAACAGGAGGAAGCCTATAAAGAGGACTTTCACCAAAGTGACTGGAATACGGAGCAGCCGTATCAGAGAATAACCGTTTGCTAGAGTGTTTCTTGGGGATGTTTTCTCTAATTTTCACTGTTGTTGATCCTCTGTCGTGAAATATTCTGTTCTCTCTGTTGCCCTTTGTATCCTTGAAGGTCTGCATTCTTTTAAATCAGTTTATTTGGAGCTTTCTGCCCTGTGAATATTTCTATTAATATATAAGCCCCTCATATAGTCATGGCTGGGGCTTCCCTGGTGGCTCAGTGGAAAGAATCTGCCTGCAATGCAGGTGACCTGGTTTAGAGCCCTGGGTCAGGAAGGTTCCCTGGAGGTGGGCATGGCACCCCACTCCAGTACTCTTGCCTAGAGAATCCCATGGACAGAGGAGCCTGGTGGGCTGCAGTCCATGGTGTCGCACAGAGTTGGACACGACTGAAGTGACTAAGCATCAGCAGCATAGTCAAGGGTATGGTCTTCCCAGTGGCCACATATGGTTGTGAGAGCTGGACCATAAAGAAGTGCTGGAGAAGACTCCTGAGAGTCCCTTGGACTGCAAAGAGATCAAACCAGTCAATCTGAAAGGAAATCAACCCTGAATACTCATTGGAAAGACTGATGCTGAAGCTGAAGCTCCAATACTTTGGCCACTTGAAGCGAAGAGCTGACTCATTGGAAAAGACCCTGATGCTGGGAAAGATTGAAGGCAGAAGGAGAAGAGGGCATCAGAGGATGAGATGTTTGGATGGCATCACTGACTCAATGGACTTGAACTTGGCAAACTTCGGGAGCTGGTGAGGGACAGGGAGGCCTTGTGGGTTGCAGCCCATGGGGTTGCAAAGAGTCAGACACAACTGGGCAACTGAACAACAAGAGCCCCTCACTGTTAACTGCTGAATACAGGAAAATTATCCCAATGCCAAAACCATGGACTGCTTTGTCTCTTGTGCCGTTCCATCCCAGGGCAGTCAGTGTAAATGCTGTCTTACTTTTGACATTTGCGCATTGAAAAAGGAGCAGAACAACCACTTTTGCATTAGAGGATTGTGTCGTAGACATGCTCAAAACTGCAAACTGTTGGCTGTGTCAGAACTTTGGCCATCAGGTGGAATCTGTTCCTCTCTCCATTTTAAACTTAAATTTTTTTTTTTTAATTTTATGTTTTGGTCATACCACGTGGCGTGTGGGATCCTAGTTCTCTGACCAGGGATAGAACCTTCACCCTCTATGGTGGAAGCTTGGAGTCTTAACCACTGGACCATCAGGGAATTTCCTTTCCCATTTTAAAGATGAGTAAAAGAGATGTACAAAGGTCCAAAGAGATATACAAGGAAATGCTTCAAGCTCACAGGGTTACTTGACAGAACTTGGCTCAGAGCATGGGGGGATGACTCTAAGAAGAGTTGTTCCCACCATGCCACTTGGCTGCACTCATACAGAAGGCTTGGGTTTGGTTTGCTGATTTGTTGTATTTGAGCAGGAGCACATAATAAGGGAAAGATGCAGGTTTTTTACTGTCTGTTTTTACTACGCATGCATGTATTAACTGAGATGATTTCCTAAATAGAATAATGTTTTCTAATCTTAGGGAACGGCATATGGGTGTTCTTTTTGAGCAGGACTACTGCAATGCTAAAATCATACATAAACATTTGCTGAATATTTAATATAGATGGTTAACTTCTAGCCATTGACTTTGGCTGGTATTAATGATCATCTTATTTACCTAAAGAGCAATAGAGACATGGAGGATAGTTTAGGAGAAGTCAAATATCATTTGAGAAGGGCAAGGGCAAGCTGGCCCCGTTCCCTCTGGTTATGGTCCAAATGTGCCAGAAGGTATGCAGAACTGAGTTAGCCAGAGGAAAAAAGCGTTCCAAGGGGGCGACCACTGAACCCGTAGCAAGTTGCCCATGGTTCAGTGAACTTTGCTGAATTTTTAGAAAATGAGAGTTTAATGAATTCCAGATGGGGAGATTATTAGTTCTGCAGAGTTTTAAATCTTCTTTACAGAGCATGTAGAACAGCACTGTATTTGGTTTGGTTCTTTGGAGAAGCAGAATTAATAGGATGCGTGTATATACAGAAAGGGATTTCATATAAGCAGTTGGCTCCCAGGATTTTGGAAGCTAACAGGTTCCAAGATCTGGAGTCAGCAAGCTGCAGACCAAGGAGAGTTGCTAGGGAGCTGCCAGGGCTGTTCTGATCTGGAGCTCATCGTTTAGAGTCAGATGGTTGATGAGCCTGTGTAGAGCGAGGCCAGAAGGAAAAAACTCCGAGAAATGGCAACATTTAAGAATGAGTGGAGATGAAGAGCTAGCATGGGGTCAGAATGGTAGAAGCAAAGTCAGAGGAGTGTGGCGCCGGAGGAAAAAAGGAAGAAGGAGAAAGGAGTAAGGTGTGCTGTTCCGCTGCTAACTGTTCCTCAAAGCATCCTTGCCTTTGGGAACACAGAGGTCCCTGGTGATCTCGAAAGAGCCATCCAAACGGAACATCACAGAAGGAAGTCAGGCTGGAGAGGGTCAAGGAGAAGGGAGCAGAGAGCACCTACGGAAGTGGGTGACAGATAAGCAGGAACCCCGGGTCTATTCTAGCTCCTTAAGAACGGGTGCAGCACGCGGCCGACCCATCAGAATGGGTGCAGGCTGGTAGAGGCCCAAAGGCTTCAGACTGATTTCAGGCATGACTGTGGTTCTGATGGACACACTTTCCAAATAAAAAGGCAGGATGGACATCTAGGTTGCTTCCATGTCCCAGATACTGTAAACAGTGCTGGACAAACTGAGGGAGGGAGAGGACAAGCAGAGAATGTAACTCAACATATATGCACTATCAGGTATAAGACGGTAGCTGGTGAGAAGTCGCTGTGTAGCACAGGGAGCCCTGTCTGGTGCTCTGTGGTGGCCTGGTGGGATAGGATGGGGGAGGAGAGGCAGGATAGAGAGGGTGTATGTATAATTATGGTTGAGTTTCTCTGTTGGATGGCAGAAACGGGGCTTCTCAGGTGGTTCAGTGGTAAAGAACCCATCTGTCAATGCAGGAGAAGCAGGAGGTATGGGTTCAATCCCTGGGTTGGGAAGATCCCCCGGAGGAGGAAATGGCAACCCACTCCAGTATTCTAGCCTAGAGAATCCCATGGACAGAGCAGCCTGGTGGGCTACAGTCCCTGGGGTCTCAGAGAGTTGAACATGACTGAGCACACATGCACACATGGCAGAAACTGACACAACACTGTAGAAATAAAAAAAAATTTAAATTAAAAAAATAGGGGAAAAAAGGCAGGGTAGCTTGTTTGGACAATACAGTCTGGCAAAAACAGATAAAAATTCTGGAACATGTGGTTGCTAAGGAATGGTCCATCCCTGGAAGGACGGCAGTTCACTGATTCACTCGGTACAGTGTATGATGGGATGAGAACCCAAGATAATGGCAAAGTCATTTGAAAGTGACCTCAAGTAAGGTTTCTTAACAGTCACACCTCTGAAATGCAGGTATTTTTATCTTTAACCTAATTTGCAGCACTTCTACAGAAAATTATTAGCTATAGAGAATAAAATGCACTGAAAAGATGAAGCTTTCTATGTATTTTAGATAAGGTTTAAGTTTCAGCCAGCAAGACACTTCCATTAACACAAAAAATAATGGCCTTTTTCAACAAGATGACTGTCAAAAAGAAAAAATGTAGACAGTCAAATGATTTATTTCCCCATCCATACTGAGTTTATTCATGGGGAGATTCACCTTGTGAACTAATAATTTTCTGGGCTTAGAAAGAGCAGCGGGCATTTTTCTTTTGAGGAAATGCCCCCCTCCTTTTTTAATCGCGGGTTTCTTTTGGTCTAAAAAAATTATCTAAGTCTATGGCTTTGATATAAAGGAAAAGGCTTCTTTCAATTGCTTTAACCTTTTCCAAAAAGTGACCCATTGGGATAAATGTTCTCATGCTGAGAATCAAGGTTTTCTCTGATAGCAGAGTGAGAACAGGAAGCTGAACACTTTCTTGAAGTGGTTGAAGAAAAACTCGAGATTTCAGACTGAAGAAAGGAACTCTTTTGAAAGGTCAAGTTTAAGACCTGTACTTTAAGCAACTTAAAAAAGTAAAGTAAACCTCAGTCTCATGTCAGATGGGGAATGACATCAGAACAGGGGGATCAGGTCAGAGCTAGAGACCCAGGAGGCAGCTGAGAGGAAAGGTGCTGACTGATGATTTCTTTCCTTGGGGCAAGCAAAGGACCAAATTCCTGGAGGCCAGTTTCAGGGAGGAGGTGTGGGCCAGCGCAGGGGCAGGTCTGGTGGCGGGGTTCAGAGTTCTGGGGGTTGGAGTTCAGTTCAGTTCAGTTGCTCAGTCGTGTCTGACTCTTTGTCCATCCCATGGACTGCAGCAAGCCAGGCTTCCCTGTCCATCACCAACTCTCGGAGTTTACCCAAACCCATGTCCATCGAGTCAGTGATGCCATCCAACTATCTCATCCTCTGTTGTCCCCTTCTCCTCCCACCTTCAATCTCTCCCAGCATCAGGGTCTTTTCCAATGAGTCAGTACTTCGCATCAGGTGGCCAGTGTATTAGAGTTTCAGCTTCAGTATCAGTCCTTCCAACGAATACTCAGGATTGATTTCCTTTAGGATAGACTGCTTGGCGGTGGGGGGGGGGAGGGGGGCGGGGGGGCAGGGGGGTCGGGATTGGAATAGCCAGAGCTGAACTTACATCACTGATTCCTGGATTTCTGATTAGAGGTGCGGAAATCTCCTCCTTCCCTGCCTTGGGTTCTTGACTGCTGCTGCTGCTGCTAAGTTGCTTCAGTCTTGTCCAACTCTGTGCGACCCTATAGACAGCAGCCCACCAGGCTCTCCCATCCCTGGGATTCTCCAGGCAAGAACACTGGGGTGGGTTGCCATTTCCTTCTCCTGGGTTCTTGACAGTGATGCTTGAATACCTCTGCTCAGTGAGCAGGCGCCCCTGTCTTCCCTGCACTCCAGCCCCTTCCTTTGCTTCTTCACAGTCTCCTCCCTCCTGCCTTTCGGCCCTAGCTCTGCACTCATGTGGTGTCTGGCCTCTTGCACGTGCTGTGGGTTTAGCAGCTCATATTCTGTCTTGACTGTGACTTGGGCTCGTATTCATTTCCCAATCACATTCTCTCTCTTCTTGGCTGTTGTTACCTACCTGTACCTTCTGGATCCTGACCTAGGCTAGGAATGATTTTTAAGATTTATATATATATACTTTTCACATGTCACTGCCTGAAAGGTCATTAATGATAAAACCGGGTTTCACCTCTTGGCTTCCCTGATAGCTCAGTTGGTAAAGAATCTCTGTGCAATGCAGGAGACCCCAGTTCAATTCCTGGGTTGGGAAGATCTGCTGGAGAAGGGAAAGGCTACCTACTCCAGTATTCTTGGGCTTCCGTTGTGGCTCAGCTGGTTAAGAATCTGCCTTTAATGTGGGAGACCTGGGTTCGATCCCTGGGTTGGGAAGATCCCTTGGATAAGGGAAAGGCTTCCCACTCCAGTATTCTGGCCTGGAGAATTCCACAGACTGTATAGTCCCTGGGGCCGCAAAGAGTTGGACTCAACTGAGTGACTCTCACTCTCATTTTCACTTTTTAGGTGGTGTGTATATTCCAGGAGTGTCATGAATACCAGAGCGTCTGTAATCCTGCAAAGAAGGAATCTCGGGATTCAGGTGTATGAGCGGGGATTGGGGGAGGAAGGCTTGGAGCACAGGTTATATGACACGTCCTGTACAAGTGTCACACCCAGAGCTCTTCCTTCCCAGGGCAGGGACTGGCCCCGGTTACCTAGGCTTCCTTGCAGGCAGGTTGGCAGTGGGACCGGCAAGAAGTGTGGGCAGAAGTGATGAAACCATCCTACGTGACTCTTTGGTCCCCTGCTCCCTGGCTGTGTGGCCCCCTTGCCGGACGTGTGCTCTGAGGCATACACAGCTGTGAGGTGTGGTAGCACCGCCAGCTCACACTAGACTCCACGAGCAGGAGCACCTTCATGACGTGGCACCAACCCAGAGTCTGGGTTTTCTTGAAAATGAAAGTGTTTGTCACTCAGTCATGTCCGACTCTGCAACCCCACGGATTGGCCCACCAGGCTCCTCTGTCCATGGAATTCTTCAGGCATGAATCCTGGGGTGGGTTGCCATTTCCTCCTCCAGGGGATTTTCCCAACCCAGGAACTGAACCGAGGTCTCCTGCATGGCAGGCAGATACTTTACCGTCTGAGCTTGTGTGGCATCATTTAGCTTGAACTCATCATTTAGCTTGAACATCATTAAGCTCTTCACTTTCAAGGTCTTTTTAGGAAATCTAAACACAGCAAGGGCATTTCCCTGTGACTAACTGATTCACGCATTCAGCCCCTTACTGCAGCTCACGATTTGGGATTTGGAAATCCTGAGCCGTGGTGTCCTTGCCTGTGTTCCCCATGACCTGGGCTCCAGCACCTGTGGCCATGATGGACGCATTATAGAAGCTCAACGGAGAAGCAGCTTGTGTCTCCTATGAGCCCTTGACTGACCCTCATTTGGTTATGAGCGCCATTTGCCTTTTTAGTGGAAATGCTGCGTTTATACACACACTTCTCAGCAGAGCGAAAGCAGGTTGGGTGGAGCTTAAGGCAGGTTCTTTGATATGAATGGTCTGCTCAGGAACAGACATCCTTAAAGGGCACGAAGTCCGAGGCTGGGCTTGATGACTCCCCACCTGCTTCTCCCCAATTTGGGGACCCAGAATTCTGAGATTCCTATTTGCCTCTATTGGCTTCTGGGTTCTATTCACCTTGTGGAGAGGAAACGAGCTTTGGTTAGGGTTTGCCTGCTTCACGTATAGGAACCACCAGCAAGAAGCTGTTCCTGACTGTAACCATTTTCCTGTCCAGCTCATCTCCTTGTACGTGACCTTGAATAATCTCCTTGAATATCCCTTGAATAATCTCCTGACTTCGGTGAGCTTCCCCTGTTGAGTCCATGGGGGTGGATGCAGCTGGCCTTAGCTTGAGTGGCTTCTTCAGAGCAAAGGTAACTTGTCCTAGACCCATCTCTGTGAAGCTTACAGACACAGTTCAGTTCATTTCAGTTGCTCAGTCATGCCCAGCTCTTTGCGACCCCATGGACTGCAGCACGCCAAGCCTCCCTGTCCATCACCAGCTCCTGGAGTTTACTCCAATTCATGTCCATTGAGTCAGTGATGCCATCCAACCATCTCATCCTCTGTCATTCTCTTCTCTTCCTGCCTTCAATGTTTCCCAGCATCAGGGTCTTTTCCAATGAGTCAGCTCTTCACATCAGGTGGCCAAAGTATTGGCGTTTCAGCCTCAGCATCAGTCCTTTCGATGAATATTCAGGACTGATCTCCTTTTGGATGGACTGGTTGGATCTCCTTGTAGTCCAAGGGTCTCTCAAGAGTCTTGTCCAACACCACAGTTCAAAAACATCAGTTCCTTGGTGCTCAGCTTTCTTTATGGTCCAAGGCTCCCCCGTCCCTGGGATTCTCCAGGCAAGAACACTGGAGTGGGTTGCCATTTCCCTCTCCAATACATGAAAATGAAAAGTGAAAGTGGAGTCGCTCAGTCGTGTCCGACCCTCAGCGACTCCATGGACTGCAGCCTACCAGGCTCCTCCGTCCATGGGAGTTTCCAGGCAAGAGTGCTGGAGTGGGGTGCCATTGCCTTCTCTGCAATAACCTGGCAGGATTGTCTTATTATCTTTCTCTTTCAAGTAAGGACACTGAGGCTCCAAGAACATCTATACTTTCCGAAGGTCAATAGGTAGTAAGTGCAGAGATGTTGACCCCAGCGCCTGAGCTCAGAACATCTCCACTGCCCACTGGATTGGACCCAAAGTGAATAGCCTATCAACTGGTGAGAACTGTGGCCAGCCCAGCAGATTTCAGGAACTTGCTGAGGGTGTCCTGAGGGTGATGTCTGGACCTCATTAAACTGCTGGTCTGACTCCTTGAGACCTTGATGCTGGGAAAGATTGAGGGCATAAGGAGAAGAGGGTAGCAGAGGATGAGATGGTTGGATAGCATCACTGACATGAGTTTGAGCAAACCCCTGGAGATAGTGAAGGACAGAGAAGCCTGGAGTGCTGCAGTCCATGGGGCCACAAAGAGTCAGACACGACTCAGTGACTGGGCAACAGCAACAACCCAATGATAAGAGATCAGTGCAAAATGTGTTGATAAAGGTGCCAGGTGTCTTGAGGGAATCTGTCCAGGTGAGGAGATGAGTGTTGGATTGAGGTCATCTTACAGCTGCCCGAACTCTGGCCCAGGCTGGTCCTCCAGCTGTCCCCTCAGATGCGCCCACCATGGGTCAGCCATCCGGGAGCTGTGGGAGGGAGCTTACCTTGTGTGTGCTGGTGTCTGCCTTGCCTGCCTGGACCATGGGAGTTGATCTTGGCATGTCCCGTTGGTGGGGGGACATCCTCTTGGGGCCACTCTGTAGATCCCAAGGAAGTCTTCTTTTTTTTCTGGGCTTCACCTTTCTTCTCTGTAACAGCCATTTGCATCAGTGCAATTTATTGATGAATTTGATGAACTTCAGTTCCTTGATCATCTTCATTTAACACATCATTTATGAGACTAATATCAGCACACAAGGATTGACTGTATTGGTTGGGGTGTGGTGGGTGAGCGACCCAATCTCTGGGGCCAGACGGGTCAAACTCTGGCTTGGGCACTGTCAGGCAATTGATTTGCCCTATCTGTGCTTCGGAATCTTTCTCTCAGAGTAGGGATACAATGGTATATGCTTCACAGGGCTGTTGGAGAATTAAATGAGTTAATCTATGAGAGGATTTCCTCCCCAGCCAGCTCAACTGAATGGCTTTATGTTAAGGTTTAAATAGCAATCTTTGTTTCTAGAATTTTTTGTTTTCTTTTTGACCACATGGTGTACTAGTTGGACACTGCTGGCGAATGTGGGAAATGTTCCTTAGTGGTAGAGGATTTGGGGGAAGGTGGATGGACGCGGAGAGCCCACTGAAAGTGGCGTAAAGACACGCCTCATCAGGGAACACTAAATGCGATCGGGGATCTTTAAGCCATTGCTGACTGGCTTAGTTCTCACCATCTTTATTTGAGTCTCACTTTGCTAAGTACTGTCCATCAATTTCTGAATATCGAAGTTATTCGAGGTCATTCATTCAAGGCAAACTGCTGAAAGTAAAAGCGAAATCAAGAAGAACCCCGGGGCTCTGAAGGCTTTTCTTAACTCGTGGCCATTTTCCGCCTTTAAAAGCACTGACTTGACTTTTACAGGAGCCTGTAGACTAATCTAACAGAAAATGGAAACCACGAGCATGGTCATTCCCTTAAATATTTTATACTGTGTTCAGATGTGCATTTTTCAAAGATCACTTCCTTGACATTTTCTGGGGGTATATTTCTTGGGAAATAAATATGTTTGGTGGAGGCCCATACCAATTTATTTAGACCTATAAATAAGATAAAGATGCCTCCTGTCATTTGTACTAAAAAATATATATATATAAGGATTAGAGGAATATCTTAGAAGGTTAGGGCAAAGAATTAATAATACTGTTCAGGTCATGCCGAGGTCGGCTGATGCTTTAAGCAATTTCAGCTGATCCTCAAGTGAATTACTCTAAGAATGGACAAGAAAGACCCTTTGGCCAAAGCATGGGCCAGAGACAGTGCCCCAGGCCAGACATTTCATTAAGGCCCACTGAGTGAAAGAATCTGATATCCTGGCTTTCCAGTGAATGAACACTGCACAACCTCCCAGCTGTTCACTCAATTATCTGGTAGCCATCGCTCTGAATGTTTCCCAGGTACTGGGAACAACACTTGACAGGTAAGAAATCCAATCATTCCATTTGGAGCCTGTGAAAGGCAATCTCCCAGCAAGGAATCTATTCATGCAGTGATTCTATTCAATCATTGCATTGCTGCTGTGGGAGATATGATGGAAATGGTTTTCCTCAGGGAATGGCTGGAGAAGGGTGGAATATGCAAGAACCATAGGCAAAGTATGTGACTTTAGGGCGAGAGTGTATGTGTGTGCGTGTGTGTGTGCGTGTGTGTGCTCTGTTGTGTCTGACTCTTTGTGACCCCATGGACTATGTAGCCCACAAGACTCCCCTGTCCGTGTCCTCAGGTCCATTTCCAGGCAAGAATACTGGAGTGGGTTGCCATTTCCTCCTCTAGGGGACCTTCCTGGCCCAGGGATTGAATGCACATCCCTTGCATTGGCAGGCGGATTCTCTATCACTGAGCCACCTGGGAATCCCTTAGGGAGAGAAGAGGCACCAAGTCTGGGTTGGACAGGGAAGGCTGCAGAGGGCAAAGGGGCCAGATTAGGGGTCCAGAGGAAGGGAGGATGCTATCTGGATTTGGTATCCTTGAGGGCAAGTTATCCATGGCAATAGGAGGGGCGACAGGATAAAAGAGAGCACTTGGAAAGACAATACTTGGGCCACCTGATGCGAAGAGTTGACTCATTGGAAAAGACCCTGATGCTGGGAAAGATTGAAGACAGGAGGGGAAGGGGACAACAGAGGATGAGATGGTTGGATGGCGTTACCGACTCAATGGACTTGAGTTTGAGAAAGCTCTGGGAGTTGGCGATGGACAGGGAGACCTGGTGTGCTGCAGTCCATGCGGTTGCAAACAGTCAGACATGACTGAGCGACTGAACTGAGATTGGCTCCATCTGATCCTGTGGAGGATGGAGAGGGAAGAGAAGCCTGCTAGGCGGGCTGCATTCAAGATGCATCCCTAAATCTCCAGGAATTCAGTCTCAAAGGCAACAGGAAGCATTAGGTAATTTCTAAAATAAAACAAATCAGATATGAAAAACCTCAGAGGAAAACAATCTTCTAAAGAACTCTTTTGTAAATCCTTTTAAAAACGAAGAGAATCTTTCATCATACAAATGCAGTGAAAATGGTAGCTTTCAAATTCAATTATCTTGTAAGTTTCAATTTTGTGTCTCACTTGCTTTCCTGAACTAAGTGAAGTACAGCTTCATTTTTTTTATCCCATCACTAGAGTAATGGCATCCTGAAAGAGAGACATGGTGTGCAGAGAAAAGAGGGAAATAAATATTTAGTAGAAGAAAGAACAATGCCATCAAGTACTTCTTTTGAGTCTCACCTCAGAACTGAGAAAAAGATTTTCATTTTTATATCAGTATAAGGGTCCAACCCACTCCAGAAATTTGGAACCTGTTTTATTTAGAAGTATTGATATGAAGGAAGATATGGTGGTGATGGTCTATGAGCCTGAAACTCATGGGCTGGTTTTTAAGTGACTTACAAGTTGCCATCCTCTTCTTATTCCCAGGAGATTCCTCATTTTAAAATCAGAGCTCAGAGTGTGCTTCAGAATCCTTCTGAACACAGTGCTCTTGGTCAGTCACTCCCAAGTGAATTTGCAGTTAGGTGGAACCAACTTGTTTCCTGGCTTTAACTCTAGTAAGAGTGGTTCTCGGGTTTTCCAGGTGACACTAGAGGTGAAGAATCCACCTGCAAATGCAGGAGACACAATCCACTCCAGTATTCTTGCCTGGAAAATTCTGAGAACAGAGGAGCCTGGTGGGCTACAGTCCATGGGGTCACAAAGAATTGGACATGACTGAGCAAGCAAGCACACAGACACATGCGTGCAAGAGTGGTTCTCACTTTAGTGGACATCAGAAGTCTCTGGAAGATGAGTTTCAACATAGGAAGTGGGCTCCACTCCCTCTGATTTAATAGGTCTGAGGAGGAGGGCCAAGACTGCTGTTGATGCTGGTTGAGGGGGAACACACTTTGAGAACCAACTATCTTAGATTTTAGGGCTTCCCAGGTGGCGCTAGTGTTAAAGAACCCACTTGCCAATGTGGGAGATGCAAGAGATGAAGTTTCCATCCCTGGGTTGGAAAGATCCCCTGGGGTAGGAAATGGCAATCCACTCCAGTAGTCTTGCCTGGAGAATCCCATGGACAGAGGAGCCTTGCAGGCTACAGTCCAGTTCAGTTCTGACTCTTAGCGACCCCATGGACTGCAGCACACCAGACTTCCCTGTCCATTACCAACTCCCAGAGCTTGCTCAGATTCATGTCCATAGAGTCAGTGATGCCATCCAACCATCTCATCCTGTCATCCCCTTCTCCTCCCACTTTCAATCTTTCCCAGTGTCAGGGTCTTTTCAAATGAGTCAGTTCTTCACATCAAGTGGCCAAAGGATTGGAGTTTCAGCTTCAGCATCAGTCCTTCCAATGAATATTCAGGACTGATTTTCTTCAGGATGGACTGGTTGGATCTCCTTGCAGTCCAAGAGACTCTCAAGAGTCTTCTCCAACCTCACAGTTCAAAAGCATCAATTCTTCGGTGCTCAGCCTTCTTGGTATAGGCCAAAACTCACATCCATACATGACTACTGGAAAAACCATAGTTTTGACTAGACAGATCTTTATCAGCAAAGTAATGTCTCTACTTTTTAATAAGCTGTCTAGGTTGGTCATAGCTTTTCTTCCAAGAAGCAAGCATCTTTTAATTTCATGGCTGCAGTCATCATCTGCAGTGATTTTGGAAGCCCCCAAAATAAAGACAGCCACTGTTTCCACTGTTTCCCCATCTATTTGCCATGAAGTGATGGGACCAGATGCTATGATCTTAGTTTTCTGAATGTTGAGTTTTAAGTCAACTTTTTCACTCTCTTTTTTCATTTTCATCAAGAGGCTCTTTAGTTCTTCTTCACTTTCTGCCATAGGGGTGGTGTCATCTGCATCTGAGGTTATTGATATTTCTCCCAGCAGTCTTGATTTCCAACTTGTGCTTCATCCAGCCCAGCATTTCACATGATGAACTCTGCATGTAAGCAAATAAGCAGGGTGACAAATACAGCCTTGACAATACTCCTTTCCTAATTTGGAAGCAGTCTGTTTTTCCATGTCCGGTTCTAAGTGTTGGTTCTTGACCTGCATACAGGTTTCTCAGGAGGCAGGTAAGGTGGTCTGGTATTCCCATCTCTTTCAGAATGTTCCACAGTTTGTTGTGATCTACAGAGTCAAAGGCTTTGGTATAATCAATAAAGCAAAAGTAGATGATTTTTGGAATTCTTTTGCTTTTTCAATGATCCAATGGATGTTGGCAATTTGATCTCTGTTTCCTCTGCCTTTTCTAAATCCAGCTTGAACATCTGGAAGTTTATGGTTCACATACTCTTGAAGCCTCACTTGGAGAATTTTGAGCATTGCTTTGCCAATGTGTGACATGAGTGCAATTGTATGGTAGTCTGAAAGTTCCTTGGCATTGCCTTTCTTTGGGATTGGAATGAAAACTGACCTTCTCCAGTCCTGTGGCCACTGCTGAGTTTTCAGAATTTGCTGGCATATTGAGTGCACCACTTTCACAGCATCATCTTTTATGATTTGGAATAGCTCAGCTGGAATTCTATCACCTCACTAGCTTTGCTTCTAGTGATGCTTCCTAAGGCCCATTTGACTTTGCATTCCAGGATGTCTGTCTCTAGGTGAGTGATCACATCATCATGGTTATCTGGATTATTGAGGTCCTTTTTGTATAGCTCTTCTGTGTATTCTTTCCACCTCTTCTTAATATCTTCTGCCTCTGTTAGATCCATACCATTTCTGTCCTTTATTGTGCTCATCTTTGCATGAAATGTCCCCTTGGTATCTCCAATTTTCTTGAAGAGATCTCTAGTCTTTCCCATGCTGTTGTTTTCCTCTCTTTCTTTTCATTGATCACTGAGGAAGGCTTTCTTATCTCTCCTTGCTATTTTTTGGAACTCTGCATTCAAATGGGTATATCATTCCTTTTCTCCTTTGTCTTTTGCTTCTCTTCTTTGCTCAGCTATTTATAAGGCCTCCTCAGACAACCATTTTGCCTTTTTGCATCTCTTTTGCTCGGGGATGGTCTTGATCCCTGCCTCCCGTCCAATAGGGCAGCAGGAGCTGGACAGGACTGAAACAACTCAGCATGCACGCACACATCTTCGATTTTAGAACAACCATCTACAGACGGCAGCTCAACTTTTCACTTTCATTAGGATTAGATGGATGAAGAGAGTAACTGCTTAGAATTCCCTTACATTTTCTCTCATTTCCTTCTCTTTCTCTGTGTGTGCTCAGTCATTCAGAGGTGTCCGACTCTTTGCGACGCTATTGACTGTGTAGTCTTGTTCTTTGTAGTTCTTCCTTTTGATCCTTCAGTGAGAGGCTTTACAAACCTATGACCTTAAGTCAAGAAAATGTCCAGGATACTCAATTCTTGACATTTCAGTGATCATGGTACCTTAGCTAGAATGTAAGTTAATGTTTTAGAATATGAAGTGGGTAGTTTCAGAATATAAAAAGAGCTTGTAAGAAGAATGTGCTGGAAATTTTGGAGATATTCCCAGGTTTTAATCCAGATCAAGTGTTTCTACCAATGGTGATGCAACTGGTTATTGGAAGTTGAGATGATGTTTATAAGAACAACAGAGGGTGACTGTTTCCTGGGGCTACTCAACAAAGCACTACAAACCGGGTGCTTTAAACAACAGAAATGTCTTGTCTCCCAGTTCTAGAGGCCAGAAGTCTGAGATCTGAGGCTGTGCGCGAGGATCTTTGTGTCCTAATTCCCCCTGTAGAAGGATAGCAGTCCTTTTGGATTAACGCCCCCCCTAAGGACCTCACCTTAGCTAGTTACATCAGCAACGACCGTATTTACAGATAAGGTCACATTCAGAGGTATAGGGGCTGGGGGGTGGGGCAGGACCTCATGCATGGAGGGGCACAGTCCAACCCTAACAGCGACCTTGAGTTTAGTTCCTGCTCAGACTATGTGCAGGAGACCCGGCCACCGTGAGGAGCCGCCAGGGCCCAACTTGGAGCTGTGGCACTCACCCTTCTCTCACAGGCTCTGGTGATTGGCCAAAGTGCCACAGTATGTATCTGGGACATGCTTGTGACTGTAAATATCCTAGTACGTGGGAAGCCTAATTCCTTTCATGTTCTAGCATTGTCCTTTGTCTGTTACCATCTCAGACTGGAAGATCAATTCTGAGGCTGGAAGAAGCATTGCTTTTAAAAAGGCAGGACCTTGTTATAACTGATACTGCAATTAAGGGATTCTATTAACCCTCAGCTTCAAGACAAAGCCTTGACTCTTCTGAGATGAGATGTCTGCTTGGGGCCGCCAGGAACGATAACAGCAGTAAATCTGTCAGTGGCTGCCAAGTGTCTGCAGGGGACACGGTTACCCGAGCTGCAGCTCTGATGCACGACGGGTCTGCCAAGGCCAGTTACTCAGCTTGTGTTTTGATCTGAGGAGCTGTTGCTTAGCTTCATGGGGTGAATTGTCCCCTGTATCTGTCAAGAGTATTACCTCGTGCATTAATGTGTCACTGAAATTTAAAATGCTACCTTTCTGCTTCTCGGGTAATTATTGCAGACAGATTTGAGGCTTATTGTGAAAACATGGTTCTCAGCAGGACCAGATCCCACAGAATGTTGGTGGGAAGTGTGCTTGGGTTTTAACTCCTGGTGTCCCCTGGACTACAAGGAGATCAAGCCAGTCAATCCTAAAGGAAATCAACCCTGAATATTCATTGGAAGGACTGATGCTAAAGCTGAAGCTCCAATCCTTTGGCCACCTGATGTGAAGAACTGATTAAATGGAAAAGACCCGGATGCTCAGAAAGATTGAAGGCAGGAGGAGAAGGTGATGACAGAGGATGAGATGATTGGATGGCATCACCGACTCAATGGACATGAGTTTGAACAAACTCCAGGAGATGGTGAAGGACAGAGGAGCCTGGTGTGCTGCAGTCCATGGGGTTGCAAGGAGTCAGATATGATTGAGCAACTTTCATTCACTTTTTCACCTCGGCTTTACCTTCTTTACTTTATTGTCTTGCCTGTTTTTATAGGAATTCTTTTTAGAAATGGCCATAAAAGTGTGGCAATAGATGAAGATCTACCAAATGACAGCAAGCACAGACTATTTATTCCTTACTTACTTCTGGCGAGGGAGGCAGCCACCTTCACTGGGTTTTGGCAGACACCCAAAGGCAGGCTGGGTGTTGAGGGAAATTTCCAGGGAAAGAACAGGACGACTTCAGGTTGGCCCTGATTGAGGCTGCTGGCCTGGGGAGCGGGAGGTGGGCTTACATAGGAAGGGGGGACCTCCTATGTGATTGACTAGGGAGGCTTATTCATCTTCTCTGGTTGATCCTAGACTGAAAGTGGGGACAAAAATTAGGGAAGCTGTCAATTATTAACCAAGTCCTGGCTATCTTTGGCTAATTGTTATAGGGCTATTGGTTGGCTTCTGAAATCAGTCACTAGAGATGTGGTTTGACTTCCTACATCAGAAGTCTTGACTTGAAGAGCAGGCTGGCTTCCTAGGCTGGTGGTCTCAGGTTGTAGATCAGAGTTCTGTTCTCATACATGACCTGGCCACTGTCCATTTATATATTTAGTTTCTCGAAAGCAATCATTGGCACCAGTTGTGTCAGTTAACTTTATTAACTTGCTGTTGAGTCCTATTATCTTTCCTGTTTTCATCAGATCATTTTAGATCTGTCGTCAGTGAAATTCACATACAGTATGTGAACTGGTGGAAATGTTTATGAACACAGTGTGTATGTTACATGTACAATATGTAACAGTGGAAATGAATCCCTGCCTGAAACTGCATGTTAAAGGAATAGATATCACTGTATACAAACTGTAGTCATCATTCTTACAAATGGAATTTTTTAAAGGAGAGTAGTTTAAGTTACTAATGAAAAAAATGATTCTGTAATGATATTTCTGTCATAGGTTAATTTTAACACCGTTTTAACTCTTAAATGTTAAATGCCATTTACTAAAAGAGTGACCCACTTGTGTTACTTTATTTAAGGTTTGCTTGTAGGACACATGTACACTGGGGCCTCAGAAAGGCCACCTCCACCCTGCCAGTGAGCCTACTGGTCCTTTCCTCTTTCTTTGACTTCCTCACTCCCTTTAGGGCTTATTCAATATTCCACCTTTGAAATCACACATCACTAGCTCCTGTGCTCCTCCACAGACCCAGAAACCTTGTCAAGAATTATGTTTTATAGTGTGTGGCCCCCAGTGGCTCAGCTGGTAAAGAATCTGCCTGCAATGTAGGAGACACAGGAGATGTGGGTTTGAGCCCTGGGTCAGAAAGATCCCCTGGAGGAGGAAATGCAACCCACCCCAGTATTCTTGCCTGAAAAATCCCATGGACAGAGGAGCCTGGTGGGCTCCAGTCCAAAGGGTCGCAAAGAGTCTGACACGACTGAGCAGCAGCATGAAAACAGCAGGTATTAACTTTTTTTGGCTGTAAATTTCCAACTCTAAATTGCATCTACAGTCCTTTATCAAACCACACATCCTCCCCAAGTCCCCTGCCACCGAGCTTCTGTCTCAGGCCATTTGCCAGCCTGCTGATTGGCTGCCCTTGGGCCAGGTCCTCATTGGTCTGATGGAGTTAATCACCGTGGAGGGGATGCAGGAGAGTACTTTCAAGGTAATTTCTTCCCTGACTTCCTTCTCCAAAGGGAATAGGTCCAGACACTTCTGCTAGAGTCTGCAATTCAGTAGAGAAGGGCACCAGCTCATGGAGAGAAGGGAGAAGACAAATGTGCTCCAGGGAGAAGACAAATCAGGATGCATTTCAGGTCTGGAAATCAGCTGTGGAGATTCAGGTTGTGTGCTTGACAAGAGCTGAACGCTGGCAGCGGCAGCAGAGCCAACGTCCTTCGGAGCCAGCATCCTGTTCTCTGTAAAGCAATCAGAGGAAAGCGCACAGGGACCGAGTTCTGGATTCCTATAGCCCTGAAGAGAAGGCCACAGGGGCATATGCACAAAATAGTGAAGAACATTTGATGTGGAAATGGCTGGCCACTTGGCATTTAGATTCAGGGGGCATTTGGAACTTTGAGGGATGGAAATTAGACTTGAGGGTATTTATCCATATGTGTAGATGATCAGAGGACTTCACTTCGGTTTGCTAGGTTCCTGATAGAGCCCTTGTTTATGGAGAATGATTGATCCATTCAGATCTGGTTTGTACTTTAAACCACCCCTCCAGGGCAGATGTAGTCCTGGTTTCGGGAGATCAGATATCTTGTTATACTCTAGGTGCCCCTTGTCGTGGATGAGATCCTGCAATGCAAGAGGAACACCTATGTTTTGCTGATGATTCATTCATATGGAAATCCCTTCTGGAAGTTTCCCATGGCATAAGCCTCTCTTTGGTCGTTATAACACTCAATTGAAAATTTAAATCCTAATGTGCTTCATTGTTCATCCTCCTGTACCGTGGAGAAGGTAATTGGCTGCGAGCTATTCCCTCATTACTTTTGGCAAATTAGGAGAATTCCTTCGAACCAGCCGCAGGTGAGCGCAGAAATTCCCAGACAGAGTTAATAAGCTGTTCTCCTCCTGTGTGTTCTTTCTCCCCACTTGGATCCTGCTGCTGGTGGCGCCAGCATTGGCAGCAGAAAGAAATATGATGTTTGGCTAATGGCTTGAGAAGGGGAGGGAAGGACTCTGGGTCACCTGTGGCAAAACCTATTTTGAGCTGAGCGAAAGGAGATTAATGCTGTCAGTTGCTTGATTAGCATTGCCACTTGCCTGGCTCTCAACTTCGAAATGTATTAATTCTGAGAGCACAGCTTGCTTGGCGTTGTCTCATTCACGTTTGCAACTCACCTTGTAAAATCGCATGGCGGTGGGCTGACTGGAGGGAGAGGTTGAGATGCCCGCAAAGCTGCTCTTGTCTTTGGTTGGATGTTATGACAAGGGCTTTCAAAATCAGGCTAAATTGCTTAAGCTTGAGCCTGCAAAGTAATTGGAACTTTGTGTCTCAAGTTAAACCTCTTTTTAGCAAAGCGTTCTAGAGCGAGCATCTTAAATCTATTCAGATGTATACATGCATTTATTCATGTGGGTGTCAGGGAATTTCTTCCTAAGATAACTTTCCTAAGCACATCATTGTGCTGAGAATTGGTAATGTGTTCCTATAGTCAGAAGTCATCTGTGAGTGAGCTTTTAAGTGCTCACTGTACTGTCTCCTTTGACTGGGAATCATCTGGGTTCAGATGTTCTGCAGGTCAAAGTGTGACTTAGAAGAACAACTTAAACATTTTCCATCCCATTTGCCAATAGACCAAAAGTAGTTCTGCCTATAAACTCTCTCTTTCTAGTTCTGCAGACTCACCTTCCTTCTTGTGGGAGACTGAAAGCCTGGTAGGTTCCTGAGCTTTGAAGCTGGATGACTTCAATGCAATCCCATCTCTGGCAATGGTTTTTTAAGTACAGATAGCATTGTGGGTGAATTGGAGTAAATCACATGTGCTGTCATTGACTCATAAAATCTGAATTTTAAAAACCTTTTGACATATAATACCAACTTTTCATCTAGAAGGTTTCTTGTTGTTGTTCAGTTGTTAAGTCATGTCTGACTCTTTGTGACCCTGTGGACTGCAACAGGCCAGGCTTCCCTGTCCTTTTCTATCTCCTCGAGTTTGCTCAGATTCATGTCCATTGAGAAGGTGATGGTATCTAATCATCTTATCCTCTGTTGTCCCCTTCCCCTGCCCTCAATCTTTCCCAGCATCAAGGTCTTTTCCAATGAGTTGACTCTTCGCATCAGGTGGCCGAAGTATTTGAGTTTCATGGTTATGCCAATTTTATACTGCAACCATGCTTGTTCTGAAATTCATCGGATTTGTTGTTTAATAATCCTACCCAGTAGAGGCCAGGGAAGTATGGGCTTCCCTGATAACTCAGTTGATAAAGAATCTGCCTGCAATGCTGGAGATCTGGTTTCAAAACCTGGGTTGGGAAGATCCCCTGGAGAAGGGAAAGGCTACCCACTCCAGTATTCTGGCCTAGAGAATTCCCTGGACTGTATAGTCCATGGGGTCACAAAGAGTCAGACACGACTTAGTGACTTTCACTTTCACCCAATATATAGGAAAATTGTTTTGTGATTGTTCTAATGTGGGTTTCTCTGGTGACTTTTGAAGTTAAATAGACTTTTCCAGTAAACACATGTTATTGGTTTTTTGCTCTTTCTTCCATTTCTGTTCTGAATTGTCTGTCAATGTATTTTGCAGTTCCCCTGTTCATTCTCTCTTCTTCAATACAATGAAATGATCATATGAATGATAAAGACATAATGCTTTCTTAAAGTTATAACAATGTAGCCATAGCTCTTTAAAAAAAATGCTGGGTCCAAAACATGTTGTATGAACCTGGTGTCTCTAGGAACCCCATCTATCCAAACCATCCTTCTCCTTGTAGGTTTTATTCTCTGATCCTATTTTTCTCTTTGTTTGGCACAGGTAGTTCCATGGGTGATTCTCTTTCTCGTTTTTTTCTTGTTTGGCTGTCTTACCAAACTTTCTGATATTTCCCATTAAACTACACATGCCTGGCCATTTCAGGTGGCTTTAGTGGTAAGGAACCTGCCTGCCAATGCAGGAGATGCAAGAAATGTGGGTTGGATCCCTAGACTGGGAAGATCCCCGGAGGAGGAAATGGCAACCCACTCCAGCATTCTTGCCAGGAGAATCCTATGGACAGAGGAGCCTGGCGGGCTGTAGTTCATGGGGCTGCAAGGAGTAGGGCATGAGTGAGCTTGAGCACACGCACACAGATGAAGAGAATCTTCCTCTCCTGGCCTTTAGTATCAATAGATTAGGGTGGGCCAGGCCACGGTTCTCTTTCCTTTCTGGTCTAGATCTCCCACCTCTCAGGCAGCCCCCACTCCCCAGGGTCAGACTGTGTCAGTGTCATGGGATGGATGGAGATCTGTTCCTTCAAGTCTGAGCAGGAGGCTGTGGGCGTTGAGAAGCATAATTTCTTCACTGGTACAGTGACTATTCCTTGAGGGACTGCCACACCCAGGCCCTGTTCTCCGGGCTACAGAGAAGGCTAGGCCCTTGGAGCCAGGGTGCGGAGGAGTGCTGTGGCTCCATGTGGAAGGGTCAGGGACAGCTCCACAAGAAGAGGCGGCCGGAAGGAGGTGGGGGAGACAGCCATGTGGATATTTGGGAGTGAATGTCTGACACAGAGGGAGGAACAGGTGCCCAAACTCTGAGTGGGAACAGGCAGGGGATGAGGAAGAGTGAGGGATGAGCTTGGAGTGATACCCGGGGAACCAGACCATGGGGGGCCTTGGTGGACACTGGATGGACTTTGACCTTTGCTCTGGGTGGATGGGGCATCAATCGAGGATGAGAAAGGGGGATGTGATTTCACCTGGTTTGGAAAGGAATGACTTGGACGCTCGTGCTGAAAGTGGATTGTTGGGGAAGAGAGGAAGTGAGTGGGAAAGCAGGGAGACCAGGTTAGGAGGCTGCTGTACTAATCCAGGCCGGGGATGATGGAGCTGGGGCAGGAGGGAGTAGATTAGACTGGAAATACCCATCATCTATTTATTTACTTATATCTATCTAAATAAATACCTAAATATCTAATATTTTAGATATTTACCTAAATATCAATTTTTTATATCTATTCCTTCTATCTAAATATCTATTTATTTCTTTACATCTATTCTTTCTATCTCCCTACATATCTATTCTCTGTCTATGTGTCTATAGAACACCTAGCAGAGTGACACCAGGTCTCTTCTGTTACTATTTTCCTGGCCTATCTTCTCAGATCCTTTTTCTTTGACCGTCCACGTGTCCTTTCATTACGTATGTACCTTTTGTAAACTATACGCAGTTGGGTGTTTTAGTCCAATCTGAACATCTTTGTCTTTAAACCGGAACATGTGATCCATTTACATTTTTGTCATAACATACATTTGGGTTAATAGGTACTGTGAGTTTTTATTCTTGTTATTGGTTTTTCTTACTTCTGCCTTCTCTTTCCATATCTTCACTAATTGTTTTGAAGTTCTACACTCTTCCTCAATTCTTTTACTGTCTTTCTTTGAAATTTTGATTTGCACGTTAAAGTCAATTTTCTGGCTCCTTTTCCTTTTTTTGGCTTGTAATAAGTCTTCACTTTTTTTGCTATTTCATTAACACATTTAAAGATGTTTTTCTGTTCATTCAGAATTTGTAGTTATGTCGGTGAGGAAGTTGACCAGGGTATCCAGTCTTTTATACTGGCCAAAATGGGTGTTCTTGATGGGTTTTATTTTCTATTTTAAATATAACTTTTATTATTGCAAAGGCTGAAAATGAATATCCTAGGAAGTTAGAAAACAGAGAAATAAGAATAAGCAAACAAAAACAACTTATTCCTGTCATTCAGAGAGGATCACTTTTAATACCTTAGGCTATGCTGTTCTCTCTCTGTGTGTGTATGATCTGATACATATTTTTCTATGCCTTTTAAAGCCCAAATAAGATCATATTACTCATGCTAAGTGTCAGGAGTAAGGTGCTTTTTCGGTTAGTAACATCACCTTTCCATGACCATACATTTTAATTTTATGCCATACACAGTCCCTATTCTGATTTTTCCACTTGTGCTCAAATGTCCACTTAAGTTGGTTTGTTCAGTCTCAGCCCCAACCCAGGACCACTCACCAAACCTGGTCATTAAATCCTTGAGTCTTCTCCAATCAGACACAACTTCCCTCTTTGATTCCACAACCTTGATTTGCTAAGCCAGCTGAGCATCTTTCCTGCAGGCTGTCCACTTACTGGATTTGTCAGGTTTGTCTCTCATGATGCCGTTGGACTTGATCTCTCTTCCCTCTATTTCCTATAATCTAGAAGTTAGTTTTATAGGATTAATAGATCCAATTCATACATTTTTTATTAAAAACTATCATAGGTGATGTTGTGACCTCATTTTGCATTGGGATACATGATGTCTCATGACACCATTGGTGAGTTTGACCAGTGGATTACAATGATAATGGCTTGATTCCCGTATGGTAAAATTATTGATAATTATTGGTAAAATTCTTTCTCTTGACATGAGAAAATAATCTGTGTTACTGTTGATACTTGGGCATCTTGCGAACATTAAGTTTCCATCAGTCATACCCAATAGTTTTCATATTTGAATATCCTTGCCTGGGCCAATGACTTTATAAAAATTTGCAGAATGCTGATTTTTGAATTCTATTATTCCTTCTCTTATTATCTGATATTCTTCTGTAAAGCAGAGCTTTCTTTCATCAACAAGATAATTGATTTCTCTGAAATGCTATTTTTACTGGGAAGGCTTGATAAATGCATAATTCTCTCATTTTAATTACCAACTTCAAAATGAGTTACAGAAGACTGTGACATAAGAAAATTTTCTTGATCTCCCTCTTTTTTATTATCACTGTGGACTCACCTATTTTCACTGATTCATTGTGATTCAATTCACTGTTATTGAGATTCTTTTTTTGTTGCTCAAATTGTCACAAATTTGGATAGTGGGAACTCCTATGTCAAGTCAGTGCTCAAAACTAGGAAGTACAGTCTATATTTCATCAAAACTAAGACTTTATTCATATTGCAGCATTATTTTATGTAACATTGAAAAATTAGATTACAATCAATAGTATGAATGGTCATTAATTATAAGATAAATCCTGATTTCAGAGATTAAAAGGTGAATCTTAGATTCAATGCAGCATCCTATTTTAAAATGTACAGCATGGTGGCTATAGTTAATAATTGTTGTTCAGTCACTAAGTCGTATCTGATTCTTTGAGACCCCATGGACTGCAGCGTGCCAGGCTTCACTGTCCTTCACTAACTCCCAGAGCTTACTCAAACTCAGGTCCATTGAGTTGGTGATGTCATCGAACCATCTCATCCTGTCATCCCCTTCTCCTCCTGCCTTCAATCTTTCCCAGCATCAGGGTCTTTTCCAGTGAGTGAGTTCTTTGTATCAGGTGGCCAAAGTATTGGAGCTTCAACTTCAGCATCAGTCCTTCCAATGGAGATTCAGGACTAATTTCCTTTAGGATTAACTGGTTGGATATCTTTGCAGTCCAAGGGACTCTCAAGTGTATCCTCCAACACCATAGTTCAGAAGCATCCATTCTTTGGTGCTTGGTTTTCTTTAAAGTCCAACACTCACATCCCTACATGACTACTTGGAAAATCATAGCTTTGACTAGACAGTCCTTTGTTGGCAAAGTAATGTCTCTGCTTTTTAATGTGCTGTCTAGGTTGGTCATAGCTTTTCTTCCAAGGAGCAAACTTCTTTTAATTTCATGGCTGCAGTCACCATCTGCAGTGATTTTGGAGCCTCCCAAAATAAAGTCTATCACTGTTTCCACTGTTTCCCCATCTACTTGCTATGAAGTGATGGGACTGAATGCCATGATCTTAGCTTTCTGAATGTTGAGCTTTAAGTCAACGTTTTCACTCTCCTCTTTCACTTTCATCAGGAGGCTTAGTTCTGCTTCACTTTCTGCCATAATGGTGGTGTCATCTGCATATCTGAGGTTATATACGTTTTTCCTGGCAATCTTGGTTCCAGTTTGTGCTTCATCCAACCCAGCATTTCTCATGATGTACTCTGCATGTAAGTTAAATAAGCAGGGTGACAATATACAGCCTTGACATACTCCTTTCCTGATTTGGGGCCAGTCTGTTGTTCCACGTCCAGTTCTAACTGTTGCTTCTTGACCTGCATACAGATTTCTCAGGAGGCAGGTAAGGTGGTCTGGTATTCCCATCTCTTTCAGAATGTTGCACAGTTTGTTGTGATCCACACAGTGAAAGGCTTTGGTGTAGTCAATAAAGCAGAAATAGATATTTTTCTGGAACTCTCTTGCTTTTTCAATGATCCAACAGATGTTGGCAATGTGATCTCTGTTTCCTTTGCCAGCTTGAACATTTGGAAGTTTATGGTTCACATACTGTTGAAACCTTGCTTAGAGAATTTTGAGCATTACTTTGCTAGTGTATGAGATGAGTGCAATTGTGCGATAGTCTGAACATTCTCTGGCATTGCCTTTCTTTGGGATTAGAATGAAAATTGACCTTTTCCAGTCCTGTGTCCACTGCTGAGTTTTCCAAATTTACTGGCATATTGAGTGGAGCACTTTCACAGCATCATCTTTTAGGATTTGGAATAGCTCAACTGGAATTCCGTGACCTCCACTAGCTTTGTTCATAGTGATGCTTCATAACACATAACACAATAGAACGTCATTCTCTCACAGCTCTGGAAGCCAGAGGTCCAAAACAGTATCACTGGACTGCAATCTAGGTGTCAGCAGAGCTGCGCCCCCACTGGGGGTTCTGGGAGAGCATCTGTTCCTGGCTCCCAGTGTAGTGTGGCTTCAGCCTTCTTGGCTCAGGGCTACATCACTCCAGTCTCTGTCTCTGTGATCACATCGTCCTCTGTGTGTGTGTCAAATCTCCCTTTGCCTCAATCTTATAAGGACATATGTGATTGCATTTAGGGGCCACCTGCATAATACAGCCTAGCCTTTCCTTCTCAAGATCCTTAACTCGATCACCTCTGCTAAGTAATTTTTTCCCCCTTTAAGTGATATTCTCAGGTTCCGGGGATTAAGTTGCGGTTCTCTCTTCAGACCATTATTCAACCCATAACAATCATTTCCATAGTTACTTATGACTTAATCATGCAGTGCCAAGTGAGCAGCTGTAAGGTATCTGTGCACTTATTATTGCAAGCTATAAAAGTACTAACTGAAGTTTAAATTTAATATGTCATTTTTGGTCCCTAGAATTAAACCTTTAAAGATGTGTTGCAAACTCACTTGAGAAAAATCCTTTCTCCATCTTTCAGTTTGCCATCAATTTCAAGAATTCTGAAAAAAGTAATTTAAAAACTAGGGGATGTAGGGATGGTATGGGGAGGGAGGAGGGAGGAGGGTTCAGGATGGGGAACACATGTATACTAATTAAAAAAAAAAAGAAAAAAAAAAGAAAAAAACTAGGGGATGTATTTTGTGATTCAAGGTATCTTTTTCCAGTTCCTTAACTGGGGTTAAGGGGGCTAAACCCTGTTGAGGGCAGCTGTGATACGAGACAGAACCTGTCCGTTCTGGACTCAGTGGGTGCTCCACCTCTGCAAGGCAGTGGGGGTTCCTTCTGACCCCTCTTCAGTGTGTTCACCAAGATGCCTTTGTTCTACTCTCCTTTGTGCAGTTTCCTCCCCTTTCCTTCCTTTGCAGCACTGTCCCCTTCTTTCTGAACCATGCTGTTCATTCTCCAGGGATGACCATCCCTGGAGATTCTTCCAGCTTCCTCTGTACCTAACATGGGGCAATGTTTGTAAAGATGCTAATATAGAGATGAGATGGGATTAGGGGACCACTTGCAACTTGGATCTCCTACTAAGATGCAAATAGTCTGCTCATTTTCCACATCGTCTAGAGCTGAGGATGAGGAGTCCCTGCTTTTGTTCAGGAGAGAACAAGGTCTGTCCTATTTCAGTAACCACAGAACAAAGCACTATGCTCTGCAAACATATCGACGCCAATCCTACAGTATTTTCTACGGCGTTGTTTGCCTTTAATTTTCTATTAGTATTCTTTTAAAAAAAAACTTTATTTATTTAGCTGCAGAGGGTCTTAGCTGTGGCATGTGGATCTTCATTGCATCATGTGGCTCTTTCATTGTGGTGCATGGACTCCGTAGCTGTGGGCTTAGTTCTGCCTAAGCGTGTGGGGTCTTCTTGGACCAGGGATGGACCCTTCATCCCCTGCATTGCAAGGAGGATTCTTAAACACTGGACCACCAGTGAAAGTGAAAGTCGCTCAGTTGGGTCAGTCGTGTCCGACTCTTTGCGACCCCATGGACTATAGAGTCCCTGGGATTCTCCAGTCCTGAATACTTGAGTAGGTAGCCTTTCCCTTCTCCAGGGGATCTTCCCAACGCAGGGATCGAACCCAAGCTTCTCACATTGCAGGCAGATTCTTTACCAGTTGAGCCACAAGGGAAGCCCAAGAATACTGGAGTGGGCAGCCTATCTCTTCTCCAGAGCATCTTCTCAACCGAGGAATCAAACTGGGGTCTCTTGCATTGCAGGTGGATTCTTTACCAACTGAGCTACTGTACCACCAGGGATCACCTCTATTAAATGTTCTTTTGAGAAATATTCAATGTGAACCAGATGAATCAAGGAAAAAAGAGATCCTGATGAGGTCAGGATGTCCTTAAAGACCATACAAGGTCCTAGAGGGACCACCTTCTAGCTGAAAACTCACGTAGTCCCTTGGCAAAGGGACAGAGGCAGTGAGAAGCAAATCTGAGAGTGGAATTGTTGGGGACAGTTGTGGCTTTTTGTGTTTCCATAATCCAGTATGGTTCTTTACACACTGCTATTAATATTTTGTACAAGTGGTACTTAATCTGTTTTCTTAAAAGCACAAGCAGGTGACGGCCACCCGGAATGTGTGTCTTTTTGTATTTGTTGACTGTGCATTTTGGTTCAACAAACCTAAGTCTTCCTGAGAGAGGCAATATAACTCAAATCTTTTCTCCCCCCAGCTTATTTTGATTGTGTGACTCAGAAAAGGAAATAAGACTACTAAAAGAAGAGGATAATTTATGTTATGGGAACTCTGGTTATTACTGAGACATTCTTGAAATTACACTGTTACTGCTTTTAAATATTAATTCCATTTCCTGAAAGAATGAGCTAAAGAATTCAAGCAATTCTAAAGCACATGGAGGGGAAACTAAGTTCTCAAGAAAAGAAAATTGCTAGAAGGTGAAATATGCAGTGTGACAGCGTGCATATCTTATATTGTTATAAATGCTTCAGACTGTTTAACATCAAACTGTAGGATGTGTTTTGACAGAGCATAGTAGTTTGAAGACACGACAAGTGATTAATGTAGTACTTAGCGGGATAGTTTCTAAGGAAGGAATTAGATTTCTTAGATATGGAAGTGGTCGAAGGTGTGTATTAACTTCTTTGGTTCAGTGGGATAGCATCTGTCAAATTTAAATCATTATGGAATAAGGTTCGTTCTAAGGAGTTGAGAGAATTAAAATTCCAAGGTAAGTTTCTTTGATTGGAATGCTTCCAGGAATCAGCTAACCAGATTTTTAGGTACGCATGATAGAAGTATAGATAGAGGATGGTTGGATGGCATCACCTACTTAATGGATATGAGTTTGAGCAGGCTCTAGGGGTTGGTGATGGACAGGGAAGCCTGGCATGCTGCAGTCCATGGGGTGGCAGAGTCCGACACGACTTAGCAACTGAACAGCAATCACAATGATAGAAAGAGATGGGGCAGTCGCCACCTTACAGTCATCTTTCATGGTCATTTCTAAGCCACCTTTCTTGTTGGAAGTCACTCTTCTCCCCCATCCGAGCTTGAGGTCTGTGTGGGTCCCAGCTGTATCTATTAAAGGGCGAGCACTTGACCTAAATTCAAAGGTTGGTGACTCACGTTGCTAGCTACAGCAGTTGGTCTGGGGATAGCACTCCTAGAAGTTTGAACAGCTGCTCGTGTGATCCGGAAGGGCGGCAGGAATGGGTCCTGTAGGCTCATATTGTCCAGAGACTCATCCCTCCTCTTCGAAGCCTGGCACCACCCACCCAGCCTCCACCACCAGCCTCCACCCTCCTCCCTGCCTTTCATGGGAAAACGGATGCCCTCTCTCCTCTGCAGCCACTTCCTGTCATCTTTGATGCTCCAGCACTTTTTCATTTTGCATTATAGTGACTTTTTTAAAAAAGTTTTTAAACTGATGTATAGTTAATTCACAGCGTTGTGTTATTTCAGGTATACAACACAGTGATTCAGTTATACTGTGATTCAGTGTGTGTGTGTGTGTGTGTATGTGTTAGTCACTCAGTCGCTTTGCAACCCCATGGATTCTAGCCTGCCAGGCTCCTCTGTCCATGGAATTCTCCAGATAAGAATATTGGAGTGGGTTGCCATTCCCTTCTCCAGGGGATCTTCCTGACCCAGGGATCAAACATGAATCTCCTGCATTGCAAGTGGATTTTTTACTGTCTGAGCCCATATATATATATAATTTTTCTGATTTAGAATATATATATATATATATATATTCTTTTTCAGATTCTTTTCCCTTATGGCTTGTTACAAAGTATTGAATATAGTTCCCTGTGCTATATATCAGAATGTTTTATATATTGATTTTCTCACGAGATTTGGGGGGACTTCAGGGCAGGAATCACATCTCCTAAGTGCTGGACTTTAGATAGCGGAGGCCAGGTGAGGGACGGGTGAGCATCTGGGGTCTCCTGCCAAGGGGGCAGGTTCTGTGAACCCAAGGGTGTAGGAATAAACACAGGTAGAAAATATTAAAGATAATATTTCTATTTATTTCTCTTGGAAATGGTAAATATTTTTCTGGGTATAAGGAATATCATATACGTATCATGTACATAGTTTGTAAATGCATAAATTTAACTGAAGGTGTATAAACATATACAACATATATTGAGAGTTCAATTTTCAAAAAATGTTAAAAGATAAACTGTGAGATCAAAAACCATTGGTGACTATTGGTTTAGATTGTCATTTCCCAATTTTTGGGAACAACAACCCACCACAAGGATTGGGGGTCACATGGTGATGCTGCAAGCAAGTGGGTGGACGTGTACCAACTGGGAGAAAAGTTGGAACAAATGGTATTTACCAAGGATCGTGCAATGATTTCTGATGCTGCAATTCTATTCTCATTCATTAAAAATGCTTGTCGAATGGGAAAGAGGTCCAAAAGGTAGGGGCAAATGTATACATATAGCCGATTCATTTTGCTGTACAGTAGAAAATAATGTAACACTGTGAAGCAACTATACTCCAATAAAAATTAATTTAAAAAAGTGCTTGTCTCACTCTGAACCCCCTACATTGACTTCACCCTCTGTACTGGGGGCCACACCCCGCAGTTCTGGACCCACTGGAATGGGTAGGGAGGGAGAAGCTTGGAGGGGTATGGGATTGGGAGCCTTGCGTTGCATCTCCTAGTGAAGAGTCTATAAAAATGCAGCTTCCCCAGGAGCTCCGTCCTGGGATGCCCTGGGCTCTGAGACCCTGGAGGAAAATGCTTGATGCTTTGTGTGGACAGTGAGGGATGAGCCCCTAGAAACGTGTGGAGGACAGCTGGAAGGTCAGTGTTTACTAGAAGGAAAGCTTGCTAAGAAGGCCTGGACCAGACTGTGCTGAATCTTGAACATCAGGTGAAGGATTTTTGGAAGAGATGGAGGTGGTCCTTCATCAACACTAATCAGTCGTATCAGCCTTTCCACTGTCAGTCACTTGAGAAGTAATACCACAAATTCTTGCTGGGTGAATTTGCAGGCCTTGACTAACTTGATTTCAAGCATATGCAGTGGGGACGTGGGTCTGTCTTGCTTCACCCCTGTTTTGGAGTAACAGTGGAGGAGGAACCAGAACTTCCCAGTCCCTATGGGGAGTGATTCCACAGAAATGGATTTGCCACCCAACAGACCCAAGCCCATGGGACTGGGCAGGAGGGCTGTGGGCACTTGCTTATTTTGCACTTTGACCTTTCTCCTCCAGCCAGGGATGGATGGCAGCAGAAAAGTGAAAGTGTTTGTCGCCCAGTCGTGTCTGACTCTTTGCTACTCTATGGACTGTGTCCCACCAGGCTCCTCTGCCCACAGGATTCTCCAGGCAAGAATACTGGAGTGGGAGATTCTCCAGGGAATCTTCCTGACCCAGGGATTGAACCTGGGTCTCCCACATCGTAGGCAGATTCTTTACCATCTGAGAATGGAGTCTCAAGTCTGTGAAATTAACGCCTGGGCGTGACCTATTTGTGCTTCTTTATCTATGATTCTTTCTACTTTTTTAAGAAGATTTTTTTGACGTGGACCATTTTTGAAGTCTTTATTGAATTTGTTACAGTGCTGCTTCTGTTTATGTTTTGGTTGTTTTGGCCTAGAGGCATGTAGAATCTCAGCTCCCCGACCAGGGATCAAACCTGCTTCCTCTGCATTGGAAGGCAACGTCTTAACCACTGGACCACCAGAGAAGTCCCTACTGTTCTTTTGGCTTCCCTGGTAGCTCAGCTGGTAAAGAATCTGCCTGCAATGCAGGAGACCCTGATTCAATTCCTGGGTTGGGAAGATCTTCTGGAGAAGGGATAGGCTACCCACTCCAGTATTCTTGCCTGGAGAATTCCACGGACACAGCTACAGTCCATGGGGTCGCAAAGAGTTGGACGCGACTGAGCAACTTTCACAAGACAAGTGATTGCAGTAAAATGGCAGAAATAGAAGTTTCCTCACAAGATTTCTAACAGCCCCAAAGGCCTACTCTACTTTTAAACCACCCTGCATTGGGCTATTGTTTTATTTGATGGGAAATAAAGCTTAGGTGCTAAGACATCCTCCCACCCACACCTTGAAGCAGTAATGTGAAAATATTATTCCATTTTGGACTTCACCAGAGATGTACCTTTAAAGCAGACTTAAAGTCATTGTGTAGTAATAACTTGCATGGCAAACCAGGTGTGATCTTGAGGCTTTCCAAAATGAAAGGCTTGACGTTGAAAATTGGATCCTATTGATAACCTGTCTGACAAGGCTGGCGGGGAGGTGTTTGAATGGGTTCTTAACGCTCTAGTTTTCATTAACTAGTCACTGTGGCAGGAGATTATTAAATTGCAAATCAGAGACTCAGTTAAAAGTGCTGGCTGTGATCCAATTAATATATTCATTTTTAATAGTGGGGCCCCAGGCTAGGAAAGGACACAGCTCAGAAAGGCACGTGTGAGTTCTGTGTGGGTCCCAGTGCCTGCGTTGCTGTTTAGTCGCTCAGTCATGTCCAATTCTTTGTGACCCCGCGGACTGCAGCTCACCAGGCTCCTCCGTCCATGGACTTCTCCAGGCAGGAATACTGGAGTAGGTTGCCCTTTCTCCTCCAGGGGATCTTCCCTACCTAGGGATTGAACTCATGTCTCCTGCATTGGCAGGTGGGTTCCTTACCACTGAGCCACCAGGGAAGCCCTCATCTGGCACCTCAGTGCTCTGCTTGGCACTAAGTGTGGTTGGCCAGTGCCCTTGGATTCACCTTTGATAACTTCTCAGAGGAAGGCAGGTGGAGACAGTGGGAGTTTTGCTCTTTTTGTGGTCCTAAGGATTTCTGCCATCCCCAGGGTGGAGAGTTTCTTGCCAGTTGACCTGATTAGCTAGGGGAGGTCTAAAGTGTAGTTGGTATTGATTGGCTTTGACTTTCGAGAAATAAGACAAAGGTGCTTTCTGCTGATGGCGAAAACTAATTACAACACAGAACCGCTGGGCTTTCGGCATCTTAAACAAAGCAATGCCCTAAGGTCTCCTAGGAAATCAAATGGAATCTACAAGCAGAGGGAGAAATCAACGTGGGGAGAGGTCCTTTTCATGCCCTGTGCTTCTTTGACATCTGATGTGAGAATGCTGTCGCAAGACTGATGTATTCTTTGTAATTATCTTTGGTGACAGAGGATAAGTGGGGCAACTGCGTTCACACCCAAGGCACCTTCAGGCGGGTTTTGGTGTTTCTAAGCATCCCCCAGTCACATCAGATTGGACTCTGTATTAATGAGAAAGCTGTGCTTGCCTTCCTATTTCCTGCAGAAATGGCGAAGATTACTCACCTCCCTGTGGCAGAGCTGAAATGGAATCCGGTTCCCAATGGACAGTTCTGATCCCTGTCAACCTCCTTCTTTGCTTCCAATCCCAATGCCCCCTAGAAAGTCCCCCTCTGTCTTCTGGGTCTGTTCTGGCTTTGGCTGACAGCTTGCCTGCTCACTAAGAAGAGGTGATGCAGGGGACCTGAGGGGTGCCATCTGTTCTGACTTCTCAGCTTGCCCCTGGGGTCTGCGTCCATCCCCTCGTTTGGCTGAGATGAACATCCCTAGTGGAAGAACTTCTCCTCCCATCGTCCTGCTGGTTTGCACCAGGACGCCCTGGCTGTTTCCTGCCAACCCGTGCCTCCTAACTTCAGGATGTGATCTGCCTTGCTACAAAGTCAGGGGACATGCGGATGCCCCAGGAACTGGTGAATTTCCCAGACGACTCTAAGTTCCATCAGCCTTGTTGGCAATGCTGCGCTGATCCTGCCCACCGGCTGTGAAGAGACCTTCATCATGTTCTTGAGGCCAAGTTCCCAAGTGCACCCCAGCCTTACCCACCAGCCTAGCTTTGTTCCCTAGGCCTCGCTGTTCGCTATGATAGCACACTTGTGAACCCTGGTCTCCTGAGCCGGACACCCTGCTTTGCTCTTGGAATCCATTCTAGATTCTGAAACTTCTACTTGGTGTTGGGAAATGAGTGCCCCTCTTCCCTGATTCTCGCAGATTCCCCTCCATCTCTCCAGATTGACTTCCAGTGTGGCGAGCAAGACAGTTCCCTCCCAGAGATGTCCATGTCTGAATCCTCGGAAATTATAAATATGTCAGGTCACATGGAAAAGAGAAATTCTGGTTGCAGATGGAGTGAAGCTTGCTAACAGCAGTCAACCTGATCCCTGAGCTGATCCGGGATTGATTCGGTGATCCCAACGACATCCTAAGTGTCCTTAAAAGTGGGAGCGGATGCAGAAGAGGTCAGAGGGATGCTACGTGAGAGGGCTGGCCCTGCCGTTGGTGGCTGGCTTTGAGGATGAAGGAAGGGGCTACAGGTCAAGGAGGCCGGGCGGCCCATAGAAGCTGGAAAAGAGGAGGAATGAGCTTTCTCTTTAGAGCCTCCAGAAAGGACTGGAGCCCTGCTGACATCTTGATATGATTCAGGGAGACCCACTTTAGACTCATTTATGACCTTCAGAATTGTGAGTAAATAGGTACTTGTCAATTGCAACTGCTGCTGCTGCTGCTAAGTCGCTTCTGTTGTGTCCAACTTTGTGCGATCCCATAGACAGAAGCCCACCAGGCTCCCCCATCCCTGGGATTCTCCAGGCAAGAACACTGGAGTGGGTTGCCATTTCCTTCTCCAACGTGTGAAAGTGAAAAGGAAGTGAAAGGGAAGTCGCTCAGTCGTGTCCGACTCTTAGCGACCCCACGGACTGCAGCCTACCAGGCTCCGCCGTCCATGGGATTTTCCAGGCAAGAGTACTGGAGTGGGGTGCAATTGCAACTATATTAAATTAATTGTAAATTACAATTGTAAATCTGTGTTGTTTTAAGCCCCTACATTCATGGTAACTTGTTACAGCAGCAACAGCAAACTCATACCCTTTTCCTCACTGCCCAGCTCTCTGGTTCAGCATCTTCTGCACCTCCTCACTCCAACCACATGCCTGGATCATGCCTGTAACTCCCACTGTACTAGCTCATCCTCACCCACCTTGGCGAGCACTCAGCTGAGAGCCTGGCACGTTCCAGGTACTGTGTGTGTAATTCACTCATCTCATTTAACCTGCATCATGCTGATACCAGTGTCTCCCTTGGTAGTGAGCTGGCCTGAGCCAATCTGGGTGAATATGGGGAGGCCCTGGGGGTTTGGAGAAGATGAGCAGAAGGGAGGCAGGTATTGTCCCTTTTTCCTTTCCCCAGGCTGCTAGCCTTGCCTTGCAGCTAAGGCTCTCACGGGGCCATGAGGAGCAGGACCTGCTTTCTTGCAGCAGCTCAGGGCAGAGCCATGGGTCCACTGGGCTCTGGACCCAGTGTCTGCTCCTATGATACAGGCTGCTGGCCCTCTCATCCCTGTGCCCCCTTCCTGTATGTGTCCCCCTAACCACTAATCTTAAATGCCATCAATTTCACACACACACACACACACACACACACACACACACACACACAACCTTCAAATAAGCGAAATAAGGAATTTGAACAGGTATTTGTACGCCGATGTTCACTGCAGCATTATCCATTATTCATAATAGCCAAAGGGTAGGAACAGCCTAAATGTGCATTGACAGATGAATGGATAAGCAAAATGTGGTCTAGACATACATGGATGGATTTGAGAGAGACAAGGTTGACGTGGATCGGGGGGATATTTTGTAGGAGGAGTCAGCAGGGTTTGGTGATTATTTGGGAATGGGAAATGAGCGAGGAGGAGGGAGTCCAAGATCACGGCCAGGTTTCAGATGGCGGGAGGCTTGCCATTTGTATTCGTGTAGTGGGGCTGGGTGACAAGTGACTCCAGGCTTGGTGACTTAAAGTAACAGATTCATTGTGCTACAGTTCTGGAGGCCGGAAGTCCACCAGCAATGTGTTAGCAGGATTGGCTTCTTCTGGAGGCTCTGACATAGAATCCTTTCCCAGGCTTTTTCTTTCCCCATTTCTGGCATCTCTGGCAATCCTTAGTGTTCTGGAGGGTAGAGACATCCCTCCAGTCTCAGCCTCTGCTTTTGTGTGGCCTTCCCACTGTGTGTCTCCTGTCATTCTCTTATAAGGACATCAGTCATTTAATTTAGAGTCCAGCTTGAATTCAGGAAGTTCCCATCATGAGGCTCTTAATTACATTCTTCAACAACTCTTATTCCAAATAGGGTTACATTCTGGTGGCTCAAATGGTAATGCGTCTGCCTACAATGCAGGAGACCCAGGTTCAATCCCTGGGTTGGGAAGATCTCCTGGAGAAGGAAATGGCAACCCACTCCAGTATTCTTACCTGGAAAATCCCATGGACAGAGGAGCCTGGTAGGCTACAGTCCTTGGGGTTGCAGAGTCGGACACGACTGAGCAACTTCACTTTCACTGGTATTCAAGATGGATGTCTCAGGACTTCCCTGGTGGTCCAGGGGTTAAGAATCCACCTTTCAATGCAGGGGATGTGGGTTCGATCCCTGGTCAGGGAACTAAGATCCCACATGCTGTGGAGCTACTAAGCCCGCAAGCCACAACTTCTTAGCCATGTGCTCTGGAGCTTGTGTGCCACAACTAGAGAGTCTGTGAACCTCAACAAAAAGATCCTGCAGGATGCAGTGAAGATCCTGTGAGCCACAACTAAGACCAACAAAGCCAAATAGGTAAAGAAATACTAGAAAAGAAAATAAAAGAGCACGCAACTTAAAAAAAAATGATGGGTGTTTCTCTGGGGGGATGCCATTCAACCCACTGTATCACCCGAACAAAACAGAGAACACCAGTGAGGAAGGAGCTGGGCAGATAGAGGCAAGTTTTATTTTGGGAACATGTTGAAGTGTCTGTGGGATGTCCAGGTGGAGGTGTGTGGAAGGCAGGAGCTCAGAAGAGGGATTGGGTATCATTATCTATGTTGGGTAAATGAAAGTAGGTAAGCTCTTTCAGCTTCCCTGGTAGCTCAGTTGATAAAGAATCTGCCTGCAATGCAGGAGACCCAGGTTCCATCTGCAGGTGGGGAAGATCCCCTGGAGGAGGGAAAGGCTACCCACTCCAGTGTTCTTGCCTGGAGCATCCCATAGACAGAGGAGCCTGGCAGGCTACAGTCCATGGAATTGCAGAGTCGGACATGACCGAATGACTGAACTGATACTGCCTTCTTTCCTGTCCTGTCTAAAGAGGTGGTGAGTTTGTTTCTGTGATGACAATTGTTATGGGCAGCACAATGGACATGACTGGGCATGACTCAGCCATGAGTAGGGTGCTCTGAATTCTAGTTGAAGCATTTGAATTTTAAGATAATTGCCTTAGTTGGGTAGGGCAAGACTCTGAATGGATCTGATTTCCCCTTACTTCTTCTGGACCACTGCTCTGACTGTGAGAAGGTTTCTCACAAAGTTTAAGGCAGTGGTCTGGTGTGCCCTAGTTGATCAGCTGTGTTTGGTTCATCCAGTCCAAAATTGATTGGCTGCGTCCTAAGTGCTTTTGTGTTAAACTCCCTTTGAACTTAGTTTCCATACTCTTAAGTTCATGGTACTTTCACTTTCCCACTTTTGAAATAACCAGAAATCCTGTTAATTATGAAAAGTGAAAGCCACTCAGTTGTGTCTGACTGTGACGCCATGGACTATACACTCCATGGAACTCTCCAGATCAGAATACTGGAGTGGGTAGCCATTCCCTTCTCCAGGGGATCTTCTCAACCCAGGGATTAAACCCAGGTCTCTTGCACTGCAGGCATATTCTTTACCAGCTGAGCCACCAGGGAAGCCCTGATTATGAAAGATGGTTCAATATCAAAGATCATCTAAAGCCCCCCCCCCCTTTTTTTTAAAGTTGCCTTTATGTCTGAGTTTGATTCATCTGGACCTTAATTGGGCAGATTGAGTATTAGTATTAGTTGGAGTAGCTGGGTTTTGCTGCAGTAAGAAACAACCCCGATGGCTCAGTGGAATAACACACATCTGTTCTCACTCATACTTCATATCCAGCACAGTGGGTAGCTGGCTACCAATTCATTAGGGTCTCCAGGTGATGGAGGCTCTGGCATCTTTTGGCTGTGCCATCTGGAACACAGTGACTTCCAGATAGCAGCAGCAGGGAGAGAGATGCCCTTTGCTACCTCAGTCAACTCACTGGCCAGGAGCTAGTCTTATCTTAGCTCCCAAATACAAAAGCTTGAGATGTGCAATATTCCATTGGCCAGAATGCAAAAAGAATGGGATATTAGTAGTGGCTAATGATGTTCCCCAGACTTCCCAGGTGGCTCAGTGAGTAAAGAATCCATCTGCAATGCAGGAGACCTGGCTTCCAATCCTGGGTGGGGAAGATCCCCTGGAGGAGGGCATGGCAACCCACTCCAGTATTCTTGCCTGGAGAATCCCATGGACAGAGAAGCCTAGTGGGTTACACTCCATAGGGTCATGAAGAGTTGAACACACACGCATGCACGCACACACACACACAAACACACACACACAGTGATGTCCACCAGGAATGGATGTAAAGAACATCAGTTCAGTTCAGTTCAGTTCAGTCGCTCAGTCTCGTCTGACTCTTTGTGACCCCATGGATTGCAGCACGCCAGGCCTCCCTGTCCGTCACCAACTCCCGGAGTTCACTCAGACTCACGTCCATCGAGTCAGTGATGCCATCCAGCCATCTCATCCTCTGTCATCCCCTTCTCCTCCTGCCCCCAATCCCTCCCAGCAGCAGAGTCTTTTCCAATGACTCAACTCTTCGCATGAGGTGGCCAAAGTACTGGAGTTTCAGCTTTAGCATCATTCCTTCCAAAGAAATCCCAGGGCTGATCTCCTTCAGAATGGACTGGTTGGATCTCCTTGCAGTCCAAGGGACTCTCAAGAGTCTTCTCCAACACCACAGTTCAAAAGCATCAATTCTTCAGCACTCAGCCTTCTTCACAGTCCAACTCTCACATCCGTACATGACCACTGGGAAAACCATAGCCTTGACTAGATGGACCTTTGTTGGCAAAGTAATGTCTCTGCTTTTCAATATGCTATCTAGGTTGGTCATAACTTTCCTTCCAAGGAGTAAGCATCTTTTAATTTCATGGCTGCAGTCACCATCTGCAGTGATTTTGGAGCCCAAAAAAATAAAGTCTGACACTGTTTCCACTGTTTCCCCATCTATTTCCCATGAAGTGATGGGACCAGATGCCATGATCTTCATTTTCTGAATGTTGAGCTTTAAGCCAACTTTTTCACTCTCCACTTTCACTTTCATCAAGAGGCTTTTTAGTTCCTCTTCACTTTCTGCCATAAGGGTGGTGTCATCTGCATATCTGAGGTGATTGATATTTCTCCCGACAATCTTGATTCCAGCTTGTGCTTCTTCCAGTCCAGCGTTTCTCATGATGTACTCTGCATAGAAGTTAAATAAGCAGGGTGACAATATACAGCCTTGACGTACTCTTTTTCCTATTTGGAACCAGTCTGTTGTTCCATGTCCAGTTCTAACTGTTGCTTCCTGACCTGCATACAGATTTCATACTGCATACATACCTGCATATGTAAAGAACATCAGTGACCTGCAAATTTCAGCACCAGTTAGTATTTAGAGAACTGTCTCTCTGGAGTGGAATACTGACCGGCTTATCCACAACATCACTGGTTTGCCAGAGAATCCTGCTCAGGGGACTACCTAGTTTTGGGTATATGAGTAAATGTTTGACAGTCCTGTTCAGATTACCAAATGAGCCCATGCCACCTTCACTGAAGGCATGCCTAGGTAGCCATTTATTTTCATTCAGTGACCCTGTACCCTTGGACATTGCTGACTGGTGCAAAGAGTGGTAACCCCGTTGGCTGAGGAGTGACCAATCAGACTCTCTTTTTTATAACTGTATCTGGATGTTCCAGAAGCTGCCATTGGGTCTGGAAACCTGTAAAGGGGGAATCCAAGACTCTGCTTCTCAACACCACCTGTCAGAAAGTCTGAGTACTTCTAGGAGGGTGAGCCCTCCACCGGTCCCAATCCCTGGACCCCTATCCTGGCAGGGGAGCTGGAGGGAGGCCTGACCGCCAAATGTCGGTCATGTTTCTGGCTTACTCTTGCTACATCAGGCAGCACCCAGATGAAGACCTGGAGTTGCATCAGCCTCTTCTCTGTGATTTGGGTGAGAGTGTGCATAGAACAGAGGGCAGAGCCAGGGGTGGTTCTTTGAAGGCTGAGTCAAGGCTGAAGCAGAGAGTGATCCCAGTATGCGGTCTGTCATTTGTGATAAGGAAGGTGACTGGGGGCAGATGCCATGTCTTAGGCAGCTCAGGCTGCTATAACAAAGTGCCACAGACTGGGGGAGTAGGCAGTGCTCAAACAGCAGAAATTTTTTCTCACAATTCTGAAGGCTGGGAAGGCTGAGATCAGAGTGCCAGAAAGGTCAGGTTCTGGTGAGAGCGCTTTTCCTGGCTTGCAGAGTCTGCTTCCTTGTGTCCTCACCTGGTGGAGAAGAACAAGTTCTGAGCACTTCCTCTCATTATAAGGACACTAATCCCATCACAGGGGATCCACCCTCATCAGTTCAGTTCAGTTCAGTCACTCAGTCGTGTCTGACTCCTTGCGACCCCATGAATCACAGCACGCCAGGCCTCCCTGTCCATCACCAATTCCTGGAATTTCTCACACTCATGTCCATTGAGTTGGTGATGCCATCCAACCATCTCATTCTCTTCATCCCCTTCTCCTCCCGCCTTCAATCTTTCCCAGCATCAGGGTCTTTTCCAGTGAGTCAGTTCTTCGAATCAGGTGGCCAAAGGATTGGAGTTTCAGCTTCAGCATCAGTCCTTCCAATGGATATTCAAGACTGATCTCCTTTAGGATTGACTGGTTGGATCTCCTTGCAGTCCAGGGGACCCTCAACAGTCTTGTCCAACACCACAATTCAAAAGCATCAATTCTTCTGTGCTCAGCTTTCTTTATGGTCCAACTCTCACATCCATACATGACTACTGGAAAAAGCAAGTACTCTTGCCTGGAAAATCCCATGGTTGGAGGAACGTGGTAGGCTACAGTCCATGGAGTTGCAAAGAGTCAGACATGACTGAATGACTTCACTTTCACTTTTCTTTTCTCACATTCATACATGACTACTGGAAAAGCCATAGCTTTGACCAGACGGACATTTGTTGGCAAAGTAATGTCTCTGCTGTTTAATATGCTTTTTAATACCACCTTCATGGTCACATCTAAACCCAATTATTTCCTAAAGACCCCACCTCCAAATATCATCACAGCAGAGGCGGAGGTAGGGCTTCCATGTATAAATTTGGGGGAAGGGAGCACAAACATTAGGTGTCTAGCAGTATGTAAAGTATTCTCCAATGCTGGGCAACCCAGAGGACTGTTTCTCCAAGGATTGTACTTACCTTCTGTAGCCTTGCATTCTGGATTAAATTTTTTTTTTTTTTTTTTACTATAGTAAAACATAGTATGGGCTTACCTGATGGCTCAGTGGGCAAGGACTCTGCCTGTGATGCAGGAGACACAGGAGATGCAGGTTCAATCCCTGGGTGGGGAAGATCTCCTGGAGGAGGAAATGCAACCCACTCCAGTATTCTTGCTTGGAAAATCCCATTGACAGAGGAGCCTGGCAGTTTACAGTCCGTGGGGTCACAAAGAGTCGGACACAACTGAACACAAGGTAGAAAACATAATATGAAATGTACTATTTTAACCATATTTAACTGTACAGTTCAGTGGCATTAAGTACATTCACATGGCTGTGCAACTCTCACCATCATCCAGCTCTTGAATTTTTACCTTCCTAAACTGAAACTCTGTCCCCATTAAACACTAAGTCCCTACTCCTAGGTGGTGCTAGTAGCAAAGAAAGTGAAAGTGAAATTGAAGTTGTGAAAGTGAAGTCGCTCAGTCATGTCCTACTTTTTGTGACTCTATGGTCTGTAGCCTACCAGGATCCTCCTCCATGGGATTTTCCAGGCAAGAGTACTGGAGTGGGTTGCCATTGCCCTCTCCAGGGGATCTTCCTGACCCAGGGGTGGAACTCGGGTTTCCCGCATTGTAGGCAGATGCTTTACCATCTGAGTCACCAGGGAAGTCCAAGTGGGAAAGAACCTCCCTGCCAATATAGGAGACATGAGGGATGCGGGTTCGATCCCTGGTTGGGGAAGATCCCTTGGAGAAGGAAATGGCAACCCAGTCTAGTATTCTTGCCTGAAAAATTCCACGGTAAGAAGAGGCCAGTGCGCTATAGTCCATGGGGTCGAAGAGAGTGACTGAGCACATAGACACTCCACCACCTCCACCCTGCCCCACCCTGGCCCCACCATCTGCCAATGTACTTTGTGACTCTGTGAATTTGACTATTCTGGGCATCTCGTACTGCATGCTGGATTTTAGGGTTGGCAGCCTTGGGGGACCTACATATTCTACAGAACTTTCAAGGACTGTGTTAGAACTGAAGGTTACATGGAGCTGGGTTTGAGAGGAAGAGAAGGGGAGCAGGAGGGTGGAGCACACACAGAGAGAAAGGACAAGGAAGGAGACAGCAAGAGAAAGCTCTCAGGCTCCTCAGTCACATTCTCCTTCCAAACTGGGGTTCCTGAAAAATCTTGAAGAACTTTCTTCTGTTTATAAACACCCTTGAATGAGGTAGTTTTGGTGTCTATTTCCTTGCTGGAAGTAAAAAAAAGGGGGTGATGCCTCTTCATTCTTGCAACCAAAATTGTTTCAACGATGTATGGTCTTTCAGCAAATGTTTGCTGACCTCTCACTGTCCAGGGTTCTCTGTTGCATTCTGGGGATAAAATGGTTAATAAGACACAGTCCTTGCCATAGGTGGATGAACCACAGTCTAATGAGAAATGCCCACAGGCAAAGAGAGTTATACAGTCCAGCATGAGAAGAGGTCAGCAGAAGGGGTGCAATCTCGGCAGGCTTCCCAGAGAGGGTGAGATATTCAGTGGGACCTTGAGGGTCAATAGGAGTGCAAATAGCTGGGGCAGGAGGGGAAGTGCTGGGTGGAGAGCTCCAAACAGAAGGGCATTGTTTGAGACACAAGGGCATTTTGGGCTGTGAGGCTCATAGTCTCAATGGCAGAGAGGTTTTGTTCTATTACCTACAATTCATACTAATATAATAAGGGTCAGTTTTTACCCTGAATCCTGGCAGTTTAGCTGTCCTAAATGTTATGAACCATTTTTAACTAAATAAGTTATTCAGATGATACCTGATGCCCATATTAATAGGAATTAAAAAAACCATTAGAAGGAAATTGCTGAAGATTTCTTTCTGAAAGACTGGGGTTTAGAAGGACTCTGTTAGAAACACTCTGAAGCTGTTTTTCCATGTTAAAATGTCAGCCTAGCAATCATGGGTATATTCCTTCTCTTTATGTATATTGGAAATATGTGATAAGATATTGTTACGCTTATGGTCCATTAGTGATTGATCAAATATTCTTCATTAAAAATATTATTTCCCTTCAAATTCTGTTCTGTTGTGTATGACAAAATGCTATTTTTCCTTCCAAGGGAATAAAACTTTCCTTGTCTTAATTTCAGCCAGTCAAGGACTTTCATCACTGCTAGTGGTCGCATTCAAATGCATTGATGATTATAAACAGCCAGATTGCAGAGACCAGTTGGCAATACCTGGCCAAGGCCCACCTGTTCTGGAACAGGGCTCCAGACTCAATTCTCATGCTCCCTCTTTGATCATCTCTTAGTTTTCCCCTACCTCCAATTATTATTCTGTTGGTTTCCTAGTTAATGGAAAAGACCCGATTTTTTTTTTTTTTAAACAGGAAGAAGCTATTAGTGAGAACTATGACTGTGCTGATGAAGGGGCTGGCTGACTGAAACTCTTTGATCGGCTTCAACAGCATTAACTTCTAGCCCCAGAAGGGCCTCTTGAGGTGGCCTCGCCAAACCGCTTGCAGGGGTTCGTGTTGAACTTTACTGCAGTGATTGATGTGATGTTGGCATGTTTATCAGTCTTCTCAAGTGTGAAATTTGGGGATTAGATTTGATTATCTAAGAGGATTCCAAGCCTCTTATTTCTAAACTTTTATTGATTCTTTACAATCTGGGGAATGGAGAGAGAGGGAGAAAGAGAGAGGTTGAGGAGTTTGCCTGACTTAACACAGCTGCTAAAAAGCAGGACCCCATCCTCAGAATTATAAACCCAGTGTTCGTTCAACTTTCGAAGGTGTTAAATAGCTTGAGTAAACTCCTATCTCAGGCCTTCTTTTCATTGTTATTCAAAACACAATTCAAATCAATATTTGTCAGCTACAAAGGGCAACACGAGAAAAATGATTTCCTTAAAGGTCCCTGGATGATCAGCCCATGCCCTGACGAAGGCTCTAATTAGAGCAATCACGGGCTCCAGTCTGCTAGGACCACATCTCTCGCTCTCTTTTTATGGTGACTTTCATATTTATAATAGATATGTTTCCAATATTCTTATCTGAGTAGCATAACAGTATGAGTTAACGCAGGTGTTCCTGGAGAAGATGCTGAGATTTCATCACAGGCAGTGAATCAAGTACAGCTCATCCTAAATGTTTTGGGCAACCCTGAGGGAAACTGAGCTGCTGGGCGAGGTGGGGGGCAGTGGTTTGAGGGGATTAGAGCTTGCTGGCTGGGGTGGTTTGAAGGAATTGGAGAGGGCTGGGCGGGAGCCATCAGGAGGTCATTGGGGATGTGAATTTTGTGCCAGAAAATTTGGATTTTTCTGCACAGAAAGCCGTAATAATTTGGAATTTGTGAATGTGTGGGGAGGAAGATGGACTCAGTTTTATGTTGCCATTTTTGAGCACAGACTTGAAGGGTCACCAAGATGTGAGGGGCGATTCTCAACTTGTGTTTGGAGGCTCCCTGCATGGCCCCCTTGCAGCCATGTCCCTTCTCACCAGGTGAAGCGTCTTTGAGAAAAGAGTAGTGGCCGCCTTTCACCCCTCCTCGGCTTCTCTGACCTTGGGCTGGTGTCTGAGGCCTGGGATTCCCAGTCCCATCAGCGCTGAGCCCTCTCCTGGGCTCCTGGTGTTCTGCTCAGGTTTGCCCTTTGGGGAGTGGCCCACCCACTGGTCCCAAAGGCGACTGAGATTTGAGTGGTTTCAGGAGCAAGGGGTGGTTGGAGCGTGGTTGTTTGGGCAGGTGTGTCCACATACCCATGAACAACTTTAAGAAGTGAAAGGAATTTTAAACTGGAACTTGGTCTTCCAGGTCACTTGAAGGTGTATTTGACAACATAGTAGGATAGAAAATAACTTATTTAAAATTTGCTGACTTGATGAGTAATTTGTCACATTTAGACATCAGCCACTTAGGCCTTCAGTGCTGACCCTTAAAAGGATAAAGGATCTTCAAATGAGTTTTCATGCTTTTTTAATTCCAGTTTGTGTGTAAACAATTGATGGGTCTATCACAAGTATTCTCAGCTAGGCACTAGATTCGATTCTTGAAGATCTCTCTGTCAATACATGTTTCATCAGCCTGTATAGTTTCTATCCACACTTGAAAGCTGTGGGTGGTGGTTTAGTTGATAAGTCATGTCTGACTCTTGTAACCCCATGAACTATAGCCCACCAGGCTCCTCTGTTCATGGGATTGTCCAGGCAAGAATACTGGAGTGGGTCACCATTCCCTTCTCCAGGGGATCTTCCTGATCCATCCTGCATTACAAGGCAGATTATTTACCAACTGAGCCACCAGGGAAGCCCCACTTGAAAGTTAAACAGTCCCAAATAAAACAGACTGGATCTGCTCGGGCAGCCTGTGTTCTCATCCTGCCCTGTTGGTAGAATATTGCAGTAATTAGTGTGTTATGCATCTGGCTGGCTCCTGTGTCAGCTCCCTTTTCCCTTCCCCCCTTTTCTAGCTTCACTACGATGTCTGCATCTCGGGAGTTTTCCTAAAAATTTTGTGGCAAGAGAAGGGGAATAAAGGTAACATCTGGCATTGACTATGGGCCAAGACTTGTTCTAAATGCTTAATGTATTTAGGGCATCAACATAGAATTTGTGTGACTCAGGTCAAAATGAAAATACTGGGCCCCTCCTTAAAAAATAATTAGGAATTTCAAGAGGATGACAGCAGATATTAAACCTACTGTGGACCCTTGTATGCAAGGGGGGATGGTGATGGGAGGCCAGAGTGTCTGCTCAGGTCACAAGCCCATGAAACCCACCTGTTGTGTATTCATTTTTTAATACTCATAAGAACATTCTGAGGAATTACTGTCCCCATTTTACAGATGGGAATGCTGAGGTCCAGATGGAAATGCAGCACAGCTGAGATCAGAATGTGGGTATTCTTGGGTCCAGGTTTCCCAGGTGGCGCTAGTGGTAAAGAACCCGCCTGCCAATGCAGGAGACGTAAGAGATGTGGGTTCTATCCCTGGGTAGGGGTAGAAAAGGGCATGGCAACCCACTCCAGTATTCTTGCCTGGAGAATCCCATAGACAGAGGAGGCTGGCGGGCTAAAATCCATAGCGTCACAAACAGTTGGACATGACTGAAGTGACTTAGCATGCATGCATCCTTGGGTCCAATGAGCTCTTAAGCAGTTCCCTTGGCTGCCCCTTCAGGGAGGAGGGTGCTGATGCCTACAGAAAGCCTTCAGTAAAGCCCCTCAGTTCAATGGCTGGACTCTTCTTCCCGAGTTTCTTTTCCAGCATTCCTAGATGCTCCTCCTTTTAGCCCCTAAGATCACAGTGTCCTTTATGAAAACAAATCCCAAAGCCAAGAATAAACTGATCCCCCCTACCCCAGTGACTTATTGACCATCTATTTTATTGTAACTTAAGCATCCTCTCTAGGGAATCTCCTCCTACAACACACACACAAACCAATAGGGGTAATAAGGTTTTAAGACAACAAAAATCAATCTTATCTGTCCTAGGAGAGATTTTACTGCTATGAAAATCCGATTTTCACCATACTGTTATAGGAACAAAATTACATTTCCTTTAAAATATTCCATTTATTTTTGCCCATTTATTCACTCTTATTGTTCTTTCCCCCCATCAGCCTAAATTTGTGAGTTTTTATTCTAGATGGTTCCAGATTCCAAGCCATCACAATAATCAAGAGTCTTTGTTAATCCATTTTTATTCACTTGCTATTTCAGTACTCTTAATACATAGTGGAAGGGTCACTCACTGCAGACATGCCTTCACCAGTTTTGTGAAAATGAGTGCTTTCCAATGAGTTTTGCTAAGAATTTCATCTTAACGTCAAGGGATATTTTTTGGTGAATGAAAAAATGTGATATGCCATCTTTTGGGAGGGCACCTCAACAATACTCCTGAAGATACTTGAAGGAAAGCCATTCTGTTATTAGAGCAAACAATTAATTAATTTTGCAGCATTCTTATCAGAAAACTTTGATGTTAAATGTGTCTTCTAATGAAGTTGGACTTTGGAGTAAGTCATTAGAAAAACAACACTTGAAGTACCTTTCCACGGCTAATCCCAGGATACTAAAAGTGTATTTTATATTTCTAAACTTCCTTCCCAAATCTCCTAGTTCCCATCGAAAGTGTATCTATAAATTGCCTTGGAAGTTGGACAGGAAGACAGAGCAAGGATGGAAGGAGAAAGGAAATCTCCTTGGGAAACTTTAGAATAAATTAAATAGATCTGATTAGTGAAAGAAGACAGCTACATTTCAAGGAGATTCTAAATGTTTTGCACAAATCATTTTATGTTGATTAAACAGTACGCTGTAATTTCTTTTCTAAATTGAATGGGCTACAGTGAAAAATGGTATCTGGCCCACCCTGAACAATAACTTCTCTCTGTAGACCTTTACTGCGGATTGAGAATTTGAAATTAGATGAAGCAATAACAATGCATGATGTTGCTAAGCAACCACTATATGTCTGTTAGTAACAGAGACTCCAAATGGATCTGTTTTGGGCCACATTCAGAGAACAAATAAACTAATTACCTGGGGCAAAATTAAACAGATTTTCAAGAGTTGAACCTATGCCAGTGTCATTTTATTCACATCATTGTGCCAAGGAGAGAGATTCTCATGATTATGGAACTTCATGACTTGGGTTGTAGCTCTTGAATCAGTCACACAGTGGCTTGGAGAAGTGACTTTGGTTTGGGAGGGTGAAGATGGTGAAAGGCAGTCAGGAACCATGGGGACTCTGTGCTTCAGGTAGTCAGTGGGGTCTTCACAGTTGTCTGGGGCTCTTTGTGGATACAGATTGCCTCCCCAAAGCAGAGATGGGTGAAGGTTCTAGTTCTTGTCCTCTGTAACCTCATCACCAAGGGTTGACCATGAAAGCAATCTCAGAATCCATTCATCCACCAAACAAGCTTTGTTTGGCAAAGAACGTGAAGCCCGTCCTTGCAGGCTCAGGGGAGGTTCCACTCTGTGTCCTTAGCCTCTCTGAAGGTCAGACCATGCAACAGAATTCATAGCAATTTCGTGGAATACGAGACTTAATAGGGTTGCACGTGTGGTGTCAGACTCTCACACATTGTGCTGGCTAGACTGTCACATACTGCTCATCCCTGGGCAGAGGTGCCTGGAAAATGTGTCCAGCTCCCAGTTCACAGACCTTGAGCATCACTCATTTTCTGACATTCTTTGTGCTAGTTAACAAACCCTCTGCTAGAGCCAGAGTGGATGCGTGAAGGCTCTGCCTTGTGGGCTTCTGAAAGGATCTTTCAGATATGAAGAAACTGGCCCTGGAGCGTAGATTCCTGATTGGGGTGTTTGCAATGTTGATGAACTGCTCTTGGATTGTCAATGAAAACTGCTTCTCACACACTTGTGTATTTTACCAAAGCTAAGATGCCATCACCTGTAAGACTCACCACTATTTTATCACAAGGAAAATAAAACAGATACAATGCCTCTCAATCACTTTAACATTTTATTTTATATTTGTTGAAATAACCTTTTAGATTGACTTAGGTGTTTGTCACATGTTAAGCATGTTCATAGTATAGTAAGAAGGAAAAATATAGGTGAAGAATTGTTTGTAGTTTTTCTTAAAAATTTTCCACATTCAAAATTTGACTTTTTCCAATCATTTTCTTGACTAAGAAAGTCTTTTTCTTTTTTAAAAAAAAAACAAACCCTAGTGCTATTCTTTGTGCTGTCCGGGATGGTGATGATGCATGCAACTTTTCTTAGAACAACTAAAGCCGCGGGTGCTAGCTCTTGTCTGGATCTATCGTCTTGTAGACCCAGCAGGGATGAATCTGGGTGATGTAGAAACTGAAGTTTATAAAATTTGTTGGTGGGGGAGGCTTTCAAAACAACAAAAAAATCACAGACACAAAATTAGGTATGTGAAAGCGAGAGTTTTAGTTGCTCAGTCGTGTTCAATTCTTTGCGACCCCATGGACTGTTGCCTTCCAGGATCCTCTGTCCATGGGATTCTCCAGGCAAGAATACTGGAGTGGGTTGCCATTTCCTTCTCCAGGGGAACTTCTCGACCCTGGGATGGAACCTGTGTCTCCTGCGTTATAGGCAGATTCTTTACCTTCTGAATCACCAGGGAAGCATGATCATGATTACTTATTCAGAAGGAAAAAAAAAACATTACAACTTTGCATATTCAAATTTTGTGATCAAGAGCTGACAAATACAAAAAACAGTAAAAAAACAAAAAAAGTCATTAATTGACCCCTTGGTCCTCCTTAGGATGCTTTTTTCCTTACTTTTTTTTGGCTACATACCAGTAATTGCTCTGTTATATTGAGCTACATAATTAATCAGTCAATCAAATTCACTTCAGTATGAGAAGCAGATTTTGTCACTGGGACAATTGATTCTTCAGACCGTTTTATTGCTCTGGTTCAGTTTTTCCTACAATTTCATATGAGAATGCCAGATTCCATCAGGACAACATGCCATAGTTACACTAAGAAGCCATCTCACGTATTGGAACGTATAACTTCACCCATGGAGATGTCTATAGTACTTGTAGTTTGAAGCACTGTTCCGTGTGTGTCCTGTTAAAACAGAAGACCTCTAATAAGTTGTATGGTTTTCATACAAAGGCATGGTGCTTCTAGTTGTACGTATGTCTTTGTTGAGTTTCTCTACAGGAGAGCACTTCCATGTGGATTTAGATTGATGATAACTGAGTCCTCTGCTTACAGTGCTACACCTTTGGTGACTGGAAGAAATTTGCACAGGCTAGATTTAAAAATATATTTATTGATTGATTTGGCATCACAGGGTCTTAGCTGTGACATGTGGGATCTTTAGTCGTAGCATGTGAACTCTTAGTTCCCTGACCAGAGATCCAATCCAGGGGTCCTGCAATGGGAGTGTGGAGTCTCAGCCACATGACCTCCAGGGAAGTCCCTAGACTTGCTTGTTCAGTTCAGTTCAGTTCAGTCTCTCGTCATGTCTGACTCCTTGCGACCCCATGAATTGCAGCACGCCAGGCCTCCCTGTCCGTCACCAACTCCCGGAGTTTACCCAAACTCATGTCCATCAAGTCGGTGATGCCATCCAACCATCTCATCCTCTGTCGTCCCCTTCTCCTCCTGCCTCCAATCCCTCCAGCATCAGAGTCTTTTCCAATAAATCAACTCTTCGCATCAGGTGGCCAAAGTATTGGAGTTTCAGCTTTAGCATCATTCCTTCCAAAGAAATCCCAGGGCTGATCTCCTTCAGAATGGACTGGTTGGATCTCCTTGCAGTCCAAGGGACTCTCAAGAGTTTTCTCCAACACCATAATTCAAAAGCATCAATTCTTCAGCGCTCAGCTTTCTTCACAGTCCAACTCTCACATCCATACATGACCACTGGAAAAACCATAGCCTTGACTAGATGGACCTATGTGGGCAAAGTAATGTCTCTGCTTTTCAATATGCTGTCTAGGTTGGTCATAACTTTCCTTCCAAGGAGTAAGCGTCTTTTAATTTCATGGCTGCAGTCACCATCTGCAGTGATTTTGGAGCCCCCCAAAATAAAGTCTCACTGTTTCCACTGTTTCCCCATCTATTTCCCATGAAGTGATGGGACTAGATGCCATGATCTTAATTTTCTGAATGTTGAGTTTTAAGCCAACTTTTTCACTCTCCTCTTTCACTTTCATCAAGAGGCTTTTTAGTTCCTCTTCACTTTCTGCCATAAGGGTGGTGTCATCTGCATATCTGAGGTTATTGATATTTCTCCCGGCAATCTTGATTCCAGCTTGTGCTTCTTCTAGTCCGGCGTTTCTCATGATGTACTCTGCATATAAGTTAAATAAGCAGGGTGATAATATACAGCCTTGACGTACTCCTTTTCCTATTTGGAAGCAGTCTGTTGTTCCATGTCCGGTTCTAACTGTTGCTTCCTGACCTGCATACAGGTTTCTCAAGAGGCAGGTCAGGTGGTCTGGTATTCCCATTTCTTGAAGAATTTTCCACAGTTTATTGTGATCCACACAGTCAAAGGCTTTGGCATAGTCAATAAAGCAGAAATAGATGTTTTTCTGGAATTCTCTTGCTTTTTCGATGATCCAGCTGATTTTGGCAAGACTAGCTTGTGGCAGACTAGCTTGTGGCTCTTTATTTCTGACAATGGGCAAGTTTGGTTTCTCCTGCAGCCTCTCTCCTTGGCTTGTAGACTCCTGTCTTCTCCTTGCATCCTCACATGGCCTTTTGTTTTAGCACATGCATCCCTGGTGTCTCTTCCTTTTCTACTAAGGATACAAGTCCTGTTGAATCAGGTTCCCACCCTTATGACCTCATCTAACCTTTGTTGTTGTTACTGTTCAGTCGTAAGTTGTGTCTGACTCTTTGTGGCCTCATGGGCTGCAGCACTCCAGGCTTCCCTGGCCTTCACTATCTCCTGGACTTTTCTCAGACTCATATCCACTGTGTTGGTGATGCCATCCAACCATCTCATCATCTGTTGTTCCCTTCTCTTCCTGCTCTCAATCTTTCCCAGCATCAGGGTCTTCTTCAATGAGTCAGCTCTTCACATTAGGTGGCCAAAAGATTGGCGCTTCAGCTCCAGCATCAGTCCTTCCAATGAATATTCAGGGTTGCTTTCCTTTAGGATTGATGGGTTTGATCTCCTTGCTGTCCAAGGGACTCTCAAGAATCTTCTCCAGCACCACAGTTTGAAAGCATCAATTCTTTAGTGCTTAGCCTTCTTTAGGATCCAGCTCTCACATCTGTACCTGACTACTGGAAAAACCATAGCTTTGACTACATAGACCTTTGTCAGCAAAGTGATGTCTCTGCTTTTTAATAGGCTCCCTAGGTTTGTCATAGCTTTTCTTCCAAGGAGCAAGCATCTTTTAATGTCGTGGCTACAGTGTCTGCAGTGATTTTGGAGTCCAAGAAAATAAAATCTATCACAGTTTCCACTTTTTCCCCTTCTGTTTGCCATGAAGTGATGGGATTGGATGTCATGATCCTAGTTTCTTGATTATTAAGTTTTAAGCCAGCTTTTTTATTCTCCTCTTTCACCTTCATCAAGAGGCTCTTTAGTTCCTCTTCCATTTCTGTCATTATCATCTGCATATCTGAGACTGTTGGTATTTCTCTTGGCAATATTGATTCCAGCTTCTGATTCATCTAGCTCAACATTTTCCATGATGTGCTCTGCATTGAAGTTAAACAGGCAGGGTGACGATATATGGCCTTGACATACTCCTTTCCCAATTTGGAACCAGTCTGCTGTTCGATGTCCAGTTCTAACTGTTGTTTCTTGACCTGCATACAGGCTTCTCAGGAAGCAGGTAAGATGGCCTGGTACTCTCATCTCTAAGAATTTTCCATAGTTTGTTGCGATCCATACAGTCAAAGGCTTTCTCATAGTCAATGAAGCAGAAGTACGTATTTTCCTGGAGTTCCCTTCCTTTTTCCATTATCCAACAAATGTTTGCAATTTGATCTCTGGTTCCTCTGCCTTTTCTAAATCCAGCTGGTACATCTGGAAGTTCTTGGTTCACGTATTGCTAAGGCCTAGCTTGGAGGATTTTGAGCATTACCTTGCTAATATGTGAAAGGAGCACAATCATACAGTAGTTTGAACATTCTTTGGCATTGCCTTTCTTTGGGATTGGAATGAAAACTGACCTTTTCCAGTCCTGTGGGCAGTGCTGAGCTTTCCAAATTTGCTGGTATATTGAGTGCAGCACTTTAACAGCATCATCTTTCAGGATTTGAAATAGCTCAACTGGAATTACATGACCTCCACTAGCTTTGTTTGTAGTATTGCTTCCTAAGGCCCACTTGACTTCACATTCCAGGATGTCTGGCTCTAGTTAAGTGACCACATCATCATAGTTATCTGGCTCATTAAGATCCTTTTTGTATAGTTCTGTGTATTCTTGCCACCTCTTCTTAATCTCTTCTGCTTCTGTTAGGTCCTTGCCTTTTCCTCTTTATTGATTTGGATGTGTTGGTCTTCGTTGTGGTGCCCATGCCGTAGAGTGTGTGGGCTCATTAGCTGTGGTTCTTGGGCTTAGTTGCTCCAAGGTCTGTGGGCTCTTAGTTCCCTGACCAGGGATTGAACCTGTGTCCTTGCATTGCAAGGTGGATTCTTAACCACTGGACCACCAGGGAAGTCCCTATTTGTTTTAAATATAATGTCCAAGGTTTTCGATTTTGCTTATTAGGAGGAATTGGGTAATATCTATTCCCTTCTTGGAAGGAGAAGTTGGCCCTGCAGGTTTTGATATCGGTAGTTTTGATGTTTGTTCCTGTGTAGGCCAATGGCAACGATGCAAGCAAGTCAGGGGTGGGAAAAGGTGAAAAGAGGTCTTGAATGCAATACAGTGTATTATGTAGCCTGTGGTGAGGACTTTCCTGTGGCAGGCCATACAGCAGGTAATCTCTCAGTTATCCATACTTCAAAGTTCCCCAGAATTCTGGTCTCCTCACTTCTGTTCCCAGTCTGAAGATATTAACATCAGAATGATATTAAACTTGGCTAATGAAGCTCTAATAATTTGGCCACCCAATGCAAAGAGTGGACTCATTGGAAAAGACCCTGATGCTGGGAGAGATTGAGGGTAAGAGGAGAAGGGGATGACAGAGGATGAGATGGTTAGATAGCATCAACGGTAGCATTCAATTGATTCACATAAAAAATGTACAAGTTTTTTTTCCTTAAGCCTGTCAGTCCCACCTGTAAATCTTATTGTTCTTTTTATAAATCCAGTGGATTTTAGCAATCCTATTCAAGGATGCTTTTATTAGTGTTCCAGTTGGACAGACAAAACTACTTTAAATAATCAGCCTCATTTACAACTTGGTTAATTAAATTCCTTTACACATTTTTACTGCATTTATAAATATAATATATTTGATCTCTTCTCTGTAGTTGATATAATAAATTAAACTTATAGATGCAGTAAATTTCAGCTTCTCTTAAGTATTCCAACACTGTTTACAAATCTAGCCAAACTCTCTTAAACCTTTCAGCTTAATATCTCAAGTCTAAAATAAAAGGCACTTTTAATGGAATCACCAAGAGAATTCATTGCTTCTGATAGAGCAAATTACCCACAAACACTTTAAATACCAAACATACACATTGTTAACATACAAGCCTTTATAGTCTAACCTTCTCTTGGGAGCTGGCTAGTTCTCTGATTACCTCAGAAACTCTCAGGTTTTTTTAGGCAGATGGTGATGGCCTAACCAGGTGAGACGAGCAATTTCAAACTTAACACTGCCTCCCACATGGATATTTAGTAAACAAACTGCTATTATCAAGTGTTTGAGCTCAGTGAATGAAGTCCCACTTCTCTCTCTTATGGGTGGTCTGACCATGTTGCAGGAACATTCATTTGAGGAAGACATGACATCGTCCACAGACCAGACTTCTCCCATCTCGATGGCTGGACATGGCAGTCTTGAGTCATCAAACGTTGATGATATTATTTACTGGATTCTTCTATCCTATTCATGAAGTGTGGGGATTGTAACTACCACTTTGCTTTATCACATAACTTGCATACCACTAATTTCACTAAGCAAAACCCTTTTCAGATTCTTTTATAGTACTCTTGCCTGGAAGATCCCATGGATGGAAGAGCCTGGTAGGCTGCAGTCCATGAGGTCGCTAAGAGTTGAACATGACTGAGCGACTTCACTTTCACTTTTCGCTTTCATGAGTTGGAGAAGGAAATGGCAACCCACTCCAGTGTTCTTGCCTGGAGAATCCCAGGGATGGGGGAGCCTGGTGGGCTGCCATCTATGGGGTCACACAGAGTTGGATGTGACTGAAGCAACTTAGCAGCAGTAGCAGCAGCAGAAAAGCCTTGGGTGTTGATGGAGATTTGGGTGGCTGAAATTCTGGGTGTAGCCTCCTTGGTGTATAGTAGGCGTGTTGGTGAGAAGGTTCATCATAGGCAGGGTTCTCCATAAAGTCACCAACTATACCTAAGATATGACTTCAACTGATGGGTAGCACTGTAAGAGGCTTCCCAGTTGGCACAGTGGCACATGCCTGCCAATGCAGGAGATGCAGGAGATGCGAGTTTGATCCCTGGGTTGGGAAGATCCCCTGGAGTAGGAAGTGGCAACCCTCCCCTTCCTCCAGTATTCTTACCTGGAGAATCCTATGGACTGAGGAGCCTGGTGAGCTATAGGTTACGGGGTCACAAAGAGTCAGACATGACTGAGCAACCAAGCATGCATGCGTGAGTAGCACTGTCTATGCAAAGTATTTGAAGATAGATTATATACATCTTAAGAGTTCCCAAGGATAAATGATACCCACTGAAAAAGAAGTTTTGGAGTTTGTTATGGACTAAATTTTGGGCTTCCCAGGTGGCTCAGATGGTAAAGACTCTGCTTGCAATGTGGGAGACCTGCATTCTATCCCTGGGTTGGGAAGACCCCCTGGTGAAAGGAATAGCCACCCACTCCAGTATTCTTGCCTGAAGAATTCTATGGACAGAGGAGCCTGACGGACTACAGTCCATAGGGTCACAAAGAATTGGACACAACTGAGTGACTAGCACTTTCACTTTCACACCCCTCTAACTGATACATCGAAGCCCTTATCCCCAGTGCAGTGGTATTAGGAGGTGAGGCCTTTGGGAGGTAGGGTTTAGGTGAGGTCCTGGGAGTGGAGACCTCAAGATAGGATTGGTGTCTTTATAAGAAGAGATAGCAGAGAGCTTCCTCTCTCCCACCTTCTCCTCCATATGAGGACAAAGGCATGGTCTGCAAGCAAAGAGGAGGGTGGTTGTCAGTACCTGACCATGTGGGCATCTTGATCTTGGACTTGCATCCTCCAGAACTATGAGAAAAAATTTCTGTGGTTTAAATCACTAAGTCTATGACATTTTATTATGAGAGCCTGTTGTTGTTTAGTCACTAAGTCGTGTCTGACTCTTTTGCGACCCTATGGACTGTAACCTGCCAGGCTCCTCTGTCCATGGGATTCTCTAGGCAAGAATACCTAAGTGGGTAGCCTTTCCCTTCTCCAGGGGAGCTTCCTGAACCAGAGACTAAATCCACGGCACTTGCATTGACAGGCAGATTCTTTACCACTGAGCCACCAGGGAAGTCCTATGAGAGCCTGAGTCAACTGACACACCATTCTAGTAATAGGGGGGTCTGATCTTGAGCAGGGAGATGTTTCTCTTTAAGGGAATTTTGTCTGGAATCCTTGCCCTGGATGCCAAAGTCTTCCTGTGCTTCAGATGGACATATGGAGCCTTTTAATAATAATCGGTAGAGGAACTATAAGGACTCCTAGACCACACCCTTCAAATGGGAGGGCCTTGCAGTTCTTGTCCTCTGGGTTCAAGTTACCTCTCACCATTTACTGAATTAACGGTGAGTTGAGTGAAGCCCTCAGTTTCACTGAGAGTTCATCAACTTCCCCCCTACTGGGTTAGAGTTTACATTTCTTTAGCTCTCTTAAGTAGTTTTAATGGTTTCTGTTTTCTTTAGTGAATCACGAGCTTCCGGATGTTCAATCTGGATTTAGAAAAGGCAGAGGAACCAGAGATCAAATTGCCAACATCTGTTGGCTCATCAAGAAAGCATGAGAGTTCCAGAAAAACATCTACTTTTGCTTTATTGACTACGCCAAAGCTTTTGACTGTGTGGATCACAACAAACTGTGGAACATTCTTAAAGAGATGGGAATACCGGACACACACCTTACCTGCCTCCTGAGAAATCTGTATTCAGGTCAAGAAGCAACGGTTAGAATCGGACATGGAACAGCAGACCAGTTCCAAATTGGGAAAGGAGTACGTCAAGGCTGTATATTGTCACCCTGCTTATATAACTTATATTCAGAGTACATCATGCAAAATGCCAGGCTGGATGAAGCACAGGCTGAAATCAAGATTTCTGGGAGAAACATCAATAACCTCAGATATGCAGATGACACCACCTTTATGGCAGAAAGTGAAGAAGAACTACAGAGCTTGATGAAAGTGAAAGAGGAGAGTGAAAAAGTTAGCTTAAAACTCAGCATTCAGAAAATGAAGATCATGGCATCTGGTTCCATCACTTCATGGGAAATAGATGGGGAAACAGTGGAAACTGTGAGACACTTTATTTTTTTGGGTTCCAAAATCACTGCAGATGGTGACTGCAGCCATGAAATTAAAAGATGCTTGCTCCTTGGAAGAAAAGTTATGACCAAACTAGACAGCTTATTAAAAAGCAGAGACATTACTTTGCCAACAAAGGTTTGTCTCGTCAAGATTATGGTTTTTCCAATAGTCATGTATGGATGTGAGAGTTGGACTAGAAAGAAAGCTGAGTGCTAAAGAATTGATGTTTTTGAGCTGTGGTGTTGGAAAAGACTCTTCAGAATCCTTTGGACTGCAAGGAGAACAAATCAGTCAATCCTGAAGTAAATCAACCATGAATATTCACTGGAAGGATAATGCTGAAGCTCCACTCTTTGGCCACCTGATGGACAGAGCTGACTCATTGGAAAAGACCCTTGGATACTTTATAGAATCAAAGGAATATGCAGCCAGTGGGCCTCAGGAAAAGAGGACACATGGGTTCTGAGCTCTTAGAAACCTGAGGTGCTAGGTCACCCTCTAGAGTGTGGCTGTCTATCCCATGATGGCTGAACTTCAACTGCCTTCTCTCCAGTGTGTGTCTTCCTCACAGTCAAACCTCCAGGAAGAAAAGTCTTTTTGACCTAGCGTGGTCACACACTAGACTGTGGGGATAGAGTGTGGCAGGTTGTTTAGTCGGGAGATACAGTAGAGTCGGATAGCTCCCCCAAAGGAGAAGCTAAGGTAGTTGAAACAAGCGTTCATTTCTTGTGCTTTCCAAGCCAGGAGTTGCTGGTGGGGCTTCGCTGGGACTCCCTGCCCTTGTTGCCTCTGCTTCCCAATGAGTCTCTCCTTGGATCTGGCAGCTAGGGGCCAGAGTAGCCTGTTCTCTGGCTGGTCTCACTTCTCTATATTGAGCGGAAGATCCTTGAATATCATTTGAGTGTTGTTTTCAACCTTATCAATTTTTGCAGCATGGATGTAGATTTTTCTTTGTCATCTGATGCTAATTTTGAGAAGGGATTAAATTCAGGGCTTGAATCATATTATGAAATATAGGAGATATTTCTGGGCCAGGTTGGCAGGGTTTGTGCATGGGATGGGAGGAGTTGAGAAAGAACGAAAATGAAGGAGGTTGAATATAGCAACTTTTGCCAAGTAAGGGAGCACATTAACACATTTTGGGGAAAAGAGAGACCATGGGTAGAGTTTTAAACCCAAGGGATGGGATGGGGGAGGGAGGTGGGAGGGGGGCTCACATGTACATCCATGGCTGATTCATGTCAACGTATGGCAAAAACCACTACGATATTGTAAAGTCATTAGCCTCTAACTAAAATAAATAAATTTAAAAAGGAACAAAACAAAAAAATAATAAACCTTATGGGTTTGGAGGAATCTCATGGCCGATGCAAATGTGGGCGGGATTGCTGGACCTCTGTTCCACTTGGGCCATGGTTTTCTGCTCTTGCTTTTACTCTCATAGTTTTAGTTTTCACTATCTGCTGCATTTTTGTCTGCAATCCTTTGTGCCCACCTTGGTAAAAGTAATAGTAAAAATGACAATACTTATAATTTTTCAGGAGCTTATGTACCAGACACACTTAGCACTTGCAAATATATATTTAACTTCATTTTTGGACCAGCTGTGCAAGGAAGACCTAGCCATATTTTACAGGGTGAGGAAACTGGAGCTTTGTCAGTTACTGTTCAACTGTTCAGCTTGATTTGGGGTTTTGTCATCAGCTGCCACTTTGTCTACAAAGGTCCGTCTAGTCAGAGCTATGGTTTTTCCAGTCATCATGTGTGGATGTGAGAGTTGGATCATCAAGAAGGCTGAGTGCCAAAGAGTTAATGCTTTTGAACTGTGGTTCTGGAGAAGACTCCTGAGAGTTCCTTGAACAGCAAGGAGATCCAACCAGTCAATCCTGAAGGAAATCAACCCTGAATACTGATTGGAAGGACTGATGCTAAAGCTGAAGCTCCAATCCTTTGGCCACCTGATGTGAAGAGCTGACTCATTGGAAAAGACCCTGATGCTGGGAAAGTTTGAAGGCGGGAGGAGAAGGGGATGACAGAGGATGAGATGGTTGGATGGCATCGCCGACTCAATGGACATGAGTTTGAACAAATTCTGGGAGATAGTGAAGGACAGGGAAGCCTGGAATGCTGTGGTCCATGGGGTCACAAAGAGTTGGACACAACTGAGCACTGAGCAAAACATCAGCTTCCACAACTGCCTGGTGGCAGCTGGCTGGGGAAGGAGGATGGTTTAAGAGCCGGCTGAGAGGATTCTGCCTGCCTGACTGAGATCTTGGCTCCATCATATACAAGCTGTGTAAAATTTCAGTATCTTAACCACTCTTGGCCTCAGTTTCCCCACCTGTAAGATGAGGATAATCTCAGAACTTACCTAACAAGGTCATTGTGGTAATTAAAGAAATTCACATATGAAAAGCTCTTGAAGCTGTGCATGGTATGTAATGAGCACAGTGTAAACATTAGTGGGTGGTGTTCTGTGTCCGTGTGTAGTTTATACATGGGGGCTTTTCTGGGGGTCAGGGCAATTAACTAGCTGTGGGATTTGGAGGCAGGTCATTTTGCGCTTTGATTCTTTGACTTGACTGTGAAATTAGGAGGTGGATGAAATGTTCTCCAAGGGCCTCTTAAGCATTGGTTGGAATGAATGGGGGGCCAAGGCATGTTTTTCTGCTGCCTGATGTCCATGACATTTCCACAAAAGGGTAAAAAGCCACAAAGGGTGTCTTCCAAGGTCAGCCCACCTGGCCAGGCCTTCTGCCTAGAAACGTCTCTTGCCTGTGGAGGCCAAACAGGACTAGCGCCATCCAAGGAAGCCTGGAGGTCACAGGTTGTAAACTAGGGCTCCTTGGAGTGGGTTACTGAGAACAATGGAGCCAAGTGCAGGGTCTTCCAGGACGTGGCAGCAGTGATGATTCAAAGGCACACACTTCAAGGCAAGAGTCCTTACTTTTCCATAAATCCTGGATCCCTTTGGCCTTTTGATGAGGCCCATGCATGCCTTTTCTGAATAATGTTTTTAAATAGAAGAAATATGTAGGACTATGAAGAAAATAATCATGGTAAAATGCAATTACCAAATATGCATGTATAATCACATATGTATAATATATATGTATAATTTGCCGCTAATGGTAAAGAATCCACCTGCTAATGCAAGTGACGCGGGCTCAGCCCCTGGGTCGGGAAGATCCTTTGGAGAAATAAACGGCAACCCACTCCAGTATTCTTGCCTGGAAAACTGCATGGGAAAAGGAGCCTGGTGGGCTATATAGTCCATGGGGTCTCAACAAGTCGAACACAACTGATCACGCACAGACACACATAATTGGTATATGTATATGTGTACACACACACACACTTGCTCTCTCACACACACATACACATATATTTGGTGATTTAGTGATATATTTGGTGATTTATGGGCTTCTTTATTACCATATTAAATAGCAAGCTCCAGCTCTCATGGCAGGTCTAACAGCTACCTAAATTTTGAAATAGTGATGAGAGTAAATATTTTCAGACATCTGTACAACCTTAATGTGATGTGAAAATACCTGTGATTTCTCTCAGTGATAAAGTCCTTGAGACTACTGTGGTTTGCTGCCTGCATTCATATTTGAAGGAAATGCTAAATTTCAGTTAGAGGTTAGTGAAAATAAAGATGTAATTTTTCCCCCAGTCCAAGTTTATAGATCCCCTAATTCATGTCACTCCAATAATATCTGGGATTCTATGACCCAAAGGCAGATGTATAATGATATACAGGTTGGGAGGTGTGCCAGATGCTGGGAAAGAACAATTTCTCAACAAAAGAGACACAATATTCTTGATCTGTCTGTAGGAAGGTCTCCTAGAGAGGGTGGAAATGAGAAAATTCCTCTCAAAAGGGCCAAACACTCAGTGTAGAAGAAACTTTTGTGTATAAAGGATTGAGAAGCATGACATTGTGTTCTTATGCACATGAAGTAGGCGACGGTTGGCATGGGTCATTTTTGGCATGATTTTCTTTCAGAGATTCTTGCAGACAGGCTGGGGTGTGAATTTCCTGTGACAGTGCATTAGGGTTAAATATGTAAAAATGCTGGCTTATCACCCACAATGCAATGGACCAGTGGGATGATTTAATGCTAGCTCTCAATGGCACAGTTAAGATTTATGTGGATAATCACCCTGATGGTGGGAATGATAAGTTCTCACATTTATTATTTGCATATAGAAAGGTCTTTCATGAATTCTCTGCGTTCTCACAATTCAGTGCTGTACTTGAAGGTGAAGAGTTTTTGGATTTAGTTAGAGTACTAGAGAGGTACATTGAGAGGGTATAACACATCAGTAGTAGCCTATGTATTAAGACTCTAAAAGAGGAAATGGAGAATATCTGTTTTCTGACATAGGCAAATCTGGTGTAGACACAGGAATCTGAAGTTTTAGTGCAAGCAATGAACGTGTTCTAGGATGTTTGCATGTTGTTATTTGTTGTTCATTCACTAAGTCGTGTCTGGCTCTTTGTGACCCCATGGACTGCAGCACACCAGGCTTCCCTGTCCTTCACTATCTCCCAGAGTTTGCTCAAATTCATGTCCACTGAGTCAGTGATACCATCCAACCGTCTCATCCTCTGTCATCCCCTTCTCCTCCTACCCTCAATTTTTCCCAGCATCAGGGTCTTTTCAGTTGGTTTTTCACTTCAGGTGGCCAAAGTATTGGAGCTTCAGCTTTAGCATAGGGGATGTCTGCATAGAGGCCATCATTTCTGGATATTTTTTTGGCTTTCCCAGCACAGATCAGTGGAAACCAGCCGGTGGGACCCAGATTCCTGAGAGGCTGTGAAATTAATGCAAAGACTTGCGAGTCTCTCTCTGCATGTGTTCTACATTTTTCCAACCACGAGCGACTTCTCACTAAATTTCTTGGTACTCAAAAAGGATCTTTGCAAAAGTTAGGAACTAACTATTGCTCTGGGGGCTAGGCAATTACTTCCACAGAAATGTGATTTCAAATTTATTCTCAGCCAATTTCAGAAGCCATCAGCATGTTCACCCTCTCACATAACACATTTCAGAGGTATGGATTTTATGAAACAGCATACTTTATTTCATACACCAAACTTTATTTTCTTATCTTTTTCATTTCTTTACTAATCAGTCCTCTTTAAGTCCTCTTTAAAAAACACTAGCATCTCAGTTTTTAAGTTCTATTTCAATATTATTTTAAAACTTATGTTCCTAGAACAACTTGAGTTTGTAGCTGAAAACTGGCCATAAAAGTCTCAGGCTGCAGTAGTTTCTAAAGGAGCCACCACATTTAAATTTGAGCTCAAATTACATAAAGCAAGGGAAGAGATGTAATAGAGGCTTTTTGCTCATTTTTGAAAAACAGAAGATGATGGGGAAATTTATCAGAGAAAAGCAGCCAATCTGTATCATGTTGGTTTCTTTTTAACTATTTAATTGGACAGAATTTCAGATGTCCAGAAATATTTCATAATTGAAAATGGCACAAAGAATACCTGTCTATTTATTACCCAGATTCACCTATTGTTAGTATGTCACCCCATTTGCTTTATGCAGGCGCACGCGCGCGTGCGCGTGTGTGTGTGTGTGTGTAATGTGTGGTACTGTTTTATCTGAACCACTTGTAAGTAAGTTACATGCCCTATATGTGTCATTTTCTCTTGAGGTGATTCATTTACGCGTCAATACATGTGTTTTGTTTGTTTGTTTGTTTGTTAATTTGAACTGATGAAATCTGGGGGCCTAATGAGATTCTGAGACTATCCTAAAGGGATTAGTGAAAGACACTTTCAGATAGTTATTTTCTCTACCATGGCAGTGGCCTACTTATAAGTGTAGCAGAGAAAAGCATCAAGTGGCCAGAAGGTGGAAACCAGTGACCAGGAGGGCTTTGAAGGTGTGGAGCAGCCTCAAAGTCCTCAAGTTCTTCTGCAACTTAGCAGCTGCCCTGGAGGTCCAAGGTGACAGTTCATAACGTTCAAAATGAATTTTCTGTTTACCATTTGATCCCCAACCCAGGGATCAAAACTGCATCTCCTCTAGGCCAAAGAGTTGCAGGCAGATTCTTCACCACTGAACCATCGGGGAAACCCATCTAGAATAGACAAGCAGTAAGTCAATGGTCCCACAGTTGCTTCATTCTTAAGATCTTAAATTTCCTTTTGGAGATCCATTTGCTCTCCACTGTTAAAGGTCAGCTTGATAAGGAGTGTTAGACACACTAAGGATAAAGGACAGTTCATGGTGAGTCTTCAAGGTCTTTTCCTCACCAAGTATGCATGCATGCATGCATGCTCAGTCATGTCCGACTCTTTGTGATGCTATGGACTGTAGCCCACCAGGCTCTTCTGTCTATGGGATTTCCCAGGTAAGTATAATGGAGTGGATTGCCATTTCCTTTTCCAGGGGATCTTCTTGACCCAGGGACTGAAGCCCCGTCTCCTGTGTCTTCTGTGTTGCAGACAGATTCTTTACCATTTGAGCCACTGGGGGAGCCCACCAGAGTTGCCTACAACATGGAAGCCAAGAGTCTCAGACTTGAGAACCATGCTTGGTTCTCAACCCAAAGACTCCCTTCCCTACATGCCTTTGTTCTGCTATGGATAAGATGAGGATTTTAGTAAGAATTCTACAGCAGAGGATTAATGTGGTGATGGCCATTTCAAGGAGGCTATGAAGTGGGAGCTTCAGCACAGGATGCCAGGACCCAGGTCTCTGGCTGGAGGGAGGAGTTGGACTATGTAGCAGGCTCTGCAGGGACCTTATATAGGGTAAGAAGTGCACTTTCAGAACTGGGTTTCTTGAAGAATCACTCAACAGGCTAGCTGCTGTACTGGTCTCTATAACGTCTAAACAGAACCAGCAGATTCAGCGGGCTTCTGCACAATGGCTGCCTACCTGTGGTTGAGTGTGAGAGCTGGCTGGTGGTCAGGGGGGGTCCAAGGACACTTTCACATCACTAGGTTAGTCCTAGTGATGTGAAGAGGTCAACAGTTGTGGAGAATGTCATGACAACACCTTCTGAGGCTGACATAATCCCTTCAACGACTAGACAGAAAAGGTCTCAGTCTTCTGTCTTTTAAGGGCTCTTGTTCTCTGTGTGCACAAAAGCTATCAAACCCCAGCTCCTGGGATCCCATGTACAGATTTGATTTCCTTGAGATTTGAGGTCAAAAGAACGAAGCAACTGTGGGGCCGTCAGGTCATTGGCTTATTGCCTATCTTTTCTTCCAGGCACCAGAGCAGAAGGACTCATTAGATGTACTCTTAGTACAGATATTTTTCAATGGGGAACAAACATAGGTTAATTACACGCAGATCTTGCTAAACAAAGGTAATTGTTTCTTTGATTGTAATCACTGGTTTTGTGGGGAGAGGGAAATGAGAGAAGAGACCTTAATTTAGGTAGCAGCTTGACATTATGCCACTTGAGTATGCTCTTCAGAAACATCGTATTCAGAAGTACAAGCGAGATTAAGTTCCCAAAGGGTGAGTTCACCCTTGAAGCACAACAAACAGTGAATATCCTTGATGAGTCCCAGAGTGGAACCTAGAACAAACACACTGGGGAACATCATGGTCACTCCATGAATTTCTCGCCTGTGTAATTTCCCCGTGGGCTTGTAAGCGCCTTGGGGGAGAAGGTCGATCAATCTTGACCTTTGTACTTTTAAAATAAAAGTCCCATTGCTTATAACTCTGTTCACAGGCTAAGATACAAGCTCCAGCTTCTGTTTTGTCTATGTGAACAATGTTTTCTTTTCTTTTTGAGTGTGTTACCATGAGGCTCTTAGTTCCACAACCAGAATTGAACCTGGGCCCTGCCTATGAGAGCACTGTGTACTAACCACTGGACCATCAGGGTATTCCTTGCATTTTTATAATATTCACAAATACTTGACACTCAAATATTTGTTGAAAGAATGAGTGAAGGGAGGAGGGAGACAGTTCAACTTTGTTCAGTTACAGTTAAGGTTATACGCAATTGTTAGTTCTACACAAAACCGAGGCAAAGGCAATGCTGGTTTTCATCTCTTTTATGAAGCTGTCCTTACATCTTCAGGAAAAGGGGTCCATGGTCCTCACTGATCCCACAGAATGTGCCATAGCTCATCCACTTTCCCATCTTCCTTTCTGTCTTTCTTTCTTACTTTTGCTGACTCACAAAGTCTCAGACATAGCAAATGTATATAAACATAGAATAACATGAATGATAAATCCAGCTCACCAGACATTCTTTCTAATCTCTAGGGAATGTCTGCTCCAAGAAAGGCAGTCTTCCCAATGTTCAGCTTCTTCCTATGACTCCGGAGCCACCTCTCACCCTTCCAAAGCATCTGGACTCCTTGAAGTCTGGAGCCAAAGAGCCGAGCCAAGGGAGAGATGAAGTGTCTTCTTTTCTGCCAACACAGGCTCGTTTTTTGAGGAGTTCAACTTTTCCCCCAAGAGGATCTAAATATTTTCTTAAGGAAACCACACTGGACAAGATCTTTCTTAGAGGACAAATTTGTCTACCAACCGTAGAATAAGATATTAGAGGAACATCATCATTTACACAAGAGAAACACATCTGACCTGCATTCTTTGCAGAGTGATGTTTCCTACATGGAGGCAAAAACTGGTTTTCGGGGTTGGGTGTGGATGAGAAAAATCTTAGATATTCCAATCATCTGTGGACCTCTAAAGTGTCACAGTGCATAAGCAGATATGCAGTGTATTGCTAGAAAAGTGGTACTAATGAGCCTATTACATTTGCAGGGCAGGAAGAGAGACCCGGACATAGAAAACAGACATGTGGGCCCTGAAGGACGGGGAGGTGGGACGAATTGGGAGACTAGGATCGACGTGTACACACTACCATGTATATGGGTAACACAGGATGCTCAGCTCGGTGTTCTGTGATGACCTAGAAGGGTGGCATGGGGAAGGGGGGCGGTCCAAGAGAGAGGGGATGTATGTATACATATAGCTGATTCACAGCAGAAACTAACCCAACACTGTAAAGCAACTATACCCCAATTAAAAAAAAAAAAGCTTTTATATGGGACGGGGCAATTAGGAGAAGTCTAAAAAGACTCCTTGGAGGGATGATAATGAAAAAAAGTTGAGAAACTTACGTTACGTGAGGTCATTTTCTTCACCATGTTTCAAGGCCCAGTTCACATCCAGACTTCTCCTGGGAGCATTCTTCCATTATAGCCTATCCCAGTCAATGAATTCTCAGTTCTATCTTTGTCAAGACTATAGAAGGGGTGGTATCTGTGGTGCCATCTTGTGACTTTCTCTGAAGCCCCCAGAGGGAAAGCAGAGGCATCAGTTCAAGTGTGGGGCTTGGTGGGGTGGGGGATGTGCACTGTGGGCTCAGAGGGGCTTCCCTGCAGCAGGACACCCCTGGGCCATTCCATGGGTGGGCTTCCCACATATCCTAGCATAAGCAGAGGCAGGAATTAGTGGAGTCTTGTGATAACACAAGCCCAAGGTCAGGAGCAGGTTCATAAATGAGAGGCAGAGTTGTGATGAGAGGCAGACTCACGTCCATCAAGTCAGTGGTGCCATCCAGCCATCTCATCCTCTGTCGTCCCCTTCTCCTCCTGCCCTCAATCCCTCCCAGCATCAGAGTCTTTTCCAACGAGTTAACTCTTCGCATGAGGTGGCCAAAGTACTGGAGTTTCAGCTTTAGCATCATTCCTTCCAAAGAAATCCCAGGGCTGATCTCCTTCAGAATGGGCTGGTTGGATCTCCTTGCAATCCAAGGGACTCTCAAGAGTCTTCTCCAACACCACAGTTCATAAGCATCAATTCTTCAGTACTCAGCTTTCTTCACAGTCCAACTTTCACATCCATACACGACCACAGGAAAAACCATAGCCTTGACTAGACGGACCTTTGTTGGCAAAGTAATGTCTCTGCTTTTGAATATGCTATCTAGGTTGGTCATAACTTTCCTTCCAAGGAGTAAGTGTCTTTTAATTTCATGACGGCAGTCATCATCTGCAGTGATTTTGGAGGCCCCCAAAATAAAGTCTGACACTGTTTCCACTGTTTCCCCATCTATTTCCCATGAAGTGATGGGACCAGATGCCATGATCTTGGTTTTCTGAATGTTAAGCTTTAAGCCAACTTTCACTTTCATCAAGAGGCTTTTTAGTTCCTCTTCGCTTTCTGCCATAAGGGTGGTGTCATCTGCATATCTGAGGTTATTGATATTTCTCCCGGCAATCTTGATTCCAGACTCAAGACTTATTCTGGTTCCTGGATACACAGCAAGAAACTAGAAGGATCCAGTCTCTTCTTCCTAGAGGTCAATCCTTGAGGGGCAGCCAGGCAATCAATAATAATATAACCATTTGTAATCAAGTTCTTCAGTAAAACTGAGCGAAAGGACAGAGAATGACCCAGTGCTCCTTAGTGCAGGAGATCAGGACTGGCCACTGTGAGCTGAGGGCCCTGAAGAATGAGAATGATGTCAGCAGTCGTAGGTCTGAGAGAAGTGCATTCTTGGTTGGGAAATGCTCCTGCAAGGGCCCAAGAGGGGATGGGGAATGACCTCTGGCTATGTGACGGATAACAGAACACAGATGGATGGGAGAGAGCCAAGGAGGCCATCACGGTCGTGAAGGCCAAAGATGGTGGTGGTGTTGCCATGGTGAGAGATGGATGGATTCACGCTCAGCTTTGTAGCAGAGCCAGGAGGGTCTGATGGACTGATGTGGGGTATGAAAAAAAATATTAGAAGTGATTCTCAGGCTTTTGACTCGAGATGCTAGGTAAGTGGAAAAATCACTGCTAAGCTGTGGAGAACTGGGGAAGGAACAGGCCTAGGGAGAAAAGGTTGACATTCTTATTAATATGCAAGTAGAAGCTGCAGTCCAGTGGGTCAGGAAGAGTCAGACGCGACTGAAGTGACTGAGCACGCATGCAAGAGATGTTGAGCAGTTAAATATCCAAATCAAGAGTCCAACGGAGAAGCTGAAGGTGGAGATAACAATTTAGGAAACCTGAACTGTAGCCAAGGACATGAGAAAGTCATCCTACACCACCAGACTTCAGAACCACTCATGGCAATTTTGGCTTCCTCTACCTTTATCCAGGCCTTGCTTCCTTGTGGGGAGTAACTTATGTGAACCCCCAGAGTAGATGATAAATTCCTTCAGTTAGAGGTCAGATCTGTTATTTGTTTGTATTTTTCACAGTACCTGTGGGGTCTCAGTGACATGCGGGTGATCTTTCATCTACTACTGTTCAGAGAGAAACCTAACTTCTTTTTCTCACTATGGAACCAGGGAGGGTCCTTTGCTCTGGCTTTGTGTGAGATTCGGGCCATTGTGGATTTTTTTCCCCACCTCTCAGAGGCCCCCGTAAGCCTCCATCTCCACCCTGAGAGTTATTAGAGGAAGACCAGGACTTAGTATGTTCCATGCCTTTCTTCTTGACCAGATCTCCCATCTTCTCACATCCGAAGCAAAAGCAAAATCAAACCAAGCCAAAAAAGGCAAATGAGGCTCAAACCTTATTTAGAAAGCAAACATGCAGCAGATAACTCCCCCTCTTGCCTCGATTCCTCGTATCCATGGAACTAATGTTTTGTTTTCCTTTGCTGGAAGTGAAATGAATGTTTTCCCCTTTCTGTTTGTTTTGTATTATTTGCTTAGCAACTCCTCAGCAATGGTAGGAAATTACAACCTGTCCCAGTCCACTCATTCTCAGAACTGTTTTCTTCAAGGATGTAGTGGTGGTCCGGGCTTCCAAGGTGGTGCTCGTGGTAAAGAACCCAGCTGCCAATGCAGGAGACATAAGAGATATGTGTTTGATCCCTGTGTCAGGAAGATCCCCGTGGAGGAGGGCATGGCAACCGACTCCAGTATACTTGGAGGAGGGCATGGCAACCCACTCCAGTATACTTGCCTGGAGAATCCAATGGACAGAGGAGCCTGGGAGGCTACAGTCCATGGGTTCACAAAGAGTTGAACATAACTGAACACAAGCATCTCATCTCATCTTCTCAATATTCTGACAGGGTGGATGCAAGAAAGATCCAGGGAAGGGGCCGCCACTTAAGACCGAAGAAATATTTTTTACTAGAAAAGACTCCTAAAGGCACAGAGACTTCATTTAAAAAAGTACAGACTCTATCCAGAATATTTTGGAAATATTCTCAACAAATACTTAGCAGACATCAATACTGCCTCAATGCTAACAAATACGGTTTCTAATAATTTCAGGTCAGGCCTTCAGAGAAGTTATAGCATTCACAAGAGGCTTAATAAAAATGTGTAGCTTGAGTTATTAATTCAGTTCATCATGCACTGTGTCCAGCAGCAAAAATGTAGCCTTCTCTGATTAGGAGTCAAAACGGAAGACGAAGTGAGATGCCTGTTAGCGTCTTAATGGAATTCTATCCTCCTGGGATGACTAGCTGCTACTGCCTGATTCCAGTACATGTAATAACCAGTAATTTGATAAAGGTAACTACTCAGTTCCCTGATTCCAAAAACTTGGAATCGCTGCTAACCAAGGATATCAAAAGGGGAGGGCCTGAGATGCTGACCCATTGTGGACAAAATTTTTTGATCAAGGAGAAAGAATGCTGCTTGCAGTAAAAGAAAGAATGGTCCAGATATTGCGGTCGTGAGTGAGCACAACTGGGATAAAATTGGCTCTGCTACTGGTGGCAGCTGATAACCACAACTGATCCACCAGGAGGTCCTCAGAATTTAAGGGAAACTGGCACTGGTTTGGGGACGATGGGAGAGCTGGTAGAAGTCTCACAGGACCACAGGGAGTGCTTCCTTCCTGCTCCATCCTTCAGTATCCTGTGAGAGATGGTTGATAGGATATAGTTCATTTCACATACATGATTTAAATGGAATGCAAACAGATTTCGGTTATTATGACTCTCCCCTCTAAACTGTTAATACAATTTCTAGCGTATGTTTAAAAAATTCATTTAAAATACATTATTTAATTCTGAAAAAATACAGCATCCTTAAAAATGAAAACGGATTTGACTTACTCTGAAAATTTCTTTGAATACATATGAAAATAAGCTAATAAAAATAAATAATGGGGATGAGAAGCTATAAGACTGAAACACACACACACACACAGGATATAAAACATCATTCAACAGAATAGCAAACAGATGATTCTCTTAAAGAAAATCTCTAAAATTTGCTTAGCATAATGGATCTTCATGGTTTTGGAATAAATCAAGTCTCTTGGAACAATATTAATATGCATAAATGTGCAATTTTCCCCTATAATCGTAATTCCAAAAAAGGAAAAGTTGGCTTTGTTAGTGGGGTGAACAAATATACTATATATTTCATATTGGCTATAGCCTTTCTTAAATATTTAGTTTTGGGGAAAAAAATCCATGGAATGCTGTCCCGCTGGAGGAATGACAAAACTGTAGCTGGAGACTGCAGTCATTGCCTGGGGGCTTCAGAGTGGCTGAACACCTGCGGGCGTCTGCAGCCCTCGGCTTTTCCCTGCACACCAGCTTGCAAACCAGGCCTGATGCATAATGCATGCGTACTGATAAAGCACCATGTGCAGGAGCTCCAAGGCAGACATTAATAAATGTGGTACACTTGAACTTGCTTTCAGTGGAATCCTACAAATAAAGATTTATTCCGCAGCTGAGTGCAGATCCAGCCTGAGAGTCCACAGTTGTCCACAGTCACCCTTCAGGTACCGTTTGCTGTTGTTCAGTCGCTAAGCCGTATCCACCGCTGAGTGGCCCCGTGGACTGCAGCACGCCTGGCTCCCCCATACTTAACCATCTCCTGGAGTTTGCTCAGATTCATGTCTGCTGAGTTGGCAATGCCATCAAATCACCTCATTCTCTGCCATCCCCTTCTTTTGCCTTCAGTCTTTCCCAGCATCAGGGTCTTTTCCAAAGAATTGGCCCTTCTCATCAGGTGGCCAAATGACTGGAGTTTCAGCTTCAGCATCAGTCCTTTCAATGAATATTCAGAGTTGATTTCTTTTAGGACTGATTGGTTTGATCTCCTTACTTTCCAAGGGCCTCACAAGTGTCTTCTCCAACATCACAGTTTGAAAGAATCAATTCTTTGGCGCTCAGCCTTCTTTATGGTCCAACTCTCACATCCATACATAACTACGTGAAAAACTATAGCTTTGACTATAGGGACCTTTGTCAGCAAAGTGATATCTCTGCTTTTTAATATGCTGTCCAAGTTTGTCATAGCTTTCCTTCCAAAGAACAAGTGTCTTTTAATTTCATGGCTATAATCATTATCCATGGTGATTTTTGGAGCCCAAGATATCATGGCCAGTTCCTTTTGTGACTCTTGCCAGTTCAACCAGTCAAAGACATCTGTTGCCTGGAGAAGAGAAGGTGGTGATAAGGGGATTCCCATCCCAGGAGAACAGGATGTGTTGGGCTCTAAAGTAGGAGAAACTACCAGAGACTCAGAATCTGTAGACTGAGTTCTAGGTGGCTCCACCATCACTTAGCCTTCTGATCTTGAGCAAGTCATAATTTCTTTGGACCTCGTTTTCTCAAACAAAATTGAGAGATTTGGATCAATAATCTCTAATCTTTTAAAACATTTTATTGGAGTATAGTTGCTTTACAATACTCATAGCTCAGTTGGTAAAGAATCTGCCTGCAATGCGGGAGACCACAGTTCAATTCTATGGTCAGGAATATCCTCTGGAGAAGGGATAGGCTATCCCACTCCAGTATTCTTGGGCTTCCCTTGTAGCTCAGCTGGTAAAGAATCTGCCTGCAATGTGGGAGATCTGGGTTTGATCCCTGGATTGGGAAGATCCCCTGGAGAAGGGAAAGACTACCCATTCCAGTATTCTTGCCTGGGGAATTCCATGGACTGTATAGTCCATGGGGTTGCAAAGAGTCGGACATGACTGAGTGACTTTCACTCACTCACTCACTCACAGTTGTGTTAATTTCTGCTGTACAGCAAAGTGAATCAGCTTTACAGGGTCCCCAACCTCCATTCCTTCAAAAGGACACCCAGGGCTGATCTCCTTCAGAATGGACTGGTTGGATCTCCTTGCAGTCCAAGGGACTCTCAAGAGTCTTCTCCAACACCACAGTTCAAAAGCATCGATTCTTTGGCGCTCAGCTTTCTTCACAGTCCAACTCTCATCCATACATGACCACTGGAAAAACCATAGCCTTGACTAGATGGACCTTTGTTGGCAAAGTAATGTCTCTGCTTTTCAATATGCTGTCTAGGTTGGTCATAACTTTCCCTCCAAGGAGTAAGTGTCTTTTAATTTCATGGCTGCAGTCACCATCTGCAGTGATTTTGGAGCCCAGAAAAATAAAGTCTGACACTGTTTCCACTGTTTGCCATCAAGTGATGGGACCAGATGCCATGATCTTCATTTTCTGAATGTTGAGTTTTAAGCCAACTTTTTCACTTTCCTCTTTCACTTTCATCAAGAGGCTCTTTAGTTCCTCCTCACTTTCTGTCACAAGGGTGGTGTCATCTGCATATCTGAGGTTACTGATATTTCTCCCGGCAATCTTGATTCCAGCTTGTGCTTCTTCCAGCCCAGTGTTTCTCATGATGTACTCTGCATAGAAGTTAAATAAGCAGGGTGACAATATACAGCCCTGACGTACTCCTTTTCCTATTTGGAACCAGTCTGTTGTTCCATGTCCAGTTCTAACTGTTGCTTCCTGAGCTGCATATAGGTTTCTCAAGAGGCAGGTCAGGTGGTCTGGTATTCCCATCTCTTTCAGAATTTTCCACAGTTTATTGTGATCCACACAGTCAAAGGCTTTGGCATAGTCAGTAAAGCAGAAATAGATGTTTTTCTGGAACTCTCTTGATTTTTCGATGATCCAGCTTTGGCCAACTCATGTGAAGAGTTGACTCATTGGAAAAGACTCTGATGCTAGGAGGGATTGGGGGCAGGAGGAAAAAGGGATGACAGAGGATGAGATGGCTGGACGGCATCACTGACTCAATGGACGTGAGTCTGAGTGAAATCCGGGAGTTGGTGATGGACAGGGAGGCCTGGCGTGCTGTGATTCATGGGGTCACAAAGAGTCAGACACGACTGAGCAACTGAACTGAACTGAACCTCCAGGATCTAATGCCTGATGATCTGAGGTGGAACTGATGTAATAATAATAGAAATAAAGTGCATATTAAGTGTAATGCACTTGAATCATCTTGAAACCACCCCTACCCCAGTCCATGGAAAAATCATCTTCCACAAAACCAGTCCATGTCACCAAAAAGGTTGGGTACTGTGTATACATATATTTCCTCTTTTTTGGATTTCCTTCCCATTTAGGTCACCATAGAGCATTGAGCAGAGTTCCCTGTGCTATACAGTAGGTTCTCATTAGTTATCCATTTTATGCATAGTATAGTGGTAAGGCATTGGTTTCATGAACCGAAGATCACAGGTTCAAACCCTGTCTGGGCCTAGTGTCTGCCTTCCCTTCCTAGAGGAGATTTTTTTAGGGATGGGACCACTTTTCGAGGGGGATCATCCATTTTTTTACCCATCCATCCACTCCAGTATTCTTGGCTAGGAAATCCCATGGACAGAGGAGGCTGGTGGGCTATAGTGCATTGTGTCAAAAAGATTTGAACACAACTGAGTGCACACACACACACACACAGTATCAACAGCGTGCACATGCCAATCCCCGTCTCCTGGTTTCTCCCACTCCCTTTCCCTCCTTTGGTTTCTCTATGTTGGTTCTCTATGTCTGTGTCTCTACTTCTGCTTTGTAAATAAGATCGTCTAGACCAATTTTTTTCAGATTCTAACAAACACCCCCAAACATACTACGTGATGTGGCCCTGCCCATCAGAGGAATAGTCTTGAAGTCTAAGTAATTCTGTAATCCCTTTCTTAGGACCACACCCTTTATCCCACCTCCCATCCCATGTCTTACCCTGCCTCTCGCCAAGAGAACGTTAGAGCTTGAAGAATGGCTCTAGGTAAGTAGGCAGGTGTAGAGAGGATGACCAGAGGAGGCTGAGCCACCATGCAGCCAGCTGCCCTTCTCCAGGGCACAGGCGCCCGGTACCCAGCCCCCAGTGCAGAGCTGTCCTTGGTAGGTGATGGACCAGCACCCTGGAGGCTTTGTGGTTCTTCCCTTTTCTCGTTTCTTTAAGATAAAAGGTTAGATCTCTAGCCCTTTCTGGGTTCTTTCTGATGCCACATGTGCCTAAAGAAATTTGTGTACTTATTTTTGTCATGTGATATATTTAAAGCTTTGAAAATGAAAGTGTTAGTCGCTCAGTCCTATCTGACTCTTTGTGACCTCATGGACTGCAGCCCCCAACCAGGCTCCTCTGTTCATGCAACACTCCAGGCAAGAAAACTGGAGTGTGTTGCCATTTCCTTTTCCAGAGGATCTTCCCAACCCAGGGATCAAACCCAGGGCTCCCTCATTTTAGGCTGATTCTTTACTGTCTGAGCCACCAGGGAAGCCCCTGTTTAAAGCTTTGCAGGAGATCAAACCAGTCAATCCCAAAGGAAATCAATCCTGAATATTCATTGGAAGGAATGATGCTGAAACTCCAATAATTTGACCACCTGGTGCGAAGAGCTGACTCATTGGAAAAGACCCTGATGCTGGGAAAAATTAAAGGCAGGAGGGGAAGGGGATGACAGAGGATGTGATGGCTGGATGGCTTCACTGACTTGAGTTCGAGCAAACTCCAGGAGATAGTGAAGGACGGGGAAGCCTGGTGTGCTGCAGTCCATGGGGCCACAAAAAGCTGGACATGATTTAGCAACTAAACAACATTTTACCTGAGAAAGAACTACTTTCTCAGAGAATTAAATTATCTTTTAATGTTCCTATGCCATATTTAGCAGTCTAGGGGTCCCTCTGTAACATTCCAGGATTGGTAACCCACTCCATTTTTATAGACACGGAGGTGGAAATTGAGAAACTGCTGTGTAGTTAGCAGATCTCCAAATGAAGTCCATTTTTAAGAATAAAAAAATAAAGGGACAAAATTCTCTTCTATTATAATTGTATTTTCTCTAAGGCTTTTACCCATCATTATATGGGATTGAGAGCTATAAAAACTTCTAAATTTTAAATATGCCACAGTTAAACCAATAGACTAAAACTTAGCTTGAATTATAGCTGTGAAGTTGCATTATTCTAGAAATAATTCCAGCACAAATGCCATAAAGATGATGATTTTTCTGACTTAGGGTTCCCCCCAGCCAGTTTCCTGTCAGATGGTCTTAAGCCATCTTGTGTCAGTTCAAAACTGAATTATAAGTGGTAAGACGCATTAGTCAAACGTTTATTCATAAGCCAAAGTCAATATTGATTAAAATATTTATAATTTTCTGTCTGTTTTATCAACAGCTTTAGGTATCTCTTGGCATGGACTTTTTGGCTGTGCTCTTGTATTATTCTTGTTAATCACTTCAGGTCATCATAAAGTTTTAGTTCTAGTTAATTTTCATTCATTAAATCTTCCTTTAAAGCTGTCCAGGGAAAGTTAAGTCCTACTTGTCATTTTTTTTTTATGTACTCAATATGAATTCCATCAGACCCAGGAATGAACCTGAATTATGTAGAGTGGGGAGACTATATGATCTCAAATAAGTGATCTGAAGTGACGCAGAAAGGAAAGGGATTATTTGGGGTGGAATAAAAGAATCAGATATGGAAAAGAGCGTGTGCTAATTTAAAAAGGGATAAAATGTAAAGAGTATCAGGTAAGTCAAACATCAGATCACTTAACTATAGAGACTAGCAAAAATCCTAGACCTTACTATAACGTTTCACTAAACATACTATGCAAATATGGTTGTGTGTTCTACAAAACTGATTACAAATCCTGCCCTAAGGATGCTTACAATAAAACCCATCTTCTTTTTAAAAAATGTGTTCATTTTTAATTGGAGGATAATTGCTTTACAATATTGTGTTGGTTTCTGCTATACATTAACATGAATCAACCATAAGTATACATATATCCCCACCCTCTTGAACCTCCCTATTACCTCCCACCCCATCCCACCCCTCTATGTTGTCATGGAGCACCGGTTTGAGCACTCTGCATCATAAAGCAAATTCTCACTGGCTATCTGTTTTACATACGGTAATGTGTATGTTTCTATACTACTTTCTCAATTCATCCCACCCTCTGCTTCCCTCACTGTGTCCAGAAGTCTGTTCTCTGTATCTGTATCTCCACTGCTGCCTACTAGTAGGTTAATCAGTACCATCTTTCTAGATCCCATATATATGCATTAATATACAATATTTGTTTTTCTTTTTCTGACTTCACCCTGTGTAATAGCCTCTAGATTCATCCACCTCATTAGAATTGACTCAAATGTATTCCTTTATATGGCTGAGTAATATTCCACTGTATATATGTACCACAGCTTCTTTATCCATTCATCTGCCGATGGACATCTAGGTGGCTTCCATGTCCTGACTATTGTAAATAGTGCTGCAATGAACATTGGGGTATATGTGTCTTTTTCAATTATGATTTTCCAGGGTATATGAAAGCAGCGAGATTATTAAAAAAAAAACCCATCTTCTTAATACTTATCTTAGGTGAAAAATAATGCCAAACCTGGAGAAACACAATTCTTGAGAAGTAACCCTAATCCATTCCATCTGCTGTTGCTGCTAATTCACTTCAGTCGTGTCCGACTCTGTGTGACCCCATAGACGGCAGCCCACCAGGCCCCGCCATCCATGGGATTCTCCAGGCAAGAACACTGGAGTGGGTTGCCATTTCCTTCTCCAATGCATGAAAGTGAAAAGTGAAAGTGAAGTCGCTCAGTCGTGTCCGACTCTTAGTGGACCCATGGACTGCAGCCCACCAGGCTCCTCCGTCCATGGAATTTTCCAGGCAAGAGTACTGGAGTGGGTTGCGATTGCCTTCTCTGCCATTCCATTTGGTCACCTCCAAATGAAAGCTATCAAAAGAATCGTTTCCCACCAGTTAGGTAGAGATGTGTATGGCACATGATGGCTCCTCATGGCTCCTCTCAGGATGGGGGTGGGTGGCCCAAGGATGCAGACTGGAAGGGTTTGGGGAGTGTTCACCTGTCGCACCCCTGGAAGCCTCACTAAGAGCAGGGCCTACTGTTCTGTAAATTAAGGTAAAGCCCCAATGATGGAGTCTGCCTGAAGCCCTTAGAATGGTCTTTAAAAAAAAATTGATGTAGAATTGCTTTCCAATGGTTTGTTAGTTTCTGCTGTACAATGAAGTGAATCAGCTGTATGTACACATCCTTCTTGGGCTTCCCCCCACCCCGCGCATCCCACCCATCTAGCTCACCACCAGCAGAGCACTAAACTGAGCTTCGTAGCAGATTCCCACCAGCTATCTATTTTACACATGACATATATTTTATACATGTCAGTCCTACTCTCTCAGTTCATCCCACCCTCCCCTTCCCCTCCTGTATTCACATGCCTGTTCATTTGTACCATTTTTCTGGATTCCACCTATATGTGTTAATGTATCATAATACAAAAGACACGTGTGTCCCAATGTTCATTGCAGCACCATTTACAGTAGCCAGGACATGGGAGCAATCTAAATGTTCATCGACAAATGAATGGATAAAGAAGATGTGATACATATATACGATGGAATATTACTCAGCTGTTAAAGGAATGAAACTCTGTCATTTGTAGAGATGTGGATGGACCTAGACTCTGTCATACGGAGTAAAGTAAGTCAGAAAGAAAAACAAGTATCACAAAATGGTCCTTTTTAATACAGAATTCTGCAGGGTACAGGCTATGCTCTTTTTATACTCTGCTTGTGCTAATGGTGTATATCAGGGGGACCATTTCCTGAGCGCTATTCCCCCTCCCACAGAGGGTGGGTTTTCCAGAGAGTAGTGTAGATTTCTTCTCCATGCTGATGTGCTCTAGCTGAGTGGCTGCATGCCTGGGATCAGAGCTGGACAGCCACTGCCTGGCCCATGCCATTCGGTGGGGCCAGGGTTCAAGGGCTCCACCTAAGTCTAGAAGGTTCTCTGGCTCCAGTGCAATGGGTGATACCAGCTCTCCCTTTCCTCATTTCTGGTCAGTAAACCTGCTGTTCAGGGATTCCCAGAAGAAGGCGCTTTCTCTCCCACCTTTGTACCCTCTCCAGGCAGTGATGGATGTTTAGGGTAGGCCTGTGGTTCCTGCAGTGTTCCAGACAAGGCCTGGAAGCAGAAAAGGAAGAGCTTTCCTGCAGCTTCAGTCCAAAATGTGTTCTTTTATTCTGTTTGATGAGGAAGCCTTGGCCCAAGAAAGAGGCTGGTGGCCCTTGATTCTTTTTGGCCATCATCAGCCCTTTGCATCAATTTCCCCCTCTGCTCATAACCTACTCTCCCAATTCATTCCACCCTCCCCTTACTGTTTTGAGTCCATCAGTCTGCTTATAACCTACAGGTGAGGAGTGTATCTTAGGACCTCTACCCAATCCAGGGTCTAAATTTTACATTTACTGGCTGAGGATTCCCAAGGGAACCAGCATCTGCACTTGGCTATTCTGAGTAATAGACTCCTGAGAGTCCCTTAGACTGGAAGGAGATTCAACCAGTCCATCCTAAAGGAAATCAGTCCTGAATATTCATTGGAAGGACTGATGTTGAAGATGAAATTCCAATACTTTGGCCACCTGATGTGAAGAGCTGACTCATTGGAAAAGACCCTGATGCTGGGAAAGATTGAGGGCAGGAAGAGAGGAGGGCAGCAGAGAATGAGACAGTTAGATAGCATCACTAACTCAGTGGACATGAATTTGAGCAAACTCAAGGAGCTAGTGGAGGACAGGAAAGCCGGGTGCACCACAGTCCACATGGTAGCAAAAAGTCAGACATGACTTAGAGACTGAACAACAGCAACAAAGGTGATTCCTATACACATGTATTATATATATATATGTAATATATGTATTATTATATATACACATATTATATATATGTAACATACACATGTAATGTATATATTATTAGATATACATGTATTATATATATGCAATATACACATGTATTATATATATGCAATGTATGTATTATTATATATACACATATTATATATATGTAATATACACATATTATATATATGTAATATACACATGTATTATATATATATGTAATGTATATATTATTAGATATACATGTATTATATATAGGTAATATACACATGTATTATATATATATTAATAGACAACAGTGGCAAAATGGAAATCACCATTTCCCAAATGTATTAATACTTCCTATAGAACCTTTGTTTCCAAGATACATCTCATAGGAGTAGTGTTTTATAGGACAGACATTGGGAAACACTTATCTAAATGCATCTTAAGCAGTTACATTACTAGTAGAGATCAGCCTTTAGGAAAAATCTCTCTCTTCTGCCCATTGAATATTACCTTGTAAGTATTTCTGAAGTCTTTTTGTCTTTCTTGTGGCGTATTTTGCTCTTTTTTCAGATGCCTTTGTCTTACCTCCGTTGCTCTCTCTTCACCTCTATGCATGGGTGCATGCTCAGTCACTTCAGTCATGTCCAAATCTTTGCCACCCCATGGACTGTAGCCCTCCAGGCTCCTCTGTCCATGGGATTCTCCAGGCAAGATTACTGGAGTGGGTTGCCATGCCCTCCTCCAGGGGATCATCCCAACCCAGGGACCAAATCTGGGTCTCCTGCATTGCAGGCAAATTCTCTACCACTGAGCCACTGGGGAAGCCCCTCCTCACCTCCCCTAGACTGCAATTATGGGGATGGGGTGATGGCTTACTTTTTTATCTCTCTTCCTCCTCCCCACCCTTCCTAGAGTCATGTTTTTCTTGGACGGGACACTGAATCCATCTTTGTTGAATGGACATACCTGATGACATTTGATTTCTTGGTTTATTTTTTGCTGCTCCCCTCAAAACCCAAAAGAGTCTCTAAAACCAACTTCCTTAAAAGGGAAAAAGTTGCACTTTCTTATGAGAGTTCAGGGAGAGTTGCTGCAAATAAATTATTCATGTCAGGGAGGAAAAAGTAGCAATTATCTTATTAATAGCAGTGTCTTGAGAAACCAGCCTCCAGATAACCCACGAGCCATAGTTCACGTGTTGGCCATGGGGGCCAACTTTTCTAATCTGAGCAGGTCAGATTCTGACAATAGGCCAACACCTAGATTCTCCATGGATTTCAGACCCTTGGGGATAACAGCTGAGAAGGCCATTGTGTGGCCAAGGATGGAAATACCCAGACAGGAAGCCACAGTTCTATTAACTAATACCATCTCTTGGGAACTCTGGCTTCCTTAACGCTTGATTAAAAAAGGCCATTTAAGACAATATGCCCCTTTATGTCCCCTGTCTTTTCTATCTTAACATTCCTAGGACACCAATAAAACAAGACAAAAATAAAACACAAAAAATGGGGGAAAAAAACAACCCTTTGTTTTCCATATGACATACATTAAAGTTTAGCTGACAACTCAAGTTCTGAAAGACTTCATCTTTAAAAATAAAACAAGATTTGCTTACGCAATATTGTGATGAACTAAGAAATATTCATTTGGTCTTTATCCCTGGTTTTTGGCTGAGAGCTCCTAAGCCCTTGGAATTTCCCAGCAAGGAGGAGAGGAGCATCTTTGGTTATTCATCATAAAGCCTTTTAACTGTACTTCTTCGTGCTAATAAGGGGACTCTTGGAGGAAGATGAGGGTTGGTTGTCAGGGGAACTGACCTATGATTGGCCTCCAGGGAATAGAGAGGGGTTGAAGACTGAGATATTTGCCAAGGGCAAATTACTTAATCAGCCAGGCCAACATAATGGAACCTCTATAAAGCCCTAGACAACAGGGTAAAGAAGGCCTCTGGGTTGGTGGGCACATGTTGTTGGGAGGATTGCTTGCCCACGAGAGTAAGAAGTCTTTTTTCCACCCTCTCCGGTATCCTGCTTTACGCATCTCTTCATTTGGCTGTTCCTGAGTTGTAGCCTTTATAATAAAGCCAATAATAGTGACTACAGGGTTTTCCTGAGTTCTGTGAGCTGTTCTAGCAAGTTATTGAACCTGAGAAGTGGGTCATGGGAATCCTTCATTGATAGATAATTAGTTTCCCGGGTATCTCAAAGGGTAAAGAATCTGCCTGCAATGCCGGAGACCTGGGTTCGATCCCTGGGTTGGGAAGATTCCTTGAAGAAGGGCATGGCAACCTGCTCCAGTATTCTTTCCTGGAGAAGTCCATGGACAGAGGAGCCTGGTGGGCTCCAGTTCATGAGCTTGCAAAGAGTCGGACACGACTGAGTGATTAACACAGCAACTAGCTGATCAAAAGACCCAGAGGCCCAGCCTTGGGATTGGTCTGCAGTGGGGGGCAGTCTTGTGGGCCCAAGCCCTGACCTGAGGGGTCTGTGCTGACTTTGAATCCTTAGTATCAGAATTGCTTTATGTGAAATATGCATGTGTTTGGTCAGAAGTATTGTGACTAGAAGACAAACAGGTTTTCTTTTAGCCAAGATGTAGATAGTGCTTTTCCTCCCTCAGTGTCTGCAGTAGGATATTTTTCATTGAGTATAACATATGTTTCCTGTATCAGGGAAGACCAGGGTAGCCTTATGGATTTCCCAGATGGCGCTAGTGGTAAAGAACCTACCTGCCAATGCAGGAGACATAAAAGACATGGGTTCCACCCCTGAGTTGGGAAGATTCCCCTGGAGGAAGGCATGGCAACCTACCCCAGTATTCTTGCCTGGAGAATCCCACGGACAGAGGAGCCTGGTGGGCTACAGTCCATGGGGTCGCAAAGAGTTGGGCATGACTGAAGTGACTTAGCACGCATAGCACACAGGGGTGCCTGGACTTGAGGCCACATGCAGGGACATCAGGAAGCTGCTTCCCCACCTTCTGAACCTGCTGCCCCCTGAGTTGCTTCATTTTCAGGCAGGTTCTCCACATGGTGGCAGAGTGGCTGCCAACACACCTGGGCCTGCATCTTCCCAGTGATGAAGCTAGCAATCCACAGAAAGGCTCTCTTTTCTGATGATTCCTTCAGTGCTGCTGCAGGGACAGGGGCTGCCTGCCTGGCTCCAGTGAGTGTTGGTCCCTACAGGCAATGCTCTGATCAAGAGCTTGGGTTTCTCTGGGGAAGCACGCTTGAGTCATGTTCCTTCCCCTTGAGCAGGGGAAGAAGTCAGCTCTAAATTCATCCATCAGATGGAGTTCCCCATGAAGGGCTCTGGGACTGGAAGAAATGTAGGGAAGGAAAGTAGGAGGATAAAATTTCAATTGCATGAAAAAACTAAATAAAAAATTCTAATTACAACAGCTCATCCCAGCCACCTTCCAGAAAAAGCAGGAGACACTGTCTTTATCGACTCAAGCCACCAGCCTTGCAGTTTTCTGCCTTTTAATGTTTTCTCTGATGAGAAACACGATTAAGAGAGTGCCCCTCATCACCATCTAAGTGACTCTTACGTATCCATACCCAGGAGACAGTTTTCATGATTTAGCTGAGGTTCAATATTTATATTACTCATGTTTGGAGCCAATTAAGCCCATCTGGGAACTGAAATGAAAATAGAACAGCAAGCCCATAGGGCCAATGGCTGATATGTGGATATGTCACCAGAAAAGAGGAAGCATCGTGGGGTTTGTGGGGTCATCACACCTGGTAATTGAATGTTATTTTGTGTTTGAGCTGTTTCTGTTATTAAGAAATAGATTATCTTCAGCTGAATTGCATGGAGAAGCAAACACTGATTGGCAACACATCTTTGTCTTGGATATTATTACCCAGAAAAAATTGTAAGGGGAAAATGGTCTTTATGAGGATGTTGATATATTTTTAATAGAAACTCTGCATCGCTGATACAGTAGATTACACATGCTTCCCTGGGAAAATGGTACAGTAGGTTTACCATATAAGTGCTTTCTGCTAGCTTTAGTAAATTGAGCTTTCTCACTGCCAGAAAACTCTGATAGCATTTACTAGACAAGAGACACGAACACCCTCTCTATCACTGAGACATTAGGCCATTTACACACCATGCCATCATTTTTAATTACTTGGAAAAGAGATGTGCAAGAGAAGAACTATAAGGACTTAGTCACAGATGGAGAGAAAATATTCTTTTGAAATTTATGTATACATTTGGGTGTGTGCATGCATGCGTGTGTGCGTGTCAGTCACTTAGTCATGTCCAAGTCTTTGCGACCTTATGAACTGTAGCCCACCAGGCTCCTCTGTCCATGGGATTCTCCAGGCAAGAATGCTGGAGTGGGTAGCCATTCTCTTCTCCAGGGAACCTTCCCAACCCAGGGCTCCAACCTGGTTTCCTGCATTGCAGGTGGTTTCTTTACCCTCTGAGCTGTCAGGGAAGCCCATATATATGTGTGTATGTGTGTGTGTACACACACACTTTCAGTTACATATATATTTCAGATCACTTTCCATTGTAGGTTATTACAAGATATTGAATATAGTTCCCCAGGCCCTGAGCTATGTAGTTAAAAGTCTTCATGAGTGCTGATCTAGGCATGACATAGTTTGTCTTGACACAGTGGTCTTTGATCTTGTTTTCCTCTATTTCATTGAAAATCAGTTTAGACCCAGTAGCAGCAATGGGGCTTCCAAAGTCTGGTCATGCGGACTGGAGGGCACTGCTGGAGGGGATGGATGGGGTGGATGAGTCTTACCAAGGCGGTGAGGGAGCACCCAGCTCAACTGAACAAGAGAAAAAGGCTGGTGTGACAAAGGGTCAGAGAAAGCCATTTGGAAATCAGGCAGTGACTGGCAGTCAGCAGAGTTCTCTGGATACTCGCTGAAGGGAACAGAGGAGCTGCCAGCTCAGAAGTGGCCACTGAAACCATGGAGGCTTCTCCCCTATTTTGGGGTACAAGGCTGTGAACCACATGACATACCCAGGCTGAAGAAAGTCTCATGACGTGGCTTCTGCTAGGCACACTGGGAGACTCCACCTTCAGTAGTCGGGCAGGGTCTCCCACATAGGACTTTATGAAGGTGGACGAGGGGTGTGTTGAGAATAGCTAAGTCTGCATCCTGGAGTGAGATAGATAGATATAGATAGGTGAAAGTCACTCAGTTATGTCTGACTCTTTGCGACCCCATGGACTATTTCATGGAATTCTCCAGGCCAGAGTACTGGAGTGGGTAGCCTTTCCCTTCTCCAGGGGATATAGTTGGGTAGACTTAGATACAAATATATAAGTACGTTATGAGATAGCATAGTATTATAATGCTGGTGCTGCTGGTGCTGCTGCTAAACCGCTTTAGTTGTGTCTGACTCTGTGCGACCCCATAGACGGCAGCCCACCAGGCTCCCCTGTCCCTGGGATTCTCCAGGCAAGAACACTGGAGTGGGTTGCCCTTTCCTTCTCCAATGCATGAAACTGAAAAGTGAAAGTGAAGTCGCTCAGTTGTATCTGACTCTTAGCGACTCCATGGACTGCAGCCTACCAGGCTCCTCCGTCCATGGGATTTTCCAGGCAAGAGTACTGGAGTGGGGTGCCATTGCCTTCTCTGAATATTATAATATGTAATACCTATTATATATTAATAAGTACATATATATAATACATATAGGTAATATGTCTTAATATATTACAAATATATGCAATATGTAATATATTAATGTTATGCAAGAATATAGACATAATACAATGTTAATGATACATGTATGTCATTTATATTTTTTCTGATCTACGTGATTGTACTGGTATTGATTTACTGAGCTCACAAAACCACGCCATGAGACGACTTTTGCAGAGACCACCGTTCAACCCACTGTAGCCCCTCTTCCTGAAGAAGTATTGCTCCAGGAGATGAATTTGATCTCCTTTATAAGTGTTTTATTTTACTCAAAAAGCAAATCTTTTCAATAATGCATCCTTCATTATTCAAACTGCAGGACTAGCAAGGTGGGCATCTCCTGGGAACCTGTTAGAAATGGAACCTGGTAGTTTCCGGGGCTCGGAGCCAGACCTGCTGGATCAGGAAGGGGCACTGCGGTCTGTGTTCCAGCAGGGTACCCCAGGCACCTCAAGATGTAGGACCTGTGCTGTGGAGCCAGGCGTCTTCAGTGGGGCCTTGTGCTGTTCTCCAGGACAGTGCTGCGGTGCCTGTGTGGACTCACGGCTTCCTGGTGCAGAGGGTTCAGCCCTGCCTGCCCCCACCCCCCTGTTCTGGGTGTGGAAATGCTATGAGCCCAGAGGAGCAGTGCTCTCTGCTGCTCAAGGGCTCTTTGGGAGGGTTGTGGGCTGCATTGGGCCCCTCCAGTCATCACCGTAGACAGAGACCTTATTTGGAGATAAGATCATTGCAGGTGTAATTGGTTAAGAGGAGGTCATGCTGGAACAGGGTGGGGCCCTCATTCAGTATGACTGTTGTCCTATTAAAAGGGGAATTTGGACACAGACATACACCGAGAGAGAACACCATGTGAAGATGGAGGCAGAGATGAAATGCTAAAGGCGGCCAGCAAGCTCCTAGAAGCTAGGAGAGACGCTCCTTCACAGATTTCCAGAGAGCCAACCCTGCCGGCTCCTCCATCTTGGGCTTCCAGCCTCCCAAGCTGCCAGACAATACATTTCTGGTTTTAAGCTGCCCAGTTTGTGGTACTTTTTGTGGGAGCCCAAGGAAGCTAAAACAAGGACCCTTTAGGGTTAATTTTTTTTTTTTTTTTTTGGTGAGTGGCCTGAGGTCTGAACAATTAACTTCAAAAGAACTTTTTGAGCACAACCCATTTGTCAGCTGGGAACTGCCTTACAGCTGAGCAAAAGCTCTATGTCATCTTGACAATTATTTGGGACGTGTGGTTCCCAGTTCCTGAGAGTGTTTGAGATGATATTTTTAGTGAGTTTTACGTGACTGTAGTATCTTAAAGCGGGTTGTCAAAAGAATAATATTTCAGATTTTATAGCACTTTTGACCTTCTTCTTCTTTATCTTTATTTTCTTTTAGAATTGCCCTTTGTAAATGCTTTCCCTTAGTATTTTTTTTCATTTGGAGCCACAAATCAATACAATTAGATACAAAAGTCTTAGCTGAAAATAAAAGCAAATGAATGTATATGTTGAAGGAACATCTTGTACAATTTTTCTCTTCCAATTAGCCCAATTAGTCAGTGACATCTAGGACTGGTCTTCCAGAAATAATTGTGGGCCAAAAGCCCAGTTTTCAACTTTAATGAGTTGTTCTGAGTGAGCTGGTCTTCCCGCACAAATTGATAAGTATGAGGTATTCAGGGTAATAATTCTGGGTGTTTATCCTGTTCTTTCACTTGTTCATTAATTTTTGTCAAATAAATTTAAGACAAAAATTCTTAAAGATGTGACTTTTCATTTATGAGTGTGCCAAAAAATTTGCAAGTACATTTTTCCTACAATACCTTTCTAAATAAACTTTTAATACACACACACACACACACACACACACACACACAGAGTCTTTTAACTCGTAAATGCACAAGATTGGGGAAAGTCAGCAGAAGAGTTCTGGTCCACTCAGTTGGCACTTGTTCAGTATGGGCCGCATGACCCAGACTCTGCTCCTGACAGTGAGGATATATTTCACAACCAGGAAAACTTGGATCTAAGAAATGATGATTATGTTCTACAACCTGGTTGTTGGAGCTCGAATTAATGAGTGGAAAAGTACAATGAAGCAGCTTCATAAAAAAGAACTGCTTTGAAATGGTAAGTAGATAACCCATCACTTATCTACCTGCAAGTGCCAGCTAAAATCACATTTTCTTTAATCTCAAATTGACGTGACTTCAAACTTCCCCCTGCAGGTGGCTGACCCCTTCGTGATACCTTGATTGTTTCTCCTCTCAGAGAAAAGAGAGCCATGGTGCTCCTGATGGATTATGGAGTGACGGGGAAGCAAGTTCACAAGCAAATGGCCATGACATAATATAAACACTGTAATGTGGAAATTGTAAATGTGATGAAAACAGCATATGATGGAATTCTGTTTGGCTAAGGTTCAGTGAAAGCTGAAGAGAAGTGTGGATTTTTTTTCAATTAGGAAGATGACTAAGTCTTCCTAAGATACATTAGCAGAGAAAGCTCTTCTAAACATAGAGAGTATGAGCAAAGGCCTGGAAATATCTGAGAAGGAACAGATTGTCTGCTACAAGTAGATTGGGAGGTAGAGAGAGAATGAGGGTAAATCTGGAAAGACAAACTGGGGCTACTTCAGAAAGGGTCTGACAATGCTGCCTTGGGCTTATTCTACAAGCAGTGCAAATTCTCAGGTACTTATAAGCTGGTATGGCAGAGGAAAGTGAAAGAAAAGTGAAGTCGCATAGTTGTGTCTGACTCTTTGCAACCCAATATACTGCAGCCCACCAGACTCCTCCATCCATGGAATTTTCCAGGCAAGAGTACTGGAGTGGGTTGCCATTTCCTTCTCTAGGGGATCTTTCTGACCTAGGGATCAAACCCGGGTCTCCCGCATTGCAAGCAGGTGCTTTACTGTCTGAGCCACCAGGGACTTCTGGGGGTGGAGTGGGCAGAGGGAAGAGATGTGACTGAGAAGAGGACACAGAAGGGACCAGAGAAGTGATTCTCTCTGATGCAATATGAGTGGAACTAATATTGAGTTTGTTTATCAAAAGCTGGATGGGTTGTGCTAGGCTGAAAGCATTGGGTAGAGTGCTGGTTTGTGATGTAGATTTGGAAATCATCAAGATATAAAGCTTCACTACAATGAAGCTAGTAGAGGTGATGGAATTCCGGCTGAGCTATTTCAAATCCTAAAAGATGATCCTGTGAAAGTGCTGCAATCAATATGCCAGAAATATCAATAACCTCAGATATGATGATGATACCACTCTAGTGGCAGAAAGTGAAGAGCCTCTTGATGAAGGTGAAAGAGGAGAGTGAATAAGCTGGCTTAAAACTCAACATTCAAAAAACTAAGATCATGGCATCCAGTCCCATCAAGTCATGGCAAATAGATGGGGAAACAATGGAACCAGTGACAGACTTAATTTTTGCGGGCTCCAAAATCACTGCAGATGGTGACTGCAGCCATGAAATTAAAAGATGCTTGCTCCTTGGAAGAAAAGCTATGACCAACCTAGACAGCATATTAAAAAGCAGAGATGTTACTTTGCCAACAAATGTCCATCTAGTTAAAGCTATTGTTTTTCCAGTGGTCGTGTATGGATGTGAGAGCCGGACCATAAAGAATTGATGCTTTTGAGCTGTGGGTGCTGGAGAAGACCCTCAAGTGTGCCTTGGACTACAAGGAGATCCAACCAGTCAATCCTAATGGAAATCAACCCTGAATATTCATTTTAAGGACGGATGCTGAGGCTGAAGCTCCTGTCCTACCTGATGAGAAGAGCTGACTCATTAGAGAAGACCCAGATGCTGGGAAATATTGAAGGCAGGAGGAGAAGGGGATGACAGAGGATGAGATGGTTGGATGGCATCACCGACTCAATGGACATGAGTTTGAGCAAGCTCTGGGAGATGGCAAAGGACAGGGAAGCCTGGTGTGCTGTAGTCCATTGGGTCACAAAGAGTTGGACATGACTCAGCAACTGAACAACAATGGCATGTAAAAGATAAGAAATGTGTTAGAAGTGGATTGACAGAAATTCAAGTTATAGGAGTGTTAAGAGGCAACTAGAGAAATAACAGTCCTTTGCTGTTGTTATTCAGTTGCTAAGTCTTGTGCAACTCTTTGCAACGCCATGAACTGTAGCATGTCAGGCTTCTCTGATCTTCACTGTCTCCTGGAGTTTACCCAAATGCATGTCCATGGTAGAGACCAAAAAAAGATAGAGATTTAGGAAGAGAATCAGTTAATAAGGATGTGATAAAATGGAATATAGTGGAGGGTTTTAACAAGAAGGCAGGGATCAGATGTAGAAGAGGTCCAGAACATAGTAGAAAATCATAGAAGGATTTGGCAATCAAGAGTCATAAGACATTTCTTTTGAGGTGGAATGATTTTGTGGGGGAGGATCACAGGGGGTGAGAATAAAGAGGGAAACAATTGTTCATGAATATTTAATAGTGTGAATGAATATGCATGCAAGGCTTCTTATGTCTATATGCATTGGTTACTCATCAATTACTTCAAGCAAATTATGTGATCTGGGCAAAACAAATATTCCTGTTCCTCCATTTAAAGTAGCATTTACTGAACTAAAGTTACCTTTAGTCTATGGCAAGAGCCAAATCTTTGCTTATTAACTAAGGTGTAGATAGTAGGTTTTAGTGTTTGATGGTGGTGGTGTGGAAGGGCAAAAAGTCTCTTAAGATTGTGAAAAACCCTATCCTTTCAGAGTGAAAAATTAACACATATGCTCCATTGTGCTGTGCTTAGTCGCTCAGCCATGTCCAACTCTTTGCAACTCCATGGACTGTAGCCTGCCAGGCTTCTCTGTCCATGGGATTCTCCAGGCAAGAATACTGGAGTAGGTTGCCATGCCCTCCTCCAAGGGATCTTCCCAACCTTGGGATAGAACCCAGGTCTCCCACATTGCAGGCAGATTCTTTACCATCTGAGCCATCAGGGAAGCCCTGGTGTATATGCTCTGAAGGTAACCTATTATATTAGTTGGCTGGGGCTGCCATCACAAAATACTACAGATGATGGCTTAAACAACAGAAATTCATTTTCCTCACAGTTGTGAGGCCCAAAAAAGCCTGAAACCAAGGTATTGGCAAGGTTGGTTGCTCCTGAGGACTCGAGGGAGAATCTGTTCCTTGGCTGATGGATAGCCATCCTCTCGTCTTCCTTCTGTGTGTCTGTTTCTAAATTCCCCTTTCTATAAGAACATCAGTCATATGGGATGAGGGCCTCATTTCAAGTGACCTCGTGTTAACTTGGGCTTCCTTGATGGCTCAGTGGGTAAAGAATCCACCTGCAATTCAGGAGATACAGGAGATGCGGATTCAATCCCTGGTTGGGAAGATCTCCTGAGGAGGAAATGGCAACCGCTCCAATGTTCTTGTCTTGGAAATTTCATGGACAGAGGAGTCTAGTGGGCTACAGTCCATGGGGTCTCAGAGTCGGACATGACTGAGCACGTGGCACTAACAAAATTTAACTTAATTACCTCTTCAAAGACCCTATCTCCAAATACATTTAGAGAAAGTGGGTGTTAGGACAGCAACATATGAATTCTTGGGGGACATAGCTCAGCTCATCATACCCATTCTCTGGAAGCATCTGGAAATATTTGAGGGAGTTTTGCAGCCATGAAATTAAAAGACGTTTACTCCTTGGAAGAAAAGTTATGCCCAACCTAGATAGCATATTGAAAAGCAGAGACATTATTTTGCCAACAAAGGTCTGTCTAGTCAAGGCTATGGTTTTTCCAGTGGACAGGGAGTCCTGGCGTGCTGTGATTCATGGGGTCGCAAAGAGTCGGACACGACTGAGCGACTGAACTGAACTGAACTGAAGCACTTAGAATCCCATCATGATGTCAGTGTGTACTTTCAGGAAATTATGCTGCACTGGCATGCCCAAAGTGTTGCCTCATGCATGCGTGCTAATTCGCTTCAGTCACGTCTGACTCTTAGCGATCCCATGGATTGTAGCCTGCCAGGCTCCTCTGTCCGTGGGATTCTCCAGGCGAGAATACTGGAGTGGGTTGCCATTTCCTCCTCCAGGGGATCTTCCCCACCAAGGGACGGAAACTGCGTCTCTTGTGTCTCCTGCATTGGCAGGCGGGTTCTGTACTACTAGCGCCACAAGTGTTGCTGAGTCAATCCTGAAACATCTAGTCTGAGCAAGGCTATGTTAACAGAAGGCAGATGATCAGCATGGGCCAGTGGATGAGAACTGGAGAGCAGGACCTTCTGGGGCAGGAACTTCACTGTTGGTGGGACAGGGTGCCCTGTGTAGCAGACATATGCTTTGATGTCTCTGAAACGTCAGTCTGTTTTCCTAGGACTTGATGTAACTACCCATCAGATTATTTCACAATCTGCCCCTTGTTCTCACTACATGCTCTTCATAGAATATTTTTTTGGGGTATAATTTCACTGTTCAAGGTGGAATTTTCCAAGTGGAATGACTACACTGACCTGAAGAGGTAAAAGGAAGGGATGCTTTTGCTGTGAACTAAGAAACCACCATTCTTACTTGCATATCCACCTCTCAAGGACAACTAGAGCCTGTCCCTGGGAGACTTCTGGGCACCTGGCAGGGCTAAAGACCAAGCCACTTCGCCCAGCCCTGCTGTCCTGGAAGACTGGGCTCTAACTGGTCTTCTCAGGCAACTGAAGTCCTCTTCCCTGCACATGCAACACTTGTCAATCCTTTTTGTGAAAGATCACGTGGGAAGACTTTGAACCATTTGCTAAAATTAGATCTGTGGGTTTTGGTTGGCTTTTATTTCCTATATTCTGTCTGTCTGCTATTTCAAGTGATTGAAATGAGCAGTTAACTTGGCAATGTGAGGGAACGTTATCTATCCTGTGTTTCTAGTCTTCTGTGGTTTTGTTACTTTATGGTGGCATCTCATGAAACCAGGATCTCTCCTAAGAAGTGACTTATCATTAAAAATCACTGTTTTATCTGCATTGTGTGTTCATATGTGTGTGTGCATGTGCATGTCCATGTGTGTGTGTGCATGTGTAAAGAGTAGCTATTGCGGGCAGCGTTTACACCTATGGAAGTGTCTGCTCCCCCAGAAACATGGAGCGCAGGAGTCTCTGGTCTTGAGCAAGCCCAATTCCTATCACTCTCCATCAAACTTCCTTCTCATTTGCCTCAAGGGGCTCTTGTGCCCTGAATGTAATTTTTTCATTCAGTAAGCCTGACTCATAAATCCACCAGGAGTTATCAATGTTCTTATGACTTTGGCAGCAGAGTGACTCTATCTTTGACCTACAACCCAGTAGATATCTGCCCAAGAGAGGAAACAAGGATTTCAAACACACGCCATTTATATACTTTCCTTCACCCAAGATCTCAAGGACAAATAAGGTGAACATGTACCGAAAGAGGTCCAAAGAACAATGGACACAAGACACTTAAGGAGAACAAAGAGGCTATTAAAATATCATTAATGATTAATTTGGAGGATTATATGTATAAGATTGTCTTTGTGCAATGTATTAATATATTTAAAATATATATTTTTGTTATTAAAATACTTAAGGACTTCCCTGGTGGGACAGTGGATAGGAATCCACTTGCCAACACAGGGAACACGGTTCAATCCCTGGTCTGGGAAGATTCCACATATCCTGAAGCAACTAAGCCCATGTGCCACAAGTACTGAGTCTGAGTGCTGCAACTGCTGAAGCCTGCCTGCCCAAGAGCCTGTGTTCCACGACAAGAGAAGCCACCGTAATGAGAAGCCCATGAACTGCAGCTAGAGTAGCCCCTGCTCTTCACACCTAGAGAAAGCCCCAAGGCAGCAACGAAGACCCAGCACAACCAAAAGTAAATAAATAAAAGTTGGAAAAGTAAATCCATTTCAATTGTGTTCCTCAGTTCTCCAGGATGTATGTATGTATATTTCATATATAATAATAATATACTAATATATGATATATAATATAATATTTGTTGTTCAGTCACACAGTCGTGTCTGACTCTTTGCGACCCAATGGACTGCAGAGTGCCAAACTTCCCTGTCCTTCACTATCTTCCAGATTTTGCTCAAATTTAATCCGTTGAGTCGAAAATCCAGTCTGCGGTTCAAAACGGGAGGTCATCAGGCTACAGACCCAGGGAAGATCCTCTGTTGCAATTCAAGTCCAAAGACTACCCTGCTGGTGGGGAAGAGTTGATGCTGCAGTGCTAGACTGTAGGGTGCCCACTGCAGAATTCCCAGAATTCCCTCTTGTTCCGAGAAGGTCAACCTTTTCTTCAGTTAAGGCTTTCAACTGACTGGGTGAACTCACTATGGAGGACAATCTGCTTTATTCATCATCCATCCATCAACTTAAATGTAAATCCCACACCAGAAACACCTCCACAGAAACATTCAGAATAATGTTGGATCATGCATCTGGGCGCCGTGGCCCAGGCAGATAAAACTAACCATCATATTAATACTCTACTAGGCTTTCCTGGTGGCTCAGTGGTAAAGAAACTGCCTGCCAATGCAGGAGACCCAGGTTTGATCCCTGTGTCAGAAGATCCCCTGGAGAAGGAAATGGCAACCCACTCCAGTATTCTTGCCTGGAGAATCCCCATGGACAGAGGAGCCTGGAAGGCTACAGTCTGTGGTGTTGCAAGAGTTGGACACGACTGAGTGACTAAACCACCATCACCCAATACTCTTTCCTCCAAAACTGTGAAGGTATTTTGATTGGAATTATGTTGGCAGCAGCTTTTTCACTTTTGACTGCTTTATAAATGGCAAAAATGGGAAGTCATAGGGACCCCTGTTTAGGTGGGGTGGAGTTGTAGGTAATGGTCGGTGGAGGAATGTGAGTCTTCGAAGCTGTCTGAGGGACTGCATTCAGTATAAGTTGCTGAGCCCCACACTGCTGTTTGTGTGCATCGAGCTTCAGGTGAGCCTGTAGAAAACTTTGCACTGGTTGACAGGATGCTTACTGGAAAAAAAAATGTTGAGTGATGATGCCATCTGATGCCAGTTTGAATTTGAAAAAGGACATAGTTCTAGGATCTGTAATCTTCAACATTTTTATGTGTAACCTGGATAAAAACAGGAAGAGGTGATGGTTGTTGGGTCACCAAGTTATGTTCAGCATTTTTGCCACCCCATGGACTGTAGTCCACCAGGCTCCTCTGTCCATGGAATTCTCCAGGCAAGAATTCCGGAGTGGGTTGCCATTTCCTTCTCCAGGGGATTGTCCCAACCCAGGGATTAAACCCAAGTCTCCTGCATTGCAGGCAGAATCTTTCCTGCTGATCCACCAGGGAAGCCCAGGTGTGATTATTACAGTTTTATGAATCTGGGTTGGACAGTAGATAAGTAAGACATGGGGCATTCACATAAAGAACTGAATCTAAGTAGTAACACACAGGAGTGCATTGTGATCCTATTCTTGGCTTCTCAAGCTCTTCTGCAAACTGCAGAAAGATGGGGTTGTGGCTTAGGCACAAGGTGTATGTAAAAAAGACTTAGGAAACTTGAGGTGATCGTGGATTTGATGAGTTTGCCAAGGCCAACTGGATGCACAGAAAAGCTTGAGTTGAGTTTGCTTGTCAACTTGGCCTACTGGGAGAGAGTGCTCTGTCCCCAGGAAGTCACAAGACAATCGGCCACTCTGTTTAATCACCACCTTCTAAATAGCATTGCTCAAGGGGGTTTCCATATAATTCTGGCTAGAAGGTAGGGTGTGCAGTGAAATTATTTCCCCACATTTTTCTTCTTGCTGTCATATTTTTTCAGAAAATGAGTACTCAGAATTCGTTTCCACAGTGGAAGCCTTTAGAGTACAAATCCATTTATGATGGCAAATGTAGCTCTATTTGTATATTTTAGCTGAAATCAATTATATAAGTGCTTCAGAAGACCTTTATTTTGCCCAATGTTTCATCGGCATCAAGGATTTAAGAAGCTGTTTGATCTTTCCTTTGCTGAAACTCCTTTGTAAGAGTGATGGGCTTGCTAAAATTTACAGTGATGCTAACCTGATTACTCTGAACCATTTTAAGAGGATTAGGCTTTTCAAGGGGAGGATGGATTCTAATCCCATGACTAATGTTTTGGCCAATATAGTACAATGCTTTTTGATTATGAAAATTGGTTAGTAACCATTTCATTATGCTCCATCCTTTTCTGCTCATGACAAGCAGTCCTAAAATGTGGCTGTTGGACCTTGGTTATAGATTTGCTCTGTATCCCTGAAATAATCACCGTGGAGCAGGGCAACCTGCCATGTTGCAGGAGGGACCTGGGGGTAAATTTCTTTGGCTGTTGACAATAGCGGGTGACTAGTTAGGGGCAAGCATTTCCCATTATTGAATCAAGGTCGAATATAGAGAAGGAAGTAGGGAGGAGGTGGTAATAATCATCTCAGAGGGAAATATTCTTCGCCAGGATAGAGTTATGTTTCCAGGTTGAGGTTTCCAAATGTTGTTTTGCTGGTAAGAAAATAGCTTACTTGTGTTATTATTGTCACCATGCTAAAATTTACGATGAATAGAAGCTTTCGAAAGTGGTAAATTAACCAACTTTGTAAGCAGAGAGGGATATCTTACAGATTTGGGAACCAGATATTTGAATCCAGAGGCTCCTGGTCTGATAAAATAAAAACTTGGGGATAATTTTATACTGAAGGGAATCTGGAAATGTGGCTTAGTTACCAAAATAGCAGATTTTCTGAGAGATGTTGAAAGTTTATGAAGAGGATAGACTATTTGAAATGGGGATTATATTAGTGAAACTAAACTCATAGCCTCACTGACCCAATGGACATGACTTTGAGCAAAGTCCAGGATAGTGGAAGACAGAGGAGCCTGACATGCTGCAGTCTTTGGGGTCACAAAGAGTCAGACACGACTTAGTGCCTGAACAACAATTAACAGACTCAGGCTCTACCCTGATCCTCCCTCCACACCCCCTTGTCTCCTAATTGGACCCCTCATCATTATTTGCTAGCTCAAAGCACTTGCCAGCAGTCATCCTTGACACCTGTCTCTTGCAGAGTTCCTTGATCCAACCAACTACTAAGTCTATTGCTCTTCCTAAGAGCCATCAGATTCTCTGCACCTCCACACCACCGTGGGTGAAACCACAATCACATCCACGTGGACTATAGAGACAGGAATCGAATTTGCCTCCCTAAGCCCTCTACACTTTTGGTGGGAATGAAAGTTTGTGCAGCCACTATGAAAAATAGCATGGAGGGTCTTCAAAGAACTCAAAATACAGTTGCTATCTGATCTACTATTTCACTCCTGGGCATATATCTGGATAAAACCACAATTCAAGAAGATACTTGCACCTCTATGTTCATAGAAGCACTGTTCACAAGAGCCAAGACATGGAAATGACTTAAATATCGACCAACAGAGGAATGAATAATGAACATGTGTACATAAATACAGTGGAATATGGCTCAGCTATAAAAAAGGGTGAAATAAGGCCATTTGCAGCAGCCTGGATGGACCGAGAGATTATCAAACTAAGTGAAGTAAGTCAGAAAGAGAAAGACAAATACCATATGATATCACTTATATGTGAAATCTGAGATGTGACACAAAAGAACTTATCTATGAAACAGGAGCAGACTCATAGAGACCAGACTTGTGGTTGCCAAGGTGGAGGGGGGAAAGAGATGGCTGGATTGGGAGCTTGGGATTCAGTTCAGTTCAGTCGCTCAGTCATGTCCAACTCTTTGCGACCCCATGAATTGCAGCACGCCAGGACTCCCTGTCCATCACCAACTCCCGGAGTTCACTCAAACTGATGTCTATTGAGTCGGTGATGCCATCCAGCCATCTTATCCTCTGTTGTCCCCTTTTCCTCCTGCCCCCAATCCCTCCCAGCATCAGAGTCTTTTCCAATGAGTCAACTCTTCGCGTGAGGTAGACAGAGTACTGGAGTTTCAGCTTTAGCATCATTCCTTCCAAAGAAATCCCAGGGCTGATCTCCTTCAGAATGGACTGGTTGGATCTCCTTGCAGTCCAAGGGACTCTCAAGAGTCTTCTCCAACACCACAGTTCAAAAGCATCAATTCTTCGGCGCTCAGTTTTCTTCACAGTCTGACTCTCACATCCATACATGACCACTGGAAAAACCATAGCCTTGACTAGATGGACCTTTGTTGGCAAAGTAATGTCTCTGCTTTTGAATATGCTATCTAGGTTGGTCATAACTTTCCTTCCAAGGAGTAAGCATCTTTTAATTTCATGGCTGCAGTCATCATCTGCAGTGATCTTTGTGCCCCCCAAAATAAAGTCTGATACTGTTTCCACTGTTTCCCCATCTATTTCCCATGAATTGATGGGACCAGATGCCATGATCTTCGTTTTCTGAATGTTGAGCTTTAAGCCAACTTTTTCACTCTCCTCTTTCACTTTCATCAAGAGGCTTTTTAGCAGAAGCAAACTATTAAAGCTAGAATGAATAAACCTCAAGGATTCATGGTATAGCACAGGGAAGTATAGTTAATATCGTGAAATAAACCACAATGGAAACGGATATGAAAAGTAATACATGTAAATATATATATGTATAACTGTATCACTTTGCTGTACAGAGGAATTAACACAGCATTGTAAATCAACTATACTTCAATAAAAGAAAAAAAATTGGCCCTACAAATTCCTCTTAGCTCCTTTCAGTGTGTTCTGTGCACTGTAGCCGAGTTATGTTTTTTAAGCAAACTTGATCATGTTGTTCCCTTCCTCTCTCATCCTCTGTGCTCCATACAACGCTTCACTCAGTTCCTTTGACCAAGGCTTCCCTGAGAGCTTAGTTGGTAAAGAATCTGCCTGCAATGCAGAAGACCCCGGTTTGATTCCTGGGTCGGGCAGATCCACTGGAGAAGGGATAGGCTACCCACTCCAGTGTTCTTGGGCTTTCTTTGTGGCTCAGCTGGTCAAGAATCACCTGCAATGTGGGATACCTGGGTTTGATCTCTGGATTAGGAAGATCCCCTGGAGAAGGGAAAGGCTACCCACTCCAGTAGTCTGTACTGGAGAATTCCATGGGCTGTATAGCCCATGGGGTCCCAAGGAGTCAGACATGACTGAATGCCTTTCACTGCTTCTGTCACGTGACTGTAGATGCCCAGGCCGGGCTGGGTTAGGTCTCCCCGTCATCTGCTCACACAGCACCCAGTACTATCCCCACCACTGCACCGTGGTGATGAGACAGTTGACTGTTCTTTGCCTTCTTTCACCTGCTAACCTGTCAGCTTGGCGGGGCAGGCACGGTGACTGCCATGTTTCCTCCATACCGGAGCTCTGCCTACCATACTCCAGGGACTCACTACACATTTGTTGAATAGAAAAATAGACGAGAACCTGAGATGCGTGGTGGCTGTGCAGGGGGAGTTCTCACATGAGCCTGAAATGTCAGGAACTGAGAGTGTATACATGTAGTGTATGGTGGAGGGCAGCATAAGGAGAGAAGACATCGTCCCAGTGTATTCATTCTCTTCCCTCTTCCTTCACCCATCCTCCCCTTTGGTACCTCTGGGCCATTCTGCAACCATCCCCTGAGGAGTAGAGAAAGGCAGGTGGGTCTCTTTCTGGTTTGTGAGTTGTGAAAGCTGAGTGTGATATCACAAGGAACAACTGCCATGGGGAAGCGATAGGGCACAGAAGTTGGTGGACCCCTAAAAGGGGAGCCCTAGGGCCCTGCTTCCTACAAGTGGCCTTAAAGGCAGAAGCTTCAGGGGTTATGTGGTATGAGAGCAGAGATGCCCTGAGCCCCTAGACAGCAAGACCACAGAATAAAATCAATTGTCCCTTGGGACCCTGATGAGACTCCTCGGGTTTTAGTGTAGGTAGTGGCTGGTGACTGAACCTGACTTGCGAAAGGGCACAGAGGCATCTGGAAAAGCACCAGCATGCCAGCAAGGGAGCTGGCCAGATCAGGAAGGGCTTTCAGGAATTAGGAGGGGTGGGTGGGCTCCAAGAGCTGTGCATTCATGTGTAAATGTCATGTAAACCCTAAATTTCTTAGCATTCTCTGTTAAAATCTCTTAGTGGCTAATATTTATACAATATTCATGAAAACCTCCCAAAATAGAATCACACTTACCTACATACTATATCATTATTTTGCAATTGGAACTCTTACAGCAGGCAGAATAATGTCCCTGCCCCCTAAAGATGACCATGTTCTAGACCCTGGATATGAAAAATTCATCACCTTAAATGGTGAAAGGGACTCTGCAGAAACTTCTCAGATGTGATTAAGGATTTTGAGATGTGAGATCATCTGGATTATCCAGGTGAGCCTGATGGAACCACCAAGGTCTCCTTGTTAGAAGGGAACAGCAGGATCAGAGTCAGAAGATGACATGAGGACAGAAGCTGGGGTCAAAGTCAAAGAGAGACTTGGAGATGGAGCAAGGGACCATGTGCCCAAGAATGCAGACAGCTTCTAGAAGCTGGGCAGGGCAAAAGAGGAAAGATTCACTCCTCCATCCACTGGAAGAACACAGCCTTGTTGACATCTGGACTTTAGCCCAGTGAGACCCTGCTTACTTCTGACCCTCAGGGCTGCCATATAATACACCTGTTGTTTTAAACCACAAAGTTTGTGGGGAATTGTTCCAGCAGTGATAGAAAACTAAAGCTTGCCTTGAAAATATGTAATAAATATTTCCATGTCCATAGAGACATTGCTTTAGCCTCACTGGTTACGACTCCAAGGAGTTTTCCATGATAAAGCTATACTATACTTACTGATCTCCTATGTCTGGACATTTAGGTTACATTATGTTACATTAGGTTACACTACATTACAAGGTTTTTCTACTTGCCATTGTAAACACCACTTTGATTAGTATCCTTGACATATGTCCTTCTGCACTTTTCTGGTATTTCTTTAGGATCGATTTCTCTAAGTGCAGTTCTGGGAAATGCATATTTTAAACGTTTGTGACACACGCTGGACACTTGATTCTGAGACACGGAGATGTTCCATGTAAATTTGTTGTTGACCAGGTGACTGTATCAGTCTGTCATTTTCATTTATAAAGCCAGGTCTGCTAAGAGAGAACATCCTTTCTCCTTCCTTCTGTTGCCTACAAAGAGGAGAAAAGGGGGATGCTACATGTGAGAGTTGGACTGTGAAGAAAGCTGAGCACAGAAGAACTGATGCTTTTGAACTGTGGTGTTGGAGAAGACTCTTGGGAGTCCCTTGGACTGCAAGGAGATCCAACCAGTCCATCCTAAAGGAGATCAGTCCTGGGTGTTCATTGGAAGGACTGATGCTGAAGCTGAAACTCCAATACTTTGGCCACCTCATGCGAAGAGTTGACTCCCTGGAAAAGACTCTGATGCTGGGAGGGATTGGGGGCAGGAGGAGAAGGGGACAACAGAGGATGAGATGGCTGGATGGCATCACTGACTCGATGGACATGAGTTTGAGTGGACTCTAGGAGTTGGTGATGGACAGGGAGGCCTGGCGTGCTGTGATTCATGGGGTGGCAAAGAGTCGGACATGACTGAGCAAATGAACTGAACTGAACGTAGTGCAGGGAGGAGCCTGATTTATATAATTAGTGGGCATGTTCTTGCTAGGAGGCCTCCTAAGTGGCAGCGATCAACCTCTTGCAACAAAGCTGGGGTGGAAGAAGTTGAACCCGTGAATCCCCTGAACTGACATGTACCACTTTATTCTCCAAAATGTTTGCCTCTGCAGGGGTGTGACTTGGCGCACCGGCAGTGCTAAGCATCTTCTGGGGGCGTGTGGTGAGGGCAGCAGAACGCCCTCACTGTGAAATCACAGGAGCGTTTGTTGTACACATTAAACACATCACTAATCTCTATTAGTAGAAAATAAAGACACCACTGGAGTTAATCAGGGACAAAGGACTAACAAGACAAGGATATGGCACTGGGAAAAGTGGGTATCAATCTGGAATTTCAACAACCGGAGGCTTTAATTTCGAAAGAAATTCATTGTAGACACAGTTATTTATTTCTAAAATACTAAGGTTAACTCAGAAGTGATCGTATGCGTGAGTGATAAAAGGCAGAAAATGAGGATGAAGGGAAACAGAAACTCCAGTGGGCAGGAGACTGTGTGGAGATGGGGTGAATTGTTTTTGCTGCTGTTGTTTTATCCCTAAGTCATGTCTGACTCTGTGACTCCATGGACAGTAGCCTGCTAGGCTCCTCTGTCCATGGGATTTCCCAGGCGGGAATACTGGAGTGGGTTTCCATTTCCTTTTACAGGAGATCTTCCTAACCCACGGATCAAACTCAGGTCTCCTGCATTAGCCGGCAGATTCTTTACCTAAGCTTCCCTTAGGGTAAATTGAAAAATCCTAAATATGCTAAAAATTGATTACAATTCCTCAGGTAACAGGTCTGTGGATGGCCTATAACCCTGGTGCTGTGCACAAGCTCTTCTACTCTATTTACTATTAAATCATTAACATATATGTTGATATGACACAGGCTGCTGTGCATATTTGGGCAAATAGCCACAGATACACCCTCAGAGATTGCTGACCACACGGCAAAACATATCTGTGAAAGGCTAATGATCTGGGAAATCAAAACAAATCTACACACTCATCTTCATGCTGTGAAATATAAAGGTACTTTGAAACATCCAAATCCTGAGATTTTCATTTTTGGGGGGAAATATTTTGCATATTTGAACCAAGTGCAGGAAACATCTTTTTTCTATGTCTCTCCCCTTTAGTCAAAGCAGGACTGGAGAAGGGTTCTAATGGCCATGCTTATAGGAATCCCTGTGCCAGGGCAGACATAACAAATTACTTTACAAACTTGGAAGCTTGAAACAACAGAAATTTATTCTCTAACAGTGTGGAGGCCAGAAGTCTGACATCAAGCTGTCAGCAGGGTCAAGCTCCCACTGAAGGCTCTACAGAAAGTCCTTCCTGCTTCTTCCAGCTTCTAGTGGCTCTAGGCGTTCCTCAGGTTGTGGCCGAACCCCTCCAATCTGCCTTTGTCTTCATATGGCTTCTCCTCCTCTCTATCTCCTTAAGGATGCTTGGTTAAATGAACAGCCCACCAAGGTTATCCTGGGTGATCTCCTTTTTGGACTCTTAATCACATCTGTAAAGATCCCTTTGACAAGTGTGGTCACGTTCAGAGTTATGGGAAGTGGGGCATGGATACACCTGTCTGGGGGCCACTGTTCAGCCTCCTACACTCCCCTGTCCTCTGGAGGGTGATGTGGACAGGGTGGACAGTGGCTGCTTGCTTTACTTGCCTGGGAGACTGAATGGACACATGGATGAAGGTCAGACCATATACATAAAAATAGAACTCGGACCCACAACCTGCAGCCACCTACCGAGGACACCAACCCTTATGCTGCATAACCAGCTGAGGAAGACAGTCCACTGTCTGTAAGTCTGACTTGTAGGAAGTCAGAGTACTAAGTCTAGTGACCTTCTGTAATATGGATGAACCTTTGTTTCTAATACAAGTTAATCTCTAAAGGGATGGTGCCTATAAGCTTAAATTATACATCATAGCCCAACTCTGGGAACCCTGCTTCCCAGGTAATGAACATTAAGCTCAAATACCTTTGTTTAGCTCACAGGAAATGTCCTGACCAGGCCCACCTGTGAATAACAGTAGGAAGGAGGAAATTAGCACATCCCTTTTAGAGGCGGATGGGAACCAGGAAGTGTTTGACTTTACTCCCTCCCCTTTGAGTATAAAAGGAGCCTGAATTCTAACTCAGGGAAGATGGTTCTTTGGGACATGAGTCCACCATCTTCTTGGTCTGCTGGCTTTCCAAATAAAGTCATTATTCCTTGCCCCAAACAGCCTCACCTCTTGATTTATCAGCCTGTCATGCAGCAAGCAGTATGAAGCTGGACACTTCTAGGAAGCTAAGCCATGAGTCTTTTAACAATTGGCTCCAGATTAATAACTGACAGCTTTTCTAATTTTTGTTCCCACCTCGAACTTAGGACCAACAAGAGAAGGTCACATCAGCACCCTTCCCAATGGTATAGGATGTCCCACTTCTCCTTAGCTTTCCTCCAGCTTCTCCAGCCCACAGCCTCCATCAGGACATAACTGAGCGTTTCCTTTCTCCCCTGAGAAACTTTCCCACTCCTCTGCCTGACTCCAAGTCTCTGCCAAGTGCAAATTACGATGACCGACTCCCTCACTAGAGCAAGCTCTGAGCCTGTGCTCCACGCACTTGGTTGGTCTTCCTTTCGTTCAATGCCTTTGCCATTCTTCTGACTGCATCAGGCAAACCTTCTCTGCTGAGGGCTATTCTGCCTTTCACATGCCTTTCCACAGCATAGTATCTACCTGCTGATAAGGAGAGGTCATGTCATGATGGTGGCACTGAGCGGCACTCGGGGGCAGGACTGGAAGATGAGATGAACAAAGGCCTAAGTGGTTCCAGGGCCTCCAGGGGGTAGAAACAATAGGACCCATGGTGACGTGTGGGGATGCATCACAGAAACCACTAAAAACTCTATCCTTCAAATCTGCACACATTAAAAAGACACTTGCGTGTGCAGCCCAGGCTTTTGGGGTTAGACTTCATAGGCTATTTCTCACTTAACAAATGGAATTGCATCTGGAATAAGCCAACATTTATTTTCTCCTAGGTCTCCCTGGTGGTTCAGCGGTAAATAATCTACTTGCCAGTGTAGGAGATGTGGGTTCAATCCCTGGGTCATGAAGATCCCCTAGAGAAGGAAATAGCAACCCATTCCAGTATTCTTGCCTGGAAAATTCCATGGACAGATGAGCCTAGTGGGCTACCGTCCATGGGGTCACAAAGACGTGGTCGTGGCTGAGCACACCACCACCACAACGCCCTGTAGGGACGGCAACCTGGCACAAAAGCACATCTAGGAGTAGGAGAGAGTTTTTTAGGTATAGAGGACTGTATGAAGGGGCTTTCTGGGTGGCGCTAGTGGTAAAGAATCTGCCTGCCAATGTAGGAAAGGCAAGAGATGTGGGTTCGATTCCTGGGTCGGGAAGATCCCTCTGGAGTAGACTACATGAAGTCCATTCTGAAAGAAAAATAGAGAGAAGGTCAGAAAGGGTTAACGTCTAAAGGGGAAAATCAGGACAGCTCAGAGAGAACATGAAATAGTATGAGAAGGTGTGAGAGGCCGAGTGGTTTAAAATAAATCGCTCGGGGCTGAAAGTCAGGTGACCGGGGTGATGGGAAACAAGGAGCCGATTTATGGGCTCCTTGGAATTCCCTGCTGCTCCATAATTCACGCACTGCTACCAGCCTGACACTTGCCTGATGAGACAATAATTCTGGGACTCTGTTTTTTTCATATGAAAAGGTCTCCGTTTTTAGGAACATATCCTAGAGCCAATGGGACCACCGGCTCTAACATCCATGAGGACAGGTTGAAGCAGAGGTTTTGGACCTGCTGTCCCCTGAGCCACACGGAGGTTTTCTGGAGGGTCTGGAGCAGCTTTGGGAACCTAGCTGGGTGTAGCGATCTGTCTTGTGTGTGTGTGTGTGTGTGTGTGTGTGTGTGTGTATGTGTGTGTGTGTGCACGCGCTCAGCCACATCAGACTCTTTGCAGCCCCATGGACTGTAGCCCGCCAGTCTCCTCTGCCTGTGTAATTCTTCAGGCAAGAACCCTGGAGTGAAGCCATGCCCTTCTCCAGGGGATCTTCCCGAGCCAGGGACTGAACCCGAGTCTCTGGCATCTCCTGCATTAGGTGCATTCTTTACGGCTAGCACCACCTGGAAAGCCCCATTGTCAATCCAAATAATGCCACCTTTGTTAGTTTTGCACGTAGGGCTTCTTCCTACATTTTTATTGAAAACATTTCCTTTTAGCTAAACATTTTGAAAGCATTCTGGAGAGGTAAGTTACCTAGGCAGCGAGTGTGTGTGTGTGTATTAGTTGCTCTGCTGCTGCTGCTGCTAAGTCGCTTCAGTCGTGTCCAACTCTGTGCGACCCCACAGATGGCAGCCCACCAGGCTCCCCCATCCCTGAGATTCTCCAGGCAAGAACACTGGAGTGGGTTGCCATTTCCTTCTCCAATGCATGAAAGTGAAAAGTGAAAGTGAAGTTGCTCAGTCGTGTCTGACCCTCAGCGACTCCATGGACTTCAGCCTTTCAGGCTCCTTTGTCCATGGGGTTTTCCAGGCAAGAGTACTGGAGTGGGGTGCCATTGCCTTCTCCGATTAGTTGCTCAGTCATGTCTGATTCTTTGTGACCCCATAAGCTGTAGCCCGCCAGACTCCTCTGTCCATGGGATTTCCCAGGCAAAAATACTAGAGAGGGTAGTGGTTTGCTTCTCCAGGGGATCTTCCCAACCCAAGGATTGAACTGGGGTCTCCCATATTGCAGGCAGATTCTTTACTGTCAGAGCCACCAGGGAAGCCCCACGTAATGACTATAAGTTTTCTCTTTTCCAGAACAATCCTGCTTTCCTATCTTCCCCTCCATCCTCCTCCTCCCTCCATGTGTCAAGTACACGTTTTAGGAAATGTGTAACAATTGTTAATGATGGGCTTCCCTTGTGGCTCAGACAGTAAAGAATCTGCCTGCAGTGCAGGATACCCAGGTTCGATCCCTGGGTTGGGAAGATCCTCTGGAGAAGGGAATGGCAACCCACTCCAGTATTCTGGCCTTGAGAATCTCCATGGGTAGTGGAGCCTGGTGGGCTACAGTCCATGGGATTGCAAAGAGTAGGACATGACTGAGCGACTAGCGCTTTCAACATTTTCAGGAACAATGATACCTCTCTCTCACCTGACTCAAGGTGCTTGAAACCTCCATCTCTCAGGTTGCGTTCAAGTTACAGGCTAGTTACAGACAGTGGGAACATTAATCTGGATTTAATTTAACAGCTTTCACAGCATCTCTGGAGAGAAGGCATAATTAATACTGATCTTAAGAGATGAAAAGCTGGAAATGCAAACTATTTAAACATTGCCTCGCAGGACACCAGATAGGTCATTAGACAAGGCTGGAACCCAAGCATATGACATTCAAGCCTGGCTTCCTCAGAGACTTTTTTCACAGCTGCCTTTTGAATTTTAGCCTGCTGCTTCTCATGGAGAAGACGGTAGCCACAAATTGCTAATTGTCAACACAACTTACACTTGACTACTTTATAATGATGATAGGATTTCAGTGTTGAAATTCCTGCCCCAGAAGCAAATGAAATCAAAAGACAGACAGGGTCTGTGCTTCTTGCTTGGACCTCTCCATTCATCCTGTCCCCGCAGGCACGTGTGCTGACCTGTAGCTGTAATGATCAGGGTCGAGATCCCCAGGCAGCCTGTAGCCTTGTGATGGTCATTATTCATAGGGTGGGGGCCATGGGCTGGAGGGGTCTCTCTTTGGCTGTGTTGTTCAGTTGCCAAGTCGTGTCTGACTCTTTGTGACTCCAAGGACTGCAGCACACCAGGCGTCCCTGTCCTTCACTATCTCCCAGAGTTTGCTCAAATGCATGTCCATTGAGTCGGTGATTCTCTCCAACCATCTCATCCTCTGCTGCCCCTTTCTCCTCTTGCCCTCAATCTTTCGCATCATCAGGGTCTTTTCTAAATGAGTCAGTTCTTTGCCTCAGGTGGCCAAAGTATTGGAGCTTCAACTTCAGCATCAGTCTATCCAATGAATATTCAGAGTTGATTTTGCTACCTATCTATCTTTCTAGGGCCAAACAATCTATTTCCAGTAGTGCTTTGGAGAAGAATCTGGTTGAAAATTGTATGGATGGTTTGTGGGAGCCAATTGTAATTCCATGCTTTAAGAAGCAATAAACTTTAGAATTTTCAGGAGAAAATGAATCCACCTTTTTATTAAGTTAAGGAAAATATATCTGACTATGCCTGCCCCCCAACCCCCGCCTCAACTGGGAGTAGATACCAACATATGCTATTTAAAAATTTTCCAACATCTTGTTGCATGACAGGGATTCATCCTGCTGGCTGTTCATACACCTCAACGAAAACCAGAAATCCCTTCTTTTCCTTTCATTGTCTCTGCTCTAGTGCAGCTACATTGCTGAACGCATAGCTACTGAAACAACTGCATTTACCCTGGGTTTGGTTGTCTTTCCTCTCCTTTTGGACAATTAGATTTAATACAAGTCATTGAGAATGGCATTCAAAGATGACTATGAGGGACCTGATCTTAATTCTTGAGTATATTCAGGAGACCGAGGTTTGATTCCTGGGTCAGGAAGATCCCCTGGAGAAGGGAAAGGCTGCGTACTCCATTATGCTTGCCTGGAGAATTCCATGGATAGAGGAGCCTGGAGGGCTACAATCCAAGGGGTCACAAAGAGTCAGACATGACAGAGCGACTAACACACACATTAAAGGTGTTAGAATTAGACAGCTTTGAGCCACTTCTGCCTTCTTCACCAGTCCATCCTGGAATGGTGCCCAGTATGGCCTCCAGTCTCACCTATGGGAGCCCACTAGCTTCATTTCTTCTCCAGTCATAAAGGTGGCTGGAGACATTTCTACCCAACTCTGCCCCCACTCAGAGGAAGTAACCTCTCGGTAACTGTAGTGGGTTGAATGGTGGCCTCTAAAGAGCTAATGTCCATGTCCTAACTCTTAGAGTCTGGTGAATGTGACCTTCTTTGGAAAAAGGGTCTTTGCAGATGTAACCCATTGGAAGACTTTATTAAGAATCTCAAGTTGATTTATCTGGTATCTGGGTGTGTCCTAAGTCCAGTGACATATATTCTTGTCAGGGACACACAGAAGATGGTGGTGAAGATTTAGGCAGGGATTTCATCTTCAAGTCAAGGAACACCAAGGAATGCCAGCAGCCACCACATAGTTGAAGAAGCAGAAGTAGGGTTTTCCCCACGGAGAATGGCTTTACTAACACCTTGATGTTGGGCTTCTGGCCTCAAGAACTGGAGGGAATACATTTCTGTTTGTAGTCATGTGTTAATGGCACCCTAGAAAGTGACATTGTAAGCCATTCAAGAAGGTGACTTCATGGATGATCTTGATGGCAGTGACCCTATTCTGCATGATACTGTAACGGTGGATACCTGTCCTTATACATTCATCAAAAACCATAGATTGTGCAATGTTGACGTGAACCCTGATGGAAACTGTAGCCTTTGGGTGATAATGATGTGTCCATGTACACTCACTGGTTGTAACAAATATCTCCCTCTGGTGGCAAATGTTGAGAATGAGGGAGTCTTTGGCGGGGAGATGGGGAGTAGAGTGCAGGGGGTGAAACGTTCCCTGTACTTTCTGTTCAATTTTGCTGTGAGTCCAAAACTGCTCTAGAAAAGAAAATCTATCAAAAACTGGCCAACGTGCCTCATTTCCCTTCTCTGGAAAACGTGACTCTTCTCACTGATAGGTACAGTCCGACCTTGTGCCTCTCTTTATTGAGATAAGCAGCCCAGGAAAGGCCACCACAGCCATCACAGTCTGGTTTTGGAAACACACAGCCTTTGCTTTTTCTAGCTCTGTATCTGGGTCGTCAGGTATTGTTGGAGAATTTTGGGGCAACTTGGCTGATACATTTCCTTCAAATTCATGGTCTCAAAATTCAGTGAGTTCTCAACACTACTTTTCCCCCTGGGATATTTGCTTTCCCTTCTCTGGGATAACTACTTCATGTTTCACTTTTTCTCCTTAAATCTCCAAATCCCTCTTCCTACCTGTGCCTCCCACGGGCAGGTCATCAACCAGGTGTTAGTTTGCCATGAAAATGGAAGGAATTGGATGGAAACATGTTAATTTAGCATCATCTAATCTAGAATTGATGCATTTGAATGGTGGTGTTGGAGAAGACTCTTGAGAGTCCCTTGGACCGCAAGGAGATCCAACCAGTCCATCCTAAAGGAGATGGGTCCTGAATATTCTTGGAAGGACTGATGCTGAAGCTGAAATGCCAATGCTTTGGCCACCTGATGTGAAGAACTGACTCTTTTGAAAAGACCCCGATACTGGGAAAGATTGAAGGCAGGAGGAGAAGGGGATGACAGAGGATGAGATGGCTGGATGGCATCACCAACTCAAAGGAGATGAGTTTGAGTAAACTCTGGGAGTTGGTGATGGACAGGCAGATCTGGTGTACTGCAGTCCACGGGGTCGCAGAGAGTCGGACACGACTGAGTGACTGAACTGAACTGAATCTAGACAACTACCTGCACTGAAAGAACACCTCCTTTCTCCCTCCAAGGCCAGTCCTGTGCTCTCTGGAGGACACAACCCTACCATCTTAAGGATTTAAGTCCTTCTTCTTCTTCCCCCATCAGCATCACCTTCTCTCTGCTGGACCATTTTTTCAGGGCATGCAAACACAACAGTGGATTTTCTAATCCTTTTAAATCTTCCTTGACCTCTTCCTGCTCTAGTTAGCGCCCTATGGTTCTGCTCCATTTCACAGCAAAAAAATCTCAGTTCTCCTAAGAATTGTCAACTTGTACTTTCTCCATTTGTTTTGAAGAACTATCTTTCAGTTCTCCATATGTTTACATTCTCAGATCCTTCTAATCTGGTTTTTACCCACTTTTGTTTTGAGCTACCTTTTCAGGATCACCTCTGGCCTCCAGGCTCCATTTCATTCAGCTCATTGTTGCTACTGGGACAGAACATGCCCCTTCTTCCAGAACACATCCCGCCCTCCAGAACATCACACTCTCGGTTTTCTTCCCACTGTTCCTTTCTTCCTTTTTTCCATTGTGCATTCTACCTTTCCTCCCTAACTGTTAAATATTTTGAGAGTTCTACAGCTCACTGTTTGAATGCCCACTGCCCGCCCACCCCCTCCTTCTGCTCTTGAGATAAATGATTTGTCCTCATGCCACCCAGGTGGAAATCCCAAGCCCAAGGTTCTCACATCCAACCACTCACTTGATACACCCGTCTGTGGGTTCACAAGTATCATCATGCTCCCCTTCCACCTTCCTCCCCCTTTCCCACAATCAGAGCACAACACACCTACCCAGCCAGCCACCCACCTGGGTCAGAGCCTTTGGCATCATCCTCAACTCCTCTTACTTTCTCTTCCCCCACCCCCATCCTATGCCACCTATCAAGAAATTCTGCCACTTCTGGCCCTGAGGTGTGGTTCCAATCCATTGACTTGTCACTTCCTCCACATCACTCCCCATTCCAAACTTCCTGATACAGAACCTGGTTCACAGCCACTGCTTTGTAACTCTTGACGTCATTTCCATTCTATGGGGTCAAGACCTCACCATAGCTTACAAGGCCACGCTGTTTGCCCTGCCCACTGCTCTGATTGTTCTTCTCTGCCTAACATACCTTCAGTGCCAGTCTTGCTGGGAATTAGGGACATTGCATATCCCCTTTTTTAATCTTTCCTAGGATTTATCAACCTCAGCACCACTGACTATTGGGGCTGGATAATTCTGTGTTGTAGGGGCATCATATACATTATGGAATGTTTGGCAGTGTCCTTGATTTCTACCAAGTAGATATCAGTAACGTCCACCCTCGGCCAGAATCCTGGAGTGGGTAGTTGTTCCCTTCTCCAGGGGATCTTCTCAGCCCAGGGACTGAACCCAGGTCTCCCGCATTGCAGGCGGATTGTTTATCAACTGAGCCACAAGGGAAGCCCAAGAATACTGGAGTGGGTAGCCTATCCCTTCTCCAGTGGATCTTCCCCGGGTCTCCTGCATTGCAGGCAGATTCTTTACCAACTGAGCTATGAGGGAAGTCCTACCACACTTGCTAAGCTGTGACAACTAAAAATGTCTCCAGACATGGTTGAATGTCTCCTGGGTGGCAAATTCACTCCTGACGGAGAGCACTGCTCTATCTGAAATCCTCCCCACCAGCCATCATCTTACACAAGAGTGACATTGTGTGTGTGTGCTTAGCTCAGTCGTGTCCGACTCTTGCAACCCCATAGACTGTAGCCTGCCAGGCTCCTCTGTCCAGGGGATTTTCCTGGCAAGAATACTGGAGTGGGTTGCCATTTTCTTCTCCAGGGGATTTTCCTGACCCAGGGATGGAACCCAGATCGCCTGCTTTGCAGGCAGACTCTTTACCAACTGAGCCACCAGGGAAGCCTGGGCAACATTAGAAAGACTTAACAACTGGTATTGTCTGGGCTGTGACCAATCAGAAAATGTTCTGGCCCCTTGCAGTGGGGTGTATGGGATACTAATCATATCCGTCTTCGGTTGTGCCCACTTCTAAATTTCTTCCCTTGTCAAGTCCACCAGGGCAGTGGGTCAGGGTAGCCTAACTCCTGTAGCAAATAATGTCTACACCTCAGTGATTTTTCACAGTAAAGGATTACTTTTTTCTTTTTCAAATGGCACTTCCATGTGAGTGATAGGGGTCAAGCCTTCCAGATACTCATTTTGTGTCTCCTCCTTTCTCTACTGAGACTTACCTGTAGGATCCTCTGCCTCTGGTTGACAGACAGAGGAGGGAGAGAGACTGAGGCTTTCATATGGAAGGTTTTCAGTGGGCCAAGGTTGGGAACGCCCAATGTCACTCTTGCCTGCATTCTACTGGTTAGTGCTCAGTCACATGGCCACGGAGCTGCAAGGCAGGCTGGGAAATGGAGCCTCATTGTGCCTAGCAGAGGCAGGAAAGGGTGTGGTGGGCATCTGGTCAGCCTCTTTGCAGGCAGGCATTGCATCCTTGGGCCCAGAACCTGCAAAAGTGTTGCACATGAGGTCTATAATGAATAAATACTGTTGAATGAATGAATGAATAAATGTACTTCAACCTATCTAAATCTTTCCTGAGTATGAAAATTGGAAAAGATTAACTTTTTTCCCTTGAGTGTCAGTGGCACTTATAAACATTATGTACTGAAAAGCTCACAGAAGGATAACTTGTAATAGAAGAGCACTTGTCTTGGCTCTGCCAATGAGACCCACCTAAGCCTTGATAGGTCCCTCTCCAGGGCATCAGTTTCCTACTCCACCGGGGTGGCTCCTGAAGGGCAGAGGTACTGGGGGAGTTTTGTTTCACATGTGACCTGCAGCACAGGACTGTTAACAGAACAGACCTGAGATAAGCGCTTATACGTTGATTATCTGACCAGCCAGTCCCCTCTGACTGACACATTTCTCCAAGGTCTGGTCAGCTTGGAGGGAGGTGCATTAAAAAGGACTCTTAGTCAGGAGGTTAGGAATGACTTTGTGGTTAAAACACAGGTTTTCTCCCCCGCCCCCAACACCCTTCAAGGACTGGAAACAGCATAATCGAGGTGTGGAGTTACCATTTCAGACTTTCTTCAGTCTTTAATGAAAATTGTTCAACCGATGTTATGGTTTATTTCAGAATTATAGGAAGCTTCTTGACAAGCCTTTTGTTATAAGCCGGAGGTGGTTCATGTAGAGGGTTGCCAAATTGAGGGGAAAAAAAAAATACAGGATGTATATTGCATGGGATATACTTACAGCAAGAAAATGATTTGTTGTTCATCTGAAATTCTAATCTAACTGGATGTGCTGTATTTCATCTGGTAACCTAATTCATGTAGACCCACAGCCTTGAGCATGGACTCTGCTGAGACTATCTGTCTGCAATTTATAATTCATCTGAATAGTGTCAGAACTGACTGGGAACCTCCTAGATCAGAGTATGTGTCTTCTCCTTTCTTAACAGGTATAAGTTTTTTACTTGATGATTGACTTGAGCATTCATTCATTAGCTCCTATTTCCATTTTCTGGACAGGTCAGCTTGTCTTCTGTGTGTTCTGGCTAGTGGGTCAATTACTTTCCAGCACTGAGTAGATGGGACTGTCTTGCCTCCCATTCATCTTGCTTTCCACCTGACCAAAATTACTCACCCAAAACTTTAATGACTGTATTTGCTTCTCCTTTATTAAAATTAGGGTTGACCTTAACATCTGTGAGCCATGTTCAGATTTAATTAAGATACACTTGGTTTGGTCCACAACCACTTCTAAATTTTAATTAAACTGGACATATATTAAACTTAATTATTTGACAAGAAGTAATGCATTTGATAAGAAATGTAATTATCTGTGTTTGAAATGTTATGGTTTTATATTTTGAAATCCTGATTTTCAAAAGGAAGTCATTTTAGGTCAGTTTTAGCCTTGAATAAGCATGGATAAATGGGGCTGTTTCTGGCACTGATTTTAATTCATGTTAGTCTCTTCTCATTATTAGAACATATTCATTCATTCATGCATTCAACACTGAGAGTTTATTGGTATCAGGAGCTATGCAAGTCATCATATTGGAAACTCAAATTTGCAGATTTGTAATTGTCTGTCTTTGACCTTGTTTTTTGTCTTTATCAACTTCATGGAATTGAGTTAGTTACCCAATTGGGTATGAGTTGATTATTTTTTATTACTCATTTACATGTTCAATTGTGTTATTATCTTAAAAAGTTTAGGTAAATAATGTCTAAATTCTAAACTATCTTGTGATTGTTGTTCAGTCACTAAGTCATGGCCAACTCTTTGCGACCCCATGGACTGGCTCTTTGTGACCAGTTTCCTCTGTCTGTGGAATTGTCCAGGCAAGAATACTGGAGGGGGTTGCCATTTCCTTCTCCAGGAGATATTCTTGGACCAGGGTTGAACCCATGTTTCCTGCATTGGCAGGCTGATTCTTTACCACTGAGTCACCAGAGCCACTAAAGTGTCTTACTCAAGGAGAAAAGATACCATTTTTCATCTTTTTTTAAAAGTGAAGACCAAGTCTGTTTATGCAGATGAAATAATATTATGTAAGGAAGGTAAGTGTTATGGACTGAACTGTGTCCCTGCCCTGCCCCCCACCTAATTAATATGTCAGCATCCTAACCTCTAGTGTAACTGCACTTGAAGATAAGCCTTTTAGGAGCTAAAGCTATGTGTGGTCAAAGGGTGGTGTCTTATTCTGATAGGATTGGTGGTTTTATGAGAAGAGGAAGAGACAGCAGAGATCTCTTTCTTTCTCCATGTTCACGAACCAAGGAGAGACCAGATGAACACACAGTGAGAAGGTGGCTACCTCCAAGCCAGGAAGAGAGTTCCCACCAGAACCTGACCACACAGACCTCCAACCTCTAGAATGGTGAGAAATACAACTTTGTTGTTTAAGCCACCTAGAGTCTGTGGTATTTTCTTATGGCAGCCTGTGATACTTATTCAGTGAGCCCAAGTCTGAGATTTTTTAAAAAAATGTATTTATTGATGGAAAATTTAACTGATGGATAATTGCTTTACAGTATCGTATTGATTTCTGCCAAACCTCAGCACGAATCATCCATAGATATACATATGTCCCCTCTCTCCTGAACCTCCCTCTCCATCCCACCCATCTAGGTTGTTACAGAGCCTCAGTTTGAGTTCCCTGAGTCATACAGCAAATTCTCATTGGCTATCTATTATATGTATGGTAATGAGTGTTTGCATGTTACTCTCTCCATATATCCCACCCTCTCCTTCCTCCCCCCACCCCTCCCACTGTGTTCTTAAGTCTGTTCTTCCTGTCTATGTCTCCACTGCTGCCTGCAAATAATTTCATCAGTACCTGGGTCTGATATTTTGATGCACACAGGATTTTCTGTGGCCGGTTGGCACTCTGGCCCGGGAGGTGGGCAGTTCCATTCCAGAGCAGTGTTGCCCTTTGCTGTAACAGACTCCGTGACGTCAGGCACTCCCTGCCCCTGGAAATGGCATGGATTCCATCACCAAGGCTCCTGGGATAGCCTTTGATGAGGAAGCAAAGCTAATCAGCTTGTCCTCAGTTTGACTCATGATGCTGGCCTACTAGCATCGCTTCTGGACCCGATTGAACTCCACAACTTAGACGTTTGTGATTCAAACCTGAAGTCTTCCACAGAAAGATAAATGCAGAATTCTGTGTGTCATGCGGACGGCTTGCTTGCATTCCACCAGGGGGAATTTTTCCATTAGAAGAGGTAATAATCCTTCCCCTTTTTTGTGTCCCATTGAGACTCACATGTCAACAGATTTCAGAACGTTCAAAAAAAAAAAAAAAAGCCTCAAATTTAGCTTAATGTTTGATGTGACTTTTACACTCCTAGCCGTGTCCAGCACTAAAAGCATGGCTTCCGTCTTTCCCTCTGGGTCTCACCTTCTGTACCTCTTTGATGCACTGAAAATGCTCTCTGTGGATCAATGGAGATTACCAACCCTCCAGACATAGAGCTGTGACGGAAAATCAATATGTGCTATGGACAGTTGAGAAGAACCTTAAATAATGTCTTAGAAGAATCCGCATTCTGAAGGCGCCCGCTTCCATTGCCCGCAGAGATGCCTAGCAGGGGTCATACCTGCTAATATGCGTGTTCTTCATTGGCGTGCAGAGGTTTTGCTAAACCAGCAGAAGAAAGCTGCAGTCAATATCACAATTAAATCTTGGATTCACAGATGATTCTGATACCTTTCCCCGCTCCTGTCCCTATGGTGAGGATATTTAAAAAATACCCGAACTTGGCACTTTAAGTCATGCTGTGATGTGACATGTGCATCTTATATATATATTTATTCTTCTAAAAGCAACGTTTAGCAGCTTCTACTTGCTGGCATCATCTGGTGCCAAGAAAAGTGAGAGGGTGCAACTGGAGAGAAGCAGAGGCTGCTTTCTTCTTTTCCTTTTTTGTTTTATGGGGTGTTTTTTTTTTTTTTTAGATTTTATAGAAAACCCACATTTTATTTTATTTTTTAAACTTTTAATTTTTTTATTATTTACAATTTTTTAAACTTTTTATTTTATATTCGAGTATAGCCTACTAACAGGCTTCCCTTGTGGCTCTGTTGGTAAAGAATCCTCCTGCAATGTGGGAGACCTGGGTTTGATCTCTGGGTTGGGAAGATTTCCCTGGAAAAGGGGAAAGGCTACCCACTCCAGTATTCTGGCCTCGAAAATTCCATGGACTGTCTAGTCCATGGGGTCACAAAGAGTCAGACACGACTGAGCGAATTTCATAGCCTATTAACAATATTATGATAGTTTCAGGTGAAGAGTGAAGGGACTCAGCTATACATATCCATGTATCCATTGTCCCCCAGGCTCCCCTCCCATCCAGGCGGCCACATAACATTGAGCAGAGTTCCCTGGGCTATCCAGAAGGTTTGTATTGGTTATCCATCTTAAATACAGCAGTGTGTACATGGCCATCCCAAACTCTCTGATTATCCCTCCCCCTATCAGAGGCTGCTTTCTTCTAGAGTCAGAAGAGAAGGAGGTAGGAGCCCTTATTTATTAGCTTCTTGTTCTGGCATCAAGTATTATAAAGCTGCTGTATGTAAAAGGACCCAGGGAGGGGGCCCCAGGACAAATGCCTGCATTTCCCAAGACACTCTAAGATCGTGGCCTCCATGTGCTGACTTTCGCCAGTTACCACCAGGCCGTGGACTTCTCCTGATGGAGTACCCCTCGGGTAAACACTCTGAGGTTTTTCTAGAATACAATTTTTGCTAAGAAAGCACTTTAGGTCCCTGGAATTAAGGTAGGCGGGTCTGGGAGGACATACTTTCCAAAATAGTTTTTGTCGCTTGTGTCTGTTAGAACAACCACAGTAACAAATGCAAGCAGGATGAGAAACTCAAAAGGTACTGGAGCATCGTAACTGGAGTGCTGGGGCCCCGTAACTGTGAGAACTCCTGTGGGCTGGCACTGCCTTGTTTGCAGCCGTTGATGGTGTTGTAAGGCTGCCTGTGGTTTGCAGTAATGCACCACCACCATTCAGTCCATGAGCACGCTGTAGTGAGAAGGTGTGAGGTGCTCCTGGAGGTGGCGTGCCTATTCAGAATGTGAGAGGGTGTGGAAGACTGGAGGGCAGAGGAGGAGGCGCAGGTGTTTGCACAAGTAGCAGGAAAGCTGTGGGTCAGGATCGGGGGGAAGGGACCCTGGGAAAGGCGTTTCTTTGTTAACATTAGTTGAAAAGAGACAGGAGCGGAGATATTTTTTCCGATTGAGAAATTGACATCAGCAACAAACACTTCTGGCTCGTGATGATTTAGAGAAAGAAGGACCACAGGTCACACAGGACATTGAAGACGGACCCTCTGATATTTCTTTCTAGGCCATCATGGACCACTGTCGGCTCTAGAGCTGCTCTGAGCAATGTGGCAGCTGTGGGTGACACGTGTCCACTGAGTCCCTGAAATGTAGCTGTGAATTGTATCAAGTACACGTTAAACTTCAAAGACCTGATAAGAAAAAAGACAAATATTCCCAAAGTTTTTTAAAAATATTGATTACATGTTGTAATGATTATTTAGGATATATTGGGTTAACAAAGTACATTATTAAAATTAACCTCACTATAAATTTCTAGTTACAAAATACATAACTCATGAGATATAATGTACAGCAGGGTGATTACAGTTAATACTCTAATAAATATTTGAAAGTTGCTAAGAGAGCAGATCTTAGAAGTTCCGGTCACAAGAAAACAAATTTGTTGCTATGTGTGGTGATGGATATTAACTAGATATATTGTACTGATCATTTCATAATATACACAAATATCAGATCATTATGTTGTACACCCGGACCTAATACAATGTTTTATGTCAACTATACCTCAATAAAATAGTGAGATGGTAATGTGAGTAAAAATTAATCTCACCAATTTCCCTTTGCTTTTTAAATCAGTACTAGAAAGCTGAAGATTAAACATGTGCTTCCCATTATCTTTCTACTGGGCAGTGCTGTTCCAGAGTTATATAAACAGATGAAGTTGAATCTCTCTTGTGCATGATCACACTTTAAAGCATTTTAAGTTCCCCAATTTAAAAAATGAACATCCCTAATTCTGGCAATTACGCTTTAAAAGCTGTAGCTCCAGAGGGCTTACTAAGCACCAGTGAATGTCACCCCAGTGATCAAACTTCCATTTGTCAATGTCACCCTTAAATTATGGTGCCTGGGACTGAATGCTGTGATGTCTGTAAGTAGTTGAGAAAAGACTTGCGAGAGGAAATAGTCTGTGGTTCTGGAATCTACATGATATAGCCTGAGATTGCTACCCTTCTGACACTAACAGTACACAACCTTTCAGGGAAACTTCACTGTGAGGTGGGCTGAGGTCTGACTTGGATCTGACCCTCTGGCAATAGCAACACCCTCAGGAAGATGAAAGCAAGAATGACCACCCCCTTGGCCCTCTGTGTGTTGCAGGCATAGGTTCTTCCTCATTCTTACAGCAATCTGACTTGTAGACTTGGTTGGACTCTCTCCCACCTGCTTCCTTTGGGAGAGATGATTAATGTTAATAATTGCCCTGGTTATATTAACAAGAGGAGCTGTATTTTAAACAGCTGAGCTTTGAGAACCTGGAATTGGAATTCAAGTGCTTCCAAAGCCATGCAGGGCAAGTTCCATCCTCTCTATTTTCTGGGCTTTGTGTCTCTCAGCCATCCACGTAAGCTGGCTCTCCACTCCTGACTCAGCCGTGAAATTATAAGACGCTTGCTGCTTGGAAGAAAAGTTACGCCCAATCTAGACAGCTTATTAAAAAGCAGAGACATTACTTTGCCAACAAAGGTCCGTCTAGTCAAAGCTACGGTTTTTCCAGTGGTCATGTATGGAAGTGAGAGTTGGACTATAAAGAAAGCTGAGTGCTAAAGAATTGATGCTTTTGAACTGTGGCGTTGGAGAAGACTCATGAGAGCCCCTTGGACAGCAAGGAGATCCAACCAGTCCATCCTAAAGGAAATCAGTTCTCAATATTCATTGGAAGGACTGATGCTGAAGCTGAAACTCCAATACTTTGGCCACCTGATGTGAAGACCTGACTCATTTGAAAAGACCCTGATGCTGGGGAGGATTGAGGCAGGAGGAGAAGGGGATGACAGAGGATGAGATGGTTGGATGGCATCACCAACTTGATGGACATGAGTTTGAGCAAACACCAGGAGTTGGTGATGGACAGGGAGGCCTGGCGTGCTGCAGTCCATTGGGTCACATAGAGTCAGACACGACTGAGAGACTGAACTGAAGCCATACATGGTCTATAGGTGATATCAATAAAGTGGATAGAAAATTCAAGCCCTGAAAATGTTCCAGAGGCTCAGGTTTGTTGACTTGACGTGGCTGGGTGGAGGAGTTGACAGTAAGACTGGACTGCTGGTTCTTTATTGCATTAAAGTCTCACCTTTGTGCGTGTCCCGTCACACCCTCTGCCTGACTAAGAGCTAGGAGGAGAGGGGCTGGGGAGGGGTGGGACAAAGAAAGAAGAGAAATGTGCTTTTGAAAGAGGGAAACCAGTGCAGTCAGTTCAAGAACAAAGTTCTTTTCATTCTCCCTGGAAATCAACACTCACTGAATCGCTTGTTCAATCTTCAGAATTATTTATAAAACTGTGAGAAGTTTCATTTGGCCATTTGAAAGATGTCTGTGTGTGTGTGTGTGTGTTATCCTTTTAGGAAGATAAAGCTAAACTCTTTAAACCTTTATTTAGAGAAAACCCTCAAAATCTGGTGCAGATATATATTTGATCTAACCTCAAGGAGATAGCACTCGAACCTCTCACGGGTCATCATTCCGAATCCTGCAAACACTGTGCTGGCTTAGCTCTCCCAATGAGTGTCCAAAAGACATTTCTGTTTGTGCATCACCTTGGGCTTCTCCTGCTTCTCCTTGAGCATCGCCTTCTCTTCTGGGTACCCCGGCCATGTGGGTTATACATTTCCCCCGACAGGGCTTGTTCCATCCCTGCTAATGTCTTGGTGTCCCACGCATGCTCATCACAGAGGCATTGTGGGAAACTCCGGGTGAAAGTGCTTTGTGAAGAATAAAGCCACATAAGTGGAGGATCATTATGACTGGATTAGCTTCTCCTGGACTAATTATTTCCCAGTTTTGCAGAATGAACTGTGTTTGCCATCTGCTGGCCCAATTACCCAAATGACTCAAATCCTCTTTAAACCTGGTCACACTGCTCCTCATTCTTTCCATCTCCCATTTTAGTGCTATTGGCAGATTTTAGAGCCTCTGTGTTCAGATCCTTGTCAGAGCCACTAGGTTTTATGGTGCATAACAGCCCTCCCTGAAGTAACCCAGTGACCATCTTGAAGTTGAAGGCAGTGACAGTCTCCCTTCACTTCTCATCTAGTTTTTGTCTGCTCTTATCATCTATTTTGCTCTGTGTCATCTCCCTCTTAAAAATTTACATGGTGTCTTTTTGAAAAATCAAAGAAAGTAGAATACCACTTGCTTGTTTCTTTATTAATACGATTGAAAGTGGATAGTTTTTGGCTCCTTTGTTATGCTGTTTAGAAATTAAATTCCAGAAGGTTAGTTGAAGATGGTCTCTTTCACATTTGAACTCCTGGTTTATGCAATTTTTCCCTGTTGTTTGTTTCACTTGTCTTTAAAAAGCTATCCTCTTTCCAAATTAGCTCTCTAATGGAACTTTAGATGTGTGTTTTAAATTTCCATGATTTGTTTAATTTACTGGTTTGTATGTCTATTATTGCTTAAATCAGTTTGAGTTAAGCTTGAAATTAGTAATGGAAGCATGGAATCATGATGTTATCAAAGGAACTCCAGCTGTTTATACAGGGCAAAAGCAGATACAAATGGCCCCCAAACGCACTGGCATTGGATTTTTCAGGCAATTCACTAATTCCCATAGCCAGGGGCTCTCCTTTTCTTCCAAATATTCCTTTCCTTACCCTGTCTTACTTGTTAATATCAAATCATTTATGAGTCTATGCTGCATGTCAGTTGGAGGTTAATAACTATGGAACACACACACACACACACACACACACACACAAATATATACCACTTCCTATTCTGCTCCCACTGTCAAGTAGCAAAGAAAGCTTTAAATATCAGTTCAAGATATCAAAACACTTCATGATTAATTGGAGATTTATTTTTGCAAAAAGTAATTATAGCAGAAAATCTGAGAAGAGAGGGTCACTTTAAAAATTAAATTTTCAATTAATTAACTAATTTGCAATAGCTTTTGCTATTTTTTATGCTCACAGACGTAACGCATGCTCTTTAGGGAGTGCTAAGAGGCTTCAGTCATATCCTAATCTTTGCCACACCCTGAACTGTAGCCCCCCGCAGACTCCCCTGTCCATGGGATTTCCTAGGCAAGAAGACTGGAGTGGGTTGCCATGCCCCTCTCCAAGGGATCTTCCTGGCCCAGTGGTGGAACCTGAGTCTGTTAAGTCTCCTGCTTTGGCAGGTGGGTTCTTTACCACTAGGGCCACTTGGGAAGCCGCTCATTTTAAACAGTGGGAAAAGATTCTGAGAAGAATAAATGGAAAGTTATCTATAACCTCTATGTAGAAATTACTGCTATTGACTATTTAGCATATAGATTGTTGGACTATTGCTGAGCTTTTGTTCTACTGTAATTCATTAGCTATTATTTTTTCATAAGAAACTATCCTGAAACTTAACTTGAAATTCCAACCATTATTTAGCTCATGATTCTTCTTGGCAATTTGGGCTGGGTTCAGCGGGGTGTCCTGGCACAGGGAAGTCTCAGGAGACCTAACCTGGGCTTGCTCCTTTGTCTGCAGTCAGCTGATGGATCAGCCTTGACCAGCACAGGCGGGACGTCTGGGGCTTCTTCGGTGGCTTCCACTGCCTCCAACAGCCTACCTGGGCTGGCTCACATGGTGGCCTCAGGTTTTAAGAGCAGCAGAAAGGTACGCTCCGATACACAAATACTTTTCAAGTCTTTGCTTCAATCATATTTGCTATTGTTTCTCTGGTAAAATCAAGCTAAACGGCTGAGCCTAGAGTCACGGTGGAAAGGGACCCTCAAAGGGTGTGGATACAAGGAGGCGGAAACAAATGGGAGGGATGTCCCTGGTGGTGCAGTGGTTAAGACTCTGCACTCCCAACGCAGGCGGCCCAGGTTCGGTCCCTGGTCGGGAACTAGATCCTGCAAGCTGCAACTAAGACCCAGAGAAGCTTGGGGAAAAAAAGAACAAAAGAAAGGAACAATTCGGGGACATACTGTAATCAACTCACCACAACTAACCCTACATAGTTGTAATAATTTAACAAAGTTATTATATGCATGTTGAATCAGCCAGTGTTCTCTAGAGAAACAGAACCAATAGAATATATATACCTATATATCTCTATTGTGCATGCTAAGTAGCCTCAGTTGTAACTGATTCTTTGCGACCCTGTGGTCTGTAGCCTGACAGACTGCTCTGTCCATGGGCTTCTCCAGGCAAGAAGACTGGAATAGGGTTGCCATGTCCTCCTCCAGGGGGTCTTCCTGACCCAAGGATCAATCCGTGTCTCTTACGTCTCCTGTACTGGCAGGCAGATTCCTTACCACTAGCTCCACCTGGGAAGCCCATATATCTCTATCTGTATAATTTTATTCTTAGAAGAGTTCATGACTCATTTCTGTAAGATATTTCTCTTTTTTAACTAGAATTAAACATAACCTGATTTGTGTCAGATACATGTCTGCTTCTCCAATGAGCTACAGCAAGAGCTTAATACATAAGCATAGGGTAGTCAGATTACTTTTAAAAATTGTCTTCTTCAAAGATTATTATATCTCTTACAGAGAACAGATCATTCGAACAAAATTAAAGCATGGTTCAGAGAAATAGGTTTCAACTGAATTTTATTTCAATCATTAAAAAAAGTCAGTATTGTCAGCTGACATTCTGGAACTTCTACAGTGTTCTGAGCTGAAGGCAGGAAGTTGGGGTCGGGGGAGAATCGTGGCAGGAAGAAAAGGATTTATTAGAATGATAAGGATGAGAGTCTTGTTTTCCAGGGCGAGTGGGATCACAGTAGCAACACAGGGAAAAGGCCAAGGGCAACAAAGTCAGAGAGTGCTGGGGGTGTGTTCCTTAACTCAGGTTTGGCTGGTTGCCACTGGAAAGCCAATACTTGAGAGACAGGAGTTAGTAGGAAAGGAAAGCTTGCTTTATTTAGGAGGCCAGCAACCTGGAAGAAGGTAGACTCATTTCCAAAAGCCAACTCCTAACTGCTGATCAGGGGCCAAGAGCTTTTAAAGGGGGAGTTTCAGGGGTGTTTCATAGGCAGAGGGAGGGAGCTACGTGCAGAAACAGCACAGTCAGCTCTGACAGTATCTTGAAATTGGTCATCAGTGATCTGATCAGTGACATCTTGATTGTTTTAAGTGCAGCAGACTTCAGCAATATGTGAACCGTGAACTTCCTGATGTTCAAGCTGGTTTTAGAAAAGGCAGAGGAACCAGAGATCAAATTGCCAACATTCGCTGGATCATAGAAAAAGCAAGAGAGTTCCAGAAAAACATCTATTTCTGCTTTATTGACTATGCCAAAGCCTTTGACTGTGTGGATCACAATAAACTGTGGAAAATTCTTCAAGAGATGGGAATACCAGACCACCTGACCTGCCTCTTGAGAAATTTCTATGCAGGTCAGGAAGCAACAGTTAGAACTGGACATGGAACAACAGACTGGTTCCAAATAGGAAAAGGAGTTCGTCAAGGCTGTATATTGTCACCCTGTTTATTTAACTTATATGCAGAGTACATCATGAGAAACGCTGGACTGGAAGAAACACAAACTGGAATCAAGATTGCCGGGAGAAATATCAATAACCTCACATATGCAGATGACACCACCCTTATGGCAGAAAGTGAAGAGGAACTGAAAAGCCTCTTGATGAAAGTGAAAGTGGAGAGTGAAAAAGTTGGCTTAAAGCTCAACATTCAGAAAACGAAGATCATGGCATCCGGTTCCACCACTTCATGGGAAATAGATGGGGAAACAGTGGAAACAGTGTCAGACTTTATTTTGGGGGGCTCCAAAATCACTGCAGATGGTGACTGCAGCCATGAAATTAAAAGACGCTTACTCCTTGGAAGGAAAGTTATGACCAACCTAGATAGCATATTCAAAAGCAGAGACATTACTTTGCCAACAAAGATTCGTCTAGTCAAGGCTATGGTTTTTCCTGTGATCATGTATGGATGTGAGAGTTGGACTGTGAAGAAGGCTGAGCGCCGAAGAATTGATGCTTTTGAACTGTGGTGTTGGAGAAGACTCTTGAGAGTCCCTTGGACTGCAAGGAGATCCAACCAGTCCATCCTGAAGGAGATCAGCCCTGGGATTTCTTTGGAAGGAATGATGCTCAAGCTGAAACTCCAGTACTTTGGCCACCTCATGTGAAGAGTTGACTCATTGGAAAAGACTGTGATGCTGGGAGGGATTGGGGGCAGGAGGAGAAGGGGACGACAGAGGATGAGATGGCTGGATGGCATCACTGACTCGATGGACATGAGTCTGAGTGAACTCCGAGAGTTGGTGATGGACAGGGAGGCCTGGCGTGCTGCGATTCATGGGGTCACAAAGAGTCGGACACGACTGAGCGACTGATCTGATCTGAACCTTCAGTTTCAGGGTCAGTTTGTTTCCATTTCCTTGAGGCCAGTTCTTGGAATTGTGCAAGATGGAGTCATTGATGTCATGGCTACAGTCTGGTCATCATGTAATTAACTCCTTCCACCTGGTGTGGATTTCAGTATGTATAAAACATCTCAGAGGACTTGACTCAGAGTATTATCCATAGCCCTTGAGGATGAACTAAATGACCTTCAACTTTGCTTAATGGCTGAACTATTAATATTTTGCCTTGTTTGACGGTTTCCATTTGCTTCTGCATTTTCTTACTTCTTTGATTAAAATTATCCTCTCACCAAAGTTTTTCTACAGACAAGAGGTAGGAGGAGGACATGGCAAAGGGGTCTGTCCCGGGAAGGCCCCATAGGGTCCTCCTCAGGTATAGATGGGGTCCTGGGACTGGCAGGTATGAGTTCTCATCTGACTCAGCTTCAGCCAGATACATAGCCTTCATTCCTACAGACACAGGTCCACCTGGGCCACTGCCTGGGACACTTTGATCTCAGGTGGAAAACTTGGATCCAATAAAATTTTATTTGGAAGCAACTTCTGGTGGCAAGCAATCTGTAGAGTACACACAAGCAGAAACATGATGTACATGTGAAACATACATAATGTTATAAGCCAATGTTACCTCAAAACGAAACAAAATAAAACAAAAACCAGATTTGGCACATGGGCCACAGTTTGCTAAAGTGTGAAAGTGTTAGTCACTCAGTTGTGGCTGACTCTTTGTGACCCCATGGAGTGTAGCCTGCCAGGCCTGGGTGTCCATGGGATTCTCCATGGAAGAGTACTGGAGTGGTTTGCCATTTCCTTCTCCAGGGGATCTTCCTGATCCAGGGATTGAACCCGGGTCTACTGCATGGCAGGCGGATTCTTTACCATCCGAGCCAACAGGAAAGCCCACCGCTTGCTACTCCCTGGAAAAAGCACAAACGCTTCAGTCTGCTGTGAAGGACTTTTCCTCTTTGAGTTCCTACCCATTATTCTACCCCACCAGCAGCTCATGCCGACTTCACATGCCTGATCCTGGTCCCGCTTTATGTCCTTTTCTGTTTTCTCTGCACGTCTGAGCTGCATCCTCCTTTCAGAATGAGCCATCCCAAACCTCTTTTAGCATAAAGGAATAAAACAAAGCTCATGCCATGCTGCTTCAACTGCTCAGGTGGGGAAAATACCAGTTTTTGTTCATGCTTTCAACTTCTGAAGTGCATACTTTTTCCTCTGGCTTATCCTCAGAGCTGGTGATCCTGGGACGGACAACTGCTGAGATGGGCTGAGGGGTGAGCAGGACATCCTCATCATGACAGGGTCTGTGTTCCCACTGCTGGAGCTGTGTGCATTCCTGACCTGATTCAAAACAATTGCTCCAAAGACACCATTCTACAGGAAGGAAAATCAATAAGTAATTTCTTTCCCCCATGTAGCTCCATAGGTGACAAGGACAACCCACACATACCTGCAGCCATAAGGGCATGTGCCTGGAGTGAAAGGCAACATCTTGCATGGCTCTAAATAAAAATAGAGACCAATGGGAAAAGCAAAGAAGGCCGGAACAGATAGATGCTGGTGGGCGCAGAACCATTTTTCATAGGCGCTTAAGTTTTGTTCACCCAGGCGCTTTTGCATCAGGGCTGGTTGTTGGTAGAGCTATAATTCTATTTACAGATACAGCATGGACTATTTTTCAGGATGAGGGGTGAGTGTCAAATTTCTCTTGAATCTGAATCTATCCCATGGCCTCCTTCTCATCTCTTCCTGTTTGGACAGTACTCTACCCGAAATTGCAAGTAACTGATGAAATGTGAGTGTGTTGGGAAGAGAATTTCTTCTGTACTTTTGAAATGGAGCTCACGGCCACGGTAATCTATCATTTCTTTTTTTTTTGCTTCTAGAGCATTGCCACTTAAATGAAGCTGATTCAGCTGAGTTTGAGGAAACAGTAGCAACATCAAGTTAAAGAAGCTTAGTGGTTTTGTGGCTGATACATGCTTATTTCTTCTGTGCTTTCTGAAATAAGTATTGTAGACAAAGCTCTTCATTATGTTCTTTCAGTGAGTGCAAAGCTACTTAGACTTAAAATATTTTTTCATACTTTGGCGAAGGGGTCATTCCAAATAAATGAACCTAAATGCTTCAAACATTTTGACACCTTATTTTTCTGGGCAAGGTAGCAAACTCATTTTCTTTCTGACTTGCCTTTCCCAGTAGGTGATGAAATGCAGATGTAACAATATTGCCAATTAGATCAAGATGATGAAGCAACAGAAAAGTTCTAGAAACAACCCTCGATCCATTAATAGGATTAATGGTCCCATTATGTCATCTAACAAGTTTTATTTTCCTCTGTGTGCTGAGAAGCATGAAATTATCATGTAAATAATGTCACGTCTGTGCAAACAATTTACAAGGTGCTCTCCAAATTCAAATTTAACCTTTCATTTCTCTCAGTTTGTTAACCGGTGTTATTTCTTGAAGTTTTCTTCCATATTACATGAGAACTGAATATTGATTCCTTATTGAGCTCTCATCCCTATGTGACAGGAATCCATGTAATTTTAAGGGGAATGAAGACCCACTGATATGATTTGATACTAAGATTCTATGAGCAAAGATAGCCAGAAATAGGTTGGGATGAATTTCCTTAGCATTCCTAGCCGGCTTCATTAACTCCTTTAAAGGTTATTTAATTTTCTTTTTGCATTTACTGAGCTTGTTTTTATGTCTCAATGCTTGTGTGCTAAAGGTCCCTGTGGTGGCCTAGCTCCAGGATTATTCTCTGTGGAACTGCATTAGACAAGTCTGCATGCAAAGGCTGGCAATGGTGGAAAAGAAGTGATCATTACCGAATCATGACCATCCTGATCCCTAAAACAGCCTACATAGCATATATCTAAATCCTGCATATAGGATGCTGAAACTTAATGATGTTCCTTTCTAGAAAAATGCAGTTTCTGGCCTTGTGTGTTTTGATGTGGGTAACTTGCTATTGTCAAGGGCTTCCCTGGTGGATCAGCAGTAAAGAATCTGCCTGCCAACGCAGGAAACACGAGTTTAATCCCTAGGTCGGAAATATCCCCTAGAGACGGAAATGGCTACCCTCTCCAGTATTCTTGCCTAGAAAATCCCATGGACAGAGGGCCCTGGTGAGCTACAGTCCGTGGGGTCACAAAAAGTTGGACACTGCTTAGACAAAAACAACAAAAAGTGATTTGCTATTGTAACACACACACACAAACCACACGCACAACCCTTCATTGAGAACTCGTATTAATTATTAATGCAAACTCAAACCATTACAAAGAGAATGAAGAAATACATTACAAAACCTTTAAATACTTCAAGCATACGTTTCACATCATTTTATTCAGTTCAGGCCTTGCTACTCAGGAATGTGGTATCCTTAGCCAGGAGGTTTCTTTCCAAGGTACCTTTTGTTCTGTATTCAAATGTCTTCAAGTGGCTATTAATAGTTTCACATGGTGGCATCATCATTCTTGCTACCATGCTGTTCCCTTAGGCTCTCATATTCAGCACCCACCTGATGGTAAATCAAGCTTTAGCGTCTCAAGGAATGTGAGGGCTGGAAAATATTTTCTCCTGTCACCTGGATTCTGGCAGAACAATGAGATAACATTCTCTAACCCTCTTCTCCAGCCACGTCTTTAAAGAGGCTCTTGTTGTGGATAGAGGCTCTTTTCAGTGTGGATGGTGTACATGGATGGAGGGGAGAAAGGGCAAAAACCCCACGAAGGCTGACATTATGAAGTTCTAAGATTTGGAGTTTCTAGCTATACAACTGGTGGAAAAATAATCCACCTGCCAATGCAGGAGATGAAAGAGACTTGGGTTCCATTTCTGGGTCGGGAAGATCCCCTGGAGGAGGGCATGGCAATCCACTCCACTATTCTTGCCTGGAAAATCCCATGGACAGAGGAGCCTGGTGGGCAACAGTCCATGGGGTCACAAAGATTCAGACCCGATTGAATATGCATGTACACATCTAAACATCTAGGTCTCCTGAAGATGGTACTGGCATTCTGCTTTTACAAATGTTGGGTGTTTGGGGAGTCAGTTATTATCCTTCAACATGACTGAAAAGGCAAAGGAATGATTGTACTGCTTGTGGGTCATCCAAGGGCAGTGACTTCCAGGTGACCATAATGGCCACTTTGACAAAGTGGCTTGTGTTAAACAGACACTACATTGTGGGTAATGAGGCCTGCCTGGGTAGCCAGGTTTATATGTGTCACTCAGGCTGATCTGAGCACGTCAAGGGTGTCCTTGGAAGGTGAACTGGAGGTGACTTCTCATGCGGCTTTTTATCACCAATGTGGGCACCAGAGGGAGGAAGCCTGCAGCCCAGGAAATGTTTACTGAAGACTCACCACGGAACACTTACAATGAAAATAAGCTCCTTGGAGTTATCTCCTTTATTGATATAACCTGGATTGCTCTGGTGTTGACACAACCAACCTAGCATGGAGTGACCTCAAAGACCACCCTCATGGACTGCATCTGATTTTACGACAGGTTGTCAGGAAAAAAGACAGACTCCAGGGCAGTGTCATTTGCCATCACCTTTGAGCCATTTACAAATATGCTTTTGGCAGGAGTCTTGGGAGCTGCATGAAAAATTGCACTTGCCCATTGTACCACGTGATGGTTCCCTAGAGCCCAGGTGGCCGGTGACAAGGCATTTCTGTGGTGTGGCTCCCTCAGCCCTCCCTTGGGAAAAGGCAGGTAGACTTGAAAAGACTAACTCTCAGAGAAGTGCCTCACCTTCAGTGGGATCACAAAGAAACATTCCTTAATGGGTCAAAGTCACTCCGCAGTTACTGTCTCAGGAACTGTGTGGCAGCTAGCTTTCCACTGGCTCCTCTCAGAAACTGTGGTTTTGGTGCTTGTCCAGTTTGTCCTGCTCTTCCTGCCCAGCCCAGCAATGACGTGTGACCATTGGCTACCAGACCCCCGGGGAATCCCCTTTGAAAGGGGAGTTGGGTCCTGTGATCCATCTCATGACCTTGACTTGGCACACTGTGGGCCCTTAAGCTACTCTTGTTAGGGGAAACTCAGTGACTGAAACCACCCACCTTGGCCAGGCACCATAGTAACCCCTTTTGCATGAGTTATTTTACAACAAGAGGTCCTGGTAAGGAACACAGAATTAATAAGCCACCACCAACAAGAAGAGTTCGGGAAAGGTTAAAAGGAGAGGCCATGTGTCCGACTATCTCCCAGAATCACTAGAATCCATCCAGAATCACTTCTGGATTCAGAATCACAATCCAGAATCACTTCTCACTGGCATCTGTTAGGTAGTTAGAATAGGAAAAAGGAGTCCAGAATGGCGGTGGCCAAAAGACAAGGAAGGGAAAATAGAATAAAGGAAGTTCCGAGGACTGGAGTGAGGACCTCAGGTAGAACAAACAGCACTCCTGGCTAGTCTAGGGGAGGAGAAAAAAAAACATATAAAAGAAGAGCTGAAATTGGGCTGGGGGCCTCTCTTCTCTTCGCATCTTTTGGGTTGGCATGCCCTCACGCCTTGAGGATGTATTTTCCTTTACTTTCTAAATAAAACTGAGCTGTAACATGGAGCTGTAACACTGGTTCATCTGAGGGCTGTAACACTGGTCTGTCACTTCTAATTTTTGTAGTAATGAGATAAAACCAAGGAAATTACAAACTCCCCTGACACATCCATCTTGGCTGAACAATGCGTGTACCACTAGGAAGGACCTTGAGTCCAAATGATTGGTCAGAGACAACCCAGAAACTAATCTCATCACCATAAAACCCAAGACTGCGAGCCACATGGCAGAGAGGTCCTCCTGGGTTCCCTTAACTTGCTGCTTTCCTCCCAGGCACCTCTTCCCAAGAAAGCTTCTTGCTTTGTCAGCACATGTGTCTCTTTGGACAATTCATTTCCGAGTGTTAGACAAGAGCCCAATCTCAGGCCTTGGAAATCCTCTCCTTTCCTCCAGCACTCTTGTCCTTCAGTAATAACCCTTATCCCTTCCCCAGAAATGGTTTCTGTGCTGGGATCTGGCCCAGATTCCAGGGGAGTCACAGCTTTGGTGCCGAGCTTCTGGTCTTTCATTAAGTGGGAGCCAACACCAAGGAGGAAGACAGGCAGCTTCTAGGAGATAGAAAAGGCAAGAAGACAGTCTCCCTCGGAGGCCCTGGAGGGAAGGCAGTACTGTTGTCAGCTTGACTTTAGCTCAAGAGGGTGCGTTTTGGGCTTCTGACATCCAGAACTACAAGAGAATAGATTTGCGTTGTCTTGGGCTGCTGTGTCTGTGGCAGCTCGTTACAATGGGAATGGGGATGGGAATGAGCAGCAATGGGAATGAGCCCAGACATCAGCAGATGAGCTGAAGGCTCGCACATGGGGAGCAGATATTTGCCTGGGCTCAGCCGAGTAGGGTAAAGGCTGGACGGGGACTGTGGGCCCTGAGAGCAGAGGAAGCTGCAGCTGCCTCTAGCAGTGTCCTGGGGGAGGGCCAAGGCCTTTTGGGGCGGGGGTTGCTGCAGGGGGTCTGGACAGCTGGGACCCTGGGCTACTCTGCCCCCATGCTAGAACCTGAGACTGGAAGGTGTTTTGCAGTGCCCTGTGCTGGTCATGTCCTTCATGGCCTTTCTCCCCCAGTTTCAGCTGAAGATGTCCTCTCCACGTGGTGCAAAAAACAGAAATCTAGAAGTAATTCTCACTACAGCTCCTCCCCACATCCCATACCCAGTCCATCCAAATTTCATAGTACAGATTGAATAATCTGGTCCTAAGCTTCCTCTCCGGAGAAGGCAATAGCACCCCACTCCAGTACTCTTGCCTGGAAAATCCCATGGACAGAGGAGCCTGGTAGGCTGCAGTCCATGGGGTCGCTAAGGGTCAGACATGACTGAGTGATTTCACTTTCACTTTTCACTTTCATGCATTGGAGAAGGAAATGGCAACCCACTCCAGTGTTCTTGCCTGGAGAATCCCAGGGATGGGAGAGCTTGGTGGGCTGCTGTCTATGGGGTTGCACAGAGTCAGACAAGACTGAAGCGACTTAGCAGTAGCAGCAGCAGCAGCAAGCTTCCTCTCTGATTTCACCAACTATTGTCCTTCTGGCCACTTCTGTTTGCCACAAAGACAACGTGGATTTTCCCTTTAGGGCTTTTGCTTTCTCTGTTTCAGGAAATTCTTTTCTTCCCCTTCCCCTTGGGTCTCGGCTCAAGTGTCACCCAGTAGAGGGACCTTCCTTTACCCCGGATGCCTGCAAACCACTGTTGTCTACCAGGTCTCTGGGTTTTATTTTCCTCATAGTTTTTGACCCTACTTGAACTGGTCTTGTTTGTTGAATTTTGTGCTTATGGTTATCCTCCCTTGAGAACAAGGAAGACCATGACTGGCTTGTTCACTGTGGAGTCTTCTGTGCCTAGAGTGGCACCTGCATATAATAGGCACATTGCATCCTAAACACCTCCAGGATCTCTGAAATATTCTCTCTCCAGCCCCATCACCTTATTTCCCAGTTGGATTTACAGTGACAGACACTTTGCAGAGAAGTAAAGTTTGAATTGTGTCTGGGCTTGAATCTGCTGGAATAATTATTTATTTTCGAGCTGACCTGTAAGGAGAAAACTAAGTAAATCCCAGAGGGTCTGGTGCTTTCTAAATACTAGACAAACCTATGATGTCGATAGTGTGGGGCAATCAGTACAAGGCTGAGAACTTAACTTATATGTTAAATAAACATACCTAATAATAAACATATTCCATAGATTTAATGAGCAATGCATTATTGCACCTGCTTTGAGCCCTTCACATGCTTTCAAATTAAAGATTGCATTCCTGGGAAGTGAAGTGAGAAACGTACAGCTTGGGATTGAATTATTTTGGGAAAGTTTCTTGCTTTCTTTCAGTAAATGTAACGAGAGACAAGTCTTACACAGATTTAAATTTAAATAAGATGTTTCCCCTCTACCTTAATAAGACTCTTTATTCACTGTGCCCCAATGGTTGTGGAATACAAATGTTCCTGTCATCTACCATCGCTGCCTTCTACTGCTATTACTACTACTAAAATTACTGCTACTAGTATAATTTCCACTACTAAACAATCACTACTAAAATTGCTTCCACTTTAAGTGCAACTGCTACAGTTACTATTACTATTCCTACTACAATTGCTACTAATACTACTACAATGACTACCAGTACTACCATGATAACTATTACCACTATTAATACTACTGAAAATGATCCACACAATTCTTCAAGCTTCTTTCATTCCAAGGCCCCACTTCATTTCCTTTATGGGTTGACTGTTTTTTCCTTTCTTTAAATTCTTGTTTTGAAATAACTATAGGTTCATGGGAAGTGTCAAAAATGTACCGGGAGGTCCTAGTTTACCTCAAAGATAACATCTCATGTGACTCCAGTACAATGTTAAAACCAGGAAACCAACATTGGAGATTCTTTCAATTTTATCTAAGAGTGTATCATTGTTTTTCAAGTTTATAAATTTTATTTCCACCATAGTCCATATATATGTTCAATCAAGGGAGAGGTGAACAATTTGCTGGTTGTTTAATGGTTATGTGATTAATTCTCCCAAAGTTCATAATATTTTAGGTTATAGGTGGCACCTTTTTGTATTTTTTATCACTTTATTCTCTCAAGGACTTGTAAGCAAGTCATTGATTTGAAGTGAATAATACTAGGTGAAAATATTTGAGAGGTCTGAAGTCTTTGGGCAACCATTTCTTTGTTTTTCCCTTGCTTTATTTATTATTTTTTTGTTGTTGTTGCTGTGGTTTTTAGGTATTACTTGCAATATCATGTATTGGCTGATGCCATTTCATAACATAAAGTCTCGAAGTGCTGCATTGTAGTGGAGCAAACTTTTTAATGTGTCAATCCTTTATTCATATGATAAAATGAAAGTAAATCATTATTTCATCTACTTGAAGGTGTACTGGTGTGTGCTATGAGTGACCGTACTTTAGGGCTTCCCCTTCTTTCTAAGCAGGATACTAGCCCTATAACCCCCAGAGAGGGACTCAAGTGAAGGAATTTCTAGGAAGAAGCAATCCTCTGCCCTGGAGTCAGTTAGATGAATTATTTGTGGAGTCTTTCTTTGGAAGTCTGCAAAGCAGTTTTGCTTCATCTGTGCAGAATAGCCACAGACAAAAGAGCCTCACAAGATCCCTTTCAAGCTTCATGAATTTCTTACTGCAGTTTTCCTGACATAAGGCATGGCCTGAAACATTAGTTTGGTTATTCTGATTGCTCCAGTAATCTGATCAGACATTTCCATAGGGAACACTGTCATGGCTTCATTCTTTGTATAATTTTTTATCCTTACAATCATGTTGTTTCACCTTGTGGTGCTGGTGTGAGGAACAGACGTGTTCCTTTAGCACCTTCAGCATGTAAGCTCATCTTTTAGAAGCAAGTGACCCAGTGGACACAGATTTGGATTTGCTTAAAGGGGTCCTTCTAGTATGGGAGCTAAGTGGTGATGAGGGGTTTGAAGTTGAACTCATTAACTCACTGCTCAAGTTCTTGACCTTGGTGGCATTTCACAGCAAAAATGCCAATGTTTGAGTCTCATGAAGATCAATTAGCTCATAGTCTTCAGGAACTGAGGCCTAGGCATCAGTATTAAAAAGAAAAGAAATGGGTCAGGTGCATAGTCAGGGCTGACAGCCACTGACCAAGGTGCTGAAAACATGTCGATGAAATAAACAGTGTTATGTTTGAATTCTCTTATTAAAGAATAGGGTTAAGCAGATTGAATGATATCCACTGTGAAGGGGAGATGAGGAATGAAAGAGGTGCATCTTTGCTGTGAGATGTGGGTCACGGGAGCAATGGTGTCCATTCTGGGAGGCACAGCAGGCCAGTTAGCAAAGTCAACATGGTGGACAGTGCTTGGTCAGGTTGGGTTGTAGTTCCACCAGTCTGTGCTTTCCAAATAAGACCCTCGTCAGTGGGTGGGGTGCAGGAGCAGGATTCTTTTTGCCAAGAGATTAGCCATGGTATCTAAGTGAACTAGATTCAGGAAGGAAGTGTCATGGTCAAGATGGGAATTAGGCAGTATGGGTGACCTTCCACTTCCTATGCAAGGCGGCAATTTCCCCTCCTTGTATAGATGGAATCACAGATCCCTTAAGCTCTCCTGTAGGCTGCTATCAGGTGATGGGGAGGAGGGAGAGAGAGGCCTGGGAGTCAGCAACTCCCTGATCTTTCATCTGATGGGAGGAGATATCAAATTCTGGATGCCTATTGAGGCTAAGGCTTCTTCTTGGAATTTTCCATGATGGCTGCCCCACTGGGGCAGACTTGGTCTGTGAACAGTGACCACTGGGGGAGATCTTACTCTGGAGAGACAGGGAGAAGGGCTGATTACCCTCCTACCCACCTCCACTTGCTCAGACACCCCACAGTACTATGACCAGTGCATTCATATCCTGTAATTGGCTTTAATAATGCAAATTCACTGTCTTATCATTAGTCTCTTCTGTCTCCCTTCTAATCAGTTCTCATCCGATCACAACTTAAAAAAAGACTGTAAAACCTCATAATACAAAAGTGAGAAAGTTGACACCTGAGCTGGTTTAAATTGGCCTCTAGAAGGTTTGACACTGTTCAATTGAGTTGATCTTCTGTAATCACAATTCTCTCCTCTCCCCAACCCTGCTAGAAGCCACTCATTAATTATAGATAGAAAATATAAAAGTTGGTTTTCCTGCCTTGCATTCATTACAGAGATGTACAGTAAATGCAGTGAAATTGCATTGCTAAACTTGAACTTGTCTTAAATCAAACTGACCTTTAAATTACCCTTCAAACTTTTCCCCCTAACCCCCATCCTCAAATAACTATTGGCCCATAGACCAACTTTTATTAATGACATATTAAATTTGATTAACTTTATTTGAGCTCAGGCTGAAGAGGTTGGAAAATAGCTTTTACTGCATGCTCTAGGTGAAATCTAGTGTAATATATTATATTAATATGCCATTTGATCCTCCAACTGAGATAAGGAAACAGAATTATGTTGGCAAATGGAAATCACAATGCAATCTCAGCCCAGACCAAGTCATAAAAACTAAAAGATATATTTCTAAAATTCAAAACCAGAGAAGATGATGTCATGCATGGACCTTATGATCCCCTCCCATCCTGGGCATTAGTCTCCTGTAGTTTGGTTTCAGGAGATCCTGAAACCTCTTCCCTATCATTGCTCTTCATCAGTGGTCTTTATCTAGGCTTTCTTACAGTCTCTAAGCCCCTATGTTTTAGCCCTTATCCTGTGCTACATTCCTGGTCTTTGAGCGGGGGATGAAATTGTACATATAGCATCACACAAAACCTCCCACCCAGCTCCTGAATCCAAACCAAGATCTGAGCCGCTTTAGTATCATAAGACAACTATGTAACAGGCCAGAGCAGTTCCTAATGATGTGGAGACCATAACAGCTTTTCTTTCTCCTTTTCTTCCCAGCACGGGGCTTCTCTGGTGACTCAGAGGTAAAGAATCCACCTGCCAATGCAGGAGAGTAGGGTTTGATCCCTGAGTCAGGAAGATCCCTTGGTGAAGGATATGGCAACCCACTCCAGTATTTTGCCTAGGAAAACCCACGGACAGAGGAGCATGGTGGACTACAGTCCATGGGGTTGCCAAAGAGTCAGATATGACTTAGCGACTAAACAACAACAACAACTTCCCAGCCTGCCTCCTAAGTCCCCCCACCTGGGGCTCAATAGCATGGAAGAATAAAGTCTGATACAATATACCCTCCTGTGTGTAACAGGAATTCTAAGATGTGCTGTCAGAGATGTTAGAGGTCACTGCTTACCCTCCAGAAAACTGACCAGATAAAAGGGACTCCACAAGCTCCTGTACACATCTTACTTGTCCTCTGGATCACTTCCACTTCCTTCCAGGTGAAGATCTTTTACAAGCTCTCTTATTCTTATTTTTTATATGCAGAATGGAGATGCTAAGAGAAAATATCTTTTATGAGTGAATTCACTTAATATTAATGGACACATAGCCAGCTTCAGTAAATGTTAGCTGACAGCTGCTGTCACTTTCAAGAAATCATCTTATATTGCTGTGTGTTGTACAGTCCAGCATCCTCTGCTCCAAATCCTCAACCATCTTCATTCACAAATCTCTGCATTGGAGATTGGTTCACTCAAGTAAGGACCATTGGAGATAATTTTTATGACTGTGTGGATCACAACAACTGTGGAAAATTCTTAAAGAGATGGGAATACCAGACCACTGGCCTGTCTCCTGAGAAATCTGTACGTAGGTCAAGAAGCAACAAATAGAACTGGGCAAGGAACAACAGACTGGTTCCAAACTGGGAAAGGAGTACATCAAGGTGGTATATTGTCACCCTGCTTATTTAACTTATATGCAGAGTACGTCATGCAAAATGCCTGGCTGGATGAAGCACAAGCTGGAATTAAGATTGCTGGGAGAAATATCAATACCTGAGATATGCAGATGACATCACCTTTATGGCAGAAAGCAAAGAATTCAACAGCCTCTTGATGAAAGTGAAAGAGGAGAGTGAAAAAGTTGGCTTAAAACTCAACATTCAGAAAACTAAGATTATAGCATCTGGTCTCATCACTTTATGACAAATAGACGGGGAAACAATGGAAACAGGGACAGACTTTATTTTGGGGCTCCAAAAATCACTGCAGACATTGACTGCAGCCATGAAATTAAAAGATGCTTACTCCTTGGAACAAGAGCTATGACCAGCCTAGACAGCATATTAAAAAGCAGAGACATTACTTTGCCAACAAAGGTCCATATAGTCACAGCTATGGTTTTCCCAGTAGTTATGTATGGATGTGAGAATTGGACCATAAAGAAAGCTGAGCACCGAAGAATTGATGCTTCTGAACTGTGATGTTGGAGAAGACTCTTGAGAGCCCCTTGGACAGCAAGGAGATCCAACCAGTCCATCCTAAAGAAAATCAGTCTGGAATATTCATTGGAACGATTGATGCTAAAGCTGAAACTCCAGTACTCTGGACACCTGATGTGAAAAACTGACTCATTGGAAAATATGCTGATGCTAGGAAAGATTGAAGGTGGGAAGAGAAGGGGATGACAGAGGATGAGATGGTTGGATAGCATCACTGATTTGATGGACATGAGTTTGAGCAAGCTCTTTGAGTTAGTGATGGACAGGGAAGCATGACATGCTGCTGTCCATGGGGTCGCAAAGAGTCAGACACAACTGAGCGACTGAACTGACTGATGAGAGATGCATGTGATAATTGGCATGTGTGAGTTGGTTAAACCCTGTCCAGGTCGCTCTGCCCTCCTGTGGACAGGTTTCAGGAATCTGGGGCCCCAGCAGGCTCTGTGTGCTCTTTTAGTGTTGCCCTGGACCTGGGGCTCAGCTGCATTTTCCTTCTGGCCTCTTAATTGGGAATTCTGTGTCCAGATCACTCAAGATACTCCAGGAGCACCAAAGTGGCAGAGAGCTAGGGCTCCAATGAGTTTATGGGTACAAACTGTTTAATGCCAGCTTTCCAAGAAACATGAAACTTGTGTGTGCTTGCCAAGAAACATGTGTGTGGCAGAACTGTGTCCAAAACCTGCTTTTCATGGTGATGTGCCTTTGGTGGTAGCAGGTCTATGTGGAAGGGGCTCTCTTGCCCTTTCTCATCTCTGGATACCACCAATATCTACTGGCAAGGGCAAGCTTACTTTAGGGGGGTTGTCAAAACCATACATGCATACTGTTTATACCTAGCTCCTCTTACTTGAAGAACTCTCTCTTATCCCAGAGCCAAGAGCGCTGGTAATAATAGGATACTGTGATGGTTCATTTTATGTGTCAATTGCGTTGGACTAAGGGGTCGCCCTGGTGGCTCAGGTGGTTAAAGAATCTGCCTGCAACACAGGAGACCGAAGGAGATCACCTTGAGAAGGGAATGGCTACCCACTCCAGTATTCTTGCCTGGAGAATCCCACGGACAGAGGAGCCTAGTGGGTTACAGTCCATGGGGTCATAAAGAGACACCACTGAGACACTGATACTTTCAAGGGGTTGCCAGAGAGCTGGTGAAACTTTATTCCTGGGTGTGTCTGTACAGTTGTTTCTAGAAGAGATTTGAATTTGAATCAGTAAACTCAGGATGATCACCTTGCTAGTGGGCATTTCCTACTCTATTGAAAGCCCAAACAAATGAAAAATAGGAACAAATTCTCTCTCTCTTCTTGATCTGAGATGTCCATCTTTTCCTGCTCTTGGACACCGAGGTTCCTGATGCGCAGCCTTCAGTTGTGTCCGACTCTTTGCAACCCCAGGGACTGTAGCCTGCCAGGCTCCTCTGTCCATGGGATTTTCCAGGCAAGAATACTGGAGTGGGTTGCCCTTTCCTTCTTCAGGGGATCTTCCTGATACAGGGATCAAACCTGGGTCTCCTGCATTGCATGTAGAAGCTTTACCATTTGAGTTACCTGGTAATCCTAAGACTTATACCAATGTTACCCTGGTTCTAGGACCTCTGGGCTGAATTATACCACCTAATTTCCTGGGTCTCCAGCTTGCATATGGCAGACTGCAGGTCTGCTTGGCCTCTGTAATCACATGAGCCACTTCCTGTAATAAATCTCCTCATATATGAATATATATATATATATCAAATATATATCACCCTCCCTCCTACTGGTTCTGTTTCTCTGCAGAGTGCTAATACAGGTACAAACTTAAGCTGAAGATGTATATTTTCCAGAGGGTTATTTTGGAATTTAAAAAATATCAGATTATTATGAATAATTGTTAAGCTAGGGAAATTAGCCTATTTAATTAAGATGAGATATGTATTAATAGTTTAAAACTGAGTCATTAGAAACATAAGGATGACTTACAAATGGTAACAGTCCTACTTAGGATTCTGGAGTGAGCCCCTGTGTAATTAGAAAATGCTTTGTTATGAAATACGGAGAATTAATTAAAGTTAAAATTAGAGGGAGAACATTGAAGATATGTCCTTCGCCCACGTTTTGTCTCCAACTGTTGTGTCTCATATATCAATCTAAAACAGAAAATGGGTTCTTTCATTTGCAAGCTTCCAGTAATTTTATCTTTCTTTCCCTTCAGATAAATGGTTTCGTTGCTTTCATCGTCTTCCCGGCACATTTTGATCTGCTTAGTCTACTAAAGTGGAAGAAACATGCTTAATAAAGCCAAATGACTTCTTCCTAATGTTAACTCAGTAAAAAAATGAACCCTTCTAAGAATGGGAATGGATGATCTCATAACACTTGACTTTAGGCAAAGATACATGCCTACTTTGTCATTCCAAGAAAGTTATTGCAGTTGGAAACAGCAACGTCTCTCCAAGCTCTGGGGATGGAAGTGCTGTTTGCACCTTAACAGGCAAAATGAGCACAGGCAGACCTTCTGAAAGTGACCTGAGGTCAACTCTCTTGCTCTAGAATTTCACCCTGCCCTCCAGAATCACCCGGACTGCCAGCGGAAATAAACTGTCTTGCTCCTAATTTATTACTTCTATCTGCACTTTGAAAAGAAATGAAAAAGTCCCAGATGTGAGATAGACGGTTTGTGAGAAATTCCATATTCACCACCTGTTTTTTTTTTAAGTCTTTCCCAAATATAGCATTTTTAATTCAAGAAGGAATTTTTTAATACAAATATTTTTCTTTTTATTTTAAAGTTCTACTAGGTTATTTGTGTGAGTTCAATGGGCCTTTCAGACTGAAATATTACTTTCAAGATGGTCTTGGTGTCAAAAAAAAAAAAGTGAATATTTGAAAGTAACAGAGCCTTACATTTGTACAGCATTTTAGAATACAAGGAACACTCATTCAGTCCTCACAATGACCCTGTTTGATAAACAGCATTTTCATTTTACATATGAGTGTCCGGAAGTTCAAAGAAATGGAATATATTGCCTAATGTTATGTTCACAGTAGTGTGGTGGACTATTAAACCTAGAAACTGCAAATCCAGTTTCCTTGAGAAAAAGCCACACTAGCTCCCTTTAAAGCATCTACTGAAGAAAAAATTGAGACTCCCCCTCTCAGCCTTCTGGGGAAGTAACCACCTTTCCTAGGATTCCAGAAATTCAATAATGCAGACGTTCTCAATGCAAAATGCACGCCTGCAGAGGCTCACTAACAGACCCGTCTTTCTGAACCATTGTGTCCAAGCTCTTTTCCTGGATCATGTCTTGAGGATCACAGCCAAACTGTGATCTCTCATCCTAACTCTGAAGTTTGTCATGCACACAGCAGGCACAGACACAGTGGATATGCTTCGGAAACATTTCCGTGTTCACGGGCTTGGTCTCACTGTTAAAGAAGGTACGAAATAATTTGCAAGTGTTGAAAATGAAGGCTTAGAGTATTGACATGCTTAGACCTAGAAAGTGTTACCAAAAAAGTCCTGGCAAAACCATGAGAGTCTAGCATAATTTCTCTGCATGCATACCTGCTAAGTTGCTTCAGTTGTGTCCGACTCTTTGCTACTTTATGGACTGTAGTCCACCAGGTTCTTCTGTCCATGGGATTCTCCAGGCAAGAACACTGGGGTGGGTTGCCATGCCTTCCTCCAGGGGATCTTCCCAACCCAGGGATCAAATCCATGTCTCCTGTAGTGGCAGGTAGGTTCTTTACCACTAGTGCCATCTGGGAAGACCTCAAAGGGGCCGCTGTGGCTGCATGGGCTGGGAGTTTCTTTAGCCCTTGTCTACTGAGTGCAAAGTAAGATGTTAAGTGAGGAAGAATTTCTGGGGAAGGAAGTAGTGGAGGAGAGGTCTAGCTTTGAACCAATATTGGAGAAGCAAGGACTTGTAACACCAATGGGGCTTGGAGAGATCCAACTGGCTTGGAGAATGATGGTCTAAGGCAATGTGGTTCTTTTTTGTAGATGCTGTAATCTCCAGCATGTTGCTTTAGAGTTGGCTGAAGATTAGCTATTCCCTAACCTCAATGCCTGGGGTTCCCAGGTGGCTCTAGTGGTAAAGAAATTGCCTGCCAATGCAGGAGACGTATGAGATGTGGGTTTAATCCCTGGGTTGTGAAGGTTCCCTGGAGGAGAGTATGGCAACCCACTCCAGTATTCTCGCCTGGAGAATCCCATGGACAGAGAAGCCTGGTGGGCTATAGTTCATGGGATTGCAAAGAGTTGGATATGATTGAAGTGACACAGCACAACATCGATGCCAGTTTCTAATGAAGGCAAGTCTCAGCTCAGAGGCTTCTGAGTCCCAGATGGGCATTTATGAAACATAGCACATATTAGCCAAAGATGCAAGATCTAACCTGCTCTGTGAGGTCATGAAGTCCCAGCTATCTGTGACTTAGGTGTTCTGGCATAACAAGAGAGAGACAACTTCTCAGAGGTGGGCCTGTCTTTGTGATCACTCTCTGACAACCAGAACCCTCTGACCCTGGTGGCTGAATACAGAGTGCTGAGGGACTCAGCCCTAGCCTTGTTCCTAACAGAGGACAGCAGGTTTCTCCAGATTCTCTTTCCCTGTATGAGCAGGTGGGGGGCAGGTATCTCTGAAATACTTTTTCAAGTTCACATATCTTGAATAACTTTAATTTTGCTGAGGAGAATCTATTTTTGACATTCATCACAGAAATTTCAGAGGTCACCGTGTTCATGACAAAGGTCCATATAGTTAAAGCTATGGTTTTTCCAGTAGTCATGTACAGATATGGACCTTTAAACAAGACTGAGCACAAAAGAGTTGATGCTTTTGAATTGCGGTATTGCAGAAGACTTTAGGGTTCCTTGGACTGCAAAGAGACCAAACCAGTCAATCCTAAAGGAAATCAACCCTGAGTATTCACTGGAGGGACTGTTGCTGAAGCAAGGTTCCAATACTTTGGCCACTTGATGAGAAGAGCTGACTCATTGGAAAAGACTCTGATGCTGGGAAAGACTGAAGGCAAATGGAGAAGGGAGTGGCAGGGGATGAGATGGTTGGATAGCTTTATGGACTCAATGGACATGAATTTGAGCAAACTCTGGGAGATGGTGAGGGACAGAGGAGTCTGGCATGGTGTCCACGCACTTGCAAAGAGTCGGACATGACTTAGTGACTGAACAGCAACAGCAGCAACAAATGTTCACTACTAAAGATCATCTCTGGGATCCAGAAAGATGGTACTGCTGAACCTGTCTACAGGGCAGCAGTGGAGATCCCCTCATAGAGAACAAACGCTTAGACACAGTCAGGGAGGGAGAAGGCGGGCGCTGTGAGACAGTAGCATGAAACATACACGTTACTATGTGTAGAGTCGATCAGTTCAGTCGCTTAGTCGTGTCCGACTCTTTGTGACCCCATGAATTGCAGCACGCCAGGCCTCCCTGTCCATCATCAACTCCCGGAGTTCACTCAGACTCATGTCCATCGAGTCAGTGATGCCATCCAGCCATCTCATCCTCTGTCGTCCCCTTCTCCTCCTGCCCCCAATCCCTCCCAGCATCACAGTCTTTTCCAATGAGTCAACTCTTCGCATGAGGTGGCCAAAGTCCTGGAGTTTCAGCTTGAGCATCATTCCCTCCAAAGAAATCCCAGGGCTGATCTCCTTCAGAATGGACTGGTTGGATCTCCTTGCAGTCCAAGGGACTCTCAAGAGTCTTCTCCAACACCACAGTTCAAAAGCATCAATTCTTCGGCGCTCAGCCTTCTTCACAGTCCAACTCTCACATCCATACATGACCACAGGAAAAACCATAGCCTTGACTAGATGGACCTTTGTTGGCAAAGTAATGTCTCTGCTTTTGAATATGCTATCTAGGTTGGTCATAACTTTCCTTCCAAGGAGTAAGCATCTTTTAATTTCATGGCTGCAGTCACCATCTGCAGTGATTTTGGAGCTCAGAAAAATAAAGTCTGACACTGTTTCCACTGTTTCCCCATCTATTTCCCATGAAGTGATGGGACCAGATGCCATGATCTTCGTTTTCTGAATGTTGAGCTTTAAGCCACAGCCAGTGGGAATTTGCTGTATGACACAGGGAACCCGAAGCTGGTGCTCTGTGACAACCTAGAGGAGTGGAATGGGGAGGGAGGGGGGGACGGAGTTTTAAAGAGAGAGGGGACATGTCTACCTATGGATACCTATGGCTGATTCATGTTGATGTCTGGCAGAGACCACCACAATGTTGTGAAATAATTATCCTTTAATTAAAAATAAAATAAAAATGAAAAAAAAAAAAATCTCTGACACTGAGTGTGTTAACACATGCGTGCAGTTTGGGGACTGAGATCCAGGTAACGGACACCCCAGAGACAGTTCTACTGGAGTGCTGGCTTCCTGACTGTAACTCCTTGAGACTACCGCTGGATTCGCTGTTTTTTATTAGGGCAATCGACGCCTCTAGACTTGTAATTTAAATGAACTGGCACCTGCACAACATCACACTGGGTCTGATGAAATATCTTTAGGAGCCTTCCAGACAGTGCAATAAAAGGATGGTGGGCTGGGGCGGACCTGTTAGAGAGTGCCCGGAAGGGCAGACTGCATATATTGGATTTGCAAGAGACCAGATCTGTAACAATGATGGTTCACCTCGAAGAGTTTTGGCCAAAAAAAAAAAAAAAAATCTAAGTCGACTATGGCACTGATTCCAGAGAAAGCCTTACCTTCTGCAAGCTTTTGCAGGCAGCGCTATTCCAGGAATCAGCCAGACTGCCTGCTGCCCAGCTCACCCTCAAGGCTGCCCCTGGGCTGCAGCCGTTACATCACTGCAGGGGGGTATTGACTTTCAAAGGCTATGGCGGCGCCTTCATCTGTACCATTTCCTTTGAAACAGAAGTTATTTTCTCTCGCAACTGTGCATCATATTTATAATAGCTTATGGATCAAAGCCAGGTCCACTTTCAAAGCAGAGAGGAAACCGTGCTCCCCTTCCTTATGCGAGTTAGTTTTTCAGCAGAAGGCACTGGTTTTGCAGTCCCAGTTCTTCTGCGTGAGGCATTGTGCATTTACCAACCTGCCTCCCCCCACACATCCTCCCCACTGCGCTCCCCCCCCCACATTCAATCACACTCAGGCACGAGAAAGCAATGACTTTGGTCTGAAGATGCAGAGCGAGCTGAACTTGTTGTCACAGACTACTTGGGGCCCTCTTCATCAGCCACACTTCTGCGCACCAAGAACCACCCTTATCTTTACAGGGTCGATTCATTTTAGCTGTTCATGTGGACCGCTTTTTGGCACTGGCGTTTTAAAGTTTAGAAAAATGCTGAACCTTATGCGTCAAGCCTGAAAACCTCATTCTTCTCCTTTTTTCTTGTCCTGAAGTTGGTATAAGGACATTTTGCTTTGTATCTTGGCCAAAAATGTACTCAACGAACCACACAAAGAAACCCTACTGTGAAATGACTTCGCCCACACGGATGTCTCCTGGCACCGAGGCTGACATTGTTGTAGCAGTCTGCAGCACCCAGGAACTCTGTTTCTAGCCTGCCTTATTATCTGTAGGTGATCAGAGTAGAATTAGTTAACTTACTTGCCTTAGTCTGCTCAGGCTGACATAACAAAATATTACAGATTGGGTGACTTAAACAACAGAAATGTATTTTCTGACAATTCTGGAGGCTGGAAGTCCAAGATCAAGGCGCCAGTGGTTTCTTCCAAGGCTTTTCTCATTGACTTGAGACAGCTGCCTTCTCGTTGTGTTTTTGTGTGTCCAAATTTCCTCTTCCCATAAGGACACCAACAGATTGCAGTAGGGCTCAAGCAAAAGAACGCATTTGAGTTAGTCCTAATGAGGTGGGTGGACCTAGAGCCTATTACACAGAGTGAAGTAAGTTGGAAAGAGAAAGACCAATATTGTATATTAATGCATATATATGGAATCTAGAAAGATGGTACCAATGAGCCTATTTGCAGGGCAGCAATGGAGATGCAGACTTAGAGAACAAACTTGTGGACACAGAGGGGGAAGGAGAGGGTGGGACAAATTGAAAGACTATCATGGAAACATATACATTACCATATGTAAAATAGATAGCAAGTGGGAATTTGCTATGTGACACAGGGAGCTCAAGCTAGTGCTCTGTGACAACCTAGAGCTGTGGGATGGGGTGGGAGGTTGAAGGGAGGTGCAGGAGGGAGCGGACATGTGTATACTTGTGGCTGATTCATGTTGATGTATGGCAGAGACCACCACAATATTGTAAAGCAATTATCCTCCTCTGTCCATGGAATTCTCCAGGCAAGAATACTGGAATGGGTTGCTATTCCCTTCTCCAGGGGATCTTCCTGACCCAGGGATTGAACCCGGGTCTCCTGCATTGCAGGCAGGTTCTTTACCATCGGAGTCAGCATCTATTCTTCCTGATTATCCTCCAATAAAAGAAAAAAAGGAAGAAAAGGGATGTCATTTTCATTTAATTACCTCTTTAAAGACCTTGACACCAAATACAGCTACTTTGGGCATACAGGGTTGGAACTTTAACATATGAATTTCAAGAGAATACAAATCAGCCCACACTTACTTTAGCATGTGTGATGACTGTCCCACAGTTAGGAGTCATCCTATTGCTTTTGATCAAAGCTCCCTAAGCTCCTGCAGGTGGACAGTCCCTAAACATGTCTTATCCTTGACCCTTGAGCAGTTCTTAAAGGTACATGGTTTAGAGGACACCCCGCTTCCTGGGTCTCTTGCTGAGGTTGACATGTATGTATGAGGCTCATCCTGGACACCAGCATTTTCTGAAGTTCCTCCTGTGATCCTAATATGCAGTAAACTCTAAGAACTGCTGGCTCATCAATGATGTAATTGGAAAAGAAAGACTGGGAAGAAAAACTTTGAGATGCCTGAGGACTGTTGCAGGAAAGAGTTCTCCAAAGCTTGAGAAACAAGTAATGAGGTTGCTGAACATGGTGTGAGAAGAGTCAATTAGAGCCTTTGGCACATTGGAAATTCATTTAACATTTCAAAGACCAAGGCTGGCGCACTCAGATCAGTATGCTATCTGAAGCGGGTCTATAAGTAGGGCCCTTCTGCTTGGAAATCTAGGCCAAGAGCCTGGTTGCCCTGGAGTAGGAAGAAGAGATGAGTTAGAGGAAGAAAAATCCTGAAGTCTGACTCTCCTGGGTCAGAGTTCTGTGGAGAGAAGGATTGAGAGGGAGGATGGAGAAGGGGTGTGTGTTGGGACCACGTGGATCCTGATGAGGGGTGGCGTTCTAGATATAACAACCAGTACAGAACACAGGATGGACTATGAGGGTAGGCAGCCTGTGGGGTCCTGGGGAAACCAGAGAGGGTGAGCTGGGGTGCTCTGGAGTCAGATCTCCAGGGTCTGCCTTTTTCACTGGCAGATGGTGAGTCTCAGCCTGTGGGGTTCTGGGGGAGGAGCACTTTGGAGACACAGGGTGAGACATTCTTTACTATTTTAACAAGTGGTCCGGCTGCATGGCTGGGTGCGGGCTGAATATGTTGTTGTTGTTCAATCTCCATGTCGTGTCTGACTTTTTGTGATCCCAGGGACTGCAGCACACCAGGCCTCCTCCCTGTCCTTCACCAACTCTCGGAGTGTGCCGGAGTTCGTGTCCATCTGATAGGTAAATATACTGCTGCTGTTAAGTCGCTTCAGTAGTGTCCGACTCTGTGCCTTGGTCTAATATCTGTCCTCTGGGCTTCTATCTGTAGAGGAGGACGTGCATGCTGGCACATTCTACATGAGTTGATGGGGACACCATGGGCTCTGGGCTCCTGCCCAGTTTTCTTCTGGGGTCCTGGAAAAACACAGCTGCCCAGAGGGAAGTACACTCGGTGGATTAGCAGGGCTGGTGGGGGCAGGGCCGAGGCTGCACCCCCTCTTGTCCCTTTCGGGCCCACACCTATGGATGGGATCCAGAGTTCACCTGACTCTAGGCTGAAAGAGCTTATTAAATGGATTATAGCTATCAAAAGTTACCATATTCAAAATTAATTTTTAAAAATATTTATTTAATGATTCATTAAAGGCAATAATGATAAATCTATTACATGGTGATGTAGATAATAGATTCCTATGAAAATAACACTATTCTCAAAAACAAAGAGTATTTGGTGAGAGACTGGCATTGTCTTACATTCTTTTTTGCATATCCCTTTAATGACAGTTGCCTTCTTAGACCTGCTTCTGTGTCTCAGCAATTTGCTGTTTTCCAGGTATGTGTTTGGAGATGGGTGGGTACTCAGCCTTGTCCGACACTTCGTGACCCCATGGACTGTATCCTGCCAGGCTCCTCTGTCCATGGAATTCTCCAGGCACAAGAATACTGGAGTGAGAGGCCATTTCCTATTCCAGGTGATCTGCTCGACCCAGGGATTGAACCTGTATCTCTTGATTCTCCTGCATTGGCATGTGGAGTCTTTATCACTAGAGTCAAGGGGTATTTAACCCCAGATGATTGTGGGTGTTCTTCTTTGATATGGCATCAAAACACTAAAGACTCATGAGGGGATGGGGTATAAAAAGCCAAATATTGATTTCATATTAGTACAGAAATCGCTTTGACTTTGCACCCTTGACAGGGTCATGGGATCTCAAGAGATGCCAGATGACATGCTGAGGATTGTTGGTGGGGCAGAAGCAGGCCCCAGGCTGCTGCCCTTGAAGGGATGCCCACAGGGAAGAGCAGGACTCCTCGCAAAGCCTGTATAATCAACTTTCGGCTACGGTTTCTCCTCTAGTCTCTTCGCTCCACGTGCGGCTGTTCTTTGGTTTGGGAATCCTGTGTTAAGGCTGCTGTGTGTTATAAGGAGGTCACAGTGGCCCTCAAAACCGAGCCAGGCAATTTCACCAGGTCAATCATTTAAACTTTGAGTTGTTCAAAGAAAAAGAAAAAACAACAGCAGATCAAAGCCAACTGATAATGGTTCTTTCACGTGGACACATGTTTAAGATGTCAGTTTCTACAGACTCTCAGTCTAGCTCACACGCCAAACATTTTTTTCTTTCTTTAGGTCGATTTTAGGATATTGGATCAGACTCTCAAATTATGCTTTCAGGTGACTCTGTGATATTCTTTATCATTTCGGGATGACAACGTGGGCCCTGTAGAGGGGAGGAGAATGCACTGCTAAACAGATACCAGGTAGGAATGGAGTATAAGTGAGAGCATGGAGGAATGAACTGAAGTCGTTGGTTTTTAGATGTTGGAAGAAGTGGGTTCCATAAAGGAAGGTTAGGTTTTAGAACGAATTTTAGGGTGAAATCTTAAAACAGGTCAGGGTGAGTTTGTGGGTAGACTTATGATAAAGTATCTGGACTGGTGATGAGTGCAGGCTAGGAGTTTCCTGCCCTAAATCACTATAGCTGCCTTTGGTGAGCTGAACGTCTGTTTCTTTTGACTTTGCCCTCTCTAATTCCTCTGCAGACACATCCAACTCAACTTGGCCATGAATCTGTGGATTTCCGAAGGTTGGATCTTGGTTCGTTTTTTCTTTCTGCCCCATATTCTATCCTTAGGGGAATCTCACCTGTGCCCACAGCTTCATCACCCTGAAACCGTGTTGTCTCACTAATTTATATCTTCAAACTCTGACTTTTCTTTCACTCCTGTATTAATCTCCTATATGGACATTTAAAGTATCTCTTACACTCCACTTGTCTGAAAACAGATGCATACTCCTCACCAAGCCTGGTCTTCTTCCCATCTATGTGTTGCCATGAATGTCACCCCTCAGTTTCTAGAGGAGACTTTGGAGACCCTCATTCTTCTCCAGCCGTGTTTAATTCCTTCTCAGGTTCTGGTGGCCCCATGTCCACTTCTCAGACTTCATACCTCTTCTAGGTCCACCGAGGCACCATTGCCTCCCGTAGGAATTTGGGAGCCGTTACCTAAGGCCTCCTTGCACCGCCTGTTGCCCCAACACAATTTGCTCTGCATAAAAAAAAAAAAAAAAAAAAATCAGAACCACCACCGGAAACTGCAAAAATACCAATCTTTTCAGGAAGTCCACCCTCCTAATACAAAACAGTGACCCAAAATGCCTTCTGTGATGATTTAAAGCAAACTGTAGGCTTAACTCAGGAATGGAAACTCTGCTTTTTGGGTGGAGCACGGAGCCCTGAGTTCGGTTCTTCAAGCTCTAGCCAGGCTGCATGGTCATGAGTCAGCCAGAGGTGTGGGCAGAGGTCATGCACAGAATTTGGGGCTCTCCTCCTCCAGATCCCCATTTCCCTTGGCTTCCAGATTCTGGAGTTTCTCCATCTCTGTCTCCCCATCTTCAATCCAGTAAGATAGAAAGTTATCATCTGCTCCTGCATGCTGCTGACTGGGTCCTGTTCTCAGAGCAAATGATGCAACCAAGAAGTTCACCCAACTTCTGTTCCCTTTTCAAATATCACTGCCCCTCTACTATCTACCTGCTTTAGTCACTCTCCAACTCTTTTAGGCAGTTGCTTATTACATCCAGTATCCAGTTTGTAGGTTTTTTTTTTTTTTAATAGAGTTTAAAGGTATTTTTTATAATTTGAGGGGAGGTTGGTCACACAGGAGTTACCAAGCCATTAACAGATGTGCAAACTCAAATCTAGGCTTCCCTGATTGCTCAGATGGTAAAGAATCTACCGCCAATGCAGGAGATCTGGATTTGATCCCTGGGTCAGGAAGATGCCCTGAAGAAGAGAATGGCAACCCACTCTAGTATTCCTGCCTGGAGAATCCTGCGGACAGATTCCTGTAGCCTGTGGGCTACAATCCATGGGGTCGCAAAGAGTTGGACACGACTAAGCGACTAACACACAATGCAAACTCAAATCTGAGATTCTTAAGCTGCCTTCAAGCTTCTGTAAAGCTTGTCATGTATGTGCTTCTCCATCCCAGAAACACTCCCCCAAACACTCTTCCCTTTGGCCTCACTCGTTGGTTTTCACTTCCTCAAATGTGCCTTCCTCCTTCCACCATCTTGGTGTTGCCCCTGCTTTCTCTCCTCACCACCTGAGCACTTTCTGCAACTCCACATAGTTAAAGGATGCCCTTCCTTAAGGGAAGCCAGGCACTGCTTCCTCAAAAAAGACTCCCCTCTTAGCCCCTCCAGGTCCTCCCTCTGTTACACACTGTGAGCCCCGTGGACTTCTCCTTTGTGCATTTAAGTGAACTGTATTAATAATTTGTGGTTCATTTCTGGAACTCTGCTTCGTGTCTATTTCCTCCATCAGACTTAGGTGGTGAGGTCTGGAACCATTTTAGGGGGATGACAGGGCACCATTCTCTTGCCGCTGAACATAAATAACTCCAGGTCCACCCCATGAAGTGCTTGCTCAGCAATTTACATGCTTCCCATACGTGCATTATGGGGTTGATTAATTTTTAAAATAACCCAGCAGAGTGTGGAAAGTCCAGGACAGCAGAATTCTGTTTCTATTGCTTAGACGCTTTAGAATTGACAGAGTGTTAAGCGTCTTTTGGGCTTTGAGGAAGTGACTCAACAGAGAAAATGTAGGTGATGTTGACTCCATTTTTTGGAGACTCATTCTTTGTGGCTGTTAACTCTTTGTCTGTATTTCTACAGCAAGAGGGGGAAAGGAATAATGCCAGGGTGTGTCAGTATCAGGCAACCATTGTGGGAACTCAGCCATGAGGCTGCTCCCGAAGGGAAGGGAGAGAAGGAGAAGGCATTGGAGCAAGAAGGGTGGTCTGGGCGTGCGGAGGTTCATGGTGGAAGTGGATGGGGGGAGACTCAGAGGTCATGGGTCCTACCTGTGATTCTCTCCAGCTTTGTCTAAGCCCCAGATTTTAAAAAAAATTTTGGCCACACCACGCGGCACACAGCACTTTAGTTCCCCACTGCAGTGGAAACATGGAGTGTTAGCTGCTGGCCTGACAGGGAAATCCCTAAGCACCAGCTATGTTGATCTACTTAGGACTGGTCCAGGGAAGTGGGCTGTTTGTACCCTTCAGCCTCTTCTCCTGTATCATTGCTGTATTGCTTGAATCCTACCCTCTTTTCTGTACTTCTTAGCTTTTGAAATCCTGTTCAAAGTTTTATTGTCTTTTCAGGCAAATAAACCCCTTCCTTCCTTCCTTTTTTTCTCCTCCTTCTTCTTTTGATGCCTAGGTTATGCCCACACATTTTCCTATTTCCCTAGTTATGCCTATTATGACTTGTCATGCTTGTTCATTTTCATGTCTGTTTCCTTGGACGTCAGCTCTTCAGGACAGAGTCAGGTCTTATTCCTCTTCTGACCCAGTACAAGATCAGTGACAAGCACACTGTGTTGCAGCAATGGCTGTGTTTGGAACCAGGGAATAAATGATGACAGGTGTTCTGGGTGGCCTGGGGGTTTGGGACACCACCTTTGATATACAGGTGGTGGACAAGCCTGTGTGCATATTGGGGTGGGGATGACAAAGGCAACATGTGGATAATCAAAGCCAGTTGAGTGGATGTGGTTGGGGAAGCAGGAAGAAAAGGCTTTGAAGCTCTCTGTGACCAGGCTGCTGATGAAATTGGGAAAGACAGGATGAAATTTGCTGGCAGTTAAATCACTACCTGTGATTATTAGTACGTGGTGTGATCAAGTTACCTTTCAGTTAAAAGTGATGGCTGGATAAAGACAACAGAAACTTGCTTGTCCTACTGATAAATTTGGTCCCTTTACTTTGGACAACAGTTTGGTAGGACCTACTCAAATGAACACACATATGCTTTATACCTCAACAATTTCACTCCCCAACGGTAACGCGGACATGTGTGCACCAAAAGTTGTGTGTGAGAATGTTCCCAGTGTCATTGGTCATAATGGTTCTAGACAAGAAGCAGCCTCAATGTCCGTTAATGGTAGAAAGGATAGATTTTGGAAAATTCAGTGATGCAATAAACTCTATATAGCCTTGAAAATCAGTGACATACTGCAGAGTGAAGCAGCATGGATAAATTTCACAAAGATAGGGCAAAAAAAGAAGGCAGACAGAAAAGATACTAGATTGTGAGATTCACCATTTTATAAGCCTTAAGAAAAGGAAAACTTCTGTTAAGGCCAGGTAAGTGCTACATTTGGGGGAAAATTGGGAGGTAGGAATTGAATGAAGGCTTGAAGTGACTTCTGGGTGTGGAAATATTCTGTTTCTTGAACTAAGTAATGGTTGTGTGTGTGTGTGCTCAGTTGTGTCTGTCTCTTTGCGACCCCATGGACTGTAGCCTGCCAGGCTCCTCTGTCCGTGGAATTTCCTAGGCAGGAAAACTGGAATGGGTTGCCATTTCCTATTTCAGGGGGTCTTCCCCACCCAGGGAATGAACTTGAGTCCCTTGGTCTCCTGCATTGGCAATTGGATTCTTTACCATGCACCACACAGAGTCCCACGTGATGGTTATGGGATGTTTTACTTCTTGGTAATTCACTGAAATGCACACACAGGCCTTGCAGTGCCTCCCTCTCCATGTTTAACTGCAAATAAGGAACTTGCTTCAAAAATATAAATAATGTTACATATTTTAAGCTAGGAAAAAGATATATGCCATCCTCAGTTTTCTTAAAATCATTTCTCTGAGAAACCAGTCTTTTGATACTGCTCATAATTTTATTGATGTTTTTTCCCCAAAGTTTTCTTCCTTATTTATTTGCAAATAGATTTTCAAATGACCACTTCACTAGTTTTGTTAAAAAGAGTTCTAATCTGTGTTTCATATTTCATATGTATTTATTACACTGATGCTTCCCTTCTTTCTATGGTTAATTTGGTGCCAAGTCATCCTTCCCCCTACCCCAGCTTTTCTGACTCAATGACATGTGTTCTCCCACATAAATTTTCAGTTGATCAAATCAGTATTTTTCTCTTAAAGGATAAATTTAAATTTTAACTGGAGACTGCATAGAACTATTGATGAAATTGTACCTTCTCATACTTGAGCTCCTCTTCCCCTGACTTATACCATTTCTGGTTCAATTTCTTAAAACATCCAAACTTAACAGCAGCACATACTGAAAAATGTTTGATCAGAGTCAATTAGAGCAGTGTTGCAGAAACAAAGTTATGGTATATTATAGCAAGAGATTGGATCCTATTACACTAAATAATTTGTGTTTTGCCTACAGTGATATCTGCATAAAGCAAATGAGAGGAATTAATGTGGTCTCTAGTTAGCCAAGTCAGCAGTCTTTGAATTTCAAAGTGATTGCAAATCTTGTATTTTAACCAAATGGCTGCATGTATATTGAACTTTCTTTCAAAAAAAAAGAAATTTTAACTTCATAATGATTATCAAAACATCAAAATTTCATTGAATATAATTTATTCAACACTAGAGAGGCAGCATTAGAGGGGCTTCCCTGGTGGCTCAGACGATAGAGTCTGCCTATAATGCAGGACACCTGGGTTCACTCCCTGGGTCAGGAAGATCCCTGGAGGAGGGCATGGCAACCACTCCCGTATTCTTGCCTGGAGAACCCCATGGACAATGCGGCCTGGCAGGCTACAGTCCACAGGGTCGCAAAGAGTTGGACATGACAGAGTGACTAACACTTTCACTTTCAGAGAGGCAGTAGCACAGATAGATGGAAACAGGGGCTCAGGGTCAGACTGCTGGGGTTTGGATACTGGCCCCTGTACCAGCCGAGCGACCACTGGGGAGTCATTTATCCTTTTGGCATATTGAAAAGCAGAGACGTTACTTTGCCAACAAAGGTCCGTCTAGTGAAGGCTATGGTTTTTCCTGTGGTCATGTATGGATGTGAGAGTTGGACTGTGAAGAAGGCTAAGCGCCGAAGAATTGATGCTTTTGAACTGGGGTGTTGGAGAAGATTCTTGAGAGTCCCTTGGACTGCAAGGAGATCCAACCAGTCCATTCTGAAGGAGATCAGCCCTGGGATTTCTTTGGAAGGAATGATGCTAAAGCTGAAACTCCAGTACTTTGGCCACCTCATGCGAAGAGTTGCCTCATTGGAAAAGACTGTGATGCTGCGAGGGATTAGGGGCAGGAGGAGAAGGGGATGACAGAGGGTGAGATGGCTGGATGGCATCACCGACTTTACGGACGTGGGCCTGAGTGAACTCCGGGAGTTGGTGATGGACAGGGAGGCCTGGCGTGCTGTGATTCATGGGGTCGCAAAGAGCCAGACATGACTGAGCAACTGAACTGAACTGAACTGAACTTATCCTTTTGGTAGCTTAGTTTCTTTGTAAAAAAGTAAAGTCATTGTGAAGATACAGAGTTATCCATGTATAGCCTCTATGTCAGGTACACAGTAGGTGCTCAATACATGGTAATTGTTTTGTTGGTTTTCTTGCCGTTGCCACATTTGTGTCGGAGCTGGTGAACTATTATTTAAGACTGAGAGCGACTCAGTTTAAAAATTAATGCAAATATATGGAATCCAGAAAAATGATACTGATGAATTTATTTGCAAAGCAGAAATAAAGATGCAGACACAGAGAACAGATTTGTGGACACAGGGGTGGGAGAGGAGGAGGGTGGGACAAATTGAGAGAAAAGTATTAACATATATACACTATCATGTGAAAAATAGGTAATCAGTGAGAAGTTACTGTACAGCAAAGGGAACTCAGCTCCAGGCTCTGTGATGACCTAGAGGGGTGGGACTGTTGGTGGGGAGATCCAAGAGGGAGGGGATATATGTATACATATAGCTGATTCTCTCTGCTGTACAGCAGAAACTAACACAACATTGTAACACAATTATATTCCAGTTTAAAAAAAATGTAAAGCCATTTGTGTGTGTGTGTGTGCATATGCGCATGCATAGCAAGGGCCCACATGACAACAAAATTCAACTTGAGTGATAGGGAACGTAGAAAAAGAAATGAGTTTCTTTTTGACATATAGCTACTTCCTAGAAAAAGGTCAAATTATTTGGAGCTAATGTTTAAATAAGGGTTTTTAGCCAAAAGAGAGAAATTAGTGTTGGCAAAAGTGACTGCTATTAACTGCTAGGCTGACAGCGTAATAATAGTTGGGGTGACAGGCCCGGCAGAACTAACCCTTACGATTCCCATGGAATGATACCTCGGTAATCAATAATAGTGATTTATCTTTCACCAATTTAGATGAAAAGGTATCACATTAGATATTCCGTTGTGTTTACTCTAGGTACGTGTGAAAGCCTAAGTGCCTCAGAACAGGCCAGCCAGGACTAGAAGAATACCCAGCCAAGCCATAGCCTCAGGAGAAATAGAAGTGTCATTTATGCCACTGAGTTTTTAGTGCCGCTTGTTACAAAGCAGTAGCTGGCTGACACAATCGACTTATCTAAAAAGGCTGAGAAGCTCTGTCTTTAATATTAGGGACAGATTCTCAAGGCCCTTAGTCTTTCCAGTCCCCATTACTAAATGCATGATAACAACCACATCCATGCAAAGCATGTCTTCAGACTCCCCAGGTCGGTCTTCTAGTTGGTCCCTCACTTGAGCCTGATTGGAATTTTATCTGGAGTATGGTATCTCTTGTGGCTCAGCTGGTAAAGAAACCGCCTACAATGCAGGAGACCTGGGTTCAGTCCCTGAGTTGGGAAGATCCCCTGGAGAAGGGAATGGCTACCCACTCCAGTATTCTGGCCTAGAGAATTCCATGGACTGTGTAGTCCATGGGGTCACAAACAGCTGGACACGACTGAGTGACTTTCACTCACTCACATGATGTCTTGGTGATTGACTAGGTATTAGCCTCTCCTGGTATACAATCTGCCTTTACTTTGTAGGCTGACTTCGGTCCTTTCTGCCTCTGAACTCTCAATGTCTGACCTTGTTTTGCCACCCACTTCTGGCTTTTTTAACCCCAGTATCAGTCCTGGAGGCTAAAAGGAGACTGTGCTGTCATCTACACCAGTGGTTCTTATCCGCCGGCACTGTCGTCACCCAGCAGATGTTTGACAACGCCTGGAGATGTCTTTGGTTGTCATCACTGGGGGAGGAGGTTCTACTGACATCTAGTGGACAGACATTATGAGTGCTGTTCAACATTCTGCAGCGTATAGGAGAGCCCCCTGCAACACAGAATTAGCTCATGAAGATACAATGGTGCTGAGATAAAAAACTCTGGTCTAGATCTGTCACAGAGAATCGGTCCCTCAACAGCGAAGTCCCCAACAGCTGCCCTTGGGTGCTCACCTTTCTGTGTCTTCTCATAGCAAGTCTCAGGAGTAAAGGTGCTCACTCTCTGATAAACTATGGTTTATCCAACTGATCCCAAATTCCTCAGAAAGCAGGCGTCTTCCTCAGAGATTATGTGAGAGTCTTTTCATGTTCACAACCCCAGTCTCTGCCTTAATTAGCTCTAGGACATATAACAATACCATGGTTACTCAAGACCAATCTATAGTTTCACAGCCTGGGACCTTCACAAAAATCTTTAAAGAAGTGAAACATTGTTGCTGAACCATGAAAAGACGCTGGGATTCTTGGCCTCTGGAGGAGAAGAATTCAATCCTGGGCCAGAGAGGAGGCTTAATCACTCAGAGCTTTGGTGTAATAAAGTTTTATTAAAGTATAAAGGAGATAGAGGACCCTTCTGACATAGACATCAGAAGGGGGCAAAAAGAGTACCCCCTTGCTAGTGTTAGCAGTGGAGTTATATACTCTCCAATGAATCAAAAGAATGTCTGGAGGTTGTAAAGACCTTACCAGACCTGCTCCCATAATTTACATTTTAAGATAACAGGATTAGCCAGAAGGTTTAATCCAGAGACTGTCCTCAGGCAGGATACATTATTGTTATATAATCCTAAGGAATGTAGAGAAAAGAAAAAAAAAGTTTGTCCTTTCTTCCTCCTTGAGAATTCCAGACCCCTCTCTCCTTGGGGACCTCTAGACTTCTTATCAACCTGCCTGGGAAATGACTCTCTCAGAATATAAACGGCTTTTCCCTTTTGACTATATTTTAAGTGTGACTAAACTTTGCAGCTTGGGCTTGCAAACACAATAGTAGCTTCCTCCAGTGGAGTTCCGGAGCAGGCAATGGCACCCACTCCAGTACTCCTGCCTGGAAAATCCCATGGGTGGAGGAGCCTGGTGGGCTGCCACCCATGTGGTCGCTGAGGGTCGGACACGACTGAGCGACTTCACTTTCACTTTTCACCTTCATGCATTGGAGAAGGAAATGGCAACCCACTCCAGTGTTCTTGCCTGGAGAATCCCAGGGACGGGGGAGCCTGGTGGGCTGCCATCTATGGGGTCGCACAGAGTTGGACACGCCTGAAGTGACTTAGCAGCAGCAGCAGCCAGTGAATTTCAGGTTTGTGGAATCTGAGTTTATTCAGCATGCTTTATGGATTCTTCAGGGGACTAAGGCTTTATCTTCATTGCTGATAAAGAAAAAATGAAACCAAACCTGAAGAGGAGTATCCCTGTCTTGGAAGAAACACATGGACATTCTGGCTATCTGTTTTCCCTCAGGCATAAACAGTAGGCTCCACTGATATGAAGCCTCTGGTCATTTAGCAAAAGAATGCACCAGGCAACATCTTGACCACGTCAAAGAGATGACTCACACAGACAGAGAGAAAGTTGTGGACATTTCTCTGTTCCATTTGACCTTACCACCCCCGGAACTTGTGTTCCTAGTTGACACAATCTAGTTTATATACAGCAATCACATCCTGATCAATCAGAGCAGTTGAACCACAACAGTAGGGGGAGGGTGGGGCTGCTGCTGGAGCCTTATGTGTTGCTTGTTGCCATGGTATCCAGTTTCTGCTCTGAGCATTGAGCACAAAGTTGCTATAGGTCCACCCCAATGACAGCTGGAAAAACAGCCGTAGAAGGGCAGAGAATGAGATGGTTGGATGGCATCACTGACTCGATGGACATGAGTTTGAGTAGGCTCTGGGAGTTGGTGATGGACAGGGAGGCCTGGCATGCTGTGGTCCATGGGATAGCAAAGAGTCGGACACGACTGAGCAACTGAACTGACTGACCAACTGTAGAAGGGCATAGTGAAGACTGGAGCTCCTGAGAATGAACAGCTGGACCCTGAGAGGCAAAATGAAACTTTCAGATGTCACTCGCTATCTCCGTTAACCCCATGGATGGACACGCCCTCTGCTACAGAGTTGCGTGTGTGTCTACTCCAGGCTTTGGACAGGCTGGAGACCTCACGACCTGTGAGGTCAGTCTTACTGATTTTTCTTTTGGTCTCAGACTGCAGTGTGGCTCGTTCCCACACTGTGATTCCTCCAGTCTATTCAACCTTGGGATAATCTGTTCACTATGTGTTTTACTGCATTCATTAAAAAAATCACAAGATTACATTATCCGTCTTGATTTTTGAGGGTTTAAAAAAAATTTTTTTTTGATGCCCTTTAAACTGTGTGCCCCAAGGCCAGAGCCTCACTCACTTTACCCAAGTCTCTCCCTGCTGGTGGAAACCGGAGCACTGCCGCACACTGCCAGGTGAGCCAGCAGGTCAGTGACAATGTGTACAAGCTGCTGTCATGCCTGGAGCCCCACGAGGACTTCAGAGCACAAAAAGATATAGCTGTTACTTCCCTTCTGCATTCCAAATCTCTTGCAAAACGTTCCCTGTGTCCAGCACTAACCCAGGACCACACAGGGACAGGAATCCGGGAAATGTACTTTTAGCTTAGTTTAGTTGACACAGGGCAAAGGCACTGGAACATTCCAACGTGTTGTGTGATTTCATTCCTCTTTGTGAAGGGTGTTGATGAGTACCTCTAGGTTCCAAAAGTTTAGAAGTGCAGTCACAGGATTCTCAGAGGTTTTATGTGTCCTACCCTAACGCAGATGGTGACTGCAGCCATGAAATTAAAAGACGCTTACTCCTTGGAAGAAAAGTTATGACCAACCTAGATAGCATATTCAAAAGCAGAGACATTACTTTGCCAACAAAGGTCTGTCTAGTCAAGGCTATGGGTTTTTCCAGTGGTTATGTATGGATGTGAAAGTTGGACTGTGAAGAAAGCTGAGCATTGAATAATTGAGGATTTTGAACTGTGGTGTTGGAGAAGACTCTTGAGAGTCCCTCTGACTGCAAGAAGATCCAACCAGTCCATTCTAAAGGAGATCAGCCCTGAGATTTCTTTGGAAGGAATGATGCTAAAGCTGAAACTCCAGTACTTTGGCCACCTCATGCGAAGAGTTGACTCATTGGAAAAGACTGTGATGCTGGGAGGGATTGGGGGCAGGAGGAGAAGGGGACGACAGAGGATGAGATGGCTGGATGGCATCACTGACTCGATGGACGTGCTATGCTATGCTAAGTCACTTCAGTCGTGTCTGACTCTGTGCGACCCCATAGATGGCAGCCCACCAGGCTCCCCCGTCCCTGGGATTCTCCAGGCAAGAACACTGGAGTGGGCTGCCATTTCCTTCTCCAGTGCATGAAAGTGAAAAGTGAAAGTGAAGTCGCTCAGTCATGTCTGACTCTTAGCGACCCCATGGATTGCAGCCTAACAGGCTCCTCCATCCATGGGATTTTCCAAGCAAGAGTACTGGAGTGGGATGCCAGAGTGAACTACGGGAGTTGGTGATGGACAGGGAGGCCTGGCATGCTGCAATTCATGGGGTCACAAAAAGTCGAACACGACTGAGTGACTGAACTAAACTGAACTGAACCCTAACGCAGTTACTGCCTTTGAAACCTGTTATGACTAATACTCTTATGGCTATAAACCAAGAAAGATGATGCAGCCACATGACCGAAGTAAAAGTGACCCCAAATTAAAGACAGACAGATAGCTTTGAAAGGCTTGTATTGCCCAAGTGATCAGACAACATAGCTTCTTTGCAAGCATTCTTGGTTCATGTCCAGATGCTGTCAGATTCTATCTAGATGGCCAGTTCTGTTTGATGCCCATGCATGTCAAGTCTCATTAAATAGCTCAAGGCTCTAATGAGCAAAAGCCTTCTGAGGAGAATGGTCAGTTCTCCTGCAACCACACTCCATGGCAGGGTCCCGTGGGCAGGGGGTGCTAGGTGTGGGGTAGAATATCTGATAGGAAATCCTCCACCAAAGTGGAGAAGCATTGAGGAAAGTCAACACCCTGGACTTAACGCCCTGGATGCAGTTCAAGATGAAGCATTTTGTATTGCATCCTACTCTCTGCTGAGTGGCCACAATGCTGCCATGACCGTATTTGTTTTCCGAACCTACAAGTTGGCTGTGAGCCCCCCCAGTGGCTTGTGTTCCCCACACATAGCCATCAACATGATTCCCATACTGGCTTCTGGTTTTCATGGATTGTGCCTCATTCTGAGGGAGGGAAAAAGCAGCCGTGAGTTATAACGTGTCCTCCTCCACTGGTTTCTTCCCCAGTGAGATGTGGATCCATTTTTTCATTAGGAGACAAATGACAGCTAAGTTTAGATTCCATTTCTTTTCTCTAACCTGTGACAAGAAGAACTTGAAAGACATGATATTCTATTGATGTTCTGTTTAGTGGGAGGAAGGAGATACCTTACAGAAAAAAAAAAAAAAAAGAAGAAAAAGAAAGAACAACTTTTATACTTTTATCTCAGTGGGAAATTCATGGTGAGTTCCGATACATTAAGTGGTCCCCAGACAGAAATTTGAAAATACTTCCAGCTGTTTAATTTCAAGCAGCTCTACCGAGAAAGCAAATGCATGTCAGCCATTCACCAGGAGGAGAGCAGTTGATACTCTGACAGAGGCCAGACAGCCCTGAGCTGTCAGAGGGTGACACCAATGATGGGATCAGTTTCTGGATGGACTTCTTAATGGATTTGTCGGGAGACTGCTTATGTGTGCATGTGTGTGTTTTAATATCTGTGGTGACTTGCTATTCAAAAACCACAAAGCATGGGAGTTTGAGATTGGCATATACACACTGGTGAAGTGAAAGTCACTCAGTTGAGTCCAGCTCTTTGCAACCCCGTGGACTGTGGCCCACCAGGCTCCTGTGTCCATGGAATCCTAAGGCAAGAATACTGGAGTGGGTTGCCATTTCCTTCTCCAGGGGATCTTCCCGTCCCAGGGATCAAACCTGGGTCTCTTACATTATAGGCAGATTCTTTACCATCTGAGCCACCAGGGAAGCCCATATACGCTGCTGGTGGTGGTTTCGTTGCTAAGTCATGTCCGCCTCTTTTGCAACCTCATGAACTGTAGCCCACCAGGCTTCTCTAACCATAGGATTTCCCAGGCAAGGATACTGGAGTGGGCTCCCATTTCCTTCTCCAGGGGATTCTTTCCGACCCAGGCACATACACACTGCTGCTGCTGCTGCTGCTAAGTCGCTTCAGTCGTGTCCGTCTCTGTGCGACCCCATAGACAGCAGCCCACCAGGCTCCCCCGTCCCTGGGATTCTCCAGGCAAGAACACTGGAGTGGGTTGCCATTTCCTTCTCCAATGCATGAAAGTGAAAAGTGAAAGGGAAGTCGCTCAGTCATGTCTGACTCTTAGCGACCCCATGGACTATAGCCCACCAGGTTCCTCCGTCCATGGGATCTTCCAGGCAAGAGTACTAGAGTGGGGTGCCATTGCCTTCTCCACATACACACTACTATATGTAGAATAAATAACCAACAAGGACCTACTGTATAGCACAGGGAACTCTGCTCAGTGTTCTGTAATAACCAAACGGGAAAAGAATTTGAGGAAGAATGGATAACACATTACGTATGACTGAACCACTTTGCTGTACACCTGAAACCAACACAACATTGTTAACCAATTTTATTCCAATATAAAATAAAAACTAAAAAACCCCACAAAAGTACGAAGAATTGAAAAGGCGAAAGAGGTTTATTTTGCATATATATTGAATTTTCTTCACAAGGGTAATATTAAGATTTTCTAGTAAGTTGAAACTATTTCTAAAATCTCTTCTATATCAGGAAAGTATCAGTAAAGAGGAGAGGGAAGCCGTCAGTTTACAGTAGGGAACAGTTTGGGGAGGAAACCCAACTGCTTTCCACAAAAATAAGAATGTGCTTCAGAGTTCCACCCTTCTTGAACAGTGGGTTTCAAGACAGTCTAGTTATGAAAACATAAAGAAACCTCGGTGTTCAATACTCGTTTCAGGTGGAGTTTCACATCTGAGTAAATATATTAGAGTCAGGGGCATTTGTGAACTGTGGTTTCATATTCCTGTCTGAGGAGCTGAGCAGAGAGTTGGAGGAAGGATATTAAATGTGTGTTTCTGAAACTCTCTATTCCTTGTGGCACGTGTGGACACATTTGGGAGTAATCTGCATCCTGAAGATTGGTGGTATCTTTGTTCTTTTCTTTACCTGAATAAACACTCTGGGATTGAACACATGTGAGTGCTCAGCCTGCCACGTCTCAGGACAAGGAATATTCTTTATGATCTTTGCAGCTCTACAACCTCCCTCTGTTTTCCCCTCACCTCCTCCTCCTGATGTTTCTTCTGCAGCTGTTGTCACCATCTCTCCCAGTCCCTCCTGGGAAGTTGGATCCGTAACTTTTAAAATTAAGAAAGGTTGTTATAATGTTATGATTTGCATTTTTAGGTTAGCTTTTCCCATCTGCTTTCCATGAAAGATACTTCTGCAAAGCAAATTTGGCCAGGTTTTATCTAATAATATTTTACAAAACCCACCAGGAAAGGCAGTGCTCATTACACATAGAATGGGACAAAGACTGTGCTGGGATGTGATGGATTTCACTTTAGGACTAGCTGGAATGTTCCACATGGCTCCTGTGAAGGCTGGATTTCCTAGCCAAATGTGTAAGAGAACAGCTATGGACTTCAACAGTTATAAGTACAGGAAAAGGAGATGGACAGATCTGGAGTTTTCATTGCAACAGTAGTGATGGTGGTGGTTTAGTTGCTAAGTCATGTCCGATTCTTGCGACCCCATGGTCTGTAGCCTGCCAGGCTCTTCTGTCCATGGAATTTTCCATGGCAAGGATACTTGAATGGGTTGCCATTTCCTCTTAAATTTAACAATAATATAAAGATGCAAATGCAGGAATAATCTCATTACTCTAAACTATACCTTACCATTGCTTCTCAACTTAGCAACGCCAGTGGCTCACCCTTTCAGGACATTGAGTGCATATTTCAGACCCTTGCACACCTTTGGGTTGCCATCCCTTCCCCCCTACTCTCCTCAGAGGTGCGCTTTCTCCAGCAGGTAGCTGGCTGCAGGACTCCCAGGTCCTTTCTCACGAGTGTCTGCTTTTCCCTGGATGCTCAGTCCTTGTAGATGCAGTTGCTTTCTCTACAGGGCCCAGCAGACAGCTGAAGGTGGGGTAATGAGCATTTCTTTTTTTAACTTTTATGATTTCTGTTTTACTTTTTAATTGGATTATAATTGCTTTACAATGTTGTGTTAGTTTCTGTTGCAAGCTGGCAGCACAGGGACTGAATTCAGGTGACAGTCTTACTCAGTGTGCCTGGCACAGAATTGTAAACATATTAATATCTGAACTTGAATGCCTGTCAGTAGGATATCCCCTTTTCGAGTCACCACGTCTTCATTGCTCCTCATTGGCTTCTGCCCCTGCCTCTTGATTTGACCTGCCTGACTCCTAAAGTCATCTGAATTTTGTAATCAAATGGAGAAGGGAAAGGGTGCCTCAGTTCAGTTCAGTTCAGTCCCTCAGTCGTGTCCAACTCTTTACGACCCCATTAATCGCAGCATGCCAGGACTCCCTGTCCATCACCAACTCCCGGAGTTCACTCAGACTCACGTCCATAAAGTCGGTGATGCCATCCACCCATCTCATCCTCTGTCGTCCCCTTCTCCTCCTGCCCCCAATCCCTCCCAGCATCAGAGTCTTCCAATGAGTCAACTCTTAGCATGAGGTGGCCAAAGTACTGGAGTTTCAGCTTTAGCATCATTCCCTCCAAAGAAATCCCAGGGCTGATCTCCTTCAGAATGGACTGGTTGGATCTCCTTGCAGTCCAAGGGACTCTCAAGAGTCTTCTCCAACACCACAGTTCAAAAGCATCAATTCTTCGACGCTCAGCTTTCTTCACAGTCCAACTCTCACATCCATACATGACCACTGGAAAAACTATAGCCTTGACTAGATGGACCTTTGTTGGCAAAGTAATGTCTCTGTTTTACTGCTGCCTAAATTTCAAAATGTGTCCCCCTCCATGAAACCTGTGAAAGCATTGCTGCACATAGTAGGTCTCCTTGCCTTTTGGACTTCACAGCATCAGAGAAGAGCCACTTTCCCCTTAATAGTGCTTCCCTTAGCATGGGAGGAGATGTTTCACAATCATTACTGTACAAATGACAATAAACTCAGGTCTGAAGAACAAGGTTCTTCTGCCTTGAAATTGACTGATTTGTCTTGAAGATGGGAAGCTGATGAAATCACGTCAAATGTAAGATCAATGCATCACCTTTAGAAATCCTACCCTTGACTTGTGCTTAGCTGTTCAGTCATGTCTGACTCTTTGTGACCCCATGGATTGTAGCCCACCAAGCTCATCTGTCCATGGGGATTCTCCAGGCAAGAATACTGGAGTGGGTAGTCTCTCCCTTCTCCAGGGGATCATCCCAACCCAGGAATTGAATGGGGGTCTCCTGCATTGCAGGCAGATTCTTTACCACCTGAGCTTACAGAGACTTAGAAATGGAAGAAAAGAAGTTGAGGGAGAGTGGAGATGGCATCTATGCCCAGGTCTTGACTCCAAGTCTGGGACTTTCACTTCTGTATCAAGAAAGTCCTCTAGTGATGTTGAGCTATGTGCCATGGCTTTCCATGTGCTATGGCTTTTCATGTGCCATGTTGCTCCTTTGTATGGCATTTTTGGAAAAATTTCCATTGGGTCTTCTGCCCATTTTTTAATTGGATTGTTTGTTTTTTGATGTTGAACTGTAGGGAGTGTTTATGTATTTTGACTATTAAACCCTTATTGGTCATATTTGCAAATGCTTTCTCCCATTCTGTAGGCTGTTTTTCATTTTGATGATGGTTCCATTTATTCATTTTTGCTTTTATTTCTTTTGCCTTAAGAGATTAAAAAATATTGCTATGATGAGATATTGCCTCACATTTGTCAAAATGGCTAGCATCAAAAAGACCACAAGTGAGAAATGTTGCCAAGGATGTGAAGGAATGTTGGTGGAAATGAAGTTTTGTGTACAACCTATGTGGAAACAGAATGGAGATTCCTCAAAAACTAAAAGTAGAGCTAACATATGACCCAGTAATTTCACTCATGGGTGCATATCTGAAGAAAACAAAAACACTGATTAGAAAAGATACATGCACTCCAGTGTTCACAGCAATGTTATTTACAATTGCCAAGGTATGGAAGCAACTCATGTTCATTAACATGTGAATGGATATATGTACATCTCTACACACACACACATTGGAATATTACTCAATCATAAACAAGAAAACAAATTCTTCAATTTGCAAAGACCTAGAAAATATTATGCTAGTGAAATAAGTCAGACAGGGAAAAACAAATACTCTATGCTATCACTTATGTGCGGAACCTAAAAAATTTTTTAAAAATGAATGTATATAACAATACAAAAACAGACTCACAGATAAAGAGAACAGCCTAAGGAGGTGCAAGATAGGGGTATGGGATTAAGAAATACAAACTACTGTGTACAAAATAGATAACTTCAACAATATATTGTGAAGTGAAGTGAAAGTTGCTTAGTCAAGTCCGACTCTTCATGACCCCATGGACTACAGCCCACCAGGTTCCTCTGTCCGTGGAATTCTCCAGCCAAGAATAGTGGGCTGGGTTGCCATTTCTCCAGGGAATCTTTCCAATCCAGGGATTGGACCCAGGTCACCCGCATTGCAGGGATTCTTTACCACCTGAGCCACTAGGAATATTGCACAGTGCAGCAAACTATAGCTGCTTTTTGGTAATAAAGCCCACTTTTGGGGCTTCCCTTGTGGCTCAGCTGCTAAAGAATCTGCCTGCAATGTGGGAGACCCTGGATCAATTCCTGGGTCAGGAAGATCCCCTGGAGAAGGGAAAGGCTACCCATTCCAGTATTATGGCCTAGAGAATTCCATGGACTGTATAGTCCATGGGGTCGCAAAGAGTGGGACACAACTGAGTGACTTTCACTTTCACTTTTGGTAATAACTTTAAATGGTGTATAATCTATAAAATTATTGAATCATTATGTTGTAAACCTGAAAGTAATATAATATTGTAAATCAAAATATATACTTCAATTAAACAAAGAGAATTTTCTAGTGTGAGTTCTTGGGAAAATCCAGCTTAACTTTGGACCAAGAAGGAAAATAATTTAAAAAAAGAAAAGAAAAAATAAAATTGTACTGTTGTTATGTCTTGCAGCTTGAAGAAGGTAGCAGAAATGAGATCTCAGTAGGACTTTGAGATTCCACTCTGACCTTGAGGTTCTGACCCAGAGCCTGAAATGGGACCCCAGAGTCTCCCCATGAGAGATGGAGGCTAGGGAGTCAGCAAAGAGAAATAAGTCTAGACTTTTTAGACTTTTATCTAGACTTCTAGATCTTGCAAATTTGTTTAAAGACAACCCCAATGATAGTTTTTCCTGATCAGCCTTATGTTGCCAACATCTTACTTTGCCATATAAAATATTGAAAGCAAAATAAAATAAAACCAGTACCTACTATCTACTAGTTAGTGATAGTATCTAAATGCAAGCTAATACTACTGTCTACTCTCTCTATAATGTTATAAATTAAAGGCCATTTTTTAAGCCAAAAGAAGTAGAATGGGCATAATCTCAAAGTGGGAGCAGTTCCTCTAAAGAAAAATAGTTGACAAATTGATGTTAACAAGATAAGAAAAATAAAGGATATTGTTTAAAATGCTAAATGCAGAGAAACTTTATACAACTTTATGTGGTATATTTTGCCTTTACAACAATTTTTTCAGTTTAGGAAGATATATTTGATGCTGTGAAATAAAGTGACCTTTAATTATCCACCATGTCCCATATGATGCTTTCTGTTTATCACAGTCGATGTTGAAAATTGGATTGGGATGGGGTTTTGATAACATTTCACATATTTGGAATATTTTGTACAATCTGAGAGGAAGATAAAAACAGTCTCTTTTTCCAGTGGCTTCTTTCACTATCCCTGTGCAGTGCGGATAGGAAGCAGGTCAGATGTAAGGTTTGTGTGGGCTCTAAGGAGGTTTTTTGGATTGCCAGTCTGCGGTCCCCTGGGTCCGTCACAAAGAATATACCAGACAAGAACTCCAGCACCCTAGGAAGGATGGTCAGTGGGGGCACAAGTCTGGTACAGTGGGTGATTCCTGGGGGGTTCAGATGTGGGCACCCAGGTTGATGCCAGGATCTCTAGTGGTTAGTTTCAAACTCAGGACAGGTTGCATAACCTCTTGAATTCTTTATTTCCTTTAATGTAAAGTGAAAATCAGAATAGTTCTCCCTTATGGGGCTGCTGTGATGTCTTTGAAGTTCTCAGGACCACCCTTGACATGCCATAAACCTTCAAAAGACGGCTGCAATTATTACTAGATCAGAATGTTATCTCATAAATCCATGATTAATGGAATTAATGGATGATGTAAGGATAACATTATTTTTCATACAAAGTTAAAAGCACATTGTATCTCCTTCCTGACCATTTGCCCAGTCCCCATCTCTTTGAGCGAGAAAAGCTTCATCTAAGTTATTTCATCTGATTGATGACTGTAATTTTTAACTTTATTGCTACTTCTGTCTTGGGTATTCCTTTGGAAAAGGTGTATGGGTTCATTATATATTGCAATTTATTGTCTATAGATTATAAGATAAAGTCAAGCATGTATCTGCTGATACTTTTTAAGTTGACCTGTCTTTATACTTAGAAATGTCTCTTAATAGTAGGCTTCCCTGGTGGCTCAGATGGTAAAGACTCTCTTGCAATGAAGGATCCCTGGGTTGGGAAGATCCCCTGGAGAAGGAAATGGAAACCCATACCAGTAATCTTGCCTGGAGAATTCCATGGACAGAAGTCTGGAAGGCTACAGTCCATGGGTTTGCAAAGAGTCAGGCATGACTGAGCAACTAACACTCACTCAAGGATAACAGGGCACCAGTGAATTTTAGGACTAGGCTTGCTATTTCTTCAAGTCAGTATGTCTGTGTCTGACAGAGAGGGTGAATATCATCTGTTGCCTGCATATATTATTTCCCCCAGCTTAGTTAACAAATAATTTCTTCATGTGCTAAAATTAACTATTTAATTAATCTACCTTAAAAATCTTTGCTGAGTGGCCTGGGGTGGGTGGGATAAATTTGCAGGTTAAATATAGTTTCTAGACATATTGATATTTATTTCCATTTATGTATCATATTTCAATTTTCCATAGAAAATTCCAAAGTTGTCATAAGGGCTTTGGAAAATAAAAAGTGTGAGGGCTACTTGGAAATACTTAATTGAGTATCTAATTACACCTTACTCTTTCTTCTACCCAGAGTGATGGATGGATAGAGATTATAAGAAGGGTTTTGATTTTTGAGTTATTATTATTATTTTTGTGCTGTCTTGAGCAACAGGCTTTCTCAAAGGGGGAAATTACGAGTAGAACTTGTCATAGATGTGATTCTTTCTGTTACTGTGAACTACTTTGGAAAGTCATCCTCCAGTCCAGCTAGTGGTGACAGTCTAGAAAATAAAGTGTTAAAGTGCTGGGTGTGAACTACATTACTATGTCTATTTGCCTATTGCTATTGTTGAGCTCCCTGAATCACACAGAATCTTTTGAGAAAATTGTAGAAAATATTTTCTTTCTTGTTTTTTAAGGCCAAACAACAAGAGGGAGCACAACACCACCCATCAACAGAAAATTGGATTAAAGATTTATTGAGTATGGCCCCACCCATCAGAACAAGACCTAGATTCCCCCACAGCCAGTCCTTACCATCACGAAGCTTCTACAAGCCTCTTATCCTTACCCATCAGAGGGCAGACAGAATGAAAACCACAATCACAGAAAACTAACCAAACTGATCACATGGACCACAACCTTGTATAACAATGAAGCTATGAGCCATGCTGTGTAGGGCCACCTAAGACGGATGGGTCATAGTGGAGAGTTCAGACAAAACATGATCCACTGGAGAAGGGAATGGCAGACCACTTCAGTATTTTTGCCTTGAGAACCCCATGAACAGTATGAAAATGCAAAAGATGTGACACTGAAAGATGAATTGCTCAAGTCAGTAGGTGCCCAATATGCTACTGGAGAAGAGTGGAGAAATAACTCCAGAAGGAATGGAGAGGTTGAGCCAAAGTGAAAACAACGCCCAGTTGTGGATGTGACTGCTGATGGAAGTAAAGTACAATTCTGTAAAGAACAGTATTGTAAAGGAACCTGGAATGTTAGGTCCATGAATCAAGGTAAACTGGAAATGGTCAAACAGGAGATGGCAAGAGTGAACGTTAACATTTTAGGAATCAGTAAACTCAAATGGACTGGAATGGATGAATTTAACTCAGATGACCACTATGTCTACTACTGTGGGCAAGAATCCCTTAGAAGAAATGGAGTAGCCATCGTAGTCAACAAAAGAGTCTGAAATGCAGTGCTTGGGTGAAATCTCAAAAATGACAGAATGGTCTCTGTTAATTTCCAAGGCAAACCATTCAATATCACAGTAATCCAAGTCTGTGCCCCAACCAGTAATGCTGAAAAAGCTGAAGTTGAATAATTCTATGATGACCTATAAGACCTTCTAGAACGAACACCACAAAAAGATGTGTTTTTCATCATAGGTGACTGGAATGCAAAAGTAGAAAGTCAAGAGATACCTGAAATAACAGGCAAATTTGGCCTTGGAATACAAAATGAAGCAGGGCAAAGGCTAACAGAGCTTTGCCAAGAGAATGCACTGGTCATAGCAACACCCTCTTCCAACAACACAAGAGATAACTCTACACATAGATTTCACAAGACAGTCAATACCAAAATCCGATTATATTTTTTGCAGCTGAAAATGGAGAAGCTTTATACAGTCAGCAAAAAAAAAAAAAAAAAAAAAGGACTGGGAGCTGACTGTGGCTCAGATCATGAACTCCTTACTGCAAAATTCAGGCTTAAATTGAAGAAAGTAAGGAAAGCCATTAGACTACTCAGGTGTGACCTAAATCAAATCCCTTATGATTATACAGTGAAAGTGACACATAGATTCAAGGGATTAGATGTGATAGACAGAGTGCCTGAAGAACTATGGATGGAGCTTCATGACAATGTACAGCAGGCAGTGATCAAAACCATCCCCCCAAAAAGAAATGCAAAAAGGCAAAATGGTTGTCTAAGGATGTCTTACAAATAGCTGAGCAAAGAGAAGTGAAGGACAAAGAGGAAAGGAAAGATATACCCATTTGAATTCAGAGTTCCAAAGAATAGCAAGGAGAGATAAGAAAGACTTCCTAAGTGACCAGTGCAAAGAATGGAGAAAAACAATAGAATGGGAAAGACTAGAGATCTGTTCAAGAAAATTAGAGATATCAAGTGAACATTTCACGCAAAGATGGGCTCAATAAAGGACAGAAATGGTATGGACCTAACAGAAGCAGAAAATATTAAGAAGAAGTGGCAAGAATACAAAGAAGAACTGTACAAAAAAGATCTTCACAACCCAGATAATCACGATGGTGTGATCATTCACCTAGAGCCAGACATCCTGGAATGCAAAGTCAAGTGGGCCTTAGGAAGAATCACTACAAACAAAGCTAGTGGAGGTGATGGAATTCCAGTTGAGCTATTTCAAATCCTGAAAGATGAGGCTGTGAAAGTGCTGCACTCAATATGCCAGCAAATTTGGAAAAGCCAGCAGTGGCCACAGAACTGGACAAGGTCAGTTTTCAACCAATCCCAAAGAAAGGCAATATCAAAGAATGTTCAAACTACCACACAATTGCACTCATCTCACATTCTAGCAATGTAATACTCAAAATTCTTCAGCTAGGCTTCAACAGTATGTGAACCGAGAACTTCCAGATACAGCTTGAAGCTGTATTTAGAAAAGGCAGAGGAACCAGAGATCAAGTTTCCAACATAAGTTGGAGTATAAAAAAGGCAAGAGAATGCCAGAAAATCATCTACTTCTGCTTCATTGACTACGCTAAAGCTTTTGTGTGACTCACAACCAACTGTAGAAAATTCTTAAAGAAATGGGAATACCAGACCACCTGACCTGCCTCCTGAGAAATCTGCATGCAGGTCAAGAAGCAACAGTTAAACATGAACATGGAACAGTGGACTGGTTCGAAATCAGGAAAGGTGTACATCAAGGCTGTATATCGTCACCCTGCTATTTAACTTATATACAGAGTACATCATGTGAAATACCAGGCTGGATGAAGGACAAACTGGAATCAAGATTGCCAGGAGATATATCAATAACCTCAGATATGCAGATGACACCACCCTTATGGCAGAAAGTGAAGAGAACCTGAAGAGCCTCTTGATGAAAGTGAAAGAAGAGAGTGAAAAAGCTGGCTTAAAATTCAACATTCAGGAAACAAAGGTCATGGCATCCGGTTCCATCACATCATGGCAAATAGATGGAGAAACAGTGAAAACAGTGAGAGACTTTATTTTTTGGGACTCCAAAATCACTGCAGATGGTGACTGCAGTGACAAAATTAAAAGATGCTTGCTCCTTAGAAGAAATGCTATGATAAACCTCAGTTCAGTTCAGTCACTCAGTTGTGTCTGACTCTTTGCGACCCCATGAATCGCAGCATGCCAGGCCTCCCTGTCCATCACCAACTCCCAGAGTTCACTCAGACTCATGTCCATCGAGTCAGTGATGCCATCCAGCCATCTCATCCTCTGTCGTCCCCTTCTCCTCCTGCCCCCAATCCCTCCCAGCATCACAGTCTTTTCCAATGAGTCAACACTTTGCATGAGGTGGCCAAAGTACTGGAGTTTCAGCTTTAGCATCATTCCCTCCAAAGAACACCCAGGGCTGATCTCCTTCAGAATGGACTGGTTGGATCTCCTTGCAGTCTAAGGGACTCTCAAGAGCCTTCTCCAACACCACAGTCCAAAAGCATCAATTCTTCAATGCTCAGCCTTCTTCACAGTCCAACTCTCACATCCATACATGACCACAGGAAAAACCATAGCCTTCACTAGACGGACCTTTGTTGGCAAAGTAATGTCTCTGCCTTTGAATATGCTATCTAGGTTGGTCATAACTTTCCTTTCAAGGAATAAGCGTCTTTTAATTTCATGGCTGCAGTCACCATCTGAAGTGATTTTGGAGCCCAGAAAAATAAAGTCTGACACTGTTTCCACTGTTTACCCATCTATTTCCCATGAAGTGATGGGACCAGATGCCATGATCTTCGTTTTCTGAATGTTGAGCTTTAAACCAACTTTTTCACTCTCCACTTTCACTTTCATCAAGAGGCTTTTTAGTTCCTCTTCACTTTCTGCCATAAGGGTGGTGTCATCTGCATATGTGAGGTTATTGATATTTCTCCCGACAATCTTGATTCCAGCTTGTGTTTCTTCCAGTTCAGCGTTTCTCATGATGTACTCTGCATATAAGTTAAATAAGAAGGGTGACAATATACAGCCTTGACGTACTCCTTTTCCTATTTGGAACCAGTCTGTTGTTCCATGTCCAGGTCTAACTGTTGCTTCCTGACCTGCATACAGATTTCTCAAGAGGCAGATCAGGTGGTCTGGTATTCCCATCTCTTTCAGAATTTTCCACATTTATTGTGATCCACACAGTCAAAGGCTTTGGCATAGTCAGTAAAGCAGAAATAGATGTTTTTCTGGAACTCTCTTGCTTTTTCCATGATCCAGCAGATGTTGGCAATTTGATCTCTGGTTCCTCTGCCTTTTCTAAAACCAGCTCGAACATCAGGAAGTTCACGGTTCACATATTGCTGAAGCCTGGCTTGGAGAATTTTGAGCATTACTTTACTAGCATGTGAGATGAGTGCAATTGTGTGGTCGTTTGAGCATTCTTTGGCATTGCCTTTCTTTGGGATTGGAATGAAAACTGACTTTTACAGTCCTGTGGCCACTGCTGAGTTTTCCAAATTTGCTGGCATATTGAGTGCAGCACTTTCACAGCATCATCTTTCAGGATTTGAAATAGCTCAACTAGAATTCCATCACCTCCACTAGCTTTGTTCGTAGTGATGCTTTCTAAGGCCCACTTGACTTCACATTCATGATAAACCTAGGCAAAGTATTAAAAAGCATAGACATTACTTTGCTGACAGCATTCTGTTTAGTCAAAGCTATGGTTTTCCCGTTAATCATGTATGGATGTGAGAGCTGGACCATAAAAAAGGCTGAGTCCTGAAGAATTGATGCTTTTGAACTGTGGTGTTGGATAGGACTCTTGAGAGTCCCTTGGATTACAAGGAGATCCAACCAGTCAATCCTAAAGGAAATCAGTCCTGAGTATTCAATGGAAGGACTGATGCTGAAGCTGAAGTTCCAGGACTTTGGCCTCCTGATGCAAAGAACTGACTCATTAGAAAAGACCCTATTGCTGGGAAAGATTGAAGCCAGGAGGAGAAAGACATGACAGAGGATGAGGTGTTTGGATGGCATCACCAACTCGATGGAAATGAGTTTGAGCAAGCTCTAGGAGTTGGTGATGGACAGGGAAGCCTGGCGTGCTGCAGTCCACAGGGTCGCAAAGAGTTGGACATGACTGTGTGACTGAACTGAACTGATAGATATACATATATATAGAAAACTTTATTTGGCTTCCTTGGTTGCACTAGATATAAAGAACCCACCTTCCAACACAGGAGACATAAGTGACATGGATTTGATCTCTGGATTGGGATAATCCCCTGGATGAGGGCATGGCAACCCACTCCAGTATTCTTGCCTGGAGAATCCCAAGGACAGAGGAGCCTGGTAGGTACAGTCCATGGGATCACAAATAGTCAGACACAGCTGAAGGGACTTAGGATGCATGCACATATAACTTGATTATATAATAAAATCTACACTTTTGAAGTCAGCAATGAGTTGAGATTATTTGCAATAACTTTATTCTTATTGATTTTCTATTTCTGCCCTGAGCATCTATCCATATTAGAGATTTACTTTTTGATCATTGTGTTTGTCTAACAGTAGACAAATTACAAGGCTTCACTTGAATTTCCCATTTCCCAGGATGTATTTATTCTATAGTGGGCAGAGAGCATGTCTTGTGTATGTTAAAAAGCCAGGTAACTCGTGCAGCCACTTATCAATAGAATATGCTTGACAGTATTTAAACTGAACAATGGTTATCCTTGGACCGTCCTCCTTTGGGTACGTTTTGAGGCAGAGGAAGAATTTCAGGGGGTACCTTTTCACATGAACAGAGGAAAGTCTGGGGGCAAAACTCCTCCTGTGGACACTATGGGTCTCAGTGAACACGGTTCCCAAGGCATGTCTGAGCAGGTGAAGGAGGACTTGTCTGTAATCGCTCTGGTGAGCTGGGCTGGAGTCTTGTGTCAGTGTTCAGGGATGCAATTGCACCAGGCAGAATGGATACTATGGCATGATTTGAGAGGTGCCAGAAAGTCATTCTCCACACAAACCTGTGACATTGACGATAGGAAGACTTGAGGTTGATATGAGTGTGGTCAGCTTCTGAAATGGCAGTGGTTCACAATTTTATTGACCACCTAGGAAAGGACATGGTCAAGAGATGCTGCCAGAGTGCCTCTCCTCCATCCCCCACTGTAATCATTAAGAATTAATCTGGGGAGGAGCTTTTGCCCTATTGACATCTTTAATTGCTTTCCTGATCGTAATTACCTCCTTTTTAACATTTCTTCTGATCATGCTTTTTCCTCTCATTCCCCTGACGTCTCCTGAAACTTGAATCTGGCTCATGTCACTTGCTCTCATGAAAGGAAGGCCACCTACCAGCATCTCTCCTGAAAGCTAAGAGCAACAGACTTGTCCAGAGCTTTCATCATTCAAACCCATTATCATTCAGCAAAGCTCTAGGAATGCTAGTTATTTTATTTCATTAGATTCTCATGGTAGTTAGGTTTTTGAATGAACTCTATTTAAAGAAAATTAATGCCCTGCATTTTAATTCAGCTTAGTTCCCATGACATTTTATGTTGTGGTTTTCCACAGGCATAGTGACTTTGACACATCTCTCTCTCCCTGCAGGGTGCATTTAATTTTTGCATCCATTCTGTCTTTATGGAGAACACCCCCTGAGCTTTCAAAATGCAGTTTAAGCATCCTCTCCTCCATTTTCTTGGAGATCTGATCACTTCCCCTTTTGAGGGCTCATCCTATGTCTTGATTTTGGTCTGTGTTCACATTTATCATTCTTTATGGTACTTATTTATTTCTTTGTCTGCCATTCTTTACTACTTTACTAGCCTGTAAAGCCCTTGATGATTAGTTCCATGTGTCAACTATCTTCATATCCCTAGTGTCTAGCAGAGTGTATATAGTAGATGCTCAATAAAGACTTGCTGTCTGAATCCAGAAATTGCAAGGATTGTGGGCAGAGAGGAGAAACACTATTTGAAGTAAGGATTAAAAAGATTGAGGGTGTGAACCTGTTCATGGGAGGCAGGGAAAAAGTGAAAAGTGTAGGTGAAGAGGAGGTGCTGTGAGGCAAAGCATTTGGTTTGTTTTTATTAGGAAATGTTGGAATCACCCAGCATTTGTGATAACTCTGATTTATCTGAGAGATAAGTAGGCTATTTAACATCCAGTTTTAGAGCCTAAAAGGAAGATCAAAGACAAAGTTATAAATGTGTGAGGCCTCTGTACATAGGAGGTATTTGAAGCTGTAGGTATGGATAAGAGTGTCCAGCTAGAGAAGATATCTTGAGAAAAGAAGAGGGCCCAGGAATCTAAAGGCATGTGCTTGCAAGATTGTCAAAGGAAAAGAGTAAGAAGTAAGCCCAGTGACAAATGAGCAATAAAATACAAGGTGCAGTCATGTTTCCAGAAAGACGGATGGTCAATAGTGTTAGTGCTACTGAACTATCAAGTGAGAACCCAAGAAATATCTGGTAGAACAATGAATAAATGGCAGGTTGGGTAAAATAAAGAGTACCTCAAGCTTAATCTATCTGAATCTGGATGATTTTTGTTTCTAACTCAATTGGTCTGTGAAGAGGTCTGAGACAAGTGTCAGGGTTTGATGATTCCCTAGAAGGATGTAGGCACATAGTCATACTCATGGTTATGATTAATCATGGAGAAAAAGGATCCTGGTTACAAGTAGAAAAGGAAAAGGCAAATGTGGTGAAATCTGAGGGAAATTAGGTGCAAGCTTTCACGAGTCCTCTCCCTATGTTCTCCTCTAAGAGTTTTATAGTTTCTGGTCTTATGTTTAGATCTTTAACCCATTTTGAGTTTATTTTTGTGTATGGTGTTAGAAAGTGTTCTAGTTTCATTCTTTTACAAGTGGTTGACCAGTTTTTCCAGCACTACTTGTTAAAGAGATTGTCTTTTCTCCATTGTATATTCTTGCCTCCTTTGTCAAAGATAAGGTGTCCATAGATGCGTGGGTTTATCTCTGGGCTTTCTATTTTGTTCCATTGATCTATATTTCTGTCTTTGTGCCAGTACCATACTGTCTTGATCACTGTGGCATTGTAGTAGAGCCTGAGGTCAGGCAGGTTTATTCCTCCAGTTTCATTCTTCTTTCTCAAGATTGCTTTGTCTATTCAAGGTTTTTTGTATTTTTATACAAAGTGTGAAATTATTTGTTCTAGCTCTGTGAAAAATACCGTTGGTAGCTTGATAGGGATTGCATTGAATCTGTAGATTGCTTTGAGTAGTATACTCATTTTCACTATATTGATTCTTCTGATCCATGAACACAGTATATTTCTCCATCTATTAGTGTCCTCTTTTATTTCTTTCACCAGTGTTGTATAGTTTTCTATATATAGGTCTTTTGTTTCTTTAGGTAGATACATTCCTAAGTATTTTATTTTTTTCATTGCAATGGTGAATAGGATTGTTTCCTTAATTTCTCTTTCTTTTTTCTCATTATTAGTGTACAGGAATGCAAGGGATTTCTGTGTGTTGATTTTATATCCTTCAACTTTACTATATTCATTGATTAGCTCTAGTAATTTTCTGGTGGAGTCTTTAGAGGAGAACATAGGCAAAACACTCTCCGACATAAATCACAGCAGGATCCTCTATGACCCACCTCCCAGAATATTGGAAATAAAAGCAAAAATAAACAAATTGGATCTAATTAAAATTAAAAGCTTCTGCACAACAAAGGAAACTCTAAGCAAGGTGAAAAGACAGCTTTCAGAATAGGAGAAAATAATAGCAAATGAAGCAACTGACAAACAATTAATCTCAAAAATACACAAGCAACTCCTACAGCTCAATTCCAGAAAAATAAATGACCCAATCAAAAAATGGGCCAAAAAACTAAATAGACATTTCTCCAAAGAAGACATACAGATGGCTAACAAACACATGAAAAGATGCTCAACATCACTCATTATCAGAGAAATGCAAATCAAAACCACAATGAGGTACCATTTCACGCCAGTCAGAATGGCTGCGATCCAAAAGTCTACAAGCAATAAATGCTGGAGAATGTGTGGAGAAAAGGGAACCCTCTTACAATGTTGGTGGGAATGCAAACTAGTACAGCCACTATGGAGAACAGTGTGGAGATTCCTTAAAAACTGGAAATAGAACTGCCATATGACCCAGCAATCCCACTGCTGGGCATACACACCGAGGAAACCAGAATTGAAAGAAACACATGTACCCCAGTGTTCATTGCAGCACTGTTTGTAATAGCCAGGACATGGAAGCAACCTAGATGTCCATCAGCAGATGAATGGATAAGAAAGCTGTGGTACATATACACAATGGAGTATTACTCAGAATATATTTGAATCAGTTCTAATGAGGTGGATGAAACTGGAGCCTATTATACAGAGTGAAGTAAGCCAGAAAGAAAAACACTAATACAGTATACTAATGCATATATATGGAATTTAGAAAGATGGTAACGATAACCTTGTATGCGAGACAGCAAAAGAGACAGAGATGTATAGAACAGTCTTTTGGACTCTGTGGTGGGTGGGATGATTTGGGAGAATGGCATTGAAACATGTATAATATCATATAAGAAATGAATCGCCAGTCCAGGTTTGATGCAGGATACAGGATGCTTGGGGCTGGTGCACTGGGATGACCCAGAGGGATGGTATGGGGAGGAAGGTGGGAGGGGGGTTCAGGATTGGGAACATGTGTACACCCATGGTAGATTCATGTTGATGTATGGCAAAACCAATACAATATTGTAAAGTAATTAACCTCTAATTAAAATAAATAAATTTAAATAAAAAACCTAAAATTGGAAAATAACTACAGAAATAAATGATATTTATAAATCAATGAAAATAATAAGAAAAATATGTTAAGAAATTCAAAACAATAAATGAAATGAAGAAATTCTCAGAAACATGTACCATTTCAGATCTGGTTCAAGAAATAGACACCCTGGATATTCAAATAAGTTTTAAAGAAATTGAAATAGTTAAAGACCTTCTCTTTCTATATTCATTAACCCCAGTGGGTTTATAAGTGAATGCTCATAAATTTTTGAAGAACAGTTGATGAATACTTTATATATAATCTTCAAAATATAAATAAATAACAGAAAAATAGTTGAAATCTACCATGCTCGTTTCATTATGTTAATGTAATCTTGATTCTAAAACCAGGTCAGAATGTTTATAATTATGGACTCACTTTACCTATTTATGTAGATTTGAAAATCCAGTATATGATATTACCAAGTCAAATGAAATAGTGTAATAAAAATCATATAGTATGAAAAAAAATTAAAAATGAGAAAAAAAACAGTTTAAATGGTAAATTTTATGTTATGTTAAAAAAAAAAAAAGAGTCCTCTCCCAATGTATTCACACAAGATGCACTTAATCCCTGCTAGAAACAGGTTATAGCAACACATGTGAAATGTTGGGAACCAAGGAAGCTCTGGTTTATTAATACCCTGGATTTTTGTTTGGGGCTGATCACATTGGTATCCCCTGTCTGACCCATACTCAAATTCCAGACTCCCAGAAAGAAAGCAGATGTTCAGCATAAACCAATAGTTATTACAAAATGTTTAGACACAGTGAGACATTCTTATCAGTTAATGGAAGGAACCCTCCAGAAATCAAGTTCTCAGACTCCAGCCAAGGGCTAACCTTGAATAACTGTCAGACCTCCTATGTTAACTATTTTCCGCACAGAGTCCTTGTCTAGAATCCCTTGTCTTGGCGAATTACATTATCACCAATTCTCTTTAGCAAGTCAGAAACGTAAGCATTTCCCAAGCCACTTTCCGAGAGATAAGTAGGCTATTCAACATCAACAGCTTTTGACTGACCAAGTGGTTTTGGATACACGGGGAATAGTGAGAAAAGCTGTTACACACATGTGTGCACATATACAAATATATGTTTGAAGGCTTCAAAGAACTACAAAGACTGTAAGAATTTCTGGGTCTAAGATATAGAAAAAATAAGAAATAAAGAGAGGTGTCTGGCATCTAAGGTTGCTTTTGCTCACAAAGCAAATGCAAAATCAGAAAACAAGTGCGGCATCTGAGAAATTAAGATTAGGAGCAAAGCTTTTGGTAGTGTCATCAGGCTGAAAAGTCAAAAATTATAGTGAAGGATCTTTTAAGAAGAAGCTTTATAATTGCTCCAGGTTTTTGGTTATTATACTAAAGGCCTACACCCTCAGAGTAAGGTGAAAGTGAAAACATCCTATTTTCACAAAGACTGAAAACCAAATCCCAACAAGCTCAATCTTAGACAAGAATAAGATGAAATGCCAGGGGAAACATTCAATACACTTGGGAAGTGATAACCTTATTCAAATCTTTCAGTTGTCTATACAATTTTTCATACAGAGTATTTGGTACCCAATTTTTTAAAAAGCCAGGTATACACAAAAGGAAAGACTTGACCCCAAACTAGAGAAAAAAACAGGTAATTTAAGCATACTTTTCGGAGAAGGCAATGGCACCCCACTCCAGTGCTCTTGCCTGGAAAATCCCATGGATGGAGGAGCCTGGTGGGCTGCAGTCCATCGGGTTGCTAAGAGTCAGACACGACTGAGCGACTTCATTTTCACTTCTCACTTTCATGCACTGGAGAAGGAAATGGCAACCCACTCCAGTGTTCTTGCCTGGAGAATCCCAGGGATAGGGGAGCCTGGCGGGCTACCATCTATGGGGTCGCACAGAGTCGGACACGACTGAAGTGACTTAGCAGCAGCAGCAGCAGCATAAGCAACAAGAAATTGGAGTTATTGTACATGAACACTAAATGTCTATAATTAATATTTCAGTAGAGAATTAGAAGCCATAAGATTCAAATTGAAGTCTTGTAATGGAAAAATAAAAATAAATAAAATCGAAATCTCAATTGAGGAGCATACATCAAATTTGAGTGAACTGTAAATTATCTGTAGAAAATATCCAGACTAAAGCACAGAAGGAGGAAAGATGATAAAGAAGAGACATATGAGACACAATGAAAAATAATTGTAGTTCCAGAAAAAGATAAGAAAGAAAATGGACGGAAGCAATATTTGAAGAAATAGTGGTCAAGAATTTTTCAAACTTTGGAAGGACAACACTTCAAAATCTGGGTCTATGAGCCCCAGTGGAATTAATGCAAAGAAAACCAAGCTTTAGACACATCCCTGCACTTTCTGGATACTGAAGACAAAGAGAAATCTTAAAAGCATTCAGAGGTGTTGAAAGGCAGAGGACTTTGAGAAAGCAAAACCAACTACTGACTTCTGAAGGGAAACAATAAGAGTCACAAGACAATTGAGCAGTTTCCCCAAAGTGATGAAAGAAAATAACCTGGTGAACCTAGAATTCTTTACTCAGCAAAATATCCTTTAAGAAATTAAGGTGCAATAAAAACACTTTCAAAGAAGCAAAAATTAAGAATACATTCCAGAAACACATGAAAGGAGTTCTTCAGTCAGGAGGAAAATGATCCCCGATGCAGATACAAAATAGTGAAAGGAAGCCTATCAGAAAATGGAAATGGAGTTGACTATAAAAGCAACAAAAGTAATATATCAAGGTGTTTAACGATATGTGTTAATTACAACCAGGAGAAGAAAAGCACAAGTTCTGGGAGCTGAGTAAATGGAGTTGAAGGGCAGTCATACACAGGTGGAAGCAGTGATAGATTTCTTCTTCCTGGGCTCAGAAATCATTGTGGTTGGTGACTGAAACCATGAAATAAGAGAATGATTGCTTCTTGCCAGGAAAGCTATGACAAACCTAGACAGTGTTTTAACAAGCAAAGACTTCACTTTGCTGACAAGGGCCCATACAGTCAGGGCTATGGTCTTTCTGGTAGTCATGTACAAATGTGAGAGCTGGACAATAAAGAAGGCGGAGCACTGAAGAACTGATGCTTTTGAACTGTGGTCCTAGAGAAGACTCCCTTGCACAGAAGATCAAACTAGTCCATCTTAAAGGAAATCAACCTTGAATACTCTTTGGAAGGACTGATGCTAAAGCTGAAGCTCCAATACTTTGGCCACCTGACGTGAACAGCTGACTCATTGGAAAAAACCCTGTTGCTGGGAAAGATTGAGGGCAGGAGGAGAAGGGATGACGGAGGATGAGATGGTTGGATGGCATCACTGACTCAATGGACATGAACTTGAGCAAACTCTGGGAGATGGTGAAGGACAGGGAAGCCTGTCGTACTGCAGTCCATGGGGTCCAAAGAGTCAGACATGACTTGGTGACTGAACAGCAACTCTGCTGACGTGTCACAGCACGTCCCTGGCTGGTGCCCTTGTGGTCACAGCCCAAACTGGCTCCTTGGTAACAGGCAGTTTGTCATCCTTCTCTTCGTATGTAGCAGGGCCCTCCTGGGGGCCTGAGACCGAAGGTTCCTTCTTCTATGTGTGCCCTGTCACTTCCCATCTTTCTTGAATTGCTCGGTTTCTGGTTCAACAAGGAATGCCTTTCTTATTTACCATTATGTTAGTGGGTTAAATCTTTTAAATGTACTGTAAGTAGGTGATGATGTGAAGGCTATAAGGTAAGCATCTTAACCTTCCATAAAGGGAAAGGGAATTTCTGCTGAAGATTTTCATGAGGTGGGGAAAATAAGCTCCATACTGTTTTCCACAGTGGCCACACCAACTTACATTCTCACCAACAGTATGTGAGGGTTCCTTTTCTTGACACTTTTTATTTTTTTGTCTTTTTGGTCATAGCCATTCTAACAGGTGTGAGGTGATACTGTGTTTTTGATTTTCATTGAGCATATTTTCTAGTACCTATTGGCCATCTGCATGTCATCTTTAGAAAAATGTCTACTCAAATCCTCTGCCCAATTTTTAATTGGATTTTGCTGTCATTGAGTTGGATGAGTTCTTTACAAATTTTGGATATTTACCCGTTGTTGAATATAGGGTTTGCAAATATTTTCTCCCATTCAGTAGGTTTCTTTTGAGATCTTTTTATAATTTTTATTTATTTATACAATTTTTATTTTCTCTAGTTGTGGGGAGCACAGGCTACTCTCTAGCTGCAGTGTGTGGGCTTTTTATTGCAGTATCTTGGCTTCTCTTGTTGCAGAGCACAGGCTCTTAGAGTGTGTAGGTTGAGTAGTTGTGGCATGTGGGTTGAGTAGTTGTGGCTCACGGGTTCTAGAGCACAGGCTCAATAGTTGCAGCACACAGGCTTAGTTGCTCCAAGGCATGTGGAATCTTCCTAGATCAGGGATTAAACTCATGTTTCCTGCATTAGTAGGCAGATTCTTTACCACTGAGCCACCAGGGAAGCCCTCTTTTTTTTGAGATCTTGATTTCAATTAATTTGCATCAATGTTCAGCAGTGGATTGCTGGATTATTTATTTGGTAGTCCTACTTTTAATTTTTAGAGGAACCTCAGTACTGTTTTCCATAGCGGCTGCCCAATTTTGCTTTTAGTGCAATTTTTATAAGCCTCCTTATCCCTTGGAACAGGGAATTCAGTGACAAAATATATGCAAAGAACTTTTCAGTCTGACACCTTGAAGTGCTCTGTAAGAGTTAACTCTCTTCCTCCCTGTTTTTCTACCGATGAAGCTGACAGAGCAAGTTGCCCACAGACTGAAGGTTCTAGCTCTCTGCTTGTGTCAGGCCCGGATCCAACTTAGAGTTTTAATAGCAGCAAAGTTTGGTCTCAACATGCAAACTTTCTCTACTCTTTTAGCTGGGGATGAATGCAGCAAATATAAGACAGTGAGAAATGAGATGAAAAATGGACTCATTTTTTAAACTTAACGTTACTTGTTTTTAGCAAGTAAAATGGACTTGAAGGAGGCCTATTTGCTCCTAATGGATTTGCCAGTCCCTCCTGGTAATCAGATTGCACGCCGCCTGCTCTCCTTTATCATCTGGTAGTCATTTTCGGAGCTAGTGAGACACCACGGGGGACTTGCCTCTGGCAGGCAGTTCTCTGTTTGATTTGCACCATTTGTCCATGTGCATTTTTATGTATTTGAGGAATGCATGTCACATCATCACTGAGCTTGATTCTTTCCATTATGCCTAAGTGTGTGCTAGCTCTGGGGTGAGGACCCCTCATGCCTGGCTGCCCTGGAACGTGGCCCAGCAAGGATGTTGTAGCAAAGCTTCAGACTGCACGAGGGCCAGTGAAGGAGCTGAGATAAGCAGTATTTCCCTGTGCAAGCCCACTGCCTCCCTTTAAGTTCAAGAGGGGAAGAAGGAACCCCTACGTGAGAGTGTAAGATGTGCAACGGTAGCCTGTCTCTTGCCAGATGCATAGTCTTTCTGCTCTGTTCTGAAGCTACACTGGTCCCATCCATTACTGAGAACAAAAGCTTCCTACTGCTACATCTGCAGTCTCATTTTCTTTGTTTGGTGCCAATTGCTTCTGTCTGAGTTGAACTAGGTTAGCCCCAGGCAAAACTTTGGAACAAGTTCATATTCTTCACCACCACAAACCCAAATCATATCTTCCAGCCCTCTGTGAGGATAGCACACCACTTCAGTGGCCAAATACTTCTTTAGCATCTACTCTGTGCCTGTGTTCCAGACCACTGATTGATGTCAGTGATCCAAAGGGAAAAAATCACTACCCTCAGAGAGCTTGGGCTTCCCTGGTGGCTCAGATGGTAAAGTATCTGCCTACAATACAGGAGACCCAGGGTCAATCACTAGATCGGGAAGATCCCCTGGAGGAAGAAATGGCAACCCACTCTAGTATTCTTGCCTGGAGAATTCCATGGACAGAGGAGCCTGGTGGGCTACAGTTCCTGGGGTGGCAAAGACTCAGACATGACTAACACTTTTCAGAGAGTTTATATTCTGACAGTGACCAGGCCCAAATGGAGGCAAACCAAAAGTTCAAATGAGCAGAGCGGGCAGTCAGGGGGGTACGGGTGGTGTGGGCTGGTGTAAGTCTAAAGGGAGAGTGGGATGTGGCTACTTGGAGAAGAACAAACTCCTGCTTTTCTGCCAACATGCCGGAATGTAAACCCTTTGCATCTCAAGAAAAGCTGTAAATCAGAACTTTTAACATGTAAAATCTCTGGTTTCTTAAATATCTGGTTTCTTAAATATTGGTAACTAGCTCAAAATTTTTCAAAATATTATTCTAAATCCCAAACCAGGCAAACAACAAAAAATTCTCAAACAACCAGTTTCTATTGATCACAGTCAGTTTGTGACTTCTGCACAAAAGGTTAAGCAATTAAAATGGGTTTCCCTTGTGGCTCAGCTGGTAAAGAATCTGCCTGCAATGTGGGAGACCTGGGTTCGATCCCTGGGTTGGAAAGATCCCCTAGAGAAGGATAAGGCTACCCACTGCAGTATTCTGGCCTGGAGAATTCCATAGACTATACAGTCCATGGGGTTGCAAAGAATCAGACATGAGTGAACGACTTTCACTTCACTTCGCTTCACTTTTAATTTTATGTGACCAATAGATAAGGGAACATAGTGTTAAGAAGCAGCTGCACAGGTCTCCCTCCTGCTGTAGGAGACATAAGTGACCAATGGCCTGCTTTGTTCACTCCCCTTATTATTCACTCATCATTACACCAAGGCCATCGTTTCTGCAGGTTGCAGCCAGCAGATGACTGGGCACGGCTGGACACCAAAGCACAAGGCAGACTCCTCCAATGGGCAACTTTGGCTCAGGGTTGCCCATGGACTTGGCCAAACTGTTCTTCCTGCAGCTGAGGTTCATGCTCCCCAGTCTTTTTTCCTTCCCTCTCTCATCCCAGAGTAGCAGACCTGCATTGTGATCTCAATTTCTCACTGCCTTCTCCTGCTCCCTCTCCCAATACATCCTTTGCACACCAACCCTTCAGCAGACCCAAAGTAACACAGGGACCAGAAGTTCTGATTGAATAGGAGTATCCTTCCTAATCCTGGTTTCTTAGCTTGTTATTTCCTATTGATGTTTTCCTGGCTTGTCATTCGATGTCTCAAAGGTGCCAAGAGCCCGAGAAGATCAACTTGAGGACAAGGGGATCAGCTGGAATTCCAGTAGGCGGGGAGGAGAGTGGACACACAATGATAAGGTTCTGATGGTGGAGGCAACACAGGCTAAGAGGTTAGCGGAGGCAGGTCTGGACAGCGGGCTGCGGTGATGGGTGGTGTCTTTCCTAGCAGAGGGTGGTGAAAGCCTTTCACAGTAACCATCTTTGGAGCTGGATTTCTCAAAAATTCAACTGAGTGTTTGCTTATTTAGTTAAAGAGCAGATAGTTGCGGCATGTGGGATCTAGTTCCTAAACCAGGAATAAAACCCCAGCCCCTACACCGCCAGCCAGATTTAAAAAAAGCACTTAAACCATGGTTTCTTCTTTTTGCATTTCTTCCTTGGATTTCTTTCCTGTCTGGGGGTGTTACACAATGGGATTGCTGAATTAATATTTTATAACAATGCACATGGTACTTTTAGCTCCTTTATATTGACGTTTTCAATCCATTTCTATTTGTTCTGTTTTTCACTGAATCCTGTGAGAGGTAAGTATCATTGTCCTTGCAGAATCATGACTCAGACTTGGATCCATTCACTCTGGTACTCAAGGGCCGTTGTCCAGACGGTGCAAAGACTGTCGTCGATGCATGTTTGCTGACAGTGACTGGAGTAATGTATATTCAATTCTGTGGGAGAAATAACCAGCTACTGAAGTTTCCAATAGGCAGCTTTCATCCAGTTCCTCAGCACTGCTTTGCCTGTAAGTATGTGACTCAGGACAGAATTGTTTTGAAACCAAAACAATGGGCTCTCCCTAGTCAGTTTCTAACAGATCTGTGACTTGCAGGGAGCAGAATGAAGTAATCAATGGGACACTCTGAGCAAAACCATCTGGGGTCTTATATCAATTTGAAAAAAATGAGCCTTAGAAAGAGTGCTGAATTTTCAGTTCTTAAATGAGGATGAACCCATTCTAAAAGAAAGAAAATGCGATTTGTAAATGAAATACATCCACTGGCGGGCAGAAAGTTCTTGTGGCCTTTTTAATCATGGGGTCGCAAAGAGTCAGACACGACTGAGCGACTGAACTGAACTGAACTTTACTGAAGCTTTTTCTTTCTACAGACTAACATCTCCCACCATTCTGTATCTTTGCTTTTATTTGATCTCTGTCACAGCTTTCTTTCTCGTCTACCTTGTCTAGGTGGTGAATCTGGCTCAGGTTAGAGAGGATTGGAGGTATGTTTTGGGGGCCAAAAGTGGCTTGCCTAAGATTCAGGGTGCTGCTAAGTAGGAGTTTAATAGTCCCTGACAGACAGGAAAAGACCATTATAATGAAAAGGTTCTTGAACTGGTAGGGAATAAGTAAAAAAAAACAAACAAATCATTTAAGAAAAGACTGCTATTGTTCTTGCATCTGACACTTTAAATGCAGCTATTAAACTTGCCTCCTTCTTGGTGACTGGGCCAGGAAAACTAGCAGCTGACACCACTCTGTAAACCCAACTGTGCGAGATATTCTATGGCTTGCGTGCTACCTACTGATTCTTGCTTTCGTTTTTGAAGTCTGAGACTTCCTAGAGACATTTTCTTTCCTCAGTTATGTTTCTTTGTTTTATTGTGAAATACAACGCCTACAGAAAGTGCTTTCAATTTATATGAACTGCTGTTTGACGAACGCTTATAAAGCTAATAACCCTATAACGGCTACCTTGTCGAAGACATAAAGACATACCAGGCTCTAAATTTCTTTCTCAAATCTATTGCTCTCCCAGAGGCTAAACTTTGTCCTGGTAATTTTGATAATAATATCCTTGCTTTTTAAAAGTATTTTTGTCTCTTATAAATGCATCGCTAAACAATAATTATATGCACTATTTTATCCAGAATTTTTAGTTGCTTTCATCTGAAGGTTTATTTCTAATAAACCACATTGGAAATGAAAGTCATTGCTTTCTTTGTTAAGAATAAGATACAGGGACATCCCTGGTGGTCCGTTGGTTAAGCATCTGCCTGCCAAGGCAGGGGACACACGTTTGATCCCTGATCCAAGAAGATCCCACATGTTGCTCAGCAACTAAGCCTGCAAGCTACAACTACTGAGCCTTAGTGCAGCAGCTCCTGAAACCCTGACTCCTAGAGCCTGTGCTCAGCGACAAGAGAAGCCACTGCAATGAGAAGCCCGCACACTGCAGTGAAGAGTAGCCCCCATCACCGCAACCAGAGAAAGCCTGAGCACACCAAGAAGTCAGAGCGGCCCAAAATATAAAATAAATAAAAATTTAAAAACATATAAATCCAACTCTTTCTATTAAAATGAGCACACAGAAAACCAGAAAACAGGTATTTTTTAAAAAAGGAAAAGTTGCCTTGATACTAGTTAGAATACAGGTCTATTAATATCCTTCAGTACTTCTTAGCCAGGGTTCTGGTAGTCAGGCCCTAACATCTGAAAGCATCCTTTGGATGGAATGTAATAACTTCTGTCTCATGCATCCCGTGTGGTACAGCCAGACTCATTATGAAGAGACAATGTGTGAGGATTTGAAAACAAGCCTCTCAACTCCTTTTATATGGGACTGTCACCCCCGGTTGAGTTGGGCTGGATATTTTTCCATAAAGGCGTGAATAGCTCTTTGGAGTAACAAAATCTTACTAAAACTTCAGTTTTGATCATTGAAATTGAACCTCATTTATTTACCTTTCCCTGCTTTTTGTATTTTTATGTTGAATCTAATTTTACAACTTTCCCTATTTGTATCTTAAACTTTGATACTTCCTTTTGGTCCTTTTATTTGGCAATTAATCAGACTTTCTTTTTTATTTTTTAGATAACTGGTTTCTGATTTTCTTTTTATGTCTGCAGTTCAAGTGTGCCCCTAATTCTGTGTCCCTACCTCAAACAGCCTCTATCCCTTATCATAATTCTGGTTGGTGAGCCCCTGATCTCTCTGCTTGAAGAGGAGGATACAGACTGTAATCGGAATGTTGTTTAGTGGGTGTTATAAGTCGGATAGTGCCCTCATCACATTTATATGTTGAAGGCGTCCCTCCCAGTATCTCAGAAGGTGACCTTATTTGGAAACAGGGTTGTTGCAGATGTAACTACTTAAGATGAGATCATACTGAAGCAGGGTGGGTCACTAAGCCAAAATGAGTGCTATCCTTACTGAAAGGGGGCAATTTATGTGCAAAGATGGGCATAAGTGAAGAATGACACATGAACATGAAGACAGAGATCAGGGTGATGTTTCTTTGGCCAAAGAACTCCAGAGATTCCAGCCAGTAGACTTCCAAAAGCCGTAAGAGTGGCACAGTCAGAAGGAGCCAACCCCTCTGACCCCTTGATCGTCAACTTCTAGCCTCCAGAGCTGTGAGACAACAAAGTTCTGTTGTTTAAGTCATTCAATCTATGTTACTTGGTTACAGCAGCTGTAGGAGACTAAAATGGGAGGTTATGAGTTAGATGAAAATGAAGGATGATTAAAAATAGGGAGCATCCTTTTAATTTAGATCGATAGGAATCATGCCCTGCCCTCCTCCAGGGGATTGCCCCAACCCAAGGATTGAACCCAGGTCTCCTGTATTGCAGGCAGATTCTTTTCCAGCTGAGCCAGCAGGGAAGCCCTTAGGAATCAACAGGACCTGGATTTGAAGTTGTTAGAACCTTAGACCTTGTCATCACTCTCATACATGCTTTTTCCTATTGAGACCCTCCATCCTGGATCACTCTGCCTCAATTCTTCTGCCTCAGATACTCTTACATGCCCTTTCCCACTTTGCCAGGAACCACTGTTATCCAAACAAAGTTGCATTCCTACAGAGGGACCTCTAGTTAGAGGACCTAGGAATCTTCAATGATTTCATGTGTATCTAGGGATAAAACCAATTTTCCATTCTGTGATACCAAAGAATACATGAAATGGGAGAGGCAAAGACAGAACTGCTTTGTCCTAACTGCCCTACCATCCCAGGTGCAAAGTGAAAGGATGATTTTTATCCCATATGTTCCAATATCCAAACATTTCTACATTAACTAGCTCAGCTAAAAAAAACTTTGAGACGGTTACCTGGGAGAAGTGTCACGCTCATTCATTGACTGGGAATGATGCCAAGGGGATGAATGAGATATTTCTTTTTCCCATAAGAGGGAAGCCAGAGATAGAAGTGACCAGTTCAAGTCAAGCCAAAGCTGAAAATCGGCATCATTTGTCACCACCGGAGGCTGTACAGGGGTATCAGTGTTGTGGATGGACCTACCAGTCCTCATGGGCTATTTCCTAGCTGTCTCGTTTTAAAGAGGATTTATATTTTGGAGTCTTGCTATAGATTACTTCTGAGACAGATGAAAGGAAACAATTTATAATTGTTTAACATGTGTGCACAGGTCAACTTATCCCACCTCCAAATTATCTGCCTTCTTAGGAATCACAGTTCTTTGGAGATTTATAGAAGGCACTGGGTTTCAATCACAGTATTAAATTCAGTGACCTTCAAGGGAAACAGGGAGCAAATTACAGCTTCCTCAACTTGTACATGCCAGGAGTTGGCCATTCATCCTGCCACCAGACAAATGAACATTGTGCTGCCAGAGAGAGTAGAGAATGAAAAAAAAAAAAAAAAGACGGTGGGCAGAGAAGACGAGTTTGGACACACTTATGATTTACAATTAAGTCATCCAGAGATGCTAAAGTCAAACTCCCGGACTAATTCCGTCTGAGAAACCTGTGGGTTCTGAATACTTTTGAAGCTTTTGAAATGCAAGTAAATAAAATTAGTGGTTAATTTCTTCAAAACTTGTAAACTCTTCCAGAGTCCAGGACTGGACTCAGTATTAAAAATGAACTTGCTTTTTCCTTGCAGAAAAATATTTCGAGCACAACGGTGGTGTGTAGTAGAGATCTATGCTTCCCTCCGTTGTTTAACAAACACAGCATTCCAAGCTGTCACAGCGATACAACCCTTCCACACCAGGTATTTAAACTTCTCACTCGTATTCTTTGTCAATGTCTCTGAGCCACGTTCACGATGGATGCTTAATCCCTAGTAAAGTCTCTGTCCGGAGCTGTCTGGAAACAAGGAATGACTTAAAAGGCAGACAGAAGGTAGACCAGAGGAATTTTATCTACAGAGAAGCACCTGACACACCTAGTGTGACCAGCAAAGCTTGGGATCTTTAAGGCTCCCAGCTTCCACATGTCACAGCACTGAACCAACATTTATAGCCCATTTCTGAGACTGGGCATTGTCCAGGACTTGGACAGCATCGGGGTCCAGCAACCGGGTCACCTGCTGGCTGTTGGACAGTTTTGCCAGATGATCTGCTGTCCATTATGTGACTTCCCCATGCTTCTCTAGCTGTTTGGCACATTTTGCCAATGACTGACTGTGAAGTTCAAGCTGCGCTTCTTGTATCCAAATGAGTCATGGGTACATTAGAGTTTGGAAAGTAAGAGCAAAACCACAAATCCCGGTGGAAGAAATTACTTGTGAGATCTACCGTGCAAGATCAATGCAGTTCCTATTTGTCTTCAGCATCTCAAAAAAGAGATCAGAATTAAAGTGCTTCAGAGTTGCATGTAGTGTTATTTGTCAGTTGCAGGCTTTTAAAATGGTAATGTATGCCAAAGGCCACACTGGCTGCTCCCGCCACTGACTGTGTTGTCTAGCCAGCTCAGGCCATCAGACAATTAAGATAACCCCTGAGTCAATACAGGTTTTCAGCCCGGGTTGGGACATAATTGCCACTAGGTTATCAATAAGGTGGGCATTGAGTGTTTTATTCTTCGCTTGGATCCTATGCTGTTGGAACATGGCTTACAGATATTGGCTCTGATGGGAGGGGTTTAAGCTTTTATTCACCCTTGTGTGTGGAAGCACAGCAAGCCCCAGAGGGGTGTCTGTCATACTGCTGCCTTGCTGGAAGCCCTAGAAGATTGCTCATGGATTTAGCTGCTGCCTAAAACATGTCTTGAATCTGAACTCCACCTGGAACAAGTGACTCTCTCCCTCCCTGTGGGAGTCAGAAGGAAGTCAGTCAAAGGGAGACAGAATGTTTTCTTTCATCTCTTTCTCACCCTCACTTCCTCCTCCAGGTCTGGGCCCCTTGAATTAATGGTTTCTCAAATTAGAATATGAGGGTAATTCCTTTGCAACATCTCAGGCAACCCAGCAATGGGCGTTCGCTGTTTGGATGGGGTGACACTGCGCAGGAGAGACAAATATTGTATCGGGAGCTCCAAGCCGATGTGCACGCTTGTTTTCCCACACACTTATGTTTGTGCCCATCTGTTTGGGAGGCAGGCCTGCGAGGGTGGCACAAGCCAGTTCCAAGAAGGCTCATTTGCCAATGGAGGAGCTGGTTCAGGCGCGCAGCCGGCAGAACGCAGTGTGCACCAACACTTCTGCCAAGAGTACCTTCTGTTTGGCAACACCGCCCGAACAGGGCAGCGTGCTGCTCTGCAATGGGCAACATCTGCCGACGGGAAGCTGGGGGGCGGGGGTGTGCCCCGAATGATCGACCCCGCTGCAGCCTGGCACTCGGCCCCCTCCAGAACAAGCTCACAGCGAAAACCTCATGCAAGCAAGCCAGGTCGAACATCGCTTATTCATTGCGGAAATAGGTATTAAATTCCTGGCGGTGGCTCAGTTGTGTCCGACTTGTGTGACCATGTGGACTGTAGCCCGCGAGGCTACTCTGTCCATGGGATTCTCCGGGCAAGAATACTGCAGTGGGTTGCCACTTCCTTCTCCAATTAAATGCCTACTGTTTGCAAGTCACTGTGCTAGGCGCTCATGGGTCACATAGATGAATTTGACATGGACCCCAGTTTTCAGAGGCAGACACACATGTCAAGAGCTGGTTGACTTAAGAGGAATGCTATAAACACAGAGACATGTGTACCAAAACCACAGAGATCCACCACTAGAGTCCAGAGAGGGGAAGAGGATGCTTAGCTATGGGGCTGGGACACTGGTGTGTGGACTGGGACATGCGGTGGGGGAGGATTTGCACCTGTGGTTGGAGTGGGAAGGACTTCTTGAGGAGGAGCGAACTCTAAGTTCAGGCAGGAGTGAGGGAGTGTAGCGCCCAGCTGGAGTGTGGAGTGAAAAGAGGAGATATGAAAGAGGAGGTGGAAAGATACTCTGAGGACATGACATGGGAGACCAAGACACCAGCTTGAGAGTCTGGCCTTGAAAAGCTGGTCAAGACAGACTATACTGCCTGTGGGTGCAGAGAGAGGGGTCAGGGGAGGTGGGAGCTTGGTTAACTAAGAGACCACAGCAAATATGACTCAGGGAGCTCAAGCTGGGGCTCTGTGACAACCTTAAGGGGTAGGAATGAGGTGGGAGATGGGAGGGGGGTTCAAGAGGGAGGGAACATATGTATACCAATGGCTGATTCATGCTGATATATGGCAGAAACCAACACAACACTGTAAAGCAATTATTCTTCAATTAAAAATAAATAAGAAAAAGAGAGACCACAGCAAGAGTGCTGATCCTCAGTCCCTCAGTGATGAGAGCTATGGTAGGGCTTCATCATTTATCACTTAGCCAGCACTTCTTGGACTTCTTGCTACAAGCTCCTTATGTGGACCATGTCATTTTTGGCCTCTCCACATAGGTGGGGAGATAAATCAAGAGACACTTGAAACGAAATTCAATGAAATAAGGGCAAAGCTACAGGAATTCATGTGAAAATCTGGGAATCCAGAGATGGGGGACACAGAAGCAGCCACATGCCTAAAATGTCACCCGTGAAGCAGGAGACAGCATGACCTTCATGGTGTCTCACGTGTGTCCCAGCAGTGTGACTTCAAATTGCATCACTCTTTTGCCTCTGCTTTTTCATTTGTTGTTGTTGTTCAGTCACTCAGTCCTGTCTGACTCCTTGGGACCCCATGGACTGCAGCACGCCAGGATCCTCTGTCCTTCACTATCTCAAGGACAGAGTTTGTTCAAACTCATAATCGGCCTGCAGTGCAGGAGACTTGGGTTCAATTCCTGGGTCAGGAAGATCCCCTGGGGAAGGAAATGGCAACCCACTGTAGTATTCTTGCCTGGAGAATTCCATGGACAGAGGAGTTTGGCAGGTTACAGTCCATTGGGTCGCAAGAGTCAGACACGACTTAGTGACTAAACCACCACCACTATATTCAATGAGTAGGTGATGCCATCCAACCATCTCATCCTCTGTCATCCCTTTCAGTCCTTTTTCCCTCACTATTTCTCAGCATCATAGTCTTCTCCACTGAGTCGGCTCTTCGCATCAGGTGGCCAAAGGATTGGAGCTTCAGCTTCAGCACCAGCTTCAGTCTTTCCAATGAATACTCAGATTGATTTCCCTTAGGATTGACTGGGTTGATCTCCTTGAAGTTCAAGGGACTCTCATGAGTCTTCTTCAACACCACAATTCAAAAGTATCAATCCTTTGGAACTCAGCCTTCTTTATGGTCCAACTCTCACATCCATACATGACTACTGGAAAGACTATAGCTTTCACTGCATGAAATTTTGTCAGCCATGTGATGTCTCTGCTTGTTAATACATTGTCTAGGTTTCTCATAGCTTTTCTTCTAAGGAGGAAGGATCTTAATTTAATAGGTGCCATCACCATTTGCTGTGATTTTGAAGCCCAAGAATCCTCATTTGTAAAATAGCTCCTCTTTTGTATGATTGTTGTAAAAAATAATTGAGCTAGGGTATGTATAGGGTATAGAAATGTGATTGTCCTCCAGGTTCTGATGAGTAAGTGGTTGTTGTCATTGTGTTATTGTCATTGTGTTGTTGTGGTGGTGGTTGGGGTAGTGATGCAACACACAAACAGGATGGTGTTTCAGTAAGTACTCATTTCTTTCTCTTGGGTCTGAGGGCTGGGGGTGGTTCTGCTGGGATTGACTTGCTTGACTCCAGCTGAGGGTCTGGTTTAAGTCTGATGCCTGCATTTCTGAGGTCCAGACCCCAGGAACACCTCTCATCTGAGACATTACTGCAGAGAGCAGGAACCCTGAGGGCCAGGCCAACCAATGTATGTCACACCCCCTCACATTCCACAACCAAGAGTAACCTCAGTGGGGGAGGGAAAGGCATTCTTTCCATGGAGGTGAAGAGGTGTGTGCATATCTGTGTGTGCATCCTCTGTCACTCAGTTGTGTACACCTCTTTGCACCCTCGTGGACTATAGCATACAAGGCTCCTCTGTCCATGGAATTCTTCAGGCAAGAATACTGAAATGGGTAGTGATTTTCTTCTCCAGGGGATCTTCCTGACCCAGGGATCAAAACTGGGTCTACTGCATTGCATATTCTTTACTTCTGAGATATCACTTGAAGGAATAGAAGATGTCTAGTTTGGAGGAAATAACTTATTATGTTGAGTATTCAAGGCTGTATATTGTCACCGTGCTTATTTAACTTCTATGCAGAGTACATCATGTGAAATGCCGGGCTGGATGAAGCACAAGCTAGAATCAAGATTGCCAGGAGAAATATCAATAATTTCAGATATTCAGAGGACATCACCCTTATGGCAGAAAGTGAAGAGGATCTAAAGAGCCTCTTGATGAAGGTGAAATAGGAGAGTGAAAAAGCTGGCTTAAAACTCAACACTCAAAAAACTAAAATCATGGCATCTGGTCCTCATCACTTCGTGGCAAAATGATGGGGAAACAATGGAAACAGTGAGAGACTTTATTTCCTTGGGCTCCAAAATCAGTGTAGATGGTGACTGCAGCCATGAAATTAAAAGATGTTTGCTCCTTGGAAGAAAAGCTACGACAAACCTAAACAGTGTATTAAAAAGCAGAGGCATTACTTTGCTGGCAAAGATCTGACTAGTCAAAGCTATTGTTTTTCCAGTAGTCATGTGTGGATGTGGAAGTTGGACCATAAAGAAGGCTGAATGCCAAAAAACTATGCTTTTTAGCTGTGGTGTGGAGAAGACTCTTGAGAGTCCCTTAGACTGTAAGGAGATCAAACCAGTCAATCCTAAAGGAAATCAGTCTTGAATATTCATTGAAAGCACTGATGCTGAAGCTGAAACACCAATACTTTGGTCAACTGATGTGAAGAACTGACTCTTTGGAAAAGATCCTGATGCTGGGAAAAATTGAAGGCAGGAGGAGAAGGAGACAACAGAGGATGAAATGATTGGATGGCATCACTGACTCAATGGACATGAGTTTGAGCAAGCTCCGGGAGTTGGTGAAGAACAGGGAAGCCTGGCATGCTGCAGTCCACAGGGTCACAGTGTCAGACATGACTGAGCGACTGTACAACAACAACAAATATATTGCTAACTTTGGGAGTTCATTTTTGACTAAGAGTTACTATAATCTTTTAATTAGTGGAGGAATATTCATATAGAGGGTTTCCCAGGTGGCTCAGTGGTAGAGTCTGCCTGCAAATGCAAGAGATACAAATTTGATCCCTGGGCTGGGCAGATCCTCTGGAGAAGGTAATGGCTACTCCAGCATTCTTGCCTGGAGAATCCCATGGATGGAGGAGGTTGGCCAGCTACAGTCCATGGGGTTGCAAAGAGTCAGACATGACTTAGTGACTGAGCATGCACACATTCATAAGGGACTTAGAAGTGTTCATAAGCTCTTCGTTGAATTATGCAAAATTTATTGTGTTCCAGAATCACCCGGAGGGCTGGTTAAAACGGATTGTTTTGTCCTGCCCCAGAGCTTCTGATTCTGTAGGTCTTGAGTTGGTGCTCAGGGAAGTGGCACATCAAACAGGTTCCTGGGTGATGCTGCTGTTTCTGGTCCAGGAGCCACACATGGAGAACCACTGGTGTGGAGGATGCTGCTGGTGCCCTGCCCAGATGCCCTCCACCCATCCCCATGTGCTCTGAGCAGAATCACACCACATGGCTGTCTCATCTCTAGGGAGCTCCCCTTGGCTAACTGAGCCCTCTGGAAGGTAAAGCACCCCACCCAACAGGAACCCTGACCACCAAAGCCTTACAAATGGCTGATCCTCCTGTCTCAAGATGGAGCCAACTCTTTCTTGTCACTGATTCTCCAAAAACTTCCCTGTGACATTGACTCAAGCTCACTTCTGACTGACAGCACATAATTGTTAGCATTTTCCCCTTGCTGTCCCCTTTTGTCCCCACTCCCTTTCAGGTGATCTCCCTGAAATCACCCCTTTGGTCAATCACAGGGTCAAGAACTTGTATCTCAGTTCTGCTTCTAGTGAAACTGACGTAAGTCCGACGGTCCAGAGCTGGAGGGCCCCATATAAGGAAATCTGTTTGTATCTTGTTCAGGGATTTAGACATTAGGGGTTGAGGACACAGTTTTATGGAAAAGGAAGTAGACAATCCAAAGAATTTTTGTTGAAAAAGAAGAGCTAACATAGATCTACTTGCCATGTGTAACATTTTATATAAGGTTACACGTGGGGCACAGGAGATATACAGGGGCTTCAGTGGTGGGTCAGGAGTAAAGAATCCTACTTACAACTCATGAGACATGGGTTCGCTCCTTAGGTCAGGAAGATCCCCTAGAGGAGGAAATGTCAACCCATTCCAGTATTCTTGCCTGGGAAATCCCATGGACAGAGGATCCTGGTGGGCTACAACCCAAGGGGTTGCAAAAGAGCTGGACATGACTTAATGACTAAAACTACAAAGGAGATGTACAGATATTTCCTGACAGTTGAAATCAAAAGTCTGAATATGACAAAGCTCCTGGTAATAATGGACAATTTGAGAAGATTGCTGTGAGATAAGATCAACTTGGATTTCAGGTTGAGATTTCTGTGTGTTCTGGGGATGTCTGTTAAGGATTTCCTGTAGATATCTGCAGGAAAGAGGGTGAGCTCTCAGCCTAGGCTACAGCTCTGGGAAATATTTTCATACTTTGTAGTAGATCATGGGAGTTAATGAGGTCACTGAGACTTTGAGTAGCAAAGAACAGATGGCCTGGGGCAGAAATTTCGAGGCTGCCTATGGTTATACCCAAGGGAAAAGCGGACTTCAAAGAAAGTGCAGAGAGAGAATCTTAATGGAATTATAGAAAGGATCAGTGGGGCTGGAAAATGGGAGCTCAATTTTGTTTTCAATGTTAACTTTATTTGACGTATGTTGTAATATTGATATGAATTTCTGAGCCCTAGTGTTCATTTCTGTCTTTGTGTGTGTGTGTGTGTGTGTATGTGTGTGTTTAGTGATTGGTTTGTGTGTGAGCTAAGTCACTTCAATCGTGTATGACCCTTTGTGACCCTCTGGACTGTAGCCCACCAGGCTCCTCTGTCCATGGGATTCTCCAGGCAAGAATAGTGGAGTGGGTTGCCATGTCCTCCTCCAGGGGATCGTCCCAACCTGTGTCTGAATTGGTTGGGATCGAACCTGCGTTTCCTACATTGGCAGGTGGGTTCTTTACTACTAGCGCCACCTGGGAAGCCCCAGTGATTGGTTTAGACAAGAGCAAGCATTTTCACCCCCATGCGGCTTCTCACAATGCTAAATAAATATATTCAGAGAAGGTGAGCATTGGACATTTGAGAGAAGATAGGCATGCAGTGATGGGCAGCTGGGGGAAGATTATTTCAAATGGTCTTTATTCTGGCCATTTTATCTTATTCCAAGAGTGGGGAGTGGTGTGTGCCAAAGCAAATCCATAGAAGCAATCCACTGACACTCCAGTGTCAGAGAGGCACCACGACTCTCTGGTGCCTGACTCCGTGACTCAGCAACATGACTCAAGTTTATCTGACATGCATTGTGTGTGCCTTCCAGACTTGTTTGCTTGTCCCCAAGAGACAGGGTCCTATTGATGGAAATAACGTACAGGTATTGATCAATAGGTGCTCAAAGTTTCAGAACCTTGTGAACTTTTGCATACTGTTACTTTCCCCTCGAAGTTTCCATTTTCTTCATTCAAAGCCCTTTTTTGTTCTCTTCACTGGAAGTCTTCGTGGTTCATATAAATTTCATTTAATTGTATTTATATCTCTCCTCCTTTTTTTTTTTTTTTCGCTCTTTTAAAGTATAGTTGATTGCTCCCATTTTCTAGCTCCTTCCTTGCAGTAATTGGTCCCAGAGTGAAACATTACCTTTAAGCTCATGCTAATATATGAATAACATTTTTTCACTTCTTCTTTCAGATTTTATTTAGCATTTGACATTGCCTCTCTTGTTTTTGTTTGGGTTATTTTTGTTTTTGTTCTTGTTTTTGACTGTTTCCCCAGATTATGCCTCTTTTGTTTCTAGGTTATTTATGACTATGTTATCAACAGTCATTAACTCTGTCAGTAAACCAAATTAAAAAACATTAGAGATTACTGTGTATTTTGGGGATGTCTGTGAAGGCATTACCATAATAACCCATAGCTCTTGGAGGGCACTTTACAAGTGTCTTCTCATTTCATCCCTTACTTTTGTCTTTAGTTTAAGCTGCTTTTGCAAACAGCCTTATTTTGCCTGGGCTTCCCAGATGGCGCTAGTGGTAAAGAATCTACCTGCCAATGTAGGAGACACAAGAGACCTGGGGTCTGATTCTTGGGTCAGGAAGACCCCTTAGAGAAGGAAATGGCACCGAACTCCAGTATCCTTGCCTGGGAAATTCCATGGACAGAGGAGCCTGGCGGGCTATTCCATGGGCTTGCAAGAGTCAGACATGACTGAGCACATGCATCTCATCTCTCAATTTTACTTTGGTTTCAGCTTCTATGCTCCCCTTTCTTCTTTTACTCTCCTTATATAATGCTTCACTCTTGTCTGTCACATTTCTGAAGTACTTAAGGCTCAATTTAATTTGAATTAATGCACCATACTTGGTGCCTTACATCTTTTTTGAACTTGACAACTGAGCCACGCTATCTTATCCCTGGAGAGCACTAACATTTCTTCTGCCTTCAATTAGGAGCTTATGCAGAAACTGATTGCACTTGCAACTCATTTATTCAACAAATATTATTAAATCTTTACTACATACAAAGCACAAGGCCAGGTTCTATGGGGGAGATAAAGCAGAATGAACTGAGATTTTTATTTATTAGCACGTATGAATCTGTCAACAAACCTAGTCCCATAATATCCAGTACAAGCCAAATATGGGATCAAGACTTTATGAAGGGTACAAACTCAATGACAATGGAGTGCTGATAAGAAAAAATTGAATAAAATTCATTGAAGGTAATTACTTTTTAGCAATTGATGGAGGAGAAATTTATTCTGCTGATCACTCAAGTCAGCTGAGCCAGATGCACTTACATTTCAACACTGACAGTGATAAGCTGGTAAATGTCCATCAGTGAGTTCTCTGAGGTGGGGGTGGGGGGTAAGCAATTTGTGCCTGTTGTGTGTATACATGGTGTAAATACTTCCAATACAGCTGATTTTAAGCTATCAACCTGATGTTACTGGATGTGAAACTGGAAAAGCATGCACAGAATTGACTCTCCTGAGGCAGTATGAACTGGTTCGATTGCACCAGAATGTAGCCTGGAAATAATTATTAATAGAATATTTTGAATTGTCTTAAAACTTTCCAATAAGAGTTGACTTATTGGAAAAGATCCTGATGCTGGGAAAGATTGAAGACAAAAGGAGAAGAGGGCAGCAGAGGATGAGATGGTTGGATGGCATCACTGACTCAATGGACATGAGTTTGAGCAAACTCTTGGGGACAGTGATAAACAGGGAAACCTGGTGTGCTCTGGTTCATGGGGTCCCAAAGAGTCAGACATGACTTAAGGACTGGACAATGACAACAAAAACTTTCTAAATTCACCATTGGTTCCCTGTAAGGAACATTAGTAAATAGTTGAAAAAAGAAAAAGAATTGCATGTTTTTATGAATTAGAGTCATGAAGAAAGACATATTTCTACAATATTTGATTTATCACTTTACATCCTCAGAAATATGTGTGCTTAGTTGCTCAGTTGTGTCCGACTCTTTGCAATCCCATGAACTGTAGCCTGTCAGGCTCCTCTGTTCATGGGATTCTCCAGATTAGAGTACTAGAGTGGGTAGCCATTCCCTTCTCCAGGGGGTCTTCCAGACCCAGGGGTCAAACCAGGATGTCCTGCATTGCAGGTGGATTCTTTACCATCTAAGCCACCAGTGAAGTATACTGGGCGGAAATAGGGAAAAGAATGAGGCCAGTGGACTTACTATAGGGGCCTTGGGCTTCCAGAAAAATTGATTCAATACTATAATTGCTGATGGCAGGAGTGGGCACTAGGGTTAATTGTTCCCTATGTATCATTAGATAGTGGTGGTTTAATTGCTAAGTCATGTCTGACTCTTGCAACCCCATGGACTGTAACCCACCAGGATCCTCTGTTCATGGGATTTGCCAGACAAGAATACTGGACTGGGTGGCCATTTCCTTCTCCAGGGGATCTTCCTGACCCAGGGATCAAACCTGGGTCCTCTGCACTGCAGGCAGATTCTTTACCAACTGAGCTATGATTGGCCACTAAAAATGAGTATAATTTATTATTGTGAATTCTAAACATTTTACTATATGTTTAACAGTGGAAACAAGCCAGGGTTTCATGTAAAATGTAAAAGCTGTACTATGAATATCTAATGGCAGTTTATTTTGACTTGTATTTCTATATCATATACTTTAATGTGATGGCATTCATGGAGAATATAATATTTATGTGCTCATATTTTTTCAGTTGCTGTTACTTCACTTTTACATTTCCAAGCATCCTCACATACTTCAGTTTTTAAGGATTGATGTAGGTCTGTATGAGTTTAATAATGATAAAGAATCTCAGACATAGAGACAAGCTGACAATGAAGTCCAGTTTGTGTGTGAGGAACAACAAAAAGCCCAGGAAAGCCTGGGATTTAGGAAAGCCTGTTAGCCAGCTGGGGCTGCTATAACAAGATATCATAGGTTGGGTATTTTTGAACAGCAGAAATGTGTTTCTTGCACTTCTGGACACTGGAAAGTCCAAGGTCAAGGTGCCAGCAGATTCAGGTCCTGGTGAGGGCCCTCTTCCTTGTTTGCAAACAGCCACCTCCTTACTGAGTCCCCACAAGGCCTTTCTTTGGTGCATGGATGTGCACAGAGAGACAGATCTCCCTTCATCTTCTTACAAGGGCATTGTATAGTTCTATCATGGGAGCCTGAGCCTTATGACTTAATTTAAAATTAATTGCCTTGAGGTAGAAGATAGAATCCTAGGGACCGGGGAGCCTGGTGGGCTGCTGTCTATGGGGTCGCACAGAGTCAGACACGACTGAAGCAAGATAACAGCAGCAGCAGCAGATAGAATGGTAGAAATAAATGAATCAGAGAGGAAAAAAGAAAAACGAATTAAAATAAATAAGGACAATCTCAGAGACCTCTGGGACAATGTTAAATGCCCAATGTTCGAATCATAGGAGTCCCAGAAGAAGACAAAAAAAAAGACCATGAGAAAATACTTGAGGAGATAATAGTTAAAAACTTCCTAAAATGGGGAAGGAAATAATCACCCAAGTCCAAGAAACCCAGAGAGTCCCAAATAGGATAAACCTAAGGCAAAACACCCCAAGACACATAATAATCAAATTAACAAAGATCAAACACAAAGAACAAATATTAAAAGCAGCAAGGGAAAAACAGCGAATAACACATAAGGGAATTCCCATAAGGATAACAGCTGATCTTTCAATAGAAACTCTTCAGGCCAGGAGGGAATGGCAAGACATACTTAAAGTGATGAAAGAAAATAACCTACATCCCAGATTACTGTACCCAGCAAGGATCTCATTTAAATATGAAGGAGAAATCAAAAGCTTTACAGACAAGCAAAAGCCGAGAGAATTCAGGACCACCAAACCAGCTCTCCAACAAATGCTAAAGGATATTCTCTAGACAGGAAACAAAAAAAGGGTGTATAAACTCGAACCCAAAACAATAAAGTAAATGGCAACTGGATCATACTTATCAATAATTACCTTAAATGTAAATGGGTTGAATGCCCCAACCAAAAGACAAAGACTGGCTGAATGGATACAAAAACAAGACCCCTATATATATTGTCTACAAGAGACCCACCTCAAAAAAGGGGACACATACAGACTGAAAGTGAAGGGCTGGAAAAAGATATTCCATGCAAATAGAGACCAAAAGAAAGCAGGAGTAGCAATACTCATATCAGATAAAATAGACTTCAAAACAAAGACTGTGAAAAGAAACAAAGAAGAACACTACATAATGATCAAAGGATCAATCCAAGAAGATATAACAATTATAAATATATATGCACCCAACATAGAAGCAATACAATATGTAAGACAAATGCTAACAAGTATGAAAGGGGAAATTAACAATAACACAATAATAGTGGGAGACTTTAATACCCCACTCACACCTATGGATAGATCAACTAAACAGAAAATTAACAAGGAAACACAAACTTTAAATGATACAATAGACCAGTTAGACCTAATTGATATCTATAGGACATTTCACCCCAAAACAATGAATTTCACCTTTTTCTCAAGTGCACACGGAACCTTCTTCAGGATAGATCACATCCTGGGCCATAAATCTAGACTTGGTAAATTCAAAAAATTGAAATCATTCCAAGCATCTTTTCTGACCACAATGCAGTAAGATTAGATCTCAATTACAGGAGAAAAACTATTAAAAATTCCAATATATGGAGGCTGAACAACACGCTGCTGAATAACCAACAAATCACAGAAGAAATCAAAAAAGAAATCAAAATATGATAGAAACGAATGAAAATGAAAACACAACAACCCAAAACCTGTGGGACACAGTAAAAACAGTGCTAAGGGGAAAGTTCATAGCAATACAGGCATACCTCAAGAAACAAGAAAAAAGTCAAATAAATAACCTAACTCTACACCTAAAGCAACTAGAAAAGGAAGAAATGAAGAACCCCAGGGTTAGTAGAAGGAAAGAAATCTTAAAAATTAGGGCAGAAATAAATGCAAAAGAAACAAAAGGGACCATAGCAAAAATCAACAAAGCCAAAAGTTGGTTTTTTGAAAGGATAAATAAAATTGACAAACCATTAGCCAGACTCATCAAGAAACAAAGGGAGAAAAATCAAATCAATAAAATTAGACATGAAAATGGAGAGATCACAACAGACAACACAGAAATACAAAGGATCATAAGAGACTACTATCAACAATTATATGCCAATAAAATGGACAACGTGGAAGAAATGGACAAATTCTTAGAAAAGTACAACTTTCCAAAACTGAACCAGGAAGAAATAGAAAATGTTAACAGACCCATCACAAGCACGGAAATTGAAACTGTAATCAGAAATCTTCCAGCAAACAAAAGCCCAGGTCCAGACGGCTTCACAGCTGAATTCTAGCAAAAATTTAGAGAAGAGCTAACACCTACCCTACTCAAACTTCCAGAAAATTGCAGAGGAAGGTAAACTTCCAAACTCATTCTATGAGGCCACTATCACCCTAATACCAAAACCTGACAAAGATGCCACAAAAAAAGAAAACTACAGGCCAATATCACTGATGAACATAGATGCAAAAATCCTTAACAAAATTCTAGCAATCAGAATCCAGCAACACATTAAAAAGATCAAACATTGTGACCAAGTGGGCTTTATTCCAGGTATGCAAGGATTCTTCAATATCTGCAAGTCAATCAACGTAATACACCACATTAACAAATTGAAAAATAAAAGCCATATGATTATCTCAATAGATGCAGAGAAAGCCTTTGACAAAATTCAACATCCATTTATGATAAAAACTCTCCAGAAAGTAGGAATAGAAGGAACATACTTCAACATAATAAAAGCTATATATGATAAACCCACAGCAAACATTATCCTCAATGGTGAGAAATTGAAAGCATTTCCCCTAAAGTCAGGAACAAGACAAGGGTGCCCACTTTCACCACTACTATTCAACATAGTTTTGGAAGTTTTGGTCACGGCAATCAGAGCAGAAAAAGAAATGAAAGGAATCCAAACTGGAAAAGAAGAAGTAAAACTCTCACTGTTTGCAGTTGACATGGTCCTCTACATAGAAAACCCTAAAGACTCCACCAGAAAATTACTAGAGCTAATCAATGAATATAGTAAAGTTGCAGGATATAAAATCAACACACAGAAATCCCTTGCATTCCTATACACTAATTATTAGAAAATAGAAAGAGAAATTAAGGAGACAATTCCATTCACCATTGCAATGAAAAGAATAAAATACTTAGGAATATATCTACCTAAAGAAACAAAAGACCTATATATAGAAAACTATACAACACTGGTGAAAGAAATAAAAGAGGACACTAATAGGTGGAGAAATATACCATGTTCATGGATCGGAAGAATCAATATAGTGAAAATGAGTATACTACCCAAAGCAATTTATAGATTCAGTGCAATCCCTATCAAGCTACCAACAGTATTATTCACAGAGCTAGAACAAATAATTTCACAATTTGTATGGACATACAAAAAAAAACTTGAATAGCCAAAGCAATCTTGAGAAGGAAGAATGGAACTGGAGGAATCAACCTGCCTGACCTCAGGCTCTACTACAATGCCACAGTCATCAAGACAGTATGGTACTGGCACAAAGACAGAAATATCAGAAATATAGATCAATGGAACAAAATAGAAAGCCCAGAGATAAACCCATGCACCTATGGACACCTTATCTTTGACAAAGGAGGTAAGAATATACAATGGAGAAAAGACAATCTCTTTAACAAGTGGTGCTGGGAAAACTGGTCAACCACTTGTAAAAGAATGAAACTAGAACACTTACTAATACTGTACACAAAAATAAACTCAAAATGGATTAACAATCTAAACATAAGACCAGAAACTATAAAACTCCTAGAGGAGACATAGGCAAAACACTCTCCGACATAAATCACAGCAGGATCCTCTATGACCCACCTCCCAGGATATTGGAAATAAAAACAAAAATAAAAAAATGGGACCTAATTAAAATTAAAAGCTTCTGCACAACAAAGGAAACTCTAAGCAAGGTGAAAAGACAGCTTTCAGAATGTGAGAAAATAATAGCAAATGAAGCAACTGACAAAGAACTAATCTCAAAAATATACAAGCAACTCCTACAGCTCAATTTCAGAAAAATAAACGACCCAATCAAAAAATGGGCCAAAGAACTAAATAGACATTTCTCCAAAGAAGACATACAGATGGCTAACAAACACATGAAAAGATGCTCAACATCACTCATTATCAGAGAAATGCAAATCAAAACCACAATGAGGTACCATTTCACGCCAGTCAGAATGGCTGCGATCCAAAAGTCTACAAGCAATAAATGCTGGAGAGGGTGTGGAGAAAAGGGAACCCTCTTACAATGTTGGTGGGAATGCAAACTAGTACAGCCACTATGGAGAACAGTGTGGAGATTCCTTAAAAAACTGGAAATAGAACTGCCATATGACCCAGCAATCCCACTGCTGGGCATACACACTGAGGAAACCAGAATTAAAAGAGACATGTGTACCCTAATGTTCATCGCAGCACTGTTTATAATAGCCAGGACATGGAAGCAACCTAGATGTCCATCAGCAGATGAATGGATAAGAAAGCTGTGGTCCATATACATAATGGAGTATTACTCAGCTGTAAAAAAGAATACATCTGAATCAGTTCTAATGAGGTGGATGAAACTGGAGCCTACTATACAGAGTGAAGTAAACCAGAAAGAAAAACACCAATACAGTATACTAAAGCATATACATGGAATTTAGAAAGATGGTAACAATAACCCTGTATGCGAGACAGCAAAAGAGACACAGATGTATAGAACAGTCTTTTGGACTCTGTGGGAGATGGCGAGGGTGGGATGATTTGGGAGAATGGCATTGAAACATGTATAATATCACATGTGAAACGAATTGCCAGTCCAGGTTTGATGCAGGATACAGGATGCTTGGGGCTGGTGCACTGGGATGACCCAGAGGGATGGTATGGGAAGGGAGGAGGGAGGGGGGTTCAGGATTGGGAACACGTGTACACCCATGGCAGATTCATGTTGATGTATGGCAAAACCAATACAATATTGCAAACTAATTAGCCTCCAATTAAAATAAATAAATTTATATTAAAAAATAAAATTAATTGCCTTCCAAAGACCCCACTTCCAAATGCTATCACATTGGAAAATTATGGCTTCAATATATGAATTATTGGGATTGGAAAGGGAAAGAAAGTGAAAATGTTAGTCACTCAGTGGTGTCCAACTCTTTGTGACCCCATGGACTGCAGCATACCAGGCTTCTCTGTCCTTTACCATCTCCCTGAGTTTTTTTTTAACTCATGTCCATTGAGTCAGTGGTGCTATCCAACAATCTTATCCTCTGTCACCCCTTTCTCCTCCTGCTCTCAATCTTTCTCAGCATCAGGATCTTTTCCAGTGAATCAGCTCTTTGGCATCAGTGGCCAAAGTATGGCCTTCAGCTTCAGCATCAGTCCTTCCAATGAATATTCAGGGTTGAATTTCTTTAAGATTGACTGGTTTGATCTCCTTGCAGTCCAAGGGACTCTCAAGAGTCTTCTCCAACACCACAGTTCAAAGCATCAATTCTTTAGCACTCAGCCTTCCTTATGGTCCAACTCTCACATCTGTACATGACTGCTGGAAAAAACATAGCTTTTGACTACATGGACCTTTGTCAGCAAAGTGATGTCTCTGCTTTTTAGTAAGCTGTCTAGGTTGGTCATAGCTTTTCTTCCAAGGAGCAAATGTCTTTTAATTTCATGGCTGCAGTCATAGACTGCAATTATTTTGGAGCCCAAGAAAATTAAATCTGCCACTGTTTCCATTTTCCCCCATCTATTTGCCATGATATGATGGGACCAGATGCTGTGATCTTAGTTTTCTGAATGCTGAGTTTTAAGCCAGCTTTTTCACTCTCCTATTTCACCTTCATCAAGAGGCTCTTTAGTTCCTCTTTGCTTTCTGCCATTAGGGTGGTATCATCTTATATCTGAAGTTGATATTTCTCCTGGCAATCTGCTTAGTCATCTCATTTGCTGGTAATCACCATTCATCCACAGTCATCACCCTAAGCGATTGGATTTAGAACCCTTCTTGGAAGACAGAAGCTTTGAAATGGTGAGAAGAATTGCTTCTGGTATGATAAGGAGGTGAAAGTTCCTTTTCCCCTAGAAATGTTGTAACAATTAGTACATCTTACTAAATAATCTATATTAAAATAGCCAGTAATTAAGTACTTAATTGTTAAATATTAGAAAGCAAGAGTAATGCTTATAATTTTAGGTTTATAATTTCTGTAACAGACTTTTTTTTTTTTTAACATAAATGTGTTTATCTTTACAACCTCTGATGAAACTGTCCATTAAACCATCTGCTTTTGAATCTTGTGAAACTCTCAATACCTCTGGTGTGAAGCTTGTGAAGAATTTTGTTCATTCATTCTTTATTGACAGTGCAATCGAGCTTTGAGTCAGTTTGCACTTACGGGGTTCTTCAAACACAATTTCTCATGTTTCAGTATAGAAAAACATCTTCCCCATGTTGAAACTGTCCAGGGTGTTCTGATTACAATTTCAAGGAGCTTCATCATTTCACTGAAAGCTTCTCTTCTTTATTTTGTCTCCAGGAAACAAAAAGAGAAACAGACTGGATTTTTATTCATTTATGAGATACGCTTGCTTTTATAAAAGACTAAGGTTTGTCTTTAGTGTGCTTCATTGTTTTATAAAACAGGATTTGTTTTATAGCTGATACTATGTATGAATTATTACCTCTTGCTTTTCACCGGGCAGATTGAGTGTCAGAAATCTGGGGAGCTCAGCCTAAATTACTTTCCTTTTTGCCTGTGAGCACTGAGTTCCCATCATCCTTTCTCACCTCAATTCCCTCCCCCTCTGCTGCTGTAACAAGACCTTTTTACCTGGCGTGTCTCTCTCCTTTGATTTCCATAGGCAAGCACAGTGCCCTGGTTCCCCTGGTGCCTATACAACTCAGATGTCATCACAGCAATGATGACACAGGCCTGTCTGATGCTGACTACATCATGGTCCTGAGTTAAGAATTTGAATTTTAAAGCATTATGTCTGCCAACAACAAATTGTCACTTGCCATCTACTGCTGCAAGAATTAAATCATGGGTTGCTGTAGTTTCAACACCTCCTGAAAAGAGTTCAGGGTGGAGATCAGGAAGAGGCACTCTGTGCTTGGCAGGAAAAACTGGCAGGACAGGACTTCAGACAGTTAGATATTTTCAGGAAAAGATTGTATGAGCCCAATTCTTGAATCTCCTTGTATCTAGAAAGCACTAAAAATTTTCATGGTGACATCTGCTCTTTGTGACTAGCAGTAACCCTCATGAGACTAGCAGCAACCTTCTGCAAAAAAGATGTGCCTGATTGCATGTACTCCCCCTTCACCAAAGTCACATATATACTGATCATCCCCTCCCCTCCCCACACCCCACCCTCCCTGACCTCTTTGGAGCAGTTTCTCAGAGCTATCTAAGATGCTGTCTCCCAGACTAAAGTCCTCATTTTGCCCATAAATAAAACTTAACTCATGACTCTCATATTATCTATTTCTTTTTCATAGGCTTCTATAATAAGCACTCCAACCTTAATGTACATATCCAGTTAATCTGAAACCCAAGTCTTCCAACCTTCCCACTCTCATGGCATTTCAGATTGCTGGTTTAGCCCACTGTTGCTGTTTAAATACCTAGCAAAGAAGACGCTGAAGGTCAGTTTTCTCAACACGGATCATTTCCAGCTCTGAAGATGACCTTAAAGGACTGAGCTTCCTTCACAATGAGATCATCACACCTTACTCCCTTCCTAAAACATTCATATCAAAGAATTCTTTTCCCTGGACTTGCTCTGGGGTGATGCCGGGAAGAGCTGCTCTTTCAGAATGAACTTGTTCAGTATTTAATGCTTTCAGAACTTCTGACTGATTTCATCTTGAGAACTGGGGACATTAAAATCAGAGGCAAATGTCAGTGATGACCCCAAGTTGCTGAAGAACAGAAATCTCTGCTTCTCGAGGTGTCACTTCACATTATTTATGCATAACTGACATACCACAAGTTCTGTTTGCAGCTTTTTCTTTGCATACTTGGGGCTAAAAAATATGGCTGGGAGATGCCTCAGCTGTCACGATTGGTGAGTATCTTTCACTCACCTATAAATACAGTGTTTAGATGAAGCATCTGCATTCCAAAGGACTATTCCAGCCCCCATCTCTAATCTCCCATGCCCTCACATTCTTGTTCCTACACTGGGGATGCTTGCTCCTACTCTGAGTTCTCAGATTTGGTTTCTGGGGAAGAAGCAGGAGCCCACCGACATTTCTGAAGAAAGACAAGGATGGAGCAGGGATGCAGAATGTGAGTGGGACCAAGCAGGGTACCCCAAACTGTCTGGACACTTTTACAGATTCCCAGCCCCCAGCCCCGCACTAGAGAACCAGAATTTTTTACACTGTGCCCAAGTGTCTGTGCTCTTTGAAAGCTCCCTAAACTGATCCTTATCCTCATCCTGATTTTATGCTCCTTTCCTAGGACAAATGTCCTGCATATCACTGATGGACTTGATGGAGATGCTCTCTGATGTAATCAGAAGGAGGAAGCAAGCCTGAGACTTGAAGATATTAGAGAAAAGCGGAAGCCATTAGAGAGACAAACATTGTTTTGCTCAACAGTAAGCAGATGGTCTTGTCCTTCTTTCAATACCTATTTATTGTGCACCTACTTTGTGTTGGGTACTTTTCTTGATGCTGGGGACATTGCAATGAAGAGACAAAATCCCTTCTCTTAAGGAGCTTACAAGCAGCCAATCAACTAATCAACCAACCAACCAAGTAGATTGTTAGTGCCACTTTTATCACATAGAATAACAAATCTAGAAACATTCATCCATACATTCTGATTGATAAATTAGGACCAACTCAGCATTGAACTTTATGCTGCATAGTCTAACACCATTAGAATCCATTGTCATGTACATTCCCCAGGTTTCTGCCAATATAAAAGGGCAACATTTGAAATTCTTCATGAGTACAAGTCATTTTCCTCCTGGTCAGACTTTATACCTTTGGAGCATGCTGTGGTCTAACTCCAGCTATGGGTCCAAGGGCACAAGGGGTATCTGGTAAATGTATTTTATGGAAAGGTTATCACTGACTATCAAGAAAAGACAATTTCCTGATTCGACTACTGACTGTTATCTACGTATGTTCAATATGCAGCCAAAGGGCAGCAAAGAATAATTTTTGCAGTTAGAGGCCCTAGCATTGCTGATGATATACAAAGGATTCTCAACTGGGAATAATTTTGTCCCTTCCCCCCACTGGGGGAGGTGGACATAGGGCGATGCCTGGAGATTTTTCTGGTTGTTCCAGCTGAGTGGGGAGATGCTATTGGTGTCTAGTGGATAGAAGCCAGGGATGCTGGTCAACACTCTACAATGCATACAACCACCCTTCACAATACAGAATTACCCAGGTCAAGCCAGTCAATCTTAAAGGAATTCAACCCTGAATATTTATTGGAAGGACTGATGCTGTAGTTGAAGCTCCAATACTTTGTCTACCTGATGCAAGGAGCTGACTCATTGGAAAAGCCCTTGATGCTGGGAAAGATTGAGGGCAAGAGGAGAAGGGGACAATAGAGGATGAGATGGTTAGATAGCATCAGTGACTCAATGGATAGGAATTTGAGCAAACTCCAGGAGATAGTGAAGGACAGGGAAGCCTGGTGTGCTGCAGTCCATGGGGTCGCAAAGAGTTGGACACAACTTAGTGACTGAATAACAACAAGTTATCCTGAGATCATGACAGTATTTATTGGAAGGACTGATGGTGAAGCTGAATCTCTAATACTTTTGCCAACTGGTACAAAGAGTCGACTCATTGGGAAAGACCCTGATGCTAGGAAATATTGAAGGCAAAAGAATGCAGTGGCAGAGGATGAGATGGTTAGATAGCATCACCAACTCAATGGACATGAATTTGAGCAAACCTTGGGAGATAACGAAGGACAGGGGAGCCTGGAAGGCTGCAGTCCATGGGATCACAAAGAGTCGGACAGGACTTATCGACTGAACAACAACAACAACAACAAATGGCAATAGTGCTAAGGTTGGGAAACTCAAATATAAAGGGATTGAAAGATGATAGAGTTTATTTAATGCTGAAACTTCAAATAACATGCAAAAACCTGATTTCACTGGGGCTCTGATGATGAATTTATTACAGATTCAGTGTCAACTAACATTTATTGGGTTTCTCCTGGATGACTTCCTGTACAATTATCCCAGATGCCTTGGGCTCTAGGCATCACAAGCCTTTTTTTTTTTTTTTTTTAATAAGGAGGGAACAGGCTCTGAGAGGTTCTTGCCTGATGTCAGAGCATCCCTGAGTGGCAGAGCAGGCATTTGAACTCCAGATCTCTGCTTCAGAGGACTGACTCAGCAGGAAACGGCTGTCCTGGTGGCATCATGGGGTCTTTACTTGGCAGGGCTCCTCTTTCATACAGCCCATTGGTCACTTGAGGTCTGGCTGGGTGATGTCATTCATGGCATCAATAGCCTGCTGACAAGTGGCACTGAATTGTTTCCTTTCAAAATTGGTTCTGTTGGTGAATGAATGGGTGACAGCAAGCAATTATTCCTTTCTGTCTTTTGCTTGTGTTCTCTGGTCTTACTCAGAGACACAAAAGAACAGGGTTTCTATAAGCATAAGTGCCAGCGGATGGCTGTGAATGGGTTTGAGCCATGTGACTCGGAGCAAATGCTGAGCAGACCACGTCCAGGTGTTTCTCACAAGAAGCTGTGCCTGCTTGTTTCAATTTATGAATGTGGTGACCACGGGGCTCCTCCTGGCCACAGTGGAACAAGGTTCTGGGAGACCATGGGCTTGGGGTGCAGTCTTGGGGCCCCAAACATCACAAATTCCTTCTGCACACGCTTCCCCTTCACTGGCCTGAATACTGCCCACTGCGGCCCTGTACTGGTTCCTCGAAACCTGCAACTGCCCAGGAAAAGGAAACTTTTCATTTCCTTTGCCATTTAAGAGCCTTGCAAAGCTGGGGTAGGTGTTTCCCTGAGCCGCGGGAGCGTCCCTGGAGCAGACAGGCAATCCATTTCCAACCTATTGCAGGGCAGCTCAGGCATCATAAGAGAGACTTAATCTCTACCGATTAAACATTAAGTGCTTTCTAACATTTAAACGTTAGGCTCATTTTATGATTGTGAAAGCAGCAGTAAAGCAAGAGGGAGAGAAGTTTACTGCATCTTAACGTGTGTGGCAAATTGAATTTCTATCGACAAGAAGAGCTTCTACCCCAGAAGAGCCCTCCAAGTGCCTGGATGGAGAAAGATGGCCAGAGGTTTGTGAGTTAAAAAAAAAAAAAAATCCAGCAATAACATTTATAGAGATGAGGCTGTCAACACTGCCCTTAATACTGCAGGTTAGTTTTGACTGCCATCTTTAGGGTACAGAGGGGAGGGATCACCTTCATCCCTGGGGAGTGTCCAAACAGATGAAACTAGACCAATGTCAATATTTGCAGTGGTTGTATTCACTGTGTTTGGTGTTTTTTTTTTTTTTCCCCTTCACACTATGAGTGTGGAAAATCCCATGGGTGGAGGAGCTTGGTGGGCTGCAGTCCATGGGGTCGCTAGGAGTCAGACACGACTGAGCAACTTCCCTTTCACTTTTCACTTTCATGCATTGGAGAAGGAAATGGCAACCCACTCCAGTGTTCTTGCCTGGAGAATCCCAGGGATGGGGGAGCCTGGTGGGCTGATGTCTATGGGGTCGCACAGAGTTGGACACGACTGAAGTGACTTAGCAGTAGCAGCGTGAATTTTTTTATCCATGTGTTAATTAGCATAAAGGACTAGCATATTCTTTAGCATAAAGAATTCTGTACTCTGGGAATGTTTTTGTATCTTTTTGTGTGTATGTGCAGATTTCTTTTCTGGAATTGCACCTGTCTGCCCAAATATGGGGCTTCCCTGGTGGCTCAGTGGTAACGAATCCACCTGCCAAAGCAGGAGACATGAGTTCAATCCCTGGGTTGGGAAGTTCCCCTGGAGAAGGGCATAGCAACCAACTTCAGTAGTCTTGCCTGGGAAATCCCATGGACAGGGGAGCCTGGCGGGCTACAGTCCATGGGGTTGCAAAGAGTCAGACACAACTGAGTGACTGAGCATATACACACACCAAAAGATGGGACTCACAACATTAGCTGATATTTACTGAAGTTTCTTCGTGGGCAGGGCACTTCTGGTCTGATCACTGTACTCGTGCTAACTCAGGGCTCTCATTCCTCCAAGATGGGTGTTCTGTGCCTCTTTTTTCCAGGAAGAAGGTGGAAAAAAGGGTGTTGAGGATGTGCTGCAAAGTTGGGACTTGATTCAGGACAGTCTGACTGCCGAGTCTACACTCTGAGCACCTGAAATGAGGTCATAAGCTGCTTGATTTTCTTGATTCTTTTCACACATGTGAAGGGACATTGGGTTGCTATGTAATTTGTGAGCTACAGAGCATGGGACCCAAAAAGTGAAAATGGAGATTAGGGTAGAGGTGGGGAGCCAACTAATCTCCATACCAAGCCAAGGACTCACTAACCAGTGTCCTGCTCCCAGCATCACTCACTTTAAGATGTTCTCCTCTCCTGGTTTACTTGTTTGGGGAGTAAAGGTCTTGCCTGATGCCTCAAAGTCTTCTTTAAAAGGAGTCTAGAGCTTTAAGAACAGGATTGGCTTGAAGGAGCTCAATTATCACTCTCAACGGAAGTGTATGCATCTTATATATTAATTCATTTGCTTAAGCCATTTCAAGCTGTGTATTAAACTTTTCCTCACCTGTCAAAACAGCAATTTCATATGAAGCAACCCTATAGATGGGGCTTCCCAGGTGGCACTAGTGGTAACCCACCTGCCAAACCAGGAGATATGAGAGACAAGGGTTCAGTCCCTGAGTTGGGAAGATCCCTTGGAAGAAGGCATGGCAACCCACTCCAGTGTTCTTGTTTGGAGAATCCCCATGGATGAAGGAGCCTGGTAGGCTACAGTCCATGGTGTTACACACAGGTAGACACGACTGAAGTGACTTAGCACAGCACATCACAGCAAACCTATGTATGCTTATCTTTGTATTTATAAATTTGTGTGTGCAAATGCAAAGAAAACATCCTTTAATCACATTTGGTGATTTAGTACAATGATTTTTCTTTTGTGACATCCAGATATTTTTCTTCTTTTATAGATGTTTATTCTCAGTCCTCTTCCCCTCTTTTAGGATAGTGATATTCCTTTTTAGCTGATGTTCACTGTCATCCAGGTCTTTTGTAGGTGTACTTATCCATAGACGTTAGGTCATCCTTCTATTTTTAATCCTTCTTTGTCATTTTACCTTAAGTTAGCCTTTCTCACAACTTACCAAGAATAGTCTTTTATAGTAGATAATACTCTTAGCAATAGTGTTGAAAATTCAAAAGAAGTTACATAACATAGGAAAATATTTTTAGAGCCCTTCAATTATTATATTATCAACACTTTGGCTTATATATCTTTTCGTTTGTTTTTGAAAGGTTGTTGTTGAATCACGCGAATACACCGGGATTCTTGGCCCCCGGAGGAGAAGAATTCAATCCAGGGCCAGAGACGAGGCTTGATCGCTCAGAGCTTTTGTGTAATAAAGTTTTATTAAAGTATAAAGGAGATAGAGAAAGCTTCTGACATAGGCATCAGAAGGGGGTAGAAAGAGTACCCGCTTGCTAGTGTTAACAATGAAGTTATATAATCCAAAGAATATCTGGAGGTTGTAAAGACCTCATCAGACCTATTCCCATAATTTACATTTTAAGATAACACTGTCCTCAGGCAAGATACATCCTTGTAAAGACCAGGTCTACTCCCATAATTAACATTTTAAGATAACAGAAGGTTGAATCCAAAGACTGTCCTTAGGCAGGATACATTATTGGTACATAATCCTAAGGAATGTGGAGAAAGAAAAAAAGTTTGTCCTTTTTCCTCCTTGAGAATTCCAGACCCTTCTCTCCTTGGGGACCCCTAGACTCCCTATCAACCTGCCTAGGAAATGACTCTCTCATTCCCCCCCTTTTCTTTTAGGAGAATTATGTTGCCTAGGGAAAAGGGGCGTTGTTCTCGTTCCATAACTGCTTCGGAGCTGACAAGGGGCGTTGTCCCTAAATTGGTGAGGCAACATATTCTCTTAATCCTCATATTGAGGATATCTGATCCAGGAGCCCCAAATAGTAGTTGGAGGAAGCTACAGCAGTAGCAGGAGTTTGAGCAACCATTTGTAACTTAAAAGCTTTCATGCGGCTAGAAACAATTCCAGTTATACAATTACAGATGCAGGGAGCAAACAGCAAGAACAAAACAACCAGAATTATTGTAATTAAGATAGTTGTCCACCATGGGGAACTAGTTAACGTCTCCCAAAGTGAGGCAATTGAGGCTTCAGGAGTATCCATGGCCCTAATCATCTTGTTCATGTGGTTAGTAAAATGGGTAACATTCGTGCTCATATCAGGTATATATGTACAGCATTGGGTATGAATAATGGCACAAGTTCCTCCTTGTGCAGCTGTCAGAATATCTAGAGCCAATCTGTCTTGTAAAACCACCTTTCTAATTTGTGCTTGTTCAGCATTAAGAGCTGAAATAGCCTTTTGAGAATCTTGTAATGCCTGTTGAGTAAAAGTAGTCAAAGCGTCCACTCGTAACATAACATCTGTAGTTCCCAAAGAGGGAACAAACGCTGCAGCCAAATAATCATACCAATGAAATACAGACCTTGCCCACCGAGTTTTAAGGTGGGGTAAATTAGCAGGCTTTTCTGGAAGCTCTGACAATATAAAGCCGTGAGTAAAGGCTAGACCCAGGGTGCATCTCCCTATCCAACCAGGGGGAAGCCATGCCCATAGGGAAGAGCACATATCCAATAAGTCCCGTTTGGAGCAAGCCAGTGCGACTGAGATATCCAGTCCCAATTCATGCCTGGCCAGACAAAGGGAGAAGCTGAACTGGGATTGGAAAACACGGGAATGATTACATTGCATGTTTCCTGAGACAAATAGCCCAATTGTTTCCAATCATTGTAATTAAGTTGTTGGCTAACTTTTGGGGACAGCTCTGTTTGTTCCCAGCATATAGAGGCAGTAGATATTAAACGTCCTTTTTCAGGAGTTAGCCATATAACCTCTTCCCATGTTTGATAAATGTCAGGTAAAAAACCATTAGATCTAGACCTATTTACCTTATATGTAGCAAAATAGTCATTGAACCGAGACAATGTATAATCAAAATTAAAAGTCATATTATGTCCATAGTTAGAGTACAAAGTGTTGCACCAGTCCATTTTAGGGTTGGTAGATGTCATCAGATGAAGAAGAGGCATCACATGTGATTGTTGTCGAAGGTATTCACAGACTTGGAGAAAGTCTTTTCCTTGAAGTGGGGATGTCCACCACGGGAAGCCTTCCACTGACGAAGAGGGGAGCGCTCCGCAGACCCAGCAGTTAGACTGATTGTGGAATGCAGAATAGGAGTGAGCCCAGAACAGGAAGGCATTGTCTTGAGGATCAAACGGCAGACTCAGGATTTTTGGAGTCAGCAGTAGACTCACATAGATTATCAGGCCCATCTGCTGCCCTTAACTCTAGAGCTCAGGTCAGGGCCACAAGCTCCGCTAACTGAGCACTGGTTCCCTGGGGGAGAGATTTTGCTTCCAAAACCTGTTCAGCAGTCACCACGGCGTAACCTGCTTTACACTTTCCATCCGGAACAAAAGAACTGCCATCTTTAAATATTTCCATGTCAGGATTGTCTAATGGGGTATCCTTTATATCCTCCCGAGCTGCATAGTTTAAAGTTAGGAATTGAGAACAATTGTGATCAGGTGTTTCATTTTCCTTCTCAGGAAGGAAAGTGGCAGGATTTAAATTTCCACAAACTTTAAGCTTAGTTACTGGTCCTTCTAACAACAATGACTGATACTTAAGAAGCCTACTGTCTGTCATCCAAATATTAACCTTAGGATTTAAGATTCCACTCACATCATGAGAAGTCAGTACAGTAAGGTTTAGTCCATTAATTATTTTTAAAGCTTCAGGTGCTAATAAAGCCGCTGCCCCAATTACTCTTAGGCAGTGGGGCCACCCACGTGAAACTACATCTAATTCTCTGCTTAGATAAGCAATAGGTTGCTGGTGAGGCCCTCGGGGTTGTGCCAAAACTCCCAATGCCACACCTTTTCTTTCAGTGACAAACAAATTAAATTCTGACCCTGTGGGCAAGCTCAGAGCTGGAGCTTGCAGGAGAGCAGTCTGAAGAACCTTAAAAGCCTTTTGAGTTTCTGGAGACCAAACCAGTTTGTTGGTTTGGGCCTGCTGAGTTTCAGCTATAAGTTTATATAAAGGCCGGGCAAGTTCCCCGTAACCCAGAATCCAAATGCAACAGTAACCTGTGATTCCCAAAAATCCTCTCAATTGTCTTAAAGTCATAGGTAGGGGATGATTTAGTATAGGTTTAATTCTCTCAGGGCCTATGGCCCTAGTCCCTTCTGATTTGATTAGGCCCAGATATCTAACCGATTGTTGTCAAAGCTGAGCCTTTTCTCTTGATGCCTTGTAACCACAGTCTGCCAGAAAGTTTAAGAAATCTTCTGAGGCTCGCGAACAAGCTTCCTCTGTCTCAGCACAGAGCAAAATATCATCTACATATTGTAACACCACTGCTTCAGAGCTATTAAAGTTTTGTAGATTCCGTGACAAACTTTGTCCGAATAAGTGAGGACTGTCACGAAATCCCTGGGACAAAACTGTCCAGGTTAACTGAGAAGCTGGCTGCGTAGGGTCTTCAAAGGCAAATAGAAATTGGCTTTCTTCCGCCAAAGGCACTGAATAGAAAGCATCCTTTAAATCAATTACTGAGAAATATTTGGCCCATTCAGGAATTTCAGACAATAGGGTATAAGGATTAGGCACCACGGGGTGTAAAGGAACTACAGCCTCATTTATTATTCGTAAATCTTGAACTAGTCTCCATTTACCATTCGATTTCTTTATACCCAAAATAGGAGTGTTGCAAGGACTGTTACAGGGAATTAATAGTCCCTGCTGCTTTAAATTTTCGATGATGGGTTTTAACCCTTCCTTAACTTCAGGTTTCAGTGGATACTGCTTCTTATGTGGAAATACATGTGGGTCTTTGAGCTTAACAACTACAGGAATAGCATTCTGTGCTCGACCCACAGATTTTCCATCAACCCATACTCTAGGACTTACATTTTGTTCAACTAAAGGGAGAGAAAGGGAGGGCTCCATATTCATGAAAACAGAGGCATGGACCTTGCTCAGTATATCCCTTCCCAAAAGGTGTGAGGGAGATTCTGGCACGATCAGAAACTCGTGTGAACACAGCACAGAATCCCAGTTGCAAGATAAAGAATAACTGAAATAATACCTTTTGGCTCATCCAGACAGTCCCATTACGGAAGTGGATCGGGAAGAAAGTGGGCCAGGGGCTTCAGTAAGCACAGAATAAGTTGCCCCAGTATCTAAAAGGAAATCGAGGGATTGGCCCCCCACAACTATTAATATCTGGGGTTCCTCAGGTGTAATTAGGACGGGAGCTTGTGTGGGGACCCCAGGGCACCTTCAGTCCTGATTGTCTTGAGAGTCTGACCCCGGAGACCTATGCCTCTGGGGGCAGTCTCTCTTCCAGTGTGGTCCTTTGCAGACCGGACATGGAGCGTGGGGGTGGGGGGTGGGGGTTGGGGGGGAGAGGCGGCTTAGATGCCTGAGGGCAATCCCGCTTGAGGTGCCCCTCCTTTCCACAGTAATAGCAAGCCCATCCGTTTTCACCTGGGCCCCTGTGGGCATTTTTCTCAGGCCGTTTAAGAACGTTTTTCATAGCCATGGCGAAGGCTTCCGCCTTTTCCTTTGTCTTTTTTTGCCTTTCTTTCTTTTCCTCATATTCCCTACCATAATAGGCTGTCTGAGCCAGTTGTAACAGAGTATCTAAAGACTGATTTCGTCCATACGCCTGTTTTAATAGCTTACGGCGGATATCTGGAGCCGACTGAGTGAGAAATCTATCCTTTAAGATCACTTTTCCCTCTTCACTTTCAGGATCAATCTCAGTGAATCTGCGAAGGCCTTCTCTCAGTCTGTCTAGGAATTTACCAGGAGCTTCTTTCTCCTGTTCTATATCTGCCAATTTGCCATAGTTTAAAGGCTTAGAACGCGCCTGCCTAAGTCCTTCAAGGATACATCTAACAAAATGACTCTGATCCCATCTTCCTTCAGCTGTGTTGTAGTCCCAGTCTGGTTCTATAGTTGGGGCCGCCTGATTCCCAGTGGGGAGGGCCGCTATCTCGTTCTCCCTCTTCCCTACTGATTCATTACCAAGCCACTCATCTCCATAAGCAACCGCTTTTCCCAAAACTCGAGTCTTTGACTCGGGAGTCAGCGTTTATCCCAAGATATACATCACATCCTTCCAAGTGAGGTCATAAAGCAGAGTAACACCTTTAAAAGCTCTAATATATTTTTCTGGGTCCTCTAAATAGTATCTCCCAGATCCTCCTTGATTCTTTGTATTTCTTAATAAGAGAAAGGCTTATTAACTCTCACAGACTGATTATTTCTCCCAGTGGGTGTTTCATAAAGAGGCAACAGCTTGTATGGCTGTTCCTCAGTCTCTCTGGCTGCTCTGCGCATATGATCCCAGGGATAGATTGGAGAAACCTGTTTTTCCTCTTCTCTTTGTCTCCTGTCCTCCATCTCATCTCTTACTTCGATGGTCTGAGTTTCTACTGAAATCAGAGAAGTCTGAGGTCGTACTGAGACAGGAGTTGTTTGGACCTCCATGTGGGCAGTTTGAATCCCAGTTTGGAGTCCCCGGTATGGGGGCGAAGTAAGAGGACAGGAGGGAGCTGAAGGTTTCATGCCCAAATCTATACCCTTAGGACATAAGTCTGGCATATTTCGCAGAGAGAAAAAGGGCAACACATATGCTACTTCTACCCATTTCCCTTGTTCCTTACAGAACCGGTCTAATTGTAGAACAGTATTATATTTAAGAGACCCTCCAACTGGCCACCGTTCGCCATCCTCCAATGGATACCGTGGCCATGCAGTATCACATAGGAAGACCAGGTGTGTCTTCTTTAAGCCCTGGGGATCAAATCTATCCCAGTTTTTCAGGATACAGTTCAAAGGAATGAGGCTGGAGTTGTTAGCTCCCATCTGTAAGAGAGAAAAAAGCGACCAGCGCCATTTTTTCCACCGGAGGCGTCCCTCCCTGCTCTAGATGGGGGTGTAGACAGACGTTACACCAAAAGCTTTTCCTTCCTGGTCGGACTTAGTCTGTCCCTTACTGACGCAGGGGCCGTACTCGTCCCTCCCGGTTCTACCACCGAGATGGGGTGGGGATGTACCGGGGTAGACTTGATAGCATCCCTACTTGACATCCAGCTCTTCACCTTTAACCTTGCTTGCCTCTGATGTCACCCGGGGTGAATCAGAGTAACCTTCCGGAATGCCTCCCAAGCTAAGACTACTAGGGGAAACAGTCACCTGAGTGCCTGTGCACAACCCTGAGTATTTCCTGACCACAATAAGACCGACACGAACATAAAACTGACATGTTCTTTCCAAGCATCACCACACCAGTATAACAGCCTCCTCTGATCCACTAAGACCGGCGTTACCAAAGAAAAAAAACCCATTGCAGTCCCAATCTGAGTAACCTTTAACCTCAGAGATGCTCTGGGAGCTAGAGCTCCATCTAGCTTCTGAACTTTCGATTCCTAGTGAGGCTAGGCGCTTTCTTGACTACCAATCCAAGTTTGGGACCTAAGCCACAGTACACAGTAAGTATAGATCACAAGTCCCTTGAAAGTCTATGATCCAATAGATTAGGTTAGTACTTCTAATTCCCAACGAGTTATGAAATGGTCGAAGAGACCAAAAAGTTTGACCGAGAAAGGAGAGTTCGGTCCACACACTTTGCCCATTTCTGGTCTGTTCCCAAAGGAGACATTGGGTGCCTCTTGGCATTGGCAGGTCGGTGTAACGCCCCGACAGGTTTCTGCCATAAGCCATATGAGATCACCGTGGAACCACAGAGCAGGGCTCCTTACTTGCTTCACGCAGGGCATGCCATTCATTCACACAAGCACATGGTAGAGTTAGTAAAGCACAGCAGAAAACGTATTCGCTAAGAAAACAAAGAACTAAAGCTCCAAGCATCCTTACCTTGTCCTGAAGGATCCCGGACGAGCCCCCAAGATGAAAGGTTGTTGTTGAATCACGCGAATACACCGGGATTCTTGGCCCCCGGAGGAGAAGAATTCAATCCAGGGCCAGAGACGAGGCTTGATCACTCAGAGCTTTTGTGTAATAAAGTTTTATTAAAGTATAAAGGAGATAGAGAAAGCTTCTGACATAGGCATCAGAAGGGGGTAGAAAGAGTACCTGCTTGCTAGTGTTAACAATGAAGTTATATAATCCAAAGAATATCTGGAGGTTGTAAAGACCTCATCAGACCTATTCCCATAATTTACATTTTAAGATAACACTGTCCTCAGGCAAGATACATCCTTGTAAAGACCAGGTCTACTCCCATAATTAACATTTTAAGACAACAGAAGGTTGAATCCAAAGACTGTCCTTAGGCAGGATACATTATTGGTATATAATCCTAAGGAATGTGGAGAAAGAAAAAAAGTTTGTCCTTTCTTCCTCCTTGAGAATTCCAGACCCCTCTCTCCTTGGGGACCCCTAGACTCCCTATCAACCTGCCTAGGAAATGACTCTCTCATTTTCAGTTCAGTTCAGTTGCTCAGTCAAGTCCGACTCTTTGTGACCCCATGGACTGTAGCACGCCAGGCCTCCCTGTCCATCACCAACTCCCAGAGTTTACTGAAACTCATGTCTGCCGAGGACCAGCCCCGGCTGATCCAGGGTATTCGAAGGGGAGACGGCATCGGCGACCTATTCAAATGGTAATTAGAGATATAAAGAGTAATAGAATGAGGATAGCTCAGTAGGAAAATTCAGTGGAGAAAAGAGGCTGAGTAGCTTGGTTTACGCGGAAAATCAATATAACCCGTGACACCAGGTTAGCTCTGACCACGGAGGCCGCAGGCGCCCTCTCGAATAGCGGAAGGTGCCCCACCTTAGACACCTTCTCGAGTGGGTCTTAGAAGCCCAGGCAAATAAGTGGTCACAGAGGATATCCACGCTCCAGATGGAGACTTCAGCCGGAAGTTAAAGGAAAGAATGACATGGGGAGACCAAGCATTGGTGAGCAAGGCTCGTAGCTTTATTTTTAACAGGGGTTTATATACCCTAAGTTACACATAGAGGATAATAGGGGATGCAAAGTCAGCAGTTTTTGATCCTTATCAAAAATCAGGGTTTCTTTCCTGCAAATTTATCGTATACAAATGGTTTAGGTGATTTACATCATCTTCTGGCCAGAAGGCCTACTAACATTTTATGACTCTTGACAAGGACTTATCAACAAAGACTTATTTTCTCTAAGAGTAATTATTTTAAGGTTTGGCGCCATCTTCCAAAGATAAAATTGCATTCCTATAGGGCGGATGTGTAATGGGTTTACAACAAAGGAAAGAATTTATTACCTTAAGGGTCTAAAGTTACTAACACCAAGGCCACTACTTATTTTTTCTACATACCAACTATATTAATTAATACACATTCAAGGATACAATTCAGGGGATGTGAAAACTTGGCAACAAACATTGACTCATCAATGAAATCCTTTACTAGTTTTATTCTGACAGTTTCTAATTCTCTGAGAGGCTCTAAGCTATTTGAATATCTTAAGCTTCCCGTGCCTCTTGAGGCTGGGAGACTGTAAACAATTGTATGCATAGCTGTAGGAGTCCGGGTAAACTTGTCAGGCGAGTTAGAGAGCCATCTGAGGGGTTTGGATTTAAACACTCCTAATTGCCCAGGAACTTTATTAATTGGAGCTGTAAGTTAACTCTTTGACAGAGAGAGCGAGATGGTGGTAGGGGACAGCCCCCAGTAAAGTCAGAGGTGAGAGCACAAAGCAATAAAGTAGGTAGACTCTGGTTTTTTGGGGGGAAAATACTCGAGAATATCCGGGCAGACTCCTGAGGCTCGATCCCGCCTTTGCATATGCTGAGCCTCCTTCCTCATGACCTTCGTCACGAGTGGAATGCCTCACCAGCTCCCTGCACATGTCCATCGAGTCAGTGATGTCATTCAACTATCTCATCCTCTGTCATCCCCTTCTTCTCATGCCTTCAATCTTTCCCAGCATCAGGGTCTTTTCTAATGAGTCAGTTCTTCACATCAGGTGGCCAAAGGGTTGGAGCTTTGCATCAGTCCTTCCAATGAATATTCAGGACTGATTTCCTTTAGGATGGACTGGTTGGATCTCCTTGCAGTCCAAGGGACTCTCAAGAGTCTTCTCCAACACCACAGTTCAAAAGCATCAGTTCTTTGGCACTCAACTTTCTTTATACTCCAACTCTCACATCCATACATGACTACTGGAAAAACCATAGCTTTGACTAGTCAGACCTTTGTTGGCAAAGTAATATCTCTGCTTTTTAATATGCTGTCTAGGTTGGTCATAGCTTTTCTTCCAAGGAGCAAGCAACTCAGTTTTAATTTCATGGCTGCAGTCACCATCTGCACTGATTTTGGAGTCCAAAAAAATAAAGTCAGCCACTGTTTCCCCTGTTTCCCCTGTTTCCCCATCTATTTCCCATGAAGTGATGGGACCAGATGCCATGATCTTCGTTTTCTGAATGTTGAGCTTTAAGCCAACTTTTTCACTCTCCACTTTCACTTTCATCAAGAGGCTCTTTAGTTCCTCTTCACTTTCTGCCATAAGTGTGGTGTCATCTGCATATCTGAGGTTATTGATATTTCTCCTGGCAATCTTGATTCCAGCTTGTGCTTCTTCCAGCCCAGCGTTTCTCATGATGTACTCTGCATAGAAGTTAAATAAACAGGGTGACAATATACAGCCTTGAAGTACTCCTTTCCCAATTTGGAACCAGTCTGTTGTTCCATGTCCAGTTCTAACTGTTGCTTCATGACCTGCATACAGATTTCTCAAGAGGCAGGTCAGGTGGTTTGGCATTCCCACCTCTTTAAGAATTTTCCACAGTTTGTTGTGATCCACACAGCCAAAGGATTTGGCATAGTCAATAAAGCAGAAATAGATATTTTTCTGGAACTTTCTTGCTTTTTCAGTGATCCAGCGGATATTGGCAATTTGATCTCTGGTTCCTCTGCGTTTTCTAAATCCAGGTTGAACATCTGGAAGTTCACGGTTCATGTACTGTTGAAGTCTGGCTTGGAGAATTTTGAGCATCACTTTACTAGAGTGTGAGATGACTGCAATTGTGTGGTAGTTTGAGCATTCTTTGGCATTCCCTTTCTTTGGGATTGGTTGAAAACTGACCTTTTCCAGTCCTGTGGCCACTGCTGTGTTTTCCAAATTTGCTGGCATATTGAGTGCAGCACACTCACAGCATACTCTTTTAGGATTTGAAATAGCTCAACTGGAATTCCATCACCTCTACTAGCTTTGTTTGTAGTGATGGTTCCTATGGCCCACTACACTTTGCATTCAGGATGTCTGGCTCTAGGTGAGTGATCATACCATCGTGATTATCTGGGTCTTGAAGATCTCTTGTATGGTTCTTCTGTGTATTCTTGCCACCTCTTCTTAATATCTTCTGCTTCTGTTAGGTCCATACCATTTCTGTCCTTTATCAAGCCCATCTTTGCATGAAATGTTCCCTTGGTATCTCTAATTTTCTTGAAGAGATCTCTAGTCTTTCCCATTCTGTTGTTTTCCTCTATTTCTTTGCTTTGATCGATGAGGAAGGCTTTCTTATCTGTCCTTGCTATTCTTTGGAGCTCTGCATTCAAATGGGTATTTCTTTCCTTCTCTCCTTTGCCTTTCACTTCTCACCTTTTCATAGCTATTTGTAAGGTCTCCTCAGACAACCATTTTGCATTTTTGCATTTCTTTTTCTTGGGGATGGTCTTGATCCTGGCCTCCTGCACAATGTCACGAACCTCCGTCCAAAGTTCTTCAGGCACTGTGTCTATCGGATCTGATCCCTTTAATCTGTTTCTCACTTCCACTGTATAATCAAAAGGGATTTGATTTAGGTCATACCTGAATGGTCTAGTGGTTTTCCATACTTTCTTCAATTTAAGTCTGAATTTGGAAATAAGGAGTTCATGATCTGAACCACAGTCAGCTCCCGGTTTGTTTTAGCTGACTGTATAGAGCTTCTCTATCTTTGGCTGCAAAGAATATAATCAATCTGATTTTGGTATTGACCATCTGGTGATGTCCATGTGTAGAGTCTTCTCTTGTGTTGTTGGAAGAGGGTGTTTGCTATGACCAGTGCATTCTCTTGGAAAAACTTTATTAGCCTTTGCCCTGCTTCATTCTGTACTCCAAGGCCAAATTTGCCTGTTACTCCAGGTGTTTCTTGACTTCCTACTTTTGCATTCCAGTCCCTTATAATGAAAAGGACACCTTTTTTGGGTGTTAGTTCTAGAAGGTCTTGTAGGTCTTCCTAGAACCATTCAACTTCAGCTTCTTCAGCATTACTGGTCAGGGCATAGACTTGGATTACTGCAATATTGAATGGTTTTCCTTGGAAACAAACAGAGATCATTCTGTCATTTTTGAGATTGCTTCCAAGTACTGCATTTTGGACTCTTCTGTTGACTATGATGGCTACTCCATATCTTCTAAGGGATTCTTGCCCACAGTGGTAGACATAATGGTCATGTGAATTAAATTCACCCATTTCAGTCCATCTTAGTTCGCTGATTCCTAAAATGTTGATGTTCACTCTTGCCATCTCCTGTTTGACCACTTTCAGTTTGCCTTGGTTCATGGACCTAACATTCCAGGTTCCTATGCAATACTGCTCTTTACAGCATCGGACCTTGCTTCTATCACCAGTTACATCCACAACTGAGTGTTGTTTTTGCTTTGGCTCCATCCCTTCATTCTTTTTGGAGTTATTTCTCCACTGACCTCCAGTAGCATATTGGGCACCTACCGACCTGGGGAGTTCCTCTTTCAGTGTCCTATCTTTTTGCCTTTTCATACTGTTCATGGGGTTCTCAAGGCAAGAATACAGAAGTGGTTTGCCTTTCCCCTCTCCAGTGGACCACGGTTTGTCAGAACTCTCCACCATGACATGTTGATCTTGGGTGGCCCTACTCTGCCTGGTTCATAGTTTCATTGAGTTAGACAAGGCTGTGGTCCATGTGATCAGATTGGTTCAGTTCAGTTCAGTTTCTCAGTTGTGTCCGACTCTTTGCGACCCCATGAATTGCAGCACGCCAGGCCTCCCTGTCCATCACCAACTCCCGGAGTTCACTCAGACTCACGTCCATCGAGTCAGTGATGCCATCCAGCCATCTCATCCTCTGTCGTCCCCTTCTCCTCCTGCCCCCAATCCCTCCCAGCATCAGAGTCTTTTCCAGGGAGTCAACTCTTTGCATGAGGTGGCCAAAGTACTGGAGTTACAGCTTTAGTATCATTCCTTCCAAAGAACACTCAGGGCTGATCTCCTTCAGAATGGGCTGGTTGGATCTCCTTGTAGTCCAAGGGACTTTCAAGAGTCTTCTCCAACACCACAGTTCAAAAGCATCAATTCTTCGGTGCTCAGCCTTCTTCACAGTCCAACTCTCACAACCATACATGACTATTGGAAAAACCATAGCCTTGACTAGACAGACCTTTGTTGGCAAAGTAATGTCTCTGCTTTTGAATATGCTGTCTAGGTTGGTCATAACTTTCCTTCCAAGGAATAAGCGTCTTTTAATTTCATGGCTGCAGTCACCATCTGCACTGATTTTGGAGCCCAGAAAAATAAAGTCTGACGCTGTTTCCACTGTTTCCCCATCTATTTCCCATGAAGTGATGGGACCAGATGCCATGATCTTCGTTTTCTGAATGTTGAGCTTTAAGCCAACTTTTTCACTCTCCACTTTCACTTTCATCAAGAGGCTTTTTAGTTCCTCTTCACTTTCTGCCATAAGTGTGGTGTCATCTGCATATCTGAGGTTATTGATATTTCTCCTGGCAATCTTGATTCCAGCTTGTGCTTCTTCCAGCCCAGCGTTTCTCATGATGTACTCTGCATAGAAGTTAAATAAACAGGGTGACAATATACAGCCTTGATGTACTCCTTTTCCTATTTGGAACCAGTCTGTTGTTCCATGTCCACTTCTAACTGTTGCTTCCTGACCTGCATAGAAATTTCTCAAGAGGCAGGTCAGGTGGTCTGGTATTCCAATCTCTTCCAGAATTTTCCACAGTTTGTTGTGATCCACACAGTCAAAGGCATTGGCATAGTCAATAAAGCAGAAATAGATGTTTTTCAGGAACTCTCTTGCTTTTTCTATGATCCAGTGGATGTTGGCAATTTGATCTCTGGTTCCTCTGCCTTTTCTAAAACCAGCTTGAACATCAGGAAGTTCACAGTTCACGTATTGCTGAAGCCTGGCTTGGAGAATTTTGAGCATTACTTTACTAGCGTGTGAGATCAGTGCAATTGTATGGTAGTTTGAGCATTCTTTGGCATTGCCTTTCTTTGGGATTGGAATGAAAACTAAACTTTTCCAGTCCTGTGGCCACTGCTGAGTTTTCCAAATTTGCTTGCATATTGAGTGCAGCACATTCACAGCATCATCTTTCAGGATTTCAAATAGCTCAACTGGAATTCCATCACCTCCACTAGCTTTGTTCGTAGTGAAGCTTTCTAAGGCCCACTTGACTTCACATTCCAGGATGTCTGGCTCTAGGTGAGTGATCATACCATCGTGATTTTCTTGGTCATGAAGATATTTTTTGTACAGTTCTTCTGTGTATTCTTGCCACCTCTTCTTAATATCTTCTGCTTCTGTTAGGTCCATACCATTTCTGTCCTTTATTGAGCCCATATTTGCATGAAATGTTCCCTTGATATCTCTAATTTTCTTGAAGAGATCTCTAGTCTTTCCCATTCTGTTGTTTTCCTCTATTTCTTTGCACTGATCGCTGAAGAAGGCTTTCTTATCTCTTCTTGCTATTCTTTGGAACTCTGCATTCAGATGCTTATATCTTTCCTTTTCTCTTTTGCTTTTCACTTCTCTTCTTTTCACAGCTATTTGTAAGGCCTCCCCAGACAGCCATTTTGCTTTTTTGCATTTCTTTTCCATGGGGATGGTCTTGATCCCTGTCTCCTGTACAATGTCACGAACCTCATTCCATGGTTCATCAGGCACTCTATCTATCAGATCTAATCCCTTAAATCTATTTCTCACTTCCACTGTATAATCATAAGGGATTTGATTTAGGTCATACTTGAATGGTCTAGTGGTTTTCCATACTTTCTTCAATTTAAGTTTGAATTTGGCAATAAGGAGCTCACGATCAATGCAACAGTCAACTCCCAGTCTTGTTTTTCTGACTGTATAGAGCTTCTCCATCTTTGGCTGCTAAGAATATAATCAGTCTGATTTCGGTGTTGACCATCTGGTGATGTCCATGTGTAGAGTTTTTTGTGTTGTTGGAAGAGGGTGTTTGCTATAACCAGTGCATTTTCTTGGGAAAATTCTATTAGTCTTTGCCGTGCTTTATTCTGTATTCCAAGGCCAAATTTGCCTGTTACTCCAGGTGTTTCTTGACTTCTTACTTTTGCATTCCAGTCCCCTATAATGAAAAGGACATCTTTTTTGGGTGTTAGTTCTAAAAGGTCTTGTAGGTCTTCATAGAACCGTTCAACTTCAGCTTCTTCAGCGTTACTGGTTGGGGCATAGACTTGGATTACTGTGATATTGAATGGTTTGCCTTGGAAGTGAACAGAGATCATTCTGTCATTTTTGAGATTGCATCCTAGTACTGCATTTTGGACTCTTTTGTTGGCCATGATGGCTACTCCATTTCTTTTAAGGGATTCCTGCCCACAGTAGTAGATATAATGGTCATCTGAGTTAAATTCACCCATTTCAGTCCATTTGAGTTCGCTGATTCCTAGAATGTTGACGTTCACTCTTGCCATCTCCTGTTTGACCACTTCCAATTTGCCTTGATATATGGACCTCACATTCCAGGTTCCTATGCTATATTGCTCTTTACAGCATCGGACCTTGCTTCTATCACCAGTCACATCCACAACTGTGTATTGTTTTTGCTTTGGCTCCATCCCTTCATTCTTTTTGGAGTTATTTCTCCACTGACCTCCAGTAGCATATTGGGCACCTACTGACCTGGGGAGTTCCTCTTTCAGTATCCTATCATTTTGCCTATTCATACTGTTCATGGGGTTCTCAAGGCAAGAATACTGAAGTGGTTTGCCATTCCCTTCTCCAGTGGACCATATTCTGTCAGACATCCCCACCATGACCCGCCCATCTTGGGTGGCCCCACAGGATATGGCCTAGTTTCATTGAGTTAGACAAGGCTGTGGTCCTGGTGTGATTAGATTGATCAGTTTCCTGTGATTGTGGTTTCAGTGTGTTTGCGCTCTGATGCCCTCTTGCAACACCTACCGTCTTACTTGGGTTTCTCTTACCTTGCAGCCGCTACTCCTTACCTTGGACGAGGGGTATCTCCTCACCGCCACCCCTCCTGACCTTGAATGTGGAGTAGCTCCTCTAGGCCCTCCTGTGCCTGCGCAGCCATGGCTTCTTGGACGTGGAGTTGCTTCTCTCGGCCGCCGCCCCTGATCTCGGACACGGGGTAGCTCCTCTTGGCCGCCGCCCCTCGGGCATGGGGTCCTCCTGGCTTCTGCCCCTGACCTCAGACGTGGGGTAGCTCCTCTCAGCTGCGCTTGTGTGCCGTCGCACCTGCCCGCGCTTGTGCATCGTCACAGTTAGTTTTCTGTGATTGTGGTTTTCAGTCTGTTTGCCCTTTGATGGAGAAGGATGAGAGGCTTATGGAAGGAGAGACTGACTGAGGGGGAAACTGGGTCTTGTTCTGATGGGCAGGTCCATGCTCAGTAAATCTTTAATCCAATTTTCTGTTGATGGGTGGAGCTGTGTTCTCTCCCTGTTATTTACCTGGGACCAAACTACGGTGGAGGTAATGGCGACCTCCTTCGAAAGGTCCCAGGCATGCACTGCCACACTCAATGCCCCTGACCCTGCAGCAGGCCACTGCCGGCCCACGCCTCTGCCAGAGACTCCTGGACACTCACGGGCAAGTCTGGGTCAGTTTCTTGTGAGGTCACTGCTCCTTTCTCCTGGGTCCTGGTGTGCATAAAGTTCTGTTTGTGCCCTCCAAGAGTCTATTTCCCAGTCGTGTGTAAGTTTTGGCAGCTCTATGGTGGGATTAATGGCGACCTCCTCCAAGAGGGCTTATACCATACCCAAGTCTGCTGCGCCCAGAGTCCCTGGCCCTGTGGCAGTCCACTGCTCACCTGTACCTCCATAAGAGACACTCAAGCACGTTCTGTCTCAGTCTCTGTGGAGTTTCTGGGTCCTGGTGCATACAAGGTTTGTTGGAGTCCATTGAGCGTCTCTGGCAGGCATGAGGTTTGATTCTAAAGGTGATTTCACCCCTCCTACCATTTTTCTAGGGCTTCTCCTTTGTCCTTGGATGTGGGGTAACTCCTCAAGTCACTCCAGGTTATTTTAATTCATCTTATTTCAAATTTGCCAGCTTGCATAGAGTCACTTGCTTTGTTGACATGTGATGATCTTGTTGGCTCACTTTACTCTGTTCTCATGTAAGTGATGTGTCCCAGAGCGAAAACCTTTGAATTTCGATGATTAACTTTCTCTTCTGCTTCAAGGAATGCATAATCACCATACATACTAGGGTGAGAGAAAAACTACTCTTCCAGAGTGAAACAGCTGTAGGGACAACCTTGGTCAGGAGCAGATGTTGGCAGAATGGTCAGCCTACTGCTTCCTCAAAAGTCTTGGGTTTTGCTTTAATTAAATCCCTTTTAATAAAGTTTCCAAACATTAGTCTATACCTATTTTCAATCATGAGTCTTAGATTATATTTCAGGACAAGCACAGTTGTCTTTTAAAAATGAGTCACCTCCTAGATTGGGCTCAAACTCATCTCTACTCCTTTCCAGTATGTGCATAAGTACAACATGAGAAAGTCTGGAAGTAAAGGAAGGAAAATGATTTCCATTTATCTTACAGAGAACTGGTACGATGCAAAGAGGTCGATATATGCATAGTTTGGGGCTTCCCTGATGACTCAGTTGCTAAAGAATCTGCCTGCAATGCAGGAGTTGCAAGTTTGATTTCTGGGTTGGGAAGATCCACTGGAGAAGGGAAAGGCTACCCACTCCAGTATTCTGGCCTGGATAGGCCATGGGGTCGCAAAGAGTCTGACTGAGTGATTTTCACTTTCATTTATCCTTATGTTTAACCAACCACAGGGCTATGAGAGTGAGACCCAGAGTAGGTTGTAGATCAGGGGATGAGAACCCAGCTTGAAGATGAACTAGACTTGCTAACAGGTCGAGCTATTATTATCATGTACATAAAAGAATAAATGAAAAAGCTGGTCATGGTGCTGATTGGCTATGTGAAACCATGAAGGGCACGTCAGTTCTCTCAGTCTTATTTTCCATTAAAAATGCATCAGAGTTAAACTAAAATAACTCTAACAGTCTCTTAACAACTTAGTGATCCTATGAGCTCTCTAATATGTCAGAATTTTCTTTGGAAAGTTCTTGAAGAAGGACCTTGAGACCTTTTAAGGAAAGAGTAACAAGTATAATTAAAGAGTTGGTAGGTAAGAGCTGTGAATAAAATGTTTAAAAGGTAAAAATTATTTTGTCTTGGCAGAGAGAAGACAAGAGGTTGATAATAATTTTAAGATAACACAGTAATCTTAGAAAAAAGAAGACTGGCTTGTTTTTCAACCTAGTATGTTATGATTTGAAAAAAATGCAATGTGCTCATTAGAGAGAATTATAAACTCACAAAAGAAGTCACATACACAAAAGCAAAAACATAATTGCATTCTTCAAACTCACCTTTAATCTTTCATTGGATTTTCTTTTAGCATTTTCCTCTGGTTAAAAACATCTAAATAATGTTGCATGTATTCAATTCAGTATCTTGTTATTTTATATTTATATTAAAATGACCTTTTCTAAACATTATTTTTTGTAAACATTTGCATGGCTTCATATTATTCTTTTGTGAGATTATGATACTATTTTTATAGTCATATGATTTTTTTGCTTCTTGTGATAACCCTGTAGGAAACATCTTGCTTAACGTTTAATTCTAGGTTCTCAGTATTTCTCCATAACAAGATATACTCCTGAGCTTCCTGGATCAATGGAAAAGAACAAGTTTGAGGTTGTGGAGAATATTGTTAAACTGCCTTTCAGAAAACTTCTATCAAGTTGCATTCCCCAAAGCTGTGGGTTTTCCATCTCACCAATGTACTCTCCAGCAGTTATAGTTATGTAATTTTATATCATATTTTAATTATATAATTATGTTATAATTAGAGGCTAATTTGATAGAGAAAACTATTACTTGCTTCAATTTTCTCTCTCTCTCTCCCATACACATACATACACACACGAATACTTTTCCATATACTTATTAACAAGGTTCGTTTCTTCTTTTTGTAAATGTCTCTTTATGACCTCTGTCCATTTATTTGTTGATGTCTTAGTGCTTTGGACCAATCACCAGAAACTTAGATTTTCCCAGGGACATGCAAGCATGAGATGATTTTTAAACATCCACCCACGTGCATGGGAATTTATGGAGAAGACTAAAACCTCTGAGTGAATGCAGCCTCAGGAAAAATGCCGCAGCTTAAGCAAGTCACTTGGCTTCTCTATTATCTGTATTCAACTCTGTAAAAGAGGCACCAAATGAGATCATCTCAGTGACCACTAAAATATACTCTTGGGGTAGATGGAGTGAAGAGACCTCGGAGTTGGTGCCTTATTGGTTGGAAATATCAGTGCAAGGTCTCTTTAGCATCACATAGACAGCTCAAGGTCCATTCCAACAAGATTCCAGCAAAGGAATCTTTCAAGAAAGATTCAATAATTTGATACCCAGATGTCTGTTTTTATCTATCTACCTATCCATCATCTATCCATCTTTTTGCCTACCTTTTCTCTCTCTTTATTCAGGACTCTTTGAGCAAGCCTCATCCTCTTAACACCCACTGCTCGCCCCGGCACAGACAAAGCTGTAGGTGTTCTACACCAGCCCTCGTGGCCTCAGCATTTCTGTCACCATCTCTTCTGAAGCTCCTGCTTCTGCTGGTGTACTGCCACTGGTTTCAACTTAGACTTCAACTATACCTCTCTGTCATGATCTCTGAAAGGTCTTCTGATCTGGGTCTTTCTGGAGGGAAGAGATAGTTCCTGCCACTCCAGCATCTGGTGCCTTGGCTAGGGGTTAGCAGCTCAGGTTTCTGCCTTGCCAACAGGGAGCCTAGGCAGAAATTAGTGGGAGGGGTCACTGTTCTTTCTTGCAACTGAAAGCAGAAAAGGAGATATACCTGGATTCTAATTTCAAAAATTACAGTTAATTGGTCACCAAGAGGAGATTTTTATTTTGAATTGCATAAATGATTTTGGAGGATGAGAAACATTTCTGTCTACAACTGTAGAGATAAGATAAAGCCTCAATATCCTGAGACATTCTCAGAAGAATGACTTGGTTGTGTCTGGATCCCTCCATTCTTGTCTTTTTATGTTACCCACTTGCGATGGCATGGCATTTTTTTGTTTGTTTTTAGTAAGAATTATCAGACTTCTAGTTTAATACAGTGACAGCCATTAATGTCTTTGATTATTCAACATTTTTATTTAAGAGCTTTTGCAGAAATTTTAGCCTCGAATTAAACAGTCATTGCTTTGCAGTAATTTTATTTCCCTAGCAGTATGAAACTTTACATTTGCTAGCTTCTCTTTTGACATAAATCCATGTATTTCAAGTTCTCAACACACTTGAGGTTCTTTCTCAATGACTAATTATCACTCCCACTATGCAGAAACACATTTCCTCTGTTTTCGTGACATAGCACTTCTATAATCTTAGCCTCACAGTGAATGTTCCCACAGAGAAGGGTCCATATACCAAATAGATGTAATAAAACTATGCTCTACTAACCTGAAATAATACTAGAGGCTATGTCTTATTTTTGGAGTGTTGTTATTAAGTGTGATGTTTCAAGGTTAATATATCATCTTTCTGATTTACAGCGGTTTGGGAATATGAATATATGATAAAGCATAATTTACTGCATTTAATTAAGAATGGACAGCTGTTTACAATGGTCTGGAATCCAACTGTTATCATTTAGAATGACTTATCTCCCAACCATCTCTACATGACTCTACAAGTTAGACACACGCTTTTTTTTTTTTAGCTTCAAGCATAGAATAATGAGGATATGAATCAAATCAGAAAGTTCCAAAGAACACTAACATTTAAGGGATAATGAGAAGAGGAGACTTCAAAGGCCTTGAGAACTTGGTGGCAGGAAAATCAAGGGGTGTGTTCCATGGAAATGAAAAGGAGAATGTGTCCAAAGGAGGCTGAAGCCAAATGCTGCCTAGAGAACAAGCAAGGTTAAGGCTGAAATGTGTTTCTTAATTAAAAAAAGAGTCAAACTGAGTTTTTAGGTCAAAAGTAGTACATGATCACTGAAAAAATATACAAAATGATGTGTAGCTATAAAAAAATCTTGTGCAGGTTTTTAAAAGATGCTAACTTATGTGTTATACATATTAAATGAAAGCTCTGCTAATTAGTAAAGTTAATTTCACAAGGGTAAGAGATAGTCTTACTTCTTATGTTGTTGTTTAATCACTCAGTAGTGTCCAACTCCTTACGACCTCATGGACTACAGCACAACAGGCTTCTCTGTCCTTCACCATCTCCCAGAGAGGTATTTATGTACACATTTGTAAAAACAGTGGAAGAATAAACAAGAAACCGATGAAATAGTTACCTGTTGAGACATTTCAGTGTCTTCCTTCTTGTATTAACTTTTGAATCATACAAGTATTAGTAATTTTTAAAGCAAATTGAAATAGATATACTTGTATATCAAGTTGGTAACATAACAGAAATAATTTATTTTAATGACAATATATGGTACTAAATGTAAAATTTTAATATCATGAATCTAAAGATAAAAGAGTTATAAAAATTGTAAACTTCATTTCAGTGGTTATATTGAAAGTAAAAGTGAAAGTTGCTCAGTTGTGTCTGACTTTTTGTGACCCTGTAGTCCATGGAATTCTCCAGGCCAGCATACTGAAGTGGGTAGCCTTTCCCATCTCCAGGGGATCTTCCCAACCAGGGATCAAACCGAGGTCTCCCACATCATAGGTGGATATTTTACTGTCTGAGCCACCAGGGAAGCCCAAGAATACTGGAGTGGGTAGCCTATCCCTTCTTCAGCACATCTTCCCTATCCAGGAATCGAATTGGGATCTCCTGCATTGTAGGCAGATTCTTTACCAGCTGAGCTACCAGTAATAATATTAGTATCATCATTTAAAAATTGTCTTGTAACATAAACAGAATTACAGATGTAGAAAACAATCTTATGATTACCAGGGGTAGTGCGGGGGGAGGGATAAATTGGGATTGGGATTGCAATTCACACACTATTATATATAAAATAAATAACTAATAAGAACCTACTGTGCAGCACAGGAAACTCTGTTCAATACTCCTTAATGATCTATATGGGAAAAGAATCTAAACAAGAGTGGCTGTATGTATATGTATAACTGATTTACTGTGCTGTACAGCAGAAGGTAACGCAGCTTTGTAAATCAACTATACTCCAATAAAAATTTTTAAAATAAAATTTATTTTATATATGTTATAAGATAAAGCTGAGAACACAGTAATGGTAAAATTAAATTGAAAATATGTTATTTATTCATAAATTTAAAATTACTTTTTCTATTTCTGACCACAGATATGACCTAGAAACAATATCACCTCATTTGTAAGGAGCATCCCTAAAATCAGATCTTGGCCTTTAATACTATTTGCCCCAGAGGGAATCATGGTGTCTTAGATAAATGACTTATTTCAGGCTGGGAAAGGCACATATTAAGACTGAAACAGCTTTTTATGCCAGAAGTCAAGGAAGATTTTTCAGATTAATTGACAAAAAGACATAGGATTAAGTTAGGAAGTGCTCCCATTGACCAGGCATAATAGTTTGAGCATGAAAGTGATTTTGGTTGATTTCCATAGTTTGTATGTGAAACTGTGTGGGTTTACAATAATAATTTTTTGGAAAGGGTGGAAAAAATTTGCTTCTTCTATGTAAAGAGCACAGTTACACATATAGAGTACATAAACAGATATTCAGAAAACTTACAGTGCTCAAATTTCAGGGTGGGGGCAACTTGGGAAAATTTCTAATATGTCTAAAGAGAGAATGATGATGATAAATGAAAAAAAGTTGGAAGCACTGTGATATACTTCCAAAGTGCCTCCTCTCAAGAAATGTCAAAGTGTTTTATATTTCTACCAACAGAGGGAGACTTGTTTCCTTTCTATTTTTAAGTCCTCTAATTAAAAAAAAAGAAAAGAAAAGAAGCCAAAAACAAAGAAAAACCCCCAAAACCAAAAACTGGGAAATCCATCTTTGTTCAAGTCTTTTCTCTTTTTGTAGTGATGTTTTGCAGTTATTTTTTGAAAAATATAAGTTCCATATCTTTCTTGTTCTATTTTTCCAAGTTCAGATATGTTTTGGGGGTGGTAAAGATGCTTTCATTTTGAGAGAGAAGTCCAGTTTTAGCCTACTCATCTCTGTCTATTTCCTACAGCACCAAAAGCATTTATCCCTCCTTGCAATTGTAATGTTGTCATGGTACCTTTTTTTTGTTGTTGTTGTTGTGGTATCTTGAATCTCTTTGCAACCCTACTCAACCATCTCCCATGTATTATCATGTTATCATGCTCTCGTTTTTTCATCCCAGTTCATTTTTGCCTTATGGATATTGTATGTTGCTGTTGCTGCTAAGTCGCGTCAGTTGTGTCCGACTCTGTGCGACCCCATAGACGGCAGCCCACTAGGCTCCGCCGTCCCTGGGATACTCCAGGCAAGAACACTGTAGTGGGTTGTCATTTCCTTCTCCAATGCATGAAAGTGAAAAGTGAAAGGGAAGTCGCTCAGTCGTGTTTGACTCTTAGCGAGCCCATGGACTGCAGCCCACCAGGCTCCTCCGCCCATGGGATTTTCCAGGCAAGAGTACTGGAGTGGGGTGCCATTGCCTTCTCTGATAGATATTCTATAGATGTTTCCAAATAGCTCGACCTTTCATTCCTTTAAAGTTGTCAAGTCATGGCTGCAAAATTTATCTGTCCAATGCAAAAGGTTCATCTGAGATCTGTGCCTCCATTGATCTTTCAGGTTGAAGTAGTGTTTCCATCGACACTCATCATCACACAACAAAACATCTGTTCCAATAGAGTGCTTGTGAAGAAAGAAGGCAAGTGAGGGTGTTCTTGAATCTTCTCTCTGCCCACTTGTCTGATGAATGGATCGCTCCTTGAATCTACTGTTGGAAGGGGCTGGGGGTGCTGTTGATGTGCAGAGTTCCTGATTGGATTCCCAGTCTCTAAGTCTTTCCCCATGTGTATCTGTTCTCCCTAGAGAGACCCTATCTTATATTCAGAGTCAGTGAAGTATACAGAAAGCTATAATTCTTGACTTGCACTGCTATGAAGACTCTCTCTACATCTGCCCTCATCTGTAAAGCTTTACCCTTGAGATATCACCAACCAGAAAGCACCAAGATTCTGCTAGCATCTTCCTCCTTACTTCCTGCCAAGTTGTTCCCTGGGATTTGTATTTATGTGTAGATATAGGTTCACAGTGGCAGGAGAGCACAGGAATGTTTATGGGAAGTAAAGCCCACTGACTTGCTAGTGTTTCAAGCTTTTCCTGGGATTATGGGCTAAATCATAAGTGTCTTATTTTTGCATTTTACTTATTTTTTTAATTTGTAATTTGTATTGGCATATAGCCAATTACCAGTGTTGTGATAGTTTCAGGTGAACAGTGAAGGGATTCAGCCGTACATATACATGTATCCATTCTTTCTCAAACTTCCTTCTAATCCAGGCTGCCACATAACATTGAGCAGAGTTCCTGTGCTATACAGTAGGTCCTTGCTGGTTATTCATTTTAAATACAACAGTGTATACATGTCTATCCAAACTTCCTAACTATCCCTTCCTCCCATTCTTTCCCCCAGAAACCATAAGTTCATTCTCACAGATTTAGGGAACAGATATTGGTGTCTTGAACACTGTTTATGGGATGAAAAATGTCTTCTTTTAGTCCTCTTATTTTCAGTTTTAGGATGAATTTGTTTTACAAAGTAGAACTTGAGGTTGCCATGAACTGAAATTATCTGAATCAAATTCTTTGTGCTACCTCTGGTTATTTCCTTGTTTTCAGGGCTGTGAGTTTTTGTGCTTCAAGGATATCTAAGAGAGGAGCTGGAATAAGGCAGACACTATTTCAAGCTGCAAATGATATGTGATCTTGGTAACCACCATATGTGGTGGTTCCTTATTACTTTATTAAACTGGTGCACTATAGTTGACTGAACGATTTCCTGCTGCTGACCATGTAACATCTTTGCCAATATCTGCTATCATTATGAACAGTCCTACAACAAGTACCTTTGTTCACAAAACTTTTGATAGGCTGTGAACATAGATAGATGTTTCTGATATAGCAGGGATTTCTTCTTGTCCTGTGGTTTCAGTTTCTCCATCTTCTATTGGATTTCAGCTCCCATCTTTCAGTGTAGAATAGAGATTCTATCTTCCAGTCTTCCTTTCTAGTGATTTCCTTGCCATGCAATTAAGTCTTAATGCATGGGATATGAGTGGAAGTGAAATGTGCAAACTCCAAAAAGTTTCTTTTTTTTTTTTTTATTTTAAATTTTTAAAAGAAAATCCATCCTGAACCCTCATCCCTCCTCCCTCCCCATACCATCCCTCTGGGTCGTCCCAGTGCACCAGTCCCAAGCATCCAGCATCATGCATTGAACCTGGACTGGCATCTCGTTTCATACATGACATTTCACATGTTTCAATGCCATTCTCCCAAATCTTACCACCCTCTCCCTCTCCCACAGAGTCCATAAGCCTGTTCTATACATCAGTGTCTCTTTTGCTGTCTCGTATACAGGGTTATCGTTACCATCTTTCTAAATTCCATATATATGCGTTAGTATACTGTATTGGTGTTTGTCCTTCTGGCTTACTTCACTCTGTATAACAGGCTCCAGTTTCATCCACCTCATTAGAACTGATTCAAATGTATTCTTTTTAATGGCTGAGTAATACTCCATTGTCCAGGCAATACTGGAGTGGGTCGCCATATTCTCCTGCAGGGAATCTTCCCAACCAAGGGATCGAACCTGCATCTCTTGCACTGCAGGCAGATTCTTTACCTGCTGAGCCGTCGGAAAAGCCCTTTCTCCTCCCAGTAGTCCACGCCTTACAAGATGACTCCACGGTTCCTCCCATTGAGAGGTGGAGACTATTTTTCCAGTGCTGAGCTCTGGGCTGGGCTCGTGATTCATTGATTATAAGAATGTGGACGAAGTAGCCTCTGCTTGTTCAGAGGCTCAGCTCAAGAGGCCTTGTAAGCTTTGCTTGTTCACTTGGAAGCCTGTGTAAACACCCCAAGGCTAGCATGCCAGATGAAGAGGGAGATGTAGACGTCATTCCAATACCTCAGCTCACAGGCAGCCAAACTACCTGACCTGTGGCTGAACGTGGGGCAGAGTGAGACCCACTGAGCCTCAGCCCAAATGACTAACCTGCAAGAATCATGAGCTACATAAATGGCTGTCGTTTCAAGCCACTGAATTTGGAGATGGTTAATTTTTCAGCAAAAGCCAGCTGATAGAGGCATCAACATAGGGACAGAATGTGATAAAAGGCTCAGGGTGACTACCAAAGGCACTTCACTGACAGTCTCTTCTTGACATAGCCAGGGTATCTACCTGTACAGTGCAATTTGATTTTAAAAAGTTCTTTGGTGTGGGTAAGAAGGTTGTGGGTAAGATGGTTGTAGAATTCTACAGCCTCTGCTGGTCGTCTTGAGTAACCTGTGTCTATTTCTCACCATCTACTTTTTTTGGCTGGAAGGAGACACAGTGATTATTGGGGAATGTTCCCAAGTAATTCAATCTCCTCCCCTTCCCCTCCCCTCTTTCTCCTCCTCCTTCTTCCTCTTCTTTTCTTTCTTTTTCTCTTCCTCCTCCTTTTTCAGATGCAATTCACATACAATAAAGTTCATTATTTTACATTGCAATGTTCTGTAGTATATTCACAAGGCTGTGTGCTGTATGTGTTCAGTTGCTAAGTTGTGTCTGACTCTTTGTGACCCCATGGACTGCAGCACACCAGGTTTCCCTGTCCTTCACTATACCCCGGAGCTTGCTCAAACTCATGTCCATCGAGTCGGTGATGCCATCCAACCATCTCATCCTCTGTCATCCCCTTCTCCTCCCGCCCTCAGTCTTTCCCAGCATCAGGGTCTTTTCCAATGAGTCAGTTCTTCACATCAGGTGGCCAAAGTATTGGAGCTTCAGCTTTAGCATCAGTCCTTCCAGTGAATATTCAGGGTTGATTTACTTTAGGATGGACTGGTTTGATCTCCTGCTGTCCAAGGGACTCTCAAGAGTCTCAAGTCCAGCACCACAGTTCAAAAGCACTAATTCTTTGATGCCAGCCTTCTTTATCCATATCAGCCTATCTCACATCCACACATGAACGCTTGCAAAACCATAGCTTTGACTACATGGATCTTTGTCAGCAAAGTGATGTCTTTACTTTTTTAATACTCTGTCTGGGTTTGTCGCAAGGTTGTACAGCTATCTAATTCTATAGCATGTCCATGATTTTCAAAAGAAACCCCATGCTCATTACTTCAGTGACTTCTTAAACTTTTCAGTTTGCAGAATTTCCAAGATTATTTTTTTTCTACATTTATTCCTATTGTGCAATCAGGAAATATGTATGTTTGTGAGTCATATAGGGCTTTCAAAAACAGTCAAACTTTTTCAAGAAAAATAGCTGTTTTTTTTTTTTTCAAATAGAAGAAATGTAAAAATAAAAGCAACACAAAAATTCAAAATAGGCAAATGTGAAATAGAACGTAAAATCTACTCTCACTCCCATCTCCGTGGAGACAACTACTGTTTTCAGTTTAAGGTTTAGGTTTCCAGGAGAAGAGGATGTTTTTATAGATATTAATGTTCATCCACACATTCCTTCAACTTGTGATACATGAATTTGAAAGTAATTTTCATCATATTCAACTTAGTTTTGTAGACCTCAGAATCTTATTAAAGACTTTGACTCATATAAAGTGCCATATATAGGGAGATATTTTGTAAGTAATGACATTATTAGTAGCTTTGGAAAAATTAAATATAATATTGAAATGTTTTATTATAAAATATTAACTGTACTTTGCAGAAAATTTAGAGACTACAGTAAATAAAATAAAATGACTTTTAATCAGTTTCACCCTAAATTGCATGCGTGCTCAGTCATTTCAGTTGTGTCCAACTCTTTGCAACCCCATGAACTGCAGCCTGCCAGACTCCTCTGTCCATAGGATTCTCCAGGCAAGAATACTGGAGTGGGTGGCCATGCCCTTCTCCAGGGGATCTTCCTGACTCAGGGAGGGATCCTGCATCTCCTGTGTTGCAGGCAATTTCTTTACTGCTGAGCCACCAGGGAAACCCTTCATCAACTTGGAGTATTTCATCTAAACATTTATTTTGCACATTTTAATTTCAACTGTAAGAATTGTGATAAGCTTGGTAGAAAGCTATATTTAAAATATATAAATTATCAACTATATTATTATTAAAGTCAGGAACTGCTTTGATGTTTCATGGTTCTCATGTTATGTGTGCATGTACCTCTTACCAAAAGCTTGAACAGGCTGAGAGAACTTGATGATTAGAATGCCTCTATAATAATATTGCTTTTTATCACAACTAATAATGAAATGTTTCTCCCTGAGGTAAATTATTTCTGATAAGTATCTCTGATGAATGGTAGCATAGCAGTACCCAGAAGAATGTCTACAGAAAAAAAGCAATAGATTTTTCAATTTATGCTCATCCATGATTCAAAGGCTGCTGTTATTACAGGGATTTTATATTATGCTTTAATTTTGCTTCATTTCTGATCATTGTTTCATATTTATTCCAGTTTTTAAAACCATATTTTAACCAGAGAATGTGTCACATCTTCATTGTCTTTGTTTGAAAGACGAATCAAAAAATCAATTGTAATTGATTATCCAGCATAGTAGTATGTTATTTTATAGGCAGATTCACATTGAATATTATTTAAAAAAAGAATGTTCCAGATGGAGTCAGTCTTAATAACATAGCCATAATTGATCATGTTGAAAAGGGGAAATAATCAAAACAGAGTGTCTGTGACTGCTGATAAATGATAGATCACAAAGTAATCACTCTTTAATGTAAACTCTTAATTTTGTCTTACAATAAAGACATAATCCTTGAGAGAGGAAACTTACATCTTGATAAATTTATCTGTTTTGGCACATAACAGTTAATTCCACAATCACTTCAAAGTGGGTTCCTCTATGTGTTCAGGCTGTTGATAAGCTGAAGCATGCACATATATTTTAAAAAGGATTAAAATGCCCATTTCTGTGATGGTTACATTTCAGGAAAATTAATGGCCTTGAAGAGGGTGACCACTTCTCATATGTGTAATTTCAAAGGAAGAAGAATTACGGAGCCTTGAGGGGAAAAAAAAAAAAAAAAATATATATATATATATAGCTTTGCTTCAGCTTGAGTTTCCTGAAGGGTGAACAATTTTGCAACAAATATAAACCACATTCATTTTGTAGAGTTTACTAGCTAGTTTGCAAATGTAACCTGAAGAGAAGCTAAAAATATATGTGGGCTGTTGAGTATATGTATACTTATACTCATTTTTGCTAAAGTTCTGTTTTTGACAGGGACCAGAATTCAATCAGTGAACAGCATGGACCCCTCGAGTAGTATTTTTGGTAGCTTGCATATGTACAAAAGGAAATCTCTCTTTAAGGATCTGCAGATCTGTAGAGCTTTCTTTCTCCTTTTTGTGAGACATCTTGGCTTTTCACCATTAATAAAAAATATAGGTTGCATATATATATTTAATTGTACATGGATAAGAAAGAGAGATTGGAGGAGGGTGTGGCAACCCACTCCAGTATTCTTGCCTGGAGAATCCCATGGACAGAGGTGCCTGGCAGGTTACAGTCCACAGGGTCGCACAAAGTCAGACAGGACTGAAGCAACTTAATACACACACAAGAAAGAGAGAAGAGAGAAGGAAAAAGATGAAGAGAAAGAGAAGAGAGAGAGTTCACATACATCAGTTATTAATTTGAGCTCCAGATTTCAGACATGGAGATATTTCTCCCTGCTGACATGTTTCTGATCCATACTCTTCTGGTGCATGTGTGCTAAGAAGCTTCAGTTGTGTCTGACTCTTTGCAACCCAGTGGACTGTAGCCCACCAGGCTCCTGTGTTCAGGAGATTCTCCTAGCAAGAATACTTGAGTGGGTTGCCATGCCCTCCTCCAAGGGATCTTTTTGACCTAGGGATCTAACCCGCAGCTCTTATAGCTCCTGCATTGGCAGGCAGATTCTTTACCCACTGCGCACCTGGGAACTTCTGATACTTCCCCTATGTCCTGTAAAGTCTTTGGGTTACACTGTGCAGATTCTCTGGTTGTTACCCCAATCTGCCTTTCGTCTCTCATGTCAAGGAATCTGATGCATGACTTTGATCAGTTATGACCTTCTTTTCCATTCCTTCTTTAAGGGAAGTTTATTTGGAAGGCTTTTAGGAGGCTTAATTACACTTCCTTTTATCCATCTCAAGATAAATAGCATTTCATTTACATCGCCCATGTGTTCACCATTCTGCCGACACGCCAAGCGAGAGGGAGGAGAAACAACTGCATTAAGTTGTATATTTCATGCAAAAATTTCAAAACGTCTTGACAGATTGCAGAAATAAATGCTAAACAATAACAGTGTTTACACTCAGTAATGAGATAATTTATTAGTAAATTAGTGGAACTTTGCTTTCTCTGTTTTGCAAATGAGGAAGCAAAGTCATAGAAAGGGTATTTTCTTTTCCCAAGGTCACACAGTGAGGGCCAAGGAAAGAATTTTTCCATATTTTATCTTCTGCTTAGGGCATGGAGCCACTGAAATTTTGTAAGCAACAATGGATCATAGAGAAGGTAAGTGACATCACTGTTGGATAATTCAAGTATATCCATGTTGCCCTTCATTCTAGAATAAAAATGAGTGTAGGACTGAGTCATTAGTTTCCATTTGTAGACAAATGCTTCAGTGATTTTTAATTTTTATCTAGAATATAAAATGGATTTCTTATTTGAACTGTCAGCTTCAAATTGGCACTTGCCATCTTACTTCTACAAGGATTAAATCACATGCTGTTGTAGTTGCTGATTTTCAACAGCCCCTAAAAGGAATACAGGATTGGGAGCAGAAATGAGGCACTCTGTGCTCTGGGAAAAACCGGCAGGACCGTAGCTAGGTATTTTCAGAGGCCAATTTTATGGCCCCAATACTTGTATCTCGTCATATCTAGAAAAGCGCTAAAGTCCTTTATGGTCCTTAATCTGCTCCTTGTGACTAGCAGAAAGCTTCATGAGACTGCAGGAAACCTCTGGAAAAATCTGTGCTTGATTGCATATAGTCCTTCACCAAAATCACACATATACTGATCTTCCCCTGCCTCTCTGGAGCTGTTTCTCAGCTGTTTCTGTTTCTTGGAGCTATCTGAGGTGCTGTTTCCTGGGCTGCAGTCCTCATTTTGCCCCAAATAAAACCTAACTCACAGCTCTCCTGTCGTGAAATTTTTTCCAAATTCGACCGAACTTTAATAGGATGTCTACATGAAAAAAAGTCTCAGGAACAATGGAATGCACCGTAGGGAAAACTCTGAAACAACCAGTGTTTGATGTTCAAAATTTTTACTCCAGATATTCCAGCTTAGATAAAAGAACATTCTTGCTATGGAGTTTCCTTAAAGTAAGACAAAGTTGAATTAGCGTCTTGTGCTAGTTTGTTTGTTTGTTTGTTTTTTTCTGGCCTTTTCTCTTTTACATCTATTGATTAAGAAAAATCAGGCATCTAGGTATCAATTAACATCAAATCTGCATTTTAATGTCGACATTTTCAAAAGGCCAAAAGTGTCCAGCCAAATCCCATTGTCACTGGATTCTATTTTGAGAAGTCCCTTTAATTTCAAAAGGGATTTTACTTCAAAGCAAAATAGGAGAGAAAGGGTGGGTGACTATTTTGGGAAAGTGCTGTACCTGTAATGATGATGGCTGAGTCACATTCGACTGTACCTGGGTTGAAAAGAAAAGAAGCAGCACACAGTGGCAAGCTTGTCTCCCGGAAAGCGCTTTGTACTTGAAAATCAGATCAGAGTGAAGTAAAGGGAATATTGTGGTTGAGGATATAAAAAGAAAAAATCTTGGGAGACATGTTTTGAGTGAATTGCAAATGGAAAGAGAAGAGAGGTTGGCAATGAAAACCAAGTTTGTTGAAGACATCAGTGAGATCGGAAGTTTAGGAGGCAAGGATGATAAGTCGTGTCCGACTCTTGCGATCCCATGGATTACAGCCTGCCAGGCTCCTCTGTCCATGGGACTCCCCAGGCAAGAATACTGGAGTGGGTTGCCATTTCCTTCTCCAGGGGATCTTCCCAACCCAGGAATCGAACCTGGGTCTCCTGCATTTCAGGTAGATGATATACCAACTGAGCTATGAGGGAAGACCAAGGATGATATGATGTATGTTAAATTCTATAAATACAAAGGATACTGTATAACAATGATGAGATGCCAAGTGTAATTCGTTGGAAGTCACATGTGAATCCGTTTACAGCTAGCCATGGCCCAAATGCAAGATGTATCCCTTAGCATATAGGTTAAGGCGCTGTAACCAACTTTGTGTGTGAAGGCATTATCTTTGCAGTCTCTGTGTGTGCTCAGCTGCTTCAGTCATGTCCAACTCTGTGAGACCCTACGGCCTGTTGCCTGGCAGGCTCTTCTTTCCATGGGATTCTCCAGGCAAGAATACTGGAGTGGATTGCCATGCCTTCCTCGGGGGAACCTTCCCAACCCAGAGATCTATCCTGTGTCTCCTGCGTCTCTTGCATTTGGCAGGTGGGTTCCTTACCACTAGAGCCACCTGGGAAGTCCTATCTTTCCCCTAAGTTGCTAAATCTCGTCTGCAGTTTTGCACTGGCCAATGTGTATTCAAAAAAAATTTTTTTTAAATAACAAAATAATTCTTTAAAAAAAGTTTCCGCCAAAATACTGTGTGAGTTTGTACTACCCTCAAAATGCCATTAAGAGGAAAATGCACTTGAGAACAAACATCTGTTAGCGCGTTTGAAGCTGTGACAGCTCTCAGGATTTAGTACTCACTCTTTGGCAAGAACAAGTCTTCAGTTTCTTTAAAGTTGAGCACAAAATGCAGTGAGATGTTTCTCTCTTTCTTTCTCCTCTTCGTTTTTGACTTAAATGCTTAATTGGGAGAATTATGCCCCTTAACTTAGTAATGCATTGACAGAGTTGCAAATTATTTCAGGAGATTTGTAAAGTTAACATGGTGTAAGAAGACACAGCTGGATTGTTCTAGTAAAAGAAATAATTAGTTCTTTCTGGACTGCCGTACATCTCTCCTTATTGATCTCATTGAAGCAAGGTGCTCTGTGGTGTCAGCCACCAGCTGGTATAAAGAGTGGACCCTCTGTCTGATGATGCCTTCAGTTTTGGCTTTCTTAGCAAATCTTTCTGATTCCATGAATGCCTGGCTGGGTCTTCTCTACTTGCTAAGTGAACTCTCCTTGGAAAATTATCATATCAGATGACTGGACAGAAGTGGTTATCATCTCTATGTATGACATGAATGGGAGTCCAGGAAGGGAAGCGACTGCATTTTGGAAAATTGAGTTACAGTGGTCTCCCATTTTTTTTTAAAGATCTGGAAAAAATATGAGGTAAGACCAATGGTTTTCCGCCTTTATAGCAAGAAGGTGTTTTTCTGTTTTTGCAAAATTCACCATTACATAACTTTCTAGCCTACTTATACTTAGGGGACAGGAAAATAAAATTGGGTTTCCCAATATGTCTCATGAAGGGACTTCATCTTTGGCATTTAAAATTATTTCATTTTTTAATTTCATTTTGATTTTATACTGGAGTATAGTTAATTTACAATGTTGAGTTAGTTCAGGTATATAGAAAAGTGATTCAGTTATACATGTACATTCTCCCCACCTTTCCCCTCTGGTAACAATAAGTTTGGTTTTTGTTGTTGTTGTTTTAATTTTTTTACATTTTAAAGATGCATATTGAAAAGTAATCAGAGTACAGTCTCTAACGGGGATGAAATATATGATGAAAGGGCAGTGCAAAAGCAGCTTAGTATGAGAGGCCCTCTTCACATGATTTTGTTGCATAAGTCATCATGGGTAAGCCATCATCTGAGCGGTTCTCAGCAGGAATGGTGTTTTGGTGGGTTTGGAAAGACAAAAGGGAGTGGAAAGCTAATTCTAGAGAGTCTATTAGGGAATCAAAGAGACCTGGAGATGTGGAGTTGGCTAGACCTGCCGCTGCCCTGGGTTCTGTGGTTTTAGCGAGTTGTTTGACTTTTGCATGCTCAGTTTTCTCATCTGTGAAATGGGAGTTGTTTGACTTTTGCATGCTCAGTTTTCTCATCTGTGAAATGGGAGATGTCCTGTCAGATCCTTGAGATCCTGGCATAGCACCTGTGCCCAGCCAGTCCCTGTGTCGGATCACAAGGGCTGTTGTCTTAAGTCCCCTCTGTGCCCTGGAGAGCTCTCAGTTGCAACTTAGATGCAGTGGTTTATTTGCAAACATTTACATGAGGGTTTTTCTATTTGACTGAAAGAGAAGGAGGGTAGTTGGGGCCATTAGTGTATGGAGGGGTGGGAGGGATGGAGATTAGGATGGAAATTGGGACAGCCAGGAAGCATCTGGGTCCTACTCGGCCAACATTGTGTTGGTCAGAGAGGAAGATGTGGGCAGAGGGCAGGAGCAGCCCTTCCTGAGAGTCCAGGAGATCCTGAGCAGGGAGGATCCGATGCCCCGTGGGCATAGCACAGAAATGTGCAGGGTTGCCTCTGACCCATACAGTGTTTTTGTTCAACTTAGGTGCCTTGATTCTGATTAGGAGAAGGTGCTCCTCCCCTGAGTAGCTATCATTCTACATGGGGCACTGAGCTTAGCATGCAGAGAAGGAATAGGTTTTTACTTATTATCCCTGACCCCTTGTGCAGTCAACAACCTGTGCAACTGCACATGGAGTTTCTAACATCCTAGGCCACTTGGTGGGGCTACCGTTCTACCTGAGGATTCTCCCCAGTAGGTGGGGTGGACTTTCCTAGTTCTTCACTGAGTATATGGGCACAGGACAATGGTGAGGAGCTTGCAGTCCCTGACCCTTTGAAGAGGCGAGAGCTACCCCAAGGGTAATCTGGCTTGCTCACCTTCATCTGTTATCCCCCAGGCAGGGGGCACCTGGTGAAGGTGAGGCAGCTGTTTTGCCTCAGGCAATGAGGTCTGAGTTGGTGCTGTATGCCCCAGGCTGTTGTCCAAAGTGGGTGATGTGGCAACATGGCCCAACTTGGGAGAGGAAGAGGAACCCCCTTGGGTATGAGTGTACCTGCCTAAGAAGACCCCACACTGGCCCTTGGGTTCGACAGCAGACATCCTCATCTGTGAGCTTCCTTGGTGGCTCAGATGGTAAAGAATCTACCTGAAATACAGGAGACTTGAATTCAATCCCTGGGTCGGGAAGATCCCCTGGAGGAGGAAATGGCAACCCACTCCAGCGTTCTTGCTTGGGAAATCCCATGGACAGAGGAGCTTGATGGGCTACAGTCCATGGGGTCACAAAGAGTTGGTCAGGACTGAGCGAATGACACTCACTTTTTCATCTTCATCTGTGGGACACTAGTGAGAAGGAGGGTCTCTCTTGACTGCTAACAGGGTGAGACTGGAGGAGAGGTTCCCTCAGCCATTCATGTGGTCCTGGGCTTGACTTATATCTGCACAGTCCCCTACTGTATAATCTGAAGTGGGCTTCAAACGTGAGTTGATTATTATGAAGTAAGGACCTAGGCTCTTGAGCTGTAGTGGCTGCTCTTCCTGTTGAAATGTGAGTCATTGGTTAACTAGATCTTAACAGCATGAGAGACAGTCAGTACCTCACAGGCTACTGCCCACTTTACAGTTTGGGAACCTGAGTCCCAGAGCAAATCAGTGCCTTGCTTTCAGTAATGCAGCTAATTGTTGCTAGAATCAAGACTAGGACATAGATGTCTTGCCCACCCCCACCCCCCAATTAAGTGTTCCTTCTATAACTTCTTTACAAACATTAGAAAAGAAAAATCCTTCCAAGTCTGGTAGAATTTTTTGTAAGAGCCTTATTGAGGTAGCTTCTTCCTTGGTGACTCAGACAGTAAAGAATCTGTCTGCAATGTGGGAGACCTGGGTTCAGTCCCTGGGTCAGGAAGATCTCCTGGAGAAGGGAATGGAAACCCACTCCAGTATTCTTGCTTGGAGAATCCCATGGACAGAGGAGGCCGACAGGCTGCAGTCTGTGCGGTTGCAAAGAGTTGGACACAACTAAGGAACTTTCACTTTATTGAGGTATCATTTATGCACCATAAAATGCACCTGCTTTAAGTGTGCAATTTTGATTTTTAGTAAATTTACAGACTTGCACAATTGTCCCCACGTCATTTGCCAGTTGACGGACATTTGAATTGCTTTCAGTTTTGCCTATTATTAATGCTGCTGCTATGAACATCCATACACAACTCTTTGTGTGGACATATCAATACAATCTTAAAGTGAATTTGCAGTGTTTCAAAGAGAGTTCATTTTAATTAATTCTGAAAACAGCAGCCTAACAGCATCTCTCCCCTCCCACTCCTGCTCCTAGTCACAGGGTATTAACACAACTGTAACAGGGAGAAGAGCCAGAAACCCATCCGTGACATCACCAACATCATTAGATCATTGCCAACAACCTTTAATAGGCTCTAATTCTTCCTAATACTTGGGATGGGTAGGAGATACATTTTTTTTTTCTATAAAGTAGAATTTTCTGCTATTAATTCATACTTTCTTTTTTTTCCATTCTAAAATGTTTCCCTCCTTCTCAGGAACAGTGAGAATCTTCATCAGAGAAGGCAATCAGTGTGCAAGCTTTGGGCTGTGTTCTCTTCAAAATCCCCTAAGTGTCACAGGACTAACATCTGAGACGTACACCCTTCCTTTACCCTCGGTGCTACTGACATTGAATTCTTTGTGGTGAGGGGGTGTCCTGGGTCTTGTTGGGTGTGTTAGCAGTATTGCAGCCCATTACTCATTGCATGCCAGAAGTAAACCTCCCAGGGGTGACAGCAAAGACTCCAACATCCGCTGTGGGGTGGGGTATAATGATTCCACTGGAAGGGGAGGTTAGGGGAGAGCTCGAGACCACCTCCTTCTCTTTCCCTGGAAGGGCTGAGGGTGGGTGAGCCAGCCAAGCCTCTCCCAGCCCCTGGAGGACCCTGGGGGGCGCTGATGGCTCCAAGACAAGGCAGTCTGTAACTGGATCCATGTTACCCCAGGACTTTCGGAACAACACTAGCTTCATTGTGAAGGGAAGCGGTTTGGGCTGGGAGGAGGATGTTGTGGGAAGCAAGTAGATGAGAGCATGACAGTCTGGAGGGGAAACAGCGTTTCCTTTGACTCTGATGTGAAGTCAAGTGCTGCTTGAGTCAAAACGGCTGCCCACCAGATGGCCACGTCTGTCACTTAGCAAGGAACTTGTGTTCCGTGTCCCTGCAGAAAGGGCAGAGGGACACTTTGATCTTTTGCAGGAAAAAAAAAAAAGAGCAGTTTTCCACATGAAAGGTTTGCCTTTGCACCTTCAAATGATCCTGCCGACTATGAGGTTAGCTTTTAGGACTTCCCTGATAGCTCAGTTGGTAAAGAATCTGCCCACCATGGGGGAGACTCTGGTTCAGTTCCTGGGTTGGAAAGATTCACTGGAGAAGGGATAGGCTACCCACTCCTGTATTCTTGGGCTTCCCTTATGGCTCAGCTGGTAAAGAATCTGCCCGCAATGCGGGAGACCTGGGTTTGATCCCTGGGTCAGGAAGACCCCCTGGCGAAGGGAAAGGCTACCCACTCCAGTATTCTGGCCTGGAGAATTCCCTGGACTGTATAGTTCATGGGGTCCCAAAGAGTGGGACACGAGTGAGTGACTTTCACTTTCAAATGAGACTTTTAAAAGACTTCCGGGCCACTCCCTTGTTTTGGCTTAGAATGGAGCTGTGAATACTTCCTTAGAAGAGGGGGATTTAGTGTTTTTATTTGTAGGACAAGCTATCATCCCAATTTTCAGGGACTGAGAGGTTTCCCAGGGCGCAGGACTTTCAGGATTGACCCCAGGACAGTTGGTCACCTTGCTTGGAAGAGGCGGAAGACCCTGGCTGGCCCTGTCACCTTAAAGAGCCCTCCCCACCCTGAAGCTGCAGATTCTTCTCATGGAGTATGGGTGTGATTCTTGTGTTCCTGCTGGAGCCCCAGGCAGATGAGTAATGGCTCCGAGCAATGAGTCAGTGTGAAGGGCTTCATCCAGAGTGGAGGGTGATGGACGGCTAGCATCCAGGCGCCTACTGCCTGGTCTTGTCCAAGTCAAGTATTATCTTGTATGCTCAGTCCCTTAGTTATGTGTGACTCTGTGTGCCAGGCTCCTCTGTCCAGGGGATTCTCCAGGCAAGACTACTGGAGTGGGTTGCCATGCCTTGCTCCAGGGGGATCCTCCCAACCCCGGGATTAGCCTGTGCCTCTTGCGTCTCCTGCATTGGTAGGCAGATTCTTTACAAATTATCCTACTGTGTTTGGATACTTAACCCATCCTCTTAAACCATCTTCGATGTCTCCATCAGACACACCCCTCGGTTGACTCTCTTGCTGTCAAGTTGATGCTGAGTCTTGAAGAGCAATCTTGAGGTCCTTGGAAGCCCCTGACATCTCTTTTGGGGCTGATATATCCACCTGCCTACAGAGCCAGCTCACTGGGGTCCCACGAGATGGACGGAGGGCAAGGTGTTTGGCAGCGGGTGGAGCTGGGACGTGTCTGGAGTGGTGACCTTCACCTTTCTGACTGGGGGGCCCTTAGAGAGCAGGATGGAAGCTATGGATCCTCTCCGTGTAAGTATTCACATATACATACCGTGGAGAAGGGGATGGTGATCCGCTCCAGTATTCTTGCCTGGAGAATTCCATGGACGGAGAAACTGGTGGGCTGTGGTCCATGGAGTTGCAAAGAGTCAGACAGGACTGGGTGACTAACACACACACACACCACAGGTTCAAGGACTCTCCCGACAGCCAGCCATAGCCCCTTGGGTTCAAGGGTCAGGATAAGGAGACCCTGACCCAGAGCTTGGGTTCTGTGAGCTGGGAAGGGTCCCCACGTGAGGGGGGAAGGGTCCCCACATGAGGGACCCCCAAGAGCATGGGGAAAACCAGAAGGGGAGAAACTTGAAGAGATGCCCTGTTCTGCAAGAAAGTGCTTCTGCGTGGCCCAATGTGCATCCTCTGTGGGGTGGGGGTGACTGGTTAAGCATGAAGGCCTGAAGCGCATATCTACTGAGTCCTGGAGACACTTGCTGAAACACTGTAAGGGATAAGGCAACGAAGGCTTGATGTCAGGGAGCTGAGAATAGGGGGACCCCAGCGTGCTGAGCAGCTGCTCCCTGCCAGATGAGGTGCTGAGCCCTTTCAGTGTTAAAGTGCTTTTATTTTTTGAAGCCATCACTTTTCTTTCCAGCCCTAAGGGGGACAAAATAGTTTTAGCTGTAAAGTTCGAGGACACTTGACAATGATGCTGGTATGGAGTGTATGTGCCTCCAGTTCTCAAGCGGACATAAATAAGAGCCAGATTATACATTACTTCTGGTTGCTGTGTAGAAAACACTGACTGAACAGACAGTGGGCATGCTTTGAGAACCAAAATGCTAGAAATATCATTATTACATTATTATTGAGTGGAAGGTGAAAGGTGGCAACGTAGATACTACTAAGAAATATCATCTTCAATACAGTAGGGGCTTTAACATTTGCTGAATGTTAGGATCACTCTTCAAATGACTATTTAAAAAAAAACAAAACAACTCTACTGATATTTCAAAGCACACTGTGACCCAATTCTGACTCTATTTGAGGTATACAGTAGTTTAGATTTTTTTAAAGGGCATTTTTGTAACCATTTTATCTCAGAAAAAACTACTTAGAATAACTTTGCTTAAATCAGTGCTCATTTTTTAAAGTTGAAAATTAATTTTTTCTCAAGCTCCTATGTTAAAATGATAACTTTTTAAACTAATAAATTTAATAATTTTGGTATAAAATAAAGATGACTGCTCATGCTTATGAAGATTTGTTTAAACAAACGGGATTAAACAAATAGGATTCACCTAAACAACCAATCAAACTTAGAAACTTAATTAAGTTTCCTTAAATATTTTAAAACTCTGCTCTTGATATTTAATATATCTGAAATATTTCATATATTCCACAGGACAGACTTACAACCCAACAAGTAAATTCCTTCTAAGCACTTATCTCATGTTAATATAACAAGTGAATAAATCAAGTTCTATTAAACTATCAAACACTCTTAACAAACATAATCAAATTCTCTTCCTTTCACACTAAAACCACAATTCTATAATCAACTGAAAATTTCAAATCAACCCTCTGGGCCAATATGTCATATGCTGTAATATGCTGAACTCTCATAGATTTTTTTCAACTGATTTAAATGACATGCATTTTTCAAAAATGATGGTAACATAATTCATTCCTAAATTCAATATGCATTCATGCTTGCCTGCTAAGTCGCTTCAGTCGTATCCAACTCTTTGTGACCCTATGGACTATAACCCATCAGGCTCCTCAGTCCATGGGATTCTCCAGGCAAGAATACTTGAGTGGGTTGCCATTTCCTTCTCCAGTGGGTCTTCCCAACCCAAGGATCGAATCCACGTTTCTTATGTCTTCTGTATTAGCAGGTGGGTTCTTTACCATATATGTGGGTTAGATTAACCTCACGATCTTTTAATTTTTTTTCTTCACCTTTCTGTTTACAAAGTTGCTTAACTGTCCCAAGGGAGCTTACCTATCACTAAGGCTCAGTTCTGGAAAGTGGTTCGGGATCCAGGTTATGTTTGTGGAGTCTGGAGCCAGACGGAGGCTCTGGCACTGTGGCCAGAACCATGGGCTCGTAGGTGATAGGAATTCTCAGAGCATCACTTTTCCTGCCTCATGAGATGGTTCATGCTGTCTCTCTCCCGACTTTTGAAAACTTAGCAACCTAATAATTCACAACTCACAATGCCTTGAGTTAAATGGATAAGACTCTGCACCCTTTAAGGGTTGCATTTGATTTCTTTCTTTCTTTTTTTTTTAACAATATACTTAATTTCCCCCCCCCCCATTAGTTTATTTATTTTTGACTGCACTGGATCTTTGTTGCTGTGCAGGCTTTCTTCAGTTGCAGCGAGCAGGGCTGCTCTCTAGCTGTGGAGTGCAGGGGCTCACTGCAGCAGCTTCTCTTGTTGCAGAGCACTCACGCCAGGGCAAGTGGTCTTCAGTTGTTGCACACAGCCGTAAGCTTCCCCCGGCAGGTGGAATCTTCCTGGACCAGGGGTTGAACCTGTGTCCCCTGCATTGATAGGCAGATTCCCAACCGTCAGAGAAGTCCTGCATCCGGTTTCTCTTCTGTTTGGACCACATTCTGCATCCAAAGCCAAAGGGTTCATCACCTCCAGACTGAGGGCTTGGTGCTGTTCTTAACACAGAGCTGCAGCTAATGCCTACCCCATGGAGGCAGGTAGGGTCCTGGGGCTCATTTTATTGTGTCTCCCAAGGGCTGCTTTCTTCTTACGCCCTCTCAAGATAGCACTCCCCTTTTCCATCTGTCCGTAAGGTTTCCCTCTTTGTGGTATTTGGTTTCCTTTGAAGTGATCAAAGCATAGTTTTCTCTTTGTTACTTGAGTTGAAAGAACTACCTCTTTACTGATTATCCCTTAACACCATGGGTAGCATGGAGTTGTTTTGAAAACAAAAATTTCCCAACATGAGTGTTTTATCCCCTTTTATCTTCACTTACTTTATGTAACTCTTAATTTCTAGAATATACCTCAACACATACCCTATTTCCCTTGATCCCCTACCATGCCTCCATAAAACCTACAAAGGAAAAAAAAAAGTGCCTCCATTATTCTGATTAGTGCTTCTTTTTGGGACTTGAGTTGGTTGAATGTGGTCCTTTGCAGCCTCTTAGTTGCCTTCATCCTCAATTTGTAGATGAGCCCAAGGACATTCTCTTTCATGAAGGTGTTCTCTTTTATGTTATGTTATCCCTACCAGCATAGAGAAGAGATCTGAGCTTCTTGCTCTTAAATATTTTTTTTTTTTCTTAACAATTAGACTTTGGATTTTATTTATTTTTGGCTGTGCCACACAGCATCTGAGATCTTAGTTCCCTGACCAGGAACCAGAGGATCCATGGACTCTCTGCCCATGCACTGGGAGCATGGTGTCTTAACTACTGGACAGCCATGAAACTCCCTGGGCTTCTTGCTTTTAACTTTGAGATTGTCTTCATCTTCAAGAGCATGCACTTGGATTTGAGGAAAAATGAACATTTCGATCAGAATTTCACCAATTTAAAGATGAAAAGTGGAAAGGATTACATAGGGGCCTTCATCTTCTTCCTCCCAATGAGACCTATTTTTATCTCCCCAAGTAAAGGTTTGTATATAGATCTTTTTCTTGTTACACACACTGCTTTCCCCACGAGATTAATGATCACTGCCACATTTCCTCCTAAGTTGTCAAGCGGGAGTAGTCATTTGGGAGCTTTCCAAAGATGTAGTATTGACACCTGAGCAGAGAATTATGGGATTGCCAACATTCATACTTACTTTTGAATTTTTTATCCTTTTGGAATAAAAAGTCTGTTGTCAGAAGCTTAGGTGCAAATAATTTTTCCTCTTCAAAAGTCTGCTTGGTTGTTGGGAACATTTGTAACCCAACTAAAGATGGTTAGACATTTCAAAGTTAGGATATATGAAGAAAGTCTTCTTGTTCCAGTAATAATGTCATCCACCCAGGTCTTTATATTTAGAGGCTACCAGCTGGAACAGCAAAGAAGGCAAAGAGTACTACTCCAGTACTCTTGCCAGGAAAATCCCATGGATGGAGGAGCCTGGTAGGCTGCAGTCCATGGGGTAGCAAAGAGTCGGACACGACTGAGCGACTTCACTTTCACTTTTCATTTTCATGCATTGGAGAAGGAAATGGCAACCCACTCCAGTGTTCTTGCCTGGAGAATCCCGGGGATAGGGGAGCCTGGTGGGCTGCCCTCTATGGGGTCGCACAGAGTCGGACACGACTGAAGCGACTTAGCAGCAGCAGCAGCAGCAGCTGGAAAGGATGAGTTCATTATGTATCTATGACCTTGACAACCTAAGAGATTTTAAAATATTGGAAGTTCACCTCTTCCAATATTGAAGAAATATTGAAGTTCATCTCTTCAAAATTATGGTAATATGAATGTCCATGAAGGTATATACGTATATATGTGCATACATATACATGTACGAGCTTTTCTTACATTACACTGCTTTAATCACATGTGAAAGCAAATACTATCAATTTAATATGTATGCACTCACACATATAGTAAAAAACAAGCTTAGATTAACTCAGAAAATATCATAATAACACCAAAATAGTTAAATGTTATTCCAAATATTCTTCCCATTAGTGTTTATTTTCTGATGTAATTTTAGATTTCCTTTACACAGAACCAAATGATGCCATCATAATATGGAAACATAATTTGGGAGTAGAAGAAGAAAAACTAAATTCAGACAAAATGTCCTCTCACAAATGTAAAGTGTGGAGATGAAAATCACCAAAAAGTCCTAGCTGTACTTGAAACCAAATCCCAGTGCCTCAAGGAAGTCAGTTTGAAAACTCTTGATTTTAGGTTGTTTACACGACTGAGCGACTTCACTTCACTTCACTTCACTTCACCCGCATTCAAATGATGCAAGGCAGGAGGCAATCTCTCTTAACTGTAAATAATCAATAACTCTTTAGAGAGGTAAAATACTCCAAGAATAAGTCTTAAAATGTATACAAAAATAACACACTTTTGTTTCTGTGAAAGTGTTAGTTGCTCAGTCATGTCTGACTCTTTGAGACCCCATGGACTGTAGCCCACCAGCCTCCTCTGTCCATAGGATTCTCTGGCCAAGAATACTGGAGTGGGTTGCCATTCTCTTCTCCAGGGGATCTTCCCGACCAAGGAATCAAACCTGGGTCTCCTGAATTGCAGACAAATTCTTTACCATCTGAGCCACCAGGGAAGCAGCACCTTAATAAGTTTCATCCCATAAAAAGCATCTTTGTAAACTCAGAACCCCAGGAAATGTGGACAGAGGCTGGCAAGTGGCAGTTATCATTTTTAAGCCCATTTAACAGCAGAACAGAGGCTCCAGGAGTCAGCAAATCAAACCTAGGGTGCTGGGTGTGCTACTCAGATCCTAACTCCTGTTGGCTCTCAGCACTATACAACATCTTTCTCTTTCCTGCCCCCTAAATTAGAACATATTTATGCAGCGGACCTGAGAGTGATGGTGAGGATTCCTGTGCTCACAGGAGAGCTAGATGGCTCTGCTCATAGTCCACAAACATCTCCCTACAAAAGTAGACCTTCCATTCCCCACTGCATCAGAAACCCCCACCCTTAGTCACCTAGGAGGTATTTAAAAACTCGGATGCCCCAAACCAAGTGAACCTCTGAGGGTGGAGGCTAGGCATTAGTATTTTTTTTTAAAAAAAAAAACATCTCTAGGTGATGTTAATGTGCAGCCGGGGTTGAGATGGGGTTGAGATACCCAATCTGCCCTTGTTATCACACTTCCTCTGATGAATGGAATAACCCTGGGATGTTTCTTCCTCTTATCCCATGTATTGGGGCCCCAGGATGCAGAGAGGAATGGGGAGGGCAGTCCTACTGACCCCATGATCCATGCACATGTGTGTGTGTATGTTCACTCTAGCATAACACACTTCACAACTCTGAGGCCACTGCCACTTATAATGTTACTAGTCACACTTTGTTGAGCACAGGATCACCTGCAGATCCTGTTAATGTTCTGAGGCAGTGGGTCTAGGTTGGGATCCAGCAGTTTTGCATTTCTAGTAACAACCAGCTCCCAGGGGACATCCATTGCTCTTCCCCACAGCTGTACTTTGAGGAGCAAGGCTGCAGAGTATTTAAAGACTGATCAGCAAATCTTATTTTACACACACACACAAATACTATATTTCATCTATCATGAGATTTCAATTTTTCCCACAGTTCAATAAAGGTGCAACAGAAATGAATCTTCCAAACGATGATGTCTTGTGCTTGCTGTGGACCAGGAAACCACAGCTGACATTGCCCTGTGTGGGTCCTGGCTTGGTTCTGGTTGTCACGCTGATGGTGCTTCAGGGAGTCAGGAGTGTGGCTAATAACTACATAGTTGAGTTTATCTGATGATTAAAATATCTCTGAAAATTACCTATTATTTGATATTCAAAGGAAAATGTATCAAAGACATAAAAAGGCATGAAAATAGAGTAGCAGAGTATAAATATGTTAGCAGAGCAAATATGGCTTTATAGTAGAATGGCCAGTCTCTTATCTCTTGCAAAGTGACTGCCAAAAGCTTAAGGGCAGATTATAATATTGGGTCAAGATATTCAGTGCCCCTCATGTGTCCCTCCTTCCTGCATCTGCTGGTGGGAGGAGCTGACTTCATACCCAGTCATGTCACACTTGACTATCTGACTACTTTTAGTCAGTGGCATGTGAGCAGGCTCATGGGTGTATTTCTGAACAGAAGACTCAGGAGCCATAACACCATTCTTCTGCTCCTCTTTCGCTCTGGCATGAGAATGGCATGTCCCTGGGAGGGCCATTCCCTCAGCCTGAGAACCTGTGGAGGTAAGCCACAGCCAACCTGAAAGCATACTGCACCTAGTGAGAACTGAACTTGTGTTGTTGTAAGCCCCTGGGATTTTGGTGGTGGTTGTTACCACAACATTACTTATCCAAAGCTGAATAATAGACAGGGTTAAGAAAAGAAGTTGTTGTTATTCAGTTGCTAAGTCATGTCCAGCTCTTTGTCACCCCATGGACTGCAGCACACCAGGCTCACCTGTGCTCCACTATCTCCTGGATTTTGTTATTCATGTCCATTGAGTTGGTGATGCTATCTAACCAACTCATCCTCTGCTGCCCGCTTCCCCTTTTGCCTTCAATCTTTCCCAGCATCAGGGTCTTTTCCAGTGAGTCAGGTCTTCACTTTAGATGGCCAAAGTACTGGAGCTTCATCTTCAGCATCAGTTCTTCCAAAGAATATTCAGGGTTGATTTTATTTAGACTTGATTGGTTTGATCTCCTTGCTGTCCAAGGGACTCTCAAGAGTCTTCTCCAGCACCACAATTTGAAAGCATCAATTCTAGAAGTAGGTGAAAATCAATTATTACTAAATCTAGACTTTATTTTTTTGGACTCCAAAATCACTGCAGATGGTGATTGCAGCCATGAAATTAAAAGACACTTACTCCTTGGAAGGAAAGTTATGACCAACCTAGATAGCATATTGAAAAGCAGAGACATTACTTTGCCAACAAAGGTCTGTCTAGTCAAGGCTATGGTTTTTCCAGTAGTCATGTATGGATGTGAGAGTTGGACTGTGAAGAAAGCTGAACATTTAAGAATTGATGATTTGAACTGTGGTGTTGGAGAAGACTCTTGAGAGTCTGCAAGGAGATCCAACCAGTCCATTCTGAAGGAGATCAGCCCTGGGATTTCTTTGGAAGGAATGATGCTAAGGCTGAAACTCCAGTACTTTGGCCACCTCATGCGAAGAGTTGACTCATTGGAAAAGACTCTGATGCTGGAAGGGATTGGGGGCAGGAGGAGAAGGGGACGACAGAGGATGAGATGGCTGGATGGCATCACCAACTCGATGGACATGAGTTTGAGTGAATTTCAGGAGTTGGTGATGGACAGGGAGGCCTGGTGTGCTGCAATTCATGGGGTCGCAAAGAGTCGGACATGACTGAGCAACTGAAATGAACTGATGCGGAAGGATTGCATCATGCAGGGCAACCAAAGCAACTGAATGCAGGAGAACTCACCAGATCCCCAAGAATGGAACAAAGGCATTCCAGGTAAGGAGAGAATGGTGTGATCAATTCACGCATCTTATTCACAGAATGTCATTTAGGCATCCTTCTGTAGCTTAATGTACAATTTACTTTTCTCAATCTTTTCAAAATTAAAAGTGTCTTACAATCATGCTGGGGTGCCATGTTTTGTTTGGAAATCTCATCCCATTCACATGCCGAATCACTTGTGTCCATTTCTCAAGCATTTTGAATTGAAAATCTGTGAAAGGATTTGTTCATATCAAGGCAGTTTAAAGAAGAAAAGGACTATGTGTGTGTATATCCCTCGAATAAGAAATGCCTGGTGCCATTTTTTTTAAAGCAAATGTCAAACTGTCCCTAGAGGGAAGACCTAAGGCCTCTCCTGGTTGTCTTGCTTTTGAAGTCAGTACTTTGTATCCAATGCCCTAGAGGAAGCCCTCCCCACTCACCACGTGGTTGATACTCTTTTCTTATTTAGATGAAAGTTCTTCTAAAACAATGGATAAGTTGTCTAGGGGTAAGGGAGGAATCTGGCAAGAGGGTACTGCCTACCAGCTCATTTTCATTGCATTTGCTTCTGAACAGGAAGGGACATTTATCATTATGCAATCATGATACACATAAGAAAACAGATACTCAGGATACACAGATGCCTGCATCAGTATAAGCTCATGAGTTGTTCGTGCATAGCCCTTACTTATGAGTTGGGGGAAATAATTAATCTGAGAGCACACTTCTATTTTTTTCTCTTAATTCTGTCTCTATATTTTGAAGAAAATCTATTTCTCGTTTTGGAACACAAAACATTTTTACTTTTCACTCACAATCTCCACTCTGTATTCTTTTCCAAAATACCCTAATAGCTTCTAATGAGTTAAATTGTGGTTTAGCTGAAATCAACCCACAGGCTACATAAGACCACATTTCTCTTTGAGATAAACAAAAGGTGAGGGGAACTATAATTATATTTCCTTTTGGCTTCCTATCTCTTCCTTTATTCCTTTTTTTTTTTTTTAAAGAGACAAACATCTTAATAGAAGTGCTTCTACTATCATCTACCTGTTGGAAACTCTTTAAATTCCAAGAAATAACTTTTGAGGATTTTCAGGTCAGAGATAAGGGTCAGCCATGCTTGGTGACTGAGAGCAAAGTAACCGGATGCCGGCGGGGATTAATTGAGCCGTATTAGGGACGCACAGCAGAAGTGATGGGATATAGTCCATTTGTATAGCCCCAACTTGACTTGCCCAAGGTGATACAGTCCGTCATCCTTAAGCTGCCTACAGGGTGAGGAGTCAGTTGAAGCTCTGAAAACCCGCTGCTGCATTTGGACGTTGCAAACAGACAATCAGAGCATTCAGGCAGAGAACTCCGGCTTAAGCCTGCAAATTTGGATGGGGCACATGTATACCTACTTATCTGTGTGATCCTTCAGCAAGAAACCAGAAAGTCTCTAGTCTCTGCCAGTTCATCAGCAATATGAAGGGGCTGATAGAGATGATCTCTTGACCCCCAGTGAATGCTGACCACCCCATGGTTCTGCTCCATCCTCACCCTGTGAGGCTGTTGACAGCTCTTAGCAAGCTCGCCTTGTGCCCAGCTCTGCAGAATAGCCTGGAGCCTGCCATGGTAAGCTTGATATGCCTAAAGCATCCACTAGCCAAGTGCTGCTGGTCCAATTGCTGTGATTCTGCAAAGTCTGATCCAGAATGCCTCACGACTGCGAGAAACCCTGGGCAAGAACTTCATCTTTAACAGCACGCGCTGCACTTGGCAGGAGATGTTTGCCCTTGCTTCAGCTCCAGCAGCCTTTGCTCAAGTGCACACAATCTCCAGGGACCTCTCTTTCAGACTTGATGGCTGGTAAGAATTTCTGACAGTGTTTCTTGCGAAGTTGCTGGAAAGGAATAGCCCCGGGGTTGCTTAGCACACAGGAGATGTTCGGTTCTTAATTGTCTGGGAAGATAGTCAAGGAATAAATTACCTGGTTCTGATACTTCTGAAGTGTCACTGCCATTGGGCTACTTCGCTTGGGATAGATGATTGGCAGGTCAGCAAATGTTTGCAGCCGTGTTTCAGGGCATTGCAATCTCCCCAAGGGAAGGCCTTTCATCTGCAGAACCACTTGTAGAAATTGAGTATCTTATATTTCCATCAGGCTGGAAAAAATATCCTGGCTACTAGGATGCTTTTATGTCTCTTGACTTTTTAAAATTTCAGTTTTATTGATGTATAATTGACATATAAAATTGTATTTAAGTATTTAGCTTGTACATCATGATTTGATACATACATACATATATATATATATATATATATGTAGTGAAAAGATTCTGCCCTATAATGTTACTTGGCTTTTTATAATAACGAAAAGAGGGAAATGAAGACTTATTTATAAACACCATATAAAATATAAAACACAACTAATTCTTCTATATTACCCTCCTTTTGCATAATGTTCTTTTTTAAGCTTTTGGGTGTGAACATCTACAAAGCAAATTTTCTCTTAAATGTGTATTACCTGTCAAGACTATACATTTCCCAGTATTATACTTGATAAGTACCGGATACATGCTTCCTAATGCCCTCCTATTTCCTGACTTCATCTCATAATCATTCCTTGTTGGGCCATTTACTGGCCTAGGTGATGGGAACCTAGGGGAGAATCTCTGCTTTTAGGATGTTCATGAGTGTCAGGGGCAGAACCTGCATGAAAACAGATCATTAATGCAACACAGTGCGTTCACACCTTGGGGAACCATAGGGAAGTTACACTGATATAGACCAAGGGTTGAATTGTCAGCAATGATTTAAGGAAAGATTCCTGGAACACTGTGAACACTTGTGAAGCACAGAGGAGAGAAATGATGTGGTTTATGTGGAGAAAGTTCAGCTGCAGCAAGAAAGTGTAGGAAGTAATCGGTGAGGCTAAAGAGCAAAGTGTGGGTCAGATCATAGAAGGCTGCATTGGCACGTGAAGGAGGTTATTTCTCATTCTTCATGTTATCTTATTTCACAAACAGCCCTTCTAGTTTTTTAGCAGTTTTAATCCTTTCCATTTCTTAAACTAAAGATTTAATCCCTTAATCTTCTAGGGAGGCAGGTGTCAACTTCTGCTGCACATTAGAGTCACTTGAAGAGCCTTTCTAGAAACTCAGTGCTTAACTTCTTCCAATACCAATTAAGCGGGATGCAGGCATCAGTACTTTTAAAGCCTTATAGGTGGTTACAGTGTTCAGCCTGAGTTGAGAACCACATTACTATCATCTGTTCAAGGAAGGTCAGAAAGGCAGATTCTAAGCAACACTTACTCACCTTTGAAATTCACATCCCTTCCTAATAGCAATGGTATTTCATCATTTTGTGCTTCAAGGTTTACAGCATCTGTCAAAGTCACAGATAATCTTACAGGTAATTAAAGGAATGGAAATTTCAATAGCATCTTCATCAAAAGCTCTCAAATATCTTCTTAGGAAATATACTCCCAGAAATGGCAGACATACACAGCAACTTTAGATCTGGTAAAGTTTCACAGGTCACCACTCTACTCCCCCAATTCAGTGCCTGAAACCCCAGGTTTCTGCCTCTTGTACCACTTTCTAATGACCTACTGGCCCATGGTGCATGAGCTAATGTTTCTGTTCTGCCTTTGAAACTAGACCCTTGAAGTGTAAACACATCTGGCTCCAAAGTCAAGTCATTGATTCTAAATAAGCAAAGGAGAAATGAAACGGTTCTCTGCAGAGCAGCTGTGTCTCGGATTCCCCAAAATTTCAAAACCTTTTGGCCTGCTTTGTTTCTTTGTATACTTTCAATGGTCACAAAACTTTGGAGGGAGGGTTTGGGAACAACCAAATCTAGATTTTTCTGAGCAAATGAGATCTTCCTGACTCAGAGATCGAACCTGAGTATTCTGCATTGCAGGCAGATTATTTACCATCTGAGCTACCAGGGAAGCCCAAGAATTAGAGAAGGTACATCAAATTTTCTATTTTTTACATAAACAAGACCCTCTCCCGAAGATGCAAATTTACATCATGAGTACCTGTCTTTAAAGGTATGAGCAGAAACCTAGGGGTAAATAGAGGCATATGGAAAGATCCAGGTGTCAACATAGCTCTCCTGGTAGGGGAGTGGGGTGATCGGGGGGAGCTGGGAGGAGAGGGTGGCAGTGGTAAGATCTCATTCAGGTATTGGTATGTGAGCATGGCTTCAAAATGGGATGCATCCATTTTTGTTTCTGTTGAAAAAGATGTAGGTTCTTTAATATGGGAGACTGTTATGGGCTGAACTGTGTCTCCCAGAAAAAAAAAGATATGCATTAGATTATGACCTTATTTGGAAACAGGGTCATTGCAGATATAATCGATTAAATTGAGATGATGTCATCTGAAGTAGAGAGCCTCCCAGGTGGTATTGGTGGTAAAAAACCCACTTGTCAATGCAGGAGACGTTAAGAGACATGGGCTTGATCCCTGGGTCGGGAAGATCTGGTGGAGGGCATGGCTGACTCTAGTATTCTTGCCTGGAGAATCCCATGGATGGAGGAGCTTGGTGGACTATAGTCCATGGGGTCACAAAGAGTTGGACATGACTGAAGTGACTACGTATGCACACCCATGCATGAACACATCTGGTGTAGAAAGTGAAAGTGTAGTCGCTCAGTCGTGTCCGACTCTTTGCGGCCCCATGGACTGTATCCCACCAGGCTCCTCCATCCATGGGATTTTCCAGGCAAGAGTACTGGAGTGGGTTGCCATTTCCTTCTCCAGGAGATCTTCCCAACCCAGGGGTCAAACCTGGGTCTACCGCATTGTAGGCAGACGCTTTACCATCTGAGCCACCAGGGAAGTCTGGTGTAGAGTGGGTCCCTAATCCAGTGCGTCCTTATCTGAAGATGGCCATGTGAAGGCAGACCCACAGAGGGAGCACCACATGAATGATGCTGGCAGGACAAAAGAACACTGAGGACCAGCAACCGTCAGAAGCTGGAGGAGGTGAGGAAGGGTTCCCCCCCATCTTGTTAGAGACTTCGGAGGGTGAACAGCTCTGCCCACACCTTGATTTTGGACTTCTGCCCTCCAGAACTGTGAGAGAATAGATCTCTCTTGTTTATAGTCACAGAGTTTGTGGCACTTTGTTAGAGCAACCCTGGAAAATTCATAGAGACACCATTCTTGATTCTGTTTTATAACCTGACCTTTTTCATTTAACAGAATACAGTGAACATCTTTCCGTGTCATTAAAGTTTCTGCTACAATGTCCAAGATGAAATTTTATTTCTAGTCTGGAGGTATGGCCGAATTTTGTGTCCTGTGAATTGACCTCATAAAGTGAACTGTGGGCCTTTCTACTCCAGTTGAACCTACTCTCAAGGGCAGGTTGGGGTTGGGGGAGGGGGTCTTTTCACCGATGCTTACATAGCAGCCAGGCACCCTGCCTTATTCCAACTGCCTGACTGTTGTCATTTCTTCTTTGCCTGTGCTCTGCGCAGGGCACACTCTAGGCCTTGTACCCGGTGCTGGGAATACCTGCATGTGAGGTGTGTCCTGACTTGTGGACTCTTGGGAGACCTGGGCAGAGTGCCAAGGTCCAGGCCTGGCTCAGGAATGCCAGACCTGCTGGAGACCGCAGGGCCTGGCAGGGGTCTGTGTGCACAGACCTGGGGCTACTCATATCCCCTGGCTCGGGATCTCTCCCTTTCCCAGAGGAACCCCTGAACACCAGAAGTAAGTTTCCTGCTGGTCTGGTTAGATAGATGTTCAGAGTCAAAATTATGTTTATTTATAGAAAATTAGGGCTTCCCAGGTGGCTTGGTGGTAAAGAATCTGCCTTGCCAATGCAGGAGACGTAGGAGATGAAGGTTTGATCCCTGCGTCAGGAAGACCCCCTGGAAGAGGAAATGGCAATGCACTGTTGTATTCTTGCCTGAGAATCCCATGGACAGAGGAGCCTGGGAGGTTACAGTCCATGGGGTTGCAAAGAGTTGGACATGACTAAGCACACACGCATACATAGAGAATTAAGAGTGAATGATGGTAGTAGGCTTCTCTATGGTACGAAATGTTGAGTGTTATTGTTCAGTTGCTCAGTTGTGTCCTGTTCTTTGTGACCGCAGGACTGCAGCCAGGCTTCCCTGCCCTTCACTGTCTCCTGGAATCTGCTCAAACTCATGTCCATTGAGTTGGTAATGCCGTTTCGCCGTCTCATCTTCAGTTGCCCTCTTCTCCTTTTGTCCTCAACCTTTCCCAGCATCAAGGTCTTTTCCAATGAGTTGGCTCTTTGCACCAGGTGGCCAAAGGACTGGAGCTTCAGCTTCAGCATCAGTCCTTCCAATGAATATTCAGGGTTGATTTCCTTTAGGATCAACTAGTTTGGTCTCCTTGCTGCCTGAGGGACTCTCAAGTGTCTTCTCCAGCACCACAGTTTGAAAGCATCAGTTCTTGGGCACTCAGCCTTTTTTATGGTTCAACTCTCACATCTGTACATGACTACTAGAAAAACCATAGCTTTGACTACAAAGCTTCCCTGGTGGCTCAAACAATAAGGAGTCTGCCTGCAGTGCAGGAGACCTGGGTTCGATTCCTGAGTTGGGAAGATCCCCTGGAGGAGGAAATGGCAACCCACTCCAGTATCCTTGCCTGGAGAATTCCATGGACAGAGGAGCCTGGTAGGCTCCAGTCCATGGGATTGCAAAGAGTTGGACACAACTGAGAAACTACCACTTCACTTCACTTTGACTGCAGAATGTTCAGTATCATCGTTTATGCTTATTAACTTATTTAAACCTCACCACCTCCTAATGCCCTTGATACTGTTGTTATTCTCATTTTACTGATGTAAAACTGAAGCACAGAGAGGTAAGGCCACCAGCCTGAGGTCACAGAGCTAACAAGAGGAGAAGCTGGGATTTGAAGGCAGACGGCTTGGCTCCCAGAGACTGGACTGTGACCACCAGATGATACACCCAGAGACCCCCGGAACCTCGGGTGCTCAGCAGGTGCCCTTTCTAAACGTGTCGTGTTCGTCAACTCCTTAACTGCTCACGATTGCTTCTGACATACGAGCTTGTGAACTGAGACGCATCTTGGCTACTGTATATTTCAAAACATTCTGGCCTTTCTCAGAAGATAATATATCGTTTTGGTGTCCATATTTTAAAGCTCTACAAATAGCCAAGAGGGGGAGAAAAAAAAAAAACGAAATAGAACAGTCTTATTTCTTTAAAAATGTATAAAAGACTTTTATTCTGGAGGGAATCAGACCCAGAAAATTATTCAGGAGTTTGAAGTGTGGTCACTCAAATAGGAGGATTGAGAGGTTCAGGTCAGACACGAGGAAGGATTTCCCATGTGGCAGGGCAAGCCCAAAGGTGATTAAGTAGCACCCGACCCCCAGCCCCAGTGGAGTTCAGGTGGACACAGTCTCAGGCCATCTGGTTCCCCAAGGATGGCTCTGGCTGGGGCGTTCCCCAGGACAGGCAGGCCTTGGCATCAGCTAAGCTGACCACATGCTCTAGGAGTAGCTTCTGTTTCCAGGGTCAGTTGAGCCTGCTGATGTTATTTCCTTTCTTAACAGCTAAGGAGTTACAGGCTTCCCTGGTGTCTTGGTGGTAAAGAATCTGCCTGCAATGCAGGAGACTCAGGTTCCATCCCTGGGTTGGAAAGATCCCCTGGAGAAGGGAATGGCAACCCACTCCAGTATTCTTGCCTGGAGAGTTCCTTGGACAGAGGAGCCTGGTGGGCTAAAGCCTGGCACTGGGTCACAAAGAGTTGAACACGACTGAGGGACTAACACACACAAGGAGCTAAAGCAGAATCATTGAGATGATCTTTCCAGTTGCCTGGATGAGACGATTCAAGTGTGAGAGGAGAGACACAGGTCGTAATCACTAGATTCTTTTAGGTGAAGGGGAGCCAGTCTAGGCAGGCCTTTACAGGCCAGATTTGAAAGTTAATGGAGTTCTCAGAAGCCAGTTGAGGGAGGAGAGGGGAAGGCAGTGGGGCTGCAGCGATCTGATGGAGGCGGGAGGCAAGTCCCCTTGCCACAGGAGCTGAAGGCAAACCATGCAAGCACCGGCTGTTTGTCAGCTCCAGCCACACCCACCCAAGAGCCATGATTCTCTCCTCTTGTTCAGAAGTGTCTCTCCTTCCCAGGTGTCCTCACTCAGAGGAGTTCTCCTGGTTCTGATCGCAGTCTGTCAAATGTTACCGAGGTGGCGCTAGTGGCAAAGAACCTGCCTGCCAGTGCAGGAGACAGAAGAGACGCGGATTCCATCCCTGGGTTGGGAAAATCCCCTGGAGAAGAAAATGGTAACCCACTCCAATATTCTTGCCTAGAGAATCCCACAGACAGAGAAGCGTGGTGGGCTGCAGTCTGTAGGGTCTCAAAGAGTCGGACGTGACTGAAGCGACATAACACATTGTAAAATGTTTGCCCTTTTGCCCCATCTGTTTCCAGAGAACCACCACTCTCCCTTCCCCCAAAAGATGTTTTTTATAAGTAGGAATCCTTTTCCTTGACAATGCAACATTTAGTGCCAGCATTAGAAAGCAAAGGAAATGCTATTGCCTTTAAAAGTGTTTTGAAGTCACTGGTGAGACAGATGCAAATTCTAACACATACACCTTTTAGTCTCTGGTTAACATGCTCATGAGTGATGGAAGATAGGTCCCCGATGGCTGGAGGGGGAGCAGCTGGTAGACTTGGGACTCTAAAGGGATGCCTGGCTGGGTTTGGGAAGCCTCTGTTTGACCTGCTCTGAGTCTCAAATTTTCAGATCAGTTTCAGCAAGATCAGGACTTACTGTGCGGGTGAGACCTCCCCCTCAAGATGTCAACCTGGGAGAAATCAGCTTAATATGAACATCTGTTCATTTTTTTTTTTCTTAATTGAAGTATAGTTGCTTTACAATGTTGTATTAATTTCTGCTGTACAATGGACTGAATCAGTTGTACATGTACATTTATCCCCTCTGTTTTGGATTTCCTTCCCATTTAGGTTACCACAGAGCACTGAGAAGACTTCCCTGGGCTGCACAGTAGGTTCTCATCAGTTATCTATTTTATACATCTATTTTATACATAGTAGTGTATACATGTCAACCCCAATCTTCCAATTCATCCCACCCTCCTTCCTCCCCTGGTAACTGCAAAGTTTGCTCTTTCACATCTGTGCTTCTATTTCTGCTTTGCAAATAAGTTCCTCTGTACAGATGGGTCAGTAGGTAAAGAATCCACCTGCCAATGCAGGAGCCACAGGACACGCAGGTTTGATCCCTGGGTTGGGAAGATCCCCTGAAGGAGGGCATAGAAACCCACTCCAGTATTCTTGCCATGGACAGAGGAGCCTGGTGGGCCATAGTCCATGGAGTTGCAAAGAGTTGGACATGACTGAACATGCTGCAGTGTGCAATATACGATGTTGAACATCTGGTTCTGAAGGGGAGAGAGCAGAGTGGGGGCACCTGGAAATAGTACTGTGTTGTAAAAGCAGTGCTCATTTCCAGACCTTCCAGAAACAAGCAAAGTCAGGCCCGCTGCACCTGGGCAAGAAGATAATGAGTTTGTGCCCCTCACAGGAACTGGCCTCCCTTTCATCTCTGAAGACCCTCATTAGACGGAGGAGCTCTGCTGTGGTCTGATTGTCTCCCCCTCAAATTCATACATTGAAATCCTACCCCCCAAGTGGTGCTATTAGGAGATGGGCACTTTGGGAGGTGCTCAAGTCATGAGACTGGAGCCTACAGGAATGGAATTAATGCCGCCTAAAAGTGGGGCACACTTTCCGCCACATGAAGACACAAGGAAAAGTCTTCAACCCGAAAGAGGACCACCCCCCCCCTCCCACCCAACCACACTGGTGCCCTCATCTCAGACATCCAACCTCCAGAACTGTGAGAAGTATATTTTGTGACTTATAGTTTTTGTTGTTTGTTGTTCAGTCTCTCAATCGTCTACAACTCTTTGCGACCCTATGGACTGCAGAGCATCAGTCTTCCCTATCCTTCACTATCTTCTGGAGTTTTCTCAAATTCATGTCCATTGAGTCAGTGATGCTATCCAACCATCTCATCCTCTGTCACCCCTTCTCCTCCTGTTTATAGTGTGGTTGGTAGTGTATTTTGCTTTACCATCCTCAAGGACTAAGACAAGCTCCCAGCGCCCTCCTAAAAACCCATGTCTACCCTGTTCTGGGGACTGTTTAAGGTGCTTGAATGAGAGGTAAGTCCTGGTCCTCACAGAGCTTTTACTCTAATGCAGGAGAGAGATGAGGCCTGATCACACTAAGATATATTCACAAAATGGCTCGTTCCTTCTGCACATGCTGGGCTTCCTGTGTGCATGTGGGAGGCTTTGTGCAAGGAATAGAAAGGCTACATTCTAGGGGAAAGCTAGACCATACAGGTGAAGCGTAAGCCAGACATAGTGAGGAGGCTGTGAACCCAAGGTAGCATCAGAGCAGGATGAGGACAGTCGGAGCCCTGGGGTGGACAGGTGTGCAAGTGGGAACAATGGGCTCAGGAGGCCATGATGAAAATTGAGATGCAAGTAAAGACTTGAAGGAGGTGGGAGTGAGCATGTGGGTATCTGAGGAAGAGAATCCCAAGCAGAGAGAATGTTCTGGAGTCCAGGTCCTGGTATATGCCTGCTATATTTAAGGGCTTTCCTAATAGCTCTTTCCTAATAGCTTTTCCATGGGCTTTCTAGTCCATGGGGTCACAAAGAGACAGACCCAACTGAACGACTTTCACTTTCAGGGGCTGTGTGGTCAGAATGGCCCACACAAAGGGCAGAGCAAAGGGTCTGGTCAGTGAGTGAAAGGGGCAGATCCTGTAGGGCTGGTGGACCATGGTGAGAACTTGGCTTTTGTTCTGAGAGCAAGGTGGAGGTGCAGCGTGGTCCAGAGCAAAGAAATGCAGTGTTCCAGGTTACATAGGAAGAGGCTCACTCGGGTTGCTGTTGAGATTAGGGAACAAGGGCAGAAGCATTTCAGAGGTGATAACAGCATCCAGATCAAAGGTGACAGCTCTGGGGGCCACGGTGGTCACAGACGAGGCTGTAAGAAAGGGAGAGCCAACAAGGTTCGTTTGGCTTGAGGGGTGTGAACGGGAGGATGACTCAGCGGTTTAAGAATGGTGGGCTGGTAAGATGAAGTTACTACCAACTGAAATGGAGAATTTGGCATTAATGCTCGACTTTGAAGTCTGTGTTGGGTCTCCAAGTGGAGATATTGAGCCAGCAAACAGATACACAAGTCTGGGGTTTAGAAAATGGCCTGGCCTAAAAATATGGATTTGGGGTATCATGGCACATGGATGGTTAGTTTTATGTATTCACGTGGTTAAGCTATAGTACCCTGTTTTTTAATCAAACACTAATGTAGGTATAACTATGGAGGTATAGACGAGGTTAGATGTAGATTTGGTCAAATCTATTAACCTTATGGAGATTATGCTCAATAGTGCTAAAGGACTTAAGAGCAAAAACTGAAGTTTGCTACAGGAAAAGATATTCTGCCTCAAAACTGCAGCATCAGCTTCTGTACGAGGGTCAAGTAATTTATTTATTTAGTTTTTTGGTAAGATGAGATGATTGATAGCAGGTTTCTATGGTGATGGGGATGACCTCATAGAAAGAAGGGGAGATTGATAATACAGGAGAGCAGGGGGCCTTGCTAGAGCAATGCCTTTATGTAGGACAGAGGGAATGGGATACACAAGGGGTTGAGCCTGGTTGGAATCATGGGTTTCTCTTGAGCAGTGTTTGTCAAACTTGCACCCACAGTGGAATTCCTCAAGGGCTGGTTCAGACGCAGAGTTCTGTGATGTGGCTTGTGAATCTGCATTTCTCACAAGTTCCCAGAGCCCCTGATGCTGCTGGTCTGGGACAATGCTCTGAGAATCACGGACTTCGGTGAGCAGATGCAGGCAGAATATGTGAACACAGATGCTTAGAAGAAGAGAAACTGGTGGAGAGGATCTGAACATCCTCCTAGGATTTCTTTCAATTTCCTAGTGAAGTAGAAGGCCAAGATACTAGCTGAAAGTGAGGGGTAGAGAGAAGGTTTGCAGAAAAACTGGTGAAACGGTCATTCAGGAGAAAAGGGAAAGTGAGTAAAGCAGGGTTGATAGATCATATGCTTGACGTCACTAAGGGTCCACCTTAGTCACTTCATCATGAATTTCAAGTGAGATTGGTCAGCATGTGCTTTTTTCCAGCTACATCCAATTAATAGAAATGGATTTCAGGGTAGTGGTTTTGCCAAGCAATAATGAAAATGCATGAGAGCGAGACAGTCGAAGATGTTGGCAAAGAAAAACTGCAATGATCCAAGGAATGGGAGCCAAGACAGGAGGGGAAGGAAGGAGGAAAAGTGGACGGGCTGAGGCCACATGGAGAAGAAGAATTCAAGGAACTAAACAAGAGTCCAAAGGCTGGAAGTGTTATCTATGTTGTTCAGTTGCTCAGTTGTGTCCGACTCTTTGTGACCCCATGGACTGGAGCATGCCAGTCTTCCCTGTCCTTCACTATCTCCCAGAGCTTGCTCAAATTCATGTCTATTGAGCCAGTGATGCCATCCAACTATCTCATCCTGTATTGAAATTTCCAAGAATAAAACAGAAGTGAAGTTGGAAGAGTGACATTGACTTAGGAAATCATATCTGCTAGAAATGAGAGGCCGAGTTGGTAGCCTCATGAGGAGGTCATATAATCTGGGGACATGAGATTCCAAGCTGGGAGCTTTCGGGAAGAGAGAGAAGGATGGTGAGTGCCATGAATACAACACAGCATAGCAATGGCATGGTGGGGAGTGGCCAGGACTAAAGCAGAATAGGACAGTCAAGGCAGGTCCCTCTGAGCAGGGGACATCTGGGCTGGGTCTTGTAGAAGCCAGCCCTGTGGGCTGCAGGTAGACCATTCCAGACAGAGAGAGAGCACAGGCTCCTAGTAAGAATGTAATCAGAGTGTGCAGGAAACACAAGGATGAATAGATGGCATGTTAGATGGGACTGAGCCAGGAGCATCCTGGTCTGGCAGCAGATGCAGTCAGAGATGGTGCAGGAGAGAGACCATGCTTGTGGGCCCTGGGAAAGAATGTGGACTTGATTCTAATAAAATGTGGAAACCAGTGCAGGGTGATGTGGGAGCAGGGGAGGGATGCAATCTGTTTATCTCCTGGCTGCTGCCAAGGAAATGGACTGTGAGAGGATGAGAATGGAAGGAGAGAGACCAGTCAGGAGGCCTGGTGAAGACCAGGACTCTGGACGATGGTGCTTCTATGTGTCCCTCAATAATCCCTGGAGGTGGGAAATATTACTTCTCCCATTTTACAACTATGGAATTGGAGGCACAGACTTAACCCAGCTAATGAGGGGCAGAGGAAGGATTCCAACCCTGGTAGTCTGGGTCACCTGAGATTCAGAGGCAGGTGCAATGCTACATCTCTTGAGCAAGAGATTTATGGCTCAGACGTAAGATGAAGTAGGAGAGTTGGTGAGAATAGGCAAGGTCAGGATATATTTTTGAGATGGAACAGGCAGGTACGGATTATACTTGAACTTCAGGGTAAAGAGAGACATGCAGAATGGCTCTGGATTGAGGTCCAGGCGACTGTGTAGGTAAGTGCTTCCACTGGCCGAGATGGGAAGACATATGAATGGAACAAGTTTGGATCAAATAACAAGTTTTGAATATGATAAGGGATGGGTGCCTTATATAAATTTTTATGGATCTATGGAGTAGGGAGGTGGATACACTCACTGAAGCTGTGGAGAGGTTGGGGCCAGAGAGATGGGTTTGGGTGTCACACATGTGTGGGTGGTGTTGAGATCCACGGAAAGGAAGAAACTGCGGGTAGAAGAGAAGGAAGGTGAGGATTGAGTTTGAGGCTCACCAACCTTAGTGTCAATGGAGGATCACAACAAACTGTGTGTGTGGATCACCACAAATTGTAGAAAATTCTTCGAGAGATGGGAATACCAGACCACCTTACCTGACTCCTGAGAAATCTGTACACAGGTCAAGAAGCACCAATTTGAACAGGATGTGGAACAACAGACTGGTTCCAAATTGGTAAAAGAGTACCTCAAGGTTGTATATTGTCACCCTGTCTATTTGATTCCTATGCAGAGTACATCATACAAAATGCCAGGCTGGATGAAGCACAAGCTGGAATCAAGATTGCAGGAGAAATGCCAATAAACTCAGATATGCAGAGGACACCACCCTTATGGCAGAAAGCAAAGAACTAGAGGGCTTCCTGATGAAAGTGAAAGAGGAGAGTGAAAAAGTTGGCTTAAAACATTCAGAAAACTAAGATCAAGGCATCTGGTCTCATCACTTCATAGCAAATATATGGGGAAATAATGGAAACAGTGAGACTTTATTTTTTTGAGCTCCAACATCACTACAAATGGTGACTGCAGTCACGAAATTAAAAGAAGCTTGCTGCCTGGAAGAAAAGCTATGACCAACCTAGACAGCATATTAAAAAGCAGAGACGTTACTTTGCCAACAAAGGTCCGTCTAGTCAAAGCTATGGTTTTTCTAGTAGTCATGTATGAATGTGATAGTTGGACTGTAAAGAAAGCTGAGTGCTGAAGACTTGATGCTTTTGAAATCTGGTGTTGGAGAAGACTCTTGAAAGTCCCTTGGACAGCAAGGAGATCCAACCAGTCCATCCTAAAGGAAATCAGTCCTGAATATTCAATGGAAGGACTGATGCTGAAGTTGAAACTCCAATACTTTGGCCACCTGATTCAAAGAACTGACTCATTGGAAAAGACCCTGATGCTGGGAGGGATTGGGGACAGGAGGAGAAGGGGATGACAGAGGATGAGATGGTTGGATGGCATCACTGACTCAATGGACATGAGTTTGAGTAAACTCCGGGAGTTGGTGATGGACAGGGAAGCCTGCAATCCATGGGGTTGCAAAGAGTCAGACACGACTGAGCGGCTGAACTGAACTGAACCTTAGTATCAGTGGAGGAGATTTTAGTAAGAGACTAGGGACCAGCAGCCAGGGAGGTGGGAGGAAACCAAGTGAGGATTCTATGGGCTCCTGGCTCTGACCACATGGTAAGTAATCACCCCACCCAGGGACTTGCTAACCTTCCCCCCAACCTCCAGCCCCTCCTCCCCCATGCACTTTAACCTCTGCTGGTATTGCATGCTTGTTCAGCTCAGCTCAACTGGTTCTCCGGCTATTGCCTGAATTTGGGAACAGACAAGGAGAGACCCTTGATCTGAATCAGCCCTCCAGGATAGGATTTTCTGGGACAGAAGAGAAACCCAGGCTTGCCCTACCTTGGGAACACCAGTCTGATTTTGTGTTGGGTTGATGGTCGTGTATGGGGCCATGACAGGCTGAAGGATGGATTTGGATCTGTGATCACAGTCTTATCAGGGGTTATGAAACCCATCCAACCAAGGTGGTTCCCAGGATCCTTTAGGGGATTCAGAACCAGCCCGGGTAGGTGTGCAATGTGGGAAATCCTACATCATGGACTGTTTCCTGTTAATCGTTTCACCCCCTGGTGGAAGTTGCTCAGTTGTGTCCGACTCTTTGATACCCCATGGACTGTAGCCCACTTGGGTCCTCTGTCCATGGGATTTTCCAGGCAAGAATACTGGAGTGGGTTGTCATTCCCTTCTCCAGGGAATCTTCCCAACCCAGGGATCAAATCCATGTCTCCTGCATTGCAGGCAGATTCTTTACCATCTGAGCCACCAGGGAAGCCCAATGATCAATAGATGGAGAAAAATGTTCTGACAAAATTCAGTACCCACTTATGATTAAAAAAAAAAAAAAACTCTTCAAAAAGTGGATATAGAAGGAACATACCTCAACGTAATAATGGCCATATTCAACAAACCTTCAGCTAACATTATACTCGATGGTGAAATGCTGAAAGCATTTTATCTAAGGCCAGAATGAGACAAGGGTGTCCACTCTCGCCACTTTTATTCACCATAGTTTTGAAAGTCCTAGCTACAGAAATCAGAGAAGAAAAAGAAATAAGAGGAATCCAAATTGGAAAAGAAGTTAAACTGTCACTGCTTGCAGATGACATGATCCCATACATAGAAAATCCTAAAGACGCTACCAGAAAACTACTAGAACTCATCAATGAATCTGGTAAAGTTGCAGGTTTCAAAATTAATACACAGAAACCTTTTGCATTTCTATACACTAACACCATAATATTAGTAAGAGATTCAAGAAACAATTCCACTTACCACTGCATCAAAAAGAATAAAATATCTTAGGAATAAACCTACCTAAGGAAACAAAAGACCTGTACTTTGAAAACTATAAGATGCTGATGAAAGAAGTCAAAGATGTTCCTCCAGCATCTCTGTTTTGTTTCCTAAGGGAATCCTTAAGAAGGAGGCCTGAAGTCTGTCTTAGTCTTGATCATCAGCCAGCTTCAAATGTAAAATAAAAGTGGTAAAATTAAAGAGTAGAACATTTTTGATGACTCTTCTACAGTTTATACAGAAACTGATTTTAAATCTAAAGTAAGCATGCATAAACATTTATTTAACATTGCCTGGTGGATCAAATGGTAAAGAATCTGCCTGCAATGCAGGAAACCCCAGTTCAGTCCCTGGGTTGGGAGGATCCCCTGGAGAAGGGAATAGCAATTCACTTCAGTATTCTTGTCTGAAGAATTCCATGGACGGAGGAGCCTGGTGAGATACAGTCCATGGGGTCACAAAGAGTCAGACACAGCTGAGCAACTAACACTTATATTAAAAATATCAAACACCTACATAGTCAGGATTATGTACGTTTGTTGAAGGTTTTCCACCAGCAAAATAGAAATATTCCATTAGGTTGCTTTTCTAGATGGATGATAAGGATTTGCTCTAAGAAATGCATTACAAGGTCTGTGACTGTTGCTCTATTCCTTTATAAAGCTTGACTATGTTATTTGGAGATGATGAAGAATAAATCTGAAAGGCCAAGTAGCACTCTGGCTATGAATAACTCAGCCATGTGTGATCACAGAGCACCAGACAACAAGAAATGCAACTCAGATAAAATACTTATAGAATGAAATGGAAAGGTGCTTCTCATTGTCTTAGGCCACCTTTCTGGTGCATGTGACGCGTTGATGCTTTTGTCTTAGGGTAATCTAGTCTCTGTCCTTCTGGGACATGAAAATATAGTTTTAATGATGTGCTGTCAATGTATTCCGGGGGCACTTTGTGAGAACTTGCTGTAGAATCAGGTACTGGCTCGTTTACTCTTGTATTAGGTGTTCCGTTATTTTCATCTCCGTATGTCTGGCTGTGGGGTTTCTTGCTGTCATATGAAGGGGCTCTTCAAAGCTTTCCAGACCATCTGGCATCCAGCGAAGGAAGGGTTGTTTCCTACCAGGCTCGCTGTCCATGGGATTCTCCAGGGAAGAATACTGGAGTGGGCCACCATTTCCTTCTCCAGGGGATCTTCCTGGCCCAGGAATCGAACCCGAGTACCCTGTATCTGCTGCACTGCAGGTGGATTCTTTACTACTAAGCCCCCAGGGAAGCCCTCTACATTTGGAAGCATCTCCCAAATGGTTGTTGTTCAGTGGTTAAGTCGTGTCTGACTTTGTAACTCCATGGACTGCAGCACGCCAGGCTCCCCTGTCCTTAACTATCTCCTGGAGTTTGCTCAAATTCATGTCCATTTAGTCAGTGATGCCATCAGCCCTAAAAACCAACAATGTGGGTGTGATATTCCCATGCTTGTGGAGAAGTAGCAATTGAAATCTGATCTGGAATGGCCTCTTTTTTTTTGATATTTCACTGACTATCTGTATTGTATTTGTGAAGGTTTGACTGGCATTTATTCATACTTGGTACTAGAGTTGTACCTGGCTCTTAACATATATTATTTTAGTTTGATTATTCCAGTCAACTCCATCTCAACTTGGGGACATATATAATTATCTGAGATTCATAAAAAAAATAAATTTGTCTGTGTTGATATAAGAATAAGAGATAGTCAAAGTTCAATGCTATTTTAAACCTCGCAATCAGTACTTAATATATTTTTATTTCAATTAATAACTAATAACTTTTTATTAGTATAAATCTACATGTGCTTACTATTCCCAATTAGTGCTAGTGGTAAAGAACCTGCCTGTTGATGAAGGAGACGCAAGAATGTGGGTTCAATCCCTGGATTAGGAAGATGCCCAGGAGTAGGAAATGGCAACCCAGTCTAGTATTCTTGCCTGGAAAATTCCACGGGCAGAGGAGCCTGGTGGGCTACAGTTCACGGGGCCACAAAGAGTCAGACACAACTGAACACATGCTCATTATAGAGAAAATTTAGTGGTATGAATGACAAAATTAATATAATTTTCTGCCATCCAGAAACAACAACTCCATTTACATGTTAACTTTTAGGTTTTTTTCTAGATGTATATTTGTGTATGTGTGTTATTTTAACATATATGTCTTCATACTATAAATAAAGGTCTTTACATCTACTTTTCATCACTTGATCTTATATTGTGAGCATGTTCCCTATTATTATTTTTTCCCCAGACATGGTTTTTATAAGTAATCTCATGGCTATATCATGATTCATTTATTCTTTCCCTTGCTAGTGGCTGTTCAGGGGGTTGCCCATTTCTTAACTGGATTTTTAAAAGGTGCCATAAACAATTTTATGCATAAATCTTGGTTGAAATCTCTGGCTCTTTTTTTTAAGGTTGGCTTCTAAAACTGAGATCACTGGGTCCTGTGCCATCTGCTCTTGTTTGATACATTGGGAGAAACTGTTTCCCAACAGACCCTTCTCTGAGTTAGGAGGAAGAGGGTGTGAATGACCTGGAGGAAAAAAGTGAAAGTGAAAGTTGCTCTCAGTCGTGTCCAACTCTCTGTGACCCGATGGACAGTCCATGGAATTCTCCAGGCCGGAATACTGGAGTGAGTAGCGTTTCGCTTCTCCAGAGGATCTTCCCAACCTAGGGATCAAACCCAGGTCTCCTGCACTGCAGGCGGATTCTTTACCAACTGAGTCACAAGGGAAGCCCAACAATACTGGAGTGGGTCACCCATCCCTTCTCCAGTGGATCTTCCAAACCCAGGACTTGAACTGGGGTCTCCTGCATTGCAAGCGGATTCTTTACTGACTGAGCCACCAAGGAAGTCTAATTCTTAAATTTGCCTTTTCCCTATAAAAAAATTCTTCCTGGTCCCAATTGATAAGCTAATTGACTCTGAGTCTTAGTTTTGTTGAAGGTGTGAATTTTGTCTCTATAGGTAATATATATTTTATTAATATATCTGTATCTAATACCCATATTTAAATAAGATGTTGGGAGCAGCTCAGTAAGCCTAGTCAGAAATTATTTTAATCTTAAAAACCCCAATCCTACCAGGACCCTTTAATCTGAAGGATATTTTCCAAAGTGAGTTTTGATATTTCTATAGAACTAAATGTTTTCCTAAAAAGCAACAAAGAATGTGGGACAAATATGAGAAGTTCTACCAGGGGAGGAAAAGTAATTGCCATACTTTTAGGAAGATTTCAGATGCATAAATGATTTATAAGCCTTTTCAGAATTAAAGTAAAAAAAATGATGAATTTTGCACTTAAGTTTTCAAAACCTAGCCTTGCTTCTCACAGACTGTCCATCACCCCTTTGCTCCCAGGGCCCCTTCTTATCCTTCTGCATTCTGACTGTTAAAGACATGACCTTTTAATTTATTTTTGAGTAGCATCCCTGTGGAAATCTAGGGAAGATAAAGGCTAGGAGGTCATTTCGATTTTCCTTCCCATCTTTTGTATCTTCTTTTATCCTCCCTAAATTGTCAAGTAATTAGATTCTTGCATTATTTTCCTTTTTGAACTTTCTATGAACATTCACTTTTATTTTCCATATTGTTTTACTAGCTAAACAATGCGCCTCTGGATTGGTGAGCAGCACACAACAGTTCATTTGAAATCGTCTGTTTCGTGTTTATTTCCTACTCCTTTGTTCCTGGCGGAGTCCAATGCGCCATCACTGTGGTTCTGATGGCTCTAATTCTTTGTTGTACCCGGGGCTCCTGGTACTATCCCTCTTCCTGTGATTCCCTTTGTTCTCTGGATTCTCTTTCCTCCCTGCTGCAGAGCAGGGTTTCAGATGTTGTTGCACAGCTGGTGCGTTTATAGACAATCCTTTCTGATTGTTTCCTTTTCTAGATTTTCACTGGGATTCATGGAGTCATAGAATGAATGCTGGCATTGCTGTTTTCTCTCAACATAATATTTCTAACACCCCTTTTTTGTAACTTTCTCAATTCTGCTTCTTCAGTTTATTTCAAATCGTACAAAACTAATTCTCCAAAAGGTTCAGCTTAAACAAGGTTTTGATATGGGCCTTTTTGAGGAAGAGCAAAAGTGAATTTATACTTGTGCCTCAGCAGCTACCTTCTATTATCACAAATCCACAGATATTTTTCTCTGGAGTGGCCATGTATAAAGAGGCTTTCTGGAATATTATCTTTTGTTATCTTGGCGTGTGTTTGTAGAAGAGAATTCCACTGAGAAATGGCAATGGACATGTTTTTTCTTTCTTTTTGAGAGGAATTCCCCGAAGAGAATTCTTTCTGTTTCCAATTTAGGTGAAGCTTCTCATCGCAGAGGAAATATTTCCGGCCTAAGGTTAGAGACAAGGAACTCTTACAAATTGCAAATCATTCCCCATTGCCAGGAGGGTGTTTTTGAAAGAAATACTCTCCCCAAGTGATGCGGTTTGTCACCCTTTCCTTTCTGAACTCTAGCAAGTAGGTGTCAAGTCTAAATTTGCTAGCAGCTTTTGTGCTATCTGTTAAAAATGGGGAATGAAAGGGAAAGATTCAGATCATTGCAAACTTTCACATAGAAACCTAATTTGGAAAAGGGAAAGTTCTCCGGACAGTGTACCAGCTCTTTGTGGTGACATACTTACACACTTATGAGTATATTAACACAAATAGGCTTTGTTGTGGGTAGGGAAAGATGCATCCCTAATTAAATAATTTAGTTTGAAATGCCGTGAAACTTAATGTATTTTTTTTATCCTCTGTGAAACTGATGATACAAACTAGGTTTTAGTTATCATGATAATCCAAGATTGGGGTCCTTTGGCCTTCCTGAAAGATATAAAAGATATCTCGTCTTGTGGCTTTATGTGTAGAAATTCCTTTGAATAGATGTTTTCCTTTTTAGGGTTCCTTTATCTTGTGGGCTATGTAGGTGGGCGTGGGAGCAGTGAGAGTGCTGTATAGGCTGGAGACCCAACCTTGGCTGCTTCAGCTTGCTCAGTAAGGATGTGTTGACTGAAAAAAATACACGCAACCTAAAAGTTGAGAGTTATGCTTTATTTGGCAGAAACTTTTAGGACTTCAAGCTAGGCAGGCAGCATCTCAAGTAATCCTAAGAGAACTGTTTTCACTCATACATAAAATAGTCTCCTTCAGACTCTGAGGAGATGAGGGGGAGGAGACAAGTTAAACAAAAAGATTTGCAACAAAGGGCAGGTAGTCCAAACATCAAAAGATCATCGTTAATTAAAGAAAACTTGGTATTTCAAGTTAAGGAGTTTGTGCTTTTCTGTGTATGGAAAGATGCATGAGTCCGGGCTCGCTGAAATATTCTTTTGATATGCACCTCAGCGGTCCTGGACCAGTATCCTGATTTCTCCTCCTGAGTTTCCTCAGGGCAGCTGGTTGTGGTCGATGGCTGCTGCTGCTGCTGCTGCTGCTAAGTCACTTCAGTCGTGTCCGACTCTGTGCGACCCCGATGGCTGCTAGGTGGTAGGTATTCTATCCTTTCTTGAGCTTCCTCAGGGCTCACTGGCTTATGCTGGAGAGCTGTAATCATCGATGAGTATGACATTCTTGTTCACTGATGTGGTGGGAAATATTCCATTTCTCAGGTGGCAGGAATTTAGACAGGCTATTCTACAATTAGCAAGGTGAGGTTTAAGAAAGGGTACCCACATTTTCATCATGGAAGAGGAGGGTGTGGTGCTTTGGAGAAGCCCTCTGGCTCTTCGAGGGCTCTGAGCATTCAGGAAAATGATCGTGGATTGTGCAAGGCTCATGAAGACCTATATGCACCAAAGACAGTGCCCCTTAAAGTTCTCCAGGCTCCTACCGCTCCTTCTAGCTCCTCCTCTCCAGGGCAGGTAGCTTCAGGATTTGGAAATTTTGTTAGATTTCAGGATTCTGGAAAACCGTTCAGTGGAGCTCCATAAAAAGCTGGGTAAAGTAGGCTTCATGAACAAAAACTATCTGGAGCCAAACTAAATGTCCAGATGTGATCTGAACATTTATGCCTCATTTTATTGCAGTGATTACTGAACTGTTTAGTAACAGGCTAATAATTACTATTACAGTTCTCGTGTTTGATGACACACGTGCACCATCAGAGAGCAGGCGCAGAGACTCATAACTCGCTGAATAACTGAGCCAAGGTGCTAAACATCTATACAAAAGTATTTCAAAAGGCAGATGGAAATTAGAGAAAATGATACATAGCTCTTGTTTAAACTGAATGCATAAGAAAGAAGAAAACTATCAAAATTATTTTGCAAAGGTATTAGCACAATTGCCTCTATCCTTCTGAACCTTTGAAGTAGCATAAAGATTAAATCTTCCATTTTATCATTTGTATAAAGGAAGGATAAATCCCCATTTTCCTTCATTAAGCCATAGAGTTTTGTTTTGTTTTTTTTCTTTCTGTTACTAAATTATAGCCGTCAAGACCATCTTCTTGATTTAGGTCACTTTCTAGTTAATACCTGACTCTTAACTAGAATCCTTACTCTCATCAAACTCCAAGGAAAATTTGAAATGAATATAAAGTAGTTTTAAAAAAGCTCCAGAAGCTATTCTGTAGATTCTATGGAATCTTTTGCATAGACAATCATGTTATCTACAAATAAAGGTTTTCTTTTTCTTCTTCTTTTCCAACCTGTATAACGTTTATTTATTTTTCTTATTGCACTAGTTAGAATTTCTAGTATGGTGTCTAACAGGACTGGTAAAAGAAGATATCTTTCCCCAGCTTATGAGGAAAGCATCTAACTAAAACCCTTCAAGGTCAACAGAGGCAGAACACTCTTAGACATAAACTGCAGCAAGATTCCGGAGAAGGCGATGGCACCCAACTCCAGTACTCTTGCCTGGAAAATCCCATGGACGGAGGAGCCTGGTAGGCTGCAGTCCATGGGCTCTCGAAGAGTCGGACACGACTGAGCCACTTCACTTTCACTTTTCACTTTCATGCATTGGAGGAGGAAATGGCAACCCACTCCAGTGTTCTTGCCTGGAGAATCCCAGGGATGGAGGAGCCTGGTGGGCTGCCGCCTATGGGGTCGCACAGAGTCAGACACGACTGAAGTGACTTAGCAGCAGCAGCAGCAGCAAGATTCTTTTTGACCCACATCCCAGAGTAATGAAAATAAAAACAGAAATAAATAAATGAGTGCTTCCCTCGTGGCTTAGTGGTAAAGAATCTACCTGCCAATGCAGGAGATGAGAGTTTGATCCTTGGGCTGGGAAGATCCCCCAGAGAAGGAAGTGGTAACCCACTTCAGTATTCTTGCCTGGAGAATCCCATGGACAGAGGAGCCTGGGGTTGCAAAGAGTCAGACACAACTTAGTGACTAAACAACACTTTATATTTATAGAAAGAAACTTTCAACGTTTTGTTAATGCTTATATACTATTATTCCTCATCAAAATCTTCATAATATATAAAAGGTGGGGGTTAAAGTAGTTAATTTTCTTCTTGAATATTCTAAAATGTGCCAATTTAGATTAGCCTTCAGATTTTAAGGGCTTGTAGAATATGCACAAAGTGCATACATGCATGCATGCGTGCTAAGCTGTGTCCAACTTTTTGCAACCCTGTGGACTGTAGCCCACCAGGCTCCTCTGTCCATGGGGATTCTCCAGGCAAGAATACTTGAGTGGGTTGCCATGCCCTCCTCCAGGGGATCTTCCCAACCCACGGATTTAATCCACATCTCTTATGTCTCTTGCGTTGGCAGATACGTTCTTTATCACTAGGGCTGCCTGGGAAGCCCATACAAAATGTACTCAAGAATATTTCAATATATTTATAATCAGTTTGTTTACATTATGACAGCAATACTTTGGACTTGCAGATATTGAAAAAATTATTCTAAGTACACAGAAAAGGCATTTTAGACCAAATTGCTGCTGCTGCTGCTAAGTTGCTTCAGTCGTGTTCGACTCTGTGCATCCCCATAGATAGCAGCCCACCAGGCTCCCCCGTCCCACTGGAGAGGGTTGCCATTTCCTTCTCCAATGCATGAAAGTGAAAAGTGAAAGCGAAGTTGCTGTCGTGTCCGACTCTTAGCCACCCCATGGTCTGCAGCCTACCAGGCTTCTCCGTCCATGGGATTCTCCAGGCAAGAGTACTGGAGTGGGTTGCCATTGCCTTATCCTTAGACCAAGTTACTTATTAGTAAAAACAGCACATCAGAAGATTATTAGTTGTGCAAGCACCCCAGGTGAATACAATGCAGTACCCTGCTGACTGTTTACTGAGAACACTACCATTGGCTTTGTACTGGAAAGGCCTTCAGAGGGCATTCATCTTGACCTTTCACTTAATGAATGAGATCCTGGACCTCTAGAGGGGGCAGTGCAGTTAGTCATGGTCTGTGCTGGAAATGGCCCATGATTTCAGCTTCCTTGTATTATACAATGATGTGCTACTCAGGACACTGGTGATCAATGTCCAGCTTGATTATCCAACTAAACTTTGAATGTATTTTAACAATCATAAGTAATGAATAGAAATATACTTACTTTAGAAATTACGAAGAGCATGAGACAGATGTGTTTCATCCACAAGATTAGAAAGTGTCACCACTGTCTGCTTTGATGTCAACAAGGTCAGCACCTACTTGGGAAAGCAGTGCAAAATGATGTGGTCCACCAAGCCAGCTGAATATTCTAGACACAGATGCTTACATATCAGACTTCACTCATTAATTGAAATTCAGAGCAGTCGCTCAGTCCTGTCTGACTCTGCGACCCCATGGATTGCAGCATGCCAGGCTTCCCTGTCCATCACCAACTCCCGGAGTTTGCTCAAATTCATGTCCATCCAGGATGGCAGTGATGCCATCCAACCATCTCATCCTTTGTCATCCCCTTCTCCTCCTCCCTTCAGTCTTTCTGAGCTTCAGGGTCTTTTCCAGTGAGTCAGTTCTTGGCATCAGGTGGACAAACTATTGGAGCTTCAGCTTCAGCATCAGTCCTTGCAATGAATATTCAGGGTTAATTTCGTTTAGAATGGACTGGTTGGATCTCCTTGCAGTCTAAGGGACTCTCAAGGGTCTTCTCCAACACCATAGTTCAACAGCATCAATTCTTTGGCACTCAGCTTTCTTTATGGTCCAACTCTTACATCCATACATGACTACTGGAAAAACCATAGCTTTGACTAGATGGACCTTTGTTGGCAAAGTACTGTCTCTGCTTTTTGATATGCTGTCCTAGGTTGGTCATAGCTTTTCTTCCAAGGCTTTTAATTTCATGGCTGCAGTCACCATCTGCAGTGATTTTAGAGCCCAAGAAAAAAATCTCTCACTGTTTCCCCATCTATTTGCCTTGAAGTAATGGGACCGGATGCCATGATCTTCGGTTTTTTGAATACTGAGTTTTAAGCCAACTTTTCCACTCTCCTCTTTTACTTTCATCAAGAGGCTCTTCAGTTCCTCTTCATTTTCTGCCTTCACAGTGCTGTCATCTTCATACCTGAGGTTATTGATACTTCTCCTGGCAATCTTGATTCCAGCTTGTGCTTCATCCAACCTGACATTTCACATGATGTACTCTGCATAGGAATTAAATAAGCAGGGTGACAAAATATAGCCTTGACGTACTCCTTTCCCAATTTGGAACCAGTTCCTTGTTTCATGTCCGATTCTAACTGTTGCTTCTTGACCTACATGCGGATTTCTCATGAGGCAGGTAAGGTTGTCTGGTATTCCCATCTCTTTAAGAATTTTCTACAGTCTGTTGTGATCCACACGGTCAAAGACTTTGGCATAGTTAATAGAGGAAAATACAGTCTTTCACATGTGCTTATGTTTTTAGGAGAGTTGTGGTTTTATACTTGAAAACTATTATTTACTGACTTGGAGTTCCTACTGAGATGTTAGGACTCATCTGACAGGTTGTCTTGCTGGAGCAGCTCACCTCTTGGGCTCAGCCTGTGTGTTTTTTGTTTTTCTTGGTTTCCGGTCTGAGTTCCAAATGACTGTGGAACTTTAATATTGTTGATGCTCTATTTCATTTTCTTCTTTTCCCCTAATTTTGTGTTTTGTCTTTGTTTCTGGTTCACACAGGTGGTTCACATAGAACCCAATTTACTTCTCATTGGGGTCAGCAATGATTGAAATCTTGGTTCTATCCCCGATGGCTTATTAATTCCTGTAGATGGAAGATAGTGATCTGCTCTCTCTTGGATGACAGACAATGGAGAATTCATATTCTCAGTCTTTTTGTTTGTCTATTTTGAACTCTAATCAACTAAGAATTTCTGGGACAGGCAAAAGCTCTTTGAGATGTAGGCCACAGAGTTTTTGTGGGTCTGTGTTTACTTTTGACCTGAGGCTGATATTGTAGAACTGAAGCTGTAGGTTCTCTACATGTCTTCATGAGTATGTGTCTGTGTGTGTGATTGAGAAAGGCATTTCTCAGGAATTTCCCCTATCACCAGAGGATATTAATGAATTAAGTTGTTATGTCACTTAGAGAAGCTCTCTTTTGATTGTTTATAGAGGTAAATATACACTTATATAAATAAAATATTCCTAATGTTTCCCCAGAGTAATGAAATTGTATTTCTAATAATTAACAGAGTTGCCCTTAAAAATATGTTGCTAGATCAGAAACATTTTAAGGATTCGAGATTGCATAATTATGATAGAATTTTGGCAAATTGGACTAGAGTAATTATTACAGTTTTCAAAAGAATCTATGTTTTTGTCTGATTTATCAGTATTAACTATATATAAGCATGCATGTTATTTTTTAGTTGATTGATTCATGAAGAGAATAGACTGAATTTCCTAAAATTATTCCAGTCTCACGATCAAGTAAGCTAATAATATTCCCACACAAAGTTAAAGATTATGAAAAGTAATTTGCACTCAACTAAATTGAATCATTATTCCAGCAAACTTTTTATATCAGTAGTAATTATGTTTGGTAGTGTGTCAGCTTAAATATAATTTCTAAACTCTTTAGGTAATTTAAAACCTTAAACTAATATTAAATTCAGCTAATTAATGTATAATTCTTGGATGGCTAGATATTTTCTAAGTGATATGGAATCCTGAGATACTAATGTCCAAGTATAATTTGATGCTTCATATTCCTATGCCCTATATCTTTGGGTCATGTTACTGAATGTGTTTGTTTTTGCTACTTAAGGCACAAAAGCAATGAGTGTGGCTGTAGAAAGCTGTCTTAAGTATATTCACAAGCTATGTCATTCTGCTAAAAAGCTGCAGAATGACAGACTGTTTTCAATAATATACTCTCTAGTTTTCTCTGTGAAATAGAAAATTTTCACCTTAGTCAGAATTTATAATTAACATTCGTGGTTGAGACTATGCTACAAGCAATGAGAATGGAGAAATGCAAATAAGTGTGTGCCTTTATTTTCTGAGGAAAAAGGTAGTTTTGTTCTCATATGAGTAAGTTCCTTCCAGAATATGAAAGAGCTTGAAAAAGACAATACCGAAAAATAAATTTTATTAGATTTGGTTTATCATAACTGAATCTGAAAAGAAGGCATAAGTTAAAATTTTAGCTAAGTTGGCTCATTTTTGATGGGTTGGTTGGTTTCATTGGTTCACTGACTAATGCCTTTGTTTACAAGATGAAAGGATATTTTTCTAGCTTTTGCAAAATCTGTATACATAGCAGAGAACCTGTGTCTGCCAGAACAATTTTTTTTTCCGTGCTTCATGTTAACTTTACTATGTCCTTGATTGTTAAAAAGAAAAACCCCAAAGAACAAAGTTTTCTCACTTGTGCAAGAGTTCATGCTCTTTACGAGTTTATTACCCTTTATGTGTAATTCAAAACACTTTGTTGTCAATTTGATTAAATAGGTCACCATGCAGTTGGTTCTCAGACACCAATATGCAGTCAAGATCAAGTGCCCAAAATCTCCTCTGACAGCTGGTTTGATTTTTACCTTACCAAGATCGGATCCTCTATTTAGAAAAAACAAAATAAAAACTTTAGGATATCTTTAATACCTAAAAGGATGTTTGAGATTTCACAAAGGCCCCAGAGCAATCTCCAAGATTTATTTTTTACCTTGTAAAATGAGAAACACTAGAAATAATTAAGTTAGTTTAACGTGCTATATATCTCTTAAATTAGCTCAGTGCTATCGCAAGAGCTACATGGGAAAAGTCATCAAATTAGATGAGACATTTAGCCTTCTCTTGAGTTTGTTGAGGACAAATCTATTAATATAAATATTCCAGACAGTATGTGCCTTCTGAGAAGACTCTGGAGGTTTGTCTTACTCTCAGGGACACGTTGATACAATCCTTATGAAACATTTAGGTATTATCCTCTAGTAGGGAGTTTATTCTCTTGCATAACGATTTTATTGATGATAGTAATTGGGGCTTCCCAGTTGGTGCCCTGGCAAAGAATCCATCTGCCAATGCAGGAGACACAAGGGACCCAGGTTTGATTCCTGGATCAGGAATATCCCCAGGAGGAGGAAATGACAACCCACTCCAGTATTCTTGCCTGGAGAATCCCATGGACAATCTATGGGGTCGTAAATAGTCAGACGTGAATGAATGACTGAGCACGATGACAGTAATCACTAAGTGTTTGTCTTCTAAGGTAATCATTGTCTTATTCTGAGGCTGAAGGCTCTACTATAAGGTACAAGTAGTCATTTTTGCCTTCAGACTTAAATACTGATGGAAAGAATGATAGCAGCTACTTTGATCTATTGACTCTTTCAAGTCAAGGCTCTTGGGTACAGGCTTCTGAACTGACATCACTTAAAGGCTGTCAAATTTTACCACTGGCCTGAGATAGGAGCCCAGGACTCTTAGTCTGAAAGCAGATGGCTTCACGGAACAGGTTGACAACCCACGGTTCAGCAGAAGAGACCAAATAAACAGAGGACAGAGATTCTGTTGTGATTAGTTCCTTGGAATTTTTAAAATATGTGGTTCATGTTCTATTTTTTCATGTTTATGTTTAGAAGTCCTTTTTCTTTCTGAGTCATCACTAACTGTTCGGTAAACTCTGCTTTTGTAAAGTGAAATAAAATATTTTGAAATGATATCTGATTCTCACTCATCCCTCAGAAGTCCCCAATTCTTAATGAGTCTTTTCATGGCATTATAGTTATTTATGTAGATTTTGTGCAAACCTGGGGCTTCCCTGGTAGCTCAGGTGGTAAAGAATCTGCCTGCAACGCTGGAGACTAGGGTTTGATCCCTGGGTCAGGAAGATCTCCTGGAGAAGGGAATGGCAACCCACTCCAGTACTCTTGCCTAGAAAATCCAATGGACAGAGGAGCCTGCTGGGCTACGGTCTATAGGATTGAAAAGAGATGGATGTGACTAAGCGACTAAGCACTGTACCATAGACTTTGGAATTAACCCACCTGACCAATCTTGTGTCTCATCAACAAAAATTCAAAACCTAAAGTGGAAATTATAGGAAGACAGCACTGGACAAGAATTTAACACTGACATCCTAGCTAAGAATCCCTAAATGAAAGTTGTGTCTTCAAGCACTAAAACAGTGTGTGTTAAATGGGAGGCCAGGGGGCTTCCTTTGTGGCTCAGCTGGTAAAGAATCCGCTTGCAATGCAGGAGACCTGGGTTCAATCCCTGGGTTGGGAAGATCCCCTGGAGAAGTGAAAGGCTACCCACTCCAGTATTCTGGCCTGGAGAATCCCACGGTCAGTCCATGGGGTTGCAAATAGTCGGAAACGACTGAACGACTTTCACTTCGCAGAGGCTGTAATACTGAGGACAGAGGCCCTTCGACTGTTTCTTGCCATTGCCAAAAGTTAACCTTGTCTGTCATGACACTAAATATCAAGACACAAGCTCACCTGTCCTAGTGAGACATAGTTCCTCTTTCATGACTGAAGATGTATTCAGCTCCATCCTATATACACTCTGAAAATGCCAAGATGGAAAGTGTTCCTAACTGAATGCAAAGCGTTGTTTTTTTTTTTTTAAAAAGATTGCCAGTTTTTGCTGTATGCCTGTGGGTACTGATCATGCTTTTGAGCCATATTAAGTCTTTTCTGGTTTCATTCGTTTCCTTGGGAAACTACCAACCATAATACTCTGATATCCTAGAATTTCCCAGATTGGTTTCTATGTGCAAATTAAAGTTCGGAGAAATGAAGACTTTGTAAGATTACCTGTAATGTACTGCCAAGTGTTTAATGCACAATTAGTCAAGGACCCAATTAGAATGCAAGTAAAACTGAACCTATGGTTAATTAAAACAACTGGACAGTGAAGCTGAGAGCTGGTGGTTTAGGTACCTTAGGACATTAGGTTAGAAAACTTGGTCCATTAAGAATGGCTCATAATCATTTTAAAGTTTGTTCTTTGGGTAAGAGTTTGTGCAGAACACTTCAGTTCAGTTCAGTTGCTCAGTCATGTCCGACTCTTTACGACCCCATGGACTGCAGCACGCCAGGCCTCCCTGTCCATCAGCCAACTCCCAGAGTTTACTCAAACTCTTGTCCATTGAATTGGTAATGCCATCCAACCATCTCATCCTCTGCTGTCCCCTTCTCCTCCCACCTTCAATCTTTCCCAGTATCAGGGTCTTTTCTAATGAGTCAGTTCTTAGAATCAGGTGGCCAAAGTATTGGAGTTTCAGCTTCAGCATCAGTCCTTCCAATGAATATTCAGGACTGATCTCCTTTAGGATGGGCTGGTTAGATCTCCTGGCAGTCCAAGGGACTCTCAAGGGTCTTCTCCAACACCACAGTTCAAAAGCATCAATTCTTCGGTGCTCAGTTTTCTTTATAGTCCAACTCTCATGTCCATACAAGACTACTAGAAAAACCATAGCTTTGACTAGACGGACCTTTGTTGGCAAAGTAATGTATAAGCTTTTTAATATGCTGTTTAGATTGGTCATAGCTTTTCCTCCAGGGAGCAAACATCTTTTAATTTTGTGGCTTCAGTCACCATCTGCAGTGATTTTGGAGCCCCCCAAAATAAAGTCTGTCACTGTTTTCATTGTTTCTCCACCTATTTGTCATAAAGTGATGGGACTGGATGCCATGATCTTAGTTTTTTGAATGTTGAGTTTTAAGCCAGCTTTTTCACTCTCTTCTTTCACCTTCATCAAGAAGCTCATAAGTTCTTCTTCCCTTTTTGCTATAAGGGTGTTGTCATCTGCATATCTGAGGTTACTGATATTTCTCCTGGCAGTCTTGATTCCAGCTTGTGCTTCATCCAGCCTGGCATTTCACATGATATACTCTGCATATAAGTAAAATAAGCAGGGTGACAATGTAGCCTTGATCCCCAATTTGTAACCAGTCTACTGTTCCATGTCCAGTTCTAAGTGTTGCTTCTTGAACTGCATACAGATTTCTCAGGAGGCAAGTAAGGTGGTCTGGTATTCACATCTCTTTCAGAATTTTCTACAGTTTGTTGTGAAAGGCTTTAATGTAGTCAGTGAAGCTGAAGTAGATGTTTTTCTGGAATTCTTTTACTTTTTCTATGCTCCAACAGATGTTGGCAATTTGATCTCTAGTTCCTCTGCCTTTTCTAAATTCAACTTGAACATCTGGAAGTTCTTTGTTCATGTACTATTGAAGCCTGGCTGGAGAATTTTGAGTATTACTTTGCTAGTGTGTGAGATGAGTGCAATTGTGCAGCAGTGTAAACATTCTTTGGTATTGCCCTTCTTTGGGATTGGAACAAAAGTTAACCTTTTCCAGTCCTAAAGCCACTGCTGAGTTTTCCAACTTTGCTGGCATATTGAGTGCAGCACTTTCACAGCATCATCTTTTAGAATCTGAAATAGCTCAACTGAAATTCCATCACCTCCACTACCTTTGTTAGTAGTGATGCTTCCTAAGGCCCACTTGACTTCACATTCCAGGATGTCTGGCTCTAGGTGAGTGATCACACCATTGTGGTTGTCTGGGTCATTAAGATCTTTTTTGTATAGTTCTTTTCTGTGTTCTTGCCATCTTTTCTTAATTCCTTCTGCTTTTGTTAGGTCCATACTGTTTCTGTCCTTTATTGTGTCCATTTTTGCATGAACTGTGGTGTTGGAGGAGACTCTTGAGAGTCTCTTGAACTGCAAGGAGATCAAACCAGTCAATCCTAAAGGAAATCAGTCCTGAATATTCACTGGAAGGACTGATGCTGAAGCTGAAACTCCAATACTTTGGCCACCTGATGCCAAGAACTGATTCCTTGGAAAAGACCCTGATGCTGGGAAAGATTGAAGGCAGGAGGAGAAGGGGATGACAGAAGATGAGATGGTTGGAAGGCATCACCAACTCAATGCACATGAGTTTGAGCAAGCTCCTGGAGTTGATGATGGACGGGGAAGCCTGGTGTGCTGCAGTCCATGGGATTGCAAATAGTTGGACACGACTGAGTGACTGAACTGACTGAACTGACTTGCATGAAGTGTTCCCTTGGTATCTCTAATTTTCTTGAGGAGATCTCTACTCTTTCCATTCTATTGTTTTCCTCTTTTTCTTTGCATTGATCACTTAGGAAGGCTTTCTTATTTCTCCTTGCTATTGTTTGGAACTGGTCCTAAACTTTTTCTTGAGGGGAGAGGATAAAGGACATTTTGTTGTCTTATGGAACCTGTGAATCCATTCTATAAAAGTAAAATCACACCTCAAATATATTCCAAAATCTGCACAGTTTTAGGAGCTCTCATGATATATCCATCTGCATGCATGCATGTTAAGTTGCTTCAGTTGTGTCCAACTCTTTGTGACCCTGTGGACTGTAGCCCACTGGGCTCCTCTGTCCATGGGATTCTCTAAGCCAGAATACTGCTGTGGCTTGCCATGTCCTTCTCCAGGGGATCTTCCCAACCCAGGGATCGAATCCGAGTCTTTTATGCCTCTTGCATTGGCAGGTGGGTTCTTTATGAGTAGCACTATCTAGGAAGCCCAATATATCCATCTACCCCAAGTTAAAAGGCTCTTGATGTAGTTGTCTCCATTTACATATAAGAAACCAGACCAGAAGTGCTTAAGGACAACCAACCAGTTACTGGGAGAGCAGGATCTGGGGGCCCCTGACTTACACTTCTCTTGTCATCCTGCATGCCGTGGGCACATCTGTTCAGGACTGGGTACTATGCTTACCTCTGTCTAATAGTGTTAATCAATCAGCAGGCAAAGGATTTCAAATATAGCATTGTATTTCTGCACCTTCTGTGGCAGCTGTATAATAGATCTTTTGAAAGCTACTCCACAACATTTTGTATCTGAGGGCACATCCAGTTGATCCTGCAAAAGTCCTGTAATTTGCCTTGCTTGTTCTAAAGAGCTAATGGTTAATCTTCTCTAACCTGGGAGGACACAGCTATCTCCATTTGATTGCCAACTGGGGTTAATTTGGTGATTTGTATTTGATCACTGCTTTTGAAAGTGCTCCAACTGTCTGCAATCACACACAAAAGGAATTGTGATGACATATGTGCTGTTTCTAATGCTGAAAGTGGCAAAGTGACCATTTTTTCTCTAATTAGCAGATAAATCATGTTGAATCGATTGCTGGGCCTCTGTGATAGAGACTTCTGGTCTTTACGAAAATTGGGTTCTCCTTTCTCTGGAGTAATTGAGGAGTTAGACTTATAGTTAAGCAAGGATATAACTAATTCTGGTCAATGATTTCAAGTGGACGTGATGTGGGCCATTTTCAGACCAAACCATGCAGAATCTGAGTAATTGAAGAAAGTTTACTAAAGGAGTGAGTTGGATTTCTCAAGTTTACATAAATATTTTCAAAGGGGGTCGGCTAGGCTTTAAGAAAACAGCAAGGAATTGTGGTACAGTCTGGTCTAGTAACAGTAAGGTGGCATTACCTGGGTTTGGAAAGAGAAGAGGACAGCTATCAGAATGCAGAGAGACAGAGAGAGATAGAAAAGTCCTCAGGAGAGAGATGCAGCCAGGCCAGCATGATCCCACAGAGTGTGAGTGGAGGAATAACGCCTGGAACTCACTTAGCTTCTGCTTCTGTGGTCCACCCCATTGTTCAAATGCAATGAGAACCAGAGGGCAAGATCACACAGATCAGATTCTTGTGATTGAATAGCTGGAGAATGCTGGCGAGGGTTTCTGGATGGGCAAAGGGAGCTGTCCAGCACAGAACTGCTCATTCACTCCCATCCCTGCAGTGGGCACAATGGAGGAGACACAGTTTCACAGCAGCCTGAAAGGCTAAGCCCTGTATGTGGAGGACAGCAGTCCCGGAGGTTTGCTGGCTCCATCAGTAGCTTTGCATGAGCCAGAAATGATCTTGTGTTAAGCCACTGAGATTTCTTTGTTGTACTTGATGAAGACAACTGCTCTGAATAGGCCCTTTGCAGGGGAGGAGATTGGATTTTCTTCTCGTTCATGTGCAAAGATAATAATACCTTCAAAGCCTGGATGGAGGAGTGAAATGCATCTCCGTGTTTCCTTGTGGACTCACTAAGCTTCCTTATCCTATTCAAGATACCAGAAGGGGATTTTGTTACTAGCTCAATCTAACCTCAAGTCTCCCATGAGTCATGTGGTTTAACATTCCTGGTCATTACTTTTGGTCATTTCAGTATCTGGAATATTATGCTTAAAATATGTACATGTCATACATGATCAGTAATTCAAATTTTTTCCAGGGTCAGCCACAGCACTGTGCCAGGGTCAGTTTTTCAGAGTTATCAGTCACCCTTTTGTCCACTTAAACCTTGTAATTTTTTTGAAAACAGACTTCAGTGCTTGGGTCTATACTCCCAGGTGATGGTCAGGCAGAATCATTCCTCAGTGTTGACACTACATTCTACAAAAGCCTCTCTTGTTGTATTGAGATGGCTGTCTCAACTTAATAATGTGTGAACTCATTCTCCTGTTACTTTTTAAAAAGTATTGTCATCCCAGTCTTCCAAGAAAAATGCCAGAGATTAGACTGTGGAAATCTTTAAGGGCCATTTGTTGTTGTTCAGTTGCTCAGTCCTGACTGACTCTTTGCAATCCCATGGACTTCAGCATGCGAGGCTTTCCTGTCCTTCACTATCTCCTGGAGTTTGCTCAAACTCATGGCCATTGAGTTGGTGATGACATCCAACCATCTCGTCCTCTGTCATCCTCTGTCGTCTACTTCTCCTCCTGCCTTCTATCTTTCCCAGCATCAGGATCTATTATAATGAGTTGGCTCTTTGCATCAGGTGGCCAAAGTATTGGAGCTTCAGTTTCAGCATCAGTCTTTTCAATGAATGTCAGGGTTGATTTGCTTTAGGATAGACTGGTTTGATCTCCTTGCAATCCAAGGGACTCTCAAGAGTCTTCTCCAAAACCACAGTTCAAAAGCATCAGTTCTTCAGTGCTCAGTCTTCTCTATGGTCCAACTCTCACATCCATACATGACTACTGGAAAAACCATAGCTTTGACTAGAGGAACCTTTGTTGGTAAAGTAATGTCTCCGTTTTTGAATATGCTGTCTGGGTTTGTCATAGCTTTTCTTCCAAGGAGCAAGCATCTTTTAATTTCATGGCTGCAGTCACCACCTGCAGTGATTTTGGAGCCCAAGAAAATAACGTCTGCCATCGTTTCCATTGTTTCCCCATCTATTTGCCTTGAAGTGATGGGACCAGAAGCCATGATCTTGGTTTTTTGAATGTTGAGTTTTAAGCCAGCATTTTCCACTCTCCTCTTTCACCTTCATCAAGAGGCTATTCAGTCCCTCTTTGCTTTCTGCCATAAGGGTGGTCATCTGAATATCTGAGGCTATTGATATTTCTCCCAGCAATCTCAATTCCAGCTTGTGCTTCATCCAGCCTGGTGTTTTGCATAATGTACTCTGCAAGGGCCATTATTCTGCCTGCAAGTGTCAAAGTGTTAGTATCTCAGTCATGTACAGCTCTTTGCTATTCCATGAACTGGGCCCACCAGGCTTTTCTGTCCATGGGGTTCTCCAAGCAAGAATACTGGAGTGGGTTGCCATTCCCCTCTCCAGGAGATCTTCTGGACCCAGGGATCCAACCTGGGTCTCCTGCATCATAGACAGGCTATTTACCATCTGAGCCACCAGGAAAGCGCATTATTCTGCCTCCCATAGACAAAACTTTCTTTCCTCATGGAGCTCATAACTCAGTGACACCATAAGAGACTCAGCAATTTCTTCATATACATTCACACTTGTAATAAGTAATCCTGATTAAGAAGGTTCATTAACAAGGTTTAATGAACACACTACGTTTTGTTTATGAATTTATGGTTCCCAAAGTTGTGCTCTCATTCAACTAAAAAGAGTAGTCAGGCTTCCTCTCTTGTTTCCCATTCCTATCTCATTTTCTATAGAAACTAAAGAGTATGCCTTTTAATTTCATACCTTCCACATATTTAGGGAATGTTGATGACTTCTGAGCCCAGTATAGGACACTGAGAAGGGAGGACTCTGCAAGAGTATGGAAATTCCAAAGATGTAATTAACACAAACTAAAACAGTTTGACAGTCATATCTTACAGAATCTAAGAAAAGTCAAAGGATGTACTTTCAAGGATCCAGGCTTAATAAGTTCAAAGATGGGAAAAAGAAAGCATGTCATGAGCTGGTCTTGGGCAGAGGGGATGGGAAGAAGGCGTAGGAATTTACAGGCAATTTGGATGAAAATGGTCTGGTATAACATTTTTGTCAAAATATCCAAACAAGAATGATCCAGAATAGTAGGTGATACCAAATTAGATGTATCTTGCTTTAAACTCTGTTATTTAAAAATTGTTTGGGGAAATTATATTCCATTTAGAAAAATATAAAAATGAAAGCACATGTCCTAAACATAAAAATGTGCTAACAAGTTTATGTATTTTTAGATCAGTTCCAAACAGAATATTTTCCCCTCCTCTCCTCCTCATCTCTTGCCCTCAGGAATAATTCACCCGGAAACATCTTTCTAAAGTTCTGTCATGAGAGGGTTTACTTGGTCTAGGGGAGAGAACTTAAGATCCTCTGGAAGCAATGCCAGTTGCATGTCGTGTACAATTTGTGACTGCCTGGGTTCTGTAAGAGATTCATATTATGCAATTTTGTGTTGTATAACCCACATTCATTTATATTTCCAAGACTTACTGGTAATGGCACTAATTATGCAGTTGGCAGACAGGAGTGAAGTGACAGTTATGACGATTTTGTCAACAGTAGGGTGTTTGATTGTAAACTGTTTCCATCGAGAAATCCTCCAACTTAATTTATTTTTTCCATATTGCCAGCAGAAAAGAGTAGCACTGCTTGACTCAGACTGTGAAACTTAGAACTCTCCCGACTTTATTAGCATCCAGAAGGGAGTCCTGGGAGAGAGAAGAGCCAAAGGGAGTTGCTTCTGGCACTACTTAACAGTAAAGACAAACGTCATAGTTAGTAAAGATAATCTGGAACTTTTCCCAAGTACAGTCTCCTTTATGAGCTGTCTGGTTGGAGCAAATGGAAAAGAAATGAGCACTGGCATTCTCTGCATCACTTATTGCTTTCCACATGTCAGCAAATTCGAGTTTGCCCTTCTGAATTGTTCCAGACTGAATCATTTTTGTTGTTGTTGTTTAGTCACTAAGTCATATATGTCTCTTGCTGACCCCATGGACTGACACATAAAAGGCTTCCCTTCACCTTTCCTTTCCCCTCACCCAGAGTTTGTTCAGGTTCATGTCCGTTGAGTTGGTGATGCTATCTACCCATCTCATCCTCTGTCATGCCCTTCTTCTTCTGCCCTCAGTCTTTCCCCGCAGCAGGGTCTTTTCCAGATGAGTCATCTCTTTACATCAGGTGGCCAAAGTATTGGAGCTTCAGCATGAGTCCTTCCAATGAATGTTCAGGGTTGATTTCCTTTAGGAGTGGCTGGTTTAATCTGCTTGCTGTCCAAGGGACTCTCAAGAGTCTTCTCCAGCACCACAATTTGTAAGCATCAATTCTTGTTTATGCTCATAATGTTGCCTAGTCACTCCTCAAATTTGAATTTACCACTCTCTGCTCTGCCCGTTTATGTCACCAACTTCTCCTTTTCAATTCTAATCTAGACATGCATCTCATATTATCTTTTGGGTTTTCTCTTCCCTTGCTAAATAGGGCTTCAGGCTGGTAAAGATTTTCGGCCTTTCTTGTGAATGACGCTAAATTAGTTTCAGCTGAGCCTCACCAAACTGATAACACTACCCAACTCAAATCTTCTCAGCACATGAGGTTGCTAATGCTGTGCATGATGACAGCAGGAAATGGAGTTAAAGTAAGTTTCAGGTATGGAAAAAAAGGGTCCCTGTAGTCAAAGCTATGGTTTTTCCAGTAGTCATGTATGGATGTAAGAGTTGGACCATAAAGAAGTCTGAGTGCCTAAGAATTGATGCTTTCAAACTGTGGTGCTGGAGAAGACTCTTGAGAGACCCTTGGACTGCAAGGAGATCAAACCAGTCAATCCTAAAGGAAATCAACCCTGAATATTCATTGAAAGGACTGATGCTGAAGCTGAAGCCCCAATACTTTGGCCACCTGATGCGAAGAGCCAACTCATTCGAAAAGCCCCTGATGCCAGGAAAGATTGAGGGCAGGAGGAGAAGGGGGCACCAGAGATGAAGACAGTTGGATGGCATCACTGACTCAATGGACATGGGTTTGAGCAAACCCTGGGAGACAGGGAAGGACAGGGAAGCCTGGCATGCTGCAGTCCATGGGGTTGCAAAGAGTCAGACATGACTTAGCAGCTGAGAAACAAATGGGAAAAAAGAACCAAGAATTTTCTTTTGTTAAGAAAACCAGTAGTAAACCTTACCTTGTTTTTCCAGATCTTAGCTGTAGAAGTGAGGAGAACTAAGAAGTTAGGGACAAATTCAAAGATATTTTTTTCCCACCTGAAATATTTGCCCCTCTAAACTTGGATTTTCCTGTATTTGCATGTAGAAAATATTATGTTAGAGAGATAAAATGACTAAATACTTTGTGGGGAGTCCAGTTGTTTTGCTAAAAACTCAGTATGGGTTTTGCATGATGCTTTGGGAGCAGGTATGCAGACGGAAGTTTACCTCTATGGCAGCCAGCTAATGTTTTCAGGAGGGTGACACCCAGCAAATGAGGGAGACATGTGGATGCTCTGTTTCTATGCCTATTCCTTGGAGCTCATGTGTTAACAAACACTGCGAGATTAACAGCTCTCTTATTTGAAATCTTGTTTGTGCTGTTGTCTGTTACATGACAGGAGAGTGAAAGCCTCATTAACAGTGACATTTCCAGTGTAGAGCAGCCTCACCCACAGGAAGGAAGACATCTGAAAAAAAGAGGAGCTCCTGGAGCCAGAAGCTGCCTTCAAGGGTCAGCTGGCTCGTTTCCCTCCCTCCCGCAGTGTGTTCAAGTCCAGTTCGGGCCAGCCTGTTGCCTGGATGTGGGGCAGAGACCTGCCAGATCCAACGTTTCCTGGATATCTCTGAGCTGGTTAAGAACAGATGAGACACAGCAGGTCCCCCGTCTGCTACACCTGCCAATCGACTCGCAGTTCTGCTTTCCAATATACACAAAATAAAGTCCCTCTTTCTTTATGTAAATCTTTCCTTTGGTAATTTTAACGCATTTCATGTCAACGTCCAACATGAATAACACCCGTCATTCTGGGGAGAATGTGGTGTTTTGCTACAGATCAGGAACTTAGTGGGAATCTGCTGGTGACTTTCAGGCACTGGCCTCCATGGGATGCTTTGGAGAGTTATGGACTGGAAATTCACTGGGACAGGAGATAGGGGATGGGTCACATTTGCCGGCTTCCCATGGGCCTTTGGGGAATCTCAGTTTACCTGGATCTCTATCTCTGGTGGGTCAAATGAGGGGTGTAAGGTAGAGTGAAAGTGAAAGTGTTGAGTCACTCAGTTGTATCCGACTCTTTGTGACCATATGGACTGCAGCCTGCCAGGTCCCTCTGTCCATGGGATTCTCCAGGCAAGAATACTGGAGTGGGTTGCCATTCCCTTCTCCAAGGGACCTTCCCAACCCAGGAATCAAACCTAGGTCTCCTGCATTGCAGGCAGAGTCTTTACCATCTGAGCCACTGGGGAAGCCCTGTGTAAGGTAGACGATCTCTGTAACTCCCTTCTGATGGCAAAGTTGTTTGCATCTGTGGATGCTGAGGGACAGGATGATTGTATTCTCTGTGTCCTCTGGGACACCATGTTAGCAGTGGTTTGTAGAATTTTAGTGAAGGGAAAGATAAAATGATCCTACTCAAGTGGCGGAGGCTGGTTGATGAAGAATGGCATGGAAGAGGAAAAATACCTAATTTCCGTTCAGGATTTAATGAGAGGTTGCTCTGGGGCTAAGCTCTGTTTATAAAAAGGCCCACCTGAGACAGATCGTATTGTTAATAAACGTCTTTGAGTTTCTCGGCTGCCACCAGGAAGCATCAAAAGAACTAATTACTCAGATACTTGTTCAATGGTGCTTATCTAAATAACTTAGGAGCTTTTGAGTGAAAACAATAAAAATGCAAATGATTATGGTGCAGTGTAGCATAATAAAGATATTTTTATAATCAGAAACGAAGGAGTCACAAAGCCAAGAGTGTGGACCCGCTAGTGAGGGTTACCTGCTCGAGTTCTGTCAGATTCAAGGCTTGGGGACCTGTAGTAATGGAGGTATCTTTACTTGTTTCTTAGCTTCCGTCTCTTAATCTGTGTGTGTGTGTGTGTGTGCGCGCGCGCTCAGTCTCCAAGTCATGTCCAATGCTTTGTGACCCCATAAACTATAGTCCATCAGGCTCCTCTGTCCACAGAATTTTCCAGGCAAGAATATTGGAGTGGGTTGCCATTTCCTTCTCCAGGGGATCTTCCTGACCCAGGGATCAGACCTGTGTCTCCTGCATTAGCAGGTGGATTCTTTACCACTGAGCCACCTGAGAAGCCCATGGCTCTTAACCTGTACCTGCTGTGAAATAATACTCCAAAAGCTGCCCTTGGGTCTTGGAAGGCAACTGCATGACAAATTCCGATGGACATCACAGGGTGCTAAGAAATTCCACAACTGAGGTGGCTGTCATTCTCCAGTGTAAATTTGTCTAACTATATCCCATTAACTTAATAGTTTTGAAATTCTTAGGGTAGTACTTTAGACAGGAAATAATTGTATCATGGGGCTTCCCTGGTGGCTAAATGCTAAATAATCCATCTGCCAAGGCAGGAGACCTGGGTTCGATCTCTCGGTTGGGAAGATCCCCTGGAGAAGAAAATGGCAACTCACTCCAGTCTTCTTGCCTGGAGAATCCCATGGACAGAGGAGTCTGGTGGGCTACAGTCCATGGGGTTGCAAAGATTTGGACACAACTTAGCAACTAAACAACTGTACCATGGTGCCTCACTAGATTCGCTGAAAAATGATGCATAAAACAGTGCTGTGTAGTAAAGCCCTGAAACTAGAATTGGAAGCTCCAGACTATTTCTGCCTCTGTTACTTATTGACTGGGTCTTTAGCACAAACTGTATAATCTCTTGGGGCTTCATTTTCCCAGCATTTCTATTCACCTACAAATCAGTCCTAAGAAAAAAGTTTGTTGTTGTTGTTCAGTTGCTAAGTTGTGTCCGACCCCTTGTGACCCCAGGGACTGCAGCACTCCGGGCTTCCTGTCCTTCACTGTCTCCCACAGTTTGCTCAAACTCATGTCCATTGAGTCAGTGATGCCATCCAACCATCTCATCCTCTGTCGTCCCCTTCTCCTCCTGCCTTCAATCTTTCCCAGCATCAGGGTCTTTTCCAATGAGTCAGCTCTTCACATCAGGAGCTTCAGCTTCAGCATCAGTGCTTCCAATGAATATTCAGGGTTGATTTCCTTTAGGATGGACTGGCTTGATCTCCTTGCTGTAAAGGGACTTTCAAACTCATTAGATAAGTGAGGAAAATCTTGCATACTAGAACACTCATAATTTATATTAGTGTACTAAAGAACCTGAGTAAATTTGACACAACATTTCCTGAACTTGCTAAACAACGGAACATTTTTGGGTTAAAGTCTATCACTAACGAATGTCCCTGAGGAACATGGGACCAGATGACCTCTGTAATCCTTCCCCACTCCATGAGGAGGTATGTAAGTTGCAATTTCTGCAAATTTGATAAAAGTTACTGAGATATGAATTAAATCCAATAACAAAGTTAACCTGCTTTAAAAAAGACCTTGAATTCTAGAAGGACTCATTTAGTTGCTGTATTTCATGGAATCTAAAATGCCACTGGTTATAAAATGCACCATTATTTTATGTACTTCTAAGGAAAAAAATGCTGCTAGTTAAACTATGACATGGCTTCAGTTATAAGACTCATCCTGATTTAGAGATATCTTAAATTCCCTAAATTCAAGTAGTACTCGTGTATTTAGAATTAGGAGTGCTTTGGCTACTAGGCCTTGAAAGGAGGAGAATGAGAAGGGCATTAGAAAGAGATTTGAAGCATTAAAAGATCTTTATGCTTGAATCTCTCAAATATAATTTTTGCATGAATTACTTTTACCATAACTCTAAGGAATTGTTGGGAAGCATACTTGCCTTTTACGGACTTAAAACAGCTAAGATGTAACAAGACTGGATGTCACCAAGGATGAGAGTGTGAATCCCAGCACTTTTTTCTGGATGCTATTAATAGTATGGGTTTACTTGACTCACCTTTTTATTGTGACTACTTCAAGAATATCATTATTTATTAATCCTTAGTTTTACTAATTCCATTTTCAAGTGAGTGAATCTGGAATCTAGTTTGGGTTTCCCCTGCCCAATAAACAGACCCTCCTGTGGTTGGTGAGGCAAAGTCTCTCCCCTTCTGAGGACTGTGGACACACCCGACCTGCAGGGGGCAGAGGAGACCTTGAGGAGTGAACTGGACCAGGGGATAGGTCTGACCTCTGTTTACTCTGAGAGCATCCACTTCACCAGACAAAGTGACAGAGGGGAAGGACAACTGGATTTGAATGCCTGGGAGTCAGGGGCTTGTGTTGTGTGTCTGTCTGTGTGAGAGAGAGAGTGTGTGTGTGTGTGTGTGTGTGTGTGTGTGTGTGCGCTCAGTCATGTCCAGCTCTTTACGACCTCATGGTCTGTAGCCTGCCAGGCTCCTCTGCACATGGAATTTTCCAGGCAAGAACACTGGACTGGGTTGCTATTTCCTCCTCCAGGGGATCTTCCTGACCCAGGGATTGAACCCACATCTCCTGCCTGTGTCTCCTGCATTGGCATGTGGATTCTTCACCACTTGAGCCACCTGCTCTATAAATAAGCAAACACTGACTAGTGTCCTGGAAGAGGAAGTGCTTGGAAGCAAAGGGACCAGGTTCCATTACTGAGAAAAGTAAAGGCGGTCTTCTGTGTTTCTAATTTCCAGTGAACTTTTTCTGGAACCAGGCAGGCACTGAAGAAAATTTGGGGTTTTTTTCAAAACTGAGTTAAAGCAGAAAAATATGAAGATGTGAGACTGGCTTTTCCAGCAGCTTGTCATGGGAATTACTGGCAGGGCTTATCTCTCTAGTGTAAAAAGAAAAAAATTAAACTCAAACCTTAGCATATGTGCACCCAGGGAGAGAGACACCCAGTGGAATATTTGAGGGCTGTCTGAAGGCCCATCTGCACTGAAGCTCATCCTCTGAGCTTCTCCTGCAGCTGACATTTGGTTTATTAATCATTACCTCGAGTCTGGAAGAGGGCATGGCAACCCACTCCAGTGTTTTTGCCTGGAGAATCCCATGGACAGAGGATCCTGGCAGACTATAGTCTATAGGGTCACGAAGAGTTGGACACAGCTGGGTATGAGCACACATGCACTTTGACACAAGACAAAGACAGTAAACATTAGATTTCAAGGCAAAGTATCAGAAAAGGTATGACTATTATTCCCTGTCACCCCCTTAGCATAAATTGGCTCATCTACCAGGGGGTTGGTCATCCCTTGGGTGCATACCTGCTAAGTTGCTTCAGTCATGCCTTACTCTTTATGACCCCACAGACTGTAGCCCACCAGGCTCCTCTGTCCTTGGGATTCTCCAGGCAAGAATACTGGAGTGGGTTGCCATGCCCTCCTCCGGGGAATCTTCCTGATACAGGGATCGAACCTGTATCTCTTATGTCTTGCCTTCTTCATTGGCAGGCAAGTTCTTTACCACTAATGCCATCTGGGAAGCCCTGGTCATCCATTAGTGCCTTGCAGAAACAGAAATGGAGTCAGTTTAAATAACATAACAATCATTGCAGGATTGGCTAGTGACAGAAACCGTCCACGACTTAGACTAAATAAAAGTGATGCTGTTAGAATAACACTGGTTGGCATTTGGGGACCCAAAGTAAGGAATGTGCTTGGGCCTCAGAAAAGTTTAGAGTCAGGAACTTGAACCCTAGGAGACACCCTCTTCTCTGGTCTCCTCTCTCCCTGTCTGCTTGCCCCACTTCCCTGGTTCATTTATTAGAAAACAGGACCACTACCCGGGTGTCACCTCCCCCAGCCCCCGGTTCCCAGAGACTGGCTTCTTATTTCCAACAGGAGCTCCAGCTCTGGTTGGATCATGTCTCAGCCATGGGCTTAGTAATTCTGAGAATGGAATGGTAATAACTCCCTCCAAAATAGTAAGTTTCTACAAAGTAAAATAATATACTACTAAGTCAGACTCTAAAGAGGAAAAAAAATCCAATCTTGCCCAGAAGGCAGGGGAGAGACAGAGAGAGGGAGAGAGAGAAGGCAGAATATTGAAATGACTTATCTTCTTTTAATAAGCATGAGGGCGGCTGGAGGGTTGTGGGTCTCCCACCAGGTGAGAAAATCTGGATGAGGTAGACGGCCATATGCATGTTCTTGTATGGGTCGTCCCAGGCATGCAAACATCAGGACAAAACAGCTAAGGACTCAGTCATGAGGAGGCAGCCCCACTGCAGAGGGTCTTCTCCACCTTGGAGATGGTCTGAGAGGGGATTGGGAGACTTTGGCTCATAAAGAATGAAGTCAGGAAGGGGAGCAATTGGACTCAAGCAGAGAAAGGCTAATTGAGCCTCTGTCCTTCATAGTTTGGTGTTGCTGTGCTGTGCTCAGCTGTGTCTGACTCCTTGCTAACTTACCCCAGCTAAGTCAACATGGATAACTAATCATTCAGCTGCATGTCCACAGTGTCCTGCCTGTTCAGTTTGTCCATACTGCCATCTGGATGGAACCAGGAAAGGGAATGGCTGCACCTCAACTTCCTGTGCCTATCGTCTTGGGCTGACGACCGGCTCTCTCTCCTACCCTCACCATCACCTCCAGAGGCTGGGTTGCCTGGGGTAAACCAGGGCCCCTGCTTGCTCTCAAGATCATAGGGATAGTGGCTTCTCCAGTTCAACCATTTGCCTATTTGTCAACCATTTGTACGACCCAATCAAAACTTTAGGTCAAAGAAAAAGGTAGAGTTGATGAAACCAACCAGGGTCTGAAAACATATAATGCAAAGAGAGTTCCCCTTCCAACCAGGCCCTCTTGGGACAAGACTTGACAGGAAAGAACTCAAGGCTGAAATAAGAGACTGTTCAAGAGAAGTGTACTGTGGGTTTAGTTACGGATCAGGCTGACTTGGTTTGGATTCCCAGGAGATCCTGAGACAAGGGTTTCCACACAAGTACTTTGACAGCTACTCCAAGTAACAGCATGAAGTGGATTTTACTAGGCACACATGGGAGAAAGGCTGCATCTCCAAGCAAGTTCCCTCTGTGGCCACGTGGAGACAAGCCCACTGGGGGACGGTTTAGAGGGTGCACCTTAAAGTTTCCCACAAGAGGACCAAGGGTACTGGGGTATTTACCCACCACTCCCAATCCAAGGGACACAAATCCTGGATACTCTGGGTCTGCCCCACAGGAGAGCAGATGGGGCTTCTGGTTGACCCTGGAGCAAGATGTGAGCACAGGGGGTATTGACATGGTATTGACATGGGTGTTGATGCATGTGCAATTGTGTCTTTCTGTGGCTTCACCCAGGGATGCTACAGGCAAGTCTTTCCAAGATTTGATTCCACTCATACAAGGTACCAACAGTCAAATTTGTACAGTCAGAAGGTAGGCTGGAGTTGCCAGGGGTCAGGGAGTGGGGAGTGGAGATGGGGTATAGAGAGTTAGCACTCAATGGGGACAGAGTTTCAGCTTAAGAAGGTGAAAAGTTTGGGAGGTGGATGATGGTGAGAGTTGCACGACAATGTGAATGTACTTAGTGCCTCTGGACTGAACAGTTAAATATGGTGAAAATAGGATGTTTTTATATTATGTGACCTTTACCACAATAAAGACATTAGAAATTAATAAAATAAAGTAAACTTAAATTAAAAAGAAGATTGAGGCCTCTCAAGGATGAATTCCAACTTTGCTGTGAGGTGAGGATGAGAAAGAGGGGTGGTAGACAAGGGCACCCCATCAACAGCATCCTATGACTCCTTGGGACAAGGGGTGGGCCATCGGTGATGCTTTAATATGGACTGTGCATTGAGAACAAGGTGAAGCTAGTTAAGATGCAAACATAAAGTGTTATGAAATAACAGAATTAATTTCTCGCTAGCCTAAATAAAAATCTCCAGCCACAGTACTTAGTTTCTGCAAAAATCCCCTGATCATTAAGGAGTTAAGTTAGGGAAACACTTCCTCAGTGGTTGGGGTGTGGGTTGTGGAAGAGGAGGGTCAGGCTTTCAGCTCAGGTTAGTGTCTCATCTATAAACACCAGATAAAGATATGTCATAAAGATATGTGTATCTTTATGACATGTACATCTCCCAGGATTGCTATAGGAATTACAGGGGATTTTACATGCAAAATACACAGTATGGGACTAGGTAAAGAGTACCATGTGTTATCCCTACAGTAAATGATAGATAATAATTAATTGTATTAATGATTATGATTAATGATAGATAATCATTAATTTCATTTGTTCAAGCATCGTGGGATTTTTTGTCTTTTGTAAAAATTAACTTTATTGTATCATGTGTCTATATTGCTATGTATTTTTCTCACACCTTGACAATAAAAAAATCTAAAAATTTTCTGCCCAGTTAATAATCTCAGCAAGCATTATTTTGGTTCAGACACAGGGTAATGAATCGAGATAATAGAATCAGTTTGTTTCAGCAAAATTTATTCCAAAAAAAAGCAATGAAGGGTGGTGGGTGGGGGGGAGCTTCCACTGCTAACATAAAATATCGTAAGATATCAAGTGGTAGATGAAACTTTTGAATAATTTTGTGAGAAAATGATTTCATTAAAATTTAAAATGTCATAATATGCTTTTAACAGGAAAAAAAAAAGCATTACAAGTTTTTGTAGGTTATTTTTTCCCCTTTGCAAGGTGATGATAAGCTGCTTAAACTTTAGATGAAAACCTGAGCTAATTGCTACTTGCAAAATCAAGCAAGCTGGCCTGGGTTTGCCCTGCAGGTGCTATTTCCTGAGTGTAATTCCCTCCTGGTCAGCCTTCCATCCACAAGCCCCAAGTCTCCAATTTTGAGTGGTGAGGTAAGAGCTGCCCTCTGCCAGATTACGAGCTGCGGTGAAATTAAAGGAAAATACTATGGGTTTCTTTCTCCAAAGTCATGTTTGACTATTCTTTAAAGACTTCCCCAGGCCTTCTGTGGGTTCAGATCTGACGACTTAACTGAATCCTGAGTCTTTTCCATTGAGCAGAACCATTGCCTTGCTTGAGTAACTTCACAAATGTTTTCTCTAAAGGGCCAGATAGTAAATGTTTTTGCTCTCTGGGTCATTTGGTCTCTGTCACAAATAGTCAACTCTGCAGTAGTCACACAAAAGCAGCCGAAGACAAAGCCCAAATGAATGGGTGTGATCGAGTTCCAAAAAGCGTTACTCAACCACAGTGGAGATGGGCAGGATTTGGTCTCCTGACTGTAGTGTGCTGACCTTTGAATTATACCATTCATGAAGTCTAGATGCTTCTATCGAGCCATTATTTGGATCTGCGATGGTTATTTCTATCAACCTGGCTGGGCTAGAGCACCCAGTTATTTAATCACACATTAATCTAAGTGCTGCTGTGAAAGGTATTTGGTATGTTTGATATGACATGGCATCTATAGTCCACTGACTGTAAGGAAAGGAGATTATCTCAGTAATGTGGGTGGGCTTCATCCCATCCATTGAAAGCTTTAAAAGGGAAAAACAAAACAAATTATAAGCCTGAGGGCTCCTCTAGGAGAAAAAATTTTGCCTCAATACTGTGATACCAATCTCTGCCTAAATTTCTAAGCGTTTTTTTTTTTTCACCCTGAAGATTCATTCTCCTTTACTGTATTGTTTTCTTTACCTATTTATTGGTTTACTCAACTATCTACCCATCCATCCACCTAGCTATTCATCCAGCCATTCACCTATCCCTTCTTCCAACAATCTTGTCCATCTCAGTAAGCCAGTCCACGGTTATTAAAACCAGAATCCTTGAAGGCAGGCCAGCCTCCTGTTTTTGCCTCTGAAACATATTTCCTTCCCATTGTTCACCTTATTTCCAGGCTCCATCCTGCTTCAAGCCCCTCTGTGGTCGGCACCTCATCAGCTTACCTGCACAGGTGCAGCACACCTGTGGGTGAAGCACATTAGCTAGCACACCTTTATTGATTTTATGAACCTTATTTACTTTTTTGAATTGAACTGCAGTTGATTTACAGTTTTGTGACGATCTCTGCCGTTCAGCACCTTATTTACTTTGTTTACTTTAGTTCCAAAAGATAATCTCATGAAGATGAGACATTGCCTCAATTCCCTCTTATACACAGCCAAGATACACATTTCTTCCCTCAGCCTCCTTGCCAGACTCACTGTGAGACTCAAAGAGAAAGCAGTGGTGGAGAACCCAACTTTGTATGAAACAGCCCAAAGTATAATTTTTCTCTTGGGTCTGTCTGAACCTGCTTTTCATGTCACAGTGAGATTTGGAATCCATGTGACCCCAAATCATATTTTTGTCTTTTGAAAAAGTTCATATCTAAAGATAAAGAAGAATAGCAATCACTACCACTATATCCTATAATTTTTATATTCATATATTATGCAGAACACCTTTAAAAAATAAAGATGAGCTGGTATTTATATGTTTGTGTGTGTGTGTGTGTGTATGTGTGTGTGCGTGCGTGTGTGTGTGTGTGTGTGTGTGCTTAGTTGCTCAGTCATGTCTGACTTTTTGCAACCCTTTGGACTGTAGATTGCCAGCTCTTATGTTCATGGGATTCTCCAGGCAAGAATACCGGAGCAGGTTGCCATTTCCTTTTCCAGAGGGTCTTCCTGACCCAAGGATCAAACCTACATCTCCTGCATTGGCAGACCGATTTTTTACCCACTGATCCATCAGGGAAGCCCATTTATGTTTATGAACTCTTAAATTTCCTCTCCTAGAATTTCCTCTTCTGAATTCTTGCCTCCTTTATCTACGTGTCCACCATTGATATATATTCAGCACGGTTTCGTTGCTCAAAATTGAAGGAAAATGTCCATGGGTATCACCATGAAAAGTGAGAAAAAGAAAAAAAAAACATTATCCCCCTCCTCTTTCAGCAGAGGGGTCACGGATCAGCTCACGTATTGGCAGATAACCTTGTTCTTTCAAGCGACTGGTGGAAGATGGTAGTGTTGTCGTTCCTCAGGATAATAAGGAACTGATCATTAATCACTAACCTTTTAAAATAATTTCTTTAAAAGAACTTTTAATGGTAGATTTTAAAACAACATTCCAAGAAATATGTGTACCTACTCGCTTAGTACTCTCGTTAAACTCACTCACTCAACTCTAGATGTCACCAATCTGGTTCAGAAAGGGCCTTTCATGGGCTTTTGGTTTCTTGAAGCTTCTTCATAACTTCCCAGACATTCTCGACAGGGAGAGAAGGGTGATGGTACATCAATAGGGAATGTTCCTGAGAGTAAGAGATGCCCTTGTTAGGAGCAAAGTGACAACCCAGCTGATCAAGAAGGCGAAAATCAAGACCACTGGAGCATCACCTTCTCCAGGCCGTGGCAGGACCAGGAGGCCAGGCCATTGGGACAGACCCTTACTCTTCAACCACCACCTTGTGATGTCAGAGATGGGGACCTCTTCCTGAGAGCTCTGCCCCTTGAGGACAGAGGGTGAGTCCTTCTTTATTAGACCTCCTTTCCTGCAGTCTGACAGCCACCCACCAAACACACACACACACCCCTGGCAAGTCAGGCCTGTGGGTCCCTCAGACCTACCCTCCGCCCCCCCCAGCTTTATCCCGGAGTGTGGGTTATTGAGGGATTCCTTGGTGGATAAGTGGGTAGAGAATCTGACTCCCAAGAAGGAGACCTGGGTTCAATCCCTGGAAGATCCCCTGGAGAGGAAAATGACAACCTGCTTCAGTATTCCTGCCTGGGAAATCCCAATGGACAGAGGAGCCTGGTGGGCTACAGTCCATGGAGTTGCAAAGGACACAGCTTAGCCATATAAGGCAGGGTGTGAAGGCCAAGCCTGAGGGATAAGGGAGGTGGGTGCCTGTGTGGCACAGTGATGCTCAGCTATCCTTCTCCCTGAACCAAGGGGAGTCTGGCCTGGTCTGTGCCCTGCCTTCTGCTTGGATGAAGGGTCCTCTCCTTGTCCTTAACACCAGGTTACAAACCCCCACTGGGCCTCAATTTCTCTTCAGGAACCTTCCTTTTCATTGTCTCAGGAAGCTTCTGGTTTCCTTCAAGAAGCAAGAGTGTTGAGTCTTTCAAACTCCTAGCCCCCAGATCTTGCTACTCAGGCCCGGGAAAGGATGGAAGTTGGCATAAGCTTTACCTTCAGATGCGCCAGCTCCCCTCCGCTTCCAGCCTTCTGGCCGGGGGTCACCTGGGAATGGCCTTCTCTGTTCCTTAGGCTCCTGGGTCCTGGCAGCTCCCAGTTTGTGTTCACTACTTACCTCCACACAGAAAAGGCCACGCTAGCAGGGCAAGCTACCAAAATTTGGAGTAAATTGGTTTTGCGCAAAACAGACTCCTTAGTTGCTGTTGTTCAGTTGCTAAGCTGTATCCAACTCTTTGCGACCCCATGGACAGCAGCACACCAGTTTTCCCTGTCTTTCAGCATCTCCCCAAGTTTGCTCAAACTCACGTCCATTGAGTTGGTGATGCCATCCAACCATCCCATCCTGTGTCACCCTCTTCTCCTCCTGCCTTCAATCTTTCCCAGAATCAGGGTCTTTCCTTCACAAGACTCCTTAGAGTCCTGCTCTACTTTCTCCCTTGAATATTTGGAAACACAGCACTCAATGGCATTTTTCAGCAGTAACAGTGTCGGGAAAGATGGCCTATTTTGTCTACAAGAACTTGGATTTCAGGTAGTGAAAATTCCATGTAAACAGAATGTTGTATTGGAATTTTGTTCATTTTCTACATAAAAAATAATTGAATTTTTATTAGAGTATAGTTTTTTTATATTCTTTGCAGCCAAAGATGGAGAAGCTCTATACAGTCAGCAAAAACAAGACCGGACGCTGACTGTGGCTCAGACCACAAACTCCTTATTGCCAAATTCAGACTTAAATTGAAGAAAGTAGGGAAAACCACTAGACCATTAAGGTATGACCTAAAGCAAATCCCTTATGATTATACAGTGAAAGTGAGAAATAGATTTAAGGGACTAGATCTGATAGATAGAATGCCTGATTAACTATGGATGGAGGTTCATGACATTGTACAGGAGACAGGGATCAAGATCATCCCCATGGAAAAGAAATGCAAAAAAGCAAAATGGCTGTCTGGGGAGGCCTTACAAATAGCTGTGAATAGAAGAGAAGTGAAAAGCAAAGGAGAAAAGGAAAGATGTAAGCATCTGAATGCAGAGTTCCAAAGCATAGCAAGGAGAGATAAGAAAGCCTTCCTCAGCAATCAATGCAAAGAAATAGAGGAAAACAACAGAATGGGAAAGACTAGAGATCTCTTCAAGAAAATTAGAGATACCAAGGGAACATTTCATGCAAAGATGGGCTCGATAAAGGACAGAAATGGTATGGACCTAACAGAAGCAGAAGATACTAAGAAGAGATGGCAAGAATACACAGAAGACCTGTACAAAAAAGATCTTCACGACCCAGATAATCACGATGGTGTGATCACTCACCTAGAGCCAGACGTCCTGGAATGTGAAGTCAAGTGGGCCTTAGAAAGCATCACTATGAACAAAGCTAGTGGAGGTGATGGAATTCCAGTTGAGTTATTTCAAATCGTGAAAGATGATGCTGTGAAAGTGTTGCACTCAATATGCCAGCAAATTTGGAAAACTCAGCAGTGGCCCCAGGACCGGAAAAGGTCAGTTTTCATTCCAATCCCAAAGAAAGGCAATGCCAAAGAATGCGCAAACTACTGCACAATTGCACTCATCTCACACACTAGCAAAGTAATGCTCAAAATTCTCCAAGCCAGGCTTCAGCAATATGTGAACCGTGAACTTCCTGATGTTCAAGCTGGTTTTAGAAAAGGCAGAGGAACCAGAGATCAAATTGCCAACATCCTCTGGATCATCAAAAAAGCAAGAGAGTTCCAGAAAAACATCTATTTCTGCTTTATTGACTATGCCAAAGCCTTTGACTGTGTGGATCACAATAAACTGTGGGAAATTCCGAAAGAGATGGGAATACCAGACCACCTGACCTGTCTTTTGAGAACCTATATGCAGTTCAGGAAGCAACAGTGAGAACTGGACATGGAACAACAGACTGGTTCCAAATAGGAAATGGAGTACGTCAAGGCTGTATATTGTCACCCTGCTTATTTAACTTCTATGCAGAGTGCATCATGAGAAACACTGGACTGGAAGAAGCACAAGCTGGAATCAAGATGGCCGGGAGAAATATAAATAACCTCAGATATGCAGATGACACCACCCTTATGGCAGAAAGTGAAGAGGAGCTAAAAAGCCTCTTGATGAAAGTGAAAGAGGAGAGTGAAAAAGTTGGCTTAAAGCTCAACATTCAGAAAACTAAGATCATGGCATCTAGTCCCATCACTTCATGGGAAATAGATGGGAAAACAGTGGAAGCAGTGACAGACTTTATTTTTTTGGGCTCCAAAATCACTGCAGATGGTGACTGCAGCCATGAAATTAAAAGATGCTTATTCCTTGGAAGGAAAGTTATGACCAACCTAGATAGCATATTCAAACGCAGAGACATTACTTTGCCAACAAAGGTCCATCTAGTCAAGGCTATGGTTTTTCCAATAGTTATGTATGGATGTGAGAGTTGGACTGTGAAGAAAGCTGAGTGCTGAGGAATTGATGCTTTTGAACTGTGGTGTTGGAGAAGACTCTTGAGAGTCCCTTGGACTGCAAGGAGATCCAACCAGTCCATTCTAAAGGAGATCAGTCCTGGGTGTTCATTGGAAGTACTGATGGTAAAACTGAAACTCCAATACTTTGGACACCTCATGCGAAGAGTTGACTCATTGGAAAAGACTCTGTTGCTGAGAGGGATTGGGGGCAGGAGGAGAAGTGGACGACAGAGGATGAGATGACTGGATGGCATCACTGACTCGATGGAGGTGAGTTTGAGTGAACTCCGGGAGTTGGTGATGGACAGGGAGGCCTGGCGTGCTGGAATTCATGGGGTCGTAAAGAGTCGGACATGACTGAGTGACTGAACTGAACTGAACTGATAGTTTCTTTACAATGTTGTTAGTTTCTGCTGTGCAGTAAATTGAATCAGCCGTACGTACAAACATACCCCCTCTTCCTTGGATTTCCTTCCCATTCAGGTCACACAGGGCATTGAGTAGAGTTCCCTGTGCTATACAGTAGGTTCTTATTAGTTATCTGTTTATATATAACAGTGTATATATGTCAATCCCAATATCCCAATTCTTCCCACCCCTCCCTTTCCCTCTTAGTATCCAATGTTTGTTCTATGCAAATCAATCAATGTGATACACCATTTTAATAAATTGAAGAATAAAAACCATATGATCATCTCAATAGATGCATAAAAAGCTTTTGACAAAATTCAACATCTATTTATGATTAAGAACTCTCCAGAAAGTGGGCATAGAGGGAATCTTCCTTATTTTTTAGATGTTTCATTTATGATATCAAGGAAAGCTGTGCCAAAATCAGATCTGATGTAACTTCATGTGTATATTTCAGGTGACACAGCTGTTCATAGCATGGGGGTAGATTTCAATCTGCACTGTCCTGGTGTGCAAAGATGATATTTTTTGTTTTTCTGTAATTTAACATTTGTGACTCCATTGCATTGGGGTGGTGAAAATGTTTGCCAGCTTGGCTTATCTCAACATGTCTGGGGTTGTATTTAAATTCTAGGAGGATTGTAAGAGGAGATAAGAGAGAGCTTATAACACCCAACACTTGAACGTCTAGAGTCCTCAGCATCTCCTCTAATATCTCTGCATCATCCCCCATCTCTGTACTTCTGGTGACCATGTTACATCTGGACCCAGGATTCGTTCAGCCTCTTCCATGCACCCTGGACCAGAGCAACCCCGTGAGGCTGGGTGGGTGACTTCCAGCATCTGCTGTCCTGCATCTCACTGGGGTCTTACAGCAAGGCACCCTGTACGGGGACTTCTACTCTGGGTCCTTGTCGCTGTTGCTATTTAGTCATTCAGTCCTGTCTGACTCTTTGCCTCCCCATAGACTGTGGCTCGCCAGGCTCCTCTGTCCATGGGGTTTCCCAGGCAAGAATGCTGGAGTGAGTTGCCGTTTCCTTCTCCAGGGGATCTTCCTGACCCAGGGATCGAACCTGTATCGAACCTGGGTCTCCTGCCTTGGCAGGCAGAGTCGTTACCATTGAAACACTGGGCTGCTTGCTTATCCTCTACATGGAGCCAGAAGCAAACCCTCAGCCACTCTGGAATCCTTGTCCTCATGCCTGAGGCTTGGACCAGGGGACGAAGAGGTGCCCCGCTTTGCTCAGAGCCTTCCCAGCATCTTAGCTCTCGTTGCTTTTATGATGATTGTTCTCGCTCCAGTCTGGGGATGTTTATTGTTCCCAGGCAGCAAGTTTGGACAAGCTTTTTAACTTGGAACCTAGGTTTGTAAATCCCAAAGCCTTTAGAGGATTTCTGCTATGACCTTACTTCCCTGAGCTCCTGAATTCTGCTCTTTTTGGTTTCCCTAAGGGTAAAAAGTCCAAGCAAATACAGTAGAGTCATGTCAGTTAATACTGAAATGTTTTATCTGAGACCAAGACTTTCTCTTTTTCATCAGCTCTATTTATTAAATGACCATTTATCGAATGTCTGCTTTCTGATAGAAATGTACTTAGGTCTTATGAGGCATAAGAGTACCTATCTCTTTAAGGTCTAATGATTCAGGAAGGTGACGGAAAAAATGAGCTGCCTCAGGGTGAAAAGCTTGATAATAGGGTGTAGATAAAGCACTTTGGTAGCGCTGGTGAGGTCACCAGAGGCTACTGGAGCACCTGCGCTGTTTCTCGGGTGTCATTTGGAGCTCAGGAATCGCTGTGTCCAGAATGTGAAATGACTGCTTCGCCACTGATGTGAAGCAATTGGGTCATCCTTTCCGAAACGATGGAGCAAGACGATTTGTAGATCCTATTTTAAACATTGAAAATGTGTCCCTCAGCTGCTCACCGTTGACAAGAAAAGCTTCATCCATAGTTGGTACATGAGTGTGGAGACAGGTCTTCTATGGGGAATGGATCACACTGATGAACACTCTCTTATCAAAAGAAAAATTGCTAAATTTTTTTGCTGACCAATTAAGTAAGATACCTTACTGCTTAGCCCCTCTGTTTAGAAGTTCCACTTTTAGATTTGGAAAATCTACAAGAGAGGTCTTACCCAGTGGGCTGTAGGATTCTTTTAACAGGTTGACCCCCTTCTCTCGAGTCCCCCCTCCATCCCTATGAACACCACACGATCAGGTGACTCAGCGACCCACGAGTCCATGTGGTCCTGGATTGGGTAAAATTAATACTATTAGGATGTCTGTACTACACAAAGTCATCAACAGATTCAATGCAATTCCTATCAAAATTCCAGTGGCACTTTTCACAGAAATACAGTCCTAAATTTTATCAATACTAAATCACACCAGCATATCCAAAATGGATCACCCCCACACAATGCCTCCCTGACTCCAGGGCTTAAGGCGTATCTTCTGGGGATTCTGTAAGTCTGAATTTATTGATCTTATCACTGCTCTGGAAGAATTACATTTCAAACAGTAATTTTCTCCCTAAATCTTTAAGTCTTCCGAGAGAAGTTTCTCCAAACCATATACAATTCTTTGCCCAGCGACTAGCCAGGTGGCTGTGCGTGGTACGCACTGAGGATATGGTGGCCCCAAAGCCATCAGAGAACAAGTGCCTGTAAAACTCCCTCAAGGAAGTGTTGGAGAAATGTGGTCATTCTCATACTCCGCCTGGCTTCATGGTATCAGGAACTTGCCAGGTACTACCTGTGTTCTACACAAAGATATAATTTGTATGTATGGTTTACCAGAACTTGCTGAGTCTTGTCAGGAGAGCTGTTTAAGAACAACACAGAGACTACATTTATAGTCCATCCATGATGTGGCAGAATTTAAATATATATATTTTTTCCTTTAGAAATAAATTTGGGAAAAAATTTCTTTTTGCATATAATTTATTTATATTCTATTTTTTTGGCAAGGAAGATAGAAAATGGCTTAAGAAGATACAATATTTCAACATAAAAAAATTTAGAAATATCTAAGAGAAGCATTTTTCAAAAGCCAAATAAAGGAGAAGGTTCTGAAGCTAAAACAGAGCCAGAAGGAGGGTCTCCTAGCAGGTCAGACAGCCTTAGCCGTAGTAGGGAGTGAGCTGCAGGTTTAGTTCTGGCCCCGATGGGGCTAAAAAGAAGACACAAATGAAATCAGATTCAGAGCTGAATTTCAAAGAGGCATAGACTGGTCAAGAAAGTATCTGCTCTCCTGACACTGAGGGAAGAGCTATTTCTCCCTGAAGTCTTCACAGAGAAGGCTTTCTGCAAAAGGAGGAATGTGATTCTCAGTCACAGGCCTGCCAGAGACAGTCTGAGATGTGCCCCAAGTCCACAGGTCAGAGGTCATGAGGTCATCCCAAAGGGACGAAGGAAAACAGAGGTGGATGCTCTGCCCTATTTCAGGGGCACTCTTCTCAGGGTTACTCTCTTGGGTCACTACGCTTTCTTTCTTTATCTCTGAATCCAATATAAAATCTTTTCAGAGCCTTACTTTTCCCCCCAAATGTGTTTTATTTTTCAAATACAATTGCAAGTGATAACGTTTGCATATAAGCAGGGACTGGGGAATTCCGTCTTTCTCATATGTTCTGTTAAAAAGAGTCACGTGGTCGACGTGCACTTGTTGATGTCCAATGGCTAAGTGGTGTACGACTCTTTGCGACCCCATGGACTGCAGCACTCCAGGCTTCCCTGTCCACTATCTCCCAGAGTTTGCTCAAATTCATGTCCAGTGAGTCGGTGATTTCATCCAATCATCTCATCCTCTGCCGCTCCTTCTCCTCCTGCCCTCAATCTTTCTCTGCATCAGGGTCTTTTCCAATGATTTGGATCTTTGCATTAGATGGCCAAAGTATTGGAGCTTCAAGTTCAAGACCAACGAATATTCAGGTCGATTTCCTTTAGGATTGAATGGTTAGATCTCCTCGCAGTCCAAGAGACTCTCAAGAGTCTTCTCCAGCACCACAGTTCGAAAGCATCAATTCTTTGGCACTCAGCCTTCTTTACGGTCCAACTATGTGCACTGCATGTATGTAAAGTAGATAGCTAGTGGGAAGCCGCTGTGTAACACAGGGAGCTCAGCTCAGGGCTCTGTGATGATCTGGGTGGGATGGGGGTTGGGAGGGAGGTACAGGAGAGAGGGGATATATGAACACTTACAGCCAATTCACTTTGCTGTGTAGCAGACACGAACATTGTAAAGCAACTATGTATGCACGCTAAGTTGATTCAGTTGTGTCTGACTCTTTGTGATCCTATGGCTCCTCTGTCCGTGGGATTCTCCAGGCAGGAAAACTGGAATGGGTTGCCATGCCCTCCTCCAGGGGATCTTCCCAACCCAGGGATCAAACCCACATATCATTATGCTTCCTACACCTCCTCCCAAAAAAGTCAGGTGAAGTGAGGATCCCAGGGCACTGACTTGTAGATGTCTCCATGGAGCTCTAGCCCTGACCTATCTGAGGCCAAGGTGCCTACAGAAGATGAAGAAGGTGGCCGATTTTTGACCCCTGGTCTCCTTCAGTTGTCCTGAAGCCACCTGACACTGATCGTACTGAGGGCTGGAATCAGCATGTGTTCCCTGCGGGTGGTCAGGGCATCCCACGCACACATGGATGTCTCTTCACCCTGAGACAGGGAGGGAGAGTCTCTGTCCTGCAGATGCCTGCATTTCTTTTCTTTATAAATTGTCTTTCTTTTTAATGACATAAACCCCAAGGATTTCCCTGGGTGTGGCCCTGCTGGAGAACCCTGGGCAGGTTGGTTGGGCTCCACCCCTGGGAGCCCATCAGGTATGATGGATGGGGTCATCCCTGACAAGTGGGGTCATCCCTGACTTGGGGACCAACAGCTGTGAGAGCAGGCAGAGGTCTCCCCAATGTTCTTAGTGAGGCAGCAGAACTTGTTGGGGCACCCCTAGGGGTTGAGAAACCTAGGCCAGGAGAAGGCAAGGGGATGAGGCAGCAGAACTTGGTGGGGCATCCCTAGGGGTCGAGAAACCTAGGCCAGGAGAAAGCAAGGGGCTGAGACAACAGCACATGCTCTGGGACAAAGCCCAGCTCTAAAACAGTGCTTCCCAACTGGGGGTAATCTTGCTGCCCAAGGGACTTTTGTCAGCAGAGAATTTTTGTGGCCATGACCTCGGGCATCCTACCGGCATGTACTGGCCAGGGGTGTTGCTCATCATCCTACAAAGCACAGGGCAGCCCCACAAATAAGAATTATCCAGCCCAGAATGTTGGCAGCACAGGGTCAGAAACTCTGCTCCAGAAGGAAGCACAGAGGAAACTGGGCCAGCAAGTGGGGGGCACTTACAGCAGAGACATGCAAAGGACAAAGAGCAAGCCGCAGTAGCAGGAGGGGCCCCAAATATCCAAGTTCTTTTTAAAAAATCTTTTTGTTTTGTATTGGGATATAGCCAATTAACAAACAATGTTGTGACAGTTTCAGGTGAACAGCGAAGGGATCAGCCATCAGAGAAACTGGTACCACACACATATGAACCAATGGTGAGTGAGACTGTTAGTCACTCAGTCGTGTCCAACTCTTTGTGACCCCATGGATTGTAGCCCTCCAGGCTCCTCTGTCCATGGGATTCTCCAGGCAAGAGTACTGGAGTGGGGTGCCACGCTCTCCTCCAGGGGATCTTCCTGATCCAGGGATCAAACCTGCATCTCTTATGTCTCCTGCATTGGCAAACAAGTTCTTTACTAGTGGTGCCACCTACTGATATATAATTTTTTTGGCATATATACATATATGGAACAATGGTTTCTACCTCTTTGTACAACTTCCATAGTCACTTACGTATAATATCTGTGATGCCTGGCATTTTTATGTCAAAACTAGTTACAATGTTCCAATTGAAATGTACAATTTATAGCATGTCTATTTTTTCTATCATTTCAATACAGTCAGTAAATCTTTCATGTGTAGTAATGGAGTTGGTTTTAACATAATTACATCTTCTCCTGTGCCATACTTATTTACCATGAGCTACTTCTCTCATACAGTCAAAGCAAGGAGAAGTATTTGATTTGTATATTTTTGACTGTATTTCACACCTGATTTCTTAGGACCCTTATATATCTCTTTTGAATTGTATTAAACATATAGGAACAGATCACTTTTTATCCAAAAAAGAGGAGATATATGTATACCTTTAGCTAATTCGCTTTGCTGTACAGATAAAAACTAATACAACATTGTAGAGCAGCTATACTCCAATAAAAATTTAAAAATAAAAAATATTCAAACTCAGCAGATCCCCAGTGATAGGAGAAAGTGACAAAATCAGAGACTTGACAATGGCAGACTCTCTTGCAAGTGATTTCAGATGCTGCCATTTCCTATCAGAAGTAAGTTGCCTCTTAGAAGATCACATGGAATTACTCAAAGTTCAAAGCCTAGAATGTTTCTCAATTTAGTCTCAATGTTTCTCAGTTTGAAATCACACATTATTTATAATGTCTGTATAGTTTGCAATGATATGTAAGCATTAAACTTTATCTGAAAGTGAAAGTTGCTCAGTCATGTCTGACTCTTTGTGAACTCATGTACCGTACAGTTCATGGAATTCTCTAGGCCAGAATACTAGATTGGGTAGCCTTTCCCTTCTCCAGAGGGTCTTCCCAACCCAGGGATCAAATCCAGGTCTCCTGCAGAGCAGGTAGATTCTTTACCAGCTGAGCCACAAGGGAAGCCATTTATCTAATGACTTCTATTGGGATAGACACAGATTTAGTTCAGACCCACTCTATCTTCCCTGTCTGCATCCTTCCAGTAGAGCTTTGCTACTCACTGTAGTGAATAGTGGGTGATTGTGCTTTACACTGAAGACACAAGTGTGGTAAAGATGCAATCTCTCCTTTGTGAAGTTTAATCACAATTGGAGGAGACGTGTGGAAATCAGCAATTACCTTACCACAGGATAACTTCTGAGAGAGAGCTGTTCACAGAGCATGGACAAGATTCTTCCAAAAATGCTTCAGTTCAGTTCAGTTTAGTCACTCAGTTGTGCCTGACTCTTTGCAACCCCATGAATCGCAGCACGCCAGGCCTCCCTGTCCATCACCAACTCCCGGAGTTCACTGAGACTCATGTCCATCGAGTCAGTGATGCCATCGAGCCATCTCATCCTCTGTCGTCCGGTTCTCCTCCTGCCCCCAATCCCTCCCAGCATCTGAGTCTTTTCCAATGAGTCAACTCTTCGCATGAGGTGGCCAAAGTACTGGAGTTTCAGCTTTAGCATCATTCCTTCCAAAGAACACCCGGGGCTGATCCTTTAGAATGGACTGGTTGGATCTCCTTGCAGTCCAAGGGACTCTCAAGAGTCTTCTCCAACACCACAGTTCAAAGGCATTAATTCTTCGGCGCTCAGCTTTCTTCACACTCCAACTCTCACATCCATACGTGACCACTGGAAAAACCATAGACTTGACTAGACGGAGCTTTGTTGGCAAAGTAATGTCTCTGCTTTTGAATATGCTATCTAGGTTGGTCATAACTTTCCTTCCAAAGGGTAAGCGTATTTTAATTTCATGGCTGCAATCACCATCTGGGTTTTAAAGAATGAGCAGAGTTTGCCAAAAAATCAAAAGTGGTGTGTGGTGAGTGAAAGGATAGAGATATTAGACTTTAAGCAGGAAATGTGCAAGAGTTTTAATGCTAGAGAGAGAACAAGTCATTCAAAGATCCCACTGAGAAGGGATTAAGTACAACAATCCATGTACAATACTTACACAGTACTTTGGTCACCTGATGCAAAGAGACAACTCATTAGAAAAGGCCCTGGTGCTGGGAAATATTGAAGGCAGGAGAAGAAGAGAAGACAGAGGATGAGGTGGTTGGATGGCATCACCGACTGGATGGACATGAGTTTGAACAAGCTCTGGGAGCTGGTGATGGACAGGGAAGCCTGGCATGCTGCAATCCATGGGGTTGCAAAAAGTTGGACACGACTAATCGACTGAACAACAACACTTAGACGCTAAGCACAGTACCTGACAAATAAGACACCTGATAAATGTGGGGTGATGGTTTGGTGTTTACTTGGGATGATGATAATTTTGTTGTTGCTGCTGGTTGTTGTTGGTGGGGATGTTGGTGTCAATTTTGTTGTGATCAGTGGATGCCATGGTGGTCTTGTTGCTGAGAGATATTGTGGGGGTGGTTTTGCTAATTTTGGTGGTGGAGGTGGTCATGATAGCTTTGTCACTGTTGATTTTGTTGTTGGTGGTGCTTGCGTAGCTTTTGGTGCTGCTGCTGCTGATTTTGTTGTTGCTGATTGTGGTGTTGGTGGTGGCTGTGATGGTGAGTTTAAGGAATTGTCCATGGCAGGAGTGATAATAAGAATGATTAGAGTGGCTAGAGTTGAAGTCAGGCTCACCTCTTTAATTTGACTGTCTTCTGTTCATAAAAAGTGTTTTGTTGGGGCTCTGTAACACAAGGGAAAGATGCGTAATGCAGTTTTGTCCCTCAGAGTCCACAGTGACAGCAATGCTCCCCTTGGGAAAAGACCACAATCCCGTAATAATTAGATGCTAAAATACTGGCGCCTTGGAGCTATCGATCTCAGCATCTTTTGACAGAGAAGAGGCACGATCTTCATGGCAACAAGAGAGAATCACTGCAACTATCCCCCAAATTTAAAGCTGTCACTCCATCTGCAAGCTGAACTGGCAAACGTGGAACCCCAGGACGGCAGATGGTGGCAAGCTCCCAAATGCCAGTTTGACCCCTGAAATATCTCTGTGCATGCTCTGATTTCCATCCTGCTCTCCCTCACCTCCATCTGCTTGGGAGGCCTGTTGCCCATCTGAGAACTGGGAACATCTTTATTGTGCAGCAGAGGCTCACCGTGGTGGGGGGCTGTGTGGGGCCATCTCACAGCCTGAGTGACCATCTCTGAGCCAGTGGTGTAGGCATGGCTGAGCCAATGGAAATCGGCTAGGGGTCTCATCTGGAATGGTAAGGGCAGCCATACTCCAAGCATCCATTCTGCAGCCTTGACATCACTGTGGGCTGTGAATATGCTTGCTCACTCACAATGTGTTTTTGATATCGGAGTGCTAGGTGGTATCTCTCTGTAGTAAGCTTAGGCAGTTGTGTGAGGGATTCAGTTCAGCAGAAGATAGCATAGGCAATATGAAGAAAGAAGACAGGACCATAGGTACTGGGTACCCGGGGAAAGAAGGTCAGAACCTAAAGGTTTGCTTTGCAAATCTGAGGCCAACCCATGATGATGAGTCTTCACAGTTTTAGTTTTTTCAGTAGAATCCTGCACAACAGCCACAGCTTAAAAGGCAAGTGCGGTGTATTGGCAAGAAAGCCATCCAATGGGTTTCTCTGTGAAAGTGAAAAGCTCTCAGTTGTGTCTGACTCTTTGCGACCCCATGGACTATACAGTCCGTGGCATTCTTCAGGCCAGAATACTGGAGTGGGTAGCCTTTCCCTTCTGCAGGGGATCTTCCCAACCCAGGGATCGAACCCAGGTCTCCTGCTGAGAGCTGCAATTTCAATCTTTGTGCCTCTTGGAGATTAAACCCAAACTTTCTTATAGCGTTTGGTACAATGAAGATATATCAGTTAGCAATTTGTTGCAGAAAAAATTACACTGGGACTCCCCTGGTGGTCCAGTGGTTAAGAATCTGCCTGCCAATACACGGGATGTGGGTTCAATCCCTGGTTGGGGAACTAAGATCCTACAAGCTGGGGGGCAACCTAGACCACACTCTGCAACTACTGCCCTTGTGCTCTCTAGAGCCTACAGCTCACAACTAGAGGAGCCCTAGAGAAGCCTAGCTCCACATCCAAAGATTCCTGAATGCCTCAACTAGGACCTGATGCAACCACATAAATAACATAGGTAAGACACAGAGATGTGGTGTATACGTAAAAAACGTGTGCTGAATCTACTCCTTGACTGTGTCTTTGGGGGCCTTGGTTCCTCGCTGGTGGTTGGTTAAAGGTCATCATCATTTCCTTGGCCCTTCGGCTCACAAAAGGGCAGCTATTTCAGCAGAGCAAACAAACCAGAAGAGCCAGAGAGAGAGAAAGGGAAAACAGGGGGGAAATTGGTTTTGTACAGCCAGTCTCAGGAATGCCATTTCGCCATCCTTGCTAGACGCTGCTCATTAGAAGCAAGTGATGTCCAGCCCACACACAAGGGGAGGAGACTACACAAAGAGGCTAAAAGCTGTCAAAATTGAGGAACACATCTGTAGTAAATGAGGAAAAAAGAGGGAAAAAAACCCAGTAACACCCAGACTATGATGATAATACTTTTTGTGGAACATTTTTTTTTAAGGTGTTACTTATTCAGTGCCTACTGTGGGTTAGTTAGGACACTATGGGCTTTTAATAGAGTCCTTCATTTCATTCTTACAGAACTCTGTGAGTTTAGGATTGGCTGTATTTTATGGATGAAGAAGTATAGTCTTGAGGCAGTAAGATGACAAAGCTAATTAGCAGGACCAAGGTTGTAACCCAGCCTAACTCCAGAGCCTCTGGCTTTAGCCCCTAGGCTCCACAGCTTCTGGTTTTAGGACATACTCCGATAGGCAATTTTCTTCTGGATCATTTTAAAAAATGCATTTGAAAATGTATGTAGCCTTTGTATCAAACATACCATTCTCAGGAGGACCCTCAGGGAGCCACATGGGATTCCACATTTTGGAAAGCTCCCTTGTTCTTTGCTGGTATATATTGCTCCTTGGTTGTCAGAGAATTTTTGCCAAAGCTTGTTTTATTACTATCGATGTGAGCAGGTTACACATTGGTAGGGAAAACCTCATACTCCGGGTTCTTGCCTAGGACCTCCAGGCAATCAGGGGCAGGGAGAGCAGGGGGAATGGGGAAAAAGGTGGTGGGGGGCAACATACAGAGGTCCCAGTGGAGCCACCCCATCAGGTGTAGGGTCCAGGGCTGCACATACCCAAGGGCACTGGAAATGACAGCAGCAGGAGAAGGGGGGACAGCAGCCCCTCAAGTGCAGTGTGACCAACCCCTGCAGCTCCCCAGAAATGCAAAAATCTTAGAGAATAGAAGATCTGGCTTTCCATCCCAAAGAAAGAAGGCTCTTTTAAAAAAACCCACATTGGATTTCCTTGGTGCCCCAGTGGTTAAGTATCTGCCTGCCAATGCAGGGACCCAGGTTCAATCTCTAGTCAGGGAAGATTCCACATGCCACGGGTCAGCTTAAGCCTGAGCACCACAACTGTAGAGCCTGTGATCTACAAGAGAAGTCAGAGCAATGAGAAGCCCGAGCATTTGCAGCTAGAGAGCAGCCCCTGCTCACTGCAACTAGAGAAAGCCTGCATGCAGCAACCAAATTCCAGTCTAGCCAAAAAAAACCCCAAACCATCCACATAATGGACATTTCAGGTGGACCATTTCTGCCTGCCCACTCCTGACACCTGTACTTACCTATGTCCCCACCAAGAACACTGGTCAGTCCTCTGTGGCCCCTCCCTGGGATACCTGTATGTTTCTGTTGCCATGGTTTCAGTTGCAGCAACCCTCACCAAGAGCCAGTTGAGACAAATGGCTTCATCCTTTTACTTCCAGAGACTTCCAGGTGCCCCCTTCCCTGCGGCCATGCTGCCACTAGTGAGCTCTGGCTGTTCTTAATTCTAAAGGCAGAGCATCCTTCTCAGCCCCTTGACTGAGTTTGGCGCTGTGGTTTTCTTTAGCAAATGGGATATGAGTAGCTAGGACAGTGAGCTGGTTTGGGGCCCAGGGCTGCAGAGACATGACGTATATCTATTTGCTTCCTTGCTTCCTGCCATTGATGTAAGAGCGTGATGTAAGAGCCAACCCACGGCTCCATGGAGGATGAGAAGTATGTGGAGCAGAGGCAGATTAGCCTGCAGCTTAGAGCATAGTCTAAGGGCCTAGATCTGATAGATAGAGTGCCTGATTAACTATGGAATGAGGTTTGTGACATTGTACAGGAGACAGGGATCAAGACCATCCCCATGGAAAAGAAATGCAAAAAAGCAAAATGGCTGTCTGGGGAGGCCTTACAATAGCTGTGAAAAGAAGAGAAGTGAAAAGGAAAGGAGAAAAGGAAAGATATAAACATCTGAATGCAGAGTTCCAAAGAAGAGCAAGAAGAGATAAGAAAGCCTTCTTCAGCGATCAATGCAAAGAAATAGAGGAAAACAACAGAATGGGAAAGACTAGGGATCTCTTCAAGAAAATCAGAGATACCAAAGGAACATTTCATGCAAAGATGGGCTCAATAAAGGACAGAAATGGTATGGACCTAACAGAAGCAGAAGATATTGAGAAGAGATGGCAAGAATACACAGAAGACCTGTACAAAAAAGATCTTCATGACCCAGATAATCAGGATGGTGTGATCACTGACCTAGAGCCAGACATCCTGGAATGTGAAGTCAAGTGGGCCTTGGAAAGCATCACTCAGAACAAAGCTAGTGGAGGTGATGGAATTCCAGTTGAGTTATTTCAAATTGTGAAAGATGATGCTGTGAAAGTGCTGCATTCAATATGCCAGAAAATTTGGAAAACTCAGCAGTGGCCCCAGGACTGGAAAAGGTCAGTGTTCATTCCAATCCCAAAGAAAGGCAATGCCAAAGAATGCTCAAACGACCGCACAATTGCACTCATCTCACATGCTAGGAAAGTAATGCTCAAAATTCTCCAAGCCAGGCTTCAGCAATATGTGAACCGTGAACTCCTGATGTTCAAGCTGGTTTTAGAAAAGGCAGAGGAACCAGAGATCAAGTTGCCAACATCCACTGGATCATGGAAAAAGCAAGAGAGTTCCAGTAAAACATCTATTTCTGCTTTATTGACTATGCCAAAGCCTTTGACTGTGTAGATCACAATAAACTGTGGAAAATTCTGAAAGAGATGGGAATACCAGACCACCTGACCTGCCTCTTGAGAAATTTGTATACAGGTCAGGCAGCAACAGTTAGAACTGGACATGGAACAACAGAATGGTTCCAAATAGGAAAAGGAGTTCGTCAAGGCTGTATATTGTCACCCTGTTTATTTAACTTATATGCAGAGTACATCATGAGAAACGCTGGACTGGAAGAAACACAAGCTGGAATCAAGATTGCTGGGAGAAATATCAATAACCTCAGATATGCAGATGACACCACCCTTATGGCAGAAAGTGAAGAGGAACTAAAAAGCCTTTTGATGAAAGTGAAAGTGGAGAGTGAAAAAGTTGGCTTAAAGCTCAACATTCAGAAAACGAAGATCATGGCATCCGGTCCCATCACTTCATGGGAAATAGATGGGGAAACAGTGGAAACAGTGTCAGACTTTATTTTTCTGGGCTCCAAAATCACTGCAGATGGTGACTGTAGCCATGAAATTAAAAGACGCTTATTCCTTGAAAGGAAAGTTATGACCAACCTAGATAGCATATTCAAAAGCAGAGACATTACTTTGCCAACAAAGGTTCGTCTAGTCAAGGCTATGGTTTTTCCTGTGGTCATGTATGGATGTGAGAGTTGGACTGTGAAGAAGGCTGAGCGCCGAAGAATTGATGCTTTTGAACTGTGGTTTTGGAGAAGACTCTTGAGAGTCCCTTGGACTGCAAGGAGATCCAACCAGTCCATTCTGAAGGAGATAAGCCCTGGGTGTTCTTTGGAAGGAATGATGCTAAAGCTGAAACTCCAGTACTTTGGCCACCTCATGCAAAGAGTTGACTCATTGGAAAAGACTCTGATGCTGGGAGGGATTGGGGGCAGGAGGAGAAGGGGACGACAGAAGATGAGATGGCTGGATGGCATCACTGACTCAATGGACGTGAGTCTGAGTGAACTCCGGGAGTTGGTGATGGACAGGGAGGCCTGGCGTGCTGCGATTCATGGGGTCGCAAAGAGTCAGACACGACTGAGTGACTGATCTGATCTGACCTGAACTGATCGAGAGCATAGTCAGAAAACCTCCAGCAAGACTTGAGATGCTGCCTCTCAGGCTTGAAGTCCTAAAATTTCATGTTGAATAAGGAGACTCAACAACAAAAAAGAAAGAAGATCTCCACCAAGATCAGCCAAACCCTGCCAACTCTCAGACCTATCATAAGAGTAAATACTTTTTGTTGAATGCTACAGTTGGACTATAAAGAAGGCTGAGGGCCAAAGAACTTATGCTTCTTTTGAACTGTTGTGCTGGAGAAGACTCTTGAGAGTCCCTTGGACAGCAAGGAGATCAAACCAGTCAATCCTAAAGGAAATCAACGCTGAATATTCATTGGGAGGAGGACTGATGCTGAAGTTCTGATACTTTGGCCACCAGATGCAAAGAGCCAACTCATTGAAAAAGACCTGGATGCTGAGAAATCTTGAGGGCGAGAGGAGAAGCAGGCAACAGAGGATGAGATGGCTGGATGGCATCACCGACTTAATGGATGAGTTTGACCAAACTCTGGGAGAGGGTAAAGGACAGGGAAGCCTGGTGTGCTGCAGTCTATGGGTTCCAAAGAGTTGGACACAACTAAGCGCCTGAACAACAGTGATCGTGTAGTTGTTTGTTACACAGCAAGAGTTAAATGATACAGTAGGTAAACCAGCTTTGAATGATCAGCCATTTTCTGATTATCCAGTTTGTGGTGTTTGGAACCATGAAAATGAAAGCAGAGAGAACATGCTGAGTTAAAAGAGATCCAAACAAAGAATCTTGGGAAACTCTCACATTTAAGAGCTGAGGGGGAAAAGGAAAGAAAATAAGGCTGGAGTGGGGTGATCATAAAGGTGAGAGGGAATAAATAGAGGGAGGTCATGGAAGTAGTGATTTTTAGGAAGTAAGTAAGGGGCTGAAGGAGCCTAATGCTACCCCTAACCCCAGCAAGATAAGGAATTGAAGAGGACTCCCCTTGGATCTCCTGCTCAGGAATACATGGAGGCCTTTACCAGGAGCAGGTGTCAGAGGAGGAGATGAGAGTGAGGCTCAGGAGTAGTGATTCAAGGGGCAGATGAACAGTGAGGGAGTGGAGATGCAGAAGCATGAGACCATCATTGCTTCTGAAGTTTTCTTTGCAAATAATTTCAAATTTATAAAAGTTGCAGGATTACAGTGGAAATTGGTTGTATGATACAGGGGGCTCAAACCCAGTGTTCTGTGACAACCTAGAGGGGTGGGAAAGAGTGGGAGGTGGAAGAGAGATTCAAGAGGGTGTGGATATACATTTACCTATGGCTGATTCACGGAGAAGGCAATGGCACCCCACTCCAGTGTTCTTGCCTGGAGAATCCCAGGGACAGGGGAGCCTGGTTGGCTGCCATCTATGGGGTTGCACAGAGTCGGACACAACTGAAGTGACTTAGCAGCAGCAGCAGCAGCGTGGCTGATTCATGTTGATATCTGGCTGAAACCGACACAGTATTGTAAAGCAATTATCCTCCAATTAAAAATAAATAAATTTTTTAAAGGTTGCAAAAATATGAATAGTACAAAGCATCCTTATATCCTTAACCCAAATTCATTTTATTTTACCCATTTGCTTTATCACCTTCTGCATGTGTGTATGTACACACACACACACACACATGCATGCATAATTTTTTTCTGAACCATTGGAGAAGAAGTTACATATAACCTGGTCCTCTGCTACTAATAAACACTTCAGTGCACATTTTCTAAGAAGAGAGAGATTTCTTTTATCCCCACATAAAACTACTGATTTTACATTATCAATTTACATTTACGTTGATGTCAAACTTATTAACTAATCTAACGTCCGTATTCTAATTTTGTCGGTTACCCAGGTAATAATGTCTTTTGTGATGTTTTCTTCCCCAGTACAGGGTCAAAGGTATTGCCCTCCATTGTCATGCCTCTTTAACGTTCTTCAGTCTGGAACAGTTCCAAAGCTTTTCTTTATCTTTTACGGCACTGAAGTGTTTGAAGAATACAGCACCCCCTCCACTTTTAAATATTAACAGAACGCTCCTGTTTCTAGGCCGTCTCCCTGTGATTAGGCTGAGGTTCCTTCTCAGCCAGGTTGTTATGGGTGACATGTCCTTCTCAGGTGTCACATCTCAAGGCGCATGGTCTATCTACCTGTTCCACGTGGATAATATTAACTCCGACCACCCGGTCAAGGTGTTGTCTAATTTTTCCACAGACAATTTGCAATTTTCTTTCTTGTAAGAAAGAATCAGTCTGCAGGAGATACTTTAAGACTATCTGGAAAGCCTGCTCCTCAGTGAAATTTTTCTGTTGGTGATGAGGCCACCCATTGGTAGATACTGTCAGACTGTATCGTAACCATGTGGTTGCAAAATGATTTTCCTACTCTACCATCGCTTTATAAGTCAGCCTTCAGCATCCTGCTGTGAATAAGACTTCCCCTCTCCCTCATTCTTTTCTTTTTTTCTTCCTTTCTTTCTTCCTCTCTCTTTCTGTGCTTCAGATATTCAGTTCAGTTGCTCAGTTGTGTCCTACTCTTTGTGACCCCATGGGCTGCTCAAACTCATGTCCATCGAGTTGGTGATGCCATCCAACCATCTCATCCTCTGTCGTCCCCTTCTTCTCCTGCCTCTGATCTTTCCCAGCATCAGGGCCTTTTCTAATGAGTCAGTTCTTTGTATCAGTTTGCAAAAGTACTGAAGCTTCAGCTTCAGAATCAGTCCTCCCAATGAGTATTCAGAACTGATTTCTTTTACAATGGACTGGTTGGATCTCCTTGCAGTCCAAGGGACTCTCAAGAGTCTTCTCCAATACCACAGTTCGAAAGCATCAATTCTTCAGCCTTCAGCTTTCTTTATGGTCCAACTCTCACATCCATAATGACTACTGGAAAAACCATAGCTTTGACTATGTGAACCTTTGCCAGTAAAATAATGTCTCTGCTTTTTAATATGCTGTCTAGGTATGTCATAGCTTTTCTTCCAAGGAGCAGGCAGTTTTTAATACCTTCAAGTATTATGCTCATGATTTTCTGTTTTTTTTTTTTTTTTTCAAAATAGGTTATAACTCATTACTGTACTTAATTACTTTGGTACTCTATATGAATCTGCCTGAAGTGCAGGAGATGTAGGAGATGCAGGTTTGATCCTGGGTTGGAGAGATTCCCTGGCAACCCACACCAGTATTCCTGCCTGGAAAGTCCCATGGACGAGGGAGTCTGGTGTGTTACAGTCCAAACAGTCATAAAGAGTTGGACAAGACTGATCAACTCAGCACATACACATGGTCCATATTAGGACAATTAGAGCCCCTTCAATTGAGCCCTGTGTCGTAGGACAGACCCCAACTTTTTTTAAACGTGTGTGCTTTCTAGAGAAACAAAACAAAATGTTTCAAGTTAATTTTGTACCTACACTGCCACAGACCTGAAACTACCCTTTTCTGTAAGGAGACCTGGTTGCTTGTAGTGGAAAAGAGTGTTAGAGACAAAGATCTGAGCATTAGGTGTGCTCTTTGATACTAGGGTGTCTTTACTTCTTGACTTTTTCAGAGGACAAAACCAATACATAAATGTACATATTTATGTATACATATAAATTCGCATATACACATATACATACGTTCATATATTTATGTGCACATAAGCATGCATATACACATACGCAAACACATTTTTGAAAACATGAGTTCACAGTCACACTAATACTTTTAACTCCAGTCCATTCCCATAAGGTTCTTTCTTGACTTCTTATTTCCCCTATATACATGTCCTTTCTTCCATAGTAAGAACCCTGGCTTCCAAAAATATTAACATATCACTAAATTGCTCAATCCTATAACACATCTAAAATAGTGTCAGAATTGCTTTGTCCATATCACTATGGTAAATAAACCTAATGTTCTATATTTGACTTATTTCACTGTCATGTTGCCTATATTTATTCCTGTTGTCACAAATGATAGAATGTCCTTCCTTTTTTAAGGCTGAATAATATAAATATAGAATACATTTCCTTTATTCATCTATCAGTGAACATGTCAGCTGCGTCCATGTGTTGACTGTTGTGGATAATACTGCGATGAATACGGGCGCGGGGTGGTGGTGGTGCGGATGTCTCTTAGAGATCCTGATTGCCTTGGATATACACCCAGAAATGGGATTGCAGCATCATATTTAAGTTCTAGTTTTAGTATTCTGAGAAAATTCCACCTTGTTTTCTATGTGCTCTGCTGTGCTCAGTCGCTCAGTCACGTCCAACTCTTTGTGACCCCATGGACTGTAGCCTGCCAGGCTCCTCTGTCCATGGGACTCTCCAGGCAAGAATACTGGAGTGGGTTGCCATTTCCTCCTCCAGGGGACCTTCCCAACCAAGGGACTGAACCCAGGTTTCCCACATTGCAGGGGAATTCTTTACCAGCTGAGCTACCAGGGAAGCCCTGCTTTCCACAGTACTGCACAAGTTTCACCAGTATCCAGGGGTTCCCTTTTCTCCACATTCTTGCCAATAGTTGTTTTCTTTTGTCTTTCTGATATTCACCATTCTAACAGTTGTTACTTGATACCTTACTGTGGTTTTTATTCTCATTTCTCTGATAATTAGTGATGCTGAGCCCTTTTTTGTATACCTGTTGGCCATTTGTACGTCTTTTTTGGAGAATTATATTTATTTTCTTTACCTGTTTTTTAAATGAGTTATGGGGGGTTGTGTGTTTTTGTTTTGTTTTGTTGCTATTGAGTCATAGGAGCTTTTTATATATTTTGGATATTAAAATTTTGCTAGATATAAGAATTTGCCTGCCAGTGCAAGAGGCACAAGAGATGCAGGTTTGATCCCTGAGTCTGAAGATTCCCTGGAGTACAAAATGGCAAGCCACTCCAGTATTCTTGCCTGGAAAATTCCATGGACAGAAGAGCCTGACGGGCTACAGTCATCGGGGTTGCAAAGAGTCAGACATGACTGAGCGCACACACAGAAGACTTTTACTATACTCAGGTTAGAGGAGAATTTACCTCTGTTTTCTTCTAGTATGTATACAGGTTTATTTTTTTTTAGCACTTAGATACCGTATCTACTGGGAATTAATTTTTATGTATGGTTTGAGGAATGGATCTAATTTTATTTTTTTCCAAATGACTCATCAATTCTCTCAACATCATTTGTTAAAGAGATTATTGTTATACCTGTGATCTGAGATACCTGTTTGCATGTTTTTCTTAACTATGTATGCCGTTCCAGTATTTTTTCTATTCTTGAGCCTTACCACACTATTTTAATTGTGTAGGAATTGTGTTACATTTCAATATCTGATAGGTTTATTCCTCCCCTAGCCTCCTCCAGCCACTCAGTTCTTCCTTGTTGGTGTTTTCCTAGCTATTCTTTCCTGTTTATTTTCCTAACTCATCTAGCTCCATTAAGAAGCTGCTTAGGATTTTATTGGGATTGCATTACACTTATAAACTGACTTAGGGAGAACTGACATCTGGATAACATTGAGACATCTGAACCGAGAACAAGGGACGTTGTTCTTTCTGTTCAGTTATTCGCAGGACACATTGCTCCCTGTTATTTCCTTCTTTTCCTTCACAGACTCATCTCTCAGAGGTACTATGCCTTTCTACATAGCAGTGTCTCTCCCACAAATAATGCTTCTTTGAGGCTGTCCTTTCTGGTCCCACCCACTTCCAAGCTCCTTTTCCATAGCAGTGCTATGACTCTCCATCTCCTGACTGGTGTTGAGTAATTTTGTACTTATAATTTCACCTCTTCTTTCTGAAGACCATTTCGTCTATACTTCTTGTAAGCCTTCTATCCCTCCTGCTCTTTTTCACACCTCTTTCCAGTCTCCCTTCTCCATCCACAAGCTCTTAGAAACACAGTGTGAGCAGAGGAGCCCCAGTGGAATTTATTTATTTGGCTGTGCTGGGTGGTAACACGAGTGTTCTGCATGGCGGTGTGCGGGCTTCTGTAGTTGTGGCACAACCGATTAGTTGTCCCGTAGCACGTGTGATCTTAGTTCCCTGACCAGGGATGGAACTTGTGTTCCTTACACTGGAAGGTGGATTCTTCACCACTGGACCACCAGGCAAGTCATCACTGGAACTTGGTTTTTTTTTTGGAAAACTATGGTTTTTCCAGTGGTCATGTATGGATGTGAGAGTTGGACTGTGAAGAAGGCTGAGTGCTGAAGAATTGATGCTTTTGAACTGTGGTGTTGGAGAAGACTCTTGAGAGTCCCTTGGACTGCAAGGAGATCCAACCAGTCCATTCTAAAGGAGATCAGCCCTGGGATTTCTTTGGAAGGAATGATGCTAAAGCGGAAACTCCAGTACTTTGGCCACCTCATATGAAGAGTTGACTCATTGGAAAAGACTCTGATGCTGGGAGGGATTGGGGGCAGGAGGAGAAGGGGACGACAGAGGATGAGATGGTTGGATGGCATCACCGACTTGATGCATGTGAGTTTGAGTGAACTCCGGGAGTTGGTGATGGACAGGGAGGCCTGGCGTGCTGCCATTCATGGGGTCACAAAGAGTCGGACACGACTGAGCGACTGAACTGAACTGAACTGAACTGAATAATAACATGATAGTATGGTTCACTGTGACCTCTAAACTCTGAGATACACACACAGGGAACAACCTCATTGTTTTCATATAGTTTTCTTGATGCTTTGGTTCATTTTTAGAGAAGATTCACTGTTAGGTGATTACGGATCTAGGTAGATGAAAAGCTTTATTCTTACCTTCACTGCAAAGCTCCTCCCCACTCCCAGCTCAGGGTCCTGCAGTGGGAAAGGGAGACATAGTCTGCTCCATCCCTCCTCTCCTGCCCCTTCCTTATACTCCTCTCTCCAGGACAGTGGAAGGGGAAAACTGAACGGAAGAAAGTGCCTGATGCTGTAATCCACCTGCCCCCTCTCTGTGATTGGTTCCCCAGAGCTGGGACTTCTTTGAGAGATGGCTCAGTGGTCATCTGAAGCCCCATAGAGGTCTCTGCAAAAATATGAGTGAGTTCTATGGGAGACCTTTTGAAATTCTTCGACTTTTGTTCTGATGTTATTCCCACAGCCTCCTGGTGATGACTCACTAGGCTGCCCAATGGGGTGGTGCTTCCAAAATGCTTGGCTTGGCCAGCATGGGTAGTATCCTTGTCATTCAGGGTGGTCATGAATGATGGTGGTCACACAGGGCCCCAAGAGGGCCTTCTGTCCCTAGCTCTTATACTGCACCGCTTCAGCCAGTCTCTCATCTTCCAAGTTCTCTGGGAGAGAAACAGGAGACGTGTCTGTTGTTGCCTATGACTTCCTACACGAACCCACCCAATTCTAAGAAACACACACCCAGCCCTCCCAGGAGCCACCCTTCTTGTTTCACTCAGCATGCAGGGCATTGGGTCTGATGGGTAGTAAGATGTTGGTCTCTCCCTCCTAAAATATGTATAGTTTCTTCTGATACCTCTTCCTGGAGCTTCCTTTTCCACTCTTTCAAGAGTGCTTCCCTCTCTCCTAGAAGAACAATCCACAGCAATCTCCTCCCTGGTTGGCAAATCTTGTTTGGCTCATCCCATTCAATGAACTCATTTATTCACATATATGTATGTGTGTATGCAGATATTCTTTGAACGTATGTATGGTGTATAGACATATGACATATATATATATAAGTTGCATACTACACACAGAGTGCATATATCATGCTAGACACTCAGTTTCATCCCTAGACTGGCTCTTCTGTCTTTTAATAAATCCAGAAGGAATGTGTTAAGCACTTGACTTTGGAACACAAGGGGCTTTCTCACTCTTTGTTTGAAGCTTCAGCCAGAATCCTGAACCAAAGGGAATGGTGTCAACCATATTCTGTTACAAACACTTTCTACCATTTTTGATCAACTGTTGCATGCCAGTCCCTATTCCAAAGCTTGAACTAATTTTCGTATTGTTCCTGTAAGGTGGTTTTTATTTACCTCCTTTTAGAGTAGGGTACTGGGATTCAGAGAAGCCAAACACCTTGCCCAGGATCACGCATCTGGTGAGGCCAAACCTGGAGCTCCATCTGATTACAGAGCCTGGGTCCTGTTCTTCATCACAGCATCAGATGGTTTGATAGCATCAAATGGGTCTGCTAAACAGAAACAGACTTCATTCTCCCGAAAGTGCTGATTAAAAAGTTCAGTTGGGACATTATGTTTGTTATCATGAACGCTGGTGTGGATAACACCAGGTTCCCTGGAAACCGTGAAGATATTATCTACATCCCATTTACAGACAAAATACCAAGTAAAGGCTGCAGACGACTACCCCTCAGGGAGAAAAGTCAGCCAACCCATCATTAGGGACCAGTTCAAATTTCTGGCTTCTCAGTGAATGCTGATTTTTGACAGAAAGCCACTTGTGCATATGGCATGTTCTGTGTGCAAAGCTCTGTGAGAAAAAGTGAATGTGTGTGCCATTCAAAGAGCAGAGCCAGCCTCACCATTGCTTCTATATGCTGACATGAAGATACTACTCTACTGGCCTTAAGTGAAATCATTTTTAAACAAACAGTTATACTTACAGTAGGGGAGCAAAAGGAATTCTGACTCTGAATTTGTTAATTGTTCTACCCTTTTGTGGACATAAGCCAATGTTTGGTCTTTCGCCGAAATAGATATTTAGCTAAAAAGCATTGGTCAGAAAGATCCATTTCCCCTGTTATTTTAACTCCCTCTCTCCTAACTGTACCTCCCCTCACTGACCTTCCAGCACATTCCCAGCTTTCATGAGCTTTGTACTTCAGTTATTAAATTACAAAAGAAATGGAGCAAAAGGACTGAAATATATTTCTCAGAAATACAGCTGTGCTCGCAATGGGCGTCGCGTGTGAAGTATGTCTCTGAACCCCCTTCTCCTCATCACATTTCAGCAAATAAATCTGACTCTCTGTGGAACAATTTTGGTGTTAGCACAAAGTAATTCAAAACAGTGGGGGGCAGGGGCGACGCATAATTATGACCAGCAGAAGACGCATTTGCAAAAGCTTTGCGTGAAATGATTTAGTTAGGAAAAAAGGCTCTGCCTGAAGCCCAGAAAATCCTTCTGTTTCCTCCTAAATTGTGAAGCTTCGCTCTATTCTATACTGATTTACATGTTAATTCCATAAAACTACTTTTGTCTAAAATCATTCTCTGTTTGTCCTCTTTGGTGATCATGTGTTAGGATTCATCCATTTATATCTTCATTCTCTGGACAGAATAAGAGCCTGTTCCTGTTCTAGTGGCCATGTACAGGAGGTCATTAGAGTCCGATTTGACATGTGGAGGGAGGGGGTACTGCAAAGTGAGTGTCATCAGCGAGGACCACATGTCCCAGGTGGCTTGGCCATGGGAAGCTTCCTGGGCAAGGTTATGGCTGAGCTGAGCCTTAGAGGAGGAGATGGTGATGGCGGGGCCAGGGAGAGGGTGTCCTGGGTGGAAGCGGTGCTGGGACCAAGGATGTGAAAGGCAGAATCAAGAAAGATGAGGAAGGAATGTGTCTTCCTCAGCTCAGGCTGTCATAATAAAACACCACATACTAGGTGGCTTAAACAACAGAAATGTATTTGTCCACAGTGGTGGACGCTGGGTATTGATGGCCAAGGTGCCATCAGGGTTGGTATCTGATGAGGGCTCTCAGCTTGTGTGGCAGACAGTTGCCTTCTTACTGCCCCTCACAAGGACCCTCCTCTGTGTTCCTGTGGAGGGACAGAGGGAAGAAGGGACAGAGAGACAGAGGCAGAAGTGACTCTTCCTCCTCTTATAAGGACACTCATCCCTTCATGAGGGTCTCACCCTTATGACCTCATGTCATTCTAATTACATCACGAAAGCTCCATCTCAAAAGCCATCACACTAAGGGTTAGTGCTTCAACAATATGAATTTTGGGAGACACGAATCAGCCAAAAGTGGTGTGTGTATTAGTTAAATATTCCCGAGAAGCAGAACTATATATGTATGAAAGGGAAGAAATAGGATTGGCTCACAGTGTCATGGGGGTTGGCAAGTCCAAAAATCTGTTGGACAACCCAGCAGGCAGGAAATTCAGATAAAGTTTGATGTTACAGTCTTGAGTCTGAATTCCACACGGCAGGCCAGGTAGGCTGGATACCTGGGCAGGGTTTCTATATTGTTGTCTTGAGGCCAAATTCCTTCTCATTCCAATTTCCTTCTCTTTCCGAAAGCATCAGTCTCTGCCCTTTTGTATAAAGCCCAAACACATTATGGAGAACAGTCTTCATTACTCAAAGTCCACCAATGGAAATGTTAAGAACATCTAAAAAAACCTCCATGGCAACATTTAGACTAGTGTTTGACCAAACAAGTGGGTCCCACGGCCTAGCCAAGTTGACACATAAAGCCTCACGGTGGGTGATGCTTCAAGGAGAAGTGAATGTGATGAACCAGTGGTCTTGGGCTGGATTCCAATGAAGCTGGACTGTGCTAATGAACTACCACTGCCCTGCAGACCTGGGCTCATAAACACAGATGTCTAAGGGGACCAGGCAGGGGAGACGTACAAGTGACTTGAGACCTACTTGTATTCTTACACTTCATTTATATATTAAACACACGGGAACATTCTTTTTTATGAAGGTGTTCTTCCAGCTGCTTTTTCCATAGAGCCCTTTTGATCTATTTTTCCCCCGTTTTGGATAGGACATGGATACACAAGAGTACGTCTCCACCATGCTCCAAATAATGGTACAAGCAGGGATTGTGTGTGTGTGCTAAGCTGTTTCAGTTGTGTCTGACTCTGTGCAACCCCATGGACCATAGCCCCCCAGGTTCCTCTGTCCATGGGGTTCTCCAGGCAAGAATACTGGAGTGGGTTGCTATGCACTCCTCCAGGGGATCTTCCCGACCCAGGGATCGAACCCACATCACTTATGTCTCTTACTTTGTCAGGCGGGTTCTTTACCACTAGTGCCACCTGGGAAGCCCACAAGCAGGGATTTAAAAAAATGGCAACGTCCCTGCCACTGTTGAAGTAGTGATAGTGGAGAACACTCAGTTAATTGGAACTGAATTGAATTTTCAAAGGAAACAGCTGATCCACTGGCTCACCTCCCGGTGCTCTATGGACATGTGGCTCTAGTGTGGCCAGATGTTCTACTGTTTTGACATCTCCCAGTTTGAAATATCAGTTCCAAATCTTTAAATCTGTGAATCCAAATTCATCTGCTGGCAAGACTAAGTCATCTGCTCTGAGGCATGGGGACTACTTACAGGTTTTAGACAGGACAATTTCCCCTTAAGTCAATTCATTACCTATCACGGCACAACAAACAGTTCCTCAAATTAGTGGCTCAAAACAGCAAGTGTTTATTGTCTCACAGTCTCTATGGGTCAGGAATAGGGGAACAGTTTACTTGGATGCTCCTGGCTCAGGGCTTGTCATGAGTTGTTAGTCAAGATGTCAGCTAAGGGCTCAACCGAGGATGGAATCCACTTCCAAACCCACCATGAGCTGTTGGCAGGAAGCCTCAGTCCTCACTGTGTGGACCGCTCCATAGAGCTGCTGCGCATCACCAGAACACGGCTCTTGCCCTTCTCAGAGCAAAGGATGAGAGAACTGAAGATGAAGTCACAGCAGCTTTTGTAATCTGGCCTCAGAAGTGAAATGCCATCAAGTCTGCCATCTTCTATTGGCCACCCAGACCACCCCTGGAGCAGTGTGGGAGAGACTTCACAGGGTGTGAGTAACAGGATGTGTGAGTCACTGGTGGCCATCTTTAAGTACAGCTACCACGTTAAATACTGGGCTAGCATCTACGTAGGGGATAGATTTGAGGTGGGGACCTTTTAGGAGAATACTGAATCAGTAGAATGCTGATGAGGGGAGGGGATATTGCAATTAGAAAAAAGAAAGAGAAAATCATTGAAACCCTGTGACCAATTAGTCAATAATTCATTTCTAATCAAAAAGGAAGTCTGATGATGGGAACTTATGGGAAAATTTTTCTGTCCTGATGAAAAAATTGAAGAATGAAAATGCTCCTATTTCTCTGGCTTCTCCATGAATTCTTGTGCCTTTGAATATAACTGTGTGGAATATGACGCATGGAACTGTTGCAGCCGTTTCGTGACAGTGAGGGGACAAGCGTCATGTTTGAGGTGGTTGAGTGGGAATATGGAGAGATTCTGAGTGATATTGCTGAGTCATTAGTCAGTCATAGATCTTGTTATGTTAACAGTAAATGTCTTACGAATTTAAGCCACCATGAGTTTGCCATTCTGTTATGTGCTGCTAAAAGCATTCCTGACATACAAGAGGAGAGAAAAAGGCATTTCCAGCCTTTTTGGTTTATTTACTTGATTGGTTTAAGGCTAGATGAAATAAAAGCTATGCAAAGCTTTGCTTCATAAATAGTGTAGATGATGGTGATGCTAGATAAAATGAAAAAGATGAGAGGGAGCAGGGTCCAGTCTATTGAAACTGACATGCTTGTGGGACATGCACAGGAGAAAGACCAGCGGGCGATGGTTAAAGGAGAGGCCTGTCTTCATATTCCCGTGTCCATCATGATGCTTACCACATTCTGAGAAAGTCAACAAACAAACGAAGGGAAGGATGCTGAAAGCTTAAAACTGAGTAGCAGACATGGGACTAAATAACAAAGATCGCTTTGCGACAAAACTTCAGTGTAGGTGGTTTGTGACAGGTTCTAGTGAAGCTTTTAATCAATGTGTGTGAAAGTTAGACTGTACAAAAATAGAGACATCACTGTGTATTAAAATGCATTGTTTTAGGAGGATCTGCATTTTCTGTTCCCTCTTTATGTGTATTTCTTTGAATGGTAAGTCTTCTTTGAAGAAAGCAGCGTCTTCATTTTTTTTTTTTTTGCAGAAGAAAACTATGTCAGAGAGATGAAAATTAAGTGAACAAAATTGAATCTGCCATGTGGCACAGCATCTCAAGGATTCTTATTTGAGAACCGAAAGGAAGTGACAGTCTGCACCCAGGCAGGGTCTGTCATCCGTATTACACGCTTGCTCTCATTTGAGTTGAGTAGCCTGAAAGCCTCAAAGGGCCTGTTGGTCAGTTAATTTCATTTGAAGAATATTCTATGGGATTGTCTTTTTCCCTCTTTGGGCTTTGAAGTTTATTTCCATTTTCTAGGCTACCTTCAACTGATGACATATCCTAGTAGGAGCTTGCACTATAAAGACAGAATATTTACGGCTGAGTCCTTTCTGTTCACTCACTTTCCGTAGACACTAGAGATAGAGTGTCAGATGGAGCCCATCTGACCGAGCTCAGCCAGCAGCTCTGGGTGGAAGCAGCCCCAGGCAGAGAGTCACGTATCTGCAATGAGAAGGAGGGAGTAAATAGTGAGGTTTGGGCCAGTGAGTGTCACAGGGAATCTCAGTGAGGTCTTCACAGCTCTGGTACAATAGCTAATCTGAGTTATTTTGTATCACTGCCCCCCAACAATCAGTGCCCTGGTTCTAGAACATTGCACAGTGCCAAAACCCAGGGAAAGCTGGGCTGAGAGTTCCATGGTGGCTGTTGGAGCATCGCTTAGCCCTTGTAAGTGGTCACTTCGGGTGGCGGGCTCTCTGGTCTTCTAAGCCTGAGGGAGGAGGACCAGACATGCCCCACCCTAGCATCCTCTGGGGGTTCTGGTAGCTCAACCTGGGATTCGGGGTGCAATTAGGAGCTCTAGCTCTTCTTCTCAAACTTCTTCTTCCTCCTCTCCCCAACTCTACCACCAGGTGGGGGTTCCTTCCCTAGTCTTTTTTCTTTTTTTAACATTTATTTCTTTGGCTCCATCGGGTCTTAGTTGCAGCACATGGACTCTCTCTAGTTGTGGCAGGCAGCCTTAGTTGCGCTATGTCAAGTGGAATCGTAGTTCCCCGACCACGGAGCAAGCCCGAGTCTCCTGAATTAGAAGGTGGATTCTTAACCAGCCTGAGGCAGGAGATAGATGGACCCTGGGCTGAACAGTTTCCTGCTGAGGAGAGAAACTCCATAAGCAGGATGATGGTAGAAGCTAGGCCCTGTCCAGATAAGAGATAAAAGATCACATATTCCTCATTCTCAAAGTTAAAGAGACCTCCCTGACTACACATGTGCAGAAAGGCTCTTTGGAGCTCAAAAAGGGAAGAGGCGTGACTCCATAGTAAGTGATGTCAACTACCCATAAGCCTCTTTGCTAGAAGCCATCTTGGCTAAGAAAGGAGAACACACACATGGGAGGATTCTGAAATAAACCAAATACGGACTCAGAATCAGGCAAATCAAAATGATTGGTCAAAGGACTCCTGGAAGAAATGCCCCATAAAAGTAATTCAAACTGCCACATAGGTGCGACTCAACAACTCTGAGTCTGCCTGTGTGTCTATCCCACATACTGGACTCTTTTCTCTCCTAATAAACACTTGACTTGTTTTACTACTTTCCATCTTTGTGGGAATTCTTTTCTGCAAAACCAAGAAGCCAGAGCCTCGTCACTGACCACTGGTCTAGTGACTAGGATCGGGTGTCCTCACTGCTGGGACTCGACCTCGGTCTCTGGCCAGGAACTGAAGCCCTGCTTCAAGTCTCTGCAGGCCGAGGCCACCTGAGATCAGCCGGACCACCAAGAAAGTGTCCCCTTCCCTAGTCTTGAGGAAACCCTTCTCTCAAGGATTTGAATATTTTGTCTCTCTTGGAGACAGGCAAGGAGAATTCTTTGGAATTCTCTCTCAGTTTCAGAGCATCTGTAAAGGTCTTGGCATCCTTCTGTCCTTTACCCTGTCACACTCCACCCCAGAGGCAATAAATCAGCAAAGTAACTCATAAGGACCTTGCATGGGAAGACTTGGGGAAAGAGAGAAATTAAAGTGAAGGAAAATACCCACACAAGAGAAAAACAGCATCATTTATTGTCTCAAAATATCCCTTTAATATCAGGGTCTGCCTTCACCAGTCCTGCTCAAGGAAGGTTCAAAATTTCACTGCCTTATTCATAAACCAGGCCTTGCCAAACCTGAAGCCTCCTCCCCACCAGAAGCCAGCATGTGGGACTAGCCTTGGTGCTCCCTGCTGACTTCATCAGCAGCATGGTGAGTTTTGAGCACACAAATATCCTCTGAGCTCTATTTTTCTGCCTGCCCTCCTCAGCTACTCACAGATCCTTGAGTCTGCAGGGCTGTACAACCCAACTTCTGTTTTGGTGTCCAGAAGGGGCACCAGTGGTAAAGAACCAACTTGCCAATGCAGGAGACTTAAGAGACGTGGGTTCAAGCCCTGGGTTGGGAAGATCCCTTGGAGAAGGACATGGCAACCCAGTTCAATATTCTTGCCTGGAGAATCCCATGGACAGAAGAGCCTGGCGGGCTACAGTCCACAGGGTCACAAGGAGTCAGACGTGCTAGGGCAGTTGGTCACCCAAGAGCCCTAGGCTCTCCTGGACTCAGGACTAGGTTGACCAAAATGATGATTATGATTTGGCTTATATATGTTTAGATAAAATCAGTAGGAACAGAATTTCAACTTTAGTTTACTTCTCTGAAGAAGAATGCCTTCTTTTCACTAAATAGTAATTAGAAAAGCAATGTGAGCATACTCACAGGAAATAATTCAAACTAAGCAAAAGAGCACAGTGTGAAAACCAGAAGTCATTCTCCATTCCCATCCCCCATCCTTTTGATCTTCTAGCCGTTAGCCCCCAGGTGCTCTTAAGTTTCTTGATGTAAGTCTATTAACATTCAGTGCATGTAAAAACCTCTTTATACACAGGTATACATGCATTACAAACAATTTCCTCATGTTTTCCTTGGGTAGCTCTATTTTTTTTTTTAGTTTTAATTTTATTTTATTTTTAAATTTTACAATATTGTATTAGTTTTGCCAAATATCGAAATGAATCCGCCACAGGTATACATGTGTTCCCCATCCTGGTAACTCTGTTTTGAAGTTCCATCCTGAAGGACACTTACGTCTGTGCCTGCCTGCTCTGTCACTAAGTCGTCTCACTCTTTGTGACCCCATGGACTGTAACCCTCAACTCCTCTGTCCATGGGATTCTTCAGGCAAGAATACTGGGGCAGACTGCCATTTCCTCCTCCAGAGGATCTCCTGTCTCCTTCATTGGCAGATGGATTCTTTACGACTAAGCAGCCCAAGAACACATACACATTTCTTTAAATTAAGGAAAAAAACTATAGTTTTCTTCCCATCAAAAAGCAACGTCAAACTGGCCACTTGTAGATATTTAGCCTGTGCTTTGTCTTCTGCTACTATGAACAACCTGTAATGAATACATTTGTAAGCAAATTTGTGCACATGGATCTCTGGGATAAATTGCTGGAAGACAATTGGCAATACCAGCAGATACGTCCGTTGTACATTCTGACAGTTTAGAAGCCTGCACAGATACACTGCACCAATTTACTTTTCTGTTAACAATGCATGAGAATGTCTGTTCAAACTCTCTTATCATCTTTGGGTATTATCAAACTTCTTCATCTCCAGCAGTCTGATAGAGGAAAATAATCTATAATTATACTTGCATTATATTAGTCATAAATTAGGCTGAATATCGGTTCACATGTTGGCCTGAATAAACTGATCATGAACTAGCCACTTGCCTGATTTGTGTATGGGGGCCTTTCCAGATGACACTAGTGGTAAAGAACCTGCCTGCCAATGCAGGAGACATAAGAGACACGGGTTCGACCCCTCAGATGGGAAAATCCCCTAGAGAAGGTCATGGCAACCCACTCCATTATTCTTGCCTGGAGAATCCCCATGCACAGAGGAGCCTGGAGGGCAACAGTCCATAGGGTCACAAAGAATTGGACACAACTGAAGCGACTTAGCATGCACATATGTGTTTGTGTGGATTAATTTCTCATATCCATTTCCTCCCTCATCTATACGTTTCTGCCTCTTAAAAAGATCTATAGTTTTAGGATGATTTTATTGGATTTCTTCAACATGAATTGCCTTTTGCTGTTCTTTGAGGGTATTAACTATTTACATTTGAATACTTAAATCTCACTGTAGCTCATGAACAGTCAGCCTGCAGCTCGTGGGATCTATTTCACTTACCAAATTAGATTTATAATATCTGAGTTTTGTTCTCAGTGGAACTGTTGCTGCAGGAACTAAATAAAGAACACGGATCAATAAAAAAAAAAGATACTCTAGGGAGGGGTAGCTTTTTGAGGGAAGAAATGGTGATACAGAAAATTGAGATGAACATAACATAAAACAAAAAGCTAAGGAATTCTTAAGCTCATGGGGTCCAACATGAGGATGCAAATCCAAATTTCATCCTAAGCTTTCTAGTTGTAGGAAGATTGCTACACCTGTTTTTGTCCCATAATTTCTTCATCTGTCCATTAGAGTGTCAATTAATATTTCCTGCTTAACTGAAATATAATGTGCATGCTAAGTCACTTCAGTCATGTCTGACTCTTTGCGGACCCCATGGACTATAGCCCCCAGGCTCTTCTGTCCGTGGGATTCTCCAGACAAGAATACTGAAGTGGGTTGCTGTTTCCTTCTCCAGGTGATCTTCCCTGACCCAGGGGTCAAACCCATATCTCTTATGTCTCCTGCATTGGCTGGTGGGTTCTTTACCACTAGCACCACCTGTGAAGCCCTAAATAGAATGTAGTACACTCAAAAAATTTCTAGACTAGGAATTCAGGGTAAATGACAATTTATATGTTTTTACCACAAACCAGCTTTACAACTTTGACCACTCTAAAACCAGTTTCCATTATTGTCAAGTTGAATCTCTCAGCCCTAAAATCTGGGATCATGTTCTTAGAGCATGAATTTGATCTAGTGGCCAAGACATTCACCTTATAAGAATATGAACACATTTTCTTTCTAATAGTCAGTCATGCCTCATCACCTGCTTGATTGAGCAGCTGTGGGCATAGATGCCGTGTCAGCCAGGCTCTGAGTCCTTACCTAGAAAATGATGGAATTTCCGAATTTCCCAAAATCTTTTGGCTTTCATGTTCTAAGGACAGTTACATGATTTCTTGGTGGCCACTTGGGCCACAGAAGTGACTTTCTTTGGGGCTTCTCAGGTGGCACTAATGGTAAGGAACCCACCTGCCAATGCAGGGGAACTAAGTGTCTTGGGTTTGATCCTTGGGTTGGGAAGATTCCCGGGAGGAGGGCATGGCAACTTACTTCAGTATTCTTGCCTGGAAAATTCCATGGAGAGGGGAGCCTGGCGAGCTATAGTCCTTGAAGTCACAAAGAGTGGGACACAGCTGAAGCAACTTAGCATTTAGGTTCACCCAGTGACTGGCCATCCTAGCTCACCAAGGACCGATCCACCTCATTCCTCACAGATGCTTCTACCGTGTAGGACGAACTTTTGTGTATTTACGGTTGGATCCCTTCTGCCTGGGTGTCCACCCTCTTGTCTCCATGTTATCCTTATTGCTTCCCGCAAATGGATGCTCTCATACCTGCTCTACAACGTGAGGGCTGCCTGGAGTGACTGCCCTTCTATTGGATGCCCAGGTGGACCAGTCTGATGAGCTCCATGTCACCGCTCTAGACTCATTTATTCATTTTTTCCCCCAGTCATCTCTTTGGAGGATGTTGTTCTGAAAATTGTTAGAGTCTATAACCCTAACTCCAGTACTTTAGCCACCTCATGTGAAGAGTTGACTCACTGGAAAAGACTCTGATGCTGGGAGGGATTGGGGGCAGGAGGAGAAGGGGACGACAGAGGATGAGATGGCTGGATGGCATCACCCACTCAATGGATGTGAGTTTGAGTGAACTCCAGGAGATGGTGATGGACAGGGAGGCCTGGCATGCTGCGATTCATGGGGTCACAAAGAGTCAGACACGACTGAGCGACTGAACTGAACTGAACTGAACTGAATGCCTCTACTGAACATTGTCACATGTAAAGCACCCCAGCCACAGAGCAGACATGGCCCCTGATGGAAAGCCAATGTCTCCTCCCCTCCCCCTCTTTTCCCACCTCCCCTCCTCTCTCCCACCTCCCCTCCCCTCTCCCTCCTCCCCTCCCCTCTCCCTCCTCCCCTCCCCTCTCCCTCCTCCCCTCCCCCTCTCCCTCCTCCCCTCCCCTCTCCCTCCTCCCCTCCCCTCTTTTCCCTCCTCCCGTTCCCCTCTTTTCCCTCCTCCCCTTCCCCTCTCTCTCTTCCCCTCCCCTCTCCCTCCTCCCTTCTTTTCCCCCTCCTCCTTCTCCTCCCCTCCCTCTTTTCTCCCTCCTCCCCTCCTCCCTCCCTCCCTCCTCCCCCTCCTCCCCTCCTCCTCCTCCTCTTCTTGACATTTTCTCCACCCAATAAAAACTGTCTTCTACCTGCTGACAGAGAGGGGGTACCCTTAATTCTAGTTTTATGAGTATTCTGGCATTAGAGAATCTCTATTTAACTTTCTCCTAAGGAGACCAATCCAGCCTCCAAGCCTATTGTGTATATAAGGCTAGAGACCATCTAGTGGGGTTTAGCTTTGTTTTTATTTTAAGGCAATGATATTAAAGAAGATATTGCTTAACTGGCCCTTTTCGGGGCTTCTCTTACTGTCCCCTCCTTTTCATCTGATTTTATTTTCCCCTCCTTTCTTGAAACTTTCCTTTCCGTTTCCTTTTTTATGTCACTCTTGGCTCCTCAGCTTTTCTCTCTTGTTTATTCCTCCCCTCTCTGACGCCTCCCTCACTTTTGTTGTCTCTCTTCCTCATTCCACCATCCCTTAAAAATCTGCCTTTCTCCAGTACTTCATCCTTCTCTCATCTCTTCTAGCTTGACAGGATCATTCTGGGTGCTCTCATCTAGGTCAAGTTTTTAAATGACCAGTTGAGGTCAATTCTCTATTTCCATGTAACAAATCACTCCCAAACATAGTGGCTTGAAGCAATAATTATTTATTTCATAGTTCTTCTGATTGGCAATTTAAGCTGGGCTCAGCTGGGTGAGCTTCTGTGTGCTTAACAGTTTCTATTTCATGAGTTTTTGTTTCCAAGAACCTACCACATGGCTTTTACCCTAGGCCTATTGGCATTTGGCCAGACGACTCTTTGTTCTGCATTGTAGGATGTGTAGTAGCATCTCTGTTCTCTACCTGTTCGATGCTGGGGGCAGGCCCCCTCTTCAGTGTGACAACCCCTAATCTCTCCAGACGTTGCAAATGTTCCTTGGGGTTAGGATGGGGGAATTGCCCTTGGTTGAGAAGCACTAACCTATCATAGTACCTAGAAGAGTGAGAGCAAGAAATATACACCAAGAAATTGGTGTATATTTAATAAGGAAATGCAGCTTTTTATTTCCACAGACAGAAAGCTGCCAGAAGTATTTGCAAAGACTTTTGATAGGTCCTTACCAGGAGGAGTATGTCAACATTTAAAGGAAAGAGAAAGGAAACAGTCTTGCAGCTAGCTGGCTGACTTGGAGAAAGTTTTCTTGAGATGGGACACCTAAATTTCATTTTGTTCTACATAAATTGACCTTTAAGCAAGTTTTGTCCCCTGCAAGTCATATTCATTTCATTCTAACAGAGACTTTAGTTATATTAAATTTTAAATCAGTCTGCTCTTAAAAAGACTCTCTTTAATTTTTTAGAAATATTTTATCCTGAATGGTAGCAATGTGACTGCAAGAAAGAAGAGCTATTTGTGTAAATTTGATTTGGGAAATGTTTAATAATCTTTCAAGACATTTGGAACATGTGAAAGCCTGTTGTAATAAGAGTTGGAAAAAATTTTTTCCAATATATGAAGAAACAACTTTACAAAAGTATTTGAAGTTAATCCAAACAGGTACACTCCAAAATTAGTATTTGTCAAATTGTTGTTGGTTCTAATTTTCAGCCTTTAAATTTCCTTCAGTTTATGTCAGTCTACTGATCACTGGTTTCTTGCTTCTCAGAGAAACAGCATCGTTTCCTTTTGTCATTGTGCCAGGTCCTAATCATATGCAATATGAATAAGATATTGAGGAGGACTTCTGAAACACCTAATGTCACCCCATCACATTTATTTTTCTTGTCAGAAAAGTAGTTTGCTCTATGCAATAACTCAAAGTTATTCAGCCTTATCCTAGAAAAGTTGCTGTTCATCTTGCCAGACATACAAAGAGAAGGAATTTCAGTGAAAGAAGAAATCAGGGGAAAAAAGAGATGAATATCGTTACAAGACTATCTAGGTGATACATATTGCAAATGAAGGAGTGACCTCTTTCAACAAGAATTGCATGTGCAGAAATATCATTTGTTTTTACCACTTCTACTTCTGAGAAATTTGTTGGCCAGTGTTGTTCTCCTGTATCAGAAATGCTGAATGGTCCCATAATTCCTTTGAGAAATGTGTTGTAATGCTGGTGTTTTATGTATGTTATGGACTGAATTATGTCCCCTCGTTCACCCAGAATCCACGTGTTGACGTCCTAATCGCTAGTGTTGCAGAATGTGACTATATTTGGAAATAGGGTCTTTAAAGAGATAATTAAGTTAAAATGAGGTGACAGGGGTGTGCCCTAATCCAACAGACCAGTGTCCTTACAAGAAGAAGAAATTAGGATACAGACACGCACAGAGGGACAGCCATGTGAAAATTTAAGGAGAAGACAGCTGTCTATAAGCCAAGGAGGAGGCCCCAGGAGAAACCAACCCAGCTGACATCTTCATCCTAAACTTCTAGCCTCCAGAATTGTGAGAATATAAATTTATGTTGGTGAAGATACTCAGTCTGTTGTACTCTGTTATGGTAGCCTTAGAAAACTCATACACTATATTCTAAGCCTCTTGTTCAGTTGTGTAGTATAGATTCCTTATATTCCTTAGAATGACTCTCCCCACAAACCCAGTCCGTCTTTTTCACTGCTTCCTGATCAACCATTCTGGTTTAAATTAGGGCAAAGATCAAGAAGATCATCTCCATGGAAGTGTGTGTGTGTGTGTGTATATCTATATATCTATATAGATATATATCTCCTTATATCTACGGCTAAACTGTAACTGAATTCTGTATAACCTAAGATCACAATTTTCATTATCTGTTACACTGGCCCTAGACATAGATACATATAATGAGTTTCTCGTCTGGAAACCTCATTTTTTCAAAAATTGTGAACTTGATGAATGATTTAATTTCAATGTTAGGAGACATAATCTGGATTCTGAATCAGAGTCATTTTTAAAATCCACTCACTCAGAATCTTGATGAGAAGACAGCAATGAAAAAGATGGGGGAAAATATCTCACTGAGTTGAGAATTTTACGAATTAGTTTCACTTCCCTGGTGGCTCAGACAGTAAAGAATCTACCTGCAATCCAGGAGATCCAGATTCAGTCCATGGGTCAGGAAGATCCCTTGGAGAAGGAAATGGCAAACTACTCCAGTATTCTTGCCTGGAGAATTCCATGGACAGAGGAGCCTGACAGACTACAGTCTGAAGGGTCACAAAGAGTCGGACACCACTGAGAGACTAACACTGCAACTTTCTTTGTTTAAGCAGAGCAAAGCTCTGCTTTTCACACATTGGATTAGATTAAACTCCAGAATTTCTTTGTGGTTTAAAAGATGCTAAAATAATTTATCAGAGAAATGATAGGCTATCTTTCTTGGAAGAATGTTGAAGAAATAGGCTTAATTATTTTCCATCAAAGATGTGTAGTTGCAGTTCTCCCTTGGGTTGATGATGGCACAGAGACCCTGCTAACTTTATGCTGATACAAGAAAAAAGTGAATTATTAGTTCAAAGATATTATAGGTCTTTTACAAAGTCTTTGTAGAGGGCAAAGTAGTAAAGAATTGGAAACAGCATGTCACAATTAAAAGGATAGAGGCTTGTAGAGAGAAGACAGGGGAGGTGGCTAAGGAGCATCAGGGTTCCATCACGTTGCCCACAAGTATGGCCTAACATCAGAGCACTTGGTTTTCCCATGAGTCATATAGGTCCACAGAGGTAGTATGTTTAGCGACAGACTTGTAGATGCTAGAAAAGACAGTCCCAGAATCCCTGAGATGATGTGAGCTTTGGTGATATTTAGAATCTGTGGCTTTTGATGTGAATCTCTGTTATGATATTTGGTAGTGGCTCAAGGCATTTGGTATAAGTAACGAAACAGGATTGTATCGTTTCAACTCATATAAATCTTCCCCAGAGGAATAAACCATCCTTAGAAGTTGGAAAGCTGCATGAGCTACATACTAATAGGAGCATGAAAGCTTTGGAGGGAACCGATCTGTTTCATGGATATTCAGCTTCATCACTTTGACTTTGGTTCACGGAGTTAATTACACCTCTGATTGGATTTACATCGCAGATCATTTAGTATGTTTATACGAACTAGCTGCTTCTAATCATTATGTTTATTCTATAGTTAGAGGCTGACTGTGAGAACAAGTTTATTTTTATGCGTCTTGGTCTATTCTCACTGACTTCATGGTTTGCCTATATCATTTTCTTTTAAATAGCTTGTTGAGATACAGCTGATATACAAAAGCTGCATATATTTAATGTATACAATTTGATGAGTTTAGACATATGCATATAGCCATGACACCATCACCACAATCAAGGTAATAAACATATCCATCACCTCCAAGAATTTCCTCTTCCCTATTTTTTTTTATAGCACTTCCCTAGTGGTTCATAAAGAATCTGCCTGCAATGCAGGAGACCCGGGTTTAATCCTTGGGTCAGGAAGATCCCCTGGAGAAGGAAATGGCAGCCCACTCCAGTATTCTTGATTCTTGACCATCTTGAATCCCATGGACAGAGGAGCCTGACAGGCTACAGTCCATGGGATGGCAAAGGGTTGGACATGACTAAACAACTAACCCTACAACTGTTACTATTTTTTTTTTTTTTTGGTGATAAGAATACTTAACATTAAATTACTCTCTTAACAAACTTCTAAAGTCTAAAATACAGTATTGTTAACTGTAGGCACTGTTATACCTTAAGGCTGTAGAAATTACTCATCTTGCATACCTGAAAGTTTATACCCAGGAGCAAAAACTTCCTGTTTTCCTCTCCCCCGAGTCCCTGGCAGTCACCATATTACTTGCTGCTGCTCTGAACTGAATTATTTTAGTTACTACCTATTAGTGATTTCATGCAGGAGTTTTCTTTCTGTGTCTGAATCATTTCACTTAGCACAACATCCTCCGGGTTTATCCATGTTGTCTACTGTGACGGGGTTCCCTTATATTTAGATACAGAATAATATGCCAGTGTAAGCATATGTTCTCCATCCATTCTCTTTATCTATGCATTCCTGATGGACACTTGGGTTGTTTCTATATCTTGGCTGTTGTGAATAATGCTGCCTGAGCACAATCTATTCTTTTGTATTGTACCACCTGACATTCCTCTTGAAATCCATCCAGTTGGGTGTTTCACACATGAGGTAAGCTTAGTTTTTAAATAGGAAAGTCTCCCTTATTATAGAACTTGTTTCTTGTAAAAAGAATAACAGGATGTCATTCTATTTTTCACTTTATCTTCTAAAATATGGGCAGCTTCCCAGGTGGTTCAATGGTAAAGAATCCACTTGCCAATGCAAGAGACATAGGAGAGCCAGATTCCATCCTTGGGTCTGGAAGATGACCTGGAATAGGAAGTGGCAACCCACTCCAGTATTCTTGCCTGGAAAATTCTATGAACATAGGAGCCTGGCAGGCTACAGTCAGTGAGGTTGTAAAGAGTCAGACATGACTGAGCACACACACACACAAACACTCACAATAATATATGGAGGGATAGGACAAACAATCTTCAACGCAAACACCGAGCAAGGACATATACAAAGTCATTTTCTTTGAAAACTTAAAAAAAAAATTACATGCTTTCAAGAAATCTATGATGTCTGGCTGTATTTGCATGGGTTTAGTCACTTAACTTTGGTGTTCACAAGAATTATACTAACTACAGAAGATGGAGTTTCCAGAATATTCTGTGCCTTCATAGGTGTAATTACTAAAAACTGGTTGTAGTTAAAATAAAGTCAGCTGATTTTATTCTCAGGTGTGTTTGTGTTTGTGAGAATATCTACCTCCTTCCTTTTATGCTTTCCTGCACATTTTTAAACTTTGAAAGTCAATGGAAAAACTTGTCTAATGTTTACTAAAAACAAATCAAAATACTACAACTTTAGAGAAAGGGAAACAATTTTTATACCACAAACTAAATAGATTAATCAGGACTTTAGGATTTCAATTTTGATGTCATACTGACAACATTTAAGGGTGGTAAAATACATCTTATTTTATAATATTTATGTAGCAATCAAAATAAATATTAATTACTCATTTTAAAACTATTGGCACAGACTATCTAAGCTATTTGTATAATCTTAAAATTCTTTCAAGATATTTTGAATCATGTTTTTCAAGTTTCCAAAAAAATTCTACTGGGATTTTGTTTAGAATTCCATTGGACCCACTCACTAAGGAAAATGGATATATTAAAATATTTATCATGCTTTTATCTGATAACGTGTTGCTCCTTTAGCTTTTTTAAAAATTTTATAAAGTATCATTATCTTTCCTTATGAGGTTATTTCTTGATGCTTTATGTTGGAATACGCTAAGAACAAGCTGTCAGAATACTAAGACATATTTCTGGGGCAAAGGCTAAGACTAATTTTTGCCATCTTTACTGAGTTTTTCCTAATTCTCAGAGGTTTTTAAATTTATTTTTCTTGGACTTTTAAATCTCCTTTTTTGCGCTTGATAATTGTTGTTGTTGTTTTTCAGTCATTAAGTCATGTCTGACTCTTTGCAACCCCATGAACTGCAGCAGGCTTTCTTGTCCTTCACTATCACCCTGAGTTTGCTGAAACTCATGTGCATTGAGTCAGTGATGCCATCCAGCACTTGATAATATGTGCCATGCTTAGTTGCTCAGTTGTGGCCGACTCTTTGTGACCCACTTGATGATGACTTTGCCTTATTCTTCCTCAGTGAGTTCAGTTCAGTTTAGTCACTCAGTCATGTCTGACTCTTTGTGACCCTATGGATTGCAGCATGCCAGGCTTCCCTGTCCATCACCAATTCCTGGAGCTTGCTCAAACTCAGGCCCATTGAGTTGGTGATGTCATCCAACCATTTCATCCTCTGTCATCCCCTTCTCCTCCTGCCTTCAATCTTTCCCAGCATCAGGATCTTTTCTAATGAGACAGTTCTTTGCATCAGGTGGCCAAAGTATTGGAGTTTCAGCTTCAGCATCAGTCCTGCCAATGAATAGTCAGGATTAATTTCCCTTAAGAATGACTGGTTTGATCTCCTTGGTCCAAGGGACTCTCCAGAGTCTTCTCCAACACCACAGTTTGGAAACATCAATTCTTCTGCACTCAGCTTTCTTTATAGTCCAACTCTCACATCCATACATGACCACTGGAAAAACCATAGCTTTGACTAGATGGACCTTTGTTGGCAAAGTAATGTCTCTGCTTTGCAATATGCTGTCTGGATTGGTCATAAATTTTCTTCCAAGGAGCAAGTGTCTTAATTTCATGACTGCAGTTACCATCTGCAGTGATTTTGGAGCCCAAGAAAACAAAGTCTGTCACTGTTCCCATAGTTTCCCCATCTATTTGTCACGAAGTGATGGGAGCTGATGCCATGATCTTAGTTTTTTGAATGTTGAGTTTTAAGCCAAGTTTTTCTCTTTCTTCTTTCACTTTCATCAAGAGTCTCTTTAGTTCTTCTTCACTTTCTGCCATAAGGGTGGTGTCATCTGCATATTTGAGGTTATTGATATTTCTCCCGGCAATCTTGATTCCAGCTTGTGCTTCATCCAGTCTGGCATTTTGCATGATAAATTCAAGGGATTAGATCTGATAGACACAGTGCTTGAAGAACTATGGACAGAGGTACATGACATTGTACAGGAGGCAGTGATCAAGACCATCCCCAAGAAAAAAAATGCAGAAAGTCAAAATGGTTGTCTGAGGAGGCCTTACAAAAAGCTGAGAAAAGAAGAGAAGCCAAAGGCAAAGAAGAAAAGGAAAGATACACCTATTTGAATGCAGCATTCCAAAGAATAGCAAGGAGAGATAAGAAAGCCTTCCTCAGTGATCAATACAAAGAAATAGAGGAAAACAATAGAATGGGAAAGACTAGAGATTTCTTCAAGAAAATTAGAGATATCAATGGGCTCAATAAAGGATAGAAGTGGTATGGACCTAACAGAAGCAGAAGATATTAAGAGATGGCAAGATAACACAGAAGAACTGTACAAAAAAGATGTTCATGACGCAGACAACCATGATGGTGTGATCACTCACCCAGAGCCAGACATCCTGGAAGGCAAAGTCAAATGGGTCTTAGGAAGCATCACTAAAACAAAGCTAGTGCAGGTGATGGAATTCAAGTTGAGCTATTTCAAATCCTTATTCTTCCTAATGGTTATATTTTAATGTTTGTTCCATATCTTATTGCATAAATAAGGCTTTCAGAATTATATAGAATAATAACAGCAATGATTATCTTATTCTTGATTTTAACCAGAATGTGTTAAGTATTTTAATATTAAATGTAGAAGTTGTTCTGGTTTTCCCTGGTGGCTTGAATGGTAAAGAATTTGCCTGCAATCCAGGAGACCTGGGTTTGATTCCTGGGTCAGGAAGATTCCCTGGAGAAGGAAACATCTACCCACTCCAGTATTCTTGCCTGGAGAATTCCATGGACTGAGGAGCCTTGTGGGTTTAGTTCATGGGATTGCAAAGAGCCAGACATGACTGAACGACTAACATGGTGATTAGCTGGTTTGAGACTTGTCATATTATGACAGTATTATTTGTAGTTACCTGAGCTTTTCTTTTTAAATAGCTGATAGTTTTAAAATTCCACAAACTCTTTTTCTTATTGGCAAAAGCAGGATTCTTTATTTTTCATATTGGTTCTCAATGTATAAAATCATATTAACAGATTTCCTAATATTAAACCAGTTTGTGTTAGTGATATCAACTTTCTTTTCTGTGGTGGATACTTTTTTTTTTAACATATAATTGAATTGTATTTAGCATCCATATTTCCAAATGGAATTAGATTTGAATTTTCATTTATTTTGTGGTATATTTGTTACACATAGTCTCATAATCTTCTCCTAGCTTAATAAAACGAACTGAATAGCTTTGTTTATTTTTCTATTCTCTAAATAATTTGCATATTACATGGACTACTTTTTTATTTGAAATTTTGAAGCACTCAAGTATAAAATAGATCTAATGATTTTATGGTAGTGTTTTGTTTTATAGAATACATGTGCATGTATTCTATACACATATACACAATATTTTCTTGGAAATAATCTATTACAAAGCAATCAAACTCCGTTGAAGGATTTTATCTGTGGTATTCTTTGTCCAGCTTTATTGAGATGTAATTGACATATGACATGGTATAAATCATGTTGGTTTGATACATTTATATGATTAGCAACATTATCATCAATTGCCAACGTATAATAATCATCATGTCACATAAATATTATTTTATTTTGTGGTGATAGCATGTAAAACCTATTCTCTTAGCAGCTTTCAAGCATATGATACAGTGTTGTTAACTCTAACCATCATGCTGTGTTTTAGATGCCTAGAACTTATTACCCTTGTAACTGGCAGTTTATACCCTTGAGGAAAATCTCCCCATTTACCCCACCCCCATTCTATGGAACCAACATTCTACCTTCTGTTTTTGTGAGCTTGTCTTTTTTAGATTCCACATGTAAGTGATTCATATGGCATGCTGTCTTTCTCTGTCTGTTTAGTTCAATGCCCTCAAGATCCATTCATGGTATCAGAAACGACAGGATTTCTGTTTTTCTTAAGTTTTACTACCTATGGTAGTAGATATAATGATCATCCAAATTAAAATCGCCCATTCTGATCCATTTTAGTTCACTGATTCCTAAGATGTTGATATTCAATCTTGCCATCTCCTGCTTGACCACATCCAACTCGCCTTGATTCATAGACTTAACACTGCAGGTTCCTATGCAATATTGTTCTTTACAGCATCAGACTACTTTCACCACCAGACACATCCACAACTGAACCTCATTTCTGCTTTGGCCCAGCCACGTCGTTCTTGCTGGAGCTATTGCCCTCTGCTCTTCCCCAGTAGCATACTGGACAGTATCCAACCTGGGGGGCTCATCTTCGGGTGTCACTTCTTTTTGCCTTTTCGTACTGTCCATGGGGCTCTCAAAGCAGGAATACTGAAGTGATTTGCCATTTCCTTCTCCAGTGGACCACGTTTTGTCAGAACTCTCCACAACAACTCGTCCGTCTTGGGTGGCCCTACACGGCATGGCTCATAGCTTCATTGAGTTAGGCAAGCCCCTTCACCAAGACAAGGCTGTGATTCATGAAGGGGAAAGCAATAGTTACATAGGCTATTTTAAAATTTTGGTGTGTTTCCAAAGTTGTTTAACCTCCTATTTTCAAAGGTAAGACTAAAATCTCTCCTTTACCTTGACTTTGCCAGGTAATAGAAAAAAATTGCAAAAGTTCTACTCTTCCCTTGCCTTTAGTAATATATCCTGAGGCTTTTAGAATAAATTAGTCATTAAATTATTATTTTTGATCTTGCATTCGCTTTCTTCTGCACTGTCAGCAGCCCACTTGAATCCATCCATTATATAATTACTTTCCTTTCTACCCCATTATTATGGCTCATGACTTATCTTTAGTGTATATTTTATTTAGTCCACTTAAAAGCTTTTCAGGTAATCTCTTCTTACTTCATCCAGTGTATTTTTCACCAAAGCTTTTCTCTTTGTTATTCCCTCCTTGCTGTCTCTCAGAGGCAATGTCTCCTGGCTTTCTACCTGCTTGGTCTCCTCATGCTCTATTTCCTGAAAGTTTTAGTCACTCAGTCATGTCCGACTCTCAGCAATCCTATGGACTGACTGCAGCCCACCAGGCTCCTCTGTCCATGGAATTCTCCAGGGAAGAATACTGGAATCGGTTGCCATTCCCTTCTCCAGGGGGATCTTCCTAACCCAGTGCTTGAACCTGTGTCTCCTGCATTGCAGGCAGATTCTTTACCATCTGAGCCACTTGGGAAGCCCCCATTTCCTGAATCAGGCTCCAGCTGCTATGGTAAATATTTGACTGAGCCAGGGTCCCTGCTGCATCTTCAAGATGGTGTTCCCCCTCTCATCCTGAAGGGCTTTCTCGCAGGTGCTGTTTGGGTATGAGAATCCTGTGGTCATCGTCAGGTGCAGCCATGGAGACCCACAATTGCTCTAAGTTTAGTCTCTGGTTTCTACATGGCCTTATTCTCCATTCCAGCACCCTCACAGCTTTTTATGTAGTAGGAGGGTTCTGCCAATCTTTACAGCTTCACTATCTAGCGTATAGGCTGATCTTGCTCCACCCTCCTTAGATCACTCTGCAGGGAATATGAGAGACCATCCAAACTTTCCCTTGGCCCAGATTTATCTCAAACCAGTTCCATATGCCTTAGGGTTGATGCAAACTTTTTCCAAATGCTGGAAAGAGGCGAGTCACTGTCAGAGGATAATTGATGCACTTTCAAGTTCCCCTGTATCTTCAAAGGTGTTTTATCGAGGAAGGAACTTAGGCTTTCTCAGGGCTACTGTGAGATGGCAAACTGACACAACAATGACGATGTCATTACCAGTTACAGTAACAGCAGCAGTGACAGAATTGACTTTGTTAAGAGCTTGCTTAAGCAGCAACATGAATTGCTCAGTTGCTTTGTTTAATACACACTGTGTAATAGGGCTTCCCAGGTTGTACTAATGGTAAAGAACCCTCCTGCCAATGCAGGAAATGTAAGAGATGTGGGTTTGATCCCTGGGTTGGGAAGATCCCCTGGAGGAGGGCATGGCAACCCACTCCAGTATTCTTGCCTGGAGAATCCCATGAACAGAGGAGCCTGGAGGGCTACAGTCCATAGCATCCCAAGGAGTTAGGCAGGACTGAAGGGACTTAGCACTCACGCAGCCTGTGTACTAGATAATACTATCCCCTCTTCTTTACAGATGAGGAAAGGGTCACAGGGAGATGAATCAACCCTCTCCCTCAAGCCACAGAGCAGGCAAACAGTGAAGTAAGCAGGTAATCACATCCAGACAAATTAACTCTAAAATCAACCCTACTGACCATGTATTGGAACTAGAAAAGATCTTATTGCTTAGTGTATCCATAGAGCACAAGATTAAAACTCTACAATGTCATGAAATTGAGAAAAGTCCTTTAATTGTGAACTAATGAAGTAATGATAGAAAACTGAAAATTCAGTGAATTCTGGAGAGAGATACTAAAAGGCAAATTTCTGAAAAGACTCCCATAAGGTATTAAAGATCAAAATTAACTTAACTAATCAATATGTGAGAAAGAGTTAAAGAGTAATTGTTTTACTGATTTTCAAGTTTTTACACACCAACCTCTCCAGTGCTTATGCTGAAACTAACATAACTTTCTGCCAAAACATCATCACTTAAAAAACTGGATTTAAAATTAGGTAATAGAAAAAGATGTAAAATTAAGATCAGGCAACATAAACTCATTAGGAAGAAACTGGCTATTTTAATATTTTCCTTTTATAGATTTACAGGTGGCAAGAAGAGCTGATATACTTCAAACACTAAATGACACTTATAAAAATGTTGAAAGACAAAATTAATAAAATTTTTATTTTATAAGTAGGTAACACAATCTCCTCTTCTTATTCTTTTTACCTTTATTTTGGAAGAAAATATTAGTTTCAAGGTCTCAGTTTAGTGGCCCTGAAACTAAAGAAGTCAATTTGAGTTCATGTCTTGTTTGATTTGTAACTACTTAGATTTCCTTTGATCTCAACTTAATTTCTTCCATATTTTTGTGAATTGAAACTTGTTTGATTTTGTTTGTTCCACTTGTTACAGATTGTCATCTGCTTTCTTGTTGTCAACAGCTGCAAACATCTTAGACGCTACACTTAAAAGGGTTGATTTTATGATTCATTTGTGTCTTAATTTTGGCAAAGGGGACCCAATTAGTTGTAAATCTTCCCTTGTGAATTATGATGAAGCCATTTCCCTTTGTGGTAAAACTAGGACTGGAATAGCTTTGTTAAAGAGGATACCTCACAGGAGAAAACATTAAAAGCTAGTAATTTCTTTGATGGAAGAGTAGGGAATCTTGGAGGTGAGGGTTATTGAGTTATCAGAGCTGGTTTAATTCTATCAAAATGTATTACATTTTAAATTGTTCTAGAACATAAGAACAGGCCATGTTATTTAAACTGCTGTGTGACAGCTAACACTATACACACAGAAAATCCAAATGGACCCAAGTGTTGGTTAACTCCTTTTGGAGAAAAAAAAAAAAAAAATTAAAGGCAGTGTAGTAGGCAAACTCAGTTTGGGAACAAAAAGCATTAGAACAGAGATCATGCTATAACTGAGCAAGGGATACAGGTAAGATAAAATTTAAGAAAAGTATTTGTCTCCTTTATTGTGTTTCTCTATTGAAAAATATTTGAGGAAGCTTTGTAAAATGCCTAAAAAGCCAAGTGTTCTAAATAGTCACTGTGCAGTGTATCTATCTGTATTTCTCTCTCTCTCTATATATATATACATGTATATATTTAATTTTTATTTTGTGGACTGAAGGCAGACAGCCATCTCCAATTTATCACCAACTTATGAGTGTTTTGTTCAAGCCCAGGGGCTTGTCCACTGATGGGGAGCAGCCTTTAAAAGCTTTTCTTCTGGAAATAGTTGGGTGGGGAGTGTTGGCATAGGGAGAAAAATTGCTTTTGAATTCAAGTCCCTATGGACAAGAGAAATGATTTACTCTTCCTTTAACATAGGTTTCACACATCCTCAGTGAATATTACCTTTCTTGATAATTAGTTTTAAAAACAAGTGAGAAAATTAGAGTGAAGGGAAAAAAAAAGATGTGGTCAGAATGAGGCTTATGGACAAAAAGGAGAGCTACAAAACCAGCTCTGCGTCACACAGAGCAGAACACACTTTGTCATAGAATTCTTGGTGCCATACGATATAAACACTTGTTCACAAGGGAGGCACTCAGCTTTTTTCAGTCCTCTCATAGTTTCGTGGAGACGATGCCCTGTGACGTCATAAGCTACCGGTCCACTTATAGGTGGGCCACAAATTAGGCAAAAATGCACTTTGGTTCAGTATCCCTTACAGGAGGCAGATGGCAGCAAATCCAGCTGCTGTTCAGTGTGAGGGTCTGAATCAGTCACCATATGTGACCAGGTTCTTTGATAGTCTGGGTCACTTCAAGAATAAAAGCTTAATATTTAGACTCATTGAGTTTTACATGCACTATGTAGCCCCCATAATCGAGTGTGTGGCCAACAAAAGTCCTGAACTTCAGCAGGTCTGACCCAGTGTCCTCCCCCTACCCGCCCACCCCTGCTCCTTTTTAAGAACCACCAATCAGGAGGAAGGGTAGTCTGTGACTCACATGCAGTCTTATGTTTATTTTTCCTCTGACTTGAGGTGTACTGGTAACCCTTGGCTGGAGGCAGGGTCCAAGTATGCTCTGGCTGGTGCCTAGAATACAAGTGTCCTTGACATCAACCAAAGAAGAAACCCAAGCTCTGAGAATTACTGGAGCTGGGCTCAGTGTGACATGGAAGAATCAAGACAAAAGCCCAGGCTCAAGGCCACTGCTCCTCTTCTTGAGGCTGAGAGAATAGCTGAGGACAAAGCCCAGACTGCTTTTTTTTTTTTTTTTAATTGAAGTATTAGTTGATTTACAATGCCGTATTAATTATCGCTGTACAGCAAAGTGATTCAGTTGTACACACACACATATATATAATCCATTCTTTATTATATTCTTTTCTGTTCTAGTTTATCGTCAGCAAGGATGGGCGTGCAGTGCTTTCCGGGTACAATTTGGTGGAACACGTGATGTGAAATCTTTAATTAGCACTGAAAAGTGAAAGTGAAGTCGCTCAGTCATGTCTGACTCTTTGCAACCTGGTAGACTGTAGCCTACCAAGCTCCTCCATCCATGGGATTCTCCAGGCAAGAATACTGGAGTGGGTTGCCATTTCCTTCTCCAGGGGATCTTCCTGACTCAGGGATCAAACCCGGGTCTCCCACACTTCAGGCAGACTCCTTACCTTCTGAGCCACCAGGGAAGCCCTAATTAGCAGTAATGAGTCTCATTCCTTTCAGACAGGGAGCATCCACCAGGTGGCTGAGGGGCCGGTCTTTTGGGAGGGGGCCCTTGAGGAACACCAGTGGCTCTGGTCAGGTGTAGGATGAACAGAAAATAGACACTTGCAGGAACTTTGCTCAGGGTTGGTGGCTGGTGGTTTCAGTTGCTAAGTCGTGTCTGACTCTTGTGACCCCATGGACTGTAGCCCGCAGGCTCCTCTGTCCATGGGATTCTCCAGGCAAGAATACTGGAGTGGGTTTCCATTCCCTTCTCCAGAGGATTTTCCCGACCCAGGAATCAAACCCTGGTCTCTTGCCTTGTAGGCAGATTCTTTGCTGACTGAGCTACAGTTTATCATAGGATACTGAATATAGTTGTCTGTGCTATACAGCAGGGCCTGGGTTTTTGTCCATTCTACACATACTAGTTTGCATCTGCTCACCCCAAACTCCCACTCCACTCCTCTCCAACGCCCTCCCACTGGCAACCACCAGTGTGTTCTCTGAGTCCAAGATTCTGGTCCTGTTTCTTAGATAGGCTCATTTGTGCCTGCTCCAAACCGCAGAGGAAGAATGGCCCATAGGCATCCTCTCTGGCTGTTGTACTGAGGCATTCAAGCTCCAGGTGAAGGGACCATGCGGGCTGCTCTTCACTCCTGTTTAATTCTCCTGGAATGTATCATCTGATCTCTCCATACCTGACTCTCAGCTTAGTTTTTATGGTAGAGATAACTGTGTAGACATTTTTTTTTTAATCTATAAATTGAGTAAGTCCTATTAGGAGAAACAGAGACTAAGAAAAGACCTTAAATAGAGCACTGAAAGAGAAAGTGAAAGTCGCTCAGTCGTGTCTGACTCTTTGTGACCCCATGGATATATACTGTGTGGAATTCTCCAGGCCAGAATACTGGAGTGGGTAGCCTTTCCCTTCTCCAGGGGATCTTCCCAACCCAGGGATCGAACCCAGGTCCCCCACATTGCAGGCGGATTCTTTACCAGCTGAGCCACAAGGGAAGCCCCAAATAGAGCACTAGAGATCCCATTTTGTTTCACCAAGTAATCATCACCAAAGGGCTCCATCTGTCCATCCTGTTCCCTGATTGGAACATTGTCCCACACCTGCTGACTCTAGAATGTGCTTTTGCTTACCTCTTCCATAGTCATGCCAGCATTACTTTCCATTCCCTTTCTGTAATCACCTGTAAAACATACCAAAGGCACCTTGTTCATCCTTCTGGAATCTTCACAGAAGCTTGGAGGCAGCAAGCTCTGCACACAGAGAAGCATTGACAAGCCTCATTCAATTAAAATGTGTGTGTATTCGTTTCCCAAGGCTGTTGGAACAAAGCTACAACAACTGGGGTTCTTACAGCCACTGTGAGGAAATTATTCTCTCACAATTCTAGAAACCTAGAGTGAGAAATCAAGACTCAGCAAGATCTCACTCCCCCTGAAGGCTCTAGGAGAGAATCCTTCCTGCCTCTTCCAGGTCCTGGTGGCTCCAGGTGTTCCTTGGCTTGTGGCTGCATCACTCCTGTCTGTGCCTCCACCAACATCACGTGGCATCTCCTCTGCTTCCTGTGTGTCTGTCTCCTTCTACTTGTCTCTTCCAAAGACATGTGAGAATCTAGGGGCCACCAGCATCTTCCAGGATGAACTCATCTTGAGATCCATAACATAATTACAAATAAGGTCCTGTTCCGGGGCTCCAGAGTTTGGGAAGTGGGCATATCTCTTTAGGGGCCACCATTCAACCCACTGCCATGCACATCACCCTCCCCTCCACAGGACTGGACTATCTCCTGGGTTACGCACATTCCTGGGAAGGATGAAGCCTGGTATTACACGGAGGGGCTTTGGCCTGGTTTTAAAGGATATGAGTTCAGCTATATGGTAGAATGGGTAATGATAAGAATATTGCTTGTTCGTATTTTCATGACTTCCCTTTCATTCCTTGCGTATTGGCACAGAATGGCTTTCTCATGGGGAAAAATCCAATGATGAGGAGGCAAAGGTGTTGGAACTGAAGGCAGTTGCCTCTTCTTTCATGCACTCAGCAACTTCAGCAGGCAGCTCTGCCTTATTCATCTCTTTCTCCACCTTCACTTTAGAATTCAGAAGTAAGACAGTTGGTCAACAGAGGCATCAACACTTTTAATTGAAAATGAAGTCAGACTTGCTTTTTCTCTCTGATAGAAATTAAGGTTGACTTGATTGGGTTGACAATGACTCATCTGACTAATTAGATAATATGAAGGCTATTTTCCACAGAGTTATGTCCTTAATTTTAACGAGAAGAGATTTAAAGCATCTGATAAGATAAAAGCACTGGAGGGCCACCACTTTGTGTCCATCCAGGGCAGCTCCTTGTGCTAGAGTTTTTGCAAATATCGTCCTTTAAGCTGGATGGTGCACAAGCTACATGGTCAGACTCCCAGACCTGGACATTTTATTTTAAAATTATTATGCAATGATATAGTTCACAGAATCTTATTTTCCCAAACGTTTATGAATATATCAACTTAAAGCACTTCTTCAGGAAAGTTATTTGATAACTATTGGCAGAATTTTGGGAGAACATGTATTCTAGAAATTATAAAAACAGTATTAACAGAATAGCAAACTCTTTTACCAGTTAGAAGGGCTCTAATTCTTTACTTTCAACATGAAAAATGTCCTGGTCCTATTATTAAAGATAATTTTTGATGACATATTAATATATAGTTCAGATCCCATAATTTAGACAAATTTCAATGAACTGAGTGAAAATGTTTTAACAAAACTTTTCTATTCCTGTCTACTTACAAACATAGTTTTCAATGTTTGACATTAAATAAGAATACAATTTATGAGGACTCCTGACTCATTCTCTATGTGAGAATTTAAAAAGACCCCACCCACCACTTTAGGAGATGAATTTGTAAAAATACTGTTTCTTGTGAAAAACATCAAAGTTGATATAATGTAGTTTTAATCAATTATTTAGTGTAATATGAAATTATAATAACAAAAGAATTTTTAATATTTGGAAACTCTACACTGAGGAAATTTTAAATGATAATTTATATATATATATATATATATATATATTTCTATCTATTTTTGTTCCAGAGAAGTATGATAGAGTAACTTATAAAAGACTCTCTAGCCTAAAAAATGTGTTAAACTACAATATAAATCTATGGGGAAAGAGCCCAAGGAGCAAAAAGAATGAAAGAAATTTTCCAACTGTTAAAAAAGAGCTTATTACTATATAGATATATTTAAATGGATGATGGTAGGTGTTAACTCCCTATGGCAATAATTTTCAAACTTGAAAACGCATCAGAATCACCTGGATGGTTTATTAAACACTCCTAGAGTTTCAAACTCAGTAGGTCTGGGATGGAACTTACAAAATTGCATTTCTAACATGTTCCTAGGTAATTCTGATACTGCTGGTCCAAGCATACACTTTGAGAAGGATCTCCCCTATCTCAGGGCTTCCCTGGTGGTTCAGACAGTAAAGAATCTACCTGGAATGTGGGAGACCCAGGTTTGATCCCTGGGTCAGAAAGCTTCCCTGGAGAAAGAAATGGCTACCCACTCCAGTATTCTTGCCTGGAGAATCCCATGGACAGAGGAGCCTGCTGGGCTACAGTCCATAGGTTTGCAAAGAGTCAGACAGGGACTAAGTGACTAACACTTTCACTTTAAGTGTCTGGAGTCCATCAGCTAATTGGATGTTTTCACAGGAGAGTTTAATTGAGTAAATGGGCAAAAGTATTAAAGGTCACAGGATAGATAGATAGACAAATGATAGACAGGGCCCTAGCCAGGCCAGAGCAGAGCAATGGAGTAGGTAAAAGTAAGTAAATGGGCAGAAATCAGTCTTCTGTTGAGAATGGTCTGGGAGCAGCTTGCATGCGCCTTAGTTTATTCAAGCTTTTACAGACCCTGTATTCGCAGATGCTGGTGGTGCCCACGCAATGATGGTCAGAGCCATCTTTGCTGAGCACTTTCTCCCAGCACCCAGTCCTAAATGATTGGTGACCAGTACCGAAGCAGCCAGTCCCCAAGCATGAAGCTTATAACATGGGAGAAGCCCTTAACTTCTCTATTTTTTGCCCCGATTTGCCTTCCTGAAGCCACAGTTTTTACGAAGTGGTTACACAGTGGACTTCTGGAACTGGGGGCAATGATAACCTGTGGAACATCTGCTGGGCAAGGGTCTTCACATTCTCAGCATTTCATGGCGGTTGACGTGATTCCCATCATAAAGATTCAGATAATGTGCCTTCCAGAACCCGGGGGACTCACCCCTGGTCCCCGAAGTGTGGGGAGCGGGGCGCCTACCTGACACCAGAGTCTGCCTTCTCTCTCTTCTATTTGCACTGTTCAGCATATATCAGAAATACCTGCATCCACGTGTAAGCGACACCATATGACGTGTAATCTTTAAAAATGGTCCTAATGAACTTACTTGCAAAACAGAATCACAGATATAGAAAACAATGAATTTATTACTACCGAGGAGGAAAGGGGGAAAGGAATAAATTGGGAGATTAGGATTGACACATACACATTACGATACATAAAACAGATAATCAGTAAGAACCTACTGTTTGGCACAGGGAACGGGGCTCAATTCTCTGCAGTGACCTATATGGGAAAAGAAACTAAAAACAAGTGGATACATGTGTGCGTACAGCTAATTCACTTTGCTGTGCAGCAGTAACTAGCCCAGCATTGTAAAACAACTCTACTCCTATAGAAATCAATTTAAAAATCAATACCTGCATTTGGCACACCTACACCCCAGGCTCGTCTCATGTTTATTTAGTCAGAATCTCTGAGGGATATTTGAGAATCTCTATTTTTAAACACAATCCTATTCTTTATAATGTAGACTTCCAGAATTCCTCTATTTCTGAAAAAGACACATTTTCATGTAACCACATAAGACTTCATTTAACCTGCCCAAGTGATAAATCAACCCTCCGTTCATGGAAGAATATTGAAGCTTTCTAAAGGTCACTCCATTAATGGTTTAAAGGGGTCCCAGATTTCTATTGATAGCTAATTAATATCACTTAGCATAGTTATCCAAGCATAGGATGAAAAATTATGTCTTTGTTCTGAGGTTTCGGTTACTCAAATCTCGCAGGCATGGGGCAATGCTTAATATGCTGCTGTATTTTGAAATAAGTCTTTGGTTATTTTTTTCTCTGTGCAGGAGTCTGTTCTCCTGTGGCAGTGACTCCGTGAATTTCTTCCAGGGCCTCTTTTGATAGGACCTTGGTATATCCAGCGTCAAGCTACCCATGAAGTTTCCCGTCGATTCTCATTGATGGATGGGCTCTCACCTTCTGTTCATCAATGCTTCATTCAATTAGAATAAACAGAGCAAATGCTCATTGAAGAAGTACTGCAGGTAAGCCATCTCTGCAGGCACTTCAGAGAGCCATAAAGGAAGATGAGACACCATCTCTGCCTCTTGAAGCTTTAGAGAAAGTGCATGGATGGAGCTGGCAACATGGCAATTTATTGTCATTGGACAACAATTTCTGCCCTGCTCTGTACCTGGCCCTTGGAGATGCTGAGGAGTACGCTGTGGGCGCAGATGACTCTTTGTCAGCTAAAGGGGGTAGACAATACAGAGTAGAAAAAGAAGCTCCATGTTGGGGTCTTTCGAGCTTTAACTGAGCCCAGAGCATGCTTTGCCTGGCACTTTATTCCCCACCACAGCCCGTCAGTTTCATCAAGCAATTCTCACGGGATTCTCACTGGCAGGAGGATCATAAGATAGAACTGCATACAGTCCTGGGCATATACCCAGAGGAAACCATAATTCAAAAGGATACACGCACCTCAGTGTTCATAACAGCATTATTTATAATAGCCAGTATATAGAAACAACATAAATGTCCATCAATAGATGAATGAATAAAGATGTGTTACATATATATGATACAATAGAATATTACTCAGCCATAAATAGGAACAAAATTGGGTCATTTGTGGAGATGTGGATGGACCTAGAGTCTGTCTTACAGAGTGAAGTGAGTCAGAAAGAGAAAAACAAATATCATATATTAACACATATACAAGGAAATTAGAAAAAGGGTATAGATGATCTAATCTGCAAAGTAGAAATAAAGAAACAGACGTAGAAAACAAGTGTATGGATACCAAGGGGGAAACAGAGTGAAGGAAATTGGGAAATTGGGCTTGAGGTGTATACACGATTGCTATGAAGTATAAGCTAATGAAAACTTACTGTAGAGTACAGAGAACTCTACTAAATGGACGGTGGTGAACTGAATGGGAAGGAAGTCAAAAAGGGAGAGGGTATATGTATGTGTATTGTATATGTATGACTGGTTCTGGGAAAGATGAAAGGCTAAGGGAGAAGGGGATGGCAGCAGATGAAGTGGTAAGAGAGCATCACAGACACAGTGGACGTGAATCTGAGCAAACTGCGGGAGACAGTGAAGGACAGGGAAGCCTGGCGTGCTGCAGCCCATGAGGTTACAGAGAGTGGAACACAACTTAGCAACTACACAGCAACAACAGGATTGATTCATTTTGCTGTTTAGAGGAAGCAAAATCAACTTTGTAAAACAACTGTACTTTAATAAAAATTTCTTTTAAAGAAAGAACTGCATCCAGATGCCATTGTCACCTAAAAGTCAAATCTATCCCAAGTAGGTGAAAACTTCCATGTTTCCCCTTTCACTGGTGGCTCATATTACGTCTGGCAATAGTTTAGTATAAGCAACAAAACCGTGGGTAGAATTCTCTGGGGCCTCTGAATATTTATGCTTTTAAGACTCATTTCCAGTGATGTACTGTTATGTCATAACACACTAACTTCTAATAGATCATTAGATACGCTGGGCTCTGTAAACAGACACACCAAAGCAAGTTCCCTTTTTTCTGTGCTTTTTATTTAAAAGAGATCTTAAGTTAATGACTCCTAATAGAGTCCATCATATATTAGTACATATATTTGGATTATATATTAATAACTCAAGTTATCTTTCTGTTGTCTATCCAGGAAACATTACAATTTGAAAATTTTGTTGAATATTTTGCACATTTAAAACAGGCAAAAGGTAACTAGATACTTTTAAAAACATACCATTTGTCACTTTATTTTTTTAAAGTATGTTAGTCGAAAGAGTAATACAGAATATTATCAAACACAGAAAAACACATGGAAAAAAATAAAAATAACCCAATAAACCACTACCAAGATATAATTACTATTAATATGTAGTTTCATTTTCATAGTAATACATATTTTTTAATGAAATTGGAATTTTATGGTATTGCGCTACTTTAAATTCTGCTTTTAAAAATGTAACATTTTGTTAGAAGTATTTCTCGATAAAAAGCAAATTTTCCCAGGCCTACAGTTTCTAGTGCATGGATGCAATGCTATTTGTCTATTTCACCATATGCTGGACCCCTGGGTAATTCCTTCCCTCCTGTTTTCTCCCTGCCTCCCTTGCTCCCTCCTCCCTCCATCCTTCCCTTCGTCCCGCCTCCCCTCCTTTCTTCTTTCCTTCCTCCCTCCCTCCCTCCCCTCCTTCTCTCTTCTTTCCTCCTACTCTTCTAAATAAAATTACATTGAACATCACCCTGCAGGTCTTGTGCATAATTAATTACATGACGAAGCAAAGTCCCAAGGAATTTCTCAGGATGAACGGCCCCCAGGAGAGAGTTCCCCATCTGGTGATCTAGTCTCTGGGAAACGCCTAGAGACAACAGTCAGGACTGCTGGGTCAACATTTTCTTTCCAAGAGTAAGTTTTCTTTTCTTTTTTATTTTTTTTTAAGATTTTTCCCAGTGGCAACAGCTTTGTCTTCCTGATGACACTCTGGCATTCAGGACAGTTATCTGTTTTTGAGGTGCTGATAAATAAAATCTGGGGATTGAAGATTTTAATGAAGAGAAGTATCCCATTACAGTTTAAAAGATATAACCAAAATGGCATTATCTGTGTAAAGTTTGCCACATTACTTCACAATATTTAATTCTGTCTCTAGTACAACACACTATGCTTTTCTTTAAAAATAATTTGTAGAAATAATTAGTCTTCTTCCTTGGCACCATGTAGTGGGAAGTATACTGGAATCTGTCATTTATTGACAGGCATCAGCTCCGCCTACTGGAATGTGTCATTTATTGACAGCTGTCAGCTCCGCCTACTGGTATGCGTCATTTATTGACAGCTGTCAGCTCCGCCTACTGGAATATGTCATTTATTGACAGACGTCAGCTCCGCTTACTGGAATCTGTCATTTATTGAGAGTCATCAGCTCTGGCTGGGTGGTTTGCATGGACACTGTACACAGTCCTGCAAAATCTGATGCTAATGCATAACAACATCTCTAATACGCCCAGACTGCAGCCCAGTTGTTAAATATAGAACTAGTCCCAGTGGGCTTGTGTATCCAGTGTGCTTGATTTCCAAGGGATATTTTGTCCAGTTTCATTTTTATAAGTATATTTATGGTATAACATAATACAATCAACTGAGCTATGAGAGAAGTTTCCCTGGTGGCTCAGACGGTAAAGCGTCTGCCTACAATGCGGGAGACATGGGTTCGATCCCTGGGTTGGGAAGATCCCCTGGAGAAAGAAATGGCAACTCACTCCAGTACCCTTGCCTGGAAAATCCCATGGACAGAGGAGCCTGTTGGGCTCCATGGAGTCGCAAAGAGTTGGACGCGACTGAGCAACTTCACTTTCACTTTCATAATACAACACTGTATAATGTGATACTATAGTAGAGATGACCATAAATACATAAAAGTACCATAAAAATCATATACAATTATTAATTATTATATATTAGCACTTCAAAAGTGTTTTTGCTTGACATATTTTAGTTGAGGTGCTTTCTATGCTTCTATAAAATTGTCTTGTGTGGTCAATTAATCCATTTCAAAGAGCTGAAGTCCACTTTTTTCTTATAATCTCCCCTCTGATTGCTTAAATGGACAAGTGCCCTCTAGGGCTTTCATCAGGAGAGAATAAATATTACCAGCTTGTGTTATCAGCCCCTCTCCCTGTAGATCTGCCTGTGAATTTGACCTTGAGGTCTCTCATACCCTGCTGCAGATCCAGCGTGCCTTTGCTGTCCAGACACATGCAGAGGCCTCGTGGACGTGCCCCGAGAATTCACCCTCCACTCAGCAAGTACAACCTGAGCATGTCTGAGCTGCAGAGCCAATTCTGAACCCTCCAAAGTCTCTGTCGTCCGGGGTCTGGATTTTAGCAGAGGAAGGTGGCGGGGGATGTCCTACCAAAACCTCAGACTCCCTCAGTTCAAACTGAATTTGTTTGGGGCTTTTCCCAGACCTGCTCTTCTCTCCTAGTCCCTGTTTCAGTTTAGGGAACCACCCATCACCTCTTCTTATAATCTTGTAACAAAAATGTGCCACACACTTGGCTGGAAGCTGCCAACCTGACAGTAAAACATACAGACCTTGAGTTGACATTCTGAAAAGATCACAGCAACAGTGGAGGCTGCTGAGGCACGTACATGCAGATCTGTGTTTAGCGGGGAGAAGGGATGAGACAGGAAGCTCCCAGCTCTGCAGTATCAGAGAGCTTTCATTTTACATGTAATCTCCAATCAATTAATCGTGACTGCCTTGAGCTCTGGGTTGAGAAGGCTCCATCTAGGTTGAAGCAAAAGACTGCTGTGATCAATTAGTAATGTCTGCCAGGAGCAGCAGCTGGTGGTGCATGGCCATGAATTCTAAGCATTTGCATCCTATATTTCTAACATCAGTTTCTTTCCGCAAGAACCACAGGAAACCACCCCTGGATGTTTGCCTGAGCATCAGAATGGTTTGTTGAGTTGTGTTTAAAGCCCCTTGTGCCTCAGGAGGACTCGGCTCGCCCAGGGAGATTATATCAGTACCAAACCTTCCAAAAATTGTGACTGTCAAACTGCACTGTGTATTTTTAAATGTACATGACTAGTGAGTATCATTGTTTTAATTTTTTTTTTTTTTTAGGATACCATACACATGGGTCTTAAATCATTGTGTAAAAGGCTTTCCAAAAAGGCTTGGAGGCTTACCGACTATGGTATTCTGCCTGATTAAGGATGATCATAATATGATATTATAATGTTGCATTTTTATAAGCCATATTATGGGCTTCCCTAGTGGCTCAGATAGTAAAGAATCCACTTGCAATGCAGGAGACCTGGGTTCAATCCCTGGGTCAGGAAGATCCCCTGGAGAAGGGAATGGCTACCCATTCCAGTAATCTCGCCTGGAGAACTCCATGGACAAAGGAGCCTGGTGGTCTATATAGTCCACAGGGTCACAAAGAGTCAGATACAACATATATACCATAATACATATTACCCAAAGAGTTTAGGGAAAAACTCAAATTTTGTGAGTTTATGGTGTAAAAGGCAATGAATAAATATTTCAAATGACACAGCTATGAGCCTTGTGGTTTTGTAGTAGACTACATTCATTGCAGCCATGAAATTAAAAGACGCTTACTCCTTGGAAGGAAATTTATGACCAACCTAGATAGCATATTCAAAAGCAGAGACATTACTTTGCCAACAAAGGTCCATCTAGTCAAGGCTATGGTTTTTCCAGTAGTCATGTATCGATGTGAGAGTTGGACTGTGAAGAAAGCTGAGCCCTAAAGAATTGATGCTTTTGAACTGTGGTGTTGAAGACTCTTGAGAGTCCCTTGGACTGCAAGGAGATCCAACCAGTCCATTCTGAAGCAGATCAGCCCTGGGATTTCTTTGGAAGGAATGATGCTAAAGCTGAAACTCCAGTACTTTGGCCACCTCATGCAAAGAGCTGACTCATTGGAAAAGACTCTGATGTTGGGAGGGGTTGGGGGCAGGAGGAGAAGGGGACAACAGAGTATGAGATGGCTGGATGGCATCACCGACTCGATGCACGTGAGTTTGAGTGAACTCTGGGAATTGGTGATGGACAGGGAGGCCTGGCGTGCTGCAATTCATGGGGTCGCAAAGAGTCGGACACGACTGAGCGACTGAACTGAAGTGAACTGATATTCATGGATCTTTGAACATTCCTGGTCTTCTCAAAACTCAGTTTATTATTGTTGGTTGGTTAGAGCACATCCTTATTTTGAATGGATTAAAGATGCCATTTTATGTCATATTAGGTAATTTTCTGGTCAATAGATGCTGGAAGGTAGCCCCTGGAAGAGTGGAACACAATGGCAGTTCCCAGACCCTTCAGTCTGATGTGGCCAGTGGGGGCTGGACCCTGAACCAGGCCTTTCAGAGTACCCTTGGCTCATCTGGAGACTAGAGGAGACAGTTCAGGTCTAGTCAGGTTTACAGCAGAACTGGCCTGAGGTTTCATCCTAAAGGAGGCAAGATTCAACCAAGTCAAGCCCTTCAGACCTCTGAGTGTCAGCTGGATGATCTTTGCCCTGAGATATTCTTTCAATAATATTTTTCATTTTTTTTATAATTTTATTTATTTTTGGCTGTGCTGGGTACTCAATACTGCAGGGGGTTCTCTCTAGTTGCAGGGAGTGTGGGCTACTCCCTGGTTGTGGGGCACGAGTTTCTCATTGCGGGGGCTTCTCTTGTTGCAGAGCATGGGCTCTAGGCCTGCCGACTCCATAGTTGCAGCTCCTGGGCTCTAGAGCACAGGCTCATAGCTGTAGCACACAGGCTCCATTGCTTCATGGCATATGGGATCTTCCTGGACCAGGAATCAAACCTGTGTCTCCTGCATTCTTTACCACTGAGCGAGCAGAGAAGCCCCGCCCTGAGATAATAGCTCATGCATTATATTTCCATTTCCTCTCCCTTAATCCCTGTTTATTCCTTTTTCCCTCTGAATTTTCCACTGTGGGTAGCAGTGTTCACTTCATCAGCATAACCTACTAATTATCCTCTATAAGAGGGAGGGAGCGGTTTTGCTGAGAATTAAAGAGAAGATCCTGAACAAGAAACTCTTGTTTCTGCTCTTTGGACTCTGCCTGGAGAGAAAGCAACACAGATCTGTGCCTCCATGCCTTATGTCTTATAAGAGCAGATCCCCATTCCCCACGGGGAAGCTGGGATAAGCTTTATGTCTGCTTAATTCTGGGTAAGGCATAAAGAAGCTGCCCAGCTGTGGAGCAAAGCCATGATCTCCCAAATCAGCTTCATCAGCAAAAGTAAACTTGATGCTTTGTACATCATCTGCCTGACCCTTTGCCTGTCTGTCAGTTGTTTCTAAATTTTGGCAAGGATAAATGGAGTGTTAGGTATTAACCTATAAAACTTCTATAACTTTCCAATATAGCCTCTCATTTAATGTGTCCTTGAACCAGTCGTTAATTTGGTTCTGAATGTCTCAGATGCAGTGATAATATGGGAGATAAAGAAAAAAAACAACTGAAACATGACCCCTGTCCTCAATGAGTTCATAACTTGGCAAAGATACAGACAGTTTAAAAAATTCAGAGAACCACATGCAAAGAGCTTGGGGAGAACTAAATTCTGGACGCTCAAAGCACTTCCAAATATAATATGGCTACAAATCATCTGGAGATCTTGTTAAAATGTAGATTCTGATTTTGTAGGCACAGGATGAGGTGAGATTCTGCATTTTCAATGAGTTCTCATGTGATGCCTATGCTGTTGATCCGTGGACCACACTGAGTTCAGTTCAGTTCAGTCACTCAGTCGTGTCTGACTCTTTGCCACCCCATGGACTGCAGCACCCCAGGCTTCCCTGTCCTTCACCAACTCCTGGAGCTTGCTCAAACTCATGTCCATCAAGTCAGTGATGCCACCCAACCATCTCATCCTCTGTAATCCCCTTCTCCTTCTGCCTCCAATCTTTCCCAGCATCAAGGTCTTTTCTAATGAGTTAGTTCTTCGCATCAGGTGACCAAAGTTGGTCCATGAACCACACTGAGTAGCAAATAGCAAGCTGATAGAATTTATTGCACTCCTTCGGAGCCAAATGGCACAGACAAAGTGCATCCAATCAATTCATTTTGGGAAGGCCAGGGAAGACTTCTCTGGGGAGGGTACAACTATGCTGAATCATCAAAGATGAACCATTTGTTAGGAAAAATCTGGGGTAATGGATGCTTTGTTGTCATTCTTTGATGGATAAGTCATGTCTGACTCTTTGCAACCCAATGGACTGTCGCTCTCCAGGCTCTTCTGTCCGTGGGGTTTTCCAGGCAAGAATACTAGAGTGAGTTGCCATTTCCATCTCTAGGGGATTTTCCCAGCCCAGGGGTTGAACCCACGTCTCCTGCATTGGTAGGTGAATTCTTTACCATTGAGCCACCTGTAAAGGCCAATGGATGCATGATATCTTTCCAAAGACGTGGAATTGTGGAAAGGAGTGACAGTTTTTTGTTGCTATTGTTTTGAGAAGCCATGAGAAGCTCCCACAAGTGTGAATTGGAGTGTGAGTTGGAAAGGGGAAAAAGTAAGGCTTGGAATTCACTGCTAAGGCTGGAATTTGGATTTACTCCTGCAAGTATAATTAGGGATATTAAAGAACCTAAATGGAATTTTCATGATCTAATTAAAAATTTAATATACTTTTTTAGAACAATTTTAGATTTACAGAAATACTGAGAACATATTACAGAAGATTATCATAGATTTCATTCTCAACCTTTCCCTATTATTAACCTCTCACATTAGTATAGTACATTGTTTACAATTAATTAACCAACATTATTGGTTGGTATTGCATTATTATTTATTAAAATTCATACTTTATTCACATTTCCTTCATTTGCTCCTAATGTTTTGGTGGTGTTGTTCCAAGATCCTATCCAGGATATCACATCAGATTTAGCTGGCGTGTCTTCTTGGATTTCTCTTGGCTCTGGCTGTTGCTGTGTGTGTGTGTGCATGCTTACTCAGTCGTGGATGGTAGCCCCACCAGGCCCCTCTGTGCATGGAATTTTCAAAGCAAGAATACTGGAATGGGTTGCTGTTTCCAACTCCAAGGGATCTTCCCAACCCAGAGATCGAACCCACATCTTCTGCACTGGCAGGCAGGTTCTTCACCACTGCGCCACCTTTCCTGATGACTTTGCCAGTTTTGAGGAGTACTGGTCAGATATTTTGTAGGGTGTCTCCATATTGGGACTTATTTACAATTTTATTCTGATAAAACTGGGATTCTGGATTCTGGGAGAAAGACCACACGGGGAAAGTGCCATTTTCACCCCATGACACGCAGGGTAGATACCAGGAACATGACTGAGAACTGTTGCTGTTCACCTTGGTCCTCTGGCTGAGGGGTATTTGCCAAGTTTCTCTGCGGGAATGTCACTCTTCCCCCACCGAGCTTCCATACTGTGCTTTTTGGAAGGTAGTTGCTATCACTATTCACGTGTGAGGATATGAGTTATGCTCCTCCTCCTTGGGAACATAGTATCCACATAGCTACTTGGAAATACTCTGCATGAAAGATTGGTCTTTTCTTCCCACTTACAAATTTATTCCATCATTTATATCAGTGTGGACTCATGATATTTGTTTTATGCTTCGGATTATGTCTGATGCTATCTTATTACTTTGTTGTTCACATTGTCCAGCTTTGTTTACTGGGAGCTCTTCAAGAGGCACCTGTCATATTGACATAACCCATCACATGGGGTTTTCATTTTGGCACCTTCTTATTATCTGGGACTAAAAGATGCTTCAGGCTTATGTGTATTTTCCCTGCCCCACTTCTAGAACCATTTTTCCAAGGATCCCCGATTCCTTCTGTTGGAAGAATGATATCAGATACCAAGCTGCTAGGGCTATCATTGCTCCTGTGGTGGTGTTTCTTTCTGGCTCTCTCAGCTGATGCAACAAGGAAATAAATGGGTAGATACTAATCTTCAAGTATACTTACATTTATAAATACTCCTGTATGTAACAATTGACATCTGTGTTTGGCTAAACATAAGTTCATACTCGTGTCTTCATCTCTAACCCAGTACCACATACGTCATTCTAGTCTCCTCCTGGGCTTGCCTGTAAATTCTCGGTGGGTTTCCATGCCCTCCTCCAGGGGAGAAGCCTAACTATAGTCCATAGGTTCACAAAGAGTCAGACACAATTGAAGTGACTTAGCATGCAAGCATGCACAGTGAGAAGCCTGCCTTCCACCACTTGCCATTCATTTATTTATTTTTTCAATTCCAGTAATATCAACATTGTTAGCCCACATCCCATGGGAAATAGCTTTATCCACTAGAGTACAATGTCTGTGGGCAGTTTCTTTGGCCTTCAGTTTTAGAGGCTCTGCTCATTTCCAGAGTCACTTAGGTCAGCAGCTTTTCTCCTCACCCCTTTTAATGAGGTTATTGGATATCTCAATATTCCAAATGATGTTTTTAATACTCATACACTAAAGTTCGGAGAAGGCAATGGCACCCCACTCCAGTACTCTTGCCTGGAAAATCCCATGGATGGACGAGCCTGGTAGGCTGCAGTCCATGCTGTTGCAAACAGTCGGACATGGCTGAGCGACTTCACTTTCCCTTTTCACTTTCCTGCATTGGAGAAGGAAATGGCAACCCACTCCAGTGTTCTTGCCTGGAGAATCCCAGGGACGGGGGAGCCTGGTGGGCTGCCGTCTATGGGGTCGCACAGAGTTGGACATGACTGATGCAACTTAGCAGTAGCAGCAGCAGCACACTAAAGTTCATCGTTTGTAAAATTCTATGGATTTTGAGAAAGGTATAACATCATATGTTCACCATTATATTATCATAAAGAATAGTTTTGTTGTCCTAAAAACCTGCTATATTTCATCCACTTATTTACTTCTCTCCCTTTCTCTGAGCTCCTGGCAACCATTGTTTATTTTATAGTCTTTAGAATTATTCATTTGCCAGAATGTCATAGTTGAAATAATACAATATGATCCTTTTTCAGAGTGGCTTCTTTCATTTATTAACATGCATTTTAAATCGCTGCTTGTTCTTTCTTGGTTTGACAGCACCTTTGCTTTTACTGCTGAATAACACTTCCCTGTATGGACGTACCACAGTTGTCCATTCACCTATTGAAGGAATCTTGGTTGCTTCCAACCTTTGGTGATTATCAGTAAAGTTGCTCTAAATATTCACATACAGGTTTTCGTGTGGGCATAAGTTTTCAAGTCAGTTGGGTAAGTGCCTCAGAGCACAGTTGTTGGATCATATGGCAAGATGATGATTAGCATTTAACTTTGTGAGAAACTGCCAATCTCGTTTCCAAAGTGGCAATATTACTTTGCATTCCCATCAGAGATAAAGGAGAGTTCCTATTGTTCTGCACACTTGCCAGAACTCAGTAGTGTTAGTTTTTGGATTTCGGATGTTATGATAAACGTGTAGTGATATCTGCCTGGTTTAATTTACACTCCCCTAATGAGAAATGATATTGAACATCTTTAAAAAGCTTATTTTCCATCCATATATCATCTTTGATGAGGTGTCTGTTCATATCTTTATCCATTTTTTAATTGGGTTGTTCCTTCTGTTATAGTTGAGTTTTAAGAGTTCTTTATATATTTCAGATAACAGTTCTTTATCAAATATGTCTTTTGTAAATATTTCCTTCCAATCCGTGACTTGTCTGTTAATGCTCTTAACCATGTCCTTCATAAACCCCAAATTTTAATTACGATAAAGTCTGATTTATCCATTTTTCTCTCATGTATTATACTGTTGACATTATATCTGAAACTCTCCTGCTAAGCTCAGTATTTTATCCTGTGTTTTCTTTTAGGGTGCCCAATTGTACTGGCATCCTGTGTGGAAAACACTATTCTTTCCCTGATAAGTTGCCTTTGCTCCTTTGTAAAAACCCAGTTAGTGATATTTGCATGGTCCTATTTCTGGGTCCTCCTTACTGTTCTGTGGTCTGTGTATCCATTCTTTCACTGCTCTACCTTGATTCCTATAGCTTTAGAGTAAGTGCTGAAATCAGGTAGGGTCAGCTCTCCAACTTTTTTCTCCTTCAGTATTGTTCTGGACTTTAGCCTTTTCTATGAACTTTGAAATCAATTGGTTTATATCCACTAAACTGGACTGGAAAAGATCAGTTTTCATTCCAATCCCAAAGAAAGGCAATGCCAAAGAATGCTCAAACTACCACACAATTGCACTCATCTCACATGCTAGTAAAGTAATGCTCAAAATTCTCCAAGCCAGGCTTCAGCAATATGTGAACCGTGAACTCCTGATGTTCAAGCTGGTTTTAGAAAAGGCAGAGGAACCAGAGATCAAATTGCCAACATCCGCTGGATCATGGGAAATAGCAAGAGAGTTTCAGAAAAACATCTATTTCTGCTTTATTGACTATGCCAAAGCCTTTGACTGTGTGGATCACAATAAACTGTGGAAAATTCTGAAAGAGATGGGAATACCAGACCACCTGACCTGCCTCTTGAGAAATCTGTATGCAGGTCAGGAAGCTACAGTTAGAACTGGACATGGAACAACAGAATGGTTCCAAATAGGAAAAGGAGTACGTCAAGGTTGTATATTGTCACCCTGCTTATTTAACTTATATGCAGAGTACATCATGAGAAATGCTGGACTGGAAGAAGCACAAGCTGGAATTAAGATTGCTGGGAGAAATATCAATAACCTCAGATATGCAGATGACACCACCCTTATGGCAGAAAGTGAAGAAGAACTAAAAAGCCTCTTGATGAGAATGAAAGAGAGTGAAAAAGTTGGCTTAAAGCTCAACATTCAGAAAACGAAGATCATGGCATCTGGTCCCATCACTTCATGGGAAATAGATGGGGAAACAGTGAAACAGTGTCAGACTTTATTTTTTGGGGCTCCAAAATCATTGCAGATGGTGACTGCAGCCATGAAATTAAAAGATGCTTACTCCTTGGAAGGAAAGTTATGACCAACCTAGATAGCATATTCAGAAACAGAGACATTACTTTGCCAACAAAGGTCCGTCTAGTCAAGGCTATGGTTTTTCCTGTGGTCATGTATGGATGAGAGAGTTGGACTGTGAAGAAAGCTGAGCACCAAAGAATTGATGCTTTTGAACTGTGGTGTTGGAGAAGACTCTTGAGAGTCCCTTGGACTGCAAGGAGATCCAACCAGTCCATTCTGAAGGAGATCAGCCCTGGGATTTCTTTGGAAGGAATGATGCTAAAGCTGACACTCCAGTACTTTGGCCACCTCATGCGAAGGGTTGACCCATTGGAAAAGACTCTGATGTTGGGAGGGATTGGGGGCAGGAGGAGAAGGGGACGACAGAGGATGAGATGGCTGGATGGCATCACTGACTCGATGGATGTGAGTCTGGGTGAACTCCGGGAGTTGGTGATGGACAGGGAGTTCTAGTATGCTGGGATTCATGGGGTCACAAAGAGTCAGACACGACTGAGCGACTGAACTGAAGTAAAATAGCTTTCTGGAATTTTGACTGGGAATGTGCTGGGCAGAGAGGCTGGAGGCAAGGGCAAGCCATGAGCAGTTGCTGGGAGCACAAGTTTCAAATGATGATTTTACACTTCCTGTTAGTGTAGAAAAATTATAAATTAGATAAAAGCATAAACAAACACATAAGTAAAAAAAGAAATCATAGTGCCTACACAATTAAAATTTTCTGTATCTTCTTCCAATCTCTTTTTCCTACATATGTATTTAAATTATTAGTACATTAATTTATTTTTATTAAGCTTAAACTTTTAAAGCAGAGACTATACTCACATCTGTTAAAATGTGTGTTTCCAATTTCTAACATAATGCCAGGCACATGATAGACATGCATTAAATATATATATAGAAAAAAATTTGTTCTAGAAATCAACATTAATGTTTCATGTCTCACAGATTTTTATTTTGGAACATATCAATTAACTACATATAATGACCAGTTTTAATCATTTTTAAAAAAAAATTTGCCTTGAAATTGACTTTTTAATCATGGATAATAGTTATTCCCACTTTGCTTAATTTCATTTGCCTTAAATATTTTCCCATCATTTAATTTTTTAAGCCAAATATTATTTAAGGGCATCTCTTTTTGAATAGCATTTAGTAGAATTTGCTTTGTGATTTTGTGAATCTTTTGTTTTATAACTCACATTTTTATAACAACACATTTATCAACTCACATTTATTATTGTAACTGATATGTTAGTTTTCAGCTTCTGCTTTCTGTAATTTTGCTTCCTGCTCATTTTTGTTGTTGTTCTCTTTCATCTGCTGATCTAGATATTGCTTACATTTTTTCACTCTTTAGTGAGTTGAAGATATCAGTACATTTTTATTCTACTATTATTTAGTGTTAAGATTTTACCAATATATTTATACTGTAAATATGTCAACATGCAAATATAATATATAATTTCACTAGGAAAACTCTGCTTTTTTTCCTAAGCATCAGTGCCAAGAAAAGAATAGTTTTTTTTTTTTTTCTCTCAATCATCTGAAAAATATCAGGTGCTGTTTCACTGATGAAGAATCTTATCCCTGTCAGATATCATCAGTATTAACAAGGATATTTTGTTCGACATTAAGAGCAGTTTCCAGAGCTGTGGTCAGCCAGGGACGTGGCATTTTAGGGCAGATGCAAGCTTTGTAGATACCTTCATATTATACATCACAGCTGACCATGGAGGACATCTGACGCAATGGCAGCTGAAGAAGTGAAAGTCTAGTCACTAGATTGTGTTCAACTCTTTGCGCCCCGTGGACTGTAGCACCCCAGGCTCCTTTGTCCACGGAATTTTCCAGGCAAGAATACTGGAGTGGGTCACCATTCCCTTTTCCAGGGGATCTTCCTGACCCAGGAATCGAATCTGAGTCTCCTGCATCGCACCCAGATTCTTTACTGTCTGAACTACCAGGGAAGCTGCAGTGTCAGCTATATCGCCATAGTTATAACAAGGGTCTTTCAATCACAGGGATTCGTTATGTTGTGATTTTGCTCTCAGTCAGAACAGCTGTTTCAATAAACAAAACTCTCTCCAAATCCTTCTTAAAACGAAACTTTTTTAAGAACAGAAAAATATCTTTTTGCAATTATTTTCCTACTTAATAACCTGCCTGGAAATAAGCAACATAAAAAAAAAAAGTCATGATGTCCAATTTGTATAATTTTCCTGAATCCATTTCAACTCCTCAATTGATTAGTGAGCATCTAATGCATACAAATCATATTCTCTACCCCAAAAGTAGGTTTTGGTACAGATACAGCTTACAGTGTTAGCTGAAAACTAGGGCAGGATTAGATTCACAAGCACTTCAACTTTTAAACAAGTTGTAAACTCTCATGGTGTAATAAAATAAGAAAAATCACTTCTCAACTGCTGTCCTCTTTTGCCTCTTTCTCTCTTGTACATTATGATCATTTCTTTTTATTTATTTAAAATCACTTCTATCATGATTGCCATATGCCAGACAATGTTCTCAGCTTTTACCAATATTAAGTCACTTAATTCTCACAACTCTAGAGGTGGATATTGATATTGCACCCATTCTACAGATGAGGGGACTGAGGATTTGACTTCAGACAGGGCTGCCTACGGTCTGTGATTTTAGACATGACACTCTACCATCTCACCAGCATCCTCAGATTTTACTATTTGTGCTTCCACAGCTCAGGTTTAGGTTATGGTGAGATTAAGAAGGAAGAAGGATATAAGTCAAAAAGAATAAAAACAGATTTGGGTTTACAGCCCTGGTCCGTTCCTTACAACCTGTGAAAAATATGGATAGGCAGAATTTTGGACCTATAAACATTCCAGTTCTAATCCCCAGGACAGAAAATGATGAGATACCACAACCTTGGGTATGTTACCATACACAGCAAGAGGACTTTGAAATGTAATTAAGGTTACTTATCAGTTGATCTTAAAATAGATTTTCCTGGATTATCTAGGAGGGTCCAGTGTAATTTCAGGAGGCCTTAAAAGCAGAGGCAGGAGGGGAAACTGAAGTGATGCAAAGTATGAAGTATTCAAAGTATTCAATATACTGCTGCTGGCATGAAGATGGAGGAGGCTGGGGGTCAAGGGAAGGGGGATCTCAGTCCCACAACGACAAGGAACTGACTTCCGCCAACAATGAACATAAGCTTGGAAGCAGATTCTTCCAAAGAGCCTCCAGAAAGAAACACAGCCAACACCTTGACTTTAACCTTGTAGGATTCTGAACAGAGTAACCAGCCCTGCTGGACTTCTGACCAAAGAGCAGTGGAAAAATAAATCAGTGTTTCAGGCTACTTAGTTTGTGGAACTTTGTTAGACAGCAGTAGCATACTGATACAATGAACTCAGACAAGTTCCTGAATCCTGATGAGTTTGTTTCCTCATCCGTAAAGAGGGGCTCTTGGTAGCTGTGTTTTTTGAAGAATAAATGAAATCACTTCATGACCATCTGGCATAGCACTTGATATTTAGTAAGATGTCAATAAATACGACTACATTCACAGGTATTAAAACAAAATTGTAAGAGTGAAGGGTGAAACAGAGAAACTGAATGAAAAAAGTGGCACTTTAATCGAACTTTGAGAAATAGGCTGAGTTTTGATAGTTAATTCAGATTGAAATTAAACCAGTGAAGAATTGAGAGGAGAAAACTCTACAGCTTACCCAAGTCTATCGCTCGTTGTGCAGAAGTATGAATTTGCATTTTAATAGAGAGAAGAAAATTAACTGAACTCAGACCGTGGCATCTTTTGAAGGGAACTTTCAATCCTGGAGAGTTAAAATAGAAACAAAACAAATGGGAATTCGTATAGAATATATATGGTGGTTTATAGCCCATATGTTCATACAGCCGACTGTCAGGGGAAGGACCAAAACTGGGCTCATTTTTATTTCAACTCTGTACCATTTGCTCTGTATGTGCAAACAAAGCAAAAATGTTTCTGTGCAAAGCACAGGATGCGTGTTCACATCTGTGATTGACACCTGGTGTATGGGGTGTGACAACAGACGCTTTTCAACGGAACCTGAAGGAAGTCTTGTGAAGTGAAATCACTGAGATTTTAAACAGTGGTAATTCAGAGATTATGGTTCTGCTGCCTTGTTGGAAAATGCCAAAAAAATTAAAAAAAAAAAAAAAGATTGAGGAGAGAAGGAAATCCTGAGTGACATGGAGGGCCTTACTAGGTGCCCAGGATTGCCACAGCAAACCATGTAAACGGGGTGGCTTCCAACCCTGGAGATTTCCTCTCCCGTGGTTCTGAAGGTGAGCTGTCTGAAGTCAGAGTGTTGGCAATATTGGTCTCCTGGTGGCTCCAATGGAGAGTATTTCCTCACCCTTCTCCTGGCTTCTGGTGCAGCCGGCAATCCTTGTAGATACATCACCTCAATCTCTGCTTCCAGCTTTACCTGGCCTCTCCTCTTCCCTTCTGTCTCTTATCATATGCTAGTTGTCGGACTTGGGACCCAGCTGAGCAATGCAGAAGAGATCTCATCTCAGAATCCTCAACTTAATTACACTTGCAAAGACTCTTGATCCAAATACTCAGATTCACAAATCCCAGGGGGTAGGACTTGGAAATATTTTTCTGGAGGGTTGGACATTCAAATGATTGAGTTCAGTTCAGTTCAGTCTCTCAGTTGTGTCCAACTCTTTGTGACCCCAGGAATCGCAGCACGCCAGGCCTCCCTGTCCATCACTAATCCCCCGGAGTTCACCCAGACTCATGTCCATCGAGTCGGTGATGCCATCCAGCCATCTCATCCTATGTCGTCCCCTTCTCCTCCTGCCCCCAATCCCTCCCAGCATCAGAGTCTTTTCCAATGAGTCAACTCTTCACATGAGGTGGCCAAAGTACTGTAGTTTCAGCTTTAGCATCATTCCTTCCAAAGAAATCCCAGGGCTGATCTGCTTCAGAATGGACTGGTTGGATCTCCTTGCAGTCCAAGGGACTCTCAAGAGTCTTCTCCAACACCACAGTTCAAAAGCATCAATTCTTTGGTGCTCAGCTTTCTTCACAGTCCAACTCTCACCTCCATACATGACTACTGGAAAAACCATAGCCTTGACTAGACAGACCTTTGTTGGCAAAGTAACGTCTCTGCTTTTGAATATGCTATCTAGTTTGGTCATAACTTTCCTTCCAAGGAGTAAGCGTCTTTTAATTTCATGGCTGCAGTCACAATCTGCAGTGATTTTGGAGCCCAAAAAATAAAGTCTGACACTGCTTCCACTGTTTCCGCATCTATTCCCCACGAAGTGATGGAACCAGATGCCATGATCTTCGTTTTCTGAATGTTGAGCTTTAAGCCAACTTTTTCACTCTCCTCTTTCACTTTCATCAAGAGGCTTTTGAGTTCCTCTTCACTTTCTGCCATAAGGGTGGTGTCATCTGCATATCTGAGGTTATTGATATTTCTCCCTGCAATCTTGATTCCAGCTTGTGCTTCTTCCAGCCCAGGGTTTCTCATGATGTACTCTGCATAGAAGTTAAATAAGCAGGGTGACAATATACAGCCTTGACGTACTCCTTTTCCTATTTGGAACCAGTCTGTTGTTCCATGTCCAGTTCTAACTGTTGCTTCCTGACCTGCATACAGATTTCTCAAGAGGCAGGTCAGGTGGTCCAGTATTCCCATCTCTTCCAGAATTTTCCACAGTTTATTGTGATCCACACAGTCAAAGGCTTTGGCATAGTCAATAAAGCAGAAATAAATGTTTTTCTGGAACTCTTTTGCTTTTTTGATGATCCAGTGGATGTTGGCAATTTGATCTCTGGTTCCTCTGCCTTTTCTAAAACCAGCTTGAACATCTGGAAGTTCACGGTTCATGTATTGCTGAAGCCTAAGGGGACTATTAGCTAGAGAGTCTATGAGGGGCTTCCCTCATAGCTTAGTCACTGAAGAATCTGCCTGCAAAGCAGAAGACCCAGGTTCAATTCCTGGGTTGGGAAGATCCCCTGGAGAAGGAAATAGCAACCCACTTGCCTGGAGAGTTCCATGAACAGAGAAGTATGCCGAGCTACAATCCATGGGGTCACAAGAGTCAGACAGGACTAGTGACTAACCCACCATTAGCTAAAACATGCTGAGAAATAGCATTTGTTGCTGTTGTTCAGTTGCTAAGCCATGTTTGACTCTTTGCAATCCCCTGGACAGAAGTACTCCAGGCTTCTCTATCCTTCACCATCTCCTGAAGTTTGCTCAAACTCATGTTCATTAAGTCAGTGACGACAGCCAACCATCTCATCCTCTGTCATCCCCTTTTCCTCCTGCCTTCAACCTTTCCCAGCATCAGGGTCTTTTCAGATGAGTCAGTTCTTCGCATCAGGTGACCAAAGTATTAGAGTTTCAACTTTAGCATCAGTCCTTCCAGTGGATAATTCAGGACTGATTTCCTTTAGGATTGACTAGCTTGATCTCCTTGCTGTCCAAGGGACTCCCAAGAGTCTTCTCATTTGAAAGCATCATTTCTTGGGCGTTCAGCTTTCTTCATACATGCATGCATGCTAAGTTGCTTCAATTATGTCAGACTCTTCACAAACCCATGGACCATAGCCCTCCAGGCTCCACTGTCCATGGGATTCTCCAGGCAAGAATACTGGAGTGGGTTGCCATACCCTCCTCCAGGGGATCTTCCTGACCCAGGGATTGAACCTCCATCTATGTCTCCTGCATTGGCAGGTAGGTTCCTAATGACACATCTTTATGCAAACACGTTCTTAAATAAATGTGGAATTATATGAGAAAAAAAGAAAGCAAGACCCATGTGGCTAATTTATGTCCAATTTAAGTTAAAAAAATCTCTAATTTGGATTTTAGGTAAATATTAGTATAAGTATTGGAGTTTCAGCTTTAGCATCAGTACTTCCAAAGAACACTTAGGACTGATCTCCTTCAGAATGGACTGGTTGGATCTCCTCGAAGTCCAAGGGACTCTCAAGAGTCTTCTCCAACACCACAGTTCAAAAGCATCAATTCTTCGGTGCTCAGCTTTCTTCACAGTCCAGCTCTTGCATCCATACATGACCACAGGAAAAACCAAAGCCTTGACTAGACGGACCTTTTTTGGTAAAGTAATGTCTCTGCTTTTGAATATGCTATCTAGGTTGGTCATAACTTTCCTTCCAAGGAGTGAGCGTCTTTTAAATTCATGGCTGCAGTCATCATCTGCAGTGATTTTGGAGCCCCCCAAAATAAAGTCTGACACTGTTTCCAGTATAGGCAACCAAAATTCATAAACCTCTCCTCCTACTTCATTACAGACTTGTAAATATTCCAACATGAAAAATAATTTTAAAATTATTAAGAAAAAATAAAATTAAAAAAATATAAATTATTTTCTATCTTTGTTTCAATGTTTTAAAATAATAACCATTACCTGAGTCTAACAATTCCAACTGGTAGTCGTGGTGATTCAATATTATTTGTTTTGCCTTTTGTTAATAGCACATATGTTGTTTGTAGAATCATCTTTATTTAGCAAAGTTTGCATGAGAGCACCTAATAGCTTTGTTATGATTTAATATTTGCCATAATGCTTTGTAATGTAGAATTGTATGCAAACATGAATAGTGGAATTTCACTAGCCAAATCAAGTCACATGATAAGATTTAACTTTATGTGGATGATGGACTGACCAGCCCTCAGAAGGAGAAAGAGCCTGAACATCTGTGAACACCTGAAAGATCACAGCCTGGAATCCCAACCTTTATGTCCAAAGATATTACAAAATGGCAAAACATCTTTTTAGTCAGATTGGGGAGAAAATCCTTCCAAGTCTGATCAAAGGCAGTTGGGTCTTAACAAGTTAATTCCTTTTACATCATTATTTCTGGAAGAAACAAGAGAGAATTAGTTTTCCTATCAAAATTTCTTACAAAAATGACAAAAATACTACCAATTGTGTTGTTTTTCTTTCTTAACTGATATATAGTTACAGGGTATAATTTCCAGAACACTGAGAGAATTCTGGGTACTTCCAAGTATTTGAGATATGTGTGTGGAACTAAGAGATTGATGGGGTGTGTGTGTGTGTGTGCGCGTGCACGCATATATGTTGTGATGCTTAGTCGCATATACGTTTGCTCATATTTGAGCTCTCCTCTTTTAGGTGCATGATGAAGACTTTGCCTCCCACTCCTCTAAGGTCAGGTGAGACCTTATCACTTACTTTGGACAGTGACTGGTTGAGTGATTCCTGTCAGTCTTGGACAGAAGCATCTCATTTCCTACAAGACTCTTCACTGCTATCTTTCCCTTGGCAAGGAAAACCAACCCAGCGGACTCTGGGTGGAGGAAGAAATCCATCATCTCACATTTCCTCATGAGGAATAATGTGGAGAAGAACCCTATGCAGACCACAACGGACATGCAGCATTAGTGAAAATAAACCTTTCAGATTCGAGGGTAATGATAGATTATGAAAATAGCCATAAATTCCTCCATCGTGTTTGCAATGGAATTATTGCTCTTCTCACGAGGGGGTACATTTTCTTTCTCTACCCCCCAAAAGACTGGTCTGAGCGTGTGACTTGCTTTGATCAACCGACTGAGAAGTGACCTTGAAAGAATTGCCAGCAAAGGCCTCTTGAGGCCTCGTAACTTCTGCTCAAACTCCCTGCTGCCTTCAGACCACCCCGTGTAGCCAGCGTCCATAGGGAGGGACCGTATTCAGAGAGAGACGTGGCAGATGGCCAGCATCTGCCTCCAGGCATGAGAATGGGCTTGTCCTGGACCATTCAGCCCTGGATGGGCCGCAGAAGACAACCATGAACTACACGGGGGACCCCAGGCAAAACTCACAGGAGAACTGCCTACTGAGCCCAGTCCAAAGCACTGGCCCACAGGACTGCAAGCGAATACAGCTTTGTTGTCTTGGGTCACTAAGTCTGTGTGACTTGTATGTAGCGACGGATAGCTGATGCAGCTTGCACTAGCTTATCCTGATTAATGTGTGTGTGTGCGTGTAGCTATGTACGTGGTGGTGGATGCATGTGTGCTTGGCCCTTGCAGCCCCACGGACTGAAGCCCAACAGGGTCCTCTGTCCATGTACTACTCCAGGCAAGAATACTAGAGTAGGTTGCCTTTTTCTCCTTCAGGGGATCTTCCTGACCCAGAGATCAAACTCATGTCTTCTGTGTCTCCTGCATTGGCAGGCAGATTCTTTACCACTGAGCCACCTGGGGAAATAGGTAGTTACGCATATGCATGTAATATAACTGTGTGTATATCATATACACATATAGTATCAATGCATGTATATAGCTGTGTGTGTGTGTAGTATAAATCTGTGTATACATTTCATATATACACATGTACTGATGTGTATATGTCAAAATAATTTTTAGCAGCAGACTGGGTTAAGAAGGTGATTCAGTTTTTATTTTATTAACTAAGAAATTCATATGTTCATTGAAATTTCCCTTACTCCTATAAAGATAATCTCAGCAGATGGCTAGATTAGAGGGGTCTTAAAATTTGGACTTGAAGAAATTATCCTCTAATAGTGGATTCTTCCGCGGACAAATGATATTAAAACCAGATTGTGAGGTCAGAAGATCTGTGTCTTTGCTTTTCCGTCTTCATGCTGATGCATCCCAGAATACACTATGCAGTCATTGCCAGACGTGATCGAGACCACCTTCAGGGTCAGGAAAGATAGCATCCATTCTCCTTTTGGAGTTCAGTATTACATCAGTCCTAACTGACACTGCTGTGATTAGTCAAGCCATTTGGGCCAAAACGCAGCATGGAAATCCACTGATGCTTTTAATATAAAAAATTAGTAGAAAAATTATAAAGACCTTTCTAAATTATCTCATCTCAGGAAGAGGGTTGCTTTATGAGACTGAACCAGAGTTCATGCTGCTTAGAGTCTTCAGCTGGAAGAAATACGACTGGTTAAAGTGGAAAGGTTTTAACTAAGAAGGAAACTGACATGAAAACTATGTATTCCTTTTCTATTGCCGCCATAACTATTAATGATGGACAGAAACAACACATATTAAAATTACACACATCTATGATCTTCCAGTTCTGGAGGTCAGAAGGCCAATGTGGGTCTCTCGGGGCCACAATCCAGGAGTTAACTGGTCGAGCCCCACTCTGGAGGCTCTAGGGAAGAACTGTTCCCTTGCTCGTTCAGGTGTTGGCAGGACTCATTTCTTAGAGGTTGTAGAACGAAAGTCCCGTTTCCTTACTGGCTGTCGGCGGGGGCCACCCTTGCGTCCTAGAGGCTTCTCTCAGATCTTTGTACACCGCACATACCTCTGGATCCTTCTCAAGCTCCCATCTCTCTGATGCACACCCCTCCTGTCCTCTTCTACTTTCAGGAACTCAGGTAATTAGATGAAACTTACTCAGATAATCAGGGTGATTTTCCCACCTCCAGGTATGCCCCGTAACCAAATCCGTAAAGTCTATTTTGCCGTGTAAGGAGACATATTCAGGGGTTCCAGGGATCAGGATGTGGACATTGTTGCCAAGGGTGGGATATTACACTGCCCTCCACAGCCTACAGAGAGTCATAGAGGTATTAGAGGTGTGGGTTTAAAGGACCTCATGACCATTGGGTCTCACTTCCCAGGCTGGGCAGTTGGGGAATGCATTATGGGATCTGGGGACCTCAGTGAACGCCAGGGTGTGCTCTGTGCAAGGAAGAATGAAGTCATACGGAGGCCTTGGTTTTTGTCCATTTGTTTAGAAGTATTTCTGACTTTTCCTCAAGTGCCTTTTATCTATTATTAAAAAACATGTTTAACTACCTCATGGCTCACACAGTAAAGAATCTGCCTACAATGCAAGATACCTGGGTTCGATCCCTGTATCAGGAAGATCTCCTGGAGAACGAAATGGCAACCCACTCCAGTATTCCTGCCTGGAGAATCCCACGGACAGAGGAGCCTGGCGGGTTATAATCCATGGGGTCGCAAAGAGTCGGACACGACTGAGTGACTAACACTTTCACTTTTCTCTTCAGGAATTCCTTCATAGATGAATGCTTACTGTTTTCAGTCCCCAGTCTTGAGAGACTTGCTGATGAGCTTGGGGGCTCAGGGTGCATCTGAGTCTTCATTGCAGAGTGAAACCAACCACACAACTTCCGGCAACCTCCTCTCCTGATGCTGTGGGAACTGATTCTGACTCGCTAAGCATAGGTGATTGGAGAGCGTGAACCAGTTCATTTGGAGCCCGTTGTTTGAATTTTGTTCCCAGGCAGGGTGATACAGAAGGGAATCCAGTAGTAAAATGAAAATATTTTATTGGGCCTAATCCCTTATAAAAACGGTCATGTCGTGTGTCTTCTCATCCAGTAGCTTTGGATGGCTGTGCCATGGAGCCATCGCTAGGTATGTGCCCACTCACCCAGTTCTTAGAGGTCAGATAGGCCTGATGGGGTGGGGGGCGGGTCAAATGATGTCCTGTGGTTCCGTCCACTGGCCACCAGCCTGGTAGCTCTCCAGGGAGAAATGGAAGACCTGGGGCAGGAGGAAAGCAGTGGCAAGCTGCTGGCTAATTGTTCTAAGCAGCGGAAGGTTAAGCCTGTGATTGTTATTCAAAGCAGTATGATTGTCCAGTCTCAGAGGGCAGCTGGTCTAGGTCTTGAGTATTAGACGCAATTGTAGAAGTCCAGCTGGGTCCTGGGCAGCCAATCGCACCCACTGCACTCCCCGTGTCTATAGTGAGAGGGATGCTCTGTTTCCTCCAGGGTGGGTTCAGGGACATCCCTCTGTCCCCCTGAGGTGACCACTGGCCTGGATTCACCTGTCCAGTTGGAGAGTCCAGGGACTGGTTTTTTTGGTTTTCATGGAGATCATCAAACTTGGGGGCTTTGAGCCATGCAGGAAAATTAATACCGAGCAGATTTATTAAATCTGAATTTGCCACAGGGGACAGACTTTGCAGGCGTGAGGATGTAGCCAAGGTAACCTGTTCCGGAAAAACAGATGTAGACAGAGAGCAGAGAGAGCATAAGGGCTTGTGGGACGCTGTCTGTAGCCATAGAGTGTCTTCCGTGACTTCTGAAAATGAGGCTCTAGTGACCAGAAGACTGTGTGGTGCTGTTATGGCGGTTTTACCGCAAATGATACCCCCTTGGTTTCGCATTGCTGTAGGCCCCCAGCAGGCTTGTCAGGGCTTATCGACTCATTACTTGCCACCACGAAGTGGAAAAAGTAAGTTTTAAAATTGGATTATCAACCAACTTCGCTACCAATTCCTGCTACATCAATAGGAAGTCACTTGGGGTAAATTAATTTGATCCATGGGTAACTCATCCATTATTGACTGTTTACTAGATTTAATTCCAGAACGTAGCTGGTACACTTTGTTGCAACCCTTCCTGTCTGCAGAGCTGAGCAGCGTGTTGGTCTTAGACCAGCAGCACTGGCGCCGCTGGGGAGCTTGACGGACATGCGCGTTCAGATCAGATCAGATCAGATCAGTCGCTCAGTCGTGTCCGACTCTTTGCGACCCCATGAATCGTAGCACACCAGGCCTCCCTGTCCATCACCAACTCCCGGAGTTCACTCAGACTCATGTCCATCTAGTCAGTGATGCCATCCAGCCATCTCATCCTCTGTCGTCCCCTTCTCCTCCTGCCCCCAATCCCTCCCAGCATCAGAGTCTTTTCCAATGAGTCAACTCTTCGCATGAGGTGGCCAAAGTACTGGAGTTTCAGCTTTAGCATCATTCCTTCCAAAGAAATCCCAGGGCTGATCTGCTTCAGAATGGACTGGTTGGATCTCCTTGCACTCCAAGGGACTCTCAAGAGTCTTCTCCAACACCACAGTTCAAAAGCGTCAATTCTTCGGTGCTCAGCCTTCTTCACAGTCCAACTCTCACATCCATACATGACCACAGGAAAAACCATAACCTTGACTAGACGAAACTTTGTTGGCAAAGTAATGTCTCTGCTTTTGAATATGCTGTCTAGGTTGGTCATAACTTTCCTTCCAAGGAGTAAGCGTCTTTTAATTTCATGCGCGTTACTCCGCCTACTAAATCTGGCTAAGGACGGAGTCCAGGAAATGATTTTCATGAACCTTTCAAATCATTCTTCTTTGCATTAAATGGCTAAGAGGATGGATTCTAGGGCCAGACTGACTGGGTTTATATTTTGCCATTCTTCTGCAGGCTGGTATCCTTGGCAAATTAACCTCTCTGTGACTCAGGTTTCTCATCTGTGAAATGGGCTCACTCAATGGTTCTTACCTCCCAGGGTTGCAGTGGGGGTTAACTGAGTCAGCATAGGTATAGCACATTCTGAACAGCACCTGGTAAATAAGAAGCACATATTAAGTGTTTGCTATTACTATTGCTTTCCTTCCCAGCAGAATGGGCTTCCCAGATGGTGCTAGTTGTAAAGACCCTACCTGACAAGGCAGGAGACATCAGAGACTCCAGTTCAATCCCTGGATCAGGAAGATCCCCTGGAGGAGGGCATGGCAACCCACCCCAGTATTCTTGCCTGGAGAATCGCCATGGACAGAGAAGCCGGCTGAGCTAAGGTCCACAGGGCCGCAAAGAGTGGGACATGACTGAAGTGACTTAGCATGCAGGCACCGGGTGGATAGAAGAAGCACGTGTCTCACTGGCTCCCATTCTCTGAGAGCTCAGAATCTGATTGGTGGTGAATGAAGGCCAGGTGCCCAGATACATACCAGGAAGAATGTTCTGGCATCACCAAGGCTTGGACCACATCATTTAATGTATCTGACCCTGGTTTCCTCACCACCCCAGGCCTGTTGGTTTTTAAGGTCCACTTTTGTCTTTGAAATTTCATTCTTAAACATCTTCCCAGTCTCTTTTCCTTCTGGGGCCATATCAGACACAGTGTAGGCATGTGTTCAAAGTGATCAGAGCAGAGATGTTTGCAGTAGAAGAAATGAAACTTTTAAGAAGAGCGTGGGTCTCAGTCATCTGCTTTTGATTTCAATCCTGAGAGGCTGAACTTCAAGGTGAAGCCCAACAGAGCTTCCAAAACAAATGGTTAATGTTTTCATTCCTTAAAACTACAGAAATAATGTTAGTTGAAATAAAAATTAGAAACCAAATATGAAAAAGGAAAAAATTCACCCATGATTCCATTGTCTTAGAAAATACCAATTAATTTTTTAGATGCACAGTTCTGCAGGTTTGTCTGTATATATATTTTAAATTGAAATTAGATTATAATTCTCTTTTTAACTGGCTTTTAAAACTTAACATACTGTGAATGAGTTTTTAACATTAATAATTGTAGGTTATCATATAAGCACTGTTAATTATGAATAATATTTTATTATAACTCATAGCTTATTTAATTACTCCCTTTAGGTGTTTAAATTTTTTCATGTTATTACCAATAAGCAATGAAATCTCATGTCCCAATATTCATGGAAATTATCTGATAATTTCCTTAGAACACATTTTTAAATGCTGAATTCCTAGATTCAGCCTTTAACATGCAAAGCATTTTAAGGGCTTATATTAAATGTTGGCAAATTACCTTTCTCCCACAAAATTACACCTGTTTATGCTTTCATCGGTAGTGGGTAAAGTGCCATAATTTAAAATTTTGCCAACATTATTTTGCTTCGTTTTAACCCTTCCCAATTTAAAAAGACACACACTCAATGAAGCATTCAAGAAATGTTGATTAAAAACCAGTATGTCCCAGACACTCAGGCTCTAGTATTGTCCTTATAGAACTTATTATCATGACGATTGTCATAAGAAAGATGCACAGCGAGTACGGTGGGGTGAATACTCTGCAAGGGGGCATGTATGGTCCAGTGTTGCAGAGCGGGGCCTTCATCAGAACTGGGAGTCAGGAGCAACTGTCAAAGAAGTGACATCTGAACTGAAGCCTTGAGGGCTCATAGGAGTCATACAGGAGATGCAGGAGATAGGAGTTTGATCCCTGGGTCAGGAAGATCCCCTGAAGAAGGAAATGGCAACCCACTCCAGTATTCTAGCCTGGAGAATTCCATAGACAGAGGAGCCTGGTGGGCTACAGTCCAAAGGGTTGCAAAGAGTCAGACACCACTGAGCGACTGAGCACGCAGACATTGAATTGGGAAATGTTGGTCCTGGAGAAATAATAGAAGCCCAGTGGCAGGAAGAAGCTGGGAAAAGTCAGGGCAAGGCATGCATTTTCTTGATTTATAGACAGGTCAAACATTTTAATACTTATTGGTTATATATGTGTAGCTTTCTCGTGAACTATTTATCATATCTTTTGCTTAAATATCCAAGTGTTGGGTGAATTTTGTTTCTCTAAGAACCTTTACAGAAGCACTTTAACTTTTGGACAATTAAACATTTAAGGTAGTAAATATACTATTACTTCTTTAATAAATTGGCTATAATTTTTATTCATCATTCAGTAAGTTTGTGTGTGTGTGTGTGTGTGTGTGTCTAGCTTTAAGATTCCCTTCTAAAATAAATTATTGGTTCAATCTCATATACATAATGATTTTTTTTCTGATTGTTACATACCTGACCTGCTTCTTGAGAAATCTGTATGCAGGTCAGGAAGCAAGTTAGAACTGGACATGGAATAACATACTGGTTCCAAATAGGAAAAGGAGTACATCAAGGCTGTATATTGTCATCCTGCTTATTTAACTTACATGCAGAGTACATCATGAGAAATGCTGGGCTGGATGAAGCACAAGTTGGAATCAAGATTGCTGGGAGAAATATTAACAACCTCAGATATGCAGATGACACCACCCTTATGGCAGAAAATGAAGAAGAACTAAAGAGCTCTTGATAAAAGTGAAAGAGGACAGTGAAAAAGTTGGCTTAAAGCTCAACGTTCAGAAAACTAAGATCATGGCATCCAATCCCATCACCTCATCACAAATGGATGGGGAAACAGTGGAAACAATGGCAGACTTTATTTTTGGGGGCTCCAAAATCACTGCAAATGGTGACTGCGGCCATGAAATTAAAAGATGCTTACTCTTTGGAAGGAAAGTTATGACCAAACTAGACAGCATATTCAAAAGCAGAGACATTACTTTGCCAACAAAGGTCTGTCTAGTCAAGGTTATGGTTTTTCCAGTGGTCGTGTATGGATGTAAGAGTTGGATTATAAAGAAAGTTGAGTGCAGAAGAATTGATGCTTTTGAACTGTGGTGTTGGAGAAGACTCTTGAGAGTCCCTTGGACTGCAAGGAGATCCAATCAGTCCATCCTAAAGGAAATCAGTCCTGAATATTCATTGGAAGGACTGATGTTGAAGCTGAAATTCCAATACTTTGGCCCACCTGATGTGAAGAGCTGACTCATTTGTAAAGACCCTGATCCTGGGAAAGATTGAAGGCAGGAGAAGGGAACAACAGAGGATGAGATGGTTGGACGGCATCACCAACTCAATGGATATGAGTCTGAGTAAACTCCGGGAGTTGGTGATGGATAGGGAGGCCTGGCGTGCTGCGGTCCATGGGGTCGCAAAGAGTTGGACATGACTGAGCGACTGAACTGAACTGAACTGAACATCTTTTAATACTATGTGTGCTTTTTGATTCTGCTGCTGCTGCTCCTAAGTCGCTTCAGTTGTGTCCGATTCTATGCGACCCTGTAGACGGCAGCCCACCAGGCTCCCCCGTCCCTGGGATTCTCCAGGCAAGAACACTGGAGTGGGTTGCCATTTCCTTTTCCAATGCATGAAAGTGAAAAGGGAAAGTGAAGTTGCTCAGTTGTGTTCGACTCTAGTGACCCCACAGACTGCAGCCCACCAGGCTCCTCCGTCCATGGGATTTTCTAGGCAAAAGTACTGGAGTGGGGTGCCGTTGCCTTCTCTGGCTTTTTGATTCTACAGAAGTTTAAATTAAGCAGTTGTATTTGTCAACCTCTCCTTTCGATATTAACCCCTTCTCTACTTAATAATTGTATGAAGAGATAATTGTCATATGATGAAGTTTGCAGTTTGATGAGTTTTGACAAATCGATGTAGCACATAACCACCACCATGGTATGGATGTGGAATATTTTTCGTATTCCAGAAAGTGCCTTCCTGTTCTGTACTAATCATTTTCTCCATGCACCTCGCCCTGACCTCAGACCACCACAGCTCTGGTTTGTAGCACCAGAGACTCATTTTGCTTGTTCTAGAACTCAAGTAAATACACTCACAGTGTGCACTCTTTCCACCCAACGTGATGTTTGTGATACTCATCCGTGTGATTGCACGGGCAGGAATTTGCTCCTTTTAATTCTAAACAGTAATCATCGCATGACTGCTTATTTCTATGTGTCTCACTGTCGTTTTTCACTTATCCAAATCTCTCTTGGTGGACATCAATTTCTTTCATGTTTTCAGCTGCTATGAAAAAGCTGCGATGGACAGTCTTTGTACAAGTCTTTCTGGGGTATATGCTCTGTTTCTTTTGGTACTTAAAGAGATAGGAGTGAAATTGCTGAATCACTGACAATGTGCCTAACTTTATAATAAGCTGACAGACTGTCTTCCAGGGTAGTCGTATCATTTTCACGCGCACCAACAAGATACGTTGCTCCACATTTTCACCATTTGTTTCATGTTTAATGAATTTCAATTTCTATGAAAATTCTGAGACAACAGGAATCTAACTTTGTGTCTCCCAGGGGCTTAGCCACTTATCTCAGCAACACTCATCAAATAATCCATAATCTCTCCATTGCTTTAAATACCAAAATGGTTTTATATACATGTTTCTTTTTCTGGACTACCTACTTATTCTCTGGTTTTCTGAAGCCAGTGTTGCCTCATTATCGTCACTGTCACTTTGTAACAGGTTTTAATATCTGATAGTGAAAGTCACTCATCTTTGGTCTTCTCTATCCTCATTGTTCCAAAAGGTTTCTTGCTTATATATATATATATATATATATATATATATATACACATATACATTTAAGCTTCCTTGAAGTTTTGAACTATTTCCCTAAAAGTTGGAGTTTTATAAGTCAAGGAGTAATGGAGAGATAGTAAAATTAGGAGATTGTTCCAGTCTTCTGTAAATTTTTGCCCAAGGGAATAACTCAAAATATTATTATGACTTTAGCACTCAATTTTTTTTAATGCTCAGTCTCACTAGCAGTCATCTAAATGCAAAATAAAGCCATCATTTTCATCTGTCAGACTGAGGTTAAATCAAAAGAAAAAAGATAATATTTGTCCAGTAGAAGTGAGGATGAATGGAAATAAATATTTTTACACATTGGTGTTTGGAATGTAAGTAAAGTAAGCATTTTGGGAGAATACTTTGGCAACAACAATAAAATTGTTTAAAGTTCATACGTTTTTTGCTGGTAATTTCATTTCTCAAGATTCCCCCTGTGTACCTCTGACTTCTAGCACCTGGTATTATTGGTGCCAGTCTAGTTTTCATCAGTCCCTTCACCTAACTTTGGAATTCTCTTGGAGCTTCTATTTATCCGGTTCCAAATTTCATGGTGATGTGTCACATTGCAGGGTCTTTTCCCATTCATCCCATTTACGATGCAACAGGCCATTTCAGTTTTGGCCATTTTTACAATGGGAAACTTTCTGTAATTTCCCTGATAATTGCCTTTGCTTTGGTTTTCCTATTCTTCTTTCTGGAACTCCTGTAAGATAGAGGTTGGCCACCTTTTCTTTTAATTTTCATTTAATGTTGGAATATAGTTGATGTACAATGTGGCATTAGTTTCAGGTATACAGGGAAGTGGTTTACTTATACATATACATACACATATATCTGGGTTTCCCTGGTGGCTCAGACGGTAAAGAATATGCCTGCAATGCGGGAGACCTGGGTTCAATTCCTGGGTTGGAAAGATTCCCCTGGAGGAGGGCATGGCAACCCCCTCCAGTATTCTTGCCTGGAGAATTCCGTGGACAGAGGAGCCTGGCAGGCTACAGTCCGTGGGGTCACAAAGAGTCAGACACAACTGAGTGACTTTTACTTCACTAAACATATATCTATCCTTTTTCAGATTCTTTTCCCTTATAAGCTATTACAGAGTACTGAGTAGAATTCCCTGTGTTCTACAGTAGGTTCCTGTTGATTATCTGTTGTGTATAGCACTGTGTATATGGGTATGATAAAATACTATTTTTAAAAGAAGCTTTAGGTGTTGTTTCTACACAACAAATGTAGGAAGGATTTTTGGTTTTGTTTTGAATTTCACACCAAATTGAACTTCAGGAGTCCTTTTAACTAGAACTTTGGGCACTATGGAAATTCCTATGGAAAGTAATTTTAAAAGTTCTCAATTTCCTGGAATCTATTTTTGGAGGGGAATTTACATTTCTTGTTAATTTGCTTCAGATACAGGCAAAGACAGTGAAGCCTGGCATGCTGCAGTCCATAGGGTTGCACAAAGTCAGACACGGCCTAGTGACTGAACAACAACGACAAGGTTACAATACTCTCGCACAAACAGAACCGTCCAGCTGAGCTGTCAGGCCCACACTTCACTGAGCGTCGCCCACTGATGAAGCAAGTTGTTATCTGGAGGTCACTGAGTAACCACAAAGCTAACTGCACCCTGACTTCATGCTCAGAAGTCACCATGCAACCTTGAAGCTTGGTTTGGGGTGAAAGAGTGGTTGTGTTTCACATCAAGGAAAGAACAGTGGACTTTGAATATTTAGGAATAGTTTTAACTGGGGGACTGATTTCCACAGATAATGAATAAAATTTCAGACAGTAATTGATGCAGTCATATGTTGTTTCTTTTCTTCATATGCGGTGGATATTAAGATCCCAGGAAATCCAAATAGAAAAAAAGAGTTAGTGAGGATGCAGAGAAATCAAAACCCTTGTGCTGGGGGGAATTGGGTGCAGCTGCCATGGAGAACAGTCTGGCAATTCTTCAAAAACTGAAAAATAGAACCAACCATATGATCCAGCAATTCCATTTCTGGGTATATATACCCCCAAAGAATGGAAAGTGAGGACAAGGAAAGATATCTGTACATTCAGGTGTACAGCAGTATTATTCACAATGGCTAAATGGTGGAAGCAACAGAGGAAGAGATAAACAAAATGTGGTCTGTACACACAACAGCCTTAAACAGGAAGACAACTCTGACACATGTTACAATAAGCCTGGAAGAAGACATTCTGCTTTGTGAAATATGCTACTTAAAGAAGACAAATACTACATGATTCCACTCAGATGAAGAACATAGAGACAGAAAGTGGTTGCTAGGGCTGAACCAGGGATGGGAAGTTTAGTGGGTGCAAAGTTTCCGTTTTGCAAGACGAAAAGAGTTGTGACGATGGATGGTGGTGATGGTTGCACAAAAATATGAACATCCTTAGGACCACCAAACTATACGCTTAAAAAAGGTTAAGATGATAACTTGTATATTATCTATATTTTAGCACACTTTAAATAAATCCTTTTTTTAGAAGTCAGTAAAACATAAAAAGATCCTAGGAATTCCAGATTCTAAAAAACCTTTCAGGGTCATTGTATTAGTTATGTTAACTGGAAAACAGACAGTCCCCCACATTTGGATGGTGCAATGCAACAAAGGCTTATTCATTACTCATATTTCCACCCATTGTGGGTCTGAAGGGGGCAGACAGCAGTGGGGGTAATCGCCCCATGCAGTCATTCAGGGAACCCCATCTTGGCTTCATGTTACCCCACCTTCCTTTGGCTTTTTGGAGTTCTCTGTATTCAGCCAGGGAAAGAGGGTGAGGATAGCCTTGGGCAGTTTTTACAGGCCAGACCTCAGAGGGGCCCACATCCATCCTGGTCATATTCCACTGGCCTGAACTCCTTCACAGGGAGACCCCTCACCTGAGGGACACTGGGAAATGTAGGCCAGTTGTCTGTCAGAGGAAGCGGGCGAAGGGGAGCAGGAAGGGGTCTCAGACATTCATGGGAACTGCAGGTCTCTGCTACAGACATTGTGCAGGACATAGCAATATGATAAGAAGATCAGGAACAAGCCTAGCTGTCAGAATTTTGTAGGAAAGATATTTCTTATGGGAAACAGAGAGATACTCTGTCTACATGATCTGCCCCACCTCACTGCCTTAGCATGATAATGCAGTCATGTGACTGTACAGATAGTTATTTCAATTAAGCCACATTTTGATATGAAGATCAGTTGCTTCTGCAACTGACCTTAAAACTTTCTCCTGACAGTCAAGTGGAGTGACTATTCTGCTAGTCACTACTAGGATCAGAGCAGGTTCATAGAAAGGATGGTCCAGAAACTTGATCGGCACCACAGGTACAGATGGGAATATGGAAACTCAGTAACTAGAGAACCCCACTGCTGTGTTCTAGACAAATTTCCCATCTGTAGTGTAAGCTCTGATTGTGGTCCATTCCATTTTTGTAATACAAGTGCCTGACTTAAGCAACCCCTTCAAAGAAGGCTGATTGGAATAAACACAATCACAGCCATAGGACTAGATATAAATCAGATGTAAATCCTCATTCTGAGGCTCCTTTGTTTTAGAGAGACAGGTTGATCTAGATAACTGGTTATTGGGGCTACTTCCCCACCCCCTTTCTGTTCTTTAAATTCCCTCCCTTATCTTTTAAATTCCCCCAAAATAATGAGCCCATGAAACCCTAGACCCCTACCCTCAACCCCAATAAAAGCAGAACCTCAAGTTCATGTGCTTTATCTCTGTCTCCTTTGACCCTATTATGTGGTCCCAGGTGTATTGTGTGATTTCCAGGTCTTGTAAGTAATTTGTTGTCGTTGTCCAGTCACCAAGTTGTGTCTGACTCTTTGCAACCCCAGGGACTGCAGCATGCCAGGCCTCCCTATCCATCACCATCTCCCAGCGTTTGCCCAAGTTCATGTCCATCGAATGGGTGATGCCATCCAACCACCTCATCCTCTGTCACCCTCTTCTCCTTCTGCCTTCAGTCTTTCCCAACATCAGGGTCTTTTCCAGTGAGTGAGCTGTCTGCATTAGGTGGCCAAAGGATTAGAGCTTCAGCTTGTAGGTAACAAAGCCTCTATTTTTTCAAAAGTACCCTGATGGTTGTTGCTGAAGGATGTCTTGCAGTCATAAGAACCACAAGGGCGGATCTTACCCAACGTTGGTCATCAGTCAGCTGAGGCTAGCTTCATCACCACCCTAGATGGAGCTGAGATGGAGGGGAGTGGATGAGGGCTGAGGGAGGTTGCTGAGCCCCAGCCAGAGCTTCAGTGGAGCCTAAGTTGACTCCTGGCCTCTGGAGTATTCTTAATTCCCAAATCCTCACCAGGGCTGCTTAAGAAAGACCTGTGTTTGACAATGAGGTACCATTTCACACCAGTCAGAATGGATGTGATCCAAAAGTCTACAAACAATAAATGCTGGAGAGGGTGAGGAGAAAAGGGAACCCTCTTACACTGTTGGAGGGAATGCAAACTAGTACAGCCACTATGGAGAACAATGTGGAGATTCCTTAAAAAACTGGACATAGAACTGCCATATGACCCAGCAATCCCACTGCTGGGCATACACACTGAGGAAACCAGAATTGAAAGAGGCACATGTATCCCAATGTTCATCACAGCACTGTTTATAATAGCCAGGACATGGAAGCAACCTAGATGTCCATCAGCAGATGAATGGATAAGAAAGCTGTGGTACATATACACAGTGGAGTATTACTCAGCCATTAAAAAGAATACATTTGAATCAGTTCTGATAAGGTGGATGAAACTGGAGCCTATTATACAGAATGAAGTAACTCAGAAAGATAAACACCAATACAGTATAGTAATGCATATATATGGAATTTAGAAAGATGGCAATGATGACCCTATATGCGAGACAGCAAAAGAGACACAGATGTAAAGAACAGTCTTTTGGACTCTGTAGGAGAAGGGGAGGGTGGGATGATTTGCGAGGGTAGCATAGACATGTGTATAGTATCATATGTGAAGTGGATCACCAGTCCATGTTCGATGCATGAGACAGGGTGCTCAGGGCTGGTGCACTGGGATGACCCGGAGGGATGGGAGGGGAGGGAGGTGGGAGGGAGGTTCTGGATGGGGAACACATGTACACCCATGGCGGATTCATGTCAATGTATGGCAAAAACCACTACAATATTGTAAAGTAATTAGCCTCCAATTAAAATAAATTAATTAATTAACAAAAAAGAAAGAAAGACCTGTGTTTGAGGCAGGAGGTAGATACCACCCCCTCCCAAGAGTAAAGCAATTGGAGATTCATTCTCTATCAATGGAAACTTCAAGAAGAGAATAGCAGAGCAATTAAGGGAGGAGACTGGGCCCTGCCTAGACCTCCTATTTCTTGTTCCCAAAGTCAGAAAACTTCCCTACCACACATGCATAGAAAAGCTCCTTCTAAATCCAAGGGTAGCAATGTCAAGGAATGCTCTACCCATATGCCTCTTTGGTAGAATCCATCTTGGCTCAGAGATGCCAGTGCACACATGAGGATCCTGAGATATACCTCATGTGGACTGTGAATCAGGCAAATTGAAGTGATTGGCCAAAGGATACCCAGAAGAAATGCCCAATAAAAATAATTCAACCTGACTTGCAGGCACAGCTCGGGGTCTGGCCCTCTGAGTCTGCCTGGGAGCCTATCACACGTACTGTAGTATTTTTCCTCTTAATAAATACTTTACTGGCTTCACTACTTTCTGTCTTCATGGAAAATCTTTTCTGCAAAGCCTGAGGGCCAGGACCCTTGTCACTGTCCGCTGGTCTAGAGGCTTGGATCTGGTGCTTCCATGGCCTCGGCGGGTCTCTGGCTGGGAACCCAAGTCCTGGTCTAAGCGATTGCAGGCTGAAGCCACCCGAAGTCATGTCTACACAGAGTTGAGCTATACTCACTCAGATGGAAGGAGCTGTAAATTCACCTGTACTTATACATATATTCACAGAATTTTGGGTTTGTGTCATAAACTTTAAAAACTGGAAATCTTTAATACCTGTAACAGATTTCTCCATTAAATATGCCTCCATTAAGATGAAAAGTCTTCACAAATGTGAATCACTTTCCAGTTTATCTTGTTTATCAGGTCAGAATTTAGCATGTTGGGGGATTTTGAGCAACATGTTATGGAATCACTTCCCATTTTTTTTTCTGGAAATTTTCACTTCCTGTTTCAGAATTGGCTTTCTTTCTCCAAACCAAGACCTTATTCTCTTTCATACCAGTACCTGTATGAATAATTATTTAAAACAGAAGACTCTGCACAGATTTCTGTTAATTAAATTAAATAGCTATGTTGAGGATCAATTCAGAGATGTATGTATGAAACTCAACAAAAACCCATGCAAAACCAGAAGCATAAAGTTGCCATATCCCAACAAGGTTAATCTGGAGCTTCACAGAGGAACCAGGCAATGCTGTAGAAATGCCTGGATCCATCCACTCTACACAGCCAAGAGTACAGGGGAAACGCACTGCACGCATGCCATTGTCATTTTGCTTTTTCCCGCATTTCATGTCCAGTGTTTCCAGGAGCATACACTGTTGTTGATTTTTTTTCCTTTAAATCCAATTTCTTTCACTTGAAAAAATGGTTCCTATGATGAAGCAGTCATAAATACAGTCCAGCATGTACATAATAAGATGATAATTCTTTAGCTGTGTTATGGCAGGTTTTTTTTTTTTTTCTATCAACTTAGAAAATACAAAATTACTTACAGATGTAACCTTTATTTGTAGATCTTGGGTAAGGATTGCCTCTGTCTAAAACTCATTCTTGAAAATCGCTAAATGTCTTTTATACCTCTATCACTAATTTTATTTTTAATATGAAAATTTTCAGCGCCAATCTCAGACTGTACAACTCTTGTCCATTTGGGCTGTAAACTTCTTATAATTAAGTTTGCTTTTTAGTTGCGTATTTATATGCAGACTCTTATACCTTGTTTAAAACAGGCATATTTGTTAAGTATTCTGTTTTAGGTAGAAAAAAATGATGCCGATTTTTTTTTAAATGCAGACTTTTCTCCACTCCAGTATTCTTGCCTGGAGAAGTCCATGGACAAGCCTAGTGGGCTACAGTCCGTGGGGTCACAAAGAGCTGGACACGACTAAGTGACTAACTTTCACTTTTTTTCCAAAATGAGGGATGTTGGCTGTTCTGTTGGTCATGAATCTAATTTTAATGAAATTTTCCTTTGCTTGAAGATATTGACACGAGTGGATGCAGTTTGCATATTTTGACCTCTTCAATCACAAAAACAAAACAGATGTAAATGTGGCCCCACTTTTAACACGCTTTTGCATAATGCAGAATAGCTCGCTTGAACACGCGTGTGCATGTTTGTGTTTCATTAAAACTCTGTATTTGAGAGAGAACTTGCCTTAGGACATGTGACCACTGACTTTTGATTGAATTATAGGAAATTGGGGAAATGGCAGTTGGAAAATTTACATTCCAGAGAGGTATCAGCCAAGAGCATTTTGGAAAGATACCATGTAGCTTGATTTTCCTTGAGATGCCACAACCTTGGAGTCAGTGAGCTTGTGCACAGATGTTTTGCAAATACTCCCAACTCTTGTTATCTGTTATACTTCTCTGCTTAACATTTGTTGTTGATGTTGGCCTCCAAAAGAAAATATTGGCAAGTAACTTATTTCAAATGTGTTGTGAACAGTTTTTGTTCATTTGTTTCTTTTAAATTCATTTTATTGAATTATGGATTCATAATGTGTTAATTTCTGCTATACAGCAGAGTGATGCAGTTATATGCATATATATTCTTTTTCATATTCTTTTCCATTATGGTTTATCACAGAATATTGAATATGATTCCCTGGGCTAATCAGTCGGACTTTGTTGTTTATACATCCTAGAGGTAACAGTGAATATTCATTACAAGGACTGATGCTGAAGCTGAAGCTGAAGCTCCAATACTTTGGCCCCCTGATGCGAATAGCTGACTCATTGGGAAAGACGCTGATGCTGGGAAAGACTGACGGCAGGAGGCAACAGAGGCAGAGATGGTTGGATGGCATTATCGACTCAATGGACTTGAGTTTGAGCAAACTCTGGGAGATGGTGAAGGACAGGGAATCCTGGTGTGCATGGGGTCACAAAGAGTCAGATAGGAATTAGTGACTGAACAACAACAATAGGTAACAGTTTATCCATTCTATAGGTAACAGTTTGCATCTGTTAATCCCACATTCCCTGTCTATCCCTCCCCTACCCACCCCCCCTTTGACAACTACAAGGCTGTTCTCTGTCTATGAGTCTGTTTCTACGAACAGTTTTTTGAGTAGATATATTAACTGTTGTTCCAGACATTGCTAATGATGTACATGAATAAATGCATCACACAGTAGGGGCCCAGGAAGTACTTGTTCAATGGACAAATCAATAAGTGCAATGTCAAAGATCTGAGTGTGCAAGATGCTTGGTTGTGCTTTGTAGTTCAGTTGCTAAATCATTTCCTAGTCTTTTCGACCTTGCGGACTGCAACATGCCACGCTCCTCTGTTCTACACTGTCTCCTGGAATTTGCTCAAATTCATGTTCATTGAGTCGGTGATGCTTTCCAACCATCTCATCCTCTGCACCCAACTTCTTCTTTTGCTTTCAATCTTTCCCAGTATCAGGGTATTTTCAAATGAGTCAGTTCTTTTCATCAGGTGGCCAAAGTATTGGAGCTTCAGCTTCAGCATCATCCTTCCAATGAATATTCAAGGTTGATTTCCTTTAGAATTGACAATTTGATCTTGTAATCCAAGGGACTCTCAAGAGTCTTCTTCAGCATCACAATTCAAAAGCATCAATTCTTTTGAATTCATCAAGCCTTCATCAAGGGTCAACTCTCACATCCATACATGGCTACTGGAAAAACCACAGCTTTGACTATATGGACCTTTGTTGACAAAGTGATATCTCTGCTTTTCACTATGCTATCTAGCTTTGTCATAGCTTTTCTTCCAAGGGCCAAGGATCTTTTAAATTTCATGGCTACAGTCACCATCTGAAGTGATTCTGGAGCCCAAGAGAATAAAATCTGTCACTGTGATTGGTACATCTGTTAAATGATGCTGCAGACTTAAGTGAGCTTTCAGTTGACACTGCTTTGGTCAAGTCCATTTTTGATGATGACCCTCAGAATTAAAGAGGTGATTCTAGCTCTCTTTTAGCAATGAGAAATTGTGGACCTCACAACAAGCTCAGTATCTGAACCACAAGATAAAAATGTTTTAAGTCAGAGTCTGGAGTGAGCAGTTGGAGAAGGGGTTCCCAGAGGAGAAAAGATGGAGAGGAGGGCCTTCAAGAATGGATTATTGCTGATGCTGCTCCCTCCCTCTACGTGAGTGGATGGCCTTGCTAGGACTGAATTGGTTTTGAGGTCCGAATGTCCGCATAGATGTCACTGGGCACAGATCGTTAGTATAGATTCTTCCTACACGATGCTGCCAGTCTCTAGCAAAAAAAAAAAAAAAGGCAGAGAGATCAAAAGAAATTGAGGTCTTCATTTTAGCAGGACCCTACTCTGCACAGAAGGTGTCATTCCTCACTTCTGGGTCCTCAGTAGTAGTGATTATGGAGACCTAGCGAAGGTAGGTGGCCTCTCTTTCTGACTGGGACCTCCATATAACCTTATAGATTATGTAGTTCTGGCCTCTTCGCATCACACTTGAACCCCCTTGAAATGGTGAGGAATAAAGCAGGTCGTCTCTAGTAGATCTGATAGATTATTTGGGTTGGGGAGGCCACAAAATAAGCTTCATAAATCAGTTTTAAAAGTGGTTGGAAGCTAAAATGTGCTCCTCTGGTAGCTCATCTGGTAAAGAATCCACCTGCAATGCAGGAGACCCCAGTTCAATTCCGGGGTCAGGAAGATCCCCCTGTAGAAGGGATAGGCTACCTACTCCAGGATTCTTGGGTTTCCCTGATGTCTCAGACAGTAAAGAATCCACCTGCAATGTGGAAGACCTGGGTTTGATCCCTGAATTGGGAAGATTCCCTGGAGGAGGGCATGGCAACCCACTCCAGTATTCTTGCCTGGAGAATAGCCATGGACAGAGGAGACTGGCAGGCTCCATAGGGTCACAGAGTCTGGCAAGACTGAGTGACTAAGCACAACACAGCACAGAAACTAAAGTGAGGTCTGAATATCTGTTCCTGGCAAACTGGGTCAACAAATGAGATTTGACCTGCGTAAATTAACTGCTCATATAATTAAGATCATGTTTTTCTCTCATGTGTTGTGTTATTCTCTGCTCCTCCCCTGTGCCTTGACACTGTGTATCCATGATCATATTTATGCTCTCTTTCTCCATTTAAGAGCAAAGCATGATGCATTGTGAATATCTCTGAGGACAATTACTTCTGGAGTATGTTTGATCCTTATCCCGTTTTTTATAACCAAAATTGCTTTATTCATTATTGCATGAATTCTTAGGAGGAAGTAAATCTTGTAAATCACTGTGTTGTCATAACTACAAAAAAAATGGGACACCTAAACCTAACAAAAACCCAACTCCCAATTGCATAATTGTGAGCATTACCCAAATCTCCTCTAACAGTAGAATCTATGATTATCTAAAATGTGTTTCATGTCAGGCAGGAAGAGGAAATTTTAAAAATTGGTATTACCAATTTAACTTTAATAAGACAACATTCAGACTGGTGGGTAATTGAAGAAGGATAGTATTTCATAAAATGAAAATTCTCTATCCACATTTATTATGTATGTAGGGAGTCTCAAATGTACACGGATAAATATTAATGACTACAGAAAATTATAATGAAATGTTGGCTTTGGGTTTCCATTTCTAATGCATTATCTTTGCAATTTATATTGGACCAATTGTACTCTAGGAATGGCTGAGGAGCCCTGAGTACCATTGTTGAATTTTCTTTTTTTTTTTTTTCACATTTTGAGAAAAGATTGCAAATCCCTGTGTCTATACTTTGCAGCTCACATTAGTGGGCTACAGGTACATATATGTGGGGTTTCCACATCTCTCCCTAGAAACATGGTCCGTAGGCATGCCTTGGGAGATCATAGGTACCGTGTCCTATGCACCAATGTTCCACCCATCAATGGTGGTGGTGGTTTAGTCACTAAGTCATGTCCGACTCTTGTGACCCCATGGACTATAGCCCAATAGGCTCTTCTCTCCAGGCAAGAATACTGGAGTAGGTTGCCACTTCCTTCTCCAAGGGATCTTTCTGACCCAGGAATCGAACCTGGGTCTCCTGCATTGCAGGTAGATTCTTTACTGACTGACCCATGAAGGAAGCCTTACCAGTGTCCCACCATTATCTATCCCATGAAGGTTTCATCAGCCATAACTAGGTAAAATACACCCACAGCATCCACTCTTCTAGAATACATCTGAATATTTCCCTGAAAAAGTTACGGAGAATTGCACTTCTTTTCTGGTATTCTGCTTTCTCTTTCTTGATAAAATTCTTTTCTAGGATTCTTCTTTCTCCTTCTTGATAAAATAAGAAGTTGGTGAAAAATAGCACTAATATCTTTTGCAGATCTGATGTGACGTGGTTCTGTTTTAAGTTTATTGTATTGAATCCAGACAGTCAAGTTAATGTTTTTCTCACTTCCTCCGTGTCACAGATCTCATCCTTCATCCCTCATTTGTACCACAAATATTCACAAAAGATGGATGCTGGTCAATGGTAAGTAGAAGGAATAACACTCTCTGCCAGAGGAAAAACGTTACAAGGATGACATAATACTAAAGTTTGGCTAGCAACTCCTTTCTATGTAATACACCACATTAACAAATTGAAAAATAAAAGCCATATGATTATCTCAATAGATGCAGAGAAAGCCTTTGACAAAATTCAACATCCATTTATGATAAAAGCTCTCCAGAAAGCAGGAATAGAAGGAACATACCTCAACATTATAAAGGCTATATATGACAAATCCACAGCAAACATTATCCTCAATGGTGAAAAATTGAAAGCATTTCCCTTAAAGTCAGGAACAAGACAAGGGTGCCCACTTTCACCACTACTATTCAACATAGTTTTGGAAGTTTTGGCCACAGCAATAAGAGCAGAAAAAGAAATAAAAGGAATCCAGATTGGAAAAGAAAAAGTAAAACTCTCACTGTTTGCAGATGACATGATCCTCTACATAGAAAACCCTAAAGACTCCACCAGAAAATTACTAGAGCTAATCAATGAATATAGTAAAGTTGCAGGATATAAAATAAATGCACAGAAATCCCTTGCATTCCTAGACACTAATAATGAGAAAATAGAAAGAGAAATTAAGGAAACAATCCCATTCACCACCATTGCAATGAAAAGAATAAAATACTTAGGAATATATCTACCTAAAGAAATTAAAGACCTATATGTAGAAAACTATAAAACACTGGTGAAAGAAATAAAAAAGGACACTAATAGATGGAGAAATATACCATGTTCATGGATCGGAAGAATCAATATAGTGAAAATGAGTATACTACCCAAAGCAATCTATAGATTCAGTGCAATCCCTATCAAGCTATCAACGGTATTTTTCACAGAGCTAGAACAAATAATTTCACAGTTTGTACGGAAATACAAAACACCTCGAATAGCCAAAGCAATCTTGAGAAAGAAGAATGGAACTGGAGGAATCAGCCTGCCTGACTTCAGGCTCTACTACAAAGTCGCAGTCATCAAGACAGTATGGTACTGGCACAAAGACAGAAATATAGATCAATGGAACAAAATAGAAAGCCCAGAGATAAACCCATACACCTATGGACACCTTATCTTTGACAAAGGAGGCAAGAATATACAATGGAGAAAAGACAATCTCTTTAACAAGTGGTGCTGGGAAAACTGGTCAACCACTTGTAAAAGAATGAAACTAGAACACTTTCTAACACCATACACAAAAACAAACTCAAAATGGATTAAAGATCTAAACATAAGACCAGAAACTATAAAACTCTTAGAGGAGAAACACTCTCTGACATAAATCACAGCAGGATCCTCTATGACCCACCTCCCAGAATACCAGAAATAAAAGCAAAAATAAACAAATGGGATCTAATTAAAATTAAAAAGCTTCTGCACAACAAAAGAAACTATAAGAAAGGTGAAAAGACAGCCTTAAGAATGGGAGAAAATAATAGCAAATGAAGCAACCGACAAACAACTAATCTCAAAAATATACAAGCAACTCCTGCAGCTCAATTCCAGAAAAATAAATGACCCAATCAAAAAATGGGCCAAAGAACTAAATAGACATTTCTCCAAAGAAGACATACAGATGGATAACAAGCACATGAAAAGATGCTCAACATCACTCATTATCAGAGAAATGCAAATCAAAACCACAATGAGGTACCATTTCACGCCAGTCAGAATGGCTGCGATCCAAAAGTCTACAAACAATAAATGCTGGAGAGGGTGTGGAGAAAAGGGAACCCTCTTACATTGTTGGTGGGAATGCAAATGAGTACAGCCACTATGGAGAACAGTGTGGAGTTTCCTTAAAAAACTGGAAATAGATCTGCCATATGACCCAGCAATCCCACTGCTGGGCATACACACTGAGGAAACCAGAATTGAAAGAGGCACATGTATCCCAATGTTCATCACAGCACTGTTTATAATAGCAAGGACATGGAAGCAACCTAGATGTCCATCAGCAGATGAATGGATAAGAAAGCTGTGGTACCTATACACAATGGAGTATTACTCAGCCATTAAAAAGAATACATTTGAATCTGTTCTAATGAGGTGGATGAAACTGGAGCCTATTATACAGAGTGAAGTAAGCCAGAAAAAAAAAAAAAAACACCAATACAGTATACTAATGCATATATATAGAATTTAGAAAGATGGTAATGATAACCCTGTATGCGAGACAGCAAAAGAGACACAGATATATAGAACAGTCTTTTGGACTCTGTGGGAGAGGGAGAGGGTGGGATGATTCGGGAGAATGGCATTGAAACATGTATAATATCATATAATAAATGAATCTACAGTTCAAGTTCAATGCAGGATACAGGATGCTTGGGGCTGGTGCACTCAGATGACCCAGAGTGATGGTATGGGGAGGGAGGTGGGAGGAGGGTTCAGGATTGGGAACGCATGTTCACCCATGGCAGATTCATGTTGATGTATGGCAAAACCAATACAATATTGTAAAGTAAAAAAAAATAAATAAAGCTGAGACGGTTCATTTTTTCCCCCCATTGTTCTCTCAGCAGATGTTTTTAGAGTATCACTGCATATATCCACACATATATGTCTCTTTTTGGATGCTGGGGGTTGGATAAGAGTCCCCAAACCACATGAGGTGGGAGACCATGAAACCTGCTCCCAGTCACCAGGGAAATAAAGCAAGAAACAACCATCTTGGTCTTCTGTAAGTTGATAAAATTATATCTGCAGAATCCTGTTTGGAGGGGGAGAAGGAGAAACAAGCTTTCATGTGTGAAAACCCGGAATGCCCTTTCCTACCATCTCATTGTAATTCCTAAGTAAAATCCTTTCTTTGTGGGGCAGGAAAAAGAGTCCCAGGTACGAGGTTAAAAGGGAACCATTCAAGATGGTACCAGGGCAGAAATGATGCTATGGGTTTTGAGACCACACATCCACTATCTTCATCCTTGTGTCCAGTCTGATGAATGCAACCAACATATATGTCAAAGCATATTATAAAGTCCACTGAACATCCTTTAGACAAACTATAGCCATTTGGCATACTGTGCCACTGGCAGTCTATACAGCATGGAGTGTATAAAACTTCTAATGTCCATATGCTAACCTCAAGCTTTGCAAACTCTTCCTATATGTGTTTTGTGTGTGTGTACTCAGTAGTATCTGACTCTTTGTGACCCCGTGGACTGTAGCCCGCCAGGCTCCTCTGTCTGTGGGATTTCCCAGGCAAGAATACTGGGGTGGGTTGCCATTTCCTACTTCAGAGGATTTTCCTGACCCAGGGATCAAACCTGTGTCTCCTGCATTGGCAGGTAGATTCTTTACCACCGAGCCACTAGAAACTCTTCCTATAATACAGAAAAACTCTGAGCTGTTTAAGTGAATTTGTGATGAGAAGAAAGCATTAAATGTATAGGGAAACCCCAGAAAAGAATACCATAACTTTTCTAAACAAATTTCCTATGAACATATTTGAAGAAACTGTGAATCTAGTTGAATACAGCACTCAACTCTAATTTAGAGATCACAGGTTTGGGCTCTAGTAGTATCACTGAATGACTAGCTATAGGAAAGTCACTTCTCTGGCTCCAATTCCTAAATGTGAAAAATGAAAAGCACATTTCTTCTTTTCTATATAGCCCGCAGCTATTATATTATAGTACACCCAGTGTGCGAAAAAACCTAGCTCAAGCTTGCTTCAGCAAAATCTGGAAATGTAAAGGTTCATTTAAATATCAAAGCCAATGGTATATAAGGGCTGACTCTGGGTGCTGACAAGTTCTGAGCACTGGTCTTGCTCTCTCTTCTCTGAGCACTGATGTTGTTGCATAGAATCCATTCTCAGGCAGGTTCAGGTCCCCCCTCATGGTGGCAAGATGGCTGCCAGCAGCTTCTGACAAGCATCCCATCTCTGATGGAAAAGCTCATTTTGCCCAGCCTGCTATACAAAAAATTCTGGGATTATTTCTGACTTGGTGAATTTGGACCTTATACTCATCCCTGAACAGATCTCCACTGTTCAGATGTGTGGTTACGTTAACTGTTACACTTGGTCAAATGTTTCTTCCTCGGTTCAGAAATGAGGACAGCCCAAAACAAGAGACACAAACAAGGATGGAGTGTGTGTGTCTGTGGGGCGGCGGGAGTAGGGGCGCGGGCGGGGGTTAGTGATTCTTCCAAAGAAAGTCAGGGTAAAGAGGAGGGAATGAATACCAGAAAGGCCAGAAATGGCAGTTGTTCAACCTTCAAGCCTAAACCACTGAAAGACATTTTCACTGTGACAAGCTTTAACATGGGAGGTAGTGATGGTGAATGTTTAAAGACAGACACAGGTAGCAGTTAATATCAGATCTTGGTCCATATTTGGAAATCCTACTTTTAAACGACATGTCTTTGGGCAATTTCCAATCCTCTGTGTACATCAATTTAATACTCTGTAAAGTGGAGATAATATTGATTTCACACAGTTGTCAAGAAGGCAAATTGATACCATGTCTGTCAATTGTTAAGCATTTTAAGTGCTAAATAACTGGTAAGGATTGTGCCCTTTCCCAAAAGCCTCTGGCCTCAAATTCTTTCATTGTGAATGCTTTCCATTCCCCAAGAAACACATAACTCCCATGCAATTTAAAGTGCTCTGGTGCATAGAAAATAAGAGAAGCTTAACAACTTTTTGATAAATCTAGCATAACATGGATAATCAAATTGATCAAATATAGCACTAGAAAAATCTCCAGACCAATCTTCTTTGTGAATAAAAGAGTGATACTTCTAAATTAAACAACACATAGAATAAGCCCTATATAATGAGATTAGGCTCTCCCATGACTTGGCAGGGTCAATTTCAAAGATGCAAGTGTTAACTCATGTACTTTGTTCCTATCATGCTTATTTCCCCAGAGAGATGGCATTGGAAAGGACAGTTGGGATGATGTGAGTGCACAAAATAGTTTCTTATCTACAGAGCTCAGACACTCCACTTGCCAACCTCTTTACTACATAATCTTGTCCAACCTCATGGACACTCAAGTAAATTCCAAGTGCATATTTCTAGCCCTTGTGGTTCCCCTCAAACCCCAAATTTATCAGTAACTGTTTAGTGACATTTCTTCCTGGAGCAGGCACCTCTGACCAAAAATAGAGCTCTTTTAACTTTCCTCCAATCTTTTCTTGAAAAATGGCACCATCGCTCACCAGTGGGGTGTGTCAACCACTCTGAAAGTGTTCTTAATTTCTCTCTTTCCCTCACTCCCCCTGCCAAAGCCATCTGAAATTCCTGCTGAGGTTTCAAATCACCAAAGTAATGTCAACAGACATTTCTTTCCACCTTCTTCCACCAAGCTGATTTGGGGAACAGCATCCCTTGCCTAGGGCTTCCCAGATGGTGTTAGTGGTGAAGAACCTGCCTGCCAATGCAGGAGATGTAAGAGACAAAGGTTTGATCGATCCCTGGATCAGGAAGATCCCCTGGAGGAGGCCATGGCAATCTACATGGTGATACATGGCAACTCCAGCATTCTTGTCTGGAGAATCCCACAGACAGAGAATGTTGCAGTCCATAGGGTTGCAAAGAGTCAGACATGACTGAAGTGACTTAGCACTCACACATGCATCCCTTTTCTAATGGACCTCAACAGCCTTCAGACTGGTCTTTCTGCTCCTACTCTAGGTCTTTCCTGACCCACAAGGCTGTCTTCCAGAGTAAAATCTTTTCTTTTCTTTTTTTTTCAAGCAGTCAGCATAAATATTTTCGAACGTAGATCTCATTATGAGAAAACCCTTCCCTCCCTGCCAGAACACATTTTGTTGTTGTTGTTCAGTTGCTCAGTCATGTCTGACTCTTTGTGACCCCATGGACTGCAGCATGCCAGGCTTCCCTGTCCTTCTCTGTCTTGCAGAGTTTGCTTGAATTTGGTCATGCTATCTAACCATCTCATCTTCTGCCTACTGCTTCTCCTTTTGCCTTCAGTTTCTGCCTGCATCAGAATCCTTTCCAATGAGTACGCTCTTCACATCAGGTGGCCAAAGTACTGGAGCTTCAGCATCAGTCCTTCTAATGAATATTCAGGGGTTGATTTCCTTTGGGATCAACTGATTGATCTCCTTGCTGTCCAAGGGACTCTCAAGAATCTTCTCCAGAACCAGAATTCAAAAGCATCAATTCTCCTCTGACCATGGGATTTCCCAGGAAAGAATACAGAGTGGGTTGCCATTTCCTTCTCCAGGGGATCTTTCCAACTCAGGGATCAAACCTACATCTCCTGCATTGGCAGGCAGATTCTTTACCACTGAGCCCCCAGGGAAACGCCCACAAACACATAAACTCACATAAACTTTGAACTGGTTTCCCATCACAGTGAGGATGTAACCTAGTCCTTACCATGACCTGAAGCTCTCTCTGACCGGGCCATGCCTGCTCCTCTGTTCTCTCCCTGGGCCCTTTGCTTTGCTCATGTTGTTCCAGGCATGGCAAAGTTTAGATCTTTGTTTTTCCTGAAATACTTCAAACTCTTTCTTTGATTCAAGGAGGCACTGCTTTCTCCTGCCCTCTCCCCTGGGATGTTCATCTCCTCAGTGTCCATAGATTCCATCTCCTTCAGTTCTCTTTGCAGTTATCACCTCCTCCTGGAGGAGTCTACTTTTCCTGACCACTCTCCCTAAAAGTGCACCTATGTTAACAGAAAGTACTTATTTCTTTAATTGCTCAGTTCTCATCTTCCCCACTAAAATGTAATGTCCAAGATGGCAGAGACTTTGTCTGTCTTGCTCATTGCAACACACTTCATGCTTAGACTGGTACTTAGTTCATGATACACAATACATGTGGAGACACATAGAGAGAAAGCAGGAGAGAGGAAGGGAGAAGGGGGGTGAGAGTCAAGAAAGGATTTGAAATTCCCCAGCTCGGTTCAGAGCTGAAGACAAAACTGTGAGAACCAACTCAAGTGATGTAAGTGCCTCCCCTTTCTCATTGTAACTAACAAGGGATACTTGCTTGTAAAGCACTTTGAGTTCTTACATGTAAGACTTAAATTCAATGCATTACACGACTCCATTATTCTATTTGGTACAATGAGAGTAAATTTCACAACACTGAGAAGAGTGAGGAAAAGCACAGAAATATATTACCAGGATAAATAGAACAAAGAAGGGACAAGCATTGGGGAGTGACCTGAATATTAAAGATGAAAATTTTAGTTGAAAAGATCAACTGCAAATTCAAGTAGAAAGAAGCAAATGAATGGACTGAAAGAATTATTAGTCTGAAAGGGTCTGGAGGTTTTCAACCAAAATGTGAATTTTAGATTGAATAAATTCCACTTGGGCTTGGAATAAATTCCAAGGGCTGAATTATTCTACAGGGAAGATTCAGAAAGGATATCTGCCTTGGTTTTCCCAGAGTCTGTATTTTTCTTATTTGAACAATCTTATTAAATATACAATAATGTTGCTACAGATGCACCTTCCTTAAAGCAGGGATTGGTCCCCAGGAATTGTTCGCTTGGTAATGAAGTGGGAAGATCCACTTGGGAAAGGTATTAAAACTATGGCTCACTTTCACGATGGCGCTAATCCCAAAATAAATGTCCGTGGTCTGTTGAAAAGCAGAAAGATGATCATCACAGCCTCCTACCTGGTGAGAAGCTTGCCAATGTCAATCTAACAGCATGTGAAAAAAAAAAAATCACACTTTGTTTGGAGGGACTGAGTGATTTGAATATAAATAAGCAACCCTTTCCGCCTGTCAGTTACCTCAAGAATATTTAGTATTGTCTCTTTTAATGACTGCTCATTACCAATGAGTGCCAGTGAGCAGATTTAATCAGGGTAATGTGGGGTAATCATTATGTGAATTTCTCCATATCAGGATTTGTTCTATCTGTTCCGAGCCATTTGTCCATGTAAAACTGTCACCATTCTGAGCTGATGACTGACAGGTGAGGCCAGGCTTGTTCATTTGTCATCTCAGAGTCAGAAATTCTCCGATGTGTCCTTCTCACTAAAACAAATGGCTTCAAAGACACAAAGCAGTTCTATATTCAGAACCGTTTTCCTCTGTTTGGCTTGTTGCGTGGCTCATTAAAATACTTAGCTCACCCTCACTTAACATAAGAGCGCGATCAACATCCATGGTTATCTTGATGGATGTGGTGGAGTCTAAGGTGGGGGGAGATGCTGGACCAGGCAACCCTGGAGGTCTTCCCATCAGTACTGAGATGCAGTCACCTCCAGGGCTGAATGAGTATCAGTTTCTCCACAGCCACAGGAAGGCTGGGTGCCCAGGGCAGACGTCTCTTATTCTGCCATCCTTCGATGGAATCCAGTTCACGTCCCAAGCGAGTTGATGTGCCTTCAACAGTTTTGTGTTTGTTCACTGAAGAGACTGGTGGTGGCAATTATTGAATGAAAAAATAATGTAGCTTAAGCCTCATGAATTTTTATTTTTTACTCCATGGGATTCCAGCACCAGAAGACCTGTTCTACATGAAATAGTTTTCTATGAAGAATTACTGCTGCTCCCCAAGCTAGTTCTCACAAAAGTCATCATAGAATATTTGAGACCCAAATACCTCCTCCAGATGCTTGAATTCAAAAGACAAACAAGCATGTTAATAAGTAGAATAGGGCAAAGTTATTTCCTTAAAGGCTTTGGTGTTCCAGGCATTATCTCTGCTAGTTCAAGTGCCATGTAGGAAAAACTATATTGTGATTCTAGACTCAGAACAGAATTTTTTTCTCTCTTTAATGTTACCATGACTTTTTTGTGATACTGAAGTGTGCAGACCATGCTGAAAGGCTCAGGAGGTCAATGTCATGGCTAAACTGGGGCGACAAGGAAGAGGCATGAGCTGGCTTTTCCTCTGACCTGATGCCTTTAGGAACAGAGAGCTGGAAAACGAAAGCTCTCTTTCTGTGATTTTGTAATATTTTTTCCACTTTCCTTTGCTATGAAAACCCTCTGTAATGGAGTTTGGTTCTTGATGCGAGTAGACTCATTGGAGAAAACCCTGATACTGTGAAAGATTGCAAGCAAGAGCAGAAGGGCTCAGCAGAGGATGGGATGGTTGGATAACATCACTGAGTCAATGGACATGAGTTTGAGCAAATTTCGGGAGATAATGAAGGACAGGGAAGCCTGGCATGCTACAGTCCATGGGGTTGCAGAGAGTCGGACACAACTTAGTGACTGAAAGACAACTATCTAAAAAGATTTTACTTTGGTGTTTGCATGCTCAGTCGTATCTGACTCTTTGCAACCCCATGGACTGTAGCCCACCAGACTCCGCTGTCCATGGGATTTCCCAGGCAAAAATACTTGAGTGGGTAGCCATTTCCTCCTCCAGGGGAAAGTACCATCTGCCAAACAGGGAAAAGGCAAATGCATTCTGGGGATGAGAAGAAAATCCAGACATGCCCTCCCTAGAGCAGAGTCTGCAGGATCCAGGCAAGGACCCAATATTTGCAGGCAGTGACAGGCACAATGATGGAGGTTTGATAGAGAAACCATGGCAGCCGTAGTCTCTTGTTTCACAGGTGGATGCCCTCCCGTTTTCACTTTTCCAGCCTGCAGAATGTGAAATCGGAAAGTTTTTTTTTTTTTTCTCTTTCCACATAGGAGAGAAGAAGGCTTATTCTCAACGTCATGCTTGAATCTGGATCAGTTTTGATAGGGCCCACTCGTGAACTTCCGTGGTGGCTCAGATGATAATGAATCTGCCTGAAGTACAGGAGACGCAGATTTGAGTCCTCAGTGGGGAAGATCATCTGGAGAAGGGAATGGCTACCCATTCCAATATTCTTGCCTGGAGAATTCCATGGACAGAGGAGTCTGGTGGGCTACAGTCCATAGGGTTGCAAAGAGTCAGACATGACTGAGTGACTTTCACTTTCTTTCACTTCACTCATGAACTGCCTCCCTCAACACCTCATTGAAGATGCTCCTGGCTGTTTCCTACATTGCACTGAAGTTGTGACACAAAGAACAAAGTAGAGATACTGTGTGTCTACATGACGCAGTTCAGTTCAGTTGCTCAGTCTTCCATGGCTTCCCTGTCCATCACCAACTCCCGGAGTTTACTCAAACTCATGTCCACTGAGTCAGTGATGCCATCCAACCATCCCATCCTCTGTCATCCCCTTCTCCTTTTGTCTTCAATCTTTCCAAGCATCAGGGGTTTTCCAATGAGTTAGTTCTTCACATCAGGTGGCCAAAGTATTGGAGTTTCAGCTTCAGCATCAGTCCTTCCAATGAATATTCAGGACTGTTTCCTTTAGGATGGACTGGTTGGTTCTCCTTGTAGTCCAAGGGACTCTCAAGGGTCTTATCCAACACCAAAGTTCAAAAGCATCAATTCTTCGGCACTCAGCTTTCTTTATAGTCCAACTCTCACATCCATACATGACCACTGGAAAAACTATAGCCTTGACTAGACGGACCTTTGTTGACAAAGTAATGTCTCTGCTTTTTAATATGCTGTGTAGGTTGGTCAGAACTTTCCTTCCAAGCAGTAAGCATCTTTTAATTTCATGGGTGCAATCACCATCTGCAGTCATTTTGGAGCCCAAGAAAATAAAGTCTCTCATGGTTTCCATTTTTTCCCCATCTATTTGCCATGAAGTGATGGGACCAGATGCCATGATCTTAGTTTTCTGAATGTTGAGTTTTAAGCCAACTTTTTTTAAAAATATAAATTTATTTATTTTAATTGGAGGCAAATTACATTACAATATTGTATTGGTTTTGCCATACATCAACATGAATCCGCCACAGGTATACAAGTGTTCCCCCTCCTGAACCATCCTCCCTCCTCCCTCCCCATATCATCCCTCTGGGTCATCCCAGTGCACCAGCCCCAAGCATCCTGTATCCTGCATCAAACCTGGACTGGCAATTCATGTCACATATGTTATTATACATGTTTCAATGCCATTCTCCCAAATCATCCCACCCTCGCCCTCTCCCACAGAGTCCAAAAGACTGTTCTATACATCTGTGTCTCTTTTGCTGTCTCGCATACAGGGTTATCATTACCATCTTTCTAAATTCCATATATATGCGTTAGTATACTGTATTGGTATTTTTCTTCCTGGCTTACTTCACTCTGTATAATAGGCTCCAGTTTCATCCACCTCATTAGAACTGATTCAAATGTATTCTTTTTAATGGCTGAGTAATACTCCATTGTGTAAATGTACCACAGCTTTCTTATCCATTCATCTGCTGATGGACATCTAGGTTGCTTCCATGTCCTGGCTATTATAAACAGTGCTGTGATGAACATTGGGGTACACATGTCTCTTTCAATTCTGGTTTCCTCGGTGTGTATTGCTGTGGGATTGCTGTGTCACAAGGCAGTTCTATTTCCAGTTTTTTAAGGAATCTCCACACTGTTCTCCATAGTGGCTGTACTTGTTTGCATTCCCACCAACAGTGTAAGAGGGTTCCCTTTTCTCCACACCCTCTCCAGCATTTGTTGCTTGTAGACTTTTGGATAGCAGGCATTCTGACCGGTGTGAAATGGTACCTCATTGTGGTTTTGATTTGCATTTCTCTGATAATGAGTGATGTTGAGCATCTTTTCATATGTTTGTTAGCCATCTGTATGTCTTCTTTGGAGAAATGTCTATTTAATTCTTTGGCCCATTTTTTGATTGGGTCATTTATTTTTCTGGAATTGAGCTGCAGGAGTTGCTTACATATTTTTGAGATTAGTTGTTTGTCAGTTGCTTCAATTGCTATTATTTTCTCTACATGGAAAACCTTAAAGACTCCACCAGAAAATTACTAGAGCTAATCAATGAGTATAGTAAAGTTGCAGGATATAAAATCAACACACAGAAATCCCTTGCATTCCTATACACTAATAATGAGAAAATAGAAAGAGAAATTAAGGAAACAATTCCATTCACCATTGCAATGAGAATAAAATATTTAGGAATATATCTACTTAAAGAAACTAAAGACCTATATATATAAAATTATACAACACTGGTGAAAGAAATCAAAGAGGACACTAATAGATGGAGAAATATACCATGTTCATGGATTGGAAAAATCAATATAGTGAAAATGAGTATACTAGCCAAAGCAAACTATAGATTCAGTACAATCCCTATCATGCTACCAATGGTATTTTTCACAGAGCTAGAACAAATAATTTCACAATTTGTATGGAAATACAAAAAACCTTGAATAGCCAAAGCAATCTTGAGAAAGAAAAATGGAACTGGAGGAATCAACCTGCCTGACTTCAGGCTCTACTTCAAAGCCACAGTCATCAAGACTAAGTATGGTACTGGCACAAAGACAGAAATATAGATCAATGGAACAAAATAGAAAGCCCAGAGATAAATCCACGCACCTATGGACACCTTATCTTTGACAAAGGAGGCAAGAATATACAATGGATTAAAGACAATCTCTTTAACAAGTGATGCTGGGAAAACTGGTCAACCACTTGTAAAAGAATGAAACTAGAACACTTTCTAACACCATACACAAAAATAAACTCAAAATGGAATAAAGATCTAAATGTAAGACCAGAAACTATAAAACTCCTAGAGGAGACATAGGCAAAACACTCTCCGACATAAATCATAGCAGGATCCTCTATAACCCACCTCCCAGAATACTGGAAATAAAAGCAAAAATAAACAAATTGGACCTAATTAAAATTAAAAGCTTCTGCACAACAAAGGAAACTATGAGCAAGGTGAAGACAACCTTCGGAATGGGAGAAAATAATAGCAAATTAAGCCAACTTTTTCACTCTCCTCTTTCACTTTCATCAAGAGGCTCTTTAGTTCTTCTTCACTTTCTGCCATAAAGGTGGTGTCATCTGCATATCTGAGGTTATTGATATTTCTCCCGGCAATCTTGATTCCAGCTTGTGCTTCATCCAGGCCAGCGTTTCTCATAATATACTCTGCGTATAAGTTAAATAAGCAGGGTCACAATATACAGCCTTGACGTACTCCTTTCCCGATTTGGAACCAGTCTCCTGTTCTATGTCCAGTTCTAAGTGTTGCTTCTTGACCTGCATACAGATTTATCAAAAGGCAGATCAGGTGGTCCAGTATTCCCATCTCTTTCAGAATTTTCCACAGTTTGTTGTGATCCACACAGTCAAAGGCTTTGGCATAGTCAATAAAGGAGAAGTAGATGTTTTTCTGGAACTCTCTTGTTTTTTCGATGATTCAGTAGATGTTGGCAATTTGATCTCTGGTTCTTCTGCCTTTTCTAAATCCAGCTTGAAGTTCATGGTTCACATACTGTTGAAGCCTTATTTGGAGAATTTTGAGCATTACTTTGCTAGTGTGTGAGATGAGTGCAATTGTGCAGTAGTTTGAACATTCTTTGGCATTGCCTTTCTTTGGGATTCGAATGAAAACTGACCTTTTCCAGTCCTGTGGCCACTGCTGAGTTTTCCAAATTTGGAAACAGATACTGCATATTCAGAGAAGAATCATAAGATAACCTAAGTCCCTACTTTCAACATGAAGGATTTCATATGGATTGCCTTCCACCTTTCTAAATTGTGAGCTTCACCCTAAGAGCCTTTTAGGACACCTTCAGGCAAAGTACAACCCATGGCCATAGGGACACATGCTTCAGGGGAGGCTCTGCTGGGTCCACTGTGATTAACTGCTAGGTTGGAAAAGCTTCATTCCACAAAGGCTTAATAGATCACTCTCCACTTTGTGCTCTGGTGATTAATTGCCCAAATAATGAATTTAGTTTTATGTCACATTCTACAAGGTGGCTTGCTCTGCCTTTAGTTTTCAAGTGCCTTGAGGACAGAAACTATTGTATCCACCTTTGTCCCCACAGGAGTAAGACAGTGATGTTCAGTGGAGGGGTGATTTTGCCACTCAGGGAACACTCAGCAAAGTCCAGAATCATTTTTTGTTGTAGCAGCTTGGGCAGGGGGTGCCCTGCTGGCATCTGATGCTTAGAAGCTGAGAGACTTGCTACACTACCCAGGATGGCACTGCCACACCCATCAAATATCCAGCCCTGAATGTTAACAGTATCAAGGTTGAGTGCAACCGCTCACGCAGAATACACTTTAATAATTGCTCATTTACTTTTGCCAAAAATAATCCATTAGAGAGTTAAAACAACAAATCAAATCATGTGCTCTTTTATCATTACATTTCCCCTGGAACAATCAGCTCATGTCATAAAATTCTCACAGTCTTGGAAAACTAATGGAAAAAATTTTGAGCCCTTTATTATACTGAAGATGTTTGGTGACTGATGAGAATGGTGCTGAAGGATTCTCTATTACCTTCCTTTCAGCTTTTGACCTACTGTGTACACGGATGTGTAAGCCTACTTACCTTGCCATTATAGTTTGTCATGCTCTGTGTTTTATAACATATGATTTATCTCATTACTGTTTTATATTTTAGGTGGCATTAAGTTGTTCAGTAACTGCATAATGAAGAACTGCTACTTAGGAGTCTCACGTTGCTGATTGTACTATGTCATTATACCACAAATGATTTTTTTGTTTGTTTTTAAAAAGAGTTTTCTGTAAAGAATGCCTTGCAAGTATTAAATAGAATCACACCTATAGGCATAACTAAATAATTCATGGTAGAGATGAGGATTGAGAAGCTTCCACTGCTCAGGTACTGGAGAAGACCTTCTCCAGCCCTGGAGGTGTCTGGTTCCACCATTTGTTTATGATGAAGCTGAAAGCCAAATAGACCAGGGAAATGCAAATGCCATCATTAAGAGGCAAATCATTGCTCAAGTATCTCTTTCTTATTTGACTGCCTTGGGACTAAATTGAGGAAACAGTGATAGAAACAAGTGTCTGCCACATTCCTACCTCATTTCTTTTGTTGTTAAGAGCTGTGTTCTCTAAAGGAATTTTTGTTGAAGGATAAAGAAAACTCAAATAATCCAAACTGTTTGAACATCCATAGCTACATCATTTTTTAAAGTAAGTGATTCTTTTTTTCTTCTCAGAATGCTGGAGTCTCACCTTGTTAGCCACCTTGTTTTGGCAGTGGTACACCTTCTCTTGGGGATTTTAGTAAATGGCATCATTGTGATTGTGAACAGTACTGACTTCATCAAGCAGAGAAAGTTGATCCCACTGGATCTCCTTGTTTCCTGCTTGGCGATTTCCAGGATGGGAATTCAGCTGGTCTTCTTCTACACTAACCTGGCTCTTCTTTCCTTGATCAAATTCCCTCAATTTACTGAGACGCTTGTAGTTTTCACATTTGTAAATGATTTGGGACTTTGGTTTGCCACCTGGCTCAGTGTCTACTACTGCACCAAGATTGCTACCATCGCTCACCCGCTCTCGTTCTGGTTGAAGATGAAGATCTCCAAGTTGGTTCCTTGGCTGATTCTTGTGTCCCTGCTGTATGCATGGAGTACTTCTGCTATGCATGTCAAATATAAGTGGGTATTTTATGGAGAAGACTTCCTGGGCCTTTTCTTCCCAAATGTAACAACTCACATCAAAGTAACCCCTACCTTACAGTTTGCCTTTCTGTTTGCTGAGTTTGCATTGCCATTGTTCATCTTCCTGATTTCTTCTCTGCCCTTGATATTTTCCTTGGGAAGACATGCCTGGCAGGTGAGAAACACATGGACAGGCCCCAGAAACCCTCACACACGTGCGTACATCAGGGCCTTTCTCTCCATCCTGTCCTTCTTGGCCCTCTATCTCTGCCACTACCTGATCATTGCTTTGATCTTTTTTCAAATTTTTAACCTCAGAAGCTTTCTATTTCTGTTCTGCACCTTCGTGGTTGGTTCATACCACTCCGTCCACTCTATTACTTTAATTTTAGGAAACCCGAAAATGAAACAAAATGCAAAGGCATTGCTCCTCCTCAGAAAGTGAGGTCAGTGAGAGATAACTTTGATGCAGTATAAGAATCGGCAGTTCGGTGAATTAACAGAAGCTGCTCAGCCTCCCTCAGCCAGACAAAGTTTATTCACAAATTTACGAAGCATCATCTAAAGACTATTTGTTCAACTTGAGATATTTTTGTGGATGCTTTCCTTTTTCAAAGGGTTACACTGATTTTCAAAGGGAAAAATGTATTGCTGGATTACGTCAATGTCAGTATCCCTGCCAGGTGTTACCTCATTGGAGAAGCCTGGGTATGTGGTACAGAGATTTTTCTGTATTATTTCTTATACGCATGCATGCTAAGTCGTTTAAGTCATGTCCAACTCTTTGCAACCCTATGGACTATAGCCCACCAGGCTCCAATGTCCATGGGATTCTCCAGGCAAGAATACTAGAATGGGTTGCCATGCCCTCCTCCAGGGGATCTTCCCTACCCAGAAATCGAATTCACATCTCTTATGTCTCCTATATTGGCAGGCGGGTTCTTTACTGCTAGTGCCATCTGGGAGACGCTTTTAATATTTCTTATGAGTGCTTACAAATCTGCAGTTATCTCAAAATAAAAAGCTTAAAGAAAAAGGGAAGCACCTGCTGGAACTTGTGATGGCAGAAGGGTGCATGAATGTCCTGAGGACCCTGTGTGTCTAATGCTGGTTTTAGATGATTTATCCTGACTGAAAGCATTGATTGCTCGTTCCTTATCTATCTGGATATTATTTCTGCACTTTTTTTTAGAGTCACAGACAACAACCATATTTTCCTCATCAGGTCAGAGAGTAAGCCAAGGACAGGCTGGATTTCTCTGGCCCTGTAAGTAGGTTCACCTACTCCATGCTGCCAAGAACCTAGGTGCCATGGTGACATGATAAAAAGGCAGACAGGTGCAAGAGGAAGAGGAAACAAGGGCTGAACTCTCACTTTCCATTTCACCTAATTGGACACACTGAACAGACAATAGCTTGCAAAGATATTTCATTTTGCACTTGTGTGCTCAGCTTTGGGGCCCTTTCACCTGATGATGGCAATGTGGAACTCCTACCACACTGAATGTCTTCCCAATGAGGCAGCATCAGTAGGTGGGTGGGCTGGGGCCTTCTCCATCTGCTTGAAGTCACAGATGCGGTTTTGAACTAGCTGATGATGTCAGATGCTAAGATATATGTATATATTCCTAAAACACCTTCAGAACCCTTTTTTTCCCCCCCAGTGGAAGCAAAAGATGTTCCTTATTTTGGCCAGCTTGCAGCTTACTTGTAATGATAAAAAATGTGTTAGGTTTGGATTTGCCAGTCATCAACAACATGGATTCAAATGTTGATTTATAAACCTAAGATATATAGATCTCTTTGTACTAAACTGAGGTCTTCACTTCAGAAGATCCTTGGATGTCGGAAAGCTCTGAGGTTACTCTTGCCTACGGAGGAAGGAGCAAAGCAACAAACTTTGTCTTCTTGGAATTTCCTTTCCCCAAGTCCCAGTGGGTGGGAAGGTTTATAGCTAACTGTGTATACAGGTGGCCAGCTCTGGAAAGAGCTGTTGTGCCCTGGAGATGACAATCACTCCTTCCTTTGGAGGGGACAGTGAGGAATCACATTTTCTGGACATGTCAAGTTCAGATGCCTTCTCCTGGAAATATGGTGAGAAAAGCAGAAGAGATTTCAAATATTTGGGGGGATGGGAAATCTGTAAGTATACAAGTCTCGTGTGATTGTTTTACTCATTCAATTTCATGCAAATCTTGCTTTAATAATGCTGGTTAATGAGATGAATATGAAGGTATGATTGTATGCTTAAAAGTTACCAAGAGTTATAAAAAAAAAAAAAAACAGATAATGCATGCTAATGTAAACTCTTCCAGAAACAGGTTCTCAGTCTACTTTCCTAGAAATGTTGCCTAGCTCTCACGTTGATGGAGATTGTGAAGGACACTAATTGCCCCATCACCGGTTGAAGCAAAACAGACTCAGTCTTTTGGTTGTTTGGAGCTGCCTTTACGTGGACAAAGTGTTCTAGTCCTGCTCACATTGCATGGGATTAGCCTCTGTCATGGTATGGCATCGTCCTCTACCCAATCCCTGAGATGGGGCTAGACACGGTCACCCCAAGAGACTTGCTGTGGGAGCACATGCCCATGGGTCAGGCCAGAGGACTGCTGACCACACAGGACAAGGCGCTGTCCACTCTTCCTCCACGTCCTGTGTTTCACCTGCTCAGTCAGTAGCAGAGGAGATGGGCAGCAAGACAGACTCTTACAATGAGGCCGGGGGCAGCAAGAGCATTCCATTCCATCTCAGAGAGAGGTCGGATGAGCACCCCCAAACCAGGAGACACATGTTGCCACATTGCCACCCATTCTCCATTCAGAGGTTGACCAGTTCGGTGCCCAAGCTTCAGGGATTCTCCATGGTTTCAGTGACCACAAGACAGTGACTCCAACCAAGAAGACTAAATCTGTGTGCTTATATCAACAGTTTTCTCAAAATACAAATGTTTTAACAATTTGGATATGAGGAAATAAACACAACAGTTCTAAAGCTCTCCCAGAGTAAGAATATCTTTTAAATCCTCAGTCACTAATTCAAATGTAGTAACTGCATGTAGTTAGAAAAATCCAGACCCAGAAGTGGAAGGAAGACATTAAATTTAATGTGTACTCATCTTCATTAGGGCTTCCCAGGTGGCACCAGTTGTAAAGAATCTGCCTGTTAATAAGGAGATGTAAGAGATGTGGGTTTGATCCCTGGGTTGGGAAGATCCCCTGAAGAAGGAAATAGATGGCAACCCATTCCAACATTCTTACCTGGAAAATTTCGTGAACAGAGGAATCTGGCAGGCTACAGTCCGCAGGGTGTCAAAGAGTCAGACACAGGTGACAGATTGACACACACATTTCTTCAGGCTAAGGACCACCCATTCTGCACGCTTTAGACAGTTTCAACATTATGCCCCATTGCATGCTTAAGTACAGTCATTCATGTCAAACTGTGCTGTGATTTTAGGCTTGGGAAACACGATTTCCGTAGCTTTAGGGCATGTAGACCTACATCTCTTGGGGCAAGAGGAGGGATAGGTAGACATATCCGAGAAAGAAAGAAACTAAACAGATTATCCAAACCAGCATTGGCAATCAGTGGGATAGCAGATGCTGCAGACAGATGGAGCCCATATTGGAGAAAAATCCAAATGGCGGGGGCAGGAGACCCACCTGTTTCAACAGGGTCTTGCTACGGTATGAATTTGGAATCAAGTTAGTGACTGTGTTAGTATCAACGATATCAGCAGTGCATGCGCTTAGTTGCTCAGTCACGTCCGACTCTTTGTGACCCTTTGGACTGTAATCTGCCAGGCTCCTCTGTCCATGGGATTTTTCAAGCAAGAATACTGGAATGGGCAGCCATACCCTTCTCCAAGGGATCTTCCCAACCCAGAGAGCGAACTCACATCTCCTGCATTGCAGGTGGATTCCTTATCCTCTGAGCCACTGGGGAAGCCCCAATGTCCAAGGTATATTCCTTTTAAAAGAATTATTCTTTTGCCACCTATTGATTGTCAACTGTCATCTGAAACCTTTATGCCAGGAAAAAGGTAGAGGCTGAGAAAATCGGTCCCAAAGAACTCAGAAGATTAAGCTTTAGGGGAAGAGTCAACATAAATGCAGATCTCACGCTGGCCTTTGCTTCACTGCCCTCTTACATAAGCGAGCATGTTTCTCTGTCTCCTTGTAATTAGACCACTCGATGCAACACTCCATACCTTTGTGAGAAGAAATAGCGATTGCTTTTGACATTTGGCTTCACATTTGTGACATCTGGATCTACTTAATCGTTCTGCTTGGGGGTCAGGTTGGTGATTTTATCCTGTAGTTTAAAACATTCAGATCAACACATCGTGGGTTTCCGTTTTTCTCTCTGGTGCTCTATTTATTTCTATTTTAAATGTTTGTCCACAAGATCATCTGTGTAACTCAGTTTAGAATAAAATTATCTACTGAAACTTCTGAAAACATGTCGGCTTTAAAAGTGAAGACTTAGGGGTGGAAGAAACTGGAAGGTTAGGACTTACAGGTATACACCATTGATACTATGTATGAAATTGGTAACTGTTGAGAACTTACTGCATGCACAGAGAACTCTACTTACTGCACTCTGGTGACCTGAATGGGAAGGAAGTCCAAAAGGGAGGGCATATGTGTATACACTGGGGATTCCCTGGTGGCTTAGAGGCTAAAGCGTCTGCCTGCAATGCAGGAGACCTGGCTTCGATCCGAGACCCAGGTTTGACCCCTGCGTCAGGAAGATCCCCTGGAGAAGGAAATGGCAACCCACTCCAGTACTCTTGCCTGGAAAATCCATGGACGGAGGAGCCTGGTGGGCTACAGTCCATGGAGTCACTAACTGAGCAACTGAGTGGACACGACTGAGCGACTTCACTTATGGCTGATTCATCCTGTTGTACAGTAGAAACTAATACAATATTGTAAAGCAATGATAGACCAATAAAAATTGCTGTAAAAAAGAAATAAAAAATAAAAATTATGCCTGAGGATTCATTTTATTTCAATCTCAACATTCCTGAGGAAAACAACACATTTCAACTCTTTCTCAATTGTTGAGGTTGGTGTGAATGTTCTTAAGTGTAATCTTGAGTTTTTGTTAAACAAACTCTCTCCTTTCTACAGATGTGTTTAAGTAATATAATATAAACACAGGCTAATGTGTAACTGGGCACAATTTGAATTTAGAGTATCAAAGTCCCGGTAGCTATACTGGGCTCAGCACTTGGAAAACATCTCTGAATGACCTAGATTCCAGAACCAGTGGGAACACTTCAGATTCTTCTGAAGATAAGCAGATGGAAAAGGATGGGATACAAAGTAAGTGAGCTAAGATACTGTATTACTAAATAGATGGAAGGTCCTCTGGCCATGAGTTCACTCATTTGGACAGCAAATGCTGTGCTTGTGACTGAAGATTGTGAACTTTACTTCACTTGAGGTGGAGCTAGTGGTAAAGAACCCGCCTGCCAATGCAGGAGACATAAGAGACACAGGTTCGATCCCTGGGTCTGGAAGATCTCCTGGAGAAGGAAATGGCAACCCACTCCAGTATTCTAGCCTGGAGAATCCTAGGGACTGTGAAGTCTAGTGGGCTACAATCCATGGTGTCACAAAGAGTTGGACATGACTGAAGCAACAGCATGCACTTCACTTGAAACCCAGGAAACTGGCTTCCAGAAAGCTCTACCAGATATAGTCAAAAAGCTTGGTTTCATGATAAATATTCTCTAGCATACGCATCACTGCACGTCTGCTGTAATAGTTGAAATTCTTGAGACAAGGACTTGTGCCTTTGATCACGGAGGCATGATGTCCTTCATAACTGTGGTTGGAGATGGATGTGGTGAATCAGCTCTGTGGGAGGAGAGAGGAAGTCTTGAGCATAATATTCTAGACAGGGAGGCTCAAAAGATTTGTGTCATACCTTGTAGAGATCAGAAGCCAGTCCATACGCTGTCCTCCAAAGCCAGTCTCCTGATCTCAGTTCTTGCTAGGACTCTACCTGCTTACCTGAGTCTTTTAAGCCACATCTGTGCAATGCAGTAAGCACAGTACTGAGCTGAGACTCTATTCCTTGATCTATAAAATGGGGATGATAATGACAGATGACATGTACTTAACAGAGTTCCAGGTACCTAACTGCGAGCACTAATGAAAGCAACTCCCAAGTAAAGGAAGTGAAAATTGCTCAGTGGTATCTGGCTCTTTGCAAACCCCAGGGACTGTACAGTCCAGGCCAGAATACTGGCGTGGGTAGCTGTTTCCTTCTCCAGGGGACCTTCCCAACCCAGGGATTGAACCAAGGTCTCCCACATTGCAGGTGGATTCTTTACAAGCTGAGCCACCAGGGAAGCCCAAGAATACTGAAGTGGGTAGCTGATCCATTCTCCAGCGGATCTTCCCGACCCAGGAATCAAACCAGGGTCTCTTGTATTGGAGGTGCATTCTTTACCAGCTGAGCTACCACAGAACCCTCACCCCCCCAAGTAAAGGCGCTGATATAAATATGGTTACCAGAAGTCTCCAACAGCACTGTGGGGGCAAGGGCATTGGTAAGGATCATCCTGAATAACAGAGGGTCATATTACAGGCTGATTTGGATTCTATGAGCTAGGTAAGTTGATGAGCCTGAATCTCACACATCCCCATCTTTGAAATGGGCACATGGTTCATTCCAGGTCTAATGACCTATGTTGATGAGCCAGTGGAATCCACACCAGGCTGCTGCCAGTGTTGTTTTTCTGTTGTTGTTAAATCGTATGAAACTCCTTAAATGGAATCATTTTTGACCTGCCAAGATGTCAGTTTGGTAAGCTTAGCCCCCAGTAACAAACCAAACAATCATAGAGTTTGTAGGAGGACACATTCCAGACAAAGTAAACAGTGTGTGTAGAGGGATCTGGCAGAGAAAAGAAATACAGACACAGGGAAGTAAAAGAGTTAAAGGAGGAATGAAGGGTGTATCAGACTGCTTTGCTACAGTATCATGGTGGTGGTTTAATTGCTAAGTCGTGTCCAACTCTTTGCTACCCCATGCACTGTAGTCCACCAGGCTCCTCTCTCCATGGAACTTTCCAGGCAAGAATACTAGGGTGAGTTGCCATTTCCTTTTCCAATGGATCTTTCTGATCCAGAGATCCAAACTGCAACTCCTGTATTTTAGGCAGTCTCCTTCATTGCAGGCAGATTCTTTTACTGCAGAATCACTAGGGATTCCCACTGGGGCCAACAACTCAGTCCTTGAGTCATGAGTTCATTCTCACACACGTTGCCTGACACCTGTGAATTTACAAGAGTCTTGTTGCTACTCCAAGTCCCGAAGGAGCAGCACCTATTTGGCTTGGTAAATTTTATGTTATGTATGTGTTACTGCAATAAACAGATGCTACCAGAAAAGGAAAGAGGCAGGGGCTGGGGGGGGATGGTTTTTTAATTTAATTTTTATTTCATATTGGAATATAGCTGATTTACAATGTTGCATTACTTTCAAGTGTGAAACTGAAAGTCACTCAGTTCAGTTCAGTTCAGTCACTCAGTTGTGTCCAACTTCACGACGCCATGAATCACAGCACGCCAGGCCTCCCTGTCCATCACCAACTCCCAGAGTTCACTCAGACTCACGTCCATCAAGTCGGTGATGCCATCCAGCCACCTCATCCTCTGTCGTCCCCTTCTCCTCCTGCCCCCAATCCCTCCCAGCATCAGAGTCTTTTCCAATGAGTCAACTCTTCGCATGAGGTGGCCAAAGTACTGGAGTTTCAGCCTTAGCATCATTCCTTCCAAAGAAATCCCAGGGCTGATCTCCTTCAGAATGGACTGGTTGAATCTCCTTGCAGTCCATGGGACTCTCAGGAGTCTTCTCCAACACCACAGTTCAAAAGCATCAATTCTTCAGTGCTCAGCCTTCTTCACAGTCCAACTCTCACATCCATACATGACCACAGGAAAAACCATAGCCTTGACTAGACAGACCTTTGTTGGCAAAGTAATGTCTCTGCTTTTGAATATGCTGTCTGGTTTGGTCATAACTTTCCTTCCAAGGAGTAAGCGTCTTTTAATTTCATGGCTGCAGTCACCATCTGCAGTGATTTTGGAGCCCAGAAAAATAAAGTCTGACACTGTTTCCACTGTTTCCCCATCTATTTCCCATGAGGTGATCGGACCGGATGTCATAATCTTCATTTTCTGAATGTTGAGCTTTAAGCCAACTTTTTCACTCTCCACTTTCACTTTCATCAAGAGGCTTTTGAGTTCCTCTTCACTTTCTGCCATAAGGGTGGTGTCATCTGCATATCTGAGGTTATTGAGATTTCTGCCGGCAATCTTGATTTCAGCTTGTGTTTCTTCCAGTCCAGAGTTTCTCATGATAAGTTAAATAAGCAGGGTGATAATATACAGCCTTGACGTACTCCTTTTCCTATTTGGAACCAGTCTGTTGTTCCATGTCCAGTTCTAACTGTTGCTTCCTGACCTGCATACAGATTTCTCAAGAGGCAGGTCAGGTGGTCTGGTATTCCCATCTCTTTCAGAATTTTCCACAGTTTATTGTGATCCACACAGTCAAAGGCTTTGGCATAGTCAACAAAGCAGAAATAGATGTTTTTCTGGAACTCTCTTGCTTTTTCCATGATCCAGTGGATGTTGGCAACTTGATCTCTGGTTCCTCTGCCTTTTCTAAAACCAGCTTGAATGTCAGGGAGTTCATGGTTCACGTATTGCTGAAGCCTGGCTTGGAGAATTTTGAGCATTACTTTACTAGCATGTGAGATGAGTGCAATTGTTGTGTCCAACTGTTTGCAACCTCGTGGGCTATACAGTTCATGGAATTCTCCAGGCTAGAATACTGGAGTGGGCAGCCTTTCCCTTCTCCAGGGGAATCTTACCAACCCAGGGACCAAACCCAGGTCTCCCACTTTGCAGGGGGATTCTTTACAAGCTGAGCACAAGGGAAGCCCAAGAATACTGGAGTGGGTAGCCTATCCCTTCTCCAGTGGATCTTCCCAACCCAGGAATTGAACCAAGGTCTCCTGCATTGCAGGTGGATTCTTTACCAACTGAGCTCTGAGGGAAGCCTTTCAAGTGTACAGCAAAGTAATTAAATTATATGTATATCCATCTTTTTCATTTTCTTTTCCCCTATAGGTTATTACAGAACATTGAGTAGAGCTCCCTGTGCTATACAGTAGGTTCTTACTGATTATTTTATATTACAGTAGTGTATATATGGGAGAAGGCAATAGCACCCCACTCCAGTACTCTTGCCTGGAAAATCCCATGGATGGAGGAGCCTGGTAGGCTGCAGTCCATGGGGTCTCTAAGAGTCAGACACGACTTCACTTTCACTTTTCACTTTCATGCATTGGAAAAGGAAATGGCAACCCACTCCAGTATTCTTGCCTGGAGAATCCCAGGGACGCTGAAGCCTGGTGGGCTGCCGTCTATGGGGTCACACAGAGTCGGACACAACTGAAGCGACGCAGCAGCAGCAGCAGCAGCAGTGTATATATGTATATCCTGAACTCCCAATGTGTTGTTGTATATGGTTCATGGGCAAAACAAGTCACAGGTAATATTCCATGGTGAATTAATTCACCTCTTGTTCTTGTTCAGTAGCTAAGTCGTGTCCAGCTCTTTGTGACCCTGTGGACTGCAGTATGCCAGGCTACTCTGTCTTCCACTATCTCCTAGAGTTTGCTCAAATTCATGTCCATTGAGTAGGTGATGAGTTGGTGAATTAACTCACTGTTAAATCCTAAATCAGCCTTCCCCATTAGAATCAGCTTGCATTTCAGTGAACAGATAAATATTGCAAACCCAGATACTTTTAGAATCTTAATAGATAATTACCATTCAAACACAAGCTTCTGCTCCTCCAAGTACACAGGCTTTTGCACGCCATTGACCCTAAGAATGTGCAGTGGCTGTTTAGAATAAAGAGAGAAGAATCGAGTCTTCTGATATCATCTTTAAAAAGCTCATCTCGAGGATCAAACCCAAATAAACCTTGTAAAATTCTTTCTGTTTTTCCTTTCTTTCTTTCTTTTAATGGGCAGAAAATGCTTGGGGCCAATTGTCAGGGGCCAATTCTTACCCCTCAGGATACTGAAGTTGTATTTGACTGTCTGGAGTAGAGAATTTTAAAGGCTACTTCAGTCACTGGTAGCTAATTCGGAGAGAACAAACTGTTCTCTCTGAACAGACATACGGATGACACGCTTCCAGAACCTTCAAAATAAAAACACTTCCCCGGAGAGAACCAGTGTCGATCAAGTGAGCCTTGAAGGGCGTAAGCTGAGAGTGCATCTTGGGGATCGTTGACCTTGTCCAGTTGTGAGTGTGACCAGAGTTTAGTTCAGCCAGCTCAGCTGGCTGATTCCAGTTTGAAAATGTAGTCCTTGTCTTTCTTTCCCTCCTTTGTGCTCTGTAGCCCTCCAGCTTGCTGCCCCTGCAGATCACAGCTGCTTCATCATCCCTTCCACCCAGATCTGCTGGAATGTGCTTATCAGTTACAGGCAGAGTGCCACTCCTAAAGCATTCCCCAAGGGATCCCAAGTATGAATAGCTCTCGGTCTCCCTGTTTTTACAGGAAGAGAATGAACGGACCTCTTGTGAAATAACTCTCCAATGTGTTCTCTTCGAGGCTTTAAATCATGCTGGAGAGAACAAAAATAAAATAAAGCAAAGCAGGGAAGACAAGCTGGCTTAGACTAACTGAGAAAGGAGCCTTGGGCCCAGGGACTGAGCCTTTTGTTGTTGTTCAGACGCTGAGTCGTGTCTGACTCTGCTACCCCATGGACTGTAGCACACCAGCTCCTCTGTGCTCCACTGTCTCCCAGAATTTGGGAGATATTCATGTCCATTAAGTCGGTGATGCTATCTAACCATCTGATCCTCTCCCACTCCCGTCTTATTTTGCCTTCAACCTTCCCCAGCATCAGGGGCTTTTCCCATAAGTCGGCTATTCACATCAGATGGTCAAAGTATTGGAGCTTCAGCTTCAGCATCATTCCTTCCAATGAATATATAGGGTTGATTTCCTTTAGGATGGACTGGTCTGGTCTCCTTGCAGTCCAAGAGACTCTCAAGAGTCCTCCAGCATGACAATTCAAAGGCGTCAATTCTTTGGTGGTCAGCCTTCTCTATGGTCCAACTCACACGTCCATACATGATTACTGGAAATTATGTAATAACGACTTACAAATAATAAAGAAGAAAATTATCCTGAATTTGCATCCTAATAAACCAGCCATTTGGATCTGTCCATGTTCCCATTAAATTCTGGGAATCTTATTATCATCATGGCAAAGATATATTTTTATAAATTTCATTTCCCTTAATAAGTATTTTCTTGCTGATCACTTTAATGATGACAGAATATCCCCTTGGCTGGCATATAACACAGTGCCTGGAAATGGAGGTAATCAATACATATTTGTTGAAAAGATGAATGAATGTATTTAATTTATCTACATCAAAGGTCCATCTAGTCAAAGCTATGGTTTTTCCCATATGTATGGATGTGGGAGTTGGACTATAAAGAAAGCTGAGTGCCGAAGAATTGCTACTTTTGAACTGTAGTGTGGGAGAAGACTCTTGAGTGTCCCTTGGACTACAAGGAGATCCAACCAGTCCATCCTAAAGGAAATCAGTCCTCAGCATTCGTTGGAAGGACTGATATTGAGGCTGAAACTCCAATATTTTGGCCACCTGATATGAAGAACTGACTCATTGGGAAAGACCCTGATGCTGGGAAAGATTGAAGGAAAGATTGAAGAGGATGACATGGTTGACTGGCATCACCAACTTAATGGACGTGAGTTTGGGTAAACTCCAGGAGTTGGTGTAGGACAGGGAGACCTGGAGTGCCATCCACGAGGTCGCAAAGATTGAAGAGGATGACATGGTTGACTGGCATCACCAACTTAATGGACGTGAGTTTGAGTAAACTCCAGGAGTTGGTGTAGGACAGGGAGACCTGGAGTGCCATCCACGAGGTCGCAAAGAGTTGGACACGACCGAGAGACTGAACTGAACATCCTTATTTGGACGCGTTGAGTGTGCTTCCATTTTTATGACAATAAATAATGTCTAATGGCCCTTATTTTTCCTATTTTTTGTGCGATTTTGTCAGGAAAGGTTCTTAGAAATAGGGTTCCTATGTCAGTGATTATTAAAAACACCAACAAATTCCTTTTTAAGGAGATTGTGGAGATTCACTGGATTGTCAACCATCAATGCACAAAATTGCTAGGTTGTTTATCATTTTCTAATTTCCTAGGTGCAGAGAGAGATTTCCATTGGCAAATCTCTCTTTTTTTAAATAATTACTGAACAGCTTTTGGGCTTCATCTTCATTTTAGAAGCCTTGTCTTATGGTCTGACACAAAACCTGATCAACTTTGAAGGTTTCTCAAGAAACCTTGTTTCCAGTGAGCTGGAGATGTTCAAAGTGAATGCCCAGCACCAGATCTATCCAGCAAAGAGGACAGGTTTGAGTCACTGGATGGTCTCTAACCACCCCCAGCACAGAGCCTGGCCCATGGTAGCTGTCACTGTGTTCTGTGCTGTCACTTAACTCTTCCAAGGCTGAGGCCAAAGGCTCCGGGCGGCTCCCGGCTGGCAGGGAACGCTTTCAGGCAGGCTGTGTACGGAAGACTGAGGTCCTTACTGACAGTCCTCCCCAAAGCCCTCCTGGGGTTGGAACCACCTAGGGCTTCCCGTGAGCTGGTCTGTCTCTACATGGTCACAAAGGTTATGGTGCTGGTGGTTAAGAATTCACCTGCCAAATGCAGGAGATGCTGGAGATGTGAGTTCGAACCCTGGGTTGAAAAGATCCCCTGGAGAAGGAAATGGCAACCCACTCCAGTATTCTTGCCCAGAAAATTCCATGAACACTGGAGCCTGGGGATCCACAGTCCTTGGGCTCACAAAGATTCGGACACGACTGAGTGAGCGACACTACTACACTACACCTTGATGTGGACGGCGGTTTCACTTTCACCCTCACTTTCCACATTCAGGAACAGGGCCCTCAGGAATGTTGTTTTCCCAGGATGCTTCAGCCACGAGGACCCAGACTGGGGTGATTTGACTCCACAGCCTGGGCTCAGAGGGCCTGCCCTGCCTTGGGACACCTTGGGCTGGGTGTGAATCCTTCAAAGTCTCACCAGGAATGAAGTTTACCCAGAAGGAAGGTCACAGGTGTGTTAAATGATTATACTTTTTCTTCTTTCTTCTTTTAGAAATTAATGTTGAAAAAATAATATTGAATCAATCAAATTAATGAGTCAAATCAATAATTAAAATTGAATCAATAATTATAATCAATAATAATAATCACTTTCAACATGAAAATGACAACGATGGTAATAATGATGGGCACTAATGGTCCTGATTTAGTATTTTAAAAACCTGTTATTGACCTCACTACAAATGAAGGGACTGAGCCTTGGAGATGGAGTGGCTGGTGCAGCCAGGACTGCCATAGTTGTAGTAGTAATAGTGTTAGTTGCTCAGTTGTGTCCAACTCTTTGCAACTCCACAGACTGTGGCCCACCAGGCTCCTCTGTCCATAGGATTCTCCAAGCAAGAAGACTGGAGTAGATTGCCATTCCCTTCTCCAGGGGATCTTCCCAACCTAAGGATCGAACCCAGGTCTCCTGCATTACAGGCAGATTCTTTACCGTCTGAGCTACAGGGAAGGACTCTCATGATGTCTCCTGACTCACCTGCCCGAGAGACAGGACAGTAACTTTGGCCCTAGAGGGGAGCTGAGGGCGGGATGCTCAGCAGTGGGTGTGGTGCACACAGCTATGGACGCTGGAGGAGACGGATGGAGGAGACGGCAAGCAGAAGCCACATGCACAAGATGGCGCAGAGGTCAGCAGAGAGGCTGGTACCTGGGCTCAGGGGAAACCTTGCTTCACAGGAGATGGGGGGCAGGGGAAGGGGCGGTGGGCCATATGTCAATGAACATTTTTATAATTGAAAAGTAATGCATGACTATGTTGCTACTTATGCAATTAAATAATAGAGCTCAGTGCTCTATTAACATCAACTTCCAGAGAAAACTCGGAACTGTGTCCTTTGAACCAGATTCAAATTCTGTCTGTTTTTGTCTTTGTTTCCCCTGGACAGAGTCTCCCTTGTTTCCGGTTTCAAACCACGATTTATGGCCTCTGAGAAACAGCTGTTGTGGCCCAGAGTGAGGACATCGCCGTGGTGTAGGTAGGGGCTTCATCAATTAATGGGTGCAGAATTCAGTGACATTGGGACAGAAGTCTCAAGAGCAAAGTTCTATATGAATTCAGACATCTACACGTCAATAGCCTCTCCTTCTGTTTGTAGTTCCTCTTAAGGAGGACGCTGTCCGTAAAGTTCATGTAAGATCGTCTGATGCTCTGCGTGGGTTTTAGGGAGCAGAGTCCAAATAGGGGTGACAAGGCCAGATGCCCCTCTTACACAGCATCGGCTGTCTGCTTCCGGTCACTGGGGGTGCAGACAAGCCTCTGCAGAGAGTTCAAGGGTGTCTGCACCGTCATTCATTGCTTCTTTAGATGCCTGGAGGGAGAGGTCAAGTTAAGCAGGCAGGCTGTCCAGCCAGCAGTGTTAATGCTCTTCACCTCCTTCCTGAGAAGCCATGTGTGGTCACTCTCAGAGATGGGGACAGCCTTGCTCCCCCAGGAGGGACAGTGCCTTATCAGATGGGAGCTCGTGGAGACCTCCCTGCAAACAGTGACCCGGTGATTGCTCTCTGTAGACTCAGGCGAGCAGGAGGGAACATTCACAAGGAATGTTAGTATAACAGCATGGAGCCGCAGTGTAACAGGGTGGCTTTGTTTCATTTTTTTGTTTTTCTCACCAGAATGCTAGTGGGACCAAGACAGACAGCTGGGTTAACATCTGAATATAAGTCTTTACCAACAGACAGAGAAATTGCATTCTGATAGAACTGGGGGTGGGAGAGGTCTTTTAGAGCAGAAACTTAAAGGCAAAAAAAATCACAAATCTGATGACAGAAACGTTTCAAATAACTGTACAGAAAAAAAAAAAAAAAAACCTCAAAGGTAATTACGAGAACATTGAGAAACCATCACAGCTTATACAACAGAATTAATATAAACACAGCAAGAATTCTCAAAAGCAACAAAAAAAGATTAAGTGTGCCCAACAGAATCGGCAAAAGATAAGAAGTGGGTGATTCAACAAAGGTTAGAAAGTACAGGAGAAATTTGCAACCAATATGCAAACTGGACCATCAACTAGGTAGAACCACAGTATAGCTGGCAGGTGGACAAAGATGGAAAAGAATGCAGTGGCCAGAGCTGGTGATCCTGGGTGTGGAGGGTGTGGTGTGCAGGCAGGTTTGGAATCAGCATAGAGGTTTTTGAGAGCCATTGGTCAATGTGCCTTGATACTGGAAACTTTGAATACTGTGACCTGGCAATTCCACATCTAGATACTTAGTATCAAGAAACAATAAATACTCCAAACAAAAATTTAGAAAGCTTCATGACATGGTTTTCTATGAAGGCAAATATGTGGAAAACTCTAAATGACCAGAAGAGAATTTAAATAAACCCCAGTTGAGCTCTACAATGAAATATTCTTGGATCTATTACGAATACTTATGTTGACCTACACTTATAGACATGAAGAGGTTTATAAAACAGTAAATGCAAAAAAATTGATTATAAGACAATGTATATGATTTTATGTGAAATATGTTAAGTATGCTTATACAAACTTATACATAAATATATAGAAATATTAGAATGATATAAATCAAAACATTATTCAATATTATTCTCCTTGGACAACAAGGAGATCAAACCAATCAATCTCAAAGGAAATTAACCCTGAATATTCATTGGAAGGACTGATGCTGAAGCTGAAGCTCCAATACTTCGGCCACCTGATGCAAAGAGTTGACTCATTGGAAAAGACTCTGATGCTGGAAAATTTGAGGGCATAATGGAAGATGAGATGGTTGGATGGCATCACCGATTCAATGTACATGAGCAAACTGTGGAAGATGGTGAAGGACAGGGAAGCCAGGCATGCTGCAGTCCATGGGGTTGCAAAGTCAGATAAGACTTAGTGACTGAACAACAATAATTATTCAGTAGCTATCTCTAAATTTGTGCTTCCCTAATAGCTCAGTTGGTAAAGAATTCACCTGCAATGCAGGAGACCCTGGTTCAATTCCTGGGTTGGGAAGATTAGCTGGGGAAGGGATAGGCTACCCACTCCAGTATTCTTAGACTTGCCTTGTGGCTCAGCTGGTAAAGAATCTGCCTGCAGTGTGGGAGACCTGGGTTTGATCCCTGGGTTGGGAAGATCCCTGGAGAAGGGAAAGCCTACCCACTCCCATATTCTAGCCTGGAGAATCCCATGGACTGTAAAGTCCATGGGGTCGCAAAGAGTCGACTGAGTGACTTTTACTCGCTCATCTCTATATTTACACATTAGAATGATTTTATTCCTTCTTCTCTTGTCTGTAGCTCCTAAGATTTTCACAAGTAGCATGTAATGTTTGTATAACCAACTAATAATAAAAACAAAATAACAAAAATGAAAAGAGGCCCTCTGACAATTGAGCAGCCTTTTCGCTACCTGCTCTGATTCTTGGCACTTGTCCCAGGTGGATATTTCTTCCTGACTTCTCACTCTCTGCCTTGCATCAAAGCTGAGCCTTGGTCTGAATCCCCCGGACTCCCCTGCAACTCTTTCTCCGTCATTTTTATCAGGCCTGTTTACTCCTGCCCAGCTGTTACCCACGGGATCCAGCTCCTTCAGGCTTTTGGTATCACACCAGGAACAAGTTCCCAGAAGCAGAATTGAAAGCAAAGGAGGTCTGTGGACACCTGCGGCTGCTTTAAAATATGTAAATCTGGTTTATCGGTCTGCTACTCAAAACCCTCTATTGTCTCACCTTCATGTTCAGAATTAAAACCATACTTTCCCTCTCATTTATTTATAAGAGCACATGAACTCTGAGCCCTAGCTTCTCACTGATTTTTCCCTCTCTCTTTACTTTACCTGGTCTGCATGGGACCCAGTGGCCTCTATGCCATTCTAGTTAATGAGTCAAGTCCGTTTCCACCCCAGGGTCTTTACACTTCCTTCACTCAGCCCAGAAAAATGCACAGTCTGTGCCTCTCTTCCTCACTTATTCAGGTCTCTACTAGAGTGTCACCTTCGTGAAGAAGGCTTTCCTGGCCGTCTAACTGTGAAATGAAAATATCTCCTGCCATATCAATAAACAAGGAAGGTCACAGCCATCAGCGATTTCTGGCCTCCAGATGTGAATGAGGGCTCCCAAAAGTGCCATGCTGCCAGCCCCTACAGACATTGCTGAGGAGCTGGGGGAATGCAAGAAGCAGCCATCTGCCACCCCTTAAGGTGAGCAAGGAAACAGGATTTGACCCCAGATAGCTGAGATGCATATAAAAGGAATGAATTCAGTGAGCCCAGAGGCTTGCATCTTCCCATACATAGAATGCTAAGTTCCTTAACTTGATTCCTGATCTTTGATGTTCACACTGCCTTCTCCCTTTGTTACATTGCATACAGCCTGACTCCCCCTGCTGCCTCCTTGAAGCAGTCTCTCAGAACCGAGGTGCCCTCTCTCAGGCCACAGTCCTCATTTTGCTCCAAATAAAACTTCACTCACAACTCTCAAGTTGTGCATGCTGTTTAGTGAACATAATCTCACACAGAACCTTCTCCATCGTCTTGTTTCCCTGACTTATCTTTATTTTTCCTCAAAGCGCCTCAGACACCCTCTGATGACAAAATATGCCTGAAGTTGTCCCTTGTTTGTTTATTCCTCTTCTGCCTACAACAAAAGCTGCAGGATGGGGACATTTTGGCTTGTTCTTTGCTGTATCAAAAATTTCTAAAAAAAAAAAAATTACTAGTTCATATTTATCAGTGGAAAGAAAGAGAGGGAACAATGGTAGAAATTAATGAGCTAGAAGACAAAGAAACAAAATCAGAAAAGCAAAAGCTGTTTTTAGAAAATAGAAAATAAACTACTGACAAAGCAGATTAAACTTCCAGAAAGAGGAAGACACAAAGAAATTATATTAGTGATGACAAAGGAAGCAAAACAGATGAAAAGTTTTAAAAATTGTGAGAGACTCCCCTGGTGGACTTCATGACAATAAATGGAAAAGTGCACTAAAGTGGGGGTGCTGCTTCTTGAAGCCCCTTGAAGGCCACCTGTACACAGTGGGGACAGAACCAGCCCAGGTGCCGTGGGGGTTGAAGCTTACATAGCATATGATGATGACGCTTGAGAAAAATCACACAAATTTATATACTAAAAAGCAAATAGCACAAGCATCGTAACATCCAGAAAAATCATATGACATCGTTATTATTAGTCCTTGCAGTAACGGACTTTCTGCCACACGTCTGCAAGGCTCACTTCTCTGGTTTTTCCCTGCACACTTTTATTGCCTCCTCCTAGGACAATAATTTAGCAATATCATTTTCTGTAGAGAGAACAGAAAGCTAATTCCATCTTTCCTCCAGCAAGGCTTACAGAAATTTGTTTTTTATTATTGATAGTTTGGAAAAGCCTCTCTATGTGCCACGTCTCGTAATTGGCAATGTCACAATGGTGACTGTCTGTGCAGTCTCTTGCTCAGCGGGTCCTCCCAGCGGAAATAGGGAGGGATGCAGAATCAAAGGAAGCTTTGAGGGACTTTGGGTCTTTCCTGGAGGTGGGGGTGTTGTAGCCACACATTCTGGGAAACAAACTCACTCAGAAGGACAATGCAGATAGTGGAGTGCAGTTTATTACACTGGTGGGCCCAAGGCAGAGTCTCCTTTTAGCCAAGGATCCTGACTAGTTTTTGTGAAAACCTTATATACCCTAAGTGTACGTGCCCAAACCCACCTCACTGAATTCCCTGAAACTAGTCTGAACAGAGGAAAATAAAGATACAATCAAAGTTAACCCACGATTCATATGCCTTAAACCTAGGTAGTTGAGAGTGGACAATTATCAATAGACCTGTCATCATACCCCAATAAGCATAATAGAATGTATGATTCTATTTGGTTACATGGATAATTAGGGTACTCTTTTAGGCAATGGAGAGTCTAGGTACAAGCCCTGGGGCTCTTCCATCTGGAGGGCCTGGTTTTCCAGTTGGTATGCTGTTTCCATAAATACTGGGCATACAGCTCAAAGTCCACAGTCCAGCCCAAGATGGAGTCCTGCTTTCAGGATGGAGCCTGTTCTGTCTGTTTCCCCCTTTAGGGGTGGATGTGGGATCACGTCAGGGCCTCAGAGTCCACAGCCTTCATCTGCCAGGCTCTCTGGATCAGGACTCCTGCAGTTCCTGCCTCAGTGGCAGGTCTAGCCTCCCAAGCCCTGGTCTGTTTCCCTTCTGAGTCTCCAGGCTACAGCAGGGCTGGTCCACTGCAAGCAGCGGACAGAGCAGCACCTTCAGTTCCCTCTCCTTGAGGTCAAGGGTAGAGTCAGGATGCTCCATGAACCCACAAAGGACTGGGACCACAGGATAGAACACAGTGGCAATTTTTTGTCCTTTCCTATAGCCTCAATGAGTACAGCACAAAGGTGACCCTAGCCTGGGGCAGTGCTCCATGCATCTGGCCAGCAGCTGCTGAGCCTGCACCTCTGGAGGACAGCAAGCTAGTGTAAGCTTCACTCTTTCCATGGCAAGCCCGCTGCTGAGCAGGAGCCAACCTGGGAGAAGGTGGGAATATCTCGAAAGCCTGCAGAGGGGCAGAGGGACTGCTGGGGGGAGGGGGGAGGACTTACTGCCATGGTGATGCTTCCCAGCATTCTCCTACTTTATCTCAAGTTCCTGTCCTGGTCCTTCCGCATTTCTGCCAAGTCCTCATACTGGCCATCAATTCCTTCCCACTCCTTGTAGCCTAGACAAGAATTCTCACCTTGCTTTTATACCTGACATTTCATTATTTTTTTTCTATATGTTTTATGTCTTTTTTATTCCTCTGTTTCTCTATTACTTCTGTTTTTTTTTTATGTCAGATACATATATTCCAGTGTACCATTACAATTCTCTTTTCATTTCTTTAACTATATATATTTGAAGTTATTTTCATAGTGGTTGCCCTGGGGATGATAATTAATGTCTTATTGTGTAATAATCTACATCAGATTATATCAGTTTAATTTCAGTATTCTGCAAAGACTTTGTCCTTATATGATTCTATTTCCTCCCACTCTGGTGCTTTTTTATTGTCACAAATTACATCTTTGTACACTGTATGCCCATCAACACAGATTTATAATTACTTCCTGAAGCTGTTGTCTTTTAAATTAGAAAGGAGGAAAAAAGTTACAAAACAAACACTTGTTTATACTGTCTTTTATACTGACCTATGTTCTTATCTTTATTGATGCTTTTGATTTCTTTATGTGGATTCAAGTTACTGTCCAGTGTCCCTTCATTTCAGCCTGAAAGATTCCCTTTGCTATTTCTTGTAGAGTAGTTCTGTTAAGAGACAAATTATCTCAATTTTTTAAAGATGTGGGATGCTATTTATTTATCCTTCATTTCTGAAGGATAGTTTTGCAGATACAGAATTTATGGTTGATAGTTTTTTCTTTCAGTGCTTTGAATATGTCATGCCCTAGATATACGGTCTCCATGGTTTCTGATGAGTCAGCCATTGTACAAAAGCTGTCCCTTCTCTCTTGCTGCTTTCAAGATTCTCCCTGAGTCTGTGGCTTTTGACAGTTTGATGATGATGTGTATGTGTGGATCTCTTGAGTTTATTTATTTGGAATTCATTGAGCTAATTGGAGGAAGAGATTGTTTTTCATCAAACTTGAGAGGTTTTCAGCCATTATTTATTCAAATATTCTTTCTGTCTCTTCCTTTCTCTCCACTACTTCTGAGACTCCCATTATTCATATGTTGAGACTTTTGCTTGTGCTCTACAGGTCTCTGAGGCTGTGTTCATTTTTTTTTCTGTTTCTCAGAATTGATCATCTCAATGAACTGTTTTCAAGTTCATTTAGTGTTTCTTCTGCCTTTTCGAGTCTACCGTTGAGACTGGCCATGGATTTTTCATATTAGTTATTGTACTTTTCAACTGCAGAGTTTCCATATGATTTTTAATTATTTCCATTTCTTTATAGGTATTCTCTATTTGATGAGATCTCTTATTTTTCTTTTGTTCTTTAGACACATTGTTTTTTTTTTGTTTTTTTTTTTTTACCACTTTGGTTATATTTGAATACCTTATTTAAAGTTTTTGTCCAGTAAATCAAATGTTTGATCTTCCTCAGAGACAGTCTCTATTGATTGCTTACACATTGTCCACTTGCTATATAGAGACCATGCTTTCCTGTTTATTTGAATGTCCCATAATTTTCTGTAGGAAATCAGAATTTTAAAATAATATAATATAGTAATTCTGAGGGCTTCCAGGGTAGCTCAGTTGATAAAGAATCTGCCTGCAATGCAGGACACCCTGGTTCAATTTCTGGGTCAGGAAGTTCTTCTGGAGAAGGGATAGGCTACCCACTCCAGGATTCTCAGGCTTCCCTGGTGGCTCAGATGGTAAAAATAAAAAAATCCACCCACAATGTGGGAGACCTGGGTTCGATCCCTGAGTTGGGACGATCCCCTGGAGGAGGACATGGCTACCCTCTCCAGTATTCTTGACTGGAGAATCCCCATGGACAGAGGAACTTGGAGGGCTACAGTTCATGGGGTCACAAAGAGTTGGACATGACTGAGCGACTAAGCATGGCACAGCACAGCACAGTAATTCTAAACCTCTCCCCACCTCTGTTCCACCCTGGATTATTGTTATCATTGCTGTTCATCTGGTGACTTTTCTGAACTAATTCTACAAAGTCTGTATCTTCTTCTTATGTGGCCACTGCACTCTCTATTCAGTTAGCTTGGTGGTCTGCTAGTGATTAGACAGAGGTTTCCTTAAAGGCCTGGGCATCAATACCTCCCAGTTTTTGCAAAGGGGCTGCATATGTGTGTTAAGGAGCTCCTTCAACTCAGTGTTGCCTTTGCCTTCCTTTCCTGCTTGCACAGAGCTTCAAGGTCAGCTAAAGCTGAGAGCTTAGAACCTTCACAAAGCTCTCCTGAGTAAGCTCACAGCCCAGGATATATGCACAGTCTTCCTAGATTCCCAGGAATATGTCAGAGCTTTTCTAATCCCCTTCAGATTTCTCTTTCTCCAGCTTTTCCTTTTAAGCTTGTTGCTTAGCCTGGTGTTTGTCAAAACTGTTATCCATCACCCCGGGCAGCTACAAAGTTAAACATGTCTCTAAAATTGTTTTCAACAAGCACCCCTTGGGGAGAAGTCTTTTTGCACTGCACAAGCTCTAATTCAAGTCAAATGCAGATAACCCTGCAAGTGAGATCATCCAGGGAACCCTGAGATAGTTTAAACAGTGACAGTTATCTGGGATTGGGTCTTTGCAAAGAGTTCCAGCTCCATTCTGTTACCTCTAGTGGCTGCCAGGTTGCAACAGAAAAACAGGCTTTCATTTTACAAGGTTCTTATAGATCTGGAGACCAGGGAGTGGGACTAGGGCAAGTTGAATGCCAGGACTTCACTGGTAGTCCAGTGGTTAGGACTCCATGTTTTAACTGTGGGGGTGCAGGTTCCATCACTGGTCAGGGAACTAAGATTCCACATGCCCTGTGGTGTGGCAACCCCCCTCCCCCAACAAATGCAATGAAGCTCGTTGGTCTTACTGAGATTTAGCTAGTTGTTCTCTAACAAATGCCCCTCTGATTACACCATGCCTTTGGTTAATTTTCCAGAGTTCTGAAAATATCAAGTCTGACAACATTTACCAGTTGTCTCATTGCTCTTATGGAGAATTTTTGGTTTGGAAAAAAAGAATTTTCTGCCTTTTTCACTGATGTCATTCAACTTTATTTTGATGAATGAAATATCTTAATCATGCTGTTTTTGTATAACCCCAGTCTGACCTGACAGATCTGTTCATGAAGGAATTTGACTGATTCTTGGTACTTATTTGTCCCTCTAGGACCACGTTTCACTGTCCTATAACATGGGTTTAGTTCAGTTCATAACATGGGTGCCCCCTTAAAATGTATATTTATTGATGATTCAAACTAGTGTGTCTAATAGCACCCTTAATATTTGTATAAGGAGGTTTCATAGTGAAATATTATTTCAATATTATTACTTCAAATAAGGTCACAACCAGTTAAGTGAACATCACCTGTGAGCTGGTTCGATGCAAATTCTCAGGCCCTAATCTGATCTATTAAATCATAAACTGGGGGTGGAGCCCAGGTAACTTTTAACAAATAGTGTTGTACTGTTTATTAAAGTTTAAGAAGCGCTGAAAAAGAGAAAAGCTAGATATTTTACACCAATTAAATATTCTAATCACCTGAGTAGTCGTTTATTCCCCTATCTTCACTAAACTGAGTTATGTTAGATGAGTTACTTATTCTCATCTATAGGCTTTAGATCCAAACCTATAAAATGATGGAGTTAATATATAAACAAAGCGATGAGGAGTTCATTTTGTTTTGGTTTTTATATGTTATCTGAATCCCCACTCTTGCTTAGAAGTACCTTCTCTTCTTAATAATTATTTTTTTAAACAGCATAACTTCTGTATTGTATTATATCATTAAATGGACTGTACCTTTATTCAATCTAGAAATAATTTTTAAATTTTGTATAGATGCATATATAATTTTTTTCTTTTATAAAATATAGGCTATTTGTTCTCACATCATTTATCATATATTAAAAACCCAAGTGCTTCCAGTTTGGTTTCTGGAGTGTGTTCTGTTTTGCTCATCAATCTGTCTATTCCTGTGCCGGTATTCCCAAACTATATTGTTTTGATTAGGGCAGTTTTAACATATGTTCAAATATCTGGAAAATAGTCCGTTATAATTTCTTTTCTGAACTATTCTCAGAAATGATCAAGTTTATTATTTATATGAAATGGATAGTCAATTTGTCTAATTTAAGAAGCTGGATCAGAATACAAAATCAACTATTAGGATGCCAATCGGAGTTGTATTAATTTCACACACTGATTGGAAACACGCTCATAGCATTCCCATTTGGGGATATGTCATGTCTTCATTTACTGAAGCTTCCTTTTGTGTCCTCTGTAAAATATTAATACTAAAATACATATTCTAAATCTTATAACTGCCTTGAAAATTTACTTCAGTCGTTTTGAAGTGTTTGTAGTTGTCGTGAATGGAATCTTTTCCCATTTCAATTTCTGAATGGTTATTACTAGTACAGAGAAAGACTGTTAGGTTTTTCAAATATTTATGTCGCATATGGTGATATCTTCATATGTTGGTGTTTTAAAAAATTGGCTCTAAGACGTCTTCTCTTAGTTAAGACTCCTGAATTTTCTGGATATAGATTCACATTAGCTGCAAAAAGTGATGCTGTTTTCACCTCTTCCCTAATATTTACACCAGTACTTGGTTCTGTCTTATTGCATTAGCAACTGCTGCTGCTGCTTAATCACTTCAGTCGTGTCCAACTGTGTGTGACCCTATGGACTGCAGCCTGCCAGATTCCTCTGTCCATGGGATTTTCCAGGTTGGGTTGCCATGCCCTCCTCCAGAGGATCATCTCCACCCACGGATCAAACCCAGGTCTTCCGCATTGCAGGCAGATTCTTTACGGCTGAGCCACCAGGGAGGCCCATTACATTAACTAATTCTCTTAAATGAGTCTGAATTTTAGTGGGCGATTCTCTGACTGTTCTGTTTCCAAGTGCAGTAGGAGAAAGCATGTAGGATTTTACTATTTAATATTAATGCTTGATAATAATTTCTAGTATCATTTTAAAAATCTTTTTAAAAAGTTTTTGTTATATCTGAGGAACTGTTGTTTTATTTTAAGTATTTAATCACAAAATTTTCTTTTTGATTATATTTTTCTCAGGATATGATGATATAAATTTTTACTCAAATTTGTATTAATATAATTAATAATATTTATAGCTTCCTTAAAGTTGAACCATTTCAGTGAGTCTGGAATAAAACTTTTGTAAAATGGGTATAGAAGAAGATGCCATAAATAAAATTAAAGATGAGTGGGAGGCTTAGAGAAATTATTTTCAATTCAATGCATACAAATTGCATATTATATAACATAAATGTTATGTATTTACAATACATAGATAACATATACGTTGTATATTTTATATATTTAGAATACATAATCTGATGTTATCTCTATTAATAGAAAACAGACAAAGGGTATAAATAGACAAAACAAAGATTAAACAATACAAAGACCAGTAAATATATGAAAATATACTTAATCTCACTAATGATTTTTAAAATGTATATTATAATGAGATGCAGTTTTGCCTTTCAAAATGGCATCATTTAAAAACATTTAAAAAGACTAACAGCATCAAGTGTTAGACCAAAGGTAGGAAAGAGATTTCTTCATGCATCTGTAGTGGGAGTACAAATTAGCATAGTCTTTGAAAATATAATTCATATATTAAATATTTTAATATGTATCTATGATAATTCAGCAATCTTACTGCTAGGAATCTATGCAAAAACTCTACTGGGTGAGTTGGTAAACATAACTATTTCTGTTTTCACTGCTATATTGTATATAAGAATTAAAAATAGGAAAATCTCTCCAACTTAAATTGATAGGAAACTCGATAAGCAAATTATGGTGTAGGAGCCAGTACCAGGGAACATGATGGCTGTTGGCAAGAAAGGAGGGGTCTAAGCTAACTGGGATCGTACAATGAGTGTGTACCTTGTTGTTCAGTCATGTCTGACTCTTTGTGACCACGTGTACTGAAGCCCACCAGTCTTCTCTGTCCATGGGATTTCCCAGGCAAGAATCCTGGAGTGGGTTGCCATTTCCTATTCCAGAGAATGAGATTGAGTCCACATCTCCTGCATCTCCACATTGGCAGGTGCCACCTGAGAAGCCCAGTGTGTACAGTAGACTTCCACTTTCCAATGAAAGTACACTGTTGCTTACATATATATAGATTCTGGGGAGATGTTTTTACAGGGCAAGGATAGCCAGGATCAGACGTTAGCAGTTACCAGTAACAATAACTAACTATGGTGGATTCAGCAGAAAAGAGTGGACCAAGGAGCAAGTGATATTCTCGAGACATCTGAGAAATAAGCTCCCCACTTCCAGGAACTGGGTCCCAAACCACGGACATGACAGTGACCGTGGGACCTCTGCTGTCACTAAGCCTGGGATGCTGTGGTGTGCACTGCCTCCTGGCTTGACCAAAGAGGCTGCTGCCCCATGTCCCAGGGCCCTTGTGCTCCAGGCACCGGGTAGGCAAGTGCACAGCCCTGCAGGAGCCAAATGCCTCCACCAAAAGTGGATTCCATTGAAGCCTCTTTTCTCAGGCTGCTCCTTCCCAGAGCAGGGCTTGTATGTGAGAATCAGGGTGGTGGGACTTGGAAACATGTGGGGCCCAGCTTCTAAGAGCTGGGACCCCAAGTCCTCTGGGTTCTTCCTTAGGTACGTGAGACTCAAACAGCTAGAACTTCCCAGACATCCCAAGAGTGTTCAGATTTGCTGTGAAGCCAGAAAACGCAACATGTCCAAAAGAGAAAGGATCCTAATTAATCTAGACAGTGGTCATCTCTGGAGGGTAGAATCAGAGGAGCGGCTGAAGCTGGAACTCTGTGACAGAATTCCAGGGATGTCAGTCACATTGGGCTGGAACTTCAACATGGAAACACTTCTTCTGGGTGGAAGGATGTGTGTGTGTGTGAGTGTGTATGTGAGTGTGCGTGTGTGTGAAATATATATATATGCAATGGAGTTATTTTAAATTATTTGTGCCTTTCATTATTTTTCATATTCAAAGCTAAAAATATATTAAATAAGCTATTTGAGATCAGACCTGTCAATCCTAAAAGAAACCAACCCTGAATATTCATTGGAAGGACAGATGCTGAGGCTGACAATACTTTGGCCACCTAATATGAGGAGCCCACCCATTGGAAAAGACCCTGGTGCTGGGAAAAATGGAATGCAAAAGAAGAAAGGGTGGTGAGGATAATATGGTTAGGTAGCATCACCAACTCAATGAATGGGAATTTGAGCAAACTCCCAGAGATAGTGGAGGGCAGAAAAGCCTGGTGTGCTGCAATCCATGATGTCAAGAGTTGGACATGACTTAGGAAGTGAACGACAACAACAAAGGGCCCTTTGAATACTATAACTTTTTGATACTAAAATAAAAATCATGCTTAAAGCATGATAAATTTGAGGATTAAAGCTTTTAATATCTCTATATTTCAGATCACTGTGAGCAAAATATAACTGGGAGTCTTCAAGTTCAGCAACAGTCTTTGCAAAACACCAGGTCCTGGATGGATTTAAATGGCTTGCATTGGCCAATGAGCGGACATGTGACAGAATCCATTCTGGGATTTCATGCTCTTTCTATTTCTTTTTCTATTTTCTATTTCTTTCTGTTCCAGTGTACTATGGTGATGGCCTGTGAGAACAATGGTGGGACTACATCTTTTCTTAATTCTTTCTAATTATGAAAATCCCCGGTGGCTTCTTACCCCACAAAAGATGGAATTCTGATTCCTTAAAGAGCCCCACACACCTGGCCACAGACTGAGTCTGTCACTTCCCTTGTTATTTCCCTAGCCCCACGGACCTCTTATTTCTGGAGCTTGCCAACTGCATTGTCACCAGAGGTTCTTTGCACAGTCTCTTTTCCTGGAACGTTCCCTCCTCCCCTGACCCCAGGATCTCCACAGTGACCCACTTCTTCATTCCATTCCACTATTGTTGAAAGACCTCCTGCTCAGGGAGGCTTATATAACACTGGATAGAAAGCCCTATTCCCAACCCCATTCTCCAGCCCTCACTTGTATTACAGCAGGGTCACCTAATTCTCTGCTGGAACGTTAGCTCCATGAGGGAGGAGATGGCTATGGTCTGAGTTTTGAGTCTCCATCAAACTCGTCATATTGAAATCCTAACCCTCTGAGATGATGGTAGGAGGTGGGGCCTTTGGGAGGCGCTTAGGTCATGAGGGTGAAGTCCTCAGGAATGGGATTAGTGCCCTTATAAAAGAACCTCCATAGGGATCCCCAGCCCCATTGATTAATACTGTGTGAGGACAGTATTATACAGAAGTATATACAAGAAGTAAATACAGACAGTATATACAAGAAGGAGCCAGATGTGAACCAGGAGGAGGGCTCTCATCAGAACTTGTTCACGCTGGTGCTTTGATCGTGGACACCCCGGCCTCTGGAACTGTGAGAAATAATCTTTTTTTGTTTATAAGGCACCCAGTCTGTGGTGTTTTCTTACGGCAGCCTGGAGAATGCCCAGTTCACTCCCAGTATCGACCAAGTCGCTACACATCACAGAGCATCAGTAAACAGTGACTGAAGGGCTGACCCGTGGCATTGGTTAAGGTGACCAGCAGCTGGTTTGAAGTATTGAATAGACTTTCTTCCTTTGTAGTTCTTTTGCAGGCTTCTTTCTCCTGAAATCCATTTCCTGTTGAACTGCTGTCAACCAAAAACACAGAGGGCTGATTTCAGTACCAGTGAATGACAAACTCTCTTATTCACACCCACCTCTTTCATTGAGCTCCCAGTCCCCATGTCCTCACCCCATTCATGAATTCGCTGAGGACAACCAGACACGCGCCTCATCCTACATGCTCTGAGCATCTTCGCACAGAATTGCTGGTGGCTCCAAATCTTTTTATCAGCCTACTTGGGATCAGCTTGTCCACTGACATTGTGCCAATAGCCCTTAATAGTTCCCAATGATCCTGCTGTTTGGCCTACACTTTTCATTGCAATTCATTTCTGAATGCACCAGTCCTCAGATCAGCAACAAAGAAAGATCCAGACTTCATCTGTTTTATTTTCTCCCAACTGAATCCTTTTTATGAATGTCCATTCAATTTATATGCATTTCAGTATCTGAAAACCATTAATAAATTCAACAGAAAGTGTAATCATAGTTTTCTTACAGAGAAATTGCTCATGGGCTCACAGACCTCTTCCTGACCACACCAAGACTTCTGGCTAAGAAAACACCCTAAACTTTTCCAGCTTTGATTGCAACAAAAATCCCCAAATATTTGTGTTTCTTTGTCTGTGTCCCATGTAACAGAAAATGTGTAGGCTGCTCAAAAAAACATATCCTGAGTCACTGTTGGATTATACCACTGTGTCAATATTAGCCCACAGGCTGGCATTCCATCTTGTTTAAAGTGACCTCTTTGATTACAAAATCGAATGTCTTATTGTACCTTCACCTTTTGATGCCATCTGCTACAAGCCTCTGCAGTTCCATCAAGCATGAAAAATAAAGGTGAACTTTGTTTCCATTACTCATACCGCACTAGACACAGGGTGGAACACTGCAGGAGAAATGAGAAACAAGAATCTATGCCACAAAGAATCTGTGGTCAGGGGGATCATGAGTAGAGGTGGATGACACGGTTTATACCAGAGCATCAAGGGGAAGCATTTCTGCAGGACAGAACTTTAAAAAAGAAAGAGAAGGACAGTGCTCGGTTTTCCCTGCCAGTGACAGGAGCACTGAGGTGGAAAATAGGAAACCAGGGAAAACCCATCCATTTGTTGTGGAGTGAATAGTAGGATGAGAAGATGAAGGGACAAAGAAAATGGGATATCTTGTAAGTGGACGGGTTCTACTCTGACAAGCATCTAGGTAAAGGGGAAGGAAAAGACAACCTACCTCTCCATTCTCCTTTAGGAATTCAACAGCTTTTCTAGGGCATACATTGGGCAAAGGGGTGCATGAAACCGATGTCAACCCAGAGGGGAGCAGTAGCCCATCAGGACAAAGCAAGGCAGATTCAGGTGTTGTTCGGCCTTATCATTGGGTGCTATTTGTTTTTATTGTTGTTATTGTTCAGTCTCCAAGTCATGTCCAACTCTTTGCAACCCCATGGACTGCCGCATGCCAGGTTCCTCTGTCCTTCGCTATCTCCCAGAGTTCACTCAAACTCATGTCCATTGAGTCGGTGATGCTATCTAACCACTTCCTTCTCTGTTTCCCCCATCTCCTTTTCCCTTCAATCTTCCCCAGCATCAGAGTTTTTCCAATGAGTCAGCTCTTCATATCAGATGGGCAAAGTATTGGAGCTTCAGCTTCAGCATCAGTCATCCAATAAATATTCAGGGTTGATTTTCTTTAGGACTTCCTGCCTTGATCTTGCAGTCCAAGGGACTCTCAGGAGTCTTCTCCAGCACCACAGTTCAAAAGAATCAATCCTTTGATACACAACCTTCTTTATGGTCCAACTCTAACATCTGTACATGACTACTGGAAAAACCATAGCTTTAACTATATGGATCTTTGTTGGCAAAATGATGTCTGCTTTTTAATATGCTGTCTAGGTTTGTCATAACTTTCCTTCCAAGGAGCAAGTGTCTTTTAATTTCATAGCTGCAGTCATCATTCACAGTGATTTTGGAACCCAAGAAAATAAAATCTGTCACCACTTTCCCTTTTCTCCCTTCTATTTGCATGAAGTGATGGGACTGGATGCCGTGATCTTAGTTTTTTGAACGTTGAGTTTTAAGCCAGCTTTTTCACTCACCTCTTCCACCCTCATTAAGAGGCTCTTTGGCTCCTCTTTGCTTTCTGCCATAAAAGTGGTATCATCTGCCTATCTGAGGTTGTTATTTTTCCCGGCAATCTTGATTCCAGCTTGTGATTCATCCAGCCCAACATTTCACATGATGTACTCTGCATAGAAGTTTAAAAAGCATGGTGACAATATACACCCTTGATGTACTCCTTTCCCAATTTTGAACAACAGTTCCATGTCTGGTTATAACTGTTGCTTCCTGACCTTCACATAGGTTTCTCAGGAGACAGGTAAGGTGGTCTGGTATTCCCATCTCTTTAAGAATTTTTCACAGTTTGTTGTTATTAAGGCAAGGATACTCTGCCTAGGAAAAGACTTCAAACACCAACTCTAGTCTGCAACAGTTAGAAGTTCCTGGTGGTGATAATTTTGAGTTCAGAGCTCAGAGTAGTGAACAGCTCTTCTTTTGGGACTCTCCAGCATCTGCCCTCTTTTCTTATGCCTAGACCTTACCTGCTGTGGTGGATGCTATTTTTGGTGGTTGATCTGGAAGTCCATCCAGGGCCAGCACTCCCAGCTCCTGGGAGCTTTTGCTGCTAAAGATTCACTGATTTTCCCACTTTTCAGAGCTTCCATACCTGGACTCTGTATTGGTTCTTAGAGAAGCCACAGCAGAGTATCAGAGACTGGGTGACTTAAACAATAGAGATTTATTTCTCATGGTTCTTGTTAAGGCTATAAATCCAAGGTGAAGGTACTGGCAGCATTGGTTTCTTCTGAGGCCTCTCCCCATGACTTGCAGATGGCCACCTTCTTTCTGTGTCCTCACGTGGTTTTTCCCGTGTCCTAATCTCTCCTTCTTATAGGGACACCAGTAATATTGAATTAAGACTGGTGCGTGTGAGCTCATTTGACCTTAATTACCTCTTCAAAGGCCCCATCTCCAAAAGCAGTCATGTTCTGAGGTCCTAGGAATTAGGATTTTAACACATGAATTTGTAGGAAACACAATTCAGCCCCTGGAAGTCTTTCCTTTCTTTCCGCCTTTCCCCCCTTTTTTCTTTCTCTTTTCTTTCTGTGTTTCTTCCTTTCTTTCCAGAAAATTCTATTTAAAGCTATTTGGGGTCTTGTCATTAACAGCCTCTGAATATTTGACCTCCCTAGAGAGATTCCTGGCTCTTATACCTGCAGCTGGAAGAACTGTTCTAATAATACTCTGACCATTTTCCCCAGAAAGGAGCATCCTTCTCAAAGTCCACTTAAGATGTGGCCAAGGAGGAATGTGACACAGACAGTGAAGGGCCCCCCGCCCCACCCTAAGAGCAGAGCAGAAGTCAGGGAGGAGAGGATGAGGGAGCCCCTCGAGGTTGCAGAACCAGCAAGTCCAAGAGCTCATTCCATCCCCCTGTTCTCATCCTGCGAAGGGTGATGACACATGCCACCAAGAAGGGACCACCTGTGTTATTACTACTCACTCCTTTCCTGAATGAGAGCCACTGTTGTTCAGTCTCTAAGTTGTGTCCAATTCTTTGTGACCCTTTATATTGCAGCACACCAGGCTTCCCTGTCCTTCACTATCTCCTGGAGTTTGCTCAAACTTATGTCCATTGAGTTAGTGATGTCATCCAACCATGTCATCCTCTGTCATCCCCTTCTCCTGTCTTCAACCTTTCCCAGCAGCAAGGTCTTTTCCAATGAGTTGGCTCTTCACATCAGGTGGCTAATGTATTGGAGCTTCAGCATCCGTCCTTGCAGTGAATAAGTGCTGTAGATGAGTAAAAAGTAGAGACCCAGGACAAACCCATCTCCTGTAGTCTTCCATGGCAGTTCAGCAATTTCTTACATGTTGAAGATAGCATCACAGACTCATTAGGCTGAATATGACCCTCAAAGATGCCGTGTCCTAACTTCTGGTGGAGAAGGCAATGGCACCCCACTCCAATACTCTTGCCTGGAAAATCCCATGGACAGAGGAGCCTGGTAGGCTGCAGTCCATGAGGTCGCTAGGAGTCAGACACGACTGAGCGACTTCACTTTCACTTTTCACTTTCATGCATTGGAGAAGGAAATGGCAACCCACTCCAGTGTTCTTGCCCGGAGAATCCCAGGGACGGGGGAGCCTGGTGGGCTGCCGTCTCTGGGGTCGCACAGAGTCGGACACGACTGAAACGACTTAGCAGCAGCAGCAGCAACTTCTGGTATCTGTGATTATGTTACTTCACCTGACAAAAAGGACTTTGCTGATGTGGTTAAGTTAAGGATTTTACTGGGGAGATTATCTTGGACTATCTAGTGGGCCCAATGTAATCATAGGATTCTTACAAGGGGGATATCGGGATGAGGAGAGTCAAAGAAGACGTGACAATAGAAGCAGAGATCAGAGAGCAGGGACGATGCTGTCCTGCTGGCTTTGAAGACAGAAGAAGGGGCCACAAGCCAAGGACTGCAGGGGTCTCTAGAAGGAAAGGGGCCAAGTCTCCTGTCTGGGCCCCTGATGAAACACAGCTCTACCAAACCCTTGATTTTAGCCCAGTGAGTCTGATTCAGGGCTTCTTAGCTCACAGTGTGAGATAATCCACTTATGTGGTTTTAAGTCACGCTTGTGGTCGTTTGTTACAGCAGCCATGAGAAGCTCATGCAATATGTAAAGGACTGATGTGTGTTACAGTGCTTCACTCCAGGAAACTCACGTGAGTTTCTGTCATCCTAGAAATATAGAATCGCACCTCATATTTAAATCTAGAACTGAACTGGCTAGAACTGGGATGATAGGGAAAGGTATCCATCCATCCCAGGATCTTACCAGTACCCTTGAGGATGTAAGTGATGCAGAAAATTTATAAGGGATCTCCTGATGTCAGGCTCTGACAAGAACAGCTGCGATGGTCATCGTTTAAACCCACATTCCAAGCTAACAGTTCAGGGATCATCATGTTATTTGGTAAAGAGCCAGATATTGAATACTCCAGACTTTGTGGTCTCTGACACAACTACTCAACTCTGCTCTGGTAGTGTGAAAGCTGCCGTACATCGAACAGAAGCAAAAGGGACACGGTCACACACCAGCAAAACCCTGTTTACAGAAACAGGCTGCAGCCTGGAGGTAGTCACAGTCTGCAGACTTTTCCTTGGGATGCTCAAAGGTCGGCAAACTTCCACTCCCTTGTGACAAATCTGGTGACTTGGATCTTCCATGCAAACTCAAAGGGCACAGCTCTTAGGGGTCAGTCTCCAACCCATCAGGTTTTCCAGGGGGCTCAGTCATAAAGAATCCACCTGCCAATGCAGGAGATGCGTGTTCAATCCCTGGGAAGATCCCCTGGAGGAGGAAATAGCAACCCACTCCAGTATTCTTGTCTGGAAAATCCCATGGCCTGGTGGGTTAGTCTATGGTGTTACAAAAGAGTCAGACACGACTTAGCTACTAAATAACAGCAGCAATTTCAAGCCATCACAAAATACCTGAATAGGAGTCCTTCAGCTGAGATGATCCCTTGAGGCCAGGTGTCCCCAGCAGAACTTCTGATCAATACCCTGAGCCCCAGTGATTCCTGCTGTAAGGGTTGGTCCAGTCTCCTGTCCCTGTGCTTTTCCACGTCTCTTCTGCAAGGATCCATCTCTTTTCCTCCCAGACCCCCTTTTTTCATTTGAGAACAGAAACGGAAAGAAGATTCTTTTCCTTCCACAACCACAGGAAAAATATTAACGCTCTGCATCGAGTTGTCCTGCACTTCATATTGTTTATAGCCCGTTGGATGTATGTGCAGACTTCAGTGGATGGCTCAGTAGACCCTAGGTTGTTTTGTTCTATGTGAACATCATTATTCATCCGTCCTTCTGCGCCTTAAAAAGTCACAGATAGCACTGCAGATAAACATCTAGACATCATGCAATGTTATTGAAAACAGTCCAGGTTCTAACGGCCAGCCATGGGAGGCCGGGCGACCAGCTTTCCTTATATAACAGCCCATTAACCAGGTTTATTCCCATCTGGGTGTCCCATTCAGGCTGCCCCTGACCTTTCTGTAGCTGTCTGCTCTCCTCCACAGGTCCTGTGTCTGATTTAGGACTCCCCTCGGTTCCTGGTCCAGGAATGATTGCATTTGTGCACTTGAACAAAGCTGAAGTGAATAGGCTTATCCTGAGGAGACAAAGTGAGTGTCCTGGGTTTCGGCCACCTGCCTTTCCTTCCGTCAAGTCAAAACAAAACAAGCTCTTCAGGGCTTAGTAAATACACATCTATTCTTTGGCTTCTCAGCTCTCACTAAGCTGATATCACTTTCAGCACTTGGACAAATGTTTCCGATTGCTGAGTGTCGAACTTAATTATATGAAAGAAAATGTTTAATGGGTTCATCTTGAACAAAGTGGTGCACTTAATGGCAATTTTAAGAATATTTTTATTCAACAAAGCTTCTTATGTGAAAGAAGTGAATTTATAGCCTCAGAAGAAAAATTTTAGCAAAGATTATAGAAATGGCAAAGTATGCTATTTTCTTCCCGTTTTGTTCTCTTGCTGTTCAACCTTCCTTCACCCACCCACACTTACTGGAGAAGAGTCTTTTGCCTACTGACAGGCTAGCTTACCTCCCCTGGCAAGAGCTTAGGAATCAACAGGAGGGGAACAAAGGCATCTGGAAATCACAGGTAGGCTAATCATCAAATCGTATTTCTTGACTTTGCATCCAGAAGCAGGGGAAGCACTGTGCCAAGGCAGGTATAAGCTGAATGGACGGGAAAACTGCAGAGACCCACAGTGGAGGCAAATTAATCCACTGACTAAGAAAACAAGTCAGCAATTGCTTCTTCTACATGTTGCAAAATGAGAGTTCAAAGGGATATGATGTGAGCAGGAGAAGATTTTCTTACATAATATGAGACACTCTGTTTCATTTAACATATCTGGAGAATTTGAAGACTCAGGTGTTTGAAACTGGGAAGGATGAACCATCTTGTTTTCTTTCCCAGTCCTCCAATTTTATATCATTTTTGAAAATGAAATCAGAACAGAACAGTGTGATGTGTTATGATGACATTGCTGATTAACTTTTGTCAGTTATTCCTTTAACCTAAAAAGACAGATATATGAGAAATAAGTATTGACTGTCCTACAGAAAATACTAAAAGTAACTCTCATGCTTATTTTCATTAAGAAATAGCCCATAGGCTTCACTTCTTCCAGGAATTTAGGAATTGCACTCTGCTGAAGGCATGGATACTCATCAATTTAACATATGTCATCCCAACATTAACTGGACGCTGTAAAAAGGAAGGGACACTAGGGATAATGACACTCATTCCTTACAAGGCATCCACCTCGTCCCCTAATAACGTGACACATCACCTAAGGCGTCCCAATTTAAATAGCACCATTAATCTTTAACTCCAAAGCATCCTTTTTTTCCTGTAAGAATGTGCTCTGTTTTCTTCATAATGTGGGCATCATGGGCAATAAGATAACTTATTTCCATCATATGGGAAGCAGGCAACTTTCTGGAACACTGCTGTACTTGCCTTCATGGAAACAGCCTTTTTTTTCTTTTTTTGCCAAAGACAAGTGCAAAATAGTTTGCTCTTTGTTGCAATGTGTGTGCATGCTCAGTCGCTAAGTCTTGTCCAAACTCTTTACAACCCCATGGACTGTGTAGCGCACCCAGCTTCTCTGTCCATGGGATTCTCCAGGCCAGAATACTGGAGTGGGTAGCCTTTCCCTTCTCCAGGGGATCTTCCTGACCTAGGGATTGAACCCAGGTCTCTTGCATTGCAGGTGGATTCTTCACCATCTGAACCACCAGGGAAGCCCCTTGTTGCAATGTAGATGTCTACAAAGTGTTCCTGAAAAAAAAGTAAAGAATTGTGAGACAAATTTAATAAATCCGAATGCCAATTTAAAATACAGCTTAGTTCCAAGTATGTACTGAAAAGGGAGAAGATGGACAGGAGAGAGGAAGCAAAATGGAAAAATGAGAGAAAGAGAAAGAGAAATCCACAAAATGAAAAGTGGGAATTAAATAGAAGGAGAGAAGCAGGTGTCAGGCCACTCAAACTGCAACAAATATCCTTTAACAACACAGTTCTGGAGGCTAAGAAGTCCATCCTCCAGGCCCTGGCAGATCTGGTGTCTGGTGAGGTTCTGAGTTCTGAGGCTTCATAGCCAGCCAACTTCTCGCTGCATCCTCACATGAGAGGGAGTTCTGGGTCCTCTTTTATCAGGGCACTAACTCTTTTCATCAGGGCCCCACTGTTATGACCTAATCACTTCCTAAAGACTCCACACCCAAATATCATCACACTGAGAATGAACTTTCAATGTACAAACTCTGGAGAGACACGAGCCTTTGGTCTAGAGCAAGACACAAAGGCAGTGGTGGGAAGTAGGCAAGGCAAGCAGAGAAGAAATGGAGAGAAGCCAGAGCAGGGAGGGAGGAGGAGAGCCGGGGAGCACAGGGAAGGAGTGTAAGGAGAGACAGGGAGAAGGCAGTGGGGCTGTCCTGCCAGGTGCCCTGCTTGCCCTGCCCCCTCCCCCACCCCAGCAGTCATCTTTGGAGTAAGTTACACCAGGCTGTCACAAGGCACCAAACACTGATTTCCACAGAGAGTTTTTATCCAGCGAATATTCACGGTGAATCTTCCTGGGCAGGCTGTGTTCTAGGAGCTGGAATACATCAGTGAGGTTTATATATTTGTGAGGTTCAGTTCAGTTTGGTTCAGTCACTCAGTCGTGACTCTTCGTGACCCTGTGGACTGCAGCACGCCAGGCCTCCCTGTACATCACCAACTCCTGGAGTTTACCCAAACTCATGTCCATTGAATTGGTGATGCCATCCAACCATCTCATCCTCTGTCCTTTGTGAGGTTACCCTACTGAAAAGCACGCTTTGTTTTCATTATAAAATTCTAGAGTTTATGTTTTAAAGAAGGATTATTTTACCCCAGATTACTTGAGCCTTTGCATTCATAGGAATGATTAAGGGTTTAAAGCTGTAGTTTAGAACTTTTGAAAAGTCTGCATTTTTGGTATGAATTAAAAGCCTGTTTCATATTTGAAAGCAGCCAGATGTGTTTAGGATTTGATGAGGAGTTTGCATGGGTAGGGGTGGGGAGAGGGAGCTGAGGAATAGGATGAAATTATTTCATGAACCTAAAGGTTACCTTTGAGAAGGCGCTCATTTCATTGTCTTGGCTCTTTTTTTGCCTCTGAAATCAAATCCACATGTCTCCTTTGTCCAATCGAGTCTCAGAAAGCTGAGTTCTTGGCACTGTTATGCAGGAAATTAAGAGAACTTTCAGGTTAAATAAAGGAATGAAGTTCAGTTCTTACTTTTGTAACTGCTCTTATCAAAATGTCAAGCTTCTCAATTCTGAAAGGCATCATCCTTGGCATACCCCCCTACTTGTGACGGATGAGATTGCAAGCGAGTTGTTACACAAGGAGCCGTTGCACAGTACATCAACGTAGACACTTTCTCTGATTTAACTGTGTCTGTGGCAGGTCACTCTGAGGCCGTCCCTCTGGGGCTGGTGTAGGGCCAGGGTAACAGTTCTGTGGGGAGGATGGAGTCATCCCAGAGACCCCTAGATGGAGCAGAACTTGGGAGAGTGGGACTTCCAAAGGAAAAGCCCTTATGACTACCTGTCTTCATGTTCAAGAAATTATTTTGGTAAAAAGTACTGTTTGATAAAATCATTTGGCAACAGATATTCATTTTCTGTGGGAAGGGAGATTGCTTTGAACTATTAGGCATATTTAATTTTAGTGAGTGAAATTCTGGAACTGGATCGAGGTGATGGTTGATACAACATTGTGGATGATCTCAATACCACTGAACTGTAGACTTAAAATGGTCAATTCTATGGGATTGACATATACACACTTATTGTTCAGTCATTAAGTCATGTCCTACTCTTTATGACCCCATGGACTGCAGCACGCCAGGCTTCCCTGTCCTTCAATATCTCCCAGAGTTTGCTCAAACTCATGTCCATTGAATCGGTGATGCCATCCAACCATCTCATTCTCTGTTACACCCTTCTCCTTCTGCCCTCAATCTTTCCCAGCATCGGGGTCTTTTCAATACATATGCTACTATATATAAAATAGATAATTAATAAGGACCTACTATATAGCACAGGGAACTCTACTCAATACTCTGTAATGGTCTTTATGGGAAAAGAGTGGATATATGTATATGAATAACTGATCCACTTTGCTGTACACCTGAAACTGACATAGCATTGTAAATCAATTATATGCCAATAAAAAGCAAGTTAATAAAATTGTCAATTCTGTGCTGTTGCTGTTGTTAAGTCACTAAGTCGAGTCCATCTCTTTCATGACCCCATGAACTATATGTAGCCCACCAAGTTCCTCTGTCCATGGGATTTCCCAGACAAGAATACTGGAGTGGGCTGCCATTTCCTTCTCCACAATTCTATGTTACCTATATCTTATCACAGTAAAAAATTAGTTGGTTGAGTTTACTATAAAACAAGTTTCAAGGAATAATTAGGCATCAATATAATAAATCAATGGGAGGAATGAAATGACATTCACTAAATTTGAAACAATGTTCTTACAGGCTCATAATTTAGTATGATTTGATAATAAAGAAAGTTCATAGTGGACATAAATTTCTTCTATCCATAGCTTCCGAGTTTGTCTTCAGATGTGGGAATATTAAAACAAAGAAACAAAAGTGACCAAAAAATCCAGAGCTACTCATTTTATCAGGAACTAAGAAGCAAGAAACCAGGCTCCTATGAGATAAATCACACCACTTGGCATATAATCACTTTGTTTAGGAAATACTACATTCAGAGGGAATGATATCTGGTAAGAAAAGCATCTTTTTAATCTTATCAGAAACAGCTCTGCACCTGGCGTTTGGAGCCAGCGTCTTCTCCCTTCATTAGAGGCTGAGCTTCAAAGCCTGAAAGGACTCCGTGTGAGGAGAAGCAAAGCTGTTTACCATCATTTTTCTCCCTTTTCAAGCTGAGCTGTGTGAGTATTGAAAAGTAGCTCTATCAGATCCCCAGGCAGAAAGAGGGTTTCTAAAAAGTGCAAAAACTTACCTTTATGGCAAAATAATTCACCCGATAAAATTAACAACTTATACCGAGCCCCTATCTTTCTGCAGTATACAATTCATTTTTATTTCGTTTTCTTTTAAACTTTATGGAACTGCAGAGACCATGCATATGCTCAGCCAACTTCTCCAGTAAAGAAGAGGTTGACTTATTATTTAAGGATCAAAGCCTTAGTACATTTCTAAATTTGATCTCGGGGAAGGGATGGATCCAGAATTTAAATCAATGGTACTTGTACTTACAGGATCCGAACACCTCACAACCTCCTTAGACACTGAAACGTAGAGTCAGCCCCTTCTAATGTTTAATCTAAGGTGACTCTGCTATTAAAGAAACAATTTCTTTTTGTCTCCTCTCTAGGAAGAATGAGGAAATCTATTTACATATTATCAGTCCCTCTACTTAGGGTCTGATGACTATGTCCTTCTGTTCCTTATCAGTAAACTAATAAATATAGAACCTTTCAGATCCCCATAAAGAGATTATCTCTCAACATTTTGATGACATGATCTTTTCTATTTAGGCGTTCTTTAGGGTAATCCATTGAGCAAACAGAACAAATTGTCACTAACTTATTGCTGATCATGCAGGAGCCCCACTGATCAAGCAGAGTTAATACACATACCATTGTCTGGATGGAATGTTAGTCAATATGACTACAATCGCCCATTGAGGACCAGGATTGATTCTGGTGACCTGGCTGACTCAGGTGGGCCCTCCCCTTCATTACAGAAAGTGCTTCTCTTTCAAAATTACACCTGGAAAGAAAAATAGGTAATGATTACCAGCATCCTTGGTTCCTCCAAAGATCCCTCCATGGGAGAATGGGTCAGCACCCACACTTATTCAGTGCCCGTCTCTGTGGAGGACAGAGCGTCCTTGAAGGGGGTACCATATGACTTGCCTTTGCCAGTGAAATATGAGTGTGTTTGGATGGATGCTTTAAGAGCCAGCCCCTGCTCCCTTTTTCCTCCTCTGAGATGATGAAAGCAGGAAGCCCCTGCAAGCCTGGGTCCCTGAGTGATTTAAGATGAGAAGAGCCTAAAACACAGAGTGCGAGCAAGAAATAGACTTTGTTATCGAGCCATTGAGATTTTTGTACACCATTATCCACTCCATCCTGTCTGATACCTCACCAATCACAGCTAGAATTTTTTTTAATTTAATTTGTATTTTATGTTAAAGTTTAGTTGACTTATAATGTTGTATTAGTTTTCAGTTGTACGGCAAAAGTGATTCAGTTATACATGCACATATATCCATTCTTTTTCAGAATCTTTTTCCATATGGGCTATTATGGAACACTGAGTAGATTTTTCTGTGCTGTATACTAGGTCCTTGTTGATTATCTATTTTATATATAGTAGTGTGTACATGTTAATCCCATACTCCTAGTTTATCCCTCCTCCCTTTGGTAACCACTTCCCCAGTGGCTCAGGAGGTAAAGAATCTGTCTGCAGCACAGGAGACAGAGGAGATGCAGGTTCAATCCCTGAATTAGGAAGATCCCCTGATGGAGAAAAATGGCAATGCACTCTAGTATTCTTTCCTGAAAAATCCCATGGACAGAGAAGCTTGGTGGGCTACAGTCCAAAGGTTCAAAAAGAATCGGATGTGGCTGAGCGACTACACTTTGGTAACCATTAAGTTTGTTTTCAAAGTCTATGAGTCTGTTTCTGTTTGATAAATACATTTGCATCATTTTTTTAAGATTCCACATATAAGTGATATCATATGATATCTGTCTTTCTTTGTCTGAACAACTGGAAACATTGATGAGTTTGTCTCCTCAAATTCCCAGTGGAACAGTAGTGATCATCAGTCATGTTCAAATTCAGTTGGTATCAACAGCTCTTTGATACCTGATGCTGGGAAAAAGACCCTGATGCTGGGAAAGACTGAAGGCAGGAGGAGAAGGGGATGACCGAGGATGAGATGGTTGGATGGCATTGCCGACTCGATGGACATGAGTTTCAGCAAGGTGTGGGAGATGGTGAGACAGGAAAGCCTGGCATGCTGCAGTCCATGGGGTTGCAAAGAATCAGACATGACTGAGCGACTAAACTGAATGGAACGGAGTAGCTCTTTGAGATCTATCGAGTCAATAGAATGAAGAACTGGAGTATCTGGGATCCACAGAGTTGACAATACCTACAGATACAAAGCAGCGGATTTGTGGGAAGCAAACAGGGATAAAGAGGTTTAATAGATGTCTCATTTTAGGAGACAATAAAGAAATTGCAAAGCAGAGTGGGACAGAGGGCATCCAAAATTGTCTTGGGTGGGACACAGCTAGAATGCTGCAAGAAGTCCTAGAGCAGAAATGTTGTTCTGAACTCACCGAAATACAATGTGGAACCGCATTAGCCAAGGTTCTCCAGAGAAACAGAAAACGGAACCAAGAGGATACAGATAGAGATTTTTTATTGGAGTATAATTGCTTTACAGTGTTGTGTTAGTTTCTGCTGTACAATGAAGTGAATCAGCCATACATATACACATATCCCGTCTCTCTTGAGTCTCCCTTCCACTCTCTCTTTCCATCCCTCTAGGTCATCACAGAGCCCTGGGCTGAGCTCCCTCTGCTACACAGCAGGCTCCCACTAGCTCTTCAGTTGACACATGGTAGTGTATGTACATCTACCTTGAACCCTCAGCTCATGCCACCCTCTCCTTCTCCACCCACCTACTGTGTCCACATGTCCAATCTCTGTGCCTGTGTCTCTATTCTTGCCCTGTGAATGTGTACATGTGTACCATTTTACTAGATTCCACATATATGTGTTAGTAGACAGCATTTGTTTCCCCTTTCTGACTTCTCTCTAGGTCCATTCACATCTCTGCAAAGGACCCAATTTCATTCCTTTTGATGGCTGAATAACATTCAATTCTGTATATGTACCACATCTTCTTTACCCACTCATCTGTCCATGGACATTTATAAATAATTAGATCATGTAATTATAAAGGCTGACAAATCCACAATCTGCTATCTGCAATGAAAGCTGGTCCTGTAGCTCCAGTCTGAATCCAAAGGCTGGAGAACCAAGAGAATTGATGGTGTAAGTCCCAGTTTGAGGGCAGGAGAAGACCAATGTCCCAGCCCAAGCCATAAGGCAGAGCATTCTCCCCTCCTCTGCCTTTCTGTTCTATTCAGGACCTCAACAGATGAGATGATGCCCATTCTCACCGCCAAGGGCAGTCTCCATGATTCAGTTTACTATTCGAATGCTAATCTCTTCCAGAAATACAAACAAACTCAGAAATAATGTTAAACTAAAAACCCGAACATCCCAAGACCCAGACAAACTGGCATGTAAAATGAATCATCACAGGGACCTTAGGTCTGGTGTTAATGAAATTGGGTGTGCATGTGTGCATGTATGTCTTCATTCATGCTGCAAATTAGAGGGTAAACTATTAACTGAGGCACAGTATACATCCAGGAATACACACAAATCATAAGGATACAGATCAGTGAGTTTTCACAAAATAAACACACCATGTATCTAGTACACCATGTAACATGAGAATTCCTCTCATGTCTCCTTCCTCCTATTCAAGAGTAATTACTTTCTAGATTTCAAAAACAGATGACTTTTTTATGGTTAAGTAATATTTCATTTTATATATGTACCATGTCTTTTCTATTCATTCACCTATCATTGGACATTTAGGTTGCTTCCATGTCCTGGCTCTCATAAATAGTGCTTCAGTGAACATTGGGGTACATGTGTCCTTTTGAATTATGCTTTTCTCAGAGTATATGCCTAGTAATGGGACTACTGGATCATATGGTAGCTCTATTTTTAGTTTTTAAAGAACCTCCATACTGTACTCCATGGGGGCTGTACCAATTTACTTTCCCACCAACAGTGCAAGTAGGTTCCTTTTCTCCACACCCTCTCCAGCATTGATTGATTGTAGATTCTTTAATGATGGCAATTCTGAGCAGTGACATCTCATTGTAGTTTTGATTTCCATTTCTCTAATAATATGGAAAACTTGGCAGTGGCCACAGGACTGGAAAAAGTCTTCATTCCAATGCCAAAGAAGGGCAATGCCAAAGAATGTTCAAACCTACTGCACAATTACGCTCATTTCACATGCTAGTAAAGTAATGCTCAAAATTCACCAAGCTAGGCTTCAACAATACATGAACCAAGAACTTCCAGATGTTCAAGCTGTATTTAGAAAAGGCAGAGGAACCAGAGATCAAATTGCCTAGATCATACGAAAAGCAAAAGAATTCCAGAAGAACATCTACTTCTGCTTCACTGACCACAGTAAAGCCTTTGACTATGTCAGTTCAGTTCAGTTCAGTTGTTCAGTTGCTCAGTCATCTCTGACTCTTTGGGATCCCATGGACTGCAGCATGTCAGGCTTCTCTGTCCATCACCAACTCCTGGAGTTTGCTCAAACTCATGTCCATCGAGTTGCTAATGCCATCCAACCATATCATCCTCTGTCATCCCCTTCTCTCTGGCCATCAATCTTGCTCAGCATCAGGGTCTTTTCCAAGGAGCCAGTTCTTTACATCAGGTGGCTAAAGTATTGGAGTTTCAGCTTTAGCATCAGCCCTTACAATGAATATTCAGGACTTCCAATGAATATCCTTCAGGACTGACTGGTTTGATATCCTTGTAGTCCAAGGGACTCTTGAGAGTCTTCTCCAACACCACAGTTCAAAAGCATCAGTTTTTCAGTGCTCAATTTTCTTTATGGTCCAACTCTCACATCCATACATGACTACTGGAAAAACCACAGCTCTGACTAGATGGACCTTTGTTGGCAAAGTAATGTCACTGCTTTTCAATATGCTGTCTAGGTTGGGCATAGCTTTTCTTCCAAGGAGCAAGTGACTTTCAATTTCATGGCTGCAATCACCTTTTGCAGTGAATTTGGAGCCCCCAAGAATAAAGTCTCTCACTGTTTCCATTGTTTCCCCATCTATTTGCCATGAACTGATGGGACCGGATGCCATGATCTTAGTTTTCTTAATGCTGAGTTCTAAACCAGCTTTTAAACTCTGCTCTTTCACTTTCATTAAGAGGCTCTTTAGTTCTTTGCTTTCTGCTATACGCATGGTGTCATCTGCATATCTGAGGTTATTGATGTTTCTCCTGGCAATCCTGATTCCAGCTTGTGCTTCATCCTGCCCAGCATTTCACATGATGTATGCTGCATATAAGCTAAATAAGCAGGGTGACAATATATAGCCTTGACATACTCCTTTCCTGATTTGGAACCAGTCTGTAATTTCATGTCCAGTTCTAACTGTTGATTCTTGACCTGCATACAGATTTCTTAGGAGGCAGATAAGTTGGTCTGGCATTTCCATTTCTTTAAGTACCTCCCGTTTTTTGACTGTGTGGATCACAACAAACTAAAAGGTTGCTGGTGCAAGTTGTGTGTTATGCCGGGATTCGTGACCTCCAGAGGAGAGGATTTCAATCCGGGATCAGAGATGAGCCTTGACTACTTGGAGAATTTTGTGTAGCAAAATTTTATTCAAGTATAATAGAGATAAGGAAAACTTCTGACATAGACATCAGAAGGGGACAGAAAGAGTGCCTCCTTGGTAGTTTTTTAGCCAGGCATTTTATGTCTGTTAGAAAGCTATTAATCAAATAAGAGAGACACCTCAAGGCTGGTGGAGTTTCAGCAGGCCCCTCTCCCACAATAGACAGGATGGCAGGAGGTGTGTTATCCAGCCATAAAACAATTGACAGGAATACTGGTTTGTTGAGCCATTATCAGCCCAAGGTTTGAGAAAATAAAAAAAGTTAGTCTTAGGTGGAAGCATTTTGAAGAAAGGCAAATTCGAAAGCAAATACATAGTTTCATTAACATAGCCCAAGAAAAACATTTCCATAAGAAAAAAACACATTGGTTAGCTCAAGTCAGGATCTCTGCCACTTGCAGTTTATTTCCTCCTGCCACTTGGGCACCTCTGGCCTTCCTGACTGTTACCTTCTCAAAACTGGAAAATTCATCAAGAGATGGGAATACCAGACCACCTTACCTGCCTCCTGAGAAACCTGCATGCAGGTCAAGAAGCAACAGTGAGAACCAGACATAAAACAATGAACTGGTTCCAAATTGGGAAAGGAGGACGTCAAAGCTGCATATTGTTACCCTGCTTATTTAACTTACATGCAGAGTACATCATGAGAAATGCTGGGCTGGAACAAATACAAGCTGGAATCAAGATTGCCAAGAGAAATATCAATAACCTCAGATATGCAGATGAAACCACCCTTATGGAAGAAAGCTAAGAGGAACTAAAGAGCTTCTTGATGAAGGTGAAAGAGGAGAGTGAAAAAGTTGGCTTAAAACTCAACATTCAAAAAACGAAGATCATGGCATCTGGTCCCATCACTTCATGGCAAATAGATGGGGAAACAATGGAAACAGTGACAGATTTTGCTTTCTTGGACTCCAAGATCACTGCAATGGTGACTGCAGCCATGAAATTAAAAGATGCTTGCTCCTTGGAAGAAAAGCTATGCCCAACGTAGACAGCATATTAAAAAGCAGAGACATTACTTTATTATTTTACTGCATGTATTTATATCTGTACTCCATCTGTAATTGATTTCTGGGTTTGGTGTGATGCAGGGATTAAGAATTATTTTTTCCATATAGATATCCAGCTGGAACAGCGCCATCAGTCAAAAAGGCCATCTTTTCTCTTGACTAGCAGTGTCACTTTTGGTCACATTCAGGGTGACTGCCTAAGTGTGGGTCTAGTGTCTAGACTTTCCATTCTGATGCCTTGATCTACTCATCCAACCACGCACTGTATTAACTGCCATAATTTTATAACCACAAAACACACTGCATTTAAAAAAACAGTTATTATTATTATTTGGCTGCACTGTAGTCCTGAATATTCATTGGAAGGAGTGATGCGGAAGCTGAAACTCCAATACTTTGGCCACCTGATGGGAAGACCTGACTCATTAGAAAAGACCCTGATACTGGGAAAGATTGAAGGCAGGAAGAGAAGAAGATGGCAGAGTATGAGATGGTTGGATGGAAACACCAACTGGTGTTGGACATGAGTTTGAGCAAGCTCTGGGAGTTGATGATGGACAGAGAAAGAGGAGAGTGAAAAAGTTGGCTTAAAGCTCAACATTCAGAAAATGAAGATCATGGCATCTGGTCCCATCACTTCATGGCAAATAGATGGGGAAACAGTGGAAACAGTGGCTGACTTTATTTTTCTGGGCTCCAAAGTCACTGCAGATGGTGATTGCAGCCATGAAATTAAAAGAAGCTTACTCCTTGGAAGGAAAATTATGACCAAACTAGACAGCATATTAAAAAGCAGAGACATTACTTTGTCACCAAAGTCCATCTAGTCAAGGCTATCGTTTTTCCAGTAGTCATGTATGGATGTGAGAGTTAGACTATAAATGAAGCTGAATGCTGAAGATGCTTTTGAACTGTGGTGTTGGAGAAGACTCTTGAGAGTCCCTTGGACTGCAAGGAGATCCAACCAGTCCATCCTAAAGGAGATTGGTCCTGGGTGTTCATTGGAAGGACTGATTTTGAAGCTGAAACTCCAATACTTTGGCCACCTGATGCAAAGAGCTGACTCATTTGAAAAGACCCTGATGCTGGGAAAGATTGAGGGCAGGAAGAGCAGGGGACAACAGAAGATGAGATGGTTGGATGGCATCACTGACTCAATGGACATGAGTTTGGGTAAATTCCGGAAGTTGGTGATGGACAGAGAGGCCTGGCGTGCTGCAGTCCATGAGGTTGCAAAGAGTCGGACACAACTGAGCAACTAAGCTGAGTTAGGTCCTCACTGTGGTGCATGGGCGTGTTTCTCTGGTTGCGGCACACACTCTTCTCTTGTTGCAGATCACAGGCTCCAGAGTGTTCCAGCTCAGCACTTGCAGCTCACAGACTTCGTTGCCCTGCTGCATGTGGTATCTTAGTTCCCTGACCAGAGATTGAACCCACATCACCTGCATTGGAAAGTAGATTTTTAACCACCAGGCCACCAGAGAAGCCCTCATATTGCACTTTTAAGGTGTTTTCTTAACACAAATTCATAAGAAAAGAAGCAGTGGTTCAAATGATATGGATCATATTCTGGAAGCTCTTGCCTTATACAGTCGAATGCCTTCCAAAGGTGTCACATCTTCAAATAGTGCACATAATTATTATTTTACTTCTTTGGCCTTAATTTTGCCAAGTTTTAGTTCTTGCATTAAAAAAGATTGCACCCAACTCTCGTGATATTGACAACCACCACTTAGGCCATTACACTTCAGGTGCTGTGCTAACATTTGTCTCAAAAGATCTGCAGGATTGGTTATATGCTTCCCATTTCCCATGTTAGGAAACCAAGGCTCTGGAAGGTCACCTGACTCTTTCAAGTCAGGGCAGCAAGTGCCAGAGATGCAAGTCCAGTCTCTAACCCCCTCTCTCCAGAGCTGAGTCCTTCCTTCCCTCACTCTGCTAGTACTTTAACTTGCAAATCTTTCATAACAAGGTGGGTGGAATTGCTTTCTCTTTGTGGGCAGAGGTGTCCCAGTCCCCACTCCTGATGTCTTTAATCCTTATACCCTTCTCAGAAGGAATGACAGTTAACAAGGCTTCTTCCTGGCTGGGGGAACCCTGCATATTTGATCTTTCACCCAAAACAAAGACTGGAGTAATGTCCTTTGCATGGATGCCCCTTCCACAGGGGCCAGTGGTTTACGGAAATTAGTTAAGCAGTTTCAGAAAATGTATTAGTGGTTACATTGCCACTCCTCATGCATAGGTGAGAGAGAAAGATGTGTGAGCGCCAGATTTTAAGCGTAAACAGAAGACATGAAGAGGACGGGAGCTGCAAAGGCTTCTAGGAGTAACCTTGATGCCCGTGCTGGTTGACCTTGGAGGGAATTCTCAACAGACAGCATTTGAAGAAGGAGGCCAGCAGAATGAGCTGGGAGGTGATGTGTGGGTTTCTCACCTTAGAAACAGGCTTCAAACCAACATGCGGACCAGATTCTTCATCAAACACACATGTATCTCTTTCTCTCACACACGTGCACCCACAAATCTCTCCCCATTTCTCCCCTACATACTGAAAGGTCAGATCTTTGCCAGTATGCTAAAAGGAATTTGGCTAAAGAAGGCTCCAGTTCCTTCCACAGCCCCTAACCATGTGCCTTGTTCCGAGCTGAGCTGGGGGAGGAGGGAGAAGGATGGAATGGGTGCCTCTCTCACCAGCTGGTTTTTTAAGTTCAGTTCAGTCGCTCAGTTGTGTCCAACTCTGTGAACCCATGGACTGCAGCACAACAGGCCTCCCTGTCCATCACCAACTCCTAGAGCTTGCTCAAACTCATGTCCATCGAGTCAGTGATGCCATCCAACCATCTCATCCTCTGTCCTCCCCTTCTCCTCCTGCCTTCAATCTTTCTCAGGATCAGGGTCTTTTCAAATGAGTCAGTTCCATCAGGTGGCCAAAGGATTGGAGCTTCAGCTTTAGCATCAGCCCTTCCAATGAATATTCAGGACTGTTTTCCTTTAGGATTGACTGGTTGGTTCTCCTTGCTGTTCAAGGGACTCTCAAGAGTCTTCTCCAACATCACAGTTCAAAAGCATCTATTCTTCAGCATTCAGCTTTCTTTATGGTCCAACTCTCACATCCATACAAGACTGCTGGAAAAACTATAGCCTTGACTAGATGGATGTTTGTTGGCAAAGTAATGTCTCTGCTTTTTAATATGCTGTCTAGGTTGGTCATAGCTTTTCTTCCAAGGAGCAAGTGTCTTAATTTCATGGCTGCAGTCACCATCTGCTGTTTTAAGTAATGACCAGGTATTTGAAGGTGTCCCCCAGCAAAATTAATGTCATTTGTAGCAGCAGAGTGTGATGTGTAGCTAGAAATAGGGAAAGAATGGGGCTTAGATCTGGGAAGGACAATATTTGGATAAGAGCAGAACTCAAGGACTCTTCTACTGTATTTTTGTGTGATGTGTTTGTGTGTGCTTAATCACTCAGTTGTGTCTGACTCTCTGTGGCTCCATGGACTGTAGCTCGCCAGGCTCCTCTGTCCATGGGGTTTTTCCAGGCAAGAATATTGGAGTGGGTTACCGTTTCCTTCTCCAGGGGATCTTCCTGACCAGGGATCGAACTCACATCTCCTGCCTTGGCAGCCAGATTCTTTACCACTCAGTCACCTGAGACTGAGGATAGTGCTTTTCTCAGAACCATATTGTTAACCCTTGAGTCCCTGAGATATGCCAACCTGCCGCGGGACAGCAAAGAAAGCCAAGGCACCCAGGGGCTCCTCCCGCTCCAAGACAAGGCACCCAGGGGCTCCTCCTGCTCCAAGACAAGGCAGCCAGGGGCTCCTCCTGCTCCAAGACAGCAGAGCTCCCATGTTCCTGACACCTGACACCTGACACTCACATCTGCGGATGAGCAAAGGCAGAAGCTGGGGGCTGCTAGGGAGGGTGGCTGTCTAGGGAGCCTGCTGAGTCCTGCATGCCAAACTGAAGCTCCACGAATGCAGGGACGGGTGATGCTCTGATCAAGGGGGCAGAACTAAGCCAAGGGCACAGGAGAATCCCTGCTTCCCTCATACAGGGTCCTGTGTCCCCAGCACCAGCCACGGGTGCTTTTACATTTCCTTTATTTTTTTTTCCACTTATTTTCTAATAATGATTTTATTTTATTATTTCTTCTTTTTATTAAAATATATTTGATTTACAATGTTGTGTTAGTTTCTGGTATACAGCAAAGTGGTTTATATATATATATATATATATCTTCTCAAATTATACTGTATGGTTGATGTTACTAATATAGATATCCTCAAATTATGTAGAATTCATATAGATCTGATATGCCCTGATAAAATGTGGTCAATTATAATTCTAGTTATCATGTTAAAGGGTTACAAGTCATAGCAATGACCAGGCTACATTGTCAGTTGCAGTTTAACCAGATTTTAAACATGCCTGGGTTGGGAAGATCTCCTGGAGAAGGGCATGGCAACCCACTCCAGTATTCTTGCCTGGGAAATCCCATGGACAGAGGAGCCTGGTGGGCTACAGTCCATGGGGTTGCAAAGAGTCGGACACGATTAAGCAACTTGAGTAGAGTTCCCTGTGCTATAGAGTCAGCCCTTGTTGGATATCTACTTTATATAGAGTAGTGTGTCCATGTTACTTCCATCTTTACATTTTCTTTAAATGTCCACAGGATAAAGATGTTCCTCCAAGCAAGCTGGAAGAGAGACACAGAGGCTCCATCTGGGCTTGATGAGACTTTGAGCTAATTATGGGACTCCAGTTTTTATGTTATTACTTATTTGTTTTACAGAAACTGGAAGGAGGGAGTTCTTGTTTAGGCAAGAACATAAAATCCTGTCTCCTGCCTGGCACATGCCTCCTGCTTCCACTGAGACAACTTCTAAGCAAAAAGAAATAACCTTTTGGATATTTGATGACATTGAAGCCTTGTTGCAGTCTCATGCATTAAGTTCTTTAACCTTCATAGCCCTGAAAGGCAGATATTGTTTCCATTTTGCAGATGAGGAAACTGAGGCTCAGAGGGAGTATTTGCTGATGATTGAAAAAAAAAAAAAGTAGATAGTAAAGGTAAAATTTACTCCAGGTCTGTCCAGCTACAAAGTCAATGATATAAGGTAATATTAATTTTGGTCTCAAATATAATAATGGTCCTCAGGACATAATTTTTGTTAACTCTGTTGTATTTTTATTGAATTGACCCTGTCATGGCTCAGCAGTAAAGAATCCACCTGCCAATGAAGGAGATGCAAGAGATGGGACTTTGAACTGTGAGTCAGGAAGATTCCCTGGATTAGGAAATGGCAAGTCACTCCATTATTCCTGTCTGGAAGATTCCATGGACAGAAGATCCTGGTGGGCTACAGTCAATGGGGTCACAAAAGAGCTGGATACAACTGAGGGACTGAGCACATGTATTTTTACTAACATTTTATGACTTCTTTCACAATTCTGCACGATTCTGTACGATTCTGCACATGGTACTTATCACACTCCTTCACTTATTTTTCACAAGCCTTTTAAAGGGTTGATTTTCCCATTCTGGACATGTAGTATAAGTTTTTAGTGAACCAAAAACTTCTTAGTGGACTTGTTTATTTTGACATGAGTAGTTTTATCTCTGAATTCCATAGTAAAAGAGCAACTGACCATCTCACCGTATGCTTCAGTGTGGCAGGAAATCATTCAGAAGGAAAAGAAACAACTCCTTGGACACATTTGTGTGGCAGACAAGAATGCCTGTCTTGTTCCAGAAATAGATAATCCCGGGTGTTCCTCATTCAGAGCTCCCTCTAGATCTAAGACTTGGCATTGAACTTCCCAGAGCTTTGGTTGAATTCTCTTCGTGCAGAGAAACTTGCTTCCTCATGCCTTGGCTGCAAGTGGCTGTAAATGGGTTTCATATCATTTGAGTCTATCAGAATCCACACAATTCCTCGAGTTTTGAAGCTGCTGCTTCTGCAGTTCCTCAGATGTCTAGAGTGAGGAAGGCATGCCAAGAAAGCATTCCAAATGCATCAGCTACATGAACTATGCTTGGCTGGGTGAGAGGCGTTACCTACGCAGGGAAATTAGGAGAAGCAGTACTCAGAAGGTGAGGAGCTAAGGGTTTTCATGGTAGATTCCACAATTAATACTTCCCATCTTTAAGGGGCAGTTATCACATGGAAGTAGCTAAGCTTTGGAGAAAGTAGCTGTAAAACCAAAGACTTTAAGTAACTAGCGTGTGGCCACACAAATCAATGCTAGGAGCTGAGAATAGAAGCCAGCCTTCCGACCTCTTGTCTGAGACTCTATCCATCATCCCTGTCTCCCTGAGACTAAAATACACCCTTCCCTTTAGAAAAAAGTGAAACCAGTGTGACCCAGTGGAACTGAGTGTTGTTACTGTAATTGTCATAGCAACAAGATTTAGAGTTCAAAATCTAAGCTTTGGTTTTACATTTTGGGAGGACACTGGGGAGATTGTGGTAAGAAACCTCTCTCCAAATAAATAAATAAAGTTTAATTTTTCTATGACTTGAATCCAAATGCCGATATAGAAAGCTTTAGTGTTTGGAGCTTTAGAACTTCCATGTGAGGAAATAGAGTTTTTTTCTCATAGACTTGCTTTTTTTTTTTTTTTGCTGTTTTTCTTTTTTAACAAAATTAGAATCCTATTTTTATTCTATAGTTATCTTTATAGCATTCAAAGTTCTTTAGAATACTTGATGAGTCAATATATAATTAGTATATTTTATAGGATTTCAAATAATTTCTGGGGCTTCCCAAATAGCTCAGTGGTAAAGAATCCGCCTGCCAATGTAAGAGACACAGCAGACGCAGGTTCAATCTCTGGGTCGGGAAGATCCCCTGGAGGAGGAAATGGTAACCACTCCGGTATTCTTGCCTGGAGAATCCCATGGACAGAGGAGCCTGGCAGGGTACAGTCTATAGAATGGAAAAGAGAGGAACATGACTGAGCAACTGAGCAAACACACATGAAAAGAATTTCCAGTTGGGAAGTAGTTCTAAATATCATCATAATGAATAGGCAAATGTTCTTCACTTATTTTGTTTCTAGGGTTACATGACTGATTTTACAAAATCAAATTATTCCCCAAAAGTAGCCCGTAATGAAAATGCGTTATGTGTTAAGAGGTTATAATTATATGCAGCAGAAATCCCAGTTGCTCCTCAGTTCAGACTCCTCCTTTCTCTAAATTTTTTTTCTAATCTTTTGCAACTAAGCCAAATGACTGCTTACTCACATTAATCAAAGCTAAATATGGCCATTTGTTTTGGTCAAAGAAATGTAAGTCAGAGTGTTTTGTGCAAGTCACAGGAAGTGTCTCTAAAGGGATGAGGACCACTTTCTTCCTCCCTGGACCACGGTGGTGATGGCTGGAGCTCTGGCATCCAGTTGGGATCCTGAGGTCCTGAGACATATGCTGGGGATAGCAGAGGTGTTGGCTGGACAAATTCTGTGTCCTGAAGACTTAGGGGAGCAGGTTCATAGATGTTCTTGCTGTTGCCTCTGGACTGCTTGTACAAGGCAAGAAAAGTAACATATCTAATTGGGTTTTCTGTCTCACATAGCAGAACTTAGTCCCAACTGATATAAGTGATGCAAAATGGTATTATTATTATTTGGATTATTCTATCAAAATTTAACTTTCTAGGATCAACAGAGGGAAACAACCCATTTGGTCTTTTCTACTTCTAATTCCTTCCATTCAGATCATAGACAGTGACAAATTTCCCCATACTATGCCTGACATTCACACCAGCCTCTGTCGGGAACATTTCCTCTTGGCATGGGTAAGAGGAATTTGCAGTCCTCTCTGCAGACAGCAAACGGCCTTTGATGACAAGGATGTATTCCTAATAAGCTGGTTGTCCAGAAAGTGTGGGGACGGCCAGCTACTTCATCAAGGTGCAATCTCCAGTCTGTGAAGTGCCCTGAGGAAGGCACCTTGGTACAATTAATTTATGATCATTACTGACCTGGGGTTTAGAACAACCACAGAACAGCCGCCTAATGGGTGTAGGCGACTTGCTGTGAGCACAGGCCTGATGCCCTTGTCTGCTTCATCAGTGATGTGTGCCCAGTGTACATTCCCAGAACGGGGCTGGGGGAAGCCCAGTGCTGGTTAAATAGTCATGTTAACCAGCCCTTTAATAGCTGACTGTTTTGCAGAAATGCAGGCAGCTGTCTTGATCAGATAATTTTCGGAGTAACTTAATACTGCGTCTCTCATACACGTGCTTCATCTTGTGTGTTGAGGCCCGGCTGTGACCTGACCTGGGGCAGAGGGGGAGGTGGCGGCCCAGGTATGGACAACTGTTATTAACCTCTCAGGTGCTCTTTGAGTCAGGATCTCACATGACTGATGTGGACCGCTGGGCACAGACACGCCATCCTCCCCCATGTTGAAAGTTCAGATCTGCAGCAAGGCTGGTTTTCACTGTCAGCACAATTTAAGAGGAAGAAATCTAAAGGCAAGTAGCCTTTCAGGTGGTTTTTGGAACAATACGAGTAAGCAGCAAATAGGCAAATATTTGCATTTCTTTCGAAATGTGAAAACTTCTCTGATTTCAGAAAGTTTTTTAGGACACAAATATCCTTTATCAACAATTCTACTTAAGTATATGATCTCTGCATGAACCTCAATATGCATTTATACCCAATGCTCTAGATGTCAACAATTTACATAGCAAAATGTGCATTTATATATGTTACAAATACAAATATTAACCTTGTTTATCTTCATTTTATTAGCATTAAGCCATCAACTTAAAAGTGCAGTCTCTAACAACTTTGATTTAAATAGTGAGAGACTGCTATTCTCATTCCGTGATCAGGTTCTCCAATTTTTAAATCTGAAAGATTACTACTAATCTTTCTACTTCATTTTCATTGTGGCTTAAGGGTTTTATGAGAAATATTTACTATCTCTTTTTCAATCCTCAAATGATTATTTAATTGAATCTTCTTCTCTTCCACCTTGTTTTACATGATTTAGCAAGTGAAGTGCTGGTTCTCTCCAAAAGCGCTTGCTCCCAAAATAAGGAGGCCAATTATTTGCTGGTTCCAAATCTACTAAGTTTGGGAAAGTTGCCAAGTCGTGCATTCTTCGCATGTGCTATGTCGTAACCTTAGCACGTTGCAAATCAGATATCCTCATTCAGCTACACCTCTGGGGAATCCGCTCACACATCGTTTTCAATGTGTTTGGTTGTTTCTGCTGACTTATAAATGTTCCGAAGAAAAAGAGTCTGGCTTCTGTAGAAGACAGTTATAAAATGGATAACTAACCAGCGGGGGAGGTTTCTGAATCAGTTTCAAAGAAGAGGACAAAGGGTCAATTGCCAGTCCAGGCTGAAGAGTCTTGGTGCCGCAAAATAAGAAGAGCAGAAAGAATTAGAAGGGACAGAGAGAGACCTTGGAGTGAAATGGACTTGGCATTGGAAGCAATGGGAGCATCGAGAAGGTCTGTGATGTCTTGGAAAGGAGGAAGGATAATAGCAAAGTGTAAAGAAAAAATACTTTGGTCAAGCTTACATCTAGTAAGCATTATTCGTTATTTAGGCACACTTCGGTTGTTAGTAAAGCTGTTATTTCTTTTAAATGTGTGCTCTTGTTGGACTGTGCTGCTTTTAACAAGAGCGTCGACTTTGATGGATCCACATTTTATCTTCTTAATGAGAGGGATTGTGAGCTCTTTGACAGATGACCAGGGAAATCAAACTGGTAGCTTCTTCATTCAGTGATTCAACAAAGTTAATTGAGCAGTATGCATTTTTATATCCATATATTTACCTGTGAGTGATTTCCATCAATAGTCATCTTTGCATTGCTTTGGGTAACTAATACAGTATTTGGTTGCTTTATAAAGATCTGTGAATTGTATCAAGTTTTTGTATGGAAAAAAGTGCAAGTTCATCTATAACCCCCTCTCATTTGAGAAATGCCCACCATTTGGGTTGGCCAGCACGGATGGTGGTTCTCTAAAATGCAGGCTGCATTTGTAGTGTTCCTAATCTCACCTGCCCAAGTTCAAATTTAGACATCATGGTCTATTATTAGCTGTGTGACTCAGGAAGCTTACTTAATCTCTCTGGGCCTCAGTTTCTTCATCTACAAAATGGGGATAATTCTACACATACATAATAAAGGTGAGACATTGGAACAGTGAAAATGGCAAGTTTCTACCTTTGGGTGTAAAACAAAATGCTTGAAATTACAAAAACATAGGGAACAGAAGGCTATTTCCTCAACTCATGGGAGCATACAACTTAGTATGGCAGCAAGGAAGGATACAAAATTATGAGGAATGGTATCTTTGAATGTATAATGACATCTATCAGGTTATAGGGAACCTGTGAATGGTGTTCCTATAGCCTGATAGACATCATTATACATTCAAAGATACCATTCCTCATAATTTTGTATCCTTTCTTGCTGTGAATGGTGTTATTAGTTATAGTTTTTTAGACAAAACCTACAGAGGATTTCAGGGACTTCCCTGGTGGCTCAGATAGTAAAGTGTCTGCCTACAGTGTGGGAGACCCGAGTTCAATCCCTGGGTTGGGAAGATCCCCTGAAGAAGGAAATAGCTACCCACTCCAGTATTCTTGCCTGGAAAATCCCATGGACAGAGGAACCTGCTAGGCTATAGTCCATGGGGTCGCAAAGAGTCAGACGACTGAGTGACTTCACTTCACTCACAATGGAGGATTTCAGCTGGGTTTTAAACTACATATCCACAATCTCAATCCTGTATCCACAATTCTAAAATTCAAAATTCTTCAGGAACCATGTTATTCATAACTCATGTGGCTACGAGAAACGACCTAGTAAACTTTTTAGTGAAAACTTGGCCTGAATTGATGTGAGGCTATTTATGATCATGATTACCCACACTGTGACTATTTCTGGATTTCTCTATACTGATATATATGCTATCTTAGTGCAGTGCAAGGAGGGACCCCAAAACTTATGGCTGAAAGCAACAGTCGCCATTTATAGCTTTTTCTTTTTAAAAAATACTTTATTTTTAATTGAAGGATAATTGCTTTACAATGTTGTGTGGGTTTCTGCCATCCATCATAATGAATCAGCCATAGGTATACATATGTCCCCTCCCTCTTAAACCTCCCTCCCACCTCCCACTGCATCCCGCCCATCTAGGTTGTCACAGAGCCCTGGTTCGAGTTCCCTGAGTCATACAGCAAATGCTCACGGCTATTTTACATATAGTAATGCAACTTTTTCCATCCATCCCACCTTCTCCTCCCCTCATTCCCTGTGTCCATATTTCTGTTCTCTGTGTCCACATCTCCACCACTGTCCTGCAAATAGGTTCATCAGAACCCTCTTTCTAGATTCCATATACATGTGTTAAAATACAATATTTGTTTTCTCATTCTGACTTACTTCACTCCGTATAATAGGCTCTAGGCTCACCTACCTCATTAGCACCAAATCAAATGCTTCCTTTTACGGCTGAGTAATATTCCATCATATATATGTACCACAGTTTCTTTATCCACTCATCTGTTGATGGGCTTCTAGGTTGCATCCATGTCCTAGCTATCATAAATAGTGCTGCAATGAACATTTGGGTACATGTGTCCTTTTCAATTATGGCTTTCTCGGGGTATATGCCCAGTAGTGGGACTGTTGGGTCATATGGTAGTGTGATTCCTAGCTTTTTAAGGAATCCCCACACGGTCTTCCATTGTGGCTGTATCTGTTTGCACTCCCACTGACCACGTAGGAGGATTCTCTTTTCTCCAGTCTCCCTCCAGCATTTATGTTTGTAGATTTCTTGATAATGGGCGATTCTGACCAGTGTCAGGTGAACAGTCGCCATTTATTATCTCTCGTCGTTCTGTGGGTTGATGGGTTTTCAACAGGGTGGTTCTTCTCCTCTACTTGGTGTCAGCTGGGGCCTTGAGCTGAGATAGCTCAGGGCCCCTTCACCACCTTCTCCTTGTGGCTCATCTGGGCTTCCTCAGCACAGCAGCTGAATTTTGAGAGGACGAACCCCAAGATGTTTGAAGAAAAGCTGCAGCTTTTGCTCAAGGCTCAGGCTCAGAGTTTGGGGTGTCACTTACACTGCCTTCTAGTGGCCAAAACCAACTACACTCCAGCCCAGATTCAAGGACAAGGACAGTAGACTATACCTTTCAAGGGACATGCACACATTGGGAGATTGGGATGGACATATACCCACTTTTGCTGTTCAGTCACTAAGTCGTGTCAGACTTTTGGTGATCCCATGAACTGCAGCACACCAGGCTCCTTTGTCCTACACTATCTCCTGCAGTTTGCTTAAATTGATGTCCATCAAGTCAGTGATGCTATCTAACCCTCTCTGTTGTCCCCTTCTCCTCCTGCCCACAAATTTTCCTAGCATCAGAGTCTTTTTCAATGAGTCAGCACTTTACATCATGTGACCAGAGTATTGGAGCTTCAGCTTCAACATCAGTCCTTCCAATGAATATTGAGGGTTGATTCCCTTTCGGATGGACTGGTTGGATTCCCTTGCAGTCCAAGGGACTCTCCAGAGTCTTCTCCAGTACCACAATTCGAAAGCATCAATTCTTCAGCACTCAGCTTTCTTTATGATCAAACTCTCACATCCTTACGGTTTTTCCAGTGGTCATGTGTGGATGTGAGAGTTGGACCATATACACACTTTTAAAATGGATAACTAATAACAAGCTACTCTATAGCACAGGGAACTCTACTCTCTAATGACTGCTGTGGGAAAAGAACCTTAAAAAAGAGTGGGTATATGTATAACTAACTCACTTTGCTGTACAGCAGAAACTAACACAACATTGTAAATCAACTATACTCCAATAAACATTGACTTAAAAGAAGAGAACTGGTAACCACCCTTAATCCACCACGGGATGTTATGTACTCTATGATACAGGTACTCTGTACCTTTGTAAAGCCACAGCTCCAGCCCCAGGGACTTTGGGTAGAGATGAGAAGATTCGCACATGCTCCAACTCTGTGCTCTTGGCCCAACCCGTTGCATGCTGATACAGAAGTGTACCAACACCAGGACTGGCATCTTCAAATATTTTTCCCAACAGAATGCTGAATGTGTGAATGTTTCCCTTCACACATGTTTGAGTTAATATCCAAAATGCCTTATCATAAATTTAAATACTTACAAGGTTATAATTTCAAATGTTCTGTCCACACTGGAAACTTAGAGTAAAACCCTAATATTTTCTCCTTGAGATTCTATGGAATCTCAATCACAAAGTGATATGATCTCTACCACCAACTATTTTTAATACTATGGGAACAAACTCTTACAGGAGAACTTTTACTTTATTTCTTTTTCTCATTAAATTTGCATTTCCATTTTACTTCTCTACAATATAAATATGGGTCTATATTTAAATTTAATTTTCTAAAATATCATGTGATACTTTAAATACCCTGCTATACATTTTGAATAATTACTTCTGGATTTAGTTATCATTCCAGTAATTACTATTGCATAATGGAACAAAAATGAAAATGTCTCACAAACTTTGATAATTGTAAGAAAGAACATAAGATTTTATTGAAAAAATGCATCATAAGCAAAATGGGTGATTTTTTTTTCTTTCTTTTTCTTTTCTTTTTTGTTCTTTTCCTCTTTTAGCTCATATGTCTCTGGGTGAATATTACCTATTGCTGAAATGAAAAATGATTCAGTGTCAATTCTATTCCTATTTTACACTTTTATAAATTTAAGTACTTAGCAAATTCATCCATATAAATAGAAGAAAATTGTTATAACAATGTTGCACAATTCTTTGAACTCTTCCAAGCTACACTGAAGAAATCATATTACAATTTATTATCAAAAATTACTTTTAATGTCCTATGGGCTGATAACTCAATTAAACTCTCCTTTAATTTGGTTGAAAAAAATTGGAAACCAATCTGACTTATTATCAAGTCATTAGTATGGAAAAATTTCCCCTTTTCTTGAGGTGTGCATCTCTGAGACAGCTACTTTGGGAAGATAAAGAAACAGGCAGGGAGTGCTCTTGTTCAATAAATTGACTGTTTGCCCTTTAGAAAGGTAAGGAACTGCTGGGTCCCCTCAGTGAGCACCAGAAGTAATTGGAGTTGGGGAAGGGGAGAGTGTGGTCTTTGAAGTTGTGAGTCAGGGTTCCCCACCAGGAAAGCCAGCTCAGTTTTTCCACTTTCACAGACAGGACACTGCTTGGAGAATGGCTCCTTGACTGACCAATAAACCAGAGCATTTTGAGAAAATGAACAACACGTTAGAGAGAAGCGTGGAGAATCAGTTAACATGATTTATTTCCCTTTGGAAAATCCTTAACAAATTTACATTAACAATTATAGATAAGTAAATATTTTACACTGGCAGAAGCATGATGGATTCCAAATTCCTTCTGAGGGAATAAGTTGCTGGCATCAGCAGATTTAGTAATTTCATGGTGTCTGAGAAAAGGAGTGTGTGATTCCCATGCCACTAAGTTTGTCCTCAAGCCCAAACCATGAGTATAGACTGAAACTCTCCAAGTGGGCCCAGTCATATTATTAGATGAGCCTCAATTGGCGAGTGCTTATGCAACAGGCTTTGAGAACTGGGATACAAACTATTTGTATGGAAAGATGGAGTCAGATTATGAATAATTCAGTGCCACGTGCAGACGTTATTGCTTGAATTTCAAAATAGAGTTGAAGTAACATTGACATAAGAAGGTCAGTGTTTATAAATGTAAGGAAGAAAAGCATGAAATATGTTACACCACCAGGAGATTGTGGCAGAAAAACCAGCTATAAACCCAAACCTGTGTTCGTTCTTCCACAATATAGATACATATTTGGCAGATGGTTGTCCAACTTAGGACAACTTCAGCTCAGCCTTCTATCCAGGTCTGGCCATGAACCACTTCTCTCCACTGAGATATGAGTAGAAGTGAGGTATATCACGTTGTCACTGGGGTAATTAGGAAGCAGAGGAGCCCTGTCCACTATCTTTTTGCATTTCTACTGGTTGAAAGGGTTTTTCAGGTGGTTCTGCAGTAAAGAATCCACCTGCCAATGTTGGAAACACAGGAGACATGAGTTCAGTCCCTGGGTCAGGAAGATACCCTGGAGGAGGGCATGGCAACCCACTCTAGTATTCTTGCCTGGAGAATTCCATGGACAGAGGAGTATGGTGGGCTACAGTCCCCAGGGCCACAAAGAGTCAAACATGACTTAGCATCTAAAACAGCTGGTTGAAAACAATGTTTGAGGGGCCCACTACAGCACCAGGAACAGTGGAGCCACAATGTGGAAAGTGGTAGGGCCTTTGATTCACAAGTTAGGGGAAAATTGCCTACTCACCAGGAATTACTCATTGGACAGTAACGCAAGCAAGAAAAAAAAAAATTGTTTTAACCCAATTGCAAGGTTTGTTATAGTACTGTGCTAATAAAACAGAGACACAGATTGAAAATATATATAAATCAAAAACCACTTAAGTAAATTAATGGATGGTAGAGTGACATTTTATATTTAAGGAAATGTAGTGTTTAGAATTAAGGACTTCCCTGGTGGCTCAGATGGTTAAGAATCCACCTGCAATGCAGGAGATCCTAGTTCAATCCCTGGGTCAGGAAGATCCCCTGGAGGAGGGCATGGCTATCTACTCCAGTATTCTTGCCTTGAGAATTTCATGGGAAGAGAAGTCTGATGGGCTATAGTCCATGGGGTCAGAGTCGGGCATGACTGAATGACTAACACTATATTTAAGAAAACATAAGGTACATGTGTGGTTATATTTTCCTATTGACTGGGAGAGTCCAAAGTGCCTCTTTTATTGCCAGAACTCCACTCAACCATGTGCATTTTCCTGCAATTAAAAATACTGAAAACTTGCACAAGTAAACTATGGACTTTTTTTTTTTTTTATCACATTATGGATAATTCTTTGGGAAATATTGTCACTCCAAGATGTGTCAAACAAACGAAAATAGCAGCATGTCACATTATTAAAATGATTCAGAGTTAGCAGCAAAGTCAGAGTGATGGCAGAGAGTGAGACGAGCAGTTGTTCTGGCCGTGGCATCTGTTAACTGCACTTGGGTACCATTGCCGCTGGCAATGTGTCGGCATCCACAATTGGCAGAGGAAGAGCCTGCCGGGCCGTAGCCGCCACCCATCCGTCTTCATTCAGCCTCCCTCCTAAAGGCCAAGGTTATTGATGCTCTAACAAGCGCACTGACAGGCTTTATCAAACTTCTGTTTAGAGCCCACTGATCACAGGAGGGCAGCAGATTTGCTGGCAATTTATACAAATGACACTGAATATGTGAGTTTGAATACTGATTTTTTTTAAAAAAGGGATCTGTTGAGTCTTCATATTTTTATCTGGGGTAAAAAAGAGAGGAAAAGGACAAAATACCAGTGTCATTTCTGCTCTAAAATTAACTTATACAAAAGAGGAGAAAAAATAAGTCACATTTGAATCCATTATGGGTGGACATCCCATTCTAAATTTACAGATACCCAGCTAAAAGAGCTTCTGAACTTTGCTTCATCTTTGAAGAGGTCAGTTTTGATAATTTCTGAGAAAAGCACACATGGCACACATTACAGTTATGCAGAGAACACGTTCTAACTGCTAAGAAAGTAAGTAAATAAGTAAAGTCGCTCAGTCATGTCTGACTCTTGGCAACCCCATGGACGGTAGCCTACCAGGTTCCTCTGTTCATGGGGTTTTCCAGGCAAGAGTGCTGAAGTGGGTTGCCATTTCCTTCTCCATCTAATTGCTAGGGTACTCCTAAATTCAAAAACATTAAGACTTCTAATAATGTGGTTTAGAAATGGAATATTTCCTGCCATATTGGTAAACAAAAGATCTCACAGTTGTCATTGATTGCAGCCCTCCAGTGTTAACCAGTGAGCCCTGAGGAAACTCAGGAAGGAAAAGAATACCTGCCATCTAGCAGCCATCAGACTGCAGTGACTCCCTATGGTGAGCACCAAGGAAGCTAGGGATGTGAAAACACAGGATACTGGCTGCAGATAGCCGAGGTGTCTATCAGAGGAAAAGTTTCACTGAGCCCAGACTCTTGTGTCCTCCCACACATAGAAAAGCACTAAATTCTTTACCTTGAGATATCTGGTTTTCTTTCATCAACAATAACCTTTTGATGTTCAGACTACCTGCTCTTCATTAAAAAATTTTTACATTAACCTGGCTCCCCTTCCCTTGTCTCCTTGGAGCAGTTGTCTCAGTATTACTTTAGATGCTGTTTCCTAGGCTTCTTGCTGTTGTTGTTTAGTCGCTAAGTCATATCCATCTCTTCTGTGGCCTCTTTAGGCTGCTCTGTCCGTGGGATTTTCCAGGCAAGAATACTGGAGCAGGTGGCCATTTCCTTCTGCAGGAGATCTTTCCAACTCAGGGATCAAACCTGGGTCTCCTGCATTGGCAGGCAGGTTCTTTACCAGTGAGCCACCTGGGAAGCCCCTCCTGGGCTTGAAGCCCTAAACATTCTTACCGAATGAAACATAGCCCTCAACTTTTAGGTTGTATGTATGTTTTAAGTCAACATAATGATTATAGGCAAACAATAGTTGAGCAGGGAACATCTTCACTTCAGTCCAGTTTGCAGTTTGTGGTCCAGATGTGTTGTTTACCTGCTGCCAGCCCTTCATCTTCAGATTCTTTAAACTTTAATTGACAAAACCTTTTGGCCACTGTGCGTGATGCTTCATAGGCAGAGAGCATTGCTTTCCTCTCCTTATGGGAATCATCAGCTGAACAAAGAGCTCAGTTGTTCCAGAATCCATCCATCAGTTTTCGGAATTTGCTGTAGAAACTACCCTTGAAACTCTGGCTTATTTTTCACTCACCTTTGTTGTCCTTGGTGGGTCAGTTTCGGGTATCTTCTTTCCTGTCCCAGAGCTGGAGGAATGGCCCCTGGTGGGGACATGCCATGGGCGTGGCTACAGGAGAAGAACCAGAGAGATGGGGCAGACACCCAGAGGCTCTTGGAGGTCTTGCTTAGCCATAGCCTACATAGTGTCAGCTCACACCTGTCAGCCACAGCAAGTCACACAGAAGACTTGGTAGTAGGTGCAGAGGAAGACATTCCTCTATAGTAAGAAGGGGCCGATGGCTGACAACACAAGCTATCCCAGTGTACTCTCTCGATCACCCACCTCGGCACACAACAGACATCACCCTGTTGCGGAGGAAAATATCCACTAGACCCCTTTCAATCAAAGATTCTCCATCAGGTCTCATCTGGAGACACGTGAACAAGAGTAACAACAAAAACAAACAAATAGCCAAGAAGTTATCTTAGAAGAAAAAGGATACAGTAATCACTCTATTTGCAAAGAAGTGGGGGCACACGTCAGTCACGTCTCCTCCCCCCGGGGTAGTGTCCTGTGATTCTTGAATTCTTTATTAGAGTTACTGATAGAGTTGCTATGTTGGAATTTTACCATAGTTTCCTCTCAATGCTACTGAAATACACAAGGTTCCTTAGCAAGTGTTCCAACCATCTAAGAAAATCCCTGAGTTTGACTGGGATGTTTCCCCAGCTCTGGCTGAGTAGGGTGTGTAGAATATTTTCTTCTCTTGCTAACCGAAGTGAAGTGTTAGTTGCTCAGCTGCATCTGACTCTTTGAGACCCCATGGACTGTAGCCTGCCAGGCTCCTCTGTCCATGGAGTTCTCCAGGCAAGAATACTGGAGTGGGTTGCGTTCCCTTCTCCAGGGGATCTTCCTGACCCAGCGATCGAGCTGCGGCCTCCTGCATTGCAGGCAGATTCTTTACCATCTGAGCCACAGGTAGGCCTTCTCTTGCTAAGTTATGACCAATTCAGAAGCCTGAAGATTGATGTATCATGTATGGCACCCATTTATCTAATCAGGTAACCATATACGTCTGGGCTAAAACTCGTGCTCATTTCCAGACAGTGATTAATGAGTTTTTGCTTTTTGTTTTAACATGTTTATGTGTCAACGGTTGGCATGATAATCCTCGGTGTGCCTCCTTTTTCATTCTGTATGAAGACTGAGGTATGGCCTTGTCCTTAATCCACAGAGATGGCTGGAAAAAGGGGAAAAATGAGCCAGGGCAGGGGATGAAAGACTGCAGGCTTTCCTCAGGGCTGGAGCAAATCTGAACTCCAGAATTGGGACCATCCACTGGAGAGACTGACATGTACAGGGTGCTGGTGATGCTGGGTTGGATCAGATGAACTCACTTCATTTCCTCTTCTCCTTTATCCAACTTCATTTTACTCTCTTAGCTTGCTCCAGTAAGCATCCGCGAGAAGGTCCATAAATCAGACTTAATCGTGAATCAGAACCTAAAGACTAAAGAAACGCAGGGGGTTCAGTCCCATGAAGTGTAAGTTGAACTTACCCCGGTGGATCATGTGGGCAGAGATACAGCAGCATGGGGGGATCCTGGAAGAAGCTTTTATTTATTCATTTCTGCAGTGTTGGGTCTTTGCTGTGGGAGGGCTGCTGTCTGGTTGCAGTGCTTGGACTTCTTGTTCCGGGGGCTTCTCTTGATTAGGCGGATGGGCCCTAGAGTGCAAAAACTCCGTCAGTTGCTGCATACGGGCTTAGTTGCCCCCTCTGCATGTGGAATCTTCTCAGACCAGGGGTCAAACCTGTGTCCCCTGTATCAACAGGCAGATTCGAAACCCCTGGACCACCAGAGAAGTCCCCTGGAAGGAACACTTCATTTAGCTCTTCCCTCTGGTGGCTCAGATGGTAAAGCATCTGGCTGCAACGTGGGAGACCCAGGTTCTATCCCTGGGTTGGGAAGATCTCCTGGAGAAGGAAATGGCAACCCACTCCAGTACTCTTGCCTGGAAAATCCCATGGATGGAGGAGCCTGGTAGGCTACAGTCCATGGGGTTCCAAGAGTCAGACATGACTGTGCGACTTCACTTCCACTTTTTTTCTATTTCTGAAGCTCAATAAACGTGGACACTAGAAGAAAGATGGATTGACAGGAGACATTTCATCCATTCACCTGAAATGAGATCCAAAGTCTGTGCTTTCCAATTAGACTCAGGTGATGTGTGCTGGTGCTGATGGAACCTGGGAAAAAGATGTTTTCCCTTTAACAGCCCTCCTCTTTCCCACACCCTCCCCCATTATTCCACAAGTACCCTGGTCCCTCCAGACCATCCAGGAGTCTCAGGTTCCCTGGAGGAATAAATTCTCTTACAGCCAATCATGCTCCCACTTTAACAATCAGAGTGAGAGCTGCTTGAGCATCTTGCGTTAAAGTCACACCACCGTGCCTGATGACTGCTTTTGTGAAATCAGCTCTCACAGTACCGCCTGCTCTTCTGCCCAGTAACACTCCAACTTGTGCTGTTTCCGGTTTTCAACTTTAAAGATGACATTCCCACCCTTCCTGGCTTTGTGAGTCTTTCTGCCATCTGGGGCCCAAAGCAGTAAAACGCTGACATGACGTTAATGTTAAATACTGTTCAACCCTTGCAATGTTTACATTTCAAAGCGGACCACAGGGAGAGGCAGGACCAGGCCCCACCAGTGTAATTTAAGACTCTTAAGACTCGTACTCAAGGGGAGACTCGCTGTTCTGGGTCAGGGGCTTTTGCGGGGCTTCCCTGGTGCCTCAGACAGTAAACAATCTGCCTGCAATGCAGGAGACCTGGGTTCGATCCCTGGGTCAGTAAGATCCCCTGGAGAAGGAAATGGCAACCCGCTCCAGTAATCTTGCCTGGAGTATCCCATGGACAGAGGATCCTGGTGGGCCCCAGTCCATGGGGAAGCACAGAGTCGGATATGACTGACTGACTAACACTCTCATTCAGAGCTTTTTATTAGACCCTATATTTATCCATCCATCCACTCATTCAAAAACAAATACCATGGAGCACCAAATATCAGCTTGGTGGTGTTTTCAGAACAAAACAGATGAAAATGTCCTTATGGAGCTTATCTTCTGGTGAAAATATTATTTTACTAATAAAAACGGAAAGTACAGCTTGTTATAAAGTGATGCGTGCCCTGGGGGTGGGGTGAGGATGGAGGAACTAGGTGTGTGCCCGTGTGCTCAGTCGCTCGTGTCTGACCCTCTGTGACCCCATGGCCTGTAGCCCACCAGGCTTCTCTGTCCAGGGGATTCTCCAGGCAAGAATACTGGAGTGGGTAGCCATTTCCTACTCCAGGGGATCTTCCTGACCCAGGGATCAAACCCGGGTCTCCTGCATTGGCAGGCAGGTTCTTTACCTCTGAGCCACCTGGGAAGTGAGTCCACAGTGTATGAGGGGTGTGACATTTTAAATGGACCGATCAGGTGGGCATCACTGAGAAGCTAACATGTGGACAAATGCTTGGAGGAGGTGAGAGCATGGAATAAAAAGTCTGACCATTTTTGATGTGGGGCTGCTGGTAGCTGGCAAGCCCACCACTGCTGTTCCCTCCCCTTCTGCCCCACATGTGGGCAAAGTGTTGGTGCCCTGGGAAGCCCACCCTCACAGCCCTGATCCTGCTGGAAGGGGCTGTACAAGCTGGCAGTCACACAGCCACCGTTGGGTTAATGCTCTGCTGGCCACATCTTGAGATTCTTAATCATTCTTGAACCCGAGGCCCTAAATTTTCATTTGCACTTCATCCTGCAAATGATATTGGTAGTCCTGTCTCCCCCATCTGAATCAGAGCTTGAAGGAGTTCTAATATTAGATTCAAACCTGGCCTTTTCTTATCAAACGTGTCACTTTTTAACTTTTTCGAGATCCTTGTAATGTTAACTTTTGAAAAAACTGTAGATTCACATGCAGTTATAAGAAAATCTCCAAAAAGATACCAGACATGCTTTACTTGGTTTTTTCCTAACTGGTAACATCTTGCATTAAAAGTATCTTTTTTTTTTCCAGTGTGAGGATTGAGCATCTTTTCTGTAACAGCTTTTTGGTTATAATTTTTTTTTAATTTTAATTTTTTTAACTTTACAATACTGTATTGGTTTTGCCATATATCAACATGCATCCACCACAGGTATACACGTGTTCCCCATCCTGAACCCCCCTTCCTCCCCGTACCATCCCTCTGGGTCATCCCAGTGCACCTGCTTTCATTGATTCACATGGTTAAATCCAGTGGGCGTTTCTCTGTTTAACTGGCCTCTCAGCAGCATCGATGGAGCAGGAAATGGCAATCCCCTCCAGTATTCTTGCCTGGAAAATTCCATGGACAGAGGGGCCTGTATGCTGCAGTCCATGGGGTCCAAAGAGCTGGACACGACTGATGGACTGATCACACAGCAGCGTGTATGGATTTGATTTCTGTCTTTTCCTGGACCTGGCTTCCAGGACACTGAGCCATCTGGGCTTCCTCCTGTCTCATTGGGCGTTCCGGAGTCCTTTGCTGGTTCCGCCTCCCCCAACTCTGAATTCTGAGTTCTGGGGTTCACTCTGTGCGCTTTGGTCTTCATGCATCCCTGCAACCCTCTTCTTAGCCTGTCCAGTCACATCTGAACTGAAGACTCCCTAACTGATTTCAGACTTGACATCCCCACTGCCTGCCCAGGAATACTTTGTATCATCACTTTGCACCAAGACAATCTCATTCTTTAAACCAAGATTAAAAGCAATACAATATATTAGAAAGAGGATACAGATTATTTTAAGGAGTAATTGCTTGATTCGTTGGCTAATTGTTGCCCAAGAATTGGTAACATCTCTCTGCATTTGTTTCTAGGTTACATTTTATTTTATCCTTTGAAAAAATTCAGGAATAATTTGAGATGCATATTTATTTTACTCCAACATGAACTATGTATTTTAAAATTGGACTTTCTGTTTTTACATTATTTCCAGTCATCTGTAGCCTTTAACATTTGAATTAAAATTTATTTTGAAACACCTAGCAAGTCTAATCAATGTATAAAATGTTGTAAAAGTTTTTTTTTTTTTCTTTTCAGGCTTATTCCTTTAAACTGAAGGCAGGTGGAAACTGTTCTTTTATATATATGTATATATATATATATATATATATGAAAGCCCATTTATTTTATATATATATATATATATATATATGTATAAGAAAGCCGATTTCAATGTCAATATTCCAACCTGACTTTCTAAGCTGATAGTTTAGATTAGTGGGAAGGCATTATTCTAAAAATACTAATTAAAAACCAACCAAACTGTGCTCCTGTGAAAGTGCCGCTCAGACCCCCTGTAGCTCTGCCCAGCATCACTGCTTATGTGGGGCAGCCAGCTAACGAGAACGTCTAATCAATCAGGAGAAAGATTTTTCCAGTAAATGAGGAACAGATACAACTGAAGTAGGTTAAGCCTGTTGCAAGTGCTTTCTATGAAAGCAAAGAGCTGTTAAATACTGGCACTTTCATCTGGTTGAACTTCACATGTGCGGGCACCTCAGTAGGAAGAGCGATGAAACTGCTAACTAGCAGAGCAACTCAGAAAGAGATGGTTCAGAACAAATGAAAACTAAAAAGAAACAGCAGTGGAGACACAGACATAGAGAACAGACTTACGGACACGGGCAAGGGGTGGGGAGGAAGGAGAGGGTGAGATGAATGGAGAGAGCAGCGTGGAAGCCTGTACACTGCCATGTGCAAAATAGGGAGCCAATGGAAACTCGCTGTGTGACTCAAGGAACTCACACCGGGGCTCTGTGACAACCAAGAGGGTGGGGAGGGATGGGAGGTGGGAGGGACTACAGGAGGGAGGGGCATGTGTACACCTGTGACTGAGTCACGTTGATATGTGGCAGGGATCACACCAATACTGTAACGCAAGCATCCTTCAATTAAAAATAAATCTAAAAAATAAGAACAAGTGAAAAAGAAAGAAAGGAAAAAAAAGAAATGTGAAACAAGAGTCTTCAATAATGAGGAGCAACTCAGGGAGCCCCAGCTGTGAGTGGGGCCTCTCCAAGCCCAGAGCCCACGTGATCCCCAAGGATCGTCCTTGCAGTGGGCAGTGACCAGGAAGGGCCAGCCCTGGTCAGAGGAACACAGAGCCATCCTCCCTGTGAGTACCTCTCCAGACACGTGCAGCAGGGGAACTGGGAGTGAAATCTCTAGAGGCATGGAAACCCCACTGATCACAACTATATAATCGTAATGATAGCTTTTATTGTCCTTTCCACTGACAATGAATATAACCCGTGTTCACTGTGAAAAATGGAGAAAATGGAGAAATTCATGATGGGGAAAGCCACAATCACTCATGTGTCTACAGACTTCTAGGTGTCACCAATACTTGTATAAATACAAAATTAGGACTATATATTTTACATATTGCCTTACAACCTGTGTATTTCTCTATGTCATTGCATAATTAGGTTGTAAATAATTTTCATAAGAATGTCATAAGCTTTTTTGCATGAGTTGAAATAGGCTTTGAGAAGAAAGTGAGATTCAAATGCACTAGCTATGTAACGGATGAAAAACATGGATTTGCTTATACTTCTTTTGTGATATATTTCAGTTATTTCTTTTTATTGTGTATACTAGTGCTGCAGTGACAATCTCTGTCCCCAACTTTTTTTGCCTTTTGCTTCCTTTATTTTTTTCACTGTGTTAATTTTTTAATAGAAGGATAATTGCTTTAGAGAATTTTGTTGCTTTCTGTCAGACCTCAACATGAATCAGCCAGAGGTATACATATATCCCCTCCCTTTTGAATCTCCCTTCCATCTGCCTCCCCACCCCACCCCTCTAGATTGATTCAGAGCCCCTGTTTGAGTTTCCTGAGCCACACAGCAAATTCCCGTTGACTATCTACTGTATATATGGTAACACAAGTAAATTTTGTCTCTAACTTTCATAAATCTCTTATTTCTTTAAATTAATTTGGAGGAAAATGGAGTGTTCATTTTAAAAGCTCTTGCTAAATATTTCCCTTCATAACATTTATATACATTTACATGATCATCAGTCAGAAAATAAGAGGGTAAAACATATAATCTTTGTCAATTTGGTAGATGAAAATGATACCTCATTGTCATTTAATTTTTCAGCAAAATTAATATATATGTTTAATATTTATTGGATTGGCCAAAACATTCATTCAAGTTTTTCCATTACATCTCATGGAAAAACCCGAATGAACGTTTTTAGTTTGGTTCAATCATTCAGTCCTGTCCAACTCTTTGCGACACCATGGACTGCAGCATACCAGACTTCCCTGGCCATCACCAACTCTGGGCAAACTCATGTCCATTGAGTTGGTGATGCCATCCAGCCATCTTATCCTCTGTCATCCCCTTCTCCTCCTGCCTTCACTCTTGCCCTGATGCTGTCAGGGTCTTTTTCAAGGAGTCAGTTCTTCGCATCAGGTGGCCAAAGTATTGGAGATTTAGCTTCAGCATCAGTCCCTCCAATGAATATTCAGGACTGATTTCCTTTAGGATTGACTGGTTTGATCTCTTTGCAGTCCAAGGGACTCTCAAGAGTCTTTTCCAACACCACAGTTGAAAAGCATCAGTTCTTCAGTGCTCAGCTTTGTGTATGGTCCAACTCTCACATCCATACATTACTACTGGAAAAACCATAGCCTTGACTAGACAGAACTTTGTTGGTAAAGTAATGTCTCTGCTTTTTAATATGCTGTCTAGGTTGGTCATAGAATTTTGGCCAACCCATTATTTTCTTGCTCCTTTTACGAATTATCCTTCACTCATATTTTATTTGGGAATTTCTTTTTTATGCACTCTATATATTTAGCATCACCTAGACAGATGGTTCAAATCTTGGCAGTATAAAATCCCTTTTGCTTTAGGGACCCAATCAATTACAGGAGCTTAGTGTCCCCCATGCTGATTGCCAGGAATCAGCTCATTGCAAAGCTTTCACTGTGTATTACTTCTGGGAGACCCCCGTGTAGTTCCACCACATGCTAATAAGCCTGTGATAAGCTAATAGCTAGTGACTTGCCATCACTTCCTGCTCTCTGACTGCCTCTGTCCATCTTGGTATGGCTCCCATATGTCCATGTGTACCATCAAAATGCCATATCAGGAAGCCATACAGCTGCCATCAATGATCAGGAATACTCTTAGGAGTAAACAGAGAAACTGTGTTCCCTAGGGTTAGAAAACAGTAGTGCCAATCCTGTAACCTCTGTGGATGGCTGTCCTTAGGATGCAAGAGCTTGCCAGGCTTCAGTGAGAAGATGAGTAGCCTGCAAAGAAGAGCTAGAGCCACTGTCCATATCCAGGAGCATCTGGACCCAGCTCAGGGAGCCAGATGTGCCCTGATACACAAAGACACTAAGCCTTTGTCTGTGACAAATGTTGCAAATATTTTCTTTTTTGTCGTTGTTTTTCAGTCACTAAGCTCTTTCCAATTCTTTGCAACCCCATGGACTGCAGCAAGCCAGGCTTCCCTGTCCTTCAATTCAGATTCATGTCCATTGAGTCGATGCCACACAACCATCTCATCCTCTGTCATTCCCTTCTCCTCCTGCCCTCAATCTTTCCATCATCAGGGTCTTTTCCAATGAGTCAGCTCTTCACATCATGTGGCCAAAGTATTGGAGCTTCAGCTTCAGCATCAGTCCTTCCAATGAATATTCAGGGTCGATTTCCTTTAGGATTGAGTGGTTTGATCTCCTTGCAGTCCAGGAGACTCTCAAGAGCCTTTTCCAGCACCACAATTCCAAGGCATCAGTTCTCTGGTGCTCAGACTTCTTTATGACCCAAATCTCACATCCATACATGACTACTGGAAAAACCATAGCTTTGACTAGATGGACCTTTGTCAGCAAAGTGATGTCTTTGCATTTTAACACACTGTCTAGGTTTGTCATAGCTTTCCTTCCAAGGAGCAAATTCAAATTCATGTCTATCAAGTCGATGATGTTACCCAACCATCTCATCCTCTGCTGCTGCCTTCTCCTTTGGCCTTCAATCTTTCCCAGCATCAGGGTCTTTTCCAATGAGTCAGCTCTTTGGATCAGGTGGCCAAAGTATTGTAGCTTTGGCTTCAGCCACAGTCCTAACAAGCGTACTAAGGCTTTGTCTGTGACAAATGTTGCAAATATTTTCTCTCAGTTCTGTTGTAACTTATTTTTTCTTTATTTTAAATTTCTGTTGCAATTTATTGGGTTGAAGCACCTAAATTCTTCTGCCTGAACTGAAATGAGGAGCTGATTTCTTTTTATGGAAGCATGGTCCACTAGGTATTCTGAAACTCCTCCCACTGCAGAACACCAGGAAAGTCTGGATAAAAATAAACCCAACTGCTTCAAAATGCAGAGCTGTGCTCACAACAAAGCAAGGAAACTCCCAAGGGTTAAAAATAAAGAGAGAATAGAAATTCACCTGGTTATTTTGTGGGCACCAGGGCAGGAAGCAGGTGAGGCTCACCTATCCTGATGAGCAACAGCCAGGGGGGTTAGAGTTCAAGGCCTTAGGGCATGCAGGAGGATGTGAAGACATTTCTTCCCCTTCTTCCCTCCCAAAAGGCCTTGATTGGCTATATCAAGGGAAACTGTAGGAAAGGGAAATCTGAAAGGGAAGGTGAAGCATTCACTCATCAGCAAAGAGATAATCAGTGATTTCTCCTGGGCTCATGGTGAGAAAAACTCTTCTCTTAAAAATAATAACCCTGAGATTTATTTCATGAAGGTTTGGAGTTTGATTTTATTATGCATGAGATCCCCAAAGGAGAAAATTAGCAACAACAGAAACAGCCGCAGTCTGATATCACTCCTGGGATTTCTAAAACTTTCTACAAGGGACATATTTTAATTCAGGACACTCAGGGTTTTCATAGCTAAAGACCCACTGAGCACAAACTCACAATCTAAATTTAAAAAATCACAAAAGAACAATCTATAATACCATGTGCACAAGTCAGCAGAAAATATAGATTCAGAACCTAGAAAAATAGGATACTGAGGACAAAATTAGCATACTTGGGATGACTAATGCCACAAGAGAAAGCAGAAAGTAAGCTCAATATTGTTACAAAAAGACCATGTACATTCTAATAATGAAAACCATGCCTGTTGGAAATAAAAGCTTCAGGGGCAAGTTAAAATAAGGAGTTAAGCCGGATGTATTCAAAATGAGAACTTTGAGCAGTTACTAAACATGTGTTCACTTGATTTAATATCATTTCCCACAGAAGAAGTGCCTGTCCCAGCATCACCCAAGGAGGATGCCTCCTCTCTGGGAACAGAGGGAAGATCAAATTACAGTGGAGGAGATGACCCTAACACTTCACATAAGGAGTTTCCTACAATTCCCTCATTGGCAGTATAGACAATACTCTAGAGAAGAGAGACTTAGAGGTTAAAAAAAAATTATAGTTGTCCTGCAATTATAGCTATAAACTAATTGCAGGTTGTTTTATAAATATTTATGTTGCACATTAAAAAAGATTCCATAATGTGGCAGAGGCCACTCAAGTTCCACAGTATCAACTTCCTTTCCTTCTCAAGCAATAAAAACCTTGAGTTTTGTCTGGGCACTAAGCCATGCTGAAAAATGAGTTTATTCTTGAGATATAATTCTGAATAATAGGATTGCACAGAAATGATGTGTGAAATCTCCAGGGATGTAGCATCCTCGTTCTGCCTCCTCACGGGTGGTAAGAAATGTTGGGTCATGAAGACCAGAGAATTAACAAGGCACGATGCGGAGACCAGGAGAAAGGGGCCTGGGGTTGGTAACCTTGTGGAACAGACACAGCAGGTCAGATTGTATGCGAGAAAGAAGTCGACATCTAAATCGTCCCACGTTTGGATGAATCTATAGAGCAGAATTCTATTCCTGGAAGCGCAAGTTTGCCTTTGTTAGAACCTTAAATTGATGTCATTGTCTTAGAGGAAACATTCTGATAGCAGGTGGCAAAGACACAGATCATGGCGGCAGGAAAGCTAGTGAAGCTTGTGCGCTGATGAGACATCCGGCGACACTGTCTTCTGCAGGATCCCGGTTGCAGAACACATGCCGTCACTGCCATCACCACCATTCAGGGAAATGATCAGAAAATCCAGGATGCCGGTGTGTCCTGGCAGCTGCTTGAGATGTTAGAGAGACCAATTAAGACAAGAGCCATCAGACGTTAAGCAAAACTGGAAGGACCTCAGCTCTGCCATGCCACATTCTGTCTTGAAGAAGACACTCACTTATTTGTAGACAACTGGGTTGACTAAGGGTCCTCCTGGGACTTTGTAAGGCTGATAAATACAGCCTCTACCCCAAACTGAGACCGTGAGCAGAGGCAGCTCAGAGAAGGCTGCAAGGGCAAGAGATCATAGGTTGTTCTCATGCTCCTTAAATAAGGCATTTCCTGTTAGGTACCACTAATGGTAAAGAACCTCCCTACCAATGCAGGAGACCTAACAGATATGGGTCCAATCCCTGGCTCGGGAAGATCCCTAGAGGAGGAAATGCCAACCCACTCCAGTATTCTTTCCTGTAGAATGCTACGGGCAGAGGAGGCTGGAGGGCTACAGCCCATAGGATCGCAAAGAGTCGAACGTGACTGAAGCAACTTAGCATGCAGCATGCATGTCAGACAATGGGAGACCAGAACAAGGGAATTTCCTTATGTTGTTTAGTCACTTAGTTGTGTCTGACTCTTTGAGACCCCATGGACTGTAGTCCACAAGGCTCCTCTGTCCATGGGATTCTCTAGGCTAGAATACTGAAGTCGGTTGCCATTTCCTTCTCCAGGGGATCTTCCGGACCCAGGGATCAAACCTGTGTCTCTTGCATTAGCAGGCAGATTCTTAACCAACTGTGCCACCTTGGAAGCTTCTTTCCTTAAGACACCCTCAAAGTAGTCACCATTTATTTGAAAAGATTTTTGGCAGAGCACAGAGGTAAGGAAATAAAAATACTGAATTTCAAGGTTGAAAAAGGTGTTGTCAAGGCAGTCACAAGACGATCCTGCATACGTAAGTGATCATTGACCCACTGTCAACCTGCTGGGGGCTGGGCTCGCCCCAGCTGGATAGCACAGGCTAAGAGACCAGCAAGGCTCTCCCAGGAAACAAAGCCATGGAAGACACGGACCAGGATCTCCTTCCAGAGACCTATGCCCAGTGCGGCCAGACAAAGGGACCAAGGTGCTGACTCCACTACCTGGCCAGGAACTCTTCAGAGGGATTTGCTTACTAGTAACAAACAGCTTTCCTCCCTTATGGCAGAAAGTGAAGAGGAACTAAAGCGTCTCGATGAAGGCAAAAGAGGAAAGTAAAAAAGCTGGCTTAACACACAACATTCAAAAATCTAAGATAATGGCATCCGGTTCCATCACTTCATGGCAAATAGATGGGGAAGCAACGGAAACAGTGACAGATTTTATTTTCTTGGGCTCCAAAATCACTGCAGATGGTGACTGCATCCATGAAATGAAAAGATGCTTGATCCTTGGAAGAAAAGCTATGACAAACCTGGATAGCACATTAAAAAGTAGAGACATTACTTTACTGACAAAGGTCCACATAATCAAAGCTATGGTTTTTCCAGTCATGTATGGATGTGAGAGTTGGAACACAAAGAAGGCTGAGTGCCAAAGAACTGATGCTTTTGAACTGTGGTGTTGGAGAAGACTCTTGAGAGTCCTTTGGATTGCAAAAAGATCAAACCAGTCCGTCCTAAAGGAAATCAATCCTGAATACTCATTGGAAGAACTGATGCTGAAGCTCCAACACTTTGGCCTCCTGATGTGAAGAGCCGACTTACTGGAAAAGACCCTGATGCTGGGAAAGATTGAAGGCAGGAGTAGAAGGGGAGGACAGAGGATGAGATGGTTGGATGGCATCACCGACTCAATGGACATGAGTTTGAGCAAGCTCCGGGAGACAGTGAAGGACAGGGAAGCCTGGTGTGCTGCAGTCCATGGGATCAAGAAGAGTCAGACGTGACCGAGCAACTGAACAGCAACAACAAAGAACCAGTAGCTTCTGCTTGCCTTCCATTGAGAGATTTTTTTTCTCATTGAAGTTTTCTGTTTCTACTTTACCATTGCACACTAAATGCAATGGATGGGTAGAAATTTATCTTTTAATTTATACTTGCTAGACTGAGGGGCCCACGCCTGGACCTGGTGGAGGCAGCACATGTTTGGAGGCAAAAGTGAAGTGAAAGAGAAAGTCGCTTAGTTGTGTCTGACTCTTTGTGACCCCATGGACTATACAGTCCATGGAATTCTCCAGGCCAGAATACTAGAGTTGGTAGCCTTTCCCTTCTCCAGGGGATCTTCCCAACCCAGGGATAGAACTCAGGTCTCCCGCACTGCAGGAAGATTCTTTACCAGCTGAGCCACAAGGGAAGCCCAAGAATATTTGGAGGTGAGCACAGTGACAATATGGGATCACCCGCCTAGGGTAGGGGTTGAGTGTATCCTCACATGACAAGATGAATGTGTGTGTGTGCTGAATCGCTTCAGTTGTGTTTGACTCTTCACGGCTCCATGGACTGTAGCCCACCAGGCTCCTCTGTCCATGGAGATTCTCCAGGCAAGAATACTGGAGTGGGTTGCTGTGCCCTCCTCCAGGGGATCTTCCCAACCCAGGGATCAAACACACATCTTTTGCATCTCCTGAACTGGTAGGTGGGTTCTTTTACCACTAGCACCACCTGGAAATCCTGAGAAGTTGATTAGACATAGATGTTTGGATGGCCAGAAAGCCCAACAAGGCAAAACTAAGACAAAAAGCAAGAGTCATTGTTGCATCAAGAGTATATAATTCCATACACTATATAGCTTGGCACATGGATCCCCAGATGTTACGAAGTTCCAGCCAAGGTCATGTGTGTGTGGGCTCCAGGGCATGTCCCCATGGGAAAGAGTATGCCTTCCCTTTCTCTTCCCCTCCTTTGTTTCATGGCTAGATTTTTGGGGTGATGGTTAACCATGCTGGTTCATGAAGACATAGGAAGCCCACCAGGGATGGGCCTGGAGAGGAACCAGGTCCCAAGAGGAATTTAGGAAGCACTGTATCATCGCCCTGACTTTTCCTTTGCCTCCAGTGTTTAAGCCCCTGTTGTTTTGGGTCTCTGTCACTGGAACTCAATTAAATCCTCATTACCACACGTGGCTAGGTTCTTTCTTGAATAATTCTTTCATGGTGTTTGTACAATGTGTTGTTGACAGATCCAAATAAACTATGAAATATCTGAAAATGGAGGACTAAGTTCAAATGGAGAGCCAAACAATCATTATGGACGTGTGTGAGCCTGTGCCTATACACATCCATTGGAAGGTGAAGCAGCGAGGGGTAACTACAGCCCTTTTCCTGTGAGGAATTAATGGGAAGAGTGGAGCACAGGGGCAGGGCAGTGGGGACTGGTTTGTGGGCCAGGCGGCTGAGCATCAGATGTCGCTGTGTCCCCAGCTGGCTCTGTGAATCCGAGAGGGACACATAATCACTCCAGCCCTCAGTGTCTTCGACTGTGTGATGAAGTTCAAGATCAACGATCTCGAAAATCCCTTTTGGCTCTCAAATCTTATCTTGACATTAACAAAGTCATATTAATTTTGCAGTTGCCTAATCTGCAATTATACATTCTCGCCTTCAACTCCATCTGTTTGCCGACCTCGCGAATGGCAGCCATTAAACAGGGAACAAAAATGCTTAGAAGTGAAGTTTGCCGCTTTTGTTATGAAATAAAATGAAAGTGCTGAGCATGTTCTGTCAGTTCAAATTAACATTTGGGTGCAGGAAGACCATGATGCTTGTGTGCCAAAGACTGGGAGCAATCTCTTCACTCTGCTGCGTTCAGTTGTTTTTCTCCCCCCAGAATTGCTGAGGGGTGGAGAGGGAGAAAGAAAAGTCATGCTTTGAAACCAAAGGAGAAGCTTTTTCCTTTTAATTAAAATATCAGGGTGGCCAAAAAGTTAGTTCGAGTAGGTGCTTAAGCTGTTACGAAAAACTGGAATGAACACACTCCTTTGTGGCCAACACACTATTTCAGAGAACATCTAGATTTCCCACCTGTTTTTCTAAATAAAGGGAACTGGGAGACCCTGATGCCCCTAAGGTTTGGCCAGGGCACTGAAATCTGTAAGTGATTTGCTCCTTGTCATACTTATCTGGCTACTTACCCAGAGGGAGAGTCACCTGGGCAGGTACGCTGTGCTCGAGTTATTTCTAGACAGGTCCAGTCAGCCTCATCCCAGTCTTGGAGCTATAAGATCTGTTGCTGCCTAGATTGCTAATGCCTTTTGTGAAATAAATAACCTACAACTCTTTGGTCTCCAATCTCCAAGGACTACCTCGATAGGCAAAGGCTTCTTATGGAGAATCACAACTCAGAGCAAGCTACATCTTTTGTGACTTGGACAAAACTCAGGACTTGTCTTAAAATGTAGATTTTCCTTAAATTTGCAAAGTGGGCAAAATGAGCTCGTCCACCACACACATGACGTCCTCACACTAGGGCCTGCTACGCACTGACTTTGAGCAGTTTATCCAAGTCCTCAGGATTTTTGTCACATTCACTAGGGCCTGCTACGCTCTGACTTTGAGCAGTTTATCCAAATCCTTAGGATTTTTGTCACATTAAAAAATTGCTGGCAATAATCTAACGCAGCACTGGACTCACTCATTTTGCTTTCACTCTACAAGAAAATAGTTTCAAACTCCTTGTAACATGAGCCACTACGCTGGGTACTGTGAATACCAAGAAGATAAAATCTGGTTCAGATTTGAAGAGCTGATGTTCCTGAAAACAAAATTCCTGAGAATAAAGACTGCAAGGGGAAGGAGTTGATAGCGGTTTAGTCATAAGAATGGTAAGATTTTACGGCAAATCTGATTTACCCACAGAAGATAACATGAAGGCTGTGTGATGCTAAGATTCCTGTAGGCTATCATTCTCAAGGGGTGGTACCCAGACCCACAGCATCAGTATCACCTGGAAACAGATTAAAGATGCCGTCTTGGACTTCACCCAGGACCTACTGAATAAGACACTTGGAAGGGTGTTGAACACCAGTTTGATTTTTAACAAATTATCCCAATGATTCTGAGGCATGTTCAAATTTGAGCACCCCTGGGATCAACCACCTGGGAGCCAAAGATGGGTCTCCATTTGCTTTTGTAGATGATATGCTGTAATCCAGTTGCTAAATTGTGCCCCACCCTTTGCAACTCAAAGAACTGTCGCACACCAGGCTTCCTTGTCCTTCATTACTTCCTGGAGTTTGCTCAAACTCAATGTCCATTGAGTTGGTGATGCCATCCAACCATCTCATCCTCTATTTCCACCCTTCTCCACTTGCTCTCAAATTTCCCAGCATCAGGGTCTTTTCCAACAAGTAGACTCTTCACATCAGGTGGCTGAAGGAATTGGAGCTTCAGCTTCAGCATCAGTCCTTCCAATGAATATTCAGTGTTGACTTTCTTTAGGACTGCCTGGTTTGATCTTCTTGCTGTTCAAGGGACTCTCAAGTGTCTTCTCCAGCACCACAATTCGAAAGCATCAATTCGTTGGTGCTCAGCCTTCTTTATGGTCCACTTCTCACATCAGTACCTGACTTACTGAAAAAAACCCATAACTTTGACTATATGGACCTTTGTTGACAAAGCAATGTCTCTACTTTTTAATAAGTGTTCAGTTCAGTTCAGTCACTCAGTGGTGTCCGACTCTTTGCGACCCCATGAACCGCAGTACTCCAGGCCTCCCTGTCCATCACCAACTCCCGGAGTCCACCCAAACCCATGTCCATCGAGTCGGTGATGCCATCCAACCATCTCATCCTCTGTCGTGCCCTTCTCCTCCTGCTCTCAATCTTTCCCAGCATCACAGTCTTTTCAAATGAGTCAGTTCTTCATATCATGTGGCCAAAGTACTGGAGTTTCAGCTTCAACATCAGTCCTTCCAATGCACACCCAGGACTGATCTCCTTTAACATGGACTGGTTGGATCTCCTTGCAGTCCAAGGGACTCTCAAGAGTCTTCTCCAACACCACAGTTCAAAAGCATCAATTCTTTAGTGCTCAGCCTTCTTTATAGTCCAACTCTCACATCCATATATGACTACTGGAAAAACCATAGCCTTGACTAGACGGACCTTTGTTGGCAAAGTAATGTCTCTGCTTTTTAATATGTTGTCCAGGTTGGTAATAACTTTTCTTCCAAGGAGCAAGCATCTTTTAATTTCATGGCTGCAATCACCATCTGCAGTGATTTTGGTGCCCAGAAAAATAAAGTCAGCCACTGTGTCCACTGTTTCCCCATCTATTTGCCATGAAGTGATGGGACCAGATGCCATGATCTTAGTTTTCTGAATGTTAAGCTTTAAGCCAACTTTTTCACTCTCCTCTTTCACTTTCATCAAGAGGCTCTTTAGTTCCTCTTCACTTTCTGCCATAAGGGTGGTGTCATCTGTATATCTGAGGTTGTTGATATTTCTCCCGGCAATCTTGATTCCAGCTTGTGATTCCTCCAGCCCAGCGTTTCTCATGATGTACTCTGCATAGAAGTTAAATAAACAGGGTGACAATATACAGCCTTGATGTACTCCATTTCCTATTTGGAACCAGTCTGTTGTTCCATGTCCAGTTCTAACTGTTGCTTCCTGACCTGCATACAGGTTTCTCAAGAGGCAGGACAGGTGGTCTGGTACTCCCATCTCTTTCAGAATTTTCCACAGTTTATTGTGATCCACACAGTCAAAGGCATAGTCAATAAAGCAGAAATAGATGCTTTTCTGGAACTCTCTTGCTTTTTCGATGATCCAGTAGATGTTGGCAATTTGATCTCTGGTTCCTCTGCCTTTTCTAAAATGAGCTTGAACATCAGGAAGTTCACGGTTAATGTGTTGCTGAAGCCTGGCTTGGAGAATTTTAAGCATTACTTTACTAGCATGTGAGATGAATGTAATTGTGCTGTAGTTTGAGCATTCTTTGGCATTGCCTTTCTTTGGGATTGGAATGAAAACTGACCTTTTCCAGTCCTGTGGCCACTGCTGAGTCTTCCAAATCTGCTGGCATATTGAGTGCAGCACTTTTACAGTGTCATCTTTCAGGATTTGAAATATGTCAACTGGAATTCCATCACCTCCACTAGCTTTGTTCATAGTGATGCTTCCTAAGGCCCAATTGACTTCACATTCCAGGATGTCTGGCTCTAGGTGAGTGATCACACCATGGTGATTATCTGGGTTGTGAAGATCTTTTTTGTACAGTTCTTCTGTGTATTCTTTTCACCTCTTATTAATATCTTCTGCTTCTGTTAGATCCATGCACAAGGCTCTGGGGAACAGAAGAGAAGGCAGGCAATCCTGCCTACTCAGGGGAGCTGCAGGAGCTCGGTGGAGGCTGGCAGGGGTGGTATCATTTTCCAGGAGCAAGGTACCTGCAGGCCATTTCCTACCCACCCTAGAGCCTGACGTGTCTCCCTGTGGTGAGCAGGCATGATATCATCTCCTGGGGGGCAGGGAAAGGTGAAATGAATATTATTTCAGCTCATGTGCTTGTGTGATTAAAGAATCATGTCTGTGCTGGTTGAGCTGAGAAGTTAGGCTAGAGGGAGGGTAAACAAGGGTCAGAGGGATCTTGGTGCTACTCAGAGGGGAATCCTGTCTCATTTCATGTCCCTAAGAAGTTGCTTTCACTCATGCACAAAGCTGCAAAATCTGATCCTCATGGAAAAGTATGTATATGTGTTTGTGTGAGAGACAGAGACCGAGAGAGATAAGACAGAGGCTTCCATAATATAAGCAATCTCTAAAGTAATAATCAAGGCAACAAACATTTTGCAGGATATATTGTAGATGAGCCAAAATATTTTATAGTTGATATTTTAATGATATTTTAATGAATCTTTTGGGCAAGCTGAGCAAATATTAAGAATCTGCTCTGATTATATAAGATTCTAAACAGAAAAACATGTTCTTGATACAGTTTAGTATGGAAGAAATTGCTACACAGGCTGCTCAGTGCAAGAATTCTAGAAGCTTAGGGATGGACAGAAAAACACTCCCAATAGAGGCACTCCAGCCTTTGTTCTAAAGGATCATTTCTTCCTCAGGACAATCAGAACCACTCATGCTTTAGAGATAGGTGAGCTTTTGTACTGGCAATAACCCAAGTCAGTACAGATTGTGTTTCAGACTCACCCAGGGAGATTTTTCAAAAATCACAGGTCTGGACTCAGCCCCTAGAGACTTATTCACTGGGTTGATGGTCAGCCTGGGCTTGTGCTTGTTTGCAGACTTCTCGGTTATTTCTCATTAGTCACATGGGTTAAGGGTGGTGATGACCAGTTCTTTCTAGAAGAGATACTGGAGATTAATATCAAATTCCATTGTATATGGTTATTCAGGTTTACTGTGTTGAAACTTGCTTGAGAAGTTTAGTGGAAAAAGGATGGCATTTGGGGGCCAACCATTCTGGGTTCCTCTGGCTATTAGTCTGTGAGTGTCTTCTTAGAGGTTCATTCTCACTGGACCACATTTTCAAACCCTGTAAAATGCAGAAGATGGTGCCCTTTCCTCATGGCTGTTGTCTGCCGACCCGCCTGTGTCACCTTGCCTCATTCACTGAGGACTCCTCTGGGGGATTCAACATCTACACTGATCACACATGTAAGATGCTGACCTTCTGTTCTACGACCCATCTGTCATCCCCCTGCCTTCAACAACCACTAATTTTTCCACCTGGGCTCCCCATTGCCATGGAAACACCATGATGCAATGCATGCCCTCATTCTACTCTTCCCCCACAACTTCTTCTGCTTCCCTTTCAAGGGGACCCCTTGACACGATTCCTTAACTGTATCTTGTCCTCCAGTCCATGGACACCGTGACTTTTGTCTGCATGTCCTCCTTAGTTGGCTTCCATTGCAGGACCATGCTTAAAGCCACTTCCTTGTAAACATATTCAGTTTTCCTGCTTTTCCCTTTTTCTATTGCTTGGGGAAACTGTTTCCTGGTCAGATCCAATTGTTGGCCTTCCTCATACCAGTGCCTGAGCTGCTGAACTTTGCAGGACAAAATCCCACTGGCCTGGGGATGGGGTTCCGTTAGGATGACGACCACCGGCTTCGGTTGTCTTTCAAGGCAGCATGGAGATCCCAGCAAGTGTGTCTTCCTGATTTCCAAGATGCCGATTTCACAGCTTCTCTTTTCTAAACTTCATACCCTCTTTCTCCCCGCAACCCGAACCTGCCATCATACTTCATTAGGAAAACAAAAGTTATCAGAAGGACAGGCCTGCATGTGTACAACAAAACTTCCACTCCTGCTGTGTCTGCTCTCTCCCTGGACCTCTCTACTATGACAATGCGGAGACAAACTCCGGCTCTCTCCAAACAAATTCTATTGTCTCTTGTCTTTCCAAGACCTTCATTCCTGGGGCTATCTTGTTTCATCTACTGCATAGGCAATTTCTCTCTGGCTATGAAGGTATTTCAATCAATATATAAACACGCTTCGAATGACCCACTTTAAAAAAATAGCCCTCTGTGCTCATCTCTCTCCAGCTGCTACCAGCCCTTTTGTTCCTCTCCAGGACAAAACTGCTCTAATGAGCTCTCTTTGCCTACTTTCTACACTTCCTTACTTCCCATTAACCTTCTTTATTGAATGATGAAATCTTCTGAGCATACAGAAAAAGATAGTAATCTAATGAACACCCACCCAACCAGCTTTATATAATTTTAACCTTTCTCCTTGGAAGAAAAGTTATGACCAACCTAGACAGCATATTGAAAAGCAGAGACATTACTTTGCCAACAAAGGTCCGTCTAGTCAAGGCTATGGTTTTCCTGTGGTCATGTATGGATGTGAGAATTGGACTGTGAAGAAAGTTGAGTGCTGAAGAATTGATGCTTTTGAACTGTGGTGTTGGGTAAGACTCTTGAGAGTCCCTTGGACTGCAAGGAGATCCAACCAGTCCATTCTAAAGGAGATCAGCCCTGGGTGTTCTTTGGAAGGAATGATCTAAAGCTGAAACTCCAGTACTTTGGCCACCTCATGTGAAGAGTTGACTCATTGAAAAAGAGTCTGCTGCTGGGAGGGATTGGGGGCAGGAGGAGAAGGGGACGACAGAGGATGAGATGGCTGGATGGCATCACTGACTTGATGGACATGAGTTTGAGTGAACTCTGGGAGTTGGTGATGGATGGGGAGGCCTGGTGTGCTGTGATTCATGGGGTCGCAAAGAGTCGGACATGACTGAGCGACTGAACTGAACCTTTCTCAATATTTGCCTTGTTTCTTATTTTCTTGAATCTCTGAAAACGGATTCACAGGTAAACACAGTGTCCTGTGTTTATCTTTCCACCATCATGCATTTCATCAGAAGCGTAGTGCTGAGCATTTCTGCTGCTATTATACATACTGTGTATGGATCCATACATTATACAGATATTTGGGGTTTGAATACTTTATATAACCTAGCAGTATGTGGCCTGTTCTCTGCAACTTTGCCAACTGGGCTGCACAGAATGTACGTTTTCAGCTTTATAAGAGTGGCCAAAATGCTTTCCCAAGTGATTGCACCAATTTACACCTCTAGAGTTCCCCTTGTCAACATGTGGTAACAGTTGGTATTGCCAGACTTTTTCATTATTGCCAGTCTGATCCGTTTTCCATGGTGCCATGTTGCTTTAAATAAATTTCCATAATTGTTAAGGAGGTCATTAGTCTACTCTTAGGTTTATTGGTCGGTGAGCTTCCTGTTTCATTTGCACACTTTTCCTTTGCTTCCTCTTTCTCCATTGGATGGTTAGGAGTTAGAGAATATGTATATTCTGTCTACCATCTTTCGTCATTTGTATGAACGGAAAATCCTCCCAGGCTGTGGCTTGCTTTTAAGTTGTATTTTGTCATTCGGAAGTTCCAAACTTTAACGTTGTTTGCGGTATTGACTTTTTTTTTTCTTTAAGGCTGATATTTGTATCTTATTTTGAAAACTGCCTTCTCTACCCAGAGGTCATATAGATAGATACATGTTTTCCTAAACGTGTTAATGTTTTGTTTCTCAGTTTGGCTTTAATCTACTTTGAAGTTATTGGTATGAATGGCTTGAGGGAAGTATCTGATTCGGTGTTTTTTGCATCAAAGCGGTCAATTGTCTTAAACACACTTGAGCCCTACCTCTGCCCAGGGAGCCCCTTGGTCACAGTCATGGATGGTATATGTTGGGTCTGTTTATGGGCCCTCTGTTTCACTGTTCTCTTGGTCTCTCCCTGTGACAATGCATCAATGCCCTAACTCTTACAACTTTATGAACAGGATTGGTAGTTTACAATCTCACCTGCTATGTTCATTTTTTACATAAATTTCTTAACCACTCCTAAATGTTTGCTCTTGCCTTGGGAGATCCATTGTAAGGTCTACCCAAGTTCCATACAGCCAGCCTCATTGGAACTCCACTGTATTTAAGGATAAATTTGGGGAGCATGGACATTTTGAAACAAATATATCATGTTGAAGATATTATTACTGAATCATTCTACTTATAAATGTGATATAGAATTACTTTATTTAGGACTTCTTTGGGTGCTAAGTCACTTCAGTAGTGTTCAATTCTGTGCGATCCCATGGACTGTAGCCCACCAGGCTCCTGGGTCCATGGGATTCTCCAGGCAAGAATACTGGAGTGGATTGCCATTTCCTTCTCCATAGGACTTCTTTAGGACTCTTAAATTTAGTTTTATAAGTTTTCCACAAAGGTCCAACATATCGTTTGCTGACATTATTCTTAAGTAACAAATCAATGATTTTGATTATTGTTATCTTTTCTAAATTATATTTTCTCATATTTGCTGCGGGCTTATGGGAACACAAATGATTTGTGTGTTGAGATTCTATCTAGCAACCTTGCAGAACTTTCCTTTCATTCTAATTATTTATCTGCAGATGTTTTTAAGTGGTTTTACTGGAGACACTTGTACAGTCTGCAATTTAAAGTTTGTTCCTCTCTTTTCAACCACTGTTTCTGTATTGAATAGAAGTGTTGATATGTGCACACTTGTCTTGAGCTTCTCTTTCAAGTAAATAGTTCTAACTTTTCACAACGAAGTGTCAAGTATTTTGCTAATTTTTTTTTGTAGACAGTCTATTAGGTTAGGTAAATTCCTTTTTGTTACTAATCTAATAGCTAACAGGTTTTGTGCTTTTTTTAAATGAAAATACATGTTGGATTTTATCAAAGCATATTATGTGGTTACTGAAATTGTTACCCCATCCAAGGTCACTCTACTATCGTCTTTCCTGCCATCCACAGGTGGACATGATTCTGAATAAAGGTCCTTTGGCTTAACAGTCAGGCAAAGGGGCAGGATTCTCTGAGGCAGGTTATTTTTCACCTCATGCGAAGTTGACTCATTGGAAAAGACTCTGATGCTGGGAGGGATTGGGGGCAGGAGGAGAAGTGGACGACAGAGGATGAGATGGCTGGATGGCATCATGGACTCAATGGACGTGAGTTTGAGTGAACTCCGGGAGTTGGTGATGGACAGGGAGGCTTGGTGTGCTGCAATTCATGGGGTTGCAAAGAGTTAGACATGTCTGAGCGACTGAACTGAACTGAACTGATAATAACAAAAGCAATGGAAAGCAAGTCAAAGAAAATAGTTCGAGCATGGAGTCAGAATTGGCTTTTCCCAGCAATAAAATGATCATATGGTTTTTCTTTTTTATTTAGTTGCTGCTGTCGCTTCAGTCGTGTCTGACTCTGTGCAACCCCATAGACGGCAGCCCACCAGGCTCTGCCATCCCTGGGATTCTCCAGGCAAGAACACTGGAGTGGGTTGCCATTTCCTTCTCCAATGCATGAAAGTGAAAAGGGAAAGTGAAGTCGCTCAGTCCTGTCCGACTCTTCACTACCCCAGGGACTGTAGCCTATCAGGCTCCTCCATCCATGGGATTTTCCAGGCAAGAGTACTGGAGTGGGTTGTCATTTCCTTCTCCATTTAGTTGCTGAGGTGATTTATATTAGTATATTTTCTAATGATAAAACATTCTTGAATTTGGGGGGGGTTGGGCTACAATTTTCATATTCACCAGGATGACTTTCACAGAATGGGGTAAATTATGCCTTGAATATTCAGTAGAGTTCTCCTGTTTGCTCATCTTGTCGACGTGTATACTGATTCAGTTTCTTTAATGGTCATAAGTGTTATTGGATTTTCATTTCTTCTTTAGTTTTCTAAAGCCAAATTTCCCTAGTGAGTTATATAACTTTTCAGAGGTTTGTCTGTTTTGTTAATCTTTTATGATTTTTTTAACAGCTTTGGAATTTCCCATTCTCTCCACTGTATCTTTACAGCGTATTTCATTCAAATGTGATATTAATTACATAATTTCCCTTGCTTTGTTCCTTTTCTGGGTTTTTGAGTTAGATACCTAGCTTGTTAATTTCAGTCTTTCTTAAGAGTTCTCATCACAAAGAAGTAATTTTTTCTATTTCCTTAATTTTGTTATCTGTATGAAATGATGCATGTTTACTAAACTTATTGGGAAAATCTTTTTATGATACAAGTGAAATCATTATGCTGTACCCCTTAAACTTATATAGTGCTGCAGGTCAATTACATCTCAATGAAGTTGGAAAAAAGACTTTTACTACTTCCTTCTTAATATAAATACTTAAGGCTAAATTTCCCTGTAAATATAACTTTAACTAAATCACATTTTATATGTTGAATCTTCATACAACATGTAAGTTTCTCTGATTTCCATTATTCCTTCTTTGTCACATTATTAAAAATATGGCTTAAAACCAACAAATGTGAGGTTTTCTAAATTCTTTTTTAAATTATTAATTTGTAACCCAGTTATAACTAATTATTCAGAATTGAGGCTTGCTTTGTGGCCCCAGACTTAATTTTTGTAATTCTTGGATAAGTGTTTGATATATCCATACCATATCAGAATAACCTTGATAATTGCTTTTCTCAGAATATTTAAATTCATACTATTTTTCCCCTTGTGAATTCATCAATTAGTGAGAGAAATGTGCACTATCAATAACTGGGGATTTGTCAATTTTCCTTACAATTCTGATTTTTACTTTTATATTTTGAAACTCTTTTGTTAGTTGTATATGTATTTCTATTTCCTAATGAACTGAACTTTTTTTTAGATGGTGAATATTTTTACCAAAAAAGATTTTAATCTAAAAATTTGTTTCTAATATTAGTATTTGTAAACTAGCTTTATTCTGATTGACGTTTGTCTGGTGTGTACTTTTCCCGTTGTTGCTCTGAGCTTTATGATATAATTAGATTTTATGTATTTACTTAATTTCTTCTAGGTTTTCTCTTGCACAATTTTTTTCTTTCCATTTGTCTGATTGACCAAGCTGTCTTTATTTCATCTTTTTTCCTCTTTACTGTTTCAGAAGATTGTGTCTGTGGCTATTCTTTTGCAATTACTATCTTTGATATTTTAACAAGTGTTAACTTCTAAAGTTAAACATTTCTGCTTTTTTCCTGGAATCTCTCTTCCCCCATTTTTTTGTTACTCATTTCTCATCCTTCCAAAGTTAGCCCAAAGGCCACCTCCTCAACGATGCCTGTTCTGACTCTCCAGACTAAATCAGACACCCCTAAACTTGTCTTTCATAGCACTTACCAGGGCTTATGCCAACATACTTGTGAAATCAGTCATTGACCCCTACCTTCCTTAATTCCTGTAAGGGCTGTAATGCCTGAAAAGGTAGGCATTGGCTGTGCTGCTCTCTATTCTCCTCTTAAGGTGTAGCCCAGTGCCAGAACATGCCAGGCAACAAACTACCTTGAAGGCAGGAAGGCAACGGTGGGAGGGAGAGAAGGCGGCGTGGGTGGTGATGCTGAGATGAACCCACAGGGATGCTGACTCTGGGAGAGTCTCACACTTCCGTCAATTAGGAATCCTATTCTCCTGCGAAAACCAGAACAGAGACAATGATGGACAAAAATGGGAAATTCACTTCTTTTTCATGTTATGAAGTCTGGAGGCAGAAGTCCTGGCTTAATAAGGGGGTGCCATAAAGTCAAGAAGGACTCAGGCATTTTTTTCTCCTCCACCTCTATTATCCTTGCCAGCTGCATGCTAAGTTGCTTCAGTCATTTTTGATTCTTTGTGACCCTGTGGACTACATCCTGCCAGGCTCCTCTGTCCATGGGATTCTCCAGGCAAGAATACCGGACTGGGTTGCCATTCCTGTCTCCAGGGGATCTTCCTGACCCAGGGGTCAAACTCTGGTCTCCTGCATTACTGATGGATTCTTTTATCGTCTGAGCCACCAGGGACACCCTTACTATCCTTAGCTCATGGCTTAGATCCTGAGATTATGAGTCCAAGATGGTAGCTGGAATTTCAACCATTACAATCAAGTTCCAGGCAGGAATCTGGAAGTGGGAGGGAAGGGCAAGAAAGAGCATGCCCAGTTAGTTGTTGCCTCTCTGAGGAAGCCTTTCTTGGAATTTCATGGACTTATATCTTATTCATCATGGCTAAGTGCCATGGTCAAACCTACATGCAAGAAAAAAAATATTTTTTCAAAGCCAGGACGATTGCAACTTAAATATAATTGGGGGGGTGTCCTGTGTTATTAAGGCTGATGGGAGTGGGGGTGGTGTTTGTAGGTGATCACTGCGGTACAGTGATGTAGGCTAGGGGTGACAGGGAGACCGTAAGAGGGGGGAAAGAAACTGACATTCTCAATTAAGGCAACACCACGGGAACAGAAAGGAGGGTCTGAAATGAGATTTGACAGACGGTGCGACGGGGTTCTTAACAGCTCATCTTCTCACTGCATTGCTCCAGGAAACACTTTGCCTATTGGTTTAATTTCACTTAGTAGAGAGGCTTTTCACTGAACTCAAGGTCACTATGAGTTGATCTCCCTGGTAAATACTGGAATAAACGAAGACTAATTCGTGTTTCTAAATACATGTAGGATGGGTACTCTCTTGGAAAATGTTTTTCCAAATGTACTTATTTCCTCTCAAAGCTCTATTTCCAAAGACAGATGAATATAGAGGACAATGATTAATAAGTACAAACATAATTTTTTTTTTAAAGTATAGTCATTCTTTGTGTATAGATACTCAACATATATGTAAGGTTCAATGTCAGAAAATGACACACAGGAGTGCTTTATCTCCACGTTGCAAACAATTTGCATTTCCTCTAGGTAGTCCCAAAATATTTGAAATTTTGCATTTTTTTTCCCTTTCCCTATATGATACTTATAAAAAGATGACTTGAGGTATTTTGAGCACACTGATTTTATTTTAAGGAAACTGGGATGCTAGAAAAATACATATATCTAGACATTTAACCATCAACACCAGGAAAAATACTTTCATATTTCTAGAATACTTTGTTCTTCTCGACACACAGTTGAAGTAAAAACACATCTTTTATTAATAGGCCCTTATTAAAAGTGAGATTAATTGTGAAATTAATTTTCCTAAATAAAAAATAAGGGAGCATTTCTTACTAAATATGCGCTCGGGTTGCTGTACCCTTGAGTTCTTGCTAAGGTTCTTGGTGGGTAGGATTTAGGCAGGCTGCTCCTTCGAATGTGGCTGTGAGGGGTGGGAAGGTGGTTTTCACCTGTGAAGTGAGCTTAAGAGAGATCACAGGTGAGTCGAGTTCACTTGGATGGAGCAAGGGCCACGTTGCTCTGTGCTGACCTGCACTAAACAACCTGCAGTGGCAAAGCACGTTCCCTTGACCAGACACGGAAAGCTCAGGGCAGTGCCTGGATACAGCGGGGTGGAAACTGAGACACAGGGAAGGGGCCAGGATGGAGTGTTCAATGCACAGACTGGCAGAGCCCTGGTGCCTACCTGGTGGGCCAGGTCCTCCCATTTAAGGTCCAGGAACCTGCACTTTGTCCCACGCTCATTCTCAGACGTGCCATAACTATTCTTTCTATTCTGTCCTAGTTCTGGAGCGGCTTTTTAAAATAAAGCTGGTCTGCTTACCTCTGCCAGGGGAGTGGGCTGCTGCACTAAAAGGGGAGTGAGCGTTTCTTGGGTTTAAAAAAAAAAGAAAGAAAAAAAAAAGCTAAAGATTTTCTGGTGAAGCTCAAGGGATGTGATTAGGAGCTGATGGCTCCCTGAGCTTTCCTTTCTCGGTGATTCAGTCACCTGTAACTGTAATTGTGAGTCTTCCAAATATTTAAAATTGCTGAACAAAAAACAGCACCAGGTAACTTTAGTGATGCATAAAACTCCGTTTTTCTCAATGTTTGGCCATTTTAAGACCAAAAAAAAAAAAAAAAAAACCAAACTTATGGGGTTGATCAGATGATCTAGTCATTTTTTCAATTTCTCAATGCCATGGATCTAAAAGAAGCAAAATGGAGTGAAAAGAGAACACTTGTGGTTGGTGACTGTAACATGTTCCCTATTCATCAGTAGGAAAATCCAGTTATGATGGAAACGTCTAGAACCACAATTTCTATGCTGAGGTGTTTCATGATCTGGATACAATCTCATTGCATTGTTAGGATCACAGACAGCAAGGTTTCCTGTTAAGGTCACTTATGACCCACAGCAGCATGGCAGTCTCCTCTGGGTGATGTTCTCTGCCACCCTCTCCTGGCTCCTTTCAGCTGAGGTGGCAGTTTAACCATGAGGCTGAAATTCAAACACAAGGGAGGAAGGTAAAGACAATACAAAATCAGTTATTTGTTTCAAATATATAAGAGACTCCTCACATTTCCACCCAGAAACTGAGGTGAATCAGGAAATGGATGGCGTTTTTCAAATCACATGAATCAGCGCCCCAGAATTCATCATTTTCACCAAGTGTTTGGTTGGTCTTTTCATTCCTTTATATTATGGCTCACCTAATACAGTTTAAAATCACTGCAGATGGTGATTGCAGCCATGAAATTAAAAGACGCTTACTCCTTGGAAGGAAAGTTATGACCAACCTAGATAGCATATTCAAAAGCAGAGACATTACTTTGCCAACAAAGGTCTGTCTAGTCAAGGCTATGGTTTTTCCAGTGGTCAGGTATGGATGTGAGAGTTGGACTGTGAAGAAAGCTGAGTGCCGAAAAATTGATGCTTTTGAACTGTGGTGTGGGAGAAGACTCTTGAGAGTCCCTGGGGCTGCAAGGAAATCCAACCAGTCCATTCTGAAGGAGATCAGCCCTGGGTGTTCATTGGAAGGACTGATGCTAAAGCTGAAACTCTAGTACTTTGGCCACCTCATGTGAAGAGTTGACTCATTGGAAAAGATCCTGATGCTGGGAGGGATTGGGGGCAGGAGGAGAAGGGGACCACAGAGGGTGAGATGGTTGGATGGCATCACCGACTCGATGGACATGAGTTTGAGTGAACTCCGGGAGTTGGTGATGGACAGGGAGGCCTGGCGTGCTGCAGTTCATGGGGTCGCAGAGTCGGACACAACTCAGCAACTGAACTGAACTGAATACAGTTTAGGGAGAGCTTCAATTTTATGTTTAAAAGAAGATAACTAAACACTTTCATTTTGAAATGATTCCCTCTAGTTTTGACTGTGATGAGAAGCAGCTTAATGTCACATGGGCTTCAGCTAAGACTTATCCAAGAAAAAAAAAAACCAAATTCAGAAATTGCATTTGGGAAAAGAACACACCTGTGGATTCTTTTAAATGAGTTTTGTTGTAGAGAGCCTACTTTCGTGCAGGGCCTCAGGTGAATATTTCAGTTGTACCAGTTTCTTTTTCTGTTAATATTTACAAAGGATGTATGTGCCATCAGGTTTGTTTAAGCTCCTGACAAGACTATAGCTCAGAAAAGTTCAAGAACTTTCTCCAAGTTGCAAGGTAAATTATGACTTCAGTTTAGTTCCATTTAGCTTTAAAGGTACATCTGAAATTATTATTTGGTTTCTCCCGTTCCTCATTTTTATTATTCATTTATTTATAATTCATTATCACTAAAAGTACATATTTTAACAACCCTTTGGTGTAGTCTGTAAGTACCTGTCAAACTGACCACCCCCCCCCGCCCCCCCGCCGGGACACCACACACACACACACACACACACACACACACACACGGGCTTCCACACACACACACACACACACACACACGGGCTTCCACACACACACACACACACACGGGCTTCCACACACACACACACACACACACACACACGGGCTTCCACACACACACACACACACACACACACACGGGCTTCCACACACACACACACACACACACACACACACACGGGCTTCCACACACACACACACACACACACACACACGGGCTTCCACACACACACACACACACACACACACACACACACGGGCTTCCACACACACACACACACACACACACACGGGCTTCCACACACACACACACACACACACACACACACACACGGGCTTCCACACACACACACACACACACACACACACGGGCTTCCACACACACACACACACACACACACACACACGGGCTTCCACACACACACACACACACACACACACACGGGCTTCCACACACACACACACACACACACACACACACGGGCTTCCCTAGTTGCTCAGTCAGTAAAGAATCTGCCTGCCATGCAGGAGACCCGGGTTCAGTTCCTGGATTGGGCAGATCTCCTGAAGAAGGGAATGGCTACCCAGTATTCTTGCCTGGAGGATCCCATGGAGAGCCTGGTGGGCTACAGTCCATGGGGTCTCAAAGAGTCGGAAACAACTGAGTGGATAACACTTCACTCCTTCCACAGACACATAAAGGTACATAATTTATCGAGTTAAATGTTATCGGCCCTCTTTGGGTGATACTTCTTTCTCCCTGCTTAGCCCTCTATATGCTGAGATTTATTTATTTTTTTTATTTTTTAATGCCTTTAACTGTAGTGTTGAGGGGCAAAGGACAAGGAGCAGATAAACACGTCGGATTCTAGTTTCTGTCTCCCTCTGCCCCCGCAGCTGGAGGATCCAAGGTCCACAGAGCCACCCTTGGCTGGTGAGGCTGGGTTCTCCTTCCCCCTCCCTCTGGCCAGGAACAAAGAAGCCTGGCTTGACCTTGGCCAGCCTCCGCCCTCCCCAGGAAGCACTCCTGGGTCTCCCTGCCACGTTGGCAGGAGAATTGGAATGTCGGGAATGGAGCTGGTGCCCCATGTGCCCAGCACAGAAGGAGACCTGTTAGGCTTTTCCTGAAGGCCCCAGGAGTCCAGCAGCTGCCAGGCACCTGGCTGAGTGCCCCCGGCACAACCCCGGGGCAGAAAGCATCTCAGACACCCGCCCAGCTACTGATATTTCCTCCGGACATCTTAAGGAAATCCGAGTGAGGCCCTGAGTTGTATCTCCAACCGCTCCATCACCGACCCTACAGAGAGACTGGAGATTTGAGGCTGGGCTGGGCTTCCACGGAAACCCGTGGGATTGCTTTCATTTAATTCTTCTATTAAAAAAAAAATTTCTAGAAAATAAAGATAAATGAATGTCAGTTTGTTTTTCTGTTGTCGTCCTCCTAGATCTATGTGGCTACTGCGGGAGCCGTGACACTTCCAGCCAGCCATGGGTTCTTTGTCTTTACAGATGAACGCAGGGGCACAGTTCGCAGCCCATGGGGCCACCTGGCCATTGTCACTGCAGTACAAGGGTCACGGTGGGGCATTCATGAAATTTCTCACCCCAGGGAAGCTTGAAAGCCATGCTCTGAAGCCCAGTTGGAGAGAAAAGGGCCCAGAGAGGCTGTCCCCCACCCCCATCCAGAAAGGTCAGGCGCAGCCCTTCAGCGTTCCCTCCCAAAGTTTTGCAACCAAGTACCAACACACTTTTTTTCCCCCAACAAATTCCAGAGTCTTGAAAGGTATTCTGCTTTTCAACTACGAATCTTTTTCGCCTGAGTACTCGCTCAATAAAGGCGAAAGAACCGTTCGAAGTGCAACAAGTAACATTTGCCCCATAACTGGACGAGAAGACTGTCCATCTGGGACATTATCCTCTCTTAACACGCAGCCCGGCCACTCGGGGATCCCCTGACCTGCCTCCCTGGTTCGCCGGATTTGTCCGCTTCTCTAATTCAACGCTGCAAAAATTGACCCCATCTAGCCGGGAGGCGCACCACCCCTCCCCGACCCCCTCCACACGCTCCTCCAAGAACCCACAGCAACTTCCCTCGGTCTTTGGCAAAGTCTCAAGCGCTGAGCACACGAGAGGAACAAAATCACACACTCGGAGTCCAGAGGATCCCCGCGGCCCCTGCCCACCCCCACCCCCCATCCCCCGGCCGGATTAGCCGGGGAGTGGGGGCCGCGCACGTACCTGGAACTGAGGTCGCTGGAGTGGACGCGCCACGTCCCGGGGCTCGGCCCGCGCCGCCTGCGGCCCTTTATACCCCCCCTCAACCCCAACCCCCAGCAGCCACGTCGGAGCGGCGGGACAGGGGACAGGGGGCGGGGGAGCGACCGAAAGTTGCGAGGCGGGGGAGGGGGGCTCCCTGAAAGTCAACGCTCGGGCGCGCTCGCCCTGGGCGGGCAGGAGTGGGGGCCTCCCCGGAGTCCAGGGGGCGCCCCGGGAGAAGAGGAGGGGGTCCAGTCCCGGGAAGGGGCGGTGTCGGGGGAGGGGCCCGGGAGGTCAGGCGCGGGGTGGGGCGCTCGGGTTTCACCCGCGCCGGGAGGGGCAGGAGGCGGGGCGGAGGCGGGCGGGGAAGGGGGCGGGGCCAACCGGGCAGGGGCGGGGTTAGGGGCTGGCTGGGGGCGGGGCGAACCGGCCCCCAGCTCCCCACCCCGGCTCCCCGCGCTGCTCTACTAGCCGGGAAGGCAGCGCCGGCGGCGGCTGCTCTGCTTGCGCTGCCTCCCGCGCGCTTTGCTCCCGCTGCGGGTGGGCTCCGCAGCACCCTGCCGTCCGCGGCCCCGAGCCCAGCGGCGGCCCCCACCACCCTACACCTCCTTTCGGCGGGGGGACGCCCCGGTCCTTGTGGCTCATCCCAAGGGCTCCCCTCTCCCCACTCCACCCGGCGACTTCCCTGCGGAGCTGGCTGGAGCACCCAACTTTGCCTCCTCGTCCGTCGTCCCCGCTGGGCGCGAACCTGCTCACCTCAGGTCCGGCCGTGAGCCCGGGGACGGTGCGCCTTGGGCTCGAGCCGGCGCACCCCCGCTCCAGCCCGGAGCTCAGCGAGTTGGGGGTAACTCTAGGGAAGTGGTGGGGGGCGGCGGCGGCTGCTGCCTGGACTTCCCTCGCGGGCGCTGAAGAAGACCCTCGCAGCCGCTCTTGACCCCCAGGGCGCCGGATGACTGGCATGGGGAACGCGCCTTGCACCTGGTGAGCGACCCCCCCACCCCACCCCGCACCCCGCCCGGTCCCCGCGTGGTCGTAGCTGCAGCCGCGAGCCAGCCGCGTTGAGGGCCAGGACTCGGGGGCGGCAGTTGTCGGCGCGTGGGTCGTGTGGATCTCGGGAAGGTCGCTCTGCAGGCTCGTGGGACACAGTCCGGGGGTTGCACTTGCTGGATCGGACTACCCAATGCGGGGGGGGGCACCCACTGTTGAGCAGGTTCGCTGGCTGGAAGTTTGAGTCTCCGCCTTTGCCGAGGTCTGAGCGTGCAGAGGGAAAGAGGGGTAGCTACCCGGTGGGCCCCCGGGCGCGGGGAGAGAGGGCACCCCTCCAAACGCCTCCTTAAGGTGCGCAGCGGAGGTCGCTGCACGCACCCGGCGCGTGTCCGGGCTCGCGGCGTAAGGAGCTGAGGGCAGGGTCCCGGTGGCCGTCACTTCGCAGTGCCTGCCTGGGGCAAGGTTTTCTGGTCGAGTGACCTGGGCTCTGCGGCGCCCGCGAGAAACCAGGAGGCGGTCGACCCGGGCTTAACTCCTCCGAGCGCTGTTGATAAGCAGGGAGGGAGACCGAGGCTGGCTGCCGCCCCGATCGCCGCGGCCGGGGAGGTGTAGACGCCCCGGGAGCCGCCGGCCCGATGGGCTGGCTGCAACCAGGCCAGTCCCATTCCGCGGGCATCTCTCCCGCCGCCCCACCACTTCGCATCCCCTCCTGGCTCAGGATTTTGGGTTTGAGAGGCGGATCCGGGCGCCGAAGGGAGGATGCGCGTGGGACCCGCGGCCGAAGAGGGGTCTCCCGGGATCGCTCGCCGCCGTGGCGCCCGGTGCCAGGCCTAGCGTGGTCAGATTCCGGCTCCCCGGGCTTTGGCGGGAAGCTCGTTCACCTCCTCGTCCTCCTCTCGCTTTGTACCTGGATGCGGCTGGCTGTTTAGAGTTGGGGTTGAACTTTTCCTGCACTTGCGGCGTCCTGGGGACCCCCGGTAGGGGGCGCCGAGAGCGAGCGCTGGAAGAGGGCCTGAGGATGCTGGCTGGCTAGGAAGGCTTCCTCTGTGCCCGGTGAGTTGGTGGGGTCCGGGTGAGCAAAGCACAGGACCAGGCGGATCTTGCCATCATTTCCTAGAGGCGGAGGGTGGCGCGGTAGGTGATCTGTCGACCAGGGAGGGAGCTGTCAGCCTTGTTAGAAGGGATAGGAAAGGTGGTCAACAGACTCAGGTCCTTTAAATAGAAAGACTCCTTCCAGAGTTAAACGCATCCCTGTAAACTCTTCCTGTTTGTGCGTCTGCCTTCCTCCCCCCGACCTTTGTATTCACCCAGAAAGAAATGGGAATCAGGTGAAGAGAATGTGAGTTATGTTTAATATTGACATGAAGTTCTCCTCCAGGAGCAGATTAGTGAAAACGCCAGGAGTTACAAATGATTGTTACATCATTTTTTTTTAAATTAAGGTTTATGTTGAATCTTGTTTTTAAGAAAAGCAATTGTATGTCACAATCAGCTTATCCGGAAGAGCCCTGATGGCCAAGTTTGCAATCAACAGATATGTTATTAATTACAGAATTAGTCTTTCCTAAGGAGACCCAGAAAGACAAAATCAGACTTTACCAGGGAAGATTTTAACACCTAATTAGGATTGCTAAATTAATTGCTGGTTAATGCCACTTCCATTATTGAAGAGAGGGCAGAGTTTATCCTGCACTATTTTGAGTGACCAGTTCACACTTTCAGTTCAAGCAGATAATAGCTTAACTTGTGTACCATTTAAATAACTTTTCCTCTATGTCTGTGTTTACCCCAGAGGAAACAGGGATTTTGTACACCCAAAGATTTTTTTCCTTGTTTGTCTTAAATGAAAATAGCGATCTGACGTGCAACTGCTTGGGCCACTTGAAACAGATTTCTTTTTCCTTAAGTTTCTTTCTTGCAGAAACTTTGCCATGATATAGCAGCTCATCCATGGTGCTACATTAGTCATGCTAATTCTCTACATACTCATGGAACCCTTGGGGTGATGAGCTGGTACCCGCTTTTACATGCTTTTACATACTTTGCTTAACAGGGAGAAGATGGATGATACTAATCATTTTATGTCTTTTACAAATTGCACTAACTTAATCGGTTGTTTTAATGTCAAGCAGCTGTGAGATTCCTGCTGCGAGCAAAGCCTTTGGTCTCCTGGGTGGTAAAGCTTGTTTTTGTCCAAAAGAAGTTTTGGGGATGTTCAAAACTTGATAAAAATAAACCTGTGCTTTTCACTGCCGGTCTCCTTTTAAAATGATTCTTCTCCATTTCTGGATAGGATGAAACAAAGAAATGTGTAGTGTAGTGGCTGTTACAAGATGTTGGCCAGTGCATGATAAATAGGTGCATATTCCCATAAACTTTTGCTTAAGTTTTAGAGTTTGTAGACCTTCTGAATCCCCAGCCACGGCTTTGCAGCAAGAAATCTTGTTCACATTAGAAGTGTTAAAACCCACAGACTCTTCTATGTGTTATATGCTAATTGCTCAAAATGAGAGATGCCAGCTCCTTGGGACTCTTTCCTTTGCTCCTGATACTAGAGAGAACTGCTTAGCCGAACCATTACATAGTTTTTATTAACTTAGTGATTATTTTTAATGATTCCAAATGTTATTCACATTGTTATTATAAAGTCACTGAAATGGAGGCGTTCCTTCTGATACACATACCAGAAAGTGGGGGAGGGGAAATTCCCCTCCTTCATTAAATGTCCAGCAGAGGTCTAAAGGAATTCCATTATATAAACAAGTAATCAACTCCAGAGTTAACTAAGAGTAGGATCTAATCCATAAGAAGAGGTTTGGATCACAAATCCTACAGTTTGTGAGACAGAACAAGTTAATTAGTTTATACTATGTCAGAGTCAAGGAATCCATTTTTGGAGTACTCTGTGTACAAGTGTTTGAGCAAAGTTCCACATCCTGCAATAAATCCTCCATAATTCTTGATTCTAAAATTGTACTATATTTGTGTTTTAAAATGCTTCTGAACTTGTTGCTATAGTTACACAGACAAGTTGCTTAGCGTATAATTATAACACCAAGGTGACACATTTTTACATTTGGAGTGAAATAATTTTTAAAAGGTAAGCTACAGTGTCTAACAAATTTCAGTTACACCCAAGTGCAAGCGTGTGTGTGGACCCTTGTCCATTTCTGCCCACCCGCATCTTTGTACATTTATACAGAGAAAGTCAACTCTTTTCTTGAGTCTTAAGATGAGAACAAGTAAGCACTTTGAAGTTGTTTGTACTTGTCTTTGTGTACTGTTGTTAACATAGACATTTTCACATATGTTCCTGGCAGCCTTTTAAAATTGAGATGCAGAAGTTTTGTTGAAAATTACTGGTTTTTATCACTCTGTTTGCTGCCTTGTAGAAATGATCAGTCGTAGATAGGTGGCAACCTGAGGTTTCTAATTCCTGCACATATTGGTAGCATCTTAAAGATTAAATTCAACAAGTGAGGAGTGGCTAGCTCGTTGGGAAGCTGTTTGAAGAAGCAGCTTTTATTGTGCTTGATAAAGATGTCACTGACTTCTGTGATGAATTTATCAGGTACTGGTTATCCAGATTACACAGAATCAATTTCTAACGGCAAGAAACGAGGAGAAAAATTAAAGCAAACTGGAATATATATAGACAAACTTGTTTTGATTCAGAATTTATACCAAACAGAACAAAGCAAATGAAAACTTGATCCAAGAGAAGGTCCAGTATAACAATTAAGTTATTGTTATGTACTGGTATTGACACAACTAATCTTTTTCATCTAAAGGTTCTAGATCTAGGGGTACTTGGCTCTGAATTTCACAGAGTATTCTGAAGCAACTTCAAAGCCAAGCAATAAGTCCCTGGGGCATGACATTTAAAATAGGATTAGCCCAATGGTGGGCTCAAGGAAACAGAAAATTTTCTCAAAGGAATTGCTGTTGTCTTTTTCTTTACCTTCTTTTATTGTCCAAGATTAATGGCTGTTTGACAAGAGCGAAGTTGAGCACTTTACTTCTCTTTCCTAAGTTTTAAAATGAATTAGTGTGGTACTGTTGCATTTGGAAAAAATGAAATCATTCCATTCTTTACTCTTTTTTTCCCCCTACATACACTCGAATTGGTTTCCTGATTAATATTGAAGAACACTAAATTTTTAAAAGAGTAAATTTTTAGAGGATAATTTCTTTGCTTTCTGGAAGGCCATGAACTCACTAATCTTTATCTTCCCATCTATCATTCTTTACTTGTCACCATCTCTCTGGGAAATCAGCTACCCTAGGGTTCATATAGAATGATGAGGAGGTACATATTGGAACAATTTTATTTTATGTTGCATTTTTATGTCCATTTGCGAGTAGATCACATTACTGCAATAGGTAATTCAATTACAGATATGTATGATAAATAACCAGGAGATGGATGCTATCAGAAGGCAATTCTCCTGGAGAAAATAATACTGTATTTGCTGAAATGTGAAATTAAGTTCTAGGCAAGTGACAGTCAAGATTGAGCATGGCCAAATTGTTCACAGGAAAAAGAGCCTCTTTCAGTCAGTTCAGATTCACCCAACATTTGGCAATGATACATGATATGCCTATGCAAAGAAAAAGCAGAGTCAAAGAAAAGAAAAGAAAGCAATAAGAAAAATTCTGCTAAGCTGTGTCCTGTGAATTGTCTGCAGAAACATAGAATGATTAGTGCCTGGCTGTTAACTTCCCGGAACGGATGTGTTCCTCACCAACTGACCCCCAATACAATTCCTTACAAAGAGCTTCCCTTTCTGTAAAGAAAACTGGAGATGTGACCTGTCTCAGGGAGCTGAACTCAGTCAGCCACCAAGGATGCAGCTGCCTGCTGCCAGGACTTCGCCGGGACCTGGTGCCAAGCAAGCGTCCCGGATGGAGGCCAGGGACATTTATGGCTGGACATGCTGCAGCCAAATGGGCTTTAGCATCACAACTGGCTGCTGTGATTTCCTTTAGCAATTACAGGGCCCAGATTTAGATCTGCTGTAAAACTTTACCGATTGTAAAGCTGAGAACATTGTTTGTGACTGGCACGGCATAAAGCAAACATAATCCCTTGGGATGCTAACCTCCCTTTGTTCAACGGACATTGCCATGAAGCCATTGTTCGTGCCAGTTGACGTGCAAGTCGGGACGGGAGAAGTTGCTTCTGAGACACCCCTCAAGTCAGTTCCTCGGTGTGTGCTAGCTGTGAACTTGACTTTGGGAGACTTAGTTCTGGGAAAGCTGGGAGGAATAGTTACCAGGAGCCTAGGCTCTGATAGATTGCTTGATTAACTGGGCAGGGCACTTAGGATGGCAGCGGAGAGGTCCCCAGGGGACAACACGCCCGCTGGGCTGGAGCAATGTTGGTGGTTCCAGGCCATCTGGTGAGGGGTGGTGAAGGCAGGCCCCAAGTTTGGGCCTGGAGGACAGGTCAAGGGGACAGTCTTGATGCAATGAGAAAAGCAAGCCAGCCAGACTGGCTGCCCGCCAGGTGTGGGTACCATCCTGGCAGGTGGCTGCTGCTAACGTGCAGGAAGAGCCAGGGGGCCTGGGCCCTGCAGCGGGTTGGAATCTGTTCCTGGTTGGGGGGATGAGTGCCTGAGCTCATCCAAGCACCCTGTGTGATCCTGGCCCCGCCGACGTGACTCAGTCCCACCACTGTCTCCTCTTCCTGACCTCAGCCCCTTTGGCCTCTTCATGTTCTCTTCCTTCTGCTCGGAAAGCTCCCCGCCACTCCCCCCCCCCCCGCCCCACCCCCCACAGCTCATGGCTTCCAGATCTGGCCTCTCGGAGGGCTTTCACTCAAGTGTCCCATCTTCAGAAAGGCATCTTCACATCATACTAGTTAGGACACCATCCCTTCCCTCTTTCCTCTCTTCCTCAGCCTCTTTTTCTCTTTGTAGCTTTTTGCTCCAACCCAACATACTGTATTGGCTTAAAGTCTTTGACCAACTTTGGAGCTTCAGAGCAAGACAATACTGCCCCTAGTGAATCCGTGTTTAGAAGAGCGCCTGGCACACAGGCTGCCCTGGGTTCAGGTATGTGGTGAGTGAATGAATGGGAAAATGCTTTTATGTGGTATGTAAATAGTGCAGTCTGCGATACAGTGTCCTGGATAAAAGCTATGGGTTAAAACTTTGGGGGCCAACTGTGGAAGCTAAAAACTAGGTGGAGAAAAGTGTTTCGGATGCTCCCAAACTGATTTATTGACATCGTCTTGAAATACAGATGTCTTTGTGAGCCAAGGACCGTGAGCTTCATATTTCCTATACAGGGCTGTTTGCCCAGTTGTAAATGCTTGTTCAATGAATCCGTGACCTTGCTGAACTGGGAAATTAGCATAAAACACTTTGTGTGTATTCTAATAGTTTATGTATATTAAAACATAAAAAAGTGTAATTCAGGGCTGTTTATTTACTGAGAATAGCAGCCCTTGCCTCTGCCACCCACAGGCAGAAAAATTCCAGGCACTGTATTGTATCCTCATGACATTTTCACACATTACAGAGACTTTTCGAAATTCCAGAAAAAGTTTAGAACTGTGGAAGCCTTTCTTCTTGTATTGCTGAGATGAGGCCCATGAGCCCTGTCATTTAGTTGGATTTATAGATTTAATAAGCTGAAACAGATGAGTGGATAAACAGAGTGTGGTCCAGCCATACAATGGGCTACTATTCGGCAATCAAATGAATGAACTCTTGATATGGGCCGCACTGAGTGTGAACTTTAAAAGATTATGCTTTGTGAAAGAAGTCAGTCCCCAAAGACCGTGTGTCGTGATTCCTTTTATGTGAAATGTCTAGAACAGGTAAACCTGTGAAGACAGAAAGCAGATCTGAAGTTATCTGGGATTGGGGCTGGGGATTGGAAGAAACTGCTAATGGGCAGCTGGGGTTTTTCAGGGAGATGGAAATATTCTAAAACTGGATAATGGGGACAGGCACACAACATGTGCATTTACTAAAAATCATCGAATTGTACACAAATGGTATGTAATCTATGCCTCAGTGAAGTTGTGTAGTTCCAACTTGCTGCTGCTAAGTCACTTCAGTCGTGTCCGACTCTGTGCGACCTCATAGATGGCAGCCCACCAGCCTGCCCCGCCCCGGGATTCTCCAGGCAAGAACACTTAGCACCGAAGAAATCCAAAACCTCAAAATGCAAGAGGTACATAAGATAGTGACAATAATTTATAATGTTCTGAGTGGTTACAATGTACCAAAACATTTTATCCACTTAAAAGAGAAAAGAGCTCTGGGGCATACTCTCTAAAGAGTTCTTTGAACCACCCATGGCCTAAACAAATCCTGGTGTGTTTCCTGGGAATTGTGTCTGTATTTCCAGGATTTTCACAAAGCCCAGTGCTGATGCCACCGGATGCTGGGTGAGCAGCATCTCTTTGATCCCCAGGCATTTCCTGGGAAGTATATCAGAGCTGTGATCTCTGTCCTGAAAACAAGCAAACCCAGGTTGTTTCCAGATGAGACCCGGAACCAAGTCAAATCAATTAAACTCATCTGACCCCTGGGCCACTCGGTGTTTGCTGCACACCAGTTTCCAGTTGTCTACTGAGGATACTTCTCTTTTGCCAGTTTTAAAAATGTTTATGGTGTTATTTATTATTATTATTTTTGGCTGTACTGGGTTTTCATTGTAGTGCACAGGCTTCTCATTGAGGTGACTTCTCTTGTTGGGGTGTACAGGCTCCGGGCACGTGGGCTTCAGTTCAGTTCAGTCACTCAGTCGTGTCCGACTCTTTGCAACCCCGTGGACTGCAGCACGCCACGTTGTCCTGTCCATCACCAGCTCCTGGAGCCTACTCAAACCCATGCCCATTGAGTCAGTGATGCCATCCAACCATCTCATCCTCTGTCGTCCCCTTCTCCTCCTGCCTTCAATCTTTCCCAGCATCAGGGTCTTTTCCAGTGAGTCATTCTTCACATCAGGTGGCCAAAGTATTGGCCACAATCACAGGAAACTAATCAAACTGATCAGATGGACCACAGGCTTGTCTGACTCAATGAAACTATGAGCCATGCCGGGTAGGGCCACCCAAGACAGATGGGTCATGGTGGAGAGTTCTGACAAAACGTGATCCACGGGAGTGGCAAACCGCTTCAGTATTCTTGCCTTGAGAACCCCATGAACAGTATGAAAAGGGCTTCAGTAGCTGTGACTCATGGGCCCTAAAGAATGGGCTCAGTAGCTGGGGCTCACGGGCTTAGCTGCTTCATAACATGTGGAATCCTCCAGGACTGGAGATCTAACCCGTGTACCCTGTGTTGGCAAGTAGATTCCTTTCCACAGTGCCACCAGGGAAATCCTCTTCTGCTAGTTTTATTGGTACATGGGCATCGCTCTGGGTGGCGGTGGGGGGGTGGAGAATCTTGGAAAACACACCATCTCCTGGTCTCATTAGAACTGCAGGGTCTGGAACTCCAGAGTGTGGCTCTGCTCACCGTAGAACACTGCTTTCCTGGGATGGGGCAGAGTGCGTGGTACCTGCTTCTGTATCCTTGTTCACCTAGCAGAGCATCTGCTTCTGCTGGTGAGGTTATTCTAACAGCCAGAGCTGGTGGTGGGATGCAGGTTTTTGAATGCTCAGAGCCCAAACATTTAAACTGGAGAGGGCCCTTTTTCCCCATTAGAAGAGTCATTAGAATCATTTCTGGCTCTTTCCTTTCTGCTTTGACATATTCTGCAGTTAAAGCACAAGCTGAGATTCAGTTATGGGCAGAGGTACATATGAATTGCCTGTAATTTCCTTGCTCTTCAACTATTGTCTCTGGATGGGAGTGTCTTTAGCTCTTTCCTCTTGTTTATGGCAACTTCCATCTGTTTAGTGCCTGAGAATCCTCTCTGCCTCCTGCCTCAGGGCTGGCTTGGCTCTCTCTTGGGCACCTTACCCTCCCCACACCAGTTGGTTTCCACATGGTGACTTTCCGTGGGAGTGTTTACTTTGACAAAGACGGTCCCGGCTCCAGATACACTGGGCAGGAGATGGGGGCTTTCAGGGCTCATATGCCTCTTTATATTAGTGGTGAAGTATTGCTCTCCAGTCCTGGGATGGTTTGGGCAGGTGTTTGCAAAGAACGTCTAATTTCTTCAGCCCTTGTAGTGGTCATATGCAGAAATTGAGATGGACAAGAGTTTTAAATATTGACCTCTTACCAGTGTAATTTCTGACTCGCTCATTCTGAGTTTGCCTCCTCCCGAACTGGCAGCCTAACTTACACACAAATTAAGAGTAAAATGTATAAAATGACCATGTTTTTCTGTTACCAACCCTAAATTATTACTCACCCTTGGTAAGTAGTAAGGAGTTCTTTATGAGATTGCATTAATATTTCCTTCTGCTTATTAGGTGGCAAAGGAGTGGGTGACATTTATTTTTTGATGTCACTTTTGGTGGCTTTAATTGGTCAATAAAGTACTGTTTAGGTGGGTACTTTTGGTGGTGGTTTTCTTTCATTTGCAATGAGCTAATGTTCTCCATATTTTAAGGGTAACTAGTTAAGCATTCAATTAAAGAGATCGACTGGTTACATGATGAGAGAAATTTCCATCTTGCCAGGACAGAGACTTAGTTTGGAAACACAAGGAATAAGAAAATGATGCCATTTTTCTCTTGTTTTAAGACCTCCTTTTGGAAGCATTGTTGATTTGTATTGGATCTGAGAACTGGAGTTGATTGTAATTAAAGCAAGATGTAGTGTTACATACAGAATTCTGTGAAGACATTGCCCCAAGTGGGAAAAATGTATTAGACCATTAGTTTTGATGATTTGTTTTATTTTTTCCTAACCATTTCTTTTTCTGAAAAGCGTCCAGATGCTAAGATCAAATACTCATTTTGGACAGTCTAGCGTGTACTGGATCCTACCTTTGTTGGGTGGTTGGATGACAGGGAAGAGCCTGGAACGTTCACTTCACAGCCTGGAACGTTGCTACTGCAATCCCTTGTATCTGCTGACACCTCCTCCTGCTGTCCTTGTTCTGAAGTGTAAACTTGAAGGGTTTTTGACAATATGTCAGGGAAAGAAAACTTCTTTAATGTTTGAGCTAGAAGTTAAAGTCGGGCATTTTATTTATTAAGTTTAATATTTCTGGGCTTTAAGTAGAGAAGAGAGATCATGTTTGACGGAGCTGGGGTCCAGGCTGCAGATGAAACTTTGCCCGAGGTAAGGTGACCAGATGTCCAATGTGGAAAGGAGCTTGCTGGACAGTGGTTTCTTGTTCTTTCTGATGAATGAAAGAACTGCTGCTCCTCCAGTATCCTCTGATAATCTTTTTATCTGCTCCACCCCCACCCCCCCAATCACAGGGATTCTTCTGCGGTCCCTCCTTATCCTGACCTTTCTGTGGTCAATTTCTCTGCTAACCCAGCTGCCTTTTTAGTAATGCATTTCTCCTTCACCATGAAGTTCTGAGCTGAGCTCGAAACTTCTGATTGGCCCTAAGTTTCTAACAAGGCCCAGCTCACTCTCTGGCCCTCCCCTCCTGTGTTTCAGCCCCTGCCCCAGTGGGAAGGGAGCTGGCCAGGCTTTGTCCAGACAGTGGCAACTTCAGTGCCTGGCTCTAAGCTCTGGGGATTCCGAGCCGCAGCTGGATGACGTAATATCAGAGGTGTCATTGATGGGCATCCCTCATAGCTCAGTCTGTAAAGAATCTGCCTGCCATGCAGGAGACCCGGGTTCGATTCATGGGTTGGCAAGATCCCCTGGAGAAGGAAATGGCAACCCGTGCCAGTATTCTCACCTGGAGAATCCCATGGAGAGAGGAGCCTGATGGGCTGAAGTCCATGGGGTTGCAAGATTTGGACACGACTTAGCCACTAAACCATCACCACCACCATCATCGATGGACATGCTCTTTTGCTCAGCCTTGTTCCTGGGCTGGTTCATGTTGGCTCATGAGGTCAGTCCTTCTCTAGGTCAGTTATAAGTGTGACGGGAATATGGTGGTGATTTAGTTCCCTGCCTTTAGTTTCACGTCTGATGGTGCTCTCGAGCTGGGAAAGGCAGGCATCAGCTTATTAGGCGAGAGAAGCCCTTGTGAGAAGGCAGTGGGGACTTCTCCACCCCTCAGCCTTTCGTCTTGATGGTGGAGGTCGGAAGCCTTGGAGCTATGCTTCTCAAGGTCCTCCTTCCTTTCCACACGGAACTCTCACTTCCTTGGCCCCTGGTCACAAAGTTGGTGCCAGGAAAAGTGGGGATACCTGAACCTAGGTGTTTGAGGCGACAGTCCTTCCCACTCTGCCTGTCTACCCCTACTTCCTTTACAATGTACATCTGAAACCAGTGCAAATGCCTTCTGTGAATGGAATTTGTGCGGTGGTTGGGGGTGGGGCTGGTGGGGTGGAGACAGGAGGGCCCAGGAGCCCCGCACGTCCAAGCAGTGGCTTGTTGGCTGTCAAGGCTTTCCAAGCCGACTCCCAAGTCAGGCCTGGAGCCAAATTTACTTTCCGTCTGTCAGCTGTGATGGAATTCCTAGGTCCTATCCCCAGCTTGTGAAAAGAAATCATTCGGGGAACTGCAAGCTGGCAAGTAAGTATTGCAAAGGTTCATTCACTCGAAAGCTGATGCCTACAAATGTTATTTAACTTTGAACAGTTTCTCTGGGCCCACCTGCTGGGGTTCCATCTCCCTGGAACCTGGTTTGTGTTGGTGCAGAGGAAAGCCCTTGGGGAAGGGCAATGGTGGGCATTTTAGTAGACATGCCCCAGAGATGGTACCGGCCGAAGGACTTTCTGGATGTCTCCACCTTGCTCATCCCTGATCCAGGCGTTGTTCAGTAAGGTCCATTTCTTTCGAACTCCATGGAGTAAATAACAGTGCTTGGAATTCAGATGCTGAAACTCTAAAACCCAGTTAGGACTGTAGAGTCCGGTTTCACAGTCGTCAGACCTCCTGTCAATTCAGATACCTTGAAGACACTTTTAAAAAGAGTGTCTGTCAGTGAATTAATTGCTTTTTGAAGGAGGATCAAGAAAGTCAATGCTTTCAACTTGGACCATGGCTACAGGGGAGACCGATTTGCTAACCTGGGGAGGAGTGACACCCCTTACGGCTTTGATTAGGAAGAAGAGCACTTCCCAGTGTCTACAGAGTATTTAAAAAAGACTTCTTTTTCTCATATAATGAAAATAATATCAGAAGATCAAGCACTCCAGGTACAATTTATTTGTACAGTTGATTTATAAAATTCATTTTTCTCTTTCTGACTCACTTTACTCTGTATGACAGTTTCTAGGTCCACCCATACCTTTATAAATGACCTGGTTTCATTTTTTTGTGTGTGTGTGTGTGGCGAGTATTCTGTTGTATATATGTCCCACATCTTCTTTACCCATCTGGTGATGGACATTTAGGTTGCTTCCTTGTCCTGGCTGTTGTGAATAGCACTTCAGTGAATGATGGGGTACATGTGTCTTTTTGAATTATGATTTTTCTCAGGGTACATGCCCAGTCATGGGATTGCTGAATCATATGGCAGCTCTATTTTAGGTTTTGTAAGGAACCTCCATACTGCTGTCCATAGTGGCTATACCAACCTACATTCCCATCAACAGTGTAGGAAGGTTCCCTTTTCTCTACACCTGCTCCAGCATTTATTGTTTGGAGACTTTTTGATGATGGTCATGCTGACCAGTGCAAGGTGATACCTCATATAGGCCCTGAAAAATGAAAGTGAAGTCACTCAGTCATGTCTGACTCTTGGTGACCCCATGGACTGCAGCCTACCAGGTTCCTCCACCCATGGGATTTTCCAGGAAGGAGTACTGGAGTGGGTTGCCGTTTCCTTCTCCAGGGGATCTGCCCAACCTAGGAATCGAACCTGGGTCTCCCGCATTGCAGGCAGATGCTTTACCATCTGAGCCACCAGGGTAGACAATATATGCACTGCTAAGTCGCTTCAGTCGTGTCCGACTCTGTGCAACCCCATAGACGGCAGCCCATCAGGCTCCCCCGTCCCTGGGATTTTCCAGGCAAGAACACTGGAGTGGGTTGCCATTTCCTTCAACAAATACATGCACTGCTGCTGCTGCTAAGTCGCTTCAGTCGTGTCTAACTCTGTGCGACCCCATAGATGGCAGCCCACCAGGCTCCCCTGTCCCTGGGATTCTCCAGGCAAGAACACTGGAGTGGGTTGCCATTTCCTTCTCCAATGCATGAAAGTGAAAAGTGAAAGTGAAGTCGCTCAGTCATGTCCGACTCTATCGACCCCATGGACTGCAGCCTACCAGGCCCCTCCGTCCATGGGATTTTCTGGGCAAAAGTACTGGAGTGGGGTGCCATTGCCTTCTCCAATATATGCACTACTATGTGTAAAATAGATAGCTAGTCGGGAGCTTCTGTATAGTGCAGGGAACTGAGCTTGATGTTTGGCAATGACCTAGAAGGGTAAAATCAAGGGGTGGGAGAGAAGATCAGGAGGGAGGGGACATGTTTACCTATAGCTGATTCACTTCATTTGTTGTATGGCAGAAACTAACACAACATTGTAAAGGAATTATTCTCCTATAGAAAAGAACTATATTAGATTTCTTTGTTCAGGTTTGTAGATGGGAGTAGTATGAGCTTTGGAGTGACTTTGGGAAAGAACAGGCCAGATAAATATGCTTCATTTGATCTCTGGGATCCTGAGTACTTTGGTAATCTTTCAGAAAAAATCGCCGTTTTTCTTTTTGCAGTCAATGACTTGGCTGTTTTACATTAAGAGGGAAGACAGTGTCGTGACCTCTCAGCTAGTGAGTGGATTAGAGGGGAGACTCAGCCAGGTGCACGTCTCATGCCATGCTTTTCCTAAATTTCACCCAGATCTTTGTCCTCTACCAAAACGCTCACCTCCGTTGGTGCGTTGGTTTGGGGTCCACATGATGAAGGGACACAGAATGGAAAAGGTTGCCCAGTCTGCCCCTTGGAGTGGGTCCACTGAGGTTGTGCCCATAAAACGAGGCTATGAGCTCACCCCCAGTGGTGTGTCCCTTAGAGTCTCTTTAACTACTGGTGGTAGTGTGTGGACTTTAATCCAACTTTTGGATCTGTCGCTAAATGCCTTTCAATGGGCTTTTAATTTTTTGTTTTTAGATGAAAAGTGTATGTTCCCAGAAGAACTGGCTTTGGGGCCCAGATTTTCTGCCTGGAGGTTGTTGGAGACAGGGCTAAGTGGGAAGAATAAAAATCGTGATTGGAGGCTTGGCAAAAATCATTGCTGGAGGCTTGACAAAAATCATCATTAGGAGGCTCAGACAAAGGGCACAATTAGTGCATGGCTGAGGCTGGGCACTGATGTGGGTGGCCCTCAGGGCCAAGTGCCCTTTGTGGTTCTGCAATTGCACTTTTGAGCGAACAACCAGTCTAATTAAGCCATGAAAACTAGTCTAAAGCAGGTTAGGGAAGAATGCCTGCTTGAAGGAGTATGGGAACCCTCGTGTTTATCTCTGTTACTCTTCAGGGGAGTGCTACCCTTTCTATTTTCTTTTCTTTTTTCTACTGGAGTATAGTTGATTAACAAGGTGTTAGTTTCAGGTGTACAGCGAAGTACAGTTAAACATATACATGTATCTCTTCTTTTTCAAATTCTTCTTTTCTCATTTACGTCATTACAGAATACTGAGCAGGGTTCTCTGTGCCATAGGGCTTCCCTGGGGACTAGGATGGTAAAGCATCTGCCTGCAATGTGGGAGACCTGGTTTCAATCCCTGGGTTGGGAAGATCCCCTGGAGAAGGGAATGGAGTCCACTCCAGTATTCTTGCCTGGAGAATCCCATGGACAGAGGAGCCTGGTGGCTACAGTCCCTGGGGTCGCAAAGAGTCGGATGTTACTGAGCATGAGATTTTAAAAAGCCCCCTGTGAAGCAGAACATCAGCGCCAGCCAGGTTCATTCCTGTATCTTTCCTCTATGTAGGAAGAAAACGATTTGTAGCCGTATTTCTGTCAAAGAGTTAGGCATAAACTTTAAAGAATTGGTTGAAAGCAAAAGGAATTCATATAAAGACATAACTAGAGGTATACTTGAAACAAAATATGCATGTTTGAAATATTTGACTTTTCTGAGCAATCGGGAGGTTGTTAGCTGTTTCCCTTTCCCACTTCAACTTTCAAATGATTAATGGGATTTGTTTAATTAAATGTTCCACATTTACCTGGAGTGGAGGCCCAGGGAGTGTTCTGAAAATAGTATCAATTGTTTTCTATTGATCTACAATATGCAGTATGGCTTGCTTATCTTGAGAGAAAAGACATTCAGTTTTATATTAATAATCTTTTTCAGATTATTTAACAGTTAGTTCAAAGATGAAAAATCTATTTAAAACATCCTCTGGACCTCCTGAAAAATTCCCTGTCATGAAATACTCCTTTACTGCATTCCAGAGGAAGAAGCTAGTTTTAAAAAGAGAAGCACACTTCTGTGGCTACCACAGTAGGTTGAAATGTGCCGATGGGTAGCTAGGCTATTTTTAGCAAGTTCCAACATATCCTGTGGTGGCTGATGTCCAATCGTCCAAAATTAGTCATGGGATCTTGGCCACCACAATGTCTGGGACTCAGCCGATCAGCATGCTCAACATCTTTGAATTGTCAGCCTAAAGCTACCACTAGGATTGATTGCTTTGGTCAAACAATACATCATTCTTTGCAGAAAACAAAAGGATTACCTCTCCTAGTGAGCTAAAAGATCAGAAGCCTTGGAATTAAAGGCTAGGCAAGGTAGGTACTGAATAAAATTGGGAACACATTCAGACTTTTGGAAGATGACAGTCTTGGTGATGAAGACAGTGAAATGCCTAACAGGGACATTTTTATTTTATTCTGTTGGTGGGGGCATGAAAAAAAAACAGCTGAGTTTTTTTTCCTCTTCTGCTTTGTTTACATAAAAAGAAGGTCAAAGGAGAAGGTTGTTGGGGACCCTCAAGGCAGAAAAAGCTTGGTCTTCCATCTGTAGAAAAAAGGGGGGATACAGTTACCTTCTGGAAAAGGTCTTTTCTTACACATGGTGCCCCCAATCATTCTAGAGACAGATGACCAATTCACTTTGAAAGAATTGTATTTACGTTTCCCCATGCCTAGAGAAATGCTTCCTTGTTAAATACACACCCAGATACAATTATCCTTTGCTGTGTTCATTGATTACTTTTTTTCCCAAAGGTTTTTCTGTTTGCTTGTAAAGTAATCCATAGTTGACAGAGGATGGGCTAATTTTTAATAGCTTTATTCTGACAAATCCTTTCTGTTGTCTTAATTTAAACTGACATGGCAAATGGGAGGTGGATTTGATTCCAAGGAAGGAAACGCACTTGGTTGGAGCACACTGTCTTATATGTTGGCTATCGACTGCCTTCTAATTGATATAACCGTTCCATAGGATTCCAGAATTTAGAGGACACAGTTGAAACTGTCCACTGCGTCTCTCTGTCTGCAAGCAGGGCCTGTTCTGAACCCTCGTGGACAAATCGTGATCTGTTACGTTCTTAAAGAGGGAGGTACCTTGGGGCTTCTGTTGTAACTCGGTCCATTGGTTTCACTGTGGTCCAACTCCAGAGGAGCACTGGGTGAAGGGTGACATTTGGTCATCCAGCAAGTGTTTTCCAGAAACTTCTCTCTGTCTGACGCTGGGTCCTGATCTGGGAATACAGTGAGTGTAGGACAGAAGGGTTTCTGTTCTCTTGGTCCTGGTTTTCCAGTTGGGTATTCCTTGCCCTTGCAAGGCTGCCAGTTTTCTCTGATGTTCTTTAAGAAAACTTGCAGGATGCTCCAAATGCTATTAAAACCCTGAGGATTGCCTAGAACCTCTAGCCAGGATTGGGTGACTGTGGGTGCTTGGCGTGGGAACATTTGGAACAGCATGCTCTGGTCTCCACACCCTGGCAGAGCTTCCTTCCTTACGGGCTAGAGGGACCTGAGGGGGTTTGGAAGATGCTCTCCTAACACAAACACCTGGTTGGTACTCATTCCAGGGCCCTGGGGAGGACCCTCCACCTGGGGTGCAGAGGTGCACCCATCATCACACATGTAGCCTGGACACGTGCCTTCTGATGTTCTCTGGGAGCAGAGAGGGCCTGACACCCAAAAATGCCTTCAGGATGACTAAGGGAAAGATGGAACTGCCCATGGTCTTACCTTTAGGACCTTAGGGAAGTCTGCAGGCATCTCTGTGGGATGGCTCAGAGATCTTCCTCATCAGAGCTGGAGGTCGAATGATTAGCTCTGTGTGTGATTTGGATAAAGGGGTTTATGTCACTGGCTTCAAACGTGGGACAGATTTCTTGGTGGTTTTCTTAGAGACAGAAATCACATAATCCACCTTCATTGCAGGGCTGTCATTTCCAGTGTCTAGTGCACTCTGCAGTCAGGATAAGAAGGGAACCTGACCTTTCTTGAAATAGAAGAGCCTCAGGATGTGGAGAGGGCAATTGACACTGGAGCAGAGTTAGATAACTAAGCTGCCTAAGACCCACTCCTGCCCAGCCTTCCTGGGGATGCTCGCACCCTCTGCCTGTCTCTCTCTCTGATTTCCTAGCCCCTTAGCATAGCATCCGGGTTTATGCAAACTCCATCAAAGAGGGATCCCAGCCTGTTGGTCAAGATCCCTAGCTAGACAGTGGTCACTGGAGAGCATCAATTTCTCTCTTCCACAAGCCTTCTTCCCTGTATCCCAGGAGTTCCCTTTCTCTGAGTCGAGCCATCATCAGTGGTTCTCAGACGTCAGAATGCCAGTGACTATTTAAGTCATTCAGGTTTTGTGCCAGCATGCTCCATCCACCAGTTCTCATTGCAGAGGTGTTTGTGACCCAGGAGAATGAACTCACTCACTTCTATTTTCTTTCTTTTGTCTTTTACAGAACCCTGAAAGAGCAGCACCTTGAGTGGGGATAAATATGGGCCGATATCTCAGAAATAAAAAAAGAGACTATTATAAAGGAGCCCTTTTCTCCCCACCCCCCACCCCAGGATGTTGTTTAAGACTTAAAGAGTTTATCAATGATGTGTGTTGTTTCCTTTTGGATGGTTCCTTTGGATAAAGGTGTTGATTGTAAAATTATCCATCAAATTATATGCAGCTGTGAAAGCCTCCAAACGTAAAAAAATGTGGCTGTTGGTCTAAATGGGAGTATCTGAGCTCTCCTTGGATCACCTATGATGCTGTGTGAACATGACTTTTTATTTACACATGTGGTGGGGACTTCCCTGGTGGTCCTGTGGTTAAGAATTCGCCTGCCAGTTCAGGGGACACAGGTTCAATCCCTGGTCTGGGAAGATCCCACATGCCGCAGAGCAACTACTGAACCTGTCTCCTAGAGCCTGTGCTCTGCAACAGGAGAAGCCACCACAATGAGAAGCCGCACACCACAGCTAGACAAAGCCAGAGGGCACCAACGAAGACCCAGTGCAGCCAAAAATAATAAATTAGAAAAAATTCACATAGTCTGTCTTTCATGGTGTAGCCCAACACAGCAAAGAATCACCAACTTGCTTTTGATATAATATCCAGAAACAGTCTCATTTAAGAGAAGCACAAGCTGGAATCAATATTGCCAGGAGAAATATAAGTAATCTCAGACACGCAGATGACACCACCCTTATGGCAGAAAGTGAAGAGGAACTAAAGAGCCTCTTGATGAAAGTGAAAGAGGAGAGTGAAAAAGTTGGCTTAAAGCTCAACATTCAGAAAACAAAGATCATGGCATCTGGTCCCATCACTTCATGGGAAATAGATGGGGAAAACAGTGGAAACAGTGGACTTTATTTTTTGGGGCTCCAAAATGACTGCAGATGGTGACTGCAGCCATGAAATTAAAAGACACTTGCTCCTTGGAAGAAAAGCTACAACAAACCTAGACAGCATTTTAAAAAGCAGACACTGGGATGACCCAGAGGGATGGTATGGGAAGGGAGGAGGGTGAGGGGTTCAGGATGGGGAACACATGTACACCCATGGCAGATTCATGTTGATGTATGGTAAAACCAATACAATATTGTAAAGTAATTAGCCTCCAATTAAAATAAATGAATTTATATTAAAAGAAAAAAGCAGAGACATTACTTTGCCAACAAAGGTCCCTCTAGTCAAAGATATGGCTTTTCCAGTAGTCATGTATGGATGTGAGAGTTGGACTATAAAGAAAGCTGAGTGCTGAGGAACTGATGCTTTTGAACTGTGGTGTTGGAGAAGACTCTTGAGAGTCCCTTGGAAAGCAAGGAGATCAAGCCAGGCAGTGCTCAAGGAAATCAGTCTTGAATATTCATTGGAAGGGCTGATGCTGAAGCTGAAAGTCCAATACTTTGGCCACCTGATGCAAAGAGCTGACTCTTTGGAAAAGAACCTGATGCTGGGAAAGATTGAGCACAGGAGGAGAAGGGGATGACAGAGGATGAGATTGTTGGATGGCATCACCAACTCAGTGGGCATGAGTTTGGGTAAACTCCTGGAGTTGGTGATGGACAGGGAGGCCTGGCATGCTGTGGTCCATGGGGTCGCAAAGAGTCGGACATGACTGAGTGACTGAACTGAACTCAAGAGAGCTAGAGAATACGGGGGTCCAGAACAGCAAGTGGGGCTTCTGAGCAAAAGCCCCCAGCATGTCTCTCTGCCCCGCTAATCTTTTGACTTTGCCTTCTCCTCGGAGGTCACACTGGCCACTGAGCCTTTTGGAAACTATGTGGAGTCTGTTTGAACATGACACCTTTTGGGTTTTATGGTGGTTTAGTTTCAGATAACTACTCTGAAGGCCACCCTTCCACATGATCCCAGGGAAAGTATAAAACACTTAAGAGTCTGTGTAGTAAAGTAGCAGAAAGAGAAGTTAGCCATGCATCAGGTTGCCCTGAAAGGACTTTAAAACAATTAAAAACAAATTTTTTTGCCCTCACCGAGTAGCATGTGGAATCTTAGCTCCCCAACCAGAGATCAAACTTGTACCCTCACATTGGAAGTGTGGCATCTTCACCCCTGGACTGCAAAGGAAGACTGCCCCCCCCCGCCGCCCCCCACCCAGAGAAATTTGGTTTCACAATCCCCCTGCCTTGCTTGGTGAAGAATTTCAACAGAATGAATGAATAACTGAAAGTCAGGTTTAGAGTTACTTGCAAAGGTATCCATGGAATTTTATAAGGATCTGAATACCAAGAGGAGGCTGGGGTTTGAACACGAGTTATCAGTTTAATGTGAAAAAACAGTTCTAACTCCAGGTCAGTAAATACCTTAATCACATTGTCAGAGGCCTATACATCAAACTCTGAAACGTTCTTGGCATAAAAAGCTTGCATGTTTTATTTTGTTCTAATTGAAGTTTATTACTGGTAGCTTTGGTTCAGTAGCTTCACCATGAAATGGAGGCCTCAGTCCTGAAGCCCTTGGAAGGAAACCGTGTTGCTGGTTGGGGAGCAGGCCGAGGAAGTGGGCCCTCTCAGCTGCCTCCCGGGGCTGGCCAAGTGGCTTCCTGACCTCTCAGCGAGGTGTTGACAAGCCTGGCCACCGGAGAGGACACGTGGGGCTGTTTACCACAGTGATACGGGTGGAGGAGATGTGAGGGAAGGCTGGCACCCCGACTCGGGCAGCTTCGCACCCAAGGCCTGGCCGCCGTCCCTGGATGGATCCTCAGACCGTGATATAGCTGACAGCTGGTTGTGCTTTCAGAACTGGAAGGCAGACTGATGGTGAGAGCCAGAACCGTGTGCATAGAGCTCTACAACAAGCCTCAGAGCTCCAAATAAGCTGCCCTTCTGCCTCTTCCTGGATTTTCTGGAAGCATCAAGACCTGCAAATATAATTGCCATATCTTACAAATTACCTAATGACAACAACAGCAAAAATAAACCCGTGGGATTCCATCAAAGGCTTCTGCACAGCAAAGGAAACCATCAATGCAATGAAACAGACACCTGTGGCATGGGAGGAAATATATTTGCAAATCATATATCTGATGAGGGGATAGTATCCAAAATATATAAAGAACACATGTGACTCAATAGCACAAAGCTAAGTAATCCAACTTAAAAAGTGGATCTGAATAGATGTCTTTCTAAGGAAGACATACAGATGGCCCGCGTGAAAAGATGCTCAAGATCACTAAGCATCAGGGAAATACAAATATAAATAAAAATGAGATAATACCTCATATCCATTAAAATAGCTAGTATCAAAATGACAGGAAATAACAAGTGCTGGTGAGGATGTGGAGAAAAGGGAACTCTTGTGTAGGGGATGTATGTAGCCATTATGAGAAACGGTATGGAGAGTCCTCAGAAATTTAAAAATAGAACTATCATTTGATCTAGGTATCCCATTTCTGGGTAGTTATCTGCGGGAAAGGAAAGCCCTAATTTGAAAAGATACCCACACCCCCACATTTATAGCAGCACTGTTTACAGTAGCCAAGACATGGAAACAAGCTAAATGTTCATTGCTGGATGGATGTGTAAAGAAGATGTGGTGTACACACACACATACACGGATATGTTTCAGCCACAAAAAAGGAAATCCTGCCATTCAAGACAACATGGATGGCCCTTGAGGACATTATGCTAAGTGAAATAATTCAGATAAAGATATATACCAAATGATGCACTTATATGTGGATTCTTAAAACAGACGAACGAACATTACAACACCAAAACTCACAGGGACCAGATTGTTGTTTGCCAGAGGTGGGGTATGCGGATGGACAAAACTGGTGAAAAGTTTCACAAGGTACAAACTACTAGTTTTTTAAAGAAAGAAAAACACTGCCTATCATAAAAGCTTTCCAGACCTCTGGAGCTGGGTCTTCCTGAAATTTCCTAGAGGTGCCTGACTCGCAGGTCACATTATGTTTCTGCCTGGGAATTTAGGCAAACAATGTAGTGTTCTTATTTCTGGTTCTCGGCTCTCTTACCCTTTTACCTTTCTCAAAAGAAAATTCATTACATTAGGCTTGACATATATACTTACCATGTATAAAGTAGACAGCTAGTGGGAAACTGCTGTATATAGTGCAGGGAGCTCAGCTTGGTGTTCTGTGAAGACCTAGGCGGGTGGGATGGGGGAGGAGGGAGGTTCAGGAGGAAGGAGATGTATGTGTGTACATATAGCTGATTGACTTTGTTGTACAGCAGAAACTAATACAGCATTGTAAAGCAACTATACCCCAATAAGTTAAAAAAGAAAATACATTAAATCAATAAACCCATTTGTTTCCATGACCTATTTAGTGAAAATGAAAGTAAAAGTCGCTCAGTTGTGTCTGACTCTTCGTGACCCCGTGGACTACACAGTCCGTGGTATTCTCTCGGCCAGAACACCGGAGTGGGTAACCTTTCCCCTGGGTTGGGGATTTTCCCAACTCAGGGATCGAACCCAGGTCTCCCACACTGCAGGCAGATTCTTTAGCAGCTGAGCCACAAGGGAAGCCCAAGAATACTGGCATAGGTAGCCTTTCCCTTCTCCAGCAGATCTTCCTGACCCAGGAATTGAACCGGGGTCTCCTGCATCGCAGGCAGATTCTTTACCAACTGAGCTCTCAGGGAAGCCCTATGACCTATCTGCTGTGTAGCAAATAGTCTGGCCATTTAGTGGTTGAAGACAATACTTGGTTATTCTCTTTCACAGTCCTTTGGGTGGGCTGGGTGTTTCTCCTGGGTCTCTACTACAGTTGTGGTCATGTGGCCACTGGGGCGAGTGGTCCAGCCTCATAAGAGACTTTGCAGAGTGGGATGCTTCAGATGGTTTCACTTGGACACGGCCTCTCTCGTCTTATAGGAAGGCATGGGTTTCAAGAGGCAGAAAACCCAAGTTTTCAGGGCATTTAGAGGCTGTGCCCAGAATCAAGTATTGAATATTCCCACTGTATTCTAATGCTCAGGGCAAGTCCTAGAGCTTGCCCAGATTCAGGGGGTTGGAGAAATAGCATGCTTACTGATGGGCAAGTGCCGAGGTTTTTGCAGAAGATGGTGTGTGTGAGGGAGGGTGTGCCAAGACCATCTGTGGAGAAGTACCATCTGCCACTCCACTCCTCATCATGTTCAGTGTATGAGAGCTGACAAAGTACATGCATAATCATTTGCTTAAGTCAATCATCCCCGAATTTGTTTCTGTAAAGACAGGATTGGGAAGCCAGCACATAGTCCTTTAGCAAATATGATATGCAGTGTCCAACTTGCAAATTACAAAATGGGTGATCCTTTTCACCAAAATGGATTTTTTTTTTACTCCATGAGGAAGATCAGTTACAGGATTCCTTCAAGAATCAAGATCTTCTAAAACTTTTCACTGTCAGTTATGAGACGCAGTGATTATGAGAGTGGGTTTTGGATGAAGATGGCTAGGTTTGTAACTCAGTTCTGCTGCTAAGGAGCCAAGAGAACTTGAGGGATATACTTAATCCCTCCATGCCTCAGTTTCCTCAAGTCATGTTTGGGTGTGAGATTTAGACCATAAAGAAGGCTGAGTGCCAAAGAATTGATGCTTTTGAATTGTGGTGCTAGAGAAGACTCTTTAGAGTCCCTTGAGTATCAGGGAGATCAAACCAGTCCATCTTAAAGAAAATCAACTCTGAATATTCATTGGAAGGACTGATGCTAAAGCTGAAACTCTAATACTTTGGCCACCTAATATGAAAAGCCAACTCATTGGAAAAGACCCTGTTGCTGGGGAAGATTGAAGGCAGAAGGAGAAGGGAGCAGCAGAGGATGAGATGGTTGAATAGCATCACTGGCTAGATGAACATGAGTTTGGGCAAGCTCTGGGAGATGGTGAAGGACAGAGAAGCCTGATGTGCTGCAGTCCATGGGGTTGCAAAGAGTTGGACATGATTTAGCAGCTGAACAACAACAAAATGATGAGTTGTTCTTACCTCCCAGGGACCTTTGTGAACATTCGTGACTGTTGATGCAGGTAACTTGCCTGCTCCATTGTGATCACTTTTTATCTTAGCAGGTATTACTCTTGTGATGATTCGATGAATAGAAATTCTCTCAACAGGCAATGATGTGGGTTAACACCTTCCTCTACTCAACAGCGTGTCGCACTGTGCACTTGGCTCAGCCCCTCTGTTAGGTCAGCTGCACAGGGAGTGCCCACACAGAGCGGAGGAAGGAAGGAAGGAAGGAAGGAAGGTGGGAGGAAAAATGCGGAAATGGCCAGTACGAAAATAAAAATGGTTGTAGTGGAAATTGTTGCCGTACTTTCCATCAAAGCAGGTATCTCTGGACCTGAAGAAAAAAAAAAGGAAAGGTTGGTGATGTCTTAGCCTTTTGCTCTGGTATCTTCTGCTGGCTGCTGCAGATCCTGTCTGACCCTTGTTCAGGCTCTGGAAGGTTCATCTGTGTGGATCATATCACGAAGGCTGGCCAGCTCTCTGCTTCTGCCTGGCCTCCCCTGGTGGGAGCCCTGGGGAAGTGGGGGAAAGGGGGCTTGTACCCCAAGAGGTCTCCATGAGCCAGCTGCAACTTTCCTTCCACCCAAGGCCTCAACGCCATCAGGGACCCCCACATAACCCTTCTGTGGGGGTGGTGGGGTGGGTTCTTGGACTGGGAAATGCTCCCTCCTGCCAGGACAGCAGGCCTGGGGACAGTAGCTGAGCCGGCTGTGTCTGGCCCTGACTCTGAACCATGCCTTGCGTTTCCCTCCCCAGCTTCTCAGGTGGGTGTCACTGCTACCCCAGTACCCCAGGTGGTTGTTGTTTAGTCTTTAAGTCGTGTCCAACTCTTTTGCGACCCCAGAGCCTGTAGCTCACCAGTCTCCTCTGTCTATGGGATTCTCCAGGCAATAAAACTGAAGTGGGTTCCTGTTTCATTCTCCAGGGGGTCTTCCTGACCCAGAGATCGAACCTGGGTCTCCTGCATTGCAGGCAGATTCTTTACCACTGAGCTGCCAGCGAAGCCTGTATGTGGGTAGTCATCTGTTATCTGTCATCACATGAAGCTCACGTGAAGTCACGTGAAACACTTGGGGTGAAGCAGATCACGTGACCAGAAATATGACTGTGCGTTGATCAGACCCGACTCCTGGCTGCTTAGTCATCCCACTTCACCGGCCCCTGATGGGGCTGGAACCAGGGGCCTGGACTGGCAGCCTGAAGCCCAGTGTCCAGCCACTGGTGGCTCTTGAGAAAGAAATCATCGCTGTTAAGGGTTCGCAGCAATTCCCTTAGAAATCGGGAGCAGTTGTGTTATACATCCAGCTCTCAAAGCTGAAAGATTCTTATTTTCCATGCTGAAGTCTTTGCTGGGCACCGGACAGCTGGTTTATATAATGAAAGGCACCCCTGTGTGCTGTGAATTAGTTTTGATAAAATCTGTAAACTGTTTTACCCTGGACAGTCCTCATAAATGGGGTCTAAGATACATTTAATTTCAGGCATATAAACATGCAATAGCTGTTTACTTTCTGGCTCATACACACACGTCCTACTTGTCTTTCTGGCAGAATCCTCAACTTCAGTGTCTGTTACTAACAGGGTTTAATGTGCTTTTGGGAAAGAGGGCTGTTCTGACTCAGACCGATTTCCCTCTTCCTTTCATCATTTTCATATCTCTGGGGAGCTTTTGGTAGCAAGAACTTGGCAATTCTTTGTGCAGGAGAAATACAGGCTTTAGAGCAGGTCACTGTTGTTGCTCAGTTGCTCAGTTGTGCCTGACTCTTTGCAACCCCATGGACTGCAGCACACCAGGCTCCTCTGTCCGTCTCTATCTCCCAGAGTTTGTTCAAATTCATATCCATTGAGTCGGGGATGCTGTCTAACCATCTCATCCGCTGCTGCCCTGATGCTGGGAACTATTGAAGGCAAAAGGAGAAGAGGGCGGCATAGTGTGAGAGGATAACAGGTCATATTTCAACAGGTCATATTTTGGATGAGATGTGTGGCTTATTAACGAGGAAAAAATTGCTCCTTTTCATTACTTTTTGATTTGATAGCTCAAAGAGGTTCCCAGTTGTTTAAAATGCCCCATAATTCTTGAAAATATAATTACTGCAAACATTGGAATAATTATTCTTCATGATATAATCCAAATAATATAATTTTTGCTCTGGATTGAATTATTTCACATCTATAGGACTTATTTCCCTAACGTAACATATCATACCTTTGTCCTGCCTCTGTGGATTCCTGCTTAAAGAAAACAGATACCGTTTCTCTATCTGGTGTTCAGGGAATGTTGACATCTCTGAAAACCTTGCCAAACTCGCCTCATGCTGTTTCCACTTCGCCCTAGGGAGGGCTGAGCCGAGACAGTACCTGGAAGCCAGTGGAGGGGCATTTGTGGTTGTCCCAGCGGCCGTGGGTGCCCCGGGCGTTTCGGTTCCTAGAGTCAGCACAGCCATTGTCATCTAGTGATGGCCTCCCTTGTGTCCTTTCCCCTTCCGGTTCAGAATCCGGGTCTTCCTCAAGACCCAGCTCAAGACTGGGCTCTCAGGGAATACGTTTATATTCATCTTACCTGTTTCTAAACTTCTGTCGTCCTTGCTGACTCTGCCAGTCGTTTCATCTGTTAGGTTAAGCAAACTTGCCAAAGTTTTCTTCCAAAGGGCCAGTTGGCAAATGCTTTACATTTTGGGGATCACCTGATCTCTATCATGACTGCTTGGTTCTGCTGTTGAAGCATAAAAGCAGCCATTTTGCAGCAGCAAAGGAGTGGGCCTGGCTGGGTTTCAATAAAACTTTATTTATACAAACAGGCTGCATTTCAATAAAACCATACAGACAGGCTGTGGTTCAGATCTGATCCATGGGCTGCAATTTTTTATCCCTGGCTTAAACCACTTTTTTATAAGTTTGAGCCATTGGCTTCCCCAGTGGCTCAGATGGTTAAGAATCTGCCTGCAGTGTGGGAGACTTGAGTTCGATCCCTAGGTTGGGAAGATCCCCTGGAGAAGGAAATGGCAACCCGCTCCAGTATTCTTGCCTGGGAAATCCCATGGACAGAGGAGCCTGGTGGGCTACAATCCATGAGGTTGAAAAGAGTTGGATATGACTTAACGACTAACACTTAAACCATATGAAATAGCAATTTTTGTAGTTCAAAAAAGGTCAACTATTGGCAATTTCATAGGAGTCCAGCTAATATATTGTATACTTGGTTGTAAATCTCATTATCATTTGAATGTCTCATTTCTACTCCAAATACATCTGATTCTTTCTCAGCCTCCTGGGTTTTTTCTTTTTTTTTTAGTCTCCGTGATGTCCAAGTCAAAGCCTGAACTATTTTGGTCATGCAACAAGTACATATTTAGTTCATGACTGATATGCAGAAGCCTAAATTCAAAATGCCTTCACTGGAAGAAAATTGATAACTTATTAGATATTCTTTTGGTTACCCTTAAATTTTTTGTTTATAATTGCTTTAGTAGTGGTTGAAATTTGTTAAGCCTTTATGCTATGATCAAAGGGATTTTCATAATTGTTGTTACTATCTCTTTATTTTCTAGTGTGACCAAACCACGCCTGATGGCTTACAACATGAGAAATCCATTCTCTCACAGATTTGGGGCTGGAAGTCTGAGATCAGATATCAGCAGGCTTGGTTCTTTCTGAGGCTTCAATGGATAATCTGGCTCATGCATCCTTCCTAGCTTCCTGGGCGTGGTTGCTTGCAGTCCTTGCTGTGTCTCAGCTGGTAGACCCATTTCCCTAAGCCCTTCCTCAGTCGTCACGTGGAGTTCACCCTGTGTGTATTCCACTGTCTCTTATGAGGACACCAGTGGTGGAATTAGGGCCCAGCCTCATCCAGAAAGATCTCATTTTTAAAAATAATTTAATTTTTTTATTGGAGTATAGTTGCTTTACAATGTTGTGTTAGTTTTTGCTGTCCAGCAAAGTGAATTGTCTGTATGTTTATATATATCCTATTTCTTTTTTAAATTTCCTTTCCATGTAGGTTGCCAAAGAACACTGAATAGAGTTCCTTGTGCTAGACAGTAAGTTCTCATTATTTATCAATTTTATGTGTTTGTGCATGCTAAGTTGCTTCAGTTCAGTTCAGTTCAGTCCAGTCTCTCAGTCGTGTCCGACTCTTTGCGACCTCATGAATTGCAGCACACTAGGCCTTCCTGTCCATCACCAACTCTCAGAGTTCAGCCAAACTCAGGTCCATTGAGTCGGTGATGCCATCCAGCCATCTCATCCTCTGTTGTTGCCTTCTCCTCCTGCTCCCAATCCCTCACAGCATCAGGGTCTTTTCTAATGAATCAACTCTTCGCATCAGGTGGCCAAATTATTGGCGTTTCAGCTTCAGCATCAGTCCTTCCAATGAACACCCAGTACTGATCTCCTTTAGGAGGGACTGGTTGGATCTCCTTGCAGTCCAAGGGACTCTCAAGAGTCTTCTCCAACACCACAGTTCAAAAGCATCAATTCTTTGGGGCTCAGCTTTCTTTCTAGTCCAACTCTCACATCCATACATGACCACAGGAAAAACCATAGCCTTGACTAGACAGACCTTTGTTGGCAAAGTAATGTCTCTGCTTTTTAATATGCTGTCTAGGTTGGTCATAACTTTCCTTCCAAGGAGTAAGTGTCTTTTAATTTCATGGCTGCAGTCACCATCTGCAGTGATTTTGGTGCCCAGAAAAATAAAGTCTGACACTGTGTCCACTATTTCCCCATCTATTTGCCATGAAGTGATGGGACCAGATGCCATGATCTTAGTTTTCTGAATGTTGAGCTTTAAGCCAACTTTTTCACTCTCCACTTTTACTTTCATCAAGAGGCTTTTGAGTTCCTCTTCACTTTCTGCCATAAGGGTGGTGTCATCTGCATATCTGAGGTTATTGATATTTCTCCTGGAAATCTTGATTCCAGTTTGTGCTTCTTCCAGCCCAGCGTTTCTCATGATGTACTCTGCATATAAGTTAAATAGGCAGGGTGACAATATACAGCCTTGACATACTCCTTTTCCTATTTGGAACCAGTCTGTTGTTCCATGTCCAGTTCTAACTGTTGCTTCCTGACCTGCATATAGGTTTCTCAAGAGGCAGATCAGGTGGTCTGGTATTCCCATCTCTTTCAGAATTTTCCACAGTGTATTGTGATGCACACAGTCAAAGGCTTTGGCATAGTCAATAAAGCAGAAATAGATGTTTTTCTGGAACTCTCTTGCTTTTTCCATGATCCAGCGGATGTTGGCAATTTGATCTCTGGTTCTTCTGCCTTTTCTAAACTTGAACATCAGGAAGTTCACGGTTCACGTATTGCTGAAGCCTGGCTTGGAGAATTTTGAGCATTACTTTACTAGCGTGTGAGATGAGTACAATGGTGCGGTAGTTTAAGCATTCTTTGGCATTGCCTTTCTTTGAGATTGGAATGAAAACTGACCTTTTCCAGTCCTGTGGCCACTGCTGAGTTTTCCAAATTTGCAGACATACTGAGTGCAGCACTTTCACAGCATCATCTTTCAGGGGCTTCCCTCGTGGCTCAGATGGTAAAGAATCTGCCTGCAATGTGAGAGACCTGGGTTCGATCTCTGGGTCAGGAAGATCCCCTGGAGAAGGTAATGACTACCCACACCAGTATTCTTGCCTGGAGAATTCCGTAAACAGAGGCTACAGTCCATGGGATCACTAAGAGTTGGACATGACTGAGCGACTAAGTTGCTTCAGTCATGTCCAATTCTTTGTGTTCTTATGGACTGTAGCCCACTAGGCTCCTCTGTTCATGGGATTAGCTAAGCAAGAATACTGGAGTGGGTTGCCATGCCCTCCTCCAGAGGATCTGCCTGACCCAGGGATCAGACGCACATCTCTTATGTCCCGTGTGTTGGCGGCAAGTTCTTTACCACTAGAGCCACCTGGGATGCCCCTCTGTATTTTGTACATGGTATCAGTAGTGTGTGTATGTCAATCCCAGTCTCCCAGCTCATCCCACCTTCCCTTTCCTGCTTGGTATCCATATGTTTGTTCTCTTCATCTGTATCTCTATTTCTGCTTGGCAACTAAGATCATCTGTATCAATCTTTCTGGATTCCATATTATATGTGTTAATATATGATACTTGTTTTTCTCTGGAAAGACCTCATCTTAATGTAACTGTCTACATCTGCAGACACCTTATTTCTGTATCACATGCCATTTGGAAGCTCTTTGGAGACATGAACGTGGAGGGGCAGTATTCCATTCTCCACCCCAGGATGCCCTCTGTGAGGGAGTGATGTAGGGTTCCTGGTGGTGGAGATGACACCCTGATGGCATCCTGATGTTTGCACTGCCTCAGGTTAACAGAAAATTTTCTGGCTCTTGGGATGGTCCTGAGTTACCCACCTTGAGCCGCAAATGGAGAGTTCTGTTTTTGAGCACTTAATGAACATTTGCCAATTTTAACTTGTCTGAGAGCTACTTCTTCCAGATCAACTGCTTACAAAAGAGAGAAATCATGCAGGAGACAATTGTGATGCCATAATGATGATTGATAATTGATAATTTGCTGCTGAGACACTGACTTACATCACCTTCCCTTTGGTCCCTCTTTATATCTTTTTATGTTTTTGTGTGATAATATGGAGGTACTAATGGTTTTGATTTCTTAGCTTTTATAAACCATATGTACTATATAGAGTGGTTACAGTTACAGCTGAGATTTGAGAAGTATGCTGTGAAATTTTCTCTTTATCAATGTTTACAGTTCCTGAAATTTCTATGGGAGCCATCAGCATGATTAGGTTTCTCATTACAGAAATTTAAAGCACTTTCTACTAAGGGAGGTGATGATACAAGAGCTCACTGCTCTAATGGGACCACGATAAGATCGGACTCTGGAGATAGAGACAATATTTAAACATTTTAAAAAACCCACCATTGCCAATGTGCCATATTTAGTTCTACTCAAATCTCATTGTCCTTTGTGGAGGCTCAGTTTGATCGTTACATAGTTCTCTTATGTATGTGTCAGCTTTGATTTTATTTTTCTCTTGACTGGAAGAGTTAGTTCCTGTTTTCTATAAATAAAGGACAGATTTCTTCCGCTTCTTCTTCTTGTTGTTCAGTCGCTAAGTTGTGTCCTTCTCTTTGTGACCTCATGGACTGCAGCACACCAGGCTTCCTTTTCCTTCACTATCTCCCAGAGTTTGCTCAAATCTTGTCCATTGAGTTGGTGATGCCATCCAACCTTCTCATCCTCTGTGGTCCCCTTCTCTTTATACCCTCAAACTTTCTCAGCCTCAGGGTCTTTTCCAATGAGTTGGCTCTTCGCATCAGGTGGCCAAAGTATTGGAGCTTCAACTTCAGCATCAGTCCTACTAATAAATATTCAGTGTTGATATTCTTTAGGATTGACTGGTTTGACCTCCTTGCAGTCCAAGGGACTCTCAAAAGTCTTATCCAGCACCACAGTTTGAAAGCATCAGTTCCTTGGCACTCAGCCTCCTTTATGGTCCAACTCTCACATCTGTACATGACTATTGGAAAAACCATAGCTTTGACTATATGGACATTTGTTGACAAAGTGATGTCTTTGCTTTTTAATACACTGTCTAGATTCATCATAGCTTTCTTTCCAAGGAGCAAATGGTTTTTAATTCATGTGTGCAGTCACCATCTGGGGTGATTTTGGAGCCCAAGAAAATAAAGTCTGTCATTGCTTCTACCTTTCCCCCTTCTATTTGCCATGAAGAGATGGGACTGGTTGCCATGGTCTTAGTTTTTTGAATGTTGAGTTTTAAGCCAGCTTTTTCACTCTCCTCTTTCATCTTCATCAAGAGGTTCTTTATTTCCTTTTCACTATCTGCTGTTAGAGTGCTATCATCTGCATATCTGAGGTTGTTGATATTTCTCCTGGCAATCTTGATTCCAGCTTGTAATTCATCCAGCCTGGCATTTCACATGATGTACTCTGCATATAAGTTAAATAAACAGAGTGACAATATATACCCTGGTCATATTCCTTTACCAATTTTGAGCTGTTCAGTTTTTCAAACCAGTCAGTAAGGTTCTAACTGTCGCTTCTTGACCTGAATACAGGTTTCTCAGGAGGCAGGTATGGTGGTGTGGTATTCCCATCTTTTCAAGAACTTTTCAGTTTGTTGTGATCCACACAATCAAAGGCTTTCGTTTCGTCAATGAAGCAGAAGTAGTTTTGTTTTTTTTGGAATTCCCTTGCTTTCTCTATGATCATCAAAATGTTGGGAGAATGGATCTTCTTTAGATTAGCTTCTAATAGATTTTAAATACTCTTTTATTAGCTGTATAAATCAAATCACCTTGTCATTTACTAATTGCTTTATTTTGTAAAACTGCTTTTATCTTTATTTTACTTAAACTCAAAATATGCATGTGCATATTAGTTTGAAAAAGAAAAATATTACTTTCAATCCATTGTTTAAATAGTGTTAAAAGCAGCTGCATGGTCCTGACTACATAAAAGACTGTGTGAACTCAATTTCAGTGGAAAGCCGATTTGATCAACAACTGTGATCAAGTTTCACAATTAAAATGTACAAGAGAGGCTAAATTATGTTAAGGCTGGTGTTGGAGACCAAATCTAAGAGATTTCACTTTCTCCTAAATATTAATTTCATAGTTATGCTAATCCTCAGAGGCTTAGCTTTTCAGGTTAAAATTGCTCATTTTGGAAGCCCAGAAATGAAAACCATTCAGGAGAGTGAAGCATCACCCCTTTATTCTGCCTTGGCCCCTGTCCTTTCCTCGTTTTCTCTCATACACATCAGCTGGCTGCTGCTTAGGCATGGGATCCTTTAGTACGTTAGCCTGATCTTGCTGTACTCCCTGCAAGTTGTCAGCACCCTTGACTGATCAGTGGACGCAGGCACTGTGTCTGGCTGTGAGGGTGACAGAGGAGGACGAGGTGAGGTCCCTGAGAAGGTGTAGTCCAGGCAGATGGGGGCCTCTTATACGTAGGAGCTGACTTGAGCCCATGCTCTGGACCCTAGAGAAGGTGCAGGAAGGACTTGGAGACAGGTCTGACAACAGCACTACTTGAACTTTACCTCTGACCTATGTGAATATCAAGCAGACATTCCTACTGGTGACCTCCTCCTTCAAAGAGGCCAGCCCCCCTCCCTGGAGTTATGACAACCATGGAAACATCAGAGGCACCCTGTGGATACATTAGGGAGGCACTGACAGACATTGTTGGTGCAGGGGAGCTTGGAGCCCAGAGAAGGCAAGAAAGTACTTGAGTTGAAGAGTGTTCTCGAAAGACCTCAAGGACTCTTAAGAGGAAAAGAGGTTTTCCTTGTCATTTGTGCCCCAGAGGAAAGAAGTAGGGCCAATGGCGGAGAAATAAGTTAATAATTTAGAATCATAAAGGAACATTTGGCGTTGGCTGGCTTGGAGAGTTCAAACAGATTTGATAAACCATTCAGCAAGAACATGCAGAGAGGTGTTAAGTCCTGAGCAATCTGCTCCAAAGTTGGTACAGATCTGTCATTTTTGTTTCAGTTCGTTTCCAGAATCATGATTTCTAGACAGAGAGCCTCTGTATATTTTTTAACAAAATAAACTTTTAAATACATTTTTAGGATCATTTTAGATGTACAGAAGAGTGACAAGATAGTATAGAGTTTCCCTGTACTGTCTAACATTAGAATGTGACATTGGTCACCAGGAAAAAACAGCTCTGATGCATTATCGGATTATTATTACCTAAAGCCGGTACTCTACTCGAACTTCCTCAATTTTCCCCTAAATTGCTTTCTCCTGGGGTCATGTTCCAGAATCCCATCCAGGATCCCGCATTTTCTAGTTATTTGTCATGTCTTCTTAGATTCTCTGTGGCTGTGACAGTTTCCCAGACTTGTCTGTGTTTGTGATCACCTTGACAGCTTTGAGTAGTACTGGTCAGGTAGTTTGTAGACTGTCTCTCAGTTTGGGTTTGTCTGATTTTTTTACTTTCTTCTTTTCTGGGCTACACTGCAGTTTGGGTTTTGAGGGGAGGACCACAGTGGTGACATGTCATCCTTGTGAGTACCAAGGGTCCGGCCATCAGCAGGACTTGTCACTCGTGATGTTGACCTTGAGGACCTTGCCGAGATGGTATAAAATATGGGGTAATATATAAATCCAGAGGATCTGGAGGGGCCCAGGGCCCTGAGTGAGCTCTGTCCTGTGGTCCACTTCCTGCTCTCATGTCCTGGACGCTTGTGTCTGTCCTTCCCTTTGTGCTCGTCCTGTCTTCTCATGTCAGAGGCCGTCTCAGCATCCCTTCTCAGGCACCTGCTCCCGTCTCAGCCACTTGCCCCCCACCATGCTCCTGTTACCTCCACGAGGCTCATCACCACCAGCATCCTGCGTGGGCTGTATGTCTGCCTGGTGGATGTCTCCTCCCTGGAGGGCAGGCCCTGGAGGGTGAAGGGTGTGCTTCCTTCACTGTACCCTCGGCCCCTGTGACAGTGTCTGGCACATAGTAGGTGCTCAGAAAATATGGGAAGAGTAAACAAGCAAATGAACAGATGATTTGTCAAAAGAACGGTCATAGCCTTTAGCTCACACTCCTGTACACCTAAGGATACAGTTTGGGGTGAATAAAGCCTGAAACGTGGCCATGGTGATGGCCCTTCTCTGGTACCACTGGTAGGGATCACTTGGCTTTTTGCTGCCCACTTTTCTCACCAATGTATATTCTGAGCAGTGTGGGCTTCAGTGATCCTCTTTTTCTCCGGTGCTTTTCTCCATGTAGGTCTGAACTTTGGCTACTGCATGTGTTGTGGCAATATTTGCAGAAGCACACAGTCTAGGAGTATTGAAATGGGCTTCAATCAAGGAAATGCATCAGAATCGATCAGAAACATACACTAACGCAGAAGGAAGAGGGTAATGTAATTGATATGGTCGATCCTGGAATAAACGATGCTTTAGCATGTAATTATCACGTGATAGGAGGCACTGAAGTGCAATCCTATTTACATGTGCATGTGCTCAGTCATAGAGAAGGCAATGGCACCCCACTCCAGTACTCTTGCCTGGAAAATCCCATGGGTGAAGGAGCCTGGTGGGCTGCCATCTATGGGGTCGCACAGAGTCGGACACGACTGAAGTGACTTAGCAGCAGCAGCAGCAGTGCTCAGTCATGTACTTCTCTTTGAGACCCCATGCACTGTAGCCCACCAGGTTCCTCTGTCCATGGGATTCTCCAGGCAAGGATACTGGAGTGGGTTGCCATTTCCTACTCCAGGGGATCTTCCTGACCCAGGGATCGGTCTCCTGCATTGGCAGGCAGATTCTTTACCACTGCGCCACCTGGGAAGCCAACAGCCCTGTTTACAGGCCAGAAAAACCAGCCCATGGTGGTCTCATCATGGTATTAGCTGTCTTAGGGCTCTGCTGGTTTCAGCACTTATTTGTGTGGATTTTACGATAGTTTGCTGTTCTGGCTTCAGTACATGCACGGTGATTGGAAACCTATCTAAGGCATTTTCCCTCCCACTAAGGCATAGAGCGCTCAGTAACCAGCCTCTCAAAGGCTTCTTTCAGTGTTAATTATGTGGTTAGAGAAAACAAATGAGCAAATTAGAGAATTAGCACCGAATTAAAAGGACGCTGGGATGGCCACAGCAGCTAGTTCAGGTTGCTTTCCCGTTTGGGTGGTGGAAAGCTTTTTCTCACTTTGTGAGTTGAACCCTGAGTTGAACAATGGAAAGTTCAGGGTATTGTTCTATTTTCATGCCACGTAAAAAACAGCTTTAAATTAAAGTGTTTTTTTGGCACAATCCATCAAAAGCATTCTAGGCACATAGTAGAATCAAATATGTAATTTTTAAATGTTTTAGAGCTCTTTTTAGATTTCAGTTGAAAATGGGGCACATCACAGCCAAGCAGGCTTTGCAAACCATGTTAGTGTTTATTTGCACACTCTGCCTGTAGGTAATAACACAGCGGTGATTAGCAAAGGCGTGTTTTGCTGAGAAAGGAGGAAAATCAAACACAAACACACAAAAGGAGGCACAAACTCACATAAACATTCTCAGGAGGATGGAACTCAATATCATATTGACATCTTTATAGTATGCCACAGTTCATTCATTGAGCCCAGACAGTGGGAATTCAGAGAGCAGGTGCCCAAAGTCTGCCTTCATTTATCCAGCCCCCAAAATAGTTTCTGCTCTGATGTGGAATGAAAACAGTAAGTGAAGGATAAGCATGTCATTCTGGTCCGTAAATGCATCCTTGAGACCCTTGTTTACAATTTTTTAAAACTCCTTTCAGTTGGGATTCATCCTTTTCTCATTTTCTTAGTGGAGTGGCCATTTTCTCCTGGTGAGGATCCGTCAGGCATCAGACAGTTCACACATTGATTTGAAAAGGGAGAAGGTAATATCTGATCTGAAAGTGAGGAAGAAAGTGCATCAGACAGATAAATGGGAGGATCTATAGAAATCCACAGGGGACCCGCTTATGGAGGTGGAGTTGGATGGATGGGTATCTCCAGGCAGTAGGTAAGTTGACGTTAACATTGAAATGTTCCTTCTTCATTATTGCTGTGTAAATAATGTGTAATTTTAGACTGATCCTTCCATAGGACATCTATAGAGGACCAATTTAGTAAACATATAATGGGCCGGATCCTTGTGATCATTTTTCTTCCTCAGGTGTAGATTAGACACATTAGAAGTTACCGTAATTTCTTAAATCTTGAAAATTGGTGAGATGTCGTGCTACTTACGTTTAACAGTTAATTCACCTTCAAAACAATATACCTTTCACCTAAAGAATGAGCGAGCTGAATCAGGTAAGGGCCCATTTTAATCTTTAGAATCCATGGAAATCTAGATTTAAACTGAGTCACAGTGGCTCAGAAAGTAAAGAATCTGCCTGTAATGCAGGAGACCCAGGTTCGTTCCCTGGGTTTGGAGGATCCCCTGGAGGAGGGCATGGCAACTCACTCTAGTATTCTTGTTGGGAAATTCCATGGACAGAGAAGCCTGGCAGGCTACAGGCCATAGGGTCACACAGAGTCAAACACGACTGCAGCGACTTAGCCCTGCATGCATGCACACCTAAATAACCCAAGTGTAAAAATACGTAATTCAACAATTCCACAGCAAACCAAACAACCTGTGAAAGTGCTTAAGTAAAACATTTGTGTGACTGTCTTCTGTATGTTGGGCTATCTGGAGAAAATATCCATGGATTTGCCCACAGTTAATTTTTTGTGAAAGAAATAGAGTTGCTCTGCCTTTTGTAAATTGCAAGTCATTTTTGAAGTTTTTGTCTGGTTGCCACAGTTACGGCTGGTGTTTCTCTTTCATGGGATGATGCAAATCATCGCTTGGCTTGACCTCTCTCACCTGTTGTTACCATAAACCCTGACCAGAAAGGGAAAAACTCCTTTGTGTCAGTTTGCTTGCTTTTTGTGTGTTCTGAGCCTGCAAATGTGAGTTGCCGTGCTAACAGGCAATCAGATGGGAGGCAGTCAGTGAGTCAACTCCTTGGTAAGCTGCAGTCCCTCGATTTATTGGTGATAATATTTTCTTCATAATGAGCTGGGAGATAACCTTTGTAAACTTTAATGATGCACAAAAACTGACTGTTTCACTGAATAACCATATTAAAACTCATCCTGTTAGCCAAGGAATTCCAAGACATTGCTGGGCTAGCTTCATTAACTAGAGAAATTAATTACAGACAAAAGTTTAAAAAAGTAAACTGCACGTGACATTATTTGGTCTAGATTGCACTCCTGGTATTTATTCCACTGCTTCACCTTCTCAAAGTTACATACAGAGCGTCTGGGGATTATGTAAAAATGCAGACCCTGGTCCAGAGTTTCGGGATGGGCCTGGGATGATGCATTTCTCACAAGCTCCGGGATAATACTGATGCCACTGGTATTGAGCCCTCAGTCTCAGGAGCCATAATTATGCTACGTCAGTCTCCAGAGCCCTGAAAAGCCTCCCAGTAAATTCTTTTTCCTCCGCCACAGACATGGAGTGAACAGACCAGGCAAAATTGTCACTGAATCTCACTGTTCTTTATTTAAGAAAAAAATGTGATTATCCACAGGCATCACACAATTTGTTTTTCCATTGGTCTTTGGTTATTTGAAATGTGACAACACTGATAGACTCTTCTCCCCATCTGTCTAGCTAGATCTTGGAGGTTTTTCTTTTTTGTGCTTGATTATTATTTTTTTAATTGTACTATGCCCCCAAAGCCCAAAGTCATGGATATTCCTGTTTTAATGTCATTGAAAAGTAAGCAAATAATCAGGAACTGACATGACTGACCTTTTTCTCTATTTCCTTATAAAGAAGCTGATGTGGGAATAATAGCAGGCTTTGCTAAGACTGCGGGCTTCTTCTCAGGTCAGTGGTACTTGTGTTGTTCCCGTGGGGATATCATGCAGATTTCAGAGTCTAGTGGGGGGTGTGTTCCTTCATCGAGGGTGTCTGTGGATCTGAGCCCCACAGTGCCTTGCAGGGTGTCCCCTGTAATTCACGAGGTACCATTCCAGCGTGGCCCCAGACTGCCTGGTCACAGCTTCTCCAGGTGAGTGGCCAGGGCAGCTAGACCTGCTCCTCAACAGCTGGAGTGTCAAGGGCTTCCCCGCTGTGGGCTCCAGGATGCTTCGATGAGGCAGCATCTTTGGGACCAGTCGGTCAACCATTCAGTACATGGAAGATGGTACACTACATCCTGCTTTTTCCCACTGGGTTTTCTTTTTGTCGGGGGAAGACTCTTTGGTTCACACAAAAGTGAAGGCAGTTTTCTGAATTTTTGAAATGTGCATCATGTGGACTATAAGCTGTGTGACTGAGTGTGGGGGAAGATCACTGTGAGAGCCTTTAGACACTGTGGGCAGGAGGGATCTGTTTCTCTAAAGATTCTAAGCAGGTCCTCCCTCTCTCAAGCGGTGCTTCTGAATCCTCACCCATGGAGGACATTCGGGTCTCCTGCCATTAACAAGATAACTCCTGCTCTTCATAAGTGACCCATTAGGCACGTGGTGTGTGTATGCATGCATGTGAGCATGTGTGTATCTCTGTGTATGGTATGCATTTGCACATATATGTGAATTTGCATGTCCATGTGAGTGTATGAGTGCATTTATGCTGCATGAGTGTGTATCTGTGTATCTCTGTTTACAGATATGAGCATATGTATGTATATCTTTGTGTGTGCATGCATGTTTATGTGGTATGTACAATTATTTATGTATGCATGTGGTGTATGTTTTTATGTGGTGTGTGCATCTGTGTGTATTTGGTGTATTTATGAGTATATGTGTGTACATATGTGTGGTATCTCTGTGTGTCTGTGTGTGTGTATTAATGTGTGTGTCTGGGTGGTGTGTGCATGTGTGTAGGTGTGTGAGTGGGGTGCATGTATGTCTGTGTGTATGAGTGTGTGTGTGTGATATGTATGTTGTGTGGAGTGTGTATATGTGTATGTGCTGTGTGTGTGTGTCTGTGTGTGAACTTGTGCCTCCTCACAGGCAGGGCTGGAGTTGAGTCCAGCAGGGCCCTCTCTTCAGTGCCTTGCATGATACTTTATACTCAGTAGGTGTACAGAATATTTCTTTGGCTAAATTGAATTGAATGCATAAGTACTGTCTGATGCAATAAAAAGTGATTGTTTTCAGACTGAATTCACAAATCTTCAACAACTCTGGTTAAGAAAGGAGCAAGTGAATTAATAAGAGAGCAGTTTCCTGTCACTGGTTTGTCTATGAGACATCACTCTGCATCTGATGGAGTGATGTCTGAATATTTATTTATTTATTTTGGATCTCAAATATCCCATGATCATATTCGGATGATTATATTTTTCTCTTATATCCCATGATGGTAATGTTTTTGGGCAGTGGATTTATCGATTACCTAACAGCACAAGCTAATGTTAAATTAATACACCTTTATTTTTTTAACATAAGGCATAGAAATTACTGAATAGGGCCATTTTCTAAATGGGTTTTGACTGCTATTATAAGCATATGATTTGAATATGGGAGCAAAACATTTTGAGGAATCTGACTTGAACTTTCCACATCTGCCAGAATGAAGGAAGCATAGATCCTATCCTGTAATCTTTCTCCAAGAGTTTCATAATATACAGGGTTTGCTGCTGCTGCTGCTAAGTCACTTCAGTCGTGTCCGACTCTGTGCGACCCCAGAGATGGCAGCCCACCAGGCTCCCCTGTCCCTGGGATTCTCCAGGCAAGAACACTGGAGTGGGTTGCCATTTCCTTCTCTAATGCATGAAAGTGAAAAGTGAAAGGGAAGTCGCTCAGTCGTGTCCAACTCTTAGTGACCCCATGGACTGCAGCCCACCAGGCTCCTCCATCCATGGGATTTTCCAGGCAAGAGTACTGGAGTGGGGTGCCATTGCCTTCTCCGATACAGGGTTTAAGTTGGAGTAGAAATGAAACTAATCAAGATTCCAAAAAGCTGATTATTCTGAAGGAATCTTAAGAAGGCATGTATTCATTTGGGAAGATGATTAGGAAATAATTTGGAGGGATGATACTGAGAGGTGAATATACAGTGCTGTGGTAGGCAGGATGGAGACCCCAAAGATGTCCCTCTGCTAACCCCTAGGCCTTCGGAATGTTACCTGACCTGGCAGAAGGAACCTGCATGTGTGCTCAGTCATGTCTGACTCTTTGTGACCCCATGGGTTGTGGCCCGTCAGACCACTCTGTCCATGGGATTCTCCAGGCAATTATACTGGACTGGGTTGCTGTTTCCTCCTCCAGGTGATCTTCCTGACCCAGGGATTGAACCTGAGTCTCCTGCATCTCCTGCACTGGTAGGCTGATTCTTTACCACTGCACCACCTGGAAATCCCAAAGGAACATGAGAGATGTGATTAAGTTAAGGGTCTTGAGATGAGAGGTTATCCTGAGTGTTCATTTGTGAGTTCTGAATGTAACCCCCAGAGTTCCAAAGAATAGCAAGGAGAGATAAGAAAGCCTTCCTCAGCGATCAATGCAAAGAAATAGAGGAAAACAATAGAATGGGAAAGACTAGAGATCTCTTCAAGAAAATTAGAGATACCAAGGGAACATTTCATGCAAAGATGGGCTCAATAAAGACAGAAATGGTATGGACCTAACAGAAGCAGAAGATACTAAGAAGAGGTGGCAAGAATACACAGAAGACCTGTACAAAAAAGATCTTCACAACCCAGATAATCATGAAGGTGTGATCACTTCCACTCACCTAGAGCTGGACATCCTGGAATGTGAAATCAGGTGGGCCTTAGGAAGCATCACTATGAACAAAGCTAGTGGAGGCGATGGAATTCCAGTTGAGCTATTTCAAATTCTAAAAGATGATGCTGTGAAACTTCTGCACTCAATATGTCAGCAAATTTGGAAAACTCAGCAGTGGCCACAGGACTGGAAAATGTCAGTTTTCATTCCAATCCAAAAGAAAGGCAATGACAAAGAATGCTCAAACTACTGCACAAATGCACTCATCTCATAGGCTAATTCTCAAAATTCTCCAAGCCAGGCTTCAGCAATATGTGAACTGTGAACTTCCACATGTTCAGGCTGGTTTTAGAAAAGGCAGAGGAACCAGAGATCAAATTGCCAACATCTGCTGGATCGTCGAAAAAGCAAGAGAGTTCCAGAAAAACATCTGTTTCTGCTTTATTGACTATGCCAAAGCCTTTGACTGTGTGGATCACAATAAACTGTGGAAAATTCTGAAAGAGATGGGAATACCAGACCACCTGACCTGCCTCTTGAGAAACCTGTATACAGGTCAGGAAGCAACAGTTAGAACTGGACATGGAACAACAGACTGGTTCCAAATAGGAAAAGGAGTGCATCAAGGCCGTATATTGTCACCCTGCTTATTTTACTTATATGCAGAGTACAGCATGAGAAACACTGGGCTGGAGGAAGCACAAGCTGGAATCAAGATTGCCGGGAGAAATATCAATAACCTCGGACATGCAGATGACACCACCCTTATGGAAGAAAGTGAAGAAGAACTAAAGAGCTTCTTGATTAAAGTGAAAGAGGAGAGTGAAAAAGTTGGCTTAAAGCTCAACATTCAGAAAATGAAGATCATGGCATCTGGTCCTATCACTTCATGGCAAATAGATGGGGAAACAGTGGACACAGTGGCTGACTTTATTTTTCTGGGTTCCAAAATCACTGTGGATGGTGATTGCAGCCATGAAATTAAAAGACGCTTACTTCTTGGAAGGAAAGTTATGACCAACCTAGATAGCATATTGAAAAGCAGAGACATTATTTTGTCAACAAAGGTCTGTCTAGTCAAGGCTATGGTTTTTCCACTGGTTATGTATGGATATGAGAGTTGGACTATAAAGAAAGCTCTGCATAGAAGAATTGATGCTTTTGAACTGTGGTGTTGGAAAAGACTCTTGAGAGTCCCTTGGACCGCAAGGAGATCCAACCAGTCCATTCTAAAGGAGATCAGTCCTGGGTGTTCTTTGGAAGGACTGATGCTAAAGCTGAAACTCCAATACTTTGGCCACCTCACGCGAAGAGCTGATTCATTAGAAAAGACCCTGATGCTGGGAGGGATTGGGGGCAGGAGGAGAAGGGGATGACAGAGGATGAGGTGGGTGGATGGCATCACTGACACAATAGACATGAGTTTGGGTGGACTCTGGGAGTTGGCGATGGACAGGGAGGCCAGGCATGCTGCAATTCATGGGGTCTCAAAGAGTCAGACATGACTGAGCAACTGAACTGAACTGAATGTAACCCCAGGAATCTTCATAAAGGGGAAGTGGATGGATCTTTGCTACATGGGGAGAGGACAGGAGGATGTGAAGTTGGAGCATAGAGAGATTTGAAGATGCTTTGCTATTGCTTTAAAGATGGAAGGGACGACCGGTGCCAAGCTAGAGTGCAGCTCTAGAAGCTGGAAAAGACAAGGAAGAACTGCTGTCTATAGCCTTGATCGTGGCCTTGCTGAAGTCTTGGTTTCACCCCAGGGAAACCCATTTCAGATGTGTGACCACCAGAAATGCTAGGGAATAAATTCACATTGTTTTAAGCCACCAAGCTTATCATGATTTTTTCCATAGGAAATTAATATGTCATTTCACTATCTAATTAGGAAGCATTTCTGGCTCAGATGGTAAAGCGTCTGCTTACAATGCGGGAGACCTGGGGTTTGATCCCTGGGTCAGGAAGATTCTCTGGAGAAGGAAATGGCAACCCACTCCAGTACTCTTGCCTGGAAAATCCCATGAATGGAGGAGCATGGTAGGCTACATTTCATGGGGTTGCAAAGAGTTGGATACAACTGAGTAATTTCACTTTTGTCCAAGGGCACTGAGTTTTTGGAAGATAAAATTAATATTCCAATTATAATGACCCTATGTGAAACCATAGTAGGTATAGTGATTGGAATAAGGGGAGAATGAAAGCGCAAAAATTCAGAAGGTGACTCTGGGGTGTAGATTGGGAAAGCTTCGGATGCAGACAGAATGGGTGATTCTTCCGTTTCTTGGCATTTGATGGCGCAGCTGTGTGCTGGGCCACGTGATGGCACAGCTCCGAGCTGCGTCTTGTGCAAGGGGCTGCTCTGCCACACTCGCGCAGTCAGAGACGGTGAATTCTGCTGAGCGTGTGAGGCCCCTTTCTTCCCGTTCTTTCCCCTCTTCTTCTCTCTCTGCTCCCTTCAGACACATGTGTTGCCAGTGGCCAATATTTCCTTGGAAGACTACTTATTGATTAACACATTTTAGGAAGAAAAAAATTTTTTAAGTACTTTGATGAAACCCAGAGGATTTGATACCTGGTGGCTCAGATGGTAAAGTATCTGCTTATAATGTGGGAGACCCAGGTTCAATCCCTGGGTCAGGAAGATCCTCTGGAGAAGGATATGGCAACCCACTCCAGTACTGTTGCCGAATATCCCATGAACAGAGGAGCCTGGTAGGCTACAGTCCATGGGGTCGCAAAGAGTTGGACATGACTGAGTGACTAAACTTTCAAACTTTGGATGAGATGCAGAGAGACGGTTCCCTCTGGATTATTTTCCCCCCCATAAGGATAGTCAAGTTCTCCAGCTTAATCACATTATAGGAATGAATCAGTAATGTCCTTAAATTTTACCAAAATACACCTTAACCCCACATACCTGTGATATTTCTTTTTAAGTTCTTCAGATCCATAATTTATTCTCCTAAAATATTCTAGTGGGAGAATTCACATTGACAACCCATAACACACTTTCTTCCTCACTTTGCATATTTTTCTTTTGCATCTTGTTTTGATGAAATAAGGCAGACAGTTTTTCCTCCTTGGACTTGGCTTCGTTTTGCTTTCCGTTTTCATTAACGCTTCTCTTGCTTTGGCACACGGCACTATTTGGTTGATGGCACTCTAGGAAAAATGCTTAATTACTGAAAAACTTTGACTGCAATTCAGGAAGAACATGCAGGGCAGCATATTTGTTCAGGTTAAGTTTATGTGATTTTTCAAAAATAGATAAGAAATAATCTGCTGCTAAGCCAAATGGGCACTTTCATTGAAAGCATTTGGTTGTGAGCAGAGCAGAGAGAGATGGGATCTAACACATGAATTTAAAATACCTTAAATGGAGAAGCAAGATGCATTGCTGTGCTCCTGCTGGCAGCAGACCAGGTTCTTCTTGAGGTCTGTCCCTGGTGCCAGAATACGGTCCACAGCAGCAGAATTGAACATGAGGGTCGAGGTCTAAATCCACTCTCTGTGCATGGAGATTGCTCAGTTACTATGAACACTTAATTTTGAAAGTGAAAGAAAATAAGTCTTGATTCTGAGTTAGAAGACCAGGATTTCTACTGGCCTTCATCACTGCCTACCCACATATCTCTAGATGAGTCCCTTCAAGGCAAGAACCTCTCTTTCTTCATTTGCAAAATAGCAGTATGCATTGTCTGGGAGATATTGAAGGGCAGGGAAGCCTGGTGTGCTTCAACTCATGGGGTGACAGAGTCGGGCACAACTTAGCCACTGAACCACAAAAATATGCCCCTTGCTTCCTACTCCAGATTCTTGGGAATGTCTACAGGCTGCTAAATGTAAACACTTTGTACAGGAGACCTAAGAGTCATGGGTTCAATCACAGGGTGGGGAAGATCCCCTGGAGAAGGGAATGGCAACCCACTCCAGTTATTCTTGCCTGGGGAAATCCCATGGACAGAGGAGCCTGGCAGGCTACAGTCCATGAGTTTGCAAAGATTTGGACATGACTGAAGCAACTTAATACAAAACCTTTGTGAAATGTAATTTTATGTATTAATAAAAAGAAATGTCATGATGAAGGTGTTTTGAACACGGCTGAAGTAGAAGGCAGGTCAACTCTGTGTGTACACTTGGGGTGCAAGTGTTAACAATTGAGTCTGCTCCCATGCTGTGAAGCAACAGAGGTGGATCTAGGCTGTTTCAGCTCTGCTCTCTTCTGGGTCTGACAGTTGTGACTTCTAACCGTTGATGTCAGGAGCCTAATACTGATGAATACTCCCCTGCCTTCATTCATGCCCATACTCATATAAAGGATGCCTCTTGATTCCCCACTGTTCATCCCTGGCTAAGAGAGAGAGAGATGTTTGTGCAAGAAGAACAGAGGGGTGAGATGTCACACTTTGAGGATGGTACTATTTACATTTATGTTATTATTTATCTTAATTTCCCTTTAAATCATTTTTTCCTGGTCTCTACACAGTAATTCAGCTTTGTTTTTAGACTGTATTTTGGGCCTATATACCAAATAACTCAGGCTGGAGCATTTGCAGGTTGGAGGGTCTTTTGAGAGAGTTGGTGCCTTTGATTTCTTCCATCAGGGTGATCGTCTCCAGTGTATCAGAGGTACTTTTTCTTGTATTCACAGAATCTGGGATGAAATTCAGAGAGTTTTCAATGTTGGAGAGTTTTCATTCTTGTGGTTGCCTCCTGAGTTATCTAGATGAAAACATTAGACTCTGTTGTAAAAAGGATGTATCTCCTTGACTTAGTGTCAACTGAGAATAGGACAGGGTCTAATTCTGTATCACCACCAATAATGTAGTTTAGAGGAACTTCATTCTATCTCTGTGTTCATGGCATCTCTTTGACGAGATGCACTCTTGCCTAGCTGTGGAAGGACTGTGTTGCATGGTGGGAAATTCAGCTATAAAGTTCATCACCCCAAGAGTTGAGTAATCTATTATAATTACTCATTGTACATGAATTCCATAAGGGTTTGGATGAGCTCATGAATTAAAAAGCTAGTAATGGCTCCTGAGATTATTCAGAATATTTCCTTTTTTTTTTTTTCTCATAAACTTTCCTTTCAGAATATTTCTAACCCTGCAGATTGATACCAAGAAAGGCAGGACTTGATACTCATGGCCACAGAATGAGCAATGAAACTTGAATGACTTAACAAGAACTTCTAATTGTGTGTTTGTTGGAATTGGCATTCTAGTTTGAATGGATCAGGATTCTGTTCATTGCAGCAGTTTTTATTTGTTTTTTTGTTTGTGTAATGATTGTCACCAAAAATATTTTCCAAACTTGTTTAACTCAGTTCCTTGGATTGCTGAGATTATACTTTAAAATGTTTCTTTTCTGAAGGAATGGAAAGAGAATCTTAGGTTGAAATTCTTGTTGGGAGGTAAATGGAAAGAGTTCTATTATATACCAATACATATAGAATATTGTTAACTTTGCATTAACTTGGGAAAAGGGTCCAAAATATAAGGTTTTTAAAGAACCTACGGTTTTACTTATTTCAGCCATTAACTGTAAATAGAACAGGATTAACAAAGGATACCTTAAAAATTATCCTTTCACCCAGAGAAGAGGCTTCTTTGCTAACTAAAAATAGTACTATTTTGTGATGGTGTATAAATGAGCTCTTACAAAAAACCTGAAAAATCCAGATTATGAAACCTGTTATTTACCTCCCATAGTTTGTGCTTACTAATTTAGGAATAAAACATCACCTTTGAATCATACATAATTACCGTCTTATAGGTTAACATTTGTCAAATATCAGAGATTTTATGTGATCAGGTTCACTTTAATTCTCCCAACCAAGTAACAAACATTTATTATGTTATTACCACCCACCAGAATACTGGCAGCCTGTAAGTCCTTGGGGGAACCCTTTGTTGAAAGAATAAACGAGATAGTAAGTGAATGGAAGCCTGAATGTGTGAGTCTGTATGAGTTGGGGACTCAGCATTGTGCCAGGAACCATGGGGCTAAAGTGGCATGTCTTCCAGTCTTAGGACTTTTTCTTTCATTTCTGGCTTTTAATTCCAGGTGCCATGAAGTTACTTTTTCCTGTCACCCTGGCCTATCACAGAGGGTCCTTCCGTGGACATCTTTCCTGAAATATCCAATGACCATCCCCATGAGAAATCCACCGCTTCTTCTCTACATTTTTTCCCCCTTCCTCATTCGTATCACTATTTAAAACCATATACTTCAGCTTATATATTGGTTTTCTCTTGTTTTTTTCCAGTAAGGTCCATGATTGAATGCACCTGGTCTTACTAAGTAATATATCTCCAGTTCCCAGAACAGTGAGTGGTAAATGATGGATACTCAGTAAATAGATAGCAGTATTAAAAAGTAGAAACATCACTTTGCTAACAGAGGTTCATCTAGTCCAAGCTATGATTTTTCCAGTAGTCATGTACAGATGTGAGAGTTAGACCATAAAGAAGGCTGATAGTCGAAGAATTGATGCTTTCAAATTGTGGTGCTGGAGAAGACTCTTGAGAATCCCTTGGACTGCAAGGAGATCAAAGTAGTCAATCCTAAAGGAAATCAGCCCTGGGATTTCTTTGGAAGGACTGATGCTGAAGCTGAAGCTCCGATACTTTGGCCACCTGATGTGAAGGAATGATTCACTGGAAAAGATCCTGATGCTGGGAAAGATTGAAGGCAGGAGGAGAAGGGGACAGCAGAGGATGAGATGGTTGGATGGCATCATGATCCAACCATGTCATGTCATGACTCAATGGAATGAATTTGAGCAAACTCTAGGAGATAGAGGAGGACAGAGGAGCCTGGTGTGCTGCAGTCCATGGGGTCACAGACTTGGACATGACTTAGTGACTAAACAATGAAAATAACAACTCACTATAAATATTTTGTAAGTGAAGGAAGGAATCATTTGAAGAGATACTATCTAGTGAAATGATCTGGTTTGCACATTTTTTTCCCCCAGAAACTGAGCTTTAAGATGAAACTCTGAGACTTCTGCAGAATTTAGAATATTAGAATGATAACACCCCTGAGGATGGGCTGAGACCACAGTACTGTAGGGTACCTGGGGCTCTGGAGCCAATATCCTTTCATCCAGCATTTTGCTGTTGTTGTTGTTGAGTGCCCACTAAGTGCCAGGCCATGATTACTTAGTGCATCTTGGACGGAAGGTAAAAGTGGGCTTCCCAAGCCCTGTCCCCACATTCTGTTTCTCATGTCCTCACCCCAGTCATCACCTGCCTCCTCCTTTTAGTAATACAGCTCTGGAGAGCGCTCGTGGGCTTCCCCTTGTGCCCACTCTGGTGTGCACGTGCATGTGCTAAATCGCTTCAGTCCTGTCCGACTCTGTGATTCCACGGACTGTAGCCCTCCAGGCTCCTCTGTCCATGGGATTCTCTAAACATGAATATTGGAGTGGGTTGCCATGCCCTCCTCCAGGGGATCTTCCTGACCCAGGAATCGAACTGGCATCTCTTACATCTCCTGTGTTGGTAAGAGGGTTCTTTACCACTAGCGCCACCTGAGAAGCCCATTTACTCTGATACCTTGTGCTTGATCTGAATGGGTCAGTGTTGCAGCTTCCTTGGCCTCTCTTCTCTTTCAGAGGCATGGATTTCATTGTCAAGTGTTGTTTTTCCTGCTGGACCCATAAGGGTTCTGATAAGCATCCTCTAGGGTTGTCAGTAGGAGAAGGCGATGGCACCCCACTCCAGTATTCTTGCCTGGAGATTTGCATGGACAGAGGAGCCTGGTGGGCTACAGTCCATGGGGTCGCAAAGAGTTGGACACGACTGAGTGACTAACATTGCATCAGATATGGAAGCCAGGGAATAAGGAAAGACCTCAGGAGTGCATCCTGAACAAAGTAATAAGCCTCTGTAACCATGTGTAAACTTATGTAGAAGGCGGGGAAAAGCAAGTTTGACAAGAGAGTCGATTTATTCTGAAGAAGGTGATTAAGGCATGTGTGGAAACACACAGTGATGGCATCTAGATAAACCATCAGCAAGAAGTCCTACTGCGTCAGATGGCATTTTCTTTCCAAGACTGCTCACATTCCTTCTCTCCAAGGAACTAGTTAACATGTAAATCTGCCCCAGATATTCTGGGATGAATTTAACCTGAAAGTGACTTGCAGATAATGAAGACAAAGATCTGCAGGTCTGGGGCCATGGTAAAAACTCAACCTCTCCAAAGCATGTGCTCCTTTATTATGGCAATAAAACATAATTAGATCTAATTGTCATGGAGTGCAACCACGTAATTTCTATCAGTATTTCATTTCTGGTAAAGCGATAGATACCTCTGCCACCTAACTAATTTCATCTTGTTTAACGAGAGTGGATGTTTTTCTATGAGGAATTGACACCCATTTCATTCTGTTATTGGTTGTAGCCAGCTTTTAACAAATACTCTGTAACTGGTTAATTTTAAAGGGTGTTTTGGCACAAGCTTGTGCTTCAGAGAAGTTGAGGTGGTGGGCTCCCTGTGAGAAACGTGGTGGTCTTGGGATGGCTTGTGGGTGGGAGGCAGGTCTTCAGGGTCATAGTGTGCTCTTGGGAGTTGAAGCTGGTTGTGTTCTGGGACCTCACCTCTGGGATCTGAGTTTCAGGTGGCCGTTGGCCTTGGCTTTTCAGCACTTTGTTGTGGTGGATTTCATCACCTTCTCACTATTTCTACTCACCGTCTTTGCTCTCAAGTTCATAGGGGGCTCAACAAAGCTGCGCAGGAATTCCCCATCCCCATCAGCTTCTTATCCCTTGTTCTGATGCTCCTGAAGACCCAGGGTCTGTCCTTTTGACCCTGCCCATGAGGATGCACTTCACTGTACATCACTATGGCTTCTTCCTTAAATAGGACCCTCCACAGTCTTGTTTCCAAAAACTGAACCTTATATAAGATTGTCTAATGATAGCTCTTTGCAGCCCAAACCAAAAGTTGAAAAAAAAAAGGCCTTTTATATTGACATTAGGTTAAAAAATAATTTTAGAGTTAAGCGTCAGTTCTATTTAATGAACTTAAAACCTTCAGTATGTATGAATACATTTTATAGCAGTTAAACGGAGACATGAACAAACCAAGAAGTCAGATAATTTTAGCAGCTCCTAAGCAATGGTTTGAAGTTAATACATGTAACCTGCTAAGAGTGTCCCCATTACAGCTAATATAAAATTAAACTTTTACAACTAAATTGGCCCCTGTCTAATGCTGAATCAATCTTTAAATGATTCCAAAAGGAAGCCTGAATTATCTGATTCCTTCTCTGCTTTCATCTGTCTGCAGCCGTCATGTAAATTATTCTGGGTGGATGTGTTAATTAATTGTACCTGAAAGATTCCCATGAGGTTGAGACCCACCTCCATAGCCCAAGGTGCCTTTGGGGGCATTAATTTCATCTGGCTCTGATCGTGGTGAATGTGGAGAAGAGCTGCTTGCATGACAGTTAATCTACCTGGATACATTTCTCACTGCTCACTTTGAGACTCTTCTTTTCACTGATCCCTGAAATTATAAACCTGGAAGTCAAAAACAATGGATAAATAACATGCTCCCCACTTATGAGCCTGCACTGTGTCTTCTTGCTGCAGTTAGAAGAGAGATCACAGTCTTAGCTTTAGGAATCTGGTCTTCTCGGGGAAAGACGCCAGCGGAGATGTACTGGGTGCCATGGGCCATGGGCCATGGGCCATGGGCCAATGCTCTGCCTCCCTGGGTCTTCGGACCTCAAGGGCTGGGATCAGCTGGGCGTGGGCACTGACTTTCTGGCAGCTCTAACCTTCTGTAAGAGGGAGATTAAGCAGCTGTCCTCCCAGTGCTTCAGGGGAGTTAAACAGACTACAGTAGGCTTAACTGCTTCCATCATGTCATTGGAAAGTTCTGACAACCTGTGGACCTGTCCCCAAGGAAAAGATGAGCCTGCCACCTTTTTTTACAGACCATTTCTTGTTCCCCCAACAACGAAGCTGTATCTGAGATCTCCCACTAGTAATTAGCGAAAATCACTGATGAAGTGAGGCCATAATTTGAAAGTTTGAGTCATAGACATGTGAAATATAATTTAAAAATTCTACTAAATGGATTTCTTCATTGGGTAAACTAAGCCCAATTGGGCTGTCTGTTGAAATCAAGATGCTTGTGCCTTCTGTGAGCTATTAAGATGAGAGCTGGATCCAGGAAAGGAGGAGGAAATTGGGCATCGCATCGATGCTGAGTCCCCTCCATGTGAAATTGCTCAGTCATTATTATAGTCATCCTTGATGTTTCTGGAACTCTTTTCCTCCAAGTTATTTCATATTTCTGCCAAGACATAAGATATATAATGAAGCAAAATTAGGCTTTTAATTCTCCAGCATTCTGAATTTTGTTGCAATATTTGGTCAGGAGAAATAACTGGGTGGTGAATTTTGATTTCTATCAAAAATGCAGTTATTGGGATTCTGCAGATGGTTGGGCATCAGACTGTTTGCTAGACCAAGCACAGGGGCCTTATGGAAACAGGGCAATGTCTGAGCCTTTGGAGGAGGTGACAGACTGAGAAGTGAAGATAGGATGAAAAAAAAAGCCAGTCTCAGCCTTCAGTTGGCACCATGGCGTAATCCCCTGATGTCATTGGTAGCAACATGGCATCTCAGCTCAGGACTCACCAATGACAGAGATTCCTGTGGCATGGCCCTTGACCTGTTTTTATCCTTATTGGCTACTTTCTTTCTTGCGCCCGTGATCATCCATATGCACACCCTTATCCCTGAGCTGCCAGGTGGTGTGCTGGCTCCTGCCTTCCTTCAGGAAGGGTTCTGCCCCAGTATCAGCTGCTCTGTGAAAAAGTTGGCTTAAAGCTCAACATTCAGAAAACGAAGATCGTGGCATCTGGTCCCATCACTTCATGGGAAATAGATGGGGAAACAGTGGAAACAGTGTCAGACTTTATTTTTGGGGCTCCAAAATCACTGCAGATGGTGACTGCAGCCATGAAATTAAAAGACACTTACTCCTTGGAAGGAAAGTTATGACCAACCTAGATAGCATATTCAAAAGCAGAGACGTTACTTTGCCAACAAAGGTTCGTCTAGTCAAGGCTTTGGTTTTTCCAGTGGTCATGTATGGATGTGAGAGTTGGACTGTGAAGAAAGTTGAGCGCCGAAGAATTGATGCTTTTGAACTGTGGTGTTGGAGAAGACTCTTGATAGTCCCTTGGACTGCAAGGAGATCCAACCAGTCTATTCTGAAGGAGATCAGCCCTGGGATTTCTTTGGAAAGAATGATGATGAAGCTGAAAATCCAGTACTTTGGCCACCTGATGTGAAGAGTTGACTCATTGGAAAAGACTCGGATGCTGGGAGGGATTGGGGGCAGGAGGAGAAGGGGACAACAGAGGATGAGATGGCTGGATGGCATCACTGACTCGATGGACGTGAGTCTGAGTGAACTCCGGGAGTTGGTGATGGACAGGGAGGCCTGGCGTGCTGCGATTCATGGGGTTGCAAAGAGTTGGACATGACTGAACAACTGAACTGAACTGAACTGGGGCAGCTCCACTGACCGCTCCATCTGTGGTTCTATCCAGCATCACTGTCTGTCCCTCCTCACATCCTGTCCTTCCTAGCACCTTTCATCACCCGCCATTGCATCATGTATCTATGGATGCAAAAGTTTATTCTCTGTCCCCTCGTGTGCATCCACCTTCTGTGAGAAAGGGGACTTTGTCCTGTTCCCTGTGCCTCTCTGGGGCTGGAAGACATTTCTGGAAAACAGTAGGTGCTCCAACATTTGTAAAATGAGGGAGGACTCTATTTGAAAGAATTCATATTTTTTTAAATGGAAACTATAAAAATATGCATTTGCATTTTCTTGAATTAATAACATTAACATAGAGAAGATTTGCAATTCATAATGTAACCGGTTAACATCATTTAAGAGTCAGATGTGTGTGTACACACTCTCGCTCAGTCACTCAGTCCTGTCCAACTCTTCGTGACCCCATGAACTGTAGCTGCCAGGTTTCTGTATGCAGCAGGTGGTAACGAACCGCCTACCAATGCAGGAGACAGAAGAGACGCGGGTTCCTTCCTGGGTCGGGCAGATCCCCTGGAGCAGTGCATGGCAGCCCACTCCAGTATCCTTGCCTGGAGAATCCCATGGACAGAGGAGCCTGGTGGGCTACAGTCCACGAGGTCGCAAAGAGTTGGACACAACTGAGCACACACACACAGTCCTGCAGGTGGAAGGGATTATAAAAATGTTTTGAATACTCTCTTTCTTCCTCATCTCTTTTTGTTTGTTTAAACACTGGAGAGGCCAGAGGCTGTGCTTCCTGTACTGTCATCTCTATTCCAGGGATGCATGCATTCTCTGTACTGTCATTATTTGGACACATACAGTATGCAAAGCACGGTGCAAGATGATCAAGGAGACGTCCTCTCTGGAGGAAAACTACTCTGAGATCCTGGTTGAATCAGGGCTTAGGATTCCAGCATCCCTTTGGGAAAATGTCCAGGAAATCAGAGAATGAAGCAAGCTCTGTCCACTCCCCAGGCTCTCCTCCCTGTTCTCTCTCCTCCACATTCCCTCTGTATTTCATGACAGAGTCGCCTCTGTTGTCCCAGGCAGCTTGTCCCCTGATGGCTGTGAGACTGAGCTTTTCCTCTCCTTGAAGTTGGGGGCCACAGTGCTGGGGGCCTCCCGCCATGATCTGGGGCTCTGATGTCGCTGGGAACGTGCCAGGTGACAAGCTCAGCACGTGTTTCCTGGCGCAGGAGGAGGCTGGCTGACCCTCGAGGAAGCCTGTGGAAACTCTGTAAGCTTGAGACGCAGGATGTATCGAGAACCGCTGGGAGGGAGTCCAGGCCAGCTCTCTGCTATTTCTGGCTTGAGGTTTGCTGTCCCTTCTGTCCGCCTGGATGTCATGTGGCTGTCTCAGGTCCTTCAATCATGTGAGCTCAGGAATGTGCAGACAGAGCCGGCATTCTTACTCTGGGCCAGCTGGTGCCTCTGACATGCACGTGTATGGATGAGAATGAATCCTCAGGTGTAAGCACTGGTTAGTCCCTGTTGCAGAGGGCTGGGTGCCTCTGCTTTTGTTTGCGTGAGTGCTCACTCAGTCCTGTCTGCCTTTTTGCAACTCCATTGATTCTAACTCTCCAGGCTCCTCTGTGCATGGGATCTCCCTGGCAAGAATACTGGAGTGGGCTGCCACTTCCTCCTCCAGGGGATCCTCCTGACCCAGGGATCAAATCCCAGTCTCTTGCATTTCATACATTGGCAGGCAGATTCTTTACCACTGGTGTCACTTCTGCTTTTATGGAAGTGCCAGCTAGGTATGGAAATGTTTCCTGGTCTCCACGTTAACAGCTACAGAGCAATAAACTCTGCCCTCCAGGAAGAACCATCCGAGCTGCACCCAGAGACTTGCTCTTTCCCTCAGTTCTTAACTCAGACCCTTCGGATGCCTCTGCCGTATTGCCATTGTTATTTTAAAAATGACATTTTTAAGAAATTTTTAATTGGCGCGTAGTCGATGTCCTATATGTTATATGTGTATAATATATTGATTCATGCTTTTAAAGGCTACATTTCATTTATAGTCATAACACACTGGATCCGTTCCCTGTGTTGTGCAGTATCTTATACACAGTAGTTTGTAACTCTTCTAAGGGTAGAGAGTGAGTTTGCACAAAAGGCTCACAATCAGGTGTTTGTCTGTTTTAGTATCAGTGGTAGCTTTGATTGTTTTCAATATTGTCCTTATGCTATGAAAAAATGCACGTACCTGAGTTCCATCTTATGTATGGGAATTATTACAAAACCATCTAGAAATTGAACAGGTTGCCTTTTCTATACCTAGACTCCAGAGCTTTTAAAGTTTCTCCTTTTGTAACAGTTTGCGAAATATTCAGCTGTGTGTTCCTGTAAACCTGACTTAGAGCAGATGAGCCAGCTAAAGTGAAAATGAAAGTGAAAGTCACTCAGTCCTATCCAACTCTTTGCGACCCCATGGACTATACAGTCCATGGACTTCTCCAGGCTAGAATACTGGAGTGGATAGCCTTTCCCTTCTTCAGGGGATCTTTCCAATCCAGGGATCGAACCCAGGTTTCCTGCATTGTAGGCAGATTTTTTACCAGCTGCACCACCTGGGGAGCCCTACCATTTCCTGGAGAGCTCTTTTTTTTTTTTTTTGCCTATAAATGATCATTTATTAATCTTTTTGGAGGCCTGGGGAAGCTCTTTATAAACAGTTAGGTGCCTAGACTACACCCACACCAATTAAATCCAAATCTCTGGGGGCCCTGGCAGCAGCATTTTAAAAAAATCTCCCCAGGTGATTCCAAAGCACAGCCCAAGTTGAGAACCACTGTGTAAACATATGTGGATTTTCATTTCTGTAGTGTATTGATTCCAGCAGGTTAGAGATTAAACTGTGTTAGCAACCCTTTTGACACAGTTATATGAAACTGCTAATGTATTTGTGAGTCAAGTGTATTTTAATTGGAAAAAAGCTGTCATAGAATATTGCTAATTAATTTTCTTCCATGGTCTTTGTATGACAGCATTAAAATATCAAGAAAATCATAGTAAGATATTTCAGCTTCACAGAGTGGCTATTAAATAAGTGTCTAGGTTTTTTTCGTAAGGACAAGGATAGTTAATTTTTTCACTAGGGGATTAATTTAGCTTGATCTTTAATGAACAGTTTAGCTTCTGAAGATACTGATGAATTAGTCTTATGGAGTAAAGGCCCAGCTTAGAAGGGATGTGTTGGCAAGCTCCAAGAAGTCAGTGAGAGATGCATAAGGGAGAAACTAGATCTGGCAAGATTTCCCTCTTCTGAAACAGATAGCATGGATGGGGCCAGGCACAGACCACAGTCTGGAGTTACATAAGCAGGACTGCCTGAGTTAGCAAATATTTTAGTGTTAGTATATCCCAAGTGTTGCATGGGATCTATTGGGTTGACCAAAATGTTTGTTCAGGTTTTTCTGTCAGAACCTAGATTGCTGATCACCTATCTTTTACTCTAAAGACAATTGAAATATGCATATGTGCTTGTGTGAGTATGTGTGTGTATTCAGTTCAGTTCAGTTCAGTCGCTCAGTCGTGTCCGACTCTTTGCGACCCCATGAATCGCAGCACGCCAGGCCTCCCTGTCCATCACCAACTCCCGGAGTTCACTCAGACTCATGTCCATCAAGTCAGTGATGCCATCCAGCCGTCTCATCCTCTGTCATCCCCTTCTTCTTCTGCCCCCAATCCCTTCCAGCATCAGAGTCTTTTCCAATGAGTCAACTCTTCGCATGAGGTGGCCAAAGTACTGGAGTTTCAGCTTTGGCATCATTCCTTCCAAAGAAATCCCAGGGCTGATCTCCTTCAGAATGTGTATAAAAGACTATGTGTGTGTATAAAAGACTCTATTAAGTATATATACATTTTTTGTTGTTCAGTCATTCAGTCATGTCTGACTCTTTGCAACCCCATGGACTGCAGCACACCAGGCTTCCCTGTCCTTCACCATCTCCTGGAGCTTGCTCAAACTCATGTCCATTGAGTCAGTGATGCCCTCCAACCATCTCATCCTCTGTTACCCCATTCTCCTGCCTTCAATCTTTACCAGCATCAGGGTCTTTTCCAATGAATTGACTCTTCACATCAGGTGGCCAGAGTATTGCAGCTTCAGCTTCAGCATCAGTCCTTCCAATGAATACACACAGACACACATAAATATAGACATTCATTCATTCATTCATTCAAGTGGTTTTCTGTTTGGAAACCTGAACGAACTTTTTGGCCAACCCAATAGTTATACTAACAAGACGTTGTTTGTTATTTACCTGAAATGCAAATTAAATTGGGTGTCCTGGATTTTCTCTGGCACTCCATCTTCACAGCATCTCTGTGTGGCATTTTTCCTCCATCCGCTTGGATGAGTGCAATACAGTCCCGGAGGTGCAGGGATGATATCTGGACCAATTGGGAGAAAATGAGTGTTCTGAGTAGGGTAACAAGGCAAGCTTTGATTAGAATGCACACACACACATCAAGTGCCAGCGTGAGTAAAACCTTTGAAAGGTTTGGAGTTTTGCCACACAGCTCTGCACGTGTGTCTTAGGCACAGACGTTTTCTTGTCATTGGGAAAGATGATCGCTTCTGAGGCCTCATGGGGATGACAGCTACCCACTGTCACGATGGGTATGTGGCGACTTTAAGAAGGATGGAGTCTGAAGCGTGTGTTGCGTTTAATAATGCATGATAATAAAACAAGACGGACTGGAGGATTAATCAAAACTTTGTCAACTGGTGCTGAATTGACTCAGTGATTTGCATCGGGCTCTGTGTGGTCGGCCTGTTGACAATAACTTACTCAAAAACAATGGCTTTGGAATTCCTCCTTAATTGCATATGTTGTGCTGTAGGGTGATACACAAGATATTAAAATATGAGTAACAGATGGATGCCGGTAATGGAGCTTCACATCGCATATATTTTCTCCTGATTGTTTTCTATTGACTTATATTCCTATTCCTGTAAAATAGAGCTTTTCTTTTTCAGGACAGCACTGATTTCACCCTTTTTTCCCCTTTCCTACACTTTCTGATCTCTGTTTCTTCTTGTCCCCTTCCTGTGGGATAGAAGAGCCTCTGTACCCTGGATTTTGGAGTTTGGTTTTTGTTATTAGTGGGTAGAAGTTGATGATACATAACCAGGTTGAGATACTTGAGGGATTTTCATATATTGATGACTGTGGTTTTGTTATTTATCTGCCATGGCTGTAGTTCCCTTATCCTTAGTGATAACAGAAGATTAAAATACTGAAGAATTAAAGTGTCCATTTCTTGACTGTGAGAAAAGAAGTCAGTCCATTATTTAGAGAGCCTAATGTATATAAGGGTTTCCCAGGTGGCTCACTGGTAAAGAATCCACCTGCCAGTATAGGAGCCAGAGGAGATGGGGGTTTGATCCTGGGGTCATGAAGATCCCCCGGGGGAAGAAATGGCAACCCACTCCAGTAATACGTGCTTGGAAAATGCCATGGACAGAGGAGCCTGGTGGGCTATAGTCCACAGGGTCACAAAAGAGTTGGACACAACTTAGTGGCTAAATAACAGCAACAATTGTACGTAAGGTGTTAACTAATATTCAGAGACAAAGCGGGTGTTTCTCTGACTTTAATAGCTTGCAGTTTAATGGGAGGAGAAGAAAACATATATCCAGATAATTAGATCAATGAGGCATTCTTCCTGTTCCACAGGCAAGCTTTCTTTGTGCCATTACTAATGGTGTAATTCCTGTGATTTTTGCAGTGCGTTCATTGCCAAATACATCCATTCCTTTTGGCATTTGTTGGCTTTTTTAAATATGGGAAAATTAACTCAGGTGGGGATAGAAAGAGAATAAAGAAGCCACCATAAACTAGTTGAGGCTTTTCCTTAAAATCGTTGTTTTGCTTGCTCCATAAAGGTTTGTCAGGCTTTAGGAGTAGTAATGCTTGGTATTCCTGTGAAGTCTCCTGGTGGTGGTGGGCACAGGTAGGGGGCAGCCATCCCTTTTGATGATCAATGCTCCCACCTTCCTGGGTCCACCAGGTGGCACCACAGAAACACCAGCATCCTTGCACCCTTGGGAGCCAGTGGGACCTTTCTGCGCTTGTACTTACACCCACTGCTTCGTGTTTACTCATTGGGTTGTGGTATTAGCATAATTGCTGCACACATATCTTGTCATTACGTTCCTTTAGCTTGCAGTAACTAATACATCTGTTTGATAGAGCGAATTCTGTAACTGTTAATCCTATACACAAAACAAATACAGAACAAAAACATAGGCAAACTGCACTACACCCAGCCCAGCTCCAACCACGCTAAACATCACCTTTTGTGTTATGTTTCAGTCTTGAGTCATAATGGCCCCAGGCACGATATGTTTCTTGGGTCAGAGTTGGTTCTTGTCATACTTGGATGGCATACCCGTGGGAACTGAGCAGCTACAGACAATGCCTGTTGAAGATTTTCTGATCTGAGGCTCGTCTACTTTACATGCTACTTTGCTCCCTGGTGCCATATTGTGGGCTGAGAAACAGACACTGTGGACCCCTCCTCTCCCTAATGGCCCCGCCTCCGAGACAAAATGCCTTTTGTGTTAGAATCCGCCCAGGAGTCTGAGCGGGTTGAAGAATAACCGCAACTCTGCCTTTTAAAACAATGTCATAGCTTCCAGAAATTTGTTTTACAGTTTTTAAAATTTATTTTTGAACTAAAATTAAATACGGCAGAGTTCAGTGTAATTCTCTCCAAAGAGCTGGGTGGAGGGTGAACTGAAAGTCGTTTTCCTTTCTGGTGGCATTGCTGTATTTTAGACCTTGCATGTTTATTTATGATAATGATGCTCTCAGCTGGATTGTTGTAATTGTGCTGTGATTCTAGAAACTCTCTTTTGAATATAGGTAACAAACACATCTTTGAGGGCTTCCCTGGTGGCTCAGGTGTTAAAGAACCTGCCTGCAGTGCAGGAGACCCAGATTCAACCCCTGGGTCAGGCAGATCCCCTGGAGAAGGGAATGGCAACCCACTCCAGTATTCTTGCCTGGAAAAGTCCCATGGACAGAGGAGCCTGGCAGACTACAGTCCATGGGGCCACAAAGAGTTGGACACAATGGAGTGACTAACAAATGCTCATACACACACATGCATCTTTGAGTGTGGGCTCTGAATTTCTACTCTGTGGGTAGTGATTGAACCCAATTTCAGGAAATGATTTCTCAGTTCTAGATGAATGGATAAGACATTTCATCAGGGGTAATTTTGGGTAAGTGTCGTAAGATTCCTTGGTTGACAGCAGAGAGCTTGGGAACACCTGAAACCTCTTTCTGAGCATTTCCCATCTGACAGGTTTCAAAGGGAAATGAAAGGACAGAAGCCAAGGCCAAGGCCAGGTACAGGAGAGCTTCCTGCCCCTGTGCCCAGTCCCAGCTTAGTCGCCATCTTCTGTCCTACCCATGCTTCATTTCCTCTCCTAACAGTGGAAACAGTGGCAGACTTTATTTTTCTGGGCTCCAAAATCACTGCAGATGGTGATTGCAGCCATGAAATTAACAGATGCTTACTCCTTGGAAGGAAAGTTATAACCAACCTAGATAGCATATTAAAAAGCAGAGACATTACTTTGCCAACAAAGGTCCAACTAGTCAAGGCTATGGTTTTTCCAGTGGTCATGTATGGATGTGAGAGTTGGACTGTGAAGAAAGCTGAGCGCCGAAGAATTGATGCTTTTGAACTGTGGTGTTGGAGAAGACTCTTGAGAGTCCCTTGGACTGCAAGGAGATCCAACCAGTCCATTCTAAAGGAGATCAGTCCTGGGTGTTCTTTGGAAGGAATGATGCTAAAGCTGAAACTCCAGTACTTTGGCCACCTCATGCGAAGAGTTGACTCATTGGAAAAGACTCTGAATCTGGGAGGGCTTGGGGGCAGGAGGAGAAGGGGATGACAGAGGATAAGATGGCTGGATGGCATCACTGACTCGATAGACATGAGTTTGAGTGAACTCTGGGAGCTGGTGATGGACAGGGAGGCCTGGCGTGCTGTGATTCCTGGGGTCGCAAAGAGTCGGACACAACTGAGTGACTGAACTGAACTGAACTGAACTCGTCATTCCCATCCGAAGCAAGGACATATTTGTTGTTAGAATAGGAACTTGGTCCTCAAGCAACCAAAGCTTCCTTCTTCACCCTTTTCCCTGCAAACTTCTGCCTCAATCTGGACCCCTTCTCTGTTGCAGAAAGGCCAATCTGGGTGAAAGAAAACCCAGCCTATACATATATATATAAACAAACAAACAAATATGGGAGTGCAGAGGCCAACCAACCTGTAGGTTCCCAGTGTCCAGGACTCTCAGGCTTCAGGGCTGATGCCTGGCTTCTCAGGCTGCCATAAGAACAGGGAAGATACTGGTGTTCACCTTAGTTCCTGGGACATGGAGCCAGAGAAAGCTGCTGGCCTGCCCAGCTCTGGAGTGCCTGTTGCTTCCACTTCCTGCCTCCCTCATCTCCTTACCTCTCTGACCCAGTGGAAAAGAAATCCTTTGCTAGAGCTCAGTGACATGTCTGCTCCCTGGAACACACCTGTTGAAAACACACTTGAACTTGAGCAGATCAGAAAGGATGACTGGGAGGAGCCTGGAGCATCCTAGGACAGCATCTTTCATCTTTGGCCAGCTTCTTTCTTGTCCTGAGTGAAGAGTTGGCCAAGGGACCCATGATAGCCCATTGCACATGTAAGGTGACCATGACTCTCTGATGATAGCAGAACGTGATAAATGGTTCTCCCCAATTCTGGATAGTCAAAGCTATTCAGCTTTTCCAGTAGTCATGTATGGATGTGAGAGTTGGACCACAAAGAAGGCTGAGCACTGAAGAATTGATGCTTTCAAACTGTGGTGCTGGAGAAGACTCTTGAGAGTCCCTTGGACAGCAAGGAGATCAAACTTATCAATCCTAAAGGAATAGAATCCTGAATATACACTGGACGGACTGATGCTGAAGTTGAAGCTCCAATATTTTGACCACCTGATGTGAAGAACTGACTCACTGGAAAAGGTGCTGATGCTGGGAAAGACTGAAGGCAGGAGGAGAAGGAGGCACAACAGAGGATGAGATGGTTGGATGGCATCATAAACTCAATGGACATGAGTTTGAGCAAACTCTGGGAGATAATAAAGGACAGGGAAGCCTGGTGTGCTGCAGTTCAGGGGATTACAAAGAGTTGGACATGACTTAGTAACTGAACAACAACAGTAACAAGCTATCTTAGCTACACAAATTTGTGGTAATTTCAATAGAAAAATGTTTTTAGACAATAGAAACATATAAAGGGTGTGGGAATAATCTGCAATTACTCAGTAATTTAAAGATAGGTGTTACTGTTCAGTTGAGGAGAATAAAGGGATGGCTCTTTGAATATTGAGGAGAAGAAAGGGATGCTTCATTGGCTTACCTAGTGGCTCAGATGGTAGAGAATCTGCCTGCAATGCAGGAGACCCAGGTTCGATCTCTGGGTTGGGAAAATGTCCAGGAGAAGGGAATGGCTACTCACTGCAGTATTCTTGCTTGGAGAATTCCATGGATAGAGGGACAGTCCATGGAGCACCCATGGGGTCATGAAGAGTTGGATATGACTGAGTGACTAACACTTCGCTCTTTCATTGACTATTACAGGCTACCTTCATTTGGAGTCTAAATTGTATTAACTTGCAAGTGATTTACAGGGTTAGATGAACTGTGCTGGTGCAGGGAGGGTTCCCTTGGCCTCTGTGCAGTTAACTTGGGATGGTGGCTTTGTGTCCATCACTGTACCCAGCTCTGCCTCCATCACATCCCAGTGGTCCACACACAGAATTGAGTGGTGTCTGTTTCTGAACACCAGCCAGGAGACAAACAAGAGGCCACCGTGGGATGGGAAAGTGGGATGGACATGGGAAGCAGACAGTTTCAGCAAGAAATTAACAAAGGCAAAAGGGCTTCCCTGGTGACTCAGACCGTAGAGTCTGCCTGCAATACAAGAGACCCAGGTTCCATCCCTGGGTTGGGAAGATCCCCTGGAGTAGGAAATGGCAACCCACTCCACTATTCTTGTCTGGGAGAATTCCATGGATAGAGGATTCTGATGGGCTACAGGCCATGGGCTCACAAAGAATCAGACCTCACTGAAAGACTGACACACACAAGTAAGTAAGGCAAGTCAACCCAGTGGTGAGGGGCAGCGGCTTCACAGAGAGGCTCCTGTTGTCAGCGCTTGTGTCCTGTGGGACTCGGATCAAAACCCTGACTTCTCATATTCTTCTTTGATGAAGTGCGGACAAGAATTTATATTTCCTGCATGAATCTGAACCATGCCCATAGTGCTCAGATGCCTCCTGTCTGGAAGTGCTGGCTGGATATTAGCAGATCCCGTCTTTATTGGTAACCTCCCTTCAGACATTTGCCACCAGAGTAGCTTTTATAGACAAAGGTGCTGGTGGTGATGGTGGGGCAACATACAGAAGTAGCATTGACATCTCCAACAGTCATCTTCAAACTGGTCATCAGTGGTCTGACCAGTGTCATCTTGATTGTTCTAGGTACAGTTTATCTTCAGTTCCAGGTCCATTTGTTCCCTTTTCTTTGTGGCCGGTTCTCAGAATTGTCCTGGGTACTGTCTGGTCATCATGTAGTTAACTTTTCCACCTGGTGTTTTGGTATCTATAAGACAGCTCACAGGATATAGCTCAGAATATTATCTGTAGCCCTTGAGAAAGAACTGAAGGCCTTTTACTGTGCTTAATGACTGCATTACTACTATTATTTGGTCTTCTTTGACTGTTTCCCTCTGTTTCCACATTTTTCACTTCTGTGATTGAACTTATGCTTTGACTTCAGTTTTCCGCAGACAAAAGGCAGGCAGAGGACATGAAGCAAGGGGTCAAGGACCACAGGGTCCTGCTCTGTTTCAGTATGAACAACGATGATGCTTTTCTTGAGAGATTGTTGTTGTTTGGTCACTCAGTCATGTCTGACTTTCTGCAATGCCGTGGACTCTGGCCTGCTAGTCTTCTCTCTCCGTGGGATTCTCCAGGCAAGAACACTGGAGTAGATGGTCATTTGCTTCTCCAAGGGATCTTCCTGGCCTGGGGTTTGAACCTGCATCTCCTGTGTTGGCAACTGGCATTAAATATCCACCGGTCGGTTCCCATTAGGAACTCATCATTTTCCATTAAGTGTGAACGCTGATTGTCTCTGTATCCTAACTGACTAGTTCCAAGTGTTTCAGAGAGAAATACCATGTCCCTGTGAGTCCCTAATACAAGAAGCTAAAAGGAGATAGGAAAATGGTACCATGTAATGTTCTTTTTAATAAAGCGTTGCATTTGGAAGCCCATACCAGATTAACTAATTTAAAAGACAAATATTGGATTCATGCGCCAGGCTATTTTAGGGCCTTTTTATTCATGCATATTAAAACATAAATGAGCAGTGATTATCTCAGATAGGCTGCTCAGAATATTGTCCTTCCTGGAAACTGGTAGCAGAGGGTGCATGGGCTTTATTGGCTTTAAAAATGTTCTCAGGGACTCATCTGTAAATTAGGAAAATGAATACTTTAAAAAGGGGCTTCTCTGGTGGTGCTCATGGTAAAGAACCTGCCTGGCAATGCAGGAGACAAACTGGGGTTGGATCTTGGGGTTGGGAATATCCCTTGGAGAAGGGAATGGCAACCTACTCCAGTATTCTTGCCTGGAGAATCCCATGGAAAGAGGAGGCTGGTGGGATGCCTTCCATAGCGTCGCAAAGAAGCAGACACGACTGAAGCAACTTAGCAGGCACGCATGCATGCACATAGTTAAAAAAAGTGAAGAATCAAAGACGTTCAAAGAATTCAGCGTTCTTCAGGCTAGTTACCAATTGCCTCAAGATAGTGATTTAGGTTGACTACTGGCAAGGAGGAAACTCTGGAAAATAGTGAAGGACAGGCCAGGACCATGGGGTCACAGAGTCAGATAACTGAACAACAGCAACTGGTGGGGAGGTTGTTGTATTGACTAGGCAGAGCATATGCTTCAAATTGCAATAGCTAGGTTTTGCTTCTTTTAAAAGTGGTCCCATATTGGTGATGTCAGATGGTCCCGCACATGCAGGGAGAGTAGTAATAAGACTGCTAGTCTTCTTCTGACCCTAGTGGTGATAGGGAGGAGGTATCTGTCGGCTGTGAAGGAGGTGCCAGCAAGCTCACCCCAACCTGGGAAAGGCACCCCCCTGCCCCCCACCCCCACTGGAGCTTCTGCAGGTGAGCACACAGCTGTGGTCCTGATGGGAGCAGTTATTTTGTTGTTGTTGAGTTGATAAGTTGTGCCCAACTCTCTGCAACCCCATGGACTGTAGCCCACCAGGCTCCTCTGTCCATGGGATTCTCCAGGCAAGAATACTGGGATGGGTGGCCATGCCCTCCTCCACTGATGTGATGTAAGCAGAATGATGACTGAATGCTTTCCTTTAACTAATGAGACACTTTTCTTCTGCACTTTACAGTGTACACACATGTCCTACTTTTACCCTGAGGACTGAGTCTCAGGCAGGTAAAACCATCAGTAAATCCTCAGAAGAACATTTGTAGCTTGAACTTATACTGTAGCTTTTGAACTGGCATGTTGGAAATTTTAAAATCAGAAATAATGATTCCATTTGAGTCTTCAAGTAACAAATCACATATCTTCTGTGCATTAAATTGAAGAGCAGAGATACATTCAGAAATATAAAGAAAATTACCTTTGAAGTTTACTTCTTTGTTCTTCTAAGTAGAGCTTAGGGAAGAAGGATAGATTGCCGTACTGGAAGAATGGAGAGTAACACTCAGAGAGACTGATGTATTTACTATCATTCACTGCCCATTTTTAAATGTCAAAATACTTTGCCAAGAACTGCTAAAAAAAAAACACAATAGATGAATATCCTTTGACTGTCCTGGCTGGGGATGCCCAGTGGGCCTCTCCTCAGCCTTATGCAGGCTTCCTGTTGAGCTGTCCCATCCTGGAAGTGACACTGATGGGCTTGTTACTCAACCATGTCAACTCCTTCACTGTGAGCTTAGTCTAGTTCCCTCGTATATTCCAGCATTTGCTACTGGGCCAGACACTTAGTAGGGAATCACTAAGTATGTATTGAATAGTGGAACACATAGATTCTGTTTCTAGACATGGTCCTTACTGCAGGTGAAGGAAGAGTGAGACTTCTTGCTTTAGGAAATCGTGAAGGTCAGGGCAGTAGAGGAGTCCATAGTGTCAGCTTCTCCCACCCGGAATATTTCTAGCTTTGGCTCATTGACTTGCTGTCCTGTGAGACGGTTTCACGCGGAGTGCTCGTATTTGCTCTTGGGTGAAGCTGTTACTGAGACCCTCTCCTTGAACATGCCTGCCTGCTGACTCCTAGTGATGGCGGTTTAATCACTGCCACTGGGTAATGAATTATCTCATCACGACCCCAGTGTACTGGATTAGGACCAAAGGTGTTGCAGCCCCATGGTTCAGAAGGAACACAGATTTTTGCTTTACCTGAAATAATGACAGTCTCAAAGGAAATGAAAAAGAATTTCAGCACTTTGAAGTATTCTAGAACTGCTTTGATTTTGAAGTAGGTTCATGCTTCCCTGGTGGCTCAGATGATAAAGAATCCACCTGCAATACGGGAGACCTGGGTTTGATCCCTGGGTTGGGAAGATCCCTTGGAGAAGGGAACAGTTACCCACTCCAGTATTCTGGCCTGGAGAATTCCATGCACAGAGGAGCCTGACAGGCTATAGTCCTTGGAAGAGTCAGACACGACTGAAGGACTTTTATATGCTCATAAGTACAAATGTTGTTCTTTTCCTGAAATTCCTAATTTTCATTTTGGAATGAATATTTTTATATACAGTCAGTTCGCAAGAGTTTTTAAGGTAAAAACTGCCTAAACGAGCATTTATTATTATTTCTTAGAGAGGAGAATGGGACTATTTTAAGTAGATACTTTGGGAAGCGTAAGTTTTTGTATATGAGCTGATGCAACTCATATTTGCCAGTCTCTAGGACAAAATACTTGTTCAGGAAATAGATCTTGCACAGTGCCTAAGGAGGTTTAAGGAAAGTTTGCAAACTCTAAAGTGTTATGCAAATATTGGGTTGGGGGAGAGAAGGGGAATTGGCAGAAGCTGACTCTGAGAGACCTAGTAATCAGAGAAAATCAGAGGCCTGAGGCATGGAGCAGGGTGATGAGAAGGCTTCTCAGGGGAGCGTGATGAGCAGGCTGGTTGGAGAAGCACTGAATCAGTGTGTCTGCCACATCCATTCTGTTCTGATCAAGGGTCCAGGCTTTGGCAACTTACTTGGGAAGCAGGAAGACTGTACATAATAGCACACCACTTTCGTTATATACCTTGCCAGTTTTAGAGTGAATATTATATATATGTACTGCCTTGAAGTTCTATTTCTATAGTTGTCTTGAGTCTGAGAGTTAAAAGATTAACTTCTTGATATCCTCTCATCTCTTTCTCAGCGTCCATGAGTAAGTACTTTGAGGTCAGGGACTATCCTTTACATTTCTTTTATTATTATTCCTATAACACTTGAGCTATTATGCAAAAGGAAGGAGCTCTGTGTATCATTGCTGATTTAATTTGGTTTTATTAAAAGAAGGATAGTTAAATTCAGTCTTTGTGGAGGACATATGTAAGTACAGATTCAAACAAAAACATGATCCATTCATTAAAAACAGTATGCTTTTTCTTTTTTATTGACGTATTGTTTTACAGTGGTGTGTTAGTTTTGGCTGTATAGCAAACTGAATCAGCTGTATGTGTATATATATCCCCTCTTTTTTGGATGTCATTCCTTTTTGGGTCACCACAGAGTATTGAGCAAAATTCCCTGTGCTATACAGTAGGTCCTCATTCAGTTCAGTTCAGTTCAGTTGCTCAGTCGTGTCCGACTCTTTGGGACCCCATTGACTGCAGCACGCCAGGCCTCCCTGTCCATCACCAACTCCTGGAGTTCACTCAAACTCATGTCCGTTGAGTCGGTGATGCCATCCAACCATCTCACCCTCTGTCATCCCCTTCTCCTCCTGCCTTTGATCTTTCCCAGCATCAGGGTCTTTTCAAATGAGTTAGTTCATTATCTATTAATATTTTACACATAGTATCAATAGTGTATATATGTTAATCCCAATCTCCTGGTCTACCCCTCTCTCCTCTTGGTATCCATATATTTATTCTCCATGTCTGTGTCTCTATAAAAATGTATTTTTAAACTTTAACTAAAAATAGGCAGAATATTTAGCACACATTAGAAACAGATGCTAATTCCAAGTTTGTGTTGACCCTACATCTGTTACCTTGAACCTCAGTGCACTGAGAGATAGGATCAGAGAATTTGTTGGTTCGCTGCTAGAAAATGCTCATTTCTCTAAAGGTCAGTGCTGAGCTGCTGCTGGCACGTGTGTCACTTCATGAGGAGCTGGCCTTTTGCTGACGTTCATCCAAGACATCATCAGGTTACACTTTTCATCTTCGTTTCCTAGGAGTTACGGACACGGCGGCATGGGAAGAGGGCCTTGCAAAGACTCAGCACACGTTTCTGAGAAGAGAAATACAGCGATGTGAACCTAACTTGACACATTTGTAGTTGGGAGGAAAGTAACGTGAATCCCACCATCGAGGACTGTCAGGCCTAATGAGATTTTTCTCTTCTTGTTCCCTTCTTCTGAGGCTTTCAGTTCTGTTTTATAAACAGACTGCACTGACATTCTCCCCAAAGAAATAACTATCTTCATAATTAATTATCAGTTACCACGGCATCATTCTAGAAGAATCTTGCAATAATCAAATGGGGCACATACCATGTGGGTAAGACAGAGGGAAGCTGTTTTGAAAAATGGTAAATTTTTTGAACAAATGTTAGTAGTGGTGATGACAGTATGCTTCTTAACATTTGCTTTATGTGTACACATATTTTATATATAGATATATTTATACACACGTGTGTGAGAACTAAGTCACTTCAGTTGTGTCCGACTCTTTGCTACTCCATGGACTGTAGACCACCAGGTTCCTCTGTACGTGAAATTCTCCATCCAGGCAAGAATACTGGAATGGGTTGCAATGCCCTCTTCCAGGGAATCTGCCTGACGCAGGGATCAAAACCCATGTCTCCTGCGGCACCTGCATAGCAGGCAGACTCTTTACTGTTGAGGCACCATGGAAGCCTGTATTTATGGGCCTCCCCGGGGGTGCTAGTGGTAAAGAACTCCCCTCCCAATGCAGGAGACCCCAGAGACGCAGATTGGATCCTTGGGTTGGGAAGATCCCCTGGAGGAGGGCGTGGAAATCCATTCCAGCATTCTTCCCTAGAGAATCCCATGGACAGAGGAGTGGTCTGTAGGGTCACCAAGAGTTGGACATGTCTGAAGTGATTTAGCACACAAGCATATATATATATAATATATATATATTATATATAGATATATTTATGTGAAAGTCACTCAGTCATGTCTGACTCTTTGTGACCCCGTGGTCTATACAGCCCATGGAATTCTCTAGGCCAGAATACTGGAGTGGGTAGCCTTTCCCTTCTCCAGGGGATCTTCCCAACCCAGGGATCGAACCCAGGTCTCCCGCATTGCAGGCGGATACTTTACCATCTGAACCACAATGTAAGCCCAGATATATTTATACATAGACTTTATATTCAAGCAGTTTTGGGTGAACAGCAGAATTACTTGGAAAGCACAGCAATTTGTCATATATTCCCTCACCCCCTTATATACCTACAACCTCCCCTGCCATCAACATCCCCTACCAGAGGGGTACGCTTGTTACACCGTGAACCTACCTTAATGCATCATAAACACTTGAAGTCCATGGTTTATGTTAGGGTTCACTCTGGGTTTACTTCCTATGGGTTTGGGCAGATGTGTAATGGTGTGTATCCATCATTGACATACCATGTGGAGTAGTTACTGTGCCTTAACAAATCTTCTGAGCTCCATTGTTCATCCTCCCCTCCTGCTTAACGCCTGGCATCCATGGATCTTCTATCTCCACAGTTTAACCACTTCCACGTTTCATATAGTGAGGCTCACACGGAATGTAGCCTTTGCAAAGTAGATTCTTTCACTTATGGGAGATGCATTTAAATATGTATTTAAGGTTCTTCTGAGTCTTTTTGGTTTGTTAACTCATTTCCTTTTAGCCCTGAATAACATTTCACTGTCTGGATGGATGTTAGTTTATTTATCCAGTCGCCTACTAAGGGGTGTCTTGGTTCCTCCTGTGTTTTGGTTAGGATAGATAAGACAGTCTGCTTTTAAAGGGAGTCTCTTTTATGCTATTTTCTTTTAAGTAAAGCTTTCTGTAAAAATGAAAAGCAAGTAGAATTTGGATGTTGCAGATACCAAGGCGATAGCGAGGAGGAGCCTGGGTATTCAGGGTGCTGAGGACCATTGGGTCATCTGGTGTCTGGTTCCCTTGTGTTCATCTCTTATCCAAACTGCAGTAGGCCTGGCACCTGGTTTTCCTGTTCAGATGGTTAGTGAGGTCTCTTTAGGATTTCCCAAGAATTTAACAGTGTAATGATTGCACAAACACATTATATTATCGAGATGGGCCTTTGAATCTTGGCTTGTAAATCAACTTCCCATTTGTATGAATTTTAGCAAGTTTCTTCATTTTCCTGAGCCTAAGTTTTCTCCTCCAGAAAAGATGTCAGTACTGCCTTCTCGGTGATGTGTATGGAAAGTCTGGTGCACAAGAAGTGGTCAACGCGAGATTGCTGTTCTCCGTGGAGAACAGTCTGTGGAGAAAAGTCTTGTCACTTTCCAGCTTATTGTAACATGTAATTCTTATGTTGTTTATTGTCTTTTTTGCACACCATACGAGCAGATCTGTTTATCTGACTTGTACTTATGGAGCTCCAGTGCCTAGGAAAGTATCTGATACACTTCATAAGTAGCTGTTGAGTGACTACAAGAACTTTCCAAAAGAACTGATGGGACTTTATCAAAGTTGCGCTGTGCCTTTTGTCTATATTCCAGAATGACTGACCACAGATTCGCCAAGAAAGAGTGCAGATGTCCATAAACTGAGGGCCACTATTGGCAAATCAATTAATTGTATGTGTAGTTTCTTCTCTAATAAATATATTGAATAAAGATCTCAATTCGTGATTGTAGGACTAACCAATTTATCTATCTATAAGAAGTTAAGGTACTTTTGTCCTTTTAACATGTCCATCATATGTTCTGATGGACAACATATCAGTGACAATAAAATTTTTTTCCTCCCTTTTGTATTTACTTTTGTCTTTCTTTTCATTTTTTCCTTCTAGTTTAAAGTTACTTTTTTGGCAGTGGCAATTTAAGGTGATCGGATTAAAATGAAACATGAAAGTTGTTAGAAATCTGAACCTGGCTTTAATTAAGAGAAGTTGCCACTGTTTATTTCCTGTTCATAAACTTTTGCAGGGCTTCCCTGGTGCCTCAGTAAAGAGCCTTTTTTTCCCAGTAAAGAGCCTGTCTGCCAATGCAGGAGACTCGGGTTTGATCCCTGGGTTGGGAAGATCCCCTGGAGTAGGAAACGGCAACCCACTGCAGTATTTCTTGCCTGGAAAATTCCATGGACAGATGAGCCTGGCAGGCTATCGTCCATGGAGTCTCAGAGTCAGAAGTGACTGAGCACAAGCATGAAACTTTTACTTCCTTAAATGTTTTACCTGTATTTCCATCTGTCCATGTTGTTGAATTGTGTAGACAATCTAGGTTGTTGTTGTTTAGTCACTAAGTCTTGTCTGACTCTTTGAGACTCCATGAACTACAGCCCACCAGGCTTCTCTGTCCTTGGGACTTCCCAGTCAAGAATACTGGAGTGGTTTGCCATTTCTGTCTCCAGGGGATATTCCCGACCCAGGGATTGAAACCACACCACCTGCATTGTCAGGCAGCTTCTTTACCACTGAGCCACCTGGGAAGCCCTGTACAACCTAGGTCTGTTCAGTTCAGTTCAGTTGCTCAGTCATGTCTGACTCTTTGCAATGCCATGAACCACAGCATGCCAGGCCTCCCTGTCCATCACCAACTCCCGGAGTCCACCCAAACCCATGTCCATCGAGTTGGTGACGCCATCCAACCATCTCATCCTCTGCCGTCTCCTTCTCCTCCTGCCCTCAATCTTTCCCAGTATTTCCCACTTTTCAAATGAGTCAGCTCTTCTCATCAGGTGGCCAAAGTATTGGGAGTTTCAGCTTCAAAATCAGTCCTTCCAATGAACACCTAGGACTGATCTCCTTTAGGATGGACTGGTTGGATCTCCTTGCAGTCCAAGGGACTCTCAAGGGTCTTCTCCAACACCACAGTTCAAAAGCATCAATTCTTTGGCACTCAGTTTTCTTTCTAGTCCAATTCTCACATCCATACATGACCACTGGAAAAACCATAGCCTTGACTAGATGAACCTTTGTTGGCAAAGTAATGTCCCTGCTTTTTAATATGCTGTCTAGGTTGGTCATAACTTTCCTTCCAAGGAGCAAGCGTCTTTTAATTTCATGGCTGCAGTCACCATCTGCAGTGATTTTGGAGCCCCAAAAATAAAGTCTGACACTGTTTCCACTGTTTCCCCATCTATTTGCCATGAAGTGATGGGACCGGTTGCCATGATCTTCGTTTTCTGAATGTTGAGCTTTAAGCCAACTTTTTCACTCTCCTCTTTCACTTTCATCAAGAAGCTTTTGAGTTCCTCTTCACTTTCTGCCATAAGGGTGGTGTCATCTGCATATCTGAGGTTACTGATATTTCTCCTGGCAATCTTGATTCCAGCTTGTGCTTCCTCCAGCCCAGCGTTTCTCATGATGTACTCTGCATATAAGTAAAATAAGCAGGGTGACAATATACAGCCTTGATGTTCTCCTTTTCCTATTTGGAACCAGTCTGTTGTTCCATGTCCAGTTCTAACTCTTGCTTCCTGACCTGCATACAGGTTTCTCAAGAGGCAGGTCAGGTGGTCTGGTATTCCCATCTCTTTCAGAATTTTCCAGTTTATTGTGATCCACACAGTCAAAGGCTTTGGCATAGTCAATAAAGCAGAAATAGATGTTTTTCTGGAACTCTCTTGCTTTTTCCATGATCCAGCGGATGTTGGCAATTTGATCTCTGGTTCCTCTGCCTTTTCCAAAACCAGCTTGAACATGTGGAAGTTCACGGTTCACATATTGCTGAAGCCTGGCCTGGAGAATTTTAATCATTACTTTACTAGTGTGTAAGATGAGTGCAATTGTGTGGTACATCAGTATAAAAAAAGCCCTATATGTAGGTAGAGTAGCTACTATGGCCAGATCCTGGGGATGAGCCTCAAGCAAGGTGAGATAGTCCCATTTCTCAGGTTGGGTAAACTGAGGCAAAAGGATGTATGAAGAAGGAGCACCTTCTGTCCAAGGGTGAAGTTGAGGACATCATGAGTGATATACAGGCCAAGGGAAGTGGATGCTTAAGGAGGGCTGCCTGTGGAGGGTTTGGGCCAGGACACTCCTATTTTCTTTCCTGGGGATCTGGCAGCTGGTCTGCCAGTGCTGGCTTACACGCCACTCCGTGAGGCTGAAGAGGAACACACAGGGTTTCTGCCATAATCTCTTAGTGGGTCCAGGAGAGGACTTTGTGGAAGGGCAGGCGGTGTGTGGAAGTGGGGACAGTGTGAGCCTTTGTGTAAGAAGGACTGACACTTGCCAGGTCTGAGAGATAAGTTGAAAAAAAGAAGTTGTGTTCAAGGCTTGTGTGAGATGGGGGTGATACTCAAGGATGCTTGTGTAGCAACCACAGCCCCACCCCTGCTGCTTGTAAGTCTTCCTAGGCAGGCTCTCCCCACGGAGTGGTGGGAGAGTGGCCACTTTCTCCTGGCAGATGTGGGAATAGACAAGAGCATCTGAGCTTCGAGGGTGCTTATTTTAGCACCAGTTCAACTGGCATGCCGGAGAAGGCAATGGGAACCCACTCCAGTACTCTTGCCTGGAAAATCCCATGGACGGAGGAGCCTGGAAGGCTGTAGTCCATGGAGTCACTAGGAGTTGGACACGACTGAGCGACTTCACTTTCACTTTTCACTTTCATGCATTGGAGAAGGAAATGGATGGCAACCCACTCCAGTATTCTTGCGTGGAGAATCCCAGGGACAGCGGAGCCTGGTGGCCTGCCGTGTATGGGACCGCACAGAGTCGGACATGACTGAAGCGACTTAGAAGCAGCAATTGGCATGCAGTTACCCTCCGAATCAGAGCCTATGAGTACAATAACTGAAAAGAAAGAAAGAAAAGAAAGTGAAGTTAATAGGTCATGTCTGACTCTTTGCGGTCCCATGGACTGAAGTCCGCCAGGCTCCTCCGTCCATGGAATTCTCCAGGCTAGAACACTGGAGTGGGTTGACATTTCCTTCTACAGGGGAATCTTCCTGACCCAGGGATCGAAACCGGGTCTCCTGCACTGTAGACAGACTCCTTACTGTCTGGGCCACCAGGGGAGTCTCAGTTACTGATTGCCACCCTGAAGGAGGAATACATTTATTTATTTTATTTATTATATATTCACTTTAGTAGTGTTTTTGAAGTAAAATGCTGATGGCCAAAGCATAATTTTAGTGTACCGTTATTTTCACAGTTTTTTTTTTCCCTAATACAGAGAGATTAATGATAGGTCACTCGAAAAAAGACAATGATCTTCTATTTTTCCATCTTACTGACTTCTCAGAATCTTACTTACAGTCTGCAACATCTGCAATGTCAGGCTGGGGTTGTGCTCAAACAGAAGTTGTGTCAATTTAAATAAGATGTATTGTGCTCGCCTTTTGTTCCCCGCTGCATGAGGCCTTTGGTGAATCCAAATTGGGCCTTTTTAATGTTCTAAGATTGCAGACATGGCTCTTTTTTAGCAAATGAGCAGAGGAAAGTTGGCAATCCTATTTGTTGGGAGCATTTGTTTTGAAGAAATCAGCTCAGACACTTTACATATGTTTGATTATCTCACCTATGCATTCTCACCAAGGAATTCAATTTGTCTGGGGGAGCAGATGAGACTTGTTCCTGTCTCTAATGGTGGTTTTCTCATATATTTCATTTCAAATGGCCTGTACCGATTGGCTCACTCGTGTATCTTTTCCTTGATCACGTAACGAGGAGAAAAGTGCCAAGGACAGCGTGGAGCCATTGGTGAGGGGAAGTGCTGCCAACTGAAATGCAGCATTACTTAGCTAAAAATCGGGAGTCTTGAGTGGTGCTTGAAGGCAGCGTTTTGAGAGCAGATCCTCACTTGGGTAGCCTCTTAGAAGTTTGTGATGAGTCGTAATGGATGATAATGTTAGAAAAACCACATCCGTCCATGTGCAGAGTTGTTATCGCTGTTCCCATTTGGAGCTGTTGTCATCATCCTGTTAGCGCTACTTCAAGGGCACTTTCATTTCTTAAGTGTTAAATACCTACTTTACTTCTTCATTCGCTTTGAATTATTTGGACCACACTAACTGAAGTGTGGTTTTTCTCAAAATTTCTTATAGTCAGAATGAATATGATACATTCATAACTTAATCCCACGATATCTAGCGCATTCTATCTGCTTGTGGTAAAGTACGTTTACCGCCAGCCCCACTGGGCTCCTGGCTGCTTTCTGAATGGCAGCTTCTTGATCCCTGTACAGCCTTGAGCCCAACAGAGGGCTGGTCTTCTATGAGGGCCCATGGGGATGTGTTTTATGGAAAGGCTGATATTTAGTTCTGTTTTGCACAGTTCTAGTTAGCATCACTGACTCAATGGACATGCATCTGAGCAAATTCCAGGAGATAGAGAAGAACAAGCAAGCCTGGCTTGCTTCACTCCACGGGGTGGAAAAAAGCCGGACATGACTTAGCAACTGAACAGCAACAACAAGTTAGAGTTAGAGAAACGCTTGTATTTTGGACCAAGCATTGCACCTGCCATTTAGGAAGAACCTTTAAATAGATTTTATGAAAAAGCTAACATTTTGTTCTCTTTTGAATAATTTTCGTTAGAGTGAAGGGCTCCCATTGTTGTTAGTTGCATCCTGCATTCAAATCTAGCTTCTTTTTTCTACCTGGGGCAAAGCGCTGAAGGACACTCCTTGGATGCGATGTCTGTCTGTGTCACCTCCCGTTTGGACCTGGGGAAAGCCTGTAAGAATATGGTGTGTGAGCCCCACCAAGGATTTTGGGTTGTTCAAAGAATGCTGATAGTTGTAAAACCGTTAAGCAGTTTTTCACTGGAGCTAAATGCAAAACAAGTAACAACCGGAAAGCAAACTGATCAAACCAAACAAGTAGCAAACATTTTGAGAAGATGCCCTGGAGGAGGGCCTGGCAACCCACTCCAGTATTCTTGCCTGGAGAGTCCCATGGACAGAGGAGCCTGGTGGGTTACAGTCCGTGGGGTCGCGAGGAGTCGGACACAACTGAAACAACTTAGCCGCAGCAGTGAACATTTCAGGTGTTTTTGCGAACAAAGTTATGTTGACTTAAAACCCAATAGAACACAGGAAGAGAGTTCTTACCAAAATTTATTCACTTCAGAAGGAACCTCATAGATTTCTAACACTTACCCCAATTTTTGACCTGATGCTAAATTTTGAATAGATTTAAATATCTTTCTGTTTCCAGAAAAGACTCTATAATGGGCATATTTTATTTGAGGATATAAAAAATATTTGCTGTCAATGCTTGAGATCTGTGGACACGCAAGCAGTGTGTTAGAGAGCTGAATCAGCTTAGGAATTAACTCGAGGACACAACCTTCTGTGGGTGTGTGGCAGGCACATACCACATACAGATGCTAGTATCAGCGGACACAGGGTTGAGACTAGTCACTGATTTTCCTGACTTGAGAGCAGTAATGAAAAATACGATCACAAATAGTAGGAATAGTGGCATTGGAATGTGTGTGCTCAGTCACTCAGTCATGTCTGATACTTTGCGGCCCCATGGACTGTTGTCCACAAGGCTCTTCTGTCCATGGGATTTCCCAGGCAAGAATACTGGAGTGGGTTGCCATTTCCTTCTACAGGAGATCTTCCTGACCCAGGGACTGAACTCCTGTCTCTTGCGCCTCGTGCCTTGGCAGGCAGATTCTTTACCGCTGAGCCTTCTGGGAAGCCCTGGTGATAGAGTATGGCAGGTCAAAGTGGACTTTCACAACAAATTTTCCTGTAAAAGGTGGTGCATTTAGCATCTGGAGCTGCTTTCTTTGTAAGTGGAACTTATATATTGTTTAATACTCAGCGGGGCCATCTGGAAGTGGGGCTTTCCAGCTTCATCTCAGTTCACCTGCAGATGGAGATGCCCATCTAGACAGACTGTGTGTTTCCAAAGAGGGAGCAGAGAGAGAATGATTCAAGCTCAGGTGGGGATGGAGTAGCCTCACAGGTGAACACAGATACAGCACATGTTCCCCATGCTGTGTGTGCTGCGCTAAATCACTTCAGTCATGTCCGACTCTTTGCGACCCCATGGACTGTAGCCCCCAGGTCCTATGTCCACGGGATTCTCCAGGCGAGAATACTGGAGTGGGTTTCTGCGCCCTCCTCCAGGGGATCTTCAGAATCCAGGGATCAAACCTGTATCTCTTATGTCTCCTGCATTGGCAGGTGGGTTCTTTACCACTAGTGCCAGTTGGGAAGTCCTGAAAGAATGTAAGCATTGAGAGAAATGTGGGAGAAGGTAACTCTTCTTTACCCATTGAAGTGGGAAAAGGATACTGGCTTTCCCAGTGTGATTTAATGCTGTATTTTTTTTTTAATGCTGTATTTTGATGACATTTTAAGCAATGCAATTCTAGAGTAGGAAATGGCAACCCACTCCAGTATTCTTGCCTGGAGACTCCCATGGACAGAGGAGCCTGGCAGGCTGTAGTCCATGGGATTGCAAAGAGTTGGACACAACTGAGCGCTGAGCACAAGCAATCCAATTAGATAGAAAAGGAGATAAGAAAATATGAACGTTGAAGCAGAGAATGTAAAATTATTCTTCATTATCTTGAGAAACCTATATGCAGGTCAGGAAGCAACAGTTAGAACTGGACATGGAACAACAATTTAGTTCCAAATAGGAAAAGGAGTACATCAAGGCTGTATATTGTCACTCTGGTTATTTAACTTATATGCAGAGTACATCATAAGAAATGCTGGGCTGGAAGAAGCACAAGCTGGAATTAAGATTGCCGGGAGAAATATCAGTAACCTCAGATATGCAGATGACACCACCCTTATGGCAGAAAGTGAAGAGGAACTAAAGAGCCTCTTGATGAAAGTGAAAGAGGAGAGTGAAAAAGTTGGCTTAAAGCTCAACATTCAGAAAACTAAGATCATGGCATCTGGTCCCATCACTTCATGGCAAATAGATGGGGAAACAGTGTCAGACTTTATTTTTTGGGCTCCAAAATCACTGCAGATGGTGATTGCAGCCATGAAATTAAAAGACGCTTACTCCTTGGAAGGAAAGTTATGACCAACCTAGCAACCTAGATAGCATATTCAAAAGCAGAGACATTACTTTGCAAACAAAGGTCTGTCTAGTAAAGGCTATGGTTTTTCCAGTGGTCACGTATGGATGTGAGAGTTGGACTGTGAAGAAAGCTGAGCGCCGAAGAATTGATGCTTTAGAACTGTGGTGTTGGAGAAGACTCTTGAGTCCCTTGGACTGCAAGGAGATCCAACCAGTCCATTCTGAAGGGGATCAGTCCTGGGTGTTCATTGGAAGGACTAATGTTGAAGCTGAAACTCCAGTACTTTGGCCACCTCATGCGAAGAGTTGACTCATTGGAAAGGACTCTGATGCTGGGAGGGATTGGGGGCAGGAGGAGAAGGGGATGACAGAGGATGAGATGGCTGGATGGCATCATGGACTCGATGGACATGAGTTTGAGTGAACTCCAGGAGTTGGTGATGGACAGGGAGGCCTGGCATGCTGTGGTTCATGGGGTCACAAAGAGTTGGACACTACTGAGCGACTGAACTGGACTGAACTGAACTGAACTATACTGAATGTTGTTTGTTGGCCCTCAAAACACAAGATAATCAGCTACAAGTTTTTGGAGGAAATGAGTTCAGTCAGGTTACAAATTATGAAATAAATGTGTAAAAGTCAATGATTTTCTATTTACCAGCAATAAATGATGAATATATAACAACATAATGTGACCCCATTCATGATACCAGCACAACTACAGAATAGATAAGAATTAAATGAACGTATAGGACCCACATAGCTCTTTGGTGATTCCTGGTGTTGATGTTGCTTTTCCTGAGGTTCTGGGTCATTAGGTCATCCTGTGAGCCTGGAATCTTCCATCTGTGGTTGCTGTTTGGCTTTCCGTGCTTGCAGTCCATTGACTGAAGATGAAGGGTTTGGGTATACAGCAGGGTTTTTGTTTTCTTGTGCCTCCTGGGTGTCAGCAGTCACTCCGGGTACCTCCCTCTCTCTTTGGTCTAAGTGCTGGGGGACCATCCCAGGAGCAGTTGCTTCTGCTGCTTCACCCAGGGTGAGCGTGGTGGGCAGCATTGTTTAGAGGTTCTGAAGGGGGTCCCCCAACTAATCTGCAAGGCCTTCGTTCTCTTGCTTATCACTGCGTGTGTTGCTTCTGACCTTGGAGTAGCCCCAGAGGCACCGTGGTGTTTCCTGGCAGTCTTCTTAGGTCCTATTGGAGATTACGAGTTCCTCTGTTCATGTGAGCTGATTTCCTTTCTATCTCAAGATTCTGGGCTTGGATGGCGCTTTCTTTTCATCGTTTGGCACTTTCACGATCATTGTCATTTAAGCGCACATGTCCCTTTTGTCATTTCCAGAGTCCCAGAGTGGGAAGAAGAGGCAGGTAGCCAGGATCAGGACCCTGAACTATGCACGGTTTCCCACAGCTTTCCCTGGGTAGGATTGCCAGATAAAACACAGGGTGCCCATTTGAATTTGAGCTTCAGATAAACAATGCGTAATTGTGTTGGTATAAATCTGCCCTGTACTTACCCTAAAAAAAGTATCCACTGTTTATCTGAAATTTACATTTAACCTAAAAAAAACTGTGTGTTGTTTATTTTCTTTTCAATTCCAATTCAGCTGCACATACTGTATTTTTATTTGCTAAATCTGCTGAGCCTACCCACGGGTGTCTGGTGAACAGAAGCTGCACTGACTCTAGAGGAACGTGTGTGATGGAGGGTAGGAGGGGGAAGAGGTAGTGACACATACTTTAGGGAGCTGAAGGAGGGCCCCCTCTAGAGCTCTGGCAGTGCAGTCCCTTTAAATACATTTACTTTGAGAACTGGACCAAATTAAATGGTAGTTGAACCAAGACTGACTTGCTTTCTCAGTCCCATTCTCGAGGGTTCTACCCTTATGACCTAATCAATTTCACCTCCTAACCCCGTCACGTTTGAATTCAGGAGAGACACAAACCTTTTATTTTCTTGGGCTCCAAAATCACTGTGGATGGTGACTGCAACCAGGAAATTAACAGACACTTGCTCCTTGGAAGAAAAACTATGACCAACCTAGACAGCATATTAAAAGGCAAAGACATTACTTTGCCGACAAAGGTCCGTCTAGTCAAGGCTATGGTTTTTCCAGTAGTCATGTATGGATGTGAGAGTTGCACTATAAAAAAGCTGAGCACCGAAGAATTGATGCTTTTAAACTGTGGTGTTGGAGAAGACTCTTGAGAGTCCCTTGGACAGCATATAGATCAAATCAGTCAATCCTAAAAGAAATAGCCCTGAATGTTCACTGGAAGGACTGAGGCTGAAGCTGAAGCTCCAGTAGTTTGGCTAGCTAATTTGAAGAACTGACTTATTTTAAAAGACCCTGATGCTGAGAAAGATTGAGAGGAGGAGAAGAAAGGGGTGACAGAAGATGAGATGGTTGGATGGCATCACCAACTCAATGGACATGAGTTTGAGCAAACCCCAGGAGACAGTGATGCCCAGGGAAGCCTGGTGAGCTGCAGTCCTTGGGGTTGCAAAGAGTCAGACAGGACTTAATGACTGAACAGCAACAACAACAACAGCAACAGCAGCAAATCTTCAGACCCTAGCAAAAATTAAGCATACGAATATTCCAGATAATAATTAAGTGTGAATAAATGAATTTCTAACAATGAATATACTGATATAATGATAAATAGCACTTCAAATGGGAGACCCTGTAGTCTCTTGAGTTATTTATACCACTTTGCTTGAAATGTAAAATACTTCTTCTGTTGTTTTATTAAAATGCACTCTTTAATTACAGTTTTTTTTAGTTTCCACTTAGCATCATTAACTTCAAAGATGTTAAATGTTGACTGTGACAGCTAGCTAACTAGCTGTTTGCTTACAGCCTCCTGATAACATGCTAAATAAGAACAAGTGTGTTAAAACAAAGAGATCACATGAGAAATTTTAATATTTTTCTGACTGTGGGAGGCCAATGAAGTAATGTTAGTGGATAATTATTATTGAAGTATTTGTCAAATGATTCTAAGAGCTATAAACACAGCTTTCACTTTCATTTATCAGGAGAACATGGAGGACATGCTTTGCCTTAATCTCTGGAAGAAAATTCTTTATAAAATTTCCTGTATTTTAATGGTTTCAGGTTCAAAATCTATTTGTTTTTCCTCTACAAAATTTGTGGGTATCAGAAATTCAGTTTCGCCTTTTTTATTTTTCTCAGGGGACAACATTTTGAGTTAATTTTCCCTGGGACCCCTGCATTGCAGAATGATTCTATGAATAAAGAACTAGCTTCCAACGAGTTGTCACATTTAGAGTCATATTATTTTCTGTCTGTTCAATGTCTGTTGGCTGCACTGTCTCCGTCAGGTGGAAAGGAGTGCTTGACCTGGACATTATCTATATCTTTAATAGGTTTTCTATTCTTTGTCTCATCCCTCACAGCTGCTTGCTTTCCCCCTACCCTCTAAATCTTAGAATATTCATTTTTTAAATGCACTCACTGGGGCTTCCCTGGTGGTGTAGCACTTGAGACTGCCTTCCAGTGCAGGGGGTACAGGTTCGATCCTTGATCAGGGAGCTAATATTCCACATGCTTCATAAGCGAAAAACCAGAACATAAAACGAGGCAATAATGTAACAAATTCAATAAAGATTTTAAAAATGGCCCTTATTGAAAAATTAAAAAAGAAACAAACAAAAAACTGCCCTCATTTTGTGATTTACGCTTTTCAGTCTTTGGGTCTAATTTACTTTTCTCCCCAGAATCTTCTGATACGTAAGACTTTCAGAGCTTGGCTAGTACATACCAGGGCAAGGGGAAACCAGCATATAAAACAGAAATACCATTCAGAATTCTTATTGCAGCGTTTTCAGCTGACTTTATTTAAATGGTTAGTAATCTACTCTCTTGTGCCTATACATTCTTTCTGTTCGGCCACATTTGTTTTTGATACATCATATTAAGTCCATATGAGTGATGTGCAATTTTAAAATGTGCTCTGAGCTTTGTTCGGAATTTTGTAATAGATGGTATATTTGTTGTACTCAGATTCATCACCTTCCTTCTGTTTCCCTTATAGTTTGGCTTGTCACTCACTCCAGTAAACAGAACTGAAAACCAGGGCCTGGGTTTCCAGGTAGTTTATGAGGATAAATATATAAATCCTTGCCTTATTGAGAAACTGAGAGAAGAGTGAGAAGGGAGAAAGAGAGGAGGAGGAGATTAGGGAAGTAAATGATAAGGGGGCCAGAAGGGGGAGAACTGGGGAAGAGAGAGTTGGAGAGATCGAGAGGTATGTGGACAGAGACAGAGAAAGAAAAATGGAGAAGAGATGGAGGGAGCCCCTCAAAGAGAGAGAACAAAGTGAGAGAGAAGGAAAGGAGAGAGAAAGAGGTGATGGAGGGAGAGCTAACGGCAACCAGCAAGTCTCAGAGTAATGAGGTGATAATCTTTGCTCTGTGGGTGCCATCAACAACAAGTCTGGGCATAACTAAAGTGCATCTGAATCCAAATCAGTGCCTTGATAATTTCCCGCCATATTTAATGCAGTAGGGTCACAACAGGAAGAAAATGAACAGCCCTTTGAGGTTTGGATTTAATTTAGTCTGTACTCTTCATGAATTTTTAAATTTCTAAGAATTTCATAATTGCAAATGGAGAAAAGGAAGCTCCATTCAATGTCCTAGAATACATGATCAGTAAAGCCCAGTTCTGTCAATGTTAAAGGCCCAGATAGAGCAAATCCCCACCCGTGGGAAACAGGTTTCAGGGTCCCTACTTGGTTTCCAATTCCCCTTCAGTTCTTACTTCCTTTGCTGGTGGTGGGCTGCACTGGTCCATCCTCTCACTCCCTGAGAACCTACTGTGTGTGTCTCTTCCCATCCCCATGTCCAGTGATCTCCTGTGGGTAGCTTGAAGTAGGCCCCAGAGGGAGCATTTACACCATGGAAATTGACAAGTGCTAATGATCGTGATCCCCAGGAAATTAGGAAACACAGACCAACATGCCTCTGGGTGCCCCTTGTTCCTTTCAGTGACCAGTATGTGTATCACTTGTTACTGGGCACCCACAAGAGGCTGTTTCCCCTCCTACCTCCCTCCCACTCAGAATGCTGACCTCTAAGGATGCCCACTCTAGACAGTGAGTATCTTACGGATATCTTGATTTTTCTCTCTTCTTCAATCAAAATTTATTTGTCCCGAGTTCCATTCTTATGGGCTTCCTTGGTGGCTCAGACAGTAAAGAATCTGCCTGCAATGCAGGAGACCCAGATTTGATCCTTGGGTTGGGAAGATTCCCTGGAGAAGGGAATGGCTACCCACTCTGGTATTATTGCCTAGAGAATTCCTTGCCTGGAGAATCCCCTGGACAGAGGAGCCTGGTGGGCTACTGCTCTATATTAGGAGGCCTCTGATTCCCTTGATACAAGGCCTTACCACTGCATGGAATAATTAATAGACTATTGCTTCTAGGTGCCACATTAAAAAACATGACAAAGACCTTCTGGGTCTTCTGGAGTCAGACAAACCCATCACTTGAATGGAGGCAATGGGAGGTCTCATCAGCTCTGAGATACACTTCAGTGTCATCCGAATCTACCTGTGTGTACCCCTGACCTTGGACAACACAACCAAAAGCACATTAAAGGACAGAAGAAAATATTTGCGTGAAAGTGAAAGTGTTCATCACTCAGTCCTGTCTGACTCTTTGCAACCCCACGGACTGTAGCCCACCAGGCTCCTCCATCCATGGGATTTTCCAGGCAAGAATACTGGAGTGGGTTGCCATTTCCTTCTCCAGGGGATCTTCCTGATGCAGGGATTGAACCTGGGTCTCCTGCATTACAGGCAGACTCTTTACCATCTGAGACACCGGGAAGCCCCATATTTGCATAGACCAAGATAATTTGGGGGTCAGTGCAATTTCATGAGAAGCTGAGATCCTATGTTTTGTTTATCAAATCATCAGTTCAGTCTCAGGGAAACAGAAACGTTTGGAGATATGATTTCCATTTTGTGCTTTCGTGAGGGCCATTCGACTGACCCCGTATGTCCGTGAAGGCTAAAATAGATGTCTCTGTGCATTTCAAATCTTTGTCTAGAGGTTTGTAGGGCCATGCTGTTTGTTTAGTCAGTCAGTTCAGTGGCTCAGTTGTGTCTCCCCCATGTGAGGGAGGAGACACATACCTCCCCCAGTGAAGCTCCCAGGTTCCACCCCATCTCTACTGCAGTTTGATACAAAATGGAAACAGACTCACAGACTTAGAAAACAGACTTAAGGTTACCAAAGGGGAAAGGTGGTGGTTGTCCTTGTTCAGTTGCTCAGTTGTGTCTGACTCTTTGAGACCCCATGGGCTGCAGCACGCCAGGCTTCCCTGTCCTTCACTAGCACCTGGAGCTTGCTCAGACTCATGTCCATCGAGTTGGTGATGCCATACAACCATCTCATCCTCTGTTGTCCCCTTCTCCTCCTGCCTTCATCAGCATCTTTTCCAAAGAGTCAGTTCTTCTCATCAGGTGGCCAAAATATTGGAGTTTCAGCTTCAGCATCAATCCCTCCAATGAATATTCAGAACTGATTTCTTTTAGGATTGACTGGTTGGATCTCCTTGCAGTCCAAGGGACTCTCAAGAGTCTTCTCCAACACCACAGTTCAAAAGCATCAGTTCATTGGTGCTCAGCTTTCTTTATAGTCCAACTCTCAAGACAAGGATACTGAAGTGGTTTGCCATTCCATTCTCCAGTGGACCATGTTTTGTCAGAACTCTCCACCATGACCCGTTCATCTTGGGTGGCCCTACATAGCATGGCTCATAGTTTCATTGAGTTATATAGGACTGTGGTCCATGTGATCAGTTTGGTTAGTTTTCTGTGATTGCATTTGTTTAGAGAGGAGGGCATCTCCTTATTGGAATTTTGTCAGTGGCCTTCCAGGGAACAACTCGTCTATCTTAGCATCTAACGTTCCTTGTGCCTCTGAGCTTATAGGCACCTGTCCTTATAATTAAATCTGGCCTTTGAACAAGTGAGTGGGACCAAAAAAAAAAAGCAGGGGAGGGAAAAGACAGTGAGAGGGAAAAGAAACTGAAGTATAGACTATAAATAGAGACAAAGCAACATACAAAAAAAAAAAAAAAAAGGAAGATGAAATTTATAACAGTTTAAGCAGAAATCTCTTGAATGTCCAATGGTTTGTCCCAGTCAACAGAACCATGTCGGTTTAGATAGTCTTTTTAGTGGTGGCATTTCCCCACCCCCCAGTTTGGCCATCACAGCCTATGGAGCTCAGAGATGACTCCTGATTGACAGGACACATTGTGACCTGGACCAAAATAACCCCTTTCCCCGCAAAAGAAGTCTACATCCTATGGTTCCCATTCCCTAAATTGAGGGCAAGGAGTAAACAGAATGGTCCTGCATCTATGACACCTGACATGTGTTTATACCACGTTTTCCAGTCTCAGTGGTTAAGATGGGATCACTCGTCACGAATGGTCATCAACCGTGCTTGTCCAGGTGTCAGTGCATCTACATTTTACCTGGTGGGGTCCCTCCCCACCTTGCCCTGGGCTGAGGATGGAAAGTGAGACGGGGCTGGGGCGGGAAGGCTGTGGCCCAGGCTTCTGATTTACATGCCTCTCCCACGCCTCTCTGTTCTCTGTGAGGCGGCTAAGTTATGAGTCTGCGGCTCTCCTGTGCTGGTTTTTTTCCCTCCTCCACAGGCTGGAGGACCACTTATGCCTCACATCTTCCAGCTCGAAAGGCAATGAGCACAGATTTGTGATGTACAATTTTCCTGATTAATTGAAGAATACACAGGGCTTATTCCCACTCACAAGAGCAGGGTTGCCACCAAAAATGAAGCTAATTGGCTAAATAAATAACCTGGAGGTTTTATAGCCTGCAGCCTTTTGCTTTATTGAATTATTAATGCTGTGTCCCCCCTCCAAATCAGCAGTAGCTAATGACTGATTTGCCTGAGGCAGTTAATATTCTCCAAACAGTTGTAAATAGCCCTGATGACTTACTTCACTAACGTTGAGCTTATCTTATTGGCTCGGCTCTCAAAACGGCCCTGAATTCAGGAACGTAGGAAAAATTAAGCAAGTTGTAACATTGCATTAAAAAAAAATAAACAGAGTGAAGTAAGCCAGAAAGAAAAACACCAATACAGTATACTAACGCATATATATGGAATTTAGAAAGATGGTAACAATAACCCTGTATATGAGACAGCAAAAGAGACACTGATGTATAGAACAGTCTTTTGGACTCTGTGGGAGAGGGAGAGGGTGGGATGATTTGGGAGAATGGCATTGAAACATGTATAATATCATATATGAAACGAGTCACCAGTCCAGGTTTGATGCACAATACTGGATGCTTGGGGCTGGTGCACTGGGACGACCCAGAGGGATGGTATGGGGAGGGAGGAGGGAGGAGGGTTCAGGATGGGGAACACGTGTATACCTGTGGTGGATTCATGTTGATATATGGCAAAACCAATACAATATTTTAAAGTTAAAAAATAAAATATTAAAAAAAAACCATACACACATTTGGCTGATTTCCCTCTGTTTAAAGCAATGGTTCTTAACTGGAGGGCTCATTTTGACTCCCAAGGGACATTTAAATGGCCATGTCTGGAGATGGTTGGAGTTGTCACAACTTGGGGTATGTGCACCAGGCGTGTCCAGGTGGAAGCCAGGAATGCTAAGAAAGGCACAGCACAGTTCCTCACGATGCAGAATTATCCAGATCCAGGTGCTTCAGTTTTGTGGTTGAGATTCGTTGGTCTAAACAGATTCTTACGGTATTTTGGTAGCAGCAGTTATATATACTCAGGTACCAGGCTTGGGGAGGGTAACAATGTGAGTGGGCATGAACATCGTTTGCCCTGCGTGGTCTGTCGGAGCTCCATCCGTGGAGGTGGGCTAGTGGGAGATTAGGCCATGCCTGGCATGACTCTTCACCTAGAGATGGATAGATTGTAGTCAAGATTCTTGGTGGGGATGGAGAGCAGATAGTCCTCTTGTTCTGTATTCCTGTGTGAAGTGAGAAATAATGCCCCAGGAGGGATTTTATAGCTTAACAAGAAAATCCTGTCTCATACAGCCAACAGTGGCCACTTTGTTTTCTTACTTTATTCAGTTAAAGTTCAGACACTGTACACAGTATTTCTACATGGTTGATGTCGTTGAGGCCCAGGAACGGTGAGCCGTGTGCCCCGCTCACGGCTGACAAGTGGCGGGTCCATGCCCATCCCGCGTCTCTGCTGTGTCTTCTCTTCCAATCCCTTGGGGAGAGAAATGCTGTTATCTTCAAATGACAGCAGGCATTTTTGTCTTAGTCAAAGTTATGGTAAGGAATGATGAGGGATATATCAGCTGAAATGACATGCATGCAGTTAAAAATGAACCAGGCGTGTTGTCTGGAAGCTTGGGTAAGTTAAGGATGAGTTGAGCCAACTCAGCTCAAGGGGCAGAGCGTAGGTGGTTCGGAGGATTGCAGTCTTGACTCGCACAGCCTCCTGCCCACGGGGCTGTTAGTCTTCCAACATCCCCCTCCAGCGCTTAGTCTCTCGCTTGGCAAGGAGGCGTCGGATCATCTTTATTAGTCAGAAAAGAAATATAAGAGGCAGTGAATAGTATGAAAAGCTGACTAGCCTCAGTCATCATCAAGGATATTTAAACCATCAACTGATTTTCACCTATCAAATTGACAAAAATGTTTTTAAACAATAGAAATCCCAGGGTATGCAAAGGCTGATGTCAATGTAATACACTAGGCTGTTTAGAACATATCTATCAACATTAATGGACCAGGCACTAACACATCTAGGAATTTATCCTGTGTTTATGTTCAACTAATTGTGCAATAGTGGAGGATATTTACTGATCTCTTCTTTTAATGGGAGAAAAACCTAAGTGTCCACAAGAAGGGATATTTATAAGTGGTTTATAAAGTATGGATTCATACCTAGACTTTAAGAAGATTGGGGCATATCTGTTTTTGCAAAATAGCAATGTATCTATGATATGTTGAGTGAAAGAAATGTTATAAAATCACATGTGTAAATCCTTTTGTGTGCACAAAAATACGTGGCAAGTGAAAGAATATACACCAATCTGTTCTCAGTGGCTACCTCTGTAGGATGAATTGGATTGAGGCGGGGAGAGGATTTTTCCACTTTATATAATTTTATACTTTTACAAATGAGTACCATATTAGGGCTAGCAGGGTAAAGAACCCACCTGCCAATTCAGGAGACATAAGAGATGCAGGTTTGATCGCTGGCTTGGGAAGATCCCCTGGAGGAGGGCAGGGCAACCCACTCCAGAATTTTTACCTAGGAAATCCCATGGACAGAGGAGCCCATGGGCTACAGTCCATAGGGTCTCAAAGAGTTGACCGTGACTGAAGTGACTTAGCATGCACCATTTATTAGTGTAAAATAGAAAACCTTTTAAACCAAAAGCACTTATTGAGCACTGCCAGGTACTCTGCTAACACTGATGGCCACATGTGAACGAAAAACTTTTTTCCTGCTATCAAGTAGCTTCCAGTCAAACTTTACAAAATACTTATTGGCCAAATTAAACCCATTTTCTATTTTTGGGGCCCTTAGTAACTTTGCTGCTCAGGACAGTTAGGTTAAAATAGAAATAGTGTCATTTGGTACTGTGCAAGCGAGTGATATTTTGCATATTTCTGAAATGGTTTTTTGAATCATTATGACATAGGAATTAAATGTTATTTTAAAAGCTGCGTTTTCATCGAAACGTATTCTATGTGTGTCTCAATCAGAAATGCTCACGTTGGAAAGCAGATTATGTAGTGGGCAGTGGGACTGGGATTGCTGAGCAGGATGCATGCATGTCTTTCTTTTTAAAGTGTGTTGTTGTTGCTGTTTAGTTGCTAAGTCATCTCTGATGCTTTTCAACCCTGTGGAATGCAGCATGCTAGGCTCCTCTGTCTTTCATTACATCCCAGAGTTTGCTCAAATTTATGTCCACTGAGTTGGTGATGCCATCCAACCATCTCATCCTCTGTCATCCCCTTCTCCTCCTGCCTTCAATCTTTCTCAGCATCAGGGTCTTTTCCACTGAGTCAGATCTTCCCATCAGGTGACCAGACTACTGGAGCTTCAGCTTCAGCACCAGTCCTTCCAATGAATATTTACGGTTGGTTTCTTTCTTTAGCGATCAATGCAAAGAAATAGAGGAAAACAACAGAATGGGAAAGACTAGGGATCTCTTCAAGAAAATCAGAGATACCAAAGGAACATTTCATGCAAAGATGAGCTCGATAAAGGACAGAAATGGTATGGACCTAACAGAATCAGAAGATATTAAGAAGAGATGGCAAGAATACACAGAAGAACTGTACAAAAAAGATCTTCACGACCCAGATAATCATGATGGTGTGATCACTGACCTAGAGCCAGACATCCTGGAATGTGAAGTCAAGTGGGCCTTAGAAAGCATCACTATGAACAAAGCTAGTGGAGGTGATGGAATTCCAATGGAGTTATTCCAAATCCTGAAAGATGATGCTGTGAAAGTGTTGCACTCAATATGCCAGCAAATTTGGAGAACTCAGCAGTGGCCACAGGACTGGAAAAGGTCAGTTTTCATTCCAATCCCAAAGAAAGGCAATGCCAAAGAATGCTCAAACTACCACACAATTGCACTCATCTCACACGCTAGTAAAGTAATGCTCAAAATTCTCCAAGACAGGCTTCAGCAATATGTGAACCGTGAAATTCCTGATGTTCAAGCTGGCTTTAGAAAAGGCAGAGGAACCAGAGATCAAATTGCCAACATCTGCTGTATCATAGAAAAAGCAAGAGAGTTCCAGAAAAACATCTATCTCTGCTTTATTGACTATGCCAAAGCCTTTGACTGTGTGGATCACAATAAACTGTGGAAAATTCTGAAAGAGATGGGAATACCAGACCACCTGATCTGCCTCTTGAGAAATTTGTATGCAGGTCAGGAAGCAACAGTTAGAACTGGACATGGAACAACAGACTGGTTCCAAATAGGAAAAGGAGTTTGTCAAGGCTGTATATTGTCACCCTGTTTAGTTAACTTATATGCAGAGTACATTATGAGAAATGCTGGACTGGAAGAAGCACAAACTGGAAACAAGATTGCCGGGAGAAATATCAATAACCTCAGATATGCAGATGACACCACCTTTGTGGCAGAAAGTGAAGAGGAACTAAAAAGCATCTTGATGAAAGTGAAAGTGGAGAGTGAAAAAGTTGGCTTAAAGCTCAACATTCAGAAAACGAAGATCATGGCATCCAGTCCCATCACTTCATGGCAAATAGATGGGGAAACAGTGGAAACAGTGTCAGACTTTATTTTTCTGGGCTCCAAAATCACTACAGATGGTGACTGTAACCCTGAAATTAAAAGACGCTTGCTCCTTGGAAGGAAAGTTATGACCAACCTAGATAGCATATTCAAAAGCAGAGACATTACTTTGCCAACAAAGGTTCATCTAGTCAAGGCTATGGTTTTTCCAGTGGTCATGTATGGATGTGAGAGTTGGACTGTGAAGAAGGCTGAGTGCCGAAGAATTGATGCTTTAGAACTGTGGTGTTGGAGAAGACTCTTGAGAGTCCCCTGGACTGCAAGGAGATCCAACCAGTCCACTCTGAAGGAGATCAGCCCTGGGATTTCTTTGGGAGGAATGATGCTAAAGCTGAAACTCCAGTACTTTGGCCACCTCATGCAAAGAGCTGACTCATTGGAAAAGACTCTGATGCTGGGAGGGATTGAGGGCAGGAGGAGAAGGGGATGACAGAGGATGAGATGGCTGGATGGCATCACTGACTCGATGGACATGAGTCTGGGTGAACTCCGGGAGTTGCTGATGGACAGGGAGGCCTGGCGTGCTGCGATTCATGGGGTCGCAAAGAGTCGGACATGACTGAGCGACTGATCTGATCTGATCTGATCTTTTAGGATGGACTGGTTGAATCTCCTTGCAGTTCAAGGGACTCTGGAGTCTTCTCCAGCACCACAGTTCAAAGGCATCAATTCTTTGGCGCTCAGCCTTCTGTATGGTCCAATTCTCACATCCATACATGACTACTAGAAAAACCATAACTTTGACTATATAGACCTTTGTTAGCAAAGTGATGTCTTTGCTTTTTAATACGCTGTCTATATTTGTCATTAACTTCCTTTGTAGCTCAGTGGTAAAAAATCCACTTGCAGTGTAGGGACACAGGTTTGAACCCTGGATTAGGAAGATCCCCTGGAGAAGGGAATGGCAACCCACTCTAGTATTCTTCCCTGGGAAATCTCATGGATAGAGGAGCCTGGCAAGCTAAAGTCCATGGGTCACAAAAGAGTTGGATATGACTGAGCGAATAAGCAACAAATGTTTGTAATAGCTTTTCTTCCAAGGAGCAAGCGTTTTTTAATTTCATGACTGCAGTCACCATCCACAATGATTTAGGAGCCCAAGAAAATAAAACCTGTCACTGCTTCCACTTTTTCTCAGTCTACCTGCCATGAAGTGATGGGACTAGATGCCATGATCTTAGTTTTTTGAGTGCTGAATTTTAAAGTCTAATGTTGGACTTTTAAAGTCTAGTTGAGGAAATAGAAAACATAGAAGGAAACAAAGAGTTGAATACATCATAAATATTGAAGTAAAGGATGTGGAGTAAATGGACACACTGGATTTTGACAGGGCTCTTCACAAGAGCCTCTCCATGGAGAGGACATTTGAAAGTAGACAAGAAGAATGAGAAAGAAATCAACTGCATAAGCAGTGGGGAGATTTCCATGTATGAAATCACGGAGATACAAAAAGATCTCTTATGGACCAGCAATTCCACTCCTGGGCATATGTCTGAAAAAATGAAAATGAGTTCAAAAGCATGTATACACCCAATGTTCATAACAGCATTATTTGCAGTTTCCAAGGTATGGAAGCAACCCAAGTGTCCATCACCAGATAGATGGATAAAGAAGTACTGTATATACACAACTGAATACTACTCAGCCATAAAATAGAATGAAATTTTGCCATCAGCAGCAACATGGATGGACTCAGAAGGCATTAGGCTGAGTGAATTAGGTCAGAAAAAGGCAAATTACTGTTATGGTGTTCTATCATACGTCATATAAATGACATCACTTATAAGTGAAATCTCAAAGCTACAACAAACTATTGAATAAAACAAAAAGGAAGCAGGTTCATGGACACAGAGAACAAACTAGTCGTTACCAGTGAGAAGAAGGAAAGGGGGGGCAATATAGGGATAGAGGGGAAAGGGTTATAATGAGATTATATGAGATCAAGTGGTGAAACTTTGAAAATTATAAAGCACAGTAGAATTTAAAGAATCTCTCATTCAATTAAAGCGAAGGCATCCAGTGGCCTATGAGAGTTGATGAAGGTGGATTGGTGTGGCCAGGGTGAAGGAAGGACAGGCAGACAGAGGCCAGATGGTGGGTGACAAGTGGCCTTAATGCTGCACGACTGCTGTGCAGAGTGGAGTAGACCTTTGTACCCTGTGTTGGAAACGATCCTGAGATGACAGGCAAAATCCATTTACCTTTGAGGCAGAAGATTAACTCCATGGCGCCTTGCACATGGGTGGGTACTCCTCTCCTAATTACTCAGTGAATGCCTAAACCTCTAAAACCTGTAGAGACTCTTACAGATGAAATTTCAGGATGTCCTTGAAACAAAGTGAAGGTGCTTCTCAGATGTGCCTGTTTATTCCTTGGTCTTTTTCAAGCCAGACTCCCGTTTCCTGCTGGGAAGCTCTGTGCTCACCTTTGACTTACATCTGTCACAGCTGGTGTCCCCTTGTGTCTGGCTGCTCCCCCTGAACCCCACTAACTGGCAGATGCTTTGGTTTAAGCCTGCCCTCGGGCTCAGCTTTCCTCTGCACACCGCGTTCAAACGGGTGTGCGACTTGAGAGACTCTGACTCAGTAGAAAGTCATTTCTGCTCATGGAGAAATCTGTCAGATCAGATCCAGCCGTGACGGACTGAACTCTTCACCTCTTAGAAGGCCTCTTCATTCTCAACATCTGCAGCTTCTAGTAGTACCTCCTTTATCACATCATCCACCATTTTTCTAGTATGTAAACTCTTTGTCCTAGGTAGATAGATGGATAGATGTAGGTATAGGTTATTGTTTGGAGGCAGCTGACTATAGTAAATGTCTTGCATGCTCCATAACAAGCAGTCGCACCAGCATCTTTGGACTCCTTGGGGTCACTGATGGTGTCACTCTGGTGACCCTGTCTCTTGATTCCTGACCCCCAACTCTGCTATTCCAGCTTCCAGCATCTAGACTCCTGCCCTGCTGATCGGAGCCCAGCCCAGGAGAGCACCTGGGGTCTCCCGTCCTTGGCTGTGGCTTCCCCAGGACCCGTGTGCAGACTCTCACGTGCTTCGTCTGCACCAGCTGGCCACTCACCAGGATCCTTGTGCTGACTCACCCCTGGCCATCCCACCCCTGTCTCCTGACTTGTTTCGTTCTCTCTTCCTTTCATCCTTTCCCCCTCTTTCCTCTTCTTGTCCTTTTTTCCCCTTTCTTCTCTCTTCTCTCCCTTTAACATACTGCACCCTAGCTTTGGCCAAAATTTCAAGGTCGGATCCCCTGGCCCTACTTGGCTGTTTCCTTTGGGTGGGTTCACTTGGTCTTGGCTCCCGAGTCCCCTTGTGTCTGGTCTGATCTGCTGGAGTCAGAACACAGCACAGCACCTGTGCTGGTCTTTACTGGGCTTACTGGTCAGTCAGTGGTCCTCGTTTTTACTACTCGTTGCCATATTCTGTCAATAGGTTGTGCTAATTAAAGCTGTATTATTCAGTATAAACTGCTGCTTGCAAATAGTTTAAGTTCTTTTTTTCAGTTATTTTAAATCATTCACTTGACTAGGTGATCTGGTAGGTCCTTCTCTGCTGATTTTTTTTTTTTTTTAATAATTTTTCCTGAAGGCACAGACCCCAGCTTCAGCCCGTCCTTAGGAGCCACATGGATGCCTGGTTCTCCATTTTCCTTATCAACATAGATCAGAGTAGACATTCTGGATCAAGTTCAGAGTAACAGCCAAACTCTTGCAAGACCCTTCTGTGCTGATGTGTATCATTCTTGTTAACCATGGCAACAAACAGGAAGAAAACCAAGAAAGAAAATGTAAATTAAAATATGGATCAAATAAATGGCCAGCAGCAAAGAAACAGTTAAATAATGTTGCATAAATAATATGAATATTGTGCAGTTGTTAAAAATCCTGCACTTAAAAGGTTTCACTTTATATACCTGGAAATATATTTTATGTATATCTTTTCAGTAACTATAAATCTTATATAAATGCATGTATTATGTATGCATTACATATATTATTATAATATAAAATAATATAATATTTGTTGTTGTTCAGATTCTTAGCTAAGTTGTGTCTGACTCTTTGCAACCCCATGGACTGCAGCATGCCAGGCTTCCCTGTCCTTCACTATCTCCCTGAGTTTGCTCAAACTCATGTCCATTGAGTCAGTGATAATAATATATAATATAATATACACTATATTATAATAAGTATATTATGTATATTATTATGTATGTATTATATACATACATGTATGTATATATAATACATATATTTCTAAGATAAAAGACTGTTAAAAATACAGCAAAATGATAATAGTGATTATTGTTTGGTGGTCAGATTAAGAAGGATTTTTTCTTTTTTATATTTTTATAAATGTTCTGCAATGAATATATGCAGATCACACAGTGAAGAAAAGGCATATGAAAACATTAAGAATGTATCTGGAAGTGAACAAAAATTATTATTATACAGTTTTTCTCCTCTACTTCACCCCATCATCTCCCAACCCTCCTATCCCCTTTGGGATCTGTTGTTTTAGACTGTTCCTTTGGCACTTGCCCCAGACCGAGATAAGGATTATCTCTGTGTCTATAGAAAATACAGGAAAACGTACAGTACAGCCTCAAGAGAGCTGATTCTATTTTTTGAACACAGAGCAGGAACTTTCCATTTTATATCTTATTCGTGAAGCATAGAGTTGATTCCCACAGTCATGTAATGCTATTAGGAGGTGCCATAGAAGACCAAAAATCAAAACAAAAAACTTGCAGAGCACTGTATGATGTCTTTTCTATGCTCAAAAATGTCAAGAGCAGATACAAGAAAAACAAAAGCAAAAACAAATCCAAACACTGCCAAGCTTTTGGAGAGAAAGCAGAAGGGAAATTACCCCAAAGACAGATGCTTTTAGAAAGCATGACTGGCTGTGTTTTTGAGAGACCAAAGCAAGAGTTTTTATAGCTTTTTAAAAAAAAAATTAATAATTGTAGAGTCCCATTCCTAATAATTAAGATTAGATCTTATACTGTAAAGAATATTTTACAGCATTTTACTAAGAGCAACAAGTTGTGACTTTTTCTGCTTTTATGTATTTTTTCCTTCAAGCAAAATTGGAAATAAAAATGTACCACAGAGCATTTAATTTTGAGTAAATGAGTTTCCTTGTAACTGTATCGTTCAGTGAGGTCATTAATGAATCTGGTTAAAATGAATATACACAGACTTACTGGTTGACGAAACTGTTAGTAGCTACAGTTATTCAACATATTACATGTAACTTGTAAAACTGAGTGATTTGGATAATTTACCAAATCTCTTTTGCTTCTTCTATTCGAACCCCAAACTGGTTGCTTTAACAGCAATCTTTTTGAGTTTTCTGAAGTCAATAGTTAGTTTAGTTAGTTCTAAATCTGGAACTGAAGCTTTTCCTATGTTGCCTGGTGGTTATGGATTGGAGGACAGAGACCACACTACTCTCTCCCTGATACAGAAACCTCTGGAAAGTGGGCTGTGCATACCTAGTTCCAGCAACTCTGTTGTATATCACTGTGCAGCCTCCCCTGAATAGATCTGCCTCTAGGCTCTTGGCTGGGCAGTGCTGCCTGGAGACCCACAGCCCTGCAGGAACCTAAGGAAGCAGCCCGGTTGGCTTTAGACCCCATCACCCATTCAACCTCAAGGGACTTACATCACCCTTTGTGTCGACTTACAGCTGTGATTGCTAGAGGTGAGGGAATTGTGTTCTCCCATCTCCTGACTTCCAGGGGGTTGTACAGAAGCCATTCCCACCGAGTCCTGGGCAAAGTTCTCACCTCCAGCTTTTCATTGCCCTGAAGCAGCCTTTGACCTCAGTCACCTACCCTAATTGAGAAAGTCCTCAATCAGAATTACTATCATTAATGTTTTGATCAAAAGCTGGGACCATTTTTTCCAATTATTCTGATCAAGTCTGACAAATTACTCAGAATAGTATCAGCATCAATTTGATGGGTCAAGTTACAGTAACAAAGTACTCTTGAATCTCCATTAGCTAACGTCTGCTTCATGTTCTGTGTGCATCTGGGGTTGGCAGAGAGTCTGCTCCCCCAGTCCTCACTCTGGGGTGAGGGGCTGGCTAACTTCCAGGGCTGCTGTAACCTAGATTGTTGGTGATCACTGTGATGCAGGAAGGACTATTCATTGGAAGGACTGATGCTGAAGCTGAAGCTCCAGGACTTTGGCCACCTTATGTGAAGAGCTGACTCAGTGGAAAAGACCCTGATGCTAGGAAAGATTGAGGGCAGGAGGAGAAAGGGGTGGCAGAGGATGAGATGGTTAGATAGCATCACCAACTCAGTGGATGTGGATTTGAGCAAACTTCGGGAGATAGTGAAGGACAGGGTAGCCTGGCGTGCTGCAGTCCATGGGGTTGCAAAGAGTCAGACATGACTTAGCAACTGATCAACAACAACAACAGTGGACCCCTGTCTCCTAAAGGCTTCTACCCGGGGGGATTCTGGTCCCTTCCACTTATATCAGCCAGAGAAATTACACGTCTATCACCTACTTCCAAGAGGTGGAGAGGTAGGAATCTACCGTGTGCTGAGCGGAGAATGTGAGAAGACAGGTGAACAGCTTTCATGGTTACGTAATACCTGCAGTTAGTGTTTTTTGTTTTTTATGTGTCACGCGTCTTCACCTTGACCTTTGCATGTTATCTTTGCATATTATCTCATTTACTTCTCACAGCAGATTGGAACTGTGATGATCTTCATTTCACACACAGGCTTACAGAGGGTGTGTAAGAGCCCAAGGCTGCCCAGTGAACTGAGTTAGACTGAGTTGATTAATGGAATCTAATCTTGTCCGTTACCCTGGAGCCATCACCCGTGGCCTGAGGTTGCTGCAGAATCCTCCAGAATCCAGTGTTGAGGCCAACACTGCAGGGATAAGAAACTTGCCATTCCTGGAGCTTCTCTAGCTGTGCCTGCCTGGGTAATGCAGCCCAGGGAAATCCCATCACATTCTGAGGGTAGAGATTGCAGCATGTCAAAGCTAGGTCACGTCTATCGCCTTCTGAGTCAGATACCCGTGTTCCATCCTCATCACCTCATTTGCCGTAGTAGGAATTCTTATTAGAGACCATTTCTTGAGCATTTACCATGCTTTTGGCACTAGGATAATCCCTCTGCGTGTACCGTCTCCTTAATTCTTCCTCATTCATTTATAAATGAGGAGTAGCTGGCATGCCCAAAGTCACACATGTTTTAAGTTGCAGAGTTGGTACTAAAACCCACAGTAGTCTGACTCAAAGCTTGCCTTTGAAAGGCTTTGTGCCTTAGGGTTTAATTAAAAGTACTCCATGAGAAAATAACATTGAAATGTGTATATTACTGTGTGTAAAATAGATAGCCAGTGGGAGTTTGATGTATGAATTAGGGAACCCAAAGCTGGTGCTCTGTGACAACCTGGGGAGGTGGGGTGGGGAGGGAGGTGGGAGGGTGGTCCTGCGGGGAGGGGATACTTGTCTGCCTGTGGCAGATTCATGTTCATGTATGGCAGAGGCCATCACAGTATTGTAAAGTAATTATCTTCCAATTAAGTAAATAACATTTTTTTTAAAGCACTCCACATACCCAGGGTTCTTATAGAGTGCTCCTTTAATACACACCTCCTGGGGGTTCATTGCAGAATAAAGGGTGCTTTGGATCTAGGATTGAAAACTTTTCTGCCATGAGTACTTGAAGAAGAGGATGGACAATAGCCAGGATCAAAAAGGCTGCTTACACCACCTACTCAGGGTCCCTTAACTTTCCGAATTAGACGTGGGTGGGATGGACCAGACAGCCAGGCCTGCCATCTTGGCTCCATCATGCCGCGTCCAAGTTAGAGAATCTCTGTGAGCCTCATTATTCTCAAGTGTCAAATGGGGACACCTTCCTTGCAAGGGTCTTTTATGTGAATTGTTTTCCATAGTCACTTAATGAATGGTGGTGAATTTGGGGGGAATGAAGAGATGTTCATTTTTCCCCGCTAGGCTGGCAGCCCTCATTAGCCATCCCAAACAGGCATTTTGTCTGTAAAACTGATATTTGCTTTAAATATGGCTTTATGCCAAATGTTCTAGCCATGATTGCAACCCGTTACCACTCTTAAGCCCCACCTCTAGAGGAATTTTAAAGACGTCAGAAAAGTTCACCTCTTAAAGCAGGTGAAAGTGGAAATGGATACAACATGCTGGAGAATAGCGTGGTGGTATATATGAAGAGCTTTGAATTTGTGTGAATCCTTTGATTCCGTGATTCATCTTCTACAAATTGCCACTGAGGAAATGATCAGAAATTTTTATGAGAAACGTTTATCTAATATATAAATGTTTATCTAATGATAGCACTAATTGGAAGCCACCAAAATAGCCAGTATTGAGGATTGGCTAAAAAATGGATAATACCATTTGATGGATTGTTATGTAGCCATTTATTACATATTTTTGAATAATATTCCAGGATTTGATAAAAGTAAAGTAACCCCCATTTTACCTAACAGAAATGTATTTACATGCATAAAAACTGATAGGTAGAACATGCCCCCAAGTGTTACCAGAGATCATTCATAATCCACCAATAAGAGATCCCTCATTACTCTTACTTTCTTTTTACTTCTTTGTATTTTCCAAAAATTCTCACAATATAGATAACTATTAAGAAAAATACTATAATTTATTTAAAGGAAGATTGTTAAAAAACAAAGAAAACACCACTAAACATTGTTCAGCACGTGCATGCTAAGTCTCTTCAGTCGTGTCCAACTCTTTGAGGTTCCAGGCAACAATGCTGTAGTGGGTTGCCATGCCCTCCTGCAGGGGATCTTCCCGACCCAGGGATTGAACCCGTGTCTCTTATGCCTCCTGCATTAGCAGGCAACCACTATTGCCACCTGGGAAGCCCAAGCATTATTTAGTACTCATGCCTAAACTTTTCAGGCTGCCAGGGGAAGCAGTAGCACGTAGAGGCCACCGTTAGGGAGGAGGCCGGGTGATGCGAGTCCAGCTCCAGATGAGATTCATCAAAGTCATACATTCTATATCCTGATACTGGGCAAGTCTGCCAGCATCTCAAGTCAGACATTTCTCATTTGGCAAAATTACTGTCATTTACTGTTATTAAAGCTTCAACAAAAAACAATGTCTGCTTCCTTTATTTTAAATAAAATCTAATCACCAGTTCCATTCTGAGTAATGAGAGACTCCTTAGCTGACCCTCCCAGCATGAGTCAGTAGAGCTGGGCAGCATGTTGTTCTGAAGCTGGACTTGGCCATCCGGACTCCAGTGATGCTCACCTTCCTATGACCCTGTGTAGAGCTCCTTACCTCTCTCTGCTACTGCTGCTACTGCTAAGTCGCTTCAGTCATGTCTGACTCTGTGTGACCCCATAGACGGCAGCCCACCAGGCTTCCCTGTCCCTGGGATTCTCCAGGCAAGAATACCAGAGTGGGTTGCCATTTCCTTTACCTCTCTCTGCTCTCCCTAAAATGGGAATAATGAATCCTGTTTGCTTCCCCAGCTCAGTGGGGGTGTTGTAAGGATTAGCACGACTTTGTCAGGAAGAGGATTTTGAAGTTTTAGTGCCCCGAATGGTGTGATTACTAATAAACCCGTCACACTTTCATCTGCAGTGTTCCCCTATTTGTAGCATTTGGTAATTCTGCACAAGGAACCAGCCTCCTGCAGGTATGGCGCTGGGCCCACACTGGGCCAGAACGGGCTCAGTCCTGCCTTGGCCGCTCCACCCACCCTAGCCCCCACCTCCAGGCACAGAGCTGCTGGGACCTGCCTCATCTTGCCCTGCCTTCAAGGCTTCTCGGGCTTATTTTCCAAATTCGGTCGAGGTAGAAAGTCTCCTATGCTGACAGTCATCTAGGCCGTGCCAGAAAACAAAGATGCTTTTCCTCCAAGTCTACTTTATGGGCTGCAGAGTTCTGCAGAGTAGCCTGGCCAAGTGTAACCTTGGAATTCTCCAGCGAGTGCCCCAAAGCTACCACCGTGGAAGTGGAAGATCCTCAAAGTCATAATCTGGAATGAAGTTAGCGTCCAGCTGGACTCAGGACAGTTCATGCAGGTCACCTCCCTCTTCCTGGCTCCGGTTTCCTTTTGTTTATATGGCTCATGAGATGAAAAGTGTAGACACATTGTGCCTGGGGAAGAGAGTTGATGTGGGCATTGCTTGTGAGGGTGCCTCGCCTTCTGTCTGCTGGTTCAGTCTCAACAGTGAAACTCCTCTCAGCACGGGGATTGCCAAGCCTCTTTCTCCTTTTTTGCCACATCTGCCCGCTCCTGTGATAAATCAGAAACACACCGATCTGAAAACCCAGGCTCCCTCATGGCCTTGCCTTTGAAGAGTATTTTAGAAATGTCTGTCGGGAACGGATGCCAAGTATTTAATTCTGCGTGGGAAGAGGAAGAATGAGAAAAATCAGCCAACTACTCAGGTGAAACCAATCCCAGATCATTAACTCTGAAATATTTATGATACACATTGAAAATAATAACTTTAGAGTAAACATGAGGACAGATTGTATTAACTTCACGATTCTTCGGTAATTGGATTTCCTTATCTTTCTATATAAATACGTTTACCTAGTTTTTGAAACCAGAAATCTCCAAACTAAGTGTTTTTAAAGCAATCTCAGAATCACTCTAAAATTTTTTTTTTTCACTCCCTTTTTCTGTTGTTGTTGTTCCATTGCCAAGTCATGTCTGACTCTTTGAGACCCCGTGGACCGCAGCATGCCAGGCTTCCCTGTCCTTCACCATCTCCTGTAGTTTTCCCAAGTAGTTCATGTCCATTGAATTGGTGATGCCATCCAACCGGGTCATCCTCTGTCTCCCTCTTCTCCTCCTGCCTTCAATCTTTCCCAGCATCAGGGTCTTTTCCAGTGAGTGGGCTGTTTGCATCAGGTGGCCAAACTGCATCAGCCTCAGCATCAGTCCTTCCAGTGAGTATTCAGAGTTGATTTCCTTCAGGATCAACTGGTTTTTTTATCTTGCAGTCCAAGGGACTCTCAAGAGTCTTCTCCAGCACCACAGTTCAAAAGCATCAATTCTTGGGTGCTCTGTCTTCTTTATGGCCGCTCTCACATCTGTACATGACTACTGGAAAGACCATAGCCTTGACTATATGGACCCTTGTCAGAAAAACTGACTCATAGTGAACTCCGTCCCTGAATATTCTAGCCCTTCTTTTCTGTTCTTTTCCTCCATTTTGATAGATTGAGGCTTCATTCTTTTACTGGCCTCATGACTCCTCTTTTTAAATACTTTTAGTGGCTTAATCCTTGTTTGCTGATGATCTCCCAGTGGTAACCAATTACCTCTATATACAGCCACTCAGATCTGGGTACCCCCAGCTCTGAGACCTCACTGAACTCCCATCCCTCTTGATATAAGATAAGAAACAAATTTCCGTATATAAAAGTCCTTCAGTAATGCCAAAGGAAAATTGTACTGAAGAAGTTAGACTTTAGGTCAGGAAGATTTTATGCAAGGATATGGCAGTAGGGGTCAAGAGAGCTATATCAGAGGAGAGAGATTGAACTCAATCTTACCGATGTGAAAAGTGGAAGAATTTATAGGCACTGGGGTGAGCTAATGTAAAAGTACTGGAGGGCGCTTGAGGTGGCTGGCTTTTGCCAAGAGGCCACCTGTGTTTGCTAATTGACACCCAGTAGTTAAGCTCCAGCCCTCCCCCAGAGACTAGGGGCACCCTATCTTCCTTACTGATCACATTTCAAAAAGATGGCTCCTGGGTCCTTGAGATAAACAACCGTGGGTTGTAAAACTGGCAAGAGCCTGTGAGAAGATTTATATCTCAAAGGGGCAGAGAAAGACTCGACACCTGTAGGTGTTCTAAAGTAAATGTCCTAAGAAAAGAGAAGTCAGGGGCCCAGAGTCAGGAAGAAACGTACCTGAAGTTTAGCTAAGCAGAGGGGGAGCTTGAAGGCCTTCCTGGTCCACAGCGGAGCATCGCTTCACCTGTAACCTCCTCTCCAGACTTCCTGCCTGGAGGAGTTTGGAGGCACTTCCTTGCCTCCTTCCTTCCCTACACGGAAGCCACGTGGAACTTCCAAGTGAAGTTTTGTTTTTGCCTCTCCACGTTACTGCCCTTCTTCATGCTTCCAGAACCTGTTGGGTGTCACCTTGGCACACCAGACAGTGACTAGGACCCAAAATAGGGTAATTAAATATCTTCATGCAGACAGCCCACTGGACTGAAACTGATTATATTAACTTAGCTCCTCCTGGGTGATTGAAACATTCTGTCCTGATGAGTGATGAGTATATTTCACTCACTTGTTTCAAGATTGATACCTGGAGGCTTTGGGGAAAACCAGATTTCAGCTCTTGGAAAAGTGAGTATTTGATGTTAGATTCTGATTTTAACCTGAAAATCAAGGAAATTCACGAATAAGTAGAAAGTTTCCTAGGAATCACTGGGTAACCTGTTAAGATGGAGACTCTGAGGCCCCACCTGTAGAGGTTTGATTGAGTGGGTCTGGGGTGGGCCTGGGACCCTGCATTTGATTGAGTGGGTCTGGGACAAGTCTGGGACCCTGCATTCTGATGTGTCGTTAGTGATGCTGCTGATAAGCTAGAACCCAGCAGTGACTGCATGCCATCCACCCTTTGAGTGCATTCTGGATGATGGAATTGGGGCTCCTAAAACTGATGATGCAATGAGAGATTTGGGGTGATGCTAGGAGGTTTGTGGAAGATGGACTCCCACCCCCACTATTCCACAGAGTCATGGTGCAGCAAACCTCGAGTCATGGGTGGTTGCAGACCAGGAGTGGGACTTGCTGCCAGCATCCCTTTGAACGGAGACCTGAGTCCGCTAGACGTCAGGATCTTGTCTGGTGTTGAGGTTACCACGCAGTGAGCAATCATTTGTGGGCACCTGTGGCACATCCCCACCTTTGGTCCCCACTTCCACCTGGAGCAGGTGGTGATGGTCGGCCGGCTTCAGCACTGGGGCTGAGAGAGGATGGCAGTGGCGGCATCATGTCCTCGGGGCCAGCTCCCCCAGTGAGGCTCCCAGCTTCAACCCCATCTCTACTGCAATTTGATACAAAACAGAAACAGACTCACAGACTTAGAGAAAACAGACTTATGGTTACCAAAGGGGAAAGGTGGTGGTTGTCCTTGTTCAGTATCTGGCTCTTGGTGACTCCATGGACTGCAGCCCACCAGGCTCCTGGTGCAACTAACACTTTCACTTCACTTCACACGGAGAAACAATCTGAAAAGCCATATGTGTGTGTATATAAAAACTGAACCACTTGGCTGTACACTTAAAACTAACACGACATTGTAAATCAACTATACTTCAATAAATAAATGGGAATTTGACTAAAGGAACACACACAAAAAACCTTCTAGTTTTTAAAAAACATATCGAATGCTAGAATTTGAAAAATATGAAATGTTGTTAAAGTTATTTTCAGGTGATTGAGAAGAAGTACAGGAGTATAGCAAACAATTTAAATGGTAGAAAAATGTAAACAAGATCCCTCTCCCCAGAGACCAGCATGATTAAGTCTCAGGTTTTTCTCCAGAAGTTTCCTAAGCAGATGGAACTATATGCAGACTCTGAAATGGGAACTGAGGTGTGGTTCTGACTTTGGCTTTTTTTCATGTGACTCTGTCCCAAAGATCACTCCATGGTGGCAGCAGGTAGACTTACCACATCCTCTTCAGCGCCTGCAATCGAAAGGGACACCATCCCATGGATCTCGCCCTGCGATTCTCAGCCAGGGACAGTTTGCTCCCTGTGCTAGTCACTCAGTTGTGTCCAACTCTTTGTGACCCCATGAACTGTAGCCCTCCAGGATCCTCTGTCCATGGGATTCTCCAGGCAAGATTACTGGAGTGGGTTGCCATTCTCTTCTCCAGAAGATCTTCCTGACTCAGGGATTGAAGACTGGTCTCCTGCATTGCAAGCAGAGCCTTTATTGTGTGAGCTACAGGGAAGTTCCTATAGGAACATCTTTCAATGTCTAAGGACAGTTTTGTTTTCACAACTCAGGGGGCAGTGCTGAGTGCCACTGGCCTTTAGAGAGTAGAGACCAGGGATGCTTTTGGTCACCCTGCTTACATGTGTTAGCTACCATGATGGAGAATTAGCTTTAGCTGTCTGCTTCCCAGGTGGCTCAGTGGTAAAGAGTCTGCCAGTGCAGGAGACACAGAAGACTTGGGTTTGATCCCTGGGTTGGGGAGATCCCCTGGAGTAGGAAAATGGCATGAACACAGAACACCTGTTATGTTAGGGCTTCCCAGATGGCTTAGTGGAAAAGAATCTACCTGCCAATGCACCAGAGGCAGGAGATATGGGTCCCATCCGTGGGTCGGGAAGATCCCCTGGAGGAGGAAATGGTAACCGTTCCAGAATTCTTGCCTGGAAAATTACATGGACAGAGAGGAGCCTGGTGGGCTATAGTCCATATGGTTGAAAACACAACTGAGCACACGCATACATGCGTACGCAAATGTCTGTACATCCCGTGTGGAGGAAACCTGCTCTAGCATCACTGATTTTAAGATTCCTCAGGATGTTCCTTCAGAGTGTGGCTTACCAACCAGTAACAACAGCCTAGATAGCATTTCCCCAAAGTCACAAAATATAGCCAGCGAAAACACTTCCGGTGGTGAGGTCCACAGTTGTGTGGGGAACGTGTTCCAGTCTGGGGTTGACTGTTGCATCTGTTGGTTTGGAACGACTCTGGTGGTGTCACCGCATACTATGTGAATATTAAATGTAACTTGCCATTTCCTATTGCATGGCTCTGCTGGAGGAGAGCTCCCTGCTTGGGGACAGAGGAAGGTAGCATTGGCAGCGGAGGCCTTGGTGGCTTGCAGCACCTGCCAAACCTATAATTTCTCAGGCAAAATGAGAGTACCCATTTTTAGCCCCAGATTTTTGTATGCTTTAGATTCTGGCTGGTTTATTTTTGTCCCAGCTCCACTGTGTTTATTTCATACTCAGGAGAAAGGATGTTTTCTTTATAGAATTATTGCAACTAAGCTTAAGGAAAAAAAAGTAACTAATTTGCTAGGAAAATCATGCTTAATTATTAATAATACTGTCCAAAGCGCTTGTCCTTCCCAGAGGCTACTGATGCCTGTGGCTGTTTGGGCGACACTTTGTATCTGTGTGTGGCTTTGTTTTCTTCTGGACCTCGAGCACCTCTGTCAAGTGCAGTTTCAGCACCAAATCTCCCTTCTCTTTTTAATCCTTTCAGTGAGCTCAGTAATGGTTGTGTCAGAAGTCTGCTTTGCACTTGAAGATCCTTTGCCTGTTTTGTTTCAGATCATGTCTTTCCCAAATAAGACTTTTTTGTTTAAAATAAATTGAGTGTTCTCCATATTATGATTCTTTTTGAGAGCTTAGATATAAGTGAAAAGCGAAAGGGAAGCATCGTGTCCGACTCTTTGCGACCACATGGACTGTAGCCTAGCAGGCTCCTCCGTCCATGGGGTTTTCCAGGCAAGACTACTGGAGTGGGGTGCCATTCCCTTCTCCAGGGGATCTTCCAGACCCAGGGATTGAACCTGGGTCACCCACGTTGCAGGCAGATGCCTTACTGTCTGGGCCACCAGGGAAGCTGTTTAGATATAAAGTGCATCCTTATTTTTTGGAAGACTTGCTATACATTTAGTTCAAGTTTGGGATACAGATACTCCTAGCACTAGAGTGGGGAGGGAGTCAAGTTTGGTCTTTAAGCCAAGATCATATGCAACAACACAACCATCATAATGATGAAAATATATAGGGGACGATAAAGACCTTCGTGTGTGTGTTCTTTTCTTTTCTATTTTTTTAGTTAAAAATTTTTATTGAGGTATCATTGATTTACAATGTTGTATTAGTTTCTGGTATACAGCAAAGTGATACAGTATTAGATATATGATGTGTGCACAATATTATGTATTTGCTGTTGTTCAGTCTCTCAGGTGTATTATATATAGAGACATAGATATTCTTTTTTGAATTCTTTCCCTTTATAGATTATTATAAGATATTAAATATAGTTTCCTGTGTTATAAACTAGGACCTTGTGGTTTATCTATTTTATATATAGTAATGTGTATCTCTTAATCCCAAACTCCTAATTTGTCCCTCCCTCCTTGCCCCCTTTCCCCTTGGGTAACCATAAGTTCTCTATGTCTGTGAATCTATTTGTTTTGTGAATAAGTTAGTCTATTTATGTCATTTTTTGCGATTCTACAAATAAGTGATATCATATGCTATTTGTCTTTGACTTCCTTCACTTAGTCTGATGTCCATACTACGTCCATACTCCATGTCCATCCATGTCGCCGCACACGGCATTATTCCATGCTTTTCTTACGGCCGAGAAACATTCCATTGTATGTACATAGCACCTCCTCTTTATCCATTCATCTGTCAGTGGACACTTACGTTGCTTACATGTTTTGGGTGTTGTCAATAGTGCTGCTATGAATGTTGGGTTCAGAGTTTGCTCTGAATTTATGCCCGAGAGTGGGATTGCTGGATCATATGGTAGCTCTATTTTTAGTTTTTTAAGGAACCTCCAGACGGTTCTCTGTCATGGCTTTACCAACCCAAATTCCCACCAACAGTGCAGGAGGGTGCTCTTTTCTTCACACCCTCTCCAGCATTTATGTTTGTGGACTTTTTGATCATGGCCGTTCGGACTAGTGTGAGTTAACCGTACGTGTAGTTATGATTTTCGTTGGAGTTATGATTTTCATTTCTCTAATAATTAGTGATGTGAATCATCTCTTCATCTATATGTCTTCTTTAGAAACGTGTCTGTGGAGGTCTTCTGTCCCAGAGCTTTTCGGTTGGTTGGTTGTTTTGCTTTTTGGCCATGCCGCATGGCTTGTGGGATCTTGGTTCCCTGACCAGGAATTGAACTCAGGCCCAAGGCAATGAAAGTGCTGAGTCCTAATCACTGGACAGCCAGAGAATTCCCTGCGCTAGAGCTTTTAAAATCATTTCTGTGTTAGGAAATCTCTATGCTGAATGGATGCTAAAGCCTGTTACTAAGAAAATAAGCATTTCCAAAAATGATATAAATTGCATTGAGATTCACTGTTTGGTTTACTTTGCTGTCTTTGGGGTTTGGTCCAAAAAGACCCATGTGCTACTTGTTCGGCAAGGCTTAAGGGACATCTAAGACAGCAAACAGAGTTAATAATTGAAGTCTTACTCTCTATAAGAATAGCAGCATAGATAATAGATAACCAAGCAAATTTAAGTCCTAAGGCCACAAATTATCTAAAATTTTTCAAAACAGTATGACAAAGGCTTATCATTTTATAAGTAGATGAGTACATGGCTTTAATATAGTATTTATTTTCATTTGATTGTATTGTAGACTTTCAATGACAGGAGAGGAATGAATTCTATGAAATAAAGAATTCCATAATTTCCGGGAGCTATAGAATGTAAACCTGGGACATTTGGTTCTGTTTCAAATTGGTAAACATGTCAAGATGCAGGAAACATTTCCCACTTTTCATCCCAAATGAAGACGTGAGTGAAAATATCTAACTTTGAGTAAGTAGCAAAATTTTCCTACTTGAATAGCATGTTATATTTTATTCTGTTCAGTTCAGTTGCTCAGTCGTATCTGACTCTTTGTGACCCCATGGACTGCAGCACGCCAGGCTTCCCTGTCCATCACCAACTCCTGGAGCTTGCTCAAACTCATGTCCATCTAGTTGGTGATGCCATTCAATCGCCTCATCCTCAGTCTTCCCCTTCTCCTCCTGCCTTCAATCTTTCCCACATCAAGGTCTTTTTGAATGAGTCAATTCTTCACATCAGGTGACCAAACTATTGGAGTTTCAGCTTCAGCATCAGTCCTTCCAATGAATATTCAGGACTGATTTCCTTTAGGATTGACTAGTTGGATCTCTTTGCTGTCCAAGGGACTCTCAAGTGTTGGACTTCTCCAACACCACAGCTCAAAAGCATCAATTCTTCAGTTCTCAGCTTTCTTTATGGTCCAACTTTCACATCCACACATGACTACTGGAAAAACCATAGCTTTGACTAGATGGACCTTTGTTGGCAAAGTAATGTCTCTGCTTTTTAATTGGCTGTCCAAGTTGGTCATAGCTCTTCTTCCAAGGAGCAAGCATCTTTTAAGATGATATTTTATCATATGTACTAAAAGATGATATTTTATTACATGCATTTTATACTCTTTTAACAGAACATAGACAGAAATAATGTATTTAAGCAAAGCAATCATGAGGTTAAATTAACTCATAAACATGCTTAGAAAAATATTTTCATGCATAACTGCTGTGGACTCAGTTATGTATCTGCCAAGATTGTATATTGATGTCCTTATTCTGAATGTGATAGTGTTTGCAGATGGAGCCTTTGGGAGGTAATTAGGATTAGATGAAGCTGTAAGGGTGGCCACTCGTGAGGGGGTTAGGGCCTTGTAAGAAGAGACATCATCAAGTTGCTTCTGTCTCTATACCATCTGAGGCCACAGTACGAAGGTGACCATCTGTCTTTAAGTTGGAAAGAGGGCCCTCACCAGGGAACTGAATTGGCTGACATGTTGATTTTGGATTTCTAGTTATGACCAACCTAGATAGCATATTCAAAAGCAGAGACATTACTTTACCAACAAAGGTTCATCTAGTCAAGGCTATGGTTTTTCCTGTGGTCATGTATGGATGTGAGAGTTGGACTGTGAAGAAGGCTGAGTGCAGAAGAATTGATGCTTTTGAACTGTGGTGTTGGAGAAGACTCTTGAGAGTCCCTTGGACTGCAAGGAGATCCAACCAGTCCATTCTGAAGGAGATCAGCCCTGGGATTTCTTTGGAAGGAATGATGCTAAAGCTGAAACTTCAGTACTTTGGCCACCTCATGAGAAGAGTTGACTCATTGGAAAAGACTCTGATGCTGGGAGGGATTGGCGGCAAGAGGAGAAGGGGACGACAGAGGATGAGATGGCTGGATGGCATCACTGACTCAATAGACGTGAGTCTGAGTGAACTCCGGGAGTTGGTGATGGACAGGGAGGCCTGGTGTGCTGCGATTCATGAGGTCTCAAAGATTCGGACACGACTGAGCGACTGATCTGATCTGATCTGATCTGATCCTCTATAACTATAAGAAACTAATCGTTTTTAATATTTTATTTATTGACTTCCTATTGAAATTAAAGCTAATTTACAATGTTGTATTAATTACTGGTGTACAGCAAAGTGACTCAGTTATACATACATATATATGTGTGTACATTAAAAAATTCTTTTTCATCCTGGTTTATCATAGGATATTGAATATAGTTCTCTGAGCTGTACAGTAGGAACTTGTGGTTTATCAGTCTTATATATAACAGCTTACATCTGCTAACCTCAACCTCTCACTCCATCTCTCTCCCCCTTGGCACCCACCTGTCTGTTCTTCTCGAAGTGTGTGATTCTGTTTCTGTTTAATAGATAGCCTCCTTTGTGTCATATTTTAGATTCCACATATAAATGATATTTTATGGTATTTTTTTTTGACTTCACTTTTGTATGATAATCTCTAGTTGCATCCATATTGCTGCAAATGGCATTATTTCATTGTTTTTATGGCCAAGTAGCATTCCATCATATTTATGTACCACATCGTTATTCATTCATTTGTCACTGGACATTGATGTGGTTTCCGTGTCTTGGCTATTGTGAATAGAGTTGAACATTGCAGGGCCTGTATCTCTGAATTATAGTTTTGTCTGAATATATGGCCAGGAGTTGGATTGCTGGATCATATGGTAATTCTATTTTTCGTTTTCTATTCTATCTGTTTCAATACATCCTGCAGACTAAATATCCCTCACAAATGTGAAACAGTCTACATGACACAACTTAGCAATACCTTCCTCATGCTGTTCAGACAATCAGATCCTTTACTTAGACTACTGTTAACATCAATCACAATGTCTTAGAGTGCATTTCAGGAACACATTAAACAAACTATCAGAATTTTGAAAATAAACTTTGAAAGTAGTAGATGTGGCATGTTATGGTAATCATGGGTCATTTTAAAGGTGAACATGGTTACTTTTTCATAGATCAGTTAAAAGTGAACTTGGTTCTCACGGATCCATTGTTGGTAACTAATGGTCAAATGTTGCTGTTGTGATTGTATACAACTTTATTTGTATTATTAGAGTAAGGTCTTGCTATCTTTAGAATGACTGTGGAGTAGTGATTGCAAAATGAGAGTCACCTATCCATAATGCTTGATTTTGTGCTGTAGTTAAAAATAATCTTATTAAAATCAGCTAATTAAAAATACATATTTGTAGTTTATGATAGAGCAGTTCAAATGAATATTGTTCTATGTATGCTTCAGTCCAGTTCAGTTCAGTCGCTCAGTCATGTCTGACTCTTTGCGACCCCATGAATCACAGCACGCCAGGCCTCCCTGTCCATCACCAACTCCTGGAGATCACTCAGACTCACGTCCATTGAGTCAGTGATGCCATCCAGCCATCGCATCCTCTGTCATTCCCTTCTCCTCCTGCCCCCAATCCCTCCCAGCATCAGAGTCTTTTCCAATGAGTCAACTCTTCTCATGAGGTGGCCAAAGTACTGGAGTTTCAGCTTTAGCATCATTCCTTCCAAAGAAATCCCAGGGCTGATCTCCTTCAGAATGGACTGGTTGGATCTCCTTGCAGTCCAAGGGACTCTCAAGAGTCTTCTCCAACACCACAGTTCAAAAGCATCAATTCTTCGGCGGTCAGCCTTTTTCACAGTCCAACTCTCACATCCATACATGACCACAGGAAAAACCATAGCCTTGACTAGACAGACCTATGTTGGCAAAGTAATGTCTCTGCTTTTGAATATGCTATCTAGGTTGGTCATAACTTTCCTTCCAAGGAGTAAGCGTCTTTTAATTTCATGGCTGCGGTCAAAATCTGCAGTAATTTTGGAGCCCCCAAAAATAAAGTCTGACACTGTTTCCACTGTTTCCCCATCTATTTGCCATGAAGTGATGGGACTGGATGCCATGATCTTCGTTTTCTGAATGTTGAGCTTTAAGCCAACTTTTTCACTCTCCACTTTCACTTTCATCAAGAGGCTTTTGAGTTCCTCTTCACTTTCTGCCATAAGGGTGGTGTCATCTGCATATCTGAGATTATTGATATTTCTCCCGGCAATCTTGATTCCAGCTTGTGCTTCTTCCAGTCCAGCGTTTCTCATAATGTACTCTGCATACAAGTTAAATAAGCAGGGTGACAATATACAGCCTTGACGTACTCCTTTTCCTACTTGGAACCAGTCTGTTTTTCCATGTCCAGTTCTAACTGTTGCTTCCTGACCTGCATACAAATTTCTCAAGAGGCAAGTCAGGTGGTCTGGTATTCCCATCTCTTTCAGAATTTTCCACAGTTTATTGTGATCCACACAGTCAAAGGCTTTGGCATAGTCAATAAAGCAGAAATAGATGTTTTTCTGGAACTCTCTTGCTTTTTCCAGGATTGAGGGGATGTTAGCAATTTGATCTCTGGTTCCTCTGCCTTTTCTAAAACCAGCTTGAACATCAGGAAGTTCAGGGTTCACATATTGCTGAAGCCTGGCTTCGGGAATTTTGAGCATTACTTTACTAGCATGTGAAATGAGTGCAATTGTGTGGTAGTTTAAGCATTCTTTGGCATTGCCTTTCTTTGGGATTGGAATGAAAACTGACCTTTTCCAGGCCTGTGGCCACTGCTGAGTTCTCCAAATTTGCTGGCATATTGAGTGCAGCACTTTCACAGCATCCTCTTTCAGGATTTGAAATAACTCCACTGGAATTCCATCACCTCCACTAGCTTTGTTCGTAGTGATGCTTTCTAAGGCCCACTTGACTTCACATTCCAGGATGTCTGGCTCTAGGTCAGTGATCACACCATCGTGATTATCAGGGTCGTGAAGATCTTTTTTGTACAGTTCTTCTGTGTCTTCTGTTCTTGCCATCTCTTCTTAATATCTTCTGCTTCTGTTAGGTCCATACCATTTCTCTTCTTTGTAGCCCATCTTTGCATGAAATGTTCCCTTGGTATCTCTAATTTTCTTGAAGAGATCTTTAGTCTTTCCCATTCTGTTGTTTTCCTCTATTTCTTTGCATTGATCGCTGAAGAAGGTTTTCTTATCTCTTCTTGCTATTCTTTGGAACTCTGCATTCAGATGCTTATATCTTTCCTTTTCTCCTTTGCTTTTCACTTCTCTTCTTTTCACAGCTATTTGTAAGGCCTCCCCAGACAGCCATTTTGCTTTTTTGCATTTTTTTTCCATGGGGATGGTCTTTATCCCTGTCTCCTGTACAATGTCACAAACCTCATTCCATAGTTCATCAGGCACTCTATCTATCAGATCTAGTCCCTTAAATCTATTTCTCACTTCCACTGTATAATCATAAGGGATTTGATTTAGGTCATACCTGAATGGTCTAGTGGTTTTCCCTACTTCCTTCAATTTAAGTCTGAATTTGGCAGTAAGGAGTTCATGGTCTGAGCCACAGTCAGCTCCTGGTCTTGTTTTTGCTGACTGTATAGAGCTTCTCCATCTTTGGCTGCAAAGAATATAATCAATCTGATTTCGGTGTTGACCATCTGGTGATGTCCATGTATAGAGTCTTCTCTTGTGTTGTTGGAAGTGGGTGTTTGTTATGACTGATGCATTTTGTTGGCAAAATTCTATTAGTCTTTGCCCTGCTTCATTCCATATTCCAAGGCCAAATTTGCGTGTTACTCCAGGTGTTTCTTGACTTCTTACTTTTGCATTCCAGTCCCCTATAATGAAAAGGACATATTTTTGGGGTGTTAGTTCTAAAAGGTCTTGTAGGTCTTTATAGAACCGTTCAACTTCAGCTTCTTCAGCGTTACTGGTTGGGGCATAGACTTGGATTACTGTGATATTGAATGGTTTGCCTTGGAAACGAACAGAGATCATTCTGTCGTTTTTGAGATTGCATCCAAGTGAACTGCTCTATCATAAACTACAAATATTTATTTTTAATTAGCTGATTTTAATAAGATTATTTTTAACTACAGTACAAAATCAAGCATTGTGGATAGCTGACTCTCATTTTCCAATCACTACTCCACAGTCATTCTAAAGATAGCAAGACCTTACTCTAATAAGACAAATAAAGTTGTATACAATCACAACAGCAACATTTGACCATTAGTTACTAATAATGGATCCATGAGAACCAAGTTCACTTTTAACTGACCTGTGAAAAAGCTTATTTTAAATAAAAGTGCTTGTGTTATTCTAATGGTCTATATCATTTATCTACTAGCATATTAAAATAATGTAACAAATTCTTAGCAGCTTGAAAGAACACATCTGTTATCTTACTGTTTCTGGAGCTGCGTGTTGCTTTCCTGGCTTCTCTGCAATGCTACCATCAAGGGCAGTTGACCAGTGTTGGGATATCATCTGAAAGCTTGCCTGAGGAAGGGTCTGCTTCTTGGTCCATTTCCTAATAGTTCACTTCGCACCAGGGGCTTCCTTCAGCACTAGAGGCTGCCCAGAACTCCCTGCCATATGGGCTTCTCCAGCTTGTCTGTTTGCTCTCTCAAAGCCAGCTAGCAAGACAGAAACTCCAGGAAAGCAGGTGCTGTAATCTAATGTAAGAGTCATGTAATCACTCATATTTTCTTACCTTTCTTGTGTTCTGTTGGTAGAAGCAAGTCACATGTCCCAGCTATCTTCACGCAGGCAGATCTTGCAAGGCAGGTAGCCTGGGAGCTGTCTTAGAGTCTTCCTGAAACTTTCTGGGAGACATTTCCAACTTTTAATGAAAGCAATATAATCATGAGAAATTAAAAAAATAGATATTAACCTTATAATATCATATAAAATGCACTATGTATTTCATCATTGCCTCCAGCATTGATTAGAATTGATTTGTCCATATAGTCAAGGCTGGTTTTTCCAGGAGTCATGTATGGATGTGAGAGTTGGTCCATAAAGAGGGCTGAGTGCCAAAGAATTGATGCTTTCAAATTGTGCTGGAGAAAACTCTTGAGAGTCCCTTGGAGTGCAGTGAGATCAAACCAGTCAATTCTAAAGGAAATCAACCTTGAATATTCATTGGAAGGACTGTTGGCTGAAGCTGAAGCCCCAGTCCTTTGGCCACCTGATGCAAAGAGCTGACTCATTGAAAAGGACTGATTCTGGGAAAGATTGAAGGCAAAAGGAAAAAGGGGCGGCAGAGGATGAGATGCTTAGATGGCATCACTGACTCAATACACGTGAATTTAAACAAACTCTGGGAGATAGTGAAGGATAGAGGAGCCTGGCATGCTGCAGTCCATGGGGTCACTAAGAGTCAGTCAGTATAGACTGAACAACAATTGAGTAAAAATGTTTCTTGTCCATATTTTGTTTTTCAAAATAGATGAAATTAAGAGCTTAGTCTTCTAAGACTCCCTGAATCAGTTTTCATCCAACATAGCCTGCCTTCTCCTAAATGAAGCCGAAGGTAGCTTGTGACAGATTTAAAGGATGTCAGTACTGATACTAATCTGATTATAAAATGTATACCCCTTTGAAACTCCCTGTTTGAGCCTTTCTGCTTCTTACACCTGCCTGTTAGCTCTCGTATCAAAGTCACTCAGTCATGTCTGACTCTTTGCAACCCCATAGACTGTATAGCCTGCCAGGCTTCTCTGTCTATAGAATCCTCAAGGCAAAAATACTGGAGTGGAGCCATTCCCTTCTCCAGGGAATCTTCCCAACCCAGGGGTCAAACCCAGGTCTCCTGTATTGCTGGTGGATTCGTTACCGTCTGAGCCACCAGGGAGCGTCCCCTATGTACTGATGCTCAGACATGGTCCTTGGAGTTGGCACTGCTGCCCATGGAAGACGCTTCTTGTGATATATTTCCCAGCAAAATGGACAACCAGCTCTCTGGGGACACTGTGGACATCCTGGAGTCTGCTAGTGCACCCTGGAGCGTATCCTGGAGTCTCAACTTGTGGGCTCATTGTGCAGCCCCAGAGCAGTCCACATCTGCCTTCTAGGGATCGATGGGTGATCTGTTACCTGCCTGAATCTACATGCTGGACCACATGTGGATGGGTGTCTGCAGTCTGTGTTTTATTAACTGGCTTGCTTCTGATGGGCCTACACAGTAGAGCAGCTGAGCGTCTGAGCAAAGTACATCGTAGGCAAATGCTCCTCCTAGTTTCAGGGACATAATGCAGGTTTACAATTTCTACATCATCCTGAAACATTGCAAAAGATCGAAGGATTGATCTGACCAGTTTTAGAAGGCCTTGAAGATATAGAACAAAGCTACTATCACCAGGGAAAAAAACAAGACCTGTATGTCATCAGCTGTCTGGACCTTTCCACATGGTAATGCCTGTATGCTTGTCCCATTCTCACTTGAAAGGAGAAGCACTGATTTTTAATGTTCCCTTCTTCTTTTGTATTTTATATCAAAAACTTGTCCTATGACCCTTTCAAAACATGTCATCCTTCTATTCAGTTGACCAAAAAGTTCATTTAGGATTTTCTGTAAAATGTTATGGAGAAATCTGAAAGAAGTTTGGCCAACCAAGTATATTAGAGGATATCAGATGGCTGTTTCTTATTTATTTATTTTTTTTCTGGAAAAGTTGCCAGGAGAAAAAAGTGTCATGGTAAAATGTCATGGTAGGCATAGAATGAGTCTTCACAGTTGTAGAACACAGAGGAAGAACAAAATGCCCAGACAGCTAGATTTTCTAGACCTGAAACTGGCCTTAAAGAAACTAATGTAAACATATCACTTCATTTGGTAGATGAAACAGCAGAGCCGAGAAAGGTCAAGTGGTAGACACTGCCTCATAGAACAGATGGACCCTGGCTTTTATAAACAGTGCTGCTATGAACACTGAGGGTACGTGGGTCTTTTTCAATGAACCTATTTGCAGGGAAGGAAAGGAGACACGGAGGTAGAGAGTAGACTTGTGGACACAGTAGGGGAGGGAGAAGGTGGGATGAATGGAGACAGGAACATCAATCAGCGTGCGTCCGGATCGGGTACAAGACGGATCAGTGGTGAGAAGCTGCTGTGTAGCCCAGGGAGTCCAGTCTGGTGCTCTGTGATGACCTGGAGGGGTGGGATGGGGCAACAGGGGGGAAGCTGGGGACGGAGTGGGTGTATACATAATCATGGCTGATTTGTGGTGTTGTATGGCAGAAACCAACACAATATTGTAAAAATGAAAGAAAAAAATGATGAACCCCAATCCTCTAGACTTTTTCCCTTTGTCCTAATGATAGAAATAGTGAGCACCAGCTTTGAGTTAGGAAGCTGGCACGCATAGTTTTGAAAGCTCATGCCCTTCCTTTAACCTGATGCTATTGTATGGGAAACCACTCAGGAAAGTTAAAAAGCAAAACAAAAAGCCACGTTCCTGCTAAGCAGGTAGAAAGTAGTGTCAGCCTTTGAACTTGAGGAGGGTGCCGCTTCTGGTCCATCAGGGAGCCTTTGCCCAACTTTTCTTAAAGCAGATGGAGCAGGTTGTAGATTCAGTCAGGCACAGCCATTCAACCATTATGCATGGTGGTGTCTTATTATTATTATTGTGTTTTTTTAAAAACAACTCGGAAATTTCTGGGCCACAGTTTGTACTTTCAGGAATTGAACTTAGAATCAGCAGGTTTTTAGCACAAACAGGGAGACCAATTATTTTCCCAAAGCTCTGAAATAGAGGCATAGTTGGGCTAATTTGTTAGGATTGATTCAGAAAATTTAGGGGGTAACAGTATTAAGACTCTGGAAGCTTTCAGCGTCCTGGGGGCTTTGAGGCATGTTCAAGACGAAGGATGTTTCCATGGGGAGATGAAAGGCCAGTTGGGTCTCTTTGTAGAATAGCCTGCCTTTGTAGAATAGCCTGAACAGGCTTCTTCTGAGGGTTTCTCTGTTTGATCCTGTTCTCCTTCAGTGAGGCAGGCCTCTCTGTTGTCATTTAAACACCTCATTGAAAGGCAGTTCTAAATGGTTTTAAAAATGAGGTCTGGTGAGGTCCAAAACTCCTTGAAGTTCCCCCAGCGCTGGGTTTTCCCCATGGCTTTGAATCACAGTGTTTATTTTTAAAGCCTTTTGTGGTTCGACCCTTCTGGTTTGTTATTGCAGCTGGACCCACTTAGTCCTCGCCCGGCTCCTCCAGCCCGTTTGTGGTTTGGGGTACCATTTGGCCGCCCTAGGACTGGGCTGAGGGCTCAGGAGGCCAAGACCACGGCCACATCTGTTTTCTGTTAGCTCCCAAAGTCACAGGTGTCCCTAATTGGGCTCTGCTCTCTCACCAGAAATGGCTCTCTTTTCTTCTCCCCTCTCTGTGTTCTCCTTACATTGCCTTGAAAATAGGGGGTTTCATTTTCTTGTTTTGTTATGTTTTGGTCTCGGCTTCCAATTACTCCCTTTTCTTCCCCAGGCAAATCCCGACTCTCACCTTCACCCAGATCCCCAATGCTTGTCTTTACAGAAGGAGTTGTTTTCAGTGGATTGTAGAAGAGAGATTAAACTTCCCAGGAAGGCCTAGTGCGGCCAGGACACGTGTTTCTCTCCCTGGCACAGCCAAGGACAGAGCAGCTCTTTGTTGAGTTGGGTAACAAGGAGCTCAAACCCTGCTGAAAGATGAAGCTGATGAGTGGAAACCTCTTCAGGGAACCCAGAAAGATTTACTTTAATTAGAATTTATGCCCCAGTCTAAGGCCTGCAACTGCCGTCTTCTTGGAAATGAAAAGCTGACTGCTGCTGAAACTGGCAGGCCAAGGCTTGGTTCTTTCTACACACCTACTTTGGTTGTCCTCAGATTCTTTTGATCACATTCTTCCCTCAGTGCTTTCTGTGTTTGAGTTTCTCTAGATAATGTGTACATACCCTTCTGACTCACTCACATTCTAGAAGGGTCTTCTGAAAGTTTTAGTCCAATATTGACTATTTCTCTGCTTTTCAGCTCTGAATTTTGGTAGTGCTCAAGCCTTCCTTTCATGTTGCCACTGGATCTTTTTAAAACTCAGTTAACATCTATACGCATGTCCTTATTTTAGCATGTAGTATTTGGAGAGATCAGGGAATTTTTAGAACCAGCTTTGGCTGGAAAGCCAGATGGAATAGTCATTTTAAAAATTCTCACAATTTCTTATTACAAGATTGCTTGATCCCAATTTGAAACCCGTTTCCTGTCCTGGCCCGTTCATGTTGGCACACTGACTCCCAGTCTCAAGGACTAAGCCCACGATATGCTAACTAACCAGGGAACTCCTTGAGAGGTGTGGTTAGTTTGCAATAACCACAGCCTCAGGTATGGGCGAGATATAGTCCTGTCTGAGGCTGGTGAAATAAAAATTCAGGTGTCTGACTCATATCTATAATTCTTAGGTTTGAGTTATTTATAGGTCATTCTGATTTTCTCTATGAATGCATTTGTGGAATGGACCGACATATTTTTGTGATCATTGTTGAAAGTACCCTTTCTGAACTTGGGAAATGGTATATGCATCATTTTATTATGAGCCATTTCTGTTACTTTTGGTCTCTTTCTATTGACAATTCCCAGTGTAGAGGTGAAGGTGGGGAAAGATGCTCAGTGTTCTTTTTTTCCCTCATTATAAAAGGAAGTCAATCATTCCAAAAGGTGGTAATTATAATTCTTAATACTGTAATAAAAGGGGAGGGGTGTCTAGAGGCAAAAGCCTGTAAAACCATAAAGAAACACGCAAGTAATGGCTTTGGGCCTTTTTATTTCATGGCCTTTATGGATTGCCTTGCCTGCTTTGTTTTTTTGATGTTAAAGGTCTCAATGTACTTTGTAGCGTGGTGACAGTTGAATTAAGATGGTCATGGACTAGGAGACCAAAACAGAAACTGTACTCTCTGTTCTGTACCAGCTTAACTTTTTCTCCTTTACATGTTGAGCAGCAAGAAAATACTCCCCTGTTTGATGTACCACGGATGAGAATATGTCAGAGGGCCAGCATGACGTGTTTGGAAGTTCAAGTTAATAGCCTCGGCTGTCAGGACTCTCTTATCTCAAGTGTAATGAGGCACAATCAACTCTTTAGACTGTAATCATACCTTAAATCAAGGGAGCAAGGATCACTGTCTGCTGTGGAAGATGGGGATCTGGTTCACATTATGCACTGAGAGCTATGAGGGGCCCTGCCAGCCAAAGCCGGAGCCACCATGCGGCAAGCAAATGACCTTGGCCACCGGCCCGTCATCCCTGGTGCCCTGAATTTTCCAGATGTCTGTTTCTGAGGGGTCTAACTGTCACTCCAGGATGACTTCAGAAAGATTAGTGCCAGACAGTCAGGCACCGGGGTCTCCCACAGTTTGCTGCCAGCACCATGAGTTCTGGGCTCCTTGGAAGCTAGAGGGCTGGTAGTTGGCTTCTTGGGAGCAATCAGGTAGCTTGTGTCTCTGGAGTTCCTATTGTCTGACCCCTCATCTCCCTGTCGAGGTGGCCCCTTCTCTGTGTGACATGCTCATGCCGTCCTGCCGCCCACCTGCATGTCAGCCAGTGCCTGACATTCCTGAGGACAGCTGGGACTTGGTGAGGGGGGTCAGGCTGTTGCTCGTGACCTTCAATATTTAGTCCATCCTCCTGGAGTATGGGTTTCCCTGATGGCTCAGTAGTACAGAAGAATCAATACAATGCAGGAGACTCGGGTTCAATCTCTGCGTCGAGGAGATCCCTTGGAGGAGGTAATGGGAACCCACTCCAGTATTCTTGCCTAAAAAATCCCATGGACAGAGGAACCTGGCGGGCTACAGTCCATGGGGTTGCAAAGAGTTGGACATGACTGAGCACACAGCACAACTCATGGTACTCACGACATGTAAGTTCATTGGGAACCCTCAATTAGTCGGTTTCTAAATCCTTGTTTCTGGGGCACACATAGGGTTAGGTTCCTGTGAGCCTCTGGTCACAAAGTCTTCATCAACTTCTGAATAAAGAACATTTTATTCATATTTCTTTGAAATCACCTTATTTAACATATAATTGATTCCTTACCTTTGAACTTAAAGCCAACAGAACATTTTGCGTTTACAAATAAATGTTAGCCAGTAGGCATAGAATTCGCAAATGCAGAATCTGTAAATGTGGAGTCAAGAAAGAGCAGAGCATTGACTCCATTTTCTTCTTCTTTCATGAATATCAGTTACTATAGGAAAGAAGACATGTCTGCATTTGTCCAACTCCATTTGTACTCTGAATCTTATAGGTACGAAGGAGATGTTTAAGCTCCTCTCAGGAAGCAGGATTCTTTGTGCATCCCTATGTCCTTGGCAGTGGCCATATCACTGGTGGAAAACTTCCCAACCTCTGAAGCAGCTCTCAGACATTCCTGCTTCCTGATGGAATTAGACCTCTTTGGAAGCTTTCCTGCCGGTCCTGACGCCCGTGTTTTTTCTGAACATGAGTGCTTCTGCTTTGACCTGGAGAAGAACAGTGGTTTTAGAGCTTTAGTGATCAACAGCACCCTGAACTAACAAGCTGGGTGAGGTCACACTGGGCATGTCTCCCTAGCAAGTAACAACAAAGGTTAGTTTGCATCTCGTTTCTCTTTGTAAATTTGGCTTCGGGAGAGTTGCCGGGAAGGTAAAGGAAGTTTCCCTTCTGGTTAAGGGATGTGGGCTGATTTCTGGGAGCCCATTGTGATTCTTCGAACAGGACTCTGAAGCTTCCTTCTGAAACACAGTGCCAACCTCCATGCCTTGTTGGGAGCCATAGAGGTCCAGGCTGGAATAATCTGGGGGGGGATGCTCTTCTGCTTGTGGGATCGTGTATCAGCATGTGGGATGGATTGCTGGCTGAGATGCCATAGAGGTTTCTCCCTGAGCACTAACATCTGTTGACAAGCCAAGGACAGTTATGAAATTCCCGCCCAGCATCTTGCTCTGGGAAGTGTGAGGCTCCTCCATTAGCTATGTGTCTGTCTGTCACAGCAAATTGAAACCAAGGAGGAGGGGCTCCCTCTGGTGATCTCAGCAGGAATGCAGACCGTCTCCTGAGCAGTGCCAATTCCCCAAGTGAAGGTCCTTGAGGGAGGGATGCTCACGTCATTGTAGCTTCTCTGCCTGTCCTTTCTTTAAAGGTCTGTTGTAGCCCTAAGGAGCACAGTAGGGCCTGAAGGGCTGGCAGATGGAAAAGATAGTGGTGGGAAAGGTGAAACAGGGAGTCAGGGGAAGAGTGTGTTTCTATTGACAGTTGATCCTTTGATGACAGATGGACTAGGTGTAGGACTGAAACCGTTCAATTATTCAGATTTCTGCTATGATTATTTTCTTCATTCTATGAGGACTTCCCTGGTGGCTCAGGGGTAAATAATCCACCTGGAATGCAGGAGATCCAGGCTCAATCCCTGGGTTGGAAAGATCCCCTGGAGAAGGGCATGGCAACCCACCCCAGTATTGTTGCCTGGAGAATCCCATGGACAGAGGAGGCTGGAGGGCTACAGTCCATGAGGTCACAAAGAGTAGGACACAATTGAATGACGATCACTTTTGCTTTCTTTTCACCATACAGTTCAGATAAAACCAACCTCGTTTTTTGGTGTCCAAGTAACCAACCTCGTTGCTTGGTGTCCACACCTTGTCAGGTGCCTTGTCTCAGAAGCAGAGTTCCCGTCTGCCATCCTTGGCCAGGTGAAGACAACAATGATGGGATCATTGGCCTCTCCCAAGGTCCATAGTGGAGGGAAATCATGAGACCTGGGCCTTTCTCATCTCAGGATGGTTATGAACAATTTGCATCTGTTTAGCCTCTGTTAAAACACCCTATGTCCCCCAGAATATGAAACTGCTGCTGCTGCTGCTGTCTTTTCAGTCGTGTCCGACTCTGTGCAACCCCATAGACGGCAGCCCACCAGGCTTCCCCGTCCCTGGGATTCTCCAGGCAAGAACACTGGAGTGGGTTGCCATTTCCTTCTCCAATACAGGAAAGTGAAAAGTGAAAGGGAAGTCACTTAGTCATGTCTGACTCTTTGCGATCCCATGGGCTGCAGCCTACCAGGCTCCTCCATCCATGGGATTTTCCAGGCAAGAGTACTGGAGTGGGGTGCCATTGCCTTCTCCGAATATGAAACTAAGAGAGACCTAATGTGAAGAGGGTGAGGAGTTCATCGAGTAAGGCGGATAAAGACCGTGCCATTACATCAGGTTATGGTTTGACACTTTACTTAGGAGTCTTTGAGACAAGCAGCTATCACCGACATTTCAGGCCACTGTTCTGATTTATGGCTTCTTTTTAACAATATTTGGAAAGGGAGTTTGACTTGAGAAATTGTCAGCAATGCACAGCCTGCCCCGTCTTCCCAGTGCTATCTGAAACATGTGACAAAGTAAACGGCCAGCAGAGCAAGGTGTTTTGTTCTAAGAATAATAATGGGTCTTATCACCTCTCCCCACAATGCTATCAGCTTTCCATGTGATTGAGGGGTTCTGTTTATGGTTTAATTTCCCTAATGTTCACAGTGATGCCTGCATTGATAGGACAGTCCTTAATTAGATCATAGTTCCTCTGATGAAACATGTGAGGAGAGAGAGAGAGAGAGACAGATTTTGCACGAGCACTGTGCTGAGGTGCTGGCTGTCTGCTGGTCCAAGAGAAGGGACCTGATATGACAAGAATGTCTTATTTTAAAACCTGAGCATATAGTTTGGAAAAAAATCCCAAAGCAAAGACAGGTCTGTGTTCTGTTGTCACTTGATTTTATTTTCTGTATCACTGTTTCGTCATCTTCACTAGAGTCATACAGACTTTTCTTTAAAGCTGGATTCGGTTGTTGGGCTTATTACTCTCATGGAATAGCATCACTTCCATAAGCCTGAAAAGTGATTGATGGGAATTGTGAATATGAATGGAGTCAAAAAATGTAACACTGAGATTAAAATGCACATTGTAAATTCAAGCATAAAATGTCCCTAAGAACAGATTGATTTTTCTGGTGCTATGTTGTCAAAGATGCTTTTAAGTTTTCAGCTGGGTAAAGCATGTCATAATTTCATGTTCAAGGTGGCCAGAGCATGTCCATGTTTTCTAAAGATCAAATCAGTCAATATTAAAGGAAATCTGTCCTTAATATTTATTGTAAGGACTGATGCTGAAACTGAAGCTCCAATATTTTGGTCACTTGATGCGAAGAACTGACTCATTAGAATAAGACCCTCATGCTGGGAAAGCTTGAAGGCAGGAGGAGAAGGGGACGACAGAGGATGAGATGGTTGACAGGCATCACCGACTTGATGGACATGAGTTTGAGCAAGCTCCAGGAGTTGGTGATGGACAGGGAAGCCTGGTGTGCTGCAGTCCACGGGGTCTCAAAGAGTCGGACATGACCAAGTGACTGAACTGAACCTGAATTGACATGGAAAACTAAGAGGGTGAAAGAGAGCTGCTGAAAACTTTCTTACTCTGCAAGGAGATCAAACCAGTCAATCCTAAAGGAAATCAGTCTTGAATATTCATTGGAAGGTCTGATGCTGAAGTTGAAGCTCCAATACTTTGGCCACCTGATGCAAAGAGCTGACTCATTGGAAAAGACCCTGATGCTGGGAAAGATTGAGGGTAAGAGGAGAAGGGGGCGACAGAGGATGAGATGATTGGATGGAATCACTGACTCATTGGACATGAGTTTGGGCAGACTCTAAGAGATAGTGGAGGACAGGGGAGCCTGCTGTGCTGCAGTCCATGGGGTCTCAAAGAGTTGGACAGAACTTAGCCACTGAACAACAACAACATTCTGCAATTAACTGGAGAGAAGGGTCAAACCAGCTGAAGTTCAAGTGCATTCAGGACAGTGCCTGGGTGAAGGGGCCTGAAGCTCTGATGATAGAAATGAAGTCCAAGAACTTTGATCTTGTTTTAATTAATCATTGAAGACTTGCTACATAGGAAACATTCCAGTCTAAATGAGCATCATTAGTTCAGAACTTGGAGTAATTTTTCTTTGGAAGTTCAACTGATGGCTGTGGAAAGTGGGTTACCTAAGGGAATTATCAGTATGAACATTCCACGTATAAAGATAATGTTTATATCATTTAAGGAAGGGCATTTTCCTGGCTCTCACTGATGGTCCCTTGTTCGACCTTGTTCTCTTGTCTGGCTTCTGTTCCTGTGAGCAGCTGTCCCTTCGCGGGGATATCTCTGAGTATCTAGAGAGATTTTGTCGGGTGTGGAGGCAACTCCCTCCGGGAGTCTGCAGAAGGACCCTTGTGTATGTTTTAGTCAGCTTAATAGACAAGGACAGAGCCATTTTGGCTTCTTTGCCCTGAGAAGTCTAGGATAAAGTCTGGATTTTACAATTGCTTGAACAGGATGTAAAAAAGGGGGACTGAGATCTGTATGAGTAGCATCAGAAAGGTGTCTCCTTCTAAAGAAAGGTGGAAGGAGGACTTTATTTTGAGCAGAGATGGGATCAAGGCATGCCTCAAGCCTCTGGTCCAGGAAGGCGTGACTCCCTTCCCACAGGACTTTCTCTCCCGCACAGTTACCACCCACCAGCTCCTACCTGGGCACCTGCTCGACGCCTGGCAACAGACCTGGAGGACAGCATCTCAGTCCCCCCAAGGTTTGATTTTCTCTGTTTTTCTGGATGATTTTGACTGATACCAGATTGGATAATGTGATGTTAAGAGGGAAAAGTGTCTCCAGAAGCTGACTTTAGGATTATGCCCTCTGGGTCCACGGGTGCGTTATCATTTACACAAACTTGGAAGTAGAGTGGAGGAAACCTCATGAAATGTTTGCCTGGGCTCTGGGACTCAGAGTTGAATAGGACAGAATGATAGCCCTTGATAGAGGAAGCAGACAAATTCCAGAGGGTGATATGAGATAACTGGAGGCAGGCACTGGGTGTCCTGCTCACAGAGAACAGGGGACTACATCCCATGGGGACACATGTGGATTTCAGAGAGCCTGGCAGGATGCAGCAACAGCGCTTAGAACGACTGGCTTGAGTGATGAGGTCAAGCCAACAAGATAGAATTGGAAAGGGTGAGAAATACAGAGGTCTGGATTTAGATTCATAAATATACTTCATAGGTACCACAAGGAGGGCAGGTACTGTCTCAGCAGCTAGTAAAATCAAAAGAAAAAAAAAAAAAAAAAACCAATGCCCATGGTCAGTTTCATACTTACCGTCCAATAGAGGAGGGGTTTGTCTTGAGATTTTATGAAAGTGAAAGTGAAGTCGCTCAGTCATGTCTGACTCTTTTTGACCCCATGGACAGTAGCCTACCAAGCTCCGCCATCCATGGGATTTTCCAAGAATACTGGAGTGGGCTGCCATTTCCTTCTCCAGGGGATCTTCCTGACCCAGGGATCGAACCCAGGTCTCCTGCAATGCAGACAGACGCTTTACCTTCTGAGCCACCAGGAAAAGGAAACCCAAACCCAGCCCATGGTTGGGACAGAGAAAAGGGACAGGGGAATAGCCACGGGGTGGTTTGTATGTGTTAGGCATGGCCTGGATCACGCTCTCTGTGCTGGCAGAGCTTGTCAGTGGAAAATAACGGAATACAATTTTGTAAAATACCATCTGCCTTTTAAACTGGTCTTGTTTTCTTTATGCTTCGTCCAGCGAAGCAGGGCTTGTATTGAATGCAGTGGGGAGTGATGGATTGTGTCTTCTTTAATCATCAGTAAGCTCAGAAATTTCCCAATTATTCAGCATCCCTCCCCCAGGTCTGATAGTTTGGTTCATGATGCTCAAGGATGAGGAAAGGGATATAGGTAGACGGGGGCCCTTAAGTCAAGGTCCTGGGTTGACATTTCGAAGGGTGCCTGTTGCAGAGAGAATGGAGGAAGCATCTTTGATTCATACAAAAAGGGTGTCTTTTTACAGCAGGTTTGCATCAGGACACGCCCGACCTTCTGGTTATGTTTAGCAAGTCCGATTTGATCAGATCTTGTCCTTGCTGGAGGCTGCAGGATGGGCAGAAAGGCTTCATGACTAATCGAAGGCAGCTGACACGGTTGTTTTTAAACGTTAGTGAAACTGCGTTGGTTCTTCCTGGGGAGGAAGTTTCAGTACAGTTCGTGCTGAAACGGGTGGCATGACTCATTGCCAAACGCAAAGAAAAGAAAATCTTTTTATTCCCCCACATGTGTACACACTCTAAACACAGCCGGGTTTACAGGAAGGTAAGACACCATCTGGTTCAATGCGTAGTAGCCTATTTCTTATTTTTATCACTGATTTATACTGAGAGGATGACAAATAGAACAGAAGTAGGTTTGGGTTATACAACACACCCAGCGATTCATATGGTGTTAAGCCTGCTGTTGTCTCAAAAGCAAGAAACAAATGCATCTCTGAGAAACTTCACCTGTTGCCGGAACAAAGAGACGAGTCTTGGAGCCCACCTTTGACAGTGGAAGACCCGATAGGTCACTGGGACTGATTTCAACAGGTTTTAAATGCCCATTTATTCTTCATGCCTTTGGAGAAATGAAAGGATTTCACTGCACTTGCTGGGTTTAAGCCAAAAAACAAGAGCATAGTTTCACTTTTAATTCAAAACACAATTTGTCCCAGATCACTGTTATCTCATGTAAAACAGCAGCATTAAAGTCTGGACACATATTAATAAAATAAATGAAGGTATTGAGAAGCTAGAACTGACACAGCCCAGCATGCATATTGAATTGGCTTGTGTGGGTTTGTTCTAATCCGATTGGGACATCTTTCCATTTCTCTACTGAATTGGTGAGAGAGCATCCTTTGTAGCTAGAGACTTCTAAAAAGCTTCTATCTGTTCGTTTTTTCAGAAAATAGTTTTCTGAGTGATTTATCCCATTGCCATTTCACTAACAATTCGCTGTGATTTTCACAGTCTGCCGTCTTTCCAGGCACAAATTCCGTCTTCTCCTTCATGCACATGCTTGAGACCTTTGCCTTAGTTCAGCTTCCTCCTGGGAAGGTTTTGGGGCCAGTTGTGAATTTAATCTGTGATAGACAGTGCCCTCTTCCTAAGGAATGACCAAAGAGCTAGTTTAAGAACCCAAACCTATCCTGTTTGCTTTAATGGGAAGTAACAGCAATAGTTTAATTTTTTAGCCTTAAATCTTGATCTTAGAATTGAATCTCAAATTTCAATCTCGAGTTGGATCTTGAGTCCCTTTTGTGTGTGCGAGCAACTGCTTACAGGGCAAGTCTTGTTGAATGTGTTGTTCTGAATAAATAGGAATTGAGAGACCACATTTTTCCAAAAGCCTCAGACATCCTTCTCTTTCTGGGTCCTGAGATTCTAGTCTACAAAGGACAGATCAATTTAGCTGTCAAAATGAAAGCCGAGAGGCCAATTGCCCATGCAAATTAAACACTTGTGCAAGTGCTTCAAAATTGCCTGCCTGAAAAGTGAGGCTGCCCTTTGAAAATTTGGCACATGGTGGCAGAAAGAAGAAAGTAGCCCCTATTCAGGGACATTGGCATCCTTAGAGAGCTGATCTTAGAAATTGCTCATTTTGAGCAGTCGCTTAGTTTTGGGCAACATTTTTGCTTGACTAAGGATGTCATTTTTGCCCTCTCTTTCCCTTTCTTCCCATGCCTCCTGGAAGCTCAGAACACATCTCATCATCAGGTGTAGGAACAGAGGCATAGGAAGTGTTTCTTTATGCTGGCTTTGTTTCAGTTACTGAGGCAGTGTATTTGTTCTAGGGTCAGCAGTTCCTACCAGCTTTAAATATTCACCAAAGGATGATCTACCGGAAGCCAAAATGAAAACCAGTCAGGTTTCTTTTTTCCCAAATGTTGTTAGGATTAGTCAACACTTTGAGAAATGAAATATCCAATTTCCGCCTTCTGTCTTCTATAGGTCTCAGCTGTGTCTAATATTTGTAAACCATCACATTCCACGGTGACAACTATCTGATGGAGAGAGGAGCCTTGTGGTGGATCCGGGTGTGAAGGCTCTGACAGGATGCTTATATTGGTTTCTTGTGCATCTTACTCCTTGGGTGTCACTTTCAGAAGTGCCTTCTATTCTGTTCCAGGAGGTAGGGTTTACCTCTGCTGGTCTCAGGGCTAGATGATTGTGTCATGAAATAACCAAGACGTGAGGTCCTGTGTTCCCACCTGAGGACCCACTGTCCTTGAAGCTTCAGCCATTGCTAGGGCGGAAGGTCTCCCGGTGTTCCTACTCTGGCCCAAAGACAGCCAGAGATTTAAAGAAGCAAAACTGTGACGTTCGTTACTTGTCTTTTCTAAATGTAGGTGAGATAATTATGAAAGAGGTTTTTTTTTACTAAATGGTCTTGATCAAGAAATGGCATTATTTGTACGAAAACAAATTGGCTGGTTACTAAAGAAATTGTTTCTGATTTGGGGGAAGCCAGAGGGTGAATTCCTTGAGGACAGGACCCTTCCACGTGACTAGGGAGTTGCGTGTGTCCCTCAACTTTGATGCAGCAAAGTGTCTGATTGGCCATGTAGAGTGATGTGGGAAGTAAGGCAGAGCATCTATTTGCTCCTCAGTCTCCCACCCGGCACCCATTCTCTGGTTTCCTTCCTTGTTTTCCTCGACAAACTTGAGCACCAGGCCAGCTTCCCGTCTGTGATCCTCGCTGCCCTCTGGTCCTGCTTCCCAGTCTTAGCAGAGCTGCTTTCAGCTTCCAGGCCTTGACTCGTTCATTCGATAGTAGTACCTCCCTTTCGTCCCATTTCACAGCATTTGGTGAATTGTGTAGCAGACAAATCTTGTGTGAGCTCTTGAGAACAGAATCTTGCTTTATCTACTAACCACCCGCCATGCAAGGCCAGAGCGGGACGTTGTGTGTGGTGGTTCGGGATGTCTCTCAATGAAGCTGTGAAATTCTCGGAACTTGGGAATCCCTAGCCCAGCCGCTTACAGGTTTTCTGAGCTTGCACCTGTGGTGCTTCTTTCCATGACTCCGATAAACATCCTTACGACACCAGGCGGTCCTGCCCATTGTCACCTTATTTCCTGTAATTTTACTGTGGTTACTCTGGTGCTATTTCTAAATGGAGCTCTTTAGATTGGCCTGAAATTTTAATTTCTCTCTTGTATCTTTAGGATACAAAACCACTGCTCGGCTGACCTTTTGGTTCTAGGAAAACATTTCAATCCACCTTTTTTTCCTCACTCTAAGCCACATGGGGAAGTTTGCATATTTTAGCAGAAAATCGTGTTCTCAAGGGTGTGCTCCTATATGCTCAGTTGCTCAGTTGTGTCCGACTCTTTGCAACCCAATGGACTGTACCCCACCAGACTCCTCTGTCCATGGAATTTTCCAGGTAAGAATACCGGAGTGGGTTGCCATTTCCTTCTCTAGGCGGTTCTTCCAGGTCCAGGAATTGAACCCGCATCTCCTACGTTGACAAGTAGATTCTTTACCACTGAGCCATCTGGGAGGCTTCTGATGGATACTTAGTGCTAATTGATGTTTAAATTGTACACATGTACTTTAATTTAGAGATGATTTTATGAACTTGGGAAGGTGGCTACAGGTACCACTTCTAGGATAGGTTTCTTCTTTGTGAATCAGAGTGTGACAGGGGTCACCCTGCATGTGTGCTCACATTGGCAGCTTTTTCCATGGCCAGGCCCTAATTAAGAATCATGAGGCAGAGCACTTAGGAGCTGTTTCTACTATAGTTGATTTTCAGCTAAAGGAAAATATGGAATTGAGTCAAATGGAGACATTTGTGTTTTAATAAAACATAAGCAATTTCTTATTTAATGAGTCATTATAATAAATAACCACTTAAAAATACTCCAACTTCAGTCTGAAATGACCCTCTGAGACTTTGTAGCTTCTTTACCTTTGGAATTGTTTCTCAGTTTTCTAGAAAATATGTCAGTGAGTTAGTTTATACGTCAGCTAATTTATGACCTCACTGAGGGAGGAGAGCGCAGCATCCAGGCCTACAGGGGCTGACATCGGTGACTTTAGCTTAGCCTATTCAAGGTCACTGCTTTGTTGCTGTGGTTTCCAAGCCTGCGCCTACACTGCTCGGCACACGTGGGTGTCCTGTGCGATGGTGTATATTCCTTTACAGCAGCAGTCCTCAACCTTTTCATCACCAAGGACTGGTTTCATGGAAGACAGTTTTTCCATGGACCAGGGGTGGAGGGGGATGGTTTTGGGATGATTCAAGCACAGTCAGGTTCGTGCTCCTACGAGAATCTAATGCCACTGTTGATATGACAGGAGGCAGAACTCAGACAGTAATGCAAGTGATGGAGAGCCGATGTAAATATAGATGAAACTTCATGTACTCACCTCCTGTTCTGCAGCCTGGTTCAATATTGGTCCATGGCACAGGGGTTGAGGACTCCTGCTTTAGAGGGTGGCACACCTATCCAGGCAAGGGTTGACCCTCCAGAGTAGGAGGTCCTGATGGTGTCTGTGTGGCTATCATGGGCTAGAGTGGTAAAATGTCTTTTTCACTGTTGATGTAACTGCAAGCATAGTTAAAACCTTTCAGGGCGTGTGTCCCGAATCCTGATATTGGAACTAGTTTCTTGTTTAGATTTCAGATTCTAAAGGGCATTCTATTGTCCCCCAAGACTGTGTGAACTCTGTCTGGGCATTCTGTCCCTTGAGTGTTGCCTTTTCACAAGGAAGGGCCTCGCTTTTAGGTCTGAGGTTGAGCCTGGCACGTCTGGCTGTCCAGGATGCAGGCTGTCCCCACCTGGATTCAGCAGGAAAGTTCACCTCCTGCAGTATTTGTTGTGTGGTCCTGTCAACAATTCTGGATTCTTTCAATGTCCTATTTGGCCTCCATCATTTTTGCCTTTTAAGAGGATAGCTGTTCTCTGTAGGTGTGACCCTTGAATGTCTTAGCTAAGGGGCTACATCAGCTAATTTATGATCTCACTGAGGGAGGATGGGAGAACTCAGCCTTCAGACCTAATTATCACTCTCTCATTTTTAACTTAATTCTGACACATGGGAATCTTTAAGAATTGCTGGACGTTCATGGCAGTAACCAGTGGGCCTATCCAACTGTATCAGTTAAATTTTGATTAAGAGATAACCAAATGGAAAGAAATTTTCATACTAACTGTAAAATAGATCAAGAGAGGAAGTTACTGTATTCAAGTTGTTTAGTCAAGAAGTCCCAGCTAACACATTTGTTGCCCCACCCAAAGGAGATATTACTGGTGTTATGAGAAAGGAATTGGCCACTCCTAGGAATTTTTCCTGGGCCGAGTATGCCTTCTTACCTTGGGGAGAGCTCCCTTCCTCCCTTTTTGGCCTTGAAGATTTACAGCTGCCTCTCCTCCTTTCCAAAGGATGAAGTCACAGACTTTCAAAGGCTCAGCTGGGACCTCAAGGATCAGCGATGCCGCAGTGCAGGAGTGCACCTGGGCTGTGGGCGCCTTCCGGGGCAATTCTGAATATTTTACTTTGGATTGCCCCCTCCCTTCCCATGAAGATGCCTAATGGAGGCAGAGAGCCTCATGGAAAGACATTGTCACCTAGCCATTGTCCTCTGGCCTCTGAACCTCAGGACTTTCAAATGGCATTTCAACAGATAGAAAACTATATAAATTTCCAGATGCTGTAATCCAGTTGTCCTTCTGCAGGCAGATGGCCTTTAGATAATCACTAAGTAGACGGTGTGGGAATCATTGCATAGGGGGACAGCCAGAATGTTTCAGAATGTTCTGGAAGCTTCTTCTCCCCCTGTTCTTGTCATTATTCTCAGCTGCTGCCCAAGCGTTCATGCTGGGATAGGCATGTTCAGTCACTCAGTCATGTCTGACTCCTTGCCCCGCCATGGACTGTAGCCCACCAGCCTCCTCTGTTCATGGAATTTTCCAGGCAAGAATACTGGAATGGGTTGCTATTCACTACTGCAGGGGATCTTCCCGACCCAGGAATCGAACCTGCGTCTTTTGTGTCTCCTGCATTGGCAGGCGGATTCTTTACCACTTTGCCACCTGGGAAACCCTGGGATAGGCAACCTCAGTGTGTTTGAGGTTTGCAGCCAGAAGCTATGGACTGTGTGAGTAGAAGGAAACTTGGACAACAGGACAAGCACGAGCCCCAAAATGTAGTAGCTGAAGTAGGAGACATCCTTAACTAGTAACGGAGAAATTTCTTTTTTGAATAAGAAATGGAAAGTAACGCATTTCTTTAATTTCTGTTGTACATGGTTCTGCGGAAGCTCGTGCTTCGCAGTCATCTTTCATCACATATGTGTTAAGCTTTTAGGATTTTCTTTATATTTGTTTTAGTAATGTGAATTGTTTTTATGGTTTACAATTTCCTTTAAAAAGAGCTTCATATTTTGCATCAAATAAATTAATATGTAAATAAAAACACAAGTTCTGAATCTAGTATAGTTTATTGTATACCTTCTGACTTCATCTCCTATTTTTGAAATGCATTACTTAAGGTACTATGCATTTCCAAAAACAGAATGAAAGACCCATCATAAAATGGGCAAATTCACACAATTGGAATTTGATGCTCAAACTACTTAAGGTAACTTAAACAGGTGTGCAATGGTCCTTTTGGTTGTTTTTTGAGATTTGTTTTCCTGTATTAATGATATCTGAATTTTTGTTTCTCCTTTTCTGAGGAAAGGAGCCCATTGGTATGGGATAAAAGGCTAGGGCTGTCACGTTGTGATTTCCAAGCTGCTCTGTGCTAAGCCTTACATTGTCAATGCAGCTGGTTGTGCAGGGGATTCATGGAACTTTCTAGAATCGATCAGCAATGACCATGGCCGCTTTTCAAATGGGTTAATATAATCTCTGTTTTTCCCCCCTTGTCTTTGTTGAAGCATTGGTGTGTGAGAGTTGCTGAACCACCCGAGTGGCTGTGGATCCTTCGTGTGATACATGGTCGAGGACACGCTCCACCCCTTTCCTCCTTGGTAAGTTGGACACTCAAATGGGAAATGAAGAAGCCAATGATTTCATAGATTGAGAATCATGATGGATGTGAGCATCACTTATCTCAGCTGTCCAGAAAGGCAGTGAAAGAATGAGCAGGCTTCCAGAGAGAAACTGAAAGCACAGAGAAGTGAAGCAATGGACTCAAGAGCTCACCAGTGATCAGAGGCAGGGCTGTAATGTGAACTCATGTTCTTAACCTTAATCCAGTACTACCTCTTAGCACTAAGCATGCCTCCTGAGAATAAGGACAGACACGATTTTATTCTGTTCTGGAAATACTTAGATCTTCAAAGCTCATGTTAAATAACAAGAAATCAATTTTTTGAACAGCAGGCTATACCAGGAGATAGTAAACTTTTTCTGAAACGGGTGAGAGAGGAAACATTTCAGGATTCGTTGGCCATGTCATCTCTATCATGTCATCATCATCATTATTTTGTATCAGCTCAGCTCTGTGTTATAGCCTAAAGCAGCCACAGATGATATATATAAATTTACAAATACAGACGTCAAGCTGAGCTGGACTTGTTCCACATGACTGTAGTTTATTGAACCTTGGTCTACACGCAGTGCTCCAAGATCCCAGTGTAGAGAGTGAGAGTGTTTTAGTGGCCAGTAGGTATGAGTCCCTTAACAAAATTTATCTTGGATGCTCAGAAGTTAATCATAAGCCACTTTGAACAGTCTACTGTAACTGCAAAAATCTACTTCTTGGCTGCATTTGGTGTTCAGTGCTTATCACAGTCAGTATGCCCTGAGTGTATTAGTCTGAGTCCAAACACCTAGACTACAGCTTCGCTCCAGAAGGGCCTGATCAAGATGGTACTAGTAATCAATGTCTAGCTCATTTACCCGGAGAAGGCAATGGCAGCCCACTCCAGTACTCTTGCCTGGAAAATCCCAGGGATGGAGGAGCCTGGTAGGCTGCAGTCCATGGGTTACTAAGGGTTGGTTACACTGAGCGACTTCACTTTCTCTTTTCACTTTCACGCATTGGAGAAGGAAATGGCAACCCACTCCAGTGTTCTTGCCTGGAGAATCCCAGGGACGGGAGAGCCTGGTGGGCTGCCGTCTATGGGGTTGCAAAGAGTCGGACACGACTGAAGCAACTTAGCAGCAGCAGCAGCAGCAACAGCTCATTTACCAAATAAGCTCAGACAGCGTTTCCTATTTTGGTCTACATATGATTTCTAAACGGGACATGTTTATTTGGTAGCCGTATACCTGTTGCTGTGCTTCCCAGGTGGCTCAGTGGTAAGGAATCCTCTTCCCAGTGCAGGAGACACAGGAGACCTGGGTTCAGTTCCTGGTCGGGAAGGTCCTCTGGAATAGAATTGGCACCCCACTGTGCCTGGAAATTTCCATGTTCAGAGGAGCCTGGCAGGTTACAGTCCATGTGGTGGGAAAGAGTCGGATACGACTGAGTGACTGAGCATACATGCTGCTACGTACATACTCCTAACATGTATACCTTATACATATTAGGGCAATCATGCAATTATCTTGGGGGCTCTCTTATAATTACATTGTACAGAAGTATTCTGGTATCAAATCTTCACCTTTTATTCTGAACAAAAGCAGATGTTTACAAGACAAGTGTGAACAAGATTGACATACTTAAATCATGGGGTAATATGGCAACCCTCTTTGCCACATACATCAGATGTGGTGGGGTTTCGATTTTTTAAAATTTTTTCTTGTGAAAGGATATATCTGACAGTTCAAGGCCTGCTAGACTCTCTACCTTACTGCTTATCATCTAACAAGAAGGATAAAGGAAAACCAGTTAATTTGTGTTTCCTGAAGGAGTTTAAGTGGGGACCTGTTCTAGTTGTTCATTCCTTCATTCACAGAAGTAAGTAATTGTAGCAAGCATGTGAGCCTGATGTTGTATAATTTTTGAGGATATACATTTTTCCAGAGCCACTGGTCTCTCGGTACTTCTACAAGTAATGGAAAAGTGTTCTTTACTTTAATAGCAATGATATGAAAAGTAAAATTTAGATTATAAAAGTATTGGAGAGCTAGGTGTGGTACCTTATTAATCGGAAAAATCAGGTTGCAAAATAATATACTTAATATAATTGCATTCATCTTAAAAACACACTCATACTATTTCTGCATCCAAGTGCCTGTGTGTTACAAAGTCTGTTAGATCACACCTTGATATATACCAGACTCTAAACAGGTCATCTCTGGGGTCAAGGTGTTGGCCCTTTATGAACCAAATGTGTATGTGTGTGTGTGTGTGTGTGTGTGTGTGTGCGTGTGTGCTTATATGCACACGCTCAGTCCTGTCTGACTCTTTGCAACCCATGGATTCTAGCCCTCCAGGTTCCTCTGTCCATGGAATTTTCTAGGTAAGAATACTGGGGTGGGTTGCCATTTCCTTCTCCAGGGGATCTTCCCCCAGCCCAGGGGCCAAACCCATGTTTCTTGCAACCCCTGCATTGGCAGGCTAGTTCTTTACCAGCTGAGCTACTGGGGGAGATTATAAACCATATAGTCACGATCTAAAACTTTCTGAAGAATGTTGTATTTTTGCAGCTCAAAAATATGAAAAGAAGATTAAAGTAGAGAAAGCTGATTATGGAAATTATGTAAAAGAAGGGGAATATTCACCCACAGTGCCTCCGTCAAAGACAGTCACTGTTGTCATTTAATACAGTCTTTTGTGAGTGTTGTACAGAGTGGGAACACCACTAGACGTAAAATTAACATGCTGCTTTTTCACTTCTTATAATGTATATTTTTTATGCTATATACAAATGATAATGACATATCAGAGTCTGACACGACTGAGCGACTGAACTGAACTGAATAGCATATCATGTAATTGAAAATATATTGTTAATATATTTTATTTGAATGAATCATAATAGTCTATCATGCATATGTAATTTACTGCATATTTTTTAAAAATTGGGGTATAGTTGCTTTAGAATGTTGTATTCGTTTCTGCTGTACAGTGAGGTGAATCAGCCATATGTACACACGTGTCCCCTCCCTCTTGGACCCCCTCCTCTCACCATCTAGGTCATCACAGAGCACTGGGCTGAGCTGCCGTGTTGTGCAGAGGCTTCCCACAGCGATTTTCCATGTGCTAGTGTAAATGTCAGTACTAGCATCATAGCTCATCCCACCCACCTTCCCCGACTGTGTCCACATCTTCATTCTCTAAGTCTGTGTTTCTTTTACTGCCCTGCAGATACGTTCATTGGTTCCATTTTTCTAGATTCCACATACTTGCATTAACATACGATGTTTGTTTTTCTCTTTCTGACTTCTTTGCTGGAGATATGTATTATTTTCAGGTAACAAAAATCACAGACAGTGTGAAAGGATCATGACAAGGGGAGTGTAGCAGACTCCTGAACCTCACTGCTACTCGCTGTTGTTTGCTTTTACAGCCCACACTCACTACCTTGTGAAGAGTAGAAATTTGGAGCATAAGGTAGACGCTTCATAAACAATAGCAGCTATTATTATGAAGGTTTTCTTTTAATTGAAGATGAATTCATTATGCCAGAATAGCTGTAGTTGATTTACTCTTTCAGAGTCAGTGCATTTTAATAAGATTGTCAGTCGGCTTTGCAGAAGTATTTGAGATATTTTTATTTCACTAAAAATATGTTACAGAATTTGTTTTGCTAAAGCTTTAATATCATCATCATCATCATTAATTTTTTAAATCAATTCGATAGTTTTGCCTCCTTTTATATACTCTATTGTTTGCTCATTATATTATTTGGTAGGTTTTTAAATTTTTTGTGTGATAGCTGTTTTTTGAGAAGGGGAGAAGAGCAGGAAAGAAAGAAAGTAGAGGAGAGGAAGGGAACTTACTTGTGAAAGAATCATTAGTTCTTGTTTTATACTCATTTAGCTGTTGAGATTCCATGTTTTTTTAACAGATACTTGCAGAATTTATTTTTAAGAATATTAACCCTTTGTTGTCTTTCTCCCTGGTATATTAGCTTGTTAACTTTATCCTTTTAAATTCAAAGTTTATTTTAGTATCACCAGATAGTTCCTTCATATTTATTTCAATCAGTGCTTAGAAACTTAATACATTTTTTTCCTTTGCTTTCTTCTGATATTATTAAAAATAATCAACTCTTTCATTCAGGGAAGTGTTCACTTATGTAAGAATAGCTATCTCTTATTTTGTAATTCTTCCCATAGTTTTATTCTGCCTCTCTTTTAACTCCCTGACAAAAATTATCCCACACATTTAATCTGAGGAGTATGTTCAGACAATCAAAATATTTGTGGGAATGAGAGATCTCAAGGAAATATTGCTTCATCCTACAAATAGAGACCAGGTTTACAGCCAGACAACTGGAATTCTTTCATTCTTTAACTTTCCTTTTTTAGCTTGGGGAAGGGTAACTTTGGCCTTTTATCTATTTTTTTAAACAACAGTATTTCCTATCTTTTTATTCAGTAGAACTTAACTCATTATGTTGAGCGTTATTAAGTCATATGTTAGCATTTTTCCTCTAGTTTCATTTTTGGATGTAACTTTTGATTTTCACCAAAATAGTCTGTGGTGTGTCTGAAAGACCAAGGCAGGACTGGTGGAATCTTGTATGTATTGGTTGATGTCTTCGCTTGTTTAGAGTACTCACCTAAAATATTAATTAATTGTTAATTATCATGTGCTTACGAGGACGGTTTCATAATTGTGTAAGTTCCAAAAAATAGAGAATTAGCTAGATTTCGGTTTCGAGATGGAGATGGAGTTGAACCCCAGTTGGAAATGTTGAACCCCAGTTCAAGTCTCCATGTTTCCTTAGTTTTCCACATTTCTTGGCTGGTAAATCCTGAGTTCTGCTGTCAGTGTTTCAGTTGGGGCTGCTGTGCTGAGAGGAATTCCATTTTATGGTATTTGCAGCACATCTCTATGTATATTATTGACACAAGGTACATCCCTTGTTTAAACATGCTGAGTGCTTGCCTTTGGGGATCAAGATTCAGCCTGTCAGTCTCAATAATGGCTGGAATACTAAAGCCGTGGCCTCCGCATCTCATTATCTGTGCCCATTGTCCAGGCAGCGATCTGGAAAGGCCCCGTGCAGAACTGATCTGTTTTGTCATATCCTGATCCACGTAAGTCAGCTTCACTGATGGCAGAGCTGTGTGTTTCCACTGTTCAGGGTCGAAGGCATCAGAATGGGGAAACCCTGCTTTCTCTCCTGTTCTCTTCCCTGTTGGGATTTTGGCCTTTGAAACTTGTTTGTTTGGGTGAGCTTCTGCACGTTATGTTATTGTCGCGGCTCTGTGACTACTATAAATGTTTGTGAGTCACAAATGTGTGATGAAGTTCAGAATCCTTTTCTCCCTGGGAATGGACCATGTGTTCTGTTCATTCTCAGGCACCCATTAGAGGGGCTGATATCTGTGTATGGGGTTAATTGCTTGGGTTTGAAGGTTTACATGTGCCTGTGAGTACACTGCCCCTTGATTAAACTGTGTGTGAGATCTTTTCTGGCAGAACTCTCTTAAGGGCATAAAAATGACCCTGTGTTTGGATTTTTGGATTTCATGGACTTAAGATTTTCCTGCTTGTGGTCTGCAGATCACAGTACTGGAGAGGCTTCCATAGCTGCAGGGTCGCAAAGCTAATCAGCTCATGTTTTCTCTACTGGAGCCTTTCATGTGGTTTGCATGAGTGTTTGTGTCTCTTTTAGCCTCCCAGGCCACAAAGGGAGCAGAGTCATTTTGTTTCGTTTGCTTTTGCCTCAAGCTTGGGCAGTAACCACTCTTGGTTAAACCAAAGCCAAGGTTGGAAAGACGGTCAGTAGATTCTGGGAAGTAAATACCATCATATTTTCATATAATAGTGTCTAAAAATAGTGAACAGATCTTCCATTTCCAGTGCTGAGGAATTAGGTGGGTGCATCCAAGCTGTTTATCGTTGTTGAGAATTTTTTTTTTTTTTTGGTAGGGGGCGGGAGATGACTGCCTTGCTCGCAGCTCAGTGATCATATACCTTTGAGAACGGTTCTTCCTGTTTCCACAGAAAGTCACCTCCTTTCTACAGTGATTGTTTGAAGGTGAGGCACCTTCGCAATTTGGCCAATCACACGACCCACCCGTTGGCCACTCTGATTGATTCTTCTTGAGACCAAGACTCCAACTTGGGCATGAATATCCCATTCTTTCTTTCCTACTCTAAGACAGTACTTAAACAGTTTTTCCCTTTCTCTCCTGCATCATCAGTTTTATTTTCCCCTCTCTGATGGATCTTTCCAATAGGAAAGCAAACATCTACCATTAAAAAAAAAAGTGACCTGTTGATCTGAATTTCCACTCCAACTATGAGCCCATTCTCTTCTTCTCTTTACAGAAAAACTGCTTGAAAGCATTTGTTTGTATTTATTATCCTTAATTCCTGTGTTTCCACTTCCTTTTGAACCCACTTGGACCACTGAGTCCTTCCATCAGTCCTGCCTCTTTAAGATTACCTGTCACCACCATGTTACCAAATCCAGGGGTTGATGTTGTCAGCATCACCCCTGCAGTCAAGGTCAGCAGCGTTCCTACAGTGTAATCCATCCCTCTCAGCTCCTTGAAGCACTTGCTCCATCTGGTTTCAGGACACTGCCGTTCTCTGGAGTGACTCCCACATCTCTGGCCATTTACCTCAACTGCCTGACTCCCTGCCCGACAGCCATTGGAGTCTTGCGGGGTCCTGCAGTGCCTTGACCTTCCCTTCTTCCCTGACCATCCCCACCATTTGTATAGTTTCTGCTGTCCCCAAAATGTAAGCTCCATGAGGTCAGGGATTTTTGCCAATTTTGATCACTGCTCCATCTTCAGGCATAGAGAATGACCTGAGACATAAAAGCTGCCAATAATTATTTGTTGGATGGATGGCTGGATGATTTTCAAAACTAGGTCAGAGAAACCTAATTTTAGTTTGGACACAGAACTGGAAGTACATGAGATTGTCTGTAAGAGGAAGGAATGGGCTTATTCAACCTCTGTATCCAACCAAAGTTTAGGGTATTTGGTGTAATTTTCCCAGCAGGTGGGTACATGTTCATTAAGTCTCAGTTCATATGTCACCTCTTCTACCTAAGCCTTATCGTCCTTATTCATGGCCAGATAAATGATGCAGCACCGCCACATTCCTAGGCCTGTCCCCATAATGGCAGTTTAAAATTGGGCTCATTATACTGTTCCCTGTAGACATGTAGTCCTTTCCTTTTCAGACCAGGAAGCCCTTGACTTGATTGTGTTTATTTTCCTAATCCTTAACACACAATAAGCACTGAATATGTACATGTTATTTAGTGGAGTGATTCTGACTGAAATTTTTTAGAACATGATTTAATAATCCTTAAGAGTGTGATAATGGTGTGCTCCTCTGGCCTTCTGATCATGCTCTGTTTGATTTAAGATGTTTATTTCATGATTTTACAATAATTAAATAGATTTTCAGTAGCCATATAGACTGCCCCCAAATTGTCCAGCTGTGGCCATTTACCGTTTCCACAAATAATTTTTGCTGTTTCTGTATAAGGGTACCTCATTCATAGTGCATCTTAGAGAGGAAAGAGTGCACGAGCCTCTCTAAGTGTGTTTCTCGCTCAGAGTGGTCTGTGAGTTGTGAGCATACCTGAAAGGGGCGTGGGCAGTAGTCCGTCAGCACATAGTCCACGACCACGCTGTAAGATCAGAAGGCAGTTCCTTCCTGCCTTTAACATTTCTAACACAGAGTACTTGGACCCACTGCCAAGGTCACAGTGGAATCTCATCAGTTTCATCTTCAAGAAGTACGTATCATTAAATGTAAGAATGGCACTGTGCAGCATGGCTGAGCCAAGCTCAGAACCCTGAAGTTGTGTTTCCTGTGAGGTAGTTACCAGGGATGTACATGCTCAAAATCAGCCCTGTGTGCCTCACAGAGTCCCTGCCACGCTGGGACCATAAACCTCTGGATCAGTAGAATAGTCTGTCTATAGATAGATGGATAGAGAGATAGGTATATTCATAGATATATGCAGGCTTCCCTGGTGGCTCAGTGGTAGAGAATCCGCCCGCCCATGAAGTAGACGTGGGTTCAATCCCTGGGCTGGGAAGATCCCCCTAAGGAGGAAATGGCCACCATCCAGCATTCTTGCCTGGAAAATCCCATGAACAGAGGAGCCTGGCAGGCTGCAGTCCATATGGGATCACAAACAGTCGGACACAACTTAGCGGCTAAACATCACCACTGTCACCACCACCACCATTCATAGATATATGGGTTTGTAGATAGAGATACAGATGAAATAAACGTAAATATGCATATAGACAGAGAAAGCACTAGCACTGAGATCATGAAAGTCACTAAAGCAGGAGTAGCCAGTGAAAGAAGTGTCACTGAAACATTGAACCAAATGGACTTCCTGGTGGTCCAGTGGCCTTAAGGCTCCATGCTCCCAATGCAGGGGGCCTGGGTTCGATCCCTGATCAGAGAACACATACCATATGCCTCAGCTAAGACCTGGTGAAGCCAAATAAGTAAATAAAAATAAGTATTTAAAAATAAAACAGTGTACTAAAGCCCAGCTTTTTGGCTTAATTATAAGTTTCTGGTAAATTGATTGATAGCTACTGAATGATCCACAACCATGAAGTGCCTTTTAGATAAATAATCTTTAATTGACTTGGGGCTACAAGTATGTGCATATTCCTTGTTGCTGTTGTTTGATCACTAAGTCGTGTATGACTCTTTGCCATCCCATTTTCTGTAGCCCGCCAGGCTCTTCTGTTCATGGGGTTTCCCAGGCAAGAATACTGGAGTGGGTTGCCATTTCCTTCTCCAGGGGATCTTCCTGACCCAGGAATCAAACCTGCATCTCCTGAATTGCAGGTGAATTCTTTCCCACTGAGGCACCAGGGAAGCCCTACACATATGTATACACAAAAATGTTTTTCACTGAAAGTTGCAGACAGCTGGCCACCATTGTTATCACTCATCCCTGAACACAGATGCAAGTTCTGAGCTATGAACAGCAGTAGGATGCATCCACAGGCCAGGCACACAGTAGGACCCAAAGATGAAGGAACATCAGTGAAGTAATGAGTGACCACATGTTGCCCATATAAGTGCTCATTCTGAAATATCTTCACTGAAGCAAGCGTATTTTTAGTAGGCAAATCTAACTAAATCCCAACTAACTATGACTTCTTTTTTTGATTTCCCCTGCTAAATTTGATAAGCCGTTGTATGCTAGATTGATCATTCCACTGCCATGGTTATAGGAGCTGATCACATTTGTTGCAGCTTTCTATTTTTTTCACTTTTGCATCACCAACTCGATGGACATGAGTGTGAGCAAGCTCTGAGAGTTGGTGATGGACAGGAAAGCCTGGCTTGTTGCAGTTCATGTGGCTGCAAAGAGTCAGACACGACTGATCGACTGAACTGACTGATCCTCTTCTCTGTTGCTGCTGCTGCTAAGTCGTGTCAGTCATGTCCAACTGTGTGTGACCCCATAGATGGCAGCCCCTCAGGCTCCCCCATCCCTGGTATTCTCCAGGCAAGAACACTGGAGTGGGTTGCCATTTCCTTCTCCAATGCATGAAAGTGAAAAGTGAAAGTGAAGTCACTCAGTCGTGTCCAACTCGTCGCAACCCCATGGACTGCAGCCTACCAGTCTCCTCTTTCCATGGGATTTTCCAAGCAAGAGTACTGGAGTGGGCTGCCATTGCCTTCTCTGGATGCTCTTCTCAGATTAGTCCATAATCCAGATGTAATAGGGATTTTGTCAAGTTCTTAGAAATTTTTTTTCTGGGATGTTATATTAATAGCAAGAATAAGAAAAATGAATTGTGGTGGTCTGACTTTTGTTCTGTGGTTATAACGTTAAGTATTATGTATATTCTAACTTTGACGGTTATTTTCTGGTTCAAGTTATGTCTTTATGGAAGAGGATTTACAGAGTCATTGCAAAAAGTTGGACATGACTGAATGACTCACACTTTACTTTTTTGTTTTCTTAAGCAAATTCTGGCTGGTCAGGTATACCTACAACTAATATTTCTAAGCACAGGTTCATGGTTTGTGAATGCGTTCTTGATTTAGAATAGGTTCTTCTTTTTATCTGAGCGCAGCTCAGATCTCCTTATGTTGAAAGCAAGGAGTGTAAATATTCTGGGTCACCTCCACCTGCCTGTAGGTTTGGGTCTGAAGGACTTGGATCTGTTCACCAGTGGAAGTCATTAAACAGCCCCTTGTAATGTGGCAATGATAATAGACTTTCGATAGAGGTTGTTAACATTTCTTCTTTTGGAACTTTTTATAAACCACTGATAATAACAGCTTAGTAATGATTAATATTAGTGGTTCTAGTTACTTGAGCACACCGTACATCCCAGGCACTGGTGTAACTGCTTTATTTATATCATGTCATCTTCTCAGCAGCCATACAAAGCAGGTCCTAACATTATCCCCAGTTTAGAGATGAGTAAACCAAAACATGGATAGTTAAGAAATTTGCCAGCGTAATTCAGAGGTTACCCACATGCCAACCTCAGTGGATGATATACAACTTCTGAATTCAGATTCAAGATGTGTTTCACCCCCTTTATCTTTTAAAGGTCACCAAGGGAATTCCAGGGCAGAACATTCCTTATCCTAAATGTTATTGCAAAATAAAGCTGCTATAGGTTTCTGCAAACAGTGTCTTGGTTTTATTTCCCTGAGCCAGCAAGTATGTTGAGGGTTGGAACCCACTTTCAGTGTGTAATTTCCTTGTAGAAAACACATGATTGGTGGTTAATCTCAAGCAAAGTCCCTCATGGACGAACATCTGTATAAACACACGGTACCTCTGAAGCATCTCTTCCTGGACACGCGAGTCATCAAGGACTAGCGGGCATCCCGATTCATGTCAGATTAGAAATTGTGTTTCTATTATCGTTGTAACAGACTAACCACTTTTCTTGAAAATTGTGAAGAAAGTGACAGGGAAGAGATCACCTATGTCCAGCTGTCCCCTCTCTTTATTAATTTTTTAATTATTTTTTTAAATTTATTTATTATTTTATTTTATTTTTTAACTTTACAATATTGTATTGGTTTTGCCATATATCAACATGAATTCACAATACACGTGTTCCCCATCCTGAACCCTCCTCCCTCCTCCCTCCCCTTACCATCCCTCTGGGTCTTCCCAGTACACCAGCCCCAAGCATCCATTATCATTCATCGAACCTGTACTGGCGACTCATTTCATATATGATATTATACATGTTTCAATGCCACTCTCCCAAATCATCTCACCGTCTCCCTCTCCCACAGAGTCCAAAAGACTGTTCTATACATCAGTGTCTCTTTTGCTGTCTCGTATACAGGTGTCCCCTCTCTTTAAATAGATATTTACTGAGTACATACAGGGTAGGAGCCTCTTATGTATTGGAAATATACTGACAAACAAGAAGGCTCCCAGTTCTCATGAAGCAGATGTTTTAGGAGACAGTTAGATTATAAACAATTATTGCATCACACCTGATGTGAAGAGCCCACTCATTGGAAGAGACCCTGATGCTGAGAAAGATTGAAGACAATTGGAGAAGAGGGTGGCAGAGGATGAGATGGTTGGATAGCATCCCCGACTCAAGGGACATGAATTTGAGCATACTCGAGGAGACAGTGAAGGACAGGGAAGCCTGGTGTGCTGCAGTTCATGGGGTCGCAAAGAGTTGGACACGATTTAGTGACTGAACAACAACAAATAGAAAAGTAACGGATAGTGGTAAGGACGATGCAGAACTTGCAGATAGGGTCGTGTGGTAGGCAGTGAAGAGGGGGCAACTTTGGGCACTCGTGTGTGTAGTGTGGAAGGGGAGAGTGGTGTGACTTCAGATCAAGAGATGGGCAAGAGTTAGAGTGTGTAGGTCTCTGTGATAGGACAGGAAACCTGGTTATTTATAATGGGCACTGGGAAGCCTTTGTTGAAACAGTGGTGGTGCAGGATTTGTTTGCATTTTTAAATTGTCGTTTAAATTTTCATGGTTGCCATTAGGGAAGTGGATGATTGAATAGCAAGAGGGGAGGGAGGAAGACCGATTAGAAGGCCATCACAGGTGACCGGATGAGGCATGATGGTGGTACTGACTAGGGTGCTGGTGGAGGTGGAGGAAACCGGATGGATTTGGCATATTTTTAGAAGCAAGGTGAATGATACTCTGATGGCTTGGCCACTAGGGGAGAGGGGAAGAAAAACTAAGAGTCCTGTTTAGCTTTGGGCTTGAATGAGTTGGTGGATGGACCATTGAGTGAGACAGAAATTCTGCATAAGTGTAGGTTTTGGAAGGAAGAGCAAGAAGTCTCCTAGGACCATGTACATTTTGAGGTGAAACCTTTCATTTCTCACTCAGTTGGCCAGAATAGGCAGTCATGTATGTGAGTCTGGATATTTGGGAATGACTGGGGCTAAAGATCAGTGTTTCAGAGTCACCTCTGTATTTGACAGTAAAGTCCAAGGACTCTCCCCCAGGAGAGACCAGAGAGAGGAAAAGAGCACCTTGGACATGACTGTGGGTGCTGGAACGTTTGAGTAGGGTGTGAGCATCTGTTGGAGAGTGCTTCATAACATTCCGCTTGATATAGTAGTGCTTTTATATTTCAGAAGTGATGGAAAAAGTGACAAGAAGTCCCAAAGGTCATTCTTGCCTTGAGGGATTTCATTCAACATATGGTTTGTGTATGTGCACATGCTCAGCCACGTCCCTCTCTTTGCGACCTCATGGACTTTCGCCTGCCAGGCTCCTCTGTCTGTTAAATTTTCCAGGCAAGAATCCTGGAGTGGGTTTTCATTTCCTTCCCCAAGGGATCTTCTCCACCCAGGAATCGAACCTGTGTCTCCTGTGTCTTCTGAATTGGCAAACAGATTCTTTACCACTGAGCCACCTGGGAATCCTTCATTCAACATGTTAGCAGCAAAATTCTCCTCTGTTGTAATAGAAAATGCCATTCTGGTTATGGAAAATGGGGTCATATTCTTACAAAAGTATAATATTCCCTCCATGTCTGTAGGGGATTGGTTCTGGGACCTCCTGGAGACCAAAATCCAAGGATGCTCAGATTCTTTTCAGTAAGTCCCCGACATGCAAACCGTTAAGTTGTGAACTTTCAAATACATTGTGTGTCCAATCATGTAAGTTATTTCATATGTCTGGTGTAATTTTTGAGGTACTGTATTGTAAGATTAAAAATGTTCTCTTTATTTTTTGTGTTTGTTTTTCAATGTATTATTTAAGTGAAAAGCATTATAAACCTATTGTAGTACAGCACTGTACTGTATAGCCAGTTGTGTTAGTTGGGTACCTAGGCTAACTTTGTTGGACTTATGAAAAAATTGAACTCACGAACTCGGTCTTGGAATGGACTTCGTTCATATGTAGGGGACTTACTGTATATTAAGTGGTGGAGTACCATAGTCGGTCCTTGGTTTCTCTAAGCTGATCTGTGGTTGGTTGAGTTGCAGATGCAGAAACTGGGGATGTGAGGGATGACTGTATGTGAAGCAATATGATTAATTTTCAGCATTCATTTTGCTTTTTTTCTTTCAATCAGCAGTTCTACTGTTTCAGTTAACTCACTGTTTCTCAAAAGCAGTCTCTTCCCAGTTGAGTCTTAGAAGGCACTGGGCAAGGTATTTTTAACAATCCACCCATTTTGCTTTGGGCTTTCCTTGTGGCTCAGCTGGTAAAGAATCTGCCTGCTATGCAGGAGACCTGGGTTCGATTCCTGGGTTGGGAAGATGCCCTGGAGAAGGAAATGGCAACCCACTCCAGTATTCTTGCCTGGAGAATCCCATGGACAGAGGAGCCTGGTGGGCTACTGTTCACGGGGTCGCAAGGGTCAGACATGACTGAGGGACTTTCACTTCGCCTCAGTTTTCTTTCTTACCGACATGCTACTTTCTGGCATTAAAATTTTGCACTGCTGTTTCCTCTTCCCTCACTGTGTTCATTTAATTACTATAATTACATATATATTTCCAGGAAACTTGAGCTAGTGAAAGTTCAGTATTTAAGAGATCTGGGGAATGCTTCTGCCAATGCATTTCTCAATGTCAGTTCTGGCAGCCGTCTGCATCCTTGTTGATTGAACGAATCTCTATGAATGTTTGCAATGTGCTAGGTAAGAGACGGTGACACGCTGTTAATAATAATGTAGCGGACAATGATGAGGGCTAGAGAGCCCACAGTGTTTGATTCCCTGCAAGGATTCTTCTAATTAACCCCACTTGCTTTGTTAATAGCTTTCATAAGAGGATCAGAGATATAAAGCTCAGGATGTCACCAGAATGTTATCAGTGGTTTAGAACTTGATTTCTATCAAGGAGAAGTGCATTTGGCCAATTAACGTAAACTTAAGGACTCTCATTTCTCCTAGAAACTGAAAATAACATTCAGCACTGGCCATTAAGATTCCCTGAGACAGTTGTATTCTGCTTTAAGCCAGGATACAGAGCTGTATGTTGGAAAGTAATGCGTTTCAGCATCTAGAATCCGTAGAGAGACTTGTGAAAAGGACACACATAATTTGTAAGGCATAGTGATCAAGCACTTGTTAAAACTGATGAACTGAACTAAAGAATGTCATTTTCCACCCAGTGAGTTGTTTCATAGGTAAAATGCCAACATAGAAAGTAGTTTATAAATCACCCAGAAGATCTTATTTTTAAGGAAAAACTTTATTGAGGTAAGATTGATCTGTAAGAAGTTAAACGTACTTTGTGCATGGATCTTAATGAATTTGGGGATAACAATACAGCTGTGAAACCATCATTGCCATCAAGACTGTCGCTGCCCAAAGTTTCCTCTTGTCTACTTTGTTCTTATTAATGTTTTAAAATTAGTTTTTATTGGAGTATAGTTGAGTTACAATGTTGTGTTAGATTCGGGTGTATAGCAAAGGGAATCAGTTATACATATATGCATGTCTACTGTTTTTTAGATTCCTTTCCCTTATAGGTCATCACAGAGTATTGAGTAGAGTTTCATGCTATACAGTGGGTCCTTATCAGTCATCTGTTTAATCTGTAGTAATATGTACATGTCCTTCCCAATTATTTTGGTAAAATACTTAACCTAAGATCAACCCTTTTAGCAAATTTAAGCTTGCAATATGGTCTTGTTATTATCAATAGACTCCATGATGTAAAATATATCTCATTTTTAAAATTCACCTTATTTCTAGAGATTGGGGCTCATCTCTCAAGAATGCCATTTGAACAAGTCAGTCTGGGGGTTATTAGTCAACCTTCAGCACCCTCAGTTTCAAGGAGTCTGAATTTTAAAGTTATGTGACTTCTCTTCTCTGATGTATGGTTGTGTCTCTTCTTCCCTTTCTAAAATTTATTTTTATTTAAAAAGTTCTACAGTGCTTTACAGTTTTCAAAAGTGTTACACACGTAGTAGCGTGTGATTCCATAATAACCTTTGTTTAAATCCCCTGCCCCTGTACTGCTCCTTCCCCCGGCCACTCCCCACCAGTAACCACTAGTTTGTTCTCTACGTCTGTGAGTCTGCGGCTTTTTGTGTTATTCACTAGTTGGTTGTAATTTTTAGATTCCATGTGTGGGTGACATCAGACAGTATTTGTCTTTATCTGACTTATAAATGTCTCTTCTTAACTGAATGATGTGAATGAAGCTCGCTGAGGACAGTAAAATATGAAACTGGGATTTGCCTGGACTGATCAGGGCTTTGAATGATTGCTGGAAGACTGAGACTCAGAGATCACATCACTTGGAATTATATTATCACTTTGCAGTGGATCTAGCCTGTCACATTAGGTTACTGAGGTGAGAGGCGATTCCATTATCCTTTTTAAGACTAGTTTTATTGAACCATTTGGGGATTAGAAAAACTCCATAGCATCTTTAATGTTGATACCAGTGTCAGTCTGATAAAAATTGGACAAGATTCAAAACCCCAAGAACACTGAAAGATGCTCACGAGAATCAGGTAAAATGATAAATATATTTTTCTCACTCTTTACCACCTAACAATTTTGAGCTTCCTGATGCTAGAGACAGTTTCTCAACTAAGCATATGATGTATTTATTCTGGTAAAAAAAAAAAAATCCACTTTGCACAGCACAGAGTAGTATTTGTAGCTGAAAAGTCCCAAACAATCTGCCCAGATTCAAGAATTACGGAGAGTGCTGCATTTAGTAACATCTACCCAGGGGTCAGGAAGGACCAGCCACGTTGTCAACTGTGTGGGTCATCATGTTCTTCTCAACCAGGGAAAGGGAAAAATGACGTTTGTGCTAAGGGTGAAGAATGCATTTTTGGACATGTAGTTTTATTTATACTGGATCCTTTCCAAGTTTATGTTCAGTGGGTTTTTGAGTCTTAATTTTAGCAGTGGCAGGCTGGGAATTTTCTGCTGATTTCCTCCTCGTTTTTTGGTGGCAGAAGGGCTAGAATGTAATTTGGCTGTCATTTAAAAAACAATCTGTGCCACAGACAATGTATACAATCTAACAAGTTGAGTATCAGATACAGACAATATTTGTAATGCATGTGATGGACCTATGGTTAGTATCTCTATGTACAAGTAGCTATATACTGATAAGAAAAATTCAAGCAGCCCACAGGGAAATGGGCAAAGATATGAGTAGATAGTTCACATATGAGTAACTTCTGCTGTCCAGTAAGTAGATGACATAATGTTCCATCTACTTCCAACTCTCAAAGGAACACAAAACACTGCTGGTGGTAAGGACGCTAATGAAAGAGGACTCTCACCCATTCCTGGTGGAAATGTGAATTGCTTGTATTTGGGGGAAAGCAGTCTGACTTCCCATTAAAAATATACGTAGTTTTTGACCCAGCATTACCACTTCTGGGAATATAGAGTATAAAAATAAAAACACAATATTTCTCTTTCTCTGTCTGATTTCAACCTGGATGGGAGGGGAATTTGGGGGATAATGGATACATGTGTATGTATGGCTGAGTTGCTTTGCTGTGCACCTGAAACTTTGCTATGCTTCTAAAACTTTATCACAGTATTGTTAATTGGCTATTTTGTTGTTCAGTCGCTCAGTCGTGTCCAACTCTTTGTGACCCTCTGGGCTGCAGCACGCCAGGCTTCCCTGTCCATCACCAACTCCCAGAGTTTGCTCAAACTCATGTCCATTGAGTCAATTATGCCATCCAACCATCTCATCCTCTGTCGTGCCCTTCTCCTGCCTTCAATCTTTCCCAGCATCAGGGTCTTTTCAAATGAGTCAGTTCTTCACATCTGGTGGCCAAATTATCACAGCTTCAGCTTCAGCATCAGTCCTTCTAATGCGTATTCAGGGTTGATTTCCTTTAGGATTCACTGGTTTGATCTCCTTTCAGTCTAAGGAATTCTCAAGAGTCTTCTGCAACACCACGGTTCCAAAGCATCAGTTGTTTAATGTTCAGCCTTCTTTATGGTCCAGCTCTCACATCCATACATGACTACTGGAAAAACCATAGCTTTGACTATATGGAACTTTGTTGGCCAAGTAATGTCTCTATGTTTTAATACACTGTCCAGGTTTGTTATAGCTTTTCTTCCAAGGAGCAAGCGTCTTTTAATTTCATGGCTGTAGTCACCATCTGCAGTGATTTTGGAGCCCAAGAAAATGAAGTCTGTCACTGTTTCCATTGTTTCCCCATCTATTTGCCATGAAGTGATGGGACCAGATGCCATGATCTTCGTTTTTGGAATGTTGAGTTTTAAGCCAGCTTTTTCACTCTCCTCTTTCACCTTTATCAAGAGGCTCTTTAGTTCCTCTTTGCTTTCTGCCATAAGGGTGGTGTCATCTACATATCTGACGTTATTGATATTTCTCCTGACAATCTTGATTCCAGCTTGTGCTTCATCCATCCCAGCATTTCACATGATGTACTCTGCATATAAGTTAAATAAGCAGTGTGACAATATACAGCCTTGACATACGCCTTTCCTGATTTGGAACCAGTCCGTTGTTCCATGTTCAGTTCTAACTGTTGCTTCTTCAGTTGCGTACAAGTTTCACAGGAGGCAGATAAGGTCATCTGTTTTTCTGATCTCTTAAGAATTTCCCACAGTTTGTTGTGATCTACATGGTCAAAGGCTTTCGTGTAGTCAATGAAGCCAAAGTACATTTTTTTCTGGAATTCTCTTGCTTTTTCTATGATCCAGCAGATGTTGGAAACATCAATTGGTTATACTCCAATATGAAATAGAATGTTTGAAACAGTAAAAGCACAAGCATACATATATAAGGGTATGTGTATTAGGTGTTTATTGTAGCATTGTTTTCAGTGCTCTCCTCCTTGTGACAAACTATAAATACGACCCCAAATGTTGAATATATATCAGTAGATTTTAGATTATGTATCAAATTATACGAATGCCTCGGATATGATGCAGCCATTTATAAAAACTAATTTATATCACTCTTGGTTAACTTGGAGAGATTTGCATAATCTGTGAGGAAGGTAGATCTCATTTCATAAAGCAGAAAGACCCTCATCCCCCAAGTCTGTGTACCTGTGTTGCTGAGTGATACGTGAACATGGGGACAGATCCCGAGTCCGTCATCACCTGGTCCCTGATGACCCTCAGCTCACAGGTCCAGGTTTATCTTGTGATCGTGATTCAACACCACCTCCATCTGGTTCCTAAATGAGGCACATAGTCTGGCCAAGATGTGTTCTATTTTTCCATTTGTTGTTGTTTGGTCGCTAAGTTGTATCCAGCTTTTGCAACTCCATGAATGTAGCCCTCCAGGCTCCTCTATCCTTGGGATTCTCCAGGCAAGAATACTGGAGGGGTTTGCCATTTCCTTCTCCAGAGGATCTTCTTGACCCAGGGATTGAATCTGTGTCTCCCCACTGTAGGTGGATTCTTTACCACTGAGCCTCTGGGGAACCCATTTTTCCTTTCCTTTGTCGTAAATGGTTGAGATGCTCCTTAGCCACCTGAACTCCTCTCTGCAACAGGAAATGTCAAGTAGAATAAACCCTGTCACTCATCCTTGTCAACATCAGGAGCATAGTTAGGACAAGTTTACTGCTTTCTGTGGATGAAGACATAGATATCAGAGTTCCCTATCTTCTGGATCTTTCCATTTAATGTGCTCTCAGTATTTCTCATCCAGAGAGGGAAGGTATCACATGCAGACAGTAAAAGAATGCTCTTGTTGGACACCAGGGATTTCGAGCAAACAACAAGGCTTTGACTGGAGTCACGAGAGGGTGTCTGATCATTGTGGGCTGAAGCCAAATGCTGCTCTTACTGAGGCAAAGTTAAACTGGTTCAGTCATGTCTGACTCTTTGCGACACTGTGGACTGTAGCCTGCCAGGTACCTCTGTCCATGGAATCTTCCAGGCAAGAATACTGGAGTGGGTTGCCATTTCCACACTGAGACAAAGAGCCTGGAAGTGGAGTCTGTGCCCTGATTTTGCTCCATCTTTCATGTAAAAGGTGTTTTACTGTCTAAAAGGTGTTTTAGACTGAGTGGTGGTGTCCCTCTGAAGTTCAAATGTTAAATTTCTGATCCCCAGTGTGATGATGTCAGGAATGCGGCATTTGAGAAGTGATTGCATCGTGAGGATGGACCCTCAGGAATGGGATTAGTGCCCTTAGAGGAGCACAGGAGATTGCTTCCCCCTCCCTGCTTCTTTTCCCATCTGCCGCTTTTACTGTGAGTATGAGAGTGCAGCAGAAGACTGGCCTATGAACCAGGAAGAGGGTTCTTGCCAGACACCAAATCTGCTAGCATCCTGGATTTGGACTTCTAGACTCCAAAACTGTGAAAATAGATCTTTACTCCTAAAGCCACCCAGTCTTTAAAAATAAAGTAAAACAACAAACCCACCCATTCTATGGTAATTTGTTGTGGCAGTCCTAGCCCACTGACATTGGAGGGATTTAATAAATGCTAAAATGAATTTATCTAACAGAATGACTGATAGGCAAAGGATGTGTGGATCTAAGGGTCTGTGGACTTCTTCACAGCACAGAAGTGAAGAAAAATGTCTCCAGAGACAGAAATGCAGTTATGGAGTCAGATGGGTTGAACCTTTATAATTCTCCTTGTTCCCGACAAATAGGAATTTGTCTATTCCTATTTAGCAGGTTATAGGTAGTGCCAAGGAATAGCTGGGATCAAATGATATGGGTACTTGAGAAGAAAAATGCACAAACTGAGATCCCATCCAGGACTTAAATAAATGTAGATTTATGTGAGAGGTGAAAAAATGTTTTGGCAAAGCAGATGATGTACAGAAGTAGAAATGATAAGTATACTCTGCATATGCAGTCCAATGGAATCAAATATTTGATTAGAAGCTGAAGTTTATGACATTAACAAAGTATTCTTTGAAAAACAATTGTTCATGAATTGTGTCCAGCTGGTTTTTTATTATTCTAGTGTAACTTCTTTGGGGGTAAAATCATAAAAGCAGCAGCGTTTTAATATAGCAGAGAGTTGAACTCTTTCTATAAATTGCTTCTCTTATTTTTTACATGGCAAAATAAAGAAAGGACCTGTATAGGATATAAAAGATAATTAGAAAGCTGTCCAATGACTGGAAAAGTCTTCCGACTTTAGCAGCTGAGAAAAGTTCCCGTGGTATGGAGTTCCCAGGTCTGTAACTGACAGCTTGCAAGCTATGGAGAATAGTGGTTATATGCAGGGGATAAGGAACTTTCCTCGTGGTTCAGGAACTGTGAGCAAATGGTAATGCTTTCATCGCAATCATCGAAGGGGGAGGGGTTCAGATCATTATGTCTGGTACTGGTCTTTTCTCCCTACAGGGCATAATGCTCTCTAAATTGCAGTTCCCCCGCCCACCCCTCTCCCCAGTCTGGGAGCAGTTTCTCAATCTTGACACTATTTGGAGGTGGATATTTTCTTTCTTGGGGGCCTTTCTCGTACATTATGGGAAATATATCAGCACCCCCAGCTTCAGTTCACTGTATGCCAGGAGCGTCCCCGACTGTGACAGCCCAAATTGTCTCCAGACATGGCCCACTGTTCCCAGGCAGAGGGACTAAAATCACCCTTGATTTGGAGCTATTGGTCTGAATGCACTCTCTCAAATTAAAAACAGGACAGCTATGAGTCTTGAAAACATCGTGTGTCTTCTTTGTATAGCCGTACATCTGTGAAGGCCAGGGCTTGGACTCGATACATCGCGATTTTCATGTTGTCTTTGACAGGTTTCCTGACCTTGTGCCGACAGCTTCCATCCCCTGCGTGGGTGAGACAGCCCTGCAGTGGGAGGGAGGCAGGCAGGACCCTTAGTTCCAGGGTCTGCTCTCCCCTCCCTGGGGACTCTGCGGGGGCCTGCCTGGATCTCATTGCTGGGCAGTGTGGGGCCAAGTCTTATGATGAATAATGACTCGGGGGCTTATTCTGTAATTACCAGTGATCACAAATGGGCTAGAGTGGACCAAGTCGGCCACAGTTAACCCCTACCTTTCCTGACTGCTCACATCTACAAATCTCAACACTCTCTCCCTTCATTTATGGATTTTAGAGTGAAAGGGTAGAACAAATATAATTCAACCACCTGGCTGAAGTTTGAAGTACTTCAGAGTGAGTTTTTTCTAAGAGTTTTGAGAGTTAATCTATGGTCTGGTGACCCCTTACCATCGTTTCATTTGCCTCCCTTGTTTTAACTGACAACCGCCCAAAAGAACGCAATGATCAGAGTAAAATGTAAAACTGGAAAGATCAAGAGAGATCTTTTGATGGTACCCCTAAGACCCATGGACTGACGCTGAAACTGAAGCTCTAGTACTTTGGCCGCCTGATGTGAAGGGCCAACTCATTGGAAAAGACCTTGACGCTGAGAAAGATTGAGGGTAGGAGGAGAAGGGGATAAGAGAGGATGAGATGGTTGGATGGCGTTATTGACTCAATGGATATGAGTTTGAGCAAACTCTGGGAGATAGTAAAGGACAGGGAAGCCTGAAGTGCTACAGTCCAAGGGGTTGCGAAGAGTCTGACATGACTGAGTAACTAAACAACAACTAAGACCCATGGATTTTATGGAGTTGGGACAGGGTAAAGCTGTCTTGGGAGAATGCAAATTTTTAAAAAATTTATTATTGTTTTGCTCAACTTTTTCAACCGTGTTACCAAGAACGTTGTCTAGTCATGGAAAATGTCACAGCCTGTGTCTTTGCACTAAATCACAGACCCAATGCTGACCCCAGTGCTGCAGAGCATCATGCACATTTTGGAAACTCTTTGCAATAGAGTGAAGCCATAAAGCAGTGAGTGCCTTATAACGATGCAGGCAGTGGTTATTGTGATTTGATAGGTGTTCAGCATGGCCTCTGTGACATACATTTTCCATTTTATTTAAAGGAAAATTCCACCCAATTTGCTGGGACCCACCATCTGGAAGCACTTTTTCTCTGTACTGCCTTTTGACACCTTGCCAATTGAAAGAAAAGAAAAAAGAGGATGAAAAATTATAAAAATACTGATTTTAAAGGAATGTTAAAAGAAATGCTAATTTTTCATCTTCTAACACAGGCACTAAGTTTAAGTAAGTTCCTTTAAGTCCTCTTTGGTATTCCTCCTCTGATGTGTGTGACAGTGTTTAGATTCCTCTCCTTCTCTTGCTGACATTTTGCATCTGCAGGGCCCAGGATATCTCACAGGTGTCTGTGTTCAGTGGTCATCTTTACTTTACTAGGCGGGAGAGCTCCATCTTACCACCGAGGAGTCCTAGGCACTAAGTGATCAAGCTCCTCTGACCCTTGCAGCTGCTTCTGCACGGGCCAAAGAGCTGTTTTTTGGTTTTTGTTTTTTTTTTTCCCTTCTTTAATGAAATTTTGCTTAAAGAAAACAGTTTCCTGAAACTGCATCTTAAAAGTAAATACTGGTTGTAAGCAGTTATTGGAGAAGGCAATGGCACCCTACTCCAGTACTCTTGCCTGGAAAATCCCATGGACGGAGGAGCCTGGTGGGCTGCAGTCCATGGGGTCGAGAAGAGTTGGACACGACTGAGCGACTTCACTTTCACTTTTCACGTTCATGCATTGGAGAAGGAAATGGCAACCCACTCCAGTGTTCTTGCTTTGAGAATCCCAGGGACGGGGGAGCCTAGTGGGCTGCTGTCTATGGGGTCGCACAGAGTCAGACACAACTGAAGTGACTTACAGTGAGCAGTTATTGGATATTTATGTTTTTATATACTTATTTAACAAATTGTTGAATTTATTTAAGCAGAGTCGTTACATGCTTGGAAAATCTGCCAGAAGGCTTCTCAACATGCCATGTGATTTCTAATGATCTGAAATGATATAACATTCATTAAACAGTTTTATAGGAAATCTCATATTTACAGAAGACCTGCAATGTGTCAGGCATGGTAGTAGAAGTTTTCTGTATGTTTCGTCAGTCATGATAAAAGTCAGTCATAAAACCCCGAATGGTAGAGGGTTTTATTCCCATTTAATAGATAAAACTGAGACATGGAGGTTTTAATTTCCCTAGTGTAGAATCATGAAAGTAGATTCATTCTGAGATCTTCTAACTTAAAAACCTTTGATCCGATTTTGGGAAATATTCTCCTTTCACTTGTGACTGATAACCTGTGTTGGGTGTTTTCTTCTCATCAGTATATGGGAAGGTTTTGCTAAGGTTTCTGCATGACTTTTTTGTATCATTTGTGTGAAACTTTCTAGTAAAGATTGTGGCCAATTTTTTTGTTATGATTAGTAGACTGTAAAAGCATCATTCATATTTCCATCTTAATATTTATGCAGAATTCATGATACTTAGAGCACTGAATGTAAATTTACACTATCAAATCTAGTCAGAGGGACTTTTTTATTTTATGCCTATTTGAAGAGAATATATTGTCTAGGCAGCAGCAAAAACTGGAGAAAAGCTCTCATTTTAGATGAAAGTAATTTTTTTCTTACTCACAGGGAGCTGTGAGATCTTGAACACAACTGAGTAGAGTTTTCCATATCTTATGCTTCATTTACTATAAATTAAATTAATGCTGTAAAATGGTATTCTTTAAAGTCTCAAATATTATTGCAATGAAATATGCTTACAATAAAGTCTATTTGTGCGTATAATATGTGTTTTCCTAAAATAATTAAGTAGTAAATTTTTAATTCACAGTGACAAGAGAATTGGGTATCCTTTTAGTTAAACAAAAAATACAGTAGATGATAATTTTGAATCAGATGCTACTAGATAGGAAAAAAAAGAGATGCTGTCTCTTAATGTCTTGGACAAGTTTTACTTTATAAAGTTGAGTTTTACTTTACCTATTTGGGGACACATCTTGCTTGTCTTCAGTGAAATTCATTTAAAGGGGAAGTAATAAAGTGTAGGGCTTCCCTGGTGGCTCAGTGGTAAAGAATCTGCCTGCCAAGGCAGGAGACGCAGGTTTTGTTCCTGGGTCAGGAAGATTCCCTGAGAAGGAAATGGCCACCCACTACAGTATTTTTTGCCTGGGAAATCCCATGGACAGAGGAGCCTGGCGGGCTACAGTCCTTAGGGTCAAAAAGAGCTGGACATGACTGAAGCGACTTATCACACACACGTGTAGCTAATCTCCTCTATAGTCTCATCTGTGCTTTCACATTTGCTCTCATAGGCGGTATATGTTTACATGATGCCCTTCTCCTTCCCTGGAGGACTGTACTAATGATTTAAAAAGAGTTTTTTACCCACTCTCCAGTCATTGGATAATTTTATTTGTCATTCCCCTGGGGGTGTTGCCTGCCATTCTCAAAGTTCTTTTGATTCGGATTCCGAGTTGCCCAACACCTCGCTGCCTGACCTCATGACTCTTAGGTGGGGATGCAGATTTTGTTTTACCTCCTGCCACAGATAATTCCACTATATTTCACGTGGTGGATTATATGGGATGGTAGACACTGTGGATGAAATACCAGAGACTGCTGCTGGAAGGATGGGTATATGAATACAGTGCTTTGGTCATGAAATGTCCTTATACAGAAAAAATATTAACAATGGAGACTGTTAAGTTTTGAAAATGATAGTAACATGGTAGAGGAATCAATAAAATCAGGTCATAGTTCCTTGCTTTATATGACACTTAATGTGAAAATTTAAGGAATGTTCTTAGTCAGTCAAGATAGCCATTCCAAAGGTAAGTCATTTTCATATAGGATAATCTGGGGAGTGGCTGATTGTATTTCATTTTCTTTTTTTTTTTCCGTTTTTTTTTTATTTTATTTTTAAACTTTACATAATTGTATTAGTTTTGCCAAATATCAAAATGAATCCATCACAGGTATACATGTGCTCCCCATCCTGAACCCTCCTCCCTCCTCCATACCATCCCTCTGGGTCGTCCCAGTGCACTAGCCCCAAGCATCCAGTATCGTGCATTGAACCTGGACTGGCATCTCGTTTCATTTTCATAGACATAGTTCTCTAGCTTAATTGGAATAGGCAACAAAAATAAAGAAAGACAAAGCAATCCATGACAAGATTGAATTTCCACCCCATATTTACTGGGATAGGACACTTCCTTCTTGAAGGAGATGGTCTTTTAATTTCAGGGACCACCTTGCATGGGTTTGACTAAGACCCTGTGTTTCATTCTAAATAAAGTTCTAGTCACAGGGCCCCCCATGTGTTACATTGGTAAAGAATCTGCCTACCAATGCAGGAGATGCAGGAGACTCTGGTTTGATCCCTGGGTCAGGAAGATCCCCTGGAGGAGGAAGTGGCAACCCACTCCACTATTTGTGCCTGGGAAATCCCTTGAACAGAGAGGAGTCTGGTGCGCTATAGTCCATGGAGTCTCAAACAATCAGACATGATTGAGCAGCTGAACAGGCACATACAATATTATTTGAGCTTTTCTCCTTTAAGTTATAATATGTAGCATTTTCTAATCATAGTTGCATATTTAGTGTAAGTCTTTCAACTTGTTGCGTGCTAGATTATTTCATTTCATTCTTCCTCTGTTCCTTCCTTGTGATAGTTGGAGGCACAGTTTAGTTCTCTGAGTTGGGGATGAGCCATCTTTCTGGCAGTGGGTGGAATGTGGTAATGATGTGACTTGCCTATCAGTCTGTGGGTGACTTAAGGGAAGTGCCCAGTTTATTGTAGTCGGGGATTAGTAAACATGAGACTTTATTTTTTGGGGGGCTCCAAAATCACTGCAGATGGTGACTGTAGCCATGAAATTAAAAGACTCTTGCTCCTTGGAAGAAAGTTTTGACCAACCTAGACAGCATATTAAAAAGCAGAGACATTACTTTGCCAACAAAGTTCTGTCTAGTCAAAGCTGTGGTTTTTCCAGTGGTCATGTATGGATGTGAGAGTTGGACTATAAAGAAAGCTGAGCCCCGAAGAACTGACACTTTTGAACTGTGGTATTGGAGAAGACTCTTGACAGTCCCTTGGACTGCAAGGAGATCCAACAAACCCATACTAAAGGAAATCAGTCTTGAATATCGGGAGGACTGATGCTGAAGATGAAGCTGCGATAATTTGGCCACCTGATGTGAAGAACTGACTCATTTGAAAAGACCCTGATGCTGGGAAACATTGAAGGCAGGAGGAGAAGGGGACAGCAGAGGATGAGATGGTTGGATGACATCATTGACTCAATGCACTTGAGTTTGAGTAGACTCCAGGAGTTGGTGATGGACAGGGGGGCCTGGCATGCTGCAGTCCATGGGGTCACAAAGATTTGGACATGACTAAGCAACTGAACTGAACTGAACTGAAACATGAGAACGGGAACTTTTATCAGGGTGCTGGTAGGGTTGCACTTTTCGTTTTCACTTGATGTTTGTTGGACATGGGATAGAGATGCTTGGCTCCTGCAGTGGATGAAATCAGAGGATAACCATGAGCCTCCCAGGTGGCTCAGATAGTAAAGAACCCACTTGCAATGCCGGAAACCCAGGTTTGATCCCTGGGTGGGGAAGATCCCCTGGAGGGGAATGGCTAACCACTCCAGTATTCTTGTCTTGAGAATTCCATGGACACAGGAGCCTGGCAGGCTACAGTCCATGGGATCACTAAGAGTCGGATACTACTGAGTGACCAACACTTACTAACTATGGCGTAGACAAGGCACAGAGTACAAATGGATGACCAAGATTCGTCTCTTACTTGACTGCTCTAATCCAGGGGCTGAACTAAGTGTCCAATTAAAATTGATTAAACTCCAGAGCTCCACGGGATAGTCAGCAGCATAGCAGAGAACATGCCAGAGACATGCTACTTTATTTCTTCCCTTCCAGTGTGCAGCCCTTTGACGCTGTTTTTTTGGCTGGGCTGGAACAGCTAACTTCAGTGTGCGTGAAACTTGAGAATAATTTTTGGAGAGGTGCTATGAGCTATTTTGTTTATGGTTACCCAGTGTATACTGTTTTCAAAGTATCACAGGATAAAACAAGAAATGACTTTTATGAAGGAAGAAAAAAAAAAAAAGAAGTCCAGATGGAAATTGTCGTTTGCTATATGCTGAAATAAATATAGTGAGTAGGTACAGAACACTCTATTGTGGAAATGTAAGCAGCTTGTATGCCTTTTTATTGTTTTCCTTACTTGCAGATTGTTTTATTTACTTATTTATAATCTGAGAAAAGAGTAGCCTGGATCCTTTGCAAGATTAAAGACCAATGAAATGGAAATCCTCATCCTGGGGTGATTGGCAGCTGACTTTCCTAGGAAACCAGACATGAAAACAGCTGCTGGGAAATGGAACAAAATGCTTTGAAAAGGTGGATAAAGAAAGGCCATCCGTCTCTGGAGCCCATGTAATGTCAGAAAAATATTTATTAGTTGCACATACGATATTTCTAGTAAGAACTTAATATCTCACTGGAGTTCTTTATTATTATTTTTTACATTCTTAAAAAATAGACTGACACCACTATAGGATTTCTTTTGTCCTCTTATAGGTATAGATAGATGCTTATCTCTTATTTATACACTTTCCTTTCTTTAATAAAAACAAATGAAAGAGGCTGGAAAATAAGACCTCTAGCACTAACCTTTAATGACCAGTTTCTAAAAATGAAAATTTCTTATAGTAAAATAAAAGCTATAAGGTTTTGTTTTCTATTTAATTATTATTTTTACAGGAAGATACACAATATTTTTAATTAAGATTGCATCATGTCTCATATAGGAAAGAAAACCTCTAAGTAAAGCATGTAGGATCACACTTCATCTCAGGAAAAAACCAGAGAGCAGTGGGGAGGTCTTCCTCATTTGTTAAAACCACAGTGTTTCTGGAAGTCTTTTGTTTCCACCTGGAGACTGGGTTTGAGCAGCTGCATGAATGAAGGATGGTGCCATCCTGGATCTGAGGCTATCTCAGGCCTCTGTCTGAGGCACTTTTGCTCCGTGGCCAGGTGTGTTGCATCATTTCTCAACACCTCCTCCAGGGCAGGGGGGAGGAGTAGTTTTCTGCAGGGGAGGAACTTAGTCATGGAAAGGTATAAGATGTGAAGGTCTCAAGGTCAACCCTTAAATCAATTACGGGCTGTTGCCCAGGAGCCTCTGTCTCCTCCACACTCAGGTAAGGGACTCTTCCAGGTGTGGAGTGGGCAGGAGAACTTTGGGCTGGGAGTGTGCGCTGGATATTGATGGGTGGACAGACAGACAGAGGACCTAGGTTTAAGTTCTTGCTCAGCTATAAACTCAGACCCCCAAAGTCTTTGTTACAGTTTCTCCCTGGCTAACTCTGCTGGTGACTTGGTGGCCCAGCTTTGCCTGCAAAGGGCTTTGGACCCGAATAGATGAGAGGGCCGGCCCAGATCCTAGATTTTTCACTAGAATACTTGACCCCGAAGACTTAGAAAAGAAGACATGTTTGGGTGAGTGGTTATCTTTGCCTTTTCTGCTGAATTGTTTTCACGTGTCTGTAGTCACGTCTCCAAACTGATCAATGATAAAGTGCACTTTTATGGATCTGTTGATTAGCCAGGGTACCCAGGGATAATTGAAGGGCGACTGGTTGGCACCAGGACACCTCTGTTCTAGTTTCAGCTCTGTTGTCAACTAGCTCTGTGGTTCTCTGGCCAAAGACTTTCCCTCTAGGGGCCTCAGTTTTCATATCTGTGAAAAGAGAAGGTTGAAGTAAAATCAATGGTTTCTAAACTGTTTAAATTGACCCCAGATTTCCTCCAGAGTGCTCTGTGGTGTGGGGTTGAGTCTCTTGAAAATAGGGTTCTGTTGTTAGAAAAAAATTGAAAAGCAGCAGGTCAAAGGTTTTTACAGTTCTGTATGTACCTATGACACTTATGTAGGAAGTGTTACTTATACATTTATGAAAAGTATACATATTAAATAAAGTATGACATAAAATTAGCTTTGGAACTATCTTCATTTAGAGTGGCTCCAAAGTGGAGTGGTTTAGAATCCCTAGAGAGACTGCTTCCTGAGTTTGAGTCTCAGCTCTGCCATTTACTGTGACCTTAGGCATGTGTTTTAGTGCCTCAATTTCCTCACCAGTGAAAAGATGACGGTAACTTTTGGCGATGACAGTGTTGGTGTGGAGTCACTCTGATGGGGGATGTTGATGATGGGAAGGCTGTGCACGTGTGATCTCAAGGAGCATAAGGGAAATTCTTGTGTCTTTTTCTCAATTTTGCTGTGAAACTAAAGCTGTTTTAAGAATATGAGTTAATATATTAATTATAATTAATATATGTAGAATTAATATAAAGTTTATTAATTTAAAAAGAAGATAATGCTGATAGTCATGGTTTCATTGAGTTGTTATGGGGCAAGATCATGATAACTGTAGAATATTAAGAACAGTGCCTGGCATCTATTAAGTACTTTTTAAGAGTTAAATAAGTGAGTGCTCATCCACTAGAAAACTTGTTTTGTAACATGGAGAGAATTTCTGCAATTCATTGAACAGTTTTAGTCTTTTCTGTGTCCAGTGTCTTTTCACTTTGGCTTCATAGGTTGGTAAGCTAACCGTTTGTATGGAGTGGATGTTGTAGGTCAAGAGAACAACTTGAGCCAGTTTTGGAAATGTAGAAGTTCCAGAAGTGGAAAAGTCTAGTGTAGGTAAGAAGTGTGGGAAGCTGGGAAAATTGAGTGTGCTTCTGTCCAAGAAGAGGGTTGCTTGTGCTGGAGCCCGATGCAGGGTCATAGGATTCCTTGCTGTAGAAATGATACCTTCCAGCTAATGGTAGTGCTGATCAAGGCGGTCGTGGTGATGATGGTCACAGTGCTGATGCTGACGGGGGTGGTGATGGCGAGGGGGACGTGTTCTTGGTGGTGATGTTAGTGGTGGCGGTGGTGATGATGGTGGCGGTGGTGATGATAGTAGTGGTGGGGGTGCTGGTGGTGCTGGTGGTGGGGGTGCGGGTGGTGGGGATGGTGTTGGTGGCGGTTGCTGTGGTAGTGGTGGTGGTGGTGATGATGGTGGTGGTGGTGGTGATGATGGTGGCGGTGCTCGTGGTGGTGATGATGGTGGTGGTGGTGGTGATGATGGTGGCGGTGCTCGTGGTGCTGGTGCTGGTGGTGGGGGTGCGGGTGGTGGGGATGGTGTTGGTGGTGGGGATGGTGTTGGTGGTGGGGATGGTGTTGGTGGCGGTTGCTGTGGTAGTGGCAGTAGTGAAGGTGATGATGGCGGCGGCGGTGGTGATGGTGGTGGGACAGGACAGAAGACTCAGTTCCTCTTTATCTTACATAACCGTGGTGCTGTCCCTGTGCAGAGCTTAAAAGCATCTGGAAATTCCATGCCAACTGCTAAGCAAAGGCTCAGGCAAAAGCACTGCTTAGCTGCAGAGAGAGAAGAGAAGAGAAGTGGGGGGGTAGTCAGTAAACCGTCTTTATTCTTTTTCTTCACGGCTGACCCCTGTGAAGGGCGTGGAGCCTCTTCCACAGGTGCATACTTGACTTGTAATTCCATTACCATCTGCGGAGCAAAACCAAAGTTGTCAAGTAGCTGAGGGATCAAAGTCCACTTCCTTTGGACATTCAGAGTTTTTGTTCATGTTTTTGCAGTGGATTATATGTAGGCTTTGCTTACAAATTTTGACAGTATTCATTTCATTTACCAAACTATTCTATCCCTGTTACTGTGGTAACAAGCACATTTATCTGGCTTCCATTATGTAACTATTTTGTGAAACCCACGTTTCATTGTGGTGAAATTGTGTGTTGTAGGGACTCAGGAAACAGTTTTGATTAATATGTGTAGCGCATTCTATTTACAGGATCCTACTGGCATAGTAAGTAGACAAGAAAATTGAAGTATGAAGAAAAGATGGAAATGTTCCCTTTTTATGTTTAGTTCTTTTGTTCTGTCATAACTCAGACACTTCTTTGAAATTATAACTTTGTATATAGCAGTGATTCTCAGGGAGAGGGAGGGTGAATTGCACCTCCACTCACCTGCCCAAACCAGGGATGTTTGTCAATATCTAGAGATATTTGGGGCTTCCCTGGTGGCTCAATGATAAAGAATCTGCCTGCCAATGCAGGAGATGCAGCTTCCATCCCTGGGTTGGGAAGATCCCCTGAAAAAGAAATGGCAACCCACTCCAGCATTCTTGCCTAGAAAGTTCCATGGACAGAGGAGCCTGTTAAGCTAGAGTCCATGGGGTCACAAAAAAGCTGGACATGACTGAGCAACTAAACAACAACACCAGTAAGAGACATTTTGATTGTCAAGATTATTATCTTATTGTTGTTCAGTTGCTCAGTTGTGTCCAACTCTCTGACCCCATGGACTGCAGCACGCCAGGCTTCCTTGTCCTTCACTATCTCCCAGAGCTTGCTCAAACTCATGTCCATTGAGTCAGTGATGCCAGCCACCCTTCTCATCCTCTGTCATTCCTTTCTTCCCTTGCCTTCAAATCTCTCGCAGCATCAGGGTCTTTGTTGAGTCAGCTCTTCCTATCAGGTTGTCAAAGTATTGGAGCTTCAGTTTCAGCATCAGTCCTTCCGATGAATACTCAGGACTGATTTCCTTTCAGATGGATTGGTTTGCGCTCCCTGCTGTCCAAGGACTCTCAAAAGTCTTCTCTAACACCACAGTTCAGAAGCATCAGTTCTTTGGTGTTCAGCCTTCTTTATGGTCCAACTCCCACATCCATACATGACAGCTGGAAAAACCAGAGCTTTGAGTATTCAGACCTTGTCAGCAAAGTAACGTCTTTTCTTACTCTTACTTTTATTACCTTGAGCTCCTGGCATCTCCGTGGTGAAGGTGAGCAGTACTGCTAAACACCCTCCAGTGCTCAGACAGCACCTCCAGAACCCCACCCCCATCCAAATGCCAGTAATACTGAGATTAAAAAACTCTGGTATGCAATGTTTATTCTATGAAAACTTTGATAGACCCATATTTTTCATTCTAGAATATCTTCTTTTCCATTTTCCAAATTTTATGACAATGAACACCTAATCTTTACTTAAAGACCTGTTTGGAATCTGTGTACCATAAAAAGTTTTCTTCCATTTGACTAATTTCTTTATATCTTGTCTGTCTGTCCTCTAGATATGAGGACACTCATAGCTAACACTATCTAACACTTAAACAATTCCGGTTTAAGTGTTAACCCTATAAATATTTTCTTTATGCTTTTTCAAATGATTTTTTTTTATCAATTCTTAGTAGTCAAATTATGCTTATGTTTATCCTCCCCAAATTTGGTTTTAAGCTCTGGTGTAAAGTTCTTTGAATTGTTTGCAAAATGTACTGCTATATAGTCTCTACATGTCCAACACATATTTAATGTTTAAATTTGGTGCCTTAAGCATCTGTATAAATCAAAATATTATTTTTTAAAATTGTATTCATTTATTTTTGGCTGCACTGGGTCTTCATTGCTGCACAGGCTTTTCTCTAGTTGCAGCAAATGGGGGCCACTCTTCATTGCAGTGTGTGGGCTCCTCATTATGGTGGCTTCTCTGGTGGAGTATGAGCTCTAGGGCGCAAGGGCTTAATAGCTGCAGCTCACAGATTTCCGAAGTTGTGGCTTATGGGCTTAGTTGCTCCGTGGCATGTGGGATCTTCTGGACGAGGGATCGAACCATGCCCCCTATGATGGCAGGCGGACTCTTCACCACTGAGCCACCAGCGAAACCCAACATATTACTTTTGATATCTATAATTCCTTTCATTGAAAACAAACAAAAAAATAAGTGTTTCTCCTTTTACCCCCAAAGGAGAAGTATTTTAAAGTCTCACTGGATTTGGACATCAACTGAATATAATTTGGTTCTTATCTGAGGATATATTTTTAGCTTCCTACTTTTAGAGGCTTCATTATTATATTTATTTTTAATAAATCTAGGGTAGAGTCTTTATGAGACTATTCTCACTGGACAACCTTTTTAAAACCCATGTTATGCTCTCTTTTTGATATTATAAATAGGTATCCATGACTTTGCTAAACTTAATGATGAGGAAGCAATTGACATCAGGAAGACGTATCTATATGGACAATTCCTGCTTGAGACAGAGATGATTTGATAGTGTCATTTTAATTATGTTCTGTTAGTTTGATTTCTAACAAATTCTTTTTCCCATATCCATTTATCTGACTAGTTAAACCAGGGGACATGTCTTAGCTCCTTGATGGGGAATTAGAAACTCAGTCTTAATATTTTCCTGATGAGTAAAGAGAGACCCCAGGAGTTCACCATTTTTGGTTATTTCTGCTGGCCTATTGGTTCCTGTGGGCTTTTCTGGTGGCTCAGATGATAAAGAATCTGACTGCAATGCCGGAGACCCGGGTTCAATCCCTGGGTTGGGACGATCCCCTGGAGGAGGGCATGGCAGCCCACTCCAGTATTCTTGCCTGGAGGATTCCATGGACAGTGGAGACTGGTGGGCTGTGGTCCATGGGGTCACAGGTCAGACACGACTGGGCATCATGGGTTCCTGTCTCCTGCTGGCCTGTCATGTGAGCATGTAAGTTGCAGACAGTGTGTGATTACAGGAGCTGCATCGGGGCCCCTCTGACAGACATTGTCTGTCCACATGCCTCCCAGTTGATCTGTTCAACAGTAAGGAGTGATGGGTGATATGGAAGAGAATCTAGAATATTCAGAGCCCCCTTGTTAAAGGCCATGCAAACTAATTCATGATTACTGACCCTTAGCTGGGCAGCAGGCACCCTGGTGACCTCTTGTACATATTAGCTCATTTGAGTGAGTGAAGTCGCTCAGTCGTGTCTGACTCTTTGAGACCCCATGAACTGTAGCCCCCCAGGCTCCTCTGTCCATGGAATTGTCTAGGCAAGAGTACTGGAGTGGGTTTCCATGTCCTTCTCCAGGAGATGTTCCCGACCCAGGGATTGAACCCAGGTCTCCCGCATTGCAGGCAGATGCTTCAACGTCTGAGCCACCAGGGAAGCCCTTGCAATTGCCCGGTGAGGTGAGCACGGATATCCTTATTTTGCCTTACAGAGCTGGCATAACTGAGGTTCTGTGTTTGGTTCAGGGCTGCCCAGCTCCAGCACTGTATTCTCACTGTGTCTCTCCAGTAGAACTTCATTGGCTTTATACATTATATATCATTCTACTTAATGAGAATGAAGGGCAGTGATCAGGTTTGGAAGGAATACTTTCCTGGGCCTTCAGACACTCACCTTTAAATATGACTTAAAATGTCCATGGGGTTGCAAGAGTTGGACCCGAGTTAGTGACTATACCACCACCACGATGGCTTAAAATTAAGAAAGGTGCTGTCGTATAAATGGAAGGGCTGACCTGCCTTGAGTTAGAAACATCATGGCCCCTGGATAATAGGGAAAGTTTTTATGAGAGCACACAGGATGGTTCACAATGTCGGATTCCTGCAGAAACTTGGGTCTCTGTTGAGACCGTTTATCTGGGAAGACATTTTTAAGTGTTACTTAAATTCTCTGAAGGGACCGAAATGCCATAACAAGCAGGGCATTGAGAACACCTTGCTTTTTTTCTGACGTGTGCAAACAGAGCCTCCAAGGACGTTCCTGAGTTGGCTGCCTGGGCCTGTTGTTTCAGGGTGGGAAAAAACAATGAACATCTTGATTAGCCTTCTGTAACCCTAGAAGTTGCGTCCAAAACACATGGCTCCTTATTAAATCAGGGAGAGAACATGCCCGAGAACTAGTTCCTTTCTTTTCACCCTTTCTCTGGGTGGCTGGATAATCCCTTCTGGAATCTAATGCCTGTTGGAAAGAGGGAGAGGGTGAAGCAAGGTCATCGCTTGTTGGTTTACAGTGGGGATTCCAGTATCCCCCTTCCCGGAGTCAACCTCAGAGGTCACCTGAGAGGGTCCCCCTGCAAGGCCTCAGTGTTTGTCCATTCATTTGTGGTGATTTTCACTCTGTGATCTCAAGAACCAGCTATGAGAGGTTAGTCTAATCATGAGTTCTTCCTAATAGGGGGAAGTTATTTGTCTTGAAATTTTGTGCCAGTGGGACACGGAAACGATCCTTTATCAGAGGAAACTCTAATCACTCATCACTGCAAATACACATTTCAAGATGATTTGATTAAATATGGAATCTAGTGATACAGTGTTGGAGATTTCGGGCTGTTACTAAATCCTATAAGTGGTTTAGCTTTGGGTTAGAAATTTGTCACTCGTATTAGGAAGTAATGGGTACCTAAGCTACAATTTTAGTCCTGTTTTTCTCATATGTGTGTGTGTGGGTGTGTGTGTGTGTGTGTGTGTGTGTGTATACATATGGCCCCTGGATGATAAGGAAGATTTTTGTGAGAGCATGCAGGATGGCCTGCAATGTGGGATTCCTGCAGAATCTTGGATCTTTGGTGAGACTGTTTCTCTGTGAAGCCATTTCTAAGTATTACTCAAATTCTCTGAAGGGACCAAAATGCAGTAACAAGCAGGGCATAGAGAACCTACTTTGTTTCCTGATGTGTGCAAACAGAGTCTCACAAGTATATATATATATATATATATACATACACACACACACACACACTATATACACAAACAGTATATATACACAAATGCTATTTTTGATTGGAGAATCCCATGGACAGAGGAGCCTGGTGGGCTACAGTCCATGGAGGTGACAAAGAATCAGATACAACTGAGCAACTAACACTTTCACTTTTATATTTATATTTATATATATATATATATATATATATATATATATATATGTTGTTATTGTTCAGTAATTCAGTCATGTCTGACTCTTTTTGACCCCATGAACTATGCCAGGATTTCTTGTCCTTCACCATCTCCCAGAGCTGGCTCAAATTCATGTTCATTGAGTCATTGATGCCATCCAACCATCTCATCCTCCTTCGTTCCCTTCTCCTGCCTTCAGTCTTTCCCGGCATCAGGGTCTTTGACAATGAGTCAGCTCTTTACATCAGGTGGCCAAAGTATTGGAGCTTCAGCATCAGTCTTTCCAATGAATATTCAGGACTGATTTCCTTTAGGATTAACTGGTTTGATCTCCTTGCAATCCAAGGGACTCTTAAGAGTCTTGTCCAATACCACAGTTCAAAAGCATCAATTCTTTGGCGCTCAGCCTTCATTATGGTCCAACTCTCACATCCATACATGACTACTGGAAAAACCATAGCTTTGACTGTACAGACCTTTGTTGACAAAGTAATGACTCTGCTTTTTAATATGCTGTCTAAGTTGGTCATAGCTTTTCTTCCAAGGAGCAAGCATCTTTTAATTTCATGATTGCAGTCACCATCCTCAGAGATTTTGGAGCCCAAGAAAATAAAGGCTGTCACTGTTTCCATTGTTTCCCCACCTATTTGCCATGAAGTGATGAGACCAGATGCCATGATCTTCGTTTTTTGAATGTTGAGTTTTAAGCCAGCTTTTTCACTCTCCTCTCTCTATCAGATAGTTTAGACAGATCTGATTTCCTTTAGGATTGACTGTTTTGATCTTCTTGCAGTCCAAGGGACTCTCAAGAATCTTCCCCTATATCACAGTTCAAAAGCATCAATTCTTTGGTGCTCAGCTTTCTTTATATTTATGACTTTGATTAGAAGAAAAAAAATTCATTGATGTTCCTGCTTAGTTTAACCTCGTGACAGGCAGCTAAATGAAAACATGTATCACCATGGTTAAGGGAAATACGACCACCCTGGGTTTCATGGTTGAGGAAATTAACATAAAGGCCATATACATGTCTTCTAAGGAGTATTCACAGTAAGACACAGAACCTGTCTTAGAACTTGGATGTAAATGCCATGTACCACTTTTACTGTGTTTCCAATAGCAGAGAGGAGAGCTGTGTGTGTAAAGTTTCTGTTACTCTTTTCTCTCATCCTTTTCTTCTGTTTTATTAAGTTGTTTGTTTCAAAAGCTTAAGCCTCTGAGCACTAATAGGGAACACTCAGTGAAAAAGATTGACCCATTTTTCAACAGAGTATGATATGGCTTGAAATGAGGTGTTCCCGTTTTCATTACAATGTGACAGCAGATGTGTGTTAATCATTGCATGCTAGTCAGGGTGAGATGATGCATGTAAAGAATTCAATATTATAATCTTCACAGCAACCCACGGGGGAAAGTACAGTTAATATCCACATTTCATAATGAGGCAGTTGAGCTTTAGAGAGGTTGCATAACTTGCCCAGAGTCACTCAGCCAGCATGGGGCAGGAACTGGAAGCCCGATCCAGAAGCTGGGCTTACCAGCCATGCCTGCACCTCTTCATTTATCTCATAAACACTGTCTGGGTCTAAATAGTGTTTAGTATCTAAGTTCTCTATTGTGATAAAAAAAAGAGGTCTACTAATAAGACGATCTCTGCCCATGGCCTGTTGCGGTATGCATGAAGAATTATATCCCTTTGCAAGTGGAAGGATAAAGGCTATATGCAGTGGCTTTTGAGTGCAAGGTTGAAGGAAGATCTCATTCTCGTGGGGGAAAAGAGTGGGTGAATCACCACACTTTTGCAGATACATCTGTGGTTGGTCTTCACATGATAGGAGGAGTTGTAGATGGAAAGTTGTGGTTGGAAGAAAGTGTTCTAAGCGTAAAGAGGGAAAGGGATGTGTAGGTATGAACATGCTGGTGTCTCAAGAATGCTAAATCACATGTGGTGCCTGGTGGAAGGTGAGGCAAGAGTTTGGAATAAGATAGTGTTGTGTCTTGCCAGCCATGCTCAGGGACTGTCCACAGGATCAAGTGCAGAGGGTCGGGACAGGCGTGTTTAAGCCATGTTGAGAATGTTGTTGTTGTTCAGTCGCTAAGTTGTGTCCAACTCTTTGTGACCCCATGGACTGCAGCGCGCCAGACTTCCCCGTCCTTCACTATTTCCTGGAGTTTGCTCAAATTCACGTCCATGAGTCAGTGATGCTATCTAACCATCTCATCTGCAGCTGCCTTCTTCTGTTTTTGCCTTCAATATTTCCCAGCATCAGGGTCTTTTTCTAAGAGGTCAGTTCTTCACATCAGGTGGCCAGACTGTTGGATCTTCAGCTTCAGCATCAGTCCTTCCAATGAATATTTAGGGTTGGCTTCCTTTTGGATTGACTAGTTTGATCTCCCTGCAGTCCAGTGGACTCTCAAGACTCTTCTTCAGCACCACAATTTGAAAGCATCAGTTCTTCAGTGCTCAGCCTTCTTTATGGATGGAAGAAAAAGAGAAAACCAGTCATGATTCAACCAGAACAGTGGCTGGGGCAGGGAGAGAAGGGCATTCAACGTGGACCATCAATACATGCCTGATGTTGTTTTGGGAACATTAAAAGCATGAGCTTATCTGTTCCCCACACAAACCATGACAATTCAATGGCCCTAGTGTTTTAGATGAGAAAAGAAAGTTGGCCAAGGTTAGGAAACTTCCAGTGTTCTCAAGCTAGAAGTTAGAATGAATTCAAACTCATAGCTGTCTGATTCCAGAAGTCGTTGGAGAGACCTGTGGAATAATTCAATTTGCATGGTGGAATTGGAAATAAAGTTGTAGCATCTCTTCTGAAACTGAGGGTGAGGTTGAAACATGCCACTTCTAAAAATTCCAGAGAAGTGTTGACAGATGAGATAAGATATCAGAGTCCTTTGTTGCTGTGTGATTGTATGTTTACATGGAACTAATTAGTCCTTGGCTGTGAGCAAAGTTACTTTATTTATTAACTGTAAGATTGGGGGTGTTTTGTGGCTCCTTCTTCATGAGTCTTGACATTCAGTGAAAAGAGTGGACCAAAAGAAATGGATTGAGACAGCTGAGTCCGTGTGTGTGTGTGTGTGTGTGTGTGTGTGTGTGTGTTAGTTGCTCAGTCATGTTGGACTCTGTCACTCCATGGACTGAAGCTCACCAGGCTCCTCTGTCTATGGTATTCTCCAGGCAAGAATACTGGAGTGGATAGTCATTCCCTTCCCCGGGGGATCTTCCTAACCTAGGGATTGAACCCGAGTCTCTCACATTGCAGGCAGATTGTTTGCCATGTGAGTCACCAGGGATGCCCACGTTTTAAGCATGTGGGTTACCCCAAATAAAGATAACGATTTTCCTAGCTGTAGACCGGTGCGGAGGACTGTCTGGCAGTCCATATGTGGGGCCTGCTTGAACTGGAGCAGGCCTGCCTTTAATTTATCAGGGCTGCTGAAGGCAGTGCTGGCCTGCTCAGAGGCAGAGTTCTAGAGGGAATGGTTACAGGAAAAGAAGCAGCTGTGTGTTAGGGCTGAGTTGTGCTTAGCTAACAACCCTGGGCTCCTCGTCCTTGGAATTTCTTCAAAAAACTCTTTTGCAGGGTGGATCCTGTCCTGAAAATCCCCCCATGGGTTAAGAATCTTGCTCGGTGGTCCAGGAATTGATTTGTAAAGATACGCTGGCTAGAGATTTATAGAGGATTGTGATTAGGGGAAAACAAAACTCGTTTACGGTCTGCAATGCTAATTTGACCATCACAGCACTCATTACCCCCTGCTGTGGGGACAGTGGAGCAGGCGGGTGAGACTGATGTTTAAAGGCTGAGAAGCGGACCAGGGACTGCTGATTCGAGCCATCGTGCAAGTGTTGGGTGACGGAGGCTTCACCGAACTGTGGTCCTTAGGGGAGTTCTCAGACCCCACAGGAGCAAACATTCTTTTCGGCTGACATGGAGCACTAGATTCTTAGTCTTCTAAGCATTATGTAAACACAGTTTAAGTGACATGTCCAGGTACATGGACACAGTATTTGCAGATGCCACCAGCCACCTTTATGCCCATTAGTTCTTCCATTTATTCTCCTTTTTGGAGAAAGAGCAATCCGGGAAAAACCCACCTTAGCTCTCTGACTGAACTGCTTTCACTTTGGAAACACAATGGGAAAAGAATAGGAAGTTCTATTAAAATATGTTTGGGTGAAGGAAGCATGGGCATGGTCTCTGGGGATTGTCCAGGCGTGTGCACGACACACTGGGGATGTCAGCTTGGAGCCAGGCCTACGCTAATACTACTAGTAAGTAATAGAATATAAGTAATATAAATGAGGAGGTAATTTCTGATGATGGATAATATAAATTATAAAGTAATTTATTACTTTAAATAGTGAGAGATATTTAAATTTTTTGCAGAGTTAGTTGTTTTGTGACTATGTAGGTGGCAGCAAGCTATCTGGATAATCAGTGCATTTCAACCTAAAAATGTGCTTTGGGTTCAAACTGTTGAGCAACAATGTCAAGTTCAGATTAGGTTTTGTATAGCTCTTTTACTTTTTTATTTACCATAACTCATCCACCAATGCTTCGCATGTATGTCAGCATAAGGGGAACCTAGCGGATGAAAAGCTCCATATATAAAGAACTCTCTTCTTACTTTTGGGGTCCCCACCATCACTGCTGGGGTGTCTCAGGTGACTCTGTGGTAAAGCATATCCCTGCCAATGCAGGAGATGCGAGTTCGATCCCTGGGTTGGGAAGATCCCTGGAATGGGAAATGGTAATCCATTCCAGTATTCTTGCCTGGAAAACTCCATGGACAGAAGAACCTGGTGAGCTACAGTCCATGGGGTTGCAGAGAGTTCAACACAACTGAGCGCCCAGCCTGTGGGGCATTCCACATTTTCTTTTTCCAGTCAACTATGTTCTAAAGGAGATCAGCCCTGGGATTTCTTTGGAAGGAATGATGCTAAAGCTGAAACTCCAGTACTGTGCCCACCTCATGCAAAGAGTTGACTCATTGGAAAAGACTCTGATGCTGGGAGGGATTGGGGGCAGGAGGAGAAGGGGACGACAAAGGATGAGATGGCTGGATGGCATCACTGACTTGATGGACATGAGTCTGAGTGAACTCCGAGAGTTGGTGATGGACAGGGAGGCCTGGCGTGCTGCGATTCATGGGGTCGAAAAGAGTCGGACATGACTGAGTGACTGATCTGATCTGATGTGATAGACTTCCAGATTGTCTCCTCATTTGGGACTGTTACGTATGGTTCTCTTATCACCATTCATGTACACGTTTTGGTGTAGATTATGGTATAATTTTTCTTAGGCACATACCCAGCAGTGGAAATGTTGACTCACTGGCATTCATTTTTACAGAGAGACAAATAGTTGAGCTGTTGTTGTTCATTGTTCAGTCTCTAAGTTGGGTCTGACTCTTTGTGACCCCATGGACTGCAACACGCCAGGCTTCCCTGTTTTTTGCCGTCTCCCAGAGTTTGCTCAAACTCATGTCCATTGAGTCGGGGATGCCATCCTGCCATCTCATCCTCTTCTCGTTTTGCCTTCAATCTTTCCCAATATCAAGGTCTTTTCTGATGAGTCAGCCTTTTGCATCAAGTGGCCAAAGTATTGGAGCTTCAGCTTCAGCACCAGTCCTTCCAATGAATATTCAAGGTTGATTTCCTTTAGGATGGACTGGTTTGCTCTCCTGGCTGTCCAAGAGACTTCTCAAGTCTTCTCCAGCACCATAATTGAAAAGCATCAATCCTTAGATGCTTAGTCTTCTTTATGTTCCAGCTTTCACCTCCATACATGACTTCTGGAAAAATACTTTAGTACCATATCCTATTTGAAATGTAATACACACTTTACACATTTTTAAATGTGAGGCTTTCTGCAGTGGGGTCTGTTATTACTGTGGCTGCAAAATGATCAGCCTACCTAAAGCAGTAAATCAGACCACTGGCGACACAGAATTGTATGGTGTGTTTTCAGTCAAATCCATGTGATTCAGGTTCTGGCACCAGTCCTTTCTAGACTGCTGATAACCTGCAGCCAGAAGACTGAATTCTCTGAGTCATAGTATCTTGACTGGATAAAACTCAGGTCAGTGATCTGCAAGCTCTCAGTTTTCTCCAACGATTTTCTTGTCATTACATGCAGAAAGTGGTAACATTTTGTGGGTTTGTTTGGTAGCTTTTCAGTCTCCAAGTTGTGTCTGACTCTTAGAGTGGTGACTTTTCGCCTGGAGGCTGAAGCGATTGGTCCCTGGCACACCTGGATTGCAGCACCCGACTCCAGTACTCTTACCTGGAAAATCCCATGAACGGAGGAGCCTGGTGGGCTGCCGTCTATGGGGTCGCACAGAGTCGGACACGACTGAAGTGACTTAGCAGCAGCAGCAGCATCTTAAGTCAACTGGGCTGCTTAGCTGGGCCTCTTAGCTGCTAGGAAATTGTTTTCTCAACGTGTCTGCACTTTTGCCTTTTCCTATAACCTCTTGTGTTCTAATCTCCGAGAATCACCATTAACCACGAGAGAAAAATATTGGACAATAAGCTTTTGAAGGGTTATGGTCTTGCTGTATTTTATTTTCAGTATGGCATGTGGGAGAGACTCACAAGATGAATGAAGAGTCTGGCGATGTGGTCTTACACTCTAGCTCTGAATTCCATTTAGGAAGTTATGGATGAGCGCCACGAGCACCCTTCACGTGATCTCCCGTTTGATGCCACACTACTGTCATAGCTTTCCTAGGCTTCGGAGCATCATCCTGTTTTTCTTGCTTTGTTTTTTCTATGCTGGCTTCGGCTCAGATGGTAAAGAATCCACCAGGAGAGAGACCTGGGTTTGATCCCTGAGTTGGGAAGATCCCCTGCAGAAGGGAATAGCTACCCACTCCAGTATTCTTGCCTGGAGAATTCCACGGACAGAGGAGCCTGGCAAGCTACAGTCCATGGAGTCACAAAGAGTCAGACACGACTGAGTGACTGGAATTTGCATCCAATTTACTGGCCGACTCAGAGCCCAGGCTCCCAGCGTTTGTATGTTTACATGTCAGTATGAGACCATCTGTGTGTGTGCACGCACATGGCTTGCATTTGTGGGTGTGCTGTGTGTACTTGTTTATATTGCCTGGAACAGAGTTTAGTTTGCTGCCCATACACTTAATATTGTATCTTCAGTATTTCTCATGTCCTTAAAATTTCTCTTAAAAACAATAGCCTCTCTTTCTGATGTTCTGTATTATATTTACATAGAACCATTTCCGTTTCTCTAAACGGAAGTTTCCATATCATGGTTGTAATCAATGTATTATAATCAGACCGGAAGGAATATACCTCGATGTGAATATGTGGTGACTTATCTGATCAGTGTCTTCAGGGAAGGTCCTTCAGATGAAAGCACCAAGACAAAGCATATGAATACTTTCAAGTCCCTTAAAATGTTTCTGGGGGAATTCCTTTGTGTTCCAGTGGTTGGGACTTGACTCTTTCACTGCTGAGGGCTCGGGTTCAGTCCCTGGTGGGGGACCTATTAATAAGAACCTATAACCCACACAGCATGGCCAAAAAATAAATTAAATGTGTCTTTTAAAAAATTTTCTCTCTGTGTATGTGTGCTGGTGTATCAAAGAAAATAGTTTTTTTTTCAAGTGGTTATAGCTACTGCCAAGTGCCTCATTATTTGTTTTTCAAAAAGACAATCATTAAACAATACTGAATAGTGCAAGGTGGAAACAAACTTTTCTTTCAGGCTTCTTAAATAGGTAACTTTCTTCTGGGCGTGCGTGCTAAGTCACTTCAGTTGTGTCCAGCTCTTTGTGACCCTATGGATTGTAGCCTACCAGGCTCCTTTGTCCATGGGATTCTCCAGGCAAGAATACTGGAGTGGGTTGCCATGCTCTCTTCCAGGGCATCTTCCTGACCTAGAGATCGAACCCACATCTCTTATGTCTCCTGCATTTGCAGGGAGGGTCTTGACCATTAGCGCCATCTGGGAAGCCCAAGCTTTCTTCCATAACTTGCCTCATTCCCTGCAATGTTATCTCCTTGGGCAGTGAGCTGCTGTTTGTGGTCCTGCAGCTGTAATCAGAGAGAACTGTTTGAATTTTCCGGAATAGCGAAATTAACCATAACATTTTGCTGCACCTATGTATGGTATTACAGAAAGCACATCACTTTCATGTAGGCATTCAACCAGAAACACAGTCTACTGCTTATCGACAAAACAAACAGGTGTGCTAACTTTCCTGGGTGATTTCACAGTGGGTGCTATTTACCAAGCTAAAGGGGCAACTTTGAGGACAAAACACAGGAATGCCATGTCAAATTTGGAAAACATTTGTCAAGCCTGTGGGCCTGATCATTTCTTTTCTGTCTAAGCAGAGGGCTTTGCATATTACACCTTATTGTCTGGGCTAATAAGACCAATCCCATCTTCTTAGGTTCGAGTGAAGGTTTCCTTTTTCCCCCGGGTAAAATGAGTATAGTAAGGAAAAGCCTTGGAGGTCCCAGTTGCAGAGATGTCTGTCACTGACTCAGTTTACACTTGCATGTACTGTATTTTTATCATAAGTGTTCTTCACCTGATTTTATTTTATTTTACATTTTACATTTTATTTTATTTTTAAACTTTACATAATTGTATTAGTTTTGCCAAATATCAAAATGAATCCGCCACAGGTATACATGTGTTCCCCATCCTGAATGAGAATAGTTGGAGTTTCCTGTTGTGTTTGGAAAATTCTTATGGGAAGTTGGCATCTGCTCGGTCAATATTTTTACCTTCTCATCATCCTCTCTTTAAACTTGCCTTGCTTCTGTCCTGCCCTCAGCTCCTGTTCTCCCATCGTTTTGTATCTCTTATACCCAGTGAGTCAGCCTGAACTGAATCTACAGATGGAACTTAGCCCCAGTCTCATTAGCAAATCCAGAAAACTAATCTCACCCTGCTCACTTATCTTAAAACTAAATATTAATATTTTGTACTTACTCTAAGTTACAAACTAAGTCAATGCTTGTTGAAAATTCAAACAATACAGAAGAATAGTCTCATCTCTTTAGAGTCTGTATATATGCATTAATATACGATATTTGTTTTGCTCTTTCTGAGTTACTTCACTCTGTATAATAGGCTCAGGTCCATCCATCTCATTAGAACTGACTTACAGGACAACAGTGGAGATGCAGACATGGAGAACAGACTTGTGAACACATGGGGGAAAGAGAGGGTGGGATGAACTGAGAGAGTAACTTGGAAAAACACCCATTATCATATCTAATAGATAACCAGTGGGAATTTGCTGTATGACACAGGGAACTCAAACCTGGTACTCTGTGATAACCTGGAGGGGTGGAATGGAGTAAGAGGTGGGAACAAGGTTTAAGAGGGAGAGGATATGTGTATCAGTTCAGTTCAGTTCAGTCGCTCAGTCGTATCCAACTTTGCGACCCCATGAATCACAGCATGCCAGGCCTCCCTGTCCATCACCAACTCCCAGAGTTCACTCAGACTCACGTCCATTGAGTCAGTGATGCCATCCAGCCATCTCATCCTCTGTCGTCCCCTTTGCAGTCCAAGGGACTCTCAAAGAGTCTTCTTCAACACCACAGTTCAAAAGCATCAATTCTTAGGTGCTCAGTCTTCTTCACAGTCCAAATCTCACACCCATACATGATCACAGGAAAAACCATAGCCTTGACTAGACGAACCTTTGTTGGAAAAGTAACGTCTCTGCTTTTCAATATGCTATCTAGGTTGGACATAACTTTCCTTCCAAGGAGTAAGCGTATTTTAATTTCATGGCTGCCGTCACCATATGCAGTGATTTTGGAGCCCCAAAAATAAAGTCTGACACTGTTTCCACTGTTTCCCCATCTATTTGCCATGAAGTGATGGGACCGGATGCCATGATCTTCGTTTTCTGAATGTTGAGCTTAAAGCCAACTTTTTCACTCTCCTCTTTCACTTTCATCAAGATGCTTTTTAGTTCCTCTTCACTTTCTGCCATAAGGGTGGTGTCATCTGCATATCTGAGGTTATTGATATTTCTCCCGGCAATCTTGATTCCAGCTTGTGTTTCTTCCAGTCCAGCGTTTCTCATGATATACTCTGCATATAAGTTAAATAAACAGGGTGACAATATACAGCCTTGACGTACCCCTTTTCCTATTTGGAAACAGTCTGTTGTTCCATGTCCAGTTCTAACTGTTGCTTCCTGACCTGCATACAGATTTCTCAAGAGGCAGGTCAGGTGGTCTGGTATTCCCATCTCTTTCAGAATTTTCCACAGTTTATTGTGATCCACACGGTCAAAAGCTTTGGCATAGTCAATAAAGCAGAAATAGATGTTTTTTCTGGAACTCTCTTGCTTTTTCCATGATCCAGAGGATGTTGGCAACTTGATCTCTGGTTCCTCTGCCTTTTCTAAAACCAGCTTGAGTATCAGGAAGTTCACGGTTCATGTATTGCTGAAGCCTGGCTTGGAGAATTTTGAGCATTACTTTACTAGCGTGTGAGATGGGATATGTGTATACCTATGGCTAATTCATGCTGATGCGTGTCAGAAACCAGCACAATCTCGTAAAGCAATTATCCTCCAATTAAAAAGAAATAAATTCCAAAATATAGACAAATATAAATTACCCTCCACTTCTTAGGAGTAATCAAAGTTTTCTTTCACCCAGAAACATACAAGCATAAAAATCATCTGGCTTATTTCAGTCAAGAATGGAATCCTACTCCTTTTTCTGTCTGTATAGATAAGTAAATGTCTACACTTTATTTTTTCAGCATCATTATTGGATTTTTGTGTCTGTGTGTAGAGTTTTGCTACTTTGGTTTTACAGGCTGTGTACTATTTAATAGTATGGATGTGCCATGATTTATTTGATTTCGTTATAAAAGTAACTTTGGTCTTTTCACTTCTAGCAGATAAATGTGTTTGCTACCCCCATTCTCAGAAAATTCTACCCTGAGGTTTTTCTTCTATTTCTCCGACAAAATGTGATCATTCTAGCTCGTTTATACAATTCCCAGGCTTCCAAAACTCATCTGTTCCTCAGCCTCCTCTTATATTAGCTGGATATCCTTTCCACTGTTTGTAAGTGATTGGTTGTTCCTTTCCTTCAACAAAGATTAGGTCATGTCTAAGTGCAAAAAATACATGTTTGGGGCTTTGAGGGGCTATGTGGGCATCCCTGATGGCTCAGTTGGTAAAGAATCTACCTGCAATGCAGGAGGCCCTGGTTCAATTCCTGGGTTGGGAAGATCCCCTGGAGAAGGGATGGGCTATCCACTCCAGGCTTCTTGGGCTTCCCTGGTGGCTCAGCTGGTTAAGCATCTACCTGCAATGCAGGAGACCTGGGTTCGATGCCTGAGTTGGGGAGATCCCATGGAGAAGGGAAAGGCCACCCAGTCCAGTATTTTGACCTGGAGAATTCCATGGACCTGACAGCCCATGGGGTCTCTAAAGAGTCAGGCATGACTGAGCGACTTTCACTTTCACTTTGAGGGGCTGTAGTGTTGTGTGTGGCACAAGGTCTCATGGGTGGCCCTGCCACACAGCAGAAGAAGCCAGATTATAAGCTGAGCTGAGCTGATGGCCATGCAGACAGTTGCTTCCCAAGGAGGCCTGGTGGAGGGCCCTTGCTTCTCGCTGGGGAAATGGTAATGGACATAAGGGAACTCGTGAGTGATATGGACCTCAGAGGAGGCATGGGGTTCTAACAGAGACACAGAAGAGACCGTTTCTGTCCATGCAGAGGGTGGGAGTGGAAAAGCAGGGAAGTGGATGGGGCTGAAGAGGATTAGTGGGTCTAATTATTCAAGTGGCTTGATCATGGGGAGGCGATGAAGTAGTGAAATTCCTCCATTGTTCTCTCAATGTTTCCTAACTTCCACATTAGCACCACTGTGAAGTTTCTGTTTACACTGCCTTCCTTGTTTTTAAAACACATTTTTCATGTCTTATTCACATTTTTAAGCTGTTTTACAGCATATTTCTACAATTCTTATTATCTTTTTGTAATTGTATAATTGATTTACAGTATTGTGCTTAAATATTGTTTTAACAAATTCAAATTATCCTTTAATTTTATATATTTTTTAATAGATATAAGTCACTTCAGTTGTGTCCGACTTTTTGCAACCCTACAGATTGTAGCCCGCCAGGCTCCTCTGTCCATGGGATTCTCCGGACAAGAATATTGGAGTGGGTAGCCATTCCCTTTTCCAGGGGATCTTCCTGACTCAGGGATCGGACCTGCATTGGCAAGGTGGTTCTTTACCACGAGTGCCACCTGGGAATCTCAAATATTGATTTACTGTATTGTATATTATTCTTGACGTTTTCTCTCACCATGATGTTTCTAATATTTGTTTACATTGCATGCAGCTGGTGCCCATCCATTTTCCCCATGATATAACATACCATAAGCTTTCCCATTCTCTCAGTGGACACCTCTGTTATTTCTTGTTTTTTGCTATTATGAAAAATGCTGCTGTGAATGTTCTTTTACATGCTTCCTGGGGAGATGTGGAATTTTCCTAAGGCCGAGGCCGCCCACCATCACAGCTCTTTTTAAACCATGAACTGATTTTATCATCCCTTTGTAGGAAGACACTAATTTGGTAGCTGGAGGGTTTTTTTTTTTTTTTACCCTGCAAATTTTAAGAAGTGTTTTAAAAATAACCCTTATTTGTTTATTAAAACTTTTTGCTGCTTCTTATTTGCTAGGGAGTTATCTATGCTCTTTCAAATTAACTCCTGTGATCTTAAGCCATGGCTTTTTTCTCCATTTGACAGATAATGGATCCTGAGGCATAAGGGTATTGTTAGAGCTAAGTGAAACCCAGGCAGTCTAGGTCCAGAGTCTGTGTGCCTAAGCATCTCTGAATGGCTACCTATCTCAAGCCAACAGTGGTGGGCAGGTGGGTCACTGGGACTTGGAGGCTGAGGGGGACCATAGGTACTTCTTGCTTTTCTCCTGGCATGAGCAAGCAAGCAGGCATCCTGCAATTCTGCTGAAGTGTCGCAGTTGAAGAGTGTTCGTTGTGTTGTGTGTGTGTGCTCAGTGGCTCAGCTGTGTCTGACTCTTTGTAACCCCATGGACTGTAGATCACCAGGTTCCTCTGTCCATGGAGTTTCCCAGGCAAGAATACTGGAGTGGGTTGCCGTTTCCATCTCCAGGAGATCTCCCTGGACCAGGGATTGAACCAATGTCTCCTGAGCCTCCTGCATTGGCAGGCAAAGTCTTTACCACTAGCGCCACCTGGGAATGGCTTGCCAAACTGATGCAATCTGTCACTGCTTTTCCTGGACTTGAATTTAGGAATTCTTCTTATTGTGTTTCCATTAACACATCCACTGTCACATCTTTTTTAATATTTAGAAAATGTAGAATTTAAAACACTTGGGGATTACTTTAAACCACGGAGACCTTTATTATAATGTCCTCAATGACCTTTCCATATTTCAGGCTAATGAAGTGAGGAATAAAACACCATATGTTCACAGCACATCTGCATGCCCCAGCATTGTATAACGCGCTATTTGCTCCATGCTTTTGTGCCATCTAATTCACGGGCTTTGCTGACTTCTTCTGCTGAAATCTCACCTAATAGACTGATTGCTTGTGAGGAAACTTGTAGTTTTCCATAGAAATGCTTCTGAAACTTATGATAAGCACCACTCAGAGACATTGGCAGAAAGCATTCAAGCCTTGACAGTGATTTTTTTTCCATCACTTAGCTGAAGGCTGTCTTGGTTTCTTTCCTTTCTAGGACCTTGTCAGTCAGTCGATAATATTTAATATCATACTTTCTTCTGGACCCTGGGAACATCCACTGAGCGTGACCGAGGCTCATTCCTCCAGCTCTGATATTCTTATGGATTAAGCAGGCCATAAACACATACATCAGTGGAGTGGTTTCATGTAATTTTAAGTGGCTTAAGAAGAGAACAGGGCAGAATCTGCTAGACAGTGAGAGGCCATGTCAGCCTGCCAGGTTGGGACTCATTTCTGAGGAGGTGAGGTTGAAAGAAGCCTGAGGCATGAGAATGGTTTGAAACAACCTGGAGAAATGACCTCTGGACCTAAGGAGTGGCAAGTGGCATCTGAAAGCTGATGAGCTCAGTGGGCAAAAATACCACAGAGATGAGTGTGTGCCTGTGTGTACCTGGGTGTGTGTGCATGGGTGTGTGTGGTCCCAGAATGGTGCCTAGGAGTGCTGGGGAAGGTGCAGAAGTGGGTGGGGTCAGTCCTTTAAAAACATGCAGATATTTTATTATAATTGTGCCTTTTGTCCATCTTCATTGAGGTACAATTGATAAATAAAAATTGCATATATTTACAGCATACAGTGGGGCTTCCCAGCTGGTGCTAGTGGTAAAGAACCCACCTTCCAGGGCAGGAAGCTTAAGAGGTACCGGTTCAATCCTGGAGAAGGGCATGGCAACCCACTCCAGTATTCTTACTGGAAAAATCCCACGGACACAAGAACCTGGTGGGCCATAGTCCATAGGATCAATAAGAGTCGGACACGACTGAAGCAACTTAGCACAGCACATAACACAGCACACAAAGGGATTTTTGTTTTTGTTTTCTTAAAGAGCAGATAGGATGGAAATTTTATTGGACGATTATCTAAACAATTTTATGAAACTTTGTAACTTTGATAACAACACCTAAAAGCCTAAAAAAAGTAATACGCAATTTTACTTACGGAATAGGATCAAAAATCACAAGTGACGTAAGATCTTAATGAAGCAAGTGAATCAGTTATCTTAAAATGACCTAACTGGGAAGGAAATCTAAAAAACAGGGAATATATATATATATACATAGAGAGAGAGAGAGAGAGAGAGCTGACTCACTTTCCTGTACATTCAGTTCAATTCAGTTCAGTCGCTCAGTCATGTGTGACTCTTTGCGACCCCATGAATCGCAGCACGCCAGGCCTCCCTGTCCATCACCAACTCCCGGAGTTCACTCAAACTTACGTCCATCGAGTCCATGATGCCATCCAGCCATCTCATCCTCTGTCATCCCCTTCTCCTGCCCCCAACCCCTCCCAGCATCAGAGTCTTTTCCAGTGAGTCAACTTTTCGCATGAGGTGGCCAAAGTACTGGAGTTTCAGCTTTAGCATCGTTCCTTTCAAAGAAATCCCAGGGCTGATCTCCTTCAGAATGGACTGGTTGGATCTCCTTGCAGTCCAAGGGACTCTCAAAGAGTCTTCTCCAACACCACAGTTCAAAAGCATCAATTCTTCAGCGCTCAGCTTTCTTCACAGTCCAACTCTCGCATCCATATATGACCACTGGAAAAACCATAGCCTTGACTAATGGACCTTTGTTGGCAAAGTAATGTCTCTGCTTTTCAATATGCTATCTGCTGCTGCTAAGTCACTTCATTCGTGTCCGACTCTGTGCGACTCTATAGACGGCAGCCTACCAGGCTCTGCTGTCCCTGGGATTCTCCAGGCAAGAACAGTGGAGTGGGTTGCCATTTCCTTCTCCAATGCGTGAAAGTGAAAAGTGAAAGTGAGGTCAGTTGGTCATAACTTTTCTTCCAAGGAGTAAGCATCTTTTAATTTCATGGCTGCAGTCACCATCTGCAGTGATTAACAAAACAATATAAAGCAACTATACTCCAATAAAAGTTTTAAAAAATGACCAAATAAAATGATTTCATTATATTTGGGCTTGTAATACAAAGGCCCTCCAATATCAGGAATTCGTATAAACATACCATATCATTAGGTCAGTGCGATGTGATGTGTTGATGTATATACACACACTGTGAAATGATTGTCACAGTCAAGCTGCTGAACACACCCACCCTTCGTCTGTCACCTGCGTGTGCCCGTGTAATGAGGATGTTTAAGATCTAATCTGTTAGTGCATGTCAAGCACACAGTGTGTATTGTTGACCAGGTCACCATGCTGTCCATTAAATGTCTAGAACATTTTCATCCCATGTAACTGAGCCTTTGTCCTCCTTCTGGTTTCTCCCACTCCCCAACTGCTGGCAGCCAGTTCTACTCTCTGCTTCTATGAGTTTGACATTTTCAGTCTCTTTATAAAGATTACTCTGGCCGCAGTGTAGATAATAGACTTCTGTGGAGGGAGTTCAAGAGAGAAAAGCCTTAAGACTCTGATGAGAGAGGGTCTGCTGGGTGCAGGTGGGAGAAGAAACAGCTTCACATGGGATTGCAGCCTTTGAGGGGAGAGGGGGCCAGGCATGTGATCCATTGTTGTTATTGTTCAGCCACTGTCGTGTCCCACTCTTTTGTGACCCCATGGACTCCTTGCAGCACGCTAGGCTCCCCTGTCCTTCACTGTCTTCTGGTGTTTGCTCAAATTAATGTCTGTTGAGTCGGTGATTCTATCTAACCACCTTATCCTCTGCCCCTCTTCTCCTTTTGCCTTCAGTCTTTTGCAGCATCAAGGTCTTTTCCAATGAGTCAGCTGTTTGCACCAGGTGGCCAGAGTCTGGAGCTTCAGCATCAGTGTGAAGTGTGAGCCATAGGATAGGGTTTGTTGATGGGTCAGAGTATCACATGGGGAAATTAGAGACACCAAAATGACTCTGGTTATGACGGGGAGGACTCAGGGAGGAAGCAGATTTGGGGGACAGTGGCAGCTAGGGGTGTGTTAGGTCCTTGTTTGATTGGAGGTAATTCTTTGCACTCAAGAAGGAATGAAGAGAAGATGGAAGTTGCAGTTTCAGGGTCAAGGTGGAGCTGAGACATCAATTGATATTCCCCACCTGACGGTTGCTCTTCCACATCTTGGGCTCCCAGGAGGATGTGTAGACGGTGGGAAGAGAATGACAGAAGATTGCTAAAGCCATCTCATAGTTGTGCTCAGGCTGGTGCATGTTCATCACTGGCTAGGTTAAATTCTGGTCCAGGAAATCTCTGACTTCAGGGTCACTGAATGATGGTGCCAGTTAGCAAAATTTCTATCTGCAAGGAAACACATATTCAAGCCCAATATGAAGTCAGTTGGTAGAAGTAGAGCACCTGCTTATTTTTTCAGCCAGATGATACATGTGTCTAGCAGGGCTCCAATCTCTAGTCAATAAACGCTTATTGTATACACAGGGGTAGTATCTTCAGTGTAGTGAGATGACCATGGATTTGGAACCAGGGATGCACCTGTTAACATTGTTAGCTCTTCTGTTTATCTGCAGGACCTCCTTGAGTCTTGTCTCTATGTCTGTAGAATACGAAAGACGGCTCATGCTTATTTTATAGGCTTGTTTCAGGAAAACAAGAAGTGTATTGATGCTGTACGTAACCACATAACCTTCTGTGCAGTTTCTTAGATTTTATCACTCTGATGGTGGAATCTTTGATTTTGATATTATATGTCTCAGTGTTATTTTCTTGTGATGAGAACTTTTACAGTTTGGCCTCTTGTGTGCTCAGTCACTCAGTCCTGTCCAACTCTTTTCAAACCCGTGGACTATAGCCTGCCGGGCTCCTCTGACCATGGAATATTTCAAGCAAGAATACTGGAGTGGGTTGCCATTTCCTCCTCCAGGGGATCTTCCCAAACTAAGGATCAAACATGAGTCTCCTGCATCTCTTGCATTAATAGGCAGATGCTTTTCCACAGTGCCACCTGGGAAGCCTCATTCACTCTTTTAGCAAATTGCAAAGATGCAATGCAATATTAACTACAGTTATTACTTATTTTAGTAAGGATTGCTTATTCTTGTTTTTGAATAACTGCCCCCAAATAGTAATTAGTACTCATGAGGTTTGTCTTTTTTGTTCTTAGACCAAAGAGTGTGACAGATTTGAACTCCAACGAAAAAGCTTTGACATATTGGTCCATTGGACTTAATGTGCCTGCATGCTAAGTCGTGTCTGACTCTTTGTGACCCCGTGAACTGTAGCCCACCAGGCTCCTCTGTCTGTGGAATTTTCCAGGCAAGAGTACTGGAGTGGGTTGCCTTGCCCTTCTGCAGGGGATCTTGCCAACCCAGGGATCAAACCCAGGTCTCCTGCATTGCAGGCAGTTTCTTTACCATCTGAACCACTGGGGAAGTCCCATTGGACCTAATAGGTATCATTAGATGTCACACACAGGGCCATTCCCAACTGAAATCTGAAAACAGTAATCAGCGGCCTTTTCACGAAACCCAAATTGTTAGTAGTCTATTATATGTAAATTGATCTGTTACAATCTCCTGCGTGTGTGCTCAGTTACGTCTGACTCTTAATGACCCCATGGACTGTAGCCCACCAGGTTTTTCTGTCGATGGAATTTCCCAGGCTAGAATACTGGAGTGGGTTGCCGTTCCCTCTTTCAGGGGATCTTCCCAACCCAGGGATTGAACCCTTGTCTCCTGGAAGTCTCCTACATTGCAGGCAGATTCTTTACTGCTGAGCCACTGGGGAAGCCCCAAATTTATCTGATGCTATTTCAAGTTATTTGTATTTTCACCCTACAACAATGAATTTGATGAATTTACTTCTGCTGTGAGTTGTAATTTCTTCCTTTTTCATCCTATGATTTTTTTCCAAGCGGTTGCAGCGAATTATGGTGCGCTAGAATAACTTATGCAAACCCCTCAGGGGTCACAGACTTCCGTTATATCTTCCATGTGCTTTCATGTTTCCAGGCCCAGTGAGACTTCCTCTTTTTAGCTGGTCTGCCTATAGTAATCCCTTCATCCCTTTGACCATTAATTGGAAAATTATGACATTTAGAAAGGACATTTCTCAAAACCGTGGGAATCCTTGTATTTGGACCAGATGTTAAGAGAATTTTAATAGAGGAATAAAACATCTGTGACAGTGACTAGCAGAGTTATAGAAGGAAAGGGAACAAGAATTGCATTTTAATGGGAGCATCAATATTGATAAGAAGGTAGAGAGGTATGTGTGAGTGTGCACTGTTTCTGTCTACTGACTCATTTCTCATGAGATAATTTTTTTTTGCATGTATTGTACCTTCTGTATTGTCCAGAGGCTAAGATTGTCACAGCCTTATTTTCGAATGAAGCACGTACACGGGTAATTGTAATTCAGGGTGACAAATAGAAATGAGTGTTGATGTGTAGGGGCCCCATGGGGGTAGAGGAAAGTGGGAAAGAATCAGAGAAAGTTGTTACTCAGAGATGAAGCTTAAAAACTGGAACTGGAGGCAAGAAAATCTGTCAAAAAATGGCTAATATTGTAGAGGAGAGAAATAGAGAGGGGTTTAGGGTAGGGAGGGGTTGTTGCTGTTAAGTCGTTCAGTCGTGTCCGACTCTTTGCCACCCGAGGGACTGCAGCATGCCAGGCTCCTCTGTCCATCACCATCTCCCGGAGTTCGCTCAAACTCATGTCCATTGAGTCAGTGATGCCACCCAACCATCTCGTCTTCTGTCGTCCCCTTCTCTTCCCGTCTTCAATCTTTCCCAACATCAGGGTCTTTTCCAGTGGGCTGGGGGAGAGTTGTCAGAACACAGTGACAAAATGACAGAGGAGCTTTGGGAAGATGAAGGAGGGGAGACAAGGTGAGTCCTTGGATTATGAGTTGAATGTCAGAGTAGATGGGGAGCAACGATAAGAGAAAGTAGACATAAAGGATACAGTTGGTAAGGCAGACAAGGAAGTCACCCTCAGATGGGGTCCTTCTGTCTGATTTATGTGAAGAGGTCTATTTTTGGAAGAGGTCTATTTTGATTTATAGATCTGGATTATGTATGGAGGTCTCACAGAGCATTATAGACTTGGAAGTCACCCACTTTTAGGAACTATATCAAGTCATTGAGTTTGAAGAGATGGGCCACTGAGAGTGTGTAGACTGAGAAGAAATGAATGTTCAGGAGAGGCTGAGTTACACCTTCATTTAAAGGGAAGAGTGGGGAATAAGGGTTCTGAATGCAGTAGAGCACTGGGAGATTGGCATGGTTAGGGAAGCCAGGGAGGAGAGGGTTTGGGGAGACATTTAAGAGCAGAGGTCATGAGCACAGTTGCTATGGTGATAGATGCCCATGGCATAAGCTCATCAGCCTTGGCAATCACAAGGTGGTCAGTGATGCTGAGCAGAGTAGAGATGTTGGAGAGCATTCTTTTCTTCCTGCCACTATTGCGTGCTTTGCATGTCACCATCGACATCGCACCTTCTGGTTGACGAGAGACAAAGTGGCGCTCCGCCTCCTGCCTATCTTACCTAAAAATGAACAGGACTGTGAATAGTAATTGTCACACTAAGAGTCATTTATAACGTGATTATTTTGTTCTGCCCATAAGAGTTTCCTGCCTTGAGGGAACTTCTCTGGATAAATCCCTTAGTAATTGTAAATATATTAATAGTTACGTTGTCTTGTGGGACCATTACTTTTTTTTTCTTTTTTAGAAAGAGTTCCTGTTGGTGTAGCTAGCACAGAAGTACATTGAATGAACGTTCACTTAGTTTTAAAACCTGCTGACAGATAAAATTAATATTGCCTTTGTGTAAATAATAATTTTATCTAATGGACTTCATTTATTTTTATGATCCCTCCAGGCGATCTGGAACTAAACAAGGAGAAAAAGGCAAAAGTCTAATAACAATTCCCTTTGAAGAGAGATATAAAATAAGGTCAGTGGAGCCAAACCATTATTGAAATGTATAAAATAGTTTAATGTTTGCTTTTCCCCATTTTATACCATGAGGTCATTTTATATAGCCATAAAATTCCATCTCATCTCAGATATGGTGAAAATCTGTGAGTAAGAAAGTCAGTTTCTTGCTCAGCTACCTGAAGGTGCCATTCAGAAGGGGTTCCGTATTTGAGGGCGGTCAGGGTTTTCATTAAGACACTCCTAAAAATGTTGCACTAATTCATTTGTGTACAACACTTTTGGCTGAAATTTGGCAGTCATGGTACATGGGTTAAAACAATGTAAAGAGGATTCAATTTTTATAAAAATGTACCTAAAAATTGAAGATGCAATATGCCTGGTGAACATCCTGATTTCCTTTATAGACTCAGTACCGTAATAAGAAAACTTTAATTTTGCTTTATTTCCCAAAGAATACAATGTTTGGTTATTGTTTTTGGAGAAGAATAGAGGAATCTATTTTCTTGGACACTTTGCATTAAGTTTATTGTTTTATTGCTTCTTCACTTAATGGCATTTCCTCCTCAGTACCTAGAATGTCTGATGTTATGAGGAAAGACCCCAAATTCATTCAACAGGTTCCTTCCAGCCCTGAATACACCCAATGGGCTTGGATGGCCCCTGACCTTTATTCCCCCTTCTTGAACTTGAACCCTTTAGAAGTCACAGCTTCTTCCTCCATTCAGAGGGATTCCTCCTTTTCCTGTGGCTCATAAGATTTGCTCTTACTTCTAGGATAACTGAGTATTTATCAAAAGGTGGATTTTGAGTTGCTTTGATTACTCACACCTGTGAGCTGGAAGTGCCCAGACTGTGCCCTCTTCACTTTGCGCCTGTGTCACAGGGCTCTCCCTTGCCCACAGGTGTCATCCTTCAATGACTGGCTGGATTAGTGACGACCCCTGTTTCCAGACCATGAGTTCATCTGTTATGCTTTAGTCTCGAGACAGAACTGTGTTTCTGGGTGTGATTTGAGTCATTTGAACTTGTGGCCCTGTGTGTGGTCTCCCCAGTGTGAGCAGGAAGGTAGGGGCACCAGGCAAAGGGCCAGGGGGTTTTGCTCCTGTTGAACGTGGCCTGCCCCTGTTTGCTCCTTCTTACCTTAACCTGTAAGATCTGTTCAGTCCATCTGAGTTTTTGCTTTCTCTGCTGCAAAGTAATGAGATGACTTCAAGTGTCCCTTCCATCTCTCAAATTCATGAGTTTTTGAGACACTTCCCATATCCCGTGTGCCAAGGGACTGAATAAACCGCCTGATGAGGGTGCTTGCTCTGTGGCGAGGGGTGGGTGAGCTCTCCATGCTAAATAAGACATCAGTTATGTGGTTTCTGATTCATTCAGACAGCCAGTTCAGCTTGTTGGAACATCTAACTTGGGGCTGTCACTATGTCCTCAGCCCATAGCTTGTTTGTGATAAAAAAAGAGAGAAGTCAAAATTTAGAAACCTAGAAGGTTATGACTTTCCATAGACCCCTTGATGAGGAGGTAGAGACTGTTCATGATTCATCAGGGTTTACCACAGGGGATCTGCCACCTTGGCCGGAGTAGGCGGCTGCTGTGTGTACAGAAGGTGGAGGCCAGCCCTGACCGTGGGTAGTGGGAGCCTCAGGACACACGTGGGGCCGAGGCATCAGTGGATATGCAGATGCTTGTGCAAGGCTTACCGGAAGGACCGTGGCTGGGTTGCTGGAGGGGCCAAAGGGAAGCCTTGCTGCTGGCAGCGGTGGCGGTGGAATTGGGAGGAGATGCGTCGTTGGTGAAAGGGCAAGGGGTTGTCTTGGGAAAGCAGCGGGAAGATCTTGCGAGGGTTTCAGTGGTGCTGGGCTGTTTACCTGGCAGCTGCTGGTGGTGCAACAGCCTCCAGGATGCCACGTTTGGCTGTGCCACGGTGTGCAGGTGTAAGGCTCTGTGGTCTGTTCCAAGGGTAGGCTGGTTTCTTCAGTGGTTCTGCTGCTTTTGCTTTGGGCTGGGGCTTTAGTCCCTGGGGGAGCGGCTCACCTGATCCCATGGAGGAGGGCCACGAGATGCTTGGAAAGATGAGGGTAACACAGACCTTTCGGAAGAGCTGGCCATCCCCGTCTTCCAAACGCTGTCATGTTTCCGATGGTACCAAAGACCATAACTTTTTACAATTAAGATGCACATGCAGAGCATCTTCCCAAGGGTCGTTGTGCTCCTGCGAGGGTGGAGCTCAGCCTGCTGGTCCTCTCCAAGCCTCTCATTCGTCAGTTCTCTCACCTGGCTTCATCCTCTCAGAGATGGTGGTCCTGAAGCCATCAGGTAGGAGCTGGGCTGGCAGGGTTTCCACAGGCTCTCAACACCAGTGAACCTGGCTACTTCTAACCTAAGACTCAGAAAAAAACCAGCCGCTGCTGAAAAGAGGTACATGAAGCTTATTTTGGATCTGTTTTTACTAATAACTAGTGAGACTTTTGTTCCCGAAGCAAAACTTCTTGTGTAGCTTTCATTCTTTTGATTTTTCTTCTGACAGCAGTAATTTTTTTTTTTTTTTTTTTTTACTAAAAGCAACAGTTATTTTCTGTTCCCCAAAGCCTATTCATTTGCAGTGTGGGTGTGAATGGGAAATGTTATTTATTGCACAAACACACATATACAGAGTTTTGCTTCTTTAGATCGAGCTTATAGAGGGCTCCTCCCTCCCACATCAGGAAACTGAAAAGAAGGCTTGAGGCATTTTGAAGAAGCTGCAACGAAAATGATTTGATTGCACAGCCCAAACAGGCTCTCTGTAATAAATCTTCCTATTGACAAAATCACTTGCTTAGTATCAACTCACCAAACATACTTTTAATTTTCCAGAGATAATAGGATGGAATTCGAACAACTTTTCCTGAAATTGATCCTTTGAAAATTCTTTCCTCATGTATTTCCCCAATGGAGCTAAATAGTTATATTTAAAGTGACTTTCATTTTTCTTGAAATTTTCCGGAAATGATTCAATACAAATTCACTTGGATGATTTTATAAGCATATTTTGAAGTAATCTTTCTTTTTTTTTTTTGTTTCATACATGATATTATACATGTTTCAATGCCATTCTCCCAAATCTCCCCACCCTCTCCCTCTCCCACAGAGCCTCTTTCAAGTGATGATAGATTCTTTTATTTCTAAAGAGGGAGAGGTGTTTTGACACATTCAAATCGAGATTATCAACCAGGACAATTTGATAAAGTCTGGAGGCAATTTTCAATGGCACAGATAGTGAGTGGGACGCTACTGGTTACTGGGTGGTAGTGGGTAGAGAGAGGCCGGGGTGGTGCCAAATGCACAGAACAGCTCCCAGAACAAAGAACTGCCTGGATCTAAACATCAATATGTCCGAGAAGGAGCACTGAACTTGCTGACATAAAGATGCTTCTCCCCACCCCATGGTAGTCCACTAAGAAGCAAAAGTCCAGGATGGAAGGACCTGATGTTTATATGAGCCCACTTAGAGTAAAAGGCCATTCAAGGAGTTAGTTTTGATGGTAGGATGCTCAGAAAACCCTGATCTAAATGACGACTCTGCATGTCCCTCCCTGGCACCTTACCAGGATGACTGTTTATAGTGCCTTTATTTTAGGGAAAAAAAGGTAAGATGTTATAGTCTGAAAATTATAAACTTCTAAAAATCACCTGTTCTCATTAAATGTGCTTCCCTTAGCCTAACACGGCAAACCTGTAATTTCATCTCCTCCCCATCAAACCACGGGTCTCTCCCATTTTAGCTACTCTTTTCACTTGACACGGCATTTCCTTCTCTAATCATCACTTCCAAAATCCCAGGGAGGGGACGGATCGGGCATTTGTGTTATTTTTCTTCACCTTTCCTTCGGGAGGCAGCGACGTCAGGACTGAGACAGGAATGCATGGCTGTCGTGAACGTGAGACAGTCGCAGTTGGCGGTTGTCTGTGTGGCTTGTTCCACATAACAGAGTGGGTTCTGGGTTGCCTTGGATCTGACACACGAAAAGCGATCTGCAAGAGAAAGAATTTGCTTTTAGCCTTAAGGGGACGTGAGCTCAGTCTCAGAGGTCGAGGTGGCCGTGTTCCCATCCATCTCCGTGATGGATGCTGTTCAGAGGGAGTTGGTGTGTCCGAGATACAGCTCTGGGCACCTGGTGGGTGCTGGGCGTGGATGTCAGTGCTTGCTGTCCTGCCTGTCACAAAGCCAGCTAGCGCTTGTTGAGCTACAGTGTTACTTTCATTAGCTTTCCTATATATTTTTTTAATCATCACCATTTTTTTTTTGATGTGGGGCAGTGATAATCTAGCTGCAACCTTTCCCGAGAGGGTTGGTGAGGGTGCTCTGCATCTCCTTGCTCTGAACAGAACAGAATTACACCCGAACACCTCTGACAGGTGTTATTCTTTTTAAAAATTTAATTTCTTATTTTGTATTGGAGTAGAGTTGGGTAAAGAATCTGCCTGCCAATGCAGGTGACGTGGGTTCGATCCCTGGTGGGAAAGATGCTCTGAAGAAGGAAATGGCAACCCACTCCAGTATTCTTGCCTGGAGAATTCCTTGGACAGAGGAGCCTGGAGGGCTAGTCCGTGGGGTTGCAAAAGAGTCTGACACAACCTAGTGACTAAACAAACAACAGCAAAGGATGGATTTATAATGTTGTGTTAGTTTCATGTGCATAACACAGTAATTTATTTCTAGATATACATACATTCATTCTTTTTCAGATTATTTTCCCATGTAAGTTATTACAGAATATCGAGTAGAGTTTGCTGTGCTGTACAGTAAGCAGGTCCTTTTTGATTATCTGTTTTATATATAATAGTGCCTTTGTGTTAATCCCAAACTCCTATTAAGATACGTCATTTGGTGAAACGTCATAAGCCTCAGGTCACAGGGACCCCAGGATTCCCTGTGGGTCCCTGTATTCACCTATAAGCTGGCATTCTAGAGGAGTCTCCAGTTTTGCAGACTGTGACCCCACTTCCAAGGGTGAAATTAATCATACTTTTAATTTTATAATCCACTATAACCATGCTTTTAATTTTATAATCCCTTTGATTCTTTTCATAACCACCTTTTCTGCTGCTGCTGCTGCTAAGTCGCTTCAGTTGAGTCTGACTCTGTGCAACCCCATAGACGGCAGCCCACCAGGATCCCCCGTCCCTGGTATTCTCCAGGCAAGAACACCGGAGTGGGTTGCCATTTCCTTCTCCAATGCATGAAAGTGAAAAGTGAAAGTGAAGTCGCTCAGTCATGTCCGACTCTTCGCGACTCCATGGACTGCAGCCTACCAGGCTCCTCCGTCCATGGGATTTTCCAGGCAAGAGTACTGGAGTGGGGTGCCATTGCCTTCTTGGAACCACCCTCTCTACTGGAACCATAATCCTTTGGCACCTCTGTTTTTCTGGGTCTTATTCTACCTCTCCTTCTTGAATCTACATTCTCATCTCTGCGCCCCACTCCTCAGTGACTGGGACTCCATTGTCCGTGACAATGTGCTGTCTCTGGGCAGGGGCCATGCCCCACTGGATGGAGGTGCCTCTGGACCCCAGTTTTTCTCTGCATTCCTTCCTCCACCTTTCTTGCTCACAGACTCTCCCTCCCATGGACACCATTCTCTTGCCTCTTCATGATTTGCAGCCCCTTCATCTGTTTCTCTGTCTAATTTGCACATTTCTAACCCCGGGAACATTGAGTCAACAGGAATCAGAAGGTGGAGACTGTGAAAGACGACGTACCCTCCACTTCATGCTTTCTCCATCTTTATATCTCATATATTGAGATATCATCTCTGTCTCATCACTATCTTGATATCTTACTGTATATTTATGAACACACCCCCTTTTTAAAGAAGAAGCCCCTTTCTTCCTCTCATAACCACCCTCTCTTTGCTCCCCTGATGGCTTAACTGGTAAAGAATCTGCCTGCAATGTGGGAGACCTGGGTTCGATCCCTGGGTTTGGAAGATCCCCTGGAGAAGGGACAGGCTACCCACTCCAGTATTCTTTGGCTTCCCCTGTGGCTCAGCTGGTAAAGAATTCGCTTGCAGTGCAGGAGATCTGGGTTCAATCGCTGGGTTGGGAAGATCCGCTGGAGAAGGTAATGGCTTCACTCCAGTATTCTGGCCTGGAGAATCCCATGGACTATACAGTCCCTTACCATATATTCATGAACACACCCTGTTTTTAAAGATGAAACCCTTTTCTTCTTTTTCACAAGCACCTCCTCTTCTGGAACCTTAGTCCTTTGTCTCCTGTTTTTCTGGGTCTTATACTACCTCTCCCTCTAAAATCTGCATTCTCGTCTCCACTCCCCACTCCTCAGAAAAGGAGACATACTTAATGATCATTTTTTTCTGTATCCTAAAATTTTCAGAACTTTGATCTCTTAGTGCTTATCTGACTTCATCGAATTTTCTGGGGTCACCTAACATTCAAGGTACCACACATATCCTGTCCCTCTTTTGCTTCATCCATTTCCTTCTTGGCTCCTTGCGTCATGGATTCTGTCTCCTGTTTTTCTGAAACTGACTCCAAAATTGACCACTGACTGTTCTTTGACTAAATACAGCCAGCGGTCTTCACTCTGCCTCATCAGGGTACAGCTGATGAGGTTTTAACGTGTGTTATATCTGTCCTCCCAGCAGCTTAATTTGGCCCCCGTGGTGCTATATTTGTGAGATGCTCTGAGTTTCTTCTGTTATTTTTGTGTGGTTACTTTTCTTTAACAACTTCTAAATAAATACTTCTCTTTAGCCAATTTTTCCCCGTCTCATGTTTCATGAGTCTGAACCACACCCATGATTTTAACCATTCTAAATATTATATGCTGTCTCTGATTCTTTTTTTTTTTTTTTCTTTTCTGAGCATCCGCCATGGATTTTCCACAGTCTGCTGCATTTCCTTAAATGTTCTCTTAGCATCTTAAACCCAACACGCACCAAACCAAATGATCATATCCTCCTCTAAAACGTCTTCTGTTGTTTTTCATATTTGGAAAAAAAAACGGCCTCACTGTCCTCAAAGGGACTTACATCCTTTGAGTCCGTCTGTGCTTTTGCTTTCTGTTCCTCCACATTTAACAGATTGGAACAATGGCCATTTATGAGGAAGTTGGGCCAGGCTCCACTAACTGATACCTGTGCCCTTGGGACACTTACTGGAGTCACTCAGTGGGTTTCATTCACGTGTCAGGCATCTTGGTGGGGCTGACCGGGAACCCGGACTATGTGGGAGATGATGCTAGGAGGACCTGTATGTGGTCTCTCTGGCTTGGCGGTTTCAGGGGCATTAAACTTCTGACCCCGTGTCTCAGTGCCCCAGAGGATGTGATCAAAGAGACAGGAAGTGGAAACTGCCAGTCTTTAAGGGTGAGAGCTTGGAAGCTGGGGTGTCATCACTTCTATTATATTCCGCCAAGCAGAGCAGTCAGAGAGCCAACCCAGATTCAGGGTTGCAGGGAAGGGACGCAGATCCAGCTTTCAGTGGGAGGCAGGTTGAAGAATCTATGACATCTTTAATTTTCTGGACTTCCCCTTACCCGTTACATGGCGTGTTTACTGGGTTTGTCTTAATTTCTGTTGACACTGAAGCCCCCTGAAATCACAGATCCACTTATTCCTCTTCTGGACAATTGCCATAGCTTCAATTTAACTTCTCCACTTTTATGCTCTTTTTTATCCAATTTCCTGTGTGCACTCTGGAGAGAATGATCTTGTTAACATTACTTCTAATGTTAATATACTGTGGTAGGTTATTGTTATGAAAATAGAGACCTCAGAACTTAGTATCATTCACCTTCCAAATCTTAACCCAACCTGCTCTCTAAGCTGCTTCTCCCTTCTCCTTTCTACATCCTCTGGGGTCCAGATCGAGTATAGTAAACTGTTCCCAGCACGTATAGCCTGATCCTTCCTCTTACCCCATCCAGTGCGTCTTTTCATCCTCTTCTGGATTACTTCCGGAAATCTCTGTCTGTTGAAATCCTCTTTATCCTCTACAATTAAACTCAAATATGAAGTCCTCCTTGGGCCCATCCTTGATTCCCCTAAATAGCAGCGTGCTCTCTCCCCTAACTCTCACAGCACCCCAGCTTCTTTTTATGGTTTTCCAACAGCTTGGATTATCGTTATTTTTATAAGCCTATCTTATTTTAAAGCTTATTAATCTTTTAAATTATGCATGCTCTTTAAAGTCTCTCAGCTCCCAGCGCAGTAATTTCATTTCACCCAGTAGGTGCTCCGCTTAGGTTTTATTTGATTCACACTTGAGCGCTAGCCAGAAAGTTTGCAGCCAGGTCACCAGTAAGTTTCAAAGGATAAACTCACTCACTGTGGATGCGTTTTAAGAGCTGGGGGCATGATGTTAATCAGGTTATTAGGAAAGGGCAATGCTCATGGCCCTATTTAATAGGGGCTTTTGTATTTTGAAAAGGGAAGGGGAGGAATTCAGAGGGCTTCCACATACAGGTCTGTGTCTGCACAGGGAGGTAAGAATGGTGTTCCAAGGGAAAAACCAAACGATGATCAAAAGTCTTAAAGTGCATTGTTCAGGGGTGACGATGACAACTCGACAGAGCTTAAGCGTGAATATTTTCCCTTTTATAATGGATGGGTTATCTCATAAAGTCATTGGGAGGAACAGAGGTCTGGATTCAGATATATATATATATATATAAATGCTAAGTCGCTTCAGTTGTGTCCAACTCTGTGACTCCATGGACTGTAGCCCACCAGGCACCTCCGTCCATGGGATGCTCCAGGCAAGAATACTGGAGTGGGTTGCTATTTCCTTCTCTAGGGGATCTTCCCAACCCAGGGATGGAAGCCGTGTCTCTTATGTCTCCTGCTTTGACAGGTGGGTTCTTTACCACTAGCACCACCCGGGAAGCCTGTGTGTATTTATATATATATATATATACATTTCTGAAATATCTTCCAGAAAAAGGGATGTTTTTCTAAGTACTCCAAGCCTCTCTCTTTTTTTAAGTAGAGTGCTGAGGCTTTACCAAAAGGCCAACTACTGAAAACCTGAGCCCATGTTCATGAACTTGTTCTCTTCTGTGTGTTTTAGGCACTTTCCACACATGACGGGACCACGAGCTTCTGGTTAGACAAGTGCCCGGAGCTGACGGTCTCCTGCCCATCATGAAGGGACCCTGCGTCATCGCGTGGCTGTTCTCAAGCCTGGGGTGGTGGAGACTCGCCCAGCTAGAGACAGATGCGTCTCTGTGCCAGAGAGCAGAGCACCCAGTCATTTCCTATAAAGGTGAGAGTCAGGCACGCTTGCATTGCAAAGGCACCATTGAAGTGCAAGTCTCATGCTTAGGATAGCAGCAGTTATCACTCTGTTATTCTGTGACTTTAGTTTAAAATCAGAGCAAAAATACGAAATCCCCCATCGCGAATATTTTGTATTTTGAAACTGAGAAGAATTCAAGCTCAGAATTATCACAGATAGAAAATCCCATCGTTGAGGCCACGTTTACTTGACAGGTGCTGTCAGCCCCCTAGGCATGTGAACCAGGGGAGAAAAATGTGGCCCATAGAAATAACAACATACCAAGCAAAACAAAAAATTCTTCACTTCAGCATTTCTCAACAAAGCCCGAGTCCTTTCACACAGCGTATGCCTTTGTCTTTACCTGGCATTGCATGGCAGACAGAATTCTTTTGCTGTCTCAAATATCTCCACAGATCTGCAGGGTCAACTGATTACTATGTGTACATGTTCTTTTATTATTTAATTCATCAAAAGTTTTTAGAGTTCTTTACCCCTCCACACTTATCGGCATTCAAGATGAAAAGTAAACTAGTCTTTGTGTCTGTCTTCAAGGAAATCACACTTATATCATGAAGCCAAGTATGATCAGACATTGTATTTTAATAATTCATCCACTAGTTTTTTATTTTTTACTATTTTGTAACTTTTGTATCACAAAAATTTTAAAATACATACAAAATTAGAATCTGTTCTAAAGTCTAAGGAACACTCAACCCTTGGATTTATTCATTCATGGCCCGTCTTTTTTCTTTTAAATCCCCACCCATGCTCCACCTACATTCACCAAATTATTTTGAAACGAATTCAAGAAATCATATAATTTTGTCATGACAGTTCAGTTCTTGAATATCAAAGATGAGGAATTCATACTACTGTAATCACACCAGAACAATCAAAAGCCCAAACATAAACCAATGCCATAAAACTAGCAACCGTCATGGGAGTGCTGCAAGACCCCTGATGGCCTCAGGAGTGCTCGCTCCCTGCTTTGTTAACGGTTGTGTTGAGGCAGGAATGGAATGCCGTTCGTACACTGCGGCTGGTTGGTGTATCTCTCGAGTCTCCTCGTCTCTCGCTGTGTTGTGTTGTTTTTGTTGCTCCACTTGCAAGTTCATTTTTAAAGAAACCTAGGTTCACTGTCCTGGAGAGTTTCCACAGTGCTTCCCATTGGTGTCATTGAGATGTTCTGTCCCCAGTGCTTCTCTAAACTAGGAGTGATAATGAGAGGCCACTCGGATTCAGGTATGCAGCTTTTTGTCTCTACTGTGTCAAGGATGGTGCCCTGTCCTTCACTGGGCTATGAAATAATCAGTCACTGATGATCATTCATTCATTCATTCATCTAAATCTGCTGACTCATTCATGGGTGCAAAACTAGGAGTCTTACCTTTTCCTACACTTCCTTCACTTAATGGCTAAGTTACTTGTACATAAAGTAACTTTCACTCCTTAACTATTTGAATTTCCTAAGGGTGCATCTGACATAGGAAAGGCAGAGTGGATGCTTATTTTTCTTTCCTGTGCCATTTTTTATACAGTCCAGTTAGTTGGTTCTCTAACATTATCCAAAGGGGACAAATAAAATGTTCTGTTTGCTTTTTTTAGAGTTATTTTTAATATATGGATTTCAATATTTGATATATTTCAATTAATTGCAGCATTTATTCTTGTAGATGGTGCAAGGATCACATTTCAAGCTTAGGGGCGGGGACGCTCCTGAGGTTGCCTCCTGAGTTTTTCTGAGACAACTCGAGTGGCCTTTGATGGCTTCGTTATTCTCTGGGATAACAAGGTGCCTTTCACTCCTCTTATCCATTTCCTTCCATTGACCTGAGAAGCAGTCATTTTTATGTGATTGGAGCATAGGAGTGGCCAAAGAGAGGTCTTGTCAGTGTGCAGAGCTAAGGAAAGCGTTCTCCACAGCACACTTTGGTTCTGGATGCTTCTAGTTCATCTCGAGGACTCTAGGGATCTCTTCTGGACTCTTCCACCCTATGTCTCTGTCTTTCTCTGCTGTGCACAGACTCCTGTCTCTGCAGGTCAATGTAATTATTCCTCTGTCTTTTCCTGCAATACACACTCAGTTGTTTCAGAATAATGGCTGTGTGCAACTCTAGTCCTTGTTGACTACAGAAAACCCTTTTGTGTGATTTTTCTTTTATAGTCATCAGGGTGTGAATTGCACTAGATAATCGAAGCCAAATTACTGCTTTGAAATTGAAGGAATTTCAGTTTGTATGGTTGGGCCATCAACTCGAAACATAGTTAATTTCACTTTTGGTTTTTGAGATTTTTCAAAATTGACATAATTCTGTAATATTTTAAAGCCCAATTAAAGAGGGTGTTTGGAGAAACTGACTTCACTCTGTTTTCCTTACCTTGTTCCTCCTTTCTCCTTTTAGCTCACCTTTTACTTAGAGTTTATGATTTTTGTTTCTTTTTTAATATAAATAAAGTTCCATACACACACATATACATGTACAAATATATTCATACCCTCTTTTCTTAAAAAGTAGCATGTATACAAAAAATTCTCTCTATCGAGCATTTTTTCACATCAGGATATGCCCTGGAGTCCATGCCTCAGTAACATGGATTTATGTCACTTCTCATAGTCACATGGCTCTCATCTATGGAATGAGCTCCAGTCTATTCAACAACTCCTTACTGGGGGATGTGATCATGTATAGTGTTACAATGCACAGTACCTCCTGGAATAATCTTTTGGTATTTTTTGCAAGTGTGCTATTGGTAGAGATGCCTGGAATTGGGGTTGCTGGATCAAAGGGTGAATGCACCTGTGGTTTTGCTAGGTCTTGCCTGATTCCCTTTCATGAGGGTTGTGCCATCTTACATTCTCCTTGCTCTTGGTATGAGTGTTTGTTTCCTACCAACCTTTCCAGCGGAGCACACTGTTAGGCTTTGGCTTTTGGGACAACCCCAGAGTTCATCAAAGTCTTCCCAGGTGGCTCAGTGGTAAAGAACCTGCTTACCAACGCAAGAGACATGGCTTCAGTCCCTGGGTCGGGAAGATCCCCTGGAGGAGGAAATGGCAATCCACTCCAGTATTCTGCCTGGAAAATTCCACGGACAGAGAAGCATAGCAGAGACTACAGTCCACAGGGTCACAATAAGTCAGATGTGACTGAGCTACTGAGTACACGTGAGTGCATAGTGCATCAGTGGCAGTCAGCATACTTTCAAACTGCATTTTTAAAAGGACCTGTGGACACAGTGGGGGAGAGAGGGTAGGAAGAATTGAGGAAACAACATTGACATATATACTCTTCATGCATGCTAAGTTGCTTCAGCCGTGTCAGACTCTGAGTGCTCCCCCCGCCTCAGGCCCTTATGTCCATGGGATACCAAGAGCAGGTTGCTATGCCCTCTTCCAGGGCACCTTCCTGACCCAGGGATTGAACCTGCCATCTCCTGCATTGGGAGGCAGGTTCTTTACCACTAGTGCCACCTGGGAAGCCCTGTATACTCATGTGTGAAATAGGTAAGTAGTGGTAAGCTGCATTATAACAGGGAGCCCAGCCTGGTGTCTTGTGATGACCTAGAGGGGTGGGATGGGAGGGGTGAAGCAAGCTCAAAAGGGTGGGATATGTGTGTGTATATGTAGATATCTACATATACACATGTAGATATATGCATTTACACATACATACGTATATATAATTATGACTCATTCGCATTATTGTATGGCAAAAACCATCATACTGTAAAGCAATTATCCTCCAATTAATCAATCAATTAAAAAACATTTGGAGTGGATATTCAGGTGCCTATTATGTACCGGAGTCTGTGCTAAATATCAAGGAGACAGAGGTAAAAAACACAGTTCCTGTTAAGGGTTTAGAATGTCTTAAGGAATACAGACCAAAAGGGCCGTTGTGTAATGTTCTATTAAGGGTCCTCACAGAGGTGTCTTTGCCATGTGCGTGGGAGTCCAGGGAAAAGCTGTCTGAACCAGCAGCCTGGGCTGCAGAGAAGTGCTTGAGCAGAGGAGTGGCTGAGGACGCTTTCTAGGATGCTGCAGGACCAGAGCTGAGTCCCAGATGACTGTGAGAATGTGTTTACGAGTCTCACGCAGGGAGCCCAGTAGGTTTTGGCAAGTGACAAGACCAGTGAGCCATGAAATCTGTTTAGATCATGGAGAGGAGGTGGAGGAAGATGAGACTTAGAGGGAAGATTTAATAATGTAGGGCCTCAGAAGGCATCTCTGGAAGGCCCCCTCTCTCTGCAAAGGCTCAGCATGGAAGGTGGAGAACGGGCAGTGGAAAGAGCCTACCCTGGGGCTGCTGCTGTGACCAAAGGGAGCCATGAAGAGGGCAGGAGGGCCTGAGCTGTGGGATGGGTAGCAGAATGTGAAGAACTGGGTGGATTCTGGAAATCTGCAGAAGAGGTTGTTGATGTTTTCAAGGAGGGACCAGGAGTGCGAGCCCCAAGTTCTTGGCTGTTGATTCCAGATGGAGTAAAGAAGGGAAGTCTAAAATGGTGAGATGAGGTTGAGAAATCTGAGTTCCTAACTGCCATCAGATGGAATTAACGAGCTGAGAGCTGGAGTCATGGGTACCAGGGAAGGAGAGGTTTTTCAAGAGGGAAGTGGCCATCAGAGTATCTGGGCCAGAAGGTAGGGTGACAGACTCACCCTGATTTCCCCCAGGCTCTTTTGGGGTGTAGCGCTGAAAGCTCCTAGAGACATCGGGAAGGTCCGCTGGGGGAGGGCATGGCCACCCACTCTTGACTGGAGAATCCCATGGACACAGGAGCCTGGTGGGCTGTGGTCCATAGCATCATAAAGAGTTGAACACGACTGAAATGACTTAGCACCTGCACTGAAAACTCTACTGTATTTTCAGAAAACTGGAACAGATGGCTACCCTCCTAGAAACTGTCAGCAATGGTGTATTCATTTCCCAGTGTTGCTGTAACCAGATACTATAAACTAGATGATTTAAAACAACAACAGCGTGGTCTCTTATAGTTCTGGAGGCTGGAAGTCCAAAAACAAGATGTCAGCAGAGCTGTGCTCTCTTTGAAGGCTCCATGGAAGACTTCTTCTTTTCCACATCCTAGCTTCTGGTGCTTGTCAGCAATCTCCTGTGTTCTTTGGCTTGTGGACTCATCACTGCAGTCTCTGAGTCTGTAGTCACATGGCATTTTCTCTGTGTAGATGTTTTTGTCTTCTCTTCTTTTTATAAAAATAGGAGCCCTGTTGAATTTAGGGCCCACCCTAACCCAGCATGACTAAATCTGAATTAATTACATCAAGATTGTATGTCCAAATAAAATCATAATCATCACAGGTTCATGAGGTTACGACTTCAGCATATCTTTTGGGTGGACATATTCAGTTCAATTCAGTTGTTCAGGCACGTCCAACTCTTTCTGACCCCATGGACTACAGCACACGAGGCTTTCCTGTCCATCACCAACTCCCAGAGCTTGCTCAAACTCATATCCATCAAGTCGGTGATGCCATCCAACCACCTCATCCTCTGCCATCCCCTTCTCCTCCTGCCTTCAATCTTTCCCCCATCAGGGTCTTTACAAGTGAGTCAGTTCTTCACGTCAGGTGGCCAAAGTATTGGAATTTCAGCTTCAGCATCAGCATCGGCATCAGTCCTTCCTATGAATATTCAGGACTGATTTCCTTGAGGATTGACTGGTTGGATCTCCTTGCAGTCCAAGGGACTCTCAAGAGTCTTCTCCAACACCACAGTTCAAAAGCATCAGTTCTTCGGTGCTCAGCTTTCTTTATAGTCCAACTCTCACATCCATATATGACTACTGGAATAATCATAGCTTTGACTAGACAGACATTTGTTGGCAAAATAATATCTCTGCTTTTTAATATGCTGTCTAAGTTGGTCATAGCTTTTCTTCCAAGGAGCAAGCGTCTTTTAATTTCATAGTTGCAGTCACCATCTGCAGTGATTTTGGAGCAAAAAAAAAAAAAAAGTAAAGTCAGTCACTGTTTCCATTGTTTCCCCATCTATTTGCCATGAAGTGATGGGACTGGATGCTATGCTCTTAGTTTTCTGAATCTTGAGTTTTAAGCCAGCTTTTTCACTCTCCTCTTTCACTTTCATCAGGAGGCTCTTTAGTTCCTCTTCGATTTCTGCCATAAGGGTGGTGTCATGTGTGGTGTCACCTACAGGACATATTCAGCCTTTAGCAAACGACATTTATCAGTGCAGCTTCAGAGCAGTGATGGGGATGAAACTACATGGTAATGAACAGAGGGATGTGTGTGAGTTGAAGGAATAGATGTAAAAATAGAGAATTATTGTTTCAAGTAGGCAGGGACATGAGGATAGGGAATAGCTTTTAAGAGAGCATTACTTAATCCTCTTTAAATGGTGATGGGGAAGAGAGAAAAGACAGGGGGAGGGAATTGACTAGGCAGAGCCCCCAGGGCTGTAGGAGGGGACAGGATACGGGGCACAGGTGAGGGATTAGCTCCCAGGAAGCAGACCCAACCCCCAGGGAGCCCAGGGGAGGGAGACCGGGGGACCCAGGATGCAGGGCAGTCAGCAGGAGGGGGTTGCCTAGGACTCCATCTTCCCTGAGGAGGAGCAGGCAGGCCTTGGGCCAGGAGGATGGGGCTTTAGGAAGGAAGTGCCGTTCTTAAGACAGGATAAGACTGTTGATCAAGAACAGACACAGAAGATTCCCCATGACTGTTCAGAGCCCAGTCGGTCCTTGAAATGGCTCCTTTTATAGCTGAGCAGGTGGCCACAGCTATGTCCCCTAAACACTTCTCTGTGCTCTCTACAAACAGTCTGAGAGAGTATAACAAAGCATGGATGAGAGAGCAATAAAGGCAGGACTGGGTCACCTTGATACTTAAGATCTTGATATTTGGGGTATATTTCAAATTTCACCATTTAGTTTTATACATTGGGGTCATTTTGCACGAGATTCTACTCAAGAAGAGTCTACAGGAACATTTCATTACAGCTAAGCACGTTTCATCAACGTCTTGATTCGATTTTCCTAGCTAAGCAGAAGATGCTGGCAGGATCTTGGTAAAATATTTGCCACTCCAGGCTCCTCTTCTCTTGTGGAGTTCATTGCTTAAGAAGCCCTAACAGCTTGCTGTGTCTGCACGGTTGCTCCCTTGACTGCATGGTCTAGAATATTTACCCCGATCATGCAGTGGCTGCTAAAACACCCTGACACATGACAGACGCTTCACACTTACGTCCTTGTTGATTGCTTAAATATCTGTTCCACTAAAGAGGGGGAAAATAGTGACCCTTCAAGACAACATGTTTCTCAGCATGCTTACTGAGTCTCATAACCATCTTCCAAATGAGTTTTAAATGTTTAATGTCCACTTAAGGGGATAGTGCCACATTCTGCTTTTGTTTGTTTATTGATTAAAGTTTACCCAGCAGGCTGGCTGTTTAGAGAGCCTGAGCCAGTTATAGGAATTAGAGCAGTTTCACAGGATGCACAGGGAAAAACCCCCGCTGGAGTGAGCCATGCTGGACTCATGCTTACTTGGACTTGCAACTTTAATGTTATGACTAATTTGGAGGCCTATCTTCAGTGTCTTAGCTGACAGCACTTAGTATTTTCTTAAAAATTTTATTTGAAGTGTAGTTGATTTACAAGATTGTGTTAATTTTGGCTATACCACAGAGTGTTTCAGTTATGCGTATATACATACATTCCTCTTCATATTCTTTTCCATTATGGTTTATTACAGGCTGTTGAATATAATTCCCTGTGCTCTACAGTACCTTGCTGTTTATCCGTTTTATATGTGATAGTTGACTGCTGCTGCTGCTGCTGCTGCTGCTAAGTCGTTTCAGTCATGTCTGACTCTGTGCAACCCCATAGACGGCAGCCCACCAGGCTCCCCCATCCCTGGGATTCTCCAGGCAAGAACACTGGAGTGGGTTGCCATTTCCTTCTCCAATGCATGAAAGTAAAAAGTGAAAGTGAAGTTGCTCAGTCATGTCCGACTCTTGGCGACCCCATGGACAGCAGCCTGCCAGGCTCCTCTGTCCATGGATTTTCCAGGCAAGAGTACTAGAATGGGGTGCCATTGCCTTCTCTGAGTTGACATCTGCTACCCCCAAATTCCCAACTTGTCCAATCCCTCCCCTCCCCGCCCCCTTGGGAACTGCAGTGTCTGTTCTCTGTGAGTCTGTTTCCGTTTCATCAATAAATGTTCATTTGTGTTGTATTTTAGATTCTACGTATAAGTGGTATCATATGGCATTTGTCTTTCTCTTTCTGACTTACTTTGCTTAGTTTGATCATCTCTAGGTTCATCCATGTTTTTGCCATGTATGATGGCTCCATACCTGTCTCAGGACTCCATACCTATCTCTCGGCCTCATGAACATCCCAGGACCATAGACATTTTCCACGAGGCTCCTTTTTCTCTCTGGGTTTTGGCTGTCTGGTGTCTAATGCCCCAGACAGGCATACAGTTTCATGATCCTGGCTGGATTCTATCTCTTCTCTTAGGATCTAGGATGCTCATTACCACACAAGGGGCCGTTGCAGGTAATTTCCAGAGTCCCTGTCAGATTTCAGAGTCTTTAAGCATGTAAACCTTGATTAAAATTGCCTCCAGTATTTCTCCCTGTTCTCCTAGTCTTATACTTGCCATTTGACCTTTATGAGTTATAATTGTGCATAATTGCATGACAGTGGCCCACTTTCTCCAAGGAAGAATTGGGAAAATTTATTTTAATTAAAATAGATTGCATAAAATTCATTTTAATATTTTCATGTGAATCTAATTAAAATATAGCAAGATACCACTTAGCATTGAAAATTGTCTTGAACTCAGTGCTTTTGTTTGTGAAAATAAAAATTTACATAAATCAATTGTGATTCTCTTTAGTTTCATAGCAGGTTATGAGTTATCCTCCTTTGAGTTTACTTATGGGGGAGAAATGTTTCCTATAGACCTCTATTATAAAAAGTCCTTTGACCTATCAATAATTTAACTCGTGTTATCATGCAAATGACTGAATATTTCTCATAGTGTAATCGCAAAGTCACATGGAGAAAATATTTGAACCTATTTGCAAGTGAAGCAACTAAGGTATACACTCACTGCCTGTTTTATGCATTGCTGCTGTTCAGTCGCTAAGTCCTGTCCAACTCTGCGACTCCGTGGACTCAGGACACCCTCAGGCACCCCTGTCCACTGTCTCCCGGAGTTTGCTCAAATTCATGCCCACTGAGTTGGTGATGTCATTCAACCATCTCATCTTCTGCTGTTCCCTTCTCCTCCTGCTGTCAACCTTTCCCAGCATCAGCGTCTTTTCTAATAAGTTGACTCTTCTCATCAGGTGGCCAAAGTATGGGAGCTCCAGCTTCAGCATCATCCTTCCAATGACTATTCAGGGTTTTACACATTTAAGAACTGCATTTGCTAATACATTTTTTACTCTAAAGTGTGTTGTTAGTTTGCTCTCTGAAAAAATGGAATATTAAAAAATGTCACTTTTCAACTCTATAACTTAGGTATGTAATGATCATTCATGAGTGCATAGAGGTGTTAGAAAATGCAGTCATTATAAAACCATTCTGCATTATTCTTTGGGTGAAATTGCTCCAATACCTAGCTTCTACTTTCATACTGTTATTGATCTTTGACTGATGAAAGCTTTTGAGGGTCTCTGTTATATGTTTTTTTATAAACAGTGATTAAGTTCTGATGAAAATAATTTGAGTTTTGAGAATGATCAATAACTTTTGTATTACTTTTGTGTTCTAGGGCCACTAATGAAATAATGTGTAAGACATCTATATTTTATCTTGAGATAACCAATTTTTGATTGATTTTTCTTAGTGGGGAAATAGTTTTTATTACTCTAAGATTGCAAATGTAAAACTTTATAAGTTAAGTAGTTCAGTGCGATTGCATTAAATTTGTGGATAAGATTTTGTGAAGTTATTATCAGGACTCTAATTTAAAATAGTCATTTCGTTTAGCCTCAAAGATTATGTTTTATTTTATTTTTGTTCAAGCATGTTATAGGCTTTCTAAGCCTTAAGTGGGCAATTGATCCATTTCTCACAGTGAAGGTAGATAAAAATCTTATCCTTATTTTACCTATGAAAAACAGTTGGAGATTAAATGTAGAGTGGACAAATTTTTAATTAAGCAATATTTTTCTTGGATTTATAACTCCCTGTCATCTTCTAATATCAAGGCAAAGTAAGCATCCATGCTCACGTTTGAGGAGACCCAGATTCTGCCTACTTCTGCAGACAACAGTGCTGAAATTTTTCTGTATTCATATAATAAAGACTACACCAAGGTTTCCAAATCTTAGTTAGTTTGTGTACTAACCTAATCAGCATCTTAACCTTTTATTTTCCTGAAGCTTTTTAAAGAGGAGTTTGTTTGTTTGTTTTTAATTGCGATATAGTTGCTTTACGATGTTGTGTTTATCTCTGTTGTTCAATGAAGTGCGTCAGCTGTATGTACACATATAACCCCTCCCTCTTGGACCTCCTCTCCACCCCGTCTCGCTCCTCTAGGTCACCACAGAGCCCCAGGCGGCACTCCTTGTGCTATATAGCAGGTTCCCACTAGCTAGCTATCTTACGCATAGCAGCGCACAGAGGTCAATCCCAGTCTCCCTTCATCCCAGCCCCGCCCCATGTGCAGACGTCCATTCCCTACATCTGTGTCTCTTTTCCTACCAGCGGAGTTATTTTTTAATTTCTCTTTTACATTTCCACTTCCAGCCTGTGAGTCAGGGATGGACTTCAGAAAACCTAAGCACATGCGTCAGATGGTTCAATGTCCACCTGCTCTAATCAGCAGCAGGTGACAATGTATGCTAACACGCCCAAGGGGATAGATCCCTCCAGTCTGCAAGATGGCAACGTTGTCCTAATACTCTCTGACCATTCCCGCCTTGAAAGCCCCTCTGGCCTTTGTGTTAGGCAGACTGCACACCCTATTAAATAAAATCAGTGAAACGAGACCCTGATGCCCTGAATGCCTGGGCTGGCAGAGGGCTCCTGGCAGCTCTCAGAACGTGATTAACGACTGTCATCCTCATTTGTATTTTTGTGCCCTGGGTCCCCTCGCCTCATCACACAGAGTGCTTTAGCTTCTGCTTGTTTGAAGATAAAAGCAGAGGTCCAGTTTATGAATTATGCAATCAGTCTTTACTGAGTGCATATGATGTGCTAGACATGTTTCCACAATGAGGTTTCCCCAGTAAACAGAATGGTGGAAATCTCAGAGTTTACATTATGTTAGGGGAGACAGACAATAATAAGATGATACAATATAGACCTGCTGGTTCATATGGTAAAGAATCTGTAACTCGGGAGACCCAAGTTTGATCCCTGGGTCTCCTGGGAAGATCCCCTGAAGAAGGGAATAGCAACCCACTCCAGTATTCTTGCCTGGAGAATCCCATGGACAGAGGAGCCTGGCAGGCTACACTCCATGGGGTTGCAAAGAGTCGGACAGGACTGAATGACTAACATACACACACACACACACACACACACACACAATATAAACCAGTCTGTGTAGTACTATGGGCTGAGTAAAAACATAAAGTAAGGAATGGGTTAAGTAGATCTTGCAATTTACACTAGGGTAACCAGGTGTGCCTGGAATTTACCTGTTGGCTCCAGCCCCATACCTGCCCCTTAAATTTCACCTTGTACAACTGATGAGGGAGTCAGTGAAATTCCTCGGGCTCCTGACTCAGCCGGGTTCTTGTTAGAATGTGTGATGGGGACGAACCAGCTGTTGCTGGGGAGGCTGCTGCAGGAAGATGGAGAATCACGTTCATGCCTCCGCAGGGTGGCTGAGGACTGGAGTGATTCTGAGTCCTCAGCCAGGGAGCAGGCGGCCACAGCTTGAGTCACAGCTGCTGGAGAAGGGCACAGCAGCAGAAACAGGCGTGTGGGTCCAGCCCAGCTTGCTAGCAGCTGCTCATCTCTGTGTCATGCATTCTTTCTCTTAGCTCTCCCAGGCTGCATCCTTCATTCTTGTACCTTATCTTCCTATATCTGTACGACCAACTCTCTATGTTACGTGTTGTCTGAGCTACCTAGGGTGGTTTCTGTCTTCCTATTGACTGTGGCTCGTATAGAATAACCTGTTGAGTCAAGACTTAAAGGTAGGGAGCAAGTGACAGGGATAATGGAGGAGATTGTTCCAGCAAGAGGGAAGAAGAAATTCACAGGCCCTGGGGTGGGAGGGTATTTGGCAGGTGTGACTAAGAGCAGGGAGGCCAGTGTGACTAGAATGGAAGGAGGGATGGAGATGAGATTAGAAGGATAATGGGGGGAAAAGGTCCTGTAAGGCCTTTAAGAGTTCGACCTTTATTTTGAGTGAAGTGAGGAGTCGGGCTTCCCAGGTAGCGCTAGTGGTAAAGAACCCACCTGCCAATGCCGGAGACGTAAGAGACTCTGGTTAGATCTCTGGGTCAGGAAGATCTCCTGGAGGAGCGCACGGCAACCCACTCCAGTATTCTTGCCTGGAGAATCCCATGAACATAGGAGCCTGGTGGGCGACAGTCCATGGGGTCACAAAGAGTCAGACACGACTGAAGTGACTTAGCACACATGCAGGCACGAGGAGCCACTGGAAGGCCTTGAGCAGAGGAATGGGGTAGTGAGGACCAAATATGACTTAAAGTGTCACCCTGGCTGCTGTGCTGAGGACAGACTGCCTTGCAAGTGAGTGCGTGGGGCAGGACAGAGGGAGCATTTTGGGAGCTGGAGGGTGATCCAGGCTGGGGATGGTGGTAGCTTGGATGAAAGTGTTGGCAGCAGTCCCCAGGGAGTGGTGGCCACATTCTGGCTAGAGTGTGTTTGGCTGTCATGTCCAAAGTGTTTCCTTTTAAGTTGTATATATGAGAGAAAGAGAAAGACAAGCCTGACTCTTGAGATTTTGGCTTGGGCAGTTGGGCAGGGTGAAAGTGGTATTTACTAACATGGGAAAGATTTTAAAAGAGTGTAGCCCTTGGAAGGAGTTTCAGAGGCTCAATTTTGGACATTTGAAGTGTGAGATGATTGTTTAGCATCCAAGTGAAAATGTCAAGTAGTCAGTTGCATATACAAGTTTGGAGTTCTGGGGAGCAATTTTTGAAGATTCAACAAAGCATAGCAATTTGGGAACTAGCAGTGAGGAAGGGACAACAAATCTGAATATTTAGTCTTTATGAATTTTATCTGGATTTTAATGTTTCTCACTGTATAATGCAAAAGTATGTTGAGAAGTTATAATTTGGGAGTTACAGGGAAAATTTCAAATCATTGTGTGGATAGTTCCACCCAGATTCAAACATTTTCTGAATTAAAATAATAGACTAAAATAAAGCATGATTCATTTAAAGTTAGGACTCACCTGAATGCTTTTATTTCTTACTTCCAAAGAGTCAGCCCTACTTTAAAAAAGCATATTTACAAAAGAAAAGCTTAAGCATGGAAACCATACACTTTCCATTTCATAGTGGGGGAAAATATCTTAGCTGATAAATCCATGGATTAATTAATCAATTAATCCAAGGAATAAATACGTAACAACATTTTGGGGACTATAAATGCAAACCAATGAAAAATATATGAATGTTTGAATTCTTTCAAGATAGAGTTTTTAACCATAATAACTAATACTAATTTTGAAAATTGTTATGAATCAACAGAGAGCTTCTGTCTTCTATGCTTCTTATTTGACCAAGATTTGGTAAACATGATTTTTAAGTTGAAAAATGATATAGGGGACTTTACTATCTGGTCATGATGAGAAAAAGGGATTTGATTTACCTTCATGATTTAAACAAGAAAACCAGACAGAATGTTAACAAGTACAGTTTTCAGACAGTGGACAACAGGCAGAGGATGGAGTAGGATTATTTCTTAGGGAAAGTAAATAAACGAGATGGGTCCTATGATTGCCTCAGCTCGCTGAAAGTAGTTTCTAAGACTTAGCACAGTGATGGAGAATCCAAACATAGATCAGCATAAAGTAAGTCTCAATATATTAAAAAGGATTAAAATCATGGCTGTGTAATCAATGAGCACATCAGAGTCAAACTAAAAATCAGTAGCAGAATGGTATATAGAAAATTATGTTGGAATTTAAGCAATATATTTCTAAATGGCTCATAGATCAGATAGAAAATCCAAGGGGAATTCTGAAATATGGCAATAAAAGCCCAACTTATCCAAATTTATTGTATATGATTAAAGCAGAGCTTGGTAGAGGGAGATTTAGATCATTATTTGCTTATATTAGGGATGGATAAAGTCTACAAAAAATAAAATTAAACTTATAGTAAACAGAAGAAAGAAGAAAATGGAGATGACTATAAATCATTATGAGTGAAAATAAAAAAATAATGAAGATCAATGAAATTAAAACTTAGTTCTTTAACAACACCGGTAATGTCAATAAGCCTCTAACTAGATTGATAGGAACAAGAGAGAGATATGTTCATTAATATTAAGAATGAATGAGGAGATATCAGTACTGAACCTACAGTTTAAAAAGAGCAATAGCAATGAATTTGACAGCTTAGATGAAATGGGTAAATTCTTTGAAGATAAGCAGTCTATTCAAGTTCACTTAAGAAAAGTCAGATAAACTAAATTCTGTTTCCATTAAAGGAATGGAATGGAGGGCACGGGAAAGAATTTACTGCAAATATTTCATGAGAAATATTTTATGTCACAATTGAGGCAGTGGTGATAGAGTTTATACATTTGTTAAAAGTCATTGAATTTAAAACGCTAAATGTTACTGTGCCTAAATTATATCTTATTGTTGTTCAGTCGTTAAGTCGTGTCTGACTCTTTGCAACCCCATGACTACACTATGCCAGGCTCCCTGTCCTTCACTGTCTCCAGGAGTTTTCTCAAATTTATGTCCATTGAACCAGCGATGCAATCTAACCATTTCATTCTCTGCTGTCCCCTTCTTCTCTTGCCCTCAACCTTTCCCAGCATAAGTGTCTTTTCCAGTGAGTCAGCTCTTTGCATCAGGCAGCCAAAGTTTGGGAGTTTCAGTTTCAGCATCAGTCCTTCCAATAAATATTCAGGGTTGATTTTCTTTAGGATTGAATGGTTTGTCTCTTTGTCTTATTTTACTTTTTAATTGTTTAAATTTTTATTATTTTTATTTAATTATTTTAATTGGGGGATAATTACTTTATAATATTGTGATGGTTTTTGCTGCACATCAATATGAATCAGCCATGGGTGCACATATGTCCCCTGAACACCCCACCTCCCTCCCTCCCCACCCCATCCCACTGCGTTGTCCCAGAGCACCAGCTTTGAGTGCCCTACTTCATGCATCGAACTTGCATTGGTCGTCTGTTTTGCATATGGTAATATACATATTTCAGTGCTATTCTCTCAAATCATCCCACCCTCGCCCTCTCCCACAGAGTCCAAAAATCTGTTCTTTACATCTATGTCTCTTGCTGCCTTGCATATAGGATAGTCATTACCATCTTTCTAAATTCCATATATATATGGTAATATACAGTATTGGTGTTTCTCTTTCTAACTTACTTTACTCTCTATAGGCTTCCCTCATAACTAAATTGATAAAGAATCTGCCTGCAATGCAGGAGACCTGGGTTTGATCCCTGAGTTGAGAAGATCCTCTGGAGAAGGAAGTGGCAAGCGCTTCCAGTATTCTTGCCTGGAGAATCTCATGGACAGAGGAGCCTGGCAGGCTGCAGTCTATGGGGTTGCAAGAGTCAGACACAGCTTAGTGACTAAACCACCAACACTCTATTTAATAGGCTCCAGTTTCCTCATTAGAACTGACTCCAATGCATTCCTTTTTATAGCTGAGTAATACTCCATTGTGTATATGTACCACAACTTCCTTCTCCCTCATCTGCTGATGGCCATCTAGGTTGCTTCCCTGGAAGCAGTGTTCATTCAGTGCTGCAATGAACATTGGGGTACGTGTGTCTCTTTCAATTTGGTTTCCTCAGTGTGTGTGCCTAGCAGTGGGATTACTGGTTCATATGGTAGTTCTATTTCCAGTTTTTTAGGGACTTTCCACTGTTTTCCATACTGGCTGTACCAGTTTGCAGTCCTACCAACAGTGTCAGAGGATGCCCTTTTATCCACACCCTCTCCAGCATTTGTTTGTGGACTTTTTGATGGTGGCCGTTCTGACTGGTGTGAGATGATACAGTACTGTTTGTTTTGATTTGCGTTTCTCTGATGGTGAATGATACTGAGCATCTTTTCGTGTGTTTATCAGCCATCTGTGTGTCTTCTTTGGAGAAACGTCTGTTTAGTTCTTTTGCCCACTTTTTGATTAGGACTGACTGGTTTGATCTCCTTGCTGTCCAAGGGACTCTCAAGAGTCTTCTCCCACACCACAGTTCAAAAGCATCAGTTCTTCTGCGCTCAATCCTCTTTGCTTGTGCAACTGAAAGAATTAATTTTTAAATTTATTTAATTTTAATTCCCTAAAATTAAAGTATGAATAGTCATCTATTCCTGGTGACTGCCATGTTGGATAGCACAGATATGGACCTTTGGCTTCTAGGACTACATAATAAACACTGGCATAGGCTGCCATTCTTGAGAGGCTACGCAAAGACACTTGTATCCTGGCATCTTCTCAGAGTCAGTTTTTTGGAAAGCATCCTGGTTCATGTTTTAAGAAAACTGGGCTAGGAAAAGAAAGCAGTGTAATTGTTATAATTCTGCTGTGGACTGTGTCTCTGGTGAAAAGGAAATCTCTTGTTGCCTTTCCTTTTGATCTCAATTTCTGTAAATTGAAAATCCGTATATTGGATTATTCTATCAAAGGCCTCACCATAGTGATGATTCAATTGCTCTTCAAACTAGGATAATGAGGTAGTCCAGACAATATTGGGACATTCATTATCTCTCTTTTTATAATATTTATTTATTTATTTATGGCTGTGTTGGGTCTTTGTTGCTTGCTGCATGGACATTTCTCTAGTAGCAGAGAATGGGGGCCACTCTCCAACTGTGGTGTGTGGGCCTCCCATAGCGGTGGCTTCTCTTGTTGAGGACCACTGCCTTCAGGACACGTGGGCTCAATAGCTGTGGCTCCTGGGCTCTAGAGCACAGGCTCGGTAGCCGTGGCACATGGGTTTAGCTGCCCTGTGGCATGTGGGATCTGCCTTGACCAAGGATCAAAACCATGTCACCCTCACTGGCATGAGGATTCTTTACCACTAAACCACTAGAAAAGCTCCATTCCTTATCTCTTTCAGAAACTCTATCCAGTCTTATTCTTCAAATAATAATAATATAAAATTCTATAAGAGCAAACTAGAATTTGAGATTTCTATTGACATTGTTGATACTGACATTTTTATCACAAATGTTTAGTAGGGAAAATGAATGTATTTCATATATATACAATGGTTTGACCTTTCAATTTTTCACACATTTCCTCAATTAATTAACGTATTGAAGTGGAATCATATTTCACTTTAGACTAAGCACTTTTTCTATCTAGAAACAAACAACTCAGAGATGAAATAGTGTATATTTAAAGTCACTAATGCAGTGAAATTTGAAAACTCATACTCTTAAAGCTCACTGGCTATTAAGCTTACAACATCAATTAAAAATATCTTGGCTTCAAGTAACAGACAGCTGACCTAATAGTGGTTTAAATTGTAAGTATATTTATTGCTCTTTAACTCAACTTAAAGAATTAGGGATCCAAGCTCAAAGACCAAAGTTCTGTCATTTTGTTCAGTCATCATCATGGAATTGGCCTTTGCTTTTTGTTTTTATTTCATGTTTGGATGGTTCTTGGCAGCGTTCAGAGGCAGGCAACAGCAGGAGAATGGGGGATAACCAACTTTTTGACTCATCTGTTTCGTATCAGAAATCAACAAAAAATGCAAAATCTTTCATGGGAGCCATGTGCAGAATTGTTTATATGCAAGTGGCCAGAGCCATGTCACATGGCAGCCTCAAGTTGTAAAGAGAAAGGAAGTGCCTGGAAAAATGGAATGGGAAAAGTCATGAATTAATCCCTGAGTCTAGTAGGCCTGGGAGTGTGGTGAGATGAGGAAGTCACCTTGGATGCATATTTAAGAGGCACCAAAAAATTCAGAAATTAAGACAAGCTAATGCAGTATTTTGGAGAAGGCAATGGCACCCCACTCTAGTACTCTTGCCTGGAATATCCCATGGATGGCGGAGGCTGGTAGGCTGTAGTCCATGGGGTCGCTAAGAATTGGACACGACTGAGTGACTTCCTTTTGACTTTTCACTTTCACGCATTGGAGAAGGAAACGGCAATCCACTCCAGTGTTCTTGCCTGGAGAATCCCAGGGACGGGGGAGCCTGGTGGGCTTCCGTCTATGGGGTCGCACAGAATCAGACATGACTGAAGCGACTTAGCAGCAGCAGCAGCAGCAGCAATGCAGTATTTAAAACTCAATATGTATGACAAAAAAATCCATGATGAACAAACTGTTCAGATTTTAAATAGTCAAGATCAGTACAGTCTCCTTCCAGACTCTGTGGAGATCCAACATCTTTATTTAAAATATTGAAAAAAATATTGAAAGTTTATTCTTCATGAGCTTTTTTGTGTTAATTTACACATTTAAAAGGGGCTTCCCAGGTGGTGCTAGTGGTAAAGAACCTGCCTGCCAATGCAGCAGGCATAAGAGATGCAGGTTTGATCCCTGGGTCGGGAAGGTCCCCTACAGGAGGACATGGCCACCCACTCCAGTATTCTTGCCTGGGGAATCCTATGGACAGAGGAGCCTGGAGGGCTACAGTCCAGGGGGTCACAAAGAGGTGGACATGGCTGAAGGGACTTATTAGCGTGCATGCACATCTTTGAAAATACTGCATTAAAGTATTATCTTGATTGCTGAGTATTTTGGCACCTTCTTAAATTTCACCCTCTAGGTGAGGAGCTCACTTGCTCCTCTTGTCCCACCTCTTGCTGCTCTACAATATTGGGTTCCATTAGCAAGGAGGAACACGGGCAGCTTACAGCGTTTGCCTCCAGAGCTTTGTCATCAGTTCCTATGCATCTGTCCCATGAGTAAATCCTTATATAAGCTTCGTGGAATATTTTATATTCTAAAACCCTGGTTGATAAACAACGTGTGTACCCTCTCTTGTATTTATTTCTGAACAGGGAGCAGTACTCACTTCTCTTTCTGATTGAAGCCTGGACTAGACATTCTCTTGATAGATAACAGAAAAATTCCCCCAGCAGACTGTTTCCAACCAAATCTGAGATACTGTGAAGTAGAGCAAGAATTTCTCTCTCTCTCTGTTTTTTTTTTTTTCTCATACTTTAAGAGAAATATTCTTGAATGACTTGAGACTTCAAGGATGATTCATGAAAAGGTTGAGAGAACAGAAAGCTGTGTTGGTGCTTTTTCGTGTCTCTTGAAGTGGACAGTAGGAATCTGACTATCTTTGAATGACTAACCATGTTTTCAAAGACCTCATGAGTCTTGGCAATTACAATTATTCAGTGTGAAAGGCGGTAAAAAAGAATTCACCCTTCCTGCTTCCCAGGTGGCTCAGTGGTAGGGAATATTTCTGCCAGTTCAGGAGATGCAGGAGACACGGGTTTGATTCCTGGATGGGGAGGATCTCCTGAAGGAGGAAACGGCAACCCACTCCGGTATTCTTGCCTGGAGCATCCTATCGACAGAGGAGACAAGTGGGCTCCAGTCCATGGGATCTCAAAAAAAGCCAGATAGGACCTAAAGATGTGTGTGCCTATGTAGACACACACATAATATTAATCTCACTCCATCTTTGGTGTGATTAACTCTTAGGTGATACTGATAAGCTTTATCTGAAATCCCCTAAGCCTTTTTTCCCCTCAAGGAGCAAGATAAAAGAAAGACATCCATCTTTCATTGGGAAAGCTTTAACATTCTATCAGGTTTTTCCTTATAAATACAAGTAACCCTCCTACGATGATAATTTCATAGAAGAATATTTCATCTAGACCTGTGAAGCCTGTCTAATATAGATGTGTAGTAGGAATTTCATGCAAGGCTATAAAAGAAGTTTGTGTTAGGGTCAAATGTATTATTCACACCATTTATAAGACATAAATTCTTCAGTCTCAAAGGTGTCTGCACAAAATTGCTCAGTGTCTTCTCTGATTTAATTCAGCTTTGAAAGCTCTTGAGGGCAATGTTTGGAATTTAGGGGGAGAAGAGGGAAGAACATATGGAAATAATACATTTACATAGTTGGTTGTTAAAGATGCCTGCTATGAGAAAATTTAAAGTACACGGCAGTGAAAGAACAAGTAGGAAGATTATAGTGAGCTTGGCATGTGTTTACCATTACTGTTCTTGTTTAAGACTTCCCCTTCTCCCTGAGCCAAACCTGAACACCCCTGGTTGTTTAAGCAACCAATGAAATACTGTGTTTTTCCCGGCTACATTCTGCTTCACACCCTGCCTATTTCCATGTGCTTATTTTTTTTCTGGTCACTTGAAATGCCTTTTTATTTTATTTTACTTTTTTTTTTTTGGTTCAGCCATCCCACTGCATGCATTAAAAATTGTTTTCCTTGCGACTGAGCAACCGACCCACTGCAGGTCTGTAGCTCTTGGCGAGGACCATATAGCTGCTGCCTAGCAGGGAGGCGGAGGTGAGAGTATGGTTAGATAATATTCCATCTGTGACATGTTTTGTAATTGTCAAATGCGCTAGATTTCTTCTACGTCTATACCTATGTGAAGCCTCCGTTGATATCGCCAAGAATTTCACACTCCGTGTGAGAGAAAGATGTCTCCCAAAGGATGTGTAATTCTGTTATGTAGCAACAGCTCTTGTGAAGACTTTAAGCCAAGCAAAAACATTTGCTGGAGCTAGAGCCACTTTCCAGACAATCCCACCGGGTGACCTTTGAGAACTTCTCTCTTCCCAGCAATTTGCTTTTGACCTGTTCTGCCCTGCGTCGTCGTAGTGACCTCCCTCTTCTACTGCGGTAGGTGGGGGTAACGACTAGCTGTCCTTAGGTCCAGAACCGGCACAGGACTGAATCTGGCTACTGCTGCTTATTTTTATCATCTGTAGAGCATGAAGGGACCAGTGAGCTCCTAGAGGACAGCAACTGTCTTCAGAGGGAGTAAAACAGAAATGAAGCTATCGGCACTTGGCAGTGATTTCCTAGGTGCTATATTTGTTCATGTGTAGATTAGAAGGACTCGTGCCTTTTATAGTCTGAGACCCGATTCCTCCGGCCAGATAACCACACAGACAGTGATGGACCTAACGGGATTATAAGGTCTCATGAAAAATCCTATGCTAATGAAATGTACTATGGAGTTCTGAGATCTTTAATGAGTGGGTTTCCCAACCATATTAAAAGAGATAAAAATGCAAAACAAACAAAAATAAATCAGATTCATTCACAAATCACGTGCCTACATGACCAGGAAGTCATTGAGGGATCCTTTTGAGTACTCCCATTCAGCTGAGGTGCTGAATGTTTTCTGGGCAGCCGTGATTTCTTCTCTAAGCATTTACAGATGGTTTTGCACATCAAAATTAAGATTTGAGCAACTATACTTCAATAAAAAAAATAAATAAAATGGGAAAAAAACCCTAAAACAGAATTTTGTAAAATAAACAACAGAAAATACCTCAAAGATCATTGCCTATTTAAAAAAATACTCAGCAAGTGAAGTTTTAAAAAAAATGAATGACTTTCTAGCACATATCAGTTTCATACACACATATCATTTTGACCAGACTGGTGGCTGAAATAAAAAAGACTTATAAAACTGTTAAAAAAAAGATTAAGATTTGAGTTTGAGATGAAAATTTTCCTACTTTAATGTCACCTCCTAACCACTGAATTCATCTTACATTTGGTGTTTATGGGGGACCAAATAAAGAGTTTAGAATGTGTGTGGGCTGAGCCCCAAAGCATGCGGCCCAGAGATTAATTTTGTGTTCCCTTGGGTTTTTATGTTCTGTTTTGGAGGGGGATATAATTAATGGTTAAATGAGATTTACCTTAGTAATTTAAACTCTATTTAAAAAGCAGATGTTAAATAAAAAGTAGGGACTTAAAATTGTATAGCTCTTCCCTGCAGATTTAAAGTGTGAATATTTATCAGCATGAAAACGTTAGAAATAATTATCTCTGTTCATTTTGGGGTAATAGTCTTAGTTCCTGAGAAATTATGTGAAAACATAAAGAAGACAGGTCTTATTTAAGATTTCCAGCAAAACAGTAAACTGGGTTGACGGGAGAGATCCCTCACCTTAGTATAATGGTATTAAAAAATACAGAGGTGCTCCGAAAGCAAAGAAAGGAAAGTCTTGGCAAACAGGTATCAAACATAAGAGTCAGGTCTGGAATCCTCAGTAGGAATCCAGGTTGAAAGGCCTTAGAGGCTGGGGTTTTAAACCATGCTTAGGGATGCGTGTGGTGGGCTTCCTGATGGACAGGAGGAATAGAAACTCAGCCTCCTCTGCAAAGTTAATACAAGCCACAAGTGGAAGTTCAAAAGAAGTAACCTCTTAGGAAGCAGGGGGAGGGACGCTGGCTGTGGGTGTAACAGGCTCTTGAAGGAGAAATTCAAGCACCACACCTGCTTTATGGGAATCCCTGGTAAAGAATGGACCTGCCATGCAGGACAATAAAGAGACGAGGGTTCGATCCCTGGGTCGGGAAGATCCCCTGGAGGAGGGCATGGCAACCCACTCCAGTATTCTTGCCTGGAGAATCCCATGCACAGAGGAGCCTGGTGGGCTACAGTCCATGGGGTCACAAAGAGTTGGACATGGTAAAAACGACTTAGCATGTAGCATGTATTGTAGATGCAAACCTACGCTATCCTTGTGAGGAAGGAGCCTCAAACGGAGACATTGGCAGTTAAAGTGAAAGTGAAAAAGTGAAGTCGCTCAGTTGTGTCCGACGCTTTGCGACCCCATGGACTGCAGCCCACCAGGCTCCTCCATCCATGGGATTTTCAAGGCAAGAGTACTGGAGTGGGGTGCCATTGGCAGTTAAGAGAACACCAGATCTCGGACTCTGAGACTGCCCCCTAGTGTTCTGCTCTCTAGACATGCCTTCACCTTTCTTGGATCCTGGGTTTCTGCAGGACTCACTCTTGCTGAGGGTGAAAGTGAGGTGGAAGTGAAAGTCGCTCAGTCACGTCCGACTCTTTGTGACCCCATGGACTGTACGGCCCATGGAATTCTCCAGGCCAGAATACTGGAGTGGGTAACCTTTCCCTTCTCCAGGGGATCTTCCCAACCCAGATCTCCAACAGTGCAGGAGGATTCTTCACCAGCTGAGCCACCAGGGAAGCCCAAAAATACTGGAGTGGGTAGGCTATCCCTTCTCCATTGGATCTTCCCAACCCAGGAATAAAACCAGGGTCTCCTGCATTGCAGGTGGATTCTTTACCAACTGAGCTATCAGGGAAGCCCACTCTTGCTGAAGATGAGCTTAAACAATACATAACACTGAGACCATAAATAACCCCAAGAGAGTCAGAAGACACAGGCAGTGCAGAAGAAACATCTCCTTGACCCATATAATAAATAACTCCTGACAGATTTTAAGGTATATAAGAGATACATAAGTAGAATCAGAATGTCCAGAGCATAAAGCCAGAGCATGGATATGACAGAAAACAGATGTAGCAAAGAAGAGTGTCGTGAATTGGAAAAAGAATCTCTGAAGAGATCTGTGCAAATGTAGTACATAGAGAAGGATAGATTAATCTATATTTGAATTCAGAGTTGGGGAGTCATTCAAAGATTTATCCAGAAATTATAACACAGAATAAATATATGACTCAGTCATCAGTTAGTTCAGTTGCTCAGTTGTGTCCAACTCTTTGTGACCCCATGGACTGCAGCACACCAGGCTACATTATAGGAAAAAAAAGTCTCTATAGTCTAATTTTCATCCCTTTCCCTCCTTTCTCTTTAAAAAGAGCCATATATGTATTTTCAATAAGGAAAGTATGTGATTCTGCACAGACTTGGGTTTTAGAGAGTGAGCTTTCTGTTTTATTCATTATTGTACCCCAAACAAAAACTTCACAGATGGTGGAGAGAATGACTTCATGTTTAATTATTTGCTTTCAAAAAGCTTACTTTCTCCAATAGGATGAAGAAGATAAAAAATAGATGTTTAAAACATAAATCTTAGACTGAGAAAATGATAAAATAAAAAATATTCATCGTTTTGTGTCTTGCTCTTCTTTGCCTTTTAGTTCTTAGAATTCTAGTTTCCGTAGACGAATAATGTAGATAATAATATCTGCTTCAGGATTTTTCAAGAGTCATGAATGTATATTGTAAAATAACTGTCTTTTTGCTCGGCTTACTGTGCAATCAGTATGTACTGTTATGGGTGTTATTATTTTCATGGCAATTTTATTATATTTATCACCTGAAATAAAGTTTCTCAAGAGTGTGTTCTAAGGCTTCGTTTCTTTTGGTAGCTATTGTCTTGTTATAAAGATCCAGTTTAGTGTAGTTGTTTAGTTGCTAAGTGGTATCCAACTCTTTGCAGCCCCATGGACTGTAGCCTGTCAGGCAGGCTCCTTTGTCCATGGGATTTCCCAGGCAGGAATACTGGAATGTGTTGCCATTTCTTCTCCAGGGATTGAATCCGTATCACCTGCATTGGCATGCAGATTCTTTACCACTGAGCCACCAGGGAAGCCCCAAAGAGCAAGGTATGGGATTATTAAAAAAAAAAAATATATATATATATATATATATATATATATATATATGGGGAATACTGTTGAGATAGTTCTTTCCTGGGTCTCTGTCTCTTAATCTAACCTCTCATTATAGTTTCCTTTATTTTCTTAATATACATATTTTGAAAAACACCTTTATTTAGTTTTAGCCTACTAAAATGTTGTATCTTGGGAATTCCCTGGCAGGCCAGTGGTTGACTCCGCGTTTCCACTGCAGGGGGATCGGTTCCATCCTTGGCTGGGGAATAAGATCCTGCAAGTTGTGCAGCCAAGAACGGAAATTTTGTCTCTTTTGAAATATATTCAGTCTGTCAAATTTCTTAAAATCTCGCTCACTGTATTCTCTGAGGGTTGCTAACAGAATCAAAACCCCATCCCTGTAGATACCACCCTAGACATTATCTTCAAGGGTTTGTTCCCATGCTTGATGCTAACTTCTGATCAGACGGGATACGATACCCACTACAGTGGCGGGGGGAGGGGCGGACTTCCCTGGTGGCTCAGATGATCAAGAATCCACCTGCAATGTGGGAAACCTGGGTTTGATCCTTCGATCGGGAAGGTCCCCCTGGAGAAGAAAATGGCAACCCACCCCAGAATTCTTGCCTGGAGAATCCGATGGACAGAGGAGCCTGGTGGGCTGCAGTCCATGGGGTCACAAAGAGTTGGGCACAACTGAGTGACTTTCCCTCCCTCCCTCACAGAGGGGGACAGTGGCTCATTTGGGGAGCATGTCATTAAACTGCCTGAAGCGTGCAAAGGCCATTGCCGAGAGATGATGTCATAGCTGAAATTCTTGTTTATCTTGAACTTAAAAACTCAACAAGAATAATCTCCTGTTATTTGCCTATCATATGAAGAGAACAAAAATTCTAAAATCTGTTCTCTGTTATTGTCCTGTTAGAACAAGAATTCTAAAATCTGTTACTGTCCTGTGATAGACCTCAGGGCGATCAATCCCAAAAGCTTGTCAGAGGAATAACTTTCTTATCACAGTCTTGCATTCCAGATCATTCTGCCTCCTCCACCCTAGTGGTTCATACGAAACTGGGTGGATGTTTTGCCCTCCAAGTGTAACTTTTTCCATGGTTTTAATTTTTTTCCCTCGCCCTCAAGAAAGTGACTAACTTACGCTAACGTGGGTGTTTCAGTGCTCAACAAGCCAGCACCATGTGTTGTCACATGTAGACGGAGCAAGCTGGAACTGATGAATTTCTGAATTTTTTAAAGCAAAGGGCAAAACTGGTGTACACGAATCATTATTACAATCATGAAAGTTCTGGTGTGTCCTCTCTGAGAGCAAGGAATCATTTTGGATTCCATGCATGTCAACTTGTCATCAGTTCAGCTTTGATCTAAATTGATATTTGGAACTTCCCTCTCTGGCCACTTCATTATTGAGGCATGTTGCAAAGGGAATCTATTGTAGGGAAGCACTGCTGATAATCATGGCAGGTGATGAAGAGCATGGAGAACAGTAGTCTCGAATTCTGACAATGCCTTGCAACCCAACAGCTAGTATTTATTGAGTCTTTTATGTACAACATGGTTTTTAGTCTTACAGTTCTATAACATGGCAATGTCTGTACCCTTTTATCTAGCCCAGGAAGCAGGCTAAGAGAAGTGAAGGAACTTGCCCACGAACCCATGGTGCATATACAACTGAGCAGGGACCCTGGCCAATGGGGATGCAAAGGTCAGGCTCTAAAATTCTGCAGTCCTTAGCCTTGGTGGGAAGGGACTTGTTCCATGCTGCTGCAACCTTATATGCCTGTCTTGGTTTGTGTGTGTGTCTAGGGAAGGGTTGGTTTGGGGTTCCCCTGAGGACCTGGTTGTTTGGGGACCCATGCTCCCTCTTAGTCAAAATGTGTATGCTCCCCTTCCTCAGGTTAACAGAAGTTTCTCATCACCCTGCTGACAGCCAGATTTACAAGGGACTCTCAACCTGTGCTTTGCTGAAAAATTTTTTAGCAAGCCGGGGTGGGGTAGGGGGAAAATGGGGGGAAGAGATGGTTAAGAAGTTGGGATGGCCATGTACACACAGCTATATTTAAAAATGGATCACCAACAAGGACCTGCTGTCTAGCACAGAGAACTCTGCGTGACGTGGCAGACCGGAGGGGAGGGGCTTGGGGGAGAATGGATACATGCCTGTGTGTGGCTTTGTCCCTTTGCTGTGCACCTGAAAATATCACAACGTCGTTCGTCGGCTGAACTCCAATACAAAACAAAAAGGGCTTTAGAAATGTTTAAGGCAAGAATATTTCATTATGTATCTCGTGCCTAAATAAGGAACTGCTTTGATAGATTCCTGGGGTCTTTATTATACTTTAGAGGGACAGCCCATGCATCTGGAGCTGAAAGAACTTGTCTATATCCACAGCTTTGTCTTCTATTCCAGACTGACTGTTTGCATCACAGAGTGGCTACTTAAGGACTCGTATTCATTTATTCGTGTTTGTGTTCATTCACTCACTTATTCACTGGACCAGCATCCACTCATTCATTACATACACTTTCCTCCAGTGGATGGCTGCTTTGCGCCAGCCTTTGTGTTAGGCACTGGGAATACAGGAAGCGGGGGGACAGTTGTGAGCTGAACACCGGGTCACGGGTTCTGATGGGGCAAAGTTTGTGTCATGTGTGCCTGTGGGAGGCGTCTTTCCTCTTGTCTTGGGAGACTCAGGGAGGCTTTCCCGAGGAGCTGCCATCACAGCTGGCACCTGCAAACAGGTAACAGAGCTCCAGGTGAGGATAGGGAGGTGAGGTCCGGAGAGACACTGGACCCCAAAAGTGTTTGATACAGCTAGATCCAGGGTGCACCTTGGATGGCAGAGGGGATGAGTGGGAGAAGACCCAGGTCAGTCCCATCTAAGGCTGTTGATGGGGGGGTCACAGGCAGAGGAAACTGCAGGACCAGAGCACCGAAGGAGCAACTCTCAGCATAGCCATGGGAGCCATGGCCAGAAGTAAGGCCATGACAGGGAGAACAAAAGATATGCATTGAAGAAGTGGGAGCAATGGGATTTGGTGCGGGGGTGCGGGTGGAGGGTGCGGGTGATCACTGCAGTGTATTTCAGGGTAATTGACTGCCTTCAGTTTAATTAAAACCTGACGATTTAGATTTTAAAACCTAAAACCTACATTTTAAGTTGAGTTTCAGCACTGGAAAAGGCATTCTCATAATTCTTGTCTCCATAACATTAGTTAAATAACTTTGGTCTAAGATGTGGCCTAGAAGTGTTTCTATAAATATTCATTGATATTAATATTATATTATGAGACCCGGAGATAAAGAATGTTTGCCTTATAAATTTGTTTTAATTTTTATTGAAGTACAGTTGATCTACAAGGTTGTGTTAGCTTCTGCTGTACAGCAAAGTGAATCATATACATTTATATATACATATACTCACTCATTTTTAGATTCTTCCCTGGTGGCTCAGATGGTACAGAGTCTGCCTGCAGTGCCGGAGACCTGGGTTCGATTCCTGGGTCGGGAAGATCCCCTGGAGAAGGAAATGGCAACCCACTCCAGTATTCTTGCCTGGAGAATCCCATGGACAGAGGAGCCTGGTGGGCTACAGTCCACGGGGTCACAAAGAGTCAGACAGGACTGCGGGACTTCACTTCACTTCCATATAGTTCATTGCACTGTTGAGTAGAGTTCTCCCTGCTATTCAGTAGGTCCTTATTAGTCATCTATTTTATGTATCAGCTGTTGTTGCTGTTGTTGTTTTAGTATCTTAAGTTGTGTCTGACCCTCTTGGGACCCCATGGACTGTAGCCCAGCAGGCTCCTCTGTCCATGGGCTTCTCCAGGCAAGAATACTGGAATGGGGTTGCCATTTCCATCTCTAGGAGATCTTCCTGACCCAGGGATCGAACCTGGGTCTCCTGCACCAGCAGGTGGATTCTCTACCGTCTGAGCCACCAGTAGCGTGTGTGTGTCAGCCCCATCTCCCAGTCCATCCCTCCTTCCCTTTCCCCCTTGGAAACCATGAGTTTGTTTTCTGTGTCGGTGACCCTATTGCTGTTTTGTAAATAAATTCATTTGATTCACTTTTTTTTAGATTCCCCACATAAATGATATCTTATGATGTCTGTCTTTCTCTGTCCGACTTCACTTAGGATGATACGTGTCCATGCATGTTGGTGCAAATGGTGTTATTATGGATTTATAAATCAGATTCGGATGTCCCTCTCATCTTCACACTGGGCTTCAGATGACTTCTCTCTGTGTCTCCTCTAGTACAAGTACTGACACAGTCAGAGGAGAGGTTTCACTGGGGCTTTTTGTCTTTGTGTCACCAATTCAGTGGTGGCTCCTTGGGTCATGGTACCACTCTCTCCTAATCCTCTTAATAGACTCAACATGTGGAAAGAGACATATTTATTCCTAGCATTTATAGAGATAATGTCAGGATCCCTTATGCTTGGGCATCTTTAATGCAGTAGTGTTTACATTTTGGGAAGAATAAAAATAGAAATGTTTATAACTGGTGGGGAAATTTAGAAAAGAACTAATGCAGGCTGGAATCATCGGCTTGGTCGGTCCCGCTTGTGAAAACAATTCTGGCTAATTATAGCCCTTTCAGAAGGACAGCGTCATTATACCGACCATATGCAATTAACTTGACTTCTCTTTCTCTCTCCATGAAAGTAGAATGCTCTACAGTTTCCTCCTTACATTTTCCCAAGCAAAGACTACTTTTTTTTTTTTTTTTTTTTTAATGGATACAGTCCAGCATTGGTCTTTTCTTCAGGAGTTCTAAAATCTCTGTATGGCATTAAATTTAATAGGTCCAGTATATCAAAGATAGAATTATAATTATGAAAAGTCAGTTAAAAGGAGGGTGAATAGGAGAATGAAATGAGATTTTTAATGACTTGCCAGCAGTTGTAATTAATGAGATGCAGATTTGACCACGCATGTGACCTTCAGGTAGGAAACGGACGAAGCCTGGTGTGAACGGGCCCAGGAAGGGGGAACGTTTTTCAGTAGAAAAAAGACGGTGCGTCTTGCCAGTTTCTGATGCCCCTTCTTTCAGGGTGTTTTTTTTCTTGAAGTCAGGCTCATTGGTGAGGACAGGAGGCAAGTTGATGATTATTTCAAATGCGTGGTGCATCCGTGCAAGAGACAAAGCGGGCTGGGCGATGGAGCCCCTGGAAGAGGTTTGGTAGCTAAACAGGGGCTTCGGTAACCGATGGGCCACTTGCCATCTTGCTCAAAGTGGGAAGCAGCTTTTCGTGACAATGTTAATTCGTGAGTCTGATCCACTCCAGTATCTCTTTTACACAGTGAGTTTCTTTGAAAGCTTGTTGCAAACACAGAGAGAATAAAGCTTGCTGGCTTCCATGCCCAAGGCTCAACTTCCTCGCACACCAAGTGGGTTCCTGAGGCTATAAAAATTGTTTTTGCCTGATTAAACTTAGATCCCTTTGAACTCTGTGGGGGTTCTTTTCCTCTTGCACTTTCTTGTAACTGTGCAAAAAAAAATTGTTTTTTTTGGTCTGATTTGGAATCCAAAGAGCCTTCAAGTCAGCCCACCCCACCTCCTTCATCCTCTCCTGAAAGCATAAAAATTTGTAGTTGCTATAACATCTGTTATATTCCATACCCCGAGGCTAAGACAGGCAGAACTAAACTTTCTTCACACACACACACACGTGCGTGCACACACATGCACACAAAGACACAGGATGGGTTGACTGGAAGGCAGAAACAAATCAGAACAAAGTCTAGTAAATGGTTCAAAAAGAATGAGAGTTACCCATCTTATTACCACCTAAACAGTTTCTGTCTTTCAAGGGGGCCCATGGAGGGCAAATGCATCTTCAGGGAGGCTGGGAACCTACCTGGACCTGTAAGCCTTCACTTCTGGAGAAAAGGGAGGAGGCAAGTTGGAATTTATATTTATGGCGCTAGAAACAGCATCTAATTAAGAGGCGCTTAAAAGCACATGTGTGTGACTTTGTTCTGTATTTTCCAAGTCTCCTGTAAATGTGTTGGCATATTTTCATAATTTAGGAAATAAAAAAGAGAAAAAAATAAAGCATCAGAGAAAGAAGAAGCACATATGTAGATAATGGCTTATTGGTTTCAGGGAGGGGGTTTAAGTGGTCAAATGAATTGTGAAATAAACAGAGTCATGGTGGTGAGATTTGAAACTCTACAGTGAACGACAGGAGTTGGAGATGACCGTGGGCGGGGGGCCCAGCAGGACCCTGTGAATTCCTTCATTCATTCTTGTCTGCATCTGTTTGTCCCTTTGATCAACATTCTACAAGTTGTTTTGCTGACTTTCAGTGTGGAGACCTGCTTGCTTCTTGTTCTGACTTGCTTCCTTGAATATCCCTGTTGAGAACCATATCAAATACCACATCTGTGTTCATTTCTCTCTCTTAAGTTCAGCCACCCCGATCTTCAGCACAGCCCTGTGCCTGCCCACTTGTATGGATACAGGGATTTTTAGAGGAAATCTCTACTTAGATTTCCAGACTCCAAAATAAACCCATTTTATTTCTGGTGTCTCCTATTTCAGAATTGCTCCCCATCGACTGAGTTGCTCTCAGGGAAAACTTGGGTATCAGCCTTAATTCCTCACATTTCCTTCTTTCCCCAGTCAGCTCGAAGCCCTTCTTCATTCACCCTTTCCCTCTGGCTCCTCTGGACTGCTGAGACACAGCCTACTTGTATTCTAAATCCCTTGGCATCCTCCTTCATATTGTAAACATCAGTTCAGTTCAGTTCAGTCGCTCAGTCGTGTCCGACTCTTTGCGACCCCATGAATTGCAGCACGCCAGGCCTCCCTGTCCATCAGCAACTCCCAGAGTTCACTCAGACTCACATCCATCGAGTCAGTGATGCCATCCAGCCATCTCATCCTCTGTCGTCCCCTTCTCCTCCTGCCACCAATCCCTCCCAGCATCAGAGTCTTTTCCAGTGAGTCAACTCTTCATATGAGGTGGCCAAAGTACTGGAGTTGAAATTAAACGACGCTTACTGTAACCATAGACACCTTTAAAAGTGCAAAGTTGGGACTTCCCTAATGCTCCAGTGGTTAGGTCTTTGCATGTCCAGTGCCTCCACTGCAGGGGGTGCAGGTTCGATCCCCGGGGATCAAACAAAGCTGGGGAACTTAGTTCTAACTAACTTAGTCCCCAAGTAACTTAGCTGGGGAACTAAGATCTCACATGCTGTGCCCCACGGGGTGGGTTGGAAGCAAAGTAGCTCCCGCTTCTCCCTCCATCCTCACCCCCTTCCCTCACACCTTGGCTTCCTTGGGCCATAGGGGTTGGCAAGCCATAAGCCCCAGCCAGGTCTGGTCCACCTCCAGTGATGTGAATGTCCTTTTATTGGAACCTAGTTGCACTCAATCACTTGTACTTGTCTTTATTGATAAGAGTCGAGTTGCGTAGCTGTGACAGGACCACATGGCCTGCAAAGCCTAAATATTCTCTGGCCCTTTATAGCAAGAATTTCCCCATCACTCCTGTAGAATTTGACTGAAACTTGTCACCTTGCCCTGCAGGGTCTCTGTGTGAACTGGCCCTGCCTCCCTCAGGTCTCTCCTGGCCTCAGCTCTCAGGACACGCCTGCCTTGGCTGTGGTGCTCACTGACCCCTGGCCCATGCCTGCCTTGGGGCCTCTCACAAGGCAGCTCCCTCTCCTGGAGTCCTCTTCTGCCAGCTCTCTTTGACTTCTTTGTCATTCAGGTCTCAGCCTGGGTTGTTGTTGTTGTTGTTGTTTTTTTTTTAACATTTTATTTTGCTTTGGACTAAGCTCCAATACTTTGGCCGCCTGATGCAAACAGCTAACTCATTGGAAAAGATCCTGATGCTGGGAGAGATTGAGGGCAGGAGGAGAAGGAGGTGACAGAGAAAAAGATGGTTGGATGGCAGCACCGATTCAATAGACATGACCTTGGGCACAGTTCGGGAGATGGTGAAGGACTGGGGAGCCGGGCATGCTACTGTCCATGGGGTCGCAAAGAGTAGATCCTGACTTAGTGACTGCACAACAACACAGCTGACTGACGATGTTGTGATCGTTTCAGGTGGATGGCAAAGGGACTCAGCCACACGTATAGGTGTTTCCACTCTCCCCCAAGGCCCCCTCCATGCCGGCCGCCACACAGCATCGAGCACGGTTCCCTGTGCCGTACAGGAGGTCCTTAGTCATCATCCATGTAAAATGTAGCAGCATGTACATGTCAGGTCTCAGCTTAGATGTCAGCTCAGCAAAGTGGCCTTCCCTCTGAACTCTGCATAATGGAGCTCCAAGCTGCACCCTAAAAATCATCCTTTTAAATTACATCCTAGCACTTATTATTAATGTTTCTGATTCTGACCTCCACACTAGCATGTATGTCTAATGAGAGGGAGACCCGCTCTGTCTGTTATCCTTTGGTGTCTCCAGTTCCTAGAGCAGGGCCAGGTGCTGAGGTGCTAAGTGTCTGCCAGATGGAAGCTGCTGTGTGCCTGGGGATGAACGGTCCAGGGAGGAAAGTTGAACAGGATGGAGCAAGGGAGCAGAGTTGACCACAAGGAACACTGTGAAAACCGGGCAAAGAGTGGGGAGGAAGGGGTTCTGAAATGATTGGAGATACATCAGAAAATGAGAGTGTGAGCTTATCAAGAAAAAAAAAAATCTGTGTCTCTATCCTGCCCTGGAAATAGGTTCATCTGTATCATTTTTCTAGATTCCACATATATGTGTTAGCATATGATCTTTGTCCCTTTTCTGTTATTGACTTACGGGGAGGTGGGATGAATTGGGTGATTAGGACTGACATGTATACACCACCATGTGTAAAATAGACAGCTAGTGGGGAGCTGCTTTATAGCGTGTGGAGCTCAGCTCCATGCCCTTGATGACCTAGAGGGGTCAGATGCGGGGACGGGAAGGGAAGCTCAGGAGGGAGGGCACATATGCATACACATAACTGACTTACCTTGTCCTATGGCAGAAACTAACACAACATTTTAAAGTGATTGTAGTCCAATAAAAAATTAAGACAAGTTTGGAAAGGTGACTGTGACACTGGATTCACAGCTCCGTCTGAGGAACTCAGAGCTCCAGCTCCAGGTTTGCCCACACTGGCTTGGTTACCTGCTGGCAATGAGAACTGCCCTTAGAAAAGCGTATGGTTCCTGTCAGGTTAGTGGCAGAAGTGAAAACAACCACAGCATCACCAACATAAACCGAGTGGACGAAACAAAGGGAAAGAGAGCATTTATCCTCCCTGATTTCCTCTGACTGTGCAGGGCTCGTGAACCGTTCTGTGGAGGTGGGTGATTTGAGGGTGCAGACTGCCGAGTTCTCTGGGGGACCCCGGGCCAGGCTGAAACCCACCTATGCTGGAAATAAAAACCAGCAAATGTCAGCTTTTGTTTTGCATTTAAAACTTTTTTTTTTTCAGTCTAACATCTTGAGTGTTTGACTTGGGGCCGCTGGTCCCAAAGTAAGCCTAAGAGTGAGGCCTGTAAGTTTTCTGGAACTGTAGATAACATCAGCTAATAGGCCATGCTAGGAATTGCAAAAGGTTTATTTATCTTATGGAGGAAGTGGAAGTATAGTAATTAGCTGGGGTTTTGGAGTTATTTTGTGTGACTGTGCATGGAACACTCAGCTTTTGTTCATGAGGAGAATAATGATCTTCTGTGTGCCATTTTTGCTTTAGTTGAAACATATTAATGGATAAATGAAACTAATAGAATAAAATATTCTGGAAATGCTATTACTCATGGATGCTAACTGTTATAGAGCAAATGGTGTAGGGTAGTTGATTACTCCAGATTTCTCATCATTAAAATACGGCATTTGAGTAGAGATATCTAGAAATTCTTTCTTACTTAAAGGTTGTGTATTATCATTGTGTCTGTTGTTAAAGAATTATACTTAGTGTGTTTAATTATCTGTAGTACTTATTTATGGAGTTCTTATTAGTTTATGATCTTCCAGGGCAGAGCTTGGAATGTTGATATAAAAGAGTAAGTACTAAATATCTTCCCTGGTGGCTCAGTGATAAAGAATTCACCAGCTAATGCAGGAGATGCAGGTTTCATCCCTGAGTCAGAAAAATCTGTGGAGAAGAAAATGTCAATCCACTCCAGTATTCTTGCCTGGAGAATGCCACAGATAGAGGGGCCTGGTGGGCTATAGTCTAAGGGGTAGCAAAGAGTCACACATGACTGAGAGCGAGAAGATATTCACACAGTAAATATCTTAGACCTTCAGTTCAGTTCATTTCAGTCACTCAGTCGTGTCTGACTCTGCGACCCCATGGACTGCATCATGCCAGGCTTCCCTGTCCATCAGCAACTCCCAGAGCTTGCTCAAACTCATGTCCATCGAATCGGTGATACCATCCAACCATCTCATCCTCTGTCATCCCCTTCTCCTCCTGCCTTCAATATTTCCCTGCATCAGAATCTTTTCCAGTGAGTCAGTTCTTCAAATCAGGTGGCCAAGATATTGGAGTTTCAGCTTCAGCGTCAGTCCTTCCAATGAATAATCAGGACTAATTTCCTTGAGGATTGACTGGTTTGATCTCCTTGCAGTCAAAGGGGCTTGAAGAGTCTTCTCTAACACCACAGCTCAAAAGCATCAATTTTTTGGTGCTCAGCCTTCTTTATTGTCCAACTCTCACATCCATACATGACCACTGGAAAAACCATAGCCTTGACTAGACGGACCTTTGTCTGCAAAGTAATGTCTTTGCTTTTTAATAGGCTATCTAGGTTGGTCACAGCTTTTCTTCCAAGGAGCAAGCATCTTTTAATTTAATGGCTGCAGTCACCATCTGCAGTGCTTTTGGAGCCTAAGAAAATAGAGTATCTCACTGCTTCCATTGTTTCCCCATCCATTTGCCATGAAGTGATGGGACCAGATGCCATGGTCTTCGTCCTTTGAATGCTGAGTTTTAAGCCATCTTTTTCACTCTCCTCTTTCACTTTCATCAAGAGGCTCTTTAGTTCCTCTTCACTTTCTGCCATAAGGGTGGTATCATCTACATATCTGAGGTTATTGATATTTCTCCCAGCAGTCTTAATTCCAACTTGTGCTTCATCCAGCCCAGCAGTTCATATGATGTACTCTGCATGTAAGTTATAAGTTAAATAGCTTACATGAATTCTTTTAAGTTAAAGATGACAGAGTAGAAGGACATGCACCTATCTTCTCCTGTGGGAACTCCAAAATTGCAACTCACTGCTGAACAACCATTGGCAGGAGAAGGTTGGGTCCCACCAAAAAAAGATACCATGTGTCCAAGAGCAAAGGAGAAGCCCTAGCAAGATAGTAGGAGGCGGAAAATCACATTTAGAGTCAAACCCCATACCTGCCAGAGATGCTTGGAGGGCTCAAACAAAATCTTGTGCACACCAGGACCCAGAGACCCCACAGAGACTGAGCCAGACCTGGAGAGTGTCTCCTGCAGAGGTCCTTGTCAGCAGTGGCCTGCTGCAGGGGCAGGGGCTCTGGGTGAAGCTCATTACAGAACTTACACAGGACTGGGGAAACAGACTCTTGGAGGGCACAAACAAAACCATGTGTGCACCAGGACCCAGGAGAAAGGAGCAGTGACCACACAAGAGACTGACCCAGACTTGCCTGTGAGTGTCCAGGAGTCTCTGGTGGAGGCCTGGGTCGGCGATGGACTGCTGCAGGGTTGGGGACACTGAGTGCATCAGTGCATGCACAGAACGTTTTGAAGGAGGTCGCCATTATCTTCCTAGACCTTGGCAGTCTGTATTCAGCTTGGCCAGTGTAGCCCAAATGCTGCCCTAGAATATATGTAAATGTATGCTGTGTTTCATAAAATCTTTACAAAATAATCAATGGGTCCAGGGTGGTGCATGACTCATCATTTTGCTGATCCCTGTTATAGACCCTGTGCCTGCATGAGTGCTAAGTCACTTCAGTCGTGTTCAACTTTTTGTGACCCCCTGTACCGTCATCCACCAGCCTCCTCTGTCCATGGGATTCTCTAGGCAAGAATACTGGAATGGGTAGCCATTCCCTTCTCCAGGAAATCTTTCTGACCCAGGGCTTGAACCTGGGTCTCCAGCATTGCAGACGACTTCTTTACTGTCTGAGCCATCAGGGAAGCCCATTCTAGAGCCTAGGTACCAACAAATTTTACTCTGTAAATAGTAACAGTAGCATTTTGAGATAAATGCACAACATTATTTGCATATGAACTTATTCATATATAAAACAAGTAAAAGAATGGTACAGTATAATTCATTTGTGCCTCTGAAACATTATCACCAGCCAAGCAGTATTATACAGGTGATATCTAGTGAGCCAGAGGAACAGAGAATGGTTAGTGAGGGTTTTTAAGGAAGGATTCAGGTAGATTCTGGGGTTGTACTGGGCATTAAAATGCTCAGCTTTATATTCAGTGTGGTTATCATTTTCAAATGCATATTCATTTGAGGCCTGTTGTGCTACTTACTAGAACACAAATATTAGTAAATTTGCACCCTACTCGTAAGTGGCTTCCAGGCTGTTTTATTTGCTAGGCATCAAGGAATCGTTCAGAAAAGGTTGAGTCACGTTAGCAAAGTGGGGAAATGAGAGTGAGCTCAGCGAAGAGCTGGTTGTGGTGCAACCGGGTGTGTGTGTGGCGGGGGTTTTGGGGAAAAACGGAAAAGAAGTGAAGGGCAGGTGTGTTTGAGAGGGGCTGACAGCCAGCAAAGGCAGTTCACTGTGGCCCATGGAAACTCATAGACAGATAATGCCAATGCATGCAGAGGGCAGGCTTGCCCCTTGACACTGGACGACCTTCCAAAGGCTGTTGGTGGAAGTTCACAGGGACATCATCAACTAAGAATGTGTCCTCCAAACGTGTGTGGGAATTCCTGACTCTGAATCTGACTTTCTCTCTTCTTTTCATCCCTTCTGAAAGATCCCTCTTTCAAAATGCAAAACAGTTGCATTTTGGCTTTCTTTATTTTATATTGATGTTAATTATTGAATAGGACAATGAGAACTCTAATGGAATGTCAGCTCATTTTTGTTAATCTATTATCTTGTTGGTTTCTCTGGAAAAATCCAAGATCGAAGTCTCTAAGCACAGAGGTTTTTGTAGTAGGTTGGGAAACAAAAAATAAAGACAAAACAAAACAAAAACCAGGGCAGGGAGCTGTAAAATATATCAAGAAAATCACAGTGAAATGTACTGATTATACCTGTACCTGTTTTCAGCCATAGCATAATCACAACTCAGATAAAGAATTTTGTGAGCTTGATCCTAAGAATGAATTGCCCCTCTGGAAATGCTGTAGACTGGCCACCCAAGATTTTTACCTATTGAAAGAAACTGGGATCTCTTTTTAGATGAGCATGTTAAATAATCCTCTGATAAAGTGAGAGACTGATTTCTGTGTATTTCTGACTCACCTAAACCAATCTGTCTGTATTCGAATAATACCTTTCTAAGAATATTTATATGAGTTTTATTATTTTATTTATTGTGAATATCATCACAAGGAGGTAACCTCTCAGTTAGGGGTCCCCAAAATGACCCTTGGTTTAATGATTTCACTAGGAAGATTCACAGAACTCAATAAAGTTATTATAGTTATTGGGTTAGCCAAAAAGTTCTTTTGGGTTTTTCTGTGTCATCTTACAGAAAATCCTGAATGAACTTTTTGGCCAACTCAATATGATTTATTACAATAAAAAAGGATACACTTAAAAATTAGCAAAGGTAGAAGGTACATAGAACACAGTCCAGGAGAAGCCAGGTGCAAGATTTTTGTCTTCTCGCAGTAGAATCCTCTGGACAACACTCAATCTCTTAGCAAGATGTGTGACAAAAATGCACGAAGTAGTGCCAACCAGAGAATCTCACTTGAGCTTTGGTGTCCTGGGGACATTTATGACTCAGTCAGTAGGCATGGAACACGCATGTGGCTGATCTTAGCTATTTAGTTTCCAGTCCCCGTGGAGGTCAGACTGATACATTGCGGTCAAAGGTCTCCACCATCAATCAAGGCTCTCAGGTATACTGAGTCACCCAGATCAGGCAGGTTATGCCAAGGTCTTAGAGACTATCTCCCAGGAACTGGTCAAGGGTCAGACTATTCTTCGGAAAATGCAAGCTTCGAATGCCCCAGACCTGCGGAGTCAACCTGTTACTGAAAAACCTCTCAATGGATTAGTAGATTCCTGGCAAAGGGTGTTACTTTTTCAGTTGGTTTTGAATGGTTCTTCGAGTGTTTCTAAATTTGGCAGGGCTCTTACACCCTGAGCAGGTAGAATGTGATTTACGTGAAAGTGAATATAGTTCTAAGTGGCAGCAAAGCTGGTGTCAGGTATGTTGCCTGATCCTCAGGGTGTTGTCAAAAGATTTGATAGAGTCGTCCTCATAGTAAAATTGTGAGATGGATTAAAACCCAGCTCAGACGGTAAAGAACCTGCCTGCAATGTGGGATGCCTAGGTTGGATCCTTGGGTCAGGATGATCCCCTGGAATACAAAATGGCAGCCCACTCCAGTATTCTTGCCTGGAGACTTCCATGGACCCAGGAGCCTGGCAGTCTACAGTCCTTGGGGTGGAGAGGAGTCAGACACGACTGAGCAACTTAACACTTGACTACCTAGCGTGGTGATGGTGGGAACTGATAATTCTTGAGATCCTCCCATGCTTTAGGTACTCTTCGGGCTGTGTCCTGGGAATTAATTTACATATTCTTCTCAACCCAAACTATTCTGTTACTTCCCTGTTTTACAGTTAGTTTAACGGGGGGTTGGGGGTGGGAAGCAACTAGTGGTAGCCTCACAGTACTACTGATAAAAACTTTTGCATCTGAGATTCAAACCCAAGTCAACCAAAGTCCAAGAACCATGTTACTTTCATTAATGATTAGGTGGCCAGAGCCAGTCTCTGATTCAGTTGCAGTGTTAGTGCCATTTGGTTCTGAGAAGATCCAAAACTTCCTTTCCAGCAATGGAGGTAATAGAAAAATAACTCGACCTTACCATGGAGGCTATTTTTCTAATACCTTGGATGTGTATTGTCCAATAATTAGCCACGTTTGGCTACCAAGCAGTTGAAATGTGGTTAGTCTAAACTGAGACAAGCAGTAGGTAGTGCAAGATACACACTGACTTTCGGACACTTAGAACATACATATGAAATGAAAATATCTCCCAAATTATTATTTTGATAATATGTTGAAATGATATCGTGGCTATATGATTAAATAAACTGTATTGTTGAAACTTAATTTTATCTGCTTCCTAACATTTTTTAATGTCACTACTGGAAAATTTAACATTACCTGTGTAGGTTGCTATATATTTTCATTGGACAGTGCTGCCTTGGGGCATTTATTATCACACTTCCTGTGGGAGCTGCAAGCATTTCTCTCTTTCGGCATAACTATCTTGTGTAGACATCTCACAGTTTACACTGAATCATAAATGTCTTGAGGGCAGAGATCTCTCTAATGTGGAACTTTGCATCTAAGCCTGTATATACCTACAGTATGTTCCTCAGTGTAGACAGTACTCAAGAAGTACTAGTTGACTACATAAATACAGAATATTCTTTAGAAGATTATTTTATGCAAGAATATTCTTATTGTTGAGAAGAAAATTGCAGCCCACTCCACTTTTCTTGCCTGGGAAATCCCATGGACAGAAGAGCCTAGCAGGTTTTACTCCATGGGGTTGCAAAGAGTCGGACCTGACTTAGTGACTAAACAACAGCAATTCTTATTATTATACATGTGTACTAAGTCCCTTCAGTCGTGTCTGACTGTTTGCAACCCCATGGACTGTAGCCCACCAGACTCTCTGTCCATGGAATTCTCTAGGCAAGAATACTAGAGTGGGTTGCCTTGCCCTTCTTCAGGGGATCTTCCCAACTCAGGGATCAAACCTATGTCTCTTAGGTCTCCTGAACTGGCAGGCAGGTCCTTTACCACTAATACCACCTAGGAAGCCCACCTTACTATTATTATACATATCTTCATAATCCTTAACTGTAAAGTTCCTAGAAAAAGCTGGGTCTGTCTTGGACATCAACCTAGTTCTAATGAACAGATAGAATCAGTGCTTGCTCAGAGAGCACCCTGGGACTTTTTCAAATGTCTTCAAGCGAGGAGACTTCCTGGCCCATCCCTGCCTTGTCTCCTGAGTTGTTAGAACTTGGCTTCTTCCCCCGAATCCTGCGGTCTGTGGAGGCAGAGGTTTAGATGAGAACACGTGCTTTTTCCAAATAGCAAGGAGCCTGAGAAGAAACTGAACATGAATTGTCAGCGAGTGATATTAACTTCAGGAAATGATTTGTTTTCTTAAAGCCAAAGTCTGTCAATGCCTGAATATGTGGCAGAACAAAGTGTAAGAGCATTTTAAAACCAAACACCCTAAGATTCTGAGAAATTCCTGAGGCTGTTTTCTGTAATCTCTGTAGTTTCCCAGTGGCAAGTGGCTTTATTTGTACCTGTCAGACTTCTGGTCATGACTGCTGACACGTCAGCGCATGGCTGACTCGCAGAGAGCCTGTTGAATAGAAATTGTTCATTGTTACACTTTTCATCATATTAAGATCATTTGTAATTCTAAAGTTGTAAATCTGAAGGAAATTACTTTTGAATGTCCTCTGGCGCAACATTAAGATTTTGCAATTAGATTTTATAGCCTACAGTCATATGTTGCAGGTCACAAGGCAAAATTAAGACCTTCTGCACCCGGAAAGCTTCCTGTGGATGAGGCAGGGTGTTTATAAGCCAAGCCAAGTTCAGGGCGGGACAGTCTCAGCACAAACCTCGCAGCCAGAAAGACAAAGGCAGTCACAGTCCAAGAATTTGAGGGTCTCGCTTAGTTTACATATGAATTTACATAATCTTGTAGCTAAAAAAAAAATCTGCCTTGATGGATGGATGAATAGAAATTGCTTCTTGTGTGAGGTATCCAGCAGTAAAACCTGCCCCTGATTAGCTTGGTTCTTATTCTGAACTCACCAGCATTTATTGCTTCAGATGGTTCAGTGAAACAGGAGGTTTCCAGATCTTAAAAGTCCTAAACAAAAGAGAAGGCAATGCCCCCTGCCAGGCGGATTATGAACCTAGCTTACTGACAGCTTTCTAGAAGCTTCTCTTCATACCTTGCCAGATGTGTCTCAGGGGACCCTTGAACAACTCAAGAATTTGTGGGCGCAGAGAAGCCTGGCTCTCACCTAGCATTGACATTGGATCCTGAGACTGAAAAAGTGTTTTGGCCAGAAAATCATGCAAATGAATGAAAAGTAGGGAACGCGGTGGATATCACAAATCCTACCCTTCATTAAACAAGGAAGTACATTTTATTTGGTTATGGAATGGTAGTTAACCCCACTGAAATTTTGTTTCCTAAGATTTTTCTTAAAATAGGTACTCAGGATAAATATCAAACTCATTTAATTAGTTCCCTGTTACCCTGCAATACCCTGATGTGAAGAGCTGATTCATTAGAAAAGACTCTGATGCTGGGAAAGATTGACGGCAGGAGAAGTGGGTAACAGAGGATGAGATGGTTGGATGGCATCACCAACTCGATGGACATGAGTTTGAGCAAGCTCTGGGAGATGGTGAAGGACAGGGAAGCCTGGCATGCTGCAGTCCATGGGGGTCACAAAGAGTCAGATACAACTGAACGACTGAACAAGAACAGCATACCCTGCAATTATCTAACTCTGAGCAATGCTGTCTCTGTAAGTCATACCAGAAGTCCATCTAGAAGTGAGGTACGCCCTCAGCAAACTCTGGCCAGCATTTATCTAACAGCCACCCCCGGATGCTGGTGGTCTGCTTCTGCCCTTCTTGGAGCAATGCATTCTTTCCTATAATTTAACTGGTTTGTGGTTATTATTTAATGTCTATTTATGTTGTGAATATCTCTTGTACATGGATTCCAGGCTATAAAACATAGCCTAATTTGAGACTTGTGGTTTTCGAATTGTGTTTAACGACACCCAAATCAGAACAGTTAAAGAAAAGTAAACTATCATAGCTTTTTAGTTTCTTAGAAATCCACCAAGCAGGCTGTGCAAGGTGAAGGAGTGGACTTTAGAAGAAACTAATTCCAGAGCACAGATATTTTGCATGACTTGCACTTTGTAGATTTTTTTCTATCATGAACCAGTTATTATGTCATTGCAAAGAAACGTATGAAGAGACTTGATAGAATACCAGACTCAAGGCGCACAGATATGCAGCTGAAAGCAAAAAGAATCTAGCAAAACAATATTAACATTTTAAAATGCTGTTTTATCAATTTACATTCCTACCAATAGTGCAAGAGGGTTCCCTGTTCTCCATACCCTTTCCAGCATTTATTGTCTGTAGATTTTTTTTTTAATGATGGCCATACTGACTGATCTGAGGTGATACCTTATTGCAGTTTAATTTGCATTTCTCTAATAATTAGTGATGTTGAGCATCTTTTCATGTGTTTGTTGGCCATCTGTATGTCTTCTTTGGAGAAATGTCTGTTTAGGTCTTCTGCCCACTTTCTGATTGTTTTTTTGATCCTGAGTTGCATGAGCTAATTGGCATATATACACTATTGATACTATGCATAACATAGGTAACTAATGAGAGCCTGCTGTACAGCACAGGAAACTACTCCGTGCTCTGTGGTGACCTGAATGGGAAGGAAATCCAAAAAGAGGGGATGTATGTATATGCACTGCTGATTCATTTTGCTGTGCAGTGGAAAGAACACAACACTGTAAAGCAACTATACTCCAATAAAAATTAATTTTAAAAAGTTTAATAAATTGCATTGTACCTGTGGCGGATTCATTTTGATATTTGGAAAAACTAATACAATTATGTAAAGTTTAAAAATAAAATAAAATTAAAAAAATAATAAATAAATAAATAAATAAATTGCATGCATACTCATTTGTGTCCAACTCTTTGCATCCCTATGGACTGTAGCTCTCCAGGCCCCTCTGTCCACAGGATTTTCTAGGCGAGACTACTGGAGTGGGTTGCCATTTCATCCTCTAGGGGATCTCCAGACCCAGTGATCTAACCCATATCTACTGTGACTCTTGGGTTGGCCAGAGGATTCTTTACTACTGAGACACCTGGGAAACCTCAACAAATAAATACAAATAAAATTTTAAAAAATTGCTGTCTTTTATGTGTTTAGTTCAGTTCAGTTCAGTCGCTCAGTTGTGTCCAACTGTTTGTGACCCCATGAATCGCAGCACGCCAGGCCTCCCTGTGCATCACCAACTCCCGGAGTTCACCCAGACTCACGTCCATCAAGTCAGTGATGCCATCCAGCCATCTCATCCTCTGTCGTACCCTTCTCCTCCTGCCCTCAATCCCTCCCAGCATCACAGTCTTTTCCAATGAGTCAACTCTTCGCATGAGGTGGCCAAAGTACTGGAGTTTCAGCTTTAGCATCATTCCTTCCAAAGAAATCCCAGAACTGATCTCCTTCAGAATGGACTGGTTGGATCTCCTTGCAGTCCAAGGGACTCTCAAGAGTCTTCTCCAACACCACAGTTCAAAGGCATCAATTGTTTGGTGCTAAGCCTTTTTCACAGTGCAACTCTCACATCCATACATGACCACAGGAAAAACCATAGCCTTGACTAGACGGACCTTTGTTGGCAAAGTAATGTCTCTGCTTTTGAATATTCTATCTAGGTTGGTCATAACTTTCCTTCCAAGGAGTAAACGTCTTTTAATTTCATGGCTGCAATCACCATCTGCAGTGATTTAAAGCCCAGAAAAATAAAGTCTGACACTGTTTCCACTGTTTCCCCATCTATTTCTCATGAAGTGATGGGACCAGATGCCATGATCTTCGTTTTCTGAATGTTGAGCTTTAAGCCAACTTTTCACTCTCCACTTTCACTTTCATCAAGAGGCTTTTGAGTTCCTCTTCACTTTCTGCCATAAGGGTGGTGTCATCTGCATATCTGAGGTTATTGATATTTCTCCCGGCAATCTTGATTCCAGCTTGTGTTTCTTCCAGTCCAGCGTTTAGTGTAAATAAAAGATACTTTGTCTTTTTTCAAAAAATTGGATTGTTTTTCTTTTACTGATATAAAATATTTTAATTTATCTAATAGGATATTATTGAATATTTTGGTTTTATTTTTTTTAGAAAAGTTTGCATCAATGGAACACTTTGGTTGTTTCCTATAGCAAGATCTTGAAACCATTAGTTTCTTCACTGTGGTATTCAGTGTGTAGTATACATGTGTGTATGTGTATATATTTTTATACCTCTTCATATATACTTATGCAAATACATATGTGCACACACTTATGTGTATATATGAATGAACTTATGGATGCCTGTATCTGGATATAAATACATACAGCTATATATATGTATCTGTATCTAGATATATATGTAAATATATATTGATTATATATGCATTATATATCTGTGTACGTATATATGAATGATAGACATATGGAAATACACATTCACATGAATCTGCTAATACGTGTTTGAATATAAAATATATATCTAAATCTGCTGCTGCTAAGTTGCTTCAGTTATGTCCGACTCTGTGTGACCCCATAGATGGCAGCCCACCAGGCTCCGCCATCCCTGGGATTCTCCAGGCAAGAACACTGGAGTGTGTTGTCATTTCCCTCTCCAATGCATGAAAGTGAAGTCACTCAGTCGTGTCCGACTCTTCCCAACTCCATGGACTACAGCCCACCAGGCTCCTCTGTCCATGGAATTTCTCAGGCAAGAGTACTGGAGTGGGGTGCCATTGCTTTCTCCTACCTAAATCTAGACATCGATATTTTGGTCCCTTAAAATGTGACTATTTGGAAAGCTTTATGTGCTCAGATAAGTCCATGGTTTTCCAGTGCATGGTTTTCCATTTGGATGTCCTTCTGTTGTGATGGAGAAGAATATATATATATGTATTTGTAAAGGAGATACAGGACTTGGTGTTTCCACTTGGCCACTCATTGCCTGTTACTCTGGAATCATGTTACTTCTTTGCCCTGAGTTTTATCAAGTATAAAATAAGGGCAGTATGAATTGTAGGACAGTCAATATCATGTCCTACTATAATTACTTTGATTCTGGGTCGTAGTTATTTTTAAAATAATTGAGGTCTATACATTTGGAGAAACAAAATTAACTGGACATTTTCCAGCCTTTCTACAAAGCTAAAGTAAAGCATAGCATGTTTGCACGTGTAAGTTAGCTGCTGTAACCATCACCTGCCTTGGAAATACCATGATGAAGGAGATACATGTTGCACTGTTGGGATCTTCTTCCCCTGGACACCTGGTTACTGTGGGGGCGCTGGCTTTTTTCTGCTTTCTTCTGTGACCTTCCATGATGCTCTGCCCTGCCTGCCAGGCAGCCTGCACTGGATCCTTCACATCCCCCATCAGAAGACCACCACCAATTCCCACCTTTCCAACTTTTCTCTCTTTTGGTGGGTGGTGACCATGTTTCCACTAAATTAATCCACTCAGATAGATTACTAGGTGCTAAGGATTAATGTACTTTATATGCGTTCTTTGGAAAATTGATTTTTAATTTGGACCTTATGGAAATATTACCTTAGTCTGTCTTAGGTTTAAACTCCAATTAAACTCCTTCCCACTGTGTTGCATTTGGCAAGATGTTTTATTTGTCAAAATCTCAGAGATTTTTATTTAAAAAATTATTTCTACCACAATGATTATAGCCTTATAGGATTATGAACACTAAATGTAATAAAAAGCTTTTAACATGTAAAAGCATCTAGGATAGTTCAAACACGGAAAATATAGATAGTTAAAAAAAAAGTATAAATAAGAGACATCAGTTATTCTGATTCACAAACATTTATGGTTGTGAATTTGCATGTTTCCTCCCAGATGACAGGTATTTTTTTTTTTTTTTTTTTGATCTGCTGCTGAACAACCACATGAGACTTGGGGGCTGAAATCTGTGATAATCACTTGAAGAATTTCAGACAGGACTCAGGTCTCAAAAGCCTGAGTGTATCTTATTCAGGGAGAAGAGGGTGAACCAGGGCTTGGAGCTGCCATCAAACTGGTCCCTGAAGTGATAGTTCTGCGTTGCCTTCTTCTGAATGATTGTTTGGTGAAACAGGCCTGGAAAGGCAGATGAGAAAGGGGTTGGAGAAAAATGGAGACAGAGGAGTAAACCGCCCAAACCTGCCATGCTGTTCTTCTAGGGCTTTTTAAAATTCCACTCCTCCGTTTTCCAATCATATTTTGAGCTCAGATTGCATTTGATAGAATGGTTCATGTAATGCATTGAAGATGAAAATGAAGTCAATGGCAGGGTGACGCAGGCCAACTTCAGAGAGGAATAGGTGCCTTTGAAGTAGGATGGCTCTTTCACAGCCTGGGAGAAGGTCAGACAGGGAGAGCCTCCACACGCTAAGCTCAGAGTCCGCCCTGCCTTTTGCCCCGCTGGTCCTGCCCAGAGATGTGCCCTTTGAGGAAGGTGAGGACCTCGCTCCTGCACATTTGAGACAGTGTCCTAAACCCCCATATCAGAGTCGAGGGGCTTAGTCTGCTGAGAAATCGAAACCATGGCTTCCGCCCTGCCTTTTCAATCCAGAATGTTCTTTATCCTGTAAAGCAGTAAATAGTTGGTGACATTTTCTCTCCCCCTGCCTTATTTATATCACAACCCTTGAATCATAAAACCTCGAGGTGGCACTAGTGGTAAAGGATCTGCCTGCCAATGCAGGAGACACAAGAGACAGGGGTTCGATGCTTGGGTGGGAAGATCTCCTGGAGAAGGAAATGGTAACCAGCTCCAGTATTCTTGGGTGGCAAAATCCATGGACAGAGGAGCCTGGTGGGCTAGAGTCCATGGGGCTGCAAAGAATAGGACATGACTGAGCACGCAGCACAGGGAAAATGGTGAATGCTTTTTCCTGTAGATCTTAACATACAGATCATCGTTATTAGTAATGACAACAGTAAATACAATTAGGGTGACGTGAAGTGAAAGTCGCTCAGTCGTGTCCAACTCTTTGTGACCCCATGAACTATACAGTCCATGGATTTCTCCAGGCCAGAATACTGGTGTGGGTACCCTTTCCCTTCTCCATGGACTTCTCCAGGCCAGAATATTGGTGTGGGTACCCTTTCCCTTCTCCAGGGGATCTTCTCAACCCAGGGATTGAACCCAGGTCTCCTGCCTTGCAGGCAGATTCTTTACCAGCTGAGCCACAAGGGAAGCCCAAGAATACTGGAGTGTGTAGCCTATCGCTTCTCCAGTGGATCTTCCTGTCGCAGGTATTGGAACCAGGGTCTCCTACATTGCAGGTGGATTCTTTACCAGCTGTGCTATCAGGGAAGCCCAACAATAAGTGTAGTATTTATTAAACATAGTGGGGGCAGTTTTCGCTTAATAGCATAAAGCAATGGGAGAGCTTCCCAACCCAGGCGTAGAACCTGGGTCTCCTGCATTGCAGGCAGATTCTTTACCTTTTGAGCCACCAGGAAGCCCAAAGCAATGGTGATACACTCATTTTCAAAGTGCAGAGGTCTTTGCTTTTTCTTTCTTCCTGTTATTTTCCACATGCGTCACATAGGAAGCTACATTCCAGGTGCACTGTAGTTTGAGTCGAGTGTGGTGCTAAAAACCATAGCTGCAACACTAGAAGCTGAACAGCACTCGTGTTGATCTCAGCAAGACTCGGTTTGCTCACCTGTAATAGGGTGGGTGGAGAAATACAAGACTTAATGCATGCGAAGTGCATAGAATAGCACCTAGCAGGTGGCATATACTATGTAAATGTTAGCCCCTTTTGTTAGCTACTTTACAAGTCATCATGTTATTAGCAGTACTAGATATAGTATAAAACCAACATATAACTTGTTAGAATTGGAAACAGTAGGCCTTGATTTGCTCTTTTTGTTTCAGGATATGTGTGTTGCTACCTGTGCCTTTCAACAATTTTTAGCCACCATCCCCCAGACCCATCCAGTTTAGCCTGTGACTCAGTTTCCAATATTGTTTCAAGTTTCCCAAAGAAGTTTTACCATCCTGCTTTCCTAGTTGCTTAATTGACTAAGGTTTGAAGGAATGAAGACTGAAACTCAGGCTACCCAGAGCCACTCTCCTTCTCAGTGCTTGCCCACAAATCAGCTTGATCTGCAGACTGCAGACAGTCTAATCTGAAGCCTTCAGCCCATGGAGGAGCCAGGGGGTCTGATATTTGGACTGATTGTCAGGTTTTGGACAAGTGCTGTTCTTCAACAGCAGAGTCTCCTGTGATTCTTACTTATCGGGCTCTAAAAGGCTTTGTTAACATACAGCCATCAGTAACTTGGACAACTTTAGAACTTTTGGTTTTAAAAAAAAATTAACTTTTACTCCTTTTTCTTTTCCCTTTTTTTTTTTTTGGTGGGGATGGGGTGGTGATGAGGATGCCAACAAAGGTTCATCTGGTCAAGGCTGTGGTTTTTCCAGTGTCATGTACGGATGTGAGAGCTGGACCAGAAAGAAGGCTGAGCACCGAAAGATCGATGCTTTTGAACTGTGGTATTGGAGAAGACTCTTGAGAGTCCCTTGGACTGCAAGGAGATCCAACCAGTCCATCCTAAAGGAGATCAGTCCTGAGTGTTCATTGGAAGGACTGATGCGGAAGCCGAAGCTCCAATTCTTTGGCCACCTGATGCAAAGAGTTGGAAAAGACCCTAATGCTGGCAAAGATTGAAGACGGGAGAAGAAGGGGACAGAGGATGAAATGGTTGGATGACATCACCGACTCGATGGATACGAGTTTGAGCAAGCTCCGGGAGTTGGTGATGGACAGGGAGGCCTGGTGTGCTGCAGTCCATGGGGTTGCAAAGAGCTGGACACGACTGAGTGACCTCAGATATGCAGATGACACCACCCTTATGGCAGAAAGTGAAGAGGAACTAAAAAACCTCTTGAGGAAAGTGAAAGTGGAGAGTGAAAAAGTTGGCTTAAAGCTCAACATTCAGAAAACGAAGATCATGGCATCTGGTCCCATGACTTCATGGGAAATAGATGGGGAAACAGTGGAAACAGTGTCAGACTTTATTGTTGGAGGCTCCAAAATCACCACTGCAGCCATGAAATTAAAAGATGCTTACTTCTTGGGAGGAAAGTTATGACCAACCTAGACAGCATATTCAAAAGCAGAGACATTACTTTGCCAACAAAGGTCCATCTAGTCAAGGCTATGGTTTTTCCTGTGGTCATGTATGGATGTGAGAGTTGGACTGTGAAGAAGGCTGAGCGCCCAAGAATTGATGCTTTTGAACTGTGGTGTTGGGTAAGACTCTTGAGAGTCCCTTGGACTGCAAGGAGATCCAACCAGTCCATTCTGAAGGAGATCAGTTCTGGGTGTTCTTTGGAAGGAATGATGCTGAAGCTGAAACTCCAGTACTTTGGGCACCACATGTGAAGAGTTGACTCATTGGAAAAGACTCTGATGCTGGGAGGGATTGGGGGCAGGAGGAGAAGGGGACGACAGAGGATGAGATGACTGGATGGCATCACTGACTCGATGGACATAAGTCTGAGTGAACTCTGGGAGTTGGTGGTGGACAGGGAGGCCTGGCATGCTGCGATTCCTGGGGTCGCAAAGAGTCGGACACGACTGAGAGACTGAACTGAACTGAACTGAGTGACTGAACTGACTAACTGAGGAATGAGGAAAGATACACTTGGACAGAGTTAAAGTAGGGAATTTATGTCTGCCAATTGTTTAGACCAAATTTAGTAATACTGGTACATGTTCATGAAAGGAATCATTTTTTGAAGCTGGCTACTTTTAAAAATTGAATCAGTATACTTCTGCTAGACTGTTTTTTGAACTATATGTGGGTGCCCATATAGTATTAAGAGAAGGCAAATATGAATCATCACAGCTAATTCTGCAGCAGAAAGTCACTGCCAGAGGCCATATTTCAACAATCATGTTTGTGTAATGAATGAATTAGCTAAGATGATTAATATCAAATATTAAAAAATATGTAAAATATTCAATTTGTGTTTATAGATTTTTATGGCACTACTTGACTTTCAAACAGTGGTCACATTGGCTGTGATATTTAAGTTCCATTTCATCCTGTGGGTCTTTCAGCAAGATCAGAAGAAAGGGATGGTGCAGGGGGGAAGCTCATTATTTGGGGAAGTGAGATACGTTAAGAAAGTTGGTGTTCCTGTGGGTGATGTCTCCCCCGGCGCCCACGTTCTGTGTGCCGCCCTCATCACCTCACTCTCCTTGGCCTTTCTTTGGTATCCAGTGAGCTTGTTCACCACCGCCTGCCCTGGTGATCTCTCCTCCCCTGCCTGACTTGACTTTGTTCTCTCATACCTCTTCTTATGCATCCATAACTCTTCATTTTCTGTGTCCTTAGAAAGCAGCATTGATGAATTTTTCATGTTACTGTGAAAATCCATTATTGTGGTAAACTCTGCTAGTAGATTTTCTGATGTCATGTCTCCAGAATAAACCCTATACCATATGAATTTGTGTGTGTGTGTGTGTGTGTGTGTCCATATCTCTGTGTGCCATATGCTAATCCAAGTATTTCCTTAGGAATATGTTCAGCCCAGTTCTTAAATGAGAGTTGACCATGCTTTTCATTTCTTCATAATGCCCGTTCAACCTCAGTATCAAATTTATCAAGATCATTATAGCCTCCTAACTGCAGAGAGAAGAGAAGCTTTATCTCTTTGTTTAATCTCCAAAATAATTTGTATGAAATTGGTCTTATAGGTTCCTTAAGCAGTTGGCAATACTTGCTTGTAAAACCAAGCCTGCAGCTCTTTTTAACAAATTGCACTTTGGAGTTTATTATTTGGGTGTTTGAAACGGTAATCACAAAAGATTATAAAGGAAATGTGTTTTAAAATATTTTTTTAAATGCGAGGAGTATGCATATTCATATAGGAAGAGGTGAAGGGACCTGGCAACATTGGAGATAAGAGATGATAAAAGAAGTAATCTAGGGAAGGGATTGAAGAAAAAGCGATGGTGTTGAAATAAAGTTGGAGGGACTGGTCTTTGTAAAGGAGGATGGAACACCATGATTCTGATTTCATAGAGGAAGTTGAAAGGGTGGGTATTGATGCAGGCATTTTTTTCAGCTGGAGAGATGGACTGGGGCAGGAACCCATCAAGGCCCTCATGGCAACCAGTAGAGTAGAAGGCCATGCCTTATGCAAATTCAAGATATTCCGACCTGGAAGAACACACAGGGAAATCAGAAAACAAGGGAATGTATGTATTGTCCACCTTTGATCCAGTGTTAACTGTAAAAATATACAGTTTTAATGGGTGAGTTCACTAGACATTTAAACAAGGTGAATTGAATAATATTGAAAGAATGCTATGATGTGAACTCATTTTCCCCTCTTGACATGGTCCTTTTTATTTACTTGAGGTTACTTTAGGAAGTAATGTAAGCACTTTCCTGTTTCAGCATAGGTACCGAAGCCTGAAATATGTCTCTTCATCATATTCCTTTGGCTACTGTCTTCTGATTCTTCTCAGTGAAAAGAAAGGTGAATATGTGATAGACCAGTTGACTGATTTTCTTCCCCCATCTTTTCATAGCTTTCTCTCCATTTATGTTGCTCATGTTTCCCCTCCTGGGACAGAAGAGTCGGCTCTTGGCCTTCTGCTCTCCCCTCACACCACCTAGTCACCCTCAGTGCCTTGGATGTGGCATGTATGCCCAGCTTTGGCAGCTGTGAGTTTGGGAGGATGAAGCCTTAGACCTGCTCTCAGGACCGTAGTCCTGGCAGGACTTCCTGGTCCTGGGTTTTCTATCTGTAGGATGAGCCTCTGGAACTAAAACAACTGTTTGGACACTTCTAGGTCTTAGAGATGCTTAGCAATGACTGGCTCTGAAGTCAGTGTCACTGGAAATTTTTCATGAGTGACATTCTACATGGTTGTCCCTGAAGCAGTGATCTTTCTCTAAAACCAGTCTTACCCTGGACATCTATGTCTCACTCATCATATTCTCCTCTTCATTGAATCTCAGAACTGTCTTTCTTTTCATTAACTCATTCCCTTTGACCTCTTCAATTAGTTATCTGGCCAACCAGACTCTCGCATCACATCCTCGCTGCATTTCACAGCCAATGCCTAAATCGAATCATTTTTAGTTTGTAAAGCTGATATTCTTGCCCCCATTCGGTCCTCTTTTCTGCCTGTCGATGCCCCTTTTGTATTCCTAAGATATGTGCTTTGTGTGTCAAGTGCTTGCTTGCAACCCTCTCAGCTATCACAGGTGAGGCCAACTCGCATGAGGTGGCCAAAGTACTGGAGTTTCAGCTTTAGCATCACACCTTCCAAAGAGCACCCAGGGCTGATCTCCTTTATTTATTTATTTTTTTAATGTCTATTTTCTTTTTTTTATTTTAATTGGAGGCTAATTACTTTACAATATTGTATTGGTTTTGCCATACATCAACATGAATCCACCACGGGTGTACACATGTTCCCAATCCTGAACCCCCCCTTCCACCTCCCTCCCTATACCGTCCTTCTGGGTCATCCCAGTGTACCAGCCCCAAGCATCCTGTATCCTGCATCTGATCTCCTTTAGAATGGACTGGTTGGATCTCCTTGCAGTCCAAAGGACTCTCAGGAGTCTTCTCCAACACCACAGTTCAAAAGCATCAGTTCTTTGGCGCTCAGCCTTCTTCACAGTCCAACTCTCACATCCATACATGACCACAGGAAAAACCATAGCCTTGACTAGACGAACTTTTTTTGGCAAAGTAATGTCTCTGCTTTTGAATATGCTGTCTAGGTTGGTCATAACTTTCCTTCCAAGAAGTAAGCGTCTTTTAATTTCATGGGTGAAATCACCATCTGCAGTGATTTTGGAGCCTCCAAAAATAAAGTCTGACACTGTTTCCATTATTTCCCCATCTATTTCCCATGAAGTGATGGGACCAGATGCCATGATCTTCGTTTTCTGAATGTTGAGCTTTAAGCCAACTTTTTCACTCTCCTCTTTCACTTTCATCAAGGGGCTTTTGAGTTCCTCTTCACTTTCTGCCATAAGGGTGGTGTCATCTGCATATCTGAGGTTATTGCTGTTTCTCCCAGAAATCTTGATTACAGCTTGTGCTTCTTCCAGCCCAGCGTTTTTCATGATGTACCCTGCATAGAAGTAAGCAGGGTGACAATATACTGCCTTGACATACTCCTTAAAAACTCCTAAAACAGACTATTTATTGACAGCTTTTTATAGCTCTAGGACCTTGTACTTATTTTGCTTCAAATACGTATTTTTAAATAATTGACTTGCCTATAAAATGATAAATCTTATATAAAATACTAAAAAGGATCAAGATACAGTATACATTAAAATTTCAAAAACTAAATAGAGATTTCTGCATAACTCCACCTTGGTTTGCTTTAAGTAGACTAGAAATTTCAGTTCATTTCATTGCCCCCTGCCACCCCCTGCCAATAACTGATATTAGGGAAATGCTATATTTGTTTCACAAAACGATCCCTTGAAAATAATCTACCTCCTTCATGTCAACAAAGGCCTTTCTACGGGACATGTCTAGGGACAGGGGCATATTTCCGTATTAGATCTGTTTTAGCATCTGTTTTTGTGGAATGAGATAATTTCTGTGCAGCACAGTTTTTTCTCAAACCAATAGCTGTGTTGATTTGCCTGTTTTCATGCCCCTGTTTCACCAGAGTGAAACCACTCAGAATATTAAAGCCAAGGAAAAATACAATCAGATCCAGTGGTTAATTGTCAAGGAGAATGATCAGGTTCCGCACAACTGGCAGGCAAGTCCCCGAAGGCTTTTTTGGTGAAAGAAACCAGCTAATGAAAGTTGCAAAAACGGCTCAGAAAGCCGAGTTCTCGCCCTTTTCCAGTACTGTCATGTTATAATAATTCTAGGCTGGAGGTCGCTTCATAGGAGTTAACAGAGCTTGTTAAAAAAAAAAAAAAAGCAAAAAACCAGTCTGTAAGGAGTGGCTGTTTTCTGATTTTCCATAGAAAAAATGTAAATGAGGTCAGGAGTTACAGTGAATTTCTCATCCAGAAAGGACTGAATGCGTTTAACTAATCGCGGGGCTTGCATAGAAACTCACAGGCCTGGGAAATGGAATGTCCACGTCGGAAGAAGGCAAATAGTGCTCCTGTGTTTGTCCTGGTTCCAGATGGGACTGTTGTGATTTCTCTACTTCTGTGGCCCCTACCCACCAGGCTGCACAGGAAGTGGCCTTGTTTGTATTCGGTATTCCTCTGATAAGTCCTGTGAGTGTTGTGTTATCATCTGCCCGGCCCAGATCCTGTGGGAACACGCACGTCTGGCTTGTAAATCACAGCCCAGCCTTGGCGTCTTGCTCCCTTTTTATTGGGTGGCTGTCCTCTGTGTTTTACACGTTCTCAGTGTGGATTTTGTGACATCCTGACGGAAACGTCCAGTGGCCTCCAAGCCATCCATCAGGGGACCTTCAAATCCTCTCTGAAATGTAATGTTTGCTACCTCATGTGCATTCTCTGTGGGTCCCCGGAGGGGGTAAAAAAAATTATTCATTTTTATCTTCTTATTTATTTATTTTTCCTATTTAGAAATTGGCCCCTGGTTGCGGGAGTTCAGAGCGAAGAATGCTGTGGATTTCTCGCAGTTAACATTTGATCCAGGACAGAAAGAACTTGTTGTAGGAGCAAGGTGAGAGACCTGACATTTTGCCCTTGCAGATATTTTCGACTTCATTTTACATCTCTGCAGTTACGTGAGCATCCCTGCTGGAGTTGATGAGTGCTAAGTAATAGTTCATCTCAGAATGAAGTTTCATGTAAGAGTGTCATGAACATGCTACTTCTTTTTTTTTTTTTTTGAACATGCTACTTCTAATAGGAGGACTGCTACTCTTTATACCCATGTGCTGGGAGCTGTTCTAACATGAATTATTTCAGTATTTTTTTCCTCCTATGACACCTGAGAGGTAGGTATTATCACCATCCCTGTGTCAGAGATGAGGAAATTGAGGCAGAATTGGATAATATGTTATCCCATGGACAAATTTTTACGTCTAATAACAAATGGTCCCTGCTTTCAGACCCAGACAGTTTGCTCCAAACAGCATGTTCTTATTTCTCAATTCAGCACAGTTCTTGAGAACAGGAGACCTTGATGTCCATTCCCACATCTGTTGCTATCTTTCTTTGTGACCTCTGTTATGCTGTTTGCCAGTCAATTGAGCATTCAAGGGAGTTGCTGTTGTTCATTTCTTTTAAAGAGCCCATGTTTCTGAGTCCAGGTCAGTGCCTGACCTTCCAGTTGGGCGGTGTGGCCACTGGAACCCAATCAGAACAGATCTAGTCTTGTGTTCCTAACATTCGCCATGACTTCCTCAGAAAACGTGCATCCTCCATGACTTCAAATCACCTATCCTGCCAGTATGTTTTAAGACTGGTGGAGATAAAATATTTTCTATTCATCTCTTAGGAGAAATGATGTAATAACGTGAAGAGGTAATTTGTGGATTTGAACTCTTCTGGCAGCCAAGGAAAGTACTATGGGCAGAAGAGTGAGTGCACGTTATCTTCTTTGGCCAAATTTACTAGATGATGAAACATACCTTTCATAGCAAGAGAGGTTGTGGAATTTCTACCTGAGTGAAGCTAAATCTGGCTTAGGCTCTGAGCACCCTGGACGGACACTGAACATTTTCTAGAATCACTACATTTGCTCTCAGATGTTAAGAAGACCTTGTGCATCCACTTAACACTTGAAGACTTGAGATGTATGGTTGTCGCTTAAGTGAATAGACAGAGTTGGCTTAGTTCCTGGCACTTAGTGGGTCATTGGCATCTCTTTCAGTGTTTATTGAATGGACAGTGGATTTGGGAGGGCTTACTTGGGGCTTTTACTGCCTTTAGGCCACTGGGACTGCAATAGGGGTTTCTGATGCTGACTTTCATCAAATTCCATCATTGGGAGCCTTGGCCATACAGTGCAGGCCTCTGGAATTTCTCTTCCTTTTGCATACCATGGCCAAAGTCATCTTTTACAAATACCCATCTCAGTCACTCCTCCTGGAGCACTTACAACTTGTTTGCCTTCATGTAGGTTGCAGAAATACTGTTCAATCCAGGGATCATCTGTTAGCTCTTTGGTGTGGCCTGTCGGAACTTCTGGCTTGTGGTCCTGCACGCCAGAGAGACACACACATCATTTTTATTCTTACATAGTTCAGGCATGTGGAATTATTTATGTTGCCCACAACTAGAAAATGTTCATTCTCTTGCCTCTGGGACTTGATACCCTTTTGTGCTTTCCTGGAATATTAGCCTGCCACCCACCACCATTCCAGGTCATCCATTGGGTGAACCCCTGCTCCTTGCAGGGATCTGGCTCAAGGGCCCCCCTTTGGGCCTGAGCTGCCGTGTTCCCTGCCCTGCATGGTTCTGCTAGCACACCTGCCACCGGCCTTCCTTACTGCCCTTACTGTATTACTGCTTGTCATGTTTCAACTCTCCCCTTCCCCGTTGTCAGATAGTGAAGTACTGCGTGGTAGAGGATGTGTCTGCCTTTTTTCCCCTAAGCTTTAAACTTCTTATATTGAGGTACAGCTGTTTAGAGCTTCCCTGGTGGCTCAGACGGTAAAGCGTCTGCCTGCATCCCAGGTTCAATCTCTGGGTCAGGAAGATCCCCTGGAGAAGGAAATGGCAACCCACTCCAGTACTCTAGCCTGGAAAATTGCATGGACAGAGGAGCCTCGCAGGCTACAGTCCATGGGGTCGCAAAGAGTCGGACACAACTGAGCCAACTAATTAATTAATTATTATAGCTGGTTAATAAAATGTTGTGATAGATTCAGGTGAATAGCGAAGGCACTCAGCCATTCATATACAGGTATCCATTCTCCCCCAAACTCCCCTCGCATCCAGACTGGCATGTGATACTGAGCAGAGTTCCGTGTGCTATACAGGAGGTCTTTGTCAGTTATCCACTTTAAACAGCAGTGTGCTCATGACCTGATGTTTCTTTTCTTTGTTTCTCTAAGATGTAGCACAGCTTCTCTTTGGCTAGAAGTTCAAAGATTTCTGTTGATTTGTTGTCTATATTTCCTGGATTTGACTTGTATATGTGCCCCTCTGCATTTGGTAGGACACTTAGGAAAAGAGAGTGGGGTTGTAGCGCATTTATTTGGATGCCTACATTTGGGCAAGGATACAATGAGCAGCAGTCTCTAAACCACAGAGTTAATCCTTAGGGCAAAGGGACTCTCACCCTCAGCCAAGGGGAAGAGGTTCCTGGCTGGGGTAGCAGGTGCAAATATGACCCCAACCGGTGTTGCAGAGTCCTGCACCTCTCATTCCACTCCAACTGACTTTGGAAATAGTGTTCTTGTGAACTTGGCTGAAAAGACTCTCCATTGTTTCTGGAGGTCCTTCACGCTACAGGGACAGGGCTGCGTCACATACCTGCCGACACTCTGCAGGTGGTAGGCTTTTGGTCAAGGACACAGATTCTCCTAATGGGGATGTGAGAAGCCCCTGAGAAAACTAAGATTTGAAAGAGACATCACCATTGTTATGTCCTGGCTTCAGACAACACCTGAGAATTGTTCCCGGGGAACTCCTGTTCCTGATGTCTCCATCCCAGTATGGGTGGAGGGATCGATCCCATTATTGCTTGAGCTCTCCATCAGGGCCTGCCTGAAGGTTTCCTACTCAGTGTCCTTGAAAATCTCCATTCTGACCTTTGAGGTCTCCATCCTAGAGTTTCTCAAGATCTCCATCCATCTCCCCTCAACACAGTCCCAGCCCAGATGTGGGAGGGATTGGACTACCCACTGAGTCACCCTGGCATATACTATGGCATAATGACCAGGAGCAATAGCATTGCCAGACTTAGCACATAGAAGTCCCATATGTGCAGTTAAACTTGAATTGCAGATGAGCACCCCTAGGAGCATGGGCTGTATTTTCTATTCTAGAGCAGGATATAATGCATCGTGATTACTCGATGGGAAAGAGGGAGTAGGTAGACTTGCTTAACTGCGTGACCTTGAGCCCATTTGAGAGTCTAATTTTCTTCTCTTTAAAATTGATATATTTATTTCTATCCCTTTCAGCTGTTGTGAGGATTAGGTGAAATAATCCAGGAAAAGTGATTGTCACAGAAACAGGCATCCTGTAAGCCCACAGTGGTGGGGAAGCTGTGTGGGTATATGTGGGCTTTGGCATATGTGTGCATCTGCATTTCGGGCAGATATCACTGTGTGTGGAGAATAGCAATTTTACCTAAGATACACATGGTGAGATTAGGCTCAGAAAGTTTAAGTGGGCATGTGAGCCAGTTATAAAATTTAAAAATAACCCAGCCCTCAGATTCCTGTTTGGGAGGGCCTGATCTAGCAAAAAAGGTTTAGGTAGCAGGTGTATATTTCAGAAATCTTTAGTTGTTTGAATACGTAAGTGGTGAAAAACTACAATGATAGTCTTTTTATTTTTTTCATAATTAGTACTAGGCATTGTAAAGCCATTGGTGGTTTATTGGGTGGTTATTATTATTAATTATTATTGTTGGGTTGTTTCACTTTATACCAGTGGTACTTTATGTTCCTGAAACTGAATTCAGTTAAACGTTCTTTGCGTTCCTTGCAAAAAATTCTCTTGTTTGCAAAACAAAAACAAAAAGGAAAACAAGCAAAATCAATTAAAAAACTACTTCTCTTTAGTGATTTGTGGCTATGTGGTACCAGAGGTAGTTGCATCTGAATTCATGCATTTTCTGGAAGGATCCTTAAATTTATCATTTCCAAGATGCACATTATCTTTCATATTATTTTAAAAGCATTGATACTCATATCCTATTTTACCCATGCCTCTTTAAAAATTAATAATGTTTGTATTTTCAGTGATGAGATTCAGGTACTTTCATTTTAGAGAAAGTAGAAAATACTGTAAAGCATAAAGAAAAAACACAATTTCAGAAATAATCAGTTAACCTTTTCAGTTATTTCCCCACAGTATTTCATTTCTATTTGTTTATATGTTGGGACAATATTTTATGGATGGTTTGTATATGTTTTGCTAAAAAAGACCTACTAAAACCAGTTTCCATTGTGTGTGTGTGTGTGTGTGTGTGTGTGTGTGTGTGTATTCCTTTACTTGTGTGTACATATACATGGGCTTCCCAGGTGGCACTAGTGGTAAAGAACCCACTGCCACTGCAGGAGACTTAAGGGACGCAGGTTCGATCCCTGGGTCAGGAAGATCCCCTGGAGAAGGGCATGGCGACCCACTCCAGCATTGCCTGGAGAATTCCATGAACAGAGAGGAGCCTTGCAGGCTACAGTCCATGGGGTCGCAAGGAGTTGGACGTGACTGAAGCGACTTAGCACACGTGCACATATACATACATATACGTATATATGTGTATATGTGTGTGTGAAAATTTCAAATGAAAGGCTACGTTAGAGGCTTAGAGGTTTTTGCATGGATAATTATAAAAGTAATGATAATAATTCACAGTAATAATATTTCACAAAGTTGGTTCAATTTCCAGTTTCACTGTGTATAGGATTGTAACAGTAGATCAAAGTGAGAGTAACGACATTTTCTTCTCCCAATGAATCTGTCTTTAGTGTTTCGGGTTAGTGTATGGATAGCTAGTGATTCTGTGTTGAATTCAAGTGTTATTCCAAGTGGCAACTAACTTGATCTATGCACCAAAAGGTGTTTGACAATAATTAGAGTGTTTACAAATTAGCCATATTTTTGTAAAGTGTAAAGCCATACAATAAATGGTAAGAAAAAAAGAGTTTTTTCATCGTCAGAGAGAAGATTAGCGTCTTTCAGCTTTTGTTTGTTTCTTGGTCTTTCATTCATTTTCTTCCTATAACTTGTTTTCTGATTATCTTCCTCTTCTCTAATAAGCTTCAGTGTAATAGAAACCTATCACTAAAGAGCACAGTCTTGCAATCTATGATATTTTGGTAAGAACACTCATCTCTGAGCTCTTACACAAGCACTTGTGAGTCCAGGAGGCCCACACCTGCCAGTGATTGAGAGGACGGCCTTGAAGCCCATAGACCCGATACTAGGTCAGGTGAAAAATCATAACTGATGACAAACATAAGATTTATGTATGTCTTGGAAAATTTTTAATTTCATTTCTAAAATTTTAAAATTGCATCACACAATGGGAACTTCATAAAAATATTAATTGAAAGGCTAATGGGGTTGCATGGGTTTCCTTGCCCACCTGATTCAACATGGGTACCAGCCGAGAGTTGTGAATGTGCATTGTATAGAGTCCTCTGACTTACCATTATGATCAATGGACTAGTTCCATATATTGAAAGATATTTCTGTACCTATCTGTGTGAAAAATAGTACAGATTTCAAATCAGCATGTTTTCTACCAAAAACAAAGCTAAAATCTACCTGCTTTCAAGGCAGAGCTTGGGCTTTCTTACCGTCACAGAAAACTGGTCTTGAAACATTTGTGTATTATTTTAAACCATTGTTTTGCCCATGATTTGAATCTACAAAGACAAAAAAAAAAAAAAGATTAACTTGCTTTTTGTTATGCTGGTACTGAATTTGCTTTAAGTGTTCCAAGCATACAGTGTCATAAGATCACATTAAATGAATGGGCAGGCATCTACTCAGTGTAAATGCCTCCTTTCAAAACGATTTTGCTGTTGATTCGAAACAAGTGGAGCTAAATTTTGAAGTCGTGTGTCACCTTTGAAATTTGACCAATATAATGCTCTCCTTTTTTGATGGCTATAATTCCTATTTTTATTTCAAAGTTTACCTTGGAGTTAATCTGTTGGAAGCAGTCTATAATTAAAAGAAAACCTGGAGACTTTTATGAGATCAGCAGTTCTCCTTCCAGTAGCCACAACTTCTTTCCATTTTCCAGTTTATACAATTAAAGGTAACTCATGCTGAGTGGAGTAAAATTAGCAATTAGGAGTGAATCCAAAAAGCAGTAAACGCCCATTGTGCAAAGAAATCCCTGGTAATGATGATGTTGACATAGTATTTATATTAATTATGACTTCCTATCACCAGGAAGACAGCTGGTGATGAACGGAGGGATGGAGCTTTCATTCCTGCTCTTCATTTTTATCCCACCCCAGCGGGATTTTTTTTTTAACTGTATTTTAAGATTTAAATATTTCCTTTTTCCTGTTGGCTCTTGCTACATAGGTGTGTTTTCCTCTTAAGATTCTCTTTGCTTATCTTCCTTCTTCTCGCCTTTCTTTCAACAGACCTGTTTGATTAATTAACCTACTCCATGTTTTTTTTTTTTTAAATCTGTTATTTTTCTTCTTGCTTTGTTACATTTTTTCCAGTATTTACCAAACATCCGTGTACCTAAATATCACTTGAGATAGTCATTCAAAATGAAATTTCCTCTGCCCCTTCTCCCAGCTCATCTGAACCAGGGGCCTGGAGTGTGGTCCCAGAATGTGAGCTTTTAACCGACAGCTAGTCTGCAGACACTCCTGTGGGAAGGACCATCCAACCATTGTGCTCCTTTGGCTGTTTTATTAAAAAAACAAACAAAAAAATCTCTGCATTTTTCTTTCTGCTGGAGGTAGGGCAAAGAAGAATAAACCTAGCAGAATAGTTCCTTATTTAGTTAATATACTCTTCCCATTTCCCATATTCCCTGAATGATAAAAATTAACCAGCCTTTGAGTGTATGTGTGTGTTACAAGTCTTGAGTGTTGAGAGTTTCTCTTAGTCAGTCCCACATGGGTTCCATCAGAATTTATTAGTTCACATTGTTGCTCTTCATTCATCGAATATTTATAGAACCTACTTTGTGCCAAGAAGTATCTTAGGCAAGGGGAAATGAAGATGCAGCAGAGTGTCTACCTGGTAAAGACTTTAGATCCTAGGGCATAGGTTGGCAAGCTAAGGTCCTTGGGTTGGCCTCTTACTTTTGTAAATAAAGTTTTATTGGCATGCAGCCACACCCATTCATTTGCACATCGCTTATGGCTGCTTTCCAGCTTTCACTGAAGAGATGAGTAGTTTCCACAGGGCCACAAAGGTGAAGTGTTTGCTAATTAGCCCATGAAGTATTTTCCTGAGTCCTGGCCTGATGAGTATGGGGAACAGGAATGGTTATGTTCTCCAGGGAGGTCTGAATAAAGAGGCTTGAAAACACCAAGAGGAAAGAAAGGTGAAATGGGTGTACTGAGATGTTGCTTTTTCAGTTGGCCTTAAAGGTCTTCCAGAGGATCATAGAACAGGGAACTCACATGCTGAGGAGGCTGACAGGAGCTCACTTTGACTGGACCTGTTAGTGACTGAGAGGAGGGGTAGGCATAGGTGAGGCTGGGGCTTTAGATTATGGAGGAGTGGGGATTTCATCCTGTAAACCTGTGTTTTCAATTGCGGCAGTCAGTAGGGTGACCGGTCTGAGAAAGCTCTCAAGAATGCTGATAGCCAGGCCTCTCCTCAGAACATTTGAATTAGACTTTCTAAAAGTAATGTTGGAATTTTGATTTAATCAAGCTTCTGGTAATCTGCTGGCCTGGCAGACTTGGCAGAACTATGCTAAAGACTATAGAAGCTCAGGATACTTCTAAAGCTGCATATTTATAAGTTCTTATTTGTACTAGAAAGATTCTTCCACTATACTGTGTGCAGAATGCACTAGAGTTTGGAGGTACAGATGGGGATCTGAGTCAAGTGACAGTAGAGAGAATTTAAACTTAGTCAGTGATAGTGCAAATGGAGATAAGTCAGATTTGAGACATTTTTGAGTTGATGGTGATTGACGGCCAATCGTGATAGGTGGCTGAGAACAAGGATCTAAGATAAGATTTGGGATTGTGGTTTGAAACTGTGGCTTGTTGTAATACCGTCAGCTGGAATTGAGCATTTGAGAAATGAATTAGAGTTCTTCTATTATGTGAGATATTTGAAAAAGATCTCAGGTTTTACTAACTCTGAGATAACCCAGAAAAGTAGTATATATGGAGATAATTTGAAGAGTGAATATTCCTAGGAAAGCATAGGTTAAAGGAATCATAAAATAATACAGTTGGTAGTTTTTCAAGGAAAAATGATCTCTATTAATTGAAAAATGGAAAGGAACAAATCAAATACCCAGTGGACCAGAAAAGCAGAAGTCATGAGTTAAATTTAGAGCAATAAATCATGATCTTTAATCTTCAAAGCACTTAGAAATTTGCACATAATGTTTAGAACATAATAAAATTTAAATTGGGCTTACCTGGTGGCTCCATTGGTAAAGAATCCATCAGCAATGCGGGAGACCTGAGTTCAATTCCTGGATTGGGAAGACCCCCTGGAGGAAGGCATGAGAGCCCACTCCAGTATTCTTTCCTGGAGTATCCTCATGCACAGAGGAGCCTAGTGGGCTATGGTCCATGGGGTCGCAAAGAGTCAGACATGACTGAGAGACCAGGAACAAAATTTAAACTACTAATATTTTGTTGATAGTATTGATTAATAACTTTGTCCCTAAATATGCTTATGGGAAAAAGATTTTCCTGATTTCATATCTCTGGAATTTATTAACCACTGAAAATCCATCTCTGTTATTTGATTCTACTTGCAAAATAGTAAGAGGTTTCCATCTACTTCTGTGCCTTTTAATATTGGTATTTAAATATATAAGAGTACTATTAATGTGGTTTAATTTTAGTTTTGATGCATTCTTTAGAACTTTTTTAATAGTAATCAAGACTTTCAATGGGTTTGAAATGGACTTTTTTAGGATAGGTAATGAGATAAACCAGTATAATTTTGGGAGAGTGAGTACTAGACACATATGGTATTATAACAATATAATAGTAATAGTTAAATCAGAATTACTTATAATATTCTATAGCCAAAAGTACATGTATTTATTATTTTTCAAAGAGTGTTGGAAAAATTCTGACCGAAGAGGTAGCTCATAATCTGATGGTATTATACATTTGTCACCATATTGCAAAATATATTAGCAAAGTGAAAAAAAGTCAGATCACAGTTTTTTTAAAAACTGTGATCTAAATGTGATCCCACTATTTATAAATTGGTAATATTAAAGCTGAATTAGACTCCCAAAACTTATGAGAAAAGTACATTGAAAAGATATTTTTGGAGTGGTTAAAGTAACAGAATATAAAAGCTCCTGAAATTTGTTTAGAATCAATCAGCATAATGAAAATCTTAGGAATAGCAATTATAGATAGGTTGGTGAACTACGTGAGTTGGTTATCCTGAAATCAAATCTTCATATTCTTAAAATTTTGATGTAATTGAAATATTAAATATTTACATGTAGATAATTAAAATAACTTTCTGAAAACACTTTGTGCTTTAAGAGATATAGATACTACTTTTCTTTAGCTTCAAAGTCACACATTTATTATATTTTAATCTTTAAGTCTGTCTCTGCAACTATAAATCCAGGTGTCATGTAAGAAGTCACAGCATCAGCCTCTAAGCCAGTGGAATATTGACAAGAGTTAGGATGGAATCGTGCATTAATGGGAAATCACAGAACAGGTGAAGCCGACTTAGGTATAGGTGAGACTAGCTTCACTCTCAGATTTACCCAAATGGTCCCAGTTTATGTGCAGTGGGTATTTTGTTTTCAGGTTGTTTCATCATCAGCAGTGGTCTGAACTTTAATAGACAGCAAACATGGTGATGCTAGTGGTAAAGAACCCGCCAGCCAGTGCAGAAGATGTAAGAGATGTGGCTTCGATCCCTGGGCCGAGATCTTCTGGAGGAGGGCATAGCAGCGCACTCCAATATTCTTGCCTGGAGAATCCCATGGACGGGGAGCCTGGTGGGCTTCAGTCCATGGTGTCACACAGAGTAGGACACGACTGAAGCGACTTAGCACGCACGTGTACTTTTCTATCACTGTTGTTTAAACTGTTTTTTTTTTAAAATATAATTTCCTTGCTTTTCTGTAAGTAAATTAAGATTTGCTTGATTTTCGTAGTGCTAAGTACAAGTCTACCTTTCTTAATTATTCAGTCTTCTGCTCCTCAGTTATAAGCAAGCCTCTAACCTAAATGCTCAATAAGAACCTGAAATTATTTCCTTTGATTTTATAACTATATTCATCAGAGACCAATTGAGTTATTCTAAGCGAATGTCATTTTAAAACACCTGTGTCTTTCATAATTAATGGAGGTCAGAGTTAAGTTTTATGGTGTCTCTAGATAAAATGAATCATTTAGTTAATATGCTCATGAAGGCTCAACCTTTTCTTTAATGCTGGCTGAATTTTATTACTTTACATGAAGACACAAATGAACTTCGTCTATTAAGGCCCTGGCTGCTCCCTCAGAGAATATATTGTTGTGCTTAGTGATTTGTTTCTAATAGGCCACTGGGGTATGTGATGGGAGGTGGGAATGAGTTATTCATTCCTATAATCCGTCAGAAAGAAATACACTCTGGTCAAGAGGGAGACCATACACTCAGACATGTAGTGGGGGAAGGATGGAGGAGCTTAGGAACTGTCAGTCTGTGTCTGTCAAATTCGATGGCTTTGTGATTTGAATTATTCAGTTTACTGGGTCTATGTATTCCTCATCTATCACTCTCAGAAGTAATACAGTTATTACATTTGAATGCACATGTCAAATTTTATTCCATACCTTTGATAAAGAGTAAGTTCAAACCAAGGGAAAAAATCCCATAGTTTTATTGGCTACGGCTGTAAAATTGAACCTTTACAGCCTTATTAAACCCTTGCTTTGTACTTCTGTAATGAGAGGTGGGACATGGCAATAGAGACCAGCTCCCCTAAGCTATGTAACTAATATGCTCTTAGAATTCAATCTCTTAACCTCCTGCAGCACTGCCTTCTCCCTGCAGAATGACGATATTCCTCATTACTACCTATTTACATCGAGGGGTGTTAGGAAGATTAATGAGGCCACTTAAATGCTTTGGGTTGCTCAAAGCACTGCCCGAATAGAGAATCTGACCTTATGTGAAACATTTGGTTAGTATTCCCTGCTGGCTGGGAGCCAGAAGCATTATTCCTTCTTGCTGGAAACGTTGGTAGCCTTTCTCTTGAACCTCACATACATTGTTTTCCCTTCTCTGCATGCTCTCAGTTGTGAGATAAAGTGATTGCCTCTTCCATAAAGCCCTGGAGAGCAGCCTCTTGCAGGGGACCATAGATCTTACTTTAGAGCCTGAGTGACCCAACATCTGGGAGTATCCATTTTTATATTCCCTTTAGAAGATTTTCTTTCTTTTTGTAACCTTTAGCTTCATAGGTCATTCACCTGAACTGTGATGGATCAAGCTGTCATAGGAGATTTCTGGTCCCTCACGTTGCTAGCTGTACTGGAATTTTTCCAACAGCGGAGAAACACACTTGGAATTATACTTGGAACCAAATAGTTTGATGAAAGTGTTTTGAGAATGGTAGAATCCACACTATGTTTTTGTCAGAGTCAGGTTCCAGGGAGGTGATTAGGGAATTCCACACGTTTTTCATGTATATTTCATCTTTTACAATTTTTAAAAAAATTGTTGAAAATCAAGATAGATAAAGTGAACACTAAAATGTTTAATACTATGTATTTCTAATATGGAAAGGTCTAGCAAGGCATTAAATTGTCCATGGGTTTCTGTAGACATCGTCATGTATTAAACAAATATTTGAAAACATTTGCCAACTCTTTCTCACAAAAATCAAACAAGTTAAAAAAAAAAGGCAACAAAAATGCAACCAGCCAACCAACACAAAAAGAGACCATAATTAAGACTTTGAGGCTATTCAAAATTATAGATAATTCTGATAATGCCAAATTAAAAAATGTTCAAATCAACTTAGTCAACTGACTTTATGATTAACAGGTATTACATATAAGTAAACTGTTGAATACATTTTCTTACCTCTTTTGTATGCTGAAATTTCATTTAAGATTATTGAAGTATGGTATTCAGTTGCAGATAATAAAAATACACCTGAAAAGTGTTAGGAATTTATTGAACTATGTCATAATAACAATTATTTCATTAGATGGTCATATGATTATCCAACTCTGTTGCTCATGTTTTATCTCTAAAAAAGATCACAATCTTTTAGGAATCTGTGTTAAGCAAATTGACAGATTGTATAGTTTTGCTCTCTCATTTCACAAAGGATGGAACTGGGGCACTCTTAAAATAAGTATGGTTAGGCAGTTTCAGGAATAATTCATGTGAAATTAAGAGGGAGACGAGTCACCATGTAATGAGTCATACCTGTGAGATTAACATTTTCTCTTAATGGGGAGACATATGTCCCAGGCAGATCACAGTCCCAGAGGTGAAACTCATTTACCTACAACTGAAAGCATGTCACGAGTAGTGCCAAGACTGGAATTATCTCAGAAACATTTGTAAATGTACCTGTGGATGAACAATGAGGACATGGAATAACTGTACTGTAAGAATGACTCCTCTGTATGTGCGTGTTTGCTGTCAGTTAAATTGGAAAGAGGACACTGCATGACTGATTGGTGAGGCTGTTTGGCACAAAGGCGTTCAGTTCAGTTCAGTTGCTCAGTCGTGTCCGACTCTTTGCAACCCCATGAATTGCCGCACGCCGGGCCTCCCTGTCCGTCACCAACTCCTGGAGTTCACCCAAACTCATGTCCATCAAGTCAGTGATGCCATCCAGGCATCTCATCCTCTGTCATCCCCTTTGCTCCTGCCCCCAATCCCTCCCAGCATCAGAGTCTTTTCCAATGGGTCAACTCTTCGCATGAGGTGGCCGAAGTATTGGAGTTTCAGCTTTAGCATCATTCCTTCCAAAGAACACCCAGGACTGATCTCCTTCAGAATGAACTGGTGGGATCTCCTTGCAGTCCAAGGGACTCTCAATACCACAGTTCAAAAGCATCAATTCTTTGGCACTCAGCTTTCTTCACAGTCCAACTCTCACATCCATACATGACCGCTGGAAAAACCATAGCCTTGACTAGACAGACCTTTGTTGGCAAAGTAATGTCCCTGCTTTTTAACATGTTATCTAGATTGGTCATAACTTTCCTTCCAAGGAGTAAGCGTCTTTTAATTTCATGGCTGCAGTCACCATCTGCAGTGATTTTGGAGCCCAAAAAAATAAAGTCTGACACTGTTTCCACTGTTTCCCTATCTATTTCCCATGAAGTGATGGGACCAGATGCCATGATCTTTGTTTTTTGAATGTTGAGCTTTAAGCCAACTATTTCACTCTCCTCTTTCACTTTCATCAAGAGGCTTTTGAGTTCCTCTTCACTTTCTGCCGTAAGGGTGGTGTCATCTGCATATCTGAGGTTATTGATATTTCTCCCTTGATTCCAGCTTGTGCTTCTTCCAGACCAGCATTTCTCATGATGTACTCTGCATAGAAGTTAAATAAGCAGGGTGACAATATACAGCCTTGATGTACTCCTTTTCCTATTTGGAACCAGTCTGTTGTTCCATGTCCAGTTCTAACTGTTGCTTCCTGACCTGCATATAGGTTTCTCAAGAGGCAGGTCAGGTGGTCTGGTATTCCCATCTCTTTCAGAATTTTCCACAGTTTATTGTGATCCACACAGTCAAAGGCTTTGGCATAGTCAATAAAGCAGAAATAGATGTTTTTCTGGAGGGACAGCAAAGTGAGGAGTCCTGTTTCTAATCATAGGTGTTTCTCTGAATCCTAATAATCTTGGACAAATCACACTGCACCCCTTACTTTGCAGAAATGTCCAGAAAAAAATCGAGGGGGTATATATTCTCTAATGACAACCCAGCTCCACCATTCTTGGACTTTATGATTTTTTTTTTTAGGTCAAAACTGCAGATTCATGTTGATGTATGGAAAAACCAATACAATATTGTAAAGTAATTAGCCTCTAATTAAAATAAATAAATTTAAATTAGAAAAAAAAAACTTGAGAATTGGTTTAAAAAAAATCACTATTTGCGTCTTGTAACCCAGAAAATATCAAAGGAAAAGTTCAGATTTTTGGTGCTTTACTTCATTAAGGTTTGAGGCATGGTGATACTAATGATGGTGATGGTATCTCATACTTTCCTAGTAAGCCTGCCCCTCTTCTCTGTCCTGTCTTTTCACCTGTGCCGTACTGATTGATTACTGATGAGATGCTTGTGAGGGCACCATAGTTCTCAGTTATCTCGGGAAGGAAGAGCAAATGGTTGAAATCCACTGGTAAGCCCGTTGAACACTGCTGAGACGTGCAGCAGACGTGGCCAGTGGAGCTGGATTTGACTGCAGAGATGCAGACTGAGAGTGTGCCGTGTTTGCCATCATCGATCAATGTCTTCCTACCTTGGTCCATTTGAGCTGCTATTAATGAAACACCACAGACTGGGTAGCTTATCAATAACAGAGATTTATGTCTCACAGTTCTGGGGGTTGGCAGTCCAAGATCAGTATACCAGCCCTGTGGGGTTCTTGTAAGGGTCCTCTTCTAGTTTGCAGACAGCTGACTTTTCACTATGTCCTCACATGGTGGAAGGGGGAGGCAGCTCTCTGGAGCTGCTTTGGTCAGGGCACTAATCCCATCCATGAGGGCCCCACCCTCATGACCAAATCTCCCCACCTCTTAGTACCATCACCTTTGAGGGTTGGATTTCAACGTATGAATTTTGGGGAGACACACACATTCAGACCATAACATTTCCCCCATGAACAACACCTGAAACGGCACCCGGGGTTTTCAGAGAGAACACTCACACGTCCTTCAACCCTCACCACGAGGAGAAAGACGACCGTGAACTTTACTGTCCAGTTTTCCTATTCATCGCTCTACGGAGCACCACGGACACCACCACCCTCTTTCCTCAATGGTATGACGCCTTCCAGCTCTTCCTTAGTGTATGAACGGCCTTTCTAGAAAGTTCTCAGAGACAACCCTGTAGTGTGGGTGCCCATCCTTGTATGTGTGTATGTGTGTGGGATAGAGGAGGAAAAGAAAGAGAGAGAGAAAGAGGTGGCCTTGCAATATCATCAAAGCTCTCAGGAAATTCACTGAGGAAGAATACAAATGGCTTCTTTATTGGGAACATTTGCAGGAAAAAAATTTTTTTTTTCTTAAAAGAGCCAGTGAGCTTGAAAGAGTGTGACCACTGGGTCCCAGAACAATGACCAGATAAACAATATTGTCTTCTTTTCCAAAAGCCCAGTGGTGCCACCACCATCCCCCTCTGACAACAATCCCATCACCAGAACACAGAGATAATCGCACCTGCCTATGCTGAAACCTGCCTTTGCTGGAAGGCAGAAATGCTCTTTCCTTCTCCATACAATGGAGAAAATGCTGAGAATTTCAACGTGTCTGGAAATGTTAATATTTTCCATAAACTACCTAGAAGGAGTTACTGGTAATTAAGTGCTGCTCAGACACCATTCTGTTTCCCTTTGATTTAAACCTCAAAGCAATATCAGCAAGTAGATCGGACTATTATCTCCAAGTTATAGATGAAGAGTTGGAAGCACAGCGTGCCCAACTTCCCTCCCCATGTAGTTTGGTGACAGAACTTTGGCCTTTGCACAAGTATCCTCGGCAACACTGTGTCCTGTCCTGGAGGGGCAGTGACTTCTGGTGACTTCCTGCATCCAGAAAGCCATGATGAACCCAGCCTGGGGGTGGGGAACCCTGGTGCTCACAAGGGGCTGTGAGTGCGTCATGGCCAGTAACTGCCTCTGGTGCCTCTTGTAAGCCCCTCATCTGAAGGATTCATCTCTGGGTAGGTAAGAAAGTGAAAGTAAAGTCAGTAACTCATGTCCGACTCTTTGGGACCGCAAAGACTGTAGCCTACCAGGCTCCTCCATCCATGGGACTTTCCAGGCAAGAGTACTGGGGTGGGTTGCCACTTCCTTCTCCAGGGGATCTTCCTGACCCAGGGATCAAACCTGGGTCTCCTGCATTGCAGGCAGACGCTTTACCGTCTGAAACACCAGGGATGCCCTGGGTAGGTATAGATTTCTAATTTCTCCTAGAAGCACTGTTTCACATCAGGTGAGACCTTGGCAGCTCTTTGTGTACTAGCCAGACTTCAGTGGTGCCTCCCTTGGCAGCCTGACTACACTCCTCCATACCTGCACTGAATTCATCTTCCTTTCCCTGCAGGAAGATGTTTTCTGTTGGAGATCTTGCCTGTCCATGGTGCTGGACTACGTAGAAGTAGTCCAGCTTCCACATTCCCTCTTCAAAGGCATCCTCAGTTCTGTGTAGTAATAGTGTTAGTTGTTCAGTTGTATCCAACTCTTTGCAATCCCATGAACTGTAGTCCACCAGGCTCCTCTCTCCATGGAATTCTCCAGGCAAGAATACTGGAGTGGGTTGCCATTCCCTTCTCCAGAGGATCTTCCTGACCCAGTGATTACACCCAGGTCTCCTGCACTGCAGGCAGATTCTTTACTAGCTGAGCCACCAGGGAAGTCTTCTGTAGACAGCTATGATTTGACTGTAAGAAAAGAGATGGGGAGTGTTCCCTCAATGACTCTGTGGTGGAGGTGCCATGTATCATGCACTTTATTGAGCTGGCCAAAATGGAGAAACCTGAATAAATTTTTTGGCCACCTCCATATTTCAGGGGCTGAATTGGAGGCACTGAATGACCATAGTGAGCATGCCATTGTAGTGATGGGAGAAGCGATTTTCAACATACAGGGTGGCGGCAGCTTTCCCGTGGAGCGGGGACACACTGTGAGAAACCTGAGTGCCCCAGGGGCAGGGGCTGGTCCTCCTGAGACCACCCGGAAAGTGGACTAAGTCCCCTTCTTCCCCCAGCAGTGTCCACCTACCTGTTTCTGGAGCTGGAACCTTCCCTGTTGTTTGTGCCTGGCATCTGCATCCCCACCATAGGGATGTTTCTTGGTTCTCTCAGGGCTGTGCCCATGGCCTGTTGTGTCTGTCCGTCGTCACCTCTTTTGGGACAGCGTGCTCACTTCGAACATCTGCCTACCTCCACAAGAGAGTGAAAATCATTTACATTTGTTTCTTGCTCGTGTTGGGAGAATTGGTATTTTCTTAGTATTTTCTTACCTTTGACTGTCCCACTATAACAGTATCCTCAGCTTCTCGGAGATCCCTCCCTGCACACATGCATTCTTGAGGTCTGCTCTCCACTCTGTGTCAATTTCTCCCTGCCATCACAGTTCACCCCTGGGCTGACTTTCCCATCCATCCGTCTCTGGGGTGCTGCTTCTGCTGCCCCAGCTTCTCATCTGCATGATGTTAAGATGTTCTTTCATGACTTAAGTTGGAGATCAATCCATTGTTTCTAAATGCTGCAGCAATATGATCCAAAGTCTTATGCGGCCATATCTCCATTTTCCCCTTTGCTCTGCTGATATCTCTTGCATATTTCATTGTTCTTCCTCTTTATTGTTCAAAGCTGATCATTTCCTTTTCTCTGATTCCCTGTTTCATGCTTAGGCAGCCAGAGCGGACCCTTTCAAACCCTTAATGGCAGATAGACAAGCTCATGCTTCTGAAATTATCACTCACAGAATCCCTCTCCAGAGAGGTAGAGAGCTATAATACTCAGACCATTGGTGAATTCAAAACCTGGATGTATTTTAATTATAAAACATGGTGAATACAGGTGACCTATCAGGATGAAGACTCACGAAGAGTGGTTTTGTATAGTCTTGCTGAACTTAAACTTAGTTTCGGAATTGAATACCCACGTCCTTTCATCTGAATGGAATTCCATGAATTCAGAGAGCTTGTTAGTAATTTAGACTTACCTTAGTTTCTACCTCCTTATTCCTTAGCTTTCTCGCCAATCTCAAATGTGTGTTTCTGTTGACTTATTGAATGTCTCTTTGAAATCTGAGTTCCAAGGAAAACTGTTACAGTCTTAATAGGAGATTGCTTTGGAAGCCAAAAATCGTTGTTTCTGTTTTTTTTTTTTTTTTTACTTGTTCTCATATTGTTTTATGAACTGCAATTTTTTTAGATCTATTAAAAATGAAACTGTTCTCTTCTTGTATTTTGTAGAAACTACCTCTTCAGGTTACAGCTGGAGGATTTGTCTCTGATCCAGGTAGGTGCAATTTATTTTTCCTGAGCTTTTGTTTTCCATCTTAATTAGCTCTGTGTTTAAGGGGATGAAGACAGATGTACGTGAAGGCGTAAGTCAAGTCAGAGGAGGTGTTCCTTTCCTCAGAAGGTCAGATGTACGTGAAGGCGTAAGTCAAGTCAGAGGAGGTGTTCCTTTCCTCAGAAGGTCAGGCCACAGACCTCTTGGTTGACCTGTTAGATAGGAGTCCTCGCCTGCTTTAATTCCCAACCAGCCCTCTTCCTTCTGAGCAGCCTCTTTTCCTTTCATGGAATCATCCTGACTTACTCTACATCAAACGAGAGCTAATTCAAGGGATATTATTTCCTCAATGTAAGGGAATGACCTTTCCCCCCTAGTTAATCATTGATTATTCAGTTTGATTCATCCAGCCATCATATTATCAAAATCAGCTCCCTTAGAAAAACATCTCTGTTTCTTCTTTATTATTTGCAATTAAAAACATACAAGTATATGGCTTAAAACCACATATGATGAAGAATTAGTGGTGATAGATAAAAATGCAGTTTACCTACTTTCTTTCTTTCTTTTTTTTTTTTTTTTTTTTGTGGTTTGGAGGAGGAGCCTGAAATGCTTAAGTCTGAAGAGTGTATATTTTAGGGGCAGATCTGAATAATAAAGACCCTTTCAGTCTTTAGCAGTCTCTTGGAGAAGGATAGGGTTGTGGCATAAATATCTCCTCTACCAAGATTCTGGAACTCCCCGTGAAGCACAGAACCCTTGGGCTGTATATAGTTGGGAAAAATTCTTTAACCACCCTCATGTACTGGAGTTTTAAGAAGTGATTGGCAAGAAATTCATGTTATTTTCTTCTCTTTGTGCTGCTGGTATTTGTGAACATTCAGGAAACTTTAGAGTTAGGATTTAATATGAGATTTAAGTTTTATTTACCAGTACCTTAACATAAGCCAACCCCTACAAGAAAACTAATATCGGTAAACACTTTAAAGACCCATAGAGCTGGGTTTGTTATCTAGTTTCATGACTCCCAGCAATTGTAGACTTCTTCATCTGGAGAATAGCCACAAAACAATACCCATTGTCATTGCTGGAATTAAATAAAGTAGTGCATGCACAAGGGGTAAGGCATAGTCATTTTGTAACAAATGTTAATTGCTATTGTTTTTTGAAAGTGATGACAACAAATAATAACTTTTAAAATCATTTCATCACAGTGGACAATGAATCATCTCTCTACTGCAATTTGATGTATAACTAAAATCTTTGAGTTGATCATTAATGAAATTATGAATGTATTAATAAGAAATCAGAATGATCAGCAGTTTAACCAAAATAGTATATGATTTTAAATCATCTTTTATAAAATACGTACATTATTCAATAGATAGGGTTATTCTCATTTTGATTCTCATGGTATAATGTATTATTTGGCATGTTGTATGTGCTGAAAAAGTGAAATGTGTAGATCTGTGTGTGTACAGATATATATGTTTCCGTATATATATTTGTTGATTTCCTAGTTCCCTAGCACCCTTGGCTAAGAAGGTCTAGAAGTATTGTCATTCCAACAGCAATGAACACACTGAACAATACCTAGTACTTGGTTTCTAAATATAATTATCCATTAAGAAGAGACAGGGCTTCTTAGAGAAGTAACTGATTATAGAATTTTGGCAGAAAAAGTCCCAGGTAAGCCTGGAAGACTTTCTTGTTTCAGAAATTAAAGGATTATTCAAAGAATGATGAGAGCAGGTCAGAAGGATCTAAGAGCCAGCTTGATGTAGACTCACTGAAGAAATCTGGGACAGTTTGATTATTAAAATAATGATAGAATCAGATTATAGCACACTGAATTAACTAAGAATCCATGAGTAAATACTAACATAAAAATACACAAATGAGTAAACAAATGAGACAAAGGGACTGCTTATCCTTATGCTAAAATACCAACTAAGAAATAGTGAATGAATGATTTAATCAGGAAATTATCATTTGGCAATGATCACATGAAAAACTTGATTCAGGCAAAAATGATCAATGGATGCTAAATTTATGAGAGACTTTGATGGTTACCAGCTAGTGAAGGTGCTTTCCCTAGTAATGGGACACAGAGTTAGTGTAAGCCTCCTGATTGCTGCTGCTGCTGCTGCTACGTCGTTTCAGTCGTGTCCGACTCTGTGCGACCCCATAGACGGCAGCCCACCAGGGTCCCCCGTCCCTGGGATTCTCCAGGCAAGAACACTGGAGTGGGCTGCCATTTCCTTCTCCAATGCATGAAAGTGAAAAGTGAAAGTGAAGTCACTCAGTCATGTCTGACTCTTCGCAACCCCATGGACTGCAACCTACCAGGCTCCTCCGTCCATGGGATTTTCCAGGCAAGAGTACTAGAGTGAGGTGTCATCACCTTCTCCGAAGCTTCCTGATTAGATGCACGGAAAAGGCCACAGCAAGATTTCCATATTACAGTCAAAAATTATAACCAGCTTCATCACGAGGGACCGTCACACAAACCAAACATGAAGTCCATTCTACAGAATGCTGATCTCTACTCTTCAAAAATCACCATCACCAAGGCACAACGAGCAAGAAGAGCTATTCCATCCTAAAGAGAAAAAATACATATGTCACACAAATGAAACACTTGATTAAAATTGCATCGTGGAGCAGGAAATAAGTTTTTTCTTGCTATAAAGGACAGTACTGGGACAACTGGTGAAATTTTAATGTCTGGGTAGAAGATGGTAGGAATGTATTAATATTAATGTCCTGACTTTGATAACTGTAATGTGGTTATGAAGGAGAATGTCTTTGTTCTTTGGACAAACCTTCTGAGATAAGTAAAGGTGAAGTTTCATTTCTGAAACATATTCTGATTTAAAAAATTACCATATGTATATATATATATATATATATTACATTACTGTTGCTTAGACACTAAGTTGTGTCCAACTCTTCTGCTACCCCATGGACTGAAGTCCGCCAAGTTCCTCTGCCCATGAGATTCTCCAGGCAAGAATGCTGGAGTGGGTTGCCATTTCCTCCTCCAGGAGAATCTTCCCAACCCAGGGATTGAACCCATGTCTCCTGCATTGGCAGGCAGATTCCTTACCACTGAGTTACCACAGAAGCCCATATATGGTGTATATACATGTATGTGTTTCTGTCTATATATGTTCACACATACATGCATGCATGTAGAGAAAAAGAATCATAAAACAAATGTGATAAAACATCAATGGGTAAGCTCTAGAAATCTTGGTGAAAGATTTATGAGAGTCCATTGGGCATTTCTTACAAAAAAAATCCACATAATTTTGAAAGAAATAATGCAAAAAATAAGGAGACGCATTTGTCGTTACCATGTGTATGATGTTATTTTAGGGACAAGGGAACTAACTGTACTTTCCCCATTTTTGCTTCTCATTGTCATGACTGAGTTTTGGTGGAAATCAGGTTGAGGTTATTGATGAAATAAGCATTTTTATAGAGGTTTGGAAAATTCATCAGCGTCACCACCTGGCAAGAGAGAGCACGGTCTGCTGACACAGGGTCCGGCAGGAAGGCAGGGACTTCCTTTGTGGAGGCTTTGACGACACAGCCCTCATCACAGATGTCAGACATGGCACTGTGGTCAGTACACACAGGGCGACCCTCCTCTCTCACGTTCTGTGGGTGTATATGGTACTCAGCTTACTGCAGCTTGGAGGCTTCTCTCTGGAAATTTTCACGCAGACTTTTTTTCTTACATGTCTGCAGTTAAGTTGTCCTTTTGATTTCTATGAATATTTTATTTCAACTTAAATGACTATTTCCAAGCGTATCAATGGGCTTCCCTGGTTGGCTCAGTGGTAGAGAATCCACCTGCCAATGCAGGAGACATGGGTTAGATCCCTGGGCTGAAAGATCCCCTGGAGAAGGAAATGACAACTCACTCCAGTTTCTTGCCTGGAGAATCCCATGGACAGAGGAGCCTGGTGGGTTATAGTCCATGGGCTTGCAAAAAGTTGGAGACAACTGAGGGACTAAAAAGCAACAAGGGTAACAAAGAAGACTTGGCACGCTGATGAAGAAAGAGTTATAGTGCCCAGGAGAGACACAATGTGATCCTCATGGACAGTGTAAGGTTATCTGATAGTCACACTGAAACAAGTAATATGAAGCACTATTTTTAATTGAGGTGTAGTTGTAGAATATATGTCAAGTGAACAACATATTGATACACAGCTCACAATTTTTAAAGGTTATATTCCATTTATAGTTATTATAAAATACTGAATATATTACCTGTGTTGTACAATATATCTTTGTAGCTTATTTATTTTAAACATAGTAGTCGGTACCTCTGAATCCCTTTGGGGGGAAATTATTTTTAATAATATATTTTACTTAACTCATTATATCCCAAATATTAACATTTGAACATGCAGTGATTACAAAAAATAATGAGCTACATTTATTTATTTTAATTGTATTAAGTCTTCAAACTCTGGTATGTGTTTCCCTCCTAGAGAATATATGGATTTGAAATAGCCACCATGCAAGAATGGAAAAGCTCTTTCTGCCCAGTTGGACTGTGCCCTTTGAGATCACAAGGAGCAGTAGCATTTACGACTTCCATGCCTTCAGTTATGTTATAGAAATAGTATTTCCTCCAGGAACCACCTGGATTAATTGAATATTTTAGGCTATAAATTTTCTCCTTTCCTCTCTCTTCAAGAAAATAATTGCTTGAATGCTTGAATTAAGAAAATAATTGCTTAAATGTGAGAAAATGAGGGAACAGAGCCCAGAAAGGAAAAGCAATTTGCAAAAACAGTGGAGAGCATCAAGGCTGAGAATCAGTGACATTCCTTATTTAACACTAGGCAAAGCTTCATTTGATCTGGCTCCTCCCTGCCTGATAGGCGGGTCCACTTCTGGTTGGCAGATGTCTTGGGATGTTTCCTTGGGTCTTGGAATTACAGGTTGCTGAAAACTTCCCAGACTGGGGGCCACTTCCCAACTCTCAGCATCTACTCAGGTCCTCTTTCTCATGAACAATTTTAATCCCTTCTCAGTCTAGAAGATGCCAACCCTTGGGTCTCACTGTAACTGTCACCTCTTTGTAACCCACCTTGAGTCTGTTTGGGCTGATACTCCTGGAATGTGTTTCATAACCTCAGCTTTTATTCTTGATGATTTCCTCTTGTCTCAGATTGAAATTCTGTCTGTGTTCTGTGGAGCATTTGATTTCTTTGTGTCTTCAGGATTATATGAAAGTCGATCATTATATGTAGTCATCTGGCAGGTGATAGACTGGAGACGAATGTCTGTGAAAGTCTGCATCCCTTGATACTTGATAATATATTCACTCTGCAACTTTTTAAGACTTTATCATTAACAGGACATGGGTGAACTTCATATTTTTGTCCTTAAATTCAAGAGAAGGAAAGTAATGACATCCAGGGACTAGAGAAGTGCAGAATGCCTGCTGAAAGTCATGCTGAAATGCACATGTTCATGCTCCCACCCTACAGGAAAATTCTAGGACAGTATAATTAATTCCTGACTCCGACCCATTCCTTTCTTTTTACGTGCCAGCCACCTGGCTGCTCCATCTTACTCTGCACTTTTCTTCTTCCCCAAATTCTTCTGCTTAAATGCTGTTTTCAGATCAGTAATGAGAAAGCAGACATTGAACAAGGTTCCTTTCTTGAATTTCTATCTAGTGATTTTCACAGAGTTCCAGAGCCTCCCTCTGAATTCCTGATCCCTGAACTCAATGCGCTCATGTGTGTTCTGCAGCCAGCAGTTTCCAGCCCCCCCACCCCACCACAGTAGCACTGTGAACACCCTTGGTGCATCCTCCCATCTCCCCTTCCCCACACCAGGGTGGTCCACACACAATGACTAGCTGGTCCCAGCACAGTGACTTGACGGTCCAAACTTTTGTTGTTTAATGAGGGTTCCCACTCTTGTTCCTGCCCAAGGGGTGAGGGATGGGTTGAAGATGCAATGCTGGTACATTCCCAGAAATCAGAGCCTGTTATCCATCCACCATGGTCGGGCTTCATGGTTCAGCTTGTGGAAATGTGTGGAAATCCACAAGTGAGAAAAATGGACTTTTGTAAAGTGGCTTCAGGATGAGAGAATGAACTGTGAGGTCAGGCTGCCTGATAAGCCTGATCCTGACTGCAGTCTGGAACTGGCATCAGCAGAACCTGAATCAGAGTTCTTTTTCCCCTTTTTTCTCTAACAAAGTCAAGACACCACTAGTGGGGTTTCTAAAGCAGCCAAAGTTTGAGCAAGGATTGGGTTGGGACTCAATTACTATTACTCCCAGTGAACATTATCTGTTTGAGGTAAATCTCTTAGCATCACTGCAAAAATATTCACCTATAAATATACCATGAGCTAGAGTGGCTGTATCTGGAATATTTGTTGTGATTTTCAAATATGCATATCTTAAAGTATCAAAGCGAAAGACCCAGAGGAAACAAAATCTGTTTTTCATCAATGACTGGAGAATCAGATATTCATGTGACATCATTTATAAGGTCTTTCTGCCAGCAGCCTGTGATAAATCTCCTTGCAGCTCACCGTGTGCTGAAATGTAGCCTTTGCATCTTGGAAACCAGTCATGTTCAGGCACAGGGATGGAGGGCATGGAATTTCCCATCAGGCGTCTCTCCCACTTCTTGTCATAATAACAGATCCAACTCTTCAGCATCACTTTTTATTTCTTGCCTTGATCACAGCAGTTATTTTCTAAGAACAAAGCTTTCTGGAAAATGTAAAAACACAGCTGGCCTCAAGAGGAATTGACGGCGTTTGCCCATCTGGGGTTGTGCCTGGGATGGCCCGAGGTAGATGTGCATTGAGCAACCTCCTATGAACACTGAGAGACCGCAGCTCATTTAACCTCGATGTCTTCCTAACGTACTTTGGGGAAATAGCTCAAAATCCATTTTTGTATTGCTTTGTTACTGAGGGAAAGGAATTCACAGCCTGTTTCTCACTCAAAACTGCTGGAATAAGCACAAAAAATTGAAATCTGTGTTCCAATTTGCCACCTGCCTCGCTCTGGTTTCTAAATTGAAAACTATTAAGTCTCTGACGACCTGGTCAATATTGGTAGAGAATTCGCTCCAAAGTTAAGGTAAATGTTAACTTTGTTTCTTGTATATTTAGGTTTGGGGAATTGCGTTTCAACTCCAGTCAATTTCTAAGCCAGTATTTCTCAATTAGGGGCAGTTTTACTGCTGGGAACATCAGGTTGTTACCACTGGAGGGAAAGGTGCTTGTGGCATCTAGTGGGTTAAGACCAGAGATGCTGCTAAACTTTCTGCAGTGCGCAGGACAGCCCCTCACTGCTCAACCAAGAATGCTCTGGCTCTAACTGCTAATAGCACCGAGGCTGGAAACTCTAGGTTAAGTGATCACTGCCTTGGCTTCTGTGTGTTTTGAGGAAGCCACTTTTCAAGTCTGCAATGTTAACATTATTGGATTAAATCTAGAAGATCAGCGCCTGGGGAATTTTCCTCTTCAGAGTCTTTCATATATTTAACCAAACACATGCATGAGCCCTTGGTGGCATTTCTAAAGAAGCTGCTGTGGTTCTTGGGTTTAAATTGCTTCCTTTTATTAATATGAAATTAAATTTAAAAACAAATTGAGTCAATTTATAATATCAAAACCCTCTCTGATGGGTCATAACAATTTGATACAACTACCCTCTGTTGGAATTCTTCTGTATAATTTAAAGAATGATGTTTTAATTAATCATTTAGAATAACTATTCAAGTAAGATATTCACATTGATCGATGTTTTCAGTCTTGTCTTGTATTTATATTGGACAAGGAAGACTGGTCTCCCGTGTGGTCCCTAAAAATCGTGATTCTAAATTTTCTTTCTTTTCTGCCTTCCTTTGTCAAATATGTTCTTAAAATCATACTGCTGTAGAAGTGACTGGGATTTTAGTGATTAAAGCACTTAGAGATCTTTATGATACATTTTGACAGCTCTGAAAATGAAGACTTGCCGATAGTGGTTAGGGTTTTATGGGAACATGGCCATGCCCATTTATTTGCATTGTCCAGCTCATGATTATCCTTAATAAATCTTATTGACACACAAACACACCCACTCTTTTGGATGTTTTCTACGGCTTCTAGATCAACTGGGTTGACCAGTTGTATCAGATACTGTCTAGGCTACAAAGCTAAAGTATTTATTATCTGATCCATTAAAGAAGTTTGTCACCTATTATGGTACCAAACAGGTGGTACAGATATCCATTAAGTGTTTCCTAAATGAGTGAGTGAACACAGTATGATGTACTGTTGTTCTTTGTTTTTGCTTTTTTTTTTTTCCCCCCAGACATTGTGCAGTTGATGTGTTTATTTTGACTTCTTGGCCAATAATTTTCATGGTCCTCCCTAGACTGTGACCTGTAGATTCGCAACCCCAAGTGTCTCCATTTGTCCCCAGATTCTTGTCTCTTCCTTCCACTCCCTTGGTAAACGTTTCCCATCAAGAGATGTTTTATCTACCCATTTATCCAAACACTTTACTCTCCTTTTCTCATAAGTTCCTGGAGGATTTATAGTTTCTGGTGTGTATTTTGTATAAAGTGAAGTGAAATCACTCAGTCGTATCTGACTCTCTGAGACCCCATGGGATTCTCTAGAATACTGGAGTGGGTAGCCTTTACCTTCTCCAGGAATATTCCCAACCCAGGGATCAAACCGAGGTCTTTCGCATTGCAGGCAGATTCTTTACCAGTCAATAAGGACTAAGGTTTTACCAGTTTCACAGAAAAGAGTCACATTGAGTTCATGCTATTAACAAACAGCTAGTGTATAAGCTCCTAGTGTATAAGCACAAATCAGAAGTTTCTTACTTACATGATGACTGTCCAGGGCAGCAGCTGTGGGGACTCTGTTCTCTGCTGCCATCCAGGAGCCCAGGGGCTTCTGCTTGTGGTACCTTCAGGGCAGAAAGGGTAGAGGATGCTGCAGAGAAGATCTGCATGGCCCATGCCAGGAAGTGGCATGCCCCCTTCTGCCCAGTGGCCACTACGTCACACAGCCTCAACCAACTTCAAGGAGGCTGGGATTATAATTTATCCATGTTCCCAGAAAGAAGCCAAAAACTGAGACCTTTGGACATTGCCAGGCATTAGCATTTTCTCCCAGAAGGTGCTAGGAAAACAAGATTAGCACCTAGGACTATGCTTCACTGATACTGTTTTCTGCCCCTACCCCCCACCATTCCAGCCATTCTGATTTGCTACTGTACACACAGATTTATCCGTGCCTCCAACATTTCTGTAACTAACAAAGCAGGGATATGTTGAACCAACCATTTAAACTCTTCAGACCTCAATTTTCTTGATGGTGCATTTGGAGAAGAGAGCTGGGGAGAAGAGTAGGCTGGATCGTCCCTGCAGTCCCTTTCAGCATTAAAATCTTAACGTGTGCCGTCCTGGTGCTGATTCTTCCTTCTGTCACTGCTTAAGTGACTCCCGGATTCCTCCTTCTTTAAAGAAAACTTGCCTGTAATGGGAAACCTGGCACTGTTCTTATTTGATGTTACCTTAATGACTTAATGTCATGAGTTAATGATGATAACCACAGCAGCAGGAATAGCAGACCATGTTCACTGTGCCTTTCCTCCGTACTCAGCTCTTCACATGCATCATCAGCTCAGTTTTGTTTTCCCAGTACCACTATGGTGTAGTAGATATTATTGTCAGTATTTTGCAGAGGAAGAGTTGAATCTTGGAGAGTTTATGTGGTTTAGCTAGGATGACCCAGCTGGTATATACCAGAACTACCGTTTGGATCTGGGTACATTGGGCTCCAGGCTTCCGAGGTAGCTCAGTAGATAAAGAACCCATCAGCAGTTCAAGAGTTGTAGGAAATGTGGGTTTGATCCCTGGGTCAGGAAGATCCTCTGGAGGAGGACATAGCGACCCACTCCAGTATTTTTGCCTGGAGAATTCCATGGACAGAGGAGCCTGGTGGGCTACAGTCCATGGGGTCAGAGAGCCGGACACAAGTGAAGTGACTGAGCGTGCGTGCATGCACATTGGGTCCCAGATGACCGTCTCTTAATCACTGAAACACTATTGTACTCATTACAATGTGAGTAATGTTGCACCACCTGTGGGTGAGCACTGGCCTACAGTAGACATAATTGTTCATTTATAATTATAATTTTTACGTGGATTTAAGCCGAGTTCCCTGAAAGTCTGAGACAAGGATCCATATGCCTGTGCTTTATTGAGGTTATGTTCTCAGCACTTGGAGGGATGAGGTATATGGCAGATAAAGAAACAAGACAAGCCTTTGCTCTCAGCTGGGGCCCAGCATCAGCCTGATTCCAGGGGAATTCCAAAGTATGGATGAAATCTCAGTGTGTCCCCTTTGAACCAAGGGTTTGATGATTTATGCAACTACCACCTTGTCCTTCAGTCTTTAGCAACAGGTTTTTAAGTTGGGTCAGGCGGGTGGTGGAGGTTAATCTCCTGACAGAGTGGCTCTCATCAGCCGAAAGCAGTTCTCCAGAGATGCGGGTAGCCTGAGTCAGAAGCTGTCAACACTGCCAGCAGCCAGAGGAAGGTTCTCTGGCCTATGAGGAGAGCTGGAGGGGGTGCCAGAGCACTAAGTGTAGAATGCATCACTCGGTATTTTAGGTATCTTACTTCAGCTTCTTCTGATGTTCTAGACCCTGACTATACTGACACTGGTCTCCATCACCAAGGAAGCAAAATTTTTTTATATCCCTGAAAAAAATGTAGTACATACTTGATTATTGAATGCATTCTGTTGTGTTGTACATGCCGTGCTTTTTAATAATTCTCATATCCACTTCCAAACTTATGTTTCACTTGCAGCCTCAAAAACTAAATTGAAGATGCATGAATATTTTTCTTAGTCATGTGGATCATTTAGTTTCATGAAATGAGGTCAGGAAGTTTATGTAAGTCAATAGCAAACACTGTCTGGCAATCACAGGCTGCAGACAAATGGATGGGCCCATTTTGTTTATCTAAAATGCATTTCTATTTCTATTTCAGAAGTGGCCCCAGTACCTGACATAGCTATTGAATGATAAGCATGCTCAGAATTCTCTGACCTGCTTTCTTTTTCCTAATTTTGAGTGTCTCTCCCAAAAAGCTGACCCAAACAGATAAACTAATGTACCAGTAAAAGCCTTTGTTTCAAATTTAAGTAGTGAGTTTTTTATTTAGGTGAGAGATTATACATTCTGGAAGCTGAAGTCTCTTAGTTTCCTAGGAGCCAAAGAAAAATAGCAAGGGAGAATGGTAGATGAAAAAATGTGTCACTTTGGCCCACCATTTTTTGGATTGAATGGACTCAAATTCTTGGTGATTCTTTCACATGTGAGTGATTTGTCATCCTGCATTTGTTCAGTAACTGGGATGAAGTTGAGAAAGTAGCTGTGGATTGAGCTGTAATGGGCTCTACCTTGATTTAATATATGCCCATCAAACTCTCATTTTGCTGCTCTCACATAGAGTCTATATTTTAGAGTCTATATAATACTTCTTCATTAGGTTACAATATTTAATCTATTTGCAGCATTTCTTACTAACCTGGAGACTACTCATCCTCTTTCAAAGTATAGATTATGATATCTGTTAAGATTTTATGTGGGCTGATTGTACAGTTTAACGCTTGAGGTTCAACCCTACTGAACCCTATTCATGTTTTGGGAGCGGTCACTCATTGATTACGTTTTCCAGAAGGGAGAGAGGCAAGGTGCCCTATTATAATTCCTATTAGAAGCAGTCTATTTAATGAGAAAATGAGTATAACTATGTATGGAATGTGTTAATATTTACAGGGCAAAGATCTTCTAAAGTCTTTTGCTGAAAAATTTTAATTATCATTTTAATAAAGGAATATTGAACTCAAAAGTAGTCTTAAAGTATAGCCACCCGTTTCTGGTTTAAGAAGGTAGAGAGAACCCATGTAGTGATCTTCCATCCTTCAAAACATAGCATTTAAATGAAGGTAAAAGTACATAAATTCATAAATTCAAAGAATTCTAGAAATGCAAGCTTTTTTCGAGAAACAAAATTTTGGAAATTTGGAAAAATATAAGAACAGAGAAAACTGCAGTACAAAACATGATAAAAACTAATTTCTTCAGATGAATCAGTAATAATCCAAGGTATATAAGATAGTAAAGAAATTGCAAATATTATAAACAGTGAAAATCAAGAAAATATTGTAGTTATTCAGTGAGAAATAAGACTGAACACTCAGGATCATTTCAGTCCTTTTCTGGCATATGACCTTGAGAGTGTAAGATGTGTATTTTTAATGTTACAAGCCTGCAAGAACTAGTAAAATGAGAGCGAAGATAAAACTATCAGAGTTTTAGGAAGAGGCAAGCCTCTGGTAGATGAGTACTGCTCAGAAAGAGAAACCAGCAGATATTTTAGCAAAGAGAAGTGTAGTCACAAATTAGAGACCTAACAGACCAAGTAGACTTTAAAATAAAGACTATTACAATAGACAAAGAAGGACACAATGTAATGATCAAGGGATCAGTTCAAGAAAAAGATATATCAATTGCAAATATATATGTGCCCAGTATAGGAGCACCATGATATATAAGGCAATGTTAACAAACATAAAAGGAGACGTTGACAGTTAACACAATTAACACAATAATAGTGGGGGACTTTAACATCCCACTTACATCAATGGGCAGGTCATTTAGACAGAAGATCAATAGAAAGCATAGACCTTAAATGACACATTAGACCAGATGGACTTAATTGATATTTATAGAGCATTCCATCTAAAAGCAGCAGAATACTCATTCTTTTCAAGTGCATCTGGAACATTCTCCAGGATAGATCACATGCTGGGCCTCAGTAAATTTAAGAAAATTGAAATCACATCAAACTTCCTTTTCGAGCACATTGCTACAGGGTACAAATCAACCACACACACACACACACACACACACACACACAAAGATGCAAACAATACAAACATGAAGTCTACACTTAACAACACTTAACAAACATGAAGTCTACATGCTACTTAACAAGCAATGGATCACTGAAGAATAGGTTATGAGATAAAAGCACTCATAAATAGGATTAGTCACCTTATAAATGAGACCCCAGAGAGATCCCTTTCCTCTTCTATCATGTGAGGTTACAATACCATCTATGAACCAGGAATCTTGCCTTCACTGAACACCTAATCTACCAGCACCTTATCTTGGACTTCTCAGCTCGTAGAACTGTGAGAAATAGATTCCTGTTCTTTATAAGCACCCAGTCATTGATATTTTGTTATACTAGTCCAAGCTAAGAAAAGAGGTAACCATTGTTACCTCCAAGAAGAATAAAATTGTTTTGAGAAGCATATCTTACTCCATGGCACGTCTGCGAATGTGTGTGAGTACACATCTGTGATGCTGTCATGGTCATGAATATGTAAACATTGGGTATCAAAACAGAATTATAACAAACCCACAATGAGGAAGGGGAGATGGAAGGATGTGTGTGTGTAGATGGGGAAGAGGGATAAGTTGGGGAAAAAAGGCACTAAATGATATTTTTAGCTGAAGCAATCAAAACAGCAATGAAACCATATTATTTTGAGATTTGGAGATAAACGCCAAAATAGACCAGTGAAACAGCTGGAAGTTCTTCTGTAAAACAAATAGTTTATCAACCACAAAATAGAGGGCTTTCTTCAGGATTCTGTGCTAAGCCTGGTGGATGTCTTTATAAATTAAGTACTTGTTTAACTTTAGTTTAAAAAAAATAACATAAGGAAAGATACTCTATCCATAAAGCATGAAAAGGCTGCCATGGAAAAGAGAAAACCATTATCAAGAAAGAATTCAGAGAATTAAAAATATAATGTCTCATATAGACAATTCATCAAAAATATATTAAAAAGTCCCATAAAAATGCCTTTAAGAAGAAAGTAGGTATTTTTATCTAAGTCACAAGATTAATAACAGTTGGAAAGTAATTATATGATGATTGTTTTTATCAAGAGGAAAAGCAGAAATGCTGTTAGAAATTTGATAGGAAAACAAAGATCACATCAGTCGCTCAATAGTGTCTGACTCTGCGACCCCATGAATCGCAGCACGCCAGGCCTCCCTGTCCATCACCAACTCCCAGAGTTGACTCAGACTCACGTCCATCAAGTCAGTGATGCCATCCAGCCATCTCATCCTCTGTCGTCCCCTTCTCCTCCTGCCCCCAATCCCTCCCAGCATCAGGGTCTTTTCCAGTGAATCAACTCTTCACATGAGGTGGCCAAAGTACTGGAGTTTCAGCTTTAGCATCAGTCCTTCCAAAGAAATCCCAGGGCTGATCTCCTTCAGAATGGACTGGTTGGATCTCCTTGCTGTCCAAGGGACTCAAGAGTCTTCTCCAACACCACAGTTCAAAAGCATCAATTCTTTGGCGTTCAGCTTTCTTCACAGTCCAACTCTCACATCCATACATGACCACAGGAAAAACCATAGCCTTGTTACAAGAATGTACTCCAGATATAAAACATACTTTTTGAAAGTGGGATATAAGCAAAATTTAAAAATGAATAAAACATATAACAAATATAAAACATTTAAAAATATAAAACAAATTTTTCTAAAAACAGGAATATATATATACCAAATAAAATCAAATAAGATTTTTAGTATGAAGAACTGAAAGCAACAAATATGGATGTACATAAGACTGCAGTCTTTATTTGGGTGTAATTTCTAGGATTTATTTTAATTAATGGCATGATCAATTTTCAATATTTATCTTTCCCCAAAAAGTGATTTATCTTTTATGAATGGGATTTTTGCTTGATAAATGATCATCATCTGTCTTCTGTATTTCTTTGAGAATCAAGCTAAAAACAAGCTTAGATTTTAAAGTTGGATCCATTTCAAAATATTTTTATAGGATTTGTTAAAATTTATAATTGTGAAGAACAACTTTTTAAAAACTTGTTTCTTCTGATTATTAAATAACTGATCCAAGTTTTACTACTTGGAAAAATAAATATGTTCTGTAAAGAACTATATGGTTAAAAAATAGACAGCAACCTTAATGACCTCATCATAAACATGTTTACAACATTTTTTTCTAAATATATTCCTTTTAGGAATATTTTAGCAGTTTACATGTATGGTGAAGAAATATGAAATTTAGACATTCCTTCAATTTGATTTCAAATTATTTTTCTGCTTTATATTGAGTTTATATGTTGCATCTGAAATAAATTAACTAGTACTCATCTGTATGTGGTGGGTGATTTGGATTCTCCTTTTTGTTCTTTACTGTAATTTTCATAATTGTATGCCATATATATATATATATATATATACATACACACACATTATTTCTAGTATCATCAAAAGCTAATAAATTTAAAGAGACTCTTGAAGGAAGAGAAATCTGATTTCAACACTTCTTTCCATATTGTAGTTAGTTTCCTGTTGTTTGTTGTTTAGTTGCCAAGTTGTGTCTGACTCTTTTGTGACCCTGTGGGCTGTAGCCCACCACGATCCTTTCTCCATGGGGTTTCCCAGGCAAGAAAACTGGAGGGGGTTGCCATTTCCTTCTCCAGGGGATCTTCCCCACCCAGGGATCAAACCCATGTCTCCTGCATTGGCAGGTGGATTCTTTTTTTTTTTTTTTTTTAAACTTTACATATTGTATTAGTTTTGCCAAATATCGAAATGAATCCGCCACAGGTATACATTTGTGCCCCATCCTGAACCCTCCTCCCTCCTCCCTCCCCATACCATCCCTCTGGGTCGTCCCAGTGCACCAGCCCCAAGCATCCAGTATCTTGCATTGAACCTGGACTGGCAACTCGTTTCATACATGATATTATACATGTTTCAATGCCATTCTCCTAAATCTTCCCACCCTCTCCCTCTCCCAAAGAGTCCATAAGACTGTTCTATACATCAGTGTCTCTTTTGCTGTCTCGTATACAGGGTTATTGTGACCATCTTTCTAAATTCCATATATATGCGTTAGTATACTGTATTGGTGTTTTTCTTTCTGGCTTACTTCACTCTGTATAATAGGCTCCAGTTTCATCCACCTCATTAGAACTGATTCAAATGTTTTCTTTTTAATGGCTGAGTAATACTCCATTGTGTATATGTACCATAGCTTTCTTATCCATTCATCTGCTGATGGGCATCTAGGTTGCTTCCATGTCCTGGCTATTATAAACAGTGCTGCGATGAACACTGGAGTACATGTGTCTCTTTCCCTTCTGGTTTCCTCAGTGTGTATGCCCAGCAGTGGGATTGCTGGATCATAAGGCAGTTCTATTTCCAGTTTTTTAAGAAATCTCCACACTGTTCTCCATAGTTACTGTACTAGTTTGGGTGTGGAGAAAAGGGAACCCTCTTACACTGTTGGTGGATTCTTTACTACTTAGCCAGTTAGATTCTTGGTGGAGGGCATGGCTACCCACTCCAGTATTCTTACCTGGAGAACCCATGGACAGAGGAGCCTCATGGGCTATAGTCCATGGGTTCACAAAGAGTCGGACAGCACACAGCACATCTCTTCCTCTCAGCATAAACTTAGCAGGAGAGTCAGAGAAGAAATGCTGAGAGAATGGGTAAGTGTCTTCTTTCCCACCCTCAATAAGCTTCCCTCCAGGGCTGGCACATGATTTCAGATTTCTCACCTGGGCACCAGCTACTTCTGCCTCACTTCTAAAGCTTTGTCTTTGTCTAGATGCTAGCTGATGTCACTGTCACAGCAGCTGGGCTGTCTGTGGTCCGGGATGGTGCCCTGATGACCATTGCAAATCTGCTCTGAGCAACAGCCCAGGGCATAAAAATGAGAGTGAAATTAAATGCTGTTTCTACCACTATCTGTTTCTTAGTCTGACCAAACACCAGGTTTGAGATTCCATTTGACTACTTTGGTGGTTCAAATACATGCAGTGGACCCTGGAACAATATGGGTTTGAAATGTACAGGTTCACTTACGTGTGGGTTCTTTTCTTCAGTAAATATGTGCGGCAGTACTACATGATTGAATCCGAGGATACAGAAGCATGAATACAGAGGGTCAACTGTAACGTTATCTCATGATTTTTGACTACACAGAAGTCTGTGCTTCACCCCTCACATTGTTGAAAGGTTCATGCTAATGACTTCCTAGTATCTTGAGAATTAACATCAGGAGGGTTAACTAAAAGCTCACATTTTCACCCATACGGGTCATCTGTCACTGTCTTGCTTGTTGATTTTTTCTTCTGGGATTATCAGAACCTACTCTCTGTGATTCTGGCAGTATTGCCAGTGACATGGTGTGGCAGGTTGAAAAACTGCCCCCTCAGAAGATCCCCATGACCTAATCTTTGAAACCTGTGAATGTTAACTGATCGTGACCAAAAAAATGCAGTAAAATTAAAAATCTTGAAATGGGTAGGTTACCTTGAATTATATGGATAAGCCATAAATAATAAATCAATTCTGAATATTCACTGGAAGGATAGTTGCTGAAGCTCCAATATTTTGGACACATGATGTGAAGAGCAGACTCACTGGAAAAGACCCTGATGCTGGGAAAGATTAGAGGCAAAAGGAGAAGTGGGCAGCAGAGGATGAGATGTTTAGCTAGCATCACTGAATGAATGGACATGAATTTGAGCAAACTCTGAGAGATAGTGGAAGACAGAGGAACCAAGTGTGATGCAGTCCATGGTGTCACAGAGTCAGATATGACTTAGTGACTGAACCACCACAACAACAAAGCCTTAAATGCATTCATAACTGTCCTTTGAAGAGTGAGGCGAAGGGATATTTGACACACACCTGCAGAGAAGAAATTCATATGGAGATAGAGCAGAGGGAGACTGGAAGAGGTTGGCCTTGAAGACTGATGTGGCCAATCTTTAGACTTAAACTAGTCGGTGAGATTTTATCACTTGTCACAGTGATAGTGACAAGTTCTAAGGGCTTGGTTAAAATGATTTTAATTTTATCTGATGTTAATGTTAAAACTTCTCAAGGTAGATTATAATGCCAGTGTATACTTAATTGAGACTCCTGAGGCTTATGAATTTACTGCCTATAATTTGTCTATGCTTTGAGAAAAGAGACTCTCTTTAGAGCACTGGGTCTAAAGTGTGATTTGGGTCACAAAGTGTGATTTGGTTCTGTTTGTAATAAACATTACCATTGGTTGAGGGAGACAATTAGCTCTGAGAAACACACTTGGCTCATAAATGCAGATCTCAAAGAACTCATTTGAAAGTCACATTTAAACCAGGTGTGTGTGTGTGTGTATGTTAGTTGCTTAGTCATGACTCTTTGCAATCTCATGAACTATAGCCCACCAGGTTCCTCTGCCCTTGGGGATTCTCCAGATAAGAGTACTGGAGTGGGTTGCCATTTCCTTCTCTAGGGGATCTTCCTGACCCAGGGATCAAACCCAGGTCTCCTGCATTGCAGGCAGATTTTTTACCATCTGAGCCACCAGGGAAGCCCTAAATCCAGGTATTTCTGTCCTTTAGAAAGAACACAAGTTAAATCTGAACCAACTATAAGGAAAGCTGAGTGCTAAAGAATTGATGCTTTTGAACTGTGGTGTTGGAGAAGACTCTTGAGAGTCCCTTGGAATGCAAGGAGATCCAACCAGTCCATCCTAAAGGAAATCAGTCCTGAATATTCATTGGAAGACTGATGCTGAAGCTGAAACTCCAATACTTTAGCCACCTGATGTGAAGACCTGACTCACTGGAAAAGGCCCTGTGCTGGAAAGATTGAAGGCTGGAGGAGAGGGGCCGAAGAGAATGAGATGGCTGGATGGCATCACGGATGCGATGGACATAAGTTTGAGCAAGTTTTGGAAGTTGGTGATGGACAGGGAGGCCTGGCGTGCTGCAGTCCATGGGTTGCAGAGTCAGACATGACTGAGCGACTGAACTGAACTGACTGATCCTTTGTGTGGTTTATTCATTTCCTAAGGCTGCTGTAACAAATTACCACAGATTTAGTGGATTAAAACATGAGCTATTTGTTCCCTCACAGTCCTGGAGGCCAGTAGTCTGAAATCCAGATGCCAGCAGGACCATACTCTCCCCGGAGCTCTGGGGGATGATCCTTCCTGCCTCTTCTTGCTTCTGGTGGCTCCAGGTGTTCCTGGGCTTGTTGGCACATCACTCCAGTCTCTCCCTCATCTTCATATGGTCCTCTCCGTGAGTCAGAGTGACAAATCTCCCTCGCCTTTCCGGTATAAGGATACCTGCCATTGGATTAAGGATCCATCAGATAATCTAGAGTGATCTCATCTTGAGATCCCTTAACTAGATTTGCAAAATCATTTCTCCAAATAAGGTCACATTCGCAGCTTCTAGGTAGTCATATGTCTTTTGCGAGACCACCATTCAACCCAGTGTGGATGGTGTTCAAGGGGGCTTCAGAAGACATCTTGAGTTTCTATATTTTTGTTTCAAAGAGATCCCACCCATCCATGGTTCTCTGAGGCTTCTTCTCTGGCTGTAGCTGCAAAAACTTTTTAAAAAAGACTCTTCCTTTTTTCCCCCTCTCTCAGGATTTCTTTCTTTTTTTTTTAATTTTATTTTATTTTTAAACTTTACAATATTGTATTGGTTTTGCCAAATATAGAAATGAATCCGCCACAGATATACATGTGTTCCCCATCCTGAACCCTCCTCCCTCCTCCCTCCCCATACCATCCCTCTGGGTCGTCCCAGTGCACCAGCCCCAAGCATCCAGTATTGTGCATCGAACCTGGACTGGCGACTCGTTTCATATATGATATTATACGTATTTCAATGCCATTCTACCAAATCATCCCACTCTCTCCTTCTCCCACAGAGTCCAAAAGACTGTTCTATACATCAGTGTCTCTTTTGCTGTTTCGTATACAGGGTTATTGTGACCATATTTCTAAATTCCATATATATGCGTTAGTATACTGTATTGGTGTTTTTCTTTCTGGCTTACTTCACTCTGTATAATAGGCTCCAGTTTCATCCACCTCATTAGAACTGATTCAAATGTATTCTTTTTAATGGCTGAGTAATACTCCATTGTGTATATGTACCACAGCTCTCTTATCCATTCATCTGCTGATGGACATCTAGGTTGCTTCCATGTCCTGGCTATTATAAACAGTGCTGCGATGAACATTGGGGTACACATGTCATCTAATGCCTCCATACCTACACTGAAACCAAGCACCACACAAGGGCCAACAAGTTCCAGGGCAAGACATATCTCAGGATTTCTTAGCCTCAGCATTCTTGACATTTAGATCAGATGATTCTCTGGGGTGGGGGTGATCTGTCCTGTGCCCAGTAGGATGTGGGATGGAGGCGGCAGCCTGAGTTTTGTGCCCTCGATACTAGTGGCACCTTGCCTTCTGGTTGCAACACCAAAACTGTCCCCAGATGTCGCCAAATACCCCCTGGGGGGTGGGGGAGGCAAAGTCATTCCCATTTGAGAAGATACTCTGTCTCCATATCCCTGGATGATGATGATAAATGTTTTCAACAGAAAGGTGAATAGATAAGAGAACAGGAAATTGGAGGGCTCAGAGGCAAATGTCAGTTCTGCTTTTCCTGTTCTTGAAGTGGAGGGAATGGATCTTCTCTGGAGAAACAAACGGACTATGGAAACCTGCCCTCCCGACCCTTTTCTGGCGTGGTCATACCTTGCAGGTACAAGGACGTCAGTGGCGGCACAGAGCTTATTTGTCCTAACGCCCCTCCCACTGATATCCTGGAGAACGGCTCTGAAGATGGTCATGACTGGGCTTGCTCTGCGACCCCACCAGATGCTAGACGGTCTCCCCACATCCCCAGGGCAGCTATGGAAGCTCAGCATCCCTAAGTGCCTTTGGATACAGTAGCGGGGAATCGAGAGGATGGGATTGCAGCTTTCTTTCTGTTTATCTTCTGTTTCAGTACCATAATATAGCAGGGTTAAAGCCTTGGGAGCTTACAGTTCTTGAGCTGGGGTCCTGAAGGGTTTCAGGAGCACTCCTCCTGCTGTATTTCAGCTGCATTAGGACATCATGGTCCAGCTGCATAAGGGAAAAAGGAAATGTGAAGCATAGCGCTTCCCTGCTACTTGGAATAATCACTGTCCAGGGTTTCTTGTAAATATTGTTTGATTCTTTAAAGTTCAAATAGGAGGGCAGAGAAAGGTGTTACACATCGGGGGCTGCCTTCCCAAAACCTGTTCAGATGACAGGTGTTGATAAATGATGAAATCCTGCCTAAGGCTGTGCCTAAGGAGATGCTTAAAGTTGGCATCTAAGCCCCACTCTGCCAGGATGGATTTGGGTTGCTGGAGACACTCTTCTTCCCAGTTCCCCCTGCACTGCCCTCCGTCTCTGGTCCATCAGTCAGTGCCCAGCCTGAGATAGGGAGCTGATAAAAATGCAAAGTCAGCTCCAAGAAAGTCCCTAGGACAAGATGTACATCAATGAGTCATTCCCAGCTTTCCAGCTTCCGGCACGTTGACCTGATCTCCAGCTCGACTCAGACCTCTCCCCTGTGTCTCCAGGTGCTGTTCTCCTGTTCAGACCCTATACTTCTGTCTGTGTGTGCTCAATCGCTCAGTCATGTCTGATGCTTTGTGACCCTTTGGACTGTAGCCCACCAGGTTCCTCTGTGCCTAGAATTTCCTAGGCAAGAATACTGGAATGGGTTGCCATTTCCTCCTCCAGGATCTTCCTGACCCGGGGATGGAACCAGCATCTCTTGGATCTCCTGCATTAGTAGGTGGATTCTTTACCACTGCTTCACCTGGGCAGCTATTATTTTAATTGTCCCATCCATGCCAACAGTTTCTTCATAACACTCCTGTTGCTGTTCTAATTTGCTCTCCTCCAGCCCATCAGAACTAGACTAGATGGACAGGTGATCTCCAAGGGCCTGTTCAGCTCTGAGATTCTGAATGTTGCATGTGTCAGTTGCTTTGGCTCCTCCTTCAGAAGAGTTAAGCTCACCATCAATGTTTAATTAATATTGAGGGTGCAGCAAATACAGCTCACTCTGTGCCTTTAATGGCCAGTTGATTGTGAGCTTGGTTTATCAAGCCTGTCCAAATGGCTAACTGAAGAGATCCCAAGCTCCTAACAGCTCCATCAAGCAAGTATTTACTTAGGCTGATGGCCTCCATTCAACAGTGGGCAGAGCCAAAGACTTGGAGTGTTCATTGCTAAAATGTTATGATAATGGTTTGGAAATCGTACAATGGGACCATTTTGAAGTGTTTGAATCTTACCATGCTTTTTCACTAAAGATGTCACTCTGTATATTTGCCTGCATGTGCCTGTTGATTTCTATCCAACTCTTTGTGACTCCATGGGCTGTAGCTCTCCAGGCCTCTCTGTCTATGGAATTTTTCAGTCAAGAATATTGGAGTGGGTAACCATTCCTTTCTCCAAGACATCTTCCCAACCCAGGGATCAAACCCAATTCTTCTGAATTGGCAGGTAGATTCTTTACCACTGAGCCAACCGGGAAGCCCTTATATATTTAAAGTTGTGAAAGGATCAGCTACTACCACAATCTTGAAAAAGGAGCTTCATCACAGATATTTTCCTTTAAAAACCTGGTTGAAAATTCTATGCCAAACAGAGAACAAAATTCATATTTAATATCCTTTGGAAAGTGAAATCATTACAGCAATAGAAAATTAAACTGTGTAAATATTTGTTATTATTTATATATTTTTGGTTGTTTGAGAGAACTGGTAAAAAACCTTTCAAAGAAAAGACTGGATCACGATGCTCTGATTCTAACCATCTGTGTTAGCCTTCTAGGAATGCTGTAACAGAGTGACACAAAGTGAGTGGCTTCAAGCAGCAGAAATATATTCCCTCACAGGTCCTGAGGCCAAAACTCTGAAACCAAGGTGTCAGCAGGGCCGTGCTCTCTCTGAAGGTGCCAGGGGAGGGTCCTTTTTTTCCTCTTCCAGCTTCAGGTGTTTTCCACCAGTCCTTGGCATCCTGGCTTGTAAATGCATACCCTAGTCTCGTGGCCGCCTTCTCCCTATTTGTTGTCACATCAGCTTCACTCTGTATTTATTTGTCTCAGTGTCCAAATTTCTCCTTTTCTAAAGGACATTGGTCATACTGGATTAGAGCCCCTCCTAATGAAAGTGAAAAGTGAAAGTTGCTCAGTCCTGTCCAATGCTTTGTGGCCCCATGGACTGTAGCCCGCAAGGCTCCTCTGTCCATGGGATTCTTCAGGCAAGAACACTGGAGTGGGTTGCCATTCCCTTCTCTAGGGGTTCTCTATGACCCAGGGACAGAACCTGGGTCTCCCCTCATCTAACTCGGTTACCTCTAGAAAAATGTTATTTCCTATTGACATCATATTCTGAGGGATTAGAAATTAGGATTTCAACCTGTCATTTATGGGAGGGACACAATTCAAACTTTAACACTGTCAATATCATTTTCAACAATCGAAGAACATTCTGATCACCTAAGTTCATATCTATGTATTTAATTCTGCACACATGTGTGAGCAAGTAAATCAACACCCCCCTTCTTCCACCCTCTGTGGAATAGTTTAGTTGATGGTATGAAATTTAGAAAAAAAAAGTATTTTTTGCTAAGTTGAATTTATCAATTTTCAACATTTGGCTGATAATTAATTTTTTTTGGAGAGGATACTTGACTTACAATGTATGCTAATTTCTGCTGCAGCAAAGTGACTCAGTTACGCCACCTTGCTTCCCATCTTTTTCCTCAACCCTTTTTTGTTTCCTCCTAATGAAGCACCCACTTTCCCTGATGGTGCAGTGGTAAAGAACCTGCCCACCAATACATGAGAGAGAGGAGAGGTGGGTTTGATCCCTGGGTCGGGAAGATCCCCTAGAGGAGGGCATGGCAACTCACTCTCATATTCTTGCCTGGGAAATCCCATGGACAGAGGACCCTGGTGGGCTATAGTCCATGGGGCTGCAAAAGAGTTGGACAAAGAGATTAAACAACAAAATTGATCATCCAGGGATGCTGGCTGTCTTCTCTGAAATTTAACTGTTGTTCTCTGCCCATCGTGAATCACTTCCTTTGTCTTATCTTCCGGAGGGAGATGCTGAAGCTTCTGCTGTAACTCAGTGAAAGCTCCTTGAGGAAAGGAGAGTGCCTTTACACCTTTTTTTTAGCCCATACAATTTTGAGCATGGTGACTGACATACCGAATGTACTCTGTCTTTCCCTCCCCTTTCCTCTTTTCTCTGCCCAATACTGGTGCTTTCCATACTAATCCTGAAATTTAAAAATTATAAGATATTGCAAAGGTATTGGGAGAAGGCAATGGCACCCCACTCCAGTACTGTTGCCCGGAAAATCCCATGGATGGAGGAGCCTGGTAGGCTGCAGTCCATGGGGTCGCTAAGAGTCAGACACAACTGAGCGACTTCACTTTCACTTTCCACTTTCATGCATTGGAGAAGGAAATGGCAACCCACTCCAGTGTTCTTGCCTGGAGAATCCCATGGACGGAGAAGCCTGTTAGGCTGCAGTCCATGGGGTCGCACAGAGTCGGACACGACTGAAGCGACTTAGCAGCAGCAGCAGCAACAAAGGTATTATTTCCTAAGTTAGTTCTGAAATTTAAAAGTCATCAAGTATTCCATCTGACCAGGTTACTTTCTATATGATGTTTTACATTTAAATTTGTTTTTTTTTTTTCAATTTTATTTTATTTTTAAACTTTACATAATTGTATTAGTTTTGCCAAATATCAAAATGAATCCACCACAGGTATACATGTGTTCCCCATCCTGAACCCTCCTCCCTCCTCCCTCCCCATACCATCCCTCTGGGTGGTCCCAGTGCACTAGCCCCAAGTTTTGGAGACTTTCTAAAATGCTGATTTCCTTTTCTAATTAGAAAAAACAAGTTACCAAATTAATCTTGAGCACCAAAGCTATAAAATGTAAAAATAAAAAATTTCAGGCATTATAAAAATCTGACCAAGCACATAATAATATGATGCCTTTTGGCAACTTAGTATAAAATGGAATTACACATAACCATAAATGTAAATATGTTCCCTGAGTCACAAAAGAATGTATAATATATTTACCTTGGTAAATAGAGATTTTACATTGATGGTTTTTTTATTAGCCTTGAGTGTGTGAATAAGAGTATAGTTCTAATAATAGGTGACTCCCCCCACCCCCGCAACCAGGAAATCATAATAGCCTTTTTCATTTGAAGCATGATTGAAGCAAATATATGTGATCTTAAACTCATTGCTCTTAAGTTTACTTTTTATAAAAAAAGAAAATGAATGATCCAGGAGCAGTAAACTTGAGTAGATAATATATGCTTGAAGTAAATTGAAAATGAGAATAGGGTGATTCAAACAAAACTTTTGAGTGTACATGCCATGTATGCAATAAGTAAATTGCTAATGAAATTATTTAATGTCTTACTGTAATATTTTTGTCTCCTTATAAATTTCAGGATTTTTTCTTAATTAGCTCATAAGTCAGATTTCAAGCCCTAATTTTTTTTTTTTTCCCCACAGCATTGGAAGTGGGATTGAACTCTGCCAGAAAAGGCAGATTCATTGTTAATAAGTACCTTTGTGGAAATTTGCCATTTTTCACAAAGAACATCTAGGTCTCTGTTTTCATGGAACATGTGTATTTCATAGTTATAGAAAATGTCACATCCTCTATATGCAGCCTGATGCTTGGAGAGCCCTGTATAAATACATCATGTTTAAGCTTTTGTAGAAAGAAAACTGTTTTACCAGTTTCTGACAAATTCCAGTTTATCATAGCAGTTTAAATATAGCCAGTATATATGAAGAGTCCTCTAAGACATGATAAGCTTATAAATGGAGGTATAGATAGTATATTAATTACATGTTTCACTCACTGATAACCTTTTCCTGACCTTCTAAAATGACTGTTTTTGTTTTATACCATATTCCTTTCCTCATGTGGGATTCAATTCTGTATTTCCTTGTTCCCATTACACACCCCCTTTTAAATTAACATGGCAGCATTTGAACTTTTAAGTCCTTAATTATCATTCACCACATAAAAATGCCCTTTAGCTGATAAGTAATAATCTGTTTGCTCTGCTGGTTGATCACAGATTTATTTGACAAATAGAAGCTGTATTTTCTGCTCATTCTACCTAAGACTGTTGAGTGCTATTTGGATGAGGACAGTTATTTCTAGTCAGATTTTCGGAGATATGTTATTGTTCAGTCAGTAAGTTGTGTCTGATTCTTTGTGACCCCACGAACTGCAGCACACCAGGCTTCCCTGTCCTTTACTCCCTCCCAGAGCTTGCTCAAACTCGTGTCCATTGAGTCAGTGATGCCATCCAACCATCTCATCCTCTGTCACCCCCTTCTCTTCCTGTTCTCAATCTTTCCCAGCATCAAGATGTACAATGTCATTTTCTGAAGATATTTAGCAATAGAAGAAATTTAATTTCCCTGAATCTTACTTATATAATGGTGATCTTAGCCTATATATATATATATATATATATATATATGTATATGTATATATCCATCTGTGTGCTAAGAACTCAGCATGTATTGAATCTGATAGCCACCATCTTTATTGTGACTTTGCATTCAAGGAAAATGTGTCCATATCACATCTGTAACCTTGGTGGACTCCAGATTCGATCTCCGACCTGCTGGCTGTAGCATACGTTTGCAACCTTCTAACGTAAATTCTGAAGAGCAGGATGGGGAAACAGTGACCCCTCTTCCTCTCCTCTCCACTGTTCATCCCTTTCCCTTTTAACTTCCACATACCACCTTCATGAACCACTGGAAAATTCCATCAAGTCTACCATCCAAGCTCTTACTGGGAAATTATTTGGTCTCTTATCTCTCTCTTTGTTCACTTAATTCCAGCTCACAAAGGTTCATTTATTTCTTTGCAATGCCTTTTCCACTAGAATGCGTGTTTCAAATGCGAGTTAGGACAAGAGGCTTAATGATTTTTTAACCCAGTAGTTCTCAGATCTGTTAGATCATCAGATTCTCTTAGCTGGACTTTTAAAGGTGGAAATCCCCAAATCCCTCCCATGTCTAGTGAATAAGCATGGAGAGTCATTGGAATTCCTGCCTTAACAGGAACTTTGAGAAAGGAAAGCAAAGATGTCAGTCAAGCTTTGTGGGAGTGGATCCAAGCATGGGCTCTGAAAATAGTCCCTCTAAGCCTAGAAGTGCTGGAGATCTGTCAGGAGAGTGGAATTACAGAGGCTGGAGGTTGGATGGGTTGAGGAAATGGAGGGTGGGACGTTCTGCTTTGACATTAGTGAACTTGGGTTCCCTGGCCGTCCAGTGGGCCTTTGAAAAGGCAGTTTAAAGTCTTAGTGGGTGTAAAGATGGAGGAGGAAAACAGCACGTGAAAGTGAGAGAGGGAAAATGAATGAGCGGATGAATGAATGAATGATGAACCAGGTAGATCTTGGAGTGGGGCTAGATTGTTGGCTCATGAGGAAGCCAGTTCCGCCTTGCATCCTCAGTGTAGAGGAAGAGGCCGTGGTCTGCTCTGTGGATGAGGTGTTAGGACTCCAGTATCCATGGACTAAGCAAATATCAGGTACAGGGTTTGGAGCTCTGAGGGGTTAAGCAGGTAAGCTGGTCTGTGGATCTGTGAAGAGAGTTTTGCCAAGGTGTCTAGACAGCATCAAGTATTGGGATATGCCAGGCAGAGAGTTTGGCACTTAATAACAGGACAAAGGCATGATGTTAGTCCTTGTGTGAGTAGCAGCAGGAGGAATCCAGGAGAGAATGGAGGGATGGGTTTCAGCGTCCGTCTCATGGTGTCTGGCAGGACTGTGACTTTCTGAGCCCAAGGCAAGGATCACTGCCCAGTTTGTGGGCAACTTGCTGATGTGATGGAGAATGTCTCATGGGTGTGTCTGGTTCCCCAAAGGGATGCGGGTTGCATGTGCTGAGGCTTATTCCAGGTGTCATGCCTCCAAAGAGTCATGCCTCTCCCAGCTCTCAAAGGTTGAACAGCGACAGTGGAGCTGAACCAGATGATGGTTAGGTGGTCGCCGCATCAGAGATGTGTGGTGACCAGCCCACGTGCCATCTTTTGAAGACAAGATTTGGGGGTAATCCACTGCTCTGTCTGATCTGAGTTTCTACCCCCCGTTTCATTTTCTTGTCTCTCTTCTCCCTTCAATTATATGATTAATTAAAAGCCAACATTTTTTTTCCAACCACTTACACCTCTGTTGGCAGGTGAAAAGGGATATCAGGTGATAAGTTAGAGGGGGTGAAATATATAGACCGTGATTTGCAGAAGAAGAAACCACTTACTCTTCATTTCTTTTGAGAGAAAAGTATAGAGATAGCACACTAATTGATACAGAGGTAACATAGACATCAATAACATTCATCTTTTTATAGACTTCTGTACCTTAATATCAAGTACTAATTTGAGTTAGCAGTTTCTTAATTCTGAATTCCAGGTATCACATGGCTAAATTAGGAATATGGCAGAGAAAGAGTTGATCTAAATAAATCTAAATTTGGAGGAGAAGGTGAGGAAAAACTGAAAATAAAGAAGTTAGATGAGCAAATGCTACAGGAGAGGAAGACACAGAAGAAAAATGCTACAGGTGTAAGCTGTGACAAACTGAGGTTAGGAACAGTGTAGAATTGAATGATATGTCACACTAGTAAAGTACTGCTCAAAATTCTCCAAGCCAGGCTTCAGCAGTATGTGAACCACGAACTTCCTGATGTTCAAGCTGGTTTTAGAAAAGGCAGAGGAACCAGAGATCAAACTGCCAACATCCGCTGGATCATGGACAAAGCAAGAGAGTTCCAGAAAAACATCTATTTCTGCTTTATTGACTATGCCAAAGCCTTTGACTGTGTGGATCACAATCAACTGTGGAAAATTCTGAAAGAGATGGGAATACCAGACCACCTGACCTGCCTCTTGAGAAATTTGTATGCAGGTCAGGAAGCAACAGTTAGAACTGGACATGGAACAACAGACTGGTTCCAAATAGGAAAAGGAGTTCGTCAAGGCTGTATATTGTCACCCTGTTTATTTAACTTATATGCAGAGTATGTCATGAGAAACGCTGGACTGGAAGAAACACAAGCTGGAATCAAGATTGCCAGGAGAAATATCAATAACCTCAGATATGCAGATGACACCACCCTTATGGCAGAAAGTGAAGAGGAACTCAAAAGCCTCTTGATGAAAGTGAAAGAGGAGAGTGAAAAAGTTGGCTTAAAGCTCAACATTCAGAAAACAAAGATCATGGCATCCGGTCCCATCACTTCATGGCAAATAGATGGGGAAACAGTGGAAACAGTGTCAGACTTTATTTTTCTGGGCTCCAAAATCACTGCAGTTGGTGACTGCAGCCATGAAATTAAAAGACACTTGCTCTTTGGAAGGAAAGTTATGACCAACCTAGATAGCATATTGAAAAGCAGAGACATTACTTTGCGAACAAAGGTTCATCTAGTCAAGGCTATGGTTTTTCCTGTGGTCATGTATGGATGTGAGAGTTGGACTGTGAAGAAGGCTGAGCGCTGAAGAAATGATGCTTTTGAACTGTGGTGTTGGAGAAGACCCTTGAGCATCCCTTGTACTGCAAGAAGATCCAACCAGTCCATTCTGAAGGAGATCAGCCCTGGGATTTCTTTGGAAGGAATGATGCTAAAGCTGAAACTCCAGTACTTTGGACACCTCATGTGAAGAGTTGACTCACTGGAAAAGACTCTGATGCTGGGAGAGATTGGGGGCAGGAGGAGAAGTGGACGACAGAGGATGAGATGGCTGGATGGCATCACTGACCCGATGGACGTGAGTCTGAGTGAACTCCGGGAGTTGGTGATGGACAGGGAGGCCTGGCGTGCTGCGATTCATGGGGTCGCAAAGAGTCGGACACGACTGAGCGACTGATCTGATCTGATTAGATTTATTACTGTTATTGCAGAAAAGCAGCAGTTGCCCATATAGTGAATATAAAACAGCTGGCTGTCAGCACTGCACCTTCAAAAATTCAAGTCTGTGTTTCTCTTGCAATAACTTTCTCTTGCAGTTTAAAAGTTGAGAGTTATTTTTCATATGCCTCTTGGTACAGGGATGGACAGGATGACTTCATAAATCCTTAAGAAGTCAAAGACCTTGAATAAAGACTTTTTTTTAGAAGGAAGCAATTATCTGGACTGCTTTGAATCTCTCATTTCAGATCTTCCAGGAACAGAAATTACGAGGTCAATAGGGTTGACAAATAGATATAAGGTGCTGACTATTTGCACTGTGTTCTGTCAGTGAAGAAAGGCACAAGGGAACTCAGCAGAAGCTTCTGTTGTATTTAACAAGATAAGATTTGTGCTCCTGAAGACTCAATGGTAATAGTGACAGTGCTGTCCCAGGTCCTTTGTGATTAAGCGCTGGCGTGTGACAGCAGACTGGCCAGGGGAACTTGGGGCAGGAAGACGGGATCACTGATCACAGACCAGAAGGTCAGGGAAGGGCAGCTCAGGGCACAGCTCAAATCACGTTTCATACCAGAGTTTCTTGCCTATTGGTGTCTTGGGCTGGATAATCCTTTTTCATGGCAGGGGTGTAGGGTGGGAGGCTATCTAAGCATGTTAGTGCCATTTCTCCCAAACAATGACAATCAAAATGTCCCCAGACAATTCCATGGAGCCAAAGGGGGTCAAAATAGCACCCTGATTGAGAGCCACTGGTCGATACTAACACCCGTTGCTTAGGTTTTAAACTTTCCCACATATGAGCAATTAAATATTATATTACTTAGGATACTGAAATAGATATAGTTTTCATGCTAGTTTTTGTTTAACAAAGTACATAAAAATTATTTAAACTTACAAGCAATTCTATTTCATCTTCCCATAAATTCAGCAAAGTTTAGTTAGTAGCCTTTTCATCTACAACTTCCACGTTAATAACTAGAAGGCAGTAAATAGGAGTTTTGGAAAATGCTTTCTGAGTTTGTCCTGTCTCTGTGTGTGGACAAATTGCTTAAACTCACTGTGTCTCAGCTTCCTCTTGGGACTAATCCTCATGCCTTCCTGCAGACTTTTATGGTGAGTGTGGCTAACACTGTGGGAGCTGCCTGGCTCATCAGGAACCCTGAATGGGTGTCATTGTTATTTTCCTGTTTTAATCACGAACTTCACAAATTGAGTGTGTTCTAGTAACAGCTGTATTTTAAGATCAAGACCATAAAGGGGCTGGGAAACACAGAATTTATTTGTCAATTTCTGGCTATAGGCATTTGCTAAGGGAGAAGGAGTCTTACATATTTGCATATGTGTCAAATCACCTTGCTTTTAATGTTTGACATCTGCTTAATATCATAGTAATCCAAGTCTATGCCCCAATCAGTAACGCTGAAGAAGCTGAAGTTGAATGGGTCTGTGAAGACCTACAAGACCTTTTAGAACTAACACCCAAAAAAGATGTCCTTTTCATTATAGGGGACTGAAATGCAAAAGTAGGAAGTCAAGAAACACCTGGAGTAATAGGCAAATTTGGCCTTGGAATACAGAATAAATCAGGGCAAAGGCTAATAGAGTTTTGCATGAGAATGCACTGGTCATAGCCAACACCCTCTTCCAACAACACAAGAGAAGACTCTACACATGGACATCACCAGATGGTCAACACCGAAATCAGACTGATTATATTCTTTGCAGCCAAAGATGGAGAAACTCTATACAGTCAACAAAAACAAGACCAGGACCTGACTATGGCTCAGATCATGAGCTCCTTATTGCCAAATTCAGACTTAAATTGAAGAAAGTAGGGAAAACCATTAGATCATTCAGGTATGACCTAAATTAAATCCCTTATGATTATACAGTGGAAGTGAGAAATAGATTTAAGGGACTAGATCTGATAGATTGAATGCCTGATGAACTATGAACTGAGGTTTGTGACATTCTACAGGAGACATGGATCAAGACCATCCCCATGGAAAAGAAATGCAAAAAAGCAAAATGGCTGTCTGGGGAGGCCTTACAAATAGCTGTGAAAAGAAGAGAAGCGAAAAGCAAAGGAGAAAAGGAAAGATATAAGCATCTGAATGTAGAGTTCCAAAGAATAGCAAGGGGAGATAAGAAAGCCTCCTCAGCAATCAATGCAAAGAAATAGAGGAAAACAACAGAATGGGGAAGACTAGAGATCTTGTCAAGAAAATTAGAGATACCAAGGGAATATTTCATGCAAAGATGGGCTCAATAAAGGACAAAAATGGTATGGACCTAACAGAAGCAGAAGATATTAAGAAGAGGTGGCAAGAATACACAGAAGAACTGTACAAAAAAGATCTTCATGACCAAGATAATCACAATGGTATGATCACTGACCTAGAGCCAGACATCCTGGAATGTGAAGTCAAGTGGGCCTTAGAAAGCATCACTACAAACAAAGCTAGTGGAGGTGATGGAATTCCAGTTGAGCTATTTCAAATCTTGAAAGATGATGCTGTGAAAGTGCTGCACTCAATATGCCAGCAAATTTGGAAAACTCAGCAGTGGCCACATGACGGGAAAAGGTCATTTTTCATTCCAATCCCAAAGAAAGGCAATGCCAAAGAATGCTCAAACTACTGCACAATTGCACTCATCTCACACGCTAGTAAAGTAATGCTCAAAATTCTCCAAGCCAGGCTTCAGCAACATGTGAACTGTGATCAGAGTTCAAGCTGGTTTTAGAAGAGGCAGAGGAACCAGAGATCAAAGTGCTAACATCCGCTGGATCATGGAAAAAGCAAGATAGTTCCAGAAAAACATCTATTTCTGCTTTATTGACTATGCCAAAGCCTTTGACTGTGTGGATCACAATAAACTGTGGAAAATTCTGAAAGAGATGGGAATACCAGACGACCTGACTTGCCTCTTGAGAAACCTATATGCAGGTCAGGAAGCAACAGTTAGAACTGGACATGGAACAACAGACTGGTTCCAAATGGGAAAAGGAGTATGTCAAGGCTGTATATTGTCACCCTGCTTATTTAACTTATATGCAGAGTATGTAATGAGAAACGCTGGGCTGGAAGAAACACAAGCTGGAATCAAGATTGCCGGGAGAAATATCAGTAACCTCAGATAAGCAGATGACACCACCCTTATGGCAGAAAGTGAAGAGGAACTCAAAAGCCTCTTGATGAAAGTGAAGGAGGAGGGTGAAAAAGTTGGCTTAAAGCTCAACATTCAGAAAACGAAGATCATGGCATTTGGTCCTATCACTTCATGGGAAATAGATGGGGAAACAGTGGAAACAGTGTCAGACTTATTTTTGGAGGCTCCAAAATCACTGCAGGTGGTGATTGCAGCCATGAAATTAAAAGATGCTTACTCCTTGGAAGAAAAGTTATGACCAATCTCGATAGCATATTGAAAAGCAGAGACATTACTTTGTCAACAAAGCTCCATCTAGTCAAGGCTATGGTTTTTCCTGTGGTCATGTATGGATGTGAGAGTTGGACTGTGAAGAAAGCTGAGCGCCGAAGAAATGATGCTTTTGAACTGTGGTATTGGAGAAGACTCCTAAGAGTCCCTTGGACTGCAAGGAGATCCAACCAGTCCATTCTGAAGGAGATCAATCCTGAGTGTTCTTTGGAGGGAAAAATGCTAAAGCTGAAACTCCAGTACTTTGGCCACCTCATGCGAAGAGTGGACTCACTGGAAAAGACTCTGATGCTGGGAGGGATTGGGGGCAGGAGAAGGTGACAACAGAGGATGAGATGGCTGGATGGCATCACTGACTTGATGGACGTGAGTCTGAGTGAACTCCGGGAGTTGGTGTTGGACAGGGAGGCCTGGCGTGCTGTGATTCATGGGGTCTCGAAGAGTGGGACACGACTGAGCAACTGAACTGAACTGAAGTGCTGGGAAAAACTGAAGGCAGGAGGAGAAGGGGATGACAGAGGATGAGATGTTTGGATGGCATCACTGACTCCATGGACATGAGTCTGAGTAAACTCCAGGAGTTGGTGATGGACAGGGTGGCCTGGCGTGCTGCAGTCCATGGGGTCGCAAAGAGTTGGACACGACTGAGCGACTGAACTGAACTGAAGTGCCACTACTGTCCCTGCCCCAGTTCTGGTTCTGCTCAGCTGGGCAAGGGGAGCCAGGGTGAATGGTCAGATGGGCATGAGAGTGCTGACCCCTGGGGAGGTTGGGCTTGACATGCCCACCTGTGAGGATCAGGGCAGTGTCCCTTCAAGAGCTGAAGTTGTGGTAGAGCGGTTACTCCTTGCTTCCACTGGCTACTGATTGCTGCCTGAGCCCACACCACAACTTAGTGTTTCAAAACAACTGTTTCATTTTGCTCACAGTTTTGTGAATCAGGCAATTCTGAAAACCTTAGTTGGGGAGTTGATGTGTGACCAGCATAGCTTCAAATGGAGGCAGCTGGAGCCAGAAGTTCCTTTTACAATCAGGTTGCTGCCACTGCTGCTAAGTCGCTTCAGTCGTGTCCAACTCTTAGTGACCCTGTGGATTGCAGCCTGCCAGGCTCTCCATCCATGGGATTTTCCAGGCAGGAGTACTGGAGTGGGGTGCCATTGCCTTCTCAGTCAAGCAGGTTGATCAGCCACTATGTCTGCATTTCTTTGCTTCTTGGGTCACCCCTCTCCTTCTCTCCTCCCCGCCTCCTCTTTCTTCCTCTTCTCTTTCTCTCCCTGCCCTTCTTCTCCTCCTCTGCCTTCCTGTTCTTCTTCATTTTCTTCCTTCCCTCCCCTCCCCTTCTCCCTCCTTCTTTGTCCTCCACTTTCTCACCCTTCCCATCTCACTCAGCCACCATCATCTCATCCCTGGGGGTCTCTCCCTCTGCTCTCAGGACAATCCTGTGTCTTACCTGGCTGCTGGCTTCACGAGGCAGGAAGCTGAGTGATGGAGCCAGCCAAGGCTGAGCAGGGAGCTGGCAGGGTCAGGGCACCTCTGTCCTGTTCTGTTGGTCGAACAGTCACAGGCCTTGGGATGCTGAGAGGTGGAGAACTAGACTCAGTTCTGGGCGGGGGGTCTGCAGCTCAGGTTGCAGAACAACTTGTTTTGGAGAGGGGAGCACTCTGGAGCCATCCAAGGGGCTCACACTCCGCCCTTCCTGAATTCCTTTAAGTCTTGGGTCCTGGGATTCCACCTCCCATGGATTCTGACCCCCAGGGACCAAGGATCTTGATTTTTAACAAACACCTGAGTTGAGTCTGATGTAGGGAGTCTAGAATTGAATGCTAGTGATATCAAAAATCATGGGAAAAAGTACTCAAATTTATTTCTACTATTTTTATGTAAAACTCAGCAACGTGACCTTTACTAATAATATACAAGTCTGTGCTGTGCCTTCTCTTTTTCAACCTGTCAGTTGCCAACAGAAGTCAAGGTCAATTTCTGGGGTCCCTGCGGAAACTGTGGGCAAATGGGGAAGGATTTTGGTTTACAAGTGCCAGTAAAGTGGATTTTTGTATCATGTTATCTACGTGGTAGGATCTTCATAATGTTTTGTAATGAAGTGTGGAGGGACCATTACTTTATTCTGTAGAGAAGTACCATTAGTATTTAGTGGCAACAGACTTTTAAAATTGTCATATTAATATGTTAAAAAGTAATTAAACTTAGCATATATATACACATATATATGAAGTGTGTCTATCTATCATCTACATATCTGTCCATTCATCTATGTATCTCCCCATCTATCTATTCATTCTTTCTAAGAGAAGAGGTCCAAATTTGCTGAACTTCCTGTGACTTTTAATAGTGTGATAAATAGGTGCTTTGGGGAAAAAATATGATCTTCATTTTAAGAATGAGTGAAACAAAGTCTATTTTTTAAAAAACTAATACAATGGAAAAGTCTTTTTTTAATCAAATGCTTTAATTCTATCCATCCTTACATGAATTTGTGGTTGAAAATGAAAATATCACCACAATAATGGCCTTATCCATACTGGATATTTGGAAATGTAGAAAATTATTTTCTAAGCATTCTTATCTGCACTTTTAATTTTACTGTAAAACTTCCCACTGGAGGATTTCAGTGTGTTTTTTGCTCATTTTAAACTCCTTATGAGTTTTCAAGCAGAGATTTTGACATCAGTAAAGTTGGAAATATTCTAGGAAAGTTTCAACAAAAAATCAGCTAATCAGAAGATTGGTTTGAAAGAAGTCAAAATTTAGTAAGAATGCTCAAAGGGGCAGTTGGATTTACATGTCTGTTTGAGATGTATACTTTGGTTCTAACAATTTTAAACTGAAAGTCAAAATAAACTGAATGTGAAAACAATCTCTAAACAAAATTTTGAATCACTGTATCATAAATCTTTATTCCAAGATTTTAAAAAACTTGTTCAATTAAAATATAAAATAACTTTATTCTATTTTCTATATTTATTTCTATATATATGTCTAATTTATTTCTGTATTTCTTTATTGTATATTTATGTAATTCTTTTGAAGTATAATGAAAATTTACATATATGTATGCGTAGTTCTATGTGTGTAATATATAAATGATGAAATATACATTCAATTCAGTCACTCAGTCATGTTCCACTCTTTGTGACCCCATGGACTGCAGCATGCCAGGCCTCCCTGTCCATCACCAACTCCCGGAGTTTGCTCAAACTCATGTCCATCGTGTCGGTAATGCTATCCAACCACCTCATCCTCTGTTGTCCCCTCCTCCTCCCGCCTTAAATCTTTGCCAGCATCGGGTCTTTTCTAAGAAGTCATTTCTTTGCATCAGGTGGCCAAAGCATTGGAGCTTCAGCTTTAGCATCAGTCCTTCCAATGAATATTCAGGACTGATTTCCTTTAGGATTGATTGCTTTGATCTCCTTGCAGTCCAAGAGACTCTCAAGAGTCTTCTCCAACACCACAGTTCAAAAGCATCAGTTCTTCAGTGCTCAGCTTTCTTTATGGTCCAATTCTCACATCCATACATGACTACTGGAAAAAACAGCTTTGACTAGACAGACCGTTGTTGGCAAAGTAATTTCTCTGCTTTTTAATATGCTGTCTAGGTTGGTCATTACTTTTCTTCCAAGAAGGTTGGTCACAGCTTTTCTTCCAAGGAGCAAGTGTCTTAATTTCATGGCTGTAAGTCACCATCTGCAGTGATTTTGGAGCTCAATGAAATATACATTGGTAGAGAAGAAATGGGAGAAGGCAATGGCACCCCACTCAAGTACTCTTGCTTGGAAAATCCCATAGATGGAGGAGCCTGATGGGCTACAGTCCATGGGGTCGCTAAGAGTTGGACACGACTGAGCGACTTCACTTTCACTTTTCACTTTCATGCATTGGAGAAGGAAATGGCAACCCACTCCAGTGTTCTTGCCTAGAGAATCCCAGGGACAGGGGAGCCTGGTGGGCTGCCGTCTATGGGGTCGCACAGAGTCAGACACGACTGAAGCAACTTAGTAGCAGCAGCAGCAGAGAGGAAATGCCAAAAGTCTTACTGATGAGAATGAACAAAACATTTTAGGAAATACTAATAGAGTCATATTAAAGGATACTTTGTGAACACCACATACTGGTCTCCAGTAAGCTTAAACAATTGATTATAATATTAATGCATATAATATTCTCTCTCCAGCAAAAAGCTGTTTAATTTAAAATTAGTTTTTAGATGACAAAATCTTTGTTTGAAATGTCCTCTGCTTTCTTATTTGTTTTGTCATTTCTACTTTTTTCAAATATCACATGATATTAAGTAGCTGTAGTTTAAAACTTTTAAATTCCCTTTCCAGGTTGGTTGTAATCTTATCAAGACTACTTTTTGGTTCCAGCCATTTCATCATGGAATGAATTTTTGGTAAAATTGTTTTTAAGTTTAATGGTGGTAAAAAGAATCACTCTTATTCTTGATTTTAGAAATGGCATTTCATTTGTGATACTATATTTGCTAGAAACACAACCACCACTGAGAATGGCTTCATATTTATTTTCTCCTGTTTCATCAGCCTTGAAAGGACATGCGTCTTCTCTTGTGCCTCCTGGTACACTTTTCCCTTCTCCATGAGGCCCTGCTTCAGGGACCACCTCTCTACTCCTGTGCCTTCAAGTTTCTGATTGGTTAGAAACGGGGCCAGTGGAGAAGTCACACAAAACTTTGGTGGAGAAGTCAGGGAGGCCAGGGTTATCGTCCACATAAGATCACCTCAGGCTGGCTGTGGTTCTAGACCAAAGGTCAGCTCTCCGAGGACTCAGATCACAGAGCTCTGTACCACCTCGCTCTCTCTTTATGTTCCCAGTCTTCTCTGATTTTGTCTGTCTGACCCCCTGGTAGCCACTGGGGACTCTTCTGTTGCCTTCTACCTGCTCACATTTTAATTTATAGTCCTTTTATTAAGCTTCCTCAAATTATCTTATGATGTCACATATTTCTTATAGGAACTTTGATTTATAAAATATCCTATAAAGGTATTTTTTTTTAATTTTAGAGTTTGGAAGTATTGTAACAGCATATGTAATATAGTAGATATGCCACTGTTTTAAATTTGTCCTATATTTGTTGCTTGTTCTCTCTGTCCATCAATGGTTTTGCAGAGAGATTTTAAGAATTTACATTTTCAATTGAGTTTGGTTGAATATGATGGCATTTAAGTTTTTTAAGTTAGGAGTGGAGGAGAAAAGAACTTCAAAGTGCTTTGCCATATTTGACCAGAATAAGAGTTTGCTCCGGAGAAGGCGATGGCACCCCACTCCAGTACTCTTGCCTGGAAAATCCCATGGACGGAGGAGGCTGGTAGGCTGCAGTCCATGGGGTCGCTAAGAGTTGGATACGACTGAGCGGCTTCCTTTCACTTTTTCACTTTCATACACTGGAGAAGGAAATGGCAACCCACTCCATTGTTCCTGCCTGGAGAACCCCAGGGGCAGGAGAGCCTGGTGGGCTGACATCTATGGGGTCACACAGAGTCGGACACGACTGAAGTGACTTAGCAGTAGCAAAAGTTTGCTCATTTTTTTTTCTGTAAAGGATCAGATAATGAGTTTTGAAGCTTTTGCAGGCCATGTGATCTCTGTTACAACTAATCAGCTTTTCCATTTGTGTTACAAAACCAGGCACAGGCAGTATGTAAATGAATAGAAATGGTTGTATAAATAAAACTTTATTGATAACAATAGGTAGTGAGCCAGATTGGCCTGCTTGCTATGGTTTGCTAGTTTCTGTACTAGGAACACAGTGTTGGGAAATGGATATAATTTATTTCAAAAGCATAGAATTTTTGAAGCTATATAAATTATAAATCTTCACAATGGATGAAATTATACAATCTTTGCCATTTAAATTATCATTTAAATTCTATTTAAGGATAACTTCTAGTTATAGTTGTCTGAAAATAATTATAGGATATAAAGAAATACTTGGCTATAAAAACTACATATTTATGAAGAGAACTTGAGTGTCTAGTCTGTTTGAATTGAATAATATTTAGTGCATTGTGTGAAGCCTAAAAATAGCACTTGATACTTTTGCTGACTCTGAACCACTTAACAGATATTTAATTAACCATAGCAAGTGTGGATACAGATGGCATTTTTCAGATCATGCTGATATTTGAGTTAAATATAAAAATGAATGTCCTTATTCATTTTCTGCATGGGTGCATGTGTGTTTGTGCATGCATGCACTAATGTATTAGTTCCTGGTCTTCAGCACTGCTGATCACTCTGGAGTGTGTGCTGTCCCCTCCATTGCATAGGGTGCACGCAGAACAAAAGCAGTGGGCTGAAATGGGTTTGCATGTTTTGACTGCAGCTAAAGAAAGAAAATGGAGAAGGAAATGGAAACCCACTCCTGTATTCTTGCCTGAGAAACCCCATGGACAGAGAAGCCTGGTGGGCTACAGTCCACTGGGTCACAAAAGAGTCAGGCATGACTCAGTGATTAAACAACAATAAAAAAGCAGGGGAATGTGTGCAAATATTGAAGTCAATGAGTTGCCAGAGTGCGGGAGGGCCTGGGCCCAGACAGATCACAAGAGACTCGCATGTACCTCGTCACAGATTGTTTCCATCTCTGCTGACTGGCTTTACTTCAGATATTGGCAGACATCAATATTAATTGTGTGTGTGTGTGTGTGTGTGTGAGAGAGAGAGAGAGAGAGAGGAGAGAGATAGGAGGTTGAATATGAACATTTGAATAAATGTTTAATAAATGGGGATTGAAGGTGGAGGACTAAGGAATATCTTATTTGTAGTGGAATGGGTTAACTGTCCATGCCTGGTCCAGTCAGCTATGACCAGGAAGCAGATTGCACCTGTCTTTTGGGCTCACTCTTTGAAGGGGTATTTCCCTGGCACTGGACTTGGTGAGCTGAGAAGACCACCAGTATCTGTCTGGTTGCCCAAAGCAGTATCTGAGAATTTCAAATCAGGCTGCAAGGAAGGATGCTGACTCTTTTTAACATATAGTACTGGGAGGTAGAGAAGAGATTGGGAATGGGCATCAGAGTATATGAAAAAGAAAGCTATCAATCGAATGGTAGGAAGAAACTAATCATATATATATATGATTATATATATATATATATATGCTGCCAAGTCGCTTCAGTCGTGTCCAACTCTGTGCCACCCCATAGACGGCAGCCCACCAAGCTCCTCTGTCCCTGGGATTCTCCAGGCAGGAATACTGAAGTGGGTTGCCAGTTCCTTCTCCAATACATGCATGCATGCTAAGTCGCTTCAGTCGAGTCTGACTCTGTGCAACCCCCACGGACAGCAGCCCACCAGGCTCCTCTGTCCATGGAATTCTCCAGGCAAGAATACTGGAGTGGGTTGCCATTTCCTTCTCCATACGTGTATATATATACATGTACATATATTATAATTATATATATATAATTGTATATTATATGTATATATAATTTAAATAGCTCTTAATAGTTGTAACTATTAGAAAGTTTGATTTCATGCTGATCCAATCAGATAAGGGTAAGCCACCTACATGTAACACACAGGTACGTTTTCAAATGTAGCTTCGTGGGACACCTCTTTGTAATTTCTTTTTAATATAATGTTACAAATAGAATTGAATTGCCTTTATTTAGCATCTGTATTTGATCAAGAAGCTGGAATAAATCTCTAGTATATTCTTGGGAGCTTCCTACAAAGAGATGAAAACCATTTGGTGCAGCTCTCTAGAAAAGCTTGGCCTCCCAAGTTCGTACCTCCTGCTTCAGTTTCCGTGGGCACATCCCTATGTTTGGATAGTATTTCTTTCACTCCCCATGAACAGAGCGTCAGGGTCACGTTCATCCCAGGGTACCACCTCCAATGGGGGAGAAGGTAGATCCCTGTGGGGCTGTGCTCCTCCCCTGTGCACCCGAGATGAGCCCTTCATGCCTCAGAGGGCATCCCTTGCCCACTCAGGACCGCCGTTTGGCAGAGAAATGGATCTGGCAACCGGAAACAGCTGTTCTGGAAACCTGTGAGCTGATGTTTCAGGTCGGCCTAGAGAAGAACCAGGCCTGGCTGCTTTTGAGTCTCATGAATCATGGCTTTAATGGGGCGACCACAGTTTGAGTTAAACGATGTGTTTAATTTGGACGTTAGTATGTTGAGAGACTTAGGAGTTCCTTGTTAATCCCCTGTTTCTTTGGAGAGGAAGAGCTCAAGGCATTTTTGGCCTTTCACGCCAACTCACACAGGCCGCTAGCTTGGCTGGCTTTCAGCTTAATGACTGATACTCAGGATCCCCTCCAAGATGAGTTGCAGTCTCCAGCCCTACACGATGGAAGGAGATTAGCTGCATCCTGAAATGCAGGCACTTAGTGGGCAGGATTATTGTCTAACAAATTGTTGTTGTTCCATGGTTCAGTCCTGTCCAGTGCTTTGTGACCCCATGGACTGCAGCACACCAGCACTTCCCTGTCCCTCACCATCTCCCAGAATTTGCTCAATCTTATCTATGAGCCACAGTTAAGAAAATATTTATCCTCCATGCCCCAGCCCCAAACTAGAATTCTATTTTAATTAGTAGGCCTATGTCTTTAAAATTTACTCAATTATTATTGCTATAGTTTGAATTGCATTGATTTTTAAAGCTGTAGATCTGTTTTCCCCCCTTGTTACATAAGTACCTGCATAATATAGGAGATTTTGCCTCTTGGCCCACAAAGCCTAAAATACTTACTGTTGAGCCTTTATAGCAGTTGGTAACAAGAGATGCTCAAAATTCTTACTAGAGTGGGAGGCTTCTTCGACAGTGGATGGAAGGCTAAGGAGGCCTGTGATGAGGTATAAGTGCTTCTAATTAAAAGGAGGGGGTTTGGGAACTGTTGGGGGCATGAGGAATTTAGCGCAGAACTGTAGATGTTTCTTCCTGCCTTCCTCTCCTTTGGTGTTATTATTAGAATAGAATTATTAGAGAATGTGAGCTGTCCTGCTGGGCTGGCTACCCCAGACTGACAAGACTATCTAGCTGGCCAAGGGGGAGCCCTCTCCCCTTCCTGAGGCTAGGCTGTGAGGAGTGACCCCTCCCTCCCCCAGTGCTGGAGCAGAACTATAATTGAAGCAATGTGTGGTGCATTGGCACAAGGAGAGCTATTTATTAAAGCATATCCGTTCTGCAGCGGTAGACTGCTTCCAGCTGAAAACTGCAAGAACAAGGAAGGAGGCTGTTCTTCCTTTCACATAAAAGCCCCCTAGGTTCACACTAGCCCGTGATGGGGAGTCTGTTCCATTTGTGATTTTCTCAAAATGTGACCCTAAGAAAGAGTTCTTGAGTTAGAAAATAAAGGAAAATCATGCCATCGCTAGCAATTGTTAGTAATAATTGATAAATTGTGTCTAATTTGAGCCAATCCAATCCGTCATAAAAAAAAGAATGGAAATCATTGACTTGGGCATTCATTGCTAACTCCCATAGGGCCACTTTCTCTACATAATTCATTCAGTATGTGTCTACATTGATACTTTTCAAGCAGGCAAATCTAGGTCTGAGTTTGCATTATGAAAATGAAGGTCTTTGGCTTTCTTCTTGTCACAATCCGTTTCTTTCAGAATCCTATATTAGCTCCCGTTTTACGGTGTAGTGAAATTGATTACACTGCTAGGTGTTCGTTACAGCATGCTTTCATGTGGAATTGCAGTGTTCAGTCAGGAAAACGCTTTGATACAAAAATCGTCATATACATACTTTTAATAAAACTATGGATTGTTTACATTAAGATGCATAATAATTAACTCCATGCACCTACGTTCTGTGGTAGATACTTTGATGATGAAAGTGAGGTGAAGTCTGGGCACTCTTTGAGGTGGTAAGGAGCTGGGGGAACCACCTGGGGGCCGTCACTGGAGAGAGAGGGGTATACCTAAGGTAACAGTGAGCATATTCAGGGCAGTCACAACTTACTAATTTGCCTGTGTTGGGGAATTCAGTTAAAGATGAGTTGGCAAGTGTAAACTGGCAATGCAGCCAGTTTTCCCAGGGAAGGAGTATGCTGGAGAAAAGCTCAGGTGGCTCCCAGCATTCTATTTTGTCCTTTTATACAGTTCATGAGGTTCTCACAGCAAGTACACTGGGGTGGTTTGCCATTCCCTCCTCCCGCAGATCACATTTTCTCAGAACTCTGCACTAGGACTCATCCATCTTGGGTGGCCCTAAACGGCATGGCTCATAGCTTCACTGCCTTACAGAAGCCCTTCTCCATGACAGGACAGTGATCCTTGAAGCGGATGGCTGGATGACATCACTGATGCAATGGACGTGAACTTTGGCAAACTTCGGGAGATGGTGAGGAACAGGAAGGCCTGGCATGATGTAGTTCAGATCAGATCAGATCAGATCAGTCGCTCAGTCGTGTCCGACTCTGCGACCCCATGAATCGCAGCACGCCAGGCCTCCCTGTCCATCACCAACTCCCGGAGTTCACTCAGACTCACGTCCATCGAGTCAGTGATGCCATCCAGCCATCTCATCCTCTGTCGTCCCCTTCTCCTCCTGCCCCCAATCCCACCCAGCATCAGAGTCTTTTCCAGTGAGTCAACTCTTCACATGAGGTGGCCAAAGTACTGGAGTTTCAGCTTTAGCATCAGTCCTTCCAATGAACACCCAGGGCTGATCTCCTTTAGAATGGACTGGTTGGATCTCCTTGCAGTCCAAGGGACTCTCAAGAGTCTTCTCCAACACCACAGTTCAAAAGCATCAATTCTTCGGCACTCAACCTTCTTCACAGTCCAACTCTCACATCCATACATGACCACTGGAAAAACCATAGCCTTGACTAGACGAACCTTTGTGGCAAAGTAATGTCTCTGCTTTTGAACATGCTATCTAGGTTGGTCATAACTTTCCTCCCAAGGAGTAAGCGTCTTTTAGTTTCATGGCTGCAGTCACCATCTGCAGTGATTTTGGAGCCCAGAAAAATAAAGTCTGACACTGTTTCCACATCTATTTCCCATGAAGTGATGGGACCGGATGCCATGATCTTCGTTTTCTGAATGTTGAGCTTTAAGCCAACTTTTTCACTCTCCACTTTCACTTTCGTCAAGAGGCTTTTGAGTTCCTCTTCACTTTCTGCCATAAGGGTGGTGTTATCTGCATATCTGAGGTTATTGATATTTCTCCCTGCAATCTTGATTCCAGCTTGTGTTTCTTCCAGTCCAGCGTTTCTCATGATGTACTCTGCACATAGGTTAAATAAACAGGGTGATGTAGTTCATGGGGTCGCAAAGAATTGGGTACAACTAGGTGATTGAACAACCACAACAACCTGTCATTCTGCCCCCTGGTGGACAAGTGGAGCATTGTTACCATCTCAGGATTCACTTTCATGAGTTCCTTGGTAGCTCAGATGGTAAAGAATCTGCCTGCAATGTAGGAGACCTAGGTTTGATCCTTGGGTCATCCCCTGGAGTAGCAAATGGCAACCCACTCCAATATTCTTGCCTTGAAAATTCCATGGACAGAGGAGCCTGGTAGGCTATAGTCCATGGGACTGCAAAGAGTCAGACATGACTGAGCAACTAACACACTTCCATGATCAGGTCGCCTTGTGTGGTAAAGGGATTTTGCATATGTTATTAACACTGATGAGTAGAGTGTAAGCCAATCAAAAAGAGACATTATCCTAGTGGACTTGAGCTAACTATATAAGCCCTTAAGAGGGACTCCAAAATAGTGCCAGAGGCTCTGCTGTTGACCTTGAAGAAGCAAACTTCCATGTCATGGAGAGAGCCACTCGGCGAAGATTCATAAGCAGCTCCTAGGAGCAGAGAGTCTCAGTCCCACAACCACAGGAACTGAACTTTGCCACAGTCATTGAATTTGAAAGAGAATCCTGAGCCTTAAGCAGGATCTTGGTGCCAGCTGACACTTCGACTACAGGCTGGTGAGATCATAAGCAGAGCTAAGCCACATCTGGATGTCTAACCCTCAAGAACCATGAACTGTTAAGTGGGTATTGCTTTAAGCCTCCAAGTTTATGACAGCTTGTTAGAAAGCAATAGAAAACTAAAACACGAGTGCATACATTTTCTATTGCTTTCCCTATTTAATAACAAGTTGTCATAAACTTAGTGGCTTAAAACAATGTAAATTTTTCATCTTACCCTTCCTGGATGTCAGAAGTTCAAAATGGGTAAAACCAAGGTCTTGACATGGCTGTGTTCCTTCTGGAGGCTGTAGGAGATAGTCTTTTTTCCTTTCCATTTCTAGCTTCTAAAGGATGCCTGCATTCCATGGCTCCTGGCCCTCTTCATCTTTAAAAGCAGTGATGTTATCACTCTGGCCTCCGCTCTATCCATTATATCTCTTTTCCTGTCTCCAATGCTTCTGCATCCTTCTTTCACTTATACGGACTGTTGTGGTAATATTGGGCTCACTAGATAATCAGACATAATCTCCCCAGTTCAGGGTCAACTGATTAGCAACCTAATTCTGTCTGCAGCCTAACCCTGCCCCCTTTGCTATGTAATCTAATATATTCTCAGGTTCCAAAGATTAGGACATATGCATCTTTATTCTGCCTACTATTGGGAATTCAAGTTTTATGTTGTGCAGTGGGAATGCATATGTGTGACAGAGTGGAATATGTATTTCAAAAAGACCATTCCAGTGGAATGGCAGGGAGCCCAGTTGGAAATTTGTTTGTCTGTCTGGCCAGGTTATGACTGCCAGAAAGCAGGTAATGCCTCAGTGTACCCTTGGTGCTTGAGATTACACTAGTTCTAGAAATACTAGTCAATTAATTTAGTGGATTTAACTATAGATAAATGTTGGGTAGTATAGATTTTCCTTAAGTCCATTTCACAAGGAAGGAGAGTGTGTCATTTTGTACATGTGTGTCCCTTTGATTGAAAGTTGTGGGAACTTGCAGTTACTCCATTTCTAGTCACTGCCTTTAGGGTATTTGGGTCCCCTTCACTTGACTTACTGAAAACTCCAGGGACAAATCCATGATTCAGTGTCCACAGGCCTCACTGTTTATTCTGACCTCTTGTTCCAACCTGAATATTCTCTTTGCTTCATTTTTCTTTCTGTACTTTCCTCTATTGGTTCGGTCTTCATTATTTTATTTGTATTCATTATTTTTTTTAAAGTGTGTTTGACATTAATCTATTTGCTCCAGTTAATGAACCTTGTTTGAACTGAATTCTGATGATCTTGTGGTTGAGTGGGAAAAAAAATGAGACATGAACCATCACTCAATTTTCTTAAGAGACTCCAGTATTCTGAGAGGTTAGGTGACCTGAAAAATGTCAAACAGCTGTCTTCGTCCCTCTCAGGGACACCGGAATTTCTTGATCTCTTTTAATCAGGTTTCTTGGCTCTATTAACCTTACTGTTGAGAAATAGTTGTAAGAATTCAGTATTTCTCAATATCTCTCCATAGCCTTGTCAATCAATGCATCAGTTTAAAAAAATCAATAAATAATATGGGTATGAAGTTTACTTTTCCTATGAATTAGGGTTCCTCAACTTTGCTGCAGTAGATATTTTGGGTGGATAACTCTGCATTATGCGACTGTCCTAAGCTCCTAAGCCTTCGTTATGTGATGCTTAACAACATCCCTGACCTCCACCCACTGATGCCAGCATAACCCCCCAGCCCCTGCCCAGTTTAATAACCAAAAACAACTCCAGCCATTGCCAAATGTCCCTTGGTGGGGGGAGCGGCAAATTCATCCCCAGTTGAGACCATTGGGAAAACGTATTTGACTAGGAGCTGTTGGCTGGATTAAATTAGGTGTTTGAATGAGGTGTTTTAATTCCAGTAGAGCAGCATTCTGTGCTAGAGGGGAAATGAAAATTTTATTCTAATAGAAGTAAATAGGCCATTATCAAAGTATCGTAATTGTCTGTGGCTTTTTTATTTTGTTAGTTTTACTAAATCTACATGATAAAGATAGATTCAAAGATCATTAAATGTTAGAGATTAAATTGTGAGGATAATCCATATTTATGCAGTAATAGTAATATATTTGATGTTCTCATCTATAAAATGGGGATGAGGGCACCTGCCTCCTAGGGTTATTTTGAAGTTGATATAAGGCTTACAAAGTGGCTTTCATTTTGCTTAGAAGCTCTCAATCCATGTTAACTAATATTATCAGTAAGGAATCAGGTTAACGAAGAGACTCTTTAAATTATGTAAACACAGACAACACCCACATATAATTATATCTTTATTTTTAAAAACAGCTCTACAATTCCTAATATCTTCTTCCTCAGTGGAAATTGAAGATAAAACACAGTTGCATCCCCTTGTCTTGGAGAAATCTCCTCTGTATCAGACTAAAGTGAGTCCTGGTTGATGGTATCCTGTGGTTCATTGAGGGCCAAGCCAGGAGAACTCAGGCAGACCTGAGGAAGTGTTTCAGAGCGAAGGTTGCCTATATGACCAGCCAGGACTTGTTCCTGTCCTCTTACACTTTCTCCTCTGGCCAGAGTTTCAAAACATGGTCTTTACTTTTCCAGGTTGACTTATGAAGTCTTACTGCTCACGTGTCTGGGAATGTACTTCTGCATACTTCAGTAAAGTTATTGTGTTTGGGTGTAGAGTCCCCCAGCTTCCATGGTTCTGCAGGAGAATTCATAGGACTCCACAGGCCATCACGTTCACAGCTGTGGTTTCTTATGGTGGAGGATACACAGCCAAGTCCAAGAAAGGAAAAGACCCCAGGGGAAAGTCCAGGGCAAACTAGGGATGAGCTACGACAGTCCTCTTCCAGGGGAGCCACACAGGATGGACTTCATTTGTGACAGAACCAGAAACATTTGTGACAGCAACACCTGTGAAGCGCTGTCCACCAGGGAAGTTCACTGAACTCAATGCACGGGAGTCATGAGGGCTGGTCACATAGGCACCCTCTGCCCGGGACCTACTAAACTTCCAGACTCCTTGAAGAAAAGCGTGTTTCAGCATAAACCATCTCATTATAGAAACAGTTTAGGCCCAGTCAACCATTCTTAGAGAAGGATAGAAACCCTTCTGAAATCCAGCCTCCCAGATACTGGCTGAAGGCCACTGTTGCAAGCAGGTCCTTCTGGGGATCATGGTCTCATGTCTGCTAAACAGACTCCTTTCTGTACAGTTATTCAAAGGGAAGTGGAGTTCATTGTCATGAGGAATTTAATTTAATAGCGCTGGATCCCTGAGCCAGAAGAGACCCTTAGAACCACCCCTTACTTTGTGCTGGTATAGATTTATTATTTTTTAATGCTGCGTATGTAAAAGAAGTAGAAAATACATGTTGAGAGATTCTATACACATTTATAGAAACCTTAAGATCATGTTTCATCATATGGAATCTTGTATTTTATATTTTATGCTTCTTTTGTTGGTATTAGATGAATAATTGTATGTAGCATATTTGCTTTCTTTTTTAGTGGAAATATAAAGGTATTTTCATGGATATTACCTCCTTTGAACTCTCTATCACTGATTTTGGTAACTAAAGCATTTTCTTCCCATATTTCTAGGTGAACAAACTAGCTTAGGTTAGACAATTTGCTCAAAGTTGTATAGCTAATTAAAAAAAACAGTCCTTGTAACGTAGAATTCCACTCAATGTTATGTGGCAGCCTGAATGGGAGGGGAGATTGGGGGATAATGAATATATGTATATGTATGAGTCCCTTCGCTGTTCAACTGAAACTGTCTGAACATTGTTAATCGGCTATACTCCAATACAAAACAAAAAGGTTTAAAAAAAAGTCCCCATGTTCCTCTATGAACTCCGGAGCTTTCTCTAGTGTCTTGTTACTGACTCAGTTAAGAGTCCCACCTGCAACAGAGTAGGTTGTTATTAGCATTAATATTTATTTGTATTGCTTTCATGCGTACTGAAGCGAGTATTAACCTTTCCCTTCTATGTCATCCAGCTGGCTAGCCCCTTTCCTCCAACTGCTAACAAAGTGTCTCCACGTGGGGACGGGGATTCCATTCTAGGCAGCCTGTTGCCAGTGAGGACTTTAGGTGGTCCCACGGCATAACAGATTTGAGACATGAGGTTCTCAACTCTTCACCTGATGAGTTTTTTCTCAGTACAATTCCCTCCCCACCTGACTTTGTGTGATGAGTCCAAGGGATGCATTTTGGGTAGTTCCTGTAGTCTAATGATCTGATCTTACAGTCTAGAGGGAGAAAAAAAATGTGCTTTTGCTTAGCTTCTCAGAAGATAATTATATGATGCAGTGTATACCTTACTAGCTTATTTATCATGAAATTGTCATTGTTTCTGAAACAAATTGAAATATACCTACTTCAAAAATAATTTAGTATGTTTAAAACAGATATAAATATAATTTATCCCCAAATTATTAAGCAATTACAAATCAAACGGTTGGTGCTGATTATCTATATACAAGGTAGCATTTTAAAAATTTATGATAAATTGCAGCAATCTGTTGAAGTGTTGAGGGTGATTATTTATAAAGTGTGATGTAAATGAAATTTGCCACAGTGGAAGGAAAATAAATTCCTTATTAACATGCAATTATCTCTTTCCCTCACTTCTAGCATTAATATGCCCTACCACTACATCAACTCTTACTGCTCAGGGACGATAATATTTACTAAGGTGGCATTTTTAGTTCCATCATCATCACAATTTTTTAAATCCCAGGTCAATGCCATCAGCTTACACACAAATTCTGAACTTTAATGCAAAAATGACAAGTAATAAGCTTTATATTTCTTTCTCGGAGAGTTCCATGACCTCATTTTCTGTGTTTGCCTCAATGAATGGGTGGTCTTATCATTTTTATTGAATCAGCTTTCCAGAAGAAATTGTTGTATACATCCTCCCCACACAGAAAATGTTTTGCAAGTTCATTCTCTAGATGTCCAACTTTGTCTGGCTCAGTAATTTTATCAGTGACTCAGATTAGGATTTAAAGGCTGTGCTAAAAATATTTGTGTAGTCTCAAATGAATAAGTTGATTGACAGTTTTAGGGTCCGTGGGTGTTTAATAGATGAAATCTTCCAAAATAATATTTTCAAGGGCAAATATTAAGCTGTACAATTGAAGCTAAACCCACCACCAATTAAAAAAAAAAAACAAGAACCAACCATGTTAATCAAGAATGGGAAATACCAGAGATTTTTCAGGAAACACAAATCAACAGAATTTACATGGCTCTTAAAAAAAAAAAAAAGCAGTCATGTTTGTCAGTAATCAGTGTACAGTATTATGATATGGAATGTGTAACCTTAGCTTTTTCCCAACAAATCCTATCATGTATGAGGAATCATACATGTTTTTGGATGCCATACCATTTAAAAATCTTTTACACTTAGACAAAAGTAAAGAGAATAGTATTATGAAACTATGCATTAAGCAGTCAGTTAAACAATTTATCCACGTATTTTGCAAATCTCATTTCATCTATTTCCTTACCCACTTATTTCCATCCACCACTTCTTGTTGTTTAGTTGCTAAATCATGTCTGACTCCTCTGTGACCCCATGGACTGTGGCCCATTAAGCTCCTCTGCCCATGGGGTTTCCCAGGCAAGAATACTGGAGCCAGTTGCCATTTCTTTCTCCCAAGGGATCATCCCGACCCAGGGATCAAACATGTATCTACTGCCACTGAACCACGTGGGAATCCCACATCCACCCCGAGCCACAAATTATTCTGAAGCAGACCTCAGACAACATGTCATATCATCTTCCAACATTTTAGTTGAATTCAATACTTTGAAGTTACAGTCAGAAAGTAGAGAGAGGAAAGAGAGCAGAATAATGAGAGAAATCAGATACCATATTATCCGAGAAATTGGAAGAACTTGAGTATAGTTGTCTAGAGAGTAGAAGATGCAGGAGGACGATTTAGGAGTCCATAAACAAGAAAGGGACAATAATGTGGAAGAAGGTTAAGAATTTATCTTTGTGTCTCCAGGGCATAGAACCAGAAGTAATGGGTAAAAGCTATGGGGTGATGGATGTCAGCTCAGTTAAAGAAAGAACTTTCTACAGCCAAGTGGGCTGAAGATTCGATGGCCTGTCACAAGAAATTGATGTTTTGAACCAATAGGATTTATCAAGTGGACAGAGCAACAGCTTAGCAGCATGAAAAAGAGGGGCAGGTAGGTGGGATTTAGAAGAGATTTGAAGTCATCTAGCTCTCTCCAAACCCAAGATCCTATGAAGTATTACTGTTGGATTCTCAGCTCATCCTTATGAGATCAGAATCTAGTATTTTCTGAATATGAAAGCCAGGAAAGAGCTTTTCCCTACTGCTTATAGTGTGGGCACATAGGGTGGTGGAAAGACCCTAGTGCCTTGAGCCAGCAAACTAGCAGCTCACCTTGATCCTGCCACTTGCTCACTGGGCTTAATGAGATATTTACCCTCAACCAGAACCTCAGCCTCCTAATCTATAAAGTGGGCTTTTTGAGGAGTTTTCTGAGACTTTAACAAGGGACCATCGTTTAAGTCTCTTTCTTATATTTTTTTTCTTTTTTTTATTATATATATATATATATATATTTTTTATTCCTTTATTTCTCATGTGTTCCCCATCCTGAACCCTCCTCCCTCCTCCCTCCCCATACCATCCCTCTGGGTCTGTACTCAATTGGTTGCTTGATATTTAGTGTTTAAACTTACTGTTCAAATGTTCAGAGCCTCTCAAATCTTCCATGTTAATATTGCTTTGATATGGTGGGAATTGTGTTAATTCATTTAGTAGTGTGATCTGAGGATACAATGATCGCTACACAGGGTCCATTCAGAAGGAGGCTAGAAACTGCCTTCTTTGCCCCGATGGTGAAAGAGATTCCCTACCCATTGAGGTTATGAGGGTGGCTGAACACAGGTGGTGGGCCGGTGGTGGGCATTTTGCAATGAATAGAATCATCTTCATCACTCTCAGAGAAAGAAGGGCATTTTCAGTTTAACCATGCCCATGTCCTTCTGTCGAAAGAGAGTAGTTGCAATAATTTCATTGCTATAATCATCCTACATTTTTTTTTCTCACAGGGTGGGAAGAGATTGCTTTAAAGATAAAATATTGTTTCCTAGTACTGTCTTAAGGGATCTGATGAAAGTTTCCACTGTAGCCTAAAATTACATTAAATAAAAGGGCTTATTCAACCAAGCATTGCATCATTACATTGACAGAGACTTTGTGACCATGAAATAGTCATTCATGGAGCCCTAGCCCTCTAGAGATTGTCACAAATAACAAGGTATCCCCCAAATTATATGTTTCTGTTCACCCTCTTTATTAACAGTATTTATGAGTAGAGGCTTGCCAATAGATTCTATTTATAAGATACCTAGAAAGTACAGAAACCCCCTCATGCTTTGGAGTGTGCCCCTGTGAGCTCTGACATTCTGCTATCTGAAACATCACAACACAAAACTGTGGACAAGACTGTTCTCTACTTGCACACATCAACCTGTGTCCAGAGACTTGAAGGATCCATTGTTTTCTCAGATGCCCTCAGGGCAGAGGTAAAGCCAGCAATATTCAGAGTTTACACAGTGAGAAACGGAGCTCTGATGTCCTTTGCTCACCAGCAGGTTGGGGAATGTAAGATAAGTGGCTTTCTTGGTGATGGTGGGAGAAACTGTGGGAGAGGCTTGGAAGGAGGGGTTGCTGTGGGGCCAGGAATGTTAAAACTTAGCAATTCCTCTTTGGTCTTCCTCCACAAAGCACTGCCCTTCTCCTTCACACATTTTTGAGATTCATGAAATCACTGCATGCCAGCAGAGTGCCTCACATTCCCTGCGAGCGCGTGGTGGGGAGCAGACCAGGGCTCCCTGCTCCTGTGTCTGGAGCCCAGACTTTCAGTGTGGAAGGTCAGAGGAAGCTGAGAGGACCGGTACCAGGACTTGGTTTAGCCTCTCCCTGGAGGTGATGAGTGTTTTCATTGCCGCCTTTTGCCCTGATGGGGAAGGTGATCCCCTGCTACCGGGGTTAGGAAGATGACTGAACGCAGGGCACCCACCCAGGACAGAGGAGGTGATCACAGTGTGTGAGTCACCAATACTCACAGCCGGGGTGGGAGGACACGGACCACCAGGCAGGGCCACCAGGGGAACAGAGTGGGCAACCGGGGGCTGTGGGATGCAGACTTTGCAGGATCAAAGGGCAGAGTGCCCCTGGCTCCCACGAGAGCATGTGATGGGAACACGTCCTCATCATGTGGCTGTGTGAATAACCACATGGGATGGCTGTGACCCAGGGATTAGCAGGAGCAGGGCCTCATCCTGTGACAAGAAGAGTCGTTTGGCTAAGGGACCTCATCCATGGGAGCAGAGCAGGAAGGAAACTTGCAGTCACACCATTCAAGACCCTTTAGGTTTCCCCTAGATTTGGAGGCTGGAGAAGGCAATGGCAGCCCACTCCAGTACTCTTGCCTGGAAACTCCCATGGATGGAGGAGCCTTGTGGGCTACAGTCCATGGGATCGCTAAGAGTCAGACACAACTGAGCAACTTCGTTTTCACGTTTCACTTTCATGCACTGGAGAAGGAAATGACAACCCACTCCAGTCTTCTTGCCTGGAGAATCCCAGGGACGGGGGAGCCTGGTGGGCTGCAGAGTCGGACACGACTGAAGCCACTTACCAGCAGCAGATTTGGAGGCAGCACACAGAGGTAGACCTTCATTTCAGGACTTCCGTTACTTTGCTTGAAACTAAAAAAAGGGAAAAAAAGGCACTTCTTGGCAGTCCCGGTGGACCACTCACTCACTGTTTCACTCAATTCGTATATTACTACTCTTCCCCTACTTTTCTATTCCTAAATATTAAAGTGTGTATACATTACGGTGAGAGTCCCAAGAGTCAGATTAGAAGGAATTTTAGATCAAAGACATTCTTATTCACCTTTCAGGGGCTCCAAGTAAGGGATAAATGTCTTTGTAGATAAAGACACTTGATTCTCGGCCACAGGCCACCCTCCCTCGCTTCACTTCCTTCCATCCTCAAGGCAGCAAATGTTGGAAACATCACAGGTTAGGCAGCCATGGAGGTTCTTGGTTAAAGAGCTGTTGTTGTTATTGAAAAGGAAGGTAGCTTGTTTGTCCTCAAGTAGGTTATATGAAAAGAATCTGCCTGCAGTGTGGGAGACCTGGGTTCAGTCCCTGGGTCGGGAAGATCCCCTGGAGGAGGGCATGGCAACCCACTCCAGTATTCTTGCCTGGCAAACCCCCTGGACAGGGGAGCCTGGTGGGCTACAGTCCATGGGGTCACAAAGACATGACTGAGTGACTAAGCACAGCACAGCACAGGTTATACAAAATCAGAAAACTAGACATGTGCTTCTTTTTTGAGTTTCCATCTCTGTCTTCAGGGTCCACTGATGAAACACTGAACGTTACTCTCAGGTGAAGTCAGAGGGAGTGTGTAAATGTGAGGGTGTCCCACTGCTGATCAATGTGAAATCTCAAAACTGAGGACCAGAGGATAGTTTCTACTCAAGTCATTTCATTTGACATCAGTTTTTAACTTGCAGGCAGGCATGCATGCATGCTAAGTCACTTCCGTCGTATCCAACTCTGTGCGACCCTATGGATGGCAGCCCACCAGGCTCCTCTGTCCCTGGGATTCTCCAGGCAAGAATACTGGAGTGGATTGCCATTTTCTTCTCCAATGCATGTATTTAACTTTCTTCCTTATAAAACAGTGGCCACATTTTAACTTCAGATGCTTATTCTAGTACCTTGCTCTTGAATTTGCTTTGAACATTACTTTTTTTAAAATTATGTTTTTTCTTGGAGGCTAGGTGGTTTAATGCTTTCCAACTTCCTTTTCCTCTTTATCACTGTCAGCTTCCAATTCACCCCTTTCCCCTCTACTTCCTTCCTGGCTTCTCTTCCCTCCTTTCTTGCCCCTGGTTCTTTCTATCATCTTTATCCTCAGGCACAAGTCCTGTTCCTCTTAGCTTATAGGAATGTGTTGGGCAAATGTGAAATGTTCTTAAATAGGAAATAATAGACTTAAACTAAAACTTAAGTGATCTATTTCGAGTGTATGTTTTATTCTCTTCCAAACTTACAACTAATTCCCCAAAATAGACTTGAAGTTTGTTTACATCTTTCATTACTGGCCCATATTTCCTAAAAAGAAACTAGGCACACAGCCACCATTTGAGAGTTTCCAATCCTAAAATTAGTTTAAAGACAATAAAAGTGGACTTACAAGCGAAATTCATCTCTTGCCAGTCTCTGCAGGGGAGGTGGGGAGAGATGAGGTGAGTGCTTGTTTGAGAAAAGAGAAATGACCACAGCTCTTGAAGTTGTTTTAGCAGTGTTTGTGCACAGTAAAACAAACAAACAAACAAAAAAAAACAGACACCCAAGTGAATGAGGGGAAACCCAGGCTAAGAGGGACATCTTTTAGAGCAGCTCATGGTTAAAAACCCAAGTGTTATTAATAAGAATAACTTGATTTTTACCATGTAAGCATGATGAGAATCTAGGACATGTCATAGGAATTAAAGACCGTGTTCTCGTATGTTTCACAAGAAGCTAAACTCTAGTCATACATAAAGGTTAAATGGCAGGATGCACGTGTTCTAGTGACTTCAATGACCCTGGAGGACAGGGTGCAAAAGCAGGACAGTTTTATTCCTTTTATTGTCTGACCTGTGGCTACTCACAACACTTCTGACATCAAATGAGGGGTGTTTTCCTTAGACCAACAGTTCTGCTACTCTCTTGACACCAACTGGGTATCCTACAATTCAGTTCCTACAGCTAACTTCCTGGAGTTCACCAGACCCAACAGGTGAAGGACTCAGTGCCAATCAACTGATTGTGTTGCAGAAAGTCCAGATTATCATCTGTATTCTGACCAATTGGCTATAAATCGGGCTTCCCACCTCCCCCTCCTCAGATTCAATAATATGCTACAGCAGCTCACAAAACTCAAGGAATCACTTTATCTTTATTCATTTACCAGTTTATTACAAAGGATGAAACTCAGACAGCCAAATGAAAGAGAGGTGCATATCTAGGTAATAATTGGGTGGAGGTATACATGAAAGAGCGTCCATGGTCTTTCTCAACTCACATTCCTCCCAGCATCTTAAAGTGTTCACCAACCTCAACCAGGAAACTTTCTGAACCCCATCACTTAGGTATTTGGGGAAGGTTTCATTATATCAGCATGGATGGATGAATACATCTTTGGGTGTTGATTTAACTCAGTCTCTAGCCCCTCTCCCCTTCCAGCAGGAAAGACTGTAAGTTCCAGTCCTATGATCATAGAGCTACTGCCCCTTGGGCATCAGGCTACATCCTGAAGCCCTCAGTTCAGTTCAGTTGCTCAGTCATGTCCGACTCTTTGTGACCTCATGGACTGCCACACACCAGGCTTCCCTGTCCATCACCAACTCCCAGAGCTTGCTCAAACTCATGTCCATTGAGTTGGTGATGCCATCCAACCATCTCATCCTCAGTCGTCCCCTTCTCCTCCCACATTCAATCTTTCCCAGCATTAGGGTCTTTTCCAATGAGTCAGTTCTTTGCATCAGGTGGCCAAAGTATTGGAGCTTCAGCTTCAGCATCAGTCCTTCCAATGAACACCCAGGACTGATCTCCTTTAGGATGGACTGGTTGGATCTTTTTGAGGTCCAAGGGACTCTCAAGAGTCTTCTCCAACACCACAGTTCAAAAGCATCAATTCTTTAGTGCTCAGCCTTCTTTATGGTCCAGCTCTCACATCCATATGTGTGTGTGTGTGTGTGTTATTTGCTCAGTCGTGTCCAACCCTTAACCCATGGACCCATGAGGCTCCTCTGTCCATGGGATTTCCAGGCAAGAATACTGGAGTGGGTTGCCATTTTCTCCTTCAGGGGATCCATACATGGAAAAGCCATAGCTTTGACTAAATGAACCTTGGTTGGCAAAATAATGTATGTGCTTGAAGCCACCATAGGGGTCATCAAGAGTCACCTCATTAGCATAAACTCAGGAGTGACTGAAAGTAGCTTCTTAATGAACAGCAAAAGATATTCCTGTCACTTGGGGAAATTCCAAGGGTTTTAGAAATGTCTCAGGAGCTGAGGGTGAGAAGGACAGGACAAAGATCAAATATACATTTCTCCTTGTATCACACACTGATAGCTAATTTTTATAAATGCCTCAAGGCATTGCGCTGTTTGTTGCAGTTCTCTCCAAATGTTGCAAGAAGCAAGTATAAATATTCTGAATAGATTTTTGGGGGGGCAGACAGCTTTATTTTTTTTTCTACTGACTGAATAGATTTAGCTTTTCAAATCATTTTGAATTCTTTAAGCATTTACTTGAAATTTTATTTTCACATCTCCCTCAAAGCAAAGGACAATTTCTTGTCAACACACATGGAAAGATGTGTTACTATAACCTTTTAAGAAAAGCAAGCTGTTGCCTGGTAGCTGTGTGCACATATCCCTCCCACGATAGCTGTATTCCAAGTTAAAGAGAGATAGCTGAAGGATTAGAGGTGGATTCACATGGATGCTTCTTTAAATTATTAAATTCTCCTAGTTTAATTAAGGCTCTGTATTAAATGCCATTCTTAAGTTCTTGTGGGAATCATGAACTCCTTCGTCAACGACATCTTCGAGTGCATCGCTGGTGAGGCATCGCGCCTGGCGCATTACAATAAGCGCTGGACTATCACATCCAGAGAGATCCAGACCGCCCTGTGCTTGCTGCTACCTGGGGAGGTGGCCAAGCACGCCATGTCCGAGGGCACTAAGGCTGTCACCAAGTATACCAGCTCCAAGTAAATATAATATGCCTAGCTGCTGTTAACGGAGAAGGCAATGGCACTCCACTCCAGTACTCTTGCCAGGAAAATCCCATGGACGGAAGGCCTGGTGGGCCATGGGGTCGCTAAGAGTCAGACACGACTGAGCGACTTCACTTTCACTTTCACTTTAAGTTCTTGTTAGTACTAACTGAACTTGAATCTGCTAGCCTGACTCACAGTAACCCAGTCTATTTTTAAAATTTCTATTATTTTTTTTATTATGAAAGTATTTTACAGGAGACTTAGAAAATACAGAATTAGGTTATATATAATTTTATTGTTTATTACACTTATTTTTAAATAGAAAAAGTTTTTAGTTGGAGTTTCAATATCAAACTCTTAAAAAATAATAAAATGAATACTCAGAGAAATGGAAGGATGTGGTAGACTTGAAAAGCACTGTGAACCAATTCAACAAAGTGAAGATTTATACAATTTTTACCCAACAGTATGATATAAATTCTGTTCAAGTTTCCATAGACTATAAACCAGGAGATACTGAAACTTATCAAGGGACATTACACAAGGTGCAAAAATTTCATGGTCTAAACATATTGAAATCATACAGAGTCTGTTCCCTTAATCACTGTGGAATTATGTTAGAAATCAACATCAAAAGGTCAATCTATTGACACCAGGTGGTGGTGAAGGAAAGTACAGTGTTTATCACAGGGCATCAAACGAGAACAGGCAGCTGATGCTCAAAAGATCTGAACTCCTTGATGGTTTTCTGGGGAGGGTTTTTAAAGGCAACGTTTGGGGTGAGGGTTGCAGTTCTTGGACCTTCTTCTCGCTGGTTACTGGCGCGATAACAGGGTCATGTTTCTGGAATCTTAGTCATTCTTCTGACTGCAGCCAGTTTGACTCTACATGTCTGAGGTCAGTGTGCCGCCACCCTCCTCTACCTGGATGAAGGGCTTAGTTTCTGCAGAACGAGTCCAAGATATGCATCACATGGTTGTATACAGCCTGTGAGGAGGAACTAAATGTACGAAAACCAGCTCCAAAGATTCTGCACCACCATGAAAGTTTTTGAGGCACGAATCCTCTGGGAAGGGGTCAGAGTCTTTGTCAACTTCGACTGAGTGCAGACTTTTTTCTGATTGGTCAGTGGTGAGGTAATAGGGCGGTGCTCTGGGGATCTTGTCCTCAGCCTGAAATTACCTTCCTCCATCTGGGTGGGGGTCTTAGTGCCTGCAGAAGAACTCCAAGGTGTTGCAAGGAGAAATTATAATCAGTTTTTTGTTTTTTTTTAGATTCATACAGAGTCTGGGTCCCTAATATAAACCACACATTTTGAGTTGGAACTGTCTCTTTTGATGAACATTTTTAGGTGTGACATAGAAGCTTTTATTTCATTTGGTTTGCCTTCAAGTGAAATTTGATTTGGTATGAAGAAAGATTATATATGTATTATACATAGTCTCCCAGATATGCTGAGCTTTACTTTTTCCCCATATAATAATGCAGTAGTAGTACGTGTACCAAGAATCCTATTGGAAGCAAAAGGTGAGCTGAATTTTGTCCATCGAACATTCTGAATGTCACGTGACAGGTGGCTATGAAAAAATAATAGAAATGACTGCTAAGAAGTGTTCTCTGTGTTTTGTTTTGTACTTTTGTTTTTTTTACCTTGCAAAGGAGTTATGTTCTGGATTGTTGCCAGATGCAAAACTCTTTAAGGCCAGGTGGTAACAGCCACCACTCTGGTTATGTGACAATGGACAATATATCTATAAGGATGAGAATGAGCTTGCCAATGCCTGATGAAGACAGGAGATCCCAGGCCAGACTACTACTGACGTACTTTGCCCTTGAGTTTGTAGAGAGCTCCCATATTCATCTCTTCATACCTTACAACAATCCTGTGAAACAAGAAAAACAGAGATTACTCTTCCCTTTATACAAAAGTTCAGCATGCTTTGCCCAGACTTGACACTCATTTTACACCAATGGTCTTAAAGTTAAGTTCACCTGATAACAAATGTTAATAAGGTTATTTTGCCTTAAAATTGTTACCTTTTGTTCAGAAAGTTTCTAAAGGCAAAATCGTTGTGCCTTCTTGTAATCCTAGATTTTTTCTTTCAATATTTTATTTTCGGGATGTCATATGTGGCAAGCAGACTTCTAAGTGTGGGGAGTAAAGGAGCAAGCCAGAACGAAGGACTTTCTTCTCTTAGAAGTTGGATAATAGTTGGACTCCATACTTAAGAAAAGTATTAGAGAGTGAAATGCAGTGATACAATGGGCAATGTCTCTGGGTCTCCTGTAGATAGGTGGTTGGAAAAAGCCCACCCTTACAAAGTCAGGTTTGAGCTTATGTCTGAAAGATGTGGAGTCAGGCAGAGGTGAGGGAAAGAGGTTCTGGAAAGAGAGACCAACAGATCCAAAGGACCAGAACAGACCTTGGTGGGCCAAAGGAATATAAAGAAGTTACTGGTTCCTATTAGTCAAGGGGCAGAGGGATGGTATCAAGTAATCAGGGAAACAGATGGTGGTAAAATCTCACAAGGTTTTCTGAACAAGGCTGAGGATGCTGGCTATTATTTTAAGGACAATATCAAGCCACCAGAAGATATTCAACTAATTTTCACATTGAAAAACATACTTTTGTTGAAGTGTAGATAAATGGTTGTCGTTGTTTAATTGCTAAGTCATGTCCATCTCTTTGTGATCCCATGGACTGTTAGCATGACAGGTTTCCCTGTCCTTCATTATCTCCCAGAGTTTGACCAAACTCATGCCCATTGTGTCAGTGATGCCATCCAACCATTTCATCCTCTTCCACCTCTTTCTCCTTTTGCCTTCAATATTTCACAGCATCAGAGTCTTTTCCACTGAGTTGACTCTTCACATCAGGTGGCCAGAGTATTGGAGCTTCAGCTTCAGCAGCAGTACTTCCAAAGAGTATTCAGGGTTGGGTGGATTGAGATCTTTTTCTGCTTGTCACAGTCGATTGGATTTGTTGGTGGCTTAGAAGTTCGCAATGAGGAAATGAGAGGAATCCAGGATGCTTCATATACTTTTTACCCAAGCGACTGGCTGGGTGGTGATGGGGAAAACCTGAGGGGAGGGGAAGCAAGTTGAGACACACTGAAGAAGACCAGACATGGTGATTTGGATGCATTCAGCTGGAGACCCTTTTTGATTATTCCAGGGGATATATTCCGAGAGTTAAAAATATGAATCGTTGATAGCAATGGAAAAGAATGGAGGGACTGTGTATTAGTGGCTTTTATCATCATGGGACCAGATCATAGTCCCCAGGAAGGAAAGGTTGAGAGGAAAGACAAGAGCCCCAGACAGATGGCAGAGGCAGGCCAGCATTTGGAGGGAACACAGAGGAGGAAGAATTGCTAGAGGAGGCTGAGAAGGAGCAGCTAGTGAGTGGAGAAGAAAACCTGAAGAGTGTGAGCTGTAGAACATGGGGAGAAGGCGGCTCTTGCAGGAAGGAGAGGTCGATTTGCTAATGCTTTTGAGAAATCATTAGCAAAACGCTTAGATAACCAGATGCTGTGCTGGGTGCTTCACTCTATTGTCCGGGACAACAAACTGTGCTCAGTTCTCTTGACCTTAATGTCACTGTGCTGCAGGTGTGAGTCTTCGTGTTCCACTGAATCATCTCACACTCTGAACATACAAGGGTTTTGATTTATCCTTACTTATAACAGTAATATGACCAGCAACTGAGCACGGACCCTGCATGTTAACCAGCATGTAGAATGTTGATTTATGATTGTGTGAGCCGTTGTGACTTCTTATTCCATTCCCTTCCCAGAAAAGAACAAAAGCCAAATCAAAATGTCTGAGCCACTCTTAAATCACTGTATCCCCTTAGTTCCCAAGCAAAGACAATTTAAGTCTTGAAATAAAATTTTTTTTTCCCTTTACCTCCAATCTAGCTTCTTTCTGGAACAATGGAGTACTTTTTCATACCACCAGCACCATTTGATAAAGAACTAGCATACCAGTGCAGGAGACATTAGAGGCGTGGGTTTTATCCCTGGGTCTGGAAAATCCCCTAGAGAAGGAAATGCCAACCCACTCTGGTATTCTTGCCTGGGAAATACTATGGACAGAGGAGCCTGGCAAGCTACAGTCCATGGAGTCGCAAAGAGTCGGACATGCCTAAAGCAACTTAGCACACATATACCTCAAGCTGACCTCAGGGAACAGACTTGAAACTTTCTGTCCAGAGCACTTAAGGCCTTTGGAAGTTTCTGTCTCCATTAATAAAGCCTGTACTGATATTGGGTTGGCCAAAAAGTTCAGTTGGATTTTTCCTAAGATGGTAGGAAAAAAACAAAATCAAGTTTTTGCCAATCCAACACAGTCTACTCATTTCTATCACTGATTCTGTCTTATTCAGTTCAGTTCAGTCACTCAGTTGTGTCCGACTCTTTGGGACCGCATGAATCACAGCACGCCAGGCCTCCCTGTCCATCACCAACTTCCAGAGCTTGCTCAAACTCATGTCCATTGAGTCAGTGATGCCATCCAACCATCTAGTCCTCTGTCGTCCCCTTCTCTTCCTGCCTTCAATCTTTCCCAACATCAGGGTCTTTTCAAACGAGTCAGTTCTCTGCATCAGGTGGCCAAAATATTGGAGTTTCACACTTCTTGAATTTGGCTTCTTTGCTTTATCCTCTATGGGCTTAAAATAGGTAATGTTCTCTTATGAATTATTTTCTATTTGCTCATTTGTTCAATCCTTTTCCCCCAGTCCATTTCTGGACTGTTTATCCAATGCTGCTTGAAACCTAGCTCCTTCCATGTTTCCTGACCTTGGGCGGGTGTTTGTAATGCACTATGGCTCAGTTTCCCCTGACTCATACTGAGATGCATGTCTTAATATAGGTAAACTAGTGTATGATTTTTATACTAAATCCTTTCAATATAGGCATTCCTGTTTTCAAACCACATCATATAAGAAGCTTCATGGTCTGACCTTTTCTCTCTTTCCATCATCAAAGCCTGCTGGTCTCCTCAGCATCTCCCAGGGCCTTCACTCATAGAGCATTCTTGCAGTTTCCTAGACAGGAGATGCCTTTTCTCTTCTCACGGACCTTATGCATGCTGTTGCCTCTTTCCAGGGAGCAACCGCTCCTTTCATTTACTGGAAGAACCTCCACGTTTCCTCCAGCCCTGCTCAGACGGAAGCTTGGCTAAGCATCTTAGTGTGACTCATCATCACCTCTACCCAAGGTGTTCCTTTCTGCATGCTTGCCTGTGTATACTTTTACTTCCCACATTGTATTACAATCACACCTTTTCTGTCACCTCTCCTGGGCTCAGAATTCCTAAAATGCAGGAGGGTTTGGATAGGAGCCCAACTGTATCCCAGATTCTGTCGCAGAGTAGAAGCTCAGAAAATGAAACAAAGTTTGCAAGTTGTAAACTGAGTTGTGTGGAAATATGACTAGTTAGTTAGCATTGCCTGTTTTGTTTTTTCTTCGGCACTGAGCCAATTATAAAGGATTGAGGGTAACACACAGTTTCTATTCATGTTTCTGGTTTTGTGAGTTCATCAACATTTAACACGGCTGAGCCTCAGCGACAGTTGTTAGGCATCAGGAGAGAAAGTTCACTTAGCCATTTTAGAACGATTATGCAATGATAATTTTGATTCTCACTAATATTATGGCAACATAGAAGCTATTTTCCTAAAGTTAAAAGTTTCTGTCCCTGAGACTCATCATTGTTTAAAGGAAAAGCAAGAATTGGCAGATATTCCCTAGGGAGGACATTTTCTAGAAATGCCAAGGGTTGGATGTCTAGAAAAGGTGACATTCTGAGGTTTTGTAGGCCACGTTTGGACTCGCCACATCCATTTTTTTAAATAGATTCAATTAAAATTGGGTAATTAAGCATTGTATGTTGGTCAAATCACTCTGATTGTATATTAGCATGAACACAAATCTAACCAATTACAAATGACATTTGTCAAACCACCATAGAAGGTAAACCAATCAAAATGATTATAAATAGACTGGGAATGTCTTTGAATATGCAAAGAAAAATGATGAATGCGCTTGGCTGGAGATAGTTCTCAAAACCAGAAATCATTTCTAAATTAAAAGGCAATTAAATGTCTCATAATTACTATTTGGATGTATGTGCATGTGGCTTGATTTTCTCAGCTACAATAATCCTAAGAAAATAATTAAGAGACCTAATTATCCATCATCATAATCCATTAAGCCTGTTGCCCTTGGGTGAGAGTACATATAGATGTGTATGGGAAAAAGTGATCCTATTTGGAAAAACAAGCAAGAAAAAAGTAAGAAAAAACAGCTTCTCTTAATTGTTCAGCCTAATCAGACCTGTAGGCCTCAGGAAATGAGGAGGATAACTCTAGGAGCATCACTTGTTTTAGAGACATTAGAGCTCTTTTAGGGTATGATTGGGCTGGTTGTTGCTCAGTGGCTAAGTCATGTCCAACTCTTTGCAACCCCATGAACTGCAGCACACCAGGCTTCCATGTCCATCACTATCTCTTAGAGCTTGCTCAAATTCATGTCCATTGAGTTGGTGATGCTATCCAACCATCTTATCCTCTGCTGCCCCCTTCTCTTGCCTTCAATCACAGCATCAGGATCTTTTCCAGTGAGTCGACTGCATCAGGTGGCCAGAGTATTGGAACTTCAGCTTCAGCAACAATCCTTTTAATGAATATTCAGAAAATACTAAATTGAAAAGTAGTGCTTTTTTACAGCCTGTGTAATTGCTTCCAGAGCATGGTTGGTTTCTCTCTGTAATGGTGGCACTGTTGACAGCTTGAGGACAATTTAGGAAGACTCAGAAGGGCTCTGTTGGATCATAGAAAAAGCAAGAGAATTCCAGAAAAGCATCTGCTTCATTGACTAAAGCCTTTGACTGCATGGATCATAACAAAATGGAAAATTCTTCAAGAGACAGTAACACCTTACCTGCCTCCTGAAAAATCTGTATGCGGGTCAAGAAGCAACAGTTAGAACCAGACATGGAAAAACAGACTGGTTCCAAATTGGGAAAGGAGTATGTCAAGGCTGTGTATTGTCACCCTGCTTATTTAACTTACATGCAGAGTACATCATGCAAAATGCTGGGCTGCAAGAAGCACAAGCTGGAATCAAGATTGCCGGGAGAAATATCAATAACCTCACATATGCAAATGACACCACCCTTATTGCAGAAAGTGAAGAGGAACTCAAAAGCCTCTTGATGAAAGTGAAAGAGGAGAGTGAAAAAGTTGGCTTAAAGCTCAACATTCAGAAAACGAAGATCATGGCATCCGATCCCATCACTGCATGGCAAATAGATGGGGAAACAGTGTCAGACTTTATTTTCTTGGGCTCCAAAATCACTGCAGATGGTGACTGCAGCCATGAAATTAAAAGATGCTTGCTCCTTGGAAGAAAAGCTATGACAAACTTAGACAGCATATTAAAAAGCAGAGAGATTACTTTGCCAAAAAGATCTGTCTAATCAAAGCTATGGTTTTTCCAGTCATCATGTATGGATGTGAGACTTGTACCATAAAGAAACCTGAGTGCCAAACAATTGATGCTTTTTAACTGTGGTGTTGGAGAAGACTCTTGAGAGTCTCTTGGACTGCAAGGAGATCCAACCAGTCAGTCCTAAAGGAAATCAGTTCTGATGAAGCTGAAGCTCCAATACTTTGGCCACCTGATGCGAAGAACTGACTCCTTAGAAAAGACCCTGAAGCTGGGAAAGATTGAAGGCAGAAGGAGAAGGGGACAACAGAGGATGAGATGGTTGGATGGCATCACTGTCTCAATGGACCTGAGTTTGAGTCAGCTCCATGAGTTGGTGATGGACAGGGAAGCCTGGCATGCTGCAGTCCATGAGGTCACAAAGAGTTGGACACAACTGAGTGACTGAACTGCACTGAAGGGCTGGGTCCTTTGGTAAGAGGACAGCAAGTGGAAACTTGAGACTCTGGACCCAGGGAAGAGTCACATTCTAGGAGAGACCAGTTAGGCTGGCTCCCAGCAAGTTTAAGAACCCAGCAGTGCCCCGGGCCCCATGGTACCGCCTCATTTTCTTTCTCAGGTTTGATATGGCTTCTTCAATGGTCCTGCACACTCCTGTGGGCTTCCCTGCTCTGTGCTGAAGGAGGAGGAGGTTGCCCCCCATATTCTATGTGAGAAGGTGGGGACCCATCTTTCGCTGCACTGAGAACTTGGAACCTTACACTCTCACGCTGGAATTTTGTGTTTTCCTGGCTGTGCCCCTGTAATGGATGGGTCTGTCATACCCTGTTCAGGACAGTGAGGGGTCGGTTGACCTGGGTGCTTATCAGCTTCCATGATATTTCTGTGGGAGAACTTTTACTTTATTCCCTTAAATTCAACATGTAAATTCACTTTGGGGATATAACCTGGTGGGAATTACCTGTATGTAGTTTAATCATGTTTCCCTAGCTGTTTGCTGCCAGAAGATGGGATTATATACACACTTACCCACTCATGTATGTGCTACACCTTCCCTTTGCTATCATTTCAAGTGAGTTTGGTAATTCAGCAGAATTGCAGAGTGATGGACTGTTCTCAATTAAATTTACCCCTGCATTCTCCGTGCCTTTTCAGAGCACCAGTGGGAAGGTTTTGGGGGTGCTTGCCAACATGTTCAAATGAATGAATGTGCCCAGTATGGAATCAGCACTGAATCTATTAATGGTTTTATCAAAAGTTCAGTAAAGACAAAGTGAACAGGCATCACCTCTTCAGCCAAATTGTTTTCTTAATTTTTTTTTCCTGTAAAAGTCACATGATATGAAGCACATTATTTTAACCACATGTCACTATACAGTCCAGCGACACTGAGCACCACTTGGTTGTGCAACTCTCACCATCATCTGTCTCCCAGATTCCTCACCTTTCACCTGAACTGAAACTCGGTCCCCATGAAACACCACCTCCCCTCCCTACCCTCTACCCTGCAAGCCCTGGCATCAACCAATGTAATTCAACCAAATCATTTTATTTTCCATTTCCCCCCAAGAGTCTTTTTGCTTTTTTATTATGAAGAGAACATGATGCATTTCATCTCCTCTGACAAGCTGAAAGCAAGTGAACGCCATCTTTGTGTAGGACTCTGGGGAGGCAGGAAGGAGCCAGGAATCTGGGAGGTCCCAGAGCCCACACACTAGAAGTGGGGGCCATAGCACACAGGCCGACATCAGAGAGGCTGAAGCCAGGTGGCCTGAGTTCAAATCCCAGGTCATGTGCTGAGCAGCTTGGCAATCTTGGGGAAGTTATTTACCTTTCTAACAGCTGTGTAGGATGGATTTAATGCTAGTAGCTGCTTCGTGTGGCTGTTGGTGAAGACAAAATTTGTAGCGATGTGCGGAAGGACACCAGACATCATCCCCAGCAGGAATCGAGAATGTTTTCCCTGGTATGTCTTTCTGACGTCTATTTTAGGGGTGCTTTACTGCCGCATACTATCTAGTTTCTGGTTTCTGCGGCTGTATTGCTCCTCTGCCTGTCAGCTATGCTTGGAACAATGTGTCAACTCCAGATTGACTGACAGCTTTCTGCATATTATGTTCGTCTGTTGGATCTGGTTGAACTCACTACACTGATTCAAAAGGCAGGCAGTAATAAATTCAGAGTCAAAACTTGAAAAGTCACAGTCAGACCCAAAGTGTTCCCTAAAAATGGCATTAAATTTCCTCTGTTAATGTTAAGAATGACAGTAATTGAACCCCTGTACCTGAAACTCCAGCCTGAATTCTGAATTTGGCTTATTTAGAAGCGAGTAGATATTCATTTTTAATAGCATGTTCTTTCTCAGAAATTTCCATATAGGTGAAAATCTAAAAGGAATGTGCCTAACCAATGTGAAAAGCTTCGTTCTTTCTACGGTATTTTCGTTATTTTTTTCCACTTAAAAATCTCAACTTCGTGAGCTTTGTTAGATTATGTTTTTCCTCATTTTTAATTCCCATTTATGTCACATTTCTTCTATATTATCCTATTTGCTTGTCTCAGGACATAGAATTCCAAGCACACAAGTCATTACTGTGTGACTTTGAAAAAGAAGTTCTTTTACTGAACTGCCTTCAGTGTTAGTGATATCTTTCACCTGATGAATATGGTTTGCTTCTTTGCTTATTGTGGTGTTTTCTTGAGTTAGTTTCAAAAACCCAGAATATTGTTACCAATGAGCCAAAATACTTTTGTTTCAAGAGTGTGATGATCAGAACATATGAATTTGTTTTTTTGCCAACTCCTCTGCTGTTTTTGATAGTAGATGGATCATCCCATTATATTTTCCTGCAAACCGCATGGCAAAGGTAGCTTAATTTTTCTGAAGTTACCTATGGAGTGAGAGAAGGCAGTCCAGAATTGTGCCCAGTGCTTAGTTCCCACCCAGCCAGAGGAGTGGGCGTGATCTGTTTCATCTTAAAGATTGGGCAGACTTGAGCTGCTGATGGGTGATCAGTTGTCTGGCCAGGTGGGCGAGTGCCTCCCTCCCAGGCATCTACTTTTTAAGCTGGACGTGCTTGTCCCACTGCGAGGTGGCTGGGCACTCATCCCTTCTTTATCCACTGGCCCTGTGTGTTTCAGGCCCTCAGCATCTGCTGGTTGCCTGAAGTGCCCTCTGTGTCTGTCTCCAGTTCATCTGCTACACTCCTTTCCAGGCTCCCAGAGAGAGCTTTCTCAGTTATTGACCTCACCGTGCCAACATCTGGGTTAACATCGTATCGGTGGCTTTTTGTAATTTGGAGGGAAAAAAATTGAGCTCCTTGGCATGGTTTGTGAGCCCTATCTTGAGCTACACACCAACCTAGAAAGCCACATTCCTCTCTATTCCCCACCCCAGTGACCTGGGTCCTCACACAGACACACTTTCTTCCCATTCTAGGCCTTTGTAATGGCCGATTCATTCTCCTTTCATGACTACCCACCCTCCACTGCCAGTCCCTCACCATTAAGCTCAAGCCTTGCTGCCCTGAGAAATTCCCTTGACTCGTCCCTAAGCCAGGTCTCTTCCGTGCCCCCAAACCACTGCAAGCATCCCCCCGGGCAGCATTTGCAAAGCAGGGTCTGCCTGTTTCCTCTCTGCAGGGACCAACTCAGATGTCCAACACAAGCACAGAGATGAATTTGTTCACCTGATGATGTTAAAATCATGTGTGTGTTTGCATGTGACTAATTCATGTGTATTATGCCTGTATTCATGTTTCCTGTGGTTGCTGTGACAAATTGACATAAACTTGGTGACTTGTAGCAATAGAAATGTATTTTCTCACAGTTGTAGAGGTCAGGAGTCCGAAATGATTTTTATGGGGCTAAAATTAAATCTCCCAGGCTGTGCTCTCTCCGGAGGTTCAGGGGAGAATCACTTCTTTGCCATTTCTAGATGCTGCTGGCAGCGTGCCTCCAGTCCCGGCCTCGCGGCCACATTGCCTGTTCCCGGATCTGTGTTATGTTTCCCTCTACCTCTCTCATAAGGAAGCATATGACTGTATTTAGGGCCCACTTGAATAATACAGGGTAATTTCCTCATCTCAAGATCCTTAATTTAATCACATCTGTAAAGTTCTTTTTTGCCCTACAAGGTAGCACTCATTGGTTCCAGGGAATAGTGTGTGAATATCTTTTGTGGGGGGCCATTATTCAAATCCACCAACCATGCTCTACCTCTACATACACACAAAATAGTGTTTCTGGATGCTACTCAGCGCCATAGAGATAGAAATCAAATTCCTTCACACAAAATTAGGTAAAGTTGCAACACTTGGCAATTAGTTGCCAATTCGGCTAATTATATAGGTAAAGACCAACTAAGAATGGATGGAAAGGGGTGAGGGGAAACAGTGATGTTTATTTCAATCTATTGTAAAACTGTAACAACAATATCGATTTTCAATCAAAATATCTTCAGTTCAGTTCAGTTCAGTCGCTCAGTCGTGTCTGACTCTTTGCGACCCCATGAATTGCAGCACGCCAGGCCTCCCTGTCCATCACCAATTCCCGGAGTTCACTCAAACTCATGTCCATTGAGTCAGTGATGCCATCCAGCCATCTCATCTTCTGTTGTCCCCTTCTCCTCCTGCCCCCAATCCCTCCCAGCATCGGAGACTTTTCCAATGAGTCAACTCTTCCCATGAGGTGGCCGAAGTATTGGAGCTTCAGCTTTAGCATCAGTCCTTCCAATGAACACCCAGGACTGATCTCCTTTAGAATAGACTGGTTGGATCTCCTTGCAGTCCAAGAGACTCTCAAGAGTCTTCTCCAACACCACAGTTCAAAAGCATCAATTCTTCGGCACTCAGCCTTCTTCACAGTCCAACTCTCACATCCATACATGACCACTGGAAGAACCATTGCCTTGACTAGACGGACCTTTGTTGGCAAAGTAATGTCTCTGCTTTTCAACATGCCATCTAGGTTGGTCATAACTTTCCTTCCAAGGAGTAAGCATCTTTTAATTTCATGGCTGCAATCACCATCTGCAGTGATTTTGGAGCCCCCCAAAATAAAGTCTGACACTGTTTCCGCTGTTTCCCCATCTATTTCCCATGAAGTGATGGGCCCAGATGCCATGATCTTAGTTTTCTGAATGCTGAGGTTTAAGCCAACTTTTCTACTGTCCTCTTTCACTTTCTCTTCACTTTCTGCCATAAGGGTGGTGTCATCTGCATATCTGAGGTTACTGATATTTCTCCCGGCAATCTTCATTCCAGCTTGTGCTTCTTCCAGCCCAGGGTTTCTCATGATGTATTCTGCTGCTGCTGCTGCTAAGTTGCTTCTGTTGTGTCCGACTCTGTGTGACCCCATAGACGGCAGCCCACCAGGCTCCTCCGTCCCTGGGATTCTCCAGGCAAGAAGACAGGAGTAGGTTGCCATTTCCTTCTCCAATGCATAAAAGTTAAAAGTAAAAGTGAAGTCGCTCAGTCATGTCTGACTCTTAGTGACCCCATGGACTGCAGCCTACCAGGCTCCTCTGCCCATGGGATTTTCCAGGCAAGAGTACTGGAGTGGGGTGCCATTGCCTTCTCCGCATGATATACTCTGCATAGAAGTTAAATAAGCAGGGTGACAATATACAGCCTTGACGTACTCCTTTTCCTATTTGGAACCAGCCTCTTGTTCATGTCCAGTTATAACTGTTGCTTCCTGACCTGCATATAGTTTTCTTAAGAGGCAGGTCAGGTGGTCTTGTATTCCCATGTCTTTAAGAATTTTCAACAGTTTATTGTGATCCACACAGTCAAAGGCTTTGGCATAGTCAATAAAGCAGAAATAGATGTTTTTCTGGAACTCTCTTGCTTTTTCCATGATCCAGCAGATGTTGGCAATTTAATCTCTGGTTCCTCTGCCTTTTCTAAAACCAGATTGGACATCTGGAAGTTCACGGTTCACTTATTGCTGAAGCCTGGCTTGGAGAATTTTGAGCATTATTTTACTAGCATATGAGATTAGTGCAATTGTGCAGTAGTTTGAGCATTCTTTGGCGTTGCCTTTCTTTGGGATTGGCATGAAAACTGACCTTTTCCAGTCCTGTGGCCACTGCTGAGTTTTCCAAATTTGCTGGCATATTGAGTGCAGCAGTTTCACAGCATCATCTTCCAGGATTTGAAATAGCTCCACTAGAATCCCATCACCTCCACTAGCTTTGTTCATAGTGATGCTTTCTAAGGCCCACTTGACTTCACATTACAGGATGTCTGGCTCTAGGTGAATGATCACACCTTCGTGATTATCTTGGTTGTGAAGATCTTTTTTATACAGTTCTTCTGTGTATTCTTGCCTCCTCTTCTTAATATCTTCTACTTCTGTTAGGGCCATACCATTTCTGTCCTTTATTGAGCCCATCTTTGCATGAAATGTTCCCTTGGTATCTCTAATTTTCTTAAAGAGATCTCTAGTCTTTCCCATTCTGTTGTTTTCTTCTATTTCTTTGCACTGATTGCTGAGGAAGGCTTTTTTTATCTCTCCTTGCTAGTCTTTGGAACTCTACATTCAGATGCTTATATCTTTCCTTTTCTCCTTTGCTTTTCATTTCTCTTCTTTTCACAGCTATTTGTAAGGCGTCCCCAGACAGCCATTTTGCTTTTTTGTGTTTCTTTTCCATGGGGATGGTCTTGATCCCTATCTCCTGTAGAATGTCAGGAACCTCCGTCCATAGTTCATAAGGCACTCTATCAGATCTAGTCCCTTAAATCTATTTCTCACTTCCACTGTATAATCATAAGGAATTTGATTTAGGTCATACCTGAATGGTCTAGTGGTTTTCCCTACTTTCTTCAATTTAAGTCTGAATTTGGCAGTCGGGAGTTCATGATCTGAGCCACAGTCAGCTCCCGGTCTTGTTCTTTCTGACTGTATAGAGCTTCTCCATCTTTGGCTGTAAAGAATATAATCAATCTGATCTTAGCCATTGCATATATCACAGAACCACCAGTTCTCATTCTCATACTTGAAACGCTTTCAGACTTGTTTACAAGGTAGAGTTCTTTCTCATCAAAGATTGAGTAATAGTTATAATATTCCCTTGGCACATAAATAAACTGATTATACTATAGAAAAGAGACAAATTCATAATGAAATAAATGGTGAAAACACACATTCCTGTTGAATGCTAAATTATTTGCTGGCTTTAGTAAGTTCAAGCAGGTATTCATAAAATTATGAGCTTCAGTAACTGGGAAATGAATATATCGATAATGCTCATTTAGTTCTCTTTTAACATTGTGATAATATTATAAATAATATTTCTTGAACAGAAATTACACATCCTGTTACACATTTTATGTAAAATAAGAGAGAAATGTAACTGCCCCAATATATATCAGAAAACAAATTTAATGTTTGTTTCTCTCAGCTGCAAACTAAAATTTATGAAACTAAGGCTGAATAAGAGTCCTAAAAAGGATTTTCCATATATTTTGTGATCTGACAAATAGATCAATATGTTTTGCAGTTGAAATAAATTCAATCTTTGTAGTGGTAGGGTGCATCTCAGGAAGCAAGGGTTTATAACGTGAACAATAAATAAATTCTGAGTGGTTCAGTGAGTATAGAATAATTCCCCAGTAAGCATCCATAATCTGGGCTTTATAAGTACTTCAGTGAATTCTAGTGCACTCATTCTAACTTAGAACCATGGAGAAAAGGAGTCGAGTACAACGTATTATTTGTTTTTGTGAAGCTAGTTTCAGAAAAAAATAGAAAATATTGATGGAAAAAGTAGAAACAAACATGCATGTATTTACATTTATGCTGAGTGTTATGGTCACAGTTTCTCTAGAATGCATTCATTACGATATAGCCAGAATATACAGTAATAGGACCGAAACTGATGAACCCAATAAAAGTGACTTTATGCTTTAAGCAAGAGAAACCGAATATATAGGATCACAAATAAATCTTGAAAACACACACAAAATATTTTTTTGACCTCAGCAGAATACAACTAAGTTAAACAAAGAATCTCTATCTCTTCGCATTCATGCTATGGTTGCTAGAGTATTTTTCTATATCTCATTTTGCCTCAAAATTAATACCTTGGCCCTTCATACTGGTTCTTCACTGTGAGATGGGATCCCTTCTAAACTCCTTCACTGTGATATGCAGTCTCTTTGAAACTCTTTAACTGCATTCCTAAATGAAGTCTTGTTCTATGGCTGGGAAACTCATTCCTGTAGTGGGGCCAGAATTGTTTCTGTTATTTTCCCCAAGGATCTGAAATGTGACTGTCAGTAGTCAAGCGCTCTGTGTAAGCAGGCTTTGGTCAAAGCCCTAGTACAAATTTAGCCTTGTGGAGACATTTCCAGGACAACATTCTTTATGCAAAGTTGCTTATCCTTCCAGTTGACTGAGGTCCAACAGAGCATTCCGTGTCAATTTGCTGCCTTTTTTTAAAAAAAAAACATTTTTGCAAGACCTCTTGTCATTGCTCTGTGAAGTCTTCAAGTTGTGTTAAGAAGCTCACCTTGGTCTGATATTTCTCATGACTACATAATCAATTTATTCCTTTCAGGGTACTTCTTTGCATGAATAGAATAAATGTTACATCAGCTAGAATGCCTACTTTTAATTTGATTGTGTTATATCTGTTTCATTTCTAATGAATGTCACCATTTTTGTTGAACATTACAAATATCATGATGTTTGAATTGCCCCATCTGTGTGATGGAAGATGTAATCGTATGCTTGAAAATATGGCATTTGAAGCAATACTTTTCAGGCATTTGGGATATATGCAGTTAAGGAGCTGGTCCTTGAGAAGTCAGTCCACTCTGAAGTCAACATTTTTATCCCATGCTTGATTTACTTTGTATTGGATTCTTTATATACAAATACTTCAGCAAGTTTATATATAAAAATAGTCATTTCTCCATAATTACAATTTTACCCCTACATTTAGGCTGATGAATTGGACAGTATGCCATTTTTCAAACCAATCTCTCTTGGATCCATGAAAATAACTTCTTTGAAACCAAGAGCAGCTGTGCTTGCTAGCTTACCTTCCAGCAACATTTTCACTGATGGCAACATTTTGGAAATATAAAAGTTGTTTGATGCCTCAGTGTCTGACAGTCATAATTCTAAATATTCTACCAGATTTTATAATGTCCTTGATATTGACCTCGTTCCTAATCAGCAAAATCATCTAGAAAGGGCTCATTCATGTTCAGGAGTAGAATGGGGTTATTAGAACTCACCTTCCATTACATTTTCTCCAAATTCTATCTAATTCCAAGCATTTTGTTTAAGATTTTTTTGGTTGTGGACTATTTTTAAAGTCTTTATTGAGTTTGTTACAATATTCCTTCGGTTTCATGTTTTGGTTTTTTGGCTGAGAGGCATGTGGGATCTTAGTTCCCTGACAGGGATTGAACCCACACCTCCTGCATTGGAAGACAAAGCCTTAACCACTGGACCACCAGGCAAGTCCCTCCACACTTTACATTGCTCATCAAAGATGCTTGGTTCCTTAGAACCAAATATGCTTCCTAGAGTCCCAGAATTCTAGAGGTGCTAAGGGATTTTAGGCATTGCATATATTTTAATTCTATTAATAAAAATTCTATTAATAAAAAATTAATTCTATTAATAAAAAATTCTATTAATAAAAAATTAGTTACATTGATGTATACCATATATAAAAATTTAAGGCATTGGCAACCCTCAGTGACATAAATTTTATTGCTATGATTACCCAGATAAGCTGGTTTATTGTACAGCAGGGAATAAACTGTCTGCTGTCATTTGAGATTTTACTCCAAATTAACTTATTCAAAGGTGAACTTATTTAATACTACTTAATTGGTATGAATCAGTATTATTTCAGTAATCAAAACAAAACATTGAACTGATTGAATACTGAGTGTGTTATGACTCAGGGTCACTTGAGGTCACCTTTTTTTTTTTTAATGATTTAATGCTATCATCTTGATTATATTTATAACGTGAATTTAGTAAATACCACTTTTGTATTCTTTTATATGAGATCATTTGAAAAGACCCTGATACTGGGAAAGACTGAGGGCAGGAGGAGAATGGGATGACAGAGGATGAGATGGTTGGATGGCATCACCAACTCGATGGACATGAGTTTGGGTAAACTCCGGGAGTTGGTGATGCACTGGGAGGCCTGGCGTGCTGCAGTCCATGGGGTCGCAGAGAGTCAGACACGACTGAGTGACTGAACTGAACTGAACTGATAGATTATAGGGCTTCCCTGATGGCTCAGAGGTAAAGAATCTGCCTCCCAATGCAGGAGATGCAGGTTCTATCCCTAGCTTGAGAAGATCCCCTGGAGAAGGAAATAAATGACAACCTACTCCAGGATTCTTGCCTGGAGAATCCCATGGACAGAGGAGCCTGACAGCAGGCTATAATCCATGGGGTCACAGAGTTGGATGAGACTTAGTGACTAAACAACAACATGTGAGATTTTACATAAGACTTGACTTAAGGAGGTGAAAGCACACACACACACACATGCACAAATGCAGAAGAAATGTAGACATCTGTACTCTAGTGCAGGGGTCCCCAACTCTTGGGCCAAGGACCAGTACCTGTCCGTGGTCTGTTAGCAACTCGACCACACAGCAGATCATAAGCAAGTGGTGGGTGAGCAAGCAAAGCTCCATCTGTATTTGTGGCTGCTCCCCATATCGCTCATGTTACCACCTAAGCTCTGCTTCCTGTCAGGTCAGTGGCAGCATAGTAAATGGATGTGCTGGAGTGAACCCCTAACTGTCCCCCACCCCAGTCTGCAGAAAATGATCTACCATGAAGCCAGCCCCAGCCTAAAAGCCTGGGGACCCTGCTCTGGTGGATTCTGCACTCACCTTGATGTGTCTCTTCCCAGTGTCAGGGGAGGGTTTGGAAGAAACACTGTTGTGGTGCATGGGCCACAGGTGCGCAGGGTATGGTACCAAAGCCTCACGTGTCCCTTCCACTTGGGGGGCACCATCAGGGTACCTGGAGCTGCTTCCAGGTTGCACGCATAGAGCTTCCTCAGCCTACTCATATATGCAGAAGGCGGGCTCTTGAACAAACTTCTTGTGTGTGAAGCAGTGTTCCAGGTGCTGAGGACATAGAAGTGAACCGAGAGGATGAGACGCCTACCCAAGTGGGAGTCACCTTCCAGGGGGGCTGAGAACACCTGTTGCTGTTTCCATGCATGACCATACAGGCCCCACGAGGAGGTAACCCTTGAGCAGAGATGAGCCAGAGGCATAGGCATTAGCCAGGAGGGTGTCCCAGAAAGTGGGACGAGCCGGTACACAAGCCACAGGAAACACATCTGCCTTGTCTGAGGATCATCACAGGAGATGAGGGTGATAGGGGCCAGGAAAGCAGAGAGAAGGTAAGTGGCTCGATCTGGTAGACCCTTCCAGATGGCTTTAACTTTTACTCCAGGTAAATGAAGGACCCCTGGAAGGCTGTGGCAGAGGGGGGATGGGATCTCAACATCCGTTTTAAAAGCACAAATCATTGTTGTCTCAAGAGCAGACTGTTATGATATTCGAGATGTGTTGTTGTTGTTGTTCATTCGCTTAGTTGTGCCCAACTCTTTGTGACCCCATGGACTGCAGCATGCCAGGCTTCCCTGTCCTTCACCAGTATTCCAGAGTTTGCTCAAACACATGCCCATCAAGTCAGTGATGCCAACCAGCCATCTCGTCCTCTGTCGCCCCCTTCTCCTCCTGCCCTCAATCTTGCCTAGTATCAGAGTCTTTTTCCAGTGAGTTGGTTCTTTGCATTAAGTGGCCAAAGTATTGGCGCTTCAGCATCCATCCTTCCAATGAATATTCAGGGTTGATTTCCTTTAGGATTGACTAGTTTGATCTCCTTGCAGTTCAAGGGACTCTCAAGAGTCTTCTCCAGCACTACAGTTTGAAAGCATCAGTTCTTCAGTTCTCAGCCTTGTTTGTAGTCCAACTCTCACATCCACACATGACTACTGGAAAAACCATAGCTTTGACTAGACAGATCTTTGTTGGCAAAGTGACTACTCTGCTCTTTAATACCCTGGCTAGGTTAATCATAGCTTTTCTTCCAAGGAGCAAGTGTCTTTTAATTTCATGGCTGCAGTCACGATCTCCAGTGGTTTTGGAGCCCAAGAAAATAAGATGTGTAATGTCACAAAATCAACCTCAGTTTTTATATCATACCCTGGCTATGCAGTTGTAACTGTAGAGTTTCATTAGATGAATCATGCCTCCTTTAAAATCAATGCTAGGACCATGAGTGGGCCCAGAGGCTTAAAAAATGAATGCATTCCATGACAGAGCAATCGATGACTTGTATGATTAATTAATGTTTGCTGAATGGCTACAGCTCCAAATTTAGGTGTACACACATTTCTAGCTTTAAGTGTACAGTTGTTTGGTTTTTTTCCTTTTTTTTTTTTTTAAATTATGGGCTTTCATGGTGGCTCAGATAGTAAAGAATCTGCCTGCAATTCGGGAGACCTGGGTTCGGTCCCTCGGTTGGGAAGATCCCCTGGAGAAGGGAAAGGTTACCCACTCTACTATTCTTGCCTGGAGAATCCCATGGCCAGAGGAACCTAGCAGGCTACAGTCCATGGGGTTGCAAAGTCAGACACAACTGAGCGGCTTTCACTTCACTTCACTTTCTAAATTAAGGGAAAAAAGAAAACCCTGATAGGCAGTAATGAAGGTCAGTTGTGGTCAATGACTAAATCGTGTCCAACTCTTTGCAATCCCATGGACTGTAGCCTGTCCACCAAGCTCCTCTGTCCTTGGGATTTCTCAAGCAAGAACGCTGAAGTGGATTACAATTTCCTCCTCCAATGAAGGTCAGTTACTTTGACAATTTCAAAGTGAAGGGAGAGTGGATTAGAGCCCAGACTTCCTCCAAGCTACCAAATTTGAATCCTGGTGTCCCACTTACTCTCTCTGTGGTTTTGCAAAGTGCCTTAACCACTGTCCTCATCCAGAATATAACCTTAATGGTATTTTCCAATCTATAAAATTATAGAGAGGCATATATGTGAGATAAATGTATAGAAAGCATGTGGCACTGTGATTAGTGTGTAACCAAAGTTTCTGAACTGTGGTGTTGGAGAAGACTCTTGAGAGTCCCTTGGACTGCAAGGAGATCCAACCAGTCCACCCTAAAGGAGATCAGTCCTAAGTGTTCGCTGTAAGGACTGATGTTGAAGCTGAGGCTCCAATACTTTGGCCACCTGATGCAAAGAGCTGACTCTTTGGAAAAGACCCTGATGCTGGAAAGATTGAAGGCGGGAGGAGAAGGGGACGATGGAGGATGAAATGGTTGGATGGCATCACCGACTCGAGTTTGAGTCATCTCCGGGAGCTGGTGATGGACAGGGTGGCCTGGCTTGCTGTGGTCCATGGGGTTGCAAAGAGTCAGACACGACTGAGCACCTGAACTGAACTGACTGAAAGTTTTATAAACTGTTATCCACGCTTTGGTAAGATCTGGCTAATTTGCAGCAGAACAGTGTCCCTCATTAACATGCTGTCAGTTGTCGGTTTCAGGGCTTCTTATGTCGTGATGTCAGGCTATCTGTGCTGTGAGGAATGGGGTCCCTCCAAAATTCATCCTCAACTCGATTCTCAGAATGTGACCTTTTTAGCAAACAGAGTGTTTGCAGGTGTAATTCGTTAAGATAATGGATTGAATGGGCCCTAATTCGAATACCAATGTTTTCTTAAGAAGTGCATTTGGACAGAGATACACGGGGAAGGACTGTATGACGACAGGTGCAAGGACTAGAGTGATGCTTCCAGGAGCCAACGAAGGTCAGGGATGGCCAGCAGTCACCAGAGGCGGGGGAGCCCAGAAAGAAGCAATCTGGCTGATTTCTGACCTACCCCCTGGGAACTGTGAGAAAATAGATTTGTATTGTTTAAAGCCACCCAGTTTGCGGTGCTCTGTTACATCAGTCCTAGGAATCTCATATGTTGTCTGCTCAATTAAGAAGAACAGCCCTGAATTTAAAAAGCCCAATTATAAAACAAAAGCCCCAGTGAGCATTTGACAAATTGGGAGCTCCACTGGCCAGTGATCAAAGGAAGTTTGACTTGGTATTATTTTGTGGAAGAAAATCTTGGGCTTTGATATATAAGGATTTAAACAATCATTATAACACGCTTGTACGGGACTCTCTGAGGTTCAGATGTTTCTCTAATGTTGGATGACTTCAGTTTTGTAAGAATCAAAAAACAGTAGTTAGAAAATATGATGAACTTCCCCTTCCAATTCGCTGATTTGGAAACCGCCAGTAAGAATAAAGTGGGCTTGCCTACATTTGCCATAGACGTAAATGTAGGTGTACAGCCAACTGACTCTAAAAGTGAATGAATACACTTAATATCCACTGAGGAGTAGAGACACGGAGGCAGACTGGACAAATCCTTTCAAAGTGACTCAGCCCTTTTCCGCTTTATGTCTTGCAGTGCACACCTTAACATCTCAAGGGTCCCCAGTCTCCTAGTTCAGGGATCAAACCCGGGCCCCCTGCAATGGAAGTGCAGAGTCCTAACCACTGAACTGCCAGGGAATTCCCAACTGCCACTTGTTTTGAACCTATCAAGTGTGACCCCTAAAATAATTATCGAAGCTGCCTTTGCCCAAGGATAACTAGATTGACGCTTGACTCAGGTCGCATAAAAATCACAACTGTTTCGAATTCCAACTCGTTTGCATTTTGCTTCTCTTTTGAACACACATACAATCTCACAGTCCCTGGCAATTTGTTTATAATCATCATGACAATTTAACATTCTCCAGCATTTCAGAGAAATCCATGACATAATAATATGAATGCAAACATATTTTTAAAAAAAGCCCTCAGGTGGTTGTTAATTTTTGGCACTGTGTAATTAAACTAGTTTTTTTTTTTCATGTTATCTTTTGCCAGTATCTAATTAGCAAAGCCATCTGCTGAAAGAGTGTTGGCCCATCTGCCTAGAATGTTGTTCTCTTCATTTTTATGAAAAGTATCTGCCTTTGCTGGTCGCTGTCTAATTAACTTCTCTGTCTGCAGAATGTGATAATACACAGCTTTGTTTATATACTTCCACGAACTGTGGATTTATATGTATGTAACTCGTCCATAAAAGGAGCCAATCTTTTTTTTCTTTCTCACGTCCTATTTACTTCAGAGATCACAGTTCTGTTTATCCTAACCTGAACATGTGTGTGTATGTGTGCATGACAGGGAAAAGCGTACTGTATCATGAAACCGTAAATGCTTTGACACACACAGGATTTCTGCAGGTATAACGTGATTTTTGGTAAACCTGCTCTCTCTGAAAGTTCCGTCACTTCCTGAAAGTTAAAGATGTTGTGAGTTTCAGTGTACCACTGGACTCTGAGATGAACATGCTTCTGTAACAGCGAAAATGACTTTGGATGCATTCTCAGATTTAGCCTGATGCTGTCTAGGCTGACAGAAGTCACTTACATTTTATTGTAAATTAATGTCTGTGTGAATATTATCTCTGTGTGTGTGTTTCCTTATTTCGCTCATTATCTATTGGTGTCTTGTCCTTGGTCGGTAGTTAATGAATATTAAATGAGAGAGTGGTAAATGTGTGTGCATAAAGCACCACTTCTGTACATTGTTGAATAGCACAGATAGTATTTCTAACTATTTACAGTTGTGTCACAAACCGGAATCTTTCTGTCTTTTAGGCTGTAGATATTTCAAACTCATTGCCTTTGGATATCCAGGTAACCATATTATCACTGCAGCATGTCTGCTGTTGAAAAATATAATGAAGACTAAATACAGAATAGAGCCAAACATTAAGATATCTTTTCTCTGCCACGTCTTATGCGACAGAAAAAGACAAGAGATGACAGAAATTAAAGAAGTAAAAGAAACAGAGACGGAAAATATGATCACAAGTGTTGCATTGAGGTCTGAAATGTAGAATGTCTTAGCCTTTGTGGTGACTGTCATAAAGACAGGTTTGCCTGGGTAAAAAGTGTCTTAAAATGCAAGTCAACCAGAAAGATGGCTTCGTAAATCATAGTGGAATTTGTTCCAAAATTATGAAAGAATTTCATTCTGCACAATAAATCTTATTGAATAAAGAAAAGTTGTGACCAGGCTAAAACATAATCTACTTCAAGCAGAATAACTGAGAAACTTTGAAAAAATCTGATACTGGAGAGTCCCACTGAAATTCAGATTTCTCCCCAGTGAAAGTGTCTTTATCCATTGCTGCCACCTGGTCGTATAGGTAAAGTCTAGTTTGCTGAATGAACAAAAAATAAGGGGCTCATCTGGAACACCCAATTTTAGGCCAATCCGGAAAAGATACATTTCCCTACTCCATTCTTTTTCGAATTCTGGGATATCCAATCACATGTGTTCAACTGTACAAAAGATAGTTCAGCTCTCTTCTTAATATAATTTCCCTTTATCCTGTCTTCTAGTCAGGGTGAAAGTGAATCAAGAGAATAGCTACATAATCACAGTATTTAATTCTGGATTTGAATATTATTGGAAACTTGATATACTGTAATAAAAATGCCACAGGAAAGCAATTTAGCTACTTTTAATAACCGTCTTCAGGAAAATCTGTCAGTTTTTTTCTGTTTTCTGTTGGTCTAATAAACTTACGTGAACAATTGCTCTTCCTGGGTAAACTGGATAAGGTAGTGATATATGCTCAAGAACTGTCACGGTTTTTTTTCCTATCACTATCCCCTTCCAATCCTTGGCCAGTGTTTATCTTGAAAATGCAAAGGCTACTTGGATGTTAGGCAAACATGGGAAGCTGAGTGTTTGCCATTTCAGCAGAAGGATTTGAATTTTGATGGCATTTGATAAATATTCTTCCGGTAGCTCCGGCACTAACTGCTTCTTTCAGCTCTTAAGTTTACTGAAGAGCGCAGTACTGTTGAACCTTCAACAAATTCACTAGACCAGTGAGAGCCACTAGGAATGCCCCATTATCGAAAACAGTTCACTGAATAATTTGCCCAGCAATTATGCAACAGAAATTCCTCTTTGTGATATATAACTAAGTCCCCTTGGTGATATAAAATCCAAGTTGTATCGGGGTCTACTTTGCTAAAGACTGTATCATACTGTGGGCTTGCCTGGTGCCTCTAGTGGTGAAGAACCTGCTTGCCAGTGCAGGAGACACAAGTTTGACCCTGGGTTGGGAAGATCCCCTGAAGAAGGAAATGGCAACCTACTTCAGTATTCTTGCCTGTGAAATATCAGGGACAGAAGGAGTCTGGAGGGCTATAGTCTATGGAGTCACAAAAGAGTCATATAACTTAGGGATTAAGCAACAACTGTAATATCATAGTGTATCATTTCATTTTTGAGTTTGAGTTAGGGTGAAGGCGGGGCTTCCCTGGTGGCTCAGATGGTGAAGAATCTACCTGCAGTGCAGGAGACCCAGGTTTGATCCCTGGGTCAGGAATATCCCCTGGAGAAGGGAACAGCAACTCACTCCAGTATTCTTGGCTGGAGAATCCCATGGACACAGTCCATGGGGTGGCAAAGACTCAGACATGACTGAGCAACTAAACACATAGACATGCCCTCACCTTAGGAAGTGTGAAGACACGGGTGTCTTTATTTCAACGAAAACAACAGGATGCGCTTTTATACAGAGGTCTGCTAAAGGGACACTCCACTCAGAACTGCAGCAATGCACTTGTTTTATCTGTGCTTCCTGGAGATATATAATTATGCAACTGTACGTGAAGCTCTTGTCTCTTCTCTGAGGTGTCACCACTTCTCATAAAAGGATCTGTCTCTAGTGTGAAACTCAAGTCATTTGTTTGCATTAGATGCTAATTAGCTCTAACCTTCTTGGTGCCATTAAGCATTATGAACAGGAAAACATCACAGGAAGAAAGAACCAATTCTTTCATCAGATGTTGACACGGACAGAAATCTCTAAGTCTGCGCAGGGGAAAACAGTTGTAATATTGTTTCTGTTTGAAAGGCCCTGAAGTGGTTCTCTCTAGAACACTTTTCTTGTGGATTCATATTTGATAAGCAAGATAGGATTTGGAAAATGTGGTGTTTTATGTTTTAATCTCTTATGTAACATTCTTTGGAGAACAGTAGATGTTAGATAATGGTGTTGATGTGACTTTTGTTATTTTCCTCAGTTTAGAAGAGTTAGGAAAAAAAAAACATTCTTTTTAGAAGTAAGAGTGAAGCCTTTATTCTCTTGCATAATATTTAACATTAGAATTTTTTCACTTAGTTTATTATGTAGCAGTAATCCAAACTAAAAACACATTGTCCCTCACCTCAATTTTTTTTTTCTGGTAATGATTCATCTGGTTCTTCAGAACTCTTGAATTCTTCAGAAATCCAACTGTAACAGGAAAATAGGATAAAATTGTGATGACAGACAGACAGAATAAAGGAAACATTTTGGCCCTATGAAAGTGCACATTCCATAAAACAGTAGAAAATATAAATACTGCAGACGCTTAAATCTGTTCAAAATATGATTCCCAGTCTCAACATACCAGCCGTTAAAGCTTGCAGGCATCATTTCTCCTGTGAAGTAAGTGTACATTATGTTGACTAATCACAGGTCCACTTGTGAGTTAGCATCAGATGTCAAAGGATGCATGTCAAATTGATCAGCGTGAGTTAGATCTAGAAAGTGAGGGAAGAAATGTAGAAGCTGTAGCTCTCAGTATTTAGCGGGAGCTAATGAGAGTATGGAAATGAGTGGCTCTGGGAGGAAGTAGTAGCTGGGCTTTGCATGAGCTGCTTATTTTATTGACTATTCATCATCTATATGTGTGTTTGGGGAGTAGGGACACATGCAGTCAACCTCGCTTCATTATCTATGAATATTGATAAATGACAGACTATTCAAATAAGATGTACACATCTAAATGAGGATTTAGATCAGTTTGTTTCAAGGCTTCTGTTCTCAGCATCTTCAGAATCTATTCTGTGATGCACTGAAGTGAATGTTTCTGTCATCAGTGTGTCAGAGTCACCAACTCATAGCATGTGCCTGTCTTATGGTGACACTTGAAATATCACATTATTGCTGCATGAATGAAAATACTGAGTCCTTTAAAATGCTTCCCTTTGAAAGCTCAGTGTAAGCCCACATGACAGGAAGACATGCATTTTGTGTACACTTTGTTAGTATGAAAATGTTAGGTGCCATGGCCTCTCTGTGTTACCTCTTCTGGGTACTGATGCCTTATTATTTATTTTCCTTTTATTCAGTCAAAGTCCTAATAGTTGCTGTCATATTGGTGTTTCCTACAGGCTGCGGAATGGGAGTGTGATGAAGCAACCAAGAAGGCCTGTTACAGCAAAGGCAAGTCCCAGGTAAGGAGGACGCTGTTATGGGCGTGTCATCACTGACTTGGAGGCCGGTATATAGAACATTTCAATATGAAGGTTATTCCTGATTATGATGCCATGGAAACTGGAAAATGAAGCAAGGTTCAAAATATACACGCAGGAAATTCTCAAGGTTCTACCGTTCAAAAGTAAGATGAACAATAATCAGTTGTTAGGATTCAGAACATAGCAGATCTAATTTGCCCTCCCAATCATTAGAATGAGACATGAAATTAATTGATTATGATGTTATTTAGAAAAATATGGACCTGAATTTTGAAAATACTATTTTAATTCCCCCTAATCATTGCTTATGGGCTTCCTGGATGGCTCAGTGGTTCAAAGAATCTGCCTGCAATACAAGAGATACAGGTTTGATCTCTGGGTTGGAAAGGTTCCCTGGAGGAGCAAATGGCAACCCATTCCATTATTCTTGCCTGGAAAATTCCACAGACAGTGGAGTCTGTGAGGCTACGGTCCTTGGAGTCACAAAGAGTTGGACACAACTGAGCAAATGAGCACAGCACAGCAATCATATCTTGCAGCTCACTCCAGGAAGTGATTATATAATAAATCTAATTATTAGATCAAAAGTTTTAATAATGCATCTTAACATATCTTTAAAATATGTTTAACATATTTTAAAATATAGAGCCTTCCCTAGTAGCTCAGATAGTAAAGCATCTGCCTGCAATGCAAGAGACATTGGTTTGATCCTTGGGTTGGGAAGATCCCCTGGAGAAGGGAATGGCAACCCACTCCAGTATTCTTGCCTGGAGAATCCCAGGCACAGAGTAGCCTGGCGGGGTATAGTCCAAGGGGTCGCAAAGAGTCAGACATGACTGAGTGACTAACACACACATCTTTAAAATGAGCTCTCTCTCTCTGTCTGTCTCCGAATGAATATCTACATCCTTAAGTTCCCAAGGAAAGATTATCGCTAAGGTTGGAGATACATTTCTTGAATTCCTGTGCACATCACACGTCTTGCTGTTCAGTCACTCTGTCATGACCCCACAGACCACAGCATGCCAGGCTTCCCTGTCCTTCACTATCTCCCGGAGTTTGCCTGAACTCATGTCCATTGAGTTGGTGATGCCATCCAACCATCTCATCCTCTGTCATGCCCTTCTCCTCCTGCCTCCAATCTTGCCCAGCATCAGGGTCTTTTCTAAAGAGTTGGCTCTTTGCCTCAGGTGGCCAAAGTAGTGGAATTTCAGCTTCAGCATCAGACCTTCTAATGAATATTCAGGGTTGATTTCCTTGAGGATTGACTGGTTTGATCTCCTTGCTGTCCAAGGGACTCTCAAGAGTCTTCTCCAGCACCACAGTTCAAAAACATTAATTCTTCAATCTACCTTCACACAACTGGTCGGCTCAGTAAGAGGTCTGAGTCCTTTTTTCAAGGAATTTTATATTTCAAGAATATCACACTGGATCATCCTGAAGGAATTCTTCTGCAGCTGGTCCATAAGCTCATGATGTTTCATTCTGTTGAAAGAAAGTGAAGTCTCTCAGCCGTGTCCAACTCTTTGCAACCCCATGGACTGTAGCCTGCCAGGTTCCTCTGTCTGTGGGATTTCCCAGGCAAGAGTACTGGAGTGGGTTGCCATTCCCCTCTCCAGGGGATCTTCCTGACCCAGGGATCGAACCCGGCTCTCCAGCATTGCAGGCAGACTCCTTACCATTTGAACCACCAGGGATCATTCTGTTAGTAATCATCTTACTTTATTGGAATGTGGGCCTTTCTGATGTGAATCACACTTGGGGTTACAGAAGAAGCAGACACACAGCGGCAGAGAGGGCTTCCTGTGCAAAGTGTGGTCCCAAGGCCAAGAGCTTGGGGGATATACAGCAAATGAAGAGAGGGCGCTGGTGAAGTATCCTCACACCACCTGTGTTTGTCCAAGACTGTTCTATTCTTTATTTTATCCAGTTTCATCCCCTGTTTCTTTGTCTTTTAAATCAGCAGTTCTGAGAGACATACATGGAGGCAGGTCTCAGCACACTGAGGAAAGAGCTAGAAACAAGGAAGAGGAGGAAGAAAATGCCATCCTAGCTAGAGAAACACTTGGAGACATTAATAAAAAAGCAAAAGTTGCTGAAGGCTATTTACTGAAAGTTATTTAACCTCAAAAATTCCTCTGAGATAAGTCATCAGAGACACAGATGATTTAAAGGTAGCACCAAGTTCCAAAGGATCAGAATAGCGTCTCTTAAAATTCCCCCCAAAATAAATGAATCAGAACATATTAAATTTTTTTACCTCTATAAGAAATACAGTGGAATTTGTATACATTATGTATAAAGATTTTGAAAAGGGGCTTCCTATATGCTTTTCCTCTCCTCCCTCTAACACTTACGTGTTCGATGGGTGGATTCCTGCACTTTTGCTCCTTGTTCCTTGGCACACAAGGAGTTCTTCAAGGAAGACCCTCTGGACTGAGCAGTGAAAAGGGTGGAATCAGATCAGCTTGGGTGTGAGGCCTGGAAACATGACTTTCTTCCTTCTAGTAAGATCCACTGATGGGAAACGCTGACTGCTCTGGCCAAGGTTCTCAGGCCAATGCTGTCCTTTTGTCTGGTGACACTGGTGACCCCAGGGAACTTGGGCTTTTTTCTCCCTCTTCAGTTCAGTTCAGTCACTCAGTCGTGTACAACTCTTTGCGACCCCATGGACTGCAGCACGCCAGGCCTCCCTGTCCATCACCAACTCCCGAAGCTTACCCAAACTCATGTACATTGAGTCGGTGATGCCATCCAACTGTCTCATCCTCTGTCATCCCCTTCTCCCGCCTTCAGCCTTTCCCAGCATCAGGGTCTTTTTAAATGAGTCAGCTCTTCACATTGGGTGGCCAAAATATTGGAGCTTCAGTTTCAACATGAACACTCAGGACTGATTTCCTTTAGGATGGACTGGTTGGATCTCCTTGCAGTCCAAGGGACTCTCAAGAGTCTTCTCCAACACCACAGTTCAAAACCATCAATTCTTCGGTGCTCAGCTTTCTTTGTGGTCCAGCTCTCACATCCATATGTGACCACTGGAAAAACCTTTCACTTGTCCTCTTTTCCCTCTTTATTGTCTTGTCTTCATCTTCCTCTAGGACTTTGGATCTTTGTCCTCCTCTTCCTGCTTACTGGGGCTATGATACACCCATGAGCAGCACTAGTCAGTTTTGGGAAACCTAGCCAAAAATCCTATTGACACCTGCCTGTCCTAAGGCTTGTCTGAGAATATGTGTAGTTGGTAGCCCTGGGTCTGGGGGTGGCTGTGCCCTCTTCCACCTCTAGAGCTCCATCCTAACCCTTCCCCACCTCCTTGCTATCATTCCACCCTCCCTCCCTCACCCATCTCCCTGGACTTGTGTGTCCCCTGTCGGTGGGCATTCTTGCCTCACCTGTCCCACAATACCCTCCATCTCCAGCATACACCACTGCATCGCTTCTCAGTAGCTGTTTGTATTTCCTGGTCAGTCTGCATGTTAATTACCCAGCCCCCCAACTCCTCAACTGGGAGCTGGGCCAGTGGATTCATGTTGATCCCAGCCTGTGGTGGCTGTTCAACTTCACTCCACTATGGAGTGAACAAACGCAGGACCCTTCATCTGGGCTCTGCTCTCAGCATTCCTGATGTTGGGGCTGGATCACTCCCCGCTGTGAAGTCTGTCCTGTTATTGGTGCATGTTTAATAGGGTCTTGGCCTCTATGTGCTGGATGCTGGTAATTCCTCTCACCCATCAGGACAACCAAAAATAACCAAAAATGTCTCCAGACATTGCCAGACTATGACTCGGTTGAAAATTCTGGCTGTAATTACCCAAGATGGGAAATATATTGACAACTTTTACATTGTCTGTGTTAGATTTTACTCTCCCTAAGAGTCCTTTCGTATTTCATATCAATCTTACTTATGTATTCATTTCATGGACTTTAAAAAAATCACAGTTAATCCTCTTCGTCTCTGTGGACTTCAGTCTCCTACGTGTTACAGGAGAATATTCGATTACTTAATCTAGCCAAGATTCCTCCTGCTTATAGTCTATGAGTCTTTAATTTTAAAACAATCTTGTGGTAACCTTATACTAGTAGATTATTACTCTTCGGGGTGCAGAGTCGCTTCTACTGAATCAAAATTGGCCCATATTTTGCCTTAAGCTGTGATCATTGGTTGTTTGGTGCTTAGAAATTAAGCAAGTAAAAGCCAGAGAACACACTGCAAAGACCGTCTTTCGTGCTCATTAGGAGTATACTTTTGATTCACAGAAGGAGTGAATCATTATTATACGTAATTGAGGCTTGCTGATACACAGAAAGAAAACGAGCAAAACAAACGTTTTCAAAGGAAATCATACCTTTACGTTCCACATGTTTCTGGTTTTAATCGGCTAAGAACAATGGCAAAGCTCAGTAATTAGAAACTGATTCAAACTGCGTTTGTGGATGGAGGTTTTTTTTTTTTTTAAGATGACTATAAGACAGATGAAGATGAGTTTCAAAGTGCCAACACTGTGGGAAAGAGAAACTACATGTTCTTTTAGGCTGCATGAAGTATGCTGATAAACTCACAGACGAGTTTTGAGCAACCTGAGCTTGGTTGTAATAGAATTCGGTTTTGTAGCAGAACTGTGTGCGGTGAAGTTCCCTGGCACAAAATGATAGAATTAGGAAGCGGAGAACCTAGACCATGCTGCTGGGCTGGTCCAAGGGCAGGGAGAGCAGAGGGACCTCCCGGGCTCTTCGTTTTTTTCCCATGAGTTCCTTTCTCTTATTTAGCCTCCCAGTTGCTTTCTTAAAGACCTGAGCCCTGCTCTTGGAACCCAGAAGGGGAGGAAATAACCCACTCCCCAGGGCTAGTCTCTGAATTCGAAGGTCACACACCCCTAGTTTCCCTGTGCTGACGCTTTCAGAGCCCAGATCAGAAAACGCTTCCATCGAGTTCCTTTGACTAAAATATAACATCTATTTGGGGGAGCGCAGTGGAATTTGGATTTTCTTAGTCGCCCAGGGCTTAGAAATAGGAATTCAATTATCTTTTGGTTGGTGCTATAGTAATATGAAAATTTTACACACAGATTGACAGTTTCCCCTCTCCCTGAAATAAAAAAGAATAAGGCAAAATGTGACATCTCAAAAATGAGAAAAATGCCAGCCATTTTGAGTGAACTCATTTTTTCCTACCCTAAGGGAAAAAAAAAGAAAGTGGTCTGTGCGTCTCCACATAATGCATTTTACTGTAGCAACAGGAATGTGGAGCATGGGTGAGGGGGCTGTGGCTGTGGGGGTCGTACCATCCATGCCCACTCTGTTCCCTGGGTAGAACATTCCTCCCCAGACTGCAGGGGTGGGAAGAGAGAGGACGCATTTCCTCAAGATTCCCGGTGCAGTTGGGATCAGCCTGAGCATCATTTCATGTGCAGCCCTTTAAAGTGACCATTTAGGGACTCGGGGTCAAGAAAACATCGCCAGATCTTTGATTTGGGCCTGTTTAGCAGAGAAGGGTGGGTGGAGACTGCCAGTTCTTCGTGAGCTTTGAATTCAGTTCCACTTAAACTTTTCCAGCTCCCTTGGGAGAAAGGGGGTGACTTGGCCTGAAAGGATCTTAAACATTCCATCTACGAGAAAGGGAGGGTGAACTCTTATGTTGTTTGTGGGTTCAAAACAGTTTTCTAATAAAATCTGTTGTTGTTCATTATTTTTGAAACCCCATTATAGAATCTGGCTTCTAGAACTATTTAAATGTGTTTGACACAAATATTATTTTAAACGTAAATAGTCAGTTCACTTGTAATCCAACAAGAGCTCTTTGTCTGCTTGGGGTCATTATGTCTAAACCAAAGTCCTTCCCACCGTGACCTTTAACAGCTTTACAAAGGAAACACAGCCGATTATTAAGGGAATAAAAGAGTTCCTTTATGCACGTATTATACTTTATAATTTTTGAAAGCTTCTTGTTTGTGATCTCATCTCAGTATTTTAAACACCAAGTTCCTAGAATGATTCTGCTGGTCAGTGGGAGAGTTTGGATTAGAATCCAGTGTTCTGTGCATTGTTCTCCTGCTGGATCCTATAGTTCTGCTTCCTGGTTGTCAGATTCTGCTCCTAAACAGGTTAACTCCAGAGAAGAAAAAGGAACCACCATCCTGCCTGGGAACCTGGTGATGTAGGGGGTAAACAACACTTTCATCCAAAGTGCCAATATTTAGAAACCTGTGAGTTAATCAGTGAAGGTGGTACTCTACAGTACTGCTTTTATTCTGTACTCTTTATTCTTAATTGTTCCAAGCATGGAAGATTCTTTCAGATTGGATGCTAACAACCTGTGCAGGTCACACACACCAAGTTTTGGTTTATAAATACATCGAAAACAACTTTTTTTTTTTAAATGAGAAACTGGGGAAAATCTAAGCAAAACAGAATGTAAAAAAAGAAAAAACAAAGAAATGGAGGAGCTGACTAGGGACACGTGGGCACACACTGCCCTTCCCAGCCAGCAGTGCCTTCCGGGACGAGCGGGTATTCTCAAGGGGCCTGACTACCAGAACATACTTTTTACTAATTGAGATAATTTGGTATCTTCTCTCATATATTTTTCCAAGATTTTTTTTGTGTGTGTGGGTAACTGGTTGGATGACTTGTCCCTCTGCTCTGACATGTGTCAGCATGTGAATTATCACATCCCCAGCCATCTTTCTGGTTCTCCATCAAGTCTGTGATGGACCTTCAAGATGGTTTTGACCCGCAGCCTTCTTTACACTTTGTCTTTCTTTGGGGAGATGAAGATAAATACCACATGTGGTATCTTGATTGTTTCTCTTCCCATAATCAGTGAGAGACCCTTGCTTTTCTTCAGTGCGTCTGTAGGACTCAGCCATGAGACCACCTCTTTCAACAGGAATGATTCTCTTCTAATAACTCAGCCTTGCCCCCAAGTTCCCTGTGATGTGACTGTCTCTAGCTTATTTCTACCTGCGTCAGTCTCCTGCTTAGGAAAACCAAAAAATGTTTCTCTTACATTTTGACCCAATTCTTAAAAGAGGTCTAAAAGCAGCAGCAGAAACAAACTCCCACCCCTAAGTCTCTGCGCCGTTTGTAATCTTCTCTCATTCATTGTTACAGCATCACCGCTGGGTCTGTTCTGTCCGCTCCGGCCATCCAGAGCACTCTGAGCCCTGTGTTCCCCGAGATGTCTCTCTGGAGCCCCCTCATTTATGCGGTTAGGGCTGGTGTTCCCACCATGGCCGTGATCCTCTCTCTGTGCCCCTCTGCTTTCCACAGCTGCACACCCTCCTCTGTGTTCTCGGAGCCAAAGCTCCCAGAGCCTGGGAAAGGAGACCGATGCGCCTTTTTGAAGTCTGGTTTTGTTCTTTCTCTTTAGAACTCATCTTCCCTTTCCCCAGCTATAAAAACAAAGCAGAGCAGAACAAAACAAGCCTCCGCATCTGATGTACCTTTTTCAGTTCAGTTCAGTCCCTCAGTCGTGTCTGACTCTTTGTGACCCCATGGACTGCAGCACGCCAGGCCTCCCTGTCCATCACCAACTCCCTGAGTTTGCTCAAACTCGTGTCCATTGAGTTGGTGATGCCATCCAACCATCTCATCCTCTGTTATGCAGTTTGTTTTTAATGTATTTATTTATTTTAATTGGAGGATAATTGCTTTACAATATTGTGATGATTTCTGCCATGCATCATTATAAATCAGCCATAGGCATACATGTGTCCCCTCCCTCCTGAACCTCCTCTGCCACCTCCCTCCCCATCCTATCCCTAAGGCTGTCACCGAGCACCAGCTTTTGTCTTCTGTTTACACTCATTTCTGAATTCTTCTAATAGTTAACGTCCATCGTTTATTCTCTCCTTTTTTTCCTCAAAGTACTTCAGATTAGCAGCCAATGCTAATTGGTTACTATTATTGGTAATAGTAATATTAGGTTGGAGTAGGAAATGGCAACCCACTCCAGTATTGTTGCCTGGAAAAGTCTATGGACAGAGGAGCCTGGCAGGCTACAGTCTATGGGGTTGCAAAGAGTTGCCACAGCTGAGCAGCTGAGCACAAACAAGGGCCCACCTTAATCCAGGTTGATCTCATCTCAAAATCCACAATCATCCTGGAGAAGGAAATGGCAACCCACTCCAATACTTGTGCCTGGAAAATCCCATGGAAGGAGAAGCCTGGTAGGCCACAGGCCATCAGGTCCAAAAGAGTCGAACACGCCTGAGCGACTTCACTTTCACTCTCAGTAATATTAGGTAAATTATCTACCTTTGCTATTTCACTTTATGTTTAGAAAGCAAATTCAAGTGTTTTAGCTCATCTTACATCCACAGCTAGGCCATGCTGCAGGCTGCGTTCCGACAAACCAATGTTTCTTGGAGACTGAGGTTCTGTTTCATTGAAGAGAGCATCTCTGCGCCATTTAATCCAGATCCTCCTGACTGGGGAAGCCTGTGAGTCAAACCAGTGTGTCGGCACGCAGCGTCTTCTAGGTCCCGGTGTCCGGTCAGTCCCCACATCCTGTCCATTTGCTGGAGCCTGGCTTTGCCCTCTCACACCTCGCACAGTGGTCCAGGCACAGAATGAGGAGGGACGAATTATGGACGTGGTTTCCTTACCTGTCTGCAGTCTCCTGCCTTCGCTTGCATCCACATGGCTTCCTGATTGGTCCTTCAGTAACAAACATCAGATCAGGTCAAAACCACATGCAGTGAAAATATAAACTGGCCCCTTCACGTTCTGAATAAAAAGTATGCTCACACTCACTGGCCAGACACACCTGGTCCCTGCCTGGCATCCCAGCTCGTGCGGTGCCTCCTCTGTTCCCAGTGAAAGCACCCTGCTTTCTCCAGCACAGTCCATTCTTCATTTTGAAAATGTCTTTTCCCTCCTTCTCTCGCAAAAATCCTGCAAGTGCCAAGTGGCACCAAATCCTACTCTTCCTTTGACACTGACCTTAGGTGTCACCTCCTCCAGGAAGCCTTCCTGTACCTCCTCCCTCCCCCTCCCCTCCCCTCTAGAATTAGCACTATGCTGTTCTCCTGTGCTTCCTTAATAGAGCGTGTGGACAACTCCATGTATTTTAATTTTGTGCCAAGGGCCTCCATGCAGGCTTCCCTGGTGGCTCAGATGGTAAAGAGTCTGCCTGCAATGCAAGAGACCTGGGTTCGATCCCTGGGTATGGAAGATCCCCTGGAGAAGGGAATAGCAACCCACTCCACTATTCTTGCCTGGGGAATTCCATAGACCAAGGAGCCTGGTGGACTACAGTACCTGGGGTCACAAAGAGCTGGACATGACTGAGCAAATTCCACACACAAAGACCTAGATTGTGACTTCTTCCCCAGTCTCTACCATAGAGTATCTCATCAGTAAATTCTTGCTGGCTGAATGAAGAGCTTTGTAGCTGAATGTTCCTGTACTACTTTGACCATGCCCCAGATATATATGTATGTTTTGCAACCATAAAAAATATTCACTCCCTTAGCATGGGCTTTCATCCCTCATTGTTTACTTGCTATAGTTGTATTTTACTTTTTCATGAAAAAAATCAAAACTGTTTACAGATTCTTGCCGTACACAAAGCAGTTTAAGAACTTCATCTAAAACTCGCTTTGGTTGTAATCAGAGCTTCACTTGTGACTCTCGTCTTTGGAGAGTATTCACCATGGTTTTTGAAGCTCCTGGGAAAGTTTCCTAAACTGCTGTCTCATGAGGCACTCAAGTAGTTTCCTTTATTTATTTTCCTACCATACGTCAAAGGCAATTTAGAGTTTGCACTGTTATCAGATACAACACAAAATGAAACCACATTCATCAAAAGAAGACACATGCTTTGAGATTTTAACTGAACATGTATTAATCTTCACAAATATCCTCTGTTGAGCAAGTGTACAGACGAAGGTAAACTATTTAAGATTTTTGTTGTTATTTTTTCGTCAGTATCTGAGAGGAGGTGGTATGTTGGGTTAGTAGTGGTCCGTTAACTTTTAATTTATTAAACAGACGAGACATCTTTGTATTCACCTTCCTCTTGAGCTCAGGCCTCTTAATCCCTTTTCTCGTGTTTTTTTGTTGTTGTTTGCCTTTGTTTTTCAGGAGGAATGTCAGAACTACATTCGGGTACTGTTGGTGGGTGGTGACCGGTTATTCACGTGTGGGACCAACGCTTTCACGCCTGTCTGCACGAACCGCACGGTATGGCTGCATGTGGAGTTTTGATAGATTTTAATGCCAGGAAAACCCAAACAGCCTATTAAAACACCACTTTTAAAATGTATTGCTGTTCTCCAAGGAGCTGCATTTTAATTCAAAGCATGTTTTGTCAAACTGAATAAAGACTTGATGTATTTTTTTATTACACGTTATGTAATAAGCTTGTTTAATTAAATTTAAATATTCTTTCAAGCTATTTCTACCAGCTTTTTTCTCAACAGTGACCCTAAAGATAATCCTAAACATATTCTTTTTTTCTTACCCTGCTTCATTGCAGAGATAGTGTTAAGTATTAAAATGACCTAAAATCACAATCCAAACAAAGAAAATGCAATTTAGAAATTGGATAAGAAGCATGTTGAAAAATTAAAGCAACCTTGGAGAAGGAAATGGCAACCCACTCCAGTGTTCTTGCCTGGAGAATCCCAGGGACGGGGAGCCTGGTGGGCTGCCGTCTATGGGGTCACACAGGGTTGGACGCGACTGAAGCGGCTTAGCAGCAGCAGCAGCAACAAAGAAATGGACCCCTAGGAAAAATAAAGTTATTAGCGACCCTCTTTCTCTTTCTTTTAACCCGTCATTATGAACAGGGTACTTTTCTGTATCCAGGTCTCATTCCTATAGAATTGCAGGGTTCTCAGAGCACACATGTAATCTTCCTAATTTGGGATATTCATTTGCTTTTCCTCAGGGAACAAGAAATGATAAAGAAATATCATTATATTAATTTCCTGGTTACACAATTTCTCTCAAAGGCTGAATTAATCTTCCTCTTTTCCTATTCATTATTTTCAAGTTAACATTCAGTTATTGGAAATAAAGAGAGGAGGATGATGATGATAAGAAGTGATGCTCACAGAGACAGCCCTAGGTATTGTGGCCTGTCCTACACACCTTACAACAACCCAGTCACTTCACCCTCACATCTACCCGGCCTGGTGGTTATCCTTTGGGTCATCGTTTTGTAAAAGAAGACTCTAAGGTTTAAAGAATTTAAGTAGCTTACCTGGGTCTACAAGCGTGATAAGGGCTTCCCTCGTAACTCAGATGGTAACGAATCTGCCTGCAGTGGGGGAGACCCGGGTTCAATCCCTGGGTTGGGAAGATCCGATGGAGAAGGAAATGGCAACCCACCCTAGTATTCTTGCTTAGAGAATCCCATGGACAGAGGAGCCTGGCGGGCTACAGTACATGGGGTCGCAAAGAGTTGGATATGACTGAGTGACTAAGCACACACGTGTAAAAAGCAGGCAGGGCATCTGAGCCGCTGCCTGACTCCTGTGCTCTCTTAGCTCTCAGGTGTGAGCAGAGAAGAATAGAGTGGAGATCCCCTCCTCCAGCCACCCAGACGACTTTCCTCATTCGGTGATGGTTCAGCTTCTCAAATGCAGGAGTCCTACGGGTGGACTGCAGATCACTAAGTTGCCTCTCGGAACACTAAGATCTAAAGCCTTGGAAATTTGAGCTCCGTGGTTGCTAAATGTCCACCCATCCTTACCCATGAACACAGTCTGGGCTAGTCACACCACTTTAATCCACTTTTGTGGATAAACCTGTACCTAACTTCTATAAACAGTGAGGTTGAGTTTTGTAATGTAAGTGGGCAAACTTGCATTGCCTTGTGTGTTATAAGTAGAAGTCATAAATGATAGTCTTCCTCTGTCTTTGGTGAGTATCCAACAGCCTGGGGTTCATTCTCACGGGATGATGAGAGATTAATTGCCAGATTCTCTGATGGTCCCCACAGCATATTACTCTCATCGAATATGTGGACGTCTGGCCCATGCTATGAGCCCCAGAGAGTTTATTGTATGTGCTTCATTTGCAAGTTGGGCAGATCTGATCCATTAACAGTATTAAAGGGGTTTCATGGGGGGGGATCACTGACTTTTCTCTCTTGTCCTCACTTCTAGTTGAGTAACCTGACGGAGATCCATGACCAGATCAGTGGCATGGCACGCTGCCCCTACAGCCCCCAGCACAACTCCACAGCCCTGCTCACAGCCGGCGGGGAGCTTTATGCTGCCACGGCCATGGATTTCCCGGGACGCGATCCCGCCATTTACCGAAGCCTGGGCATCTTGCCCCCGCTCCGCACCGCACAGTACAACTCCAAGTGGCTCAACGGTGAGTCTTACCCTCCCACCCGGCTTCCCATCTCACTGGTCTCTGATGCCCTCTTCCTTGGTGCTCAGAAGCAAGCTGTCACAGTTTTCAAAATAAAATGATTTCCTCCTTTTCTAAAGGAATCAAAATGTAATTTGTTTTGTTCTTGGATGTAGAAAGCCATCAGAGGGCTCATTTCCAATTAGGAAGAGAAACGATCCTCTCAACACTGTAGGACATGGTTAACATAGAGCTAATGCTGATATAAGCGTTCCTCAAACTTAAGCTGCTTTCTCATATTATTGTTTGAAGTTCAGGAAATCTGATGTCATGTCACTTATGTCTGTAGACTCATGTGCAATCTTTCTTGACTTCACTGTATCCCTAAAAAGTGAAGTTTCTAGCATTGCATGACATTTTCAGAGGACTGTGTAAAAGAATGTGTTTGGCTCTGCTGCTGCTGCTGCTAAGTCGCTTCAGTCGTGTCCGACTCTGTGCAACCCCAGAGACGGCAGCCCACCAGGCTCCCCCGTCCCTGGGATTCTCCAGGCAAGAACACTGGAGTTGGTCGCCATTTCCTTCTCTAATGCATGAAAGTGAAAAGTCAAAGTGAAGTCACTCAGTCGTGTCCGACTCTTAGCGACCTCATGGACTGCAGCCTACCAGGCTCCTCTGTCCATGGGATTTTCCAGGCAAGAGTACTGGAGTGGGTTACCATTAGCTTGACAATGTTTTTAATTAAATTTTTTATTTTATATTGGAGTGTAGTTGATTTACAGTGTTGAGTTAGCTTCAGGTATAGAAGAAAGTAATTCAGTCACACATATACATATATCCATTTTTTTTCAGATTCTTTTCCCATATGGTTTATTACAGGATACTGACTAGAGTTCCCTGTGCTATACAGTAGGTCCTAGTTGAGTATCTAGTTTACAGATGTGTGTGTGTGTGTGTGTGTGTGCTCAGTTGCTCAGTCTTGTATGACTCCTTGCTACCCCATGGACTGTATGTAGCCCTCCAGGCTTCTCTGTCCATAGCATTTGCCAGGAAAGAACCCTGGAGTGGGTAGCTATTTCCTTCTCCAGGGGATCTTCCCATCCCAGGGATTGAACCCCGGTCTCCTGCACTGTAGGCAGATTCTGAAATGAGTGGCCATATCCTCTTTCAGGGGATTTTATAGATAGTAGTGTCTGTATGTTAATCCCAAACTCCTAATTTATCCCTCCTTCTACCTTTCTCCTTTGGTAACCATAAATTTGTTTTCGAAGTCTGTGAGTCTGTTTCTGTTTGGGGAATAAGTTCATTTATATCATTTTTTTTTTTTAGATTCCACAGGTAAGGTAACCAAATTTTTTTTAAAGGTATCAAGTCTTAAAGCCAGGAGGTCAGGGTAGGTGTCATTGGAGTTGCTCACTTCAGTGGCTCGGGAATTAACAAGCCCCCAAGTCCTGTCACTGCTGTCTCTGTCTGTCAGGTTGGTCCACAGGCTGGCTGTGCTTATAGGTGCAAACTCACAACTACAGTTCCAGGTACTGCACTCAGATATCACGATATCCAGGGGAGAACCACATCCCTTGTGTCCTTTTTTAAAGACATAAGAAACTGCCAGATTTCCTTCAGTCCTGGGCTAGAACTTGGTCACTTGCTCACTAAACGAGGGGAAAGTAATTCCAGCATCCCAAATTGAAGTTAAAGTTGGCCATGTACTGAGACGTGCCAGCTGAAATCCAACCCTCTGAATATGCGTGCACTCATGTGTGAATATGGTGAAACACATACATGCACACACACTAGCAAACACAATCTTGTGTATAGATACATGCACCATATGTAATCCTTTCCCTCAAGCCTTTGTTTGATGGTTTGCATAAAGATGAGCTCTTATAACTGTCCTTATAACGTTTACTGTTCTGAGCTTTCACGTTCTACAAAGTTGTACTGACTTCCACCAATAAAAGCTCATGATGTAGATTAAAGTTTCTAGACCTCAGCACTACTGGTGTTCAGGGCCAGATAATTCTTTGCTGGGGCGGGTGGGGGGTTGTCCTGGTTATTGTAGGATGGTCAGCTACATCCCTGGCTTATACCACTTAGATACATTAGCATGACCCACCCCCTGCAGCGTGACAACAAAACATTTGTTCAGAAACTTGCAAATATTCCTCAGGAAAAATATTGCCTGTTATTGAGAAATTTTGGTTTAGAATGATCATGTATGCTATTTAGGTGTATGGGGGTTCCCCAGTGGTCTGGTGGGTAAATCATTAAATCTGCCTGCAATGCAGGAGACTGGGGTTCAATCCCTGGGTCAGGACAATCCCCTGGAGAAGTAAATGGCAACCCACTCCAATATTCTTGCCTGGAGAATCCCATGGACAGAGGAGCCTGGTGGCTTACAGTCCAAAGGGTTGCAAAGAGTTGGACATGATTGAGAAACTAAGCATAGCACAGGTACATATATAACATGAGCGTTTTGTAAAATAATACAATCAAACCAGCCATCACAGTTTGCCTTTAAAATACTCCTTTTTAGACAAAAGCATATCCTCACCCAGTTTCTTCAGCAAATAGAATGGCTCCATGTGCTTCCAAAGGGCAACGTGAATTGCTTTCCCAAACTGAAGCAGTAACCAGCTTCCCTGTATTAACACTATTTCTGTTGAACTGGTTTCAGCTGAACCTTTTGACTCTACAGATGGTCTTCTTTCTGCTCTACACATCCATCTGTGTAGCTTAAAGTTCTTTCTTTTCGTTTGTTGATTTTTCCTGTCCAAGTAAAATTCCAGTTAAAAATCAAAATAAGTTCTTCCGCAACCACAAATATTGCATTTAGACTTTGCTGCAAGCAAAGTAAAAAGTAATTAGGAGCACAGTGTCTTTCTTTTCCCAGAAGTGACACCCTGAAGAATATCTTGGAAAAATCATTCAAATTATAGCATGAGTTATAAGCACGGTTTCTTTGTATGTATTTCTAGGCGGATCAGGAACTCTGATTCTGCTAACCCTCTGGGTGGAATCTCTTCCATCTGAGAGTCAGGTGAGGGCCTAAGTAAGGACAGTCACTGTAGGCATGCGTGTCCTAAATCATAGATGACGCTATAAAACTATGGACATTGCAAATCGGCCCAAATAAATATAGTGAAGCCGCCGCTTGGCTCGCAGGGTCATCATAGCCCCCATGGCACTGAATGGCCTGCCTTCCTCAGAGAGTGATGCCCTGCCCCACTGGGAGGCCCCCACTTCTGGGCAGAGAGCCCTGAGGGCCCCAGGCTGCTGTGTGTGCAGTGGTCATTCTCTCTCTGAGTTCTCTTGGGGCACTTTGTTCTGCTGAACTCTGAGATATCGTTTCTACCTCTGGTTGGCTCTGGTTTTCTGCTCTGATTGCTCCTCCATCCAGCATGGATTCTGGTCTCTGACCCCCAGTTAGCTCTGCATCCATGGCCCCGCGGAGCCTGGACATTTATTCTCACTGACCTAGCTGGAGTCCACACTTGGCATCTGTTTGCACTTAGACCCGACGCTCTGTCTCTTTTCCTTCTGCCAAGTGCTGGAGTAATTTTCTTCCGTTACTGGAAGTTATTGCCTTACCTATCGTCCCTTCTTTTTTGCCATATCCTTAACTTTCTCACACTCTGATGATAATTGCTTGTGCATGTGCTCTGCGGCTTCAGTTGTGTCCAACTCTTTGCAACCCTATTGTGTGATATTAGTGACTTAGCAGCAGCAGCAGCAGGGACTCATTAAATGATGCTCTTATGTTCTAAGTTTTCAACTGATGGAGGATTAGGCACAGGGGTTAATAAATGACCATTAGAGAGCTGGATTTGTTTGTGATAGAGCTGAGCAAATGTACTGGAAACTCTCAGAGCTGGTACCTTAAGAAGATGCAGACCATGAGCTGCTGAATGAAGAGGAGCAGCCTTCCATGTGGGGTTGGCAGGCAGCTTCCACAGCATCAGGCTCCCATCTGGGGAAATAAAAACCCAACGTTTTAATTGAAGATGCAGTTTCCATAAACTCATTCAAAGGAAGTACAATCACAAGGTGTATTACTTGCAGATCCCAGAACCCAGGCACCAGGAGCTGGGAAAGGGCAGCCCTCCACCCCAGGTCACCCCAGGAGCCAGAAAGCAGGGTAACACGCACATGTGAACTGACAGAGTCCTTTGGGCAGAGGTCATTTAAAATGATCACAGAGCCCTTTTCTTGGGCTCAGTGATCATTTTAAAAGGTAAGTGGTGGAGACTTTGGAGGTGGAAATACCTGCCAGTCAATCAGTACTCACCCCTCAGGGAGCCGAATTGTCTCAGTTCTCAATTTCCTCATCTGCCAACTGGAGATAACTAGTCACTGGACCTGGAAGTTCTGATAATAAAATGAGACCATGTAGAGAAGGCAGTGGCACCCCACTCCAGTACTCTTGCCTGGAAAATCCCATGGGTGGAGGAGCCTGGTGGTTTGCAGTCCATGGGGTCGCTAAGAGTCAGACACGACTGAGCGACTTCACTTTGACTTTTCACTTTCATGCATTGGAGAAGGAAATGGCAACCCACTCCAGTGTTCTTGCCTGGAGAATCCCAGGGACGGGGGAGCCTGGTGGGCTGCCGTCTATGGGGTCTCACAGAGTCGGACCTGACTGAAGCGACTTAGCAGCAGTGGCAGCATCAGAGATAATAAATATTAGTAGCAAATAGCTGATTATAAATAGATGTAATGACTATGAACTCCCCAATGCCTGATTCAATATCTGACTTTAGAGCCGGAGAGTAAATACTTGTTGGCTGATTGCACCTGGGGCTGTGGTTCCTGATTGCTGACACCTACCAGCCTCCTGTCTCCTGTCTCTCCTGACTCTGACCATCTGCCTCTGAGCTTTCCCTGCTCCTCTCTGGGCTGGCCTCTCCTGGCCGTCCTGTCTTGCTGCAGCCACATCCAAGTCCCCCAGGTACATTCCTGTCACTGCCCAATCCGTGGTACCCCCAGGGGTCAACAAGACCCAAGGTCCCTGGGAGGCCATCACTCAGCTAACAGCTGCTCACATATTATGATAGGCAGAGCTCTGGTCTTTGTTTTGGACATTTTCACACTTTTTTTTTTTTTTTGGCTAACATTTCTCTGTTGAGGAAGGGAAATTTTATCAGCAGGGGAGGTGTGGAGGCTGGTACCTCTGAACCATGGTCAGCAGAATTTCTGATTTCAGATCCACTGTTGTGATTAAATTCTCTGTAGGATAATTTGCCTGTCCACAGAGGGAGTATCTTTCCATGACTGGATTAATTAAGTCATAGAGGGGACATGCATAGGGTGACCAGTACAGCAGTCACATACATTTTTCATTTGCCTCTGCCAGTCCTGTGCCAGGCGTCTTCCTTCTCAGCCTCCTGCCAAGCAACAGCCGGATACCAACCAACTCCATCTCCTCAGGCCACACCGTCAGTGGCAGTTTGGACCATGGGGGTGTTTGTTTCATTTCTTTCCTAGCATTGCTGGAACAAAGTACCACAGACTGGGTAGCTGAAAACAGAAATGTGTCTTCTGAGAGTTATGAGGGTGAGAAGTCCAAGACCAAGTTGTTGGCAGCCCATGCTCTTTATGAAGACTCCGGGGAGGACCCTTCCCCACCTCTTTAGTTCTCAGCTTCCCTGGGCTTGTGGCAGCATCACTCCAGGCTTTGCCTCTGTTTATGTGGCTTCGCCCCATGGCCCCGAGTCCTCATTTGGCCGTCTTCATTTCTTCATATGAGAACACCAATCGTATTGGATGTGAAAGTGAAAGCCGCTCAGTCGTGCCAGACTCTTTGCAAACCTGTGGACCATACAGTCCATGGAATTCTCCAGGCCAGAATCCTGGAGTGGGTAGCCTTTCCCTTCTCCAAGAGATCTTCCCCAACCCAGGGATCAAACCCAGGTCTCCAGCATTGCAGGCAGATTCTTTACCAGCTGAGCCACAAGGGAAACCCAAGAATACTGGAGTGGGTAGCCTTTCTCTTCTCCAGTGGATCTTCCTGACCCAGGGATCAAACCAGGGTCTCCTGCGTTGCAGGTGGATTCTTTACCAACTGAGCTATCAGGGAAGTCTATTGGATTAGGGGCCTACCTCATTCCAGTATGGCTTCACCTGTACTAATTATATCAGTCATGACCTTATTTCTAAATAAGATCACATTTATAGATACCAGCATATCTTTGGGCGGAGCTGGGGGTGGGGAGGAGAAGGCAATGGCACCCCACTCCAGTACTCTCGCCTGGAAAATCCCATGGGCGGAGAAGCCTGGTAGGCTGTAGTCCATGGGGTCGCTAAGAGTCGGACACGACTGAGCGACTTCACTTTCACTTTTCACTTTCCTGCATTGGAGAAAGAAATGGCAACCCACTCCAGTGTTCTTGCCTGGAGAATCCCAGGGATGGGGGAGCCTGGTGGGCTGCCGTCTATGGGGTCGTGCAGAGTTGGACACGACTGAAGTGACTTAGCAGCAGCAGCAGCGGGGGCAGAGGTGGGGATACAATGCAACCCCTAACAGTGCCCTAAACAGGAAATACTCAAATGTTGAAATCTTAAACTTTGGCGTTCCATTTTCCAGTGACACTCTATTTCTGTGCGGCCACTAAACCCTCTGGGCACTCAGTGCCCCCATCTCAGCAGTATCCTCCTCACTCTTGGCAAACAACGTTGCCTTCTTGTTCCCAGTGGGCATCAGAAGTCATCGAGGAGGGCTCAGGGGACAGTCCTCTTTGCCCAGGGCCGAGCTGGCCTGCACCTCTCTCCTCCTTCCGTGCTCCAGAGCACTGGTGAGGAGAGTCTGTCCACTTAAGCCTCTGCTTTATCCGCTGTGCATCTGTCCTCCAGCCTACGTCTCTGGGGAAGGAGTCCCTCTCTCCTAGGCAGCATTCTGATGTGGATTTCATCTCGCATATTCTCTCTCTGAATTATTCCCTCAATGGGCTGTAGAGAAACCCTGGCAACAATGAGCACTCACCCTCAGGTCAAAAGAAGTGCAAAGGATGCTCTTCAGGATGTGGGAACATGTAGAGAGAACATGAAAAGTCATGACCCTTCAGTGACCCCAGTCTCTGTGCTTCGGGGGCCCTCTTCTAGGCAAAGGGTGGCATCAAGATGACCAGGGTGATGTCCTGCCAGCCTACAGAAAGCCCTTATGAAGGACCTGTGAAGCCTCTGATCTTCCCCATTGTTCTTGTTCAGTCACTCAGTCATGTCTGACTCTTTGTGACCCATGGACTGCAGCCCGCCAGGCTTCCGGGTCCTTCACTATCTCCTGGAGCTTTCTCTAACTCATGTCCATTGAGTCGCTGATGCATCCAACCATCTCATCCTCTCCTGTCCCCTTCTCCTCCTGCCTTCAGTCTTTCCAGGCATCAGAGTCTCTTCCAGTGAGTTGGCTCTTCATATCAAAGGACTGCAGCTTCAGCATCAGTCCTTCCAGTGACTATTCAGGGCTGATTTCCTTTAGGATGGACTGGTTGGATCTCCTTGCTGCCCCTCCCAGACATCCCTTCCTGGTATAGTTTCAACAACCTGCGCTGAGCAAGCTAAGTGCCCTGAGTCTAATACCAGAGTTCCAGGCAGGAGTCTTATGTCTTCTGACACCACCAACACTAAGAGTGTCCACCAATGGGTAGCCTCCCACCTGCACCTTTGCAAGACCTGCGTGGTGGCCGCGCCATCGGCTGTCAGCAGGGGCTGACGAAGAGAGGAGAGCAAGGCTGGCTGTGGCACCTTCCTGGAGTTTCCTCTTTCCTCCCTGTGTTATCTGGCTTTTCCTGCTCTTCAGCCCTGAGTCCTCTCCTCTGCACACATGCCTTCTAGGTGCCCTTTCAGGAGGAGCATGCAACTCCCTGCATGCGACTGCCCTCCTCAATGGACTCCTTCCCACACACTGTTTACACTGTTCTGACTTCCCCTGAGTTTTGCCTTTTCCCTAATTCCTATTATTCTGTAGCTCCAGTCAGTTGTAGTTTCCCTGAGAATTGGTGGGTCCCTTTCATTCCTTCCCCATGGTCGATGTTCAGGATTGTATTCACCCCACAACACTGGAGTTCGTGGTCCTTCTCCTGCTCAAGACCCTCTTGAGTCCCCGTTTCAGCTGCAGAGAAGGTGGAGACGCCATTGGCCAGCCTCCACTGCCTGACTGTCCTCCTCCTGCCCACCCCTTGCTCCTTCTGCTTTAACCTCTTATATGCTGCACTCTGGCCCTGGCCCTTCCTCTCTGCCGGGGATCAGCATTGTCTGTGAAGGGCCAGAGAGGAAATACTTTATCGTTTGCATCCATATGGCCTTTATTGCAGCTTTTCAATGCTGCCATTGAAGCATGAGAGCAGACATGGCCATTGTGTACATCTATGCTGTATGACTGCAGCCATGAAATTAAAAGACATTTACTCCTTGGAAGGAAAGCTATGACCAACCTAGACCACATATTAAAAAGCACAGACATTACTTTGACAACAAAGGTCCATCTAGTAAAGGCTATGGTTTTTCCAGTGGTCATGTATGGATGTGAGAATTGGACTATAAAGAAAGCTGAGCACTGAAGAATTGATGCTTTTGAACTGTGGTGTTGGAGAAGACTCCTGAGAGTCCCTTGGAATGCAAGGAGATCCAACCAGTCCATCCTAAAGGAGATCAGTCCTGAGTGTTCACTGTAAGGACTGATGTTGAAGCTGAGACTCCAATACTTTGGCCACCCGATGCGAAGAGCTGACTCATTTGAAAAGATCCTGATTCTGGGAAAGATTGAGGGCAGGAGGAGAAGGGGATGACAGAGGATGAGATAGTTGAATAGCATCACCGACTCAGTGGACATGTGTTTGGTTAGGCTCCGGCAGTTGGTGATGGATAAGGAGGCCTGGCGTGCTGCAGTTCATGGGGTCGCAAATAGTCAGACACGACTGAGCAACTGAACTGAACTGAACACTGTATGCTCACAAAACTTTATTTATAACCAATGGGTAGGTCTAGGCTGCGGTCTATAGGGTGCTGACCCCTGTACTATCTGGAGAACTCTTTGCCTCAGACAGTCCATGTGGGCAATGGCTTTATTTCTATCTAGTCTTTGCTCTGATGTGCCTTCTCAATGGGACCTTGGCCCTGACCATCTTATTTGACATGACGCCCCTGCTTCATCTGGGGCTTCTCTGGTGGCTCAGATGGTAAAGGATCAGCCTGCACTGCAGGAGACCTGGGTTTGATCCCTGGGTCAAGAAGATCCCCTGGAGAAGGGAATGGCTGCCCACTCCTGTATTCTTGCCTGGAGAAACCCATGGACAGAGCCTGGCGGGCTACAGTCCAGGGGTCATAAAGTGTCAGACAAGACTGAGTGATTAATGCTTTCTCCTTCCCTCCTCCATCCAGCCCTCTTGATTCCCTTAGCTGTGTTCAACTTTGATCCTCCTTTAGTACTTGTCTCCTGTCCTCTGCTGGAATGAAGCTTCTCCAGGGGCCATTCTTATTTCCTTTGGCCACTGATGTATCCCAGATCTTTCAGCGTTAATGGGCTCATAGGAAGCACCCAATACATCACTTTTTAATAAATGAGTTAGTAGATTAGTAGTTTACATCTTTGTTTCCTCATCCATGAGTGTATGAATTCCTTGAGGGCAGCATTTAGATGGGATCAATTTCTGTGCACTCAGCATTTCATGTACTGCCTGAAATACAGTTGAGACTCCATCCATATTTGTTGAATGAGTTGGAGATAAGCACATTTCATAAGCAGCAGAAATATGAATTTTGTTGTTAACAAAGGGAACATGTCATTGTTAGTTGTAACCCAGAATTTAAAACATAGAGATTTGTATATTTGAAATGGGTGCAGGTCCGGACATTTAAAGAATCTTCCTTTACCACCTATTTCAACTCCCACTTTTAGCCATTATGTATTTCATCAGTTATCAAAGGCAGCATGATCGATTGGATAATGCTCTGGCAGAATTTGAAGCATTGAGTTATATGTTTGGTCGTATAAGTTTCAAAATCAGATTTTTCTCTCTGTGCCAAAATCACTCTTAAAGCAAATTTATGTGTTTAGTGCATTAAAATACTAGTCATTAATAACCCTTATTAAATGATTACTGTAAAGCAGGATAATAAATGTTTCATAGTCGATGCTTAAAATAGAGAAGCTGTAAAACTTGCCTTTAAGAAACTGGTAATCAAATCGGGGAAATAGTCAACCCATGAAAGGGGGGGAAATAGCATATCCAAATTAATGTTGTACAAATTGAGTTTGTGGGTTCTGAGGGAACTGCTTGCTTGCACATGGACTGAAACCTCGGAGAGAACGTGAAAAAAGAATCCATCAGTGAGCTTTATGAACTCAACATGAACATCTCACAGGGCATAATCTCACTGGGATGCAGCACCCTGCTGCTTGGAGACAGCATCTGTCTCTCTCTTGGGTTCTCCCACAATTTCTGCAGCTCCCCCATTCTCTGAGAGTCCAGCCTTGACCTCACTGTGAAGGAAAACACACTTGAAATCCATAGAGTCGTTTTTATGAGCTATTGTGTTTCTAGTTTAGAAAACTGTTTCTGTAACCATCACAAGCTCTCCTGGTTTGAAATACTTTATTGATGTTACCCACATTTAAATAGACTCTTTGAGGTCTTTAAAATACAATGATTAACCTCCTACTAATTAAAGATAATTTACTTGGAGAGAGAAAAATCCTTTCTGTGCTTAGCTCTAAGGGGGAATTGTTTCTGCTTATCATGAAGACAGGTGCTTTGTGGAGCTTGGCACTTCTTCCCGGGAGCAGACACCACTTCTTGGGGATGCAGACGTGGCTGGGATAGGGTGATCCTGTTGGGTTCCATCCTGGGGACAGTGAGATCACTTTTGGCACAATCTATAGACTGCAAGGAGATCCAACCAGTCCATTCTGAAGGAGATCAGCCCTGGGATTTCTTTGGAAGAAATTATACTAAAGCTGAAACCAGTACTTTGACCACCTCATGCGAAGAGTTGACTCATTGGAAAAGACTCTGATGCTGGGAGGGATTGGGGGCAGGAGGAGAAGGGGACGACAGAGGATGAGATGGCTGGATGACATCACTGACTCGATGGACATGAGTCTGAGTGAACTCCGGGAGTTGGTGATGGACAGGGAGGCCTGGCGTGCTGCAATTCATGGGGTCGCAAAGAGTCGGACATGACTGAGCGATTGATCTGATCTGATCTGATAGACTGCAGTCCCCAAAGGTGTAAATCTTCTGAGTTAGGCTCTCCCTGTACAGACGAGATTTGCTAAAGCGGAAAATTCATGAGTAGAACCAGAGTTCACAGAACAAGCAAAGCAAAGACAAGTAGGGCCTGAACATGGAGTCTGTTTGTTTTAGGAGATCTGTAGTGTTTATCAAGGAAAATAAGCTCGGTAAAACCCAGAACAAAAGACATTGATGTATATAGTCTGAAGCCTAGTTTTGTCATTTTATCAGACAGCATCTGGGCAAATGCTTAAAAGGGGTGTCCTTATGAACAATGGACCCTGTTCAGCAGTGCAGCTGAAAGACTAAACCCTGACCACTGACTCAAGAAGTTTAAACTTGTTAGGGTGATGGCATGTGGACTTAGAGCTTGGGAGCAAAGTCATGTGACATGAGACACAGCATGACCAAATGCCATTTTCTAGTTTTCCGGCTTAATCAAGCCAATCAGAAGGCATTGTGGGCAGATGGTCTACCTTGAGGGGGATGCATGTATCTTGGAAATAGTGTTGTAAATCAATTCTGATTATCTTTATAAAGTCAGAAAAGAGTTTAAATAAATGGCCTCCCTGCATATCATCTGCCGGTCTGTGTACCTGCTGGAGTCTCTGATACATCCAATTATTATTCCATGCACAAGGAGTGGTGACGCTGACTATTTATAACTTGCCAGGTAGATGGGAGGCTCCATTTATGTGTCTTCTGGAAATCTCTGCACAAAACCCCCCCACCACAAGGGAGATGGCACTGTCTCCATTTAGACATGAGCAAGCTGGGTCAGAGGAATCAGCCTCCTGAACCAGGGCCTCATGGCTGATGCATGTGTAAGCTAGTAATTGAAGACAGATCCTCCTCCTTCTATAGGCTCCCAGCCTCCCCTTTGGATAATTGACTTCTTGGGAAACACCACCATCATGAGCTGCCCCCATCTCTCTCCAGATGTCCAGATTTTTATGCACAAGCTGCCATGGTAGAGTGATATGGAGACAGTGGACATAGTGGCTGGTGTTTTCTGGATTGGTGAAAACTTGAGAAAGGAGGCAGAATGAGCTGGGGTTATTAAACCCAAGGCAGAAAAGTCTGTATGATTATTTAGCACACCCCTTTATGCATGCAGAAGTCTGGTAGGTGACAGGAAGGAACCAATTGTTGTGGTTGCTGCTGCTGCTAAGTCACTTCAGTCATGTCCAACCCTGTGCGACCCCATAGACGGCAGCCCACCAGGCTCCCCCGTCCCTGGGATTCTCCAGGCAAGAACACTGGAGTGGGTTGCCATTTCCTTCTCCAATGCGTGAAAGTGAAAGTGAAAGTGAAGTCACTCAGTTGTGTCTGACTTTTAGCGACCCCATGGACTGCAGCCCACCAGGCTCCTCCGTCCATGGGATTTTCCAGGCAAGAGTACTGGAGTGGGGTGCCATTGCCTTCTCCGATTCTTGTGATACTCTCTAAAAATAGTGGTGTGTTCTGTCCTGGTCCTTGAGCACTGAGTTCCTGAAAGTTGGGCAATCACAGAATCCCTTCAGGCGAATGTTGCAGGCTCTCTACTTGGCAATAAGGCATTTTTTCACCAAACTCAAGTTTGGCCACTTGCCCCTAAAGAATCCAATCCTGAGAGAGACAGGTGTTGAGTGAAAGGAAAGATAGCTTTATCGAGGAAGTCAGCAGTCCTGGGGAGAAGGTGGACTCATGTCCCAAAGAACCAACTCTCCACTCCCCATGTCTTGCTTGGAGATTTTATAGGAAAAAGAGGAGGAGAAGGTTGCCGTGTATATGGTCAGCTCAAGGACCTTCTGCTGACTGGTGGGTGTTGAGGTAAGCTGTAGTCAACATCATTGACCTTCTGGTTCCAACCGGTCTGGGGTCTCTGTGCTTGTGGGCAGCATACAGTTAACTTCTCCCATTTGGCAGGGGTTTCAGCATCTGCAAGACAGCTCAGAGGATATATCTGAGAATATTATCTCTAGCCCTGGAAGAGGAACTAAAGGTCTTTGACTTTGCCTTAATGTCATGTATGGATGTGAGAGTTGGACTGTGAAGAAAGCTGAGCACCGAAGAATGGATGCTTTTGAACTGTGGTGTTGGAGAAGACTCTTGAAAGTCCCTTGGACTGCAAGGAGATCCAACCAGTCCATTCTGAAGGAGATCAGCCTTGAGATTTCTTTGGAAGGAATGATGCTAAAGCTGAAACTCCAGTACTTTGGCCACCTCATGCGAAGAGTTGACTCATTGGAAAAGACTCTGATGCTGGGAGGGATGGGGGGCAGGAGGAGAAGGGGACGACAGAGGATGAGATGGCTGGATGGCATCACTGACTCGATGGACGTGAGTCTGAGTGAACTCTGGGAGTTGGTGATGGACAGGGAGGCCTGGCATGCTGCAATTCATGGGGTCGCAAAGAGTCGGACACGACTGAGTGACTGATCTGATCTGATAAATATGAATATATGTAAATGATGATCTATAGTTTGATGATTAGCAACCAAGTGATAGGCACATGGCAGGCATCACCCTTGACTTTTCACAATGATACTGTTGTTGTTGTTCAGGGTGCTAAGTCATGTCCAACAAAATAATACTAAGTATCGGGTATTGTTATCACCATTCTAGGTGGCTCAGGGGGTAAAGAATCTTCCTGCAATGCAGGAGATGCAGGCAGATGAGAGTTTGATCCCCAGGTTGGGAAGATCCCTGGAGGAGGGCATGGCAACCCACTCCAGTATTCTTGCCTGGAGAATCCCATGGACAGAGGAGCCTGGTGGGCTACAGGCCAGAGGGTCACAAGGAATCAGACACGACTGAAGCGACTGAGCACACATTCTAAATGGGGGAAACTGAGAACTTGTGCTGTTACATAATCTGGCCAATTCTTACTGCCAGTAGGTGGAAGTATTGAGCCATGTATACATACACCTCAATCCTATACATATGCATGTAACACACTCAAAACATACACACACAAACATGTATATCTATCCATCTATCTGTATCTACTGATCTATCGATCCATCTACCTAGTCTTTTCCTAGAAATCTTAAGGAAAGAATTTTAGTATGTCAATGTCTTTTAAACCACTTTTTACTTAATTAAATTTTAGTTTAATTATCCAATCTTAATAAACACATAGATGAAGTTAGCTTCACTTTGGAACCCTCTGCTGCACATTTCCATGTAGCTGTGATAGGGAAACAATCTTCAAAAGAAAGAGAGGACCTGAAAATCTAGGAATATGCACAGAAGTTATTTAGGTGGTAACTGATATCAAAAAATTATAGAACTGAAACCTCTGTCTCACTGAATGTCATGTCTAAATATTGTTTCCATTAGCTCCTTTATTTTTGTGAAATGGCTGGCTATTTTAAGAACTCAACCTGGCTTTATTTATGTTTCTCAAAGTCTGATCACCTTTAATATATGCATGTTTGATTACTCATTTTCATTATGTGAAGTTCTACTTGTTGTTGTTCAGTCACTAAGTTGTGTCCGACTCTTTGCGGCCCCATGGACTTCAGCATGCCTGGCTCCTCTTTCTCCCACTATCTCTGGGAATTTGCTCAAATCAATGTCCATTGAGTCAGCGATGCTATCTAACCATCTCCCTCTGTCATCCCCTTCTCCTCTTGCCCTCAATCTTTCCCAGCATCAGGGTCTTTTCCAATGAGTCGACTCTGCATCAGGTGGCCAAAGTATTGGAGCTTCAGCCTCAGCATCAGTCTTTCCAATGAATATTCAGAATTGATTTCCTTAGAGTTGAGTGGCTTGATCTCCCTGCATCCAAGGGATTCTCAAGAGTCTTCTCCAGCATCACAATTCAAAAACATCAATTCTTCAGAAGGTCTACTAAATACAAATTATTCACAAGGAAAGCAAAAGGAAATCATGAAATAAAAATTGTAGCCTTCATTTATTGGGAGGGTATTTTGTATCAGCCTTTTTCTTTCCTAGGCTGAATAGTTGTTCAGGATGAAGGAACATTCTGGATGTCAGTTGTTCAGCCCAGGGTTTTAAGCCTGCTAGATATTTTCTAGTCTGCCTTTCCCTTTGATTGCAAAAAAATTAAAACTTTGATAGATTTTTATTCTCGTAAGATTTTTATAGAGTTGGAAAATCAGAATTCCTCCCTATCTTTAATGTCCATTCTCATCGGTTTAGACAAATATTTCTATATCAAGAGCCTCTCAGTGGTCCAGTCAGTCATTAGATTGGACCACTGAGCCTGGTGCCCCTCCAGACTGGTGCAATAGGCTATGGAGCAGAGAGAAGACCAAGTGGAAGGATCCATCTGGCAGTTTAGAGTTTGGTTGTACATGGTCAGAAACCCCTCAAAAATATTGATGCTTTTGCCCTTCTTACAACTCAAGTTTATTTATATTGCTTGGGTCCCTACTCAGTGTTCACATCTTCATGACCACTATTATGTCAGTAAATGTACAAAATAAAAGTGCTTATATCATGAAACATAATTCCTCTTTTAACAAATTTGGAGAATACTCTGTAATCTGTTACTCGATATGTTTTACAAACATGAGGGGGAAAAACAGCTTCTCCATGCATATATTTGATAATAAGCTGACAAATACTTGTGTCTGTTCTTATTCTGAATTAGCAAAACTACTATTCATTTGTAGCTTGATAATGATGACGAATAAAAGACCTGTCTTTCATGCACCCACATTCACTGTAGACAGGAAGGCCACTGACTGATTTCTCACTTTTTCAGTTCACTCAGGAGTGAAAGATACTAGCTTATGGTGAATCACATTTTAACAAGAGACAGGACTTAAATAATGGAAGCGAAACAATATGCATTTTATTATACCGCCAGGTGAGATTCAAGTACTGCCTACCTCCAGATTTCTATCTCTAAAGGCAACAGCTCCTTGGCTTTCTATTTAACAGCTATCACTGCTTTTCCACTATTTTGGCAAAGGAACAGGATGTTGGCTGAGTTTTAAAAGGCTCTGGAACTTCCTGATATGACAGCAGGTCACCCATCGGAACCCATCATCCCCCTGAAGGGATGTGAGGCTGCAGGATGTGTTTCCAACTGTAGCTTAGCTCCTTGACTAAAATATCTGTAAGATGTGGTGGGTTAGAGAAACACATGACAACGTTGTTGTTTTTGTCATTCAGTTGCTAAGTCATGTCTGACTCTCTGCAGCCCCACAAACTGTAGCCCACCAGGCTCCTCTGTCCTCCACTATCTCCCCAGGTTTGCTCAAGTTCACGTCCAGTACTGCATTCCAGGTACAAATTCTTCCCTTGTTTTCCCAGTAGGAAAGAAATCTATTTGCACATTTCTATATAAAAAGCTCTATGTCACCCTATCATAAAATGGGTTAGAGTGGTGTGGAGAGACATCGGAGGTTCTCCAGGGAAAGAGGAACCCATGGGCAAGTCTGCTAGGCCTGACTCAGTACTCCTCTTTTATGAGAAATCTGGGTGAGACTGTTCAGTGGGGTGGACGATGAGCATGGATAGATGCTCTCATGATCCCTGGTGCATGTGCCCGTGCTCTGGTGGACGTCACTGGAAGCATCTTCTCCAGAATTGAGGCAAATGCTTCCCACACTATTCTTGTTTAATGAGCTCTGGGATTCTTGACTCCTTCCTCCAACTTTTCTTTCTGTGGCATCCTTGATGTCTCTGATAGCTGCAGAGTAAAGATTTATTGGAGCATCCCTCTTCCCCTCTGGTCTGTTCTCAGACCCTCCTCGTCTTGGTCCTGAGTAAAACCCAGCCACCACTGTGGTTTCTGAAACATTGCCTGGAGTTCCAAGACCTGTTCTTCAATGTTGTTGAAGTAACTGTTCTCTCGCAGCCCGTTATGTTTTCAGTGAAGTGTAATGGTCCATGTATAGGCTTTGTGGTCAGACCATCTAGACTCAGGACATAACCTCCTCTTGGATGCTGGTTGTGTGAACTTGGTCGGGTTCCTCTGGGCTGTAGTGTCTTCATCTATGAAACTGGATGGGTAACACAAGCATTTCCTTCTATGATTCCTGGGAGTTTCCTGAGCTTCTGAAAGAGAAGCACCTAGCCTGGAGCCTTATACAAGAGTTTAGCACTCAATAGAGATTTTAGAGTTTTTAATCTCAATAGAGATTGGGCTTCCCTGGTGGCTCAGATGGTAAAGAATCCTCCTTCAATTCAGGAGGCCTGGGTTTGAGCCCTGGGTTGGGAAGATCCCCTGGAGAAGGGAAAGGCTACCCACTCCAGTATTCTGGCCTGGAGAATTCCATGGACTGTGTAGTCCACCGGGTTGCAAAGAGTTGAACACAACTGAGTGACTTTCACTTCACTTCGGAGATTTTTTAAATTACAGACCAACTTTGAGCCGGAAGACACCAAGGCAAATCTTTTTTATGTTCTCAGCTCCTTGATTTCCTGCTCAAGGCTTCCTGGATCCTACAGATATTTCCTATGTGGTTTTCATGCTGTGTCTCCCTGAGTTACTGGCAGAAGTAGGTAGTCGTGAGGGTGCTTGATAAAGCTTGTGGACTCTGTCTCACGCCTCATCCACCCATGCTGGGAGCTATAGCTAGACACACCTACGTCTTCCTTCCATTTCTTCATTTTCCATAAGGTCTGTTGGTGATGAAGGTGGTTTTTTGTTTGTCTTCATTTCACTGAGCAAACTGCAGTCTGGTTATATGAGCCTGGGTGCAGAACCCGCTCTGCAGAGATTTAACCTTCTCTTCAGAATTAGGCATACAGGTGAATATTATCTTTAGAAACTCAATAGAGTCTTATAAATTGTTTCATATATTTGCTTTAGGGGGTCTGCTTCAGTGAGTAATTCTTCTTGGGAGACAGTGAACACGGATTCTAAACTCCCCAACTATTATGCTTTTCTTTTCAAAAACACATTCCAGGGTATTAAAGCAGACTGTACAGTAAATATGTCTGACTTCCATCTCATATGTTTTAATGCAAACTAGGGTGTTTTTTACAATATCTGTTTCGAGTTAAAGCAAGTGATCAGCCACTATGTTTAACAGTTGATAAATTAAAATCAATTCTTATTGAAATCTCTATTTTTAATACTTTAGTACACATAAAACTATTTAAGAACAATATCATGAGCTAAAGAGAGAAGCACATGACATATACAATGTATAGTAGAATATTTTTACATTTTTAGACTGTGAGAAAGTGAGGGTGTTAGTTGTTTAGTCGTTTCCAACCCTGCGACCCATGGACTGTAGCCCAATTCCTCTGTCTGTGGAATTCTCCAGGCCAGAATCCTGGAGTGGGTTGCCATTCTCTTCTCCAGGGGATCTTCCCAACCCAGGGATCCAGCCCCGGGCTATGGCATTGCAGGTAGATTCTTTACCCTCTGAGCCACCAGGGAAGCTGTGAAGTTGAATGAATTTGAAACATTTTGTGATGACATCAACTCTTGATTGAAATTCAGTCGAATTTGGTTGAAAGCTGGTAGCACCTTTCAGGACAGAATAGTACTCAGCACCCTCTTCATGTCAGTCTTGGAATCAGCGTCTGTATTTCAGATCCTGAGTGAGTGAGTGAGTGAAGTCACTCAGTCGTGTCCGACTCTTTGCGGCCCCATGAACTGTAGCCTACCAGGTTCCTCCATCCATGGGATTTTCCAGGCAAGAATACTGGAGTGGGTTGCCATTTCCTTCTCCAGGAGATCTTCCCGATCCAGGGATTGAACCTGGGTCTCCCGCATTATAGACAGATGCTTTACCGTCTGAGCCACCAGGGAAGTCCTATTTCAGATCTTAGGTGAGCCCAAACCAGGCCTAATGCTTAACATTAATGGATCATCTTGTAGCCAAATCTGTTTTTAGTTGCCCTGCTGATAACATGTCTGTTGGTACAACATGATTGGATCTGACAAAGCACAAGGCCAATTTAATTGTCGTCCAAAGCCAATTGTCCCTGAAATATGCCCTGTGGATACAGTCGTGTGTATTTTTCCATTAATTTTGAAGGATATTTTCCTATTATCTTAATTGCACCATAAATTAAGGCACTTGCTGATTGAGTAGAAAACTCTCAGCAACGGAGAAAAGCATAAGAATCAAACCTGGTTATTAGAGTTTTTAAAAGATAAGTGTTAGGGCACAGCTGTGTCTGACAGCCGCTTCCCACCTAGTGCTAGTGGTAAAGAATCTGCCTGCCAGTGCAGGAGACTTAAGAGACGTTGGTTCGATCCCTGGGTTGGGAAGATCCTCTGCAGAAGAAAATGGCAACCTGCTCCAGTATTCTAGCCTGAGAAATCCTTGGACAGAAGAGCCTGGCTTGCTACAGTCCATGGGGTTGCACAGAGTCACACACGACTGAGGTGACTTAGCATGTCATGGCATGGTGTCTGAAATGGTATCATCTTTATTATCAATAGACTCAAACAGCAAGTCATGAAGATAATGCTTTCAGTGCTGTATACAAAGTTCTGTTGACAATCTATAATAAATTCCTAAATGCCTAATGAGTGTGGTGATTAAGTAAAGGTTTGCAATAATTTGTCATTTCTAAGTCCATAATTTTGATCTAATCCTGAGATCAGAAAGGCAGTGACTCCATCTCAATACCCTCTCCTTCTCTAAATGAATTCCCCAGAAATAAGAAAGTAAGAATTATCACATTTTGTAGTCACCATAGTAACAGGAATGGCTAAAGCTGATTCAGGACACTAACCTTATAGTTTCAGTTTCCACAAATGAAAAACATTTTTAAAGTCCTTACTGAAAGCACATAATTTATGCCAAAGTCATACTCGAGTATGTAAGTAAAATCAAAGAATATTGTTTTCTTCTACACAAAGTGAAAGGGAAGTCGCTCAGTCGTGTCCGACTCTTTGTGACTCCATGGACTGCAGCCTACCAGGCTTCTCCATCCATGGGGTTTTCCAAGCAAGAGTACTGTAGTGTGGTGCCATTGCCTTCTACACAAACATGATATTAATGCAATACCTCCATATTCTGAGTCACATTTCATGTTTTTAGTATTTTTCTCCCACTTTTTTCCCCAAATTCATATAGCTTTTATTATGGTATATTATAGTAATTGTTCTATTTTATTATTATTGCTGAGAATCTCTGTGTCTAATTTTTTTCTTTCTTTTTTTTTTTAACCTTTATTGTTTTACAATAGGTCCTTGTTGGCCATCTATTTTAAATATAGCGTCGTGTACATGTCAGTCCCAAACTCCCAATCAATCCCTCCCTATCCCTTCCCTTCCAATAGCCATAAGTTCATTCTCTAAGTCTGTGAGTCTGTTTCTGTTCTGTAAATAAGTTCATCTCCCACTGTTTCTGAAGGTTATTAAGCATATACAAATAAAGTACTGTCTCTGGCTTTAAAGTGTGTTGCAAATTTTTGCTGCTGATTTTTGATGGTATTAATGTTATGTACCTATCGAAAAGTTGTGTGTGTGTTAGTCACTCAGTCATGCCGAACTCTTTGTGACCCCATGGACTGAACCTTCCGGGCTCCTCTGTCCATGGGTTTTCCCAAGCAAGAACACTGGAGTAGGTTGCTATTTCCTACTCCAGGAGATCTTCCCAACCCAGGGATCAAACCTGGGTTTCCTACATTGCAGGCAGATTCTTTACCATCTGAGCCATCAGGGAAGCCTCATTATGTACCTAAGTGCTATATTAACTCGGGATGCTTATGTGTGGAATCACACTGGCTATTTCCTGTCACTTAGAACTCATGTGAGCTTCCCTAGTGGCTCAGACAGTAAAGAATCCCCTGCCAATGCAGGAGACCTGAGTTTGACCCCTGGGCTGGGAAGATACCCTGAAGAAGGAAATGGCAACCCACTCCAGTATTCTTGCCTGGAACATCCCATGGACAGAGGAGCCTGGTGGGCCGCAGTCCATGGAGTTGCAAAGAGTCAGACACGACTCAACAGCTAAATACCAGAACTCACGCACCAGGTTCCACCAGTGGTGTAGATCATTACGGTGCTCTTTGGGCCTTGTGTTCCTTCTATAAGAACACAGTGTTAGCCACACAAAATCAAGTCTCCTTGGAATAAATACTGAGCAGGCAAGATACAAAGGAGTAGCTTGTGGATGTTTAGGCTTTTCTTCTCTCTTGCTTTTATTTTAATCATCTTTTTATTTTACATTGGAGCATAGTTTTGAGGATTCCCTCATGGCTCAGTAGGTAAAGAAATTACCTGCAATGGACCACCTGTAATGCAGGGGACTCTGATTCAATCCCTGAGTCCAGAGCATCCTCTCGAGAAGTGTATGGCAACCCATTCCAGCATTATCTGGGAAATCCCTTGGACAGAGGAGCTTGGTGGGTGATAGTTCATGGGGGTTGTGAAGAGTCAGACACAACTGAGCCGCCAAACCACCACCACCATGGTTGATTTACAGTCCTATGTTAGTTTCAGGTATACAGCAAAGTGATTCAGTGATACACGTGTCTCTTTCTTTTTCACATTCTTCCCCGGGTTAGGTTGTCACATAATGTTGAGCAGTTTGCTGTGCTGTCCAGTGGGCTGAGCCTTTTCTTCTTTCCTGTTGTTTCTAGAACCAAACTTCGTGTCCTCTTACGACATCGGAAATTTCACCTACTTCTTCTTCCGAGAAAATGCCGTGGAGCACGACTGTGGGAAGACCGTGTTCTCCCGAGCTGCCCGCGTGTGTAAGAATGACATCGGGGGCCGCTTCCTGCTGGAGGACACGTGGACCACGTTCATGAAGGCTCGCCTCAACTGCTCCCGCCCGGGTGAGGTGCCTTTCTACTACCATGAACTCCAGGGCACCTTCTTCCTGCCCGAGCTGGATCTGATCTACGGCATCTTCACCACCAATGTGTACGTAACTGCAAATCGTTCTTGCCCTGCTCTTCCGCTCCTTGTGAATGATTCTACTGTTCTCTGCCCTTTGAGCTTTGCAAGTTGCTTTAACAGAGATGTTTCTTCTTTCTCTGGGCTAACAGCCAAAAAAAAAAATTTGAGTATGAATTCAGTGCTACTGAAAGGGATGTGATTTCTGAGATGGGTCTTAGGAATATAAAGCTGCTCAGAAAGTTTTGCTCTATCCTTCTGTTATGGTAGCTTCAAATTATTCTCTGTAAATTTTTCCTTCTGATTTACTAGTGTGTTCTGGGCATGTTCTGAAATGCTAGAATATATTAGATGTCTTTTTTTTTTTAATTTATTTTTAACTGGTGGTTAATTGCTTTACATTGTGTTGGTTTCTTCTGCTGTGCCACAACATGAATCAGCCAGTTATATATGTGTCCCCTCCCTCCCCATCTTACCGCTCTGGGTCTTCTTTTTTTACCCTATACATAAGTCATGCATCTTTGCATAATGAAACCAGTGTTGTCTGGAGAATCTGATCTTTGTGATAACATAACTTTTAACTGAACTGCACATATAGGAAGAGCGCATAAGTAGGCTTACCCTATTTTATTAGATGAATAACTTAGACATTTCTAAAAGAATGATTCTACTTTTAAAGTATTTTGGGGAAAAATACAGTGTTTTATTTCTTGCAGGGAGATACTCTTCCTTGAGAACTGACACTATTTGGACTAAGTACAGGATGTACAGTTTCCTGACTCGCATTCACTCTGGTGGAGTGTGGTGGGACCCCACACTTAATTCCCTTCCTTAGCTGAGGTGCTCAGACTCCATGAGATGAAACCCACCACAAGGAATTACAGAGACTCAAGCTCCACTTTCCTCTACCTTCGCAGTGGGCATGATGGTTCTGCAGGGTGATTTCTGCTTTGCATCACCTTTGAAACCTCTCATCTGGTGACCTAATGGTTTGGACAAAAGCCAGATATCTGTGTCCAGGGTAAAGGAGCAGAGTCAGGATGAGTTGAGAATGCCAATCATGGAGGTGCGATGGCCAAGTGTACAGGTCTGTCCCAGATCACGAGACCAAGAGATTGGTCACTGGGACAGTCGGTCAGTCTATGATGTCTCATTAGCTTCCCAAGTCTTGTTGACTTCTGTTTTCGTGTCCTCTGCATCCAAATGGTGCATGCTCAGTCACTCAATAGTGTCTGACTTTTTGCGACCCCATGGACTGTAGTCATGAATGCAGGCTCCTCTATCCCTGGGATTTTCCAGGCAAGAATACTGGAGTGACTTGCCCCTTCTTCCTCCAGGGGATTTTCCTGACCCAGGAATCAAACCCAGGTCTCCTGTGTCTCTTGCATTGGCAGTGGGATTCTTTACCACTGAACCACTTGGGAAGGCTGCCCACGAATTGCATTTCTGAAGAATCACATCATCTGCATCTTACTTCCTTGTTACTCTTCCCTCACGTTTTTCCTGCTGAGCTTAAGTGTTAACATTTGCTTTCAAACAAGTTTGTTCCTGAGGAGTCTTCTGTCTGATGTAAAGTTAGAAAAACAAGACTAAAATGGATGACTCGCTACTCACCCCCACCCCACCAGGACCATCTTTGTTGTAAATCTGGTTTTCAACCCCAGAGGTTATTTTCTCTCCTTGATAAGTTTCTTTGGGGGAAAAAGAAAATCAATGTATAGCTTCTGAAGTTGATTTGCTTTCCAAAACCTTATTTAAGAAATAGTGTAAGCTGCACAAGATGAATGTTCACTGGCTCTGTTAACATCAATTTTACACACAATGGAGCTTGGCTTACCCAGACGTTCATTCCCCTGGCTGCGGGCAAAAGGGAACAATTTAAAAAGTGGTGGAAGTTCTGTGTCTGGGCCATTCCAGGAGGGTGAGTGGTCTATTTAGATACTTGCAAAGATAGGTTTCAGACTATTCCAGAATATTTGCTTAGTGTTGAAGATGCTCATCATGTTGGAAATCTGATACAGAGACCTTATACTAACAGGAAGAGAATCACTAGACCTTCCACATCTCTCTCCAGTACTTATTCTCAGTAGGTCTTGGGAACTGCTTTCTGACCTATCTGTTGCAAATCCCGGCAGACGTCTCACCTCTGCTCCCTCTCCTGTCTCAGCCTTGCTCTTACTGCCTCAGGAGATGACTGCATTCTTCGCAAGACATACTCGAAATGGAGAGAAAATGACCGTTTGAGGTACCGGTTGTGTCCTGTCTCTGAACCGATGGCTAAAACTGCCCTAGCTAAGCTTTCCAGTGCTTAGGCTCATAGGTTTGTTTGGTCTCCAGCACTGGGGAATAGGGATAAAGTTCAGTGTTCCAACTCATTCTGTCCCTAGTTGTTCAGTTTCTAAGTCATGTCTGGCTCTCTGTGAGCCCATAGACTGCAACACACCAGGCTTCCTTGTCCTTCACCATCTCCCAGAGTTTGTTCAAACTCATGTCTGTTGAGTTGGCAATGTCATCCAACCTTCTCATCCTCTGTCGCCCCCTTCTCATTCTGCTGTTAATCTTTCCCAGCATCAGGGTCTTTTTTAATGAGTCGACTCTTTGCATCAGGTGGCCAAAGTATTGGAGCTTCAACTTCAGCACCAGTCCTTCCAATGAATATTCCTGAATATTCAGGAATATCATTCAGTCCTTCCTGAATATTCATTCAGGGTTGATTTCCTATAGGATGGACTGGTGGGATCTCCTTGCTGTCCAAGGAGCTCTCAAGAGTCTTCTCCAGCTAGAGCTCAGTGATTTTCTCAACCCTGGGGCATGGATTGGGCTGCAGGAAATAGTACATTCCTGCAACAGAGTCTCTGAAGAGATTTGCCTGGTTTTTTTCTTCCCCTGGAATCTAAAAATGCTGGCTTTCAGATAATGTAGTTGTGGGAGTAGGGGAGGGTTAACGTTTTGATTTTTCTTCTTTTGTTAAGAGACAAGGAGCTAAGAGGAACGCCTCTACTTTTCTTCTAGTGGCTTCCAGCAGATTCTAAGTTCCCCTATTGTTGGGCTCACCTGGGGGGAGGGAGGGGGTGCAGCCACTCTTACACGCCTAGGCTCTGAACAGGGAAAGAAATGAAACAGAACATTAGATACAGCAGTATTATCCATGACAGAGGCCAGCTTGCAACATGTGGTTGAAGGTCTATTAGCCAAATGGATATATCATTGTAGACGCCAGCTTTCAGCAGACTTGTCCACAAGGCCATGGTAGACCAGACCTGGGCTGACCACCACTGCCTGCAGGGACCAACGGGGGAAGGTGAATGTGCAATTCTGGCTGGCAGACCCATCCCAGGAAGAGTGGGTGAAGAGCTGCTGGGGGTGGTCACTCGGGTCCTTCCTCCTCACCCTTCTTAGTTTGCAGCAAGTTAAACGATAGAGGAAAGGCAGGAAAGTGCGTGTGTGTGTGTGTGTGTGTGTGTGTGTGTGTGTGTGCGTTGTATGCACAGAACACATAACCTGTACCAATGGGGCTCTGCTTTCCAGGAGGTGGGAAGAAGTGTCTACCAACACGTGTCAGGGATACTCAGAATGACAGCCCCTGGGGCATCCAGTTTGACATCAGAGACCCCACCCAGTGCCCTTCAGAGTGAGTGAATGCAGTGAACTGGGAAATGGATGCAGGCAGGTGGGGGATAAGTGTCTTCCCTTCCCAAGAAAGAGCCATAGCAATGGGGTCAAAGGCAGGAGCACCAGGGCCCCCTGCAGTTCAGTTCAGTTCAGTCGGTCAGTCGTGTCTGACTCTTTGTGACCCCATGAACTGCAGCACACCAGGCCTCCCTGTCCATCACCAACTCCTGGAGTTCACTCAGACTCACGTCCATTGAGTCAGCGATGCCATCCAGCCATCTCATCCTCTGTCGTCCCCTTCTCCTCCTGCCCCCAATCCCTCCCAGCATCAGAGTCTTTTCCAATGAGTCAACTCTTCGCATGAGGTGGCCAAAGTACTGGAGTTTCAGCTTTAGCATCAGTCCTTCCAAAGAAATCCCAGGGCTGATCTCCTTCAGAATGGACTGGTTGGATCTCCTTGCAGTCCAAGGGACTCTCAAGAGTCTTCTCCAACACCACAGTTCAAAAGCATCAATTCTTCTGCGCTCAGCCTTCTTCACAGTCCAACTCTCGCATCCATACGTGACCACAGGAAAAACCATAGCCTTGACTAGATGAACCTTTGTTGGCAAAGTAATGTCTCTTCTTTTGAATATGCTATCTAGGTTGGTTCTGGTTTCTTTCCCCTCAGCCTGTGATGTGGACTCAGGCACCTCCCTGTACCTTTGTCCGTATGTCTGTGAAGTCAGGCTGGCCTCAGGAACTAGAGTTTCCCTGTGATCAACAAGAAGGTCCCTGTCAGGCACTTAGCAGAGGGCTTGGAGAAGTGAGCCCCTCGCTGTCGCTGTGCCAGGACTGAGGAGTGGTCACCTGGTCCCCGGGTGGTATCCCTCCTGGGGGTCCGGCTGCCGTCCTCATTCTAACATACTTGTCTTGTTCTTGCTGAAGTCCACTCACACGTCCAAAGGCTAATTCTACCTTAGACATTTTTGACTTATCTTCTTGTTTTCCAAGGGTAATATGCAAAGAGTAAAATTAGTAATGAGTTCACATTTATTGTTTATCATTTTATCCGCCAGAAGTGGGGGTGAGTCTTCCCTCCAGACTCTCTTCTCTGGGGCTTCCAGAGGGAACAGGTATACCTGCTCTCAAGCCTCCAACCTTCCACGGGGTGTCTTTTGTTACTCTCCACACAGAGCTGTCACCAAGAATTCAAAATTTCCATTTTGGTGCCAACCTACCTGGAGGTTCAGTCCAACTCCCCCATTTAGTAGCTGGGTGATTTGGAGCAGTTGTCTCAACCTCATTTGGTCAGTGAATGTCCCCTCCCTTAAGAAGCTTAGATGAGTTGGAGTTTGTCGATATCTACCACCTATTTGTGTTTTTCAGATGAACCAAGGATAAAGTAGACATTCACATTTTATAGTTTCTTGCTTTTTCTTTGCCTTAGGAAATACAGTTGATAAGTAGACATACTATTGGCTAATAGCATAAACATGAAATTTTAAAACCATAGCTGAGCTCATAATGTAGATTTACTTAACCAAAAAAAAAAAAAATATTGCTTTTTTCTACTTAGTAAAAGGGCCTTGGACTCCGAGAGCCTCGCATTGACAGCCTTCAGTCCTGCAAAGACTGAATTCTGAATTAAAGCTTCAAGAGGTCCTATGTCAGTGCTCTGCCAAATATTTGTCTTTGACCCTTTGACTTTAAAATACTTTTCACATATACATGTACATATACGCGAAGGATCTCTAACAGGCACTTGTTGCAAAATGCTTTCAGTTGTTTATTTTTAAAAGATGACAAATACTCACAACTATTTGGGGCTTTTACAGACAGAAGCAGCAGCAGCTCACCCCACTGCCAGCTAAAGTGCCCAGATTAGAGTGTGGGGAGAGAACCTTGCCAGGTGATGGGAGGCCCATGCCCTGGAGGAGGAACTCTGTTTCCTCCAGGAATTTTATTTATTTATTTTTTCCTCCAGGAATTTTAAAGGTATAACATACAGCTCCTCAAAAGCTTCTATCATTTCTGCCCCAGCTGGGTGCGGACTCCATCCTGTCCATGGGATTACAAGCAACATAACTGCTAAATACTGTTGTTTCTAGAATGAAATGTTGGAGGAAAAAAAAAAAACCCAGAGGAGCACCATCACTGCTTCAGCCTCATCTGTAGGGTGTTTATTCCTGCTGATCTTGAGTGTTCCCCTAGAAGGTGTTTCCTGGGCACCAAGAATCTGTCGTGGGGAGCAGAGCTCACCTTCGAGGGTGCTCTCTGACCCGTCTTCTCCTCTTTCTTCCTCACCTCCCCAGGAACAGCATCGCCGCCTCGGCCGTGTGCGTCTTCAACCTCAGCGCCATCTCTCAGGCCTTTAACGGGCCCTTCAAGTACCAGGAGAACTCTCGGTCCGCCTGGCTGCCGTATCCCAACCCCAACCCCAACTTCCAGGTAATTCCGGGGACAAAGGACCACTCCTTCAGTCATTCCCGCTGCTCACCCAGATAGCAGGCAGAAACCTTGTGCAGACAGACAGGCTGGGGCCACTGAAACCCTGGTGCTCGCACAGTGCAGCTGTGAGCTGCCCCACCCCCAACCCCCTGTGGGACAGTCCCTCACTCAGCTTGTCTCATGTAAATAGACCACGGCCTTTTGTGTCCTGAGGCGCCCGGCCTTCAAAGGGTCTTTTGTCAGCTGGGACGCCTGAGCTTGGACTGCAAAAGGCCAGCACAATGCAGCAGGTTGGGAATCCAGCTTCAATTAGTACTAATGATGGTGGGCTCTGTGTCCCCAGGAGCTCTGACTCCTAATGAATGATGCTGTAATGAACGTGGTCCAGGACACAGAGCAGTGGGGATGCACAAACAGAATTGAGCTCTAATTGGGTATGCGGTGAGATTTCCTGTTGGGGTGAATGGGATGTGATGGGGCGGCTGTGGAGAAAACAGGAGCAGATGGAGGCCATTTGTGTATAAGGCACCAAATGCCGCGTGTTCAAGCTGTCAGGGGCTCTGACATCATCTGCTCTCATCTACCCATGTTGAGAGGGAGCTGAAACCAAAAGGGACGAAAGCCTCTACTGTTTAGGCGGTCAGCAGGTGTGTTAGTCAGCTCCGGCTGCTGTAACAAAATGCCACAGACTGGAAATTTCTTTTCTCACAATTCTGGAGGCTAAAGTCCATGATCAAGGTTCTGGCCCATTCAGTTTCTAGAGTGTACTCCCTTCCTAGTTTGTAGATGGCCAGCTTCTCACCATGTCCTCATGTGGCTTTTCCTAGGTGAGCATGAAGTGACACTAACCCTATGAGATCAGGCCGCACCCTTATGACCTCATTTAACCTCAGTCACTTCCTTAGCGGCTCCAGCTCCTAATACAGCCACTTTGAGGGTTAGGATTTCAACATATGAATTTTAGGGAGACTCAGACATTCATGCGTACCAGCAGATTTCCCTGGAGCTCCTTTCTTCTGAGAAGAACTGTCTTAGGATCTTCACCATCATCATTGTGGGTGTAATTTTTAGGAATGCCAAGTTCCAGACACTGGGCTCAATGCTTCTATGTATCTTGCCACCTTCTGGCAACTGTGCGATGATTGGTAACAGCTCCCTCTGACAGAGAAGGGTGTTGAGCCTCAGAGTATGTCATCAGGACAAGGATACGGGCCCCTTAGTGGCTGAGCTGGGCTCTCAGGCCCAGTCCTCAGATTCAGAGCCTCAACCTCTTCCAACCAGAGGAACTTTAGTCTTCATACCTAGTCAGTGTTAGACTCAAGTTGTGTATTCAGACCTCCAAATTCTGGTTGGTTTGTCAACCCAACACATAAAACCTCTGGCTTTTGAGAAAACTGAGAATGTGGAAAAGTTCAATTATTTTACATTTTACTTGTACTTTGACAAGAATCATTCAATTCTAATTGTTTTGAAATTTTTTTATAAAGATCATGACACTGAGAATAGAGATGGGCTTACATGTCCACTTTACCATTCACTGCTTTACTTGGGAAAATGATATAGCATCCCATAACAAGGCGGACTGGAGAAGGCAATGGCAACCCACTCCAGTACTCTTGCCTGGAAAATCCCATGGGCGGAGGAGCCTGGCAGGCCGAAGTCCATGGGGTCACTAAGAGTTGGACACGACTGAGGAACTTCACTTTCACTTTTCACTTTCATGCATTGAAGAAGGCAATGGCAACCCACTCCAGTGTCCTTGCATGGAGAATCCCAGGGATGGGGGAGCCTGGTGGGCTGCCGTCTATGGAGTTGCACAGAGTCTGGCAGGACTGAAGCAACTTAGCAGCAGCAGCAACAGCAACAGGGGGAACTATTTAAGGGTTATTTGTTTGTATCGACTTTGTCATATTTTCTCATCTCAGCAGCTCTGTAAAGTGGGTGTCATTAGCCCCACTTGTAAGTCAGGAAACTGAATGATCAAGTTTATAGTTGTTATTCAAGTCTCCCTACTAAGAAAGTTCAGTACTAGACAAAGAAATGCAGGCAAGCAAACAGTTTAGTGGGAACCAGACATGAAGTCGTCAGGTTTCCTGATGACATACATGATTTATGTAATTAGTAACTGAACACGGACTCCCTGTGCCTCATTGTTGAGTCTCTGCATTTAAATCCCACCCATATCCCTGGATCCTGGGGTGATGTAGCTGTTTAAGAAGGCCCTCTGGAAAACCATGAAGGTGAAATATATCATTTCCTTTCAGAAAGTCCATGGTAAAATCCTAAAGTTTAAAAAAATTTTCAAAGATGCTCACGGTATTTTAGGGTTCTTTTAATGTCTTGATATTTCAACTGCACGCGTCTTCACAGTGAACAGTGACTTAATAAACTCTGTGATGCCTTACCACCTCTGGGCAGTGGATAGCTTTTAGCCCCTTTGTCTGGATACATTTGTAGCACAAAGCAAATCCCCTCATTTCCTGAGGCCACAGGCATCTGGTTTTATAATGCCAGTGTCACACTAAAGGGCTTACTCACATTTATGAGACGAAGTCGGGCCGTGTGGTGTAATGAATGAAGCCTGCAGAACGTGGTGTGCATTTCAGGCAGGGAGCCTACTCCACTGAGCTTGTCTTCCTTGGGTGGTATTTAAGATTTGCATAGGACTAAAGTTTAGATTATGGTGATTCTTTGCATAAGTCCTGATATACATGAGTATCGAATATTTTCTTTTGGTTTACCATGTTTGATAACCATGCTAACTTAAGGCAACCTGACTGACTTTTAAGGAACCACACACACTGGCATGGGGGGGGGTGGGATATGTTGTGAATTAAGGGTCCATCCACTAACTGTGTATAAAGGGCCTTATATTTGCAAAAACCAATGGTTACATGCAGTTAGATATTTTAAATTATTGTTTGCCTACTAAGATTTGGAATTTTATGCAGTGCATATGTACTAGAAGGCTTCCTTGGTAGCTCAGACAGTAAAGAATCCACCTGCATTGCAGGAGATGGGTTTGATCCCTGGGTTGGGAACATCCCCTGGAGAAGGGGATGGCAACCCACTCTGGTATTATTGTCTGGAGAACCCCATGGACAGAGAAGCTGGACCGGCTACAGTCCATGGGGTGACAGAGAGTTAGACACCACTGAGCAACTAAGCACGAGTGTACTAGAAATAGCTAATTAATTAGAAGATCAGATACATGACTCAGATTCAAGAAGAATGGGGTAGGCTGCACAATGCCTAATTTTGCAAGATTTGATACAAAATTCTCTATTGAAGATAGTAACAAAATGTAACACTATTAATTTTTATCAGTTGCAATCTAGAAACCACCGCAGGTGGTGCTATGATAGTCGTCCCTGTTAGAGCTGCAGTCCCCAAAGCCACGTAGACTCTGGGCCTCACTAGGAAAAGCTTCAGTCACTTACAGAAAGCATTGTCCAGACCCAGTGGTACAGCTGCACTGGGACAGACTCTAGAAATTTCTGTGCAGTTTTGATTACCAGCAACCAAATTGATGGAGCCGAAATGGATAACAGACCCTCAAAAGTGGTCGAGCAGATGAGCAGGCCACTGCTGGAGGACCAGATGATGGGACCTGGCCAAGTCATCAGCATCCTTCAGTACTCCATTGGCATTTACAACAAAACAGGAGGAAGGGTACCATCAAAGTCAAGCACTCTCCGCGTGTGCCTCGGTGATCGTGGACGTACCTACCAAGGGCCGGCAGGCTAGGGCTAGGATGGATCTGTCATCCTTGGAAAAAATAAACAAGAATGCAAATATTATTGTTTTAAGAATTAGTAGAAGTATAGATGTATTACTCTCAGAGGTGTTAGCAAGACAAAGACTATGGATTGTAAGCCGCAGGAGGACGATGGCTGTGTTTTTACTATTTTTAATGTTTTCCTCTTGCTCAGAGTCCCTGGGGTGTCACACCAACACTGCAGGAGCCCCATGTGTAAGGCATGGTGAGAGAATTTGCAGCCCGTTAGAGAGCTAGGTGGATTACTTATGATCCAATAAATATATGGTATAAATTTAAATAGAATTCAAAATATTTGAAAAAGAATCCTCGGGTGAGATTTTCATTATAAGTTGGCTAGAAAACCAAGACACTGTATAGTTTCAACCAGTTCTTGGCTAATGATACTGCTGATCGATTCCAACCTCTGCCTTTTTCCCCCCTCACCACAAAGCAGCTTTTTTCCCTCCAACACCAAGCCAGATGTCCAACAATTCAACTCAATTCTGACACTGTTTACCCAGAGATAGCATCAGATCTCATGGTTGATAGACTTGGTCCTGCAAGACTCTCCCCTTGACCCTCGCTTCCAACACCAGTCTCCAGTCCAGGTTGTCACACTTGCTTCCGACCTGGGCTATAGGTGGATCCCCTCCTTAGGTTTGTTAATCATCTAGAGAGGCTCATAGAACTCAAACATTTTACTTGTGAGAGTGTCGTTGTTGTTCAATCACTAAGTCATGTCCAACTCTTTGTGACTTCATGGACTGCAGCACACCAGGCTCACCTGTCCTTCTCCATTTCCTGGACTTTGCTCAAATTCGTGTCCATTGAGCCAGTGATGCCATCCAACCGTTTCATCCTCTGCCGCCCCCTTCTTCTCCTACCTTCAATCTATCCCAGCATCAGGGTCTTTTCCAATGAGTTGGCTCTTCCCATCAGATGGTCAAAACATTGGAGCTTCAGTGTCAGTCCTTCCAATAAATATTCAGGATTGATTTCCTTTAGGATTGACTGGTTTGATCTCCTTGCAGTCCAAGGGACTCACAAGAGTCTTCTTCAACACCACAGTTTGAAAGCATCAATTCTTCAGCACTCAGCCTTCTTTATGGTCCAACTCTCAGGTCTATACATGACTACTGGAAAAACCGTAGCTTTGACTATATGGACCTTTATCTGCAAGTGATATCTCCACTTGTTAATACATTGTCTAGATTTGTCATAGCTTTCCCTCCAAGAAGCAGGCATCTTTTGATTTCAGGCAATCACTGTCTGCAGTGATTTGGGAGTCCAAGAAAATAAGCTTTCTTGTAAAGGACATAGCTCAGGAACATTCAGATGGAAGAGGTGCACAGGGAGAGTAGGGAAAGGTTTGAGTAAAGAGCATGGAGCTCTTTCTGAGCTGAGCATGCTTGCTGAATCTCCACGTGGTCACCAACCTGGAGGGTCTGAACGCTCCATCCTTTGGGGCTTTATGAGTGTTTTTCACTTAAGCAGGTTGATTAAATCATCTGGCCATTGGTGATGGATTCAACCTCCAGCATCTTTCTCCTTCCTGGAGTTCAGTGCAGTGGGACCAAAAGTTCCAACCCTCTGACCACAGGGATGGCAGCTCTGGCAGGCAGCATTCCCACCCTTCAGTGAGGTCCAGAGGTCACCTCAGTGACTTAACAAAAGACGCCTTTATTGTTCTCTTCACTTAGGAAGTGTCAGGGGTTTTAGGAGCTCTGTGACAGAACAGGGATGAAAACTAACTATACGTTTCTTATTACAAATCGCAGTATCACAGTGAAAATTCAGGTTGCAGCCTAGGGTTAGGGTAGCCATCATGAAAAAGACAGGTGGCAGTGGGGGGTTCCATTCTGCAGCCCCAGCACCGCCCACCCCCCGCCCCGCCCCCAGGTCTTGGAGTCTCCCAGGTCCCCAGACTCCTCAACAGCAGCCAGAGGTCCTCAGTTTCATATTATGCCTCCCGGGTTTTATGATGTCAATTTTAAAAGCACTGTGTGGAGAAAACAAAACCTGGATGGAAAACTCCATCCCCCAGGCAGACTGCTCCTTGCCTCCTGTGACTTAAGAATTGCTGCTGATTTCAGGAAGAGAAAACAGCCAGACCTGGCCACTGTCAGAACTAGAACTCGCCTGGACAGACTTCAGACCGTTTTGTGACACTGTTGTTAACGGGCAGTGTCTCTGCCCTCCACGTGTCATTGTTAAATATGGTAATTATATAAAATCCCCTGGCTCTGCACCCCCTGCCCCAGCACAACTGCTGTGTGTTCACTCGTTGATTCCTTCCTCCTTCACTTATTCATTCCTTCCCTCTGGCCCCTGCAGCTCAATGGACCATAGAATTGCTGCCCTGCTGTGAGGCAGACCCATGGACCATTTATACCATTGTTTGAATGGCTTCTCTGTGCCAGGCGCACGGCCTGGCTCCTTGGCGTTTACAAGCCTCACAGCAGACTTCTGAAGGGAGCAGAAGTGTTTTTGAGCCACTTTATAGATAAAGAGACAAGGACTGCTAGGCAGGGACTCACCTGAGGCCGCATGGTCCCTGGGCCACAGAACTGACCCTTCACCTTCACCCGACCCTTCCGCCACCTGGTACCAGGGGCACCTCTGCAAAGATGCAGCATTTAAACTAAGCTTTGGACTGGTCTTGGCATCCATTTTGCTCCAAGATTCTTTAAATATACCATCAGCCTATCCTTTGGGGGCATGTAGGCTATTTTATCAAGTGCTACAAAAATATCCTCAATTTTTCACAAGCCATTTCCATCATCTACTTTTGCACCTCTAACCTATTATAAAACCACGTATTAGAAACGACATGTTATAAAGGTTGTTTTTCAGATGGAATGGACAGGGAAATTCATTTCCATCAACCCTGCCTCTATGAAGTTCTGCCGGGGATCAGCCTTTATTGGACCTAGGATTTAAAGTTTATGAAAGAAACGAGAAATCGTGGTGATAATTTTCTGATTCTGTACGCTGCCCTGGGAAAGCTTGGCTTGCTTTCCCACCCCTCTTTTAACCTCGTCCCTGTCCAAAACCATCCTCCACGACACCTGCCAGCCTTTGCACAGTGCAGCTCTGAATTTAATTCTCCGCAGTTTCCAGGCTTGGATTTTTTTTTTTTTTCCCTGCTTTAGTCCCAGAGTCCTCTGCATGGTATTTCTACCTGAAAAGTCCACTTCTTTCCTTCCTGTTTCCTTCTGGTTTCTTCCTTTTCTCTCTCTTCATCACCTTCCTCTCTCACATCCTTTAGTTCCTTATGCCCCCCTATTCTTAAAAATTCATCATTGTCAGGGAGGAAGAAAGTTTCCTCTGCCCTTCTAGCTTCTTCCAACCAGTCCAAGAATTAAATTGGCATGAGACAGGTTAACACGAGAAAATCCAGCACAAGTTTAATAACACATACACAGGAGAGGGACCCAGGAAAACTGAGTAACTCCCCCTGATGGCAGAAACCCTCACCTTAAATACCATCTTCAGCTAAAGATAAAAGAGCATGTTGCTGGTACTGGTTTGAGACTTCAAAGAGGAGGAAGGCAATTGACCTGCACATAGAAAAGCAAATGTTTGGTAAACAAGAGTTTGCTGGGCCTGCAGAGACTGTTGGACACAGAGTGGGCTCTGGTCTCTGGGCCCTGCTGAGTTTTCCCCACTACAGTCTGCCCTTATTCAGTGCAGACATCTCTGGAAATAGCTCTATTCCAGGAACAGGCCATCTATCTAAATTTTGTAAGCGTTTAGGGGAAGGTCACAGTTTCTTCTTGAGTCCTTTGGGCCTCCGTTGTTTTCTGCTCTGAAAATCGTTCACATGCCAGAGAGATGTTTGGGGTGGCAAGCTTTGCTGCCCTGCACCATGTTTTTATTCGATGCTTGACTCTAACCAGAGTTTTTGTTTCTTTTGGCTTGGGTTAGATAATAAGCACATGATAATAAGGCAAACAGAGTGTTTCGTTCGTGGAATTCTCCAGGCAGCAGTACTGGAGTGGGTAGCCGTTCCCTCCTCCAGGGGATCTTCCTGACCCAGGGATCAAACCTAGGTCTCCCATACTGCAGGCAGATTCTTTACCATCAGAGCCACCAGGGAAGCCCAGATAATAAGGGCACAATAATACAGCTAACGTAGTGTTGTGTAGCTTATGTGAAAGACAGCAGAACAGTATTGCATAGTTTGCAGATTAAAATGACCTAAATCTATCTCTGTAGAATCCATGTCTTGCTTATAGACCTGCCATCCCAAAGAAAGCTAGTAAATCTGCGTCATGCATTTGATGGCTGAATTTTCCACCTGGGAATCTGATGTGTCTGGCAGATTGGACAGTGTGCATTTAGCCAGACAACTCCCTAGGGGACTCTAGAGGTGACGAGGAGATGTTATGCATATGCTATTCAAATTAGCAGTGACTCCTACTTCATGTTTTTTAAACTTCTGATCATTGATTTACTTTTACTTTTTATTTTACACTGGAGTATAGTTGATTTACAGTGTTGTGATAGTTTCAGTTATACAGCAGAGTGATTCAGCTATACAATGCAAGGCAATGTGTTTGCATGCTCAGTCATATCCAACTCTTTGTGACCCCATGGGTGTCCTCTGTCCATGTGATTTCCCAGGCCACAATACTGGAATGGGCTGCCATTTCCTTCTGAAGGGTATCTTCCTGACCCAGGGATTGAACCCGAGGCAGACCACTGAGATAGCAGGGAAGCCTGCTCAGTTATTCTTATACATAGATCTACTCTTTTTCAAATTCTTCTCCCATTTAGGTTGTTACGTAATACTGAGCAGATTTCTCTCTGGTCTACAGTAGGTCCTTGTTGGTTATCCATTCTAAGTATAGCAGGATATACATGTCGATTCCCAACTCCCAAGCTATCCCCTCCTCACCCTTCCCCTGGTAACCATAAGTTCCTTCTCTAAGTCTGTGGGTCTGTTTCTGCTTTGTTGATGTCACTTCATTTTGTTCTGATCATTCATTTAGGATGAGAGTTGAGAAGACTCCCCAAATACGATGAGCTCAGGTCTAAACTGGGAAAGACACCAAGAATGGGGGCAGTAAGGGGACTGGAGAAGGGGGCACATTGGCACCAGCAGATGTTCAGATTGCCAGTCGCCCCCCCAGCCAGGCTGGCTGGAGCGGCCCTGGGTGTGCAGGTGGCCGGGCCTGGTAACAGCCTCTCTCCCTCTGCAGTGCGGCACCGTGGACCAGGGTGTGTACATGAACCTCACGGAGAGGAACCTGCAGGACGCGCAGAAGTTCATCCTGATGCACGAAGTGGTGCAGCCGGTGAGCCCCGTGCCCGCCTTCATGGAGGACAGCAGCCGCTTCTCCCACGTGGCCGTGGATGTGGTGCAGGCCCGGGACGCCCTCGTCCACATCATCTACCTGGCCACAGGTAGGAGCCCGCCCTCCTCTGCTGAGTGTTCTGTCGGCTTCTGATTTCGTGTGTGACCTCGGTGCCATGCTTTGGGCCTGCCTTCTTTCCTCCAAGCATCAAAGTGCTGTCTTATCTTCATCACCCTTTTTGAAGTAATTTAATCATCTGTTTTCAGTCTATTAGTTATAACTCTAATTGGAAAAGCAGTTCCTAATTTCTCTCTTTTTAATTTTATTGAAGTATAGCATCAATTTTAGCTGTATAGCAAAGTGATTCACTTATGCGTGCATCTGTGTATTATTCTTTTTCGTATTCTTTTCCATCATGGTTTATGACGGGATATTGAATGTAGTTCCCGGTGCTCTACAGCAGGACCTTGTTGTTTATCCATCCTATACCTACTAGTTTGCATCTGTTAATCCCAAACTCCTAGTCCTTCCTTCCCCTATTCTCCTTGCAACTATGTCTGTTTTCTGTGTGAGCCCATTTCTGTCTTGTAAATTCTGTTTCATTTCATTTGTGTTGTGTTTTAGATTCCACCTAACTCTCTGTCTGTGTCTGTGTTAGTTGCTTAGTTGTGTCTAACTCTTTGTGATCTCATGGACTATAGCTCATCAGGTTCCTCTGTCCATGGGATTCTCCAGCCAAGAATACTGGAGTGGGTTGCCATTTCCTTCTCCAGGGGATCTTCATGACCCAGGGATCAAACCCCGGTCCCCTGCATTGCAGGCAGATTCTTTAACATCTGAGCTATAAGGGAAGACCTATAAGTGGTATCATATGGTATTTGTCTTTCTCTGTCTGACCTGCTTTGCTTAGTATGATCATTTCTAGGTCCATCCTGGTTTGGGGTTCTAATTCCAATCATGATAGATGACAAGCCATTCAGCAAATACATCCTCTAGAGACTAACTTTTCTTTTCTACAGACCTGGTTCTCTTGCTTTTGATATAATCTACTGCTTATTGATAAATTCATTCATAGTAGAGCAAGATGTTACTAATGCCAATCACAGGATGGGCTCTGGGAGAAGACGCCATACATAGAACTCTTCTGTAGTTTCCATGACACACTAGTCAGGTTGTTTGTTAAACTCAAGGGGAAGTGGGGATTGCCGTAGATGAAGGCCCCTTCCAGCAGAGAAATGGCCATGAATACAGAAAGAGCCCTGCTCCCGACCTTGCTCAGGGCCTAAGGGCAGACATGCAGAGTTCTCCTAGCATCTGGATACATGGATAGTATTTAAGTTGTTTAGACTAGCTGGGTGATTCTAACTTTAGGGACTCTTAAATTATAAATTTCATGTCTCAACCAGGTTCTGGGTCTTTTCATTTATCTCTTCTAGCACTGCTGAATACATTTTGAAGGTGCTATCTTCTTTTGCAAGTTTTAATTCAGAATACAATTTAGCTTTAAAAGGATGTCATTTGAAATGATCCAGCAGATAGCTTTCTTCTTTATTTTCAAGGCATTGAAACGTACAAATAGAATATTAGAAGGAATATCCAAAAATGCCAGCCTGTTTTAACTAAACCTGCTAAGAGCTGAACCATTTCTGACAAGTAGGGATATCGAAGATGGCAGAATTGGACTTTTAGAATTCAGAAGGCTGATGTTTATGTGGGCTTTTATTTATAGTGTGGATGGGCCTCCCAGGTGGTACTAGTGGTAAAGAACTCACCTGCCAATGCAGACGAATCAGAAAAGCAAGGTTTGATCCCTGGGTTGGGAAGATTCCCCTAGAGAAGGGCATGGCGACCCACTCCAGTATTCTTGCCTGGAGAATCCCACAGACAGAGGAGCCTGGCGGGCTACAGCCCATAGAGTTGCCAGGAGTCAGACATGATTGAAGTAACTTAGCATGCACACAGCCAATAGATGACATCAAGGCAAACCTTGGATACATTTGATGGTAGAGCTGATACTGAGCAGACATGGCAGGACCTTACTGTCCATATGCTGTACATCATCCAGACATTAAGAAGGACTCAGCTGATACAGGGCTTCCCTGGTAGCTCACCTGCAATGCAGGAGACCGTGGTTCGATTCCTGGGTCGGGGAGATCTGCTGGAGAAGGGATAATCTCCCCAGTCCAGTATTCTTGGGCTTCCCTTGTGGCTCAGCTGGTAAAGAATCCACCTGCAATGTGGAAGACCTGGGTTCAGTCCCTGGGTTGGGAAGATCCCTAGAGGAGGGCATGGCAACCCACTCTAATGTTCTTGCCTGGAGAATCCCCATGGACAGAGGAGCCTGGTGGGCTATACAGTCCATGGGGTCACCAAGAGTCAGACATGACTGAGGGACTAAGCACAGCACAGCTGATACAGCATTGGCATAATTACCATTCACAGCCAGTGAATATGAAGCTGAACTACTTCCTAACTCGCTAGTAGGGTCAGTTGGGTATTTTGGGTTTAGCAATCAGATTTGGTAATTTTTCTTCCTTTACCTGGGGTTTACTTGAATAAGCACAAATTGGAGAAACCCTGCCCGTGGTCATTTGAAAGTCGGTTACTTCTATTTCTCAGTACTATCTAAAAATCAAAGTGAAATAGGCCTTTGTTAATTGTGCAGCTCATGGTGCTTCTTGCAGCTCGAATGATATTGTCCCTGCTGGCCAGCACTGCACTGAGACCAACAGCTTTTCCTGTACACCTTCTGGGGCTGAATCTTTGCTACTCCCATCTTTGTCTTATCCAAAATCTAGCCAGGGTGAGACACATTCTCTGGCTCATGACTGTGAGGATATTTTGCAGATCTTCTCAGAACAGGAGGCAACATGGCCATGTTGCCTTTAGAATATTTAAGAGTGGTGTTTTATGAATGACTGAGTCTTACAACCAAACAGCTGCTGAGTTCCTCTCTCCAAGGACAGAATGAGCATCATGTTGACCATCCGTGGATTCTGGGCATCTTGATTTTGGGAACCCCCGTCTTTTCGGGCCTGTGTCCTCCCTCTGTGACATGCCTTTGCTAGCTCTGTGTATCTTCCTGCCCCTCATGTGAGGCTATCTTTCTTGCTCTTAGCTATGGCTGTTCTCATTCTCTGTTCCAACCCTGCAAATACCATTCTGTTTCAGAGTTTCTACTGTCCTCTCTAGGGAGAAATGTATTGCTTTTTCTGACTGGGCCTCAATTCCAATATCTACAGATTTGCTCCTCCAACATGCTGTCACTCTTGTTAAAATGTGTGTATGTGCTCAGGTGCTCAGTCATGTCTGACTCTTTGTGACCCCATAGACTGTAGCCCACCAGAGTCCTCTGTAGCCCACCAGGCTCCTCTGTCCATGGGACTTTCCAGGCAAGAATACTGGAGTGGGTTGCCATTTCCGTCTCCAGGGGAATCTTCCTGACTCAGGGATCGAACCTGGGTCTCCTGCATTAGCAGGTGGATTCTTTACCACTGAGCCACCTGGGAAGCCCCTTGTTCAGGTACCACATTCTATAATGCTGAGCCCTCTGCCACCTCTGCTAACCATTTATTTTATTTTTTCCATGACTGTTTATTCCCTTAATTCAAGCCCTTATTTCTGGGGCACTGTTTTGGAATACTGTTTGTTCAGTGAGGGCATGGATAAGACTCACCTGGAGGACAGGTGAAATGCAGGTTCCTGAGCCCAACCACATGAGATCTTGATTCAGTACAGAGATGGGGGTGTTTTTACTAGGTTCCCAGGTCAACTCAATGCCAGGCATTTCTGGTCCATACTTAAGAAGTGCCCTTCTACAGGAAATAGTGATGATTACTGACTTAGACTCGCTTCTCTATAATGAATGTACTTTGCTTATCTCTGTGCTTGGGCTCTGATAACATTGAGATTGATTTCTAATTGTTCATGATGCAGATATAAAATCTGTTACTTGATGTGAACATTACAGACATTTTCACAGCTCATCTCACTTGCTGGTATTATTTGCTAATCAGGGGAGCTACCAGGGCTTCCCTTATAGCACAGTTGGTAAAGAATCTGCCTGCAGTGCAGGAGACCCCAGTTTGATCCCCGAATCAGGAAGATCCACTGGAGAAGGGATAGGCTACCCACTCCAGTATTCTTGGGTTTCCCCTGTGGCTCAGCTGGTAAAGAATCTGCCTGCAATGCAGGAGACCTAAGTTTGATCCCTGGGTTGGGAAGATCCCCTGGAGAAGGGAAAGGCCACCCACTTCAGTATTCTGGCCTGGAGAATTCCATGGACTGCATAGTCCTTGGGGTCACATTGTGTCCCATGGGGACACGACTGAGCGACTTTCACTTTTAGTAAAGCAGATGTGACTTGACTTGAAAGAAAATGTTTTAAAATGAATCAAGCTAATACAGAATGATTAAAATATACCAGGCTAGGAAATAGAAATCATATTGATAGGACTTGGTGGTCTGGGCTGGACAGGCAAAGATACCTGGAATGACTTCCCTGAGATAAAGGAAGAATAGAGTCTGTACATTTCAAATTACATCATTCTTGAGCAATATTAACTCAGAATAAATGAACACTGAATGTAGTCAGGTTAAGATTTTAAATTACAATAATAAAGAAATATTCAGGTGCTCAGGAGAAAAAAAAATCTACAAGTGGAAAAATAAAGGTGGTTCTAGAATACTCTCTGACTGCATAAATCTGTGAAATGTAGTCTGAAATATTCTGAGAAAAAGAAAATATGAATCAAGAGTATTATATTCAATTAGAAATGAAGAAAACAGACAGACATTCCTCAAAATGAAAATCTCAAGCAATAGAATAAACACCAGGAGTGTCTTCTACAAGCACAAAACAAGACTAATTACTGGCTGGATTCAGCCAAACAAATTATGGAGGAGTTTTGAAAAGAAAAAAAGAAAAATAAAGCAAAACAATGGAGCACTTAAGACTAGATTTCAAGTAAAGCAATATATGTAAAAATTGGAAGAAAGTTGAATGTGACTCAAGAGTTTTCATTCTAGGCTAATCTTTCCTTCAAAGATAAAGGTACATAGAAAATTTAGGAATATAGCATCTATGGTTTCTTACTTTTGAAACAGAAAACTGTGTTTTGTAGTCAAAGAAGAAAATTAGAACAGAAATGTCAGGAAAGAAGTCATAGAAAAGGGATGGCTGGTGAGCTAAGGATGTGTTTTCATTTTGGATGAAAGAAAAATTAGGGAGTCCTATAGAACATGAGGACTTCCCTGGTGGCTCAGCGGTAGAGAGTCCAAATTCAGCCAATGGAGGAGACACAGGTTCAGTCCCTGGGTCGGGCAGATCCTCTGGAGAAAGATATAGGAACTCACTCCAGTACTCTAGCCTGGGAAATCCCATGGACAGAGAAGCCTGGTGGGCTACAGTCCATGGGGTCACAGAGTCAGACATCATTTAAAAACTAAACCACAATAGAACATGAAGGCCTCTGCGAGTTGATGGAACACCCTGTGCACAGAAAACTTAGAGAAGGGCCGTGAGGGTCCATCACTGGGGATGGTGACTGCAGCCATGAAATTAAAAGACGCTTACTCCTTGGAAGAAAAGCTACGACCAACCTAGACAGCACATTAAAAAGCAGAGACGTTACTTTGCCAACAAAGGTCCGTCTAGTCAAAGTTATGGTTTTTCCAGTGGTCATGTATGGATGTGAGAGTTGGACTATAAAGAAAGCAGAGCACTGAAGAATTGATGCTTTTGAACTGTGGTGTTGGAGAAGACTCTTGAGAGTCCCTGGACTACAAGGAGATCCACCAGTCCATCTTAAAAGAAATCAGTCCTGAATGTACTTTGGAAGGACTGATGTTGAAGCTGAAACTGCAATACTTTGGCCACCTGATGCAAAGAGCTGACTACTTGGTAAAGACCCTGATGCTGGGAAAGATTGAAGGCAGGAGGAGAAGGGGATGATGGAGGATGAGATGGTTGGATGGCATTGCCGACTCGATGGACATGAGTTTGAGTAAACTCTGGGAGTTGGTGATGGACAGGGAAGCCTGGCGTGCTGTAGTCCATGGGGTCACAAAGAGTCGGACATGACTGAGTGACTGATCTGAACTGAACTAAGCCCGTCCTCAGATTTTCTTGGGCTTCCTTTCCCTGGATCCTCAGCCATTTGCTCCATCCCAGGTGCCACCTGGGCTGATAGATGCCTGGGCAAGACGATGCGCTTTTTCCCACTGATGCTGATCAGCTTGTGGCCAGGCCCTCCTGCCACTTCTGGACATGGATGGGACATCACACTGCTTGCCTGGAATGTGGATTCTCAAGCAGATGCTAAACAATCTGGAAGACGCAACCTGAAAGTTCAGGGGAATGAACTTCCAGTAAGGTGAACGTTGATGGACAAGAGGCATGATATGGAAAGGAACCACTAATAAATTTCCTTTCTCTTTTTTTCCTCCAATGGCCAGTGGGTTCTTCACATAACCAAGCAGATGTCTCAGCGTACAGGGGTGGCCCACAGTGACCCCTCACTTGGCATTAACCCCTACCTTTCCTGCTCAAACTTGTCCCTCACTCACACGTCCTGGGGTTGCACCCCTAATAATGCATCAGCTCTTAATTCTTGCTTCATGTTCAGCTTTCTAGGCAATCACACTAAGGAATTCTTCAACCATGTAGAGTTGCCTGACTGTAAACAAAGGCAGGGATAGATGATATAGGCTCAATAGACCAGATTAAGACTTTAATCTGAGTACAACAATAATAATACAACAAAACTTTGTAAAAAGAGGAAATTATATGCATCAATAGATGTTTTCAAAATCATTGAGTAAGTTGGAAAAAAAAAAAAAGACTAGTGTCCATAGTACCTGAAGAATGGATTGGAGAGTAGTAGCAAGGGCAGAAACAGGATAGAACTTATTTTTTACAACATCAGTATGATTTTAAGGCACGACCTGCTGGTTATATAAGAACAAACAGGCAGTGTAGTGACATGTCATTCAGTGAAACTGTGTAATGAAGACTAGTCTGCGGTCAAGGCTGTTTCAGTCATAAACAAGATGGGTGTGGTGGCCTTGGCCGGCAGACAGGCAGTGGCGGTGTAGACTGAAGCATGTGCTCTCAGCCGGGCTATACAGCTCCCAAGGAAGCAAACATCAGTTCTTAAGAGACAAAACCCTTATTTTGATGTGTAAGGAACAGATAGGGGGAGAAGGGGACAACAGAGGACTAGATGGTCGGATGGAATCACTGACTCGATGGGCATGAGTTTGAATAAGCTCCAGGAGTTGGTGATGGACAGGGAGGCCTGGCGTGCTGTGGTCCATGGGGTCACAAAGAGTCAGACACGACTGAGCGACTGAACTGAACGGATGATACATGCATCACATAAACAAATACACTATCTTTAGTGAAAATTTCATGGACATGAGGACAATTACAGAAAAAGAAGTAAGATAGTCTCCTTGCCAGAGTGATCATTTTAAAAAGTTTGAGAAACATTGCTGTTGGGTGTTTTCATGGAGGGAACAGAAGTAAATAGATTCAGTGTATGTTATGTTCTGGAGGTATGTTTGGGTGAGGTAAGGGGTCATATCAAAGAGTGTCTTAATTTTCTTGCGAGGCGGCAGTTGAAGCTGACAATCTTTTGACAGCATTTTCTGAGAAGGGAAGAAGTTGAAGCTTTGGTGTCAAACTCCCTGAGTAAACAAAAGGGACTTTCTGTCCTCAAGAAGCCTATCTTTCAGAAACAGATACAAACAATAAAACAAATAGCTACATTAAGTGTTAGATGGGGAAAAAATAAAGCAATAAGAAGGAATGGAGGAGGGGAAGGTTTCAGTGTCCCTTCTAAGGGTAATGCGTGAGATCCATCATGTATAATGATTTCCAAGAGGGAAAAAAAACTGGAATTCTACTTTCCAGAACTCCAGTTTGGGGAAATAAATGAGTTTGAATATTTTCAGTAGAGACTAGACCCCTTGAATGCGGGTTTCATAAAGTTGCTAACCCCTGCTGGGAATCATCTCCCTGAGAAGGAAAATGGAGCTGCAGAAAGAGTCACTAAATGGGTGACATTCTGATGCTCACGTGGGGCTGGGGTCAAACCAACCAGAGGGAAGAGAAAGGAGATTCCCCAGTGTAGATGGGAGAACAGACTCACGAGTCCACGTGGCTTTTCCACAAGGACCATGGAGAAAATATCACCAATGATTCCATTCTGTTTTCCCTCTTTTCTTTTCCAAATATATTTTTAATACAAAACAGGCATTTTTTTAAAAATTGTCACTTGCTATTAACAATGCTTAAAATCCAGAAATCAGTAATATTTCCAAAATGAATTCACAGAGAAAAAACAAAGAAATAAAAAATGTTCTAGAAACTTCTGTAATGATCATCACCTAGCTCAACCCCGCTCTTGACTTATTTCCCTGAATATAGTTTCTTCCAGAACCTAATTATCCAGTTTTTCAGCTCCCTTTCTAAAGAGAGGAAGACAAGACTGCTGAGTAAAGGAGGGGCCTCAGTATTCCCTGGGACTAAAGTACACAGGACTTAAGACCCCAGGCAGATCTTTTCAAGCACCAAAATTTAAGTAATACATTTAATGCTGCCATTACTAACAATTATCTCCCTTAATATTTATAAGGAATTTGAAACTACTTAAGTTTCACAGGCAAGCATCAATCTGTGAAAATCCTATGTTGAAAAGATTTTTTACAGTCACTCCAAATTCTCTCCCTCTCAGTGGAAGCTGGAAATCCCAATCTAATCCAGGTTTGCTCTGTATGTGCCCATTTATGTAAGGGCTTCCTCTAGGCTGAAAGGGAGCATTACGTCATTTGGGTGCTTGATAAAATTTTATGAATTTTCAGTTTAATGATAAAATACCTGTAGTGAATAGCAATAATGTAGGAAAATGCCAGTTTCCTGGTGTCACGGGCTCAGTTGTGTTCCCTGCAAAACTGGCTCAGAATGTGAACTTATCTGGAAAGAGTCCTTGCACATGTCATTGTGATGTCTTGTGTGCTGTGCTCAGTCGTGTCCGACTCTTTGCAACTCCATAGTCTGTGGCCCACCAGACTCCTCTGTCCATGGGATTCTCCAGGCAAGAATGTTGGGATGGGTTGCCATTCCCTTCTCCAGGGATCTTCCTGATCCAGGGATCGACGCTGGGTCTCCTGCATTGCAGGCAGATTCTACCACTGAGCTACCTGGGAAGTCCTATACCGGAGTAGGGTGGACTCTTAATCCAACGTGACTGGCATTCTTATAAGAAGAGGAGAAAGACACACATGGGAGAATGGCATGTGACAAATTAGCAGAGATTGGAGTGATGTGACTGAGCCAGGGAACACCAGTGATGGACACCCAGCACCAAAGGCTGGGGAGATACCAGGAAGGATTTTATTCTGAGTCTCCAGGGAGCGTGGCCCTGCCAATACCTTGATTTCAGACTTCTGGGCTCCAGAATAGCGGGATGAGAAATTTCTGCTGCTGTAAGCCACTTAGAATGCGATATTCTATTGTAGCTGCCCCAGGACACTAATTCACCTGGGTATACTTTTCCACTTTGCACCTGATGTTGCAGCCAAATTTTAAGTGCTAACCTCTCCCCTGACATTCCTCAAATGTCCTCAATGCGACGAACAAAATTAGTGTTTTAGTATTACTTTATGTCAGGCCCAATTAAAATGAAAAGTCTACTGTTGAATACAATTTAATGTATGCCAAACCACTTAAAATGGTATAACAACTTTACTAATTATAAGAACATTACTGCTTGCTTTTTAATGTGTTTTGTTTTTAAACATGTTTTCTGAATAATTTTTGTACTTTAGGCCTAGTTCCCCAACCGCAAAATAATCTGAATTATATGCTAATTAGTAAATATCACAATTTAGTCCAAATTGATGCAATCCACTTCTGTCTTTATGGGAGACCCAATTTTCATTTTTTTCTCTGCTTTCTCTCTCCTACCTTTCTTTGGTTCTGACCCATGTAAGTCTTTCATTCTTTCTCTTTCATATTTCACGAGATCAGTTTTGATTGAAAGTTGCCCCAGGAAGTAAATTGTTACAGTCGGTGGACAACACAAACTGTTTCTCTTTACCTCATCTTTTCATATAGATCCTGTCTGGTGCACATTTTTGGTGTAACTCCTTTAGAAATCAGGACAGATACTGGAGGTTAACGATGATAGTTCTCCCATTCCCAGTCTTGCTGTTCTCCTATTTATACAAAACTCTTGAAGCCTATTATTGTTTCTGTGTGACATGACATCATAACTCCAAAGAGGTTTTAGTAATACCCACCAAATATCCCAAGTTTCCTTGTTCTGTGAATCAGAGAGCTCCACTTCTGCAGAGAAATATTCAAACCACTTGCTCTGCAAACTTCATAAGGCAAGTCTAACGTAGATCACCAGTTATTAGAATGCATAATTTAAGGTATGTTTTTTGTAGATACCTTTATCCTGGAAATTCCATTATGAGAAGACTCACTTCTCTGCTAATTTGATTATGAACCTGCAAGTTTTATTATAAAAGGATTTCTGTAGCTGATCTTAAAAACAAACATTCCCAGAGGTAATAGGACTCCCAATTAAATGGCTACACCATCCTCATTCATTTTGTCATCTGGAGCTAAATACATTGTACAGTTATTACCAACACTTGTTAATGGCTCCTATTTATAGAAACTTGGTTAAAAGGGTTTTTGTCCAAATATATATTGTTACAAGGGATTTTATCTAAATCCTATATATGGGGTCACAAAGAGTCATACACTACTTAATGACTGAACAACAACAAATGTATATAAGGGCTTCCCTGGTGGCTCAGCGGTCAGAGTCTGCCTGCAATGCAGGGGACATGGGTTCCATCCCTGGGTCAGGAAGATCCCTTGGAGGAGGGCACCAACCCAGTCCAGTATTCTTGCTTGGAGAATCCCATGGACAGAGGAGCCCAGCCAGCTACAGTCCACAGGGTTGCAGAGAGTCGGACATGACTAAAACAAATGAGCAATCACATACGTATATAATATCTTATATATGCATATTAATATATATATATATATATATAATCTTAGCAGTTTAATACGAAATACATGTATTATCTTACAGCTTCCGTGGGTCAGGAGACTGGGCTTGGCTGGGTTTTCTGCTCAGGCTCTCACCAGGCTGTGTCAAGATGTGAGGTAGGGCTGTAGTCTCCTCTGAAGGCTGGACTGGTGAAGAATCCACATATGGGTTCATTCAGGTTGCTGGCAAAAGTCAGGTCCTTCTGGCTGTGTGACTGGGGTCCCCAGGGTTTTGATGGCTCTTGGCAGAAACCATCTCATGTCCTGCAGGCGGCCTGCAGCTGCTCCCCACCCAGTCTTTTCCATCCACCTGCAAAGAGCCATCTTCTCAGGAAAGGTCCTATCTTTTAAGGGTTTTCACCTGATCAGACCAGGCCCACAAAAGATAATCCCATTCTAACCCCAAATCAACTTATTTGGGATCTTAATCACATCTGCAGAATCCCTTTGCTGTTGCCATACAAGGTCAGCTAATCACAGGAGTGATATATCATCATCAAAGCTTGGACCACTCAAGGAGAGGCACATATATATAATACATGTAATTGTGGGGCCACCTCAGAAATTTGGGGGCTTCTCGAGGAGGAGAAGGGGACGACAGAGGATGAGATGGCTGGATGGCATCACTGACTCGATGGACGTGAGTCTCAGTGAACTCCAGGAGTTGGTGATGGACAGGGAGACCTGGCGTGCTGCGATTCATGGGGTCGCAAAGAGTTGGACACGACTGAGCGACTGATCTGATCTGATCTGATCTGATGGCTCAGCTGGTAAGGAATCTGCCTGCAATGCAGGAGACCCCAGTTCGATTCCTAGGTTGGAAAGATCCCCTGGAGAAGGGATAGGCTACCCTCTCCAGTATTCCTGCCTGGAGAATCCCCGTGGAAGAGGAGCCTGGTAGGCTACAGTCCATGGGGTTGCAAAGAGTTGGACATGATGGAGCGACTAAACACTTAAAAATTTTCTGCTGTAGGAAGTTTCTTGAAGCCTCCACCCACACCTGCTACCCACTCCTACCAAACAAACAGATAAAAAAGCCTCTTAATGTACGTTTCGATTTTGAAAATTTAAAACTAAGTACAAAATGTTTCCAGTCCTGCAGTTATTAGGGCCGTTCATATTTAAAAGGCAAAAACCTGTGGCTCTAGTCTGGGCTGGCCCAGTTACATCGATTATTTGTTCTCCACCTGGTTGTCTAGCCCGGACTAAAGTGCTCATAGCAGAATGAAGTCATTTTTCATTGGCTCCGATGCTCCATGAGCTAATGTCTGCACTGGGAAAAAAAAATCAATAATGTAGAAGTGGAAGTCTGGGGGAAAATGCCGTGTATTTATGGCATTTCACAGATAATTCCCTCACAAGCTAAAAACAAATAAACAAAATATCTTACAACATTAAAAATGCAAGGGCCATCCCCATGTCTGCCTTCTCTCTCTCTCCTTCCTTTCTCTGGACTGTGACCTTGAGGAGCGGTGCTTTCCTGACTGTGGGGATGAACACATAGCCTGTCAGGAACATTTTTCTGACATCACCCTACAGGCAGGGAGGGGACTGCACAAATCTCCCAGGGGTTGCTTCCTCTCTGACACCCAGGTATTCCAGGACCAGTGGGGAGCTGTCTGGATTCCCACAGTAAGAAACTGTCCAATACTCAGTTGGCATGGACCTCTGTGAACACACAGAATCAGAATGAGGCTTTGTCATTCATTAGGAAATGCGAGAATCCACCTCCCAATGCAGGAGATGCAGGTTCCATCTCTGGGTCAGGAAGATCCCCTGAAGAAGGAAACAGCAACTTACTCCAGTATTCTTGCCTGGGAAATCCCATGGACAAAGGAGCATGGTGGGCTACAGTGCATGGGGTTGCAGAGTCGGACACGACTTATTAACTAAACAATAACACCAAGACAGTGCAAGGGACAGACTCAGGACTCCCTCACCCTGCATGTTGCTGATGGGCAATAAAATAATTGTAATATTGCTGTCAACTGGCCCACCGTCATCATTCTCTAACCCATTAAATCAGAAAGCAAGATTCTTCTTAGTACCATAAAATCTGGAATAATTTGATTCTGTTTATGATGTGTTAACAAATTGAATCTTTGCACTAGAAAAACTCAGATTTCACTCTTGCCCTGTGAAAGGAATGTTGTCCCTGGAGCAAATGTTTCTAAAATGATTTCATCTCAACACAGGACGTGGTAACATAGGCTTTGCAAAGTGTTGGGTTGCTTGGGCCACAGTGGACCTGCATCTGATGTCTAGCAGCAAATTATATCTAGGATTGTTTACATCTTGGCTTTAACCATCTGCCTTTTTCATTCCTTGTCTAAGCACTTTCTGCCATCCTTGCTGGCTTGTATATATGATCCTTACCTAACAATAATGACCAACCGTTACTGAGCAGATTTAGGCCATGACCTCCAGGTAATTAAATTCTAAAGCAGACAGCAGTGCACACAGAAGGGCCAGGAAGGTATAAGTGCAGTCTTCACTGCATGATGAAATATCATTAGCAATGACATTACATGTGGCCTTTTTTTCCAGAAGTTGTTACACAGCAGAGTGACTGGAGGAAAAAACTCCCTATCATTTCTTTGCAAATAAACCTTTGCAGAAGAGATGGGGGTAAAGAAATCCCTTAGCACAGAAGGAAGAGGTTTGACAGACCTGATAAGAGAGTGCCAAGGTGTAGTGGGTGACGTGCACCTATTAATACTGTAGTTTCCACCTGGAGCCCATTAGAGGAAGTGGTGAATTAACCCAGGTGGGAGGAATTAATCCTTCCGCCAGGATGCCTGCAGAAAATTGTAATTGGTGTAAACAGCTTGATGGTAGTGTGATTATCGACAGGGCACATCTATAAACTTGCGCGGGTGTGGGAAACCGTATTTGTCTTTTGCAGAGATGTCAACATCAAAATTTCTTTTAACTTATTTCTTGCAAAAAAAAATTGCCTAATCCTACAGTGTGATTAAAAACCCATCCAATTATTTGTTGGTTTATGATATTTTCACCTACTTTTCCTTACTGAAATATTGAAATAGTCAAATCGATGTTTCCTGAACAGAATATTTTATGGTCTTTAAACAGAATTCTCTTTCCAAAAAGATGCTGCAGAGGTTCTTGTCAAGGAACCATACAATTCTCATAGTATTAAGAACAAGATAATGTTTTAAGGCAATGCCCCTCTGAGCAAATGCTGTTCCTACTTGGTCCTATCTGATTTACATGTTGGGTAAATAAGTATTTCCTCGGAGATGCTGAAGGCATGACTTGTGCTAATGAGACCTTGTAGTATATGGAGAATCAAGGCAGCCCAAACTTACCTCCTAAAGTCAAGAATATCTGAAATTATAATTATATATGTACGAAGTTGCTCCCATAGATGAAAAAGAAATGAACACTGAAGTTGATTCCAATTGTGCATTGGCTGATAGTAAAAGCCAAATCAGTGCTGAATGAATGGACAGATGAAACCAAGGAGTCATCTGTCTATCTGTCCAGCCAGCCATCCTTGCAGTCATCCAGCTCATTGTCATTATGTTAACTAAACCCAAATGTGAAAGAAAGAAGAAAAAAGCTCTGAGCTTTTTCACCATTTAAGAGCATTCAATGCAAATTAATTAACTTTTTGACCAAGTGAATAATTAGCATCACTTTTTGGATTTCTGAAGGCTACAAAAGCTTACCTCTATATGAAGCTATTAAAGCATTTTGAGATTAAAACAATGTTCAGAGGGCAGTTCTTGTTATCTATTTTTAGTCTAATCTTGCACTCCAACTGAGTACAATGAAACTGATTAAATATGTAATTTTTTATTTGAAGAATTAAACTTGAGTAGAGAGAAAGGACAAGAAAATTTGTTCAAGATAGATGATTGTTTTCTTTAACAAGAAAATATGTGTTAAGCATTATCATGTGAGGCTAAAATATTGAGAATTATCTAAAATTACTACAAGTTCCTTATTAGAATCTTAAGAACAGTAGAAGTTGGTTTTTACACCAAGAACAATATGAGGTTTTATGACCCTTAATTTCCATGTATTTGTGTTGAGAAATGGAATGTGGAAGTCACTCAGTCGTGTCTGACTCTTTGCGACCCCACAGCCTGTACAGTCCGTGGAATTCTCCAGGCCAGAATAATGGAGTGGGTAGCTGTTCCTTTCTCCAGGGCATCTTCCCAACCCAAGGATCAAACCCAGGTCTCCCACACTGCAGGCGGATTCTTTACCAGCTGAGCCACAAGGGAAGCCCAAGAATACTAGAGTGGGTAGTCTATCCCTTCTCCAGGGTATCTTCCTGACCCAGGAATCGAACCAGGGTCTCCTGCATTGCAGGCGGATTCTTTACCAACTGAGCTACCATGTTTCCTGCCATATCAGTAAACAAGGATATCACAATCATCAATGATTTCAGTCTTCCAAATGTGAAGTTCTGAGCTGTCAGGACACCCAGGAAGGAGAGGAATACTTGCCCTCTGAGAGTCATCAGGCTGCAGCCACTCCCTAGAGTGAGCACTGAGGAACTCAGGATGTGAAAAAACCCAGGATACTGGCCCCAGATAGCTGAGATGCATATGAAAGGATTGATTTCAGTGAGCCCAGACTCTTGAATCTTCCCATACATAGAAAAGAACTAAATTCCTTACCTTGAAATGTCTGGTTTTCTTTAATTCACAAAATACTTTGGATGTTCAGACTGCCTGCCCTTTGTTGCAAATTTCTATGTAACCTGACTCCTCGCTGCCATCCCCAGCATTCTCAGAGCAGTTCTCTCAGGGTTATTGAAATGCTGTTTCCCAGGCATGAAGTCCTAACAAGTCCCACCAAATAAAACATAACTCTCAACTTTTAGGGTGTGACAATTTTTGTCGACAGCGTTAATGATAAAAATGTCAGTAATTGTCTAACTATTCAAAATATAAAAAAAAAAAAAGATCCTCACTTATAGTATTTAGAGTGATATTAAAATCTAATTATCAGTGTAGGCATTTCATGTAGATACTCATTGATATACTCAATTAATTTTTAAAATCTGAGCTTGACCGTAGCAAAAGAACACTGGTTCAAAGTGAAAGCCCTATCTGCAGAGATGTTGACTTGTCCTTGGTAAACTGGTTATTTCAAAGGCCATCTTCACAACACACTATTGCTCTGAGTTCAACTATATAAATTATATATTATATATATAATTATAAATTATAAATTATACTGCTTACAAAATATTGGCATTTTCTGTTTAAATTGTGGGCAGCATTAATTTCTCGCCACACAGACCGGATAACGGTCAGTTGTCTTGATCTTCATTGAATTGCTGACTTGGGAAGAGCCACCTGCAGCTTGTCTTCAGGACCTTCTAACTTTCAGGGTTGGGGTTCCTTAACCTGCACCTCTGGGTTCCTCAGGTTCTGGAGCCTCCCTGCCTTGAGCTCCAGGTATGCCAGGAGGCCACTGGCCCAGTGAAGCTCATCTTGCCCTGGCTCGGCTCTGACTTATCATCCAGTTCAGTGACTTGACATCCTATCTCATGGCCTGTGATCCAGTCTTCTCTCCAGTGTCCGGGTTGTGTCCTATCTTCTCTGGCATATCCCTATCCCAGGAATCAGGGCCATTCCTGTGCCCTGCAGTTGGTGCCTACTCCCTCTTGCTCCATCTCCAGACACCCTCCTGTTTCCTTCTCCGTTCAGTCTCCTGCTGTATGACTTGGACCCTCACTTTGGCCTTCATGGTTGGAGGATGTACAGCTAGTATTGAGACCCAGCTGCCCCTTAGCCATTTAAATCCTAGTTAGGGAAAACCAGTGAATTTTGTTAGGACTCACTGGCATCCATGAAAGGTTTAAGAGACACGTGGGAAATGAGCCTTGAGGCCAACAGGCTGAGGGCCCTGGGCTCTGCATCCTTAGTGTGGGGCCTGTGTAGTGGCTGAACATCCCAGCTCTTCATCTCATTAATGAGCCACGATGCAGAGCTGTTTTGTGCACACAAACATTTAATAACACATATCACACCTGCACAGTGGAAACCCGCTGGGGCTTTCCTATCCCTTGAATCTTTGGTTCTTATTTCAGACTCCCAATTTCATGGCCTTGGAAGTCCTCAGCTCTCTCCACGATTTCCACTAATGAATTCTGAGCTTATGCTCAGGAAGTCCTATGTACTCTCAGGCAGACCGTGCTTCTCACGCTGTCAGACACACACTCAGCTCCCTCACCAGATTGTGTTTAAAAAAGAACAAGGCCCGGCAAGCCTTGAGTGAGTTTACAGACAACGCTGTGAGAAGTTCGATGGTCATGGGGAAGTTTTACTGGCAGCTTCTGGCCATCTCCCAGCCTCCCCTCTCCCACCCTTGATCTGTCACTCTTCCTCTCCAACCCTTATCTCCCGTGGAACCTTCTTCCCTTGACCACCCCCCCCCCCGCCCCCCGCCCACATCCAGATCTAGAGCCTGGATAACAGGAAAGTGTGTAAGCTCGCATCTCAAGCTCAGTCCAGGGCACTCCCCAAAGAATAACTGGTTCTGTCCCAGAGGAATGTTAGGGAATAGCAGTGTATATATTAATCACTTACTTACTACATACTTATAAACTGCTTACTAATTATTGCTTACTACATACTTATGATGCCTTTTGTTTTTAATACTTATAATGTAATATATTTGCCTCTAAATCAGCTTCCTATCGTGTAACTGCATGCGTGTAATGGCCTGGGGTGCATGTGGTATTTCCTGGTGGTGTTAGTGGTAAAGAACCTGGCTGCCAATGTGGGAAACATAAGAGACACAAGTTCAATCCCTGGGTCGAGAAGATCCCCTGGAGGAGGACATGTCAACCCACTCCAGTATTCTTGCCTGGAGAATCCCGTGGACAGAGGAGCCTGGCAGACTACAGTCCATAGGATCACAAAGAGTCAGACACGACTGAAGCGAAATAGCATGCACACACACATGTGGTATAAGAGATAGGTCTGCCCATCTGCCTAAAGTGGTAAATTTGCCAAGGTCAAGAATTACATTCTATATAGTAGTTTTCCATTTTTAAGAAGTTTTTTGAGGGGAAGGGTTAATTGTAGACTACTATTTTAGATAGATATTTTAGGTGTAAAGAATAATAACATGGTCTAATCAGTTTCCCTGAGAGCTCAGTTGGTAAAGAATCTGCCTGCAATGCAGGAGATGCCAGTTAGATTCCTGGGTCAGGAAGATCTGCTGGAGCAGGGATAGGCTACCCACTTCAGTATTCTTGGGCTTCCCTGGTGGCTCAGCTGGTAAAGAATCAGCCCACAATGCGGGAGATCTGGGTTTGATCCCTGGGTTGGGAAGATCCCTTGGAGAAGGGAAAGGCTATCCACTCCATTATTCTGGCCTGGAGAATTCCACAGACTGTATAGTCCATGGGGTCACAAAGAGTTGGACCCAATTGAGCCACTTTCACTTTCTTTGACTTTCACTTTCAAATCAGTTTACCCTCCAGCCAAGTCACACAGCAGAACTGCACCAGTGTTCTGGGGGCCTCCCTCTTTACCCCACCTCAAGCCATGAACTCTTCCCCAAGTATCCACAGTCCTGAGTTTTGTTTTTATTATTGCCTTCCTTTCTTTGATAATTTCACTATATTTTATTCCCGAGATGGCATTGCTTAGTTTCATATGGTTTGAACTTTCAGTAAGTGTGTTTATGTATATTCTCCTAAGACTGTCTTTTTAAAATTTTGTTCAGCATTTTTTTAAATTAATGATTCATCCATGTTTGTGCACATAACTAAAATCCCTTCGTCTTTGCCACTCTGCAGTTTTCCAGTTTGCCTAAACTGAAGGTAATATTGAGGATTGATATTTGGGTGGCTTCCAGTCTTCTGTTGTTGTAAGTGGTGCTGCTCTTGGGTTGGCCAAAAGGTTTGTTTGGGTTTTTCCAATGTGTCACCCTTGTAAGGAACAGTTAATCCTACACATCTATGAGCCGGAGTCCCCCATCCTCCCCACTTTGATTGGACACCCCTCCCCAACTTGCCCTACTTTCCTTTTCTGCCTGGTGAATGCTTGCTCATCTTTCAAGGTACAGTTGAAGAGTGTAGGCTTCCCCTTCCCCACCCTCTCCTCAAAGACTGGTTAAGGATTTCTTCCTGTACATCTAGGGGCACAGAGACTTGGGAACAATGGTCTGGCTTGGGAGGGTCAGAAAGTGGGTGGAAGCTGGCTCCTGAAAGACAGGGGGATGCTTTCCTAGTGGAGAACGTTTGGAAAAACCTTCCTAGAAGAAGACCCTGGATATAGAAAACCTGCAGATATAGAAAGGCATGCACTGTTCCGAAGGTGAAAAAAACTGCATTCACTGGCGTTACAGGCAGAGAGGCAGGAAAGTGAAAGAAAATGTTAGTTGCTCAGTCATGTCTGACACTTTGCAACCCCAGACTGTAGCCCACCAGGCTCCTCCATCCATGGAATTCTCCAGGTAAGATTACTAGAGTGGGTTGCCATGCCCTCCTCCAAGGGATCTTTCTGACTCAGGGATCAAACCTGGGTCTCCTGCATTGCAGGCAGATTCTTTATCATCTGAGCCACCAGGGAAGCCCTGAGAGAAAAGATCAAATGAAAACATTGAATAATTGAAAAATTTATCCTAATGAATGGAAAGGGATTTAGATGCATGAACAGATTTGCACCAAAGGGGAGATAACAGTGCAGTTTGGGGATACTGAGTTCCAGTTTCCTGGGGTAGGTCTGATGGTCGGTTAGAAGTCCTTTTTTAAAGAGAAAGGTTTGGGTCAGTAATGGAGGGCTCAGATTGGCTTTGACTCCATAGGAATGGGTGAGATCATGCCTGAAAAAAGCTTGTGAAAAGTCCAGCTACTCAACAGCTGGGACTATCAGCCACTAGTTCGTAATTAGTGCAATGCAGTGATTCAGAAAAACGACAAAATAATTGTCTTACTCCATTGAATAGAGAGCTCTTTTTTTCCCCCTCTAAATTAATGTTGCACAAGTACAAAAGTGCTTTGCATAGATCTGTTCAGCCACCTCAGTTCATACCTAATGGGATCAGAGGCGGGACTGATTTTACCACTGGGGGTGAGAGGGTTGTTTAGACTCCGTGTTCCTGCCTGGTGACTGTCAATGAAGAGCTGGCAACCTGGCCAACTGGGTCGTTGTTTGGTAATTTAGATACAATAAATCTAAGGCAAGTAATTACCTTCTAGAAACTTGAATCGCCACCTTAGCAGAATGATGGGAGAAAGAAGCTGTGGGGTAGGATGGGAGCTTAGAAAAGATACCCAGAGGACTCTATTAATTGCACTTTCACTTCCAATGGAATATGGTTTTTATTCACAGGATGCTCCAGTGGTAAATTTCCTGTAAGCATCAGCTTATGATGTAGAGTACTTAGAGGAATGTTTTGTTTCATTTTGGTTTTCAGAAAGGCAGTGGAGGTTGTTAAAAAAAAAAAAAAAAAAAAAACCATCATCTATTCCTCTCTTTTATGTGAGGCCAGTACTGACAGATGTAGGGTGCTTGTTCATTTTAGACAAAACTTGAGGAGGGCTTATAATCTATAAGCTAAAAATAGCAATAAAGTAATAACAGTGAATTATTATATAACATACCCTGCCTGCCAGGCACTGTCCAAGACTTCTGTGTAGATAAGCTCCCTACGTGGCCCCTGGTCTGTGAGCTGGGTCCCAGGGTGTAGGAGACACAGAGGTCAGTGAGCTGGAGACAGGAGCCTAACCTGGGCCCTCAGGCTCCAGGGTCCACACACTGGACCAGGTGCTCTGCTTGAGCACCTACTGGGTGTCAGGCACAGACACTGGTGAGTCTCCAGTGAATAGGTCAGACTGTGTCCACCAACAAAGACTGCCTGGAATTTACATGCTGAGGGTGACAATAGCTATATATCTGTATCTATATATCTATATCTATATCTATATATATTTTTTTTGCCCAGACCGTGTGGCTTGCAGGATTTTAGTTCCCTAACCAGGGATGACGGAGAAGGCAATGGCACCCCACTCCAGTACTCCTGCCTGCAAAATCCCATGGACGGAGGAGCCTGGTAGGCAGCAGTCCATGGGGTCGCTGAGGGTCGGACATGACTGAGCGACTTCACTTTCACTTTTTGCTTTCATGCATTGGAGAAGGAAATGGCAACCCACTCCAGTGTTCTTGCCTGGAGAATCCCAGGGATGGCAGAGCCTGGTGGGCTGCCGTCTATGGGTCACACAGAGTCGGACACGACTGAAGCGACTTAGCAGCAGCAGCAACCAGGGGTGAAACTCAGACCACAGCAGTGAAAGTGCCAAGTCCTAACCACTGGACAGCCAGGAAACTCCCTCGATACGGTTTAAAGTAATACTTTGCGATAAAAGAATGTTACATATAATTTATGACTGGGATGGCTAAGCTGGCTTACATGTCCTTTTTATTTTTTTGAGAAAAAATAAGCCATTAGTTGAATCTGATAAACTGAGTTAATTAAAATCTCCTTTTCAGGCATACACCAGCCAAGAAAGCCTGTTTTTGTTTTTTTTTTTTTTTTCCTCCTAATTCCCCTTCACTATATAAATGTGATACTGAGCTCCCAGTGCCAAGACCAATTTAATTCATTTGCTCAATTATGGGTTAAAAGAAAGACCTTTGGAAACATATTCGCTGTCTGCTACTTGGGACTAACAACCAGCTGAATTGATGAACTTTGTATAATGATCTGTTGCCATGGCAACATGCTGCCCAGTGAGTGGAAGAGGGCACTTTGTCATTACCTCACAGATAGTGCTCCGAACAGCAACAGATGCAAGTACAAAGGGCTTCCTTTTAGTCTGCAGTCACTCTGGGTCGATGAGATAAACAATAAAAATGTCTCTTGGATACAGCAGCAGAGAATCAGAGTCAAATGCACAATTGGAAATAAAGCAATTTTGCTTCCCTGATTAGTGGCCTTGGTGTCTGCACTGAATCTCCAGCCCCATCACAGACGACCATCATCAGGATGGCCACCTAACTGGCTCACATGTTGAATTTCTATACTGGATTCAGCACACGGCAAGTTGAACATCCCTTTAAAATACAGCAGAACTTAGAAAAGTAGTTAAAGGAGAATGGAATCAAGATTTAAAAGATTTAACCATCCAAGACTTTGCAATAATACTGCATTTTTGTCATACAGTTCCCTGGAATATTTGTCTCTGTTTCATGGTATGACTTCTTTCCTTTCTTAAAACAAAAATTTATATGTGTAGAGTATGCTACAGGTCCACCCTCCTAAGTGTTCTATTGAAACTTAGAGGAGATATATATTTATTCTGTGTTTTGGAAGTGCTTCTGGCTGCTATACTCAAAAAGAATTTTTAATTTCTCTGAACCTTTCTTTGTTGTTTAGGGTTCTCAAGTTCATTAGACTTGAAGCTGCTATAAACATGAGACATGATGTTGTTGTTTAGTTATTAAGTCATGTCCAACTCTGTGACTCAGTGGACTGTAGCCCACCAGGCTCTTCTGTCCGTGGGATTCTCCAGGCAAGAATACTGGAGTGGGTTGCCATTTCCTTCTCCAGGGGATCTTCCTGACCCAGGAAACAAACCTATGTTTCCATGTCTCCTGCATTGACAGGCAGATTCTTTACCACTGAGCCTCCTGGAAAGCCCAAAACATAAGACATGACTTTCCCTTCAAATATTGTTTTATTGTTGAAGTTTTAATGAATTGCAGAAGGCTGTCTGATTATATATAAGTATGAAAAATAAAACATTTTTATTTATAGCAGTAGTAAATGTTATACTCAGCTGATCATATTTTTTTTCCTTTCCTATTTCTTCCTTCTTCCTTTCTGCTGTCCCTCTTTCAAAAAAAAAAAGTTCATGAACTTTTGAAATTTCTGTGATAATCCTCCAAAAAGAAATTCATTATAGTCAATGACCTTTTCCTTAAATACTGGAAAAGCTTTTTCCTGAGGATTCATTTAGTTCTAATTGTCTCCCAAAGATCACTAGGGTCATTAACATAAAGGTTGTGAGCAGGGCTTCAGCTATTTGAATTATTTTATAATGTTTATCAAAGTGCATCAGTTTTTCAGAATACTACATGTTCTGTGTCATTTCTTGCTGCTTTTCTAGCCCAGGATCATATGTATAGGGGATTAAATTAAACATATGACAATATTTGATAATACCATACTATTACTAATATGAGTCATGTTGTAAACCATACAAGGTAAAAAGAAAATTGTCTAACATAGTTTATAATGTCTTTGCATTAGAATTTGAGTCATAATAGCTTAGGGAAATGTGGAAAAATAATTTTCAACCTAGTTTTGAAATTGCTTTCAGCAAATTATTTGGGTGACAAAATCTTCCTACTCTAGACATGGAGTCCATCTGCTAGTCTTCTCAAACTGCCTTAACAAAGATAATGGAGTACTGCAGATTGGGAGATATAACCACAGAAGTCTACTTCTCATGGCTCTGGAGGCTAGACGTTTGAGATTAAGGTGTTGGCAGGGTTTATTTCTTCAGAGGCCTCTCCCCTTGGCTTGTAGTCAAGTATCTTCCAGATGTATCCTCCCATGTGGATGCAGAAGTCTGCATCTTAATTCCTCTTCTTAAAGAACACCAGACACACGAGATTGGGCTTCCAGCTGTCTCTAGTGGTTAAGAATCTACTTGCCAGGGCAGGAGATGTAAGAAAAGCTGGTTCCATCTGGAGGAGGACATGGCCACCCACTCCAGTATTCTTGCCTGGAGAATCCCATGGACAGAAGAGCCTGGCAGGCTGCAGTCCATGGGGTCACAAAGAGTTGGACTCGACTGAATGACTTAGCATGCACACAGCATGCACGTTAGACTTAGGAATCACACATATGATTCATTTTACATTAATTATCTCTTTAAGAGCCCTTTCTTAGGACTTCAACTGGTGGTCTGGTGGTTAAGAATCTGCCTTGCAAGGCAGGGGTCACAGTTTGATCCCTGGTTGGGGAACTAAGATCCTACATTCTTGGAGTAGCTAAGCCCTCATACCACAACTAGAGAGTTTGTGTGTAGCAATGAAACATCCCACAGGACACAGCAAAGATCCTACATGAGGCAACTAAGACCCAATGCAGCGAAATAAATAGTTTAAAAAAAAAAAAAACCCTTTTCCCAAATATTCTGAGGTATTAGGAATTAAGACTTAAACATAAGAATATTCAAGGGATACAATCCAGCCCAAAATAACCCATATTTTATTGTATGGTATCAGTTCAGTCACTCAGTCATGTCCAAATCTTTGCAATCCCATGGACTGCAGCAAGCCAGGTTTCCTTGTCCATCACCAACTCCCGGAGCTTGCTAAAACTCATGTCCGTTGAGTCGGTGATGTCATCCAACCATCTCATCCTCTCTTGTCTCCTTCTCCTCCTGCCTTCAATCTTTCCCAGAATCAGAGTCTTTTCCAATGAGTCAGTTCTTCCCATCAGGTGGCCAAAGTGTTGGAGCTTCAGCTTCAGCATCAATCCTTCTAATGAATATTCAGAACTGATTTCCTTTAGGCTGGACTGGTTGGATCTCCTTGCAGTCCAAGGGACTCTCAAGAGCCTTCTCCAACACCACAGTTCAAAAGCATCAATTCTTATGCTCAGCTTTCTTTATGGTCCAACTCTTACATCCATACATGACTACTGGAAAAACCATAGCTTTGACTAGATGGACCTTTGTTGGCAAAGTAACGTCTCTGCTTTTTAATATGCTGCTTGGGTTGTGGCTCAGCTGGTAAAGAGTCCGCCTGCAATGTGGGAGACCTGGGTTCGATCCCTGGTTTGGGAAGATCCCCTGGAAAAGGGAAACACTTCTCATGCCAGTATTCTGGCCTGGAGAATTCCATGGACTGTATAGTCCATGGGGTTGCAAAGAATCAGACACAACTGAGTGACTTTCAGTCAATTACTTACTGGGTTTGTCATAGCTTTTCTTCCAAGGAGCAAGTGTCCTTTAATTGCATGGCTGCAGTGATTTTGGGGCCCAAGAAAATGAAGTCTGTCACTGTTTCTATTGTTTCCTCTATTTGCCATAAAGTGATGGGACAGGATGCTGCAATCTTCGTTTTTTGAATGTTGAGTTTTAAGCCAGCTTTTTCACTCTCCTCTTTCACTTTCATCAAGAAGCTCTTTAGTTCCTCTTCGCTTTCTGCCATTAGGGTGGTGTCATCTGCATATTATACGATATACTTCACAGCAAATGAGAGATTTCTGTATTTGACCATCCCTATCAAGATGCAGAATAGGATATTGTTTAAACTATTGAATTGATGTTAATTAGGAAGCTGAACTTTGAAATTTAGAAAAGACCTGCTCTTTTCTTCCAGAGTAAAAAATATAGTTAATTTTCAATCACTTATAACTGAATTATGTGTATTAGAGTTTATATTACACAGAGCTTACATTACATAAAGAAATTAGTGGTTTAAAAATCATACCTTTATTATAAAATATTTTGTTTAAACCAACATTTTATATCCTTAAAACTTCTTTAAAAAAATAACTGAAATAGAATACCCTAGTCATTTTTCTTTTCTTTTTTTCCCCCTTTAGCCACACTGCATGCAGGGTCTTAGTTCCCCGACCAAGAATTAAACCCGTACTCACTGCTGTGGAAGCACTGAGTCTTAACCTCTGAACCACCAGGGAAGTCCTTAGGCAATATTTCTGTCAGTTTATTCTCTTGTTTGCTTCCTGAGCTCATGGAAATGAGAGTCTCTAGCCTGGTAGAGAAGTTAGATCTATCCTGGGCTTGGCACCATTTACACATTGGTTGTTTGTGCAGGGAATTCTGTGATAAGCATGTCCACGAATCATAGCTTAATCCGTATCTTGAATAATAACTGCTACTTAATACCCTTAGTATCAGACTACCTAATCTTTTGACATGGAGGCCTGGCGTGCTGTGGTTCACGGGGTGGCAAAGAGTTGGACACGACTGAGCGATTGAACTGAACTGAACTGAATCTTTTGAGAAACTTGTCAGCTATAGTATTCTGGATTCATCATTGTAAGGATTGCATATTATAGTTTCCATACTTTCAAAATGAAAAGACCATCAAAAATTTAGAAACAAGCACTTGATTGATACACAGAGGACCTACATTTAGATTCTAGAATCTGACCTTAGGGACTCAGTTTTTCTGGGTTTTGCTTTTCTTACCTACAAAATGCAAAATATTGTTGTAGGTCCTTTCCAACTCAAATACCCTATGACTATCTGAAATTTTAGCTTAGAAAACATAGTGATGGTAGATGATTTGCCTTTAGGGTGGCCAGACCAATGGAATTTCTTGTATTCTCCCTCAAGGATTTACCTTGGCTTTACAAAACTGACTGAATAAGAAAACAAGGGATTCTATAGTTTTCTGTCCATCAAGTTTTACATCTGCTCTTCTTTCTTTGTTAGCATATATTTTTGTATAAATATATCAGTGGCTTTTTCTTATTTACACTACCTTTAATATGTTGATTATTCAGGCTGTGGGTGATGAAAAGTCATGTCGCCCTCACCATTTCTATTTGGGAGGGCAGTAAGGGTCATTGGTTTTCTCAGAAAGATAATAAAAAAGATTCACTCCAGAAGTGTAGGGAAAAGCTTGCATATGTGTGCTAAATTACTTCAGTTGTGTCTGACTCTTTGCGACCCTGGGGACCGAAGCCCACCAGGCTCCTCTGTCCATGGGATTCTTCAGGCCAGAATAGGTTGCCATGCCCTCCTCCAGAGGGTCTTCCCAACCCAAGGATCCAACTCATGTCTCCTGAGGTTCCTGCATTGCGGGTGGATTCTTTACCACTGAGCCACTGAGGAATGCCAGGCATAAGACTAACCTCTAATTAAAGGAAAACTCTACAAAACATAAAAGCAAAAACAGAAAGAATCTTCTTTCAGTTCAGTTCAGTTCAGTCGCTCAGTCATGTCCAATTCTTTACAAACCCCATGGACTGCAGCACGCCAGGCCTCCCTGTCCATCACCAACTCCCAGAGTTGACTCAAACTCATACCCATTTACTTTCACTTTTCACTTTCATGCACTGGAGAAGGAAATGGCAACCCACTCCAGTGTTCTTGCCTGGAGAATCCCAGGGACGGGAGCCTGGTGGGCTGCTGTCTATGGGGTCACACAGAGATGGACACGACTGACGTGACTTAGCAGCAGCAGCAGCATATCCATTGAGTCAGTGATGCCATCCAACCATCTCATCCTCTGTCGTCCCCTTCTCCTCCTGCCTTCAATCTTTCCCAGCATCAGAGTCTTTTCAAATGAGTCAGTTCTTCCCATCAGTTGGCCAAAGTATACATTGGGGTAAATCAAAATAAGTAATTAAATTCAACTCACCTGCTAATCTTTTTTTAAATGTGGCTACTTAAAAAAAATTAATTACATGGATTGTTCTATATTTCCATTGAATGATGCTGGTCTGGACTTACTCTGTGAGCTTCCACCTCCAGGCATCCATGCTCGATGGTTTGTTGGGGATTCTAGGCATCATTGCTTCCTTGGGTCCCACATGCCAGTCACTTTGTTCCCATGAAATGTTTTAGGAATGTGTCCTGGCAGCTTTCGTGACTACCACATTCTGCTCTCACTGAAATCAATTTTTTATTTTTTTCTGCAGAAAAACACATGCATGCTTGTTTACTTGGTTTTGTTCTCGATTCTCATATTGTTCCTCTAAGGTTATTTGGCAGCTTATTAGCTGTAGGAGCTGCACAGATTTTCCTGTGGGTTGGAGGTTGTGGACCACACTTCAGTGTCTCATGGATCATTTCCTGTGGTTGGAATTGGGTGAGGGTTGGGGATATGTAAGGATTTCTCATGCCCTTTTCAAGTAGCACTCCAGTCTTCTGATAAGTATTATGTAAATATTTCTTCCCCAGCAGTCACTTTTAAAACGGATTTCTTGCTGTGTCACGTGTCCATGTTCTAACTTAGAAAACCATCTCATTTATGATTTTTGCTTTTTCCTTTGGTCATTTTCCTAATGGCTCAGAATGGCTCAACTTCAATGGAGGTTGAAACGATTATCTCTCTTATTGCGATAATCCAATTTTGCCTGTGTTTTCCACTTGCTATCAGCTGCGCCTCTGGTCTTCCATGACTTTGTTAGTCACCAGTAAAAATCAATATTAGGAATTATTGGGACCTGCAGTCTGATGCTGTGTGCCCAGGAGAGTTCTCATATCACTGGTGAGCACTTCCCTGAAGCCCTTCATTTGTTCAAGGTCAGTCTGGTGAGGATACCTTCCTTGCACGGTTCTTGTTTGTGGGGCAGAGGGCTGGGGGCAGGGGTCCTTTGCTCTTATTCCCAGAAATACTGCCCTTTAAGTGTGCATACAACTTCTGTTCATCCACAGACAGGTGTTTGATCTGGCTCAGTGTGCCTCCCTCTTTAAATAGATGGTGTAAGGGCATACAGCTGTCACTCACTCTGTTTGCCTGTCTATGCCTGGGTTGTGGTACCCAGGGAAGGGATGTCATCCTGATGGCGAGTAGAGTCTGGTGCTTTCTGAAGCCGATGCCCCTGCATGTCGTCCATGTGGGCGGCTTCCAATGGATCAGGAGATTGCCTGCCTTCTTGCTGCCTCCCAACTGGTTATGTTTCATGACTTGTGGAAGACTTCATGGAATAAAAACAGTATTGCAAACAATCTCGACAAAACTGCCCTTTCCTAGGTGTCACTCACACTAGCTTTTTATTTAATGCTGCTTTGGGGCCCTTTGTTGCATTTATCTCATTCATTAGCATTGACTTGAACTTCCATTTTATGTCTGACTTCTTTATAGGACTTTGAAAGACCAGTTCATAGGAAATATATATCAGATCTTCTATTCTTGGACACTCAGTTTTCTCATCCCTCAAGTGAGAATACTCATTCACATATTTTTTACATTCTCATCAGCTTGCTGTGATAATCAAATGAGATGTGGATATAATGAGGTTTTATTTATATAATAAAATACAGGATGCCTACTTTAATTTGAACTTCAGATAAACCATGAATAGCATTGAATTGGACATACTAATACTAAAAAATGTTAATGGTTTAGCTAAAATTCAAATTTAAGTGGGCATCCTTTCTTTAGTCTGCCCACTCCCTAGAACATAAGCATGCTTCCTGTTCTGCTGAAATTAGCAAATATAAGTTCTGCAGTACATTATGTACATTGTCATGTAATTACAGCTATTCATGTCTTTCAAATAACAACCATACTATTAACTTCCATCAGTCTTAAAAATCTTGCAGCAGCTCTATCTCCTTCATAATGAATAGCTGTAGTTTTTCAATTTGAGCGTGAAACTGTAAATATATGACTCTGAAATTTGTTTCCATAACATAATTAGTAGTTCATATTTTCACAAAAAGGTGAATTATTATGAGAATTTGGGCCAAAACAGTGTCACCCTATTGTCCTGCTCTCGGCACCGATTCTTCACTTTCTCTGAACCACTTTCTCCTCATTGTCTCTCTGGGGAAGTGATCTGTGATTGACAGGAAGTGCCAATTTTCTCTTTTCTTTCTGATCTCAAAACGGTAAAGACTGATGGAGATGCTTTTCTGTATTTCTAGCTTTTTTTTTTTACCTTCAGCTGACTTTGATTAGAGTATTGAGTTTCAGGAGTATGGAAGGTGTGTATGGTTATATTTTTCTGCGGCAAATTTTTAGAGCTGGTATTTTCTCAGCTGAAACCAATTAAAATGATTTTCTTCACTCCTGTTTAGTTTATGATGCTTTCAGAGGAAATATTTTGGAAATGGTGGAGGATTATTTCTTGTTTCACCTTCACACTGACTGATATCATATTTCTTACTAAAAGTTGTGATTCGACAGCATTAATCAGGAGTCTTTTTGGCAAATGTGCAAGTGACATGACATCCCTGTAACGTTTGCCTTCTGTCCCTGCCTTTCTGTCTCTCTACTTTCCTTCCTTGCCTAACTCACTTGTTCAGTCTCTCATCCAGCGCGTGTTCAGTAATCTGCACAGGCCACGGTAATGGCCACTCTGCAGACATCAGAGAACAACACTGACAGCGTCTGCCCTCTTGGAGCCTCATCGTGTCAAGCGTAGACGCCATGAAACAAGTAAATCAGTCATTAAACCCTGGAAATATTATAACACAAAGTAACAAAAAACACAAGCACCCTGAGGCTCCTCCACAGTCACCCTAGTGCCAAAAGAGCAGGGAGCTCCATGAGGCGCCTCACGTGACAGATGCTCAGGGTGAAGATGACCCGGCAGAGGTATAGAGGGTGATGAGGATTAAAAAATACTCACTATGTAAAAACTGAGAGGCATGTCTTACTCAGTGGGAGTTTTTAGGACTTCAAGCCAGGAAGCCAGCATCTCAAATAACCCGAGAGAACTGCTTAGAGGAGGGGAGAGGAGGGGCCATGTTATATAGAAGTCTTGCAAACAAAGGGCAGATAGTCTGAATGTCAAATGTATTTTTTTTTTTTTTGTAAATTAAAGAAAACGAGGTATCCCAAGTTTAAGGAATTTAGCACTTTTCTATGTATGGGAAGACAAAGAGTCTGGGCTCACTGAAATCATCTCTTTGATATGCACCTCAGCATTTTCACTTCCTCAGCTTCCTTTCCTCTCAACTCAGCACGGGGAGTGGCTACAGGCTAGATGGCAGGTTTTCTTCTTCCAGAGTTCCCTCAGGGCTGCAATCACTGATGACGGTGGCGTCCTTGTTTACTGATACGGCAGGAAATATTCTCAATAGCAAGCACCTAAATCGACACTACGGTGCCATTCTCTAAAGTGCTGAGTCCTATAGTTTTGTTAGATCCCTGGATCGAACAAATCCCTGGATTTGTTAGTCAGCTGGAAAGTAGATACAAGGTGTGCAGAAATATACACTGAGAAATTTTGGTCAATGATGGTTAGTTCATTTAAATCAAATTTTTAAAGATCTTTTAAAATTTGTTTTTCCTGCACAGTTGCTTAAGAATCCAAAGTGTGTATGAGCATATGGATGTTTGCATGATTACTGATTTGGTTTCACAGAGTAATCTGTCAGCAAAATAAATAGTAATCAGCCAGTCGTCTTTGTTCACCTGTTGAATAGGATTCAATTCTCTCACCCTTGGCTCCTGTGAAAATAGTGTGTTGTTGCTGTTCAGTTGCTAAGTCACGTCCGGCTTTTTGAGACCCCATGGATCTGCAGCAACCAGGCTTCCCTGTCCTTTGCTGTCTCCCAGAGTTTGCTCATGGAGAAGGCAATGGCAACCCACTCCAGTACTCTTGCCTGGAAAATCCCACAGACGGAGGAGCCTGGTAGGCTGCAGTCCATGGAGTCGCTAAGAGTCAGACACAACTGAGCGACTTCACTTTAACTTTTCACTTTCATGCATTGGAGGAGGTAGAAATGGCAACCCACTCCAGTCTTCTTGCCTGGAGAATCCCAGGGAAGATGGTGCCTGGTGGGCTGCCATCTATGGGGTCACACAGAGTCGGACACGACTGAAGCGACTTAGCAGCAGCAGCAGCAGCAGCAGCAGCAGCAGAGTTTGCTCAAACTTATGTCCATTGAGTCAGTGATGTCTTTCAACTCTCTCATCCTCTCTCGGCCCCTTCTCCTCCTGTTCTTTAGTCTTTCTCAGCATCAGGGTCTTTTCCAGTGAGTTGGCTCCTCGCATCAAGTGGACAAAGTAGAGTTTCATCCTCAGCTCTTCCAACGAATACGCATGGTTGCTTTCCTCTAGGATTGACTGCCTTGATCTCCTTGCTATCCAAGGGACTCTGAAGAGTCTTCTCCAGCACCACAGTTTGAAAGCATCAATTTTTCAGTGCTGGTAATAGTCAAAACATGACAGTTATTCAGCTGGACTCCCGCCTATTCTGCTGCTCCCCAACTATACTCCTGCATTGCTCTAAAATGTTCAATTTTATCTCAAGAGTCTTTTTTTAAATGTTTATTGGAGTATAGTTGATTTGCAGTGTTGTGTTAGCTTCAGGTATACAGCAAACTGAATCAGTTGTACATATACATGTATCCACTCTTAGATTCTTTCCCCATGTGGACCATTACAGAGTATTGAGTAGAGTTCCCTGTGCTATATAGCAGGTTCTTATTAGTTATCTATTTTATCCATCAGATCAGATCAGTAGCTCAGTCGTGTCTGACTCTTTGCGGCCCCATGAATTGCAGCACCCCAGGCTTCCCTGTCCATCACCAACTCCCAGAGTTCACCCAGACTCACGTCCATCGAGTCAGTGATGCCATCCAGCCATCTCATCCTCTGTCGTCCCCTTCTCCTCCTGCCCCCAATCCCTCCCAGCATCAGAGTCTTTTCCAATGAGTCAACTCTTTGCATGAGGTGACCAAAGTACTGGAGTTTCAGCTTTAGCATCATTCCTTCCAAAGAAATCCCAGGGCCGATCTCCTTCAGAATGGACTGGTTGGATCTCCTTGCAGTCCAAGGGACTCTCAAGAGTCTTCTCCAACACCACAGTTCAAAAGCATCAATTCTTCGGCGATCAGCCTTCTTCACAGGCCAACTCTCACATCCATACATGACCACAGGAAAAACCATAGCCTTGACTAGACGAAACTTTGTTGGCAAAGTAATGTCTCTGCTTTTCAATATGCTATCTAGCTTGGTCATAACTTTCCTTCCAAGGAGTAAGCGTCTTTTAATTTCATGGCTGCAGTCACCATCTGCAGTGATTTTGGAGCCCAGAAAAATAAAGTCTGACACTGTTTCCACTGTTTCCGCATCTATTTCCCATGAAGTGATAGGACCAGATGCCATGATCTTTGTTTTGTGAATGTTGAGCTTTAAGCCAACTTTTTCACTCTCCACTTTCACCTTCATCAAGAGGCTTTTGAGTTCCTCTTCACTTTCTGCCATAAGGGTGGTGTCATCTGCATAGCTGAGGTTATTGATATTTCTCCCGGCAATCTTGATTCCAGTTTGTGTTTCTTCCAGTCCAGCATTTCTCATGATGGACTCGGCATAGAAGTTAAATAAACAGGGTGACAATATACAGCCTTGATGTACTCCTTTTCCTATTTGGAACAAGTCTGTTGTTCCATGTCCAGTTCTAACTGTTGCTTCCTGGCCTGCATATAGGTTTCTCAAGAGGCAGATCAATTGGTCTGGTATTCCCATCTCTTTCAGAATTTTCTACAGTTTATTGTGATCCACACAGTCAAAGGCTTTGGCGTAGTCAATAAAGCAAAAATAGATGTTTTTCTGGAGCTCCCTTGCTTTTTCATGATCCAGCGGATGTTGGCAATTTGATCTCTGGTTCCTCTGCCTTTTCTAAAACCAGCTTGAACATCAGGAAGTTCACGGTTCACATATTGCTGAAGCCTGGCTTGGAGACTTTTGAGCATTACTTTACTAGCATGTGAGATGAGTGCAATTGTGCGGTAGTTTGAGCATTCTTTGGCATTGCCTTTCTTTGGGATTGGAATGAAAACTGACCTTTTCCAGTCCTGTGGCCACTGCTGAGTTTTCCAAATTTGCTGGCATATTGAATGCAGCACTTTCACAGCATCATCTTTCAGGATTTGGGATAGCTCAACTGGAATTCCATCACCTCCACTAGCTTTGTTCATAGTGATGCTTTCTAAGGCCCACTTGACTTCACATTCCAGGATGTCTGGCTCTAGGTCAGTGATCACACCATCCTGATTATCTGGGTCATGAAGATCTTTTTTGTACAGTTCTTCTGTGTATTCTTACCATCTCTTCTTAATATCTTCTGCTTCTGTTAGGTCCATACCATTTCTGTCCTTTATCGAGCCCATCTCTGCATGAAATGATCCTTTGGTATCTCTGATTTTCATGAAGAGATCTCTAGTCTTTCCCATTCTGTTGTTTTCCTCTATTTCTTTGCATTGATCACTGAAGAAGTCTTTCTTATCTCTTCTTGCTATTCTTTGGAACTCTGCATTCAGCTGCTTATATCTTTCCTTTTCTCCTTTGCTTTTCATTTCTCTTCTTTTCACAGCTATTTGTAAGGCCTCCCCAGACAGCCATTTTGCTTTTTTGCATTTCTTTTCCATGGGGATGGTCTTGATCCCTGTCTCCTGTACAATGTCAGGAACCTCATTCCATAGCTCATCAGGCACTCTATCTATCAGATCTAGGCCCTTAAATCTATTTCTCACTTCCACTGTATAATCATAAGGGATTTGATTTAGGTCATACCTGAATGGTCTAGTGGTTTTCCCTACTTTCTTCAATTTAAGTCTGAATTTGGCAATAAGGAGTTCATGGTCTGAGCCGCAGTCAGCTCCTGGTCTTGTTTTTGCTGACTGTATAGAGCTTCTCCATCTTTGGCTGCAAAGAATATAATCAATCTGATTTCGGTGTTGACCATCTGGTGATGTCCATGTGTAGAGTCTTCTCTTGTGTTGTTGGAAGAGGGTGTTTGTTATGACCAGTGCATTTTCTTGGCAAAACTCTATTAGTCTTTGCCCTGCTTCATTCCGTATTCCAAGGCCAAATTTGCCTGTTACTTCAGGTGTTTCTTGACTTCCTACTTTTGCATTCCAGTCCCCTATAATGAAAATAGTAGTGTATATATTCCCAGGTGGCACTAGAGATAAAGAACCCATCTGGCAATGCAGGAGATGTAAGAGATGCAGGTTTGATCCCTGGGTCGAGAAGATCCCCAGAAGAAGGACATGGCAACTGACTCTATTATTCTTGCCTGGAGAATTGCATGAACAGAGGAGCCTAGTGGGCTACAGTCCATAGAGCCCCAAAGAATTGGACCCAACTAAAGCACCCTAGCACGCACACATGCACACACACACATGGGCACTCTATATTCCCAAGAGTCTTACTTAAGCCTCATCAGAGCCTTGCTGTTCACTGGATAGTGGCAGGCCTGGCTCTTATCTTTAGTGTCAAACCTTGTTTGGTTGTCAGGGTTTCCTGAAGGGCAGCAGGGGCTCCCTGCCTGTTGCTGGTCCACAGGAAGCCTGGCAGTTCCATCTGCCGGTGGATGCTGAAGTCAACTTCCGTGAAGCTCCCACTTTGTTTGCACCACTGCCCTGATGCTCTGCTCAACTTTGTTCCGTTGCATCATACAGGCAGGAAGACCTGAACCTCACTGGGTTGAACTTCCCACCAGCTGGGAACTGAGGTCTCCAAGTCAAAATTAGATTGACTTATATAATAAATACATACAGATTTTCTTCCACACTGAAGTCTGATTATTTATTAAAATGCTGCCTTGCTACATCATCTGCCCCCTGATCTCTCCATCCCCATACTTTGCTGTGTGTTCACAAACACACTCTTCCCTTAAACACAAGTGTGTGTATGCATGTTAAGGCACTTCAGTCATGTCTGACTCTTTGCAACCCTATGCACTGTAGCCCGCCAGGCTCCTCTGTCCATGGGATTCTCCTTATTTTTAATCTTCCCAGCATCCATAGCAATTCTATTTGTGCTTGAGCTTTCTCAAAATTTACATGTTTTACCAACTAACCTAAAATAAAATTGAGCAATGATTTAATGATACTGAATATATTATTATATGCAAAATTAAATAGACTATTACATACATAATACTTATAACAGCTCATAATCAATGAATGATCACTGGACATGTTTCAGATACATATTCCTTAATGAACTCAGGATAACATATATCCACTTTGTACATCCTCCTTCTGTAAAGACTCTCCTAGGAATGGAAAACTGGAAAGGTAATTTCTGTCCAAATCTTCTGAGATTAGCAGATCGATCAGAGGCCTTGAAGCCAAAGGTTGTGGATTCCACTTCCTCTTTAAGAAGACTTCGTAGCCTCATCTGTGTTGATAGAGTGAGAACTGTGATGTTTTGAACCTAAGTTCCCTTGGGTTTTCTTCAGCCAGGGTGATCTGAGGAGCTTGCCAGCTGCTCTCAGAGGTGCTTCAGGAGGGTTGGATCCATGCCCTGGATTGGCAGACTGGCTAGAGGGGGTGGGGTTTCACATCCATGCACCACAGACAACATCCTATGTTTCAAGTCTGTGTCCCGACCTGGGGGTTTGACGGTGCCGTGCCCCTTACTGGCTGGGAGGACCCTCCTCTGTGTCCCTCACAGCCGCTCCAGGGGGATCTGTTGGTTCACGTGACCCCGGCCCTCTTGTCCTGGGGCAGCACTTAAGACCAAAATGCGTGTAAACACGTGATGAGCAGAAAATATGGAGGAGGGAGGGGGATGGGTCGAAATGGATGTTCAGTAGGATGGGAAAGAAGAATCCATGGAGCTGAGACCCAGGAGAGCATCCCAGAGAACAAGTCTGAGAGAGGGAGTGTGTGTGTGTCTAGATGCAGACACAGAGACGGAGATACTTTCAGGACAGGAAGGAAGCAGAAGCCTCCTTGGCCGCCTGCATATCTGCAGCTGTCTGTCAGATGGGGTCCACTGTGTTGGGCAGCAGAGTCAGCTCCTCTGTCTGATACCGAGAATCCAGCCCCTCTCACCTGGTGTTCTCCATGGGATGGTGCAAAGCTGGCTGCTTTGGACCACGGTAAGCTCTGATGTGGGCTTCCCTGGTGGCTCAGACGGTAAAGCATCTGTCTGCAGTGCAGGAGACCAGGGTTCGATCCCTGCGTTGGGAATATCCCCTGGAGAAGGGACTGACAACCCACTCCAGTACTCTTGCCTGGAAAATCCCATGGACGGAGGATCCTGGTGGGATACACTCCACAGGGTTGCAAAGAGTTGGACATGACTAAGCGACTTCACTTTCTTTTTTTCTTTCAAGCTCTGCCATGCTCTGGGTCTCTGGACCTGTGTGGGAACCAGGCAGCTGGTAGCCAAGTGGTCCTCATCCCGGTTTTATTTCGCTTGTGCTGAGAGCTGTCAAAATACTGGTGCCTGGCCCCACGTCCAGTGTGGCTCACTGAACACCTCCAGGGTGGGTCTCCTGGCATTTGTCCAAGCTCCTCAGATGGCCCTATGTGCAGCCCACCTGGAGAAGCCTGGTGGCTTAGCTGGTGAGTGACGGTGAGACTGCTGACCTCACTTTTCTGCTTTCCCTGTTGCCTCCGCAGATTATGGCACCATTAAGAAGGTGCGGGCGCCCCTGACCCAGACCTCCGGCGGCTGTGTGCTGGAAGAGATGGAGCTCTTCCCTGAGAGGCGACCCGAGCCCGTCAGGAGCCTGCGGATCCTGCACAGCCAGAGCGTCCTGTTCGCGGGCCTGCGAGAGCACGTGGCCAAGATCCCGCTGAAGAGGTGCCAGTTCTACCGCTCACGCAGGTAGGGCAGCCCCGGGGAGGGGGGCCCATCCCACGTGCTGGTGCCCCTTGTAGACACCCCGCCCAGGGAGAGGGTTCAGGAGCCCTGAGGACGGATGGGGACCAGAGCATCCTTGTGTGTCCTGCATCCCAGGATGCAGACTTCTGATACACGCCAGCTTGCTATGCCAACCATAATACATCAGCATCCCTGGAAGAAGAACCCCTGTATGACATCTGTAAGCAGATGTTAGGATTGAAGTGAATTGTTCAGTGAGTTTGGAGAAGGAAATGGCAACCCACTCCAGTATTCTTTCGTGGAGAATCCTGTGGAGAGAGGAGACTGGTAGGCTGCAGTCCAAAGGGTCACAGAGTCAGACATGACTGAAATGACTGAGCACGCCCGCAGCACTGAATGATAATGCTGATATTTGGTCTTCCTGAATTAATCTGGCACAAGTTATATATATATATATTGACCTGGTCACTAACGTATTTTAAACCTCTCTTTCTTATCTATGTGTGTTGTGTGTTCAGTTGCTTAGTTGTCTCTGACTCTTTGCAACCCCATGGACTATAGCCCACCAGTCTCCTCTGTCCCTTGGGAATACTGGAGTGGGTTGCCGTTCTCTCCTATAGGGGATCTTCCCAACCCAGGGATCAAAACCCACATCTCCCATGGCTCCTACATTGGCAGGTGGATTCTTTACCACTGAGCCACCTAGCAAGCCCGCCTTTCTTATCTAACACATACTAATTGCTGTAGAATCTAACTGAATAATATATATTGTGCAAGATTTAAAGCACTCTGCAAAGTCAGTATTCTTACATAGAAAAAGATTCTTATATTTAATGACAATCATGACAATATTGCTTTATAGATGGTTTTAGACAGCACAGTATATAATAAAATTCCTCTTTTGGTATCAGAGTGTTGAGAAACAAATAACATTAGGGCCCTCCCAACTAATAACAATGCTCTTGTGATTGCTGAAAACAAATAGTGATATTGATTAACAACTATCTTTTATGTAACAGCTTTTCCCTAAATGTAACCAATGGCTGCTTGTAGTTTGTTCTGCTTTGTGTTTCCCGCAGTGCTGGCCCAGGGCAGAAATTGTTCTGGCCCAGTTCTTGATAGCTCAGTGGTTGACCGGGAAGGCTGGGGTCTTGCCTGTGGGAGTGTCACAAGTTCAGTGAACCTGAAAGGTCACCAGTCTTCCAGCTCCAGGCCAGGAAGCTCTGGGGATGTGACAGAGGACATCACACAAGAAGTCAGACCCGAGCCAAACACAGGTGTTCCTGCTGCCAGAATGGATGTTAGCGCCTTGCAAAAAGTTTTAGCTGCTCAGTTGTGTCCGACTGTTTGTGACTAATGGACTATAGCCCTCCAGGCTCCTCTGTCCATAGAATTCTTAGGCAAGAATAACGGAGTGAGTTGCCATTTCCTTCTGCAGGGGATTTTCCCAACCCAGGGGTCTAACCCAGGTCTCCTGCGTTGCAGGCAGAGCAGGAGGCAATTCCCCTTTTCTCTGGCGCTCTGTTAGCTCAGCAACGTGTAGATGCCGCTTAGGCAACTAGATCCTGAATCAGGTCAAGCAAGGCAGGCATCATCTGCACGCCTCTCATCTCCTAGGCAACTGCACTTGCAGCTCAGTCATGAATCCACAGGCACCAGCAGCCTCCAGGCACAGCTGCCCAGGAGGAGTTGACAGTCTCCCCTGTTCCTTTCAGGAGAATAAGCCTCTTGTCTGTCTGTAGCAGGCTTCTGGGAGGACAGAATTTTACAGTTCTATCCAGAGCTGAATCTGCCTGCTGTTTTCTTGTCCACTTGCTCAGGGAAAAGCAGTGAGAGATGATATTTATTGTAAACTGATAGACTGTGATCCTCTGTGTACTCACAACAGACTGGGTTAGTTTGTATTTGACCCTTAAATGCTCCATTTGAGGAAAGAAAATCTAAAGATTTCAACCCAAGAGTTTCTCTGAATTTATTCCAAAGTTTTTTTGTCATCTTCCTCTCATAGAAAGACAAGAAATCCTCTCTTAACATTCCCGGGAGAAAAAAAAGAATCAATTTTTAAGGAACTGATAGCTACATGACCAGACTTTTATAAATTATGGAGAAAGATAGTGTGTTTTTTCTAGACAAAAGCAATTTTAATTTTCAAGAAATATGCCTAAAGAAACACGCTGTAGAGGAATAGGATACTAATTGTTAAATATACTATTTTTTAAAAAAATAAATTTATTTATTTTTAACTGAAGGAGAATTGCTTTGCAGTATTGTGTTGGTTATGGCCAAACATCAACATGAATCAGCCATAGTTATACCTATGTCCCCTCACTCTTATTTTTTTCTTTTTTTTAATTTTTATTTTACATTGGACGATAATTTGTTGACAATGTTGTGTTAGTCTTAGGTGTACAACAAAGCAATTCAGCTATACATATATTTATTTTTTTCAAGTATTTTCCTATTTAGGTTATTACAGAATATTGAGCAGAGTTCCCTGTGCTATACAGTTTATCCTTGTTGGTTATCTATTTTAAAGATAGTAGTGTGTATATTGGAGAAGGCAATGGCACCCCACTCCAGTACTCTTGCCTGGAAAATCCCACGGACGGAGAAGCCTGGTGGGCTGCAGTCCATGGGGTCATTAAGAGTCGGACACAACTGAGCGACTTCACTTTCACTTTTCACTTTCATGCATTGGAGAAGGAAATGGCAACCCACTCCAGTGTTCTTGCCTGGAGAATCCCAGGGATGGGGGAGCCTGGTGGGCTGCTGTCTATGGGGTCGCACAGAGACACGACTAAAGCGACTTAGCAGCAGCAGCAGCAGTGTGTATATGTCAGTCCCAAACTCCCAACTTATCCCCTCAACCACCTTTCCCCTTTGGTAACCACAAGTTTGTTTTCTAAGTCTGTGAATCTGTTTCTGTTTTGTAAATAAGTTCACTTGTATAATTTTTGTTGAATTCCACATATAAGCAACACTATGACATTTGTCTTTCTCTGCCTGACATTTCACTTAGTATGGTAATCTCTCCATCCATCTTGTTGTAAATGGCATTTCATTTGTGTTAATGTGAAAGTGAAAGTAAAAGTCGTGCAGTCGTGTCCAGCTGTTTTCGATCCCATGGACCGTAGCCAGCCAGGCTCCTCTGTCCATGGAATTCTCCAGCAGAAATATTGGAGTGGGTAGCCATTTCCTTCTCCAGGGGATCTTCCCAGGAGATCGAACCCAGGTCACCCACATTGCAGGCAGATTCTTTACCATCTGAGCCACCATTTCATTTGTTTTAGTGGTTGAGTGATATCCCATTTTATATATGTCCCACGTGTTCTTTATCTATTTTTCTGTCAATGAACATTTAGATTACGTCTCTGACATTGCTATTGTAAACAGTGCTGCAGTGAGTATGTGCGTGCATATTTTCGAGCCATGATTTTCTCTGGAAATATGCCCAGGAGTGGAATTGCTGGACCATACAGAGCTCCATTTTTAGTTTTAAGGAAGCTCCACACTGCTTTCCACAGTGGCAGCACCAATTTACATTCCCACGAGCAGCTTAGGAGAATTCCCTTTTCTTCATACCTTTTCCAACATTTATTGTTTATAGACTTTTTGATGATGGTATTTCTGACTCGTGTGAGGTGTTATTTTCGTTTTGATTTTTATTTCTCTCATAGTTAGCAGTGTTGAACATTTTTCATGTGCCTTTTGGCCATCTGTGTGTCTTCTTTGGGTAAATATATATTTATGTCTTCTGCCCATTTTTTAACTGGGTTGTTTGTGTTTTCTTTATGTTGAGTTTCATGAGCTATTTGTAAATTTTGGAGATTAATCCTCTGTGGGTTACTTTGTTTGCAAACATTCTCTCCCATTCTGAGGGTTGTCTTTTCATTTTGTTTATGGTTTCCTTGGCTGTGCAAAAGCTTTTGAATTTCATTAGGTCCCATTTGTTTTAATTTTCCTTTTTATTTCCATTTTTGTAGGAGATGGATCAAAAAAGATATTGCTGCAATTTATGTCAGAGTGTTCTGCCTGTGTTTTCCCTCTAAGAATTTTATAGGATAGTCTTCCATTTAGATCTTTAATCTATTTTAAGTTAATTTTTGGGTATGGTATTAGAACAGGTGTCCCCACCTTTTTTGGCACCAGACACCAGTTTGGTGGGAGACGACTTTTCCGCAGATGAGAATGCAGGTGGTGTCAGGGTAATTCAAGCCCACTACATTTATTGTGCGCTTATTTCTATGACTACACCTCAGATCATCAGGTATTAGATCCTGGAGGTTGAGTGCTCCTGTGTTAGACAATGTTCTAATTTCGTTCTTTTACATGTAGCTGTCTGGTTTTCCTAGCACCACTTATTGAAGAGACTGTCTTTTCTCCATTGTATTGTCTTGCCGCCTTTGTTATAGATTAATTGCCCACAGGTGTGTGGGCTCATTTCCGGGCTTTCTGACTTGTTCCATTGATCCATATGTACATTGTTTGTGCCAGTGCCATACTCTTTGGATGACCATAACTTTGTAGTATAGCCTGATGTCAGGGAGCCTGATTCCTGCAGCTCTGATTTTATTCCTCAGTATTGCTTTGCTTATTTAGGGTTTTTTGTGTCTGTACAAATTTTTAAATATTTTGTTCTAGGCCTATAACAAATGCCATTGGTAATTTGATAGGGACTGCTTCCCAGGTGGTCCTAGTGGTGGAGAACCAGCCTGCCAGTGCAGGAGACACAGGAGACAATTTGATAGGGACTGCTTCCCAGGTGGTCCTAGTGGTGGAGAACCAGCCTGCCAGTGCAGGAGACACAGGAGACAGGGGTTCAGTCCCTGGGTGGAGAAGATCCCCCAGAGGAGGACATGGCAATCTGCTCCAGTATCCTTGCCGGGAGAATCCCATGGACAGAGGAGCCTGGGCAGCTATAGCCCATAGGGACAAAGAGACGTACAAGACTGCAGTGACTTAGCACACGTTGAGTCTGTAGATTGCCTTGGGTAGTATAGTCATTTTGACAATATTGACTCTTCCAATCTAAGAGCATGGTATATCTTTCCATCTGTTTGTGTTATGTTTGATTTCTTTCATCTTGTCTTATGGCTTTTGGAGTACGGGTTTTTGCCTCCTTTGGTAGGTTTATTCCTAGGCTAGGTCTTTTATCCTTTTTGCTGTGAAGGTAAATGAGATTGTTTCTTTAATTTCTCTTTCTGATCTTTTATTGCAGGATACAAACTTAATACACAGAAATCTATTGCATTTTTCTTTACACTAACAATATTAATTATGCTTTTTATAATAGAATAAGTAATTTTGTTATCAGAAAATCAATTTTATGAGTAAATTTTGAAGTGTTTAAGAAGAGAAATTGAGCTTAACTAAATTACCTCCTTCAGAATCATACTCACATTGTTCATTTTGTTAATATCTGTTTTTCAGAGGCAAGGCAGTTTGATATCTGATGCAATGCTTAGAAATTATAACACCTGATACGGTTTTCCAAGATTCTTCTATGTCTGCCACTATGCTGGATCTTATCCCCACTTTCCTTAATCACAGCACCCTGACAGTAAAGTCAAACAGCATCTCCAATTTTCAGATAAAGAAATGGTAGCTGGGATTTCTGGTGCCCTGCCCGAGGTCACATAGCTCTTGCATTCGAAACCCAGGTTCGGAGCTGAACTCTCTTGCCCCCAAGGCCCAGACTTTATTTTTGGTTCTCTCTGCTCCTCCTGGTACAAAGAATATGTCATACTCAGTCATCCGATTTCAGCAGGGATGGACCATTTGATGGCATTTTCCATGGAGTTGCTGAGAGCTAGAATTAGTACCAGGACAGGCTGAACTCAGTCTATTGACAAGTACCCCCAGCTTCCTCCCATTAGTCCTTTCTTTATTATGACTGCCACCAGGCTGGGTTAAGGAGACCAAAAGGAGGTTTTATACTGCTGGGCTACTGTAAAATGAGTCTTTATCCTCCAGCTGTTCTAGAGGTGACCCTGGACCCAGGAGAGGCCAAAATAATGTGCACGCCTGTGCCATCCATGCTGTGCACACATTGTAACTTGGGGCCGACGGCATGATGTTTTTAACTTCCCATAACTGTTTTCCTCAGAACGTTATTTTGAAAGAACAATATCTTAAAAATATATTTTGGTCAAGTTTGACCTCAAAAAAATGAGCAGAAAGATCTTGTTTTAATTTTAGTCTTTTTTTTTTTTTTCTGCACAACCCATTTAAGAAATAGCATGGAAAAATAATGCAAATAATAAAGCAGCTGATCAGAATGGGGGATGACTTCTGAGGATGTAGAGTGGGAGAGAAAGGTTACTTTTCCTGTGTGCCCTTCATACTCCAAGACTTATTTACCACACACATGTGTTAGTTTCATGAAATGAATCATATTTGCTGAATTCTAAGGAACATGTGTGTTTAGGAAGAGCTGGATGTGGGTACAGCCTGTGAAGGGCTTCCCTGGTGGTGCTAGTGGTAAACAATCTGCCTGCCAGTGCAGGAAACTTAACAGACGAGGGTTCAACTTGTGAGTCAGGAAGACCCCCTAGAGGAGGGTAAGGCAACTCACTCCAGTGTTCTTGCCTGGAGAATCTCACGGACAGAGGAGCCTGGTGGGCTATGGCCCGCTGGGTCTCAAAGAGTCAGACAGGACTGAAGCAACTTAGCATATATGCACAGCCTGTGAAATGGAGTGTAGGTAAGCTGATGTCATCCTCACATGAGGCTGGTGCACGGTCAGGGGCTCCCAGCATGAAAGTGGTTCAAGGTCTTCATAGGGATGCACAGGATGAAGCAGCCAAGAATAGCCATTAACTTAATTCCTGCTGATACAAATACCAAGGTAAAGTCATAACCAGCCACTTGCAAAAGAAGAGACTGGCCAAGGATTGATAGTGTTCTCATCTCCCTGCTTTAGGAAGAAAGGAATGACCACAGGACTCAGACTATAACCATCACATCCAGGAATCAAGCTGTTATCCCCTGCCTCCCACCTCCAAGGAAATTGTGTGACCTTCCAGTTAATTCAGCTGAATGAAACTCCCCAGGTCTAAAGAAAAGAAACCCTGGGGAAGTGGAGTGGTAGGGCTTTTGACTTAGACTTTAAAGTCATTTTAAGGTTGTGCATTAATTAGATCAGTGGGTTGGCACATGTCCTCTGTAAAGAACTGGATAGAAGATGCTTCAGGCTTCCCAGGCTGTAGGGTCTCTGTTGCCACTTCTCTACTCCATCCTTGCAGCATGGAAGCAGCCTCAGATCATAATGAGTGGGTGTGGTTGTATGTCAGCAAGGCACACAGATTCATCAGGCAGAGAAACAATTTACTTTTAGAGTCAGATTTACATAGTTCAGTATTTACATAGACAATGAAAGTAAGAACAGAAAATGTATCAGCTACCCAAGTTCCTTGGGCTTCCCTGGTGTCTCAGCAGGTAAAAAAACCACCTGCCAATGCAGGAGACATAGGAGATGTGGGTTTGATCCCTGAGTCAGGAAGATTCTCTGAAATAAAGGAAATGGCAACCCACTCTAGTATTCTTGCCTGGGAAATCCCATGGACAGAGGAGCCTGGTTATCTAAAGCTCATGGAGTCACAGAGTCGGACACGACTTAATAACTGAGCTGCCAGGCAACAGCAATCCAGGGCCCTTATCCCACAGATGACACCAAAACAAAACAACCCAGGGTCCTTATCTCACAGCTGATAACCCACAGAAGAACTTGGGCCCCACATGGCTGAGGAACTGGGTACGTGCTACAGTTTTATGCCTCCAACTGTACTCTAGTAGGGGTGAGAGTAGGGGGCAGAAACCCTTATGCCTCATTAGAACTCGGGAGGCAATGAGAAACTATCTCATGAAACCCTGCCTGGAGCACAGCGAGGTGGAAGGAAATCAGCTTTGTAGCAGGCGCTCATAATCCTCGCATGTGCGTGATTGGAGCGTCCCGGGGCACTCCACCTAAGCTTAGGTCAGCTGTGGTTAAGCTTTGCCTGACATGGAGATGTGACAGTCACCAGGATACTGGGGCCAAGAATCTGCCTCCCCTGTGTTTCAGTGAGACTTCAGGGAGTAGGCTGGATTAGGACCACGGGCTGTCATTTGCTGATTCCTGACTTAGATTATTGTCGTATATGCCTTTCGAATGAGCCAACGTGCCTTGCATCATTATATACACTAACATTTAAAATTGGGTGTTAAATTACATCCATTAAGTATTAAATTACATAATTTAACTCTAAACCCAGTTAATATTTTCTACTCTTCAGACACTCATCAAGTTTTTATTTTTTATTTGACACCCACCACAATTATGAGCTAAGATAAACCTATTAGGCTGTAGAGTCAACATTTCACAGATGAGGAATTGGATCGGAATCAGAGAGAGATTGTATAAAGACTCATCAGTCACAGAACAGAAACTGGAATTCTGAGTATGGGCTGCCAGGGGAGGCTTCCTTCTGCCCTTGAGAACATGAACTCCAAAGGCTGGCACTGTCTTTCTAGGCTCCCTGTAGCCTTCAGCATGTGCCTGGCCAGAGACAGGCTCAGTAAATACTTACCAAATTAACAAATGGATACTCTGCCTCTCTCCTTTCTACTACTTTTCTTCATGACCTTAAAAAGAAAAAAAAAAAAAACCCTCAATTCTTGAGAAACTGTAAAGCTTTCTTTAAAGAAAAGTATGCATGCATGAGTGATAAGCTGCTTCAGTTGTGTCTGACTCTGAGCCACGCTATGGACTGTAGTCCAGCAGCCTCTGCTATCCATGGGATTCTCCTGACCCATGGGATCAAATCCACGTCTTACATCTCCTGCATTGTTAGACAGGTTCTTTACCACTAGCACCACCTGGAAAGTCCACAGAAAAGTGTAGCAGCAATGTAAAACATTACCCAAAGGACTGGAAGCCCTTAGTCCTTAGGTATTTGTTTTATTTTTGCCTTGTTATAAAAAAACTATTTGGAGAGAGAAGAAAAGCTGAGAACTGGAAGAACCCCAGCCTATATATAACATAAGAGACATCTCTTTTAAATTTTGCTTATACAACTGGAGGGAAAGAGGAAACCATTAAGAAAAAACTTTAACTCCCTTTTTAAATGGATGTCTAGTTATTCCATTCAAATAACTACATTTCAAATTCTAGTTAGCCTGTAATTAAAAAAACATTAACACCTCATGAAGACAATTAATATCAAAATTAAGTTACTGCAGGATGTATATTATTTGAAAGAACAAAGTTTTAAGAGGTGGAGTTAATAATTGGCACCTTTATTAATGAAATATTCTCTAAAAAAATCATTTGCCTGATGAGACAAGCACAGTAAATAGAGAGAAATTGCAGAATCCCCAAAAAGTCCCCCAGTAAGACAAACTTAACCACTCAGTTATGAATCATATAAACATCAAAAGGATGTTTTGACAAGTACCCATTTTACAAAATAAATATTCTCCCTTTATTTTATTTTTTTAAATTTAAATTTATTTTAATTGGAGGCTAATTACTTTACAATATTGTATTAGTTTTGCAATACATCAACATGAATCCTCCATGGGTGTACACGTGCTCCCCATCCTGAACCCCCCTCCCACCTCCCTCCCCGTACCATCCCTCTGGGTCATCCCAGTGCACCAGCCCCAAGCATCCTGTATCCTGCATCGAACCTGGACTGGCGATTCATTTCTTATATGATATACGTGTTTCAATGCCATTCTCCCAAATCATCCCACCCTCTCCCTCTCCCACAGAGTCCAAAAGACTGTTCTATACATCTGTGTCTCTTTTGCTGTCTCAAAAAACTTGCTGCTGTTCAGTTGCTAAGTCGTGTCCAACTCTTTGGGACCCCATGGACTGAAGCACGCCAGGCTTCCCTGTCCTTCAGTCTCCTGGAGTTTGCTCAAGCTCATGTCCATCAAGTTGGTGATGCCACTCAACCATCTCGTCCTCTGTCATCCCCTTCTCCTCATGCCTTCCATCTTTCCCAGCATCAGAGTCTTTTCCAATGAGTCGGCTCTTTGCATCAGGTGGCTAAAGGATTGGAGCTTCAGCTTCCGCATCAGTGCTTCCAATGAATATTCAGGACTGATTTCCTTTAGGATGGACTGGTTTGATCTCCCTCCTGTCCAAGAGACTCTCAAGAGTCTTCTAAATCTCAGTGTCTTGAGCTTTTATTGGCACTGGCTTTGGTGTAGCCTCTACAGACTGTGGGATTTCCTTAGTTAATTCACTCATAGTATATTTATTGAACCTCGAGGGTACCAACCACCAAGCTAGGTTCTGTGTATATGATAACAGATGACACATCCTTACCCTGTCTTCCTGGGCTCAGAATCTAATAAGAAATTCTGACATAAATAAAATCTCCCAAATATCTCTTCTGGACTCAAACCAGAGGACCTTGGACTTACTTTAGACTTCATCCCAAAATTGATTTATCATTAAAGTCTGATCCTAGACTCCACTACGACCTAATCTCCAAGCCTGCTGTTCCTTTCCAGTTATTTTTTAAGCTATGTCTGAATCACAACCAGTGCTCTAATCTTAAATTTCCAATAATAAGGGAATTAATTACCAAGTTATGTATACTGACTTGGTGGAGTATTCCCTCAGTGGATTATTCTTAAATCATTAAATGGTAACTGTGAAGACATGTATATGATACGATCTTAACTGAAAAAAATAAGCTGACATTATGTGTTTGCCGTCATTAACACTGTTTAGAAAATAGAACGAAAAGTATATATGTCCACATGATATTTACAACTGTAAAATACATGCCAACATGCTGATTACAACCCTGTAAGAGTGGGTTGGAGGTGGGCCTGAACTGGAACACAGTGTCTTCCGGCAGAGTCATTAAGTCACACACCCAAGGCAGGGTGGATAAGGAACAGACAAAGCATGCATAGAACATGAACATGGATGAATTAAACCAGTAAATTAAGAAATATGTCATACTACTCTTCAGTAGTATTCAGAGGAAATGGGGTTTATGTGAAGAAGGACGCTTACAATTTGGGAGGAATTCTCTATTCTAAAAGGAATTCTCTGTTCTAAGGAAAAGAATGTCAAATACTAACAAAAAAAAATTCTCGAGTTAATCACAGAATCTTAGAAGGTCTCATGAAGTGAGGGAGTTCAGTGTGCAGTAGGATCATGGTACATCCACCTTTGACAATGATGTAGACATATATTTGATCCAGGTAGAAAATGAAAGCAAAGAAAACATATGAGTGTCATCTTGCAGAGATGCTATGGGCTGCCCCCACAACCTTAGAATTATGAGTACACTTTTTTCCTTCTCTTCTTTTGCCAAATGTGTTAAAGTAATCATATTGTCATTACAATGGAGAATAAGTTTCTAAGAACAAGAAACTGCAAAGAATTTTCCACAAGTCAAATCCGCTAGTACAAGTTCTTAGCTTTCCTTAGTCACCCAATAGTTTTGGGGTTTCACTCTCTGGTTGGTTTCCTAAATGAGTATGTTACTGTCTTATAAGTGGCAGTCTGGGTTCCAAATAGTCATCTTGGATAGAGTTTTAAAATCAGTGTAATTACCAACCCTTTGTACCTCATTCGTATTGAGAGGCACAACTAAAGGATTCACACTGCAAGGTTTCATTATTTACTGTCCACTCCACTGGCCTCCTGTTTTTGAGCTTGCAGATTGAAAGCTATGTAACGAACTCTATTCCACCACTCCTTCAAACTGGGGTGCTGGAGAAGACTTCTGAAAGTCCCTTGGACAGCAGGGAGATCAAACCAGTCAATTTTAAGGGAAATCAACCCTGAATATTCATTGGAAGGACTGATGCTGAAGCTGAAGCTCCAGTATTTTGGTGTGAACAGCCGACTCATTGGAAAAGTCCCTGATGCTAGAAAAGATTGAGGGCAGAAGGAGAAGAGGGCATCAGAGGATGAGAAGGCTGGATGGCATCACTGATGTAATGGGCATGAACTTGGGCAAACTTCGGGAGAGGGTGAGGGACAGGGAGGCCAGGCGTGCTGCAGTCTATGGGGTCGCAAAGAGTCAGACATGACTGGGTGACTGAACAACAACAGTGCTCTATGGGTAAGTTTGGGCTGCAGCAAGCTTATAGGCAACACCGGATTTTTGCATCTGAGTTATTCTCAGCAGAAACACCTTGGCTTTTATTCCCTGAGTCCCCGTAAGATTGTATTTGCAGCCTGGTCCAATGAATTAGTGATTCTTAAGGAAGTCATCATCCCTCTGTCAGCACAAAGCAGCTCCCATATGGAAAGACCGTGAGCTCTGGATGCAGGTGGATCTGGATAAGACTTTAGCTTGATGTGTGATTGTGAGCAAGTGACTCAGTGTGTTAAGTGTTAGTCGCTGAGTCATGTCTGACTCTTGGGACCCCATGGACTGTAGCCCACCAGCCTCCTCTGTCCATGGCATTCTCCAGGCAAGAATACAGGAATGGAATTCTGTTCCCTTCTCTCGGGGATCTCCCCGATCCAAGGATCGAACTCAGGTCTTCTGCATTGCAGGCAGATTCTTTACCATCTTAGCCACCAGGAAAATGAAAAGACAGAGACCATATAATGGGTCTGACAAATAAAAAGAATTCAGTATGAGATGCTCCTCTCCTTTCCTGCCTGAGTATTATATTCAGTTCACCTAGGTCCTGAGGAGCCAGGGCTGCTGTTATACACGTGTTTTGCCTTCTTTGTCCAGATAAGCTTCACTTGCCTCTGGACCAAACAGAGGGCACACTGAGCTGTCAGAAATTTGTTCTTGCACCTTTAAACAACTTCACATTGTCTGAGATGTAGGGGACCCATCAGGCTAGATTCTGCTCCTTGCATTCAGTTATTTACCTAGCTCTAGTCTGTTTGAGCAAAGGGATTTTCTACCACGACCACACTCTGTTTGTAGGTGAGTGATGTCAGCATGGTCCCATCTAATAGGCAGGTGCATCTGCCAGTGGAAATTCAGTAATCCCCTGTTTCAGGTGAGTGGGTACCTGTCGTTACAAGAGGGGCTGAGGTTCAGACACCAATGGAGGCTGACCGGTGCCAGGTGTGAGGAAGGTCAAGTGCTTATCTTTGGTGCTGTCACCAGGCCCTTCCCAGTGGTTGGGGAGGGTAACAGAGAATCCAGAGGCAACATGGGCACCATACTTGCCTCCACTATTCTGCTGAGATGGGTGGATGTCCTTCCTGGGATGGACTGTGCTAACACCTTGGCTCAAGCCTCATTCACTCAGTCATGGGCAAACTATTGAGTGAATTGTAAGAAGCCAACATAATATTTTCCTCCCCAGTCTGGACTTACTTTCCTGTAGGGTTTTGTGTAAAAATTAAAATATGTGACTTGACACTTACATTCTTCAGGTGCTACTGTTGACCCTTTGACCCCTCCTGTGTCCTCTGATTCTGCCCACTAAACCCTCATGCACAGAAGGATTTCTCTTGATTAAACATGAGGGGGGCAAAAAGTAATTGTGTCTGCATTGTTTTCCTTGATTGGCCAGGCAGAAGAGGGGATTGGAACCTGTAGCTACCTCTTTTGTACAGAGTAGAGAGGATAGGATACCAAAGTGTAGACTTTTCCCTGAAAGAAGACTCCAGTGATGCTCTTCTTTTTCTCCTGGCGCAGGACGCAGCATTTTCCGGTCACTTGGAAATTCCTTCAACAGCCCTGAGCTGGGAAGGGCCCATGTTTGCCCTCTGGGCCCCTTTTGTCCCTAAGTACAAAACTGGATAGCCCGCCTTCCCTGGAGAGCTTCACTTTCAAAGGGCAGAATGACCTTTCCAGAAAATCATTGTGTTTGGACAAGAGAAAAGTCCCCAATGACTGAGGTCCACCCAGAGGCCAAGATAAACAGCTCAGTAATCTATGTGGGAAAACTGGATAAGACGGGACTCTCTGTATCACATCAGAAACCAAAATTGATCACAACTGCTCAATTTCCAGGAAGCATTTTTGCTTTGCTTATTTCAGACCCCCCACTTTTTTCACTATTTGTTTAAACTATTAATTTTCCCATAATGCCTCACTGCAAAATTTATATCAGTCTAGCTCAGTTTTAAAACAAAATTTTCAGGAAAACCTGAGTGTTCTATCTCCCTACTAAGATTTTAACTAAAAACCATTTGCTTACTATTTCCAGCAGTGCAAATCAGTTATTTTGAACTTGATGATAAAAGCAAATTGAAATGTGAAAAATCCTCATTTTATTTAATCAATGTAATTTAATGATAAGCCAATAGTGAATAGTTTTTAATATATTGAATGTTAGTGACTAATTGATATTCTAGTTCATTAACTTTCTCTACAAATCATAGCCTTCAAAATGCTGTGCATCATGAGTGTGGACACATATTTTTATTGATAATTATGTCTTCTGTTTACTTGGCATGTGTCCTAACTTTAAAAAAAATGCTGTTTCCAATGTACTTGTATCTCAGTTCTTCTTGGGAATTACAAATTAATCTCCTAGTAGATGTCATATACATCCAATACACCACAGACAAATTCCTCATGCTTAAGCAAAGCACTGTTTTAATTGCATCACTACACTTCTCTGGAACCTTGAGGAAACTTCAGCCCATCCAAGGTGCTTGGCTTACCTCCCTGATCATGCCATGGGCATGTGACTCCATGTTGTCCTTCCCAGGGCCATAATGACCAGGGATGTTCTTCTTACTCAGCTAATCCCCAGCTTCATTCAAAGGCCAACTTCCTGGAACTCATCTGGGCCACAGCTCTCTCTGACTCCAGTAGCTCCGGTTGTCTGGACGTCTTAGTTAACAGTCATCAACTCTGGTGTCAAGCAACGATCATGACCATGGTCTTCCTCCTTCACTGGGCTGCAAGTTCATTCCTGGTTCTTGTGCCTTCAAACCACGGCACTGTGCAAGCATATGCAGGTAGTTAAAAAGTCATTATAAATCGACCCAAATGTGTAGCTGAAATACCTAAAGGAACACATCCTGGTGTGACACATGCCCTTATTAAATAAAGACCCCAAGGTATTCACAGAGTTAGTATTTTTGGAATACAATGTTTTCAGATGCTCTCAAAAATCAACCGCATATATTAATTTGTAATTATGTTTAGAGGTTAAGGATGAAGGGGCTTCCCAGGTGGCACCAGTGGTAAAGAATCCGCCTGCCAGTGCAAGAGAACAAGAGACACGATTTCAATCCCTAGGTTAGGAAGATCCCCTGGAGTAGGCAATGGCAACCCACTCCACTATTCTTGCCTAGAAAATTCTATGGACAGAGGAGTCTGCCAGGCTATGTAGTTCATGGGGTTGCAAAGAGTTGGACACAACTGAGGATGCATGCATGCATTAAGTAGAACAGCTATGTACATCACATCTCAAAATACTTTGTTCTGTTTGGTTGCTTTTTTTTTCTTAACTACATGATGTATTTAATCCTCAGAACAACCCAGTGAGGTGAGCATTATCATTCCAGTTTTATAGAAGAGGAAACAGGGGGAAAACAATATGCTCCAATTAGATTTACCAGTTGAGGAGTTTGCGGATGTCTTAGAATGCATTTTTCAGAAAGTGAAAGTGTTAGTTGCTCAGTTGTGTCCATCTCTTTAGGACCTAATAGATTTTAAATCACCAGGCTCCTCTGTCCATGGGATTCTCCAGGCAAGTGTTGGAGTGGGTATCATTTCCTCCTCTAGGGGGTCTTCCCAACCTGGGGATCCAACCTGGGCCTCCTGCATTGAAGGCAGTTTCTTTACCATCTGAGCCAGGAGGGAAGCCCTTCTTCAAAAGGGTTACTGTCTCATTGGAATGTCTCCATCTTATTTTTAGTAGTGTAATGCTTTTAATGCAGCTCAAAGTAAAAACAGATTCTGAAGTATATGGTGACTTAGTGATTAAGAATAAGGCACCTGAGATTGTCTTAGAAATTAAGGCACTATCATTCATGAACAGATAAATTATTCTCTCTCTCACTATCATCCTCATGATAATACAAATAAATAGCGATATTTGACATGTGATTGATTCTTGCATAGAATTTGGGAAACACCTTAAAAGATGCATGCAGCATTTACAAGGAAACCTAAGTCCTTGGGGAGGGAGGCTGGAGCGCTCAGCAGATTCTACACACCAAGCTTCTTCCAAAACCCCGCATCCGTTTACTGGGTGTTCCTTTAGACCCTCAAGCTCTCTCCCAGCTGGTTTTGCTGCCTCATTCTGATCTCCCTGCTAAAATGTTCTATTTTCCCTGAAAAGTATCATGTCGATCACTCTAGTCATCTTATTGGCCCCATCTTAAATGCCTCTCTCTGCATACTTCCTCATCCCCTTTTCATTTTTTTTTTTTTTTTTTTTACTTTGCAACTGGCTGTTGTTGTAGTTGTTTCAAGTTTATTTCCTTCACTAAGAAGTGAGTTCTTTGGTACACTGACTGTCTCTTTTGTTTGCCTGGTACACCCATCACTTTCAAGGTCAGTTCACAGCAGGTGCTAAGCATGTGATGAAGAAATGAATGATGGGAACACTTCTGATGTTCCATGTTTCATGAATAAATTTTGTTGATACAGCAAAAATTCCTAATATCAAAAATAAGTTGACATAATGGCAGTTAGTGTGATGGAAACAAGCCAGATGAAGTCATCGATACTTAATCTAATACACAAGAGGATGATATTCAGTATTTAGCACCAGCTTTCCAGATATACAGTAGAAAGATTTTGATGAATATGCCTTTTTTTTCTATTACTTAACAAATAGCATAATTGTAAACTTTAAAAAGTAAAGGAAGAGTTTATATAAATTTTAGATAAATTTCCTGTAAAAAGGAAAGTAGTTTATCCTTCTAGAATTAAGGCCTACCTCTAAAAATATAAATTTGCTCTAAAATACGCTTTTCAATAAATGTGTTTTCAAATTAAATCTTGGATTCTGACCAACATTTTTTTCTGAATTCATATACTTTCAGATGCCAGAGCAATAAGTCAGCTGAAAATAATCTAAAGTTCTTAACAAAATAAGAGAAAAAAATATTATTGAAAAGATTCATCACAGAAAGAAACACATTTTCATGGCGGAATAAAGAAAAGCCACTTCCACAATGGCTGCATTGGTAGGGAGTCTGTGATTTCGACACGACCTCCTTCAGAGACCCACCTTCCAAAAATAAGAAGTCATTACTAGTTTTCCTTAAGGTGTTATTTAGAATATTGGTAGAGATCATTAGACTGTTCCTTGTGGTATGAAATACTTACTGTGAGGAAAACATGTTTATATATAAATGGTATTTTTAATGAATGGGCTCTTATGATTATAGAGAAGTTTTAGTGTTTTAAGTGTCATTTTAAGAAACTGCAAAACCATCAGTGGTATCAGAAGAAAGTGATGTTACTATAAGCTGCTTTTCGTATAAAGCAGCTTAACTATTCCTTGTAACCCTGTGGCATTGCTTCAGTTCTACCGGCAACTTTGCAAGGGGAAGTCTCAGGCAAAATTAGGGGCTTGGTGAAATTTCCTTCTTTTTGGAAGGTGAAGTTTGTCTCATGGTCATGTTGCTTTAATTAAAAAAAAAAAAAAGCATGAAATCAAATCCAGGCTTCTCGAATAATTCTCGAAGCCCTTTTTTCCCACCGATGGGAAAACAGAATCAAACACGTAGTAGATCCCGCCATGTGATGTACGCTGAGCATCCGGCAGGGATGTTTCAGTAGGAGTAGGGGCTGGGCCTGCCTGACCCAGTCAGCACACTGGGATCAGAGAAGGTGAAACTTAAGAACAAGATGGCAAGCAGCCAACCAGGCTTTCCCAAGTAAGGTACCTCTTAAGCTGCAGGCAGTCAAATAACTTTCTTGCCTTGCTTCTCAACTCAAAGTGTTGGTTGTTCAGTTGTGTCCTACTCTTTGCAACCCCATGGACTGTAACCTGCCAGGGTCCTCTGTCCATGGAATTCTCCCATCAAGAAGACTGGAGTGGGCAGCCATTCCCTTCTCCAGGGGATCTTTCTGACCCAGGGAGCAAAACCAGGTCTCCAGCCTTGTAGGCAGATTCTTTTCCTCTGAGCCACCAGGGAATCTTCCCTATAAAAACTGCTTCTTAGCTCCTTTGCTCAAAGAAACTCTTGAATGGTTTAATTTTGTTGCTGCTGTTGTTCAGTCACTCAGTTGTGTCCTGCTGTTTGTAACCCATGGACTGTAGCCCGCCAGGCTCCTCTGTGCATGGAATTTCCCAGGCAAGAATACTTGAATGGGTTGCCATTTCCTATTCTAGGGAATCTTCCCAACCCAGAGATTGAACCTGTGTCTCCTCCACAGGCAGGCATGTTGTTTACCACTGAGCCACCAGGGAAGTCCCCCGAAAAGTTTAAAAGGCCTCAGTTTATCTTTTAACAGCTACAGGGCACTTATCAAAAAGCCCCAGTGAGGTTATGGGGAAGGTAACTGTTTGACACTCCTTTCCACCCCAGCCTGCTCCTGCAGTGAGAACCACCAGTTTTAACCCTTTGAACTTTGTCTGGTTAATAAGCAGTAATTACATAGTAACTTAACCAGCCATATTTTCCTCTATTGCTTGATTTATTGCCTTTGGATTATCATCCCCAACTGTGGAACTTGGACTTCTCCTTTTGTCTTTGTCTCCATTCTATTCTTTGATTATTCTTTTCCCTTTTAAAATGAGACTAAGTGGAGTAGCTAATGGGGGTAGTGTATTTAAAGCTTTTATGAGGTTTAAATGAGGAGATAGAGGTCAAGTTTCTAGAACAGCACTCTATTCAAGGTTAGCATATTTGATTTGTTAATAAGGGGTTTTTAATATCATTAATATTAATGACATTATTATTTAGACTACCTCCCTGGCCCCATGTTTGATGATTAAGTAAGAATTTGTAGTCCTGCTCTCAGCAAACTGGTAGCTCGATAGCATCTTCAGTCTCTTATTGTTGTTGTTGCTCAGTTGCTATGTTGTGCTCAACTCTTTGAGACGCCATGGACTGCAGCCTGCTGGACTTCCCTGTCCTTCACCATCTCCTGGAGCTTGCTCAAACTCATGTCCATTGAGTCAGTGATGTCATCTAACCATCTCATCCTCTGTCGTCCCCTTCTCTTCCCGCCTTCAATCTGTCCCAGATTCAGGGTCTTTTCACATCAGGTGGCCGAAGTGTTGGAGGTGGCCATAGTCTCTTGTGAGCTCTGTCCTAACTTGGTAGACCTTGTCACTCCCAGGCTGTATTCGCTGCCTTTGCTCACTACCGTGTCCTTCGTCCCTGACCTCCTGGCTCTTAAGAGAAAGTGTCCAATGGGCTGCTTGTCTGTGGGAGCATTTTCTATACCATTCTGGCCCTCTCACTGTCCTCTGTCTGCTTCCTCCCTCCCCACATCTCCTGGATTTTTTAACTTTTATTTTGGGCCACACCCCATGGCTTATAGGATCTTAGTTCCCCTGCCAGGACCAAATCTGTGCCTCCTGTTCTGGAAGCACAGAACCCTAACCACTGGGCTTCCAGGGAATTCCCAGCCTTCTATGGTATCTGTTGCTGTTGTTGTTGGCCAGAAATCTTTATCTAATCATCCCTATTTTGTATATGAACTCTTTCACTGAGACAGAGTTAGAATAAAGTATCTACTGTCTACAGTATTTATGATACAGTATATTGAATATTATAGACAGGGCTATACTAAACCACTATTAAATGGAAAATTTTAATACATTTTTAAAGTCTGCTACTCAAAAGGAAGACTTATTTATTTTATTATATTTGAACCAGTCGTGTTACAGGTTTGGGTGTGTATTTGTTTGTCCTTGGGCAAATTTTAGAAATTTTCAGTGTCTCTTTTTTCTTATCAGTAACAACCTTCCTCATTAGAAGTCTTCCCTGGTGGCTCAGAGGTTAAAGCATCTGCCTGCAATGTGGGAGACCTGGGTTCAATCCCTGGGTCGGGAAGATCCCCTGGAGAAGGAAATGGCAACCCACTCCAGTATTCTTGCCTGGAGAATCCCATGGATGGAGGAGCCTGGTAGGCTGCAGTCCATGGGGTCGCAAAGAGTCAGACAGGACTGAGCGACTTCACTTTCACTTCCTCATTAGAGTTGTTTAAATGGTTAAATTATGTAATAATCTTATAGATCACAGTCTGTTTAACCAATAATATCTGTCATTAAGTGGGTGAGGATGACGTAGTGATGATGGTGGTGGTAGTGATAATGATTATGATGATAAATAAAGCAAAAATATTAATACCTTCCTATAAAAGCTGTTAGTGTATCAATGATGCAATAATTTTACTTATCACAAATAATGCCTATTATTCATGGGATGATGTTGGTTGTGGTGGCGGTGGAGGTGGTAACTAGTATTCTTGAGCAAAAGTCTGACTTTAGATCATTCATAACACCTAAAGTCACCATGTTAGCACCGATAGTCATTTTCTATATCTTAGAAAAAAATAGACATTTCAACTAAAATTAATTTGTTTAATTTTAATTAGATACTTACTGGTGTATGCAGTTAGCTATGTTCTCTAACGTGCAGACGGAAGCTTTTGTTTCACATAACTAGCTCCTACATCAAGTCCTAAGGGTTAACTCTTAGCTTACCTCTTTTGTTCTAGATTAACCTGCCTTTCTGATGACCCTTTGGTGTGTGTTTTCAGTGCCTGCATTGGGGCCCAGGACCCGTACTGTGGCTGGGACCTGGTGATGAAGAAATGCACGAGCCTGGAGGAGAGCCTGAGCATGACGCAGTGGGAGCAGAGCATCGCGACCTGTCCTGTGAGTGTCCGGGTCCCCAGCTCTGGAAGCACCGTCCCTGGGACCCCAGCGGTCCTAGCCCACGGTCCTAACCCACCCTTCTGTGGCATACATTCCTTTTCCTATGAGAACCTTCCTCATAAATCTGGTCTGTGCTTTCTTAACTCATTCAGCTCTTCCTGCACCAAGCCACACAGGATGCTGCCATGACTTGCTGTCCACTTTGAAAAGAAATATCTTAAGAGAAGTGGCTTTGCTGGTGGCTCAAGGATCTGCCTGCCAGCACTATTTACAATAGCTAGGACATGGAAGCAACCTAGATGTCCATCAACAGATGAATGGATAAAGAAGCTGTGGTACACATATATCATGGAATATTACTCAGCCATAAAAAGGAATGCATTTGAGTCAGTTCTAATGAGGTGAATGAACCTAGAGCCTATTATACAGAGTAAAGCAAGTGAAGCAAGCAAAAAGAGAAAAACAATTATCATATATTAACACATACCTAAGAAATCTAGAGGACTTCCCTGTAGCTCAAACGGTTAAGAATCTGTCTGCAATGCAAGAGACCCGGGTTCAATCTCTGCATTGGGAAGACCTTCTAGAGAAGGGAATGGCAATCCTCTCCAGTATTCTTGCCTGGTGAATCCCATAGACAGAGGAGCCTGGTGGGCTACAGTCCGTGGGGCATAAAAAGTCAGACACGACTGAGTGAATAACACTACTATTATGGAATCTAAAAGATGGTTCTGATGAACCTGTTTGCAGGGAAGCAGTGGAAATGCAGTCCTAGGGAACAGACTTGTGGACACAGTCAGGGGAAGGAGAGGGTGGGGCGAGCTGACAGAGTAGCATGGAAACATATACATTTCCATATGGAAAATCCTTAGCCAGTGGGAATTTGCTGTACGACCCAGGGAGCCCAAACTCGGTTCTCTGTGACAACCTAGAGGGGTGGGATGGGCTGGAAAGTGGGAGGGAGGTTCAAGAGGGAGGGGACATCTGTATACCTGTGGCTGATTCATGGGGATGTGTGGCAAAAACCAACACAACATTGTAAAGCAATTATCCTCCAATTAAATATACCTAAATTTCAGGGGAAAAAAAGAGAAAATAATCCACCTGCTAATGCAGGAGACATAGGAGATGAGAGTTTGATCCCTGGGTCAGGAAGAATCCCTGGAGCAGGAGAAGGCAACCACTCCAGTATTCTTGCCTGGAAAATTCCACAAACAGGGGAGACTCGCAGGCTACAGTCCATGGGATTGCAAAGAGCTGGACATGACTGAACACACACACACACACACACACACACACACACACACGTATGATCTTAAGAGAAAATAGTGCTGGTTTGCAAGTGGGATCTAACATCTCTGTTAATTCTTGGATTTTTTTGTCTCCAGAGTTTGGTGTGGACTATTTTGCCCTTTGTAGCATTAATATCAATAAAATAGTATCTTCCACACCCATCCATATCTCCTGGGAGCTATAATTCCAGAAGCGGGGAAACAGAGCTTTTAAACAAACTAAAGGATAGTGTGATGGAACCCCATGTGGCACAGTGTCTTCTCTACTGAGCAGGGTCAGGGGATTCCTGGGAGAAGCAGCCTAAAGTGCACTCCCCCAGGGAACCCTGCGGAATGTGAGAAGCTCCAGTCCATTCACAGTCAGACTCTGAACCCAAGGACGCAGATCCCACTCTTGCCTTGGCCGTTGTGTTGATCTGGGTCCTCACTTGCACGATCCGGCCTTTCTTCTCCTTTGTCTTCAGTGCTGTCAGTTAAGTCATCCCAAGTTCTGTTTTTCTGTCCTTGGAGAATATGAGCAACAACTATTAACTTCAGCACATTTAGGATTTAGGTACGTCCCTTGGCCATCACCTCACTGCCCATGTGCATTCTTATCAGCCCTGGCCTTTCTCACCCTGCAAGACAGATGAGAAAGGAGGGACACCGTCCCTTATGCTAAATCCGTGATGGTCCTTCTGTTCCAAACAGCCGGAGACATTGGAACAGTCTGTCCATTTCCTATCAAGGAAGCTGCTTTTTGCATTATCTAAGCATGTGTCACAAAGGCTGTCCTTCAGTTTGTAAGTGAGACAAGCAGGCAGAGTGACTGGAGGAAGGTAAGGTGATTAAACCGGGGTCATTCCCCAATTGTTGGCACAAAGTGTAGGCTTTTCCCTCTAAAGGAGGGTGCCTCACCGCATCCAGGCTCTCAGCAAAGCCATGAAGGGGGTGGGCTGAGCTGCCAGTCCTTTTTGTTCTTTAGCTCCGGATCTCTGAATTTAGGGGCCAACACATCTGCAGTGTCTTGTCTTTGAAACCGGTTCAAACATGCCACTGTCTGTGTGAAGTCCTTTCTTCTGTCTGAACCACACTGTACAAGCACAGGGGTATCCCCTTTAAATTCTTTGCAGCTAAAGAAAACACAAAGTGTGCTATGTGACATGTAGCTTTAAAAGTTCAGACATTCACTTTAGAAGAATCAGCGCATCTTCTTGCAGAAGTTTGACCTTACTGTTTTAATGCTTAAAAGGGGGACAGAAGGTAACAGCAGTTCTTCTTAAGCAATAAAGTCATGGTCCAGGGCTCAAGGGTGTTTCAGTGGCTATCTGCGACATGCTTAATTACATAATGCGAAATACACACTCGCCCACTTAGTTTGTAACAAGTACATGTGTATGTTTCTATGGTCAGAAAATGAAGGTGACCAGATATTTAAGAAGCGACTGGAGGGTTATCACTAAAGTTGCTTCTTTCTGCTGAGAGGACAGCTTCTGATACAAACTCAGGAAAGGTCAGGAGGTGATGTGGACCTACCCTGGTTTCAGAGCTGCCCCTCCACCACCTCTTTTTGGAAAATGTGGCTGAGATGTGATCTCTGATTCACTGTCCCTAAAACACACTTAAGAGGGTTTTTTTTTTTTCCCCCTGATTTGAGGTGATTTCATTACACACAACCATCTCTCCCATCTCATTCAATGTAATTGGTTATTTACCAAGATACACTTTTGATAAGAATATGCAAAGCATCCAACAACAGACAATAAATTGTATCACTTCGAGCAAAGCTAAGGAAAGAAAAGGGTGTATTTTTCTGATTTAATGTACGTTGCCAGGCAGAATTTGGGAAATCCTATATTACCCAACTCTTGTTTTAATTAATTATACATATCTTTCAAAAAATCTCTTAGAAAGAAATGAGCTAGATGAAATGATTAGCATTGATGTAGATCAGGCTTAGAGAAGTATTTTTAAAAGCAATTAAAATGTAATATATATTATTATTTTTAATTTTTGACTGAAATGAAAGAAAAGTTTGACTTTATGGACCAGAGTAAAGACAGAGACCTATTTTCCACTCAAAGTTCCCTATTTAAAAATGTTTATGGATTTCTCTTATCCAGGAGACAGGACACTAGTTAATTGACATATTGATTAATGTTCTTTTTGCTTATATTATTGTAATGTAAGCATTTTACTCAGTATAAAAGATTTCAAATACTAAAGTTAGATCTAAATTTATATACCTAGAGTGATTCAAGTAATATATATGTCCTAACTTGCAATGTTGCTTAACAAGGGTGAAAGTGAAAGTGTTAGTCACTCAGTTGTGTCTGAATCTTTACTACTGCATGGATTGCAGCCCTCCAGGTTCCTCTGTCCCTGGAATTCTCCAGGCAAGAATACTGGAGTGGGTAGCCATTCCCTTCTCCAGGGGATCTTCCTGACCCAGGGATCAAACGAGTCTTCTGCATTGGCAGGCAGATTCTTTAATCTGAGCTACCAAGGAAATCCACCTGGGCTTGATTTATGTGTGAATGTCATCCACACTCTGTGTGGTGTGTATGTGCATGCTAAGTCACTTCAGTCGTGTCTAACTCTTTGCGATCCTATGGACTGTAGCCTGCCAGTCTCTTCTGTCCGTGGGGTTCACCAAGCAAGAATACTGTCTGGACACGTGGTTATTAGCACACTATGTCATACAATGAGTCTCTTTTTCAAAATACATGCTGCAGTGATTAACAAAATAAAGTATACCAAATAAGCACCTAAATGTATTAAAATAACAGATTCTTCCCTGGCTACTGTGTGATTAACATCTTTGAGTGAAAGGAGACATTAGCAATGATTAAGCCTAGAGCTCTTTATTTAGACATCAGACACCGTAAACCACAGACTAAAAATTTTACACAGGATTCTGAAACTACATTGGGAAATAAATCTGGACTTAAGTCCAATACTTCTGAGATTCTGCAGATCAGTGCCATTCCCAGCTGGCAGCATCTCCCAAAGCAGTGGCTGATTGGTAGACTAAGTGATTGGTGACCCACTTGTCATCCACATGTTATGTTCAGATAGCCAGACAGATATTACTGAAATCTACTGTGAAAGAAGGAAAAGGGAATTAAGGTTACGTAGGACTCTGTTTCTAAGAAAACACTGAAGTGTCCTTAAGGTTAGAGTTTGTTGTTATTCAGTCACTAAGTTGTCCTACTCTTTGCGATCCCATGGACTGCAGCACACTAGGATTCCCTGTCCTTCTCTATCTCCTGGAGCTTCCTCAAACTCACGTTCATTGGGTCAGTGATGCCATCCAACCATCTCATCCTCTGCCACCCCCTTCCCCTCCTGCCCTCAGTCTTTCCCAGCATCAGGTGGCCAAAGTATTAGAGCTTCAGCTTCAGCATCTGCCCTCAGTCCTTCCAAAGAATATTCAGGGTTGATTTCTTTTAGGATGTACTGGTTCAATCTCCTTGCAGCCCAAGGGAGGATCAAGAGTCTTCTCCAACACCACAGTTTGAAGTATGGTCAGAATAGGAGTTGCATTTTTTTTTTTTTTTATCCTGGTGGAACAGTAGGTTACAGGGAACTTAGAAACGGGGATGTTTGCTCTCAGGAAATATCTGCCTTCGTCCCTTCACTCATTTGTGTAGGATCCCGTGAATCACTCAGAGTCCAGAGGATCAGGCAGGTTTCTCCTCTCCCTTTTGACCACATCTTATAGAAAGAACCAGGTGTGGCAAGTGGGTATAAAGCCTTGGGTATGGATAAGAAAGGACAGAGTCATCATTGTGGCAGCTGGAGATGAGCAACCAGCCAGGTCAGAGGAAATGGAAACAGTTAATGCTAAACTTCCCTGGTGGCTCAGTCAGTAAAGAATCTGCCTGCAATGTAGCAGACCTGGGTTCAATCCCTGGGTCAGGAAGATCCTCTGGAGAAGAAAATGACAACCCACTCCAGTATTCTTGCCTAGAGAATTCCATGGCCAGAGGAGCCTGGTGGACTACAGTCCATGGGGTTGCAAAGAGTTGGACACAACTTAGCAACTAAACCACCAGCAGTGGTTACTCTTGCCTGTTGTATTTGGAGGCATGACAGTGCAGAGATAAAACTGACTTGGATATATATGTATTTTTAATATTTATTTATTTGGCTATGCTGGATCTTAGTTGCAAGTTATGGGATCTAGTTCCCTGACCACGGATCAAACCTAGGGCCCCTGCATTGGGAGCTTGGATTCTTAGCCACCAGACCACAGGAAAGTCACCTGGATTTTCACAAAATATGGTTTCACCTTTGTTTTGAAACTGTGACACACAAGTACAGTTTGTTTTACAAGTTACTCATGTTAGTTGCTAAGTCGTGTCTGACTCTGCTCAGTCATGTCACAGTTTGTTTGCTCCAAAGGAATTAATTCTCTCCTCCATGGAGTTCTGTTCCCCCCATGTGGATAAAGAGTCCTGAATCCCCCAGAATCAACCAGGGCAGGAACTTGTGAGCAAGATGGTGGGAGCAGCAGACGGCAGAGGATAAAGCAAAGCATGTAACTTACATGTAACCTCATCTCTTCGTTTATCGTATTTTCTAAGAAACGCACAGTTTCCCCATGTTAAATTCAGGAGGTTTGGACTCTATGCCTTCTGTCCATTTGCAAAGGGGAAATTCCTTCTGCGGGCTGGGTGATCTGAAGTCTGGGTCCCGTGAGTCTCAAATCTTGGGACTCACTACCTCCTGGGAAGAGCCCCTTGTCAGATTTGAGCTGACATGATGTGGTTCCACCTGCCCTGGACTAGGCTCCATGGGTCAAGGGACCATCAAGGGCCCTCCCTTAGGGCTCTCAGCATCCCACGTCACAGAGCACCCACATCATAGGGCGTCCACACACCCCTCCCACCCTCTGTTCTGACCCTTCTAGAAGCTGAAGCTTCTAGCTCAGGTCTCAGCTTTGCTTCCTCTGGGCCACCTCCTCCCGTCCCAGGGACAGCAGCCTGGTGCCCACACATGTGGCAGTATCCTTCCCCTCTGTCATCACTCAGGCTGCCCTCTGCCTCCACAGCCCCAGCAGACCCCTTTGCCCAGACGCCCCATCATCACCATCCCTCCAGACCCCACCAGCTTGCTGGAAGCCCCCCATCTCCTCGTTCACACCCCCTACTCTGAGCTGTATCATTGGATTTATTTGCAGTAATTATTATGGGTCCAGCTCCTCCATGCCGGCTCATAAACTCTGGGAGGGTGGACACAATACGGATTTGACTGGCATGTGCTTAACAACTAGGACATATCTGGTTGCTTAATAGGTACTCTTTTAATTTGTAAACTAAATGTCAGTTTGAAATGACTTTTTTAGACCAAGCCAGATCTTAAATAAAACTAGTTGACCAATCTTTCAATGTTTTAAGGAACATAAAAATGCAAGAGTTGTACATGTGTGAGTTTTAACTTCAGTTCTTTTTTTCATTTTGTTTTCTTTTTTCAATTAATTTTTACTGGAGTATAGTGTTAGCTTCCAGTGTACAATGAAGTGAATCAGATATACATATACATATATATATATGTATATATATACATTCATTTTTCGGATTCTTTTCCAATATAGATCATCACAAACTACTGAGCGGAGTTCCCTGTGCTATAAAATAGGTCCTTATAAGTTATCTTTTTTATATTATTAGTGTGTCTATATCAACCCCAATCTCCCAATTTATCCCTCCCCCACGTCCCCTCCCCCTCTAAACATAAGTATGTTTTCTGCGTCTGTGACTCTGCGTCTATTTTGTAAATAGGTTCATTTGTGCCATTATTTTTTAAGATTCCACATATAAGTGACATCACGAGAAAGGGACAGAAGAAAAGAAAGAGGAGAAGGAGGGAAAGGGGAGTATGCAAATGTCTTGTCACTCAGGGATGGCAGGACCTTCTACTCACGTGAGAAACCCAGAGAACAAGAAGAATTGGATATTCAGTCAGTCAGTCAGTTCAGTCGCTCAGTTGTGTCCGACTCTCTGCAGCCCCATGGACTGTGGCACGCCAGGCCTCCCTGTCCATCACCAACTCCCAGAGTCTACTCAAACTCATGTCCACTGTGTCGGTGATGCCATCCAACCATCTCATCCTCTGTCATCCCCTTCTCCTCCCACCTTCAATCTTTCTCAGCATCAGGGTCTTTTCCAGTGAGTCAGTTCTTTGAATCAGGTGGCCAAAGTATTAGAGTTTCAGCTTCAGCATCTTTCCTTCCAGTGAATATTCAGGACTGATTTCCTTCAGAATTGACTGGTTGGATCTCCTTGCAGTCCAAGGGACTCTCAAGAGTCTTCTCCAGCAGCATAATTCAAAAGGATCGATTCTTCAGCGCTCAGCTTTCTTTATAGTCCAACTCTCACATCCATACATGACTACTAAAAAAAAATAGCTTTGACTAGATGGACCTTTGTTGGTAAAGTACTGTCTCTCCTTTTTAATATGTTATCTAGGTTGGTCATAATTTTTCTTCCAAGGAGAAAGCATCTATTAATTTCATTGCTGCAGTCACCATCTGCAGTGATTTTTAGAGCCCCCCAAATAAAAATGTCTATCACTCTTTCCATTGTTTCCCCACCTATTTGCCATGAAGTGATGGGACCCGATACCATAATCTTAGTTTTCTGAATGTTGAGTTTTAAGCCAACTTTTTCACTCTCCTCTTTAACTTTCATCAAGGGGCTCTTTAGTTCTTCTTTGCTTTCTGCCATAAGGAAGGGTGGTGTCATCTGTATATTTGAGGTTATTGATATTTCTCCTGGCAATCTTGATTCCAGCTTGTGCTTCGTCCAGCCCAGCATTTCACATGATATACTCTGCATATAAGTTAAATAAACAGGGTGATAATATACAGTCTTGATGTACCCCTTTCCCAATTAGTAACCAGGCTGTTTTTTCAGTTCTAACTGTTGCTTCCTGACCTGCATACAAATTTCTCAAGAGGCAGGTCAGGTGCTCTGGTATTCCCATCTCTTTCAGAATTTTCCAAAGTTTGTTGTGATCCACAGTCAAAGGCTTTGGGATAGTCAGTAAAGCAGAAGTAGATATTTTTCTGGAACTCTCTTGCTTTTTCCATGATCCAGCAGATGTTGGCAATTTGATCTTGGTTCCTCTGCCTTTTCTAAATCCAGCTTGAACATCTGAAAGTTCACGGTTCATGTACTGTTGAAGCCTGGCTTGGAGAATTTTGAGCATTACTTTGCTAGCGTGTGAGATGAGGGCAATTGTGAGGTAGTTTGACATTCTTTGGCATTGCCTTTCTTTGGGATTGGAATGAAAATTGACCTTTTCCAGTCCTGTGGCCACTGCTGAGTTTTCCAGATTTGCTGGCATATTGAGTGCAGCACTTTCACAGCATCATCTTTAAGGATTTGAAATAACTCAACTGGAATTCCATCACCTTCACTAGCTTTGTTTGTAGTGATGCTTCCTAAGGCCAACTTGAGTTCACATTCCAGGATGTCTGACTATAGGTGAGTGATCACACCATCATGATCATCTGGGTCATGAAGATCTTTTTTATACAGTTCTTCTGTGTATTCTTGCCACCTCTTCTTAATATCTTCTGCTTCTGTTAGGTCCCTACCATTTCTGTCCTTATTGTGCTCATCTTTGCATGAAAGTTTCCCTTGGTATTTAATTAGAGTAATGCTAATTTTCTTGACGAGATCTCTAGTCTTTCCCATTCTATTGTTTTCCTCTATTTCTTTGCACTGATCACTGAGGAAGGCTTTCTTATCTCTCCTTGCTATTCTTTGGAACTCTGCATTCAGATGAATATATTTTTCCTTTTCTCCTTTGCCTTTAGCTTCAATAGCTACAGCCTATTCTGTTCCATTCTGTTCTGGCATGTTTAGAAGAGGAGAGAGGATGTCCTTTATTCTTGATTCCTAAAAGTGAAAGTGAAGTCACTCAGTCATATCTGACTCTTTGCGACCCCATGGACTGTAGCCTACCAGACTCCTCCATCCATGGGATTTTCCAGGCAAGAGTACTGCAGTGGGTTGCCATTTCCTTCTCCAGGGGATCTTCCTGACCCAGAGATCAAACCCAGGTCTCCTACATTGTAGGCAGATGCTTTTCTATCTAAGCCACAGGAAAGTCCTAAATTTGATTCCTAAAATTTTACTTAAACTTATACTTACTCATAATAAGTTTTACATGGCTTCCTCACAAATAAAAGATTTTTTTTTTTTTTATGAAAAACAACAGCAACAAGAAGAACTAGACTTTTGGATTCTGTGGGAGAAGGCGAGGGTGGGATGATTTGAGAGAATAGCATTGTCATATGTATATTATCATATGTGAAATAGATCGCCAGTCCAGGTTCGATGCATGAGCCAGGGCGCTCAGGGCTGGTGCACTGGGATGACCCAAAGGGATAGGATGGGGAGGGAGGTTGGGAGAGGAGTTCAGGATGGGGAACACATGTACACCCATGGCTGATTCATGTCAATGTATGGCAAAACCCACTACAATACTGTAAAGTAATTAGCCTCCAATTAACATAAATAAATTTAAAAAAAAGAACTAGAGTAGACAACCCTGCCATGGTTTGACTGACAGGTAATTAGCACCTTCCTCTCCCCCTCCTCCTTCCGTCTGTTCCCTCCTCCCCTCCACCTCCTTCCTCCCCCTCCCCTCCTCCACTTCATCCTTGTCTCCACCCGTGGCCTCTACTGCTTTCCTTCGAAATACTTCCCCTTCCTCTCTTTTTGATTGCAATATGAGATATTCCAAAGAAGCTCTGATGGTCTTGTGGGAGATCTCATTTTTTTCTCTTATTATGTTTGCAGCCTTAACCCTTTCTGACATCCTTGCCTATGTCTGCTTCCTAGGTGAGGAATCTCACCGTGGATGGGCACTTTGGCGCGTGGTCTCCGTGGACACCCTGCACGCACACGGACGGCAGCGCCGTGGGATCCTGCCTCTGTCGCACCCGCTCCTGCGACAGCCCGGCCCCCCAGTGTGGTGGCTGGCAGTGCCAGGGCCCCCGCATGGAGATCGCGAACTGCTCCAGGTGTGTCCCTCCTGACACTTGGGCTTAAACGCAAGTGTAAACCCAGCTTGTCCAGGCGTTTGGGAAATCACTTCCGATAAATGCCTTCCCTATTCAAGAGAAAGGTCACAAAAAGATAGAGAGATTGACCACTTAAAAATGACATGATCTGTGGGGGGAGATTTTAAATTAAAAACCTAATTTGCAATACACTTATATACCTATGCATCCTGTACATAGATGTGTTATAACTGAATCGCTGTGCTATATAACTAAAACTAACATGATATTGTAAATCAGCTATAACTCAATTTAAAAAATTAAAAATCAGATTCTAAGCCTCTTTATGTTCATTGTTAGACTGGGAAAAGTGTTTTGAGTATGCAAAATGTTAGAATAAAGAAAAGCATACAGTTTCTGAATGTTAAATTAGACTCTGCCCATCAATTTTTTAAATGTGAAGGTGACTATCAAATCTCTGTGGTATTTAAATTCCATTCACACATTCAAATAGTGATGTAACAGAAATGTCTGCAACATTTGAAGCTTTTGGTGAAAAGAGAATTCAGTGACAACTTGCAAGTATATGAAGGGTATCTAGTTTACCACCATTCTTTTAGAGGGCAGGGGAGTAGCTTGCTATGGAGACAGAACATCCAAAACCACACTGTCCAAGTATAAACACTGTGCTTGGCAGCTGGCCCATTGCAGGTACCTGTGTGGACATGCGAGCTTTAGTTGTTACCCTAGACCAGTCCTTTACAGATTCAGGAATATCGACTCTAGGGGCCATTTCTGAAACTACCAAAGCTATCCTACCCTGATGCTTACACTCAGAGGACCTTGCTTCTTAAAATGCATATTTCAATATCTTGATGCTCCATCATGTCTGACTCTTTGTGACCCAAGGGACTGAAGCCCACCAGGCTCCTCTGACCATGGGATTTTCCAGGCAAGAATACTGGAGTGGGCTGCCATTTCCCTCTCCAGGGGATCTTCCTGACTCAGGAATCAAACCCACATCTCCTGCTTTGGCAGATAGATTCTTTACCACTGTGCCATCTGGGAAGCCCCTCTAAAAGTGCATATGGCTTTCCAAATCCACATGAGAGTGTCACTTACTGGTATATGAGCTATTAGCGATAATTTTTGGTTGACGACTTAAGGGGGATCCAAGAATGCATGAGTTGATACACTGTGCCTGCATCTCTGTCCTTGCCTGACTCGGGGATCGTGTCTCTCATGGTAACGGAAGAGAATGCTCAGCTGCCAGGAGCATCCTGTCTGCTTGATGCGGACCTCTCATGAGTGCACATTTCAGTGTGCCCGAGGGATAGGAAGCTAGGATTCCATCATTGGCAAAAACAGGCCATGATGCAGTTTTATGGGTGTCACCAGATTTGATCTTCATCCTTATGAACCACCTCACTGCAGGGTCAAGAGGGAGGAACCATAGCACTCAGTTACTTCTATCCACTGGAAGCCCCTGGTGCTGTCAAAGGAAAGAGACAGTGGTGAGAAGCCAAGTGAACAAGGCCAGTTTGCAGCAAATATTTGGTTTTCTAGCAGCAAGGGCTTATTAGTTTACATATTCCTTTGAAGTTATCTGCCAAAACTATGGTAATCTGACATCAGAAATTGTTTTTAATGCCCTTTATCAGTTGATAACTTGTTTATGTTGGCCTCACTCAGTTTTGTTGGAAGCAGAAAAGTGGAAACCACCTAACTTGCAAACTGATTTTTTTTTTTTTTGGCACAGTCACTGATGTCAAGTACTTCCTCAATTAGTGCAAAGTACATCAGAAAGCCTTTACAAAGACTGATCTAATGACTCTAAGTTAAACCCCTTCTTCATTTATCTTTGTTATTGTTTAACTTAATATACTCAGAAAGTGTTGGGGAATTCAAAATATTGCTAATTCAATACATTTGGCAAATATAATATCTTTGATTAAATGCTCTTATATCACATCATTTAAATTTGTCATTATCTTGGAGCTACAGATTAAGGGCATTCAATTTATGGAAATAAATCCACAGTATAAGGTAATTAGCTAAGCCAGACTCTATTATCAAACTGGGGCCAAGTCAGACTTCCTATCAATCATGAAAATCTGGTTTAATTTTATAATTAAAGTGAACACATGAATGTCTACACCCCTTCTGAATTCTAATTCTTTGGGAAGGAGGAAGGAACGGAGAGAGACAGAACTCGAACTAGCTCAGTAGTAAGGTAGAATGTCAAGGAAGGCTTGGAGCTTTGACAGAGTTTTTGTCATCTAAATAAGTCTGCAGCTTCCAATGATGGCTCCGTATACCTTTTTTAATGGGACTTTTTTTCTAGGAGCAAAACCTGCGTCCGTCCTGGTTGGTCAGGACGACCACTCTGACAGTGAGATTGTGTGCAGAAGTATGGAGAGGGTTCTGAGCATCTCCAGGGGGGATGAGGGGAAGGCAGGAAGCTGGGTGTGCTGTGCTGTAGGCCCCATAAAGACCGCAGCTGTTCACAAGGGGAGCTCTGTAGCGGCAGAACCCTTGACGGTGTTAGATTCTCTCACCTGAGAGTTATAACCGCCGATACCCTCACCATCTGGAGAAAGGCAGACAGACCCCAGAGTCTACCACTATGTTCTCTGACAGAAGCCAAGCCCTTACCCAGAAAGCTCTGCGCTGCATTCCGAGCGGGCTTCCCAGGTGGCGCCAGTAGTAAAGAACCTGCCTGCTAGTACTGGAGACGTGAGAGACACAGGTTCAATCCCTGGGTGGGGAAGATGCCCTGGAGGAGGGCATGGCAACCCACTCCAGTGTTCTTGCCTAGAGACTCCCCATGGGCAGAGGATCCTGGCGGGCTACAGTCCATGGGGTCACAGAGAGGCAGAGAGGGCTGAAATAACTTAGCAGGAATGCTCAGAACAGCTGAAGGGAAGCGCAGCTAATATCCGCTGCTGAGTAACCTGGAGGAGGCTCACACGGTGTCAGCCATGAGTAGGTTTTCTGTCATCTGTGTATTGTTTTGTTGTTGGCTCATTTTTTTTTTTACAACCATAGTCACTTTTCTCCTCCCTTCCCTGCACCATGTATAGTGCTGTGGCCACAGTAATATGTTCCTTTTTTTAAAAAACTGGAGTATAGTTGCTTTACAGTGTTATATTAGTTTCTACTGTACAACAAAGTGTATTAGTTATACATATACGGATATCTTCTCGTTTTTGGATTTCCTTCCCATTTAGGTCACCACAGAGCATCAAGTAGAGTCCCCTGTGCTATACAGTAGGTTCTCATTAGTCATCTGTTTTATACAGAGTATCACCGGGTTTGATTCCTCAGTTGAGAATATCCTCTGGAGTAAGAAATGGCAACCCACTCAAGTATTCTTGCCTGGAAAATCCCCTGGACAGAAGAGCCTCGTGGGTTATAATCAAAGCATTCGTAAGGAGTCAGACATGATTGAGCATCACAGATATACACACAAGATCAGCAGTGTGCACATGTCAGTCCCGGTCTCCCAATCAATATGTTATATTTTAAACAAACACCAGGACACTTGAAACTAACACAATATTGTGAATCATCCATACTGCAATAAAAAAGACATAAAAAATTTAAAAAGCAAGAAGCACCGGGAAAGCTTCTCAGATCAGTGTCCACACTCACCCTCCTCACTTATTGTACGACTTATTTTTCCTAAGTGTTATCTTCTTTCCAAGAGCCAATTTAGAATGCAGAGACCTCTGTGCAAGTGGTCTGTGACATCACTCACACTGACAATCGTGTTGGGGGACCACGCTGTATGGCAACCCAGGGCCTGAGGACACTGCCTGCCCAAGAAGGGAAGGGCAGTCAGATAAGGAAAGGCAGGCTGCAAGGGCAGATTTTGCCCTCTCTTCACCATCTCCATAGGCCAGCTCAGATGCTCCACACAGTCAAAAAGGAGCCCATGAAGGCTACAGAGATTAGACTGTTTGCGTTATTTCAGAAAACAAGAGCATCTCAACATTGCGTGTTGCATTATTTCTATAAAACTAAGGTGGTTTCCACTGATGCCTGGCAGAAACTTCATAAAAAGCTGTAGAACTGTTATTGTTGGAAGGCTACAGTCAATGAGTAGTACTCTATTTTATATTGTTTAATGGAAAAAAGGACTATCACAGACATTCTTGTGACTTTATTGATGCCTGCTCAGCTCTGGCTCTAGTTTTGGAATGCCATTCACTAAAAGGAGCTGTGATACAATTAGTGGTTATTTTAAGACTAAAAATCAAATATTAGTAAACAAACCTGCTTCAGTGATGTTTTAAATGCATTAAGTGGATTGTTTTCAACTGACTTAATAAAAAAAATGATCCATCTGCTGATATATGCTGACTTAATGCTACTCTGGGCTTCCTTGGTGGCCCTGTTGGTAAAGAATCTGCCAGCAATGCAGGAGACCCAGGTTCTATTCCTGGGTCAGGAAGATACCCTGGAGGAGGGCATGGCAACCCACTCCAGTCTTCTTGCCTGGAGAATCCCATGGACAGAGGAGCCTGGTGGGCTACAGGCCATGGGGTCACAGAGTCAGATGCAACTGAGTGACTAACGCTCTCACTTTCAATGCTGCTTCTTTGGTTGCCTGCTGCTATGGCTGCCTCTAAAGAGCACTTTGAGGTATGCAAACCCAGCACCATAAAATAGTCATGTATGTGGACAATGCAGTCATTAATCTCCTAACGTACTATATTCCTATGATTTAAAATACCTACTGCCCTGTATACAACAGGTTCCATAGATTGAGAGTAGATTACATCATAAGGTGTCATGTTTGTTAAAAGATTTAGGCGATTAAGAATTTCCAAGCAATTTTGGGAGCAGTATTTCTTGCATTATCTAAATATTTTTTATATAAAAGCTTAAAATTTTTCTTTTTATTTATGTTGAAATTTATTTTACTTATGTTTATTTCTATTTTTATGTTTATTTTATTTATGTTTTCATTTTATTTATGTTGAAATTACATTACTTGTATACTTTTTAAAATTGTGTGAGGAATGACATGTAAGATACTAATTGTAGAAACAGCTTCAGAAATCTGTCTTATTTTGTGTTATTTTGGTTAAATTATTATGAAGCAGCTTTGTTATATCATACATTGAGGTATCACTTTATTTTGATTTTGATTATTTTTAAGTTTCAGAAAATAAAGTAGGGAAATATGAAATATGCTAAGAATTTTCTCAGAGGAGCTTTCATTTGAAATAGTGTTAGAAATTATGTATGTAGTGTGCTGTTTATACCTTGAGCTTCAATGGTATAGCTGTGCACCTGCATGCTTTTAAAGGAATGTATAAAGTAAAATAAGAATTATTTCAGTGGAAATATAAATACCATAGATAAGAGTAACAGTATTTAGAAATGCATATGTGAATAGAGAAATAGAGAAAAAATTCTACATGCAGTTAACTATATGGGAGTTTGGACTCTGGTTTTAACATATATTTTATTAATAATACTTAAATTTAAAAAAATTCCTATAGTTTATTTTTAAATAGCAGGGATAAAATACTAAGGGAGATATTTAAATTATAAATATTCTACAAACAGACATTTTAAGGAAAAAAAATACAATGTTAAACAAAAATTTTTCTCTGGCTGTTACTAGCAGCTTATTGTATAACCCACTTTTATAAAAGTGTTTTTTATATTTTAATATATCTGCCTTATTTTATACATGTTAAAGTAACATAAATAAAGATATACACAATTGGCACTTCCTATTTATACGCTAGTAAAGTAATGCTTAAAATTCTCCAAGCCAGGCTTCAGCAATATGTGAACTGTGAACTTCCTGATGTTCAAGCTGGTTTTAGAAAAGGCAGAGGAACCAGAGATCAAATTGCCAACATCCGCTGGATCATGGAAAAAGCAAGAGAGTTCCAGAAAAACATCTATTTCTGCTTTATTGACTATGCCAAAGCCTTTGACTGTGTGGATCACAATAAATTGTGGAAAATTCTGAAAGACATGGGAATATCAGACCACCTGATCTGCCTCTTGAGAAATTTGTATGCAGGTCAGGAAGCAACAGTTACAACTGGACACGGAACAATAGACTGGTTCCAAATAGGAAAAGGAATATGTCAAGGCTGTATATTGTCACCCTGTTTATTTAACTTATATGCAGAGACACTGGACTGGAAGAAACACAAACTGGAATCAAGATTGCCGGGAGAAATATCAATAACCTCAGATATGCAGATGACACCACCCTTATGGCAGAAAGTGAAGAGGAACTCAAAAGCCTCTTGATGAAAGTAAAAGTGGAGAGTGAAAAAGTTGGCTTAAAGCTCAACATTCAGAAAACGAAGATCATGGCATCCGGTCCCATCACTTCATGGGAAATAGATGGGGAAACAGTGGAAACAGTGTCAGACTTTATTTTTGGAGGCTCCAAAATCACTGCAGATGGTGACTGCAGCCATGAAATTAAAAAACGCTTACTCTTTGGAAGGAAAGTTATGACCAACCTAGATAACATATTCAAAAGCAGAGACATTACTTTGCCAACAAAGGTTCATCTAGTCAAGGCTATGGTTTTTCCTGTGGTCATGTATGGATGTGAGAGTTGGACTGTGAAGAAGGCTGAGCGCTGGAGAATTGATGCTTTTGAACTGTGGTGTTGGAGAAGACTCTTGAGAGTCCCTTGGACTGCAAGGAGATCCAACCAGTCCATTCTGAAGGAGATCAGCCCTAGGATTTCTTTGGAAGGAATGATGCTAAAGCTGAAACTCCAGTACTTTGGCCACCTCATGTGAAGAGTTGACTCATTGGAAAAGACTCTGATGCTGGGAGGAATTAGGGGCAAGAGGAGAAGGGGACGACAGAGGATGAGATGACTGGATGGCATGACTGACTCAATGGACATGAGTCTAAGTGAACTCTGGGAGTTGGTGATGGACAGGGAGGCCTGGCGTGCTGTGATTCATGGGGTCGCAGAGTGGGACACAACTGAGCGACTGGTCTGATCTGATTATAGTCTATATCTTTGTCAGATTATTAGAAAATAGCCAAGAATCTGAATTTAAAATATCCTTTCTTCATTTTTAATAAAGCTTGTTTTATAACTTTGGACATTATGGTACTCTTTATCAACACGAATGCCATCAAGAGAGTTACTGATTGTCACTGCCATTAATAGATTTTAAAGGAAACATTTAGATGATTATTTGATTCAATGTGCCCTTTTCCTAGATTATAACTGATACAGTACAAATCAAATAAAATTATAAAGGCCAAAGGTTCAGGGATGCATCTCTAATTGCTTGTCAAAAAACAAAAATGGCATTATTTTTCATTAGCTTAACGTTTTCACCATTAAGCTTTCTTGTTTCTAATTAGCCCGTTTTTAAGTTATTTGCAAGTACATGTAAAACTTGACTCTCAAGTTTTCTTTTTTGACTCGAAAATCGGGTTCGGGGGCGGGGACAGATTTCATAGTAGCTGTGGTTCCCGAGACAGTACATTTCATTGATTCCCAGGCCTCCTTGCTCCCATAGCCTTCGTAGCCCGCGGTCAGTGGTCCCCGTGTGGGGAACCCCCGTTCGAGCTTGGGGGTTGGTGCAGATAGAAGTTGGGCCTCGGGCAAGTTGACCCCAGTGACCCTGTTGCTTCTTCCCCCAGGAACGGAGGCTGGACCCCCTGGACCTCGTGGTCTCCCTGCAGCACCACGTGTGGGATCGGCTTCCAGGTGCGGCAGCGGTCCTGCAGCAACCCCACCCCGCGGCACGGGGGCCGGGTGTGCGTCGGGCAGAACCGCGAGGAGAGGTGGGTACCTACCCTCTGCGCCTCCGGGTTGCCACCCTCCTGCTTCCTGTCATCCCGGTGCGGTCGGTTTCCCTGCGGTTTCAGTTTCTGGATCCAGCTCAGCTTGTCTGTGGCATCCTTTTCTGTTGAGCTGAATGACCTCTTTTCTTTCATCCTTTAATTTCGACCAAAGCTTGGGGTGGACAGCATCACTGGTGGGGGCACCGTGGAGCCTGCAGGGTTCACTCAGCCCAGCGGCTCTTGAGGGATGAGAGACACGGGGACAGCGGGCATCTCTTTGCTGGGCTCCCCAGAGACGAAGCAAGTGAGTCTGCTGGGGAGTGACTGCTCTTATTAAAATTCTGCTAGACTGGTCTCACACCTCCAGTTCCAAATAGGGCCTGAGCTGGTCCTGGGTCCAGATGGTGTTGATCAGAAGAGGTAAGTTTTCCATCACGACTGAATTAAGCACTGGCACCAGGTGAGAGCCATAGTGAGTATTTTGGCTATAATTACAACTACACACTTGTCTATTAATAGGACCCCTCAGTGAACCTGCAGGACAACCCAGAGGGAGGGTTCCTTTTCCATGTGTATTTTAAGCTTTCAGCACGTCCATGGGACATTTCAGTTCAGTCTCGCATTTAACAACTTGTTGCTCTTTGTAGACTCAAACATTTGGTTTTGGCCTTATAAATCTGCAGTTGTGATAACTGGTTCTTCCTTCCATATTTAAAGTACACCCTCGTTTATGGTTTTGGGAGAAAATCCAGGTAGGTGAATTCCACGTCACCTTTGTGAGTCTTAACTCTCTACACTCACATCAGTTTATGTTCTTGGTCCATGAGAAGCAAATTGGCTTTCAGTACTTTTTAATTAAATTGTATCCTGTGAAATGACTTCAGTGGGTGCCTCGTAAAAATACCTATGCAGTTATTGGCTTATGTGATTAATATTTATACAGACAAAGCCAACAGGCTTAGTGGGTAGGTAATTCTCCATCAGATATTTATTACAACCTGAAATTAACTGGAGAGAATCGTTTTCTTCTCTCTTCATTGTGTTCCTAAATCACCAATTAAGATTGCATTCTTTTGACTCAGAGAAAAATGAAGGATGATTTTTACAAGGCAAAGTTGGTTGTTTTTGAAGTAGTACCCTGTGACAGTCTAACACAAGCCTGTCATTTCCAATCTGACACCAGTTGATAAGTGGGAAAGTCGATTATGGGAAAGATGTCTTCCAGCATTAGAAGGTTTTAAATTGGCTAGAAGTTTTAAATGCTGCATGTTGTCACATAATAGAGCCCATTCAGGTAAAGTGACCTCTATCCACCCCTAGAATCACAGCACCTCCACAAACCTCACACCTGTTATCACCTTTCCCAAGCTGAGCACACAGGAAGGAAGAAGCTGGTTAATTGTGTGGTTAACATCTATATATGTTCTGTATCCATTTACAAGTGTTCATAAAGCTTCATTTTCAGAAAAAGATCAGGATGGTTAATGTGTTTGGGGAACTTTCGTTTAAAGTGTTCTTATTTTAAAGAAGAAACACTTTTGGACTAGATGAGTATTTGCTTGAGGAGGGAACTTGAACTAAGTAATAGACATGTGGATGATAAGAACAGGGCCTGTATCCCCAGGGAATCTCCCTTTGAAACAGCCTTTCTTAGGGGGTGATTGAGAAGTTAATGAAAGCTAGAAAAAACAAATGCATGGCATCTCTTTCTTGGCAAAGAACTCTTGGCACTAAGAACTCTTTCTTGGCACTAAGAACTCTTCACTAGCAAAGAGTTCTTAGTGTCTTTGTCAGGTTATGTGGGAAGTCTCTCTACCTAAGTAATATAAAGAAATACCATCCTAATTTTGACAAAAGACATATTTGAGAACTGAACTTAAGATTAAAGGAGACCCTGATCTTCATGGGAAGGTATGAAAGAACAAGGGCTAGACATATACACTCATTAATAAGGTCACATCATGCTTATTTAAACACCATCAAACCTAAAAATGAGATACGATGAGATGAGATGGTTGCATGGAATCACTGATGCAATGGGCATGAACTTGGGCAAGCTCTGGGAGATGGTGAGGGACAGGAAAGCCTGGCATCCTGCAGTCCATGGGGTCACAAAGAGTCAGACAGACACAACTTGGTAACTGAACAACAACAAACCTAAAAAACTCCTGAGTGGCCACAAATGAATAAATTGACTCTCCCAGTAAGGTCCCTAAATTAATGCTAAGTGACTTTTTATTTGTGATCAAATCTCCAATATGTGAAAAATTCAATGAGAACATTATTGCAACAGAAACCTCAAAAATGTTCACATTGATTTTTGTCTAAATAATGGATAAAGAAAATATCCAATTTCTGTTCTAGATGTACTTTAAAAGGCATGGGCATTTGTTTATCTGTTCCAAAATTTTTGGAAAATTATTTTCTTGAGTAGAAGTATTGATTCCCAGAGAGGCTGCCCACAAGGATGAAGCAGTGGACCCGTGTAAATATTATTGAAATGCGAATATCCTTGTCTGTATTCACTTTCTCCTGCTGTGTAACAACAGTTCTGCAAACTTACTGACTTAAAACAACACACAGTTATCACCTCTCGGTGGACTAGGAGTTCCGTTATGATTCACCTGGGTTCTCTGCTCGGCCAGAGCTGTGGTCTCATCTGAGGCTCACCTGGGGAAGGATTTACTTCCAAGTTCATGTGGTTGTTATTGGCATTCATTTCCATCAAACTGGGTACCTTGGTTGCTCACTCATTGTCAGTCTGAAACTGTCCTCAATTTTTTGACAAACAAGCCTTCCCAATGTGGTCACTTGCGTCCTCAAATCCAGCAAGGAAGAGAATCTCCTTGCAAAATGAACATTTCTGTCTTATGCAATATCATCACAAAGGTGACATACCCACACCTTGCCATAGTTTATTGGTTAGAAGAAAGTCACAGACCTAGTGCTCAATCAAGAGGAAAGATATGTACATCATACACAAACGTATGCATTGCAAAGGATGTGCACATCAAGAGGCAGGAATCGTTGGGCTCAACGTAGAGTTTATCTGCCATCAATGATGACCTGTCCTTATCACATACAACATCCAATTCACCCCATCTCCAGTTTCCTCCCAGTTTTATACCATTCAGTCATTTCCCCAAATCTGGAACCTTATTCAAATCAGACTCAAAGTGAATGAGTCTCCCTGGGTGTAGTTCATTTCAGCCTGTCCATCTTAAAGTGTGAGGCAAGTTATCTGGCCACCAACACACTCAGCGGACACATGGTGGGGCAGGCAGAGGATAATAGCTATGGTTACTTCTGTTCAAAAAGGGGGAAATGGAAGGTACAAAGAAATTTCCGTAAAAATTCTGAGATCTATGCAGATAAGTGTATGGAGTTGCTTGATGAAGTTGCAAAGCTTGGGGGTGATTCTCCACAGTTCTTAGCTCTGCTCTCATGTCTGTTTCCTGCTTGACCCTTCCTTTTCCATGAAAGGTAGCATGTGTCTGCAGCTGGTTAGTTTAATGAGCCTGCTTCCTGCCAGTGGAAGTTTGGGTTTCCAACAGCCTCATTTCATTTGTACTTTCTCCATATATTCAGTCTCAGCTGGTGATCTTTTTGCTGAAGTCAACTTCAGAAGCCTGCCATGAATTTCCTTGGGCTTTGCTCCACTAAACAGTCTACACCCACAGATCTTTCTGAGACAGGCCTTCTCTAGCTGGGGCTTCTGCTAAGACAGCTGAGGGACAACACCCTCCAGCTTTCTTGTGATTGAGAAGATCTGTGACTCTTGTTCTTTAACTTCTGAAAGGACTCCTTGTGGGACTGAACACTACTCTGATCTTTTGATGCTCCTGAGGTTTTAACAAAAGGTTGTACAGTCACAACTTCAGTTTTTTACTCTTTGCCAGCCATTCCTAGTGGTGCTCAGAAGCTGCCTCTTCATTTTAGTAACTTTTGCCATCAGGAGAGGCCAAGAATTTCCTTTCTGTTTAATATTATTTCCCTCAATTTCTTTTTCTGCTGCCCCAATGGCTCAGTGGTAAAGGATCCACCTGCAATGCAGGAAACATAGAAGACATGGGTTTGATCCCTGATTTATAAAGATCTCCTGGAGAGGGGAATGGCAACCCACTCCAGTATTCTTGCCTTGGACACTACTGAAGAGACTGAAGATGCATGCACATATATATGTACACACACACACACACATTTGTAACATAAAGGGAAGGGAAGTCGCTCAGTCGTGTCTGAATATTTGCGATACCATGGGCTGTGGCCTACCAGGCTCCTCCGTCCATGGAATTTTCCAGGCAAGAATACCAGAGTGAGTTTCCATTTCCTCCATCTCCAGGGGATCTTCCCGACCCAGCGATCAAACTTGGGTCTCCCGCATTGCAGGCAGACGCTTTACCATCTGAGCTACCAGGGAAGCCTGTAACATAAAATTGTCATTTAACCATTTTTAAGAGTTTGACTTAGGAATATTATTACATTTAACTATTGAGCAACCATAACACCATTTCCAAAACTTCTGCATCCCCCAAAACAAGAACTCTGGAACCAATAGTTGATAAATCTGCCTAATAGAAGATTTAAGTAAGTATTGAGTAAGTAGAATCATATAATCTTTTCTAGTTTGTATCTCACTTATTTCACTTAGCATATCATTTACAAAGTTCATCTTGTAGCATGTATCAGAACTTCATTGCATTTCAGGTTGAATAATATTCTTCTGTAATATTATACTAACAGTTTATTCAAAGGGATTAATTTTCTCTACCATGATTCTCAAAATTCTACTTGCTTCTACTCAGTTTCTAGTCCTGAAGCCTCTCTGATATTTTTAGATCCTTCTTAAAGTAGCTCCATGTGTCTAAGTATCAAGATCTGTTCTAGTTGTCATTCATAAAAATCTTACCGCAGACTTAGCTGCCTAAAACACCACGTGCTTTATTGGCTCACAGTGTCTCTGGAGTCGTGGCCTGGACGGAGCTTAGCTGGACCCTTTGCTTCAGCATCACTCAAGGGTGCACCAAGGTATAGACTGGCCATAGTCTCATCTGAGGCTCCTTTGGCAAGGGGAGGGGTCTGCTTCCTAGATTTCTCCTGTGTTGTTGGACTGAAGCTGTTTTCCAGAAACTACTCTAAACTCCTTGCCTCTGGGACTTTCACATCTGATTGCTTACTTCTTCAGAGCCAGCAAGACGAAGGAACTTCTTGAAAGAAGGATAATACAGGGTTAGGTAGCATATCATGGAAATGACAATCTGTCATCTTTGCCATATTCTGTTGATTAGAAGCAAGTCACAGGTCCCACCCACACAGAGTGGGAAGGAATTACACAAGATGTGAATTCCAGGAAGTGAGGCTCATGGAGACCACGCTAGTGTCTTTCAGTTGTGTTATCAAAGTAAAGAGACCCAGCCACCAATCGGGGTTTATGATATGATTTTTCTGTCTGCACAGGCAAGTTTGCTTAATCCCATGATGAGCCAAAGTGATGCTCTTTGCAAATCATTATCACTACTCTTTCCTAATGGATCCCTTAGCTTCTTCTTGGGGAAAAAATAATATTGTGGAGAACTCAATACTTGTACAGTTTCTCTGGTGCCACAGAAGATTCCATTCTCCCAGTGTGGCCCAGAAAAGCAATGATCACTTAAGAGTAAATCAAGGAGAAAACAGTTCTCACAGGGCTCTGATTGGTTCAGGCTAACAGGTTTCGTGAGAAACCAACATGGGTGGAACCAGAACAGAACACAATTTGTAGCATGAAGAAATAGGACAAGGGAAAATGATACAGTTTTGAAAATCTAGTCCATGCAGGATTATGGAAGATAGTTCTCTTCACAGAGATTATGTCTGTGGGAAAATGGATAATTTATGGAGAAATAGCGCCAGGCTATTAATTCATTCTGAAATGCAAAATGAGAATGAGCAGTCATGGGAAAAATGAAAATCTTAATTTTTAATGCATCGTGAAATGCATCTGTGACCATCGGTGCTCTAACAGGCTGGGGGTCCGAGAGAGCCAATAAGATTTCAGAACTGTTCAGCTTGTCCTTTGGTAAAAGCCAGCCATGTATAAAGGACTCAGTAATGAAGAGAAAATGGCTGATATATTGTGTATCTATTTTATCCGTAAATTAATAAAAATCCTTGCACGCCCAGAGTCACAGAGGTAACTAAGTTTGTGTGTGCTCAGTCGCTATGTCTGACTCTTCGCGACCCTGCGGACTGCAGCCTGCCAGGCTCCTCTGTCCATGGGATTGTCCAGGCAAGAATGCTGGAGTGGGTTAGATGCCCACTGTTGTTCACGACCAAGTCTGTAATTTAAGAAGAGACACGTCTCTCTGGCACGTGTTTGTTGGGTGACGGAGTAAGAAAGGCAGAGGGGCAGTGCTCTCTTGACACTGCAGAGAATCCAGAGCTAGGAGCTTGTAAGGGCTCAGCATCTGAGCAGACTCCCCCAAGGTGAATTTTTGAGTGAAACCTAGACATAAATGACAGACTAGCCCGGCGATGTCTAGTGCTCTCTGACTTCTCTTGCAGAGGACACCAGTTACATTATCTGGTGTGCCTTTTGTCATAGAACTACTATAGAAGAAGAAAGAGAAGAAAAGCACATTGTTGACCACCTAAAAATGCAGCCAGGGGTATAATTTATAACATGGATAGAAAGTTCTAGGCTACACACAGTTATCAGGTTCTCCTGTGGCAGACTTTCAGCTGTAATAAACGTAATAAACATCATGCTCAGAGGGGAGCATGATGTAGACAGAGATGAGAAAGGATACGTGCATTCTGATTTGCTTTCCTTTTGGTAAGTGGTAGCTCCACTGCTATGCTTTTTATTAAAAAGTCAAGGGTTTTATGAGTACTATAAATAAGATTTTCCTTTGCCCGCTCTACTCTTAATGTGGGTTTGTTTTTGGTTTAGAAAGCTGAAGTTAGTGTTAAGGAGTTGAGGAATTCCAGACCCTTTACATGTTGACAACATCACTTTGGAAACTGGGGATGGTCTTCTGTCCACATTGAGAAAGGCTACGCATGGATATTTTTAATTTACTGCTAAGAATTCTGATGTTTTGAGTATTCTTGACTTACTTCTTCCAAACACCTTCTCAAAACAAATGTCAGTTTCCTAGTAGAACAATCATTGCACTGACATGGATGTTAATAGTCACTGAGGAGTCAGGATGCTTTGCTTTACGTCTTGTAACTGCACATTTGCAAAGGTCTCGCGCTTTTCATCTATTATATCCTCAGTTTTGTTTTCAAGGTCATACTCTGTTAATTAGAAGCCTCCTTCCCCTTCCCTCCCACATGTAAGACTGTCTGGAGTCCTGAGCTGTGAGACTCAGGACCCTGGAAGACTGTCTTATGAAGAAGAGCGAGAACTCTTTAGTTTCACTGCCTACTCTTTCATGAGAAGATTTAGAGGCGAAACCGTTTTCCCAATTAGTCCCCGACTCCCCCTATGCTGTGAAATATCAGCCCTCTCTCCCTAGAAGTAAGCACGCCACCCACTTTCATTGGAGAGGCTGACTTTAGACTCTACAGTTTATTTATTCATTTGTCTTGATGTCCACACAGCTGCCATCTTGTTCCCCCTCTACCACGGATCTCTTGCCATGACCATCGTATTTGTCCAACTTGGGGTCTCTCTGCCTCAGATTGTTCCAAACATGCCCTCTTGGCTGGCATCTGCTCCGTCACCTCCTCCTAATCCACTTTTGGGAACTCAGCACCACCTCCATGCAAGCATGGAGAACTCTGCTCCTCTCAGGGGTCCAGTACCATCAGGATGAGGCACCAACTCCTGCAGCCAAGTCTTCACTCCAACTCTGACAGTACTCATTTTTTCTCTGAGATTTCCTTGGTTCCTCCACTCTATCTGTATAAAGACAGATCATTCCACTCTCCTCGACTTTTTCTATTCACTTCTCTTTAAGCACTTTTTAACCACAGTCTTCCCATTCCTGTTGTTCAGTTGCTAGGTCATGTCCAACTCTTTGTGACCCCATGGAGGGCACCCTGGTTCCCCTGTCATTCACTATCTCCTGGAGTTTGCTCAGATTCATGTCCATTGAGTCGGTGATGCTATCTAACCATCCTTTACCGCCTTCTTCTCCTTTTGCCTTCAATCTTTCCCAACATCAGGATCTTATCCAGTGAGTCAGCTCTGCATCAGGTGGCCAAAATTATTAAAGCTTCAGCTATAGCATCAGTCCCTCAAGTGAATACTCAGGGTCAATTTCCTTTAGGATGGGCTGGTTTGACCTCCTTGCAATACAAGGGACTCTCAACAGTCTTCTCCAGCACAATTCAAAAGCATCAGTTCTTCGGTGCTCATCCTTCTTTCTGGTCCAGCTCTCACATCCCTACATGACTACTGGGAAGACCCACTCCTGCTTTCCATTCTTTCCCAGAACGCCCAGTGATGCTCTCTGTGCTTCATCCTGTGGACTCCCTTCGGCTTGGCCTGACTTTCTGCTTTTCATGCTTGTATATATTCCTGCATCTACCATATTCCTTAAATGTCCTTCATTTGATGGAAAAACAGTTGAGTCATATCAGCATTTGCTGTCAGGAAACTATGCTGCCCAAACTACCTTTCTTACTTTTCTGGAAATCAGCTCCTTACCTCTGTTTTTTGCTCATTATGACAGTGTTTTTCTTACTATGGAGAACAGTATGGAGGTTCCTTAAAAATAGATAAACAACAAGGACCTATTATATAGCACAGAGAATTAAATTCTATATCTTGTAATAAAGTATAATGGGAAAGAATCTGAAAAGAATATATATATATATATATATATATATATATACACATACTGAAACACTGCTATACACCAGAAACTAACACAACATTGTAAATTAACTGTATTTCAGTTAAAAAGTCTGTTCTGTCCTGCACACCCTGGGCTTGTGTCTGTTTCCCTTAGTGCAACTCAGGTTGGACACACCTGAGATAGGGAAGCTCCCTTGATGAAGAGGAATAGCATCTTCTTACCTGTGAGCCGTAAACCCGTGCATTGCCAGCTTGTTTCCTTCTTATTCTTTGCTTTTCTCACTTCATTTTTATCTCACTTGTAGTATGAAAGACTGAGGAGAAATTTGACATATCTAAGCCTAAGGACGGCTTTGTATATTTGGCTAAGAATTGGTAATATGAATATACACACAGACACATAGTCAGTCACTAAAACAAAAGACTGGTTGTCAACAGTAATTCACCTCTTTTTGGATAACAGGTGCTCATCGAAATTAAGGTTGTGGGACATCATTCTGGGAGAGTCTACAAATAAATTTAAAAATACAGTAACCTAGGCAGTGTGTGGCTGGAAGCTTCATACTAAAATTAGACTAACTTTTCTATAAGGTATGTTACTAGGATTACAGGCCTTACTTGATTCAAGGATGAGAAATGAATCCCAAACACAATTTGCTGACTTAGTATTCATAACCTACTTTATCTTTCAGTGTTTATGTTTCGAAGATAAATGCCCTACTTAGGTATTTTGTGTGTGTTCTCGTTTTTCCGAGCGTCTGTTTGAAGGGCTCTGTTTGTTTGTTTCTCCTCTAATTGGCTGCACAGGAAGCTCCATCCTGCATCGTGAGTCTAGCATCTTGCGTTGTCTCCCGCACATCCCATTGTCTGTGCTCACACAGCATGGCCAGCGCCGCATCCGCCTCCTTCCCTGTGCGACCACTCGGAACACTGAAGCGCCCCTCCACGCGGAGCATGCGCATGGGTTCAACATCCGGTGCAGGGACGGAGAGTGGACAGGCCCGCGGCCTCACGTGACACTAAACGGCTGCTTTTCCCCTTCTTGGTTTCCCCGTTACAGATACTGCAATGAGCACCTGCTGTGCCCGCCACACGTCTTCTGGACAGGATGGGGACCCTGGGAACGGTGCACAGCCCAGTGTGGGGGTGGCATTCAAGCTCGCCGCAGAACCTGCGAGAACGGGCCTGACTGTGCAGGCTGTAACGTGGTGAGTAGTCCTCATCCCCAGCCCGCCGTCTAGAGCTGGGAGACCAGAGTCATCCAACACTGGGTGCTCTGCAAACACTGAATGCTACACTCGCAAAAGATGTTTTGCAAACACAGGTGCTCTGCAGAGACTAGGTGGTCTCACTGACTAGATATACAACGAACAGGAGCTTCTCAGTAGACACTTGATGTTCTGCAAACCTAAAATGCTCTGGAAACTTGATGTGCTGGAAACTTGATGCTGTGAATCTAGTGCCTATTCAGGTAGTAGATGCTGTGAATCATGTCTTTCTGGCCAAGGAGAATGTCTGGAGGAAATACTTGGAATTAAGAGTATCCTGAAGGCTGATTGGAGGAAATCTTCCCATATGGGATAAGCTGCCCCAGGAGTTTTCCAGTTCTTGTCTCTGAGCTAGTACAAAAACTTCAGCCTGCTTAACTCTGGATGCTGTATTTGGTTTGGGAAATGGGATAAAATCATCAAACTGAGCCCACACTAAGTTATTAATGTAACATGTGGACAAACCTTAGACGCTGAAGATTCACCAACTTTATGGGGCCGTTATCAGAGCACATTTGGTGCCAATTTTAAGGGCATCAGAGACAACTTCTGGTTTTCTTTGTCTTATGCCTCAGTGGGTCCTGTTTCTCCTAACACTTTGGTCTGTCAGAATTCCACTTGTGCGAAGGTCTGATGTTGCTCTTCCTGTGCCATCTGTCAGAATGATTGAGCACCTAAGTCTGTGGGGCTTTGGCTTCATTTGCTTGCCCCCAGCGCAAACATTGCAGAGTGACTGTAGAGACAGTAGGGATGCCTTGGTGGGGAGGTTCAGCATGAGAAGGTCTGGTTGGGCATGCTTCCTTGCTGATCTTCCAGTTGGTCTTTGCAGTAATTTTGTAACCTTGGCTCATGACACATAGAAGGTTTTTGTGCTGCTGTACAGTTTGTTTTAGTGAGACCTAAAAACCACACAGTTCAGATAGTCTTGGGAAATTTGGAGAGGGGAAGAGGGTTATGAGATGCTTTGTCAGATATTATACCCAACCCAAGGAGATTTTGTTATTGGGATTTGCAATTAGATTTGTTCCCCTTTGCACTGGCAAAGATATTGCAGTAGCTTTAGCAGAATCTATTACTGATTATAGAAGCACTTCTTTCCAGGTCAGCCTGAACTAACTCAACCATGGAATATCTTAGTGTTCAGTTTGCTGCTACTGCTGCTAAGTCGCTTCAGTCGTGTCCGACTCTGTGCGACCCCAGAGACGGCAGCCCACCAGGCTCCCCCGTCCCTGGGATTCTCCAGGGAAGAACACTGGAGTGGGTTGCCATTTCCTTCTCCAGTGCATGAAAGTGAAAAGTGAAAGTGAAGTCTCTCAGTTGTGTCTGACTCTTAGCCACCCTATGGACTGCAGCCTACCAGGCTCCTCTGTCCATAGGATTTTCCAGGCAAGAATACTGGAGTGGGGTGCCATTGCCGTCTCTGAGTGTTCAGTTTAGGATGATGTAATTATTGATAATTCAGATACTGAGATTTAAAATTATTTATGAAAATGTGACAGGTAAATCTGTGATCATTTAGAAGGTCTAGGAAACTGTTCAAATGTGGTAGGTTTGTCCTTTCTAAAATATATCAGTCCTGATCCAGATGGTTTGGCGTCTATCACTCGGGTCTCCACTCTCAAGTCAAAATTTGTCTCCTCTGCTGGTAAACCATAGGGACGGATGACCTGAGTGGAATTGCACTTTAGTTTGTAAACTTTGCACTACAAAGAACTCATAAACCATTTCAAGTCATTAATTTTCTTATTGCAAACTTACTTAAATTATTACATATAAAAAATTTAATGAAAGAAAAGTGTAGCCTGTCTCCTGTGCAGTCACTGGACTGTGTGTGTGTGTCTGTGTGTGTGTGTGTCTGTGTGTGTGTGTGTGAGATACATGTGATTATATGTGTAAAACTTGAATGTCTTCCTAAAATGCTCATGTATTTGTTTTCTTTGTGTCTAAATTTGCAGAATTTGGTTTATGGAAACTGTAACATCAGTTTTCAAATTTAGAGGAATATCAGGAGCATCTCTAAGGAGTTTAGTATAAGTTTTTAGGTATTTTAGTCTAGTTTTCTTTTTCTTCCCCTCCGTAGTTAAACTACTGGCCGTGTAATTCCTGGAGGTATTATTACGGCACACTGGAGCATTCTGTTCTTTATAGTAGAGGCACAACTTTTATTTTTTTCCCACATTTTTTTTCCTATTTATTCCACTTTCTGTCTCTTAGCGAAATGAAGGAGAGGCTTGGTTTCTTTGGCTTGCTTAGAAAACGTATCCTATCAGTTCAATTCCTAAGATGCTTATTTAAAAATAATAGCTATTTAGGTAAAGTGACATGTTGATCATATTCTAGCTGCAGTTTAGACATCTTTGGCCACAATGTATGTTTGTTTTTGATGTTTAGTCTTCTATTGAGATGGTGGCACACAGCATTGTAAATTGACCATACTCTATTATAAAATAAAAATTAAATATTGAAACAAGAGAATTAAAAAAAATACAAGGATATTTTAAATTGGTAAAAAAAAAAAAAAGATGTGGCTGTAAGTATAGGTAATTTGTTGATTTTGGAGTCACACATTTTGTTATCTGCATGCCCGTGTCTGGCTGGATGACATCAGGTGATATTTCTGAATCTCTGGCTCCTCTTCTGAGAAGAGGGTGATCTTTCATCCCTCCCAGAGCCACGGTGAGTATCAAGTGCAGTGATGCCCGTGACCTCCTTCCAGAAAGTCTCAGCTTCCTTGTGAGTTCTCTTCCCTACTTTCACTTCTTTGTTATTCCTGGTCTTCAGCTGCTCCTTTGAGTTCAAGCTTGTTAAAAATTATTTATACTAATGAAATGTTATTCACACAGTAAAGGACAGACTCGTGAAAAGTATAAGAACTTAAATTTCATAAGCACAACAGCAGCCAGTAGAAAAAGTGTTGCATTCAAGTTCAAGAATGAATAGGATATAAAAGACTTGAGAATCTTTTCTTGCTCTGCCATTTTTAACTTGAAATTTCCCCAAAAATATTTCCCATGTTTCACCTGTGATATTCATATGTCCTTGTCTTTGAATAAATCTCCAAGCCTTTATTTAAATCTCAGTAAGAGATGGTCATGGAAAAGACTCTGATGCTGGGAGGGATTGGGGGCAGGAGGAAAAGGGGACGACAGAGGATGAGATGGCTGGATGGCATCACCGACTCAATGGACGTGAGTTTGAGTGAATTCTGGGAGATGGTGATGGACAGGGAGGCCTGGCATGCTGCGATTCATGGGGTCTCAAAGAGTCGGACACGACTAAGCGACTGAACTGAACAAAACTGAACTGAAGAGATGGTCAGTCAAGAATCCTCATTGAGAACCATTAGTTTTTTTCTGTGAATCTCAGCTCTTAAAGTTCTAAATGTTGGTATCTCTTCACAATCCTGATTTTATATTTTTTTATTGTTGTTAAATATGAAGAAGTGGGCTTGCTGGGATCGGATGGTAGTTTTAGTTTTTATTGTTTGAGGAATCTCTGTGGTGTTTCACATAGTGGCTGCACCATTTTGCATCCCCATCTATAGCATGCAAGGGTTTCAATTTCTTTATATCCAAAAGAATTGAAACCAAGATCTTTAAAAGCTCTCTGAAGCACTATTCACAGTAGGCAGGATGTAGAAGCAACCTAAATGTCCATCTACAGATGACAGGATAAAGAACAGGATATACATAAAATGGAATAGCATTTAGCCTTTAAAAAGGAGGAAATTCTGTCATATGGAACAACATGGACCTTGAGGACATTATGCTAAGTGAAACTGTCCATTCACAGGAAGACAAATAGCATGTGATTCCACTTATAAGGAGGTATCTGAAACAGTCAGATACTTGGGATCAAAGACTGCAGTGGTGTTTGCCAGGGGCTGGGTGGAGAGGGAGATGGGAAGATAAAGTTTTAGTTAAGCAAGATGGACAAGTTCTAGAGGTATGCTACAACACTGTGCCTACGGTCAACAATACAGTACTGAACACTTAAAAATCTGTAAGAGGGTCGCTCACATGTTAAATCTTTATCATGTTTACCATGATAAAATAGCATAATAAAAAACAAAGATAAAAGTAAGTTCCAGATGTCAAAGGCTTGGGGGCCCCGAGCCTTGGGTTGTTTGGGGAGCTCACTGACACATGCAGAGGGAGGGCCTGGCTCTTTTACAGCCAGTTAATTTTGTGACCCCGAGGTCTGCCCACTGTCCTCTGGGCCTCTGTCTCAAAGCTAGCTAGAGGCCATGTGTGCTGGCCCTGAAATCACTGATGCTCTGATCCTGATACCCCTTTCCTGGACCTTGGGGACACATGTGTCCTTCCCTGGTGGCTGAATCCTCTGATGAGTTTGGAATGAGATACAACAGGACACTTAATGGACAAACTCCTCCCACTTCTAAGTAAGCCGCTCTAGAACCCATATGAGCCCTGGGTCCCACTTCTAAGTAAGCTGCTCTAGAACCCGTATGAGCGCTGGGTTCCGCAGCTAAGTAAGCCGCTCTAGAACCCATATAAGTTGCTCTAGAACCCAAATGATCCCTGGGTCCCACTTCTAAGTAAGCTGCTCTAGAACTCATATGAGTGCTACATATGAGCAAAGGGTCCTGCTTCTGAGTAAGCTGCTCTAGAACCCGTATAAGCTGCTCTAGAATCCATATGAGCACTGGATCCCACTTCTGAGTAAGCTGCTCTAGCCGCTCTGGAACTTGTATGAGCACTGGGTCCCACTTCTGAGTAAGCTGCTCTAGAACCCGTATAAGCTGCTCTAGAATCCATATGAGCGCTGGGTCCCACTTCTGCGTAAGCTGCTTTAGCCACTCTAGAACTTGTATGAGCACCGGGCCCTGCTTCTGAGTAAGCTGCTGTAGAACCCATATGAGTGCTGGGTTTCTCTGGTCCTTGCTGCTCTTCCACAGCTCCCTTCACACCTGTGGGCTCCCAGAGCATGTGGGGAAGGCACAGGTGACAGGTGAGGAAGCTAGTGTCACACCCCAGCTCTGCCTGTAAGTACGCAGGGCGCTTGGGGCCCTGTTCCATGTCTCCAGTCAGCATCCTTGAATGCAATCCCCTGGCTGTCTGGGAGGATGCACAGAATGTATGAGACATATGTTTATATATCATTGCTCAGTAACAAACCCAACAAGGCAAACTGAAATAGAAAATGTCACCATCATTATTGAAGCTTCCCAGGTGGCGCTAGTGGTAAAGAATCTACCTGCAATGCCAGAGACCACGGTTCAATCCCTGGGTCAATCACTGGAGGGGGAAATGGCAGTCCAGTCCAGTATTCTTGCCTGGAGAATTCCATGGACAGTGGAGCCTGGTGGGCTACAGTTCATGGGGCCACAAAGAGGCGAACATGACTGAAGATCCACCCACTGTCATCATTATTGGCATCAAGTCATAGTCTTGGGGACAAATCTTCTATTCTTGAATAATATACCATTAGCAACTCACATTTTATGTTTTTCTATTTAAAATTACTTTTATATTCATATTTGTATAATTTATAATTTGTATTTGTGTAAATATAGAAATTTATATTAAATGTAAGTTATTTATGTTACATGAGGTTGGCACATGTGTTCAGTTGCTCAGTCATGTCCAGCTTTTTGCGACTCCAGGGACTGTAGCCCACCAGACTCCTCTGTCCATAGGATTCTCCAGGCAAGATTACTGGAGTGGGTTGCCATTTCCTTTTCCAGGGGATCTTTCCAACCCAGAGATCAAATCCTGGTCTCCTGCATTGCAGGCGGATTGTGTATCAACTAAGCTACCAAGGAAGCCCGAGGTTGACATATGGGTTTCACTTTTAACCTCTTTCAATAATAGCTGATAACCATAATGATACTTGTTAGATCAAGTCTTACAAATCCTAACTTACTGCATAATGTCACACAAATTATTGAAATGAGGTGATGATTAGACATACTCGAGTTGTTATCTAGTCAGGTTATGATAGACTGAAATCCTGTGTCATTTAACAAAGCTCTCATAGTAAACCTGGATAGCAGTAGTAAAAATAAAAGTCACTCAGTCGTGTCCGACTCTTTGTGACCCAATGGACTGAGTAGTCCATGGAATTCTCCAGGCCAGAATACTGGAGTGGTAGCCTTTCCCTTCTCCAGGGGATCTTCCCCACCCAGGGATCGAACCCAGGTCTCCTGCATTGCAGGCGGATTCTTGACCAGCTGAGCCACAAGGGAAACCCACAAGGGACAGCAGTAGAAACCAGGGGAAACGATGCTCTTTACTGAGCACCTGCTGAGAGCTGGATGCAGTCTATCGGCCTCTTGTTCTATGCAACCACTCTGTAAATGTGACTCAACTACACCAGTGCTTATGGATGAAGCCTAGTGAAACAGCCCAGGGGTTAAACTGCCCGAGGGTACTGTGCCTGTCCCTAGAGGAGGAGGGCAGAAGTGTCTCCATTCCAGTATCTCCTCCTCTTCTACTTGCAGGAAGATGGGCTGAGAGAAAATCAGTGTCTGTTCCAGGTCTCCTGCCGGGATTTAAGCCTAGATCACAGCAGTGCCTTGGAACTGTGAGGATATAGTTATATTACTTAATTAGATCATTTTAGAATAGGCACTTTGGGCTCAATTATATTTGGCATATTTTTACTTCATTTCTAACCTTGTTTTTCTTGTTGTTCAGTTTCTCAGCCGTGTCTGACTTTGCAACCCTATGGACTGCAGCATGCCAGGCTTCCCTGTCCTTCACCATCTCCCAGAGCTTGCTCAAACTCATGTCCATTGAGTTGGTGATGCCATCCAACAATCTTGTCCTCTGTCATCCCCTTCTTCTCCTGCCTTCAATCTTTCCCAGCATCACGGTTTTTAAGTCAGCTCTTCACAACAGGTAGCCAAAGTATTGGAGCTTCAGCTTCAGCATCAGTCCTTCCAGTGAATATTCAGGACTGATTCCCTTTAGGATGGACTGGTTTGATCTCCTTGCAGTCCAAGGGACTCTCAAGAGTCTTCTCCAACACCACAGTTCCAAAGCATCAATTCTGCAGCACTTAGCCTTCTTTATAGTCCAACTCTCACATCCATACATGACTACTGGGAAAACCATAGCTTTGATTATATGGACCTTTGGCAGAGTAATGCCTCTGCTTTTTAATATGCTGTCTAGGTTGGTCATAGCTTTTCTTCCAAGGATCAAGTGTCTTTTAATTTCATGGCTGCAATCACCATCCGCAGTGATTTTGGAAAATAAAGCCTGTCACTGTTTCCATTGTTTCCCCATCTATTTGCCATGGGACAGGATGCCATAATCATTTTTTGAATGTTGAGTTATAAGCCAACTTTTTCACTCTCCTCTTTCACTTTCATCAAGAGGCTCTTTAGTTATTCACTTTCTTCCATAAGGGTGGTATTATCTGCATATCTGAAGTTATTGATATTTCTCTCAGCAATCTTGATTCCAGCTTGTGCTTCATCCAGCCCATCATTTTGCATGATGTACTCTGCATAGAAGTTATATAAGCAGAGTCGCAATATACAGCCTTGACGTACTCCTTTCCCAATTTGGAACCAGTCTGTTGTTCCATGTTCGGTTCTAACTTGCTTACTGACCTATGTACAGATTTCTCAGGAGGCAGGTCAGGTGGTCTGGTATTCCCATCTGTTTCAGAATTTTCCACTGTTTGTTGTGATCCACAAAGTCAAGGGCTTTAGTGTAGTCAATGAAGCAGAAGTATATGTTTTATCTAGAATTTTTTTGCTTTTTCTATGATCCAGCAGATGTTGACAGTTCGATCTCTCTATCCTCTGCCTTTTCTAAATCCAGTTTGAACATCTGGAAGTTCTCAGTTCATGTACTGTTCAAGTGTAATGTGGTGAATTTTGAGCATTACTGTACTAGTGTGTGAGATGAGTGCAATTATGCGGTAGTTTGCACATTCTTTGGCATTGTCATTCTTTGGGATTGGAATGAAAACTGACCTTTTCCAGTCCTGTGGCCACTGCTGAGTTTTCCAGATTTGCTGGCATATTGAGTGCAGCACTTTCACAGCATCATCTTTTAGGATTTGAAATAGCTCAACTGGAATTCCGTCACCTCTGCTAGCTTTGTTTTTCCTGATGCTTCCTAAGGCCCACTTGACTTCCCACTCCAAGATATTTGGCTCTAGGTGAGTGATCACACCAATAACCATCAAGGTAATCATTACATTAAGTTTTACAAATCATAACTTACTGCGTAATATCAAATGAAATGTTGGAACTATAACCAAGCAACCTGGAGTTTTATTTAGGTGTGTTATGATAGACTGAAATTCTGTGTTCCCTAATCAAATAATTCAGTTTTATTGAGCTCCTACTGGGTGTGATGCATTGTTCTGTTCTCACTGTGTCCCTTCTAGGCAGTTTTCATTAGTACCTCCATGTGGAGATGGGGAAACTCAACTTGAGAAAGATTAATGAACTTGGCCAGTACCCTGCTGTAGTGGGTAACTGGGCCAGCATTTGAGAACTGGTTCTTTGGGTACAAATAGAATACACTGATGCAACTGCCTTTGCACATTTTTTTGCTTAATGTTAAGTGATAAATGATAAGACCTTATTTTTCTTTACTCTTATGAAGTACAAATTGTACCTCAAAAAAAAAGAAGACCTTTTTTTTTTTTTTTGTCTTTCCATAACCCTCCCCTAGTTCATTAGCTTCCTTGATGTCCATAATATTGCAGTCATATCCTTTCGCCAGCCCCCAGGATGAGAGTTCCATGTAGAGATTCTCATGAGCATGGAAATGAATGGAAGGTGAACTCATAACCCAAATCTTACTTCTGTGTTTTGGCTGAAAATTGAAACATACAAAAGGAAGAAAGACAGGGCTTCCATGGTAGTGCAGTGGATAAGAATCAGCCTACCAATGCAAGAGACATAGGTTTGATCCCTGGTCCAGGATCATCCTACCTGTTTCCTACCTGTTGGTAAGCAACTAAGCCCATGCACCACAGCTACTGAGCCTGAGCCCTAGATCCCACCAGCTGCAACTACTGAAGCCCGTGCGCCCAGAACCTGCACTCCGCAGCAAGAGGAGCTCCTGCCATAAGGAGCCCACACATTGCAATGAAGAGCAGCTGCCACTCACTGCAAGTAGAGAAAGCCTGAGGGCAGCAGCAAGGACCCAGCAGAGGCAAAATCAATACATAAGTTTCTTTAAAAACACCAAGGAAGGCATAAAATATTACAGTATATATAGAGTTGCTTCTTAAATTCATGTAATTCCGAATTCCCTCAAAGGTTTAGCAGAAGAATAAAGCTAAAGACAGTGTCACATACACTAAGATAATTCAAAAACAAAAACAGTCTTAGTCCTGCCAGCACTATATTTATTACTGAAATATCACACCCAGTGTAAAGCAGTTGACAAAAGCCATGATTTCAGATATCAGCAGGGAGTAGAGGAGGGAGATCTATTTTCTAGATACAAAAGAACTGGACCACAGAAGGCCCTGAAAGGTCAGGAATAAAGACATCAAAATCAATACAAGCTGTCAAAAGGGCTTCTGGGAGGGTTAATCAGAGTTGATATAACACATTGGAAATTGTTTGAATCGAGTAATGGCACCTGTATAGTTAAAGCTATGGTTTTTCCAGTAGTCATGTACGAATGTGAGTTGGACCACAAAGAAGACTGAGCGCTGAAGAATTGATACTTTCGAATAGTAGTGGTGGAGAAGACGCTTGCAAGTCTCTTGGACTGCAAGAAGGTCAAACCAGTCAATCCTAAAGAAAGTCAATCCTGAATATTCACTGGACAGACTGATGCTGAAAGTGAAGCTTCAATACTTTGGCCATCTGATGCAAAGATCCGACTCACTGGAAAAGACCCTAAGGCTGGGAAAAATTGAGGGTAAGAATAGAAGGGGGTGACAGAGGATAAGATGGTTAGATAGTATCACTGATTCAGTGGACATTAGTCTGAACAAACTTTGGGAGATAATGAAGGACAGAGAAGCCCGGTGTGCTGAAGTACATGGAGTGGCACAGAGTTGGATCAACTTAGTGACTGAACAACAAATGTCATCGTGGATACATTTAGAAACAAGTAAGACCTGGCAATTGGCAGTTTAAATAGATCGCACTGTATGAAAATAATAACAATATTACAAAATAACTGGGTTTTGTGTAGTACATTGGATTTCTCAACATACTTTGGGAAAGGTTATCTCATATGTTCCTGATTTTCCAAATAAGAAAATCACGGCTCAGGGAAAATCATTTGTGTACGCAAAACCCCGAAGTTGACAGAGTAAGACCTTGGGTGCAGGTCTTCTCGCCTTAAGATGCTGGAAAGTCCAGGATGCTGTGGCCTCCTCAGAAGATACTGGGGTAAGAACTAATCATTCTACAGGAGGTAGTAACCCCACCCACAAATTAACAACCACAAGTTAATAACCCCATCCACAAAGTAATAACCCTGCCCACGAAGCTGGATTAATTTCCTTCTATATTGATAAAGTTATTTTTAGTCCACCCGTGCCCCCTGTGCCTGACAATTTTTTTAGTGCTAAAATACCTTTCCTTGTGGCTCAGAAGGTAAGGAATCTACTTGCAGTGTTGGAGACCTGGGTTCGATCCCTGGGTTGGAAAGATCCCCTGGAGAAGGGAAAGGCTACGCACTCCAGTATTCTGGCCTGGAGAATTCCATGGACAGAGGAGCCTGTCAGGCTACAGTTCAGGGGCTCACATAGAGTCAGAAACGACTGAGCAACTTTCACTGCTTTCAAAATATCTTTAAGAGGTGACACTAGTAATAAAGAATCTGCCTACCATTGCAGGAGATGCAAGATACATGGTTTCAATTCCTGGGTTGGGAAGATCCTCTGGAGAAGGAAATGGCAACCCACTCCAGTATTCTTGCTTGGAGAATCCCATGGACAGAGGAGCCTGGTGGGCTACTGTCCGTGGGGTCGCAAAGAGTCAGACACGGCTGAGCACGCACACATCCTACCACACATCCCTTCAAGAGAATAACGACCTCCTTGCAGGGGCACCCACTTCTCCTCAGATGGGGCAGCTCGCACCTCCTTTCTGCAGAAAATAGGAAGGACACCTTAGCTGGGAGAGAAGGAAGTTTTTAAACCTGAAAAGTAGTCTGCGTCCTGGTGTGTGTCGGCCAGTTTCCTTTGCACTCCTGTTTCGCATTTCCTCACTTAGAAAGGTGATTTTCTAGGGCTCCGTGGTCCTGCTGTGGAGAACAGGAACTTTCCTCTGAGGAGGGGCAAGCACGTTTTCTCTTGGTCCTGTTGTTTTTGTTTGCTTTTGTTATCGTTTGGACGATGTAAGCCCAGCATATGCTAGACAGAGGCTCTTGCATGTTGCCAGTTTACACTAAGCTGTGTTGTTCAAAGGGTTATTATTTCACTTCTACCAAAATCCACTTCTGCACGTTTGTCTATTTCCCCAGCAATACCTTGAAGGCTCGGTCACAAACGCTGGCCCGCCATCTGTGCTGCTTACTCGGGCTTTTCACTGAGCTGCAGGAAGCTCCTGTCTAGTCTCTCAGCAATGTCTGATTCGTTTGCAACCCCATGGACTGTAGCCCGCCCGGCTCTTCTGTCCATGGGATTTCCAAGGCAAGAATACTGGAGTGGGTTGACATTTCTTCCTACAGAACATCTTTTCAATCCAGGGATTGAACCCCAGTCTCCTGTGTCTCCTGCACTGTCAGGCAGATTCTTTACCACTGAGCCACCAGGGAAGCCTGAAAGCTCTGCTTACGTTAATAAGTCAGTCAGTGGCCCTTCTGGGTTAAATACAACTAGCTTTATCCATTGTTTATGAAGATCAGATCAGATCAGTCGCTCAGTCGTGTCCGACTCTTTGCGACCCCATGAATTGCAGCACGCCAGGCCTCCCTGTCCATCACCAACTCCCGGAGTTCATTGAGACTCATGTCCATCGAGTCGGTAATGCCATCCAGCCATCTCATCCTCTGTCGTCCCCTTCTCCTCCTGCCCCCAATCCCTCCCAGCATCAGAGTCTTTTCCAATGAGTCAACTCTTCGCATGAGGTGGCCAAACTACTGGAGTTTCAGCTTTAACATCATTCCTTCCAAAGAAATCCCAGGGCTGATCTCCTTCAGAATGGACTGGTTGGATCTCCTTGCAGTCCCTTTTCATAATTCTAAAAAGGCTGTTCTCTGAAATACAATTTAATAAAATTAAGTGCAAATCAAATAGTTGATTCTTACTCAATGGAAACATTGAAAATTTTTTATAAATAAAAATAATATATGTACATTTCATCACCATCACTTGCCCACTGCACTGTGCTTGTAAAATGCTTTCACTTGTACTTCTACGTATTATTCTGTGAGGGGAATGATGGATCTCTCTAGCTGAAACTAGATATTACACCTTCCTAAGCATGGGAATGCAAAATTGGCTTTGTTTTGTTATTTGAGATCTCAGTGAAAAGCTTGCATATATGAAAGATTGTCAGCTTAAAAATGCCAGAATTTGTTGAAAGAGGCTTGAATATTTTTAAAAAGTTAATATCAGTACATGCAGTCAAGTGGTACAGCAGATAACTGAAAACATGTAAGCATTCTGAAATTTAGAACTGGAAGTGTGGCCATCAAGTCTAAGAATGATGTACGATGCAGATGGAAAGAAAAGAAAATGATGGATTACAGGACTTAATCCATCAAAAGCCTGCCTCTAGAACATACGAATTATGCTACCATCTCTGGAAACTAATTGATATGGAGATCTGGACTAGTTCACAAAAGTGTTTTCGTTACAGTGTTGGAAGAGGCTGTTGCCCAGATTTCTTTGGCTTTACAGAAAATTGGGGTTGTTTCTGCCTGTAACAATTCAAATAGAGTGATTGCAACATTAATTGAAAAAGAAACACTTTGCTGAAGATTTTCTGTTGTAAAAATGACTTTAGTGACACATACACACACACACAGGCTCTTTCTTTACAGGTTGCTAATACATTCCATGATAAAGATTTTCCAATACCTGATTTTAAAATACCTGAAATTAACTTATGGAAACAGAAACAGTATTCTCAGCCATAACAATTGCCACTCAATGACCATGAGTTTAAAAATCTTTTGTAGACCTACACAAATACACAGTACACAAATAAGAAACATATTCTAAAGATGTTAGTAAATACTCAACTAGAGGAATCGAACCCATGCCCCCTGCAATGGAAGCGTGGAGTTTAAACCACTGGACCACCAAGCAGGTCCCCCAGGCTCCTGTTTCAAATGATGCCAGAGTTTTAACTGCTGCAAATGAGTAATGAAATGTGACTTTGTAAATTTAAAGCCTTAGTAGAAGTTCCTATAACAACAGTCAGGGAATATTCTTTTCCAAATGCATCTTCAGTCTTTGATCATTGGCCTGCTGACACTTTTGGTTAATCGTGGATTATGCGTAGGTGCTTTATTTGACTTGATGTCTCTGCCACACTGGGCATTTATTTCTAGTTAATTACTGTAGCTCACCTTGTTTCCTTGTAGTCGCACCAGGCGCTTGCCACTGCAATTAAAGAGAATGGTCTCTTGGCGTCTGAACAGGCTTTGATTGTTCCTAGTTTTTAAAAAAGCAATTTAGCTGTCCCATCAAATTGGCCTTTAAATGATGCTGTCATTTGGAGATGAGGACTTCCTGTCCTCTGTATGCAGTTCGTAACGAGGATGTGCTGTTGCCTTAGGGTCCTTCCCTCTCCCTGTGTTGTTCACAATGTACTTTAGTACCAGTGTTGATTTAGCACGAGTAGTGTGTTGTAGAAATAGTTCACACGTATACTAGGGCAACCAAAGAGTTTTTAACACAAGTTGTGGTCATATTGATACTTGTCATTTGGCTTTACTGGTGGCAAACAGTTTTCCCTTTTAGGGGAAGTAACATAAGTGTTTAATTATATCAACAGTATGATTTAATTGGTGTTTTGCCTAAGATTTGCATTTCCCCTTTTTTTTTTATTATTTCATCTGAATGCCTCCAATGGAATTATTGAACATGTATAATTTCAGTTGTTAGAACAATGTGCATACATAATAATTTTCAAAGCAACTTGTAATTAAGTAAAGAAGGAACTAACAGATGTTGGAACATGAAAAAAATGGTTTTAAAACATTAAATATTTTTCCCAGATGCCATGGTTTCTTTCTTCCCAAGTGTTATCCTTTTATTAATCCTTGAATTTTCGAAGAACAAGAGCCTAGCTCAGAACTCTTCAATGTGAATACAAGCAAGAGGCTGCTGCTACATTTTGATTTTTTTGGTTAATATTTCTGAGTAGAAATGCAAGGTTCTATTTAGAAGCCTTCAACATTGGGCAGAAAAAATTTTTTAAAGCTGAACGGTTTTGCTCTGTGGTCTGAGGATGTGCTGAAATCGCACACGTTCTTAGAACAGTTGTCTGTTCATTTTACTACTTGGCATTTTTTTTTTTCCAAGATCCCTTTGATTTGCAGAATCTCACGAGGTTCTGGTTTGAAAGAAGTAGTTGCAGGAAAGGCTGTTGAAGACGGAGTTGGCTTGCACTGTGTCACGTTCTTGCGTTATTATATAAGCCAAGCTGCGTGAGAAAGCAGAATCCTCCACATTAGTATTTGGCATCTTGCTTCTATCATGATGGGGAAGGTTTTCCACATCTGTTCCAGTCTATCCTAGTCCCGTGAAATTGCCCAGTTTGCAGCTATTAAAAAGCAGTCTTCCAAGGAACCCGAGTGTCATCATGCTGGGAGAAAGAAACGGCAGTGGCTGAAAAAAGGAAGCTGTGGAATCTACCTTATAAAATCATTCAGGCTCCCTCAAAGCATGTGAGCCGTCGCCTCTCAAAGAGAGAGACAAAAATAGCAGGGGCAAACGGATGGAATCCAGATCTTAGGAGGAGCCCTCTGATGTTAGCCTGGCGGTTATGAAGCTGATGTAATTGATTTCCTTCTCTTATCTTCTTGTCACGGCTAATAGCTTTTAGGGATAAGCTCTGACATCCAAAAGCGAAGGGTGGAAGGGAGCTTGACCTGTTACATGAGTCATCTTTGATAATTCATTTCTCAAACATTTGGTGTGATCTCATATGTAATTGTTAATTTCTTAACAGTTTCACATGCAAAAGGAAAGAAGGCTCTCAGTGACTTGAGTTATGGATCCATGTCTTCCATTCTATCCTCCATAGACTTTTCAGATCTTTTCATCTGTATATCTAGTCAACCAAAAATGCCAGACATGTGCTGTGTGTAAAGAACTGTAGGAGGTACTGTGGAAAATGAAGATACTCAGTGCATACAAGAAAACTATCCATGGGAGAAAACATAAATCTAATGGGCAGATTATAAGGAAGAAGTGAGGCATGCCAGAAAGCAATGAGGTCAGAGGAGGGGGCTGTTACTTCTGACTGGATGGGTCCATGGCCCCAGAGGTGTGGCCAGGGTTTGGCCAGGTTGAAGTGGGAATGAGAGCTTCCCTGTAAAAGTAGCATAAAGGAAGTCTGTGGATCAGAGGGGTGGGGAACACCCTGGGAGCCACTGTTGCTGTTGAGATCGCTAAGTTGTATCCGACTCTTTGCGACCCCATGGACTGCAGCATGCCAGGCTTCCCTGTCCTTCAGCGTCACTGGCACAGCCTGAGGTTGTTGTCAAGGAATATGAAGTGAAGTCGCTTAGTCGTGTCCAACTCTCTGCGACCCTGTGGGCTGTAGCCTACCAGGCTCCTCCGTCCACAGGATTTCCCAGGCTAGAATACTGGAGTGGGTTGCCATTTCCTCCTCCAGGGGATCCTCCCAACCGGGAATCAAACCCGAGTCTCCCGCACTGTAGGCAGATGCTTTACCATCTAGGCCACCAGGGAAGTCATCAAGGAATATGGCAAGATGTAATATGGAAAACAAGGTGTTTCAATTCCTGAAAGGCCTTGAACATTAGGCTGAGGTGTGGCATAGCCATTTAACTCTCACTCACTCACTATTGCAGCTATGTAACTGGGGCTACTATAACTTTGTTGTTGTTGTTGTTTTTAACTTTTTGGCCACACCTCACAGCCCTAGGAAAATTTTCTTGTGTTAATATTTCCACAGTATAACTCCATGAGTGATTTCAAACATATAAGCTACATCCTGGTTTCAGTTATTTTTCTTGATAGACACCCCCCCCCCAACAACCAAAAGCATCCTGATTTTACTACCTAAAAGAAAGTATCTAATTGTCAACATGAACATAACATTTTGAAAGCAGATCTGTGTAGGTGCAGAGTCCTTATTCTAAAATCTGCTATTTTCCCACCATCATAATTTCAACTTTCATAGGTACTTCTAAACCAAAAAAAAAACCATAAAAACATAAAGTCAATGTTGCCCCCAAATATGTCATGTAAACTTGGGTTTAGTCCAATTTCAAAGGGGAAAGTTCCATCACATTAATATGAGATAAATTAATTTCTTTTTACACATGGTTTAAATTCCCTTGGGTGATGCTTTTATTTCTATTTATTTATTTGTCTTCATCGGGTCTTAGTTGTGGCCTACAGGGTCTTTGTTGCATCATGAAGAATACTTTTTTGTGCCAGATGGATTCTCACTGTGGCCCTTGAGCTCAGTGGTTGCAGTACACGGGCTTAGTTACTCTGAGACATGTGGGATCTTAGTTCTTTGACCAAGGTCGAAGCCATGTCCCTTGCATTTCACAGTGGATTGTTAACCACTGGACAACCAGGGAAGTTTCTTTTAAACTTATTAATACCCAAAAAAGATGATATTTTAAGATTTTTAGGAAATGGCAACCCTCTCCAGTTGCCTGGAGAATCCCATGGACAGAGGAGCCTGGCAGGCTATAGTCCATAGGGTCACAAGGAGTCAGACACGACTAAGGTAACTTAGCACAAAGTCTAGGACAATATCTGTCTTATTTGGGATTGTATCCTCGTACCTAGCAGAATGTATAGCAGTGAATAAATGAAACTAGTTATTAATTTTATGTATTAATCTGTTAAAGATGATGGCAATTTGGATGAAGTGATTATACTCATGCATTATATTGGTTTTGTCTAGTCTTTGTTTCTTTCTTACAGTTTCTTATGAAGGAACGTATTTTGTGATCAGTCTTCTTCACCCATACTCTTCATACCCCGATGGAACTAGTTTTTGTTCACATTTAATTTTTCTTTCCATGGTATTCGCTTATGAACTTTTCATTTCTTGTTCATATTCTTAAAGTATTTCAAATTCTTTCTAATTAACTTTACAAGGCTGCTCCAAACAAATGAAATTCTGCACTGAAAACCAGCATGCCTGCAGTAAAAGCGTGTGAAGTTCATTAAAATTGGTTTTGATATTAGATTAGACTTGGCGGTGACCTTCCAAGACCTTATCAGACCCCCATAGGCAAGACTTGAGTACATATAACTAATGCAGAGCTCCCAATTAGAAAAGAAGATGTGAATTTAATATTTTAAAGCTGCATGGATTCCAGGATTTGAGCTCTCCTTTGTAAATAAGAAATTAAATGTAATGGCCCTGAGCCCTTTGCAGACCATCAGCCTGCCTGTTAGTCAAACATTGTCTTATCTCCTTGGTGCATTTCATGAGCGCAGCCAACGTGGAGTCCAGCTCTGTTCCCTCAACAGTGAGTCTTGAAGAGCCATGAGTGTGAACCACAGCCAGGGATGCAGGCTGGGTGGGATGTGAATCTGGGTAGGTGGCTGTCCTTGACACTGAGGAGCTCTCAGCCTAGGAGGAGAGATACTAATACTAACGACCCCATAACATCAGCTTCTGGTACACAGTGCTGTATTGGAGATAAGCTACATGTGTCCAAAAGTTGGGAGGAGTCAGGCTGGTAGTTTTAAGCCCCCTCTATATGGGATGGGTTTTTCTGGACAAGCCCCACCTCACTATTTTAGCAGAAGTCAGTTCAGTTCAGTTGCTCAGTCGTGTCTGACTCTTTGCGACCCCATGGACTGCAGCACGCCAGGCCTCCCTGTCCATCACCAACTCCTGGAGTCTACTCAAACACATCTCCATGAGTCGGTGATGCCATCCAACCTTTTCATCCTCTGTCGTTCCCTTCTCCTGCCTTCAATCTTTCCCAGCATCAGGGTCTTTTCAAATGAGTCAGTTCTTCACATCAGGTGGCCAAAGGACTGGAGTTTTTGCTTCAGTATCAGTCCTTCCAATGAACACCCAGGACTGATCTCCTTTAGGATAGACTGGTTGGATCTCCTTGCAGTCCAAGGGACTCTCAAGACTCATCTCCAACACTACAATTCAAAATCATCAATTCTTCCGTGCTCAACTTTCCTTATAGTTCTATTTTCACATCCATACATGACCACTGGAAAAACCATAGCCTTGACGAGATAGACCTTTGTTGGCAAAGTAATGTCTCTGCTTTTGAATATGCTGTCTAGGTTGGTCATAACTTTCCTTCCAAGGAGCAAGTGTCTTACTTTCATGGCTGCAGTCACCATCTGCAGTGATTTTGGAGCCCCCCAAAATAAAGTCTGACACTGTTTCCACTGTTTCCCCATCTATTTGCCATGAAGCTATGGGACCAGATGCCATGATCTTAGTTTCTGAATGTTGAGCTTTAAACCAACTTTTTCACTCTCCTCTTTCATCAAGAGACTCTTTATCTCTTCTTCACTTTCTACCATAAGGGTGGTGTCATCTGCATCTGAGGTTATTGATATTTCTTCCGGCAATCTTGATTCCAGCTTGTGCTTCATCCAGCCCTGCGTTACTCATGATGTACTCTGCATATAAGTTAAATAAGCAGGGTGAAAATATACAGCCTTGATGTTCTCCTTTTATTTTAGTGGTACTGAGAGTTAGACATGAAACAGAAGGCTAGTGGGAAGCTGCTGGCCATCACAGGGGGCCCAGCTCAGTGCTCTGTGACGACCTAGAGGGATGGGATAGCCAGGGGGGAGGGAGGTCCAAGAGGGCGGGGACACATGTATACACATAGGGACTCACTGTTGTACAGGAGAAAGGAAGGCAACATTGTAAAGCAATTATCCTCCAATAAAAAGATACAAATGGTGTCCCCCCCCCCATTGCTTTGCTCTAGCAAACCAACTGTCAGAGATTGACTGAGGTGCTGACATTTCCCTGAGGATGTGTGTGTGTGTGGGGGGGGTGGCTTGCCTCTAGCACCCTCCCAGTGCTTTCTGAAGAGCTCCCGCTGATTACCCGGCTGAACAGAGACTGGCCTGTGCACCTCCAGTGCGTTTATCATGTTTTTCCACGCACTGCAAATCTTGAAACAGACGAGTCCTTTAGCCTGCAAAGCCATTAAACTGGAAATGCAAATACTTCTGGCCCACTGGAATTAATTTTATATTTTGTAAAACCCGATTCCTTGGACTGCTGAGGTGTCACTCCACGTGCGTGTTCTTCGTGAGGGTTTGACACCCTTTTTCTTGGGAGCACGTGTCTTAAATGATCTCATATTTCTTGTGCTCTCTGTCTTGTCTGTCACACTCGGCCCTCACAGATTATAATATTCTTAGAGGAGACCCAGGACTCAAAATAAAGAGAGGAACCTGACCGGAGGAAATCCCACTTTGTCCTGATACAAAGTGTCAATTATTAGAATTCTGACTATTCTCTTACCTGAATCTTGTCAAAAAATAATTAGTGGAAATGGTAACTTTTTCCCCCCAGAAGTCATTGCTCCTTATTCTTTAACAGAAGTTGCAGTTTCCCTTGTTGCTTTTAGGCTGATACTTGTGTAGGGGAAGCCTCGGAGTAGAAGCAGCTATGAGTTGATTACACATTTATCGGGTTTTGCCTCATTTGAAAGGAATCTGAATTAAGTTTCAGCATTTGTCCTCAAGTTAAAAAAAGATGAGGGACTAGTGTTATCAAAGACAGGTTTACAAGCTGGCACTTTGTGGGTGTTTTATTTACGTCTCAGTGGAAGACAGAACTGTGCTCGTCTGAGTTTTAGGTTGTCAGTCATATCCTTGTAACTGTACCAGGCTGAAATCATGGGTGAGCCTGATTTCCAGAAAGCTGAGTGATGCTTTTTTTATGGTGCACTCCACTAGAGAGGGGCGGTATCCCAGGAGGCTTGGGGACGCCTTGCTGTGAACACCATGAGATTCCAAGAACCCAAGTGCAGATGCCCTGCCTCTGTTGGCTCAGCCCTATATCCTCAGCACCTTCTGGATACCTGGAGCAAGGTAGCTGCTCAGTAAACTGTGTGAAAGTTCCTGGTAAAATTCAAATGAAGGAAGAATCATCACAAATTTAAACCAGCAGCAGAGATCACACATTCCCTCATGAAGTGAACAATCCTTATTTTTCAAGAAGAGTCAGGTCTTCATCATTTTAAGTTGCATTTGTATCTTTCTCCCTTACTTAAATGTTTGTGTGCCTTTTCTTGTGGCAGCATCACTGTGAAGGGGAGCATATGAGAAGTCAGAGCCAGTGTTGCTAGCTCATAGAGATGGCAGCAGGGATTCTGAGCAGTTGAGAAGTTGGGATCCTTTGTTTCAAAGTGAGAAGCTCTTCCAGCAAGTTCTCCCAAGATAAGGTATCCAGCAGTTGAGCTGCAGGAAGGGGGACCCCTTCCAGGGCCCGAGAGTGGGCTCTTGTCTAACATTGGAAAGAGACTTCACTGGGGAGGGGCACCCAGTGGAGAGCAATAGGGTGAGGGAGCCCAGGAGGACTGCTCTGCCACGTGGCTCGTGCTCTCGGGTTTTATGGTGATGGGATTAGTTTCCGGGTTGTCCTTGGCCAAGCATCCTGACTCAGGGTCCTTCCTGGTGGCACACGCATTGCTCAGTCAAGGTGGATGCCAGCGAGGAGGATTCCGGGAGGTGGTCCAACAAGTAGCATCTCCTTTAGATGTTTTTCTGACTTCTGGTTGGTGGTGGCTTATTAATTCCGTGTTACCAGGACCTCCTTTCATAAAATAACTCACACAAATGGTTACTGTGGTGCCTGGGCAGGGTGGGTGATTTCAGTCAGCATGTTACCCCTAACCGTTGAGTTGCTTGGTAAATGCCTTTGGCCTTGAGGGTTAGGAATGGGTGAGCCCCAGAGCCACTGCTCACCTATAAGGTACCTTTTTGTGAAGTAGTACCTGTTTCCCCTCCTGAGGGTCCTAACACCACAAGCTCAGAGCTCAGCAGGCAGCCAGCATGTTTTTATGCCCTTTCATCCGAGGACAGAGCCCTTCTGCCAACACTCATGGTTTAGGAAAACAGTCAGGCTGAATTCCAGCCCTCACAATTCCCTCTGCCAGGGGCTTCTGTGCAATGTACATATTGTACAACCTTATACAATGTTAATTCATCAGACTTTTATGTATAAATATAAATTATACATAGATAAATAATTGCATTTCACTTATATGTTCATATTTATGACATTTATAATGATCAAGTAGAGAACCTTGTAAATAATAAATTTGACATTAGTAAGATTTGAAAAGAAAAACAATGTTAGAGTTATCCCAATGCAGAACAAATGTTTGATAAAATTTAACATTCGTAATAGTTTTTTTAAAAGTCAACAAACAAAGCGTGGATGGGAGCTGTTTTAACCTTATGAGGATACCTTCTAAAATGATACAGCAAACACCATCGTACATAGTGGTGAAAGGTTAGATGCTTTTCAATTGAATTCAAAGACAAGCCATGGATTCCTGCCAGCACTGCTAATGTTCAGTATTGTTCTGGACCTCATGGTCAATTCAACACAAGAAGGCAAAGAAATAATACTTGTTAGGTCAAGAATGGGAGTGATTTTTCCCAAGGAATGCTTCCAGCTCACTTACCGTGCCTTACTAGTTAATAACCAGTCAATAGCTGTAGGGTAACATTCATTTATTGTGTATGGCTAATGGTGCCATGTTGAGCCTGGGCAGGTGGCATTGGGATCATAGCAAGTGCCCAACTGGACCACTCCTGGCCCCAACCCACTTGAACTATGGCCACTTGATCTTTGTGTATTCTCTGTTGATTGAAAGGTTATTCAGTGCTTTTAAAGATTTTGAGGACCATTGAGGAAAAGCTGTCAAAGCACAGGTGCGAAGGCTGGTTTTCTGATGCATGGACCCCATTAGTGACATGTTTGTCAGAGGAAGGGCCGGGGGGTCTTCTGCTCTTTGATAGGTAGCAAGTGTCCAGTGTGGGGCTGAAAATTCTTCTCCTTTGTGACAGGAGCAAGTGTCCAGTGCTGAGCTAGAAATGGAGCACGAAAACCAGGTAGCCCGTGTCTTCAAAATGAAAGGAGACAGGTCCTTTGGCAACGCATCTTTGTCTGTTGTCTTCTGGGTGCTATGGTGGCATGAAGGAGGGGGTGGTATTTGCGGGTAAATGTAGGAGAGTCCCATATTACAGGAAAGACAGTGGCAACAAAGACAGAGAGGCCTGAAGCCATGGCATGCCTTCACGGGTCCCTAAGACAGTGCCACCTGGTTCAAATACAGGGTGTGGGATGGGAGGGGAGGAGCCAGTGCAGTGGATCTCATTTTCTGAATCTGGAAAGTTGAGTACTTTGGGTTTTGTTCTACTGGTCACCCCAGCTTCTCAGGTGGCTCAGTGGTAAAGAATATACCTGCCAATACAGGAGACACGGGTTCGATTCCTGGGTCAGGCAGATCGCCTGGAGGAGAGCGTAGCAACCCACTCCAGTATTCTTGCCTGGGAAATCCCGTGGACGCAGGAGCCTGGTGGGCTACAGCCCATGGGGTCACAAAGAGTCAGACACGACTGAAGCGATTTAGCACACATGCACGCAGGATGACTACAGACATCCAAATTTTCTCTTATAACGTGACAGAAGAAAATTTAGTTTTCTTCTTTTAGATTATTCCTCGGTGTTAGAGGTTGTTTGGCTTTATTATACCATGAAAGAACGTAGCAGTCAGGAGAGTGAGATGTGAGGTTTTTTTTCAAACAAGAGTTTACACAGGCAGGCAGGAATGATACCAGCAGCTAGAAGCCTGCTACTGCTAAGTCACTTCAGTCGTGTCCGACTCTGTGTGACCCCATAGATGGCAGCCCACTAGGCTCCCCCGTCCCTGGGATTCTCCAGGCAAGCACACTGGAGTGGGTTGCCATTTCCTTCTCCAATGCATGAAAGTGAAAAGGGAAAGTGAAGTCACTCAGTGGTGTCCGACCCTCAGCGACCCCATGGACTGCAGCCTTCCAGGCTCCTCCATCTATGGGATTTTCCACTGGAGTGGGGTGCCATTGCCTTCTCCGCTAGAAGCCTAATTATATGTTAATATATATAATACACAGTTATATATAAAATATATATATATATAATTTAACAAAATTATCATAAAAGTCATATTCAAGGCAGCTCCATGGGAAGAGAGTTTGAATGGTGGGGTGGCAGCCTCAAAAAACCCTGGCTAATTAGTGTTAATTGCATTTCTGTGACCCCATGTTGTTGCGGTTATTTAGTTGCTATGTGCGAGCGTGTTAAGTCGCTTCATCCTTTATTTTTCTTATTCCATATACTTTTATTTGTAGGAAAATTAAGCAATTTAGAGCTACTTCAGTCAGATTTTGGTAGGGCAGGCCTTTTTATTCAGCCACCTTATGAATTTTTTTGCCTAAATTAGTAGAAATTGAAGCATGAATTCAAGCAGTTGATAGTCTTGCTTAAATTTTACATTTCTTAGAAAAGAAAAAAATGAATTTCAAAATCATTCACAGAGCAACTGTGAATTCTACAGAACTTAGTACCGAATTCTAAATATTTTAATGGGACATTTTTTATTGTCCTGAAAGATAGCTTTCCATAAGAAACCCAAGAAACACTCCTCCTTTATTAAAGGAACCTTCTAGAACAAGAGATTTGTAGCCACATTTATTAGTTCTGTAATCTTCATATGGGGGTTTCCCAGGTGGCTCAGTGGTAAAGAATCCCTTGCCAATGCTGGAGTCGGGACGATTCCCTGGAGAAGGGAAAGGCTACCCACTGCGGTATTTCTGCCTGGAGAATTCCGTGGACAAAGTAGCCTTGCGGGTAGTCCATAGGTCACAGAGTCGGACACGACTGAGCGACTAACACTTTTACTTTTACAAAATCTAAAGAATGTATAGCACGTGTGCTGTCACTTCAGTCATGTCTGACTCTTTGCAACCCTATGGACTGTAGCCTGCCAGGATCCTCTATCCATGGGATTCTCTAGGCAAGAATACTGGAGTGGGTAGCCATTCCCTTCTCCAGGGGATCTTCCTGACCCAGGGATCAAACCCTCATCTCTTATGTCTCCTGCGTTAGCAGGCGGATTCTTTACCACTAGTGCAGCCCGGGAAGCCCATGTATAGCATTGGTTCAGTTGCTCAGTCCTGTCATGATAAATAAATATCTTTGCCAAAAATATGGATTTGGTACAAGTTTATCAACTTAATAATTTAATCACCATATTGTATATTAAAGATGTATAGATTTTCAAATTATATTTAACTAGATGAAAATCCGTAATGCAGATCAGTCCTCAAAAGTTCATTTGGACAATTATTTTTTATCACAAACTTCTATAGCCATATGTTAAGTATATTAAAGGCCAGAACTGTTTAGCTTACAAGTTTGGGGTTAACCTCGTGAATATCCTAATTCTACTACAGTCCTCACTGATAGGAAAAGAACGACATCATTGCTGGTGGCCATTGTCAGACTGGGTTTAGGAAGCAGGTGTGTTCAAAGGTTTTTCTGTCCAGCCTTGTGGCACAGACTCCAGGTGCTCGCCAGGCCTGGCTGTTCTCTTTGATACGTGCTCCAAGCAGTTGAATGGTCCATTGTCCAGAATATCCCATTAAGGAGGGGAGAAAGAGGACCATGAGAAGTGGGTGCACAGGACCTCCCGTACAGTGTGTGCACACGCGCTGTTGCTCAGGCGTGTCTGACCTTTTGCCCTTCCCTGGACTATAACTTATCAGGCTCTCCCATCCACAGGATTTCCCAGGCAAGAATGTTGGAGTGGGTTGCCATTTTCTATGCCAGGGCATCTTCCCCACCCAGGGATCAAACCCACGTCTCCTGTGTCTCCGGCACTGGCAGGTGGATGCTTTAGTGCTGAGCCATCTGGGAAGCCCCTGCGGTGGCCAAAAACTCAGTTTACAGAAAAAAATATAAGCAGACATGAGAAATATGTTTAGGCTATGACAAAAGAACAACAACCACACATTAATAGTATTGTCAGCAATAAGTAAATTTAATTGTAACTCCAAGACATCAATAAGCCGTTAAACTATTATTAGGAATAAATTCTTAGGAATAAATCCATCAAGAGCAGTCTTAGACACATATTGTGTTATGATGTTGTTGGTTCATTTAGACAGAATGAATATTCACTATTGTGATCGTTTATTTGAGAAAAATGTTAGGGAAGCCGTTATTTATTTATATTACTGCACGGAGACTGTGATTTTACCAAGAAAGCGCAATGCCTTTTTCCTAGAGTTGAAATGCATCTCCTTTGCTGTGAGATTGGTGGTCTCTTGTTGCTGTAGCTCCCGGCTTTGAGAGGAAAGTTAGTAGAATAATGATGTTCCCAGGGTACCACCCAGGCCTTGGAATGATGCTTGGCCATCAGTTGTGACCACAGTCCTGGGCAGGCTACCCTCTCACTTTCCTCTTTTCACCAAACCTACTGCTGGAACCCTGTGCATACATTTATAAAACTGGGGCAAAACAAATTTTATCTTCAAGAAAAAATATGAACACATACCCAGCACTTTTGACAACTTATATTTTAACCTGTGGGCTTCCCTGGTGGCTCAGTGGTAGAGTCCCCCTGAAAAGCAGGAGATCCTAGTTTGATCCCTGGGTTGGGGAGATCCCCTGAGAAGGAAATGGCAACCCACTTCAGTATTCTTTCCTGGAAAATCCCATGGACAGAGAAGCCTGGCAGGCTATAGTCCATGGAGTCTCAGAAAGTCAGACATGACTTCATAGCAAAACAGCAGCATTTTAACCTGTTGGCCGTTTATTTTCTGTAATCAAAACTTTAAACTTTTTTAAGGTGGATGAGAGTGCACTGGGGTTTTCTTTTGCTTTGTATTAGCAGTGACTTTGTACAACAACATAATCATTGGTACAGAGCTTAAGGAAAAACATATCCTTGAGCAAGATGAGTTGCTTTGTTGTGTAATCATTAGCTCTGGGCTTAAAGAAAAAAATGTTTTATGTGACTAAGATGCAGGAATGCAGGGGGAAAAAAAGTTTGTCCTTTTCTCCTCCTGGAGGTCCCTGATCTCCTTATCAACCTACCTAAGAATTAACTCTTTCAGCATCTTGCATAACAAATGGTCTCCAACACTAATTATTGGGCTAAGTATGGATGGAGGAGCAGATGAATTGATGGGTAACAAGATACTTCTATTTTCATGACTATGTTTATCACTGAAAATGCTATTTGAACAATATTACTTTGACATTTAATTTCAAAAACACAGTTGTTTAAATTTAGGTATTTAGGACATTGTCCATAATGTCTGACAGGAAATACTCATGAGGTAATAGAGACCTAGTTAATCTGAATTATAAGAAGAAAGTCATTTAAAGAACCTTATTTGAGGACCATAATTTCCTAGAATAAATTGGCCAAAAAAAAGAGCAAAAAAAAAGTTGGTTACTTGTGCTTTAAATTATAAGCAAAGGTATTGATAAAATATACATGTTTTTCATTTCCCAGACCCATTAAATGATAGAATCTAAGCTTAGAGAACTAAAAAAAATACACAAAGTTCCAGATATTTCCACACTGGTGAAAGGAAATGACTGAAGAACTTGGATCTTAGTGAAAGTTCCAAATGCATCATTCATGTTGTAGGAATTTTAGGTTAAATAAATGTTCCTACTACTCTCTTTTAGGACATGACATCTTAACTAACTGTTTAAGGAATTTGAACTTATTAAAAGCCAGTTTCATATAAACTCATAACAAATTTCAGAGGTAATTATCTACTGGATGATCACATTACGGAGGGAGTGAAATGATAATACATGTAAACTTGGATGCAAGTCAAATTTAAACATATTTTGCCAGTTAGGTAAATCCGTTCTCGTGTGTGTAACTCTGCTGGGATCTTTATGGGTTGCTGCGACCATCTACAGTTTCTTGGACAGAGGATGATTTCTCAAGATTGCTAGTGACCAACTTTGAAGAAACCCTAATATTTTCGTGTTCCGCATCCCATCTTCATTTCCAGGCTTCTGTGCAGACCAGAGATGCTCCATGTACCAGGATCTTTGCTAATCTCTGTGAACACCTTATCTTGTTAACACTCCTCAGTCATTATGATGTATTCCTTTATATGCAGGAAGAGAAGTCTGAGGTGCTAGGTTAAGGTTAAGACCATGTGGGAATACCTGGTTATTATATGGGGCCATGAACTTGGAAGTGAATGAAGTGCCTCCTGCATAGCAAGCAGATTCTTTACCACTGAGCCACTAGGGAAGCTATATATATATATATATGAATTCCCCTTGCTCTATATCAGAAACTAACAGCACGTTGTAAACCAACTATACTTAAAAAAAAACCAAAAAACTGTATCTTTTAAATCCTGGTTAATTTTGGCAGAAGACAGGTGACTTACACACAACTTCAAAACTCTGGGGATACACCCCTATCTCCAGTTCTGAATCAGTGAAGTTGATTATGGAATCAGTCATTTGAGGAGAAGTCTGCTCTCTCCTTTCGAGAACTCCTTTGATTGCAGGTAGCATCCTCTCTGACTGCATCTGCTAAGACGCCCTCTACCCAGTTCTGCTTCCTGAATACCTCTGAGAAAAAAAGCTGCCAGTTCAGCTTTGGTCTGTCCTGGCTTAATGAAACCCGTTTAACTTTGTTGAACCCAGAGCTTTTCTGTACCAACAACAGATGCTTTTCCCAGTAGTGCCATGAGCATCCCACAGAGACACATTTTAGGAAAAGCTCTTTCATGGAGGGAATGGGGCTTCATCTTAAATTCTGTTCAAGACCTTAAAGCAAAAGCATTTACCCAACATGTTTACTCAAACACAATAAACTGAAATCTACAGCTTTAATGGAACTGATGAGTTTGAAATATAATTTGATGATCACCACATGTCTATTCTGTCATTATTCTATGAAACTGAATTCAAAAAAATTAACTCTGGATGTTATCAGGCACTTTTAATAAAACAAATTGTAACAACCAACCCCAACGTGATAGATAACATGCAGATTCTCATTAACACCTTGAATTTCCTATGTAATATTAATGACAAGTAATGGTCATTTTTTTTCTTTGAAATTCCTAATTTATCCCTCCCCTAACCCTGTTCCCTTTTGATAACCATAAATTGGTTTTCTATGTCTATGAGTCTGTTTCTGTTTTGTAAATGAGTTCATTTGTATCTTGCAAGTAATACTTCCATATGCAAGTAATACCGTATGTTAATTGTCTTTCTTTCTCTGATTTACTTCACTTATATGATAATCTCTAGGTCCATCCATGTTGCTGCAAATGGTATTATTTTTTTTATTGCTAAATAGTATTCCACTGTACATATGCATATTGGTGTATATGAATATTGATGTGTATGTGTGTATATGTACATGCATACATACCACACTCTTTATCCACTCATCTATATCATTCATGCTATACGATCCAGAAATCCCTTCCTGAGCATATATCTGGAGAAAAATCTATTTGAAGAGATACATGCACCCATGTGTTAACAGCTCTATTTACGATAACCAAGGCTCAGAGACAACCTGAAAGTCCATCGACAGATGAGTGATTTTACAGATTTTCTTTTAACTTTTAACTAAAACTTTCTTATAAGAGAATATCAGAGGACTCTCATAGCAGGGACAATGAGGTTTCCGTGAAGGAAAGTTCATTGCCACTAGGCGACCAGAATAAGGGGTAAAGGAGGCAGCAGATAAGACAATCCAGCTTAATTTGAATCATCTACTAAGTTGAATCCCTGGACTGTTGAAAGGAAATCAGGATCATGGAATAGATTCCCTTTTATATATAAATACCAAATAAATAAATATTTACATAGGAATGTATTTGTTTTCTGGGGCTTCCCAGGTGGCTCAGTGACAAAGAATCTGTCTGCCAGTACAGGAGAGGCAAGAGATGTACGTTCAATCCTTGGGTTGGGAAGATTGCTTTGAGTAGGAAATGACAACCCACTCCAGTATTCTTGCCTGGAAAATCCCATGGATAGAGCAGCCTGGCAGGGTACAGTCCATGGGGTCACAAAGAGTCAGACATGACTGAGTGACTGAACATGCACATATTGGTTTTCTATTGCTATGTAATCAGTCAGTTGAGTTCAGTCGTTCTGTCATCTCTGACTCTTTGCAGCCCCATGTGCTGCAGCACACCAGCCTTCCCTGTCCATTGCCAACTCCCAGAGTTTATTCAAACTCATGTCCATCAAGTCAGTGATGCCATCCAACCATCTCATCCTCTGTCATCCCCTTCTCCTGCCTTCAGTCTTTCCCAGCATCAGGGTCTTTTCCAGTGAGTCAGTTTGCATCAGGTGGCCAAAGTATTGGAGTTTCAGCTTCAGCATCAGTCCTTCCAATGAATATTCAGGACTGATTTCCTTTAGGACAGACTGGTTTGCTCTCCTTGCAATCCAAGGGACTCTCAAGAGTCTTCTCTAATACCACAGTTCAAAAGCATCAATTCTTTGGTGCTCAGCTTTCTTTATAGTCCAACTCTCACATCCACACATGACCACTGGAAAAAACATAATCAGCACAAACTTAGTGGCTTAAAACATCATGCATTTATGGTTTCCCAGATCTGTGGTTCAGATGACTGGACCCAGTGGAAGCAGTTCTTCTGCTCAGTGTTTCACAGGCTGGAATCAAGGTGTTGACCAGAGCTGCAAACTTCTCTGAGGCTCATGATCCTCTTAGGAACCCTGTGGTTGTTGGCAGAACTCAGGTCCTTAAAGTCTGGGAACTGAGGGTCTCAGTTTCTTCTGACTGTGGGTAGGAGGATATTGTCCTTTCCTGTGGGCTGCCCCCAGGTCCTGGCCACGTGGTCCACTCACAGCGGGGCACTAACCTTCGCAAAACCAACAGGAGCCTCTCTCTTTGGTCCCCTGTGGGGAGGTCTCAGATAAGGAGGAGCCTCACTGTGCTGTCAGCTTCAGAAGTCCATCCACACTCGCAGGGAGGGGACTACACAGGGCATGATATCCAGGTGGTGGGGCTTTTGAGGGTATCTGAGAATTCTGCCCACCGCAGTCTGCAGGTGGATCCTTAATGTCAGAGCTCCCTTGAGATCACAGCTGTGCCATAAGCAAGGAATTAGGGGACAGGTGACTAATGGCAAACAGACCAGCTGCTGCCTGGGACCAAAGAGGACCACTCAGCCCTCCATCCCTGACGAAAGGCAGAAGAACCTGATATCTTTTAAAGATGTCTTTTGGAATTTTGCCAATTGAATAAACAAATAGAAGATATTACAACTCTGTTTTAATCTAAGTTTCTTTAGCTGCAAAAGCAGAATAAAGAAAAAAACAAAAGTATCCAAATTATCTAAAAGAAGACAATGGTATTAAGTTATTTTGCAGTCAGTGGTCAAGTAGAAAAGAGTTACATGTATTTATAAGCAGCATCTGACTCCCATTTATTTTTAGTACGTTTCTCAAAAGATCAGAACCATTTGTTATAGGGATTTATATGTGTGTATGTGTGTGTGTGTGTATATATATATATATATATACATATATATATATATATATATATAATAAATGTTTATGTATCCAATACAGACTAATAACCACATGTTGGTAAAATACTAACAGTTGCCTAGGCTGCTAAGTAACAGCTTTTAATATTAATACAATACACTTATTTTTTTAAACTAGGGTTTACCCAAACCATGAGTATGGTTTTAACCTGTGTCTTCATGACTTACGGGCTTCCCTGATAGTTCAGTTGGTAAAGAATCCGCCTGCAATGCAGGAGACCTGGGTTCAATCCCTGAATTTGGGAAGATCTCCTGGAGAAGGAAAAGGCTACCCACTCCAGTATTCTTGCCTGGAGAATTCCATGGATGTTGCAGAAGTCCATGGGGTTGCAGAGTCAGACACGACTAAGCAACTTTCACTTTCATGACTTACAATCATTCCCTTACTCGTTTTTTTTAAGAAGTAGAGCCACTTCAGTGCACACAAGTGTGACTCTATGAATATATCCATAACATCCACATCTTATGTTTATAGGGAAGATTTCTTTCCTTTAATCATGTTTTTCTATTGTATATGTATGGTGAGATTCACACACACACACACGGTCATATTCTAGTAAGAAAGCAGATGATTTGCTTTTCTTACTTAAAAGAATCCAGGGCAACTACCATCATGTATTACTGTAAAAGCAATGCCCCATGAGTTCGTCATAAACTTAAATAATAGAGCCTCATTTTGGTTTGTGTTATTTACTCTGGTTCTTCCAAAATTCCTCTAAGAACTCTTAAAATATGTACAAATACTCCAAAGCAAGTATATTACAGTGAAGCATTTTTTCCTTTAAAAATGGAGGAATGGCAGTAATGGGTGGACTTTTTTGCTCAAGGTCACCCATTTCCATCATCCGTCTGAGAAGGAAACACTCTTCCTAATGACAGCCTCTCACTCCTAACTAAAAGTGGTTTCTCCTCTTGTTGCAAGGTGTTTGCCTAAAAAAAAAAAGAATTCTTGATGTTCACTCTCAGAGACTAAGAATTTAAGGGCTTGATAGTGAAAGAATAAAGCAAATAAATGGATCTTCTCATGTGAGATGTAAGTTTATAGTGGACCACAAATCACAGCCCCTAGAATAAAAGAGATTTCCAGCAACAGCACTCATTTCCTTATTCTCTGGGGCTTTCTACAGTGTTATAAACAGGAATGCCTAAAATTATGTGTGAGGAAGAAAGCCAGCTACCTTTTTATAGATACGCACACGTATATAATCTAACAAAACACACAGGCACACACATCTCTTTTTTAGTGCAAAGGCACAAGAATATTTTGCTGCTTTTCTGCACCTGGAAAAATGCAGGTTGACTGCTTGCTGAAAGTAAATGCACCCATTTGAAAGTCCCCGAGATGTTGATCTCAATCTGTTCCCCCTTTGGAGCCAGCGGTACTGCCAGTGCTTCACTCAAATGGAAGGAAGCTGTTTCAACCCCAGGATTTACCCTAAAAAAGCTTGCAGGCTTGGGGGACCCCTAGGAAAAAATGATCAAAGACTTATGAACGTGGCATAAGAGGGGAGTGTGGCTGCTCAGAGGAGGTCTGCTGAAGTGCAGGCAGTTATTGTAATAGAACAGTGGGATTTCTTTTAAGTTAATTTATTTATTTTAATTGGAGGCTAACTACTTTACAATATTGTAGTGGCTTTCGCCATACATTGACGCAAATCTGCCATGGGTGTACACATGTCCCTTATCCTCAACCCCTCCCCCCCACCTCCCTCCCCTGGGGTAGGGACTGTTTTTTTTTACATTTTAACAATACTTTTTAAATTTTTATTTATTTTATTTATTTTAATTAGAGGCTAATTACTTTACAATATTGTATTGGTTTTGCCATACATCAACATGATATATGTAGTCGTGGCTGAGGGGTTAAGGCGATGGACTAGAACAACACTTTTTTTAATGGAGTATAATTGCTTTGCAATGTCATGCTAGTTTCTGCTGTACAGCAGAGTGAATCAGCTCCAGGCATCCATATATCCCTTTCCTCTCATGCCTCCCTCCCCTCACCATCCCACCCATCTCGGTCATCAGTGAGTACCAAGCTGAGCTCCTTGTGCCATAGAGCAGGTTCTCACTAGTGATCTACTGCAAGGAGATCCAACCAGTCCATCCTCAAGGAGATCAGTCCTGGGTGTTCATTGGAAGGACTGATGCTGAAGCTGAAACTCCAGTACTTTGGCCACCTCATGCGAAGAGTTGACTCATTGGAAAAGACCCTGAGGCTGGGAGGAATTGGGGGCAGGAGGAGAAGGGGATGACAGAGGATGAGATGGCTGGATGGCATCACTGACTCAGTGGACGTGAGTTTGAGTGAACTCGGGGAGTTGGTGATGGACAGGGAGGCCTGGCGTGCTGTGATTCATGGGGTCACAAAGAGTCGGACACGGCTGAGCTACAGAACTGAACTGAACTGAACTGAAAGTGTCAAATCTGCTTTTCCAGTTCTTCCAACCCTCCCGTTCTCCTCTGTGTCTACAAGTCCATTCTCTGCCTCTTCATCTCTATTCCTGCCCTGTAAATAGGTTCACGAATACCGTTTTTCTAGATTCCACATCTATGAGTTAATATATTAATACAATATTTGTTTTGTTTTTTTTCCCGTTCTGACTTACTTCACTCTGTATGACAGTCTCTAGGTCCAGTCACAACTGCAAATGACCTAATTTCATCTTTTTTTATGGCTGAGCAGTTTTCCATTATATATATATATATATATATATACATATATATATATGTATATATATGTATCACATCTTCTTTACCTATTTATCTGTCAGTGGACATCTATGTTGCAAACATGTCCTGGCTATTGTAAATAGTTTTATTATAATAAATTGTAAATAGAAAAGCATGTCCTGGCAATGAACATTGGTATACCCATGTTGTCTTTTTTAATTATGATTTTCTGCTTGCTGGGTCATATGGTATTTCTATCTTTAGTTTTTTAAGGGCTGTCCATACTCTTCTCCATAGTGGTTCTATCAATGGATTTTATACTTAAAAATATTCACTCTTTTTGTTCCAATATTGCTTTTACATTTTAAAGAATATTTCTATGTTATGTCAGGGGGCCATTAATGACTCATAATAGTAATGGAAATAAATCAGGAATATTCTTTAAAATCTCTAACTCATCCTCCTCTCTTCAGACTGGCTGTTGGTCACGTTTATGTTGTTCAGTCACTCAGTCGTGTCTGATATCAAATCTTTCCCTTTCTATGAACCATATTCAATTGTGTATTGTTGTTTAGTTGGTAAGTTGTATTCCACTCTTTTGCAACACTATGGACTGTAGCCCTCCCAGCTCCGTTGTCCATGGGATTTCCCAGGCAAGAATACTGGAGTGGGTTACCATTTCCTTCTCCAGGAGATCTCCCAACCCAGGGATCAAACCTGAATCTCCTGCCTCTCCTGCATCGGCAGGTGGGTACCACTGAGCCACCTGGGAAGCCCTCAAATGTATGTACTGAATATTTATTTTGGGTCAGCAGACTAAATCAAAAGCAAGACAGTGGATATCCAAAATGTGTTTGTTAAGTGCTTTGAGATCATCTTGTATAACCTCTCCCTTGACATTTTTTGGATGCGTTCTGCTATAGGCTGAATTCTTGTGCCCTGCCTCTGCCCTCCCCCACCCCAATCCGTGTGTTGAAGACCTAATGCTGAAGATGATGGTATTAGGAGATGGAGCCTTCAGGACATGATTAGACTATAAGAGTGGAGCCCCCATGAGTGGGATTCGTGTCCTTATGAAAGAGGCCCCAGAGATACAGGGATATCTGTAACTCAGAAGAGGACCCTCACCTGGCCGTGCAGACAGACACCCAGCTTCCAGAATGGTGGGAAATAAATTCCTGTGGTTTACAAACCTCCCAGTCTCTGGGAGGACTGAGACATGTTCTAGGATTTGCTGAGGATTGTTCTATCAGAAGATTATTCTAGCATTAAGTTAGAAGGTGGGCATCCCAGGTGGCACTAGTGGTAAAAAACTGCCCGCCAATGCAGGAGATTCAGGAGACGTGGGTTCAAATCCTAAATCCTGAATCAGGAAGATCCCCTGGAGAAGGAAATGGCAACCCACACCAGTATTCTTGCCTGGAAAATTCCATGGACATAGGAGCCTGGCAGTCTACAGTCCGTGGGGCTGCAAAGAGTCAGACATGACTGAGCACAAGTTCACACAGAAGTTAGAAGGTGGCCTTTGGGCTGAGTTCTCCTTCTACCAAGCCATCTTGCAGCACACAAACTTCTCCAAACCCCAAGGAAGATAATAACTCCTTCGTGTTCAAAGACCCCTATCAGCATGGAAATGCACTGCAGCTAAAGAAACTGACAGCAAAAGAGACACTGATGTATAGATCAGGCTTATGGACTCTGTGGGAGAGGGAGAGGGTGGGGAGATTTGGGAGAATGGCATTTAAACATGTATAATATCATGTATGAAACGAGTCGCCAGTCCAGGTTCGATGCGCGATACTGGATGCTTGGAGCTGGTGCACTGGGACGACCCAGAGGGAGGGTATGGGGAGGGAGGAGGGAGGAGGGTTCAGGATGGGGAACACAGGTATACCTGTGGTGGATTCATTTCGATATTTGGCAAAAGTAATACAATATTGTAAAGTTTAAAATTAAAAATAAAAGAAGCTGTAAGAGAAATAAGGTTATAAAAGCATGCAGTTCATTCATGTGTACATAGTAGCTATAACAAGCAGTTGCTACATTGGCTGATTGTATGATAGAAAATAACGTTTTTCAGGCATAAGTGATGATGGGCAAAATTGGGCTTGATGATGCACATGGGTATCCCAGTGTTCATTGCCAGGACATGTAAGCAACATAGATGTCCACTGGGCTAGATGACTTACAATGTTGTGTTAGTTTCTGCTGTACAACAATGTGAATTAGCTATATGTAGACATATGTCCCCTCTCACTGGGACCCCCCTCCCGCCTCCTATCCCACCCTGCTAGGTCAGCACAGAGCACAGAGCTGAGCTCCCTGTGCTAGACAACAGCTTCCCACAGCTTAGATTTACTTTTTAGCTTGTTGATATGGTGAGTTGCATGGATCCAATTTTAAATGTTAATGCAAACTTACACCCCTGACATAATTCCTACCTATGAAATATTAGCCTTTGTGTATAGTTGAGAATTTTGTTTCTTAAAACCCTGTTAAGCACTTTTGTATCTCAGCTAATGGGGAATATTCACTTGTAAGTTTGTTTCCTTCTAATGTCTTTATCTGGTTTTTATATCAAATTAGAGTTGACGTTGTGTACAGTTGACTTTATATCTCGTCTGTGTATCTTCCATGTTTCTACTTAATATATTAGTTTCTTCTAGCTCCTTGAACGTATGCAATACAGTTATAATAACAGTTTTAAATATCAGCCACAGATATTAAAAAATAGAATCACAAATTCTGTCACGTATGTCATTTCTGTGCCAATTTCAGTTGACTTACGTTTCTTCTCATAATAGGTTCTGTTATTTGCTTTTATTATTTTTTCAGAAGCTTCTTTGCATATCTGGTAATTTTAGACCAGATGTAAGATATTGTAACCTTTTCCTTGTTCATCAGATAATACTGAATTCCCCCAAATATGCTAGACCTCTCCTTTGGGACAAGATCAAGTTATGTGCAATTAGTTTGATCTTTTTGGTTTTTGCTTATAAGCTTTGTTAGTTGAGATCGGAACAGAGTTCAGTCTGGAGTGATTTTTCTGCAGTGTGGAGACAAGACCCTTCTTGGTACCCTAACTGATGCTAGGAGAGTTACGGAGTTTTTCAGAATGGCTCTTAGGAGCGAGCACCATTCCCAACCTCATGTCCGTGACAAGTACTGCTCTTTCTGATCTTTTCAGATGGGTCTTTCGCCACCAATGTGCAGTTTCTTCATACATGTTTGTGGGTTTCTGCTATTCTAAATACTTGAGGGAGAAGCTGTGCATAACCAGAATTTGCTTGTCTTGTAGGCCTCTCCTTTGGAGAACTCCAGCACCTTTGGGTTCCTCCAGTTTCCAGCTCTGTCTCCCTGAACACTAGCCTGTGCCTGGCCTGGGTTTTTCCTTCCTCCACCCCCACCTAGAAACCTTCTTAGGGTTGTAGGCTTGGTCAGTTGTGGGACTCACTTCATGTTTCCCAAAATTGGCAACCAGTATCCTTCTTCGCTTGATGTCCAATGTCTTAAGACCTGTTGTTTTATGTATTTTAAGTTATTTTTGGTGAAAGAGTTAATCCTATTTCTGTTACGTCATCTTAGTTGGACACAGAAGTGATTCTGCAGCATTATAACTTTGGATACACTGTCTCCCTTTCCTTCTCTTCCTTGCTGTGACCTCTAAATTAACTTCCAGGATTCCCTGTCAATCTTGGCTCTGTTTCCACAAGCTCCTGGGGTCACAGATATGCTTCTGTGCATGTGCTTTGGTGCTTTGGACCTTTGAAAGCACAATTGCATTCCTTTCTTGTTTCTCTTATGCAGAATGGCTTTCTGTTTCTGTGTGTGACATGCTAAGTTACTGAAAGAAAACTTGATAAATGCATGTAGAAAGCATGAGTGTTCCATGATGAGACGATATTTATATATTCAGTTATTGATGAAATCACTTTAAGGGTAATTTTCTTATTTTGTGCCAAACATGTGGTATCAATTTTTTTTTCTTGGATTGTCACCATCTCTCTATTTTACTTTCAACCTGTGGAATATAAGACACCTTCATTTTCTCAGTGGAAAAGTCAATAACAAAATAGAGCACCCCCACTTGACCATCTAATTTTTTCCCAAATTTATACAAATTCCACCAGAACGGACTTTCTTGTGAATCAATCAGTATGATTTGTCCATTCACCAAAAATAATATTGTTGGCCTTAAGATTGATAGTGTAAAATAAATATGACAAATGTCTTGCTCTTGACAAATTTCCAGTCTATTAATGAAGGCTGAATTATACATATACAATTAAATGTCAGTGAAATACATGCTTTAATTCTATGAAACAGGCCTGACGTGCCATGGCCTGAATTAGAAAAAAAGATGATGAAGATGGGGAGGAGAGAATGAACCCAGGAGGCTATATATATGTGTGTGTGTGTGTGTACATATATATGTGTGTGTGTGTGTGTGTGTGTGTGTGTATAGGACTTGGCCCAGAGGTGAGGGGGAACAGGAAGTGCCACCCAAGTCTCTGGATCAAACTTTAAATGCCCGGTTGTGTTCCTGTTGACTGGGACAGAGAGGACACAGACAACACACTGGAAGAACTGCTGAAAATTGCTGTAGTAATCGTGCGTGTTTTGTTCTTTTTGTCTTTATTTTTATTTTTTCCAGCTTTATTGAGATTTAACTGACACATAACATTGTGTATATATTTAAAGTGTACAGTGTGTTGATTTGATGCATTTATAAATTGCAGAATGGTCACCAGCATAGCATTAGTTAGTCTGCACCTCCGTCCTGTCACGTAATCACCATTTCTTTGCTATGGTGAGAACACTGAAGACCTGCTCTGTTAGCATCATTCAAGTGCGTGATACAGTATTATTAGCTATAATCATCAAGCGGTACATCAGATCCCAAACCTACTAATCTTATAAGTGGACATTTGTACCCTTTGACCAATATTTCCCCATTTCCCCCAACCAGGAAGTTCCTTGGTAACTTCCACGCTACTTTGTGTGTCTCTGAGTTTGTCATTTTTAGATTCCATGTATAAGTGAGATCATGCAGAATGTCTTTCTCTACCTCTCTTATTTCACTTAGCATAATGCCCTCAAGGTCCAATCAAGTTATTCAAATGGGAGGATTTCCTTCTTTCTTGTGGCTGAATAGTATTTGTGTGTGTGTGTGTGTGGACATCTTTATCCATTAACTTGTTATTAGACACCTAGGTTTCCATATCTTGGCTAATGTGAATAATGCTGCAATGGACACGGGAGTGTAGATATCTCTATGAGATCCTGACTTTAATTCCTTTGGATATATAGCAGCAATATCAATATAGAGTTTGATTTAGTCGCAATTATTATCTTAGCTTTTCCATGAGAATATTAAGAATCCTATGTGGCAGGTAATAATACTTATTTCCCTGAAATCACTTTTAAAACAAATTCTTTCTTTAACATTAAATGTAATGTTGTTCCGCGTCCATTCAAATTTGGACTTGTTTGGATTGTCACGGTCTCTCCATTTTACTTATAGCATCAATTCCTCGGAAAATTGGAGCTCACGGGCACAGTGAAGCCATACAACGACTCACCATTGAATTGAGTCACTTTATAATTTTGGTTATTAATATAAAACAGGTCAGTCATACCATTTCTCAGGATTTAATAAATTTGATATTTTAAATGAATGCATCACCATCAGATCTTAAAAAGCAGTTGAAAGGAGAGGTCCCGAAACTCTGTTGGGTTTTGAGCAGTGATGAGTTAATGGGAGACAAGGAGACACAGTTTGCTATCAGAGGTTCAGGTCTAACGGCTCCGAACTGTTCTTCTTCACCGTCGAGTTGTGCCCACCTCTGGGATGATTTCACCCCCACTCCCTGCTGAGCCTGTTAGCAGTACACGGAGGCAAACTCAGGTTTTAAAATATGTTCTCTACTCATCTGTTTCAAAACCAAAGCTTCGTCTCCACAGAAGAGGTGAAATTTCTGGTGCAAGGAAACTCAGAATTATTGGACTTTATACGTTTTTTTTTCTTGAGACACGGGATCTTAGGTTTGCGGGTGATGCCAAATGTGTTAATGCTAAGAGCAGGGGTCCATGAGCAGCATGTGCTTTAAGTCCATCTTGGCAAGGAGCCCGTGGGCACTTGCCCAGCCAGGCTGGCACAGAGTGAGGAAAGGAATGCGCATGGAATTTCAGTCTGGGGCTGGCAGTATCCCACACTGTGGGCCTGGATGGTTGGAGACAAGGTCGAAGGCATTCCTATCCCGTGGTCTCCATTTCAAGTGAAAAAAGCACAAACATGTTCTGTCTAGTACTTCACACGATTAGGTTTATTTCACCCATTAGAGCTTTTTTTTTTTTTTTTTTTCATTTAAAAAGCAGCATCCAAAAGATGCCATAATAAAAGATGCTATAAGCAAAGGAAATGAAGTCATCTCTCTTCCAGTGTGTGTTTCTGTGGAGATGGGGGCCATCCATGTGGGATGGGGAAGGGATGCAGTAGATATTAAAGTAGGAAAGCAGTGATTACATATTTTCTGTTAAAAGCCTGCAAAGTCACAAAATGAAGAACCTTTGATTATGGTTCTTTGTATAAAATTTTAAAAGATGGACACTGAGTAGAGAAAACTAATTAAATAATTAGAATTGTGACAAAATAAACATTTAAATAGGCTTCCAGTTAAAGCTTCTGGCCTGAATGCACATGGCTACTTTCTGCCCTACCAGACTTCATTTATACAGTATTACTAATACTTTATTTTCAAAGCATACACCAGGCAACACAGTTCTTACTGTGTCCAAATATCTGATGAGGAGGGGGGACGAATGCATGACAAGTTCATAGAGACTAGAAAACCATCCCCACAAAACAGGAGAGCCCTTGCCTCGGGCCAGGAAGGGACTGGCCACAAGACAGAAATTAATCAGTTTTCCACAACAGTCACCTATGGGTAGTGTTCATCTAGCAACGAGTGTAAACACTGGATTTTGATCTAAGCAAAAGTTCAGCGTGACTGCATTGAGATGACAGGAGGTGAGAAAGCTGCATCAATGTTGGAGTCATGGAATGAGAAAGAAAGAAAGTGAAGTCACTCAGTCGGGTATGACTCTTTGAGACCCCATGAATGGTAGCCTACCACGCTCCTCCATCCATGGGATTTTCCAGGCAAGAGTACTGGAGTGGGCTGCCATTTCCTTCTCTAATGCAGAGTGAGGGTAAGGAATAAAAATTGAAATCCTTTTCCCATGGTACATGGTTAATAGATGATGCCTGTTACTGGAAAATTCTCGTTGTTAGCTTTAAGGGATAAACATCTAGATATTCAACTGAAAGAGATGGAGGAAAGGACAGAATTTTTGTTGTTCTTGAGTCACTAAGTCGTGTCTTTTTGTGACCCTGTGTACTGCAGCACTCCAGGCTTCCCTGTCCTTTACTATCTCCCAGAGTTTGCTCAAACTCATATACATTGAGTCAGTGATGCCATCCAGCCATCTCATACTCTGTCATCCCCTTCTCCTCCTGCCTTCAATCTTTCCCAGGATCAGGGTCTTTTCCAGTGAGTCACCTCTTCACAAAGTATTGGAAATTCAGCTTCAGCATCTGTCCTTCCAGTGAATATTCAGGACTGATTTCCTTTAGGATGGACTGGCTGGATCTTCTTGCAGTCCAAGGGAGTCTTAAGAGTCTCTCCAACACCGCAGTTCAAAAGCATCAATTCTTCAGCTCTCAGCTTTCTTTATAGTCCAACTCGGACATCCATACATGACTAGTGGAAAAACCATAGCTTTGACTAGATGGACCTTTGTTAGCAGTTATGTCTCTGCTTTTTAATATACTGTCTAGGTTAGTCATAGCTTTTCTTCCAAGGAGCAAACACTCTTTAATTTCAGATGGCTGCAGTCACCATCTGCAGTGATTTGGGAGCCTAAGAAATTTAAATCTGTCGCTGTTTCCATTGTTTCCCCATCTATTTGCTATGACATGATGGGCCTGGATGCCATGTTTATTATGAAAAATTTACTATCTCTCATAATAAATGTTAGAAAGCTACTTTACTCCCATTTGATATGTATTTTTAAAATTAATAAAATTGTTTTAAAAATGTGGCCATCATTGAGTGTGTTGCATGGTGTAGGTCTTCTCTCTAATGAAACATCCTTTGCTGTCAAAAGGAGGACTTGGGATCTAGTGCTGTGTTCAAGGTCAAACTCTGCACCCCTTAGGTTTGGTCTTGTTTTTGGAGACATAGTGCTTAAAGTTCTTGTCAAATAATTAGACCTAGACGTATGGTCCTAAACTGCACCACCCACAGCTGCATGGCCCACTTGCCTGGGTCCTCCGACCTTTGCTTGTTGGAGGAGGCACCTGGTGTGAGGAAAGGGAGCTGAGACTGAGAAAAACCATTACCTTGTGGAAATTTCTTATAGACTAAAAGTTATCATGTATTGTGTTATCAACTGGATAACTACCTTTCTAACACTTTGAATCTGTGATCCAGAGCTTAAGCTATTCATAAATCTCAAATCAAACACATTATCATCCTAAAAACAAATATATTGGTTCCATCATTTTAATTAACTATAATCTTAAAAAACAAAAACAGCTAAACCTATCAGAATAAACAGCATTTTCAGTGATTATTAAGTGAAAGGAAGATGATTTGGGGGATCACCATTTTTGCTGCTGTGCTCAGTTGCTTCAGTTGTGTCTGACCCTGTGTGACCCTGTGGACTGTAGCCCGCCAGACCTCTCTTTCCATGGCATTCTCTAGGCAAGAATACTGGAGTGGGTTGCTGTTTCCTTCTCCAGGGGATCTTCCCGACCAAGGGATCGAACCCACACCTCTTATGTCTCGTGCATTGGCAGACAAGTTCTTTATTATGAGCACTGCCTGGGAAGCCCTTTCACCATCTTTATTCGCTTTCAGTAAATGTAATTATAGGTACCATTTTTATTCGCATACAATAACATTTATTGTCTCATTCTCATTGTTGATGGGGAAACTGTGCATATTCCTTTGCAGTTAACTTCTCTTAGATGCCTAATTTGACCCAAAAAATGTGCTTTTAACTTTGTAGAGTGGCTGGTGGGTCTCAGGACCTGAAGTTTAAAGAATCCTGTCTTTCACCTAAGCAAGGAAGCACTAGGCTCTGTTTCTGCAGTATGATAAGTGCATGTCATGCATTTTCTCTCCCAGGAGTACCAGCCTTGTAACACCAACCCATGCCCTGAGCTGAAAAAGACCACGCCCTGGACTCCCTGGACGCCCGTCAACATCTCTGACAATGGGGGTCACTACGAGCAGCGATTTCGGTACACGTGCAAAGCCCGTCTGCCTGATCCAAACTTGCTGGAAGTGGGAAGACAGAGAATTGAGATGCGGTACTGCTCTAGTGATGGAACCAGTGGCTGCTCCACCGACGGTGAGTCAGCGACTCCATAGGGACTGACCTGCTTCCAGGGACAGGCATTCTGTCTCCTCTCCAAGTTCATAGAATCGTTGGGGGGGGGTGGATTTTTCCTGTTCATTATGGCTTAGCCATGTTTATAACAATGATCTCTCTACATCAGAACTGACTTTATAGCGAACTGGTGGGAAAGACTCTTACTATAAATATTCAGTTGCATGTTGGGGTGGTTCCCTGACTCCATCCCTCAAAATAGCACCATATTTATAATGAGTTCAGAAAAGTTTATGGGAGATTCATTTAGTATCAGAATATATACTGAAGAAACCTCTGCATTCTTCCATCACCACTTTTATTCACACACAATTATATATATTTATCATTGTTGATGTCAGAGACTGTACAGATCCCTTTGCAGTTGGCACTGAAATTTAACCTGCAAATAAAGCTTTTCCTTTTTTTACTCCCCAAATGGGACAAAGACAAAGGAAGTGCATATCTGTGTTTATATCTATGAAAGAATCTTTCTGCTAAAAAAGGCAGTATGTGAGAATCCTTTAATACTCTTTGAAACTGCTTTGCCCCTTATAATTGTATAAATCCCTTCAATGCCATATGACTTATGTAGGGAGAGCACTAAGGTAGATGGGATGATCCACTCTCTGCCGGGTTCTGCCACTGAATGGTCACCTCCCGCCACTAACGCCACTCCTGCCTGTACCCAGCGGGCAACTCACTAGCTCCCTCTGGGGCTCAGGTGTCTCAACTACAGAAAAGGAAGTGAGGTTGGCCATCCCAAAGAGATTCATTTCTGCTTCTGCCTTCATCTCTCCGCTAATGCTCATCTGATTTAAGAAAATCAGTGCAATGTTAAAAAGAAAATAAGATGGTTCTTGAAGCAAGATGATGAGAACAGTAGAGTCATATCTTACACTGGGCCTGCCTGAACATTTCTTACACTTTTTCATTTACGATTCTGTTATTCTCCCAATGTGACTGTGGTAGAGAATACACAGTCACCATCAACATCATTTATAGGTTCAGAGTGTTTGGCCTTGACGGACCACAGAGCTGATGAGTCACCATGTTGGGCTTGCCATGGGTGGGATAAGCTTATGGAGGCGCCATGAGTCTGCTCCTGCTTTGTCACAGGGCTGCACTCACAAGGAGCGGCTCTGAGTGAGGGTCACCAGCTACCTGTAGGTCTCAGATCTCCATTCCTCCTCCTGGAGCTGCCAGCCTGGATGCGTTGGGGCTCAAAAGTTGCCCTCAAGAGCCACTCCCAGTCATATTTCCACTGACATTAACTGTCTCCTGACCTCAAACTATTCTGTTCCCTGTAGTTCAGCAGCTATACAAGTTGTTCATTGTTTCTTGGTGGGGAAGGGGGCAGGAAGTCTACCATAGTGAAGTATTTTATTTGAATAAATATACACTTTAAGTCAAATGAATAAAAACTACCTACCTAAAAAAATCAAGCAACATGATATGCATTCTGATTCATTATAAAATCCTACTTTAGTGAGAAATAAAGATAGGTGATGGAATACCAAGAAATAGATAACTGAAGACCCATTTTAGATATCTACATACCACAAGGGATGGTCTTATGATCTCAAGGTAGGGTTCTGAGATAAAATACAAAATGTGCAATTTAATATGAATTTCAGATATTTTTCAAAAATTACTTTAGTATAAGTATATTCTATGTGCTTCCCTGGTGGCTCAGATGGTAAAGAATTTGTCTGCCATGCAGAAGACCTGGGTTTGATCCCTGGGTTGGGAAGATCCCCTGGAGAAAGGAATGGCAACCCACTCCAGTATTCTTGCCTGGAGAAGTCCATGGACAGAGGAGCCTGGTGAGCTATAGTCCATGGGATTGCAAAGACTTGGACATGACGGAGCAACTAACACACACATGTTCCATGTGTCTTTTTTTAAGATAGGTATATCCCATGCATATTTAGATACATATTTATACTAAAATATTATTTGTTATTTATCTGAAACTAATATTTAACTGGGCTTCCTGTATTTTATTCACTAAATCTGACAACCCTGTCTTCAATTCAGTCACGTATTCCTTTATTTCAGAGAAGGCTGTGGACTTAATTCTTATGACATCAAAGATAAAAAAGAGAAAATGAATGACATTGTTTCTTTATTCTCTTTTCTGAACATATATTTTTTTAATCCTTCCTTTCTCATATATATATAAAACCAACATTAACATTCATTTTTAATGATAATAATATAAGCTAAGGAAAATTTTGATATCCATTTTAAAAAGACATCTTACCTTTCCTCTAAAAGTATATTGTGGGCATAGTTTTAAAAATACTTCATCCTTCTGTGTCTTAGTGGCTTCAAGTTCTAATTACCAGCCACGCATCTTGGTATTGATACCCTGAGAATACAGAATTGGACTTGTTTGGCTCCTATCACACAAAACAAGGCTAAATTGTGTGTTCTGTATTGATTAACCACAAAGGACTGTCTCATCAGAGAAATAGGTTTCTCATCCATTTTCTCTGAAGAGCACCCCACATAGGTTTCTGAGCCACAGATTTTAAGTAAGCAACCAAGAAGCCTAGAACCATCCATACTTGTCTGCCTCCTCACACCCAGAACCTCATGGCATACTTTGAGAGTTTTTTGTTAAAACCCATGTCACCCTGCTTCCATTTGAGAAAATGACTATTTCTTAATATTTTAAGGCAGTAGACATGTTCATCAAAATAATCATAAATTGCACAAGGGCAATTTGTTGCAGAATTCCCAATGGAAGTGAGAAGGCTGTATTTTCTTTGAAAGAAGTTTCTCAGAACAATAAATGATCTATTACCAAAAAAAAAAAAAAGAACTCTGTTATTGTACAAGGACTTTGCCACATTCACAAATCGAGGTCTTATTTGCACTATTATTTAATAGCAACTGTGGAGATAGAAGACTTGAATTATAGGAGATTATCAGGCAAACTGCAATTTTATTTTTATTTCGTTTTTCGCTTCTGCAGTGTAAAAATTGTTCCACGGATACTTGAGAATGTAGTTGCAGAGGCAGAGCAGAGAGTGGCTGCAGAATGAGAGTTAGTTTGGACTCTGGTTACTCTAAGAGCTCCTGACTAAATCACACTTGGGCCATTTCCTTGGCAGGCCTGTCGGGCGATTTCCTGCGGGCAGGGAGATACTCCGCCCACACCGTCAACGGGGCGTGGTCGGCCTGGACGTCGTGGTCACAGTGCAGCCGAGACTGCAGCCGGGGCATCCGGAACCGGAAGCGTGTCTGCAACAACCCGGAGCCCAAGTTCGGGGGCATGCCTTGCTTGGGCCCGTCCCTGGAATACCAGGAATGCAACATCTTGCCCTGCCCAGGTGAGCAGTTCCCGAAATCTGGAAAAACTGAAACATCAAGGTCTTGGAAGACCTTCTCATCCGTCTTCCCTGGCTTTATGTTTGAGGTATAACTTGTGATAGATAGGTAGATACAGACACAGGTGTGGATGGAGGTGTAGATACAAAAATTGTGGACTTCCCGGGTGGCTCTAGTGGTAAAGAACCCACCTGCCAATGCAGGAGACATAAGAGATGCTGATTAATCCCAGGGTCAGTAAGAGCCTCTGGAGGAGGTCATGGAAACCCACTCCAGTGTTCTTGTCTGGAGAATCCCATAGACAGAGGAGCCTGGTGGGCTACAGTCCATAGGGTTACAAGAGTAGGACACAACTGAAGTGACATCGCATGCACACACACATAGATATAGGTGTAAACATAGACACAGATGTAGATAGAGATATAGGTGTAGCTATAGATACAGATTTCCTTGGAGGAAGGCATGGCAATCCACTCCAGTATTCTTCCTGGAAAATCCCATGGACAGAGGAGCCTGGCGGGCTACAGTCCATGGGGTCTCAAGAGTCAGACATGACTGAAGTGGCTTAGCACAGCACAGCATAGACATAGGTTAGATACATAGACGTTGATGTGGAAGTAGATGCAGGTGTAGACGCAGACATAGATGTAAGTATACATATCAGTTTAGATACATGGATGTAGAGATGATCTTCCAACTTCCTTGCTATAAAGACAAATATAACCTAGACCAGATTATGTTCATCTGTTTCTGCTGCTGTTAAAGAAACCAGAACATACTCAGAGCCCCTCTGAGGGATGGTGGGCCCAGGCACTGCACCTCAGGAGAAGTGGGCTGGGTTTCGTTGTCTGGAGAGACGTGTCCTGTCCTTGACACGGGAGGCTGGCCCCTCCCAGCCTGTGATGGGCCCAACCCCCCAGAACTGGCCTCCCTTCATACCACAGAGCCTTCACCAGAGTGACAGTTAACAGGGCTAGCCCCCATGGGGCCTGCCAAGCCCGCCCCCAGGTGCCCTCAGCTGACAGGTGTCCACCTCCTCCTGAGTCCAGTCTTCTAAACGTGCAGCGCCTCTCCGGCAGGCCCACTGGAGGTGCGCTGTCAGAGTCTCCTCCCTGAGTCCACAAGTTCCCGCACAAGCGCAGGGTCAATAAATGAGCTGCAAGGGCCCCACGCAGGGTGTTGTGCACTGACACAGCTCCAAAGGCTCTCTGTCGTCTTTGATGCTCTGATCATCTCTGCCTTCTTCCTGCCCTGGCTCTGAGTGCAGCTGTGTCACTTTGATCGCTTCCTCTGGCCTTCCCACGTCAGAGCAGCTTTCATTTAACCCCATGCTGCATGGCCATCCTGCGCGCTGGGCTCTGGGGTTTTGTATCCTGCCTTCGACTTTGTCAGAGTGACCACCCAAGGAGGGTGACCATCTCACTCCTGACCATGCCCTCAGCTCCCAGTGAGCCTGGCACACGCTCCAAATAGCTCCAGTGATGGTTGTTGAAGGATATGAAAATAAGCAGTTTGTTACTTGATCTTCCTTTTTTTAATTCATTCAGTTCTTCAGCAGACATTTTTGATAACCCACTCTGCATTATTTACTCAATATAAAAAGGCTCGGGCTTTCCTGGTAGCTCAGCTGGTAAAGAATGCCCCTGCAATGCAGGAGACCTGGATTTGATCCCTGGGTTGGGAAGATCCCCTGGAGGAGGGATGGGCTACCCACTCCAGTCTTCTTGGGCTTTCCTGGTGGCTCAGACAGTAAAGAATCGCCCTGCAGTGCAGGAGGCCTCAGTTGCATCCCTGGGTTGGCAAGATCCCCTGGAGGAGAGCATGGTAACCCACTCCAGTATTCTTGCCTGGAAAATCCCCATGGACAGAGGAACCTGGCAGGCTACAACCCATGGAGTCGCAAAGAGTCGGACACGACTGAGGGACTAATCACAGCACAGCACAGAGAAAGACTCAGTGACCTGGTCCAGGTTGGAAAGGAACTTAAGAATTTAGTGAGGAGGCATCCTGTGAACAATGACAGCCTAGTAGGTCACCAGCTGTTCCGTTGATGACAAGACGCGGTGGCTACCTCAGCCAGGGACCCACTGAGCTGGAATCAGGGCAGCTGTACCGAGCAGGCTGCCCCTGGGCTGAGTCCTCAGGGCCACATGCGAGTAGGCCATATAGACAAGCAGGGGTGGGAAATAAGGGGTCGTGCTAAGTATGGTGCACAGGGTTTTTAAAGGCACAGAAGCCTGCATCTGTAGCATCTTTTTCAGTTGGTTAAAAAAAATTTTTTCTGGATTCCTTAAGCCAGGAACTGGCTTGCAACAGTACTTAGACAGCATCTGTTAGATGGACAGATGGATGGATGATGAGCGAATTGTGGGCGGATGATGGATGGATGGATGATGAGAAGATGGTGGGCGGATAGTTGGGTGGGTGAATAAACATGTACATTAAACTTAATATACAGTCCCTAGCTTTGTAGTGGGGGCTCCTAGTCATGTTCCTGCTCCTCCCGCTACTTTGCACTTCCTAGACTATCTCTGCCTAAATTTCTCCAGCCTCAGGAGACTCTTCCCTCCAAACTACCCAGCTTTCTTGGCTGAGCCATGCTGAGGGGCTGGGAAAGGTCATGTCTTTCCCACAGCCCCAGTGTGGAGAGTCAAAGGGCTCTTCCTCCCCCGAGGGGCCAAGAGGGAACCCGAGGGGCCACATGATTAGATTAGCATCTGTGCTGTAAAGAGAGGCCAGGAGGCAGCATGAGAAAGTCAGGACCCCTCGCCCACGCCACCTCCCCGGACTCCAGACACAAGCCCTGGCTGCCATCGGCAGAATGTGCAGACTCCTGCAGATTCTTGGGTGCTGCCCAGGCCCTCAGGTGCTAGGCTGGGGTCCGTCTCAGATACGTCCCATCATTGTGACCTAGTGGCTGCTTTTATTTTTGTGGATCTGCTGGTCAAGCCAACACTATGTATACATAACATTGTTGTATTGCAATAGCTCTTTGGAAAGCCAAGATTCCCTAGAGGGCTGTGAAAACATTCAGAGTGGCCCTCTTACTTTCCACTTGGGAGGGTACAAGTTCAGGGGCTAAGTGGGGCGAATGCTGATTCTCTCTCCCGCCTCCTAGAAAATTCCTGACACAACACGCAGGATTGAAAGAGCTTGTAGCTTTGCATGCTGAGCTGCTCAGCTGGCTATGGGCTATTTTTGCCTCAACTAGGACTCTTCCCTTTCTATGAATTTACTCCTCCTCCATCCTCTTGGGTCCACAAAGGGGTGCTGTATTTTATTTTAAAATGAGTTTTCTCATTATGGGCTTCCTTGGTGGCTCAGGGGTAATCCACCTGCCAGTTCAGGAGATGTGGCTTTGATCCCTGGGTTGAGAAGATCCCCCAGAGAAAGAAATGGCAACCCATTCCAGTATTCTTGCCTGGGAAATCCCATGGACAGAGGAGCCTGGCGGGCTACAGTCCATGGGGTCAGACATGACTTAGCCACTAAATAACCACAGTGTTCTGTCTATAACATATATTAGGCGCCTGTGGTGTGCTAAGAACACTTATTGCTTCTCTGTCCGTGAAATCCTGAAGTCCACACTTTGTTCAGTAAACTGCAAGGAACACAAAGGGAGCCTAAGACTTTGGTTTTGTCCTGTGTGGTTGGCAGCAGTGAGCGGTAGCTGGAGCTTCACCTGAACAGCTACAGAACCAGGTTCATGGTCAGCCCCAGAGGCTGGATTTTGTTCTACAGACATACACTCGTTCCTTGATCACCCTTACGCTTGCATCTTCCATGCTTAGAAGTATTTCCTGGAAGAATTGAGAGGAACTGAGGAAGCATGGGGAGGAATGTGGAAGACCCCATATGCCCTCCTGTGATGGCCCATGGTGTGCCCGACGCGTTCCCGCGGTGCAGACCCTGGGCAGCCCCACCAGCTCGGTCAGATGTGGGTTTCAGAAGTGCTGTGGTTTTCTGCCCCTTCCCAGTGGATGGCATGTGGTCTTGCTGGTCCTCCTGGTCCACGTGCTCGGCAACGTGTGGAGGGGGACACTACATGAGGACACGCTCGTGCACAAACCCAGCCCCCGCCTACGGAGGTGACATCTGCCTGGGACTGCACACAGAGGAGGCGCTCTGCAACACGCAGCCCTGCCCCGGTAAGCAGCCCCTCCCTGCCCAGCGCAGAGGACAGGGCGATTTTGGCCTTCCCCTTGGTAAAGACTGCCCTCAATGCAGGAGATCCCGGTTTGATCCCTGGGTCAGGAAGATCTGCTGGAGAAGGGAGAGGCTACCCACTCCAGTTTTCTTGGGCTTCCCTTGTGGCTCAGCAGGAATCCGCCTGCAGTGCGGGAGACCTGGGTTAGATCCCTGGGTTGGGAAGATCCCCTGGAGAAGGGAACTCCAGTATTCTGGCCTGGAGAATTCCATGGACTATACAGTCCATGGGGTGCAAAGAGTCGGACACGACTGAGCGGCTTTCACTTTCACTTTTCGCTCTGTTGGCGGAATGGTGAAATTGACAGAAGTGTGTCTCAGGAAGACTAAAAGAGGGGACACAGTGGTGCCACGGTGTTGCCCGTGAAGTGACTTCATAACACGTTGTTCTGCTAATACGATGGACTCATTCTCACCGTGCCACGGTTGCAGAACTAGCAACAGAAACTGGTGATGACCAAGCATTCTTATAGTATCGAAGCTGGTAATGGGTACTGAGGGGCTTCCCCTCTGGCTCAGTGGTAAAGAATCCACCTGCCAGTGCAGGAGATGTGGGTTCAATCCCTGGGTCGGGAAGATCCCTGGAGAAGGAAATAGCACCCACTCGAATATTCTTGCCTGGGAAATCCCATGGATGGAGGAGCTTGGCAGGCTACAGACCATAAGGTCACAAAGAGTCATACATGACTGAGTGACTGAGCAGGCAGGCAAGGAATGCGAACTGACATTTTGTTGCTGAGAATCAGGGTGGGAATCAGAGAGCCTTTATGGAGTGGCTTCACGGGAATCCCCCCCCAGGGCCGTAGGCGTGGGTTCCGGGCTCCAAGGCTGGGCGGCCGAGGTGCCCAGTGGACACCCTGCAGAGCCTTCCCCATCCAAGAGTAGTTCACTTTTCTAACATAGAGGGACCACTTGGAGTGAAAATGAGACACTCTCCTCTGAATCTGACTTAAACTTTGAAACACACTAACGTGTGTGTGTGTGTGTGTTTTTAACTAGCTCCAGAATATTTTCCATGCAGGTTTCCTGTATATTGAGAAGTGTTTAGAAAGTGTATTCTCAGTCAGTCCAAAAGCAGTTACTTTACACATTTCTCAGAAAATACTGTACCCTTTACAATCGATCAAAACACAAGTTTGGTTTCCAGATTTTCCCTGAACTGCAAAGAGGATACTTACATTTAAAAAGGAAGAAAAAAGTAAAGTGTGTACTAACAATATTTTTATATTATTAATATTTCAGAAATATTATTGAGAGTTCATTTTTTTTAAACTCCTCACTTAAAATGTGTATTAATCCTCTCTTTTCACACATCTGTGTACCTGGGCAAATTTAACAAATCCTAGGGAATCTCCTCCTCTGGGGTAAAGTGACCTTAGCTGGCTCATCTTTTGACCTTGACCCAGACTTGTTCATGGATCTTTGGTGCTTCAGGCACAGTAAACACGGGATAGAACGAATTCTACCTCAAGTGCCGCCTGCCAGTGGTGTACTGACTCTGCAGGGCTGTTTTCATAACAGAAAAGAAAGTATTAGTATGTGTAGTAGCTTGAACCCCCTTCAGCAGCCAAGACTTTCTCATTAACGTCAGTTCTCTTGCCTGGGTGCTGAGACCTGTAGAAATTCTCCAGGGACGTATGTGAGTGTGAATGATCCTACAGGATAGTGTCTAACATTACTTTAGAGCATTAAAATAATGTGTGTTTTAGAAAGTGTACTCTAAGCACATTATTTCTAATCAAAGGTATATGAGTTCTTTGATTCATGCTCCAGTGTGTTTTATTTACCGAACTTGGTCATGAGATATGAGTCTATCTTATTTGTAAACTATAAATATCGTATGCAAACTCAATGTCGGTAAGCTGCCAGGCTTCCAGGTTGGTGGATGTTAATGGTCTTGTTGCCTCATCTCGTCTCCTCGGGCTCCTGCAGAGAGCTGGTCGGAGTGGTCAGAGTGGTCTGAGTGTGACGTGGCTGGAGTCCAGGTCCGTGTACGCCAGTGCGTCCTTCTGTTCCCCGTGGGCAGCCAGTGTTCCGGAAACACCACAGAAAGCCGGCCCTGCATTTTTGATTCCAACTTCATTCCAGGTAAGGGGGCAGAGATGCTTATTAGTGTGAACAAAATCACTTCTAATGTTTCAGGAGGAAATGATTCATGGGTAGGAGTTTTAACTGCTCTTTGAGGTTCTGTTTGGTAAAACAAGAGATCATTCAATCAGTTCTTATGGTTTCAAGGTGGTTATGAATTTGTGGGAGTTCCCAGGTGGTGTAGTGGTAAAGAACCCATCTGCCAATGCAAGAGATATAAGAGATGCAGGTTCTATCCCTGGGTCGGGAAGATCCCCTGGAGGAGGGCATGACAACCCACTCCACTTTTCTTGCCTGGCAAATCCCATGGACAGATGAGCCTGGCAGGCTACAGTCCACAGGGTTGCAAAGAGTAGGACACAGCTGAAGTGATGTAGCATGCACACACACATAGATATAGATGTAGACGTAGATATGGATGTAGGCGTAGATGTAGATATGGATGCAGGTGTAGACATAGATGTGGATACAGGTGTAGATGCAGATGCATGCATGCATATAGAGTAGACATAGATATAGATGTAGACATAGATATAGATGTGAGAGTTGGATGTAAGATACAGATGTATAGATAGGGTGTAGACATAGATGGGACTTCCCAGGTGATGCCAGTGGTAAAGAACCTGCCTGCCAATGCAGGAAACATAAGAAGTGGTAAAGAACCCACTCCAGTACTCTTGCCTGGAAAATCCCATGGGTGGAGGAGCCTGGTAGGCTGCAGTCCATGGGGTCGCTCAGTCGGTCCGACTCTTCAAGACCCCATGGACCATAGCCTACCAGGCTCCTCCACCCATGGGATTTTCCAGGCAAGAGTACTCCAGTGCGTGAAAGTGAAAAGTGAAAATGAAGTTGCTCAGTCGTGTCCGACTCTTAGCGACCCTATGGACCACAGCCTACCAGGCTCTTCCATCCATGGGATTTTCCAGGCAAGAGTACAGGAGTGGGGTGCATTGCCTTCTCCGGAAGCGACTTAGCAGCAGGAGACATAAGAGATGCTGATTAATCCCTGGATCTGGAAGGTCCTCTGGAGGGCATGGCGTAGATATAGACAGAGATACAGGTGTAGACACTAATGCAGGTATAGACATAGATACAGATGTAGATAGAGGTATAGGTGTAGATATAGATACAGGTTTCCCTGGAGGAGGGCATGGCAACCCACTTCACTGTTCTTGCCTGGAGAATCCCATGGACAGAGGAGCACAGTGGGCTACAGTCCTTGGGGTCGCAAAGAGACAAAACCGAAGCAACTTAGCAGGCATGCACACATGCATGGATTTGTGGGTAATGCAGTTGGAGACTTGAATTTAGGCCATGAGTTTTAAGATTTTTTAAGCACAATATCTTCTACAATTTATTGACTATAACACAGTTTGTTCAAAAAATGAAAATAGATTTTTTTTTTTTAAATATTAGATTAAGTGCTTTGGCCATGCTGTGCATATTTGTTTGCACAGAGAAAAGAGGACCGTTCTTTTCATGTAATCTTAGTATATTTGGGAAAATGGAAACCGATCCTTATTCTCGTCTTAGAGAAGAGGTTGGCTGGCCCTTTGGCTACAGTCCTTTCCATGTGAAATCAATGTCTGGTTAATAGTGATAGCTTATCACCCATCACATGCTCACCCAGGCACCGGCTGTTGTTCAGTCACTCAACTGTCTGATTCTTTGCGACCCCATGGACCGCAGTACAGTGGGCCCCCCTGTCCTCCACTGTCTTCCAGAGTTCACCCAAGTTCATGTCCATTGAGGTGGTGATACCATCTAAACACCAAACCAAAAGGCATGAGCTAGATACTTACAAAATATTTCACATATTTCTACCATGTCCCTTAGGACTCTGACATGGACCAAAAGCAGAGAGTAACCTCTTAAAAGGTTGCAATAGAGAATACCTTGTTTTCCCCTAAAGGAAAATGTAGTCGTGTTTTAGAGAAAGTTACCTTAGGCCTCCTAAGGCACCTCAATCTTCCACTGTCTAGAACTGCAGGAGTGTTTATTATTGTTTCCTTTTCAACCATAGACATATTTTTAATTCTTGCTATTGAATGAAAAATCAGGAGCATTTCTGGACTCCTGAAATGGTGTGTATCCTTGGGAGTTAAACATTTAGGTGGATCTCTCCTTTTATTGGCATCCTACTAGTGGGTTTCACATAAGCATGGAAGACAGCATGAATGAGCTCTGAGTAGGAAAATTATTTGTTGAGGCAATTTCTTTTGAGCTCTAGTGGAATGGTCTCCTCCCCAGGGAATGTGACAACACTGGTTTTGATGAGACAAAAGATCTGAGGCAGAAACCAGGGAGGCAGAGGCTGCAGTGTTCCACAGCGAGCAGAATACATTGTAACAGAAAATCTGCACAAACTCCACCCTTGTTTTGAAACAAGTGCCCTGATTTCAGTCTGGGAGACCATAGTATTCTCTGTTGCTGTAATGAATCTCACTCCTTTGCAATCAAGATGACCTTGACCAGATGCATCTCAGGTTGGCTAAAACAAATAATTGTGTTTTTTAAAAAAAAATTGATTACGCTTTTCGAAACATTGACTCACGTAAAACTCAAAATCATTAGACACTTTGTAAATGAATCATTAATGTGATCTTCCTTCCCTTCATACATTGTGATTGAATCTTTTTTTCCAGAAGTGTCTGTGGCCAGATCCAGCAGCATAGAAGAGAAAAGATGTGGGGGTGAGTTCTGCTTTTTAATTAATTCCTAGTGCATTTCTGATATTTTCCAGTTGTTTCTAATCTCATATGTTTCATGTGATGTTTCTGCTATTGACCAAGAAAAACAGATTAGAGGAACTCCTCGATCTAAACACATTTTATTTTGGCAGTGAAAATGCAAAGGAGTCCATATTTGATGTCTGCATCAGTGATTCTTACATTGGGTCCTTAGATCAGCACCATCAGTATCATGTGGGAACTTGATAGAAATGCAGGTTTTCAGGCCCCTTTCAATCTACAGAATCAGAACCCCACTGAGAGGGGTCCGGCTCTGCGGTTTAATAAGCCCCTCAGGTGTTTTTGGTGGATGTAAGCTGTATGATCCAGTGATTCTGGTATTAGCTACAGTTAGATTTCCCACGAGTAAAACAGAATGCAACCATTTTGTTTATATTTATAGTGTAAATCCATGACAGCCAGCCTCAGATCTCCAAAAGGCTGAAGCAATAAAATGATACAGTTTTATTATGGGCGAAAGGTTAGACATATCTCTAGAGATATTTTTCAAACTTCCAGCAACCCTGAATGATAGAAATCGCATTCCTTGGGTCAAATCCATGATGCTTTTGGACTTTCCCGTCTAGTTCTATCCTGTCTGGACTGGAGGGGCTGGCTGTCCACTGATCAGAGTCCAGCCGCTGTCCAGCTGCTGTGTGGAGCCAGTACCCAAACACAGGACCAGTGTCTTCCTGTGTGTACGTGCTGACCAGTCCTAGCATAATCTATTACAGCTGGGAGTCCCAGACAGCTCAGGTCAAAGGTCTTGGGTCTCTCACACTCAGAAAGAAGCTGGATTTTCAGAGGTGTGTTTTGGGGATGTACTTGCGTTATTAAATACACTGATAAAGTCTGTCTACACTGTTACATTCTGTTTACTCAGCCATCTGTTAATCCATTTGTTTTCAGTCGTGTTTACTGAGCACCCACTCTGTTCCAGTTTTGTGAGGGGTGCATACAGTGGGGACTCTAATAGCTCCAACTCATCTGGAAAGAAATGACATATCCCAGGAGAGCCCTGTGCCTGAGAAGGGTGAAGTCTCAAGTCTGATGTGGGTCAATTCACTGAGTTCACAGACTAGCGACCACTGCCTTGGGATCTGGGCTTCCCCAGTGACTCAGCGGTAGAGAAGCCTCTTGTAATGCAGGAGACACAGGAGACTGGGGTTCGATCCCTGGGTCAGGAAGAGCCCCTGGAGGAGGGCATGGCAATCCACTCCAGTATTCTTGCCTGGAGAATCCCATGGACAGAGGAGCCTGGCGGGCTACAGTCCATAGGGTTGCAAAGAGTCAAACATGACTGAAGCAACTGAGCACGCACACACCTTGGGATCCAGCTGCAAGATGAATGTGGGTTGGTTCACAGAAGAATAATTGGCACCTTAGTATTTTTGGATCAGTCACTATATGCTCAACACTGTATCAGATGACAGAGGTTTCCTATTTCATCCCTGCAAAGTTTGTTCCTGTGGGTGCCGCAGCCCACGGTTCTTTTTGTAAAACCCTTGGCAATAGAGAAGGATTCGGAAGTCAGCGTTTTTCAGGGTATAGACGGCTGATACTGGGCATATACAGTATGACATCCCCGAGGATCTGGGGACCACACTCCATAGTAACCAGTCTCTTTAAAGACCTTGCCATGGAATATGGGTGAAGGGAAGCGGCTAATGAATGCTCCTCCTGGCATTTCTGGTCAGTTCTGCAGCAAATGGTCTGGTCGGGTCAGGTCGGGCTTCGCTGCCAGATGAGTGGTGAAAAATCATTTGTGTTCAGAGACTGGTTTTGGGAATTGTAGAGAAGGCATAGCAGCCAGAGCTTTTATCTGCATTTTATAAACAGAGAGACGGTCAGAGAGAAGAGGTTCACAGGAAGTCGAAGTGGAGCTGGGTCTAGATCCAGACGGTGGGATCCCAGTGTGAGTGTTAAGCCCGGAGCACCTTGGGTTTCCAAGATGGCTTAGTGATAAAGAATCTGCCTGCCAAAGCAGGAGATGTCAGTTCAATCCCTGGGTCAGGAAGATCCCCTAGAGAAGGAATTGGCAACCCACTGCAGTAATCTTGCCTGAGAAATTTCTTGGGCAGAGGAGCCTGATGGGTTATAGTCTGTGCAGTCACAAAGAGTCAGACATGACTTAGCAACTAAACAACAATCACCACAAGAAAAGAGTCCTGGTGCTGAGTGTCCCACGGGAAGGTGTCTGGGGTCTGCAGCCATAGCATCTCTGTCCAGGCAGCACTCTTAGACAATACCCAGGGTCCCCAGAGTGGCAGAGATTATAGAGAGTGTCCCCATCCTGAGGGATTTCAAGGCAGAATCTGGGTGCAGCCAGCTGATGCTTCTGCAGCATGACTGACCCTGCAGGTGTAACACAAATTCACAAGCCACTTTCCTCAGCTGGCCTTCTCAGGGTAAGGTATGGGAGTCCTGCCAAGACCTTGAACATCCAGGAGGACATGACACAGAAGGCCCTTTTGTCTCTCTTACTCTCTTTAGTCGCTCAGTCGTGTCCAACTCTTGCAACCCCATGGACTGTAGCCTCTGTGGAGTGGGTTGCCATTTCCTTCTCCAGGGGATCTTCCCAACCCAGGAATCGAACCTGGGTCTCCTGCATTGCAAGCAGATTCTTTACCAACTGAGCTAGGAGGGACAGAAGGCCCACTTCCATCCTAAGACTCAGCATTTGTGTGTTTGAGCCAGTTCTGCCATATGCTGCACCAAATCAAACCTCAAGGTGCTATTGATTCAGTCATAGAAACTTTAATCACAGTCTTCAAAACTCATTGTTTTGGTCTTAGGCTGCTGACACTGGCACAGCAGAGCAGGTGGGTAAGTGGTCATGTGTGCAGGCGTGCTCCAGATGGTCAATCGTGTCTGACTCTTTGTGACTCTGTGGACTCTAGCCCTCCAGGCTCCTCTGTCCATGGGATTTCCCAGGCAAGAATAGTGGGGGAGATTACCATTCCCTTCTCCAAGGGATCTTCCTGACCCAGGGATTGAATCCGAGTCTCCTGCATTACAGGCCAATTCTTTACAGTCTGAGCCCCCGGGGAAGCCCTGGGGGTAAGAGGTCAGATGGGGCTAATTGTAGGTGACAAGTAAAAAGCGTTACCTAGCAAGGAGTTTTGAGGACGTTGAGGGGACTTCACAGATAACTTTTTTCAGCTTATTGAAAAATCAGTCAAACTTTACACAGATAATTGGCCAGTTGAGCCCACTGGGTAATTGGTCTCTGTTCCAAATTTACTGAACCAAAACAATAGCAAAAAAGCATATTCAAAGCAAAGTGCCACACTAAGCAGATTCAAGAGATTTAATAGGAACAATTTTTCACTTACACAGAAAAAAATGTAGGCCTCTTGAAAGGTTCTGACTTTGAGAGCTATTTTTAGTTGCATGAGACCCAGAGACTATACGATCATCCTAGGGATGTCAGCTGGCCCAGCCTTCCCCAGGCACCTGCAGGAATGATTCACTTGACTAATGACAAAGTCTCTGCATATGGAGAGAGTCATACATCTTCCCCTGTTATAATATAATATGTTACTACTACAGCAGAAGTACTTTTATAAATTTTAAAGTACTGTATTGCCAAAAAAAGAAAAAGCTAACCATCATCTGAGCCTTTGGCAAGTCATAAGTTTTTGCAATAGTAACATCAAAGATCACTGATCACAGATTACCATAATAGATTATAACAGTAATAAAAAAAAAGTTTGAACTATTGCAAAAATTGCTAAAATGTGACACAGAGACACGTGGTGAGCAAATGCTGCTGGAAAAATGGTGCCAATGGACTTGCTAGACAGACAGTCCCCACCAGTCTTCCATGTGTGAAAAGCACAGAATCTGCAGCTGTGCTCTGTCTGCACCATCAGAACCCAGAGCGGCTGTGCCGTGCGTGCTCCCCTCTCACCCTCACTGGCCTTTGTTTACAAGCCGCTGCGTATTTAAGGCTCACCTCCAACCTCTTGTCTGTGTCTTGCCTGTTGTATGGGTCTTGTTCTCTGAATATGCCCACAGGAAGGGCTCCTGTGAACAGTGTTCTCCAAGTTGTGACACTGAGACAACAGATTATTCTCCTTATACTTGAGAGTCAGTTTTGCTGGATATAAAGAATAAAATACCTAGGAATAAATGTACATAAGAAGGCAAAAGATCCATACTCAGAAAACTGTAAGACACTAGTAAAAGACAAACAAATGACACGAACAGATGGAGAGATGTACCATGTTCTTAAATGGGAAAAATCAATATTGTGAAAATGACTATTGTTACCTAAAGGAAACTACAGATTCAGTGAAATCCCTATCAAATTACTAATGGCATTTTTCACAGAATTATAACCAAATTATTTTACAATTTATATGAAAACACAGAAGACCCCAACTAGCCAAAGCAAGTTTGAAAAAGAAAAACAGAGCTGGAGGAATCAGGAGCCCTGACTTCAGGCTATATTACAAAGCTACAGTAATCAGTACAGTATGGTACTGGCACAAAAACAAAACTATAGCTCAATGGATTAGGATAGAAAACCCAGAGAAAAACACCTGCTTCTACAGTGACCTAATCTGTGACAGAGGAGACAAGGATATACAATGGAAAAAAGACAGTCTCTTCAATGAGTGGTGCTGGGACAACTGGACAGCCACGCATAAAAGAATGAAGTTAGAACACTCCCTAACACCTACACAAAAACAAACTCAAAATGGATTGAAGACGTAAACGTAAGACTGGACGCTCTGAAACTATTGGAGGAAAATATAGGCAGCAGAAGTGCTTTTATCCCCACATGGCCTTGACCCTGGAGGGTCTAAATGGCTATAAAGCATTGAGAAATGACAAGTGTGGAGTCCACGCTTGCTTACCTTGAGGGTGGCTTTAGGGTTAGAGTAGAAGCTTCTAATGGTTGCTAGTAGAATGGCCCTTACATACTTAATTCTACTGTCCCAGATTCAGCCCTAAAGGCTTTAGACAAAATCAGAAAACGCCACAGATTTATTTATTCCTTTCACTTTGTTAAACCAGTGACCAAATAATCAAGAAGTGAAAAATTGAGGTGGATGTCAGGGAATGGGTGGAACTGTGGAATGTTCTAGTATCATCCTCCTGGATTATCCAGCCTCAGGTGCTGAAGGCACTGGAGGCCTCTATTAGGAATCATCAGTTTAGAATTTCAGTGGGAGTGGCAGTACATTGGTTATAGCTCACAGAGGACAGAGGAAGAGGCTGCCCTTCTACACCATCTTCATCTACCTTGGGGTGCAAATCCAGTTCCTAGGGCCCCAGAGCCCCAGAATATGGTGTCCAGGAGCAGCAAAGGGGCACAGCTTAGAGGGAGAAGCTTAGAGGGTTTAGAGATGGGTGAAGGATGCTCCACCTGTGCTCTGGATTCCAGGTGAGGCAAAGGCAGCCCTCAGAGTCCTTGGGAAGGAGCCCAGGTGATTAAAGAACAAATATGCCAGGACCTGCTGGGTACAGGGAACAGACTCACAGGTCTTCTCTCCCTGGGGACCTCCCCATGTGGCCCAGTCTTCTCGTCCAGCATCCACAGTGGTACCCAGCAGGCATCTTCAGTGGTCCCATTTGAGTGCAGAGTGGGCAGTGAGAGAGAGGAAGGGTGACACTTGGCATCTGGTGATGCATGAAGGGGACATCTGGGAGAAAAGCTAGATCCTCAGAAGCGCCCTGTGCAATGGAGACACAAGGCCAGTAACCCTCAGGCAACTGGTGAGCCATACATTGCCAAGACAGCAGAAAAGCATTGAGGTCATACTTTGCTTTACCTGAATTTCAGTAATTTCAGCTTCACGGGCACAGCTCAGATGTCATCTTTATTTCCTAAAAGGCTTAAAATTTTGATTGTCGAGTGTTTTACCAACACACAGTGAATATCTTATTTTTAATTTTGTTGTTCTTTCTCAGACATTAAGCAGGCCTTGCTATGCCACTTTGATACCACTCAAACCAATCCTATATTAGAGACATAAGGCCCTATCAGTTCATTTTTTCAATATTTTGTATTTATAACTCAAAATAACTTGAAATGTTATTAAGTAGGAAAAAAACATTGTATAAAAGAGGGTCATTTCATGACCATTAAAAGATCATATTTCTTTGATACAAATCCTTTGTTTCTTTGGAGTAAAGCATTTTACTTATAAGGTCTCCAAAATACAAAGTGAGTGAAAAAAATGGTACCTGGGTGACATTTACAACAGACACACACAGCATGTGAGTGTGCCTTGTGTCTCCAAAACATAGTACAGAAGTGGTGACAGTCGTTTCCTCTTGGAAATTAAAAAAATTAAAAAGACTTATTCTTGTCTACCCTTATGCACTTTCTAATGTTATACAATATGTGCATATTCATATTCCAAAAATGTAGTGGAAACATCAAGAATGATGCAATCAGAGCACAGTTTTAAACAATATGAAGCGATAAAGGAGAGGGGAAGTGGTCAGGCTTGCAGGTGAGTGGGGATGGGAAGCAGTGAGATGCATCCTCGCTTTGTTCCCGGGACACAGACAGGCTGTGTGCTGGGGCCCTCAGTCCCTTCAGGAGCATGGAAAACGTGCTCCCTAGGAACCCCAGGAACCACAGATCATGCCGCACTTGAGACAGAAGGACTTTCTTGTTCAAGCCTTTAAAGAGAAAAAATGTCTCTGCTAGGGTGTGTGGGGACGTCCAAAAGACTGGTTATAATCCATAAAAGCATTGACATAAACTACACTGGTCAATGCGGAGAAGTGTTTTGGTAGCAGTGACATTTTATATTATTAAAGATTTTTTTTTCATGGTCCACATAAAAAAAAAGGCTTTATTGAATTTGTTATGATACTGTTTCTGTCTTGTATCTTGTTTCTGTTTTTTTTTTTTTTTGGGGGGGGGCGGGCAACAAGACACGTAGGATCTTAGCTCCCTGACCAGGGATCAAACCCACAGCGCCCCCCTTAGAAGGCAGAGTCTTAACTGCAAACCACCGGGGATGTCCCTGGGACACTTCAAAGGAGGGTCTGATGATTTCCTGGTTTTGGAAGGAATGTGGTGCTTTCCCCTTGCATCCTTCTCTTTTCCTCTGAGCCCACTGTGCTGGGGAGGAGTGTGTCCCTTTCCCGGTGGCCTCACTGTGGCTCTTGTCTCCCCAGAGTTCAACTTGTTCCACATGATTGCCGTGGGGCTCAGCAGCTCCATCCTAGGCTGCCTTCTCACGCTGCTCGTCTACACCTACTGCCAGCGGTACCAGCAACAATCCCACGACGCCACCGTGATCCACCCTGTCGCACCCGCCCCTCTCAACACCAGCATAACCAACCACATTAACAAACTGGACAAGTACGACTCGGTGGAGGCCATCAAGGTAAGGATCAGCAGCCACTGCTGTGGCCAGGTATGCCAAGGAGGCAGGTGTTATCCTGGGGGCTGTCGGCAAAACTCAGTGGTGGTGATTCAGGTCATGGGGTGAGGGGCAAGGTGAATGACGTCTCTTATTTTTTCCGTTAATTTTTATTTGGCATATTGAAAGAGAGTTGATTAGCAGTGTTGTGTTAATTTCAGGTGCACAGCAAAGTGATTCTGTTACATGTACATTTGGTTTCTGATTCTTTCCCATTATAGGTTGTTACAAGATATTGACTATGTTCCCCTGTGCTGCTTCCATGGTGGCTCAGACGGTAAAATCGTCTGTCTGCAGTGCTGGAGACCCGGGTTCAGTCCCTGGGTCGGGAAGATCCCCTGGAGAAGGAAATGGCAACCCACTCCAGTACTCTTGCCTGGAAAATTCCATGGACTGAGGAACCTCACAGGCTACAGTCCGTGGGGTCTCAAAGAGTCTGACTTTGCTTTCACTTTTCACTTTGCTTTCACAAGATATTGAATATATTTCCCTGTGCTGCACAGTAAATCCTTGCTGTTTAGTTTGTGTATGATGATATATATCTATTAATCCCATACTCCTAATTTATCCCATGCCCACCTTTCCCATTTGGAAACCATAAGTTTATTTTCTATGTTTCTGCTTTGTAAATAAGTTCATTTGTATTATTTTTTAGAGTCCACATATAATTGATATCATACGATATTTGTCTTTGTCCGGCGTACTTCACTTAGTATGATCCTGTCTAGGTCTCTCCATGTTGCTGCAAATGCCATCATTTCATTAAGCTACCTGAATTTTGACATTCCTGTGAAGTTCATGGTTCCCCTTAATAGTCCTTAGGGAGTATGTTGATGCCCTGTCTCTCTGCTGTGATGGTTTCATTCAAAATCCAGTTTCTTTCCCACATGGAAAACGGAGTTTCTTCAGCCCTCACAGCTTCAGCTAGTTGGAGGCTCTTATGTCCCAGGATCTGCAGGGGCCTCTCTCATTCCTCTCATCACCATGGGGCCCCCACATGCATAGAGACAGAGCTGGATCCAGCAGCCATCAGCACGTTATATTGATCCATGATAGAGCCAGGAAATGAAGCCCCAAGAATTAATAACACACCCCACACACCTTCTCAGAACCAAGCCCCCAGAGGAGGAGGAACATGTGTTCCCAGGAGCAAGAATCTTCAAGGAGAAACCTCCAGTAGCCAAGAAGGGAGCCCTTCTCCGTGTGATCCCAACCCATCAGCTCACCTGTGATCAGTTGCTTCAAGTATCTGAAGATCATTTAGCTGGTCTCCTCTTCTCACTGAAGATCCAGGAGCCACTTAATCTGAAATCTTGCTGCTCTGAAGGCAAAGTACCGCTGTCCAGGCTCTAATGAGTCTTTCTAGAACTTTCTTATGACTCCTTGGCCAGATAAATCCTGGATGTTTGGGCTCTGCCACCTACCTAACATCTTTTATTTTGAGCCTCTCATAATTTACCCTCTGCTTGGGATAGTTCAACAAAAGTACGGGTATGTAAAGTGAAGTGAAAATTGCTCAGTCGTGTCTGGCTGTTTGCAACTCCATGGACTGTAGCCAGCCAGGCCCCTCTGTCCATGGGATTCTTCAGGCAAGAATACTGGAGTGGTAAGCCATTCCCTTCTTCAGGGGATCTTCTGACCCAGGGATTGAACCTGGGTCTCCTGCATTGCAGGCAGATTCTTTATCATCTCAACCACCAGGGAGGCCCCAGAGTATGGGTAACTATTCTCTTAGTGAGAAGGAGCTTTTGTGTCAGAAATGGCTGCAGTAGAAACCACCACCACCACAGTCACCTTCCCACAAGTGTAGAAAATGAGAAATTAAGAATCTCAGGCATTTATGTAAATGTGTTCCTTCAAAATCTTTTATCAATGTACCATGACAATCCAAAAGCTGCTTATACAGCTACTCAGTTACAAGTGGTAATACTCAAAGTGCTCGTGAATTTGAAATCACTAGAGTCTTAGGTTTCCTGGAGGTTTCAATTTAGGTGTTCTAACTCTTGGAAATTTTCAGACTAAAGTTCAAAAGTAGACTTTCTGAGTAAAGCTCAAAAATAATCTGGACTGAAAAATCTACCGACCTCATCCTAGTTATGAGGCAAGTCCTCAACGAGGAAAATGATGTGCAGAAGCGTGTAAGTGAGAAAAGACATTTGAAAACAATGAAGGCTTAGGGGAGAGCTCACATACACACACAGCAGATTTTTGAACAACACTGCCCTTCTTGGGTCCACTTATTTGCAGATTTTTTTCAGTATTACTACCGTACTCCACGATAGGAAGTTGGTTGAATCCAGGTGCAGCACTGTGGGTCCGGGCAGACCTCAGACGTGGAAGAACCACACGTATGGAGGGTGGATATAACTTATATTCAGATTTTCAGCTTCGAGGAGGGTCGGTGCCCCGAACACCTATGTTGTTCCAGGGTCAACTATAATCATCTCCTGTTATATTCTCTTTCTGAAATACTGCTTACTGAGTACTCGTAAATCTTCTATCTTATATTTTACAGGCGTTTAACAAAAACAACTTGATCCTAGAGGAAAGAAACAAATACTTCAACCCACATCTCACCGGGAAGACCTATTCTAACGCCTACTTTACAGATCTCAATAACTATGATGAGTACTAAGAGCTCTTCTATTTTTGGCTTCATGTAATTCCCCCAGTTCCTTAAGGCCTGTGCTCCGTGACTGCCCATGTCTCCAAGCCTTCAGAGATGGAGTCTGGATACATCTCAAGTGCATTTCAAGCCACTAGTGTCCCATTGCTGCCGAAGAGAAACGTTCTCAAAAGCAACAAAAATCTAAACATGACTGTGAAAATCTGGTCTACAATTCTTGATGATTGTCTTTAATGAGCCATGGTGTGCAGTTTTATTTTGTTTTTATTATGTTCAGTCCACTTTTCGAATAAGTTGGTTGCTTTTTTTGAGCTTTTTCATAACTGTACCACCCACATTGGAAGCAGTCTTTAGAAATATGAACAATCTTCTTGACTCTGAGCATAAATCTTAATGGTGATTTAATTCAAGAAAGCAGGCACTTTATATGAGAGCCTCCCCACCTCCACATGCTTTATAGTATTGATAAAATGGAGAATATGAATGTGGCCATGCAAGGACTCACCATTGTGGTGATCTCCATCTTCTCATTCTGGATGGTCCTGTGTGTGTTTGGCTTGGAACGTTCTCTCCTGAGGACGCCCGGGGATTCAGCCTGGCTGGCATCTGTGGAGGTGCGGGTACGCGATGTGAGGTCTCCACCCTCAGCCTTGCTGCCATTGCTGTGGTGTTCCCAGGGGAAGTGAGTGTAAAGAACAGAGGGACAGACGGGATGAAGGGTGAATGTGTTCTGCAGCTTGCCGGGAAGCTCACCTTATTCTGCCTTGTGGATTTCATGGCAGTTCAGGGAGCTCTTTGCCACGCGGTCAAGGGAGCCTGCCTGTCTGGGCCGTAGTAACATTCTAAAGAACCACTCTGTAAAATAACCACTTGTTTAGCATTTGTATAATAGATTGTGCACCTGCCCTCTCTCTGCAAAGAAAAATTTTGAGCATTCATGATGCCAATTGAAGAAAGTATTGAAAGAACTGAAATATAATTGAAAACAACTTTTTTTTTTTCATGCTACAGAAGGCATTGGATGAACTGACACTTAATGAAAAGCAACTTTCTATTTTCCATCTCCCTGATAGAACTAACGTATGGACACCAGCCCCTACTAAGAGCATTAACGATGTGTAAAGCTGGCTTTCTGCAGCGTGTTGCTGTGCATACTGAAGTGCTCCCCAAGTTCCAAGCTGTCATTTGCTGCCTCCAGGTCAGGTCAGGAGGTGGTATTTAGCTTGGGTGCCTTTTGTTTTTTTATCTCAGTGCTGCCTTCCCACCCACCTACTCCCATCTCTCCCTGCATGGGGCAACAACATTTCAGAAGAAGTACCCTGAGAAATCAGGGTATCTGGAAGTTAAGGCTTTCATTGATCCCTGTGGTTCTGAGCTTCAATCATTCATAAGCATTTCAGAGTTATGATACTGTTCAGTGTGGTCCCCAGAAGGAAAAAAAAGGATAAATTACTCACAAAAGAAAGATACATAATATATGGCAGTTGGTTGAATAATTTTTGAAAGTAACAAGAAGATTGAAACTATCCATTGGATGCCTCTGGGTGTCATGATAAAGGCCTGGATGGACATTAAAACATACTCTTATTGATCAATGAACCTTCAGATCTGTGAAAATCTACAGTATGGGCATCGAGGGACACATGTATGTTTTAGCATACATGTATTCACCCTTTCCTATCTAAAGAAATTCGAAATTTTTATGCTTCGTAATGAATGTTGTTGAGTTCAAAACATTCTCATGTACCCAAATTTTCTGAAATGGCTCTACTAAAATAAAATCTAAATTGCAGCTGGGCTCTGGGAGGTCTGATAGATTTCAAGTGAATGATGTTCTGGGTCTTCCCAGTGGGGAGTTCATGCTGTGTCTCCCATATTCCCTTGAATGCTGTGTGAGATTGCTGTGTCTGAAGTCCACACTTGGTTTTCTAATTGTCCTTGGGTTGTGTTTTCCTTGGTTGCTTCACCCTGTCTCATCACTGTTCTGGAAGACAGATGTCCGCATCGTGAAGCACATTTAACAGTTTTATGAATTCCAACCCCCACAATGTTTTCTAAGCTTAAAAGATCATTCTCTTTCCCCTAGGATGGACGATACTGACATTTCAAATAAAAAAAGCATCACTGGACTTGATGGGAAATGTTCTCTAAATGACTTCAAAGTTGGTCATTAATTAGTCTCACACACTAAGGAAAGCACCCTCCCCCGCAACAGGCTTTTCATGTTGTTGATCGCATAAAGCTTTATGATGATCACCGCAAAGAAATTCATTCGTTTTTGTTCTCTGGCATTCTATTCAAAACAAAAATGTTCTGCTCTCTCTCTCCTCTCTCTCTCCCCTTCCCTCCCATCCCTTCCTCCCTCCATCCCTCCCTCTTAATAGAATATGGATTGGTTTTGAAATAGTTTTAGCTATAATCTAAGAATTTTAACCAGCCATGGAATAACTTTTGTTTTCCCGTTACCATAGGGCTACTGCTCACGTGTCTGCCTCCCCTCTGTACCCTTCATTAAGCCCCCACGTGGTGGCTTTCATGGTAAAGCCTCTCACTTCTGCTGGAGACTTCCAACAGCAGCTCTTTGTAAGGGGGATGGTAGAGATTCCTGCCAACACCTGTCACATTTTAAATTTCTGTGTAACTTCTTCATTATCCAACCTCCTTCCTTTCTTTTTCTATCTTTTTCTTTCTTTCATTCTTCCTTTCCTTTTGTCTTTTTTTTTTTTTCTGAAACAGGCAGCACAAATAAAAACTAATAACAGTTTAATTTCTAGGGTTGCTTCTAGATATAGTTGAAGTTTGGCTGGTTCTCATTAGGAAACGGGCTTCAGTCTCACACTGAAATTCTTTGGAATCTGATTCCCAGTGTTGGGTGCTTTGTCTAGATTAGACTAGTCACTGGCTAACACCAACCCGCACTGCCCCAGGCTCCCTGCTCACAGCATAGCAGGTGGCCTCTCAGAGTAGCTCTGCAGATAATGGCTCTGATCACACTGAGGGATTTGTCTCCCTGGACGACCTCAACTCTGGATTCTGGAGACGCAGACTCAGGCTGTGCTGCATGAAGACCCAGGTTCCCTGGACTCGGGCTTTTTCTTCCCCGATTGCCTGACTTGCTCTAGGCCTGCTTCTGTGCTGGTGCCCCTGGGACTTACCGGGGGATCTGAACCTTCCTGCTCTTTCAGGGACGTGTCACTAAGCCTGTCGATTCCGACTAGAATTGGCAGTAATCCTGGGGAAAAAGATGGCTCCCTGTGTGTGTGGAGGGTGGACAGAGAGCCTAAAGGAACTGAGAGGGGTAAGTGGTGAGCAGATGTGAGGGCTCCTATGTGGAGAAGGCTCTGTGCCCAGGGATGGTCAGCCCACGGGGTCAGCGAGAGCCAGGGGTCTGGCCCCTTGACTCATGAGTGATGTCAAAGAGAAAGGAAGTGAATTTGGGAGAAAGTGGTCTTGTGAAGAAGGGACTCTGGTCCCTCGCAGCCCAGGGCTATGGATGATCCCAGGTGGAGACTGTGATCATCTCACACAGTCCTGTGTGTGATCCCTGCATCTTCCGGGATCAACTGCCCAGAGTGCAGGTGAAGGTGCCTCTGTTTCCTCATTTATCTGCAAAGGGTGAATTCATGGGCATCAAAGCCTGTGTGGTCAGAGTTCGCACAGGAATCCTTCAGAATTTAGAGAGTTAGTGAGTCAGATGCCTTCAGAGTTACGGACAAATTTTCAGCCCAGGGGCTTCCTGAAAGGATGTGTTAGTGTAACTGCAAATCAAAGGAGATTTTTTTTTTTTTTAGTGTACAAAGTCTGCGCTCAGTTAGTCATTTTGTGTAAACACTCCCTTAATGCACATTGGAGGTGCAGCCGTGATGGTGTTTGCATTTACAAATATCCTGATGTTCCTTTTTGACATTTATGAATATTTCTCCAGCACTGTCAAACCACTTTCAGCATTGACTTTGCCCCAAGGTCATCAACTTTCTTTAGCCCTAGGATGTCTTTTATATTTCAGTGGAATTTTCTTGTGTGTGGCATTTCGTGATAACTACACCGAATTCAGTCTTTCTATTTTCACAAGGTGACTCTGGGGCATCTATCCAGAGGCAACAAGTATCAGGGGTGAATGCCGTGCACAGAGTCTGCCTCTAGGCATATGTTCTCCACGTGGCAGGGCTGCACATAAATCCCACAACTCCAATAATCATTGTCTGTGAAGGCAGGGAATTCAACAGAAACAAACAAACACACTTAAATCTATTCATATTCAAACTGTTTTCCTGCTCTTATTTTTAAGCCGATACAAAATGGAGTTCACAGATCTCATTGGCTATGCCCAGCATATTCATTTCGTCTACTGTCTCTTATTTCATGGTAATTTATGTTGACATGGTGATTCGTGTTGACAAGGCTTTACCAAGATTGAATACTTCTGATTACCTACCTTTTTAACTATTGTCAGACCCTAGAAAGCTTCTCTGATCAATGAGTGTGAAGTGGGACAACACAGTAACATTCATTTTGGCCTGAGAAATGTACAAAAGGGAATGCCAAATATTTCACAGCAAATTGCCATCTAAGATAAAATATACGGAGACCAGTGGCCATAGTGGAATTTATTTGTTATTCTTTCCTATTGTCATTAATAATAATTGATTTAAATATATCGTAACTCTACAAATACAGAACCAATGCATTCTATTTTGATAACCTGATAAAACACAAAATAATGTATTGCTTTCATCCTTGCTTGTTTTTTCTTTTGAAATTGAAAAGTAATGAGCAAGATATAAAGTTGGACTATTGGCAGAGATTTTTATCAAAATGACTATTCCATTCTCTTTTTTATGGATTTATGTTAAAGATGCATTATAGATATTTTTGGAGCAGATGGATCAAAGTGGGAGTTTTGTAATGGTCATATATTGCATCATCAAAAATTTAGTACATGTTTCAGAAACATTAGGAATGGAGACCTTTTCTCTTTTGAAAATATGGGTTCACGTTGCAAAATGTCTAACAGCATTATCAAAACCAAAATCAGAGCCTGACATGAATGTACTATTCCCAATGAAAGTTGTCTCATGTAGTATTTTTAAAAGATTGTATTAGTCCTGCCGAAGAAAAACAAAGCGTTCAAGCTTCTTACCCACTGTATGTGTGTGTGTGTGCACTTGGTTGATCATTTATGTGTGACCTTCCATGACCCTGTGGACTATATAGCCCACCAGAATCCTCTGTCCTTGGAATTTCCTAGGCAAGAATATTGGAGTGGGTTGCCATTTCCTTCTCCAGCGGATTTTCCTTCCTATATCTCTTGTGTCTCATCTCCTGCATTACCAGGCAGATTCTTTACCGCCACACCACCTGGGAAGCCCCTTATTACCCATTACCCAAAACCATTTCTCATTCCACCAAACTTGCTTCACGTTGTTGACATGACAACAGTAGCTAGTCAAAGGTATTGTAACACCTGAAAGGAGAAAAATTGAAATGGAAAATCACTGTATAGCATTTCTTAAACAAACATGTTGGATGGGCAACAAAATTCATTCCACCTCTTCCATATCAGTCAGAAATCTTAGGCCAGCCATTCAAAGATGATCCTGTTCTTTCTCAGCTTTTTGGCAACTTAATGCCAAAAATGGCCCAAATGTTAGATGTTTAAAATGGTCCCCACATTAGATAAATACAAGCTGGAAAGCAAAATCTGGATTCCAGAAGACCCAAACTATCATCACTAAGAAAGAGCCTTGTTAGTAAGTGCAGGTAGCTTAATTTCCTGTAAAAAGTCGCCAGTGCCTTGTTTCAGATGATGATTTATCATTTTATCTGGATATTTGTTCAAAGCAGAAGACTGATTGGCTGTACTCTAATGAAAATCACTCATATGCCTCTTTGATCTCAGGAAAAGAACAAGAAGCACAGCATCGTCAGGTGTGAATTCTGCCCCCACTGGGGCTGTGGTGCCGGAGTGGGGTGGCATGATGTATTCAGAATTTAGGTGAGCCCAGCCTTCCAGAAACTGTCATCACTTTAATTTTACATCTTTCAAAAATACTTGAGAGTTTGTTCTGTAGAAGGAATGTCAATGGGATGCCTGTAGAAGTTAAAGGATCTTGTTACTGGCCCTCTTCAGTCAAGTCTCTATAGCTACAGGAAAATCAGATGGAAGCTGGTGATGCTTGGCAGATCTGGTGAGTGGAGTGACAACCACATAGAATACTGCCCACTGTTTGTTTGAAGTCAGTGTCAAAACTGCTTCGTAAGTTCACAAAGTTTTCTTCCTTAATTTGAATCAGGTGTTTTCTCTGTTAAATTTGATTCATTCTCTCCCCTCAACCCATACTGTGACTGTTGGCCAAAATCAAACTTGAATTTCTGCACTTTGAAAGAAAGCACAGTAGGAACCTTCAACACAAGCCCCTACATACACCACCAAAATTCTACACTGTTTGCAAAGAAAGTGCACAAAATTGGTCCAATGTAAGATTCTTCAAAAGTATGTAATTAAAATTGTGTGTTATGCCATTCACAACTTTTGAATATGTTATGAAATGTTAAATGCCTCATTCCTTGTTAATTTGCTGTTGCTGTTTTTGTGATACAAAATAAACTTATTTGGGATTGTTTTTTCTTTTTTTTATTGAAATTTCTTGGAAGTCATGTTGAGCCTTTGGTAAACTTACAGAAAGTTACTGATCTTGAAATTCATGTGTAAGAGACAATATATATTTATCATAATGGACCCTTTTTAGAATGAGGTAGCACTGTCTGCCCTTCACTGGAGTGAGAAAAATGGAACTTCAGTTGTCTTGTTGGAATACTTGTGGATTTCTGGACATTCCCCTCATGACTGTTGGGTGTATATACTACACTGCTTTTCATTCCTTACATTATACTTTCAAGGTTTCATTGGAAACCTGGTTGCTAGAAATGTGCAATCCAGATTTCCAGTGATCTTCACTTTCATCTTTTCTGTTCATCAGTTCACTGGTTTTGAAAAGAGTCCAGCATGACTGAAGTGACTCAGCACGCACACAATTTTAGAAAAAGGAAATGGCAACCCACCCCAGTATTCTCACCTGGAGAATCCCATGGGCATAGGAACCTGGTGGGCTACCATGCATTGGGTTGCAAAGAGTAGAACAAGACTGAAGCAACTTAACACACGCACCCGATTCACTGTTCTTAACTGCTTGCTGGAGAGCTGTTCAGGTCTAAATCTAAGAAAGTTGTCCAAGACACCAGATAATGCTGTTTTCAAAGTCAGTTTAAAATACCGGCTGTGCAGCGCAGGTAGGGAGCCCATTGCCCACTGTCCTGGATTAGTGATGGATGTTCAGGGGCAAAGAGCACAGGGGTCATGCAGCCAGTCAGCAGACACCAACTCCTGCCAGCTCCCAGCCTCAACACTGAGGAAAACAAGCATGTCTACAAGGTAAAATGAGTTGGTACCCCAGAAGTGCAAGTGTCCTGCTCGCTCACTGCTCTTGGCGGATTGCCAAGTGCTAGAACCCAAACCTTTGCATCTTTTATAAACAACTCATGAAGGATGATCCCGGGTCCTGCCAACATTCCCCCAATTTTCCTTCCACAGCAGACCCCTCCTCATCTCTATCTGCCAACATTTGTGGGAAAAAATAAGAGAATCCTGATATGTACAGTAAAAGTTGTATTATATTTTTTGTACTTAGGTTTTTATGTAAACAGTTTGTCTCATTCCATTGTAAGTTAGCCTTGAAATAAACCCTACTGTTTAGGAAACAATTTAGTGGCATTTTTCTTTGTGGAGCCTCAGTGGCCCCTTTGTCTCCAGATGTGCTGAGGTGTGATCACCACTTAAAGGAAAGTGTTTCACTGGAGGGAGACTGCAGACAACTTCCGGGGGAAACGCCACAACACGTTCCTGAGTGTGTTGCCATGGCCTCTTGTGTGGAGGCCAAGACAGGACTAACCAGTCTCCTGATGATTCTGTGATGTGGTAAACAACTTTTACAGATATCTCAGTGGGCAACAAGAAATTCGTCCCGAGGAAAATCAATCAGGTTTTTAATTTACAAGGAGTTGATATCCTGTATTGGCAATGATCAATTTATTTTTCTATGAAGCTCATGTTCTCTACAGCACATCAAATTCCACTCTTTCTTGCATAAGATAAGGTTTTTCTATAGTGAACACTAACAATTAGTAAACCCGAACATAGCTAGAAGATGCCTGAAAGTCATATTTCAGTATTCATGATCCCATTAAATCGCTCTCTCTCTCTCCATAGGATGAGATGGTTGGATAGGATCACTGGTTCAAGGAATATGAAATTGGGCAAACTCTGGAAGGTTGTGAGGGACGGGGAAGCCTGGTGTGATGCAGTCCATGGGGTCACAAAGAGTCAGACATGACTTGGCCACTGAACAGCTTTCTCTCTCTCTCTCTCTCTCTCTCTCTCTCTCTCTATATATATATATATATATACACGCATATATATGTTGTCAGTTGGTTTAGTTACTAAGTCATGTCAGACTCTTTGCAACCCCATGGACTATAGCCTTCTAGGCTCCTCTGTCCATGGGATTTCCCCACCAAATGTACTGGAGTGGGTTACCATTTCCTTCTCCAAGGGATCTTCCTGACCCAGGATGGAATCTAAGTCTCTTGGATCACAGGAAGATTTTGTCCTGACTGAGCTATATATATATATATATATATATATATATATATATATATATATAGACACTCATTCATTCAACATTCAGAAAACAGATCAGAAACTCATTCAAAGAAAACTAAGATCACCTATGGTCACCTTACCTTTGACAAAGGAGGCAAGAATATACAATGGAGAAAAGACAATCTCTATAACAAGTGGTGTTGGGAAAACTGGCCAACCACTTGTAAAAGAATGAAACTAGAACACTTTCTAACACCATACACAAAAATAAATTCAAAATGAATCAAAGATCTAAATGTAAGACCAGAAACTATAAAAACTCCTAGAGGAAAACATAGTCAAAACACTCTCTGACATAAATCATAGCAGGATCCTCTATGACCCACCTCTCAGAGTAATGGAAATAAAAGCAAAAATAAAGAAATGGGACCTAATTAAACTTGAAAGCTTTTGCACAGCGAAGGAAACTATAAGCAAGGTGAAAAGACAGCCTTCAGAATGGGAGAAAATAATAGCAAATGAGGCAACTGATAAAGAATTAATCTCAAAAATATACAAGCAACTCTTTCAGCTCAATTCCAGAAAAATAAGCGACCCAATCAAAAAATGGGCCAAAGAACTAAACAGATATTTCTCCAAAGAAGACATACAGATGGCTAACAAACACATGAAAAGATGCTCAACATCACTCATCATCAGAGAAATGCAAATCAAAACCACAATGAGGTACCAACACACACCAGTCAGAATGGCTGCTATCAAAAAGTCTACAAACAATAAATGCTGGAGAGGGTGTGGGAAAAAAGGAACCCTCTTACATTTTGGTGGGAATGCAAACTGGTATATCCACTATAGAGAACAGTGTGGAGATTCCTTTAAAAACTGGACATAGCACTGCCATACAGCCCAGCAACCCCACTGCTGGGCATACACACTGAGGAAACCAGAATTGAAAGAGACACATGTACTCCGATGTTCATCGCAGCACTGTTTACAATAGCCAGGACATGGAAACAACCTAGATGTCCATCGACAGACGAATGGATAAGAAAGCTGTGGTACATATACACAATGGAATATTACTCAGCTATTAAAAAGAATGCATTTGAATCAGTTCTAATGAGGTGGATGAAACTGGAGCCTATTATACAGAGCAAAGTAAGTCAGAAAGAAAAACACCAATATAGTATATTAAAACATATATATGGAATTTAGAAAGATGGTAATGATAACCCTATATACAAGACAGCAAAAGAGACACAGACGTAAAGAACATACTTTTGGACTCTGTGGAAGAAGGCGAGGGTGGATGATTTGAGAGAATAGCATCAAAACATGTATATTACCATATGTGAAATAGATCACCAGTCCAGGTTCGATGCATGAGACAGGGTGCTCAGGGCTGGTGCACTGGGATGACCCTGAGGGATGGGATGGGGAGGGACGTGGGAGGGGGCTTCAGGATGGGGGACACATGTACACCCATGGCTGATTCATGTCAATGTATGGCAAAAACCACTACAATATTTTTAAGTAATTAGTCTCCAATTAAAAAAAAAATACACACCACTACATATAAAACAGATAAATAACAAGAATTTAGTGTATAGCACATGCACTTATATTTAATATCTTATAATAACCTATAATGGAAAGTAATCTGAATAAGAGTGTGTATGTATATAAATATGTATATTTATATAAATCTAAATCACTTTGCTCTACACCTAAAATTAACACAGTATTGTAAATCAACTACAGTTCAATTTTTTTTAAAAATCCCAGCACAATAAACTTTTCTGGCCCAAAATAGAAAAAACAAATCATAAATCTGTTGGGTCTATGTGTAATAGTTACATAATATCATCCATTTATGGGGCCCATTGTTAGCTTCATTAGCTGCTCTCTGCTTTGGATAAAGCTTACTGGACTTGTTGGTTCAGTCTGGAAACAAAATTCCACTGATGCTGCTGCTGCTGCTGCTAAAGTAAAGCAATTAAAACAAAAGGCAAGAATATAGAAAGGCATGGCTAACTGAAGACAACACTCATAATACACTGTTAATAAAGTATTTTCCCAAATCATAAGTTTTTCCAGTTATCTCTGTCCATGTTCTGAAAGTAAGTCTGCAGCCGAATTTCCTAGTAGAATACTAATTTCAGGTCTTCAGTAAATCCTACTGCACAATGCTTTAATTTAAAAGTATCCATTTTCATACCATATTTTGTGGACAAGTCAACCATATTTTTGGTATGTAAAAAAATACATAATCATTTACCAATTGTTAAAAAAACTGACTAATAAATTTTGGATAAAGTTTAAAAAAATAAAAGAAAACTAAGATCAGAAGACTCATTCAACATTCAGAATACTAAGATCATGGCATCCGGTCGCATCACTTCATGGCAAATAGATGGGGAACAATGGAAGCAGTGAGAGACTTTATTTCTTTTGGGCTTCAAAATCTCTGCAGATGGTGACTGTAGCCATGAAATTAAAAGACACTTGTTCCTTGGAAAGAAAGTTATGACCAACCTAGACAGCATATTAAAAAGCATAGACATTACTTTACCAACAAAGATCCATCTTGTCAAGGCTATGGTTTTTCCAGTAGTCATGTATGGATGTGAGAGTTGGACTATAAAGAAAGCTGAGCACTAAAGAATGCTTTTGAACTGTGCTGCTGGAGAAGACTCTTGAGAATCCCTTGGACTGAAAAGGGATCCAACCAGTTAATCCTAAAGGAAATCAGTCCTGAATATACATTGGAAGGACTGATGTTGAAGCTGAAACTCCAATACTTTGGCCACCTTATGCGAAGAACTGACTCACTGGAAAAGACCCTGATGCTGGGAAAAGTTGAAGGCAGGAGGAGAAGGGGATGACAGAGGATGAGATGGTTAGATAGTATCACCAACTCGATGGACATGAGTTTGAGCAAGTTCCAGGAGTTGGTGATGGATAGGCAAGCCTGGTGTGCTGCGGTCCATGGGGTCGCAAAAAGATGGGCATGACTGATTGACTGAATTGAACTGATGCACACTCATATATATATATATCTAAACATATATTGTGTGCTGCTGCTGCTGCTGCTAAGTCTCTTCAGTCGTGTCTGACTCTGTGTGACCCCATAGACAGCAGCCACTGGGCTCCTCCATCCCTGGGATTATCCAGGCAAGAACATTGGAATGGGTTGCCATTTCCTTCTCCAATGCATGCATGCAAGCTAAGTCAGTTCAGTTGTGTCTGACTCTGTGCTACACTATGGACAGCAGCTCACCAGGCTCCTCCACCCACAGGATTCTCTAGGCAAGAAGATTGGAGTGGGTTGCCACCTCTTTCTCCATATATGTGTATAATTCCCCATATATAATTTTCAATTGACCAGAAGGCTCATTTAATATGGAAGCAAAAAACAACAAAATATACAAAAATATAAACTAATGAAGCATGCTGTAATGATTAACTAACTTTAACTCCAACTAATGAAATATAAATCTGTCTTTACCCAGATGTTTCAGGCTGACTTGCACAGTTTATAGACTTCTCTTCGATTGGAAGGTTGGGGGTCTTTTAATGCTAAAAGTGCAGAAGAATTTCCTGCAGCTTCTTGGGGAGATTTATCTTTTCATGATTTAGCAGGTTGACAATCCAAGAGATTATCAACTTTGGCTGCATATTGATATTATCTGGGGAGCTGTTTTTTAAACATCACCCAATTTGAGTTTGGATACTTCCTGAGTATCTGTATTATATCTTAAAACACCACCAAAGAACCTACATTTGACTGTTAGAAAGTGAGTGGAATAAATGTGGCACTAGTGTTCTTCCTTGTGATTTTTTTTTTCAGAATCTTTGTATTTACAGTGATATATTATAATAGGGGGCTACTCTGCTGGCTCAGCTTACAATAAAGAACCTGCCTGCCAATGCAGGAGATACAAGAGATGCAGGCTTGATCGCTGTGTCAGGAAGATGCCCTGGAGAAGGAAATGGCAAACCACTCCAAAATTCTTGCCTAGAAACTCCCATGGACAGAAGAGCCTGGCAAGCTACGGTCTATGGGGTTGCAGAGTTAAACGCAACTGAACACACACACACACACACACACACACACACACACACACACCACACTCATTCTAATGTTTAAACATTCTCATCTAATATTCATGTATCCACTTCCTCTTTTTTGAATCTACTTCATTTATTCTTAAAAAGTAAAATTAACATATGATTTAAAATCCCTCTCTGGATGTATTTGAAATACACAATGTAAATTTCAATTTAAAGTGTATCCTCGAGCCCAGCTTATGAAAAATAACAGGAATGATTGAATGTATTGACTGCACAATTGTAGGAAATTAATGTAAGAAGAAATTGTCCTTAAAATAACACTTGAAACTATATTATTTTCTGGAATTATACTTGTTTATATTTGGTTTACTTCTTTACAGGAGTTTGCTTATAAAATCAAACAGGAATGTCAGAAATGGCTTTTCTCTCATTAATCGACTTGGCGTACGTTTTTCTTGGGAGTATTCGAAGCTCTCACCTCACCCCTGTGATCACAGTCAGAACCAGAACTGAAAGCAACAAGAACACGTTTAATAAACATCTGATGGTGCGGGGTAGTGCGGAGCTCCTAAGACCAGCTACTAAAAAATAACAGAGGAAACCCTGTTATTTTTCAAAAGGTAACCCTTGGTGAAATGATCCCTGGTACAAACCTCCGAAACTGCAAAAGTTCATCTTCAGTTTGAAAAACCACTATTAATGTTTGGAAAATGAGTCTCACCTTAGAATACAGAGAAAAGTTTGCTGGACGAAGGTTTTCCAGTCTTCATGTATGTGAGCTCCGTGATATTTGTCAGGTACTTTCCATGGCCTTTGCCAGAAGGTCAATTCTTCATCCCAGTGGTGGTTCTGAAAGCAGCTCTTTGTTCCCTTTCCTGTTTGCCCTTTTTTGCTCCCCTCTAATCTTAAAAGAATCTAATTATGGGAATGAGATCACTAAGCAACTGAAACTAACTCCTGATTTATGCTGTCCTGCATGCACGCCATGCCTTATCTAACCTGTTGATTCTTTTCCTACATTAAAAAGAAGACTAGCTCTCTGCCCCCGTAGCCCCTCTAAGCAATCCTGCAGACAGATCACATGGACAGGATAATATCTGAAGAGAGAGTCCGTCGGTCTGCACACAATGGAGACAGAACCCACCCTCTTTCCCCAGTGCCTCACTGAGATCTACCCCTCTTCTCCCATTTTTTTTTTTTTTCCCTTTGAAAACTGTCATGGCCAAGCAGAATCTTTGGAGCTGGTCTCTGGATACGAGTCCACCTTCCCCCCAGATTGCCTGGTTTTCTTTTCTTTTCTTTTTTTTTTTAAATTTCTTATTTATTGTATCACAGCTACTTGCTACCTGTAAATTTCTTTTTGTTGTTGTTCTTTTTTTAATTGGAGGCTAATTACTTTACAATATTGTATTGGTTTTGCCATACATGGACATGAATCAGCCATGGGTGTACACGTGTTCCCCATCCTGAACCCCCCTCCCGCCTCCCTCCCCACCCCATCCTTCAGTGTCATCCCAGTGCACCAGCCCTGAGCACCCTGTCTCATGCATCGAACCTGGACTGGCGATCTTGATGAAAGCACTTTTCCTTTCTATGACACCGGCCTCTCAAATGGTTGGCCAGTGAGCAGTGAGCAGCTGACCTGGGTTCGGTTACAGGTTCATGGATCATCTTTCCTGAAGCCAGCCACTCCCACACTCAAGTGCTGTGCAGAGCCCTGTCTATGGGTCTCTTTTTCGTCAGGGTCTGTCCCTCTGCCACCTCAGCCCTGCTGTACTTCCTGTTTCTTGATGTGAAAGTGTTAGTTGCTCAGTCATGTCCAATTCTGCGACCCCATGAACTGTGGCCCATCAAGCTCCTCTGTCCATGGGATTCTCCAGGCAAGAATACTGGAGTGGGTTGCCATTTCCTTCTCCAGGGGATCTTCCAAACTTGGAGATCAAACCCAGATCTGCATCGCAGGCAGATCCTTCACCATCTGAGCCACCAGGGAAGCCCTGTTTCCTGATAGTAGATACCTGTTACAAGAGTTACAGTTGTGCCCCTTCTGAGGCTGGTGCCCCCTGGTAGCCAGGCCTCATGGTCCCTGAGAGAAGCCTGGTGGGGGCAGCAACAAGGCGCCAGGACATGCCCATCAGGAGGAGAGGTGGGCAGTTGGCCAGTGGGTGTGTTCACGTGCACACACTCACAGATCGGCACCGCAGCTGGAAAGTCCCCGTCCTGAACCTAGGAGGCGCTTGCATTTCCTGAACGGACAAGGGGACACACACGTGCTCAAGTACATGTGACAGCTGCCACGCTTCCCTTCTGAACTTGGAGAAACACTTGCCATGGGCTTCCAGTCATTCTAGCTTAACCCTTTGTGGCACATGCATTGTGTAGCACATACTCAGGATAGATCCCACTTTAAAGCACCTGAAGCTTATCTAATTTGGGTGTCTTTGAGAGGAGAGGAATACGTGATTCACACTGTGAAGTATGAAAATCAGTGTTTATTCAGACTTAGAAAATAAATCTCTACAAACGAAAACAATTTTTAAATTATGGGAGAAACTACATATATAATAATTCAAAAAAAAAATAACAGATTGTGTGTGTTAACTACCAGACAAAAACTATGCTATTGCAAAAATAGAAGATAATTATTAAACCAGGCTGATTTATCTTTATCAATAACACCGTGTTGTATGTAGCCATATGTGGAATTACAGAGTTTCTGTCAAAATTTGGAACACTTATTTCAACTTTTATTCTCATATAAGCTAAGAGACAAGGATGATTACTTATGTAGAGCAGCTGATGGCCTTGTGTTTCCAAATCTTCTTTCCCCTCCACCATTCCCAGACTTGTGCACTGCAGGACAGCCCCTCTGAAGCCACATATTCATGTCAACACAGGGGTGATATGACAGACAGGTTAAGTGCTGCCGTATTGACAGCAAGATGCCTGCAGTAACGTCACTTTACAGAGAGGTGATCACATACCACTTACATGCTCTTCCTGAAGCCCAACTGAATGTATCCCCATCTCAGTTTCTGCATAGAACCTCCCAGAATCGTCTACAGCCATTCCAACCCCACCCAGTACAAGGGGAAATGTGTGGGGAGGGGAATCAGAATGGAAATAGAAAAGAGTCTGGGGACTTCCCTGGCAGTCCAGTGGTTAAGACTTCACCTCCCAATGCAGGGGATTTGGGTTCGATCCCTGATCAAGGAACTGAGATCCCACATGCCTGGTGGTTATAAAATGAAAGTATAAAACAGAGGCAATATTGTGTCAAATTCAATAAAGACTTTTTTAAAAACATTAAAAAATTAAAAGGAAGGAATCTGACCTGTGGTTGAATTCTCCACCTGATCACATTTTAGAAAATCACTCAGATTTTATTTAAAGCCTCACAAGACACACACAAGTGAGGGGACGAAGCACGTGCTCCAACACCTCCGTGTACTCCATCTCTGGGCCACTAGGCACCAGGTCTGGGTTGGAAGATGGGAAAAGGTGTTGACAAGACAGCTGCGTCTTTGGCTCCCTGACGACAGGGAGCTGGTGCTGGGCTGGCTTCCAACAAAGGCTCTACCCTTATGGCTGTGACCTTGGGGCTGATCACTGGTCTGTGTCTCAGTTTCTCATCTGTAAACGGAGATAACAAGAGCATCCACCTAAATATACCTCGTCTTATTGCATTCCATAGTTTTGCATTTTATTACAAACTGAAGGTGTGCGGCAACCCTGCATAGAGCAAGTCTATTGGTGTCGTATTTCCAATAGCATTTGTTCACTTGCTGCCTTTGTGTCACATTTGGTGTTTCTCAACAATATTTCAAAGGCTTCCCTGGTGGCTCAAATGGTCAAGTCTGCTTATAATGTAGGAGACCTGAGTTCAATCCCTGGGTCAGGAAGATCCCCTGAAGAAGGAAATGGCAACCCACTCCAGTATTCTTGACTGGAAAATCCCATGGACGGAGGAGCCTACAGTCCATGGGGTCGTGAAGAGTCGGACACAACTGAGCAACTAACACACATCACCAGCTTACACTTCACTGAAAGCATGGGTGATGGTTAACATTTTTTAGCTATAAAGTATTTTTTGACTCAATATCATGGTAATCGAAATCTGCCCCAACCACTTATTCCGAAGAAGCTGAAGTTGAATGGTTCTACGATGACCTACAAGACCTTCTAGAACTAACGCCAAAAAAAAGATGTCCTTTTCATCATAGGGGACTGGAATGCAAAAGCAGGAAGTCAAAAGAGATACATGGAGTAACAGGCAAGTTTGGCCTTGGAGTACAAAATGAAGCAGAGCAAAGGCTAACAGAGTTTTGCCAAGAGAATGCACTGGTCATAGCAAACACCCTCTTCCAACAGCACAGGAGACGACTCTACACATGGACATCATCAGATGGTCAGCACCAAAATCAGGTTGATTATACTCTTTGCAGCCAAAGAAGGAGAACCTCTGCACAGTCAGCAAAAACAAGACCTGGAGCTGACCGTGGCTCAGATCATGAACTCCTTATTGCCAAGTTCAGACTTAAATTGAAGAAATTAGGGAAAACCACTAGACTGTTCAAATCAAATCCTTTATGATTATACAGTGGAAGAGACAAATAGATTCAAGGGATTAGATCTGATAGACAGAGTGGGTGAAGAACTATGGACAGAGGTTCATGACACTGTACAGGAGGCAGTGATCAAAACCATCCCTAAGATAAAGAAATGAAAAAAAGCAAAATGCAAAAAAGGCCTCCTGTCTGCGGAGGCCTTACAAATAGCTGTGAAAAGAAGAGAAGTGAAAAACAAAGGAGAAAAAGAAAGATGTATCCATCTGAATGCAGAATTCCAAAGAATAGTAAGGAGAGACAAGAAAGCCTTCCTAAGTTATCAGTGCAAAGAAAGTAGAGGAAAACAATAGAATGGGAAAGACTAGAGATCTCTTCAAGAAAATTAGAGATACCAAGGGAACATTTCATGCAAAGATGGACACAATGAAGGACAGAAATGGTATGGACCTAATAGAAGCAGAAGATATTAAGACAAGGTGGCAAGAATACACAGAAGAACTATACAAAAAAGATCTTCATGAACCAGATAACCACTATGGTGTGATCACTCACCTAAAGCCAGACATCCTGGAGTTTGAAGTCGAGTGGACCTTAGGAAGAATCACTACGAACAAAGCTAGTGGAGGTGATGGAATTCCAGCTGAGCTATTTCAAATCCTAAAATATGATGCTGTGAAAGTGCTGCACTCAATATGCCAGCTAATTAAAAAAACTTGGCAGTGTCTGCAGGACTGGAAAAGGTCAGTTTTCATTCCAATCCCAAAGAAAGGCAATGCCAAAGAATGTTCAAGCTACCACATGATTGCATTCATCTCACACGAAAGCAAAGTAATGCTCAAAATTCCCCAAGCCAGGCTTCAGCAATATGTGAACCGAGAACTCCCAGATGTTCAAGCTGGATTTAGAAAAGGCAGAGGAACAAGAAATCAAGTTGCCAACATCCGCTGGATCATAGAAAAAGCAAGAGATTTCCAGAAAAACATTTACTTCTGCTTTATTGAATACTCCAAAACCTTTGACTGTGTGGATCACAACAAACTGTGGAGAAATCTTAAAGAGATGGGAATAGCAGACCACCTTTCCTGCCTCCTGAGAAATCTGTATGCAGGTCAAGAAGCAACAATTTAGAACTGGACATAGGAAAATAGACTGGTTCCAAATTGGGAAAGGGGTATATCAAGGCTGTATATTGTCACCCTGTTTATTTAACTTATATACAGAGTACATCATGTGAAATGCTGTGCTGCATGAAGCACAAGCTGGAATCAATACTTCCGGGAGAAATATCAATAACCTTAGATATGCAGATGACACCACCCTTATGGCAAAAAGCAAAGAGAAACTAAAGTGCCTCTTGATGAAAGTGAAAGAGGAGAGTGAAAAAGCTGGCTTAAAACTGAATATTCAAAAAACGAAGATCATAGTACCTGGTCCCATCACTTCATGGCAAATAGATGGGGAAACAGTGGAAACAGTGAAAAACTTTGTTTTATTGGGCTCCAAAATCACTGTAGATGGTGACTGCAGCCATGAAATTAAAAGATGCTTGCTCCTTGGAAGAGAAGCTATGACAAACCTAGACAGCATATTAAAAAGCAGAGATATTACTTTGCTGTCAAAGGTCCATCCAGTCAAAGCTATGGTTTTTCCACTAGTCATGTATGGATGTGAGAGTTGAACTAAAAAGAAAGCTGAGTGCCAAAGAATTGATGCTTTCGAATTGTGGTGCTGGAGAAGACCCTTGAGAGTCCCTTGGAATGCAAGGATTTTGAACCAGTCAATCCTACAGAAATCAGTCCTGAATAGTCTTTGGAAGGACTGATGCTCAGGCTGAAGCTCCAATACTTTGGCCATCTGATGCAAAGAACTGACTCATTAGAAAAGGCCCTGATGGTGGGAAAGATTGAAGGCAGGAGAAGGGGATGACAGAGGATGAGGTGGTTGCACGGCATCACTGAAGCAATGGACATGAGTTTGAGTGAGCTCTGGGAATTGGTGATGGACAGAGAGGCCTGGCATGCTGTAGTCCATGGGGTAGCAAACAGTCAGACACACCTGAGCAACTGAGCGGAACTGTTTTTTCAATTAAGGTAGACATTTTTTTAGACACAATGCTCTCACACACTTAATAGACTGTAGTACAGTAGACACATAACTTTTACATGCACTGAGAAACCAGAAGAAGAAAAAAAAAAAATCACGTGACTGGCTTTATTTCAATATTCACCTTATTCCAGTGGTCTGGAATCGAATCCACACTATCTCCAAGGTCTGCCTATACTGAAAGGTCCTTTAGATGATTCATCTAAAGGATGAATCTTTAGATTCATCTATCTTAACTCATAGCAAAGGGCCTGGCCACATACAAGGTGCTGAACAAGTATGCCTTTGCTATTATTCCTTTTATTGTGAATGGAAGAACAATGTGAACAATATTTAAATATGATCCTTTATTGAACACTCCTTGTGAAAACTGGGATGTTAGTCAATTAAAAAAAGAAAAAAACAAACAAACAAACTCCACAACACTTTAAGAGAGGAAATGTGCTTTCAGGTCAAGTGATTATCAGAACAGATACGTATAAACGTAGTTTTCCCAGGTGCCACATATATGTGTTAATATACAATATTTGTTTTTCTCTTTGTGACTCACTTCACTCTGTATGACAGTCTCTAGGTCCATCTACATCTCTAAAAATGACCTAATTTCATTCCTTTTTTATGGCTACATAACATACATATTTCATCTTCCTTAGAAATACAGACACATATGTAGTGGACAAACATATAAACACTAAAAGGAGAAAGGAAGTGGTGGGAGGAATTGGGAGCCTGGGCCTGGCGTGCATATATGTATACATGTATATATACTATTGATTGGAGAAGGCAATGGCACCCCACTAGAGTACTCTTGCCTGGAAAATCCCATGGACAGAGGAGCCTGGTGCGCTGCAGTCCATGGGGTCACTGAGGGTCGGACACGACTGAGCAACTTCACTTTCACGCACTGGAGAAGGAAATGGCAACCCACTCCAGTGTTCTTGCCTGGAGAATTCCAGGGACAGGGGAGCCTGGTGGGCTGCCATCTATGGGGTCACACAGAGTTGGACACCACTGAAGTGACTTAGCAGCATACTATTGATACTATGCATAAAAAGGATAACTCGTGAGAACCTACTGACTAGCTTGGAGAGCTCTCCTCAGTGCTCTGTGCTGACCTAAACAGGAAGGATATCCAAAAAAGAGGGGATCTATGTACACATATGGGAGAAGGCAATGGCACCCCAGTCCAGTACTCTTGCCTCGAAAATCCCATGGACGGAGGAGCCTGGTAGGCTGCAGTCCACGGGGTCGCTGGGAGTTGGACACGGCTGAGCGACTTCACTTTCACTTTTCACTTTCATGCATTGGAGGAGGAAATGGCAACCCACTCCAGTGTTCTTGCCTGGAGAATCCCAAGGACAGCAGGGCCTGGTGGGCTGCTGTCTATGGGGTCGCACAGAGTCGGACACGACTGAAAAGACTTAGCAGCAGCAGCAGTATGTACACATACAGCTGATTCACATTGCTGTACACTGGGAACTAACACAACACTGTAGAGTAACTATACTCCCATAAAAATTTAAAAACTAAAAGGAACAGCTATGCGTCCATTGCAGGGAAAGAGGGAATCAAGCTGGTCCGATATGTATTTTGGGGACTATTCCAGGGCCTGCAAAACAGAGGCAAGTAATGATTATCCATGATAGAGGTGCTGATGGGGAGGAACACTTAGACCCTCAATGGCTCTGTTCTGTAGAGCAGCCTGTATCCTCTCCTTACCATGTAATGGAAGGACTGGCTCAGACAGGTGATATTCTTACAGCTCTCAGGAATGAAGGGTTTCTGTGTGTTTATGGCAACATTCTCATAATTAGTATGGATCATGTAAACAGAGAATGTGAGATATTTGAGTTTGTTCAAGAGTTATGGTAAAAGATTGGGCTTCCCTGGTGGCTCTGTGGGGAAGAATCTGTCTGCCGATGCAAGAAACACGGGTTCGATCCCTGGTCCAGGAAGATCCCATATGCTGTGGAGCAATTAAGCCCGAGCATCACGACTATGGTGCCTGTGTTCTAGAGCCTGAGAGCCGCAACTACTGAGTCCACGTGCTGCAACTGCTGACGTCTGAGCACCCTGGAGCCTGTGCTCCACACCAGAGGCCACACTGCAACTAGAGAAAAGCCCACACAGCAACAAAAACCCAGCAGAGTCAATACATAAATAAAATTATTTAAAAAATTATGGAAAAGACAGATTTTCTGTGCTTAGTAGTTGAGGTTTCTAGGTACCTTGGGCTCCTTGACCTTGAGATAACCAGAGAAAGCAACAAGTTTTTAAAAGGCAGGTGCTTTTTCCTGTTTTATTTGTTTCCATCCTATTTTTCTTTTTGTCAAGAGGCATGATGATGGGAAGCCCTGAGGGGTGAAAACAAGAAAAATCCAACCTCTGAACTTTGCTTCCGAAAATGGAGACCAGTGTCATCATGACTCCACAAGGGCCCGCTTGAGAACTAGAGAAAAACCTGCTGGTGGAAACATGCTTTATGACCTGGATATTTAACATTCTCTCTTTTGATCTTTGGGTTTGATTTTTCGCTGCTCCATATTTTTCGAAAGTTTTGTGGAAACTGGGATTTGGAGAAGTTGTAAAACATACCAAAATTCAGACAGCATGGGTCCTGGAATTTCCCCGAAGTATTTCCCTGGGTGCAGGGGGCTGTAGGTAAGAAGAAATATATGAGCAAGGAGAGTCAGCTGCGGGGTGGGGGCGGGGGAGGGGGGGCTTGCCAGGTGGCTCAGTGGTAAAGAATCTGCCTGCAAAGTAGGAGAACCTGGATTTGATTCCTGGGTCGGGAAGATCCCCTGGAGAAGGGGCTGGCAACCCAGTCCAGTATTCTTGCCTGGGAAACCCCATGGACAGAGGAGCCTGTTGGGGTAGAGTCCATGGAGTCGCAGAGTCAGACACAACTTGGCGACTAAACAACAAGAAAGTTGTCTGGAATGGAACCTTGCAAGTTGCATCCACAGCAGGATTCTGAAGCTATTTGCTGGAGTCTTACCTGCACATACTCACATAAATATCAAGTAGCCTTGGACAAATTCTAGTGTTTGAGAGCAGTGGAAAAAGAAAAGTTTGTAGAAAGCAAATGTGAACATGTCTTTTTTAGCTGTGGTGATTCAGTCCAACAGGAGAGACACCTACGAAGCAATCAAAAGTCCAGACATTTGAAAGCAGGTGACTGCTCACTGCCCTGACCACCTTGTCCCCGAGGACAGAGCCAGATTCAGACCCAGTTTGATGACCTAGTGCAGTGCCTGCTTTGAGTGGCAGAGCACTTGTCCAATCTGGCTGAGGCATCTGATGGAGGGGACCTTGTCATGTGAGGACCAGGGCCTGAGATTCTTTGAAAGGAGGTGGGAGAACCCACCACAGCTGGTTGCAGGAGATCAGTGTAGGAAAGAGGGTAAAACCCCAATCCTGTGTAAAGGAAAGGGCTGAGTGGTTGCTTTGATTGGGACAGAATAGCATTTTTGAAATGACTTAGTTTGCATTTCTTCTCCCAGTCACCCTGTTTGTTTCTTTTCTTTGTCTCCTCTGCCTTTTGAACTCGGGCTGGGCTGTGGTTTCTGTTGTTCCAGCCAAGGTGTGAATGAGCAGCAAGTGACCAGAAGCAGTCAGGTCCTCCTTACGCCCAATGTGACCAGGTGACACAGAAGTCCCTGCACTCTCCTGGTGTAGACGGAGAACTACAGGGCCCAGACCTGCCGTGGTGAGAAATGCTGTTGTTCAGTCGCTCAGTCACTCAGTCGTGTCCTACTCTTTGCAACCCCATGGACCACAGCACGCCAGGCCTCCCTGTCCATCACCAACTCCCCAAGTTTGCTCAAACTCATGTCCATTGACTCGGTGATGCCGTCCAAACATCTCATTCTCTGTCATCCCCTTCTCCTGCCTTCAATCTTTCCCAGCATCAGGGTCTTTTCCAATGAGTTGGCTCTGAAGGAATCCTTGGGCCTAGAAAAGAAAACAACGGTCTCAAATGCCCTTGCTGAATCATCTAACTTTGGGGAAAACAAAACCGAACTGATGCTCCAGGATGGTTGAATCTACCTGGGACTTATCACCCCCTGCCCAGGGGACTTATCACCACCTGCCCAAAACCTCCCACCCCCTGTTCAACTACAAATGCCATCTCAACTACAGATTACCCAAAACGTCCCACCTGACTAACGTTTCTCTTTTCATTTTCACAAACCTCCCTTTAAATATGAAGCCTCCCTGATCCCTCTAGCTCTCAGCCTGGTTGCTAGGCTGACTGTCGCCCCTCCTTGCCTGAATAAAGGTAACCTACCTATGGTGAGGTCGTCTCTCCTTCTTTTCTGCCTCGGCCTGAACTATACCTTACAGGCTCTTCACATCAGATGGCCAAGGTATTAGAGCTTCAGTTTCAGCAGCAGTCCTTCCAATGAGTATTCATGGTTGATTTCCTTCAGGATTGACTCGTTTGATCTCTTTGCTGTCCAAGCAAATGTCAACCTACTTACAGCAGCTGAATCTAAATACAAACCTACTCCTTCGTAGATGCAGGAACCTACTATGAGGAACCTACTTCCTCATAGGAAGATGCCTCCTTGCAAAGGCAAATCTTTGTCTAAAATTGCAGAAAATGGGAGTCTGTGAAGCTGAGACAACTCTGTTGGTTCCTGGTTAGCCAGCCCACTCTGTGGGGTCTTCTTGGGGCAGGACCAGGTAAAGAGCTGTCCAGAGTGGAAGGGATGAGTCTACTGTGCATGGCCCGGGTGCCTGGAAGGGGAAGAGGCCTCGGGCTCTGCGGGGAAGTTGTCTGCACCAGGAAGGAGGAAGGGAGACTCCTGAGAGCCTGGGCACGTGGCACTTTCCCCAAAGGCAGGGACGGAGCAGAGGATGGGCAGGTGTGATGACCAGCAGAGCACAGAGTATTGGTCGTGGAGGGAGGTGAGGAAGCTTGGGTCAGGGTGCACTGAGGCCTGGAGGAAAGAAAAGAGTTCGACATGACGGAGCGTTTCTGTGGAGCAAGGTGAGAGGAGGGGGGACAAGTTAGATCTGGAGGAGCCCCCACAAAGGGCTCTGGAAACCATCAAAGACAAGCAGCTCTTACTCCCCTGGAGGAGTGGCCTTAATTTCTTTTCTATTAAAGTTCTTTCTTTTTAAAATAAAATGTGTGCAAAACACAATTGCATAGAACAGTTAACGGTAGAGCTGGGTGAGGCATGGAGACACTTGTTAATCCCAGGCTATTCCCCATGCCTGGGGCTGCTTCAGTTCAGTTCAGTTCAGTCACTTAGTCCTGTCCAACTCTTTGTGACCCCATGGACTACAGCACGCCAGGCCTCCCTGTCCATCACCAACTCCCGGAGTTTACTCAGACTTATTCCATGGAGTCAGTGATGCCATCCAACCGTCTCATCCTCTGTCGTCCCCTTCTCCTCTCACCTTCAGTGGCTGGTACTGTCCAAACCCCCAACCACAGGCTGCTCTGGAAAGAACAGTGCCCAGAAGTCATCACTGGGAAGATGGCCCTTCCATAGACCTGGAGGCAATCAACGCAGCACAACCAGGTGAAAAGTGCTTTGTGATCTAGAGTCATCGCTGGGAGGATGGTCCTTCCATAGACCTGGAGGCAGTAAACACAGCACAACTAGATGAGCTCTGTTACCTGGATTAAGAGAAAGAAGGAGAGATGATGGGTGTGTTGGCAGCAGGAAAGGCCCGCATGGCAGAGACTGGGCTTTTGATGAGAATGGGCCCTCTGTCCTTGGCAGTCACCAAAGGTCAGATTCCCAGACCTGAGACCAGGATGCAGGGTGAGCTCTCCATGCTTAGAAAATAGCCAACTGTCCTATTTTTCTCAAAATGCACCACTGTGAACTTGACAGTGTGGTCAGGCTCTTTTCTGGAAGCTTTTCAGAAAACGAGTTTCAACAGTGTAATAAAATTAAACTGGGGCCTAGGTAACAACAGATCCTATTGTTGAACAGTCTACATTTGGGTCCTTTGTGAGACAATGAGATGTTACCCAGCCCAGGTGAAAATGCCCTTTGAATCCGTCTCTAGTATCTGAGGGGTGGAAGCTCCCTCACTTTGCCCGGTTTAATGTGGCTAATGGAAAGAAAAGGATTAGATGCTCAGAGACAAAGGGCAGGAAGGGATTAGGGAAAATACCCGGGCATGTCTCAGTCCTACATCTCTACTGCCAAAACAGGGCATTGTTATTTACAAAACGCTGACAGCCTGAAACAAAAGCGAGTTAACTCCTGTAGATCACAAATGAGAGAATGTGCCCAACGTTTGCCTTGTTTTGAGAGGACAGTCATTGCATTTGCTCCACTACATTGGATCCTCCCTTTAATGATTATACATGTTTTGAAGAGGGAAGTAATTTCTCCTGGAAAAGTTGGTCTGGTCTGTATTGCTCTCGTATCACTTGTAAATTACTGTGACCAGGGTTCAACAAGTCCCCTATTTCTAAGCTGCCCGCTCTGCACATATTCAAAGAGTGTGTTCTAGGGAAATAAAATACATTTACAGAAATAGCAACGATACTTAAGGGGTTCCCATCCAGAAAAGCTCTATCATAAATGCTTAGCATCCCTTAAGGTAAAGGTTTTGGTAAAACAGAAGATTGTGCAAAGTAGGCTTGAGGTGATAGGCATGCTTGTAAGAGATGTAGGGGCACATGGAAACCACGTGATGTTAAAGGGAACCAGTCCCATCACTTCAAGGCAAATAGATGAGAGAACAATGGAAACAGTGACATTTTATTTTCTTGGACTCCAAAATCACTGCAGACGGGGACTGCAGCCATGGATTAAAAGACGCTTGCTTCTTGGAAGAACAGCTGTGACAAACCTAGACAGTGTATTAAAAAGCAAAGACATCACTTTGCCTACAAATATCCCTATAGGCAAAAGTATGGTTTTCCGATGGTTATGCACAAATGTGAGAAGTGAGCCATAAAGAAGGCTGAGCACCAAAGAACTGAGGCTTTGGCACAGTTGCAAAGCTTCAGTGTTGGAGAAGACTCCTGAGAGTCCCTTGACAGCAAGGAGATCAAACCAATCAATCCTACAGAAAATCAACCCTGGATATTCTTTGAAAGGATTGATGCTGAACCTGAAGCTCCAATACTTTTTTTTTTTTTTGCTGTTTCAAATGTTTATTGTTTAAACAAGAAGTAAATTCATAATCATAAAATTTGAAAAAATTAAAAATTTAAGAAAGACTAGTGAAAAATTTCCTTATACTCATCTCTACAAACTGTTCAGCTCCTAATCCCTCCACCTCCCCACGCAAACCTCAGCAAAGCAAGTAACTACTGTTACTTCTTCTGTCATTTATACACACACACACACACACACGAATGAGTGCTAAGTTGTGAAGCTCCAATACTTTGGCCACGAGATGTTAAAAGCAGACTCACTGGAAAAGACCCTGATACTGGGAAAGATTGCGGGCAGGAGGAGAAGGGGATAACAGAGGTTGAGATGATTGGATGGCATCGTTGACACAATGGACACGATTTTGAGCAAATTCTAGGAGACAGTGAAGGACAGGGAAGCCTGGTGTGCTGCAATCCATGGACTCACAAAGAGTCGTACAAGACTGAGAGACTGAAAAAGAACAATAGGGTCAGAAACTGGGAAGTCAGTTCCACCCAGGGGGTTAAGGATGAATACCCTGTGCTCACTACTGAGGAATCCCAGGCCTTTGTCGAGCTGGGATTCTGAGCTGTTGTTGGAAGAGAGTAGCCCATGACAATGAAGAAACCACAGGCTGCGTGATGTGCAAAAATCTTCTGTAGAAATAAATGTTGAAAGTTAGCCTAAAACGATAAAATTTCTGCTCATATGCACTCTGACAAATTTATAAGCAAATCTTGAAAAGGTCAAGGCAATCAAAATAACATAATTGATCATCAGAACAGGTCCCAACACTATACAGAAATTAAAAAGTTCAACATTAAACCACACAAATTTTCAATTTTCAGCATCCATTAACCAAATACCAAGCATGCAAAGAAGAAACTATGACACTAATATTTGCATGCAAAATCCATAGCTGCTTTGTTCATGGCAGCAAAATGGTAAAAACAGCCCAAATGTCCAGCAACTGGTGAATGATAAATTGTGGTATATTCATAAAATGGAATTCTGCTTAGTAATGAAATGGAATAAACTGCTGATACACACCAACATAAATGAACTCAAGAGCATGATATTAAGTGGAACAAGCCATACACACAAAAACATTACGTGAACTATGAGTCCATTGATGTGAAATTCTAGTAAAGCCAAAAAATCATAGTAACAGAAAACAGATTTTACTTTTATTGAAGTATAGTTGATTTACAATATTATATTTGTTCCAGGTGTACAGCATAATGATTCAATATTTTTACAGATCATGCTCCATTAAAACTTATGACAAAATCATGGCTATAATTTCCTGTGCGGTACAATATATCCCTGTTGCTTCAGAAAACAGATTTGGGGTTGTCTGGGGCAGGAGTGGGAAAGGAGTACATTCTTTGCCAGTGAGCCTGAGAGACATTTTAGGGGTGATACAAATGACCATTTGGCTAGAAGAGCTTCACAGGGGACTCAGATGGTAAAGAATCCACCTGCCAATGCAGGAGACGGGGAGCTTCAATCCCTGGGTCAGGAAGATCCCCTGGAGAGGGAAATGGCAACCCACTCCAGTATTCTTGCCTGGAAAATCCCATGGACAGAGGAGCCTGGCAGGCTACAGTCCATGGAGTCTTAAAGACACAACTTAGCAACTAAACAGCAATAACATGGCTAGAAGAATGTATATATTTGTAAACAATTATCAAAGTTTACCTTATATTTTATTTTGTGTATTTTACATATTTCAGTAATGCTGATGAAAAAATAATTTAGTCTAGAAAAAGATAAAATTTTGTGAACCTAAATGTAAAGTCTCATTGTGAATTCTCCACATCTGGGAGCAATGTGTTTCCCTAAAATATATCCCACATAAGGTAAGGAAAGAATATGACCACATAAGAGAAGATTCTTGAGAGATATTCAGACACTGCCATCAAGTGATGACCATTCAGGGTATTTCTAGTTTGGGGCTACTTTAAATCTTATAAAAAGTTTTGAAAACAAATATGCTTAAGATGTTGGAAAAAATAAGAGAAAGATTAGAATTTGTAAGGCAAGAATAAGGCATGACTCACAAAGGAAATGGAAATTTAGAAATTCATCAAAATCCTGAAAAAAAAACTATAATCATTGAAAAATATCTCAGAAGAAGGATAAATGGTGAATTAGATGTTACAGATGGAAAGACAGTAATTGGAAGTTAAAACTCAAGAATTAAGACAAAATGATCCACAGATATGAAATACAAAATAGAAGTTAAAAGTCAAGACAAAAACAATGAGAAAATTTAATTTAAAACAAGGTACAGATTTCATCTAAAGCTGAAGTAGAGAAGAGAGAAATATGTGTGTGGTAACTGACCTAGAGCCAGACATCCTGGAATGTGAAGTCAAATGGGCCTTAGAAAGCATCACTATGAACAAAGCTAGTGGAGGTGATGGAATTTCAGTTGAGCTATTCCAAATCCTGAAAGATGATGCTGTGAAAGTGCTGCACTCAATATGCCAGCAAATTTGGAAAACTCAGCAGTGGCCACAGGACTGGAAAAGGTCAGTTTTCATTCCAATCCCAAAGAAAGGCAATGCCAAAGAATGCTCAAACTACCGCACAATTGCACTCATCTCACATGCAGTAAAGTAATGCTCAAAATTCTCCAAGCCAGGCTTCAGCAATATGTGAACCGTGAACTTCCTGATGTTCAAGCTGGTTTTAGAAAAGGCAGAGGAACCAGATATCAAATTGCCAACATTCACTGAATCATGGAAAAAGCAAGACAGTTCCAGAAAAGCATCTATTTCTGCTTTATTGACTATGCCAAAGCCTTTGACTGTGTGGATCACAATAAATTGTGGAAAATTCTGAAAGAGATGGGAATACCAGACCACCTGACCTGCCTCTTGAGAAATTTGTATGCAGGTCAGGAAGCAACAGTTAGAACTGGACATGGGACAACAGACTGGTTCCAAATAGGAAAAAGAGTTCATCAAGGCTGTATATTGTCACCCTGTTTATTTAACTTTTATGCCGAGTACATCATGAGAAATGCTGGACTAGAAGAAACACAAGCTGGAATCAAGATTGCCGGGAGAAATATCAATAACCTCAGATATGCAGATGACACCACCCTTATGGCAGAAAGTGAAGAGGAACTCAAAAGCCTCTTGATGAAAGTGAAAGTGGAGAGTGAAAAAGTTGGCTTAAAGCTCAACATTCATAAAATGAAGATCATGGCATCCGGTCCCATCACTTCATGGGAGATAGATGGGGAAACAGTGGAAACAGTGTCAGACTTTATTTTTCTGGGCTCCAAAATCACTACAGATGGTGACTGCAGCCATGAAATTAAAAGACGCTTACTCCTTGGAAGGAAAGTTATGACCAACCTAGACAGCATATTCAAAAGCAGAGACATTACTTTGCCAACAAAGTTTTGTCTAGTCAAGGCTATGGTTTTTCCTGTGGTCATGTGTGGATGTGAGAGTTGGACTGTGAAGAAGGCTGAGCACCAAAGAATTGATGCTTTTGAACTGTGGTGTTGGAGAAGACTCTTGAGAGTCCCTTGGACTGCAAGGAGATCCAACCAGTCCATTCTGAAGGAGATCAGTCCTGGGATTTTTTTGGAAGGAATGATGCTAAAGCTGAAACTCCAGTACTTTGGCCACCTCATGAGAAGAGTTGACTGATTGGAAAAGACTCTGATGCTGGGAGGGATTGGGGGCAGGAGAAGAAGGGGACGACAGAGGATGAGATGGCTGGATGGCATCACTGACCCGATGGACGTGAGTCTGGGTGAACTCCGGGAGTTGGTGATGGACAGGGAGGCCTGGCGTGCTGTGATTCATGGGGTGGCAAAGAGTCGGACACGACTGAGCGACTGATCTGATCTGATCTGAAGGTGCTTCAGTTGTGTCTGACTCTTTGTGACCCCATGGACTGTAGCCAAGCAGGCTCCTCTGTCCAGGGGATTAGTCAGGAAAGAATACTGAGCGGGTTGCCATGCCTTCCTCCCGGGGATCTTCCTGACACAGGGACTGAACCCACATCTCTTAGGTCTCTGCATTGGCAGGCAGACTCTTTACCACTAGCGCCACCTGGGAACCCCAGAAAAATACAGTAGGAAGCACTGCTGGGAATCTGGCTTAGACTTAATGCAGTGGATTGAAGTAAAAGTACTAGACACTCAGGGAAAGAAAAGAGGAAAAGATTACGGGGAAAATATCCAAGACACATCTCAATTTCCCAGCATTCTATAAATCAACAAAACAAATGACATATTCTGGAACAACAGTTGGTCAGAGGGCTTACTGTCCACAAAAGATCAGTGTTCCCTCATTGTAGGTAGAGCTGTTCCTTGGAGGGGGCCATGCAGAGAGGGGATGTATTTCCCTATCCTAGGGTCTTTAGGTGAATCAGGTGAGGATTCTGACCAATGGGCTGTGAGTCCAAGAAAAGGATACCCATCATTCCCAGACTCTGTTCTGACTGGAGGTGCCCCCCAGGCCTTGGAAGCTGTGTGCCGGATAAGGCCTTGGCACTGCTGCTGGGGACCCCCAAAAGAGTCAGGCTAGTTGAGATTCCTTCATATTGCTGCTTTATCAATAGTTCATTCCTTGCCAACAAGCTCTTACAGTGTCTGAGCCATTTTCCCATTTGAAATCTTTCCCTTTGATCAGTTGCTGCTGCTAAGTCGCTTCAGTCGTGTCCAACTCTGTGTGACCCCAGAGAAGGCACCCACCAGGCTCCGCAGTCCCTGGGATTCTCCAGGCTAGAACACTGGAGTGGGTTGCCATTTCCTTCTCCAATGCATGAAAGTGAAAAGTGAAAGTTAAGTCACTCAGTCGTGTCCGACTCTAGGGATCCCATGGACTGCAGCCTAGCAGGCTCCTCCGTCCATGGGATTTTCCAGGCAAGAGGACTGGAGTGGGGCGCCATTGCCTTCTCCGTTTGATCAGTTAGCTTACACTAAATGTCACCAAGACACGGTTGCAGGAACCAGTACTGGAGAAACCAAGCACCGCACTCGGAGAGTTGGAGAACTCAGGTTTACTACACTGGCGGGCCCTGAGGACTTAAGCTCTGAGCCCCGAACAAGGAGGTTACAGAGTTCTTATAGACAGACTATAGTGCGCAACACTAACTGCTAAGGCTGGTTTAAACGGAGGGGTTTCGCGCTCGGGAACAGGGGTCAGCATGGGGAGGGGAAGGCCTGACCTTTACCCAGACAGGCATGATTAAGCAGTTTTGCAGGAGCCTGGCGATTGCAAAGAGTAGGACAAGGGTGAGTGAGATAAGCTCTAGTTCCTACTATTGTAAGTCCCTACTTTCTGAGACTACATGACTTATGTGATCCAGACTTTGCAAGGCGCAAGCTGAGTTACAGAGGCAGAATGAGTAGAAGGTTATATAAAATTTTAACGTTTCCTCTTCAACAGCATGTAACAGGTTTCTACCATTCTATACAAATAAGCTTCCTCTTTCAGGCATTTTATCCCTTTGATCTTTTACAAAGATAATTGTAATATTTCTCAAGACTTTTTGTTCAGTCAGTTCCTTCTGCTATATCATTAGAGATAAATGATGTAAAAATGGCTCTTATTCGCAAGAAAATCTTGAACTAATACCATGTATGTTTTTCCTGCATTTTCTAAGAATTCACTAGAAAATATATGTTATTTCTTAAAAAGACAGAGATTCTGTGTTATGGCTTTGAAATACTCAGGGTCACAGAGCCTAGAAAGAATTTCAGTACATTTAATGTCAAGCCTCTCTGAAAAGTCATTGTTGGGTTCATGGAAAGTATGCATTGACGAGAAATGGAAAACTTAAGGTCCCAGCATTCTCTAAGAAGATAAGATACATTAGGTACTTTCAAGGAGAAAAATCTTCTGAAGACAGAAGCCATGATTTGAGGTTTCAGAAACTTCAGTCACCAACCTTTACAGAGGCTAATACATCTCATCATATTTCGACTTGCCATTGTCTATGAAGGTATCATGGCACCTACTTGTATGTCTCATTGCACTTCAACCTGGAAAGATACAAATGATTCTAAGTCACAGATTTAAGGGAGGAGAAGGTTCTGACACCTATATGCATAATAGAAGCGTACTAAAATGATGACAACGTTAAGGCAATAATAGCAACATTTATGACATTCATTCAGCAGTCATACTAAAATGTGCCTGAGTAAATATGAACATATTGAGAAGTACATTTGACAGAGGGTTGGACTGCAAGGAAATCAAACCAGTCAGTCCTAAAGGAAATAAACTCAATATTCTTTGGAAGGACTGATGCTGAAGCTGAAGCTCAAATACTTTGGTCATTTGATGCAAAGAACTGACTCTTTAGAAAAGATCCTCATGCTCGGAAAGTTGAAGGCAGGAGGAGAAGAGGGCAACAGAGGATGAGTTATTTAAAAAGCACCACCAATTCAGTGGATTTCAATTTGCACAAACTCTAAGAGATAGTGGAGGACAGAGGAAGTGGGTGTGATGCAGTCCATGGGGTCGCAGAGTCAGACATGACTGAGCAACTGAACAATGACAACAGCAAATTTTGAAGAAAGATCGTCATACTTGCAATCAGATTCAGCCTCATTCCTTAATCAATTATTGTAATATATGCATGCCAAACAGTACAGCTTCTCCAGAGAAAAATTGATCATTGTCTCATAATTTTATATGTGTGTGTGTGTGTATGTGTGTGTGTGTTACATATATGACCTAATGATTGCACTCCTCCAGAGGTTAATTGTATATTCGCACAAATACTTGTGCGTGAATGTTTGGACTGCATGCTTGCTCAGTCATGTCTGACTCTGCGACCCCATGGACTGTAGCCCGCCAGACTCCTCTGTCAGTGGGATTTTCGAGGCAAGAATACTGGAGTGGGTTACCATTTCTTTCTCCGGGGATCTTCCCAATCTAGGGATCAAACCCATATCTCCTGGACTGGCAGGCAGATTCTTTAGCACTGTGCCACTGGCACAGGAATGTTTATAGAACCTCTATTCAGAGTGTTTCTACTCTTCTTATCAAGGGGTCTTTGCCTTCCAGGAACTCCAAGTGTTATCTGTACTCCAGACAGGAAGAAGTAAGAGAGGGAGGGAAGAGTGGTCCTGCTGTGGAGCAGAACAAAGCTCCTAAGAACTGCGGGAAGATAGCCATGCCATCTCGTTTGGTTAAGCCATCAGGAGGGAGAGGTTGGAAAGTGTCCTTCTTTACCTGGTACACTGCAATTCTAAACAAAGGGAAGATTCTCTTGAGAAGAAAGGCAGGGTTGTGAACATGTGGATTAAAAGCAGTACACTTGTCATCTGGAGATGACTGCTATCACTTAATGTTCCTTTTATTGGAAACAATGTGAGAAAGATTCCTCCTGTCAATGCAGGAGACTCAAGAGACATGGGTTCCACTCCAGGAAGATCGCCTGGAGTAGGAAATGGCCACCCACTCCAATCTTCTTGCCTGGGAAATTCCATGGACAGAGAAGCCTGGTGGGCTACAGTCCATGGGGTCATAAAGAGTTGTACATGACTGGGCGACTGAGCAGGCATGCACAGGAATATTTTTATAAGTACAGACAAATATTATTCAACCCATTTTTCCTGTCTTAACATTGTACAGTAATTTGTTCCAGGAAACAAGCTGCTTGCTTCTCAATCATATTAAATGGCTCCTTCATTCATCCCCCTGTCAGGAATGTACAATCTCTGTTTGCGGGATGTTAGGTGGTTTCCAAGTGTTCCAAGTCATCATAACAAGGCTGTGATGACTATCTTTGTAAATATATCTTGGGATATTTCTTGTAAATGAAATTACTGAGTCAAAGTTAGGCACGGATTTGAGGCTTTTGATTTGATTATGAAATTGCCCTTTAGAAAAGCTTCTATATTTCTATCCTGTTTCCAAGTACCTTCGCTAGGTATAAGGGGGTTATGTTTTAAATTAATCTTTGGTGACCTCTTTTTGAAATTGTGAAGGGTGCTAAGAGGATGCAGAACCTTAATTAGGAGACGCTGAGGTCCATTTGTATGAAAGGCATGTTGCTGTTGTTCAGTCCCTCAGTCATGTCTGACTTCGTGACACTATGGAACGCAGCACGCCAGGCTTCCCTGTCCTTCTCTTATCTTCCAGAGCTTGCTCAAACTTACGTCTATTGAGTTGGTGCTGCTGTCTAACCATCTCATCCTCTGTTGTCCCCTTCTCCTCCTGTCTTCAATCTTTCCCAGCATCAGGGGCTTTTCCAATGAGTCAGCTCTTCACATCAGGTTGGGCAAAGGATTGGACCTTCAAGCCATCTCAACTGGAAGATGACAGAAACTGTACCTGGGACAGAGAAGTATTGCATAAAATAATTATGTAGTTTGCAGTCTTTGGGTTACCAGCTCCCTACCATGTTAGTGATGGAGCATCACCAGTTTTTTGCCCTAAGAAGTGCCCTTCTTCCACTCTAGTGATTTTTGGAAGACCTTAAACGGTTCACAGCTTCCCCATGTACCCCCACACATAATCCTATACCCTTTTCCTCCTCTCTTGGCAACCCTGCCATCCATTGTCCCACAAACTCTGCCCGAAAAGCCCCTCTGTTGTCTCAGTCTTCTAAAGGACTCTAAACAGTCCAGGCAGGTCTTGGAGCTGCTGGGCCTTCAGGCTGCAGGCTGATGGGGGCAGAGGCTGGGAGGAAGGAGGGTCTCCCCCAAGTAGGTGCTTTATTTTGCGACTCTAGACACAAGGTCAGCGGCTCAACATTCCAAGTGACCAAGTTCTTCAGGCTGGTCAATGGTCTGGAGCATTTGAATCCTCTTTGTTTGGGAGTTTTAAATCTGCTCCAGGGACTTCAGTGAGCAGGTGCCCCTTGCCCTTGAAACTTTTCTTCTTCTCATTTTAGTCTCTCTTCCTCAAAATGTCCCCTCTCTCCTCCCATTTTCAAAATCAAACACTTTGGATGTGAATGGAATGAAACAATCCTACTGAGGGGCTGAGAGGGGCCTTAACTTCAGGTGCATTGGCTTTGATGCCTCCAGGAATTCCTTAGACACCCTGGGCAAGGACTCAGACCAATGAGTTTGCTTGGCACAGAAGCAAAGTTAAACACAGTGAACTTGCAATGGACGGAATTGATTTTAAATAAAAGAAGGGAGGTGGCCGGGGTTGCTATTTCACTTGAAGCTCTCTGGAGGTGTAATAAATCCCAGTGAATAGCAAGCAGCAATGATGAGATGCAAAGTGCAGCTGAATGGTTAAGAGATGGAGTTCCCTCCCCCTCCCCTTCTTCCTTTCTTCTTTTTACTAGTGTTGTGATTTTGACAATTTTACTTAACATCTGTGAGTCTCCGTTTCCCTATCCTAGAAGATGAAGATGAAAGTATAACTTGAATCATAATGTCAAGGACTTCCTTGGTGGCTCAGCAGTAAAGAATCTGCCTGCAATGCAGGTGACGTGGGTTCGATCCCTGGGTCAGGAAGATCCCCTAGAGAAAAAAATGGCAACCCACTCCAGTATTCTTGCCTGGAGAACCCCATGGAGAAAGGAGCCTGGAGGGTGACAGTCCATGGGGTCACAAAAGAGTTCGATGCTAATTGGTGACTAAACCAGTCAACATGATGTCGTTAGTGGTGTTCAGTTCAGTTCAGTCGCTCAGTCATGTCTGACTCTTTGCAACCCCATGAATTGCAGCACGCCAGGCCTCCCTGTCCATCACCGTCTCCTGGAGTTCACTCAGACTCACGTCCATCGAGTTGGTGATGCCATCCAGCCATCCCATCCTCTGTCGTCCCCTTTTCCTCCTGCCCCCAATCCCTCCCAGAATCAGAGTCTTTTCCAATGAGTCAACTCTTCGCATGAGGTCGCCAAAGTATTGGAGTTTCAGCTTTAGCATCATTCCTTCCAAAGAACACCCAGGACTGATCTCCTTCAGAATGGACTGGTTGAATCTCCTTGCAGTCCAAGAGACTCTCAAGAGTCTTCTCTAACACCACAGTTCAAAAGCATCAATTCTTTGGCACTCAGCTTTCTTCACAGTCCAACTCTCACATCCATACGTGACCACTGGAAAAACCATAGCCTTCACTAGATGGACCTTTGTTGGCAAAGTAATGTCTCTGCTTTTCAATATGCTATCTAGGTTGGTCATAATTTTCCTTCCAAGGAATAAGCGTCTTTTAATTTCATGGCTGCAATCACCATCTGCAGTGATTTTGGAGCCCCCAAAAATAAAGTTTGACACTGTTTCCCCATCTACTTGCCATGAAGTGATGGGACCAGATGCCATGATCTTCGTTTTCTGAATGTTGAGCTTTAAGCCAACTTTTTCACTCTCCTCTTTCACTTTCATCAAGAGGCTTTTGAGTTCCTCCTCACTTTCTGCCATAAGGGTGGTGTCATCTGCATATCTGAGGTTATTCATATTTCTCCCGGCAATCTTGATTCCAGCTTGTGCATCTTCCAGTCCAGCATTCCTCATGATGTACTCTGCATAGAAGTTAAATAAGCAGGGTGACAATATGCAGCCTTGACGTACTCCTTTTCCTATTTGGAACCAGGCTGTTGTTCCATGTCCAGTTCTAACTGTTGCTTCCTGACCTGCATATAGGTTTCTCCAGAGGCAGGTCAGGTGGTCTGGTATTCAGTGAGAATTAAATGAGTTCATTTAAAAAGAGACCTGGATTTCCTAGATGTTAGCTATTATTTCTTCTGCCAATTAATACTCACTGATGGTGCAATGGACTGAGCTTAGTGTTGTGTTTTTTTGGAGGAAGTGTTTTGGTAAGAAAGCCACTTCAGCTTGTGCGTGAGAAGGACTCCAGAGACACACTCAGAGGGAGGGGTTTGGAATTCTCTGGGAGAGATGCAGGAAGGGAAAGGGGAGCCTGAGACCCAGTCGGTGAGAGCAGAGTTCAGCTGGAAAAATCTTCCGGAGCTGAACGTGAGGGAAAGGGACTTAGATTCTTAAATTGTTTGTTTAAGGAATTTACTAGAAAACCACTGCTCCAGTCTTAGTTTGATTCAGAGACACAGGTCAAAATGTATTTGGTGACCAGTGAGTGTGTTTGCTTTGGGCTCCACGTTGAGTCAGCGGAGCATGTTGCCAGCCCGGGATCAAAGGGCAAACAGAGTAGAGACAGGATTTAGGGGAAAATAGGGAGCCTGGATGGAGAAGGCAATGGCACCCCACTCCAGTACTCTTGCCTGGAAAATCCCATGGAGGGAGGAGCCTTGTAGTCTGCAGTCCATGGGGTCGCTAAGAGTCGGATACAACCGAGCGACTTCACTTTCACTTTCATGCATTGGAGAAGGAAATGGCAACCCACTCCAGTGTTCTTGTCTGGAGAATCCCAGGGACAGGGGGGCCTGGTGGGCTTCTGTCTATGGGGTCACACAGAGTCAGACACGACTGAAGTGACTTAGCAGCAGCAGCAGCAGGAAGCCTGGATTTCTCCATGACAGATAGATTTCATTAGGGTGCTGCCTCTGATTGAGGACACTTGAGAGTCATGAATGCAGTGTTCTGAGAGCTCTGTGAAATCAGCCTTACGAAAAAAAAATAAGATTGTTACAGAAGGAAACAAAATGCTAGCAGCATGTCTGAAAGAACTGGGTTCCTCTGCAGTTATAATTCCCCCACCAAACAAAAAATCTTTTCCTAATATTAAATAATATCAAACAATTTTATTGTGCCAATAAATCATACATGTATTCAATCACCAAACCTCTCGTATACACACTTTATGCCAGGTATCCTGTCAAGTGCTGGGAGACCCTGATTAATATGACAGTGCCTCTGTTCACCTTGAGGCCACACTGAGCAGCTCTTCAGGGGAGAAGCAATATAATGTGGTCAGTATACAGGCCTCGTGGGAAGCTGATGTTCGTGTTGCCCTTGGAAGGGGAGAAGGATTCTGCCAGAAGTGAAGAGCAGCACAGCTGGCCGACCAGGTCTTCTCCGCTTACTCCTGAAGACCCGTTCTCCTCCCATCTCCACTGTTCTGAGCCTTTACTTACAGCTTCAATTGGTTCCTTTGTCCTCCAGCTCCCATCTGAACTTGTGGAACAAGTGGTTCTAGGAGCAGATCCCAGCTTGGGAGGAGAAGAAATCTTGGATATTTACTCCTGGCTCCCTGCCTACTGGACCAGGGGTGGACAGTAACTGTGGTCTTTCACTAAAGGGCGTTGCTTCCTATGGGTGACTCTTTTCAGTAGCTTCAGCTCTCTTTGGGTTCTGGAAACATCTCTCTCCCCTCGACACGCACCTAAGGTTCGTCATACTTGTGCACGTGCCTGTTCACTCAGTCCTGTCCGACTCTTGCAACCTCTCGGACTATAGCCCGCCAGGCTCCTCCAGGGGATTTTTAAGGCAAGAATCCTGGAGTGGGTTGCCATTCCTCCTCCAGGGGATCTTCCTGACCCAGGGGTTGAACCCAAGTCTCTTGCATTAGCAAGCAGATTCCTTACCGCTGAGCCATCTGGGAAGCCCCTGGTCACAGTCTTACAGTTTCTAAATTTGGGGTGGTATAAAGTCATTTTGGTTTGCTTTAACCTTGTTCATATCATTAACAATATCGTATTTGAGTGCCTTTTTTCTTGCTGGGAGGGCTTCCCTGGTAGCTCAGACAGTAAAGCGTCTGCCTACAATGCGGGAGACCCAGGTTTGATCCCTGGGTTGGGAAGATCTCCTGGAGAAGGAAATGGCAACCCACTCCAGTACTCTTGCTTGGAAAATCCCTTGGACTGAGGAGCCTGGTAGGCTACAGTCCATGGGGTCGCAAAGAGTTGGACATGACTGAGCGACTTCACTTCACTTCACTTTCTTCCTGGGAAACCTACAGATACAGCAAGTATTGGGTTGGCCAAAAATTTCACTCTTTAGTTCAAATTTTTTTCCACGAGATGTTATGGAAAAGCCTGAATGAACATTTTGACCAACCCAATACATATCATGTCTCTGAAATATACAATTTACACACAGTAGAGGTGGTTGGTTTTCTCAGAGAGGCATGGCCTGTGATAACATTAATCATAAAGTCCCAATCATGCTTAGCTTTGCACTTGATATCAAGCATAATTTGGGTCTCAAAAAAAGTAAACCTGGAATAAACTAGGGATTTTTTAATATAATGTCTTTTTACTTCTATTCAAACTCTGCATTTTCTATTCTGTCTACAGCTTTAAGAATAACTTATCCTCAATTTTTAATTAGCCAAACTGTTGTGATAGAGTTTGAGGGAAGACTATATTTAAGCATATTCTCTAAGGAGTAATGCAATTTAAAAACAGCTCATTAGCTACAAGAATGTTAACTAGGATATTAAAGGAACATTTGAAATTATTAAGTGATTTTACTATCTCTTAAATTATGCCAATACAGAAGAGCCAATGCATTTGTTCCTATATCACATAATCAGTTATTATGAATCGCTTAAAGATCAGGGAAAACTGATCATTATTAAAATTGATATTAACTTCGAGTAACATTTGAGGAAATGTTTTAATGATCATATTGCTTTTATGACAAGAAATACTGCATTAGTAGGTTTCAGTTTGTACACCATATGAATGATTCTTAATCCTTCCATACTATGGGAAAAATGAAATTTTATGTGCTTTCTATTGTGAGATCATCTCTTTTGAATTCTGCATTTTTACATTATGAAAGCTGCTATGGCTCTGCAAACAACACATGGGTTAAAATCAAGGAGTGCTTAAACCAAATTGTTGGATGATTCTCCCTTGACTTCTTACTCCCTTTCTTTGTAAAATATAGTTTTCTGATCTGCAGAAGTTTGAATAAGTTGTTGTTTAGTCACTAAGTTTTATCTGACTCTTTTGTGACCCCATGGACTGTAGCCCACAATCCCACTGTAGCCCATGGGATTTCCCAGGCAAGAATACTGGAGTGGAGTTTCCTTCTCCAGGGGATCTTCCAGACCCAGGGATCAAACCCAGGTCTCCTGTTTGGCAGGTGGATGCTTTACCACTGAATCACCAGGGAAGTCCTTTGAATAAGTTATCCATCTATAATTTGTGTGTATTGGGAGAATAAGAAGGGGATGTATGGGTGTTGTATATTCTCATCAGATTCAAAAAGAGATAGTTATTCTAGGAAAATGTCTGGGACCTATTGCACTTTGTGCTCAGTCCTGTCCAACTCTTTTGACATTTCCATGCCACAATCCTGGAGTGGGTTGCCATTTCCTTCTTCAGAAGATCTTTCTGACACAAGGATCGAACCTGTATCTCCTGAATTGGCAGGCGGATTCTTTACCACTAGCGTGACCTGGGAAACCCCATGTGCAATCATCATCTTGTATGTAAGTTTGATTGTTTTCTCTCATTCATATAAATTCAGACAAAGGTGTATACACAAGTGTAGAGGTTAGATAAGTTCTGAACTCACAAAGTAAGATGCAGACTTCAGAGCAAGACAAGATGTCAAAAGGGACTAGTGGCTGACAGGCTACTGACCTGAACATTTGCGGAAGGTAGGACTGTTCTGAGAAACTTCTGAGAAACATCTATTTTCTTGTTTCTCTTAAGGGAAACAGGCAAATGCTTCTGAACTTTCTGTAATAAAGTTGATGTCTTTTTTTTTTTTTTTAAACAACCAAAGCTTTTCCTTTGGGGAAGTTTGAAAGATTTGATGGAATGTAGTAGCAGTAGTGTGAGTTGTTCTGTCATATCTGACTCTCTGCCAGCTCCTGGATGGTAGCCCATCAGGCTCCTCTGTCTATGTAATGCTCCAGGCAAGAATATTGGAGTGGGTTGCTGGAGTCTTCCCCACCCAGGAATTGAACCAGGGTCTCCCCTATCGTAGGCAGATTCTTTACCAACTGAACTACGTGGTAAGCCCTTGATGGAATGTTGCTGCTGCTGCTAAGTCGCTTCAGTCGTGTCCGACTCTGTGTGACCCCATAGACGGCAGCCCAACAGGCTCCCCCGTCCCTGGGATTCTCCAGGCAAGAACACTGGAGTGGGTTGCCATTTCCTTCTCCAATGCATGAAAGTGAAAAGTGAAAGTGAAGTCGCTCAGTTGTGTCTGACTCTTTGTGACCCCATGGACTGCAGCCTACCAGGCTCCTCTGTGCATGGGATTTTCCAGGCAAGAGTACTGGAGTGGGGTGCCATCGCCTTCTCCATTGATGGAATGTATCCACCATCAAATGATGGAATGTACCCACCATTTCATTTGTTCAGGCTTCCCTAGTCGCACAGGTGGTAAAGAATCTGCCTGCAATGCATGAAAACCTGGGTTTTATCCCTGGATTGGGAAGATCCCCTGGTGAAAGGAATGGCTACCCACTCCAGTAGTCATGCCTTGAGAATCCCATGGACAGAGGAGCCTGACTGGTTACAGTCCATTGGGTCACAAAGAGTCAGACATGACTGAGTGACTAACACTTCACTTTCATCCACCAGTGTGCAGACATGTACTTTATGTTGCTGTTCAATCACTCAGATGTGTCCAACTGTGACCCCATGGACTGTCACTCGCCAGGCTTCCCTGTCCAAAACTATCTCCCAGAGCTTGCTCAAACTCATGATTATTGAGTAGATGATGCCATCCAATGATCTTATCCTCTGTTGTCCCCTTTTCCTCCCGCCCTCAATCTTTCCCAGCATCAGGGTCTTTTCCATTAAGTCAGTTCTTTGCATCAGGTGGCCAAAGTATTGGAGTTTCAGCTTCAGCATCAGTCATTCCAATGCACATTCAGGGTTGATTTCCTTTAGGATGAACTGGTTGGATCTCCTTGCAGTTCAAGGGACTCTCAAGAGTCTTCTCCAACACCACAGTGTGAAAGCATCAATTCCTCAGCGCTCAGCTTTCTTTATGGTCCAACTCTCACATCCATACATGACTACAGGAAAAACCATAGCTTTGAGTAGATGGACCCTTCTTGGTAAAGTGATGTCTCTGATTTTGAATATGCTATCTAGGTTTTTCATAGCTTTTCTTCCAAGGAATAATCATCTTTTAATTTCATGGCTGAAGTCACTGTCTGCAGTGATTTTTGAGCCCAAGAAAATAAAGTCTGCCACTGTTTCCATTGCTTCCCCATCTATTTGCCACGAAGTGATGGGACCAGGTGCCATGATCTTCCTTTTCTGAATGTTGAGTTTTAAGCCAACTTTTTCACTTTCCTCTTTCACCTCATCAATAGGCTCTTTGGTTCCTCTTCACCTTCTGCCATTAAGGTGGTGATATCTGCATATCTGAGGTTATTGATATTTCTACCAGCAATCTTGATTCTAGCTTGATCTTCAATCAGCCTGGCATTTCTCATGATGTACTCTGCATATAAGTTAATAAGGTGACAATATACTGCCTGGACATATTCCTTTCCCTATTTTGAACCAGTCCATTATTCCATGTCTGGTTCTAAAGTATTGCCTCTTGACCTGCATACAGATTTCTCAGCAGGCGGATAAGGTGGTCTGGTATTCCCATCTCTTTAAGAATTTTCACACAGTTTGTTGTGATTCACACAGCAAAGGCTTTAGCTTAGTCAATGAAACAGAAGTAGATGTTTTTCTGGAATTTCTCTTGCTTTTTCTATGATCCCATACATGTTGGCAATTTGATCTCTGGTTCCTCTGCCTTTTCTAAAACCAGCTTGAACATCTGGAAGTTCTCAGTTCACATTTTGTTGAAGACTGGCTTGGAGAATTTTGAGCATCACTTTGCTAGTGTGTGAAATGGGTGCAATTGTGCAGTAGTTTGCATATCCTTTGTCATTGGCTTTCCTTAGGATTGGAATGAAAACTGACATTTTCCACTCATGTAGCCCTTGCTGACTTTTCCAAATTTTCTGGCATATTGAGTGCAGCACTTCCACAGCTTTCACATTTTAGGATTTGAAATAGCTCAACTGGAATTCCATCACCTCCACTAGCTTTGTTCATAGCGATGCTTCCTAAAGCCCACTTGACTTCACACTCCAGGATGTCTGGCTCTAGGTGAGTGATCACACCATCATGGTTATCTGGGTCATTAAGACCTTTTTTGTACAGTTCTTCTGTGTATTCTTGCCACCTCTTCTTAATATCTTCTGCTTCTGTTAGGGAAGAAAGTAGGGAGAACCATTAGGCCATTCAGGAATAACCTAGATCAAATTCCTTATGTGTTTTATAATCCCTTGTATTAATTTTCTACATATTTGAAAAAAAACAACTATTTTGCTATTAAAAACTACCATTATCAATGTGATTTTTTTTTCAGATTTTCAAAGAAGTTGGCCACCACCCAAAGAAGTTGAACTTTTTTACATGCCAAAGTCAAAGAAAGCTATGCTTGTAGGAAGAATCTGTCCAAGCAGGTCAGGGAATTGATTTCATATGGGTTTCTGAGAAGTGGGTAATTAAGAGACTGGTGGGCTTTGACAGGTAGAAATGTGTAAGCATTTGTTTTATCATCTGGGTAATCCATACGTAAATGCTAGCGTAGCGTGTATATGCTGGTGACTGGCTTGGTTTCAAAACAGTGGTTGCTAACACGTTTATGCTGCCATTAGGTGCACTTTTAGGAGTGTGGCTTGTCTCTGGTTTCTTGTGCTCAGTCATTCAGTCGTGTCAAACTCTTTGTGTTTCTGTAAACTGTAGCCCATTGGACACCTTTGTCCATGGGATTTCCCAGGCAACAAAGGGAATTGATAGCCATTTCCTCCTCCAGGGGGTCTTCCTGATCCAGGGATCAAACTCACATTTCCTTCACTGGCAGGTGGATACTTTACCTCTGAGCCACCTGGGAAGCTCACCTGTCACTGACTGACTGGCTTTAAAAGTGATTCATGGAGCTTACTTTTATTTAATCCATCAGACATGATTAATTCGGGTTCTTTGTCGTTTCTTGTTATGGTCACAGGACCACCCACGTTTTTCTGAAAGTCAGGGAACTCTTCTTCAAAATCTGCTTTTTTGATCATCCTTTATCCAAAGTTTCAGCCCAAAGTGATGACTGTCTTCAATGTTGAATTTTCACATATAGTTTGATTTATAGTTTGTGTGTCTGATTTAGAGTCTGAGATCTCATTTATACTTGTGACTCAATATTTCATTCTGTATATGTCTTTGAGTCTTTATTGGATAATTTGATGTAACATAGCATTTCTTATTCTCTATTTTTATAATCCTAAATGCTTTGATCTTCTGTCATTTTACAGTAATATATATGATTTCAGAAGTTGGAGTCTCTTTGAGGATTTGATTTGTAGTATTATTACAGGAGAAACATTGTGAACAATCATTAAAGAGAAAATATGTTGAGGATCAGATCAAATCAATCATAATGGTGAATTGTGGTTTTTATATAAGTAAAATCATAGTCACTCTGTCTTGGATCTTTATCAGTCTACCACTTGTTAAGGTTAATTAATGATTAGAATATCCTTGATAAAGATGTATATTTGAAGCATTAATTGTAGTTATGGCCATTTTTGAGTTTTTCTAAAAACTGGAAAGGTATAATATGTCTGACAATTCTTAAATTGTTTGTCTTAGCAATAGATTGTGAAATCTGAATTTTAAAGTGTGGGTTGGAGTTTGTCTATAATACAACAATAGACTTAGGCAAGTTTTTAGTATTATTAAAGTCAAAAATTTAAAATATGAACTGGTAAAAATATTGCCAAAAGAAGGATGACCAAAAATATGGCCAAAAGTATGCAAAAGGAGAATGAAATGGCAACCCACTCCAGTATTCTTGCCTGGAGAATTCCATGGACAGAGGAGCCTGGCAGGCTACAGTCCATGGACCAGCAAAGAGTTGGACATGACTGAGCGACTAACACCATACAAAGGGAAATGTGACTATCAGTGGCTCCAAAGATGTCCAGAAATCTTGTCCTTATGGTCTTGTGCAGAAGCTGCTGATTTCATAAACTGCTTGTTCTGAGAATCATATATCATCACTCAGCTTCCATGGACCATCTGCTTCCAGAATTCCTTGGAGAATGATAGTTTGAGATCTCCAATTGCTGTGATTTTTCCATTTTTTTGTCATTTGAGAAGGGGTGAAGAAGCATTTAAAGATTGCTTTCTTGCAATTTCATCACTATCACAGTGGTCATGAGACAGGGTACAGTCATTCCCAGTGATATGGGAAGACAGGCTTTCTTTGATATCTGTTTTATAACCTCAAACCATCTAGTTTTTGTCACTTAGGGGCTGATGATTGGTGAAGAAAAATATCTTGTGCAATTTCATGATCGGACTGAGAATACTGAGTTCTTCTTCTGCAATATTGAACTGTATCAGCTGTAAAGTGTAGGAAGTGAGCACCGGTGATGTATTTTTCTGTAACCTAGGCCTGCCAGTGACCACCCCAGAGAAGGAAAATATATACATTCCTGTGAGCTGTTAAAACTGAAGTTAGGATCTTAGGCCCTGAGATTTCAAAGGTGTCTGCTAGTTTAAATAATTTTAGTTTCAATATTCTATTTTGCTTCCAGGGCTTCCATGGTGGCTCAGACAGTAAAGAATCTGCTTGCAATGCAGATTGCAGATGGAACCTGGGTTCCATCCCTGGGTTGGGAAGATCCCTTGGAGAAAGTAGTGGCTACCCACCCCAGTATTCCTGCCTAGAGAATTCCATGGACAGAGGAGCCTGGTGGGCTACAGTCCATGGGGTCAAAAAGAGTTAGATGCCATTGAGCATGGAGGCTTGCAGGTTATGAGGGCAGAGGACAGAGAATCTTATGAGGACAGAGAATTTTGCAATTGAGAAAGCCTTAACTAAATCACAAATAAGTTTCCCAATAAAATATGTTTTTCATCATTGTAGGTTGTTATAACTCTCTAACTAGAAAACACAAAATAATATTCTCTTTAAAATTCACTGTGAGTACTAAGGCTTTAAAATAAAAGGAAGGATTATTTCAACATCTCTAAGCAAATAATTGTATTGTGACTAGTCCATATCTACAGCACATAGAGGAAGACACTCATCTAACATCCACTTGGAAAAGCTTGAAAGATCTTTTTAAATTATGATTTAATCAGTGTTCCGTCTTTACAGTTTCCCCCTGAATTTATCTTTCTGTTCTTTAGAAGTCCTTTAGTCAGAACAGAGAGTCTAGTATGAAGGTGTGCCAAATTTTTCCCTCTAGCTTACTTTTTTTCCTTTTCACTGTGGGCCTCTACCCTTACGAGGGTAGGTTTGGGGGATAGTATCTAGAGGTCAAGTCGTTCCTATATTTTGGGCCATGTTCACAGGGGTGCCTCAAGAATTTAAGAACACTCTTTTTTCCATAGCATCCTGGAATTAAGAACTATTCCAAAAGCTGTGAGGGTATATATTTACCATTTTAAATTTTTATTATATTTTGTTGGAATGCAATAATGTGTTAGTTTCTGCTGTGCAACATTGTAAATCAGCCATATATATACATACATATGCTAAATCACTTCAGTCGTGTCTGACTCTGTGCGACCCCATAGACAGCAGCCCACCAGGCTCCCCCATCCCTGGGATTCTCCAGGCAAGAACACTGGAGTGGGTTGCCATTTCCTTCTCCAATATAGGCACATATATCCCCTCCCTATTGAGCCTCCCTACCTCCCACCCTCCCATCCCACCGCTCTAGGTCATCACAGAGCACCAAGCTAAGCTCCCTGTGCTATATAGCAGCTTCCCACTAGCTAGCAATTTTATACACAGTAATGTATATAAAAATTATTTTTACCATTCATCACAATGGGTAGGATGTCAGAAAGAAGAGATGGATGCAGGCATGCATGGATATGTACAGATAGATAACTTGTTCACATTTAATTTAAATGAAATAAAAACCTTTCACCTCTTATAACAAAGTGAAAGTGAAAGGCGTTCAGTCGTGTTCGACTCTTTGCCACCCCATGGACTGTAGCCTGCCAGGCTCCTCTGTCTGTGGGATTTTCCAGGCAAGAATACTGGAGTGGGTTGCCATTTCCTTCTCCAGGGGATCTTCCTGACCTAGGGATCGAACCCAGGTCTCTAGCACTGCAGACAGACGCTTTACTGTCTGAGCCACCAGGGAAGCATACAACCAAAACACTGTCAAAAAATGCATTCACAGGTCTATTCCAGAAACTATTTGATCCCTCAGCTCGCGCTGCTTTGGGACACACTCCACTCTTTTGCATGATATAAGAATAAATCTGAGGACCTTGGCATCGATAAATTATCTGGAGAAGAATAGAAGTCCTGGGGTGTTGTTTGCCTTTGTTTCCTCATCCACAAGCTTCTCCATCACAGGAAACTGGCTGCACACATCTTGTTTTAACACTCTGCCTAGATAGGTTCATCCTTTACAGTCACACGACTCTTGGGCATCTGATAGAACTCAAGATGACCTGTGTTTATCTCTAAGCTTTCTAAGGAACAAAGTGCCACAGCTTGCATTGGCTTTGGAGATAGTCTGGTCACAGCCCCATCACTCCACCCCCGAGGAAACTGAGGCAGGAGGAAACCATGACTTTCCCGGTCCCAGGTCTCACTGGGGGTAGTCAGGGCTGGGACTAACTCTTCTCACATCCAGTGTCCTGGGATGATGTCTCCTGCGTGTGTGTCCATCCGAACACCTGTTGTAGCAGCCTCTGTGGGAGGGTCTAACGCAAGCAGCCTCCCTCCCATCAGGGCCCCTCAGCCCGCACCCCTGTTCAGCCAGGCAGAGGACATGCAGCACTCTGAGACTCATGAAACAACAGACACGCGTTTGTCAGATCCGTGCACGGCACGGTCCTCACTCTTATCTAGCTGCCTGCAGACAAGACTGATCTTCCAGCTGGATTAAACAGATGTATCAACACACCTGTCTTCTTAGGTCATGGGCAAGGTCGTGGAGATTTGCTGCACTTGGTATGGGTTTGGGATAATAGACAGAACCAGGAGTGCTGAAGCAGAGATTCCATTAATAAAGGCCAGTAGACTGAGCCAAGTGTATTTTATCAAAAAAGCAGAGAATAAATCTGTGGAGCACAATTGTATATTGTGATAAGTAAAACTAACAGCATTTTTTCCATGTTCTGGAAAAAAATACACAACGGAGCTGTTCACAGGCTGCTACTGTCCAGCTGATGATGGAGATGAGGATTAAACCATCTGTGAGGATCCTGAAAGTAATTCTTCCACATTCAAGAAGCCCCTGTGTAGAAGGGACCTCAGGGGAAATGGTGACGGGGGGGTATTTGGGATTGGCGGTGATCACAGACTCTGCCCTCCAGAGACTCACACTTTATTCTTTATGTAATAACACCAGGGAGACATCAATAAGTTCCAAAAGAGTGGTTAAAAAGTGATAGCTGAGTTCAGAGGAGGGGTAGCCAGCTTCCCACTGGGATGTGTAGAAGGAAAGAGGAGAGATCATTTCTTCATGTCTTTTGACTTTGCCAAAGTATTTAGTATGAGTAGCTTATTAGAAAAAGCTGACTTATTAGAAGGGGCTAACCTTGTGCTCTCTGCAACTCAAGGAGGAAGAAAGTTTCGACTATGCATTCCAGTTTCAAACATGAGGTCATCTCATGTCTAGAAAGTCATTGCTTCACTCAAATGTAGCCACTCCTCATTGGTAAATGAGGATCTCAAAAGAAATCTTGTGTGAGACTGTGAATTAGAATACTTTGAAATAAACGAACATTGAATTCTTAAAATTAGGGAGTATGGTTTAATAGATTTAAGAGATTTAAAGATTTTAAAATCTTATACTGGATTTTAAAACAACATCTTGAATTTGGCTTCTTTCATCATTAACCGTAAGCAATCTTTTCCCCAAGCTTTGCCCGTCTCCACCCCATTTCCATTATAGATGCCCATCGTGTTAGATGCAAAGACTAACATGGCTACAGAATTTAGAAAATGGGAGAATTAACTGAAGAACAGACACAAGGCTGCTTTAGCCTTCAGATTATTTTCTGTCTTTTATATCTCTTTTTTTGTCTCTTTTATACTCTGTATTTTTATGAATGCAAGTATTTTCATCTTATCATGTCTTTCTCATCTAATGTGTCTAATGTAAGACACAGCAGGTCTTCTCTAAAAGCTAGATTTAAAATTGATATAAATAATAAGTATGTGACTCAATCAGTTAATAGAATATGTTTCCACTTTAATAACAGACCATTCAATGTGTTGAAATCCTGTTACGAGGATTCCAACTCCACATATTTGAGCTTTACTGAACTCGTAGGCGAAGGATTGGTTACAGCTGCTCTAACTCAGCTCATGGCAGGCACAGGGGACTGAATGGCCCATGATGTGCTGAGTAGCAGACAGTGGCCTCTGTTGGTAAACAAGGTGGCAGGTCATCATGATAGTTTAAGCATCTAGATTTTTCCTATAGCTGAAGGAAAATGAAAAAGGAGAGAAGAAAACAAATCTAAAAATATAAAAGGTGGGAGAAAAGTTGAGTTTGACTCTCAGGAGGGTAGAACTTCATAACTATGAACTGGGTAACTGATGGGAAGAACACTTGTGTCCACACGGAAAATATAATCATTCGCAGTAGGAAGGACACTGTTAGGCATTAGAGAAAACTTATTTGGGGGAATTAAATGTCCAGGTTTCATTAACACCAAGGGCATCTTGACTCTCACTCCATCTTCATCACCCTGATTAGACACCCCAGGTGTTCAGCCAGATCTTATTTTATATCACCATCTCTAGTAAATTAAGATACAGTGAAATTCAGTTGTCTACAGTAGAACCCATGTGAACTACAATTTCAGCACAGCACTGGAATTTACTCCCTGAAGTCTGCTCTGAAAGAGTCTGTGTCTCACATTACAGTCTATGGAAAAGCATAATTGGTGTGAGTGACAACATCAAATCCTTGTGATATGTGAAGTCAGTGGATTTGAGAGAAATCGAAAGAAAATACTAAAAAGATCCAGCCATGAGTAGCATCTGACAAGTAACCACAGTAATTGCTCTTTGCGTTACTATTTAGATGACTGCATTGACAATATTGACTTCAGGAAAAATTGCGAAATGACTCCAAAAATAGTCATTTATTCAGAGAATAGTGGAGGTGATGGAATTCCAGTTGAGCTGTTTCAAATCCTAAAAGATGATGCTGTGAAAGTGCTGCACTCAGTATGCCGGCAAATTTGGAAAACTCAGCAATGGCCACAGGACTGGAAAAGGTCAGTTTTCATTACAATCCCAAAGAAAGGCAATGCCAAAGAATGCTCAAACTACCACACAATTGCACTCATCTCACACGCAGTAAAGTAATGCTCAAAATTCTCCAAGCCAGGCTTCAGCAATACATGAACTGTGAACTTCCAAATGTTCAACCTGGTTTTAGAAAAGGCAGAGGAACCAGAGGTCAGATTGCCAACATCCGCTGGATCATCAAAAAAGCAAGAGAGTTCCAGAAAAACATCTATTTCTGCTTATATTGACTATGCCAAAGCCTTTGACTGTGTGGATCACAATAAACTGTGGAAAATTCTGAAAGAGATGGGAATACCAGACCGCCTGACCTGCCTCTTGAGAAACCTATATGCAGGTCAGGAAGCAACAGTTAGAACTGGACATGGAACAACAGACTGGTTCCAAATAGGAAAAGGAGTATGTCAAGGCTGTATATTGCCATCCTGCTTAATAAACTTATGTGCAGAGTACATCATAAGAAACGCTGGGCTGGAAGAAGCACAAGCTGGAATCAAGATTGCCGGGAGAAATATGAATAACCTCAGATATGCAGATGACACCACCCTTATGGCAGAAAGTGAAGAGGAACTAAAAAGCCTCTTGATGAAAGTGAAAGAGGAGAGTGAAAAAGTTGGCTTAAAGCTCAACATTCAGAAAACGAAGATCATGGCATCTGGTCCCATCACATCATGGGAAATAGATAGGGAAACAGTGGAAACAGTGTCAGACTTTATTTTTCTGGGCTCCAAAATCACTGCAGATGGTGACTGCAGCCATGAAATTAAAAGATGCTTACTCCTTGGAAGGAAAATTATGACCAACCTAGATAGCATATTGAAAAGCAGAGACATTACTTTGTCAAAAAAGGTCCATCTAGTGAAGGCTATGGTTTTTCCAGTGGTCATGTATGGATGTGAGAGTTGGACTGTGAAGAAAGCTGAGTGCCAAAGAATTGATGCTTTTGAAGTGTGGTGTTGGAGAAGACTCTTGAGAGTCCCATGGACTGCAAGGAGATCCAACCAGTCCATTCTAAAGGAGATCAGTCCTGGGTGTTCTATGGAAGAAATGATGCTGAAGCTGAAACTCCAGTACTTTGGCCACCTCATGCGAAGAGTTGACTCATTGGAAAAGACTCTGATGCTGGGAGGGATTAGGGGCAGGAAGGAAAGGGGACGACAGAGGATGGGACGGCTGGATGGCATCACCAACTCGATGGACGTGAGTTTGAGTGAACTCCTGGAGTTGGTGATGGACAGGGAGGCCTGGCGTGCTGCGATTCATGAAGTCACAAAGAGTCGGACACGACTGAGCAACTGAACTGAACTGAAATTATATATAAACAGCTAAATTATGAATGGTTACTAAAGCTAGGTAACAGATACCCTAAAACTCAGCAGGGCAAAGCAAACATTCCTTATGATCAGAGATTCTGTGGGTCTGCAGCTTAAACAGGTAACCTCAGAAACCAATGGTCTCTACCCCACAGCATCCAGGTCCTCGTGTGGAAGGCCCAGAAGTTAGAGTCATCTGAGGATTCATTCTCTCATTGTTGGCTGCATGATGCTGGCTTTGAGCTGGGGGCCTGGAATTTGACTGCAGGTAAAATTCTTTGTGTGGGGCAGCTTGGACTTCCTTACAATATGGCAGGTGGGTTCACAGGGCATGTTCAACTTCTGCTTATGAGAAAAAAACCCTCAGACTTAGACCTCACTTAATATAGGAAGTCATTTTATGGTCAGCAACAAGGGGGCTGAGCTCAACTGCTGTTTCTCTGAGCAAATTAAATGTGAGCCTCCACTTGTCGCTCAGTCGTGTCCTGCTCTTTGCGACCCCCTGGGTTGCAGCACGCCAGGCTTCCCTGTCCATCACTATCTCCCAGACTTTGCTCAGATTCATATCCATTGAGTCGGTGATGCTATCTAACCATTTTATCCTCTGCCACTCTCTTCTCTTTTTGCCTTCAATCTTTCCCAGCGTCAGGGTCTTCACATCACATGGCCAAAGTACTGGAGCTTCGGCATCAGTCCTTCCAATGAATATTCAGGGTCGATTTCCTTTAGGATTGACTGGTTTGATCTCTTTGCTGTCCAAGGGACTCTCAAGAATCTTCTCCAGCACCACAGTTCAAAAGCACTCAGCCTTCAATTAGCACTCAGCCTTCTTTATGGTCCAACTCTCACATCCATACATGACTATTGGAAAAACCATAGCTTTGACTATATGGACCTTTGTCAGCAAAGTTAATATGCTTTCTAATATACTGTCTAGGTTTGTCATAGGTTTCCTTTCAAGGAACAAATATCTTTTAATTTCATGGCTGCAGTCACAACCCACAGTGATTTTGGAGCCTAAGGAAATAAAATCTGTCACTGCTTCCACTTTTCCCCATCTATTTACCATGAAGTGATGGAACTGTATGCCATGATGTTAGTTTTTTGAATATTGAGTTTTAAGCTAGTTTTTTCACCCTGTTCTTTCATCCTCATACAAAGGTTCTTTAATTCCTCATCACTTTCTGCCATTAGAGTGGTATCATCTGCATATCTGAGTCTTCACTGATTTCATCTAATTCTAGAATATGTAGAGGTCTAAATATTTGGCTTCTTTCTGTAGATATATCCAAGGATACATTACCTTAAGTATACCTGTGGCGGATTCATTTTGATATTTGGCAAAACTAATATAATATTAGTAAAGTTTAAAAATAAAATAAAATTAAAAAAAATTTTAACCTATAGTGGAGTGTGTGTGCACGCTTCTACTTTTTCTTTTTTAGTGGCGGGAAGAGTTCTTTGGGAATATTCTGCTCTTTTGACTAGAAATCTAATCTTATTAGAAATAATGATTCACTTTTGGAATGGAGAGGCAAGGAAACTTTGAAGAGAACCTGAAAAATATCCTCAAGGGTTGATTAAATCGTCAAGGTAATTTCTTCCTCCTGTTGTTATATGAATATATGTACAGATTAAAGGACTAGAAGATTCAGTAATACTTTATTAGCAAAACTCTTTTATTGAGTAAATTGAAGAATAGCATTATTAATGTTTTAAAGTGTTGGCAAATTCATGTTTGTGACTTCTCAAGTGGCACAGTGGTAAAGAATCTGCCTGCTAATGCAGGAGACACAAGAGACATAGATTTGATTCCTGGTTTTGGAAGATCCCCTGGCATAGGAAATGACAACCCAACCCAGTATTCTTGCCTGAAATATTCCATGGACAGAGGAGCCCGGTGAGCTATGTCCATGGTAGTCACAAAGAGTGAGACACAACTGAGAGACAGAACTTCAGTTCAGATCAGTCGCTCAGCCGTGTCCGACTCTTTGCGACCCCATGAATCGCAGCACGCCAGGCCTCCCTGTCCATCACCATCTCCAGGAGTTCACTCAGACTCACATCCATCGAGTCGGTGATGCCATCCAGCCATCTCATCCTCTGTCGTCCCCTTTTCCTCCTGCCCCAATCCCTCCCAGCATCAGAGTCTTTTCCAATGAGTCAACTCTTCGCATGAGGTGGCCAAAGTACTGGAGTTTCAGCTTTAGCATCATTCCTTCCAAAGAAATCCCAGGGCTGATCTCCTTTAGAGTGGACTGGTTGGATCTCCTTGCAGTCCAAGGGACTCTCAAGGGACAGAACTTACACACACCCAGTTGATTTTTAGGTTTTGGATATTGGATATTTAATAGCACAATGGTGCAGATTAAAGATTTGGGCTTCTTTGCAGCCCATAAATGAGAAGTAATAATAGCCCACTGTATCATAAATATTAATCCACATGTTCATTCTAAAAACTTATGTTCTTTTCACTTTTATGCATAGGTTAATAAAATAGCCACATATACACATATAAACACTTTCCATTACATATTCAATCTCTTTAGAGCAAATGAAAAACCAGGTTATTTTAGTGTCTACATTGCATTTGCAGTTTAGTTGAATTCAATTTTAATAGTTATAGCCAATTAGTGAAGGCTAAATATCATGAGTCAAGTTTCAAGAAAGAGAAGATAAACTGAGAAGTAGCAAGAACCTCATGTTAATAGGCAAAATGTTTATTTTTAATTTGGGGAAACTAATTTATACTAGATCACAATGAATTTTGCCAAAAGAAGTAAGTAAAAAGTAATGACCCATTCTGTTCAGTTGTTGTCTTTGTTCTCAGCAGTGAACAAAGCAGCAGGAGGAGAGCAAGTAAAAGACATCTAAATGACTCTGGAATAGAGCGTATTCCATGCGGTATAACTTGTATAATTTCAAATAATCTTTAATGGGCTCATTGTCACATGAATGAATGATTAATAGATACAGCATGAATGAAGGGGAGTAATGCCCAGAAGCCAGCCTAGTTATTGCAAAAGTTAACTGGGTATTATTTTGTTTTTTTCAATGTTTAGTTTTACTTAACTTCTTATAATGAGGGGTAGAGGAATAACATGTTAGGAAAATCAACCAAAGGAATTCTTTTATCATAAGTGATAACAATAATAATGTATTTATCAGTTGATTAAAACTCCAAGCCAAGTGATAAATAATTTCCAAGACAGAATTGGTAAGTATAGATTGAGGGCAGAGAACTTCTCTATCATGTTCACTAGTGTACTTCCATCTCTCAGGATGATTCTTGATACCTAATAGTCATGTTAAAAAATTACATTTAATGTGCTAATCAATTGATTTGTGGAAGGATGCTGAAATGCAGGATTATAGTCCAGTACTGATACTAACAGTACCTTGGAAGAAAAGCTATCACAAACCTAGACTGCATATTCAAAAGCAGAGATGTTACTTGGCTGACAAAGGTCCATCTAGTCAAAGTTATGGTTTTTCCAGTAGTCATGTATGGATGTGAGAGTTGGACTATAAAGAAAGCTGAGCACAAAAGAATTGATGCTTTTGAACTGTGGTGTTGGAGAAGACTCTTCAGAGTCCCTTGGACTCAAGGAGTTCAAACTCCTTTAGGAGTTCATCCTAAAGGAAATCAGTTCTGAATATTCATTGGAAGGACTGATGTTGAAGCTGAAACTCCAATACTTTGGCCACCTGATGTGAAGAACTGACTCATTTGAAAAGACCTTGATGCTGGGAAAGATTGAAGGCAGGAGGAGAAGGGGACGTCAGAGGATGAGATGGTTGGATGGCATCACCGACTCAATGGACATGATTTTGAGCAAGCTCTGGGAGTTGGTGATGGACAGGGAGGCCTGGCATGCTGCAGTCCATGGGGTTGCAAAGAGTCAGACATGGCTGAATGACTGAAATGAACTGAACTGAACTGATACTAACAAGGTGTTTAACTTTGTAAACTTACTGAGTTTTCTGGGGCTGGTTCCCAACAGATGAAAAGAGATCAGATGACCCCCAGGCACTTTTAAGCTCTTATGGAGTAAAATTAATGAAGCAACTAGAAAATCTGGCCTAGAGGTAAATGGAGCCATGATACAATCTTTGACAGGGATAGGTTACCTCCTCTGCTCGTTCTTACACAGCATGGCAAATGAGCAGCAGAATCACCAAAGCTTGGAAAAATTGTTCATCGGCATCTCCCTACATGTCATATAACTTCAAAGTTAAAGCAAACTCACCAAACTAGGAAAACAAAACTGCTTTCCCTTGTCTTTCCACTGTTTCACTCTCAGGCTATTCTTGTCCATCACTCTAATAATAAAGGATAACATTAACTGATGAGGGCTTGAAGTACGGACCATTGAACCGTGGAACTGTGAAAATAAAAGGAGCGCATTGTGAGCACTTCATGGCAGAAGGCTTTGCCTACTTGTATGTGCCAGAAAGCCCAGTAGTTACAGCTGTGTGCTTTGTTTGTTTTCATTTTTTTCTTTTAATTCATTAATATTTTAGAAGAGAAGGAGGTCTCCATTTATTGCCTTTTCTCTCTTGAGTATGCATTCACGTGTTCTCCTTTGTAGTCTGGTAATTTTGGATTGTATCTTGGGTGTGACTGAGACATCATAAAATTCTGATGTTCTGAATGTTCAGAATTCAGAATCTTGACATGTTCCTCTGAAAAGTCCTGATTTAGTTTCTTTGTTTTATTTAACTCAAACTCCCTACCCTGTCTCCATAGAAATGGCAGTAGCTAAGGTCTCAGTGCAGGTCCTTTCTCCTGAGATGAACTTAGCTTAGTTTACACGTAGGACTACATACACATAGTAGGACTACATACACATATGTAGGACTACAGCGTCGGTCAGACACGTGGGTGGCTTACACACAGAATCTGGGGCTCTTGCACTGGGTTGTGTTAGTCGCTCAGTCTTTTCTGACTCTTTGCAACCCCATTGACTGCAGCCACCTTGCTCCTCTGTCCTTAGAACTCTCCAGGCAAGAATACTGGACTGAGTTGCCATTTCCTTCTTCAAGGGATCTTCCCGGCCCAGGGATCAAACCCGGGTCTCCTACTTGGCAGGCAGATTCTTTACCGTCTGAGCCACCAGGGAAACCCCAATATCAGGATTTCCTTTCTCTCTTTCTAGCTTCCGTATTTACTTTGAACTCTGTCATTTCATTTCTCAAGTCAATAAGACCTGGTGTTTCTATCTGGGTCTTAGACATCCAGCATGGCCCTGACTGAAGCCTGGCTCAGCTACAAACTGGAAGAATGGGAACTCATAGAGTCCTCTTCTCTTATTGCGGAGAAGGCAATGGCACCCCACTCCAGTACTCTTGCCTGGAAAACCACATGGAGGGAGGAGCCTGGTAGGCTGCAGTCCACGGGGTTGCGAAGAGTTGGACACGACTGAGTGACTTTATTTTCAATTTTCACTTTCATGCATTGGAGAAGGAAATGGCAACCCACTCCAGTGTTCTTGCCTAGAGAATCCCAGGGACGGGGGAGCCTGGTGGGCTGCTGTCTATAGGGTTGCACAGAGTCAGACACGACTGAAGCGACTTAGCAGCAACAGCAGCTTTTCTTATTGGTGTTTCTACTAAGTGTCCCTGGGTCTTTTGACCATTCACAAGCTGATTAGCTAAGATGTGAATTGAAGCAACTAGTTTTCCTGTATGTCAACTAAGTACACAGGGCCTACACTTTTTCTATCTCAGTGATTTTTTTTAAAATTAGCACCTCTTACCAAAATGCTGTTCACTTTATCTCTTAACTCTTTATACCCCTCACTCACATGCTTAACGAGGGGAACACTTGGAATTAAAGATGAGTTGAAGCTGGCTGCTGCTAAGTTGCTTCAGTCCTGTCTGACTCTGTGCAACTCCCTGGTGGACTGCAGCCCACCAGGCTCCTCTGTCCATGGGATTCTCCAGGCAAGAGTACTGGAGTGGGTTGCCATTGCCTTCTCCCACAAGCTACAGAATGAGCCTCTAATATTTTTCATCCACACTGGGTCACTTCTGAGAGTTAAGGAATGTTATTAAAGGATGACCAATATAAATGGCAATGTCTTTGATAATTGTACCTATTAGGCTTATTTCTAGTTCTCCACTGTATTAGTTTCCACAGTTGCCACAACCAAGGATGGACCACAACCTGAGTGGCTTTAAAACAACAGAAATTTATTGTCTCAAAGTTTTGGAGGCTAGAAGTCTGAATTTAAGGTGTTGGCGGGGACATGTTCTCTCTGAAAACTGTAGGGTGATCCTCCTTTGCCTCTTCCCAGATTTGGTTGTTTTCTGGGATTCCGGCACTCCTTGAATTGTAAACGCTTCAATCCAATCCTCCAGCTTCACAGGACACTGTCCCTGCATCCCAGCCTTCACATGGACATCTTCTGATACAATCCTATCTCTTTTTATGTCTCCTTTTTCCATTTACAATAGAAAATTGATGTAAATTCAATGTCAACACAAGGTTCTGCTGCGGTAAGGAACAGACAACCAAAGGCAGCTAAAGTAAAAGTCCAGCATTCTCAGGATGACAGCTGGGCATTCACCCCAGGGAGGAGGGGGCCCTCCCCAGAGGACAGGACCAAGAGAGAAGCAGTTGGAAGCAAGATGGAACCAACAGAAGCATGGGATCACTGGACCAGGTGGAAAACACCACTGAGAAGTATTTGGAGAAAGTGGGAAGAACTGGTGAGGGTTACATAGAAATCTATGGAAGTGAAAGAGCAGAATAGCTATTAATTATAGGAAAAATAACTCTATATTTAAAGAAAGGGGAACCAGGAATACATACTTCAAAATTCATTGCAACACTATTTACAATAGCCAGGACATGGAAGCAACCTAGATGTCCATCGATGGATGAATGGATAAAGAAATTGTGGTACATATGTATAATGCAATATTACTTAGCCAGATAGAGGAACAGAGGTGAATGAACCTAGAGCATGTCATACAGAGTGAAATATGTCAAAAAGAGAAAAGTAAATATCATATACTAACACATATATATGGAGTCTAGAAAACTGGTACCAATGACCCTGTTTGCAGGGCAGGAATAAAGATGCAGTCGTAGAGAACAGACTTAGTGTACAGAGCGGGGAACAGAGGTGGTGGGATGAACTGAGAGAGTAGCACTGAAAGAAACACGTTACAATATGTCAAACAGCCAGTGGGAAGCTGCTGTGTAACGCAGGGAGCTCAACCAGCCCCATGCTCTGTGACAACCTAGACGTATGGGATGGGGCCGGGGGCGGGAGTGAGGTTCGCCTGGTAGAGGCATATGGATACTTATGGCTGATTCATGTGATTGTGTGGGAGAAACCAATACAACATTGAAAAGCAATTATCCTCTAATTAAAAACTTTTAAAAATCATTGAAAAGGCGAAGGGAGCCTAATCAAACTACACCACTTAGCTAAGCAGAAAACAATAGTTACTGGTCATAGTAATGCAAGCTTGCAATCTGATGTCACCAACAGTTTGGCATAAAGTTTATGCAAGGAGAGGGGGGAAGAAGCATGTATACTGGAAGTCTAAGAACCAAATCCCGATCTCCATAACAGAAAATAATAAAGTCTAACACTGGTAAGTCAGAGCAAAAATAATAAAAATGAAAAAATAAAAATTACTCCTTTCAAAACAGGATTCTGAAAGGTAGCTACTTTATTATCATTAAAGTTCCCCAGTGATCACGATAAATCCCAATTGCCAGCTTACATTTATATTGTACCTTAATAGACTCCAACGCTGGTAAATACATTTTCCAGTCATTTTAAATTCATTACCAGGATATTCTACAGTTTAAACAAAGATGAATTACAGAAGCTCTTAACCTTATCTTTCTCAGTAAACATGCTACAGAATAGATTCAAATGCTCAAGTAGTTTGCATGAGTGGACCTTTGGTTTTGCATCCCTAGTTTTTCATTTACTACAACTGCAGGTTGTTCACATCAGGTAGGAACAAAAGGCTTTAATCTCTGAAAAACTGAGAAGTCTATACGAACAACAGCATTCAACAGTGCATCTATTTAGAGTATTAGAGTGAGTGAGTGAAGTCACTCAGTCATGTCCGACTCTTTGCAACCCCATGGACTGTAGCCTACCAGGCTCCTCTGTCCATGGGATTTTCCAGGCAATAGTCCTGGAGTGGGTTGCCATTTCCTTCTCCAATTTAGAGTATTAAAGTGGCCCAATTTTTATTCCACTACTGCTCAGTGTAGTAGTCCTCAGTATAAAAGTGTAATTTTATTACTTCATTCCCCTAGTTTGCCTTTTCAATCTTGTAAAAGTATATCCATTTACAACCTACTTATTTGGTGCATTCACAGTTGTACCTCAAAGTCTGAATCTTCTTCACTATTTGTGCTTTTAGCCAAGTATTAAATAAGCACTTTTCTCACTTGATTTTATTGCTGACCTCAAACATAGAGTCATAAACCCTTGCCCACTAGGGCAATCTCAGTTGTGGAGTGCTTTCCTTTGGTCAGTCTAGAGTGAATTACAAAAGTGGATTTGAATGCCTGTGGTAGTGTGTGTGTGTGTGTGTGTGTGTGTGTAGATACAGTCCTCTTCATCTTGTATTTTTATTTATGTATTTGATGTAGCATTGACTAAGGGCTTCTCTAGTGGCTCAGTGGTAAAGAAACCACCTGAAATGTAGGAGACACAGGTTCAATTCTTGTGTCAGGAAGATCCCTGGAGAAGGAAATGGCAACCTACTCCAGTATTCTTGCCTGGGAAATCCCATGGACAGAGGAACCTGGTGGGCTATGGTCCATGGGGTCACAAAAGAGTCAGACATGACTTAGCAACTAAACAACAACAAGCATTGATATATATCACAAATTCCATACCTTCAGTGCTTTACTTCTAACTTTGCACACCCTACGCGGTGCTCACCACCACCGTTTCATTCTCCGTCCGTCACCAGACATTGACCAGCTTTACTCTTTTCCCCCTTTCCTCCTCCGTCTCCCTATGTGTTCTTTTTTTGTTTGGTTTGTTCATCTATTTGTTTTTCCATGTGTTTGTTTATTGGTTTTTCCTAGTCCACACGTGAGTGAATTCTCATGGCCTTTGTCTCTCCCCCTGACTTACTTCACTTAGCCCAATGCCCTCAAGGTCCACCTGTGCTGTTGCAAATAGCAACATTTCATGTTTCCTGGCTGAGTAGCATCTCATTTTATATATATTCTGCATCTTCTTTATCCCAGAAATAAACCCACACACATATAGACAATTTATGACAAAAGAGCGAAAAGAACAGTCAGTGCTGAAAGACCAGCCTCTTAATCAATAAATGGTGTTGGGAAAACTGGAAAGCCACATGTAAAAAAAGAGAAAAGAAACTAGATCATTATCTCAGACGATACACCAAGACTGACTCAAAAGGGATTTGACTTGAACATAAGAAACCATAAAACTCCTGGAAGACAGCGTAGGCAGTGCACTCTGACGTGAATCTTAGCAATATCTTTCTAGATCTGTCTCCTCAGGCAAGGAAAAGAAAAACAAAAAAATAAGCAAATGGGATTATATCAAACTAAAAAGCTTCTGCACAGTGAGAGAAACCATCAACAGAACCAAAAGACAGCCTACCAGATGGGTGAAGATGTGTGCAAGTGTGTCTTCATATTTTCAGAGAAATTACACATTCAGGTTACCTGCCTGGCCCTGTGGACACTGAGTTTAAGCGCCTGCTACAATAGTAGATTGAAACATTTTAGAGCAAAGATCCCCACTCAGTTGGAGGATTTTCTGCAACTATGCAAGTCATGCCTCCAAGCAGAGGTGGAATTAGTGACCTTTGTTTCAAGATCCTTCTTAGTTTAAATCCCAGGAGGGATTGAAGAAATCTGGGAGGCAGGGTGCACAGAGGTGCAGAGCTTGGCTCTGGGCTCAACTGGACTCTGATCACTGCCCTCACCACTCACTCTGTGTACTTTGGACACTGTACATGAACTGTTGAAAACTCAGATCCTTTCTCTGCAAAATCAGAAATTGTGATGGTGTTATTACTGGGTTCAGTTGCAGGTGAAATTGCATATACATAGTAGTAGTCCCTTGATATTACCAATAAAATAGCAAAAATAACCATATTACTGGTTTATTAGATAAAATATAAGAAGAATTAAGATGAGTAAGTAATTAAGGTCCCAGAAAGCAAAGTTCCAAATAGAGTTATATTAATACCGCACAATTTATGTTTTCTATTTTGTTTAATTTTATTATGATTATACTGAAAACCTCTTCCAAAATCTTTTTTTTTTTTTTCTTTCTCCAGAGATGATTGTCCTAGTCAATTGTTGACGAGACTTAGGTCTGGTTACATCTTTAGCTTACTGGCTTGCGGTGCTGGCTAACTTTCCAGTGGATTTGTGTTTCTCTTCTAAGACCTCAGGGTCAGACTTGCTAAGCTGCTGTCTGAGAAGGGGCCACAGGAGGGAAAAATGACTTTTGCAGCAGACAGGCCCTATCTGCTGCCTCCCCTCTGATCTTTCAGGCTTGTGATAATAGCTGGAATAAATTGGTTCCATCTTCTTGAATAAATTCCATACAAAGCTCCACAGATTTCTGGACTGAGTCCCTTTTGATTGTGAAAGCGGGTACAAATGGATTCTTTTTAATTCATTCCAGTACTTGTATGTGTTAAATTTTACTGTCTATGCCTATGTTTTTGGCTGGTTTTCCTCTTAGCCATTTTTTTTTTTAATGAAAAAAAAAAAAAGAGTATCTTTTTTTATGCTTTAGCAATCTCTTGGATCCTATGTGCTTTTCCAAAGATAATCCTTGGAGACTCTACAACTATATCTTTATAGCCACAGTTGTTCACAGACTCACACACAAAAATTCACTGGGGGCTCACTGAGGTTCCTCAAGTGTCACATTTAAAGGAAACCCCCATTCACACACTTGAGATGATTCCCACGCGTAATTCTGTCCATTCTGAATGTGGCTATTTTTACCTTTATCACAGCCATCTTCCAACTCAAAAACAATCTGTGTGACCCCTGATTAGCCACGTGACTCCCCACCTTGGGAAAGAAGGTCAAAGATCAAGGTGCTTATCATGTCAGATCAGATCAGATCAGTTGCTCAGTCGTGTCCGACTCTTTGCGACCCCATGAACCACAGCACGCCAGGCCTCCCTGTCCATCACCAACTCCCAGAGTTCACTCAGACTCATGTCCATCGAGTCAGTGATGCCATCCAGCCATCTCATCCTCTGTCGTCCCCTTCTCCTCCTGCCCCCAATCCCTTCCAGCATCAGAGTCTTTTCCAATGAGTCAACTCTTCGCATGAGGTGGCCAAAGTACTGGAGTTTCAGCTTTAGCATCATTCCCTCCAAAGAAATCCCAGGGCTGATCTCCTTCAGAATGGACTGGTTGGATCTCCTTGCGGTCCAAGGGACTCTCAAGAGTCTTCTCCAACACCACAGTTCAAAAGCATCAATTCTTTGGTGCTCAGCCTTCTTCACAGTCCAACTCTCACATCCATACATGACCACAGGAAAAACCATAGCCTTGACTAGACGAACCTTTGTTGGCAAAGTAATGTCTCTGCTTTTCAATATGCTATCTAGGTTGGTCATAACTTTCCTTCCAAGGAGTAAGCATCTTTTAATTTCATGGCTGCAGTCACCATCTACAGTGATTTTGGAGCCCAGAAAAATAAAGTCTGACACTGTTTCCACTGTTTCCCCGTGTATCTCCCACGAAGTGGTGGGACCAGATGCCATGATCTTTGTTTTCTCAATGTTGAGCTTTAAGCCAACTTTTTCACTCTCCACTTTCACTTTCATCAAGAGGCTTTTGAGTTCCTCTTCACTTTCTGCCATAAGGGTGGTGTCATCTGCATATCTGAGGTTATTGATATTTCTCCCGGCAATCTTGATTCCAGTTTGTGTTTCTTCCAGTCCAGCGTTTCTCATGATGTACTCTGCATATAAGTTAAATAAACAGGGTAACAACATACAGCCTTGATGAACTCCTTTTCCTATTTGGAACCAGTCTGTTGTTCCATGTCCAGTTCTAACTGTTGCTTCCTGATCTGCATACAAATTTCTCAAGAGGCAGGTCAGGTGGTCTGGTATTCCCATCTCTTTCAGAATTTTCCACAATTTATTGTGATCCACACAGTCAAAGGCTTTGGCATAGTCAATAAAGCAGAAATAGATGTTTTTCTGGAACTCTCTTGCTTTTTCTATGATCCACCAGATGTTGGCAATTTGATCTCTGGTTCCTCTGCCTTTTCTAAAACCAGCTTAAACATCAGGAAGTTCACGGTTCACATATTGCTGAAGCATATCATGTAATCTAGTACATAAACCTTTTCTCCTTCTTGGAGCCCAAAGGAAAGCAAGAGAAAACAAAACAAATTATTAAATGTTCTTTTAATAATTGGTTTGAATAGTGTCAATTTAAGATTGATCATTTTTTGCCAGTGATTTAAATGGTTCTTAATAATCTGCTACAGAACTAGGCAGAAGTAGAAAAAAAACAGACTGTAAATTAGCTGTTACTTTTGGATTTGGGAGGTGCTAAGTGGTAGCAGAGGCTGGTCAATGGGAGAGAATGCCCTGCTCAGAAAGAGAAGTTATGGGACCTGCTGAACTGAGATGATTAAGAGGAATTTAAACATTCCCTTATTTAGCCAGATTTAAAATTCTGGGATGCAAGGACAATCATTTTGGAAAATAGTTGAGGAATAAAGAACTCCGCATATATTTCTAGATGTATAAATTCACTTGTCCTCAATTTATGCTACTGAATTACTTTATGAAGAATAAATGTGGCTTTGTGCATATGGAATACAGTCAGATCAGATCAGTCGCTCAGTTGTGTCCGACTCTTTGTGACCCCATGAATCGCAGCATGCCAGGCCTCCCTATCCATCACCAACTCCCGGAGTTCACTCAGACTCATGTCCATCAAGTCAGTATGGTCAATATATATCATATAATCAGATAGTTTTCTTGGAAACATGGCCAATGAGTTCTAGAAATTATAAAGATTTAAAAATGAATATTTTAAAGAGAGAATAAATTGGTTGATTTTAATGTGACTGCATGAAAAAAGCATACTGAGAAAAGAGAGTTTATTTTCACAGAGGGGTAGAAATGAGGCAGAGGGTTTTGTGGTGGGCTAAGTGAGAAGGAAAATGCTTCCTTCAGGATGCTGTTGTCATAGTAGTGGTTGGAGATGACATAGATGACCTCTGACCCTCATATGAGGACCACCACAGGGAAGAAGGTAATGGGAATCATCACAGATCGAAACTTGACTTATTCTCCTGATGCAAAACAGTTTAACGGGATCTGAGCATATCAACTATTCTACTGAGAACCTCAATTTTCTTTTTTTGGCAAAGAACCCCAAAATGAGGAGCTATGAAGAGAAAGTGAGAAGATTCATATTCTATATAAAAAGAGTACAAGTCCATTTTTCTAAACCATGACTTCAAAATTGCACACACAGGCCCTTTCAGGGACAGTCCTCTCATGACCAGAAGCTGCGTGTTGGTGTATTTGTGCACGTTTTATTTTTTTGTGACTTGTTGTCCCCACCACCACCCCCGACAGGGGATGCCTCGTGTATGCTGAAGGGAGAGCCCTCAGAAGGAAATGTGTATAGTGGTTATTATTTGGCAACTGGGGAAGAAAAGATGCTTATTAAGTGTAGTTGAAAAGATTCTACCCCAACAGAAACCCAACTCACAGTAGCCTGATGTAAACTGAGAATTTAATGGCTCCCAGAGCAGAGATCCAGTTCAGGCATGGCTGGATGAAGAGGTTCTAACCTGATCAGCAGGCACCTGCATTTCTTCATTTCTCCTCTCCCCTGCCTTTTGGATGGGCATGTACACACACATGTGTGCACAGGTGCACACACACACACACCACACAAAGGAATTTTTATGCATCCTATTGGTTCTGTTTCTCTGAAGAACTGTGAATAATACAGAGCTGTAGACAAGAGGGTTTGGATCAGCAGGAGATCTGCCTCATCCATGGTACATGTGTACCACGGGGTTTCCACAAGGCTTAGGTGAGACCCTACAGATGAAGACCCAGCATAGCACCTGCTGCAGGGTCAGTAACAAAAAAAGAATCGAACTTAGTTCCCAGCACATTCAGATAAATTCTTGCATTTATATAACCATCACTGGCCTTCCTGGGGTCATCAGTGTCCTGTGGAAGAATTAGACACTATTCTGATTTCAGAGCTTCAGGAAAGCACACTCTGTCCTGATGAACATGGTATCAAGGGGAATAGTGACATGGTATCTGAAGCCCCATGCAGGAGTGAGCCTTCATTGTGGTTACGTCATTCTCCCTCTCCTGGAGAGAGACCCTGCTCTCCAGGGTCAGCCCCTGCCTTTCTCCCACCCACTCTCCTCCCAGGACACCCAGCACTAGCAGCCTCAGCAGCTGCACTAGAGCCTTCTCCAGGGGCTCATCTGACCATCCCGTGAGCACTGCCACTCACTAGTCAGACAGGGTTTGATGACTCCCTACTGGATCACAGCTCCGTCTTAGACCACAAATAGATGAGTCTACGTATCTCTAAGGCATAACTATATAATTGTATAGATATACCCTAACCATAGCAGGAGCTGTAGAAGACACTGTATTTAGTCCACCCACACTTATTACCACTCTTCTTCCATTTCTAAGGAAACAGTTTTTTAAAAATATATTTATTGATTTATTTGGCTGCACTGGTTCTTAGTTGTATCATGTGGGATCTAGTTCCCAGACCAGGGATCAAATCCAGGCTCCCCACATTGGGAGCACAGTCTTAGCCACTGGACCACCAGGGAAGCCCCCTAAGGAAACCCTTTATGTTGGTTGGGCAGCCATGTGTCCAGCTGAAAATCTCAGTTTTCCAGGCTGCCTTCTAGCTAGTGGTGCCCATGTGACACACAGTTCTGCCCAATAAGAAATTGTGGGTGGGGTTTCTGGAGAAGCTGCTTTTTTCTTAATAAAAAGTATCAGACTCAGCTGGCACATTCTTTTTGCCCTTTTCCCCTTTCTCTTTTGCTACCTGAAATAGAAATGTGATGCCTAGAGGCACAGCAACCATTCTGTGAACATGAGGATGAAAGTCATTCATTAAGGGTCTCAGAACAGGAAGGGAGGAGGAATTTGGTTCAGAGGTTCAGTTTGGAGATGCTCTTTCCATTCAGAATGCTTACCTCTAGCTTTCTGGTGCCTATGGAAAAAATGGAATGAGTTTACCACTTTATTCAATTTTATATCACTTGCAGTTGAAAGAAACTGTGATATAAGTTACATAGGATGAGGAAAAGTAGAATGCCAGACATCTTAACAATCATCATGGAAAACGACAACTAAATGTGACCACAGGCACTTAGTGGAAGATAAAATAGGAAGAAACACAGAACTTGATAAATATAGTCATTTTCTACTCATTTACCCTCTAACTTACCCCAGTTACATTTAACCTTTCATACTTCGATATTTTACACACACATTCATCCATATATTCATCTTATTTTAAATCTCCAAAATAGTCTCAACATGTTTTACTGGTCATTTTGGCTACAAGATTGGTAAAAAGGAAAGAGATGTTGGGAGAAAATGTAAAATTTTCTTCAAAATCTAAGAAGTAACGATGCGCCAAAATTAGGAAGACTGAGCATTCTTAGTCATTATCTTTACTGTCACGTGGTTAGACTGCATGACTTTCTATTTTGTCCTCTTAACAGAAAATTGCAAGGATCAGTGAACATTCATAACTGAGGCATGAAATGAAGGCCATTTTTACCTGAATTATCTATTTTGGCAATTATCATCTTTGACAGTCACTGCATGATGACAAAATTTCTTCCTCAATTTGATCTTAGATAATCAGACTTCATGAGAAGAAATATGAATTGATCAGTATGAATATACACTGTTATAAATGTTTAATAGCTTAACTCATCAACCAAATCCTTTATCACTGTTCTGTGTGCTACAAAACTGTAGGAACTAATCAGAGTGGCTTCTGTATGCGAAAGAGCTAAGCACTTTTTACCATTCCAAAGGCAACACGAATCAGACATGAATGCTCTTTTGCCAGTTTGGCCTTTCCTTTTTAACTCTAAGAATTATGTGCGGGGCTTGAGAGGGTAGAACGTAGAGGTGCATTGTGGCGGAATATATTTCTCTCTGTTTTACCCTTGGAATTGCAATCGCAAACCAATGTTCTGGGGATTTGAAACAAATATTTCTTCCCCCGCCCCACAAATTGCAGGTGACATTCGCCTCACTGAAACAAGCTCTCTTGGCAGATCATAATTGCAAACATAAGCTTAGATGTCTTGATTGCTCATACTGGGTTTTCTCTTTCCATCTTCTGGTACAGAAAGGAGTCTCAGGTACTTACATGATTTCTGATTCTCCAAGATGCTTTCTTCCTCCAAACACCCAGTGTGCAATCAGTGGAATCCCTTCCTCTCCGGGAGTCTCTGAAACCCTGTGTATGGGGGCCTGCATCAGAGGCAGACCCAGGGGATGGGGGCATTTACTTGTCGTCTGGAGAGCCGTGAGCCCTGGTGTGTGTCAGGCCAGGGCCATGTGCCGGTGAGCAGGGACTGAGCCACGGACTGTGAGAGGGTGGAGCCTTGGCCCTAGATGGGACGTGAGGGAATGCGGGTACCAGCAGGCAGGTCCAACCCTGCCTTAGCAGAGCTCCAGGTGAGACCTGTCAGCCAGGAGGCTGAGGGACTGGGATTGGGCCTGATGGATTTGTGATCACGGCCAACGCCTGGAGAGCCCGGGATAAAGGGAAGGCCAGGCTGAGGCCTGCCTCTCGCCCGCTAATAAAACATGCAGTGAGTGCGGTGAGTGGTCATATGTGGAGGGTGGTCACATCAGTGATTTTAGGCTCTAAGGATCATTGGCTGGCTTCTTAGCTATCGTTAAAATTCTAACCTGGAATCAGAGGTGCCCGGAGTAGAAGTATTTTCTGAGGCTCTGGGATGCTCTGTTGCTCAGTTCTATATGGGAATATGATGCCTTCTGGGACATTTGGGCTGGAATGTTGGATGAAAGACAGATTTTTCTCAGCCTGAATTGAGTGGGGGTGGAGCCAGGACTTCTAGGAAAATCCGAAGGCAAGTCAGAGTGAATTGGGGTCTGTACGTCCTTTAGGGGAGGACTTGGAGGGGAAAAGATCTCGTCTGAAAAAGGGTCCATCTGGGCATGGAGGGCTTTCAACCAGGTACTGAGGTGCTTACATTCCATCTTTCCAGGGTAGATTCACTGAATTATTAGTATCTTTATTTTTTTTATATAATGAAAGATTCTTTCAATTCTACAGTGCTTTACAATTTACAAAAGCTTCACATATGTAATTTCATATAATCCCACAATAATACCTTTTTTCCTACCTCTGTATTGCTCCTTCCCCTTATTTCTCCCCATTGATAAACACTAAAGACTGCCTGTGTGCTGTCATGTCCAATTCTTTGTGAGCCCATGGACTATAGCCTGCCTCTGTCCATGGAATTCTCCAGGCAAGAATACTGGAGTGGGTTGCCATTGCCTTCTCTGACTCAGGGATCAAACCCAGGTCTCCCATATTGCAGGCAGATTCTTCACTGTCTGAGCCACCTAAATTACTTTCTAAATCTGTGAGTCTAGGGGCAACCTAAGTAAATGTCCACCAACAGCTGAATGGATAACAGTGTGGTATGTATACATATACAGTGAACTACTACTCAGCCTTAAAAAGAATGGAGTTTCGCCACTTGCAGCATCATGGATGCGCTTGGAAGACACTAGGCTAAGTGAAATAAGTCAGGCGAAGATGTGCTGTGTGGTTTCACTTATATACGGGCTCTGAAAAGCATCACTAGTAAATAAAACAAACAAAAAAGAATTATTATTATCTTGCAAAGTTCGGAAAGGAATGAATACTTTCTATGGTATCCTAAACCTACTCTTATTCTTTGGAATATGTGGAGAATGACAGTGCCAAAGTCAAGGCCTGGGGAGACTTACCAGCTCACTCTGTGCAACTGAGCTTGGGGGGAATCTTTGCAGGTACCAAGTCTGGAAAGGTTGGATGCATCTTCCAGCAAAGGGTGGAGAGCTGGGATGAGAGCAGCCCAGGGAACCACATGGTATCAATCTGAGAAGAGCTGAAAACCATCTCTTGCTTAATCCAGATTTCTGCCTATTATTGTTTTTTAGGACTTAGACTATATATTTGTAAAGAAAGAGTGAGAGTCGCTCAGTCGTGTCCGACTCTTTGTGACCCCATGAACTAAAGTCCATGGAATTCTCCAGGCCAGAATACTGGAGTGGGTAGTCTTTCCCTTCTCCAGGGGATCTTCCCAACCCAGAGATCAAACCCAGGTCTCCCACACTGCAGGCGGATTCTTTCCCAGCTGAGTCACAAGGGAAGCCCAAGAACACTGGAGTTTGTAGCCTATCCCTTCTCCAGCAGATCTTCCCGACCCAGGGATCAAACTGGTGTCTCCTGCACTGCATGTGGATTCTTTACCAACTGAGCTATCAGGGAAGCCCCTTTTTTTGGATGCGAGCAAAGAAAGATACCCCATGTCCAAGGGCAGAGGAGAACCCCTAGCAAAATGGGAGGAGGGGCAAAATCGCAATTAGAATCAAACCCCATGCCCGCCAGAGACACTCGGAGGGCTCAAACAAAACCTTGTGCACACCTGGACCCAGCAGAAAGGAGCAGTGACCCTACAAAAGACTGGCCCAGACTTGCCCGTGAGTGTCCAGGAGTCTCTGGCGGAGGCGTGGGTCGGTGGTGGCCTGCTGCAGGGTCAGGGGCCCTGAGTGTGGCAGTGCATGCATGGGACCTTTTGAAGGAGGTCACCATTATCTTCATTACCTCCACCATAGTCTGAATTCAGGTCAAACAACAGGAGGGAACACAGCCCAGCGCATCAATAGAAACTTGGATTAAAGTTTTACTGAGCATGGCCCTGCCCATCAGAACATGACCTAGTTCCCCCCACAGTCAGTCTCTCCCATCAGGAAGCTTCCATCAACCTCTTACCCTTATCTATCAAAGGGCAGACAGATTGAAAACCACAATCACAGAAAACTAATCAAACTGATCACCTACTACAGCCTTGTCTAACTCAGTGAACCCATGAGTCATGCTGTGTAGGGCCACCCAAGATGGATGGAGAGTTCTGACAACATGCAGTCCGCTGGAGAAGGGAATGGCCGACCACTTCAGTATTCTTGCCCTGAGAACCCTAAGAACAGTATGAAAAGGCAAAAAAATAGGACAATGAAAGATGAGCTCTCTGCGTGGGTAGGTGCCCAATCTGCTACTGGAGAAGAGTGTACCCACCCCCACCCCCCGTCATCTATTATTGCCCACTACTCAGCCCAGGAGGAAGAGCCGAGAGACATTCATCAAAATGACAGATACACCCAAGGGGCGAGATTAGAAGCACCTCTCAGTTCACTATAAAGTCAGACTACAATCTTCTTGGCTTGAAGACTCGCTAAAATCAATAACTCCGAGCTTCATTAAAAAGCAATATAGTGTTTGTTCTAGAATGAACTAGTAATACACTCAAGGTTCTTCTTCAATCTGAGAAAGACATAATTCATTGGCCCTATTCTGTCTACTCAGCCCCAAAGTTGGGTCTACCATGGTGCTGATATTTTATTAATGACAGTTTGTGATTTGTGATTTTCTACCAGATCCTCAGATAATTTAATTTGATTGTATTAAATATATATATACATATATATATTCACACACATAATATATAGCAGACAAAATATAGTTTGGGTGTATCCTATAGATGAAAAACTTATTCAAAAGAATCATATCAAGTTTTAAGGTGTTTGCAAACCAATAAGAAATAGATAGTAAAAGGAAATCAGATAAAATGCAAACCCCTCCAAGGGTCAATATACAAGGGCCAAGAGCTATGCGAAGAAAGATTCTAGTCTTATTGAAATTCAAAAACATGAAATACCATTTCTCACTCATCACATTTGCCAAGACAAAAAAATGAAAATATTCCAATGTTGTCAAATCCAGCCTTCTCATGCACTTCCAGTAGAATTATAAACGAATACAGCATTCTCAGAGATAATCGCCTAAGTATTTCAAAAGCCTTAGCAATGTGCCTGGCATTTGTTTGTCTATGAAACACAGCAGGATTCCATGCTGAGTAGCTGGTGAACCAGAAAGGCCGTGTGTCTTCCCATCTCCATGGTGTTCCTTCCTAGATTGCTGGCTCCAACGACTGTGTAGAACATGGGGCCACAGGGAAAGGAGCACCGAGTGTGGGGCGGGAGGAGGTACGAAGCATTCGTTGGTCCAGCCACACAGAGTCACTAGGGCCTTTATACACAGTAGTCCGAACTCCATACTGGGAGAAATGAGAGCCTTGATGGAGTTGGAGAGTCGTGGTGAAGAAGGGCAGAGAACGAATGAGGCAAATTTTCAGTAAGTTTTTGGTGGAAAATGAGGGGAATGGGGGTAACTGGAGGAATATATAGAGCCAAAGGCATTTTTTAAACATAGGAGATTCTTGATCATGTTATTTATCTATATTAAAGGATAGCTGATTTGCAATATTGTGCTAATTTCTGCTGTACAGCAAAGTTATTCAGTTATGATTCAGTTGTACATGTGTGTATACATTCTTTTGAAATACTCTTTTTCATCATGTTGTTTAACATGGGATATTGAATATAGGCTTCTGTGCTCAACAGTAGGATCTTGCTGTTTATCCATGCTGTATTTTAATAGTTTCCATCAGCTAATCCCAACCTCCTTCTCCGTGACTGTACTGTATTTAACACGCTATGTGTCTTGAGACTATGCTATGCTAAGTCACTTCAGTCGTGTCTGACTCTGTGCGACCCCATAGACAGCAGCCCACCAGGCTCCCCCGTCCCTGGGATTCTCCAGGCAAGAACACTGGAGTGGGTTGCCATTTCCTTCTCCAATGCATGAAAGTGAAAAGGGAAAGTGAAGTCGCTCAGTCGTGTCCAACTCTTTGCGACCCCATGGACTGCAGCCCACCAGGCTCCTCCATCCATGGGATTTTCCAAGCAAGAGAACTGGAGTGGGGTGCCATTGAGACTATAGCAGATACTAAATAAAAGTTAACAGTTATTTGTAACTTAATCATCAGTAATGCTGCCGCAACCAGGGGAAGGTTCAATCCCTGGTTGAGACACCATTACTTCTTTAAAACTGGAGTATACTTGATTTACAATGTTGTGTTCTTGAGCATTTCCAAATACTGACGAGGAGATTAAAAGGTGAGGTTGAATATAGAGCAGAAAGAAGATAATTGCTAGATCAGGACTGCTGAGAATTGAGAGGGGGGCTATGTGGATGAATCCACTGGGTATCTGGTGCAAGAGCTGGCTAAATTCAGGAGCACCTTCTCCCAAGGACACAAGGGGAGAAAAATGTTGAACAAAGTGAAAGCAATTGTGTGGAATTAGTGCTAAAAATCTGATATATAGTAGGTAATGGTTTAATTTCCAAAGATGTTAGAAAGAAGAGTTCCTGTATAAGTGAGATTTAGGAGAAGGGAAATGTTTGGAAATAAGCCATAGAGAATGGGAAACTGAATTAGCTATAGTTTAAAGACTCAAATACATTGGATAAGAATACATTCTTATTCCATTCTGGGATGTTTACTTTAATCTAAAGATACCTTCTTCTTCACATTCGCCATCTACACTGTAAAACAAACTATGTAAGTTCACAGAGTTTGAGTAATGACTTTGAAGATAGAAAGCAAATCTGCTCAGAATATGATATAGCTTCTGTGTCTATTGATTATGCCTATTCCCATATACTATTTCTATAGGGATCTGGTAGAGTCTGATTTCTATCCTGACTCATAAAGCCCAGGGATTTCATAAGACAAATAGATAAGAGATCACAAAATGAACAGAAGACCGAAATGCACAATCATATTGTTCAGGCCCTAATTTTGATTTGGAGGAAAAGCTTTTCAGTCATTTTGATTCCACATCATTCCATACTAAAAAGTAGCAGAGAGAAAGATATTGACAAGAATAAAGAAAAGTTAACTTTAGATACTTTGGCCACCTGATGCAAAGAGCTGAATCATTGGGAAAGATCCTAATGCTAAGAAAGATTGAGGGCAGGAGGGGAAGGGGGCGACAGAGGATGAGATGGCCTTAATCATATTTTCCCTCAATTTTAGACTATTTGCTTTTGACTTGTCTTTTGGCTTAATTATCCTTTCTTCAGCTCTCAATATCCTGTTATCAAACAATCTTAATTACACTTAGAGCATATTTAATTTTATATTTTCCATTAGATTTACTTCTATTGCTTAAATTTCCTTATTGATGATCTCCATTTGCCATCTAATTTCGTGATCACATTTATACATGTGTGTACAATTTAAAGTTTGTGTCTGATAAAATTAACTAAAATGTCTGAATTCCCCATGGGTCTGGGTCTGTTTTTTTTTTTTTTGCTTGTTTTCTATCACTTGGTCTTATATCCTGGTGTGTTGAGTGATTTTCAAATTTAATGTCAAAACGTACATTTAAAAACTTGTAACGATCATTTGTTACGATAAATGATAAAGTTTGTTATCATCCTTAGAGATTTATTTTTACTTCTGACAAGCAGGTCATTCATCACTAAGCACTAAATGCCTCTTGAGGTTTTGTGAACTAAAAGTTTGGAACCAGTAGCTCAGAACAAATCATAAATTGAAATTGACCAGGGATTAATTAATAAGAGGCTGAACTTCATTATTCTTAAATAACTTTATTATTATTCTTAAAGAGTTGGTGCATTTCACTTTGTTCTTACAGCATGTAGACCTTCAGGATTTCCTGGGTTAAACACCAGGCATTCTCTTCTTGCTGAGACCCGAACTCCCTTTTCCGTCTCTCTAATGCTTTGAGACTTCTGGAAATCCTGCTCAACTTCCTCACCTCTCAACTCTGTCTGTCTGATTGGTTTCTGAACCAGTGGGAATTACTCTTCTAATTTACAAATAGTTTGAGGGAAAAAAAAAAATTGTGTTTCATGGTGAATATGCTTCTCTGCACTTCTTTTATCTCTGGGATCCTGGCTTCTCCTATCTTGCTGCTGCTGCTAAGTCGCTTCAGTCGTGTCCGACTCTGTGTGACCCCATAGATGGCAGCCCACCAGGCTCCCCCGTCCCTGGGATTCTCCAGGCAAGAACACTGGAGTGGGTTGCCATTTCCTTCTCCAATGCATGAAAGTGAAAGGGGAAAGTGAAGTCGCTCAGCCGTGTCCGACTCTAGCGACTCCACGGACTGCAGCCTACCAGGCTCCTCTGTCCATGGGGTTTTCTAGGCAAAAGTACTGGAGTGGGGTGCCATTGCCTTCTCCTCTCCTATCTTGGCAGTTCTTCAAAGCCTTCAAACAGATAATTCCCTTTTATTGTTTCAGTGTTTCTAGCAGTTCTTGGTGGGCCGGTTGGAGTGCAACAAAGTAATCTACAAACATCAGAAGAATGCAAATCCACTGATAACTTGTTAGAAACCTAGCTAAGCCAACACAAAGTAATATAATGAAAGTAGGCACTTATTATTTAGATAAATTTTTGATTTTCATGTACCTTTATCCTTAAACCAATAGAATTTACATAACCCCCTCTCTCAAAGTACTGTGAGCCAGTGGACTGTAAGGAGCAGCAATGAGGTTCAGGTTTCTAGACAGACCAGAGCATCTTGGCTTGAATCTCTCTCCCTCATATTCAAGCTTCAAGGTCTTTGGGCAATGGCACAACACTCCTGTCTGTTATTTTTCATCTGTGAAAGAGAGCCAAAAACCAGTCTGCCTTACGGCACTGCCATGTGGATAAAGTAACAGTGAGAGACTGATATGAAGTCTATATCAACACTCTAGAACTGTGCAAAGAGGGTTTATAACTTTCATTTGTATTTTTAACAGATTTTTCTCTTTAGGAGAAGACAAACTACACACACTGTCTTGTTATAATAATGACGTTCAATATAGAGGACAGAACTCTGAAGAGAAACAAACTTAGATTTATTTCCTGGGTAATTTAATATTATCTATGGAACCAAGCCAACGCAACATGCCCTAGTGTTTGAAATTACATGGAATGTAAGGGCTCAGAGGGAAGATAAATGCTTTTGGCATCACTGATCCTAAGCAAGTGGCTTAGAGTTCACTGCTGGTACTGCTTCCCAGGTGGTGCTCATGGTAAAGGACCCATTTGCCAGTGCAGGAGACTGGTGAGAGACACGGGTTCTATCTCTGGGCAAAGAAGGTTCTGCGGAGAAGGGCATGGCAACCCACTCCAGTGTTCTTGCCTGGAGAATCACATGAACAGAGGAGCCTGGCAGACTACAGTCCAGGGGATTGCAAAGAGCTGGACATGACTGAAGACATTTAGGACACACGCATGCATGACCAAACTGAAACATCTAAGAGAAGCAGAGATAATTTATTCTCCAATTCTTTCTTTGCTAAAATTGCCCCTCCTGAAGGGCGAGGTGTCACAACCAAGTCATGAACTGAAGCTCTTGGGAATTTAGAAATCTTCCTCCCTGTATGATCAGGGGGCTTCTTGAGATTCCTGCTGTGCCAGAAACCAGTAATCTCCATGAAGTTGATCCTTAATTATTTACTGCTTTGGGCACAATTCAAAATCTCAAGACTTATGAAGCTGGTATAAAACTTGATCGCTGTTGCTGCTACTATCGATGTATTGGTATTCCATGTGAATTGGCAGATAGGCAGCATCTTCAGTGGTAGCAAATAGCAGGTGTTGTTCTCCTGTTATTGATGCCATAGAGCAAACTGTACATTACTTTTATGAGTCCCTGGCTGAATGAAAGATGCATTACAGAAAGAATTATTCACTAGATATGAGGAAAAAGGAAGGAGTATATTGAAATATTTGCTCTGAGAAAATCGGCAAGAGGGTGAATAGTTTCAGACAGCTTAAGCACCTCGTGTGGAAGAACTTACTCCATATTCCTGCCCTGCCCCGCTCCCCAGAAGGGAGAGCCAAGAGTGCAGGCAAAGCTGGGGGGGGGGGGGACCATTGAGTCCTTGTTAATAATGCAGAGAAGGTCATCAGCTTAAATGTGGTGATGACGAAAACCTGAAGACGTTTATCTCAGATGCTAGCTGGCTGGCCAGTTGATTGTAAAATTGCATGTTGATTTATGTGTGTGATTTTTGTATCTATAGTGAAACGTCCCTTTTCCTCACTCCATTCCTTGGCAAACCAGTCATAATGCTGTTATTATTGTATCAAAATTACATAGAAATATCGCCCTAAGTACATCTATTTTTAAAATGGTTGGGAAAACCTGCCATATCTTGTAATGTTCTTGCTATAAAAGCAAGTTTTTAAAAAAGACAATAGGATAAAAATACAAATAGAAGTGTGAGTAATCCAGTTGCTGAATGCTTAATATATTGAAAAACTTAACAGAAATATGTCTCTATAAAAATATATGTTGGGAAACGAGAAAAAAATGGAAGTGGCAAATGAATATGTATGGTAATACTTCTGAAGTATAATCACGGAAACTTATAATGGTAAAAATCATTACTATAGAATTATGATAGTAAACATTCAATTTTGTAATAGATGAAACAAGGATATGAGTAAAATAATTGCCAAGTATCACTCAGCATCACCCAGTACTTTAATTGCTTTTTGACAAGTTACTAGAATATCTCCTTTTTTTTCTATGAGAAAAATTGTGAGTTGTGTAACATCTTAAATTATATTTGCAAATAATTTTCCAAAGCCATGAGTCAAACAAAGCCTTCTTTCTGGAAGATGCATGCTACCCCTTCCTACTAATACTGTTGCCTTTTGCCACACAGGGAGATGGCAATGCAGCCTGGCTATTAAAACCTAAGCAAACCTACCTGACCATCCCGACCACAAGATACAGCCCAGCTCCACCCATCTCCTTCCCTTCCCCCGGGTCCAGTCTTCCCACCTCTCATCCCAGTGCACAGGGGGCTGTTTCCTCAGGTTCACTCCATTCAGGGCGTTCTTGTCAGGACTCAGCATGTACATCCATTGCTCTAACAGCCCTGTAAGGTACTGGTGTACTCCAACATTAAAAACAAGGAAACTGGCGGTTGGCCCCACGTGTTCAAGTCACAGAACGGCTTTGGGCAGAGCCAGGACTCAGACGTAGGTACCTGTTATCACAGCATTAGAGCTTTCATCTGCCATGATGCCTGTGTCTCACTGAGTCCCCGCATGACTCGGTGAGAACTGGTTTTCTTCAGGCAGGCTTTACAGTGCACTGCTTCAGCCATGTTTGTGTTAAAGAGGCTTCATATTACTGATAAAAGTACTGGTTTTACCCCCTCACTAAAGTGCTGGATTGAAGTAAGAAAATTGTTGCTCTTCTGGTAGGCCTGACCACGATTCATGTCCCACTGACCCTCTTCAGTTTCCCTGAAACAGTTCATTACCTCGGTTTTCCAATTATATCTCCTTCTTATTGTTTCAGAACCACTCTATACTCTCAAAGAATTAAGGAGTGTTCCAAATGAGCTTTTGTTTATGAGTTTTCCATCTGTCGATATAGAGCACAAGTCAGATTGTTAATATGACCATCAAAGTCATAAGAAACGTTTTAAAAGTATCAGGAAGCTATCCAGTTCACAGTAGCTGACATAAGTTTTCCAAAATTCTAGTTTTCACTTGAAAGCTCAAATTTTGTCATTGGAAACAGGTTTTGTCAGCTGTTCTCTTTGAAGAAAATGCCTCACTTTATTCATTTTTAAGAGAGTATCTGCCAAATATCTATATTTGAAAAGCCATGGTTGGTCTGTCAGTTACTTTTTCAGATATAAAAGGTGTTCTGTGGAAAAATAGCTAGTGTTGTTTGTAACTGAAATAATCACACAATCAGTTTTTCCTGAGATAACCATTACATCCCACTTTAACACCCAAAATATTTTTTTAAAAGGATGTATACTAAAGGGTTGAGATTTAATAATAATAATTTTTACTGCTTCATCTAGGACATTCTTAAGTATAACCCTTTTTGAAATAAAATGCGTTGATTTTGTTTTATGGGAGTGTGTAGTAGGGAGGACGACCACGCCTGCTGGTACAGTTTCCTGCCACGACTCTGATTCACGTGCCAGAAGTTTTAACCACCACTGCTTCTGCATCAATAGCAAAAACATCAACATTCTTTTCTGAGATAAAGCAGGAGTTTAAAAGTTATTCAATAGTTCAAATATTTCAACACCACTTCAGGTTTGTGTTAAATATTCACGCACTGGCTTCTACTGTACAGCAAAACGAATCACCCATGCGAATACATACATCCCCGCCCTTTTGGGTAAAGCGACTGTGCTGTCACTGTTCAGTTGCTCAGTCGTGTCTGACCCTTTGTGATCCCATGGACTGCAGCACTCCAGGCTTCCCTGTTCACTATTTCCCAGGTTTGCTCAGATTCATGTCCAGTGAGTTGGTGATGTCATCCAACCATCTCATCCTCTGTCGATCCCTTCTCCTCCCGCCTTCAATTCTTCCCAGCATCAGGGTCTTTTCCAGTGAGTCAGCTCTTCACATCAGGTGGCCAAAGGATTGGACCTTCAGCTTCAGTATCAGTCCTTCTAATGAATATTCAGGACTGATTTCCTTTAGGATTGACTGGTTTGATCTCCTTGCAGTCCAAGGGACTCTCAAGAGTCTTCTCCAGCACCACAATACAAAAGCATCAATTCTTTGACACTCAGCCTTCCTTACGGTCCAACTGTCACATCCATACCTAACTACTGGAAAAACCATAGCTTGGACTAGACAGACCTTTGTCAGCAAAGTAGTGTCTCTGTTTTTTAATACACTGTCTAGGTTTTTCATAGCTTTTCTTCCAAGGTGCAAGCGTCTTTTAATTTCATGGCTTCAGTCACTGTCCACAGTGACAAAAAAAGTAATTTTAAAAAACTTAAAAAAATAAGATGTTGAGAAAAAAAAAAATCCAGGTACCGGGAAGTCTTTTTTAAACAACTATTTGGTGTTCCCATTGGACCAATGTAGCAAGTGCTCTCACATCTAGAAGTTTAGTTATGTGTAAGGCAAAGTGCAATTCTGTCACTTAGATATTGACTCAGTCTTTGTGTTTGTAGCAAAATCTGTGAATCAACAAGTTACTGAATCCTGGGAAAGCAACACTGGATCATGCTGCATTTGTACCCAGCAGGCGTTCAGCCGTGGGTGTCTCAGCTGCTCTATGGTCCCCCAGACAATACAACGCAGAGATTTACCCTGGAGGATGCTTCCTGGCTTTCTCATTTCTGGTGTGAAACTCTTTAACAGTCTGTGTGTCTTAAAGAGCTATGCTTCATATAGTCAATTCTTTTTTCTTTAGTCTTTGAATGATTAGTCTCAAAATGATGTCTGTCACCCTAATGTTTTTCAAAATGTTCTATTACATAAGATTCAATATAGTTAATTGTTAACGTCGATGAAGACAGGAAAAATTGTCTTCGTCGCCTTTTAGTTTTCATATATAGTTTTACCCAGTTTCTTTGGAGTAGAGTCTTTTCTCTCATGATTCGGAGAACTCTGACATGGCAGTCTGATTTATGAAGCATTTTAAAATATAGACAGTGCCAGTATAGTTTGAAAAAGTATTATAATACATTCATAGGCCAATGATAAAAGCTCAAAACAAGAAAAATGTAAATAATCTCATATTTTAAAATTACACATTGTCAAATTCTAAAATAAGCAATAATATAAATAAAAATTTTAAATTTAGAAATATTTCCTATAAAATATGAAAATGTATTGCAAAAGAAGCAAAATATTGCATTTACCTCTTTTTAGTGTTTCTGCAGTGGCACCCTACTCCAGTACTCTTGCCTGGAAAATCCCATGGATGGAGGAGCCTGGTAGGCTGGAGTCCATGGGGTCACTAAGAGTTAGACACGGCTGAGCGATTTCACTTTCACGTTTCACTTTCATGCATTGGAGCAGGAAATGGCAACCCACTCCAGTGTTCTTGCCTGGAGAATCCCAGGGACAGGGAAGCCTGGTGGGCTGCCATCTATGGGGTCACACAGAGTTGGACATGACTGAAGCGACTTAGCAGCAGCAGCAGCTTATGATTAAGGAAAATTTTCAACTATAAAATAGCTATCTATTGATTAATACTGAGCTTGAAAATTTAGCAGAAGATATAACTGGATGTAAGAGTATTGAGAACAAGTGAGTTAATTTTTGAAAATGCACGTATTTATATTTGTATACTAAATATGAAAAAAAAAGTCGCTCAGTTGTGTCTGACTCTTTGCAACCCCATGGACTGAAGCCAGCCAGGCTCTGTCCATGAGATCTCCAAAGCAAGAATACTGAAGTGGATTGCCATTCCCGAAGGCATGTTTGAAAAAAACATTCATGACCCAAACCAGCCATGTATTTTTGTACATATACAAGGACTACATTTAATTTAGAACTGCATTTAATTTACTTTCCCAACCAACACTCATCTGCCTCACACAGGAGCATTGCATGACCCACACTAAAAAACATTTATAAGCTTCTGCTTCAATAACCATTGACCCTGCTGAAAGTATGATGCAATATGAGTAAGACAGGGCATCATGTGAGCCTGGCAGGCCACAGGCCACAAGGTTGCTAAGAGTTGGACACAACTTAGTGACTAAGCATGCTGAGCTGAGCTGAGGACATCACATGTTGGTCTGATTCTGGGATCTGGTGGGGTGCAGCTGAGGAAGCCCTCAACTTCATTTGATGATCTAGTCCCATTTAATTTCTTCTCCTCCCGTGTCATTTTTCTCTATTCATTAAACTCACACTATATCACTTTCCAGGTTGCTTGGAATAACTGAGACTCTTTAACACACATGTAGTGTCTACCAAGAAACACTCACTTTGCAGAAAATTCTTCCTAGATGGCAGGGGTGTCCTGCCAATCATCACCGTGATTTTTGATCCCATTGTATTAAGTCAAATCTCAAGCTCGCTGCTCTTCCTTGTTGCTGAGTCCTGCTATTCTTTCATTGGTAAATCCTGGAGATTAAATGAAACACTCATGTAAAAGCCTCAGCATGATACCTGGAACATGGCAGAAATGCACTTTTAATGCACAGTGATGACCTCTTTTTTCTGCTAATGCAAGTTTACTGCCCTCATATCGCCATGGAGTCAGCACGATCTCTTCATGTTTTCTACAGAAGACATTACATCTGTTATGTGTCATGTTGCTGCCCTGAATTACCTGCATCTGATCTTTGTTACCTGGTATCAGACACCTTAGATTATTAATACTATTTAAGTATATCAACTTCAATGTCACACATCCTACTACACTGCATTCAAAATTTATATTAAGTTAGAAGTGTCACCTCTCCAAAATTGCAGTACTAACTCACTCAAAAGATTTTTTAAAAAACATTTATGTTATATTATCCAAATTGTCTAGTTCTTTTTTTATACATTTATGACAAATGTTCCCAAAGAAAGCAACTGAAATGCATTTAAATTAAGAATTCAATTGTAAATGTTTGATAATAATATATGGATGAGATCATTACTTGCCAATTTTGATCTGTAAACCATTCTGAGGCAGAGTATCAACCTCAGTCCAGATTCTGATTGCATCTTACTAAACCAGGACTTCTGAATTGGCTAAGATACAAATCATTATATTCTTGGTCTAAAAGACTTGCATTGCTGCTAACAAATGCATGCTCTGTAGAAGAAAATTTCAACTTGAAAATAACTTTTCCTCTAATAGTATCCTCTTTTGCAACATCCAAAATAAATTTAGTTGTTTTATGATACATGTTGAAATGAATATCATTAAATTGACCAATTTTCTGTTCCATTTTCTGTAGTTTCAGATTCACTAAATGAGTATTTCTTTTGTTCCTTTCCAACAATGCATAAGAATCTGTGCAGTAAAGATCTACCCTCATACCAGCCAAGAGACGTTTTGGCAAAGGCTACGGCAGCCATATGGTGGAGGAGGCAGCATTTTACTAGGTGAATGGTTTGATTGAGAGGCATTTCATCAAACCTTCCCCTCCAGTGGGCCACCTGTCAGTTCATTCTGAGTCTCAGGGGAGGGGTATTCCCCAGGTGGTTCTGAATCCATGGTTGGCTCCAAGTTACTGAGGAGAAAAATGAAAGATTCCTTGACAGGAAGAAAGGAAAAAAAATTTTTTTTAACTCTACAAAAGAGATACTATCCCCAAGCACAAGCTTTGTGAATCTACAGAGCAATTTCCCGGCCACCCTGCCCTTCTGCCTCTCACATCCAGGGGACTGGGTGCCTGGAAGTGGATGGGTCCCCTCCTTTGCCAGGGAGATACAAGGTCTTCCAGAAGATCTAGTTCGTTCCTAGGCAACCAGAAACAGCATGCACTGTCTGTGTGACTATAAGAACATTACTTATCCCTCCCGACTTCTTTTTTAGACTTAAAAAAATATTATTTTTAATGGACTGTAAATAGTTTACAATGTTGCATTAGTTTCTGCTGTTCAACAAAGTTTATCAGCTATAAGTTACATATATTCCTTCCTTCTTGGAACTCCCTCCCATGTGTCGTGATATAGATGGGCCTAGAGACCATATTCAAAAGCAGAGACAGTACTTTGCCAGCAAAGGTCCATCTAGTCAAGGCTATGGTTTTTCCTGTGGTCACGTATGGATGTGAGAGTTGGACTGTGAAGAAAGCTGAGCACCGAAGAATTGATGCTTTTGAACTGTGGTGTTGGAGAAGACTCTTGAGAGTCCCTTGGACTGCAAGGAGATCCAACCAGTCCATTCTGAAGGAGATCAGCCCTGGGATTTCTTTGGAAGGAATGATGCTGAAGCTGAAACTCCAGTACTTTGGCCACCTCATGCGAAGAGTTGACTCATTGGAAAAGACTCTGATGCTGGGAGGGATTGGGGGTTAGGAGGAGAAGGGGACGACAGAGGATGAGATGGCTGGATGGCATCCCTGACTCAATGGACGTGAGTCTGAGTGAACTCTGGGAGTTGGTGATGGACAGGGAGGCCTGGCGTGCTGTGGTTCATGGGGTCGCAAAGAGTCGGACATGACTGAGCGACTGATCTGATCTGATCTGAGAGTCTATCATGGACCTAGAGTCTATCATGGAGAAGGCAATGGCACCCCACTTCAGCACTCTTACCTGGAAAATCCCATGGACGGAGGAGCCTGGTAGGCTGCAGTCCATGGGGTCGCAAAGAGTCAGACACGACTGAGCAACTTCACTTTCACTTTTCACTTTCATGCATTGGAGAAGGAAATGGCAACCCACTCCAGTGTTCTTGGCTGGAGAATCCCAGGGACGGGGGAGCCTCGTGGGCTGCCGTCTATGGGGTCGCAGAGTCGGACATGACTGAAGCGACTTAGCAGCAGCAGCAGCATAGTCTATCATACAAATTGAAGGGGGTCAGAGACAGAATCAGAGAAGGCAACGGCACCCCACTCCAGTACTCTTGCCTGGAAAATCCCATGGATGGAGGAGCCTGGTAGGCTGGGTCCATGGGGTCGAGAAGCGTCAGACACGACTGAACGACTTCACTTTCACTTTTCACTTTTATGCATTGGAGAAGGATATGGGAACCCACTCCAGTGTTCTTGCCTGGAGAATCCCAGGGACGAGGGAGCCTGGTGGGCTGCCGTCTATGGGGTCACACAGAGTCGGACACGACCGAAGTGACTTAGCAGCAGCAGTAGCAGAGAAAGAATAACAAATTTTGTACATTAACGCATATACATGGGATCTAGGGGAAAAAATGGTACAGGTGAACCTATTTCCAGGGCAGGAATAGAGACACAGACATAGAGAACAGACATACGGACATAGAGGGAAACGGGGAGGGTGGGCTGAACTGGGAGTGTAGGGTTGACATATATATACTACTGTTTGTGTGGTAGATCGCTAGGGAGCACATGGAGCTCAGCTCGGGGCTCTGTGATGACTAACTTCTTCATGGGAGGAAGGATCAGCTCACTCAGTCCTGTTGGGGAAGTTTAATGGGAACGTGGAAATGTCTAGTGATTTCAGCTCTTTCCATTTCCTCCCTTGATCCTCTGCCTCATTTTCTGCTGCCTCCGTTGGGAGAGGTGGCAAGTGCCTGTCTTTCACTCTCTCAGCAAACCCGGGGAAGGGCATCTCTAATGGTGCTCCATGTGCTTTGTCCTACTCAGAAGAAAGCAGCGTTTAGGCAAAACATGGAAACTGGAAGTTTTTTCATGGCAGATTCAGTCTGGCAGGCTACAGTCCTTGGGGTTGCTAAGAGTTGGACATGACTAAGTGACTTCACTTTACTTTCCTTCACCTTTTGACACCTCCTCTGCTAGGACAGAGGATTCTGTGCAGCCCAGCTGCCTGCACTTCAGAGAATGTGTGTCTAGGGAGGCACAGAGGGAAGAAAACCCAGATCCAGGATCCACAAGACACTGCCTGTGAATTCTCCTCTAATCCTTACTACCATGCTATGACTGCAAGGAGATCAAACCAATGCATCCTAAAGGAACTCCATCCTGAGTGTTCACTGGAAGGACTGATACTGAAGCTGAAGCTCCAATACTTTGGCCACCTGATATGAAGAGCTGATTCATTAGAAAAGACCCTGATGCTGGGAAAGAGTGAAGGCAGGAGGAGAAGGGGATGACAGAGGACAGGATGGTGGATGGCATCGCCGACTTGATGGACATGAGTTTGAGCAAGGCCTGGGAGTTGGTGATGGACAGGGAGGCCTGGCGCACTGCAGTCCATGAAGTTACAAAGAGTCAGATACGACTGAGGGACCGAACAACAACAACCATGCTATGAAGGACGGTACTGTGATCCCCATGCCATAGATGAAGCCATATAAGTTTGGGGAGTTAAATGGCTCTCAATCTCTGCAGTAACTTCACTCTACTTCAGGGAAAATAGACGGCATCTGAGCAGCAGAAAAACACGAGCAGCACTGCTTATCTGTGGGTTCCCCGTCTCCTGCCTCATGGGCACTGTCACAGCAGGTAAATCAACAGAAGCACATAATTATGGTGCTCCTGTCATCCTAGCATGGCATGGAGGAAGTCCTGCTGAACACAGCGAGCTGGATGCGATAAGAAGGGTTAAAATCTGGAATCATGTGTGATCTTTTCAGTTGCAAAAACTGAATTGAATCACTCTGTTCTAGAAGCCTCTGTCATTTCTTGATGGTTTCCCTGAGAGTCTAGATATTAATGTATATGGCTGTGTGCCTTATTCCTACCCAAACCCACACAGATTACATTTGACTCATTAATGATTGATTTAAGGAGATTGGAAAGGAAAAAGCCACACTTCATCCCACTATCTTATTTGATTTAAATGTGAATTCCAAAAGGCCAGAACTCGACTAACGTAGCAACGCCTTGCTCTGTGCGACTTTGAGCAGCTGACACCCTGAAAACCTATCCCCTAGGCAATTTTTAATTTAAAAACATTGTGGGAAGTTCAGCTTCCTGATAGACCTTTGTGTTTCTCTAGTAGGTCAAAGCTCTCACGCATTTTTCATGTAAATTATTCAATCTGAACTCTCAGTAAATACAGTTGATAGCAAGGGCAGCTGTTTTATTTGTGTTGCATTAAGTAAAGACAATAAGGCTCTTGAAAGGAAATGTCTTTTTCTAGGGTCATGCAGCCAATAATTTTTCAAGCTGGATTTAAAGTACTGGTTAATATATTTTTTTCCTACTAAAGTATGATGTATAGACTAGGTAATGTAATTAAAATTAAGAGTAAGCTGTTTGCTTTTTAATTATTATGTTTCTTAGTTCCCTAGAGGAATCATGTCACTAATTCAAATATAAACTAAAAGAAACCAAGTTGTACCGCATGAACTATAGAAAGGATAATGTAGCGTTTTCAGCTTCCACTGTTTTTGGAAACCTATTTGCTGTCAGGGCGGACAGTTGGGGGATCTCGCTTGGACCAGAAAGTGTCTGCTCTGTGTCCGGCTTCCCCGAGAGCCTTGGAACGAGTCATCTGATGACGTGCTCCCCTAGTGGACAATCCTTGTCATTGCACGAGGTAGTCAGCACACGCCACCTGCAGGACTCTGTCCGAAGTGCTTCAGGTGTGCTCATCATTTGCTTCTCGCAACAAATTCATGACCCAAGTACAGTGTCACTTCATTTTTCGAGACAGGGGTATAAGACTTCTCAAGATTATGGAACTTACAAGTCGCAAGAGTAGTGAGGGAAACAGTTTTAAATCAGGTGTTCTGGACCCCCAGCCACCCGTTTAACTTTAGTGCTTCCTGGACTTGCCTTCACAATTAGATGGACACTAGGCGTGTCCAATGAGATGGACTGGAGGCAGACCCAGTGCAATGAGACGGTTGCGGTGGGCGGGAGAGGACCTCAAGGGAGAGCAGGTGGAAAACTGAGCTGCTAAGGTGTGGAGAGGACAAGTGAGCAGAGAGTGTGCGACCGAGGGAGAAGAAACAGGACAGAAACCAGGCTGGAGGCGGTAACCCCCAGTGATTGGAAGATGATAGAGCTGATTCTGGAAAGAGCAGATGATTGATTAGAAGAAAAGCTGAAGGCAAGGTAGAAATCAAACTGAAGCCAAACAGAGAACACATTGGAGCCCTAGATCAAGCAGATGTTAGTTTTTGAAGCTTGTGAGTAGAGAAGGCAGTGAACACAAATAGCAATTGCGTACCTGCTGTGAGATGGCCATGGTACTGGGTATTCTAATATCTCATTTAAATCTCATAAATCTTAAGATTGGTAAGTTGATCTGCATTTTACAGAACAGAAAACTGAGGCTAGGAATGTAGTGTATTTTGAGCCACTTTGTTGTTTGATTCCCTGCACTGCTGGAAGTTTAGAGATTTCATCTGTAACTTTGTGAAGTTGTGTATTAGTTCAATAACTTCATTAAACATTTGACCAAATGAGAATCGACAAATAGGGAAGCAGAATTTTAAACACATTTTTCAATGAATTTTGCTGGTATGCAATTTGAAACAGGCCTATATAAATGCCAAGTTCTTTCATTTCCTCTTACTTCTGTAGGGGAGTTCTTCTGGCCAGCTTCCAAATGGAATGCATTTAAATCACAGCTACTGGCTGACTGTTAATAGTGATTCAAGGGAAGGGACTGGTGACCCAAATTTTATTCTAGAATTAATCCAAAGTTGTCTGAAAACTTACCTTCCTGTAATGAATCAGATCAAGATGAAAGCATGATAAATTTAACTATAATTGACTTTGTGTGGGCATTGCCATTCATTCATCAAGTCCCATGGAATAATGTTTCTTATATACTTGAATGCGAAGACTGAGGAAGGACCAAGACATGGATAATTACAAGGCAAATTGATCTCTGGGAAAAGGTCTCTAGCTTAAACTTCCCAGACTTAATCCACTAGGCCATTCTCTTTATCACTGTACACATACTTAGATAAGACCTGGTTCTCTGGGCTTGGAAGCTGTAAAGGAGAAACCCTGTCCTAATTGCTTAGTAAGAAAGTAGGAAGGCTCTGGGGAATGCCTCCCTGGAAGGTTGGGGTGTTTCTGGCTTTGCTGCTGATGGATGTCCTGACTCAGTAGAGCTTCGGGGCCCCAGGCTTTCTGTCTCTCCAGACTCTGGTACATAGCACAGCTTCTGCCAGGACTCATTTCCTGAAAGTGGGATCTCTAGGACCTGGGGCTACAGGATTTCCTCATTTATATCTGGAGATGGAAAAGACTTCTCCTGGGCATTCCCCAGAAGACTGACAGTAGCGTCTTCCGAAACTGGTGGCAAACCTCTATTTGTACTTCATTGGTCCAGAGGGTGCCATGTTTCCACTCCTGATCCAAATATTGGCAATAAAGATGGATTGATTGACATGAACTATTCAGGATCGCATCTGCAAATGAGGGTGAGAGACAGAATTAATATTTTTTATAGATTTGGAACAAAATCAGGGCAATGGAAGGAGCTGTATTTAGTGAGAGATTTTTCACACTTTGTTTTATTTCTGTAAGCTTGATTTCCTTAGATTTTAAAAATATGTATAATAGTTGATTTAAAATATTTTTCATTATCTGGGTTTCCCAGAGGATGGATTCTATTGATTGCTGTTTCTCTGTGTGAATGGGTAATATTCTATAACATTTTTTTTAAGTTAAAAATAAGACATTTCAAATATTTTGGCACTCCAGAAATCCATTTCTCACCCCACTCCAAGGTTTTTTGTTGCTATGTGTGTAGCGGTTTGTTTGTTTAGTGACTTTTTAAAATCAATTTCTGTAAAGTCTGTATCTTTGAGGTATCTACTTGATTAGTTTAGTGATCAGCTAGAGATTGTAAAGAGATTTCTCTAATTTCCTAGGACCTCTGGTTCTTCCAAGGGATACCAATCAAATCAGATAATGATGCCTATTTGGGAATGAGGCTGTGAGAGGTTTCCAGTCCTGTGCGACTCCCTCTGCTCTGGGAAGTTGGGCTGTTATTTTCCAGGGCTGTGGAGCTGGGCAGCAGGAGATGTGACTAGATGAATTGAAATGCTGCAAAGCTCACTGTTCTTACTGAGCTTTAGCTCTTTTTCTTGACTAAATGTGCGCCAGTTTGCTGCCAGCTATTAGTTGATTTTCAGAGATTTGAAAAAGTTGATTCTGACAACGGTTGCCAATTTTTTCATTGCTTTTATGGAGAGGCAGATGTGAGGAAGTCTTCCACCCTGCCACGCTTGCAGACATAACCCCCTCTGATTTTATGCCTCTGTTTCTTCACACATGCCATGCTCTTGCATGCATCCAAAAGGAACAGTGAAACTGAACTAACTAGTAAAAGGGGTAAAGAGAATTTTAGGGAACACAAGATGAGAGATGCAAACAGTAACCACTGAATCTGGGACTAAGGGAAGGATCAAAGGGAATCATTTAGTTGGAAGAACCCACCTACACAACATCCAGAGCTGAGACTCAGACCTTGTTGGAAAGGATGCATACCTCACCCACTCTCTCCTTTTGCCAATAACTTGCCCATAAAATAAAAATGGAAAGAAAGGAAAAACCAAATTTATATCTACAAATAGTATAAATATATATCAAATGTTAGGAAATATTTCCTTGAGGCTGGGAAAGATTGAAGGCAAAAGGAGAAGGGGGCATCAGAGGAGGTGAGGGCTAGATAGCATCACCAACTCAGTACACATGAATCTGAGCAAAATGCAGGAGATAGTGGAGGACAGGGAAGCCTGGTGTGCTCCATCCAGGGGGGTTGCAAAGAGTCAGACACAACTCAGGGACTGAACAAAATGGGAAATATGCAAATATATGATAATCCTCATTTGAAAAATTGGTCACAGGACTGTAATTGATTATCTCTGGCTTTTTCCTTCCACAAACATTTCACGTTTCTCCTCAGCCATCCCCTGGAGAAGGGAAAGGCTACCCACTCCAGTATTCTGGCCTGGAGAATTCCATGGAGTGTATAGTCCAAGGGGTTGCAAAGAGTTGGACACAACTGAGTGACTTTCACATAAACTGGTCAGGGGTCCTCAGCCGGTAGAGTGATTCAAGCTTTCATTCCTGTATAGTGCTGATACTCAGGAGTTCTGTTATTTTGATTACTGTACTTTTCCATTAATTTTTACTCTTGGGCATGGACAGTTAAGCATTAAACCAAAGCATCCCTTTGGGCTCTAGAGACAGTCTTCCCTGTCTGCTCTTGTGCGGGGCTCAAGATGACATCTTGATGATATCAAGATGATTATCCTGATGATAATAAAGATCAATCATTCTCCTCAGGGAAGTAGCCCTTTTCTTTCTGTTGGTTCAGTGGCATAAGAAAGCCAATATGTCAGAATTGGGTATCTCATTTTCCATTACAGTGAGCTATTGCTGTATGCCTTCATGCAAACATCACCCTTTGGAAATAAGACCCCCAAACCAGGAGAGCTCAATGCATCTGGAACAGAAAGCAAAACTTTTGTGAGTTGCTTGTTGCTGCTGCTGCTGCTGCTAAGTCACTTCAGTTATGTCTGACTCTGTGCAACCCCATAGATGGCAGCCCACCAGGCTCCTCCATCCCTGGGATTCTCCAGGCAATAATACTGGAGTGGGTTGCCATTTCCTTCTCCAGCGCATGCATGCACGCTAAGTTGCTTCAGTCATGTCCAACTCTGTGTGACCCTATGGACAGCAGCGCACCAGGCTCCTCTGTCCACAGGATTCTCTAGGCAAGAATACTGGAGTGGGTTGGCATTTTCCTCTCCCGAGTTGCTTGTTAGGGATAATATTAAGAGAAGATGTATCAACTTTTAACCTTTGATCCTCAGGCTCATGCTTTCTGGCTATGGGGGAGAAAGCAGCATATAATGATCTCTGATTCAAAGAATAAAGTGTACCTACAACACAGAACACCACTCTGTTTCTGGGTATTGTGTTACTGCTGCTATAACTGAGTTCCCAGTAAGCCCTTCTACCCTTCGTTCTGACCACTGCTTCCAGGTGGGTGAAAGTGTGATAACAACTGTCCTGTCCTTGGATATAAGCCCCTTGCAGTGCTTGCTGCTGTGAAGGGAGTTCCTGGTCAAAATCATTGCTGTGTGGAAACCATGATAATAGATATTAGGAGTATACAGATGGTGGTGCAAGCAAGGCAAATTCATATCCAGAATGTGTCTATTCCAGTGAGATGTTTGCATAGCTAGGCATTTATAGATAATTTTTAGAAATATGGAGATAAATACTCTTTAATTTGTTTTCCCCCTGAACATTGTTCATGAATGTGTTCCATGGAACAGTCTGCTAGGTATTCCTCCCCATCATGCTAAGTGACTCCACAGCTTCCATGTCATGAAAGTAAAATCCCAATTTGTGTGAAGTTAGGTAATTTCCATGGAGGAGGCAATGGCACCCCACTGCAGTACTCTTGCCTGGAAAATCCCATGGATGGAGGAACCTGGTAGGCTGCAGTCCATGGGGTTGCTAGGAGTTGGACATGACAGAGCGACTTCATTTTCACTTTCATGCATTGGATAAGGAAATGGCAACCCACTCCAGTGTTCTTGCCTGGAGAATCCCAGGGATGGGGGGCCTGGTGGGCTGCCATCTATGGGGTCACAGAGAGTCGGACATGACTGAAACGACTTAGCAGCAGCAGGTCATTTCCAAGAGTCATTATTACAAACAAGACTGAGATGACTATTTTTATAAGTATCCCTTAAGAACATTGGCTAAAAAAAATGCTCAACCTAAAAGTTGAGAGTTATGTTTTATTAGGGGCAACTTTTAGGTCTTCAAATTTTTAGAGTCAGCATCTCAAATAATCCTGAGAAAACTGGTTTGAAGAGCAGGGGTGTAGGAAGCCAGGATATATAGGAACTTTACAACAAAGAGCAGGTGGTCTGCACATCAAAAGGTCATTGTTAATTAAAGAAAACCAGATATCTCAAGTTAAGGAATTTAGCTCCTTTTCTATGTATGGGAAGATGCAAGTGTCTGGGATTACTGAAACTATTCTTTCCAAATGTACCTCAGCTGTCTGGGGCCAGTTTCCTGTAGTTTCTCATCCTGAGTTTTCTAGGGGCTCACCATAGGGAGTGGCTGCAGTCTGATGGTTGCTAGATGGCAGGTATTCTTTCCATCCTGAGTTCCCTCAGGGCTCATCAGCTCAGCAACAGAGGTGACTGCAATTCCTGATTACTGTGACAATCTTTGTTTACTGATACGCCAGGAAATAGTTAATTTCTCGATATTTCCCCTAAAAAACGTTACTGGACCAAAGTCAGGCATTTATTTGAGGGAGGCTTTTTATTTGATTGCTAAATTTCTCTCTGTGAAGGTTATCCTGATACATATTTCCACCTTATTTCCAGGTATCTTCACTAGTTCTAGGAGAATCATCTTTCCCCCCACCCACCCCAATTTTAGTCAGTTTCAGGAGTGGAATCTTTCTGGAATTAAGAACATGAATGTATTTAATTAAAAGAAAGTGAAGCCTGCTGTATAAATGGTATAAACTACATCAACCAAGAGATCATGGGAACTGTTCCTGGGAACAGTGACATGGCTATGAGAAATGATGATGTGATCAGTAGCAATTGCACTGATAAATCCTTTCTGTGTTGGTGATGGAGTACTAATCCTTACCCACCATGAGTCCTCCAGTTATTTCTGGAAATTCTTAGAGGTTCATGTCCCCACGTGTCCCCATGAACACACAAGGCTGCCCCTTTGTCCTCCTCTCTGTGGAAGTTCTCATGCGCTCACGAGTTCTGACAACAAAGTGCCTGGAGGACCCCCTTGCTGCCCCAGCTTCATGAGAACACTGAATACCCACGGCAGGTCTCTGAGCATCCAGACATCTAGGCAGGTTGTGGTGGGCAGAGGCTAAGAGGGAGAGGGATTTGCCCTGGAACTCAGAGGAGACCTTAAAGGACAGAGGGGAAAGAAAGTTCTCCAAGTGGGACAGTAATACTGTAGCTACCAGTTTTTCAATTGTTACCTGTTTACTGTGCAGACTCATTTGTAAACCAGGCTTGAAACTTTACATTCTCAGTCAACCAATCATAAGGAATTCCCCTAAGAAGCTGTAGGAATGAACTGAGGAAAAGGAAACAATGCAACAGAATGATATAGATTCTGAGCCACCTGCTCCTGGAACAAAACTGTTGTGAACATTTGTTGCAGAAAATCATAGCAACTCATTAATGAAAATGATGTAGAATACTCTGAAGTCTTGAAAAGAAAGAAGCCAAAAATCTCCACATCAATGAAAAAGTGAGTTAAAGTAAATCTTCTTTGAAAGCTAATTATCCAAATAAATTCAACTATTAAGATAAAAACAGTACATTTGTGAATGGAAGGAAGGAAATCTATACTCCCTTCAGGATATGGAACCGGTTCTTTCCTTCTGTGCTGTCACTGGTGCTGGCAACTCATGTGACCCGGGACACTTGCAGGGAGGTTGGTTCTCCCTCAGGGGAGAAGGACTGTTATGGATCAGAGGACTGCAGTGCAATTAAATATGAAATGCTCATCTCTTTGCACAGGCTTCTCAGGCAGAACCTGCCCTTCAGCACCAGGTCACAGAAGGTGGAAAAACTTCATCTCAATATCCTCCTAGTTCAGAGAATCAGCAGCATCACAACACCAGCAACAATCATCCTGGTAGACAGTCAAACTCAAGCACCAGGCTAGGAAAAAATACAATTTCATAAATATTAAAATTGGAAAAATATACAGGGAGACAAAGAAAAAATGTAGAGAAACTCAGCATAGAGAAACTCAACATAGAGAATTTCTATCTTTTCTTCTTTCTAAAGGGTTATGATTTTATTGGAGAAGCAAAGTGATGTAGTCAAGCTCTGTCCTTTGTAATACAGGCTATCAAGAAGAGGAACTAAAAAATCTCTTAATAAAGGTGAAGGAAGAGAGTGAAAAAGCTGGCTTAAAATTCAACATTCAAAAAACTAAGGTTATGGCATGTGGCCACATCACTTCATGGCAAATAGAAGGGGGAAAAGTAGAAACAGAGACAGATTTTATTTTCTTGGGCTCCAAAATCACTGCAGATGGTGACTGCAGCCATGAAATTAAAAGACACTTACTCCTTGGAAGGAAAGCTGTGAAAAACCTAGACAGCATATTAAAACACAGAGACATCACTTTACTGACAAAGATCTGTGTAGTCAAAGCTGTGATTTTTCCAGTAGTCATGTACAGATGTGAGAGTTGGACCATAAAGAAACCTGAGCACTGAAGAACTGATGCCTTCAAACACTGGTGCTGGAGAAGACTCTTGAGAGTCCCTTGGGCTACAAGAAGATCAAACCAGTCCATCCTAAAGGAAATAAGTCCTGAATATTCATTGGAGGGACTGATGCTGAAGCTGAAGCTCCAATCCTTTGGCCATCTGATATAAAGAGCTGACTCACTAGAAAAGACCATGATGATAGGAAAGATTGAAGGCAAAAGGAGAAGGGAGTGGCCAAGAATGAGATAATTAGATAGCATCACAAGCTCAATGGAAATGAATCTGAGAAAACTCTGGGAGGCAGTGGAGGATGCAGGAGCTTGTCGTGATGTAGTCCATGAAGTTGCAAAGAGTTGGACGTGACTTAGAGACTGAACAACAAGAGCAGCAAATCCAGAAGCTGAATGTTTGATATCTCCAGTTCAGGAAGTTCTTGGAAGTATCCCAGTTTTCTGTGCAGATGGTGCAGAATAAGTGCTGAAATCTTCCAGGGAAGAGCCGTTCAGATCCTCCCTTGAATAGCTTTTCAAGGATTACATCTTGTGACCCCACTTTGGTTTCCTTGCTCTGCTTGTGGCTGGTATAGGAACTGCATCTGAATTCTCCTACGGTTAAGAGTTTCAATTTTTGTAGATGGCCTGAGATGCATGTAACTATTGATTACACTTATATACATTACATTATCTCCAGATTTTTAAGTCATGGAAATACTATCCAGCTGGTTTTCTCATTAGTCATATATAATTAGCCATCTGTGTTTTTGTTCCTTTTTATTGCTATTTAATCTTCCCTACCAATGAATTTGTTATGTGTTCCCCCCATCTTGGTAAAGACAATATCTAAGGATTTAAAGTACATGAAATTGTATTCAGGATCCCTATTACCAATGTCATTGTTTGTCTATAAGTTAAGGTAACTGTGTATTTAACACAACTGACTTTTCTCAAGTCCTCAACTTCAAATGCTGTGTGTATGCTATTAATATGTCAATCATGTTGTTCTAGGACAGAAAGCACTTGATGTTCTAAAATATCATTCAGAGTCCATTAGCTCAAAGTTCACAGTACTTAGGCATGCTGTGCAGAACATAACCTTTAAAAGCTTCTGTGAAAAAAAAGAAGGTCCTGAAAAAAATAATAATGCAAATAAAGAACATTTTCTCCAAGTTAATAATGACATCATACAAATATTCCTGGCCTTGCTTTAGTAGTATCTCAGATTCCAACATGGAAGTGTAACATGAAATAGAATGTAAGTGCCTGATAATGATGTCAAAAACTTGACCTCTGTGCACTGGTGCTGAATCAAATCTTGCAGAAAGAGTTTTGGGTGAAGTAGAAAAGAATAGCTTTGTTGCTTTGCCAGGTTTATAGCAACAGTTCAAGGTCAGGTTTGCTGATAATATATAGGGTGAGTGCAAGGCCTGCACTGTTTTAATCTGATCTCAGGTTTTCTCTTGATGAACTTCTCTGGTTCCTTTAATCTGGCCTCAGGTTGTCTTCCCTGGAATGAAGAATTTTAACTCCATTTGTTGGGGCGTTTGGCTCTGTAAAGAGCTCAGAGATATTGCTATGTGCTCCCTTGAGATGGAACTATCGCTTCTTGTCTCCCCCTCCCTTGTCTCTGTATCCTCTCCCTTCTTTGATTAACGGCTGCTCACATCTACCCTTTGGAACTTAAGGAAGATCATGAAGGCTACATTCTATTCCCTACAAGTAAGAAATGGAGGACACAGAAATGCTTCTCTGACCAACAGCCCTGCAGGGTCTTGCTCGGTTTCAATAGGGACAAAAAACAAATGTTTCCAATAATTTATCATATTCTAGGCATTTTGCTAGGTCTTGGAAATGCAATGATGAATATCATGGTGTCCTTAATTTTGAAGAGATCATATTCTAGAAGGAAAAATGTATTTTGTATTCACTTATGATAAGAAAGGGTTTCCCTGGTGGTTCACTGATAAAGAATCTGCCTGCCAGTGTAGGAGACTCAATCTTTGGGTCAGGAAGCTCCCTTGGAGAAGGAAATGGCTACCCACTCCAGTATTTTTTCCTGGGAAATCCCATGGAAAAAAGAGCCTGGATGGCTATAGTCCATGGGGTTGCAAAGAAGTTGGACATGACTTAGCAACTAAGAAACGTCAAAAGTTTTAAGAAAATCTATAGTAGGAATGTTAATAAAGTGCTGCTAAGCTGCTAAGTCGCTTCAGTTGTGCATGACTCTGTGTGACCCCATAGACGGCAGCCCATCAGGCTCCACCGCCCCTGGGATTTTCCAGGCAAGAACACTGGAGTAGGTTGCCATTTCCTTCTCCAAATAATAAAGTGCTACATTTATGTAAAGAAATATATGGATTAAATGGATATATGGAGAAATGATGGATAAAAAGACCTCACAAGAGATACTTGGGTTGGGTCTCTAAAAATAGCTAAAGATTTAAAAGGAACACCAGAAGATATTACTTAAAGGTTTCTTAGACAGAAGGGTGTATGTAGACATGCATGGCGTGCTCAGATGAAGGTAAGATATTGTGAGGGCAAGCAGGAGAGGACACATGCGGAGAACAGAGAAAGAAAGCCTATGAATACAGGGTTCAGTTACTGGTAATATTGCTTGGTTGGAAGCTCCAAAATAATTGTAAGATTCCCCATTTTATACTCTGCATTTAATAAAGAGCCACCTTAGCATTTTAGGCAGAAGGGCAATGTCTCCAGTTTCACTTTGGTGATAAATATCTGGCAGCTGTTTGGAGGTGGACGGGAAGCAAACACAGTGGCCTGGAAGAGGTGATCAGGTTCGAAACCCACCTGGGGAGGAGTGAAGATGGAAAGATGCAAGAGAGGTTTTGGAGGTAGAGGGATTGGGGGCCAAGATGGGGGGAAGAATGATTGAAGACTTCAGTGTTACAACTTGAAAAGCTGAGTGGTGAGTAAGAAGGATATTTGCAGATAAGGAGAGACCTGGGTGTCTTTGGGAAATGATAAGCTTTAGGTGCTGGAGGAAAGTCAGAGTCAGGAGATGAACTGGGGTACCAATTGTCCGTCCTTATCACCAGTTGCTATAGCCACCATCTGAAGCTGCATGAGGATATCCAGGAAAGGATTAAATCAGGAACCTGGAGAGTCAGGGGCAGGGCTTGGGAGAGAGCCTTTGAGTGAGGGGCCAGCCACAGCAGTGAAGCCTCAGCAAAAGTCCCAAACAAATCCAGAGAGGACTCAAACAATGAGGAGGGAAGTGAGGTCATGACGGAATTAAAGGTTTTGATGTCATGGCTGAAGGAGATGGGGAATCGTGAGGACTGAAATAATATTTTTTTAACTTATGTTAGGGCTTCCCAGGTGGCTCAGATGGTAAAGTGTCTGCCTGCAATGCGGGAGACCCAGGTTCAATCCCTGGGTCAGGAAGATCCCCTGGAGAAGGAAATGGCAGCCCACTCCAGTACTCTTGCCTGGAAAATTCCGTGGATGGAGGAGCCTGGTAGGCTACAGTCTATGGGGTCACAAAGAGCTGGACACAACTGAGTGACTTCACTTTTCTTTTCTCAGAGATCAAAGGAAATAGCTGAACATGGAGGAGACATGGAAGCCAGGTGGCTGTGCGATGAGTTCTTCATGAAGGATGATGAAGTCTCACCTTTGAAACAATGGCTTAAATGGCTTGGGTATGAATGCAAAGGGAGGTGAAGCCAGATGGGAATCCAGGATCAGAAATGCTTCGAAAAGTAGACAGGCCAAAGAAAATAGTATGGAGAGAGATCAAGAGAAAATTGCTTTTGATATAGGAAATAGGTGATTTTAATAACCGTGGTTCCCCTCTGAGCAAGGGAGATCATGGTAATAGACAGATCTGAGTAGACAGATTCCCTAGGAATTCATAAAAGAGTGCTGGGGGTGCCAGGCAGAGGACATGGAATAGGGAAAGCCTCCAGGCCATGCCTATTCTGACATGTCAGAGGAAGTCCTTTAGCAATGGTGGTCACGGGATGGGGCCTGTAGCAAGGCATGGGGTGCATTCATAGTGGAGTGGCTGGAGAAAGTGTCTGATGAGCTTGGAGGGTAATCATAGATCCTAAAATGCCTTCAATATTTGACTTTTAGAAAAAGTAAGGACATTGAGGGACTTGAAGTTTTTTTTATGATTTTTATTATAAGAAGGATATTCTGACAGTGTTAAGTTGACAGTGCTTAGGGATTCTCAGAGAGCTGGAAGAGAAGAGGAAGAGATGGATTAATAGATGAATAAAGGAGATCGGCTCTCGTCAATGTGAGTGGGTCTCATCTAATCCCTTGAAGGACTCAAACAGAACAAAAATGTGGAGGAGGGACTTTCTCTGGTGGTCCAGTGGTAGCAAATCTGCCTTGCAATGCAGGGAATGTGGGTTAGATCCCTGGTCAAGGAACTAAGATCCCGTGGATCTATACCGTGGAGCGACTAAGCCTGTGGACCACTACTGAGCCCACGCACCGCAAGTCGACAGTCCATGAGCTGCAGCAAAAAGACCCTGTGTGACACAGGGAAGATCCGATGCGCTGCAGCCAAGACTAGATGCAGCCAAGTGAGCAAATAAACAGCATTAAAATAGATAACCAGTAAGGACCTAGCTGAATAGAAAACAAAAATGGTGGAGGAAGGATTAATCTCTCTCCTCTTGAGCTAGGATGTCAATTTTGCCCTGCCCTTGGAATCAGCAGAACTCTTGGTTTCATACACACACACACACTCACAAACTCACACACACTCACACTCAAACTCACACTCACACTTCTCAAACCTTTGGCCTCAGACTGAATTACACCCCTGGCTTTCTTTGTTCTTCAGGCTGTCTATGGCATATCTTATCCTCCACAATCACATAAGCCAATTCTCATAAAAAAATCTCCTCTTGCATATCTATGTTTCCTGTTTGTTATGTTACTCTGGAGACCTCTGATTTATAAAGAGAGTAGTCAGAAAGCAGGAATAACAGGGAGGTTCAGGTGAGGGATAAAAGAGATTCAAACTAGGCAATGATGCTGATAAATAAGAGGGGGTGGTGATGAGAGATGCTTAGGAGGAAGAAGCCACAACTATGGTGATTACTCTGGGGTTATGGTGGTTCCAGTGCCTAACTGTGGTGAATTATTTAATTTGGAATTATAATAACATTGATATAGTGTTGCAAATTTACTTAAAATAATGAAAATATTCTTGTTTTGTCTACCTATTACTACATAATAAACCAAATAAACCAATAAACCAATAAACTCCAAAACTTAAAATAAAAAATTGGGTAGAACCCATGTGAAGTGCTGAAGCCAGGAGAGCAGTTAACTGTATCTTGTCTTCTAATCTGTGTAGGGCAGAAAAGGGTTGGGGGTTGCTGGTCATGTTTATCTCCAGCTGGGTTTTGGTTTCCTAGGACGTTCATTCTGTGAAAATTCATTGATGGGAACACTTGAGCAATTTTTGTATATTGCATTCCAACAAAACAGCTATTAAAAAATAATTGTTGCGTATGTTCTAAAATTTCTGTTCACACACCCTAATAAGAAAATTGGTTAATTGTATCCTCACTAAGAACTCTCTCTAATTAGGAAATTTAGCCTCTATTCCCTTTTCTCAACATAAATATTCACCACCTATTGAATTTTGGACTTCCCAGGTGGCACGAGTGGTAAAGAACCTGCCGGCCAATGTAGGAGACGTGTCATCCCCTGAGACACAGGGAAGATCCCCTGGAGTGAGAAAGGGCACCCCACTCCAGTAATCTTGCCTGGAGAATCCCATGGACAGAGGAGCTTCGCGGGCTACAGTCCACAAGGTCACAAAGAGTTGGACACGACTGAGGGACCAAGCACACTTATTAAATTTTGCTTATAACTTTTTCCTAAAAGTGGAAATTATTTTATGCTAAAGGTAAGTCTTTCTAGCAGATTACTTTTGAATCATCTCCTCTAATCATATTGGATATTTTGAGGTTCAAAGCAAGCATTCTCTGGTAGAGTACCTTATGGCATTAATAGTCTTGAAACTTATTTCAAACAATACTTAAGTGTCTGTGGTAGAGATAGCTTCCTGGTCACCAAGGACTCATGTATCTCTTCCATAATGTAGCTATTTTTGCTGACCCCTTTTTATCTGAATGGGGTCACTGACTTCTAGTAAATTGGATGTGGGCTGATGTAATTTATGTTCTTCCAGCTCTGACCCTTACAGACATCCAGACAGACCATCCAATCCCTCTGTCCTCCCATCAGCTGGGAGGTCATCAATGCAGGTGGCCTGGGGACCCATGCGTCTCACATGGCTGAGCTTCTGTTGGCATGGACTCTGGAATGCCTGCACAAAGCGGAGCACATCCATTGTACTTTTCAGGAGCATGAGATCAGTTTTCTTGCTGAGTCACTGGGATTTCAGGTTCATCTATTCTTCCTCTGAATATTTTGCTTGTCTTACTTGAAATGGTTGTAAATTGCTTGCATGGAATATTTTATCCTGTCTCCTTGAAGAACTTTTGGTTTACACAGCCCAGTACTCCCACACTCTACACTAGGCCAGTTAAACAATCTGTCCCTGAGTCAGTCATTCCATCTGCAGTAATATTCATATTTATCTAATTAGTCAGAAGTCCTTTATTATCTTGCCTTGTAAGGGGAACAAATAAACCCACTTGTGTGGACAGAGCCTCAGGGGGGTTCAGATTTCAGTCTTCCTTAATTTGCTGCTACTTTGTGTATTTCTTTTTTTTATTATTTAATTGGAGAAAAAATTGCTTTACAATGCTGTGTTGGTTTCTGGCATATGACAACATGAGTCAGTCATAACTTTACGTATATACCTCTTCTCTCTTGAGCCTGCCTCCCCTCCCCTCTTCCCATCCATCTAGGTCTTCATAGAGCACCAGGCCAGGCATATTTCTTTTGAATATAATAGGATCAGTTATGGGCTTCCCTGGTGGCTCAGTTGGTAAAGAATCTACCTGCAATGCTGACGATCCAGGTTCTATCCCTGGATGGGGAAGATCCCCTGCAGAAGGGAATGGCAACCCACTCCTGTATTCTTGCCTGGAGAATTCCATGGACAGAGGAGCCTGGTGGTCTATGGTCCATGGGGTCAATAAGAGTAGGACACAGCTGAGTGACTAGCACACACACACACACACACAGAGCATCAGTTAAAGGTAGACAGTTGATGGGCATCAATTCTCAGGGAACTAGCCTCCATGTGGTTCCATGATTCAGGGTGATCCTGGTGATTAAACACCTGCCAGCACATACAACGGGCACACGGGACGCCTGTGTTAAATGATGTCTGCTGCTGTGGGAGAGTCTGTGGCTGCCGTAACAAAGACTGCAGGGCGCTCCAGGAGGCAAGCTGCTTGAAAAGTCAGAGAGTCATTGCTATGCCTTTCAGCAGATCTCCACACCTGAGTGGTGGGTCCTTTTATGAATGGGAGATAATTTTATTTCCCTTATTGTTATATTGGATCCCGTGTGAACACTGAGCTGTGTGATAAAACAAACCCCGCCTTTCCTGATCCCAATTTGTTTTAGACCTATCTGAAAGAAGAAACATTCCTACAGGACAGTTCCGACGTTTAATTTTGTATTTTCTCTCATCAACATATCACAATTGAGTTCAGTTCAGTCACTCAGTCTTGTCCAACTCTTTGTGACCCCATGGACTGCAGCATGCCAGGCCTCCCTGTCCATCACCAACTCCCGGATCTTACTCAAACTCATGTGCACTGAGTCGGTGATGCCATCCAACCATCTCATCCTCTGTCGTCCTCTCTTCCTCCCACCTTCAATCTTTCCCAGCATCAGGGTCTTGTCCAATAAATTGGTTCTTCACATCAGGTGGCCAAAGTATTGCAGCTTCAGCTTCAGTCCTTCCAATGAATGTTCAGGACTGATTTCCTTTAGGATGGACTGGTTTGATCTCCTTGCTGTCCAAAGGACTCTCAAGAGTCTTCTCCAACATCACAGTTCAAAAGCATCAATTCTTCAGCACTCAGCTTTTATAGTTCAACTCTCATATCCATACATGACTGCTGGAAAAGCCATAGCTTTTACTAGGCAGAATTTTGTCAGCAAAGTAATGTCTTCACTTTTTAATATGCTGTCTAGGTTTAATTTAATGGCTGCAGTCAGCATATGAAGTGATTTTGGAGCCCCCCAAAATAAAGTCTCTCACTGTTTCCATTGTTTCCCCATCTATTTGCCATGAAGTGATGGGACCTGTTGCCATGATCTTAGTTTTCTGAATGTTGAGTTTTAAGCCAACTTTTTCACTCTCCTCTTTCACTTTCAACAAGCGGCTCTTTAATTATTCTTCACTTCCTGCCATAAGGGTGGTGTTATCTGCATATCTGAGGTTATTGATATTTCTCCCGGCAATCTTGATTCCAGCCTGTGCTTCATCCAGCCCAGCATTTCTCATGAGGTACTCTGCATATAAGTTAAATAATCAGGGTGACAATATACAGCCTTGATGTACTCCTTTCCTGATTTAGAACCAGTCTGTTGTTCCATGTCCAGTTCTCACTGTTGTTTCTTGACCTGAGTACAGATTTCTCAGGAGGCAGGTCAGGTGGTCTGGTATTCCCATCTATTTATGAATTTTCCACAGTTAGTTGTGAAATAAAGTTTGATGGAAGTAAGGTCCAATGCTGTTAAGAGCAATATTGCATAGGAACCTGGAATGTGAGGTCCATAAATCAAGGCAAATTGGAAGTGCTCAGACAGGAGACCACATAGTGAACATTGACATTTTAGGAATTAGCGAACTACAATAAACTGGAATGGGGAATGTAACTCAGATGACCAGTATATCTACTACTGTGGGCAAGAATCCCTTAGAAGAAATGGAGTAGCCATCATAGTCAACAAAAGAGTCCAAAATGCAGTGCTTGGTTGCAATCTCAAAAACAACAGAATGATCTCTGTTCGTTTCCAAGGCAAAACATTCAATATCACCGTAATTCAAGTCTACGGAGAAGAAAATGGCACCCTACTCCAGTATTCTTGCCTGGAAAATCCCATGGGCAGAGGAGCCTGGTAGACTGCAGTCCATGGGGTCGCTAAGAGTCGGACACGACTGAGTGACTGAACTGAACTGAATATTTGGTTTTGCTTTTCTTTTTTTTCGTTTTTAAGTAGAGTTAAAATTTTACAAATTTTATTGATTTAGCTAGATTCTAAAATCTAGCTTTTGGTTCTGCCATTTTTGTCTACTGGCTCTGCTTTCTGTTTCATCGTTTCCACTCTTTATTTTTTACTTCAGTATTTTGTGCTTCCCTGATATCTCAGCTGGTAAAGAATCTATTTGCACTGCAGGATACACCATTTTGATTCCCGGGTCAGGAGGATCCACTGGAGAAGGGATAGGCTACCCATGCCAACATTCTTGGACTTCCCTGGTGGTTCAAGTTGTAAAGAATCCACCTGCAATGTGGGGTACCTGGGTTTGATCCCTGGGTTGTGAAGATCCCCTGGAGAAGGGAATGGCTACCCACTCCAGTATTCTGGCCTGGAGAATTCTATGGACTGTATAGTCCATGGGGTCACAAAGAGTCGGACATACTGAGCGATTTTCACTTTCACTTTTTTCATACTTATTTTGTTTCAATTTGCTCTTTTACTGTCTTCTTAAGGTGAAATTTAAATAATTGAAGGTGTCATTGATTGTCAACTTTTTACTTTTAATGTACCTTCTGATATTGTTAGGTTTATGTGTACTAATGTACTTCCTATTTGAATCTGTCAACTAATAATTGGCACTTGCCACCTACTTCTACAAGGATTAAATCATGTGCTGCAGCAGCTGCTGACCTTAAAAAGCCCCCAAAAGCAGTTCAGGGTGGAGAGCAGAAATGAGGCACTCTGTGCTCGGTGAATATTTGACAGAATAGGTTTTCAGATAGTTAGATCTTTTCAGGAGCTCATTTTATGAGCCCTGATTCTTGTGTTTCCCCATATCCAGAAAAGCACTAAAATCCTTTACGGTGACAACTGTTCCTTGTGACTAGCCAAGGTTCACGAGACTAGTAGAAACCTTCTGGAAAGGATGTGCTTGCTTGCATATTTTCTCCCTTCACTGAAATCACATATATACTGACCTTTCCCCCTTGCCTCTTTGGAGCAGTTTCTCAGCGTTATCTGAGGCACTGTCTTCCAGGCTACAGTCTTCATTTTGCCCCAAATAAAATATAACCTGCAACTCTCACATTGCATATATTTTTAAACTTGACATATTGCATATTAATGTTTCATTTTTTTGCTTTTCCTTATTTTTTTTGAGAGTGATTTTTAATACTTGATTTTTGTCTTCAATTTTGGAATATTTACTGAATCTGGTTCATTTATTTATTTTTAACAATTGCTCTAAGATTTACAATTTACATATATTGTCATGGACTACTTCTAAATTATGCCATTTCAAGTACAGTGTGAGAGCTGTGCAGTACTTACGTTCATTTCCTTCATTCCAGTCTAAATGCTAGCGGTTTTACACATTTTACCTCTACATATGTTATTAACTTCAAAACATATTGTTTTTATTTTTCATTTAAACAAGTGGTTTTCGAAGAACAGCCTAAGGTCTCCTGTGATCCATAAGATCCTTCAGATCACCCATGAGTTTAAAATCATTTTCATGTTGATGAAACAGTGTTTGCTTTCTAAATTTTTACTCTGTCATAAAAAAGAATTTTCAAATTGCTGTATTATGTATTATATTACAACAAAATGAATGAAAAATCAGATATTATACTTTAGCTGTCTTTATTTAAGTATAAAAGAGATTTGAAAAATAAAAAATAATGTCTTTTGGAAGATGTAGTTATTTTTTCTTATTTGTTGTTGTTCAGTCATGCACTCCTGTCTGACTGTGACCCCATGGACTATAGCACACCAGGCTTCCCTGTCCTTCACCATCTCCTGGAGCTTGCTCAAACTTGTTTCCATTGAGTTCGTGATGCCATCCAACCATCTTGTCCTCTGTCATCCCCTTTTCCTGCCTTCAATCTTTATTTTTTTAATGAAAAATTTTTTATTTTATAGTGGAGCATATTTGATTACCAATGCTGTGTTAGTTTCAGGTATACAACAAAGTGATTCAGTTATATATAAACATGTATTTTGCATGGTTAATTATTAATACTTTAAAGCAAGTTAATAAGCAAATATTTAAAATATTTATTAATGAAGATATGTTCTTATTTTAGTTTCTTATATGACAAAGTATTGGTAGATATTACAATAGTTTCTGTGGTCCTCAATAATTTTTAAGACTGTAAAGTTCATCTGAAATAAAACATTTTATCTCAGAATTGATTCCTTAAAATTTTTCAGAATTGACTATTGAAACTAAAAAGGACCCTATGGGAGCCTCCAAGGTACAAATCCTTTTAATGTTCTCATTTCTTGTTTCTAGAAAAAAAGCTTCAGCCCCCTAAAACTTCCCTGAATATCAAAGGACAAATTCAAACAGTTGCTGATTAGAAAAGTTAGGAAATGCAGAAACAAAGCAGAAGCAATGGTAAACCAATAATGCAGAATCTTGGTTCCTCCTCAAGGAATATACATAACAATACCTTAGAGGTTTTTTTTTTTTTTTTTTTGCTGCAACTTTGGCATCACTGACTCGATGGACGTGAGTCTGAGTGAACTTCGGAAGTTGGTGATGGACAGGGAGGCCTGGCGTGCTGCGATTCATGGGGTCGCAAAGAGTCAGACACGACTGAGAGACTGATCTGATCTGATCTGATCTGAAGGGCTCCCCTGGTGGCCCCCAGTGTCTCAGATGGTAAAGAATCTTCTTGCAAAGCAGGAGACTTGGGTTTGATCCCTGGGTTGGAAAGATCCCCTGGAGCAGGGATTGCAACCCACTCCAGTATTCTTGCCTGGAGAATCCCCATGGACAAAGGAGCCTGGTGGGGTTTCAGTCCATGGGATCACAAGGAGTCAGACACGACAGAGCACCTGCCAGGCTCCTCTGTCTGTGGGATTCCCCAGGCAAGAATACTAGAGTGGGTTGCCATGTCCTCCTCCAGGGGATCTTCTGAATCCACGGATTGAACCTGCATCTCTCATGCCTAACCTGTGTTGGCAGGCAGGTTCTTTTCAGGCTGAGCACAGGAGTCCTGGAGCAACTTCCTATAACCTCACCACCAATCATAAACTCTGCAAACAGTGGAAGATAACAAAGACTCTGACGCCTCCTGAAATGATGAGCTACAATTAATTTCCCCCTTTGAAAACGCTCATGGTTCAGTAGAATCTTGGGGAGTTGGTTCTTACACTCGAGCCCACCTTCTCCCCAGGTTGCCAGCCTCCTGAATAAGGCAACGTTTCCATTCCTACCAACATTCTTCTCTCAGGTACTGGCTTTCAAGTGGTGAGCAGCCAAATCTGAGTTCAGGAACACAAATTCTCTTTAAAATAAATATTTAGAAATCTCTTATTTGCCGATGTATTTATCATTTCCAGTGCTCTTCATTACTTACGTAGATGCATGTTTCCATGGAGTATTACTACTCTTCAACCTGAAGACATTTCTTTAACAGAGTTATAGACAAGGTCTGTTTGCAAAGAAAAAAGTTGTCTCTATTTTTGTTTGATTAAGCAACCCTTCATTTTGCCTTTAGGAGGAAAATTTAGCTAGATATGTTTCTAGACGGTCATCTCCCCTCTAGTAATTCATGGTATTCATTGTGTCACGCTCCCCTAGTTCTCTTCAAGCTGCTAGGAAAGGTTAGTTGAGAAGGTTAAAGTGAACTGCATGTTAAGAAAAAAAGGCAATTGAAATAAGAAGATTGACAAAAGTATTAACTCTGCATTTAATTCAGTTTTAAAACTGCCCTTTTTACCCATTCATGTTCCATCGTGAAAAGCTAAAGTATTTCATATTGAGTTGCATTATGAAGTTTATAATTTTCATCTAACCTCAAATCTTTAAAATCTTTGCTCACTCATTCAAAGATATTTTTCAGTTGAATTAAAATTTTTACCTTTGGTCAATGGTATCACACGTTTTTGAGAAAAATATAAAAAAGCAGTTGGATGACCTTTCCAGTCACCCCCTCCACCATGCTCAGCACTTATTCTCCTAAAGTGATATCAGAAAGCCTTCCTAGAAAATGACAGCTCTTTACAGAATGTCACATTATTATTATATAGTTGGCATTTGAACACAGGTATTTTCTTTAAGACTTTAAAAGAGACTGATCTTTTCTCCTTAGATACTTACAACGTTGGCCCTGTTCAATGCAAACTACAGAACTTTCAGAAGAAAAAAAGCACAAATCCGTGTGTCAAAAGAGGAGGAGTGGCACCAGTGATTACCATCAAATACTAGCCCCAGATTTTGAGAAACAGTGAATAAAACGCTTTTAAAATAAATGAATATTTAATAAACTTTATACATGCACTGTGCTGCTAAGTCACTTGAGTCGTGTCCAACTCTGTGTGACCCCATAGACGGCAGCCCACCAGGCTCCCCTGTCCCTGGGATTCTCCAGGCAAGAACACTGGAGTGGGTTCCAATGTATGAACATGAAAAGTGAAAGTGAAATCGCTCAGTCGTGTCGGACTCTTAGCAACCGCATGGACTGCAGCCTTCCAGGCTCCTCCATCCATGGGATTTTCCAGGCAAGAGTTCTGGAGTTGGGTGCCATTGCCTTCTCCATACATATACTGTACTAGGAGCTTAAGGCTCTACTATTAGAGGAAGCAATGCTTTGAAGGGGAGGTGGATTGCTGAGGCATCCACTTCAAGGCACTCATGTTGAAAAAATACATTGCCTCAGTTCAGTTCAGTTCAGTCATTCAGTCATGTCTGACTCTGCTACCCCATGGGCTGCAGCACGCCAGGCCTCCCTGTCCATCTCCAACTCCCAGAGTTTACTCAAACTCATGTCCATTGAGTCATCAATGCCATCCAACCATCTCATCCTCTGCCGTCCCCTTCTCCTCCTGCCTTCAATCTTTTCCAGCATCAGGATCTTTTCAAATGAGTCAGTTCTTTGCATCAGGTGGCTAATGTTTCAGCTTCAGCATCAGTCCTTCCAATGAATATTCACGACTGATTTCCCTGCTATTCAACTAAAAAAGGAGTCAACTATGATGTTCCACCTATGACGTTCTCCTTTTAGGAAGCCCTGTGTGACCTGCTTGCTTGCTTTATTTACTTTCTCTGGGCTTTAATTTTTACTCTTAGATTAAAATCCACCAATGAAGAGTGAACCTGTAAAATGCTAGTCACCCCACCCTTGATTCCAATAAAGGCAGGAGCTGAGGTCTCCCCGTCTCCACTTCACTGTGTGACTGTAGGTGTGCTGTGTACCCTGTAGGACTTGTGAGTAGGAAGTTTGCTATTTGAAGCTTTCCTGGTGCTTGTTGCTGAGGAGCAACTTATAGTAATAGCAAGATGCACAAGGGCTGGTGCAGCCATGACATCGGCTCTGATGGGGAAATACCTGTGGGGACAGCCACAGGTAGTAAGTGCCCAGGTGAGTGCCCAGTCATTCCTAGCAGAAAGCATCATTGTCATAGGCTGAGACTGACCCGGAAGCTCACTGCAGGCTCTGCTGTCTGGACAGATGCACTTAACCGAGTGCACAGACATCCCAGTCCTACAGGGCTTCTCGCCACTCAAGAATCTTCACCTTGAACTCCTGCCTGCACCCCTAGGCCTTCTCCCTGCCTTAATCCAAGTCCTACTCCGTCTTTAGGGCTCAACCTAAAGTCCTTATCCTCAGTGAAACCTTCCAGTAGACTCAGAGGGAATCGACGCTGTTTTCTCTGCATTACAAGGATAACTTTATATCAGTTTAGCAGCATCTTAGTGGGTGGCTGACTTGTTTGTGCTCCTCTGGAACTGTGCCAAGGGGTTGCTTTCAGATTCTGCTAATGAACCAAGTCTCTTTGCCTGATGTGCAGCAAGACAAACAGAGAACACAGAGGTTCACAGCTAAGAAAGAGTTTTTTTACAATGCAACCAAGTGAGGACATGGGAGGGCCAAGTCTCAGATCTGCCTCCCCAGAGGTGAGGGGCCTGGGATGTTTATGGGGTAAGCATGTCAATCTCAAGTTTGGGGAAAGGTTATTGGAGGTGAGGACAAGGGGAGGCAGCTAGAGTTTTGCACAGATGCATGTCAGTTACACGCATGTGCATGTTCAAAATGGAAACGCATAGCGTGACCTGAGGGGAGAGTTTTTGAGTCCTCTGATGTCAAGAAGCCATTCGTCAGACACCTGCATAGGCCTCGTTTTAGGGTCGGTGGTCCCAACCAGACCTAGCTGTCTGACACAGGACAGGAGCTGACTCCAATTCCTGTAAAACAATTGGGCTGCATGAAGCTGGGAAGGTATGTGATTAAAGAGAAAAAAAGAAAAAAGAAGCTTAATCAATGAAGGTAGTATATGAGCAAAGGACTTTTAACAAGCTGTTCCCACTTCTGTTGCTAAGACAGGGTTAAGAATCCCTTCTAGCTCTCAGCTTCTGGTAACTCTAGGGGACATGGTTCTAATCCCATTAGTTCTTGCTGCAGGTAGAACGTGGGATTTCCTGGGAAATCTTACAAGCCGAGAGGCAGAAGAGCACATGGACCCCTGAACTCTCACCGTTTCACACCTCGTCTGCCCCAACCAGTGACCTACCTGTCAGTGTAGAGCGTCCCTGTCTTCTGTTGATTCACCTTTAGCGTCTGGGAGAAAGGGACACGTGTGACTGTCACCAATGGACAGTCCCTCGTTTGAGAACTTCCTTTCTAGGAAGGGCGAGCAGTGGCTGGTATCAGCCTACTTGTCTGTTGAAATAACACTGACTTGGTAAGTTTCCTGTCTGCTGAACCCCCAAAGATATGAAAGTGAGACTGGTAGTCGCTCAATTGTGTCTGACTGTTTGCAACTCCAAGGACTGTACCCTGCCAGCCTCCACTGTCCATGAAATTCTCCAGGTAAGAATACAGAGTGGGTAGCCATTCCCTTCTCCAAGGGACCTTCCCAACCCAGGGATGGAACCCAAGTCTCCCACATTGCAGGCAGATTCTTTACTCTTTACCCAGGCCCCCAAAGAAACAAGAATATAAATCTCAAGGGCCACCCAGATTTGCTACCTTGAAAACCAAGTGTTGGCCTTGTTCATTTTTATATCCTCAGTTCTAGCACTGATGCACACAGTAAATACCCATGATGAACTGGTGGACATCAGTATCCAAAAGTCATTACATTCTGCTGCTACATTCTCTGGACAGGAGATCTCTGCATGCAAAACAGTACATAAGCTATCATTTGAGGGCTGCAAGAAACCTCTGACATAAGCTTTCATCAGAATGTTCCAACACATTCCCGTTTGAATAACCACTCAGTGGATAGAGTCATCAGATCATCCACCACAGGGGTGAGACCCCACCATCAGCTGTCCTCAGGGTGAGAACTAGCCCTGGCACTTCAGCCTTCCATGTCTGGCCAGTATCCCCTCGTTGGCTCCCCCAGCCCCTCTGTATTGCACATTATTGCCTCAAAATTAATAGCCTCAGTGCTTGCCATCCGTTATTTTATGTTGAATTCATTCCTGAAAGCTTTGGGAATATTCAACATAGATGATTTTTCTTCAGCTAGACCATGTATTTCCACAAAGCAAGCACACACTGCTGAGTGGTTGAAAAACAGAGATGCACTTCCAACTATCAGACAAGTTATGGACCTGCTTTGACTCTGGCAGGTAACAGTATTTTAGCATCTTCAGCACAGGAAGGAGAACAGTTTTGCTGTACAGTTTTGTGCTGCTGCTGTTGTTATTCTAAAATTCAAGAGCTGTTTTCTATTTCACTGCCTTATGTTGGAATGCATGAATGAAGAACAAAGATACAAGGAAATGTGTTTTATAGTGACAGGAACGCAGGGCAAAGTACATGGGAGACTTCAAACTCAAATTAGTTCATCACAGTATCAGTCAGGAGGAGAGCCTGAATTCCACCTTCCCAACCAGTGATTTATTCATTGCAATATCTGAGATTTGGCAAATAAATCACTGATATTTAATTAGGAATAATTCCTTCTGTCTCCATCTTAGTTTACTTATCTCTTTTGTATTTTCACAGCCTCAGGTGGAAGTTCCTTTTAGAGAACAAAGTTCTCCATTAGTAATATGTCTTCATTAGCAAACAGCTGTGCTAAACGAACCTTGATATTTCAATTTTTCATGTAATTTTGTGCATATGATCTCAGCTGAATGCCATCTACCCAGTTCATTGCCACAAGTGTAAGCTAATAATATTTCAGGTATGAAATGTTAAACACAATCAGATTAAATCTCAAAAAGGGAAATTTACTTCCTCTGAAGTTTCTCTTACAAATTCTGTAGCATTTGATGTCCAAATCATCAAGTATTAAATGGCAAAAAAGCTCCTGCTGCTTCACTGGTGGCTGTCACTTAGAGTCAAAATTCTTAAATTTTCAGCTTCAGAATCAGAAATCTCTGGATCACACTAACCTCTCCAAGTTACACTGGCCAAATCCAAGAAATTGACAATGAAGTAATAAACATGTTTAATCGGGCTTCCCAAGTGGTGCTAGTGGTAAAGAACCCTCCTGCCAGTGCAGGAGACATGAGATACTTGGGTTTGATCCCTGGGTCGGGAAAATCTCCTGGAGGAGGGCGTGGCAACCCATTCTAGTATTCTTGCCTGGATAATCCCACAGATAGAAGAGCCTAGCAGGCTACAGTCCATATGGTCACAGAGTCAGACATGACTGAAGAGTCTTAGCACACACCTAGCTACCATACATGAAAAATGGCCTCTTTTTTGGTAAGTTAGAGAGGTTACTCCATTAGGATCAACATGATCATTACCCATTTGACTAAGTCATTCTCAGTGGGGCAGCAAGAATTTAAAAAGTCCTCAAGAAGCTTTCAGAAGTTGAGATATATTGTATCAATTAGAAAAAAATAAATGTGCTACAGTAACAAATATCCCTAACGTCTCAGTGGTCTAATAGTTAAGGTTTGTCTCTGGTTTTCACAATGTGGACTGGAAAAGATGTTTTGCCCCAGGATTATTATTCCATCATCACACTAACAAAGCTTCCTCTCAGCTCAAGTTGCCATCATGAATGGGGGCATGATAAATCATGCCTTGGTTGTTGAAGTTTTTGCTCTGCGGTCATGTATTTCGCCTCCATTCACTCTTCAATGGCCAAGACAACTCAAGCGCCAGCTCACTTTTGAACAGAGAAGTGAAGTTCTGGCTTGACATGTGCAAAACAAAGTGGAAAGACACCTGTTTGTAAACATCTCTAATGCCTGCGACACAGTTAAGCTGTTGGTAGAAATGCAGGTTGAGAGGGAACTTCTTGGTAACACAGTTTAACCCCTTCAGTTCACAAGTTGAAAAACCATGATTGGTGGAGGCTGACTTTAGGTGTCAGCCCTCAGCTGGCCTCAAGTTTCCTAGTGAAGTCATTCATTCTTGGGTCTGTAACATAAAGTTACAGGAACAGAAAGGGTGTTAGGACTCTATATTTAACATCCCATCAAGCCCAGACAACTTTGTGCTTATTGATAGCTAATTGGAACCCTGGACAGTATATGTGAACAGATTTGCCTTATCATTATTATTTTTTAATCAGTCTTCAGACCAAGACTCAGAAGAGAAAAAGAATCTTTAGAAGAATGTTGCCTGAGACCCAATCCCCACCTGGCATGATTATCAGGGATATATATTTCTAGCTGAACATTTTTATCATTCCAACATCCACACCTAACCACAGAATAAACAAAACTTAATCTCCAGGTGGGGCACTGGTACAGGAATAGTTTATTCCAGTAAGAATTTTAATTGTGTAGATTCCCAAACTGGCTTTGTGTTGTGTCCACCCATGGGCCCCAGGCGAAATGCAACAGTTGTCCTTAATTGTCACAGGTGCGCCACAAGTGAGAGGTGGGTGAGAGTCCTGGTACCTGAGCCCCACGCTCGCTGGCTTCAGGGGTCACACGTATCAGTGCTCTTGGGTCACGTGCATTCCTCTCCAGAACTGAACAATAGTGGTCTTCCTTGGTTGACAAACTGAAAAGAAAGCATTGCTTTTCAAATACATTTTTCCTGTAATGTTATTTACCCTTTTATAAACAAAAAGCTTAAACTACTCAAACAGATAAGGCTGCTCTCATAAAAGTTCTCTGAGTGTGCTAATGGTTCCCAATGACTACCTTCAAAACAGACCTTCAAAGGCAAAATCAAAATATTGGGCGTTTGTTCAAACTGATCAGTTACTGCTGTGACCTCTTCTAGGCTAAAGTCCAAATGAAAAAATGAAAAAGTGCAGGGCAGAGCCTCTGTCCAGGCATGACAGAGCGAGGCTCGCTGACCTCACTTACCATCTGACTATGCCATTATCTCTAACGAGTGAGTGGCTGCCCAGGTTCAGACAAGCCAGCGGCCGTCAGGCAGCCATTTGTTTCCATGCCGATAACACCATATATCAGGCTCCATGAAACTGCTGTCTCTTAAATGCCAGGAAGGGTTGAGCACCTGGACACCAGTGTCACTGGGATGGGGGCCAGTGGCAACAGATGGAACAAGGTCCAAGCTGCCAGCTGGATTGAGACCAGTGACCCTTGGGCAGCAGGGAAAGCTGCAGGTGAGCTGGAGTCAGAAGTTGGTGTCTGTGCAGGGAGAATCTACACACTCAGGGGTGTGGTTCCCGCGTCAGCTTTGTCACCCAAAAGATGAGGGGCCATGACCTCTGAAGAGGGTGGACAAGGTTGTCCCTGGCTGCCCTGGGCTCTTGGCCTTCAGTTGGAACACTAAAACTTTTCCTGGAATGTTCTTGGTGTCCGGGACGTCTTTGGTCATTCTTGAATCAGACTTCAACAGGGGCTTTGGGGAGAACAGACAGATTATAAGACAAATCCATGCCATGAGTTTGAGTTCTGTGGTTGATGCTCTTTCTTCAAAAATCATGGCATGTGAAGCAAAGAAAATGCCATGTTAGGAATTTGGGGGTGCCCTGATCCATCTTTAGAGCCTTGGGTGAGGTCAGATGACAGGGAATAAATAAAGAGACGTGAAGGAAGGTGAGGTCTTCCCCTTGTTACCCTTGCAGACGAGCAACATCCTGTGCAGCCTCCATCCCAGTGAGAAGAGGAGATGGCAGGGCCTGGGAAGTAAACAAAGGGGAGGGGAGGGTGGGGGTAAAGAATGAAAAATGTGGGAATGGATCAGCAAGGGAACTGAGGGAGGGAATGAACAGAGGGACACTAGGTGGGACGAGTTGGGATGGGGCGGGTTGGGAGGGACTGCTGGGACCAGGGAGGGGGCACTTGAGCATGAAAAGCAAGTTCAGAGCCCCAGATTGGAGGATTGCAGGATAAACTCTGTTCTCTTGCCACTTAGACCTGCAAAGAGTTGACCTTTGGAAAAAATGGGGAGAAGACACTCAGATCATACGTCTGTTGAATGATGTGGTCTTTTGTTAGAACCAATTACAATTTGAGCTCAGTCTACTTATTTGGCACCCACTACTCCCATTCACATGCCCTGAAATTCCAAGCCAAGCTAAAAACTGATGTGAAGTGAAGTGAAAAGTGAAGTCGCTCAGTGGTGTCCAACTCTTTCAACCCCATGGACTGTAGCCCACCAAGCTCCTCCATCTATGGAGTTTTCCAGGTGAGAATACTGGAGTGGGTTGCCATTTCCTTCTCCAGGGGATCTTCCCGATGATTTCTATTAAAATGATGAAAATCTGAAACAAGGACAACACCAAATGCCGGTGAGGGTGTGCAGCAACAGAAACTCTCATTTATTGCTGGTGGGAGGGCAAAATGGTCCAGTCACCTTGGAAGACAGATTGCTGGTTTCATATAGCACTAAATGTCCTTTTACCTTATGATCCAGCAACATCTTCCTTGGTATTTACCCAAATCAGCTGAAATCTTATACCCATAAAAACACCCACACACGATGTTCATAGCATCTTTATCCATAATTGCCCCAAACTGGAAATAGTCACTATACCCATAAGTAGGTGAATGAATAAACTGTGGCAGTCAGACAAATGAATGTTATTGAGCACTTAAAAGAAACAAGATATTAAGAAGAGACACGGTGGAAACTTAAATGCATATTACCCCATGAAATAAACCAATCTGAAAAGGTTATATACTGTTAGATTCCAACCATATGACATTCTGAAAAAGGCAAAATCATGAAGACAAGTAATAAGCAATGGTTGTCAGGTACTGAAGGACGGGTGATGAATACCCAGAGCACAGAGGATTTTTAGGGCAGTGAAACTCTTCTCTATGATGCTATAATGATGAACATGTGTTTAAATCCATAGAATGTACAGCACCATGAGTGGATCCTAATGTGAATCATGGTGATAATGACCTGTCAGTGCAGAGTCATCTGTTATAACAAATGGACCACTCTGGGGGAGGATGTTGATGATGGGAAAGCTGTCATATATGAGGCCAGGAGGTATATGGGAAATTTCTGTACATTTTCTTGATGTTGCTTTGGACTTACAAGTGCTCTAAAAACTAAAATAAGTTTAAAACATTTGTGATTTTTTTAAATGAGCCATGAGACTTTTTCTGGTACAACTTTATTTTGTCTGGCCTTGGTGCTGTTGCTGTTCAGCCCCTAAGTCATGCCCTACTCTTTGTGATCCCATGGACTGCAGCACACCAGGCTTCACTACCCTTCACTATCTCCTGGAGTTTGCTCAAACTCATGTCCATTGAGTTGGTGATGCCATCAAACCCTCTCACCCTCTGTTGTTCCCTTCTCCTCCTGCCCTCAATCTTTCCCAGCATCAGGGTGTTTTCCAGTGAGTTGACTCAGGTGATCAAAGGATTGGAGCTTCAGCTTCAGCATCAGTCCTTCCACAGTTTGAAAGCATCAGTTATCTGGTGCTCAGCCTTAATTACATGGCTGCAGTCCCCAGCCACAGTGATTTTGGAGCCCAACAAAATAAAATCTGTCACTGTTTCTACTTTTTTCTCCATCTGTTTGACAAGTGATAGGACTGGATGCCATGATCTTAGTTTTTTGAATGTTGAGTTTTAAGCCAGCTTTTTCATGCTCCTCTTTCACCTTCTTCAAGAGGCTCTTTAGCTTCTCTTTGCTTTCTGCCATTAGACTGGTATCATCTGCGTATCTGGACTTTCTTGGTGGTTCAGACAGTAAAGACTCTGCCTGCAATGCAAGAGACCTGGGTTTGAGCCCTGGGTCAGGACAATCCCCTGGAGAAGTAAATGGCAACCCAATCCAGTATTCTTGCCTGGAGAATCCCATGGACAGAGAAGCCTGGCGGGCTACAGTCCATAGGGTTGCAAAGAGTTGAACATGACTGAACGACGAACACACACATCTGATATCTGAGGGTGCTGATATTTCTCCCGGCACTATCAATTTACTATGCATATTATTATGTGAGGCTTCACCCTTTAAAAAAGTTCTGGGCCCCTCCATGAAATGAACTTCTAGAGCAGCCTATTTGTACCAGCCTTGTGACATGTATTCAGATGATCTTGCATTTGCATCAACCATTCATATCTAGATCACATCTTATTTTAATTCAGGAATATGTTCTACTTTTTACTCCTAGCTATTATCAGGAGTGTGGTTTGTAGGACTAAAAGATCTACTGCTATAGAAGTTATTCAATTTGCCTGTATTCAACTATAAGGGAGGCCAGCTTCTGATCCCTGGTGCTAACTCCTAAACAAATAACTGGATGTGTGTTGCTTCCCCGTCATTGGGTGATCCTCTGTCCAGCTCCTTGCCAAAGCCCTCACTCAGTGATACTCAGTCCCCCTATTAGGTCACCAGCATTCTCATAATTACACTACCTTTTCTTTTGCAGTAACTCTTTCTCAAGAAAGATCTAGCAAGCTTATTCATACTAAACTGTAATTGGCCAGTTGACTGATAAATCATCCCATAATCTGGGACTAAAGTGATATTTCCAAGTAAAAGGAGCTAAGAACCTTAAATCATTAATTTTCAAAATGGGACTCACATATGTCAGGACAGGAAGCTGCAAGATAAAGATGAGAAACTTCAAAGTAAAATTAATTTTCCTTGAAGGCGGGTTATACAAAATATTACTTCTCTGAAAAAGATAAATGTAATAAGTGGTACATGGTAAAAATTCACACGGTATTTACAGGCGAAACATGGGGGTTCAGTCTGAATCTCATTTTCTCTAAAGGTACACTTCAGAGTGCAGTTGTTTAAGTGGTAAAGAATCTGACTGACAATGCAGGAGACTCGGGTCATGAAGATCCCCTGGAGAAGAGAATGGCAACCCACTCCAGTATTCTTGCCTGGAAAATCCCATGGATGGAGGAACCTGGTGGGCTACAATCCATGGGGTCACAAAGAGTCTGATATGATTGAGTGACTAACACTTTCACTTTCAAAGCTATACTTTCCCCCGGTATTTCAGTGGTCTCATTATTTTCTCTGCCCTGAGATTTAGGTCGAGAGGAAGATTTTAAGAAGTGTTGCTGTAAGACAGAGAAATTGCTTCCTTGCAGAACCTGATTCTTGAAGAGTCAGGTTAAGAGCATATGTTTTAACAGGTAAGATGAAAATGGAGATTCTGAGTAACATTGGGTCATAAACAGTCAACCTTATCCTCACAGGGAACACTGAGATGTGCAAGAATCACTCTTGACTAATGACTGTGCTATGACAGCACACAGGAGGGAAAGATTAATTTTTTGCAAACCCTGGAAGAAATCAGGACCACCTTCCAGAAGCTCTATGTTTTAGGGTTCAAGGTGTCTCCTCGTGGCTGTTACAGTCGAATAATAATCCTGCCTGCAAGGAAACAGGTGTTTGAAGGAGAAATCTTGATTAATGACAGCATCCGGAAAAGTCTGTGGCATCACATCAACTGTGCCTTTGCCAAAATGGAGATGAGATGCATCTGGTGAGTCACCACAGCTTAAAAACCGAGAGAAAAACAGGGACACGTGGTGGTTTAGTGCTAGCAAGTGCTTCCTATAAATAGGCAGGCGAAAAATAAAGGAGTCAGAAGAAAGCTTCACTTCACTGCTGCAGGTTCCTCCTCTTGTGTTGCCTTCTGGGAAAGGTACGAGAGAAGAACAGAATGTTGGCTAACCTTCTACAGCAGGTTTTTACAATATTCCAGCTCAGAGTGTGTTGGTTTCCTATATGTGTCTGTTTTAGTTGCATCAGTTGTGTTTGACTCTTTGCAACCCCATGGACTGTAGCCCACCAGGCTCCTCTGTCCATGGAATTCTCCAGGCAGGAATACAGGAGTAAGTTGCCATTCCCTTCTCCAGGAGATCTTCCCAACCCAGGGATCGAACCTGGGTATCCCAGAATTGCAGCCAAATTCTTTCCAATCTAAGTCACCCTTACTCTAAAGCTTCCATGTAGGATCCTTTAGATATCTGTGCTGCCATTCCAGCTGTGAGGGCACCCTTCTCCTTTGAAGGGGTTCAGGCAGCAAGACCCTGAAAGGTGATGGATTTACACTCTAGCTTCTAATTGCCTTCAGTCTCTGTGACTTTTAACATATAGTATTCTGCTTGATTTTCTGACCCATCAAGAAGCTGATTCTCATGAGAGAACAGTTGTCTAAGCAGAAGAGAACTCATGGATTTTTCTCCATTCAGGGCCCAACTGTGGTGTGGAGAAGACTCTTGAGAGCCCCTTAAAGAGTCCCCAAGGAGATCAAACCAGTCAATCCTAAAGGAAATCAACTCTGAATATTCAGTGACAGGATTGATGCTGAAGCTGAAGCTCCAATACTGATAGGAAGAGCGAACTCATAGAAAGAGACCCTGATGCTGGGAAAGACTGAGGGCAGGAGGAGAAGGGGGTGACAGAGGATGAGGTGGTTGGACGGCACCACCGACTCAGCGGACGTGCAAAAGGCAAAGGCAAGGCACTCGCTCAGTCGTGTCCGACTCTTTGACCCCGTGGACTGTAGCCCACCAGGCTCCTCTGTCGTGGGATTCTCCAGGCAAGAGTGCAGGAGTGGGTTGCCATTTCCTTCTCCAGGAGATCTTCCCAACCCAGGGATTGAACCTGGGTCCCCTGCATTGCAGGCAGATGCTTTACCGTTTGTCAGAGCAAACTCTGGGAGATAGTGAAGGACAGGGAAGCCTGGCGTGCTGCAGTCGTTTTGGTGGCAAAGAGTCAGACATGACTGAGAGACTAAGCAACAACAGCAGGGCCCAAGACAGCCCTGCTCCATATCCAACATTTTCTGAAGTGAATCTAGACTCCATCCTTAAGAAAGCATTTTGCTAATAGTCATGCAATAGTCTCCACTACCCATGATCATTTCCTGTTGCAAATTCTGGGGCAGACAAAACTGAGAGACTCCTTAGCCCCCAGGAGCCTGGTTGGCAGTTCTGTATGGGATAGAGGGGGCGGCATCCACAGGAAATGATCACAAGAGGGGTCCTTCCACTTGCTTGGGTGCAGGGAAAGCTAGAAGATGCAGGAAGAACTGGACTCAAGAGTTTCTGAGCTGTCTTACTTGTTCTGCCCCAAAGCATCCCTGTGGTATAGTTAAAGGCATGGGGAAGCAGGAATGGAATGGGATGTGAGGTTTAGAGTTCAGAGTAACCCATGGAAATGACTATTCTTCAGAGTTGTTTGAATGAGGGAGCTAAGATCAGGGGGTTGCTAGCAACAGGTGATGTTTCTGTATCCAGTAAAGATGAAATCAAGATTGCTGGGAGAAATATCAATAACCTCAGATATGCAGATGACACCACCCTTATGGCAGAAAGCAAAGAAGAACTAAAGAGCTTCTTGTTAAAAGTGAAAGAGGAGAGTGAAAAGGTTGGCTTAAAACTCAACATTCAGAAAACTAAGATCATGGCATCAGGTCCCATCACTTCATGGCAAATAGATGGGGAAACAGTGGAAATAGTGACAGACTTTATTTTGGGGGGCCTCCAAAGTCACTGCAGATGGTGATTGCAGCCATGAAATTAAAAGAGGCTTGCTCCTTGGAAGATAAGTTATGACCAAACTAGACAGCATATTAAAAAGCTTTTTACTTTTTAATTTAATTTACTTTGCCAACAAAGGTGCATCTAGTCAAAGCTATGGTTTTTCCAGTAGTCATGTATGGATGTGAGAGTTGGACTATAAAGAAGGCTGAGCACCAAAGAATTGATGCTTTTGAACTGTGGTGTTGGAGAAGACTCATGAGAGTCCCTTGGACTGCAAGGAGATCCAACCAGTTCATCCTAAAGGAAATGAGTTCAGAATATTCATTGGAAGGACTGATACCGAAGCTGAAACTCCAATACTTTGGCCACTTGATGCGAAGAACTGACTCATTGGAAAAGACACTGATTCTGGGAACGATTGAAGCCAGGAGGAGAAGGGGACAACAGAGGATGAGATGGTTGGATGGCATCACCAACTCAATGGACGTGAGTTTGAGTAAACTCCAGGAGTTGGTGATGGACAGGGAGGCCTGGCGTGCTGCAGTCCATGGGGTCGCAAAGAGTCAGACAAGACTGAGCAACTGAACTGACTGAACTGAAAGAAGTTGTTGGCGTTTCCAGGACTCCCAACTAGGTGTGAACCCCATCCTGCATCTGAAAAGGAAAAGGAACTGAAGGGGTGAGGAGGAAGCTAGGAGACTGCGTGGACTGAGGAGCCTGATCACGTGGCTTGTGCAGCCAGCAGCTTACAAGTAGGATCAGCTCATCTTAGAGTCTTAAGACGTTCACGTCTTCCCTGAAAACTGCAGGTAAAGGCCCCCAAAGCAGCTGTTTTTCCAGGTTAATAATGGGGTAGGAATGAATTAAAAACATTTGAGTTTGGAGGTTGGCTAGAAGATGCAGAATTCCATTTCCTAAGTCCTACTGGATGAAGGGAGATACATCAACTGTAAAGTTTTGTTGCCATGAAAAATCACAACACTTAAACTTTTTCTCAAGTTATTTTCTTGGGGACACTTGGCAATCTGTGGAGGGGATGGTCATGTTCTTGGTTCAGGGCAGAGTACTCTGTAAGAGAAAGACACCAGCAGAGAGTGTAGGCTGTAGGGACCGACTTCATGGGGACCCCATCTTGAAGGAGGCTGCTTTTCTCCACGAGGCATTTGCTGAGTGTTGGGATGGCAAAGAAAGGTAAGCAGCAGGACTGCCTCCTCTTGGTGTCCAGGAAATCAAGTCCCCCTAGAGCAAGGGTCTGCAGCTACAGAAGAGCAGAGCCCACAGGCTCCAGATGATGGAGACCAGAGGAAGACTGGGTGTCACTAAAGCCGCTACCAGGTGGGACCCTCTCCAGTTCCTCACTGAACTGAAATCAGTTTCTCATCACACCTGCTTTACAGAAGAGGGATACTCGTCTCTGGGAAAACAAACAAAAACAACTCATAAATCCCAGAGCCTATAGTATTTTCTACAAAACTGACAACAAATAATGTTACCAGACATCGTATATTGCTATAAATTATTATTAATTCCCCTGGTAGATCTATGGTGAATCCAGTGGGTTTTGTTGATGTTGTTGCTTTTATTTATTTATTTATTTTGTTGAAAATTACAAGTATGTTCTCAGTTGTCTACGTAAATGCAAAGGATGGAGAACACAAAATTACCTTGAATAAGATTCACCAGCTTCCACATCTTAGGATAAAGCTATGTAAGGGATGTTTGATGAAATTCAGCATCATTTGTGATTTTAAACAATTATCAAGTAAAGAAGAAATAAAAAATGCATTTTATTACCTGATAAAGATCAGCTATCAGAGACCTACAGCAAATGCAGTGCTTTTTAGAGATACTTAAATAGCTGGGAAAGACTGAAGGCAAAAGGAGAAGAAGGTGGCAGAGATTAGATGGTTAGATAGCATCACCAACTCAATGGACATGAATTTGAGCAAACTCTGGGAAACAGTGAAGGACAGGGAAGCCAGGTGTGCTGTCGCAGAGTCAGAGTTGCCAAGAGTCAGACACGGCTTATCAACTGAACAACAACAAATAGCTATTCTATTAAGCAAAGGAGCAAGACAAAGTCATTTTCTCTTCCCTTATTATTCAATGAGTGTTCAGTGCAGGTACACCTTCTGCACAACGATGCACGGAAGATTCTCTCAATTCAGGTATATGAGGAAAACAAGTAAGTGCTATGGGAGTTGCGAAGAAAAAAAAGACAGCTTTTTTTTTTTTTTTTTTTACTGTAGATGCATGGTCTACACAGACAATTTGCTGGGAAGGTACTACATCAATCAGATTAGAATGAATTATGCTGCAGAACACCCAGATTCAGAAGTCTAACAGAGGAAGCCTTCTTTCTTGCTGACTCGGTGTCCACTGTGTCTCCAGACTGACTGCCCTTCACATCCCCTTGTAACAACCTTCCTGCCGACAGAGACCCCGCTGTCCTGCAGCCTCCATGTGTCACCGGAGGCATCCTTCTTTGTGGTGAGTTTGCTATAGGATTCGAAGGGGAATGGGATACTGATTTTTAAATGCTGACATCTAGAAATCATAAACATAATTTTTGCAGACATCTTGCTGATCAAATCAAGACACCTGTCCACATCTAACCTCAAGGTGTGGGTAGTTTAATCCTTCCAAGGATCTAGAGGAGAGAATGAAAGTATGAGTAAATAGAAAAAAGTCTACTACAATCACCTAGAAATAAAACAATGAAGAAGATGGACATAACATATGGAGAAAACTGTGAAATATTATTTGAAAAAAAATAATAATGTAATGGAATACTATGGGAATAATCAAAGCAAAATATTAATTCTATCTAAAATAATGTATAAATTTAATAAATTCTAATCAAACTCCTAAGATTTTAAAAATTAAATTGGATGAGCGAAGCATATATTTCTTGAAGAATTCTCATTTAAAATATCTTTTAGTATTTCTTTTTTATAAACAAATGATTGATAAAATAATGCAATATACAATAAAGCTAATTTTTAAATTCCTGTGAAAGAATAAAAACTTAAGAATCGAAGGAAAAAATGGAGTAGTAATGATTGACTTAATCAAGATAACATGATTTGTCATAAAATAATAATTATACCATTTTTAAGTTTTCTTCATGGAAGATAAATAAGTTTAAATAATGGGGAAACAAGAAATAGAAATATGAATATGAGACCTAGTAAAAGCAGATATATTGGGGGAAATGAGAAAAAATTGTTTTTTTTTTTTTAGAAATGTAACTGAATAAGTGGAGAAATATACTAAATTTTAGATAAACATGTAAATGTGAAAGCAACATTTGAAATGTTTAGATAAACATATAAAATATCTGTGGTCTTGTAATACAGAATAATTTTTATACAGGAGACAAAAGGCTATGTAAAGAAAAGACTGACTGCATTAAAATGTAAAACTTCTGTATGAATTCTATGTGACATTAAACCTTATAAAAGTCAAAACAGAGTAGAAGAAAATACTTATATTGTTTATTGCAAAAGATTGTTATTCAGGATATATGATATCATTACAAATCAATAAAATAAGGCAAAGCTTCTTGTTAGAGAAGAATATCAAAGGATGCAAGCAAAGAAATCAAGGTAGAACACAAAAGCCTTAATTAAACATGAAATGATTTGCAATTGCACTAATAATGAAAACAGATTCAACAATAGATGATAGTCTCTTGCAAAGAGATTCTAGCTTCAATGTAGACCAATAAGAAGTAAGAATTATGATTTACTATTAGTGATTATATAAATAAGCATAAGGGGCTTCCAGGTGGCACAGTGGTAAAAAAGCCACCTGCCAATGCAGGAGATGCAAGAGATGCCGACTCAATCCCTGGGTCAAGAAGATCGCCTGGAGAAGGAAATGGCAACCCACTCCAGCATTTCTGCCTGGAGAATTCCATGGACAGAGGAGCCTGGAGTGCTACAGTCCATGGGGTTGCAAAGAGCTGGGCACAACTGAGTCACTGAGCACACAAACAAATAAACTTAAACACTTCGGGGAATTACTTAGTTTCATGCAAAAGAAGAAGGTGTATTTGTTTCATGATCCCACAATTTCATTTTTATGCAGAGACCAAAGATAAAATGAATCACACATTTACAAAGATATATGTACATGCATGTTAAAAGTAGTCTTACTTTAAATAACTTTTAATCAAAGATTCTGATGATAAAGGGAACAGAAAAACACAAAAAAGTGTAAAACATCAAATATTTGTGAGCTATTAGGGGAAGCTACTGAAGTGACTTAATGGGAAATTTGAACAAAGTGAATACTATATAGCTATAAGGATGTACTGCTGCTGCAGCTAAGTCGCTTCAGTCATGTCCGACTCTGTGCGACCCCATAGACGGCAGCCCACCAGGCTTCCCCGTCCCTGGGATTCTCCAGGCAAGAACACTGGAGTGGGTTGCCATTTCCTTCTCCAATGCATGAAAGTGAAAAGTGAAAGCGAAGTCGCTCAGTCGTGTCTGACTCTTAGCGACCCCATGGACTGCAGCCCACCAGGCTCCCTCGTCCCTGGGATTCTCCAGGCAAGAACACTGGAGTGGGTTGTACTAAGATTTTGCTAATAGTAATAATAGTGCTGCATTCTTATCTGTGAAAGATTCTTGACTGAAGAATTTACAGGTAAAATGACACGATGTCAGGGATTTGCATTGTACTTTAACAGGAAGTTAGAGAGTACAAATTAAATAAGACTGACCAACTAATGATTTCTAACTGCTAGCAACAGCCAAAAATTATGTGTGTATGCATCCATATGTATTAATATATGTGAATATGTGAATGAATATATAACTGTATATTTCACTGTTTAGGGGAAAAATACATGTGTGTGTATACACACGTGCATTTTAAATACTCTTTATTTGTGGGAGTATCTTCATCGACACTCACAAAACACACATATTATCTACGTATTTATCCATCTACCTATCCATATGGATGCTTTACTGAAGAAAAGATAAAACTTAATAATAGTAACATTGTATGTATGAAATTACCAGTATAAATATATTGCTGGTGGGAAAGTAAATTCATGCAATTATTCTAAGATATTATTTAACAGTAATCAAGAGTTTAAAAATCATTATCGTTTTGAATTTAGTAATCCTACTCTATGCATTTATGATGGAGAATTAATTAGAAGTCATGTCAAGTTTTATGCAGAATGTTTTTGATTATACTACTATTAATAGATTAAAGATAAAAATAATTACTGTTCATTAGAAAAAGATTGACATAAATTACGTGATGTCTGTGCTCAGTCACTCAGTCGTGTCTGACTCTTTGTGACCCCTTGAACTCTAGTGCCCTGGGCCCCTCTGTCCATGAGATTTTCTAGGCAAGAATACTGAAAAGGGTTGCCATTTCCTTCTCTAAAATTATGCGATGACAGGCACTAAAATGTCTCTTTAGTGGCGTAAGAGAAGATTTACATAAATGGAAACACATTATCCTTTTGAAGGAGGTGATTCAATAATCTCACTATGTATATTACTTTGAACTGTTCTGTGTGACTAACAAAATTCCAAAGTGTAAGTAGTGGAATATACTTTAAAATGATAAGTTATTCTAAAACTATAATACATAAGTACATATATTATCTAAGGTATCAGAAAGATAAATTAACTTGGCTACAGTAACAAGTGACACCCACATCTCATTGATTAGAACAACAAATGTTTATTCTTCGCTCAGATCATTATAGATTCTTGCTTTGCATGATTGTAATTTTCATGCCAAAGTCAGCCTGCTGAGACTTCAACTTTCTAGAACAGTCTTAGATAACAAACCAGAGAAAAAAGAATATCAGATGAAGGGCACACTGATGCTTTTTTTCCCCCCTCTTAATTTGATACTAATTTTCGTTATTTAATTTTTATTTATCTACTTATTTTGGCTGCATTGGGGCATGTGGGATCTTAGTTCCCTAACCAGGAATAGAACCTGCACTCCCTGCATTGGAAGCACAGAGTCTTAACCCTAATTTTTACTTTTCGTTTGGCACACTGACTCATACTAATGTCTGGAATTGTCGTGTCAGTTTCAATCTCGTTTGATTGATCAAAGCAAGTAATATTGCTGTGGGTCAGCTCAGAATATTCAGGAAGAATAATTCTCCTGAGGAAGGGCAATGGTAACTGCTACACAATTTTAGTCTGCAGAAAGATGAACAGAGGAGCTAAACCTCCTAGACAGAAAATAAGTAACTTATTTAGAGCAAAAATATATGCATATATAATGTCACCTAACAATATTTATGTTTGTACAAATATGAATGAAAATATCAAATATAAATATTTATACATGAATTATATGTTATGCATAACATATGCATAACATATCAAACATATACAGAATCATATTTACATATTATTTTATATATAACATACTATGCAACTTATATATAATTAAAATATAAATTGCTAAGTCACTTTAGTCGTGTCCGACTCTGTGCAACCCCATAGACGGCAGCCCACCAGGCTCCCCCGTCCCTGGGATTCTCCAGGCAAGAACACTGGAGTGGGTTTCCATTTCCTTCTCCAATACATGAAAGTGAAAAGTGAAAGTGAAGTCGCTCAGTCGTGTCTGACTCTCAGTGACCCCATGGACTGCAGCCCACTAGGCTCCTCTGCCCATGGGATTTTCCAGGCAAGACTACTGGAGTGGGGTGCCATTGCCTTCTCCAAAATATAAATTAAATGCCTAAATTTTATAGGTTAAGTATATTTATATAAATATTTAAATTATAATTATTTATAATGATATTGCATATTAATACACTCTATATTATAATATTTATATCATAAACCACAATATATTATATGACATATAATACAAAGTAATACATACTATGTATATTCATTATATTATGTATTGTGTTATTTTGCATATTAAACATTTATTATAATATTTATCATTAAATATATAAATTAGTAAATATCTGTTATTTTAAAATAAATGTATAAATATTGAATTTATCCAATCTGAAGAACAGAGATAACTAGAATGAAAAAGAATGAGAAAAAAAGAAACCCAGTGAATAGCTTAAGGGAACTTATAGATAATATTGAATTATCCAGTGTCCATGTAATTGTTCCTCAGGAAAAAGAAATATGTAAAATTGGAGTAGAAAAAATATTTGAAGACATAATTGCTAAAACCTTTCAATATCTGCAGAAAAAATGTGTTTACATATGCAAGAATCTCAGTAGGACACAAGCAAAGTAAGTATTAAAAGACTCATACTACACATACCATAGTCAAAATGCTATGAACCAAAATCAAAAAAGAAAACCAAAGAAACGTGGGAACAGCCAGAGTGGGGAGAAAAGAAGAAACATTACGAAAAGGCATTTAAGGATAAGAATTACTGCTGATTTTACAGATATATTATACTTTTAAAGTACTAAATATTAAAAAATAAAAATGTATCAGCCGAAAGTATCCTCCAAAGCTGAGAGGAAATCAGGATAGCTTCATGTTAACAGAAGCTGAGACAATCTGCACAGCAGGAAATGCTGAGTAGGGTCAGTCCTTCAGGCTGAAGGTCCTGAGACCAGTTGGAAAACTTGATCATTTACTGTGGGCACAGTAAATGATAAATGGATGATTAACTATAAAAAGTGTGTTCTTTTATCTTTATTTAATTTACTAGAAACCTAACTTTTGAAGGAACACTATAGAGTAGGATTTACGATATATTTAGAGGTAAATGATGTGACAGAAACAGCATTTGTTCATAATCCTAGGAGGTGGGTACTTTATTATCCCTTTTTCACAGAAGGAAGAACAGGAACACCCTGGGTTAAATGGTTTACTTAAAAATCACATAACAGATAAGAAGGGTGGAGATGAGAATCTGACATACAACCTTGCACTATTTATTACTTTTATCACCGCTCTCATTTGTTAGTGATTTATGGCAACTGCGTGATTAAACCCTCACATTATATTCATATGGTAAACACAAAACTGTCAACATATTAAATGTTACTTAGGGCATTTAATATAATATTTCAGTTGGTTATATTTCTATAGCATTATCTATGGAAAGGAGTGATACTTGTCTTGTTTCATTAAATGTTTTCAATCCTTCAGACCTCTTCAAAATTCACTAAGATTTCACTGTAATGTCTGTTCCAGCTTGAATTTCATCCTCAGAAACCACTCAAGCAAAGAGAATCCTATAAGCCATGGAAGTCTTTGATGTGAAATATATATCTACTTTTGCAAATCATAGGCAGTTATTCCTCATGATAATAACTCACTGGACCAAACAAACACGAAAAGGAACGTTTGCTTCTAAGTATATCATTAGCGGCTTTATGGCAGTCAGTGACCAATTCATATTATAAGAAATATAGAAAATGACTCTTTAATTCATAATATCTACATCCAAAGAAGAGCTTAAAGGTATTACATAAATCCAAGTCCTTAGACAATTTTTAAATATGTGTCTTTGAAAGTGGAACCTTTTTAGATTTAAGGAGCACTTGGAGTGTGTACAGAGATTCCATATTCCTCACACCATTTCTCCTATTATTTATGTCTCACATTAGTGTATTACATTTGTTACACAATAAACCAATGTTGATACATTACAAGTCTATAGTTTATTCAGATTTCCTGAAGTTTTACCTAATGTTCCCTTTTGATTCTGGGATACACTGAACCAATCACATCGCAATTATTAACAAGTCATCTCTTCTTAAGGCTCTGCTTGGCTATGACAGTTACTCAGACTTTCCTTGCTTTTGTTGACCTTGACAGTCCCGAGGAGCATTGATCCCTTACACTGTAGGATTCCCCTCTGTAAGGCTGAGTCTGATATGTTTCCCACCCAGGGGTTTTTAGTTTTGAGAGGAAGACCATAGAAATAAAGTGCGGTTTTCCTCACATCATGTTGAAGGTACATACTGTCAACATGACTAATCACTAAGGCTGTTGCTGCTGCTGCTGCTGCTGCTGCTAAGTCGCTTCAGTCGTGTCCGACTCTGTGCGACCCCAGAGACGGCAGCCCACCAGGCTCCCCTGTCCCTGGGATTCTCCAGGCAAGAACACTGGAGTGGGTTGCCATTTCCTTCTCCAATGCCTGAAAGTGAAAAGTGAAAGGGAAGTCGCTCAGTTGTGTCCGATTCTTAGTGACCCCATGGACTGCAGCCTACCAGGCTCCTCTGTCCATGGGATTTTCCAGGCAAGAGTACTGGAGTGGGGTGCCATTGCCTTCTCCGACTAAGGGTGTTAGCTTTGATCAATTGACTGAAGTACTTTTGTCAAGCTTCTTTACCATGAAGTTACTCTTTTTACCCCTTTCAGGGTTATACTTTTAGAAAGCAGCTGCTATATGCAGCCCACACATAAGTCATGGGAAGATACACTTTACTTCTTTGATAGGGGGGGGTGAGTCTTTTAAACATTTGGCTCTTCTGGATTTCTGGAGAATGAAAATTTGCTGGGCAAATTCGAACAAGCAAAAACACATGGAAGAAATAATTTATATGTAATAAAATTACACACATATATGGGCTTCTCTGATAGCTCAGTTGGTAAGGAATCCACCTGCAATGCAGGAGACTCCAGTTTGATTCCTGGGTTGGGAAAATCTGCTGGAGAAGGGGTAGGCTACCCACTCCAGTGTTCTTGGGCTTCTCTTGTGGCTCAACTGGTAAAGAATCCGCCTGCAATGTGGGAGACCTGGGTTCAATCCCTGGAGAAGGGAAGATTCCCTGGAGAAGGGAAAGGCTACCCACTCCAGTGTTCTGGCCTGGAGAATTCCATGGACTATACAGGAAAGAGTTGGACAGAACTGAACAACTTTCAGTTTCACTTTCACATGGGCTTCTCAGGTAGCACTAGTGATAAAGAATCCATTTGTTCAGTGCAGGAGATGCAAAACACTCAGATTTGATCACTGGATTAAGAAGATCCCCTAGAGGAGGAAATGGGATCTTACTCCAGAATTCTTGCCTGGAGAATCCTATGGACAGAGGGGGTTGGTGGGCTACAGTCCATGGTGTCATAAAGAGCTGGACATGACTGAATATCTGAGCCTAGCATGTAAAATATAAATCAATACCTACTACTTCATCCAATTTAAAAACATCTGCTTTTTAAAAGGCAATATTTAATTCAGTTCAGTTACTGAGTCATGTCCAACTCTTTGAGATCCCATGGACTGCATCACGCCAGGCTTCCCTGTTCATCAACAACTCCTGGAGCTTGCTCAAACTCATGTCCATTGAGTTGGTGATGCCATCCAACCATCTCATTCTCTTTCATCCCCTTCTCGTCCTGCCTTCAATCTTTCCCAATATCAGGGTATTTTCTAATGAGTCAGTTCTTCACATCAGGTGGCCAAAGTATTGAGCTTCAGCTTCAACATCAGTCCTTCCAATGAACATTCAGGACTGATTTCCTTTAAGATTGACTGATTTCATCTCCTTGCTGTCCAAGAGACTCTCAAGAGTTTTTTCCAACATCACAGTTCAAAAGCACCAATTCTTTGGTGCTCAGATTTCTTTATGGTCCAACTCTTGCATCCGTACATGACTATTGGAAAAGCCATAGCTTTGACTAGACGGACCTTTGTCAGCAAAGTAATTTCTCTGCTTTTTAGTATGTTGTCTAGGTTGGCCATAGCTTTTCTTCCAAGGAGCAAGCATCTTTTAATTTCATGGGTGCAGTCACCATCTGAAGTGATTTTGGAGCCCAAGAAAATAAAATCTCTAACTGTTTCCATTGTTTCCCCATCTATTTGCCATGAAGTGATGGGACTGGATGCCATGATCTTTGTTTTTTTGAATGTTGAGATTTAAGCCAGCTTTTTCACTCTCCTCTTTCCCTTTCATCAGTTCAGTTCAGTTCAGTTGCTCAGTCGTGTCTGACTCTTTGCGACCCCATGAATCGCAGCACGCCAGGCCTCCCTGTCCATCACCAACTCCCGGAGTTCACCCAGACTCACGTCCAACAAGTCAGTGATGCCATCAGCCATCTCATCCTCTGTCGTCCCCTTCTCCTCTTGCCCCCAATCCCTCCCAGCATCAGAGTCTTTTCCAATGAGTCAACTCTTCACATGAGGTGGCCAAAGTACTGGAGTTTCAGCTTTAGCATCATTCCTTCCAAAGAAATCCCAGGGCTGATCTCCTTCAGAATGGACTGGTTGGATCTCCTTGCAGTCCAAGGGACTCTCAAGAGTCTTCTCCAACACCACAGTTCAAAAGCATCAATTCTTCAGCGCTCAGCCCTTTCATCAAGAGACTCTTTATCTCCTCTTTGCTTTCTGCCAGAAGGGTGGTGTCATCTGTGTATCCGCAATTATTGATATTTCTCCCAATATTAAAAGCACTAAAACAGACACTAAAGAAGATTGGAAGAAAATATATACAAGTCACATATTTCCTTCTCCAGGAGATCTTCCCATCCCAGGGTTTGAACCCGTGTCTCTTTGGTTTCCTGTATTGTCCAGCAGATTCTTAATTGCTGAGCCACCAGCGAAGCCCATTAGTGAACAAAGAAAGGCAAATTAAAACCATAATGAAATGCACTACACACCAATTAGAATGGCTAAAAATTTAGCCCACAAAACAGTGCTGTTCGCGATGCAGAGTAACTGGAGCTCTCATATACTCCTGAGGGACACATAGACTGGCACAACCGTTTGAAAGAGAGCTAGCGTTCACCTATCATGTATCTTGGGATTCCCTGTTGCTCAGTGGTAAAGAATCCACCTGCAACGTAGGAGACCCTGGTTCAATTCTGGGTTGAAAAGATACCCTGCAGAAGGGATAGGCTTCCCACTCCAGTATTCTTGGGCTTCTCTGATGCCTCAGATGGTAAAGAATCTGTCTCCAATGCGGGAGACCTGGTTTTGATCCCTGGGTTGGGAAGATCCCCTGGAGGAGGGCATGGAAACCCACTCCAGTATGCTTGCCTGGAGAAACCCCACAGAAAGAGGAGCCTCTTGGGCTACAGTTCAAGGGGTCACAAAGCACAGGACATGACTGAGTGAATAAGCACAGCACAGCACATCATGTATCCTGGGGCTTCCTGGTGGCTCAGTTGCAAAGATCTGCCTGCAACGCAGGAGAAGAGGGTTTGATCCCTGGAGAAGGAAACGGAAACCCATTCCAGTATTCTTGTCTGGGACATCCCATAGACAAGTGGAGCCTGGCAGGCTATGGTCAGCCAAAAACTGGAAACAAATGATATGTCTATGAACATCTGCACATCAAAGGAAACTATCAGCAAGGTGAAAAGACAGCCTTCAGAATGGGAGAAAATAATAGCAAATGAAGCAACTGACAAACAACTAATCTCAAAAATATACAAGCAACTCCTCCAGCTCAACTCCAGAAAAATAAATGACCCAATCAAAAAATGGGCAAAGAACTAAATAGACATTTCTCCAAAGAATACATACAGATGGCTAACAAACACATGAAAAGATGCTCAACATCACTCATTATCAGAGAAATGCAAATCAAGACCACTATGAGGTACCATTTCACACCAGTCAGAATGGCTGCGATCCAAAAGTCTACAAATAATAAATGTTGGAGAGGGTGTGGAGGAAAGGGAACCCTCTTACACTGTTGGTGGGAATGCAAACTAGTACAGCCACTATGGAGAACAGTGTGGAGATTCCTTTAAAAACTGGAAATAGAACTGCCTTATGATCCAGCAATCCCACTGCTGGGCATACACACCCTGCTTATTTAACTTCTACGCAGAGTACAAATGCTGGGCTGGATGAAGCTCAAGCTGGAAACCGTATTGCTGGGAGAAATATCGACAACCTCAGATATGCAGATGACAACACCCTTATGGCAGAAAATGAAAAAGAACTAAAGAGTCTCTTGATGAATGTGAAAGAGGAGAGTGAAAAAGTTGGCTTAAAGATCAACATTCAGAAAACTTAGATTATGGCATCTGGTTCCATCACTTTATGGCAAATAGATGGGGATGGAAACAGTGGCAAACTTTATTTTTGGGGGCTCCAAAATCACTACAGATGCTGACTGCAGCCATGAAATTAAAAGACACTTACTCCTTGGCAGGAAATTTATGACCAACCTAGACAGCATATTAAAAACCAGAGACATTACTTTGCCAACAGATTTGTCTAGTTAAGGCTATGGTTTTTCCAGGAGTCATGTATGGATGTGAAAGTTGAGCTATAAAGAAAGCTGAGTGCTGAAGAATTGATGCTTCTGAACTGTGGTGTTGGAGAAGACTCTTGAGAGTCCCTTGGACTGCAAGGAGATCCAACCAGTCCATCCTAAAGGAGATCAGTCCTGAGTGTTCATTGGAAGGACTGATGTTGAAGATGAAACTCCAATACTTTGGCCACCTGATGTGAAGAGCTGACTCATTTGAAAATACCCTAATGCTGGAAAAGATTGAAGGCAGGAGGAGAAGGGGACGACAGAAGATGAGATGGTTGGATGGTATCAACAACTCAATGGACCTGAGTTTGGGTAAACTCCAGGAGTTGGTGATGGACAGGGAGGCCTGGGGTGCTGCAGTCCCAGGGTCGCAAAGAGTCAGACACTACTAAGAGACTGAACTGAACTGATGAACAGGTGAATGACTAAACAAAGTTTAGTATTAAATAAATCTATACCATAAAATATTGGGAATATTACTCAAAAATTAAAGAGGATGGTGCTGTAGTGATACATACAACATTAATAAATCATAAACTACCATGATTGAAAGAAGTATATTCTCTCTGTGTGTAATTGTCTATCATCTACTTATATGTAATTATAGAAAATTCAGAAAGTAGATTGGTGCATGTCTGGGGATGGAAGGCAGACACTGAAAGGAGGAAGAAATTTCAGAAGGGCTCGAGGATTCCTTAGAGTTGATGAATATGTTCACCATCTTGACTGTGGTAATAGTTATGTTTTTTGCACATATTTTATGGTTTCTATTTATGGCTTACTGTATGTCAATCATACCTCAATAAATCCTTTTTAAAGCTCCAGCACATATATACTTTAAAATGCAAAAGTAAGTCATCTTTCTTTAACTTTTTCCCTATAGTATAGTTTTCATGCATTAAAATATCTCTATGATGGATTCGTAATGAAATCCAGAGTTGATTGCTTGAATTGCTCACAACTATTTTGTTAGTTTTTTTCCCTTTATCTCTCAAGTTTAACTTTCAATTAGTCTTAATTTACGATGGATCCCTAATTGTTCAGTGTCCTGTTCAGTGAATCACAGGGTTTAATCTAGTGAAACCTGCAGATGTTACGTTTTGCTTTGTCATCACTCATGATAATTGACTAATGTTAGTGGCAATCTATTAAACAATGGGCCATTATCAAAAGTCTTTGGTTATAAGTTTCTTTAATGTAGTGACTAAAAGTTAAAATTCCCACACTAGAAATCCACATCCATAAGTGGAATCACATAAAAGAACCAGCTCATTTCAAAATATTTTATATAGTTTGTAATAAAGATTTATACTCCCATGCCTTAACAGTAAGCTTGGACACTGGAAAAATGATTAAATAAGACTAGTCTCAGGTGAAACTATGGCAATGACTGATTCTCAAACTTTCCTGAATATATTGACTACTCTGAATTGTTTGGGTAGCATGAACTCTCCTCACTTTATTTGAATTTCCGAACTCACAGATTTAGGTTACAATTTAATTTAGTATGTCTGATTGATATGTTATAATTTTGACAATGTTCTTTCCTGAATAACACTAATGAAAGAGAAAATTAAAAACTACGCACTCAGTTATTTGCATTTTTAAGAAGCATCAATTTTTTTATATCGACTCAACTTTATAATAGTTTTAGATTTCAAAAAAGTTGTAAAAGTAGTTTGGAGAGTTCTATATACTTTACATTCTTTCCTCTATAGATTTTTCTTTATTGAAGTGCAGTTGATTTAGAACATTACCATTAGTTTTCAGTATGACATAGTGTCTGGATGGTCTATAAAATACACTCCATTTGAAGTTGTTACATAATGCTGGCTATATTCCCTGTGCTATAAAATGTATCCTTCTATCTTTGTAACTTATTTTATACATAGTGGTTTGTAACTTTTAATCCACTAAACCTAGTTTTCCCTCCCCTCCATCCCTCTCTCGACTGGTAACCACTTATTGATTCCCTATATCTGTGAGTATGTTTCTGTTTTGTTACCTATTTATTTATTTATATTTTAAAATATTATATATATATATATATATATATATACACACACATTATTTGTTTTATTTTTTGGATTCTACGTGTAAATGACAGCATGGATTATTTGTCTGCCCCTAAATGAATACTTTCCCTTAGCATATACCTTCCAGGTTCATCCATGTTTGCAAAAGGCAAAATTTCATTCTTTTCTTTATGGCTGAGTAATGTGCAATTGCATGTGTGTGTGTGTGTGTATGTGTATGTGTGTGCATGTGTGAGTGTGTGTATCTCACATCTTGTTTGTAAATTCATCTGTTGATGGACACTTAAGCTGCTTCCTGATCTTGGCTATCATAAATAATACAGCCATAAAACGGGTGCATGTAGATGTGTTTAGGTTTTTTAATCCTTCAATCACTCAATGTTTCTTGATTTGGATTATTTAGTCTGTTGACATTAAAAGGGATTATCGATAGCATGCATTTACGGAATTGCCATTTTGCTGCTTTTTTGCGGGGGGAGTTTTGTTTTGTTTCTTAGTTATTCTTAGTTCTTTTCTTCTCTTAACGTCTTGCTTTGTGATTTGTCGATTTTCTTTAGTGCTATGCTGGAGTTCGGTTCTGGAAAGTTTTTGTGTTATGTATTGTAGGTTTTTCATTTGTGGTCACCACAGGGTTCGTATGTGTTGACCTGTAACTATGTCTACTTATTTTAAACTTACAATCATTTAAATTCAAACACTTTCTAAAGTACATTTTTTTACTCCCTGCCTCTACGTTTTGTGTTTTTGATGTCACATTTTATATCTTCATGTCTCAGCCTTAAGGGTTTATTTATTGCAATTATACTTAATTTCATAATTCTTGTCTTTTAATCACACTGGCTTTGTAGGTGGTTGGTCCACATCCTTCACATGTCCTTCACTATTGGAATTTTTCCTTTCCTATGAATTCTTCCTTCTCACGTGTTTTCTTTTCCCCTTAAAGAAAGCACTTTAGTGTTTTTAGTGAAACCACTTTAGCATGTGTGGGCTCTCTGGGTAGCAGAGCCCTTCTTCCAGACTGCAGGTTGTGTTCAGTGAGAGCTGCTCTGCATGTGGCTGCACCTCCTCGTGCCTGTGGGAGTCTGGAGCTCAGGCTCCTCTCCCTTCACCATCTCTCCTCCCACCCTCCCCCGTCAGCATCTTGTGTTCTGTGGAGTATTTGTCACAACCAGTGATCCAGTCTTGATCACCAGTGCCAATTGAACTGTATATTTTATTATACTTTATTTGGATTATCTTAGCTGTACCCTATTCTCCTTTTTCTGTTCCAGGAGTTCATCCAGGATAAAACACTGGATTCATTTATCATTTCTTCTTATAAAACAAGCTCTTGATACTTTTGAGACAAACTTCCTCCGTGAATTCAAAACATTGTCCTGGATTGGTTCAGTGGAAGTACACTAGTCAGGAGCTTTGCAATGCAAATATCTGGCTACTTTATTATGCTAGTATGTTACTATAATAATAGTTTGTACAGAATCATGAAATCTTAGAGACTGTATAAGAAATCACCCGGTCTAATGCCCATCCCAAATCATACATGTGAAATATGTTGCTCCATCTATGTTCAATATGTTAGTCCATGTACTGTATTCTAAAGCATCACAAAACAGACAGCTTTTCCCTTCCAACCACAGATCCCTTTAAACCTGCGATGTTGCCCCCTGAAATTCTTCTCTAACCTCTGCTATGAGTGGACTGTCACTCGCAGTAACTGGCCCACTCTCTTGAGGCTTCCAGACCCATTCTGATGTCCTGTTGATCCTCTTCTGGGTACTGTAGTTGTTACAAATCCTCTTTCATATGGCAGAGTTGTGCTCCAGGTACATTCTAATTTCACCTCTTCAGCTCATGTCTCCACAAGAACCTACATTTATGCTTAGAACAAAGGATGTAGATCCCAATAGGGAATTTCTCAGCACTTATACTGAGTTTATTAGACACATTCAGGTTCATAGCCAAGATGCTATGATGAACAGTTTCATAGTCTTTCTTAGAAATAGCTTACTGAAACTCTGACAATTAATCTTGTTTTAAAACCCTGAGTGCATTGTTCAATGCAGTAATGAACTTTATATATCGTCAACTAAATTCACGTGCAAAGAGAAATCATATGTGAAAATAAAGATCAATCAAATGAGAAAATCAAAAGCTACTTATACAGAGCTTGCCAGAGTAAGGGAGTCAGTTACCATCACTTGCATTTCAGCAGAGACTCGAAGGCAGGCAGATGAATGGGGAATTCTATTTTGGAAAACCAAGAGACAGTGTTTGGTGTGCTCTGATTGGAATTTGTTGGTGTAGGGAGGCTGGAGGTGAGCTAACTAGAACTGAGGTCTCCAATGTGATTGCTTAGGAGTACATTGGTTACAGGTTACTCTGGTTAGTCCTAGATTAAAAGTGGGGATAAAAATTAGGGAGGCTGCCAGTTGTTAACCAAGTCCTGGTTCTTTCTGACCAATCATTATAAGGATTATTGATGAGGTTCCAGGATTATTCACGAAAGATAGTAATCTGACTTCCTACAAGTCTGACACAGAAAGCAAGCTGGCTTCCTGGGCCCTTTATGTGGATAATGGTTTGGTTTCCTGGGCCGGTCACTGAAAATTGTGGATCAGGGTTCTATTTTCATACACAGTCTAACACTGTCCATTTGTATACTCAATCTCTCACACAATTGATTCCCAAAAATCTTTTTGTGCCCTTTTAGAATTATGCTCATACGAATAATGGAGATTTGTCTGGCTCCCTAGTGACACCCAGATGCTGAGGTGATCCGCACGACATCACTCACAATCTGTGATTCTTCAAGGTTTGGTCTGTGCTGCAATATTTCATAAAAGATATGGGTATCAGCTTAGATTGCATTTGGCTTTCAAATCAAATGAAATATTGTGTTTGGTGGTACACAGATAAGTCTACAAAATAACAAATTTAAATGTATTTCTGCTCTGGGAAATATTCAGTGAACTGGAAAAAAAAAAAAGCAATACATAATGTAGTCAGTTTTAAAATAGGTCTTGTTATATGGCTTCTCTGGTCCTTTCAGCAGAGCACACATTTGTTTCCTGTATGATAAATCAAATTAACACAAAAACATGGACTTTGGTCTCCTCCAGCTGTGAGAAGGCAAGGCTTGATGGACAGAACATCTAAGACAGTCAAACAGAAGATGCATAAAAGTGAATTGCCGTCAGAGTAAACACACAGGAGATAATAAATATTTATTTAAAAGTCACATTTCTGTCTTTTTAATGAGAAATGACTGTGGGGTCCTTCCTTCCCCAGCTGGCACCATAGAAACATAACCTTGTTGGAGTCAGTAATTATTTGTTTACACTCTTCTCCTGCGATTGAACCCGAACTCCTCAGAGGCAGAAACCTCTTTTTGTTTTCGTTGTTGTTGCTGCTGGTTTTGCTATCATTTATCCCTTTCCACACACTTCCAATCCCTCTCCTGCAGAAACAAAGGAGAATTTCTGATTCACGGAAGGTGCTGGTAAATGTTTGTTCAGCAAATAGGTGCAGAGAAATGAATGGATGAACAACTTTTTTTCTTTCTCAGGCTTGTTCAAAATGCCAGGAAAGCATTTTGCATTCCAGGGCTGTTTTGCCCTTGATATACCCTTGTTGAGAATTTTATGTATTTAATACTTCAGATATTTGTTTAACACTAAATTCAAGAAATGATAATGGTTGAAATATGATACCCAAATTGAAACATGAGTGTATATGTCTCATTAGGGCTTGTTACTGACCTTTGTCCATGAGTAATTTATCAGTGAGGGTTTAAACAGGACAAAGGGAATCATTTTGTCTATTTAAAACCACTACAATTTGTAATTAGCCTCCAATTAAAATAAATAAATTAATTTACAAAAAAAAGAGGAGATGTAAACAATGCTGTTTATACATGTGACGGGGAAATTGAGAGTCCGAACGAGCCTGTGAGGCCACCCAGGCCTGGGCCACACACGACGGGACTCCATTCCCCTGCAGATTGGAGGCTCAGAGGAAGGAGGCAGTGTCCAGAGCCCAGGGTTGGGGTCCCCCAGTGGCAGGGCTAGGGCAGAATCCTGTCTGGATCCACAGAGGACACTCAGCTGCTGACAAAGTCTCCAGCAATGACAGATTTCTCCCTTCCCTTCTCCCTCCCATTTCCCTCTAGAGCCTCGTATTGGCAGGATCCTACCAGAGCAAAGCTATCTTGGGAGAACGAGAGACATAGTCTGCTTGGGCTTCCCCAGTGGTAAAGAATCTACCTACCAATGCAAGAGATGAGGTTTGATTCCTGGGTCAGGAAGACTCCCTGGAGGAGGAAATGGCAACTCGCTCCAGTGTTCTTGCCTGGCAAATCCCCTGGACAGAGGAGCCTGGCAGGCTACAGTCCATGGGGTTGCAAAAGAGCCGGACATGACTGAACAACTGAGCGTACATACACAGATACACTAGAAAGTAGGGAGGAGAAGGATGGAGAAAGCAATAAAGACCAATAGGTCCAGAAGTAGGACCTGTTGGAGATGGTGGTGGTAATGGTGACTGTCTCCGAGTCCATTCCCAGATAGTTGGTTGTGATCAAGTTATGAACTCATTTGAAGAAATCCATTCTGGTGGGAGTTTCCTGACCTAATAATCAGAAAAGATTGATTCGAACTCTCTTTCAGAAACTGGGGACATCTGAACACATCCCCCAGATCTCTCCAAATTTCCATCAAGGTCTACATTTCCTTGTCTTTGTTGTCAACATATTACCTCTGTGAACTTGATTATCTCTTGTCTGTTTTAAGATGGTCCTTACTTAATGCCCTGGTGTCCTTCCAGTAGTCATGTATGGATGTGAGAGTTGGACTGTAAAGAAAGCTGAGCACTGAAGAATTGATGCTTTTGAACTGTGGTGTTGGAGAAGACTCTTGAGAGTCCCTTGGACTGCAAGGAGATCCAACCAGTTCACCCTAAAGGAGATCAGTCCTGTGTGTTCACTGGAAGGACTGATGCTTGAGCTGAAACTCCAATATTTTGGCCACCTAATGCGAAGAGCTGACTAATTTGAAAAGAGCCTGATGCTGAGAAAGATTGAGGTCAGGAGGAGAAGGGGATGACAGAGGATGAGGTGGTTGGATGGCATCACCGACTCAATGGACATGAGTTTGAGTGAACTCCGGGAGTTGGTGATGGACAGGGAAGCCTGATGTGGTGCAGTCCACGGGGTCGCAAAGAGTCGGACACCACTGAGCAACTGAACTGAATTGAACTGAATCCTTCCAGACCCAATAAATAATCCCTTCTGCTTTTTTCTCTCTGCCAAAGGCAATTGCTAAATTTGGCCAGAATTCTCTCCTGAAACACTGGGAGGGCTCAATCCTGCATGAATTGAAACATACAATGACTGTGTCTCCTTTCAGTTATCTTGACACTGACATCTCTCCCTAACTCTTCTTTACCAAATGAAATCCTAGCTTGTTATTTTACCCACTCTTTTCTCTTCTTCCCTACTCCTGTGTTAATCCCTCACTCTTTGTCCTGGAAAGTAACTGGACATTCACAGTTCTTGTTTATGTCAAGCATTTAACTCAACCCAGCTTCCATCGATAAACTCAGCTTTACAACCACCTCATAGCATTCTGTAGATTAATAAGAACTCTTCTGTTATAGCCCCTTCCCCATGGAAAACAGAAGTGATTTTAAACAATTAATAAAATGTTATTAACAAAACCGCCCCGGACCCACAAGTTGTAGAGGAGAAGTAGAGTGTGTTTAGGGATAGAAAATGAGATTTGGTTTTAGAATTTTAAATTTCAACTGCCTTAGGACATTTTAATGAAACTGTTCTGTATGCAGCTTGGAGATGTGTATTTAAGCATCAGAAAAAAGTCAAAATGCTGAAAGATGTTTAAAAGTTGTCAGTGGTAGCTAAAGACATAGGGATGGATAGTGTGATCTGTAAATGATGCAGAGATGGAGAAGAAATTTGGCCTCATACTGGACTTCTGAGTAACACTGGGAAAGGGGAGAGAGTGGAGGAGGAGGGGAAGTTGTGAGACATGAGCTATGAAGAAATGTTGTTGTAAAGATCTCAGAAGAAGACAATGCTTGTGGAAGACCAAAAAGCCCCCAGAAGATATTTTAGCAGACAATTTAAAAAATACCCTTTATATGAAAAAAAAAACCAAAACCCCAACATTGGATGTGATGTGCAAGTTATAGGTCACTGTTGACCTTGGCAAATGCAATTTCCAGAAAATAACAAATAAATTGATTTTAAGGAAATAGCAGAGTTTGGGACTTGGCCAACGAATGAGAGTTAAGGAAGTAAGTACAGTGGTGCTAGATGGTTCTTTATTTAGTTTTTTCTTTTATTACTTTTTTATATCTTTTGGTCATGCCACATGGGATGGGGGTCTTAGCTCCTTGACCAGGGATTGAACCCTCAGCCCCTCCTTTGGCAGCATGAAGTCTTAACCAATGAGTCACAAGAGAAGTCCCTAGATGGTTCTTTCTAGGGGTTTGGAAGAAAAGGGAATGATAGAGATAGGTTAGCTGCATGAGAGGAAGACATGATGAGAAGACTGAGGAAATATTTCTTTCAGAGATAATGACTAACAGACACTTGTTGTTGCTCAGTCACTCAGTCGTGTCCCACTCTTTGTGACCCTATGGACTGCAGCACTCCAGGCTTCCCTGTCCTTCTCCTGGAGCTTGCTCAAACTCACATCCATTGACTCAGTGAGGCCACCCAACCATCTTGTCCTCTGTCGTCCCCTTCTCCTCCTGCCTTCAATCTTTCCCTGCACCAGGATCTCTTCTAATGAGCAACTCTTTGCATCAGGTATTGGAGCTTCAATTTCAGCATCAGTCCTTCCAATGAATATTCAGGACTGATTTCCTTTAGGATTGACTGGTTGGATCTCCTTGCAGTCCAAGGGACTCTCAAGAATCTTCACCAACACCACAGTTCAAAAGCATCAATTCTTTGGCACTCAGCCTTCTTTATGGTCCAACTCTCACATTCCTGCATGACTACTGGAAAAACCATAGCTTTGACTAGATGGACCTTGGCATGGACCTTGGCAATGAAATGTCTCTGCTTTTTATATGCTGCCTAGGTTTGTCATAAGTTTTCTTCCAAGGAGTAAACGTCTTTTAATTTCATGGTTGCAGTCACCATCTGCAGTGACTTTTGGAGACACTACTGTATGTTCTGACACGACTGTGTGCAGTGGACACTAATGTATGCTAAAGGAAAGGTGCAACCAGAGGGGAGAAAGACATGACAGAAGTCATGCTTCATTGTGCAAAGGAGAATAAAGTCGTAAGTGCTAGGAGAAGAACTGACCCTCATCAGGAGGCAATGCCATTCTCATTGTCTATGAGGATCCCATGCAGAAATAGCTGGGATGCAAGGTCTTTAAAACCTCAGGTAGTTGACTCCTACTTCTGCAAGGATCTGAAGATGAGCAGGGCAAATCAAGCAAATGTATAATTTATCGCTTTATTCCTTGATCTAGGATCGTAGCATGGAACACTTGTACCCGGTGGACCAGTCTGGACTGAGTGTGAAACTTGTCCTGATGTGATGAAGCCATGACATGTAGGTTGTACCTGAGCTCATGGCTTTCACGGGGAGATGAATTCTCTCACCCATCCTGGCAGATAATGGGGACCACTTGAGGCTTCTGGTGAGGAGAGTTTATTGAAAAGAAACAGAGAAGACTTTTGACACAGACATCAGAAGGAGGTGAAAGAGAATACCTGGATCGTTAACTTGAGCAGAACATTGTATGTTTTGATTAGTTACTAGCAATGGATCAGAAGACTATCTCAAGGTTGTAAAAGTTCTCCTAGAAGCTCTCCCACACACAGCATACATCTTGAGATAACATTGGTACAAGATTAGCCAGAAGGAAAGGGTTCCTGTTAAGAAGAAGAAAGGTGTCCTCAAGCAGGATACTTTGTTGTTACATAATCATTAGCACAGGACCTAAGGAAAAATATGTCCTCAGGGAAGATACATTTTTGCTCTATAGTCATTAACACAGAGCCTAAGGAAAAATATATTCTTGAGCAAGATAGATTGTTGTTTATAGGCAAAGAATGTATACCTCCTTCTTAAGGGGCCTTGGACTCCTTGCCAACTTGCCTAAAGTTAACTCTATCAGGTATTAGTTGCGCAAACTTGGTTCTGAACAGTACAGGATAACAAAATGAATAGCAAAAACACTTGCCTCTAGCATCTTTCACACATCTATTTACCCGCCTCCATTTCATCCTCCATAGATGTGCACTTCAGTAGGGAGGATAATGAGATGCTTACTTTCTCAAGTCTTATGTAGCTGGTCAAAGACTCACATCCACCCCCTACACTTCCGGATTCTTTCCTGTCCATTCTAAAGTTTCAGGTGTTGGTCTTGTGCAGATGTAGCCTGCTTTAGCTGATAACTGAACATATAAAAACCCAAAGACTGTTCAAGTTGGCCAGCCCAAGAGAAAAGGGTTGACTATGACATGAGCAAGGAGGAAGTACAGCATGCAAAAGAAGAAAAATCAAAGGGGAAGAAGGTCCCAAGAAGAAAGATTCTCAAAGGGATGTGCCAAGTGGATTTCACAGTTTTATCTATTCATTTTTAAATTTACTTTATTATTCATGTTTTCTGGCCATGCCATGTGGCATGTGGGATCTTAGGTCCCTGGCCCAGGGATCGAACGCATGCTCCCTGCATAGGGAGGGCAGAGTCTTAACCACTGGACCACCAGGGAAGTTTCGGGTTCTACAGTTTTAATCTTTATGCTGACAGCTCTACTGACTGCACTGTTATATCACCACAGTGACCTTGACTTTGAATCTTATCCTGGTTATTCTAGATGAAGAAGTCAGTGTGGCACTAGGAACAGTGAATGGGAACTGAGAGAACAGAGTCATGAGGTAAACTTTTATCCTGTTCATTCATTCTTAATCGATTGCAGCAATGCTTATTCAAGACACAGTATGTGCTTATCCTTGGCCTGGTACTGAGAATACTCATGAAATAATTGGCTCTGTGTTCTGGCACAGGGTCCAGTCTGATGGCAGAGGCAGTTAAAAATTAATTTATAACAAAATGTGAAGTATTAAGGTAATGGCTTGACTGTATGTATTTACAGACTTCCCAGGCGGTGCTAGTGGTAAAGAATGTGCCCGCCAGTGTAGGAGACGTAAGAGCCACAGGTTCATTCCCTGGGTTGCAAAGATCTCCTGGAGTAAGGAATGGCAACCCACTCCAGTATTCTTGCCTGGAGAATCCCATGGACAGAGGAGCCTGGTGGGCTACAGTCCACGGGGTCACAAAGAATTGGACATGACTTAGCATGTACCCACACATATGTGCTTACGCCAGCCTTGGGAGGTCAAGGATGGCTTTCCGGAGAAAGTCACGTCTAATAAGAGGACTGATAAACCCACAAAGGTGAAAAGCCAGTACAGTTTAATCAGGCCAGCAGAGGAGAGCAGGGTGCAGGTGAGAGAACGTAAAGGTCCAGAGGATGGGCACTGGGGACCTGACTCAGTCTAAAGAAAGGAGGGCTGGAGCCCAGACTCTAGAAGCGGCTGTGTTAAGCAGAGGCTCGACTTTGTCTTGGGGCAAAGGGATGTCCTTGAATTGATCTGCATGCTTAGATGAGTCTCTCTCGGTCAGCTGGGGTAGAGATTGAAGGAAACAGATTAGTTACCAGATACCTATTCAGGAGGACAGGTGAGAGGGCATTCACCAAGGTAGTGTCTAAGAAAGTACAGAAAGGTAAACACATTTCAGCCATATTAAGAAGGTAAAATTAACAGAGGGACTCTGGGGAGAGAAAACTTGGTGTCTTAGTCCATTCAGATGCTATAATAAAAATGCCATGTACTGGGTAGCCAGAGCAACAGAAATTTATTTCTCACAGTTTGAAGATGGGGAAGTCCAAAGATGAAGACACTGGCAGATTTGGTGTGTGATGAGGGCTGCTTCCTGGTTTGTAGATGGCCATCTCTCTGAGTTGTCTTGTGGCAGAAAGCCACGTGTTCTCTGGGGGAACAGGGAGTTCTCTGGAGTCTCTCTTATGAGGACACTAATCCCATTTAGAGGACTCCACAGTCAGGACCTAATCACTTCTCAAACGCCCCACCTCCTACTCCATCAGTTCAGTTCAGTTCCGTCGCTCAGTTGTGTCTAACTCTTTGCGACCCCATGGACTGCAACACGCCAGGCCTCCCTATCCATCACCAACTCCCACAGCTTACTCAAACTCATGTCCATTGAGTCAGTGATGCCATCCAACCATCTCATCCTCTATCATCCCCTTCTCCTCCTGCCTTCAATTTTTCCCAGCATCAGGGTCTTTTCAAATGAGTCAGTTCTTCACATCAGATAGCCAAAGTTTTGGAGTTTCAGCTTCAGCATCCGTCCTTCCAATGAATATTCAGGACTGAGTTCCTTTAGGATGGACTGGTTGGATCTTCTTGCAGTCCAAGGGACTCTCAAGAGTCTTCTCCAACACCACAGTTCAAAAGCATCACACAGGGGATTAGACTTTAGCATAGCAATTTTGGAGAGACAAACATTCAGTCTGTAGCATCTGGCTACAACTTAGTTGCATTTGCAAGCATTTGGTTGAAAAGACACCGTTATCCATGTACAGGATATGTTGATTTCTATCAAAATGAATGCAGAAAGATTAAGTGGAGTGGCACTGTGGTATAACTGTAACCAGTCAGATGTTAACATATGAATAAACATCAAGAACACCATGATTGACTAAATATACATTTGGCTCAGAGTGGCAATTTTTATATTAACTCACATTTATGAAGCATCTGCTAAGTGTTTCACATAGCTGATCTCCCATTCCTGAATCTACATAATGAACTGTGCCTTCATTTACATATGAAGAGATGAAATCCGGTGAGAATCAGGAAGCTTGCCCACCTAGGGTGGCTGGTCTGAGTCAAGGTCAGGGGTGTCTCACCCCAGAGAATCAACTTAACCTTGAGTCTTCATCCCAAGAGGGGTGCTCATTTGTGTGATTCCCGGCTTCTCCTCATGGCGCCCAGGGAAGAGCTGAGGCCAGTGGGGACCCCTGGAAGTGCGAGCTGGGCGACACAGGCTGCCCTGCCCTTCCTCTCTGGGGGCACTTGCCTGACCCAGCGAGTCTGCCTGCAGGTGCTGCCTTTGGCTTGAGTGGAGTGGGGAGGCTGGCCTGTTCCCAGGTTCACTGAGCCTCTTCCCGCTCCAGAATCCGGTGTCTCCTGCTAGCGTTTATCAGGTCGGGTGATGATGCTTCATGAGACATCTGCTCATTGACTCCCTGGCAGATGCGGAGCCCCGGTGGGGCCAGGCAGGGGAGCTCGGGGGCATAGAGGTTGTATTGGACGATTGATCTCCTCATCACCCACTCCCTGTTGTGAGGAGACTGAACAGTCTCTGCCAGGACCATGTCCTCGTGTATTCTCACTCCTGTGAGTGAGGCTGGAGTCACACACCAGCGTGTCCTCCGAGGACACGCGGACAGCTCAGGTGCCAAAGCCAAGTGCCTTAGCTTTCACCGGTGAATATTCTGTCTCAACTTTGCCTGAATCTATTGAATTCCTTTCAAAACATTAAGGGCAATTTGCAGAACATTTTTACAAATGCTATTGGAAATGCTATGAAATCAAGACATCAATGTACAGTATTTGCTCAAGGCAGGTTTCCCCATATTTAATGTTTCCTCTGTGTCATTTTATTCTCAGTCTTCCTTTTTATGTAACCTTCAATGCTGTAATTTTCTCTTTGCAGAAAGCCTTTGCCTTCACTAAGCAATGCATGAGAAGAAATTGAATTCAATTTATTTTGCTCTGAATTTCTTATGTTAGAAATTTTCCATGGCAAATGAGCTGAAATCAGCCTTTTATTTTGAACAGAAATTGCAAGCTGTTGTTTAAAAAAGAATTTACTTTTTAAAAAAGATAGAACATAATGAGTCCAGGTAATGTGGTGACCTGAATTTCAGTGTTTTGTTTAGAAGCTTGGACAGATATGATCAGAAGTTTTCTCCTGTGACAAATTATTAGAACAACAAAAAAATCATTCAGGCTTTTAAGTGTTTTTGTTTATTTTCTCTGTGACCTGAGAAAAGCTGAAGGTTGCCCTTGAAATGCAGCTGGACTGGGTGCTTTTTCATTCCTTTAGTTGTTTTGGAATGAATGTTTCTGAAGCATCAGGTATTTTTTTTTAGCATCTAGCCCTTGCTTTGCAACCATGCATTCACTGTGAGGCCACAGTGAAATATGTTTCTTAGAAATCAACCCATTTTGTAATTTGAAAGTTATATGTTTGACTGTAGTAAATATGTATGCAAAAGGTTTATGCCCTTAAAAATAATGTGGATTCCTCTAAAGATAGATAAAATGGAAACTATAATCATTTGAGTTTTCCCCTATTAATTCACATTGTCCCTAGTAACAATCGTAGTGTTTAGGTTGAGAGAGAAGGTACTACGTTATGTAAAAGCCCTAAAATAGTTCACTGTACTATAGGAGGGAAAGCATAGTAGAGGAGAGGAAGATCTGTTTCATGTTTATTGAACAGTTTCATTTCCTAGTGAAATTGTCTTTAAGTTTTGCTAGGAACTTCCCTGGTTGTCCAGTGGTTAAGACTCAGCTCTTCCAAAGCAGGAAGCACAAGCTAGACCTCTGCTTTGGGAATTAAGACCCCCACATCCTGCACAGTGTGCCAAAGAAAAATAAGCTTTACTTTTAACTTAGAAAATAATTGATAATCATTAAAACAAAAAATGACAAGAACAACAATCAAAAAACAGCAGAAAGAAGAAAGTAATGAATTATCAGAAGTTGAAATATTCAATACAGATAAAAATTCAGTGACCTTTATTTCATAGCTTTAATATGCATACTTCATATATACATATGCTATATATAATATTTTACATATAATGTAAATACAAGTTATGTGTGCATGTGCGGTAGGAGAAATATGTATGAAGCCAATATGAGGCATAAATCCTTACCAATATACTTGAACAATATATTTAAGTATTAAGTAATTCCAAATAGTTTAAATTCAAAATTCTAATTTTATCTCAAAAAATCAGATAGTTCTATGGGGATAATTCTTAAATTTTCTGTATTATTTGAAAACAGTACCTAAGATAGAAAAACTAATGGCCCCAGAGAGATGTCCGGTTTCCAATCTTTGAAACCTGTAAATTTTTCCCATTATATCTTGTTCATATGGCTCAGAGTTGTATTTCTTTTGCTTATCTCATGCTCTTGGGTTTTATAATATGTCTATAATTACACAATGAGAATAATGTTTCCCTGTTATCTGTCATATAGAGCTATAAATATTGAAAATGTTGATCAGGTTTTAAAGAAAGTTATCCTGTTTGCAAAGAAACAATAAGGGTGCATCTTATAAAATCCTGTCGCCACCTGATGCAAAGTGCTGACTCATTAGGAAAGACCTTGATACTGGGAAAGACTGAAGGCAGGAGGAGAAGTGGACGACAGAGGATGAAATGGTTAGATGGCATCACTGACTCAACAGACAGGATTTTGAGCAAGCTCCGGGAGGTGGTGAAGGGCAGGGAAGCCTGGCCTGCTGCAGTCCATGTGGGTCACAAAGAGTTGGGCACAACTGAGCAACTGAACGACAATGACAACACCAAAGCTAAAAATGAAATTTATTTAATACAGAGCAGGCTTCCCTGGGGGCTCAGCAGTAAACAATCTGCCTCAATGCAAGAGCCTCAAAAAGACACTGGTTCAATCCCTGAGTTGCAAAGATCCCCTGGAGGAGGGCATGGCAACCCACTCCAGTATTCTTGTCTGGAGCATCCCATGGACAGAGGACCCTGGTGGGCCACAGTCCACTGGGTCGCAAAAAGTCAGACATGACAGAAGTGACTTAGCAGGCAGGCAGGCAATACAAACCATAGTCACATTCTCTTTTTATTTGATTTTGAAAAAGTCTACTCTGCCCAGTAATTTTAGGGATTTCAATTTAGCTTTAAAAATTTGGATGTATTTACTCAATGAATTTTAGAATACTGTATTAGTTTTGGAAAACTGTAAGAAATGCTTTGTTCATGCGTACATTCCTATGTAAAAGTCCTGTGTATGCTTTTAATGATGAAAGAAATATGCTTTTTTTTTTTTTTTAAAGAGGGCATTTACCAGATCTAATTAAATTTCTGGACCTTATGATGTGGTGGGTCTTCTGGATTATCCAGACAGGCACGGTCAGATCACGTGAGCCCACAGAAGCAGAGAACTTTTTTCAGCTGAGGCAAAATAGAATGTCCAAGAGATTGGAAGCCTGAGAGGGATTTGACATTGACTTTGAAGATGCAGGCTATCACAAGTCAAGGAATTCAGATGTCCTCTAGAAGCTGAGAGTGATGTCCAGGCAGAAGCTAGCAAAATGGGGACCTCGATGCAGCCACCACCTGGTACTGAATTCTGCCAACAGCCATCAAGAGCCTAGGAGAGGATGCCCCACAGCCTCCATCAAGGAGCACAGCTCTGCTGACACCTTGACTTCAGTCGTGAGAGGGCAGGAGCAAGAACATCTGCCAAGCTGCCTGGATTTTCATCCTACAGAATTGTCAGATAATAAATTTGCTGTTTTAAGCCTCTATGTTTGTAGTAATTTGTCATGGCAGCAACTGTAAAATGAATTCAGTACCTGTATTTATTTTATTCTTTATATCTTTCAAAGCAAATGGAACATCCAGGCAGTGTGGTTTACTTTCTACTAAGCAATCTTACATTCTTGATTAAACCATGCGCCGCAAGAAGGTATGTCTGGGAGCAGCAAAGTTGCCTCACCGGCCACAGTTTCTCTGGTATACTCCCACAACCTGCAAATTCAGCTACTTATTTCAGGACATGGAAAGCCCATATCAAGTTGTCCATAATAATATGGAGACCCATGAATATAAAACTAAAATGATTTTGGTACACTTATGACAATATGAGAAATATTCTTATTTTTCAGTTCAGTTCAGTTGCTCAGTCGTGTCTGACTCTTTGCGACCCCATGGACTATAGCATGCCAGGCCTCCCTGTCCATCACCAACTCCCAGAGTTTATTCAAACTCATGTCCATTGAGTTGGTGATGCCATCCAACCATCTCATCCTCTGTCGTCCCCTTCTCCTCTCACCTTCAATCTTTCCCAACATCAGGGAGTTTTCAAATGAGTCAACTCTTTGCATCAGGTGGCCAAAGTATTGAAGTTTCAGCTTCAACATCAGTTCTTCCAACGAACATTCAAGACTTATCTCCTTTAGAATGGACTGGTTGGATCTCCTTGCAGTCCAAGAGACTCTCAAGAGTCTTCTCCAACACCACAGTTCAAAAGCATCAATTCTTCTGCTCAGCTTTCTTTATAGTCCAACTCTCACATCCATACGTGACCACTGGAAAATCCTTATTTTTGGATGCAGCCTTTTTTAGTGTCCAGTTCTAGGAGTTTAATATCTAACTCAAAATAGATTGCTTTGCTTTTCTTCAGTGTGTCTCTGCTCTTAACGTCTAAACTGATACGTGCATATGAATGCAATCTTTCTTCTTTGCTTCATGTAGCTAAGCCCTGTATTGATAAAGTAACATAGTACAGTGCTTGCATTTTCCATACACTTCCCCCGACTAAAAAAAAATCTTTTCAACTATGCCAAGAGGTACATTTTAAAATTTGTCCCTGGCATTCACTAAAAGCACTTCACTTCTTTTAAACTCCATGGCTCCCAAATATACCACTTTGGAAGTCTGACTTTCTTTTCCTTTAACCTAAACATCACATTGACCTTTAAGCTTCAGTATCTGCTCAGAACCAACAACCTGGCTTGTCGTCAATGAGTAATAGATGAAAGGAGCTTAAAGCTGAGGCACTCGTATCCAGCTTCACTGAAGGAGATGCCTTTCTCAGTAGATGCAAGGCCTGGTCACCATACAGCAATACGTACAGGAGTTTTCATCATCTCAATAGAGTGACCTGGTAGTGAAAAATACTCTAGTGCTAAGTGTCGAATAATGATTTTGTCACCCTTGTTTCTCTCTCAATTCTGTGTAGCACATGCCTAACCGTGGGGACCACTGGGGTGCCCTCTGAGACTGAAGGAAACCAGAGCACGTCCACAGATACTGGTGTAGACAGATTAAGACAGGCCCAGCACAGGTGACCCAAATAATTTTCCAGAATGTCACTACTGTGTGAAACTTCAGTCTTCCCCCACTTCTTCAATCAAGAGGTTTTAAAAATCCTTCTGGGTCTCTATTTTATGTCAGTAAGGAGAGCTCAGGCAAGAGTCCCTGCTCAGGTGCTGCTCTTCTCGGAAATGAAAACATCTTGGCTTCTTAAAATGTTAGAAATGATACAGAAATGTCTTTCTCAGCATTAGCAGGAATTTTCTTTGGCTCTGGGTTGTACCTTAAAACCATGGAGGTCATAAAAATGAAAACCCATAAAGAAACAAATCAGAAGGAATATTCTTCCAGTGGTTTAGTCGCTAAGTCGTGTCCAACTCTTTTGCAACGCCATGGACTGTAGCCCTCGGGGGTTCCTTTTCCTATGGAATTCTCCAGGCAAGAATACTGGAATGGGTTGCCATTTCCTCCTCCAGAGGATCTTCTCCACCTAGGGACTGAACCTGAATTTCCTCCATTTACAGACGGATTCTTTTACCATTGAGCCACCAGGGAAGCCCCTATTTTTCTAGTAGGATCAGCTATATCAATATGTATGACACTTATACCCATATGAATAGATAAAGGGAAGACATTATTTGCATTTTCAGAAAAGAAAAAGCAGTGATAACAGAGTGGGGTCACATTCTCTGGGAACACTGAGACTCCGATCACCTCTGCTTTTTCTTTATGTAGGTCATCTCCTGACACCATGGCTGCAGTGGCCACCATATGCAGCTGCAGAATGGACCCAAGACCAAGGTCAGGGGAAGGCTGAAATGTCTCTACCCCTGTTCGCCTGGAGCTGATGTTCAGCATCACCAACATAGAAACTCCCTTGTATGGAGGAGGTACCACTGACAGCTCTTAGTTTGTGCTTCAAAATCTGTAGTAAATATAGACTTTTCTAATGGGATCTTTGATACCCTTAGAATAAGGCACGTTTTCTCAAACTATTATTAAATATATCTATATCAATTTTAATATTTCAGAATCGGAATCACACATCAAGCTGTAGAAGCTGAAGACAAAGCCTTGGGTCTTGATTCCCAGCCCCAGGATCTCATCCATGGGACATTCCACCAGTCTGTTATTTTTCTTTGCTCTCGTGTCTTTGCCTTCTTTCTCAGGGAATGCGTTTCCCTCTTCTGGAGATGTCCTGGATTGAAAAAAGTTGTTTAGGAGTTGAGAGCTGACAACACTTGTTTTCTCAGAGAGATTTGACAGAAGAGGAGGCTGTGATGGGGGTTTCCCTTTGCTCCCCACAGGTGCTTCAACACCTGTGAGAGGAAGACTTTCCCCTGAAGGGGAGGGACGTTCTGTCTGCAAGGGAAGCTAGTGCAGCCGCATCCTACAGTTAGGACTTTCCAATAAGCTCTCAGTGCCCAATTATAGGCGTTCCTTCAGGGCAACACAGAAACACAAATCCATAAATTTTTCCAGCTTCTGCTCATTTTGTCACCTAAGTTGCTTCAGCAGGTGTATGGAAGCAGAATCTAAAATGAATGGGCCTTTTCAAGATCGTTTCTTGTTGAAAATTACTGCCCAGAAGTGATCAGTATCATATGTTCTGAAAGCATGAAGGGAAGACAGGCTGAAAACAGACGGGAGCAGGAGACCAGGCCTGCCCAAGGGAATGATGGGCTTTCTCTCCATTGATGCTGCCAGCCTACACCTAGACTGAGAGCTGCCCAAGGTGAAGGGGCCAATGGGCCAGGACAAGAATGTGCACTGGGGCACTGTATCTAGAGGGGTCCCAGTTTTCATCTTACAGGGTTTCCACATCACTTTTCCAGGCTCCCTGGGCCTGTGGTTCAGCAAGATGTGTGTGCACGAGTTAGGGGAAATGCCAGGGTCCATGTTTTCCCTGGAAAGTGCTTAAGACTCTCTCCATGTCCCTTCTCACCACATTTCCCCAATCCTACAGAACACACCAGCACACAGCCCTTTCACACACACCTTCTCTCATTCACTCACTCACAGACACACAAATACATTCGCATACTCTCATACACACTCATACTTATTTGTACAGTCACAACTACAACCTCAGTTCACTCACAGTTCACTCACATCCACAAACACAAAACACCCACACTCACAAACTCCTTTACACTCATGCACGCTCTCTTACATTCATCATGCACTCAACAATACCCATGTGCTCACAATCACATTTTTAAGCATAGAGTACAAACATACATATTATCACAGGCGTTTTCCACCCCACTTCTCTCTCTCTCACACCTGACCCCATGCACACCCCCCATTCCACACACACACACACACACACACACACACACACACACACACACATGTTCTGCAAATTCACCAGCCTTGGGTCTCAGCCCAGCTGGTATGGGACCCGCCCTGTCAGACATGGTTGGACGTGGAAGGAGGCTGAGACCCCCCTTCTCTTCCTTGGCCCCACGGTCCCTGAGTGTCCCTTCTTCTGGTTCAGGAGCAGCAAGAGCTGCAGACCACGTGCCCCCTCTGCACGGCTCCACACCAGCGCTGAGACGGGCGTTTGCTGGAACACCCGGGCATGAGAGGCTGGTGTGATTCAGTCTCCTGTCAGCCTTCAGCTTTAAGCTTCATGGATCCTGCCCAGGAAAGAAAAATGCTGTGCGGTTGGGAGCACAGCCCTCCCTCCAGGTCCTCTGAAAAGAGTCCCGTTCTTGGAGAAATGCTGTCATTTCAGCCGACCTAGGGAAAAGCCAGGCACAGGGCCCGGGAAGCTGAGGTCTTCAGGAATGAGGTGCCCTGCCGTCAGGACCCCAAGCTGCCCCCTTGGGGCAGTCAGGGCACGTCTCGCCTCCCCTCATCCTTGCCTTTCCCCTCACAGGTCCCTGTGGGGTGGGGGGCTGCAGAGCCAGCCCCTTGCTCCTCCCGGTTTACTGGCCTATGGTTCTCAGCCTGAAAGGAGCACTCTGGTTGTCCTTGACATCCGAGTCCTCTCCCCCATGGTCTGATAACTGCTTAGTGTTGCCCTTCTCTGTGAAGTGGGGTCTCTCTCTAGACCTTTGCCCGGGGATTTGAGTGACAGTCACCCTGAGCTCACACAGAGGAACTAGTGGAAAAGAAAGAAAAAACAGCAGAGGGCAGCTTAAACTCTAGAGGTCAAGCAAAAGCAACACAGGGCAAAAGCCATGAGGGTTAAGAGGTGGATACACATGCTCAAGTGGCTGCCTCGAGGGAGTTGGCCACAGTTCATCACGAGAAGCTCTTCTGTTGGAATTGTCGGTGGGTGTTATGATAACACACCCTGATGCGGTGTATCCCATGTAAAATCAGCAACTGACCAAAGGCCCTGCGGGGTTGGCATCCTTTGTTTCAACAAATAGGACAGCATTTCCAACTAAAAGAAATTGAAGAACACCATCACCAGCTGGGAAATTTTGAGAAGATTCAACCCCCAGAACCTCACTTGTTCTCATCTGTGTAGCTCACAGAGTTCTGAGATAATGAAACGTAATATCGGACATGACTGTGGCTGTGGGAAAATCACATCTTGTGTGGAGCGTTTGTCACGTTTTTATTACAGTCTCAGATTTGGGGGTATCATTTAGACATCTTCCTTTCTGAGTTGAGTCCTATCATTGTCTCAGGGTTTAATGACCTCTCAGAAGCGTGCCAAAGCAGGTAGTAGGACTTTAATCTGTCCTGCTCATATGAGGAGCTCCTATTTCACTGACCTCCCACAAGCTGCCCTGAGGGACACCTGGGGACTCTCCTCCTGAATCACAGGTGCCTTGTGGGTGTGGGCTCTCTGACAGCCATGGACCCAAATGATGTCTGATTGTGAGTGTCAGTCAGAGGTCTTCCTTTTTTCTAATAAACCTTAAGCATTAATTACCTTTAATATATCAATGAATGTAATCAAAGATATTGTGCTTCTGTCCCTTCATGACTGTGGGGCTGCTTGAGGACCCAGGCTATACGGTATCACCTCTGTTATCATGACTTTCGGGCACAGATCAGGCTTTAACGACACATATGGAATAAGTGAATGATGAAGGAATGGAGTCAACACTAATCTGCTTATGCTTTATGGTCATTCATGGTCTCATCTAAATGCCACAGAAGGTCAGAGATCTGCTGGTTCAAAGCCTGTGTTTTGTCTTAAGGAGGATGAACTCCAAATGGACAGAGTTGGCAACACAGCTGTAAAACTACAAGGTTATAGACACAAGTCCTAAAGCCCCCAGGGCAGGGCTCTCCTGCCACTGCATTCTTCTGTTAACCCTGGGAATCTGGGGAGACTTACTAAACATGAAATAAGGAGAAAAAGCGCCTGGATTGTGAACCAACCAGGAACAGTGCCGAGTGTGTTCCCTAAGAGTCTCGCACGGCTGCTGTGAACGGTCCTTGTGTTGACTCAGTCAACTCAGAGCCAGACTTACATTTGTTCCTGAGGCTTCTGTGTCCTGAGAGGTGGGGTTGTGCCTGAATGTGCATTCTCACTACCATTTCACTAACGTGTTTGGGGCCCCTGGGTGAGGCATGAGGGTGACTGGACCCTGAAGGCATTAGGACCCCACACACCCTTCCCTGGAGGTGACGCAGAGCTCCCTTGCCCAACACAAGAGGACTCTGTGAGTAATGAGCAATGAGCCCCGTTGCTGCCCTGCCCTGCCTCTGGCTGCTCTCCTGTCCCCCAGGTGGAGATGAGCTGCTCACCTCGAATATCCACACCTGTCTGTTAAACTGCTCCAAGACGCAGTCAGTTTATAAACATCACTCTCTCCAGACTTCTAGAAGTGGGAAAAGACAAAAAGCTTAAATACAGGGCACATGCATAGCCTGACAACTTTGCGTCTGCAAATCCACGTTGAGTCCCATCCCCTGAAAACCCGTCCATAGACCAGCCGTCCTCACGCGCTTGTACCTTCTGTGTATGCACAGCATCCTTCTCGTCCTGGTGCTTGTTGCTGTGTCTCCCTGGGTCTCCAGTGGTCCAGCGGGTGGCAAAGTTGCTCTCCTCCACAGACACAGACTTCACTGGCGACGTTTGGGCTGGGTGGGTCTCTCCATGGCTGAGACTACCCCCAATCCCCGAGCATTTAAGCCCTCCTTGTTTGGGGGCCTCGGGCTTTGCTGGCTTTTCTCCAGAATTTGGAATCACTCCTGGTGCTCACGGAGATTCTCCTTCCACAGATTCCAATCACATGGGCATTTTTCTTTCCTGGCTTAAACTCTCATGTGGGGTTGCAGCCTCTATGCTTCTGTACTGCTGAAGACAAACCAGTTTGTCACGAGGTTGTTCTTGGGCTCCAAAATCACTGTGGATGGTGACTGCAGCCATAAAATTAAAAGATGCTTGCTCATTGGGAAAAAAAAAAAAACAAACCTAGACAGCATATTAAAAAGCAGAGACTTCACTTTGCTGACAGAAGTCCTTCTAGTCAAAGCTGTGGTTTTTCCAGTGGCTATGGATGGATGGTCAATTGAATCATAAGAACAGCTGAACACTGAAGAATTGATGCTTTTGAACTGTGGTGCTGCAGAAGACTCTTGAGAGTCCCTTGGACAGAAAGGAGATCAAACCAGTGATTCCCAAAGGAAATCAACCCCAAAGGAAATCAATCATCAGGAGGGACGATGCTGAAGCTGAAGCTCCAATCCTTTGGCACCTGATGTGAAGAGGTGACTCACTGGAGAAGACCCTGATGCTGGGAAAGATTGAAGGCAGGAGGAGAAGGGGACGACAGAGGATGAGATAGTGGGATGGCATCACCGACTCAATGGACATGAGTTTGAGCAACTCCGGGAGAGGGTGAAGGACAGGGAAGCCTGGTGTGCTGCAGTCCATGGTGTCGCAAAGAGTCAGGTACGACTGAGCAACTGAACAACAAGTTAAAAAAGATGGTACTTTTAAAGTATTTTTGGAATTTTTTTTCTTTAAATTGAGATTCAACTTCTGTAATCATGAGGATTTAGATAGCTACCGAGTACAACACAAAAGCCCTGGGGCTTTGGGGGTTTCTGAAGTGATTCTCGTGTCCATTAACCTCTAAAGGATGAAGAAAATGAGGAGAAACAGATCCATCCATTGCAGATAATTTGTACCAGGCAGCACACGTTACAGCATCTTGACACGACATCCTCCTGATCGATGATAGAGGCAAGTGACATTTCTGGTTTACAGATAAATCAGTTACCAGCTTCCTTGACTGCTGGGACTATTCAAGAATCTGAAGGATTCTAATCACTGGGCTGGTCCCTCATTTCCTGGCAGTAAATAGCCATTCCTGACACTTTTATCAAGTAAACTTAACCTATGGACTCCAAGAGATATTCCCATTATTTAATCCTTTTGTGAGAGCAAGAAATAGCAATGTTCAGTAACCTATCTTACTCTCTGTTTCCTCCCAAAATATTAAGAAATATTAAATGGTAATAAATGAGTTTCCTCTTTAGTTAAACTGGCTTCCTCTGTGGAATCCGCTCAATAAGATATCACAGCATGGATCTACCGTGTAGCATGCATCCCTTTCATTCAAAAGAACTGGGCTGAAAAGCTGTACTTCCTTCATCATCACATCTTCTTTGCTCCACTAGCCTCCAGTAGATGAAAGGCAATCAAACCAGTCCATCCTACATGAAATCAACCCTGAATATTCATTGGAAGGACTGATGCTGAAGCTGAAGCTCCAATAATTCTGCCACCTATTGCAAAGAGCCAACTCACTGGAAAAGAGCCTGATGCTGGGGACGATTGAAGACAGGAGGAGAAGGGGGCAACAGAGGATGAGATGGTTGGATAGCATCACTGACTCAGTGGGCATGAGTTTGAGTAAATTCTGAGAGAGAGTGAAGGACAGGGAAGCCTGGCATGCTGCAGTTCACGGGTTGCAATGAGTCAAACACAAGCTAGTGATTGAACAACAAGCTAGTTTACCAGATGGCCTTGATGAACCATGCCTGCTGGTGTTCATCCCCCTTGGGTAGTCTTCTCTCGCATTAGTTCAAGCTGACCCTGTGTAACCAAGAGAATGCAGTGTTAGTGATGCTGATTCCTGAGACTAAGTTACAAGAAACCTAAATGACATTATGAAACTTCTGCATATTTCCTCACATCACCTGCTCTGGTGTGATTCAGGTGCCATGCATGATGCTTGAACTCTTGAAACCACTGTACATGCAAGGATTCCAAGATTGTTTAACAAATGGAAAGAGATGCTTGGTCTACCCCCAACTTTTCCACCCATTTTGCATCCAGCACCAATGGCAGGCATGTAGTGAAGAAGACTTCAGACATCTCCAGACTCAGCCCTGACCTCCCTCAATGGATGGGGACCCTAAGATGCAGAGGCTCAGATGACTCATCAATTGCCACAGCTGTGAGAGATAGCAAACAATTGTTTTAATCCAGTTAGTTGTTACTCTGCAATAGATATCCAGAACTTCATAATTGATTGACCAGGGGAAATAAACATCTGAGGATTCACAGAATTGCCTTGAGTTTGGTTCGATGAAAGAACCAACTGAGTTCATCCACACAACTCCCATCCTTTTGGTAAATGGCCTATACTAAAATATAGTAAATGGCTTTTTAGTAAATGGTCTATATTAAAATTAGTAGTTTTGGCAACTGATTTATCTATCTATCTATATATAGTACAATTTCTAAAGTGAACTATAACACAATATGGTCTTTGCAGCTGTCATATAGACTTCTTTGAAATCTCGATATTCTGAAAGGCATTGAAAACAGAACACAGATACTCTATTTGGTGCAGAATTTGTTGAATACTCTGTTTGAATTTTCTGTTGGCCTCTTGCAAGTTGTGTTGTCTTATAAATTCAGAGCTGTTCTTTGCCTCTTTGGAGAGTGTAAAACCATTTCTTGAAGAGTTTCTACAGAATGCTACTTTTAGTCAAGTTCATATGACTCATATACAAGGGAAAAAGGCTGTTTTGAGACTCTCATCTTAGAATCATAGCATTTAATGCCCAAAAGAAACATGGAAATAGTCCAATCCAACAACACAAGCACACTTGATCCTCTAATCCATTTTGTGTGCTCTAAGGGGAATGTTCTTTTAGATTCTGAAGTAAATTTAATCATGCCTTGCCCTTAATAAAAACTTCCAATGGTTTTTCTCAGTGCTTGTAGGATAAAAAGTACAAAGTCCTTAATACATGCATGATATCTCTGCATGGTTCCATAACATATCTATTATTAAATAAAAACATTGGACCAATTCCATATTCTAATGGAAAAAACATCTGACAGCCTACAAAAATAATTGTAGATGAATTAAAAATGCAAATATAATGAAATTCTCTCATCTCTCCCATTTTCTCTTTCATGTTTGCTTTCTGATTTTAGCCAGTAATTTCAGAGTAGAAATAAAACCCATTTTACTGATGGGCTCTATTTTCCCAAGAGGGCTGGCTCACTTTCTATTACATGTAGAACTTTTCCTTATGCTACATCCCACATGTGTTTAATTGGGTGCCTTTTGCATGATGTTGATGGTTTTTTCACCAAAGACTGAGACATCGGATGTGCAGGCCCACTGAATTCTCATCATTCTTGTCCATGTACCAGTAATTCACATTCACGGAAAGCTGGTATCAGACTTGGATGGGGTCCATGGGGGACGTCAGTGTAGAAAAGAAATGTTCTTATGATTCATCTCATCCAGAAAGTAGTGAAAGAGAGGCTTTGATATCTCAGAAAAATTACTGTATTTTGTTGCCTAAGGTAGTTACCTTCATGCCAAAGTGACTCCTTAAAGCTTAAAAGGTTGACATTTGTTGCTCATGGAGTTTAATGCGAGAGTAGCATTGCCACACTTCAGGCAACGCTGCACCCTGACTGTCATATCTGATGCTTTTAATCATCCTTCACCCCTTGTCAAGGTCCATTTCTCTCATGCTAGCTTCTGTTTCAAACACCCCTGGGAATCCTGGCTGATATTTCACTTTGGTGGACTTGCTGGGTTGAGGTCCTCACTTTTTCTCATCATCGCTGGACCAAACTCAATGCAGAGATCTGCTCGTGCCCAAGTGTGATATGGCGGCATGGTGGGAGCCTGACCATTATGTTCCCCATCCAGCTCCCGATGCAGAATCCACAGCCTCACACAGTTTAATGCAAATGTTCCACAACAAAACTGAGCATCAAACAGGAGTTTCACAAGACTGAATTACTAAGGACATGCCATCAGCATTGACCTGCATGGAGAAAGTGGATGTTTAAAAATTCTGAACAGTGCACAGCACTTTGATTTAAAACCCTCATCTCTCTTTGCTTCTGATTTTTAATCTCTTCATCTTCTGTTTGATTCTGAGAACCTGCACTGGCATCTCTGCTCCTTCTTAGAGGAGGTGATGACTCCTGGCTGGTGCTCTGTACACACCCGACTGCCAGGAGTTAAGGCACACAGGGTGGCTCCCTCCACGTGGGTGTTCATAGATGTCCTCAGTGGAACCTGAGGAAAAAGGCTGTTTTGAGACTCTCGTCTTAGAATCATAGCATTTAATGCCCAAATGAAACATGGAAAGAGTCCAGTCCAACAACACAAGCATACCTGATCCTCTAATCCATTTTGTATGCTTTTCACCTTAATAACCATGGAACAAAGGCATAACCCTTCATTCATTTCGGCTGAGAACTAATCATGTCAAATTTCTCTTGATATTATTTCCTCAACCAATTTTATTCAACTCCTACTGTAGCTCTGTGAATCGGGACTGTAATCTGGGTTTATAGTATTAAAATCACTGCAGATGGTGACTGCAGCCATGAAATTAAAAGATGTTTCCTCCTTGAAAGAAAAGTTATGACCAACCTAGACAACATATTCAAAAGCAGAGATATTACTTTATCAACAAAGGTCTGTCTAGTCAAAGCTGTGGTTTTCCCAGTAGTCATGTATAGATGTGAGAGTTGGACTACAAAGAAAGCTGAGTGCCAAAGAATTGATGCTTTTGAACTATGGTGTTGGAGAAGACTCTTGAGAGTCTCTTGGACAGCAAGGAGATCACACCAGTTCATCCTATAGGAAATCAGTCCTGAATATTCATTGGAAGAACTGATGCTGAAGCCACCTGATGCAAAGAACTGATTCATTGGAAAAAACTGTGATGCTGGGAAAGATTGAATGAGGAGAAGGGGACAACAGAGGATGAGATGGCTGGGTGGCATCACCGACTTGATGGACATGAGTTTGAGTAAACTCCGGGAGTTGGTGATGGACAGGGAGGCCTGGTGTGCTGCGATTCATGGGGTCGCAAAGAGTTGGACACGACTGAGTGACTGAACTGAACTGAACTGACTGAAACAGCTAGTTTTTTTTAAAAATCCCAAGCAGGAAAACAGGGTGGGCTTTGCTAACAAATAAGTCTATGTGGATTTAACAGAAGCAGTAGGTAGTTCCTAAATTTACTATACCTTACCTGTCTGTGTTAGCACATCTTAGAGGGGAGTCTCTATAAATCTGCTATAGGGAGATACTCTTGTATTATATTAAAGTACCATTTAACTTGGGTTTCTTGAGAGTTGCTTCTCTCACCTCATATCTTTGGGTTTAACATGGGTAATCTGGGGAAGCATCTGCTGTCAGTGATAGGGGTGGAGCTCTCATAATTTCATAATTCACATGAGCCAGAACTTCCTTCGGGACACAGTGGTAAAGAATCTACCTGCTAATGCAGGAGACACAAGAGACGTAGGTTCGATATTTAGGTCAGGAAGATCCCCTGGAGGAAGAAATGGTAACCTGCTCCAGTATTCTTGCCTGGGAATTTCCATGGATGGAGGAAACTGGTGGGCTGCCGTCCACGGGATCCCAAAGAGTCAGGCATGACTGAGTGAGTACGCACACACATGACCAAGGTTATATTTGTGTCTTCATGTGTTTCGGGGACATGTCTATTCCACAGAACTTTCTTTTTCCTGATCCATGGGTGCTAGCTAATCAGACTGGTAAGACAGATTGGTAAGACATCTACACTGGCAACTTCAGATTGGTAAGACATCTATGAATTGTAATCTGATGTGAGGTGTTCACAAGCCATTTATTACTAGTTAGGGTGGCTTAATGATGCCTCACTGTTTATTTTGCATCAAAGTAGGTGGACTGTTATCTTTGGAACCTAGCCTCTGTCGCTTGCATTCTAAGACTCCTTCATGAGAGGATAATAAAGGGTTTGTGTGGAACCCAGCACAGACTCTGATGGTGTCAGAAAATAGATAGGGCTGGAGTTTCATCGATTAAAGTCTTCTCTGAACATCCGCTATGCCCCGGGAGACAGAGATGGAAAACTCAGACCCTGTGCTCTAGGAGTTCACTGCCCAGTGGTACGGAACAATGGAGATGCAGTGTGATAATTACTAACAGCCACTATGACAGTGACTGAGCAGGCTTTCGTATAGAACCTCCAGCCCACTCCAGGGAGGGTCAGCAAGGTGTCTTGGAGAAAGTGAGACCTGAACTTGGTGTTGGGAAACAATAGGGATAAACTAAGCGAACCAAACAGAAAGGAATGAGCCAAATTGAGCTGCGGAGAAAGGTGCGTAGGGGCCGCATGGACTTCTGGTGACTCAGATGGTAAAGAATCCACGTGCAACATAGGAGACCTGGGTTTGATCCTTGGGTTGGGAAAATCCCTTGGAGAAGGAAATGTCTACCCACTCCAATATTCTTGCCTGGAGAGTTGCATAGACAGAGGAGCCTGGCGGGCTACAGCCCATGGGGTCACCACTGAGCAACTATCACTTTCACTTTCACTTTCATAGGGATCAAATAACACCTTAGCAACAGTCAGGGAAGCAAAAAACGACCATACCTTGGAAATGGTGAAACGTAAAAGATTTGTCGTTTGTACTTATGGGGTAAGAGATACATTTTCATTCCACCCCAAGCTTATCTCAGTAATCCAATCTCAGGAAGGCCTTACACTTATTCACTCCTTTCCTCCAGACTGCTGCTTCCAGGCACCCAAGAAATAGAATTTTATTTCCTTAGGGCCAAAAGGAAATCTTTGGCTTCTAAAGGGCAGTTTCGATACATCTCTCAATCCTCATTATGTAAATATTTGAAAGTTTTAGTCACTCGGTCATGTCCGACTCCTTGCAACCCCATGGACTGTATAGTCCACCAGGACACTCTGTCCATGGAGTTCTCCAGGCAAGAGTACTGGAGTGGGTTGCCATTTCCTTCTCCAGGGGATCTGAAAGAAGAGTCTACAGAGAGAGGTCACTGTGGTTTAGAAAAGGCATTGATTCAGCACTTGCTTCCATTTCTGATTCCAGCCGGGTCCTGCTGCTAGCTCATGGAGGGCATTCTGTACCAAACAAATAACTTCTTCCTTGTTTCCGAGAAGGAGAGATTTGGATCATATTGTGTATCTAGGCATCTTTCTGTCCTCCTTGTACATCTAAGCCAATGTTTGTCTGTTTTTTTAAAATGTGGAGCACTTCTAGAATTTGCATGTCATCTTCACTTAGAGGAAATGCTAATTCTTTGTATCATTTCAGCTTTAGTGTACATGCTTCTGAAGCAAGCACTCTAAGCCAATGTTTTTGACTGCTTATGTTTTCCTCTAAATTTTCCCTTTTCAGGTAAATGTCAGGACCTGTAATTACCATGGGAAAAATCCATTTACTGGTTCTAACTCTATGCCCACTATTATTATTATTGCTATGCCCTCCTCCAGGGGATCTTCCCAACTCAGGGAATGAACCTGCGTCTCTTATGTCTCCTGCACTGGCAAATTTGCTAAACTAATGGAGACTCTGGTAAAACTCAGTGAATATAATTTTATCAGTTGAAATTTTAATGTTACCAAATAGGTCAAATCAAGAGGTCATATGTAGGCATAAATGACCTTTCGATTAGGCCTTAGTTGAGCCGGGTCCCTGAGAAGGTGAATGTGATGGTGGCCTGGCTAGAGGCCGTGCTTTCTCCCTCGTTGCTCCAGGTGCTTAAAGCTATTTATCTTGGATGGCCGGCGTGTGCTAGTCCCACAGCACAGAGTGTTTCAGCATTTTCGTCAGCATTTTCTAAGCTCCTGCAACGCTAGTGTCATAAATTCCAGCTCTTATTTCTTTTGTGTGAACTTGTGATTAGGAAGTCAACATCTCCCCTTTTTAAAAAGCAAAGAAAGAGTCTGCAAAGAGGTATAATTAAGAATGGTCAGGTGGTCACATGAAATACATCTGCCAGAAGCAAAACTGCCCAAATTGCAGATCCATGAATGGTCAGAATTCCCACAGGTGACATTCTAGAACATTCAGTGCCATGTGTCTCAATAAAATTTGACTCTCTCTGATGGGTCCATTTTTTTCTTGCAAAGAATTAGGGTGTTTGAGTAACACTGTGTGACCTTTGGAGGAAGGTAGGATAGGGACACAGGAGTGAAAGAGCAGGCAGCTCACCAGACCCAATTGAGTTTTAATCGTGTTTCATCTCAGTACATTGTGTGTCAGTGTGAACCTCCCTAAAGCCTTTCTGGAAGCACATTCTGCATGGATCAATCAAATGCATGTCAATCAGCAAGTGAAGTTGCTACTCTCTGTGTCTTGTTTGAACCTGATATTTTTGTGATATGAACTATTTAAATTAATGACTGAAGTGTAAATAACTTCAAACTATCCTCAGGAAAAAGCATATATAAATAGGAAACATTCAAATTGTGTGAACAATTAGTTCTGTAATTAATCAGTGGGGGAAAATAACTCAGGATGAGTTTTCTAGATTGGTAAAAAAACTCAGCTGCAAAGCAGGAGACGGAGGAGATGGAGGTTCTGTTCCTGGCTTGGGAAGATCCCTTGGAAGAGAACAGGGCAACCCACTCCAGTATTCTTGCCTGGGAAATCCCATGGACAGAGGAGCCTGGCAGGCTATAGTCCACTGGGTCTCAAAGAGTGGGACATGACTTAGTGACTAAGCACTGAAACACGTATAAATGATAACTCCTGAAAAAGTACATATTGGAGATCCAAAGAAATATTTGGTACAGTAGTACATGATTTTCTACAGAACCTTTTTTAACTACAAAGCGATTTTAGTTTACCGAAGGCAATGACAACCCACTCCACTACTCTTGCCTGGAAAATCCCATGGACAGAGGAGCCTGGTAGGCTGCAGTCCATGGGGTCGCTAGGAGTCAGGCACGACTGAGTGAATTCACTTTCACTTTTCACTTTCATGCATTGGAGAAGGAAATGGCAACCCACTCCAGTGTTCTTGCCTGGAGAATCCCAGGGACGGGGGAGCCTGGTGGGCTGCCGTCTATGGGGTCGCACAGAGTCGGACACAACTGAAGTGACTTAGCAGCAGCAGCAGCAGCAGTATATTTTGAAGTCCTATTGTTAGTAAGACATTATATCTTCAATCAAAATGAAAATAATATTAAATGCAGGCAGGTATCTTAATAAAAGTCTTGATATACATAAAGAAACTTCAATTTTTCTATTGAATATTAAACAGTATTTATATATTTTGTAGTCATTTCATAAAAGAGCAGCAAAAGCAGAATGATAATTTTATGTTTTATATGCTTTAGTGAAACAATGTTTTGGAGTATAAAATTTTGCAGTTTTAATAATAAAAGAAATTTGTACCCTGAAAGTTTTATATTATGATTGAGAAGTGATCTAATAACTACTTTTTCCTCTTAATTTTATTTATTTACTTGAACTTTTAATTTTGTATTGGGGTACAGCCGATGAACAATGCTATGATAGTTTCAGGTAAACAGTGGAGGGACTCAGCCATATACAAACATGCATCCATTCTCCCCCAAGCCCCTCTCACATCCAGGCTGTCCCAGAACAGTGAGCAGAGTTCCATACAGTAGGTCCTTGTTAGTTATCCATCTTAAATATAGCAGTGTGTCCATGTTCTTCCCAAACTTTCTAACTATGCCCTCCCCTCGCCAACTGTAAATCGGTTCTCTGTGAGTTTCTTTCTGTCTTGTAAGTTCATTTCTATAATTTCTTTCAAATTCCACACATAAGGGATGTCATATGACATATCACCTTCTCTGTCTGACTTACTTCACTGAGCATGACAATCTCTTGGTCTGTCCATGTTGTGGTAAATGGCATTGTGTCATTTGTTTTCATGGATAAGTAATATTCAACTGTATAAATGTAAAACATCTTTAGCCATTCCTCTTGTCGATGGACATTTAGGCTGCTTCTATGTTAACTTTAGAAAAAGCTTTAAGTCAATTCACTTTTAGATTTCTCAGTGTTTTCATATTTTAAAAAGTCTTTATTTTTCTGGATGATGCAAACAAATACCTTAAGGCATCATTTCATATTTATTCACTATATGAAGGATCAAATGGAGGAGCTTGAATAGAAATCATTAATCGTGTATAGTTGGTTACACAGTTCAGTTCAGTTCAGTCCAGTCATTCAGTCATGTCTGACTCTTTGCGACCCCATGAATCGCAGCATGCCAGGCTGCCTTGTCCATCACCAACTCCCAGAGTTTACTCAAACTCATGTCCATCGAGTTGGTGATGCCATCCAACCATCTCATCCTCTGTCATCCCCTTCTCCTCCTGCCCCCAATCCCTCCCAGCATCAGAGTTTGCCAGTGAGTCAACTCTTCACATGAGGTCGCCAAAGTATTGGAGTTTCAGCTTCAGCATCAGTCCTTCCAATGAACACCCAGCACTGATCTCCTTTAGAATGGACTGGTTGGATCTCTTTGCAGTCCAAGGGACTCTCAAGAGTCTTCTCCAACACCACAGTTCAAAAGCATCAATTCTTTGGTGTTCAGCTTTCTTCACAGTCCAACTCTCAGATCCATACATGACCACAGGAAAAACCATAGCCTTGACTAGCCGGACCTTTGTTGGCAAAGTAATGTCTCTGCTTTTGAATATGCTATCTAGGTTGGTCATAACTTTCCTTCCAAGGAGGAAGTGTCTTTTAATTTCATGGCTGCAATCACCATCTGCAGTGATTTTGGAGCCCAGAAAAATAAAGTCTGATACTGTTTCCACTATTTCCCCATCTATTTCCCATGAAGTGATGGGACCGGATGCCATGATCTTCGTTTTCTGAATGTTGAGCTTTAAGCCAACTTTTTCACTCTCCACTTTCACTTTCATCAAGAGGCTTTTCAGTTCCTCTTCACTTTCTGCCATAAGGGTGGTGTCATCTGCATATCTGAGGTTATTGATATTTCTCCCGGCAATCTTGATTCCAGCTTGTGCTTCTTCCAGCCCAGCCTTTCTCATGATGTACTCTGCATAGAAGTTAAATAAGCAGAGTGACAATATACAGCCTTGACGTGCTCCTTTTCCTATTTGGAACCAGTCTGTTGTTCCATGTCCAGTTCTAACTGTAGCTTCCTGACCTGCATATAGGTTTCTCAAGAGGCAGATCAGGTGGTCTGGTATTCCCATCTCTTTCAGAATTTTCCACAGTTTATTGTGATCCACACAGTCAAAGGCTTTGGCATAGTCAATAAAGCAGAAATTGATGTTTTTCTGGAACTCTCTTGCTTTTTCCATGATCCAGCAGATGTTGGCAATTTGATCTCTGGTTCCTCTGCCTTTTCTAAAACCAGCTTAAACATCTGTAAGTTCATGGTTCACATATTGCTGAAGTCTGGCTTGGAGAATTTTGAGCATTACTTTACTAGCGTGTGAGTTGAGTGCAATTGTGCGGTAGTTGGAGCAACTGGATATAGTTGACATCAATTGACTACTTCCTCCAATAACCGCAGAAGACCCAGCTGGCTAGAATTTATAGGACTGAGAATCAGAGAGGAAAAAGAACTGTAGAGAGAAAGAAATCTGGAGGTTTTCAAAGGGTCTTGATCTGCAGATGTTCACAGAGTTTGTTTCACAGAATACTCAGGAGTGTGTATGTGTAAGGAAGTCCTCAAGTCTGGGGGAGGAAACAACCAAAAGTATCGGAATAGCATGTGTTGCCATGACCAGATTTCAAACTCTCCTAATTCACAGGGATTCAATTATGCTCAAAGGGTCCTGCCTTCATAGCGAGGAAACTTAAGTCTACACTGAGCACTGCCTTGGTGGTGGGGTGTAGTCACTCAGTTGTGTCTGACTCTTGCGACCTTATGGACTGTTAACCTGCCAGGCTCCTGTGTCCGTGGGAATAACAGGGACCATGAATAGAAGTAATCGGGACCGTGAATTCAGGAGTACTGCTCTTGGGAAAGAATTAAAAATCTTTTCTCTGGTTTTCTTGAGAGGTAGTGATTGATAGAAAACAATTCAGAAGTTCCTGGGGAAGCTTCCCTGACCCAGGGGGATAGAACCCATGTCTCCTGCATTGCAGGCAGATTCTTTACCATCTTAGCCACCAGGGAAGCTCAGTGATAGAAGACAATTCAGGAATTATGAGACTAAGAGGGAAGACATCTTTGAAGTGGATGTTCCAGGAAAGTTAATTTTCACTGGAAATCACTACTGTGTGAGTAGAAAAGTCTGGGTGTTAAGAGTGAAGGCTGGGTTTAAAAAGCCAGGCTGTCTGGGTTCATCCGTGGCTCACGCTTGTCCTACCACCTTGGGCAAGTTTCTTTGCTATTTGATGCTTTGATTTCCTTGCATGTAAAACAGCAATGACTGAGTCACTTATTGCATAGTTATTGGAGGAATACAATGAGATTATGTTTATTCTCTTGTATGAGGTCTCCAGGCATCTTAGTTTTACTCTGCTGGAAGGAATAAGGACTGTGCTCAATCACATCTGACTCTTTGTGACCTCAGGGACTATAGTCCAACAGGCGCCTCTGTCTGTGGAATTTCCCTGGTAAGAATACTGGCATTTCCTCCTCCAGGGGATCTTCCCCACCCAGGGACTGAACCCACACCTCTTGCATCTCCTGCATTGGCAGGCAGATTCTTTACCACTGCACCTCCTGGGAAGCCCTGTGATTCTATATTAAATATTCAAAATTTTATTGTTATTTTAAATATGTTCTGTCAAAAAAAATCAAATATCAGATTATCTGGAATTAAGTTTCTGATATGCATATATTAATATATATTTATTATCCATATTTATCAGAAAAACAATAACCAATGTATAATAGATACCTCTACTTGATGAAATTTGTCAGTAATTATCAATATTGTATGCACATTATGATTAGGGAAAATTTTTTAGAAAATGTTTATGCTTGAGCCCCATTTTCAGAAGTTCTTAGTAGATTGGAAATCTGGGAGAAACTGGCAGGTTGAGAAGCACAGATTTATCTGAGTCAAGATTTCGCAAAGCCTCAGAAACAACATAGTGAATATTGCATGTCATGAATTCTTTTAAAGAAAAATATTTTATGTAAATAGTTATTAGCTACAGTATGCCACACATTATTTCTCTGAGATAAAATGTATTTACATTTTTTTATAATTTGAAAGTCAAAAGAATTTGTCATCTTTCTAAAAAATACAAACCATTTACTGTATATATGTATATACACACATGATATTTCCAAGTATTAATTTAGTTCATTTGCTCAGTCATGTCCGACTCTTTGTGGCCCCATGGACTGCAGCATGCCAGGCTTCCCTGTCCATCACCAACTCCCGGAGCTTGCTCAAACTCATGTCCATCAACTCAGTGATGCCATCCAACCATCTCATCCTCTGTCGTCTCCTTCTCCTGCCTTCAATCTTTCTCAGCATAAGGGTCTTTTTCAATGAGTCAGTTCTTCACATCAGGTGGCCAAAGTATGGGAGTTTTACCTTCAGCATCAGTCCTTCCAATGAATATTCAGGACTGATTTCCTTTAGAATGTGGACAAATCAGAGAGTTGTTACATTCAAATTCCATCGACTAAACGTGTCACAGGATAGAAGAATGGTTATTATTATATCAATGCAGAAACACTATGATAATGTACAGACTTATTTCCAAAAACTTCCTGAAGAGGACTGAAAATAGTGTGTGTTATTTCTGGATAGTGCAAAAAATACACTTCTTTTTGTATTCTGCATGGTAATAGTTTTTATAACCATGAATTTTATTATCATAAAGCACTTTAAGAATCAGTGAAGAACAAAACAATTAGGAATGTTTTAAACTTTTAATCATGTATTAAATTAATTTTCTATGTGATTGCTTGTGCAAAATGAGGAATTCAATGGAAAAAAATTATTTCAAGTTGAAATAAATAAAATTGTTTCTTTTTTTAATTTGTCTTTTCTTCAATTTATACTTACCTTCATTCCTGATACAATTGCCATCCTTTTTTTTCCAGCAGTAGTCCCTCACTCTATGTGCTTTTAAAGAGTGCAGATCCATTTTCCAAAAAAGAACATACTTGGAATGATCACTATGTTTTTTTCAGAAGTAAATTTAGATAAACAGAAGTCAATTCTGCTCACAAGGTTATCATCGCACTCTGATGCAACTTTGTTATTAGGGAATTAATCAATTTGCTCTTCCTTTATGATCCTTCTTGAAGCAAATTCTTTTTAATACCCTTAGCGGTAAAATATTCTTTTTTTTTTCCTAAAAAGTAAACCACCATGAGGATTTCTTCTTCAGGTAATAGCAGAGTAGCTCATATTGGACTAACTCCTCATCAGATAATATTAAATAATTGAGAAACAAACAGACAAACAAAACAAGTCCAAAGGAACTAAAAAGCACCCACAGCAGGTAGGAGGAAAGTTGTCATGGCAAAAGATGCCCACACTGTGTAACTTGCCCAGGTTGTGGCTCGGTGCCTGGTGGCAGGCCCTGGATGTTCCCACATGCAGTGGCTAAATTTCTGGTAAATATCAGAAGTTTTACTGGATTCAGAATCAGAGTGAAATAGGGAGAGACCACAGCAGTTGGAATGTGATGGAGAAAATTCTATGGAAAATAAAGCCAAAGGAGGGGAACAAATTCTGTCCAATCTGTCCAGATTATTGGCTTTCCCCTTAACCATGCTTCTATAGAACAGGCTCCAAGTAACCCAGAAAGTGTTAATTGACTCGACGTATGTGAGCTTCTGACAACTGTAGGGAAGACAGAATTTGGAGGCTGAGTTCAGATGAGATGTTAATTGACTCGACGTATGTGAGCTTCTGACAACTGTAGGGAAGACAGAATTTGGAGGCTGAGTTCAGATGAGATAAAAATGAAAGGAAAAAAACCAAATACTATAGCATTGTATCTGGAATTTATGTGATATGAATATATAATACACATGATACTATAGTATAAAACTTTAGGCATGGTGAATGGAAACTTTTTACTATTTCTATATATTTATATTTTATAAGTGGTGCAATATTAATTCTAATTAGGTTGTGAAGAATCAAAGATACATGCTGTAATCCCCAAAACAGTTACTACCAAGTATATTGCAAAGATGTATGGGGGAAAAAGCAGTGGATACCCATAACTGTGGATCAGGTACCCCAATGTAAAGCCTAAAACTATAAAATTTCTAGAAGAAAATCTTGATGACCTTGGGGTAAAAGTTTTAATATAGAACACAATATGGAAGAATCATAAAAGAAAGAAGGGATTGCAAATTAAAGTCACATTGAAATAATACTGAATACTTAGAAGAATTACCTCTTTTCCTCCTCAGAAAAAAAAAAAAAAGACAAAACTAATGCTGGCATCTTTGCATTATCAATCAGTCAGTCAGTTCAGTCGCTCAGTCGTGTCCAACTCTTTGAGACCCCATGAATCGCAGCACACCAAGCCTCCCTGTCCACCACCAACTCCCGGAGTTCACTCAGACTCACGTCCTTCGAGTCAGTGATGCCATCCAGCCATCTCATCCTCTGTCGTCCCCTTCTCCTCCTGCCCTCAACCCCTCCCAGCATCACAGTCTTTTCCAATGAGTCAACTCTTCACATGAGGTGGCCAAAGTACTGGAGTTTCAGCTTTAGCATCATTACTTCTGTATAATTGTTTTGGGGATTACAGTGTATATCTTTGATTCTTCACAGTCTAATTAGAATTAATATTGTACTACTTATAAAATATTAATATCTAGAAACAGTAAGTTTCCATTTACCATGCCCCAATTTTTATACTTTGGTAGTCATGTGTATTATATATTCATATCACATAAATTCCAAAATATAGTTCACCTCAACATATGTGAGATGAAAAAATTATTTTTTGGAAAAAAATTTTCAGTTGGATTAATCATAGATGATAAGCCCACTGATGTCTTAAAGTTCCAATACTTCTGTTCTGGGATATTTCTTCCATTAGTATTAATACCCTGGAAAATAGGAGAAACAAGGTATGGACCACAGAGAATCAGCTAAGTATGAGGTTTCAAAAAATACTTTTTCATTTTATCTTATGTATGTTGAGGTGAAATATATTTTAAATTAAATGGTATCAGTATTAATAGGTTTTTGCTACATAACAAGGCATTCTTCTTCATTTATTCTCAGAAACTAGAGGCTCGTTATACCTCATTTGTGTATGAGTAACAGATACACATAATTTAGGATTCACAAAATATAAAAGGATATACAATGAAGTGTGATTTGTTACAGTTACCTTTTATGGATATAATCTCTTTACTGAGAATATTCAGGTTGCCTCCCATGCTTTGTATTACAAGCACCGTTTCACTGAGACTCTTTGTAAATATACCATTTTACATGTGTGCAAGAAGATTGACAGAATGTTAGATACAGAATTGATAAAGGCTGTATGCACTTACAATCCTGACATGTACCTTCAAATTACCTTCCGTAGAGGTTGTACCAATTTGCATTCTGATGAGCAATGTATAAAAGACTGGCTTAATTTGGAAAAAACAACAACAACACTTTTTTTGATCTTCCACAGCAAGATTTTTAGTTATTCTCCACTGCAGGCAGATTGCAGCAACCTCAATCTGGGTAGTGACAACTTCCACCTCCTGTAGTGTATATGGAGATGCTGTGGGGATACTTTAGGCCAATCCCGAAGTGACAGTTTTGAAATTCTTGAGTACATCCTATGATTCAAGGCCCTGTGCCCCCACCATCATGGTATTGGGGAGTTTTCCCTGGCCTGTTATTATCTCAGCTGTAAGCTGATATTTGAACCTTTTTGCAGGAGACCCATGCACACTGAAGTGTGAGTGGAGTATAAACAAAAGAAGGTCAGAGAACGTTGACCTAGGACAGTAGTCTCTGTTGTCAATGCCTGGAGAGGGTTTTATTTGACACAATTTGGGGAGGGGGTGATGTGGGTTATGCTGGTAGCATCTACTGTTTAGAGGCCAAGATGCTGCTAAACATCCTACAAGGTAGCACCTCAAAACAAAGAGTGATCTAGCCCCAAATGCCAACAGTTCCAGGTTGAGAAGTCCTGGCACACACACACACAAACAGTGTTAAAAGTGGTGCTTCACAAAGAAGGAACTAGAGTTGCTACCAATGGTTGGAGATTAAGAGTAAGGAAAGTGAACTTTGGCTTCTCCTTTTTTACAGTATATACTTCCATTTGTTGCACAAGATTAATAAATGGCACAGTGTCATCTTACTTCCAAACATAATGCATACCATACTCCCAAAGCCACATGATAATTTTGAGTCAAGTGAAAAAAAATTATTAGTACATATCGTAGTCACCAAGTATTTTTTCTGCATAATTAACTGTTAAAGGCATAAACAATTTAATTATTAATACATTTCCCCATCACAGTGAGTTGTACAACTTTTGAAATTTCTTTTGGCTAACAGCTTGATATTTACTTTTCTTCATAGTTTTGAGGGTTTATTTCCCAGTTTCAGTAGGTCAGGATACTCTCCTGTTTAGTCTTTAATTATCATCATATCTGCAGACTGAGTTGCTAAGGTAACAAGATAAAGACTCCAACAGGGGAAAGGTGAAGACCGAGTTGATTCTGTTTTGTTGCCAATACAGTGAGAGCTGAATTAACCTTGAAAAATAAAGCAGAGCTTCAACAGATCAGTCCTGGGTCTGTTTAACATATTTACACAAAGGGCATAAAGAATGACTGCAAATACCCTTCCCCTATATTGTAAGACACTATCCAGAATGGTGCTTCCCACACTTCAAGCAAAGATCATGGTCCCTCAGTAACCTCTTCCAGGTCCTGTCTTATGTTTGTTTCCTGAGATTAGCAACACAGACAGCTTCGAATCCACCTGCCATGTGGGAGACCTGAGCTCAATCCCTGGGATGGGAAGACCCTCTGGAGAAAGAAATGGCAACCCACTCCACTATTTTTGCCTGGGAAATCCCATGGACAGAGGAGCCTGGTGGGCTATAATCCATGAGGCTGCAAGAGTTGGATATGACTGAGCGACTAAAGCACCACCATTTAAAAAAAAATCTGAACATGTTGCACAGTATATGATTTCATGAAATGAAATTCTGGAAAGGTCAAAACTATGGAGACAGTCATGAGATCAATGGATGCAGAGTTTAAGGGTTGGAGATGAGGAACAGATAAGAAGAGCACAGAGGACGTTTAGGTCAGAGAAAATATTTTGTGCAATATTATAATGATGGATACATATCATAAATTTGCTCAAACCTATAGAATGCAAACAAGAGAGTAAAACATGAGCACTGGGCAATTATGATGTGTCAACATATTTTCATTAGCTGTAACAAATGTTTTATGCTGGAGAGGATGTTGATAATGGGAGGGGGTGGTTATGAGTATGTGAGGATGGGTATATTTGGGGAATCTCTGTCCTTTCCCCTAGTTTTACCTTGAATTTTATACTGCTCTAAAAAGTGTCCTAATGTTAAAAAGTCATAATAGAACTAGGCCCAAACAAAAGCAAATTATGATTTGAGAAATGGTGAAAATAAATTGATAAGAAAAAAAATAAAAACTTACTGAGGTGATGGATCTGTTCGTTAGCTTGATTGTGTTGATCATTTCTCACTTTATACATATACCAAAAATCAGGTTGTATGTCTTTAGTGAAAGTTGCTTAGTCATGTCTGACTGTACAGTCCATGGAGTTCTCCAGGCCAGAATATTGGAGTGGGTAACCGTTCCCTTCTCCAGGGGATCTTCCCAACCCAGGAATCGAACCCAGGTCTCCCACATTGTAGGTGGATTCTTTACCAGCTGAGCCACCAGGAAAGCCCAAGAACACTGGAGTGGGTAGCCTATCCTTTCTCCAGTGGATCTTCCTGACTCAGGTACTGAACCAGTTTCTCCTGAATAACAGGTAGATTCTTTACCAACTGAGCTACCAGGGAAGTGCTGTATGTCTTAAATATATACAATTCCTATGTGTTAATTATACCTCAACAAATCTGAAAAATTACCAAAAATATATGTCCTTTAAAGTTCTTCAGTGAAGATTGACTGATGGTGAAATTTTTCAGTTTTTGATGACCTGAAATAAAATGACCTTCATTAATGAAGTGATGTTGCTCCATATACACTTTTAGGATGAGATCTATTTTCCCTAGCACTCTGGGGACATAGTTTTCTGTCTTTTATTTTCGTGCCTGAGTAGCCATTCCTTATATTATTTCATTAAATCATTCTTCTATTCTCTTTTTGTCCTAAGAATGTTCTCTATTTTTCGTTTTGTTTGTATTTTTTACCATAGTATGAAAAAATACATTTTCTGTTAAAAAATCATTTTTAAGCAATCCCCATTAATTATGTCACAGATTATTGGCAGAGGCTGTGATTCCTGGTAGATTGATGTAGTCTATCCTTGTGAAAAATTCTCAGCCGTTTTCTGTTTGAAAATTGCTTCTCTGATGTTGTTTTCTTTCTTCCTGGTATCCTGATTATTCACATGTGAGACTTTTCTAATCTCCTCCATGGATTTTCATCTCTTGTGACCCAGGGTATTTTCTAAAGGTGGTGCAAAATGTTCTCCTATGATGTGACCTTGACATTCAGCTCGTCTGGTAGTGGGATGTATGTATGCTCCATCCTTTTGAAGTTGGCTGGATCTTTGTGACTGTCTCATCCAACAGAGAATAGTAGATGTGATGCTGGCTGACTTCCAAGGCGAGGTCATAACAAAGGCACACTTCTTCAGAACACTAGCTCTCAGAGCCAACCCACCACAACTTGAGGAACCCAAATATGTCCTCTCATATTCTGGGGTGCACAGATAAAACCACATGTGTAGATGTCATATGGAATTGTTCTGTCAGCCCAATTTGAGTACAAGTTGATAGCCAGTATTACCCACCAACCATGTAAGTCAAGATGCCCCCAGATGATTTCAGCCACCAGCTAAAGCCACACCAGTTTTGAGTCTTCCTAGGTGGATGAGTGTGGTCATAAGGCATGAACTTCCAATTATTAGATAAAAATGATTAATGTAGTTAACACTGCTATATGTTATATATGAAATTTGTTGAGTCAATCCTAAATGTCCTTATTGCAAGGAAAACATTTGTTTCTTTTTCTTTTAATTTTATATCTATATGAGATGGTAAATGTTCACTAAACTATCGTGATCATCATTTCAACATGCATGTAAGTCAAATCATTGGGCTGTATACTTTAAACTTATACAGTACTATATATCATTTATATCTTAATAAAGCTGGAAGAAAAAATTAGTGTATTTTTTTCAATTCATTCAAAATCTAATTGTGAAGTATTCAATTTGCCATATTGTTAGGAGTATAAGTCCAAGGAAATCATTAATTATAGATGTAGAGATAATCATAGTTATGTACAGGTATATTTCATACAAAACCTCAAATCTGAGTGTCATTTAGTATGGCTTTCCTCTTTACATGAACAAAGAACATGTAGGATTTTCAAATGCACTTAGCAATGACAAATTAGAGTTCAATAGTTTGTCTATGTAGATTAGAAAAGAATAAGCATTTTAATCAATACAAAGGGCAGAAGGCTAAAAGTTTGAAAGTCCATAAATTAGAAATTTGATATCAGCATTACTCTTTAATGAGTTCTGATTCCTTTCTCATGAATTTCTAATTGTACTTTTAAGATAAGTTTAATTGGATAATAAAAAATGGATTATAAAACTTGCTTCAAATGTTCCTCTAGTTCACAGTTTAGAACAAACACCTTAGAGTTGGGAAGTTATCGATGATTATCTGCCTCACACAGAAGCATTAGATAAGTCTCTTAAATTATTCATATATTTTACAAGTAAAGTGTTAACTCTGCATCTTAGTATGTAAGGTATTAAATGGTCCTTTAACATTTCAATACTATGGGAGATTAGAGGCCTTAATACTGCTGCTTTGGGATATGTTCACTCTGTTATTATTTAAAATACTGTTCTGTCCATTAGCTGTAGTTCTGAAAAGTTCGGGATGTTTTCTACCCAAGATAATAAGAAATAAATCCTGAATTTCATAGTTAGATTTCTTTAGCCCGTCTCAGCTTCCCAGAACCACTTTCAAAGGAGAATTATATTGCACTTATATTTAAAGATTGCACACAACTTCTAGGATAAATTTGAAGATGGAATTCAAGCTGTAAGAACTAAATCCTTTCCTTCCAGAAATCACCAATAAAACTAGTTTCCTTTTTTTTTTAAGATACAAAACATAGAGAGTGAAAAAGCTGGCTTAAAACTCAACATTCAAAAAATGAAGATCATGACATCCAGTCCCATCACTTCATGGCAAATAGATGGAGAAGCAAAGGAAACCATGACAGATTTTATTATCTTGGGCTCCAAAATCACTGCAGATAGTGACTGCAGCCATGAAATTAAATGACAGTTGCTCCTTGGAAGAAAAGCTATGACGAACCTAGACAGCATATTAAAAAGCAGAGATATTACTTTGCCATCAAAGGTACTTCTAGTCAAAGCTATGGTTTTTCCAGCAGTCATGTAAGGATGCGAGCTTTGGACCATAAAGAAGGCTGAGCACTGAAAAACTGGTGCTTTTGAATTGGTTCTGGAGAAGACTCTTGAGAGTCCCTTGGACTGCAAGGAGATCCAACCAGTCAAACCTAAAGGAGATCAGTCCTGAATATTCATTGGAAGGACTGATGTTTAAGCTCCAATACTTTGGCCACCTGATGTGAAGAACTGACTCACTGGAAAAGACCCTGATGCTGGGAAAGATTGAGGGCAGGAGAAGAAGGGGATGACAGAGGACTAGATGGTTGGATCACATCACTGACTCAGTGGACATGAGTTTGAGCAAACACCAGGAGACAGTGAAGGAAAGTGCAGCCTGGCGTCCTGCAGTCCGTGGGGTCACAGAGAGTTTGACACGACTGAGCAACTGAACAACAACAACGAAACACGGGAGAGGCCACAATAGCTGTGGGGTTTAGAACTGGAAGGAGATGCTGAAGACAGACCTGGGTCACCTGAGGCCTCCAGGTGGTGCTGTGATTTTGAGGAGAGCGTATGTACTCTAGAGTGGTGTAGAGAAAGCCTGGAAACCTCAGTTTGCTCAGTTTATATGGCAGATTCTTCAAAGGCCTAGGAAACGGTGCAATCGAGTATCTCAGGGCATGGGATCAACAGGCTAAAATTAGGAAAGTGAAAGGAAATGTTTTGATAAATAGTATTCTATAAAAAAAAAGTCTTCTCAGGTGGCTTATTGGTAAGTAATTCACCTGTCAATGCAGGAGACACAGGTGATGCAAGTTCAAAACCTGTGTCAGGAAGATCTCCTGGAGGAGGAAACAGCAACCCATTCCAGTATTCTTGCCGAGAAATTCTCATGGACAGAGGAGCCTGGCAGGCTACAGTCCTTGGGTCACGGAGAGTTGGATGGGACTGAGCGCGCGCTCTCTCTCTCTCTCTCTCTCTCACACACACACACACACACACATCCTATAAAATACTCCCATGCCAAGCTTCACCATTTTAAGAGAAAAAAATGACTTCTGAAGTCAAAGAACAGATGAGAGAGAGACAGGATAATGTAAAAATATAAGAAATGCCATATTGATTTGCTGCTGTTGTTAAAAACAGACATAAAGAAATATGTTCATGTAAGGAAAGAATTAAACAATGATATGGTGAAAATCTGCTTGTGATGTGGGAGACCCCAGTTTGATTCCTGGGTTGGGAAGATGATCCCCTGGAGAAAGGCATGGCAACCCACTCCAGTATTCTTTCCTGGAGAATCCCCATGGACAGAGGAGCCTGGTGGGGTTGCAAAGAGTCAGACATGACTGAGCAACTAAGCACACACACTGGTTCCATGAAGAGACTTAATTATCTGCATGAATCCACATGGAAATTGATCACACAAAGAAGTCACAAAGGAAATCATTATTTCATTGCTGCTACTCACTTTTACTCACCTGGATATAGGTACAAATAGAGAAAACATTTTTAAAAATTCAAAGTGCAATCATGCTAATGTGAGAAAAATTCAATGAAAACATTTTCAGATTTTAATCAATAGAGACAGAAGGCTTTAAATGTTATTATTTTTCTTTCAGTGCCTAAAAAACCACATTGGTTTAAATATTAATAACTGAAAGGAGTTAAGTTTTTTTTCCATAAGTTTTCCAAATAACATTTATTGCTGGCTTGAAGGTTGCTAGAGAAATTTTAGACCAAAAGCCATTTTCTTGTGATTAAGAACAAAAGTTTAGCATGAAAATGACTCCTCAAACATAGCTGATTGTATTTTATAGATCTTTCATGCATTTGAGTGGCAAAATGCAGACAAAAAATTAAACCAGAAACAGTAAAGGAAGAAAATGGACAATTTTATTATAAGATGAATGTTTTCTAATTCTAACATAGAAGTTAAGATTTGCTTGTTGGCACATTTAAACTCATTTCTACCTTTATGTTCCAGAAGTGACATATACATTTCTCTGATAATAAATAATAAATTCCAATCAACTGAAAAATTAACAGTCTCTTATGTGCAATGTTCCCAGGTGATTAGTGTCCCTGTTTCTTCATATTCTTTAATAATATGATTTTTCTCAGTGATATTACATATGGAACTAGCAGGGGCCTAGTATCATATTTGATTGCATAAATGTACAAAATGTTTTTATCAGTTTCTTGTCGGAAGGCATATCAGTCAGTTCAGTTGCTCGGTCATGTCCAACTCTTTGTGACCCCATGGATTGCAGCATGCTGGGCTTCCCTGTCCATTGCCAACTCCCAGGGCTTGCTCAAAATCATGTCCATCAAGTTGGTGATACCACCCAGTCATCTTTCCCTCTGTTTTCCCTGTTTTTAATTTTTGCTGTGCATCAGAGCAAAAGTTATTGCAATGAAATAATTTTGGAGCAAATCTGAGTACTTTTTCTATTTGGTGACTAGAAGTATAATTTTTGAGTCAAGGGGTAGGTGCATTTTTATATTGTATTAATATTCATCTTATAATGTTTGTCTCACTTGCTGCCTCGACCTTACCAAAACCCTCCGGAAGTAAGCATTATAGTGGTCTCAGTGTGTGTGGAGGCGGTGGAGGGGGGTCAGATGAAACAAACAAATTAAAAAAGGGAAGCCAGTCAGAAGTCACAAAACTCTTTCTAAAGAAAGTGTAATGCATTTAGTAAATTGAAGCACTTTCTATATGGGTGAAGCCCAGAGGAAACAAGGGGCACTGTGGTAAGGGGTGAGGCTGGAAAAGATAAAAGGGTTGAGCAGATTGCAGATTCCTTCTTGCAACATCATAATAGTGGACTTCACTCCGAAGTCTAAGGGGAGACTTTGCAGGATTCTGTACTGCAAGGGACATGATCAAATGTGTGCTTTGGGAATATCACCATGACAACAGTGTGAACAGCATTTGGATGGGTAGCAGTGAATGCAAGGAGTCTGCTGCCATGAGAATTTATGAGGGATGTAAATTAACTACAGGAGAAGGGGACTGAGAATTGGACAGACCTAAGGAATTTTATTTCTAAAGAGGAGAACGGGATGACAGAGGATGAGATGGTTGGATGGCATCATTGACTCAAAGGACACGAGTTTGAGCAAACTCAGGGAGATAGTGATGGACAGAGAAGCCTGGTGGTGCTACAGTTCTTGGGGGCACAAAGAGTCGGACATGACTTAGCAACTGAACAACAGTGACAACAAGGAATTTCAGAGGGAACACCTACCAACACCAGATTACATCTGTTAGAGGAAAAGACCTACGCTATGAATTCGTGGAACGCATTGGTTGTCCAGTTGCTCAGTCATGACAGGTTCTTTGGGGGACCCCATGGACTGCAGCATGCCAGGCTTCCCTGTCCTTCACTATCTCCTGGAGTTTGTTCAAACTCATGTTCATTGAGTCAATGATGCCATCCAAACATCTCATCCTCTGTTGCCCCCTTATCCTGCTGCCCTCAATCTAAAACACATAAATGAATATAAATTAAGGTGATTTCAAGACTCTGAGCTTTGGGTGGTTTACTGCACAGCAGTGAAACCTGAGATTTTAGAATTGCTACAAAATGGGCCAGATTAGCTCACTCTTCCTCTCCTGTTGTCATGCAGAGCAAAGCACTTAGGTTAACAGTTTCACCAGCAGCTACGGAGGAGGAAGAAAAGAATTCCTATGTGAGGAAGACAACTGAAACCAAGGATGGAGGAAGAGATGCCAAGTGCATAGAACAGATGCTGTTCATCTAGTGAAGAGCTGGAAACAAAGAGGCTTGAGGACCAAGTCTTATACCCCACCAGTGCTTAAGTGGTGGAGGCAAAACCCTGGAATAAAATAGAGGAGATACAATGAATGGGCTCAGAGAATGAGGTTCCGAGGTTGGTTAGCAAGCAGAGAGGAAAGTGTTAGTCTTTTAGTCATGTCCAGCTCCTTATGACACCATGAGCTGCAGCCCACCAGGATCTTCTGCCCATGGAATTCTCCAGGCAAGAATACATAAGTGGGTCACCATTTCCCCCTCCAGGGGATCTTTGCAACCCAGGGATTGAACCCAGGTTTCCTGCATTGCATGCTGATTCTTTACCCTCTGAGCCACTGTGGAAGTCTGGGCTCAGAGAACACAGATCCTGAAAGAGAAAAAGAGAGCATCGGTTCCTTAGATTGTGTAGAGCAGTATGTCCGCATCAGGACAGGGCTGTGACTCATTCCTTTCCTATTGCTCCATAGTAAGAATACGTTAAAATGAGAAGTGAGAAGCTGGAGATGGTACTCATACTTGCTGCTGCTGCTGCTAAGTAGCTTCAGTCGTGTCTGACTCTGTGAGACCCCATAGATGGCAGACCACCAGGCTCCCCTGTCACTGGGATTCTCCAGGCAAGAACAATGGGGTGGGTTGCCATTTCCCTCTCCAGTGCATGAAAGTGAAAAGTGAAAGTGAAGCTCAGTTGTGTCTGACTCTTAGCGACCCCATGGACTGCAGCCTACCAGGCTCCTCCGTCCATGGGATTTATAAATTTATATTAAAAAAAAAAGAGTATTGGAGTGGGGTGCTATTGCCTTCTCCAACTCATACTTGAATACTGCCTAAATTCCTAATGTACCATCAGTAACTTGGTGGACCGAGTGGAATCAAATGCTGTTCCTTAAAGAATTGTGCCCATAAAATCTGAAAAACATCATCTAGGGCATCTTTAGTATATTAAAAAAAAAAAAAACTTTATTTTCAGGCTCTGTGCACACCCTAAAATGTAGTAAACAATAAAAATGACTTCAATAAATTGCTTAGCTCAAAAGTGAGAGAAACACTGGGGCCCAGGACTGCTGGAGAACTCAAGCTGAATCCCTAGCAGCTTAAGGTAATACAGGTACTGAAGAGGGAGGCATATAGATCTAAACGTATATCCTATGGAGACAGAGTTTCCATGGGATGGGAGTTTCCTCACCTTGACATGACCCAAGAAGGGGAAATAGAGCTGACTTTGGCACAGAACCAGGATTCTTTTGATGCTGCTAGTTTAAATATGTAAGGAAAATGACCCAGGACTGTCATAAGAGGTTACTTTTTTCCTGTGCCCCAGAGTAAGAGAGCTGATACCCTCTGAAAGTTTAAGCATCATGAAGGCAGGGTATTTGCCTCTTTGGTTCATTACTATAACCATCACTGGGAGCAGTGTCTCATATATCGTTGGTGCCTAGTTAATAGTTGTTGAAATATGGACAATTATATATTGAGTTCTTGAACTGTCACATCAGGGTGTGAAGTTTGAGTTTGCATTATCTGCATGGGTCAGCAATCCCAACCTGAGACAGTTCAGTTCAGTTCAGTCACTCAGTCATGTCTGACTCTTTGCAACCCCATGGACTGCAGCATGCCAGGCCTCCCTGTCCTTCACCAACTTTACTCAAGCTCATTAGTCAGTGATGCCATCCAACCATCTTATCCTCTGTCATCCCCTTCTCCTCCTGCCTTCAGTCTTTCCCAATATCATGGTCTTTTCCGATGAATCAGTTCTTCACATCAGGTGGCCAAAATATTGGAGCTTCAGCTTCAGCATCAGTCCTTCCAATTAACATTCAGAACTAATTTCTTTTAGGATTGACTGGTTTGATCTCCTTGCAGATCAAAAGCATCAATTCTTTGGTGCTCAGCTTTCTTTATAGTCCAACTCTCACATTCATACATGACTACTGGAAAAACCACCACTTTGACTAGATAGACCTGTGTGGGCAAAGTCTTTACAAAATGGCCTGGACTGATGAAACCAGAAACTTCAAAAGAGTCAAGGTAGAACCTGTCTGACCTGTTCACTTCCATGGGCACACCCTAGTAAAATTCTTCACCACTAAAACCGCATAAAGAATGTAAGGAGAGAGATGTAATTTGGAACAGAAGACCTGAACCACAATATGTTCCTTTGGGGAAAATTGTTAGGTTTTGTGTTGTATAAACTAGTTTAAAAGCCAATAAGTATCAATAAATGGGCAGTGAAAGGCAAAGATAGTAAACTTGGGACTGGATGAGGAAATGTAGTCATAGAAAGTAAGGGCATGAAATTTGTATGAGGGTTATGGACAATCTGCAACAGAAGAGAAAAGAGCACAAAGAAAGTAATTACTAACTGGCCACACGGGAAAATGAGAACAGTCTTGCTTCATGGCTCCTATTTTTGTTGTTGTTAGTGAGAAGTAGGAGTCTTCTTTGAGAGTTAGTTAAGAGGGGAAATCTGGTAATTCTATTACCAGTCATTCAACATGACTGGCACTTCCTATTTATTACCTCTAATCCTTACAGCAACCTTGCAGGATAGATGTTATTACCTCTATTTCATAAGTGAAGGATCTCAAGATCTTAGAAGCTCTGGTATTTATTTAGCCAGGTCAGATAAAGAGTGGAGGTAGAATTCAAATACTTATTCTTGTCAATGAATTCTTCTGTCCCCTTGGCATTCACTTTGGAGAGGAGCAGCGGGTGGAAATAATCATCACAGGAGGAAGAGAAAAGAGCTCGATGGGATACACAGTATCCGTGGTGAAGCCCTGGTGGGCCCATCAATTAAAGCCCACTTTGCAGTAGCTCCATCTATATGATTCTGAATTCCTCTCCACCCACCCAGACCCTGCCTTGGGCTGCTCAGCTCCTAGGGAAAGGTGGCAGATGAGATTCGGTTGAGAAATCACGGTCAGGGTTTTGGATAAAAGTTGAAGTGGAAAGGCAAGGGAAAAGGACTCACCAGTTTTGGTAAGGGCACTGAGTGTGCTGCTTTGTGAAGGTCAGCAACGACTCTGTCACCACTATTGCAGTACTGACGGGGTGCACACCACGCCGCAGTTACATAAATCAAGGGAACGATCTGTTTATATTTTGTTCTATCATCCTAAATTTCCAGATATATTGTTAAAATGACAACATTGGAAAAAAAAGTTACATTTTTTGCATAACTGAAAGTCAACAAAATAGTAAAACAGTGGAAATCAGCTACCATTGCCTACATCTAAGTATTCTATTAGTAGATTGTTTGGACATTGTTTAGATAAGTGATAACCTGAACACAAAATTACTATGCTTTCATAGTCAAGATTTTCACACCAATTTTGTGTGACACAAATTCACTTTTTATTGTATTGATATTCATAATCTAAAAGACTAAAAGGAAAATTAATTGTATTTGAAGTATGCAGAGTTGAATTTATTTTCCTCAAACATCTGAATTAAAGAAAATGTGAAAAAGTTAAGCATTAAGAATTACATATTAAGATTAGAAGGGAATATGAGCATAGTTATTGAACATCTTTTATGTCAAATTATTTAATGATGCCAAATTTTTATTTAAATTTAAAGACAATTTAATTAAATGGTAGGAAATATTTTAAATAATTAAACCATTTCCTATTCTAGCATTCTATATCCATTTAATTACATAATACAAACAGCTTGCAATTAGAGTCTACACATTTGTTTTAGACTCTACACATTCAAGATTATTTTAGACCAAATGTACTTAAGATTTAAAACTAGTTTTCAAAATGTCCTTCAACCATCACATGGAAAGTGTAATAACATGACAATTTATGAATGCCCTCTGTGAAAACTCAAGGCTCCTTATTGCATCTATTCTGAGTCCAAATCCCTTGCTTGACCTACTGCGCTCTGCAGGTCTTATTTTATTTACCTCTCCAGAATCATCTCACATCGCTACACACCCTCACTTCTACCCACTTTATGTTTCTTCTTATGCTTCATGTGACTCTTGTCCACTACTCTGCCATCAAGTCCAGCACAACTATCCATTAAGAAAAGTAAGTCTATGAATTCTTCAGGTATGTAATGAGCCCCAATGGTACCAGGAATGCAGAGATGGAGCTTGGACACTAGAATACTGGAGTTTGCCTCCTGGTGGAGCAGATAGAAAGGCTAGTGGAGTGGATGAGTCTCAGAGGCTTGTGGAATGTGAGGTGGGCACCTTAAGTGGGTTCCTTCTGGCAAAATCTACTTGAGGGAATGCCCACGAGCAGCAGGTCATGGAGGAGTCAGTTGGGGTTTGCCAACAAAAGGAGGAAAGCACAATTGGGAGGTCGATGGGTCATCTGTTGGGGGTTGGGGCAAAGACAGTAGAGAGGTGATCTTATTCATCATTGGGCTTCTAGAATCTTTCTGATGATATCTCTATAACAGTGGGAGCTGAATGGCAGTATGGACTCCCCCAGGTCCCTGATTATATAACCTTAACAGCCCTTAAGGTTAATGGGCTTCCCTTTACAGTTTCATTTCATGTCTCATAAATTTTTGTGAACATGCATTCTGCTTTTTAAGCATTCCCAAGAATGTGTTATTTCAACTAAAAATGACGATCTTAACTTGTAAGTTTAAGTGTCTAATGTTTTCCCCAAAATTTTGAGATAAATCAGTGCTCCAGCATAGTAAACCATGTTTATCCTGAGACTGCTGACTACTTGATTATTTTCTTGGGCTTGGATCCCAGTTGGGTGCCAATGTTTTCAGTACCCACCTTTTCCTTTCTCCTCCATCACCACCCAAACTCTGGCAACATGCTAATTGTATGTACCAACTGGGGTGTGAGTGCAGCAGAATCAATTTGATAAATGGTTTGTTATTCTGACTGAACTAACTCTTCACTTTCTATGGCCAAGTAAAGGAATATCTATTTAAATTACTTCTTAATTCTACAATAAAACAGATACTGCAGCCTATCTGCAAATATGCTCCTGTTTTTCCAATCAGACCCCTGCCTTTGAGAAGGAAATCCCCACAGATGAAGAGGAGAGAAGTCTAATCTTCTTTTGATGAAGCAGGCGCAGTAATCTCCATGCAGAGCCCAACAGGAAAAACGGCCGTGATTCATGGAGGGTGATGCACTTAGTGACAATTTTTAACAATACATGACAAATCAGGTTGCAAATCCTGAGATAATGCTTCTACATCCAAAGCAGAAGGAAAATATTAGGTATCTCACAGTACCTAGCTGCCAGTGGTCACAGCGGTATTTTGATTCAAAGATTATGAAAATTACTCATTACTGCCTACTCAAGTGATACAGTGAAAAGAAATGAGACACTTGGATGACTCTTGAGTATCTTTTGGGCTCTTTCTTCCAGCATTCATTTATTTAAAAAAATCAAAACCTTCAAAACCTTTGTTGAATATCTGCTTTATGTCAAGTGTGAGGTACTAGGGAATTAATCTGTTTAAATAATATTTGAATTTCTAGGTGTTGGGCACTGTCTGACTTGATCAAAGTGAACAGAGCCACTTTCCATGGACCTTATTTACATTTGGGAGAGGCAGCTTATATACAACAAACAAATTAACAAGAATAATGCCTGTAATTATAGTAACAGTAAGAGTGCCGATAGAGTTATGTGATGGAGAGGGGACAGACAAAATTTCTCTGAAGAGTGACATTTAAACTGCATTTGAGTGACAGGAAGGACTCAGTTACAAAGAGATCAAGGAGGGATAATGGTTATTCCCAAGGTTCTACACATGGGCTCTTTGGGGAGGCTGAGGACCAAAAAGAAGACTTTCGTGCCAGATTGCAGTGGGTGAAGTGGGGAGAGGTGTGGCTGGAGAGTGAAGAAACGGTGGAACCAGACCTGCAGATCCTCCGTGAGCCAGAGTCTGACATTTACCCTGAATCTGATAAGTATTCATTAGGAGATTTGTAAACAGCAAAGTGATAGGATCAGATTTGCATTTTTAAAAGATCATGAGTGGTGCATGGAAAACGGAATATGGAATGTAGGAGGGAAAGAACGGATGCTCAGGCGAAGATGATGATCACGTGAAAAGTGGCCGCAGAAGTGGGGCGACGTGGAAGGACTCAGGGTGTATATGTATTGGAAACAGTGTCAACTGGAACTCGTCCTGGATAAATTTGGGGAATGAGGAGGGAGGGAAAGTGAAATCAACAAGAACTCCCCACTTTTGCTTGACTTCAGCCCTACCCTCGGCCCTGCACACACAGATACCTCCTTCTTCCGTTAGCTGCTAATACCAAAAATTCAGTTGCCCTGGCCGACACTTCAGTCATCCTTATTTCTTCTCTTTCCTGCACGTCTCATATCTAGCAGCTCTGCATGAAAAATGTTCAGTCATCCATCCACTTCTTCTGACATTTCAAGTGCTAATTGTGTGGTCCAGACCAATATCATGTGGCTCCTGGCTCTCCTTTATAGCATCCTAGAATCTTTCTGCTCCTCTCTGCTTGCCTTCCTCCAACGCATTGTCAACACAAGAAGAAGGATTACCTTCTTAAAATGTAAATGAAGAATGACAGGCCACTATAATTTTATATTACAAGTTGAACCAAAACCAACTTCTTTGCAAGGTCTGAAAAGGTTCACAATATCACGCCTCCATCAACCTTCATGAAAATTTGAATGTCATCCTCCTGCTTGTCATTACCTGTCAGAAGTGTTTGTCCTTTTCTGTCTTAAATCCTCCCAAGGTTTTCCTGCCTTCAGGCTTTTTCACTTGTATTCCTTCCAATGGAACTTCCCTGGTGGCTCAGATGGTAAAGTGTCTACCTACAATGCAGGAGACCTGGGTTCGATCCCTGGGTCAGGAAAATACCCTGGAGAAGGAAATGGCAACCCATGCTAGTATTCTTGCCTGGAAAGATCCCATGGATGGAGGAGCTACAGTCCATGGGATCACAAAGAGTCAGACATGACTGGCCGGCTTCAGGTCACTTCATTCCAATGAGATACTCTTGCACCAAATATCCACAGTATGTCTTCTTTCATGACTCGTATTACAACTCAAATTCTCTACTCTCTCATTCAGTTCAGTTCAGTTGCTCAGTCGTGTCTGATCTCCACAACCCCATGGACTGCAGCACACAAGGCTTCCCTGTCCATCATCAACTCCTGGAGTTTGCTCAAACTCATGTCCATTGAGTCAGTGATGCCATCCAACCATCTCATCCTCTGTCATCCCCTTCTCCTCCCACCTTCAATCTTTCCCAGCATCAGGGTCTTTTCCGATGAGTCAGTTCCTCACAACAGGTGGCCAAAGTATTGGAGTTTCAGCTTCAACATCAGTCCTTCCAATGAATATTCAGGATTGATCTCCTTTAGGATGGATTGCTTGAATCTCCTTGCATTCCAAGGGACTCTCAAGAGTCTTCTACAACAGCACAGTTCAAAAGCATCAATTCTTCGGCACTCAGACTTCTTTATAGTCCAACTCTCACATCCATACTTGACAACTGGATTCCATCCCCTCCATTAGCTTTTTTCATAGTGACCCTTAAGCCCACTTGACTTCACATTACACTCAAGGTGAGTGAGCAAAGCATCGTGGTTACCTGAGTCATGAAGTTCTTTTTTATATACTCCTTCTGTGTATTCTTGTCACCTCTTCTTACTATCTTCTGCATCTATTGCTGCTAAGTCACTTCAGTCATGTCCAACTCTGTGACCCCATAAACAGCAGCCCACCAGGCTCCACCATCCCTGGGATTCTCCAGGCACGAATACTGAAGTGGGTTGCCATTACCTTCTCCTTCTGCTTCTGTTAGGTCTATACAATTTCTGTTCTATATTTGCCTATCTTTGCATGAAATATTCCCTTGGTATATCTAATTTTCTTGAAGAGATCTCTAGTCTTTCCCATTCTACTTTTTTCCTCTATTTCTTTAAATTGATCACTGAGGAAGGCTTTCTTATTTCTCCTTTCTATTCTTTGAAACTCTGCATTCAAATGGGTAGATCTTTCCTTTTCTCCTTTGCCTTTCACTTCTCTTCTTTTCTCAGCTATTTCTAAGGCCTCCTCAGGCAACCATTTTGCCTTTTTGCATTTCTTCTCCTTGGGGATGGTCTTGATCACTGCCTCCTGTACAGTGTCACAAACCTCTGTCCATAGTTCTTCAGGCACTCTATTAGATCTAATCCCTTGAATCTATTCATCACTTCCACTATATAATCATAAAGGATTTGATTTAGATCATACCTGAATGGTCTAGTGATTTTCCCTGCTTTCTTCGATTTAAGTCTGAATTTGGCAATAAGTAGTTCAAGATCTGAGCCACAGTCAGCTCCTGATCTTGTTTTTGCTAACTGTCTAGAGATTCTCTATCTTTGGCTTCAAATAATATAATCAATTTTATTTCAGTAGTGACCATCTGGTGATGTCCATGTGTAGAGTCTTCTCTTGTGTTGTTGGAAGAGGATGTTTGCTATGACCAGTGTGTTCTTTTGGCAAAACTCTGTTAGCCTTTGCCCTGCTTCATTTTGTATTCCAAGGCCAAATTTGCCTGTTACTCCAGCTATCTCTTGACTTCCTACTTTTACATTCCAGTCCCCTATAATGAAAAGGACATCTTTTCTGGGTGTTAGTTCTAGAGGTCTTGTAGGTCTTCATAGAACCATTCAACTTCAGCTTCCTCAGCATTACAGGTTGGGGCATTGACTTGGATTACTATGATATTGAATGGTTTGCCTTGGAAACAGAGATCATTCTGTTCTTTTTGAGATTCCACCCAAGTACGGCATTTTGGACTCCTGTTGACTGTGAGGCCTACTTAATTTCTTTTAAGGGATTCTGACCCTCAGTAGTAGACATAATGATCATCTGAATTAAATTCACCTATTCCAGTCCATTTTAGTTCACTGATTCCTAAAATGTTGATGTTCACTCTTGCCATCTCCTGTTTGACCACTTCCAATTTACCTTGATTCATGGACCTAACATTCCAGGTTCTTAAGCAATATTGTTCTTTGTGGCATCGGACTTTACTTCCATCAGCAGTCACATCCACAACAGGGTGTTGTTTTCACTTTGGCTCTGTCTCTTCATTCTTTCTGTAGTTATTCCTCAAGTCTTCTCCAGTAGTATTTTGGGCATCTATAGACCTGGGGAGTTCATCTTTCAGTGTCACATCTTTATGCTTTTCATACTGTTCATGGGGTTCTCAAGGCAAGAATACTGAAGTGGTTTGCCATTCCCTTCTCCAATGGACCACATTTTGTCAGAACTCTCCAGCATGACCTGTCCATCTTAGGTGGCCTTACATGGCATGGCTCATAGTTTCATTGAGTTAAACAAGGCTGTGGTCCATGCGATTGGTTTGATTAGCTTTCTGTGACTGTGGTTTTCAGTCTGTCTGCCCCTGTTGGATAAGGATAAGAGGCTTATGGAAGCTTCCTGATGGAAGAGACTGACTGTGGGGAAACTGGGTCTTGTTGTGATGGGTGGAGCTGTGCTCAGTAAATCTTTAACCCAATTTTCTGTTAATGGGAGGGGCTGTGTTCCCTCCCTGTTGCTTGACCTGAGACCAAACTATGGTGAAGGCAAGATGGTGGAGTAGAAGGATGTGCACTCATCTTCTCCTGCAAGAACTCCAAAATTACAACTTGCTGCTGAACAACCATCAACAGGAGAAAGTTGGATTCAGCCAAAAAAAGACACCCCATGTCCAAGGGTAAAGGATAAGCCCCCGCAAGATGGTAGGAGGGACAAAATCATGTCTAGAATCAAACCCCATACCTGCCAGAGATGCTCAGAGGGCTCAAACAAAACCTTGGTTGTACCAGGACCAAGAGACCCCACAGAGACTGAGCCAGACCTGCCTTTGAGTGTTTGAGTGTTATCTCCTGCAGAGGTACGGGTCAGCAGTGGCCTGCCACAGGGACAGGGTCTCTGGATGCAGCAGCCCTGGGTCACATAACTTGTGGCATAAGCCCTCTTGGAGGAGGTCACCATTAATCGCACCATAGAGCCGCTGAACAGATGACCCACAAGCTGCAGAACAATTATATCAAATAAATTCTCACATTGTTAAGAAAATTCTAGGCCCACAACAGTTTTCATAACCTGGGAATCTGGCAAAGGAACTGAGAACCCCCAGGGAGTTTGAGTTTGGAGGCCAGTGGGATTTGATTATAGAACTTGCACAGGACTGGGGAAACAGACTTCTGGAGGGCACAAACAAAATTTTGTGCACACCAGGACCCAGGAGAAAGGAGTAGTGACCCCACAAGAGACTGACCTAGACTTGCCTATGAGTGTCCAGGAGTCTCTGGTGGAGGTGTGGGTCAGCTATGGACTGCTGCAGGGTTGGGGGCACTGAGTGCGGCAGTGAGTGCACGGGACATTTTGAAGGAGGTTGCCACTCTGTCAAGGAGCTTCCCAAATAACCCAGTGGAAATATTTTCCTCTGTCTTTACATATTCTGATTGCTGATGGGAGGTGACTCTTAGGGCCCCTATTCTTTGCTCTAAGAAGGAGCTGATCTCTATTAACTTTCCCATTAATAACTCTATGCATAGTGTTGCAATACATGGATAGTATCCCTTAAATGATCAGAGGGATTTAATCACTTTTATCTGGGATGGTGACTTCCCTGGGCTGTGGGTTTGATTCTTGGCCAGGGATCTAATATCCCACATGATTTTTGACCAAAGAACCAAAACATAAAGCAGAAGCAATATTGTAACAGATTCAATAAAGTTTTTTAAAAGGGGCTACATTAAAAAGAAATCTAAAAAATAAAAATAAAAAATAAAAACACAAAATGATGAGGGCTTAAAGAGGTAACAAAATACACCTAGAAAGAAGTGGTGACTAAGAGCCATCTGCAATCTGGTGATAGGAATGACTTAGGGAGGAAGAGGAGGGAAAAAAGTGAATATTAATACCAGTTTCTAAACTAAGAGACTCGAAAATATCATTTGGAGAAAGGAGTTGGAGAAATAAAAATTTTTAAAAAATTGTGCAATTTGCCTCTAACACACAGCCCATCTCTTCTTCTTGAGTAATAATTCAGGAAAAGATAGTTGAGAAGACCAAGAGTTCCTAGCAGTTGAATTAAAGCCCTGGTGCCTAACTTGTGAAATATAGTTTCCTGATCTTATCTAATCTTGAGCTGATAAACTAAGTCCTTTAATGTAGATTTTATTCCTCCATAGATATTGCAGGGTGATGACTGTTCTTATTTTATTTTATTTTTTTCTTGGCAGCTTGACTATCATGTGTTGGACATGAATGAAATGACCAAGGTTGTACTTCAGGAGTAATGGGACACCTTCATCAGGGTTTTCCAGATGGGTGGTAGAGGGGCTTAGACTCTGGGGTCAGAGGCATTGTGGTTTGGGTTCTGCCCTGTCCACTCTTAGCTGAGTGATAGAAGTGTTGCTTAGCCTCACAAAACCTTAGCTTATCTGTGGTCAGAGGCAGATGATAAAGCTCCTTCTCAGGACTGGGGTGAGAGTTTGATGAGGGATCATACTCAAAGAGCCTTTCACTTCTGGTACATTGTTGTTGCTCAGTCGCTCAGTCGTGTCCAACTCTTTGCGATCCCATGGACTACAATGCCAGGCTTCCCTGTCTTTCACCATCTGCTGGAATTTACTCAAACTCACGTCCATTAAGTCAGTGATAAGAACTAATTTAATGCCATATTCCCTTTCCTTTTGGGGAAACCCTACCTCCTAGTTACTCCAGGCCATGGATTGCCAGAAGATTGCTGACATTTCCTCACCTCCCTACTACATTCTTCACAACCACAGTGCAAATGGGTGGACCCCTCTCTTTGGAACACACGGCACCTGACATTCATCAGGAGCTTGGAGGTGCTGGGTGCCAACATCATGGACAGGTGAGTGCTGACATTGCATCCTGGTCCTTCTGTGAGCCTCATGTGGATCCTGGCAGGGCAGGCTCATCTTTTGTCCTGTGGAACTGGAATCCATGTCTGGTTGTTATACACTGGCCTCTTTATCAACCTTTGCTCAGCGTGAACTGCAGAGTGTAGTAACGACTCTCTTACACTATATGTCAGGAATTCTCTGCTGGGTATTAGTGCCCTTGCAAAGTCTGTGTTGTTTTCTGCAGGTGGCAGATGTAGGGGCATTAACTGCCTCTCATAGCTCCTCTGAAAGGATTGGGCATGTGCCTGGTAGAGGCTTCCTTTGGGAGAAGCCCCAACTGGAGCCTGCAGCATCTGTATCCTTGCTCCCTTGGGGGACAGAGCTGACCTCATGACGGCCTTCACTCTCCCCACTCCCCAACAGCCTGATGAGATTTAAGCAGTTTGCCCTTCATGGCATCTCTACCTAGGCTGAGTTTCCAAGAATTCTGATTCCAATCAAGATGTGCAAATTGCCCTTTTTGTTTTTTAAAGGTGGAATTTTAGCTGAAGCTCTCAATGGATTCCTTTGTTTGGTGGTTCTTTTTTGATGACTTCCAGTGACTGGGAGTGAGTGGCAGTTTGCAGACTGATTATTTGGATGTTTTTAATAAGTTTTCATCACATGTGATTTACTTTTCATGCTGGTGTGAAACCTCTGGTTATTAAACTTCTGCAAATTAGCCTAGATAACACATCAGTCGCATAAAAAGAAAAATCATGGGCTTCAGAATCAGTCACAACAATGGCTAATTAACTCTGCGTTCATGTTCTGAATAGAAGTTGTGAAGTTACAAGTCTCAGGAGACTCAGGCAGCAGATATGGTCCATGGCATCATCACTTTGGATTTTTTCTCTCTTTCTCTAAGTCATCAGGCTAACAGTAGCTCAGACAGCACCTGCTAATAGAAGGAGATGCACTGGGCTTCCCTTGGGCTGGTCCAGAGGCCACCTGCTGTGCTCCTGCTGGGGATGCTCTGGGGAGGTGTGTTGGGCCCAATAAGCTCCAGACCAGATGCTCAGTGTCAGAGAATGATCGAGGTGCAAATCAATGATAAATTAGCGAGAGGAGCTCATGCTTCACAGCCCTCTGATTTTGATGTTCTGCTTGGGACCACTGCAGCAGGCAGTGCTTCCAAATTAAGCAAAAGGAAAACCTCCCTCACTCACACAGTGCAACATGTTTTCTGTTCTCCAGGCAGTTTCTGAACAAGGTCCAGAGACATTCAGCATAGCTTGGTAGGAGAAGAGAGACATTTTAAAGACATTGTCATGCTTCCTCTCTCTTCTGCCATTGAGTCTAACAAACTCAATGGATTGGGGTGACTTTATTATTCTTTTTGCTTCAATGAACATGCATGTGTGTGCATACTAAGTTGCTTCAGTTGTGTCTGACTCATTGTGAACCCATGGACTGTAGCCCTCCAGGCTCCCTGTCCATGAGATTCTCCAAGCAAGAATACTGGAGTGGGTTGCCATTCCCTTCTCCAAGGGATCTTCCCAACCCAGGGATCAAAGCCATGTCTCTTATGTCTCCTTCTTTGGCAGGTAGGTTCTTTACCATTAGCACCACCTGGGAAACCCTCAGTGAACATGTCTTATCTATTACTTTATTACTTTATAATAACCTATTATAACAGAAAACAAAGTCGAAGTAATGGGAAATATGGAAACTTTCCTTGTATTTAACATTTCCCAAGTTCTAGTACATTTATAGGGGGGATAGAATATGATTGTGGGGAAGGAATCTGTAGAAAACACATGAAATGGACTTTGGCAACTCCCTAAATTAATAGCGTCAAAGTGATTAAACAGCCACATAGACTCACTAGCCAAGGTCAGAAACATCCTTTCTCACCATTCTGCAGGATAACCACCCGGAGGGTTCCCAGGCAAAGAAAAATCCCCTCTACTCACCCTACCCAACTGAATCACTAACAGAACTGCTTTGCTTATAAATCAGGAAAAACGCATGAAGTTCACAACCTACTCAACTTTTTCAGAAATAATTTGCTCAAATCTGCCAAAAACAATAAAATAGACACAGAGGAGAGTGACTTCTGGTTCAGTTTAATGGATAGAAGCAGTGCTCCGGCTGAGCACCTTAATGTGTCACCCCTGCTGGCCCCCAACCCACATACTGCCCCTCCAGGAAAACCAAGGGGCAGCCCCCAGATGATGTCATCAGGACCATGTGAACTTCAGGGGAAAAGAGAATGTGCAGGACACTCTTCACTGCTTCCTCCTGGTAACTCTTTCCTCTCCCAGCCCTGGAGGCTGCAGACACAGACATAGCATCACGGACAGAGAATCATGGAGAGATTAAACCTCATACAGGAGGCATGTTGGCTGCAATTGTTCACAATCCCAATCCTCGCTTTGTTTTCTCATTTCAAATGGGGGGCTATGATGGTGGATTTAAATGTTGATTTAATGTTTAAGTCTGGGATTTCCCTGGTGGTTCAGTGGTTAAGACTCTGCACTTCCACTACAGGGGACACAGGTTCCATCCCTGGTTGGGGAACTAAGAACCAACATCCTGCATACTGCTCAGTGAAGTAAAAAAAAAAAAATTAAGATTAAAAAAAATCAAGTCATATAAAGTGACTAAGGCATAGAAAGTAGTATTTCTGCATCCCATATGTAAGATTTTAATGCTTAACAGAGGGGTGAGTTCCTACTGTTTTCTAACAAGATTATTAGGTTTATCTAGTCTCTGACTGAGTTCCAAAATAAATTTAAATAGTGTTCAGAGAAACAGGGGTTTCTCAGGTGGTGCTAGTGGTAAAGAACCCAGCTGCCAATGCAGGAGATGTAAGAGACTCAAGTTTAATCCCTAGGTCAGGAAGATCCTCTGGAGAAGGGGATGGCAACCCACTCCAGCATTCTTGCCTGGGAAATCCCATGGACAGGAGAGCCTGACGGGCTCACAGGGTTGCAAAGAACCAGGCACAACTGAAGTGACTTAGCAATCATGCACACAGAGAAACAGATGTGTGTGACCCACTGCACGTCATTGAGAAAGCAAGCTTTTGAGACACACAGATCTGAGTTATAATCGTAGCCTTGTCTGTTACATTTGAATGACTAAGCACAGAATTAATAATTTTATTCCTCTGTAAAAAATGAAAATATTCAGTATTGAGATTGCAAGTTTGTGGTGAGGATTAAGTGTAATTATCCAAGTGAAGCGTTTTGCACAGTGCTTGGTAAATACCAAGATTGCTAATGTCAGTAACTTTAGAGAATTTTTTCAGTCATTTCATGAAGTAAAAACAACACCAGGTGTTACTTTGCACCAAATAAGCATGCTGCATTTCTTCAAACACCAAGGGCAGCTATTTCATCTCAGTAAGGGACTCTGAAGAAAGCTGAGTGCCGAAGAATTGATGCTTTTGAACTGTGGTGTTGGAGAAAACTCTTGAGAGTCCCTTGGACTGCAAGGAGATCCAACCAGTCCATTCTAAAGGAAATCAGTCCTGGGTGTTCTTTGGAAGCAATGATGCTAAAGCTGAAACTCCAGTACCTTGGCCACTTCATGCGAAGAGTTGACTCATTGGAAAAGACTCTGATGCTGGGAGGGATTGGGGGCAGGAGGAGAAGGGGAAGACAGAGGATGGCTGGATGGCATCCCTGACTTGATGGAGGTAACTTTGAGTGAACTCTGGGAGTTGGTGATGGACAGGGAGGCCTGGCGTGCTGCAATTCATGGGGTCGCAAAGAGTCAGACATGACTGAGTGACTGAACTGAACTGAACTGAAGGGACTCCATGCCTTTGAAAGCCGGCTTCACGACTACTAGCAATTTTGTTACCAAGTCCAGGCTTGCTCTGCTCATTATACCACAGGCCAATAAATCCAAGAGATCCAAAGTATGGAGACCAGGTGTTGAGGAAGGAATACACTTTATTCGGAAAGCCGAGAATGTGGCAGAATGATGTCCCCAAATAGCCATTTTATGGGGTCTGCACATCAGGTTCTTTTATTGAACAGGGTTGGGGGATTGGTGAGGAAGCAAGCAAAGTGAACTTAATCTTGCAAATATCTCCTAGAATCTCAAGCCTCGGGGTGTGTGCATGCTAAGTCACTTCAATGTCTGACTCTTTGAGACCCTGTGTACTGTAGCCAGCCAGGTTCCTCTGTCCATAGGATTTCCCAGGCAAGAATACCAGAGTGGGTTGTCATTTCCTTCTCCAGGGCCTCTTACTGATCCAGGGATCAAACTCGTGTCTCTTATGTCTCCTGCATTGGCAGGCATGTTCTTTACCACTTAGTACCAGTAGAGGAGGAGGAGGGGATGTGTCAATCGGGGAGGGGATGTGTCAGTTTCTTCCTTTCTGTGGTGGTCCACAGGTGGACAGAATCCTGAACAAAAGCAGGTGGCTTAACATCCAGGCAGAGGGGCAGTTACCTGAGGCAGGCCATTAGGTATAAACAGTATCCTGTGAGTGAACAACAGCGACTGAGAAGCAAAGGTTAAAATGTGACTGGCCAAAATTTTGGCATTCTTTGCCCACCCAAGCTGAATGAAAAATACAAAGACAGAATTCGGAGGAAACAGAAAGGTGGCTTTAATTCTCAACCAGCAGAGAGGGGAACCAGTAGGCTCAAACCTCAAGAACTGTGCCCCAGATGAGGGATTGTAGTCAACGGTCAGTGATGAGAAACAAAGGTGTTAGGATCTTATTTTCTCCTGAAGAGGAAAAGCTAAAATTTTACATAACCTCCTGCTCTTCCTGACTCTGTAACTCGGCTTGCTCCTTGCAAAGTCTGGATCACGTAGGTTACATAGGCTCAGAAAATGGGGTCTTACAATACTAGGGAATAGAGCTTATCTCACTCACCCTTGTCCTGCTCTTTGCCCTGCCCCTGCAAACCTGCTTAATCATGCCTACGCATGTAAAGGTCAGGCACCCTCCTCCCCATCTTGACCACTGTTTCTGCGCGTGAAACCCTTTAGTTTTAACCAGCCTATTAACAGCTAGTGTTGCCCACTATCGTCAGTCTATAAAAACTCTGTAACCCCTTTGTTTGGGGCTCTGAGCTTTGAATGTTAACTCCTCTGGGCCCACTAGAGTAATAAACCTGAATTCTCAAACTCTCCTTGTTTGGTGCTTGGTTTCTTGATTACTGGTTTCTGCAACACTTCCTCTTGCACTGTTTCAAAAACAGTCATAGGCTGTTGTCTATAATCCAGAAATTGAGTCCGGCAGTCTGGTGGCTCTGTGACCTTCTTCCTGATATGCAAAAAGAGAAGAACTACAGGACAAGATGGTTGGATGACATTGCCAACTCAATGAACATGAATTTAAGTGAGTTCCGGGAGATGGTGAAGGACAGGGAAGCCTGGCCTATTGCAGTCCACAGGGCGGCAGAGTCAGACATGACTGAGCGACTGAACAACAAGGGGAAGAGTGTTGTAAAGGTGAGCACTAGATACAGGATGCATTTGGCATAGAGTCAAAGGATAATTCATTGGAGGGACTGAAGCTGAAGCTCCAATACTTTGGCCACTTGATGCAAACACCTTATTCATTGGAAAAGACCCTGATGGTGAGAAAGATTGAAGGCATGAGGAGAAGTGGGTGACAGAAGATGAGATAGTTGGATGACATCACCGACTCATCGGACAAGAGTCTGAGCAAACTCCCGGAGATAGTGAAGGACAAGGAAGCCTGGCGTGCTGTAATCCACGGGGTCACAAAGAGTTGGACTGAACAAAAGCAAAAACAATATCAAAGGATAACATGTGCATAATGTAGCACATGAAAAGTTAGGGAGCAGAAAAGCAAACTTGTTACAGATTATAGATTAGAAATAGTTGAAGTTAAAGCTAGGAATATTCTGGCCTGCTCACTGTTCTCTTTATCTTCTCAAGAAAGGGAAAGAAAATCTTATTCCTCTTGTTTTCTTTTCACTGCAACAGAAGTAACAGATCCAACATGGAGTCAGAATTGGCTCTTTCCTAAAACAGTCTGAAGCTCTTTTCAGCTCTTTCAGTTTTCAAGAAACACATGGTGAAGAGTTCGTTCAATATTAATTAGATCTCCTATACAGGAGTCAGGATCCTACTAAGGCAAACCTTCCAATAGGTACAGGCTAAGTCACTTCAGTCATGTCTGACTCTTTGTGACCTTATGGACTGTAGCCTGCCAGGCTCCTCTGTCTGTGGGATTGTCCAGGCAAGAATACTGGAGTGGGTTGCCATGCCCTCCTCCACAAATACATTTTCTGCTAAAATGTTGGAAAACATTTCTGGGAAGTGAAAATCTTCCTTTAAACAAAAACTATTAGAACTCAGTTCACAGAGTCACAAAGAGTAGAACACAACCTGAGCATGTAATGAATTATAATAATCAATTTGGGCTTCCCTAATGGCTCGAACCATATAGAATCTGCCTGCAATGCAGGAGATGCAAGAGACACAGGTTCAATTCTTGGGTCAGGAAGACCTCCAGGAGGAGGAAATGGTAACCAACTCCAGTATCTTGCCTGTAGAATTCTATGGACAGAGGGACCGGGTGGGCTACAGTCCATGGGGTCTCAAGTGTTGGACATGACTGAACACATGATAGATTATTGTCAGAACTGAAATAAGTTTTAGAAGTCAGCTTTTAAAGGCTTATGTTTTAATTAGAATACAGTAAAATGTACTCTTTTGGGAATATGTTTATGAGTTTTGACAAATGCATAGTGTAATTGTGGTAGGAAGAGGGAGGCCCCCCTACAGGGCCCCAAGAGCGGGCTCTTGTCTAACACTCAGAAAAGAATTGTCCGAGGAGACACGTGCTGACAAAGCAAGAGATTTTATTGGGAAAGGAGACCCGCGTGGAGAGCAGTAGGGTAAGGGAACCCAGGAGAACTGCTCTGCCGCATGGCTTGCAATGTCGGGTTTTATGGTGATGGGTTTAGTTTCCAGGTGGTCTTTGGCCAATCATTCTAATTCAGAGTCTTTCCTGGTGGTGCACGCATCACTCAGCCAAGATGGATGCTAGCGAGAGGGATTCTGGGAAGTGGACAGACACGCGGTGTCTCCTTTCGACCTTTCCCGGACTCTTCTGGTTGGTGGTGGCTTATTAATTTAGTATTCCTTATCAGGATCTCCTGTCATAAAACAACTCATGCAAATGGTTACTATGGTGCCTGGCCAGGGTGGGCGGTTTCAATCAGTGTGCTTCCCCTAACATAATTACCATGAAAGTTTCTAGTGGGATAATCCCCAAAGGCAAATCCCTAATAAATGGCATATGAGACATTTTATTGATGGATGATCTTCCTCTCAATATTAATGTTTCCTATTATTTATCCAGAAGAAAAGAAAACAAGATGATTCGTGATGATTTTGCGAAAGAGGAGAGGATAAGAAAGCAGCCACATTAGTAGCATCCTTAGAACTACAAATCCTTGCAATGTTTTCAGTGGTTGCAAATGCTTGAATATGGAATATGCAGAGCACATTGTTCCAAGTGCCAAGCCTTTGGTCCCCAAATTCCCAACAGCCAGGTCCTCCAGCCACAGAATAAACGAATATAATGAGGCCACGTGGAGCTCATTTAGCCAATGCCACCTGAGGCACAGATCCCATCTCTTCACACACTGTTCAGACTTTGATTGAAGAGCCTTGGATACACTTCCTCAAAGAGTAACCAAGCCTTGGATACACTTCTCAAAGAGTAACCAATTCAATTCTGATCAGCTCAAAATTTCCAAAAGCTGACCTTCTTGCAAATTCCTCCAGTAGTTTTCAGGTTTGTCTTTGGAATCAGAGTAGTCTGCCCTAACCTTTCATAAACTGAATATTTCCAGTCTCTTTTGTCGTTGTTGTTACTAAGTCATACAGTTGTGTCCAGCTCTTTGTGACCCCATGGACTACAGCACGCCAGGCCTGCCTGTCCCTTAACAACTCCCGAAGGTTGCCCAATTTCATGTCTATTGCATCAGTGTGCCATCCAGGCATCTCATCCTCTGACACCCTCTTCTCCTTCTGCCCTCAATCTTTCCCAGCATCGGGGACTTTTCCAACGAATCAGCTCTTCACATCAGGTAACCAAAATACTGGAGCTTCAGCATCGGTCCTTCCAATGAGAATTCAGAGTTGATTTTCATTAAGACTGACTGGTTTGACCTCCTTGCTGTCCAAGGGACTCTCAAGCATCTTCTACAGCACCACAGTTTGAAGTCTCTTTTATTTCATATTATATGAGATCAGCCATACATTTTTCAACTGCAAGAAGAAGATATGAGGAGGGCTAAATGATATTTGTATTCACTCATAGATTGAATTTAAAAACAGGAACCCTGTGTATCAGGAACCTAAATCTTTTAAAACAGGTGGCAAACATGCTACTCTTGGCTTGGAAGGAGACTCTGTTTTTATTTTACTAAGAAGTAAGTATGCTGTCTGTCACTATCTCCCAAAGATCTTTGCTATACAAGCTTCCATAGAAAGAATAAAATTATTTATAACATGTGTTCACATGACTCTCAGAAATTGGAAAATGCATGGGGGATTGTCTCCCAACACTTTGGTTTAATTCTCATGCCAAAATGGATTTAAACTGATCAAATGACATGTATTTATTTACTCAACCTCCAAGTAGCATTTTTTTTTTGCTTTAGTCATATTCTGTTTTTTCTGTTCACATCTCAGAGAATTGAGAGTAAAAATATGAAATATTTTATTTGCATTAAAAGCATAAAGATTCGTGCTTTCTCAATACCAGTTAGATTTTATTGTTCAATTTTAGTATAATATTTTATTTTTCAATGTTGGTATTAACAGGTTTTGATTTTAGTATTCAGAAGAGTGGGTAAAGCAAGGCATTTATTCTGGACTCCAAGAAGAGGTAAATTGCTTAGTATTTCTGGATTATACGTCAAAGTTCTGGAAACAAGGGTGACATAGATGTGTATAGAACAGATATCCCAAACTTGATTAATGTTTTTCTTTAAAGTTGAAATAAGACAGCAACAACATGCAGTCCCACTTTGCAAAATACTAACTGAAGTACCAGGTCTTATTCTATGAAACTATCCTTCAACACAGATTATAAATTTAAAACAATACACACACACAAAAACCCCAGGACACTCAATGAGATAAAAACACAACATGATAAAGATTTTATAGAATTCTTGTATCTGAGAAGATGCCTTGGGTCCACAGGAACATATGAGTCACTATGATACTGATTTATAATAAATATGTTTTTAATCTTTGTCCCTATTCCTGGCACAGAGCTCCTAAAATCCTTGGAATTTGTATTTATAAGAAATACCTTTCAACCACAGCTGGGTTTATGTCAATGAGATGACTTTTGGAAAACACTTTAAGATGGTTACTGAGGAATCAACCATGTGATTGGAGGATTGGAATTTTCAGCCCCTCTCCCTTGACCTCCAGGAACAGAAAATGGTCTAGAGATTTATTTGGTCATACTTACATAATGAAACCTCCATAAAGACACAAAAGGATGGGATTCAGAGAGCTTCTAGGTTGGGGAACACATGGATGTTCCTGTAGAATGGGACACTTGGAGAAGTGGGGGCTCCACAGGCTTCCCCGATATCTTGCCCTGTGTGTCTCTTCCATCTGGCTGTTCCTGAGTTAAGCCCTTTTATAATAAATTTATAACCTCAGAAGTAAAATATTTCTCTGAATATTCCCAGTTCTGTGAGTTTCTCTAGCACATTAACTGAACCATGGATGAGACTGTGGGGACCTCCAAATAGTTGGTCAGAAGTCCAGATAACAACCTGGCCTTCCGATCAGGGATTGATGTGGAGATCAGTCTTGTAGGACTGAACCCTTGAAATGAACCATGGAATCTGATACTGTCTTCAGGTAGATCGTGTCAGAATTGAGTCATAGGATATCCAGCTGGTGAGAAGAGTTGCGTCATGTGGAGGGAAAACCGACACATCAGAACTCAATGCAGAATTATAGTCAGAATGTGAGAAGGTCTAGAGAGTGTTACTCATTTTTTGCCTGACTCTTTGCAACCCCATACACTGTAGCCCTCCAGGCTCCTCTGTCCATGGGATTCTCCAGGCAAGACTACTGGAGTGGGTTGCCATTTCTTTCTCCAGGGGATCTTCCCAACCCAGGGGCTGAACCTGGGTATTCTGCATTGCAGGCAGATTCTTTACCACACCAGGGAAGCCCAGTGGTAAAGAATTTTAGCCATAACTTGAGAAGGCCTAGAAAAAAAGGAGTTCAAAAGTATTTCTTAAATAAACTGTGGAGTAATCTTGACTATACCAAAGACTAATTTGTATAGCCTTTAACGGATAGATTGCCTCTTTAATGTAGAGAAAAGTATAATAGAAGGAAGGTTGCGAACAGCACATTAAACTTTAAATCAGTACGTCTCACACTGTGCATTCTGATTCTGGCCTACTCATTTGCACGAGCCCAAATCTGAGCTTATTGTTTTTATTGTTTTAAAAGAAATGCCACTCAAAAATAGAAATCAAAGAACTGACTCAAGGGAATCACTCAGCATCCTGCCACTCAGATCCTTTTGTTACTGAGATCACAGGATGAATGGGTGATGAAAGTTTTTAGAATTTCAAAATTATCATTCTGCAATAGCAAATAACTCACATTCTAGGCAAAATATGGGTTATCTGAAGTTGTTTTATTTCAAAATATCTCCAGCTCATTCCATTAACGTTTGCTTCCCAGTGGTAGTTGGCAAAGATTCTGATCAGCGCTTCTCTGTGCAGGGTGAAAATGAGGTGTTGCTAAGTTTCACACAGCAAGGGAGGGATGAGACGATGATTGAATTAGTTCTCCATCACCCACCCATGGCCCAGGGCCTGCCTGAGAGTCTCCAGAAGTCTGAACATTCTCAGAATGTCATGTATGAAGTTAGGGAAATCAATTATCCATTTATACCTCTCAGCCTCTGTATTCTAAGCTCAGAGAGGAAACCTGTTGTGATCCATTTACCTTGGGAATGAATGTTCCTCCCAATCCTGTCCTGGTTGTCATGGTATCCAGAGCTCATGGCAGCATCCGGATAGGCAGTATTCTGCTCTGTTTTCCCCAAATGCTGCACTTGGGACAAAGTAATAGCTTATTTTCTGACTGACACCTGGAAACCTATTTATGATTTATTCTCCCACAACTCATCTTCTGCAAGAGCCTGTCATTATTGACAGGGTGGTATTTGCCTTAGATACCTCAAGTGACTCACTCCAGCTACATCCTCCTAGGGACCCCCTAGGGCCCAGGTTATTACACGCCATTTTTCTTTGAGGGCCTTTTAGCCCACACTATATTGGAAATGTAAATAATCCTCCAAAGGACACTGACATCTATTTTGAGAGCTTCTTCAGAGCTCAGAAATTGAGGGAATAATCCAGAGGAAAAAAAATTTCCTGTGGAATTAGATTTCCAGCCCAGGTTTCAGTCTACAGGTTCTGTCAATTATTCAGCGTCTACTGAGCTTCTACCATGTGAATAAAACTAGTAGGAAGGTCTGTGATCATTCCTTATCATCCATGCATCATTAAGTTCTGGATGAGCTTCCCTGGTAGCTCAGTGTTAGTAAAGAATCCATCTGCAAAGCATGAGACCCGGATTCCATCACTGAGTCAATAAGACCCCCTAGAGAAAACAGTGGCAGCCCATTCTAGTATTCTTGTCTGGAGAATTCCATGGACAGAGGAGCCCGGCAGGCTACAGTCCATGCATGCGTGCTGCATGGTAAGTTCCTTCAGTTATGTCCAGCTCTTTGCAACCCTATGGCCTATAGCCTTATGGCCTATAGTCCAGCTCCTCTGTTGGATTTTCCAGGCAAGAATACTAGAGTGGGTTGCCATCTCCTCCTCCTGCAGGTCTTCCTGACCAGGGAGTGAACCTGCATCTCCTACAATGCAGGCAGATTCTTTGCTGCTGAGCCATCAGGGAAGCCCTTGTTGTGGTGTAATTGATTCACAATAAACTATACGTATTTAAAGCACACAAGTCAGTTAACCTGATGTACATATACACTTGCAAAAGCAACCACAACCAAAGTGGTAACATAGCCATTACTTCCAAAAGTTGTCTCCTTCTCCTTCTTGTGTTTAGCTTTTGTTTTATTTTTATTGTGGTAACAGTCAATGTGAGATCTACTTTCCTTATAGCAAGAAAAAAAAGAAAAGAAAAAAAAATTTCAATGCACAGTATTGTTGAACAGGCACAATATTGTATATCAAGTCTCCAGACTTTATTCATCTTATGTAAGATAGCATTAATTGAATCACTATGATAATTTGTTTAATATGTTCACCAATCTGTGAAAAAAGCAGAACCAATACCACTCACTCACCTACTAACCTGAACTGTTGTCTTATGTTATGACCCAGGAAACCCTGAGTCACCAACTAAGGATGGAGAGGGGCTGAAACTGAAAGGAGGCTGATAGACAAAATCATTTAGATACTGGCTGATAATTACACTTCACAGGTGGCTCAGCGGTAAAGAATCATCTGCCAATGCAGGAGACGTGTGTTTGATTCCTGGGTCAGAAAGATTCCCTGGAGAAGGAAATGGCAACCCATTCCAGTATTCCTGCTTGGGGAAATCCCATGGACAAATGAGCCAGGCAGGCTACAGTCGATGGGGTGGACTGTAGGTTACCCAGGAAACCCTGAGTCACCAACTAAGGATGGAGTGGGGCTGAAACTGAAAGGAGGCTGATAGTTAGACAAAATCATTTAGATATTGGCTGATAATTAGACTCAATCTCTCTCTCTCACACACACACACAGACACACACACACGTCTTTGTCATTTGAGGTTGGGAAGACATCCCCAGTGTTGGTCTGTCAGTGAACACAGGCTGAGCCACCCTGGAGTAGCCTACTTGAGGGCATGCATGTCCTTATGGCACCAGACCTGCAAGTGGGGAACCCAGTTACACTCCCTGTCTATCTGCCTGAGCACCAAGATCAGCAGGGGGAAATTATCTTATTGTCTTTATGCTGGTAATGAATAAACAATCACAGCTCTGTAGATACACGGATGTCAATATCTGTCGTACAATTCAACAACTTCCTGATTGAGATCACACATTGATACGTACAACTGAGTGAACCAAAAAACGTGTGGTTTGCAGCTAACGGGAAATAATAACAGAAAGCAAAAAAATAGGAAATTACTCTTCTGAAAGCATCTCCACAAAAGTAAATTACTTAACTTTATTATGTTCCATATTCCTTTCTTTCATCCCGTCTCTGTCCCTAACCCCCTGATTTGCTGTTTTTTTTTTTTTCCAGTCACTTGAAGACTAATTTCTTTCCATATAAAGAGCTAGCAAATTTGGAGAGTTTAATATCCACCCCAGGATTTTGCTTTCTCTTCTGTTATCTTTCCAGCAGCTTGAGACAGAATCTCCCTCTGAAGTCATTTAGGCAGCTGGCCCCATCAGTTTCCTTCTTACCATCTGCAGTCAAGACCCTCATCTCATTCGAATACAGCAGCACAAGTAATACCCATTGATGAAACAGTTCCTCCCTTCAGCATATGGTGAGCTCTTCTTCATTATCAAGGGATGCTTCCAAACTCTTCTTGGAACAAATTTCTCTTCATGTTTCCTGAACTAAATAGTACTATAGTTCTCTCCCTAAGTAAACCATGTACCACTACAACGATGTTTCCAGACAGTATGAGGCATTTTCCCTGATGTTTCTCATTTGCAGTTAGTGTCTACATATTCTGCAGGATCATTAAATATTCTCATTCCATTTCGTGGTCTTTTCAGAAGTGATTTCCCAATCACTTCTCAGAATTCGATACTGGGACCTGAAACAGACATCCTCATGTATACCTACTCCTAAATGCTACGGTTTCTTCAGTAGCCATGTACAGATGTGAGAGTTGAACCATAAAGAAGGCTGAGCACCAAAGAATTGATGCTTTCAAACTGTGGCCCTGGAGAAGACTCTTGAGAGTCCCTTGAACTGCAAGGAGGTCAAAGCAGTCAATCCTAAAGAAATCAACCCTGAGTATTCATTGGAAGGACTCTTGCTGAAGCTGAATCTCTAAACTTTGGCCACCAGATTTGAAGAGCCAACTCACTGGAAAAGACTGTGACACTGGGAAAGACTGAAGGCAAAAGGAGAAAGGGATGACAGAGGATGAGATGGTTAGATAGCATCACCCTTTCAATGGACATGAATTTGAGCAAACTCTGGCAGATAGTGGAGGACAGAGGAGTCTGGCATTCTGCAGTCCATGGGGTCTCAAAGAGTTGGGCATGACATAGCAGGTGAACAAGAACAATGACCACACACTGATCCCTCCTGGTTCAGCACTCCACAAAGAAGACCCCTCATGGGGTTATCAGCCCTTCTGGTGCAATTCCCTGAGACATGGGCACTTCTCTACAGGTGCACTAGAAGAAACCCCTGGGAAAAGAGAAGGAGCAACAAGAATTAGATATATTGTGAATGCTCACTGTTGCACATGGTGAATTCTCTGAGTGTGTTGCATGCTCAGTTGTGTCCCAAGTCTTTGCAACCCCATGGACTGTAGCCTGCTATACTCCTCTGCCCATAGAATTTTCCAGTCAAGAATCCTAGAGTGGGTTGCCATCTCTTCCTTCAGGGATCTTCCCAACACAGTGATTGAACCTGCATCTCCTGCATCCCCTGCATTGGCAGGTGGATATTTTTTTTTTTTTTTTACCACTGAGTCTTCTGGGAAGCCCAGTGAATTCTTTATGGTTATGTTAAACAGAACAGTATTTCAGAGAGGAAATACTTAACTTTAAGGAAACGCCAATGAAATGTCAACACAAGAGCACATTCCATCAATCCATGCAGTTATTCTAATATTAAAATAAACGATTTAATGGGTGTACTGACTTTACAAGAGCACTTCTCCACAGAAGCACTGACTTGGGCACAAGAATTGCTTTGGGTTTGCCTGACTTCATTGCATTGATGATACAAACCTTTCAAGTACATCATCAACTCCTTGTATCCTCTTCCTAGAATGGGTAGCAGGCAACCCCAGCTCCATATCTCTGCCTTCCTTCCCTCCTTTGTGTTTGCTAGACTCTCCAAGGCAAGTAATTAATCATCACCCAGTCTTTTCCTCATTTGTAAAATAGGAAAAACAATAAATTCAGTCTTATGAGAATTTAATTAGATAGTTTATTGAAAATACATATGGAAGATTGATAATCATAAACTCAATAATTTTAATTTTCATTTTCTTTTATTTGGTGTCTTCCTCATCCTCTTATTTTCTTCTCAGTCTTTAAAATTTATTTTCCCTTGCCTATGGCTCCCCTCTGGTTCCCCTCCACTTCCCTCCACCTCTACATCATTCTCTCTCCCCAGGTTTCTTTCTTTCCTTAGGACTCTACTCTATCAGCCATTTGAAATTCACATACTGATAAGAGCATTTTAGCACTGCTAAATTTGAATATTGAGACCATCATTCTAATTTTGGAGTAGAAACTAGGAAGGTACACATGTAAAGTTAAACCCTAGAGCTACTGATAGAGCTATTTGCATTCTAAGGGGAGGGGGAAAGACAGCTTTCTTCTGCAATACAAAGCAGTAAAGAAAAGGCTTCCCAGTGTTGGCTGTACATCAAAATTGATAGACAGTGTTTGAAAAACCTTTTGTCCAGTACACACCAGAGTAAAAAGAGTCTCTCGGTGAAGGGTCCAAGAAGAGGTAGATATACCGGAAAAGTCAACATATAGCTATTACCATCATATAGCTATTGACCATATCACAGATGGTCAATACTGCAATCAGATTGATTATATTCTTTGCAGCCAAAGATGGAGAACCTCTATACAGTCAGCAAAAACAAGACCAGGAGCTGACTATGGCTCAGATCATGAAATTCTTACTGCAAAATTCAGACTTAAATTGAAGGTAAGGAAAATCACTAAACCATTCAGGTATGACCTAAATCAAATCCCTTATGACTATACAGTGGAAGTGACAAATAGATTCAAGGGATTAGATCTGCTACAGTGCCTGATGAACTATGGACAGAGGTTCGTGACATTGTATGGGAGGCAGTGATGAAGACCATTCCCAAGGAAAAGAAATGCAAAAAGGCAAAATGGTTGTCTGAGGAAGCCTTAGAAATAGCTGAGAAAAGAAGAGAAACTAAAGGCAAAAAAGAAAAGGAAAAATATACTCATTTGAATGAAGAGTGCCAAAGAATAGCAAGGAGAGATGAGAAAGCCTTCCTCAGTGATCAGTGCAAAGAGACAGAGGAAAACGATAGAACGGAAAAGTCTAGAGATCTCTTCAAGAAAATTAGAGATACCAAGGGAATATTTCATGCAAGGATAGGTACAATAAAGGACAGAAATGATATGGACCTAAAAGAAACAGAAGATATTAAAAAGAGGTGGCAAGCAGACATAGAAGAACTATACAAAAAATATCTTTATGAACCAGATAACCACAATGGTATGATCACTCACCTAGAGCCAGACATCCTGGAATTTGAAGTCAAGTGGGCCTTAGGAAACATCACTATGAACAAAGCTAATGGAGGTGATGGGATTCCAGTTGAGCTCTTTCAAATCCTAAAAGATGATGCTGCGAAAGTGTTGCACTCAACATGCCAGCAAATTTGGAAAACTTAGCAGTGGCCACAGGACTGGAAAGGTCAATTTTCACTCCAATCCCAAAGGAAGGCAATGTCAAAGAATGTTCAAACTACCACACAATTGCACTCATATCACACACTAGCAAACTAATGCTCAAAATTCTCCAAGCCAGACTTCAACAGTACGTGAACCATGAACTTTCAAATGTTCAAGCTGGATTTACAAAAGGCAAAGGGACCAGAGATCAGATTGCTAACATCTGTTTGATCATCAAGAAAGCAAGAGAGTTCCAGTAAAACATCTACCTCTGGTTTCTTGACTATGCCAAAGCCTTTGACTGTGTGGATCACAATAAACTGTGGAAAATTCCAAAAGAGATGGGAATACCAGACCACCTGACCTGCCTCTTGAGAAATCTGTATTCAGGTCAAGAAGCAACTGTTAGAAGTGGACATGGAACAACAGATTGGTTCCAAATTGGGAAAGGAGTACCTAAAGGCTGTATATTGTCACACTGCTTATTTAACTTCTATGCAGAATACATCATGTGAAATGTCAGGTTGGATGAAGCACAAGCTGGAATCAAGATTGCCAAGAGAAGTGTCAATAACATCAGATATGCAGATGACACCACACTTATGGCATAAAGCAAAGAACTAAAGAGTCTCTTGATGAAAGTTAAAGAGGAAAGTGAAAAAGTTGGCTTAAAACTCAACATTCAGAAAAATAAGATCATGGGAATGAGATCTGGTCCCATCACTTCATGGCAAATAGATGGGGAAACAGTGGAAACAGTGAGAGACTTTGTTTTTTGGGGCTCTAAAATCACGGCAGATAGTGATTACAGCCATGAAATTAAAAGACAATTGCTCCTTGGAATAAAAGCTATGACCAACTTAGACAGCATATTAAAAAGCAGAGACATTACTTTACCAACAAAGGTGTGTCTAGTCAAAGATAATGTTTTTCCAGTAGTCATGTGTGGATGTGAGATTTGGATTATAAAGAAAGCTGAGCACTGAAGAATTGATGCTTTTGCACTGTGGTGTTGGAGAAGACTCTTGAGAGTTCCTTGGACTGCAAGGAGATCAAACCAGTCCATCCTAAAGGGAATCAGTCCTGAATATTCATTTGAAGGACTGATGCTGAAGCTGAAGCACCAATACCTTGGCCACCTGATGCAAAGAATTGACTCATTGGAAAAGACCCTGATGCTGGGAAAGATTGAAGGCAGGAGGAGAAAGAGATGACAGAGGATGAGATGGTTGGATGGCATCACTGACTGGATGGACATGAGTTTGAGCAAGCTCCAGGAGTTGGTGATGGACAGGGAAGGCTGGCATGCTGTAGACCATGGGGTCACAAAGAGTCGTCTATGACTGAGCTTAACAACATAAACCAGCCTCAAACTATTTATAAGATTGTAAACAAATTTGAAAAACTCAGCAGTGGCCACAGGACTGGAAAAGGTCAGTTTTCATTCCAATCCCAAAGAAAGGCAATGCCAAAGAATGCTCAAACTACCACACAATTATACTCATCTCACATGCTAGTAAAGTAATGCTCAAAATTCTCCAAGCCAGGCTTCAGCAATACATGAACCGTGAACTTCCAGATGTTCAAGCTGGTTTTAGAAAAGGCAGAAGAACCAGAGATCAAATTGCCAACTTCTGCTGGATCATCGAAAAAGCAAGAATTCCAGAAAAACATCTATTTCTGCTTTATTGACTATGCCAAAGCCTTTGACTGTGTGGATCATAATAAACTGTGGAAAATTCTGAAAGAGATGGAAATACCAGACCACCTGACCTGCCTCTTGAGAAACCTATATGCAGTTCAGGAAGCAACAGTTAGAACTGGACATGAAACAACAGACTGGTTCCAAATAGGAAAAGGAGTACGTCAAGGCTGTATATTGTCACCCTGCTTATTTAACTTCTATGCAGAGTACATCATGAGAAACGCTGGGCTAGAAGAAGCACAAGCTGGAATCAAGATTGCCGGGAGAAATATCAATAACCTCAGATATACAGATGACACCACCCTTGTGGCAGAAAGTGAGGAGGAACTAAAGAGCCTCTTGATGAAAGTGAAAGTGGAGAGTGAAAAAGTTGGCTTAAAGCTCAACATTTAGAAAACAAAGATCATGGCATCTGGTCCCATCACTTCATGGGAAATAGATGGGGAAACAGTAGAAACAGTGTCAGACTTTATTTTTGGGGGCTCCAAAATCACTGCAGTTGGTGACTGCAGCCATGAAATTAAAAGATGCCTACTCCTTGGAAGGAAAGTTATGACCAACCTAGATAGCATATTCAAAAGCAGAGACATTACTTTGCCAACAAAGGTCCATCTAGTCAAGGCTATGGTTTTTCCTGTGGTCATGTATGGATGTGAGAGTTGGACTGTGAAGAAAGCTGAGTGCTGAAGAATTGATGCTTTCGAACTGTGGTGTTGGAGAAGACTCTTGAGAGTCCCTTGGACTGCAAGGAGATACAACCAGTCCATCCTAAAGGAGATCAGTCCTGGGTGTTCTTTGGAGGGAATGATGCTAAAGCTGAAACTCCAGTACTTTGGCTACCTCATGCGAAGAGTTGACTCATTGGAAAAGACTCTGATGCTGGGAGGGATTGGGGGCAGGAAGAGAAGGGGACGACAGAGGATGAGATGGCTGGATGGCATCACCAACTTGATGGATGTGAGTTTGAGTGAACTCCGGGAGATGGTGATGGACAGGAACATCCATCCCCTCGGACACGACTGAGTGACTGAACTGAACTGAACTGAAGAAAGACTTTTATGATTCTCATGCAGATTAGAATTTGGAAAACACTAATTTAAAGTGACACTTTGTAGAACACCTTCTATAAATGATCATGTGATTTAACACACTTAAGTATTATGAAATAAGCTGTTACTATTTTTAAATGATAAACTTTTTGATGCTTGGAAAGATTGAGGGCAGGACGAGTAGGGGGCAGCAGAGGATGAAATCATTGGATGGCAACACTGACTTAATGAACCTGAGTTTGAGCAAACTCCAGGAGATAATGAAGGTCAGGGGAATCAAGAGTATGTTAGTTCATGGGATTGCAAAGAGATGGACAAGACTTAGTGACTCAACAACAACAGTAAAGTTTCAAAGATAGTATAGAGATTTTCTGTATACTGCAACTCTACTTTGCATATTCCTAACATTGCATTCAGTTCAGTTCAGTTGCTCACTCTTGTCCTACTTTTTGTGATCCCATGGATTGCAGCACACCAGGCTTCCCTGTCCATCACCAACTCCTGGAGCTTGCTCAAACTCACGTCCATCCAGTCAGTGATGCCATTCAGCCATCTCATCCTGTTGTCCCCTTCTTCTCCTGCCTTCAATATTTCCCAGAATCAGGGTCTTTTCCAGTGAGTCAGTTCTTCACATCAGGTGGCCAAGGTATTGGAGCTTCAGCTTCAGCATCAGTCCTTCCAATGAATATTTAGGACTGATTCCCTTTAAATTTACTGGTTGGTGCTCCTTGCAATGCAAGGGACTCTCAAGAGTCTTCTCCAACACCACAGTTCAAAAGCATCAATTCTTCAGCGCTCAGCTTCTTCATAGTCCAACTCTCACATCCATACATGACTACTGGAAAAACATTATCTTTGACTAGACAGACCTTCATTGGTAAAGTAATGTCTCTGCTTTTTAATATGCTATCTAGATTGGTCGTAACTTTTCTTCCAAGGAGGAAGCGTCTTTTGATTTCATGGCTGCAATCACCATCTGCAGTGATTTTGGAGCCCAAGAAAATAAGGTCTGTCACTGTTTCCATTGTTTCTCCATCTATTTGCCATGGAGTGATGGGACCGGATGCCGTGATCTTAGTTTTTTGAATACTGCATATGTTAGTACAATACATTCATCCCAACTAATAAACCAACACTAATAGGTTATTCTTCACTCAGTTTGTTTCTTGCAGTTGTTTCCATTTATTTTGGCTTTTTCTTAGTTTTTATCCAATGTCTTCTCTGTCCCAGGATTCCATCAAGCATACCACATTACAATTAGCCATCATATTTCATATCGTTTCTTGGTTGTGACAGTTTCTGGGAATTTCTGGGTTTTTTGATGACCTTGGCAATACTGAGTAGCACTGGTCCAGTAGAGTATCCCACAGTTTGGGTTTGTCAGACATTTTTGCGTGTGTGTGTATGTGTGATTAGACAGAGTTTATGGATTATTGAAACAAAGATTCACAGAGGAAAAAAGCCATTCTCATCATATATCAAGGTCATATAATGTCAATATGATCTGTGGCTGTTGGTGACCTTATTCAACTGGCTGAGCTAGAGTTTGTCAGATTTCTTTTCTGTAAAGTTACTCTTTTATCTCCTCTTTCCCTCCTGTAGTCTTTGAAGGCCACTATGTGAAGCTCACATCTAAGGAGTGGGGAGTAAACTCCACTTGAAGGAAGGCAGAGAATCAAAATAATTGATTTGGATTTTTCCTGCATATGAAACTTTTCTCTTTCCCCTATTCGTTTATTTTTCAGTCATTTATTTCCTTTAATCCATACTCATGGATATTATTTGTGTTATAATCTATTACTTCTTTATTAATTTTGTTGCCCAGATTGTTCAAGCTTTGATTATTGGTTATTTCAGTTGGCTCCTGTGTCAAGTTGACTGTATGTTTTCTCTTCTATTCTTTTCTTTTTTCCTTTGAGCACTTGGTTTATGGCACCACAAGATGTGCCTCTTCTCAGAGATGTCTTTTATTTACTTTCTTCCTGTATTTTCAGTTTGGGCCTGTAGTTTCCAAGAACACAGCAGATATCATACATCATTGAAAAGATTCCTCAAGGAATGGATGTGCATGGCATCTACAAATGTCAGTGGACAGCAGCAACAGAAGAAAAAAATATCAAAAAAAAAAAAGGAACAAATGTAATAACTCAAAGAGTACCACAGAATGGAATGCCTCAGCCTGGCACTCAAAGGTCCTTAAATTGCTTTTGCATCATGAATTATTCAGTATGTGTTGTCTGTCTGAACATCTCTGAGGCTCCCAAGCTTAAGATGTCTGATAGCTTCTACTAAAAACCCATGCATACATGCACACATTCATTTAATGAAAAAGGAAAATGATGAAAATTTTTGGAAAAGTAACCGTTAGAAATTTGTAACAGAAAAATGTATTTTTTTGGGAGAATAATATGTCTATATTGAACAACCTATTCACTAGGCATGCCAGAGTTACAAACTCTTATCAGATAATATGACAATGCCTGAAATCTGGCAAGAATATTAGAGTGGTAGCCATTCCCTTCTCCAGGGGATCTTCCCAACCCAGGGATCAAACCCGGGTTTCCTGCACTGCAGGTGGATTCTTTACCGTCTGGGCCACCAGGGAAGCCCTGAAATCTCTAACACTCTACACATAAGATTTGCTGTTCGATGGAAGGGTAGCATGTACCCCAGTGTCTACTTACTTTGTATCTTAAAATGCATTTTTCTAAGTTAACCTTTAGCTGAAGGTGAAGTCAGATAAGAAAACATATTCTATTGAGGCCAAGCTCAAAGTCCATGAAGTCTAATGCACTGCACAGTACTCATGATCTCTCTGGATGAACTAAACATAACTTATAAAGCAAAATTCCTAGGATCCTATGAGAAAATGCAGTTTAGGAAATACACGTGACACATTTTAAATCACAAATCATGGCCCATCTTATGTATTCTGTAATTTATGAAAGTATATATACTTATGCAAATTTGTCACATATCCTTTAATATTTAAGTTTTCTTCTTTCAAAAAATTTAAATATCATTCCAACTTAGCTCACTACATTCACTTTGTGCATATTATACAAGAGTTTCATACTATGACTATCAAGATTATTAGATTAATCATGTGACTAGTATATAATAGTCAAGTGGTATGGCAAGTAATTAAACATTTTATTTTAATAAAGAAAACATTGTTTTTGATGATTTTGTCCCTAAATAAATCGAGCTCATTATCTTACCTTTACATTTTAACCTCAGGGGAAATTAAAAAGTTGACAATGTGAGGTGACTGCTTTTGCTTTTAACCTTGGTAGAGCTGTGTGTCCACCAGTCAGCACATTGACGAGCTGACAATGTCTCTGTAGGCTGAGAGGCAGGACTTTCTTTTCTTTGATAAATTACTTAACTTGCTCTTTTCTCTGTCCTGTCACAGAAACTTGTTTCTTGTGTCCTTTGGAAAAAAAAATATTTAAACTTTGTTCTTTTTCTCTTATCTTTACCTCAGGAATATTTAATGTGCAAGAGCACAGTGTTACAATTAGCTGGGTGGAAAGGGCATTGGGAAAGTCAGAATAAAGAGAGGAAAAAGGAGACAGAGAGGAGAAGGTAGGAGAGAGAGAGACAGACAGAAGGATTTCTATTTACTCTAAACAGATTGTTAATAATGGTGTTAGAGATCAGTGCACTAATAAATAACAAAGCATAGACTTCCTAATGAAAAACACCAAGCTTTTAAAATAAGGCTTAAGCTTTCAAGACATAAGATACATCCTCTGCCTTTAATAGCAATCTCTACAGCTAGAAACCAATGACAATACGCATTTTAATAATGAGACAAATTGTTTCTATTAGTATTATAAGCATATTCTCCTTGGCAAGTCTAACAGCAAAGATAGAATGTACAAGATTTTTAATGTTTCTGTTCATGTGGGTCTTTTTCTTTGATCACACTCTTCTAGAAACCAAAGAGTAAAGAATCTATACTTTAGAAATATGATTTGAGTCTTGTTTCCAAAGGAAGGGAGATGAAAGGAAATACCATGCTCTTAGAAAGCAGCGTTCAAGGCTCTGTGGGTAAAATAAAATACGGTGCAATTTGTGGGATGGTGATGAGTGGAAATGACAGTAGAGTTTGTAACACGCTCACTTTCATGTCGATTCTCCAACCTGGCAGGAACAAGCTGATGAAGAGTCTGAGAAGAATTGTAGGGATTGTATTTACCACTTACCTGAGAATAAGCAGTTATTAGAACATGAAAACTATCAGAAATATCTGATAAAAAAAAACAGAATTGAGAATATGCAAAATGACTCCCTAAACCCATATGTATGTAGGAACATCCTCTTGTGTTTGTGTAAATTTGCACATGTATGTACAAGTAGATACTTTTAATTACACTGTTAGTAGGAGTTTAGTCGCTATGTCACATCTGACTCTTGAGACCCTTTGGACTGTAGCCCACCAGGCTCCTCTGTCCATGGGATTCTCAAGGCAAGAATCCTGGAGTGGGTTCCCATTTCCTTCTCCAGTGGATCTTCCCAACCCAGGAATCGAGCCCAGATCTCCTGCATTGCAGGCAGATTCTTTACCAACTGAGCTATGAGGGAAGCCCAATTACACTGCTACAGACAGAAAACATCACAATTGTGAAAGTGGTAAACAGTGGTTTCTCTCAGGAGAGGGCATTGAATGTGATGCTTTTTTTTCCCCCCTATGTGTTCTATATTTTAAAATTGTATATCATATAACAATACTGTTTCTATAAATGACAAAGTAGAATTGTATTGTTTTCTTTGCTTTTTCATTGATTCATTTACTTGTAATTTCAGGCACATGAATAACAGCACCATTCAAATACAAACTAGGAAGTGTGACTGATTATTTAAAGTTAAAATTGAATTAAGAAATGGGACATCCTTTTAAATTGACCTGTCAACAGGTTATCAAGGATGATTCTCTTTGATTATAAGCTGTGAGGATGAAAATGATCTGGTATATTTAATTTTAAAGTCTTAACAATGATAACCACTGAAAGCTTCAATTAAACTGGTTTGGAACCATAATACATTCATTGAAAAATTAAAGCATATTATGGCATTAGCTCTGTATTTGAGAAGGTACAGTAGCAATGTGTTATGGATAACAAAGTGTTTCTAGAAGAGGCATATTGAACCAAGCCCTCCATCAAATAGAAGCAGTAATTGGCATCTTTGGGTAACAATGTTTATTTTTTGGTCAGTTAGTTGTTAGTGTAAAAACATCCCACACACCTGGAAAGCCAAATTGCTTCTTCAATTTGTGTAAACTGTTTTGAATTTAATCTTTTGCAATGAAATTACAGTGAACTTTTAAATGAAGATAACACATTTTTAAAAACTCAGATTTAAAAAGTCCACTATCATAAAATTAACTTCCTACTTAATGTCTCATGCTAAAAATAATCTGAATGGAATCTGGCTGTGAAATTGCAGAAATGTAACAGCAAAACTTAATTATTTAGGTTGTTGAACTAGTATTAACCAAAAAAAAATTCAGTATCTCTAAACTAAATGATAACTAATAAAAAATCACTTCCAGGCACTGATTTGTGATCACTGAGTGTCTCTTCTGCAAGTTTATGTAAATAAGTAACTTCTAATAGGGTCTAATGGGGTTTCTCCCAATTTTTGAATATATAATAAAGGTCTAAATTCCAGATATTGTGTCTAAAACACTCACAAGTGCATATTACTAGGGTGAGAGTATAGCAAGTGAAGCAACAGTTTTAACTAATCTGACAGAATCTTGATGTTTTCTGGAATCTCTGACTAGTGAACAGAACAGAAAGTTCAGATGAACTTCCCTTACCTCTTCATTCCAAACTCTTTATCTAACTATGAACCAGTCCCCGTCCTCTATGACCTGGAAATTTTCCATTTGCAAAATAAGTTGAGAAAGAAAATAAACTATTTAGAGTTGGAATATATAGGAGCTAAAAGATTATAGAGAAGAGACAAAGGTGAAATTATCTTTTCATTATTATTTAGTAAGCATTTAGGAGATTATGAGTTAAGGTTAGTATATAAGATGCTCTTGAACTGTGGTGTCGGAGAACATTCTCAAGAGTCCCTTGGACAGGAAGGAGATCAAACCAGTGATTCTTAAAGGAAATCAGCCCTGAATAGTCACTGGAAGGACTGATGCTGAAGCTGAAGCTCCAATGCTTTGGACACCTGATGCCAAGAGCCGACTCATTGGAAAAGACCCTGATGCTGGGAAAGACTGAGGGCAGGAGGAGAAGGGGACAATAGAGGGTGGCTGATTTGAGCAAGCTCTGGGGGATGGTGAAGGACAGGGAAGCTTGGCATGCTGTGGTCTATGGGGTCATAAAGTCAGAGACTCAAAGAGTTGTACACGACTGAGCAACTGAACAACAATAATAACAGAAATGTATTTTACTGATCCACCTAAAAATATATTAAAGGCTAGCAAAAGAGACACTGATGTATAGAACAGTCTTTTGGACTCTGTGGGAGAGGGAGAGGGTGGGATTATTTGGGAGAATAGCATTGAAACATGTATAATATCATATATGAAACGAGTCGCCAGTCCAGGTTCTATGCACAATACTGGATGCTTGGGGCTTGTGCACTAGGACGACCCAGAGGGATGGTATTGGGAGGGCGGAGGGAGGAGGGTTCAGGATGGGGAACACGTGTATACCTGTGGTGGATTCATGTTGATATATGGCAAAACCAATACAATATTGTAAAGTTAAAAAATAAAATAAAAATTAAAAAAAAATAAAGGCTAGTTGCTTTTCAGATAAGACGGAAATATATATATCAGGGTTAGGGATGTTTATTCAGTGTCCTTCTAGAATTTTTACAGAAATATCTAATTTAGTCCACATACAAACTTCATGCAATGGATATAATTTTCACCATTTTGCGGGCAAGAAAACAAGATGGGAGAAGCCAAGATGCTTGGCCAATATCACACAACTCATGAGAGATTCATCAGGATCAGAACTGTGTTTCTATAACTGACATTAAATGGTGCTTTTCTATTGCACCTCAGGGAATGAAATCCAAACCCTTGAGAGGATGAATGGTTGCCTTCCAGTCTCAGTTACTCTGTTAAAACTGTTGTATCATTTGCTTTTATCTCAATGATCAGTTAAAGGTTTTGCTTTGGCTTCATATTGGCTGGCTGTGCATCAACACCTCTCCCACTAAGCCAGTTGGCACAGGAGAAGATTCCACGGCAATAAATGCTTTCCCAGCTTGGCTTTGAGCTTCAGAAATATATTACAAAGGCTTTAAACTAATATTTTCTAAAGTACATTTGAAGAACAGATTTATAATTACACACATTAATGAGAGACAGAAAGAGTGTCCTACATTTATGATGCAGTTGTTAAGTATTTTCACTGTGTGTATGGACAGTTGATCCTTTGAAGCACTGATGCCTTACCAGAGAATCAGTTTACCTTTTTGCCTAAAACTCTCTTCTTCATAAGCCGTTCAAACTTTGACATCTCCTTTCTTCTCAAAACACTATACTTTTAGGCTTCTCTGAGACCTAATATCTTGGTTTTCCCTTGTTCTTACTGGTCAGTTCTTAAGAGGCTGCTCTGCTGGTTCCAAGCCCATGGTGAAACCTTTATGTGTTTGGGTCATCTAGAGTTCAGATCTTGGTGTTCTCCCTCTTAGGAAATAACAGGCTATCTGTTGTGAACTGAATGTGTACCTCTGAAATCCATATGTTGAAATCTTAAACTCTAATGTCATAATTTTAGCAGGTGGGGCCTTTGGGAAGTAATTAGATCATGAAGTTGGTGTCATAATTTTAGCAGGTGGGGCCTTTGGGAAGTAATTAGATCATGAAGTTGGTGTCCCTGTGATGGTATTATAAATATAAAGTATAAGTCACTTAGTCATGTATGACTCTGAGACCCCAGGGACTGTAGCCTGCCAGGCTCCTCTGTCCATGGAATTCTCCTGGCAAGAATACTGGAGTGGATAGCCATTCTCTTCTCCAGGGGATCTTCCCTACCCAGGGATTGAACCTGGGTCTTCCCCACTACAGGCAGATTCTTTACTGTCTGATTCACTATAGTTAGGTGATGGGATTAGAGAAGACATGGGAGCTTGCTTTCTCTCTGCTCTCCTATCCATGTAAAACAAAATGAGAGGACAGCTATTGGAACAAGGTCAAGAGCTCCCACAGAACTCACCCACGCTGGTGCCCTCATCTTGGAACCCATCGTCAGAACTGTAAGAAATAAATGCTTGCTGTTTAAGCCACACAGTCTGATATTTTATTATAGTAGCCTGAACTAAGACAATATCCAATGACATTAACTGTGTGATATTATCCATTAACTCTGTGGGCATCAAATTCTGTCTCCATATTGGTGACTTTTACATGTCAATCTCCAGCCTTGACTGCTTCTGTGAGCCCCAGACTAAATAGTGGCTGCTCTCCACCATCTGCACTGGAATGTCTTGTTGACAAACAGATCAGGCTATAAATGGCTGTGGGAGGCAGTCACATGAGATCAGAATGAAACAAATATGAAAGCTTGATTGTATTAACTTTCATTTAATAAACACGTGACTAGTAGGAAGACTGGGGAGCAAAACACAACTAGAGAATTAATTTGGTAGGTAAGATTGGGAATCTAGACCGAGATAGCTCAAGTTGTTGTTTTTCAGTCACCAAATTGTGTCCCACTCTTTGTATCCCTATAATTGAGGAACTAACACTTATACTTTATACTTATAATCCCATCATAGGGATGCCTACTGTATGACCTAATTAATTCCCAAAGGCCTCAGCTCCTAAAATTATGGAGGTGTGCAGCATGCCAGGCCTCTGTGTCCTTCATTACTTTCCAGAGTTTGCTCAGAGTCATGTCCGTTGAGTCAGTGATGCCATCCAACCATCTCATCCTCTGTTGCCCCCTTCTCCTCCTGCCTTCAATCTTTCCCAGCATCAGGGTCCTTTCCAATGAGTTGGCTCTTTTCATCAGGTGGCCAAAGTATTGAAGCTTCAGTGTCAGCATCAATCCTCCTAATGGGTATTCAGGTTGATTTCCTTTAGGATTGACTGCTTTGATCCCCCTGCAGTCCAAGGGACTCTCAAGAGTTTTCTCCAGCACCTCAGTTTGAAAGCTTCAGTTCTTTGGTGCTCAGCCTTCGTTATGGTCCCACTCTCACATCCATACATGCCTACTGGAAAGAGCATAGCCTTCATTATATGGACCTTTTTGGCAAAATGATGTCTTTGCTTTTTAACACAGTGCCTACATTTGTCATAGATTTCCTTCCAAGAAGCACTGGGCTTCTAAGTTCATGGCTGCTGTCAGCATCCGCAGTGATTGTAGAGCCCAAGAAGAGGAAATCTGTTGCTGCTTCCATGTTTTCCTCTTCTATTTACCATGAAGTGATGGGACTGCTTATCTTAATTTTTTTGAATATTGAGTTTTAAGCCTGCTTTTTCACTCTCCTCTTTCACCTTCACCAAAAGGCCCTTTGGTTCCTCTTGCTGCTGTGTCACTTTAGTCGTGTCCGACTCTGTGTGACCTCATGGACGGCAGCCCACCAGGCTTCCATCCCTGGGATTCTCCAGGCAAGAACACTGGAGTGGGTTGCCATTTCCTTCTCCAATGCATGAAAGTGAAAAGTGAAAGTGAAATTGCTCAGTCGCGTCCGACTCTAGCGACCCCATGGACTGCAGCCTTCCAGGCTTCTCTGTCCAAAAGGGCAAAAAGATAGCTGAAGAGGAGAGGTAAATACTGGCTAATGAGAATGATGCCACATCTGAAGGCCTATAACTCGGGACATTACAAACTTCATGTTCCTAGGAATAGCTTTAAGTCAGCAAGGCTATTTTTGCTGTATTTAATGCAAGCAATTAACCTGGTAGTGCATTTGAAATTTTAGTTCCAGCAGAGTTTTCACTATAGCTAAAATGATTCAGTGCACCTTGGTACATAAAAAAGCATTTTTAAAAAATTCTGTGCATAAAAGAAAAAATTCTTGTTTTTAACCATCTTTTTCTTAGCAGCAAATTAGAAATTGAGCCATTATAATATTTTCTCCATCCGCTAGGAGAAACAGGCATTTTTCTAAAGTTATTGCTAGCTAAATATCCTTTTGGAGGGTTTCCCTGGTCGTCCAGTGGTTAAGACTGTGCCTTCTGTGAAATGAAAATATCTCCCGACATATTAATGAACAAGGAATGTCACAGCCTTTAGCAATTTCTGGCCTCCAAATGTGAATGAGGGCTCCCAAAACAGATCCAGTGGATGCTGCTGCCCCCCACAGTTTGTGGAGGAGCTAGGGGAATGCAAGAAGCTGGGTGAACAAGGAAACAAGATTGGCCCCAGATAGCTGAGGTGCATTAGAATGGAGTGAATTCACTGAGCCCATAGGCTTGCATCTTCCTATACAGAGAATGTTAAATTCCTTGATACCTGAGCTTTGATGTTCAGACTGCCTGCACCCTTTGTTGTAAACTTCATATAGATCGACTTCTCCCCTCCCCTTCCCCTGCCTCCTTGGAGTCATTTTCTCAGAGCTACTGTCTCCCAGGCTCAAGGGTCCTAAACATTCTCATCAAATAAAAGAACACTTTACTTTCAGGTTGTGAATAAATTTTTTATTAGACTCTTCCAAAGCAGGGGATGTGGGATGATCCCTGGTCAGGGAGGTAAGATCCCACATGCCTCATGGCCTAAAAACCAGAACATAAAACAGAAATAATATTGTAACAAATTCAATAAAGACTTTAAAAACAGTCCCCATCAGAAAATCTTGAAAAAAAAAGCAAGAACAGTTTTGGATTACTGGTTTCTTCACCATTCCTTCCCCAGTTCCTTTCATTTTTCTGTGATAAATATAAATATAAGAGTGATAAATTGATGTAATTTTTGATAGTCCTCAAAAAAAAGGCAAAGTAATTATTTAGGAACTAAGTTTATAACAGGATATTTGAGTGTAAATTTTGACATGATCAGTTAATGCATGTTTCTTTGAAAAATGTGTGGAGGGTGTAAAAACATCAAAATTGAGCCTTCAAATATTATGTCAGCTCTTAGGTGTAGCAGAAGTCTAAAGGAATACAAAACAGTCACACTCCACTTTTGACTACATGTACTAGCCACCATGGAATCTACAAAACATTTATAGAATGTATACGCATAAACACCTGCTGTCTACTCCTGATTCCACACTAATTAGAAACACAACAGATGACCTAGGGTGTCTGATGTCAGAGCACCAGACATCAACTGTGTCAAGGAAAAGGGATTCATGCTTGGTTGGTGGGATGCTGACCCTCAAGAATTCAAATGATCAACAATACACAAGGAAACATGCTGGGAAATGACTAATTACAAAATGTCTGTGCCGTCTGCAAGTGAACTGATTCAGCTCACCATAACTGGAGTTCCTGGGTGGACCAGGGTCAGTGGCTGTCATGGGAAAGAATCCAGCATTATTGCCTGTTACTGTCAGAGAAAGACAAATTCTCTTTTCCTTCTCTCTCTTCAGTATATTCAAATTCTATCCTTCCATGCAGACATGTTAGCACAGCGAGGACTATCAATTCTTTGATTAAAATATGAGACATTTTACTTTAGGAAAGCATTAAACTGCCTTAAAGTTCACATAAACCTGGGAATTTGAGGCAATAATATAATTTTATAAATCAGATTGCAAAAATAAGATTATATGGAAACTTCCATTTACTGTATTTGACTAAAAAATTAAGATTTTTATTGGAAGTATAACATAAATGGAGTAGATTAAGACTGACTCATATATTGATATTTTAGTATCTATAATTGATACTTTCATGCAACTGACAATAAAACCATATATAGTGATGCTCCAAATACCCATAGAAAAACATATGATTAATATTCTATTTTAAAAATAGTTAACATGGCCTAAAATATGCTGGATAATTTTTATGAAATACAAATAATGTAAGGAAATTAGCATTTGTCAAAAAAGTGTTTTCTCTGACTTCAGGGACTCACCACTGAGACAGCAGTTAAATTCATCTCAGTAGGGATGTCTGAAAATACTAAACAGTGTATTACTAAACAGAGTATTCTTAAAACACAATTTTACAGTCTTTAGTAATGGAAGAGCATCATTTTTAATCCTCAGAACTTCAATATAAAGTGTCCATCTTCAAATTATACTTATAATATCATTGCCATATTTGGTTTAACACCATAAGAGACTTCCTTAAATTGTTACAATAAAAATCTAAGGAGAAAATTCAGAAACTCAGTCTTGACATCTAATTCTTTGTTACTTTGCTGTAAATGTCATTACCTCTAAAATGAAACATTTCCGTGAAAATAAGTTTTTAAAAGTACTTTGTGTTGTTAATTTTCTGAACAAGTTTATCAACAGGAAAATGGGGTAGAAGTAGTATATATTAAGCAGATATTCTTGATACATATTGTTCAGCTGGTGACTTACAAAGATTCATAAAAGGAAGTGAGGGGAAGTGCTCCTGTGTGCTCAGCTGTGTCTGACTCTTCGTGACCCCATGGGCTGTAGCTCACCAGGGTCCTCTGTCCATGGAATTTTCCAGGCAAGAATACTGGAGTGATGTTTTCTGCCATACATCAACGTGAATTTTGTAAAGTAATTACTCTCCAATTAAAATAAATTAACTAGTTTTTTAAAAAGAAACTAAAAAAAAAGAAAAAAAACTAAGAAAAAAATACTGGAGTGGGTTGCCATTTCCTCCTCCAGGGGATCTTCCCCATCCAAGGATGGAACCTGCATCTCCTGCATTGCAGGCAGGTTCTTTACCCGCTGAGCTATCGGCAAAGTATCTGTGTTAAAAAACAATTGGCAGATCACACATATGCACTGACAGTATCATATTACTGATTACTTTGTCTTGTTTGTATATGTTATGACATTTTATAAGTTCTAAACGGAGTAATTAAATGATTGCTTTACGTAAAGAAAGTATTTTTTGTGTAGATGAATTTAGGAGTATCTCATCTATCAGTGGAGAAAATATGGAATAAGACCAGGAATCACGTGCAGTTCCAATGAACACACAAGGGAAACTTCAGGTTTTAAAAGTTTCCCAAATGTTCCTCAAAATATTAAAGATAGAACTACCATATGATCCAACAATCTCATTTCTGTGTTTATACATCCAAAGGAAATGAAATCATGATCTTGAACAGGTTATTTCATGACCATATTCATCGCAGCATTAGTCACAACATCCAAGACATGGAAACAACCTGCGTGTCTATCACCAGATGGATGAACAAAGAAAATGTGGCATAGGCATAAAACAGAATATTATTCAGCCCCAGAAAGAAGGGAGTCCTGCCATTTGTGACAACCTGGATGAACTTCAGGGCATTGCAGTATGTAAAGTGAATCAGAGAGAAAGACAAATACTATACCATCTCACTTATGTGTAGAATCTAAAAAGGATGAATTCATAGAAGCAGAGTAGAATGGTGGTGGCCAGGGTTTGGTGCTGGAGAGAAGTGAGGTGTTGGTCAAAAGGGTATAAGATAAATAAGTTCTGAGGATCTGATGTATAGCAAGGTGATTATAGTGAATGATATTGTATTAGATACTTGAAACGTTGCTAAGAGAGATGTTTAATTGTTTCTCACCACACACTCACAAATAATAATTATGTGAGGTGTTGGAAGTATTTACTAACTTTGGCATGATAATTGTTTCATAATATATAAGTGTAACAAACCATCACATTGTACATTTTAAATTCACCCAATGTTACATGTCAGTTATATCTCAATAAAGCTAGAAAAAAATGAGTGTTCCACCATTTAAAAACTACTGATTCAAATATTTGAAATTGGAATTCAAAAGCTCCTGCACCCTCTCAGGGTCTGACATTGCTTATCTTAACCTATTGGCTACTTTAGATAAGGCAGGGGCAGTGAAGTGAAGTGAAGGGAAAGTTGCCTAGTCATGTCCGACTCTTTGTGACCCCATGGACTATACAGTCCATGGAATTCTCGAGGCCAGAATACTAGAATGGGTAGCCTTTCCCTTCTCCAGAGGATCTTCCCAAGCCAGGGATCGAACCCAGGTCTCCCACATTGCTGGTGGATTCTTTACCAGCTGAGCCAAAAGGGAAGCCCAAAGGCAGGGGTAGCAGGGGTACATGCTATTACCTACAGGTGACTCTAAAGGGATAGAGTTGAATTCCCCTGCTCCAAACACATTGGATAGGCAGTATCATGAGATTTTCCCCACTTATAAGAGTTTGTGTTTCCCCAATTTTAAAACAGCACAGGGATATTATATTGAGTCTGTGTTATTTTATTAGAATTTCAACTCTCACATTCCTATATGCAGAGATAATTTTAAGCCAAATAAGAACATTGTGGTGCTATTACTTAGACTGAGAATTATCCAGGATATGCTACTATTTTTTGGTCTTCCTACTGACTCCTACCTTCCTGGGTTGGGAAGATTCCCTGGAGAAGGGTTAAGCTACCCATTCCAGTATTCTTGGGCTTCCCTGGTAGCTCAGACGGTAAAGAATCCTCCTGCAATGCAGGGGACCTGGGTTAGATCCCTGGATTGGGAAGAACCCCTGGAGAAGGGAATGGCAACTCATTCCAGTATTCTTGCCCAGAGAATCCCATGGACAGAGGAGCCTGGTGGGCTACAGTTCATGGGGTCAAAAAGAGTCGTACACGGCCGAGCAACTAAGCATGGCATTGACTTCTACCTACTATTTCAAGTATACAGTATGGCAGAGAGAGAGAGACAACACCCATTAGTCAATTATTTCTTCTTACTCTAAGTATCATGTTGGTATCACTTATTAAAATGTGTTTTCTTGATTGTCTTTACGTTTCTTTCTCTCTTTAAGTAAACAGTGTACAAACTGTACCTTGAACAAAATGGGGTCAGAGTGTTGACTATCTAAGCAGGTGAAAATTCACATATTGCTTTTGACTCCCCCAAAACTAACAGAGTGTTGTTGACTGGAAGGCTTATCAATAGCATAAAGTCAATTAATGCATATTTTGTATTAATATGTTTGCGTATTATATACTGTATTCTTATAATAAAGTAAGCTAGAGAAAAGAAAATGTTGCTAAGAAAATCATAAGGAAGAGAAAATATATTCATGATACTGTACTGATTTATGCATAATGTATGTTTATGTCATCTGTTTACAAGATGAATTATCTATTAGTGCCTACATCAGTATTGTATTCTATGATACAAAACAATGTAGGTGTTATAACATTAGATGCCACAATGAAAAGATCATGTGAAAAAGAGATGATTCATGCATTGATCATGAAGAAGCAGTAATGGGATTTCTTTAGGGTAGTCTTGTGTAATTGATACAACTGCTTCATGGTAGCTTAGCCTATACTCTAATAAATAAGTCATTGTAAAATTTTTATGGCATACAGTATTACAGACAGTGAAGGACAGGGAAGCCTGCAGCCCATGGGGTCACAGAGTCAGGTACGATTGAGCGACTGAACAGCAACAATTACAGTCATACTTATAATACAGTATTAGAAAATTATTACGTTAAAAAAACAGTTTCCTGATATGATAGGCTGATGCTCATTTTATTCAATTAAGAGAGAAGCACACACTTTACAGTAATGTAAGCAAAGTTATAAAACAGTAAGAAAACCAGCATATTATTAATTTCATATTGAATATCAGTCACTTAATGTTATGTAAGGATAGCCTATCCACTTCAAGTCTTGCATAAGATGTTCTACACAATGAATAACTAGGTGTTGATGATGATGTTGCCAAAAACCTCATACAGTTCTTGCCATGCAGTTATTAGATCTTCACATGAAGAAGATGTTCACACATACACAACAGATGAGTTTATTTACTGTACAGCATGGTATTATTTACTATTCACTAACAGAAGTGGGTCATCATGAAGGTGCTCATTCTCGCTGCTTTCTGCTGGGCAGGCAGATGAGGAGGAGAAGGGGGATGTGTCCTGCTATCTTGGGGATGGCTGAGGCAGAAGAAGCGGAGGAGGTGGAAGGGGAGGCAGGCACACTTGGTGTAAACATTGTAATTTCTGTTTTGCTTTTCATTTCTCTAAAAATGTTTCCATACGGTGCCAATCCTTCTTCCACTGCTTTAGTCTCAGGGCCTGTTATCATAGAAGAGTCCATGTCGTTAAAGAAGTGAAAGACAATCTTGGTTTCTCAGTACTCTTCTGCCAGTTTGTCTAACGTTTTCTTTTTTTGCTGGCACTGCTTCTTCTGTATCTTCTTCCTTGTTGTCTGGCACCAGTTCAGAAGCTTGCATCTCTATTAGATTGTCTTCTGTTAATCCTCTGGGGCGGCGTCTATTAGCTCTTGAAATTTCTCCAAGATCCATTTCTTAACACCCTTCCCCTACCTTTTTTTCCCCCTATATCTACAATCTCTTTCATGATTTCCTTAATCAATTCTCTTTTAAATCTATGAAATCAAGGCCAATATCTGGACAGAGTTTTCTCCAATAAGAATTTATTGTCTCTGGTTTGATGATTTTCTTGGCTTTTTCTATAGTGATAGCATCTTCAGTGATATAATGCTACCCAACTTTCATGATATTTTCTCTGATAAAGTTCTCTTCCATAGCACTGACAATCATTTCCATAGAGTTTCATGTGTAACGAGCCTTAAAGTTCTTTATGATCTCCTGTTCTAGAGGTTGAATTAAAAACCTTTGTGTTTTGAGTTCAAAGAGGTCACTTTGAGGGCAAAGAGGTCACTTTGATCCTTTCAGTGTTGAATTCATGGGGTCTGGGCCACCAGGGATACTGCCCAAAATCAATAGAACTTTAAGATTCAGTCCCTTAGTAATAAGGTAATCCCTTACTTCAAGGGCAAAGCATCAGTGGGAGCAACCAAGAGAAAAAAGATCCTTTTGTCCAGACTTTCTTGTTGTACAATCAAAAGACTGGTGTTTTGAAAGCTGATGTTTATCTGTTCTCTTCAAAGTTTGAAAGTTAGCAGCTTTAGAGACAAGAGCAGCCCTGATCTTAAACCTGAATCTCGTTAGATGTGCACCAGGTCGCCTTTTAATCTTACATGGTGAACTTAGAACTATACTTGTACCTGGCTGAGCTAAGGAGTAAACGGTGACCCAATCATAGACAGACAGAACCATTCCCCAACATTGGTGAGATGGTTATTTGAAAGGGATTTTCTTTAAGGCCTGACATTCCTTTAATTCTACAAAATGCCTATATTTTTGAAGAAACGTTGTCTCTTCAGATGTTACAGTTCTGAGAATTTGGGGTAGTTTTTAATCAAATTAAAACAGTGGCATCAAGGTTCTTTAAAATCTTGACTATCTCTGGAATATTAAAGACTGCAATTTCAAACCTTTAAGGAATGACACTTTGATGAATAGTTTCATCAATACTCTGGACTCCGTTACCCTGTAAAATGTGTGCCTGGAGAGAGCTTTTGTGAGGATGTGCCTAAAGCTCTGAAGACACGTTTAATCCACCAGAGTGAACAGGGCCATGAGGCCCTTACTGTGGAACAAGCAGAACTTTGACTAAGAGATGTGAATGAAGCAGTTGAGGATAACTCTTCAGACTTCCCCCTTACAACACGTGTATCATGATCAAAACCTTTCCTCCAGTTTGCATGAGTCACAGCTTGTTCTTAAGCTCATACATGTGCACCCTTTATAGACCCTGGGAGTCTGAGGGCCATGAATCATGGAAGATTGCAGAACTTCTTATTTTTAATATTGTGAAAACAGCAATTACTTCTTGTTTGGGTACTAGCTATGTTAGCAAGTAAAGATTCCGAAATTTAAAAATATGAGATAGTATATTTAACAAGATGATTAAGACAATGAATTGCATGTGCCTCTTTAATCTTGAGGGACCTAGGTTGGCTGATCTAGGCTTCTCTGTGTCTTGGATGCTCCAATAATTCTTTTTCACCAATAGAGAGGAATCTATTAGCCAGCTCATGAGATATTTCTTAGAAAAAGGCAATTGCAGTGATATGTTTTAGGTTAAAGATTTTGCTGATGTTGCTAAGTTTATGTCCTTCAAGAAATATTCAATCAACGTGCTTTCATTAAGCACCCAAAATGCACCAGGAGCTGTTACACGTAAGTGGAAGAGAAATGACAGAGTGCCAAACCGCAAATCATTTGTGGTGTATTAAAGCACGTAAGTTTTATTTATTCCTCGACAAAACATAGACACAAAGTGGTAGAAGGCAAAAGCAAAGACTTATCTTTCCTCAAAGCCAAGTGATATAAGCTAAATGATAAGTTCTCTGTAACATTGGCCTTTGATATGCTGTCTAATGCTAAATTCATGGTGATTTCTATATGATGCTTGTAATTCATCAAGGAAGTGCCATCAGTTTATCTTGTCTTATTAAGCTAAAAGGAATTCTCTGCCACCACACTTCCCCACTTACTTACGGAAGGATTTTCTTATAGATAAAACCACTCCTTCAATTTTGTTCATCTTTATTGATTGCCTATATTGAAGCAAGAGACCACAGAAAATAATCACTTCACAAGGAAATAAACTTCATGCCATATACTTTGAGAGGAGAATGAATTAAATCAATCTTTGTGAAAGGCAGCTTAGCAGCAAAATTTTGTTAAAGTGAATACACTTGATCCAGTCTTGCTCTTCTGATTTTATTCCAAAGGCATAACTGGAACCCAAATGGTAGACAATTCATATTCAGGAGGCCAACATCCTGAAGAAAAGGGAAGGGTTGAGGAATATTCATAAGTTTTCATGTTGTGGTATGCAAAACTCCTGAACTGCACAAGTGAAGTGAATGAGAAAATAAGCCAACAAAAGCTGAACATCAGAGTGTAGTTGTCAGTTTATTTCCAACGCAGAGGAGATAGAGACTGGGGCTGAGCACATAAGATGTTCTTGGAACATTGGCGATACAATAGGTTATATGTCTGACAGTTGGAGAGCTATGCAGTAGTAGCAATGGTGAATCAGTGGTAGCAGTTTCAAAATTTTAACACAGAGTAGGGGCAGACCTGTACTGAAATGAAATGATTTGCTCCACTCTAGCTAGATGCCTTAGGATAGGGTGAACTTTTTCTGGAATAAGATAATATTCAAGTTTCAAATGTGGAGGAGGCTTGGTCAAAAGCTCTGACTTCCGTATAATTAGAATTCTAGAAGAAAAGGAGAGACTGAGAGACTGAGATAGGGATCTGATAATTTTTCCAAATCAATAAAGGAATCCCTGTCTTCAGATTCAAGAAGCTCAGTACGTGCAAGCAGTTGAAATATAAAATGACCACGCCTAGACAAATCTTGGTTAAAAATGCTGAAAATATAAAAACCAGACAGAAATAAAAACGTACATCACCATCAAGGAGCAAGATTAAGACTGCCAGCTGCTTTTGTCAGCAAACACAATGGAAGTCAGAAGAAATAAAATGACATTATTAAAGGCTGAAAGAAAACAATTTCTAATCTAGAAATCCTCATACCAAGTGAAAATATATACAAATATACAGTTAAAATAAACAAGGAAAGAGCAAATAAAAACAGAATCATCACCTGTTATATAATTATATATATATATAATTATATATAGATAATATACTAGATATAACATATATATATGTTATATCACTAGATATATATCACTAGAAACAGATATTCACTAACAGAAATATTAAAGGTATCTTTCTCACCAGAGTAAAATAATCCAAGATAGAAAAGAGAAATTAGGATAGAATCAAGGACAACAGAAAAAATAAATCTATTGGTAAATGGAAATGAATATTAACATTAGAAACCAATAATAATAATGCTCTGTAATATATAAAACATATATATATATATAAAATGGACAAGCACAATGACAAAAAAATATTAAAAAGTCATTGATGTAAGTGAAGTTATAGTATCCTCCAACACTAGTATTGTATGAGAAGATAGAGATAAAATAATTTACCTTAGGAGAAAATAATTCATTGAAGTATGTTGTAATCTCCAAAGCAACTCTTGAATGTAAAGAGCAGATAATGATAATTCATGAGTTAATTCAAAAGAAATTAAAACACACAGAGAGAATATATATCAAATTGGTGAGATCAAAAGAAAACAAATAATAAAATAATAGATACAGATGTATTATTTTCAAGAAATGGTTTTGAAGCAGAAGAACATTTGTGTATGTGGTGGGGGATGGGAGGAGGGACCCCATCTCATCAGACAATTATGTGTAAACTAAAATCTAAAATAGTAAGACTTCTTTGTCTATTTTGCAGTGAGAATTAGCTGGAAATGGGTATGAGGAAAATTTATAGAGTGATGGAAATATTTTGCTGTTTTTTTTTAGTGATTATTACACAGGTGTATGATAGGTTTGCTAAGTTCATAAAACTGCTTAGCTAAAATTCATGCATTTTATTAAATGTTAATATATTGTAATAAAAATGGGAAGAAAATATCTATAGAAGGTAATGCAAAACATTCCTGAAAAAGGATAATAAATTAAAGAAATCAATTTTAAGATTCCTAGAAGAAAACATAGGAAACAAATCTTTATAATCTTGAGATTTGAGGAAGATTCTTAGAATGCAAAAACCAAATATTGTAAAGGAAATGTAAATAAAAATGTGTATACTTCTAAGGATGTCATAAAGAAAATGAAAATGCAACTCCCATCCGGTCCCATCAGTTCATGGCAAAGAGATGGGGAAACAAAGGAAACAGTGACAGATTTTATTTTCTTGGGCTCCAAAATCACTGTAGATGGTGATTGTAGCCATGAAATTAAACACTTGAAACCTAGACAGCATATTAAAAAGCAGAGACATTACTTTGTCGACAAAGGTCTGATAGTCAAAGCTATGGTTTTTCCAGTAGTCGTGTATGGATGTGAGAGTTGGACCATAAAGAAAGCTGAGCACCGAAGAATTGATGCTTTTGAACTGTGGTGTTGGAGAAGACTCTTAGAGTCCGCTGGACTGCAAGGAGATCAAAACAGTCAATCATCAAGGAAATCATTCCTGAATGTTCATTAGAAAGACTGATGCTAAAGCTGAAACTCCAGTACTTTGGTCACCTGATGCAAAGAGCTAACTTATCAAAAAAGAATCTGATGCTGGGAAAGACTGAAGGCAGGAGGAGAAGGGGATGACTGAGGATAAGATGGTTGGATGGCATCACTGACTCAATGGACAAGAATTTGAGCAAGTTGGTGATGGACAGGGAAGCCTGGCATGCTGAAATCCATGGGGTCGCAAAGAGTCAGACACTACTGAGCGACTGAACTGAACTGAAAGTACCTAGATAATAGCAATAGAGTTTGAAGCAAATTTCCTGAGTTGTTTTGCAGATGTGCACCTCCCTCGCCCCACCCCATGGAGGAATTAATGGAGGACTATGAGTACAGAGTCCCAGGCCTCCAGGAACATAATGACTATGTTCACCCCTGAGACACCATTCTACTGCCTCACCATCAGCCAATCAGAGAATTATGCAAAGGCTGATCAGGTACCCTGCAATGTCCCCTCACCTGTCTTTTAAAAGTGCTTTGCAGAAACCCTTCAGAAGCTGGGGGCTTTTCCGTCCATGAGCCACCGTGTCTCCTTGCACGGCCCTGCAGTGAAGCCCTTTCTCTGCTTCATACTCCAACGTCTCAGCTTGTTTCGCTTCACTGTGTGTCAGGGTAACAACACCTCATTTTATTGCATTTCACAAATACAAAAAGCTTCTCACAAATTCAAGATTTGGGGCAACCCTGTGTTGAGCAAGTCTGTTGGAGCCATTTTTCAGACATCATTTGCTCACTTTGTATTTCTGTGTCCCATTTGGTAATAGTTGCAATATTTCAAACTTTAGTAGTAGTAGTTAAGTTGCTAAGTCGTGTCCGACTCTTGCGACCCCATGGACTGTAGCCTGCCAGGCTCCTCTGTCCATGGGATTCTCCAGGCAAGAATACTGCAGTGGGTTGCCATTTCCGTCTCCAGGGGATCTTCCCGACCTAGGAATCGAACCTGGTCTCCTGAATTGCAGGCAGCTTCTCTATAAGGGAAGCAATTATGATTAAATTTGTTGTGGTGATCTGTGATCAGTGACCTTTGATGTTAACTACTGTGACTCACTGAAAGCTCAGATGATGGTTGGCATTTTTTAGCAGTAAAGTATTTTCAAATTAAGGAATGTACATTGTCTTTTTAAACATAATGTTATTGCATATTTAATAGGCTACGACATAGTGTAAACAGAATTTTAACATGCACTGGGAAACCAAAACTTCAGTTTGACTGGTTTTACTGAGATGTTCTCTTTATTGCAGTGATCTGGAATCAAACCCGTAGTATCTCCAAGGTCTGCCTATAGTTCAAATACTACTGCTCCCCTGATACTACCGCTGTTGCTGCTGATACTATTACTACTATTACTAGTACTACCACTCGTGTTATAACTACAACCACTACAAGTAACTACCACTACAACCACAGCTCTGTGACTACTGCTACTCCTGCTCCTACCATCCCCACTCTCATTATTACTGCTACTGCTGCTGGTACTAACGACATTATTGCTCCTCTTCCTACTATCACTAGTATTACTGCTGCTAGTATTATTACTACACCACGGCTTCTATGATCACTGTAGCTGCTATTCCTGTTCCTGCCATCCCCACTGTCACTATCACTACTGCTTATCCTCTGCTACGACTTTTGCCAATACTATTCCTTCTGCTACTAATGCAAATGTGATTATGGCTACTATCGTGACCACTACACCACCACCATTATTACTCCTAATTAGTATAATAATGGAGAAGGCACTGGCTACCCACTCCAGTACTCTTGCCTGAAAACTCCCATGGATGGAGGAGCCTGGTAGGCTGCAGTCCATGGGGTCGCTAGGAGTCAGACATGACTGAGCGACTTCATTTTCACTTTTCCCTTTCATGCACTGGAGAAGGAAATGGCAACCCACTCCAGTGTTCTTTCCTGGAGAATCCCAGGGACAGGGGAGCCTGGTGGGCTGCTGTCTATGGGGTCGCACAGAGTCGGACACGACTAATGTGACTTAGCACCAGCAGCAGCAGTATAATTATTCCAGTAGTCAGGTTTCAATAGTTACTATGTATCTAGCTCTATATGTTTTATCCCTATTAATCCACAGAAATCCTAGGAAGTAGCCACTATAAATTATTGCAGTTTTCCAGAGCATAACAAAGATAGATTATTGCAGTTTTCCAAAGCATAACAAAGATAGACATATGTTAACTATTACTGCAGCTTACCAATATGCACTTCTGCATCTAGGAGCAAGAAAGACTACACAAGCCAGGCTTTTGTCCACTCACATGACCACTTCAAGTCAGTGGCTGTAAGATCGGACATTTGGCTAGCATCGCCTCAGCTGATGTAAGATCTCCATGTTTCTCTCTGCCTCAGAGACAGTCAAGGTCTCATGCTCCTGATGGTGAGGCCAGAAAAAGATGAATGTTGACTTTTTGGATAAAGTCTGTAAGTGAATTTATAGAGCAGAGCTCCCACTGAAACAGCTTTGCATCTATCAGTTCAGTTCAGTTCAGTCGCTCAGTCATGTCCAACTCTTTGCAACCCCATGAATCGCAGCATACCAGGCCTCCCTGTCCATCACCAACTCCCAGAGTTTACTCAAACTCATGTCCATTGAGTTGGTTATGCCATCCAGCCATCTCATCCTCCGTCGTCCCCTTCTCCTCCTGCCCCCAATCCCTCCCAGCATCAGAGTCTTTTCCCATGAGTCAACTCTTTGCATCAGGTGGCCAAAGTATTGGAGTTTCAGCTTTAGCATCAGTCCTTCCAATGAACACCTAGGACTGATCTCCTTTAGAATGGACTGGTTGGATCTCCTTGCAGTCCAAGGGACTCTCAAGAGTCTTCTCCAACATACTTTGCATCTATACCATTAGTTAAAAATTGATCTTACTTGTTTAAGCTTCTGAGACTGGGTGTTTGTTCATTACTTCATGGGCTTCTGTGGTAGTTCACACGGTAAAGAATCTGCCTAAAATGCAATATGCTTGATTCCTGGGTTGGAAAGATTCTTGGATTCTTTCCAAGTGGGGTTACCATTCCCACTCCAATGTTCTTGCCTGGAAAATCCCATGGACAGAGGAGGCTGGTGGGCTATAGTCCATGCAGTCACAAAGAGTCAGACACGACTAAGTGACTGACAAGTTCACGTTCAATAAAATTTATCTTATTCAGATTAATATGCATTAGCATTAAAACTTATGTATTAATACAAAAGTCCTTAGAAGACTTTAAAATGGAATCTAGTAAAATATTAGAAGGACACCATATAAGACCAAGTAGTGTTAATTACAGTAGTTCAGAATTAATAAAGAAGCTAATATGTGAAACAATATTTAGGAGTTTACATGAAAAAACATTTCTTAGATTCCATATTCATTCTTGCATTTAACAAACAAAGACAAACAGTGTGTCTCACTGAGCTAAGACTGTCAAGGAAATAAGAATGCTCCACTGAAATACATCTAGCCTGTTTCTCCTCTTTGAACACTTTCAGCCATAGAATGAAAATTTGAGTGCATAAGCCTGCTGAGCTGCAGTATTGCAAATAAACACAAAAAGGAAAAACATATATTCTCAGCTGCATAAGTATCAATAGAACAAGTTTGCACCAAGCTTAAATCAATAAGAAATAATAACAATCTAAATTATAAACAACATCTAAAAAATTAGTTAAAACCAGAGATATATTATGTGTTAATAGCTATGATATTTCTCTATTCAGACAAATGTTGATTACTTTTGATATACTAAGTGAAGTGAAAGTCGCTCAGTCACGTCCAACTGCTTGCCACCCCATATACTATACAGTCCATGGAATTTTCCAGGCCAGAAACCTGGAGTCTGTAGCCTTTCCCTTCCCCAGGGGACCTTCCAAACCTAAGGCTCAAACCCAGGTCTCCCGCATTGCAGGCAGATTCTTTACCAGCTGAGCCACAACGGAAGCCCTTTGATATACTAAATATTATGCTAAATACTGGAGACTTTTATATTTTTTTCATGGTCCCTCAAAAACTTTCAGCCATACTTGGGAATTTGTGTGTGCTTGCTTGCTCAGTTGAGTTTGACTCTTTGTGGCCCCAGGGACTGTAGCCTGCCAGACTCCTCTGAATTTTCCAGGCAAGAGTATTGGAATGGGGTGCTATTTCCTACTTCAGAGGATCTTCCTGGCCTGGGAATTGAACCTGCATCTCTTGCATCTCCTGCATTAGCAGGAGATTCTTGGCAGATTCCTTACCACTAGCGCCACCTGGGAAGCCCTACTTGGGAGATAGAAACCAAATCAAAACACCACAGCAATTCACACCACTGGGGGTCTATTGAAGGTACGATGAAGCCAGAGAGGTACAAGTAAGTTCAGTTTACTCAAAGTAATTAATTTCATTCCTCTCATTTCCTGTGAAATGAGAGATTTATCTCAGCACCCTTGTATTAAGATGACACTGACATTTCAACAGTTTCCCAAAGGAACTAGGACTTGAATTGACAGTCCTAGAGAGAGGAGCTGATCTCATGGATTTTTCTCAGAACAATTTTATTCTCTCAAGTGCTTGGCTTTTCCAAGATGAGTAGTCAGGGGTCACAAAAGTGTATTTAGTCAAATGTCTTTATTCAAAATGACAAGTGCCAAAGACAAAGTTGGATAAGAAGTCAGGGAAGATGACAAGTTATTGTCCAGCACTTAAAATCTGTTATTTTTTTTCCCCACAAGAATATATAGCTCTTGTCTGAAGTTTGTTGGCTTTTGGTTAGTGGAAATCTATGAAGCTTAGACAAGACAATAATTGGTTTCCATCTACTATGATAAGAAGACCATGAGAACACCATGAATTAAGTAATATAATCTATTTGATGAATTATTATAATATACTCTCAGAATTTCATTAGGTTCTAAATTATGTCCCACAGTAAAATCCCATTCTCTGTTCTTTTTAAAAATTAATTTATTTTTTAATTGAAGGATAATTGCTTTACAGGATTTTGTTGTTTTCTGTCAAACCTCAACATGAATCAGTCATAGGTATACATATATCCTGTCCTTCTTGAACTTCCATCCCACCCCTCTATGTTGCCATTCTCTGTTCTTATTGTTGATTTTTATGTGCAGTTGATTTAAACTTTATGTATTAATTTCTTCCCACTGGCAAATGAAATATATTGTTTAGATAAACTTGTTCAGAAATAATTTAAGAAACACCAGGGGCATGCTGGAACTTCCTAGACACAGTGCAGAATGGAGGTGTTTAGGAGAAGGAGAACCACCAACCTGATCTTAGAGGCATGTGAAAAGCCATCAGGAGGTCAAGTTTTAGATCAGCCTGGATATAGAGCTTATAACAATGACTCAGACAGACACAGGAGCAAAGAGATGGTTGGATGTCAGCTGAAGACAGTTCAGATGTCGATGGTATGCCTCAGATACAGATATCAAGACTTCTTTTCCTTTTTTTATTATTGCTTTCAAAATTATTATATCTTAAATTGGAGTCTAGTTGCCTTACAATGTTGTGTGGGTTTCTGCTGTGTGGCATCGGAATCGGCTCTATGTGTATATCCCCTCCCTCCTGAATCTCCCTCCCACCCACATCCCGCCCCTCTAGGTCATCACAGAGCACCAAGCTGAGCTCCCTCCCTCCTGAATCTCCCTCCCGCCCTTCATCTGGCCCCTCTAGGTCATCACGGAGCACCAAGCTGAGCTCCCTGTCTTGTACAGCAGCTTCCCACTAGCTGGCTATCTTACACATACTGCTGCTGCTAAGTCGCTTCAGTCGTGTCCGACTCTTTGCGACCCCATGGACTGCAGCCCACCAGGCTCCTCTGTCCATGGGATTTTCCAGGCAAGAGTACTGGAGTGGGGTGCCATCGCCTTCTCCGATCTTGCACATGGTAGCATATATATGTCAAGGCTACTGTCTCAATTTGTCCCCTCCTCTCTTTCCTGCCCTGTGTCCTCAAGTCCGCTCTCTATGTCTATCTGTAATCCTAGATGAACGTAGAGTCTGTCAGACAAAGTGAAGTCAGAAAGAGAAAAACAAATGTCGTATGTTAACGCGTATATGTTTCATATATATAAGGAATCTGGAAAAATACTTGCTAATTGACTGACTCTGATTCACTGAGACAAAAACCACTTGACATGCATTTAGGGAAACATTACATGCTTGCAGACAAGGCAGTTCAAGACTAGAATTCTTTAGATCTGATTGGTCTAATAGTAGATACGTTACTAAAGCAGAGTGCTAAAATCTCTAACTAAACTGAGAAGACAGGCCTCAGATCTCTGTGCTCATTTCAGGGCATGTATGCTAAAATTCTCAGGTTTCTCTCAGCTATTAAAAATTTAAGAAGAAAATATTTAGAAGAGCTGTGAATTTCAAATGAAGCCACAGGCATCTCAAAATCTTCAGAGAATTCTAAGACACATAACAAACAAGACACAACTTAATAGCATGCTATTTTCAGTATAATCCATGAAAAAATTTCTTGGGCATGGATTTCATGAGTTTCAGAGTTTTAATTTAACTTTTCCCTTGGCACAAAGTATTGGGATGAATAATTTAAGTAGACAGTACCATTTTCAGTGATTTAAGTCATTTTATTTTAATGGCAGATTTAATGCATTAATAAAGTGTTTGTGGCAGAAGCATGTGCAGAAAAACATGCTAGCAAATCACAAGGAGATTACCATATTGCTACTGAGAACGATATTACCTCCACTCAAAAATATTAACTTTCAGGGTTTCATATTTCATGAAGATATTGTAGTGCATAATAAGCTGCTTATTGGGAAATCAACAGCCATTAAATAAAATTCATTTCTATGAGCTTTTGACAATTTATAACTTTTTAATAGTCCAATCACTATAAACTTTATGCTCTGCATAGAGATAGGTATAAATATTTTTAATAAATCTTATAAATAAATATGCAACTTTAGGAGTAAATCAGTTTGTAGAGTGGTTGATATGTTAAACTATTAATGGTCCAAATGCATGATCAATTACTGGTGATGTACCTTCTTATTGCTGGATATGATCAATAGATTGGTAACACAGAGTGTGCAAGCAGACTCATTGATATGGACCAGCTTCAGTTCATTACCATTTTTGGTAGCACTGATATTTGAGGTCTGACTTTCTTGCAAAAGCAAAAAAAAAAAAAAAGAGTTTAAATTTAACTAAAAGAATGATTTGTTAAACCACAATTTTATATGACCAGGTTTATATAAAATATAAACCCAAATCTGGAAAACTCTCTGCCTATAATAAAATGAATTTTTCAACAACCTTAAGATTCTCCAAATGTACCTTTTATTTAATTACTCATTTAAGAAAATTTGTAATTAAAAAATTATGCTTTAAACATTGTGTTCACTTCCACTCTAAAAACTTGGTTCCGTCTCATTAATGTTGGCGTCTAACACAGGTGAATATATTGAGTAGGCTTCTTTTTATCAGCTTTCGGGGATGTTGACTTAATGGGCATGGGGGCTGCTGTTCTCTAGGTGTTCTTATGGCTGGAAGCTTTATACTGAAAGTGGCAAAACAGATTCAAGTACATTCTGACAACTTAGTAGATCTGCACTGTGAGCCCTGTTCAGCCACCTTCCACTGCTCGTTTATGGAAGGGAATAAATCCTTATGAATACTGATGTCTGAAGTCAGGATGTTTGTTCCTAGGAGCTGAAAGTAAATCTCAATTGATACAGAAAGGTCAGAACACTGTATGTCGAAATTCATATAAAACAGAATCATGAAGGAGGCAGGTTAAAGACATTTTCAATTAGGAAAGAGAAGAGAGAGAAAAATTGGAAGCTAATCAACTACATTTTTGTAAATCACTAGAATAATCTGACCATAAGTTGCTGAAATCATCAAACTAAAATATGACCTCTTTGAACATAAAATATCATGACCGAAAAACCTTGGATAAGTATCCCTAGAAATCATCTTTACCCTATATTTATAGAGTACTATGATTGCATAATGAATTTAACAGTTAGCTGTGTTCCCTACATTATTGTGGAAAACTGTAAAATATATGTTGAAAGAAGCATCACTCATTCATTAGTGATAACTTAGAATGTTACATTATGAGGAAAAAAAATACAGAAAGAGACTTCTGTATTAATAATACCCTGAAAACATTGACTGCATTAGAGGACAGGGTTATGGATATTTATTTTCTTGTGCAAATATATGATATAATTACCACTCCTGTAAAGAGATTGTACCACTCTGCTTGATGTTCAGGAGTGTGAAAGGAGAGTTGCTTTAGCAAATTTCCAGCAAAAAAAACAAATGAGCAAAATATTTTCCCAAATTTTAGAAGTATGTAAGCTAAAGATTTTAAGACCTAAATTATTCTTGTTCATTCTATAGACTTTCTCATTTTGCCACTAAGGGAGTTTAAAGAAAGAGCAAACTTTGATGACAGCACATAGAATGTGAAATGTCACAGGTGAGTGTCAGGTAACAACCTACAACCTCATTTGAATATGGAAAGTACATTACAAAAATACAAAATATCATTAATGATACACTAGAAAAATTCATAAGGTAACAGTTTACTCAGGTTTCAATCATTTTAATATATACTTCTCAAATAACTTGAAGGAGTTTAGAGTAAACAGCCCCCAAACAATAATATTTGTAAGGAATTTTAAAGTATTGAATAATATTATTTAATTATTGAAAATTAACTTAATTTTTGTTCATTGAATAATTAGGGAAGGAAAAAAATAAAAAATGTTATGAAAGAAAATATCAGCCTCTAAACACAAAGCTGGGTCTGTCATCTGAGAAGTTGGAAATGTAATTAATTTTTAATTCTCCTTGACTGATTCTTTCAAATAAACTAATTTTAGTATTCATTTTAAAATAATTGCTAAACAATAAAGCTTATTTAAGAAGAAAATGCTGAAAAAAGTATAGCTCCCCAAATATATGACACATATTGAATGTTTCAGTATGTTTATGGATGAGGAAAACAAATAAACATGATGGACTAATTGCCTCACGTGTTTCAGTTTCAATTTAAACATCTTTATGGTGGCTTAGTAAATACCTTTACTTTACTGTTATGATGGAAAATCTTTGAAAAGGTTATTTTGAAATAACTAAATTTTAATTATCTTGGCAATATATAATATAGAACAGGAATCCTTTTTATAAGAGCCATTTGGGAGAAATTGTTTCAAATGTGTAGACACTTGCTCCTTGGAAGAAAAGCTATGATCAACCTACACAGCATATTAAAAAGCAGAGACATTACTTTGCCGACAAAAGTCTGTATTGTCAAAGCTATGGTTTTTCCAGTGGTCAGGTACGGATGTGAGAGTTGGAACATAAAGAAAGCTGAGTGCCGAAAAATTGATGCTTTTGAACTGTGGTGTTGGGGAAGACTCTTGAGAGGTTATCAGTTTAATCCATGGAAAAAATATAAGGAGTTTTATATTCATTTTAATCCATAGAAAAGTTGTTCCTATATACACTAATGAACTGATGAAAACATGCATATGAAAATGAAATGCACACACAGGGAGGTATTAAACACCGAAGAGCTCCATCGTGCGCATATAGTTTTGTTTTTTTTTTTTCTTCAGTTTAGTGATTTCATGCAGACCAGAGTTTACATTGCTGCTGGTTCTGATGGAGTATTTGCAATTTGAGCCACACTTTCTGTCAAGATTTTTGTGTCGTCTTCAATGCTTTACACTGGCTGCTTTAAGCAAGCTTCACTAGTTTGTTTTATTATTACAGGAAATGCAAAACTATATTAAATGCTAAGCTAGTATTTCATAAATCTAAAAATCTGCCAAAGAACCAAAAGTTGGAATACTATTCTTCAGTATAATTGCAGAGTTAATTCAACATTCTAACAGAGTGAATAACTTCATTGATGTTTTAAAAATCATCAAATTCAGGTAAACTATAGACCAAAAATTTGATGCATAAAAACATCAATTTTCATTTATTCATCAAGACAATATAATTGTTCTCTACATGATGCATTGTGATTACATATATTTCCTGGTGGAGGAATGTCAATTTTCTCTGCTTAATGAACAAGTGAAATAATCTGTTATAATATTCCTTATTATGTATGTCTATATTTTCTTTATTAATATATAATTGTCTTCAAAATGTTTAGTCATCTATGAGATAAAATTACAAGACTTAGTAATTACTGTGCTTCCTCTATAATAATTGATTCCTCCATAGTTAATTACAAAAAAAAGTCATAGATATCTCAAATAACAGATTTACTGTCTCTATTATCATGAAGGCCTAGTTACAAATTGAAATAGGTACCAGTGACAGAACATATAATCAAGCTTTAGATCAAAATAACAACATTAATCCCACTCATTTATATTTTTATTTATTTCATACATCATAATAATTTTAAAGTGCAGTCCTTTTTATATGACCAAACAAACACAAATAAAGCCGCTGATAGGGAGCAGTAACACAGTTATGCCAAGGATGCTACATTCTATCCTGAAAAACTGTCTGTGTTACTGCAGGTCACAGTGGCGAGTACACTAGGGAGTCTGTTCTATGTGGCTTCCCAGTTCTGAGACAGCTGCAGGATGCACCCGCTCTCGAGGTCTGTACACACACACACACACACACACACACACATACACACACGACTCCTCACATTCCCTTTTTGAGGAAGTCTACTGAATTTCTATATCTATTTATTTTAAGTTTTCTTTACAAACATGTAAAGTGGCAGGGACTCAGTGTTTCTCAAAGTTCTATAAACTTACATTGTCTCTGAGTGGCCCAGATGATAAAGAATCTGCCTGCACCGTGGGAGACCCAGGTTCATTTCCTGGGTGAGGAATATCCCCTGGAGGAGGGAATGGCAACCCACTCCAGTATTCTTGCCTGGAGAATCACATGGACAGAGGAGCCTGGGGCTACAGTCCATAGGGCCCCAAAGAGTCAGACACGACTGAGCAACTAACGCATGAAAGTCGCTCAATTGTGTCCGATTCTTGGCAACTCCGTGAACTATACAGTCCATGGAATTCTCCAGACCAGAATACTGGAGTGGGTAGCCCTTTCCTTCTCCAGGGTATCTTCCCAGCCCAGGGATTGCGCCCAGGTCTCCCACACTGCAGGCGGATTCTTTACCAGCTGAGCTACATGGGAAGCCCTACAGGGACATAACTATTCATAGTCTCCATGTGCCACTCCCATTCAGCATTGTGAACTGCATTTTGCAGTGATGTGCTTGAGAATCTAATACATAAAAAGTAGAATTTAAGTATAATATTACTCTAACCCTTAGATTACATGGATATGTGTTATTTATTATTTGTGTTTATTCATTTTTAAATCACTTTGCCTAAATTTTTTAGATAATGCATCTACAAGACAATATCTTTTGAGTGAAGCTAATTTTAGGCCTCAAAAATTGTCTGGAAGTATATGATCTGTAAAAAATCTTTGTCAGAGCTGTAATATGTGCCTAGCATAGTGCAATGCTTCTGTTAATTGTTCTCAAATTTTAAGCAAATCGTAGATAATCCCCAAAGAAGCTTCAATTCAGGCAGCTGCTAATGATTAAGTCTACTTAGATCTTAACTCAGATGACCTGGAGTTACACAATAAAACTTTACGTACGTACTTAAATATTAACGTCTCTTTGGGGAAATGCAGTGTATCTACCTTTGTAGTATTTTTTGTAGTAAAAATGTATGTGACATTGCAAAGTAAATATAGAATTGGTGACTGAATAATATTAATGATGTAGATTTTATTTGAACTTCATAGCATAAGGGGACAGTAACATAAGAGAAGTAAATTGGTGTGATGTGAATACATAATTAAAACCCTTTTGCACAGAGAAATATTAGGATTTGCTGTTGGGAAAAAAACTGTTCAGGCACATCTGACTGTAATTTCCACTTTTATTCATTCACAAAAATTAATGTGGCAGATTTTGTTAGGTGAAGGGAATAAAATTTCTAATTTTGAGAGCCTTGCTATAGAGACAGAGAAGTAAATACATTACACAAATAATTCACTTCATTCCTTCATTCAGAAACAATTCAATAAGGTGTATTTAGGTGAATAAAAGGGATAGCATGTTCCTAACAAGTAATTTCTCAAATCTCCTTTCTGTCTTAATAGAAGGTGTTTCAGAAACCATAAATATGTTTATTCTCTCATTGCTTACTCAAAGTTTCCAGTAGAAATTCAGATAACCTCTATTTTTTTTTCCTCACAATAATGAGTGCAACCCAAGACTCTGTTTTCTAGCCAAAACAAGGTTATAAAAGGCATATATTTGAAAACTGCACATAATCATACTACATGCAAATGAGTGAAACTAAAAAAGGGTCTCGTTTCTGTTCTTATAAAAATTGTGTTTCATCAGTACACTTCAGATTCTTCTTCATTACTTTATAATGAAGGTAACTTTTCTGCAGGTTCTCATTCCCTTTAGGACAAGGATCTGTATGGCAGTCAGCAGAGAAATATTAGTATATTAATTTAATACTTTTACACAAGTTGGGATTAGTTCAGCATTAATATTTGCTTTTTTATTTTACTTATTTCTAAAATGAAAACTCATGTGACAGTGCAGAGTGTTGAGGCAATAACTTCATGTCAACTCCAGTGAACTGGACACCCCCCCATCACCTCACTCACTTTCCATTGACAGGAACAGGCTGTATGGTCCCACTCAGCCACAAGAGGAGCTTCCTCTTAGTGACTATTGATAGGACAGAAGGAGGAAGAGTAATATGAGAGAAACGTAACATGAAATAACAGTTCATCCACATATATTATACTGTTGATACCTTATATTTTCTTATTCATTGAATGATTGCTTTTAATATCTTTGAAACAGTTTAGTGTTTTCCTAGGATACTAATCTTAGTGCTGAAAATTAAAACAACAATGAGGAACCACCTTATACTGCTCAGAAGAGCCATAAGTAAGAAGTCTACAGATAACAAATGTTGGTGAGGTTGTGGAGAAAAAGGAACCATCTTATACTGTTGGCAGAAATGCAAATTGCACCCCTATGTCGGTAAAAGTACTGCTTACAATAGCCAAGACATGGAAACAACCTAATGTCCATCAACAGATGAATGGATAAGGATCCTTTGTGTATGTGTCAGTATATGTGTGTGTGTGTGTGTGTATATATATATATATATATAATTTTTAATGACTGAGTAGTATTCCAAGTGACTCTCAAGACTCTTCTCCAACACCACAGTTCAAAAGCATCAATTCTTTGACGTTCATTCTTCTTTATAGTCCAACTCTCACATCCAAACATGACTACTGGAAAAACCATAGGACCTTTGTTGGCAAAGTAATGTCTCTGCTTTTTAATACGCTGTCTAGGTTGGTCGTAACTTTTCTTGCAAGGAGCAAGAGTCTACACATTTGAAACAATTTCTCCCAAAAGGCTCTTATAAAAAGTGATTTTTCACTCTCCTCTTTCACTTTGATCAAGAGGCCCTTTAGTTCTTCTTTACTTTCTGCCAAAAGGGTTGTGTCATCTGCATATCCGAGGTTATTGATATTTCTCCTGGAAATCTTGATTCCAGCTTGTGCTTCATCCAGTCCAGCATTTCTCATGATGTACTCTACATACAAGTGAAATAAGCAGGGTGACAATATGCAGCCTTGACGTAATCCTTTCCTGATTTGAAACTAGTCTGTTGTTCCATGTCCAGTTCTAACTGTTGCTTCTTACCTGCATAGAGATTTCTCAGGGGGCAGGTCAGGTGGTCTGGTATTCCCATCTCTTTAAGAATTTTCCACAGTTTGTTGTGATCCACACAGTCAAAGGCTTTGGCATAGTCAAGAAAGCAGAAGTAGATGTTTTTCTGGAACTCTCTTGTTTTTTCAATGATCCAACGGATGTTGGCAATTTGATCTCGGGTTCATTTGCCTTTTCTAAATCCAGCTTGAACATCTGGAAGTTCACGGTTCATGTACTGTTGAAGCCTAGATTGGAGATTTTGAGCATTACTTTACTAGCATGTGAGATGAGTGCAATGGTACGGTAGTTTGAGCAATCTTTGGCATTGCCTTTCTTTAGGATTGGAATGAATACTGACCTTTTCCAGTCCTGTGGCCACTGCTGAGTTTTCCAAATTTGCTGGCATATTGAGTGCAGCACTTTCACAGCATCATCTTTCAGGATTTGAAATAGCTCAACTGGAATTCCATCACCTCCACTAACTTTGTTCGTAGTGATGCTTCCTAAGGCCCACTTAACTTCATACTCCAGGGTGTCTGACTCTAGGTGAATGATCACACCATCGCAATTATCTGGGTCATGAAGATCATTTTTGTATAGTTCTTCTGTGTATTCATACCACTTCTTCTTAATATCATCTGCTTCTGTTAGGTCCATACCATTTCTGCCCTTTATTGTGCCCATCTTTGCATGAAATGTTCCCTTGGTATATCTAATTTTCTTGAAGAGGTCTCTAGTCTTTCCCATTCTATTGTTTTCCTCTATTTCTTTGCATTGATCACTGAGGAAGGCTTTCTTATCTCTTCCTGCTATTCTTTGGAACTCTGCATTCAAATGGGTAGATGTTTCCTTTTCTCCTTTGCCTTTAGCTTCTCTTCTTTTCTCAGCTATTTCTAAGGCCTACTCAGACAACCGTTTTTTCTTTTTGCATTTCTTTTCCTTGGGGTTGGTCTTGATCATTGCCTCCTGTATAATGTCATGAACCTCTGTCCATAGTTCTTCAGGCACTCTATCAGATCTAATCCCTTGAATCTATTTCTCACTTCCACTGTATAGTCGTAAGGGATTTTATTTAGGTCATACCTGAATGGTCTAGTGGTTTTCCCTTTCTTCAATTTAAGTCTGAATTTGGCAATAAGGAGTTCATGATCTTAGCCATGGTAGCTCTCAGTCTCGTTTTTGCTGACTGTATAGAGCATCCCCATCTTTGGCTTCAAAGAATATAATCAATCTGATTTTGGAATTGACTGTCTGGTGACATCCATGTGTAGAGTCTTCTCTTGTGTTGTTGGAAGAGGGTGTTTGCATTCTCTTGGCAAAACTCTGTTAGTTTTGCCCTGCTTCATTCTATACTCCAAAGCTAAATTTGCCTGTTACTCCATGTTTTTTTTACTCCGACCAAACGTGATCCACTGGAGAAGGGAATGCAAACCACTTCAGTATTCTTCCTTGAGATCCTCTTGAACAGTATATATATAAATAATATTTCTCCACTGAAGAACCCCATGAACAATATGAACCCCATGAACAGTAAGAACCCCATAAACAGTATGAAAAGGCAAAAAGACAGGACACTGAAAGATGAACTCCCCAGGTCAGTAGGTGCCCAATAGGCTACTGGAGATCAGTGGAGAAACAAATCCAGAAAAAATGAAGCGATGGAGCCAAAGCAAAAACATCACCCAGTTGTGGATGTGACTGGTGATGGAAGTAAAGTCCAGTGCTGTAAAGAGCAATATTGTATAGGAACCTGGAATGTTAGGCCCATGTATCAAGGCAAATTGGAAGTGGTCATAAAGGATATGGCAAGAATGAACATTGACATTTTAGGAATCAGCAAACTAAAATGGACTGGAATGGGTGAATAAACTCAGATGTCTATTATATCTACTACTGTGGGCAAGAATCCCTTAGAAGAAATAGAGTAGCCATCATAGTCAACAAAAGAGTCTGAAATGCAGTACTTGGATACAATGTCAAAAATTACAGAATGATCTCTGTTCATTTCCAAGGCAAACCATTCAATATCACAGTAATCCAAGTCTATGCCCTCACCAGTAATGCTGAAGAAGCTGAAGTTGAACGGTTCTATGAAGACCTACAAGAGCTTCCAGAACTATCACTCAAAAAAGATGTCCTTTTCATTACAGGGGACTGGAATGCAAAAGTAAGAAGTCAAGAAATACCCGGAGTAACAGGCAGATTTGGCCTTGGAGTACAGAATGAAACAGGGTAAAGACTGACAGAGTTTTGCCAAGACAACACACTGGCCATAGCAAATACCCTCTTCCAACAATACAGTTTCCAAGTGGGTCTAAAAAGCACACGCTTGAGTATATCAGGTGGACTAAGACAGTTACAGCAGCTTTCCTCATCCTCAGAAGTTGTATAAGATGCTATTTCCTGTGTTAAGCCTTTGATACCCAAAATGCTTAATGTAGCCTCAGTTATTCCCGTTGATTTCCGAAGTGCATGAACACATTCCTATGGAAAGCTGCTGAAATTTAGATATCATTATCTCCAAATGTAACAGTGATCCAATTAGTAGATATCACAACATTTTTAGATTTTAAAAAAATTAAATACCAGGAAAATATTCACCTTTGTAATACTTAGCACATCTGCTTTCTTTTAATTGTGTCCTTTCTCAAAGTCCAACATTAGATGATGCATATTTGCATATGAATGAGTCATGGGCTTAAGCTTCTTCTCCTAATGTAAATTATTTATGTTAAGACTGAATCTGTAATTCATACACACATAGTTTAAATTCTTAACACAATCAAGCCCACTTACCATTCTTATGCTACTATCTCTTTAGTTTTGAATATTTATAAGATAAAGTGCTATGCTAACTTTTAATATTTAAGTAAAATCTCTCTCTTGAACAGTCTTAATTATTTTAAGAAAATCATCTTATAAATTCACTTGACACTCCCTTGAAGTCCAAAAGAATAGGTAAGAGTAGAAAGGAATTATCAATGAGATTTTCTCAAACAAGTTTTCTATTAATAATTGATACGGAGAAAAGTAAGAGGTAGAACTAGAATCTAGTAAACTTATAAAAATAAAGTTTGTCAAAAAGCAAAAAGACCTGTATTTAAAAACACAAATCAGTCATAAATTATTTCAGAATAGTATCTGTGAGAGAATAGTATGAAAAGATAACAAAATATGCAAATAAAAACATTTGAATAAACAACAGAATTCAGTAATGTTCCTGCATACAAGACACATATGAAAAAAGTAACTTTCCCAAACAAGAATAACAGTTAATACTAAGGAAATAATAGTGTCAGTTTCCCAAATCAACAAAAGTGGTTACAATAGGTAGGAATAAACCAGGATACATACACAATCTGTAGGACAAATGCACCTGAGGAATGTGTACAGGGTTGGAATAATAAACACATCCTATTCTTGAAATGTAAAAGGTTTTATTGTATAGAAGGCTTTATTGTATATTTTTTTCCTGGAAATTAGCCTATGCATTTCATGGACACCAATAAACAAAAGAGGATTATTTCATAGATAAGTTGATTCTAAAGAATGCATGAAAAATAAACCTGTACGAATTGATAAGGTGTTTCCAAAACTTCAGTGGAATAAACCTGAACTAGACCCACTGATCGGAGAAGGCAATGGCTCCCACTCCAGTACTCTTGCCTGGAAAATCCCATGGATGTAGGAGCCTGGTGGGTGCAGTCCATGGGGTCGCGAAGAGTTGGACACGACTGAGCGACTTCACTTTCACTTTTCACTTTCATGCATTGGAGAAGGAAATGGCAACCCACTCCAGGGTTCTTGCCTGGAGAATCCCAGGGACTGGGGAGCCTGGTGGCCTGCTGTCTATGGGGTTGCACAGAGTCAGACACGACTGAAGCGACTTAGCAGCAGCAGTAGCATCAGACCCACTAATGTCAACCACATAACAGAAGGAGCAGTAGTTAAAACAGTGTGGCAGTTGCATGTTGCTTCTGGCCAATGTAGAGAGAACAAAAGGGAGTAGATTTACACTCCTGTCTGAAACAAGGGAAATAAATAGACAAACAGGGCAAAGCAAAATATATGGAACAGACACTGAGAAGTCACGGGTTTGGTTCCTGAGAGACAGGATCCAAATGATGTGAACAATGAAATTTCCCCATCTGCCGAGGACCAGCCCCAGCTGATCCAGGGTATTCGAAGGGGAGACGGTGTCGGCGACCTATTCAAATGGTAATTAGAGATATAAAGAGTAATAGAATGAGGATAGCTCAGTAGGAAAATTCAGTGGAGAAAAGAGGCTGAGTAGCTTGGTTTACGCGGGAGACCAATAAAACTTCAAGACAAGAAGTTTGCACCACTTACGTAGGCCACAGGTGCCCTCTCGAATAGCGGAAGGTGCCTCACCCTAGACACCTTCTCGAGTGGGTCTTAGAAGCCCAGGCATAATTAGTAAGCGTGGTGGGTTCCGCGCTCCAGATGGAGACTCAGCTGGAAGTTAAAGGGAAGAATGACATGGGGAGACCAAGCGTTGGTGAGCAAGGCCCGTAGCTTTATTTTTAACAGGGGCTTTTATACCCTAAGTTACACATAGAGGATAATAGGGAATGCAAAGTCAGCAGTTTTTGATCCTTATCAAAAACCAGGGTTTCTTTCCTGCAAATTTATCGTATACAAATGGTTTAGGTGATTTACATCATCTTCTGGCCAGAAGGCCTACTAACATTTTATGACTCTTGACAAGGACTTATCAACAAAGACTTATTTTCTCTAAGAGTAATTATTTTAAGATTTGGCGCCATCTTCTAAAGATAAAATTGCATTCCTATAGGGCGGATGTGTAATGGGTTTACAACAAAGGAAAGAATTTATTACCTTAAGGGTCTAAAGTTACTAACACCAAGGCCACTACTTATTTTTTCTATATACCAACTATTAATTAATACATATTCAAGGATACAATTCAGGGGATGTGAAAACTTGGCAGCAAGCATTGACTCATCAATGAAATCCCTTACTAGTCTTATTCTGACAGTTTCTAACTCTCTGAGAGGCTCTAAGCTATTTGAATATCTTAAGCTTCCCGTGCCTCTGGAGGCTGGGAGACTGTAAACAATCGTATGCATAGCTGCAGGAGTCCGGGTAAACTTGTCAGGCGAGTTAGAGAGCCATCTGAGGGGTTTGGATTTAAACACTCCTAATTGCCCAGGAACTTTATTAATTGGAGCTGTAAGTTAACTCTTTGACAGAGAGAGAGAGAGATGGTGGTAGGGGACAGCCCCCAGTAAAGTCAGAGGTGAGAGCACAAAGCAATAAAGTAGGCAGACTCTGGGTTTTTGGGGGGTAGATGCTCGAGAATATCCGGGCGGACTCCTGAGGCTCAATCCTGCCTTTGCGTATGCTGAGCCTCCTTCCTCATACCTTTGTCACGAGTGGAATGCCTCACCGGCTCCCGGCACCCATCTTTCTTCCTGGGGAGACTTTCCTGGCCACAGGGCAAGGATTGGTGTCTCCTTTATTGAGGAAATGGAGTCTGAATTCTGGGGACACCAAAGTGATTGGAGTGTCTAGGACAGAATACCAAAGAGGAGAATCCTGCCTTTGAGCAGAACCCTGGAACTCTGCGGAGGCTCCTGACTAGGCAGGGAGCTGCACATCCACGTGAGTGAAGACCCTCCTGAAATCACTGGGGATCACCACTTGGCATCACACAGGGGTGGGAACAGCATGCACTTCTGATCACCAGACTTAAAGGTGTCTTAATTCCTGGGTCATTGGGTGGAATACTCAGAAGGGTCTTGCCTCACGGGTGTGAAATAATCAGCCCTGGACTAAATGGAGCTCTTCTCCTGGTTTTATTGTTTATTTTTTAAAAAATTCTTTTTTTACACTGGAGTATGGTTGATTAAGGAGACCTGGATTTGATCTCTAGATTGGAAAGATCCCCTGGAGAAGGGAATGGGTACCCATTTTAGTATTCTTGCATGGAGAATTTCCAGTATTCTTGCTTGGACAGAGGAGCCTGGTGGGCTACAGTTCATGGGGTTGCAAAGAGTCAGACATGACTGAGAGACTAACATAGTTGATTAACAATGGCATGTTAGTTTTCAGTGGACAGCATAATTAAGCTATACACATACCTATTCTGTGTCAAATTCTTTTCCTGTTTAGGTTTTTACCTAATATTGAGCAGAGTTTCCTGTGCTACATGGTGAGTTCTTCTTGGTTATCTATTTTATTTCTTTTTTCTTTCCCTCAAACATCAGCTAACTTCTAAGTAACTTTCTAAGTAACTGTGCCCCAGAATAGAGTTCAAAAATATTTATAGGGATGCAAATGGGAAAATGTTTCCAATCGTGGGTCAAAAGTCTTTAAAAAACAGATGGACTGAAGCACATTAGAAAGTGTGCATGTCACAGGCAAAGCGGTAGCTTCCCTGGGGGCTCAGTGGTAGAGAATCCACCTGCCAGTGCAGGAAACACAGGTTTGATCCTTAGTTTGGGAGGAACTCATGTGCTGCGGAGCGACTATGTCCATGCTTCACAACTGTTGGGCCTGTGCTTCAGAGCCCGGGAACCGCAACTACTGAAGAGAAGCCACTGCAATGAGAAGCCCAAGCACCACAGCTAGAGAGGAGCCCCCACTCCCTGCAACTAGAGAAAAGGCCACTCAGCAACAAGGCCCCACAGGGCCAAAAACAAATAAATAAATGGGCAAGATTATTTCAAAAAAGGGAGGGCAAGAGGGGCGCTGCCTGATAGCAAAAAAAAAAAAAAAGCAAATAAATAATAACAGATAAAAAGCACACAGTTAAGAACAAACAACCTAATGGATGTGAAAAATTCTTCAAGAGATAGGAATACCAGACCACCTTACCAGCCTCCTGAGAAATCTGTATGCAGGCAAGAAGCAACAGTTAGAATCAGACATGGAACAACGGACTGGTTCCAAATTGGGAAAGGAATACGTCAAGGCTGTATATTGTCAGCCTGCTTACTTCACTTCTATGCAGGGGACATCATGTGAAATGCTGGGCGGCATGAAGCACAAACTGGAATCAAGATTGCTGAGAGAAATATCAATAACCGCAAATATGCAAATGATACCGTCCTTATGGCAGAAACCAGAGAGGAACCAAAGAGCCTTTTGATGAAAGTGAAAGACGAAAGTGAAAAACTTGGCTTAAACCTCAACATTCAAAAACTAAGATCGTGGCATCATCCCATCACTTCATGGCAAATAGATGGGGAAACAGTGGCAGACTTTATTATCTTGGGCTCCAAAATCACTGTAGATCGTGAGTGCAGCCAAGAAATTAAAAGACACTTGCTCTGTGGAAGAAAAGTTATGACCAACCTAGACAGCATATTAAAAAGCAGAGACATTACTTTGATGACAAAGGTCCATCTAATCAAACCATGGTTTTTCCAGTAGTAATGTATGGATGTGAGAGCTGGACTATAAAAAAAAGCTGAGCATGAAAGAACTGATGTTTTTGAACTGTGGTGTTGGAGAAGACTCTTGAGAGTCCCCTGGACAGCAAGGAGATCCAACCAGTCCATCCTAAAGGAAATCAGTCCTGAATGTTCATTGGAAGGACTGATGCTGAAACTGAAGCTCCACTATTTTGGCCACCAGATGTGAAGGGCTGACTCATTGGAAAAGACCCTGATTCTGGGAAAGATTGAAGGCAGGAGGAGAAAGGGATGACAGAGGATGAGATGGTTGGATGACATCACTGACTTGATGGACATGAGTTTGAGCAAACTCTGGGAGATGGTGACGGACAGGGAAGCCTGGTGTGCTGAAGTCCATGGAGTCACAAAGAGTTGTACATGACTGAGTGGCTGAACTGACCTGAATGGATGTTTGCAATCTATACGACAAACACAAGGAGTAGGATAAGGCAATCTCTCTTTTATTTATAGTGTTCATTCATGAAGAATTCAGAGACATGAATGTGCAGTTTTAGATCTCAGCTTTGCACTGTCAGAATCCAAAGGGGCCACGGCTGTGAGAAGAGAGACTTCAGTTGACACAGGTTAAGACCAAAGGGAGGTGCGGGTACCCTAAGCAGTGTATGGAACCAAGTAAAGTTGGGGGTTCCCAGCAATGGACAGTGTTAAAGAATCTTGCCAAGTAGAGGCATGTGCCCTCTGAGGAAGATCACAGAGAGCTGGAACTTGTTTGTTTCACAGTGAAAATGGAAGGACAGCTGAAGCTTTCTGCCTGAAGCCTCCTAGGCTGGAGGCCCTAGAGGGGGCTTTATTCCTGGGTATGGAGAAGCTGCCAAGCCTGTGAGCTGATGGAAGCTTCCCACTGCTGTCCCAGGACTTTGTCTGTGTCACTCACAGTCCCAGATTTTAGGTCTGTCTTGCCTCAGAAAGATGTCCTGCAGTTTCCAGACTGCTATTCTTTGCTTTTGTCTTAGCATTTTTCTTTTTTAGATTTCACTACCTATTAACCTTGTGTCTAAACAAATAACAAATAAAGTGAGAGGTTTGTTTGTTCAGTTATTCATCTGGAAGGAATGTTGTGAGTTCTCCAAATAATGTTTGTGAGAGCACTTTAAACTATGCCAGTTGTTCATTCTATGAGATATGAAAAAGCAGAGATATCAATAAATACAGACAAATGGTGGAATTCCAGAAAAGCATGAACTTCTCCTCCTCTAGGGGATGGTGCGAGCATTCATAATTCTTAAGGTATTGTGAGTGGTGAACAAGATTTATTGACAGCCCTCTGCAGAGTGTGAACAATGATCAGAGAACATTTGGACAATCACAGTTATTTGGCTTCTTTATAGGTTGCTTATACTTGTATACTCTGTATTTCTGAGAATTTTTAAATGTAGTTAATATCTTTCTGGATCAATTTGGCAACTAATAGCATGGACATGAGTTTGAGTAGTCTCCAGGAGTTGGTGATGGATAGGGAGGCCTGGGGTACTGCAGTCCATGGGGTCACAAACAGTCGGACACTGACTGAACTGAAAAGCGACGAACTGAACTGAACAGCATTCTTGGCATCCTCATACAGTGAATGATAGAAGGTGTTTTTAAAACATCTTTATATTTTTATTTCATTCCTAAAAGTAGACTTCTAAATTAGTAGTAATAAAACATGACAATGATACAATTCTAATTGAAAGACAAATATTTTAAGAAGCAACATAATACATAGGCTGCTGCTGCTGCTGCTAAGTCGCTTCAGTCATGTCCGACTCTGTGCGACCCCATAGATGGCAGCCCACCAGGCTCTCCCGTCCCTGGGATTCTCCAGGCAAGAACACTGGAGTGGGTTGCCATTTCCTTCTCCAGTGCATGAAAGTGAAAAGTGAAAGTGAAGTCGCTTAGTTGTGTCTGACCCTCAGCGACCCCATGGACTGCAGCCTACCAGGCTCCTCCATCCATGGGATTTTCCAGACAAGGGTACTACCTATAATCAAATGTGATGATTTGGCATATTTAATATATTTAAAAGAATACAAGTTTGATCAGATGTCAATCACAAAAGTGGATACATTAAGGTTTATTTTATTGTTCTTCCCTAAAATCTCATGTTACTGATGCCTAAGCATGAATTACTTACTAGATCAAATTTCATCTTCATCTGCGACTCAATTTCTGTTTTGTAAATAAGTCCATTTGGGGCATTTTAAAGATTCTACATACAAGTAGTATCATACGAAATTTTTCTTTCTAAAACAGAAACTAACATAGCATTGTAAATCAACTACACTACAATAAAAATTTAAAAGAAGAAATTAAATAAAATCCTGTTACAATAAAAAATTAAAAAAATAAAAATAAAAGAAATTTATCTTGTCTGCTAAGTTATACTCACCTATGAAACCAAGAGGGTTTATGATGACCACTGAAGATAGACTTTTAATAAGCAAGGAATGTTTGGAAAATGTATAAAGGGCAATGGAGGGCAGGAGGGGAAACAGAAGCATGCCCAGCATCTGGTCAGTCAGATGAAAGCTGCATCATATAGCCAGGTTTTGCTTAGAGACAACCTGAATGAAGACAACTCAGATCCAGCCTCAAGGACATAGCAAACCTCTGAAGAATAAAATCAGGTATGAACTCAAGAGCTATCATCTTTGTCAAAGTTCAAGGAAATGAGATCAGGGGGCTTGAGTTTCAAAGAAAGGTTGTAAGAAAGATGTTAGGAATGCCCGGGAAAGAAGGAACAAAATTCTGTGGTGGTGAGGGTGAAGTGGAGAACATTAGTGATAGCCAACAATGTGGAAATATAGGTAAGTCTTTCACACGCACTGACTCATTTCTCTGCAGCCATCTTATGAAACTAGAGCTGCCATCCCCGCTAGACACTGAGAGTTTGGTTAACTACTTGTCCAGGACCACATAGATGCTGACAGGAGCCACACCCTACATCTCAAAAAAATAAATAAATAAAATAAAATAAACATGGGCCCCATGATCATCAAATCAATACAATTTTCAGGGTTGAGCAAAGGTGGGGAGTGGTGATGAGGAGAACGTGAGGGAGACTGGAGTGACTGAAAGAGGCTTCACATCAACCCTGATGGGGCCAAAGGGAAGAAAGTTGGAAGAAGTTTGACTGAACTTGGATGATAAATGGTAATATCTCATCACAATTTAATGAGTCACCTCTTTTACCACCATCCTAATTTATTACATACTGCATTCGTATACAAGGCGAGAACTCAGTATTCAAAACAATGCCTGTCCAGGAAAATACTGAGAAGATAAAGCAAAAGAATGGGTTGAACTAACTGCAGGACCTGGGACAGGCAATTGAATATTAGTGATGCAGTAAAATTGGGGTAATATGCCTGGTTAACTACCTTCCTCTCAGCTCATTTAAGAGAATTAATAGTATCAAGATGAGCTAAGTATCCCATTAACTCTGTTTTTTCCTAGAAAATTTCTCTCAGCTGCGAAACAGAATCACTGGTGAGAGGTGTTTCTAACCATTTTTCTGCTTACGTGGTTTATTTATTCACCCCAGTTGACTCTATCTTGAGGCCAAGCTCCAAATTAATAGGGCATTCTAAACAAAATCTTTCTAGCAAAGTCAAAAGTGTAAAAGTGATTTCATGCATTTAACCTTATCCCAAGTTTGATTAGGGATTAATGCTCTCCGTTTCTCATAGACAATTGCTCCCTAGATCAAGTATAACATAAGGGCAAATTACACAATTTGATTTCACCCAGTGGGTTCTTGGATAGTTTCCTTATCAAGATGGTGGATTAGAAGGAGGTGCGCTCATCTTCTCCAGCAAGAACATTAAAAATCGCAACTGGCTGCTGAACAACCATCGACAAGAAAATGTCGATGTAAGGAGAATGTAAGATCCCAACAAAAACAGATAACCCACACCCAAGGGCAAAGAAGAAGCTGCAGCAAGATGGTAGGAGGGGTGCAATCACATTTTAAATCAAAGCTCATACTTGCCAGAGATACTCAGAGGGCACAAACAAAGCCTTGTGTGCACCCGGATCCAGGGAAAAGAGGAGTGACCTCCACAAGAGACTGAGGCAGACCTGCCTTTGAGTGTCTGAGTGTCTCCTGCGGAGGCACAGGTCAGCAGTGGCCTGTTGCAGGCCAAGGGGCTCTGGCAGCAGTGGTCCTGACAGGTGTAGTTGTGACTCCTCCTCTTGGAGGAGGTTGACATTAGCCCCACTATAGAGTCGCCTAGCAGGCGACCCACAAACTGGAGGACAATTATACCAGAGAAGCTCTTGCTGTGTTACAAAAGTTCTAGGGCCCACAAGAAGATTTCACAACCTGAGGATCTGGAAAAGGGACAGAGAACCCACAGGGAAATTTGACTTCGAAGGCCAGTAGGATTTGATTATAGAACTTCCACAGGACTGAGGAAACAGACTCTTGGAGGGTACAAACAAAACCTTGAGCATGCCAGGATCCAAGAGAAAGGAGCAGCGACCCCACAAGAGACTGAGCCAGACTTGCCTGTGAGTGTCGGGAGTCTCTGGTGGAGGCCTGAGTCCACAGTGGCCTGACCTGGGTCAGGGATACTGACTGAAGGAGCCCTGGGAGGTTACGGCATACTGGTATAAGTCTTTTTGGAAGAGGTTCCACTGCTGACACGTGCCTCCACAGGAGACACTCAGACACCCAAAGGCAGGTCTGCCTCAGTCCCTTGTGAAGGCCAGGCTTCCCTGTCCTTCACTTCTCCTGTCCACTGAGTCAGTGATGCCATCCAACCATCTCATCCTCTGTCATCCCCTTCTCCTCCTGCCCTCAATGTTTCCCAGCATCAGGGTCTTTCCCAATGAGTCAGCTCTTCACATCAAGCTGTCAAATTATTGGAGCTTCAGCTTCAGCATTGGTCCTTCCAATGAATATTCAGGGTTGATTTCCTTTAGGACTGACTGGTTTGATCTCCTTGCTATCTAAGGGACTCTCAAGAATCTTCTCCAGTGTACCGGAACAAAGGTGAATTCAGGTATTCCCCAAACAGGGCACTCTCTCTAGAATCAAGAAGGCTAGAAGTCCTAGAGTATAATCAGAAGGTCCAAACAAATCCTTATGACTATTATCCGCATTCATAGAATCTGAGTCCTTTAATTGCAGGGGGCCCAGGGAGCCCAGAATATCATGTGGTTCTATTTTCTCTATAGGCAAACCTTTAATTCACCTTGCTGTAATAAAGAAGATCAAACCTGACATTGTGTTGAATCTATTCCTTTTGCTCAAACCTTTGCGCTGTGTTGCCTGTGCTTAATCATGCTGGCTTTGCATATTTTTTAAAAGAGTGTTGCCTATGACCTGGAATACACAGGATAGCCCATTCTCAAGGCTCTAATCTTTAAGAGCATAACTTTTTTCCTATTGTATAGGTTGCAATACAGTTGCAATACAGATAATTGCAACAAAAAGTTGCAATACAGATAATAAAAGTGGTTTTGTTGTGGTTTTATAGGACCAGACTGACATGGACAGCTGCCAAGAATAAAGGATTCCAGCACCACACTCCCTCCCTTTTTAGTATAAAATAAGCCTGAATTCTAACTTGAGAAAAATGGTTCTTAGGGTTCTTAGACACTAGTCTACCATCTTCTTGGTCTGTTGGCTTTCTCAAAGTCACCATTCCTTTCCCCAATAGCTCTTCCCTTGAGTTACTGGTCTGCTATGCGGTCATTTGGCAAGAAGTAAAAGACTGGACTTGGTAACATTATTAGATCTGAAGAAAGGAAAGTGAACAAGTAAAATGGCCAAATAAAGTTCCTAAAGATTATCCAGAGCAACACTGAAACTCTACATTCTGGTAACTTTGTTTGAAAATAGACTTTAATGATTTACTCTTTTTCATAGAAAAGTGGTGAAATTGAAATGATGATAGCTTACCAGAACTTTTCCTTGCTGTCTTGACTCCATTTTATCTCATACATGATGTTCATAAATTTCTTTTTTTTTTTTTTTTGAGTTGCTTATAGTATGCGGTAGAAGACTATCTGACAAGAAAAGTTTAAAGTTAGAATATGACACCAGAAAAGCTGAGCATCCATGAGCAAGTCTATAATGAACCTGACTTGACCTCACCTGGCCATCAGTCATCAGCCAGTATCCCTTTTGTCAGCCATTATTCAAAGGTTTAAAATTACTCCTGTTGAATTACTTCTTAATTCTGTGTTATAACACCTTGAATAGGGTTAGCTATGAGGAATGGGGGTGCACTGCACCATTTTAATACCTGTAGGGGACCTGTCTAAAAGGTCTACATATTTAGATGTAATTAATTACATGAATAACCTAAATGTGAAAATAATTTTTTGATATATTAAGCACAGAAAAAACAGCAAAAAAAATGAAGTAACATTGGCTTTACATTCCTATTTTTTAAAAGCTGATTAATTTTGACCATCTTTTATTCAATTGCGGAGATGCAGCTCACATTCTCTGCATTTACATGGCTTTTTCTGCAACAATGCTGTGTGTGAGGGGAGATGAATGTTTTTGTAATGATTATGCAGGTGATTCAATTTACTTTTAGTTAATGTAATGATGAGTAAAACATACATTAAGTTTTAATGTATTTTCACAGATTAATCTTTAGTAATCTCTCACTTCTACAGATAATTTCACCTATAAATAGTTTCATAAAGTAGGTACAAGTGAAAGAGTAATTTGAATCAAATTGGATCTCTCTTTAATCTCAGAAGAAGTTACCATAGGTAGGGTGTACAAATTCTCATTCAAAAGAATACAAGTTTATTTGTATGTAAAAGAGTTCAGTCCATTGGCATATACTGTTTTTTTTTCCTTTTGTAGGAGAGTAAAAAGAAATATCAAGGATGTCATTCTATGAAATTATTATTAAGATAATTCTAAGATATTCACATTGAAGTGTGAAGTCAAGTGGGCCTTAGGAAGCATCACTACAAACAAAACTAGTGAAGACAACGGAATTCCAGCTGAGCCACTTCAAATCCTAAAAGAAAACGCTGTGAAAGTGCTGTACTCAACGTGCCAGCAAATTTGGAGAACTCAGCAGTGGCCACAGGACTGGAAAAGGTCAGTCCAATCCCAAAGAAGGGCAATGCCAAACAATGTTCAAACTACCACACAGTTGCACTCATCTCACATGCTAGTGTGAAATGTTCAAAATTCTCCAAGCAAGGCTTCAACAGTATGTGAACCATGAACTTCCAGATGTTCACATTGGATTTAGAAATGGCAGAAGAACCAGAGGTCAAATTGCTAACATCCATTGGATCACAGAAAAAGCAAGAGAGTTCCAGAAGAACTTCTGCTTCATTGACTACACTAAAGCCTTTGACTGTGTGGATCACAACAATCTGTGGAAAATTCTTAAAGAGACTGGAATACCAGATCACCTTATCTGCCTCATGGGAAACCTGTATGTAGGTCAGGAAGCAACAGTTAGAACTGGACATGGAACAATGAGCTAGTTTCAATTTGGAAATAGAGTACATCAAGGCTCTATATTACCACCCTGCTTATTTAACTTATATGCAAAGTACATCATGTGAAATGCTGGTCTAGATGAAGCTCAAGCTGGAATCAATAGTGCAGGAAGAAATATCAATAATCTAAGATATGCAGATGACACCACCCTTATGGCAGAAAGCAAAGAGGAACTAAAGAGCCTCTTGATGAAGGTGAAAGAGAAGAGTGAAAAAGTTGGCTTAAAACTCAAAATTCAAAAAAATAAGATCATGGCATCTGTCCCATCGCTTCATTGAAAATAGATGGGGAGACAATGGAAACGTGAGAGACTTTATTTCCTTGGGCTTCAAAATCACTGCAGATGGTGACTGCAGCCATTAAATTAAAAGATGCTTGCTTTGTCGAAGGAAAACTATGATAAATTTGACAGCATATTAAAAAGCAGAGACATTAGTTTGCTGACAAAGGTCTGTCTAGTCAAAACAATGGTTTTTCCAGTAGTCATGTATGGATATGAGGGTTGGGCTATAAAGAAGGTTGTACATTGAAGAATTGATGCTTTTGAACTGTGGTGTTGGAGAAGACCTTTGAGATTCACTTGGACTGCAAGGAGATCAAACCAGTCAATGCTAAAGGAAATCCGTCCTGAATACTCATTAGAAGGACTGATGCCGAAGCTGAAGCTCCAATACTTTGGCCACCTGATCCAAAGAGCTGATACATTAGAAAGGACCCTGATGCTGGGAAAGATTGAGGGCAGGAGGTGAAGGGGACAACAGAGGATGAGATGGTTGGGTGGCATCACCGACTAGATGGATATGAATTTGAGAAGGCTCAGGGAGATAGTGATGGACAGGGAAGCCTGTTGTGTTACAGTTCACGGGGTTGCAAAGAGTTGGACACTACTGAGCAACTGAACAACAAGAAGATGTTCATGAATCAATTCAAATGACTTGAATAGAGAGAAAAAATGTTTACACTTTTAAATATTTCGTCTTTTTACTAAATGGATCATGGTTGTATTGACCTTTTGGTCTTTCAGGAATGAGAATCTAAGCAAAGGACCATTAGTTTTTTTTTAAGAAGAGAAAGCAGGACTCAGAAATGACTATTACTGGTGACAAGAAAGAAAGGATTTAGGTTGCAGAAAAGCTTATAGCTTTTTAATATGCAGAGAGTTTTCTGTAGACATAAAAAATAATAGATACAAAAACAGGTAAGCATTGTTAATATTCACAATGTATTTCTATATATACTCATGACATGTGTTTAGATGTAAACATCACACAGAGCTCTGGTATATAATTGAGCTGTTATGTAAACATGTCAGCTCTTACATAAAGTAGAAAGGATATTATGAAAGTTTGAACTCACAGGGCCATCAGTCTCAAATAAAAGTTTCATAGTCCTTGCAGAAATAAGTGAATGGTGGCTTTTGATTCCATTCTTGGCATATTAACTTGTTAGTCTTTCCAGTCTCAGCTCCAACAGTGCTTCAACCAAACTGGCCCGAGATCGAGCGATCTTGGCAGACTGTCCTCCTTCTTTGCATCTGTTATCCACCCAGGAGCATGGAGAGATGTTATTCTTGTTTACTACCCACTGACTAACCCTGTCAGGCTCAGAAAATACTCAGTAACAGTGAGGTTTCTTATATGGAATAACTATATTTTCTCCAGTTCCTATTGGAGCCTAGAAGTTCTTCCAGGGTAGTAATTACGATTTTTTTTTTTTTTGAAGATGCCTTCAGAAATCATCTTGACAGATTTTATCAGCTTTTATTTCTTCATATTTTAGCTACAGGTTACATTAAATTACCTGCATGTCATCAAATTGTGTGCTTTTGCCTTAGACTGGGGGTAGGCAAAAGTGACCCAGGGGTCAAATCTAGCCACACCCATTGGTTTATACATTGTCTACAACTTCTTTCATGCTGCTGTGACAGAGTTGAAACAGGCACTTTATTTAGCTGCAACAGGCACTTTATTTAGTTCTGAGAGTCAAAAATCTTTACTATCTAGCCCTTTTCAAAACGGAAAAAAAAAAAAAAAAAACAAAACCTGGCAATCCTTGCCTTAGACTAAAATTGAATTGCACATAACATTGTTATCCATTACAGCCACAATCACCACCATTCCAAAGTACATGAGGGCAAAGGAGAGCTCTTATTCTTCCTTTGATCTTTCATAACAATTTGCACATATTGGAAAGTCAATAAGTATTTCTTATTTATTAACACACACATTTATAAGATAAGTTCTTTACTAAGTCATAGAAATGAACTTCAGGGGCACTGGCTTCATGGTCTTTGGGTGGGAAACCATGAATGATAATCAGCAGTGAATTGATATAACTAGTAAGATAAAGTGGGTGAAAGTAAGAATGCAAAAAGCAGAATATGTAATTATTTAAAACCTTTGATTCTTCTATGCTGAACAACTTTCAAGGTTTCTAAAATTTTGCTTAGTTTTTTGTTTTTTTTTAGAACATCTGATTTTTTCTTATGCATTTAACAATAATCTACAAGTCAATGTCAGAAAATCATTTGGGATTTTAACTAATGATTACTTTTAAAATAATAGTTTGTCCTTTTGCAATTACACTTACTACCCAACATTTCTAAATTTACCATATATTTGAAACTTATACTTTCAGTTTATTTTAAAAACACTGGATACAATTAAAAGTGATTTAACAGTGCAGGATCACAACAATTGTATGCTGGGGTGGGGAAGAATATACTTAATTTACCAACCTTAAGGGTAGTAGACAAAGTATGAATTCAAGGAATGTCACTTTGCCATAGAAGTAAAAAGTAATTGCCTGGGATAAAACAATAAAAGATAAGATTTTTTTAAAGTATATAATTTATTTATAGTAAGGGTGCTATTTTTAGAGCATATAATGAAGTATACTTGGCATGATTTGTTGGAATTGAAATCCATCTCCCTTCCACGTATATGTATCTTCAATTCCACCATGAAGATTTGTTGCTTTGGGTTCTCCTCAAGTTACATCTACAGACAGTATTACCATCACTCACCCATTCATCATGTCTTAATGTTACATTTTCTGCCTTTCATGGGTTCTGACCAATTCATCACTTTACTAAATGACCACTGCAATTTGTTTCACTATAATTACTATACCTAAGGTTGTAATACTCTAGGAAAAGTAGTTTATTATATATATACTAGAAGACACACAAGAAAGTATGAAAGACATTCAGGCTTGAAGATAGATGTGCTAATTGTGAAAGGTCTTCTGTGGACTTGTCTCAGTTTTCCTGTAGAAGCAAGACTAATGAATGTAAGGACCCAAATAAATCATATATTCATGTATTGCCATATATATGTTAATTTCCTCCTCAGTCTATGAAAATTTACTTTGAAAAGATTGAAATAAATACATTTATAAAGTGACACATGTTCCCATTGCTTTGAACATTTATTTGAGTAGTACCTATTTTATTCCTTGTCGCTGAGATTTTTCTCTACCTGAATAAAAATGACATGTCATTTAAAAAAATTTAACAAAGCAGAATTTTAATTAGCAAATGCATATGGAAGTAGTTTAAAAAATTTCCTCTTCATTCTGTATTTAAAAACATCTAGGAGCTGGGTAGCGTCTGAACGCCGCCATGGCTTTGAGATACAATGGCCTGGACGAACTGCCCGCCGCCTGCTTGTCGCCATGTGGGCCGCCCAACCCGGCCGAACTGTACAGCTAAAAATAAATAAATAAATAAAAAATAAATAAAAAAATAAAAACATCTAATCTTTTTGAATTGTTTATGTAGACAGATGTTTAATCATATCCTATTTTCTGGTTTTAATTTTAACTTTACAGTGTTAATATAAATCCAAGCTTATTTTAGTGACTCAGATGGTAAAGACTCTGTCTGCAATGCAGAAGACTCGGGTTCCATCCCTGGGTTGGGAAGATCTGCCGGGGAAGGGAATGGCTACCCTCTCCAGTGTTCTTGCCTGGAGAATTTCACGAACAGAGGAGCCTGGCGGGCCACAGTCCATGGGGATGCAGAGTTGGACGTGACTGAATGACTAACATATTCATTTTCAAGCTTATTTTTATGGACTTCTTAATTCCTATCAAAGTAATTTGACAAAATCGTGTGAGTGTTATTCATAAACAAGGGCAACAGTAGTTTTTCTTCCAAGATCTTGAGATGATGAAACATTCCATTCTGCTTTAAAAAATTAAACAAACAAGCCAGTAGCTTGTAAGACCTGCTAAGTTCATGGTGGAATTCAGTGGGGAAGAATGGTTGAATCACTTAAATTGATTGTATCTCTGCATTTGGCACTGCTATATTCACCTCACATTGAGAGCTGTGCCATCCTTAATTTGGCCATTTCCTAATAATAGTAAAATCCATCTGCCTCCATGTGTCTGCTGTCTGAGACCCTCAGATAAAAGCCGCAGTTGCTCAACTGGTTATTGGTGAGCCCGGGAAGTTTTGCTGTTTATTCTCTTTCTTTATCTGTAGCCTTGGGGTGAAGTCCTCGTTCGGCCTCTCTGCTGAGACCTCCTTATGGAGGAGAGAAGCAAGAAATCTTGAAATGCTTTCCTCGGTCTGAGTCAGCACCTTGTACTCTTCAACTCTGTGCCCTTGCTTGGATCTCAGAGCCCATAAAACTGCCAGAGACTCTGTTCAGGGATTCCTCAAAATTAATGACCCCCTTGTCTGTACTGACTACCTGACCCAGAATTGGTGTGCTTTTGCGTGGGGCAAATGGAACATGGCAAGTCAGCACTTTCTCCAGTTTTGCACGCTTGCTTTAATTGCAGTAAAGGCACGACTCTTTCATTTTGGGCTTCCTGCTGGAATCAGCTACTCCCACACCTTACAGTCTCACTCTCTCTCCCAACTCAGCTCAACTCCTGACACCTTATTTGCATCCTACTCTCTTCCGCCTTGCTTCTTTTTTCTTCTTGATTCTTGCTGTATGTTTTAAATTCATTATATATGCACCATATGTTTATCTGCTCATCCATCAGTGGACACCTGTTTCCATATCTGAACCTGGGGATATGATGCTAAGTGAAATAAGCCAGCAACTGAAAGACAAATCATGCATGATTATACTTACATGTGGAATCTTAAAAAAAAAAAAAAATTCTAAAGCAAGAAAGAGGAAAATAGAATAATGGTTGCTGGGGCACCAAGGTGAAAATTGATTTTGTGAGATGAATAAGTTGTGGAGACCAAACATAGAGCATGACAAGTATAGGTAATAACACCATATTGTATACCTGAAGTTTGCCGAGAGAGATATTTAGTGTTCTCACTATCCACACAAAAAATTAAAATATGTGAGGTGATGGATATGTTAACCAGCTTGATGGTGGTGTAATCATTTCACAATGGACATGAACATCAAAATATCATGTTGTACACCTTCAGATCAGATGCAGGCACACGATGAGGTCACATTGTGCCAAAGGTGAAACCAGTGCGTTGACCATTCTTGTAAACCAAATTCCATTAGAAATGTAAACTTCTGTCTGCTCTGCTTCTAAACGTCTTTGTAAATTCCAGATATAGTACATTTCTGTTGTGCAGAACCAGCCTTCAAGTCCACAGGTTGAATGGGGGTTGGATTTAGAATTTTGAACTGAACTGAAGATGTCTCTAACTTAATTTATTAGAAACTATTACTCACTTTTCATTATCTATTCTGAGAACATTCCATCTAAGGGGTCATTTCGCTGCTGGCAATGCCCCCACTCTCGTTTACCTGTGGCACCACCTCCATATTTGGACTGAATGACTCAAAGACCCTGCAGATTAGTGAATGCTATTGACTTTTTTTTAGAAAAGTGCCCATCTGTTTCTCAAAAAATTCCCACTTAAAGCAGATAGCCTAATTTAATTCATACTCAGTATGCTCCAAACTGCTGGTTTTCATTTTAATTTTCAAACATTTCTGGCTATATATTCTCTATGCTGAAACAAACTTGGATGGTTGTAAATGATTTTTTTTTTTTTAATCTGTGTGACAGATTGTTAAAGTCTGGGCATATGGAAAACTGTAAACAAAACTCAAACCATGTAAGTAAAGGCTCTAAGGCTTTCCTCAGCTGAAAGTAAATTTCCTTCAAATGACCCCATGACTCATTATAAGCATATGTGTGGAACCTCTGATGTTAATAAATGTGTAAGCCTATATACTGTGGCTCTCAAACCCTAACCAGAAAACATCTGATCATAGACAAATGGCAAATCATTCAAAGGTATAATGATATGCCTCACCATTGAGATTTCCTATAGTAAATATAGGAAACAGTACAATTTTTAGGATTTTTAAATTTAGGACTTTCCTTGTGATCACTTAGGGCTTCCCTGGTGGTTCAGAGGGTAAAGCGTCTGCCTGCAATGTGGAGACCTGGGTTTGATCCCTAGGTCGGGAAGATCCCCTGGAGAAGGAAATGGCAACTCACTCCAGTACTCTTGCCTGGAAAATCCCATTGACAGAGAAGCCTGTTACAGTCTTCTGTAGAGGAGTAGGTTACAGTCCATGGGGTCACAAAGAGTTGAATACAACTGAGCAACTTCACTTTGTAATCACTTATGAAAAGGGTGAATCTAGTGTATTTAATGATTAAAAAATCCCTTCTTTTGCTGTAATTTTGTCCTCCAGCTAGAGCATATAAGAATACCTTCAGCTCCAAATTCCATGGTTTGAAAATGCCCTAAGTGAAAGTGAAAGTGAATATAGTTTGTTGTGCTACAGTCAGAAAGTCAGGTAAACCAAGTCTATCGAGGTTATGTGACTTTCTGACCTCCGCTTAGAAGTCACAGCATCGATTCTATTCATTGTATTCTGCTGGTTGCCGAAGACAAAAGCCCAGTCAACTCAAGGGGAGGGGCCATGCTTCCACTGCTTCGATTTATAAGAGTCCATATTTAGTTATACTCTGACAGCAATTTTCTTGAGCATGTTAACAGCAAGTGTACACCACAGTCACAGTAATGAAGGTAAAAACCAATGCCAACAGTCTTAGTTACAGACAAAAATGGTGAGATGCATTTTAAAGTGAACTGAAGACATGTTCAAAGCTTCCTAAATTCCTGCAGACTCTCAGGCACCTCCTATTCCAATGGCCGCACTGACCCAGACTTCTTGAATTTGACCATCTTTGGACTTCCCCATGTTGACTCAGACTTAAAATGCAGGGCTGTTCTGAACTGAGCAAAAGGCTGTTCAAACAGAGAGTGTTGGTATAAAAGCACACTTTAATGAAGATTTTGTAGGTCGCTTATAGGAAAGATGTATGCCAGACACCCCCTGGAAAACACCAATCCCATCTTAGACATTTCGACTCTGCAAGGTACCATTTCGGTCACCTCCCACCAAGTACCCTCTTGATCCCCGTTCTTAGCAAAGCCCTGCCCCATAGATGACTCTTCCATATGCCCTCTGAGCTTCCCTGCCACAAACTTAAATTGTTTCTCTATCTTTTATCCTTCAATTCACTAATTTCCCTACATAAACTCATCAGTGTCTTAAACAGAAAAACAACTTCTTTTTAAATATGCCCAACTTGATTCAAGGGCAATTGAGATAATAGGCTTTTGTTCACTTTGTCTGATTACTCTCAGATGTCTAATCAACAAGATGACACAATAACTTATACCATACATCCAATTGCAGAGCTTTAGAAAGGAGCGAGAGAGACAGGTCCACAATTTCAGTTGAAGATGTCAACATCCAGCTCCCAATAACTGATAGAACAGGTAGATGGAAAATCAGTGAGGACTGAGAAGACTTAAACAAAGCAAAACTATCAACAAACTTGATCTGATTGACATTTCTAGAACACTCCACACAAAGTCAGAATACATAATCTAAGTGAACAGAGAACACTTTCCAGTACAGTCTTCCCTTGGTATCAATGAATGCTCAATTCCCTTATATAAAATGCTGTAGTGTTTGCATAAAATCTACACATCTCCTTCTATATATTTTAAATAATTTCTAGATTATTTTTAATAATGGATACAATTATTTGTAAATATAGATGCAATATCAATAGTTGTAAATACAGTGTAAATGCCATGTAAATAGTTGTAAATGTATGGCAAATAATGGACAATTCAAAATTTTTCGAAAATTTTTTTTCTGAATATTTTCTGTCTGAAGTTGGTTCAGTCAGCAGATGCAGAACCTGCAGATACGGAAGCAAACCTACTGTATAGATCATGTTGTCAGCCATTTCATCAAGCATCAATATATTTCTAAGAATTTAATGATTTAAGGCATGTTTTATGACCTCATTAAAATTAATTTGTATGGTACTAAAATAAAGATATCTGAAAACATCTCCAAACACTTTGAAACTAAATAACACATTTCTGAATAATATATCAGGTAAAATGGAATCAAAAGGAAAATTATAATTTTTTAACTTAAAATGAAAATACAACATATGGAACTTCTGAGATATAGCTAAAGCAGAATACATATAGAATGTTATAGTAATAAACTCTTTAATAAAAAAAGAAATACAAAATCTGTGACTCAGATTTTACCTTAAGAAACTAGAGAAATAGCTTCAAATTAAAGTAAGAAAACATAATAAATCTAAAACAATAGAAATAATAAAATAGGAAATAGCAAAATAAATCATCAACAAAATAAAAATCTTGTCCTTTAAGAAGATTAATAAAAATTGAAAATTTTCTATTTAGAGAGATTAAGAGAAAAAGAGAAGATGAAGGTTATTAAGACACCCAATAAAGAGAGGATATCACTATAAATTTTTTTAACATTAAAAGAATAAAAAGATAATATTATGATTAATTTTGTGACAGTATGTTTGATAACTTAGAAAAAACTAAACAATTACATGAAAGAAATAAATTACCAAACTTACTCAAAGAGAAATACAAAATTGAGTGGAACTCTATTTATCAAAGGAATTGAATTTATAATCAAAATCCTTCCCTTAAAGTAAGCATCAAGGACAGATGGCTTCTGTGAGAATTCTGAGAAACACTGAGTGAAGAAATAATACTAAATCTGTACAGACTTTTCTAGAAAATTAAAAAGGAGGGGTAACTCTCCACTCACATATAGTGTCTAATACACTGATATCAAAACCAAAAAAAAAAAAAAAATCACATGAAAAGAAAACCACTGACCAGAATCCTTTATGAATGTTAAGACACATATTGTAAATAAAATTTTAGTAAATCAATATATATGCATATGTGTTCATAAAATTATATATAAATAGACCCATAGATAGATAGATGAATGATACCATATCCAAGCAATGTTGAAGAGGAAGTAGGCAAAGCAGAATTTCTGCTTCTAATGCCTACTCTTTGAACTCCTCTATCCTGTACTATTGTAATTGAATTTTATATTTTCTCATTTAAGTTCAGTTCAGTTCAGTTGCTCAGTCATGTCCAACTCTTTGTGATCCCATGAATCACAGCATGCCAAGCCTCCCTGTCCATCACCATCTCATGGAGTTCACTCAGACTCACGTCCATCGAGTCAGTGATGCCATCCAGCCATTTCATCCTCTGTCGTTCCCTTCTCCTCCTGCCCCTAAACTCTCCCAGCATCAGAGTCTTTTCCAATGAGTCAACTCTTCACATGAAGTGGCCAAAATACTGGAGTTTCAGCTTTAGCATCATTCCTTATATTTTCTAGGAACTCTTAAAATATTTCACCAGAGCATTCTACAGATGAAGAAGCTGAACCTCAAAGACTGAGTGATTTGCTGATTTTAACAACCAGTTAGTTGAAAAGCCAAAGACTCCTTCAACAATATCAACTTCTAATAGCAAATGAACCTTGTCAATCTTGTCCCCTGGAGATGAACTGGCTACCTTTGCACTCACAGGTATTGGTTCTTACCTCTCAAATAACATCTGCTACTCTAGTTTCCACTGGAGAAGAAAATGGCAACCCACTCCAGTATTCTTGCCTGGAAAATTCCATGAACAGAGGAGCCTGGTGGGCTACAGTCCATGGAGTTGCAAAAGAGTCAAATACAACTTAGAGACTAAACAATAACAACTCTAGCTCCTGTACGATCCTGTCTTTCCTTTACAAGACTGTGTGTGTCCAGAGACTGCTGAACTTCTGGGTCAAATACAACTTAGAGACTAAACAATAACAACTCTAGCTCCTGTAGGATCCTGTCTTTCCTTTACAGGACGGTTTGTGTCCAGAGACTGCTGAACTTCTGGGTCAAATACAACTTAGAGACTAAACAATAACAACTCTAGCTCCTGTACGATCCTGTCTTTCCTTTACAAGACTGTGTGTGTCCAGAGACTGCTGAACTTCTGGGTCAAATACAACTTAGAGACTAAACAATAACAACTCTAGCTCCTGTAGGATCCTGTCTTTCCTTTACAGGACGGTTTGTGTCCAGAGACTGCTGAACTTCTGGGTCAAATACAACTTAGAGACTAAACAATAACAACTCTAACTCCTGTACGATCCTGTCTTTCCTTTACAAGACTGTGTGTGTCCAGAGACTGCTGAACTTCTGGGTCAAATACAACTTAGAGACTAAACAATAACAACTCTAGCTCCTGTAGGATCCTGTCTTTCCTTTACAAGACGGTTTGTGTCCAGAGACTGCTGAACTTCTGCCACTGTTTTACCTTTTCACCTGAGTTCCCTTCTTGACAGTTTTCTACATCTTGCCTTTGCTTTATTCTTTGTATATTGTATGTGTGAGGAGCAAGAATAAGCAGATAATTGCTAATAACTATGGTTATACTTCCACAGGTACTTATAGTTAAGGAGTTTAGTGTGGACCATAGGCTAGAGGCTCAGCAGACTCTTGTCATTCAAACTCAGAATGAGGTCAAGAAATAAAAGGTAATAACAATAAAGTGTAACAGAAAAAAAAGTTACAGTTATTTGCTTTATGCTGGAAAAATATTAAGACTGCCTAGATTAGTTTTTTTTTTTTGGACGCTCCAAGCGGGCAGGTGTCTAGGCCCCCGACCTTCTCCACGCGGGCCAATCGCAGCAACCCCTGGCAAGCACCAGCGGCGTTTCCAGCTCGAGTTTTGTTTTTTTTTTTTAAGACACTGATGTCCAAATGATATTTGGTGGAAGTAGGGGTTACTTGCATGACACAATGCAAATTGATGAAAATGAAGAATACGTCCACCTTAGAGGCTCATAAATGTTTGTAACCGTCTAGAATTTCATAAATTGTTATCTATAAGTTGGTTTCTATATTACAGCTGAGGGTTTTAACCAAATAATACAACAATTAAAAAAAAATCAAAGACGGATGTCTTAGAATCTAGTGTTTTTGAGAGGAGACAAATCTTTTTGGGAAATAAATTTTACCTAGGCCCCTATGTGCAATAGAAATAGCTCCAGAATGTCACCATCTTATAGCACTTCTTCACTCTCCACAAACTTTTTCTGGAGAGGAATTTTAAGCTAACTCATAGATTTACTTGTCAAAGCAGTTGACAATGTAAGTGCAAATGCTGTATGTATGTTTTCTTTCTTCATAGATTCACAGGTACATATACAGAATAAACATTTTATATATATAAAAGTGGATGAACTAAAGTATAATTTAGCACAGGTTTCTTTATTATATGTCTTGACAAAAGGTAGTGGCAAATGTTATCATGTTTAGAAGATTTATTCAATTGCTCCATGTCAAAGAAATATTGTCACCATAGTAGTATATTGCATTCCTGGAATTGAGCGTTTTGATTTACAAAAAAAAAAAAGAACTATGAAAATATCATTTTTACTTCTTTTAGGAGGAAAAAAAGAAGAAGGACATGTGATGGACATCTCTGCTAGAAGACCTCCTGGTTGGCTGTGAAGGGTGTCCTCCGTAAGTACTTGTAGCTCTTTTGTCTTCCCTTGGAAGGGCTGGAGACGAAAGAGTTCTGCCAACTTTTATCGTATTTAAAGTTATATTCCTTAGCATCCTGGTGCTAGTCCTTTAATATAGAAATGCTTTTCTAGATTATTCTCCATCTCCTTTTGTCCTAACAAGACTTTAGGATTTATATTTTTGGCAAATTAAGTTTAATCTTCTATTTAGCACTTAATATTATTTTATCTTACATAAAAGGAGGTCTTTTATTTGTCTCTAAACAAATCCTTCCTTGTAAGCTCAATAGAGATGAAAAAGTTTATTTTCCTTTAGTTAAGGACATCGATGTTGCTCCCAGGTGGTGCAGTGGCAAAGGATCCTCTTGCCAATGCAGGAGATGCAGAGAACCTTTCCAGGCTGAAGTCAGAAAAATAAGGGACTTCCCTAATGGCTCAGCATAAAGAATTCACCTGCAGTGCAGGAGACTAGGGTTCAATCTCTGGGTTTAGAATATCCCCTGGAGTAGGAAATGACAACCCACTCTAGTATTCTTGCCTGGGAAATTCCATGGACAGAGGAGCCTGGCAGGCTACCGTTTGTGGGGTCTCAAAGAGTCAGACACGACTGAGCATCTGAACACAGGAACCTTGATCTCTTTTCTGTCTTTGTGAAAATCTGTATTGTCAATATTGCTCTCCATTGAGTCCTTCAATAAAGAACTGCCATCTAAAAAAGAACAAAAAAGAAAATCGACACATTTCTTTGCTTTCATGTTTGCTAGGAATTGCAGTTTTATATCTCTTCTTAACTTCATAGCTAACATCTTGAATTGGCTATATTCATTATCTTACAAATAGCTATGAAAAGAAGAGAAGCGAAAAGCAAAGGAGAAAAGGAAAGATATAAGCATCTGAACGCAGAGTTCCAAAGAATAGCAAGAAGAGATAAGAAAGCCTTCCTCAGTGATCAATGCAAAGAAATAGAGGAAAACAACAGAATGGGAAAGACTAGAGATCTCTTCAAGAAAATCAGAGATATCAAGGGAACATTTCATGCAAAGATGGGCTCGATAAAGGACAGAAAAGGTATGGACCTAACAGAAGCAGAAGACATCAAGAAGAGGTGGCAAGAATACACAGAAGAACTGTACAAAAAAGATCTTCATGTCCCAGATAATCACGATGGTGTGATCACTCACCTAGCCAGATATCCTGGAATGTGAAGTCAAGTGGGCCTTAGAAAGCATCACCATGAACAAAGCCAGTGGAGGTGATGGAATTCCAGTTGAGCTATTTCACATCCTGAAAGATGATGCTGTGAAAGTGCTGCACTCAATATGCCAGCAAATTTGGAAAACTCAACAGTGGCCACAGGACTGGAAAAGGTCAGTTTTCATTCCAATCCCAAAGAAAGGCAATGCCAATGAATGCTCAAACTACTACACAATTGCACTCATTTCACACTCTAGTAAAGCAATGCTCAAAATTCCCCAAGCCAGGTTTCAGCAATATGTGAACTGTGAACTTCCTGATGTTCAAGCTGGTTTTAGAAAAGGCAGAAGAACCAGAGATCAAATTGCCAACATCCGCTGGATCATGGAAAAATCAAGAGAGTTCCAGAAAAACGTCTATTTCTGCTTTATTGACTATGCCAAAGCCTTTGAATGTGTGGATCACAATAAACTGTGGAAAATTCTGAAAGAGATGGGAATACCAGACCACCTGACCTGCTGCTTGAGAAATGTGTATGCAGGTCAGGAAGCAACAGTTATTTCTGGACATGGAACAACAGACTGGTTCCAAATAGGAAAAGGAGTACATCAAGGCTGTATATTGTCACCCTGATTTTTTAACTTCTATGCAGAGTACATCATGAGAAAATCTGGACTGGAAGAAACACAAGCTGGAATCAAGATTGCCGGGAGAAATATCAATAACCTCAGATATGCAGATGACACCATCCTCATGGCAGAAAGTGAAGAGGAACTAAAAAGCCTCTTGATGAAAGTGAAAGTGGAGAGTGAAAAAGTTGGCTTAAAGCTCAACATTCAGAAAATGAAGATCATGGCATCCGGTCCCATCATTTCATGGCAAATAGATGGGGAAACAGTGGAAACAGTGTCAGACTTTATTTTTGGGGGCTCCAAAATCACTGCAGATGGTGACTGCAGCCATGAAATTAAAAGATGCTTACTCCTTGGAAGGAAAGTTATGTCCAACCTAGATAGCATATTCAAAAGCAGAGACATTACTTTGCCAACAAAGGTCCATCTAGTCAAGGCTATGGTTTTTCCTGTGGTCATGTATGGATGTGCGAGTTGGACTGTGAAGAAGGCTGAGCACCGAAGAATTGATGCTTTTGAACTGGGGTGTTGGAGAAGACTCTTGAGAGTCCCTTGAACTGCAAGGAGATCTAACCAATCCATTCTGAAGGAGATCAGCCTTGGGATTTCTTTGGAAGGAATGATGCTAAAGCTGAAACTCCAGTACTTTGGCCACCTCACGCGAAGACTTGACTCATTGGAAAAGACTCTGATGCTGGGAGGGATTGGGGGCAGCAGGAGAAGGGGACAACAGAGGATAAAATGGCTTGACGGCATCACTGACTCGATGGACATGAGTCTGAGTCAACTCTGGGAGTTGGTGATGGACAGGGAAGCCTAGCGTGCTGCGATTCATGGGGTCGCAAAGAGTCGGACATGACTGAGCACCTGAACTGAAGTGAACTGATTATCTTATTAATCCTTCAGACTCTTGGTTATCATGAAATTCTGTTCAAGTGTCTCTCACCAAACCTGCCATTAGCCTTTACTCTCTCTCTTTCTCATCTTTGTAAATATTCCACAGCTCCTGGTACTCACTGTTGAAGAATTTCACCTCTCTGAACAATGACTGGCAAACTTACAAAAAAGGAAGCTCAGTGATTTGCTTATAAATGTGTCTCTTAGAAGACACTTATGGGCTTTGCACACATTCTAAGTCATTTTAGTCCAACTAAAGTGGGCAACAGTCCATAAGGTTCAACTCCGTGTGACCTCACGGAGTGTAGCCCACTGGGCTGCTCTCCAGGCAAGAATACTGGAGTGGGTTGCCATGCCCTCCTCCGGGGGATCTTCCTGACCCAAAGATTGAACCTGAGTCTCTTACGTCTCCTGCATTGACATGCGATTCTTTATCCCTAGCACCACCTGTGGAGCCCCATTTATGGGCTTTATCCCAACTCAAATAATCATTGTCTAAAAAGGGAAGAGGCGATATTTAAAAATAAGTGTAAAGATTATATTTTATTGAAATTATGTTCAAAGTGTAGAAAAGGTAGTTTTATACTTAGTTTGTAAAATAAAATTATTTATTGTTTTGTTCAAGAATGCCCTGTATACGCCATTATTGATTGGCAACTTGATTTAAATTAAGAGATGGGAGAGAGAAAGAGTAGCTGAAGGGACCTGTGATATCAATGGATTAAGGTGTTTTAATGAATATATTTTAGAGGGATTTCATTTACTATGACTGCAAAGCAGATGAACACTAAATTGGCACATTGCTATAATCTTTTATACTTATAGATTCTATGGATTGGGAAGTTGGACAGAGCTGAAAGGGGTAGGATCATGTCTGAATTTTCAGTAAGAAGGGCAGCCTTAAGCTGGGCTGGAGTAATCTGAAGATTTGCCCACTCATGTCAGAGAGTTGAGCTATGACTCCGACAGGTGGGCACTGCTAAGCCTGGGCATTTCTCTTTCTGTGTGTCCTCTCCATGAGGGCTCTCCAGCATGGCGGCTTCATGGTAGGTGGATGTCTTAGAAGTTGGCTTAGGTTTCCATGGCACATGTCTTACAGTGGACATGTCTTAGACAAGTCAAGGCACATGTCTGAAGAGGGAGAGAGTGCCAGGCAATAGCAGCATCATTTTTTCTAACCTTGTCTCAGTGGTGATGTAATTCTAATTTTGGGTTTTTTTTCCCATTACAAATGTTCACATTCAAGGGGAGAGAAATTAGACTCTGCCATTTGCAGAAGGAATCTCAAAAACTTTAGAGGGAGGTTTAAAACAGACAATTAAAGAGCACTGCAATTCGGAGAGAGCAGCCTTCCTGGGATGAAGAACAATGAGCAGGGTGTCCAACAAGTAATCACCAATTGTATGTATTCAAACCAGTATTTTACAGAAGGACCAAGCTGAATATTAAAGGATACTCTAAGAAGAATACCATAATGATGGGGACAATAAAAGTGGGGCAATGACATAGTATTTCCACATTCTAGCTATTTTTGTAGTTGAATATTAGTAGTCAATTCATAAGACAACATTCTGGGATGTAATTGATAATTGCCATAAAAATATCCTACATTATTTTCTAAATAGTCACTGAACATATTGGTATGTACCAAAGTATTTAAATCTAACAGAAAGCAGAAAGTTCTCTCCCACGCTTTTGTTAAATGTCAAAAATGCATTTTAACTTCACTTATGAAAAATGATAGAGACTGAAGTCCTAATTAATTAAAAAAAGCTAGCTGTAGCAGTGATTTTAATATACCTCCCTTTGAGTTGCTATAATGGAAAGATCATTTTAGCTAACAATAACAAAAAAAATACCCAGATTCTAAGGAAAGTAAAATTTTAAATGAAGATTAATAACTCATGTAATTAAAAATAGATTTTTCAAGCCATATGTTCTAGAATGTTTTTAGTGAGTTTCAGTAGTATTCACTGGATTTTCTTGTCTGTTCAGATGATTTCTGGTGCATTTTTGTCAACAATTCCTTTTAAATATAGGTCAGTTCCATTCAGTTCAGTCACTTAGTTGAGTCCAACTCTTTGCAAACCCATGGACTGCAGCATGCCAGGCCGCCCTGTCTATCACCAACTCCCTGAGTTTACCCAAACTTGTGTCCATTGAGTCCATGATGCCATCCAACCATCTCATCCTCTGTTGTCCCCTTCTCCTCCCACCTTCAATTTTTCCCATCATCAGGGTCTTTTCAAATGAGTCAGTTCTTTGCACCAGGTGGCCAAAGGATTGGAGTTTCAGCTTCAGCATCAGTCCTTCCGATGAATATTATATATTCATCATATATTTAAAGGACTATTTTCCTTTAAAATGAACTGGTTGGATCTCCTTGAAGTTCAAGGCACTCTCAAGAGTCTTCTCCAACACCACAGTTCAAAAGCATCAATTCATTGGCTCTCAGCTTTCTTTATAGTCCAACTCTCACATCCGTACATGACTACTGGAAAAACCATAGCTTTGACTAGATGGACCTTTGTTGGCAAAGTAATGTCTCTGCTTTTTAATATGCTGTCTAGGTTGGTCATAACTTTTCTTAAATATAGGTCAGTAAGTTCCAAAACCTACCACTTTTTGAATTCTGCAATGTAAAAATCCTTCAAATACTGTATCTTTAACAGAAAGCAAAATGTATAATTTTCATAGTTTATCTGGTAATTGTTCACAGATCATAATGGCACAATGACTTGACTTGTAAAAATTGTGATGAAAATCATAGTCGTCACACCCATGAAACAGCAACGACAGACTGGCACTATCAAAAAGAAGTCAATAGGTCAGAAACATCCATAAGCATTTTTTTCTTAAATATGAATTAAGAATAAACACTATCCAGACAGAGTTAACACAAAAGTAAAGCAAGCCAATTAATAGCTGCTAATATTGTCAATATTGACTTAGTACACCTACTGTGGAAAATAATTCAAAGTTCAAATAATGCATCAAAGTGAAAGTCGCTCAGTTGTGTCCGACTCTTTGTGACCTCATGGACTATGGAATTTTCCTGGCCAAAATACTGGAGTGGGTAGCCTTTTCCTTCTCCAGGGGATCTTCCCAACCCAGGAATTGAACCAAGGTCTCCTGCATTGCAGGCAGATTCTTTGCCAACTGAATTGTCAGGGAAGCCCATGCATAAAATCTTACTGTTTCAAATAATGTCGCTGAAAAAGTAAGAAACAACATGCTGTGCTGTGCTTAGTTGCTCAGTGGTATCCGGCTCTTTGTAACTCCATGGACTGTAGCCCGCCAGGCTCCTTTGTTCATGGGGTTCTCCAGGCAAGAATACTGAAGTGGATACCCATTACCTTCTCCAGGGGATCCTTCCAAGCCAGGGATCACACCTGGGTCTCCTGCATTGCTTTACCCTCTGAGCCATCCAGAAGGTGTAGGCGACCTAACAAATACCTCCTGTTTGAGAATAAATATGAGGGTAAAATCAGCTCCTTTACTCACACCTAAGTTAACCTCCATGTTATAAGGATGTGTGCTGTGCTCTTCTCTCAGTTGTGTCCAGCTCTTTGTGACCCTCATGGACTGTAGCCTGCCAGGCTCCTCTGTCCATGGTATTATCCAGATAAAAATGTTGATGTATGGCAAAACCAATACAATATTGTAAAGTAAAAAAAAAAAAATACACCAGAGTGGGTTGCATTGCTTCCTCCAGAGGATCTTCCCAACCCAGGAATCATACGAGGGTCTCCTGCACTGCAGGCAGATTCCTAACTGCCTGAGCCAAAGAAGTTCATGTCCAACAGGCTTGGGTTTTATATATGTTTACTGAGAAAAAAAAAAGCCCAATAACTGCAGATGGCCAGAATAAAATCAGTTATAGAAAATAAACTCATGTTAAATATTTTTAATTAAAATTTTTAAAAAAACAGAGACCTGATTGAAATAAAGAGGTGTCTATTTGGGGTTGGTTAGGATTGTAGCCTGGGCTTCCCAGATGGTGCTAGTAGTAAAGAACACCACTTCCAGTGCAGGAGACACAAGAGTCACAGGTTCGATCACTGGGTTGGGAAGATCCCCTGGAGAAGGAAACAGCATCCCACTCCAGTATGGAGAACCCTATGGGCAGAGGAGCCTGGCGGGCTATAGTCCAAGGGGTCATAAAGAGTTGGACATGACTGAAGTGACTTTGCGTGTGGGACAGTAGCCCATGACACACAGATTCAAGAAGCATTTGAATTATTCTGCCAGCCTAAAAAATAAGGGGGCGGGTGCTTATAAAAGCGAAACTCATAAGGCTACAGTTAGTTGTGTGAGTTGTTTATTTGAGAATAATAATTAAAGCTGTTAAGAGTAAAGGGTGTTTGTTAAGTAGGGATTGGGTGAGACCTGAAGTGATTGGCTACTTAGTTACAAGGGAAACTGCCTTGAAAAACAAGGTTGCAGGTAGCAGGTATTGGGTTAAAAGACACTGGTGTCCTTGGGTTAGTTATGTGGATGCTCAGCTGCTCAGTAATGTCTGACTCTTTGTGACCCCGCCAGGCTCCTCTGTCCACGGAAGTTTTCAAGGCAAGAATACTAGAGTGGATTGCCTTTTCTACTCCATAGGTTAGGTATAGTTCACAGAAATTTCAAGTTCTCAGGGATATGGGGATGTGTCTGAGAACGGGACCTCAAGACTGACACCTCCAGTTTTGTATGCTTTAACTCTTATTACTCCATTATAATTTCAATTTCTCATGAGTATCTAAATATCCAATAAAGTGAAAAGTGCTATGTATATCTCACATCTTCTTTATCCATTTGTCTGTTGATGGACTCATAGGCTGCTTCCACATCTTAGCAATTGCTATGAGCCTTGGAGTGCACGTATCTTTCTGTGTTAGTGTTTTTGGCTTTTTTCAGGTATATGCCCAGGAGTGGAATGGCTATATGATATAGTAGTCTATTTCCATTTTTTTAGGAAACCTCCATACTGGTTTTCCACAGTGGCTACACCAATTTACACTGGGATAAGTCAGTAAGATCCCCTGGAAAAGGGCATGGCAACCCATTCCAGTATTCTTGCCTGGAGAATCCCCATGAACCCAGGCTATGGTCCACAGGATCACAAAGAATTAAATATGACTTAAGTGACTTAACACACATGTATGCACACACTGGATTAATAGCCAATGTGTATAAACAGCTTATACAACTCCACACCAAAAAATCAAATAATTTAATTAAAAAATGGGCAGAAGAACTTTACTAGGCATTTTTCCAATGAGGAAATGTAGATGGCCAATAGGCATGTGAAAAGATGCTCAACACTGCTAATCATCAGCGAAATGTGAATCAAAACCACAATGAGATATCACCTCACTCCTATCATTGAAAAAGACCATAAATAACAAATGTCAGCAAAGATATGGAGAAAAGAAGATCCTCATACACTGTTGATAGAAATGTAAATTGGCGAGACCGTGTTGATGATATCTCATATAATTTTTAGCTGTTTATGAGCATTTGAATAAAAAGTACATCAACCTGTATGGTAAATCACACAGACACACACACACACAAATATAAATAATATATACACATGTATTTATATGTAGGGCAAAGTGCTTCTTATTAAAAAGTAAATAAAGGCAGTTGTTGCTGCAGATTTAAAAATAAATTAACATTAATCCTTTTACTCATTCAACCAAATGGATGACTAGATGTTCCTATTTTTCATAGAAAACTGTTACTTTTGGTGCTTAATCCTGGGGATGGGAAAGTGTTCAAAAACTGAATCCTGTCTTCAATGGATAATCAAACACAGTAACATATGTGAGCTGTAATAAAACAAGATGGAATACACAATAACAAATACAGATGCAGAGAGGAACAAGGAACTTTTGACCCTACACCGCATGGAAGAAGAAGTATAAGGTCAGAGCTTTATTTGGACAATTTGCAAATTAGTTCTGAGAAGACTGATGCTCTTTAAACAGTATAGATATTTATGTGGATTTTGATCTCTAATTCAAAAAATGTCATGATCAAAAATAATGAACTGTTCCTGCATAAAAATTGTTTTATTACATGTCACCAGTGTATGATACCTATTTAAGTAGTTTTATTTTTATTTTACTTATATTTCACCTCACATTTAATGTCAAATGCAGTTACTATGCTACTGCTTTATGCAATAACCTAAAGAACAGTTATTTAGTCTCAATGCACATACTTATTCATCTTATCAAATAAATTCTATTTTGGTATTCCAAGTAATTAAATGTATATATTCACTTGATATACAGAAATTTTCCTAAAGTGTGAGGGATTTTCACTCAATAAAAAATAGTATAGAGCATGTTTTCACATATTTCTGTATGTTTTCACATATTTCATGTATGTAACATTTTATTTTAAATATTCTATGTAGTAAACTAACATATGCAGGCTTAGCAAAGCAAATTGCTCTTAGCAGAAACTCCTCTGTCCTCAGAGAAATCCTTCATACTCATGCAGATGGGAACTGACAAAAATACATGTAGGCTGTTGTTGAATATTTTTTCTTGGATTATTTTTGATATAACATAAATTACAGTGCATATAGAAAATATTATAAATCATTTTGTATTTGTCCCAATTCCCTCCTAACACTGAAAAAATATAACATCATAGTATATGTCCTTTGATTTGACTCCAATTCACTTTAACATGTCTCCAGTTCACTTTAAAATGTATAATATCATATATGAAATGAATCGCCAGTCCAAGTTCGATGCATAATACTGGATGCTCGGGTCTGGTGCACTGGGACGACCCAGAGGGATGGTACAGGGAGGGAGGAGGGAGGGGGTTCAGGATGGGGAGCACGTGTATACCTGTGGTGGATTCATGTTGATGTATGGCAAAACCAATACAATATTGTAAAGTAATTAACCTCCAATTAAAATAAATAAATTTATATTAAAAAATAAAATGTATCTCACCATTTTTGTCTGTAACTAAGACCGTTGGCATTTGGTTTTTACCTTCATTACTATAACTGTGGTGTACACTTGCTGTTAACATGCTCAAGAAAATTGCTGTCAGAGTATAACTAAATATGGACTCTCTTATAAATAATTCACATAAGGTATTTCAAGAATAAGTCAAGATACAAGTGGCAACATCAGAGGGCTCAAGGGAAATTTCAGGATATTTGTCTTGTTCGCATAGCTGTGGCTTCATGGGTGGTGTTTGAATATTTTCTGTGTACATGTGACTATGTGGGAAAGAGAAGCAAGTGATAATAACATTCAAGGGTGCAGACTGCATTTTGCAAGTGGTTGCAGCATTACTGCTCTTCCACATTCTCTCGTACCACGTGACCTTACCATGCTTCCCAGGAAGCAGTGGAAGCATGGCCCTTCCCCTTGAGTTGACTGGGCTTTTGTCTTTGGCGACCAGCAGAATACAATGAATGGAATCGATGCTGTGGCTTCTAAGGGGAGGTCAGAAAGTCATGTAACCTTGTTGGACTTGGTTTACCTGACTTTCTGACTGTAGCACAATGAACTATATTTGATATTCTGTGATAAACCACAATAGAAAACAATATGAAAAAGAATGTGTGTATATCGGAGTTGCTTTGCTGTGCAGCAGTAACACAGCATTGTAATTCATCCATACTTCAGTAAAAATAAAATGAATTAAATTTTGAAAAAGACAGTCACATCAGCTGGGCTCGGGTCATCGAGAAACTCTCATTCCTGAGCCCCCACCTGCACATGCTCTGTTGCTGGAGCTCAGTTACTCTGCTGAAGTCATGGTGCGCTGCATCTGGATCCTTGGAGAAAGACGCTTAATGCCAACACCCCTCAGGTCATGCTAGTGTAGGCATGAGGATGGTGAGGGTGGAAGCCACTTCAAAAGCGGGTTTCTAGCCAGTGTCCATCTCCCAGTCGTGAAAGTCTTCTCAGCTATGCCCCCAGCCCCCAGACATCCAGAGGGAGAGGTGTCATCGCCACCAGGGACTTCCCAAATTTCTGAGCCATGGAATCCTGGAGAATAATAAAACAGTTTGTAACACTGGAAAGATATTCAGAAGAGCAAGTAAACCTAACAGAGCCTAATTTTCATTACTGTAAATCACCAAGGAGAACTCTTCTAGAAGTGCATTGTAAGAAAATCATAATACAGACACATATTTGTCCGTTGTCTTATTTTTGATAGCTATGAGGGGTTTCATGGAGCTATGTAATTTTAACCTGAACAGTACGCATCATTTCATTCCACTTTAATTTGTGTGGTATTAATTTGAATTTATAAAGATTAAACTTTTGACCATAACTTCTTTAGCATCACAATAGAGTATCAAGGTCATAGGGCATTCTCAGTTTTCACTTCAAATACTTGTGTTCTGGGAACTCAGAGCCCCTGAGGTAAAGGTTACGAATCCAGGAGCTGAGAGTAATAAAAGAGTCAGGGTGAGAAACCACTCAAAGCAGAAACAAGGAGCAAACAAAAAGCAACAACAAAATAAACATCTGTGAACCTTCTTTTTTTAAAAGTTAAATCCATTATGATCTTGAGGCTTCTTGTGATTTGTAAAGTCTATATTCTTCCAGTGGAAAAAAAAATTTTAAATTTTATACAAGAGAACATTGAAATAGTTGTGCAGACTGTTTTCCTATTTTAATCCTTATGAGATTAAAGAAACCTATATGCAGGTCAGGAAGCAACAGTTAGAACTGAACGTGGAACAACAGACTGGTTCCAAATAGGAAAAGGAGTACGTCAAAGCTGTATATTGTCACCCTGATTATTTAACTTATATGCAGAGTACATCATGAGAAACGCTGGGCTGAAAGAAGCACAAGTTGGAATCAAGATTGCCAGGAGAAATATCCATTACTTCAGATATGCAGATGACACCACTCTTATGGCAGAAAGTGAAGAGGAACTAAAAAGGCTCCTAATGAAATTGAAAGAGGAGAGTGAAAAAGTTGGCTTAAAGCTCAGCATTCAGAAAACGAAGATCGTGGCATCTGGTCCCATCACTTCATGGGAATTAGATGGGGAAACAGTATCAGACTTTATTTTTGGGGGCTCCAAAATCACTGGCAAATGGTGATTGCAGCCATGAAATTAAAAGACGCTTACTCCTTGGAAGGAAAGTTATGACCAACCTAGATAGCATATTCAAAAGCAGAGACATTACTTTGGCAACAAAGGTCTGTCTAGTCAAGGCTATGGTTTTTCCACTGGTCATGTATGGATGTGAAAGTTGGACTGTGAAGAAAGCTGAGTGCAGAAGAATTGATGCTTTTGAACTGTGGTGTTGGAGAAGACTCTTGAGAGTCCCTTGGACTGCAAGGAAATCCAACCAGTCCATTCTAAAGGAGATCAGTCCTGGGTGTTCATTGGAAGGAATGATGCTAAAGCTGAAACTCCAGTACTTTGACCACCTCATGCAAAGAGTTGACTCATTGGAAAAGATTCTGAAGCTGAGAGGGATTGGGGGCAGGAGGAGAAGCGGGCGAAAGAGGATGAGATGTCTGGATGGCATCACCGACTCGATGGACAAGAGTTTGGGTGAACTCCAGGAATTGGTGATGGACAGGGAGGCCTGGTGTGCTGCAATTCATGGGGTCACAAAGAGTCAGACACGACTGAGCGACTGAACTGAACTGAGATTAAAGAACACATCTATTCATTTTAGGTTTCAACTACAGGGTTTTTTTTTTTTTATATATATATTCCTTGTATCTGGATATAGTGCCAATTAAACATTTATCAATCTCAAAATTAAAATATGTTAGACAGAAACTTGAACCAAGAGTCACGTATACAAATCTCAAAATCCCGTTGGCTTTTCCATAATGATTTTGCCAAAAACATTCTTGATTTACTGCAAAATTATGCTACACAAAGAAAAACCATGAACAGAATAGCCGTATGTTCAAATGTCCAAAAGACTTGGGTAGAAATAATTGCTGTCATTATATAATAAAACTTGTTAATTTGGCATCAACAACACAAAAATATGTATAATAAATATTCTCACTCAAGGCAATAAATTTGAAAAGAATGATTTATAGTTTGAAAAGTAAAGAAGGATTTAACATAATGAAGAACATTATTCAATATTTGAGAAAAAATGATAAATGAGCATATGTTTACTCATAGAAAGCTAGAATAAAAGAAAATTTAAAATTACTGTAACCAAGTGAACAAATGTAGGAAGTTTTGCCAAGTGCATTGTCTCTGGCCAAGCGCTGAAAGTTTGGTCCATGAAGAAGCAATCTGTGGTCAGCATTGTTATTCAGTCACTAAGTCGTGTCTGACTCTTTGTGACCCCATGAACATCAGCACACCAGATTTTGCTGTCTTACATTATCTTTCAGAGTTTGCCCAAACTCATGTCCATTGAGTCAGTGATGCCATCCAACCATCTCATCTTCTGATGCCCCCTTCTTCTCTTGCCCTCAATCTTTCCCAGCATGAGGGTCTTTTCCAACGAGTCGGCTCTTCGCATCCAAAGTGTTGGAGCTTCAGTATAAATCACAGTGAATTTACAACAAATTATCTTTCCATTAGGACACACTGTTTTGTTATTCTCAGGGATTCCATGGCTCAGAAACTTGGGAAGTCCATTGTAGGGATGATAAACTCACTTACAGCTTTGGAACTGTAGGTGTAACTATAGGCAACCAATATCATTGATAGTTGTAAAGATGATCCAGTTATTAACAGAATAGAAAGAAAGTTTAAATTCCACATCTGTAACACAGGTGCTTCATAAGCAAATATATGTGGCTTCACAACTCTAAGCTGTAGTTTTCTTATCCCCTGAAAATGGGAATAATAATTTTTTAACAATTTCAAAAACACCCAGTTGCCATCAGATACAGTAATTACTACCATTAATGTATGTGGGAAAAATGGTACCAAGAATGGGACTTGCGAGCACCCTTCTGTCTCTCTACTGTGGACTGAAGAAGAGCAACTAACTGTCAACTGTAAATTAGTCATCAGTCCAAGGTGCCTTCTGATGACCACAGTTGGACCACAGCTTGTCAAAGCCATCAGGTTTTATTTTCAGTTCACTTCAGTTCAGTTGGTCAGTCGCGTCTGACTCTTTGCGACCACATGGACTTCAGCACGCCAGGCCTCCCTGTCCATCACCAACTCCCAGAGTTGACTCAAACTCCTGTCCATTGAGTTGGTGATGCCATCCAACCATCTCATCCTCTGTCGTCCCCTTCTCCTCCTGCTTTCGATCTTTCCCAACATCAGGGTCTTTCCAGAAGAGTCAGTTCTTCGCATCAGGTGGTCAAAGGATTGGAGTTTCAGCTTCAACATAGGTCCTTCCAATGAACACCCAGGACTGATCTCCTTTAGGATGGACTGGTTGGATTGCTTTGAAGTTCAAGGCACTGTCAAGAGTCTTCTCTAACATAACAGTTCAAAAGCATCAATTCTTTGACGCTCAGTTTTCTTCACAATCCAACTCTCACATCCATACATGACTACTGGAAAAACCATAGCCTTGACTAGATGGAACTTTGTTGGCAAAGTGATGTCTCTGCTTTTTAATATGCTGTCTAGATTGGTCATAACTTTTCTTCCAAGGAGTAAGCGCTTTTTAATGTCAAGGCTGCAGTCACCATCTGCAGTGATTTTGGAGTGATAGCTGAAAATAAAATAAGGAAAAGCAGTTTGCTGAGAAAGTACTGAAGACCAACAACGAGATAATGTGTTTGAAAATAAACTCTTAAAGAGGAAAGACATTTCTAAGAACTGCTTGCTATTTTTAAAAGAACATAGGGAATTTTGGAAAGACCAAAATATGTGAAGTAGAGAAGTAAAACAAATAAGAGATGAGGTTAAAAATAAAATCATAAGCTAAAACAGTATAATTATATTCTTACTGCAAAATACATCTTGGAAATTCTTGTGCCTCTCTTGCTGTGCTCTAGTTGGTAGTCAGCTTTTTGCCAGCTCTGCACTGCACCCATGCAGTTCATCAGTTCAGTTCAGATCAATTGCTCAGTCCTGTCTGACTCTTTGTGACCCCATGGACTGCAGCACACCAGACTTCCCTGTCCATCACCAATTCACAGAAGTTGCCCAAACTCACGTCCCTCAAGTCGGTGATGCCATCCAAACATCTCATCCTTTGTCGTCCCCTTCTCCTCCTGCCTTCAATCTTTCCCAGCATCAGTGTCTTTTCAAATGAGTCAGTTCTTCGCATCAGTTGATCAGGGGTGGGTACACATGTAATAACATCTTGGCTGGCATTGGGTCTAATTCATCATCACCAACATTAGCTGGGCTCCCAATGCCACCTAGAGTTTGTACTAAATATTCTTTTCCATTGACTTTGCAAGTCTCCTATGTTAACGTTATAAAAACTGCATCCTCTCCTCAAATACTCTGCTTCTTTTCCCACACTGACCCTCAGCAGATGACCACGACTCTTCACTGATAAAGACAGAACTTTCACAGACACCCACTGACAATCACACCCATCAATCACCATCAGCACCTACCTGCCCCAGCTTCCTATTGCAGTCATGAACAATCCAGCTCCTTTCTAGCACACACGTCTCCCCTGGCACATTTGTTCTTATCTCCTCTACCTACTCCAGAGCAAAAACTGATACATCTCCCCTCTGATGTTTCTCACTTCATCCAAGTTTCTCTTTCTACAGGATCATCCACATGATTACACAAACATGGTGCTTCATCTTCTACCTTAAAAAGTAATACTTTCTTCACTACACTTTCCCACCAACAATTTTCCCCTTTCCTTGCTCCCCACTATAACATTTCTCCAAAGAGTTTTCTGTATATGCTGTCTTGGAGTCCTCTGTTCCAGTTATCTTTTAAACCTCCTTCAAGCAGGCTTTTCCCTACCATTCCACCAGATCTGTTCAACAGTGTCAGTGATCATCTCCATGTTGTGAATTCCGAAGATTTAATTCTCAGTCCTTACATTATTTGGCAGCGTTTGACATAGTTGATCACTTATTAATCTTTAGTAACCTGACTTTGAGGACACTATGTTCTTAGTTTACTCCTTGTCTCTTTTAATATTTCCTTCTTTTCTCCTTGATGTTTAATGTTGGAGAAATGCAAGGTTCCAAGCCCCTGCTTCTCTTAGCTATTTTATCAGGAGTCCCTCCCTAGATTTCCTCTGCTCTTCTTACTTTAAATGCCATCTAGGTACTAGATCATGTCTGTCCCTCAAGCTTCCAGGATCATATCACTGACTCCGTCCTCAATACCTCCACTAGAACATCAAATACACATCTTAACCTTAATGTGTCCAATACAGAACTCAATAATTCTGCATAGTTATCCCACTTTCCCCAATTCTCCTGGAAGCTCCATCTTTCTACTTGCTCAAGCAAAATTTATGATGTTCAACATCTTTGGTGTTCTTTGGCAGATCTACCTGAAAATAAACCCATGATATGACCATTTCTCAGCACCTTTCCTAATATCATTCAGAGTTAAGCCACCATAACTTCATACACAAATTACTGAAACCTTTCATGTAACAGTAATAATGGTCTTCATTTCCAACGATAACTTCCTAGACTCTGCTATCAACTCAGCAGTCAGAGTGAGCTCCTAAAACATACATGACATCACGCAAATCCTCCACTCAAAACCCTCCAAATGCCTATGAGTTTTACTCAGATTGAATTCCTGTCAACAAGATACTATTTGATTTGCTTGTACTCAGTGTATTCTAACCAATTTTTTTTTTCTCTTCTTTAAAGTCTGTACATATGTACTCATTTCCCTGGAGGTCCAGCGCTTAGGACTTGGCACTTTCACCATGATGACTTTAGTTCAACCCTTGGTCAGGGAACTAAGATGCTGCAAGCCATGCCTTGCAGCCAAAAATAAATAAATAAAAAATATATATATAACTTGCTGGCTCCAATTCAAGGATATTCACATTAAAAAGAAAGTGATCCTGAGTATTACAAAAACATATGATGACTTCACTTTAAATTTATTTACGATTACCCTTGTAAGTTGGAATATTGAATAATAAAGAAAGTTAAGCCAAATGTATTCACTTTTTATGGGTTTATTATAGAATGACTTGATTATTTTTGTGCTCTTTGAAATGCATGGAAATCTAAAACACTGAGATTAAAATACTCAGGTTGTCCTGTCAAGATCTTTGTTGGAGAATTATGAACTGGTTATGATCCTTTTTAAGAAGTTCCATTTTTTTAAAAAACTGTTATGAGTTCCCATTTACAACTAAAAATATTCCTCTTGTTATAAAGTTATTATGTATTTTATTTATTATTTTATTTACTATTCTACAAGTGTTTGCCATTCAAGTTCTTATTCATACGCTGTGCTAGATATTATGTAATCTCATACACATTTCTTAAGGTAAAATAACATTTTTTTATTTAAAAAGAAGGAATACTTTTGGACCAATAAATAAAACATATCAGAAATGACTTAGATATCAGACCTGGAGCACAGACGGTAAATACACAGTCCTAGGTAGTTCCCAGGTGCTTCACAGCCTAATTTCTTAGTGACAGCCAAATCTCACTCTGACCCTGAACAGAACCTCAGAAATCTACTCAATCACAGTCAAGACCTTCAGGGCCCAGTGCTCTGGAGAAACTTGCTGGTGAGCTACAGTCCAGTGTTACAGCTGAGAGGCCAGTGGAGCTAGGTGTCTAGCTAATTGTAATCAGACTGAAATCTAAATCACCAATCATAAAACATGGGTAATGGCAGTTGGGGGATACACATGTATGGATGAGTGAGTCCCTTTGCTGCTCACCTGAAACTACCACAACATTGTTAACCAGCTGTACCCCAGTACAAAATAAAAAGTTTAAAGTCTGAAAAACAAACAAACAAAAAATAATATTTTAATATTATAAAGTTAATAAAGTTTTTCAGACTTTAAACTTTTTATTTTGTACTGGGGTACAGCTGGTAACAATACTGGATGCTTGGGGCTAGTGCACTGGGACGACCCAGAGGGATGGTATGGGGAGGGAGGAGGGAGGAGGGTTCAGGATGGGGAACACATGTATACCTGTGGTGGATTCATTTTGATATTTGGCAAAACTAATACAATATGTAAAGTTTAAAAATAAAATAAAATTAATTAAAAAAAGAACAAAAAAAAATAATAATAAAAATAAAAATATATAAAAATAATTGCAGTACATCTATCTTGTGTATATTTGAAAAGACTGGGTTGGTATTGTAATGATAGCATTTCTGAAATTCAACAACTATCAGATCCTACTCTATTTGCACAATGTGAGACTTTTTCAGATGCCTATTTTATGAACTTGATAGCTTTTCAAACCTTTATATCGACCTGGATTCACCTACATTTAACTCAGTGAAGAAAGCTTACATACTACCTAAAAATATGCATTAAATTCAATAATCACAACCAATTCAACCACTTTTCTTTTGCCAGGAGGCTGTTGAATAAAAGTTTATCTTTTACTATGTTTACTTTAAAAATTCAGAATTTTTGTTATTTTATTGTTATAATTCAGCTTTTCATATTAATATGACTAAAAATATTTTCTTGTATACTTTTATTTACTGGTCCAGGTTGTACCTTCTTGTTCTTTTTAAAGGAAAAAATGTGTTAATTTACCTATGAAATGTGTATACCACACACATTAAAACATCAGGATCATTCATGTCCTTAATTTTTGTATTACTTTCAATATGATATACTGTGGATTTACTCCAGTTCAACCACAGAAATAAATCATTGTATATATTTTGGCAATTTGCTTTAAACAGTGAAAGATACTATGAAAGCATTATCATAAACAGCTTCATCTGAAACAATATGAAACATGTATCTTATTTATCTGACTATTGAAAATAGCTTCACACTATTTGCCTGGATATATCTATATCAAAAAGAGATGGAAACAATATCCTATCTACATGGCGCATATTTTACTTCACAGCTTTAATTCTATTTTTAATTTATACTGAAGTTGTTGATATGTTTTTTCTTCCTGAATCTTAATGAATTTTCATGATGAAGAAGGTGAGCATAATCATTCAGTCCTCAGTAATGCTTACATGTTTGATTCAGAACAGTAACTGAGCTGGCGTGAGTGGTGTAGGATGAACTTTTCGTGGAGCATCTGGCCTTCATGTGAGAAAAGACATACATGTACCTGGAAATGTGAGCACAGACAGGTACACGTACAAGGGAAGGAAGAGAAGGAAGCAATGCCAGGAGTGGATGCATAACACCCAGAAAATGGTCAAATCTTCCTGAGGATAATGGGATACCAGAAAGTCCTCATAGAGGAGAATGTAATGCTTTTATTATTTATTATTAATTGGAGGGTAATTGCTTTACAATGTTGGGTTTGTTTCTGCTGTACAACAATGTGAAACAGCTATATGTGTACATACATTCCCTTCCTCTGCAAGCCTCCCTCCCACTACCTCCATCCCATCCCTCTAGGTCATCCAGCTGAATTCCCTGTGTTATGTTCTTGATGTGCATCCTGGGAAGTCAGTTATTGCTGCAGGGGAAAAATATTCCTGTGAGAAGGGGCATTTTCCAGGCACTTGAACAATTACCTGGAGCATCCAGGACCCAAGGAACAGTTGGATATGCCCGGCACCTGTGGGTGGGTTATGGGGACAAGTTCAGATTCAGTAAGTGATAAGCTGGGGACATGGGGCCTCCTGAGACATGTCAGGGGACTGTCATTCAGGGAGCTTTTGTCATGTTATAAATTGGGAATACCGTGACTGTACCTGTGTCTTTCAAGGGTGATTTTAGAAAAAGCACCAAAGACTGACCTGGCAAGATGAGAGCCAGGTAGTTGCAGGTGGGGATTTCATCAACTCCAGTGAGAAAGTGACCACACTGAGAGAAAAAGAATGGAGTAGTACAGACAGAAGTGAGCCTCATTTAAGAATTAGAAGAATCTAGAGTTCATTTGAAAACACAAGAGCCAGAGAGGCAAGCTAGGATTTTGATTCAAAAAGATAGAAACATAGAACGTACTATGAAGGTCTAAAGAGGAGTGGAAACAGGAGAACAGAATGGCTAGGATGCTGGTGGTCTCTAAGACCACTCTCAGCTTCAGGGCTTCAGTCTCAGCCACTAGGAAGAGGCTCAAGATTCGGAGCTCAACTCACACCTAAGATGTAATACAACAAAAGGAAAGAGAGCAAGACGAGGAAGGGGAAAACGTGCAGCGACAGATGCATCGAGACTGGTCCTCGAAGAAACCAGGCTCAAGCTTCCACCATCCTCTCCAGTGAAGTCACACAGGACTTCAGGACTTGCCATTCCTCCAGCAAGAAGCTGGGACAGTCTACTAAGAAAGCCCACTGGATACTCAAGGCCCAGGATTTTCATGAGGGGCTGGTCATGTTGGCATCCTCTGCCTACCGCATATAATCCCTGACTCCCAGAAGGAAAGAACCACAGTGTTTGGTACAAACAGCACAGGCATAACAAGCCATTGTTATCATTTAACAGAAGCTTTTTATGTGAAATATTTCTTTTTATTAAGCTTTTAAATTTTGTATTGGAGTATAGCTGATTAACAATGTTGTGATAGATTCAAGTGGATGGCAAAGGGACTCAGCCATACATTCTCAGGTCTAATATGCTAATCCTGGTGAAGTGGGAGAAAAGGAAAAGGTTTGGTGGCTTAATGGCCCAAGGGGATGAGAGAAATTGCTAATGAAAAATGAGGATCATGATTTTAAAAAAGATGATGAGGCTTCAACCAAGAGCAATGGACTGGAAGTTGTATCATTAAGAAAAGGGAAAGAGTCAGAGGAGAAGGAGTTAGATGGTGAATCTGTTTTTGCATTTGCTGAACTCTAGGCTGTTCAGTCGTGTCCGACTCTTGCGACTCCATGGACTGCAGCACTCCAGGCTTCCCTACCCATCACTACTGCCTGGAGATTTCTCAAACTCATGCCCACTGAGTCAGTGATGCCATCTCATCCTCTGTCGCCCCCATCTCCTCTTGCTCAGTAGGTGAGGATGTCAAATCTGAGTGTGAATATCCAGCCCTGGAGATGCAGGTTTGCTTGAAAACTGGTGAACTTGGGATGTATTAGAAGAATAACCTGAACATGGGTGAGAGCTTCAGAGTTAGTGTTGACTTGAAGGAGAGCAATGTTCTTATTTGTTTTCATTCTGTCTTTAATACAATTTAAATATGTGAATCATCAACTTTTTATGTTCTTATTTCAATTATATAAATGGTGGCAATCATCCTGGAAGCAGATTTATTTTTCACATATCCAGAAAGAGTCTTTTGAGATTTAAGGCACAGGTATAGGCTACAAGAACTAAAATTAGGTGCATGCTAATGAAGTATATTTGTTTAGTTCACTTTTATGTATAAAAAGATACATTAGGTAGCTCCCTAACCAATGAAATGAAAGAAAGACATTTTTGTTATGTGTTTCCTTTACCACTGAATTAAAATTACAAACCATATGTCAAAATAAGTATATGTATAAAGATAATCAATATTTTATGTTCCTTTAAGGTCATCAAAGTTGTTAGAGGAAATCAAAGCCAGAAGAGTTCATTCTATTTTAAGATTTCCAGTTCAGAAGATTATTCAGAAGGTAGCTGGTTTGAGAGCTGAGTTCATGTAAGTTTTCCTTGAAGAAAATTTGCAGGATATGCCGGAGAATGGGCCAAATTCAGGCGCCACTCAGGAAAGAGACTTTGCTTTTGATTCATCAGTAGACACAGGGAAACAATTAGGAGGTCATTTAAAGCTTGGGAGAGAAATGAAAGGACACCAGAGCATGAGTCCATTGCTTTTTATTAAACAGTGACCCTTTTCTTTCAGTTCTGCTCGTGGTTGTCTAAATGCACAGTGAGGTTGGCAAGGGTACCACTACCTTGCGTCTTTTTTTTCCCTGCCATGTTCCTGGTACATTTAAAAATTAGTTGTTTTATTGTTGAGTTTTAAGAGTTCATTTTATATTTTAGATAAAAGACTTATGTCAGATATGTGGCTTGCAAGTATTTTATCCCAGGCTGTAGCTTGTCTTCTCACTCTTTTAACATTATCTTTAGCACACCACAATTTTAATGAAGTACAGCTTATCAATTATTTCTTTCATGGCAGATGCTTTTAATGTTGCATCTAAAAAGTCATTGCCATACCCAAGGTCATCTAAATGTTCTCCTATCTTATCTTCTGGGAGTTTCGTAGTTTTTATCTTTATATTATCTGTGACTTTATATTATCTGTGAGTTATCCTCAGGCAAATTGTATGGTCTGTGTGCATATAGTCTTCTTAATACTCAGTGAGCACAGAATTTCTATGGACTCATGGTGCTGGTGGTTCAACTAGAGTCAACATAAACACAAGATGAGAATGTTAGGTATAGAGTTGAGTGATGGAGGTGCTGGAAGCCCTGAGAAGCCAATCTTTCCATTCAAACCAGACCTGCCTTTGAACTAGAATTTGCCCAAATAGAAAGAAGACAATATTATGGTAAGAAACACAATTGATGAGGGAACCTTATCATATCTCTTTTTTGCCTGTGTTACTTTCCTGTATGAGTTAACCACTTATGCTAATAATGATGACAAGGAAAGAGAAAAATAGAATTACATGGTTCTATTTTTCTTTCAGGTCTTCTTCAGTCATCAATAAGCCAAAGGGAGAGAATGTTGATGAAAAGTATACACATCAAGAAGTGAAAACAGAAACTAAAAGGCAGGTGGTGATTTAATGTCATGCAGAGGTTCCATTGTTCTGATAAGAGAAAAGAATGCAGGCATGTATGAGATATAAGATATAAATTGCATAATGTAGGTGATTATGCAAAGGAATTAAATGCTTTTATATTTGAATTTAACACTGGTATTGCATAGTATAAAAATGAATGGTAAATGACCTGCTAATTATTTATAATTTTGACCGTCATTGCTTAGAATGACATTATAACAAATATAAAAAGCATTATAGCAAGAAAGATACTATAGAACAAAGGGAAAAACCTTTATATTTTGGTATTTCATAAATTTTCCTTGATTTTTCAACAAGAAGCCTACCTTTTTATTTTCTATTTTGTCCTACAAGTTATGTAGCTAGAGCTGGCCAAATGTTGTTTTTGGATCTTTTCTCTGAAGTGCCAGAATTCAGATAATTGATAGGTTTTGTATATATATATATATGTATCTCAAATCAAAATGAGACATACTGTCACAATTGCACACCCTTTATTCTAAAGCACATTTCATATTTAAAAGTTAGAATGGTACCTTATAATTGATATATTATTTGTAGTATATTTCTTCCCCCAAGAAGAGGCTGATTAAATTAATGAGAGACCTTAAAACTAGTCTTAGACTCAAGAAAACTCACAATTTGCCTAAGTTTTCTCCTTAAATTAGACACAGCAGTTGAGTCAATGATAGACATAAGATTTCTCCCTGCATCAAGTGTAAATGTGTCAGTGCAAGTTCATGATTAGCTGATTTCCCTACCCTCTCACAGCACTGATATAGTAAGTGGAACTAGAGAAGGATCAGAGAGAGTAATCAAGTCCTGTTCCAGTGAACTGAAGCCCTGGGAAAGTTTGAGAAGAAGGAAGACAAGAGAAGGGTGAGTCCCAATAGGAGCAGCCACTGATACTCTTAGGGAGTGCTCCCTGTTTATTTGGGTAATGTGTTTCGGATAAATTTCCCTTCAACACTGTTTTCCTTAATGAGCAACACAAGCAACTAAAAACTTGCATACAAGGTAGCCAAGTCTTATTTCTAAAGAAATCATCTAATATCACATCTGTCATTGGTCATGTCCATCATTGTTTGAAAATACTCAGAAGGACAAAGAATATTTGTCCTTATGCCTGTCCAGGTGCTCAGCCATGCATACTTATCTTTAAAGAGGTATTAACATTTTGAAAGTTGAAAGTAGGCTGCTGAATTGGTAGTCTCTAGCTAAATATCTGAAAATAGCCCCAAAGAAATCCTACAGCTGGAACCAAAACTGGAAAGTCACAAGAGAGGAAATCATACAACATCAACAGATGATTTGAAAGTCTTGATGCCAAAAGCATGTGTTATGCTAGGTTATAAACTGCAACCCAAAAAAGAGATGGTAGTATATAAAAAGGACATAGAAGAAAGCAGTTTCCTTAAGAGACTGGCCAATTCAACCAAATAAAGATATATATATATAAATACATTAGGAAAACTAGAAGATAGTAAAAAGAACTATAAATGACTGAAGTATTTGCATATAAATATGTAAAATATGGGAAAGAAGCATAAATATTTCTTTTTCTATATTAACACATGTGAAAGCTAAATATTAATTGTGACTACAAGTTGGTGGACATTTATCCACAAGCATCATTGTGATGTGGTGAAATGGATCCAAGAGTGAAACAGGTCAATGAAAGGGTCCATCCTTGTAAAGAAAGAAACAAGACTCTCTAAAGCAACAAAGTAGATGTAAATTGAATAAAGTAGGGAAAACCACTAGACCATTCAGGTGTGATCTAAATCAAATCCCTTATGATTATACAGTGGAAGTGATAAATACATTCAAGGTATTATATCTAACAGATATAGTACCTGAAAAACTATGGATGGAGGCTCATAATATTGTACATGAGGTGGTGATCTAAACCACCTGAAGAAAAATAAATGCAAAAAAAGCAAAATGGTTGTCTGAGGAGACTTTACAAATAGCTGCGAAAAAAAAGAGAGGCTAAAGGCAAAGGAGAAAAGGAAAGATATAAGCATCTAAATGCAGAGTTCCAAAGAATAGCAAGGAGAGATAAGAAAGCCTTCCTCAGGGGTCAAAGCAAAGAATTAGAGGAAAACAATAGAATGGGAAAGACTAGAGATCTCTTCAAGAAAATTAGAGATACCAAGGGAACATTTCATACAAGGATGGGCACAATGAAGGACAGAAGTGGTATGGATCTAACAAAGCAGAAGATATTAAGAAGAGTTGGCAAGAATGCACAGAAGAACTGTACAAAAAAGAACTTAATGACCCAGTTAACCATGATGGTATTATTCCTCACCTACAGCCAAACATCATGGAGTGAAAGTGAAGTGGGCCTTAGGAAGCATCACTGTGGACAAAGCTAGTGGAGGTGATGGGATTCCAGTTGAGCTATTTCAAATCCTAAAAGATGATGCTGTGAATGTGCTACAAGCACCATGCCAACAAATTTGAAAATCTCAGCAGTGGCCACTAGACTGGAAAATGTCAGCTTTTATTTCAATCTCAAAGAAATTCAGTTCAGTTCAGTCAGTCGTGTCCAACTCATTGCATCTCCATGGACTACAGCATGCCAGGTTTCCCTATCCATCAGCAACTCCTGGAGTTGCTCAAATTTATGTCCATCTAGTCAATGATGCCATTCAACCATCTCATCCTCTGTCATTTCCTTCTCTTCCTGCCTTGATAGCTTTGACTATATGGACCTTTGTCAGCAAAGTACTGTCTTGCTTTTTAAAATGCTGTCTAGCTTGGTCATACCTTTTCTTCCAAGGAGCAAACAATCCCAAAGAAAGGCAATCCCAAAGAATGTTCAAATTATTGCACAATTGCACTCATCTCACACTCTATCAAAATAATGCTCAAAATTCTCCAAGCTAGGCTTCAACAGTATGTGTATTGAGAACTTCCAGATGTTCAATCTGGATTTAGAAAAGACAGAGGAACCAGAGATCAAAGTGCCAACATCTGTTGGAATGGAGAATGAAAGAGAATTCTGCAAAAACATCTACTTCTGCTTCATTGACTACACTAAAACCTTTGACTGTGTGGATCGCAAGATACTGTGGGAAATTCCCTAAAGAGATGGGAATACCAGACTACCTCACCTGCCTCCTGAGAAATCTGTATGCAGGACAAGAAACAAATTAGAACTGGACTTTGAAAAATGGACTGGTTCCAAATTGAGAAAGGAGTATGTCAAGTCTGCATATTGTCACCTTGCTTATTTAACTTATATGCAGAATATTTCATGCAAAATGCTGGGCTGGATGAAGCACAAGCTGGAATCAAGATTGCCAGGAGAAATACCAAAAACCTCAGATATGCAGATGACACCACCATTATGGTAGAAAGAGAAGAGGAACTGAGGAGTCTCTTGGTGAAAGTAACAGAGGAGAGTGAAAAAGCTGGCTTAAAACTCAAGATTCAAAAAAGTAAGATCATGGCACCTGGTCCCATCACTTCATGGCAAATAAATGGGGAAACAATGGGAACAGTGACAGACTTTATTTTCTTGGGCTGCAAAATCATTGCAGATGGTGATTGCAGTCATGAAATTAAAAGATGTTTGCTCCTTGGAAGAAAAGGTATGACGAACCCAGACAACATATTAAGAGACAGAGACATTGCTGTACTGACAAAGGTCAAAGCTATAGTTTTTTTCAGTAGTCATGTATGGATGTGGGAGTTGGACATAAAGGGAGCTGAGCACCAAAGAATTGATGCTTTTGAACTGTGGTGTTGGAGAAGACTCTTGATAGTCCCTTAGACAGTAAGGAGATCAAACCAGTCAATCCTGAAGGAAATGAGTCCTGATGCTGAAGGACTGATGCTGAAGCTGAAACTCCAATATTTCGGCCACCTGATGCAAAGAACTGACTCATTAGAAAAGACAATGATGCTGGGAAAGATTGAAGGCAGGAGGAGAAGGGGATGACAGAGGATGAGATGCTTTGATGGTAACACTGACTCAATGGACATGAGTTTGAGAAAGCTCCGGGAGTTGGTGATGGACAGGGAGGCCTGGTGTGCTGTAGTCCATGGGATCACAAAGAGTCAAACACGACTGAGGGACTGAACATCTCTGAAAGTGTAAGGTGGATACTGTGTCCAAGAGAAACCTGTATCATAGAAAGACTTGAAAATTTAAAGATTTTGACAAAACAGAAATGTAATAGATAGTTCAAATATAAAATAGAAAGTCAGTGAGCTGGAAAATGAGAGGGAAGGATTTTCTTAGAATTCAGAGTAGGGGTGTTAAACTGATAGAATGAAAGAAAAGTTAAGGTATAAGAAAAGAATGTTTTTCCAACATTCTTCTAACAAGAGGGCCAGAAGGAAATTAAACAATGAAGAGAAGACAGCAATCAAGCAATACACGTGTGTTTCCCAGAACTGAAAACATATGTACACTGAACTGAACTGAAAAGATGAGGGTTCAATCCCTAAGCCCTGGAATAGGAAATGGCAACCCACTCCAGTATTCTTGCCTGGGAAATCCCATGGACAGAGGAGCCTGGTGGGCTACAGTCCGTGGGGTCACAAAGAATCAGACACGGCTGAGAGACCAAGGGCACATTCATCAGATGCATTAGAGATGTTCCCTGGTTTTTTGGGTAGCCACAGCTTCATCCATATTTCTAGTCTTCTCTCTTTCAGGTAGGGTCATGTGACTAATCCTAGCCAATGTAGTACAAGTAACATGTCCCTTGTCTCTTCTGAGCCCAAGCATTTAAGACGTACTGAGTGGCTCTCTCTCTTTCCGCAAATGACAGTCTCCTGGGAAGAGTCCAAGTCCTATGTTGAGACGGCAGCTTGACAAGATGGAGGGCACCTGGATCACTAGGTCAACAAACGCCTTGGAGTGTTGTCTGACCAGTAGAATACTGTACAGTGTGATGACTTGAGGTTCCGTACTAGCCTTTTCAGATAGGTTCTGGGCCCTCCTCTCAGGGTCTGCCTGCAACTTCCTGCCATCCTTTCTGATCTACTGGGTCGTGTGAGGTCCTGCTTTTATTTCTGAGGGGACAGTGTCTGTCTGGTTCCTTCATTTCTTTCCACAGGTTTCAGATAGTGTCAAAACAGAAATGTGAATATTATTTTCAATTCAACAAATATATGAGCTATTCCTATGAATGAGACTTCACTAAATATTACATCAAATGCAAGAGAATGTAACAAGTGTGTGTCCTCAGTCATGTCCGATTCTGGAACACCATGGACTGTAGCCCACCAGGCTCCTCTATCCATGGGATTCTCCAGGCAAGAATACTGGAGTGAGTTGCCATGCCCTCCTCCAGGGGATCTTCCCAACCCAGGAATAGGACCTGTGTCTCCTGAGTCTCCTGCATTGGCAGGTGGATTCTTTACCATGGAGCCACCTTGGAAGCTCCAAAAGAATGCAACTGCTGCTGCTGCTAAGTTGCTTCAGTCATATCCGACTCTGTGCGACCCCGTAGACGGCAGCCCACCAGTCTCCGCCGTCCTTGGGATTCTCCAGGCAAGAACAATGGAGTGGGTTGCCATTTCCTTCTCCAACAGAGAATGCAAAGGAGATGCTAATAAGAGCCTCCTTTTAGTAAAAGAGGGGAATGGGGCCAAATTACCATCCCTTCCACTCTCAAAACCAGCTTTATCATTCATTGACTGAAAGTATCATATTTTGTGGACTAACAAGTGCAGAAATTTGTTTTGCTTAAGTCATTGGGATGTTGAGAATGAATATGTCCTTCTCAATTAAGAGACACTCTGGAGGAATAGTGTGCTGACGAAGGTTAATATCCTTTAAGAGCCTTTCACATTTTGCATCACTGGTTACTTAATTTAAGAAAAGAAAATAAAATCTGAATTCAAAATTCAGATTCTCTCTGAATCTTTAGAGAGATTTTGTATATGGAATTATCTTACCTCCATGGTTTTGCTACTCAAAAATGAGTAGATTTTAGTTCAGAATATCAAAAATGTCTAGCATAAGAAATCACAGAAACTTTAAATGTTAATTTTATAGGGAGAAAAAATCCTGTTTTCTTGTCAATCGTACTTAGTCACTCAGTTTTGTCCAACTCTTTGTGACCCCATCAACTGTAGCCCGCCAGGCTCCTCTGTCCATTGGATTCTCCAGGCAAGAATACTGGAGTGGCTTGCCATACCCTCCTCCAGGGGATCTTCCTGACCCAGGGATCACACCCAGGTCTCCCACATTGTAGGCAGATTCTTTACTGTCCCAGTCACCAGGGAAGCCCTTTCTTGTCATTAGAAGCAATTATTATGAAGTGTAGAGCCAGGAACTGACTTTCAGGTCTTGAGGGTTGAGAGAAAAGGGCTTCTTATTCATATGAAAAATTTCCTGTAATGATGCTTACATTTTACTGTGCTTGGGAGTGGAAGGACAAAAAGTTGCATTAAAAAGTTAGAATGCAAAAGGAATCAAAATGAGCAATGTCTCTAGTAATTAGGCAATAACAAAAGTATCACCTTATCTATTAATTATTTATAATTTACCTTCCCTTGTATTATCATTAAATACATTGTCATTTCTCTCCAATTTGCTCAACTGATGTAGCAAAACAGAAAATTTTATAGACACTGCAGGAGAAAAGAGAACAGAACAGTATCTACAAAATAAAAATGACTTACTGAACAATACAGTGTCTCTGAAGCCATGCTTGAGTTAAGTTATTTCATCCATCACACACTAACATCAGCTCAAGAGAAAACAGTGAACTCACTGATTTTTGAGAATAGGACTTTGTAACCTGATTATAATATGACAGAAGGCCAGCATTTTACCATGACAGATGGTGCTCCAGTGACTAAGATGCCAAATGCAGACAGGTTAGATGCTTCCTAGCTAATGGGCTGTCCAGTTGGAAGTGCCAACACAGACAATGAAAACGAACCAACAGAGGACCTTCAAATTCCCTGGGCTGATTTAATACAGCAGCTTTTTTATATATGTAAAATCAGACACTTGAAAAAAGAAAGAATTATTGCCAAATCTGCAAGAGGTAGAAAATGGCTTGGAAAACAAAATATATAATCTAGTAGTGTTTAATTATATGGAATTCCTGATTTAGGATCTGCAGTGAATAATGAGTTTCTCCAATTCTAACATGAAAATTCCTTCAACAGGAATTAAACTATTTCAAAAGAAGCAATCCCAGTAATTTAAACTTATTATTTTCAAAAGTATCATATATGATGCTTTCATAAAGTAATCTTTAAAGCTTCTTCAAATACTTTTGTTTGGAAATCATCTTTCCTTGCATAATTTCTTGAGAGGATAAATACAATATTTATAATCTCTCATATTCTTAATGTATATTGAAAGTACTTGAAGTATTGAAATCTACTTCCTGATCAAAACTTGTTGGATTTCTATTTATAACTTATTCTTACTCTTTCCTTGAATATTAGGAGAAAAAAAATTGTAGATTTCTGGTTGCCCTATTGTAGATGTATAGCAGAGGACCCTTCTTTCAAGAATACAGCTACTGCTTTGAAATTCAACTTCAAGATTTCTATAACTAACTTGCTATAAAACAGATATTCTTTTCCTTCTGTATTTGCATAACCATTTGAGTTTCCTCTGCCACTAACATTAAAATTTTATAAGCCACCGAACAGGTAAATTGAAAAGGGAAAAAGAACTTCTCCAAAAAGTGATAAAATAGTAATTGCATTAGGGAACATATGATTTTTCAGGCTGTTTCCTGAAATTTTTCTTTCTGAATGTCTTTTTGTATCAGTTTATATCCTTTTGATTTGTGTTAACTCAAGTGAAACAGAAGTAAGAAGTGTGTGGGGTAACATTCTTCTGTATTACAAAGGGCAATATGTATCTGCTTCAACAGGAAGCTAATTGCTTCACCTTTGCTTGCTTAACCTCCTAAAAAAGATTACCCTGGTTTTGTATTTTTAAAACCTCTTTTTACTCTAATTTTCCCTCTGCTACTGTGCCACTCCCCCTAATTTCCAAAATTAAACAGCATGAAAGAGTTGTCTACACCTCCTGCTTCTATTTCTGCATTTTCTACTCTGTCTTCAAGCCATTTGAGTCTGGATTCTGCTCTTTTTTCTAATGGAATTATTCTATCCAAGGCCACCTTGTGTCATTATACCTGCTGGACACTTACCCTTGTTTTTTATTGGATTATAATTGCGTTATATTTTGTGTTAGTTTCTGCCGTACAATGAAGTGAATCAGCTATATGTATACATATATCTCCTTCCTTCTGAGTGTCCCTCCCACTCACCTCCCTCCCACTCACCCCCATCCCGCTCATGTAGGTCACCACAGAGCACTGGATTAAGCGTGTCCCTTCTTCTCTGTCTTCCACGGACCCCATGCCACCAGCCTTCCCTGGTCTTCAAGTTACCTCCCCTACCTCTTTATCCTTTGCCTCCTCCTTACCAATGAATGTTGAATACCAAAAGCTTTGAAATTCCAAAGTTTTTCAGTCCTTACGCTCTCTTTGTCTCATCTCAGAAAACTTTCTTGTTTCCATTAGCCTCTGAATGCTGAGATTTCTCAAACATATATCATCATGGTAATATCCTGAATAGCAGGCACACATCCGCTTGGCCAGCACCCAGCTTCATTCAAACAGCTTAGCCAACATCTTTTTATTTTCCCTAGTCACTGCCACCACCACCCACCTACCCATCACCTACCTTGCAATAAATGGCATCATCACCTGCATTTGGCCAGGATAGAGAACAAGACATAGGTTTTTTTCATCATTAGGCTTTCAGGTTCCACTATAATGCACAACTTCCTCAAGAGACTTTAATATAGATGTGATGACAAAAGCCCTCATGGGTGGCTCAGTGCACAACCTGCATAGCAGTACAGGTCATGCTGCTTCTTCCTCATCACCAAAGTTCTCACAATTCCATCAGGTATGTTTACCTCTACTTCTGGACTATCTCTTGCATCACTCCTTTTCCCTATCCAGTTCAGTCAGGACCCATCATTATCTTTTTCCTGGACTGTAGATCTAGCTCTCTGACTAGTCCTATGCCTTCTGTTCTGCCTCTATAGCCAGAGGGATGGTTATTAACATAATTGCAGTACTTAAGCTCTTTAATGATCTCCTATTACTGTGCAGAAGATGTACAAACTATCAAACCCTCGCAAATCCTGCAGATCTGGCCTCTCCTCCCTCAATGTCAACAAAATTCCTCTCCAGGGTTCAAGACTGCTGACACCCTGCATTTGTCCCAAAGAAGTCATATTTTCTCCCATCTTTGCCGTGTCCTCCACCTGGAACAATCTTCCCCAATTTGCATCCTTCACTTCTGGTTCAATTCCCAATTGAAAGTTCAGTTCAGTTCAGTTGCTCAGTACTGTCCAACTCTTTGTGACCCCATGAATCGCAGCACGCCAGGCCTCCCTGTCCATCACCAACTCCCGGAGTTCACTCAGACTCACGTTCATTGAGTCAGTGATGCCATCCAGCCATCTCATCCTCTGTCATCCCCTTCTCCTCCTGCCCCCAATCCCTCCCAGCATCAGAGTCTTTTCCAATGAGTCAACTCTTCGCGTGAGGTGGCCAAAGTACTGGAGTTTCAGCTTTAGCATCATTCCTTCCAAAGAAATCCCAGGGCTGATCTCCTTCAGGATGGACTGGTTGGATCTCCTTGCAGTCCAAGGGGGTCTCAAGAGTCTTCTCCAACACCACAGTTTAAAAGCATCAATTCTTCGGCTCTAGTCTCTGATCTTTACACTCAACTCAGTTGGTCCTGGGGCACATTCCTTAGTTCCCTGCTCTTCCTCTTTATCACAGGATTGAGCATTATATGTTTCATTTCCTGTCTATCAGGAAGATGGGATGTATTGTTCAAAAGCCCATCCCCAGCATCCATCTCAAGGCCTGGCACCTCGTAGGTACTTAACAAATTGCTTCTATTGATTATGTTCTATCATTTCTTTAGAATCTTAAATATGTGTTAATAGTTAAGAAAAAGCTCTGAAGATTTTCAGTTCAGTTCAGTTCAGTTCAGTCACCCAGTTGTATCCAACTCTTTGCCACCCCATGAATTGCAGCATGCCAGGCCTCCCTGTCCATCACCAACTCCTGGAGTTCACTCAAACTCACTTTTAGGATGCTGTAATTTCGAAGAAATCATTCAGATGGCTTAAAGTGATTTTTTAACAAATTTTTTTTTGAATGTGGACCATTTAAAAAGTCTTTAATGAATTTGTTACAATATTGCTTCTGTTTTATGGTTTGGTTTTTTGATGGCAAGGCATGTGTGTGGGATCTTAGCTTCCTGACCAGGAATTGGATCAGAACCCCCTGCATTGGAAGGTGAAATCTTAACCCACTAGATGACTAGGGAAGTCTTTAAAGTGTCTTTTCTAAATAATAAATTCTAGAAGAGTAACTTTCAAAAATTAAAACTAGCTTAATTTTTGAAGGTGAACATTTACAACTGGCAAACAAGTCTGCACTAACATAAGTGTTTTTCTCATGCAGAAAATCGGGTGACAGCTCTGCTGAGCAAGATAAAGTGGCATCCTTTTTTATTTCAGAAATGTGTTTCCCACTGAAATCTGTGAGATTAAATTTCCCCAAGGGAGGAAAATCTAGATTAATAAGTGGACAGACTCATCATTTACAAGCTTTGTGAATCTTAGCATATTTTTTCTCTAGACTGCAGACATCTGACATGATGGTGACAATATGTGGCATGTTACCCCAACGTTGCTTCTTCTCTTTGCTTTTCCTGTCCAGGGGGGTATCCTTCATATTATCTGACACCTTCTTTCTCTTACTTCGTTCATTAACCAGGTTTAGAATCTATAAAGCGACAAATATAGAGTTGTACCCTTGCTGAATACTGGACTTTAAAAGAGGACATAATGGACATGACTTAAAATGTAATACTACATTTCTCAAATGAGAGAATACTTTCTTGATCTAAAACTTTTGGGTAATTAGTTTGAGATGCAGATTTGTGAACAAAGTCTGGCCAATCACATGCTATCTAAAACAAGGTGTATATTTGGATGCTTTATTCAGGTTCTGACATTATTTTATCTCATAAATATTGAGGAGAGCCTTGTTGGAGATGCAAGCAAGGAAGTTTTTAACTCAGAATCCTGCTGCCTGTGACACTGTGAAGTAAAGATAATATAGTACACAGAGGGTCTGGTGTTCAGAGCCACAGATATCCAAGGGGCAAGGGCCCTGTCCTCTTCTAGATACGGTCTTGCCCCTCAGAGACAAGACGTGGATGGCCCACTACAAACAGCAGAAAGTGAAACAGAACACCTGACCTGGAGCTAGGTTTCAGTGTAACTGTAAACGCTTTAAAAACTCAAAAAAGGGGGAGGGGATTGCAGTTGGAATGAAAAAGAAAAGGTTTTGGAAGGAAGAGACTCTTGAGACTTTCTTTATCCTAACTTGCCAAGAACAGTGGAAGTACATTTTCAGGTAACTGGTTTAGTATGAGCCACTGGTTGGGGCTAAGTTCAAGAAGAGACCCCTAACTTGGCATAGACTGTGGATACAGGATCACTGGAGGAAACTGGAAATAAGATAGGAAGACTAGAAAACAAAGCTGCTTGAGAGTTTTGCCTACTAAAGTTACTCAGAATAACATGTCTGTTTCCACTGAATGCTTCTAACAATATCTTAGGATAAGCAACTTTGTGTGAAAGTTCTTTTAAATTGGTAGAAAGTAAAATTTTTCATCTCTATCTGTAAATTTATTTTCTGAAATAGATTTCAGAAGAGAAAACCTGAAACTTGTGTTTTGTTAATACCAGACAGCAAATTGAGAATGTTTTTGCAGAATATTTAAAAATAAATAGATATAAAATTTAAGCTAATCCATTTAAAATTATAGGATAGAGCAGCAGTATTGAGGTTAATTCTGGAAAGAACAACAGCCTCCCAACTATAAACCTGGATGCTGATGGCTTTGGAGCAAGATGCTAGCTCTTAATGGAGGCCAATTCTGCTACTGGTCCCTTGATTCCGCATCGAGCTAATCCTGAAGTGAAGTGTTAGTTCTTCAGTCATGTCACTCTTGTGACCAGCATGGACTGTAGCCCACCAGGCTCCTCTGTCCATGGAATTTTCCAGGCAAGAAATGTGGAGTGGGTTGCCATTTCCTTCTCCAGGGGATATTCCCAGCCCAGGGACTGAACCCATGTCTCCTGCATTATAAGCAGATTCTTTACCACTGAGTCACCAGGGAACCCATAAACTAAACCTATTGAGGTACTAAAGCTCTAAAATCAAGTTCAGTATTTAAACAGAATCATGATGGATCACTATTAGTGAAATAATGAATTTAGGCAAATATTTGAGTGATATCAGTCATGTCCAACTCTTTGTGACCCCATGGACAATAGCCTGCCAGTGTTCTCTTTCCATGGGATTCTCGAGGCGAGAATGCTGGACTGGATTGCATTCCCTTCTCCAGTTAATTTACTATGTTAATTTACTATAGGATTTTGGAAATCCTTTTTTTTTTTTTTTTTTTTTACCCCTAGTCCTCCCCGGGCCAGGCCCTAGGCCACTCCATGACATGCAGGACCGCGCTGCACACGACTGCAGCACTCTAAAGATTTTAGCACAGATCTTGTTGAAATTAGGCCATTAACAAAATGGAAGTTGAACAGTGTGCTATTTTGTTACTTTTGACTCAACTCCAATAGTTTTATTTTGTTTTCAAACAAAAGGTAAAGTGTAGTCACACTTAAATAGAAAGCAGGGGATAATTTCTGGTAGGGAAATAGTTTGGTTGGATATATCCTATTTCCAGCTGGCATTCTACACTTTCTTTTTTCCTTTTAATGGAGAATTTTTTTTAAAATAAATATATTTATTTATTTAAATTAGAGGCTAATTCAGTTCAGTTCAGTTCAGTCACTCAGTCGTGTCCGACTCTTTTCGACCCCATGAATCGCAGCACGCCAGGCCTCCCTGTCCATCATCAACTCCCAGAGTTCACTCAGACTCACGTCATTTGAGTCAGTGATGCCATCCAGCCATCTCATCCTCTGTCATCCCCTTCTCCTCCTGCCCCCAATCCCTCCCAGCATCAGAGTCTTTTCCAATGAGTCAACTCTTTGCATGAGGTGGCCAAAGTACTGGAGTTGCAGCTTTAGCATCATTCCTTCCAAAGAAATCCCAGGGCTGATCTCCTTCAGATTGGACTGGTTGGACCTCCTTGCAGTCCAAGGGACTCTCAAGAGTCTTCTCCAACACCACAGTTCAAAAGCATCAATTCTTCGGCACTCAGCCTTCTTCACAGTCCAACTCTCACATCCATACATGACCACAGGAAAAGCCATAGCCTTGACTAGATGGACCTTTGTTGGCAAAGTAATATCTCTGCCTTTAAATATGCTATCTAGGTTGGTCATAACTTTCCTTCCAAGGAGTAAGCATCTTTTAATTTCATGGCTGCAGTCACCATCTGCAGTGATTTTGGAGCCCCAAAAAATAAAGTCTGACACTGTTTCCCCATCTATTTCCCATGAACTGATGGGACCAGATGCCATGATCTTCGTTTTCTGAATGTTGAGCTTTAAGCCAACTTTTTCACTCTCCACTTTCACTTTCATCAAGAGGCTTTTGAGTTCCTCTTCACTTACTGCCATAAGGGTGGTGTCATCTGCATATCTGAGGTTATTGATATTTCTCCCGGCAATCTTGATTCCAGCTTGTGCTTCTTCCAGCCCAGCGTTTCTCATGATGTACTCTGCATATAAGTTAAATAAACAGGGTGACAATATACAGCCTTGACGTACTCCTTTTCCTATTTGGAACCAGTCTGTTGTTCCATGTCCTACTTTACAATATTGTATTGGTTTTGCCATACATCAACATGAATCTACCATGGGTGTACACATGTTCCCCATCCTGAACCCCCCTCCCACCTCCCTCCCCATACCATCCTTCTGGGTCATCCCAGTGCACCAGCCCCAAGCATCCTGTATCCTGCATTGAACCTGGACTGGTGATTCATTTCACATATGATATTACATATGTTTCAATATCATCCCACTCTCGCCCTCTCCCACAGAGTCCATAAGACTGTTCTATACATCTGTGTCTCTTTTGCTGTCTCGCATACAGGGTTACCATTACCATCTTTCTAATTTCCATATATATGCGTTAGTATACTGTATTGGTGTTTTTCTTTCTGACTTACTTCACTCTGTATAATAGGCTCCAGTTTCATCCACCTCATTAGAACTGATTCAAAGGTATTCTTTTTAATGGCTGAGTAATACTCCATTGTGTATATGTACCATGGCTTTCTTATCCATTCATCTGCTGATGGACATCTGGGTTGCTTCCATGTCCTGGCTATTATAAACAGTGCTGCGATGAACATTGGGGTACACGTGTATCTTTCAATTCTGGTTTCCTTGGTGTGTATGCCCAGTGGTGGGATTGCTGGGTAATATGGCAGTTCTATTTCAAGTTTTTTAAGGAATCTCCACACTGTTCTCCATAGTGGCTGTACTAGTTTGCATTCCCACCAACAGTGTAAGAGGGTTCCCTTTTCTCCACACTCTCTGCAGCATTTATTGCTTGTAGACTTTTGGATTGCAGCCATTCTGACTGGTGTGAAATGGTCCCTCATAGTGGTTTTGATTTGCATTCCTCTGGTAATGAGTGATGTTGAGCATTTTCCATGTGTTTGTTAGCCATCTGTATGTCTTCTTTGGAGAAATGTCTATTTAGTTCTTTGGCATATTTTTTGATTGAGTCGTTTATTTTTCTGGAATTGAGCTGCAGGAGTTGCTTTATATTTTTGAGATTAATTCTTTGTCAGTTGCTTCATTTGCTATTATTTTCTCCCATTCTGAAGGCTGCCTTTTCACCTTGCTTGTAGTTTCCTTTGTTATGCAGAAGCTTTTAATTTTAATTAGGTCCCATTTGTTTATTTTTGCTTTTATTTCCAATATTCTGGGAGGTGGGTCATAGAGGATCCTGCTGTGATTTATGTTGGAGAGATTTTTGCCTATGTTCTCCTTTAGGAGTTTTATAGTTTCTGGTCTTACGTTTAGATCTTTAATCCATTTTGAGTTTATTTTTGTGTATGGTATTAGAAAGTGTTCAGTTTCATTCTTTTACAAGTGGTTCACCAGTTTTCCCAGCACCACTTGTTAAAGAGATTGTCTTTAATCATTGTATATTCTTACCTACTTTGTCAAAGATAAGGTGTCCATAGGTGCGTGGATTTATCTCTGGGCTTTCTATTTTGTTCCATTGATCTATATTTCTGTCTTTGTGCCAGTACCATACTGTCTTGATGACTGTGGCTTTGTAGTAGAGTCTGAAGTGAGGCAGGTTGATTCCTCCAGTTCCATTCTTCTTTCTCAAGATTGCTTTAGCTATTCGAGGTGTTTTATATTTTCATGCAAATTGTGAAATTATTTGTTCTAGCTCTGTGAAAAATACCGTTGGTAGCTTGATAGGGATTGCATTGAATCTATAGATTGCTTTGCGTAGTATATTCATTGTCACCAAACTGATTCTTCCAATCCATGAACATGGTATATTTCTCCATCTATTAGTGTCCTCTTTGATTTCTTTCACCAGTGTTTTATAGTTTTCTATATATAGGTCTTTGGTTTATTTAGGTAGATATATTCCTAAGTATTTTATTCTTTCCATTGCAATGGTGAATGGAGTTATTTCCTTAATTTCTCTTTCTATTTTCTCATTATTAGTGTATAGGAATGCAAGGGATTTTTGTGTGTTGATTTTATACCTGCAACTTTACTATAGTCATTGATTAGCTCTAGTAATTTTCTGGTGAAGTCTTTAGGGTTTTCTAAGTACAGGATCAGGTCATCTGCAAACAGTGAGAGTTTTACTTATTTTCCAATTTGGATTCCTTTTATTTCTTTTTCTGCTCTGATTGCTGTGGCCAAAACTTCCAAAACTATGTTGAATAGTAGTGGTGAAAGTGGGCACCCTTGTCTTGTTCCCGACTTTAGTGGAAATGCTTTCAGTTTTTCACCACTGAGGATAATGTTTGCTGTGGGTTTGTCATATATAACTTTTATTATGTTGAGGTATGTTCCTTCTATTCCTGCTTTCTGGAGGGATTTTATCATAAATGGATGTTGAATTTTGTCAAAGGCTTTCTCTGCATCTATTGAAATAATCATATGGCTTTTATTTTTCAATTTGTTAATGTGGTGTATTACATTGATTTGTGGAGATTGAAGAATCCTTACATCCCTGGGATAAAGCCCACTTGGTCATGATGTATGATCCTTTTAATGTGTTGTTGGATTATGATTGCCAGAATTTTGTCAAGGATTTTTTCATTAATGTTCATCAGTGATATTGGCCTGTAGTTTTCTTTTTTTCATGGCATCTTTGTCAAGTTTTGGAATTAGGGTGATGGTGGCCTCATAGAATGAGTTTGGAAGTTTACCTTCCTCTGCAATTTTCTGGAAGAGTTTGAGCAGGATAGGTGTTAGCTATTCTCTAAATTTTTGGTAGAATTCAGCTGTGAAGCCTTCTGGTCCTATGCTTTTGTTTGCTGGAAGATTTCTGGTTACAGTTTCAATTTCTGTGCTTGTGATGAGTCTGTTATGATATTCTATTTCTTCCTGGTTCAGTTTTTGAAAGTTATACTTTTCTAAGAATTTGTCCATTTCTTCCACGTTGTCCATTTTATTGGCATATAATTCCTGATAGTAGTCTCTTATGATCCTTTGTATTTCTGTGTTGTCTGTTGTGATCTCTCCATTTTCATTTCTAATTTTATTGATTTGATTTTTCTCCCTTTGTTTCTTGATGAATCTGGCTAAAGTTTTGTCAATTTTATTTATCCTTTCAAAGAACCAGCTTTTGCCTTTGTTTTTTTGTTATGGTCTCTTTTGTTTCTTTTGCATTTATTTCTGCCCTAATTTTTAAGATTTCTTTCCTTCTACTAACCCTGGGGTTCTTCATTTCTTCCTTTTCTATTTACTTTAGCTGTTGAGTTAGGTTATTTATTTGACTTTTTTCTTGTTTCTTGAGGTATGCCTGTATTGCTATGAACCTTCCCCTTAGGACTGCTTTTACAGTGTCCCACTGGTTTGGGGTTGTTGTGTTTTCATTTTCATTTATTTATATGCATATTTTGATTTCTTTTTTGATTTATTCTGTGATTTGTTGGTTATTCAGCAGCGTGTTGTTCAGGCTCCATATGTTGGAATTTTTAATAGTTTTTTTTTTTTTCCTGTAATTGAGATCTAATCTTACTGCATTGTGGTCAGAAAAGATGCTCGGAATGATTTCAATTTTTTTGAATTTACCAAGGCTCGATTTATGGCCCAGGATGTGATCTATCCTGGAGAAGGTTCCATATGTGCTTGAGAAATAGGTGAAATTCTTTGTTTTGTGGTGAAATGTCCTACAGATATTAATTAGGTCTAACTGGTCTATTGTATCATTTAAAGTTTGTGTTTCCTTGTTAATTTTCTGTTTAGTTGATCTATCCATAGGTGTGAGTGGGGTATTAAAGTCTTCCACTATTATTGTGTTATTGTTAATTTCCTCTTTCATACTTGTTAGCATTTGTCTTACATATTGTGGTGCTTCTATGTTGGAGCATTTATATTTACAATTGTTATATCTTCTTCTTGGATTGATCGTTTGATCATTATTTAGTGTCCTTCTTTGTCTCTTTTCACAGCCTTTGTTTTAAAGTCTATTTTAAGTGATATGAGTATTGCTACTCCTGCTTTCTTTTGGTCTCTATTTGCATGGAATATCTTTTTCCAGCCCTTCGCTTTCAGTCTGTATGTGTCCCTTGTTTTGAGGTGGGTCTCTTGTAGACAGCATATATAGGAGTCTTGTTTTTGTATCCATTCAGCCAGTCTTTGTGTTTTGGTTGGGGCATTCAACCCATTTACATTTAAGGGAGTTACTGATAAATATGATCCCATTGCCATTTACTTTATTGTTTTGGGTTCAAGTTTATACAGCCTTTTTGTGTTTCCTGTCTAGAGAAGATCCTTTAGCATTTGTTGGACAGCTGGTGTGGTGGTGTTGAATTCTCTCAGCTTTTGCTTGTCTGTAAAGCTTTTGATTTCTCCTTTATATTTGAATGAGATTCTTGCTAGATACAGTAATCTGGGTTGTAGGTTATTTTCTTTCATCACTTTAAGTATGTCCTGCCATTCCCTCCCGGCCTGAAGAGTTTCTATTGAAAGATCAGCTGTTATCCTTATAGGAATCCACTTGTGTGTTATTTGTTGTTTTTTCCCTTGTTGCTTTTAATATTTGTTCTTTGCATTTGATCCTTATTAATTTGATTAATATATGTCTTGGGGCATTTAGCCTTGGGTTTATCCTGTTTGGGACTCTTTGGGTTTCTTGGACTTGTGCGATTATTTCCTTCCCCATTTTAGGGAAGTTTTCAACTATTATCTCAAGTATTTTCTCATGGTCTTTCTTTTTGTTTTCTTCTTCTAGGACTCCTATGATTTGAATGTCAGGGCATTTATGATTTGAATGTTGGGGCATTTAACATTGTCCCAGAGGTCTCTGAGATTGTCCTCATTTCTTTTAATTCATTTTTCTTTTTTCCTCTCTGATTCATTTATTTCTACCATTCTATCTTCTACCTCACTAATCCTATCTTCTGCCTCTGTTATTCTACTGTTTGTTCCCTCCAGAGTATTTTTGATATCACTTATTGCATTATTCATTATATATGGACTTTTTTATATTTCTTCTAGGTCCTTGTTAAACCTTTCTTGCATCTTCTCAATCCTTGTCTCCAGGCTATTTATCTGTGACTTCATTTTGTTTTCAAGATTTTGGATCATTTTCACTATCATTATTTGGAATTTTTTATCAGGTAGATTCCCTGTCTCTTCCTCTTTTGTTTGGTTTGGTAGGCATTTATCCTGTTCCTTTATCTGTTTGGTATTCCTCTGTCTCTTCATCTTGTTTATATTGCTGTGTTTGGGGTGGCCTTTCTGTTTTCTGGCAGTTTGTGGAGTTCTCTTTATTGTGGAGTTTCCTTGCTGTGGGTGGGGTGGTATGGGTGGCTTATCAAGGTTACCTGGTTAGGGAAGCTTTTGTGGGTGCTCTTCTTCTCTCTGGAGTGCAATGAAGTGTCCAGTAATGAGTTTTGAGATGTCAGTGGGTTTGGGGTGACTTTGGGCAGCCTGTATATTGAAGCTCAGGGCTATGTTCCTTTGTTGCTGGAGAACTTGCATGGTTTGACTTGCTCTGAAACTTGTTGGCTTTTGGGTGGTGCTTGGTTTCAGTGTAGGTATGGAGGGGTTGGATGAGCTCCTGTCGATTAATGTTGCCTGGAGTCAGGAGTTCTCTGGTGTTCTAAGGATTTGGACTTAAGCTTCCTGCTTCTGGTTTTCAGTCTTTTTTTTATAGTAGCCTCAAGACTTCTCCATCTATACAGCACTATTGATAAAACAACTAGGTTAAAGATGAAAAGTTTCTCCACAGTGAGGGAAACCCAGAGATATTCACAGAGTTACATAGAGTAGAGAAGAGGGAGGAGAAAGATAGAGGTGACCAGGATGAGATTAGGTGGAATCAAAAGAGGAGAGAGCTGCCTGCTACTCTATGTGACTCTGTGAATATCTCTGGGTGTCCCTCACTGTGGAGAAACTTTTCATCTTTAACCTAGTTGTTTTATCAATTGCAATGGAAAGAATAAAATACTTAGGAATATATCTACCTAAAGAAACTAAAGACCTATATATAGAAAACTATAAAACACTGGTGAAAGAAGTCAAAGAGGACACTAATAGATGGAGAAATATACCATGTTCATGGATTGGAAGAATCAATATGGTGAAAATGAATATACTACCCAAAGCAATCTATAGATTCAATGCAATCCCTATCAAGCTACCAACAGTATTCTTCACAGAGCTAGAACAAATAATTTCACAATTTGTATGGAAATACAAAAAACCTCGAATAGCCAAAGCTATCTTGAGAAAGAAGAATGGAACTGGAGGAATCAACCTACCTGACTTCAGGCTCTACTACAAAACCACAGTTATCAAGACAGTATGGTACTGGCACAAAGACAGAAATATAGATCAATGGAACAAAATAGAAAGCCCAGAGATAAATCCATGAACATATGGACACCTTATCTTTGACAAAGGAGGCAAGAATATACAATGATTAAAGACAATCTCTTTAACAAGTGGTGCTGGGAAATCTGGTCAACCACTTGTAAAAGAATGAAACTGAACACTTTCTAACACCATACATAAAAATAAACTCAAAATGGATTAAAGATCTAAACGTAAGACCAGAAACTATAAAACTCCTAAAGGAGAACATAGGCAAAACACTCTCTGACATACATCACAGCAGGATCCTCTATGACCCACCTCCCAAAATATTGTAAATAAAAGCAAAAATAAACAAATGGGACCTAATTAAACTTAAAAGCTTCTGCACATCAAAGGAAACTATTAGCAAAGTGAAAAGGCAGCCTTCAGAATGGGAGAAAATAATAGCAAATGAAGCAACGGACAAACAACTAATCTCAAAAATATACACGCAACTCCTACAGCTCAACTCCAGAAAAATAAATGACCCAATGAAAAAATGGGCCAAAGAACTAAATAGACATTTCTCCAAAGAAGACATACAGTTGGCTAACAAACACATGAAAAGATGCTCAACATCACTCATTATCAGAGAAACGCAAATCGAAACCACTATGAGGTACCATTTCATGCCAGTCAGAATGGCTGCGATCCAAAAGTCTACAAGCAATAAATGCTGGAGACAGTGTGGAGAAAAGGGAACCCTCTTACACTGTTGGTGGGAATGCAAACTAGTACAGCCACTATGGAGAACAGTGTGGAGATTCCTTAAAAAACTGGGAATAGAACTGCCTTATGATCCAGCAATCCCACTGCTGGGCATACACACTGAGGAAACCAGAAGGGAAAGAGACACGTGTACCCCAATGTTCATCACAGCACTGTTTATAATAGCCAGGACATGGAAGCAACCCAGATGTCCATCAGCAGATGAATGGATAAGAAAGCCATGGTACATATACACAATGGAGTATTACTCAGCCATTAAAAAGAATACCTTTGAATCAGTTCTAATGAGGTGGATGAAACTGGAGCCTATTATACAGAGTGAAGTAAGCCAGAAAGAAAAACACCAATACAGTATACTAACGCATATATATGAAATTTAGAAAGATGGTAACAATAACCCTGTGTATGAGACAGCAAAAGAGACATTGATGTATAGAACAGTCTTATGGACTCTGTTGGAGAGGGAGAGGGTGGGAAGATTTGGGAGAATGGCATTGAAACATGTATAATATCATTTATGAAATGAGTTGCCAGTCCAGGTTCAATGCACGATACTGAATGCTTGGGGCTGGTGCACTGGGACAACCCAGAAGGATGGTATGGGGAAGGAGGAGGGAGGAGGGTTCAGGATGGGGAACACAAGTATTACCTGTGGTGGATTCATTTAGATATTTGGTAAAACTAATACAATATTGTAAAGTTTAAAAATAAAATAAAATATATATATAAAAAAGAGGAGAGAGCAAGCTAGCCAGTAATCACTTCCTTATATGTGCTCCACAGTTTGGGCTGCTCAGAGATGTTCACAGAGTTATACAGAGAAAAGAAGAGGGAAGAAGGAGACAGAGGTGGCCAGGAGGATAAAGGGGGAAATCAAAAGGAGAGAGACAAATCCAGCCAGTTATCAGTTCCCTAAGTGATCTCTACCATCCAGAACACACAAAGAGATTCACAGAGTTGAGTAGAGAAGAGAAGGGGAGGGAGGAGATAGAGGTGACCTGGTGGAGAAAAAGGAGAGTCCAAAGGGGGAAAGAGCAGTCAAGCCAGTAATCTCACTCTCAAGTTGGGTTCTTATAGGTACAAAATTGATAACAAATACCAAAAAGCAAAGATTAAAAATCTACAGTAGATGTTGGATTTTCAAAAATACAATATTAAAGAAAAAGGGAGAGAACAAAAACTAAATTCACAAAAATTATAAAATACGTATATATGAAGTCTGCTTTAAAAAATAGGATCTCTCTCTCTTTTTATTTGCAAAGTAATAGTAGGTTATAAAAATGAAAATTAAAGGAGTAATAGAGGACTTAAAAATAAAAAAAATTAAAAAAAATAAAGAATGATAGTAAAAATATATCTAGGTCTTTCTCTGGTGTTGTTGTGGACAGTTGTGGGGTCAGTTCATTTTCAGATAGTTCCTTGATCAGGCTTATATTTCTCATGATCTATAGGCCCCTTCGTATGTAGTTGGTACTAACTGCAGGGTTTTACAGAAAGGCAATGGCACCCCACTCCAGTACTCTTGCCTGGAAAATGCCATGGATGGAGGAGCCTGGTAGGCTGCAGTCCATGGGGTCGCTAGGAGTCGGACATGACTGAGCGACTTCACTTTCACTTTTCCCTTTCATGCATTGGAGAAGGAAATGGCAAGCCACTCCAGTGTTCTTGCCTGGAGAATCCCAGGGACGGGGGAGCCTGGTGGGCTGCCGTCTCTGGGGTCGCACAGAGTTGGACACGACTGAAGTGACTTAGCAGCAGCAGCAGCAGCAGCAGAGTTTTAATCTATTGCACCTGTCAGTTCCAAGGAGGGTCCCTCTCTTTTAGCTTCTGTTTGCTGATCTCTTCAGTGTCTAATTTCCACCCTGGCACAAGGGGGCGATGGTGAACACTGTTTTAGGCTCACTTTTCAGTCGTGCTGTGGGGAGGGAGGGAGGCTGCAAACAAATAACACTGGCGTGTGCTCGCAGTGTCTCGGCCACACTGGGCCTGCCCCTGCTCATGGCGCATGTGCCCTCCCTGCCCACACTGCTCAGGCTCTAGGTTGCTCTGCCGGGAACTGTCCGAGGCCGGGCCTGGGCTGCATGCACCTCCCAGGTCTAAGCCGCTCAGGTTCAGGTACTTGGGTAGTCCTCAGAGGTGCAGACTTGGTTGGGCCTGCGTTTTGCGCCCTTCCCAGATCCAAGCAGCTCAGGTGACCAGGTATTTGGCGAGCGTGGTTGCTGCGACTTAGTGCCTCCCCCGTCCTACCACTCGGTTTACTGGGTGTACAACCGGCACACCTTCTCAGGCGGATGTTGACCGTCTAGAATCCCAAGAAGTCTTGGTTAGCAACGAAGCCTGCTTGCACTTTGGTAGATGATGCCTCTCTGGGGCCGCGACTGCCCCCTTCTGGCTCTGGCTGCCCTCGCCTGCCTGTCACCAGAGGGCATGGGTGGTCTGCAGCCCGCTAGCTCTGCTCAGTCCTTTGTTCTGTGAGCAGGCCTGGCGGTGTCTTAGGTTAGGGCTTTTAGCATGGTAGTTATCCCACAGTCTGGTTTGCTAGCCCAAGTTAGTTCCTTCAGGTTTCCCTTTGGGACATTCAGGCCCGGTCCTTACTGTAAGCAATACAGCCCGTGCCTCACTGCCTAGCCCCTGCTTGCTAGTGGTGAATGCAGGCATCTGTGCTGCTTCTCTGCTAGGGGAGTTACCATTGGGTACATAATCTATGGGTTTTAATTATTTATTTATTTTTCCTCCCAGTTATGTTGCTGTTTGTTGTTCCAAGGCTCGCCACAGACTCGGCAGTGAGAATGTTTCCTAGTGTTTGGAAACTTCTCTCTTTTTTAAGATTCCCTTCCCAGGATGGAGCTCCGTCCCTAACTCTTTTATCTCTCTTTTTATCTTTTTTGCTATCTCCTTTGAAGACAATGGGCTGATTTTCTGGGTGCCTGATGTCCTCTGCCAGAATTCAGAAGTTGTTTTGTGGAATTTTCTGTGTTCAAATGTTCTTTGATGAATTTTGGGGGGAGAAAGTGGTCTCCCATCCTATTCCTCCACCATCTTCGATTTTGGAAATCTTATCCTTTCTGTTATTCACCAGGCTGTCAGTTCAGTTCAGTCACTCAGTCATGTCCGATTTTTTGCGACCCCATGGACTACAGCACTCCAGGCTTCCCTGTCCATCACCAACTCCCAGAGTCCATCAAGGCAGTGATGCCATCCAACCATCTCATCCTCTGTCATCCCCTTCTTCTGCCTTCAATCTTTTCCAGCATCAGGGTCTTTTCTAAGGAGTCAGTTCCTTTCATCAGGTGGCCAAAGAATTGGAGTTTTCACTTCAGCAAAAGTCCTTCCAATGAATATTTTGGACTGGTTTCCTTTAGGATGGACTGGTTGGATTTTGCAGTCCAAGGGACTCTCAAGAGTCTTCTCCAACACCAGGATTCTCCAACCCCAGGTCACCAGGTGACCCTAATTATGGCAATAGTTGGCTGTAGGATAGAGTCATTTTGGAAACATCAGGGACTTGTGTGCTACTTCCATATCCCCCAAAACATTGGAGCCACCCTGACAAGGAATGTAAAAGAAATCACATAATGACACAGGATGCCAGGCTCACCCGCAACCCAACTAGGCAAATCGAATTCACTCTTTGCAAGCTAATGAATGTTAGCTTCCACCTCCATTTTCTGTATAGAGAGATATCATTAATATTTGCATGGGAAAGATAAAAGACTATATTTAAGGCCAATTTTTATCATAATTTAGATAATTGGGATTTCCAGTTTCTTTTTTAAAAAATTATTATTTGTTTAAATTTGCCTGCACTGGGTCTTCATTGCTGAACACAGGCTTTCTCTAATTGCAGAGCATGGGCTCTGCATCTCATGCTCAGCAGTTGTGGTACACAGATTGAGTTGCTTTGTGGCATATGGGATTTTCCCAAACTAGGGATTGAACTGGTGTCCCTTGCATTGCAAGCCAGATTCTTAAGCCGTGGATCACTAGGCCAGCTTCCAGTTTCTAACATATCATCATTAGCCATTCCATCCACTCAACTTTTTTCTGCTATAAGAAATTCTATATATTAGCCTATTTTTCTTAAAACAGAAAAAGTTATCTACTTATCTTGAAAATAATTCTACATTTCTATTTTTAGAGATTAAAAAATGAGTATAAACATTTATTCATATTTCCCAAACCTAGAAAATATATTTTATTATGTTAGCTTGCCTTTGTTATTTGTTTAGTGTAATCAATTATTAAAGTGATCTATGATCAATACAAAACAGTCACATTCCAGAGTTATACTTTATCCAGCATCGTGTTAATCAAATTTAGTATTTATTGCTATAGCTTTTAAAAGTTATATGAATGTATGTTAGTGCCATATCTGAATGAATCTATTACTCAACTTTTCATGGTTTCTCAAACTTTAAGATATTTATTTTGATTTATTTTTAATTGGAAGAATTTCATTCTTAAGTTAGTTTTATTTTTTCAAAGTGAAGAGGAACTAAAAAGCCTCTTGATGAAAGTGAAAGTGGAGAGTGAAAAAGTTGGATTAAAGCTCAACATTCAGAAAACGAAGATCATGGCATCCGATTCCATCACTTCATGGTAAATAGATGGGGAAACAGTGGAAACAGTGTCAGACTTTATTTTTTTGGGCTCCAAAATCACTGCAGATGGTGACTGCAGCCATGAAATTAACAGATGCTTACTCCTTGGAAGGAAAGTTATGACCAACCTAGATAGCATATTCAAAAGCAGAGATATTACTTTGGCAACAAAGGTCCGTCTAGTCAAGGCTATGGTTTTTCCTATGGTCATGTATGGATGTGAGAGTCGGACTGTGAAGAAGGCTGAGCACCAAAGAATTGATGCTTTTGAACTGTGGTGTTGGAGAAGACTCTTGAGAGTCCCTTGGACTTCAAGGAGGTCCAACCAGTCCATTCTGAAGGAGATCAGCCCTGGGATTTCTTTGGAAGGAATGATGCTAAAGCTGCAACTCCAGTACTTAGGCCACCTCATGCAAAGAGTTGACTCATTGGAAAAGACTCTGATGCTGGGAGGGATTGGGGGCAGGAGGAGAAGGGGACGACAGAGGATGAGATGGCTGGATGGCATCAATGACTCAATGGACATGAGTCTGGATGAACTCCGGGAGTTGGTGATGGACAAGGAGGCCTGGCGTGCTGCAATTCATGGGATCACAAAGAGTTGGACACGACTGAGTGACTGAACTGAACTGAGCTGAACTGAATGTTTCCTGAGCTATTTCAGGCTTGACTATGCAGAGTATCCTAAGTCACATGTACCCAGAACTTTATAGATATTTCCTAGACCAATGTTCAAATCTTGGTAATATGACCTGATTAATTTTCTCCCTAGATGCCTCAAGAATTTTCTGTTCTTGTGGTTTAATCGCTTAACTCAAATATGTACTAGTATTTAGCATTTTGTATCAAAATACCTGGGAATATAATGTTATCAGTTGACATGTTGATTCAGTATTTCTTAATTTTTGGAGAAAATTTTAATGTTTCACTAAGTATATCAGTTTTTTATGAAATCTATAATTTAGAAATAACAATTACTATGTCTTTCATCTTATTCACATTTTCCTAATTTGTTTTTATATATGTTGGTTCCATCCTTATCTCACAATTTTCCTCTGTTACTGATTTCATGTTTATTAGATTATTCTGTTCCTTGATCTAACTCATTATTTTGACCTATAATCATGGTGTTTTATTTCTAACTTTATTTCCCTCACTGGAAATCTCTTTTGGCATTTAATTTTCCTAATACCTTATATATAAGCTCCTTTAATATGAATATTTTTATTGTTTCATATTAGGAAACATTATGAGAATTTTTCTCCGTCCTGAGTTAAGGTTTCTCCTAATTGGTATATTTTTCCCTGTTCCCTATGGTGTCTATTTCTCTTTCTTCTGTGTTTGAACATTCTATCTTGTTCATGATGGTCAGACCTGCGTAGGCATCCTATTCATCTTGAGGTAATATGCTAACTATATGACTCTCTTCCCATCCTAAAGGGTAGCAGTTTATTACCTCGAAAGGACTGCAGTGCCCTTGTACACAGCCTGCGGGAACGACTCAGGTGCTGGAAAGGAGAGAACCCCACTGTGGTGATCTCCTCTTTACTTAGATCACTTGGCTGTGGTCTTCTTCTTTGAGGATGTTAGATATTCTAGATCAGGGTTGTTACCATGTGTTGTGTTGTGTGTTTGTATGTGTGTGTGTTCCCAGTGGGTGAAAGTGTTAGTCTCTCAGTCATGTCTGGCTCTTTGAGATCCCATGGATTGTAGCTCACCAGGCCCCTCTATCCTTGGAGTTCTTCAGGCAAGACTACTGGAGTGGGTTGCCATTCCCTTCTCTGGGGGATCTTCCCTACCCTGGGATCAAACCTGGGTCTCCTGCATTTCAGGCAGATTCTTTACCATCTGAGCCACCAGAGAAGACTGATGGCTAATCCCCTAATTCAAAACTCTTCTCAATTCTCCATGGAGCTGCAGAGTCTCATCTCAGAGAGAGGAGAGCAGTCTCCTCATTTTCTTCCCTAACTTCACTCATTTTCCCCCAGTCAGAAGAGGAAGAAGTTAACATGAACCTTCATTTTGATTATTTCCAAGTTCTTAGTATTAGTGAGCACTACTGGGATTTTATCACCTTGAAGTCCAGCTGTGTGACACAGATAGGGCTGAGGTTTGTTGTATTATCTGTTCCACCACAGAATATCTTTATTTTCCTTGGCCATACTTAAAAAAAGAATGACATGAGGCTATGTCCCTTCCCTGGTTCAGCTGTTGTAGGTGATATTTTTTTCTCATTAACCTTATCTCAATTTAGAGACATCCTTCTTAAATAGCTCAACATAGAGAGGGAAGTATAAAGCTTGTCTTTAGGATTAATAATATATCCTGAAATAAGGTCAGGCTCAGTAAAAGCAAACGAGTCTGTAGAGATAGATTTATACCTATTAGAATCCCTTTTTTACACAATCATATGAAAGTTCTATTCAATAGCTTTCATACTGCAATATTCTTTAAGATGAAAATTGCCTTTTCAGTAGCTAAAGGTGAAGTCTTATGCCTCAGTCTCATCTAGGCTCTATAAACCTTGAGTGTATTGCCATGATGATATATGTTATTAACTGGAAGCTGAAAAGAACAGAAAACTTGGGCCAAAATGAGCAGCTCTACAGGAACTTTGCTGAAATTCAGTTGTTAGCGGGAATCATTTTGCGCCTTCCTTGCGATCATGCACAGATGAAAACAGAGTTGCAAAGTGAAGTAGAAACTGCACAGAGGACCCACATCATATATGTTGTAATATGCAAGGCATAAATTATGAACCAAAAGGCACAGACTTGTACTCGTGGATCTACCTGTTGGTGTTATTTATGAATTATTATTAGCAGCAATGGCAGGTGGTACATTTGGAGCAAAGTAAGAATAAACACATCTCACACTTTGGGTGTTAGGTTGATTTCCTGAAGAGGATGGGACTAAGCTGCACCTTGGCCATACCCCAGGCACAGTCACCCACCGAAACGGAAGGAAGACACTGAAGTCTATGCCACAAGGGACAGAATCATTACATATAAGGAAAATCTATGCTCAGGACAATGTTACTAAAATGTTAGACATTTTAGGGTTCACTGAGGGATCTCTGGCTTCTTGGCTGTTAAGTTCAGGGGTGGTAGGCATAAACCATTGCTCTCAACATTTCCAGTTACTTGTGAGAACATGAATGTACCTAGTACTTTATCAATGGATTTTATGGTTTTGGGTGTTTTGTTATATCATATTCATTATTTCCAAATCCAGTGGCTGGGGCATTTCCATTTAATGTTGAGGGTACTAAATCATCAGAATGGTCCTCCCCAACCCCAATCCCACTAATCTAGGCCATTATAGAGCTCCCTGTGCTATATAGCAACTTCCCACTAGTTATCTATTTTACACATGGTATACACATAAATGTCAAACCTAATCTCCCAATTCATTTCACTCTCCCTTTCCCCACCTGTGTATACATGTCCATTCTCTGCACCTATGTCTCTATTCCTGCCCTAGAAATACTTCCATTAGTACTATATTATTTTTCTAGATTCCAGATGTATGCATTAATGTATGATATTTGTTTTTCCCTTCTGACTTACTTCACTCTGTATGACCATTCTAGGAGATGCAAGAGGGAGGGGATACATGTATACATATAGCTGATTCATTTCATTGTATAGCAGAAACTAACACAATATTGTAAAGTGATTATACTCCAATAAAAAAAAAAAAGAACATAGTGCATCACAAAATGAATGCACGTTTTTTAGTTGTTCATTCATTCAACTTAGTTCATTACACTTAATACAGTGACAATGTTCCATGTAGAATATGGGCTCTGGACATAGACAGACTAGGTTAAAAGCTCAACTCTGCTCAATAGCAGCATATCTCCCATCATCTTTGTCTGCTACAGCTCCTCTGGAATACAGACTACTAATCACATCTACTGTTGGAGCAGTAAGTGGTTTGGGGTAACACTCTTTGAACCATATTTGGTTCATAACAAGCCTTCAAATATATCAGTTCTGTTTTCCCCTGTGTCATGGTCCATTATAGAAAATAGTAACATGTTAATATATATTAACCAACAGAAGAGTCAGTCTTTGTCTTCATGAAATTTAGTTCTAGTGGATAAAGGAGATGCCAAATAACCTCAAATAGTAAACAAGATAGATATGTGGCTCAGTTGCTAAGTAGTGTTTGCCTCTTTGCAACCCCATGGACTGTAGCCATGGCTGCAGACTCCTCTGTCCATGGAATTTCCAGAACAAGAATACTGGAGTGAGTAGCCATTCCCTTCTCCAGGGGATCTTTCTGCCCTAGGGACTGAACCCAGGTCTCCTGCATAGCAGGAAGATTTTTACCTACTGAGCCACTAGGGAAGCCCAATTACAATTAAAAAAAAAAAAAGGAGAACATGATACAAAAAAAGTACATCCAGGCATGTGATAGCAGCCTAGACTTGGGGAAGAGGCGGTAAGGGTTCTGCTAAGATTGGGTTATTTGGGAAGACGTCTCTTTTTTAAAAAACATTTTTTCTTATTATATTTTATTTATTATTACATTTTATTAAAAATATTTGTTTATTTATCTTTGGCTGTTGCTCCACAGGCTTTTCTCTAGTTGTGGGGAGTAGGGGCTACTCTTCTTTGAAGTGTGTGGGGTTCTCCTGGCTGTGGATTCTCTTGTTGCAAAGCACGGGCTCTAGGGGATCCAGGCTTCAGTAGCTGCAGTTCCTGGGCTCCAGAGCACAGGCTCAGGAGTTGCAGAGCTTGGGCTTTGTTGCTCCATGGCATGTGGGATCTTTCCACACCAGGGATCAAACCCGCAGCTCCTGCATCGGCAGGCAGAGTTTTACCACTGAGCCACCAGAGAAGCCCTGGGAAAACTTCTCTTAAAGGAAGCATTTGGCCTGAGAACCAAATGGCATGTCAGTATCAGCCCATAGCTCTCAGGGAAGAGAATTCCAGGCAGAAGGAGCCAGAGCTGGAAATGCCACACATGGTGCGTGACAGTGTGAGCCTGGGACATGACATCAGAACTCAGTGAATGAAAATCAGAATGTCAGAGGGTAGTCAGTTGATATGGGCCCATCATTGTCTGGAGAAGGGGTTTATAGTTCATCCTAAGTATGATCAGGAACACTGGAAGGCTTTTAAACTGGAGAATTATATGATTTGATTAACAATTTTGCAATGCCATTTTGGCTACAACAAGACTGCAGCGGAGGCAAGATGGGAACTAAGGACCATTCTTTGTCAGGGGTCTGAGTTCAAGATAACAGACTAGAGGGAGAGGAGTGAGAAAGCAGAAAGCTGGATAATTCAGGACCTACTCAACAGTACATGTGGGGGGATTAGATGTGGGTGGGTTAGGAAAGATGAATAAAGCTTGGGATTGCAGCAACTCTGAATTCTATTGCTTCTTAAGATGGGGAAGGCATAGAACTAAGTTGGGAGACTGTGTCAAGAGTTATAGATAGGGTGTGTTAGATGTGATACATGAATCTGACATCCTAGAAGAGATATCAGGTGTGCAGTGGTTTGTAAATGACATGTCTCCAGAGAGAGGCAGGACCATAGATACAGATTTGTGAGTCAGCAACTCATGATGGATTTAAACCACTCGCTGAGAAAGCATAGAGACAAAGGGAAGAGAGAAGTGTAGCCTCAGGCAGGCTTGAAGATGAAAAAAAAAAAACAGCAAGTGAGATCGGAGAGAATAGATAAGGAAGTAGGGAAAAAGTTATTTCGAGAAACATCTTCTATGACAGAAGTGAATAAGATGGGAACAGGAAAGTAATGATGAACTGTGACGACATGGATGTTATATGAGATGCTGGCAAGAATTGTCCTGGATAGAAGAAAGCAAGTGCATCTGGTAATCCTTTAAGTCAAAATGTAATTTTATCATAAATGAATCACACTAAATACACCATGTCTAGAGTTCTTCATCTTATTTAAATTTTATCTTCAAGCTATTAGTTGCAACAAATGTCACAAATATTAATGGGTTTGCCCTCATCTAAATGGGACAAAATCTTGAATGTGTGCTAGCCTTCAAGTAGGATTATTTCTACAATTTCACATCCAAAAACATGACCTTATTTTTTATTTAGAGTACAACTGTAAATTCTCATAACTTCAACTTTCCTGGTTTAGAAGAGCTTCATTTTTTCATCACCTTCATTATGACTCCTTTCCACACATTCATGCACTTGATTAATTTCACACTGTTAGATTTTAGCAAGATTACTGGAGTGGGTAGCCATTCTCTTCTCCAGGGGATCTTTCCAACCCAGGGATTGAACCCAGGTCTCCTGCTTTGTAGGCAAATTCTTTACCATCTGAGCTACCAGGGAAGCCCTAAATTAGGTCATAATGGTAGAGTCCTAATCCATTAGGATTTGTGGTCTTATAAGAAAAGGAAGAGAGAGAGAGAGAGATGTCACACACATGGAGGCAAAGCCATGAGAGTAGATAGCATGGCAGCACAATCTACAAGCCCGGAAGAGAGCGCTCAGCATTCATTATCTGACCATGTTAGCAACCCAGACTTCCCGCCTCCAGAACTGTGAGAAAACTTCTGTTGTTTAAGGCACTCAGTCTATGGTGTTTTGTTATGGAAACCAAACAGACTAAGATACTATGTATGCCCTGGTGGCTGATATGGTAAAGAGTCTGCCTGCAATGCAGAAGACCCCAGTTCAGTCCGTGCGTTGGGAAGATCCCCTGGAGAAGGGAATGGTAAACCACTCCAGTATTCTTGCCTGGAAAATTCCATGGACAGAGGAGCCTGGAGAGCTACAGTCCATGGGGTCACAGAGTCGGACACAACTGAACGACTAACACACACACACACACACACACACACACACAGTGTTTTTGATGTACATGTTTTATACAAATACATAATTCCATATGGGCTTCCCAAGTGGCTCAAGGGGAAAGAAACTGCTTGCCATTGCAAGAGACACAGGAGATGCAGGCTTGATTCCCTGGGTCAAGGAGATCCCTCAGAGGAGGCAATGGCAACCCACATCAGTATTCTTGCTGGGAAATCCCATGGACAGAGGAGCCTGGCGGATTACAGTCCATGGCATAATGAAGAGTCAATCATGACTCAGTGATTGTGTAGGCATGAGTAATTATGTAATTCAAAATATAAAAATTACATTTCTTCATTCCCAATGTACTTTTCAGGTAAATCTATGATGATATGTAGACATGTACTATAGTATATCAAGGTATTTACATATAGACTGTGTTTTTTTTTTTTTGTCCATTTTATTGATCTACACTTTTCCATTTTTTAATATTACAATGATGAAATTAGCATTCTTTAGATGTATTTGAAATTGCATGTGTGTTCCATGGGAAGCATGACCAGATATCTAGGTTTGACTGGGACAATCATGGTTTATGACTGCTTTAGATCAGATATCTTTATCATCTCCTTTAATTCCACTTTTCATGATAAATTATTCACTCAGAGCTTCCTTTGATTATATACCTTGGTAGTGGAACCACTGTATTTTAAGTTAAATATATGCCCTGGTTTATTAAATGCTTGAAGGCTTCTTCAAAGTTGCTTCATTAGTTCAGGCTCTCACTAAAATTTTGTTTACATATTGCAAAGTAACCAATGAGTTTGTTGACAACGAATTTTGTATCTAACTTTCTAAACTTTAGCAATAGGGAGACATAACATGGTCTTTCAATTTTAAATACACTCTCCCCTTATTTACTAGTGAACATATGGAGAAATGCTCAAACATATTGGATATCCAAATTTTTTAAACTATGAATTGCCTTTTCAGATTCATTGATTACAGGATTATGTTCCTTTACTAATGCTGATTTTAGGGCTTTCTACAATATTTTAGATAATAGTCATTGGTCAATTTATACAGGAAACAAATATAAGTTTCTGGTTAATCACGTTCCTGTTTTTAAATTTTTTTCAATTAAATGCAGATGAATCTATAAAGATTTCCACTTGAGATAGTTTTACTCAATATCATTAAAAAAGAAAAATAAGCAGAATAAGAATTAGGAAAAAAGTCAAATATTGTTATCTGCAGGGTATATTTACATGTGGTATATACAAAAATCAGAAGAATCAACAGAAATACTGATAAAATGTTACTACAAAGTAGCTATATAGATCCAAACATAAACCTAAGGCAATTCAGTAAATGTAATTAGAAAATTCAATAAGATACTGCTTGCATAAACATTAGACTATCACATAGGTGGGATTACCCTACCTATATTGGGTCTCTAGAGAGTGATTTATTTAGTGAAATAAAATATTAGATAAAAGGTTTATGGACAGACATTGTTAAGATATCCATCCTTCCCAAGTAAAACAAAACAAAAAAATTAATGTGACTGATAGACACCTAAACAAATTTAGGGAAATTGGACAGTTTTCAAATGTATGACAGTATAAGTCTTTCCAGATTTCTGAGCTAATTCTTAAAGAGGAAAAAGACAGGGCTTATTCTACTAGACAGAAGATAACATTGCAAAACCAAAGACTGGCATTTAGAAAGATACAGATAAATGGGCTAATAAGGAAGAACAGAGGGAGTGTAGACTGCAAACCACAGCAGTTTAGAGCATTAGACACCGAAGATCATGATAACTGGGCTGAAAAACTTGCTCACCATATGAAGAAAATAAAATTGGATCAAAGCCTCAGTCTAAAATTGTTGAAATATATTGTAAGAACATAAGAGGCAAAACTCTTTGTGAAGAAATTTAGGACAATATTTAGGAAAATCTTCTCCATCTTAAAGTCATAAACAAGTTTTAAGTTACAGAACAGAAATTGGCTGATAATGATATACATCTTATCACTCCACAGAGAATAAGACTTCAGAGATATCTCCATTTCCACCAAATTAAGTTAAAATGTTTAACCTGGTTCTCCTAAATGAACTGTCATCAAAACGAGTCATTAAAGGGATCTGTCTTGTGGTCCAGTGGTTAAGAATCTGCCTTCCAATGAAGGAGACTTGGGTTTGATCCCTGATCTGTGGTTGGGGGACTAAGATCCCACATGCTGCAGAGCAAATAAACCCAAGGAACGACGCCCATGGACCACAACTAGAGAAAGCTGCTACACCACAATGAAGACCCAGAACAGCCAAAAATAAAAGTGAATTACAAACAAAGCCATCAAGGACACTCTGCCTCTCTTAGCCATGTCTTGGGTCAGTTCACAGCTTTTTTAGGAATGCTGTGTTCTTCCAACACTTATCACGTATCCTTGACTTTATCAAACTCTGTGTCCAACTAGGACAGTGCTTCTCACCCACGATTGTGTCTCTGAGGTGACATTTGACAATCTGAAGACCTGTTTATGGCAGAAAGTGAAGAGGAACTAAAGAGCCTCTTGATGAAAGTGAAAGAGGAGAATGAAAAAGCTGGCTTAAAGCTCAACATTCAAAAAAAGAAGATCATGGCATCTGGTCCCATCACTTCATGGCAAATAGATGGGGAAACACTGGAAACAGTGACATATTTTATTTTCTTGGGTTCTGAAATCACTGCAGATGGTGACTGTAGCCATGAAATTAAAAGACACTTGTTCCTTGGAAAAAAAGCTATGACCAACCTTTACAGCATATTAAAAAGCAGAGACATTACTTTACTGACAAAATCTGTCTAGTCAAAAATATGGTTTTTCCAGTAGTCATGTATGTATGTTAAAGTTAGACCATAAAGAAAGCTGAGCACTGAAGAATTGATGCTTTTGAACTGTGGTATTGAAGACTCTAGAAAGTCCCTTGGACTGCAAGGAGATCCAACTAGTCCATCCTGAAGGAGATCAGTCCTGAATATTCATTGGAAGAACTGATGCTGAAGCTGAAGCTGAAGCTCCAATACTTTGGCCAGCTGATGTGAAGAACTGATTCATTGGAAAAGACCCTGATGCTGGGAAAGACTGAAAGTGGGAAAAGAAGGGGACAGCAGAGGATGAGATGATTGGATGGCATCACTGACTCAATGGACATGAGTTTGAACAAGCTCTGGGAGTTGGTGATGGACAGGGAAGCCTGGCATGCTGCAGTTCATGGGGTTGCAAAGAGTTGGACAGGACTTGAATGAACTGAATTGAACTGAAGACCTGTTTGGTTGTCACAACTGGGGGAGGGAATTCTACTGCCATCTAATGGGTGGAGGTCAGTAATGCTGCTAAATATTCTGCAGTGCACACGGCACTCTTCACTGCAACAGAGAGTCATCCAGATCAAAGTCTCAATAGTGTTTAGTTTGGAAAGCTCTCTACTGGACTAAAGGGGCTTCCCAAGTAGCTTAGTGGTAAAGAATCCGTCTGCCAATGAAGCAGATGCAGGTTTGATCCCTGGGTCAGGAAGATCCCCTGGAGAAGGAAATGGCAACCCACTCCACTGTTCTTGCCTGGGATATCTCATGGACAGAGGAGCCTGGTGAGCTACAGTCCATCAGGTTGCAAAGAGTTGGACATGGCAAAGCAAATGAGCACCCAGGCATGTACTGAACTAAGAGCTTTAGAGGGGCACAGATTGTGACCTGCACATTTTTATATCCAGCAGTGAGCACCAGAGCAAAAAACATAATTGAAATCCAAACTATTTATTGAATATATTGCTAACTTATCTGATTTACTACTGCCAATGAATGTACTAATTTCTCCTTGATCTTTTAACTTCCCTCACAAAGCCTATTATTATCATCACTTATACAAATTTTCACCTCAGATACATTGCACTGAAGTATATTTTCCCTTCTCAACTACCAAGTTCTATTAAGACTATCATACTATTAAGACTATCTATTAATATTATTATTCTAAAATATGACAAAGGAAACTCTGGATTAAAGGTAGTTTAAGGATGAAACTTTGAGGCAATAATCCTACAACCAAATAAAAATAATATATCATGCATCCTTAAAAGAACACCCTACAAAATGACTGAAATCAAGACACATCGCTAAAGGAAGTTAGTCCATGAATTTGCATACCCTAAATGTGTCAGTCACTCAGTCATGTCTGACTCTTTGTGACCCCATGGACTGTAGCCCACCAGGCTCTTCTGTTCATGGAATTCTCTGGGCAAGAATACTGGACTGGGTAGCCAGGACCCACAAAGACTCCACAGTAATTTTTTAAATAAAAATTTCAGAACTTTACCCACTTCCAATAAAGTAATATAGAAGTAGATATTAAAAGTCACTTTTATAATCCAGATAACTTATGGAGTAAATTATATATGATTGATATATATAAGGATAACTTACATTTCAAGGTATATGTGTCTTAAATACAAAATGTGAAGTGGAAATTCATTTTTGCTTCCAGAATCACCAGGGATTTTTAAAAATAAAAGTATTTTCCTAGAAGCTTTGTTCTTGCTGTATAGCAAGAGGTGATACATTTTCAGTGGCTTAAAAGATGGCTTGATTATGCAATCATTAGTTTTACTGGAATAATAAGTGCTCCAAGGATGCTGGTAATCATCAGCTGTTGTCATTTTCAAATGCACTGCATCTTTCCATCAGTAACTGATTTAGAGACCAGCGTACTTTTACACTCTCATGAGCCTCTGAGCACCTAATTTTACCATTATGAGCACAAGTCTCCTGTCTATGAAGGAAAGTTAACAGGTCATGAGTCATTTTTATCTGTGGGGATGGGCTTCAAACAATCCATGCATCTGATGGATGTGTACTCAGTTGCTCAGTCATGTGCAACTCTTTATGATTCTATAGACTTAGCCCACCAAGTTCCTCTGTCCACAGGATTCTCCAGGCAAGAATACTGGGGTGGGGCCACTTCCTACTCCAGGGGATCTTCCTGACCCAGGGATGGCCCCTCATCTCTTACATCTCTTTATGGATTCTTTACCACTAGCACCACCAGGGAAGCCCATCTATGCAACTGAGCTCAGTTGTCCCCAACTCTTGGTGAGACCCATGCATTTAATTCCCTTTAAATACCAATTTCCTGTAGAAGTCCTAACTTGCTTCATTTTTAAGGAATAGACTTTGAAGATACTGTTAGAGTTTCCAAGAACCTTTTCCCAGATATTTAACTGTGATGATCTGTAGGGCCAGGTTGATGGATGGGAAGGTCATTCTAGCAAATTTGGTTTATGGGGATTTTACTCAGCATATTATGATAAATAATTCAGCTGTCTCACACATAGGAGATTTATAGCACCAGTGGGAAGATGGTTCTGGGCACAGATGAGAAAAAAATTTACACGATGTGTGTACGATCTAGGGGGTGGGCTCTTCAGGGAAATGTCCTCAAGAGCACAGCCTGGGGGGGTCCATCCAAGAACATAAACTACTCTGGTTCTACTTGTGGCTGAGACAAAATCCTCTGGTCACTACACACCAGGAGTCAGACTTTATGCAAGGAAATGTGTTTATGGGATGCTTCTGGATCAAATTCCACACCTTATATGGAAGGGTTAGTTGTGGTATGGGTTGGGATGATGATTGACACTTCCTACTGTGGTATTTTTTCAATTGAAGGCCTGAGAGGAAGTGAGTCCTCTCTAACGTCCTTGCAGGGGATGAAGGGAGAGAACCAAAGATAAGATCTCTCTTCTGAGGAAGTGCAAGGCTAGTGCTGCTTACTTGTGAGGTCTCCACCCTTGTCTGAGCCATGAGGGGAATCCATCATGTATGACACCAGAGCCAGTGCACGCCAGACTCCCCACAGGAGCTGGCCTCTACACACCTGCACACGCAAACCTCAGCTCCTGGTGAGCAGGTGTGCTGTGTACTGTTGGGAATTAAGCGAAGTCTGATAGTAGACTTTGCTTTTAAAGATTCACTTTAAGGACTGAAAAATAATAGAAAACTAAGTATCTTTTGGATGGAAATTTCTCTATAGAGGAACTCTCTGCTCAAAAAAAAAAGTGGAAGCAGTGACAAATTTTATTTTTGGGGACTCTCAAATCACTGCAGGTGGTGACTGCAGCCATGAAATTAAAAGATGCTTGCTTCTTAGAAGAAAAGCTATGACAAACCTAGACAACGTATTAAAACATAGAGATATCACTTTGCCACCAAAGGTAGCTATTGTCAAAGCTATGGTTTTTCTGGTAGTCATGTATGGATGTGAGAGTTGGACCATAAAGAAGGCTGAGCCCCTAAGAACTGATGCTTTGAATTGTGGTGCTGGAGAAGACTCTTGAGAGTCCCTTGGACTGCATGGAGATCAAACAAGTCAGTCCTAAAGGAAACCAACCCTTAATATTCCTTTGAAGGATTGATGCTGAAGTTGAAGCTCCAATACTTTGGCCACCTGTTGTGAAGAGCTGACTCACTGGAAAAGATCCTGATGATGGGAAAGACTGAAGGCAAAAGGAGAAGGGGATGGCAGAGGATGAGATGGTTAGCATTACCAACTCAATAGACATGAACTTGAGCAAACTGGGAGATAGTGAAGGATGGGGAAGCCTGGCATGCTGCAGTCCATGGGCGTTGCAGAATCAGACACAATTTAGTGATTGAACAACAACAACAGCTGCTCAGAAGGTTATTATGAAATAAGTAAGCTAGTACACAATTGGAATGAGCCTCCAATTAGCCTCACCCACACTAACGTGATGTCTTTATCACAAGTAACCCACTTATGTTGTACCTGTGGGCAGATACAACCCCAGATCTTGGTGAATGCCATCAACTCTTTGGTCTTGTCTTTCTTCTGACCTTCTTCTCATCCTGTATCTAGAACCATTTCCTTAAAACCCCAAATGTACTGATCTCTTTGAAGTGGGGATCTACATAACAGAGTTGGCAGATTCATCTTGTATATGGTGGGACCTCTCGTGTCAGCTGCTTTAGTCTTCACTTGAGAGAGAAACTTTGAGAAAATAACCCACATGTTTGTTTCTTCTCTTTTATGATCACCTCTATCTATTCAGGTGAAAGGCAGAGATGGCCACTCATCTCCAGCTCAGGAGTGAAAGCCTTTAAAGCTAGTATATACAGTAAATCCCCTACGTAAGAATCTTCAAGACGTGAACTTTCAAAGATGTCAGTGGACAGGTGTGAGTGAAGTTGCAACTTGCCTTCGGTCTCCTATTGCTGACGATTCTTCAGCTCTACCATCTCCTACCTCCTCGTCCTCCCCAGTCGGTACTTCTTCTTGCCTGTTCACTTGATGCCAGCCCCTTCATGCCAGTTGTTATACTGTACTGCTGAACTTTTCGAAGTACTGTACTGTAACATTAAAAAAATGTTAATTTTGTGTTTCGTTTTTACGTATTATCTGTGTGAAAAGTGTGATAAACCTATCACAGTCCAGTACTATTTAGCTGGTTGTGCTAGTAGGGTACCTAGGCTAATTTTGTTGGACTTATGGCAAATTGGACCTACACAATATGCTCTTGGAACAAAACTCGTTCATATGTAGGGGACTTGCTGTACCCAGGAGAGGATGCAAGGGTCTTAGAAGGGATCCAGGCAGACAGAATGGGGTTTCTGCCTGATGGAGTTGAAAGTTCAGAGAGAAATAGTTTTGGAGAAGATAGGAGTTGGGTCAAAATGATTTTGGAGAATCTGTCCTCTACCCCCAGGCCCAGGGGGAAGATACTACAGAGCCATCTTTAAGAACCAGGTCCTGGGAACAGAGAACCTGAGCTTACATTCTCGTACGTGGTCCAGGGAAGAAGACAAGCCTCAGACAAAGGTCCTCTTGCAACTAAAGAGGAAGCGAATGTGTGTGTGCTCAGCTGTGTCTAACTCTTTGCAACCCCAGGGAATGGAGCCTGCCAGGTTCCTGTGTCGAGGGGATTTCCTAGACGAAAATACTTGAGAGGGTGGCCATTTCCCCCTCCAGGGAATCTTACCAATCCAGGGATTGAACCCACGTCTCCTGCATTGGTAGCTGTTTTTTTCCTTGTCTTTTCTTTTTTTTATCACTGAACCACCAAGGCAGCCCATACCTGGAGTCAAGAATTAAGGAAATAACAGATGTGCCAAAAATAAAATAAGTTGCCCATGGTCTGACTGGAATAAAGTAATTCTAGCTGGAAAAGAAGCCTAGCATCTTGGTTCCCAGGCTCCTCCTCCACTCTGAGTCTGTATTTCCTTTCAGAGGGCAGTCGACACCCCCTCCCATCACACTTCACACTTGCCTGAAGGAAATCAAGCTCCCTGATCACATCCAGATGTGGCAGCTCTGAACAGGCCTGATAACCTCCTTGTGAAACTCACCCCGCCTAAAGTGTAATGTGAAATAGTCAGCGCCCTTGTCATCCCCACTGTACTCACCTGCCTGGATCAAGAGCATCTTTTTCCTGATGAGAAAATTCACAGAAAATATTGAAGACCCAACCTCAGGAAAAGATGAGACTATAGCAGTCATGCTACTTGGAGCCGGGATTCCCTGGGGGCCCAGTGGTTAAGACTCAGTGCTTCCACTTCCAGTGCAGGGGGTACAGTCTCATCCCTGGTCAGGGAACTAAGATCCTGCTTGCTGCAAGGTGCTAACACACACACACACACACACACACACACACACACACACACACACAGAGGGAGAGAGAGAAACAGCAGTCATGAAACTCTGAGCCTAGGAGTTCCATTTCCACACCAAGCCACCTAGTTTCTTTATTCCTTGAACCATATGCTCATCTCTTAGCTGAGATAGATTGCAAGTGGTTTGTCAAGAACTAAGATGTGCTAAAATTGTGTATTTTTGCTATTATCCTAGCTCAAATTAGAAACATATGTTCATCACCTCAGCCTGTAAATAGTTCAACTTGGACTGTTTTCCTCATTTTATTTAGGGCAGACCAAACAGTTATCATTTCAAAGTTGACCTGCAACAAATAACACATGCACAATTTCTTTTCTAATTGTGTGTGTGTGTGTTTTCTGCAAACTAGTCAATGAACTCAATTAACTTAAATAGAGTTGTGGCTCTCAGTACCATAATTAGAACAGCCTTTATTCAGGTAGGAGATACTGATGGCATCATTAAGCTGCAGAAGCCACATGAAGAGCCTTTAAATTTCAGAGTTCATATCTGAAGTAGGGATGGATAATGGGACTCAGGACATTTCATCTCTAAGTGAAAGTGAAAGTAGCTCAGTCGTGTCAGATTCTTTGTGACCCCGTGGACTATACAGTTCATGGAATCCACCAGGCCAGAATACTGGAATGGGTAGCCATTCCCTTCTCCAGGGAATCTTCCCAACCCAGGGATCAAACCCAGGTCTCCCACATTGCAGGCAGATTCTTTACCAGCTGAATCACAAGGGAAGCCCAAGGATACTGGAGTGGGTAGCCTATCTCTTCTCCAGTGGATCTTCCCCACCCAGGAATCAAACTGGGGTCTCCTGTATTACAGGTGGATTCTTTACCAATGGAGCTATCAGGGCCCTAAAGTTCTGCCTTTAATGGGGTGATGCCTTTAACAGTGATGAGAAAAATTACCATCTGAAGGCAGCTTCCAGAGTGATCTGATGAAAAATCATTCCCAGGTCAGCCCAGTGATCGCTGGTCGTTAAGTATAGTGGAGATAATGTACTTCTCTGCAGAAGTGGGGGATTGTAAGCAGTGAAGTTTATCAGAAGCTCTGATGTCATTTAGGGGCATTTAGGAACGTAGATGGCCACATCCTGGTCCAAAATTGATGCTATGTTTAGAGGAGCCTTTATATTAATAAGATCTGGGAATCAGATGACAAAAGAGTTAGATGGTAGTTATCACTGTTCAGGAGTTGAGAAGAAAATAAAGAAGATAAATGAAATTTATTTATGATGAAACAAGTGCTACTGGTCTATCTCAATCTCCCCTGTCCTCTCTTTCAATCTGCCATGTGAAGTCACAATGAGAAAATGGCCATCCATGAACCAGGAAGAGTCCTAACCAGACACTGAATCTGCCAGCATCTTGATGTTAGACTTCTCAGACTCCAGAAATATGAGAAATGAGAGCTTATTGTTTAAGCCACCCATGATGCTTTGTTATAGCAGCCCTAACTCTCACGTGAATCTACAATGATCTCAGTAGCTGAAAGGAAACAGCGATATCATTTTCCTGGTTTACATTCAGTGCACTGCCCTCCTTTCTAAATATACATCCACCCACAGGAGTCCACAGGCACAGCTCTGTATCCTCAGATTTATGCCCAGAATAAGATCCAATAGCACGTCCTTTGTGAGAAGTGATTAGCGTCATCACACTAGAGTATCAGTTGCAGTACCTAGAGATGGGAATTTATGAAATATTTGATGTAATCTAATTAAAATTAATACTATCATGCTGCTGCTGCTAAGTTGTTTCAGTCGTGTCCGACTCTGTGCGATCCCATAGACGGCAGCCCTCCAGGCTCCCCCATCCCTGGGATTCTCCAGGCAAGAACACTGGAGTGGGTTGCCATTTCCTTCTCCAATGCATGCAAGTGAAAAGTGAAAGTGAAGTCGCTCAATCGTGTCTGACTCTTCGTGATCCCGTGGACTACAGCCCACCAGGCTCCTCCGTCCATGGGATTTTCCAGGCAAGAGTACTGGAGTGGGTGGCCATTACCTTCTCCCATAACAAGCAATGTTTTCCAAGAAAAGATCCTGTTTACTAAAAATCTGATAAAGTGGGACTAATAATGTCTATTTTACAATTGAAGAAATGATACTAGGAAAGTCACAGTTCTTTCTAAAAGGACACAGTTGAAAATGTGAGTCTCTGTGATTGTGAGTCTCTCGCTGATTGGTTCAGCATCATAGTCTCCCATCACACACCCGTACAATGGTTCATGGACTACCTTGTTGCATGTTGCTGTACCACTTATATATGTGCACACATTCTTAATAAAGAGGTCTATATACAACAAGGGGCTCTGGTGAAGTTTCCAAGTGAGGAACTGAGGTGAAAAGAGACCTTGAGAAGTCTTTGATTTCACAGAGCCTCTTTCAATGACATATTAGGATAAATTCCTTTACCTCTTCACTTTGATATTGTATTGAGTTGCAATTTTATCAGAAAGGTGTTTCTTGGAAAAATCTACAAACCCAATAGCAAGTCTCTTTGTAATGCTCATATGCTGCTCACATTTTCTCCACTTTGGAACTAGTAAAGTACTCCCTATATTTCTCCTGATCACTCAGGAGAAATGTACATAGGAACTTGCATCTGTTTCATGGCCCTAACTGAAAATATCACAAAATACTAGTTAAAAATAAGTATAGCTGAAAATTCACATAAGAAGCATCTTGACAAACCATGTAGAAAGTGACTGTATGGAACAATATTTATTTAGAAGTATTTCACTTCCATTTTATTTCATATTTTATGACTTTACTGTTAGTGTTTATCATTTGGCTAAAAAAAGAATGAACGGATTAAAATAATTAAGTGATAATGTTTCTTTTTTCTGGTTTCAGGTTTATAGTGTATCTTCATAAAAGTAAGTAGATTTCTTTACTGGGAAAAAGCAAAATTTCCAATAAAAAACTAGCAATTAAAAAATATATGCATGCAAGTTTGAGCATCTTGAGTCAATTTTCCACTGTTTTCAGATTAACTTGGGAGTAAATTAAGACTGCAGTCATGAAATTAAAAGACACTTGCTTCTTGGAAGAAAAGCTACGACAAACCTAGACAGCACATAAAAAGCAGAGATGTTACTTTGCCAACAAAGATACATCTAGTCAAAGCTATGGTTTTTCTAGTAGTCATGTGCAGATGTGAGAGCTGGACCATAAAGAAGCTCAGTTTAATTCAGTTGCTCAGTCATGTCCAAATCTTTGTGGCCCCATGGACTGCAGTATTGCAGGCTTCCCTGTCCATCACCAACTCCTGGAGCTTACTCAAACTCAAGTCTATTGAGTTAGTGATGCCATCCAACGATCTCATCCTCTGTTGGCCCTTTCTCCTCCTGCGTTCAATCTTTACTAGCATCAGGGTCTTTTCCAGTGAGTCAGTTGTCCGCATCAAGTGGCCAAAGTACTGGAGTTTCAGCTTCAGCATCAGTCCTTCCAATGAATATTCAGGACTTATTTCCTTTAGGATTTACTGCTTGGATCTTCTTACAGTCCAAGGGACTTTCAAGAGTCTTCTCCAACACCACAGTTCTTCAGCACTCAGCTTTCTTTATAGTCCAACTCTCATATCCATACATGACTACCGGAAAAAACATAGCTTGGACTAGACAGACTTTTGTCAGTAAAGTAATGTCTCTGCTTTTGAATAAGCTGTCTAGGTTTGTCATAGCTTTTCTTCCAAGGAGCAAGCGTCTTTTTATTTCATGGCTGCAGTCACCATCTGCAGTGATTTTTGAGCCCAAGAAAATAAAGTCTGTCACTGCTTCCACTGTTTCCCCATCTGTTTGCCATGAAGTGATGGAACCAGGTGCCATGGTCTTAGTTTTTTGAATGTTGAATTTTAAGCTAACTTTTTCACTCTCTTGTTTCACTTTCATCAAGAGGCCCTTTAGTTCCTTGTCACTTTCTGCCATAAGGGTGGTATCATAGGTGTATCTGAGATTATTGATATTTCTCCTAACAATCTGGTTTCCAGCTTGAGCTTCATCCAGCCTGACATTTCACATGATATACTCTGCATAGAAGTTAAATAAGCAGGGTGACAATATACAGACTTGACGTACTCCTTTCCCAATTTGGAACTAGTCTGTTGTTCCATGTCCGGGTCTCACGGTTGCTCTTTACCTGAATACAGATTTCTCAGGAGTCAGGTAAGGTTGTCTGGTATTCCAGTCTCTTGAAGAATTTCTCACAGTTTTGTTGTGATCTACAGTCAAAGGCTTTGGCATAATCAATAAAGCAGAAATAGATGTCTTTCTGGAATTCTCTTGCTTTTTCTATGGTCCAACAGACATTCCAGCTTGAACATCTGAAAGTTCACGGTTCACATATTGCTGAAGCCTGGCTTGGGGAATTTTGAGCATTGCTTTACTAGAGTGTGAAATGAGTGCAATTGTGTGGTAGTTTGAGCTTTCTTTGGCATTGCCTTTCTTTGGGATTGGAATGAAAACTGACCTTTTCCAGTCCTGTGGCCACTGCTGAGTTTTCTATTTGCTGGCATGTTGATTGCAGCACTTTCACAGTATCATCTTTTAGGATTTAAAATAGCTCAACTGGAATTCCATCACCTCCACTAGCTTTGTTCATAGTGATGCTTCCTAAGGTCCACTTGACTTCACATTCCAGAATGTCTGGCTCTAGGTGAGTGATCACACCATAGTGGTTATCTGGCTCATGAAGATCTTTTTTGTACAGTTCTTCTGTGTATTCATGCCACCTCTTCTTAATATCTTCTGCTTCTGTTAGGTCCATACCGTTTCTGTCCTTTATTGTGCCCATCTTTGCATGAAATGTTCCCTTGGTATCTCTAATTTTCTTGAAGAGATGGCTAGTCTTTTCCATTTAATTGTTGTCTTCTATTTCTTTGCACTGATCACTAAGGAAGGCTTTCTTATCTCTCCTTGCTATTCTTTGGAACTCTGCATTCGAATGGTAGATCTTTCCTTTTCTCCTTTGCCTTTAGCTTCTCTTCTTTTCTCAGCTATTTCTAAGGCCTCCTCAGACAACCATTTTGCCTTTTTGCATTTCTTTTTCTTGGGGATGGTCTTGATCACTGCCTTCTGTATAATGTCACGAACCTCCATCCATACTGTCTATTAGATCTAATCCCTTGACTCTATTTTTCACTTCCACTGTATAATCGTAAAGGATTTGCTTAAGTCATGCCTGAATGGTCTAGTGTTTTCCCTACTTTCTTAAGTTTAAGTCTGAATTTGGCAATAAGGAGCTCATGATATGAGTCATAGTCAGCTCCTGGTCTTGTTTCTGCTGATTGTATAGAGCTTCTCCATCTTTGGCTGCAAAGAATATAATCAATCTGATTTCAGTATTGACTATCTGGTGATGTCCATGTGTAGAGTTCTCTCTTGTGTTGTTGGAAGAGGGTGTTTTCTATGACCAGTGAGTTCTCTTGGCAAAATTGTGCTAGCCTTTGCCCTGATTCATTTCGTACTCCAAGGCCAAATTTGCCTGTTACTCCAGGTATCTCTTGACTTCCTAGTTTTGCATTCCAGTTGCCTATAATGAAAAGGACATCTTTTTTGGGTGTTAGTTCTAGAAGGTCTTTTAAGTTTTCATAGAACCATAAAGAAGGCTGAGTGCTAAAGAACTGATGCTTTTGAACTGTAGTGTTGGAGGAGATTCTTGAGTGTCTCTGGATTGCAAGAAGATCAAACCAGTCAGTCCTAAAGGAACTCAACCCTGAATATTCATTAGAAGGACTGATGCTGAAGCTGAAGCTCCAATACTTTGGCCACCTGATGCAAAGAACTGACTTATTGGAAAAGACCCTGACTTGTTGGAAAAGACCCTGATGCTGAGAAAGATTGAGGGCAGGAGGACAAGGGGGCAGCAGATGAGATGGTTAGATATAGCACCACCGACTCAATGGACATGAATTTGAGAAAACTCTGAGAGATAGCAGAGGACAGAAGAGTCTCACATGCTCTTGTTCATGAGGTCGCCAAGAGTCAGACACAACTTGCCAACTGAACAGCAACAACAAATTAGTTTTGCCTGTGTCCTGATGGGAAAAGTTCTTTCCTCACTATTCTGTTTTGCCCTCTCCTCTTCCTATTGTCACTGAAAGACCTTGAGGCCTAAAATAGTTACTAATTATTTTCCACCTTTGCCCCTCACTGTTCAAAGCAGTGTGTGATGTTTTGACTGAGAGGCTCATTAACACAGAGCTTATTAAAGCCACACAGAATACAATGAACTCACAAAAACAAAGATTTTGTGCTTGGGGTTAAAGTTGAATAAATAACAATATTTCCATACAAGAAGAATTTCCGGGCCTATATTTTTATCATTATTAAAGTATAATGAAAAGTTTAATGATTGTGTTATGAAGCAAGTAAGCAGTATGAGTCAATAACCATATTAAATAATAACTAAGCATACCTCTGTTAGATCATGCAGAAAATACAATTTTATCAAAATTTGCTATTTGATTTTATGTTATAATTATGGCAGGGTTGTTCTTTATTCACTCTTCAGTCTGCCCAAATGGGAAGATCGCATATCTCCCAAGTATTCAGGGTGCAGATAGGTTTTATATAGTTTGATATTTGTTAACAAAAGGCTTTCAACATTCCTTGCTAGAGTTTTGTTTTTTTCAGTGTCTAAGTTGTGTCTAACTCTTTGCAACCCATGGACTGCAGCTTGCCAGGCTCCTCCATCCTCCGCTATCTCCCAGAGTTTGCTCAAATTCATGTCCATTGAATTGATGATGCCATGAACCATCCAGTCTTCTATCATTCCCTTTTCCTCTTGCCTTCAGTCTTTCCCAGCATCAGTCTTTTCCAATGAGTCGGCTTTTTACATCAGGTGGCCAAAGTATTGGAGCTTAAGCTTCAGCATCAGCCCTTCCAATGACTATCCAGTGTTGATCTCCTTTAGGGTTGACTGATTTTATCTCCTTACTGTCCAAGTGACTCTCAAGAATTCTTCAGTGCTCAGCTTTCTTTTAGTTTAGATATTTTGTAGACTGTTTCCAGAGCTTTTTTTTTTTTTTCTATAATGTCTAAATGGTTATCCCACTAGAAAACTGCATGCTAAGTTGCTTCAGTTGTGTCTGACTCTTTTAGACCCCATGGATTGTAGCCCTCCAGGCTCCTCTGTCCATGGGATTCTCCAGGCAAGAATACTGGAGCGTATTGCTATGCCTTACTCCAGAGGATCTTCCTGACCCAGGGTTTGACCTTGTGTCTCTTATGTCTTCTGCATTGACAGGCAGATTCTTTAACATTAGCACCTTCCCCTTCCATTCCTAACCCATGTCAATCTCCTAAAGTGGACAATCTTAAAGGGTGGATTTTCAAGGTCACTGCTGTAGGTCACAGGGACTTGATTACACAAGGAATGACTGAGAAGCATGCAGAAACTCTGTTTTTGTTCCCTAAATGCCAGGGAGCTGAGTTCATACAGATAGGGCTACAACCAAAGTTGTATTGATAAGTTAGGGGATACAATATGAACATCATAAACATGTCACCTCTTCCAAGAGCAAACTTTAAAACCTGTCTATTATTAATATCTGATAACATATATGTATATGCTTAAAAGAATATCATTTTATTTTGTTACCACTTAGTTTAATTTTAATCTGAGGCAAATTTACTAAATCTAGTCTTTCTTATGGCTCAGCAGTAAAGAAATTGGCTGCCAATGCCTGCCAATGAAGGATACATGAGTTCAATCCCTAGGACAGGGAAATGCCCTAGAGAAGGAAATGGCAACCCACTCTAGTATTCATGCCTTGGAAATCTTATGGACAGAGGAGCCTGGTGGGCTATAATCCATGGAGTTGCAGAGTTGGTCACAACTTAACGACTAAACAACAACAGCAGAAAGTCTCCCTGTACAGTATTTTTTCTTTTCTTGATGTTACAAAATTTAATTCAAGCCACTGCTTGTAACTGTGGTAAATTCCTTTTTAGGGCTGTTTAATATTCTATGGTGTGAATCTGTTTTCCTATTGCCATCTGGATGGTTTTGCCCTTATGAACAGTCTCTTGATATTCTTAACTTCTGATAAAATGAGCTAAAGTTTATCTGCTAATGAATCACTGGCCCACAGAATGTACAAATTGTCAGTCTTTCAAAAAATTATCAATATGTTTTAATCATATTTGTAATAAATTATGTGTATAAGAACTATGATGTAATTACATTAAAATAAATTATTGCCAACATTAGAGAGCTTTAGACTCTCTAATTTAACAAAATATTTAACAAAATTAATTTTTTAAGTGTTAGATGCCCAGTGCTTGATATTTTGAATGAGCAGTTCAGGTTTCAAAATATTCTATTTTTTAATGTTTTGATTCTTAAGTGGAAATTTCATGTTTCAATTTCATCACTATTTAATCTCATGTTTAAACATGGGAATAGAGATCTTAAAATTGCCCCACTGGCCATATTCACTCTTTCAAAATAACAACAAGAATTCCATGAAATATTGTATTTTATAGGAAACTGTGTACCAGATTTATTTGAGAAAAATTAGAATATTTGCACTCATAATTAGTCTCAAAATAGCCAGTGGAATTTGATATAAACAGCAAATTTCATAACATATCGCCAAATTATTACTAATATCACTGAAGCATCTTCAAATAAGGAGACACAAGAGATTTGAATTTGATTCCTGGGTCGGAAAGATGCCCTGGAGAATGGAATGGCAAACCACTCTGGTATTCTTGCCTGCAGAATCCCATGGATAGAGGAGGCAGGCTGGCTACAGTCCATGGGGTCATAAAGAGTCAGACATTACTGAAGTGACTTAGCACAGCACACATTTTCAAATAAAAGTCATTCTTTAATAAAGTAGTTAGCTTGTATAGTAATGTACATCACTTTTAAAAGATACTATTCTACTGCCTTTTAATTTTCACAGATTTAATGTGAATTAACATTCCTGCAGTAATTACTGCTACTATTTTCATACCCCTGGAAAATATTCTATTTGCCAAAATACATATTAAAACAATGAAACATGTGAGTTTGTTCTGCTAATGTACTTGTCTAGTGTTTTTTATAAAATCAATACATACTGCTTACATTTTACTGCCTTGGACTATTGTACTGAAATAGGTGAAGTGCATAGACAGTTGAATTGTGAAATTTCTACATTATCTCATCCTTTAACCCAGTTCATCATAGCTTTGATAAACTGTCTTATGTTCTTCTCTAAAGGATCAAAACCATAATGTCAGCTTCAGCTTGTTTACATTATTGTAACATTGCTGCTATATGGCAAAGGCAAAACAGTTAATATGACTTTTTTTCTTGTATATTCCCCCATTTGTGTAGTGAAAGTTTATTGTGAGGAGAACTTACAGTGTATTTTAGTTGAAAATTTTTGTCTCTACTTGGCAAACTTTTCCTTGATTTGATCAGTATCTTAAACGATTACTACCTGGTTTCTACTTCTCCTGCTGGTTCTCTCCATCTGGGCGCTTTTTAAGGTTTCAAATTCATTGCTCATCTCCTCTCAGTCTGCATCTTCTCTTCTCACTACATGCTGAAGTCTCCATTTTTATATTTCTGTCTCGATCTCTCCACTGACTCTCAAACCCATGTATGAAGTTTCTGAAATCCATTCACCAAGTAGATCATTTCTGTTCCCAACAAATGTGCAAATTTGGATCATGGCATTAACATTACAGCTATTGTTCCATAATTTATCACTGAGGTAATTCAAGGCAGATATATTCATTGCCACTTAACATTGCAAGAACTGAGGATTACCATATATAAGTAATTTTCTAAAGATTATACAAATTGTAATTGGTGAAACTCAAACTAAGATCGGTCTGATGCCCAAGTTTTGTTCCTTCCAACACAACAAATAACTTGGACAAAAAAAAAAAAAAAAAGTCTGGATATAAGTGTTATCCAAGCAAATCCTCCCAGCCCTGGGGAATCTAATAAAAGACCCCTTGTCCCTACCCCAACTCCAAGGGAGGCTTGGGAAGGTGTTGACTCCTAGAAGGGTGCACCTAGATCCTCTGGTAAGGGTTTCTTGGAAGTCATGCAATGTAAGCTTCCACCCCTGAAAAGTTTGAACTTACCATAAAAGATGGGCAAACCTTTACCTATTAAAAAAAAAACTCCATTCCACTTGGAAAATCAGTTCTTATGACTGAGGGCCATTGTATAATTATCACTGAAACAATATATGTCTTTCATTAGGATCAATCTCAAGAGGATAGAAGGAAATATCAGCTTGGAAGTGCAGAATGACTGAGTCTGGAGAAATTACAAATAGTGAATTCTCGTTGCAACAGCAAAGCCATCAAAGTCTGAGCCTATAAGTGAAGAAGGCTATCTTAGAGAGTTCTGCTGATTCGCTAAAACTTCAGTTTCAGTGAGTCTAGGAAACAAAATCAGATCTCAGCTGCTGTATTATCAAAGCTGTGCTCAGGGTCTAGTAAGCACGTAGAGCGGAGGAGGTGGGGGACTCAGTAGAGTTTTGCGTGTGGTTTAAAGAAAGAGTAAGATAAGGCAGCAATGACAAAGACCCTGAACAAACATTATTGTAACTTCTTTATATGATCTTCATGTTGATCAAGGAAACAGCCAATGTTTTACATTCCCATACAAGTTCAATTGATAAACTCTAGACTCTCAGGACAAGGTTGGATCCAGTACAGACTTTCTGCCTTGGGGACTAAGATTTATGGTTCTGTGTCACCTTGAACTGCAGCATAAACATTCCTATGGAATATGATGCTCTTGCAAAATTGATGCACATTTGGTGCCTAGTCCCTCTTACAGGTCATTCTGCACCATACTCTGCCCTTGTAAAATTCACCTGCATGTGATTCTTTGTACCTTTCTCTTCAAAGTCATTTGTGCCAATGATTTCTGTGTCCATCAGCTCAATTATCAAGCCCAATTTATCTGCAGAATATGGGAGAGGAATGAGAGATAAGACTTCTACCATAATAGCCTTAATTATAATCTACAAATAATGTCTATTTCAAGGTTTCACACATAGTGTTATATTTACTCCTGTTAAATTAGATCCTGAGTTTCTACAACCCTACTCTAGTTCCAAGAAATGCTTTTTTTCATGCATAAACAAAGAAAAAAAAATTTAATAAGGGCAACATATCATTACATTGCTTCTGTGGGATAATGTCTGGGTTTTAGGTGAGGGGACTAAAAGACAGAAGGAGAGTTATAAGATGTTGGCTTATGTCACTGTGAAAGTGAAGTGTTAGTCGCTCAGTTGTGTCTGACTGGTTGGGACCCCATGGACTGTAGCCTGCCAGGCTCCTCTGTCCATGGAATTCTCCAGGTAGGAATACTGGAGTGGGTGGCCATTCTCTTTGACATCTATAGGGCAGGCTAGCAGGCTGGGAATTCAGGGAAGGCTTGGCATTGCTGTCTTGAGTCCAAATTCTGCAGGACAGACGGGGGAAGCTCAGGTAGGATTTCTCCACTCATTCTTGAAGTAAAATTTCCTCTTCTTTGGGAAACCTCAATCCATGCTCTTAGGAACTTCAACTGATAGGGTAATGATGAGGGTAACCTGTGTTACTCAAAGTCTAGGGATCTAAATGTCAATCACATCTGAGAATCACCTTCGCAACAACATCTAGACTGATGCTTCACCAAACAAATTGGCACTGCAGCCTAGCCAAGTTGATGCATAGCATTAGCTGTCAGCCACAGAAAGGTCAAGTAACTTTCCCAATGCTGCACGGCTAGGGAGTGCCAGAGTCCTATCTTGAGCCCGTCAGCACACAGCGCCCACCCACGCAGCCACTGCATTAAACTAGTCTGACGTTGTGAGTTGTACGTGTAGTGCATGCCCCTCTTTTCTGTCTTAGGAAATCAAATTTCAAAGACCAAAGAAAAAATGAAAAGAAGAAACACTCAATGACAAAAAACAAACATAAAAAGTGAGCTAATCATGGACATACACAAGTTCAAAGAAACTCAAGGCATTTCAAGGCCTTTTTAGGTGGTTCAGCCGTGAAGAATCCACCTGCCAATGCAGGAGTTTTAGAAGACGAGGGTTCAGTCCCTGGGTCAGGAAGACCCCCTGGAGGAGGAAATAGCAACTGGCTCCAGTATTCTTGCCTGGAGAATCCCATGGACCAGAGGAGCCTGGCAGGCTACAGTCCACGAGGCTGCAAAGAGTCAGACACAACTTACTATTAAACCACAGACCACCAACCACCACCAAACCATTTCAAAGTGGTGACTGACAGTTCCCAGATTGCTATGAGCAATTGTCATTCAGAGCACAGATTTTCTTTAATTAAAGATACAGTGGTAAAGAAGTGCTGTGTCATGGAGGAGTGACAGATGTGTTGGTAGCAGCGGGCAGCTGGGATGCAGATAGGCTGTGGATAGCATTACTGCCTCCATTCATAGGATTCATGGGGAATTTAATTTCTGAAGCCTTTTCTCCTTCTTTTCACATTCTCATGAATTAGACATGGAATTCCAGCTATCATTTTCAAGCCTCTTACAACTCTCTGGCTGGGAAAAATAGCCAAGAACATTCTTAGCTATTTTTTTTTTCCAGCCAGAGAATAGACATAGATATAGCTATCTTAAAAATAAATTTAGAAGGCACTAGAGTCAGCTAATGGCTTATTTATGATAAACATTTAAGTATGTTTTAACAGCATCATATATTTTAAATAAAGATGATGTGATTATGTTCTAAATCTTCCTGGAGAGCTGTGCATGCATGTAATGAAGCCTGGAGAGAGATGAGGAATCAGGTATCTTAGGAGCTAAACCTCCACCTAAAAACTGAATACAATAAGCATCAGCAGGTCCTGTCAGTTAATTCATATTGTGGAGAATGAAAGCACTGTTATTATCAGGGAAAAAAATATAATTTTCACAGCTACAATGAGCAATACGCACACAAACAAAGCAGATTCTGAGGTAATCATCTTGGATCTAAATTGGAGCTTCCTCTCATTCGATAAAGGACGGTCATTTTACATGTTATGGTGAGCAACCAGGAGTGAGAGAGTTGAAATCAGTGAAACAGGAGGTGAGAAGGTGAGAGAGAGGGTAGAGGGAGAGATGGGTGGATCGGGGGGAGACAGAGAAACAGCTTTTATTTGATTTTTGTTTTTCAGAATTTAATCACTTTTCAAGAGCTTCATAGGCTTTATAGGAACAAAATATCCCAGGGCCTCTGGGAACTAGAAAAGATAGTCCCTGTAACTGGGTCAGGCATCACCACCTGGGAAGTCCTGCCGTATCTTGAAAGCCCAGGACACTGGTCTGTTGGGCAAAACTCTCCCTTCTTCTGGGCTCCACCTTCACCCAAAACACAACCTACAGACCTGCTGCAGCATCTCAGGTCTCCCCTACTTCCCCTAGAACACGGGCCACCTACAGGAACATATGCTCACTGGAGCCGCTGTGCCCAGGAGTCAGGTCATGATCAGGGACTTAGGGAGATAGCTCAATGCCCTGAACAATTCAGCTTAGTATTATCTGTCACACATTACTTCCAGTAACTAATTCTCCTCTTTTTGGCTTGCCTGCAGATGTTCAGTTATGAGGAAGCAGGTTTTTGTTTGTTTCATATAGAACTGGCTGACAATCTTTCAGCACATTAAGTCATTCTTGTGTTTTCTGATTGCTACGGTTTCCAGTGAGATGTGAGTTGTCTTCACATCTGTGAAATTTGAGGTCATTAGTATTTTAAATTTTTCCTCTGTTACTTGTGTGTATGTACCCAGGTGGTGCTAGTGGTAAATAATCTGTCGGCCAAGGCAGGAGACATTAAAAGACCCAGGTTCAATCCCTGGATTCGGAAGAACCCCTGGAGAAAGAAATGGCAACCACTCTAATATTCTTGCCTGGAGAATCCCATGGACAGAGGAGCCTGGTGGGCTGCAGTCCGCAGGGTTGCAGAGTGGGACATGACTGAAGCGACTTAGAATACATCACTACGCCTTTCTCTACCTCTCCTGCTGGGACTTCCATTAATGCATATATATATATATATATGTATATTTATATATATATATATATTAATGTTTTGCCAGCATATGAGGTGCTTTTAATTTTTCTTTATTCTTTTCTTTCTGTTCCTCAGACTAGATCATCTAAATTGATCTAAATTGTTCTATCTTAAATGTATTGGGTCTTTATCTCTCCCCTCAAATATGTTTATTAGTTTTAGTTGGTGTACTTTCAACTATAGAATTCTACCTGGTTTTTCCACTACTCCTCTTCCCCCTATTTCTATTGATTCATTTATATTTTCTAGTTGGTGAGACATTTTTTCCATTTTCTTTGAGTTCTTTAGGTACCACTCCCTCTAGTCCTTTGAATATGTGATAGTTTATTAAAGATTTTGCATAGTAAGTCCTCCATCTGGGCTGGCTCAGGGGCAGTGTTCGTCTACTGTTTCTGCTCATCTCCAGGAGTCTTCCTCTTCAGTTTCTTTGCATATATCATCTTTATTTTGAAAACTGGATATTTAAAATAACACAATGTGGTAATTAAGCAAATCAGATTCTTCCCCTTCTCAGGGATTTTTGTTGTTATGTCACTTTGCTTATTTACTGACTTTACTGCACGAATTCACCAAGGTCCATATTCTTTATTGTGTGTAACAGCCAGTCTCTGCTTAGTAAGCTTGGTGGTCACCTGACTATTTGATAGACATTTTCCAAAATGACTTAAACCAGTAAGTTCCCAACGTTTGCTAAGAGGTTCTGTTTGCATATTAGTGCATGCTTTAATTTCTAAATTGATCTAATACTTTAACTCCTGTTTATGTACAGCTTTAAGGCCAGCCATGGGTGACAGATTAGAGATTTTCCTTCGAAATTCTTTAGTCAACTTCTTGTTTGTTCCAACCAGTTGGCCTTAGGCAGCTGCAATGTTAAACAACAGTTGCTAATTGTTTTTAAGAAACAGTCCTGAGGAAAAGACTGTTCACATTAACTGAACTCTGGGGTATAAGGAGGCCTATGAGATGGGCTATCTAGAATACCCCATCTAGGTTCTCTAGGATGGCATTTTGGGGATTTCAAACCTGTTCTTCATATTTCAGTGACTTCTAGAATGCTATTTTTCATTGCAAAAACGATTGCTGGTTTTTCTTTTTTTTAATTTTATTTTATTTTTAAACTTTACAATATTGTATTGGTTTTGCCAAATATAGAAATGAATCTACCACAGGTATACATGTGTCCCCCATCCTGAACCCTCCTCCCTCCTCCCTCCCAATACCATCCCTCTGGGTCATCCCAGTGCACCAGCCCCAAGCATCCAGTATCGTGCATCGAACCTGGACTGGCGACTCATTCCATACATGATATTATACATTTTATTGCCATTCTCCCAAATCATCCCACCCTCTCCCTCTCCCACAGAGTCCAAAAGACTGTTCTATACATCAATGTCTCTTTTGCTGTCTCGTATACAGTGGTATTGTTACCATCTTTCTAAATTCCATATATATGCGTTAGTATACTGTATTGGTGTTTTTCTTTCTGGCTTACTTCACTCTGTATAATAGGCTCCAGTTTCATCCACCTCATCAGAACTGATTCAAATGTATTCTTTTCAATGGCTGAGTAATACTCCATTGTGTATATGTACCACAGCTTTCTTATCCATTCATCTGCTGATGGGCATCTAGGTTGCTTCCATGTCCTGGCTATTATAAACAGTGCTGTGATGAACATTGGGGTACACGTGTCTCTTTCCCTTCTGGTTTCCTCAGTGTGTATGCCCAGTAGTGCGATTGCTGGATCATAAGGCAGTTCTATTCCCAGTTTTTTAAGGAATCTCCACACTGTTCTCCATAGTGGCTGTACTAGTTTGCATTCCCACCAACAGTGTAAGAGGGTTCCCTTTTCTCCACACCGTCTCCAGCATTTATTGCTTGTAGACTTTTGGATCGCAGCCATTCTGACTGGTGTGAAATGGTACCTCATAGTGGTTTTGATTTGCATTTCTCTGATAATAAGTGATGTTGAGCATCTTTTCATGTGTTTGTTAGCCATCTGTATGTCTTCTTTGGAGAAATGTCTATTTAGTTCTTTGGCCCATTTTTTGATTGGGCCATTTATTTTTCTGGAATTGAGCTGTAGGAGTTGCTTGTATATTTTTGAGATTAGTTGTTTGTCAGTTGCTTCATTTGCTATTTTTTTCTGTCTTTTCACCTTGCTTATAGTTCCCTTGGTTGTGCAGAAGCTTTTAAGTTTAATTAGGTCACATTTGTTTATTTTTGCTTTTATTTCCAATATTCTGGGAGCTGGGTCATAGAGGATCCTGCTGTGATGTATGTCAGAGAGTGTTTTGCCTATGTTCTCCTCTAGAAGTTTTATAATTTCTGGTCTTAAGTTTAGATCTTTAATCCATTTTGAGTTTATTTTTGTGTATGGTGTTAAGAGAGTGCTCTAGTTTCATTCTTTTACAAGTGGTTGACCAGTTTTCCCAGCACCACTTGTTAAAGAGATTATCTTTAATCCATTGTATATTCTTGCCTCCTTTGTCAAAGATAAGGTGTCCATATGTGCGTGGATTTATCTCTGGGCTTTCTATTTTGTTCCATTGATCTATATTTCTGTCTTTGTGCCAGTACCATACTGTCTTGATGATTGTGGCTTTGTAGTAGAGCCTGAAGTGAGGCAGGTTGATTCCTCCAGTTCCATTCTTCTTTCTCAAGATAGCTTTGGCTATTCGAGGTTTTTTGTATTTCCATTCAAATTGTGAAATTATTTGTTCTAGCTCTGTGAAGAATACCGTTGGTAGCTTGATAGGGATTACATTGAATCTATAAATTGCTTTGGGTAGTATACTCCTTTTCACTATATTAATTCTTCCAATCCATGAACATGGTATATTTCTCCATCTATTAGTGTCCTCTTTGATTTCTTTCACCAGTGTTTTATAGTTTTCTATATATAGGTCTTTAGTTTCTTTAGGTAGATATATTCCTAAGTATTTTATTCTTTCCATTGCAATGATGAATGGAATTGTTTCCTTAATTTCTCTTTCTATTTTCTCATTATTAGTGTATAGGAATGCAAGGGATTTCTGTGTGTTGATTTTATATCCTGCAATTTTACTATATTCACTGATTAGTTCTAGTAATTTTCTGGTGGAGTCTTTAGGGTTTTCTATGTAGAGGATCATGTCACCTGCAAACAGTGAGAGTTTTACTTTTTCTTTTCCAATTTGGATTCCTTTTATTTCTTTTTCTGCTCTGATTGCTGTGGCCAAAACTTCCAAAACTATGTTGAATAGTAATAGTGAAAGTGGGCACCCTTGTCTTGTTCCTGACTTTAGAGGAAACGCTTTCAATTTTTCACCATTGAGGATAATGTTTGCTGTGGGTTTGTCATATATAACTTTTATTATGTTGAGGTATGTTCCTTCTATTCCTGCTTTCTGGAGGGTTTTTTTTAATCATAAATGGATGTTGAATTTTGTCAAAGGCTTTCTCTGCATCTATTAAGATAACCATATGGCTTTCATTTTTCATTTTGTTAATGTGGTATATTACATTGATTGATTTGTGGATATTGAAGAATCCTTGCATCCCTGGGATAAAGCCCACTTGATCATGGTGTATGATCTTTTTAATGTGTTGTTGGATTCTGATTGCTAGAATTTTGTTAAGGATTTTTGCATCATGTTCATCAGTGATATTGGCCTGTAGTTTTCTTTTTTTGTGGCATCTTTGTCAGGTTTTGGTATTAGGGTGATGGTGGCCTCATAGAATGAGTTTGGAAGTTTACCTTCCTCTGCAATTTTCAGGAAGAATTTGAGTAGGATAGGTGTTAGCTCTTCTCTAAATTTTTGGTAGAATTCAGCTGTGAAGCCGTCTGGACCTGGGCTTTTGTTTGCTGGAAGATTTCTGATTACAGTTTCAATTTCCGTGCTTGTGATGGGTCTGTTAAGATTTTCTATTTCTTCCTGGTCCAGTTTTGGAAAGTTGTACTTTTCTAAGAATTTGTCCATTTCTTCCACGTTGTCCATTTTATTGGCATATAATTGCTGATAGTAGTCTCTTATAATCCTTTGTATTTCTGTGTTGTCTGTTGTGATCTCTCCATTTTCATTTCTAATTTTATTGATTTGATTTTTCTCCCTTTGTTTCTTGATGAGTCTGGCTAATGGTTTGTCAATTTTATTTATCCTTTCAAAGAACCAGCTTTTGGCTTTGTTGATTTTTGCTATGGTCTCTTTTGTTTCTTTTGCATTTATTTCTGCCCTAATATTTAAGATTTCTTTCCTTCTACTAACCCTGCGGTTCTTAATTTCTTCCTTTTCTAGTTGCTTTATGTGTAGAGTTAGGTTATTTATTTGACTTTTTTTTTTATTTCTTGAGGTATGCCTGTAATGCTATGAACTTTTGCCTTAGCACTGCTTTTACAGTGCCCCACAGGTTTTGGGTTGTTGTGTTTTCATTTTCATTCGTTTCTATGCAAATTTTGATTTCTTGTGTGATTTTTTGGTTATTCAGCAGCGTGTTGTTCAGCCTTCATATGTTGGAATTTTTAATCATTTTTCCTCTGTAATTGAGATCTAATCTTACTGCACTGTGGTCAGAAAAGATGCTTGGAATGATTTCACTTTTTTTGAATTTACCAAGGCTAGATTTATGGCCCAGAATGTGATCTATCCTGGAGAATGTTCCATGTGTGCTTGAGAAAAAGGTGAAACTCATTGTTTTGGTATGAAGTGTCCTATAGATATCAATTAGGTAGGTCTAACTGTCTATTGTATTATTTAAAGCTTGTGTTTCCTTGTTAATTTTCTGTTTAGTTGATCTATCCATAGGTGTGAGTGGCGTATTAAAGTCTCCCACTATTATTGTGTTATTGTTAATTTCTTGTTTCATACTTGTTAGCATTTGTCTTACATACTGCGGTGCTCCCATGTTGGGTGCATATATATTTATAATTGTTATATCTTCTTTTTGGATTGATCCTTTGATCATTATGTAGTATCCTTCTTTGTATCTTTTCACAGCCTTTGTTTTAAAGTCTATTTTATCTGATATGAGGATTGCTACTCCTGCTTTCTTTTGGTCCCTATTTGCATGGAAAATGTTCTTCCAGCCCCTCACTTTCAGTCTGTATGTGTCCCCTGTTTTGAGGTGGGTATCTTGTAGACAGCATATGTAGGGGCTTGTTTTTGTATCCATTCAGCCAGTCTTTGTCTTTTGGTTGGGGCATTCAACCCATTTACGTTTAAAGTAATTATTGATAAGTATGATCCCATTGCCATTTACTTTATTGTTTGGGGTTTGAATTTATACACCGTTTTTGTGTTTCCCGTCTAGAGAATATCCTTTAGTATTTCTTGGAGAGCTGGTTTGGTGGTGCTGAATTCTCTCAGCTTTTGCTTGTCTGTAAAGCTTTTGATTTCTCCTTTATATTTGAATGAGATCCTTGCTGGGTACAATAATCTGGGCTGTAGGTTATTTTCTTTCATCACTTTAAGTATGTCTTGCCATTCCCTCCTGGCTTGAAAAGTTTCTATTGAAAGATCAGCTGTTATCCTTATGGGAATTTCCTTGGGTGTTATTTGTTGTTTTTCCCTTGCTGCTTTTAATATTTGTTCTTTGTGTTTGATTTTGTTAATTTGATTAATATGTGTCTTGGGGTGTTTCGCCTTGGGTTTATCCTGTTTGGAACTCTCTGGGTTTCTTGGACTTGGGTGATTATTTCCTTCCCCATTTTAGGGAAGTTTTCAACTATTATCTCAAGTATTTTCTCATGGTCTTTCTTTTTGTCTTTTTCTTCTGGGACCCCTATGATTTGAATGTTGTAGCATTTAATATTGTCCTGGAGGTCTCTGAGATTGTCCTCATTTCTTTTAATTCGTTTTTCTTTTTTCCTCTCTGATTCATTTATTTCTACCATTCTATCTTCTAAATCACTAATCCTGTCTTCTGCCTCTGTTATTCTACTATTTGTTGCCTCCAGAGTGTTTTTGATTTTATTTATTGCATTATTCATTATATATTGACTCTTTTTTATTTCTTCTAGGTCCTTGTTAAAACTTTCTTGCATCTTCTCAATCCTTGTCTCCAGGCTATTTATCTGTGATTCCATTTTGATTTCAAGATTTGGATCAATTTCACTATCATTATTCGGAATTCTTTATCAGGGAGATTCCCTATCTCTTCCTCTTTTGTTTGGTTAGGTGGGCATTTATTCTGTTCCTTTATCTGTTGGGTATTCCTCTGTCTCTTCATCTTGTTTAAATTGCTGAGTTTTGGGTGTCCTTTCTGTATTCTGGCACTTTGTGGAGTTCTCTTTATTGTGGCATTTCCTCGCTGTGTGTGGGTTTGTACAGGTGGCTTGTCAAGGTTTCTTGGTTAGGGAAGCTTGTGTCGGTGTTCTGGTGGGTAGAGCTGGATTTCTTCTCTCTCCTTTTGAAGACTTGGGTTGCTTTTCTGGGTGGCTGATGTCCTCTGCCAGCATTCAGAAGTTGTTTTGTGGAATTTACTCAGCGTTTAAATGTTCTTTTGATGAATTTGTGGGCGAGAAAATGTTCTCCCCGTCCTACTCCTCCGCCATCTTAGCTCCTCCCCTGATTGCTGGTTTTTAAGGCTATTATGGAGGGTGATAGGAATGGGTCACGTTACATCACACTAAAACAGCACTGTTTTTACTAAAGCGTGTCTCTACTCAGTCTCTGTCCTACTCTTTGTGGCCCTAGGCACTGTAGCCCGCCAGGCTCCTTTGTCTGTGAGATTTCCCAGGCGAGAATACTGGGGTGGGTTGCCATTTCCCTCCTCCTCCAGGGGATCTTCCCAAGCCAAGGAATGAACCCATGTCTCCTGAATCTCCTGCATTGCAGGCAGATTCTTTACCACTGAGCCACCAAGGAAGCCCTTTTACCAATATTCAGCTATTATCTAGAATAAACACTTTTTAAATTTTTAAAAAGCTTGGTTCATTTCCAGAAGTTTGAAAATGTTGGTGTTGGCAAATTTTACTGGTGTCTTACTGCTCATATGGAGGATTAGGTTTCAGAGGGTTGTTGATTGCCTTTACAGAAGTGGCTTTTACTAGCTGATTTGTTAATGTGGGAGTGCATTAATTTTTTTTAATATCACTTTCCTTTTGGATCTCCGGCCCATAAGATGAATCAGGTGCCAGATGAACACTAAGAAGAAGAATTATTTGCTGTATGATTGTACATAATGTTCACGTTCTGAACCATGGCATGTGAAACTCTATCAGCTTCATTTGCAGAGGTGCTGTCATCTTTGAAAAACATTGAAAATTTGAAAAAGAGTACAGCTCAATATTCTTCCTGAGTTCTCTGCATCAGAATAGAAGTTTTCCAATGATTCCTCCAATGTGTATTTCTCTTTCCTTATCTGTGAAAGGATTTTATCAAAAATATTGCAAGATATCTGAATTCTTGAGAAAGGAAGGTGACTGGTAAATTTTTATAAACTATACAGAGAGTGAAAGTAGTCTTTACATATACAGAGAGAAACAGTTGAATTCTCATAGGGGAAAATTTAAAATAATGTGAGCCATTATCCTTTCTAAGTTCAACAGTTAGAATGATGTTGAATAGATAACATGAATTTTTGTAACCACAAAATATACACTTGATTTAGAAAGGTTTATAAAATCTATTTTTTGATCAAAATTACAGTTATTTACCTGTTTTTATTGCTTATAATTTATGATAATTTTTGTGAATAAAACTCTTCCTAAAACTAGTTATTATTGGGCTGTCAAATAGTTCAACATTAAAAAGTTAACATCAGAAAAAATTTAGCTAACTTCAACTTGAATCTAAAATTAAAGCTTGGTTTTATTTCACTCCATTCAGTGCAACAGCTGAAAGAATATCAGTCTGTGTGTGTCTGTGTTTTTGTATGAGTGTTTGACCTTCATCTAGATAAATGCCCATTATTTCAGCTTTCTTTGTTGTGGTTGTTGTTGTTCAGTCACTAAGTCATGTCTGACTCTTTGTGACTTCATAGACTACAGCACACCAGGCTTCCTTGTCCTTCACCATCTCCCAGAGTTTACACAAACTCATGTCCATTGAATCAGTAATGCCATCCAACCATCTCATCTTCTATCAACCCCTTCTTGTCTTTCCCTCAATCTTTCCCAGCATCAGGGTCTTTTTGAATGAGTTGGCTCTTCGCATCAGGTGGCATCAAAGTATTGGAGCTACAGCTCCAGCATCAGTCCTTCCGATGAATATTCAGGGTTGATTTCCTTTAGGATTGACTAGTTTGATACCATTGGAGTCCAAGGGACTCTCAGGAGTCTTCTCCAGCACATTTCTGTGTGTCTGTGTCTCTGTGTATGAATGTTTGACTCTCTCACCTAAATAAGTACCCATTATTTCAATTTTCTTACCCAAATTTATAGGAAAGGGTGCATCTTCTTCTAAGCCAGGTGTAGCTTATGCATCTTCCTGGAAACGTTTTGTCTTTGCCAGGAAGTTCAAAAGACTTGCATCCAAGTTTTGAAACACAAAAATGTTAAATTTGTTAGTCTTTGTTATTTCAACTTAAATCTTCAGTTCAGGCTAGAAATTCTGAGATTTTTTGCTTGTTGGTTTATGTATGTGTCTTAAGGGCTGATGTGGAAAAGTCTGAAAAACACACCTTTGGGTGGGGTAACCTTTCAAGCTGAGGCTAACTTTACAGTCACACTACAAAAGTGAGTGAGAAGGAGGTATTTTGTTGTCTTCTTCTTGCTTTTACTTACTCAGCCATTAAAAAGAATATATTTGAATCAGTTCTAATGAGGTGGATGAAACTGGAGCCTATTATACAGAGTGAAGTAAGCCAGAAGGAAAAACACCAATACAGTATACTAACGCATATATATGGAATTTAGAAAAAGGGTAACAATAACCCTGTGTACGAGACAGCAAAAGAGACACTGATGTATAGAACAGTCTTATGGACTCTGTGGGAGAGGGAGAGGGTGGGAAGATTTGGGAGAATGGCATTGAAACATGTATAATATCATGTATGAAACGAGATGCCAGTCCAGGTTCAATGCACGATACTGGATGCTTGGGGCTAGTGCACTGGGATGACCCAGAGGGATGGTATGGGGAGAGAGGAGGGAGGAGGGTTCAGGATGGGGAACACATGTATACCTGTGGTGGATTCATTTTGATATTTGGCAAAACTAATACAATTATGTAAAGTTTAAAAATAAAATAAAATTTTAAAAAAATCTTATTTTGAGATGAAAGATGAACTGATAGGGGAGAAATGCCCAGATGAGACTGAACATGTCACACCAGCGTGTGTGAGAAACGAAAGTCTTTTGGCCATTGGGAAAATGTTGTTGCAAGTGAATCTGATTCCATGTAGTCCAACTTTAACTGGTTGTCCAGTGATACACACCTGATCCATCCTGCCTTCTGTGTAATCACTATAAAATTGGGTAAGAGGCAGGACATACCCTTTTCTATTCTATGCACGCAGTCTTCAAAGCAAAAGAGCTTTGAAGGTAGGAGGTCATTTGTTTCTAATGCAAAACCTTTATTTAGTTGGCAAATTATTGCAGGATTGGCACATTTTCCAGAAGAGAGGTAAATGCTGGTAACAAGATCCATGCTGAAAACTTGTCGAGTCACAGCATATCAATTGGTGTTTGCCATGCTGCTTGTCATTTAAGTGCCCCAAACTGCTGTGTTTTGACACTTAATGTGTAACAAAATGCTACTGTTGGTTCTCTGCTGTTCCCAAGGAAAGGAATAGATTCTAAGCCACACAGAGCTTTGTGCTATGCTTGCCACTGTCTTTTTAACTAGGAACTACTCTCTACTTTGCATGATTTATGAGAGAAGATCATTCAATTCTGAATATGATAATTAGAGTCCCCTTTTTCATTACACTCATTCATCTCAGAGAGATTGGTAAAGTCAGAGAGAATATTTGAGAAGGAAGGTTTACATTGTCAGGAGAGGGGCAGGGAGATCTGGTATGATACATAGCCTGATGAACAGAAGGAGCAGTGCGTTCAGTATCATTATGTTGGCTTTCGCAACAGATGAGGGATCTCCTGCCTTCATTCTGGGTCCAATTCTCATCATAGAACTTTACCTATATGAAAAATAAAAGTAAATAATAAGACTTTGCCTGAGGCACCTCTATGTTCCTCCTAAGCAGTCTCCCCCACTACTGGCTCTTGGGACCTCTCTGGCCACCCATCTTGCCCCTGACCAGCCCTGGCCTTGGTGCTCATGGTTGTCTCTGATCTTGCCTGCCGCACCATGACTATTCCCCATGGAAGTGACAAATAGAAAATGTTCCAATCAAATGTTACTTCCCAGTTTTTGGAAAATTTTGGAGTTTAATTATCCAAGAAAAAAACTTTCAGAGAAATAAACTTGAACACAAAGAAAACAATTGATACTTATGACAGAAGTTTTTAATAAGTCTATAGTGGTATAACCCATGCCATGTAGGGCCACCCAAGATGGGAGGGTCGTGGTGGAGAGGTCTGACAGGGTGTGGTCCACTGGAGAAAGGAATGGCAAACCACTTCAGCATTCTTGCCTTGAGAACCCCATGAACAGTATGAAAAAGAAAAATGATAGGATAATGAAAGGGGAACTCCCCGGGTTGGTAGGTGCCAAATATGCTACTGGAGATCAGTGGAGAAATAACTCCAGAAAGAATGAAGGGATGGTGCCAAAGCAAAAAGAATACCCAGTTGTGGATGTGACTGGTGATAGAAGCAAAGTCCAGTGCTGTAAAGAGAAATATTGCATAGGAACCTGGACTGTTAGGTCCATGAATCAAGGCAAATTGGAAATGGTCAAACCGGAGATGGAAAGAGTGAACGTCGACATTCTAGGAATCAGTGAACTGAAATGGACTGGAATGGGTGAATTTAACTCAGATGACCATTATATCTACTACTATGGGCAGGAATCCCTTAGAAGAAATGGAGTAGCCATCATGGTCAACAAAAGAGCCCAAAATGCTGTACTTGGATGCAATCTCAAAAACGACAGAATGATCTCTGTTCGTTTCCAAGGCAAACCATTCAATATTACAATAATCCAAGCCTATGCCCCAACCAGTAACACTGAAGAAGCTGAAGTTGAACGGTTCTATGAAGACCTACAAGACCTTCTAAAACTAACACCCAAAAAAAGATGTCCTTTTCATTATAGGGGACTGAAATGCAAAAGTAGGAAGTAAAGAAACACCTGGAGTAACAGGCAAATTTGGCCTTTGAGTACGGAATGAAGCAGGGCAAAGGCTAATAGAGTTTTACCAAGAGAATGCACTGGTCATAACAAAAACCCTCTCCAACAACACAAGACAAGACTGTACACATGGACATCACCAGATGGTCAACACCAAAGTCAGATTGATTATATTTTTTGCAGCCAAAGAGGGAGAAGCTCTATACAGTCAGCAAAAACAAGACCGGGAGCTGACTGTGGCTCAGATCATGAACTCCTTATTGCCAAATTCAGACTTAAATTGACGGAAGTAGGGAAAACCACTAGACCATACAAGTATGACCTAAATCAAATCCCTTATGATTATACAGTGGAAGTGAGAAATAGATTTAAGGGCCTAGATCTGATAGATAGAGTGCCTGATGAACTATGGACGGAGGTTCGTGACATTGTACAGGAGACAGGGATCAAGACCATCCCCATGGAAAAGAAATGCAAAAAAGCAAAATGGCTGTCTGGGGAGGCCTTACAAATAGCTGTGAAAAGAAGAGCAGCGAAATGCAAAGGAGAAAGGGAAAGATATAAGCATCTGAATGCAGAGTTCCAAAGAATAGCAAGGAGAGATAAGAAAGCCTTCCTCAGTGATCAATGCAAAGAAATAGAGGAAAACAACAGAATGGGAAAGACTAGAGATCTCTTCAAGAAAATTAGAGATACCAAGGGAATATTTCATGCAAAGATGGGCTCGATAAAGGACAGAGATAATATGGACCTGACAGAAGCAGAAGATATTAAGAAGAGGTGGCAAGAATACACAGAAGAATTGTACAAAAAAGATCTTCATGACCCAGATAATCACGATGGTGTGATCACTCACCTAGAGCCAGACATCCTGGAATGTGAAGTCAAGTGGGCCTTAGAAAGCATCACTATGAACAAAGCTAGTGGAGGTGATGGAATCCCAGTTGAGCTATTCCAAATCCTGAAAGATGATGCTGTGAAAGTGCTGCATTCAATACGCCAGCAAATTTGGAAAACTCAGCAGTGGCCACTGGACTGAAAAGGGTCAGTTTTCATTCCAATCCTAAAGAAAGACAATGCCCCAAAATGCTCAAACTACCACACAATTGCACTCATCTCACACACTAGTAAAGTAATGCTCGAAGTTCTCCAAGCCAGGTTTCAGCAATATGTGAACTATGAACTTCCAGATGTTCAAGCTGGTTTTTGAAATGGCAGAGGAACCAGAGATCAAATTGCCAACATCCTCTGGATCATAAAAAAAGCAAGAGAGTTCCAGAAAAACACCTATTTCTGCTTTATTGACTATGCCAAAGCCTTTGAATGTGTGGATCACAATAAAGTGAAAAATCCTGAAAGAGATGGGAATACCAGACCACCTGATCTGCCTCTTGAGAAACCTATATGCAGGGCAGGAAGCAACAGTTAGAATTGGACATGGAACAACAGACTGGTTCCAAGTAGGAAAATGAGTACATCAAGGCTGTATATTGTCATCCTGCTCATTTAACTTCTATGCAGAGTATACCATGAGAAATTCTGGGCTGGAAGAAGTACAAGCTGGAATCAAGATTGCCAGGAGAAGTATCAATAAACTCATATATGCAGATGACACCACCCTTATGGCAGAAAGTGAGGAGGAACTAAAAAGCCTCTTGATGAAAGTGAAAGAGGAGAGTGAAAAAGTTGGCTTAAAGCTCAACATTCAGAAAATGAAGATCATGGCATCTGGTCCCATGACTTCATGGGAAATAGATGGGGAAACAGTGGAAACATTGTCAGACTATATTTTGGGGGGCTCCAAAATCACTGCAGATGGTGACTGCAGCCATGAAATTAAAAGACACTTACTCCTTGAAAGGAAAATTATGACCAACCTAGATAGCATATTGAAAAGCAGAGATATTACTTTGCCAACAAATGTCCATCTAGTCAAGGCTATGGTTTTTCCAATGGTCATGTATGGATGCAAGAGTTGGACTGTGAAGAAAGCTGAGTGCTGAAGAATTGATGCTTTTGAATTGTGGTGTTGAAGAAGGCTCTTGAGAGTCCCTTGGACTGCAAGGAGATCCAACCAGTCCATTCTAAAGGAGATCAGTCCTGGGTGTTCATTGGAAGGACTGATGCTAAAGCTGAAACTCCAGTACTTTGGCCACCTCATGCGAATTGTTGACTCATTGGAAAAGATCCTGATGCTGGGAGGGATTGGGGGCAGGAGGAGAAGAGGACGACAGAGGACGAGATGGCTGGATGGCATCACTGACTTGATGGACATGAGTTTGAGTGAACTCTGGGAGTTGGTGATGGACAGGGAGTCCTGGCGTGCTGTGATTCATGGGGTCTCAAAGAGTCGGACAGGACTGAGCAACTGAACTAAACTGAACTGAACTGACAGTGGAATAGAAGAAAGAATCTTCTAGAAGGAAGGAAAGATGCAATGACATCCTTTTTGAGAACTTCCATTGCCAATTGTGAGAATCTTGTGCTCCCAGACCATCAGAAGAGAGGCAAGATCTGGTCCTTCTCCATCTCTAGCAAATATCCTGCTATTCTCAGTGCTCTTTCAAGCTAATCCAAGCATAACTCACGTCCCCATTCCAGGAGATGGTGAAGGACAGGGAAGCCTGGCTTGCTACAGTCCACGGGGTCTCAAAGAGTCAGACATGACTTAGTTACTGAAAAGCCAAACTCCTTAAAAGCGATCAGTGTCCCCTGCCATGTATAATGTTAGGAAAGACTAACAAAAGGCAGACTTTTGTACCCAGTAATCTATCACACCTGAGAGTTCACCATGAAGGTAAAACACCCCAGAGACATGGCATTCTACCTCACTGATCTTCCTTCTAGGGGAAACAACTGAGGACTTCCTGTCCCCTCCTAGTGACCAGACTCCTGCAGCAGGGTTTACAAATGTCAGAATGTTCCCATGCCTCTGCTGCACATGTCCCCAAAGGAGAGGAAAACAGGGGTGACCTTCATGGGTCCCAAGTTTCCAACAAGAACTCAAGCTCTGGTTTAGTAAATGTTTCATTTATGATAATAATCTACTTAATGAAAAACTCTTGTTTTTCTCTGCGTTTTTTTTTTCAATACAGAAAACTACACATTCAAAAGATGTTTAATTTTCATACAAAACAAGTTCTCAAATATTTCCCCAACTTAGATCCCAAATAGTATCAAAGGATGCCTTGAAACTCAGCCAAGGGATGTTCAGAATGCCTCTCCCTGCCACAGTGTCAACTACTTACAACCAAAGATCTACACAGCAAATGTTCAATTTAAAAACTCTTACATGTGTTACTAAAACCTGCAGGAGGCATGATTGATGTCTGGGTAACTATGTAGAGAAATGTCTTCTGTAGTGTAAACACCTGCAATATTGTTTAGCCTATTTTGATTCTGTGTCTATTTAACAAAGAATGATGCAGGTGGCTCTTTCCTAAGAGAAACATTCTGGTTAAAATAAAAACTTGGCCAAGGTAATAGAAATATTCACAACAGAGATCAACTGAAAAATGGAGCCTGTCCCTAAGTCATTGAATGGTACTGTTTCCTTGAAGACAATATGAACTCTATTGTACTGAGTTTATTTTTATGGTGTTGTTAAAATATCTACTGGCCTTTAAACATTGCACTTAGGCCCAATTTATGACCCAAACAAGAAAACAGTTTGTATGGTGTGGCTAATACTTGAATTTTTTTTTAAATCTCTATGTCAGTACAAGCCAGCCAAACAGGATTTTGGACGCAATAGATTACAGGAGTTAACGAGTCATAATCCACAGGTTTGGTCTTCAAAAAGAATGATCATGCTTTTGTAATTACAGAATCTAATTGGTATCTGGTATCCAATTAGTATCTGACTGGCGTGTTGCAGTCCATGGGTCACAAAGTTTCGGACGCGACTGAGCGACTGAACTGAACTGAACTGGCATCTAAAAATGCAAGTGTATTTCCAACCAGCAGGCCTTGAGCAGCAGTAGTGATGTGGATGTACCCCCACCAGAGGCAGACCTGCTCCCCAGAGGGTTCCTTGGGCTTTGTCCTTCTCACTTCCCATCGCTGAGCCCCTGACTGAGCAACACTATCCTGGGCAAGGACCTGGGTCTTTAGCATCCCTCCTTCCAAATGGGCCATGTGGAGATGCTGCAACTCTGGACCTCCTGGGACTCTCACGAGGAACAAACAGGGTAACTTGGGGGCAGGATCTTTGTAACCCTCAAGTCTCCTCCTGAACCCTCAGCCTCTTGTTTGCCCCTCTGATTCAAAACCTGCCCCAACTTCCTTCCTGCCTCCAACCCTGCAACTCCCACCCCTCCACAGCTTGGGACCAGTTCTAGGTTTGAGCAGGGGAGCTGTTTGCATTTTTGGAAGCACTGTGACCTCTTCCCAACCCACATGCTTCCTTCTTCTACCATAAATGTAGGTGCCACTAAGGAACTGCAGATATTTCAGACAGAAATAGGGAGATATTTGGTTAAAATCAGATTATTTTCATCTTTCCAATAGCTCTAAATTTCAATTCTTTCAAAATAACACAATAGAAAAAAGAAAGGGAGAGAAACTGAAGCTTGGGAGAAAATTTGAAACTTAAGGTCACAGTTTTTTTCCTTCTTTCAGTTCAGTTCAGTTGTGTTCTACTCTTTGCGACCCCATGGACTGCAGCACGCCAGGCTTCCCTGTTCATCACCAACTCCCAAAGCTTGCTCAAACTCATGCTTTTTCCTTCTTTAATATCTTTCTATTGGAAGATATTAAATTGGCGTTGGCCTCTGCTCTAGAATGTATGGCTGGAAGAATGGTCAAAGAAATCCACCCTTTCCCTTCTAACACTGAGGAGTCATAACATTCCATATGAATGAGTTAAATATCTGCAGTTTACTCAAGTTTTCATTTCCGATGAAAGTCAGAGCACACAGTGGGCTCTGGGGTCTGCATTTGTGTGCAGCTCTGTGCTTCCTTGTCCAAAGACAGGGGTGATAAGGGCAAGTCCACTGGCCTCGTGCACAGTGAACATGCCATTCCAAGCAGAGCCCTGGGTACCCAGGAGCCTACAGAATGCACAGGGCACTTATTCCTCCAGTCAAGGATGACTTGGGAACAGATATATTTTTAGTAAAATGTTAGAGCTTCAAAGATAGCCTGCTATATGGTTGATGTTCCATACAAATTAATACATGAATACAAATTAAAATAAAATAACCACTCAGAATTTAAAAGACCATTTTAAGGTAAATGTTAAATTTTAAAAATACCTTAAGTCACTTTTAAGAGTTAGATGCAAAGAATTTCCTTTAAGTCACTGGAAAATTTAAAAAAATAATGATTTACTTAATTTCAGATATTACACATACATTTATAATTTTTGTCACAATAGGTCTAGTTTTCCAATGTAGTCTGTATTAACAGAAAATTTTAATAATACTGAGAGAAACTGATTAATTATTGCTTGTTCAAAAATATGACCATTGGAAAAAGAGCATGTGGCAGCCTTCATGTTTTGGAAGCTCATAGAAAATCTTTAAAGGGAAAACACCTCATTTTCACAAGCCTCAATGAACAAACTAGAATAGCATTGCTTTTTTCAAGCAATTAATTTATCCTTGGGTCATGGTATAATGGTTAATTGACTTTGAACACTGAAGTTATTGTACACTAAATATCCACCATTTTTTTTTACTTCTAAATAGGCATTGATTATAAATTACTCAAAGGCAAGAAAAAGATTATAGCTCAGAAGTGATCTAATTAAAAAACCTTCCTGTAGAAAGTGATCAATAACACATGTGCCACTTTACTTACCCTGTGGACAAAAAGAAGCAAATATATAATCAATACATTAAAGTCAACAACAGTGAGCCATGTTTTTAATGTTTGTAGGACTTGTTTAAAAGCCAGTCTTGTCTCTGTGTATCTTTCTTACCTAAATACACTTTCATGATTTAAAACCTCATAGTTTTTGAGACAATGAACAACTATTTAGAGAATCTTCCCCAATATGATAAATACCCACATGACCAGAATGTTATAGAAATTTGCAAAAGGGTGAAGAAATAAAAAAAAAATCCTGGTCTCTTATTCCTCCCAACTGCAACAAGGAAGTAACTTCGAAAATTATTGTACAAAATTGCCTTTGCTTTGAAGTGTACATGCCGAAGTATTTTACCTCATCTGACTTCCACATATTTTCCAATTTATTTTCCCTCATTCAATTTTCCAGTGATTTCTTGCTTCCAGTACTAATCTTAAAGTTCTATATTTAGAAAGGGTAGTACATGTAGTTGAAGAAAAAAATAAATATGGGAATTCTAACCATCTCTCTACTCTACTCTCTACTCTGCAGTTTACACAAATTTTCATTTCCGATGAAAGTCAGAAAATAAAACAGAGTTTTATGAACTCTGTTTATAAAAGAGTATGTAATTTCTGCTTTATTGACTATGCCAAAGCCTTTGACTGTGTAGATCACAATAAACTGTGGAAAATTCTTCAAGAGATGGGAACACCAGACTACCTGACCTGCCTCTTGAGAAACCTATATGCAGGGCAGGAAGCAACAGTTAGAACTGGACATGGAACAACAGACTGGTTCCAAATAGGAAAAGGAGTACATCAAGGCTGTATATTGTCACCCTGCTTATTTAACTTCTATGCAGAGTACATCATGATAAACACTGGGTTGGAAGAAGCAACCTGGAATCAAGATTGCCAGGAGAAATATCAATAACCTCAGGAATGTAGATGACACCACCCTTATGGCAGAAAGTGAAGAGGAACTAAAGAGCCTCTTGATGAAAGTGAAAGAGGAGAGTGAAAAAGTTGGCTTAAAGCTCAACATTCAGAAAACGAAGATCATGACATCTGGTCCCATCACATCATGGGAAACAGATGAGGAAAGTGGAAACAGTGTCAGATTTTATTTTTGGGGGGCTCCAAAATCACTGCAGATGGTGAATTTCAGCCATGAAATAAAAGATGCTGACTCCTTGGAAGGAAAGTTATGACCAACCTAGATGGCATATTCAAAAGCAGAGACATTACTTTGCCACCAAAGATCCGTCTAGTCAAGGCTATGGTTTTTCCAGTGGTCATGTATGGATGTGAGAGTTGGACTGTGAAAAAAACTGAGTGCTTAAGAATTGATGCTTTTGAACTGTGGTGTTGGAGAAGACTCTTGAGACCCCCTTGGACTGCAAAGAGATACAACCAGTCCATTCTAAAGAAGATCAGTCTTGAGTGTTCATTGGAAGGACTGATGCTAAAGCTGAAACTCTGATACTTTGGCCACCTCACGCGAAGTGTTGACTCATTGGAAAAGACCCTGATGCTGGGAGGGATTGGGGGCAGGAGGAGAAGGGGACGACAGAGGATAAGATGGCTGGATGGCATCACCGACCCAATGGACATGAGTTTGACTGAACTCCGGGAGTTGGTGACAGACAAGGAGGCATGGTGTGCTGCAGTTCATGGGGTCACAAAGAGTCGGACACGACTGAGCGACTGAATTGAACTAAATTGAACTGAATGATGTGATAGGCTTCCCTAGTGGCTTAGATGGTAAAGAATCTCCCTGCAATGCACAGACCTGGCTTTGATGCCCCGAAGAAGAGAATGGCAGCCCACTCCAGTATTCTTGCCTGAAAAATTCCATGGACAGGGGAGCCTGGCAGGTTACAGTCCATGTGGTCTAAAAGAGTGGGACACGACTAAGCGGTGAACACCTTCACTGTTTGGAATGATTGCAAATGCTATAAATAGTTGAGACTCTAGTTTCTCCAGTTTATTCTTGCTTGGGATTTTTGAAATCCAAAGATTGCGCAGAAATGTAGACCTGAGATCTAGAAATGATTGAACAGACTAGGAAATTTTAATATGATTATTAACTGAAAACAATAGTAAAATAAATTCATGTAAAATGTATGCCTTTTAAAGTTCTATTTAATTTTGAATGTGTTTCAAGGGCATATTAATCAAAATGTAAACAAAACAGTTAAAAATTCTAAAAATTGTAAAATCATTGTCAAGATTACCAATTTCCTATCTAGGAAGAAATAGTAGTTATTGAGACTCCGTATTCTATCCTCTCCTTCATTTGGAGGAGCTGAGTTGATGGTTTTCAAGATCCAGATCTAGCCTATTGGTTTGTCGGGGCTACCATCAAAAAAAAAAAAAAAGAACCCAAACTGGTAAACAGCAAAAATGTATTTTCTCATATTAAGTAAGTAAGTGAAAATCACTCAGTTGTGTCTGACTCTTTGGACCCCCTGGACTATACAGTCCGTGGAATTCTCCAGGCCAGAATACTGGAGTGGGTAGCCTTTCGCTTCTCCAGGGGATCTTCCCAACCCAGGGATCAAACTCAGGTCTCCCACACTGCAGGCAGATTCTTTACCAGCTGAGCCACACGGAGGCTGAAGAGATCAATGTGCCCATCCACAGGGGGTTTCTCCTGAGGCGTGTCTGCTTGGCCAATATGTGGCCATCTTCTCCTTGTGTCTGCATAGCTTCACTCCATACGTGCCTGTGTCCTAAACTCTTGTTACAAGGACACTGGTCATATTGGACCAGGACCCACTCTAGTGACCTCAGCTAACCTAATCATCTCTTTATAGGCCGTACCTCCAAGGACAGTCAGTTTCTGAAGTACTGGCAGGCTAGGACTTAAATATATGAATATGGGGCGGGACCAGGGCCACAATTCAGCTCATAGTATCTAAGAATATGATAATTTATAAAATTCTTGGTATATTTTCTTTATATCACTGGTTATACTGCTATCTGGAAAGACTGTCACTCATTTGAATATAATAAACATAGAACTCAAGGTCTCAGTAAGTTGCTATTTTAAAAAAAAAATTTCCACACAGAGAACTATAATCTACTATGATAGGAGAATGCATGGTTCTCACTGATTTTCATAGGGATCATAACAAGTGTTTAAGGATGGAATTTGTTTCTGGAATTTGCATAAAACTGACAAAAGCAATCACATTGCCTTTTCATTAATATTTATAAATGCAGTCTCCAATTATGTATTTATACCTTTTAGTTCAATGAAGGATACAGGAGAGACAATAGTGTCATGCTGTGCTAGCTGTATTCAGTAAAAACACCACAGATAAAAGGCAGACACGGGTTTCTAGGACACAGAATGTATATGGCACAATTCAAGAAAAATTATTTTAACCAAACAAGACAAAAAGTTAAATAGCTGTGAAAATATAAACAGACTACACTATGGCAGGAAAATATTTCCCACTAGTTTAATTCTACATCATAATTTAAAAGCCAGGAACCACTCTCTATAACTGCATGCCTTCATTGCTTAAAGAGGCAGTTGATTTATCATTTGGATTTTATGTTGCATAGATGCTTACATTTATTTTGTTCATTTCTTCAGGCTTTATATGTTTAAAATATAATATATATATATATATATATATATATATATATATATATATATGTATATATGGAAAACATAGGAAAGGAGTCTGCAGTTTTATCTGTAATTCTGTGTATAGTTAGAAAGGGGAAAAAAGTTCCTCAAAGATAGGAGAGAATATGCTGCATTTCATGGTCTTAATTGCCTGAGGGATCAACAGCAAAATCAGTGCAATAAAACACTCAGAGATTGATATGGGTTCTCTCTAAAGATGGAGATGCTCAGAAATGCTCAGTGGGACATCACAGAGCTTTCCCCATACCCAGTGTTTAGGCCGCTGGTATATTAAAAATATATGAATGTCACAACATTGTAAAGCAACTATACTCCAATAAAAACTAATTTAAAAAATGTATGAATGTCAAAACAAAATTTTAGAACACATGCTCGTACACACACATACATACAATCATTATATATCATTTGAAGAAAAGACTGTGTTAAAGTGAAGGCTTTTGCACACATGTTCCCATGACAACCAGCACCCCCCCACCCCCAGCCCCACATCCATGCAGGCTCAGTCTCCCCAGCAGGGACTCAAAGGCAGCAGAGCAGCTCACTTTTAGAGAGCTGTGGTTTGATCATGGTTGTCAGCATTCCAGTGCACGTTTAGCTTCCTCCTTGGATTGGTTCCCTAGGACTGCTCTAACAAACTATCCCTTGGGGGCTTAAAACACTACTCCTTAGTTTCCTCACTATATGTGTGTGTTAGTCGCTCAGTTGTGTCCGATTCTTTGCGACCCCTTGGACTGTAGCCCACCAGGCTCCTCTGTCCATGGTATTCTCTAGGCAAGAACACTGGAGTGGGTTGCCATTTCCTTCTCCAGGGGATCTTCCCAACCCAGGGATCGAACCCAGGTCTCCTGCATTGCAGGCAGACACTTTAACATCTAAGCCACCAGGGAAGCCCAAAATATTTCTCTAAGCCCCCTTTTTTGTGTGTGTGGGGGGCAAGAATACTGGAGTGGGTTGCCATTCCCTTCTTGAGGAGATTCTCCCTACCCAGAGATTGAACCCGGGTCTCCCGCATTGTAGGTGGACGCTTTACCATCTGAGCCACCAGGGAAGTCTTCCTTACTATGCTGGAGGCCAAAGGTCTGAAATGGGTGTTTGGATCAAAATCAAGGCGTTGACTGGGCCAAATTCTTCCTGCAGCTTCTAAGGGACAATCCATTTCTTCTGTTGTTCCTCCGGTTTGCAGAGGCTGCCTGCATATTCTTGGTCTCCTGGCTCCTTCCACTTCCAAAGCCAGCAAATGCCTCATGCCGCTTTCACACCTCAAGTATCTCTGACCTCCTCTTGCATCATCCTATCCATCTCACACGCTCCCTGGTTCCCTCTTCGACTTTTAAGGGCCTATGTGATTACATTGGGGCCACTAGGATAACACGGGATGATTGCCTTGTTTCAAGTTCAGCTATTTCAACTTCATTTCCTTTGCAACCTTATTTCCATGCAACATATCATATTCACCAACAGTGGGCATTTTGACATGGAGGTCTTTGGGAGTCTGTAGCATTACCTATTTCACTTATTTTTTTTCATTAAAAAATATGTATGTTGGCCAATGACTATCAAAAGATGACTTAATGGATTCAAGAAACAAGGCAGGAAAGAAATCAGATCAGATCAGATCAGTCGCTCAGTCGTGTCTGACTCTTTGCGACCCCATGAATCACAGCACACCAGGCCTCCCTGTCCATCACCGACTCCCGGAGTTCACTCAGACTCACATCCATGGAGTCAGTGATGCCATCCAGCCATCTCATCCTCTGTCGCCCCCTTCTCCTCTTGCCCCTCAATCCCTCCCAGCATCAGTCTTTTCCAATGAGTCAAGTTTTCGCATGAGGTGGCCAAAGTACTGGAGTTTCAGCTTTAGCATCATTCCTTCCAAAGAAATCCCAGGGCTGATCTCCTTCAGAATGGACTGGTTGGATCTCCTTGCAGTCCAAGGGACTCTCAAGAGTCTTCTTCAACACCACAGTTCAAAAGCATCAATTCTTCTGTGCTCAGCCTTCTTCACAATCCAACTCTCACATCCATACATGACCACAGGAAAAACCATAGCCTTGACTAGACGAATTTTTGTTGGCAAAGTAATGTCTTTGCTTTTGAATATGCTATCTAGGTTGGTCATAAGTTTCCTTCCAAGGAGTAAGTGTCTTTTAATTTCATGGCTGCAGTCACCATCTGTAAGAAAGAAATAGATCATGGCAAACTGGGTGGGGTAGACAAAACCCAGGAAAAAGAAAATGAAATGAAATAGGTGATAGCTCGAGAAATGGAGACATGGACCCACTGGTGTAAGAGCTCTTCCAATTCTCTCTCTCTGTCTCATATCTGAGGTCACCCTTCAAGCACAGGAAGAAGTGTGTAGCATTCTGCAGGAAAAAGAATATATATTTAGAAGATGGGTAAATGCAGTCTAGGAACAGATAAGGCAGAAACATTTCCCAGAGACAAACATAGAAAGTCAAAATTAGTTCCTTTTAATTTTTCAAATTTCTTTTGACATAACTAGAAAACTGGGGCTTAAAAAAAAACCAGGCTAGTATGTTGTTTTTAATTAGAAAATAAATTTAGAGGCGATGTTACTTCAAGAAGCTATAAGAAAGTTGGAAGTAGCTGTCTTGCTTCCCCTAGCATCCCTTTCACTTTAATCACCTAGCAATATTTTTACACAAGTTCACAGTGACAAGCTCAAGAAAACTTCGCAATGAACTACAAGGGTGTGAGTTCACTGGGAGGGAATGAAAGGTTTTACTGAAAACTAGAGTCTTCTCCTCAGGTCTCATAAGGGCTGATGGGGGTCCCTTGCCTGCAGGTAACCCTTATGGCCTCACCAGGTTCTCCTGAGGAAGTTGCTGCTGCTAAGTCGCTTCAGTCGTGTCCAACTCTGTGCGACCCCATAGACAGCAGCCCACCAGGCTCCCCAGGCCCTGGGATTCTCCAGGCAAGAACACTGGAGTGGGTTGCCATTTCCTTCTCCAGTGCATGAAAGTGAAAAGTGAAAGTGAAGTCACTCAGTCGTGTCCAACTCTTAGTGACCCCATGGACTGCAGCCTACCAGGCTCCTCCGTCCATGGGATTTTCTAGGCAAAAGTACTGGAGTGGGGTGCCATTGTCTTCTCCATCCTGAGGAAGTTAAACGATGCCTTATTACAGTCTGGGCTTGTTCTACCAGCAGGAGAACATAACTTTCCCAAGGCTGGTGATGGGTGTTATGAGTGGAAGTCAGAAGTTCTGAGTTCCCTCACTTCTCTGATCTGTCTCCCCCTCTGAACACTGGGATAATAATAAGCTCTACCTGTGTTCTTGGAGTCAAGTGAGACAGATTAGTAGGAGAAAGTGTGAGATGCTGAATTAAGGTTTCAGATGCTGAAATTAAGATGCTGAATTAAGAGAAATAGAACAAATGGGATGAATAGAGAAATATATAAGAAGAGATTACTGTGGATGGTGACTGCATCCATGAAATTAAAAACATGCTTGCTCTTTGGAAGAAAAGCTATGACAAACCTAGACAGTAGACATGACTTTGTGGACAAAGGTATGTATAGTCAAAGCTATGGCTTTTCCAGGAGTCATGTTTGGATGTGAAAGTTGGACCATGTAGAAAGTTGAGTACCAAAGAATTAATATTTTTGAACTGTGGTGCTAATGACTCTTGAGACTCCTTTGGACAGAAAGGAGATCAAACCATTCAATCCTAAAGGGAAACAACCCTGAATTTTCATTGGAAGCACTGTTACTGAAGCTCCAATACTTTGGCCACCTGATTCGAAGAGACCACTCATTGGAAAAGACCGTGATGCTGGGAAAGATTGAAGGCAAAAGTATAAGGGGGCAGCAGCAGATGAGATGGTTAGATAGCATCACTGACTCAATGGACATGAATCTGAGCAAACTCCAGGAGACAGTAGAGGTCAGAGGAGCCAGACCTGCTGCAGGCCATTGGGGTAGCAAGGAGTTGCACAGGACTTAGTGACTGACCAATAACAACAACATAAGATGAGATTTATCACAGGAATTGGCTTATGGGGTTATAGGGGTGAAAAGTTCCATGATCTTCTGCCTGCAAGCAGGAGAAAAAGGAAAGCAAGTGGAGTTGTTCCATGGACATTCAAAGGCATGAGAACCAGGGGAACTGATGGTGTGAGACTGAACTGGAGCCAGTTGGCCTGAGAACCAGGGATAGAAGGTGTAAGTCTTGGTCAGAGTCCAAAGGCTGGAGAACCAGGAGCTCAGAGGATGGAGAAGATGGATGTCCCATCTGAAGCAGAGTGAGTCAGTTCATGTTTCCTCCACATTTTTGTTCTATTCAGTCTCTCAGCCCAGTGGGTGATGCCTACATGCTTTAGTGAAGGTGATCTTTATTTTGTCTGCTGATTCAAATGCTAATCTCTTCCTGAAATGTCCTCATAGGTGTTGTTGTTCAGTCGCTCATTCATGTCCAACTCTTTATGACCCATGGACCGCAGCATGCCAGGCTTCCCGGTCCTCCACTATCTCCTACAGTTTGCTCAAACTCATGTCCATTGAGTTGAGGATGCCATCCAACTATCTCATCCTCTGTCGTCCCCTTCTCCTCCTGCCTTCGATCTTTCCCAGCATCAGGATTCTTTCCAATGAGTCAACTCTTCACATCAGTGGACAAAGTATAAGAACTTCAGCTTCAGCAACAGTCCTTCCAATGAATGTTCAGGATGAATTTCCTTTAGAATTGACTGTTTTGATCTTGCAGTTCAACTCACTAGTATTTACTCAGGATAAATGAAAACAAATAGGTACAATTAAACTTGCATGTGTATATTCATATTATCTTATAGTCAAAACCCAGAAAAAATTCTAGTGTCCATCAACTGGTAGTGGATTTAAAAAACTGTAGTATATCAATACAATTCATACAGCAGTAAGACAGAACAACTAAACATAAAACCATGGATGAACCTCACAATCATTATATTAACACTTGGAGAATATTTCACAAAGTGACTGCATTTACTTAAAATACTCCAAACTAAAAATAGGCCTAAAATCCATCAACAGAAGAAGTGATGCTGCTGCTGCTGCTGCTGCTAAGTCGCTTCTGTCGTGTCTGACTCTGTGCGACCCCATAGACAGCAGCCCACTAGGCTCCCCAGGCCCTGGGATTCTCCAGGCAAGAACACTGGAGTGGGTTGCCATTTCCTTCTCCAATTCATGAAAGTGAAAAGTGAAAGTGAAGTCGCTCAGTCGTGTCTGACTCTTAGCGACCCCATGGACTGCAGCCTACCAGGCTCCTCCGCCCATGGGATTTTCCAGGCGAGAGTACTGGAGTGGGGTGCCATTGCCTTCTCCAGAGAAGTGATGACCCATTGGGATATACTAATTTAATGAATTACTTCTGACTTGTTAAAATCGAAGAGTTCCCTGGTGGCTCAGGTGATAAACAATCTGCCTGCAGTGCCGGAGACCCAGGTTCAATCCTTGGTTTGGGAAGAGCACCTGGAGAAGGGATCTACCCAGCCCAGTATTCTTACCTGAAGCAGGCCAGGGACAGAAGAGCCAGGCAGGCCGCTGTCCATGGGGTCACAAAAAGTTGGACATGACTGAGTGCCTAACACACACAGTTAAAACCAAACTTTTGATCTGCTTAATATAATGGATTAATCTCATAGAAAAATGCCAAGTGAAACATGCTGGACACAAAAACATCCACATTGCACATATTAGTTGCACAGAACTAACCTAGTTGGAGAAATAAGAATGGCTTTTCCTCTGGATGGGCTGAGGATTGACAGGGAAAGAACAGGAAGGGGATTCCTGGAAAGATGGAAACATTCTGTGTGAAGGCAGGCATGCGCATTCCATGTCTCCACGCACTTAACAAGCTGGGATATTAAGCTGTGTGTGCAGCTTTTATCTCAATGCAAGTCATACAAAAAATAAGAGTCAAATTGTGAGGGTTAGTAGAAAAAAAAGAGCATTGCTTTGCTTAAATATGAAAGCTCAGTGGAATCTATAATAGCTTGTGTGGAATGTCCTAACGTTGAGGCCATAAATCAAATAGACTATTTAACAGGTGAGGATCTTTTCATATATCCACTTTGTTTATTACCCACAACTTAATTACTCAACAAATCTCCACTTTTCTGTCTCTGCTCCTGTCTCGATTTTTCTCTGGAATATCAGCTGCTCGCTCCCTCTTCTTCTCCAATTAAAATCCACCTCAACTTCAAATGATGCTTGACGCTCAGTGGAGTCTAACTCTTTTCGACCCCAGGGACTACAGCCTTCCAAGCTCCTCTGTCCATGGAATTCTCCAGGCAGGAGTACTGGAATGAGTAGTCATTTCCTCCTCCAGAGGATCTTCCATCAGATCAGTCACTCAGTTGTGTCCAACTCTTTGCAACCCCATGAATCACAGCATGCCAGGCCTCCTTGTCCATCACCAACTCCTGGAGTTCACTCTAACTCACATCCATCAAGTCTGTGATGTCATCCAGCCATCTCATCCTCTGTCGTCCCCTTCTCCTCTTGCCCCCAATCCCTCCCAGCATCAGAGTCTTTTCCAATGAGTCAACTCTTCACATGAGGTGGCCAAAGTGCTGGAGTTTCAGCTTTAGCATCATTCCTTCCAAAGAAATCCCAGGGCTGATCTTCTTCAGAATGGACTGGTTGGATCTCCTTGCAGTCCAAGGGACTCTCAAGAGTCTTCTTCAACACCACAGTTCAAAAGCATCAATTCTTCAGTGCTCAGCCTTCTTCACAGTCCAACTCTCACATCCATACATGACCACAGGAAAAACCATAGCCTTGACTAGACGAAACTTCATTGGCAAAGTAATGTCTCTGCTTTTGAATATGCCATCTAGGTTGGTCATAACTTTCCTTCCAAGGAGTAAGTGTCTTTTAATTTCATGGCTGCAGTCACCATCTGCAGTGATTTTGGAGCCCAGAAAAATAAAGTCTGACACTGTTTTCCACTATTTGCCCATCTATTTCCCATGAAGTGATGGGACCAGATGCCATGATCTTCGTTTTCTGAATGTTGAGCTTTAAGCCAACTTTTTCACTCTCCACTTTCACTTTCATCAAGAGGCTTTTGAGTTCATCTTCACTTTCTGCCATAAAGGTGGTGTCATCTGCATATCTGAGGTTATTGATATTTCTCCCGGCAATCTTGATTCCAGCTTGTGTTTCTTCCAGTCCAGCATTTCTCATGGGATAAAATATATAGTATTCTATACCATGGAATTCTCCAGGCCAGAATACTGGAGTGGGTAGCCTTTCCCTTCTCCAGGGGATCATCCCAACCCAGGTATCAAACCCAGGTCTCCTGCATTGCAGGCGGGTTCTTTACCAGCTGAACCACCAGGGACACTCTCTCATCTTCAAGGATCGCCTCAAATATCACCCTCCTGACCCCAAGGAGACTTATCAGATTCTTGTCCTTGTGAATTCTACAGCAATCACTGTTACCTGTTCTCTAGGAGTTTTCACTTTGTCTTCAGAAAAAGTTTTCAGACTCAAGTGTCTCGTCCCTTACTTTTATTTATTTTTATTTTATTTTTTAACTTTACACTATTGTATTGGTTTTGCCATATATCAAAATGAATCTGCCACAGGTATACATGTGTTCCCCATCCTGAACCTTCCTCCCTCCTCCCTCCACATACCATCCCTCTGGGTCATCCCAGTGCACCAGCCCCAAGCATCCAGTATCGTGCATCGAACCTGGACTGGTGACTCCCTTCATATTTGATATTATACATGTTTCAATGCCAGTCTCCCAAATCATCCTACCCTCTCCCTCTCCCACAGAGTCCAAAAGACTGGTCTATACATCAGTGTCTCTTTTGCTGTCTTGTATACAGGGTTATTGTGACCATCTTTCTAAATTCCATATATATGTATCAGTATACTGTATTGGTGTTTTTCTTTCTGGCTTACTTCGCTCTGTATAAAAGGCTCCAGTTTCATCCACCTCATTAGAACTGATTCAAATGTATTCTTTTTAATGTCTGAGTAATACTCCATTGTGTATATGTACCACTGCTTTCTTTATCCATTCATCTGCTGATGGACATCTAGGTTGCTTCCATGTCCTGGCTATTATAAACAGTGCTGCAATGAACATTGGGGTACATGTGTCTCTTTCCCTTCTGGTTTCCTCAGTGTGTATGCCCAGCAGTGGGATTGCCGGATCATAAGGCAGTTCTATTTCCAGTTTTTTAAGGAATCTCCACACTGTTCTCCATAGTGTCTGTACTAGTTTGCATTCCCACCAACAGTGTAAGAGGGTTCCCTTTTCTCCACACCCTCTCCAGCATTTATTGCTTGTAGACTTTTGGATCGCAGCCATTCTGACTGGTGTGAAATGGTACCTCATAGTGGTTTTGATTTGCATTTCTCTGATAATGAGTGATGTTGAGCATCTTTTCATGTGTTTGTTAGCCATCTGTATGTCTTCTTTGGAGAAATGTTTATTTAGTTCTTTGGCCCATTTTTTCATTGGGTCATTTATTTTTCTGGAGTTGAGCTGTAGGAGTTGCTTGTATATTTTTGAGATTAGTTGTTTGTCGGTTGCTTCGTTTGCTATTATTTTCTCCCATTCTGAAGGCTGTCTTTCACCTTGCTTATAGTTTCCTTTGTTGTGCAGAAGCTTTTAAGTTTAATTAGGTCCCATTTGTTTATTTTTGCTTTTATTTCCAATATTCTGGGAGGTGGGTCATAGAGGATCCTGCTGTGCTTTATGCTGGAGAGTGTTTTGCCTATGTTCTCCTCTAGGAGTTTTATAGTTTCTGGTCTTACGTTTAGGTCTTTAATTGATTTTGAGTTTATTTTTGTGTATGGTGTTAGAAAGTGTTCTAGTTTCATTCTTTTACAAGTGGTTGACCAGTTTTCCCAGCACCACTTGTTAAAGAGATTGTCTTTTCTCCATTGTATATTCTTGCCTCCTTTGTCAAAGATAAAGCGTCCAGACGTGCGAGGGTTTATCTCTGGGCTTTCTATTTTTTTCCATTGATCTATATTTCTGTCTTTGTGCCAGTACTATACTGTCTTGATGACTGTGGCTTTGTAGTAGAGCCTGAAGTCAGGTAGGTTAATTCCTCCAGTTCCATTTTTGTTTCTCAAGATAGCTTTGGCTATTCGAGGTTTTTTGTATTTCCATACAAATTGTGAAATTATTTGTTCTAGCTCTGCGAAGAGTACCATTGGTAGCTTGATAGGGATTACATTGAATCTATAGATTGCTTTGGGTAGTATACTCATTTTCACTATATTTATTCTTCTGAGCCATGAACATGGTATATTTCTCCATCTATTAGTGTCTTCTTTGATTTCTTTCACCAGTGTTTTATAGTTTTCTATATATAGTTCTTTTGTTTCTTTAGGCAGATATATTCCTAAGTATTTTATTCCTTTTTTTTGCAATGGTGAATGGAATGGTTTCCTTAATTTCTCTTTCTGTTTTCTCATTATTAGTGTATAGGAATGCAAGGGATTTCTGTGTGTTGATTTTATATCCTGCAACTTTACTATATTCATTGATTAGTTCTAGTAATTTTCTGGTGGAGTCTTTAGGGTTTTCTATGTAGAGGATCATGTCATCTGCAAATAGTGAGAGTTTTACTTCTTCTTTTCCAGTTTGGATTCCTTTTATTTCTTTTTCTGCTCTGATTGCTGTAGCCAAAACTTCCAAAACTATGTTGAATAGTAATGGTGAAAGTGGGCACCCTTGTCTTGTTCCTGATTTTAGAGGAAATGCTTTCAATTTTTCACCATTGAGGATAATGTTTGCCGTGGGTTTGTCATATATAGCTTTTATCATGTTGAGGTATGATCCTTCTATTCCTGCTTTCTGGAGGGTTTTTGTCATAAATGGATGTTGAATTTTGTCAAAGGCTTTCTCTGCATCTATTGAGATAATCATAAGGCTTTTATTTTTCAATTTGTTAATATAGTGTATTACATTGATTGATTTGCAGATATTGAAGAATCCTTGCATCCCTGGGATAAAGCCCACTTGGTCATGGTGTATGATCTTTTTAATATGTTGTTGAATTCTGATTGCTAGAATTTTGTTAAGGATTTTTGCATCTATGTTCATCAGTGATATTGGCCTGTAGTTTTCTTTTTTTGTGGGATCTTTGTCAGGTTTTGGTATTAGGGTGATGGTGGCCTCATAGAATGAGTTTGGAAGTTTACCTTCCTCTGCAATTTTCTGGAAGAGTTTGAGTAGGATAGGTGTTAGCTCTTCTCTAAATTTTTGGTAGAATTCAGCTGTGAAGCCGTCTGGACCTGGGCTTTTGTTTGCTGGAAGATTTCTGATTATAGTTTCAATTTCCGTGCTTGTGATTGGTCTGTTAAGATTTTCTATTTCTTTCTGGTCCAGTTTTGGAAAGTTGTACTTTTCTAAGAATTTGTCCATTTCTTCCACGTTGTCCATTTTATTGGCATATAATTGCTGATAGTAGTCTCTTATGATCCTTTGTATTTCTGTGTTGTCTGTTGTGATCACTCCATTTTCATTTCTAATTTTATTGATTTGATTTTTCTCCCTTTGTTTCTTGATGAGTCTGGCTAATGGTTTGTCAATTTTATTTATCCTTTCAAAGAACCAGCTTTTGGCTTTGTTGATTTTTGCTATGGTCTTTTTTGTTTCTTTTGCATTTATTTCTGCCCTAATTTTTAGGATTTTTTTCCTTCTACTAACCCTGGGGTTCTCCATTTCTTCCTTTTCTAGTTGCTTTAGGTGTAGAGTTAGGTTATTTATTTGAATTTTTTCTTGTTTCTTGAGGTATGCCTGTATTTCTATGAACTTTCCCCTTAGGACTGCTTTTACAGTGTCCCACAGGTTTTGGGTTGTTGTGTTTTCATTTTCACTTGTTTCTATGCAAATTTTGATTTCTTTTTTGATTTCTTGTGTGATTTTTTGGTTATTCAGCAGCGTGTTGTTCAGCCTCCATATGTTGGAATTTTTAATAGTTTTTCCTCTGTAATTGAGATCTAATCTTACTGCACTGTGGTCAGAAAAGATGCTTGGAATGATTTCAATTTTTTTGAATTTACCAAGGCTAGATTTATGGCCCAGGATGTGATCTATCCTGGAGAAGGTTCCATGTGCGCTTGAGAAAAAGGTGAAATTCATTTTTGGGGGATGAAATGTCCTATAGATATCAATTAGGTCTAACTGGTCTATTGTATCGTTTAAAGTTTGTGTTTCCTTGTTAATTTTCTGTTTAGTTGATCTATCCATAGGTATGAGTGGGGTATTAAAGTCTCCCACTATCATTGTGTTATTGTTAATTTCTCCTTTCATACTTGTTAGCATTTATCTTACATACTGCGGTGCTCCCATGTTGGGTGCATATATATTTATAATTGTTATATCTTCTTCTTGGATTAATCCTTTGATCATTATGTAGTGACCGTCTTTGTCTCTTTTCACAGCCTTTGTTTTAAAGTCTATTTTATCTGATATGAGGATTGCTACTCCTGCTTTCTTTTGGTCCCTATTTGCATGGAAAATCTTTTTCCAGCCCTTCACTTTCAGTCTTTATGTGTCCCCTGTTTTGAGGTGGGTCTCTTGTAGACAGCATATGTAGGGGTCTTGTTTTTGGATCCATTCAGCCAGTCTTTGTCTTTTGGTTGGGGCATTAAACCCATTTACATTTAAAGGAATTATTGATGAGTATGATCCCGTTGCCATTTACTTTATTGTTTGGGGTTCGAATTTATACACTGTTTTTGTGTTTCCTGTCTAGAGAATATCCTTTAGTATTTGTTGGAGAGCTGGTTTGGTGGTGCTGAATTCTCTCAGCTTTTGCTTGTCTGTCAAGCTTTTAATTTCTCCTTCATATGTGAATGAGATCCTTGCTGGGTACAATAATCTGGGTTGTAGGTTATTTTCTCCCTTAAGTTCACATGATCTCTGTAATGGCTGCGTGTGTTTCCTCTATATCCTTTATGGTACTCAACACATGATTGATAAGTGACATACATATTTTTTGAATGATCTTGAAAAACACAACTTTCCAAAACTGACAAGATAAACAGAAAATCTAAATAGTTGTATGTCTATTAAAAATTGAGTTTCCTAGCAAACATTTCCTATAAACTCTAGGCTCAGATAAATTTTGCCTGTGAGTTCTATCAAACATGTAAAGATGAAACACTATCAATCATATACAAACATCACCAGAAAGTAAAAGAGAAAGGAATACTTCCAAATCATTTTTGAGGCCAGCATAATCTCAATGCCAAAACCTAACAAGGACACTAAAAGAAAATTGCAGAACAACATCCTTCATGATCTTAAGTGGAAAAAGTCTTTACAAAATATAAAGAATTGTTTATTTTGCTAATATTAACGATTGAATTATAATTATTTGAAACATAAAAAATACTTTCTGAATGAATCAAATAAATGGGATACTCAATTGCCTTGATTACTTAATCATCATAAAATATATGTGCCGTCTTGTTGATCTTGTAGAGTAACCTTTTGCTCAATTTGCATATTTTATTTGTACCTTCTGGTCCCTAAATCTGTAGACTGATTCCAGCCTTGACTCCAACTCTCCTGCACAATGTATCTCATCTTGTTGCTTCACTTCTCCCTGGCACCTCTCAGAGGTTCTTTCTTTTTTGAAGTTATTTGATAGATTAATATTCTGATCAGAGAAAAGGCCCAGAAAAGAGACTGTAGATTGGGTCTACAAATCACAGGTAGTGAACTTCCAGCAGCACATTTAAGAGCAAAATATGACTCTGAATGGTCACCTAAAGGAAATGGTCACCCATTTCACTTAGCCACCTCACAGACACAATGATTATTCCATTGGATCTCAGAAAGCACAGTTTGCACATTTCATCACACAGGTATTACAGTTACAAACATTGCCTCCTAGAAGAGATAGCAGCATAGATTCTGAGTCATCACACAGTTGAGTCAGGAGTGTGAAAATTATTCATCAACTTACATCTGGTGTTTAATAGGCATCTGGGATGTGGGCTGCTGACATGTTCTGTATGATCACATTCCTGAGGGCAGGATCCCAGCCCAGGGAGGTCAATGTCAGGTCATGGCCAGATTTCACTGCAAGGCTCAGAACAGCTTCAGCTGTTCACAGAATCATCTCTCAAGGTACAGCTCACAGAAATCTAGACAAAACAAGCCGGTAATGAGCAACATTAAGACTTGGGGTCAAAGATTCTGTCAAAATGCCAAACCTGTGAGCTTCAGTGTATCCATAGTGTAGACAGAGCCCAGTGGTATGACAGCCAGCAAAATGAGCAAGGACCTGCTGTTTCTGCAATGGAGGGAAAATCACATACTTACATACCCAATGGGATTAAGAATTTCAGGTGATGCGGGGCATGCACATTAAAAATCACAAACCAACTGTCTTTTATTTTGCTAGAAGTGATGTAAGCCTGCTCTTCAATGATAAAACTGAGCTTTTGTTGTTGTTTTGAATGAAAACATTATTAGTAAAATTCATCAAAGTCTCAAGGGAAGAGGAAATTTTTGTTCTTTTCATCTCTCAATAAGTACAGCATTCATAGTTTTCCTTTGCCATAAACAGGACAAGGAGGAATAACAATTTCCATCACAGAAGCACCTCTCCGGGACAAGGTTTTGAAACTGGGGATAGAGAAGTTCTGAGATCTTAGATTATCATTTTGCTAAGCACCATGCCAGGGCTTCTGTGGTGGCTCAGACTGTAAAGAATCTGCCTGCAATGCAGAAGACACGGGAGTATATATACTCATATACTCTTATTTGTATAATCATGAAAAAGTCATTACTCTTGGCCTGAAATTTTTTCCTAAGGAAAGGAAAGGAGGGGAAGAAGATATCTAAATCTAAGTCCTTATTTGAGTTTTTCCAGGTATGTTTCTGTGAAAGAGAATGATAGAGAAAGAAGGAGTTCAACACCCAGGAGTTAGATGATAACTCTAATTATTAAATTTTAATTTGCTCACTGAAAGATATAGTGTTTGACTCCATATCCTTTTTAGTTTTTCTAGAGCTCATAATTTATTGCATTTGCATCAAATGAGGTGAGAAATGCTGGATAACTTCTCTTGTAATATTCCTTAAGAAAAGTCTATGGTTAGTTTACAAGACCCCAGGGCAGATGTTCATACTGAATAGTGAGAGCATATGGTAAAAAGATTGATTCATTGTAATTTATTTGTCAAACACCATTGTTAAGATTTCAAAAAGAGAGGAATCCAAACAACAATTTTAAAGCAATACCCCTAATAGTGCCCGAATCTCTCAGGATTCCTCCCACTGTTGACTTATCCTCAAAATTCTCTTCCATATTAAAAATGCTGAGAGTTGGAATGAAATAAAAGCCTTAGAGAATAAGAGGTGCTTTTGCCTTTAATGCAATTGCCAATGTAGATATCCCAAACTTACCAGTGACCACTAATGCTTTCCTGAAATCAAACATCATACATATTTGACAGAAAGAGATGTAATTTCACAAAGCTGCTTGCAAAACTGAAGAACAATTACCAAGAAGAAATACAAACTCAGGACCAGATCACGGTAAAGTACACAGATTTCTCTCTGCTGGAGCCATACAAGAGATTTGAAAATAACATGTAGAGAAGCAATGATTTACAATTCCCACCTTTAATCTTCTAGCCTACAGAAATGGTTCCTTAATAAATATAGGAGCTGAAAACTACAGTTTGCATAACAGTCTGTGCTTAGGTTTTATCATTTTAAATCTACATCTTTGCAAAGTATCCTGTAGCCCTGGGAAGAGGTTCACAATACAGCTATTGTTTGAAAGTATATGCTGCAAGAAATCAAAACTTCCTTTTCTGGGCTTCCATCTGCTATTATGCCCAGCTGTGCCAAAGTGTCCAAATTGTGCAAAATATGCACTCTTCTTCAAGAGACCTGCCACAATTTATTCATCTTTGCATCCTCGGAAATAACCCACTGTTTAATACAAAGCTGGCTTCTCTGGTGGCTCAGACAGTAAAGAATCTTCCTGCAATGCAGGACAACTGGGTTCAGGTCCTGGGTAGGGAAGACCCCCTGGAGGAGGAAATGGCAACCCACTCCAGCATTCTTGCCTGGAGAATCCCATGGACAGAGGAGCCTGGCGGGCTACAGTCCATGGGGTCGCCAAGAGTAGGACACGACTGAAAGACTAACACTTTCACTTTCCAGTATAAAGCTGGTGACCAACAAAGGTCTGTGTAGTGGTGGGTTTTGAAGAGGAGGTGTATTAGTTCTTGCTGCTGCTGCTAAGTCGCTTCAGTCGTGTCCAACTCTGTGCGACCCCATAGACGGAGCCCACCAGGCTCCCCAGGCCCTGGGATTCTCCAGGCAAGAACACTGGAGTGGGTTGCCATTTCCTTCTCCAGTGCATGAAAGTGAAAAGTGAAAGTGAAGTCGCTCAGTCGTGTCCAACTCTTAGCGACCCCATGGACTACAGCCTACCAGGCTCCTCTGCCCATGGGATTTTCCAGGCAAGAGTACTGGAGTGGGGTGCCATTGCCTTCTCCGTCCTAGTTCCTAGGGCTCCTGTAACAAAACACCATAATCTGGCTGCCTTGATGCAACAGACATTTATTATTTTACAGTTTGGGAAGCTAGAAGGCCAAAATCAAGGTGTCAGTAGGTCCCTTCTCCTTCTGAAAACTTCAGGGGAGAATTCTTCCTTTATTCTTTCTTTGTTTCTGGTGGCTGTTGACAATCTTTTTCCTTCCCTGGCTTGCAGCTTCCTCATCCTAACCTTTGCCTCTGTCATCACATGTGTGTCTGTGTCTAAATCTGAATTTCCATCTTCTCATCAAGATAGCAGCCATATTGATTAGGGCTCACCCTAATGGTCCCATCTTAGTTGTATAGTATCTACAAAGACCCAGTTTCCAAATAAAGTCATATTCATAGGTGCTGGGGTTCAGGACTTTAACTTTTCTGTGGGGAGGACACAATTCAACCTGTAACACACAGCACTATGTACCCTGCTTTTGTTATATCTCCTTTACACCAAGTAATATGCTGAACATGTACCTGCCTCACAGGAAACGTGCTGGCTAGTTGCAGGATTTGTTACATCCAATATATTATGAATCCTCATTGACTAGACTGTAAACAAACACAGTGTATATTATCCCTGCTCCAGTGATCACCAAACCTGCTCTGATCATTTACGACTTAGCTGAAGCTCCTGCCTTGGTTTCTTTGGGCAACATCTGTAGAGTCTCATCTTCCTTCCCCAAACAAAAATTGGAACCATAGTACAAATCAACTTTGTGCCATTTTTACTGCAAGAGCTTGTCCTTTTGCACTTTGAACTTTGATGTACTTTGAACACTGAATTGGAATTAACACTAGCTAACTTTGCTAATGCATAAAATAGAAGAATATCAATTGGTACATTCCTTGCAAATTTGGGATGTGCATGGCTTTAGGATTAAAGAATGTGAAGAATATAATAAAATATAAAGCTCTATTTTTAAACTAATTAAGAAACATCTGGACTAGGCTAATTCACGCATACGCAAAAAAAGTCAAAACTTGAAGTAAATGAGTAAATCCTCTGAATTCTAAGGATTATCTAAGGAATATCTAAGGATTAATATTTCAGTGGATTTTCCAGGTGGCTCAGAAGTAAAGAATCTGCCTGTCAATACAGGAGACATGGGTTCAATCTTTGATCTGGGAAAATGCCCTGGAGTAGGAAATGGCAACCCACTCCAGTATTCTTGCCTGGGATATTCCATGAATAGAGGAGCCTGGAGGGCTACTGTCCACGGGATCACAACAAGTCAGACATGGCTGAGTGACTAAACAACAACAACAACAAGGGGTTTTTTTTTTTTTTTTTTAATGGCTTTATTAAAATACTCTTTAGCAATTGCTAGGTAGACATCACAACTGACTTTGGCAATTGTGATTTCCTAGGGGTCCCTGATGTGGCTTTCTCAGTTGTACATATTAAAGTATAGTTTTTCTAATGAAACAGGATATATAAGTAATGCAGACTTCTGATGAAACATCAAGTTATGCAATGTATGTACTGAGCACTCTGTAATCACAGACTGTACTAAGGAGAACAAGCGGTCCATTGAGTTCACAGGAGAGGCAGAATATTTTTAAGGGCTTGTAGAAACTTATTTCTCTGGACTCCTGGAGACTCACTGGAGGGAGGTTGCAGGAGGTGGAAGGTACAGGTTGTGGCCATGAAACAGCAGAGCTAACCAATTCTAAGGGAAATTGACTCCCTGACCATGACTGGGTCCACTCCACTCTATGATCCTCAGATCTGTGGCCTAGATCTTGGTCATGTTTGAAACTCCAGGCCAAGTTTTGTGCCTGTTATTGAGTAGATGCACAGTTAGAGCTGAAATAACCTGAATTTGTTGGCAGCACAATGTGGTCAACGATTGAGACTGGTACACACTGTCCTTCTAACCCATGCTTTGTAAGAAAATTGGTTTTAGACTTGGAAAAAAAAATCACAAAGAGGAGATGACAGTTCTTTGATGTTCTTGGGTAATTAGTGAATTCGTCCGCCTTTAAAAGTAGGTTCCTACTATACTACAGAGCCTGGGAGGTAGGGCCACTATCCTTCTTGATGCAGAGAGACGACTTGCAGGTCCTTGAAAAGGGCTTCGTGGGTTGCAAAACTGGCAAGACACCTTTGAAAAATTTACACCTAAGAAAGAAATAGAAATTATTTGCCAATTTTCCAAAGTAAATGCTCCAAGAATAGGGAGGTCAGGCCTGGAGTCAAAAAGAAGCCTGCCCAATTTTAATCAAGCTTAAGGGAATATTAAGACTCTTGGTCACCCAGCTCTATATGTACATACACACACACACAGAGCAGTGGTTTGCTTATAAGATTTTTTTCCAGTAAGAGACTGTAATTTCCTTCAGTCTCTTTAAGCTTCCAGAGAGATTCTTCATGTGTTTGCAGTGATGTGACTCAGACAGAAAATCAATTAGAGAACAATGTAAATCAATTATAAAATAATACACGATAACCCACTGCTAAATTATGTGCATCATAGCAAAAGCCAAAGGATTTTAGAAAAATCAAGAGCTAATATGCATGAGAACATTTGCAAGGCCACACAAAGCAGGCAGAGTCATGAATTTCATTAGTATAAAGAGTCTAAGAGATTTGTAAATGCATTTCGAATGCATTCATTGCTGACACGTCCTGGATTGAGTGAAAATGGGAAGCATGCATAGCTCAGTTGGTAAAGAATCTGCCTGCAATGCAGGAGACCCCAGTTTGATTCCTGGGTTGGGAAGATTCCCCTGGAGAAGCGGTAGGTTACCCACTCTAGTAATCTTGGGCTTCCGTTGTAGCTCAGCTGATAAACAATCCTCCTGCAATGTGGGAACCTGGGTTCGATCCCTAGGTTCGGAAGATCCCCTGGAGAAGGGAAAGGCTACCCACTCCAGTGTTCTGGCCTGAAGAACTCCATGGGCTGTATAGTCCATGGGGTTGCAAACAGTCAGACATGACTGAGGGACTTTCAACTAGTCTTTCATACTGTAGGAAAGCTTCAGCTGGCGGGTCTTGGATTTTCAGTGGCTGCGGTTTTCTTCTGGTGCAAAAATCATTCTGCTTTGAGTGTACGTGGAATGGGAAAAAACTCCATCCAAGTGTCTCCATGACTGTGTCTCTGGGGGCATTCTCTCTGAGAAGCATTCGTCCTTCACTTTTTACACCTTGCTCTTTGAGATAACTCATCCACATCTGGCGCCATCTTTTTATAAAATATGAATATGAATAATATATTAAGGACTATTCACTACTACAGTGTACACGTGAAATTTCTCGTAGGAAAATTACTGTTGATTTCCAATTTGATTTATCTAGGAGAGGGCAGTGGTGGTGCCCATAAAACTTGCAGGTTAGGAGAAGGGACCCGGATTCAGCCCCACTCTGCCCCTTCCTCAGAGCCTAAAGTCCTCTCCTACAAAATAGGGTTTTCAGGGACTTCCCTGGTGGTCCAGTGGTTATCAATTCACCTTCCAATGTAGGGGGTGTGGACTCCATCCCTGATTGGGGAGCTACGATCCCACATGCCTCATGGCCAGAAAACCAAAACATGAAACAGAGGCAATATTCTAACAAATTCAGTAAAGATTTAAAAATGGTCTACATCAAAAAAGTCTCTTAATAAACAGGATTTTCAGTACCTGCTGAATATATTTTTGTTTCTATCAAATAGCTATATTATCATCAAAAAGTTGTGTTATTATGCAACTGTAGAAACTGAAGCTCAGAGGAATTGAAAGATGTTCCAGGGGGCCCTGGAACAAGAAGAGGAGGCCTGGTGCCCAGGTCCAGCTGAATCAGCACTAGGGTGTGATTTTAAATAAAATCGGAGCTCAAAGCCCTGAGCAAATGTATCTCCTGCAACTGAATATTTCAGTCAGTGGGGACAGCCCAGTGTTAAGGAGGATATACAGTTTATAAAACAGCATCTAAAGATAAAATAAACTCTGCAAGCTTCCCTGTGTTAGGTGAGGGAATACAGTCAGAAGGTTTTGTGGTTATGAGCAGGCTTTAACCCCATTCACACTTCAGTGACTGATTTCTCTTTACTCTTGCAGGTTTGATCTATGTTCAAAAGTTTTGTTCGCTTTCAAATGGCTGAAGTAGATTTAGTGAAAAGTTGGAGCTTGAACTTTTCTTTGAAGACCACTTAGGTTTAGAAAAAGAGATTTAGTAGCACACTGTGTAGCCCCAGTAAGCTAATGCAAGAATCTTAAAGGTCAGAATTCTCCAAATCCAGCAGAACAGAAAGTATTCCCTTGGGCTGACCTCCTGCAAAGCTCCTGGGAGACCACTTACTGCTCTGTCCTTCCTAGGCATGTTTCAGGAGTAGCTGGTGCTGGGCAGCCACTATTTATTATTATGTCATTAAACTGCATTTGCTTATATTTTAATGAATTTATTTACAGGCTTCAAAAGTTTGAAGTTCTCCAAAGGAGAAAGTTGCAAGTTTCTTATTTTCTCAACCTCACTTAACAGATAGAACTTATGATGTCTGAGTTTCCCAAATATTTAGTATGTGGTTGATTTAATGGGTTTTATTTGATTCAGAGCATCATAAAGAGGAAGGAAAAACTACTCTAATTCTATTTCCCATATAAACTCTATCAATATTTCTCTATGCATAGTTACACTTAACCCCTGTGTAGGTATGATGGTATTAAACATGCCACCTTTTTCTATCTACTACTCTTGTTTTGATGCCAATTAATATAAAAGTACAAGTGTAAATAGTTACTTCACTGTTCTGCTATCCATCTCTGGTATTAAACTGACTAAATAATATGCAGAATGCATCTGTATATAAACTGATACCTGCAGGATATACACGCTTTGTTAAAACAAATGATTAGTTATAGGCATAAAGAATAGAATGTAAAGAATTAGTTGTTGTTGTTTTAAGCATTAAGTCATGTCTGACCGTTTTGTGATTCCATGGACTATAGCCCACTAAGCTCCTCTGGCCATAGGATTTCCCAGACAAAATACTGGAGTGGGTTGCCATTCAAACCTGCATCTCTTGCATTTCCTGCATTGGCAGCCAGATTCTTTACTACTGCACCACCGGGCAGGGGCAAAATATGAAATATCATATTTTCAAATGGAGTAAGAACTGAAAATATTAGTTGGAGACAATTATTTTGCTTCCATTTAGCTTTACCATTTTGTTGACAGATAATTTAGTAAACCTCTATGAACATTTTTTATTATTACTTTATTTTTTAATAGTAGTTTACGTTTTAGAGAAAAATTGGTGGGAAGTTACAAGAATTTCTTATATAGCCTGGCCTACTACCTGCATAGGCTCACACATACACAAACCTCCTCATTTAAAACCTTCCCTGGCAGATTGGATCATTTATTACATGTGCTAAACCTACATCACCTTATAATTAATTAAAGTCCATAGTTTACATTATGGTTCACTCATGGTGTTATATATATTCCACAATTTTGCACAGATGTATAATGACTTATCTGGAAAAGAAAATGGCAACCCACTCCAGTAGTCTTGCCTGGAAAAACCCATGGATGGAGAAACCTGGCAAGTTACAGTCCAAGGGGTCACACAGAATTGGAAACGACGGAGCAACTGACACTTTCACTTTCATAGTAACTTATATCTCTCATAATTGCATAATTTCACTACCCTAAAAATTCCCCATGCACTATTATTTCATCTCTATCCCCTCCCCAACTCTGGACAACTAATATTTTTCCTGTCTTCATAGTTGTACCTTCCCCAGAATGTCATATAGGTAGAATCATATGGTTATGTAGATTTTTTTTTAGATTGACTTTTTCACTTAAAGGCCTTCCCTGGTGACTCAGATGGTAAAGAGTCTGCCTGCAATGCAGGAGACCCAGATTCCATCCCTGAGTCCAGAAGATCCTCTGGAGAAGGAAATGGCAACCCACTCCAGTATTCTTGCCTGGAGAATCCTATGGTCAGAGGAGCCTGATAGGTTACAGTTGACGGGGTCATAAAGAGTGGGACATGACTAAGCGACTTCACTTTTCACTTAAAAAATATGAATTTAAGGCTTCTCCATGTCTTTCAAGGGCTTGATAGCTCATTTATTTTTAGTGCTGAATAATATTTCACTGTCTGTTGTGCCATGGTTTATCTGCTCACCTACTGAAGGATGTCTTGGTGGCTTACAAGTTTAGACTGTTACAAATAAAGCTACTAAAAATATTATGATGTACGTTTTTGTAAGAACGCAAATATTCAACTCCTTTGGTTAAATAGCAAGACGTATGATTGACAGATCTTACAATAGTGTATCTTTAGTTTTGAAAGAATTGCCAAACTACCATCCAAAGTGACTAAGTTTTCATTAAGAATAAGTGAGAGTTCCTGTTGCTCCATATCCTTGTCAGCATTTGGTGCTCTGGATTTTGGCTTTTCTGAGAGGTATGTAGTGGTGTCTTGTTTTAATTTGCATTTCGTACATGATGTGCAGAATCTTTTCATAGGCTTATTTGACATCTTTATCTGTGACTTGTCTGTTACAATATTTGGCCCACTTTCTAATTGAGTTGTTTATTTTCTTAGTGTTGAGTATTAGGAGTTCTTTGTGTGTTTTAGACAACCGTCCTTTATCAGATCTGTTTTTTGTAAATATTTCTTCCCAGTCTGTGGTTTGACTTCCCATTCTCTAAACACTCTTTCTCAGATCAGAAGTTTTTAGTTTTAATGAAGTCCAACTGATCAATTATTGCCTTCATGGGTTGTACCTTTGGTTCTGTATTCAAAATGTCCTAGTTCTACCCAAGGTTATCTAGGTTGCCTCCTATGCTACATTCTGGGAGTTTTCTAGTTTTAAATTTTACATATTTAGTTCTTGGATCCATTTTGAGTTAATTTTTGTGTAGCATGTAAGACTTGTGTCTTTTTTTTTTTTTTCTGTTTTGCATGTAGATGTCAGCTCTTCTAGCACCACTTGTTCAAATACTATTTTTCCATTGCACTGTTTTGTTCCTTTGTCAAAGATAAGTTGACTAAATTTACATGGCTCTATTTTGGGGCTATTATTCTGTTTCATTGACCTATCTGTCTGTTTGCTCAGTAATATCACAGTGGTGATTATTGTGGCTTTATAGTAAGTCTTAAATTGGATAGAATCAATCCTCCAGCTTCGTTCTTCTTCAACATTGTGTTAGCCATTCTGGTTCTTTTGCTGCTTCACATAGACTTTAGAATATATTTTGATAGCCACAAAATAACTTGTTTGGATTTTGGATGAGATTACACCAAGTCAAGCTCCATAATGACCGCAGGTGGTGACTGCATCCATGAAATTAAAAGACGCTTGCTTCTTGGAAGGAAAGCTATGACAAACCTGGACACCATATTAAAAAGCAGAGACATCACTTTGTTGACAAAGGTCTGTACATAGTCAAAGCAATGGTTTTTCCAGTAGTCATGTATGGATGTGAGAGTTGGACCATAAAGAAGGCTGAGCATAGAAGAAATGATGCTTTTGAACTGTGGAGCTGGAGAAGACTCTTGAGAGTACCTGGGATAGCAAGAAGATCAAAGCAGTCAATCCTAAAGGAAATAAACCCTGAATATTCATTGGAAGGACTGATGCCGCAGCTGAAGCTCCAATATTTTGGCCACCTAATGTGAAGAACCGACTCATTGGAAAAGACCCTGATGCTGGGAAAGATTGAAGGCAAAAGGAGAAGGGGGTGGCAGAGGATGAGATGGTTAGATAGCATCAGTGACTCAATGGACATGAGTTTGAGCAAACTCCAGGAAACAATAAAGGACAAGGAAGCCTGGTGTGCTGCAGTCCATGGGGTTGCAAAAAGTAAATCATGATTTAGTAAATGATCAACAACAACAATAGATCAAGTTGGGAAGAACTGACATCTTGACAATATTGAGTCATTCTATCCATGAATTTAGAATATCTCTTTAATTCTTCTGTGATTTCTTTCATCAGAGTTTTGTAATTTTTCTTATATAGATTCCCTACACATATTTTTTAGATTTATAACAAAGTCTTTCATTTGGTGGATTAGAACAACATAATCCAGAAACTTCGAAATGCCAGTTCAAAATTGCTAGCCTCAAAACTAGATGTGGTCACTGAGAGAATGGTTGCAGTGAGCTCTGTGGGCTTCCTATGAACTTGGTAAATAGTCCAATATTCATTAATAGCCCCTTTATACCACAACTTTGAAAATGTCTGACATTTTAAAAAGCAAAATTATTTCTGCAACAGATATGGTTAGTATGGTACTTTGCAAGGGCTCTTACAAGAGCATGACAAAGTAGGTGCCTTAAACAATCCAGATTCACCATCTCACAGTTGTGAAGACCAAAAGTTTGCAATTAAGGTGTGGGCAGCTTTTTGTTTTGTTTTCTGAGTGTTGTGAGTGAGGATCTGTTCCAGGCCTCTGTCTGCAGCTTTCAGATGGTTATCTTTGTGTTCACATGGAGTTCTCCCTGCATCAAATTTTCCTTCCTTATAAGGACACCAGTCATAGTGGATTAGTTCAGTTCAGTTCAGTTGCTCAGTTATGTCCGACTCTTTGTGATCCCATGAACTGCAGCACGCCAGGCCTCCCTGTCCATCACCAACTCCTGGAGTCTACCCAAACCCATGTCCATCGAGTCTGTGATGCCATCCAATCATCTCATCCTCTGTTGTTCCCTTCTCCTCCTTCCCCCAGTCCCTCCCAGCATCAGGGTCTTTTCCAATGAGTCAGCTCTTCGCATGAGGTGGCCAAAGTATTGGAGTTTCAGCTTTAGCATCAGTCCTTCCAATGAACACACAGGACCAATCTCCTTTAGGAAGGACTGGTTGGATATCCTTGCAGTCCAAGGGACTCTCAAGAGTCTTCTCCAACATCACAGTTCAAAAGCATCAATTCTTCGGTGCTCAGCTTTCTTCACAGTCCAACTCTCACATCCATACACAACCACTGGAAAAACCATAACCTTGACTAGACGAACCTTTGTTGGGTCATAACTTTCCTTCCAAAGGGTAAGCGTCTTTTAATTTCATGGCTGCAATCACCATCTGCAGTGATTTTGGAGCCCAGAAAAATAAAGTCAGCTATTGTTTCCACTGTTTCCCCATCTATCCATGAAGTGATGGGACCAGATGCCATGATCTTCGTTTTCTGAATGTTGAGCATTAAGCCAACTTTTTCACTCTCCTCTTTCACTTTCATCAAGAGGCTCCTGAGTTCCTCTTCACTTTCTGCCATAAGGGTGGTGTCATCTGCATATTTGAGGTTATTGACATTTCTCCTGGCAATCTTCATTCCAGCTTGTGTTTCCTCCAGCCCAGCGTTTCTCATGATGTACTCTGCATAGAAGTTAAATAAGCAGGATGACAATATACATCCTTGACGTACTCTTTTTCCTATTTGGAACCAGTCTGTTGTTCTATGTCCAGTTCTAATTTGCTTCCTGACCTGCATACAAGTTTCTCAAGAGGCAGGTCTCAAGAGGCAGTGTGTATAATGGATTAGGACCTGAGCTAATGAGCTAATCTTAACTCTGATAAGAACCTGTACCAAATGAGGTTACATTCTGAGGTACTGAGGACTTACAGGAATTTATGGGAGAAAGAATTCAATCCATAACAATTAGTATATTTAATTCAGCTGTTTACTATCAATTGAGTCAAATTCTATGATGATTCCAACCAAAATCTACAATTTAAAATTTTTTATATATCAAGAAGAATCATGTTCATTGTCAGTGCTACAAAAAATGTTGAACTTTGACATTTCTGAGACTATTTCCATGAAATTCACTGTATGTGACAGGGGTCTTTGTACCTCTACCTGGAGAGGTGTCCAAAGCTCTCACAGTCTTCTCATCTTGCCACACTATCACCCCCATAAACCTACTATGGAGAAAGATGATGATACTGCTTACTATTTTTTCTTTAACTTACTCTTTATAATTGTTAAAAGTGTGTATGACTGGCCATATCTATCATGTTAGCATCCCACACAGGAGTAGTTGTATTTCAACTGTGCAGTAGTTAAAAAAAAAAAAATTGAATACATAATGGAATGTTTTTCAACAAGGATACAGCGCAGGAAGATTATTCAAATCACACCATCAATTCCTTGGGGTGGTATGTGGAAATTTATTCAACCTTCAACCCACAGTCCCTGGCATGTGGTTGACTTCCTATACACAGCTGATTATAAAGAAGAAATGAATAAATTATCCAATGGATATGTACAATAGAGTTACTGGAAATGATATCCCATGAAAATGAAAATTAACTAAAAAATTACCTATTGCTTTTATCAGTTAATCAGTCTCATTTCCATTTAATGATCATCCCATATTTAGCCTATTTAAAAATAAAAATATCAAATATTTAAGTCTTTGCTCTTGATTTAGTCACTAAGTCATGTTGACCCTTTTGTGACCCCATGGACTGTAGCCTATCAGGCTCCTCTGTCCATGGGATTTCCCAGGTAAGCATACTAGATTGGGTTACCATTTCCTTCTTCAGCGGATCTTCTTAACCCAGGGATTGAACCTGGGTCTCCTGCATTGGCGGGCAGATCTCTACCATCTGAGCCACCAGGGAAAACATCAAATCTTTAAGTCTAGACTTTTATATTATCTGATCATCTTCATGACAAACAATGATGTCTGCTTTGCTGCTGCTGCTGCTGCTAAGTTACTTCAGTCCAGTCGTGTTCGACTCTGTGTGACCCCATAGACAGCAGCCCACCAGGCTCCCCCGTCCCTGGGATTCTCCAGGCAAGAACACTGGAGTGGGTTGCCATTTCCTTTTCCAATGCATGAAAGGGAAAAGTGAAAGTGAAGTTGCTCAGTCGTGTCCGACTCCCAGAGACCCCATGGACTGCAGCCCACCAGCCCCTCTGTCCATGGGATTTTCCAGGCAAGAGTACTGGAGTGGGGTGCCATCTACTTTACATAACCTAAAACTTTCTCAGATTTAGAGAACCTTAGCCAATTCTTTTTTCAATTTGCTGAGGTTTCACTTAGTATTTTAAAAAATGTTTATGAGTGAGAATGGCCATAGACCATTTTTTTTCCTTGATTTTTTTCTTTTACTTTTCTCAACCATATTTGAATTCTGCATTATGTGAAATAATGGAATCTTTCCATTTACTATAGTCTATTGTACATTTCAAAGTAGTGGAATTTTTTTTGCCAAAAATCTATTTTTACAGCTTAATAAAAACTACAAAAAATCTGCACATACTTAATGTATACAACTTAAAGAATTTTGGCAAATGCACATGCCCGTGATATGTGTATTACCTTGGTTGAGGTTGATGGTATTATGAGTTATGCATGCATCTAAACTCATCCAACTCTATACATTAGCCAGCTTTATAACTCATTGTCTATCCAGCATCTGCTTTCTCATCCTGAACCTTCTAAACCTGCCATTTTAACAGCTCAGCTGTTTCTGTATTGACAGTTTCCATTTTCATCTTGTTCATTTACTTGTTCCACAACTTCAGAGCCCCAGAGCCGCTGCCTTGCTCAGTCATGGGGACTCCTGCCATTTTGTCTGGCAAAAGAATTTTAAAATGTCTATGTTGATTTATTTTAATGTCCTCTGTGGTAGTCCTTTGTGGTTTCTCTTACCCCCGGTAACTGCTGCCTCCTTCAGACAAAGCTCTCATGGGCCATCAGTCTGAACAGGATTGGGGGGCAGGGAGGTGTCTGTGGAATGAACAAGGTAGACCTTTCATGCCCGTGTGTGACTCAAAAGCTAGTTCTGTCTTCTCTGGTAAAAGAGAAGCTGGTAAAAGAGAACTGGAAGATAATCGCTATGGAAAGGGAGAAGGGAATGGCAACCCACTCCAGTATTCTTGCTTGGGAAATCCCATGGACAGAGGAGCCTGACGGGCTACAGTCCATGAGGTCAAAAAGGGTGGGACGTGACTGAGTGAGGATCACTTTCACTTCACCTAAGGAAATACCAGTAGAAATATATAGAAAAATATTGATAAAATAATATATGAGGATCCATGACTGAAATTCTATAGAGTCACTGCAACAATTCTATAAAAATTCTTCATATTTGGCATCAAAGAAAATGGATATTGACTATTTAGAAAGTTAATGGGAAAATTATGGCTTTTCAAATTAAGAACATCAGAAACATCATCTTTTATTTATAGGGGGAAGGGCAAGAAGAACCAGAGAATTCATTAAAATTTAGAATTGATAAAAATATTGAAAAATCTTTCTTTGTGTAGCAAGCTCAGACCTGGGCTTTACTTGACTCTCCTGTGATATAAGCCCATTGCCTATAAAATTTCTGATGAGGCTTTATTTTATCTATTCAGCTAATATTTATCAAGGCTCACTAGGGGCTAGATACTATTCTAAGAACTACATTACAGGGGAAACCTCCATACATGATGTCTAAATTCTTTGAGGCTGTGGAGAAAAGAAAATAATGAAATAGATTAAACAGGAAAATACCATATCAAGCTCTAGAAAATTGAGTTAACATTGCATTTTTCATTTAATCTGATATAGCTAATAATTTATTTTTGAAAACTAACTTGTTGAAAGCTGGTTAAATTCATTTTAACCAGGGTAGACAAGACATGCAGGCTTCCCGGTTGGTGCTAGTGGTAAAGAACCTCCCTGTTAATGCAGGAGATGTAAAAGATGTGAGTTTAATTGCTGGGTCAGGCAGATCCCCTGGAGGACGGCATGGTGATCCACTCCAGTGAGAATCCCATGGACAAAAGAGCCTGGCAAGCTACAGGTCCATGTGGTCTCAAACAGTTGGACACAATTGAAGTGACTTAGCATGCTCACACCCAGATAAGTCATTCTCTTTTCTTAATTAGCAGAAGATTGGTGATCAGAATGAACTCCAAGACAAGCAGTTCATAAATTTAAGAGAAATTTAGGTGACAAAGGTTTTGGCACATTTACTCAACATATATATATATATATATATATATATATATATATATATATATATACACACACACACATATACATATATATTTTTTGAGGGGAAAAAATGGGTGAAGAAGGTAAAAAGGTTCAAATTTCCAAGTTATATAACAAATAGGTCATGGGGATGCAATGAACAACATGGCAATTATAGTGAATAAGACTGTATTATGTATTTGAAAGTTATTAAGATAGTAGATCTTAAAAGTTCTCATTATAAGAAAAAAATAGTAACTGTATCTGGGGAAGGGTTAACTAGACTTACTGTGGTGATCATTTTACAATACACACAAATACCAAATCATTATGTTCTATGCTTAAAACTAATATCTTGTTATATGTCAATTATATCCTAATTTTTTAAAAGTATTTCTTTTAAGTTAAAATTTGGATTAAAAGCACACTAAAGTACTTCAGTCGTGTCTAACTCTGTGCATCCCTATGAACTGTAGCCCTCTAGGCTCCTCTGTCCATGGGATTGTCCAGGCAAGAATACTGGAGTGGGTTGCCATGCCCTCCTCCAAGGGATTTTCCTTGCCCAGGGATCAAAGCTGCATCTCTTATGTCCCCTGCTTTGGCAGGCCAGATTCTTTACCACTAGCACCACCTGGGAAGCAGAAAACAGGATGGGGGCGGGGGTTGAAAAATAAAAGTTTCAAAAATTAGTTAATTACTTAGCAACAACAAAGATACAGAGAACACAGAGATTTAATTTTTTAGGGGCACCGATCCAGGCTTAGCCTCTGTATTTCCTTGAAAGTGAAAGTCGCTCAGCTGAGTCTGACTCTTGGCAGCCGCATGGACTGTAGCCCACCAGGCTCCTCTGTCCATGAGATTCTCCAAGTCACACTAATGGAGTGGGTAGCCGTTCCTTTCTCCAGGGGATCTTCCCAACCCAGGAATCGAACCCAGGTCTCCCACATGCCTATATAAATTTAATGGTTAACTCAGTATTCCGTATTCTAAAAGGTCTTACATTGGTTTCTCAAGTTTTAGCCCCCATTTTCACTATGAAATACCTCATAAATGAGTCTATATGAATTATATATGCAACTAATCCAACAACACAAATATGCTCACATACCATCCACTCAGTCTGATGTGTGGTAATTCCCCACACGTGGAAGCCCTCTGCCATCCTTCCCAGTCTCATTCTCCTTCCTGCCTCTAGAGGGAGGCACGACCCTGAAATTTGTATTTGTCATGCCACTTTTTATAATAGTCAGTGAAAGTGAAAGTGAAGTCGCTCAGTCGTGTCTGACTCTTTGGGACCCCGTGGACTGTAGCCCACCAGCTCCTCCGTCCATGGATTCTCCAGGCAAGAATAATGGAGTGGGTTGCCATTTCCTTCTCCAATAATAGTCAGTAGATAGTAGCAAAGAAATAGATGAAAACAATAGAATGGGAAAGACTAGAGATCTCTTCAAGAAAATGAGAGATACCAATGGAACGTTTCATGCAAAGATAGGACCAATAAAGGACAGAAATGGTACACACCTAACAAAGCAGAAGATATTAAGAAGAAGTGGCAAGAATACACAGAAGAACTATACAAAAATGATCTTCATGGCCCAGACAACCACAATGGTATGATCACTCACCTAGAGCCAGACATCCTGGAATGCAAAGTCAAAGGGGGCTTAGGAAGCATCACTGTGAACAAAGCTAGTGGAGGTGATGGAATTCCAGTTGAGCTATCTCAACTCCTAAAAGATGATGCTGTGAAAGTGCTGCACTCAATATGCTGGCAAATTTGGAAAACTCAGCAGTGGTCACAGGAAAGGAAGAGGTCAGTTTTCATTCCAATCCAAAAGAAAGGCAATGTCAAAGAATGCTCAAACAACCGCACAATTGCACTCATCTCACATGCTAGCAAAGTTATGCTTAAAATGCTCCAAGCCAGGCTTCAATAGTACATGAACTATGAACTTCCAGATGTTCAAGCTGGATTTAGAAAAGTCAGAGGAACAAGGGATCAAATTGCCAACATCCACTGGATCATCAAAAAGCAACAGAGTTCCAGGAAAACATCTACTTCTGCTTTACTGACTACACTAAAACCTTTGACTTTGTGGATCATGACAAACTATGGAAAATTCTTCAAGAGATAGGAATACCAGGCCACCTTACCTGCCTCCTGAGAAATCTGTATGCAGGCAAAGAAGCAACCGTTAGACCCGGACATGGAAAAACAGACTGGCTCCAAATTGGGAAAGGAGTATGTCAAGGCTGTATATTGTCACGCTGCTTGTTTAACTTATATGCAGAGTACATCATGTGAAATGCCAGGCTGGATGAAGCACAAGCTGGCATCAAGATTGCTGGGAGAAATATCAATAACCTCAGATACACAGATAACACCAACCTTATGGCAGAAAGCAAAAAACTAAAGAGCCTCTTGATGAAAATGAAGGAGGAGAGTGAAAAAGTTGGCTTAAAACTCAAGATTAAAAAGTTAAGATCATGGCATCCGGTCCCATTACTTTATGGCAAACAGATGCGGAAATAGTGGAAACAGTGAGAGACTTTATTTTTGGGGGCTCCAAAATCACGGCAGATGGTGACTGCAGCCATGAATTTAAAAGACTCTTACTCCTTGGAAGGAAAGTTATGACCAACCTAGATAGCATATTAAAAAACAAAGGCATTACTTTACCAACAAGTGTTCATCTAGTCAAAGCTATAGTTTTTTCAAGTATTCATGTATGGCTATGAGAGTTGGACTATAAAGAAAGTTGAGCACCAAAGAATTGATGCTTTTGAACTGTGGTGTTGGAGAAGACTCTTGAGAGTCCCTTGGACTGCAAGGAGATACAACCAGTCCATCCTAAAGGAGATCAGCCCTGGGTGTTCTTTGGAAGAAATGATGCTAAAGCTGAAACTCCAGTACTTTGGCCACCTCATGCGAAGAGCTGACTCATTGGAAAGGATTCTGATGCTGGGAGGGATTGAGGGCAGAAAGAGAAGGGGACGACAGAGGATGAGATGGCTGGATGGCATCACCGACTCGATGGATGTGAGTTTGAGTGAACTCCAGGAGATGGTGATGGACAGGGAGACCTGGCGTGCTGCGATTCATGGGGTCACAAAGAGTCAGACACGACTGAGTGACTGAACTGAACTGAACTGAAGCAATTGAAGTGAACTGAAGATAGTAGTCCTTTAACATATGTATTTGTGTAGATTCAGAGCTGGTGGCTCAGACAGTAAAGAATCTGCCATAAATGTGGGAGACCTGGGTACGATGTCTGGGCAGGGAAGATTCCCTGACCCTAACACTCACCCTTACCCGAGTATGTTATACTCAGACTTCTAGCAGCTGTATGATAGGAAACGGGCTTCCCTATCCCAGGGACGGGGGAGCCTGGTGGGCTACCATCTATGGAGTTGCACAGAGTCAGACACGACTGAAGCGACTTAGCAGCAGCAGCAGCAGTAGCTTAGTTGGTGAAGAATTGGCCTGCCATGCAGGAAACCCAGGTTTGATCCGTGGGTTGGGAAAATGCCCTGGAGAAGGAAATGGCAACCCACTCCAGTAATTTTGCCTGGAGAAGCCCCATGGACAAAGGAGAGGAGCAGGCTGCAACCCATGGGGTCACAAAGAGTGAAACACTACTGAGTTACTAGGCACATTTGTGCAGGTTTATAGCTAAATAAAATGGGTTGGAGGTTTTTAAAAAGGTAGCTGTGGTCTGCAGTGACCAGTAGGAGGTTCAAGAAGACCCTCCTGTGAATGTTCCATTGGAGTGTCACTGGGGTTAGTGATGAGTCAGTGGGGGGTGAGGTATGGGAGGTGTTCCCATGGGGAGAACACAGAATGAGCCTAATTTGGGGCATCATGGAGAAGGTAAGCCCCCAAGCTCAGCTGTTGCTGAGAACCACCCTCTGACCACTGGGCACCACCTTCTGAGGTCCCAGAGGTCTCCTCCAGGGTAGGTAGCCTTCATGGGAAGATCTCCACACTGCTCTATTTGGCAAGGGCAATGAAGACGGAATGGTAAGATGTGCCAGTCTGTTAAGCCTAAACAGGTGACCTTTAGGAAAAGAAATGTACACGAAACCTTCAAACTTGCTGTGCTTCTGCACAAGAGCAAGTCAGTCTCTGATTCTTGGCCTCACTGTTTTTATCTGGTAAATGGGCCAGTAGACAGATTTTGTAAGTTGCTTTCCACTTGAATATTCCAAAATTGAAGGAAGTTTCTTGAATGGAACTCTGGTGTGCTAAAAAGTCAGTATAGCTGTATTCAGTAACTAATAAGGTATTAGAGTTTAAACAGCTTAAAGGATATTAGCACTCATATGAAATTCAGCTGTAGAAGGGGGACCAGTGGCTGGACCATGTGGTAGCAAGGGGGAGTCACAAGGTCTTTTTATTGGTTTAATACTGAAGAGTAGTGGACAAACGTAGGACACATTCTAGAATCTGCCAAATATAAGTGGTGAATCTAATAAAATAGCACTTTTCTTCTGGTTTTCAAGATAAAGTGTTACTTGGTAGAGATATGAAATTTTTTGTTAATGGAAATTCAGCTGCTCCTGGCCAAGATGATTATTTTCAATATATTTAATGTGATCTTACATTCTCAGATAATGAACTTAAATTACATCTTACACTTTGCTGAGAGGGGAAATCTGTTTGCCTGTCAGTGATATACATTCTTGGTATTTGCCAGACAGCTTCTTATGGACAAATGATAATGGACTCAGATGGGGGAAATCACATTAAATAATTCTACCACTTAAATTGTAAGGAATTTATAGTAGTTTAGAATCAAGAAACACATTAGCACAAACATTAAATTATGATGCAAGCTCCATTTTACTTAATACTCATTAAAAACGTTCAGCTGTGGAGTCTCAAAACAACATCAACTTGGGATAAATAGAAATAATGAATGCCTGTTCTTATTCTTTCCACTTAAATGTACATTAGATTAAATTTCCATTCGACCACTCTATCAATAAATGCATAAATCCAGAGATCTCTCCCAGGGAAAGCCATTTAGTTGGATTATTTTTCTAATGGGAAATGTATATTTGGCTAAAGAGGACAAGAAACACAAAGGCACATCTGTGTTTGCTCCTCAAAGGGGCTGATACACGAATGTCAGTGTGTCCCAGCTGAAGTCAGACTGGTCAAGTTCACGTCCACTAGCACTACAGCCAGGGCAGAGAGGTCACACTGGACTTATTTTAGACTGTTTCGTTATTGTCGCTGTTGTGATAGCTGTGGTTTCATTGTTGAAATGCCTTTTAGCTTCTCATAATAACTTTCATTTAAAATCCTTTCAAGGTAAGAGCAGGGGGTTTATTCATGTGTATGTACTCAGCTGAGTGACTCTGTGGATGGGGATGCTCTGTGCATGGAATTGTGTATATGAGGCTGTGTAAATACCATTGTATGTTTATATTTTATTTGGAAGATTTAGATTTTTTTATCATAACAGCTAAACATCAGTGCATATTTTTATTTTTAGCGGTAAACTACACTTCCATACTACTTGGTCTTTTCAGAAAATATGCAACATCAAAAGGGCAGATGAGGCTCAGTCAGTAAGACATCCGAGGTTGGACCTGGCTGAAGCCATTCATTTGTAAATTTTCTTAATGAATTATAAAGTGATTTCTGTCCACCTGCATTTATTAAAAATCATAATCATTCTAATTCATTCTTCAGACAATAATTTAGCTCCAAATGTTTAGTCCATTTAATGTTAAAGACATAGCTATAGTAGCTAGAGAGGCCATAATGGCAATCCATTGTGAGGTGGAAAACACATATTGATATATCTGACTTTTAAAAATATTTCCCCAAAATCTTATTTAGCAGTTATTTGGTCATTCTATTCCAGAAAAACAGTCTTTGTGACCCCATGAACTGTGGGCCACCAGGCTCCTCTGTCCATGGAATTATTCAGACAAAAATACTGGAATAGGTAGCCATTCGCTTCTGCAGGGGATCTTCCCAACCCAGGAATCAAACCAGGCTCTCCTGCACTGCAGGTGGATTCTTTATGGTCTGAGCCACCAGGGAAGCCCAGAAGTACACAGATAATTATAATTACCTTAGTTATTTAAAAGGCTACTTTTGAGTAATATAGGTCTATGATTTGCCCCACTGAATTGGAAGAAATAGTGATTCTTTTAGCATTCATTCAGTATCAAGAAAAGACATACATCCTGGGAAGTTAGAAGTCAGTTGATGAGATGGAGAGACCCTTGGTGTGCCTGCTAGGTGTGTGTAGGTGCAGGACGAAAGCAATATCTCCAGTCCTGTCACTGACTGGCTGTAATGACTGGAAAGTCATCTCAGTCTTCTAATTCATTCAGTTCAGTTCAGTTCAGTCGCTCAGTCGTGTCCAACTCTTTGCGACCCCGTGAATCACATAACGCCAGGCCTCCCTGTCCATCACCAACTCCCGGAGTTCACTCAGACTCACATCCATCGAGTCAGTGATGCCATCCAGCCATCTCATCCTCTGTCGTCCCCTTCTCCTCCTGCCCCCAATCCCTCCCAGCATCAGAGTCTTTTCCAATGAGTCAGCTCTTCGCATGAGGTGGCCAAAGTATTGGAGTTTAAGCTTTAGCATCATTCCCTCCAAAGAAATCCCAGGGCTGATCTCCTTCAGAATGGACTGGCCGGATCTCCTGGCAGTCCAAGGGACTCTCAAGAGTCTTCTCCAACACCACAGTTCAAAAGCATCAATTCTTCAGTGCTCAGCCTTCTTCACAGTCCAACTTTCACATCCATACATGACTACAGGAAAAACCATAGCCTTGACTAGATGGACTTTTGTTGGCAAAGTAATGTCTCTGCTTTTGAATATGCTATATAGGTTGGTCATAACTTTCCTTCCAAGGAGTAAACATCTTTTAATCTCATGGCTGCAGTCACCATCTGCAGTGATTTTGGAGCCCAAAAAAATAAAGTCTGACACTGTTTCCACTGTTTCCCCATCTATTTCCCATGAAGTGATGGGACCAGATGCAACGATCTTCGTTTTCTGAATGTTGAGCTTTAAGCCAACTTTTTCACTCTCCGCTTTCACTTTCATCAAGAGGCTTTTGAGTTCCTCTTCACTTTCTGCCATAAGCGTGGTGTCATCTGCATATCTGAGGTTATTGATATTTCTCCCGGCAATCTTGATTCCAGCTTGTGCTTCTTACAGTCGATGATGTACTCTGCATATAAGTTAAATAAGCAGGGTGACAATATACAGCCTTGACAGACTCCTTTTCCTATTTGGAACCAGTCTGTTGTTCCATGTCCAGTTCTAACTGTTGCTTCCTGACCTGCATACAGATTTCTCAAGAGACAGGTCAGGTGATCTGGTATTCGCATCTCTTTCAGAATTTTCCACAGTTTCTTGTGATCCACATAGTCAAAGGCTTTGGCATAGTCAATAAAGCAGAAATAGATGTTTTTCTGGAACTCTCTTGCTTTTTCCATGATCCAGCAGATGTTGGCAATTTGATCTCTGGTTCCTCTGCCTTTTCTAAAACCAGCTTGAACATCTGGAAGTTCCCGGTTCACGTATTGCTGAAGCCTGGCTTGGAGAATTTTGAGCATTACTTTATTGGCATGTGAGATGAGTGCAATTGTGCAGTAGTTTGAGCGTTCTTTGGCATTGCCTTTCTTTGGGATTGGTATGAAAACTGACCTTTTCCAGTCCTGTGGCCACTGCTGAGTTTTCCAGATTTGCTGGCATATTGAGTGCAGCACTTTCACAGCATCATCTTTCAGGATTTGGAATAACTCAACTGGAATGCCATCACCTCCACTAGCTTTGTTCATAGTGATGCTTCCTAAGGCCCACTTGACTTCACATTCCAGGATGTCTGGCTCTAGGTGAGTGATCACACCATCTGGGTGTGATTATCTGGGTCGTGAAGATCTTTTTTGTACAGTTCTTCTGTGTATTCTTGCCATCTCTTTTTAATATCTTCTGCTTCTGTTAGGTCCATACCATTTCTGTCCTTTATCGAGCCCATCTTTGCATGAAATGCTCCTTTGGTATCTCTGATTTTCTTGAAGAGATCTCTAGTCTTTCCCATTCTGTTGTTTTCCTCTATTTCATTGCATTGATCGCTGAGGAAGGCTTTCTTATCTCTTCTTGCTATTCTCTTGAACTCTGCATTCAGATGTTTATATCTTTCCTTTTCTCCTTTGCTTTTCGCTTCTCTTCTTTTCACAGCTATTTGTAAGGCCTCCCCAGACAGCCATTTTGCTTTTTTGCATTTCTTTTCCATGGGGATGGTCTTGATCCATGTCTCCTGTAGAATGTCACAAACCTCATTCCATAGTTCATCAGGCACTCTATCAGATCTAGTCCCTTAAATCTATTTCTCACTTCCACTGTATAATCATAAGGGATTTGATTTAGGTCATACCTGAATGGTCTAGTGGTTTTCCCTACTTTCTTCAATTTAAGTCTGAATTTGGCAATAAGTAGCTCATGATCTGTGCTACAGTCAGCTCCTGGTCTTGTTTTTGTTGACTGTATAGAGCTTCTCCATCTTTGGCTGCAAAGATTATGTTGACCATCTGGTGATGTCCATGTGTAGAGTCTTCTCTTGTGTTGTTGGAAGAGAGTGTTTGCTATAACCAGTGCATTTTCTTGGTAAAACTCTGTCTTTTCCCTGCTTCATTCTGTATTCCAAGGCCAAATTTGCCTGTTACTCCAGGTGTTTCTTGACTTCCTACTTCTGCATTCCAGTCCCCTATAATGAAAAGGACATCTTTTTGGGGTGTTAGTTCTAGAAGGTCTTGTAGGTCTTCATAGAACCGTTCAACTTCAGCTTCTTCAGCGTTACTTGTTGGGGCATAGACTTGGATTACTGTGATATTGAACGGTTTGCCTTGTAAACGAACAGAGATCATTCTGTCGTTTTTGAGATTGCATACAAATACTGCATTTCGGACTCCTGTTGACCATGATGGCTACTCCATTTCTTCTGAGGGATTCCTGCCAGCAGTAGTATATATAATGGTCATCTGAGTTAAATTCACCCATTCCAGTCCATTTTAGTTCGCTGATTCCTAGAATGTCAACATTCAGTCTTGCCATCTCTTGTTTGACCACTTCCAATTTGCCTTGATTCATGGACCTGACATTCCAGGTTCCTATGCAATATTGCTCTTTACAGCATTGGACCTTGCTTCTATCACCAGTCACATCCACAGCTGGGTTTTTGCTTTTTGTCTTTTTTTGCTTTGGCTGCATCCCTTCATTTTTTCTGGAATTATTTCTCCACTGATCTCCAGTAGCATATTGGGCACCTACTGACCTGGGGAGTTCCTCTTTCAGTATCCTACCATTTTGCCTTTTCATACTGTTCATGGGGTTCTCAAGGAAGGAATACTGAAGTGGTTTGCCATTCCCTTCTCCAGTGGACCACATTCTGTCAGATCTCTCCACCATGACCCGCCCGTCTTGGGTTGCCCCACGGGCATGGCTTAGTTTCTTTGAGTTAGACAAGGCTGTGGTCCTAGTGTGATTAGATTGACTAGTTTTCTGTGATTATGGTTTCAGTGTGTCTGCCCTCTGATGCCCTCTTACAACACCTACCATCTTACTTGGTTTCTCTTACCTTGGGCGTTGGGTATCTCTTCATGGCTGCTCCAACAAAGCACAGCCACTGCTCCTTACCTTGGACGAGGGGTATCTCCTCACTGCTGCCCTTCCTGACCTTCAATGTGGGATAGCTTCTCTAGGCCCTCCTGTGCCCGCGCAGCCACGGCTCCTTGGACGTGGGGTTGGTCCTCCCGGCCGCCGCCCCTGACCTCCGACTTGGGTAGCTCCTCTCTGCCATTCCTGTGCCATCGCAGCCTGGCACTCTCGGCTGCTGCCCCTGACCTCAGACGTGGGGTAACTCCTCTTGGATGCTGCCCTTCGGGGATAGGGTCCTCCCGGCTTCTACCCCTGACCTTGGACCTGGGGTAGCTCCTCTTCAGCTGCGCTTAGTGGCCGCACTCATCCATTACATGCTGCTAATTATGCCAACTTCTCTAGAACTTGCACGGAGCAATGAATGTCAGGGGAAAATTGAAGGCAGGAGGAGAAGGAAATGACAGAGGATGAGATGGTTGGATGGCATCACCAAAGCGATGGACATGAGTTTAAGCAAGCTCCAGGAGTTGGTGATGGACAGGGAAGCCTGGCGTGTTGGAGTCCATGGGGTCACAAAGAGTTGGACATGACTGAGCAACTGAACTGAACTGAACTGATCAGCTTTAAATGTGTGTGTGTGTGTGTGTGTGTGGTTGGAGGGAGTAGACTGTGCAAGTTAAAAGCCTCCTCTGAAAGACAAGAGTGCCGGGAAGAAAAGCAGAGGCAAGAAAGTAACAAGTGCAGCAGAGGAAGCAAACAGAGAGGACAGTGGCTTCTGCCCTCTTCTCCCCTTCCTCTTCAAAGTCTGGAGGAGAGGAGAGGATAGGGGAGGTGGGGAGTGACAGGGGGCAGTGGAGAGCAGGAGGAACAGCCTCCCAGAGAAGATGTGTGTTGAGGAGTCTGCAGACAAGTATGAGGCCAGCTTCCAAGAAACTGTATGCAGGGAAGACCAGATGATCAGTTTGATTCATTAAGCCCTAAGAACATAATTTACTGTAGGTCTTATTCGTGGGAACAAGGTATCTGAACTGAGATTTGCATCTGCAAAGAAACTGATATTAAGTGGGAGGTTTCTGAAGTAATTAAGTTTCAGAGGCAACTGTGGTGATTCTGTATCTGAGTCTCAAATCTTCACTTCCTCAGTGCTAAAACAGTAACTGCAGAAAAGGTTTAGACAGGGAGAATGAGGAGGTCCAGAATAACAATGGGCTTTGTATTGACATATGTCTGTTCAGTTCAGTTGCTCAGTAGTGTCCCACTCTTTGCAACCTCATGGACTGAAGCACACCAGGCTTCCCTGTCCATCACCAACTCCCAGAGTTTACTCAAATTCATGTCCATTGAGTTGGTGATGCCATCCAACCATCTTACTCTCTGTTGTCCCCTTTTCTTCCAGCCTTCAATCTTTCCCAGCATCAGGGTCTTTTCAAATGAGTCAGCTCTTTGCATCAGATGGCCAAAGGATTGGAGTTGCAGCTTCAGCATCAGTCCTTCCAATGAATATTCAGGACTGATTTCCTTTAGGATGGACTGGTTGGATCTCTTTGCAGTCCAAGGGACTCTCAAAAGTCTTCTCCAACACCACAGTTCAAAAGCATCACTGAGATTTTAAATGGTAGCAATCTGTACCCACCTCTCTATCTGAGAAATTAACTCTTTATTTTGGAGACCCCAAAATATGATTGGGGAAGCCTCAGCATAGAGCTGCCATTCAAATTCAAAGGCTATCTGGAGACAGAATTCCTTCTTATTTTGTTGAACTTTTTGTAGAACTAATTTTGCTTTCTTCCACTTTCCATGTGGTTTTTCTATTTTGTTTATTTCCACTCTAATCTTAATTAAATAATTCTTTCTGCTTTATGTATGTTTAATTTAACTTATTGATTTGAGATTTAAAAAAATTTTTATATAGGCATTTAAAACTCTGCATTTCATTCTCACTGTTACTTCAGCTAAAACTCTTTTGTCTTTGTTTTCATTTATCATTAAGTATTTTCGATTCCCTTTGTCATTTCTTTCTTTCTTTTTTTTTAATCATTGGTTACTTAAAAGTATGCTGCTTATTTCTCACTTATTTGTGAAATTCCTAAATTCCCTTTTTGAACAATTTTACGTTTATTTATCTATTTTTGGCTGTGCTGGGTCTTTGGTGCTGCACACAGACTTCCTCCTGTTGTGGCGAGTGGGGTCTACTCCCTAGTTGAGGTGCAAGGGTTTCTCATTGCAATGCCTTCTCTTATTGCAGAGTCTGGGCTCTAGGGCACACAGGCTTCAGTGGTTGCAACACGTGGGCTCAGTAGTTTCAGTTCATCAACTTAGTTGCCCTGGGCATATGGAATCTTCCTGGACCAGCATGTTCCAGCATGTTCCAAACCCATGTTCCCGGCATTGGCAGGCAGATTCTTTACCACTGGATCACCAGGGAAGACCCCTAGATTCCTTTTTGCTATTTATATTCAACTTCATGCTGTTGTGTCCAGGGGCATGATTTGTAGGATTTTATATCTACTGAAGCATGTTTCAGGATCTAATCTATGGTCAATTCTAGAGAATGCCTCACATGCCCTTGTAAAGGTATATGTATTCTGGTTCTGCTGACTGAAGTGCTCTATACATGCTTGTTATGTCTAATTGTTTTATTCCATGCCGTAAGTCTTTCTTTATCTTCTGCCTAGTAGTTCTATCCATTTCTGAAAGTGAGGCATCACATTTTCCCACTATTACTGTTTTCAACCCAGAAGTACTTTGTTATGATTATTACTTTTTATATTTTCCCATATTTTAAAGAAGCTGAGAGAAAAAAGAACACATATATATGTGTAGTGTTTGTATATGAATCTTCTTATTTATTATTTCTGTTTTTCTTTTTAGTTATTCCTGTGTATTCAAGTTACCGAATGATGACATCTCTTACTGCAGTACAGCTTTGTTCTATGCACTTCCTTGGTGCTTTTATTGTCAAATATATTAGTTTGTATTTATATTTTATAAAAAAGAGTTTATATTTACTTTGGCCACTTGATGGGAAGAACTGATTCCTTAGAAAAGACCGTGATGCTAAGAAAGTTGGAAGGCAGGAGAAGAAGGGGACGACAGAAGATGAAATGGTTGGATGGCAACACAGACTTGATGGACATGAGTTTGACCAAGCTCTTGCAGTTGATGATGGACAAGGAGGCCTGATGTGCTGCAGTCCATGGGGTCGCAAAGAGTTGGACACGACTGAGCGATTGAACAGAACTGAACTGATAATAATTTATAGGACCAACAGTACAATTTTATTTTATACAAATTTTTCCTTAAAGCAATTATATAGGTATTACTTTTGCAATTAAAAAATAAGACTCTCCTACTTTAAAAGGATAGATGGCTATGGTTAATCCAGACAATGGAATATTAATCAGTGAAGGAAACCTAAATGCATGTTACTTACTGAGTAAAAAAGCCAATTTGGAAAGGCCACATACTGTGTGATTTGAAGTTTATGACATCATGGAAAAGGCAAACTATGGAGGCAGTGGTTTCTAAGGACTCGGGGAGGGGGAGTGAGTAGGTGGAGCTAACTACTCCTTACGATACGACAATGGTGGATACTTATTATACAAATGTCCAGACTCATAAAATGTTCAAAACCAAGACTGAACCCTAATGTAAACTATGGCTTTGGGTGATAATGAGATAGCAGTGATGGTTCGTCAGTTGTAATGCATGTATCAACTGGAGGTGATTGAGTTGCTAAGTCATATCCAACTCTTTGCGACCCCATGAAGTGTAGCCCGCCAGGCTCCTCTTTCCATGGGATTCTCAGGCAAGAATACTGGAGTGGGTTGCCATTTCTTTCTCCAACCAACTGATAGAGGATGCTGATGGTGGCTGTGTCTGGTGAATTGGACAGAGGATCTGGGAAGAAGATTCTAATCCACATCAAAATTCCATGGGCAGCTCAGCGTCAGCCTCTTCCCAGGGAGATGGTCCTACCCACAGCATGAGTGAGAAAGTTATACCAAGCAGATGCTGTCTATGTACACCTTCCTGGGTCACCCTGACTGGGAAGGGGCTCCCAATAGGCTCACAGTTCCATTTACATCAGCTTCATGATGCTGGGCAAGGTGGGACTCCCACCCATCTCTTTTCCATTGATGCCCTAGGAAAGCAGAGTCTTAGTTCCCCAAATCTGCCTTTTACCAAAGTGGAATAAAACTATCACATGACTGGTGTCTGTTGTGGGAGGAACTTCACTAGCAACCTGGCACATTGGTTCATCTGATCCTTCCAAACCACCAGGAAGGAAGCCCCATTTTACAGAAGAGGAAAGTTGGTACAGCTCCACAATTCTTTGGAAGGGGGCTTTTTTTTTAATTTTTAGATTAATTTGTTTATTTTAATTGGAGGTTAATTACTTAACAATATTGTAGTGGTTTTTGCCATACATTCACACTAATCAGCCACGGGTGTACATGTGTCCCCCATCCTGAACCCCCTTCCCACCTCTGTCCCAATCCCATCCCTCAGGGTCATCCCAGTGCACCAGCCCTGAGCACACTGTCTCATGCATTGAACCAGGACTGGTGATCTGTTTCACAAATGATAATATACATGTTTCAATGCTATTCTCTCAAATCATCCATCTCACCCTTGCCTTCTCCTACAGAGTCCAAAAAGTCTGTTCTTTACATCTGTGTCTCTTTTGCTGTCTCACATATAGGGTCATCATAAGGGGGCTTTTATAGAAGTCCTGAGTCCGTCTTCCCTTCAGTATCACCTCCTCTTTCAGCACACTCCAATGCCCCCTCATACTGGGACTCCCTCCTGCCCATCCTTGGGATTCTTGGAGGACTGACCTTGCTGTTTCTTGCTCTTGGAGGACTGACCTTGCTGTTCCTTGCTGTGTGTATATGGAGAAAATGCACAGCTCCTTCTCCAGGGCAGTGCACACAGTGGCCCTGGCTCCATAAGTGGACCTTCAGGCAAAGCATCCCCCGGCCTGGCTTTCAAGGCCAGCTGCCCTTCCAGCCACCCCTCACAATCCAGGGCTCCAGCCAAATGACTCATCCAGAATTCCCTTGCACAAGCTTTGTACCATCTCATCTCCCATTTGCTCAGCATGGATTGGGTGTGTTCCCCTCCGTTCACACTCACACATCCAGCCTATCTTTAAGACGCACCTCAAATCCCACTTTGTCATGTCACCTTTCATGATCTCCTCCTGCTGCTGCTAAGTCGCTTCAGTCGTGTCCGACTCTGCACACCAGGCTCCCCCGTCCCTGGGATTCTGCAGGCAAGAACACTGGAGTGGGTTACCATTTCCTTCTCCAGTGCATGCAAGTGAAAAGTGAAAGTGAAGTCGCTCAGTCGTGTCTGACTCTTAGCGACCCCATGAACTGCAGCCCACCAGGCTCTTCCATCCATGGGATTTTCCAGGCAAGAGTACTGGAGTGGAGTGCCATTGCCTTCTCCGCATGATCTCCTAGTGAGATGGAAACTCTTCCCTTTTTGGAATTCCCACATAATTTAACCTGCAGACTCTCCTGGCATTTATGACTTTCTGTTCTGATTTTCCGGGCCACTCCACCCTCCCTTTACTGGTGTTGAAGCTGAAACTCCAATCCTTTGGCCACCTGAAGCGAAGAGCTGACTCATTTGAAAAGACCCTGATGCTGGGAAAGATTGAAGGAGAAGGGGAGACAGAGGATGAGATGGTTGGATGGCATTACTGACCCAATGGACATGGGTTTGGGTGGACTCCAGGAGTTGGTGATGGACAGGGAGGCCTGGTGTGCTGCGGTTCATGGGGTCACAAAGAGTCTGACATGACTGAGCAACTGAACTGAGCTGAACCCTGCCTTTAGACCTAAAGCTCCTCACAGTCTGAGGCTATTGTGTTATATGTTGGCACATAATCCTGGCACAGTGCTGGATTTGGCTAACAAGAAATGATTTGAGTGGGCTGGATCTAGGGCATTTTGCTCCCAGAGCTCCGTGTGCAGAGGATTACTGAACCCAGACTCCCCTCTCCCCTGGCTCTGGCTTGGTTGGAGCAATTGCAGAACAGGGGGGAAGAAAGAAACCAGGGTAATTTCTACCCTTTTCCTCTGTTCCAGGTGTCATCTCTTATAGTTGGCCTTTATAGATCCAGCTTCACTAAAACAGACTGGTCATGCCTTAGCTGCTTTCAGGCAAACCCAGTTTCTGGGGTCCAGAAACCCCACCCCCTCTGTGAGTGCCCTCAGCCCTTGTGGAGAAGTTTCTTTAGTTGTTTTACTATCTCCCATGGGCTTCTCCCATCTTCTATTTCCTGTGTAACTAAATATCTATACTTTCAAAGCTGAGATTTTTTTTTCCTTGATTAGAGTCTGACTGATACTGATCCTGACTCCGGGGGTTTGGGGCATGTTTAAGGGGCCAGTGGGTAAGATGGCTGAGAGGGGCCATGGACAGTCTTGAGTGGTCACATGGTCATCGCTCCTGCCTACACTCAGGAGACACCAGTCACCATCGTGTCTACTTCATGGTCATCAGTGATTATCTGGTAACCAGCCAACTTTGTGCCCTGGGAAGCCAGGTTTTTACCTCAAAATCACTGAGGAACATTAGACCATAAACTCCAAACAGTCTGATTCTATTGTATGCTCTACTGGTACTTGGCAAAACACTGAATTTGGCAAACACTCAAGAAACACTTTGTCATCTTGGGCTGTTCTTGGACATTTTTCTCCCAGAGCAATCTTTAACAGAAGGATGTTTCATTCACACTGTCATTGGCAGCGAGTCCTTGAAAAATAAACACCCAGGACTCTATCTGACCTGGGCTTGTGGTGATAAAGCTGGGCACACCCCAGAGATAGACAGAAGACATCAGTGGTGCCTCGGCCAACCCAAACTGCTACAACAAAATATCACAGCTAGGTGTCTTATACAATAGACATTTATTTCTTACATTTCTGGAGGCTTCAGAGTCCAAGATGAAGGTGCTGATAGATTCGGTGTCTGGTGAGAGCCTACTTTTGAACTGTGGTGTTGAAGAAGATGCTTGAGAGTCCCTTGGACTGCAAAGAGATCAAACTAATCCATCCTAAAGGAGATCAGTCCTGGGTGTTCATTGGAAGGACTGATGTTGAAGCTGAAACTCCAATACTTTGGCCACCTGATGCAAAGAGCTGACTCATTGGAAAAGACTCTGATGCTGGGAGGGATTGAGGGCAGGAGGAGAAGGAGATGACAGAGGATGAGATGGTTGGATGGCATCACCAATTCAATGGACTTGGGTTTGGGTAGACTCCAGGAGTTGGTGATGGACAGGGAGGCCTGGCGTGCTGCAGTTCATGGGATCACAGAGTTGGACACGACTGAACTACTGAACTGAACTGAACTGAACTAAAGAGCCTACTCCCTGACTTGCAGACAGCCACCTTATCCTCTTTTGTAAGAGCATCAGTTCCATCATGAATGCTCTACCCTCATGGCCTATTGACCTCCCAACGGCTCCACCTACAGATACCATCATACTGAAGGCACAGTGTCAATAGATGAGTTTGGAGGAGACACAAACATTCAGTCCACGGCAAGCAGGATATTGGCTCTACACGGGCATCACATCTGGTTTCTGTCTCCAAACTTTCTTCTCCCAGCTCCTTTCCAACCCTCACCCATCCATGAGGACAGTGGATGTAACAGTATTTCAGAACACTTTACCGTAATTTTTTCAAAAATATACAACAGTTATAACCAGAGCTTTGTCGAATTTCCCCTTTCTCTAGCCTCTTTGTGAAAAGATCTTTTCTGTCCTTCTCACGACCTGTGGTCCCCTTAACTGCTGTGTCCTGCTCTTGGCTTCCAAATATATCATGCTAGCAACAAATTATGAAGCAAAACATTAGACAAGAAACAATCCGTGATAAGATGACAAAGGAGGCTATTTTTATTTTAAGGAGGTCTTCCCTTTGCCAGTAGAAGTCATAAAATAAAATAAATACAACTCAGCCCAGCATTTGAGTGCACAAAGCCTACCCTCCCGGTAGGTCTCTTATGAGATCACTGTGTGCTTGTCACTGCTTGAGGATTTACAAGTTGAACATGACCGTGTCAGCGATGACATGCCAGCTTCACACAGACCATGGAATTTGAGTGTTTTCCCACAGTCATTGTGCTATTTCTCATCTCTGTCCCCACTAATGGAATGATGGTGCAAATTTGACTGAGAAAAAAAAAAAAAATGTGCAAAAAAATTTTAATCTCTTTCTTTGTCCAAAACCTATTTTTTGGTCCTGTTGTGCCTTGTTTCAAAACAGCTTACTCTGTGCCCAAACAGCTTGAATCTTCACTCTTACCTACAACTCAATTCATCCTGAAACTGCTCAGTATTTCTGAGGACCGATGCTCCCTGCTGGAGTCCAACTCCAGGAACCAGGGATTCAACCTGAAGAGATGGACAGTGTCGGCCAGTGAGACAGCCTCTCAGTTTTCTATGGACTGCCCGTTTATTCCAAGTTTAAGATTCTCTTTTATACTTTTACAAAAACATTAGGCCAGAGGTGTGACATTTTCAGTTCCCCCTCTCCCAGATTTATTATCTCCATAAACCATTGTTGCTCTTCAAACAGAGTTCCTGCTTCAGGGATTCTCTCGGAATCAGCCTTATCATCTATTATCTACCTCCTCTAATGTGTCCTATAGTTATAGTAAACTTGTGATTATATTGTAACTCATGCTACATTCCTCAGTTTACTACTTATCTTCCTAAATCCTGTTTGCCCCTAACATCCTAAGCTCACTATCTCTTAAAAAGGCTTCTAGCTATAGTGTCTCTAAAAATTCCTAACTTCTATAAGCTATAGTAAAATATGCTAACTTTACAACATTCCTTAAATCTTTAACTTCTAACTATTTTAATTGTTTCTAAGCCCTAAATTCAGTAAACTCCTTTGCCATAAACTTTCTCCTCATAAATAGGCATCAGATATCAATCCCTCCCATGACCTCAAGCTATGGCCTATGTGCTCATCCTGGGACACTCTTTTGTAAAAGTCCTTGAACAAATGTCAATGATTAACTTTATGAATTATTTTATGAGCACAAATGCAGAAGGCTTTGTTCCTTCTCATGCTCCTCTCAAGAACAATAAGCATCTTAATATTCCTTTTCAGTCAACTCAGCCGAGGAGAGGAAAAGACAAGTCAGAATTACAAGGCCTAACTCCTTCATCCCAGGATCCGTGCCTGAGGAATGAGGAGAGGGGGCTTGGGACCACGCCTCCATTTTGTCAGTAATGCCTAACGCAGCTCCTGACAGCTCCCTATTTCTCCCCCTCACAGAAGTCCACGTTTCCGGGGAAAGGATATTGAACTCATCCATTGTTGTGAGTCGGAAGTGGGGTTTCCTTGCCCGACTTCCAGGGATGAGAGAAACAGAACAAGTGCTTCCTTCTCGCCTCCTCCTCACAGTGCCTTGGCCAGAAAAGAGTGGACTTCTCTTTGATTTCTATCATCCCAAGTGGGAGAAAGAATATGTTTTGAATTAGAGGAGAGTTTTACAGACTGGGTTATCCAAATATATTCTTTAACATTTGTAAGAAGAAGTTAGACTTTTACACAGGATTATGTAAAACTCTTTCCTAAAACAGTATTGCCATGCTGTAATACTGCTGCCTAAGCACACTGCCTGTTCCAGAACTGAATTTTAATTCATTATATCCCCCTTTCTTGTATCAAATCCTTCCATAGAACATATCTCTTTTTTCAGGAGAATAAATACTAGAAAAGCAATAGAGAAAATAATTTTTACCAAATTTTCAAATCTTACCTTGTTACCCTAATGCCTTATCCCCACATGAAAACCAGCCTCTGCCTCCTTCCAGGCTCCTAAGTCTCAGTTGCCCTGGTACCAGGGCTGAGTTACGGTAACAACCTGGACCACTGTTATGCTTTTACAAGGGTGCGGAGCTAAGTGCTGCATCAAATTATCAGCTTCATCTTCACAACCATCATATGGTAGAGCTCTTGTTAACTTCATCTTACTGAGAAGATAACTGAACATACATACTGTGTGAGGGAGAAAGAATAAATAATAGAGTAGGTTTTAAAATTGACATACTTCACTATTCACATGGCCAAGACATGGAAACAGCCTAAATGTCCATCAACAAGTGCGTGGAAAAAGAAGAGGTGGTACATATATACAATGAGATACTACTCAGTCATAAAAAAAAGAGTGAAATAATGCCATTTGCAACAACATGGACGCAGCTAAAGATTGCCATACCAAGTGAGTCAGAAAGAGAAAGACAAATACCACATGGTATCACTTGTACGTGGAGTCTAAAATATGACACAAATGAGCCCATCTATGAAGCAGAAGCAGAACGTAACCTAGAGAACACACTGGTGGTTGCCAGGGGGCAGGGGCTTAGGGAAGGGATGGATTGGGGTTAGCACATGTAAGCTTTTACATATAGAACAGATAAACAACAAGGTCCTACTGTATAGCATAGGGAACTATATTTAATATCTTATGATAAACCATAATGGAAATGAATATTTTAAGAAAGAATTTATATATATATATATAACTTGTGACTCCAAGGACTGTGGCCCACCAGGCTTCTCTGTCCATGGCATTCTCCAGGCAAGAATACTGGAGTGGGTTGCTATTTCCTTCTCCAGATCTTCTGTCCCAGGGATCAAGTCTGGGTCTCCTGAATTAGCAGGTGGATTATTTACCACTGAACCACCAGGGAAGCCATGTATATGTATACACATACACATGTATAACTGAATCACTTTGTTTTACAGCAGAAATGAGCACAACACTGTGAAACAACTATAATTCAATTAAAAGATTGATTAAAATTAACATGCTTTAGACCCAAACCTATTATCATGGCACCCTACTAAACGTTTTCTTCTTTCAAATGTATTCGGCTATTTTTATGTGCAACCATTACTGTTCTGTGAGTGTCCTGGGACCACGGAATCTATAGTATTTACAACTCCAGCACAGAACAGAGGGTCTCTTGTGTAATAGATGTGTGCTAAGCTAATGAAGGGACATACATAGATGATGATGAAGAGAGACAGCCACATCACCCAGCCCTGGTCAGAGAACAGGACAACCTAAGACAATCAGATGATGCAGAAATCTCATCTGCAGTTTTATGGAAGCTATGAAAAGGCAGAGGCATGACTGAAAAGGCCCATGAATGGGGCAGACAATAATGTACAGCTCAGAAGAGGAAGAGGACAGAGGGCTAGGAAGAGCAGGGCTGTATGAGATGACCGGACTAGCAAAGTGTGCATAAGCTTAAGTTAAAAAAAAAAAATGGCAGGAGGAGATAGACCGCAACGACTAGAGAAGAGCATGAACCCAATGCACCCGGCATATATTAAGGGCACAGATTAATCAAAGAGGATGAAGCAGAGATTAGGTGGAAAGATGGAAGTAAATGCTGGAGCCCAATCGTAAATGGTCCTGAATCTCCTGGCATTTTGTGAACCTGACAGTCAAAGCAATCCACGTGGCTGCAGCAGGCTGGATACACGTGAGTGTAGGAAAGGGAGGAGGCAGCTGGGAGGGAGGCTGGAGGAATCCCAATGAAGTAAGGGTTAGTGAAGAAACAGCTGTAGTGATCTAGCTATCAGCGTGAGTGTCTAGATGGTGGTGGGAGAAGCAGAAATTATGGAAGGATAAGAGAACATGAGCTTTCCTTGTAGCTCAGTTGGTAAAGAATCTGCCTGCCATGCAGGAGACCCGACTTCAATTCATGGATCAGGAAGATCCTCTGGAGAAGGAAATGGCAACCCACTTCAGTATTCTTGCCTGAAGAATCCAATGGACAGAGGAACCTGGCAGGCTACAGTCCATGGGGCTTCAAGGGTTGGACACGACTTAGTGACTAAACCATCACCAAGAGAACATGAAGAATTCTCTAGACATGTGGATGGGGAGTGCAGGGAAATGCTGAGTCAAAAGTGAAGTGAAGGCAAAGCCTGGTAACTTGCAAACTCCTGACAGGAGGAAATAATCATGTGATTGACAGACTCCGGGCTGGTGGGAGGAGCTGGGCTCAGCCTCAGTCATGTCATATGAAAAGCCAGAGAGGATGGACCCGCCAGCCAGACCCCCAGGACTAAGCTGGTCCCTGCTGGGGGCCAAACCAGCTGGAGCCTGTGAACCTGTAGACTTGGAAAAACAAGAGAAAACAGAGAGTCTTATTTTTACCACAGAGATGTGCCCCTACACATCCCAAGTGTTCAATGAATATTTAGGGAGTTATTTCATAAATGCTATTATTTCTGAATTCAAAGTCTTTCAATAAATGAAATCTGAATAAACCTGTGTTGATCGGGGCTGTTGGATTTCCCACTTTGTACAGTTTTGGTCATAAACACCCTAGGAACAGTCATATCACTTATAATTTCTCACACATGCTTTCCACGTGTGGATGATCTATGGTGTGAAGTAACACGCCCCATTCGTGTGTCATTCATCCCAGACACCCAGGCGTTGGGGACCTCCTGGCACATGGGGGCTGCCAGACCCCACCCTTCCCAACCACCTCCAACAGCCTAGCTGCTCTGACCACCGTCATTCCCCTGGGACTCTCCAGTTCCAAGTAGGATGCATTTCCAAAAGACAGGAGGGAAAAGCAAATACGAGGCCACCAAAAAATTTCTGCTTAAGGCAATGCTTTAAACAATGAAATTCAACAACTGAACTTTACAGAAAAAGAATGAATCGACTTTATCTGGTGAAGTTATTACCTGTAAAGGTTGATCGGGCTAAAAGCCTTTATCAAAATGGCAGTGGTAAGGTTGAAATACTAAAAATAAGCTGGGTGTTGTGGATACTTTGGGGCTGAAAATGACTCTGAGGAGATACAGCCCTGAGGGACCGAGGCTCAGCCAAGCCACGGACCAAGCCTGACCTTCCCCAATGGGCCAGAGGGGCAAGGGCTACTTAAAGGGACTGGGCCTCAGCCTCGGGCACCTCGGGTACCTGGGCCCCAGGGAGCCTGGGCCATACGGAGGTTAAGAGACCATCCAACCCTCAGGCACAGCTTTCTCCACGAAAAAGGCTTAAACTGGCCCAGGACAGTCGTTTTTGCACCTGGAAGCCTCACAGATTCACTTTCTACTCTCTAATTTTGGGGACATGAAGGTGAGGATTTTTATTAATGTTTACCATTGACAGAATAGAAGATATTTTTAATGTATGGCCATGGAATGATGACGGGTCATATCACACCTTTTCACCTGTGTAACATGATGGGCTGGCCCTGGCAACAAGGGGAAGGCTGGAGCAGGCTGTAGGATTCACTCTCAACTGTGATCAAGTCCCAGCATGATGGGAAGAGCAAGTTAACAAGCTTCTATTTGTCTATGGGTCTCAGATCATCTGAGTTGCAATCGTGACTGGCTGAAAAAGTAATAAAACTAGATGAAAATGAAACTGCAAGAATACTTCCAAGAAAGTTTAAATCCTGTGTGTGTTAACTCCATGGGTCAGAGCCTGGGAACTGACAAGGCTCTGGAATCTGGATCCCGTGTGGAATACTTTCTGAGTGCTCAGTGGTCCACATGCTGGGAGAGAAAGGGACTCCTCCAAGGGTAAGCTTTTATTGGGCAGGTTCTGCCAAAGGTCAAGGGTTGTCAAGAAAGAAGATAATTCAGCCAAAGCTCATGGGGACAGCTTAGAGGGGTCCCAGAGCCTGGGCCCTTCAGGACTTGAAAGGACTAGGTTGTGGGGAGTAACAGAGTGAGTGAACAGTCCTCCTCCATCACCCTGTGCAGCCAGTCTCTCTATATCTACATAGCCTAGAACTAAACCCTGAGAGATGCTAGATGGACCACACCCTTGTCCATCTCACAAACTTGTTTTATCATGAAAGACACAGGGAAATTTTCAACAGAAGAAAAATATGATCTTACTGAAACATCATTTCAAAGGTTTATTCTTCAGGTTCTCATTAAGGTAGTGGCCATGGATCAGCTTTCTTTAGCTCAGATGATCTGAGGAGGCCTTTCTGGGAAGGAATCCCTGGGTCTGTGCTGCCTTCCGGGACATACATCAGAATTTGCCTCTCTGCAGATACAAACTTGTTAATCTCCTGATCCTCACACTGTCCCTCCACGAGCACAACTAAACAGCCTGATTTCCTATCTGATCACTCATGTGATCAGCAGAAAGCCTATCACCTGAGAGGTTCCCTGGACAGAATTTTGTCCACCCAAAATTCATAGCTTGAAGCTTAATCCGTAATGTGACTGTCTGGAAATAGAGCTGTCATAGAAATGAAAAAGTGTTAGTTGCTCAGTTGTGTCCAACTGTGACCCCACACACTGTAGCCCACCAGTCACCTCTGTCCATGGGATTCTCAGGCAAGAATACTGGAGTGGGTTGCCTTTCCCTTCTCCAGGGTATCTTCCTGACCCAGGATTTGAATCCAGATCCCCTGCATTGTAGGCAGATTCTTTACTGTCTGAACCACCAGGGAAACTTCTGGTTATAAAAGTAATTAAGACTAAATAAAGTTATAAGGGTGAGGCTCTGATCCAATAGGAAAAGAAAGAGATATCAAGAGTGTATATTCCCAGAAAATGTCACATAAGGATGCAACAGAGAGGGTGGCCATCTGCAAGCCAAGGACAGAAGCCTCAGGAGAATCCAACCCCACTGGCACATTGTTTATTTACTTCCAGCCTCCAGAACTGCAAGAAAATAGTATCCTGCTGTTTAAGCTACCCAGTCTGTGGTTATTCTGAGAAGACAAAGACAGGAAGCCACCATGCCATGGGACATAACATTAAAACTAGTCTTTCTAATTTATCAATTTATATAAATTAGTAAAACTCCTCTAATTTTTTTCCAGTATCACAAAGAATTTTTGTGTATCTGAAATGAATATATCTACTTAGAATTTTATTTCTTTTATTTCTTTAAAGGGGTTTTCCATAAGAGGAAGCCGTAAGTCTAACCCCAAGGGGAGCCACAAAAATGATTTGTGAAAATTAAAGAGATCCTTGCTTTAGTTTTTTTCTGAGTCACTGATCAAATGCATCATCTGGAGAATGGCAGAGAGAAGTGGTCTTCATTTCAGGGGAAATCTCTCATGATCTTAAAGCATCAGTGACACTAATCCCTTGCAGGTCTTGGGCTACGCCCAGAATCCAGATGTCTCCAGGGAGCTGGGAACCACATGGAGTCAGTCTCCTCTTGCCTGGGTGATGGTGTTTCTGAGACCCCAGCTGGCTACAGTCAACGAGAGCTTTAAGATTCCGAGTAGCACTATGCAGCAATTACTGAAGATGAAGTCCGCATCCCTGATGGGACTGCAGAGGATTAGCTTAGGAGAGAAACTGGAAAATTTCACACTGGCTTTTAAAGAATTATTCAAATGTCAATACCTGGGAAGATTAGAAAGCAAACCATTTTCAGCAGTGTGTTATAATAGCTACTCTTCAATAGATATTCATATTGGATATTGGAATTGATAATAATATTGGTATTGATATTGGATACCTACTAATATCAATAGGTGGAGTAGTTATTGCATATTGATTGATTTTTAAATTGATTTTTATTGGAGCATAGTTGCTTTACAATGTTGTGTTAGCTTCTGCCATACAGCAAAGTGAACCATTTATACATATATCCCCTCTTTTTGGATTTCCTTCCCATTCAGGTCACCACAGAACACTAAGTAGAGTTCTCTGAGCTACACAGTAGGTTCTCCTTAGTTATCTATTTCATACAGAGTATCAATACTGTATATACATCAATCTCTGATTTATAAAGCTAATAGAGTACGAATATTGACATTGCTATTGTTCATATTGCCAAGGGGACATGGGCAAGTGGGAAACTGGCAAAGAATCTAAAGGATTCCATCTCTGTATTCTGAGCCCAGTTCAGCCACACTTTAGTCCATATTCCTCTAGCTCCACAGACCTACACAGTTGTTCAATAGTGTGGCTGCTTTACAGAAGGTACCAAGACCTACCATCACAAGAGGGTGCAAACTCTTCAGTTCACAGGTGGATCACAGGTGAATTTTGATGATGTTATAGCAAATGTCTCAAAATAGCTTCAAGCAATTCAGTGAAACAAAGCTTTTCATTACTGAATTCCACAGCAATTCTCCCAACATGTGACTTGGTCTTTCTGTGTACCTGCTGTATAAGGAGGAGAAGGCAATGGCAACCCACTCCAGTACTCTTGCCTGGAAAATCCCATGGATGGAGGAGCCTGGAAGGCTGCAGTCCATGGGGTCGCTAGAGATGGACACGACTGAGCGACTTCACTTTCACTTTTCACTTTCATGCATTGGAGAAGGAAATGGCAATCCACTCCAGTGTTCTTGCTTGGAGAATCCCAAAGACGGGGGATCCTGGTGGGCTGCCATCTATGGGGTCGCACAGAGTCAGACACGACTGAAGTGACTTAGCAGCAGCAGCAGCAGCTGTATAAGGAAACAAATAAAGCAGCATTCACATGAAATCTTATTTTAACCTATAACTCGCTTTCATTTCTCATGTTGAACACTATCTTCAAGCTTTGAAATCCCTTTTATAAGGAAACAATCTACTATGAGCTTCCCAGGTGGCTCAGTGGTAAAGAATCTGCCTGCCAAGGCAGCAGACACAAGAAACTTGGGTTTGATCTCTGAATCAGGAAGATCCCCTGGTGAAGGAAATGGCCACCCACTCCAGTATTCTTGCCTGGGAAATTCCATGGACAGAGGAACCTGGCAGCTACAGTCCATAGGTTGCAAAGAGTCAGACACGACTGAGATAATGGGCACGCGCATGAAATCTACTGTGAACCATTAGCATTCTTTGTCCAAACTCTCATACTTTCTTATGTAATGATATTCATCTAATTCCTTCCTCCCATGAAGCCATGATGTTCCTCAGAACAATTTATTCAGTATTTCCAGCAGCTCCACCAGCCCTCAAAACCCTAGTGAGTGAAGGATTCATTTTATATTAATTTATTGTCACAAAATGTACAACAGTTTGCATGAGGTACAGAATGTGAACCTATGATAAGCAGAGAAACTGTTGGGGCTTTAAGGTCACATCCCACATTTGTACTCTTCCTCAACAAATGGGACTATGGGGGAGCAGGGGGCTGCACCCCATTTACTCTGGGACAAAAAATAATTGTGAAAAGTTATTTCCGCAGGCAGCCTGATCCTAGCCAGGGTGTTGTTGTTGTTCAGTCACTGTTATATCTGACTCTTTGCAACCTCATGGACTGCGGCATGCTAGGATTCTTTGTCCTTCACTGTCTCAAACTCATGTCCATTGAGTTGGTGGTGCCATCCAACCATCTTATCCTCTGTTTCCCACTTCTCCTTCCACCTTCAATCTTTCCCAGAGTTTTTTCCAATGAGTTGACTTTTCACATCAGGTAGTGAAAGGATTGGAACTTTAGCTTCAGCATCAGTCCTTCCAATGGATATTCAGGATTGATTTTCTTTAGGATGGACTGACTTGATCTCCTTGCTTTCCAAGGGACTCTCAAGAGTCTTCTCCAGCACCACAGATCAAAAGCATAAATTCTTCAGTGCTCAGCCTTCTTTATGGTCCAACTCTCACATCCGTACATGACTACGGAAAAGCCATCAACTGGAAAATGTATCTTAGATGGAGATGGTGGTGGTGATCAACTGGAAAATGTATCAACATTGAACTCCTGAATTAGATGGAATTTCCCACCCAGTCATGGCATAAGTTGAAGAGGAAGAGGCTGCGCCTTAAGCAGCCTTAGGTACACCTGCTCACCAAGCCCTCTGCAGGCCAGTCTATCTTTTCTGGTCCCTATGGGTCAATGCTTTTGCCTTTGTAGTTTGATGTCAAGTGACAACTCACATCTCTACCACTGCTTATGACCACCATCAAGACATATTCATTTGCTGATACCCAAGTGTCATTTTGGTCTTATCAAGAATGAAAGGCCTGTGCTTGGCTTAGACCAGCTTAGCTCTACAACTTTGCTGCAGCCTATGAGAACTGGCTCTGACCCAAACACATGCAGCCATAATCGGTAGAGATCCATTAATATAAAATATCATGTGACCTGTAGGGTTGAGACTTCTTTCCCACAGGCTATAAAGCAACATGGTCAAAGGATCTATATGGAAGACTTCCCTGATGGTCCAGTGGTTAAGAACGTCTTCCAATGAAGGCGGTGTGAGTTCAACCCCTGGTCAGGGAACTAAGCCTGCAAGACAAGATCTGGCATGACACAGTGAAGATCCTACATGCCACAATCGAAACCCAACACAGCCAAATAAATAAAAAATTTTTTTAGAAAAGGTCTGTATGGTCTGGTCCCACTAAGAACCTCAATACCAAGTGTAGTTAATACTGCCCCTCTGTGGGATGCATGGAAGTGTGCAGAGCTGTTTTGGTTGATGTAATGTCTGAGTGGGATACAATGGGGTGGAGGGTGGGTTTACTAAAAGTGCTACAATATGGGGGATGGTAATTGGCTTAATAAAATATGCATCTCCCCAAATGCCAATAGCACACCCACTGATTATCACTCTATCCTAACACCCCTACAAATTGAAGTCCCCCGTCCACCCGAACAAATTATGGTCCCCTCCCTTAGAACTAATGCCTCTCTTCCTCTGGGTCTAATATGAGGGTAATCTTTTCTAGACAGTAACATAAAACAGCTATCAAAAAATGCTAGCTCCTCAGCATAGAAAATAAGATCCATTCAAGGCTCAGCATCTCAAATTATGATGGCAGCCTGTTAGATTCTCCCAAAGGAGAAAATAACTAAATTAATTCTCTGCCCCAGTATTCCAGATAGATTTATGACACCACCCACTCTAAATTAAATCCTATGGCAACAGAACCAGTATTGCTTCACATTAAAATTAGAGAGTGATCAGAATAGCTATGAAATCTCTGCCTAGGAAAGTCTAAGATAAAATAAGTTGTTTTTTAAAAAAATTCCTAAATAATTGACAAATTCAGGAGTCAGAGCTGGAGAATGAACTATGTGACCTAATAGTCTCCAAGGATTACAAAGGGCCCTCCCTTTTTTCTTTAACTTCTGCAGTTTGAGACAGGTTTTTGCCTCAACATAAATTAAACTCAATTAATTCCCTGCTTGTTTCCTTTTGAATTAGTGGAGTTTAACACAGACCATAATTATTACTGGCTCTCTGTCTGTTCCATCTTAATTGATCTTAATGTCAACTCTGATCAAAGATTGTTAACAATTGCTCTACCAACTTCGATCATTAAGAATGTTATCAATTATTAGTTTCATGAGTATCAATTTCTAGTTTCACAATACATCCAAATAAGACAGGCATTCCTCCAATCAATTCAAAATCCAAATTAGGTTTTGAAATGACACTCAGGACCACCTGAACAAGAAGAATGCTAAATGTTCATCCCAAATGATCAAAGTCCCAATTCCTCATCAATAGAATGTGTGACCGTAAGAAGGATCTGCCAAATGGACCTTGATGATCAGAAGCATGGCTACTCTTTCCACACATGTAATACTGAGAAGGAAGCTTAGTTCCTTACCAAATCTGAGTATGGATCTCCTTTTGAATTAATTTATGAGCAAATTCCATCTGTTTTTCCCCATGAAGCTCTAGAAAGTGTACCAAGTTAGATTTTAGACAGACTTTCAAAAAAGAAAAATTGTGTCCTGGTACTTCACATGTTCACTTTTTTTCCCCCACCCCACACCACCCTCTTGGACAAGCCCTTGGTCATGGGTCTGGCTGTGCTTCCCTGGTGGCTCAGAGGGTAAAGCATCTGCCTGCAATGCAGGAGGCCTGGGTTCAATCCCTGGGTCAGGAAGATCCCCTGGAGAAGGGAATGGCAACCCACTCCAGTACTCTTGCTTGGAAAAATCCCATGGACAGAGAAGTCTGGTAGACTACAGTCCATGGGATCGCAAAGAATCGGACAAGACTGAGCAACTTCACTTCACTTCACAGTAAAATTAGGTAAAACAGAACCAGGTCCAACTTTAACCTTGGCAGTAATCCACACAACGATGGCCTAAATTACATTAGTAAGACTACAGAACAGAAACAGTGAAGGACTCAGGGCACGGAGAAGAGGAGATTTGGAGGAGGGTGACCAGCCTCTATGGGAACCCCAGGACAGCCTGACCTAACACATGCGTGTGACATTCCTTAGAAATACAAACCTCAACCCCATCAGTCAGCAGCCATATCTGAAACAACTAATGGGATAAAGCAGGAAATGGATTCTATCTGGTCTGGTTCAGAATCAATTAGAGGTAAGCCGAGTAGTGGCTGGCAGGAGCATAATTTTTGGCAGTCCCCTTTTAAGGGGGTAACAGCAGTTCTGAATTTCTGCCAAATGTATTACTGTAGCTCAAGAAAGGCTTCCCAGGTGGCACAGTAGTGAAGAATCTGCCTTGTCTGCCAACAGAGGAGATGTAAGAGACATGGGTTTGATCCCTGGGTCAGGAAGATCCCCTGGAGTAGGAAATGGCAACCCATTCCAGTATTCTTGTCTGGGAAATCTCAGGGACAGAGGAGGCTGGCAGGCTACAGTCTATGGGGTTGCAAAGAGTCAAACATGACTGAGCACACAGCTCGGGAAAAGAAGAAGAAAAGAAAGAATACCTGAGAATATGGCATGTTTAAATTTGAATTAATAAGTTTAAATCTCCTAGATTTAGATTTGCAATATTTTCTATTTTCATTGAGCAGAAAGGCTGCAGGTTTTGTGTAGCCTAGTCCTTACCATCTCAGGAGAAGATTTATATTTGTTTAGTCCTGTGTTAAATTCCCAATTTGAGAAAGATTAGAGTCAATTTTAACTGTGACTCATAATTTTTTTGGTCTGTGTACTCAGGCACTTTGGGGAGGAATCTTTGAAATGCTCTCAATTTCATACCTATTAGACTGAGCAATGGAATATTGCCAGCCAGATCAGTTAACAAAGGATGTCACAGTCATCAGTGATGACAGTGAGCTGATAAGCCATGAGAGAACTCAGGAGGTAAACAAAGATTACCTGCCTTCTAGCAGCCATCAAACTACAGCCTCTCCCCACAATGAGCCTTGAGGAAGCTCAGGATGTGAAAACTCAGGACACTGGCCCCAGACAGCTGAGGTACCTATCACAGGAATGATCTCAGTGGGCCCAGACTCTTGCATCTTCCCATACATAGGAAAGCACTAAGTTCCTTAACTTGAGATATCTGGTTTTCTTTAATTAACAAGAATCTTTTGATATTCAGACTAGATACCCCTTGTTGCAAAACTATATCTCTTAGCTCCCTGCCTTGCCTCCTCACAGTGGCTCACTCAGTGTCACTTGAGATGCCCGCTTTCCATCTTGAAGTATGAAAAGTTCCTGCCAAATAAGACATAACTCTCGACTTTTAGCTTATGCCTACTTTTTAAGTCGACAATACACACACACCTTGCCTCTCCTCTTTTTTCTTTCTCTCCCCTCATCCAGTATGAGAAATTGCTTATGTTAGAGGTAGAGAATCTAATGGAGATATCTAAGCATACACAAATAGGACAGCATAAAACATAAATTATTCTATGATGGAAGTGAAAATGGCTCAGTTGTGTCTGATTCTCTGTGACCCCATGGACTCTAACCCTCCAGGCTCCTCTGCCTGTGGAATTCTCCAGGCAAGAATACTGGAGTTGGTAGCCGTTCCTTTCTCCAGGGGATCTTCCTGACCCAGAGATTAAACTCAGACCTCCTGCATTTCAGGTAGATTCTTTACTGTCTGAGTCACTAAGGATGATAATGATTAAGATAATAATGACAGCCATCTGTGGAGTTAGGGAACTAGACAGCATTGAAAGGTGTTACCTGCAGGCACATGACTGGGAGTGTTTGCCAAACTGAGCAGGTCCTGTTGGGCTCCTGGGTACAAGAACTTTATATGTCCCCTAGTTTCTTGATTATAGGAAACAGCCTTCATTCATCCTCCCTGAATTCCAAGGGGCAGGTTCAAGAGAGGGTATGAGGATGCAAGACCAGGGAGAAACCGTTAAGAAAAACATTAGTGCAGCCTTGGGGCAAGGTCCTGGTTCCCCATCAATAAACACAGCAATATCTTTGAGCTGTTTTGAAGATACTGAAACCCTCACCAGGCGGGAGAAGTTACCAGTTAATGATGCTATGCTGCCCACAAACACATATAGCCCAGATTGATAGGAACAAGAAGCTTGATAATAGTCAGTTCAGTTCAGTTGCTCAGTCGTGTCTGACTCTGAGACACCATGGACTGCAGCATGCCAGGCTTCCCTGTGCTTCACTATCTCCCAGAGTTTGTTCAAACTCATATCTATTGAATCAGTGATGCAATCCAACCATCTCATCTTTTGTTGTCCCCTTCTCCTTCTGCCTTCAGCCTTTCCCAGAATCAGGGTCTTTTCCAGTGAGTCAGTTGCTGATTAGTGCCTGAAGAACTATGGACGGAGGTTCGTGACATTGTACAGGAGACAGGGATCAAGACTATCCCCATGGAAAAGAAATGCAAAAAAGCAAAATGGCTGTCTGGGGAGGCCTTACAAATAGCTGTGAAAAGAAGAGAAGTGAAAAGCAAAGGAGATAAGGAAAGATATAAGCATCTGAATGCAGAGTTCCAAAGAATAGCAAGAAGAGATAAGAAAGCCTTCCTCAGCGATCAATGCAAAGAAATAGAGGAAAACAACAGAATGGGAAAGACTAGAGATCTCTTCAAGAAAATCAGAGATACCAAGTGCCGGGAGCCAGCATGAGGAACTCCGCCCGTGGCAAAGGTCATGAGGAAGGAGGCTCTGCATAGGCAAAGGCGGGATCGAGCCTCAGGAGTCCTCCTGGAAATTCTCGAGCATCTACCCCCAAAACCAGAGTCTGCCTACTTTACTGCTTTGTGCTCTCACCTATACCTCTGACTTTACGGAGGGCTGTCCCCCACCACCTCTCTCTGAAAAAGAGTTAACTTACAGCTCCAGTTAATAAAGTTCCTGGGCATGACAAGAGTGTTTTAGTTCACAAACTCCTTTGGAAGTTCCCTAGCCTGCCTGAACAGGTTCTTCCGGCCACATGTGATTGTTCACAGCCTCTCAACCGTGAGAGGCACAAGATGTTCTAAACTTTCTAAATACAGATTCCTTTGAGCAGTTAGAAGATTATTAGTATAGTATAGTGGGTTGATTAGAAGTTATATTGGTGAAGTGTTTTCATTTATTGGGCCAATGTTTGCTGCTAAGTTTCCATATCCCTTACCTACTGTGTCCCTGGGAGTGTATTGATTAATATAATTGGTGTACAGGAATGTAAGTAATAGCTTTAATGTTTGTAAACTTGGACTCTTGAGTCAATTCTTTTCTTGTTATAGCCCACCACACCTTTGCCCTATAGGAATGCAACTTTATCTAATGCTTTTGGAGGGTGGCGCCTGACTTTAAAATAATCACCTTTAGAGAAAAATAAGTTTTCTGAAGAAAGGGTCATAAAATGTTAATAGGCCTCCTGGCCAGAAGATGATGTAAATCACCTGAACTTTTGCATATGATAAGTTTGCAGGAAGAAAGCCTGGCTTCGATAAGGATCAAGGACTGCTGACCTTGCATGACTCTATCCCTTCCCCCATTATCCTCTATGCACAACTTAAGGTATAAAAACTACTTTGGAAAATAAAGTGCGGGCCTTGTTCACCGAAGCTTGGTCTCCCCATGTTGTTCTTTCTCTCACCTTCTGGCTGAATTCCCATCTGGAGCATGGAGGCTCATCAAGCCTATTAATTTTGCCTGGGCTTCTAAGATCTGACCAGAGAGGCCTTAGAGTCTCCTCTCCTTCGGGAGAATGGGAGGATGCCTGCAGCCTACGTAGGTGGTGCAAATTCCTTGTCTTGGAATTTCATTGGTTTTCCACGTAAACCAACTTATTCAGCGTCTTTTCTCCACTGAATTTCTTTGCTGAGCTATCCCTATTTAACCACTCTTTATATCTTTAATTCTATCATATCCTGATTGCTGAAGCCGTCTCCCCTTCGAATTCCCTGTATCCACCAGGGCTGGACCCCGGCAACCAAGGGAACATTTCATGCAAAGATGGGCTTGATAAAGGACAGAAATAGTATGGACCTATCAGAAGCAGAAGATATTAAGAAGAGGTGGCAGGAATACACAGAAGAACTGTACAAGAAAGATCCTCATGACCCAGATAATCACCATGGTGTGATCACTCCCCTAGAGCCAGACATCCTGGAATGTGAAGTCAACTGGGCCTTAGGAAGCATCACTAGGAACAAAGCTAGTGGAAGTGATGGAATCCCAGTTGAGCTATTTCAAATCCTAAAAGATGATGCTGTGAAAGTGCTGCACTCAATATGCCAGCTAATTTGGAAAACTCAGCAGTGGCCACAAGACTAGAAAAGGTCAGTTTTCATTCCAATTCCAAAGAAAGGTAATGCCAAAGAATCCTCAAACTACCACACAATTGCACACATCTCACATGCTAGTAAACTAATGTGTGAAATTCTCCAAGCCAAGCAATACGTGAACCGTGAACTTCCAGATGTTCAAGCTGGTTTTAGAAAAGGTAGAGGAGCCAGAGATTAAATTGCCAACATCCGCTGGATCATGGAAAAAGCAAGAGAATTCCAGAAAAACACCTGTTTCTGCTTTATTGATTATGCCAAAGCCTTTGACTGTGTGGATCACAATAAACTGGGAAATCCTGAAAGAGATGGGAATACCAGACCACCTGATCTGCGTCTTGAGAAACCTATACACAGGGCAGGAAGCAACAGTTAGAACAGGACATGGAACAACAGACTGGTTCCAAGTAGGGAAAGGAATACATCAAGGCTGTATATTGTCACCCTGATTATTTAAATTCTATGCAGAGTACATCATGAGAAACGCTGGGCTGGAAGAAGCACCAGCTGAAATCAAGATTTCCAGGAGAAATATCAATAACCTCAGATATGCAGATGACACCACCCTTATGGCAGAAAGTGAAGAGGAACTAAAAACCCTCTTGTTGAAAGTAAAAGAGGGGAGTGAAAAAGTTGGCTTAAAGCTCAACATTCAGAAAACGAAGATCATGGCATCTGGTCCCATCACTTCATGGGAAATAGATGGGGAAACAGTGGAAACAGTGGCTGGTTTACTTTTTTGTGCTCCAAAATCACTGCAGATTGTGACTACAGCCATGAAATTAAAAGACGCTTACTCCTTGGAAGGAAAGTTATGACCAACCTAGATAGCATATTCAAAAGCAGAGATATTACTTTACTAACAAAGGTTCGTCTAGTCAAGGTTATGGTTTTTCCAGTGGTCGTGTATGGATGTGAGAGTTGGACTGTGAAGAAAGCTGAGAGCCAAAGAATTGATGCTTTTGAACTGTGGTGTTGGAGAAGACTCTTGAGAGTCCCTTGGCCTGCAAGGAGATCCAACCAGTCCATTCTAAAGGATATCAGTCTTGGGTGTTCATTGAAAGGACTGATGCTAAAGCTGAAACTCCAGTACTTTGGCCACCTCATGCGAAGAGCTGACTCATTGGAAAAGACTCTGATGCTGGGAGGGATTGGGGACAGGAGGAGAAGGGGACGACAGAGGATGAGATGGCTGGATGGCATGACCGACGCGATGGACATGAGTTTGAGTGAACTCCGGGAGTTGGTGATGGACAGGGAAGCCTGGCATGTTGCAGTTCATGGGGTCGCAAAGAGTTGGACACGACTGAGCGACTGAACTGAACTGAACTGATCTAATAATATGTAAGTTTTATGTATAGTAATATATAATATTAATATATAATTGTGTAATATTAAATATAATATATAATTAATATATATTTCAGATTTAAACACAAAAAAGTTAAGAACACAGACACATAGACATGCACACTTCAACCTGATAACAGGATTTTGAATCACCCCACGTTTCCACATTTGAAGAACAAACAGAGTCTGAATATGTTCCTCTGAGCATCAGCACTCAGCACATAACTGAGTTTTTCCTCAATATGTGCTTCTTCCTAAGTCATGCTGAACTCTTTTAAATTACTAAAATCATCACTGGCAGTAGTAGTAGTGGGCCTGCAAGAAGATCTCCAGTGATCCTCATTTCTTTAATGTAGTCCACGTGACATCACACTGAGTCAGAGTTGGCCCTGTGTGATCAGTTAAGTTCCCAGAAGTTATATCTAGGTCAGTAAAAGCACTACATCTTCCACCCTGTTGTCTCAAATCACTTTCCCAGGGGTAAACTAGACACTGTTCTGTAGGAACACCAAACACCCACATTTAGGGGAGGAATGGAGGTCCCTGACCCATAGCCAGCCACTATATCATAGAAATGTCAGGGAGTTATTTTGAAAGAATATTCCCCAGCCCCAGTCACACCTTCAAACAACTTTAACTTAGATCTGACTGGAGCTTAACAAAAGACTTCAAGTCAGAATTTCCCTATGAAACTGCTCTGGAGTCCTTGACCAGCAGAAACCATGGAGAAAATGAATAATCATTTTCTAATACATAAATTTGGAGTCACTTGTTATACAAAAATAGGTAAGTAGCACAGATTTGGTACAAACAAGAGAAGTTCTGTGATTAAAAATAAAAATCTAAAACTTGTTGGTCTTATAGGGAACCCAGCAGTGCACTGGAAGTACCTCAGAAGAGTGTTAACAAAATTCTCAAAAGCTTTGAAGACACTGAGATGGACATGATGGCTTCACCAATGCTCTCACCAAGTGTTTAACCCAATTTGAGGAAAATGGAGGAAAGAGATCCCTTTTTCAAAGTGGTAGAAAATGTAGCAATACTATTTCCTTTATAAGATGGAAAACATAACCTCCCCAAAGTACACAGTTAACGTAATAGTCTATCTAAAGAGATTTCTAGGCAAGGTATTGAAGACCTGCCTGATTTCCTCTAGCAACAAATAGCAAAATGTAAGAGAGGAGAGAAAGATAATGAAAAAAAAAAAAAAAATCCTGTTAAATGTAAGAGAACCAGGGCTTCTTATGTTCAAATATAGAACAGTTTCTCATTGCTAGTCTTCCAGATAGTAAAAGATCTTAACATTAAAAGAAAAAAAAAAAAGGCTTCTAGGCAAAGAACAAGCCCAGGGCACTTTCCTAAAACATGGTTCATTGAATCCCAAGATGTGAATGTAGAGCCATTTGTAATGATCCCAGAACTATTTAAGATGAAGTCTCAAACAGACAAAAGCCCCTCTGAGGTTGTTGAGGGCATGCATCCCATGTATCATCAGTTAAATACTAATTCTGAGAATCATAGGCACTGTCATAAAGCACACTTACAGAAGACTAAAGACAAAGAAGTGCTTATCTTGATAAGATGTGTGTGTGTGTGTGTGTGTGGTTTCCAATAAAGTGAATCCCTGAAAAATCCGTAAAAGACCTATAGATAATTAATGTAATTGTACTGGAAGAGACATCTCCAGCTTGATCTAAGAGGGACAGACTTGGTACAAAATGCAAAGAGGTCTTAAATCCCTCAACTACTATGAATGAAAAGCAGGTACTTTGAGAAAACTACTCAGGTAACTCAAGAGCAACCACCAGCTTTACTTAATCCGGAAGGCAGGATGCCTAAGAGCTCAGAACCAGAAGCCCAGGGATTTCAGTCGAGGTCTCAGGCATTCATACTGGGCCCTCATCAAGGAACTGGCATTGTGTGCCCCACAGGATTTTTCCGTGGAGATTCTACATTGGGGGATTATTTACGGGAGTTTCTTCTTCCCCCTATTTGGGAAGGAAGGTCTATTGCAGTTATTCTACTCCTGTCTCCCCACTGCATGCTGAGCATATGGAGAGATAGCTTGCCTCTAGTTCACAGGCCTTTAGATTGAAAGGAGCTGCCCTCTCAGAGCTGTATCTGAGGATACCCATGTGCATCTGGATCTGGTTTGGATGACAGGATCCTGGACATCGAGCTGACGCCATTGGGTGGGCCAGAAAGGTTGTCTGGGGTTTTCTGTAAGATATAATGGAACATTGTGTTGGCCAACACAGTATGATATAGTGGGATAAGACCAGGGGATGGTGTAGCATGCTCATATGGTAATATGTTACTTTGCTACAGTTTCATGGATGCTGGTAGAAGCCATGAAATTCCATGGTCATAGAAAAAGAACATATTAGTCAACGTACAGCAAGAAGCTTGGCCATAATCATAACGGAGTCAGTTCTCTGCCCCCAGGTAGCATGAAGACAATGCAGTCAAGCCCATGTAGGTGTCTGCATGGAGAGTGGGTTGCATTACAGGAGAGGAACCCTGAGTTTGGGAAATCTATTTTTTTCAATAATAGAAAGCTTGCCTGTCTTTTTCCAGAGAAAGATATTATATTTATCTCACTGTAAAATAAGCATTCCTCTACATTGCTTCAGAGGATGATACTACATTTAAGGGCTATAAACAAATCTGCCCTTTCCTCTAGAGGCGAAAATAGAAAGGGTATCTTTTGTGGTTGCTCATTATACAAAAGGGCAGTCAGTGCCTCTGATGATAAAGTGTGTAAAAATGTGAGAGATATACAAAGAATTGTCTCCCAACAAAGCATGTATGTACTCTACTTGTGAGATAGACATGGAACCTTGAGGGTAGAAGCCGGACTAGAGTAAGTAGCCTCCAAGACGGCTTCCAATGAGCCTCGCCTCCTGAGGTCCATGCCATTGTGTGGTTCCTCTCACTTTCATTCAAGTGCCAGCGTGTGACTTTGGGGACTGAGTTATAAAAGGCACTGTAGCTTCTTCCTTGGTCTTTTGGATTCTTCACCTTTTAGGTGAGCGCTGTGAGATGAGCACATTCAGGTATTCTTGTGAAGAAACCCACATTGGGAGGAATTGGGACTCCTATCCAAAAGCCGGCACCAGGTTACCACGTATGCAAGACAGCCACCTTGAAATTGGATCTTTCAACCCATTTAAACCTTCAGATCCGTGCAACTCTGGGCATCAACCGACTGCAAGCTCATTCAAGACTCTGAACCTGAACTGTCTTGTGGATAACTAACAAAGCAATAGTCAAGGCTGTGAACACTAGCTAGGGGAAGAACTTATTTCTATGACCCACATTTGGAGCTTTGAAGGCAGAGGCATCTATAGTTAAATCTTCTGGATCATATGGGATTTTACTCATATGGGGTAATTAGGCCTATATCATCCAGGACCAAAAATTCACTATAACTAGCCCACTTCATTCTTCGGTCAGTCTAGTCATTAGAAAGCTTTTCTTTTTATTGAATCAATATATGATGTCCCTATATTTTTTGTGAGTTGGTCCTAATGTCAAAATTCACATAAATACATTTGATTTTGTTTACATGTTATACTAAATTAATTTCACAGTTACATGAGAGAGTTCACCTTAAAAGATATTATTTTTAACCGTGAATTTGGTTACAAGTACAGTCTATACCCTCCCCATCTCCCACCCACCTCAACCCCTTTTGTGCTCCACGGGCTTCCCTGGTGGCTCAGACAGTAGAGAATCTGCCTGCAATGCAGGAGACCCAGGTTTGATCCCTGGGTCAGAAAGATCTCCTGGAGAAGGAATTGGCAACCATCTCCAGTATTCTCACCCAGATAATCCCATGGACAGAGGAATCTGGTGGGCTACAGTTCATAGGGTCACAAAGAGTCGGACACAACTGAGCAACTATCACTTTCTTTCATTTTGGTTACATACCCAGAATATCATTGGACTTTCTTTTTTAAATTGAAGCATCATTGATGTTTAACATTATAGTCATTTCAGGTATACAATCTGCTAATATTTGTACATATTGCAAAATGATCATTATAATAAATCTAGTTAGCATTCATTATCTTGCTTGTGGTAGATTTTCTTGCTTTCTTATTGATAGCAATGCTTTTCTGGCATTGTATTTTCTGTTAACAAACTTGGATGTATAAGACACTACAAATAAAATCAGGTGGTTTGGTTCAGCTAATTTGAATCTACTTAGCATACAGTTTGCTAGGTAATGATATGATAATAAATGAAAAAGCATTAGATGTCTTTAGAATTTGGGGGAAGTAGATGTTCTATCTCTAGTCAAGCCCCCACTCCCCCCATCCTGACCTTGGAGTATTTGGAATAATTCCTTTTAATAGTTTAAGTGTTCTATTGAACATGTCACAACTTAGGAGAAATCTAGTGAGGCATTTGAGTATGCCCTTTACATCTTACTAGAATCAAGCCCATCATTCTCTGGCATGTTTTTAGCTGCAAAGCAACCACTTATTGAGCAACACCTGGCAGGGCATTCAGACTGTCTAGCAGTGAACAGCCCTGGTGATAAATGCAACTTTACCATGAGGGATGATGACTAAAACATTTAATTGAATTAGATTCAGGCAAACAATTTACATCAATAATTGATATGTTGTTGGGTCAATACCAGAGCTGGACTGTGATCAATATTACATCATAAGAAAGTAATTGCTTTGCATTTCAAGGCCATTTTTAAAAAATCTGAAATGCACAATAATATGCTATTTCCCTAAGGAGCCAAGTCAGCATTTTGCTTAAGGGATGAAGTACTTGGAAATGCTTAGTACTTTGCTCAGGACCACAGAGAAAATTAATAGCCAAACTGGGAATACAGTCCTTATTTTCTGGAATGGATTCAGGTGTTGGTCAACAGAGGCATACTTTTCCAGTTTAGTTTCCTGACTCTGGTAGCCTATGCCAGGCTCGGCTGATAAAATGCCTTAAAAGAAGTTGTAAACCCACTGGGAAAGGAGAAGACTCCCCTTGGTGCTGATTGGCTAATGCTTTCATCATCACTTTGATAGCAGAGAATTTTCTTTCCCAGATAACACTCTCAAGAATGCAATCTAGCCCATGTCTTATCAAATATTCAATCAACAAAGCTGGTGTGGGTTTTCCCTTATGCCATCTCAGTCTGCCATAGAACTTATGATCTAAAAGCAAACCAAATATGAAACACATAATCACACAATGTATTTCATGAAAATTATAATGAATTTTACAAAATGAAAACAGCTAATTATGTTAGACTCAATAATCTGGAAGAATTCAAGCATGGGAAGATGAACTAAGTCACCTTAGTAAATTTTACTTAGTAAAATCAGTAAGGATGAGTGAGTGTTAGCTAGGCGAGGCTTAGCAGAGGAATAACCCAAGTAGAGGACAGGTAGGAAGGTCATGGGAGATGGGAGGTAATTTGGATTTTCAGAAAATAGAAGACAAAAGTACCCCTGTGATAAAGTGAGAAAAATTGAGTGGTAGGAAATGGAGCTGAAATAGTAGATAAATGTCATTATCATGGCCAATGAGATCATGTGATTGACTTTGGGTTTTATTTTCTGAAGAAGCCGCTGCATAGAAATAAGAGAACAATAGATTGCATTGATTAATTCCTGTCATGGTTATTCTTTTTAATGTTCATATGGTTGCTGTATGAAGTATAATTTGGAGAGACATCAACATGGAGACAGGAGAAACAGTTGGGAGAAAAATTGCATTAATTCTGGTGAGAGCTGATGGTGGTTTGGACCAAGGTGATGGTGATGATGCTAAAGAGAAGTTAACACACCTAGAAATACACAGAAAGTAAAAGAGGCTACAAAGCTACACTAATCAAAACAGTATGGTACTGGCACAAAACCAGGCACATGAATCAATGGAATTAGGATTGAAAGCTTGGAAGTAAACCCACACACTTGTGGTCAATTAATCTATGACAAAGGAAGCAAGAATAAACAATGGAGAAAAGATGGTGTCTTCAATAAGTGGTGCTGGGAAAACTGGACAATCACAAGTAAAAGAATGAAATTAGAACATCCTCTAACACCACATACAAAAATAAATTCAAAATGAGTTAAAGACCTACATGTAAGTCTAGATACTATAAAACTCCTAGAGGAAAACAAGCAGAACACTCTAATATAAATTGCAGCAATATTGCAATATTTTTTGGATCCATATCCTAGAATAATGGAAACAAAAGCAAAACTAAACAAATGAGATCTAATTTAAAAGCTTTTGCACAGCAAAAGAAACCATAAACAGAATAAAAAGACAACCTATGTAATGAGAAAACAATTTGCAATTGATGCAAACAGCTTATACAGCTCAGAATTAAAAAAAAAAAAAAAAGCCACACAATCAATAGGGCTTGTGTGATAAAGAATAAAGAAAAGTAAATGCTGATTCTGAATTATCTGGCATTAGAATATGTATGGATATTCATAGCCTTTGTGTTTTCTTGTGAATACTTAATGAGGTGCTGAGATAGAACAGCTTTACGCCAATAATCACTATTTGCCTTGCCTCTTTTAAGTCACATTGCCATTCATTCTAGAGATTCCATAAAGAGAAATAAAGTTAGTGAATCCCCTGCTGGTTAGGACTTTGTGTTTTCACTGTCAAGGCCTGGGTTCAGTTCCTGTGATATTTCAATAGCCACACAGCATGGTAACAAAAACAAAGAAAGAAAGTTATTCAGTAGTTTGCAGTTTACTGCAATTGTTCACTCTTACTTTTCTTTGGGTAAATAATCCTCTAATAAGCTCCCAAGAGAGAGAAGACAAGGTGAAGTGGGACCTGTGTCTTTGCACTTCTCCAGGGAGTAAGGATGGGTTGGGGTCAGGAAAGGAATGCACGTCTGTATCAAGGCAGGAAGAGGAGGTGGGTCTAGATCTCCCTTCAGTTAGTTACTGTTGTTTCTGACTGTGGACCTCACTAAACCATGAAGCCATTTGTTTCTGCATGGTTCACTTGCTTCAGAAGAAGGATGTGAATTCACGCCCATACCGCCCACCTGCGTGTACACAAACCCCTCTCAGTTTCTGCTTCCTCTTCTCAAACTCAAAAGTATGTCACAAGCGGGCAGCCACAGTTCCTTTTCCTACATCCCAGAAGCGGTACTTGGCCCCAACCTCCTGATCAAGACTGTTAATGCTTTTACCACAACTGCAATTCTTCTTCTAAAATACAGTATTTCTTAATTCACATCAAAATTGCATAATTATGAGTGTATTTTATTAATGTGGTTATATTAGTTTTAATTTTCCAAATAGCATTTTATGGTTAATAAATTTGAAACTGTTGGCAACTTTAATTAACTGTTTTCTGTTCAGTTCAGTCACCCAGTCATGTCCTACTCTTTGCGACTCCATGGATTGCAGCATGCCAGGCTTCACTGTCCATCTCCAAACTCATGTCCACTGAGTCAGTAATGCCATCCAACCATTTTTTCCTCTGTCGTCCCCTTCTCCTCCTCCCTGCAATCATTCCCAGCATCAGGGTCTTTTTCAATGAGTCAGTTCTTCACATCAGGTGGCCAAAGTATTAGAGTTTCAGCTTCAGCATCAGTCCTTCCAATAAATATTCAAGACTGATTTCCTTTAGTATTGACTGGTTTGATCTCCTTGCAGTTCAAGGGACTCTCAAGAGTCTTCTCCAACACCACAGTTCAAAAGCATTTATTCTTCAAGGCTCAGCTTTCTTTATGTTCCACCTCTCACTTCCATACATGACCACTGGAAAAACCATAGCTTTGACTAGAAAGACCTTTGTCAGCAAAGTAATGTCTCTGCCTTTGAATATGCTGTCTTAATTTGTCATAGCTTTTTCTCCAAGGAGCAAGTGTCTTTTAATTCCAAGGCTGCAGTCACCATTGGCAGTGGTTTTGGAGCCCCCAAAATAGTCTCTCACTGTTTTCATTGTTTCCCCATCTATTTGCCATGAAGTGATGGAACCAGATCTTAGTTTTTTGGTTGAGTTTCAAGCCAGATTTTTCAAGTTTTAGTTGAGTTTCAAGCCAGCTTTTTCACTCTCCTCTTTCACCCGCATCAAGAGGCTCTTCAATTCCTCTTCGCTTTCTGCCATCAGAGTGGTATCATCAGCATATCTGAGGTTGTTGATATTTCTCCCTCCCAGCACTGTAGTAATTTTCATCTTAAATATTTCACTTACTTTTTCCTTTCTCCAATCACTCTTCAAACCCCACCTGGGCAGGAGGACAGCACACATCTATGGTACAAGGATTATAGCTCCACACACATGCATAAACCCTGGCATTTCTGGAACAGCCCATAGTGGACAGGAAAGTAGAGAACACACTTCTTACAAAAATATCCAAGACATGCTATGGGTCCTCTTCTTAGATTAAATGTTCTTCTCTTAGTTAAACGTTTGATTTGTATAATTGGGGTCTTTACCTTCCATTATAGAGCAATTTCCCTTATAAAGTTATATGACACAGAAATTTTTATTTACTGTTTTGTAATCTGATCTTTGCATTGGCCTACTCCAGCATGTGGTCTCCTAGACAAAAATTCCCTTCAGTTATTTAACACTTCCCAGCAGTGGAGGGATGTGGTAAATCTTAAAATTTCAATCACTAAAAATAATGTCTTACTTGGTATTTTCCATTAAAAATTCTCTTAACTGACACTTTCATTAAAAATATATAGCAAGGAAGCTGAGGCAGTAGCTTATTTCAACTCTGTACGATAAACTGAGAACTGCAATTTATTCTAAGAAAAGTAGTTCAGAAAAATAACCATGCCTTCAAATTATAATTTTCAGCAGAGTCCATTAACTATAAGCTTTAGAAGTCAGAGACTATATTCTTTTCATATTTAGATGGTCCTGGTTTTCTGTAGCAGATGTTTAATAAGTATGTGTTGAACTGAATAGTTCACTTTGGTCATACACATTTTTTTCTACTTTGATGTTATAGAACTACAAAGCGTCTTTGAGGCTGGTTTCATTTTATAAAAATAGAAGATAGGTGCAAAGGAAGTAGGTGACCATAGAAGGTGTATTCAGACCAGGGAATCTGGTTCCCCAGTGAGAGGCTAGGATTTTTTTTTTTTAATTTTGAGAGTTTGACAGTTGATCTAAATTAAGAGTCAGCAATATTCTTCCAGGCATCATTTTGACCACAATTTGTGATTTTTGTTCTGCTTGAATTCAAAGCATAATTCTGATATCTATCTGTGGTAAGATCCTGGGATGGTGTGAGTTGGTGGCTAAATCCTTAGGATATCAGAAATATCCACATGGTTTATCAGAATAAACTAGTGCACGTTTTTCAATTGTATAAATTATAATGTTTCCTTCCCTTCTCTATGAATTTTCTTTGGTCAATTCTTAAAATTTTAGATTCTTTGTGGAAGAAAGCAGATAGCCAGAAAAGCTCCCCTTTCGTCCAGTTTACACAAGTTTGCAGCTGAACATGTCGTGGCATTGACATTGCCTATGTGCTCACTTGCCAAGTGCTGTCTGACTCTTTGTGGTCCCATGACTGTAGCCCTCCAGGCTCCTCTGTCCCTGGGATTTCACAGGTAAGAATATTGGAGTGGTTTGCCATTTTCTTCTCCAGGGGCTCTTCCTGACCCTGGGATCTAACCCAAGCATTCTGCAATGGCTGGTGGATTCTTTACCACTGAGTCACCAGGAAGCGCAGCACTGGGATTAACCGCCTCATTAAGAAGATTCCTTTCCTTGGTAGGACAGGAATGGCTACTGAAAAGAAAGAAATAGCTTTCACTGGAATTGGGGCAGAATATTCCAATGACTGTTAAAGTTTTTTCAAAGTAACAAAGTAACGTATTCCAATATGATAGCTTAAAAGGTCTGTAGCATTTAAGATTTGTTTATAAAAGCTATCATTGAAAAGTTCTTTGTAAATGGTTTTACAAAAATGCAATATTTCAAATTTTCACCCACAAGACATCAAGCAGGACTCCCCCTCCCTCCCCAAAATTTACTCTCTGAATTTAGCTTAATCCAAATGGATCCTTGTGCCAACAAAATGAGAAAGAGATTTGACTGAGAACTGTCACCCTCTAGGTCAGATCAAGCTTCCTGATCTAGAAGTGTTAACTGAGGTCCAACATTTTGGTTAAATTTCCTGTCACTTTCATCCTCAAGGTAGAAATAGAAAGAAATAATAGAATACAAAGATTTTATTCTATTTTTTTCCTAAAGGGGATGATAATGATTTTCAATCTGCAAAGATCCCTGAGGGAGTCAGAATTTAAAGTCAGATCTAAGTTGTGTTGGCTTCCTTAGAATTGTTTAAGAGCCTAGTTCCTTTTCGTGTTTTAACCGTGTGTATGATATATCATTTGCCAAGAACTCTTAATGGTGAATAATATTAAAATCATTGATTTAGAAACACCACCAAAAGCAAAAGTTTTCAATACTAGAACTAGCTTATAACTCTGGACATTCCTAGAAATTTTTGTTTAGAATTTCTGTAAGGTTTATTTTTTATTGAAGCATAGTTAATTTACAATGTTGCATTAGTTTCTAGTGTACAGCAAAGTGATTCAGTTATACATATTTTATATATTACATATATATTCTTTTCAAATTATTTTTCATTGTAGGTTATTATAAGATATTGAGTGCATTTCATTGTGCTATACAGTAGACCTATGCTGTTTCTCTATTTTATGTACTGCTGCTGCTAAGTCACTTCAGTTGTGTTTGACTCTGTGCAACCCCATACATGGCAGCCCATCAGGCTCCTCTGTCCCTGGGATTCTCCAGGTAAGAATACTGGAGTGGGTTGCCATTTCCTTCTCCAATACAGGCATGCATGCTAAGGTCCATCCATATTGCTGTGAATGGCATTATTTCATTTTCATAGCTGAGTAATATTCCACTGTGTATATGTACTGCCTCTTCTTTATCCATTTCTTTTTTGATGGACCCTTATTAGGTTGCTTCAATGTCGTGGTTATTGTTGCTAATATGAGCATTGGGAGCATGTATCTTTTTGAAAGTGTTTTCTCTAGATGGAAAAAACCAATCTCTTCAGTAAGTGGTGCTGGGAAATTGAAATTAGAGATCTTTGAATTTGCTGAAATTTGAGCAAGAGAAAGGCTGACTACATAATAAGATTGATCTTTTGAAAATTGATGAAATTATTTGAGGGCTCCTGAAAGATGATGCTGTGAAAGTGCTGCACTCAATATGCCAGCAAATTTGGAAAACTCAGCAGTGGCCACAGGACTGGAAAAGGTCAGTTTTCATTCCAATCCCAAAGAAAGGCAATGCCAAAGAATCCTCAAACTACAGCACAATTGCGCTCATCTCACACGCTAGTAAAGTAATGCTCAAAATTCTCCAAGCCAGGCTTCAGTAATATGTGAACCGTGAACTTCCTGATGTTCAAGCTGGTTTTAGAAAAGGCAGAGGAACCAGAGATCAAATTGCCAACATCCGCTGGATCATAGAAAAAGCAAGAGAGTTCCAGAAAAACATCTATTTCTGCTTTATTGACTATGCCAAAGCCTTTGACTGTGTGGATCACAATAAACTGTGGAAAATTCTGAAAGAGATGGGAATACCAGACCACCTGATCTGCCTCTTGAGAGATTTGTATGCAGGTCAGGAAGCAACAGTTAGAACTGGACATGGAACAACAGACTGGTTCCAAATAGGAAAAGGAGTACGTCAAGGCTGTATATTGTCACCCTGTTTATTTAACTTCTATGCAGAGTACATCATGAGAAACGGTGGACTGGAAGAAGCAGAAGCTGGAATCAAGATTGCCGGGAGAAATATCAATAACCTCAGATATGCAGATGACACCATCCTCATGGCAGAAAGTGAAGAGGAACTAAAAAGCCTCTTGATGAAAGTGAAAGTGGAGAGTGAAAAAGTTGGCTTAAAGCTCAACGTTCAGAAAATGAAGATCATGGCATCCGGTCCCACCACTTCATGGGAAATAGATGGGGAAATAGTGGAAACAGTGTCAGACTTTATTTTTGGGGGCTGCAAAATCACTACAGATGGTGACTGCAGCCATGAAATTAAAAGACACTTACTCCTTGGAAGGAAAGTTATGACCAACCTAGATAGCATATTCAAAAGCAGAGACAGTACTTTGCCAACAAAGGTTCGTCTAGTCAAGGCTATGGTTTTTCCTGTGGTCATGTATGGATGTGAGAGTTGGACTGTGAAGAAGGCTGAGTGCCGAAGAATTGATGCTTTTGAACTGTGGTGTTGGAGAAGACTCTTGAGAGTCCCTTGGACTGCAAGGAGATCCAACCAGTCCATCCTGAAGGAGATCAGCCCTGGGATTTCTTTGGAAGAAATGATGCTAAAGCTGGAACTCCAGTACTTTGGCCACCTCATGCGAAGAGTTGACTCATTGGAAAAGAGTCTGATGCTGGGAGGAATTGGGGGCAGGAGGAGAAGGGGACGACAGAGGATGAGATGGCTGGATGGCATCACTGATTCGATGGACGTGAGTCTGAGTGAACTCCGGGCATTGGTGATGGACAGGGAGGCCTGGTGTGCTTCGATTCATGGGGTCGCAAAGAGTCGGACACAACTGAGCAACTGATCTGATCTGATCTCACTAGGAAAGTGAACTAACATACCACCCAAATATTTTTATTTTGAAAGATAAATTTGATGGCAATTAGACAAAATTTAATTTCCCTATTCAAAGGTATTATCTACTGATTCTATCTTTCCATGTGCCTTGAAGATACTGAGTACCTTACACGTATTATCTCATTCACTTTCTTGTCATGTATATACATATTCTTTTTCCTACAGGTGAGGAAGAAGCTTTTCTACAGGTGAAGCTTAAAGAAGATAACTTCCATGCTCAGTCAAACTTTTGTCAAATTGCCTATAGTGTGATCTGCGCTTGACTTTATTTTATCTTTGGTGTCTTACTTGCTTTTCTTCATTTGCTTCAAAAATTGAAAATGCCAAAAAGCATAAGAAAAATGCATAATCACAGAGGTTAAAATTGAGCGTTTCTATCCAATTCAGTGAAAAAACAAATTGGCTGGTAGATTTTGTTACCTATCTTCAATACCAAGACCATGGCTAGATAAGGGTTCTCTAATATTCAGTTTCCAAGAATAAAAGTATACCATATTAGTGTGAGTAAAATAAACTATTCAATTCCAGTTTACCCTGTTTCCATCTCAACTCACAAAATATGCACCTCCTGTCCTATAATCCCACTTATATAGAGGCACTCACCAATTATCTGTTGATAGCATCATCATAACAATTATTATACTAGTGGTGCTTTCTTATTCACGTATGATGTATGTGGAGATGTGGGTAAATTTATTCTTAGCCTCCCTTGTAGCTCAGATGGCCAAAAAAAAAAAAATCTGCTTGAAAAATCTGCAGTTGATCCCTGGGTCAGGAAGATCCCCTGGAGAAGGAAATGGGAACCCACTTCAATGTTCTTGCCTGGAAAATTCCATGGACAGAGGAGTCTGGCAGGCTACAGTCCATGGGGTCACAAAGAGTTGGACACGACTGAACAACTAACACATTCTGAGCCTTGTCTTCCCTATTTTTAAAAGATGGCTAGTAATACCACCCCAAAGATAATTTCAGAAAGTTTGTGGGAAGCACCTAGAATAGAGCCTAGCTCACGGAAGGAAAATGATAAAAAGAGGTGGCCAGCGCTGCATCATCTCTGAGATTATTTTGCAGCGATCATTATGCATATCTCAGCAATCTAACTTCTGTTCCTATGGGGCCTTTAATACAAGTATAAATGCAATAGATATTTAATAATGGGACTCAATACATATTCATTAGTACAGAGGCCCAAGAGCAAAAATTACCAGGAGCTTCTGGCAGAAGCTGTACTCTCTATGCCATCGAAGAAATCATTCTGTCTTAGGTTGACACTTGGGCTTTTTGAACATGGCACATCCCTAGACTGATTATGGACTCTTTTGCTGACAACAGCAATCACAGAATTTTTGCACTAAAGAAAGCTTTATCTCTCAGAGACTCCAAAAATACAAATCAAAACCTGAATTCAGATGATTGCGTACAGATGTGCAACAGTTAAATGTTTATGCCAAGTAATGTGAGATTGAAATGAAAAGACACCCAAACAACAAGCTGTTTGTGGGACTAGTGATTCAGGATTAGTGTCCAAAACAGAGAAGGTGGAGAATTTGTGCACAGGAGGAAAGGAAGTCTCCCATAATTGTGCCAAACTTTTTTTGTGGTGAGTCCAGAAGTAAGTGTGCTCACCTCTAGTCATCAGATTTGGCTTTATCGTGTGTTTCACATAATTTCATTTAACTGCAACTTGCTGCAAATGTGGCATTCCCCAAGACCTTGGTGAGGAGTGGGCTAAGACATTCTATTGTTGTTGGTCAGTCAATAAGTCATGTCCAACTCTTTGTGACCCCATGAAGCAAAAAGCTTCCCTGGCCTTCACTACCTCCCAGAGTCTGCTCAAACTCATGTCCATTGAATCAGTGATGCCATCCAACCATCTCATCCTCTGTTGTGTCATATAATAAAATAAAAGATTTTCCAGCTGTCACTCTGTGCATACTTTCTACTTTATTTTCGTGTAGTTATCTTGATTGAAATCACCACTGCATTTTTAGAATTAAACAGATTGTCATACTGAGGTTTCAGTTTTACCTTACAAATCTTAGAAAATTCAACCATTATAGCAATTCTTTCCTGGTGTTTTGGTTTTGATTGCTTACTTCATCTAGCCTTAGAAACTTTTTTTTTTTTTTTTTTTGTAAATGGATACAAAGGTTAAGAATCAAAAATAGCTCACTTGTCAACTATGATATAGTGGAGAATGTTTGATCTTTAATATTATGTCTTAACAAGATAAATGAACTACAGAAGCCAGAGAACACCTTCATGATGCTCTTAAAGTCTTAAAATTTTCTGCAAAAATACTACTTAAACTATGTTCTTACTGGATAAGATGCCTTCAGGAGCATTTATTTTGATGAGGGAAGGAGGAAGTCATAAACAGGGGCTGGAACAGGGGAGAGATTCATTCCCAATACAAGTGAAATGGAATTAGAGTGAATGAAGGGAGAAGAATGGAGAGAAGAAAGCAGGTGGGATCTTAACAAGCAGGCTGAAGGACATGGGCTGGAGAAGGAAAAGTCCTGTCTGACACTAAAGGAAGGCCTGATTTCCAGAGGTTCCCCCACCCTGAGGATGGGAGACAAACTGGTAAGGAAGTCTGTGAAAGTCAAAGTGTAAGTGTTAGCCTCTTAGGTGTGTCTGACTCTTTGAGACTCCATGGGTTGTAGCCCACCAGACTCCTCTGTCCATGGGATTCTTCAGGCAAGAATACTGGAGTGGGTTGCCATTCCCTTCTCCAGGGGATTATCCCAGGGATTGAATACAGGTCTCCTGTATTTCAGGCAGATTCTTTACTGTCTGAGCTACCAAGGAAGCCCAAGGAAGCATATGCTGCTGCTAAGTCACTTCAGTCGTGTCCGACTCTGTGTGACCCCATAGACGGAGCCCACCAGGCTCCCCCATCCCTGGGATTCTCCAGGCAAGAACACTGGAGTGGGTTGCCATTTCCTTCTCCAATGCATGAAAGTGAAAAGTGAAAGGGAAGTCGCTCAGTCGTGTCAGACTCTTAGCGACCCCATGGACTGCAGCCTACTAGGCTCCTCCATCCATGGGATTTTTCCAGGCAAGAGTACTGGAGTGGGGTGCCATTGCCTTCTCCATGGAAGCATATAGTTGACTATTAATGGTGTTACTCAGCTCTGAGGCTAAGCTCAAAAGTTGTTGATAAATTTCTACTAAAATGATTCACATTTCAAGCTGGGAAATCTAAGGTCAGAGACAGCTTGGCCTGTGGGAGTGTTGTGTCAGAAACTAAGACCTCTGAGTCACAAGCTGGACCCAGGGCCTAGATATTCAGCCAGTTTCTTGAGGCGCATGTAGAGACTGAGACCCATTCCTCCAAACCTGAAATACCCATGAGTTCCCGAGGGGAGCCTACTATGTGCAACAACTACACGCAAGACTTTTGAAGAATTTTCAAAGATGACAAGTCAGGACTGTCAGGATTCCCTAAGTGCCAAGAGGAGGGGAGTCACTGCCCCATTCTTAAAGGGACAGGACAGAGAACAACACTCCACTTGAGTCTTCACAATACGTAATTATAAAGCCAGACACTTTGATCTCCTTCAGTGGTCCACATCTATGCCAATTGCTTCATTTATCACTGCTGCTGCTGCTGCTGCTTAGTCACTTTAGTCGTGTCCGACTCTGCGACCCCATAGACAGCCGCCCACCAGGGTCCCCTGTCCCTGGGATTCTCCTGCAAGAACACCGGAGTGGGTTGCCATTTCCTTCTCCAATGCATGAAAGTAAAAAGTGAAAATGAAGTTGCTCAGTCATTTCTGACTTTTAGTGACCCCATGGACTGCAGCCCACCAGGCTCCTCTGTCCATGGAATTTTCCAGGTAACAGCACTGGAGTGGGGTGCCATTGCCTTCTCCAGCCTTCATTTATCACATCTGTGTTCTTACTTACAGTTTTGCATTGGGAACACACTACTGAAAAGCCTTATTGAGAGCCATTACCCTGAAAGAAGAACATGGATTCTAGATCTGTGTTGACAGAAGACCTTGAAGATCACATTAACTAAGCGCATGGCCCTGCAGAAAGTGTGAGGCTGAGGAAGAAACCTTTCCACCCACTTCAGGCAGGGCTACCCAAAGCAAGAACTTTATGTGTGTATCTCTGGGAAAAGTTTGCACAGGTGGGTGTTGTTGCTTCAATCATGTCTGACTCTTTGTGACCCTATGGACTGTAACCCTCCAGGCTCCTCTGTCCATGGGATTCTCCAGGCAAGAATCCAGGAGTGGATTGACATGCCCTCCTCCAAGGGATCTTTCTGACCCAGGGATTGAACCTGTGTCTCTTACATCTACCTGCACTGGCAGGTGGGTTCTTTACCACTAGCGCGACCTGGGAAGCACCCTGGAAAAAGGTTAGCTCGCCCCAACTGATGAAGCATGGAGAGAGTTATCTCAACTAAAAGTATTTCAGACTGGAGGGAAGAACAGAGTGACAATTTAATTGTTCAAATACGGTTAGAGCTGTTGGAATTATAAATTTTCTCAGAACACCCTTTTGGATGGGTCTGTTCATCCAGGAGAAAAAAATGTAAATGTTAAGGTTGTTTGATGAACAGAGTTAGAATGGAGGGAGTAGGAAAAAAAGAATAGAGGCAGTGACATTCTTAAGGGATATTTCCATTAGTCAAGGAAAATGTAAACGGTATTTTTCTGTCCACATAACCAGTAAAAATTATTACTAAAGTCAAATCCCCATTACTTGGGGTAAATGGACTGGGTAAATCTAAGAAGATATTGTATTCTCTCTTTCTAAAATCTATTCAATTCTCTGCATAAGATGTCACAACAAATATTTTAAATTATGAATAAGTGTGGCAGATACACTCTACAGTGATCCTCAAGGAAACATGCTCTCCTCTTGAGTGTGGCAGAAACTATGCCTTGAAACTGAAAGTCACTCAGTTGTGTCCAGCTCTTTGCGACCCCATGGACTATACAGTCCATGGAATTCTCCAGGCCAGAATACTGGAATGGGTAGCCATTCCTTTCTCCAGGGGATCTTCCCAAGCCAGGGATCGAACCCAGGTTTCCTGCATTGCAGGCGGATTCTTTACCAGCTGAGCCACCACAGAAGCCTAAGAATACTGGAGTGGGTAGCCTATCCCTTTTCCAGGGGACCTTCCTGACCCAGGAATCGAACCAGGGTCTCCTGTATTGCAGGCCGATTCATTATCAGCTGTTCTAACCAATAGAATAAGACACATGGGAGGAATGTCAGCCCTTTGATTAGGCTGTGTTCTTTGGCAAAAGGAATTGTTTTCATTCCCTTTGATAAGTTATATTGTAAGGCAAAAGTGATGGGATTTTGTAGATAATTAAGATCATAAATTAGCTGATTCTTTGAATTAGGCTTCAAAGAATTGAAGTTGGCTTCCCTGGTGGCTCAGACAGTAAAGCATCTGCCTGCAATGTGGGAGACTGGGTTCAATCCCTAAGTTGGGAAGATACCCTGGAGAAGGAAGTGGCAGCCCACTCCAGTACTCTTGCTTGGAAAATCCCATGGATGGAGGAACCTGGTAAGCTACAGTCCATGGTGTCACAAAGAGTTGGACATGACAGAGTGAATTCACTTTGAATTAAGCAAAAGAGAATTTATCTTGAGTGGGACTTAATCAGGTGAAAACCCTTAAAAGACAACTGGAGACCCTATAAGGAAATGGATCTTATAAGCAAAGGCTTCTTCTGGCCTGAAAGAAGCAAGTGGAGAGACTCATGAGGCAGAAAATCGCGGGTGGCTGCTAGATTCTGGGGGCAGCCTCCATTCAGTAGGAAGCCAGGGTCCTCAGTTATTCAATCCAAGGAGATGAGTTCTGTCCACCTGAATAAAATGGACATGGGTTCTTCCATAGCCAAGCCTCCAGATAAGAATTCAACCTAACAGACATCAAACTGTAACCTGAATTGACCCAGGGCAGAGGATCCAGTAAGCCTGTAGTAACTGGTTACACATGATTAGAAAATTAGTATGAGAATGCTATACGTTTTGAAAACCATCTCATCTTACTGATTTAATGACAAGATACTCTAGTTTAATGAACAGAATTTAAATCACCTCTCAGGGAAGTTTCTTGTACTTTTAGCTGATCTTCTGCCCAAGTGTAAAGTTCTACTTGTTTCTGTTTCTATAAGTAGAAATTTTGTAGAAACAAAATTCTACTTCTTTCCTCAACCAAATTGAGTCTCCCAAATTGAGAAGTACCTTTTGAATGCCACAACTATACTAAATTCAGAATAAATTTTGCTAAAAACATACTGACTACATTTTCAGAGTAAAAATAATATAGCAGTGCAGCAACCAATGGTTGGTTAATTATGATACTACTGCCAAGACTGCTCAACAATTCATTAGAAATTTTTCTCAGGGTCATTGCTGTCTTTTCTCCTCTTACTCTCTGCTCATTTGCAGCACTATCATATATTTTTCATTCAGATAAGGCATGGATTGATTCTGAAGTACTGGGATAAACAAAATGCAATAATGAGGTTCTCAAAGTAGCAGAGCAACCTTCTGTAGGATTGATGTATGGTTCACCAGATGCACCTGAACCCAGTAATTACCAGCTAACCAATAGTAGCTCCTTCATTATAGATTTCTGCCAGAAACCCTGAGATCAAAAAGGACTCAGAGGTAACACCCGCTAGTTGCATACATTCTTCATAATCGAATTGTCCAGAAATAATCACTATCCCATCATTCATCTTCAAACATTAACTAGCCTTAGAAGCATCCTTAGGGGTTTCTTGGGATGAATGCAAATTATACTTCTTCTCAGTAAATAACTGTGAGGAAAACTAAGCAATTGTAGATTAAATTAATCTTTGCCCAATGGAGACAACCGTACTGTTCAGTGGTAAATGAGTTGTGGAATTCAGCTTATCATATTAACCACCCCCACCCCCAAAAAAACCCACTCGCTGGGTTTTCCCAATGAAATAGCAAGAAATAGCAACCGTCTACTTGCCTCTCTCTCTTTTTTTATCTTAAATAAATATAGTGGTTAAATTATAACCTCTTTATTGAAAGGGGCTAAACTGGAGGGTGTAGCTTATGTGAGAGATCATTGAATTCCAGAATTAGTCAGATGTTCTTGTTGAGTTTCAGTTAACGCTGGACAATGGTGGCCTCATCTGATTTCTTTCCAAAATAGAAGAATGATCCCAACTGGGCATGCGTGGTTACTTTCCGGAATTGACCAGAGTTCCTCCTTTCCCTCCAGACAGAATGCCGAAATGGTGGTTACAGGCTTATAGCACTTCTATCTTTCACAGGAAGAAAACCAGCTACCCAGCAATCCACTTCTGCTTCAGTTCAGTTCAGTTGCTCACTAGTGTCCTACTCTTTGCAACCCCATGGACTGTAGCATGCCAGGCCTCCCTGTCCATACCAACTCCCGGTTATACTCAAACTCATGTCCATTGAGTGGTGATGCCATCCAACCATCTCATCTTCTGTCATCCCCTTCTCCTCCTGCCTTCAATCTTTCCCAGCATGAGGGTCTTTTTAAATGAATCAGTTCTTCACATCAGGTGGCCAAAGTTTTGGAGTTTCAGCTTCAGCATCAGTCCTTCCAATGAATATTCAGGACTGATTTCCTTTAGGATAGACTGGTTGGATCTCCTTGCAGTCCAAGGGACTCTCAAAGGTCTTCTCCAACACCACAGTTCAAAAGCTTCAGTTCTTTGATGCTCAGCTTTCTTTATAGTCCAACTCTCACATCCATACATGACCACTGGAAAAACCATAGCTCTGACTAGACGGACCTTTGTTGGCAAAGTAATGACTCTGCTTTTTAATATGCTGTCTAGGTTGGTCATAACTTTTCTTCCAAGGAGCAAGCATCTTTTAATTTCATGGCTGCAGTCACCATCTGCAGTAATTTTGGAGCCCCACCCCCCCCAAATAAAGTCTGTCACTGTTTCCCCATCTATTTGTCATGAAGTAATGGGACCAGATGCTATGATCTTAGTTTTTTGAATGTTGAGTTTTAAGCCAACTTTTTCACTTCTGCTTGGATCACATCTACTAAACTTTCAGAAAAGTGAATCTTAAACTTAGTACTCCACAGAAAAATTCCATATCAGTTTGCAGAACTGACTAAAAGATCTTGCTCTACGCCTGATGTCATAAAACTGAGAGAGATAATGACGGATAGGAGAGATTTGTTACAAATAAATTATGTATGATGTGCAGTCAAAGGAAGGTGTTGGCACTTCTTAGCTAAAAATCAGAAGTTAATATCCAAAGCAGAGCACAGAGTGACAGTTAAGTCTTTAGAGAACACAGAAATCTGTGAACAGAATGTCAAAGTACATCTGGGAGAAAGACCTGCCTCCCGCTGAGTAGACCCTGTATGGTTTTGTTGAGATCTATCTCTGTTGAACTGCCAAAGAAGCACCAGGTCACTAGGCCGTGAGCAAATTTCTTCCTCCGGACCTGACCCTAGAACCTTCCAGAACACAGAACATCAGGAAACTACACATCTCCTGGGAGAGCTCTGTCTGCTTCCATGCCGACCAAGAACCTCTCCCTCCCCACCAGCCATCCACTCAACCTGGGAAAGTTCTAGAGATACTATAGAGGAGGGGCTTAGGGAAGCGATCTGGATGAAGGAAGGGCAGGGTGCTTATCTGCAAATATCCTCTGATTTTTATATTTTATTGTTTTTATTGTGGTAAAACTCACATAATATAGCATGTACTATTTTAACCATGCATAACTGTACAGTTCAGTGGAACCAGGCACATTTACAATATTGTGCAACTCTCACCATCATCCACTTCCCACATTTTTCTCCTTCAACAGTAACTTCCCATCCTGCCTCCCCACCCCTGGCATCTACCACTGTAATTTCCTACTCTCTGAATTTGACTGCTTTGGGTATGTTGGACAAGTGGAACTGAACTATCTGTCTGCATGTAACACATTACATCTCATTAGAAAAGACCCTGATGCTGGGAAAGATTGAAGGGAGGAAGAGAAGCAGACAACAGAGGATGAGAATGACATCACTGACTCAGTGGACATGAGTTTGAGCAAGCTCTGGGAGATGGTGAAGGACAGGGAAGCCTGGTGTGCTGCATTCCATGGGGTGGCAAAGAGTTGGTCATGACTGGGCAACTGAGCAACAAATGCATATTGGAATACATTTTTAAGATTAACTTGTGTCTTGTGTATATATATTTGTATATTTTGTATGCTGTCATGTCTTGGGTTGGGAGTGAGTATGAGATCATGAAGCCATTCAAATCTCACAAAGCCACACCCATCAACCCATCTCTGCCTCTTCCAACACAATAGCTTAGATTCAGGGATTGCCTGTCCATCCCATATCACATGATAGAGTGTCTCCTCCCCTCTCCTGAAGCAGTAACAGTAGTCATTAATCTGAATTTGTGTGAACTCGCACCCTGGAAGGTGGGTTGTAGAGCCTTGTCCATACACTTTCCCCATAACTCCCCCAGACCAGCCACGCTGGCAGTCAGGCCTGCACCATAGTCTTAAAATGTGGTGGTGCCATGCCCTTAGAATCCTGGAGGCCTGGTGTGATACGTAGTTAGTAGCATGACACATAGGTAACAGTAGGCACATAGCTGGCAACTGCTGCAGGCAAGCAGACAGGTAGGATCAAACTGGGGTTGAAGGAAGAAAGTGAAAGCGTTAGTCGCTCAGTTGTGTCTGACTCTTTGCATTCCCCTGGACTGTAGACCGCCAGACTCCTCTGTCCATGGAATTCTCCAGGCAAGAATACTGGCTGCTGACGCTGCTGCTTAGTCACTCAGTCGTGTCCAACACTTTGCAACCCAAGGACTGTAGCCCTCCAGGCTCCTCTGTCCATGGGATTCTCCAGGCAAGAATACTGGAGTGGGTTGCCATGCCCTCCTCCAGGGGATCTTCCTGACCAAGGGCTTGAACCCAGGTCTTCTGAATTGCGTATGGATTCTTTACCACCTGAGCCACCAGGGAAGTGTTGAAGGACGTTCTCCTCAATTTCTGGGCCCACAGTCTCTGGAGGTAAACTCATTTGTGGTCCCCAAGAAATGGTCCTGGGGATGGTTCCTGAAAAAGGAGTGGTAATGCTCTGCAACCTTATGTTTAAACTGGGGATTTGGCGACACTGCCTCAAGCTTGTTGGCTTAGTGCCGCTCTATTCACTGGGAAGGAGGAATGTTCACAAACATGAACAAATAGTTTCTATTAAAAACAGTACAGCACACAGTGTGCTGGAGGAAGTTTACAAATCGTTAGACTTGTTTACCCTGTAAGCCTATGCAATTCATCCAGAGTAATTAATCTGAAAGAGAAAATTAGCCAGAATACATTAGTAATGTGAAGAAGCAGATTAAGCTACCTCCAAAAAAGAAAAGAAAATACATTTGAGATGGACAAACAAATATACCCTGTGGATTTAGTACATTTATGAATACAACTAGCTACTTAATTTATGGAGATATTGCAAAAATAAAATGTGAGTGTCCTTGTTCAAAAAGCAGGGAAAAATCACAAAAATAGAAAAATATAAACCCCTTTTTATTCAGAAATATTTTATTATTAATACAATTCATGTCGATAATTTTATACAAGAACAACAACATGAACTTATAAATTGAAAAAATATTCTGGTATAATAATTTTATAAAATGGACAGATAATAATCATACTTCATTAATATGATAGTTTAATTGAGCAGAAAGTTTCTCTGGCTCCCTTTTCTGAAAATTCCTTTGATAGGTCATCAAAATGAGTATCCCCAAATACCTAATTTTCTATTGACATAATTGCCAGCAACATCATTTGCTCTTGGCAAATGCAAGATCACAAATAATTTTAAGTAGAATCTTTTTGTTGATGCATCTATTCATGAAGATTGTTTTTTTTTTTATTTTTTATGATGCATTTTTAACTCGTTCTTTTTTTTTAAATTTTATTTTATTTTTAAACTTTACATAATTGCACTAGTTTTGCCAAATATCAAAATGAATCCACCACAGGCATACATGTGTTCCCCATCCTGAACCCTCCTCCCTCCTCCCTCCCCACACCATCCCTCTGGGTCGTCCCAGTGCACCAGCCCCAAGCATCCAGTATCGCGCATCGAACCTGGACTGGCAACTCGTTTCTTACATGATATTCTACATGTTTCAATGTCACTCTCCCAAATCTTCCCACCCTCTCCCTCTCCCACAGAGTCCATAAGACTGTTCTATACATCAGTGTCTCTTTTGCTATCTCGTACACCAGGTTATTGTTACCATCTTTCTAAATCCCATATATATGCGTTAGTATACTGTATTTATGTTTTTCCTTCTGGCTTACTTCACTCTGTATTATAGGCTCCAGTTTCATCCACCTCATTAGAACTGATTCAAATGTATTCTTTTTAATGGCTGAGTAATACTCCATTGTGTATATGTACCACTGCTTTCTTATCCATTCATCTGCTGATGGACATCTAGGTTGCTTCCATGTCCTGGCTATTATAAACAGTGCTGCAATGAACATTGGGGTACACGTGTCTCTTTCCCTTCTGGTTTCCTCAGTGTGTATGCCCAGCAGTGGGGTTGCTGGATCATAAGGCAGTTCTATTTCCAGTTTTTTAAGGAATCTCCACACTGTTCTCCATAGTGGCTGTACTAGTTTGCATTCCCACCAACAGTGTAAGAGGGTTCCCTTTTCTCCACACCCTCTCCAGCATTTATTATTTGTAGACTTTTGGATCGCAGCCATTCTGACTGGTGTGAAATGGTACCTCATAGTGGTTTTGATTTGCATTTCTCTGATAATGAGTGATGTTGAGCATCTTTTCATGTGTTTGTTAGCCATCTGTATGTCTTCTTTGGAGAAATGTCTATTTAGTTCTTTGGCCCATTTTTTGATTGGGTCATTTATTTTTCTGGAGTTGAGCTGTAGGAGTTGCTTGTATATTTTTGAGATTAGTTGTTTGTCAGTTGCTTCATTTGCAATTATTTTCTCCCATTCTGAAGGCTGTCTTTTCACCTTGCTAATAGTTTCCTTTGATGTGCAGAAGCTTTTAAGGTTAATTAGGTCCCATTTGTTTATTTTTGCTTTTATTTCCAATATTCTGGGAGGTGGGTCATAGAGGATCCTGCTGTGATGTATGTCAGAGAGTGTTTTGCCTATGTTCTCCTCTAGGAGTTTTATAGTTTCTGGTCTTACGTTTAGATCTTTAATCCATTTTGAGTTTATTTTTGTGTATGGTGTTAGAAAGTGGTCTAGTTTCATTCTTTTACAAGTGGTTGACCAGATTTCCCAGCACCACTTGTTAAAGAGATTGTCTTTAATCCATTGTATATTCTTGCCTCCTTTGTCAAAGATAAGGTGTCCATATGTGCGTGGATTTATCTCTGGGCTTTCTATTTTATTCCATTGATCTATATTTCTGTCTTTGTGCCATTACCATACTGTCTTGATAACTGTGGCTTTGTAGTAGAGCCTGAAGTCAGGTAGGTTGATTCCTCCAGTTCCATTCTTCTTTCTCAAGATGCATCTATTCATGAAGATTGTTATATAGATTCTGTAAACTTTAAATTTCTGATAAATTATTTTAAGATATAATGTTTAGTATAACTAAGGATAATGATTCCTGTCTAACAATTTTTATAAAATATTGTGACCTTTATGTTTGAATTAAAATTTCTGTGTGCAGTTTTTTAAATCAACTGTATAGATTCCAGAAGTTTTAAGTTCAAAGCAAGACTGAGCAGAAAGTGCACAGAGTTTCTGCATAGACCCTGCCCCCTGCATGCACAGCCTCTCCTGCTACCTACATCTCCCACCAAATGGTACATTGATTACAGTTCGTGAACCTACATTGATACATCATTATTACCCAGAGTCCATACTTAACATTGGGGTTCACTCTTGGTGTTGTATATACTATGGCCCTGGACAAGTGTGTAACATGGATCCACTTTTATATCATACAGAATTATCTTGATGCCCTACAAATACTCTGTGTCCTATTTCTCTTTTTCCATCTCCCTCCCTTCCTCCCTTGAGCCTCTGGAAACAACTGATCTATTATTTGTCTCTGTATTTTTGCTTTTTCCAGAATATCATGAAGTTGAAATCAGAAATCCTTTTCAGATTGGCTTCTTTCACTTTGTAATAGGCACTGGGAGTCCCTCCCAGGCTTTTTATGGTTTAATAGTTCACTTCCTTTTAGCATTAAGTAACATTCCATTGTCTAAATGTACCACGGTTTTTTATCCATTCATCTACTGAAGGATATCTTGGTTAATTCCAAGTCTTAGTGACTATGAATAAAGCTGCTATAAACATCTGTGTTCAGGTTCTTGCGTGAACTGATTTAATCTTAAATGTAAATTTCCATGATCATGTTTTAATGTTTCCTCTGGCATTTCCTGTAACTTGCAGATGAAATATAAGAACCCAGAAGCAGATTCATGATTTGCACACAATTCAAAACACTTGTTTGTGCCATTACCATATCTTTAGTAACACAGCAATTAATTTAAAAATTATCTTCCTTATCAATAATAGGCTCATCTAAAGGTTCATACAGCAATAGCATTATTTACCATCCCACTTGATGATCCTTAAATTTGATTTATACTTTAAAGCCTGTGGGTATTTGCTTTGCAGTTTTGCAGCAGTTTTCAAAACAGGACAGTCTAACTCTTTGAAGATTTCTAATAACTCCCTGATACGCTTTATCGCAAAGGCCATATGTATGCTTTTATTTTGTAATAAAATAGAATTATATTGGCTCCAGCAGCTTCTATCTCAGGCTGAAGAGGTAATATCTGTGCAGGTGCTGCAGGCGGGGGGTCCACCGCAGATCTCAGCTCTGCACCCACTGGGAGTCCCTCTGTCTCCCTTGGCTTTCACCTCTGCCGCCAAAACTCCCGTTTAACTGCCACCTCACAGGCACATGCACCTCCCTCTTCTGTTCTTGTCTCTTTGCTCAGCTCCTTGTCACTCTCTCCCCTCTCTGCTCTTTGCAGGCAGCGTGGACTTGGGGAACGGCCCCCCTGTGCTTTCTGTTCAAATACCCTCAAAGTAAAAGTTGGACTATTTCTCTCCAAGGGGAAAATTAGAGGTCCGTGGACTCTGACCACAAAGGTCAGCATCGTTGCCCTTGTCCTTATAGGAAGCTCAGTCCATTAGCCCATTTCCCCCATTCTTCTCCAACCTCCAGCAGCCTATAGTTGACACCAGCACCGATGTTTAAACCCCAGTTTAAGGGGCTTCCCTGGTAGCAAAGACGGTAGAGCATCTGCCTGCTATGCGGGAGACCCAGGTTCAATTCCCAGGATGGGAAGATCCCCTGGAGAAGGAAATGGCAACCCATTCTAGTACTCTTGCCTGGAAAATTCCATGGATGGAGGAGCCATGGTAGGCTACAGTCCATGGGATCGCAAAGAGTCAGACACGACTGAGCTATTTCACTGGCTCACTGGAGTCTACATTTCTCTTTCCCAGGGTGATGAGCCACTCTGCCTATTCAAGGTTGTCAGCCGTGTGAGCCCCCAGATCCTTTCCCACCTCTCCAGTATGTGCACCTGATGCTTTCAGAACACAGAATCTCCACCACTTCACATGCAGTGCCCTGGGCGCCTGTATGCTGTACACATGCTGGCCCAGCTTCCCAAAGGCCCTTGCCACGTCTCACCCTCCCAAGGAACCAAACTGAATTTACCTCCTCCAGGAAATCTTTCCCAAGGGCTCTGGTTTCTTCATCTTCTTCTCATGGTATATTTAAAAATTTCTGTTAGATGATTGACAAGATTTGCCATGATTATTTGCTCACACATCTGCCCCTTTCAAGCCAAGATTCTATATTTTATCCCAGATCTACTCTGCTGATGACCAATCTTAGCATAGATTATTTTTCCCTTCTACCTCATTGTGCCATGATTCACCCCATAATCTGACAACTCTATTTTGCTTTCATAATTTAGTCACATCTCTCATTTATTCTCTCTACTCTGATTACCAGGATAAACTAGCATAAACCTTTACATGTTTGTGAAGACTTGAAACTCATCCTCTGTGCAAAGAGATATATTTGACAGGAAATCTAAGAATTTACAAATCCAAAGTTGAGGTACAAATCAGGTAATAAAAGATACCTAAGCTTTGAAAGAGGAAAGCAAAGGGAGACAGAAATGTGAGCATGTTTGACCGTATCTGGGGAAAGGGTTTAAATGAGTTGATTAATAATGGTGAGCTTCCCTGATAGCTCAGTTGGTACAGAGTCCGCCTGCAGTGTGGTAGACCTGAATTCAATCCCTGGGTTGGGAAGATCCCCTGGAGAAGGGAAAGGTACCCACTCCAGTATTCTGGCCTGGAGGATTAAATGGACTACATTCCATGGGGTCACAAAGAGTCGGACATGACTGAGCAACTTTCACTCATGGTGGTGCACATTAAGGTGTGTCTGACTCTTCCTGAGATTCTTTACCCTCTGAGCCACCAGGGAAGACCTGGTGGACATCAGGCTGTACTCTAATCTGATATGACTAGTGATATTATGAGAAGAGAGAATTAGTGCCCAGGCACACAGAGTGAAGATCTTGTGAGGACACAGGGAGAAGATGGCCACCAAAAGGCCAAGGAGAGAGGTCTCAGAAGAAATGATCCCACCAGCACCTTAATCTTGGACTTCCAGACTGTGGGAAAATACATTTCTGTTGTGTAAATCATCCAGCCTATAATCCTTTATTACAGCAGCCCTAGCTAACTAATCCAGAGTATTTTTTTTTTCAGTTGATTTGTTTTTCTTTACAACTTTTTCATTGTTCAGTTGCTCAGTCCTGTCTGACTCTTTGCGACCCCATGGACCACAGAACGCCAGGCTTCCCTGTCCATCACCAACTCCAGGAGATTACTCAAATTCATGTCCATTGAGTTAATGAGGCCATCCAGCCATCTCATCCTCTGTCATCCCCTGCTCCTCCTGCCCTCAATCTTTCCCAACATTGGGGTCTTTCCCACTGAGTTGGCTCTTCTCATCCAGTGGCCAAAGTAATGGAGCTTTAGCTTCAGCAACAGTCCTTCCAATAAATATTGAGGGTTGATTTCCTTTAGGATGGACTGGTTTGATATCCTTGCAGTCCAAGAGACTCTCAAGAGTCTTATCTAACACCACAGTTCAAGAACATCAGTTCTTTGGCGCTCAGCATTCTTTATGGTCCAACTCTCGCATCCATACATGACTACTGGATAAACCATAGCTTTGATTATACAGACCTTTATTGGTAAATCCTACTCCTTTTCATAGGACTGAGACAGAATTGCAGCTGCCGTTGTGTTGACAATCACACCCTAGCAGCAGAAGTCATATTGCACATAGAATCACACTTGGAGTAATCAAACTTCTCAATGTCCATGCAGAAATGTGAAATTCAGATTAAACCCACTAATCCCACCATGTTAGAGTAGCTGTGTGGGAACAAGGTAAATTGGTCCTACAGATGAAGCCCAGGGACTATATCTACAGATTTCTATTGAGAAAATTTGACTGATGGCAGTTTCCATAGCAGAGTCATTCCTTACATATTTAGTTCCCTATGCCTCATTTTTCTTCCACTGTATGCCTTCCTGGACTACCCCTTTTAGAACGTCCTCACTCAATTCAACTTATACAATATTGTAAAGTAAAAAAATAAAAATAAATAAATATAAATAAATAAATTAAAAAGTTACCTTTCCTGTCCAGGTGGTGCTGGGGTAAAGAATCCACCTACCAACGCAGGAGACACAAGAGATGTGGGTTCGATCCCTGGGTCAGGAAGATCCCCTGGAAAAGGAAAGGGCAACCCACCCCAGTATACTTCCTTGGAAAATCCCATGGACAGAGGAGCCTGGAGGGCTCCAGTTCAGGGAGTTGCAAACAGTCGGACCTGACTGAGCACACACACACACAAACTCTCCTGGACTATCCCTTTTAGAACATTTTGACTCTGAAGAGTAGTCCTTGAAAACTACCTTTTCTGTCCGATGGTGCTAAACACTTCCACTTTGATTTCAGAGGCATATGTGGCTGAGAAGGTAATAGATGGAGAAAACAGATAGTGTAACTTCAATACATGAGTAATTTTACAGCACGCTAGCAAAATGCAGCCTCTTTGCTATATTCAGGGTTTAAAATATTAGCTAAGACCCTAGAGTAAATAAGAAACATGCTGGGAACGGATCCTGTAAACCTTCGCTCCCTTGAAGCACTTATTAAAATGTGCCTCCTGGTGGCAGATTACCAATGTTTGTGGGCACATTGCAGATAAATATAGGTCAGTCAATAAGAGCCTTCCACATAATTAAGTTTGCTTGTCTGAAGTCTCTTGGGATATCAAAATCTTTAAGAGCAATAATTTCGTTGTTGGCTTGCAGCAGTAAGGAGAGATAGGAAATGTTATGAATATAAAACATAAAAATGTAAAATGACAAACAAGGGGCTTGGTGACCTTATTATGATGGAATGAGCTGACTTAAAGCAATTTCTGCATCAGCCAGTTTTTTCTGTCATGGGAAAATGGCATCTATATAAAAAGATTGTAATTTTTCTGAGATTTTTCTGAAAATTTTCAAAAACAGAGCATTGAAAGATATTTGAGTATCCAAACATCCCCCACCTAAATTTTACCATTATCATTCATTATACAAGCTCTATCACATTTGATGTTGATTACTTAATCATTTTATAAGGCACTTCAAAGTAAACTGCAGACATCAGAATACAACTTTTTAAATGCTTAAACATTGACTAGAACATGCCATTGACTAGATTTTAACATTTGTTCATAGATACTATGTAAAATTTACACACAATGAAAGGCACAAGTAATAATTGTACATTTGAAGTCTTTCCAAATGTGTCCACTGTAATTCCAAATGTAAATACTATCAAAATATAAAATGTTAGTCACCACAGGAATTAAGAATTAAGGATATAGGAATTTCCCTATATCTCTTCTCAGTCAATACTCATTTCTACTTCACTGAAATGGGCAATCATTGTTCAGATTTGTTTTCTAAGATCAGTTTTGCTTAAGTAGAATTTTATATAATGTAATAAAACCATATATTCTATTGTGTGTAAGGTTTCTGCCCAGCATATTTTTGTGATCTATCCATGTTCTTGCATAGGTCACATATTTGTTCCTATTTATTGTAATGTTCCACTATAGGAGTGTACCAAGGTTTATTTATTCACTCATCTATCAATAAATACCAGGGATGTTTTCCAGTTTTTAACTATTATAAATAAAGCTACGATGAGGATTCCTGGGCAATCTTCCTGTAAACATATTTTCTTTTCTCATAAATAAATAAATATGACTAGAATTCTGGGTCATAGAAAAGGTATATGTTTGACTTTTTAAGAAGCCATCAGAATATTTTCTGTGTCAGAGTGTTTAAAAGTGTTTGTTCCATGTTACATTCCTACTAAGATTTCATGACTGTTCCAGCGGTCCTATTCCTCATCACATTTGGCATTTTCAGTTCAGTTTAGTTCAGTCACTCAGTCGTGTCTGACTCTTTGCGACCCCATGAATCACAGCACGCCAGGACTCCCTGTCCATCACCAAGTCCCGAAGTTCACTCAAACTCATGTCCATCGAGTCGGTGATGCCATCCAGCCATCTCATCCTCTGTCGTCCCCTTCTCCTCCTGCCTTCAATTTTTCCCAGCATCTGGGTCTTTTCAAATGAGTTAGCTCTTCGCATCAGGTGGCCAAAGTATTAAGAGTTTCAGTTTCAGCATCAGTCCTTCCAATGAACACCCAGGCTGATCTCCTTTAGAATGGACTGGTTGGATCTCCTTGCAGTCCAAGGAACTCTCAAGAGTCTTCTCCAACACCACAATTCAAAAGCATCAATTCTTCGGTGCTCAGCTTTCTTCACAGTCCAACTCTCACATCCATACATGACCACAGGAAAAACCATAGCCTTGACTAGACAGACCTTTGTCGGCAAAGTAACATCTCTGCTTTTTTAGGGTCTTTTAAATATTAGCCATTTTGGTGGTCCCTTTTCAGTGTGAGTTCAAATTTCATTATGGATTAAATTTAGATTTCCCCAACAACAAATGAGATTGATAACTTTTAAATATACTTTGTGGCTATTCATAAACATTGCTTTATGGAATGTCTATAAAAATCTTTGGTCCATTTTTTGTTAATGTGCAATTGAAGTAAGAGTTTCATCTTGTCTTATGCTTGATCATAGGGAGATAATCATTCAATAGTTAATCATTAAAATGATGTTAGTTGTAGGGTTCTTTAGATGCTCTTTATAGGATTTAGAATGTTCTCTTCTATTTCAGTTTGACTGAGAGATTTCCTCATAAATGATCATAGGATTTGTCAAATTATTTTTATGTATACATTAAAAGTTTGTTTTTTCCTAGCTTATTCTCATAAGATAGTGAAATCACTAGTTGATTTTAAATCAGTTTTAGTTTTTAGAACAACTTTAGACTTACATAAAGATGGAGAAGATACTACAATATTACAGAGTGCTCCCATGTCCCCTGCATCCAGTATCCTCTATCATTAATAACTTATATATGTATAGTTCACTTGTTACAATTAAGGAACCGATGTTGATATTTATTTCTATCTAAAGCCCATGTTTTATTCATGTTTTCTCAGTGTTTGCCTTTTTCTGCTTTAGGGTCCTCTCCAGGCTACCACACTGTGTTTAGTTGTCATTTCTCCTGAGACTCCTCTTGGCTGTAAAAGGTTTCAAATTTATTTTGTCATTGATGACTTTGACCATTTTGAAGAGTACTGGTGAGGTATTAGAGAATATCCCTGTATTCAATTTTTTTTTATATCATTACAGTGATTAAACTGGGGTTATGGATTTTGGGGAGGAAAACCATAGAGGTTAAGTCTCATTTTTACAACGCAAGGGCACATATTATCAGTATGCTTACCACTGTTGATTTTGACCTTGATTACCAGTGGAAGTTGTATTTTCCAGTCTCTCCACGGTAAAGTGACTCTTCTGTGATGTCCACTTGGGAAGGAAGTGGCCTTTTACAGACTATGTGTGAGGAATGGGATTGGCTTCCCCTTCTTGAGAATGAAGAACCTACATAAATTATTCAACATTCTTCTTCACAAAATTAGTCTCTCCTATTTATTAATTTATCACATTATTATTAGTATGGACTTATTGATATTTACTTGATACTTATATTTTTCTTGTCCAAACTGTTGCATCAATGGCCACTGTATACCTTTCAATGTAGTTTTTCATAGATCCTTTTATTTTTTTTCAGAATTAAACAATTTTTTATTTCTAGGTTGCTGAGATTTTTTAAATCACAAATATATGTTTAATTTTACCAAATGCTTTTGCTCCATATGGCATTTTTCTTTAGAATTTTAACATGATAAATTATGTGGATATGTTTAAAATACTGAATTATCCTTTTGTCACAAGAATAAACCATCCTCCACTTCAATGGCAGGTGATTATATATATAATATTATTATATATTATTATTAATGTATTATACATTTATATGAATACATATAACTAGATTTCAGTCAGTTTAGTTCAGTCGCTCAGTCGTGTCTGACTCTTTTTGATCCCATGGACTGCAGCACACCAGTTTTCTTTGTCCATCACCAACTCTTGGAACATGCTCAAACTCATGTCCATTGAGTCTGTGATGCCATCCAAATATCTCATCTTCTGTCACCCCCTTCTCCTCCTGCCTTCAATCTTTCCTAGCATCAGGGTCTTTTCCAGTGAGTCAGTTCTTCTCATCAGGTGGCCAAAGTATTAGAACTTCAGCTTCAGCATCAGTTTTTCCAATGAATATTCAGGACTGATTTCCTTGAGGATTGCCTGGTTTGATCTCCTTGCAGTCCAAGGGACTCTCAAAAGTCTTCTCCAACACCACCATTCAGAAACATCAATTCTTAGGGGCTCAGCTTTCTTTATGTTCCAACTCTCACATCCATACATGACCACTGGAAAAACCATAGTTTTGACTAGATGGACCTTTGTCAGCAAAGTAATTCTGCTTTTTAATATGAGGAGCAAGTATCTTTTAATTTCCTGACTGCAGTCACCATCTGCAGTGATTTTGGAGCCCAAGAAAATAAAGTCTCTCTTATTTCCATTGTTTCCCCATCTATTTGCTATGAAGTGATGGGACTGGATGCCATGATCTTTGTTTTTTGAGTGTTGAGTTTTAAGCCAGCTTATCACTTAGTTTTAAGCCAGTTTTAAGTGAACTAAGTAATGAGTCGGCTCTTCCCATGAGGTGGCTAAAGTATTGGAGCTTCAGTTTCAGCATCAGTCCTTCCAATGAACTTTCAGGGTTGTTTAAGCCAGCTTAGAACTTAGTTTTAAGCCAACTGAATAACTAGATTTACTTTTCTAATATTTTGTTGAGAATTTTCATGCTTATATTCTTAAGGAAGAGTAGCCTATAATTTATTTTTTAAAGCATTGTTTTTGCCTAGTTCTGCTACCAGGAAAATGATGCACTCAAAAGAAAAAGTAATTTTGGAAGAGATATTTCTCTTTTCAGAAAGAGAATGGACAGTTTCTTGTCATTGACTCTCTAAGTTTCGTAGACTCTGCTAATAAGACCATCTAAACCTCATAATTTATCTTTTGGGAACTTTTTAACTACTAACTAAATTTTAATTGTATTAGTAGAACTATTCAAGCAAAGAAGAACTTAAGAACCTCTTGATGAAGGTGAAAGAGGAGAGTGAAAAGCTGGCTTAAAACTGAACATTTAAAAAACAAAAATCATGGCATCTGGTACCATCATTTCTTGGGAAATAGATGGGGAAACAATGGAAACAGTGACAGACTTTATTTGCTTGAGCTTCAAAATCACTGCAGATGGTGACTGCAGCCATGAAATTAAAAGATGCTTGCTCATTGGAAGAAAAGCTATGACCAACCTAGACAGTGTACCAAAAAGCATAGACATTACTTTGCCGACAAAGGTCCATACAGTCAAGTGAAAATCCCTCAGTGGTGTCTGACTCTCTGTAACCCCATGGACTGTAGTCCATGGAATTTTCCAGACCAGAATACTGGAGTTGGTAGCCTTTCCCTTCTCCAGGGGATCTTCCCAACCCAGGGATCAAACCAAGGTCTCCTGTATTGCAGGTGGATTCTTTACCAGTTGAGTCACAAGGGAAGTCCATAAAGTGAAAGTCACTCAGTCATGTCCAACTCTTTGTGACACCATGGACTGTACAGTCCATGGAATTCTCCAGCCCAGAAAACTAGAGTGGGTAGCCTTTCCCTTCTGCAAGAGGATCTTCCCAATTCAGTGATCAAACCGAGGTCTCCCACATTGCAGGTGGATTCTTTACCAGCTGAGCCATCAGGGAAGCTCCCGTATAGTCAAAGCCATGGTTTTTCCCATAGTCATGTATGGATGGGAGAGTTGGACCATAAAGAAAGCTGCCTACAGAAGAACTGATGCTGTCAAAATGTGGTGTTGGAGAACACCAACACTATTGAGAGTCCCTTGGACTGCAAAGAGATCAAACCAGTCAATCCTAAAGGAAATCAGCCCTGAATATTCATTGGAAGGACTGATGCTGAAACTGAAGCTTCAGTACTTTGGCCAATGGATGCAAAGAGCCTACTCATTAGAAAAGACCCTGATGCTGGGAAAGATTGAAGGCATGAGGAGAAGGGGACGACAGAGGATGAGATGACTGGATGGCATCACTGACTCAATGGACATGAATTTGGCAAGCTCCAGGAGATGGTGATGGACAAGAAAGCCTTGTATGCTGCTGTCCAGGGGGTGGCAAAGAGTCGGACACAACTGAGCAACTGAACAACAACAAAATTCAGTTATCTGGTCTATATTGGGTGAGTTTTGATAGTTTGTACTGTTTAAGGAATCAGTTCATCTTACCTAAGTTTCTTTATGTACATGGAACTATTTGTAAAAAGTAAAGTGTAAAGTGAAAATCGTCCAGTCATGCCTCTTTGTGACCCCATGGACTATAAGGTCCATGAAATTCTCCAAGCCAAAATATTGGAGTGGGTGCCTATTCCCTTCTCCAGGGGATCCTCCCAACCCAGGGATAGAGCCCAGCTATTTGTAGTATTCTCTTATTTTGTAATGTGTTTCAGATCAGTGGTAACAATCCCTCTTCATTTCAAATATTTATAGCTTGGATGTTCTCTTTCTTTATCAACCTTGCTAGATGTTTATCAGTTTTGTTGATCTTTTAAAGAAACACTTTGTGTTCACTGATTTTTCTCTACTTTTCTGTTTTTATTTTCATAGGTTTCTTTTTTATTTTATTCTTGCTATTATTTTTTATTAAGTTAACTGATTTCACATTCTTTCCATTTCTAAGTGCCGCAGTTTCATTTTTAGCACAACTTTATTTGATTTCCACATTTTTTTAATATGCTATATATTTATTTTCATTTGGTTCAATGCTGCTGCTGCTAAGTCGCTTCAGTCGTGTCTGACTCTGTGTGGCCCCATAGACGGGAGCCCACCTGGCTCCCCCATCCCTGGGATTCTCCAGGCAAGAACACTGGAGTGGGTTGCCATTTCCTTCTCCAATGCATGAAAGTGAAAAGTGAAAGTGAAGTCGTTCAGTCGTGTCCAACTCTTAGTGACCCCATGGACTGAAGCCTACCAGGCTCCTCTGTCCATGGGATTTTCCAGGCAAGAGTACTGGAGTGGAGTGCCATATATTTTTAAAACTTCCTTTAAGACTTCTTCTTTGGACCATGGATTGTTAAATATATATATATATATATATATATACACACACATATTTTCTTTTTAATTCAAGCATTTGATGGTTTTCCTCTCATCTTTCTGTGACTGATTTCTAATTAAATTACTTATATATCATACTTTTATTACCTATTTTCATATATTTAATGACCCAGGAAAAAAGATTATGTTGGTGACTATTTATTGGACCCTTGAACAAAATGTGTGTTCTCTGTTGGCGAACGGGTTCTGCAAGTGTCAGGTACACCCCGTTTGTCAGTGGTATTATTCAGTTCTTCCGTGTACTTTCCAACATTCAGTCTATACATTCAGTGGTACATACATCAGTTATAAAGAGGCTGTTAATATGTTCAAATATAATTTTGAATCCATCTGTTTTCCCTTTCTGTTCTGTTGCTTTTTTTTCCCATGAGTTTTGAATCTCTCGTTTGGTACATATGCTTTGAGGACATAAATCTTCTTGGTAAATAGTTCTTTCATCGTCACTTTATTTTCTTTCTTTGTTCCCAGAATATGCTTTTTTCTCAAGTCTAGTTGGCCTGAACACTGGTTTTTCCTTGATTAGCTTTCACATGGCTGATCTTTTTCTAATAGGTATCTATTTTCTTATAGGTATTTTTATATTTGAGGCACGTTTCTTACAGATAACATACAGCTAGGTGAGTTATTCATTTGTTTGGTTCATTTTGACCACTTCTGTGGGTCTCGAAATTTATTTTTGATGTAATTGGTAGCTGGTTAACATTGATATCTGCCATTTTATGATTTGTTTGGATTATTGATTTTTAATCAGATATTGCTGGTATATCTACAACCTATACTAACAGAATTAAAGTTTTTGGAAAATTTTTTAATTAAGTGTTTGGGAATATTGAATGAATATCTTATTTCATACATCTTAAAATGCGTATTTTAACATTGGAACAAATACTTGTAGAAATGAGTACCATTTAAATAAAATATTAAAAGAGCAATAAAGTGCTAATGGGTACAGGGCTTCTCTTGGAGTGATGAAGATATTCTACTGTTAGATTCCAGAGGTGGTTGCACAACTCTGTGAATGTATTAGAAACCATTTAGCTGTATATTTTAAATGAGTGAATCGTGCACACTGTACTGCGACAGTACCCACGGTACGGAGGCTGCTCTCAGTTCCTTGCGAGGCCATTCTCTCCATCCTCATGAGCTTGCAAGAAGATCCCAGAGAGATATGCAAGACAGCTCCTGGTTTTTTATAACCTAATTTTGGAAGTGACTTTCTGTGGCTGCTATAACAGTAGGACTAGGAGCACCCATACTCGGAAGGAGTGGATTGTGTGGTGTATGGCTGCCAGGAGCTGGGTGTCACTGAGAGGCATGCCAAAGGGTGCTAACCATGTTATCTGCAGACTGCAAGTCAGGAATATCAGAAACCATTGAATATGAGATGTACTGATCTTTTATGTACTAGTAAGAAAGCAAAGCTGCTACCAAACATATTTTAAGATACAATAGATTACAAGATCATCTTAGCATGAAATGTTAAAATGTGAAGATAATATGCATTTCTGGTTCAGTGAAGTTTGGGTTTTTTGGTGGTAATCTTAGTATCTCACTCTGAAGAAAGTACTTAATTTCTTGATACCGTTAATGGTGGCACTTGAGTCATATACGCCAAGGGTATCAAGATGAAATCCCTGTGATGTGTGACAAATTCAAAGAATTGCTTGTTTTTAGTTTTTTAGGGGATTTCCACACTGTTCTCCATAGTGGTTGTAACAATTTACTTTCTCACCAACAGTGTAGGAGTGTTCCCTTTTCTCAGCATTCTCTTTTTGATGATACATATTCTGACTGGTATGACCACACTGCAGTTTTGATTTGCATTTCAATTAGTGATTTGGGGCATCACTGACTCAATGGACATGAGTTTGAGTGAACTCTGGGAGTTAGTGATGGACAGGGAGGCCTGGCGTGCTGTGGTTCATGGGGTCGGAAAGAGTCAGACGCAACTGAGCGAATGAACTGAACTGAACTGAACTGAGTGTATTATCATGTGCTTTTTCACCTTCTATGTGTATTCTTATAGAAATGTCTATTTAGACTCTTCTGCTCATGTTTTGATTGGCAGAAGAGCTGCATGAGCTTTTTGTACATTTTGAAGATTAATCCCTTGTCAGATGCTTTGTTTTGCAAGTATTTTCTCCCATTCTTTGGCTTTTCTTTTTGTTTTGTTTGTGGTTTCTTTGCTGTGCAGGAGGCTTTAAACATGATTAGCTTTCATTTGCTTATCTTTGCTTTTATTTTCATTACTTTCAGGGAAGCCCAGTTACTTTAGGAGGTGAACACAAAAAGATACTGCTGCAGTTTATGTCAGAGTGTTCTGCTTATGTTTTCTTCTAAGAATTTTGTAGTATACAGTTTTACATTTAGCTCTTTGATCCATTTTGAGTTTATTTTATATATGGTTTATTTTGTATATGGCATATGGTTTTAGAGGATGTTCTAATTTCATTCTTTCACATGTGGCTGTGTAGTTTTCCCAACACCACTGACTGAAGAGACTGTCTTTTCTCCATTGTATTTTGTTGCTTCCTTTGTCATAGATTAGTTGACAATAGGTGTGTGTTTATTTTTGGACTTTCTAGCTTATTCCATTGATCTATATTTTTATTTAATGTAAATACTATACTATTTTGATTACTGTAGCTTTGTAGTGTAGTGAAGTCAGGGAGCCTGATTTTTCCAGCTCCATTTTTCTTAGGATTGCTGTGGGTATTTGGGGTCTTTTGTGTTTCCATACATATTTTAATTTTTTAAAAATTCTACCAAATGATCCACCAATCCCATTCCTGGGTGTCTATCTAGAGAAAGTTATAATTCAAAATGATACATTCACCCAGTACTTTTTGCACCACTATTTACAATAGCTAGGATATGGAAGCAGCCTAAATGTTCATCAACAGATAAATGGATACAGAAGAAGTGACACATATAGACAATGAACTATTACTCAGCCATTAAAATGAATGAAAAAATACTGTTTGCAGCAACTTGGATAGACCTTGAGATTATCATTCTAAGTGAAATAAGTCAGATGGAGAAAGGCAAATACCATATGGTATCATTCATATAGGGCTTTCCATTGGCTCAGACGGTAAAGCTTCTGTCTACAATGTGGGAGACCTGGGTTTAATCCCTGGGTCGGGAAGTTCCCTGGAGAAGGAAAAGGCAACCCATTCCAGTACTCTTGCCTAGAAAATCCCACGGACGGAGGAGCCTGGTGTCCAATGGGTCGCAAAGAGTCGGACACCACTGAGTGACTTCACTTCATTTTATCATTCATAAAGTGAAAGTCGCTCAGTCGTGTCAGACCCTTTTTGACCCCCTGGACTATACAGTCCTTGGAATTCTCTAGGCCAGAATACTGGAATGGGTAGCTGGCCCCTTCTCCAGGGGATCTTCCTAACCTGGGGATTGAACCCAGGTCTCCCACATTGCAGGCAGATTCTTTACCAGCTGAGCTACCAGGGAAGCCCATTATTCATATGTGAAATCTAATTTTAAAAAAGATATAAGTGAATTTATTTACAAAACAGAAGCAGACTTGCAGATTTCAAAAACAAACATAAGGTTACCAAAGGGGAAAGGTAGCAGAGGGGATCAATTAGGATCCTGGGATGAACATACACACATTACTATATATAAAAACAGGTAACCAACAAAGACCTACTGTATCACACAAGGAACTCTGCTCAACACTCTGTGAAAACCTGTATGGGAAAAGAATCTGAAAAAGAATGAATACATGCATCACTATGCTGCACATCTGAAACTAACACGATTGCAAATCAACTATACTCCAAAAATAAATAAATGATTTTTAAAAATAAAGAAAAAGTAAAGAACTACTTATTAAGACACCACCCCATGCAACTGGATATCAGTCTTAATGTTTCAAAAATCACTAAGCAGAGAATCTAAGCTAGATTGCATATTCTTAATTGTTCACAAAATCAGCCAAACAAAATGTCCAAAGGTCTCAAATTTCCTATGATAAAAACTGGATTCCATTTACTGGGATATGAATCCCTCAGCTACAGGACATACATGGAATTGTGTGTGTTTGTGTGTGTGCGTGCGTGTGTGTGTATGTGTATGTGTGTGTGTATGTATGTGTGTGTGTATGTGTGTGTGTGTGTGTATGTGTGTGTGTGTGTGCATGCATGTGTGTAGCCATGTACATGCCATCTTAAAAAATGAAGTGTAAAATTACTGTAATAATTTGAGGGTGGGAAATAAAAATGATATTCAGAAGGTACATTTCCTAAACCCCTAAATTTTCATTTTTACAAACACACATATACACACCATAATCCAACAAACAAATAGGAAAAACTCTTAAAAATCTGAAAAGTAGAACTATGTAGAGTAATTCTATTGTTTATTTGGAGACACATACAAAACATAAATCTAAGCACATAGGTCAAATAACAACCATATGACAAACACAAGTCCAGAGAAAAATGTACCTTGCTTCTGTTGTAGTTGGAGGTTATGCCCATGAACAGAAATCAGGTCCCCTTAATTGTAAGAATGGATCCATCTCCTCTACCTCACCCATAGGAGCTCAAGACTGAGCAAACACTGATGTAATTATAGCCCCCACCTCCACCCCATCTCTTCCCCAACCTGTCGTCACTGGAGGCCAGAGCAAGGTGTCTAGAATGGTGATGGATTTCACCTTCAGTTCACATTACATTCTTCTATTCTTCCTATGTAAAATTTCTCTATCTATATTGACAAAGCAAGCTTCTTGAAGACCATAAAACAGAATGGGAATATTTAAAATAAAACTAGAATGAAAAGTGACACTTAAGTAGTTTTTGACAGTTAACAACAACAAAAAATGTGTATTAAAGAGACAAAGTGCTCAGTCCCTAAGTCATATGTGACTCTCTGTGACCCTATGAACTGTAGCCCACCAGGCTCCTCTGTCCATGGGGATTCTCCAGGCAAGAATACGGGAGTGGGTTGGCATTTCCACCTCCAGGGGATCTTCCAAATCTAGGGGTGGAACCCATGTCTCTTGTGTCTCCTGAGTTGGGGGGCAAGTTCTTTACCACTAGTTCTACCTGGAAGCACAAAGATGGGATAGAATTCAACAAATATCTAAGGGGAAAACACCCATACCAGGATCAACACGAATAGGATTATATGATTGACCAAGCCAGATATATTTAATTAAATAAAACATAAAAATGATGGGAGGCTCCATGCTTATTAAAATTCTATTTTTATTGCCACTTATTAAGGAAACATATGGACAATCCAAATGTAGAATATGAATTTTTAAAATTTCATAATAAGGTTGCAAATCAAAATGACATATTTAATAAAATTTCCTATTAAATTTTCAGTTTTCCAAAGGATTCTTTTCTTTTGTCAGACAGCCATTGTCAGTTAAATTAATTAAACATCCAGCAAAAAAAATCAAAGTAGCTTTTTCATGATTAGTGTTAAAATACCATGATACCACAGCAAGTTTCAGAGAGATTCTGTCTGTCCATTGGGGTATCCAAGGCAGGTATGCTCCTGGCTGGTTGCCCCCTGAATCTGACATACTGGAGTATATCTGATGTTTAACATATGACTGAATTCCTCACATGCACTCAGGCTTTTCTATAGGTACTCAATGGAATATCTGAGATGAATTTGTTAGCAGTTGCGTAGTGCCAAAAGGTTTTGTTCTTTCTTCAAATATGGTGGATTTTGAAACTTAGGAAATAAATCAGATTGAAAGTCCTTGACATAAATTCAAAATGGCACAAAACAGCATAAAATATTACAGAATAAATTATCTTACATTGTTCATAGATCACATCCTAACTCTGAAACCAGCCCTGTGGAAGGGCAACTTAGTTCCAGCACAAACACCTTAAATCACTTGAGATGCCAAAGAGACTATGAATTGTGGTTCCTTTTTAATAATTTGTAATAAGAAATTTAAGAAAAGTTAAACATATTTAAGGCCTACACCATGATGATTTTATATACACATTGAAATGATGACAAGGATTCCTATGAACAAGGTAATTAACATATTCAACTCTTCAGATAGCTTTTGTTTGTTTTGAGAGTTTTTTTGGTGAAATCTACTTTTAAAATGTTTTTAATTAATTTTTTATTGGCATATAAGTGCTTTACAACATTGTGTGAGTTCCTGCTGTACAGCAAAGTGAGTCAGCCATCAGTTCAGTTCAGTCACTCAGTCGTGTCTGACACTTTGTGACCCTCTGGACTGCAGCATGCCAGGCCTCCCTGTCCATCACCAACTCCCGGAGTTTACTCAAACTCATGTCCACTGAGTCAGTGATGCCATCCAACCATCTCATCTGTTGTCCCCTTCTCCTCCTGCCTTCAGTCTTTCCCAGCATCAGGGTCAGTAGTATGTATACGTTGGTCCCAGTCTCCCAACTCTTCCAACCACTCTCTTTACTCCTTGGTATCCATAAGTTTCTTTACATCTGTGTCTCTATTTCTGCTTTGCCATCTCCTAGAATAATGAAAATGAAAACAAAAATAAATAAGAGCACCTAGTCAAAAACTTCAGCACAGCAAAGGAAACCATAAGCAAAACAAGAACACAGTCCTCAGAATGGGAGAAAATATTTGCAAACGAAGCAATTGACAAGGGATTAATCTCCAAAATATACAAACAACTTGCATGTGTGTGTGTGTGTGTGCACACTCTCAGTTATTTCTAATTCTTTGCAACCCCATGGACTGTAGCCCACCAGGCTCCTCTGTCCACGAAATTTTCCAGGGAAGAGTACTGGAGCAGGTAGTCATTTCCTTCTCCAGGAGATCTTCCTGACCCAGGATCAAACCTGCATCCCCTGCATTGGCAAGAGGATTCTTTACCACTGTGCCACCTGGGAAGCCTCATAAACTGCTCATGAGGCTAAAAAAAAAAAAGAAAAAGAAAATATGAGTAGAAGACCTAAATAGAAATTTCTCCAAAGAGGACATACAGGTGATCAACAAACACATGAAAATGTGCTTGAATCACTAATTATTGTTATTATAATCACTATTATCACTAACTATATAGTAGCTTTATATTTTATATATAATATATATGATAGTTTTATATTTTATTTATAATTATAATCACTAATTATTAGAGAAATGCAAATAAAAATTACAATGAGGTATCACTTCACATCAGTCAGAAATAGCCATCATCCAAAAGTCTACAAATAATAAATTCTGGAAAGTTTGTAGAGAAATGGAAACCCTCTTAGACTATTCATTGGAGTGCAAATTGGTAAAACCACTATGGAGAACAGGATGGAGGTTCCTCGAAAGACGAAAAATAGAACTACCATATGACCCAACAGTCTCTCTCCTGGACACAAACCTTGTTGCTATTGCTGTTCAGTCACTCAGTCGTGTCTGACCCTTTGCAACCCCATGGACTGCAGGACACCAGGCTTCCTTGCCCTTCACCATCTCCCAGAGTTTGCTCAAACTCATGGCCACTGAGTCAGTGATGCCATCCAACCATCTCATCCTCTATTATCCCCTTCTCCTTCTGCCTTCAATCTTTTCCAGCATCAGGGTCTTTTCCAATGAGTCAGCTCTTCACATCAGGTGTCCAAAGTATGGGAGTTTCAGCTTCAGCATCAGTCCTTCCAGTGGATGTTCAGAGTTGCTTTCCTTTAGAATTGACTGGTTTGATCTCCTTGCTGTCCAAGGAGAAACCCGTAATTCAAAAAGATACATGTGTTCATTGCATTATTTGCAATAGCCACGACATAGAAGCAACCTAAATGTTCATCAACAAAGGAATGGAAAGAGAAAATGTGGCACTTATATACAGTGGAATATTGCTAAGTCACTTCAGTCGTGTCCGACTCTGTGAGACCCCATAGACGGCAGCCCATCAGGCTCCCTCATCCCTGGGATTCTCCAGGCAAGAACACTGGAGTGGGCTGCCATTTCCTTCTCCAATGCAGGAAAGTGAAAAATGAAAGTGAAGTCACTCAGTCGTGTCCGACTTTTAGCTACCCCATGGACTGCAGCCTACCAGGCTCCTCCGCCCATGGGATTTTCCAGGCAAGAGTACTGGAGTGGGGTGCCATCGCCTTCTCCAACAATGGAATATTACTCAGCCATAAAAAGGAATGAAATAGTGCCATGTGCAAAGACATTGATAGACCTAGAGACCATTGTACAGAGTGAAATACATCTGAAAGAGAAAAATAAACATTGTAAAATGATGCTTATATATGAAATCTAGAAAAATGGTACAGATGCACTTACTTGCAAAGCAGAAATAGAAACACAGATGTTCAAATCCACTTTTAGCAGTGGATTAAGATCAGCATCCTCTGACAATGCTTGGCAACTCGCATATAATTAAACATCACAGCATATGGTGGTTTTATGTCTGTCTCTGGCATTGTAGTGTCCTTCCAAAATTTTAGTTTTTCCTGATGTTATTTGGCAAGCTTTATTTTATCTATTAGTGATTATTCCTGCAAATATCCTGCCTTGAATATATCCCTGAGTTGTTTGTCTATTCAAACCGCTTACATCTGACCATCTAGCTCCATGTTTCATAGGGTTGGATGCATTGTCTGAAAGAAGAGAATGGTAATTATACCTCATTGTGCTCTTGAGTTCCTCACATATTCAGACTAAATACAACACCATATTCAAACTTCAAAATGCTATTATAATAGGTGTAGCAGCAGAAGAGACCTTATTAAAAATGTGAATGCTAAAAAGGATAGATTAAAATCTGGTCATATATTAGTGCCTCCCAGTGTCCTCTTAGAGGAAGCTGGAGCACAAGACCGAGCTGTTCAGGACATTTGTATTTCAAAGCGATGATTGAAGATTCCAGAATTTCATGATAGACTTGGACACCTGAAAAAGCAGTGTGAATAAGATTACGGTTAATGTTTTCTTCTGTCATAAAGCTAAACTTTAAATATGACACTGATTTTCAGGAGCTCTCTTAAATGGCAAAATTAATCACATCCACTTAGGAAAAGAATGTATAACAGCGTCACTGCTACACTTGTGTATTAAATCCAGTATAGCTTGGGCTCAAGTCCTTAGATGCTCAAAATGGAAATGTTTTCATCTGAAATTTGATGATTTAAGAACAGTATTAAAAAAGGTCTATCTATTTTCCAAATTGTATTCAAATAATATTTTCTTTCCTTCTGGGTTAAAAAATGTTTAAAAATTAAGAATTAGGGGATATTTTCTTCTCCTTGTAAATGAAATTGAGCTTTCATATTGGGTATTAGTTTCTTGAATTTGGAAGGGAAATAATTAATCTATCATTGCTATTTTTTGTCAGAGTGTCAATAATTAGTATTAATACTTCCATTCTTCAGGGTGGATAGGTCAATCAACAGGAGGAAAAAAGCATTTTAAGAAGTCTAGGGTTGGGGAGGGAATCCAAGAGAACTTTAGGATCGGCTTGAATTTCCTAAATGTTATGTTGAAGTTCCCCTCTAGGTAGCCCATGGCCTCCCCACACAGAAATCCATGCCTCATTGCTCCCCACCAACCACACGGAGCAGAGAATATGGTACTAATAGCTTTGTAACATTTAATGGATGTGTGAATAAATAAATGAGTGGACAAATGAATGAACACTCAGGATGCTTCTTAGATGCCAAACAAATAACTTTAAGTTAGTTCTTAGAAAAAGACCCCCTTCTTAAAAGAAAATCATGTAGGAACATACATCTTCAAATGTCTTATAAATGTAAATTTGGAAGTAGTTTAATGGTGTCTGGCTCTTAGGCTTTCGATGCATGTGTGTGCTCTGTTGTGTCTGACTCTTTGTGACCCCCATGGACTGTAGCCCGCCAGGTTCCTCTGTCCATGGGGATTCTCCAGGCAAAAATACTACAGTGGGTTGCCATTTCCTTCTCCATAGGCTCTCAATAAGTGTATCTAAATTCTAATTTTGCTAAGTCTCTAACATATGTTACTTTCACTCTTTTGTCAACCTGAAAAACCAGTAAGTCCATGTCTTGCTTGGTTCCACTGTCATTTAGATAATGACAATTGGTGTCCTTATCGTCCAAACCCTTTTAAATTCTCTTCTGATTTGAGATAAGAGGATTTAGATCCTTTGGATGACCTCCTGCATGCATGCTAAGTCCCTTCAGTCATGTCTGACTCTTTGTGACCCCATGGACTGTAGCCTGCCAGGCTCCCCCATCTGTGGGATTTTCCAGGCAAGAATACTGGAGTGGGTTTCCATTTCCTTCTCCAGGGGATCGTCCCGACCCAGGGATTGAATCCCCTTCTCCTGCGTTGCAGGAGGATTCTTTACTGGTGAGCTTCCAGGGAAGCCCTTGGCTGGTCCCAGGGTCTCTGTGCAAATCTGCAGGTGTTGCTTGCTCTGCTGCACAACAGAAACTTGGGCTCAGATACAAGGTTCTCATGTACTAATAGTTCTAACACAGCAGCAGTCAGGCACCCAGCACAGCTTTTGAAATAAGGGTCAGGATGCCGAGGGTCCCTCAGAAACCCTGGCCTTCTTCCGTGTCGGGGGTGACCTTGTAACTTGTTATGTTGATCAAGCAATCTGAAGCAATTGCTCTTACTTATGCCTCAGAGACCAGACAGCAAAGTCTGCCACGGTTTATATCTATTTTCATTTATATTAATATCAAACTCCCTTGCTCTGTGTTGTATCAAAATGAATCTCCTCTGCCTGTTTCCCGGGTAAACATATTGGACAATATCTGGCTTAATGGCCTCCAACAGGACCAGAAAAGGCTCAGATGTTCTGTGTTTGCAGGATTCATCATCTGGATTCAGAGACAAGATCCCCAAACAATTATGCAGGATCAAAGCTGACAGGATTTGGTCAGATGAAACTTGGCAGGGCCACAGATCTTAACTCAGAGAAGGAGACATCCTGCATCCAGAAGGAGGTGAGGGGTGCAGGGAGAAGAGAGAGACAACTGGTCTCCCTCATGCTGAAGACCCAAACTTGTGCTTCAGGACATTCCCTCCCAAAGGGCCCTTGATTCTTGGCAGCTTTCTTGCCTGACTGATAAGAAGTAGCTAATAAGAAACATCTGGGAAAAAAAAGAAGTTTGAGGTCTCTTCATTTTTACTTCATTTTTACTCTTGCTTCTGTGAGGTTTAAAAGATTGGCATATTTCTCTAAATCTTTGAGAATATATACCCAAAGAGGAGTGAAAATCAAGCCAATTCCTATATTCATCTGGAATATCCATGCTCACAGATTAGTACACAAAGTACAGTTGTTCATCTCTTGGCATCCACAGGGGCTTAGCTCAGGGATTCCTACACAGACCTAAATCCAGCATACTCAAGTCCCTTCTATAAAATGGTGCTGTGTCTGGATATAATCCACACACATCCTTCCATAGACTTTGAATCATCTCTAGATTATTTATAATGCTTGATGCCGAGAAATGCTATGTCAATAGTAGTAAACACAATGTAAATGCTGTATAAACCTGTGCCCAAATGCAGCAAGTTCAAGTTCTGCTTTTTGGAACTTTCTGTAATGGTTTTGCAAATAAGCTAGATCTGGAGTTGATTGAATCCCTAAATGTGAAACCCATAACTACAGAGGGTTGACTGTAAAGCTCAAGCTTTTGTCTGGTTGGTTATTGTTCATTCGCTAAGTTGTGTTCAGTTCTTTGAGACCCCATGGATGATAGCCCGCCAGGCTTCTCTGTCCAGGGGATTTCCCAGGCAAGAATGCTGGAGTGGGTTGCCATTGCCTTCTCCAGGATCTTCGTGACCCAGCGATTGAACCCACATCCCCTGTATTGGCAGGCAGATTCTTTATCACTGAGCCAACTGGGAAGCCTGTCTGCTTGATGCTATTGTGCTTTTCAGATTTACTTACTGCTTTTGGTAGTCTACAATCCAGGTGCCATCACGTGGACCTGAATTCACTCCACTCTCTGAAGCTTCGTCCTGAGGGCCCTAAAGAGAAGCAACATGTTCCATAGGAATTGGAAAACTGCTGCAATTCTTGGTTATAGAATTAGCGATCATGCCTACACAACTTTCCAAATATAATAAAATCCACTGAACTGTATGTTTTAGCAGGACTGTTTTATGGTATGTGACATAAAATCTCACTTTTAAAGGAATATTAATTTAAATTGCTCTCACAAAGTACAAAAAAAACCTTTTTAAATTGAAGTTATAGTTGATTTACAATATTAGTTTTAGGTGTACAGCACAGTGATTCAATTATATATATATATATATATATATATATATATATATATAATGACCAACCTAGCATATTGAAAAGCAGAGACATTACTTTGCCAACAAAGGTCCGTCTAGTCAAGGCTATGGTTTTTCCAGTGGTCATGTATGGCTGTGAGAGTTGGACTGTGAAGAAAGCTGAGCGCCGAAGAATTGATGCTTTTGAACTGTGGTGTTGGAGAAGACTCTTGAGAGTTCCTTGGACTGCAAGGAGATCCAACCAGTCCATTCTAAAGGAGATCAGTCCTGAGTGTTCATTGGAAGGACTGATGCTGAAGCTGAAACTCCAGTACTTTGACCACCTCATGTGAAGAATTGATTCATTGGAAAAGACTCTGATGCTGGGAGGGATTGGGGGGAGGAGGAGAAGGGGACGACAGAGGATGAGATGGCTGGATGGCATCACTGACTTGATGGATGTGAGTCTGAGTGAACTCTGGGAGTTGGTGATGGACAGGGAGGCCTGGCGTGCTGCGATTCATGGTGTCGCAGAGTCAAACACGACTGAGCGACTGAACTGAACTGATATAGATATAGATATAGATATAGATATAGATATAGATATATAGATATATTCTCAGTTTGTTTTCCCTTATAGGGTAATATAAAATATTCATCATAGTTCCCTGTGCTATATAGTAGGTCCTGTTGTTCATCTATTTCATATGTAGTAGTGTATATGGTAATTTCAAATTCCTAATTTATCCCTTCTCCTAACCCCTTTGGTAACCCTAAGTTTGTTTCCTATGTCTGTGAGTCAATTTCTATTTTGTATACAAGTTTATTTGCATACAAGTTCATTTGTATACAAGTTCATTTTAAATCATCTTTAAGCTGGCTGAAGTATATTGGAGCATTATGAGAGGAATGGGGAAAGGAAAAAACTCCCAGAATCACTAAGCTCTTTATACACAGGAAATTAAGGGAAAACCATTAAAAGCCATAAATAAGAAATAAAATAGTGAATAGAACCAGCCCTCCAATTGGCAGTTTTCACGACTGCACATCAGTTGGAAAATGCATCTGAGATTGGTTGAATCCTTGGACGCAGAACAGGCAGATATGGAAGGTTGAATCTACTAGGGTTTTATGTAAGGAATGTGGGCATCCAGGGACTTTGGTATCTGCAGAGGTCCTAGAATCAACTCTTTGGGGACAACTGTACAGACGATGTCACCATAACAAACACTAGCAGCTAAGCTGCTGTCCAACCATAGGTCTGTCAACTACAGAGTTTCTTTGAATTTACATTGCTTTGGTCTGTACAGGATTAAAATTATCTCTCTCATCCCACATCTCAGGAAGGAGATGATCCCCAGAGAAAAGTCCTGGAAAATTCTCTTGACTCTGGATAAGGGGATAATTTTAAGTGGTAAAACTCCCTCTTATTTTTCATGCCCATTTTCTTTATTGCTTGAAAAGTCTCCCAGAACATCATTGTGTGAATGCTGGTTTTCCTATAGTAAGGGAGGTTTCTGTACAACCCCCGAGTTATAACTCTCTGAAAGTGTGAATTGTAAGTGCATCAAACCAGTTATAAGATATTTTCCATCTTGCACAGTCTTCAGAGAGGTTTTTTAAAATGGCATACGGACATGATTTGGGCTTTCCAGGTGGTTCAGTGGGTGTAGAATCTGCCTGAAATTCAGGAGATGCAGGCAGAGGTGAGTTTGATCCCAGAGTTGGGAAGATTCCCTGAATAAGGAAAGGCAACCCACTCCAGTATTCTTGCCTGGAGAATCCCATGGACAGAGGAGCCTGGTATGCTACAGTCCATAGGGTTGCAGAGTCAGACACGACTAAAGTGAGTGGGCACTCACACACATGGGCATGATTTAAGGCAGTAGATCTCAAATTTTAGCAGGTATTAGAAATACCAGGATGGGGGAGCTTGTTATCATATATTGCCAAGACCCTTTCCTGGTCTGGTTTCTCAGGCTTGAGGCAAAGGCAAATAATTTTTTGAACAAGTTCCAAGTGATAATGTTGCTGGCCTGAGAATCACATTCTAGAACCACTGGGTATAAAGCCATACACTGTTCCTTTCAAGGGACATGGAGAAAGACAATATGTGTGTGTGTGCTCAGTTGCTCAGTCATGTCCAACTCTTTGAGCCCCAATGGACTCTAGCTGGGTCTTTCCAGGTGGCGCTAGTGGTAAAGAACCTTCCTGTCAATGCAGGAGATGTAAGAAATGTGGCTCATATCCCTGGGTCAGGAAGATCCCTTGAAGGAGGGTATGGCAACCCACTCCAAGATTCTTGCCTGGAGAATCCCATGGACAGAGGAGACGGGTGGGCTACAGTCCATGGGGTCGCAAACAGCTGGACACAACTGAAACGACTTAGTGACTTAAATGTACAACTGTGGACTGTAGCGTGCCAGGCTCCTCTGTCCATGGAATCTTTTAGGCAAGAATACTGGAGTGGGCTCCATTTCCTACTCCAGGGTATCTTCCCAACCCAGGGATCAAACCCACAGTCTCTTGCATCTCCTACATTGGCAGGCAGATTCTTTACCCCTAGCTTGACGTAGGCAACCCTGAAAAATAATATACTATTCATTAAATAAGTAAATATTTTCTCTTTAGATTGATTTTCATTAGTTCCAAGGTTTACAGAGACTATGAAACCAGCCTTAATGGTAAAGATCTTATTTCTTTGCTAAACTGCTTTTTCTCCCTTATTCTGGATCCTAGCTAAAAAGGATATAGTATTTACGGGTCCCCTTCTCATTTCAATTTCTGAAATGGTTTCATCTTTAGCTTTTAGTAAAACTGCTAAATCACCATTTGGAGTTGTCTTATTCTTATTTTATTGTTGTTACAGGAGAGGAAAAAAATCAATATCTTTTCTTTCTTTTTAAATTTTTCTGCAACCATCTCATATGTGTTAATGGCTTTTTTTTTAAGAGAATAATTCAGCTTACCTAAAGTCTTTCTTCACAATATTTCATTTTCTTTTTAAGTGGTAAGCTTGCTGAGGCAGCCTCTCTATGGAGTTGCTCTTTATTTGATCTGAGTTGCTCAATCCAGCTTCCCAGGCCTTTTCAACAGGTAGATAAGAGTCTGTTTAGTCCCAGAAAATGTCGTGGAACTTCTCTAAAGTCAGCCACAAAAATGAGTGCTTGTTGATTCATCAAGGCTTGCCAGGGTGGCTGTTCTTGGTGCTCCAGGAGATCATAACACCTTATAAATGTGCACAGTATTCATTTCTGCCCAAGCCACAGATTGCTGCCTACAAGTGCACAGTCTCTCCCATGTATATCAGGCCAATAACAGTTGGGTTCTAATGAAAGAAATTAACAAAGTTGTAACAGACAATTGTGATTATTCAGGATGAGAAAAGGCTTTGTGAACATGAAGTCAGAGGGGGAGGAAAATGAGAGTGACGTCTGCCCCCTACTGGGGGCCATTAAAGAAAAGCTGAGTGAAGGTTAGTACTGCATTTGTGCAGATTAACTGGCTTAGACGTGTGTCTTCTCCTCCTAAGTGGTCCCCTGACTCACACTTGCCTCTCCTTTCTCATGCCTTTGCATTAGATCCTTCAGCTTTCATGCTCCTTTTACCCTTCTCCCTGCTATCAGCTCAAGTTCTCTTGAACTCATTAGTCTCTCTGGTGTGAATTCTACAGATTTTTTAAAGACTTTATTTTTAGGGCATTTTTAGGTTCATAGCAAAATTGAGAGGAAGGTATGGAGATTTCCCATATACCTCCTGCCCACCCCCTCCCACCCTCAGCCTCCCCCACCATCAACACCCTCCACCAGAGGGGAGCACGTGCTACAACTGATGAACCACACTGACTGACAGCAAAATCACCCACAGTCCATAGCTTACACTCAGATTCACTCTTGCTGGTGTACATTCTACAGATTGGACACACATGTAATGACGCACCGATTATTAGAGTATCAGATACAGTATTTTCACTCTCTAAAAATCCTCTGTGTCCTGAGTACTCATCTCTCAGCCCCTTCCACCTCCAGCCCCTGAAAACCACTGATATTTTTACTGTCTTTTTGTTTTGCCTTTTCCAGAATGTCATATAGTTGGAATCATACAGTTTGTAACTTTTTCAGATTGTGCTGTCTTTGTTTGTCTTGGTTATTAGTTGGCTTTATATCATTAATTTGGGAGCATTGCTTCCTCTTCATTTTTTACAATAGTTTGAGACAGATAGGTTTTCCTGAATATCTATATACCTTTTTATGTTTTTTATGATCATTATTATTTTTAATTGTGAAAAACATAAGTTACATAAAATTTATCATCTTAACCAATTCTAAGTATGAAGTGAAGTGAAGTGAAAGTCACTCAGTCGTGTCCAACTCTTTGCGACCCCATGGACTATACAGTCCATGGAACTCTCCAGGCCAGAATACTGGAGTGGGTAGCCCTTCCCTTCTCCAGGGGACCTTCCCAACCCAAGGATCGAACCCAGGTCACCCACATTGCAGGCGGATTCTTTACCAGCTGAGCCACAAGGGATGTAATGTTAAGGATATTCGTGCAACTGATGTTCAGAACTCTTGTCCTGCAAAACTGAACTCTATACCTCAAAAACAACAGCTACCCACTTCTTCCTCCCACACAGCCCCTGGCCTCACCATTTCACTTTCTGTTACTACAAGTGTAACAACTGTAGATACCTCATTTAAGTGGGATTATACATGTTTGTTGGAGAAGGCAGTGGCACCCCACTCCAGTACTCTTGCCTGGAAAATCCCACGGACAGAGGAGCCTGGTAGGCTGCAGTCCATGGGGTCGCTAAGAGTCAGACATGACTGAGCGACTTCACTTTCACACATTGGAGAAGGAAATGGCAATCCACTCCAGTGTTCTTGCCTGGAGAATCCCAGGGACAGGGGAGCCTGGTGGGCTGCTGTCTATGGGGTCGCACAGAGTCGGACACGACTGAAGTGACTTAGCAGCATACATGTTTGTCTATCTATAACTGGCTTATTTCAATTAATGTATTAGCCTCAAGGTTGATTGATGTTGTGGTATCTGTCAGAATTTCCTTCTTTAATGGTGGTGGTAGTTTAGTCACTAAATCACATCTGACTCTTAGAATCCCATGTACTGTAGCCTGCCAGGCTCCTATATCTATTATAGTCTTATAATTGGAATATAATATATAGTTATAATACTAATATATTTATTGTATTATATAATATGAAATACAATTGTAATAATATAATAAAATTCAACCTTATAAAGGCTAAGGATCAAATATATTTTGCTGGATGAAAATGCCTATCCCAATATGTTACATACCACATGGTTTCATGTATGGAATATTTTTTAAAATGGCAAAAGTCTAGAAATAGAAAATAGATCACTGATGATTACATGTTAGGGATGATGGTGGAGGGGTTGTTAATGGCAGCATGAGAGAGCCTGAGGTGATGAAAGTGAAAGTGTTAGTTGCTCAGTCACGTCTGATTCTGTGTGGCCCCTGAACCGTAGCCCACCAGGCTCCTCTGTCCATGGGATTCATTCTCCAGGCAAGAATACTGACGTGGGTTGCCGTTCCCTTCTCCAGGGGATCTTTCCGATCCAGGGATCGAACCTGGGTGTCCTGCATTGCAGGCAGATTCTTTACCATCTGAGCCACGGAATCTTGACTGTGACATAGATTCACAAATTGTATAGATTCAAAGTGCACATTCTAGTGCACAACACTCACACACAAGTAGATATAAAACTGAGGAAACCTGAGTAAGATAAGTGATTCATTTCAGGGTCAATACCTTCATTGTGATAACTTACACAACCACATTTACAAGATGTTTACCACTGGGAAACCCTGGGCAAAGGTTTCATGGGCTATTTAGGTATTGTTTCTTTCAACCGCATAAAAATCTGCAATTATCTAAATTAAAATTTGATTAAAAAAATAACAGTTCTCAAGATTTCTGGGTGTATTTTTCAAATCACATAAACTTTTGCATCTCTTTCTGAGGGCTGCCCAAACACATATATTTCTCAATACTTTTTTTTTGTAAAACAATAATTCAGAAAATAGTGTTATTACTGAGGCTTCAATCATTTTTGTCTACTTTATCTGGTAAATAGAAACACAGGTATCTGTTAAAAGTGAAAATGAATGGAAGGATTACAAATTAGAAACAACAGAACTCCAGTCTTTTAAAAAATTCCCTGCAGCTTATTTGCTGGGTTTCCTATTGACTAGACTGCCTCTGGGGCACGAGCATCAAAAAGCAGCCCCCACACGTGGGTTCTCTGCTGGGTAAGGGGCTCCCTGCAGGGACTCCTACTGCAGTGCTCTGAACCATTTGTTTCTACCCCGGAAGGCAAGTCTTGCAGTCATTAGTATTGATTTCTCTGTCTGCAAATGGCAGCCACTAATTTTAATCACTGCTTGACAGGTAGCTTTTTGCAACTCAGAGCTGCCCTCCTTTGGGTTCACTGCTCTGAGAATTTCATTACCATTTTACACCAGTACACCTGACATACATCACTCTACCTTACACAGAAAAAAAAAAGTGCTTCTTAATTTGACTTCAACATTGGTTTTATTTGCCTGCCTGGCTATGATTTTAGGTTCTGCTGTTTAGAGGTCATAGGTCCAAAGGGAGGAATGGTTTCACCAGGAGGCATGACAAATGATCCTATCAAACTGGAGTTCATACTGCCACCTGGGCTCTTGGAGCGTCTTATTCTTCTGGATCCACAAGCAAAGAAGGGAGTCACTGTGCTGGCTGGGCTGGTGATCTTGACTATGAAGTTGGTGACTACTGCAAAAAGCAATGGAGAAGGCAATGGCACCCCACTCCAGTACTCTTGCCTGGAAAATCCCATGGACGGAGGAGCCTGGTAGGCTGCAGCCCATGGGGTCGCTAAGAGTGGGACACGACTGAGCAACTTCACTTTTACTTTTCGCTTTCCTGCATTGGAGAAGGAAATGGCACCCCACTCCAGTGTTCTTGCCTGGAGAATCCCAGGGACGGAGGAACCTGGTGGGCTGCGGTCTATGGGGTTGCACAGAGTTGGACACGACTGAAGTGACTTAGCAGCAGCATCAAAAAGCCAGCAGGGAGGAGCGTGTCTGGAACATGATAATTGAGGATGTCTTAGTACTTTCATGAATGCAACTAAAGTCAATGGAAAGCTATAGCAATCCAATTTAGGCAGGAAAACTAAAGGTCCATACCCTTCAGGAATGAGATTTGGATCATTTCACCAAACAAGGAATCATGACAAGAGGGCATGTTTAGAGAGGGAATATAGAATGTCCCCAAAAAGTGATATAAAAATACGTGTGTGTGTTTGTGTACATGTGTGTGGGAGACAGGAGAGAGAGAAAGCAACGAGGCAAAACAAACAATTCCTGAGTTTGAGTAAATGGTATTTACATAAAGGTTCCTTGTACTAATCTTGAAATCTTTCTGCAAATTTGAAATTAGAGTAAAGAAGTGTTCCAAAAATAAAATTATAAAATCAGTGATTTTAAATGGAGTTTGGGGAGCATTTCAGACTCATAGAAATAAAGTTTTCTGTGCAAAATTACTTGAAAATGTTTTAATGCCTATAGATATCTAACCATAAAATCTAACATTACTGTGTACATGCAGGTTTTGACTAAATCTAGCCTTCACGGGGTGGCCTTTCTCGCTTCATCATGGCAGAACTATTATTTCTGGTCACATTTTTCACTTTACACTTCCATGATCTTAGCTAGCCACCACTCACAGAAAGCAGTTGTAATGAACGTAACTAAGTTTTATTTACCCCCATTAACACAGTCATGCTGTAACCAACAGGATCAAATCAGGCTGCAATCATGCTCCTTAATCAATGGTTCTCATCTTTTTTAAAAATTCTTTTCATTCAAGTTATGAAATGTCCACTCTTACAGATTCATTCAGCTTCATTAAAACAAAAATCCCATTGATAATAACCAGAGATGAGAGCAGTGTATAACAGTGAGAAGCCGGGGAAAGGAGAGTTTAGCAAGAGTGGTCAGGACAGTCCTCTCTGCAGAGATCAACAAACTGGGGGTGGTGCTTTAGTCACCAGTCTTGTCTGACACTTGCGACCCCACAGACAGTAACCTACCAGGCTCCTCCGTCCGTGGGATTCTCCAGGCAAGAATACTGGAGTGAGTTGCCATTTCCTTCTCCAAGGGGATCTTCCCAACCCAGGAATCGAACACAGGTCTCCTGCACTGCAGGAAGATTCTTTGCCAAATGAGCTACAAGGCTAGAGTTAAACGTGGAACTTTGAGAAACTGGGGAAAGGAGAGTTGAGCAAGAATGGTCAGGAGAATCCTCTCTGCAGAGGAGATGAACCAAATGATAAGCAAAGAGAAATCCCCAGTGGGGATCCCAGTGCCAAGAGATTGAGATGAAGCCTGAGAGACAAAGAGAGCACAGATCATGTGTGTTTCAGTCTCAGAAGGATAGTGAGTCCCCGGTGGATTTTAGGAAGGGACTGAAGTGACTGTGATGTACTGAGCCACACTCCCCAGTGCTGTCTGCACAGCTGACCAGTGTTTCAAAGAAACTCTCTATGCAACTTTATGGGTTTCTGACAGGTCTTGGCATGAGATCATGGTTTCATGATTTCTCGTGCATTCTTTTTATTTTTTTAATTGAAGTATAGTTGATTTACAAAGTTGTGTTAGTTTCAGATGTACAGCAAAGCAAGTCAGTTATACAGATGCTCAGTCATGTCTGGCTCTTTGAGGCCCCATGGACTGTAGCACACCAGGTTCCTCTGTCCATGGAATTTTCCAGGCAAATTCGGATCAGTTTCCCATTTCCTACTCCAGGGGGTCTTCCTGACCCAAGGATCAAACCCCCGTCTCTTGCATCTCCTGCACTGGAAGGCAGATTCTTTGGGAAGCCCCTTGGGAAGCCCCTATTGTTGTTCCATTGCTCAGTCCTGTCTCTTTGTGACCCCAAGAACTGCAGCATGCCAGGCTTCCCTGATTTTGTTCAAACTCATGTTCCTTGAGTCAGTGATGGCATTCAGCCATCTCATCCTCCATCACCCCCTTCTTCTCCTGCCCTCAATCTTTTCCAGCATCAGGGTCTTTTCCAGTTAGTCGACTCTTGACATCTGGTGACCAAAGTTGTGGAGCTTCAGCTTCAGCATCAGTCCCTCCAATGAATGTTCAGGGCTGGTTTCCTTTAGGATGGACTGGGTTGATCTTCTTGCAGTCCAAGGGACTCTCAAAAGTCTCCTCCAACACCACAGTTCAAAAGCATTAATTCTTTGGCATTCAGCCTTCTTTATGGTCCAACTCTCACATCTGTACATAACTACTGGAAAAGTCATAGCTTTGACTAATGAGAACCTTTGTCAGCAAAGCAACATGTCTGCGTTTTAATATACTGGCCTAGGTTTGCTATAGCTTTCCTTCCAAGGAGCAAGCATCTTTTAATTTCATGGCTGCAGTCACCATCCACAGTGATTTTGGAGCCCAAGAAATAAAGTCTGTCTCTGTTTCCATTGTTTCTCCATTTATTTGCATGAAGTCATGGGACCAGATGCCATGGTCTTAGTTTTTTGAATGTTGAGTTTTAAGCCAGACTTTTAGCTACATGTCTTCTTCCAATTCTTTTCCATTACAGGTTATTGCATAGTATAGTTTCCTGTGTTATACAGTAGGTGCTTGTTTTTTTATCTATTTTAAATACAGTAGTATTGTTAGTATTATCAGTGTATCTGTTAATCCCAAATGCCTAATGTATCCTCCCTTCTTCCCCTTTAATGGACTGAATGCTCCTATATATTCCTAGGAATTAGCACCCCCAACCCCATCACCATATCTCCTAACTCTCCCCTTTCCTTCAGAAACTTCTCTCATTTACCTTCTCTACCCCTAAATAGTTTACATGTAAATAGGCATATTTTAAAATTAGAGTCTTTTGATGAATAAAGTTTGATCATCTGTTAATTTCAGTTGCAGAAACTTAGCACCTACATTCTCTCATAATCTGTACTAATGTTATTGTGACTTTGTCTGTCTACACCCCTCTTTCATTCCATCATTTACAGGTCATTCTGTTGGTGTGAAGGTGAATGCTCAGGTGAGAAAACAGATAACACCTCTCACCCAGCAGATGAAAACCCAGAGAAGACTCTCTGCTTCAACCCCACATGCAGCTTCTCCCAATTCCTACCCAAATATGCTTTAAAAGACATAGATTTTGAATATTCTTTTAGGAAAACACCCTATTTTCCATCCATATGGTTCAGCTGGTGATGATGCCAAAAATCTGTTCTATTAGTGCATCTCAGTCACATCATTATCAGAGGATAGTTTCTCCTTATCCCACTTTTAGTGATGTTACAATTAATTAGTGTACTTCAGGGCTTCTGCCTCATTTATCTACCACCCGGATAACATCAACTTTTCCCTGATGCCATTAGCAGCCACTGCTGGCAGTCAGTTACTTAGTTATTGTTTTATTAGGAGTTCCAAAATGATGGAACTTCTACCATAGCTCCTGTGCTTATTTATCTCCATCTTTTGGGTATTTCCCATTCTGTTGTTTTCCTCTATTTCTTTGCATTGGTCACTGAGGAAGACTTTCTTATCTCTTCTTGCTATTCTTTTGAACTCTGCATTCAGATGCTTATATCTTTCCTTTTCTCCTTTGCTTTTCACTTCTCTTCTCTTCACAGCTATTTGTAAGGCCTCCTCAGACAGTCATTTTGCTTTTTTGCATTTCTTTTCCATGGGGATGGTCTTGATCCCTGTCTCCTGTACAATGTCATGAACCTCATTCCATAGTTCATCAGGCACTCTATGTATCAGATCTAGGCCCTTAAATCTATTTCTCACTTCCACTGTATAATCATAAGAGGTTTGACTTAGGTCATACCTGAATGGTCTAGTGGTTTTCCCTACTTCCTTCAATTTAAGTCTGAATTTGGCAATAAGGAGTTCATGATCTGAGCCACAGTCAGCTCCTGGTCTTGTTTTTGTTGACTGTATAGAGCTTCTCCATCTTTGGCTGCAAAGAATATAATCAATCTGATTTCAGTGTTGACCATCTGGTGTTGTCCATGTGTAGAGTCTTCTCTTGTGCTGTTGGAAGGACATTACTTTGCCAACAAAGGTCCGTCTAGTCAAGGCTATGGTTTTTCCTGTGGTCATGTATGAATGTGAGAGTTGGACTGTGAAGAAGGCTGAGCACTGAAGAATTGATGCTTTTGAACTGTGGTGTTGGAGAAGACTCTTGAGAGTCCCTTGGACGGCAAGGAGATCCAACCAGTCCATTCTGAAGGAGATCAGCCCTGGGATTTTTTTGGAAGGAATGATGCTAAAGCTGCAACTCTAGTACTTTGGCCACCTCATGTGAAGAGTTGACTCATTGGAAAAGACTATGATGCTGGGAGGGATTGGGGGCAGAAGGAGAAGGGGATGACAGAGGATGAGATGGCTGGATGGCATCACTGACTCAGTGGACGTGAGTCTGAGTGAACTCCGGGAGTTGGTGATGGACAGGGAGGCCTGGCGTGCTGTGATTCATGGGGTCGCAAAGAGTCGAACACGACTGAGCGACTGAACTGAACTGAACTGAACTTTGGGTATTTAGCCAGTAACCTCTTTTGGTAAACTTGGCTTATCCTGACTGATACTAATTATTATTTTTTCAAGGTTCAACTTGTGACTGTGGTCTCAGTCAATTGTCCTCTAAAAAGCCCATGTTCTATTCAGTAGAAATCACTGGGAAAGTAACATCTGGGAAGAATCATACACACTAAATTTTCTTTTTTCTCACAATTGCAAATAAAACAGAATATGGGTCATCTACCTCAAAAATATAAATCATGCTGTTATGTTTAACTTTGTAAAGTGTTCATATAAGAAAAAAAATCTTTGCCCTGAGTCTATTAGAAATAAATACCTGTAAGATTCTTATTATGATCCAGGACTGGTGGGCCAATCAACAAATTAATTACGCTCAAAAATTTTTTTTTAATTAGAATATTTAATGTCAAGAATTTGTCAGATTTTAGTTTCTTTGCTCCCTTTGTCCTCAGTGGAATTAGATAAAAACTCCAAGATAAAAGTAGGAAGATCCCCTGCAGGACGTCAGAAGATCCTGGTGGGCTACAGTTCATGGGGTGGCAAAAAGTCGGACACAGCTGAGTGGCTAAGCACAGCACAGCATCAAGATAAAAGCAGCTTGCTTAGACATATCTTGGAGGGCTGGTTTCAACCACCTTGACACTGCAAGTTAAAAAAAAAATGAGGTTATTAGAAACATAAGGTAAGTGTTCTGAAATTTTTACACTCAACATTTTTTAGTCGATCTATTGATTCTGTCTCCATAGTATTCAGTAAACATTAATTGGATGCTTCTGCAATTTGATTATCAGGAATTAATTGTTTTGGCTCCACATATTATTTCTTTTGAAGTTATACCAAAGCAACCTGTTTAAATCACTCTATCTCCTGTGAATAGTGTTATTACTATTAAGCATATCATGAACTAGGGCTTCCCAGATGGCTTAGGGGTAAAGTATCTGCCTGCCAATGCAGGAGACTCAGGAGATGCAGGTTCAATCCCTGGGTTGGGAAAATCCCCTGAGGAAGGCCTGGCAACCCACTCCAGTATTTCTCCCTGGAAAATCCCATTAACAGAGGAGCCTGGCAGGCTACAGTCCATAGGGTCACAAAGAGTTGAACACAAATGAAGTGACCTAACACACATGTTTGCTAAATATTTTGAGCTTGCTTGTATGTTCTTCATTATAGAAAACCTTTGGGATTTTTATTTAAAAACCAGTATTTGCTAATAGTAGTAATAGAAGTTCTACTGAAACTCAGAGGCAAAACTCTGGAAGTAGCATCACCAAATATTCCAACAATTCTCTAGTGAAAGTCCAGGTTCATATTAGAAAATAGAAAATGAAAGTATTTTTAAGCATCCTACAAAAAACATTATAGTATTTTATGGTAGTGCTATCATTGTAGTCAGGTGGGATGATGTCACTGAGTTCTGGAAAACAGAGAGAAAATAAAAGTGAGGGGAAGCCCCTGGGAATGTTCCTCAAAATACAGCATTTAGAGACCTTTGTCTCTTTTTATTAGTTTATTTTCTTGTCCCTGCCTGTGTGAAGCAGGTGTGACTGCTGAGCCTGCAGTGGCCACCATGTACTATGTGAAACAAGGCAAACTCTATGGATGGCAGAGCACAGGAATGCCAGAGACCTGGGGCTATGATAGTGTCATAGAAGTGTAAGAACATCCCTGCTTCCATCAACCTGATAAACCTTCATATTGTGTATTTAAGCCACTGCAAAATTCAGTTTTTGGATTCAAACAGCTAAACCTAACCCTTATCAATATGCTGATAAACTAGTAAGTATACGATTTTCTAGTCAAGCTCCATCTAGTCAAGGCTATGGTTTTTCCAGTAGTCATGTATGGATGTAAGAGTTGGACTATAAAGAAAGCTGAACATCAAAGAATTGATGCTTTTGAACTATGGTGTTGGAGAAGACTCTTGAGAGTCCCTTGGACTGCAAGGAGATCCAACCAGTCCATCCTAAAGGAAATCAGTTCTGAATATTCATTGGAAGGACTGATGTTGAAGCTGAAACTCCAATACTTTGGCCACCTGATGCAAAGAACTGATTCACTGGAAAAGGCCCGATGCTGGGAAAGATTGAAGGCAGGAGGCGAAAGGGATGACAGAGGATGAAATGGCTGGATGGCATCAATGACTCAATGGACTTGAGTTTGAGTAAACTCCAGGAGTTGGTGATGGACAGGGAGGCCTGGTGTGCTGCAGTCCATGGGGTCACAAAGAGTCAGACACAACTGAGTGACTGAACTGACTGATACTATTTTTCCTTCCTAACTTTTAATGCAGTTGCACAGGAATATTGTTATGTGTGTGCTCATGGTCAGTCACTAAGTCACGTTGGACTCTTTGTGACCACATGGACTGCAGCCTGCCAGTCCCCTCTGTCCATGGGATTTTCCTGGCAGGAATATTAGAGTGGGTTATCATTTCCTCCTTCAGGGATCAAACCTGTGTCTCCTGTGTTTCTTGCAATGCAGGCAGATTCTTTACCACTGAATCACCTGGGAAGACCCAGCTGCATGAGGACATGATGCTAGGAGATGTGGCAGCCTTATTGAAACCACAAGGAGCCACACCTGAAATGAAAGTATCCTCACTTAAATGGTAAATAGATGAAGCACATGAAACCGTTACTTATTAGTAAAAGCAAACTGCCACTTATCAATTTATATGCTGTCTGCTGTAGTCTCAGAAACAATATCTATCTGTCTAACATAATGTTGTCTCCAAAAACTTGGGATTATTTAAGGGACATTAATAATTCTTAGCCTTCCTTGCAACTGGGTGGGGCCTTGAAACTAGGCTTCCCTTGTGGCTCAGCTGGTAAAGAATTTGCCTGTAATGCAGGAGACCTGGGTTCGGTCCCTGTGTTGGGAAGATCCCTTGGAGAAGGAAAAGGCTACCCACTCCAGTATTCTGGCCTGAAGAATTCCATGGACTATACAGTCCATGGGATCGCAAAGAGTCGGACATGACTGAGAGAATTTCACTCACTTTGAAGCTAGTACTGGGCAACAGAATTCAAGCAGGAATGTCACACCTCCTTACTGCTTCCTGGTTGGAGAGCTTTTGCTGATTGCTGTCCAGGCTCTCTTCCTCTGCTGCTAGTCTGCCATGTGGTCCAGACGGCAGAACTTCTACCATGTAGGCCAAGACCTCCTGCCAATCCATATGGAGTGAGAAATAAACTTTTGTGATAAGAAACCCTTGAGATGTGATATTTCTGCATAATCTATGCCTGGATGAATATATTAGGTAATCATATTGCTGTCAACCCTGAACACTCATTAGAAGGACTGATGCTGCAGCTGAAGCTCCAATACTTTGGCCACCTGATTCGAAGAGCTGACTCACTGGAAAAGACTCTGATGCTGGGAAAGATTGAGGGCAGGAGGAGAAGGAGACAACAGAGGATGAGATGGTTGGGTGGTATCATCTACTTAATGGACATGAATTTGAGCAAACTCTGGGAGTTGGTGAAGGACAGGGAAGCCTGGCGTGCTGCCATCCGTAGGGTCACAAAGAGCCAGACACTACTGAGGGACTGAAAAGCAACAATACTGATATTAATAAAAAATTACCTGTGCTAATGATTACAAGTTCAAACAGTTCAAAAAAACTATAATTAATAAATAATAAAAGCTCCAAGTTCAGTCTTTTTGTAAGCTTAACCACTACAAGGTTTCTAATTCCTCCTTCCCAAAAAATATTTCACACACAAAAAAATGTTACTTAAAAGTCCATACATGTCTGCATTTTTCTTTTTAAAGTAATAATGAATCTTGGCCACAGCTATACCTTGCTATTTTAAAGATTCATTGCATTGGTAAAACATAATTAGCCAGGTTACCATGGGAATAACTGAGGGAAAAAGATAAGGCAGAAATAACTTCCATAGCAGCCCAGAGAAACAGACCTCTGGGTGCAGGTTTTAATTGCCCTTTAAAGCCCATCTCACTGTGACGATCAACTCCACTTGTCTACGACCATCCACAGCCTCATAGAAGAGGTGGAACGTCTGCCAGGGAATCTGGCCTTGAAACAAATGTCTCTACAGGCTTTTGAATCAATTATTTTAAATTATTTTTCTTAGCTCCTGGCAATTGTTTAAACAGGTTCTTACATTCATCTTTAACATTAAAAATTAATCAGTATCAATGAAGGACTCATTACTGGAGCTGAGGCAGACTATTTTATCAGAAAGGAGACAATTTGAGATATTTATAGAGGTTTAGAGTACTTTGGCCACCTCATGCAAAGAGTTGACTCATTGGAAAAGACTCTGATGAAGGGAGGGATTGGGGGCAGGAGGAAAAAGGGACAACAGAGGATGAGATGGCTGGATGGCATCACCGACTCAATGGACGTGAGTTTGAGTGAACTCTGGGAGATGGTGATGGACAGGGAGTCCTGGCGTGCTGCAATTCATGGGTCTGCAAAGAGTCAGACACAACTGAGCAACTGAACTGAACTGAACTGAGAGAACAAAGAGTCTGCCTGCTATGCAGGAGACCTGGGTTTGATCCCTGGGTCAGGAAGATCCCCTGGAGAAGGAAATGGCAACCCACTCCAGTATTCTTGCCTGGAAAACCCCATGGACAGAGGAGCCTAAAGGGCTACAGTCTATAGGGTTGCAAAGAGTCAGACACAACTGAGCAATTAACACTCATAGAATTTTAAACATCAAGGAAAGAACATGGAGTTTCTTCTGGAGACGCTCATTCTTTGTTCCATATTTAAATGGAAGAGCATGAAGACAGCATGTTTCAACTTTTAATATTATGATACTAACCTGCAAAATTACATATTGTTTGGTTCAAATTTCCTTTAATAAACCACCAACATAATTTGGGTTAGGGGATGCTTCCTGCTGAGTTAATATAAGCAGGTCATAACTTGAAACCAGGTGGGCAGCCCGTGGGGTCACAAAGAGTTGGACATGATGAGCAAATAACAGAACACACTGTGTTACATAAAAGGAAGTATGTCTTGACCAAGATACAACAGCCATGTGGATTGGTTATAAGAAGCGGATTTAGATTAATTTTAGTCCCAGATGGGAGATCCCAGGCAAGGGTAACAAAGGGACACATTAGTCTCAGGGGTACGTGAGTGTTTCTATGGTATGCACAGATCAACCATGGTTGGGTTTAACCAACCATCTCTGCAAGACGCCCATGGCCACATTTACAAGTGGATGAAGATGGAGAGCAGGCACTTCCCCTTCCTACTAAATACAAGACAACTTGGTACCCAAACAGTGATTCTGCAGCAGGTATCCTGGAGAGGGCAGCTGAGAGGGAGGAGGAATGGAGAGTGACCTCAAGAACAGAGTAGCTAGGGAGGATTCCTAAATGGGGAAGAAGACATGCCAGTACTTTGAGCAGCCAGAGCTCTCTTCTGATTTCTCCTTCAGATGTGTGCCATTCTTGACCCCACTGACTCCTCTTTGCAGAATAGTCTGAGTACGAAATAATTCCATTTATTTAAAATAGCCCAGATACTCACTAAGCATGTCCTTTGGATAAAGCTTGGAGGTAGGAGAGAGAGATAAGGAGGGAATAAATATGTAAGGGGCCAGCATCTACCCAGTTTGGGTACGGTAAGTCCCTACATATGAATCTTCAAGTTGCTAACTTTCAAAGATGTGAAAATGCTTTCCACCAACGTTGGGCCTGAGTGAAACTGCAGCTGGCCCTCCATCCCCTATTGCTGACCATTCTTCAGCTCTATCATCCCCGCCCCCCATCCTCCAATCAGTAATTCTTATTGCCTGTTCTTTTGATGCCAGCCCCTGTGTGCCAGCTGTTGCACTATACTACTGAACTTTTCAAGGTCCTATAAGATTTAAATTGTTTACTTTTTGTATTTATTTGCTCTTTATTTATTATTTGTGTGAAGTTTTACTAAAGTGCCATATAACCAATTGTGTTGCTGCTGCTAAGTTGCTTCAGGTGTGTCCGACTCTGTGCAACCCCATAGATGGCAGCCCACCAGGCTCCCCATCCCTGGGATTCTCCAGGCAAGAACACTGGAGTGGGTTGCCATTTCCTTCTCCAATGCATGAAAGTGAAAAGTGAAAGTGAAGTTGCTCAGTCGTGTCCGACTCTTAGTGACCCCAAGGACTGCAGCCTACCAGGCTCCTCTGTCCATGGGATTTTCCAGGCAAGAGTACTAGAGTGGGTTGCCATTGCCTTTTCTGAACCAATTGTGTTAGTTAGGCTAAATTTGTTGGACTTATGAGCATCACCTTGGATGGAATTCATTTGTATGCAGGGGACTAAATGTACTTGAAAACTGTTCTTTTCAGTTACCATTGCACACATATTTCTCTCTAGTCAAAAGTATCATACAATTCATGTGAGACACGTGAAATTCCAGAACTGGTCATCACTCTTTCTAGATAAGACGTCACACAGCATGGCTGGGTAATACATTGGCCTGCAAGCTATTCCTTAGATACTTGAGTATACCCTCCCCGGGTCACTGATACCCAAAGAAGACAGAAATTCGAGGAAAGTCAGACACAAGTCCCAAAGAGGATGCCGTGGAGAAACCTGGAGATTCCTACAAAGTCAAGGTGTAAAAAGTGATTAGGACTAATGCTAATGCTGCTTCAGAAGGTTATCTAGGCCTTGACTACAGGCAGAATCAGGCACAAAATTTGTGGGGTCCAGTGCAAAGTGAAAATGCACCTTTACAAAAAAATAAAAAAATAAATTAATTAAAATAAGACTCCAGGCAACAATGGCGCAGCATGGAGCCTTCCCTAGAGTTCTTCTGAGGGAGGAAGCAAGAAGCAGGCTCCTGAAGCCTCCCCTGACCACAGGACCCCACTGAAAACATGCAAGGGCAGCTTGGGATGTGTAAGGAGAATATACAGGGGACAGAGCAGCTTTGAAGAAACACAGAAACAAAACAAGAGAAAAGCTTCGTATGTTGCTCTCACACTCTATCTAGTCCTAGAAGAGGCTAGTCTCCTCAGCACTGTGATTTCTACCTTGATGTAAAAGCTAACCAAGGAGATAGAACCAAATAAAGATGAGAGAACTGCTCTTTTCAAAAAGGTAATCTCCAAAGGTTGTCTCATTAGCCTAGTTGCTTAAGGATGTCAAGCTACAGGAGCACTTTAGAAAAGGGACATGGAAATCTAAAACTTCGTTAGCTAGGCTATAGCTAGCAGCATCTTGACCTTAATAAGCCACAAGAGACACAAATGTTATAGTTACATATGCAGGAGTTGAGTTCTCAACAAGCCAAAACCCCACAGAAAAATTTTAAACACTGACTATTCAAAGGAAAATGCAAAAATGTGGTCAGTACATTTTTTTCCAAACAAAAAGAGTCAAATGTTATCAATGGTGTAACTATGCAATTCAGTCATTTAGACTTCTCCATGTAACTGTGTCCCACCGTGGGCACAATCAGTGCTAGACTGCAAATGGTTTACACAAGAATCCAGGGCTTCTGTATAATAAAACTCAGGAAAATTGACCTAATACTAGCCATCAAGTCGATTCCACATTCTTCTGTGTCTAAAATGAAAGTTATGATCACCTTTTAGCATGATGTATTCTCTTTAGCTTTCAAACCATTCTCTATTTTCCGAACATATCGGTAGAAGCACCCTTTCTCCATTGAAAGGTCAGCAAAAGTAGTAAGCAAGTTTAAAGCTGCATCCTGAATTTACACCACTCAATTTCACATCCTAAGGCTAGCATCACTTTACATAGACAGACATATGACACTGGTTTTCAGGTGTAGGTGGTGGTATTTTCCATGGGGTAGTTTCTGAACGTGCTAAGAACTATCATGGGAATCTTACGAAGAGGCTCCTCTTTCTCTGCATGATCTGTTATCTTGTTGCACCCAAGTTTGTCCATAGATAACATGTGTTTTATCCACCAATGATCCTCTGGACACTGAGCCCCAAATGGGCCGTACCTATTATTCTTTTGGGCAAAAATAGCTCAGAAGAGCTGATGCTTAACCACCTGGGACATCAGGGGGCCTCAGTGTCTGTTTTGAAGAGATCAACATCACAAGAGTGAAACTAAAGTCTGAAGATTGCATGACCCAGTGAGAAGCTTGTGATCCACCCTCTTTTAAAGCGGGTGGCAGTCTGTCATGAAACAGATACTCAAGGAGCCGAAGACAAGCACGTAGCTTGAAAACAGGTAAGAGACCAACCCTCCTCTTTCCCAAATATTATAGCAACTGTTCAGCCAAGACAGGAGGACAGGGCCCTCAGAGTAAAGGAGATAGAGTGACCAATTGTGTGTGCCTGCATGCTCATTCAGTCATATCCAACTCTTTGTGACCCCATGGACTGTAGTCCACCAGGCTCCTCTATCCATGGGATTCTCCAGGAAGAACACTGGAGTGGGTTGCCATTTCCTCCTCTGCACATCTTTTTTTACTATTCTTTACAATTTAAATATTAAAAAAAATTTTTTTGCAATGTTGTATTGCTTTCTGCCATACAGCAGCCCAAATCAGCAGTGTGTGTATGTGTTAGTCACTCAGTCATGTCCAACTCTTTGCAATGCCATGAACTGTAGCTTGCCAGGCTCCTTTGTCTATGGAAGTCTCCAGGCAAGAATACTGGAGTGGGAGAGGCGATCCTAAGATGGCAGAGGAATAGGACAGGGAGACCACTTTCTCCCCCACAAATTCATCAAAAGAACATTTGAAAGCTGAGTAAATTCCACAAAAAACTTCTGAATGCTGGCAGAGGACATCAGGCACCCAGAAAAGCAGCCCATTGTCTTCAAAAGGAGGTAGGAAAAAATATAAAAGATAAAAAGAGAGACAAAAGAGGTAGGGACAGAGCTCCGTCCTGGGAAGGGAGTCTTAAAAAAGAGAGAAGTTCCCAAACACCAGGAAACACTCTCACTGGCAAGTCTGTGGCGAGCATTGGAACCACAGAAGGCAACATAACTGGGAGGAAAAAATAAACAAATAATTAAAACTCACAGAGTATGTGCCCAACAGTAACTCCCCCAGCGGAGAAGCAGCACAGACACTGCATCCACCACTAGCAAGCAGGGGCTGGGCAGGGAGGCGCGGGCCGCATTGCTTAGAGTAAGGACCGGGCCTGAATGCCCCGAGGGCAACCTGAAGGAACTAACTTGAGATAGCAAACCATACTGTGGGATAGCTACCCCGCAAAAAGCCCTAACCTAAGATACCGCCAGGCCTGCTCACAGAACAAAGGACTGAGCAGAGCTAGCCAGCTGCGGACTGACCCACCCCACTCCAGAAGCAGGCAGGCGAGGGCGGCCAGAGCCAGAAGGGGGCAATCGCAACCCCAGAGAGATATTATCTACCAAACTGCAAGCAGGCTTCATTGCTAACCAAGACTTCTTGGGATTCTGGGCAGTCAACATCCACCTGAGAAGGTATGCCGGTTGTACACCCAGAAAATCGAGCGGCAGGGAAGGAGGAGGTGATAAGTCATAGTGACTGCACTTACCAAACACCTGGTCACCTGAGCTGCTCGGACCTGGGAAGGGCACAAAACGCAGGCCCAGCTGAATCTGTGCCTCTGAGGACTACTTGAGTACCTGAACCTGAGCGGCTTAGACCTGGGAGGTGCATGCAGCCCAGGGCCGGCCTCAGACAGTTCCCAGCAGAGCAACCTAGAGCCTAAGCGGTGTACACAGGGAAAGCACACATGCCGTGAGCGGGGGCAAACCCAGTGTAGCTGAGACACTGTGAGCACTCCCCACAGACGCCAGTGATATCTGTTTGCAGCGTCCCTCCCTCCCCACAGCACGACTGAACAAGTGAGCCTTAAAAAGTGACCACCACCGCCCCCTTGTGTCAGGGCGGAAATTAGACACTGAAGAGACCAGCAAACAGAAGAAGCTAAAACAGAGGGACCTGTCCTTGGAAGTGACAGGTGCAATAGATTAAAACCCTGTAGTTAGTACCAACTACATAGGAAGGGGTCTATAGATCTTGAGAAGTATAAACCGGATCAAGGAACTATCTGAAAATGAACTAACCCCACACTGTCCACAACACCGGAGAAAGTCCTAGATATATTTTTACTATTATTATTCTTTAGTTTTTTTTATATTTTTTAATTTTTAAGTCCTCTATTACTCCTTTAATTTTCATTTTTATAACCTACTATTACTTGGGGGGGAAAAGACCCTATTTTTTAAACCAAACTTCATATATATATATATATATATATATATATATATATTATAATTTTTGTGACTTTTTTTCTTAAATATTGTATTTTTGAAAATAAAACCTCTACTCTAGATTTTTAATCTTTGCTTTTTGGTATTTGTTATCAATTTTGTACCTTTAAGAACCCAATATTCAGTACCCATTTTCACTTGGGAGCGAGATTACTAGCTTGACTGCTCTCTCCCCCTTTGGACTCTCCTTTTTCTCCAACAGGTCATCTCTATCTCCTCCCTTCCCCTTCTCTTCTCTACCCAACTCTGTGAATCTCTTTCTGTGTTCTGGACTATGGAGAACACTTAGGGAACTGATTACTGGCTGGATCTGTCTCTCTCCTTCTGATTCCTCTCTGTATCCTCCTGGCCACCTCTGTCTCCTTCCTCCCTCTTCTCTTCTGTATAACTCCATGAACATCTCTGAGCGGTCCAGACTGTGGAGCACACATAACGAAGTGACTACTGGCTAGCTTGCTCTCTCCTCTTTTGATTCCCCCTCATCTCATCCTGGTCACCTCTATCTCCCTCCTCCCTCTTCTCTTCTCCCTGTAACTCTGTGAACCTCTCTGGGTGTCCCTCACTGTGGAGAAACTTTTCATCATTAACTTAGATGTATTATCAATGGTGCTGTATAGATGGAGAAGTCTTGAGGCTAAAAACAAGACTGAAAACCAGAGGCAGGAGGCTTAAGTCCAAATCCTGAGGACACCAGAGAACTCCTGACTCCAGGGAACATTAATCAACAGGAGCTCATCAAGTGCCTCCATCCCTACACTGAAACAAAGCACCACCCAAGGGCCAACAAGTTCCAGGGCAAGACATACCACACAAATCCTCCAGCAACACAAAAATATAGCCCTGAGCTTCAATATACAGTCTGCCCAAAGTCACTCCAAACCCACTGACATCTCATAACTCATTACTGGACACTTCATTGCATTCCAGAGAGAAGATATCCAGCTCCACCCACCAGAACACTGACACAGCTTCCCTAACCAGGAAACTTTGACAAACCACCCATCCAACACCACTCACAGTGAGGAAACTCCACAATAAAGAGAACTCCACAAACTGCCAGAATACAGAAAGGCCACCCCAAACACAGCAATACAAACAAGATGAAGAGACAGAGGAATACCCAGAAGGTAAAGGAACAGGATAAATGCCCACCAAACCAAACCAAAGAGGAAGAGAAAGGGAACCTACCTGATAAAGAATTCCAAATAATGATAATTAAAATGACCCAAAATCTTGAAAACAAAATGGAGTTACAGATAAATAGCCTGGAGACAAGGATTGAGAAGATGCAAGAAAGGTTTAACAAGGATCTAGAAGAAATAAAAAAGAATCAATATATAATGAATAAATCAATTAATGAGATCAAAAACACTCTGGAGGCAACAAATAATAGAATAACAGAAGCAGAAGATAGGATTAGTGAGTTAGAAGATAGAATGGTAAAAATAAAAAGAAATGAGGACAATCTTAGAGACCTCTGGAACAATGTTAAGTGCCCCAACATTCAAATCATAGGAGTCCCAGAAGAAGAAGACAAAAAGAAAGACCATGAGAAAATACTTGAGGAGATAATAGTTGAAAATTTCCCTAAAATGGGGAAGAAAATAATCACCCAAGTCCAAGAAACCCAGAGAGTCCCAAAAAGGATAAACCGAAGGCGAAACACCCCAAGACACATATTAATCAAATTAACAATGATCAAACACAAAGAAGAAATATTAAAAGCAACAAGGGAAAAACAACAGATAACACACAAGGGAATTCCCATAAGGATAACAGTTGATCTTTCAATAGAAGCTCTTCAGGCCAGGAGGGAATGGCAGGACATACTTAAAGTGATGAAAGAAAATAACCTACAGCCCAAATTACTGTACCCAGCAAGGAATTCATTCAAATATGAAGGAGAAATCAAAAGCTTTACAGACAAGCAAAAGCTGAGAGAATTCAGTACCGCCAAACCAGCTCTTCAACAAATGCTAAAGGATCTTCTCTAGACAGGAAACACAGAATAGGTGTATAAACTCGAACCCAAAACAACAAAGTAAGTGGCAACGGGATCATACTTATCAATAATTATCTTAAATGTAAATGGGTTGAATGCCCCAACCAAAAGACAAAGATTGGCTGAATGGATACAAAAACAAGACCCCTATATATGCTGTCTACAAGAAACTCACCTCAAAACAAGGGACACATACAGACTGAAAGTGAAGGGTTGGAAAAAGATTTTCCATGCAAATAGAGACCAAAAGAAAGCAGGAGTAGCAGTACTCATATCAGATAAAATAGACTTTAAAACAAAGGCGGTGAAAAGAGACAAAGAAGGACACTACATCATGATCAAATGATCAATCCAAGAAGAGGATATAACAATTATGAATATATATGCACCCAACATAGGGGCACCACAATATATAAGACAAATGCTAACAAGTATGAAAGGGGAAATTAACAATAACACAATAATAGTGGGAGACTTTAACACCCAACTCACACCTATGGATAGATCAACTAAACAGGAAATTAACAAGGAAACACAAACTTTAAATGGTACAATAGGCCAGTTAGCCCTAATTGATATCTATAGGACGTTTCACCCCACAAGAATGAATTTCACATTTTTCTCAAGCACACACGGAACCTTCTCCAGGATAGACTACATCCTGGGCCATAAATCTAGTCTTTGTAAATTCAAAAAAATTGAAATCATTCCAAGCACCTTTTCTGACAACAATGCAGTAAGATTAGATGTCAATTACAGGCGAAAATCTATTAAAAACTCCAATATATGGAGGTTGAACAACATGCTGCTGAATAACCAGCAAATCACAGAAGAAATAAAAAAAGAAATCAAAATATGGATAGAAACAAATGAAAATGAAAACACAACAACCCAAAACCAGTGGGACACTGTAAAAGCAGTGATAAGGCAAAAGTTCATAACAATACAGGCATACCTCAAGAAACAAACAAACAACAACAACAAAAGTCAAATAAATAACCTAACTCTACACCTAAAGCAACTAGGAAAGGAAGAAATGAAGAACCCCAGGGTTAGTGGAAGGAAAGAAATCTTAAAAATTAGGGCAGAAATAAATGCAAAAGAAACAAAAGAGACCATAGCAAAAATCAACAAAGCCAAAAGCTGGTTCTTTGAGAGGATAAATAAAATTGACAAACCATTAGCCAGACTCATCAAGAAACAAAGGGAGAAAAATCAAATCAATAAGATTAGAAATAAAAATGGAGAGATCACAACAGACAACACAGAAATACAAAGGATCATAAGAGACTACTATCAGCAATTATATGCCAATAAAATGGACAACATGGAAAAAATGGACAAATTCTTAGAAAAGTACAACTTTCCAAAATTGAACCAGGAAGAAATAGAAAATGTTAACAGACCCATCACAAACATGGAAATTGAAACTGTAATCAGAAATCTTCCAGCAAACAAAAGCCCAGGTCCAGATGGCTTCACAGCTGAATTCTACCAAAAATTTAGAGAAGAGCTAACACCTATCCTACTCAAACTCTTCCAGAAAATTGCAGAGAAAGGTAAACTTCCAGACTTATTCTATGAGGTCACCATCACCCTAATTCCAAAACCTGACAAAGATGCCACAAAAAAAGAAAACTACAGGCCAATATCACTGATGAACACTGATGCAAAAATCCTTAACAAAATTCTAGCAATCAGAATCCAACAATACATTAAAAAGATCATACATCATGACCAAGTAGGCTTTATCCCAGGGATGCAAGAATTCTTCAATATCCACAAATCAATCAATGTAATACACCACATTAACAAATTGAAAAATAAAAGCCATATGATTATCTCAATAGATTCAAAGAAGGTCTTTGACAAAATTCAACATCCATTTATGATAAAAACCCTCCAGAAAGCAGGAATAGAAGGAACATACCTCAACATAATAAAAGCTATATATGACAAACCCACAGCAAACATTATCCTCAATGGTGAAAAACTGAAAGTATTTCTCCTAAAGTCAGGAACAAGACAAGGGTGCCCACTCTCACCACTACTATTCAACATAGTTTTGGAAGTTTTGGCCACAGCAATTAGAGCAGAAAAAAAAATAAAAGGAATCCAGATTGGAAAAAAAGGAGTAAAACTCTAACTGTTTGCAGATGACATGATCCTTTACATAGAGAACCCTAAAGACTCCACCAGAAAATTATTAGAGCTAATCAATTAATATAGTAAAGTTCCAGGATATAAAATCAACAGACAGAAATCCCTTGCATTCCTATACACTAATAATGAGAAAATAGAGAAATTAAGGAAACAATTCCATTCACCATTGCATTGAAAAGAATAATATACTTAGGAATATATCTACCTAAAGAAAAAAAATACCTATATACAGAAAACTATAAAACACTGGTGAAAGAAAGCAAGCAGGACACTAATAGATGGAGAAATATACTGTGTTCATGGATCAGAAGAATCAATATAGTGAAAATGAGTATACTACCCAAAGCAATCTATAGATTCAATGCAATCCCTATCAAGCTACCAACGGTATTTTTCACAGAGCTAGAACAAATAATTTCACAATTTGTATGGAAATACAAAAAACCTCGAATAGCCAAAGCAATCTTGAGAAAGAAGAATGGAACTGGAGGAATCAACCTGCCTGACATCACACTCTACTACAAAGCCACAGTCATCAAGACAGTATGGTATTGGCACAAAGACAGAAATATAGATCAATGGAAAAAAATAGGAAGCCCAGAGATAAATCCACACACCTATGGACACCTTATCTTGGACAAAGGAGGCAAGAATAAACAATGGAGAAAAGACTATCTCTTTAACAAGTGGTGCTGGGAAAACTGGTCAACCACTTGTAAAAGAATGAAACTAGAACACTTTCTAACACCATACACAAAAATAAACTCAAAATGGATTAAAGATCTAAATGTAAGACCAGAAACTATAAAACTCCTAGAGGAGAACACAGGCAAAACGCTCTCCAACATAAACCACAGCAGGATCCTCTATGACCCACCTCCCAGAATATTGTAAATAAAAGCAAAAATAAACAAATGGGACCTAATTAAACTTAAAAGCTTCTGCACAACAAAGGAAACTACAAGCAAGGTGAAAAGACAGCCTTAAGAATGGGGGGAAATAATAGCAAATGAAGCAACTGACAAAGAATTAATCTCAAAAAATATACAAGCAACTCCTGCAGCTCAATTCCAGAAAAATAAATGACCCAATAAAAAAATGGGCCAAAGAACTAAACAGATATTTCTCCAAAGAAGACATATAGATGGCTAACAAACACATGAAAAGATGTTCAACATCACTCCTATCAGTTCAGTCGCACAGTCGTGTCCAACTCTTTGCGACCCCATGAATCGCAGCATGCCAGGCCTCCCTGTCCATCACCAACTCCCAGAGTTCACTCAAACTCATGTCCATCGAGTTGGTGTTACCATCCAGCCATCTCATCCTCTGTCGTCCCCTTTTCCTCCTTCCCCCAATCCCTCCCAGCATCAGAGTCTTTTCCAATGAGTCAACTATTCGCATGAGGTGGCCAAAGTACTGGAGTTTCAGCTTTAGCATCATTCTTTCCAAAGAGAAATGCAAATCAAAACCACAATGAGATACCATTTCACACCAGTTAGAATGGCTGCTATCCAAAAGTCTACAAGCAATAAATGCTGGAGAGGGTGTGAAGAAAAGGGAACCCTCTTACACTGTTGGTGGGAATGCAAACTAGTACAGCCACTATGGAGAACAGTGTGGAGATTCCTTAAAAAAAAGTAGAAATAGAACTGCCATATGACCCAGCAATCCCACTGCTGGGCATACACACTGAGGAAACCAGAAGGGAAAGAGACACGTGTATCCCAGTGTTCATCACAGCACTGTTTATAATAGCCAGGACATGGAAGCAACCTAGATGTCCATCAGCAGATGAATGGATAAGAAAGCTGTGGTACATATACACAATGGAGTATTACTTGGCTACTAAAAAGAATACATTTGAATCAGTTCTAATGAGGTGAATGAAACTGGAGCCTATAATACAGAGTGAAGTAAGCCACAAGGAAAAACACCAATACAGTACACTAACACATGTATACGGAATTTAGAAAGATGGTAACGATAACCTGGTATGCGAGACAGCAAAAGAGACATAGATGTATAGAGCAGTCTTTTGGATTCTGTGGGAGAGGGAGAGGGTGGCATGATTTGGGAGAATGGCATTGAAACATGTATATTATCATATGTGAAGTGAATCTCCAGTCCAGATTCAATGCATGATACAGGATGCTCGGGGCTGGTGCACTGGGATGACCCAGAGGGATGGTATGGGGAGGGAGGTAGGTGGGGTGGTTCAGGATGGGGAACATGTGTACACCTGTGGCGGATTCATGTCGATGTATGGAAAACCAATACAATATTGTAAAGTAATTAGCCTCCAATTAAAATAAATAAATTTTAAAAATAAATTAATTAAAAGCTAAAAATTAAAAAAAAAAAAAAAGAAGAAGAAGAAGACTGGAGTGGGTAGCTATTTCCTTCTCCAGGAGATCTTTCCAACCCAGAGATTGAACCTGGGTCTCCTGTATTGCAGGCAGATTCTTTACTGTCTGAGCCACAGAGAAGACCCCAATTCAGCCATAATTATACCTCCTTTTCTAGCCTCCCTCCCCTCCTTCTACCCCACTCCTCCATGTCATCACAGAGCATCAGACTGGGCTCACTCCGCTACATGGCAACTTCTCACCAGCTATGCATCTTATAGCTGATAGTGTACAAATACTGACGCTACTTTCCCCATCCTTCCCACTTTCTCCCTCCCCTGCTGTGTCCACAAGTCCACTGTCTACATCTGTGTCTCCAAATTCATTCATTCTTACATAGAGCTTGAGCCTCTCTTAAGTCCCAGAACTCTTTCCATTATGTTGGGAATTCCATGGTAAAAAGTTATTCACTATCCCTGCCTTTGTGAAGCCCAAGTCTAGTGGAAAGACAGCTAATTGAACACATATTTAGATATAATTCAATCATGATGGTGCAATAATACCCAATGCCTCAGCACCTCATTCCCAGTTAGACTCAGTGCCATAGGTGGAAGGCATACTGAACCAGAAAGTGCCTTGAGAATTATCATTTTTAATAATTTTACTTATTTGCATATTTATCAGTTCATTTTTGGCTGTGCTGGGTGTTCAGTCCTGGGCGGGTTTTTCTCTAGGTGAGGTAAGCAGGGGCTACTCTCTACTTGGGCTGCATGGGGCTTCTTATTGCGGTGGCTTCTCTGGTTGTGGAGCGCAGGCTCCAGGATGTGAGAGCTTTAGTAGCTGCAGCCTGTGGGCTCAGTGGTTGAGGCTCCTCAGCTCTAGAACAGGAGTTCTAGAAGGGCATACAAGCTTAGTTGGGAAGGGCATCTATACTGGTTTTACTTAGCTTTGACCGAATGTGGGATGAAGTATGAAGATGCAGTTCAGTTTGTAAGACAAAAAAGAAGGGGAGCATTCAATTCCAAACAGCTGCTTTACCTGGAGAAATACCGACCTAGGATGGGATTATACTTCTGAGATACCAAAGGGCATTGCTATGTTCAATGAAAAGAAATGTATACGGAGGCTGACTTGATTGTAACATTTAGAGGGAACTCTTGGTACCTGGGAATGTGAATCTGGAATCTTACCTGTGTCATCAAAGTAGTGATGGATTCAGTTCTCCTCAACCACTCTCCTAATGATTGGAAAAAAACAAACACAGAACCCCTCTAGAACATGAATAAAATATTTAAGAAAAAAAAAAAAAGAAACTACTTATAGGCCAGTAGTTGTGGCATACAGGTTTAGTTGCTCCGTGGCACGTGGAATCTTCCTGAATCAGTAATTAAAGCTGAGTCTCATGCATTGACAGACAGAATCTTTACCACTGAACCACCAGGAAAGTCCTTCACAATTACTCTACCCTGTCTCTTTTGTAAGATGGTTCTTTGCTCATACTCACTTTGCTGAAATGTTGTGAAAATATACAATATTCTGTATATTGGAGAGAGTGCCCAGAGTGCTGTCTGGAAGATGGCCCACACAGAAAAACAAAACAAAACTGTAGCTGATACTACTCAAAGCATTTTCCTTTGTTCCACTGTTTTACTTACCCATGTCTGGCAAGCACAACAGTCCTATTTCCTCTGACAGACAAGAGGACAGGGTAATGGGGAAAAGGAGATGAGACGTTTCGCATAATCACTTAAGTCATTCGTGGTTTTAAAACCCCATGAACAAGGACCAAAGAAGTGGACAGCAATTTCAGGAAGAACTTGAGAGGTTGCCTATTTTCAAGTTATCAACATCATCAGGAGAATGGGTATTTATTTGTACTGCATGATTTTAAATAGGATCATTCAGGGGATCAGGTTACTAAGTGTTTAAAGACATTTCCAGGATTAAGATACACATTCTACCTTCTCAGTCCTCCTGCCCTAACGCCAACAACATCAAAAAGAAGCATCAGTTCCTGGACCTACTGATAACACCATGAGCAGGAAACTGACCTGAATGAGTGTTCTATTCAAAGTATCCCCAACCACCTTGTTGGAAGAAATTGTGCCTAGGAAAGCATGGTTTTGCACTCTCTAATGAACTCAAGAACAGAGAAAAATTTGATATCAGTCAGTCAGTTCAGTTGCTTAGTGGTGTCCAACTCTTTGCAGTTTCAAGGACTGCCGCATGTCAGGCTTCCCTGTCCATCACCAACTCCTGGAGCTTACTCAAACTCATGTCCATCAAGTCAGCAAAGCCATCTAACCATCTCATCCTCTGTCATTCCCTTCTCCTGCCTTCAGTCTTTCCCAGCATCAGGGTCCTTTCCAATAAGTCTGCTCTTTGCATCAGGTGGCCAAAGTATTAGAGCTTCAGCTTCAGCATCAGTCCTTCCAATGAATATTCAGGAATGATTTCCTTTAGGATGGACAGGTTTGATCTCCTTGCAGTCCAAGGGACTCTTAAGAGTCTTCTCCCAACACCGCAGTTCAAAAACATCAATTCTGCAGTGCTCAGCTTTCTTTATAGTCCAACTCATACATCCATACATGACTATTGGAAAAACCATAGCTTTGACTAGACAGACCTTTATTGGCAAAGTAATGTCTCTGCTTTTTAATATGCTGTCTAGGTTGGTCATAGCTTTTCTTCCAAGGAGAGGAGTTTTAATTTCATGGCTGCAGTCACCATCTGCAGTGATTTTGGAGCCCAAGAAAATAAAGTGTGTTACTATTTCCATTGTTTCCCTGTCTATATGCCATGAAGTGATGGGACCATGATCTTTGCCATGATTTTCATATTCTAAATGCTGAGTTTTAAGCCAGATTTTTCACTCTTCTCTTTCACTTTCATAAAGAGGCTCTTTAGTTCCTCTTCACTTTGTGCCTTAAGGGTGGGGTCAGCTGCATATCTGAGGTTATTGATATTTCTCCTGGCAATCTTGATTCCAGTTTGTGCTTCATTCAGCCTGGCATTTCATATGATGTACTCTGCATACAAGTTAAATAAGCAAGGTGATAATAAAAGTTGACATATGAGGAACAAATCAAAAACTTAGAAAAAATAATCCAGGAACTGACCTGAAAATACATGAAAAGGGAGACTTGGCAGGTAACATGATACTTTCTTTTCCATACATATAACTCTTATAATATGTTTCTTCACCTTTAGATAATTGATTGTACTGGATTCTTTAATTTATAAACATAGTTAAATAGTGCTTTGAACTTTATGTGCTTTTGTGAATGGCAGACTTTTCTACAAGAGTTGGCATAAGCATAGCACCCCTGAAACCCTCAGAAACAATTGTTAGAGGAATCGCAAAGCACCTAAAAAATATTCTTACCTAGGTATGGACATACCTTTTAATTTCATTTCATACAGACTACACAGTTTTTGTCATAGTGCTTTTTAAACTTTTTTAGTTATCAAATTTTTTGACCTACACTGAGACTTTATTGTAGCTCACAGGCTTCTCTAGTTGCAGCATGAAGACTCTCTAATTGCAGCATGTAGATTTAGTTGCTCCAAGCATGTGGGATATTAGTTTCCCAGACAGGGACCAAACAAGTGTTCCCTGCATTGGAAGGTGGATTCTTATTCACTGGACCATCAGGTAAGTCCCAGATCACACAGTTTTAAATAATACTTTTTTACTTATGTTGCATCAAAAGCATTGTCAATTATTATTATTATTTTCTAGAAACACAAAAGCAACACAAAAAAGTATTTTATGACTTACTCATCATAAATCCCAGACAGACCCACAAGCTATGGGATTTTCACCAGTAGGCTGAGTTCAACCAAATGTGAATCAACTTTGACCAAAATTCTGGAAATTCTTGGGTTCCTGAGCCAAGGACTCATGTGACCCTGGAAAGAGCCTTGTGTCCCCATGGCCATTGAGCTGAGTTTCCTCTTTTCTTCTCTGAGATGTTTTCCAGCTCAACCAGTCGAGCTGCTGGGCGTCAGCTGAGTTTCCCTGCTGGATACACCATCCCACTTAGTGAGGTGTCTTAGTTCATTCCAGCTGCTATAACAAAATCCATAGATTGTGGCTTATCAACAAGAGAAACCTATTTCTCACAGGTCTGAATGCTGGAAGTTTGAGATAGAAACATCAGTGTATTTGGTGTCTGGTGAGAGCCGTCCAGTTCAGGGATGGTGGTATTACTTCTGTGTCCTTACCCTACAGAAGTGGTGAGGGAGCCCTCTGGGGTCTCTCTTATAAGGACACCAATCCTTTGTTGTTGTTCAGTCACTCAGTTGAGTGCAACTCAGTTGTATCCAGTTGTGCGACCCCATGGATTGCAAAAGACACCAGTCCTATTGATCACTTTATCACCCTCCAAAAACTTAACCCCCAAATCCCCTCATAATGAAATTAAGCCTTCAATATATGGTTTATCTGGTGGCTCAGGCAGTAAAGAATCTGCTTGCAATGCAGGAGACCAGGGCCCTGGATCAGAAAGGTCCCCTGGAGAAGAGCATGGTAATTCACTCTTATACTCATGCCTGGAGAATTCTATGGACAGAAGAGGCTGGCAGGCTATAGCCCATGGGGTCACAAAGAGTCAGACACTACTGAGTGATTAACACTTCACATATGAATTTTGGGCAGACACAAGTGTTCAGCCTGCAGTACTAAGGCTTCTTCAACATAGTGCCAAACACTGGACAGCTTAAACAATAGAAACTGATAGCCTTAGGGTTCTGGAGTCTGGAAGTCCATGATCAAGATGTTGACATAATGGGAGTCTCCTGAGGGTTCTCTCCTCCACTTAGGGATAGGTGTGTTCTGACTGATCTTCTTTCTGTGTGTGTAGGTTTTTTAATCTCCTCTTCTTATAGAAACACCAGTCATGTTGAATTCAGGTACACCCTAGTGTTTCCCTTTGCCTACAAAGTTTTTTGTAGTCAAAGCTATGGTTTTTCCAGTACTCATGTACCGCTGTAAAAACTGCACCAACAAGAAGGCTAAGTTTTATTGATTTAAAGAATTGATGCTTTTGAACTGTGGTGCTGGAGAAGATTCTTGAGAGTCTCTTGGACAGCAAGGAGATCAAACAAGTCAATCTTAAAGGCAAGCGACCCTGAATATTCATTGGAAGGACTCATGCTGAAGCTCCAATATTTTGGCCACCTGATATGAAGAGTTGAATCATTGGAAAAGACCTTGATGCTGGGAAGGATTGAAGGCAGGAGGAGAAGGGGATGACAGAGGATGAGATGGCTGGATGGCATCAACAACTAGATGGACATGAGTGTGAGCAAACTCTGGGAGATCCTGGCGTCCTGCAGTCCATGGGTTTGCAAAGAGCTGGACATGGCTGAAGCAACTTAGCATGCACAGGTCATAAAAGAAAGAAGGAGATGTAAAGATAGAAGCAAGAACTTGGAATGGTGTGAGGAAGGGGCCATGAGACCAAGAATGCAAGCAATGATCTGAAGGGGAAAATTTCAAGGAAATCATTCCCCTGCACCTTTAAAAGAATGATAACGCTACTTTAGCACAGAGACACTGATTTCAGATGACTGGCCTCCATCACTGAAAGGGAATAGATGTATGTTGTTTTAAGCCTTTAAGTTTTTGCTAATTTGTTACAGCAGCCAGAGACATACTAATACACATATTTTGCCAAGGCATGAAACATTCAGGAAATAACTAAGCTTGTGAGAAAATATATTAAAGCACAACAGAGTCCTGGCAACAGTTGTTCTTATTACTCCTTCTAGAGCCAGAGCATTCAAGAGGTAACCAGGTCAGACATGACTGAGACATGGTCTCCATCTCAGACAGGCGCATGTCAGAGCACGTCAATACATTTCACAGGTAACTGCTACACAAGGAAGCAGAAGTGACCACACACACAAAAAACATGCCCCATAGAAATACACATCTGTTCAGAACAGTAAGGAAAGCCCTCAAAGGCATGACTCAACCTTGGAGATAGGGGACCAGAACCTTTCCTGGCATGAAACAATTTACTCTGCCTAAGAAATATGACCAAAGGTGATGTACAGGAAGTGGGTGAAGAAGCTCAGAGAAAGGGTTGGTGGGGGGCAGGTGAAACAGCCATGCTCAGAAAGGCAGTAAGCTAGGAGGCTTTCAAGGGCTGGGCTCAGTGAAAGGAAAATGAACAGAGTTTCCCATCAGGGCTGAGCCTGGAGTGATTACCTCGGGGATGAACGTGGTTCCTCCCTGGTGCTACCTGCTTAACAGGTACACTAGGAGAGTCCACAAGTCTGTCTTGGGTCCCATGTCCACCTGTTGCAGAGTATACATCTCATGTTGGTCAATCTTCCCCCAAACTGTGAATGGCTAAAGCTGAGTATTCCCCAAAATTTGAATATTCATCTCTGAAATATGAAAAGTGTATTTTAGACATGGAAAGATGACAGCTTCCCATTTGCAATGGGAAGAATTTTTTTCCATACAGACATGGAACCAGAAATGGGATAAACAAAGGGACAGATGGGCAATCACAGGTGACACAATGGAAACAGTGAGGACCCTGACTTGGCTGAAGTCGGATGAGAGATGGGACCAAAATTGCATATGAGAGTCAGAATGTGATAAAAGAGTATCAGTGCCAGAAAAGATTTGATTTTATCTTGTAGACAGAGGGGGCCAGTGCAGGCAATTGGTAACCATTGCTCTTATGTTATGTTGGTGTATCTTTGCAACATACTTTGAAGGCAGGAGGATTGGGTGAGGGGAATCAGTTAAGAGGCTATTACAATAATCCAAGAAAAAAGGTAATGAAGTCCTAAAACAAGGTGGTAGAAGTGAAGGTGCTAAGAATAAGTTTCGTTACTAAGGAAGAATTTAAAAGTTTCCTCCCCCAAATGATGCTGCAGTTCTGGGCTGAACAATCCAGCTGCACACGTGTGCATGGGAAGTCGCTTCAGTCTTGTCCGACTCTTTATGACTCTATGGACTGTGGCCCGCCAGGCTCCTCTGTCCAAGGGATTCTCCAGGCAAGAATACTGGCCTGGGTTGCCATTGCCTTCTCTAGTCCAGTTACACAGAGTTTGCAAATCCAGAGCTGTGCCTTCAGCCACCTTCCCTGGATATTCTGACCCAAGCAGGTGGGTAGACATGGAGTTCCTATTACTTAAGATTTCATCCATCTAATATAGAATTTTCTTTAGCAAGCGTTGGAAGAAACCAGAAAATGTTGGCGATAGACAAAATCATCAAACATGCAGGGGAAAGAGGAGAAAGACAGTATACTCTTGATTATCAGTGACTGGCAAGAGGAGAGATGCTTATTAGAGGCAGAAAGCAGCTCAGAAGTACTCGTCAGGCATGTTTAATTTAACAGCTCAAGCATCCAGGTACTGTCTTTATTCACATCATGGTGATGTGTCTTTTTCTCTAGCATGCACTTCCTTCGGAAAGTCTCCATAACAGCCACTGCAGGAATGGCTGCCACCTCCCAGCCGCTCCTGCCTGAACTATATCTGATCCCTGACACAGGGAACCTCTTATCCCACCGCCATTGTGGGTGTGGCCTCCAGGCCCTGCCTTGCTAAGGGGAACTGTGGGGAAATCAGCTGGGGGCTTCTGGAAAGGACCACGTGTAAGTTGATTTCAAAGAAAGCAAATTGCAGACTAATAATATGTGATGTGTAGTATGGAATAATAGTGAAGTAAAAATAATGATATGTTATTAAGATTCTGATTTTGTAAACCAGGAAACAAAAGCCCATGTATGTTCACATATAAGAGTACAGAATAAGGGTGTCAAGGAATATATATCAAATTATTATCATTGTTTATCTGGAAAGGTAAGAATATTAAATATAACTATTGAAGGAGAAATATCGTTTTAATAAAATTGAGACTAATTTACCAATGGCTGGTTATTTATCAATGCATTATTTTTCCATTTCCTAAAAGCACAAAAAGCAGTCAACTCAGTGGTAGTTATGCTCTCCAGATTTTTTTTCTTTTGTTCTTGAAATGAATGAATTAATAAATATACTCACAATTGGTATGACCAAGATCATCTTATTTTAAACAATTAGGAAAAGTAGCAATAATAAGCTTTGGAAAGAACAGCATTTTTCACTGGAAGCTAGTAAAGAAAGGAAATAACATCTGTCCCCAGAACCCAAGGAGGGAACACAGCCCCACCAGACTTAGGTCTTCTAGCTTCTAGAACAGCTAAAGAATAAATTTCTGTTTCTATTTAAGCCAAAACAATTTTTTTTTCTTTTTTTTAAATTATTCACAAATCTCTATGCCTCCAAACCACTTCAGGTCATCTTATTAAATTGCAGTCTCATGACAAGAGATGAAAACTTTTAAACAAGACACTGAGATAGATGACTTTGTTCGGTACAATGTCATTCTGCTAAGCTCAAGTGTGAATTTGCTTTGAATTCTATTGATCCTATATTCTGTAGGTCAGTATATAAGCTACTAGTTTCCAGGGGCTTAAAAGTTTCTTTTAGGTCTTGGCACAAGTAAATCACAAGTCAAGCCCTGCCTCTATCAGTTTTCTGTAACAGAGTTGGATCGACAGGTCAGAGATGATAAATAGTACAGCTTGAGGCTAAATTTGCTAGTTGGCTTCTCAATGTTGCAATGTTTCTGTTCTCAAAGGTAAAACACTCCTTTACTTTTTCTTTTTTTTTTTTTTTATTCTTCCAATTTTATTTTATTTTTAAACTTTACATAATTGTATTAGTTTTGCCAAATATCAAAATGAATCCGCCACAGGTATACATGTGTTCCCCATCCCGAACCCTCCTCCCTCCTCCCTCCCCATACCATCCCTCTGGGCCGTCCCAGTGCACCAGCCCCAAGCATCCAGCATCATGCATCGAACCTGGACTGGCAACTCGTTTCCTACATGATATTTTACATGTTTCATTGCCATTCTCCCACATCTTCCCACCCTCTCCCTCTCCCACAGAGTCCATAAGACTGTTCTATACATCAGTGTCTATTTTGCTGTCTCGTACACCGGGTTATTGTTACCATCTTTCTAAATTCCATATATATGCGTTAGTATACTGTATTTATGTTTTTCCTTCTGGCTTACTTCACTCTGTATAATAGGCTCCAGTTTCATCCACCTCATTAGAACTGATTCAAATGTATTCTTTTTAATGGCTGAGTAATACTCCATTGTGTATATGTACCACTGCTTTCTTATCCATTCATCTGCTGATGGACATCTAGGTTGCTTCCATGTCCTGGCTATTATAAACAGTGCTGCAATGAACATTGGGGTACACGTGTCTCTTTCCCTTCTGGTTTCCTCAGTGTGTATGCCCAGCAGTGGGATTGCTGGATCATAAGGCAGTTCTATTTCCAGTTTTTTAAGGAATCTCCACACTGTTCTCCATAGTGGCTGTACTAGTTTGCATTCCCACCAACAGTGTAAGAGGGTTCCCTTTTCTCCACACCCTCTCCAGCATTTATTATTTGTAGACTTTTGGATCGCAGCCATTCTGACTGGTGTGAAATGGTACCTCATAGTGGTTTTGATTTGCATTTCTCTGATAATGAGTGATGTTGAGCATCTTTTCATGTGTTTGTTAGCCATCTGTATGTCTTTTTTGGAGAAATGTCTATTTAGTTCTTTGGCCCATTTTTTGATTGGGTCGTTTATTTTTCTGGAGTTGAGCTGTAGGAGTTGCTTGTATATTTTTGAGATTAGTTGTTTGTCGGTTGCTTCATTTGTTATTATTTTCTCCCATTCTGAAGGCTGTCTTTTCACCTTGCTAATAGTTTCCTTTGATGTGCAGAAGCTTTTAAGGTTAATTAGGTCCCATTTGTTTATTTTTGCTTTTATTTCCAATATTCTGGGAGGTGGGTCATAGAGGATCCTGCTGTGATGTATGTCGGAGAGTGTTTTGCCTATGTTCTCCTCTAGGAGTTTTATAGTTTCTGGTCTTACGTTTAGATCTTTAATCCATTTTGAGTTTATTTTTGTGTATGGTGTTAGAAAGTGGTCCAGTTTCATTCTTTTACAAGTGGTTGACCAGATTTCCCAGCACCACTTGTTAAAGAGATTGTCTTTAATCCATTGTATATTCTTGCCTCCTTTGTCGAAGATAAGGTGTCCATATGTGCGTGGATTTATCTCTGGGCTTTCTATTTTATTCCATTGATCAATATTTCTGTCTTTGTGCCAGTACCATACTGTCTTGATAACTGTGGCTTTGTAGTAGAGCCTGAAGTCAGGTAAGTTGATTCCTCCAGTTCCATTCTTCTTTCTCAAGATCGCTTTGGCTATTCGAGGTTTTTTGTATTTCCATACAAATTGTGAAATTATTTGTTCTAGCTCTGTGAAGAATACTGTTGGTAGCTTGATAGGGATTGCGTTGAATCTATAAATTGCTTTGGGTAGTATACTCATTTTCACTATATTGATTCTTCCAATCCATGAACATGGTATATTTCTCCATCTATTAGTGTCCTCTTTGATTTCTTTCACCAGTGTTTTATAGTTTTCTATATATAGGTCTTTAGTTTCTTTAGGTAGATATATTCCTAAGTATTTTATTCTTTCCGTTGCAATGGTGAATGGAATTGTTTCCTTAATTTCTCTTTCTGTTTTCTCATTATTAGTGTATAGGAATGCAAGGGATTTCTGTGTGTTGATTTTATATCCTGCAACTTTACTGTAGTCATTGATTATTTCTAGTAATTTTCTGGTGGACTCTTTAGGGTTTTCTATGTAGAGGATCATGTCATCTGCAAATAGTGAGAGTTTTACTTCTTCTTTTCCAATTTGGATTCCTTTTATTTCTTTTTCTGCTCTGATTGCTGTGGCCAAAACTTCCACAACTATGTTGAATAGTAATGGTGAAAGTGGGCACCCTTGTCTTGTTCCTGACTTTAGAGGAAATGCTTTCAATTTTTCACCATTGAGGAAAATGTTTGCAGTGGGTTTGTCATATATAGCTTTTATTATGTTGAGGTATGTTCCTTCTATTCCTGCTTTCTGGAGAGTTTTTATCATAAATGGATGTTGAATTTTGTCAAAGGCTTTCTCTGCATCTATTGAGATAATCATATGGTTTTTATTTTTCAATTTGTTAATGTGGTGTATTACATTGATTGATTTGCGGATATTGAAGAATCCTTGCATCCCTGGGATAAAGCCCACTTGATCATGGTGTATGATCTTTTTAATGTGTTGTTGGATTCTGATTGCTAGAATTTTGTTAAGGATTTTTGCATCTATGTTCATCAGTGATATTGGCCTGTAGTTTTCTTTTTTTGTGGGATCTTTGTCAGGTTTTGGTATTAGGGTGATGGTGGCCTCATAGAATGAGTTTGGAAGTTTACCTTCCTCTGCAATTTTCTGGAAGAGTTTGAGCAGGATAGGTGTTAGCTCTTCTCTAAATTTTTGGTAGAATTCAGCTGTGAAGCCGTCTGGACCGGGGCTTTTGTTTGCTGGAAGATTTTTGATTACAGTTTCAATTTCCATGCTTGTGATGGGTCTGTTAAGATTTTCTATTTCTTCCTGGTCCAGTTTTGGAAAGTTGTACTTTTCTAAGAATTTGTCCATTTCTTCCACGTTGTCCATTTTATTGGCATATAATTGTTGATAGTAGTCTCTTATGATCCTTTGTATTTCTGTGTTGTCTGTTGTGATCTCTCCATTTTCGTTTCTAATTTTGTTGATTTGATTTTTCTCCCTTTGTTTCTTGATGAGTCTGGCTAATGGTTTGTCAATTTTATTTATCCTTTCAAAGAACCAGCTTTTGGTTTTGTTGATTTTTGCTATGGTCTCTTTTGTTTCTTTTGCATTTATTTCTGCTCTAATTTTTAAGATTTCTTTCCTTCTACTAACCCTGGGGTTCTTCATTTCTTCCTTTTCTAGTTGCTTTAGGTGTAGAGTTAGGTTATTTATTTGACTTTTTTCTTGTTTCTTGAGGTGTGCCTGTATTGCTATGAACTTTCCCCTTAGGACTGCTTTTACCGTGTCCCACAGGTTTTGGGTTGTTGTGTTTTCATTTTCATTCATTTCTATGCAAATTTTGATTTCTTTTTTGATTTCTTCTGTGATTTGTTGGTTATTCAGCAGCGTGTTGTTCAGCCTCCATATGTTGGAATTTTTAATAGTTTTTCTCCTGTAATTGAGATCTAATCTTACTGCATTGTGGTCAGAAAAAATGCTTGGAATGATTTCTATTTTTTTGAATTTACCAAGGCTAGCTTTATGGCCCAGGATGTGATCTATCCTGGAGAAGGTTCCATGTGCGCTTGAGAAAAAGGTGAAATTCATTGTTTTGGGATGAAATGACCTATAGATATCAATTAGGTCTAACTGGTCTATTGTATCGTTTAAAGTTTGTGTTTCCTTGTTAATTTTCTGTTTAGTTGATCTATCCATAGGTGTAAGTGGGGTATTAAAGTCTCCCACTATTATTGTGTTATTGTTAATTTCTCCTTTCATACTTGTTAGCATTTGTCTTACGTACTGTGGTGCTCCCGTGTTGGGTGCATATATGTTTATAATTGTTATATCTTCTTCTTGGATTGATCCTTTGATCATTATGTAGTGACCTTCTTTGTCTCTTTTCACCGCCTTTGTTTTAAAGTCTATTTTATCTGATATGAGTATTGCTACTCCTGCTTTCTTTTGGTCCCTATTTGCATGGAAAATCTTTTTCCAGCCCTTCACTTTCAGTCTGTATGTGTCCCCTGTTTTGAGGTGGGTCTCTTGTAGACAACATATGTAGGGGTCTTGTTTTTGTATCCATTCAGCCAGTCTTTGTCTTTTGGTTGGGGCATTCAACCCATTTACATTTAAGGTAATTACTGATAAGTATGTTCCCGTTGCCATTTACTTTATTGTTTTGGGTTCGAGTTTATACACCGTTTTTGTGTTTCCTGTCTAGAGAATATCCTTTAGTATTTGTTGGAGAGCTGGTTTGGTGGTGCAGAATTCTCTCAGCTTTTGCTTGTCTGAAAAGCTTTTGATTTCTCCTTCATACTTGAATGAGATCCTTGCTGGGTACAATAATCTGGGCTGTAGGTTATTTTCTTTCATCATTTTAAGTATGTCTTGCCATTCCCTCCTGGCTTGAAGAGTTTCTATTGAAAGATCAGCTGTTATCCTTATGGGAATTCCCTTGTGTGTTATTTGTTGTTTTTCCCTTGCTGCTTTTAATATTTGCTCTTTGTGTTTGATCTTTGTTAATTTGATTAATATGTGTCTTGGGGTGTTTCTCCTTGGGTTTATCCTGTTTGGTACTCTCTGGGTTTCTTGGACTTGGGTGATTATTTCCTTCCCCATTTTAGGGAAGTTTTCCACTATTATCTCCTCAAGTATTTTCTCATGGTCTTTCTTTTTGTCTTCTTCTTCTGGAACCCCTATGATTCGAATGTTGTAGCGTTTAATATTGTCCTGGAGGTCTCTGAGATTGTCCTCATTTCTTTTAATTCGTTTTTCTTTTATCCTCTCTGATTCATTTATTTCTACCATTCTATCTTCTAATTCACTAATCCTGTCTTCTGCCTCTGTTATTCTACTATTTGTTGCCTCCAGAGTGTTTTTAATTTCACTTATTGCATTATTCATTATATATTGACTCTTTTTTATTTCTTCTAGGTCCTTGTTAAACCTTTCTTGCATCTTCTCAATCCTTGTCTCCAGGCTATTTATCTGTGATTCCATTTTAGTTTCAAGATTTTGGATCAATTTCACTATCATTATTCGGAATTCTTTATCAGGTAGATTCCCTATCTCTTCCTCTTTTGTTTGGTTTGGTGGGCATTTATCCTGTTCCTTTATCTGCTGAGTATTCCTCTGTCTCTTCATCTTGTTTAAATTGCTGAGTTTGGGGTGTCCTTTCTGTATTCTGGCAGTTTGTGGAGTTCTCTTTATTATGGCGTTTCCTCACTGTGTGTGGGTTTGTGCAGGTGGCTTGTCAAGGTTTCCTGGTTAGGGAAGCTTGTGTCGGTGTTCTGGTGGGTGGAGCTGTATTTCTTCTCTCTGGAGTGCAATGAAATGTCCAGTAATGAGTTATGAGATGTCTATAGTTTTGGGGTGACTTTAGGCAGCCTGTATCTTGAAGCTCAGGACTGTGTTCCTTTGTTGCTGGAGAATTTGCTTGGTATGTCTTGCCCTGGAACTTATTGGCCCTTGTGTGGTGCTTGGTTTCAGTGTCGGTATGGAGGCATTTGATGAGCTCCTGTCAATGAATGTTCCTTGGAGTCAGGAGTTCCCTGGAGTCAGGGTTTGGACTTAAGTCTCCTGCTTCCGATTATCGGTCTTATTTTTACAGTAGTTTCAAAACTTCTCCTTCTATACAGCACCATTGATAAAACATCTACATTAAAGATGATAAGTTTCTCTACAGTGAGGGTCACTCAGAGAGGTTCACAGGGTTACATGGAGAAGAGAAGAGGGAGGAGGGAGTTAGAGGTGACCCAAATGAGATGAGGTGAATCAATAGTGGAGAGAGTGGGCTAGCCAGTAGTCACTTCCTTATGTGCACTCCACAACTGGACCACTCAGAGATGTTCACGGGGTTATACAGAGAAGAGAAGAAGGAGGAAGGTAACAAAGGTGGCCAGAAGGATAAAAGGGGGAATGAAAAGGAGGGAGACAGATCCAGCCAGTAATCAGTTCCCTAAGTGTTCTCCACCGTCTGGAACACTCAGAAATTCACAGAGTTGGGTAGAGTAGAGAGAGGTTAGGGAGGAGACACAGGCGACCTGGTGGAGAAAAAGGAGGGTCCAAAGGGAGAGAGAGCAGTCAAGCCAGTAATCTCACTCCCTAGTGAAAAATGGGTCCTGAAGATTGGGTCCTTAAAGGTACAAAATTGGTAACAAATACATAAAAGCAAAAATTAAAAATCTAGAGTAGAGTTTGGAATTTCAAAAATACGATGTTAAAGAAAAGAAGAAGGAAAAGAAAGAGAGAAAGAACGAACAAACAAAAACAAACAAGGTCGCGAAAATTATAAAGAAAGTACAGGTACAAAATTGATAACTAATACCAGAAAGCGAAAATTAAAAATCTATAGTAGAGTTTGGAATTTCAAAAATACGATGTTAAAGAAAAGAAGAAGGAAAAGAAAGAGAGAAAGAACGAACAAACAAAAACAAACAAGGTCGCGAAAATCATAAAGAAAGTACAGGTACAAAATTGATAACTAATACCAGAGAGCGAAAATTAAAAATCTAGAGTATAGTTTGGAATTTCAAAAATACGATGTTAAAGAAAAGAAGAAGGAAAAGAAAGAGAGAAAAAATGAACAAACAAAAACAAACAAGGTCGTGAAAATTATAAAGAAAGTACAGGTACAAAATTGATAACTAATACCAGAAAGCAAAAATTAAAAATCTAGAGTAGAGTTTGGAATTTCAAAAATACAATGTTAAAAAAAAAAATGAAGAAGAAGAAAAATAAAGAGAGAAAACAAACAAACAAATACGAACAATGTCACAAAAATTATAAAGAAAATACAGGTACAAAATTGATATCAAATACCAAAAAGCATAAATTGAAAATCTAGAGTAAAGTTTGGAATTTCAGATATACAATGTTATATAAAAGAAGAAGAGAAAGAAACAGAGAAGAAGAAGAAAAAAAAATCACAGAAATTATATAAAAAAAAACTATAGGTACAAAATTGATAACATATACCAAAAAGCGAAAATTAAAAATCTAGAGTAGAGTTTGGAATTTCAAAAATACAATGTTAAAGAAAAGAAGAAAAAAACAAAAACCAACAACAAAAAAAACAAGGTCAAAAAATTATAAAATATATATATATGAAGTTTGCTGAAGAATAAAAAAATAGGGTCTTTTTTTTTTTTTTTTTTTGCAAAGTAATAGGTTATAAAAGTGAAAATTAAAGGAACAATAGAGGACTTAAAATTTTTTTTTTCTCTTAAAAAAAAAAAAATGATCGTAAAAATAATAAAAATATATCTAGGACTTTTTTGTTTCTTTTTTTGTGGGTGTTGTGGGTTCAGTTCATTTTTGGCTAGTTCCTTGGTCAGATTTATATTTCTCAAGATCTATAGGCCCCTTCCTATGTAGTCCGTAGTAACCACAGGGTTTTGATCTATTGCCTGTAGCTTCCAAGGCGTTTCCCTCTGTTATATCTTCTTCTGTTTGCTAGTCTCTTCAGTATCTGGTTTCCGCCCTGACTCAAAGGGCACGGTGGAGGACACTTTTTTTTTTTTTTTTTAGGCTTACTTGTTCAGTCGCGCTGTGGGGAGGGAGGGAGGGACGGTGCAAACAAATAACACTGGCGTGGGCTCGCAGTGCCTCAGCCACCCTGGGTCTGCCCCCGCTCACGGCGCGTGTAGCCTCCCTGTCCACACTGCTCGGACTCTAGGTTGTTCCGCCGGGAACAATCCGAGGCTGGCCCTGGGCTGCATGCACCTCCCAGGTCCAAGCCGCTCAGGTTCAGGCACTCGGGTAGTCCTCAGAGGCGCAGACTCAGTTGGGCCTGCGTTTTGTACTCTTCCCAGGTCCGAGCGCCAATTTGCTCTTCCCAGGCGAGCGCCAATGCTGCGACTTATCGCCTCCCCGCCACTCGGTTATCTGGATGTAAAACCGGCGCACCTTCTCAGGCAGATGTTGACCGTCCAGACCCCCAAGAAGTTTTAGTTAGCAAAGAAGCCTGCTTACAATTTTATAGATAATGTCTCTCTGGGGCTGCGATTGCCCCCTTCCGGCTCTGGCTGCCTGTCACCGGAGGGGGAAGATCTGCAGCCGGCTATCTCTGTTCAGTCCTTTGTTCCGTGCGCGGGCCTGGCGGTCTTAGGTTAGGGCTGGCTTTTCGCGTGGTAGGTATCCCACAGTCTGGTTTGCTAGCCCAAATTATTTCGCTCAGATAGCGCTCAGGGTATTCAGGCCAGATTCTTACTCTCAGCGATGCAGCCCGCGCTGCGCCTCCCTGCCCAGCCCCGATTCGCTAATGGCGGATGCAGGCGTCTGCGCTGCTTCTCTGCTGGGGGAGTTACTGTAGGGCTCGCAATCTGCGAGTTTTAAATTGTTTATTTATTTTTTCTCCCTGTTATGTTGCCCTCTGTGCTTCCAAAGCTCGGCACAGATTCGGCAGTGAGAAGGTTTCCTGATGTTTGGAAACTTCTCTCTTTTTAAGATTCCCTTCCCGGGACGGAACTCCATCCCTCCCTCTTTTGTCTCTTTTTTTTGTTTTTAATATTTTTTCCTACCTCCTTTCGAAGAGTTGGGTTGCTTTTCTGGGTGCCTGATGTCCTCTGCCGGCATTCAGAAGTTGTTTTGTGGAATTTACTCGACGTTTAAATGCTCTTTTGATGAATTTGTGGGGGAGAAAGTGTTCTCCCCGTCCTACTCCTCCGCCATCTTGGCTCCTCCCCTCTACTTTTTCTATCTTGCTTAAGATGCTACATTAAAAGGCCCTCAGCTGATTCAAGTGACTCAGATGGCAAGGAATGTGCCTGCAATGTGGGCAACCCAGGTTTGACCCCTGGGTTGGGAAGATCCCTTGCGAAAGGGAATGGCAACCCACTCCAGTATTCTTCCCTGGAGAATTCCATGGACAGAGGAGCCTGGTGGGCTACAGTCCATGGGGTCGCAAAGAATCGGACACAACTTACTGACTGAAAAAGAACAACATGCATAGTACCTTAAAAGTGGTAAGTAAGTTCAGTCGCTCAGTCGTGTGAGTCGCTGACTCTTTGTGACCCCATGAATCGCAGCACGCCAGGTCTCCCTGTCCATCATCAACTTCTGGAGTTCATTCAGACTCATGTCCATTGAGTCAGTGATGCCATCCAGCCATCTCATCCTCTGTCGTCCCCTTCTCCTCCTGCCCCCAATCCCTCCCAGCATCAGAGTCTTTTGCAATGAGTCAACTCTTCGCATGAGGTGGCTGAAGTACTGGAGTTTCAGCTTTAGCATCATTCCCTCCAAAGAAATCCTAGGGCTGATCTCCTTCAGAATGGACTGGTTGGATCTCCTTGCAGTCCAAGGGACTCTCAAGAGTTTTCCTCCAACACCACAGTTCAAAAGCATCAATTCTTCGGCGCTCAGCCTTCTTCACAGTCCAATTCTCACATCCATACATGACCACAGGAAAAACCATAGCCTTGACTAGACGAACCTTCGTTGGCAAAGTAATGTCTCTGCTTTTGAATATGCTATCTAGGTTGGTCATAACTTTCCTTCCAAGGAGTAAGCATCTTTTAATTTCATGGCTGCAGTCACCATCTGCAGTGATTTTGGAGCCCAGAAAAATAAAGTCTGACACTGTTTCCACTGTTTCCCCATCTATTTCCCATGAAGTGATGGGACCGGATGCCATGATCTTTGTTTTCTGAATGTTGAGCTTTAAGCCAACTTTTTCACTCTCCACTTTCACTTTCATCAAGAGGCTTTTTAGTTCCTCTTCACTTTCTGACATAAGGGTGGTGTCATCTGCATAATGTTTAAAATATTATATTATCACTATTTGTTATCATTTGTAAACCAGGCATATTAGTGATGTTAATAAATGTATTTTCAAGAGACCTGTAAAAGTATCCTGCTGAGGATAAAGGTCTGAAGTGTCACATGATGCTCTTATGGTCTGGTCTTTGCCTACTTCTCCCCCATCATCACCTGCCATGAGCCCTTTCGCAGCCCCTGTTCTCTCCAAGGAGTGCTCTCACTGTCTACGGATTGCATCAAGTCCCAGTTTCATGGCATGCTTTGCTCTGTGCCTCTCCACCTCTGCTCCCCTTTGCCTAAGTGCCCTGTATCCTCTCATCACCTGTTTTTCCTTCCCCGACCCTGAGCATCCCCTCCATGTACCCCTCATCTGGGCTCCCAGAGAACTCTGCTTCTCTGTCCTTCTCTGTCTCCCATATGCATCTCCCTCCCAGTTGGCATCAGTGGTAAAGAAACTGCCTGAAAATGCAGAGATGTAAATAAACGTGAGTTTGATCCCTGGATTCAGAAGATCCCGTGAAAGAGGACATGGCAACTCAAGTATTCTTGCTTGAAGAATCCCCTGGACAGAGGAGCCTGGTGGGCTACAGTCCATAGGGTCACAAAGAGTCAGACATGACTAAGGCAACTTAGCACATATTCCTGGCCCCTGGACTAGTACAGGACACTGGACCCAAGTCCCTTGTTACTTGCAGAATGGACTGAGTTCACAGCAACATACTGCTCTCCTAACATACTGAGGTTTCCTCCACACCAGCTCTGACTCTTGGAAAAAATAAAAACAGATGAATCAGAACCTTATCTCCTTCTTTTTTCACTAGAACAGAACACAGTCCAGACCCTAGCAACAAAACTAATTTGAACTTATAATTACAAGGTTTAAATTAAACCTCATCATTTTATCAGAAATAATCTCTGACATGTATTGCAAAATGGAATCACAACACTAAATCAGAGCTTAAGTTAAGGAAAGATTAGTATGAAACATTGTTGAGAAGTTATTTTTGAGCTGGAACAGGTAACTATTTTTCTATTATTTTTAAGGGACAGAAGCCTGTGATAACATCTCTCAAAAGTTTGTACAAGCAGAGTTGCTCAGAATTGACATAGTATTCAGACTTCTTTTTCTATTGAAATTCTATGGAAAATCAGAACCAGATGGCTTCTGTGAAGAGAATTCTAACAGCCTTATTCTGGAGAAGTGTGTACCCCAGGATTTATTATGACTATGGTATTTTAAAAGCCAAATGATAGGTAATTGGACTTTTTGGATAAAATGTTTCTTTGTAAATTGTTACTACCTGACTATACAGTACAGAACAGTCCTCGCCTGTGAATTGATGAAATGTGAAACTTAAATCCAAGAAAAACACACCCTTTTATTTATTTAGTATTTTGCCAGTGCACATTAATGACTAGTGCCAGATATTGCTTCAGAAATTTTCATCTCTGGGGGAATTGAGCTCACCACAGGGAGGGTGGTTTGAAGGAGAAAACCCGTGCTCTGCACCACAAGAAGCAACAATGAGAAGCTTGCTCAACGCAACTAGAGAACTTGGTTGCACACAGCAACCAAGACTCAGTGCAATGGAAAAAAAAATCTGCATGATTAATCATGGCCACACGTGCATATTCTCAATATGAGATGCACATTTTTGCCTATTGTCACTATCTTCCTCCCTGTTATATGAGCATGAGGTTTAATAAAGGTTGTTACTACAGTATTTACAGACTCATTACTCAGCTTCCCGCCTCACTGTTTCTCCAGGTTTGTCACAGGTTATTTCTGGAGAAATTATGTGTGGGAGGTTGTGGAGTCAGTACCAGGGTGGGGGAGAATATTATTATTGACAGTGGGGAAATTAAAAACAAAATCTTCTCTCCATCCAGAAGACCTGGATATTCATAAAGGTAATTGACAAAGAAAATCATTTCATTATTGAATTAACATTATGCCAGAATGTAATGTACATCACAGGAAATCTACTCAGAAATTTCAAAGAAAGAAAATAAATCTCACCCTTCATATAACAAAGCACACACCACCTATTACAAATACTTGTTCCTGAAGAGTTTGATAAAAAGCCTCCCCAAAAGGGGCCACTTTGGCACATCGATTATTTTGAGCTGTTGTTATTGTCACTGTCATTGTTCAGTGGATAAGTCATGTCTGACTTTGAGTAAAAGGCAATAGATGCCCTGCAAGCTTAAGAGAAAATTTTGCCACCCCCTCCACTAATTACCTAGAAGGGCTTAACTTGGGGGTCTTTCCCAGAATAATAGTTATTCCTAGGAATAAACTTAATTTCAGTGGCCCATCTGCATGGCAGAACAAACATCTAATTTTCAGATTATCTACACTTTTTCTTACCATCCTCTGACTTACCCTCCTGTCTTTAAAATCCCAAGGTGCCTAACCATTTCTTAGCTTAGGATGGCATATGTACTTCATTTTATCTTCTTGTCTTCGAATGTCTCATGTATGTGGGGGTCTTTGAACCTTTCAAGTATGTGGGGTTCCCACACATATAAAATTACATTTTATTTTTTCCTGTTAATCTGTCACACATCAATTAGACAATTCGATCAGCTAAAAGAACCTTTGTAGGAGAGAGAAAAATTCTTTCCTACATTCTCAATAAATAATAATTAGTCCTTAAGTTGACACTTCTATTTGTCATACATGGTTCGTTCTAAATACACTTGATAAGGAAGGTTATAATATGTTAGTTAATTGGCTTTATCCAAAGGAAAATAAACTCTTCATATCTTTATGACAGAGGCAGGTTTTGCAACTTGGAGTCTAGTATCCACCAAAGTTAGGTTCCTACCCTTGCCCTAAAGCTAAGAGATAGGGACAGAGCTCCCTAGATAATTTTATTTCAAGGAAAGAGTTCCCAGGTCCTGGAGAAAGATATTCCAGGATTGTAAAGTTGTCAAGAGGCCCATTTAGCTTTTGACAACTAGCATATGGAAAAAAAAAAAAACAATAGATATATGTAAAAAAAGATTTACATACATTTCAAAGAGACAGAGAAAGAACTTACAGTTTTGTGTTTCCTTAAGTAAATGTTCTAATAAAAGAATGGGAAACGTTTCTTTATCTTCATGAGGGGAATTAAGCTTAAGCTTAATTTGCGCCCTTACATTGACAGAGGAATAGAGAAAACAGCTCAACAAAGATTCTTTAAAGAATGTTTAAAAGTTAAATTGCAATTAAATCTTCTATACATGTAATGCATTTAAGATTTACCATTAGATCTTGTAGAAGCCTCAAAAATAAATAACATATGACTCACTTTTCCCAGAGTCTGAAAATTATTATAGTGGGAAGTATGGGAGTAGAGCAGAACTTGAATAGACTCATGCCACATTTTGTAGAAGTCATGCTTAGAATCAGTCATAAATACTTGACCTAACATTCTGTAAAGGAGAAGGCGATGGCACCCCACTCCAGTACTCTTGCCTGGAAAACCCCATGGACGGAGGAGCCTGGTGGGCTGCAGTCCATGGGGTCGCGAAGAGTTGGACTCGACTGAGCGACTTCACTTTCACTTTTCACTTTCATACATTGGAGAAGGAAATGGCAACCCACTCCAGTGTTCTTGCCTGGAGAATCCCAGGGACGGATAGCCTGGTGGGCTGCCATCTATGGGGTCGCACAGAGTCGGACACGACTGAAGTGACTTAGCAACAGCAGCAGCAAGATTCTATAAAAAGCATTTAAAAAAAATACTTCAGCTATTCCTCTATCAAACATGTACTGTGCTGTGCTTAATCACTCAGTCATGTCCAACTCTTTGTGACCCCACAGACTGTAGCCCACCAGGCTCCTTTGTCCATGGGAGTCTCCAAGCAAGAATACTGGAGTGGGTAGCCATGCCCTCCTCCAGGAGATCTCCCCAACCCAGGGATCTAACCCAGATCTCCCACATCGCAGGCAAATTCTTTACCATCTGAGCCACTAGAGAAGCCCAAGAATACTGGAATGGGTAGTCTATTCGTTCTCCAGGGGATCTTCCCAAACCAGAAATCGAACTGAAGTCTCCTGCATTGCACTGCAAGTGGATGCAAGTGGATTCTTTACCAGCTGATGTGCCAGGGAATCCCAAACATGTACAAACACATCTATAATTTAAGCTCAAAACCATGGAATGGAATCCAGTTAGGGGTAGGGTAGGGTTGGGGTTAGGTAAACTCCCAAGTTCAGGTGGTCCATGGACGTTTCTGAATAACTGGGAGAACTCAGTAAGTCACGTCTCTACCCTTCTTCTTTTATTGTAAATACTTATTCACTTCTGGACTTTCAAAATGCACTGCTAGAAAGTTATGATTAATTATTCAGAAGGCCAGAAATGCCCTTTTGCCTGTTATCTTTATGAAATGCAAATTACAGATTCAGAAAAATAAGCTGATGACTGAAAATAAAGCACAGAACTATGGTTACTGTTAATGGAAATACCTTCAAAGGCAGGGCATCAGGAAGATTAGGAAGGGGAGGGTTTTTCTTTTAAAATCAAATGTCCTCAGTGCTAAGCGCCTTATAGAACTGTTTTTTTTTTTTTTTTCCTTCATTTGAAGGAATAATTTCTTAATCGGTAGTCCTGGTGTAAAGACAGCTTTGAGCTTTCAGAAGAGAACAGGGCTGTTTCAAAGCAGAGCCTGCTGCTCAGAAATTGAGCCTCCCCTCATTAAATTGAGAGTCTCCAGCTGGGCAGGGACATCAGTCAAGGTCAAAAAGAAGAGGAAGAATTCATTAAGATGTTCCCAGTAAAAAACTTGTATTTAAATCATTTTCTTAGAAATTGTACCGAAAATGTAAATCCACGATCCTCCATCATTAAAGAGCGAAATGATCTACCTCACTTTGTCTTGTCTGCTCCTGAACTAAATGCCAATACTTTTTTCTTTACCCTAAATGGGGGGACTTTCAGAAATAAGTGGGAGGCTTATTGCATAGGGTTGCATAGGTTGCATAGTTGCATAGGGTCTGGGTAGGGATCTTAAAGTTCAAGTTATGTTATAATGAGTTGTTTTTTCTTTTTCAATTTTGAATCTCAGTGCTGGTAGTTAAGAAATGCCCTTAAAATATATAATTCATGGATTATATCTTTTGTACAGTTTATGTTTACACAAACATTTTAAACAATATATAGCAAAAGATATTTTCCAAAATTAAAGTACATTTTAAAATATGATTCTCATACATTCACCTCTCTGAGAAGTATCAGTATAGATTAACCACCCTTAACAAAATGTTCCCAAGTCTACGCACCAGAATAAGCAAGGGCCAGAATAGATACCATTCACACTTTACCAGTGATCCCCAATCTTTTTGGCAGCAAGGGCCAGTTTTGTTATTGTTCAGTTGCCCAGTCATGTCTGACTCCATGCGACCCCATGGACTGCAGCACACCAGGCGTCTCTGCCCCTCACCATCTCCCAGAGTTTACTCAAGTTCATGTTCATTGCATCAGTGATGCTGTCCAGCCATATCATCCTCTGATGCAGTCTTCTTCTTCTGCCCTCGATCTTTCCCAGCATCGAGGACTTTTCCAATGAATCATCTGTTCTCATCAGATCATCAAAATACTGGAGCTTCAACTTCAGCATTAGCTCTTCCAGTGAATATTCAGGGTTGATCTCCCTTAAGATAGACTGGTTTGATCTCCTTGCTGTCCAAGGGACTTTCAGGAGTCTTCTCCAGCACTGCAGTTTGAAGGAACTGATTCTTTGGCGTTCCACCTTCTTTAAGGTCCATCTCTCACAAATGTAAGTGACCACTGGGAAGACCATGGCCATGACTGTACAGACCTTAGTTCACAGAGTAATGTCTCTGCTTTGCAACACATCGTCTAGGTTTGTCATCGCTTTCCTGCCAAGAAGTGGTCATCTTCTGATTTCATGGCTGCAGTCACCATCCGCAATGATTTTGCAGCCCAAGAAGAGGAAATCTGTCCCTATTTCCACCTTTGCCCCTTCTATCTGACATGCAATAATGGGGCTAGATGCCATGATCTTAATTTTTTTTAATATTTAGTCTTAAGATATTGCTTTCACTCTCCTCCTTAGCCTTTAGAGTGGTGTCATCCACATATCTGAGGTTGTTGATGTTTCTCCCGCCTATATTGACTCCAGCTTGTAACTCCTCCAGCCCAACATTTCTCATGATGTGCTCAGCATATGGATCAAACAAACAGGGTGACAGCAGACAGCCCTGTCCTACTCCTTTCTCAATCCTGAATCAATCAGTTGTTCCATCCAGGGTTCTAACTCTTGCTTCTTCACCCACGTACAGGTTTCTCAGGAGACATGTAAGACGGTTTGGTATTCCCATCTCTCTAAGAGCTTTCCAAAGTTTGTCATGATCCACACAGTCAAAGGCTTTAGAGTAGTTGATGAAACAAAGATAGATGTTTTTCTGAAATTCACCTGCTTTCTCTATAATCCAGCAAATGCTGGCAATTTGATCTCTAGTTCCTCTTCCTTTTCTAAACCCAGCTTGGCACCAGTTTAGTGAAAGACACTTTTTCAGTGGAAGGGGGTGTTGGGTGGTTTGGGGCTGATTCAAGTCCATTACTTTTATTGTGTACTTTATTATTATTACATCAGTTCCACTGCAGATAATCAGGCCTTAGATCCTGGAGGTTGGGGACCCCTGCTCTACATTACAGTCTCTTAATATCACTGAACAGATGTTCAAACATACCTTTCCTCCAAAATACTTTGAAAAAACTCATGATTATTTGTCAAAAATGCATAAGATGCTTTAAAATATTTTTATTTACTCAAAGCAATTTTTAAAAATAGTGTTGAATTGAATTCTGTTTCCCAGGGACTGGAAACAAGGTCGATCATCTTTTGCCTTACATCCTTGTAAAAATAAACAAGAAAATGTCTTTACCTACAGAGGGTAGGATCATGCCTGGCATATAGTAACTGCTTAGTTAATGCTTGGGACATACGGTAACATTCATGGGTATAAACGGGAGTTCCCAGGTGGTACTAGTGGTAAAGAATCCACCTGTCAATGCAGGAGACACAAGAGACCCAGTTTTGTTTCCTGGGTTAGGAGGATCCTCTGGAGTAGGAAATGGCAACCCACTCTAGTATTCTGGCCTGGAAAATCCCACTATCAGAAAAGAATCAGGCATGACTGAGCAACTGAGCAAGCATACATGTATGGGTGTAAATATTTTGTGGAATATCTTCCTTAGGTGAGTGTGCTGAGAATGTCAGGATCTCAAGTTTTAGCTCTGCACTTGTCAGTATTCTCAATGAAATATGTACACCAAACAAATACTGAATAAATGCAAGAATTCCAATCCTGAGGGGCTTAATACATGTTATTTGTCTTTTCCAGTCTCACTGCTGGCTATTTTCTTGCTCATTAGCCCTTCTTCCTACTGGTAGAATAATAAAGACAGAAGAAAATTCTGGTACTTTTCCCTACCCTTACAGCTCTGCTGAAGCGTCATTTTGAGTCACTGTAAAAAACAGAGCAGGGTGCATTTTCCACCCACAGGTCACTTTCCCTATTTATAATTTTTCTTTCTACTTATTTCCTTGTCATAATAGGTAGTAAATCTATATGAACAAAATGCATAAGGTGGATGCTGCTACTGCTGCTGCTAAGTCGCTTCAGTCGTGTCCTACTCTGTGCGACACCATAGACGGCAGTCCACCAAGCTCCCCAATCCCTGGGGTTCTCCAGGCAAGAATACTGGAGTGGGTTGCCATTTCTTTCTCCAATGCATGAAAGTGAAAAGTGAAAGTGAAGTCACTCAGTCATGTCCAACTCCTAGAGACCCCATGGACTGTAGCCTACCAGGCTCCTCCATCCATGGGATTTTCCCCGCAAGAGTACTGGAGTGGGGTGTCATTGCTGTCTCAGATAAGGTGCATAGGGTACGCTAAAAAAAAATTCATTTCTCTTTTTGATACATTACTCATTTTAATTTTCTAAAAAACTTTATTGAGGTATAGTTAATCTATAATATTGTACCAATCTCTGCTATACAGCAAAATGACTCAGTTATATACATATATAATTTTTAAAAATCTCATTTCTACACTCATTTTCCAGCCTTGCTGTCCCTCTTCCTGAAGACAATCCACATTACAGGTTTCTCATGGACCCTCCAATGAGGTTCTCAAATGACTTTTGGAAGGAGGCAAGTGTGATTTAGCAGACAGCAGCATTATCTTGAGGGCAAGCTGGCCAGTGAGTTAGTGGTATGGGAAGAGCAGCTAGAGATTTATTTCACAAAACAGAAAACTGAAACCTGAAGAATAAAAAAATGCTCAGCCAGTGTTGCAGAAGGCTCAAGCATTTTGAATACAGGTCATGTGACTCTAAGTGCCATGCTCTCTTTTAACACTATGTGAAGCTAAAGTAAACCTTTACAAACTTATCAAAATCTTAAATGTAATCATTATCTTAAACTCTATGTCTATCACTTGCATTACCATGAAATATCAAGGCTGATCAGGTAAAGGCAGTGACATTGAATCTCTATTTTAACTTAAATATAGAAATTTACAAGACCATTAGAACTAACACCCAAAAAATATGTCCTTTTCATTATAGGTGACTGGAATGCAAAAGTAGGAAGTCAAGAAACACCTGGAGTAACAGGCAAATTTGGCCTTGGAATACGGAATGAAGCAGGGCAAAGACTAATAGTTTTGCCAAGAAAATGCACTGATCATAACACCCTCTTCCAACAACACAAGAGAAGACGCTATGCATGGACATCACCAGATGGCCAACACTGAAATCAGATTGATTATGTTCTTTGCAGCCAAAGATGGAGAAGCTCTATACAGTCAGCAAAAACAAGACCAGGAGCTGACTGTGGCTCAGATCATGAGCTCCTTATTGCCAAATTCAGACTTAAATTGAAGAAAGTAGGGAAAACCACTATACCATTGAGGTATGACCTAAATCAAATCCCTTATGATTATACAGTGGAAGTGAGAAATAGATTTAAGGGCCTAGATCTGATAGATAGAGTGCCTGATGAACTATGGAATGAGGTTCATGACATTGTTCAGGAGACAGGGATCAAGACCATCCCCATGGAAAAGAAATGCAAAAAAGCAAAATGGGTGTCTGGGGAGGCCTTACAAATAGCTGTGAAAAGAAGAGAAGCGAAAAACAAAGGAGAAAAGGAAAGATATAAACATCTGAATGCAGAGTTCAAGAGAATAGCAAGAAGAGATAAGAAAGCCTTAAGCGATCAATGCAAAGAAATAGAGGAAAACAACAGAATGGGAAAGACTAGAGATCTCTTCAAGAAAATCAGAGATACCAAAGGAGCATTTCATGCAAAGATGGGCTCGATAAAGGACAGAAATGGTATGGACCTAACAGAAGCAGAAGATATTAAAAAGAGATGGCAAGAATACACAGAAGAACTGTACAAAAAAGATCTTCACGACCCAGATAATCACGATGGTGTGATCACTGACCTAGAGCCAGACATCCTGGAATGTGAAGTCAAGTGGGCCTTCGAAAGCATCACTACAAACAAAGCTAGTGGAGGTGATAGAATTCCAGTTGAGCTATTCCAAATCATGAAAGATGATGCTGTTAAAGTGCTGCACTTAATATGCCAGCAAATTTGGAAAACTCAGCAGTGGCCACAGGACTGGAAAGGGTCAGTTTTCATTCCAATCCCAAAGAAAGGCAATGCCAAAGAATGGTCAAACTACCGCACAATTGCACTCATTGAACATGCCAGTAAAGTAATGCTCAAAATTCTCCAAGCCAGGCTTCAGCAATATGTGAACCATGAACTTCCTGATGTTCAAGCTGGTTTTAGAAAAGGCAGAGGAACCAGAGATCAAATTGCCAACATCTGCTGGATCATTGAAAAAGCAAGATAGTTCCAGAAAAACATCTATTTCTGCTTTATTGACTATGCCAAAGCCTTTGACTGTGTGGATCACAATAAACTGTGGAAAATTCTGAAAGAGATGGGAATACCAGACCACCTGATCTGCCTCTTGAGAAACCTATATGCAGGTCAGGAAGCAACAGTTAGAACTGGACATGGAACAACAGACTGGTTCCAAATAGGAAAAGGAGTACGTCAAGGCTGTATATTGTCACCCTGTTTATTTAACTTCTATGCAGAGTACATCATGAGAAACGCTGGACTGGAAGAAACACAAGCTGGAATCAAGATTGCTGGGAGAAATATCAAAAACCTCAGATATGCAGATGACACCACCCTTATGGCAGAAAGTGAAGAGGACCTAAAAAGCCTCTTGATGAAAGTGAAAGTGGAGAGTGAAAAAGTTGGCTTAAAGCTCAACATTCAGAAAACGAAGATCATGGCATCTGGTCCCATCACTTCATGGGAAATAGGTGGGGAAACAGTGTCAGACTTTATTTTTCTGGGCTCCAAAATCACTGCAGATGGTGACCGCAGCCATGAAATTAAAAGATGCTTACTCTTTGGAAGGAAAGTTATGACCAACCTAGATAGCATATTCAAAAGCAGAGACATTACTTTGCCAACAAAGTTTCGTCTAGTCAAGGCTATGGTTTTTCCTGTGGTCACCTATGGATGTGAGAGTTGGACTGTAAAGAAGGCTGAGCACTGAAGAATTGATGCTTTTGAACTGTGGTGTTGGAGAAAATTCTTGAGAGTCCCTTGAACTGCAAGGAGATCCAACTAGTTTATTCTAAAGGAGATCAGCCCTGGGATTTCTTTGGAAGAAATGCTAAGGCTGAAACTCCAGTACTTTGGCCACCTCATGCGAAGAGTTGACTCATTGGAAAAGACTCTGATGCTGGGAGGGATTGCGGGCAAGAGGAGAAGGGGACGACAGAATATGAGATGACTGGACGGCATCACTGACTCAATGGACGTGAGTCTGAGTGAACTCTGGGAGTTGGTGATGGACAGGGAGGCCTGGCGTGTTGCAATTCATGGGGTCGCAAAGAGTCGGACATGACTGAGCGACTGATCTGATGTGATCTGATAGAAATTTACTTTATAAGAAGATTCTGTGTGTAAATATACTTCTGTGCACCAAATGAATTTATCATTTACTCAAAATCTATAAAGTCAGCAAAGACAGTAGCATGGCAACCGTGCAGTACGGTGGCTTCCCAGATGGCACTCGGGGTAAAGAACCCACTGCCAATGCAGGAGACACGAGTCACAGGTTCAGTCCCTGGGTTGGACAGATCCCCCGGAGGAGGGCATGGCTACCCACTCCAGTATTGTTGCCTGAAGAATCCCATGGACAGGGGATCCTGGCAGCCTATAAGCCATAGGGTTGCAAAAAGTCGGACACAACTGAAGCAACTTAGCACACACACATGTACACTGAACAAAAGGAGACACTATTTTTTATAAGGTGTGAGAGTTATATGTTAATTATATGATCATTTTAAAATATGATGACTATGGTCATTTTTTTAAAATCCCCCCAAAACACAAAGATGGATGAAAAAGAAATATTTCTAAAAATTTTTAGATAACAGCAACAGAAAAATGTGATGCTACAAAACTGATTGAGACAGTAACTGGCAGGAAGTAAAGGAAGTTAAAGAAAATTGTAGGTCTTAAGGAACTCTTTTAAAAAAAAGTGCTTCCTACGTGCAGGAGGCAATCCACACGGAAACGGAATCCTGACTCTGACGCCTGAATCTAATCCTTTGTAACGTGTCAGCATCACAAGGCAGGATACTTCCCAGGAAGGAAGCCTTCTTTAGGCATCTCATTTAGTAGAAAAACCTGGAAAGCTATGCTTACCTGGGCTTCCTCCCTCCCACTGCCAAGTCCTCTGTAGGTTCTGCAACCTCAGTGGACAAACTCCTTCTATCCATCTACCCTGAGAGTGATGGGAATAAATACGAATCTCATCAAAATCCTATTCTCCCAAAACAAAATCTCTCTGAAGCACATCTCCGTTTCACCTTTACAGTTTCTAAGACACATCCATAACAGATGCATCAGCAGGCAACTCTAACATCCATGGAGAGCAAGTGTGAACAGTGACTGCTGTGTGACCAGTCTAATAGTGACAGGGAAATACCAAATCTCAAGAGTTTTCATAACAGACACATCACAGGGTGGTTGTGAAGGGTAGGTGAGATAATTAAAGACAATTGTTTAACAGAGGATCTGGGATTTTAGGCAAAATGTGTGTGAACGTACATTTTTTTTTTCTGGTTTTGGCTTTGTATTTTAAATAAAAGTAGCAGAGGGTTGGGGTTATGCCTCAAACATGAAGATGGTCTTTTCCAACATCTTCCCCACAAAGGCTTGCAAAACCCCATCCAGCAGTTACAGATGTAGACTTCTAAAACAATGCATAACATGAGAGTTGCAAGTTAAGTTTTATTTGGGGCAAAATGCAGCCCGGGAGACAGCATTTCAGTTAGACTTTTATAAGTGTAACTGCTATAGAGATTGTCATACTAAGTGAATTGAGTCAGAGAAAGAGAATATCATGACATCCTTCCTATATGGAATCTAAGAAGAAATGATACAAACAGTCTCAGACTTAGAGAACAAACTTATGGTTACTGGGGGAAAGGATGGAGGGAAGGGACAGTCAGGGAGTTTGGGATGGACATGGACACACTGCTACATTTAAAGTGGATAACCAACAAGGACCTACTGTACAGCATAGGGAACTCTGCTCAATGTTATGTGGCAGCCTGGATGGGAGGGGAGTCTGGGGGGGAACGGATACATGTATATGTATGGCTGAGTGCCTTAGCTGTTCACGTGAAACTATCATAACACTGTTAATCAGTTATACCCCAAAACAAAATTTAAAGTTTAAATTAAAAAAAAAGAAAACTGTGTGAACAAGATAATATCTAGAGGAAGATCATGAGAAGTCAATAAGCCTTTACACAAGCACTCACACAGTGAGAGGGTTAGGAGGAAACTGATCCCTTATTTCAGTGATTAACTAGGATTATTTCTCTCCTTCCCCTTAAAAGTGTCTTGACAGAGCAGACTCTCCACAGGTGGTTTTTGAGGGACGTGGAGCCTCCCGTCTCCCCAGATTGCCAGCATTCTGATTAAAGGTGTCTTTTCCTCTGCTACCAATGTGTGTGACTATGTCATTGGTTTTGTAATCAATGAGCAGCGAGGTCTCCATTCAACAACATTTCCAAACTTGATGGTCATTTCTCCTCTTTCCCTTCCTTGTCTTTATCCATCATTTCAAAGAACATAGATTTTGGGTTTTACTGATTAACTTAAATGTACATTAACTTAAATGTACTCTGCCTACCTTTTCCTCATTTTTTTTTCCTTCTACTTTATTTCACTATTCTTTTTATCACACTCTAAATTTAAAGATCCTGTTGATTTTCTTTCAGTGTCTTGAATTCAGGCATTCAAGTTGATTGTTTGTTAATAACCAGGGACTCCCATTCTTCCCCCTGGCAGCTTTTATGCAATGATTCTAGTCAGGCTTCCATGCCCACTGCTCCACTATAATTGCTTGTTGGTCACCATGACCTGAATGTTATTAAATCCTTTAGATTTGCTTCTTGTTTCACCTAAAACAGTGATGGACCCGGATGCCTCATATTTTCTCCTAGAAATGCTTTATGGTTCTCCAGGGCATCGTATTCTTGAGTTTCCTAATGGGTCATTCTTCTCAGTCTCATTTGCTACTACCACCTCTTCCCAAATTCTTAGCCAAAAATCTAGAGTATTTGGTCCCCAGACTATGCGACTAAACACCCCCTTTAAGATACAACAAAAGTATAGTCATGCAGTACTTGGGAGCTGTCAGTAATAATCATGCAAGAACGTGATCATCATATTTTCTGGATTTATTCATCACTGCTGACAATAACAGAAAGGAAAAATAAGTTCCAGTTTAAAGTTATTTTTCAAATTTAGAAAAACATTTCACATTTGAACTAAAATTTGTACTTTCCAAATCCAAGCCAAAAGTGACAACGTGTAGCTGATATTATCTCAAAATGTAAAAGACACAACAAGCCAAACCTTTAAGCTGAGACACAGAAAGACGGAATCAACATGTTTGCTGTCTGCTATCAGCCACTGTGCTCTCACCAGACCCACGAATCAGGGAGGTTCATCCCTTTCAGAGTCAGTGAGCCTCAGGCCAGCTCTCTTACAAGATTTTCTTCAAATATGATGCTGTTGAGATGGCCGCAGGAAGCTACACAAAAACTAAGTGCTTAATTAGTTTTATGTTTATGTGGGTATTTTCAATTTCAAATGATGATTACTTTTGCCTTCAATACTAAGAAATAGATTATTTCCTGCCATACTAGCAAACAAGGATGTCATAGTCATCAGCTATTGCAGCCACAGTCAGGAATGACCTGGTGAGCCCTGAAAACACTCAGGAAGGAAAGAACACCTGCCATGCAGCAGCCATCAGGCTGCAACCACTCCCTATTGTGAGCCCTGAGGAAAGAAAGATCAGGATTAGAAAATAGGATACTGCCCCCAGACACCTTTGATATCAAAGATGCATTTATTTCAGACAGCCCAGACTCTTGCATCTTCCCCTACATAGGAAAGTGCTAAATTCCTTAACTTGGGAGATCTGGTTTTCCTTCATTAACAATAATCTGTTGATGTTCATACTATCGGCCCTTTGCTGCAAAACTTCTATATAACCTGGCTCCTCCCCTCCCCTCCTCAGAGCAGTTCTCTCAGGGGCAACTGAGACATCGTCTCCCAGGCTTGCAGTCCTAAAAGTGAAAGTGAAGTTGCTCAGTTGTGTCCGACTCTGTGACCCCATGGACTGTAGCCTACAATGCTCCTCCGTCCATGGGATTTTCCAGGCAAGAGTACTGGAGTTGGTTGCCATTTCCTTCTCCAGAGGATCTTCCCAACCCAGGGATCAAACCTGGGTCTCCCGCATCATAGGCAGATGCTTTACCATCTGAGCCACCAGGGAAGTCCAGTCCTAAAACCTCCCACCAAATAAAATATAATTCTCAACTTTTAGGTCATGAATATTTTTTAAGTCTACAGTTTCTTCCCATGCACCCAGGTATACAGCATCTCTTATATCAAAAGTCCTTGTGGAGGAGAATAGAGGTCACTCCAAAGGTTAAGGGCAGGATTGATGGAGATATGGGGGTTACCTTTCCACTCAGGGGGCCTACAAGCAACAGATGGTTTGAGGAGGGTCAGGGTCATGGGCACAGGAAGGGAGGAGATGGCAGATGAAGATATGCAATATCAAATCAGGAGTGTTTCTTTTTTGTTAAGTGTTTACTTACCCCCTTCCACAAAAATACATTTTCTAAGAAATGTTTAAAAATTGTCTTAGATTAAAAAAAAAAAAGTCTTTCATATCTTTCAGCAAAAAAGACCTTATCTTCCTGTAAATTTTTTGAGACATACAGTTTTGAGGGCATTAGCCGATTGTGTTTGCCTGGCAAAGCAATAAAGCTATTCTTTTCTCCTTCACCCAAGACTCCATCTCTGAGATTTAACTTGGTGTCAGGGTGCAGAAGCCAGATACAGCTTCAAGACCTTTTGTACATATGTTTCTCCTGTAAATGGGAATAATACTGATTACTAATGGTGTAAGGATTAAATTAGTTAAATCATGCTAACACATAATATGTGCTATGTATATTTTGCTATTCTTATTAATAGACACATTTGATTTCAGATGACCCTGGCCTGCAGCAGCTGCAAGTAGGATTTCAGCTCCCTGGCCAGAGACTGAAATCAGGCAGAAGCAGTGAGGGAGATGCATCCTAACCACTAGGCCACCAGGGACAGTGGTCAGTGATAAGGCCCTGGCCCATCAGGTTTGTAGAAATAAATTCTTGAAAAGAGAAAGTAGTGAAACAAGTGGTGTTTATTAGGAGGGAAAAGAGTACATGTGGATACAAACACACACAGAGACACACACAGAGGCAGGCTCAGAGAGTGAGCCACACCCCATGGTAGTTTGAATCACTTCTATGGGACGTATCTTCCAGGTTCCTTTTGGCCAATCATCTTGCTTTGCCTGGTTCTGAGTCTGAAGTTAGTACATCTCAGGGTCCCCCCATGTGTGTTGCGTCTCTTAGCCAAGATGGATTCTAGAAACAGGCGTGTGGGTAGACCGGCATCACTCCTTTTTGACTTCCAAGGAGTCTTTCTGTGCTTGTGCAGTCGGGAAGTTCCCTGAGACCTCAAGAATGAGAAATATGTGTCTTCATCTTTTATCTGAGTAGAGTTCATTCTCTTCTATTAAATTCCTACATTGTCTTTATCTTGGAGCATCCATCCACAGGGGACAATTTCCAGATGCTCAGCCTGGGGCCTGTCTATTTCCTACAGCACACTGAGGGCTTGCGATGCGCCTGGTCCTTTGCTAAGTGGCCTACATGTCCTAACTTATTTAAATCATAAGACAGGGTGAAGTGCACCCCTCCCCTCCCCACCTGCCACGGGCTCTGGTAGCCCCTTACAAAACACTGGCCTCCCCAAGGTCACCAGTTGCTAAATCCAATATCTTGACACCATTCAATTCAGTTGACCATTCTCCTCCTTTGAGACATGGCACTCCACTCCAGTACTCTTGCCTGGAAAATCCCATGGACAGAGGAGCCTGGTAGGCTCTAGTCCATGGGGTTGCTAACAGTCAGACACGACTGAGCGACTTCACTTTTCACTTTCATGCATTGCAGAAGGAAATGGCAACCCACTCCCATATTCTTGCCTGGAGAATCCCAGGGACAGTGGAGCCTGGTGGGCTGCCATCAATGGGGTTGCACAGAGTCGGACATGACTGAAGCGACTTAGCAGCATTCAACTCAGTTGACCATTCTCCTCCTTTGAGACACTCTTCTTGCCTTCTGTGTTGTAGGAGTATTTGTGGGATAAATTTTAAAGTACCAAGGATGCTAATTTTGTGGCCCACATGGCACCTCATGGTAAAAAACCACTGTCAATTATTGGAGCCTCTACTGTCTAAAACAGTATAATGTGAAAGTCTGAAGACAAATGGGTCAATTTAGAGCACTAAACTGCTATATAGATCTTATCCATGCCTGGGCAGTAACTTTGGCAGAGGCTTGAGTGGCCAAGAGCAGTAGTGGGGACACTGTGTCACTGAAGCGTGTGAACATCTACTCAGGAGCCTGGATTTACTATCATGCTCTCTCCCCTTCAGTAAATTTTTCCATTAACTCCTTTGGTCATAAACGTAAGTCCATAGTCTTAAATCCCACTCCAATCATCCCCAGTGGGCTAGAACCTTACTAATGCTACTTTACACTCAGGTACAAATTTGTTAAATGAATGAATAATATGAAATGTCAGTGTGCTTAGCGCTCAGTTCTCTGGGACTGTGGTCCTTCAGGCTCCTCTGTCCACGGGGATTCCTGCGGCAAGAATACTGGAGTGGGTAGCCATAGCCATCTCTTAAATGTTAATACACACTTGTTACATGCATGCATGACACTCTAACTCCTCCAAAAATAGTACATAAAAGGCAAAACACAGGGATCACCGAGTATTGTGAAAACATAATGATGACGCAGTCTTAAGACAGTACCAATGTACACCACTTTCTGGAGCCCCACACAGTCACAGGTGCTTCAGAGAGTGAGTCCCTCAGTCTCCCCACCACCTTATGTTGCAGGCACTGCACCCCACGTTTCTCAGGTGTGGCTCTCTGTCACCAGCAGGGCACGGTCCCATGGAGAAACAGCAGAGCAGGACACTGCGTCCCACCAGATCCGGCCTTCCAACACTCCGGAGCCTCTGAAGCCAAGTCGGGGCACCCTCTCTTGATGCTACACCCCGATGTGCCCTCTACCCTCTGCTTGAAAAGTGTTTCAGAACCAACAGCCGATGCAGGACGCACCGACAGCGAGCTGTGGAGACCCGCTCTCCACTGTGCAAACCCCGTGGCGCTACCAAGGTCCAGCTACAGAAGGCAAAGCTGCAGGGCCGGGATCCTAACCCTAACCGACCCGCGCGTGCCCAGCCCAGCCAGAGGAAGGATGAGTGAGCGGCGTAGACCAATGGTCCAGCCGACACCAGGCTGCCTTGCATCCAGCCAGGGCTGGATGCGCACATGGATCCAGCAGAGAAGGCTGTGGCCCCCAAGTGAGAACGCAAGCTGGGATGCTCCTGGAGACCCAGGACTTGGCCAGACTTGCACCAGTGCCTGCTACCAGAGCGCCGCGGCCAATAGGAAGCTGCACCTGGAGCAGAGCGGGGCCAATCACAGCTTGACCCCTGCACATGGGCGGTGCCTGGGAATGCTGGGTCGGCCAGGCTTGGGATGTGAAGACTGGTGGTGGCTTCTCGTTGGGGCCAGGGACGTAGATGACCTGGGAGGCCTGGCCCAGGGGATGAGAGGTTCCTTTCTCACAAGGGAGGTGGGGGTAGGATGGGGGTACCAAGGTCACCTCCATTTGAGTCCTCCACAGGGTTATTTTGGGCAGGACAGGCCTCCTGTCCTGATAAAAATAAATTTATATTAAATTTATAAAAAATAAATTTTTATTTATTTTTAGTCTGATCTTAACTATGAAACCATTCATTTGTTCTACAAATATGAACTGTTCAGGCTCTAAAAACACACAGCCTGAATTTGAACCCAAAAGAAGAGAGTGAAAAAGTTGGCTTAAAGCTCAACATTCAGAAAACAAAGACCATGGCATTTGGTCCCATTACTTCATGGGAAATAGATGGGAAAACAGTGGAAACAGTGTCAGACTTTATTTTGGGGGGCTCCAAAATCACTGCAGATGGTGACTGCAGCCATGAAATTAAAAGATGTTTGCTCCTTGGAAGGAAAGTTATGACCAACCTAGACAGCATATTCAAAAGCAGAGATGTTACTTTGCCAACAAAGGTCCATCTAGTTAAGGCTATGGTTTTTCCAGTGGTCACGTATGGATGTGAGAGTTGGACTATAAAGAAAGCTGAGCGCCAAATAATTGATGCTTTTGAACTGTGGTGTTGGAAAAGACTCTTGAGAGTCCCTTGGACTGCAAGGAGATCCAACCAGTCTATCCTAAAGGAGATCAGTCCTAAGTGTTCATTGGAAGGACTGATGTTGAAGCTGAAACTCCAATACTTTGGCCACCTGATGCGAAGAGTTGACTCATTTGAAAAGACCCTGATGCTGGGAAAGGTTGAAGGCAGGAGGAGAAGGGGACAACAGAGGAGGAGATGGTTGGATGGCGTCACCGACTCAGTGGACATGAGTTTGAGTAAACTCCAGGAGTTGATGATAGCCAGGGAGGCCTGTCCTGTTGCGGGCCCATGGGGTTGCAAAGAGTCGGACACGACTGAGTGACTGAACTGAACTGAACTGCTACCGTCGGTTCTCATCCAGAAATCTAGGGCAGTGGTTTGCTGGCAGGGGATAAGGATTATTCCTATGTTGAACCATTACACCTGTGCCTGTTATACCATAAATGTTCCAAAGTTACCATTATTTTTAGATACCGGGCACTTTCCTAGGCTTTAAGACAGAGGGATCAAGTCCCCCGGTGTCTTGCCCTGGTGCTTATAAGTTAGTTTGGACACCTTGATACTTTTTGAAGATACTTTTATTTTCCTAAACACTTATAAATTTTATTGAGTGAGGCATATTCTCAAAGGAGTATCCTTTGCAGTATTTAACATTTGTTTTTTGGTGTTTAGTCGCTAGGTAGTGTCTGACTCTTTTGCGACCCCCATGGAATGCAGCACCCCAGGCTCCTCTGTCCATAGGATTCTCCAGGCAAGAATGCTGAAGTGGGTTGCCATTTCTTCCTCCAAAGGATCCCCCCAATGCAGGGCTGGAACTTGCATCTCCTGCATTTAGCAGGCAGATTCTTTACCACTGAGCCACCTGGGAAGCCCAGTATTTAACATACTTGCATTCTTTTAAAATAAGTAAGTAAGTGAAAGTTGCTCAGTCGTGTCCAACTCTTTGCGACCCTTACAGTCCATGGAATTCTCTAGGCCACAATACTGGAATGGGTATCCTTTCTCTTCTGCAGGGGATCTTCCCCACCTAGGTATTAAACCCAGGTCTCCCTCATTGCAGGCAGATTCTTTACCAGCCGAGCCACAAGGGAAGCCCAAGAATACTGGAATGGGTAGCTTATCCCTTCTCTAGCAGATCTTCCTGACCTAGGAATCAAACAGGGGTCTCCTGCATTGACAGCAGATTCTTTACCAACTGAGCTATCAAGGAAGCCCTTTTAAAATAAAGAGCAAACTAAAATGCTACCAGTAATAATAATTTCCTCAAGAGTTGCTTGATATCTATAGCAGGGGTTTAGCAACAAATTTTCAAAACGGAACCAAAAAAAATACAAAAAAAGAAGGATAACATTTTTCATGCTTTATCATGTTATTTCTCATCCTAAAAAGTGTCAAGTCACCATTTTGGTGACTGCTTTGCCCTGGCTGTGTTACACATGAATCCCTCAAGAAACTTGTTAAGCCTAAATGCATAATTCTAAAGTTGGAAAGAAAAACACCAATACAGTATACTAACACATATATATGGAATTTAGAAAGATGGTAACAATAACCCTGTATACGAGACAGCAAAAGAGACACTGATGTATAGAACAGTCTTTTGGACTCTGTGGGAGAGGGAGAGGGGGGGATGATTTTGGAGAATGGCATTGAAACATGTATAATATCATATATAAAACAAGTCACCAGTCCAGGTTTGATGCATAATACTGGATGCTTGGGGCTGGTGCACTGGGACGACCCAGAGGGATGGTACAGGGAGGGAGGAGGGAAGAGGGTTCAGGATGGGGAACACGTGTATACCTGTGGCAGATTCATGTTGATATATGGCAAAACCAATGCAATATTGTAAAGTTAAAAAATAAAATTAAGTTAAAAAAAAATAAAGTTGGCTTAAAAGCGTTAATGGATAGTCACAATCTCTGTGCAGGAGAAAGCATGACTAAACCTCCATGCTCCAATTAGTGCAACACTGGGGATATAATTTGGAAACTTAGAAGAATTTACAATAGAGGCTGTTGTGTCATTTTATAAAATATCCCATGATGAAAAAGTGGATCAACAATCAACTTTTAAAAAATCATATAAATAATATCTCTTAGTTTATAGTTTCTAGCTTGAATCATAAATTAATACAGCAGGTGTGTGATATCTTAGAGATTCTTGATCAGACACTACCTTTGATTATGTTTTTTCTAACGAAGAACCAATAAAATCTCAGAGGCTTTCAAGATGCATAAGTACGTCAGATGGCTGAATCTCAGTTAAAAGAAGTATATACTGAGAAAAAAAAATAAAGAAAATAGACTAAAATAATTTCAAGATTTATATTAATAAATATAATTTTTAAATACATAAATTAATATTTACAATCATTGAAACACTTAGGAAATTATTTTAACTAGTAAGATAGAAGAACTTTTATATTAACTGAAATTCAGAGAAATATTAATAATAAAAATACAAAGATGTGAGAAGGAGCTTATTTCAGGTAAACTTCTTGTAGGGTTGAACTTAAGGGAAATTTATGTTAAGACAAAAGAAAAAGAATTGAATTGCATCCATGGGATTTTCCAGGCAAGAGTACTGGAGTGGGGTGCCATTGCCTTCTCCTTAGTCGAATATAGATGTTCTGTTTTCTAATTACGGTCAGGTTCGGGGACAGGAGAGAAGATATGGAAGACAAGAGTGAGTGTGGGTGGACAAGGCTCTGGAGTTAGCAAAATTTAGTTCTAGTCCATCATCATCAAGTATTTCTGTTGAGAAAGAACAAGGAAAGGAAACAGTTGTTAATAATTCACTTAATTCCTGTCCATGTCAGACTCTGTATCCAGAACTTTCACCACATACCACCCATGTGACTTGTGACACTTATTTATTTCTCAAGCCTCAGGTTCCTTGGAGATGACAATATTAGGATTGTATGAGAATTAAATGATTTAAAGCACATAACACATTTAGGACAGTGTCTGGCCCAAAGAAAGTATGTACACTGTACTTATTACTTATAATCTTTTTGTCTGATTTTCTATCATATCATCTTGTAATTCACTTTATCTTTTGGGTCTGTTTCTTCAATAAAATCCAGGGCAAGAGAAGTGAGATTATTTGATCTTTAAGATCATTTAACATTTTTTTGGTTCTTAGTTAAAGAGAGTGAAAAAGGCAAAGAGAAAATAGACTGAGTGCAGAAAAGACAGCATAGATTCTGATTTTTAAAGTATACATTTAACTGTAATGCTTACTTGGGAGCTAGGCTTCAAAGAATTCTCACTTCCCTTTGAAATCTTGCAATTATTTGATGTCCAGTTGTTCACAGATCTGTACTGTATAAAAGAGGTTTTTTTGACCTCTGGTCAAAGAGGTTTGTAGGTATGGATTAGGTTAGAAGATTCATGAGCCTCCAGAGCCTCCAGAAGGTATATAGTACATATGGTTTGTGTGTTTTCTGGAGAGAATTTCTATATAACTTTAAGTTTTTAAAAGAATCTGTAACTGTCCCCACCCTGGCCCCAAAGCCTAAGAACTATTGATCTAAATCCTTATACATACTCCCCTCCTACCTTCTTCATTTCTTTCCTAGCATTTACAATGGGACAAAAATATATCTTCAGACTGTAAAACTCAGAGAGGTCTAGCCAGGGACCTCTTTATGACTCATTTTTCAGTTCTGTTCCTTTAAATTTCCTCACCAACTAGCCAACCAATTAGCCACTGCTTGTGAGTCAGTGTGAATATTTACAGCTGCAAATGTCCCCCTTCAGGAAAAATGAACAACTGGGGCATCGCTTGAAGTTCTGCCCAGCTGGAAGGGTTTCCATTCATCACACTCCTTCGTAGTCCCTGAAGAGTGCAGCTCCTGAAGTGGGCCCAGGGGTGGGGATGCAGTGCTGTAGCCATCTCCTTTCAGGTGGTGCCAGATATTGTATAGACTCAACTGTAAAAAGCACTCGAATCTCTTCTTCCTCCATCAGTGAGTCATGAGGCAGTGGCCGCATGGTCCTGTTTGAGTTTGGAGAGAAGACAGTGCAGCAGGAGGAGGAGACATGCAAGTCTGAGGCTCATTCTGTTTTACTTTTACTTTCAGGCCCTGCTGAGGCAAACGTTATATATAAAGCATCAACTTGATGATAGAGTGCTACTGTGCACACTCAGCTTTATTGCCTGGTGGCTTAGACATTGCCCAGTTCTTGAAGGGCAGATCAGGTTTAATGATTACTTGGGGCCTCATAGTCAGATGGTCTGTCTGCTCGGGTGCAGTAGCAAGCCAGAAGCTATCAAAAGAGAACACATCTGTGGAAGATGACAGAGCTTTGCTCAGCATCCTAAAAGTGTGCAATGTGATCCTGTAGAGACCTGCCAAAGGCTCTGTACAGCATCTCCATATGCCATAAACACTTCAAGCATGTCCAGATCTACTGGATCATATGGCCCCAGTGGTAGATTGATTTGTATGGCAGCCTGGACATATTGCAGAGCATTATTTTGCTCTGGTCCTCATTCAACACCAGTAGCCTTTTAGCTTTTTATTAAATAGGTCAGACTACAAATTTAAAGCAGCCTTAACTTTGGAAAAGAAATCTCAACATACCCCCAGAACATTGGACCCCTAGACATTTTTTACCAAAGTAGTGTTTTAAAAGATGATTTTCTATATCCAGCATGTATGTATCCAGATGTATCATGAATATATATTCAATGTATCAAGAAGAGTTGCTCACTTTGGTTCACCATGTCTAATTAGCATGATATCATTGACGTAGAGGGCCAAAATAATATACTGTGGGATAGAAGGGCTGTTAAGTTCCATGTGGCCTAGATTATTACATAGAGCTGCAAAGTTGATACAGTTTGCTGATCCTGTCAGCTGAAAACTAGTTCTGGTATCCTTTATTAAAAAGGATAGTCATAAAATAACTCACCACTTTTAATAGTCACATACCTACTCACACAGCATGTGTTCCTTGGTTCAGTAAAGAGATCACAATCGGAAAAGCACCTGCAATTGGAGTTACCTGTGATTACGTTTATGATGCTCCATGATCATTTTCCCAGTATTCAAATCTGTACACCACTGCATCCTGTAGGTCCTTGATGAAGGCCCTAAAGTCCACATTTCATCCAAGAGGTTTATATTCCTTTTCATTCATTACTTTGTAAGTCTTTCAACTTTACTTTTCCTAGTATAATAGTGCTTAATCCTGTCTCACAAATGACTTAACCAGTATAGAAATACTGCCAAAGATGAGTATTTTTATTCTAACTTTGCAGTTTGGAATTAGAAAAATAACCACAGAATAAATTTAGAGCCCCACTAGGTCCACTGTGAGGTGTAGCTGAGCCAAAGCTGCATTTATCACTTCTATAAACTCTGACTTTGACTACTGGATCATAATGCCATTCTGGGACCCAAGAATGAGTATCGCTTTAGAGCCAACATCTAGTAATTCCTGCAGCTTAATTTCCCCTTCTAAAGGATAGTCATCCTGACAAATGGGCTCAAGTCCCTTTGGAGAAGAGTAAGAGGAAGATCTACAGTACTCATTTCTGGTGGTGTGCCATAGTCCTTCCTCGAGGATATCAGGCCTTCATTGCATTCAGAGGACTCTGTGTCTGGGAACTGACTCAACTCCAGAATTAGTGGAGGGGCTTTAAACTCTACTGTGCTGATTCAGGTGAGATATCTGTTCACCAGACATGAAGCATACATTAGGAATATAGTAGGTGCCCATTTTCCACATCTTTCCTCAGTTCTTCCTGAGCTGCTCAGGAAATGAGATTCTGGGGAGTGTGGTTCACAGCCTTCACCAAGTTGAAACACTACTGCATATCAAAGGATAGCTAAGTTTACACTTGATCAAAGCTCCATGAGATGTGCTCATTCACAAGGTGGTAGTAGAGGGGAGGAATTTAGGATTCTAGAGGGACCACAGATGGACGGTTAGTGATACATGAGCTGCATTTTAGGAGGAGAGGTGATGGAGGTGAGAGGAGAACATCTGTGGCAATATTCCAAGGATGACTCACTTGGAAATTTGTGAGTAATTTACCATGGCTGGAACACATCATGCAGAGTGTGCAAGGCAGTGCAGAGATGAGGCTAGATACTACGTTTTCTGGTACAGTATTAAAAACAATCTTCAGTTCAGCAATTGTGCATGTGTCTTATAAACATAATTTAGACATAAATAAATTAGTCTGATAAAAGCCTACATCCATCAAAATAGGAGACCTGTTGAGAATTTAATTGAACTTAAATATTGCCTCCATATTTTGCATTGATCAAATTTTTAGAATACATTTGACTGGAGACACTGGGACATTTCAATTAACAGTCATATTTCCCCCAAAATCAGATTATGAATTAATGGTCCAATGCTATAATAATATTAACAATCATTTAGATAAATTCATTAACTATCATTTTTTCTCTTGATTATATTATTTCTATTTGAGGGGTAAACTATGAAAACTAGATATGGGTGTTTTTGGTGGATAGGAGTTAATTATTAGGCTTCCCAGGAGGCTCAGTGGTAAAGAATGTACATGCCAAGCAGGAGACCTGAGTTTGATCCCTGTGTTAGGAAGATCCCCTAGAGAAGGAAATAGCAACCTACTCCAGTATTCTTGCCTGGGAAATCCTATGGACAGAGGTGACTGGAGGGCTATAGTCCATGGGGTCACAAAGAATCGGACAAGACTAAGACTGACTAAATAGTAACAACAGGGAGAACCTCAGGCTAAAACTAAGGCAGAGATCAGGATGATGCATCACAAGCCAGGTGTTTTGCAGAAAGTTTTCATTTTCATCTCAGGTTCAAGGATTTGTTCACAAAAGAAGTCACTAATTATATGCAAAAAATTATACAAATATTCATTAGAGAATTATCTAGCTTACAATCAATATACTAACATTAAGAAAAGAGAAAGAGAGCAGAGGATACATCACCAAATTGGGTTTGGCCATCCAGACTTAAACAGCACTGGGAATCCCACGTCACAGCACATCTGGAGTCCTAAATGGGAAAAGGTTCCAGGCAGCGTGTCCGCTCTGTGGGTGAGGCTTCAAAGATTGCGATTTGGTTCCCAGCCTATAATCCCAGGACACAAACTATATCACTACCAATCTGTGACCAAACTGCAAGGCTCAGTTCAGTTCAGTCACTCAGTCATGTCTGACTCTTTGTGACCCTATGGGCTGTAGCATGCCAGGCTTCCCTGTCCATCACCAGCTCCCAGAGCTTGCTCAAACTCATGTCCATCAAGTCAGTGATGCCATCCAAGCATCTCATCCTCTGTTGTCCCCTTCTCCACCTGTCTTCAATGTTTCCCAGCATCAGGGTCTTTTCCAATAAGTCAGTTCTTCCCATCAGGTGACCAAAGTATTGGAGCTTCAGCTTCAGCATCAGTCCTTGGATTAATATTCAGGACTGATTTCCTTTAAGGTGGACTGATTGGATCTTCTTGTAGTCCAAGGGACTCTCAAGAGTCTTCTCTAATACCACAGTTCAAAACCATCAATTCTTCAGTGCTCAGCTTTCTTTATAGTCCAACTCTCACATCCATACATGACCACAGGAAAAACCATAGCTTTGACTAGATGAACCTTTGTCGGCAAAGTAATGTCTCTGCTTTTCAATATGCTGTCTAGGTTGTCATGGCTTTTCTTCCAAGGAGCAAGGGTCTTTTAATTTCATGGCTGAAGTCACCATCTGCAGTGATTTTGAAGTCCAGAAAATTAATTCTCTCACTCTTTCCATTGTTTCCCCATCTATTTGCCATGAAGTGATGGGACCAGATGCCATGTTCTTAGTTTTCTGAATGTTGAATTTTAAGCCAGATTTTTCACTCTCCTCTTTGACCTCCATCAAGAGGCTCTTTAGTTCTTCACTTTCTGCCATAAGGGTGGTGTCATCTGCCTGTCTGAGGTTATGGATATTTCTCCTGTCAATCTTGATTTTGGCTTATTCTTCATCCAGCCCAGCATTTTGCATGATGTACTCTGCATATAAGTTAAATAAGCAGGGTGACAATGTACAGTCTTGACATACTCCTTTCCCAATTTGGAACCATCCCCATGTTCCATGTCTGGTTCTAACTGTTGCTTCTTGACCTGCATACAGATTTCTTAGGAGGCAGGTAAGGTGGTCTCGTATTCCCATCTCTTTCAGAATTTTCCACAGTTTGTTGTGATCCATACAGTCAAAGGCTTTGGCATAGTTTATAAAGCAGAAATAGATGTTTTTCTGGAACTCTCTTGCTTTTTCAATGATCCAACGTATGTTGGCAATTTGATCTCTGGTTCCACTGCCTTGTCTAAAACCAGCTTGAACATCTGGAAGTTCATGATTCATGTACTATTGAAGCCTGACTTGGAGAATTTTGAGCATTTCTTTACTAGTATGTGAGATGAGTGCATTGTGTGGTAGTTGAACATTCTTTGGCATTGCCTTTCTTTGGGATTGGAATAAAAACTGATCTTTTCTGGTCCTGTGGCCACTGCTAAGTTGGTTTCTTTGCATGCCTAGTTTCATGTTAATGCTGTTTGTTTTGTCTTGTAAAACTTGGAGTGTTGTTAAGCTTAGGGCTTGGTTGGCCAGTCCCCTTCCAGGGGCTCAACAATCTCAAAATTCTTCTCCCATCTTATCTGTGGCACTACAAGTCTTGCACTCACAGCTGGTAGTTACTCACAGTCACTCCCAGTCATTTACAGTCAGGGCAGTGTCCAGGCAGATTAGAAGCAAGGTCAGAGGCCTGCTCTCCTTTGTCTCTGAAGCCTAAACAAGAATTTAATTTCCTTAACCCCAAGGAGATGTAAAAAGCAGAGACATTACTTTGCCGACAAAGTTACGTCTAGTCAAAGCTATGGTTTTTCTAGTACTCATGCATGAATGTTACAATTGGACTATAAAGAAAGCTGAGCACTGAAGTATTGATACTTTTGAATTATGGTGTTGGAGAAGACTCTTGAGAGTCCCTTGGACTATAAAGAGATCAAACCAGTCTATCCTAAAGGAGATCAGTCCTGAACATTATTTGGAAGGACTGATGCTGAAGGTGAAACTCCAATACTTTGGCCACCTGATGCAAAGAACCAACTAATTGGAAAATACCCTGATGCTGGGAAAGATTGGAGGCAGGAGGAGGAGGAGATGACAGAGGATGAGATGGTTGGATGGCATCACTGACTTGATGGACATGAGTTTGAGCAATCTTCGAGAGTTGTTGGTGATGGACCAGGAAGCGTGACCTGCTACAGTCCACAGGGTTGCAAAGAGTCAGACACGCCTGTGTGACTGAACTGAACACCAAGGAATGCCAACAGTTGTCAACAAACCACCAGAATTAGGAGAGAGGCACAGAGCAGAGCCCTCAGAAAAAACCAAGCCCTCTGACACCTGGATCTTTGGATTCCAGCTTCCAGAATTATGAGGCAATAAATCTGTGTTATTTAAGCCACTGGTTTGTGCTACTTCTTTATAGCAGCCCTAGTAAAGCAACTCAGTAGTACTAATTCATTTTTAAAATAAACATAATAAAGGAACATTATTGAAAAATTCCTAATTATTCACCTTATCTCAGAGCATTATTTATGTTCTACTGATTTCTGTTCATTGTCTTCAAATTAATATTTAGTTATTGGGAATAAATAATAATGATAATACTAACTCTTATGGAACGTTTATTGTTTTCCAGGCACTGTTTTAAATGCTATAAGTCTATTAACTCATAGCTAATACTATTAGCCCCATTTTACAAAAGAGACCCCAAAACACAGGAAAGTTGTTTAATTTACATACATAGTTCAGTGGTAGATTCAAGGCATAGACTCAGCTTGGTTCTGAAACTTTTGCTTCTAACTACAGTGCCACATTACCTACCTACTGGTGACATAACTAATACAGATTTTCCAGCCCTCCAGAAGAGCTCCCAGAAGGATTTGGGATGTTGGATTCAAAGCAAACAGCTCCATGACATGAGGACGTCTGCTTGAAAATATTTAGGTCTTCCCTGACGGCTCAGATGATAACAAATTTCCTTGCAATGCAGGAGACCTGGGTGTGATCTCTGGGTCAGAAAGATCCCCTGGAAAAGGGAATGGCTACCCAGCCAGTATTCTTGCCTGGAGAATTCCATGAACAGAGGAGCCTGGCGGGCTACAGTCATGGGGTCACGAAGAGTCGGACATGACTGAGTTGACAAACATTTTCATATATAGGTCATATAGTGCTAAATATCACATATTCTTTCACATGGCACACATTATTTGGGTCTACTTACTATATTTGAGATTTAACAGAAAATAATATATACCAGTCCTCTATGTTAGTCTTATTTCTGTCATTTTAAGTTGAGTTCTTTATTAAAAAAGAAAAATCTATAAAGATCATTTATGCATTTGTGATGGAAGTTATACAGTCTCAATGAATTTACTGAACTCTTTCAATAAATGACATTCACTTCACATTTTAGAAACTCTATGCCATTTAATGGCGTGGAGCTCAGTAACTGCAAACACACACAGCCACACATATGTGCGCACTGGGAAGCTCATGGTTTATCTGTGACTGTAAGCCATTATTTCCATCAAAGTCAGAATATGAAATGTCTCTCATTTATTTCGTGACCTCTGGAGAGCTTACTGTAAATGCTTCAGTTAAGATGATGGTACATATAAACTACTAACATCACTAAAGGGGTTTCCACTGAGGAATAATGCTTGGTCTCTCATCCTTTCTGCAGTTGAGCAACAGGGCTAAAATGTCCTCTACGATTCCATGTCTCTCCTCATGTTGTGCTCTATGCCTCAAATGCCCTGGTTTCCTGGGTCATGATCTTACCATTTCCTGGGCACCTTATCTTATTTCTGCACCATGCATACAATTCCCAGTGGCTTTGTGGTAAAGCATTTTTAGTTACCCATCTTATTTTTCTATAATGCTGATTCCTTAGTGCTTAGAGGCAGATTTTCAGTTTTCTAAAGAAAACACTAAAGAAATCAAAAAGCTACATATGTAAAACTGAGATGTAATATTTAGAAGGTTACCACATGGCTCTTTTGTATAAGGAATACAAACTATCTCCAACATAGTAGAACAGAAGATATTGGAAATTATAATGGGTTAAATTATAAATGTCAATCATAGACTTAAGTTCTGTATTTTCTATACAGATTTTAGGTTTTAAACTATTATATGTTACATATATTACTCTAAAGTGTATGAAATTCAACATTGTGCCAAAGATATCAACCATCTGTTTATCTATGTCCCTTTTTCTTCTTTATTACATCTCAGAGAAACAAAATTAGCAACATTTTAATGAAATTTTCAGATATCATTATATCAGTTAAAATGTTTTTGGCTGTAGTTGACTTAAAATTGCTTAAACACTAACAACATAATTATTATTTCCCAAATCTGCAAGTTCACAATGCTGTTTAACATACTGACTAAAGAGGAATGGCCCCTGAGCCCTTTCCATTTTTCACTCTGCCATCCTCAGCTTGGTCCTTGAGCTAGTACCCTGTCACTGTTGTTCAGTCACTCAGTTGTGTCTGACTCTTTGTGACCCCATGAACTGCAGCACACCAGGCTTCCTTGTCCTTCACTATCTCCCACAGTTTGCTCAAACTCATGTCCATTGAGTTGGTGATGCCATCCAACCATCTCATCCTCTATCATCCCCTTCTCCTTCTGCCTTCAATCTTTCCCAGCATCAGGGTCTTTTCCAAAGAGTCAGCACTTTGCATCAGGTGGACAAAGTATTGGAGCTTTAGATTCAGCATCAGTCCTTCCAATGAATACTCAGGGTTGATTCCCTTTAGGATTGACTGGTTTAATCTCCTTGAAGTCCAAGGGACCCTCAAGAGTCTTCTCCAGCACCACAATTCAAAAGCAGTGATTATTTGGCACTTTGCCTTCTTTATGGCCCGACTCTCACATCTGTACATGACTACTGGAAAAAACATAGCTTTGACTAGATGGCCCTTTGTCAGGAAGTAATATCTCTACTTTTTAATACACTCTCTAGGTTTGTCATAACTTTTCTTCCAAGGAGCAAGTGTCTTAATTTCAAGGCTGTAAATGCAAAAAGGCTATGTGGTTTCAGATATCACAATCTGTCAAATGGAGAGGAATTCTTTCTCTTGTGGGTCCCTTTTTTTGTGACGAAACCTTTCCCAGATGCTCCCAGCAGACCATCCTTCATGTTTCCTTAGCGGGAAGTATCATAAGCTCACCTTTGAACAAGTCACTGTCAGAGGAATGGGATCCTGGTAATTCACCTCAATCTGAATTTACCCCAGAGTCATGTGATGGAGGGCTAGATTGCCTGAAAAATCAGAGATTTGTCTACCCTCTGACCCTCAGAAAAACAGGATACTGCATTCTGAGTAGGCTACTTATGGTTGTGGCATCCAGGCTCTGCTACATAAGGACTTGCTTCTTACATGGGCAAATGTAGGAAGATTTAGAAAATTGGAGAGTGGGAATTAAAACTTCACATCACCAGTCAGCTGGTTCAGGTCCCGCATTTCAACACTTCCTCTGTTTTGGATGCTTGCTAGATCTTCCAACATGTTTGTTCCTTCAGTGCTCCTTCCCTCCTGCCTGGTGTGGCCTTCTGTCTTTTTCACTTTAGATGCTCTTCTTTGTCTTCATTCAGCCACAGCTTTGCCCTCTATTTGCCCTCTATTCCTTCATCTCTCAAAAGCCCTAGACCTGTGTGCTCATTTACAACTAAATTCTTTAAATTCCAGCTAAATGGGGAGAAACTAGGGATATCTCAAGTTCTGCAAATTCAAACAATTGACCCTCTCTGTGCATTTTCTTTTTTTTTTAATTTTATTTTTTCATTTTAATTAGAGGCTAATTACTTTACAATATTGTAGTGGTTTTTGCCATACATTGACATGAATCAACCATCGGTGTACATGTGTCCCCCATCCTGAACCCCCCTCCCACCTCCCTCCCCATCCCATCCTTCAGGGTCATCCCAGTGCACCAGCCCTGAACACCCTGTCTCATGCATCAAACCTGGACTGGCGATCTATTTCACATAAGGTAATATACATGTTTCAATGCTATTTTCTCAAATCATCCCACCCTTGCCTTCTCCCACAGATTCCAAAAAGCATTTTCTTATCTAAGACAGAAGCTGAGTATCTTGCATCCGTCCAAATCAGAAACTTACATAGTATATGAAATCACTCCTTCTTGAGAATGAATCCCCCTAGTCATTCTACAGCCAAGTCATGGCAAGCATCCTTTTGACAGGTCTGTCAGATTAGTTCTTTTTTTCTTTTTCTTTTTTTCCATTCTAACTACCTCTCTCTTTGCCCAAGTCTTTTTCATTTGTTTTCAAGCAAGTCTTTTACAATATTGTATTGGTTTTGCCATATATCAAAATGAATCTGCCACAGGTATACATGTGTTCCCCATCCTGAATCCTCCTCCCTCCTCCCTCCCCATACCATCCCTCTGGGTCGTCCCAGTGCACCAGCCCCAAGCATCCAGTATCATGCATCGAACCTGGACTGGCAACTCGTTTCATATATGACATTATACATATTTCAATGCCATTCTCCCAAATCATCCCCCCCTCTCCCTCTCCCACAGAGTCCAAAAGACTGTTCTATACATCAGTGTCTCTTTTGCTGTCTCGTATACAGGGTTATTGTTACCATCTTTCTAAATTCCATATATACGCATGTGGTCATGTATGGATGTGAGAGTTGGACTGTGAAGAAGCTGAGCGCCGACGAATTGATGCTTTTGAACTGTGGTGTTGGAGAAGACTCTTGAGAGTCCCTTGGACTGCAAGGAGATCCAACCAGTCCATTCTGAAGGATATCAGCCCTGGGATTTCTTTGGAAGGAATGATGCTGAAGCTGAAACTCCAGTACTTTGGCCACCTCATGCGAAGAGTTGACTCATTGGAAAAGACTCTGATGCTGGGAGGGATTGGGGGCAGGAGGAGAAGGGGATGACAGAGGATGAGATGGCTGGATGGCATCACTGACTCGATGGACGTGAGTCTGAGTGAACTCCAGGAGTTGGTGATGGACAGGGAGGCCTGGTGTGCTGCAATTCATGGGGTCGCAAAGAGTCGGATACAACTGAGCAACTGATCTGATCTAATCTGATCTGATACTGTATTGGTGTTTTTCTTTCTGGCTTACTTCACTCTATATAATAGGCTCCAGTTTCATCCACCTCATTAGAACCGATTCAAATGTATTCTTTTTAATGGCTGAGTAATACTCCATTGTGTGAGAAAACAAATGAGTCTCTCTCTAACCTATTCTCCACAGGGCACCCGGGATGAGCTTTGAAAAACTTAAACCATTTGGAAATCAATAGTGGAGGTGGTTGCACATCATTGTGAATGTAACTAATGTTGAATTTTACAACTAAAAAGCACTTAATGGTGATTTTCATATTACATATATTTCATCAGGGTAAAAAATTTAAAACAAACAAGATACTGAAAAGTTACCTATGTTAAAGGCAAACCATGGTTAATGTAATAATAATGTTGAAAGTGTTAGTCACTCAGTCGTGTCTGACTCTCTGTACCCTATGGACTGTAGCCCACCAGGCACCTCTGTCCATGGAATTCTCCAGGCAAGAATACTGGAGTAGGCTTCCATTTCTTTCTCCAGGGGATCTTCCGGACCAAGGGATTGAACCCGGGTCTCCTGCATTGCAGGCAGATTCTTTACCCTCTCAGTCACCAGAGAAGCCCAATAATAAGGTTGTGGGACCCTAAGTATAAAACACACACACACACATACACAAATCATAAGAAAAAAAAAAAAAAACGGTAAACCAGATTATGTCAGCATCACTGCCAGGCTTAGAGTTCAAATGTTTTCCTGGGAAGAAAACAATTCCCACTGCCAGTCATGGTGTTGGGAGACCCTTCGTGACTTGCTCTCGGACTTCTGGGACAAAATCTACCTCCATTATCTCCACTTGTTTCTCACCCGGCTAGGCTGGTTCCTGTCATCCTTCCATGACCCACATCCTCTCCCCATCTGCACCCTTGCCCAGGCTGTCCTTTCCACCTGAGACAGTCTTTCTGAGATCCCCAGGGACCTACCTCCTCAATCCTCAAATCCCGGCCCTGGTTTCTCCTTCCATGGTCACCCCATCTAAGGATCCTTTTCATGACCCTTCCATGTACATCCTACCAGGAATCACTATTTGTGATCACGACAATCATTACTAGTTTGGTTATTAATTGTCTGTATTTCTTGATAGAATCTAAATTCCATGAGGTGTGTTTACTTTTTTTTCTCGTATTGTATGCAAAGTGCCTATTTGTTGTTGTTGTTCAGTCACCAAGTCAATTCCAACTCTTTGTGACCCCATGGACTGCAGCACACCAGGCTTCTGTTCTTCACTTTTTCCCAGAGTTTGCTCAAACTCATGCTGACTAAAGAAATCAGTCCTGAATATGCATTGGAAGGACTGATCCTGAAGCTGAAGCTCCACTAATTTGGCCACCTGATGTGAAGAACTGACTCACTGGAAAAGACCATGATGCTGTGCAAGGCAGGAATAGAAGGGGATGGCAGAGGATGAGGTGATTGGATGGCATCACTGACTCAATGGACATGAGTTTGAGTAAGCTCTGGGAGTTGGTGATGGACAGGGAAGCCTGGCGTGCTGCAGTCCACGGGATCTCAAAGAGTTGGACACGACTGAGTGACTGAACTGAACTGAATTGACCTAAGTCTCAAAATCAGATCTCTTCTCTTTGTGAAAATCACTCCTATGTTCACATGTATGTGTTCAGAGTCATTCTACACTGCTTTAATATCTTAAAATATTGATCAGTTAATAACTCTTTTAAAATTAATCTGTAAGCAGTCTTACTAAAGGAAAAAGTACATGTTTAATGAACAATACCTAAAATAGAGTTGCTGTGAGAGCTGCCTTCAAGTGAAAGACAATTGAGTTAACAAGAAAGACATTTCCAAATTAGAATGTAAAGTTGAGCTCCTGAGTTCATAGTGAACTATATGCTCATAGACAGAGTGAGAAATCAATGAGAACTGAAAAAAACGACCTTCTAAGTCTTTAATAGATGAACATGAACATCAGTTTTTTCCTACACTGTTGTTGTTCAGTCACTAAGTCATGTCCAACTTTTTGTGACCCCTGCAGCTCACCAGGCCTTCTATCCCTCGCTATCTCCCAGAATTTTCTACCCTGAATGATCCTGATTTGTCTTCCATTTGTTGAAAAAACGTTATTAGTCTGCTCACAACAGTCACAGTGAATCCCACTGTTTTATTCCTTCTTAGGGTCCTGACTTCATACTGAAGCACTCTTTTGTGAAATCCACTTACTTATTACCTAATTACAGCCATTCTTATTTTAGCAAAATCATTTTATGATCTATTGCTTTTAATAAAGAAGACTCTTAAACATACTTAATTCTCCTGGTTTGAAGTGTTTTGAAGATGTGAGCTAAGCATAAAATAGACTCTCTCTGGTTTAAAAATTATAATCATTAACTTTCTAGTGATTAGAAATAATTTACTTGGAGGAAAAATCTTATCTGTGTTTAATTCAAGGAGAAATTTCTTCGCTTATTGTGAAAACAGCTGAACAATCTGAAATTGTTTAGCCTCTCCCAGGGCATTTCTATAACCAATATCATGGGGTCCACACGATCATTCCCCCTTTTGAATTTTCTTGGCATTTTATCAAAAATCAATTGACTATGAATGTCAAGTCAAATTTGGTGTCATGGTGTCAGAGGTCATTTTAAAAAAATAGCCTCCCTGCTCTATTTATAATGTGCCAAGTATGGGCACTCCATTCACACGTGACTTATAGACCTTCACACACACGATTTTCCATGGTGGAAAGGGATGTCCCCATTTTACAGAGGAGCAGACTGAGGCTCAGACAGATTAAACACCTTGCCCTGGCCCCATGGGGTTAGGATGAGATAGCAGCTCTCACTCCAGAGCTTCTTGCAGTCCTCTGCTTTCACTTCTGGCTTCCTCTGGTTTAGTCAGAACGTTTTAAGGAATACAAACATCACAACTTTCTTTGGCCTATTTGCCCAGGTCCAAATATTTTTTTTTTAATGCATTGAGTTAGTGTTACAAAGCTGATTCCTCATAAAGTTTGCCTTAACAGGGGATATGAGAAAATTGACCAAAAAAAAAAAAAAAAAAACATTGGAAAAGTTCCGACTCTTTCTTTGATTGTTAAAGGTTTGCACAAAAGATGAATGAACCAGGATTATTAAACCCAAATCAGAAGACTCTGGAACAATTTAACAAAGGTATCCATGTGTACATATTTATGATAAAAGATACCAAGGGATTAATTTCTTTGGTGCTCTAGAAATTCTGTCTCTTTCATTTGTAGGCTAAGCCAAAATGCTTGAAAATTGAGGAACTGTGAAATCGCTATCTTTAGATAAAAGCTCTATACTTGCTAGTAAGTCATTTAAAACATTTGAATTTAAACTTACACATTCAAATTAGAATGGATTACTCAGCCCTTCCTCTTTTTCATCCTTCTCCCCCTCCTAGCAAAATATAATGAAGGCAAAGGAGCAAACGTCCATACTTAGAGGAACAACTGTGTAGCATAAAACATGAAATCCACATAAATGAGGTATGCCTCATTATATAGGGCTTCAGTGTGCTGCATGGGAATGTACTATCATTGATATATCGACTCAGAAAAGTGGTTAAAGGTTGATTATCTGAAGATAATCTAAGGAAAACTGAGTCCTGGTTGATTCTTTTGGTTGTCCTGGCATAATTCCATCAAAGTGTTTCCCTCTCAGAGTATTCCAGTTTTGGATCATAAATTATATTGTCACTCTGTTTATAAAAAGTTCAGATCTGAGTGTTTAATAAATTTGCTCCAATATCTTTGGTGGTGGTGGTTTAGTCACTCAGTCGTGTCGGACTCTTGCAACCACATGGACTAGAGTCTCCTAGGGTCGTCTGTCCACAGGATTTCCCAGGTAAGGATACTGGAGTGGGTAGCCATTCCCTTCTCCAGGGGATCTTCCTGATCCAGGGATCAAAACCGTTTCCTGCATTGTAGGCAGATTCTTTACCAACCAGGAAAGCCCTCCAATGTATTTATGTTTTGGTAAACATCAGATAACAGTCATTCAACATTGTAACGGGGGAAAATATCTTTAGGTACTTCTATTTTCTTCTTCTGCTGGTCTAGATCAACAGCTTAGTTTCTCAAAGCCAGTTTTTTTCCCTCAAAGAGCTAGAAATCAAAGGCCACGCAATGAAATGGGCATGTCTCTTCTTGAATACTGAAGAGGGCATTTGATGAAAATCAAATAATGTCGTTGCATGATATATTCTTTCAATTCAACTTTATTTTTTTAATTAGACCTTTAAACTCTATAGTTATAAGTATAAAATACTTCCAGATATTTGAATTCAAATTAATGTCTTTCAAAATTAGTTTTCTTAATATTTTACTACTAAGTGTTCTTTCTCCACATTTCTAAGTGTTCTCCACATTTCTAAGTTTTCTCCACATTTCTAAGTGCTGTTTGTGATCCTACAGATTAACTTTTTAGAAATAGAAAAAATAATATTCACTTATAATTTAAAAAATAAAATCAGGATCTTAGGTCATCTTTTTTTTGGTTGTTTTCTTTTTTTTTTCTGATTTTATTTTATTTTTAAATTTTACATAATTGTATTAGTTTTGCCAAATATCAAAATGAATCCGCCACAGGTATACACGTTTTCCCCATCCTGAACCCTCCTCCCTCCTCCCTCCCCATACCATCCCTCTGGGTCGTCCCAGTGCACTAGCCCCAAGCATCCAGTATCGTGCATCGAACCTGGACTGGCAACTCGTTTCTTACATGATATTTTACATGTTTCAATGCCATTCTCCCAAATCTTCCCACCCTCTCCCTCTCCCACAGAGTCCATAAGACTGTTCTATACATCAGTGTCTCTTTTGCTGTCTCGTACACCGGGTTATTGTTACCATCTTTCTAAATTCCATATATATGTGTTAGTATACTGTATTTATGTTTTTCCTTCTGGCTTACTTCACTCTGTATAATAGGCTCCAGTTTCATCCACCTCATTAGAACTGATTCAAATGTATTCTTTTTAATGGCTGAGTAATACTCCATTGTGTATATGTACCACAGCTTTCTTATCCATTCATCTGCTGATGGGCATCTAGGTTGCTTCCATGTCCTGGCTATTATAAACAGTGCTGCAATGAACATTGGGGTACACGTGTCTCTTTCAATTCTGGTTTCCTCAGTGTGTATGCCCAGCAGTGGGATTGCTGGATCATAAGGCAGTTCTATTTCCAGTTTTTTAAGGAATCTCCACACTGTTCTCCATAGTGGCTGTACTAGTTTGCATTCCCACCAACAGTGTAAGAGGGTTCCCTTTTCTCCACACCCTCTCCAGCATTTATTATTTGTAGACTTTTGGATCGCAGCCATTCTGACTGGTGTGAAATGGTACCTCATAGTGGTTTGGCGTACTACAGTCCATGGGGTTACAAAGGGTCAGACATGACTGAGCGATTGAACAACAACAATACATGAATGCATGTTGTGAAGTAACTTGGATATATAATCAGGTAGCAAATAATACTGTATTTTCTTCCACTGTTTTTGTGTTTGTTTATCTTGTCCATGCCAAATGTTTCTATACATTTCATTTCTTTTCTGAGTAATCTCAGAGACCTTATTTTACACGACCATTTTGGAAACAAAGTTGCAAAACAAAATTCTGAAGTTATATATACTTCCTTTCCTGCACATGAATTTTTATAGGAAAGTGTGTAATTCACAAGTAGATAATGAAATCCAAGGGCTTGGGATAAAAGCCACATCTCTCTACACACATCCGGGCTCCTACAGAGCAGGAAATCATTATGCCAGCTCACATATTCTCAGGCCTATTTTCAGCTCTACTTAGTTAGTACATCTATTCATATAGACCCATAATAATTATGTACAAAGTCCCCTCAGATCTCTCTTTCACTCACATTCATTGTAAATTAGGTGATGCCTACTTTATAATTTCTTTGATTAACTCGGAAGTGCTACAAATTAGGCTTGTGGCAAACTGCATTTTAGTAAGAAACAGACTAAATATTTAGATAAAGGAAGGAAAACAATTTGCATCCTCTCATTCTTCCTGGTGAGATTTACACCCTCTCACCCCCTACACCCTCCCAGATTGTATCTGTAAATGGAGGCCTATGGAGATATTTACTATCTTAAGACTCCATACTGCAGTGGATAATGTATATATTATTCCTCTTCTTTGATATCTTGAAAAAGACTGAGATACTGCTGGCTTAATTTCAGAAAGCTGTATTTTCTAAGAAATGGAGTTTCACAATGCACCAGCAGGTCTAACAATCAGCCGCCAGCCACTCTCCCGTAAGACCGAGCCATGAGGCAGCAAGGTTTCCCCAGGTGTTTTTGGCTTTTGCCTCCCTGAACAAAGTGGTCTGTATGTACTCAAACAAACTCATTTCTTGTTTACCTAGTGGGTTAAAATGTATTTGACCTTTTCTGTTAAAAGCATAAGGCTTTCCTGGTTCCCCAGTAGTAAAGAATCTGCTTTGGCAAAGCAGCATACTCAGGTTTAATCTCCATGTCAGAAAGATCCCCTGGAGAAGGAAATGGCAACCCACTCCAGTATTCTTGCCTCAGAAATCCCATGGACAGAGGAGCCTGGTGAGCTACAGTCCATGGGGTGGCATAGAGTATGACATGACTGAGCAACTAAACAACAATTAAAAACATACTTAGTTAAAACACCATAAAAAATAATTTCTAGAGACAAGGAAGATCAGGTTTCTGTGCATGTAGGATGGTGAGGGATGAGAGATGGTTTTGTATAGTAGAAAGACATACAGGAGACACAGGAAAGAACTCATCACAAGGAGGCTGTGGTGGGTGAAATATGTCTTGTATGGAGCCAGGTCACCTGCTCTCCAACATCCATGTTCATGAAGCTCTTGAGTTTTGCCCCTTCCTTCCTCTCTTCCTTGCTTTTTCTATGGCATTCCCAAGGGCCCTTAGAGTGGTGAGAGTCAGTTCCACGTGGGCATCTTTCTCCACTTGCAGGCAGTTCTACAACTGCTTTCAGCAGATTCCTGAAAAAATCTACTCACTGCAGCACATGCAGTTTGGCAACTTCCCATCTCAGACTTTGCCCATTAGGTGAGTTAAGGCACTAGAGAGAAATCTAAATCTGTTATTGAGTGTTGTTAGCACAGTTGCTCAGAGAAGGCAATGGCACCCCACTCCACTACTCTTGCCTGGAAAATCCCATGGATGGAGGAGGCTGGTAGGCTGCAGTCCATGGGGTCGCTAGGAGTCGGACATGACTGAGCGATTTCACTTCGACTTTTCACTTTCATGCATTGGAGAAGGAAATGGCAACCCACTCCAGTGTTCTTGCCTGGAGAATCCTAGGGACAGGGGAGCCTGGTGGGCTGCCGTCTCTGGGGTCGCATAGAGTCGGACATGACTGAAGCGACTCAGCAGCAGCAGCAGCAGCAGCACAGTTGCTGTCCTCTTTACTTATCATACTTTTTCGAGTATTTTAGATGCAGGGACCCTGGGTCAGACGGCCTGGGTTCAGATAATGGTGGCATCCAGTTCTGTATTTGTCTTTCTGTTGTAGTTCAGTTGCTAAGTCTTGTCTGACTCTTTGCAACCCCATGGACTGCATCATGCCAAGCTTCCCTGTCCTTCACTATCTCCCAGAGTTTGCTCAGATTCATGTCCATTGAGTCAGTGATGCTATCTAAACATCTCATCCTCTGCTGCCCTCTTCTCCTTCTGCCCTCTATCTTTTCCAGCATCTGGGTCTTTTCCAGTGAGTCGGCTCTTTGCATCAGGTGGCCAAAGTAATGGACCTTCAGCTTCAGCAACAGTCCTCCCAATGAATATTCAGGGTTGTTTTCTTTAGGTTTGACTGGTCTGATCTTCTTGCAGTCCAAGGGATTCTCAAGAGTCTTCTCCAGCACCACAGTTTGAAAGCATTAATTCCTCAGCACTCAGACTTCTTTATGGTCCAACTCTCACATCTGTACATGACTACTGCAAAACCATAGCTTTGACTATATGGACCTTTGTGGGCAAAGTGATGTCTGCTTTCTAATCCACTGTCTAGGTTTCTCATGGCTTTTCTTCCACGGAGCAAGCGTGTTTTAATTTTATAGCTGCAGTCACCATCTGCAGTGATTTTGAAGCCCGAGAAAAGAAAATCTCTCACTGCTTCCATTTTTCCCCCTCCTATTTTCCATGAAGTGATGGGACCAGATGCCATGATCTTAGGTTTTTGAATTTTGAGTTTTAAGGCAGTTTTTTCACTCTTCTCTTTCACCTTCATCAAGAGGCTCCTTAGTTTTTCCTCACTTTCTGGGAAGTATTTAAGTCTTTGGGTGATTCTCATACTAACATTACAGGCTTTTTTTGCAGTCCAATGTGTTTTCATTTTTTTATTAATTATATATGAATTGGTACAATTCAGTTCAACCTCCCAGAGCATATGGCCAATTATGTTGCCCCCAAAAGAAACATAATTATCTCTGAAAATATGTTCTAACATAAATGTCTGTTGTCTACACCTTTCCATTCATTTTGAATATCAAAAGTTGCTAGAATTACCCTAATTGCACTGTAAAATTCAATTACTCCCTTATTAAAGGGAATGTTCTTAGAGAAAACAAGAAGAATCAAATCTAGTTGCTAGAATTTAAAAATATTAATGTATTTCTAGTAGCAACTCTGTTTGTAAAGGTATAGATAGGTTCAATGCATATACCATCCAGCAGAATATTATGCAAATAACATTTGACAAAGGAAAAAAAAAAAGGTCCTCCTGAAATCAGAAATTTTGTACCCTATCCCTCACAGTTAGGCCATATTATCCTCCTGTTGGACACAAATAATCTCAGAGAAAACTGACTTCCTCTGATACTATGACAACGTGAGATCAACAAACAGGCTACTTTATAATTTTGTCCAAATACAGACAAAAACAAGGTCACCACTGTGGACTAATATTTGTGTCCCCACCAAATTCATATGTTGAAATCCTAACCCCAGTGTGACAGTAGTCAGAGGTGGGTGTTTGGAGGTTTTCGGGTCTTGAGGGTGGGGCCCTCATGAATGGGATCAATGTCCTTATTAAAAGATGCTAGAGAGCTTTCTCCATCTCTCTTCACTGTAAGGACACACTGAGAAGTCACTGCAGCCCAGACACAACAGGGGTATCACCAGATCCTAACCATCCTGGCACTGAGATCTCAGACTTCCCAGCCTCCAGCTCCATGACAAATAAATCTTTGTTGTTTATAAGCCACCCAGTCTCTGGTATTCTGTTATAGCAGCCCAAGGTGTCAGTTACTGCAAAATCCATAGAACACCAAGCACACCCCTTTTGCCAAATGAATGACTGGTACTTCTTAACCTAATAATAGAGTCACCCCAGCTTTCCAACAGCATCCAGTCTACAAGAAATCCCTTAACCCTTTGTTCAGTTGCTAAGTCATGTCCTACTCTTTGCAACCCCATAGACTATTGCCCACCAGGCTCCTTTGTCCAAGGAATTCTCCAGGCAACTCTAGAGTGGGTTGCCATTTCCTTCTCCACCCTTGATGCTTTACCTAACTGAAATCTAAATAGTATAGTATTTGTTTAACTTTAACACTTTCTTACTGAGACAGCCACTATTCTCAACGGCATAAGCTTGCCTTACTGCAACAAGTACTGAGACCTAATTATTCAACTACAGATATGTTCCTGGTGGTCTTTGGCTTTGTTTAAATCTTAAAAATAAAGCTTAATTGAAAGTCTATATAATTCTCTAGTTTCGCTGGAGTCTGTTCAATGAAGGTAAAACTTTGCACAATTTTGTCAGCTCTTTCTTTCCACTATTGGGAAAAAACAAAAAAACAGAAAAACTCTAGATGCTTTCAAGACTTTTCACTTCATCTTTAATATTCAAAATTTGAATTATGATGTGTCTTGTTGTAGATTTCTTTGGTTTTTCCTGTTTGAATTTTCTCAACTTATTGAATCTGTGATTGTATATATTTTCCATGTTTTGGAAATTTTCAGTCATTATTTCTTCAGATACACTTTGAATTTCAGCCTCTTTCTCCTCTCTTTGTGGGATCCTGAAAATAAATATGTTGGGTCTTTTGCTATTCTCTCACAGGTTCCTGAGGCTCTGCTACATTTTTTAAGCCCGTTTTCTCTATGTTGTTCATATTAGGTGAATTCTATTGATCTGTCTGCAAATTCATCCTCTGTCATCTCCAGTCTGCTATTGACCCAATCCAGTGACTTTTTTGTTTTCCTTATTGCATTTTTCATTTCTATAATTTCCATTTGGTTCTTTTATATGACTTCTATTTTGTTAATGAGATTTTCTATCTTTTCATTTGTTTTCAGAGGATGTGTGATAGATTCTGTAAGTACTGTTGTGATGGCTGCTTTAAAGTCCTTGTCAGATAAACCCAACATGTGATTTATCTTAGTGCTGTTGTCAGCTGATTGATTGATTTTTTTCCCCATTCAAGCTGTGATTTTCTTGGTTCTGGTAAGACAGATGAATTTTTATTATATCCTGGACATTTAGCTTACTATGTAAGGAGATTCTGGTATTATTAGATTTTTTTTTCTCTCTTTTCAGATTTAGCACACAGGTCCTAGACTGCTCTTCAAAGCTGTGGTTCCAGTGAGAGTTTCCCTTTGATTGTATTAAAGGCATTACTTTATTGTATCTCTTTGGTTTTGTGATAACACTTGGGCCCTGCTAGTTCCTGCTGGTACTGCCTGATGGAGCAAAAAAGGGCTTCCTAGACCAGATATAGAATGAGTCTCTACTGGGGAAAAGAGTTTCAGACCCACAGGGACCAAGAGGTCTCCCTGGGTGAGTACTTGCTGTGGAAGTTTGCCCCCATCTCTTGGGGATGAAACAGGGATGTCCCGCGTTGTGTAGTTATTATGGTTGGACTTACTTGCTGATGCCCTTTGCCTGCCCTGGTGTCTCTAGTAAGGAAGTGGAGCCTCACTTAAGTAGAACCAAAGAGTCTTCTTGGGCCAGGCTGTAGCCAAGTCTCTCTCTCTGCTTTTGCCTGCCCACTTTAGTATTTCTCAGCAGAGGGGAGCCTCCTCTGGCTGGTTTCTGTTGGTGAGGGTCCTTATCGTCAATGGCACTGAGCTCGCTGATTTGTCAGAGGAGACTCCTATTCAGCTGGAGGGGAGAATGGCCTTCTGGACCAGCCATCAGGAAGTGTCAGGCCAGAGTTGCCCTCTTCCGTGGGATCCAGGGTTGTAAGACATCCTATCACTGTGCTCTTCACCAGCCCTGATGTCCTGCATCAGTTCATCCTCTTGCTGCCCCTCAGAGTTCTCATCCGGGTGTCTCCTGGGGTTTATAGTTGTGTTTCATGAGGAGAAGCACAGAGAAAGGGGTCTATATCATCTCATTCAGATGAAGTCCCAATGTGCCCAAACGAGTTTTGATAAAGGTACAAAAGCAATTCAATAGATGAGGAAAAGTTTTTCAACAAATGATGCTGGAGCAGTTGGACATCCATAGGCCAAAAAATAAAAGTAAAATCCAAAGAACAACAGAAAACTTCAAACTAAACCTCACACTTTATACACCAAAAAAAAAAAAAAAACTGAATAGACCGCATACTGAAATGTAAAATTGTAAAGCATTTAGTATAAAAATAGAGAAAAAAATCACGATCTCAAGCTAGACGTAAGTTCTTAGGCTTGACCCTGAAGGCAAAATCAATAAGAGAACATCAATAAGGTGTACACTACCTGAAGTAAAACCATTTATTTTTAAATGAGAACAATGACATAAGAAAGCACCCAGCAAAGGACTAGAACCTAGAGTACATAAGGAAATTCTGATATGCAACTGCTTAAAACACACACACAGACACACAAAGGCAAAAAACAATTCAACTTGAAAATACGCAAAATGTGTAAAGAGAAATTTCACTAAGAAGAATGTACCAGTGGCAAATCAGCACATGGAAAGTTGTCCAACATCTTTAGCCATTCAGTTCAGTTCAGTTCAGTTGCTCAGTTGTGTCTGATTCTTTGCAACCCCATGAACCACAGCATGCCAGGCCTCCCTGTCCATCACCAACTTCCGGAGTCCACTCAAACTCATGTCCATTGAGTCGGTGATGCCATCCAACAATGCCATCCAACAACCTCATTCTCTGTTGTCCCCTTCTCCTCCCACCCTCAATCCTTCCCAGCATCAGGGTCTTTTCAAATGAGCTCTTCACATCAGGTGGCCAAAGTATATTAGCCATTAGGGAAATGTAAATTTAAACACCAAAGAGATAATGCTACAATGGATTAGAATGGCTAAAATGAAAAGTGGTGATAACATTGCCTGTTTACAAGGATGAAAAGACATCAGATACATATACATTGCTGTGCATGTATGCCAAGTCACTTCAGTCGTGTCCAAATCTTTGCAACCCTATGAGTTGTAGCTCACCAGGCTCCTTTGTCCATGGGAATACTCCAGGCAAGAATAGTGGAGCCAGAAGCCATTTCCTCCTTGGGGGGATCTTTCCAACCCCGGGATCGAACCTGTGTCTCTTATGTCTCCTGCATTGGCAGAAGGGTTCTTTACTACCTCCACTTGGGAGGCCCCATATACATTGTTAACAGGAATCAAAAATGGTGTAGGCACTCTGGAAAATAGTTGGGCAGATTCATATAAAACTAAGCATGTGCCTATCATGCTACTGCTACTGCTAAGTCACTTCAGTCGTGTCCACTTTGTGTGACCCCAGAGACGGCAGCCCAGCAGGCTCCCCCGTCCCTGGGATTCTCCAGGCAAGAACACTGGAGTGGGTTTCCATTTCCTTCTCCAAAGCATGGAAGTGAAAAGTGAAAAGGAAGTCGCTCAGTCGTGTCCGACCCTCAGCGACCCCATGGATTGCAGCCTACCAGGCTCCTTCATCCATGGGATTTTCCAGGCAGGAGTACTGGAGTGGGGTGCCATTGCCTTCTCCGATACCACCCAGCAATTCCATGCTTGTGTATTTATCCCATGAAAGCTACTGTGCAATAAAAAGCACAAGCTGCTAACACACTCAACAACATGGGCCTGCAGGGAATTATTATGAGTGAGAAAAGCCAACCCCCAAAAGCTACATGCTACATAGTTCCTTTTATACAACATTATTGAAATGAAAAGATTATGGAGATAGATTATTGTTGCCAGGGATTGGGGTGGGCAGAGGGAAGGAGATAGGCAGGACTATAGAAGTTCAAGGGGAAGGATCCTTGTGCTGACAGAACTGTATCAGTATTTTATATTTTACTATAGTTTTGCAAGATGTTACCATGGAATCGCTCTGACTTCCTCCTTAGAACTGCATGTTCTACATTTATCTCAGTTTAATTAAAAAATCAAGGCCACATTATCACCTCAATTAGTGATAAGAGATAGATTTGTGGGAAAATCCATGTAAATAAAATACGTTTCTAGTCTTATCTTTTGGTTTACCAGTATGAGCTAGTTTTGCTAGCATATGTATGCTCACTTATATTCGTGATTCCATCCTGACTGCTATATAGTGGTGTTAAGTTTTAATCAGGGGCTGTCTCCATCAGAAATGTATAAAGTGCTTGTTTCAGTGATAATCAGCATTAGAAATTAATTAGATTTTTCTTTTTCTTATTTTTGCTTTTTTCAGATGACCTCTGCTTTTCAGCATCTGGAAATGCATGAGGTATATATACTAGAATTTTCAAATTCATTAGAGAAATAGAAAAATGTATTCAGAAAAAAAAAAGAGTGGTTAGGAGAGATCTTTTTTTTTTTTACTAGTTTTCATTGCATAAGTACAGACATCAAGACTCAATGTATGTTTGAGGCAAAATGAGTGGAAGTAAAGAAGCAAGGGAGTAAAGGGTACGATAAAAATCTGTTAGTCCTGAAGTGCATGGTGTGATGATTATGGGTTGTTCAGTGGAACCTGTTGCTGCTGCTGCTAAGTCGCTTCAGTCGTGTCCGACTCTGTGTGACCCCGTAGATGGCAGCCCACCAGGCTCCCCCATCCCTGGGATTCTCCAGGCAAGAACACTGGAGTGGGTTGCCATTTCCTTCTCCAATGCATGAAAGTGAAAAGCGAAAAGTGAAAGTGAAGTCGCTCAGTCGTGTCCGACTCTCAGTGACCCCATGGACTGCAGCCCCCCAGGCTCCTCCATCCATGGGATTTTCCAGGCAGGAGTCCTGGAGTGGGTTGCCATCAGTGCAACCTAGACTTCACCAAATCTAATACTGCTAGATCCCAAAGGCATCTTATGTATGTAGAAACAATTAAGTGAATTAAATAGAAGTCTTATCTTAGTAGTTAAATTCTAGTTATCAATATCTTTATTACTTTTTTTTTTTAACACATCAACCATTATGAATTTTAAGCAACATGGCAACGGGGCCATAGTATATGACCTGCAGCTTGAGTGTCTGCCAGAACTAGGTAAAGCGCAGTGTCCTTTCTTTACCTTACTATATACTTGCAGAAGAAACTTTTGACATTAAATCAAATACTGAACCTAACAGGTACAATTCATTTAGTCCCAACATTCTAGAATTCTTCTATTTTTCCTTTCATTTTTGTAGCATGCGGTACATTGTGTCAAATTTTGCACACATATTTCTACTTTATAAAGTATTATACTTTGTTACCTCTAACCTAATATTAAAAGCGAGCACTAGAGTGGCATGTTATAAATGGTGGCTTCATATTCTTGTAGGGAAAGGTATTTATTTTAAACCCACTTAAATGAAATTCTAGTGAGTGTCAGTTATTACTTGTACCTGGATTTAGAGTTTATGAAAATAAATGTTAAGAGGGCTTGTGGCTTTGTGATTCAGTCCTCTGTTCCAGGAAAGTTTCACTTTCTTCTACCTTTTTATCAATAGTGCCTCCTTGCCAAAACTCATGTCACATGATACATGCCCAGCCTCTGGGACTCAGAATTAAATTCTCAGCAAACCTGGGTCTTTCTCTCATAAATACCATGTTCCTCCTCATGCTTTTTCTCTATCTGATCACCTCTCTCTCTTCCTTTATTTTTCTTGTTTCTCTTTTGTTTCCCCTTTTCTCTTACCTCTCCCCTTCCTTCCTCCTCACTTTGCAAAATGTGGCATATTTCTCAGATTTCTAGTAAGTTTATTGTTCTCTAAGTAAGTTCATTGTTTCTTATAACCTGGAATAGGAAAATAAGGCAATGAGACAAGTAGAGATTTTTTACAACCCATGTGAATGATGTTATAACAATATTATAAGCTCTCCCAATAAATCTAGCATAATTCTCTGTTCATGGCCTTATAGGCCCATTGCTCGACAGGGAAAGTAATAAATCTATGTGATGTTCTTGATTGCTGCACTTTCAATTTGGGTACCTGATTTATCAGACAGATGTAATAATACGCATTTAGACAGACAGTTCCCAAGCAGCTTAAAATATGCCAAGGAGTTCCTGTGCATATGCTACACAAATTAAAGTCGGGGATAACTGCAACTCTGTATTTTTCACTTCTGATCGTTTCCTTTTATGATGGCTGTTGAGAGACTCCCCAGATATGATAAGTTCAAATCTGAAATGAGAGTGACCACGAGGACGGGGACTTTGGGGAAGATGGAGAAGCGAGCACATTTCAGTTATGCCTTGTGGTTTATTTTGCTTCCAAGTCAGCCCCCATCTGGGGTGGCCAGGATTGGCAGTGGTTGTCAAGGCAACTGGTTCCCGTACCGGCCTGTCTCTTCCAGCAGCGCATCACTGTGAACCAGGACCTAGGCAGGACCCAGGTGGAATGAAGACCACAGCATTCTCAGAAGTTCACCTGGGCATGTCAGGTGGCACAGCCAGTGACCACAGAGCATCCTTCACGGGCGTTTACAGCCACTGTTTCCATGTGACTGTGGGGATGGTGCAGGGCAAGAGCCTGCTAACCACATCATCTGTTTTTTTTTGTTTCAAACATTAAACTTTTTACTTTGTGTTGGGGTATAGACGATTCGGCTGTGGCACTAGTGGTGAAGAATCCACCTGCCAATGCAGGAGACATAAGAGACATGGGTTCAATCCCTGGTTCAGAAGATCCCCTGGGGGAGGGCATGGCAAGGTACTCCAGTATTCTTGCCTGGAGAATCCCATGGACAGAGGAGCCTGGCAGGCTATAGCCCATAGGGTTGCAAAGACCTGGACACGACTGAAGGGACTTAGCACCCAGCACACATAGCCAATCCACATCATCTATTTGGCCACAGGTATGACTCTCCTCTTTGAGGAGTTTTCTATCATCTTCTGATTGTGTATTTGAAATTCTAAACATGCAATTTCCATGTTAAACTTTGTGTCTGTCTTTTTTCCTCACAAGCAGTAAAATGCACAGTGCTCCCTTATCTTTGTCTTCAGTGCTACTTGCTCAGTTCAGTTCAGTCACTCGGTCGTGTCCGACTCTTTGCAACCCCATGGACTGCAGCACGCCAGGCCTCCCTGTCCATCACCAGCTCCCGAAGCTTGCTCAAACTCATGTCCATTGAGTCGGTGATGCTATCCAACCATCTCATAATGTTGTCCCCTTCTCTTCCTGCCTTCAATCTTTCCCAGCATCGGGGTCTTTTCTAATGACTCAGTTCTTCGCATCAGGTGGCCAAAGTATTGGAGCTTCTGCTTCACATAAGTCCTTCCAGTGAATATTCAGGACTGATTTCCTCTAGGATTGAATGATTTGATCTCCTTGTAGTCCAAGGGACTCTCAAGAGTCTTCTCTAGCACCATAGTTCAAAAGCATCAGTTCTTTGGCACTCAGCTTTGTTTATACTCCAAATATCACATCCATACATGAGAAGTAGAAAAACCATACCTTTGACTAGATGGGCCTTTCTTGGAAAAGTAATATCTCTGCTTTTTGATATGCTGTCTAGGTTGGTCATAGCTTTTCTTCCAAGGAGCAGGCATCTTTTAATTTCATGGCTGTACTCACCATCTGCAGTGATTTTGGAGCCCAAGAAAATAAAGTCTCTCACTGTTTCCATTGTTTCCCCATCTATTTGATGAAGTGATGGGACCAGATGCCATGATCTTCATTTTTTGAATGTTGAGTTTTATGCCAACTTTTTCACTCTCCTCTTTCACTTTCATCAAGACGCTCTTTAGTTTTTCTTCACTTTCTGCCATAAGGGTGGTGTTATCTGCATATCTGAGGTTACTGATGTTTCTCCCGGCAATCTTGATTCCAACTTCTGCTTCACCCAGCCCAGCTTTTCTCATGATGTACCCTGCATATAAGTTAAATAAGCAGGGTGACAATATACAGCCTTAACATACTCCTTTCCTGATTTGGAACCATCTGTTCCATGTCCGATTCTAACTGTTGCTTCTTGACCTGCATACAGATTTCTCAGGAGGCAGGTCAGGTGGTCTGGTATACCCGTCTTTTGAAGTATTTTCCACATTTTCTTGTGATCCACACAGTCAAAGGCTTTGGCATAGTCAAAAAAGCAGAAATAGATGTTTTTCTGGAGCTCTTGCTTTTATGATGATTCAACAGATGTTGGCAATTTGATCTCTGGTTCCTCTGCCTTTTCTAAATCCAGCTTGAACATCTGGAAGTTCACGGTTCATGTTCTATTGAAGCCTGACTTGGAGAATTTTGAGCATTACTTTGCTAACATGTGCTGCTGCTGTTGCTAAGTCGCTTCAGTCATGTTCAACTCTGTGTGACCCCATAGATAGCAGCCCACCAGGCTCCTCTGTCCCTGGGATTCTCCAGGCAAGAATAGTGGAGTTGGTCGCCACTTCCTTCTCCAATGCATCCATGCATGCTAAGTTGCTTCAGTCGTATTTGACTCTGTGTGACCCTATGGACAGCAGCCCACCAGGCTCCTCTGTCCATGGGATTCTCTAGGCAAGAATACTGGAGTGGGTTGCCATTTCGTGCTCCAGCTAACCTGTAAGATGAGTGCAATTGTGAGGTAGTTTGAGCATTCTTTGGCAGTGCCTTTCTTTGGGATTGGAATAAAAACTGACCTTTCCAGTCTTGTGGCCACTGCTGAGTTTTCCAAATTTGCTGGCATATTGAGTGCAGCACTTTCACAGCATCATTTTTTAGGATTTGAAATAGGTCCACTGGAATTCCATCACCTCCACTAGCTTTGTTCGTAGTGATGCTTTCTAAGGCCCACTTGCCTTCACATTCCAGGATGTCTGGCTCTAGGTGGGTGATCATGCCATTGTGATTATCTGGGTGGTGAAGATCTTTTTTGTACAATTCTTCTGTGTATTCTTGCCACCTCTTCTTAGTATCTTCTGCTTCTGTTAGGTCCATACCATTTCTGTCCTTTACTGTGCATATCTTTGTGGGAAATCAATTTTTCTCTCTTTTTTAATGCTTTGTTTATTTTGATTGGAACTGTAATATTTAGTACCTTTGCTACTGTTTCTTAACTCTTCATAAGACATTTTTTATAAGATCTTTTAAATGTAATTTTGTAATTTAAGACAGTAGAACATTTTGTTCGATGACATTTTAAGTGAAATATAATCTTGTGTTTTCCATGATAATTACTTCTTGGTTCAAAGATAACATTGCAAAACATTTTTGTTTCAGAATGTCACATCAAAGCATTCTTTAAACTATTCCCTTGGTATTTATTCCCTTGAAAGTGAAATCGGAAGGTTTTAGTCACTTGGTTGTGTCTGACTTTTTGCGACCTCATGGACTGTAGCCCATCAGGCTCCTCTGTCCATGGGATTCTCCAGGCAAGAATACTGTAGTGGGTTGCCATGCCCTCCTTGAGGCAATCTTTCCACCCCAGGGATAGAACCCAGGTCTCTTGCATTGCAGGCAGATTCTTTACTGCCTGAACCAGAGAAGCTCATTTATTCCTTTAGGGACACATAACATAGCATTTTATTAAAAATATAAGGGTAAATACTCACTAACTGTGTCTGTTCAATTTCCAAAGTAACTTACTACATCAATACATTAGGTAATGCAGGAATGTTCCAACTCTTTATTAATTACAATTAAGTTCAGGATACATACTGCAAGCCAGCTTTGGGGGGCCTCTTGCACTTCTGCATGCTCACCCTCCATATTGGATGTTCTTGACCTGCAATGGTGCCCACTCCCTTCCCATGCCCATCAATTCCTTGTCTAGCAAGCAATCTATTCACCCTTCAAATATAATTAGCCCTTTCTCAGGAAACAAAATATCCATCGGTTCAGTTCAGTCGTTCAGTCCTATCTGACTCTTTGCGACCCCATGGACTGCAGCACGCCAGGCTTCTTTGTCCATCACCAACTCCCAGAGTTTATGCAAATTCATGTTCATTGAGTCGGTGATGCCATCCAACCATCTCATCGTCTGCCATCCCCTTCTCCTCCTGCCTGCAATCTTTCCCAGCATCAGGGTCTTTTCAAATGAGTGAGCTCTTTGTATCAGGTGGCCAAAGTATTGGAGTTACAGCTTCAACATCAGTCCCCATTATTTTATCCTAATAATAATTTACATTTCTTGGTAAAACTTCTAATTTTGTAGTTATACATTTATTGGTTTATTTTATTCATTGAGTCACTAAATTTATTGACTTTTTACTATTTTGTGGTTCATCTGAGCACTGATAAGATGGTGAACAGACAGGCAGCCTCCTGCTCTCTTGGAGTTCACATTCCAATGGGACAGCAGATAATGAACTAATCAATAACTCTTCCCATGACAGTGGCCATGTGGAGGTGATGTGGGTTTCCATTATGTTTATAACTATGTGGTTTTGAAAGCTCCTAATGGTTTTTAATGAAATTTGGTTTGTAGTTTAATTCCAGAAAAGTCAACTTGTTCAATCACTATTCAAAACATCCCTGTAAAGGTATAAAGGTGTAAATATATGATGGTAAAGAATCCTCCTGCAATGCTGGAGATCTGGGTTCAATCCTTGAGTTGGGAAGATCCCCTAGAGGAGGGCATACAACCCACTCCAGTATTCCTGCCTGGAGAATCACCATGGACCGAGGAGCCTGGAGGGCTACAGTCACAGGGTCACAAAGAGTCGGACATAATTGAGGACTAAGATAGCACAGCACATATACATATATATATATATATGTACATATGAAAATTTTTATACCATACACTGTTTGAATGGAATCTAAATCTGGTTCTGTTACCTAAATTACAGTTTTACTTCATTTTTATTGGAGAACAGTTGTTTTACAATATTGTGTTAGTTTCTACTATACAGCGAAGTGAATCAGCTATATGTATACCTATATCCCCTCTTTATGGATTTCCTTCCCATTTAGGTCACTACAGATTGAGTTCCTGAGCTATATAGTAGGTTCTCACTAGTTATTTTATACAAGTACCAATAGCGTTTATGTGTCAATCGCAATGTCCCCTTTCACTTCACACCTTCTCCTTTGCCCGTTTGAAGTCCATACGTTTGTTTTAAACGTCTGTGTCTCTATTTCTCATTTGCAAATAAGATTGAAAGCGTTAACAGGCAGACAGGCTGGAGCTCCCCAAGCGGCAGGAGGAAACTATGTACAAGTGGCAGACTGTTTCCTTTCTCTGTTGACAACATCTGGCTCTGCCTGAACTTAACTTTTCTCAGACCTCCAGCTAACCCGTGCGTTTTTCTTATGGAAACGTTTTTCTTAAGCTATGTTGATGAAACTGTGTATTTGCTTTGGAATCTGTCTTTCTTCAAATTGGTTCCGCCTAAGACTAATTTTTTTTCTTTTCTCAAAACTTGGACTGAAAATGGCTCAACAAACCAGTATTCATGTCATTTTATGGCCAGGGATGACACACTTTGTGCCATTCTCGCTCAAAAATGCATCTTGTGGGAGAGGAGCCTGGCGAAACTCCCTCAGCCCAGAGGTGTCTCTCTTACCTGATTAGAAGCTTGTTAGCAGACATAAAATGCCTTGCTAAAACCTAGCAAGGGGGCACTCTTTCTGCCCCCTTCTTATGTCTACGTCAGAAACTTTCCCCATCTCTTTATACTTTAATAAAACTATGCTACACAAAAAGCTCTGAGTGGTCAAGCCTCGTCTCTAGCCCCGGATCAAAATCCTCTCCTCTGGTGGTCACAAATCCTGGCGTAGCACATGGCTCGCAGCCACAACATTTCAAGATCATCCATACCATTTTTCTAACACTCTTGAGGGACCCATGGACAACAAGGAACTCAAACCAGTCAATCCCAAAGGAAACCAACCCTGAATATTCACTGGAAGGACTGATACTGAAGCTCCAATACTTTGGCCACCTGATGCGAAGAGCCAACTCATTGGAAAAGACCCTGATGCTGGGAAAGATTGTAGGCAGGAGAAAAAGAGGGAACAGAGGATGAGTTGGTCGGATAGCATCACTGTCTCACTGGAAATGAGTTTAAACAAATTCTGGGAGATAGTGAAGGACAGGGAAGTCTGGTGTGCTGCAGTCCCTGGGGTCGTAAAGAGTCATAGAGGACTTAGTGATTAAACAGAAACATCCCATTTTCTAGATTCCACATACAACTCCATGGACATGAGTTTTGGTAAACTCTGGGAGTTGGTGATGGACAGGGAAGCCTGGTGTGCTGCAGTTCAAGGGGTTGCAAAGAGCTGGACACTACTGAGTGACTGAACTGACTGACTGACTGACATACATGCGTTAATATAGGATGTTTTGTCTTTCTGACTCACTTCACTCTGTGTGACAGTCTCTAGGTCCTTCCACACAGCAGTCTCATGACTAGACCAGCCTTCTTCCTGGACACTACAGGGAGGGGGAAGGGATCAGCTCAGGCTGCAGCAGCAGCAAGGATCCCAAGCTGTCTGATTATGTTGGGATTGCAATGGATTCCACAGGCTTGTTCTTTTTTTTTTTTTTTCAATTTGTTTTCAACCCTCAGCTATTTACAAATTGAAATTACATGGCATGCATAATTAAGATGTTGCTAATGACTGCAGCCATGAAATTAAAAAGATGATTGCTCCTTGGAAGAAAAGTTATGACCAACCTAAACAGTTTATTAAAAAGCAGAGATATTACATTGCCAACAAAGGTCCATCTAGTCAAGGTTATGGTTTTTCCAGTAGTCACGTATGGATGTGAGAGTTGGACTATAAAGAAAGCTGAGCACTGAAGAATTGATGCTTTTGAACTGTGGTATTGGAGAAGACTCTTGAGAGTCCCTTGGACTGCAAGGAGATCCAACCAGTCTATCCTAAATGTTCTATCTATCAGCCTATCTGAGTGTTCATTGGAAAGACTGATGTTGAAGCTGAAACTCCAATATTTTGGCCACCTGATGTGAAGAGCTGACTCATTTGAAAAGACTCAGATTCTGGGAATGATTGAGGGCAGGAGGAGAAGGAGATGACAGAGGATGAGATGGTTGGATGGCATCACCGACTCAATGGACATGAGTTTGGGTAAACTCCGGGAGTTGATGATGGACAGGGAGGCCTAGCGTGCTACATTTCAAGGGGTCGCAAAGAGTTGGACACGACTGAGAGACTGAACTGAACTGAACTGAATTCAAATCAGTTAAATTTTCAGTGAACAAACCTGCGCATACATGGAACTCTTCTACTTACCGTTACCAATGGACATTTCTCACTAGTAAGGCCTTCAGTTAAACTCAGCGCAAAGAGGTGTTTTTAGTGAGTGAAAGTGCCTCTCAGCAGGGCAGCACTGTGGATGCACGGGGCCCTGAAATTACAGCCCTGCTCCAAACCTTATACCTGATGCAGGGAAGGCACATAAAATTTCTGGGAGCTGAATTTCCAGACATTTTTAAGGTTGTTTAGACTAGCTTGACAATTCTAACTTCATCACTTCTACAAATTTTATATCTTAACTAACTTCTGGATCTTTTCACTTGAGCTATTACATATATTATTAATATATTTTGAAGGAGGTGTCTGGAAAGAATCAGTACACAATCTTGTGTTCGGACTTTAGAAAAGGAATCTGAGTTGGAGATAAATTTATCTTCTCAGACTTTTACTTGAGCAAATACAAATTGGAGAAAACTTGCCCATGGCCCTTTAAAAAGTTGGTTCATTTGTCGTATGACCCAACAATTAAAGTGACTGTGGTGCAGCTTACAGTTCTGACAGCTCATGTAGCATTTCCTTGGTGCTTCCCATCAAGCTGAGTCAAACAACCTTTCACAGACGCATTCTGTGCCCGTTTTCCTGTGTCACCCACGTCCCTCTGCTGTTAGGAATCCAGCCAGGGTTAAGCACGTTATCTGGGCACTGTCTATATAGACATTTTTGCAACTTCTTTGCAGTTATTCTCAGAGCAGGAGGCAAAATAGTAAATGGCGACTCCTGCAGAATATTGATGCCTGGAATTCTATAAATGACTGAGTCTTATATCCAACTAGCTGCTCCGTTCTTCTCAGCAGACATAGAAGTTGTGTTGACCTTGATGTCATCTGTGAATCGCTTCGTGCTTGACTTCCAAGCACTTCTGACTCTACCCTCCCTCTGTGACTATTCTGTTGCTGGTTCCACTTCATCTGCCTGTCTCTCCACATGACTGTTTCCTGAGCTCTGCCCACAGCCAGGGTTAGCAGGCTTTCATGAGTCAGCGATGGCATGTTGGGTCAATGAAGAAGGACAAAGTCTGGGATCCAGGAAAGTGTGCCTTTCTTGGTCCCCCCAGTCAGCAATGAATGATAGAACTTCCAAGTCGCCTTTTGTCCCCACGCACCACCTGTTGCCATTTTTCTATGTTAATATCTATTAGGATAAAAGTACAATTATATGATTGTGCTAGGATAGATAGTTTTAAGAACAAAAACAGTCTTTTTCTTTTTTTTCTTTTAACTCCATTACACCCAATCAAAAATGATATGAATAATGGTAGACTTTTTCTTGTGTAAAGAGTTGTGATAATAGTAATCCAGTGGCATTTTACTTTGACACGTACCCTTCTACATCTTGAAATATTACAGAGTAAAGCTCCTCAATTATGCCATTCCATAGTTTGGCTACTGAGTCTAAAAGTAGCCACTTCAGTCTAAGAGTGTTTACTTTGCAGCAGAGCTTAGCCTAAGATGTAGTTGTCTTGAATACCAAAGAAGTGAAGGAAACCCAGCATTTTACACATCCCTGAACTGGAAGTAAGGTTCTAAGAGTCTCTGCACAGTTCCACCTTGCCTTATTCTTCCAAATTAAAATTCATGTAATCTCACCCCATTTACTTTCCCAAATAGCAGACTCAAAGTAGGAGTTGCAGACCTTGGCCATTTACCAGTGAGAGAGGTATACCTATGCCCTTCTATCTACTCGGAAAAGGCAATGACATCCCACTCCAGTACTCTTGCCTGGAAAATCCCCTGGACGGAGGAGCCTGGTGGGCTGCAGTCCATGGGATCACTAAGAGTTGGACATGACTGAGTGACTTCACTTTCACTTTCACTTTCTATCTACTAAAAATAGACGTCTGTAACACAAGCCCGTCTGCATTAACACCATCTCCACTGACTGCATTGACTAGCTTATAATGTAAGTAATTAATCACCGTGGTTATGCACTGGAACTATGCAGGTTGACAGCCTGGGGTAGAGTCTTGTTTCTGCCACTGACCAGCTGACCAATATTTGCAGACCTCTTACCCTCTTCTAATCTCAGTATCATCACTTGTAACTTGGAGAATATAATAGTGCATAACTTGGAAGCTGCTGAAAAGGTTACATGAGACAATGCATGTATAACCCTCAGTACAGTTAGCAGCACTGATCACTCAACATGTCAGCTGTCATTTAATTGTCCTTTTTGTCATGCTTATCAACTAATCCTGCATACTTGAGTAGTTTTTAAATACAAGCTGCAATCATAATTGAAAAAATATTACACAAAATAGAAAAGAAAATCGCCTACCTTAAACAATGATTGTCTCCTCAGTAACGGATATCTCAACAGCTAGACTGTTTCCTTCAGTGCCCAAGACACTATCTCAGTGATGAATATGTATGCGATCAATCGCTCAGCCATGTCAAAGTCCTTGTGAACCCATGGAATATAGCCCACAAGGTTCCTCTGTCTATGGAATTTTCTAGGCAAGAATACTAGAATGGGTTGCCACTTCCTACTCTAGGGTATCTTCCCGACCTAGGGATCAAGCCCGTGTCTCTTGCATCTCCTGCATTGGTAGGTGGATTCTTTACCACTGGCTGTGTCAGTGACACGTTAATACTTTTCTTTTCAGTTCTTGTTCTTATCTCTCCCAACCTCAGAAGTAGCTAATGAGGAGTAGTTGGTGGGGGAAGAAGAACTTCTCCTTAATTTTATCTCCACATTAACTCTTGAGTTATGGGAAATCATTTTCTGCTATTGTTCTTACAAAGCATCCATGACTTCTAAGAAAGGAAACTAACTGCTATTTTATTAAACTCCTTTTAAATTTTATTTTCTCCAAGTATCTTCTATTTGATTTTTGAAAAAAGTCTCTCCAACATCATTTAGATGATTTAGAGGACACCATCAAAGTGCTTCTGAGGATGCAAAAATTACTCATGAATGGCATAAAATCAATGAAAATGAGATGTATGATTTTGCCTGAACCATTGTATATGTTTTCTTTAGGTAATATTTCTCTTCACATTTGATTTCTTTTCAGATGTTTGAGTACTACCCCCTCCAACTTTATTGATGAATTATTAGCAACATAATTGTTCCATTAAAGTGTACAATTTGATATATTTTTAAAGGGGAGTAGAATATACCACTTCAAAATATGCTTTTTTGGCATTATGATTATTTTAAAGGAACAGCAGGAGAAGCTCTGAAAAATGAATATGTTACCTTTGTAAGAGACATTTCCATTACTAAGTAGCAGTTACCCCGCAATCCTACCCAACACCTTTTGTCTTTAGCTGGAAATGTTACTTACGATGGTGACTAGACCATTTCAGGGAGTTATTCAGTTTTTCTGGGTATCTCCCATATATACAGGAGGTATATGTGTTATTAAAGTTCTTTTTGTTTTTCTTTTGTTTATCTTTTTTTATAGTGAATGTCTCAGTCAAGACCCTAGTAGGATAGAGAGAAAATCATTCTCTGCACTTGATACTTTTGGGCTTCCTTGGTGGCTCAGATGGTAAAGAAGCTGCCTGCAACTCAGGGGACCTGGCTTTGATTCCTGGGTTGAGGAGATGCCCTGGAGAAGGGAATGACTATACACTCCCGTATTCTTGCCTGGAGAATTCCATGGGCATAGGAGCCTGGAGACCTACAGTCCATGTGTTTGCAGAGAATTGGACACAACTGACCGACTTTCACTTTCTTTATACTTTTAATGACTAATCTATTGGCTCTGAGTTTTGGAGACTCTGACAAACATTTTCTGAGAAGGAAAACAAGATTAAAGCAGGTCTAGAAATAAAACACCTGGAAATTTGAATTTCAGTGCTATGCTAATTTACTATATTTGCTTCTCATCAGTGTTTTTCCCTAGAAATTGTTCAGCCTCTCCCAGGGCATTTCTATAACCAATATCATGAGCTCTACATGATTATTCTTCCTTTTGAATTTTTTTTGGCATTTTATGAAAAATCAATTGACTATGAATGTAAGGGTTTATTTCTAGACTCTCAATTATATCCATTGGTTTATATGTCTGTTCTTATGCTAATACCCCATTGTCTTGATGGCTATAGCTTTATAGTAAGTTTTTTAATTGGAAAGTGTGAGTTCTCCAATTTTGTTCTTTTTCAAGATTGTCTACTCAGATTCCTTTGCATTTCCAAATAAATTTTAGATATGCTTGTCAATTTCTGCAAAAATGCCTGCTGGATTGGGTAGGGATTGCGTTGAATCTGTTGATCAGTTGGGGAAGTATTAAGTCCTCTGATCCATGAACATGGGATAGTTTTCCCTTTATTTAGGTTTTCTTTGTTTCAACAATAGTTTTTAGTTTTCAGAATATAAGTTCTGTATTGCTTTTGTTAAATATGTTTCTAAAAATTTTAATTTTGTTTCTATTGTAGATGGAATTTTTCTCAATTTCATTTTCATACTGTCCATTGCAACTAGTAAAACATTGGTGTATAATCCTTTTTCTGTGTCACTGTATTTGGTTTGTTAGCATTTTGCTGAGAGTTTCTGTGACTATATTCATAAGAGATATTTGAATGTAGTTTTCTTTTCTTCCGATATCTGACTGGTTTTGGTATCAGCTGTTATTCCTTTTGAAGTAAAACAAAATAGAGGAGATGGAGTTGAGAGTTCCCTTAAATAATAAAAGAAGAGATTTGATAGATCTGGAAATAAAAGAGTGATGTGTAACTGTTAGTGCTATTTTTCCTACTGAAAGTTCATTAGAGCAAATGGGCCTTCTTCAAATTGTCATGAAGTACTTTGTACATTTCCAGGCTCCTTTCCACCAGGATGTCTGCAGTAAGCTATGATTTGGAAAAACAGCTTTAGAGTGGTGCACTCACCCAATCTTCTGGGCGTATGGGAAATAATATTTTCCTCTTGGATATATAGCACTGTAAGAACTCTTATGCCAGCTTTTTCTTTCTTTCTCTTCCTCTTATCTCTTTCCTTCCCTTTATCCTTTCATTTTCTCTTTTCTACCCTTCCTCCTTCCTTCCTCTTTCTCTCTATGCAGTTAGTTCAAAAAATAACAAATACTCCATTGTTCTTTCTGCTTTTCCGTTGCTAAGTCATGTCCAACTCATAGACTGCAGCACACCAGGCCTCCTGTCCTTCAGTCTCTCCCAAAGTTTGCTCAGATTCATGTCCATTGAGTCTGTGATGCCAGAGTGACATAATAAACTGATTATTTTTAATGCTATTTTAAAATTCTTCCATTGTTTACTTGAAATACATCATTATTAGCCAAAATATATTTCATGCTTACTATTATTTACATGAATTTTTCTTTACTTAAGGGCATTACTGAGGATCCTATTAGATAATCCCATAATTGTCACAAACATTAATAATAGGCTAGCGTAATACTTAGGATGGGTATAACTAAAATCTCTAAGAGCAACTGTGCAATGAGAAGCACTGTTCTTATATGATTCTCTCGGATTTACCCTTTAGATTAAATAACTACCTCCTCAGAGAAGCTGAGCTTCTAATGAAACATTTGCTAATGAAACATCTATGAGAAATCAATTCAGCATTTACTTAACCAACTACTTGAAAATAAGAACACCTGAAATTTTAATTATGAAAGAACTGATTATTGAAGACCAAATAAAAATCAGTATGAAGAAAAGGTATTTTTCACTTCCCTTGTGGGTTGATGCTAGTAGTAAGAATGTTAGTCACTCAGTCACATCCAGCTTTTTGCAACCCCATGGACTGTCAGTTCAGCTCAGTAGCTCAGTCCTGTCCAGCTCTTTGCAACCCCATGGACTGCAGCACTCCAGTCTTCTCTGTCCATCACCAACTCCTGAAGCTTGCTCAAACTCATGTCCATTGAATTGGTGATGCCATCCAACCATCCTATCCTCTGTCATCCTCTTCTGCTCCTGCCTTCAATCTTTCCCAGCATCAGGGTCTTTTCCAGTGAGTCAGTTCTTCACATCAGGTGGCCAAAGTATTGGAGTTTCAGCTTCAGCATCAGTCCTTCCAATGAATATTCAGGACTGATTTCCTTTAGGATGGACTGGTTGGATCTCCTTGCAGTCCAAGGGACTCTAAAGAGTCTTCTCCAACACCACATTTCAAAGGCATCAATTCTTTGGCACTCAGCTTTCCTTATAGGTCAGCTCTCACTTCCACACATGACTACTTGAAAAACCATAGCTTTGACTAGAAGTAACTTTGTTGGCAAGGTAATGTCTCTGTTTTTTAACATGCTGTCCAGGTTGATCATAGCTTTTCTTCCAAGGAGCAAGCATCTTTTAAAATGTCATGGCTGCAATCACCATCTGCAGTGATTTTGGAGCCCAAGAAAGTAAAGTCTCTCACTATTTCCATTGTTTGCCCATCTATTTGCCATGAAATGATGGGACTGGATGCCATGATATTCATTTTTTGAATGTTGAATTTTAAGCCAATTTTTGCACTCTCCTCTTTCACTTTCATCAAGAGGCTCTTTAATTCTTCATTTTCTGCCATAACGGTGGTGTCATCTGCATATCTGAGGTTATTGATATTTCTTCCAGCAATCTTGATTCCAGCTTGTATTTCATCCAGCCCCACATTTCACATGATGTACTCTGCATATAAGTTAAATAAGCAGGGTGACAATATAGAGCCCACCAGGTTTCTCTGTCCATGGAATTCTCCAGGTAAGAGTCCTGGAGTGGGTAGTCATTCCCTTCTCCAGGGGATCTTTCTGACTCAGGGATTGAACCCAAATCTCTTGCATTGTAGGCAGATTCTTTACCATCTGAGTGACCAGGGATTTCCATTGGTTGACCCTAGTAAGTGCTAAATAACTGTTGTACAGTTGAGATGGATAGAAAGCAGCTAGTCGTTCGTCTGTCTACCATTCATCATTATCATCCTCACTGGCATTATTTTAGTTAACCAAACTATAAAAAGTAAAAACTTGATATCTAAATGCATTCAGCATACACTTGGTTTCTGAAGTCTTCAAAACTTAAAATATGTTTAACATTTGGGGGCAATTTTGAGATTAAAACAGTGTTCATATACTAGTCCTAATTACCTGCTTTGAGTCAAAATCCTGAGCCCCAGAAAAATATAATATAGCCAATTAAATATGCAACACTTTCAGAGTTAAAATTGGGTTTGAGAGAGGAAAAGAAAATGAGAGAAGAAAAAATAATCTTTCTTGAACTAGAAAATATGTGTTAACATTGATACATTTTGAGGATAAAATACTGAGCATTGACTGTAATTAGTAAGAGCCACTTAGAGTAATACTGGTTTGAGTCCAATAGAATTTGGTTTAAATTATCATTAATGAGTATACAGGCTTTTATGTACAAAATTTTTCATGTAATTTTGCCTGTGTGAAAACCTCCAATAGATAATTATGTGAACGTTTAAATATCTTTCTAGAATCTTGAAGAAAGAGTATTATGAGTGTTCTCTAAGCTTAATTAGTGGAATTTAGAGCTTCATTTTGAGACTTATTGATATGAACAATCAACTAATTTTTAAAGTCTGACCTTGACCATAGCAAAAGAACCCTGGCTCAACGTAGAAATTAAAATAATGTGTCAAACGCAAAGGTCTTGACTTGTCCTTAGTATCTTCATAATGAACTGCTATGCTTTAAGTTAAACTATATATTTTTTCTTCCAGTTAAATTTTATATTGATTACACAATGCTGGCTTTTAAAAAATATTAATGGGCAGCACTCATTTATTTCTTCATGGAATGAATAAGGGTCAGTTATCTTGGTCTTCACTGAATTGCTGATTTGGGATGAGTCACCTGCAGCTTGTCTTCAGGACCTTCTGACTTTCAAGGCTGGGGTTCCTTAACCTCCACCTCTGGCCTCCTCGGATTCTGGGGCCTCCCTGCCTTGAGCACAAGGTGTACCAGCAACACAAGGGCATGGCTCCAGGGCAGCTCATCTTGCCCAGGCTGAGCTCTGACCTCTCACCAAGCCTTAGTGTCTGGGCTTTTGGCATCTTCTCTAATGAACTGTGATCCAATCTTCTCTCCAGTGTCCGGGTTTTATCCTGTCCTCTCTGACATATCCCTATCCCAGGAATCAGGGCCATTCCTCTGCCTGCAGTTAGTGCCCACTCCCTCATGCTCCATCTCCAGATACCCTCCTGTTGCCTCCTCCATTCAACCTCCTTCTGTCTAATGGGAACCCTCACCTTAGCCTTCATGGTTGGAGGCTGTGCAACTGGTGTTGGGACTAGACTACCCTTTAGCCATTTAAATCGTAGATAGGGAAAGCCAGTGAATTTTGTAGGACTCATAATTTGTCTTCTGCCTGAGTAAGAACTGGACAGGGAAGCCATGTAGATCACAAGTGAATTGGGACTCCTGGAAGGTTCGAGAGCCACATGGAAAGTAAACCCTGAAGCCAGCAGGCTGAGGGCTCTGGAAGCTGCATCGTTAGTGTGGGTCTGAGGATACCCTGCCCCTGGAATGTATGGTTCGTTATTGCAGACTCCCAAGTTCATGGCCTTGCCCAACACAGAATGATACGGTTTGTATCAAATCTGAAGATTATAATGATATATGAGTTTTGAAGACGCAGAAGGGGGCAGATCTGATGATTCCCTGGCTCCAATCCAACGTACCAGCCTTCTAAGTAACACAGAACTCTGCGTGTCCACAAGACAAGGCTCTAATCTTCCATACCTTGGTTGGGCCTCCCTTCTTCTCTCACATTTCTTCCTTTCCTGTCTCTGACTGAAAGTGACTTCCCATCCTTCAAGGTCCAGTTGAAAAGCATAGATCCTCCCTTCCCCATCTTCTCCCCAGTGACTGACTATACAATTCCAAAGTTTGGAAGCTCTGTTTCTACTCCACCTTGCTGATGATGTAGAGTATTGGTGTTTCCCTCCCCTCTATCCTGCTGGGCTAGGGGCTCAGTGTAGGTGGGGGGAGGAGGGACAGGCGTTGAAGCAGTTAGAACCCCTCATTATGGGCAGTATTGGTTCACACTTGGACTAGAAGAGTATAACCGTGTCCTTCCAAACTTGTAGATGAGTGCACTTCATCCACTACAGCTCACCACATGCAAATGGTAAGAAATCCTTCCAGATAACTCATTCCTTCCAACCAGAGGAAACTGGTGCCCACTAAGCCCAATTTCATCTATCTGAAAAGCTTCCAAGTTTGGCATTTTAGTAACAAGAGAAACTAAACCAGAACATGACCCAAAGGAAGCTCTCAATAAATACTAACTTGTCATTGTTGCTCAGTCACTCAGTTGTGTCCAACTCTTTGTGATCCCATGGACTGAACCATGCCAGGCTTCCCTGTCCTTGACTATCACTTGGAGTTTGCTCAAACTCATGTCTATTAAGTAGGTGATACCATCAAGCCATCTCATCTCTTGTTGCCCCCTTCTTCTCCTGCCTTCAATCCTTCCCAGCATAAGGGTCTTTTCCAATGAGTTGGCTCTTTTCATCAGGTGGCCAAAGTATCAGAGCTTCAGATTCAGCATCAATCCTTCCAGATTTTAACTCAGAGTTGATTTCGTTTTGGATTGACTGGTTTGATCTCTTTGCTGTCCAAGGGAACTCTCAAGAGTCTTCTCCAGAATCACAGTTTGAAAGCATCAAGTCTTTGGCATTCAGACTTCTTAATGGTCCAACTCTCACATTCATACATGACTACTGGAAAAATCATAGCTTTGACTATACAGACCTTTGTTGACAAACTGGTATCTCTGCCTCTTAATGCACTGTCAAGGTTTATCAGAGTTTTTCTTCCAAGGAGAAAGTGTCTTTTAATTTCATGGCTGCCATCACCATCTGCAGCGATTTTGGAGCCCAAGAAAATAAATTCTGTCACTATTTCCATTTTTTCCCCATATATTTGCCATGAAGTAATGGTACTGGGTGCCATGATCTTCGTTTTTTAAATGTTGAGTTTTAAGCCAATTTTTTTCACTCTACTCTTTCACTTTCCTGAAGAGGCTCTTTAGCTCTTCTTCACTTTCTTCCATTAAGGTGCTGGCATCTGCATATCTGAGGTTGTTGATATTTCTCCCAGCAATCTTGATTACAGCTTGTGCTTCATCCAGCCCAACATTTCTCACAATGTACTCTGCATATAAGTTAAATAAGGAGGGTGACAATACATGTCCTTGACATAATCCTTTCCCAATTTTGAACCAGCCTGTTGTTCCATGTCTGATTCTAAATGTTGCTTCTTGACCTGCATACACTGACTGAATAAACAAGTGAATTAGTATTTGTGCCTGAGGGCAAATGTTTGGCATTTCAGGAGGTAACAGAAGGGCAGTACTGCCTGAATGGTCCTCCCACAGAGCTGGGCAACCTGTGGCCCCCTAATTGTCAGAAGGCAGCCACATCTTCTGTGTAGAAGAGAGCTTGAAGGGCTTACATCCTGTTCACTGCCCATGCCAAAGCTGCTCAGCTGTGTTGATGGGACTCTTGGTGCTAGATGGAGGAGGCCGTGAGAGAATCCAACACACCAGGGTTCCATTCGTGCAGGGGCAGATGGGAAATGATAGAACTATGATGATGAGTGAGCAAGTCCCATCAGTCCTATACTAAGTTCCCATTGTGTGCACTTTACACAGCCTGGCTTATGCAGAGAAAATCCAATTAATACTTTCTAAGCTACAGGACTGGAGAAGGCAATGGCACCCCATTCCAATACTCTTGCCTGGAGAATCCCATGGATGGAGGAGCCTGGTGGGCTGCAGTCCATGGGGTCGCGAAGGGTCGGACACAACTGAGCGACTTCACTTTCACTTTTCACTTTCATGCACTGGAGAAGGAAATAGCAACCCACTCCAGTGTTCTTGCCTAGAGAATCCCAGGGATGGGGGAGCCTGGTGGGGTCGCACAGAGTCGGACACGACTGAAGCGACTTAGCAGCAACAGCAAGCTACAGGATGCCATCCAGGGCATTCAACAAGTTTACTTGTCTCAGATATCATCTCATTCACTAAACCTGGCCAACATTTTACATATGGGTGACTCACACAGTTAATAAATAAGCGCAAGTAAAAGGCACATTATTTGTTAGGTTAAGTTCAAGGTAGATGAGAATAATAAGAGGTGGTTGTTAACTTGAAGTTGTTTGTGATTATGGTATTAAGGGGTGATTGTATCTGGCCATAGAAAGTCATTAGGGAATGGGGCACATTTGGGTAAACTTTGTTGGTACAAAAAGATGCCAACATTTTTGGCACCAGGGACTGGTTTCATGGAAGACAATTTTTTTTCATGGACTGGGGTGGGGGTGGTTTGGGGATGATTCAAGTGCATTACATTTATTGTGCATTTTATTTCTATTATTGTTACATCAGTTCCAGCTCAGATCATCAGGCATTAGATGTGGGGACCCCTATTTCTGATAATGGTTGACACACCAGGAGCTCAGACAGGATGAAATTGCTATGAGTTGGAGGAATCAGAAATAGTATGATGTGCTGGGAAATGTATGAGCTTTCGTTACAAACAAAACTGAGATTTTATCCTCCTTTCTCCTATTATATGCTCTGTGACATTAGTAAATTTCTAAACCTCTGTATATCTCGTTTAAATTTCTGCCAAACAAGAATCATTTTATATATATATATATATATATATATATATATATATACTGAAATATTTCAAATGAAGACAGAAGGAGAATATGCACAGCAGTGCTTGTCACCCACATGCTTCAGTGCAGGCACTTGGTGTCTCTTACCCGCTGCCTTCTACTGGATCTGCGAGTGTGAGTCACGGTTCTACCGTGCAGCACTGTTTCTGCTCACCTGTTTCCTACTGCAGGTTGGGTTCTCCAGGACATAAACACTAAAATGAAGCTCCTTTACAAGCACAGGAGGTTTCAGGGGGACTAACCTGTGGAAGGAAAGACGGAAGCAAGACTAGGCAAGGGGAGCCATCAGACCTGTCAAAAGGCTCTACCAGCAGAATATGGATCTTCAAGTAGAATTTGTTTATTTGTGTTGTTTTGCTTTTTGTTTGTTTGTTTTTTGGAGCATAGTTGCTTTAAATGCTATACAACAAAGTGAATCAGCTCTATGTATACATATGTCTCCTTCCTCTTGGACCTCTTTGTCCATCCACAGATGAATGGATAAAGAAGATGTGGCATATATATACAATGGAATATTCAGTTCAGTCGCTCAGTCATGTCTGACTCTTTGTGACCCTATGGACTGCAACACGCGAGGCCTCCCTGTCCATCACAAACTCCCAGAGCTTGCTTAAACTCACGTTGATCGAGTCGGTGATGCTATCCAACCATCTCATCCTCTGTTGTCCCCTTCTCCTCCTGTCTTCAATCCTTCCCAGCATCAGGGTCTTTTCTGATGAGTCAGTTCTTTGCATCAGGTGGCCAAAGTAATGGAGCATCAACTTCAGCATCAGTCCTTCCAATGAACATTCAGGACTGATTTTCTTTAGGATTGACTGGTTTGATCTCCTTGCAGATCAAAGGGCTCTCAAGAGTCTTCTCCAACACCACAGTTCGAAAGCATCAATTCTTCAGTGCTCAGCTTTCTTTATTTATAGTTCAACTCTCACATCCATACATGACCACTGGAAAAACCATAGTTTTGACTAGATGGACCTTTGCTGGCAAAGTGATATCTCTGCTTTTTAATATGCTGTCTAGGTTGGTCGTAACTTTTCTTCCCAGGAGTAAGCATCTTTTAATTTCATGGCTGCAGTCACCATCTGCAGTGATTTTGGAGCCCAAGAAAATAAAATGTGTCACTGTTTCCATTGTTTTCCCATCTATTTGACATGAAGTGATGGGACCAGATGGCATGAACAATGGAATATTACTCATTCACAAAAAGAACGGAATTGGGTCATTTGTAGAAACATTGATGGACCTAGAGACTATCATACCAAGTGAAGTAAGTCAAGCAGAATTTTCTCTTGAAAGAATTGACCAGAAATGACTAGAACCTTGATCTACTGCCTTGCCCAGCCATTGAATGTGGTCATTCCTGAGAAGAACATGCCCTTGGCTACCACCATGTTTCTCAGGCTGAGGATCTCCCAAGAAGAATTTGAACTTCCTTAGAAAACTGAAGCAGACCTGAAAGGAGTTAATGGCTAGAGACTGTCAGCTATTCACAGTCCTTGCACATGAACAAAGAGTTGGGGTCCTGACTGATACATCTCTATGTCTGCCCTTAGAACTGTACAATTTTTAGAATCTCCCAAATGTACTATATAGGACTTTCAATCTTCTAAAGTATCAGGCTTACTACTTGAGATTGAATTAGAAAATGGAGACATTAGAATGATTATCTGATCATTATTTGTCCATAATTTGTAAATCTCCTCATGTTCTGTCATGCTAAGCATCAGAAGTTCTCAACCATGGCTCTGCATTGCACTCACATCAATAGCTTTTGGAAAATACCAATGCCCGCATCCTACCCTGAGGAGTTAAATCAGGTCTCTGCAGATGCAAGCAAGACCCAGACATTAGTAATATTTTATAGCCCCTAAGTGAGTCTAATGTGCAGCCTACTAGAAGGTTCGCACTCTCTCCTTCAAGTTAAAACCTTATGGGAGTTACTTTTCAATGTATAGAAAAAAGAGCTTCTGGAGTAAAAAGAGGGCCTCTTCCTCTTCTTCCTCACCAGCATCATGACAGTGGCTCAAGCACAGTAAGTGCTTCCTCTAGTCCAAGCATTGCCACTGTGATAACAATTTACCATAAAGTTGCTCATGCAGATTAAGAAAGTAACAGATAGTCATGTGTACATGCTCAGTTGCTCAGTTGTGTCTGACTATTCCTGACACTGTGGGCTATAGCCTGCCAGCCTCCACTGTCCATGGAATTTTTCAGGCAAGAATACTGGAGTGGCCATCCCCACCCCTCCACCCCGGGGGATCATCCTGACCCAGGGGTAGAACCCAAGTCTCCTGTGTCTCCTCCATTGGCAGATGGGTTCTTTACCACTGCACCACCTAGGAGGCCCCAGCAGATAGTCTACATGTCTCAAATCTTCTCCATCACTGACTTTATTGTTAGCACCTTTGATAACGTGGACTAAAATCCATAGCCTCTAAATATTGGTCAAAGAATCATCCTAGACCGTTTGTGTTAGATTCACCTAGAATTCTTGTTAATAATGTTGGTTCTCAAGAGCCAGAGAAAAACCACCAGAATCCCATTATGAAGAGTTGAACTTGTGATTTACATCTCAGCAATTTCGCTGAGTCACCTTTATAGTCATTAAAGTTTGAAAAACAGTCTGCTGTACTTATAGATCTCCTGTCATGTCCACATTTTCAAATTTCTGCCACTACTCCACCTCGGTTCAAACTCTCACTATTCAGGTAATTTTCAGTTGAATGGGACTAGGAAAAGTGTGTATAAATTTATGGTCAACCTGTGTACTCTGTATGCCTCGAACTGTCAAAATAAGGGATAGAATTTTTCATGAAATCATTCTTCAGCTATTCTTCATTAATAATCAGGAAGGTTAAAAGATTAAATTTCCAGCCTGAACTTAATGAGTGACTTCTGAGGCGTGCTTATAGATTTTTAAAATCTTCATGTATTAATTCAATAAGCCTTCATTGACAGTCTTCTGCATGCTGAAAATATAGATAGCAAAGATGAGAATAAGACTCAATGTCTGACCTGTTGGAAAGTTCACCAAAAGCCAGACACTTTTCCTACAGTTTGACTCAGTGCATTAGTTTAGGCAGAGGATGAGATGGTTAGATGGCATCAACAACTTGATGGAGAAGAATTTGAGCAAATTCAGGGAGAGAATGGTGGACAGAGGGCCTGGCATGCTGCAGTCCATGGGGTTGCAAAGAGTCAGACACAACTTAGCTACTGAACAACACCAGCAACATGATTTTATTTGAAGAAAGGATGACCTCCAATGAGCACAGAGATGTGGGAACACTGAACTGACAGGGTCAGAAATGCCCCACAATGGAGAGGCGTGGGACCTGGCTCTTGAAGACAGGGAGATGGTTGCCTGGAGGAGAAGGTTTAGAAAGACCTTACTAGGAGAAAGTACAGACTACGCAAAACATGTAGCTCTAGAAAGGCATGGAATGTTCTAGAAAGGCTGAGAAATTTATGTTAGCTAGAATTATGGGCAGAGAGATAGGAAATGAAGCTGAAAGGTAGAATAGGTCAGAATTTTAAAATTTATCCTAACAAACAAATTCAGGATTTCTGGTGCATGGATAGATTTGGGCCTGGGAGAGATGCTGAGCTGAGTCTGGGCTATGAGAGCCATGGGCTAGATCTGATAGTCAGTTGAAAATCCTTCTTTGAAGCTAAAGAGAGAAGTTTGAGGCAGTTATGGAGACCTCAGATCAGCTTGGAGGCCATTGGAATAGATGAGATCAAACCCGAAGAAAGCATGATAAGTCAAGCTATCAAATAGCTTGGAATCTTAGCCAGTAGCTCATGATTAGTATGATGTAGCGATTCAGAAAAATGACTAATTTTCTTATTCCATTGAATAGATAGCCCCCTTTTTTCCTTTTAAATTAATGTAGTGGAGAAGTGCTTTGCATAGATTTTTCTCAACCACTCCAACTCACACTAATGGGACCAGACACAGTATAAATCTCACCGCTGGGGTGAGAAGGTAATTTAGACTCTGTGTTCTTGCCTGGTGACTGTCGGAGAAGGGCGGCTGACTTTGCCAATTGGGTGACTGTTTTGTAATTTATATACAATAAATCTAAGGGAAGTAATTTCCCTTCAGAACCTTGAATTGCCTCCTTAGCAGAATGATTTTCAGTCTGGCTGGAGTTACGTTTAAGCCCCAGGGCTGGATGAGCGCTTAGCAAGGATACCCAGAGGACTCCATTGATTGCACTCTTGTTTTAAATACAATTTGGTTTTCCTTCACAGGAAATGTAGTGGCAAATTTCTTTTAAAGCTACCAGCTTACGATTTAGAGTACTTACAGGAGTGTTCCGTTTTGGTTTTCAGTTAGGTAGTGGAGGTAGTTACGATAGAGCTTACCGTCTACCCTTCTGCTTCATGTGTGGCCGGTACAGACAGATGCAGGGAGCTTGCTCATTTTGGAAAAGCTTGAGGAGGGTTTATAACCTATCAGCTAAAAAAGAGCAATAAAGTAATAACAGTGAATTCTTCCATAATGCACTTACTTTTCAGGCACAGTCCAAGACGTCTGCAAAGGATAAGCTCCCTGTGTGGTCCCTGGTCTGTGAGTTGGATCTCAGGGTGTAGGAGACACAGAGGTGAGTGACCTGGAGACAGGGGTCTAACCTGGGCCCTTAGGCTCCTGGGTCCACACACTGGACCACGTCATGTGCTCTGCTTTAGCATCTACTGGGTGTCAGGCACAGACACCAGTGAATAAGACAGGTTATGTCCGCCAACACTGACCCTGGAATTTATATGTCAGGGAAGAGGATGTAGGAATATGATTTAAAATAATACTTTGGGATAAAATAATGTTGCATATAATTTATAACTAGGATGTTTAAGCTGGCTAACATATCTTTTTTGAGAGAAAAAATAAGCCATTAGCTGAATCTGATAAACTGAGTTAATTAAAATCTTCTTTTTGTGCATATGCTTGCCAAGAAGGCTTATTTTCTTCTCTTAATTCCCCTTTACCATATAAATGGGTTACTGAGCTCCCAGTGCCAAGACCAATTTAATTCATTTGTTCAATTACAACTTAAGAGAAAGAACTTTTGAAACGTATTCACTGTCTGCTTCTTTGGAGTAGCAGCCAGCTGAATTGATGAACTTTTAGAATGATCTGTTGCTATGGCAATGGGCTGCCTAAGGAATGGAAGAGGATATTTCATCATTATCTAACTGATAATGCTCAGAAAGATAACAGATGCAAATACAAAAGGTTTCTTTTTCTTTGCCATAACTCTGGGTCCATGAGACAAACGCTAGAAGTGTCTGCCTCCAATACAGCATCAGGGAATCAAATGGAGACATACACAATACCTATCCAGGCCCTGTAGTTATCGTTGTTCAGTTGCTAAGTCATGTCCATCTCTTTGTGACCCAATGGACTACAGAACACCAGGCTTCCCTGTCCTTCACCATCTCCTAAAGATTGCTCAAACTCATGTCCATTGAGTCGGTGATGCCATCCAACCATCTCATCCTCTGTCACCCCCTTCTCCTCCCGCCCTAAATCTTTCCTGGTGTCAGGATGGTTTGTGCATGCTCAGTCGTGTCCAACCCTCTGTGACCCTGTGGACTGTAACCCACCAGGCTCCTCTGTCCACGGAATTTTCCAGGCAAGAATACTTCAGTGCATTGCAGTTTGCTACTCCAGGGCATCTTCTTGACCCAGGGATTGAACCCTCATCTCTTGTATCTTCTGCATTGGCAGGCAAATTATTTACCACTATGCCACCTGGGAAGCTCCCAGCATAGGAATCTTTTAAAATGAGTTGGCTCTTCACATCAGGTGGCCAAAGTATTGGAGCTTCAGCTTTAACATCAATCTTTTCAATGAATATTCAGGACCAAATTCCTTTAGGATGGACTGGTTTGATCTCCCTGCAGTCCAAGGGACTCTCAAGGTCCCAGGCCCTACACAACTTGAAATAAAATAACCCTAACCCTATAAAGCTTTCTGAGTTAAGAGTTGCAGTGTACACACAAGTCTCTATGCCTTGCTAAAGATGTCCATTGTTAATGGGGCTGTTTATTTATAGTCAGGTGTAATTTCTGCACAGTATTCAGTGATCAGAAAGCATTAAGTGATCCCTTAAACCACAGCAAAAGTAAAAAGAGAAAAAAGTCAAATTGTTGATCTTTCATATATTGCTGGTGGGCCTATATGGTTTAACCACTCTGGATAGTAGTTTGGCAGTTTCTAACTACACTAAACAGATTTATCATATGACCCAACTGTTTTACTCCTGGGCCTCTATCCCGGAGAAATGAAGACATGTTCACATAAAATATGAACACGATTGTTCCTAGCCATTTAATGTGCAACAGCCAAAAGCTGAAAACAACGATAAATGCCGCTCTGTAAGTGAATAACTGAGCAATACCAGGAAATATAACTCAGCAGTATAAAAGAATGAGCTATTGATACAAGCAAGAACTTGGATAGATGACCAGGGCATTACGCTGAGTGGAAAAGCCAAGCTCAACAGGTTTCATATTGTATGAGTCCATTTAAAAAGCATTCACAGAATGACAAAATTATAAAGATGGAAAATTGATTAGTGGTTGTCATCAGTTAGAGACGGTGGAAAAGAGGAAGACGACACAGAGATATTTGTGGTGATAGGATGATTCTGTATCTTGATTGTGGTGTCAATTACACAAAACTACACACATAGCAATAATTATATAGAACTAAACTCAGCCATGAAATTAAAAGACGCTTACTCCTTGGAAGGAAAGTTATGACCAACCTAGATAGCATATTAAAAAGCAGAGACATTACTTTGCCAACAAACGTCCATCTAGTCAAGGCTATGGTTTTTCCAGTGGTCATGTATTGATGTGAGTTGGACTGTGAAGAAAGCTGAGCACCGAAGAATTGATGTTTTTGAACTGTGGTATTGGAGAAGACTCTTGAGAGTCCCTTGGACTGCAAGGAGATCCAACCAGTCCATCCTAAAGGAGATCAGTCCTGGGTGTTCATTGGAAGGACTGATGCTAAAGCTGAAACTCCAATACTTTGGCCACCTCATGCGAAGAGTTGACTCATTGGAAAAGACCCTGATGCTGGGAGGGATTGAGGGCAGGAGGAGAAGGGGAGGACAGAGGATGAGATGGCTGGATGGCATCACTGACTCAATGGACATGAGTTTGAGTAAACTCCAGGAGTTGGTGATAGACAGGGAGGCCTGGCATGCTGCAATTTGTGGGGTCGCAAAGAGCTGGACATGACTGAGTGACTGAACTGAACCGAAACTCATATTGTACTAATGTCAATATCTTGGTTTTTATATTGTACTATAATTATGTAACTAGTAAACTTATATTGTACTCTAGTTATGAAACAAGTAATCATTGGATGGGGACTAAGCAGAGAGTACTGTCTTTACTACCCCTCTCTACTCTCTTTTCAACTTTTTATAAATGTATATGATTTTGAAATATGAACAAACAAGATAAACAAACAAAAGCAAGCAGGTTTGCAAAGTTAGTCAGATCTTTTTTTTTTTTTCCCCAAAATTGTGAGACAGAAGCTATACTGCAAGAGAAATTAGGGGCTAGCTAGACCTCTAGTGGAGGACTGCTCTACAAAATAAGCCAAAGACAGAAAGGAAGAAACTTCTCTAAAGTTATGATTATTTTGTGACAATCCATCAGCTTCTCCAGTGATCCAACAATAACTGCATTCACTCTCACAAGACATCTGTCACTTGCCTGTGAGCAAATTGCCACCAGGTGATGCCAGATGGCCAGGTGATGGGTTGGGCACCAGGTTCCAGTCCCAGGGCTGCACTGGCAGGATGAACATGATCCATTTGATACCCTTTGAAGACTGCATCATCTTACAGTATGAGCTCTGGTGTAAGCTCTTATCAAACATCTATGGAGATGGAACCGTTTGTTCAAAGGAAATCTTATGACAAGTTTCAATGAAATATGAAACGTAATCAATGAACCTTGTTCACTGCAGATGTTGAACATTGTAGGCAACCTTGAAGGTTGTGTATATGTCCACTGTTTGGTTGAGAGATGAGAGACTGGTTCTCCAGGGCAGCAACAGGACACTTTTGTGCAGCCCCAAAGTCTGGGTCTCCACTGAGCAAAACCATAGCCTCTGGCTACAAGGCCTTTGGGCACTGGAAATATGGCTGGTTTCATCTGGGATGCTCTGCGATACAAGGTGCACCAGATTTCAAAGACAGTAGGAAAGAAATAAATGAAAACTGTCTCATTGCTCATCCTTTTGTAATGGTTTTATGTTTAAATGCTAATGCCTTTTTATACATTGGGTCAAATAAAATTTGTCATTAAAGTTAATTTCACCTGTGTCTTTTTTACTTTTCTAAATGCTGCTGCTGCTGCTGCTAAGTCACTTCAGTCGTGTCCGACTCTGTGCGATCCCATAGACATCTGGCAGTCCACCAGGCTCCCCCGTCCCTGGGATTCTCCAGGCAAGAACACTGGAGTGGGTTGCCATTTCCTTCTCCATCCAGTGCATGAAAGTGAAAGTGAAAGTGAAGTTGCTCAGTCGTGTCCGACTCTCAGCGACCCCATGGACTGCAGCCTACCAGGCTCCTCCATCCATGGGATTTTCCAGGCAAGAGTACTGGAGTGGGGTGCCATTGAATGCAGCTACTGGAAACTTTAAAACTAGTCATGTGGATGGTAATGTATTTCCACTGGATACTGCTGGTCTGGAGAAACTCCCAGATCCCACCTCCAGACATTAGCGCTTGAAGGTTCCGTGAGGATTTTAATTACCATTGCTGCTTCCTCAGGTCCTGTGTGCAAGTCACCTTGTTCTCATGAAAGGCGTCAGGAATCTTCCTGGCAGCTTTATTTACTACCACAGTCTGCTCTAAGAATATCATTCCATTTAAACCCAAACACTTTTTAAAATTTCCTGCTGAAAAACACATTTTTTTTCCAGTTGTTCTTCCCATAGGGTTCTTAGCAACTCACCTGCTAAAGGTCACACACATATTTTCCTGTGGGCTGGAGGCCACACAGCAAGCTTCAGTCTTTTCATGCCTCATTGTTTATGGCTGGAATTCTTTGGGGGAATTTCTTCATGTCCTTTTCAGATTACACTCCATTCTTTGATAAGTCTTGTGCAAATATTTCTTCCCCAGCAGTCACTTTTAAAATGGAATTTACTACTGTTTTGTGAGATAATGTGCAAACCGAACCCCTGGCAGTCATTTTTATTGATGACCTTTGCTTTTTCCTTTGATCATTTTCCTAATGGCTGAGATTATGGGAGTTGGAATGGCTGTCTCTATTATTAAGGTGATCCAATTCTACTTCTGAATTTTCTACACACCATCAGACTTGCTCCTGATCGTCCATGACTTCATTATTCACTAGCAAAGATCAATATTATGAATTGTTCAGACCCACAATCTCATGACTTGTGCCCAGGAGAGTTCTCTTATCACAGGCAAACACACAGTTAAGCCCTTTAGTAGTTTCAGAATTAGTCCAGCGACAGCACCCTTATTTTCTTAGGTAGTGTCTCTGTCATTTCTGTAACTATTACTTTATTTGTGATTTCTTTGTCTATTTACTTCTGAGCATTTTTTCTTATTACTTCATTTAAAACAATAGATATTATACTTTATCTAAACATTTTAGATGTTTTTAACTTGCTGAATGAGGATAAACATGAAAGTACCGATAGTTGAGTGGACGTAACTTAAAAAAACAAAACAAAACAAGCTTTGAAGAGTTGGTGATCTCTTACAAAACTAAACGTACTCTCACCATATGAGCCAGCAACTGTGCTCCTTGATACTTACCTGAGGTCGAAAGCTTATGTCTACCTTGATGTCTATAAAAGCTTTATTCATAATTGCAAAACCTGGAACCAACTGAGATAGCCTTCAGTAGGTGAAAAGGGGATATATCAGTCTCAACTATGTGGTTTATCCAGGCAGTGGAATGTCATTCAGTGCATAAAGGAAATCAGCTATCAAGACATGAAAATACCTAGAGGAATGGGAAATGCATACTGCTAAATAAAAGAAGCCAATCCACAAAGGCTAACTACTATATGCTTCCAAGCACATGGCATCCTGAAAAAGGCAAAGTTGCAGAGAAGGTAAAGTATTATGCATTGGAAGTGAAGAGAGATGAAAAAGTGGAATGCAGGACTTTTAGGATATCTGTATGATACCATAATGATGAACACATGGCATTGTACACTTGTCCAAACCCACAGAATGTACAACACCAGGAGTGGACCTTAAGTTGGACCGTAGACTTTGAGTGATTATGATGTGTCAATGTAGGCTTATAAATTGTAACAAGGGAACGGCTCTGGAGGGGGATGCTGGTGATGGGGAATCTACACACATCTATACACAGTGGGCACAGTGTATGGAAGGTCTCTGTACCTTCCTTGCAATCTTGCTTAAAACCTAAGTGAAGTGAAGTCACTCAGTCACATCTGACTCTTTGCGACTCCATGGACTGTAGCCCACCATGCTCCTCCATCTCCAAAAAGTAAAGTCCTTAAAATGGAAAAGAATATTTGATACAAAAAAGTAGTCTACTATTCCTAAACACATAAATGGGGGAACTCTACCTAAGAGACATAGTTCAATGATATATTCCACTTTATGTGAAATAATCATAAAAGTTGTAAGTTTTTTTTAAATCAAGTTTTTATCTCACAATCACATGTTATCATGTGGAAACAGTGAATTGCAAGATTGGGTGTAACATTTATTTTCTTCTTTTGAACTTTAAGCTTTCTATTGTAAAAGGTATCAGAGATACAGAAAAGTACATTAAAAAGACATGCAATTTAATGAATTATTATGAATCAAACATCCTCACTTCTTTACTTTTCATCATTTGTTATATAACTGTATATCCCTCAGCTTGATAGATTTCTAAAAACTATTTTTTAGAAATAGTTTTATGGAGGTATGACAGCCATACTAAAACCTGCATATATTTGAAGTGGACAATTTGATATGGTTTGACATGGGTATGCACTGTGAAACCCTCAACAACATCAAGTGTTGTTGTTTGTTGTTTGTGTTCTCACCAAGGAAGTCCACTTCTTTTTTAAAAATCATCAATTGCAACTCTTTCTCCTTCCTTTTTGTACCCAATCCATCCACCTTTGTGCCCAGACAGCTACTGACCAGCTTTTTGACACTAATTTGTGTTTCATATAAGTGGTGTAGTACAGAATATAATCCTGGCTTCTTTCACTCAAAAATTATTTTAACATTCACCTATGTTTTTGTACTACTAATAGTTCATAATTTTACTGCTTAATAATATTTGATACATGCATGCATGTGTTCATACTTAATTGTGTTCGATTCTTTGCAACCCCCTGGGCTGTAACTGCCCCCACTGTAGCCTGTAATCCCAGGCTCCTCTGTCCATGGGGTTTCCCAGGCAAGAATACTAGAGTGGGTTGCCATTTCCTACTCCAGGGCATCTTCCAGACCCAGAGATCAAATCTGCATCTCTTGTGTCTCCTGCATTGGCAGACAGATTCTTTACCACTGAGCCACCAGGGAAGCTGATTACATGAATATGGTGCAATTGATGTGTCTATTCACCAGCTGATAGACATCTGGGTTGTTTCCTTTTTTGGTCTGTTACAAATAAACCTTCTGTGAACATTTATATACAGATTTTCCTATGAGCATATATTTTCATTTATTTTAGGAAGTATGTAGATGTGTTGTGTCTGCATCACATGGCACAAATATCGTTAAGTTTACAGAAACTGCAGTACTGTTTTCCAAAGTGATTGTACCAGATTTTTTATATTGCCACCAGAGATGCATGAGAGTCCCAGTTTCTTTGCATCCTGAAAGTGGTACTAAAAGTGGTTTGTTGAGAAGTGTGTTACTTTCCATATATTAGGGGACTTCTCACTTTTCTGTGATTGATTCCTTCTTTCATTCCCTTGTGTCCAGAGAATATGTTTTGTGTGTTTGAAAATTTTAAATTTTTATTAGTTTTTTTTTGGACACAAAACATGTTCTATCCTGGTAAAGATTTCATGTGCACATGAAAAGAATGTGGCTTCTGCAGTTGTAGGACTGAGGATTTAATAAATCTTAACTAGATAAATTTGCTTGATACTACTTTTCAAGTCTATCAATATCCTTATTGATATTTTATAGCACATATTTCTATAACTTTGTTCTTTTAATTATTGAGAGAGCAGTGTGAAAATGTCCAATTGTAAATTTGTCTGTCTCTTTGCAGCTGTACAAGATTTTGCTCATGAATTTTGAAATAATGTTATTAGTTGTATACGGGTTTAGGATTACTATGTCTGATTAATAAAACAATTCTGTCAATCCCAGGTAATATTCTCTGTCTTGAAATGCACTTTGGCATTAATTAAGCCACTCCAATAATATTTTCATCAGTGTTAGCTTGTATATGTTTTTTGCATAACTTAATTTTAATCTATTTATGCTTTTATATTTAAACTGAGTTTTTTTGTAAACAGCTTTTATTTGGATATTGTGTTTTAGTCTATCCTTAGCAACTTATGCCTTTTTAAATCGGTGGATTTAAGCCATTTATTTTAATGCAATTATTGATCTGACTGTTTAATTCACTATATCACGTTTTGTTTTCTATTTGTTACATCTGCTCTTTGTTCACTGTTCTTTCACTGTCTGCCATATTCTGGATTGAGTATTTTTAAAATGATTTTCACAGGTCTGGACTATGTGATCAGGTTAGCCTGTATAATTTCCAACTCTATCCTTCACTGGTTGTGTGATTTTGGTTAAGCTACTGCACAGCCCAGGCTTCTATTTAATTTATTTCCTACCTCACAGTCTGAGTACTGAATACAATGGTGTGTGGGGTTGTGCAAGCTCCGTCACCAGTGACAACTTCTTGATGCTTTGGTTTTGTCATATATAAAATTGTAATGATACTTATCTCACAAAGCTGACTAAGGATTAAATAATCTATGTAAGTGTAACTCTTTAATCACCTGATTCTCAAGAACTGATCCATGACCCTTCACTATCATTAATGAATGCCAATTCCTTCTTTGCTAAGAAAATGGGCATTTGCCTTAGTTCTTGCCACACACGTGGGGATAACAACTGCAATTGCTACAATGTGCACACCATCTTTTTAATCCCTACACTTTGTTTGGGATGCATCAAATGCAATTTTGCTCACAGCACTCCCAGAGATTATGTTCATTGAGCCTGGTCCTCTGCTGGGCATTGGGAATATGACAGTGGTAAAAAATGCAAACTTTTTTACACTTAGGGAACCTAGTGTTAGTTTGAGAGACCATATGGTCTAGTTCAAGAGAGATCATCACAATAATAATATTATAAACAATAATCACATAAATAAACATACAACTGTCCCTGTAAGTGCTTCAGAAGAGATGGCAGGGAGCAGGGAGGGTTATTAGAGCAGATTCTCCATAGTTACAACAGAGAGGCTTTTCTGAGTAAGTGATGGCAGTTAGTGAAGGCTGGGGATTCTTGCAGGCAGAGGGAACAGCTCTTGGAAAGAGGGAAGGAACTTGCATCTCCTGGGACCTTGAAGATGATAGGTGTGGGTGAAGATTAAGGAATGATGGGGAAATAGAAGATGGAAGGAAAGAGAGGGTGAAACAGGGCCTGGAGTCTGGACCCTAGAGGATGGTAAAGGAGTCTTGATCTTATCCTGAGGACAATGAGAAGCTTTTCAAGTGTTTTATCAGTGAGGGTTGGGCAGGGGTGGGGTGGGGAGCTTGATTTTAGCAGAGAAGAGCCATATGCTTTCACTTTCCATGTGTTTGGTTCCTGAGAAAGGACTGTTTATTTCCGGAGAAAGAGGGCCTCAGGGAACATCCACATTGCCACAAAGTAAACATAAAGTGCACAATAAGTGTGAAGCACTTGAATCCTCCTGCTTCATGAAAAAGTTGTCGTCCATGAAACCAGTCCCTGGAACCAAAAACAGGCTGGGAAATGCTACGGTAGATGATGTCTTGTCCAAGACAAGTGCAGTAAATCCTCATCCCATAAACGAGTGAGCACTTGGGCCCGCTCCTCACTGTGATTTCAACTCGTATCGTGAAAAGAACATCTAAATCCTTGGGAGATGGTGAAACTGTCCCTTTACAGAAAAGTGTGGTGATATGAGACAGCAGCAGATGAATTGAAAACACTTGTCTTTGTGTTATTAACAAGTTGGAGAGAGAAGTAAAGAAGTGAATGGGAAGAGCCTTGTCGCCAAGGTTTTTCCTTTATCAGTTGAAAGCTTCCTTTATAAATTGGGTGGGAAAAAATAGTACCACTAAAAACACTGACTTTTCCCACATTTGTGTGAGGATGTATCTGGACACGGTTAATTCAGTTGGCCTCTGATAGTGTCATTTGGATCACAAAATTAACACCTCATTAAGAAAATTAGTATGAAAATTAAGTAACTGCAGAGCAATTATTGCCTGAAAGGGCAAAGTTTTAAAGGGTGGAGTTAATAGGTTGGCACTTTTATTACTTAATATTCTCCAAAGACAGCGACTGCGTGGTGGGAGAAGCATACGTGTAGACAGAGAACCTGCAGAATCCCCACAAGGTCGCTCATTGCCCAAGCAACACCTCATTAGTTATTCAGCATGAACCGCATAAACATTCAGAAGGCGGTTTTGACATGCACTCACATTGCAAAATATACCTTCTCCCTTCAAAATGAATGTAATGATTTTCAAATCTCAATATCTTGGGTTTTTGTTTGCATTGGCTTTGGTTCAGTCTCTAAAGATTGTGACCTTTCTTTAGTTAATTCATCCATCATGTTTTTATTGAACTTAATATGTGCCCGGCATCAAGCCAGGCCCTGGGTGTGTGATGATGGAGGAGGCAGGTCTGACCCCAAAACTTTAATGTGAAATTATGACATAAACAAAAGTTTCATAATACCTTATAGGGCCTTGACATTAACTCAGAGTTGATGTCACCCTAAAACACATTTATTGTTAAAGTCATATTCTGGAGTAGATTAAAAATTAACCTATTGTCTTTATACTTCAGTCCAACTTTTTTTAAAGTTTTGACTGAGTAATTACTAGTGTTCCCAACTGGAATTCTCAGTAGTAAGAAATTTGGGCTTCTCTCATGGTTCAGAAGGTAAAGAATCTGCCTGCAATGCAGGAGACCTGGGTTTGATCTCTGAGTCAGGGATCCCCTGGAGGAGGAAATGGCAACCCAACCCACTCCAGATGGAAAATTCCATGGACAGAGGAGCCTGGCAGGCTAAAGTCCGTGAGGTCACAAAGAGTCGGACGTGACTGAGGAACAAGCTACTACTATTAATCAAATAATAGTACATTAACTCTATGGATTATTTTGATGCCATTATGATGATCATGAAGAAATATTCATGATATTATGTGAATTGATAAAAACTAGAAAACATTACGGGTTTGCCATCATTACAATTACTAAAAATTGAAAGCAAAAAATTGAAATTAAATACATCAAAACACTATGATGATATTATCACATTATTATGGGGATACTGAGTGAGAAGGATTTGTACCAACAGGATGACAGGTAATCACTAAAGTCCTGGAGGGTTGGGTGAGTGGCTTAGGAACCATTTGAAACGCAGCAGAAGGTTGAACATTGACATGTATTGACTCACCTGGTAAATAATGAAACATACATTATATTACTGTTTGTACTATAATAAGCAGGGACTTAAGTAGATTTCATGAGAACTGCAGTTTATAATTTATGAGTTTATGAAATTTGCTGTTTCTTAAAAGTAGACTTTTTTTTAGAGAAGCTCTAGATTGACAGCAAACTACAGACAATCCCATATAGCCCCTCCCTACACAAAGGTACATGGTCCCCCGCTGCCAACACCTCCCGCCAGAGTGGTACGTTTGTTACAATCCATGAACCCATGTTGACATATCACCCTGAGTTCATCATGTAAATTAAAGTTCACTTTTAATGTTGCACATCCTGTGGGTTTGGACAAAAGTATAATGATGTACAAGCTTCCCTGGTGGCTCAGAATATGCCTGCAGTGCGGGAGACCTGGATTCGATCCCTGGGTTGGGAAGATCCCCTGGAGGAGGGCATGGCAACCCATTCCAGTATTCTTGCCTGGAGACTCCCATGGACAGAGGAGCCTGGTAGGCCACAATCAATGTGGTCGCAAAGAATCAGACATGACTGAGACTAAGCACAGCACAGCATAATAACACGCATTCTTTATAGTATCATATAGAGTATTTTTGCTGCCCTAAAAATCCTCCATGCTCTGCTTATTTATCTTCCCTTTCCACATCTCCCACAACCACTAATCTTTGTACAGTCTCTGTAGCTTTGCTTTTCCAAGAATGTCTTAGAGTTAGAATCATACATGATATAGCCTTTTCAGATTGGCATCTCTCACTTAATGATAATCATTTAAGTTTCTTCCATGTCTTTTAATAGCTTGATAGCACATTTCTTTTTAGCAGGGAACAATATTCCACTGTCTGGATGCACCACATTTCATTTATCCATTCACCTACTGAAGGACATCTTGGTTGCTTTCAAATTCTGGAAATTATGAATAAAGTTGCTCTAAGGTCCAGGAGTTGGTGATGGACAGGGAGGCCTGGCGTGCTGCAATTCATGGGGTCACAAAGAGTCAGATATGACTGAGCGACTGGACTGAACTGAAGCGTATGTGTGCAAGCTTTTATGTGTACATAAGTTTTCAACTCATTTGGACAAATAGTAGGAAATGCAATTTCTGGGTCATATGATAAAGGAGGGCTTCCCTCATGGCTCAGTTGGTAAAGAATCTGCCTTCTATGCAGGAGACCTGGGTTTGATCCCTGGGTGGGGAAGATCCCCTGGAGAAGGAAGTGGCAATCCACACCAGTATTCTTGCCTGGAAAATGCCATGGACAGAGGAGCCTGGCAGGCTACAGTCCATGGGGCCACAAGAGTTGGACACGACTTTGTGACTAAACCACCACGTGGTAAAGGATGTTCAGTGACAAAACCATCTTACGAAGTGCGTCCCCACCAGCCACATGTGAGACTTCCTGTTGCTTCACATTCTCAGCAGCGTTTGGTGCTGTTGGGAACTTTGGATTCTGTTCCTTCTGATAGATGTAGTGGCATCTCATTGGTCTAATTTGTAAATCCCAAAGGTCCGTCTAGTCAAGGCTATGGTTTTTCCAGTGGTCATGTATGGATATGAGAGTTGGACTGTGAAGAAAGCTGAGTGATGAAGAATTGATGCTTTTGAACTGTGGTGTTGGAGAAGACTCTTGAGAGTCCCTTGGACTGCAATGAGATCCAACCAGTCCATCCTAAAGGAAATCAGTCCTGGATATTCATTGGAAGGACTGATGCTGAAGCTGAAACTCCAATCCTTTGGCCACCTGATGAGAAGAACTGACTCATTTGAAAAGACTCTGATGCTGGGAAAGATTGAAGGCAGGAGGAGAAGGGGACGACAGAGGATGAGATGGGTGGATGGCATCACTAACTTGATGGACGTGAGTCTGAGTGAACTCCGGGAGTTGGTGATGGACAGGGAGGCCTGGCGTTCTGCGATTCATGGGGTCGCAAAGAGTCGGACACAACTGAGCAACTGAACTGAATGACACACCTGTAAACATCTGTGATCTTGCCATCTGGGTATCTGCTTTGGTGAGGTGTCTGTTCAGGTCTCCCCCCCCCCATTTTTTTCTGCTTTTTAAATCAATTTTTCTTGGAGTACAGTTGATTTACATTGTTGTGTTAATTTCAGGTGTACAGCCAAGTGACTCAGTTACACACATACACATATCCCCTCTTTTTCAGATTCTTTTCCCATATAGACCATTGCAGAGTATTGACCAGAAATCCCTGTGCCATGCAGTAGGTTCTTACTAGTAATCTATTTTATATATAGTAATGTGGATATATCAGTCTCAATTGCCCAGTTTATCCCTTGCCCCCTTCTCCCTGGTAACCATATGTTTGTTTTCTACATCTGTGACTCTATTTATGTTTGTAAATACATGACTTTGTGCAAGTTTTCAGATTCCACATATAAGTGATATCATATTATGTCATGTGATACTTGTCTTTCTCTTTATGACTTATTTGACCCAGTATGACAGCCTCTGGATCTACCCATGTTGCTGCAAATGGCATTATTTAGCTCTTGGCTGAGTAATGTTCTACTGTGTATCAGTACCATATCTTCTTTTTTCATTCATCTGTCAATGGACATTTATGTTTTTTCTGTGTCCTGGAGGTTTTTTCCCTCCAACTTTTAAATCAGATTGTTTTCTTATTGTTGAGTTTTAAGAATCCTTTGTACATTTTGGATGACAGTCCTTTATCAATGTGTCTTTTGCTAGTATTTTCTCCCAATCTGTGGCTTGTCTTCTCATTCTCTTGACATTACCTTCTCAGAGCAAAAGGTTTTCATTTTAATGAAATCTAGCTAATCAGTAATTTCTTTCATGGACTGTGCCTTTAGTACCATACAGTTTACTTTTTCAGATATTTTAATTAATACCAAATAATGAGGGAAATTTGCTAGATCTGCTCCCAGGGCCTTATAAGGGCTTATGAAGGGCCCTGATATTGAAGCTTCATTTGCTCTATAGGAAGTAGGCCTCCAGCAAATGCTATTATCTATTTTATCAAGATAGACAATTAAAACCAAGAAAATTTATTTGCAACATCTTGTAGGAAGACTATGGACACACACACACACACACACAGACACACACACACACACATTCTTTTGTTTGTCCCTAATGAGCTACTGCTTAATTGAAGCAACTAGTAACAATCCATTAAGTAAATTGAAAGCAGATTCTCCAGCTATTCTTGAACTCTTGCCACACTGGTTGTACTTCATGTGAGTTTCTGTGCTTGCTTCCTACACTCGATCTTAGCCAAAAAGCCGAGAAATGAAGTACTTGCTTTCCGAGTGCTGTAGACACATGGTCAGATTGTGACTGGTGAACCAGGAGGGCAAAATGTTCATAAATTCTCATCTCTACATAGCAGAATCCAACTAAATGATTTATATACTTCAGAGCTTCGTTAATTCAGTAATTTCCAAAGACAAGGTTGAGACTCATGATCAGTAACTAAAGAGTTTGAAAATGTTTTAAAGTATGGTATGAAATAGTAAAACTGAATAGCAGAGAATAAATAGAATAGAAAATGTGATGGTAACAGCTGTCCTTGAGACTTCTGTCTCTGTGAATGTGTGTGTACTGATTGTCATGGTAAGTGCAATTTTTATTGTGTATAGTGATCAAAAAATGAGTGCCATTTTCCTGAGTAGTCAACATTCACTCTAGAACAGTGAATGCTTTATGTTTGAATGTTTGCGTGCAGACGTGTACAATTTGTTGGGTATTTGTGTATTTGGCACTTTCTTTTAACCTTCAAAATTCAACAGAATCCTGCTGATATATGCTTGGATGCATATCAAACTCCGTGTAAAATTCAGCTCTCTTACTTGACACCGTGTGCTCTCTTCTAATGTAACTGTGGACTCCCGCATGTCTTTGGATCCTGCCCGTTAAGTGCTTGTTCATAGAAGGGTTTCTCTTGATGATACGTGAGATGGGTAAGGGAATAATTGTGTCTTAATTTTTATCCTTGATCAGCCAGGGAGGAGAAGAGACAGTGAGATGGTGGACTTTGGAGGAGCCTACAGTTTCCTCCATTTTGTATAACAGAGAATGCAGGATACCAAAAATGAAGGCTTTTCCCTGAATTAAGAGATGAAAGTGATTCTTTTATGTTCCTCCTGGGCCCATGGACACAGAGCTTTCTGATCACCACTCCCAGCAATTTCCTCAGCATCCCCGAGCTGTGAAGGGCTCACACTGGGCCATTCTTCCTCCCTGTACCGTCTTTGTCTACTTTTGGTCCCTGTATAATAATGGTCACAGTTGAAGCCACATTCCTTGAAAAGCTTCATCCTGGGGCAGCTTGGCCTTTCTAGAAAGATTTTATGCTTGTTTTAAGCTGTGATTATAATTGAGATGATTAAGGCCCATTAGGGGCCAAGATAAACAGCTGAGGGTCCTGTTCATGAAAGAGTGAACTGGATTGTCCACACCATATAGGAAACTAAAACTAATATGCATTAATTATAATTACTAGATTACAGAAAGTACATTTGGAGGGGAGTAAAAATGTCCTCTATTCCTTTGCTGCCTTTATCTTACTATTTGCTATTGCTGACGTTCTTTAGTCATTCAGTCCTGCCCAACTCTTTGCAATCCTGTGGACTGCAGCATGCCAGGCTCCCCTGTCCTTCACAATCTCTCAGAGTTTGCTCAAACTCATATCCATTGCGTTGGAGATGCTATTTAAACATCTCATCCTCTGCCACCCCCTTCTACTTTTGTTTTCACTCATTCCCAGCATCAGGGTCTTTTCCAATGAGTCAGCTCTTCCCGTCAGGTAGCCAAAGGATTGGAGCTTCAGCTTCAGTGTCCATCCTTTCAATGAATATTCAGGGTTGACTTCCTTTAGGATGGACTGGTTTGATCTCCTTACAGTCCAAGGGACTCTCAAGAGTCTTCTCCAGCAAAAGCATCAATTTTTCAGCACTCAGCCTTCTTTATGGTCCAGTTCTCACATCCACACAGGACTACTGGAAAACCATAACTTTAATTATACGGACCTTGGTCAGCAAAGTGGTATCTTTAATATCTTTTTATATGCTCTCTAGGTTTTTCATTGCATTTTTTCCAAGAAGCAAGTGTATTTTAATTTCCTGGCTGCAGTCACTGTCTATAGTGATTTTGGAGCCCAAGAAAATAAAATCTGTCCCTGCTTCAACTTTTCCCCCTTCTATTTGCCATAAAGTTATGAGACCAGATGCCCTGATCTTATTTTTCTTTTAGTTTAAGCCAGCTTTTTTCCCTCTCTTCTTTCACCCTCATTAAGAGGTTCTTTAGTTCCTCTTCACTCTCTGACATTAGAGTGGTATCATCCGCATATCTGAAATGTCTTACTATTCATTTTCCCCAAAAGACATCATTGTACATTTTACATCAGACTCAATCAGTTTTAAGACATATTTTTAGGAATATCAGTGTTAACCATGTATTAATATTTCAACATATTGAGTAGCAATACTAACAGTTGTGTTTAGTTACTGAGTCATGTCCTACTTTTTACAATCCTGTGGACTGCAGCACACCAGGCTCCCCTGTCCTCCACGATCTCCCAGAGTTTACTAAAATTCATGTCCACTGAGTCGGTGATGCTATCTAACCATCTCATCCTCTTTCACCTCCTTTTCCTTTTGCCTTCAATCTTTCCCAGCATCAAGTTCTTTTTCAATGAGTTGGTCTTCTCTTCACATCAGTTGGCCAAAGTATTGGTGCTTCAGCTTCAGTCCTTCCAATGAATATTCAGAGTTTATTTTCTTTAGGATTGACTGGCTTGTGCTCCTTGCAATCCACTAAATAAGATTTATTTTAAAAGAAAATTAAAACGTGAAAAATATCATTTGCATTTCAATTTGATGTATGATAGATCAATAATGAAAACTTTTCAGTGTATTAGAATAATATCAATGGATGGCAAAACCACTACAATATTGTAAAGTAATTAGCTTCCAATTAAAATAAATAAATTTATATTAAAAAAGAATAAGTCATTAATTAAAACACTCTTATTAACATAATCTAATCTCATAGCACATGATATGAATTAGAGTGTCTTTAGCAAGATATACATAATGAGTATAAATAGATATTTTAGAGTTAATATACATTTATTTATTGGCTATGTGCCCTTATTTAAAATAATGACAATCATAGTTAAACCATTTATATGTATAGGAGTTGTGCATTAATCTTCCAATAGGCTTTAATGCCTGTAACTGTGGCATGTCCAATATATCTTAAACACCATAGCCAAGGTTTATCTTGTTGTTAAGATATGCCCTCAGCATATATATATTTTTTCACATCATGATGCCTCTTTATACCTTGAGGCAGAGCACCTATACGCAGAGTACCTATGTAGCTCCGTTCACCTTCCCTAATCCATGCTGTGCATAAGTGACCTGTCTTTCTAATGCCAGAGATGATCTCCACGCTCAGCTAAGCTGCAACCTTCATTCAAAAGCTGACTGAAGCTTTTAAGTTTAATTAGGTCCCATTTGTTTATTTTTGCTTTTATTTACAATATTCTGGGAGGTGGGTCATAGAGGATCCTGCTGTGATATATGTCGGAGAGTGTTTTGCCTATGTTCTCCTCTAGGAGTTTTATAGTTTCTGGTCTTACGTTTAGATCTTTAATCCATTTTGAGTTTATTTTTGTGTATGGTGTTAGAAAGTGTTCTAGTTTCATTCTTTTACAAGTGGTTGACCAGTTTTCCCAGCAGCACTTGTTAAAGACATTGTCTTTAATCCATTGTATATTCTTGCCTCCTTTGTCAAAGATAATGTGTCCATATGTGCATGGATTTATCTCTGGGCTTTCTATTTTGTTCCATTGATCTATATTTCTGTCTTTGTGCCAGTACCATACTGTCTTGATGACTGTGGCTTTGTAGTAGAGCCTGAAGTCAGGCAGGTTGACTCCTCCAGTTCCATTCTTCTTTCTCAAGATAGCTTTGGCTTTTCGAGGTTTTTTGTATTTCCATACAAATTGTGAAATTATTTGTTCTAGCTCTGTGAAGAATACCGTTGGTAGCTTGATAGGGATTGCATTGAATCTATAAATTGCTTTGGGTAGTATACTCATTTTCACTATATTGATTCTTCCAATCCACGAACATGGTATATTTCTCCATCTATTAGTGTCCTCTTTGATTTCTTTCACCAGTGTTTTATAGTTTTCGATATATAGGTCTTTAGTTTCTTTAGGTAGATATATTCCTAAGTATTTTATTCTTTTCGTTGCAATGGTGAATGGAATTGTTTCCTTAATTTCTCTTTCTGTTTTCTCATTATTAGTGTATAGGAATGCAAGGGATTTCTGTGTGTTGATTTTATATCCTGGAACTTTACTATATTAATTGATTAGTTCTAGTAATTTTCTGGTGGAGTCTTTAGGGTTTTCTATGTAGAGGATCATGTCATCTGCAAACAGTGAGAGTTTTACTTCTTCTTTTCCAATTTGGATTCCTTTTATTTCTTTTTCTGCTCTGATTGCTGTGGCCAAAACTTCCAAACTATGTTGAATAGTAGTGGTGAGAGTGGGCACCCTTGTCTTGTTCCTGACTTTAGAGGAAATGCTTTCAATTTTTCACCATTGAGGATAATGTTTGCTGTGGGTTTGTCATATATAGCTTTTATTATGTTGAGGTATGTTCCTTCTATTCCTGCTTTCTGGAGAATTTTTATCGTAAATGGATGTTGAATTTTGTCAAAGGCTTTCTCTGCATCTATTGAGATAGTCATATGGTTTTTATTTTTCAATTTGTTAATGTGGTGTATTCAAGGTGAAAAGACAGCCTTCAGAATGGGAGAAAATAATAGCAAATGAAGCAACAGACAAACAACTAATCTCAAAAATATACAAGCAACTCCTACAGCTCAATTCCAGAAAAATAAATGACCCAATCAAAAAATGGACCAAAGAACTAAATAGACATTTCTCCAAAGAAGACATACAGATGGCTAACAAACACATGAAAAGATGTTCAACATCACTCATTATCAGAGAAATGCAAATCAAAACCACTATGAGGTACCATTTCACCCTAGTCAGAATGGCTGTGATCCAAAAGTCTACAAACAATAAATGCTGGAGAGGGTGTGGAGAAAAGGGAACCCTCTTAGACTGTTGGTGGGAATGCAAACTAGTACAGCCACTATGGAGAACAGTGTGGAGATTCCTTAAAAAACTGGAAATAGAACTGCCTTATGATCCAGCAATCCCACTGCTAGGCATACACACTGAGGAAACCAGAAGGGAAAGAGACACGTGTACCCCAATGTTCATTGCAGCACTGTTTATAATAGCCAGGACATGGAAGCAACCTAGATGTCCATCAGCAGATGAATGGATAAGAAAGCAGTGGTACATATACACAATGGAGTATTACTCAGCCATTAAAAAGAATACATTTGAATCAGTTCTAATGAGGTGGATGAAACTGGAGCCTATTATACAGAGTGAAGTAAGCCAGAAAGAAAAACACCAATACAGTATACTAACGCATATATATGGAATTTAGAAAGATGGTAACAATAACCCTGTATGTGAGACAGCAAAAGAGACACTGATGTATAGAACAGTCTTTTGGACTCTGTGGGAGAGGGAGAAGGTGGGATGATTTGGGAGAATGGCATTGAAATATATATAATATCATGTATGAAATGAGTCACCAGTCCAGGTTTGATGCACGATACTGGATGCTTGGGGCTGGTGCACTGGGACGACCCAGAGGGATGGTATGGGTAGGGAGGAGGGAGGAGGGTTCAGGATGGAGAACACATGTATACCTGTGGCAGATTCATTTTGATATATGGAAAACCAATACAATATTGTAAAGTTAAATTAAATAAAATTAAAAGAAAAAAACAAAACAAAACAAAAGCTGACTGAACCCTCCCATTTTCCTGGAAGTCCCTGTTCCTCTCTCTGTCCTCTGAACTCCCCAGAACGCCTGTGGCAGCCTCTTCTTGGTCTTCTGACTTAATATGCCCCCTGCTGTCCCGCGTTGTTTGGTGACCTTCATGATGTGATCTTCCTCCGCTGTAGACAGCAAGTTCACGTGCGTTTCTCTGTGTGTTGCAGTGGTACCTGCCACTCTACTGTGAACACACAAGTCGTGAACATACTTTACGGATTAATTCAGATGTTTAGTTGAATTGCTTTGCATTGCTTAATGGAAAACATTGTGACCTCTCACAGCGCCATATCAAATAATGAGCCCTTGGCATTTACATATTTAACATTTTTCAAATAAAATGTTTACAAACACCCCTGAAGGTACATAATATGCAGTAATTTGTAATTATGTTGAGGCACAAATTAGAATAATTATATTCATTCCATCTCAAAGAAACTTTATTGTTCTCATTTAATTCATAATTTTATTTATTTCTCACAATAGCTCTGTGAGTTGGGTATTCCCATTCCAGTTTCACAGAGGAGGAAACTGAAGACAATAAATCCTCCAGTTGGATTTGCAAAAAGCATTTGTTAGTAACTTGGGGTATGTTTCTGAGCTATATTGTTGATCTACTGTCTTGAGATTTTATAACTTATTTCTAGTAAAATGATGTCAATAATATAGTTCTTCAAGAAAGGAATGGATTTCCTTATTCCCCAACCCCAGGTAAGTGCATCCTCACATGGGGTTGGGGAGTAAGACACCACAGATCTTATTTGGGAATTAGAAGTATAATTCACACATATACAAATTAATAGATACCACGACTGTTGTTATTATAGTATCAATGTAAAAATTACTGGCATTCAACATGTGGCTTTTCCACATTATTTGCAAAGTGCCGTGAAGTCCAGAAGCGTCACTTCTCATCCATGTCTACAACTCCCAGGTTTATCATTGCGTTTCTAGTTCCCATAGCAGCTACTAGAGAGGTAACAGTAAAATTCAATTCTAATGATAATTACAGTTATTCAATAGTCTTACAGTAGTAAATGTGTAGTCCCAGTAAAATGAATTTATTTTTAAAGGTTTAACCTTGTAAGTTTTTGATCTCATAAGTTTCTTTAAAATAATTATCATCACGTTTAGACTGGTTGAGTCCACTGTTGCCTGAGTTCTCTTCTACGAGGACTGGCTGCTTTGCTTTTACCCTTGGGTCCAGAAATTGAGCTTTCATTTGTACAAGGTACGGGAGGTGGCACAGGCCCATAAAGGATGGTGTGGACACAAAACTTTTATAAAAATATATGATCATAGATACTCATAGCCATTAAAAAATCATGCTTTTAATATAGAAGCTTACTTCTGAAATCATTCCTAAAGAAAATGACTCAACTGAATTAAATGACCGTTTTTGTATGCAGATGTGTGCATGCCCAGTCTCTCAGTTGTGTCTGAGTCTGTGACCCCAAGGACTATAACTGTCAGGCTTCTTTGTCCATGGGATTATCCCAGCAAGAACACTGGAGTGAGTGGCCCTTCCCTCCTCCAGGGGATCTTTCCAAGCTAGGGATTAAACCCGCATCTCCTGTGTTGGCAGGTGGATTCTTCACCTCTGAGCCACCTGGGAAGCCCTTGTATGAAGGTGCATAGTACTTCGTTTAAGGCAGGAAATAAATAAAAGTAACTATAGTATCCAAAAGTATGGAAATGTTTAGTAAATCATGTTACCAAATTTAACAGATTGGAAACATGAAAATGAATTTGGAGGCTATCTATATACATAAAGATGCTTTTTACTAGCTCTTTTTCCTCTGCTGGTAGGTATGTAAAAATGCCTTTGTGTGTGTGTGTGTGTGCTTGCATGCACACACACACACACAAAGAAAACCATTACAGATATTTCTGCTATAACACCACATATGATTCTTGAAAAATTTCACCTTCCATAAAACCTCACACTAAAATCAACATAGCTCAGAGAACCAGTAAGCCACTCAAAGCACGGGCAGCCCTAAAACTAGATTACCTGGAAAAATGATTACTAAGACCAGGAGAGATGACGTGAAAGTTCAGGGCAGCTACATGTTTACTTTAGATACATTAAAAGCACAAGGAAATAGTACACAATGGGAAGGCTGACCGACAGGCACTGAGCCCACACAGCTGGAAGTGGAGATCTGAGCAAACAGGGCTGCTATTAAGATGGGCACTGATGGGTGTGCAGCCTGCTGTGACCTAAAGTGATTCCAGGTTGGAGCCAGCATCTCTGGGGAAGGAGCAAATCTAGGTGACCTTGGGTTGGATGATGAATTTTTAGATACAAAATGAAAGGCACAATCCATGAAAGAAAGAATTGGTAAGCTGGACTTCATCAAAATTAAAATTTTCTATTCAGCAAGAGACACTGTCAAAAGAAGGGAAAGACAAGCCTTAGACTGACAGAACATATTTGCAAAAGTTAAGTCTAATGAAGGACGGGTGTTCAAAATATAAAAAGAACTTTTAAAACTCACCAGTAAGAAAGCACACGACTTGGTTACAAAGTGGGTTCATATTTAATCATCATATTTACATTAATTCTTATAATGATCCATAATCTATATTTAAGATAATTGTCTGTAATACTTCCTGAAATGTTCACTGTGTATGTTGAATCATGCTTTTTAAACCTTATCGTTTTCCTTGTACAGGCGAAGCTAATGCCTTTTTCCTGCTTCACATTTCTTCCTAGAATGCCCAGTGGGATTTAAGGAAGTGGCAACCCACTCCAGTGTTCTTGCCTGGAGAAGCCCAGGAGCCTGGTGGGCTGCCATCTGTGGGGTCGCACAGAGTCGGACACGACTGAAGTGACTTAGCAGCAGCAGCAGCAGCTTTGTCCCACAGCCAAAAAGCTCTATTTCCAAGAAAGTCTGTGGGTTTGTAAATGAAAGGTAGCATAAGCATCTTCAGTATTGTTTTGTGAAAACCCTGTTTCCTCAACCAGGAACTACTGACATTTGAGTCAGACAGTTGTTTTGTCTAGGACCCTACTTGTGTGTTGCAAGATGTTTTACCAGCAGCCCTGGGCTCCACCCACCAATTACCAGCATTGTAAAACAAGCCCAAAAAGTCAGTTGATACTTAGATAATGTGATATTTCAGGAGATCATACAATTCCCAACGATACAGTGAGAACTTACTGTTTTTTAAAACTGACCTTACCTTACTTAATACGTTGACAATGATAAAACATAGTTAGATGCTTTTAATGTAAGGCCAAAATAGAAATGAGGATCTGTGATCTGTTAAAAAATAAACAGGAATGTAGAAATACATCCTTTTTCTAGTAGTAAGGTCTGCCTCTAAATGTATATTGCATTCAAAAATATCATCTCAGGAATCATTAAGTTTTAAATTTTAAGATTCCACCTAACAACATTCTCTGAATTCTGACAGTTTTAAAAACCAAGAGACCATATAAATGAGAAGAGTCTGAGCTCTCTAACTTAAAATAATAAGACAAGAACTTCATGAACTATTTTCATCACAGAGAGCAATAAAAAGGGAAATAAAGAAAGCTATGACCCTTGATTTCATGATATTGTTGTCCTTGATTTCACGATACCTGTTGTAACAAGATGTCTATGAATTTCCATATGTTTCCTCTAAGAAACTTATATTCGAAAAATAATATTTTTTGGAACATGGAAGTAATTAACCACTTTTTCTTAATGTATAACTTAGATTAAAGGTTAAAGTGATCACAGTTTTGGCCACAGTAAAAAAAAAAATATTCTGCACAAAGAAAAATACATATTGGATCTTTTATTGGCTAGGCTTTTGTATTTTGGTAGAAAAACACACTGATTTTAAGATTTGAGTGGAATTTTAAGAACACAAACAACTACTGACATCATCAAAAGAAAGAAATATTACTGCAGGCAGCTTTTCATTTGAAACAGCTTAAACTGTCGCCACTGAGCACTGCTGATTTGTCAGTTATGTAGACAGCTTTGCAGGAGGGAGCCTGGCAAAAGAGCAGGGGATTCTGTTTTATATGTCTATCAGAGAGAAGAAAGTTAAAAAACATGCCAAAACTCAGTGTTAGAAAGGATGTCAATAGGCACTGTCCTGTTGTAGATTAATAATGCCTTGTACAAGAATTTTCAAGAGAAATGACTTATAGGAGATTATATATATATATATATATAAACACACACACACATTTATATACATGGGCTTCCCAGGAGGCGCTACTGCTAAAGAACCCACCTGCCAAGGGCCGGAGATATAAGGGACAAGGGTTCAAACCTAGGTCAGGAAGACTCCCTGGAGGAGGGCACAGCAACCCACTCCAGTACACTTGCCTGAAGAATCCCATGGACAGAGGAGTCTGGCAGACTACAGTTCACGGGGTCGCAAAGCCTCAGACACGGCTGAAGCGACTTAGCAAAGTGCATGTATACATACATACATATGAATAAATTTATTATAAAGAATTGGCTCATGTTATTATGGAGGCCATGAAGTCCCAAGACTTGTCATCTGTAAGCCAGAGACTCAGGAAAAACAGTGATGTTGTTCAGTCTGAATCCAAAGGTCTGAGAACTCTGGGTACCAGTGATGAACATTCCAGTCAAGAACTGAAGGCCAAGAATCAGGAGTTCCAAGGGCAGGAACCAGTTCAGGGTCCTGACTCACAGAGTCAGGCAGAAAGTGCCAATGTGTCCTGTCTTTATTTCTTGTTCATTTAGGTCCTCAGCCGGCTGAATTATGCTCCCCCACCTGGGGACTTCCCTGGTGGTGCTAACGGTAAAGAACCCACCTGCCAATGCAGGAGACGTAGAGAGAGACATGAGACTGATTGCTGGGTGGGGAAGATTCCTTGGAAGAGGAAATGGCAACCCACTCCAGTATTTTTGCCTGGAGAATCCTATGGACAGAGGAGACTGATGTCACAAAGTCCATGGGGTTGCAGAGTTGGACATGATTGAAGTGACTTAGCACGCACCCACAGTCACTTATACAAAGATTCTATTGCAACCCGTAGTAATGAAAATTTGAAAATAAAGTAAATTTCCTTTAATAAGAGATTCTCTAAATAAACTTAAGCTTATTTCTATAAAGGCATATTTTGCAGCTTTTAAAAGGAGTGAAGTATATTCTCTACATACTGATATGAAAATGTCGCATGATGTAATCTTTTGTAAAAAAGGCAGAAATGAAGCCGCATGTACAAGTCCATGTACTGCGGCAATGTTAACTTCTTAGTTACGGTGGTGTACTACATTAGATGTTCACATTAGGGAAAGCTGGGGGACGTATATAGAGGAATCCTCTACTCTCTTTGAGAATCTTCTGTAAATCCAAAATTATTTCAGAATACAACTCAAGCATACATACTGCAGTATATTGACAACTTACCATGAATATTAACTTGTATAATTAATTATTAAATATGAAACAGGATTGTCAAAATAAATGATAAGTAGGGGAGGAACACATGAAGTTTTGTTAGCTAGTGCCCCATGTTAAGTCACAGCGCTGCTCTTGTTATTCACTTGCCAAGTCGTGTCCAACTTTTTGCCACCCCATGGACTATATCTCGTTGGATCATAAAAAAAGCAAGAGTTCCAGAAAAACATCTACTTCTGCTTCATTAACTACACTAAAGACTTTGACTGTGTGGATCACAATAAACTGTGTAAAATTCCTAAAGAGAAGGGAATACCAGACCACCTTACCTGCCTCCTGAGAAACCTGTATGCAGGTCAAGAAGCAACAATTAGAACTGGACATGAGACAATGGACTGGTTCCAAATAGGAAAAGGAGTACGTGAAGGATGCATATTGTCACCCCCACTTATTTAACTTATATGCAGAGTACATCATGAGAAACACTGGACTGGAAGAAGCACAAGCTGGTGTAAACATGGTGAGTACAGATATTTCTCTCTCCTGACCCCTTATTTTACACAAGAACCTTTGGCAGAAGAGGCAAGAGTAGTGCTGTTAAACAGGTAGAGATTGAATCTACAAATCCCAGTCGAGAAGGCCTTCAATGCTTTAACAGAGTCAGAGAGGGAATTTGTTGTTTGAATCAGTCTATTCTGGTCTTTGCTCTTTAACAAAACACTCAGGTCTCCAGGGAGCTTTATAGAGAGTGGAGATGTACTTTCTTCCTACCAGATAGGGAGGGTACAGAAGCTATGGACATTGATTTTTCTCAGGAGAAACGTGCTTTTCTACATTCATCCACGCTCCAGCGTATCACTTTGAGTCTCCCCAGTAGACAGACAATCCACTCCCTCCCCTACATTACAGCTTTTATAGAAACACCCAGGTATGGTGGAGAATTCACAATTTCATCACCCTTTGTAGATAAAAAAATATTAGAGTATTTATAAGAAAGGAAGAAGAGGATTATAAATGTAGCAGTTGAACCATGGGTATGACCAACCAGCCATATCAGAAAAAAAAAATGTACACATGTCACATTTATCTTTTTCTGGTTGTTTTTGGACAAATGGAGCAAAATCAAAGTCTGCCTATATTTTCATAAAGAAAACAGTGTCAGCATCGTTTCATAATTCAGATTTCATCTGTAGTCCAGAAAGAACAAACTTGTCTTGCCCATGGAGAGACATCACCCATCACTCGTCTCTCCTTGAATGACCAATCTTCAAATGTAATGAAGTGTTCAGGGCAGGAATCTAAGGCTTAGAAGATGGGGTGCAGCAGGCATCAGAGGGTAGAAAGCAGGCAACTTACTTTAAATCACACCCTCTTTTGTCAAAAGTCAGTGAAGGGAGATTTCTTTTTGGTGTGGTGAAAACATTCTAAAATTCATTCTGATGATGATTGTACAACACTATGACTAAACTGCTCAACTGTGAGGTTCAAAATGGGGAATTTTATGTCATGTGAATATCTAAATTTAAAAATCTCAAAAAAGTATATGCAAATCCAAATCTAAATGCATGTCTACCTACACATGTATGTATGTGTATATGCACGTATGTAGGTACATATCTAACTACTGACCAATCTATCTAACTTTGAGTAGGGGAATTACACATAAATTTTTAGTTACTGCAAGGAGATCCCACCAGTCCATTCTGAAGGAGATCAGCCCTGGGATTTCTTTGGAAGGAATGATGCTAAAGCTGAAGCTCCAGTACTTGGCCACCTCATGCGAAGAGTTGACTCATTGGAAAAGACTCTGACGCTGGGAGGGATTGGGGGCAGGAGGAGAAGGGGACGACAGAGGATGAGATGGCTGGATGGCATCACTGACTCGATGGACGTGAGTTTGAGTGAACTCCGGGAGTTGGTGATGGACAGGGAGGCCTGGCGTTCTGCGATTCATGGGGTCGCAAAGAGTCGGACACGACTGAGCGACTGATCTGATCTGATCATATGAACATTTATAATTTATATAAAAAGAAAAAAAAAGAAAAGAAAATCTTAAAGAAAACATGAGTAAATGTTTAACTTTTATAATAAATAGAGTCCAGAGTAATTCAATGATGTATCTTAAGTGTTAGTGCAACTAGCTTGCCAAGTTGATTTTTCATCTTGCAAAACCAATTTGTATCTCATTCTTTTTTAGAGAAAGAAATTTCAACTGAAACAGAGACAGAGCATATTAATAAACACACCCCCAAGCTATCCTGAAGGCTCTTTCCTCCATCCAGTGATGCCCAAGGGCATGCTATTTCCTGTTGTGATCTTGAATTAATAATATCCAGCAGCAAACAAAGCCTCTAGCAGATATCAGTAGAAAACATCTAATTTACAAAAATAATACAAGACAGCTTTGGTTGTTGGTATTTTCAACTGTGTATTAGGGGGTTATACAAAATAATCTTATCTCATCGCCCAGATTTGCTGTGAATATTTTTCATCTTTGCAGTGGGATTCAAACTGTCCTATGGAAAACACAGAGAAGTGTGCCTTTTGCTTCATCACTTAATTTTTTTTCCCATTTGCTGGCATTTTATTCTATTACCAATACCTTATTTAAATGTTGCGTAGTTGCATAATGTGCAACTATTTACACCCTTTCTTTTACAAATTGTATCTTAGCATTTTTCATGTTTATTTTAGGGTTGTAACTATCTCAATACATTTTGTGATTATTTAGTTTAAATTATAAGATAGCTTTGCTGTATCGTATCATATACAAAGTAATTAAAACTGTGTCATTGTTAGCTTTCCAAAAAGGAAGTAAATAAATGTGATGTACACATTATATCTCAAAAGAATCTTTTGTTTGAGATTATTTTAATAATTATAAGTTTCAATTATGTTTATACTAGGAGCTTTAACTGTACAGGTATAGACTTGCATATTTCTGAAGGAATATATAAAGTAAAAAATGGAAATTAATGTCAGTAGATTTATTATATTAATGAGGGCCTAAATTCTATAGACATGCATGTGTGATTCATATGTAGAAAAATAATTTCTACATGCATTAAATAGATTTCATGAAGGTTTAGACTCCGATTTAATAGACATCTCAATATTTAAAATTCTTCAAATCAAATTTTTTTAATATAAGAATAAAATAGATTGTGATAAAACCTTTCAACTGAGAGAATATTTGTAAGTTCTAAAATATTCTAAATGCAAACATTAAAGAAAAAAAATGTAATATTCACCAAATTTATATAGCTGTCACTACTGGGTTATTTTTACAAAATATCAATATAGCTTTTAAGATCACTTATGTTATGATACCAATATACAGATACATGTAATTTGAACTCCTTAATTTTGTTCTTTGAATAATTTTCAGTTTGAAAATAAATAGTTAGAAATCTGAATTTAAATAGTCCCTTAATTTTAAATTTCGTTTTGTCTAGTCTTGACTATGACAACACTACTTATCTATATGAATGCTATCAAAAGAACTGCTGATTTGCACTAAAGTTGAAAAGTTTTAAGGTAATGATTGTATATATGTGTTTGGGTGAATTTTTGTTCAAAGATATTTTATCTCACATTATATTAAAAGTGTATGTAATTGCAGGAGAATTAATATAATTTCTATTGTCTGGGGGGATTGTCTCTAAATATATTTCAATTAAAACAATGTGGTTTACATCCTCTAACTTTTTCCATGATTAAACTTTTTAAACTGTATGCAGTGCAATTCTTCTGAATTATTTACAATGCATTTTAAAACATCATTTTCAGTTTTCCTTCCCGACTTTAAAACCAGCTACTTCAATAACCACTCAGCAACTAAGATGACATTGTCTATCCAGTTCCAGGGTCCCCCTTCCTTTGTTTCTCATGCAACTGTCAGACACACGGGAACATGTGAATCTGGGAGCAAAGAGAGAGAGCCAGGTTGGATTTTGAGCCAGTTTTGAGCGAGTGATCTCAGGGCTTCCCCCTCCCCCGGAAATGGAGGCTGCACCCATGGGCTGCAGGTCTTCCTGTGGCCCCACCTGTGGGATCAACCTCCCTGATGAGACAGTGTGTGCAGGACAGAAGCCCGAGCAAAGTGACCTGTCTGCTCCAGGATCCACACCCTCCCCTTCCAAGCTTGGGCTGCTGTCCCTGGTGTTTGACATCTGGATCTAGCTGAGCTTGTCTACAGCATCCTTTTCTGTTGCGCTGAATCCCCCTCTTCTCCTTTGCCTTCTGCTGATTCAAACCTCAGTAGACAGCACCCGTGGACTGCAGTGGTGCGTTTGCTGTGCTGAGCTCGTCCTCATCCATCACCTCTGCTCCAAGTCTCTCCTCTGTATTCCCTGAGCATTCAAAAACTAAGTTGGCTAGAAAATGAATTCCACTCCTTAGAATTCAACTAGACAGGTCCTAAAAACCTACACTTCCGTGTAGGACCTAATCAAGTCCCAGGTTTAAAATATAGTCAGATGAAATAAGGCAGCTAAAAGGAAATAAATTGCATACACTGCATTTTGAAACCATTTTTGTTATATTTTATAACCACCTAATGTTCTCACTGAAGATGCCCTGAATTAAGTTGCAGTAATAACAAAATCGGGACATTGTTTTCCCTGTGTGTCCCAGTTCATTGTGATGATACTTAAGCTCAGGCTTGGATTTGCCCATTGGTTCCAGGGCTTCCCTGGTCACTCAAGCGGTAAAGAAACCGCCTGCGGTGCAGGAGACTCAGGTTCAATCCCTGGGTCGGGAAGATCCCCTGGAGAAGGCAATGGCAACCCACTCCAGTATTCTTGCCTGGAAAATTCCATGGACAGAGGAGCCTGGGGGGTTACAGTCCATGGGATTGCAAAGAGTTGGACATGACTGAGCAACTAACATTCTTTTGTATAAAATTAGAACGTTTGGTTTCAACCTCACAAAATCGTGGTTTTGAACTTCCATTTTTTCCTGTACATTTAAAGTGTATTATGGTTTATGGTTATTGCTGAGAATGATAGTAGATAAATTTCATTGTTTTTAATGTTCTTATTCTGCTCTATTGGGATATACTTTGTTTGGATTAATGGAAAAGCAAATGGCTTATAATGATCATCTAATTAAATTGCATTAATGCTATTTAAAGTAATATTATCAGCACTTCAAAGGACACTTTATTGAGGAAGCCTGTTACAAAAATATTGCAACCAGATATTTAATGTTTGATTAATACCCCAAAGTGCAAGAACTACAGATTTACTGATACCTTTTCAAGGTGAAAGTGAAAGTGAAGTCTCTCAGTCATGTCCGACTCTTTGCGACCCCATGGATTGTAGCCTACCGGGCTCCTCGTCCATTGGATTTTCCAGACAAGAATACTGGAGTGGGTTGCCATTTCCTTCTCCAGGGTATCTTCCAGACCCAGGGATTGAACCTGGGTCTCCCACATTGTAGGCAGACACTTTACCGTCTGAGCCACCAGGGAAATCCATATTACAAGGCACATAATACAACTGATAAATAAGGTAAAATGACTCAGCCCTTCCTTTCTTCATCATGTTCCCCAGGTACCAAAAAAGGATGTCTTTCCTTTTTCCTAACACAAGACAAATCAGGTTTGGTTATTGGTGAAGCAATTCCACGAGACAGTCCTGTACCAGGTTCTTCCTTGTTTCATCCCAGTTGATAAGTGGAAGTCTGTTCATGGATTGAGTTGTCTCCCTGCCATTCAGAACCTTGGACATCTTAAGACTGGTTGAAAGTTTTGAACCCTCTAAAATGTCAGCAGGTCAGGAAAGCTCTCTCCCACCTTGCTGCACTGCCTTGGGAATCAGGGTACACTCCATGCAATTAACCTGCCGAGAACTTTCTCAGGCTGAACAACAGGACATGAAGTGAGAACCAGGCTCCATTACTCGGGGTACAGGTGTACCCTGGGGATCCATGCACAACTCTATATAAAGCTGTCTTCAGGGAAAATAGGGAGGTTGAGCTTGGTTGCAGAGCTTATATATTTAAAATGTTACTTGTTTACAGAAGTAGCATTTACAATTGATTTAATTAATGGAAGAAAAATGAAAATCTAGTTAACAAATGTGATGAATATTAAGAAACAAACACAGTTTATAGCATAAAGAAATAGGAAAAAAAGCAATTGTATTGTTGACAAATCTAATTCACATGGAATTATAAAAAAAATATGTCTTTAGCTGGGCTCAAGATTATAGAAAATGGATCACTTATGGAGAAACAAGAATCACTTTTAAATGCAAAATGAGAATAAACCAACATATATAAAAATTAGGATTTTAATTTTTAATGCATCCTGAAACACACCTGTGACTTTCAGTGCTTTAAAACACTAGAGACCCAACAGATCCTGTAAAATTCAAAAAATTGGTATACGTGTGTGGAAGGCTTCAGGACTGAAATCCCAAGAACTTATCCAATGTGTAGATATTTCCTATTGAAACAAATAAAAACCCTAAAAGGAGAAGAGCCAAGGTCTCCAAAAGAATTAACTTTCCATACCCCCTATTTTTTCGGAGAAGGCAATGGCACCCCACTCCAGTACTCTTGCCTGGAAAATCCCATGGACAAAGGAGCCTGGTGGGCTGCAGTCCATGGGGTCGTGAAGAGTCGGACATGACTGAGCGACTTCACTTTCACTTTTCACCTTCATGCACTGGAGAAGGACATGGCAACCCACTCCAGTGTTCTTGCCTGGAGAATCCCAGGGATGGGGGATCCTGCTGGGCTGCTGTCTATGGGGTCACACAGAGTCGGACACGACTGAAACGACTTAGCATAGCACCCCCTATCTTTTATGATCAAGAATAACATGAGACCACTATTTAACTTATATGCAGAGTACATCATGAGAAATGCTGGACTGGAAGAAACACAAGCTGGAATCAAGATTGCGGGGAGAAATATCAATAACCTCAGATATGCAGATGACACCACCCTTATGGCAGAAAGTGAAGAGGAACTAAAAAGCCTCTTGATGAAAGTGAAAGAGGAGAGTGAAAAAGTTGGCTTAAAGCTCAACATTCAGAAAATGAAGATCATGGCATCCGGTCCCACCACTTCATGGCAAATAGATGGGGAAACAGTGGAAAGAGTGTCAGATTTTATTTTTCTGGGCTCCAAAATCACTACAGATGGTGACTGCAGCCATGAAATTAAAAGATGCTTACTCCTTGGAAGGAAAGTTATGACCAACCTAGATAGCATATTCAAAAGCAGAGACATTACTTTGCCAACAAAGGTTCGTCTAGTCAAGGCTATGGTTTTTCCTGTGGTCATGTATGGATGTGAGAGTTGGACTGTGAAGAAGGCTGAGTGCCGAAGAATTGATGCTTTTGAACTGTGGTGTTGGAGAAGACTCTTGAGAGTCCCTTTTACTGCAAGGAGATCCAGCCAGTCCATTCTGAAGATTAGCCCTGGGATTTCTTTGGAAGGAATGATGCTAAAGCTGAAACTCCAGTACTTTGGCCACTTCATGGGAAGAGTTGACTCATTGGAAAAGACTCTGATGCTGGGAGGGATTGGGGGCAGGAGGAGAAGGGGACGACAGAGGATTAGATGGCTGGATGGCATCACTGACTCGATGGACATGAGTCTGGGTGAACTCCGGTAGTTGGTGATGGATAGGGAGGCCTGGCATGCTGCGATTCATGGGGTCGCAAAGAGTTGGACATGACTGAGTGACTGATCTGATCTGACTCTCCCAGGAGCACATGACCTTTGGGGTAGGCAGAGAAGATGTCTGAGAGAAAGTGCTCCCTCGCAGTTGTAGAGAGACCAGAGTTGGGGGCTTGTAAGGGCTCTGCTTCTGAGCAGTCTCACCTAGGTCCGAGTTTTGAGTGAAAACCCTGACACAAAGGGATAGAGCTAATCTAGCAATTTCTATTTCCCTTCTGACCTCCGTGTTAGACGTCCTACAACTTCAGAGGGTGTCATTTTAACAGACCCTTCCAAGGCTTATGTCAGAGGACTGCTGTAGAATGATGGCATGAAGGCAAAAAACAAACAAAAAAAAGAACTTGAAGGAGGAAGAGGAAAAACAGTGAGGCAATGTTTAAAGAGCTTGAAATGCAGTCTAAGAGACACTAAAACTACCTGAAAGCTCCATGATACATGCACCTTGCAGTTATTTTGGAGTTTGTGCTTTGTTTCATTTAGACTTTCTTTTTTACCTATAAAAAACTGTCTCATGATTTCAGAAATGGCCTGCTGGGGGCGATAAGAAGGTACTAGCGCCCTGCGGTTTCTGTGGTCTGAGGGGAAAATGTGGCTCAGCTCCCTTATTTTTATTGAAAGCCAAGACTTTTATGAACATTTTAAAGAAAAATGATGCTTTTCCCTCCTTACCCCTTCTTTTATTGAAGTTGAAATTAATGTCACAGAGTCTAAGCATCTTACACCTTTTAAATGGCGATGAGTCAGTTGTCTTCTATTTCTTATTCTACTTACAGTGAGAGGAATTACACAGGGATATTTGGAGTCAAATGCCGAGACCTCTGTCAGCATTTTTGACAAAATAATAATAATAATAATAATTCTAAAAATCAATCCCAATTTCTTCCTAGAATATTCCTTGTACCCATGTTAATATTTACTGAGTAGTTAGTAGATTTTGCTTATTTTAGATCTGCATGCACGTTTGCCTAGACTTCCTAAGTTTAAATCATTTCAATCAAATGTATCTTTAATTTTGTTTTGTCTTTTTATAACCTTGCTTCAAAACTTCTATCCAGACACTACTCTTTCTTAACTAGAAGAGAACTTCACTCTTCCTTAATATACGAGGATATAGAGGAAAAAAAGAATGTCTAAAGGCCTTAGTTGGATCCTAGAAAAAGCAAGAGAATTCCAGAAAAACATCTACTTCTGCTTCATTGATTACGCTAAACCCTTTAACTGTGTGGATCACAACAAACTGTGGAAAATTCTGAAAGAGATGGAGATAACAGATCACCTTACCTGCCTCCTGAGAAACATGTATACAAGTCAAGAGCAATAGTTCAAACCAGACATGGAACAACAGACTGGTTCCAAATTGGGGAAGGAGTGCATCAAGGCTGTATATTGTTACCCTGCTTATTTAACTTATATGCAGAGTATATCATGTGAAATGCCAGAATGGATGACACTGAAATCAAGATTGGTGGGAGAAATATCAGGCTTCCCTGGTGGCTCAGACAGTAAAGAATCTGCCTGCAATGCAGGAGACCTGAGTTCAATCCCTGGCTTGGAAAGATCCCCTGGAGGAGGGCATGGCAACCCACACCAGTGTTCTTGCCTGGAAAATCCCCATGAACAAAAGAGTCTGTGGACTACAGTCCAGGGGGTCACAAAGAGTTGGACACGACTGACTGACTAAGCACACAAAGAGAAATATCAACAGCCTCAGATATGCAGATGATACCACTCTAATAGCAGAAAGCAAAGAGGAACTAAAGAGCCTCTCAATGAAAGTGATAGAAAAGAGTGAAAAAGCTTAAAACTCAACATTCAGAAAACTAAGATCATGGCATCTGGTTTCATCACTTCATGGCAAATAGATGGGAAAACAACGGGAACACTGGCAGTCTTTATTTTATTGGACTCCAAAATTACTGTGGGTGGTGACTGCAGCCATGAAATTAAAAGATGCTTGCTCCTTGGAAGAAAAGTTATGATCAACCTAGATTGTATATTAATAAGCAGAGACATCACTTTGCTGACAAAGGTCTGTATAGTCAAAGCTGTGGTTTTTCCAGTAGTCATATATGGATGGGAGAGTTGGACCATAAAGAAGGCTGAGAGCCAAATAATTGATCCTTTTGAACTATGGTGTTGGAGAAGACTCTTGAGAATAATGTGGACAGCAAGGAGATCAAACCAGTCAATCCTAAAGGAAATAAACCCTGAATATTCATTGGAAGGACAGATGCTAAAGCAATGGACATGACTTTGAGCAAATTCCAGGAGATGGTAAAGGACAGAAAAGCCTTGTGTGCTGCAGTCCATGGGATCGCAAAGAGTTGGACATGACTTAGTGACCGAACAGCAATAACATTCATCCAACAATGATAGGAACATCAGGGAAATATCCATTGCAAGGAAATTTAATTGAAGAGAAACTCATAAAGAATATGAATTTTATATTATTATAAGTAATTATAAGGGCTTCCCTTATGGCTAAGTGGTAAAGAATCTGTCTGCCGAGGCATTACGCCCAAGTTCGATCGATCCTTGGATCAGGAAGACCCACTGGATATAGAAATGGCAACCCACTCCATTGTTCTTGCCTGGGAAATCCCATGAACAGAGGAGCCTGGTGGGCTACAGTCCATGGGGTCGCACAGAGTCAGACATGACTGAAGCGACTGAACACACATATACCATATAGAACAGCAGCTCACTAAATGCTGCAATTAATTTAATTAAATTTATTCAATTATTCAATTGCAAATTCAATAGGCCACAGGTCCCCCCACAGCACTCTGATCCTATCTCAGAAAAATAATTAAAAAATGCAATTTTTCTAATGTTAACATAAACACCAACTTGTTTTACTCCAGTAAGCTATGATCCACAGCAAATTTGATTAAATGAATCATCCAAACCAAAAGCCTCTCTGAGCTTCCCTGAGAGTGACAGACACCTGTTGGTGGCTTCATGTAACTGAGAATCCGGGAGGGGAAAGGGTTCTCGGAGATGCCCCAGGCATCCAGGTGCTCCTGAGGAGGGATGTCTACACCATCCCCTCCCTGGTCCCTCTCTGCATCCAGTGTACAGACCGTGCATTGCATAACCCTAAGGGGCTGTCAGTAGCCTGTAGATGTAGGCAGCACCCCTGCAGGGGCTACACACGGTCACCCTAGCTCTCTGAGCACAAGGACACCCAGTGAGTGCTTCAAAGTCTCAGAAACGTGCCGGTGCCAGGCTTCATTTTGGACTGCATTCTGCACCGCCAGTGCGCTGCCCTGGTTGAAAAAGGACAGCTGGCATTTTAGCTTGAGCTCCCCTTAGGGACCCTGAGACAAGGGTGTGGACCAGTGGTTTATTTGAGAGATGATTGCACAGTGTCATGTGGGAAGGGTGAGGGGATAAGGTATGGAAGGAGGCAACCTGCCATCAGGAGGTGTCTCCTGTGACTGTGAAGCTCCATCCTGCGGGACTGCTGAGAAGGACGCAGAAACTTCCCAGAAGCGTCCTTTTATGGGAGCCCCTCGTTGACTGAGGTGTGTCCTGAGGCTGCAGAGAAGGTTCTGGGGAAGGAAACAACAGAAGGTGAGGCATGTGCTTGCGCAAGTCTAAGCTGCAGTCAGTGACCTCCTTGACCACTGAAACCCCAGGTCACCAAGGGGATGCTCAGCCTTGTGTTAGGCATTTGTATCTGTATGGCCTTTATCCAACCTACAGGTCAGTCCTGGTCACTGAAGCACGGAGCACTCCTAGGAGTACTCTCTCAATCCTAGGAGATGCAGGAAGGGAGAGCTCCTTTCTTCTTTCTGTGATGCTACAAACACCACTGCCCCGGGGTGGGGACACAGGCTCCCAGAGGAGGGGGCGCCAGAACAAAACAGAAAGCAGAGCTGAGCCCTTCTGCCCGGGAGTCACCCAGGCAGGTGACAAGTGGGATGAAAAGTCCACCCGGGTTAAAACCAATTTGAGCCGAAATTCATCCTATCTGTTATGCCCTTCCTCCCCTCACCACCCTCCTTCTTAGAAGCCCCCCAAACCCTGGATCCCCAAGACTAGGGGAGGCAGGTGGAAACACCCCAGCTTACTTCTTCCCTTTCCTTTCCTTCTGTTATGAAATACCCAGTTTGGGGAAACTTACTCACATGCTGATTAGCAGAAATGCTCTTCCTTACTGATTGCTTTATATTCTTCTATGATCTAAGGTTTTTTTTTTATGAGACACCAAAGGAGCAAATGATATTGCCTTCATCAAAAAGGTCACAAAACAAGCTCTGTAATGTGTAGTTGTTTCTAAATGCATTCACTTATATTTCCAAATATCCCTTGCCAAGAGAAAGGAACCATGATTCCCCCAGATAAAACATGATAATCCATTTTCATAAGAATGGAAATGCAAAATTCGCTTTCAATTTTTTGAAACATCACAGTGAAGAGCTTGTAAATATGAAAGATTGCCGTAGTGAAAATGTCAAATTTTGTTAAAAGAAGTTTGAGTTTCTTGAGAAAAAGGTAATATTGGTACACATGATCATGTGTTAGAGCAGATGGCCACAAAACTATACATTCTGTAAAATGTAGCATCAGAAATTCTGCAATCAAGTATAAAAATGATGCATTACACAGATGGGGAGAAAAGAAAATGATAGATTATAGGAATTAATCCATCAAAAGTCTGCTCCAAGGACGTATAAATAATCATCTACAATCTCTAGAAATTATAATTCAAAGTTGAGCACTGGAGAATTTTATAAAAAATATTTATTTATAGTGTTGGGAGACTGTAGTGTGTTTCATTGGCTTTTAAAAAGGGAGGATATATTCTGCTTTTTCATCTCCTCCTAGCATAGTCTTTACAAAGCTAACTGCAAAGACTTTCAAACATAACAGATGATTTCTGTTGTAAAAGTGAAGTGTGTGTGTGTATGTCTACATAAAAAGTACCATGATAAAATATTAAATGATGACAATAACCAAAATTTCCAGCATTTACTTAAGGAAACAACACAAGCAGAATTCTCAGTCATAAGAGCTTCAGCTAAATGACCAAGTTTGACATTTTGTTTTACAGGATGAAGAGAGAGCAAGGAATATGTGTAACAGTCCCTGTTTTTAAAAAGGCTGGATTTTTAACCATTATAGAATGAGCAATTAAATTCCCCCTCCTAAAATTAAAGCCTTGATTAAAAGTAAATGAAACAGAGAATACTCTTGCCCAAACACACCCCCCTGTCAATGTCAGAACTTTATTGTGACACTTCTGGAGTCTGAGCTCATTATGGATTACCAAGGGCGTATCTGATGAACCCCTTTGTGGATTTCAAGTCCTCTCCAAATTAGGTATAACGTCTTCCACAGTTGCTGATGTTCATCTTGTTCACTTCTGAGTGAGCCATGTACTTGCCAACATGGTTAGAAAAGCAAGTTCTCCTGGGAGCAGTGTTGTTAATTCATATATTTTTCTAAACATTACTTCATTTTTCCTCTTTTAATTATTGCCTTTTCTCTGCCTTCTTTTGTTATTTAATTTTTCCATTCTAATTATTTTAAGGAGAAAGATTTAAATCATCCACTTGAGACTTTTCTTCTTTTCTAATATCAAAATTGTAGGCACTAAATTTCACTCTAATCACTGCTTTAGGATTACACAAATTTCAATGTGATTTTTTTTCCCTCTGTCACAAGGATTATTGATGAGCATGCTGATTAATGTACAAATATTTTAGGATTTTTCCAGATATCTTTCTATTAATAATCCAATGAGTTAAATCATTAATTCCAAATTAATCATTTATTCAAATCTGTGCTATTTTTATTCTCTTAAAATTATTTAGACCTATTTTGTAGCCTAGAATATGGTCCAGAACAATTGAAAAGAATGTGTATTCTACTGTTCTTGGTTGGAATTTTCAATAAATGTCATCAAGATCAAGTTGGTTGATAATGTTGTTCAGGTCCTCACTGATTTTCTACTGATTTTCCTTACTGATTTTCTACTTATTCTGTCAGTAACTGAGAAAGGAGTGCTGAACATTTCGCCTGTGATTCTGAGTTTGTCCATTTCTCTTTTAAGTTCAATCTGTGCTTGCTTCTCGTACTTCATAACTCTGCTATGAAGTGTCTACATATTTATCATTATTATATATTCTCATTGACGTGACCCCTCCCCCAAGCCTAGGTAATGTCCCTTTTTCAATTCTCAAAATTCTTGTCCTAAAAGCTACATTGATATTAATATAGCCATGAGATCAAACCATCCTAAAGGAAATTTCCTTTAGGAAACCATCAATTTCCATCCTAAAGGAAATCAGTCCTGAATATTCATTAGAAGGACTGATGCTGAAGCTGAAGCTCCAATATTTTGGCCACTTGATGCGAAGAGCTGACTCATTGGAAAAGACCCTGATGCTGGGAAAGACTGAGGGCAGGAGGAGGAGGGGGTGACGGAGGATGAGATGGTTGGATGGCACGCCTGACTCAATGGACGTGAGTTTGAGCAAACTCCAGGAAACAGTGAAGGACAAAGAAGCCTGGGGGTTGCAAAGAGTTGGATACAACTTAATAACTGAACAACATCTGTATTCTGATTAGTGTTTACTTGGTATGCATTTCTCATTAATGTACTTAAAACCTATTTTTGACAGATTTATGGAGAGTCTCCCATAGAAAGTGTATAGTGTGTCTTGATTTCATTCAATAGGAAAATATCTGCCCTTTGGTTAATGTGTTAGATCACTATCGTTTGCTGTATTTTGGGTATAGTTGGATTTAAATCTACCTTGTTGATATTTGTTTTCTATTTTATTTGCATGTCATTTTTTTCCTATTTTCTATCATTTTTTTCTGACTCTGGACTTCTTTATAATATTTGCATTATCATCTATAATTCCGTTTTGTCACAATTACAGGCATCTTAGCTAACTCTTAATTTTATTTTTTAATGATTTCTTCAGGTTTTACAGGGTACATTTTTAACTAATTATAATATATTTTCAAATAACAGTATACTATTTTCTTTGGTTTTGAAACATTTCAATAGAATGTTTCCATTTCTTCCATTCTTTGTTTTAAACATATCAGCTCAGTTCAGTAGGTCACTCAGTTGTATCCCACTCTTTGTGGCCCTGTGGACTGCAGTATGCCAGGCTTCTCTGTCCACTTCCAACTCCCACAGCTCAAACTCATGTCCATCAAGCCAGTGATGCCATCCAACCATCTCATCCTCTGTCATTCCCTTCTCATTCTGCCTTCAATCTTTCCCTACATCAGGCTCTTTTCCAGTAAGTCATTTCTTACCATCAGGTGGCCAAAATGTTGGAGCCTCAGAGTCAGCATCAGTCCTTCCAAGGAATATTCGGGACTGATTTCCTTTAGGATAGACTGTTTTGATCTCCTTGCAGTCCAAGGAACTCTCAAGAGTCTTCTCCAACACCACAGTTCAAAAGCATCAGTTCTTCAGTGCTCAGCTTTCTTTATGGTCCAATGCTCAATTCCATACAATATTACTGAAAAACCCATAGCTTTGACTACATGGACCTTTGTCAGTGAAAAATGGACCTTTTGCTTTTTAATATGCTGTCTAGGTTGGTCATATCTTTTCTTCCAAAGAGCAAGCATCTTTTAATTTCATGGTTGCAGTCACCATCTGCAGTGGTTTTTGAAGCCCAAGAAAATAAAGTCTCTCACTGTTTCCACTGTTTCCCCATCTATTTGCCGTCAAGTGATAGAACCAGAGGCCATGGTCTTAGTTTTTTGAATGTTGAGCTTTAAGCCAACTTTTTCACTCTTCTCTTTCACTTTCTTCAAGAGGCTCTGTAGTTCTTCTTCACTTTCTGCCATAAAGGTGATGTCATCTTCATATCTGACATTATTGATATTTCTCCCGGTAATCTTGATTCCAGCTTGCACTTCATCCAGGCCAGCATTTCATATGAGGTACTCTGCATATAAGTTAAACAAGCAAGGTGACAATGTACAGCCTTGACGTACTCCTTTCCCAATTTGGAACCAGTCCGCTGTTCCATGTCTGGTTCTGACTGTTGCTTCTTGACCTGCATACAGATTTCTCAGGAAGCAGGTCAGGTGGTCTGGTATTCCCATCTCTTTCAGAATTTTCCAGAGTTTGTTGTGATCCATATGGTAAAAGGCTTTGGCACAGTTGATGAAGCAGAAGTTTTTCTGGAATTCTCTTGCTTTCTTTATGATGCAACAGATGTTGGCAATTTGATCTCTGGTTCCTCTACCTTTTCTAAATGCAGCTTGAACATCTGGAAGTTCTTGGTTCATGTACTGTTGAAGTCTAGCTTGGAAAATTTTGAGCATTACTTTGCTAGCGTGTGAGATGAGTGCAATTGTGCAGTAGTTTGAGCATTCTTTGGCATTGCCTTTCTTTGAGATTAGAATGAAAACTGACCTTTTCCATTTCTGTGGCCACTGCTGAGTTTTCCAGATTTGCTGGCGTATTGAGTGCAGCACTTTCACAGCATCATTTTTTAGGATTTGAAATAGCTCAACTGGAAATCCATCACCTCCACTAGCTTTGTTCATAGTGGTGCTTCCTAAGTCCCACTTGACTCCGTACCCCAGGATGTCTGGCGCTAGGTAAGTGATCACACCATTGTGGTTATCTGGATCATTAAGATCTGTTTTGTATAGCTCTTCTGTGTATTCTTTACCAGCTGAGCCATAAGAGAAGCCCAATAAAACTGGAGTGGGTTTCCTATGCCTTCTCCAGCAGATCTTCCCAACCCAGGAATCAAAATGGGGTCTCCGGAATTGCAGGCGGATTCTTTACTAACTGAGCTATCGGGGAAGATCTTGTATTCTTGTCACCTCTTCTTCTTTTTTTTTTTTTTTACCTCTTCTTAATATCTTCTGCTTCTGTTAGGTCCATACCATTTTTGTCTTCTACTTCTTCTTAATATTTTCTGCTTCTGTATTTTTGCTAAATATATGTATTTAAAACTTGTGCTAGATGTATAACTTGTGCTTGTGTTATATATCCCACTTTCAAATGTTACTATTTTGCTCTAAACAATGATCTTTTAGAAATAATTAAAAATGAGGAAAAAACTATCTACTTTCACCTCTAAATTCACCATTTTCAGTGTTCTTCATTCCTTTGTATTAGATCAAATTTCCATCTTGTACCATTTTTTTTTCCTACCCGAAAAGTTTCTTTTAATATTTCTTACAGTGAAATTCTTCTGATGATAAATTCTCTCAATTTTTTATTTAGCTAAAATGTTATTTTCTGTTTATTCACTTTTTGAAAAAACCTGGGGGGAGCTCTAGGCAATTTATGACGTTGTGTATATTTCAGATGTACAGTACTGTGAGTCTGTTTTACATATCCACTCTTTCCCCTTTGGCAGCCATAAGTTTGTCTTCTACATTTGACTCTATTTCTGTTTTGTAAATAAGTTCATTTGTACCCATTTTTTTAGACTCCACATGTAAGGAGTATCATATATTTGTCTGAGTTACTTCACCCAGTATGACAGTCTCTAGGACCATCCATCTTGCTGCAAGTGACATTATTTAGTTCTTTTTATGAAAGTTCTCTTTTATGGCTAATATTCCATTGTATGTATGTACCATATCTTCTTTATCCGTTCCATTGTTGATGAGTAATTAGGTTTCTTCCATGTCCTGGCTATTGCAAATAGAGCTGTGATGGGCATTGGGGTGTGTATATCTTTTGGGGTTATGGTTTTCTCTGGATATATGCCCAGTAGTGGGATTACAGGATCGTGTGGTAGCTCTACTTCTAGTTTTTAAGGAACTCCCATACTATTCTCTATAGTGTCTGCACCAGTTTATATTCCCAGCAACAGTGTAAGCAGGGTTCTCTTTTCTTTACACCCTTTCTAGCACTTATTGTTTGTAGATTTTTTAAATTAATTTATGTTTAATTGAAGGATAATTGCTTTACAGTATTCACTGGTTTCTACCAACTATCAACACGAATCAGCCATAGGTATACATGTGTCCCCTCCCACTTGAATATCCCTCCCACCTCCCTCCCCACCCCACCCCTCTAGGTTGTTACTGAGCCCCAGTTTGAGTTCCTTGAGTCAAACCACAAATTCCCATTGGCTGTCTGTTTTGCATATGGTAGGGTATGTTTCCATGTTACTCTCTCCATACAACCCACCCTCTCCTTCCTTACCCAGCCGTGTCCATGAGTCTGTTCTTGATGATGGCCGTTCTGACCAGTGTGAGCTGCTACTTCATTGCAGTTCTGATTTACGTGACATTGAGTATTATTTCATGTGCTTTTGGGCCATATTTTGGGTTTTGGTGTGTTTTTTTTTTTTTTGCTTTCAATTTTGAAAGGTTTTCTCATTAGTAGATAATTCTAAATTAGCAGTATTTCTTTCAGTTCTTTACAAATGACTCTGTTTATATATCTTATGACAAAAAAAATTCTTCCATAGTTCTTTTCTTTATATGAGCTATCTTTTTTCCTTGGCTGCTTTTAAGATTGCCTTTTTATGTTTAGTTGTTAGCTATTTGATAATGATGTGCTTGATGTGGTTTTTCTTCTTGATATTTGTTGAGTTTCATGAATCTTTCGCTTTATAGCTTTCATTTTTTTTGAAAATTTTTATCTAATATTTATTCAGACATTTTTCTTTCCTATCCTCTCCTTTTCTCTCTTCTACTATTGCAGTTCCATGTTCCTGTGGATTGTCGCATGTTTTCTCACAGCTCAGTGATGCCATGTCCATTGTTTAAATTATTTTCTCTCTGTGCTTCTTTTGATTGATTTCTATAGTAATGCCTTTAAATTCATTCATCTTTTCTTACATAGTATCTAATTTGTGTTATTTCTACCCAGTTTGGGTCTTCCCAAGTGACTCAGTGGTAAAGAATCCACCTGCCAATGCAGGAGATGCAGAAAACTCAAGTCTGATCCCTGAGTTGGAAAGACCCCTTGGAGTAGGCAATAGCAACCTGCTCCAGTATTCTTGCCTGGAAAATTCTATGGACAGAGGAACCTGATGGGCTACAGTCCAAAGAGTCACAGAGATTCAGACATAACTGAATGACTGAGCATGCACATTACCCACTTTGGTTTTCATTTTGGATATTGTATTTTTCAATTTAGAAGTTTCTGTGAATATCTTGTATAGTTTTCCATTCTTTTTGTTCTCATTTCTTCCTTTATCCTCTTAGATAGATGAATTTATAATAGCACTTGTAATAGCCTCCATCTTTCCACCACTTCTGTGTTTTTCTTCCCTATTGTCTTTTTTCCCGATTATTGATTATATTTCCTCCTTCTTTACGTATGGATACACCTTCATTAAATGTCTGCCATTATGAATTTGACTTTTTATGGAGGCTAGATGATTTTGTGTTCTATTAAACATTACTGAGTTTTACTCAGAATATAAGGTAGGGCCAGTCTACAAGTCCCTTGAGAATAGTGGCTTAGCACTTAAGTAAGATGAGTTTTACAATCGACAATAAAGTGCAGATATAATACCAGGAAATAGTAGTAATATAATACATTTTACTTCTACTGTGTGCCAGGTACCATATTTGGATTTTGTTTGTTTTTGAGAGTTAATCCTTATTATGGACTGAGTATTTATGTCTCCTGAATTCATATGTTGAAATCCTAAACTCCAGGATGACAGTATTTGGAGGTGGGGCATTTGGGAGGAGTCAGGTGACGGGTTCTGCCCTCATGAATGGGGTTAATGTTCTTATAAAAGAGACCCGAACACTCTCTGCTCTCTACCACCTGAGGCCCCAAGACAAGACAGATACCTGCAAGCCAGAAAGCAGGTTCTCACCAGACCCTGACTCTGCTGATGCCTTGATCTTGGACCTCTCAGCCTCCAGATCTGTATGAAGTCATGTTTGTTGTTTAAGCCACCCAGCCTATGGTATTTTTGCTACAGTTTCCAGAGTAGACCAAGACAGTCCTCACAGACACATGTGACCCCATTGTGGCAGACAGGGACTCAGAGGCTCAGAAAGCGAGGAACTTGTCACCTCGCTGTGTCTTAGTCCGTTCGGGCTGTTGTACCAGAATACCTCAGGGCTTCCCAGGTGGCTCAGTGGGAAAGAACCCTCCTGCCAATGCAGGAGCTACAGGAGCTGCAGGTTTGATCCCTGGGTGGGGAAGATCCTCTGAAGAAGGAAATGGCAACCCACTCCAGTATTCTTGCCTGGAGAATCCCATGAACAAGGGAGCCTGGTGGGTTGTAGTCCATGGGGTCCCAAAGAGTTGGACATGATACACACACACATCAGAACACCGTACACCAGGTAACTTGTAAACCACAGGAGTTGCCCACAGTTCTGGAGGCTGAAAGTCTGAGATTAGGGTGCCAGTGTGGTGGGGTACTGGTGAGAGCCCTTCTCCAGGCTGCAAACTGCAGACTTGTTGCTCTGTGCTCACATGGTGGGCAGCAAAGACGATGAAAGCTGTCTCCTAACTCATGCAAGAGCATGAAGCCCACCATGGGCTCCAACTTCATGGCTTCAGACGATCACAACCACCTCCCAAGGGCCTCACTGTCTAACACCATCACACTGAGGAATAGGATTTCAGCATATCCATCTGGGGCGGAGGGGGCACAGGCATTCAGCCCAGAGCACTCAGTTGGTGAGAGATGTGGGGTGATTGTTCCCACAGCTGATCTTGCCCACCCCCTCAGCCTCCAGAACTGTGGGAAACTCCTGTGGTTCATAAGTTGCCTGGTCGATGGTATTGTGATGTGTGTGTGTGTCATGTCCAACTCCGTGGCCAACTCTTTGCAACCCCATGGCCTGTAGCCCACCAGGCTCCTGTGTCCATGGGATTCTCCAGGCAAGAATACTAGAGTGGCTTGCCATTTCCTCCTCCAGGAGATCTTCCCCACCCAGGGACCAAGCCTGCAGGCTACATGAGGTGTGTACACCTGAGGCTTTCAAAAGCTAGGATCAGGGAGTACACCAAAGTCAGGTCTGCCAGGTTCCTGCCCTCTGACGCTTACTGAGCCTGCCAGCTGAACACTGCTTCCTTTTGTCATTCCTGGACACTGGCATGGCCACACTGGTCTTCGGAGCAGAGTCAACACACATACGGTCCTGGGTAGAGACAAGAGTATCACAAATACTAAAGAGACAGCAGGAATTGTTGTTTGCTTGTTTGGTATAAACTGGAGGTGAGAGACATCTTCTTCATATTGCGAGGAGATTTGTTTCCCCTTTTTGAAAGCAGTTTTCCAAGTCTGAGTCCTAAGTGGGCTCTCATTTCCTCTGAGAATCCTCATCTCTTTGAAGACACCACTTTGTCACAATTACTGTGCCTGGATAGTAATTCGTCAAACAAATCAGGCTATGTGCAATGAGACAGAGCAGCCCTCAGAAGCCTGACATGGTTTTCTGCAACAAGTGAGTTCATTGTAATACGACTTGAGGACGGGCATGCACTACAGCAGGGGTCCTAGACCAGCCATGGATGCTCGGTATCAGAGGGCTTTTCACTCCTGACAAGGTGTGCTTCTTATTTTATTTTTTTTTAATTCCGCACTGAGCAGCATGCTGTGTCAGTGGTAAAGAATCGGCCTGCCAATGCAGAAGACACAGTTTTGATCCCTGGGTCTGGAAGATCCCTGGAGGAGGAAATGGCAACCCATTCCAGTATTCTTGCTTGGAGAATCCCATGAACAAGGGAGCCTCGTGGGCTGTAGTCCACAGGGTTGCAAAGAGTCAGACATGCCTTAATGACAAAACACGCGCACACACTCAGCATGCAGGATTTTAGTTCCCTTACCAGGGATGGAACTCGAGCCCCCTGCAGTGGAAGCTTGGAGTCCTAAGCACTGCACCGCCAGGGAAGTCCTGAGTGTAAAGTCCCTTTACACATCGCCAGTGGTTCTAACCTGTAGACCAGGGGGACAGTCAAAGTGTCAGTTGCTCTTTGCAACACATGGACTGTAGCCCGCCAGGCTCCTCTGTCCATGGAATTCTCCAGGCAAGAATACTGGAGTGGGTTGCTATTCCCTTCTCCAGGGAATCTTTCCAACCTAAGGATTGAACCTGGGTCACCCCCACTGCAGGCAGATGCTTTACCATCTGAGCTAACAGGGAGGCATGGTGTAATTCAAGCTGAATCAACACTCAGGGAATTTTTTATTAATAGACTATCTAGCTTTGATAACAGAGAAATCTTAAATAGGCCTGCAGTTTATAGAATTCCAGGTCTTCCACATTTCAGCCTACTATGGTAGCTGGTCACTTACAAACAGCTATGTCTTTTTTTCTTTCTGAGCTGCTGCCATGTTCAGCATTTGTTTCTTTCACCAGCATCGGCATTCTTCTCTTGACTCCTGTGGAAGACAGAGGTGCCTATTGTTGGTCTTGAACATCTGGCATGTAAGGAGAAAATTGAAAGATATTTGTTCTTTAAAAAATTTTTTTTAAAGAATCACTTTTTGAGAACAGACACGTGGTAGCAAATTCAAGAGACCAATTAGCAAATACAACTTCACGCTCTTTATTACTCCTGGCTGGTAGAATTGACTTCATTTCCAAAAAAACTGACAGATTTTTTTTGTTTTTTTGATTTATGATCTACATATGCCAAGACCCAAGAGAAGCTTTTAAAACTCCAGGAGCTAAAATCTTACATATTAATGCGCAAGACAGTGGATCATGGAATTCAAACTAAGTTCACACTTGAGTGTGCTTCCCCACATCTCCCTGAGCAATGCCTTGTTTACCGTTTTTAGTGATTAAATCTCTTGCACAAAGTGCCTGCTAATGACATGGCCTGAAACAACTCATGAGAATACAGCAACACAGAGAACTGAGGAAATTAAAAACCTGCTCTTTTCAAAATGTACTTGTAATGTGTATGCTTAAGTATTTAAAAATCAAAACATTTTTGTCATACAGCTCCAAGTCAGGAATAAAGACAAAAAAAGATGAACGTATCAATTTCTGAAATAGATTGCCTGTCATACATTAGGAAATGGAAAACTTATCAATTGATAACTAACCTATCATTGAAACTTATATCATCAAAAAGTTCTCATTTGTTTTGTTAAAATAGAGATGTTGTGCAGTGTTTGGAAATTAGGTGGAGAGAATGAATGATTTTGATTGAACCATTGAACTATTTATTACCGTAACTATTTATTTATTAACTATTTATGATAATAACTTTCATTATCATAATACTCATCAATTCTGTAAATATGCTTCTTTCCTTCCAGAAGGTAATGGTGCAGAAGAACCCAGTCAGTAACATTGCTTTACTGCCTGAGTATAATACACCCATCAGGCAGTAGATAAGACCAGCTCAGCTTCAAGTACTTGTGATGTACGCAGTGGATGTTTTACATCCTTCAGTTGAGACCATTATCAGTTCAGGGTACATTCATCTGCAGGTAACAGAAGGCCCAGCTGGCAGTGGCTTCAACCATAGAAACATCCATTCACGTGTTGATTTCAGGACAAGGCAAGTGGTTTCAAGGTGGCTCGGCAGGACCACGATGGCAGGGCCTGAGTCAGAATCCCTGTGATGCAACTGCTTCTCTCTCTGCAAAGTGGCTTCTATACTGAGAGGTCACATCCCCACATCACAACATGCCAGGGAGGAAAGCAGGTGCACCGGGGCAGAGAGAGACCTCTCTATTATACAGAAGGAGACGTCGTCCCACAAGCCCCCAGCAGCCTGCCCCTCCCCTTCCCTGGGGCTGAGCCTCAGGGTCTCCCAGCAGTAAGGTGTTGGGAGGAAGATGTTCCGCTCTCGGCAGCTGTGGTTGGTAGCAGGTATGGGGTAAAGGACGGGGAATGGCTGGTGGGTAGCCATGCCCACCATGATGCAGTCATGCCATGGGCGCTTTTTAAAAAATATAATTTCTTGAGAATAGCGAGGCACACCACTATGCTTGAATGAGAGCAGTAACTGGATTTCCTGAACTGTTAAATGAAACATGCGTAACTGATCTCCTCTTTCTGTAGCTGCTCTGCCCCCCGACATCCATCTCGCCTCCCATCTGCAACTCAAAGATCCATCAAGCTCAGAGCATAAAATCCTTCTTATTATTTTATTTGTCCCTTGTTTGCTGGTCCCTCCTTGCCTGTCTCCAATATTTTTTGTTTCCATTCCTGGCTTTGCTGGGACTCTTTGATTTATCCCGTCACTGGAGGCCTCAATGAGAAAGCAGTGGTTATTTATTCGCCTGCATATTTCAGAGCCTCCGGGCAAGGCTGCCCTGTCCCCCGGCTTTAGGAAAGGCATTCATTCCCGTGCCGTGCACAGACTGCACACCTGGATGGAGCAGCACCGAATTTGGGGAACAGAGAAGTGGTTTCTTTAGACAATTTTAAATTCCTCTTTCCAAAAGGCAGTTATTTTCTGTGTCATCTCTCATTGCCACCACCTTAAGTCCTTATTACATCTCCCTCCAGTTGTTAGGAGTGCAGGGACCTCCTGACATATCTCCCTGACAGCAACCATTGGTTCCACCCTGCAAAGCTCTTTAAAAATAATCAACAAGGACCTACTGCATAGCACAGGGAACTCTACTCAATACTATGTAACAGCTTAATTGGGAGAAGAATATGAAAAGAATAGATATATGTAGAACACAATCCCTTTCTGTGCCCCTGAAGCTAACACAGCATTGTTAATCAACTATGCTCCAATATAAAATAAAAAGTTAAGCAAATTGAACCACTGCTCATCATATCCCTTTAGTGGCTTCCCACTGTATACAAAACAGCATCTGAACTTATTTGCATGTGACTCGAGCTATTTCACGGATTCTGGCCCAGTCACCGCTGCTGACCCACGGCCATCTGGTTCTGACGACTGCACGGGTCTGTGTACCATCCCCTTCTCGTTGCCGGTCATTTCTCATCCCTGTTTCTTTCCTTATCTCATTCCTGGTGTTGGCACGATGTCTTGCCCACTGGGCAGCCAAAAACTTCCCCATCTCTAGCAAACAGTAGACAGGCCCCCTGGCTCTGCTGGATCTTCACTTCTTTATGGAGCAGCACCTCAGCTTTGCTTTGGAAATTAGACAGTACAGTTGTGGGCAAGTTGGATGATGATCGGTCAAGATGAGATGCCCTTTCTTGCCAAGGGTGGGGCCCAAGCCAAGCCCACCATTCGGTGTCCTTGAGGCACTTACCCTAGTCCCCCGCAGACCCAGTGTGCCTTGTGGGTGCTCCCGGAGGAAGCACCCCTGTGTTCTGTGCTCTCCATGTCTGGTTGAGCACCCAGCCTGCCCAGGGGCTCCCAGGTCTCTCGGGAACAGAGCCGCTCCACTTACACCTTCGCTAAGGCTCAGATCCTTCCTGGACCCTTGTTTCTTGGCCAGCGTGGGATGGTGTTGATTGCAGTCAGAGTCCCTCAGCGACACCCATTTGAAGCCTCCGCCAGCATCCTCTCAGAGATACTCCTTCCTCACAGACTCTCACCTCGTGTGTGAAGCTCTCTCGAACTGAACTCTGCTGTTTGTTGTGCTCTCACTGGCTTCTCCTGTCTGGGCTGAGACCCGGCTCATTTCTGGGCCCCGGCACCTGGCAGAGTGGACCCATTAAGCAGCAGCGACAGTCTCCTGCCCTGTTCTTCCCCTGCTTGTACACTGCCTTCCCTCTTCCCGCATGGAGCTCTTACCTGGGTGCCCTGCCATATTAGGAAGTTCCTGCTGCATCTCCCTGAGCTGCTCCTCTCCCCGAGCTGCTCCTCTCCCCCTGCACACACACACACACACACACACACACACACACACACTCCTTCCAGTGTGAAAGTCAGATACGATTATGCTTGTCTGCAGTCTTTTACCGCGGCCTCCCTGGTGGCTCAGATGATAAAGAAGCCGCCTGCAATGAGGGAAACACAGTTTTGATCCCTGGGCTGGGGAAGATGCCCTGGAGAAGGAAATGGCAGCACACTGCAGTCTTCTTGCCTGGAGAATCCCATGGACAGAGGAGCCTGGCGGGCTGCAGTCCATGGGGTCTCAGAGTGGGCCACGACTGAGCAACTAACACTTTCAGGCTTTCACAGCGTCCTCTTGTCCTTTCAAGGAGTCTCTAGGCAAACTGGGCTGTTTATTGTCCCCTCCAGAAATAAAGGAATTTCTACAGGGTGCTAGTGTTTAAAGAGGGGAGATGGATATATTTTTACTCAGTAATGTTGCAGGCAGGCAACTTCTGAGTGAAGTATAGCTCAGAAACAAATGTTGTTACAGACCCGTGAGCCCGGGACTGAAGGACCACAGAGGAGCGTGTGACTGAAAAACAAGCGGAGAGCAGTGGAGGGCAAGGGACGGGCTCTGTGACTTCGCACAACATTCCCCTCTTCTTCGTAAATCAACTGCAACTTCCGTCAGTGGGGCTGATGACAGACCCGTCTTATGAGGGAGCCGTGAGCAGTGAATTATCATCTGCACAGTTACATAGTGAAGGCTAACCAAAGAAAGGCAATGTGAGCTGCGTCACTGAGAAGAAAGAATTCACTTATTTTATTTTTTCCAGCTAGTGAATTCCAGAAAGAAATAATGGTCTGACAAAAATGGGATGCACAAAGGCTGTGGTATTTGGGGAGAATGGTGACAAGTTCACTGTGGTTGAATTTGGCCGGGATTGCTGGTTGTCCCACTTATTCTAGAGTAACAGGAGTAACAGAGTAACAGGAGTCCCAGAGTAACAGAATAACAGTCCTGGAATAACAGGAGTAACAAGAGTCCCAGAGTAACAGGAGTAACAGCATCAGGAGTCCCAGAATGACATCCAGAATTCCCACCCTCCCTTTCCAATGAGACTTTTACTGAGCTCTGAATATTGGAGTGTGGTACATCTGTTTTTGGAAATTTCCTTAAAGATACCTGACCTTAGTCTGTGACCCTTTCTTTGTCCCGTCCTCCATCATTCTGTCTGGAATGCAGATATAAGGGCTGGAGCTGCAGCCATCATCTTGGACCATGAGGTCTAGCAGAGCAGTCAGTGGGCCCTGGTGATACAGTCACTGAAGGTAGGAGAGTGCAGGGGGCGTGTGGCCTGCTGAGTGGGAGAGTGCAGGGGGTGCGTGGTCTGCTGTGATGCTTCTCTCCAGCGCCCCCTACCCACCAGAGTGAAGCTTCACTTCAGCTTAGTCGCTCAGTCGTGTCCTACTGTTTGTGACCTCATGGACTGCAGTGCGCCAGGCCTCCCTGTCCATCACAAACTTCCGGAGCTTGTACAAACTCATGTACTTTGAGTCAGTGATGCCATCCAACCATCTCACCCCCTGTTGTCCCCTTCTCCTCCTGCCTTCAGTCTTTGCCAGCATCAGGGCCTTTTCAAATGAGTCAGTTCTTCTCATCAGGTGGCCAAAGTATTGGAGCTTCAGCTTCAGCATCAGTCCTTCCAATGAATATTCAAGACTGATTTCTTTCAGGATGGACTGGTTGGATCTCCTTGCAGTCCAAGGGACTCTCAAGAGTCTCCTCCAACACCACAGTTCAAAAGCATCAATTCTTTGGTGCTCAGCTTTCTCTATGGTCCAACTCTCATCTCCACACATGACTACTGGAAAAACCATAGCTTTCACTAGACAGAACTTTGTTGGCAAGGTAATGCCTCTGCTTTTTAATATTCTGTCTAGATTTGTCATAATTTTTCTTCCAAGAAGCAAGCATCTTTTAATTTCATGGCTGCAGTCACCATCTGCAGTGATTTTGGAGCTCCCAAAATTAGTCTTTCGCTGTTTCCACTGTTTCCCCATCTATTTGCCATGAAGTGATGGGACCAGATGCCATGATCTTCGTTTTCTGAATGTTGAGTTTTGAGCCAACTTTTTCACTCTCCTCTTTCACTTTCATCAAGAGGCTCTTTAGTTCGTCTTCCCTCTGCCATAGTGTGATGTCATCTGCATATCTAAGTTTACTGATATTTCTCCTGGAAATCTTGATTCCAGCCTGTGCTTCATCCAGCCTGGCATTCCTCATGATGTACTCTGCAAAAGAGCTAAATCAGCAGGGCAACAATATACAGCCTTGATGTACTCCTTTCCCTATTTGGAACCAGTCTGTTGTTCCACGTTCCATGAAAGGCATGTTGCTCCATCAAAAGTGTGACTGCCCTCCCTTCCCTCCTCTTCTCTCAGGGACCAAGCTCAGACAATAAAGAACTCGCCTGCCAGTGCAGGGAACTCTAGAGACCTGGGTTCAATCCCTGGGTTGGGAAGATGCCCTGGCATAGGGAAAAGCAATCCACTCCAGTATTCTTGCATGGAGAATCCCATGGACAGAGGAGCCTGTTGGGTTATAGTCCTTGGGATCGAAGAGTCAGACAGGACTGAGAGACTGACACCTTCACTTCCTTCCTGTGCCCTGACCAGTGTAGGCTCCACACTAAGGATGCCCAGCCCCAAGCAGCATGAGCCGGCAGGACAGGGGCATCTGGACGGAGGCAGTGCTGGGCCAAGAAGGGCCTGAGTGATGAAAGGCAGGAGCAAAAGTGGCCGCTGGGGAGCCCCCATGGGGCGATGCTCTGAGAAGGTGCAGAGGCTGATGGCTCCAGGAAGGGCCAGGGTTGCACAGTTTGAGTTTTTTCTGGACTGAAATTCAATCCCAGGGCATACTTGGACTCTAGGTACTTCTAGGGGTCACCAGGGAAGTTTCCTTTGCATTTTCAAACAAGTCCTCTTGCAGTAATTATTGGGGGTCTGAGGTTTACAAAAATATTTTAATAAGTCATAATTAACTGTTTTGAACTGTGGTGTCAGAAAAGACTCTTGAGAGTCCCTTGGACAGCAAGGAGATCAAACCAATCAATCCTAAAGGAAATCAACCCTGAATATTCATTGGAAGGACTGATGCTGAAGCTGAAGCTGAAGCTGAAGCTCCAATACACTGGCCACCTGATGCAAAGAGTTGACTCATTGAAAAAGACCCTCATGCTGGGAAAGACTGAGAGCAAGAGGAGAAGGGGGAACCAAGGATGAGTGGGTTGGATGGTATCACTGAATCAATGGACATGAATTTGAGCAAACTTGGGGAGATAGTGAAGGACAGAGAAGCCTGGCGTGCTGCAGTTCATAGGATTGAAGAATCGACACTACTTAGCAACTGAACCACAATTTAAAAAACAATTAATGTACATAATTATGAATATGTTAAGAAGGGAGCATGGCATAGGAACAGAAAATCCACATTAGTGGCAAAGAAATACAATTTTCTATGTTTTACCTCTTCCTTCCTTTTCACATCATCTATAAGACCTGACTGCCGTACTTTTTCTCATCAATTTTTGATTTGGGCCCCATATATCACCCTGTATGCCTTTCATGAGTTCATAAGAAAGCAGATAAACCCACGCTTCCTTAGGCAGAATTTCCTCCAACAAGGTGGTTGGGACAGTTTTAATAAAACATTCATTCAGGTCAGTGAGCTGCTCCTGGTGCAGTCAGCATGTCCAGGCATAGAAGTTAAAGACCTTACAGAGGGTCTTACCTTTGTGTTCTAATTCTGGAAAAGTCTTTAAAGACATCAAGCTCAGTGCTAAAATCATGTAAGAAAATAAATACCTATTTTCTTCTTGCTAATATTACCCAGCAGTAAATAAGCTGTCTATCGCAATACTCAGGAAGTTCTTCCTGAAATAACACTTTGGTTAAAGTTCAAGTCCTCCTACCCGGGCCAGATCTCATTGTTGGCTTAAAACACTTGAACAGGTAGTTCCTAGATCTGATCCCATTTTCAACATTCCTTCCCCTGCCCTTTGTCTCTGCCACTACAGGTGACAGTTCACGGGATACTATGAGGGGACAAGTTGTTCTAAGCTGACAATAGAGCTGCCATTTATTGAGTCACTAACAAACCTCGGGGGACCTATAGAGCACTTCCCATTAATTTTCTTTTATTTTCACAACAGTTCTGCAAAGTAGACATTGTTAGACCCATCTTTAAGGATAGGAGCTGGATGTGGAGAAGGTGGACTTGCTATAGAGACACAGGCAGGGCTTGCTGAACCAGGCTCAAACCAGCCTCTCTTAGCACCTTCTCTTGGGCCCCCATGGTATGATCCTACCTCAGCCTCAGTGTGCTCTGAGGGGGAGTGATGAGGAGGTGGGGGGAGGCAGGAAGGTGGTTCTTTCATCATTTATAACTAAATGTTGTATTAACTAGTTCCCTCTCCCCAGCTTCATGGTTGGTTCCACGTAGGCAAAACTGTGCGTTCTTTTCCATCGCCATATTCCCAACACATAGCAGAGGACCTGGCCCATAACAGGTGCTCAATAAACACAGCTAACCTTTCCAGGGTTACCCTCAAAAACATGGAAGAAACCCCAAGAAACCCTTCCAGGTTTCATCCACAAGGAAAAGAAGTGCATAAAAGCAAAATGGCTGTCTGAGGAGGCCTTACAGATGTCTGGGAAAAGAAGAGAAGCAAAAAGCAGAGGAGAAAAGGAAAGATATACCTATTTGAATGCAGAGTTCCAAAGAATAGCAAGGAGAGATAAGAAAGACTCTTTCAGTGATCAGAGCAAAGAAATAGAGGAAAAAAACAGAATGGGAAAGACTAGAGATCTCTTCAAGAAAATTAGAGATACCAAGGGAACATTTCATGCAAAGATGGGCTCAATAAAGGACAGAAATTGTATGGACCTAACAGAGGCAGACGATATTAAGAAGAGGTGGCAAGAATACACAGAAGAACTATGAAAAAGATCTTCATGAGCCAGATAATCATGATGGTATGATCTCTTACCTAGAGCCAGACATCCTGGAATGTGAAGTCAAGTGGGCCTTAGGAAGTATCACTATGAACAAAGCTAGTGGAGGTGATGGAATTCCAGTTGAGCTATTTCAAATCCTGAAAGATGATGCTGTAAAAGTGCTGCACTCAATATGCCAGCAAATTTGGAAAACTCAGCAGTAACCACAGGACTGGAAAAGGTCAGTTTTTATTCCAATCCCTAAGAAAGGCAATGCAAAAGAATGCTCAAACAACCGCACAATTGCACTCATCTCACATGCTAGTAAAGTAATGCTCAAAATTCTCCAATACAGGCTTCAGCAATACGTGAACTGTGAACTTCCTGAGGTTCAAGCTGCCTTTAGAAAAGGCAGAGGAACCAGAGATCAAATTGCCAACATCTGCTGGATCATGGAAAAAGCAAGAGAGTTCCAGAAAAACATCTATTTCTGCTGTATTGACTATGCCAAAGCCTTTGTGTAGATCACAATAAAGTCTGGAAAATTCTGAAAGAGATGGGAATACCAGACTACCTGACCTGCCTCTTGAGAAATCTGTATGCAGGTCAGGAAGCAACAGTTAGAAGTGGACATGGAACAACAGACTGGTTCCAAATAGGAAAAGGAGTACATCAAGGCTGTATATTGTCACCCTGCTTATTTAACTTATATGCAGAGTACATCATGAAAAACGTTGGGCTGGATGAATCACAAACCAGAATCAAGATTGCCGGGAGAAATATCAATAACCTCAGATATGCAGATGACACCACCCTTATGGCAGAAAATGAAGAAGAACCAAAGAGTCTCTTGATGAAAGTGAAAGAGGAGAGTGAAAAAGTTGGCCTAAAGCTCAACATTCAGAAAACAAAGATCATGGCATCCAGTCTCGTCACTTCATGGCAAATTGATTGAGAAACAGTGGAAATAGTGGCAGACTTTATTTTGGGGGGCTCCAAAATCACTGCAGGTGGTGACTGCAGCCATGAAATTAAAAGACGCTTACTCCTTGGAAGAAAAGTTACGACCAACCTAGACAGCATATTAAAAAGCAGAGACATTACTTTGCCAACTAAGATCCTTCTCATTAAGGCTATGTTTCTCCAGTAGTGGTGTATGGATCTGAGAGTTGGACTATAAAGAAAGCTGAGCGCAGAAGAATTGCTGCTTTTGAACTGTGGTGTTGGAGAAGACTCTTGAGAGTCCCTTGGACTGCAAGGAGATACAACCAGTCCATCCTAAAAGAAATCAGTCCTGAATATTCATTGGAAGGTCTAATATTGAAGCTAAAACTACAATCCTTTGGCTACCTGATTTGAAGAGCTGACTCATTAGAAAAGACCCTGATGCTGGGAAAGATTGAAGGCAGGAGAAGAAGGGGACGACAGAGGATGAGATGGTTGTATGGCATCACCAACTCAATAGACATGAGTTTGGTTAAACTCCTGGAGCTGTTGATGGACAGGGAAGCCTGGTGTGCTGTGGTCATGGGGTTGCAAAGAGTGGGATATGACTGAGAGACTGAACTGAACCCTTCCAGGAAGAGTGCTTTTGAGTCGAGCCTCTATCATAAAGGATACCAAGTCAGCTGACTTTTCTCTCTTGCACTGACTTACATTCACTTCCTGTAATTCCCCATCACTAGCCCTGCTGTCTTCTTCACCCCAAAGCCCTTCCCTCTCACCTCTGCTTCAAGTCTGTCTGTCTCATTGTGAAGCATTTCCATGTCTCCTTGAGGACCTTCTCCATTCAGGGTCTGTCTCACAGCTCCTCCAAAACTATTCACTTTTTTTTTTAGCATTTATCAATAAATGAATAGATAAAGAAAATGTGGTCTTCATATTGCCATGGAACATTACTCAACTATTAAAAAGAATAAAATCTTTCATTTGCAATAGAATGGATGGATCTAGATTGTATTAACATCATACCAAATGAGATAAGCCAGACAAAGAGTAATACACGTGTAATCCAAGCTCTTCACATGGACTTTGCTCTCGGTGATCTGTTCTATGTCCAGCCCTATTTATCCACGGGCTACCTGCTTTTTCACCGTGAATGAAGAGGTGAGGAATGTAACCAGTGGTGTGTTTCTTGGCTGCTTCTCTGGGGAAAAAAAAAAACAGAAAAAGCAAAAGCTTGCAAGAACTGATTTTTCACTGTTTTACTGTTTCTTTTGTATAAATACTCAGGCCACCAGCAAGGCATCACTGAGCCCAGGTGGCACACCAAGAAATGCATGCGACTGGCTTCTGAAACATCTCCACCACACCCCTGCATGCAACCCTCAGATCACAGGCTCCCTCCTTGGGATCCTGAAATTCCCAAAGGCACATCCTTCAAGGAGACTGCCAGCAGTGCAGCCACACCACACAGGGTGCAACCCTCAGATCACAGGCTCCCTCCTTGGGATCCTGAAATTCCCAAAGGCACATCCTTCAAGAAGACTGCCAGCAGTGCGGCCACACCACACAGGGTGTGTCAGTTTAGTCTCACTCAGAAGGGAGACTTAAGTTGCTGCCGATGGAGAAAGGATTTAAAATCTATGTGCTAACAGTGAGTCTGCCCATACCCTTCCAGAGGTGATTCCTCCTGTGTGCTGCGTGGCTCCGAACTGTGCACTTCCACTCCTTTCTCTTTGGGCTTGTCCTCCCTGGGTGGTTTTTATGCCTCCTCAGAGGAAATTTCCCCAGCTTCTAGGAAACTGCACCAATCATACAATCCTCCCCCTACCCTGACTCCCAACCTCAGCTCCTCATCAGAGTGATTCTGTCATCTGGAATAACAGTCCAGGTAGAGTAGGAGCGTTCCAGCCTTTGTGACAATCCCCAGAGGGTACACACGGGTCCCGATGAGCACTCCCACACACAGAGTAGCAGATAAGACTTCTTGCTCTATTCCATGTCGGGAAGGTAATTGTTAGGTAGGACTTTCCTGATGGATCAGCGGCTAAAGAATCCACCTGCCAACGCAGGACACATGGAAGACCCGGGTTCAACCCCTAGGTCACAAAGATGCCCTGGAGGAGGGCAGGGCAACCCACTCCAGTGTTCCTGCCTGGAGAATCCCATGGACAGAGGAGCCTGGTGGGCTACAGTCCATGGGGTCACAAAGAGTCAGACACAACTTAGTGACTAAGCACATCACACATACACATGATCTGTGAACAGGTTCAGATGCCTAGTGAGAAGGCAGACCTCGGCGAGGAAAAGGAGCATTTCCCCTAGACATCTCCAGGTGGGCTGGGTGGCCCTGTCCCCCAGGGCTGAGATTCATCAGAAGAGCACACAGTTATTTTATTCCTGTTACTCTTTCATCTCTTGCCCCATGGACTTCCTGGGAAAACACCATCACCACATTCCTTTGAAAACCAGCCTCTTCATCTGTCAATTCCAACAGAGAGTACCAACTTCAGAATGTAAAACTGAGGAGTGTTAATTCAGGACTCAGGTTTAAGCTTGCTTATACCTGGTGGCTCAGTTGGTAAGGAATCTGCATGCAAGTAAAGGAGACCTGGGTTCCACCCCTGGGTTGGAAGATCCCCTGGAGAATGGAATGGCAACCCACTCCAGTATTCTTGCCTGGAGAATCCCATGGTGGGCTACAACCCATGTGGTTCCAAGAGTCAGACATGACTTATTGACTGAATCACCACTACCACTAATATTTTATTAAATTTTCCTAAAAAAGAGTTATTTCAAAAAAAAAAAGCATGTCAATATTACTGGGAAATATGGTGCTACTCTATAAGGGAAAGGAGAGCAAATCATGGAAAAAGTCAATGAAAACATTCGTTTAATTTCCCAAAACAACTTGTAACAGTGATTCAGTTGCTGATAAAGGTTATTGCCATTTGTAGGTAGATGAATTATGTCAGTTTTCAAAGGACTTACCTGCAGAAGACATTTCAAACAAGATGTTGTAAGAGTTTGTTATGAGTTACACTGGGAGAAGTCCTAAATTGTTAAATTACAGAAGTATAACAATTTCAGTGGTCATTTGACTCTATTTTCATAAGAAAATTATTTGGTTCAATCTTACATCTTTCCCCTAAATATGTTTATTCGGCTATTTTGTAATTTATGGATGTGAGAGTTAGATCATAAAGAAGGCTGAATGTCAAAGAATTGATGCTTTCAAACTGCGGTGCTGGAGAAGACTCTTGAGAGTCCCTTAGACAGCAAGGAGATCAAACCAGTCAATCCTAAAGGAAATCAGTCCTGAATATTCATTGGAAGGACTGATGCTGAAGCTGAAACTCCAGTACTTTGGCCACCTGTTGAGAAGAACTGATTCACTGGAAAAGATCCTGATGCTGGGAAAGATTGAAGGTGAGAGAAGAAGGGGACGACAGAGGATGAGATGGTTGGATGGCATCATCGACTCAATGGACATGAGTTTGAGCAAACCCTGGAAGACAGTGAAGGACCGGGAAGCATGGTATGCTGCAGTTCATGGAGTCTCAAAGATTTGGAAATGACAGTGACTGAACAACAATAAATTTGTTCTTTAGAAGTTGGACTCCCTTAGAATTTCTTGCCTTCCATAAAATGTACCCTATAAAAGAGATTATGTATCCCTAGTGGTGTCTTTAAGTTTCAGGTGCTAGTAATTATTGCCATTTAATTTCTTAATTATGTGCCTCTTTTCTGAAGTGCTCTTGTGGTTTACTCTCCTTAAGCACCCAGGTTAATGAGGTACTTTGCCGTTTGAGATTACAGTTATTGTAAGGAGCAATTCTCTCACCTTGGTGTGGTTTATTTCAGGCAGCTTTCGTATTTGGATAGGAAATGGAGTCCTCTTGGTGAGAGGCTCAGTAATGCTCTCAGTTAGATTTAATTAGGGCTTTAAAGCACCATGTATGAGAATAGTTTGTTTCCTCTCAGAGCTTATCTCTTGCCTTGTGCTCTGAGTCAGCCTCCTGGTTCTCCGTAAAGTCAGGAGTAAGGTGTTACGAATAGACTTAGACTTAGTTGTGGTCACTCCTTGGCCTCTGATTTCTGCAGCTCCTCCTGAGGGGCCAGCAGACTTCCTCACTAACAGCAGCATCTTTTTCTTTCATCCCCACTGAGCCAAGAGGGCTCAGAACAAATAATATCATCTCAGAGAATGAACCCATTGGCTAATGTGTTATTCCTTTCTACTGTACAAATCTTAGGCTGTAAGTAATGATAAATTCTGGGATTTCAGGTATCAGGTGAATCAAGAGGTTTTGGTGGCTGTCAACAGGAAATATGTATTCAACTCAACTCATCAAGTCTCTGTCATCTCTGGCTTATTCTTGAAGTCTCTCTTTCTCCCCTTTATTCCCAGTGCCCACTCCAACACAATCCATATTTACTGAGTCGCTGGGCCATACGAGGAAAAATAAAATAACAATGTGTTCAGCCCATTCAACGGTGTGGATGGAAAGCTCAGAGCAACTCTGACTTGAAAGCTTGCTCATCAGGTGTCTTTTCCTCTCAGAAGCAAACCTATCATCTTCCCTACCTCTCCCTGGGTTCCTTCTTTCCTTTCCCAGTCCTTTCAGCTTCTTTCCTGAAGTTCTCCCTATATAGAACCACTTGGGCAAGAAGTTATCCTTTCATATTTAGTGAGGGGAGAAAGAAACCTTATCTCCATCTTCATCTGTTGGCAAAATCTTGGAATGGTTTGTCTTGGAGTATCCATATTCTGCCTTTGGGATGTTGTTTCCACTGTGCCTCTTATGAAATATGCATGTGGCTGTGGCATCTTGGGGGCAGAAATGGCTCTGTTTTATCCCAAGCCTTGGTACATTTCTTACATTCTAGCCTGGATTGAGGTATTTACCACCTATTTAACAATAACAGTGAAGAAAGCAGCCTTTCATCCAGGCTATGCTGGTGGGTCATCAAGAGATCTTCTAATTAATCAAATAATCTACATTTTTTATTTCCAACTTAAAAAGCTCACAGTTGAAGTGTGATTTCCCTATAGTCTCAAAAAGTAGGAAAAAAATGTATTTCCAAAAGAAAAGTCATGTTCTTTCCTTGAAATTTGCAGACTATGTAAAGGAACTCAAAGATTTCTTCTTTCTTACAAGAAGGTTTACCTCACATCAGGAAGGAGTTCTTTAGTTCTGTATTATTTTTCTGTTCTTGTTTAATCAGTTAACATGAACTTAGTGGCTTAATTTAACACCCATATATTATCTCACTGTTCTGTGTATTACAGGTCTCATATGGATGGTAGGGCTTTCCAGGTGGCGCTAATGGTAAAGTACTTGCCTGCCAATGCAGGAGACATAGGAGACTCAGATTCAATCCCTGAGTCAGGAAGATCCCCTGGAGGAGGGTATGGCAACCTCCTCCAGTATTCTTGCCTGGAAAATCCCATAGACAGAGGAGTCTGGTGGGCTACAGTCCATGGCGTCACAGAGAGTCAGACATGACTGAAGCAACGGATCATGCATGCACATATGGAAGGTTTTGAAAATAAATAACAGAAACCATAGTTTAATTGTGAAATTGCCCTTGGACTGCAAGGAGGTCCAACCAGTCCATCCTAAAGGAGATCAGTCCTGGGTGTTCATTGGAAGGACTGATGCTAAAGCTGAAACTCCAATACTTTGGCCACCTTATGCAAAGAGTTGACTCATTGGAAAAGATCCTGATGCTGGGAGGGATTGAGAGCAGGAAGAGAAGGGGATGACAGAGGATGAGATGGCTGGATGGCATCACTGACTCGATGGACATGAGTTTGAGTGAATTCCGGGAGTTGGTGATGGACAGGGAGGCTTGGCGTGCTGCAATTCATGTGGTCGCAAAGAGTTGGACATGACTGAGCGACTGAACTGAACTGAACTAAATCTCTCATTACAAAGTAATCCTAAACTTCAGACAGTTTAGAAACAACAACAACAAAAATTACTGTGATCAGAGATCACCATTGCTATTGTTATTATTAGTTTTGATACCAAACTGGCTTCACATCATGAGACTCTGAATCATTTATTAGTCAAGCCAACGAAACTAATGCCAGTTACCTAAGGTATTTATAACCCAGATATCTAGATATTAGATATCTAGAATCCAGAATCTAGATAAAATTTGACTTGAAATACATCAAATATGAACACTTTTAACATTGGACAGTGACTTTGAATGACCTTGCTTTCATCCTGGTGCATGTTGTTAGAGCCTTGGGCTCTGTTCCAGGGTGCCTCTGTCTCTGTGTCTATTCTCAAGTAGTGGTAATTAGGGTGTGGTCCTGGGACCAGCCAGCCAGTCTCCTGGAGAACTTGGTAGAAATACAAGTTCCCCACCTCCATCTGCTGATTCAGGAATCCCAAGAGGGAAACCAAAACCACGCTTTGACCAGTGCTCCAGTCCATAGTCATCAGGTGCAGGCACTCTGCCCCTTCTTCTAAAACTAACACCATCTATAGGGCTTGGTGGTGGTGGTGCTTTAGTTGCTAAGTCATCTGCAACTCTTGAAACCCCACGGACCATAGGCCACTTTGTCCATGGGCTTGCCCAGGCAAGAATACTGGAATGGGTTGCCATTTCCTTCTCCAGAGGATCTTCCCAACCCAGCGATCCAACACGGTCTCCTGCATTGCAGGCAGTCTCCTACATTTCAGGTGGATTCTTTGCCGACTGAGCCACCAGCGAAGTCCTTCTACAAGATTTAGACTTATTTAACAGGTGCAGAGTTAGTAATTAACCCTAGTAATGCACATCAATATGGCACGTCCCTAAAGTCAGTGAGCACGCACTGGATGCAGTGTTCATAGTATGTGCCGGGACTTGCCGAGTATGGGGATCTGTTGCTGGCAAACAGTCCTGAAACTACAACAGATGGAACACGGAAGTGAAAGTGAAAGTCACTCAATCGTGTCCGACTCTTTGTAATCCCACAGACTCTACAGTCCATGGAATTCTCCAGGCCAGAGTGCTGGATGGGGTAGCTGTTTCCTTCTCCAGGGGATCTTCCCAACCCAGGGATCAAACCCAGGTCTCCTGCATTGCAGGTGAATTCTTTATCAGCTGAACCACAACGGAAGCCCAAGAATGCTGGAGTGGGTAGCCTATCCCTTCTCCAGGGGATCTTCCTGACTCAGGAATTGAACCGGGGTCTCCTGCATTGCAGGCGGATTCTTTACCAACTAAGCTATCGGGGAAGCTCAGATGGAACATATGAGACCTGAATTCTGACAAACTGGATTTGGTAGCAAGGGATTACTTGTTTTAGTCTTTTTTTTTTTTTTTTTAATATTTATGTACACTGTGCTCCTAAGCTTTGACCCTCTTAACTGACAGTGTGTCTCTCTTGCTCTGTAGATGAGAAATCTCTAGTTTATAAGCCAGAAATGCCTTCAGTTCGCCACCTTCTAGCCACTTGTGATTCTAAGAACTCAAACTACTCAGATTTCCCTTGTTCACTCAGGTCAGACACCCTGCAGCCTTGTTTCCACTTTAAGAGACTTTAATTAGCTGCTTATCTGTCCTACTGCCTGCCATAGGCCATTTCTATTGGCTTAAACTGTTCAAGGACTCATTTTACTTAAGGTCAGAGTTCCAAAAACCTCTCCCTTTCTAAGGAGCTCAGGCTGAATTTAGGAACCAGTTTGCTGAAAAATAACCTACCCTGAGATTATCTCAATCAATTACTCAGGGATTAGCAATCAGACATAAATGGGTCTCTAACTTTTCTCAGCAGACCACGAACAGATAATCACTCATAGAGCATCACACAATTCGGCATCTTTTCAAGGAACACTCTTGAGGATTGCTGTCTTGTTTTCCATTTACAAGACTGCAAAACATTTGAGCAAAACAGAATAAAACAATTTTAAAACTACATAACCTCTACATAGTTTTATGGACTTGATTTCTTTCATCAACAGAGAAGAATACTCCTGGGAAACATGTTAAATAGGAAAGGGGCAATGTGCAAAGTCCAACTTAAATCAAGAGCATTCTCTGCTGTGTGCTAGAATGCCTGACATGTCATAATTATTTAATTAACTCACTTAAATGATATTTTTATTATAAGCTTTTCTGACAATTTTTGGAAGGATTAGCACAGATAGCTGGTCAATGCTATGGTTTTTCCAGCAGTCATGTAAAGATGTGGGAGTTGGACCATAAGGAGGGCTGAGCGCCAAAGAATTGATGCTTTTGAACTGTGGTGTTAGAGAAGACTCTTGAGAGTCCCTTGGACAGCAAGGGGATCAAACCAGTCAATCCTAAAGGAAATCAGTCCTGAATATTCACTGGAAGAACTGATGCTGAAGCTCCAATAGTTTGGCCATCTGACTAATTGGAAAAGACCCTGATGCTGGGAAAGATTGAGGGCACAAGGACAAGGGGGTGACGGAGGATAAGATGGTTGGATGGCATCATCGGCTCAATGGACATGAGTCTGAGTTAACTCCAGGAGATCACGAAGGACAAGGAAGCCTCGGGTGCTGCAACCCTGGGGTCACAAAGAGTCAGACACAGCTGAGTGACTGAACAACAGCAGCAACAACAACACAGGTAACACAATCCCTGGAAAAAAGTTACTGTTTGAAAATAATAGTATAAACAACAAACATATAAATAAGTAGAGTGAGTCCTGAAAAGATGAAACATCTGTGCCAGTGTGATCCCAGATGAAGGCATTTACTCTGAGCATCCTTTGAGCTGAAAGACCCTTATGATCATTGGACGTAGTAGTAGAGGGAGACTTTACTGCAGTCATTCTCTTCCTCTGCCTGTAGATACTTACAGCTGCAAGGATGCCCTAAATAATCTGAAATCAAGGAGGATGGTAGAGTCAGAGGAGGCCTAAGAAATCACAGGGGGACTTCCCTAATGGTCCAGTGGTGAAGACTTCATACTTCCAATGCAGAGAACACGGATTCAACCTCTGATCAAGGAAATAAGATGCCATGCTGCATGCTGTGCAGAATGGCCAAAAAAAAAAAAAAAAATCCCCAAACAAACAAAGAATGACAATAAAAAAGAAAGAAAAGAAAGGGGGAAAGGAATGAGAACAGGAAAGAGATGACATCAGGGGCAATCAAGTAATCTTGACTTCATGGTTTAGATCCATGAAAACCAACAAGCAGTCACATAAGCAGCCTTTCTAAAACATAAGGGCAGTCACAGGACGAGCATTTACTATGATTCAAAAGTCAGAGCCCATCTAACTAGCCCCTCCTAAAGCTACTAAAACCTCCTGATTCCACTTGAAATAAAATCCAGTTCCTTAATGCAGCCTATAAAGACCTACATAATTGACCACCTCTGGCCAACCTGAGTATTTCAATCCTCAGTTTATCCCCTTGGCCTTTTCTCTTTCTGCTCCAGTTACCCTACTTCTCTCTGTTCATCAGTCACATTCATTGTTCCATCTGCCTGGGATATACTTCTTCTAAATTATCTCTATCTGGCCTCATTCATGTGTCATCTGCACAGATATGCCTTTTGTGACCACAATTGTCAAAGTTGCCCTGCCCCAAAGTCACTGACTATCCCATGGCCCATTGAGAATGTACTATTGTTGGGGGCCAGAATGAGGCACTCGGCCCGTGGCAAAGGTCATGAGGAAGGAGGCTCGACATACGCAAAGGCAGGATTGAGCCTCAGGAGCCCCCCTGGAAATCCTCGAGCATCTACCCCCATAACCAGAGCCTGCCTACTTTACTATTTTGTGCTCATCTACACCTCTGACTTTATGGGGGGCTGTCCCCCACCACCTCTTTCGGAGAAGGAGTTAACTTAGAGCTCCAGTTAATAAAAACTCCTGGGCGTGACAAGAGTGTTTTAACCTACAAACTCCTCTGAAGGTTCTCTAGCCTGCCTGACAGGCTTGTCCGGCCACATGTGATTGCTCACAGCCTCCCAACCATGAGAGGCACGAGATGCTTTAAACCTTCCAAAAAACAGGTTCCTTAGAAAAGTTAGAAAACTATTAGTCTAAGTATAATGGGCTGATTAGAAATTGTATTGGTGAAGGGTTTTTCATTTGTTGAGCCAATGTTTGTTGCTAAGTCTCCACATCCCCTGCCCTTACACACATTAATGAATATATAGAAGAAATAAGTATTAACCTTTGATATAAATCACGTTAGACCTTAGGCTAAGTAAATTCTTTCCTTAACTAAAACCCACTATACCCTCACCCTATAGGAATGTAACTTTATTTGGGTTAAGAATCTGTTTTAAGAATAATCACCCCTGGAGAAATAAGTGTCCTGGTTGACTGACCATTGTCACAAGGAGAGGGTCATAAATTGTCAGCAGGCCCCCTGGCCAGAAGATGTTGTAACACCCCTAAGACCTCTGTATACATTTGTATGAAGCACCTGACTTTGATAAAAGTCAGGACTGCTGACCCCACGTGACTTTTGCATAACATCTCAGTGTATAAAAGTAGACCATGGAAAATAAAGAATTGGGATCAGTTTCTCGAAATACTGGTCTCCCCATGTCACTCTCTCTCTCACTCTGGCTGAGTCTCCATCTGGAGTGTGGAACCCGCCATGCTTACTAATTTTGCCTGGGCTTCTAAGATCCGACTGGGGAGGCCTCAGTGTCTCTTCTCCTTTGGGAGAACAGAAGGACGCCTGTGGCCTACGTAAGTGGTGCAAGCTTCTTGTCTTGAAGTTTTATTGGTCTCCCATATAAACTAAGCTACTCAGCCTCTTTTCTCCACTGAATTTTCCTACTGAGCTATCTTCATTCTATTACTCTTTACATCTTTAATTAATATCTAATTGAAGCTATTGTATCCTGATCCTCGCTGATGCCGTCCCCGCTTCGAATACCCTGGATCAGCAGGAGCTGGACCCCAGCATACTATCTTGGAAATCACATATTCCTGGTGGCCCCACTTACTTCTGTCTCCTTTGTCCAAGGCATAGTGGGTGGTCCTCTAATGCTTTCTAAGTGAATGGACTGGAAGTTCAGTGGGTATCCAATATACCCCTGTATTGGAAAATCTTTTTTTTGCATTGGCATTATATTGTTCAAGATGTCCTTAATTCCTGTCTGCTTCATGCCATCAACAAAACTCATTAGCAGGCCCCACATATCTTCAAATCACTTCCAAATTAATTCTCATCAGGTGGAGGATACGTTACAGGATGTCCTTGAATATTCCCATCCAAGGCAAAAATAATTCATGATGGAACACTTTAAGAGTTAAAATCAAGTACTAATTTATTTATTTGCTCAAATTGCTCCAGTCTTGGCCATTGGGTGTTCTTTCAGTTGGCTACTATATTCCTTTGACATATATTCATCATCGTATTTATGTTTTATGTATTTGACCAGTTGCATACTTTCTGGTCCTACAAGATTCTCCAGGATCATCTTGTGTATTTCCTGCTCCAGTTATGATATCATCCATTTCTCCAAGGAGCTCTGCTTCTTTTTACTGGAGAGTGGTTATAAACAAAGACCTGGGTGTGCACATTGCTGCTAGGAAGTTGTTATTTTATATCCTCTCACCTGACAGCCCAAAACATATCTGTGTGTCTACTAACTGGTCTATATACACACATCAATAAAAACTAAACATGTCTTCATGCTGATGTGCTCAACTCTAACCCTTACCACCTGGGTTATTCTACCCTCTCTTTTATCTGTAACCACTCACTCCCATCCAGGAAACGTCTGGGTCTCACTATCTACCATCTATTTTCTTAAATGTTTGATTTTAGTTTTAGGCATATAGTGGCTTCAGATATTTGGGGGAAACAAAAACTTTTCAACTAGAGTATGTGCTTACGTACAGCTCCTTTTTCCTTTAACATTACAGACTACTCATTTGCACAGTTTCTTAAATCAGGACCCTTTTTCAAAACCTTATCTCCAAACCCAGGGACACGCAGATTTTTCTCTTATGTTTTCCTTCTGGAAATATTGTAATTGATGCTTGAAATTTAGATATATGTTCCATCTGGGGCTATTTTTTTGAAAGATGTAAGGTTTCCATTTAGTTTTGTTTGTTTTTTGTTTGCTTCAATAGGGGCGTGCAGTTAGTCCAACACTATTTGCTGGAAAGACTATTTTTTCTCCATGAATCGGTCTTTTCATCTTTGCCAACATTCAGTTGACTAAATTCACCTGGACTCACTCTTTTGTTCTGTTGGTTCTGTGTGTCTTTTCTTCAATCAGTAGCCACAATAAGCTGATTACTATACCTTTCAGTACAGCTTGAAATCAGATATTGTGGGCCCAAATACTTGGTTCTGTTTCAGTATTCTGTTGGATGTTCTAGGTCTTTTATTTTATTCATATAAATTTTAGAATCAGTTTGTATGATTTTTTAATGTTGAGTAAGTCTTTTTATACCTGGAATAAATCTCTTTGGTTATACTGTATACTTTAGAAATTGTCTTCAATTTGCCAACATTGTGTTGAGAATTTTTGTGTTTATGCTCATGAAAGATCGGAGAAGACAATGGCACCCCACTCCAGTACTCTTGCCTGAAGAATCCCATGGACGGAGGAGCATGGTAGGCTGCAGTCAATGGGGTTGCTAAGAGTTGGACATGACTAAGCGACTTTGCTTTCACTTTTCACTTTCACTTTTCACTCCATGCATTCATTGGAGAAGTAAATGGCAACACACTCCAGTGTTCTTGCCTGGAGAATCCCAGGGACCTGGAAGCCTGGTGGGCTACCATCTATGGGGTCGCACAGAGTCGGACATGACTGAAGTGACTTAGCAGCAGCAGCAGCAACATGAAAGATATTGGACTCTAGCTTCCTTTCAGTAATGTCTTTATCTGGTTTAGGTATTAGTAATCTGTAAGAAACTATGGGAAATTTGTATTATTTCTTTCTTAAATGTTTGGTAAAATCCACCAGTTAGATCATCTGAGTTTGGTGTTTTCTATTTAAGAAAGTTATTAATTACTGATTTGATTTATTTAATAGATGTATGCTATCCAGATTATCTATTTGATCATTTGTGTCTTTATTTTACCATTTGACTGCCTAGAGGTTTATTACTTTAATTGACGCTTCAAAAAACAACTTTTTCCCATGGCTGATTCATGTTGATGTTTGGTAGAAACCAACACAATACTTGAAAAGCAATTATCCTTCAATTTAAAATAAATTAAAAAAAACTTTTTGGTTTATTTGATGTTCTTCATTGTTTTCCAATTTTTTAATTTTTATTTTACTTTTTTAACTTTTTATTTTATATTGAAGTACAGTTAATTAACAATATTGTGTCAGTTTCCAATGTACAACAAAATAATTCAGCTATACATATATGAAAGTGTAAGTGAAAGTTGCTTAATCGTATGTGACTCCTTTCAACCCCATGAACTATGCAGTCCATGGAATTCTCTGGGCCAGAATACTGGAGTGGGTAGCCTTTCCCTTCTCCAAAGGATCTTCCCAACCCAGGTCTCCTGCATTGCAGGTGGATTCTTTACCAGCTGAGCCACAAGGGAAGCCCAAGAATACTGGATTGGGTAACCTATCCCTTCTCCAGGGGATCTGCCCAACCCTGGAATCTAACTGGGGTCTCCTGCATTTCAGGCAGATTCTTTACCAATTGAACTATCAGGGAAGCCTGCATAAATATGTATCTATTTTTTTTCAAGTTATTTTCCCACTTAGGTTGTTACAGAATACTGAGCAGAGTTCCCTGTGCTATATAGTAGGTCCTTGTTTGTTACCAACTGTTTATATAGCAGTGCGCACACATCAGTCTCAAACTCCCTAACTATTCCTTCTTCCTATCCTTCCCTCTATAACCATAAGTTCATTCTCTAAGTCTGTGAGTCTATTTCTACTTTATAAATAAATTAATTTGTATCATTTCTTAGGCTCCACATATAAGCCATATCCTATGAACCAGAGATCAAATTGCCAACATCCGCTGGATCATAGAAAAAGCAAGAGTTCCAGAAAAACATCTATTTCTGCTTTATTGACTATGCCAAAGCCTTTGACTGTGTGGATCACAATCAACTGTGGAAAATTCTGAAATACATGGGAGTACCAGACCTCCTGATCTGCCTCTTGAGATATCTGTATGCAGGTCAGGAAGCAACAGTTAGAACTGGACATGGAACAACAGACCGGTTCCAAATAGGAAAAGGAGTATGTCAAGGCTGTATATTGTCACCCTGTTTATTTAACTTCTATGCAGAGTACATCATGAGAAACGCTGGACTGGAAGAAACACAAGCTGGAATCAAGATTGCCGGGAGAAAAATCAATAATCTCAGATATGCAGATGACACCACCCTTATGGCAGAAAGTGAAGAGGAACTAAAAAGCCTCTTGATGAAGGTGAAAGTGGAGAGTGAAAAAGTTGGCTTAAAGCTCAACATTCAGAAAACGAAGATCATGGCATCCGGTCCCATCACTTCATGGAGAAATAGATGGGGAAACAGTGGAAACAATGTCAGACTTTATTTTTCTGGGCTCCAAAATCACTGCAGATGGTGACTGCAGCCATGAAATTAAAAGATGCTTACTCCTTGGAAGGAAAGTTATGACCAACCTAGATAGCATATTCAAAAGCAGAGACATTACTTTGCCAACAAAGGTCCGTCTAGTCAAGGCTATGGTTTTTCCTGTGGTCATGTATGGATGTTAGAATTGGACTGTGAAGAAGGTTGAGCGCCGAAGAATTGATGCTTTTGAACTGTGGTGTTGGAGAAGACTCTTGAGAGTCCCTTGGACTGCAAGGAGATCCAACCAGTCCATTTTGAAGGAGATCAGCCCTGGGATTTCTTTGGAAAGAATGATGCTAAGGCTGAAACTCCAGTACTTTGACCACCTCATGGGAAGAGTTGACTCATTGGAAAAGACTCTGATGCTGGGAGGGATTGGGGGCAAGAGGAGAAGGGGACGACAGAGGATGAGATGGCTGGATAGCATCACTGACTCGATGGACGTGAGTCTAAGTGAACTCCAGGAGTTGGTGATGGACAGGGAGGCCTGGCGTGCTTCGATTCATGGGGTCGCAAAGAGTTGGACACGACTGAACAACTGATCTGATCTGATCTGATCTGATAGCATTTCTTTCTTTGTCTGACTTCACTCAGTAAGACAATCTCTAGGTCCATCCATGTTTCTGCAAGTGGCATTATTTCATTCTTTTTAATGGTTGAGTAGTATCCCACTGTATATATGTAGCCCATCATTTTATCCATTCTTCTGTCAGTGGCCATTTAGGTTGTTTCCATGTCTTAGCAATTGTAAAGAGTGCTGCAATGGATATTGGGGTTCATGTATCCTTCCAGACCATGTTTTTCTCCAGGTATATGCCCTAAAGGGGGATTGCATGATCATATGGTACAATAAAATACCTAAGAATAAAACTACCTAAGCAGACAGATGACCTGTACTCTGAAAACTGTAAGACATGCTGAAAGAAATTGAAGATGATACAGATGGAGAGATATACCATGTTCCTGGATTAGAAGAATCAATATTGTGAAAATGACCATACTATCCAAGGCTATCTACAGATTCAGTGCAATCCTTATCAAATTACCAATGGCATTTTTCACAAAATGAGAAAAAAAATCTTAAAATTTGTATAGAGACACAAAAGTTCCTGATTAGCCAGAGAAATCTTGAGAAAGAAAAAAGAAGCTGAAAGAATCAGGCTCCCTGACTTCAGACTACATTACAAAACTGTAGTCATCAAAATAGTATGATACTGGCACAAAAATAGAAACATAGATCAGTGGAATAGGATGCTGTTGTTGTTCAGTCATTCAGCCACGTCCAACTCCTTTCAACCCCATGGACAGTAGCATGCCAGGCTTCCCTGTCCTTCACCATTTCCCGGAGCTTGCTCAAACTCATGTCCATTGAGTCGGTGATGCCATCAAGAGGGACATGTCCCATTCTCCCTCTGCCTTCAATCTTTCTCAGCACCAGGGTCTTTTGTAATGAGTCAGCTCTTCGAATCAGGTGGCCAAAGAATAGGAGCCTCAGCTTCAGCATGAGTCCTTCCAATGAATATTCAGGGTTGATTTCTTTTAGGATGGACTGGTTGTATCTCCTTACAGTCCAAGGGACTCTCAAGATAGGAAACCCAGAAGTGAACCTGTTCACCTATGGTCAATTAATCTTTGATAAAGGAGTCAAGACTATACAGTGGAGGAAAGACGGTCTCTTCAATAAATGGTGCTGGTAAAATTGGACTGCTGCTGCTACTGCTAAGTCACTTCAGTCGTGTCCGACTCTGTGCGACCCCATGACGGCAGCCCGCCAGGCTCCACAGTCCCTGGGATTCTCCAGGCAAGAACACTGGAGCGGGTTGCCATTTCCTTCTCCAATGCATGAAAGTGAAAAGTGAAAGTGAAGTCACTCAGTCGTGTCCGACTCTTAGTGACCCCATGACTGCAGCCTACCAGGCTCCTCCATCCATCGGATTTTCCAGGCAAGAGTACTGGAGTGGGTGCCATTGCCTTCTCTGGTAAAATTGGACAGCTACATGTAAACAAATGAAATTAGATCAGTCTTTAAAATCATATGCAAAAATAAACTCAAAATGGATGAAAAACTTAAATGTGAGACCAGACACTATAAAAGCCTTAGAGGAAACCATAGGGAGAACACTCTATGACAACTCCGGGAGTTGGTGATGGACAGGGAGGCCTGGCATGCTGCCATTCATGGGGTCGCAAAGTCGGACACGACTGAGCGACTAAACAGAACTGAACTAGAATAATGGAAATAAAGACAAAAATAAACAAATGAGACTTAATTAAACTCAAAATATTTTGCACAGCAAAGAAAACCATAAACAAAATGAAAAGACAATAACAGAATAGGAGAAAATATTTGCAAATGATGTGACCAACAAGGGATTAGTCTCCAAAATTTACAAACAGCTCTTGCAGCTTAATAGCATCAAAACAAACAACCAATCAAAATATGGGCAGGAGACCTAAATAGACATTCCTCCAAAGAAGACATACAAATGGCCAAGGGCACATGAAAAGATGTTCAGCATCATTAATTATTAGAGAAATGCAAATCAAAACTACAGTGAGATATCTCCTCACACCAGTCAGAATGGCTGCCGTGTGTGTGTATATATATATATATATATATATATATATATCAACAAACAATAAATGCTGGAGGGGATATCAAGAGAAGGAAATCTTCCTATATAGTTGGTGGGAATGAAAATTGGTGCAGCCACTATGGAGAACAATAGAGAGATTTCTTAGGAAATTAAAAATAGAGCTAATATATCATCCTGTTTTCCTGCTTTTAATCCCATGAATTTCTGCTCTATTTTAAAAAGTATTTCCTTTTTTCTTTTTTTGGCCTTAAAATACCTTTTTTTAATCTCTGGTTTCCTAGAAGGAAACGATAGGTTATTTATTTTAAATATTTCTTCTTTTTGTAGTAAACACATGTAATGCTATAGATTTTCCTTTAGGTACTTAACTTCCACTGTAACCCACACATTGCACTGTTATATTTTCCCTTTTAATTTAATTCAAAACATTTTCAAATTTCTCTGGCAGCTCCTCCTTTGATTTTACTTCCAAGTGTTTTGTTCCATTTCTACATATTTGGGGGATTCCCCGGCTATCTTTTCATTATTCATCTTTTTATTTTTCTGTTTGTTTTCTACTCTTTTACGTGTGCTTGTTTACTACACTTTCAATTCTGCATCGCCCAGAATGTGGTCTATCTTGGTGAATATTCCATAGGAGCATGAATGAATATGTTTTCTGCTGCTGCTGGATGAAATAATCTACAAACATTAAGATTCTGGTGTCCTCTTTGTGTGATGGCAGGGTGTAGGGAGGAAGTATGTTTTATTATTGTGTGAATAAATGTCACCTGTAGTGAGCCAGTGAAAAGCCATGGACTGTTTATTGCAGCCCACTCAACTTCCTTCTCGCCTCTATAAAAGTATTCTCTTTCCCTTGCTATACGGAGATTTGCACATGACTCACCATTGTTGCAGACCCTAAATTGCAATTCTCTGCTGATCCCGAATAAACCCATTTTGCTGGAGAAATACCTGGCAGTCTATTTGTTTTAGATCAAGAGGATGAAGCTTGATGTGTTTTGAGCCTAGAAAATTGCCAGAACTAAAAGCATCTTGAAGAGAATCCAGGTAGATAAGCCAGGCAAATAAAGATGTGTTGAAGGGGCCCTTCTTACTATGAAAGATAAAACACTGTAAGGCAGAAGCTGCTGAGACATGAAGATGATCAAGTTCTCAGAACAGGGAGCCCAGAGGCCGAGCTGAATTACAAAGAGCCACCTGTCAACCATGATTAGTATTACTGGTCATTTGCAGATAGAGAAACCGGTACTAATGACTGTGACACTTCCCTCCTGGCAAAGAAGCATGCTGTTCGGAGCACCACAGTGGAAGTCCTCGGAGCAGAGCGGGAGCTCTATGTACCTGTGGTCTACTGCATTCCTTCGGAGGTTTATGCCCCAGCTGATGTTGGTTCTACCAGAAAAGAGGTCCAACAGTCTAGGAAGCACTGAATAAAGGTTGAGGTTGGAAAATTATTTCGATTTGAGTATGGTTTTTGTATGTAATTTTTACTAATTCCATGTACTTTCATTTGCAACAGAGATCTGTATATTTCTACCAGAATAACTAAAAACTTTTGAGAAAATACTGTAACAGCATTATTTGGTGGGGGCAGGGGAGGGGGAGATAAAATGCAAAAAGTGAAGTTTGGTTTTTGTGGTTTTTTTTTTTTTATTTTTTGCTTTTTATGAAAAAGAAGCAAAAATGCAGTGTTAGAAGGAATACTAACTAGCCCATTCCCAGAGTCCTAAGAGGGAGGCAACAACTTACACGTTTTAGTAAAAATACCCAGAGGTCTTCAGGTATTACACATTACAAACTATTTACTTTAATTTTTTAGCTTAAAATTCTATTTCAGTAGGCAAAATGTTTCATTTCTATCTCTGAAAGCGACCCATGTATTTTTGGAGAGCTACATAATAGGCTCCCTGGTGGTTCAAATGGTAAAGCATCTGCCTGCAAGGCGGGAGACCCGGGTTCGATCCCTGGTTTGGGAAGATCCCCTGAAGAAGGAAATGGCCACCCACTCCAGTATTCTTGCCTGGAAAATCCCATGGACAGAGGAGCCTGGTGGGCTACAGTCCCTGGGGTCCCAAAGAGTTGGACACAACTGAGTGACTTCACTTTCACATAATAGGAGCACTTCTTTATTTTTTAAGGTGAATATTCACAGGGATTAAACTTACCTCTCAACTATTTACCTTTTAGGCTGTCTAGAAATGGTGAGTTTCAGATGAAGGCCTTCTTGTGTTACCAGAATGCCAATACCATTTCCTTCTCCCTTCTCTTCTCCAGGCGGCTGAGCAGAAGACCGCCATGTGCCAGGAGCATTTTGGGGAATATCAGCATCTTCCTCTCGCTCAGTGTTAGTGTGACATGAACACCTGGACTGGCCGCACCTCAGACACCACCCCGACCAGGAGCCCCACGTGGCCCTCCCCTGGAGCAGGAGTCAGGGCGGAAAGTCTGTTGTCAGCCTGGCTTTGCACGCAGTACCAGTTAGCAAGGTAGTTCGACTGTCACTCCTGTCTCACGGGTGCGGCTGTTCACAGTGTGCAAACAGAAGTAGAATGCTTCTGGAGAACATTCATAAATCAGAGACTGCGACGATGGAGGGATGAAGCGGTCCGCTTCCTAAAAATTACATTTCAGAGGAATTGGTGAAAATTCCCAGGGCAACAGATCTTAGATAAAGCAACCTTTTCTTTGGTGTACATTCTTTCCTTCTTGCAGTTTCCAGGTGGGGCAGCCTCCTCTGATTCGCTCGTTTGGGCTAGGGAAGTTTCCACCCACTGACTCTAGCTCCTCTCTCTCTGTCTTTTCTTATTTCTATCTTTCACATCACTTATCTTCCCTTTTGATTTCATTAGACTCAAAGTATTTCAAAGATCTTGATAAATAATTCATGTTAATTTACTAACAGTCTATACATTTATTTAAAGGCAAGACCTCCTGAAGCATGCACTGCTTTAATAAATTAACAGCTCAATGACTTTCTGTTGCTAGGAGAACAGAATCCTCTCATGTATCTCTCCTCTACCTCATACCCACCTGTCACAGACAGTTTATTAATAAGCAAGGAGGTTTGCTTATAGATAATTTTATTATGAAAAGCAATCATTTGCTCCAGGTCTGCCTCCTCCTTCCCAGGGAGACTTGCTACCAAAACTTCTTATCTAATCCGAATTTTATTGATCATAGACAGCACAGCCATTGTGTGTGAAGCAAGGCAGCAATTCCCTCTTTTAGAACATTCATGACCCGGGCACCTCCCCTGTCTTCTCTCTGCCTGGGTCACACAAAGTGCCTGGTGTGTGTAGTGGATAGATGGTGAATAATATTCACTGACTGTCTAGACTCAAAGCACCTCATAGCTCAGTTGGTTAAGAATCTGCCTGCAATGCAGGAGTCCCCAGTTCGATTCCTGGGTTGGGAAGATCTACTGGAGAAGGGATAGGCTACCCACTTCAGTATTCTTGGGCTTCTCTGGTGGCTCAGCTGGTAAAGAATCCACCTGCAATGCAGGAGATATGGGTTCCATCCCTGGGTTGGGAAGATCCCCTGGAGAAGGGAAAGGCTACTCACTCCAGTATTCTGGCCCGGAGAATTCCATGGACTGTGTAGTCTATGGGGTTGCAAAGAGTTGGACATGACTGAGCGACTTTCACTCACTCAGGCTCAAAACAAAATCAAACAAAATGACAGAAACAACTAAGCAGTTACAGAAAGATGGCTCAGATGGTCAAGAGTGCCTGCCAATGGAGGAGATGCAGGAGATGTGGGTTCGGTCCCTGGGTTGGGAAGATCCCCTGGAGGAGGGCATGGCAATCCACTCCAGTATTCTTGCCTGGAGAATACTACAGACAGAGGAGCCTGGCAGGCTACAATCCATAGGATCACAAAGAGTCAGACATGACTGAGTGACTAACACTTTCACTTTTCACCTTCCACATGTAACACATCTAATATTTCAAATCTCATAAAATTTTCCAAAAGGCTAGTCTGAGATGACTGTACCAAAATATGTCAGTTTTCACAGGTGACTGAACAATTCGGTTTCACTCCTGCTCCCTCTCCTTACTTCACTGTGAAACAAAACTACTACAGAATTAAATCTAAGGGAAATTTGCAAGCAATTCTTTGTGTAAAATAGAAATACTGCTCTGAAATTGCTGCTATCACTTTGACCACATACAGCAGCAATAGCCATCCTTTTGTGGATAAAACATGTGTCCACTGAACACATGCTTACTCAGCACCTACTGTACACCAGGCACTGTTCTAGGTGTTGGGACATAGCAATCAAACAGACAAAATTCTACAAATTTTTTGTTATTTATTTATTTATTTTTTTAACTCTCTTAATTTTATTTTATTTTTAAACTTTACATAATTGTATTAGTTTTGCCAAATATCAAAATGAATCCATCACAGGTATACATGTGCTCCCCATCCTGAACCCTCCTCCCTCCTCCCTCCCCATACCATCCCTCTGGGTCGTCCCAGTGCACTAGCCCCAAGCATCCAGTATCGTGCATTGAACCTGGACTGGCATCTCGTTTCATACATGATATTTTACATGTTTCAATGCCATTCTCCCAAATCTTCCCACCCTCTCCCTCTCCCACAGAGTCCATAAGACTGTTCCATACATCAGTGTCTCTTTTGCTGTCTCGTACACAGGGTTATTGTTGTCATCTTTCTAAATTCCATATATATGCGTTAGTATACTGTATTGGTGTTTTTCCTTCTGGCTTACTTCACTCTGTATAATAGGCTCCAGTTTCATCCACCTCATTAGAACTGATTCAAATGAATTCTTTTTAATGGCTGAGTAATACTCCATTGTGTATATGTACCACAGCTTTCTTATCCATTCATCTGCTGATGGATATCTAGGCTGCTTCCATGTCCTGGCTATTATAAACAGTGCTGTGATGAACATTGGGGTACATGTGTCTCTTTCCCTTCTGGTTTCCTCATGTTATTTAGCTGCTCAGTCGTGTCGCAACTCTTTGAGACTCCAAGCATGCATTGCAGCACAGCCAGGCTTCCCTGTCCTTCACCAACTCCCGGAGTCCACCCAAACCCATGTCCATTGAGTCGGCGGAGCCATCTCACCCTCTGTCACCCCCTTCTTCTCCTTCCTTCAATCTTTTCCAGCATCAGGGTCTTTTCCAATGAGTTAGTTCTTTGCATCAAGTGGTCAAATTATTGGAGCTTCAGATTCAGCACCAGTCCTTCCAATGAATATTCAGGGTTGATTTCCTAAAGGATCGACTGATTGGATCTCCTTGCAGTCCAAGGGACTCTCAAGAGTCTTCTCCAACACAAAAGTTCCAAAGCATCAATTCTTCAGCTCTCATCTTTCTTTATGGTCCAACTCTCACATCCATACATGACTATCTTATATCCTTACATGTCTATAAAGATATGAAAATGAACAACTTCAATATGTAATGTGCAAAATATTGGTATAAGTACTAAGGGAAAAATAAAGCAAAGAGTGCAGGTGAAGAATTAATATTTTGACAGAAGAGGGTGTGTACTGAATGGAGAAAGAGAATTTTGGTCACAGGAAGCACTGACGCCAGGACCTTCCAGGACCTCTCCAGGGAATGAGCCTGGGCAGTTCTGGAAACAGCAGGAGAGGTCAGAGGAGTGAGGAAGAGGGAGAGCGGTAGATGAAGTGATCTCAAAGACCAGGGAGACCCCTTAGGCTAGGGCATTCAAGTGAAAGTGAAAGTGAAGTCGCTCAGTCGTGTCCGGCCCCTACTGACCCCATGGACTGCAGCCCACCAGGCTCCTCCATCCATGGGATTTTCCGGGCAAGAGTACTGGAGTGGGGTGCCATTTCCTTCTCCAAGGCTAGGGCATTAGAGATCCTCTTAAAGACTTTGTTCCCTGAATGAGTTAGAAATCAATGAAGGGGATTGATCAAAGGAAGGATATTTTCTAAATTTAATAGATTCCAGTTTTGTCGATAATAGACTGTAGGAAGGCAGACCTAAAACTGAGACACCAGCAACCCCTAGAAGGCTACTGCAATAATTAAGCAAAGTGTGCTGATGACTTAGGCCAGACTGAATGCTGTGGAGAAGAGCAGGAAAGACCTTTTCTGGCTATATTTTGAAAATAGTATATACAGGATTGGAAACAGGGTCTGAGAATAATGGTTAAAAGAATGACTCCAAACTTTTCAGTTTAAGCAAATTGAAGATGGACTTTTCCCCTTTATAGATGAGGAGGCCCACAGATATTTAACTGAAGGGCCCCAGGTAGCCAGAGATTAGCAAAATAATTGCTTTTCAATCTTTTCTGAGATTTAGGGGAGCATAAGGCATCAGACTTAAGGGCAGGTCCCAACATCCCCATTCCAGGAGCCAGAATGGGACCAGCACAGAAGTAAACATGGCTTGGTGGGGCAGAAGAATTAGTCTTTTAATATTAACTTTGTATTCCATCTAAATGAACTGGCCGTTGGGACTTCCCTGGTGGTCCAGTGGTTAAGAATCCACCTTCCAATGAAGGAGACACTAGTTTGATCCCTAATCAGGAAGCTAATATCCCACATGCCACAGGACAACTAAACCCACACACTTCACCCAACTAGAGAGGCCACATACCACAGCAACTGACCCCGTATGCTCTAGAGCCCGTGTGCCACAACCAAAGATGCTGCCTTCCACAACTGGAGAAAGCCCGTGCCTGCAGTGAAGACCCAGTGCAGCCAAATGAATAAACAAGCGAAGTGATGGTGGCTGGTTCATTTCTTCTCCCACAACTTTTGGATGTCAGTCCCTGATCCTCTGAGGCAAGAGCACAGGACACAGAGGGCAGAACCCCCTGGCCCACCATTAAATCCTGGAGCTCCTGGGATCCTGCACATAGCTGAGCTCCTTCCCAGGCTGGCTCAGCCCACACCTGTGCCTGAACAGGAAGAATCGCCCTGCCCCTGCACAGGGAGCTGACCATGGTACTTTCAGGAGATGCGGAAACGCCAAGCACTGATGCTTCTGTAAAAAATGTGGCCTGGCCCCTGGGTGTCATCTCATTAAGGAGAATTACCTGCATAAATGAATCATAATGAGAGATCGGAACCATGAAAGATTAAAAGTTTGATTTATTTCCGGGACTACTCCAGAAAAATAGGCATGTTTCAAAAATATTAAAAAGGGTTTTATCTTCAGAAACCGCACCATGTTACATTTACACAATTCACTTTCTGTGCAGCCAGGATAGAAATACATTTCTCTGACACAGATATATTCTTCTGGAAATGGAAACTGTATGTCTTATATGGTTTTGGCAAAAATGAATCTCTTTCAGAGGTGAATTTATGACTACCAGCTTTCTACTTTCAAATCTCTTTTCCATATCCCCTTCTATTCCTTAAATACCACAAAATAGGAGAGGATAGAGATTTAGTTACATAAATTGCCTGCTGCTTCTTGACTAAGGCCAAAAAAGAGGTCAAAAACCATATATATTAAGCTTCAAGTGTCCTGTGGAGCTAATTGTAATTCCAGAAAACAGATAACCTCTTGTTTGGATTCCCACCCTTTCCCTCATAATTCTTCTCAAATGAAATCATAAGGCTTTAAAACAATTTAATAGAGTATCAAACAATGTACACCAAAATCAGATCTAAAAGATAACTAAGATCAGAGTAAAAATAAATAAAATAGAGATATAAAAAGATAACAAGATATCCATCCACATCTCTGCAAGCTGTACTATCCCATTCTTTTTGTGGCTGAGTAATGCTCCGCTCTGTGTATGTGCCGCGTCTTCTTTATCCGTTCCTCTGTCAGTGGGCATTTAGTTCGTTTCCATGTCTTGGCTATTGTGAATAGAGTTCCTAGGACTGAATCCATACATATGTGGGCAATTACTTTATTTAAAAAGGGTCCAAGAACATACAATAGGGAAAGGATAGTCTCTGCAGCAAATAGTGCTGGGAAAACAGGGTATCCACATGCAAAAGAATGAAGCTGGACCACTGTCTTACACCATACACAAAACAGATAAGACATGAAACCATGAAAACTGTAGAAGAAAGTGTAAGCAATAAGCTCCTTGACATCAGTCTTGGCAATGACTTTTTGGATTTAACACCAAAAGCAAAAATAAACAAGTGGGACTTCACCAAACTAAAAAAATTCTGCAAAGCAAAGTAAACCATAAGCTAAATGGAAAGACAACTTATGAAATGGGAGAAAATATTTGCAAATCATATTTCTGATAATGGGTTAATATTCAAAGTATATAAGGAACATATAACTCCATGGCAAAAAAAAAAAAAAACTAATAATCTGATTTTAAATGGACAAAGGATCTGAAGAGACATACAATTTTGTATGTCTTTTTCCAAATAAGACATATAATTGGCCAAAAATTACACAAGCATCACTAATCATTGGGAAAATGCAAGCAAAACCGCAATAAGATGCCACCTTACTCATACTGTTTGAATGACTACTACTAAAAATACAAGACATAAGCATTGTTGAGAAGATGGATAAAAGGGAACCTCTGTGTGCTGTTGGTGGAACTGCAATTGGTGTAGATGCTATGGAAAATGTTGTGAAAGTGCCTTTAAAAAATTAAAAGTAGAACTACCATGTGATCCAGCAATTCTCCATCTGGGTATTTATACAAAAAAAAAAAAACAAAAAACAAAAATAGAAATTCAAGAAGATATATACACCTTCATGATCATTGTCACATTATTTATAATGGCCAAGATTTGGAATCAAACTAAAAGCCCAGTGATGAATGAATGGACAAAGAAGATGTAAGGACTATTTGCCACAAAAAAAAAAAAAAGAAAAATGAGTGAAATGAGTGAGACAGAAAAAATGAATTCTGTATTATTTCTCTTATATGTGGAATCTAAAAACAAAAACAAGTCTGAGCTAATGGATATAGAAGATATGTTGGTGGTTGCCTGAGGCAGGGGTTGGGGGGATGAAATGGGTGAAAGGGGATCAAAGGGTGTAAGTTTCCAGTTATATAAAGAATAAATCGTGAGAATGTTGTACACGGTGTGGTGACCATGGTTGACCATACTCCATTGCATCTATGGAGAAGTTGGAGAAGACTCTTGAAAGCCCCTTGGACTACAAGATCAAACCAGTCCATCCTAAAAGAAATCAGTCCTGAATATTAATTGGAAAGACTGGTGCTGAAGTTGAAGCTCCAGTACATTGGCAGCCTGATGCAAAGAAATGACTCGTTGGAAAAGACTCTAATACTGGGAAAGATTGAAGGCAGGAGGAGAAGGGGACGACAGAGGTTGAAATGGTTTGATGGCATCACTGACTCAATGGACATGAGTTTGAGCAAGCCCCAGGAGTTGGTGATGGTCAGGGAAGCCTGGCGTGCTGCAGTTCATGGGGTCGCAAAGCGTCAGACACAACTGAGCAACTAAACTGAACTGAACTGATTGCATCTATGAACGTAGCTAGAGGATTGAACCTTGAAAGATCTCATCACACACACAAAATCTGTGTATAATTATGTATTGCAACAGATGTTAGCTGATCTTTTTGTGGTGATTATTTTATGATATAAACAAATATCAGTTCATCATATATCTGAAATTAATATAATGTTATACCAATCATATATCAATTTAAAAAATAGAAAATGTGGAATTGAATGAAAATATATAGAGAGAGATTAATAAAAACAAATAAATAAAATCAATGAAGCATACAAACTGGTTATTTAAAAAAACTAATAATACTTCTCAATTCCTGGTGACACTCATCAAGGAAAAAGAGGAAAGAGAAGACAGAAATGACTAATACCAGAAAAGAAGGCATCACTCTATACTCTGCATTCATTAAATATACTAAGAGGTTATTTTTTTAAAGTGTACTTTAGCTTCTTCAAAGTCCCACATGTGTGTTACTGATGGCTGGTGGGACAGGAGGGGAATGGGTGGAACATCATTAATACATGTTCTCTTAAGTGTGGAGTATGGAGAAAGCAGGTTGTTGGAAGGGATATGTTTCCTATGTGAGAATCACTTACACAGTTATCATAAACCAAAGGACCATACAGAGATGGGGGTCAGACAGCAGGGAGGATGTTGGGAGACATAGAGAAATGCAAAGTGCACTGTTCATGTCAGTGAGGTGATGAACATGGGCAGAAGAGAGCCTGGACTTACAATTTTGCCTGAGAATTTATTTATTCCCATTTTCTTTCGTCTTAATAAATTCTCCATTTGTTCACTCTGAATTATTCACAGGAGAGAAGACTGTGTTATCTGTAGTTTAGGACTTGGGAGAAAAAAAGACACCACTGTCACAATATAATAAAATAATAACCATAAAGTCTAAGGGTGGCTGGGGAATAGTTCTAAAGCTTGGTTTGGTTTTCCTTGAAGTTTTTCTTTTTTTCCTTGAAACTTCCTTGAAATAGTTGAGTTCATGTTTTGAGTGTAAACATCCATTCAGGAAAGAATATATTACTAGGTCTACATCCACTGGAATAAGTACAATTTATTTTTATCACTCTTTAAAACATTTCTTAAAAAAGTGCAGGTTAAGGAAAAGAATGAAAGAAGCAAGCATTCATTGAGAATGATGCTGAACCTGGAAAAAAATTGTAAAGAGAGAAATCAGAAGGCAAATTTGAAGAGTATGCTGGTAAGGAAAGCCATCCGAGGGCTTTTAAAATTCGTTCTCAGGGAATGGAACTTTCCCTCTGTCTTCACTGAATTTTTTCTTGAGTAACTACCCAGCTGGTAGCAATGTTGGGCCCACAGCAACTTCCATCACTATATTCGAGGATCTATGGGATGTTCTTTATAGGTTTTCTCTCTTCTGTCGTTATATCCCTTTTATCACAGACACAGACTGATCCATCATGAATGAACAGAATGAATCCTCTGTGTACCAGTCCAGCAAGGTACATTAGGGGCTGGAATTGTCTCTGTAAAGTGCTAGATCGAGAGTGAGGCCCCCGTGGCCTCTCACTGCTGGTGTTTCAGGCCCTGTAGGGTGCCCTGCAGGATGCCCTGCAGGACGCCCTGCAGCCTGCAGGTCTCAGGGCACCACTGGTTTACATTCTCCACCTGCTACCTGCTCTGTAAGCACAAGATATCAAATGCTGTCAGGCCGCTGACTGCAGTATCTTTCCTTCTTACCTCTCTGCATATATGCTGGGAGTTTGGGGTAGAGAAAGATGAATAAATCATAAGAATTTATATGAGACAGAGAAATCCTTTCTTACCTATTCAAAAAAAAATAGTGGAGACACAATAAAACTTTTTAATGTGTGTAATATTAATTATTTTTGAACACCATATAACAGATCAGATTTGGAAGCTTACTTTTAGCCTCACATTACCATTTTTTAGCATGTCATTAAAAATGAAAATAATTTAAAATGAATTATCAGTTCACTACACTCAAAATCAATCTGTATAGAATATGTTTCCAGGTTAGCTCCGTGATGAACCACACACAAACCCATCAAGTCTTATTTAAATACATGAGTCTTTGTTAAAGAAAGTAAAGAAAATCTGGGTGGTACAGTGGTAAAGAATTCACCTGTAAAAATGCAGAAGACACGGCAACCAGTATTGACTGGTTCAAAATGGTATACTTTTGGAGCTCTTATTTTTGCTCTCTGCGGGGTTCTTTCTTTGTTGTTGCTGTTGAGCTGGGAGCAGCCATGGATTTCCTTAAACAGGGTCTCTGTCACTCTGTCGCTCAGTCATGTCCAACTCTTTGCAACCCCATGGACTGTAGCCCACCAGGCTCCTCTATCCATGGAATTTTCCAGGCAAGAATACTGGAGTGGGTTGCCATTTTCTCCTCCAGGGGATCTTCTGAAACCAGGGATCTTCTCAACCCAGGGACCAAACCCATTTCTTCTGCATTTTTACAGGTGAATTCTTTACCACTGTACCACCCAGGTTTTCTTTACTTTCTGTATTTTTCTTCTAGCCATTGTGGACTTAAACATCACAGAATCTGGAGGATTAGAGTTAGAGCAGAATTGAAGCCCAAGGTTAATGAACAACATTCTTGGACTTTTATGGAATACTTTTAATGACTTTTGATTGGCAATTCACAGGCCATTTTGTGGTTTTGTGTTTTTGTTTTTGTTTTTGTTTTGCATTTTCTCTGTTGTTTAAGTTCCTGAAAATGCACAGTTTTAACACAAGGCTTAATATATGATGAATTTATTTAATGGCTAAAGTTTAGTATGTAGAGTACATCATGAGAAACGCTGGAATGGAAGAAGCACAAGCTGGAATCAAGATTGCTGGGAGAAATATCAATAACCTCAGATATGCAGATGACACCACCCTTATGGCAGAAAGTGAAGAGGAACTCAAAAGCCTCTTGATGAAAGTGAAAGTGGAGAGTGAAAAAGTTGGCTTAAAGCTCAACATTCAGAAAACAAAGATCGTGGCATCCGGTCCCATCACTTCATGGGAAATAGATGGGGAAACAGTGGAAACAGTGTCAGACTTTATTGTTCTGGGCTCCAAAATCACTGCAGATGGTGACTGCAGCCATGAAATTAAAAGACGCTTACTCCTTGGAAGGAAAGTTATGACCAACCTAGATGGCATATTCAAAAGCAGAGACACTACATTGCCAACAAAGGTTCGTCTAGTCAAGGCTATGGTTTTTCCTGTGGTCATGTATGGATGTGAGAGTTGGACTGTGAAGAAAGCTGAGTGCTGAAGAATTGATGCTTTTGAACGGTGGTGTTGGAGAAGACTCTTGAGAGTCCCTTGGACTGCAAGGAGATCCAACCAGTCCATTCTAAAGGAGATCAGCCCTGGGATTTCTTTGGAAGGAATGATGCTAAGGCTGAAACTCCAGTACTTTGGCCACCTCATGCGAAGAGTTGACTCATTGGAAAAGACTCTGATGCTGGGAGGGATCGGGGGCAGGAGGAGAAGGTGACGACAGAGGATGAGATGGCTGGATGGCATTACCGACTCGATGGACGTGAGTCTGAGTGAACTCCGGGAGTTGATGATGGACAGGGCGGCCTGGCGTGCTGCAATTCATGGGGTCGCAGAGTCAGACATGACTGAGCGACTGATCTGATCTGATCTGATGCAGAAGCAGACATTTCTTCTGGGTAGAGAATCTAACAACCTGTTGTATAAATGTAAAAATTTCTAGAGGGACCTATGAAATCTGAAAAATATGAAGTAGTCTCTGATGCAAAGCAGTTTCTAAAACCAACATTCTAAGAGAGATACAACCATATGAGGGTCCCTGTGAGCCTGTGTCCCCAGCTGATGCCTACCAGAAGGTTGACTGGAACAGTTTCTATCTCCAAGTTGAAATAAATACCTCCTGACCTTGGGCATTCAGTCCACTGCTTTTATGAGACATGAAGTCAATAGAAAAAGGCCCCTGCAGTTTTGATCACTTCCACAGTATTTCCTTTAGCACAATATCCTTGTTTTTGCCAGCAGACATAACTAATTTGATGGTGCTAGGAAATTGGCTAAAGAAGTTATTTAAATATTTAAAAGAGGAATGTTGATTCCTGTTTTCAAAGCACATAAACAATTAGCAGAACTGCTAAGATAATACCACTTAGGTAATGCCAAGTTAATAATTAATGGAGATGAATCCTCAAAAAAAGTACAGGATAAAATGAGTAGAGAATCTGGGGTAGACTGCACCACCAGGAGCAAATTCAGACTTTATAAAGCCCAGACAGGTCAGGCCTACCAGACATGCTAATGCTTTATCTAAGAGCACTGATTCTCTTCAAAGAATTCTACCCTGACTTTAGGTTAATGGTTTCACAGAAAATCTTTATTGGGAGGAGGGATGACATTTCTCATGTGAGGGAAGTAACAGGACCCCATAAATCACTCTGCCTTTGTAATTAATTTGGATATATTTTATGTATAAAGATTTAAGCCAATACCATTGCAATATTTTGAATTATTGACTGAAGCTACATGAAATATTAGCTAAGAAAGAATTAAATATTTTATTTTTTAATATTTTAATCTAACTATTTTACGTGAGTTGTTTTGTTTAAAAAATAGTTGGGCAATAGGAAAGGCTTTCAAACTTTATGCCACCAAGGAAAACTTTATTATTTTTAATAAAAAATTGAAAGATATGGTCTATCATCCAAATTGAATTACAAAAAAATTTAATAATACTTATAAAACAGTGACATGTTCTTTATCAGACATGCAAATAACACAGGAGTATTGGAAAAAGTGGTCACAGGTGTTCAGGGAAAGGGAAGATGAGGACCAAGTGCAAGAATTTCATAACTTTTTAACATATGAATTCAGAGCTTGGTGAGTGATCAGACTTGATTACCTATTGCTGGAGAGTTTAGAGGGGAAAAAGGTGAATTATCTCTTTTTATGAACATTGTCTGTGTGTTTGCATAACCAGCCTATGGTGAGCTATACACAACTAAAAATGCATTGAGATTATAGGCTTTGGAAATATCACTGCTTATATTCTGCTCTGAATGAATTTCTATACTTAACATGCTCTTAAGTACATGGTTTTAAAAATTAGTAGCAAAATTCTACTTTCAAAAATATAGCAAAATTTCCATATTTTAATAAATTGTATACCCATAATAGAGAAATCATGATGACTATTACTGATATATTCAGCCTGAAATACATCAATCAAATTCAAAATATCTACTAAACTGTCATCTTTGTTACCTTGTAGGAAGCTTCCTGTTAGAGTCTATGAGAAACAGACGAGGCACTTAAAATATCTTTGAATTAATTTAAAATCCAGGTGGAAATTTCTTTCTATGGGTAGATTTTCAGAGCCCTAGAAGGAAATGTATTAAAATTTTAAATTAATAATCTTAAGTATACAAGTTCTGGAAATAAGGATAACTTCTATATATTTTATATAAATAGTTCTTGAGGTTATAATATTTCATTGTGTAACCTAGAGCTAATTGTAAATTACAGTGTCTTTACTTATATAATTCATTATGTTTATTGGTAACCATTTTTAATCTTACATGCGATAGTTGCTCAGTTGTGTCCAGCTCTTTGTGACTGCATGGGCTGTAGCCTGCCAGGCCCCTCTGTCCATGGGGTTTTCCAGGCAAGAATATCGGAGTGTGGTGTTGCCCTTTTCTCCTCTAGGGGATCTTCCCAACCCAGGGATTGAACCCGAGTCTCCTGTGTCTCCTGCTCTGGTAGGTGGGTTCTTTACTACTGAGCCAAATCTTACATAATAGACTTCTAAAGAGATTTTGAGTTCTTATCCAATCGTTCCTCCACACCCATGACTTTCAAGGGGGCATCTAATGTCCAGAGAGACGTGGCGACGTGTTTAATATCAAAGGGCTTGTCACTGTGGCAGAATAAGCTCCAGCCGCAATCATTCTAGTGTCCCCATCACACTTGTTCTTCTGAACCATGCTGCCTCCTTTAAGGGAATGGACTAGTATTTTTTTTTATTATTATTATCTCAAATAAACACAATAGATAGAATGTGTGAATAAGTTGATTACATTTAGAGAAAACTGAAAGTCACCCTAATGGAAATGATGAAAATGTCTTTTATATGAGCCACTATTCTCTGGGGAAAAAAAAAATGATTGCAGAAAAAATAAATGAAAGAAAGAAAAATAAGTTATTGACTTTTTCCCTCATTTTGGGAATATATGGTATAAGTAATGCAACCTCCAAGTGGTGATTTAGAAGTATTATGGCAAGCTACAATCAAGTAATTCTAATAGAAAAGTGAGGCGATCCCTAAACAGTATTGTTTTCCCAGCTGGAATTCAGAACAAGGAACAAAATAATGTTAACAAGAAAACGATAACTTCTCATTAGGACTGGTTTTGTGAGTTCTATAAACTCTTAAATAATCCTGAAACTAATGAAAAAGTTCTAAAGAGAGAATCATAATACTGTTTATTACATGATGAATAGAATATTATCTTCTTTTGTGTCACATGAAAGAAACAGCATGTGACTGAATGCCTGTTTTTCCCTAAACCAGTGGTTCCAGGGTGTGCTGGCTAGACCAGCAGTATTGGCACCAGCTTGGAACTTGCTAGAACTCTGACTCCACCCACCCCTCCTTAATGAGAAATTCAAGGAACAATTCATAAAATCATACTTTTAACAAACCCTCCAGGCAATCTGTTGTTGTTCAATCTCTCAGCCGTGTCGCACTCTTTATGACCCTATGAACTGCAGCACACCATGCCTCCCTGTCCTTCACCATCTCCTGGGGCCACTCAAACTCATGTCCATCGAGTCAGTGATGCCATCGTCCCATTAAAGTTTGAGACCTGCTGCTCTAAATCATGTGAATGTATCCATCTAAGCTCTGAAGGATATGTGAGATGAAAATACTACCATGACGCTGGGATTTCGTGCCTGTAGAATCCATGATGCTAGGGACATCTTGCTTTTCTTGCTTATGTGACAAGAGGGATAGCTCATGTGCTAACGATTGTCCTGTTGATATTGTACGGTTTCTGTCATCTGTTTCTGTTTAGGATTTGTACTGATTTTCTCCCTGTTATTCAGTTTGGTCCTTAGTCACTTCTTTCACCTTCATTTCTGGGGAACATGTTGCTTCTCCTTAGCATCCCTGTGAAGGAGCTTCAGTGAACAGAGCAAGTCCAGGTTTATCTTGATGGGATCTAGGTGGAGACTCATTGGAAGTAGGGAATTGATCTCAAAAGAAACATTTCAACAGCATGAAGTGAAAATGAGTTATAACCTGCCTCTTGATTTCCAGTGGAATATGAAGGTGCAAATTTCAGTTCACTTGCACAAAAAAAAACCGGGTCAAATATTGTGTCTTTTTTTGGCGTTCTTGTTCAGTCTCTCAGTCATGTCCAACTCTTCGAGATGCCATGGACTGCAGCACTCCAGGCTTCTGTGTCCTTCACCATCTCCCAGTTTGCTCACAGTCACGTCCATTGAGTCGATGATGCCATCCAATCATCTCATCCTCTGTCGCCCCCTTCTTTGTCTGCCCTCAATCTTTCCCAGCACTGAGGTCTTTTCCAATGGGTTGGCTCTTTGCATCAGGTGGCCAAAGTATGGGAGCTTCAGCATCAGTCCTTAGAAAAAATGGGAGAAGTTATTTATATCATATACTTGACAGAACTAAGACAGAATAAGTAAAAGGACAGGTAAATTCTCCTTCATCTTTCAGATTCTTGTTATCTAAATTCTCTGGGGATAATTAACAGATGATGAGCCAGGCTAACCAAGTTTATAGAATAATTAAAAAAAAGAAAACAAAGTATGTGTTAGCTCTCATTATTGCTGTCAGTAAAAAAGGCCAAGGGCAGAGACTTTCCTGTTGGTCTAGTGGCTGATAATCTGCCATGCAATTAATTCAGGGGACATGGGTTTTATCCCTGGTGGGAAAACAAAAAGCCCGCATTCCACAGAGAAACTAAAGCTGTGCCTCACAAGTACTAAGCCTGTGAGCTCCAGAGCCCATGTGCCATGACTAGAATCCATGTGCTACAAGGAAAGATCCCTCAACTAAGAGCAGATGGAGCCAAATACACAAAACCTACTGAAAAGGGGTGGGGGCAAGGTAGACAATGGGCTAGAGGAGCTACCTGGGAAAATTTTAAATTAAGAACCACTGGCTACTAGGTGATAAGGCCACCAAGAAGCATGGGCCCTTGGAGAGGAGGCTACCCTGCAGCATAGGTGTTGGGTCTGCAGGATGAAGAAGGAGACCGATGCCTCTCCCTTCTTCCTACATCTTACACACCTCACATGCTCCTGGACAGCAGTTCTCTAAATAGATTTCCATGTATTTGGATTCAGATCTGTGAACCCTCAAGGCTCATGAGGGGTGGAAAAATTGGTGGACAGTATTGCAAACAAATTGGTGGACAGTATAACTCCTGTTTGACAAAGGTCCATGTAGTCAAAACTATGGTTTTCCCAGAAGTCATGTACAGATGTGAGAGTGGGGCCATAAAGAAGGATGAGCGCCAAAGAATTGATGCTTTGGAACTGTGGTGTTGGAGAAGACACTTGAGAGTCCCTTGGACTGCAAGGAGATCCAACCAGTCCATCCTAAAGGAAATCAGTCCTGAATATTCATTGGAAGGACTGATGCTGAAGCTGAAGCTCCAATACTTTGGCCACGTGATGCAAAGAGCTGACTCATGGGAAAAGATCCTGATGCAGGGAAAGATAGATGGCAGGAGGAGAAGGGGACAACAGAGGGTGAGATGGTTGAATGGCATCACCAACTCAATGGACATGATTTTGAGCAAGTTCCAGGAGATAGTGAAGAACAGGGAAGCCTGGCATGCTATAGTCCGTGAGGTTGCAAAGAATCGGACACAACTGAGCAAATGAACAACAACAATGACTCCTGTACAAGTAACTTGGGTCCTGAATAAAAGTTACTTCCCTGGATACAAGTGAGGTGAATTCCTGGGAGGAATCATAGATGATGGATAGATCAATAATACATATCTATAGATATGTAGATAATAGATAGATATATAGATACATAGAGAGACGTTGATTGTAAGGAGCTGGTTCATGTGATAGTGGAGGCTGGCTAGTCCATAGCTATAGGGCATGCTGGTAAACTGGAAACTCCAGCAGGAAATGATGGTGCAGTGTTGTCTCAAATCCATAGGCCAGGCCAGAATAATAGAAACTCAGGCAAGATTTCTGAGTTACAGCCTTGAGTCAGAATCCTTCTATAAGAGGAAATCTCAGGGTTTGCTACTAAAGCCTGCAGCAAATTGGATGAGGCCCATCATGTTACTGGGGCTTCCTGGTGGCTCAGATGGTAAAGAATCTGCTTGCAATGCAGGAGACCCAGGCTCGATGCCTGAGTTGGGAAGATCCACTGGAGAAGGAAATGGCAACCCACTCCAGTATTCTTGCCTGGAGAATCCCATGGACAGAGGAGCCTGGTGGGCTACTGTCTGTGGGGGTCACTAAGAGTCAGACATGACTGAGCAACTAACACTCACTTACTCACTTATCACGTTATTGAGGATAACCCTATTCATTTAAATCAATTGATTTTAAATGCTTAGCCCATCTTATCAAAACACCTTCAGAGCAACATCTAGACTACCGTATGGCCAAAAACTATGCATCACAGCCTAGCTAAGCTGTCATATACAATTAACCATCACACCCAGTCACATCCTCTGACACTTCCCCATCATTCCAGAGGCCATGCTTCCAAATACCATTGAATAAGTCCCCAGCTGCTTCTTTTTTTTTTCAGCAGAGAGGATGTGATAAACACAGACCACATGAGTTTGTATCAATACTTGCAGAGACGCAGTCCTTGCTGTCCTCCCACTAAAGAACAAGTTTTTGTTGTTGTTTAGTCATGAAGTTGTGTCTGACTCTTTGCAACCCTATGGATTGTAGTTCACTAGGATTCTCTGTCCATGGAATTCTCCAGGCAAGAGTACTCAACGGGGTTGCTATTTCCTTCTCCAGGGATCTTCCTGACCCAGGATGCAATTAATTAAATCAAGACTTTCTTATACTTCAGCAGTTGCTTAGAAATGATATATACACTTAATACAGTTTTTTGCTTTGAGTTTAACACAGTTTTGTTATACTGAAGTGACCACTTTCCTTCATCTTTTTTTTCTTTTGACAGAAAAATAAAAACATCATTTTCATCTAATTTCTTATACATTTTAATTTGTACTTCTAGTCTTTAGTTTGGAATCATACTAACTTTTTGAGTTTCTATTTTCAATGCACTAAGTTATTCATATTGGAAATCAATTTCTTAAAAACTTTTGTTTTTCATTCATTATAATTGCTTATTTTGTTTATGTAATACTTGTCTCCTGGTCTTCTGACCTTTCAGTGGTACTGTCTTTTCTCCTGAGTGCTCCCTCTCCTACCTTCTTCCCTTCACTCTCTTGACAGGCAAGTCACAGACTCTAATCTGATCAACTGCTTTCTAGGTCAACTGCTCTCCTTTCATATTGCGAGAGTCCTGTACTTTTTTAATAGTACAAACTCTGGATTTCTAACTGGTGAAATGAGGGTGATAAAATCGACTTATAATGGTATTGTGAAAAGGATAATTCATCCATATTGAATAAATGGTTTGAAGACAACATGAAAATTACACATTTTTTAAAAGTTTGCCTTGATTTGTTTCTTCAGAGAACAAACACGGCATTACTAGGATTTACTCTGGGCCAGTTTTGAAAGTTTAAATGAATGTAAACTTTTTATTCTAATGCTTTTGTGAGTTTACCTTTTAAAAAGTAACTTTATGAAGTATTTTTAAAGTGAGGCAAGTTGTTATGGTGGAGTAGGAAATGGCTACCCACTCCAGTATTCTTAGAGAATTTCATAGACAGAGGAGTCTAGAAGGCTACAGTCTATGATGTTGCAAAGAGCTGGATACCACTGAGCGACAGAACACACAAGTTGTTATGGAGATTAAAATTTATATTTATCTGGAGCAAATGCATAGCCTTTCATATTCATATATTTTAAAGCTATAGTTTCCTTAGTATAAAGAGCATATCATTTGGGAGCAAGCATATAATATGTACCATGATGGACATCAAGCAAATGAAGAAAGGAAATTAAATTACCAATAGTTAATATTTGCAGCTTCACTCAGTAGTTTCATTTCTGTGAAAGTAATATGGGATTTTATAGTCTGTCATTATCACACTTTCTTCTAGATTTCTTTTATAAATCAATACTCCTTCTACTACTGACACTGGCTAAGTGCCACTTCTATCTCTTCTGTGACATGTCTGCTAAGTATCAGTTCAGTTCTGTCACTCAGTCGTGTCCGACTCTTTGCGACCCCATGAACCACAGCATGCCAGGCCTCCCTGTCCATCACCAACTCCCGGAGTTCATTCAAACTCACGTCCATCGAGTCGGTGATGCCATCCAGCCATCTCATCCTCTGTTGTCCCCTTCTCCTCCTGCCCCCAATCCCTCCCAGTATCACAGTCTTTTCCAATGAGTCAACTCTTCGCATGAGGTGGTCAAAGTACTGGAGTTTCAGCTTCAACATCAGGCCTTCCAAAGAACACCCAGGACTGATCTCTTTCAGAATGGACTGGTTGGATCTCCTTGCAGTCCAAGGGACTCTCAAGAGTCTTCTCCAACACCACAGTTCAAAAGCGTCAGTTCTTCAGCACTCAGCTTTCTTCACAGTCCAACTCTCACATTCATACATGACCACTGGAAAAACCATAGCCTTGACTAGATGGACCTTTGTTGGCAAAGTAATGTCTCTGCTTTTGAATATGCTATCTAGGTTGGTCATAACTTTCCTTCCAAGGAGTAAGCATCTTTTAATTTCATGGCTGCAGTCACCATCTGTAGTGATTTTGCAGCCCAAAAAATAAAGTCTGACACTGTTTCCACTGTTTCCCCATCTATTTCCCATGAAGTGATGGGACCAGATGCCATGATCTTCGTTTTCTGAATGTTGAGCTTTAAGCCAACTTTTTCACTCTCCACTTACACTTTCATCAAGAGGCTTTTGAGTTCCTCTTCACTTTCTGCCATAAGGGTGGTGTCATCTGCATATCTGAGGTTACTGATATTTCTCCCAGCGATCTTGATTCCAGCTTGTGCTTCTTCCAGCCCAGCTTTTCTCATGATGTACTCTGCATAGAAGTGAAATAAGCAGGGTGACAATATACAGCCTTGACGTACTCCTTTTCCTATTTGGAATCAGTCTGTTGTTCCCTGTCCAGTTCTAACTGTTGCTTCCTGACCTGCATATAGGTTTCTCAAGAGGCAGGTCAGGTGGTCTGGTATTCCCATCTATTTCAGAATTTTCCACAGTTTATTGTGATCCACACAGTCAAAGGCTTTGGTATAGTCAATAAAGCAGAGTATATTGCTATGTATACTTGACTTCTATCCTGAAGATTAATCTCAATCTTACAACAATAGTTCATGGTTAGAAATGTGCAGACCCAAATATAAGACATATCCTATGAATGAAATATTGGGATGCTGCACACCAGGCTTCCCTGTCCTTCACTATCTCCTGGAGTTTTCTCAAATTCATGTCCATTGAGTTGGTAATATTATCTAACCATTTCTTCCTCTGCTGCCCCCTTCTCTGTTTGCCTTCAGTCTTTATCCCTTTGTTATATTTTGTTACAACATCAGGCATCATCCCCAAAAGTGCCAAGCATATATAGCTTGGCCCTTTCCCTGTTCAGTTTCGATAAATAATATTGTGATTATCAATGGATGTGTATTGGTTTTTCTGTCTGGAATCCAAGGGATATAACCCTGCCAAACGGTTTCCACTGTATAATTATCATGAAACTGTTCTATCCTTGTCTTAATAATCTTCCTCATTCTTTTCTTCCTAGTATACTCTTGGTGGCAGAACTCTGCTCTTTATAGATGAGGAAAGAAGAAAAGCAGATTATTGTTTTCCAAAAAAACTCCCTCACTTGTTCATTCATTCACAGGCATGTGCTCAGTTCCTAGCGTGTGTTACATGTGAGGTCTGTGCTAGAAAAGAAAAGATGATCATGGCAAACAGTCAGAGGACTCGCAGTGCAGGCTCTGCAGTAGGCAGGGAGGCATCGGTGTGGCAGCCCCACATACATGTGACATTACGACTGGGAAAAGGGCTGGTGTGCGACCATCTCAGAAATCGCAGTAATGAGGTTGACATGGTCAGAGGTCTGGGTCATCTTTCTGAGAATGCCACAGAGATTGGGTGAGATGTAAGTGGGACTTAAGTCAAGTGGGAATGGAAAAGTATTTTCAGTTAGAAGGCACAGCATGTACAAATGCCCTGCACAATGAGAGCCACAGAGAGCCCAGGGAGCAGGGAACTGGAGGACATCAGGGAAATGCCCTGGAGACGCCAAGGGTTGTGTCTTTATTCCACGGACAATGGGAGAGAATGGAAGCGTTTCAGAAAAGGGTATAGCAGAGAGCTTAAGAGCAAGCACTGTGTAATTTGCATATTCCTGATCAGAGATAACCCTTGGCAAGTTATTTTATCACTTTTACCCTCCTTTTTCCCATTTATTTAATGATAACCAATAGTACCTATTTAATTTGGTTGGTTGTTAATGAAATCAAACAATTTGTGTATAATTCTAAAACGATGCTGATCACATAATAAACACTTGATAAATATTAACATAACTATTATTTCCCAAAGAAGGTGCCTCACTGATTTTAAGTACAGTGCTTATATAGCATAGACACAAGATGGCTTTCTTTCTGTGTAGACTCTAAACTAAGAATCATTTCAAATCTCTCTTAGTAGCTATTAAAGAAATAAATTGATGGCAAACCAAATATACAAAGCTTATTCCTTCTTTTAAGTCAGAATTAAAATAAATTTGTCATATTATGGTAAGTTATCAGCCTTATCCCACTGGTTCACTGTAACTGGCTGCCTTTGAATCAGTAAGCTAAAATCAAAACAAACAACAGAATTTCTTGTTCTCTATGAGGCATGTCAAGTTCGACCTTGTAATATCAATGGTGCCTGAGAAGAGCCACATCAGAGCTCCTGAACTGTGAGTTCAGTAGTTGGCAAAGACAACTTTTCTGATTTATCACTTGAAAATCAACATATTTTGGGAAGGTAGGTATTTTATGTATTAGGGAACTATCCGCTAATATATTTGCTTTCTTTGTCTACACAGTTTTATTAGCTTAATTTTGACTTAGAGAAATTCTACTTTACATAAAATTAGTAAAAATACTTTCAAACCTAACAGCAAATGAGACACTTCAATTCCAACCTAACATATTCTTGAATAATGAACAAATGATAACTTTTCATAAATCATGATTAATTATATACATGTTGGAGATGTTTGAGTAGACAGGTTAGCTTTTTAAAATACCAACTTATCATTGATAATATTCCCAGTTTAAAGAAATTGGTTTTATCTTTGCTCCCTCGTATTTTTCTTTTGAATCTTGACTTCTAACATTTTTGCATCTCTCTCTCCTGGACTGAATCTTAAGGAATGTGTAGACAGGGAATGAATATCAGTGAATCCAGTTTTTTGTCATTGCCTTCTCTGTCTCATACTTAGTAAAGCACTAAACTCATTAACTTGAGATATCCGTTCTTTGTGGTTCGCGGTAATTTTTTGATGTTCAAATATATGTTATTGTTGTTGTTGTTTTCCCAGGGAAAAACTCCCATATATTCTAACTCCTCCCTTCCCTGTTTTAGAGCAGTTCTTATGAAACTTAACTTGCAACTTCTAAGTTCTGCATTTTTCTTTATTCAATAAATGTATGATAGTCTCATTGACCGTTCTTGCTTGTCGTAGTATTTTTTAAATGGCAAATAAAAAACAAAAAACATTTTTGTCCTTTGGTTTATTTACGAAACTATCCTTGTGATAATCTCCCAGTATTTTAAGTATCAAATGCCCTATGTTTCCTTCAAGTCTTCCCTTTGAGTCACCCTATGGGACTCTGTTAAAATTAAAAAGTCAGCATAGATATTCATAGATTTTGCTCTAGAGGCATCTGTCTTTGATTTTCTTTGTTGTTATTTTTATAGAACACCATGTTCCATAATTCTGGTAAAGTCACAAACTGCTTCAGTCAAGGGCAAAGAGTCTGCTTGACCTTAAAAAGAACCAAAGGTTGAGTCTAGAATATTTATCATTTCAATTCCACCAATAAGTACTCTATGTAAAAAAAAAAATCTACTTTTATTCTTTAAAATCTCATTTAAGCAAATCTGTACAGACAATAACTACATGATTCTATTGCATACGCCCAGTGCTGAGTGCATGGCAGAAACTCATTAACTCTTTGATAAATGAACGTTTAATAAACACTGGAGTGCCCCAGTGAACATTGGGGTACACGTGTCCTTTGAATTATGGATTCCTCCGGGTATGTGCCCAGGAACTGCTGGGTCATGTGGTAGGTGCTAAGGGAGGGCTCCAAAATGGCACTTGCCAGCACCAGGGTCCTCATGGGAGAACAAGCTCCCTAAAAGAGTTGCCACTCAGCCTCTAGATCCCTGAGGTTGTCCCAGTGACCTCCTGCTTTACTGGGAAGCTCTCCAAGCTTAGCAAGTTTTTTCCTGCCCATTAGCAAGCATTTCCGGCCCATCCTCCTCTGAGACTTCTGCCTCTGTGCTGGGTCTCGGAGTGTGTGGGACTTTGTGTGCATCCATGGGAGCAGAGTCTCTGTTTCCTACAGTCCTGGGGCACTCAGGCACACAAGCCATGCTGGCCTTCAAGGGCAGATGGATTTGGGGCTCGTCTTTCTGGCGAAGGACCCCTGCAGGGAAGCCAGATATGGGGCTTATCTCCCCACTCCTTGGGAGAACCTCTTTAGTGGTGATTAGCCTCCTCTGTGGGTCACCTAACTGAGGAATGTGAATCTTGACTGCACTGCGGCTCCTACCCATCTCATTGTGGTTCCTTCTTTATAGCTTTAATTGTAGATCCTTCCTGCTAGTCTCCAGGTCACTTTCATGGATAGTTACTTCGTACCTGGTTGAAATTTGGGTGTGTTCATAGGAGAAGGTAAGCTCAAAGTCTTCCTACTCTGCTATCTTGGGAACTCTCCTCTTCTGAGTATTTTTAATGACCAGGTCCTTGTTTCTTTGAGTTTTATAGAGATGAATGGATCTGTAGTGAAGCTGAAGAACTTGTTTTCTGGAACCAAACTGCCTGTGTTCAACTCCTGTCTTTGCTACTTAGCTGCATTCTAAGCCTCAATCAAGAATTTTCATTTCCTTTATCTTGTGTCTGCATGTGTGTGTAGAGATAAATACCTTTGTGTCTAGTGAATGGACTTACTTATATATATATCTGCCTTTCTTTATATTTAGAAGCCACGTAAGTTGAGGTAAGTTGCTTATTGTAAACAGCACTTTTTTCTTTAACCTGAACTGGAAATTCAAAGAGCTTATAAAAATGCCAAGGCAACTAGTTGGAAATCCAACCTTGCTTGGATTTCAGTGAAACAGCAACATGCCAATACTAAGTTAAATTCATGCTTTAAGAAAACCAATAGTGCTAAGGAATTTACTTGACCCAAGACCTTAGTAAAAGGATATTCATTCCACCACTGCAAGCCATCAGTTTGATTTAGTCTGAGCTGGCAGTTTTTCAAGACATCCACTATCTGGTTGGTCTTCTGTGGTCAGTGTATAAAGGGATCAAGGTCTGCTATCTTAGTAGAGATTCCTTATCTAAAATGCCCCAAGTGCTTGTATGTCCCTTTTGTCCCAAAGGTCAGGTTCAGGTGGACCACGGATCCCTGAGAACACTTTCTCCCAGGAATAGCTCGTCAAGTGGTGGACATGCCATCCCAGCGTCTTCTCACTGCGCAGGTGGGCTTACTCCTCAGCCCTCCCCTCCGTGTGTTGGCTGTCACGTGTGTAGGTGTCAAGTGATGAGCAGGCAGTTGGGGAAACGATTCTTTGCTGTTATTCATACAGCTCTATCAGTCTGAGCCCCTGAGTGTTGTCCTGTGTTCTCTTCTTCCAAGGAGATGCTTTCTCCTGAGAGTATTTTACCCTTGATAGCAATCTCGTGCAATAAAGGAGGTTTGAAAGTGAAAGTGTTAGTCTCCCAGTAGTGTTCAATCCTTTGTGATCCGGTGGACTGTAGCCCGCCAGGCTCCCCTGTCCATGGGATTCCCCAGGCAAGAACACTGGAGTGGGTTGCCATGCCCTCCTCCAGGGGATCTTCCTGACCCAGGGATTGAACCCGGGTGTCCTGAATCGCAGTCAGACTCTCTACCATCTAAGCTACCAAAGAAGCCCCAAGAGAAAGTTTAGGGGATTTTTCTCCTAGAAGCTCAGTTGTAAAGAGACATTAAAATGCACCAAACTATCTTTTTTTTTTTTTTCCAGTGAAGGGTAGATTTTATTTTCTTTTATTTTATTTTTAAACTTTACAATATTGTATTAGTTTTTCCAAATATTGAAATGAATCCACCACAGGTATACATGTGTTCCCCATCCTGAACCCTCCTCCCTCCTCACTCCCCATACCATCCCTCTGGGTCATCCCAGTGCACCAGCCCCAAGCATCCAGTATCGTGCATCGAACCTGGACTGGCGACTTGTTTCATACATGATATTATACATGTTTCAATGCCATTCTCCCAAATCTTCCCACCCTCTCCCTCTCCCACAGAGTCCATAAGACTGTTCTATACATCAGTGTCTCTTTTGCTGTCTCGTACACAGGGTTATTGTTACCATCTTTCTAAATTCCATATATATGTGTTAGTATACTGTATTGGTGTTTTTCTTTCTGGCTTATTTCACTCTGTATCTGGATGACTAAAATACAGAAGAGTCAAATCATTTAACCAGAGGCACTTGTGGATAGGCTTCTAAAAATAGTCTAGAAGGTTTGGGTACCAAAAAATGGCACTAAATTTGGGAGTTAAGCTTTAGAAATAATAGTTCATACAGGAATATTAATGGGATAAATCTTACAATTATTTCAATTCTGCAATTGAAAACTATGTACTTATCCCTGTAACACAGGAGTGGGTAGCTTAGTGATCTGTAAAACATGACTGGGAAAGGATTATGGTTTGGGATACTTATGCATTTTATCAAATATCTTTAGTACTAGTACCAATTTTATTTGGGGGATGGGATTGCATATATTGTATGGCTCATGATAAAAGTATTCAGAGGGTGGTTCATAGGAATTTGCAGCATTACATGGATATTTTCTCATTTTCAGCTAATTTGAGTGTAACTCTTTGGCAGAAAAGTGATCCTTCAGAAGTTCTTTTCATAAATCAGTATCACTATGGATGGTTGGATGGCTTCACCGACTGGATGGACATGAGCTTGAGTAAGCTCCAGGAGTTGGTGATGGACAGGGAGGCCTGGCGTGCGGCAGTCCATGGGGTCGCCAAGAGTCCAGCACAACTGAGGGACTGAACTGACCTGAATCACTGTGGGGAAAAAATCTATGAGTCATGACTGTGCTCTGACAACCCTAGGAAGATAAGGACTACAAGTCCAAATCAGGCAATTATGGCTAAATTCTAAATTTGGCTGAGGATGCTGTTTCTTGTAGAAAGGACCCAAAGCCCACTGAAGAGAAAGATGTGTCTCCTATGGACAGGCACTCATGGAATAAAATTCTCAGGGTAGGAAAGAGATATTTCCTATTCTGGGGAGAATTAGCAGGGAGGTAGTTTCTTGTCAAGGGGAAGCTTCAGAACCTTCTGATCTTCAGAAGATCAGAACCTTTCTGATCTTGGCTGTGTTTTCACCCCTGCCTTCAGAGATAATGGTATCACAAACTGCAGTAACTATTAACAGTTTCAGGGTGTAAATTGGGTTACTTTGGGACTTGCCCCACTGTTGATTTGAGCAAGAGGAGAAGGGGGCAACAGAAGATGAGATGGTTGGATGGCTTCACTGACTCAATGGACATGAGTTTGAGCATGCTCCGGAAGAAGGACAGGGGAGCCTGGCGCGCTGCAGTCCATGGAGTTGCAAAGAGTCGGACACGACTGAGGGACTGAACAACAACTGTTGACTTAAGATGTGGTTGTTTTGCTTTTGCTGCATAAGCTAATGAACACTAAGTATTACCTGACCCTTCTATCACAAAGCAGGGGAAGCTTTTAAAGCCTACTGGTTCAACAAGCTTTCAAAGCATGTGCTTGTGTGCATGCTAAGTCACTTCAGGCATGTCCAACTCTTTGTGACCCTGTGGACTGTAGCCCACCAGGCTCCTCTGTCCATGAGATTCTCCAGGCAAGAATACTGGAGTGGGTTGCCATTCCTTTCTCCAGGGGATCTTTCCAACCCAGGGATCAAACCAGTGTCTCTTATGTCTCCTGCATTGGCAGGCAGGTTTTTTACAACCAGTGCCACCTGGGAAGCCCTTTCAAACATAGCAAGGAAGAAATGATCAGAGTGATCTCGGTTTGGGAGCCTGGAGCTCATGCAATTTCAGAGCATCTTTTCAAGAAAAAGAATAAAACATTCAAAATTAGGAAATCAAGTATAGGCCACTAATCTTATAAGCCTCATAAAGTTTAGCTGTCTCAATGACCACTATTTTCCTGGAATCAGCTACATAGGAGACACTTGAAGTGGTACTAATCCCAACGTATGCGTGGTTTTTGCAGTAAAAAGACAAAACTATACTTCTGTAGTACCAATACACACACACATACTTATTATCCAAAAGGAGTTTTTACAAATATTTGTTTATTACTTTATACATGCATGCTCAGTCACTCAGTCATGTCTGATTCTTTGCTATGCTATGGACTGTAGCCTGCCAGGCTACTCTGACTATGGGATTTCCCAGGCATGAATGTTGCAGTGGGTTGCCTTTTCCTCCTCCAAGGGATTTTCCTAACCCCTTGGATCAAATCCACGTCTCCAACGTCTTCTGCATTGCAGGCGGATTCTTTACCGCTGATCCTCCATGGAAGCCCTTATTACTTTATGCACTAGTAATTAGACTTTGAGTTTAGTTGCTGAAATATATTAAGATTATTAAAACATTGCTTTATAGTGACTAATTCATGCACTTTGGGGGTCTTCTGACTTCCACTGCTCAGGGCAGAGGCTATCAGAATTTCTACACAATTAGACTCTGTGGACCAGGGCTCAGCAAAGATGGTGAGGGTTCTGGAAGCCAGAGCTCTGTGTCTGTTCTGGGTAAGCATTTCTTACCCTCTGGGTGATTAGCCACAGCTTTTAAATAACAGAACTTTCTGGTTTTATTTAAACTAGTATTTCCAGTATCCTTTTTTCCTTACGGTATAATTTAAGGTGAAGTCAGGATAGATTACTCGAAATAACACGGTGTGGAAAACAAACAAAATATTTAGTGACATTCAGGCGTCAGGCACAAAGCCACATTCCATGACATTTCAGGCTTATTAGGGTTTGAGGAACCATCTGTGAAGATCTCTCCCTATTCTTTCCTATTATTCAGTCATACAGCTTGAAGATATTACCCAGAGAGGAAGGCTCAGCCTTTTTATTAAAACGTACATTTTTTTCTCCAGTCACATATGGTTATGGCATTTGCCAAGAGAATATGTCATCACAAAGACAGACCTCAAAGGGTAAACATTTGAATTGCAAATTCTTAAAGCAAAAAACAGTGTAGATTCTGTATGAAATTTCAAACATTTTGTTGAAAGGCCAATAACTTTCACCAACAAATGATTCCCAAAGGTGTTCAAGAATAATTGTTGAGAGAAAAATAAAGATGTCCGTTTCAAAATCACTTTATACTTGGAAAACAGTTTCATGAAAAAAGTTTAAATTCTGCTGTAAGACAAGTGTTTGTAGCTGCAAAAAAAAGGAAACGAAAGCTGAGGAGTTAGTGGATAATTCACTTTACATGATTAACGCTTAGCAGGCCATCCCTGTCACTCAGGGGCCAGTTACTAGGTTACATGGCATTTATATTTCCTCGAAATTTACATTACTTAAAATTTGACATGTAAACATATTTTGTTGTTCAGTTGCAAAGTCATGTCCGACTCTTTGGGACCCTGTGGACTGCAGCACAGCAGGCTTCCCTGTCCTTCACTGTCTCCCGGAGTTTGCTCAAACTCATGTCGATCGAGTCGGTGATGTCATCCAATCATCTCATCCTCTGTTGCCCTCATCTCCTCCCACCTTCAATCTTTCCCAGCATTAGCTTCTTTTCCAGTGAGTAGGCTCTTTGCATCAGGTGGCCAAAGTATTGCAGTTTCAGCTTCAGAATCAGCCCTTCCAATGAATGTTCAAGGTTGATTTTCTTTAGAATTGATTAATTTGATACCCTTGCTGTCCAAGGGACTCTCAAGAGTCTTCTCCAGCACCGCAATTCAAAAGCATCAATTCTTTTGGGCACACTTATGTAATTTATAACACATAAACTGAACTTACATAATAAATGGGTTGGGAAGATCCCCTGGAGAAGGGCATGGCAACCCACTCCAGTATTCTTGCCTGGAGAATCTCATGGACAGAGGAGATTATCACAATCCTACATTAATTCTTGGTGGTGGCCAAAGAGATGCCCTGGTAGATCTTACATCTAGAACACAAGCCATGAAGCTGTGAGGAGCAGAGCTGGCTGCTTCACCACTGAGTTCACACTGAGGCCTCACTCACTCGGGCTGCTCCCAGCTGGGCCTGAACAGGGCCATGGTTGCCTGGTGCAGGATTTCTATCATAGGTGATCTCTTTTTTTTAATTAATTTATTTTTAAATTGAAGTATGATTGTTTTACAGAATTTTGTTGTTTTCTGTCAAACATCAATAAGAATAAGCCATCAGATCAGATCAGATCAGTCACTCAGTTGTGTCCAACTCTTGGCGACCCCATGAACCACAGCATGCCAGGCCTCCCTGTCCATCACCAACTCCTGGAGTTCACTCAGACTGACGTCTATAGAGTCAGTGATGCCATCCAGCCATCTCATCCTCTGTCGTCCCCTTCTCCTCCTGCCCCCAATCCCTCCCAGCATCAGACTCTTTTCCAATGAGTCAACTCTTTGTATGAGGTGGCCAAAGTACTGGAGTTTCAGCTTTAGCATCATTCCTCCCAAAGAAATCCCAGGGCTGATGTCCTTAGGAATGGACTGGTTGGATCTCCTTGCAGTCCAAGGGACTCTCAAGAGTCTTCTCCAACACCACCGTTCAAAAGCATCAATACTTCGGCCCTCAGCCTTCTTCACAGTCCAACTCTCACATCCATACATGACCACAGGGAAAACCATAGCCTTGACTAGATGAACCTTTGTTGGCAAAGTAATGTCTCTGCTTTTGAATATGCTATCTAGGTTGGTCATAACTTTCCTTCCAAGGAGTAAGCGTCTTTTAATTTCATGGCTGCAGTCACCATCTGAAGTGATTTTGGAGCCCAGAAAAATAAAGTCTGACACTGTTTCCACTGTTTCCCCATCTATTTCCCATGAGGTGATGGGACCAGATGCCATGATCTTCGTTTCCTGAATGTTGAGCTTTAAGCCAACTTTTTCACTCTCCACTTCCACTTTCATCAAGAGGCTTTTTAGTTCCTCTTCACTTTCTGCCATAAGGGTGGTGTCATCTGCATATCTGAGGTTATTGATATTTCTCCCGGCAATCTTGATTCCAGCTTGTCTTTCTTCCAGTCCAGTGTTTCTCATGATGTACTCTGCATAGAAGTGAAATAAGCAGGGTGACAATATACAGCCTGATGTACTCCTTTTCCTATTTGGAACCAGTCTGTTGTTCCATGTCCGGTTCTAACTCTTGCTTCCTGACCTGCATACAGATTTCTCAAGAGGCAGGTCAGGTGGTCTGGTATTCCCATCTCTTGCAGAATTTTCCACAGTTTATTGTGATCCACACAGTCAAAGGCTTTGGCATAGTCAATACAGCAGAAATAGATGTTTTTCTGGAAATCTCTTGCTTTTTCCATGATCCAGCGGATGTTGGCAATTTGATCTCTGGTTCCTCTGCCTTTTCTAAAACCAGCTTGAACATCAGGAAGTTCACGGTTCATGTATTGCTGAAGCCTGGCTTGGAGAATTTTGAGCATTACTTTACTAGCGTGTGAGATGAGTGCAGTTGTGAGGTAGTTTGAGCATTCTTTGGCATTGCCTTTCTTTGGGATTGGAATGAAAACTGACCTTTTCCAGTCCTGTGGCCACTGCTGAGTTTTCCAAATTTGCTGGCATATTGAGTGCAGCACTTTCACAGCATCATCTTTCAGGATTTGGAATAGCTCAACTGGAATTCTATCACCTCCACTAGCTTTGTTCATAGTGATGCTTTCTAAGGCCCACTTGACTTCACATTCCAGGATGTCTGGCTCTAGGTCAGTGATCACACCATCGTGATTATCTTGGTCGTGAAGATCTTTTTTGTACAGTTCTTCTGTGTATTCTTGCCATATCTTCTTAATATCTTCTGCTTCTGTTAGGTCCATACTATTTCTGTCCTTTTTCAAGGCCATCTTTGCATGAAATGTTCCTTTGGTATCTCTGATTTTCTTGAAGAGATCTCTAGTCTTTCCCATTCTGTTGTTTTCCTCTATTTCTTTGCATTGATCGCTGAAGAAGGCTTTCTTATCTCTTCTTGCTATTGATATCCCCTCCTTCTTAAACCTCCCTCCCATCTGCCTCCCCACCCACCCTTCTAGATTATTACAGAGTCCTTGTTTGAGTTCCTAGAGTCATACAGAAAATTCACATTAACTATCTATTTCACTTATGATCTTGGAAGTTTCCATGTTACTCTCTCCATACATCTCAACCTCTCTCTCCTCCCCTCCCCTGATGTCCATAAGTCTGTTCTCTATGTCTATTTCTCCATTGCTGCCCTGCAAATAAATTTATCAGTACCATCTTTCTAGATTCCAGATATATGTGTCATTATATGACATTTATTTATTCTCTTTCTGGCTTACTTCACTCTGTATAATAGGCTCTAGGTTCATCCACCTAATTAGAACTGACTGAAATGCATTCCTTTTTATGATTGAGTAATATTCCATTGTATATATGTACCACAGCTTCTTTATCCATTCATCTGTTAATGAACATCTAGGTTGCTTCCATGTTCTAGCTATGGTCAATAGTGCTGCAATGAACACTGGGGTACATGTGCCTTTTTCAGTTTTAGTTTCCTCAGGGTATATGCCTAGTAGCAGGATTTCTGGGTCATATGGTGGTTTTATTCCCAGTTTGTAAAGAAATCTCCATATTGACTTTTTCCATAGTGACTGTATCAATTTACATTCCCACCAGCAATGCATAGGTAATCTCTTTTTTTCTACTTTTTTTTGTGGTAAAATATATATATGTGCTGTGCTCAATCATGTCCAACCAACTCTTGCAACCCTATGGACTGTAGCCTGCCAGGCTCGTCTGTCCATGGATTTTTCAGGCAAGAGTAGTGGAGTGGGTTGCCATTTCTTTCTCCAGGGGATCTTCCTGACTCAGGAATTGAACCTGTGTCTCCTGTATTGGCGGACTGATTCTTTACCACTGAACCACCAGGGCAGCTCAATGCATGATGGCCTAACCCAAACAAAAAATAAACTGCTGTTGTTTTAGGGCACTTACATTTGGATGTTGTTGGCTACTGCCCCCGCCAGACTTCTCCTGACTGACACAGGGGCCTGGAACACTGTTGAAGGAATCTTATTTGCACTTAAATTTATCTAAAACAAGACTGTCCACACTGACATTGGCACAATATGACACTTTCTGAACTTGATGCCAAAAATCTTGGCTTTCTGAGCACCAATACCGAAAAGAAATAGAAACAGAGTTTTGGAGGAAGGAGAAAAATGGCTTTTATCTTTTCCTGGAAAAGGGGAATACACGGCAGGCTAGTGCCTCAAGAACTAATCCAACCCCCGCCCCCTGTCTTGGGAATAAGGAGAGGTTTTATGTCCTCATGAAGGTCTTGCTTTATTTTTCTTTTGCAAAGTTTCAGAACAGCTACACCTGTCATCAGACGACTTAGCATCTGGGTCTGGTGTCCGTGAAGTTGGTGTCTGTGGTCTTGACCTTCTTCCTCTTGAGATGTAGAATCCCACAGTGGACTGTAGGGGGAGGAGGGGCTTCCCAGGTGGCTCAGATGGTAAAGAATCCGCCTGCAATGCAGGAGACATGGGTTCGATCCCTGGGTCAGGACTATCCCCTGGAGACGGAAATGGCAACCCACTCCAATATTCTTGCCTAGGAAATACCATGGAGAGAGAAGCCTGGAGCGCTATAGTCCGTGGGGCCCCAAAGAGTCAGGCGCGACTGAGTGACTGAAGTCATAGAGGGAGAAGAATGCCAGGAAGAATTCAGAAAGCAACAATAGCTTTGTGAAGGACAAGTCTAGCTACAAGTGTTTGCCAGTATTAACAGCTAAAGAATAACCACGAGTGCTTAGCTCTCTCAGGCATATATGTTGTTTCCCCAACCTGCTCGTTGTTTCCTTATTTTTCTTGCTTATCAGAAAGTCTTACCTTATGCTTTGGCCACAAAAACTGGACTTTTTTTTTTTTACTGCAAATTTCCTAAATTTTGTATATTGCTTTTTAATGACATCTTTAAATAACTGCGAGCATAGCTTTGCTATGTTACTCAGGAAAAGAGACTTTTTAAGAAACTTAGATAATTCAATTCAAGTATGTCTGATTTTGGTACTTGTCTTGATTGCCTGTAGAGAGCCAATATTTAAGCAATTAGATAGACTGCTTATCCCGTTCTCATAAAAATTACTTAATTCAGCCAGGTTTTGACATGTGCTTAATAGCACACAGATCAAGACTGTCATGGACAAGAAGTACCCATTTTCTGTTGTAACGGTCTGAACGGGGCCATGTGCTGTGCGCTTATTTATGTGTAGGCATTTGTGTTCCTTAAATTGATGATATTCAGAAAGGGACAGAGCCAGGAAAATATAATATCGTTCCTAAATTATTACTTGCTTTTGTGATTCTTGTCAAGTGAGTGCTTTGTAGTTCACGTTCTGAGTAAAATACTTTATCCAACAAAAGAAGGGATTAAAGGGCATGTCTGCAGAGCAAATTATGAAGAAGATTTTAAGTATTTGAAGGGAGGTCAGGAAACCAATCACTGATAGATATTAACTATTATTCTGACATCATGCAATGCAGCGAATACAGTGTTCTTTACAAATCACATAAGACAAATCATTGTAGTCAGTTTAGAGCAGCTATTATTTGTTCCTGAGGGTTTAGAATATCTTCCCAGGATTAACCTTTTTCATGTAGTAAATTACCCCAGGTGAATCAAAGGGCAAGGTCTGATTTCTTAAATGCTCCATTGTAATTCAGCATGACAATATATTTAAGTCTATTTAATTTGCATCCATATCACTGTGTCAGGCTTTGAAAAATTGACCCTATTTATTTTCAGAGCAATAACAATTATGTTACATTTACTAACATTACAAAGCATGTTCTTTAAGGTAAAGAATAGAGATTCGAGATAAAGAGATTACTGAATGGTGATTTTTGTTTCTTGTTACTTTTAACCTCGTTTGTTTTCTCACTAGTTATGTTTTCAGCAAACTCTTTTGTGTATGTGTATTTATCGAATAGTAAAGGAAGTAATCCTTCTTAAATTACTGCCAAAGAAACCTGGATTCTTTTCCCACAATTTTCAGTTGCGTAAGTGATTTATTCATAGTCATAGTACTGTTGCAAGTTGCTTCTATTATACTTTTATATGTTACTGCTCTGGAGAAGGAAATGGCAACTCACTCCAATATTCTTGCCTGCAGAACCCCATGGACAGAGGAGCCCGCAGGCTACAGCCCTTAGGGGTCATAAGGGTTGAACACAACTTAGCGACTAAACCACCACCAGCATGCTACTTTTCAGTTGGTGGAATCACAATGGGAAATTATCCCAGACTTGACATGCCAAGAGTCTGCTGAATGTCTAGACTTTGCAGATCTTACAGTCTATACATTAGGTAAATTTTCAGAAGCCTCATGGTAAAGAAATAGGTCCTGAAAATGTATGTATAGGTATGTATGACACATGGGAGATTCCTGAAAGAAGAACACTACATAAATCCTCTTTCTTAGCTATTATGCATATGTACTTGCTTCCCAGGTGGCTCAGCGGTAAAGAATCTCCCTGCAGTGCAGGAGATGTGGTTCGATCCCTGGATTGGGAAGATCCCCTGGAGGAGGAAATGGCAACCCACTCCAGTATTCTTACCTGGAACATCCCATGGTCAGAGGAGCCTGGTGGGCTACAGTCCATGGGGTCACAAAGAGTCAGACATGACTGAGGCAACTTAGAACTGGTTGTGATATGCCATTTTAAGGATTTTTATTAAAATAAGAAGAAAAATGCAAGCCTATTTGAAATAAGGGGACATCATATAACTAGTATACTTGTCTTTTTATTTTTTAGTTGCTAAGTCATGTCTGACTCTTTGAGACCCCATGGACTGTAGCCCTCCAGGCTCCTCTGACCATGGGATTTCCCAGGCAAGAATACTGGAGTGGGTTGCCATTTCTTTCTCCACTTTTCGGACGTGCTTGAATAACTTTGAGTATATTATGCTCTTAAAACTGGCCAAATCATAGTCTATTGAAATCTATTATTTGCATGGAAAATAGGGTAAGTAGATAAACCAAAGTTTAATAAATAAATACTGTATTGTACCATATACTATGAGTTGGTGGAAAAAAATTTTTTTTCAAGTCTCTTGCAGTAATTTGTGAGTGAACGTATCTAAATGGATGGCATACACACTCCATGCATGGAGTATGTCACTCTTTCAAGGACATGATTAAATCACATCTCCTGAATCACTGGAAGGTGAGGTCATGAATTTTTTAGCAGCATATAGGTGGATGACCTTTGTTTCCTGAATTCTTTTGCCTCTGCCACTTAAAATTTGGCACGTGCTAAGTTGTTTCAGTTGTGGCCGACTCTTTGTGATCCCAAGAACTGTAGCCCGCCAGGCTTCTCTGTCCGTGGGATTCTCCAAGCAAGAATACTGGAGTGGGTTGCCGTGCCCTCCTCCAGGGGGTCTTCCCTACCCGGGTAATAGAACCGGCGTCTCTTACATCTCCTGCACTGCAGGCGGGTTCTTTACCACCAACGCCACCTGGGAAGCCCAGAATCTGGCACAGGAGTCACAGACGTCGCCACTCTTTTACACGTTTACCTACTTCCAAGACAAAACCAACCTGTGCTCCTAAATCATCACAAACAAAATTCAACCATAGAGAAATTAATAGTTAAGTTGAATGTATAAAGTCATGGAGCCATTAAGCTCTGACTTTTCACTTCTAACACAACTTTTGACCAAATCAGCAGAGATAGAGGGGTATATCTGGAGCACATTGCAAACTCCAGGGGAGTGATGCTCACACATCACTAAGGTTTGAGGGTGACCTTCGGATAGTCCAGTCCCACAGACAGCTGCAGCAGATGCAAGGGGCAGTGTACACGGCAGTGAAGACCGTGTGCGAGAAAGATGCATTTTAAGATGTAGCCAAGAACTTTACTTATTTGGAAGAGTCCCTAAATCTATTTTCATACCTGCATGTGTATGCCTTTTTATGAAACTTATATTTCAGTAAAATAAAGATTTTTTTTTTCCTCTTGGAGAAATAGCACTTTAAAAATAAACTGTCATACTTAAAAAAAAAAAAAAAAAAAGGTCCAGACCTTGAAATTAGTTTTCCAGTGATACTGTTAATCCTGCTTAAGCTGAAGCCCAAATGATTGGAAAGCAAAAAGTAATTCAGCAATTCCCCTACAGAGTCAGGCTATTTCCCTTAAATACGTTGAATTATTTTTAATAGTATTACTTTAGAATATTTAGGAATACCTGAATAAACAAGCCCCAGTCATTTGTAGACAGAATTATTTTTTCACTTACTTTTTTGGCAATGATTATTATAAAACTTAACACTACATTTTTAACTTATTTTATATTTGACAGATATGTTTGCTTTTAGGGCTTTTGCAGTTCAACTGAAATTTAAATTGCCATGAGCTATTTTGGGGACACATTCTTGAAAGAATCTCAGTTCCCAATTTCAGAGCATATGGATATTTTAATTGATTGATAACATCATAATTTACACTGCTTTCCATCTGGTCAGTAACAGAAAACACTGTATCTTTTAAACCCAAGAATGTTAATCATTGACATTATTTTAAATGCATTAAGATATAATCAAACAACTTCAATTTGGTACAGGAAAGCACAACACTGGAAATGTGAAAACGCTAAAGATCATTTGTATTATAAAATACAGCAGTATTTGTACTGTGATGCTGAGAAAAGTGAAACCAATACCTGTTTCAAGTTGATATGTATTTGACCCTTTGAAATTCATAAAATTAAAAATATTTCAGCAGACATCAGGATTTCCCTTTGGGACATAAGCTACTGATTCCCTGGACCCAGAGGCTTCTGATTTGCAGTCATGTCATTTGTACTTGAGTGGGGAAAGGGAAGTGGTGGTTACTATAGGGATGAGATGTCCTGGTGTGCTTGATGGAGACAAAGATGTCAGGAAGGATGCTTTTAGTTTTTACTCTCCTGAGTTGTCCGTAGGATTTCTTTAGTGACCAAGTCCTCATTTTTTCATAAGACCAACAGACGTAGAGAATTTTAGATCCCCCTTTTGGTCATTTCTTCCAGTCACTGCTATGTAACAACCCGATAAGGAAGGAAGGAGAACCAGGGAAGAGATGGACCATCTTGTTTGTGATCCAAATGGGGCCTTGATAGCTGTGCTTTGCTGTGGAGATTGACCTGTCCGAGGCTGACAGTTTCAGCCTGTTCAGAAACAAAGAAGTCTGACGTGGGGGAGAAAGTAGCAGAGTGATGGGGAGGAAGTGGTGGGTGCTTTCTATTCAGCCTGGAATCTGGTACAGTCAGGTTCTCAGAGGCCACGAACCAGCATTTTGGCCCCATCTACCCCTGACCTGCGTCAAGTACGATTCCATGCCTGGGTTTTCTCTCACTTCCCTCCTGACCTCGTCTCAGTGGTGGGTGCTCCTAGAGACCAAGGCAATTCTTTTAATAATTAGTTATGACTGTGCTGCGTCTTAGTTGCAGGGCGGGGACTTAGTTGCGCTGCGGCGTGTGGGATCTTAGTTCCCCGACCAGGGATTAAACCAGAGTGCCCTGCTTTGGAAGGCAGATTCTTAACCACTGGACTGCCAGGAAATTCTCCCAAGGCAAATTTTAATTTTGAAATAAATGTGAGAGTAGGAGCTTTTTTTTTTTTAATGAGAGAATGTTTTCAACAAAAATTTCCTACAATGTTTCTTGATCCAAAAAAGATTTGCTCTTAAAAAAATCACCAAAATATAAAACAAGGATAATGCAGAAGTTGCTCCAAATCAATCAAGTATGAATTAATAAGCAACTGATTCCGCTGTTTGACATTTGCACTTTCATTTTTTTATTTATAACTTTTCTGTTTCCTTTTGCCACTGTAATTAATTGATGAAATTCCTGACATATTCTGAAAGATTCTGGTGTCCTAATAAACTTTACACTGATGCAGTGAATTGTTTGAAAAGGCTCTGCATAGTGATTACTACATATTAAGGATGGCACATAAAAATAACAATAACCAACCATGAGGTACATTCTAAAGACTACAGTTAAGGAGAAAAGGGTTTACAAGTTTGCTCTGAGCCTGTTCCTACTATACTGTGGGTTCTTGGCTAAGATTTTAAATCTCTTGATTCTGGTTGTCCTCCTGAGGCTGCCCACTCAGTTTTGAAAAATAGAGGACAATTCCTTACAAAATAGTGTGATGTCACTCATACAATGTTGTCCCACCATCTCTTCTGACTTGCACTTAAATGCATAGCATAGGAATCAAATGTTTTTTAAATCAACACCTTGGGATTTAGTCAATGGCGGCATATAGGAACATGTCACAGCATTAATCAGAGAGAAAAAGTTGGGAAAATAAAGAATAAAATGACTGGCTTTAGGGATCCCCGTCCTTTCCCTTTCCTCAACTGTGATCGTACATTATGAGGCCCCCACTTGTTCGAGCTCCTATCCTTTCCCCCATCCTTAACAACTGCCGCTGTATCTTGTTGAGGTCAGCCCAGGTAAAGTGCATTGCAAACATGCCTGGGCAGTGTGCCCAGCAGTCAGCTTCACCAGGAATGAATCTGTACATGGACTGAAGCTTCAGGACAAGAGAAGTTCTAACAAATGATTATGAAACTGTATCAGAGCCTTTCTTGTCTCAGGGAGTGTAACTGTGCATACAACAAGATGCATGCCACTCAGATCTGGTTTGCAACTCAGCAGTCACGGCAGTCCTGTGTCAATACAGTGAAAAATGAAAGAGACTCAAGAAGAACAGGCATGTAAAGAAACCTCTTTCCTGTGGCTTCACTGCCTGCTGGTCAGCCCCACCCTCCACAGCCCTAACCTCCACAAAATAGTCTCCACAAGATGGTTCTAGCTTCTGGACTCTGGATCCTTCTTTACGTTACTCTATCAGCTCCAAGAATAACAGCAGCGCTCCAGTGTTTATCGACAGCTAGGTTGCCTCTCCTATGGCTTCTCATTCTCCCATCTTGGGTACAAGAGACCCCAGTATTGAATTCCCTTGTTTAAAATTTCTGGAGTGGTTTCTATTTTCTTGTCTGGACCCTGACAGATATAAAGTCTATTCACTAAAAATCACTTCGGTAAAGCAAGTAGAGGAAGCAAAACCCGTGACTTGGGAAATCTCTCTGAATAATGCTGAAGGTGAAAAAGTGAAAGTGTTAGCCACTCAGTCACGCCCACCTCTCTGCAACCTCACGGACTGTAGCCCACCAGGCCCCTCCGTCCACGGAATTCTCCAGGCAAGGACACTGGAGTGGGTAGCCATTCAATTACCTGGGGGATCTTCCTGACCCAGGGATGGAACCCGGATCGCCAGCCTTGTGGTCAGATCCTTTACCATCTGAGCCACCAGGGAAGCCCTAGGTGAAGGAAGTGAGAGACCAGTGAATTGGGCCATTCTCTCTGAATAATGTTGAGGCTAGAAAACCTCATTTACACATTGCAAAACTGAGTGACTGAAAACACTGATGTGTTCAAAATTCTTTTGTTTGGTCAGGACTCAGTTGGGACAACTCAACTCTGCTCCACATACCATCAGCTGGGTGGCCCAGTTGGTATTAGAAATTCCATTTCCAAAATGTCTTCACTCTGATGGCTCACTCCTGGCTGTTGGCTAGGAGTCCAGCTGTGGTTGTGGGTTAGGCCCTTGATTCTTCATGTCTTCATATGACTATGTTGATCTTCTTCTGACAGGACCATCTCCATTTAATCAAATTCTTACATAACAGCCCAATGCCCCTGGAATACAAAAGCAGAAGTTTCCAGGGCTGTTCAATGCCCGGAATCAGAAGTCCCAGAATAGGATTTACATCACTGCCAAGCATGTAGGCATCTTGCATTTGGGTCTCCCTGGTGGCTCAGATAGTTAAAAAAAAATCTGCCTGCAATGCAGGAAACCCAGGTTTGATCCCTGGGTGGGGAAGATCCCCTGGAAAAGGGAATGGCAACCCACTCCAGTATCCTTGCCTGGAGAATTCCGTGGACAGAGGATCCTGGTGGCCTACAGTCCATGGGGTTGCAAAGAGTTTTGGACACAACTGAGCAATTAACATTAGCATCTACTATTCAAAGTAATCGTGCTGCTGCTGCTAAGTCACTTCAGTCGTGTCCGACTCTGTGCGACCCCACAGACGGCAGCCCACCAGGCTCCCCCATCCCTGGGATTCTCCAGGCAGGAACACTGGAGTGGGTTGCCATTTCCTTCTCCAGTGCATGAAAGTGAAAAGTGACAGTGAAGTCACTCAGTCTGTCCAACTCTTAGCGACCCCATGGACTGCATAGAGTAAACGATTTGAGGGAAGGGGAATTTGGCTTCATCTCTATGTGAGAGGTAGCAAGGTAACATGACAAATGAATATGTCGAATTGGAAATGTTTCTCTGCCACCTTTGAAAGCATGGTCTACTATATTTGGTTGGTGGGATTTCTTGCATTTGTTTGTCTTAGCTTTCTTACTACAGGGCAATATGGCATCAAATTTAACTCAGCCAGGATACAGAAACTTATTCTCCAACTTTCTCCAGATTCCTTCTAATTATTTCTTCCCTAATGCACGTGAACATTTTTTAACCTGCTTCTCTTATGCCCTTTTCTCTTCCAATCCACCACTTGTGTTTAGTCACCATTGTCTTTTCCATGTATGCATTGAAATGTTTTCTTTTCTAATTAAAAATGCATCTATAATATTTCTTTTCCCCTCTCAGTTGTAGGGGATTCTCTTTCCTCATTCTTCTTGATACATTATTCCCATACCTTTTTCCTGGGGTTAACAAAACCTCTCCTTTCCTGATTTATGCCTCAATTACATCCTTTTTAAAGAAAGATCCCTTTATTATACTATACAAATGCTTTTTTGGATCCAAAGCCAAATATTGTGCTGTTTGGGATGTGTAGGGGAAGTCGTGGGCCAACGTGTCTATTACATCATGTGCATTATTTAATGAAGCTAAAAGAAACAATCAATTATAATGTTTTGAAAACACTATCAGAATGTCCTCAAGCCCCACCATAATCCCAAAATTGCAACCAGCTTCATCAACTCATCTTCACATGGTCTGATAAAGAGGATCATGGTACCCAAGCTCCTTCAAATATTTCCCCTTCACCAAAAAAAAAAAAAAAAAAATGTTCAATGTTGTACACCAATCACAGTTGGAAAGAAAATATATACACTCAGTGATTCCTAACTGTGTATTATGAATGGTCATCTCTGTTGGCACTCAGAGTTCCAGAAGTGTCTTGGTTCATGGTACACTGTATTGTTTGCTGCTTATATTTGTTCATGTGACTCCTAGGCCTAAAGAAATGACAACAATTCAATTAACTGTGTATTTAAATCTAAACAACTTTGTAAATTTTTAATTCTAATAATCCTGTAAATTTTGGCCACCTATTGGCCACCAGTAAATAGATTCTGAAACTTTGCAATAAAATTGGATATCATTCCCTGTTCAACACTGATATTTAGTTAGCACTTGCTTTTTAAATTATAGTTATTCTTCAAATCCAGATTCACAAATACTGAATGTCATCCAAAGTAAGATAGCAATTTAATGTTTAAACTGTGAACTACTCAGACTAGTAGCCTTTATGATGTCAGAAAAATGTCCCTGTGTTTTCGTGGAAAATTTGAGATCTGCTTTAACACCTTTGAGAGCTATTATAGTGCCCTGGGGAACCTCAGCATGAAGTTTGGGAACCGTGGTTCTTGAGCAGTAGTTCCCAATCAGGAGTGATTTTGTCCCCAGAGGATCCTTTGTTGTTACAACAGGGAGGAGGTGTCACCAGCATCTAGAAAGTAGAGGCCAGTGACACTGCTAAGTATCTTACAATACATTGGAGAGCCCCAGAACAAATGTTGACAATGCCAAAGCCAAGAAACCCTCTTCTAGAGGTTTGGAAATGGTGAACATGCAGGTTTAGGACCGGAGATATCTTTTTCTCTTTTTTCTAATCTTTGCTTCTTTGTAACTAATCTTTTACAAAAGCCAAGGATCTGATCTAACACTTCTCTTTTGTAAAGATGAGAATATTAAAGATAAATTTCAAAAGTTCAATGAAAGCAAAGGTTCACCTGCTCAGCTCTCATGGGGCTTCTGTCTCATCCAAAACTACTATTGGTTAAAAAAAAAAAATCAGTCTTCTGAACTAACACACAAGATATAAGAGGTCTATGTAGAGCATAAGAGATATATATAGACATTTTTCTCTGTCATATTTTGAATATCTTCTTATATTTGCTTTGGGGACTCAGCTTTGGATTTGTAGGTCTTTTTTGTAGGTCTCCTGATTCTCCTCTCAAATATTTCACTCTGCATTGAGGAAAAAAAAAAAAAAAAATATATATATATATATATATATATATGTATATATAAACATATATATAAAGACTTCTTTGAAATTTGAGAGGGAAATAGCAAATGTCAAGAAAACAAAGTGGAAGAGAATAAACTAGCTCTGTTAAAATTTTGGAGTGGCAAATCAGGAGATGATCAACAAATTATGGCAAGAGTTGGAAGAAAACTACCCTGAAAAATCTGTGCTTGGTTACAGGGAGAGCATGCATCTGGGGAGATATGGGACAGTGGGCCATGTTGAGTTTGTAGGTAAATGGGCAGGACAGACTTGTAAGTGAATAACAACGTTGAATATAGTCCATAGTCTCACAGAGATCTTAGTGATGCTGTGCTGTGCTTAGTCACTCAGTCATGTCTGACTCTTTGTGACCCCATGGACTGTGGCCAACCAGGCTACTCTGTTCATGGGGATTCTCCAGGCAAGAGTACTGGAATGAGTTGCCATGCCCTCCTTCAGGGGACCTTCCCAACCCTGGGATTGAAGCCAGGCCTCCCGCATTGCAGGCAGATTCTTTACCGTCTGAGCCACCAGGGAAACCCAAGAATACTGGAGTGGGTAGTCCATCCCTTCTCCAGGGGATCTTCCTGACCCAGGAATCTAACTGGGATTTCCTACATTACAGGCAGATTCTTTACCAGATTAGCTCCCAGGGAAGCCCTTAGCGACGCTATGTGAGACAAAAGATGAATAAGCCAGGAGCCTTGGGAAAGATTTCACAGAGGAAGTGAAATTCACTTTAGGTCCTAAGGAATTGTTAGGGTGCTATATGGGGAAAGGATAAGGCTCATCTGGACGACTGTAAGAGCATATGCAAAGCAAGGGGTGGTGAGAGCATCACTTAGAAAGTGGTAGAAATTGTGTGCACTGGGAATGTGGGGTGGAGGGACTGGAGAAGAGGGAACAGAGATGGAGGCTCACATATCTGATGGTCTTGAGTGAGCAGGATCCTCCCGTCATGCTGGCAACGAAAACCTTGAGAGCAACAAAGGTTAAGCCAGGGATCAGTCACCAATAGTTCAGCTTGGAGTGAGATTGGAGGGAAATACAGTGAGGGGCTGAGTTGACATGACATGACCCCAGGTTCCAACAAGTGCAGCAACGCAAGGACGAGAGATGTGTGGGCTCTAACTCCTCAGACGTTTCACTGGGAGATAACTGGACACTTTAAGGGCACTTGACGCTGGCACAAAAAGCAGGTAGAGACAATCCCCTCCTATCCTTAATGCCTGGAGAGAGACTGGGTGGGGGAAGCAGAGGGAAAGACAAACCAAGTGAGGGACCATGGACGCTCATGCTTGCTCCTTCAAGGCACAAGATTACCAGTGTGCTTCATCCAGGGAATGCACTCACTCCTCTCAAAAGTAATTTTTCCCTTTGGGGAAATGATTTTAAACTGCTCAGTACCTGAACATCATAAATTCATTCTAACTAATGTTCCTTTTCAGATTAATTACTCAGAATGGATTGCACACTTTTATGAGGTAAACAGATCTAATGATTTGTAAACTTCCCCCAGCCTGCTGTGCGCTGTGCTGTTTCTCCTTGAAACTGTCACCGTTTTATTTACTTGTGCTGGTGAATATACTCCCTCGCAAAGAACGAAGCTATCAATTCAGGGTTCTGGGCAAGAGATGAACTTAATTTCTCATGTAAATATAAACTTGGCAGAAAGATGGCAGCTGTTCCCCTAGTGCCGCTCTTGAAGCAGGTTCACAGGCACCTGAGATGGGAATTCCCTGGTGGTCCAGTGGCTAAGACTCCACCCTCTCACTGCCAAGGGCCCCAGTTCAATCCCTGGTTGGGGAACTAAAGTCCCACAATGCGCATGGGGTGACCAAAAAAAAAAAAGAAAAGAAAAAAAACTGAAGTCAAGCACCTGAAGTTGATGAATATTCCCTCCTCGTCTATGGGAAAAGATAGTGAGAAAAAGTTTCTTAAACACCACTTTGTTCCTAATTCTCTTTTGCCTACAGGAGCCTACGAATAAGAACCCAGGCATCTGCGATTCTTAGAACTTGGTGCTGTTGGCTCTTCACCTATGAGGGGCTTTGCTGATGGTTGGGCAGCAAAACAGTCTCTGAGAGAGACCAGGAGAGCGCGTAAGGAGAGGACCCCGCAGGCAACCTCCCAGGGTGTGGATTAACACTAATTCTATTCGTCTGTTTCTTACTCTTCTCCTTCTCCTCCTCATCTTTCACCCGTCCCTCCTCCTCCTCCTTCTTCTTTTTATTTTAAGAGATGGAGAGGAATATTGTATCATATGGTAGATAAGTTGGCTGGAGGCAAAGAACTAGAGATCCCATGGTGGTTTGGAGAGACTTTAGCCCTCCCATAATCACCGTAACCTGAGCAATTAAAAAACAGTTTGATACAGATTTGCTTTTATCAGCTAAACCAGGAGGCTCTCCTGTTGAACATAATTTCACAAAACAATTAGCACAAGACAAGGACACTCTGCGTTCATGATGGAACAAGAAGAAAACAGGACTCCTGGATAGTCGTGTCTAAACACACACAGGATACTGCCCAAACCACAAAATATGACCAAAGGTTACCCACCCCCAGCTCACATGACTGATTCCTGCCTTTTCCCACCTCGTAGATAAGACACTGAGACAATCACAGAACCAATTCTACTTTCTAAATTCACTCATCCAAAGCGAAATAAAGGACAGAAATGTATGGACCTAACAGAAGCAGAAGATATTAAGAAGAGATGGCAAGAATACACAGAAGAACTGTACAAAAAAGATCTTCATGACCCAGATAATCACGATGGTGTGATCACTGACCTAGAGCCAGACATCCTGGAATATGAAGTTAAGTGGGCCTTAGAAAGCATCACTACGAACAAAGCTAGTGGAGGTGATAGAATTCCAGTTGAGCTATTCCAAATCCTGAAAGATGATGCTGTGAAAGTGCTGCACTCAATATGCCAGCAAATTTGGAAAACTCAGCAGTGGCCACAGGACTGGAAAAGGTCAGTTTTCATTCCAATCCCAAAGAAAGGCAATGCCAAAGAATGCTCAAACTACTGCACAATTGCACTCATCTCACACGCTAGTAAAGTAATGCTCAAAATTCTCCAAGCCAGGCTTCAGCAATATGTGAACTGTGAACTTCCAGATGTTCAAGCTGGTTTTAGAAAAGGCAGAGGAACCAGAGATCAAATTGCCAATATCCGCTGGATCATGGAAAAAACAAGAGATTTCCAGAAAAACATCTATTTCTGCTTTATTGACTATGCCAAAGCCTTTGACTGTGTGGATCACAATAAACTGTGGAAAATTCTGAAAGACATGGGAATACCAGACCACCTGGCCTGCCTCTTGAGAAATCTGTATGCAGGTCAGGAAGCAACAGTTAGAACTGGACATGGAACCACAGACTGGTTCCAAATAGGAAAAGGAGTCTGTCAAGGCTGTATATTGTCACCCTGCTTATTTCACTTCTATGCACAGTACATCATGAGAAATGCTAGACTGGGAGAAACACAAGATAGAATCAAGATTGCCGGGAGAAATATCAATAACCCAGATATGCAGATGACACCACCCTTATGGCAGAAAGTGAAGAGGACCTAAAAGCCTCTTGATGAAAGTGGAGAGTGAAAAGTTGGCTTAAAGCTCAACATTCAGAAAATGAAGATCATGACATCCGGTCCCACCACTTCATGGGAAATAGATGGGGAAACAGTGGAAACAGTGTCAGACTTTATTTTTCTGGGCTCCAAAATCACTGCAGATGGTAACTGCAGCCATGAAGTTAAAAGACACTTACTCCTTGGAAGGAAAGTTATGACCAACCTAGATAGCATATTCAGAAGCAGAGACATTACTTTGCAACAAAAGTTCGTCTAGTCAAGGCTATGGTTTTCCCTGTGGTCATGTATGGATGTGAGAGTTGGACTGTGAAGATGGCTGAGAGCTGAAGAATTGATGCTTTTGAACTGTGGTGTTGGAGAAGACTCTTAAGAGTCCCTTGGACTGCAAGGAGATCCAACCAGTCCATTTTGAAGGAGATCAGCCCTGGGATTTCTTTGGAAGGAATGATGCTGAAGCTGAAACTCCAGTACTTTGGCCAGCTCATGCAAAGAGTTGACTCATTGGAAAAGACTCTGATGCTGGGAGGGACTGGGGGCAAGAGGAGAAGGGGACGACAGAGGATGACATGGCTGGATGGCATCACTGACTCGATGGACGTGAGTCTGAGTGAACTTCGGGAGTTGGTGATGGACAGGGAGGCCTGGCGTGCTGTGATTCATGGGGTTGCAAAGAGTCGGACATGACTGAGCGACTGATCTGATCTGATCTGAATTAAATCTCCCAGATCACACATATGTGTGTGCTCAGATGTTCAGTCAACTCTTTTGACCCCATGGACTGTAGCCCGCCAGGTTCCTTTGTCCGTGGGATTCTCCAGACAAGAATACTGGAGTGGGTTGCCACTTCCTTCTCCAGGGGATCTTCCCAACCCAGGAATGGAACCTGCATCTCTTGCATTGGCAGGCAGATTCTTTACCACTGAGCCACGTGGGAAGCCCTGACTGAATGACACTTCCATGGTTATGAATTGTGAAGGATAGCCTGCTGCCACTTCCTGCCCTTTCCTTCCTGGATACAGCCCAGTGGGTGTAATCACGACCTTAGCTTTGCCAGCAGTGAGTGACCTCTCTTATTGTTTGGGCAACATGGGCTTGGCTCTGTCCTTCTCTGCCTTGGTAGAGGGTCGACCCAGGGAGAACATGATGCATCTCAGCTTCTTCAGGCTGCATGTATGAAGCTCTAGAATCCCCACCTGGTCCAACTCAGCCTAATACTGTCTGAGGCAGGGATGGGAAGGTTGGCTTGATCCTGGAATGTAGTGAATCATCTCCTTTGACTCTCAAGCTAACCAACACATCTAATTTTACCTTTATTGTAATAAAGATTGTGCAGCTTGATTTATTTTTCAATTTGTTGAGGAACTCAGTTGGGTTGTAGAGTGCTATTTGGGGTACCCATTGGATGTCCCAACTGAGGTGTTTCGGGATACGTATGATTGAATCTCCTTTAACATGGACTGGTTTGATCTCCTTGGACATCACCAATTCAATGGACATGAACTTGGGCAAGCTCCAGGAAATGGTGAGGGACAGGGAAGCCTGGTGTCCTGCAGATCAAGGGGTCACAAAGAGTCGGACATGACTTGGTGACTGAGCAACAGCAATGATTGAATCATCTAATCTATCTGCCACTGAACATTATTAAAGTCTCTTTTAGAGCAAGCTTATTTTGACCTCCAAGTGCTTAGCTTGTTTTCAAGATGAAGGGTGTGAGAAATATAATTTACATATCTCAGAAATTTCTCTCTCTGGGTTGCTGTTAGTATTAATTCACATTTAGAGTGAAGCATAAGGCAGCAATTCTTTCTGGAGGAATCAATTCTAAAAGACACGACCTCTGTCATGATGTTTCTGAGTCATTTCTGCTTTCAAGGTTTCTCACAGATGTACTCCCAAGGACCAGCTAAATGAATTGGTCATTGCTGGGTTCCCATATGCCATCCCCAACAAGGATCTGTTCCCTCTCTGTGTGATGGTCAATGGTACATTCTGTTCACCCCAGTATATCAGAATTAATCCCTGCCTCACAGAAACGCAAAACAGGTGACAGCAGGACACGTGGGCAGAAAGGAGAAACATTAATGACCCTGAGAAGGGGCGCCACAGTATAAACACTTTAAAAAATGTTTATTGGAGTATAATTGATTTATTAAAACAATGCTATGTTAGTTTCAGGTGTGTGGCAAAGTGCTTCATTTATATATCTATGTATCTTTATCTATATCTCCATTCTTTTTCAGGTTCTCTTTGCATATGCAACATGCAACGTGCATGCATGCTCAGTCATGTCCAATTCTTTGTGACCCCATGGACTGTAGCCCACCAGGTTCCACTGTCCATGGGATTTTCCAGATAAGAATACTGGAGTGGATTGCCATTTCCTCCTCCAGGGAATCTTCTTGAACCAGGGATTCAAGTCACATCTCTTATGTCTCCTGCATTGGCAGGTGGATTCTTTACCACTGAGCCACTTGGGAAGCCCCCTTTTCACATATAAGTTATTACAGAATATTGAGTAGATTTTTCAGTGCTATCCTTCAGTTCAGTTCAGTTCAGTCGCTCAGTCGTGTCAGACTCTTTGCAACCCCATGAACTGTAGCACGTCAGGCCTCCCTGTCCATCACCAACTCCCAGAGTTCACTTAAACTCATGTCCATCGAGTCGGTGATGCCATCCAGCAATCTCATCCTCTGTCGTCCCCTTCTCCTACCCCCAATCCCTCCCAGCATCAGAGTCTTTTCCAGTGAGTCAACTCTTCACATGAGGTGGCCAAAGTACTGGAGTTTCAGCTTTAGCATCATTCCTTCCAAAGAACACACAGGACTGATCTCCTTTAGATGGACTGGTTGGATATCTTGCAGTCCAAGGGAATCTCAAGAGTCTTCTCCAACACCACAGGTCAAAAGCATCAATTCTTCAGCGCTCAGCTTTCTTCACAGTCCAACTCTCACATCCATACATGACCACAAGAAAAACCATAGCCTTGACTAGACAGACCTTTGTTGGCAAAGTAATGTCTCTGCTTTTGAATATGCTATCCAGGTTGGTCATAACTTTCCTTCCAAGGAGTAAGCATCTTTTAATTTCATGGCTGCAGTCACCATCTGCAGTGATTTTGGAGCCCAAAAAAATAAAGTCTGACACTCTTTCTACTGTTTCCCCATATATTTCCCATGAAGTGATGGGACCAGATGCCATGATCTTCGTTTTCTGAATGTTGAGCTTTAAACGAACTTTCTCACTCCTCTTTCACTTTCATCAAGAGGCTCTTTAGTTCCTCTTCACTTTCTGCCATAAGGGTGGTGTCATCTGCATATCTGAGATTACTGATATTTCTCCCGGCAATCTTGATTCCAGCTTGTGTTTCTTCCATTCCAGCGTTTCCATGATGTACTCTGCATAGAATTTAAATAAGCAGGGTGACAATATACAGCCTTGACAGACTCCTTTTCCTATTTGGAACCAGTCTGTTGTTCCATGTCCAGTTCTAACTCTTGCTTCCTGACCTGCATATAGGTTTCTCAAGAGGCAGATCAGGTGGTCTGGTATTCCCATCTCTTTCAGAATTTTCCACAGTTTATTGTGATCCACAAAGTCAAAGGCTATGGCATAGTCAATACAGCAGAAATAGATGTTTTTCTGGAACTCTTTTGTTTTTTCCATGATCCAGCAGATGTTGGCAATTTGATCTCTGGTTCCTCTGCCTTTACTAAAACCAGCTTGAACATGTGGAATTTCACAGTTCATGTACTGCTGAAGCCTGGCTTGGAGAATTTTGAGCATTACTTTACTAGCGTGTGTGAGAGAGAGAGAGATCAGTCACTCAGTCGTGTCCAGCTCTTTGGGACCCCATGAATCACAGCACGCCAGGCCTCCCTGTCCATCACCAACTCCTGGAGTTCACTCAGACTCACGTTCATCGAGTCAGTGATGCCATCCAGCCATCTCATCCTCTGTTGTCCCCTTCTCCTCCTGCCCCCAATCCCTCCCAGCATCAGAGTCTTTTCCAATGAGTCAACTCTTCCCATGAGGTGGCCAAAGTACTGGAATTTCAGCTTTAGCATCATTCCTTCCAAAGAAATCCCAGGGTTGATCTCCTTCAGAATGGACTGGTTGGATCTCTTTGCAGTCCAAGGGACTCTCAAGAGTCCTCTCCAACACCACAGTTCAAAAGCATCAATTCTTCAGTGCTCAGCTTTCTTCACAGTCCAACTCTCACATCCATACATGACCACAGGAAAAACCATAGCCTTGACTAGACGAACCTTTGTTGGCAAAGTAATGTCTCTGCTTTTGAATATGCTATCTAGGTTGGTCATAACTTTCCTTCCAAGGAGTAAGCATCTTTTAATTTCATGGCTGCAGTCACCATCTGTAGTGATTTTAGAGCCCAGAAAAATAAAGTCTGACACTGTTTCCACTGTTTCCCCATCTATTTCCCATGAAGTGAGATGAGTGCAATTGTGCAGTAGTTTGAGCATTCTTTGGCATTGCCTTTCTTTGGGATTGGAATGAAAACTGACCTTTTCCAGTCCTGTGGCCACTGCTGAGTTTTCCAAATATGCTGGCATATTGAGTGCAGCACTTTCACAGCATCATCTTTTAGGATTTGAAATAGCTCAACTGGAATTCCATCACCTCCACTAGCTTTGTTCATAGTGATGCTTTCTAAGGCCCACTTGACTTCACATTCCAGGATGTCTGTCTCTAGGTGAATGACCACACCATGGTGATTATCTGGGTCGTGAATATCTTTTTTGTATAGTTCTTCTGTGTATTCTTGCCATCTCTTCTTAATATCTTCTGCTTCTGATAGGTCCATACCATTTCTGTCCTTTATCGAGCCCATCTTTGCATGAAATGTTCCCTTGGTATCTCTAATTTTCTTTCTTTCTTTTTTTTCTTTTTGGTCTATTGTCTTTTTTTTTTTTCTAATTTTCTTGAAGAGATCTCTAGTCTTTCCCATTCTGTTGTTTTCCTCTATTTCTTTGCATTGATTGCTGAGAAAGGCCTTCTTATCTCTTCTTGCTATTCTTTGGAACTGTGCATTCAGATGCTTATATCTTTTCTTTTCTCCTTTGCTTTTCGCTTCTCTTCTTTTCACTAATAGGCCTTAGCTATTTGTAAGGCCTCCCCAGACAGCCATTTTGCTTTTTTGCATTTCTTTTCCATGGCGATGATCTTGATCCCTGTCTCCTGTACAATGTCATGAACCTCAGTCCAGAGTTCATCAGGCACTCTATCTATCAGATCTAGGCCCTTAAATCTATTTCTCACTTCCACTGTATAATCATAAGGGATTTGATTTAGGTCATACCTGAATGGTCTAGTGGTTTTCCCTACTTTCTTCAATTTAAGTCTGAATTTGGCAATAAGGAGTTCATGATCTGAGCCACAGTCAGCTCCTGGTCTTGTTTTTGCTGATTGTATAGAGCTTCTCCATCTTTGGCTGCAAAGAATATAATCAATCTGATTTCGGTGTTGACCATCTGGTGATGTCCATGTGTAGAGTTCTCTTGTGTTGTTGGAAGAGGGTGTTTGTTATGAGCAGTGCATTCTCTTGGCAAAACTCTATTAGCCTTTGTCCTGCTTCATTCCGTATTCCAAGGCCAAATTTGCCTGATACTCCAGGTGTTTCTTGACTTCCTGCTTTTGCATTCCAGTCCCCTATAATGAAAATGACATCTTTTTTGGGTGTTAGTTCTAAAATGTCTTGTAGGTCTTCATAGAATTGTTCAACTTCAGCTTCTTCAGCATTACTGGTTGCTATCCTTTTTAGTTATCTATTTTATATTTAGTATTGTATATATATTAACCCCAATCTCCTAATTTATCACTTCCCCCTATGTTTTCCCTTTGGCAATTGTTAAGTTTGATTTTGAGATCTGTGAGGAGTCTGTTTTTGTTTTGTAATAAGTTCATTTGTATTATTTTTTATTATATGCCACACTTAAATGATACCATATGACATTTCTCTTTCTCTGAGTTACTTCACTTAGTATGAGAATTTCTAGGCCTATCCATGTGATTGTAAATGGCATTATTTTGTTCTTTTTTGTGGTTGAGTAATATTCAATTATACCACATCTTCTTTATCTATTCATCAGTAGATAGACATTTAGGTGGCTTTCAAGTCTTGGCTATTATAAACACAGCTGTAATGAACATCTGAGAGCATGTATCTTTTAAAATTGTGATTTTTTTCTGCATACATGCCCAGGAGTGAGATTGCTGGATTGTGTGGTTGCTCTATATTTAGTTTACAAAGGAACCCCCATATTGTTCCCCATAGTGGCTGTACCAACTTACATTCCTACCAACAGTGTATGAGGGTTCCCTTTTCTCCACACCCTCTTCAGCATTTACAGTTTGTAGATTTCTTAATGATAGTCATCTGACTAGTGTAAGGTCATACCTCATTTTAGCTTTGACTTGCATTTTTCTAGTAATTGGTGATGCTGAGCATCTTTTAATGTGCCTTTTGGCCACATGTATGTCTTCTTTGGAGAAATGTCTATTTAGACCTTATGTACATTTTTTTTATTGGGTTGTTGTCTGTTGTTTGTTTTTTTAATAGTGAGCTGCATGAGCTGTTCATATATTTTGGAGATAAATCCCTTGTCGGTTGCATTGTTTGATGAAGCAAAAGTCAGTGTTAGCCAGGGTGGTCTGATGAGGGTTTATTTGTTGATGCATTGCTAACACCATTTTAACTCCAAAAGTATAGACTCATGAAGAAAGTCACATAGATGGGGCTTTCAAAGGTGCTCCCAGAGTTTGGAGGCTTCTAGGTGAGGTAAGGTTCACCCCAGGAGCTGAAATAGGTGGAAACCTGCACCCAATAAGGGCTGAGCACCATTAGTAGGGACTTTCCTTGAGAGGTGGTTTCATTTCGCTCCCAACAGGGCTACAGTGTTTATAATAAAAAAGACAAGATAGTTTTTAAAAACCAATCTAGAATATTCTTAATGGCATGATATACTGCAATAAGTATCTTATTGTCCAAAAATGAGAATGGAAAAGTTTGAAGAGATCCTAGGGCATAAGAATGACATCATTGAAGGATTTGCCAGTTCATCCAGTCCTCCACCTGGAAAGTGTGCATTAAATCTAGAGCATTCCTCCTCGTCATCTGGACAGAAAATCACCTGCGGTGTTTTTATGGATTGGTGAAAGTTTTCCTTATGAAACATTCATATCCCTCCATTCTAACCCGGTCTGCTCACTGAGCAACTTCTAGGTCACGTCATGGTCCCTTGTGTAAACTTACATAACTGAAGGGGTGCTCTAAGATAATTCATGGTACCAGTTACAGAGCTACTTTTAACTCCATGCTGTCACTCTAGTTTCTGTCTACACCTTGAAAATGTATTAGGTTGAGATACTTTCTAGTGAAACTGCAGTTTTTCAAAGACTCCCAAACCTCCTGTGCATCCAGCAGCTCTGTGACATGGCCACTGGGCTTCCTTCTTGGGCACTTCTTGACCTGCCTCCTGTCCTCTGTGCATCAACATAGTCTTTCTTGGTTTTCCTATCAGTATCACATGCCTTTGTTATGGTCCAGTTCAGTTCAGTCACTCAGTCGTGTCCAACTCTTTGTGACCCCATGAACCGCAGCATACCAGGCCTCCTTGTCCATCACCAACTCCCGGAGTTTACCCAAACTCATGTCCATTGAGTCGGCGATGCCATCCAATCATCTCATCTTCTGTCATCCCCTTCTCCTATTGCCTTCAATTTTTCCCAGCATCTGGGTCTTTTCAAATGAATTAGCTCTTCTCATCAGGTGGCCAAAGTACTGGAGTTTCAGCTTCAGCATCAGTCCTTCCAATGAACACTCAGGACTGATCTCCTTTAGGATGGACTGGTTGGATCTCCTTGCAGTCCAAGGGACTCTCAAGAGTCTTCTCCAACACCACAGTTCAAAAGCATCAATTCTTCGGCACTCAGCTTTCTTTATAGTCCAACTCTCACATCCATACATGGTCTGGTAGTAGTTTTCAACAGTTTTGGTGATGCAACCTTGTCCCAGTTGGAGCAATTTGCCTGGAAGCAGCCTCCTGAGAAGAAGGAAGCCTTGGATCTGCTTTGAGAAGAGAGGGAGAACCATTGCTCACAGCCCTGTCATCAGGAGTGCTTCCTTGCCCTGCAAGGAGGCCCTTTACTAACAGTCCACACCCACAAGGGAGTCAGCTGACAAGTCAGCTTTGGCATAGCAGCCAGTTTTCCTCTCCTGCCTTGCTGGCCAGTGGCACAGGCTGCCTGGGTCCATATCTGAGGTTCACCTCCAGCCAGCTTCCAATGCACAGAGCCATGACCTCTGTGACCCTCCAAGGCTGGTCCCCACTCACTGGCCAGGCCTTGGTTCCAGCCTTTCTGATCAGAAGTTTAGGGTTTTGCCCCACTCTTCTCCACTTCAAACTCCTTCTGGTCTTGGATTTCCAAGTCACAAAAGTAAATCATTTTGATGCAAAAGTACCAAGTGCATTTTACCTTCGCCTGCTTTCATGTAGCCACTTCATTGGCTGTGAAATGTCATATTCCCTCCATCCCCATGAGGCCATCTCACAGGCACACGCTCAGGGCTCTTGGAGATCTCTTGGAGACTGCCTGGATGGGTCCTTCTGTGTAAGTACCACACACTAACTGATGGTCCCGCTGGAGCTCCCGGACAGATCCTTCTGACTCCTCCTGTTCTCCAGGCCTCACTGTGACTGTCTGTCACCCAATTGCCTCCCAGGGCTGTCTTTAATTCTCCTGCTAACTGACCTCTATGCCCCCCTTTTCTCAAAAAGAAACATGGGCTCAGCCAGAAAGAAAAGTATTGAATTATTTTTTCAGAGAACATTATGATATGTATGTATGAACTGTCATGAATGTGTTCACTGAATTTTGGACTTTGTGTATGTTCCCTAGATATGAAATTAAAAGCTCAAATAGTCTTCTACTTAACATCCTTGGGACCTAACTCTTCTCTAAATAGACATGGGTACTTACATTTGTGTATATTTGTAACTAAAAAATGAATATTTTTTTCTATTGCAAGGTGAAGGAAATTATCAAAACCAGAGTATCAGGAAATCATTTCTATAATGCCTGGATTTTTCTAAGATTATAAATGCAAAATGAAAAATATCACAAAATATAATAGCACAAAATATCTAACTTCAGTACAATACTATAGATTTCAGTGAAAATCACTGTTTAGGGGTCACATGGAGAAGGCAGTTTGGACAATATTTTAGAGTGACAGCCAGAAAAGATTGTTTTCTTATTTCATTAAATGATGCACTAAAAGTGTCTCAGTGCTAAAGAATCTGTCTGCAGTGCAGGAGACTCAGGTTTGATCCCTGGGTTGGGAAGATCTCTTGATAAAGGAAGCGGCAACCCACTCCAGAATTCTTGCTTGGGAAATCCCATGGACAGAGGAGCCTGGTGGGCTGCAGTCCATGGGGTTACAAAGAGCTGGACACGACCAAGTGAGTAAACAACAACAAATCACATTACACCACTCTTCAGCAGAAACCTGGAAAGTTCTCTACCTGTGTTCAGTTGCATTTAAATGAAAAACTGTATGAAACAAAACTGGAATACCCAACCTCAACAAGCAGCTACCCTAGAATACTCACCTTTGGACCCACCCCAAAAACGATTGCACAAGTGCAGAAAACTTTCTGGAAAATTCCATCCTCTATCCTTCCTATGCGTGAATTCCCACTTCCTCAATGTCTGATGAAACAGGAATCCTGAGTCTGTTGACCCACAAATTGACTGCATGAAGGTATAGCTTTAATATAGTCTCAGGTTGCTGTGCATGAGAATGGAAATGTGTGTGCTGAGAATTTTTTTCTTTTTTTTTTTTTTATCTTTGGGAACTGATAGCTGAAATGATCTCTGGAGTGGGAGATGCCGTAATTGGTTTTGGACGGCCCTTGGGCAGGAGAGCCACAATCAATCACACACTAAGGAGTGTGAACTTGGGACAGACAGCGGAGTTGAGGAGATGGATTAGAGAGTGCAGCTGCTGGCAGAAGCTCCTCTGCTGATCTTTCTTTTCAGCCTTCTTTCCTTGACAATTCATTAATCAACTAACATGCATTTGTTAAGCTCCTATTATTGAATGTCTACCTGTGTGTGGGGTTCCATAGAGAACAGAAAATGTACTGATAAGAGATACAATGCTGATTACAAAATAACAACTGCCCCTTTTTATTAATGACCATCCATGGGCTCTCAAGGAATGCTGTGCTTCACACAGGTTGTTTATGGTTCTTGGGGAGTCACTGCATGGTGGTAATGCCAGCCCCATTTTAAATATGAAGAAGTCAACGCTCAAAGCAGTGAAACTCCGTAAAAGCCTTCAAATAAGTAGTGAAAGAATAAGACAATATCACTATGCCATTCATTATGATGGTGATGTCACAGTCATTCAGTATCCATGGGGGACTGGTTCCAGGACTCCCACGGATATCAAAATGCAAGGATGCTCAAGTCTCTTCTATAAAATGGCATCAAATTTGCCTATAACCTACACACATCCTCCTGTATTCTTTAAATCATCTCTAGATTACTTAGAATACCTAATAAACATAAGTGCTATGTAAATACAGTTGACACTTGATCACCAGAGATTTGAACTGTGCAGATCCACTTCCATATGAATTTGTTTCACTAAATCCATACTGTAGTGAGCTGAATCTGGGGTGGGGATATGGAACCCAGATACAGAGGACTGATTTGAAAGTTATACTGGGATTTTTGGGTGTAGGTTGGGGGCCCTAAACCCCTCACTGTTCAAGGGTCAATTTTAGTTGTAAATGCAGAGTAAATGTCATGTAAATAGTTGCCCGTGGATGGAAAATTCAAGTTTGCCTTTCAGAACTTTCTGGAATTTTCAAAAATTTCCCATCTTCAGTTGGTTGAATCATATAGAACATATGGACATGGAAGGCTGACTGTGGTTATCATAAGATAGGTAGTAAGAACTTATTGCATGCATGACAACTCTTATCCTATTAAGAGCTTAGAAAAATTAAAGAAGTGTAAGATTCCATCTTCCTCCTGCAGGAAACCAAACTCATCATCAGCTGGGATTACAACATATACATTTTCTCAGGCCCCATCCACAATTTAATGATGCCAACAATTTTGTACGAACACAAGAGGTGCATGAGAATATAAGGAGATGAGAATGACCCTAAAAGGATAAGTCTGTGGAGAATCACACCACTGTTGTTCAGTCACTAAGCATGTCTGGCTCTGTGATCCCGTGGACTGCAGCACACCTGGCTCTGTCCTTCACCACCTCCTAAAGTTTGCTGAGGTTCATGTCCATTGAGTTGGTGATGCTATCTAACTCACCTTATCCTCTGCCATGCTCTTCTCTTCCTGCCCTCAATTTTCCCCATCATCAGAGTCTTTTCCAGTGAGTCAGCTCTTCACATCAGATAGCCAAAGTATTGGAGCTTCCGCTTCAGCAGCAGTCCTTCCAATGAATATTCAGGGTTGATTTCCTTTGGGATTGACTGGTTTGATGTCCTTGCAGTCCAAGGGACTCTCAGGAATCTTCTCCCGCACCACAATTCGAAAGCATCGATTCTTCGGCCCTCAACCTTCTTTATGGTCCAACTCTCACATTTGTACATGACTACTGGAAAAACCATAGCTGTGACTACATGGACTTTTGTCAGCAAATAGAATCACATGGAATAGTTAAAAGAGCTCTTCTCAAGCACACGGGCCTCTGTTCCAGACTCTATTCTTGAAAGATTTCAGGTAAGGACTTTCATCTCTATGAGCCTCAGCTTCTCTGCCTGGAAATGGGACAGGTGCAGGCTTATCTGCTTCCCAAATTTGAAAGATGATAATATTGGATATATTTTAAGACTGTAGACGTTGGGCCTGTTGTACATATAGTAAGTCCCCTGTATACAAATGAGTGATATTCTGAGAGCATGTTCATTAAGCCAATTTTGTTAGTCAGTAATATAATATTGTATTATAATAAGTTTATAATACTTTTTATACAAATGATACATAAAAAACAATAAAGACGTTTTAATCTTATAGTCCAGTACCTTGATAAGCACAGTAGGAAGTACACCAGCTGGCATACAGGGGTTGGCAAGAAGGGCACAGACAAGGAAAGTTCCGACTGGAGGAGGGAGAGGAGGGAGGAGATGATAGAGTGAGTCTTTCCGCGTGTTTTTCCTCTTGTCAGGCTGCATGAAAATCAATATCATACTCAAAAGCGACTCACAGACATATAGGGTCAAAATATTCCAAGTTCGTTATACTTTAAGGCTTAATTGAGAATAAGTGTGTCAATTGAGTGGAAATTAAAATAAAGAGACTTAATTTTCTTGAATGTTTCAATTTTCCAGGCCAAATAGAATGGTTTTGCCATTGGAACCTGAAGTTTAGAAATTTTTATCATACTGCATGCAGAATGTCTTGATAGTGACATAGGATCCTTAAAAGTCTAATGGTTGTTTTTCTCCTGAATGAAATTAAAATGTCCAGTTTTTAGGTCTGGAATTCAGCCTTTTATCCTGTGTTATTATCACAGTTCTACTTTTCTGAATTAATTATTTGAAAGAAACAAAACTAAAACCCTCTGGACAGCATATCTACCAGAAGTAAAAATTTAAATATTTATCCTCTTAAAGCTCAGTTTTCCCACATGTAGAAAGGAGGAAATAATGCCTAATTTATATCATTATTGTGAACATAAATGAGATAATACATGTAAATCATTAAGTATGAATTTTGGAACATGGACAATGCATAATTAGTAGATATTAGATTTGGACAGGAAAATTAATTTTTGCTTAATTGCCATCAAATGTGCCTTTTGTTACACAAAAAATTTCTGAATTCTTTCTTATATAGACAATTGTGTCTATTTTTATTTTACCAGTTTCCACAAGGCCAGCCATATTATGTAGTCATTTTTTTTTAATCCCAATCTACTTTTAGTGAGCCTAAACTATTTAGAAAGTTCCTGAGTTATGAACTATTGCTGGTTTTGAAGATTCTTTTTTTTTTAGATTACCTGATGGAATGCTATTCACCCTTAGGAGTTCTTGGTAAATCAGTATGAGACACACACAGCTAAAGCATGAAAAGAGCTTGAGACTTTTCATGTGGTTTAAGCCTTCAGACAAAATTTAAACCATCTCTAAAGTTGACTTTCAAACAAGTTTTGTTCCTATTGGAAATAGTTATCAATCCCTTCAGGGAAAAAAAAATTGAATGAAGTGTTTGAATTCCATTATCTCTTTCTACATCTACCTTGAGAATGAAAGTGACACAAATCCTAATCAAAACTTCCTATCTTGGCTACAGCTTGGGGATAGAAGTGTGAACACTGACACTGAGACAGCCTCAGTCAAAGCTCTCTCTCGTATGTTTAGTCAGGCACGAGGTCTCACTTGAATAGAATTAGATTCAAGAGTAAGTGGACTTTCAGAGCTGTGTAGGAATAAATTCCAAGTTGATGGTACAACGGTACAAATATGCATGATGGCACAGATGCAGAACCTTTCATGAATGACTCGTCAGTGACATCTCTTTTGTCTAAAATTTCTATTAATATATAATCCCGAGTACTCTGCTTGAGCTATAACAATCAGTTTGTTATGTTGAAAAGGTTTTTTAAGGTCATCAGAATATTCTGTAAGTATTCCAGTGAAGGCAGGGAGCTCTTCCCCTTCAGTCAGTCCCCTTATTTCACCCAGAAATGGAATCCTCTTGCTGTTGTTGGTAATGACAGTACCATTCATGCCAAATGGTGAACGTCAATGAGATGTCTTTTTGCTATTTGTCATGTGTAGTAAGGGGCTTCCTTGTTAGCTCAGCTGGTAAAGAATCTGCCTGCAATGCTGGAGACCTGGCTTCAATCCCTGAATTGGGAAGATCCCCTGGAGAAGGGAAAGGCTACCCACTCCAGTATTCTTGGGCTTCCCTGGTAGCTCAGCTGGTAAAGAATCTGCCTGAAATGCAGAAGACCTGGGTTCAATCCCTGGGTTGGGAGGATCCCCTGGAGAAAGGAAAGGCTACCCACTCCAGTATTCTGGTCTGGAGAATCCCATGAACTGTATAGTCCATGGGGTCTCTAAGACTCAGACATGACTCAGCAACTTTCACTTTCATATGTAGTAAAGAATATTAACTAAGGAACATGTTTGAGTCAGTTTTAATGAGGTGGATGAGCCTAGAGCCTATTATACAGAGTGAAGTTAAGTCAGAAAAAGAAAAGCAAATATAGTACATTGGTACATATATATGGAATCCAGAAAAATGGTTTGCATTTTTATTTGTGTTGCCTATTTTTTGCAGGGCAGCAGTGGAGATGCAGACAGAGAACAAACTTGTGGACACAGTGGGGGAAGGAGGGACAATTTGAGAGAGAAACTTTTAAACATATACACTACCATATGTAAAATCGATAACCAGTGGGAATTTGCTGTATGACCCAGGGAACCCAAGCCGGGTGCTCTGTGACCACCTAGAGGGCTGGGACGGGCACATGTATACCTACGGCTGGTTCATGACGATACATGCAGAAACTAACACAGTGCTGTAAAGCATTATCCTCCAATTAAAAACATAAAAAAATAAAAAAAAGAATGTCAACCAAATAATTAACTTGATAAATAAATAAAAGTTGCTTTGCTCTCCAGAGTCTCAAACTATCTATATCAGCACCATCTGGAGTTATTAGAAAATCTCCTTATTCTCCAGTTTCATTGTGGTTCTAATAATGGAAGCAAGTACCTGATGGTTTAGGTTGGTTTCTAGCAGAAAGCTGCCCAAGTTGACCTTATCCTTTGTGAGCCCTTATCTTCTCTCTTCCCAGGTTTCAAGCAGCTCACACTCTGAGAAACTTACTTGGCCTCATTAAGTATGCACAAGAGTAGGTGGGCAGTAATCTGACCATCCTTGCTGCAATGGATTTAGCATTCATTTATTTTTATTCTTTGCTAACATTATTTTTATCTTGCAATACATTCCTCAGCTACCTATGAGTTTAAGCATTGAAAGTACATTCTCAATAAGAAACTCAATATTGAATGAAATATTAAATGAAACTTATCTGGAGTAACAGACAAGTTTCATCTTAGAGTACAAAATGAAGCAGGGCAAAGTCTAACAGAGTTTTGCCATGAGAACACACTGGTAATAGCAAACACCCTCTTCCAACAATACAAGAGACGACTCTACACATGAACATCACCAGATGGTCAATACCAAAATCAGATTGATTATATTCTTTGCAGCCAAAGATGGAGAAGCTCTATACAGTCATCAAAAATAAGACCGGGAGCTAACTGTGGTTCAGGTCATGAACTCCTTATTGCAAATTCAGACTTAAATTGAAGAAAGTAGGGAAGACCACTCGGCCATTCATTTGTGACCTAAATCAAATCCCTTATGATTATACAGTGGAAGTGATGTATAGATTCAACGGATTAGATCTGATAGACACAATGCCTGAAGAACTATGGATGGAGGTTTATAAAATTGTTTAGGAAGCAGCAATCAAAACCATCCCAAAGACAAAGAAATGCAAAAGGGAAAATGGTTGTCTGAGGAGGCTTTACAAATAGCTCAGAAAAGACAAGAAGTGAAAGGTGAAGGAGAAAAGGAAACATATACCCATCTGCATTGCAGAGTTCCAAAGAATAACCAGGAGAGGTAAGAAAGCCTTCCTCAGCGATCAGTGCAAAGAAATAGAGGAAAACAATAGAATGGGAAAGACTAGAGATCTCTTCAAGAAAATTAGAGATACCAAGGGAACATTTCATGTAAAGATGGGCACAATAAAGGACAAAAATGGTATGGTATGGACCTAATAGAAGTAGATGTTAAGAAGAGGTGACAAGAATACACAGAAGAACTACACAAAAAAAGATCTTAATGACTCAGATGGCCTCAATGGTGTGATCACTCAACTACAGCCAGACATCCTGGAGTGGGAAGTCAAGTGGGCCTTAGGAAGCATCACTATGAACAAAGCTAGTGGAGGTGATGGATTTTCAGCTGAGCTATTTCAAATCCTGAAAGACGGTGCTGGAAAAGCGCTGCCAGCACTTTTGGAAAACTCAGCAGTGACCCCAGGACTGGAAAAGGTCACCTATCATTCCAATCCCAAAGAAAGACGATGCCAAAGAATGATTAAACTGCCCCATGATCACACTCAGCTCACACGCTAGCAAAGTAATACTCAAAATTCTCCAAGTCAGGCTTCAACGGCACGTGAACCATGAACTTCCAGATGTTCAAGCTGGATTTAGAAAAGGCAGAGAAACCAAAGATCAAATTGCCAACATCTGTTAGATCATACAAAAAGAAGGAGAATTCCAGAAAAACATCTACCTCTGCTTCACTGACTATGCTAAAGCCTTCAACTGTGTGGATCACAACAAACTGGAAAATTCTTCAAGAGATGGGAATGCCAGACCACCATACTGGAGAAACAGGTATGCAGGTATGCTCCTGAGACACCTGTTTTCAGCTCAAGAAATAACAGTTAGAACTGGACATGGAAGAATGGGCTGGTTCCAAATTGGGAAAGGAGTACATCAAGGCTGTATATCGTCACCCTGCTTATTTAACTCATATGTAAAGTACATTGTGCCAAATGCTGGGCTGGTCGAAGCACAAGCTGGAATCAAGATTCCAGGAGAAATATCAATAACCTCAGATATGCAGATGACACACCCTTATGGCAGAAAGCAAAGAGGAACTAAAGAGCCCCTTGATGAAGGTGAAAAAGGAGAGTAAAAAAGCTGGCTTAAAACTCAACATTCAGAAAATTAAGATCATGGTAACTGGTCCTATCATCTCATGGCAAATAGATGGGCAAACAATGGAAACAGTGACAGACTTTATCTTTGGGGGCTCCAAAATCACTGCAGATGGTGACTGCAGCCATGAAATTAAAGGATGCTTTCTCCTTGGAAGAAAAGCTATGACCAACCTAGATAGCATATTAAAAAACAGAGACATTACTTCACCACCAAAGTCCGTCTAGTCAGACTATGGTTTTTCCAGTAGTCTTGTATGGATGTGAGAGTTGGACCATGAATAATGCTGACTACCAAAGAATTGATGCTGTTCAACCATAGTGTTGGAGAAGACTCTTGAGAGTCCCTTGGACTGCAAGGAGATCAAATCAAGTCAACACTAAAGTAAATCAGTCCTGAATATTCATTGGAAGGACAGATGTTGAAGCTGAAGCTCCAATCCTTTGGCCACCTCATGGGAAGAGATAACTCATTAGAAAAGACCCTGATGCTGGGAAAGATTGAAGGCAGGAGGAGAAGGGGATGACAGAGGATGAGATGGTTGCATGGCATCACTGACTCTATGGACATGAGTTTGAGCAAGTTCCAGGAGTTGGTGATTGACAGGGAAGCCTGGTATGCTGCAGTCCATGAGGTTGCAAAGAGTCAGACCTGACTGAGTGGCTAAACAACAACAATCTCAAGAAAACTGATAATAAACATATAATTTGCATAAAACATTTCCCATCCACCATATGATGTTTGACCATGTGAAACCCAGAAGATGCAATTCTACTGAAGATGCCACAGCATCAGCTCTAACATCCATAAATGTTTTCAGAAAGTTATGTCCATACAACTCAAGTGCAACGTGTACAACTGGATTGGTGGGATTTACATACAGGTCTTCAGATTGTTTGTTTTGGGTCATAAGAGTTATTCTTTAAACTAGCTCTTTTGATTGTGATCACAAATTTTCTTTTACATGAACAATATTAAAACAGTGTAGTTAATGCTTACTCCAATAGTAGAAAAACATTCAAAAACATTGATGTCAGTTTAATATCAGTGTTAACAGAGATAACAAATACTTTCAAATAGAAAGTCAGATACTTCTAATAATGAGCAACTGTTTTCATCTAATACATAGATTCAAAGTAAAATTTGCTAGATTCAATCTAATTGAACACAAAATAATCAGCTTTCTCCAACTACCCCTCAAGTTCATCAGTTAGTTCATCAGTTTGGATTTGGTATGGGTTTCTTTAGGAATACTAGTTATAGAAAGGTAAGTATCCTTTCAAGCTCCCTGTATTTTCCTAAAGCATCCAAATGTAATAAAAACAGATCTTAGTGGTTTGGTTACACTCGATATTCTCTGACTATTTAGAGACGATATACTAATGGAATCTCATAAAGATGGATAAATGAAAACTTCATAAGGCATTATTTTTAGTTACTTACCATAGTTCTTCAAGATAACCACTTGGGAAATATTGATAAAGGACCTTGGGCTACAGAACTGGTAGGAGTCAGAGAAAACAAGGATTGATACTCTGTTACAAAGGGAAGATGTAATGCAATCATTCCAATATAACTGAGATTTACCTATTTTCTTTTTTATTTTTAAGTCATAATATAAAAAGCATATAATAAAATGCAGAATTTCTGCTTTCATTGATGCTCATATATTTTCTTATGTTTGATGTGTGCTCTCCAGATTCATGTTTATGCAGTTAACCTGTAGATGAATATGCATACACATTAATAGATATATAGTTGGCTTGTTCATAATGGTGTCATGGTGTCAATTTTTCTCTTGCCATGCATCTATTACTAAAAATGTCTTGGGATTATTTTTATATCAAAGCATATACATGTACTCTTTTTCTTTCTAACCACTTCAGGTCATGTGTTGATGGGCAGTTAGGTTGTTTCCACTATTCTGCTATTTCAAGTGAAGCTTCCACATACATCCTCGTGTGCTTGAGTGCTCAGTTGCTTCAGTCACGTCCCACTCTTTGCAACCCTATGGACTGTAACTTACCAGGCTTCTCTGTCCATGGGATTCTCCAGGCAAGGATACTGAAGTGGGTTGCCATGCCCTCCTCCAGGGATCTTCCCACCCCAGGGATCGAACCCATTTCTCCTGAGTCTCCTGCATTGGCTGGCAGATTTTTTACTGCTGAGCCATCAAGGAAGCCCATAGCCATTCTTACCATGTCTTTATTGCACACAAGTGACCATTTCTATAGGAGAGAAGTGCATTTTAGATGTAACAGATAGATACCCTTATTTAAAAATCTGTACCAACTTGGAATTGCACAAGTGGAACACAAGTTCACCACACCCTCAACAACACTTTAGATATTAAAGATTTCTGCCAGTCTGAGGCGAATTGTATGCTCTTTGTTTAATTTGCATTTTTCTACTTCTTTATATTAACCATTGAATATGCTTTGCATAGTTTTCTATTGTTATTCTTTCTTAATAATTTATAAGAACTTATTGTATATTAGAGTGCATCATTTGTTTCTTGATTCTTTGGTGGTATATTTTGTCATGTAGGAGATTTTATGGGAGGTAAGATTTGTCAAAATCACTGCAGATGGTGATTGCAACCATGAAATTAAAAGACGCTTACTCCTTGGAAGGAAAGTTATGACCAACCTAGATAGCATATTCAAAAGCAGAGACATTACTTTGCCAACAAAGGTCTGTCTAGTTAAGGCTATGGTTTTTCCAGTAGTCATGCATGGATGTGAGAGTTGGACTGTGAAGAAAGCTGAGCGCTGAAGAATTGATGTTTTTGAACTGTGGTGTTGGAGAAGACTCTTGAGAGTCCCTTGGACTGCAAGGAGATCCAACCAGTCCATTCTAAAGGTGATTGGTCCTGGGTGTTCTTTGCAAGGAATGATGCTAAAGCTGAAACTCTAGTACTTTGGCCACCTCATGCGAAGAGTTGACTCATTGGAAAAGACTCTGATGCTGGGAGGGATTGGGGGCAGGAGCAGAAGGGATGAGATGGCTGGATGGCATCAGTGACTCGATGGACATGAGTCTGAGTAAACTCTGGGAATTGGTAATGGACAGGGAGGCCTGGCGTGCTGCGGTTCATAGGGTCCCAAGGAGTTGGACACGACTGAGTGACTGAACTGAATTGAACTGAAGATTTGTCAGTAATTTTTGTTTGGCTTCTAAGTTATGTGTGGCAAGCAGAACCCCCCTAAACTAGACAGTCTGTATTTCCTTCTATTAATTATATACATGTGTGCTTATTCACTTCAGTTGTGTCTAACTCTTTGCTACCCTATGGACCATAGCCTGCCAGACTCCTCTGTCCATGGAATTCTCCAGGAAAGAATACTGGAATGGGTTGCTGTTAACCTCCTTCAGAGGATCTTCTCCACCCAGGGATTGAACTCACATCTCCAGCACTTCCTCCATTGCAGGCAAATTCTTTACCACTGAGCATGCATTATATACAAATATATATTTACACATATGTGTACATTATAGATTTTACATATATATGTAAACTTTATATATTTATTATTTATTTGCATATCAATATACTTTGAATTTATTTTTACTTCTAGGATTTGTGTCTCAATGAAATAATGCTAACTCTGACTAGAAAATGAACTTCAATATTATCTTCCAAAACACTTATTATTTCTGTTTATATTTTAATCCACTTTAATAAACTATGCTTCTTTATGTGTGCCAGAATATACCTTTTTGTGTATCAACTTGGTAGTTTCTCGTAACAGCATTCATCATTTAATTACTGATTTAAAATGTTGTCCTTTTATCTCATTTTAAACATTTTATGTGGCTCTGATGCTGAGTTGTCTTCTACTTCATTTTTTCACTCCTTTTTTCTGAGTTAGTACAATTGCAGTTATTGTAATTTTAGAGTATGTTTTGCATTTGGAAGCTATAAACTCTCTTTGTTCTCTTTCAAAAGGAAAAAAAAAATCCTTGACAAGTCTCCAGGATTTTCTCCTGCCCACATTTCATCTAAAAGGTCTGTTTTCTTTAATTATGGAGGTTGGTTAATACCTTTTGTCCCTACAAGTACAGAGACTGAGAGTTGTTGGGGAAGACAGGAAATAGTTGGTCCATGACATCAGAGAGCTAAATGTTGATAAACCATGTGTCCAACTCTTTTCAACCCAACAGACTGTAACCTGCTAGCCTCCTTTTTGCAGCCAGGCTCCTCTCTCATGGGATTTTCAAGGCAAGAATCCTGGAGTGGGTTGCCATTTTCTCTTTTGGGGATCTCCCCAACCCAGAGATCAAACTGGAGACTCCTGCATTGCAGATGGATTCTTTACCATGGAACCACCTGGGAAGCCTGTTCCAGGAGTGCTGAGGCTCATAACCAAAAACTGGGTAAGGGTTTTGTACTGCTGGAGGGCCAGGAAGCCTCAGATCCCACATACTCTGCGATAAGCAGGGAAGGAACAGAGACTGGGAAGGAACCACCTGAACCAAGGAGGCAAGGTCAGGTATCCGTCTGTATTGCACAGTCCCATGTGACAATGAAAAGTAGCCTCACTCATTTCACTAGTTCCAGAATCAGAATCCTCAATGATCAATAGAGGGCACATCCCCCGGGTTCTCCTCTAGATGCAGGTAGCGACAGTGTAAAAGGCAGCAACAGCCGGTAATGGTCCTAAAATGTAATGAAATACTTAACTAAATAAATATAAAACTTAATAACTGGAGCAGATAGAGGATAACGTTAATGTTTATGGGGGGTACTAAGGTACTATTGCTAAGAACTTTCTTCTCTCCGATGTCCAAAACAAGTGGAGAACAAAGATGAGATGAAGCTGGGAAAAGTTGGGAGTGATTATTTGAATAAATCCTGCTCTGTGTTTGCACCACCCTAGACAGCATATTCAAAAGCAGAGACATTACTTTGCCAACAAAGGTCTGTCTAGTTAAGGCTATGGTTTTTCCAGTAGTCATGCATGGATGTGAGAGTTGGACTGTAAAGAAAGCTGAGCGCTGAAGAATTGATGTTTTTGAACTGTGGTGTTGGAGAAGACTCTTGAGAGTCCCTTGGACTGCAGGAGATCAACCAGTCCATTCTAAAGGTGATTGGTCCTGGGTGTTCTTTGCAAGGAATGATGCTAAAGCTGAAACTCTAGTACTTTGGCCACCTCATGCGAAGAGTTGACTCATTGGAAAAGACTCTGATGCTGGGAGGGATTGGGGGTAGGAGAAGGGGACGACAGAGGATGAGATTGCTGGATGGCATCACTGACTCGATGGACATGAGTTTGAGTAAACTCTGGGAATTGGTAATGGACAGGGAGGCCTGGCGTGCTGCGGTTCATAGGGTCCCAAGGAGTTGGACACGACTGAGTGACTGAACTGAACTGAAACTGAACAAAGTCTCCACAACCCTATCTTTATAGAGGTATTGGGTTGGCCAAGAAGTTTATTCAGCTAGTGAATATGTTGTTCAATAACATTCTTGGTAAAAATGAAAACTGTGTCTTTTATTTCTACTTAAAACTGAATAAACTTGGTTAGTCAACCCAATAAATGGTATCACTATCCACCTGATGTTTAGTGTAAGAAAATTCAGATTTGCCTTATACAATTCCTTCCTCTCACAAATCTAATATAGCATCTGCTGCTTCAGTCATATCCGACTCTGTGTGACCCCATAGACGGCAGCTCACCAGGCTCCCCTGTCCCTGGGGTTCTCCAGGCAAGAACACTGGAGTGGGTTGCCATTTCCTTCTCCAATGCATGAAAGTGAAAAGTGAAAGTGAAGTCGCTCAGTCATATCCGACTCCTAGCGACCCCATGGATTGCAGCCTACCAGGCCCCTCCATCCATGGGATTTTCCAGGCAAGAGTACTGGAGTGGGGTGCCATTGCCTTCTCCGAATATAGCATCTAGTCCTACTGATTTTACTTCCTGTATATGTTTTGGATGTGTTAATTCATCTCAAACCTCCATCACTTTATTCAGATCACTATCAGCTCTCCATCTGGGTTAATGTCATTGTCCCCTAACTGTCTTCCCACCTTCATCCTTATTCCTCTGCCCATATTCTTTGCAAGTAACCAAAATAACATAAATAAGGCAAAAATTTAAAAAATCTAATCAATCACTGTATTATTAGCCCCACATTCTCGAGGACAGAAACCATGGGGTTGAATCTGCCCTGCTAACCCGGCATCCAGACTTCAGTTTCATTATTTATGGCTCACATTGTGGCTCATTAATCCCCACTCACATTTCTTATTTATTTGTGAACATTCCCAGCACTTACTCCCATCACCTAGAAGATCCTTGACAACCGCTCTCTACTGTCCCATTCCTCTGCCATTGTTGTTGGTCAGTCACTAAGTCCTGTCCAGCTCTTTGCGACCCCATGGACTGCAGCACACCAGGCTCCTCCGTCCTTCACTATCTCCAGGAGTTCGTTCCAACTCATGTCCATTGAGTCGGTGATACCGTCTTACCATCCTCAGTTGTCCCCCTTTCCTCCTGCCTTCAATCTTTCTCAGGATCAGGATCTTTTCCAAAGAGTCAGCTCTTCGAATCAGGTGGCCAAAGATTGGAGCTTCAGCTTCAACACCAGTCCTCCCATACTTTACCTGAATAGCACCTACTCATCCTTCCTGTCTCCATCAAATGGCGATCCCTTGATCTACCCCCAGTTTAATTCTCCCATGAAGTCCCATATCATCCCATATTTTCCCTTTGCAAAGTCTGTATGATTATGTGTTCATCTATCTTTCCCTCTAGAATGTAAGTTCCAGGGTGATGACAGAAGAACCAGCCAGATATGATCACATGCAGCTTCTTTCTTGTCTGCTGTTTTCATCATTCTGGTATCATTGGTTCTCAAATATTAGCATGTATCACAAATGCCAGCTTGTTAAGACACAGGCTTTGGGGACTCCACCTCCAGATTTCCTATTCAGTAAGTATAAGGTAGACACCCCAGAATTAACCAGTTCTTTAACCAGTTAACCATCTTTTTAACCAGTTCTTAAGTGACATTGATGCTGCTGCTCCTGGTACTCTAAGAATCACTGAAATAAGGTAACTTTGTGTCCTCACAGCCTGACCTAAGTATATAGAGTCACAGATCATGAATTCTCTGTGGATCCAACACAGAACTACATTCCAGGAAACAGGAACTGTATTCACAGTTTCATTATTGACTTTCTCTGTGTCCTGTGCAAATCACTAAGTATTGACATACACAACTTCATCTTTGAACAAAATGCTGATCTAACTCTTTGGGGATGTAAAATATTGCAATCCATTTTGGAGCTTCAAAGTTGTATTGAAGGGTTCAGCAATTACTGCCTTATGATGTAATATTGATCACAATCCAGCTATCTCATTGACTCAATGCATATTAATTATTGATGAAAATCATCTGCCTGAGATTCTAATTCAATTAAATGTTGTCATCGTCCTCATGGTAAAGTCGCATTAATCCTCAGGACTGTTCGCTGCTGGAGAGTCTGAGTGTCCCACCCAGTGCTGCTCTGTGAGTATAGTGCTTTGTAACTAAAAACAAGTCAGACATGATGAGTGTGATGTTTATTAGGAACTGAATCATGTCTCCAATGCTTCACTAGTTTTGTCCTATTGACCCAATGTTCCAGGTCATAAATTGGGGCATAGCTAAATGTTTTATGTATTAAAGTGAATTTTCCAAACACACACACACACACACACACACTTCAGTGAACGTAGGTCTAGTTTGTTTGGTTTATACAGGAACATATTGCTTCTGCCTGAAAGAGTAGATCATTTAACACACTGAACTGTAACCTTAAATCACGTGATCTGGACCACCTGCTTCTATTTACGTCCAACATCGGTAACATAAACAATTGTCAGAGTGGCTGTGTCAACTTACATCCCCATCAACAGGGCAAGAGGGTTCCCCTTTCTCCACATGCTTTCCAGGATGTACTGCTTGTAGATTTTTTGATGAAGGATACTCTGATTGGTGTGAGGTAGTTTGGTTTTACATTGTAAATCCTCATTAGAGTTTGGATTTACATTTACATTGTAATTTGGATTTATGTTTCTCTAATAATGAAACTGCTGAGCATCTTTTCTTTTTTTTTTCATTCTAATTTTATTTTATTTTTAAACTTTACATAATTGTATTAGTTTTGCCAAATATCAAAATGAATCCATCACAGGTATACATGTGCTCCCCATCCTGAACCCTCCTCCCTCCTCCCTCCCCATTCCATCCCTCTGGGTCGTCCTTTTCATGTGCTTGTTAGCCATCTGTATGTCTTCTTTGGTGAAATGTCTGTTCAGGTCTTCTGCCTACTTTTTAATTTGTTTGCTTGTTTCTCTGATATAAAGCTGCATGAGCTGCTTGCATATTTTGGAGATCAGTCCTCTGTTAGTTGTTTCATTTGCTGCTATTTTCTCCCATTCTCAAGGTTGTCTTTTCACCTTGTTTATAGTTTCTTCTGCTGTGCAAAAAAAGTTTTTAAGTTTAATTAGATCCCATTTGCTTCTTTTTGTTTTTATTTCCATTACTGTAAATTATTTAAAAAAAAAAAACAAACAAGGAATAAAAGCTACCACATGACCCAACCATCCCACTACTGGGTGTATGCCCTGAGGAAACCATAACAGGAAAAGATACATGTACCCCAATGCCCATCGCAGCACTATTTACAGTAGCTAGGACACGGATGCATGTAGATGTCCATCAGCAGATGAATGGATAAAGAAGCTGTGGGACGTGTATACAATGAAATGTTATTCAGCCTTAAAAAGGAATGCATTTGAGTCAGTTCTAATGAGGTGTAAGAACCTAGAGCCTATTATACAGAGTAGAGTAAGTCAGAAAGAGAAAAAAAAATGTCATATATTAATGCATATATATGGACTCTAGAAAGATGGTTCCGATGAACCTGTTTGCAGGGCAGCAGTGGAGACGCAGATACAGACTTGTGGATCCAGTGGGGGAGGGAGAGGGGGGCACTTTGGGAGACTAGCATGGAAACATACATCCCCACATGTAAAATCGATAGCCAGTGGGAATTTTCTGTATGATGCATGGAGCTCAAGCCTGGTACTCTGTGACAACCTAGAGGGGTGGGATGGAGTGAGAGATGGGAGAGAGGGTCAAGAGAGAAGGGACATATGTATCCCTATGACTGATTCATGTTGATGTATGGCAGGAAACAGCACAATATTGTAAAGCAATTATCCTCCACGATACTGGATGCTTGGGGCTAGTGCACTGGGACAACCCAGAGGGATGGTATGGGGAGGGAGGAGGGAGGAGGGTTCAGGATGGGGAACACATGTATACCTGTGCTGAATTCATTTTGATATTTGGCAAAACTAATACAATTTGTAAAGTTTTAAAAATTAAAAAAAAAAAGATAAGTGTCAGAAAACCATTTTTATAATATAAGAAAGCCCAGTGATTTCTGAGAACACATTTGTAAAGAATTGTGTCTGTGAGTTTCTCCCATACTCCATCACATACGTAATAAAACTATCTGTCTACGAATGCATAAGCCACATCCATCCAGTGAGATACTATACTCTCTTCATAGAAGTTCTGAGGTGACTGGTCAGTGGATTTAGGTTAGTGAAGAAAGATAAATCATTGGAAGAAGTGACCACTCAGGAAAATTCTTACCCTTACTGGACAGATACCATGTCTCTAAATGGATTCCTGATTTGGTGGTGATGGACCAGCATTCCATGTGGACCTCGTTCAGAAATGCCTTATAATGAGTTGCCTCTCCTTATAGATTGCACAGGCTTCCCTGGTGGCTCAGACAGTAAAGAATCTGCCTGCAATGCAGGAGACCCAGGTGCGATCCCTGGGTTGGGAAGGCCCCCTGGAGAAGGAAATAACTACCCACTCGAGTATTCTTGCCTGGAGAATTTCATGGAGAGAGGAGACTGGTGGGCTACAGTCCATAGGGTCAGTTCAGTTCAGTTGCTTAGTTGTGTCCGACTCTTTGAAACCCCATGAACCGCAGCACGCCAGGCCTCCCTGTCCACCACGAACTCCCGGAGTTTACTCGTACTCATGTCCATCGAGTTGGTGATGCCATCCAGCCATCTCATCCTCTGTCATCCCCTTTCCTCCTGCCCCCAATCCCTCCCAGCATCAGAGTCTTTTCCAATGAGTCAACTCTCTGCATGAGGTGGTCAAAGTATTGGAGTTTCAGCTTTAGCATCAGTCCTTTCAATGAACACCCAGGACTGATCTCCTTTAGGATGGACTGGTTGGATCTCCTTGCAGTCCAAGGGACTCTCAAGAGTCTTCTCCAACACGACAATTCAAAACCATCAATTCTTCGGCGCTCAGCTTTCTTCACAGTCCAACTCTCACATCCATACATGACCACTGGAAAAACCATAGCCTTGACTAGATGGACCTTTGTTGGCAAAGTAATGTCTGCTTTTTAATGTCACAAAGAGTCAAATACAACTGAGTGACTATCACTTTCACTTCACATCTCACTTTCATAGACTTAAACCTGTACCTCACCAGAGGACTCATGTTTGCTCCACCAGATCTTGGAGCATGACCTTACCCAGTCCCACTGTGAACTTCCCACTGCTTAGATCTCTTGGATCAATGGTGTGTTTAATTGATGCTTTGAACCATAACGAATGTTTCCTCTAGGAGTCATGGCTTCCACTGGTGAACTGGGGATCCCAGGTAAATTTGAATGAAGAAGCTCAAGTGAGCTTCTCATCATGTCCTTGTGAAATCAAGGGTCACAACAGAAGAGGATGAAGTCTACACAAAGCCCCTGGGGAGAAAGCTTTGACCTGATTGTATACAAATCACAGAATGCCTCTATCTATGAAGCCCATCAGGGTATTCACTTTTTCAGAACCTATATCCTTTTGGACATCAGCAGCAAGACCGTTGCGGAGAAGGCAATGGCAACCCACTCCAGTACTCTTGCCTGGCAAATCCCATGGACGGAGGGGCCTGGTAGACTGCAGTCCATGGGGTTGCTGGGAGTCGGACACGACTGAGTGACTTCACTTTCACTTTTCACTTGCATGCATTGGAGAAGGAAATAGCAGCCCACTCCAGTGTTCTTGCCTGGAGAATCCCAGGGACGGGGAGCCTGGTGGGCTGCCATCTCTGGGGTCACACAGAGTCGGACACTACTGAAGTGACTTAGCAGCAGAACTGTTCGTTAGGAGGATCCCCAGGTCTGTATCCCAGCCTCTCCAGAGTCAAAGTGGACATCTTGCTTTGCAGATCCCAAGTTATTTAATAAGTGCATATGTGTGTAGATGTATAAATGGCTATACGTACATAGGTATGTGTAGGTGTTTGTGTATGTATGTGTGTGTGATGTGTGATATGAATGGGCAGGTTGCTTTCTTTCAGGTCACATCAGGCATAAAAAAAGAATAAAAAATTGAGGGAAAGGGCAGTTTGAAGGTATATCCTAAGTAAATATCTTTAAAGCCAGAAGAGAAAAACTGAAATGCCTGTATGCATATGTGCAAAAGTTTAAATTTTTCTAGATTAGATCCTTGACAAGATCTGACCAATGAGAATTTATCTTCCTATTGGCTTTACTTCGTTTTCTCCTTAATGTTCAAATTTTCTCCAGTGTCAGTTCATATGGAGGAGGGCACAGCAACCCACTCCAGTATTCTTTCCTGGAAAATCCCATGGACTCAGGAGCCTGATGGGCTACAGTCCATGGGGTCACAAAGAGTAGGATGCACAGCACGCATGCACAGTGAACTGCGAGCATACATGAACACACCGATCCCCATAGACATATAAAGACAGACTGTCACAAACAGATAGGACCAGGTGCATAGGAGGCACCTATCTAGTGTTGAGTGAATGACTGAAGAATAGGATTAAAAGATTATGCCTCAAATACTGATTTTTGATTGGGGAGCACCCTAGAGTCTTGCTTCATTTATAATCGCATGTTGACCTTCCAAGTGACCCAGCCTGCATTGAGTTTCCTCAGTCCATGTTCTTTTTGTAGACTTTCACCTCTGTTCCACTTCAGTATGGCACCCTGGTCCCATGACCTATCCTGGAGCACCATACCACCTAGGATCCCTTCCTTGGAGAACCAGCTGCAAAGGGACACAATCTTGGTCATATATATAAGTCAGATGTCAGAGGAGGTCCCAGTTTATGGGACCCAGAGCTTACTGATTTGGGGAGACCTCTTAAAAATACAACACAATGAAGAATTCCAAATTAGAAACAAAAGTAAATATTTGCATGAAATGAAAAAAGAAATATGATATTTGGCTGTATATTCTTTAATGACCTCTTCATCTGATTGATTTTGTTACATCTTCTCTCGAGAGTTTGGAAAAATAGCTTAGTCTTTTCTCAAGCATGAATATTCAAAATTTGGTTTCCTGTTATTGCTAGTTTAAAATTTTATTTTATCTTTGCATCTTATTATTGGTCATGTTAGGTCAGTTCTTTTGTTTTGTCAAATTTGGAAAAGTATTTACCAAGTTTTTTTTTTTCATGTAAGAGCTGTTAGACATACTAACAGTTTTTATAAAACTATATTATTTTGCGTGTGCATATTCAGTCATCTCCAGCTCTTTGTGACCCCATGGACTGTAGCCCAGCAGTCTCCTCTGTCCATGTGGATTCTCCAAGCAAGAATACTGGAGTGGGTTGCCATTTTCAACTCCAGGGGATATTCTCAACCCAGGGATTGAGCCTGTGTCTCTTTCACCTCCTGCATTGGCAAGCAGATTCTTTACCACTGTGCCACCTGGGAAGCCCTTGAATAGATATGAACAAGGCCCAAATCCGCTGCTTAAAGTATTTTATGTCTGGTGGTTGGAATACAGTCCGTGGTCCCCCAGACCGTCTCCTGGCTCTGCATAACCAAGCCTTCTTTCCTCCTCAGTGCTCACACCGTGGAGTCCTCTGGATCTTGGAGCCATCGGGCAGTTTCTTCCCGTCATATGGCCTCTAGCTGTGCCATCATGTAGTGATTCCAGGTGAACATTCCTGGGGCTCTTTCTACACATCCATGGGTAGCAATAACTTAACAGTACACGACACGACTGAGAATCACACAAACATACCTCCTCACAGCTGGGCTAAATGTAAACTTCCTTGAAGTTCCTCTAAATGCAACTTCCTCAAAGCTTCCTTCATAAACATCGATGACAAACAGCCAAGTGGAGAAGTGTGACAGAGAGGAAGACAAGTAGAAAGTGTCTGCTGGTTTAGCCAGGTGGAGTAATAATATCTTTAGCTATAAATGTTACTTAAACATGTGAGTGTATGAATGCACTGCTGGGATGTGGTTGGGCGTTTGAGGGAGCCTTAAGCTAAAGCTTCTTGATCAACCCAACTCTATCAGGTCTCCTGGAGGCTGGGCTAGGATGGGGAAGTCACTGGATCTTCATCTATTTCCCTCTGGGGCCACCTGGTCTCTTGCCTCTGCTTATCCATAGCCCTTGCTTCCCATCACTTTCCCCGGTTCATCCCTTGCTGACTGGAGCCCTGAGACAGCCCTCTATTATCATTCAGCTCAAGCATCTATCACTGTCTAGCTGTGATCTGTGACTCTTAGTCCATCTTGGGAATGGAATGTGATTAAGGTCCAGCTAACTGTCCATGGGCTGGCCTGTGCCTGGGGAGGTTAGGGTCAGTCACCAGCTGCCAATCCTGCAGGAATTGTGGACAGACCTAAATTCTTGCAGCTGTATTTGGAGTCATTAAAAAGTATCCAAGTGGGCTTTTGAACTTTCTGCAGCCTTGGCACACATTATGCTTCTGCTGGTCACCTTAATCTCGATATTTTCCTTTTCTCAATGCATCTGCTATCACTTCCTAAAGGAAACTTTTTCTTATCCTGCCAGTCAAAGGCTGTCTGTGTATTATAATTGCCATTCATAGTTCACTTGGTCAGATACAGGTGCTTCCACCAGCAGTATATACCCAGTATGTAGCTAAATTCCTGGCACAGATTAGACACTCAACAGATGTTTAATGAATGATTTGAATGTTCACCAGTAATATATAATTAAATTGACATGGGTCCATTGTGTCAATATTCAAATGCATTTGCAAACACATTTCCTCTGGTGCCCATTTCTGCAAGAAAATAATGAAGAAAAAAAAAAGCTATATGTGCAATAACAATAAAAGGGAAGGTTGACCAGAGTCCTCAGACATTTGCTGCTAACAGTCAACACTGATTGATTACATGAATTCCAAAAGTTTAGTGTTTGTGTGTGTGTGTGAATCTACAAATGGTATACATAACACACTCATAAAATGGAGCTTCCCTGGTGGCTCAGACGGTAAAGAATCCGCCTGCAGTGCAGGAGACCTGGGTTCGACCCCTGGTCAACCAGATCAGGAAGATCCCCTGGAGAAGGGAATGGCTACCCACTCCAGTATTCTTGCCTGGAGAATTCTATGGACAAAGGAGCTTAGCAGGATACAGTCCAGAGGGTCACAAAGAGTCAAACACAACTGATCAACTAACACTTTCACTCCCCCATAGAAATGGCCATTTTTATCTGACATTTTATTGATATCCTAAAGCCACATCCTAAAGGAGATCAGTCCTGAGTGTTCATTGGAAGGACTGATGTTGAAGCTAAAACTGCAATCTTTTGGCCACCTGATTCGAAGAACTGACTCATTTGAAAAGAAAGACCCTGATGCTGGGAAAGATTGAGGGCAGGAGGAGAAGGGGACGACAGAAGATGAGATGGTAGGATGGCATCACCAACTCAATGGACATGAGTTTGGGTAAACTCTGGGAGTTGGTGATGGAAGGGAGGCCTGGCGTGCTGCAGTCCATGGGGTCTCGAAGAGTCGGACACAACTGAACGACTGAACTGAACTGAACTAAGCCACGGATTCATGCATTATTTGTTTTAAAGGTGGCTGGAGGACGAGCTTAGTCAAGATTTCCTTTAACAATACATTTGGAGACCTTTGTGGATTTTTGGTGTTCCGATTTACTGCACTGAGACCAGAGCAGGTGGGGTGCAGTGTGGTGAGGTGCTGGGGGGCATTGGAGGCCCGTTCCCCTCCCATCTGTCTGTAGCACAAGGCTGGAGTCAGTCGTGCTGATGTTTCAGTTTGCTTTCCATCTTAACCCTGGTAAACGCCCCTGTTTCCTTTCACAAAGGCATTTCTTATGACAAGACTTCTAGTTGACAGCTTCCTTTTATTATTTCCAAGTAATTTATAAGCTTATTTTTCTTCATTCCAGCTTATTTTTACAGCACTAATGCTCAGACTTTAGAACAACTTGTCTTAAATGCTTACTCCTTCTGAGAAAACAAGTATGAAAACATTGTAAAATATTATAGAGATAAACCTTTATGTCCCACCTATACATCATCAGAATTGGCTAATGGCAGTTTCATTTTGGGGAGGCATATCCCAAAGATACATAAGGGCTCATATTTTAATAGTTTTCATGTTTTCCCCCTCTTACTATCTCTTTATAGAAATTGGAGACATTTATTTCTCATCATGTTCTCTCCAGGGTTATTGCAAATTTTGACAGTATCATTAAAGCTACTCTGATCCTTCTATTTTTATGTAATTACTTATTTCATAGACTTTAGTGTTCTCAGAACTAAATTTTTTCACTATTTTCTCAACCTTTTATTATCCATATAAAGAATTTAGAGCTACTCACTCCTCATATTGCTTTTTCACTCAGTTGTCTTAAGGCTACCTAACAAACAGTCTATCCTAAAGGAGATCAGTCCTGAGTGTTCATTGGAAGGACTGATGTTGAAACTGAAACTCCAAAACTTTGGTCACCTGATGTGAAGAACTGACTCATTGAAAAAGACCCTGATGCTGGGAAAGATTGAAGGCAAGAGAAGGGGATGACAGAGGATGAGATGGTTGGATGGCATCACCGACTCAATAGACATGAGTTCGAGTAAACTCCAGGAGTTGGTGATAGTCAGGGAGGCCTGGCGTGCTGCAGTTCATGGGGTCGCAAAGAGTCGGACACGACTGAGCGACTGAACTGAACTGAAGAAACACTTGACCAGGATGTTGCATTTCTTAACAATCAAGGTAGGAAAGAAAGGACAAGAGTCATTCTTTACAAGTCATGTCTTCAAGTAAGAAGACAAAATGGAAAATAAGTATTGGGGTAACACCACAGGAAGTCCAAGTGTCTTAACCATGCTTATTTTAATTAATCAAATGGAAATATTGTGCAAAGAATTATTCACACTACCTCATATGTCTTTTATATATATATTTTTTTTCGTTTATTTATTTATTTTTGGCGGGGCTGGGTTTTCATTGCTCAGGCTTTTCTCTAGTTGTGGCGAGCGGGGGCTTCTCTCTGACTGTGATGCTCTGGCTTCTAATTGAGGTGCCTTCTCTTGCTGTGGAACATGGCTCTATGGCCCACGGGCTTCAGGAGTTGCAGCATGTGGGCTCAGTGGTTGCGGCTCCTGGGCTCCAGAGCCTGTGCTCAGTAGCTGTGGCCCATGGGCTTAGTTGCTCTGCGACATGGGGGGTCTTCCTGGATTAGGGATTGAACCCATGTCTGCTACACCAGCAGGCAGATACTTCACCACTGAGCCATCAGGGGAGTCCTGGCTTCATATGTCTTTAAATGAAATGCATGAATTTTATTTTAAAATATTATCATTTTAGTGGTTTTTTTTCCCACAGAATTCTGCATTTGTCTCTCCTTGCTCTTCTAGGGCACTGGCTCATTTACTGGTTTATATTAAGTGGGGGTGATGCATTCACCTGCATACACATGCTGACGTACACATCGAGTGAAAACGTCCTTTTGATAGTTCATGGTATTCTGTCACGTGTTAACTAAGACTCTGCTGATGAACACTTAAGTTCTTTCAAATTTTTTGCCATTCCAATCCATGCTGCAGAGGTAACACTGCACACATATGTTCTTTCTGTGTATGTAAGAATCTCTGCAAAATGTTCTCAGAACTGAAATTATATGATCCAAAGAAGATAGATAGATGATAGATAGAAACATACATTACATACCTTCATCAATAACATTAAGAATGACAAGACCCTTTTCTTTTTTAAGTTTTTGATATTCCATGCCAAGAGGTTCCACCATTCTTCCCTTTCTGGGGTCACCTTCGGACTCTAAGTTCTTCAAAGAAAACTCAGTGAGAAGAAACAAGAGTGGGGTCTCATGTTCAAAACAGAGTTACAAAGTTTGATTTGGCTTTCATTGCATACAGTGCCCCGACTAACTTGATGTGTGGACTTTGGTCTCTACCTTACAAGTTGCATGCACTAAAACAATACTGAATACTTTCCCATGGGATTTATACTTCAATTAAACTTTTAATTTGATGACAGTTTTAGATTTGCAGAAAAATTTCAACGTCACAAGAATTGCACAAATGGTACAGAGAGCTCCCGTGTCTTCTGGATCCAGTTCCCTTACTAGTAACACCTTACATTAGAATGTGCTGTGCTGTGCTTGGTCACTCAGTCGTGTATGGGTCTTTGCGACCCCATGGACTGTAGCCCACCAGACCCCTTTGTCCATGGAATTCTCCAGGCAAGAATACTGGACTGGGTTGCTGTGCCTTCCTCTAGGGGATCTTCCTGACCCAGGGATCGAATTCAGGTCTCCCACAGGCAGATTCTTTACTGTTTGAGCTTTCTGTTGCTTAGTCATTCAGTCGAGTCTGAGTCTTTGCAACCCCGTGGACTGTATCCCACCAGGCTTCTCTGTCCGTGGGATTCTCTGGGCAAGAATACTGAAATGGGTTGTCATGCCCTTGTCCAGGGGATCTTTCCAACCCAGGGGTCAAACCCAGGTCTCCTGCATTGCAGGCAGATTCTTTACCATCTGAGCCACTTATGTACATTTGTTAAAATTCTGTGAACCAGTATTTTTATGTTATTGTTAACTAAAGGCCATATATTCTAAAGTTTTTCTTAGTATTTTACCTTTTATCTTTTTTGTGTTCTAGGATTCCCATCCAAGATATCACATCCCTCTCCACCTTGGTACTTCTTAAAGTAACATGTCAACCTGTGGGTTCTTAACTCTGAAATCTTGTTGTTCATGGAGAACGTACTTCTCAAATGGAAGATGCCATGGTCTGAATGTTTGTGTCGGCCTCAAATTTATATGTTGAAAGTCTAACGCTCAAGGGGATATTATTATGAGGTGAGGCCTTTGGGAGGTGATGAGGTCACGATGTGGAGCCCTCTTAAATGGGATTAGTTCCCTAGTGGCTCAGCAGGAAAGGGTGCCTGCCAATCTAGGGGACTCAGGAAATATGGGTTCGATCCCTGGGTCAGGCAGATACACTGGAAGAGGGCATGGCAACCCACTCCAGTATTCTTGGCTGGGAAATCTCATAGACAGAGGAGCCTGGAAGGCTACTGTCCATAGAGCTGCAAAGAGTAGGACATGACTGCAGTGGACCGGACATGCACGCAAAAAAGGTCCTAGAGAGCTAACTATCCCATCTTCCATGTGAGAGAAAATAAGAAATGGGGCTCTCGCCCAACCATGTTGGTACCCTGATCTTGACCTCCAGAATACAGAACTACAAGAAATACATTTATGTTGTTTATAAACTTCCTGGCTCTGGTATTTTGTTATAGCAACCTAAACAGACTAAGACAGAGGATTATTTTTCCCTTCCACCTATTATACCTGAGGGTCAGGATAAGGGATTAGGGCTCTGCTTCCTTCCCCATGCTGCGTCCAAAGCATCACTTTATCTCCAACTTTCAAAAGCCCTGCTCCTCTGAGGCCAGCACTACCAAAATCTATCCCTACTCCTCCCCTTTCCTGCCAGGAGTGTCCTCCTCTCATTTCTTCCTTTCATTGAAAAACGTAGCCTCTGGTTCACCGGTTTCTTCCACACCTCATCTACGTTGTACCTGCATTCCTGCCAGTTACTGATTTCCAATGCCCACACAGATGTACCATCTATGATCATTGTGGATGTACCAGTTACATCTTGGCCTTGAGTCTCTATGTATCCTCATCTTTGGTGACCTTCCCTTCAGTGCACTGTGGCCACCTTCTCGCAGGCTCTTCCCTCAGAAGACACGCCACCTCTCAGATAGTGAATTCTGACATTCCACTCGTCAACCATGCATTTCTATCCACCAAGACATTTGGTCAAGTGTAAGTGCATGGGTACTCAGTTGCTTCAGTTGTGTCCCACTCTTTGCAACCCCTAACTGCAGCCTTCCAAGATCCTCTGAACATGGGATTCTTTAAGCAAAAATACTGGAATGGGTTATCAAGCCCTCCTCCAAGGGATCTTCCCAGCCCAGGAATCAAACCCAAGCCTCCTGCCTCTCCCGCATTGCAGGAGAATTCTTTACCGCTGAGCCACCAAAGAAACCCCTTGGGTCAAGTATATCCAACTGCAAAAATTCTATTAACACAACGTAATTTTTAACTCATTGATTTTTTTTTTTTCCATTTCCTCAAAGTCCCTTTGACCTTCCTTTCCTCTGTTGTACAATTTAGAGTCATCATTAAAATCCTTCATTGTCAATCAATTTCCTTCACTCTCTTTACCCACTTGGTCCTTGGGTGGCAGCCCTCCAGGCTGGAGGCGTGTTTCTGTCTGCTGTCTCTAACCTTCACGGAAGCAGCTGGACATTGCTAGTGGAAAACCACACGTGCTGTCACTTAGACATTCCTCTGATATCTTTATCTCAGATTTCACACGGGCATGATTGCCTTGTAAATCTACTTTCATCTATTCTCCGTGGTTTTCTCTTCTCCCAGATGGCAGTCTCATAAATTTCCCTCCCTCATATCCTTAGTGGGTAACCTTGCCTCATAATTCATAGAATGAATAGAAGGCACCAGGTGGGAAGCCTCTTACGGCTCCCTCCCAGTCCATAAATCTGCTCACATCTGGACTCCTCGTCTCCTTTCCTCCTGTTATAACTGACTCGATGCTTCTTTCACCAGCACCCAATTCTTCTAAAGGTGCTGGAGGTCCCATCTCTTCTCGGTATTATAGGGTTCACTTCTGCTGCTCCTGTACCATCAGTCTCCATTTTTTCCTGGATTATGGTTGGCAGCCTATAAACAAGATCACCAACAAGATCATCAAGGTCTCCATGATGCTGGACAGAGATCATTTTTGGTTTTAATCTCACTGAGGCTGATCTTGCCAACAACTTGCTTTTCTCTCGGTCTTTGTGACATCAGTTCCTCTTCAGTCTTTTTTGGCTCCCCTACCCTCCAGGATTTCTCTGGAGGTTGAAGAGCCAAGTTCCAGTTTGTCTACTCTTCTCTTCTCCCCTGAAATCCTACTTCTAGATGACAGCCTCCACCAATGAAGGTTTAAATCACATCTGTATGATTCTGACAGACGTCTTCCCAATAAATCTTCTCTGTGTTTAATTCTATGTTGAAGACTGCCTCTTGAAGATGTGAGGGATATTTATATATTTGTCCTCAACAAAGACGAGGTTACTCAAGCCTCAAGAAAACTCCACTGGGATCTTAGCAAAAGATGGATTATGAGGAGGGGGAAGTGAGCATCCTGTGTGTCAGGGATGAGGATGGCGCAGGCTGCGACTGCTTGACCGAAATGACAGTAGCCATGTGATTCCCATTACATTCACAAGCTCTTTCATGCAAGGACTGCAACAGACACTCATGAGTCACATGGACTTTAGTGAGCAGCTGTAATCAAGGTAAGAGTGATATTGAAAGGAAGAAATAATTATTAGATTTACTGGGTTTTAAGTCATTGGTGGGGGCTTCCCTGGTAGCTCAATCAGTAAAGAATCTGCCTGCAGAGACCCTGGTTCTGCAGATTCTCCTGCCTGCAGGAGACCTTGGTTCAATTTCTGGATCCAGAAGAGCCCCTGGAGAAGGGATAGGCTACTCATTCCAGTATTCTTGGGCTTCACTGGTGGCTCAGATGGTAAGAAATCCACCTGCAATGCAGGAGACCTGGGTTTGATCCCTGAGTTAGGAAGATTCCCCTGGAGGAGGGCATGGCAACCCCCTCCAGTATTCTTGCCTGGAGAATCCCCATGGACAGAGGAGCCTGGTGGGCTGCAGGCCATGGGGTCACAAAGAGTTGGACACGACTGAGTGACTAAGCACAACACAAGGCATTGGTGAAAACAACACACGTGTGTGCTGTGCTGTATTCAGCCACCTCCCACTCTTTGCAATCCCCTAGACTATAGCCTGCCAGGCCCAGCTGAATATGCGATTTCCCAGGCAAGAATACTGGAATGGGGTGCTATTTCCTACTCCAAGGGATCTTCCTGACCCAGGGATCCAACCTGTGTCTCTTGAGTCTCCTGCTGCTGTTGCTGTTGAGTTGCTTCAGTTGTGTTTGACTCTGTATAACCCCATAGATGGCAGCCCACCAGGCTCCCCCATCCCTGGGATTCTCCAGGCAAGAACACTGGAGTGCATTGTCATTTCCTTCTCCAGTGCATGAAAGTGAAAAGTGAAAGTGAAGTCGCTCAGTCATGTCTGACTCTTAGCGACCCCATGGACTACAGCCCACCAGGTTCCTCCATCCATGGGATTTTCCAGATCAGAGTACTGAGGTGGGGTGCCATTGCCTTCTCCATGAGTCTCCTGCATTGATAGGCAAATGCTTTACCACTGTGCCACCTGGGAAGCCATATGTGCCTTCAGAGAGCATCTGCTCTCCTCTGCTGCCCCTTACCCAAATCTCCCTCATCTCCAGGAGAGGCTTGGGGCTCCCGAGCTCTGTCCATGCAGATTGGAAGTCCTCCCTAAGCCAGACGTCCATACTTAGCATCATATACGCTTCCATCCCGGGGGCCCTTCTGTAGCCCCCATCCCATGCTTCCTACAGGGACCTACCTCAGGGAAGTGTGAGTTCCCAATTCTCTTCCTTTGTGGTGTAACAGGGCATACTCCCTGCCTGCTCAGGTGGGAAGGGCTGCAGAATCGGGGGTATAATCCCAGAGCCCTAACAGTTTGCTCAATAGAGATTCACACTGTCTGACTCCTAAGAATGTTGCATTGTCATGGAGGATAATTAAACTGAAACGAGGCCTGCATGTATCTGGGCTTTGACAGCTGACGGAATTGCTAGAAAGACTAAGTGAACTATTTTAGAGAGTTTCATGGCTTCATGTAGGAGGGAATTTAAAAGAATGCCGTTATGTAGGAAAACACGCAAGTTCAGACAAACGTGGCTATGCTTTATTAATACATTTTCTCTAAATACCAGTGATAGCACCTGACAGAAGTGAAAGGGATATTTGGTGCTGGTTCAAAGCAAGACTTTGTGTTTTAATTTGATTTATTTCCTTAATGTACAAGAAAGGATCAAATCACATTTGGGAGAATTGCTGTGGAGTTTGGTAATAAAGGGGTCTTGTTTCACTGAATTACTGGAAGCTATTTGAAGATAGCTTTGCTGTAGCCATATCAGAAGTCAGCTGCCAAATCTAAGCAGATGAAAGCTCTGGAACTCCATTTGAGAGCAGGTCATGGTGCCTCCTGGAAGGTGGTCACATCTCTGCACAGCTGTCGTGGTCTAGGGGGCTGTAAGGATACAGATCAGTGTGGCTAAATTTGGCTCAGAATGCAGAGACATGGTCATTTCAATAAACTGTCACCAATTGCCCACTTGTCTGCATTTTGGGGGCCCTGTTAGCAATAGCAATATAATATCCTCACTCTCTTGGCTTTAAAAATCAACCGATATGTAGCAACTACTCCACCTGTTGATATTCAGGCACTATAATTCCACAGTAGCAAGCATGATACACAACCCATAATGTCACCAATTTGTTTTCTGATCTCCAGAAGAGTTGAAATTTAAATGATCCCAAATAAATCCCATGTAAAACGTGCCAGCTTCTCTCCTAAACTGACCCTCCCATCCCAGGAGTGATGGGAATCCTTTCTTTAGCAAGCAAGCACAACAAAGGACCACAGAAGGGTGTTTGGAAAAGCCTTGCTTCTCACATTAGTTGAAACCACCCTGGATCTCAGAGGCACCATGCCCTCAAGCACAGAGATTAACCCCATGGTCTGTCCCAGTTGCATGAAGACATCTGCATTCTAGGGTGGCTCAGGAATATTAGGAGTTTAAAGCCAGTGGCACTTCTAGATCGTTAGAGTTTTCTTGGAAAGGAAGACTGCCTCTCCCACCGTTCTCCAGATGAGGCATTCCTTAACCAATGCCGGGTGTGGTCAGTCGCTCAGTCGTGCCCAACTCTTCACAACCTCATGGGCTACAGCCTTCCAGGCTCCTCCGTCCATGGGATTTTCCTTAACCAATGCCGGGTGTGGTCAGTCGCTCAGTCGTGCCCAACTCTTCACAACCTCATGGGCTGTAGCCGCCAGACTCCTCTGTCCGTGGGATTTTTTCAGACAAGAATACTGGAGTGGGTTTCCATTTCCTCCTACAAGGGATCTTCCTGACCCAGGGATTGAACCTGGGTCTCCTGCATCAGCAGGCTGATTCCATACCACTGAACCATCTGGGAAGCCAGTCTCTCCATCTGCAAGAACCACACACTTTATATGAATAGGTTAGTGTTGACATCCTGGAGGTTATAACTGTGTGGCTTCTGCTTATGGAAAACATCTTTACAGAAAGAAGATACTAAGCAGAATTGCAGGTTTCTGGTGAACTGTGATTGGAGAAAAAAAAAACTGCACAGATTTTATTTCCTTTAATTTAGAAACAATGTATAGTTTTAAATAAGAGAATTTCAGAGGATTTTTATTAGGTTTTGCAAATTAACAAAATGAATACACCATTTTTAATGTACACCCCATTTAGTGATGGCCCCTCATGCCATTTCTTCCTCCCACTCCAGTATTCCTGCCTGGAGAATCTCATGGAGAGAGGAGCCTGGTGGGCTACAGTCCATAGGGTCATAAAGAGTCAGACACAACTGAAGCGACTTAGTACCTCATGCCATGGTTTCCCCCGACCATCAGGTGCTAAACATTGTTCTCACCTTGGAAATTAGGCTAAGCTTGAATCAGGTTGTAAGTTCAGTCTCATTCATGCTCATATAGAAACGTGCCTAAAGAAGCTTGTATATGTCTATTAGTTTCCTATCAACTCTGATTTGTGTAAGGACAAACTAGAAATACTACAAAATGCATAAAAAGAAAACTGCAAGAACTTCCCTTAGCAAGTTTCAGTGCATTTTTTATGCTATATGAGCAATGTCAGTTAGCTTAAGAGGGCAGAGTCCAAAGTAAGAAGGCTCTGAAATTTGCATCTCACATGGGTCACTTAATTTCTCAAAGATGCAAATTCTGATGCATATCCAGGAAAGCACCATGGACCCAGGAGTCCTTCCAAGAAATGCCTCTGCAGAGCCACTGAGTTGGAGAAAACTAATCCGTCACCATCTCTTTAATAAGAAGCCAAGAAACAGTCTTGTGAATCAATTTGTTAGTAGCATCATGCTTTTATTCTATTGAAATTTACTTGGCCCTTTCACAATGGAAATATGTCTGTGAGATGGGTGAGCAGAGCAACCAGCTTTGTCATTCTCTTTAATTTGGGCTTCCACCTGGAATCTGTCAGGGTTTCCTTCTGGGCTAGAGATAGGAATTATAGCATATCTAGACATATCTAGATATCCTAGATATCTAGGAATTCTAGATATAGGAATATTTGGGGAGAGGGTTTTCTTTTTTAAGTGGCCCAAACCTCATATCCTTAATCTGGTGCATTGGGAAAAATGAGTGTGTCAAAGATGCCATCTTCTCTGTGATCTGAATTGCCTCTTGAAAATAAGGAATGTCACAGGGAGAAAACGCTCATCTAAGGCCCAGACTTTGGTTCCAAGACCTCGTTACCTCTGAGTATTGCTGTGACTTCACTTCTTTCCTTCATTCGTGTGGCTAGATTCTGTCCTGCGGGATCTAATGATCAGGTTGGAAGAGAGGCTTCCTCTGCTCCTGAGGGCTGGACATAATCTGAGCACAGAGCCGTCTCTTGACAGCTCACTTGATCCATTGTTACCCATGCACTCATGTTTCTCCAGCATTAGGATACTGAGACCTGTGGTCCTTTGCCTTAAAATAGCAACTATTTTATGCTTGCTCTATTTCAAACTCTGTCCTATTACTTTTCCATATTTTACATAATCTATATAAAAGCTATACTTTTATCTTCACTTTACAGATGAGGATATTTAAGTCCAAGATTGCCCAGCCAGTAAGTGACAAGTCTGAGGCTTGAACCTTTTCAGGTAGGTGGTATAGAGATACAGATAGGAAATGTCTCCGTGTTTTCCATAACTGTCATTATGAGTTAATTAAGAATCCATGTGTTTCACAAATAAATATAGCAAACAACAATAGCTTTGATTTTTTAATGTGATTGTTGGTTTACATCTTTATATTGCTGTCAAACTTCATATGACACATCCTATGGGCTTTATTACAATTCACAGTTAGATCTTTGAGAATGGAGAAGTCACTCAAAAACTTCTTTTTTGAAGATAAGAGAAGCAAATTGGTATCTAAAGGTAGAAAGCAGATTTCTTGATGTTGTTGTTGAGTCCCTAAGTCATGTCCAACTCTTTGCGACCCTGTGGACTGCAGCATGCCAGGCTTCCCTGTCCTGCACTATCACTGGGAATTTGTTCAAATTCACATCAATTGAGTTGGTGAAGCCATCCAATCATCTCATCATCTGTCACCCCCTTATCCTCTTGGCCTCAGTCTTTCCCAGCATCAGGATCTTTTCCAATGAGTTGGCTCTTTGCATCAGCTGGCCAAGGTATTGGAGCTTTAGCACCAGTCCTTCCAATGAATATTCAGGGGTGATTTTCTTTAGGATTGACTGATTTGACTCCTTGCAGTCCAAGGAATTCTCAAGAGTCTTCTCCAGCACCACAGTTTGAAAGCATCAATTCTTTAGTGTTCAGCCTTCCTTATGGTCCAACTCTCACATCTGTATGACTACTAGAAAAACCGAAACTTTGACTACATGGAACTTTGTCAGCAAAGCGATGTCTCTGCTTTTTGATATACTAAGTTTGTCACAGCTTTCCTTTTAAAGAGCAAGTGTCTTTTAATTTCAAGGCCCAGGATGTCCTGCTGTGAACTCTTAGTGCGACTCCCTGAAGATGGCACCCTCTTTAGGGAAACTGGGGCATCACACCCTCTCCTGAAACCAGGAGAGGCTTCACTTTGGATTGCAGGCTAGTGAGTGTAGACATGGACCCTCAGCTGTAAGCATGAGGCTCCAGTGTCTCTATTGATTTGAAATACACTGCTGCTGCTGCTGCTGCTGCTAAGTTGCTTCAGTCGTGTCCAACTCTGTGCGAGCCCATAGATAGCAGCCCACCAGGCTCTGCCGTCCCTGGGATTCTCCAGGCAAGAACACTGGAGTGGGTTGCCATTTCCTTCTCCAATGCATGAAAGTGAAAAGTGAAAGTGAAGTCGCTCAGTCGTGTCCAACTCTTCACTACCCCATGGACTGCCACCTACCAGGCTCCTCTGTCCTTGGGATTTTCCAGGCAAGAGTACTGGGGTGGGGTGCCATTGCCTTCTCTGAGAAATACACTAGACATTGTCAAAAACCCACCTGCCAGTGCAGGAGACTTAGAGAGGCAGGTTTGATCCCTGGGTTGGGAAGATCCCCTGGAGGAGGGGATGGCAACCCACTCCAGTGTTCTTCCTGGACAATTCCATGAACAGAGGACCCTGGAGGGCTACAGTACATGGGATCGCAAAGAGTCAGATACAACTAAAGTGACTTAGCACACACTGCACATACATCAGTTCAGTTCAGATCAGTCGCTCAGTCGTGTCCAGCTGTTTGTGACCCCATGAGTCGCAGCACGCCAGGCCTCCCTGTACATCACCAACTCGGGGAGTTCACCTAGACTCATGTCCATCGAGTCAGTGATGCCATCCAGCCATCTCATCCTCTGTCGTCCCCTTCTCCTCCTGCCCCCAATCCCTCCCAGCATCAGGGTCTTTTCCAATGAGTCAACACTTCGCATGAGGTGGTGAAAGTATTGGAGTTTCAGCCTCAGCATCAGTCCTTCCAATGAACACCCAGGACTGGTCTCCTTCAGAATGGACTGGTTGGATCTCCTTGCAGTCCAAGGGACTCTCAAGAGTCTTCTCCAACACCACAGGTCAAAAGCATCAATACTTCGGTGCTCAGCCTTCTTCACAGTCCAACTCTCACATCCATACATGACCACAGGAAAAACCATAGCCTTGACTAGACGAACCTTTGTTGGCAAAGTAATGTCTCTGCTTTTGAATATGCTATCTAGGTTGGTCATAACTTTCCTTCCAAGGAGTAAGCGTCTTTTAATTTCATGGCTGCAGTCACCATCTGTAGTGATTTTGGAGCCCAGAAAAATAAAGTCTGATACTGTTTCCACTGTTTCCCCATCTATTTCCTATGAAGTGATGGGACTGGATGCCATGATCTTAGTTTCTGAATGTTGAGTTTTAAGCCAACTTTTTCACTCTCCTCTTTCACTTTCATCAAGAGGCTTTTGAGTTCCTCTTCACTTTCTGCCATAAGGGTGATGTCATCTGCATATCTGAGGTTATTGATATTTCTCCCGGCAATCTTGATTCTAGCTTGTTCTTCTTCCAGCCCAGCGTTTCTCATGATGTACTCTGCATAGAAGTTAAATAAGCAGGGTGACAATATACAGCCTTGACGTACTCCTTTTCCTATTTGGAACCAGTCTGTTGTTCCATGTCCAGTTCTAACTGTTGCTTCCTGACCTGCATATAGGTTTCTCAAGAGGCAGGTCAGGTGGTCTGGTATTCCCATCTCTTTCAGAATTTTCCAGTTTATTGTGATCCACATAGTCAAAGGCTTTGGCGTAGTCAATAAAGCAGAAATAGATGTTTTTCTGGAACTCTCTTGCTTTTTCGATAATCCAGTGGATGTTGGCAATTTGATCTCTGGTTCCTCTGCCTTTTCTAAAACCAGCTTGAACATCTGGAAGTTCACGGTTCACATATTGCTGAGGCCTGGCTTGAAGAATTTTGAGCATTACTTTACTAGCGTGTGAGATGAGTGCAATCGTGCGGTAGTTTGAGCATTCTTTGGCATTGCCGCATACTGAACCTTAACTGACCATATAGGAGAGCGGGTTAAATTTTCGCAAGAGGCATGATGTGGCCAATGCACATGCCTTTGCAGAGTCAGAGGAAAAGATCTCAGCTGAGCAGCTTCCTTGTTACCTGGGCCAGTCGTGCCCTTTGCGGACAGACCATCTCTTTCTGACCCAGCTGGGCTGCAGCGCCCCCACGTTGCCTCTGTGTCCCAGAACCAGTGGATGGAACGTGAATCTGGGAAGTTTTCCGGGGCAGGAACAACTGTCCTGGGCCAGTTTATGCATTTTACACAGAGAAAGCTGTGCCTGAAGGTCTTTTGGTCTCTCTATCGCCACGTGGCCGACCTTGGCCAGGACCCCAGTGTCCATGGCCAGGCCCCTCTGGACGCGATCAGGGAAGGTGAGGGGCTTGGCCAGACCAGCCCAAACCTCTGTCCCTCAGCGTTGGGTCTCTGCTGAGTCGTTTCCGTCCAAAAGCATCCACATTGTCCCATTTATTTTCAGCATTTCAACATTACCCCTGCCACTTTGATGAAGGATTTTAGCTGAATCAACCTTTACAGGTAATAACTTCCACAGATAAAGTCGACTTATTCTTCTTCTGTGAAGTTCAGTTGTCAAATTCCATTGCAACTTCAAGTTTTTAAAGTAGACTTTTTTTTATAGCCTCAAGTTATTTTCCTCCTCCTATCGTTTGGAAAATTCGGTAAAGAGTTTGCTATAAAATTTTGACCAGGGCCAGCTTTAAGCAGCCAGGTGGTTTGACCTGTGTGTATGTGGAGATATGGAGCAAGACTGTATTCCCTGCAAAGACCAAAGAGTTAGGCAGTGAAACTCAAAACTTAACTGATACCTAAGGCAAGCCTCCTGTGCTCTTTACTGACTGTCCTTTGCCTGTGACCTTTCTACTCTGCCATGTCTATCAGCCCCTTTGAGGAATAATCATAGTTATTCTTTCTTCCCCTTCTTGCTCTCTTTACCTCACTTCTTAATATGCTTTACATTAGAAAAGAATCTAACCTAATGGCCATCCATGGGAAATATCTCTCCAGATTTACACTTTTATAGATAGAACAGGTCAACTGGAAACTTAATCAAATATATATTTAAATGGGAATAATAAGAATAGAGGTTTTTATTTCTATATATCATGGGAATTGTATTCCAGCTAAGTTCATTTATTTTGAGATTGCTTCTTAACACACTAAAAAGAAGTGAATATTAGGTAAAATTGGATCACCATAATAACAATAGTTCTCCTCATGTGCTGCTTAATTCTAATCCACTGCATACTCATTGCAATTATGGAATGGAATTATATGATGTGATTTGGATTGCCTGGGTCTCTTTTGATTGCCCCCAAGAGGCTATCTGACAAATGCTGAGTATAAATTCCTGGAAAGCAAATACACTTGCTTTCTCAGCAAAGGAGATTTTAAAATTTAAATTCATTATCAAGGAATGTAAGATCATATTAAATATATATAAAAGTAACCTTGCTGTTTAGGAGCAGCTGAATACTCACCACCAAAATATGTCAAGTATCTTCCATGTAATAGTCTATTTACTATAGGACATAGATGAACATTAGTATTTCTACCAATGTGCACCCTTGTATTTATTTGGTGTTAGTCACTCAATCATTCCCAACTCTTTTCAACCCCATAGACTGTAGCCTGCCAAGTTCCTCTATCCATAGAATTCTACAGGCAAGAATACTGAAGTGGGTAGTCATTCTCTTCTTCAGGGGATTTTCCCAACCCAGGGATCGAACCCAGGTCTCCTGCACTGAAGGCAGATTCTTTACCATATGAGCAACCAAGGAAGCCATTGTATTTATTAGATTATAATATTACTCCTGTTTTCACCTAAATAGCTTTTTAACAATAATTCAATATCTATGGTTTCATCTTTCCACTTCATGGGACCAACCAGTCAGCCCCACCCCACCTTCTTACCCTCTGTTGTATGGATACCAATATCCCAGAGACAACTTTATACTCTGACTTTAAAATAGTTGATTCTCTAGGCAACCAGAATTTCATTTATGACCTAGGCCTTAGATTCTATAATTCTACATGGAAAGAGACACGTGAAAATCAACCACTCCCACATTTATCTGATAAGAAAGCTGAAACTTAAGCTAGCCAATGAGCTTCTCCCATGCAGAAGTCCAGTAGCCTTGAATGAGTGAATGAGTGAGTGATAGTTGCTCAGTCGTGTCTGACTCTTTGTGACGCCGTGAGATGTAGCCTGCCAGGCTCCTCTATCCATGGAATTCTCCAGGCAAGAACACTGGAGTGGGTTGCCGTTTCCTTCTCCAGGTAGCCTTGGATGATTAGTATAAATTCTCTCCCCTTGTGGCCATTCTCTCTGCTTCTGTGGCTTCTTCCTTGTGGCCATTCTCTCTGCTAAGTGGATAACTAGCTCAGACTTCTTCCCTTGAAGGCTGCTTGTCCTGGCAGAGACCCCTGGGACCTCCAGTGACCGGTGACTCCAGGGTGGGTCTCAACAGCAGCTGGACTTGGGGCCGACCTTCTCCATGACACTGCAGACCCAGCTCACTCCATCAACATCCCCACCGGGAACATTCCCCATGCTTCACCCACTGCTGACTCATCGCCAACCCCAGTGATGTTTCCAACAGGAAGCTCGTAGGAGTGACCTTGCTGAGCCCTCTACTGACAACTGCAGAATCACAAGCATCTTTTGAAAATCAAGTCTCCTTGAAAGAGCTCTTTGAAAGCTCTCCTCAACTGAACTGAACACCTGAGAGATAGACAGAGATAAAGACAGAGGGAGGGAGAGAGGGGTGCACACTAGGTACACAGCAAGCTCTCATCAAGTTTATTCTTCCTAGAAACATGTTCAGAGAAGCATATTGGGGGGAGGGAGAGAGAGCAGGTCACAATCAAGTAAACAAATAGCAAACAATTTACTTGCAAATGTGCAAGTTTTATGAAAAAAAGAGAAACAGTGACTGAGAAAGTCCTAATTACAAGGGTCTTGTCTCTTGAGGAGGGGATATTAAAGCTGACATCTGAAAGGTGAAACTAACTACTCGAAAAGTTGAGGGAAACATCTTCTAGTTCCAGAACATAAAATGCAAATGTGGAGCATTGTGTCCCATTGCAGCGGATCTTATTCCAAGGGATTAAGCAAGTGCAGTGTTGGTGGTTGGGGTTTCCCTGTGGCTCAGTGGTAAAGACTCTGCCTGCAAAGCAGGAGCCACTGGAGATGCAAGTTCGATCCCTGGGTTGGAAAGATCTCCTGGCGGAGGACACGGCAACCCACTCCAGTATTCTTGCCTGGAGAATCCCATGGACAGAGAAGCCTTTTGGGCCACAGTCCATAGGGTCCCAGAAAGTCGGACACCATTTAGTGACTAAGCGACAACATTATCCACTGATGATTTTCTAACTCCACCATTCTATTTGTACCAATTGTCATCAAATTGTTAGAGACAGCTTTCCCTTCTCTTATTTATGTGTATTTTTTAATCAACATGGACTTCTGTATTTTTATGTTCAACAGTGGTTTGCATTGTACACTGATAATCACCCTGGAATGTGCCCAGCACTTTGAAGGGCCTTTCCAAACCTTCGAAGATCATGTTTTTTTTAGTGAGTTTGACTCTAAGAAATGTGTTATCATTGTTTTCACCCCTTGAAACAAGATTGGCTGCAATGCAATATTATATTCAATATACACTGCCTATTACAGTAATTATCTATTTTGATGCCCACATTTTCATAGATTGGACCCAAGACAGCTCTTCCAACTAGTTCCTGGCTGCTGTTGATATGTTCCTATGACTCTTTAGGAACTTGTTTGCTTTTTGGCATAATAAGATGTTCCAGACACATTTTGTGATTTTCCTGCTTGACCAGCTCTGGGAGTCCTGGCTTACTTTATAGAAGCCAATATTTTGATGCTAGGTTATATGTGTATTAGATTCTTCACTATGTTCATGGACAAGACGAGGAGCTCACTCTAATCACTTCTGAAAATATATAGGGTGGTTAAGAGAAGTGAAAATTAAAACTTGGCATTGCAGAACAGCTGGATTGTGGTATTGTTTTCATATAATACCTCCCTATGAACATCAGTGTAAAATGAATGGGCTTGCCTTTTGTCTTTGAAATTGCTTGGTTTTAATGCCAAAGACTTATGTTTCTTCATCATTTGTTCCAAGCTTAGGTTTGAGTAGGAGGACTGAATAAATTGGCCAAAATGCCATCTGTGAACATATCATATAATGTCCTCCACAGTCTTTCTTCAAAGTTACACGTAAGCCACTTCACATAATTATGCTTTATTGTCCTATTCCTATGATCACTTGAAAGAGAATTATTTCTGTAGAAACTGTGCTTTTATTCTTTGCTTAACTTTTCTAGAAATTAAAAATGCACTCATATGCTTGCAGAATTTGCTGTCAATGAAAAGTAAAGGCTAAATTGAATCATAAGTATTTTCAAGTAAGATTTTCAGATCTTACTCTACTTGAAAATGTAGCTAACATATTTCATGTTTTCTCCTCTTCAGATGCAATATCATTATCAGTTCTGAGATTAGTTATTAGTGGTTATAGCATCAAATGGAATTTCTAGTAAAAATCCTTTATTTTATAGTAAGCATCTGTCTGCTTACATCTTTAAAGTGTTGTCTGGTAGAAAGTTCACTCCAACCTCTGCTGATAATTTTCTATCACTCACTGGGGCTTCCCTGGGGGCTCAGTGGTAAAGAACCCTCCTGCCATTGCAGGAGATACGGGTTCAATCCCTGGGTCAGGAAGATCCCCTGGAGAAGGAAATGACAACCCAGTCCAGTATGCTTGCCTGGAGAATCCCATGGACAGAGAAGCCTGGCAGGCTATAATCCATGGGGTCGCCAACGAGTTGGACACGACTTAGCAACTAAACAACCACTTTCTAAGTATCATGTTTGTGCCAAGTACTTTACGTGTTCTATCTCCATTACTAGATTGGGTTTTACTCTCTCTATTTCAGTGTCTGGGAAGGCAACTGGAAATCCAGTGTCTCAAGGTCTTAATTTAGAGCTGGGCCAGACTCCCGTGCTGGTCCTTCCTGTCCACAGTCCACAGTGCTTTACTCTACGGTTTTGTTCAGTGTCCATGCAGGTAACCTTGTCTCCTTGCAGTAAACAAGATCATGTGCTTAAAGCACCTACTTTGCACCTGTACGTGAAATCCAATTTCATGTTGCTTCTCTTACTTCATGTGACAGATATTTACAAAATATGCCAGCTATCAGTCTAATTTTCATTTGCCAATACTTCCAAAATTCTGGGATTCTCCTCTGTGACACTGTCAGATAATAATTTTTCAGCCAAAACATGTACTTTCTTAAGCAGTTCATTTAATTAAAGGTACATTCTGTAAATTCCTTATTCAGTTCACCACTGAGAAGGAGTCTCTTATACATTGAGCTTACTAATGTAGAAGTATTTCTCTAAGAATTGGCATGGGGAGGTGTTGATTATTAGATGAAAAGTGCAAATCCGATTAGAAATCACATGTGAAATGTGAATGTGATTGCATAGAAAAAATATTAAGCTTGCTTGTCTCTAGGAAAGTGAAAGTTACTCAGTCGCATCTGACTCTTTGCAACCCCATGGACTATACAGTTCATGCAATTCTCCAGGCCAGAATACTGGAGTGGGGAGCCTTTCCCTTCTCCAAGGGATCTTCCCAACCCAGGGATTGAACCCAGGTCTCCTGCATTGGGGGCAGATCATTTACAGGCTGAGCCACAAGGGAAGCTTATTTAACTTATATGCAGAGTACATCATGCAAAATGCTGGGCTGTGTGAAACACAAGCTGGAATCAAGATTGCCAGGATAAATATCAATAACCTCAGATATGCAGATGACACCACCCTTATGGCAGAAAGTGGAGAAGAACTAAAAAGCCTCTTGATGAAAGTGAAAGAAGAGTGAAAAAGCTGGCTTAAAACTCAACATTCAGAAAACGAAGATCGTGGCATCCGGTCCCAACACTTCATGCCAAATAGATGAGGAACAATGGAAACAGCAAGAGACTTTATTTTGGGGGGCTCCAAAATCCAAAATGGTGACTGCAGCTATGAAATTAAAAGATACTTGCTCCTTGGAAGAAAAGCTATGAGCAACCTAGATAGCATATTAAAAAACAGAGACATTACTTTGCCGACAAAAGGTCCATCTAGTCAAGGCTATGGTTTTTCCAGTAGTCATGTATGGATGTGAGAGTTGGACCATAAAGAAAGCTGAGCACTGAAGAATTGATGCTGTTGAAGTGTGGTGCTGGAGAAGACTCTTGAGGGTAACTTGAACTGTAAGGAGATCCAACCAGGACATCCTAAAGGAAGTCAGTCCCGCATATTCATTGGAAGGACTGATGTTGAAGCTGAAGCTCCACTACTTTGGCCACCTAATGTGAAGAACGGACTCATTAGAAAAGACCTGATGCTGGGAAAGATTGAAGGTGAGAGGAGAAGGGGACAACAAAGGATGAGATGGTTGGATGACATCACTGACTCAATGGACATGAGTTTAAGTAATCTCTGGGAGTTGGTGATGGACAGGGAGGCCTGGCGTGCTGCAGTCCAGCGAGTTGCAAAGAGTCAGACATGACTGAGTGACTGAACTAAACTGTCTCTAGGAAATGGAGGTGGGGTAATTCTTACTTTTCTATTTATGATACTCTAAAATGAAGAAAGTGGGGGCTTCCCTGGTGGTCCAGTGGTTACAACTCTGTACTTCCAATGCAGCGGGTGCAGATTCAATCCCTGGTCGGGGAACTAGATCCCACAGGCCCAAGGCATGGCCAAAAAATAAATAAAATAAAATGATGAAAGTATGCCAAATCTACCATTTGAGGAACTTAACTATCAGAAGATCTAGTTGTAAAGTACAATGAATTGTAGCACTGGAAAAAAAGAATCCAAAAACACTTTCCATCTTAGAGAAGACCAGCTGTGAGTAACCACATAAAACTAAACAAATGCTGTTAGGAAAAAAATAAGGATATAAACCATCTATAAATTGGATATTAAAACATCCCTGTACAGAGTAACTTCTTATAAGGAACCATGGTGGGTAAAAACCATCAACTAGATGAATTACATTAATGAATTTTTCCAGTGGTGAAATATCCCTGCATCATAAATATATTATTTTCACTAATTTTATTATCCTCTCAAATTAAACCTGCCAGGATTTTATTTATCAATAGGGAATCTATATTCACCAGCAATATTGATAACCCTTTAAATTCCTCCCATGGCTATTAAGAAGCCATTCAAATTTTCACAGAATTGAATGAGTTCACATACATGTGGTCTAAGTATGTTTGTGTATGTAATTTAATTTATATTTATATCCTTATAAAAATGCATTTCTTAGAGATTTTCAAATTCATTACAAGAGGTACTAAATTTTATTCTCTTTATTTTATTGTTATAGTGTTGTTATAACACTATAATGGTATTGTTTTTCTCCCTTTTTAATAGCCACTTAAATTAGGAAAGTCTACATAATTTCTGTTTCTCAGAATCTTCCTTTGTAGACTGGAACCGCAACACCTATGCCGCTCGATGCACGTAAAGTGTCCATCACTGTGTCCTGAGCAGCTTGGAGGTAACCGCCACGTCAACCTTGTGGGCTCTGGTTGGTTCTAACCCTGAAAGGTCTCATTGTCTTTCCTCTGCAGCCAGAAGGTTGCCTGGGTGCTGGTGCGTCCAGAGACTGTGTACGCTGGACACAGGGCCCTCCCATCTGTCTCTCTTCTATGTGACAGACTCTGGGATAATCAGGATAATCCCATCCTGAAATGCCACACCCAGAGCCTGACTTGAGCTGAGTCGTTTTGCTTCCTTCCCCAGGACTACCATCTGGACGCGCCCTGGTTTGCTCCACTGGGCACCGGGCATGCCCAGACAGGTCACCAGAGACCCAGCACCAGCCTCTCTCAAAACACACCTAACAGGGATGGAGTGTCATCTCCGGGCCTTTGCAGGGGCGTCAGCCCAAGAGAACAATTTCTGTTCTTCTGAGTCTTGAGAAGTTTGATCTTCAGTGTTCCTACAGTTCCTACAGCAGCTTTCTGAAGTTTCACAGTGTGTTCTTACTTTTTCTAAATGTAGATGGTCTTCTTCAAGAAAATTTACCCTACGCACTTCAAAAATATTTACTATAGCTTTGAAAGCTAGTAAAATTCGTGTACATAGATCAAACCTACGGGAGTAAAACGGAGCCGAGCACAGAAGTTTGAATGGGGTTAAAATCACTTCTTAACTACAAATCCTGTTTTATTCCCTCACTAAGCACAGAGCAACTCTCAGTGTGAATCCACATTTTATTTTATTTTTGAGTCACACCAGTGTTCTTCGTACTCCCCTTGACACCGTGCTGACTCCACTGATTCAGGTCTCTAGGAGGCAGGTCCATGCGAGCTCAGGGCCTCCAGCTCTGCAGACCCACTCCTCTGCTCTGATTTCTGGTCCCACAACCTGTGGGAAGGAGCAGCCACCTCCTTCCAGTCCCAGGCCCTCCAGCAAACCCTTTAACTTGTTAAAACCTAGGTTTCTGCATTTGCATATTAATACAACTGTTGATGATAATACAACTATATTCAAGCAAACGGTCATTGACCTTATCACTTTGCCTTCATCACCCTGGAAAGAAGAAGAGGGCAAAACCAGAAAGAGTGGCTTGGGTTTTCCTTATTCCAATTCTTGTCCAGGAATTCCTGGATTAATAGTGATTTTAATGTATCACAAATACACAACAAATGTATATATCACAAATGTATATATATGTGTACATATTAATGCATATATATATTTGTATATATATTTATTATTAATTATTAATGTACTTATTTTTTATGGGAAAAAAATGACTTTTAAGAATGTCAGCCAAAGCTTTTTCTTTAATTGGAATGAATACTCTAGACAGAAAGAAAGGATTACCAATAATTTAGAAAATTATAAGGTATTCCTGCTTACTGATAGGCTTTGTTGGTATAACAGTGTTTAAATGAGATAACTTTAAGGAATTTTTTAAAATATAAGAAAGTACAGAAAATAATACTCCCTCTGGGCTTCCCTGGTGGCTCAGACAGTAAAGAATCTGCCTGAAATGCAGGAGAAGCGGGTTCAATCGCTGGGTCAGGAAGAGACCCTGGAGAAGGGAATGGCAACCCACTCCAGTTTTCTTGCCTAGAGAATCCCATGGACAGAGAAGCCTGGTAGGCTACAGTCCATGGGGTCACAAAGAATCAGACACAACTGAGTGGCTAACACACCCCTTCCCATGCATCAACGACAAATGCTGAACAAATGTTGACATTTTGTCAAAGAGCCTTGGCACCTTCTCCCAGGTTCCTCCCTGCCTTCACCAGATCTTCCCCAGAGGGCCAGATGTATCATGGACCTGGGTGTGTACTTGCTGGTGTCCCCGGAAAGGGAAGAGATGAAACTGCAGACCAAGGCAACAGTGATGAGTCCTGAGCAATGTCCACATGATGCTGGGTTGGAAGAGCAGTGGGCTTCCAAGTGGCCTCTTTGTCCACCAGAATCCCCTCCTCTGACTGCTGTTCTCCAAAAAACCCTTTGGAGACATGCAGTGGAAGGCTTTTCTGGCAAAGCACTGCTTAGAAACCTGTTGCTCCCAGATTGGAGGCCTCAGAGTCAACATAGGGTGTAAGCAACCCCAGTTCTTATTTGCTACAGAGCCCAGATGTCTTTGAGAAAACAGTCCTGTGAAGGTGGATCAGCTTTCTCATGATTTGCATTTGGTCAACACAGTTAATTGAGCTTCCCTTATAGCTCAGTTAGTAAAAAGAATCTCCTGCAACGCAGGAGACTTGGGTTTGATTCCTGGGTCGGGAAGATGCCCTGAAGAAGGAAATGGTAACCCACTCCAATATTCTTGCCTGGAGAATCCCACAGACAGACGAAGCCTGGTGGGCTACAGTCCATGGGGTCGCAAAGAGTCGGACACAACTTAGAGACTAAAACACAATCACCAGCACGGTTAATTAGAGTCCAATGCTGAAATATTGTTTCTGAATCAAGGGCAAGTCTGGGATATTCTGCCTCTTAGAAATAGGCCTGAATATGGCTCCATCTCTGCAAAGTTCAGTTTAACATGCACCTTTCTCTCTGCCTCAAAACAACAATTGAGAAACAGCAGAGAATCTGCACTTTGTGGAATCTTACCTGGTGTGGAATCTTGCCTGGTGTGGAATCTTGCCATATGCAAGCCCTATATTTGTTAGACAGCAACTGGGCCTGGGAGAATGGGGCGTGACCCAAGTCCTCTTCTCATCTTCAGTTTTGCTTCTTGTCCTGGGGCGTCTGTTGACACCAATTTTAATTTACCAGTGGGAATTGGGCTTTTCCAGCATTGAATACTCAAAAAGTATTAAATTCTGGAGAAGGAAATGGCATATTCTTGCCTGGAGAATCCCATGGACAGAGGAGCCTAACAGACTACAGTCCATGGGATCACAAAGAGTCAGACACGACCAAGCAACTAGACCACAACATATTATCATATGCTGCATTATTAACCTAATTTCTGCACCAAGATTAAAATGACCAGGTGACTAATTCCTAATGGTATATCAACTTCACCTTTCATCAAGAATTCTTTCTTACTTTCACCCCCTATTTTGTTAGAAAATGCATGTTTGATTGTCCACCAACGTAGGCAAAAATGTGGACTTGTGGAAACTCACATTTGCTAAATTCAAATATGATTTCTGTCCAATGAATATTATGCTAATGATGTTATAAGAAAAAATAAGCCCCCCAAAAGAGTTAATTTATACTTATTCTACTCTGAGGAGGTGGTCTGGAAATAGGCTTAAGAAAATGTACTCGCTTTTGCCTTAAGTATGGCCTGGTTTTTGTCTGTCGGTTGGTTGGTTGGTTTGCTTTGTTCTATTTTTGGTGTGTTTGTTTTGGGAAATGTGATGACATTTTACGTATGTCACTCCTAAGAAACCAAGACAGGAGCACCAGGCTTCCCTCTATCTGAACATGCAGATAGTTTGATGAACAGCTGGCATGAGAATGAGATATGCTGTTTTCTTTGCACTTTGACGGGCAGAAATCATGATTTAAGAAAAGAGTACAAATCCAGCAGTTAGCTCTTACATTTCCCGTGAGTCACATAGGTGTTTGATACATTCCAAACTGCAAAGGTGAGACAATAAAAGTATGAAGCATAATTCTTTACCTTCAAGGACCACTACCATCCAGAGGTTATGGATCACCCACCCAGCTCTGTACCAGGCTCTGGGTTACTTCTGGGGATACAAAAGGTAAATAAATGTGGCTGCTTTTCTGGATATACATGTACACTATTCGGATGTTTTGGCAGAGCTAGACTTGATAGATAGAGTGAGTGGCAAAATCTTGCCTGCCTGCCAAAACGGTTTGCTTCAAAATAATGTTTGTATTGTAAATCTCTTCTGAGGGCTAAAGAGTAGTTGATAAAGATGTAGACTTATAATGATAAAAGCTAGTAGGAGACTGTTATGCAAACTAGAATTTTCAGCTCTTGTATTCATGAAAGAAACATATAGGCTAGCATGTTAAGGGTGAAATCTTAACTCACTATTTCTGAGATTTCTTTGAAATCTCCTATGAGTCCCCAAGGGGAGAAATCTTCTATGTGCTTTACTGCTGTCGGTGTGGTCTCAATCAAGCCTGTATTTCCTTTTTTTTTTTTAAGTACACAGATTAATTATATTTAAATGTTATATTTATACCCTCGTGGAACAGATGTCCAGAGCTACTTCATCCTGCAAAACTGAAACTCTATACCCATCGAACTACTCCCCATTACCCTCTCACCCTGTCCCTCTGCAACCACTATTTTTAAAATGTATTTATTTTTAATTGAAGGATAACTGCTTTACAATACTATGTTGGCTTCTGCCATACTTTAACATGAATCAGCCATCCGTATACCTATGCCCCCTCCCTCCTGAGCCTCCCTCCCACATCCCACCTCATCCCACACCGCTAGATTTTCACAGAGCCCCAGTTGGAGCTCCCTGAGTCATATAGCAAATTCTCTGCCTATTTTGTAGATGCGGTAATATTTATGTTACCATGTTACTCTCTCCTTTCGTCAACAACCACCATTCTACCTTTGGCGTCTTTGACCACCTCACATTCTTTGTATAAGTGGAATCAGAAAGTATTACCCTTTTTGTAACTGGGATACTTTAAAATAATGTCTTCACAGATAACCCATGTTATAGCATGTGGCAAGAGTTTTCTTTTTTAAGGCTAACATTTCATTGTATGTATATATAACATTTTCTCTATCCATTCATCTGTCTATATGGGCATATGGGTTGTTTCGACCTCTGACTACTGTGAAAAGTGCTCGGTGTGAACAATGCAAGTGCGAGCGCAAGTGACTCCGTGGTGTCCGACCCTGTGATTCCATGGCTGCAGCCTGCCGGGCTCCCCTGCCCATGGAATTCAGTCTGTATTTCTTAATATCAATTCTTCTCCACCTCCTCCTCCTTCCTCTTCTTTTTGCCTTTTTTTTTTTTTTTTTTGGTGAGAATGTTTAAGATCTAGTTTAAAATACATATAAAATATTAATATTGTGTTTTCAACTATAGTCGTCAAAGCGCCAGGCTGCACACTGAATCCTCAGGATTTATAACTGAAAATGCACAAGCTATGACTTACATCAGTTCATTTTACCCTCCTCCCAGCCCTTGATATTCACCATTCTATTATTCTATTCTGTTTCTGTAATCAGCTTATCAGCTTTTTATGGAAAGAAAAGTTTCCATATATAAATGACACCATCTAATATTTGTCTTTCTCTGCCTGGCTTATTTCACTTAATGCCATCCAGGTTCAGCCACATCATCACAAATGGCAGGATTTCCTCCTTTTTTCCAACTAAATAACTTTCCATTGTGTGTATTTTTTTTATGCCTACATCCACCAAAGGGCGCTTAAGTTATTTCCATACATTGGCAACTGTGAGCAATGCTACAATGAACATGGGAGTGTAGATATTTCTTCAAGATACTGATTTCAAGTCTTGGTGATTTTTACCCAGAAGTGGAATGGCTGAATCATATGGTAGTTCTATTTTTAATTGTTTGAGGAACCTCCATATTGTTTTACATAGCAGCTGTACTGAGTTACTTTCCCGGCAACAGTTTATAAGGATTCTCTTTTCTCCACATCCTCATCAACATATTTTGTCTCTTTTCTCTTTGACAATAGATTGATTGTAATTACTCTAGGGTCTTGTACAAGAGCTTTGTGGGATTACATCTCTTTCTTTCAAATAAATGAGTATTAGATCTTAGGAAATCTTCAGTCACCACTGGCATATCTGAGATGTCTGCATTTTAAATTGTGCAAAGCGAAAGTACCACCTACCCTCCAAGGCTTTTACTTAATTCCAAGTATCAGTATGTTTAATTGGAAAGAGATTTTTAAAGATAAATAGTGTAAGTCTTAAGAGATCCTGCCGCCTTTAGGGATTGTTTTAAAATTATTGCATGAATTCTTTTCTAATTTTTTTTTCCCACTGGGGGCTAGGACTGGTAGGCCACAATTGAATCTGTCATTCTCTCATCTGCTCTCATTATTTGCCCTGGGGGCTTGTAGATTAATAAAAAAAATTTCCTTAAGGTATGTTACAAGTAAAGGAAAATTAGTCAGCTTTCCCACCTCATTTTATGCTAATATATTAAATTATGAGCTCTGAAGAAATTAGCAAGGACATGAGATCAACTACTGTCTCTTCCTTTGAGCAAATTAAAATGCAATAAGTACAGATATTCTGTAACCATCAAGTATTAAACTCCTTTCCTCTTTTTTTTTTTTTTCTTTTAACATAATCAAAGCTGTGAAACCTAAATAAAATCTTCCATCTAGTTCAACCCCTTCCATTAGGAAAGAAGAGCATCAGATCTGGAGGAGTATAGTCACTGTCGGTCAATGGCAGGACTAAGGGGTGTGTGCACCTCATGTACAGACAGGCACACACACGGGCTTCCCACCCGCCAACACAGGAGACGCCAGAAGATGCAGGAGGGTCCCCTGGAGGAGGAAATCGCAACCCACTCCAGCATTCTTGCCTGGAAAAAGTTGGACACAACTGAGCGACTAAGCATGAAGGCATTTATATGTGAATGAATGTACATACCATACATATAACATATATATATGTATATACATACATACATGTGTGTACATGACTGAGAGTATCACTCTTTCCTAAATAATTCTGTATTCATTTAGTGTGACACATGATAAAATGTATAATGAAATCTGGAAGATGATACTAGTTTTCTAAAGACTAGTAGGAGAAAAGTTGTAAGATTTCTATGGCAAAAAATACTTTATGTCTCTAATTAAATGCACACTTCAAAAAAGGAATAGTGTTCAATCTTAACTCCCCACACCAGTACTCTTGCCTGGAAAAGCCCATGGACAGAGGAGCCTGGTAGGCTGCAGTCCATGGGGTCGCTAAGAGTCACACATGACTGAGCGACTTCACTTTCACTTTTCACTTTCATGCATTGGAGAAGGAAATGGCAACCCACTCCAGTATTCTTGCCCGGAGAATCCCAGGGACGGGGAGCCTGGAGGGCTGCCGTCTATGGGGTCGGCAGTTGCCATCACCCTCTTAATAAGCAATCAAGTTTTACACAAAACCCCAATGAGCTTACAGACAATTGGTCAACCCAAAGTTCTGACATGGGAGTTAAGGCAGGTGTCAGGTTGCACGTGCCAATCAGAGTGATAACTTCACCCCCATGGCTCCACTGCAAAGCACCATCTGCCCCCAGCACACAGGCTGTCACTGGCATTTGGTGACAGTGGCACTCACAGTCAGTGCCTTTGGAGGAAGTATGTAAACACTCACTTCTTCAAACCCCAACTAGGTCATGATAGCAATTTGTCAACAGATGCCTTTGGAATATGCAGAACTCAGCACATTTCGTTCGTCTGGCCCCAATTCCAAACACTACTTTGGTTTGTATGCCAGTGTTTAAAATGTCTCTAAAGAGCACCATGATCATGTTCTCTCTCAGCCCAGTTACTAAAATTTTGTAATTCATGCATTTCCACATCACACACACACACACACACACACACATACACACAAAGGTCATGAAGACTTAGTGGTGTAAGGGATTCATCTAAATTTTGGTTGGGAGAAGAATGGCGTTGATGCCATCTGACACTCACCTGAAGACACATTATTACGTTACTGCAACATAGGGTGTTGTGGGGATTTTTTAAACATTGTCTTGATTCAGTTTTGAGACCCTGGCCAAAAGACTAGTTTCTCTTCTTAAGCAATTGATAAAGTCTGTGCCCCAGCTGATGTACAACTGATGCTTTCTAATTGTGGTGTTGGAGAAGACTCTTGAGAGTCCCTTGGACTGCAAGAATATCAAACCAGTCAATCCTAAAGGAAATCAACCCTAAATATTCATTGGAAGGACTGATGCTGAAGCTGAAGCTCCAATAATTGGGCCACCTATTGCAAAGAGCCAACTTATTGGAAAAGATCCTGATGCTGAAAAAGACTGAAGGCAGGAGGAGAAGAGGGTGGCAGAGAGGATGAGATGGTTAGATAGCATCATCGACTCAATGGACATGAATTTGCACAAACTCTGGGAGACAGTGAAGGACACAGGAGTCTGGTGTGCTATAGTTCATGAAGTTGCAAAGAGTTGGACATGACTTAGCAGTCTGAACAACACAACAAATGCCCCAACTACTTCCCCTGTGGGACTCTGACACTCCAGGCCACTAGGAAGCCACTGGAGCTGCCCTGGATCAGTTATCAATCAACTAAGGCCAGCTCTGTGCCCCAGAGTCCAAGGATTGACTTAGCCCAAGTTAGCCAATTCACAGAGAGCTCTCAAGCCTCACTAACCCCACCCAGCTTGCCGTACCAAGCTGTGGTTCGCTGGTGCACTGTCCCCAAGTGTGGCCCAGGGCTGCCTTCTCTCCTTCAAAGCCAGAAGTAACAAGAGCTCTGCCTTTTGTCTATTTGAGCATCTCTGTGTTGTATCCTGCCATCCAAATAATGTATAAGCCTACGTGTGCTACGCTTAGTTGCTTAGTCGTGTCCAACCCTTTGTGACACCATGGACTGTAGCCCACCAAGCTCCTCTATCCATGGAAATTCTCCAGGCAAGAATACTAGAGTGGGTTGCCATGCCCTTCTCCAAGGGATCTTCCCAACCCAGGGATAGAACCCAGGTCTCTGCATTGCAGACAGATTCTTTACCATCTGAGCCACCAGGGAAGCCCAATACTGGAGTGGGTAGCCTAACCCTTCTCCAGAGGATCTTCCCAACCCAGAAATCAAACCAGGATCTCCTGCATTGCAGGCAGACTCTTTATCAGCTGAGCTACCAGGAAAGCCCCTATAATCCTACATAACATCTTCTAACTACTAAACAATGTTGATTTGAGTAACTGATACCCCATTTCTCCAAGTTCCTTTGTGAGGCAGAAGTCTTTTTAAAGCACAGAAACTTCCACACAAACCACACAAATGTTACTCAATACACGTTGGGTGTTTGGTTTAAAAATCACTGGTAGAAGGCATGTTCAGAAAGTTATCAAGAAAATGCCAGGTGTTTTCATTGTAATTTTTGTTTATGGCATTCTCAGACCATGATGCAGAGAACTCAATCTGTTTCCACTGAAAATCACCTCCAGGTACTTGGCATAGGCTAAGTCATTCAGTCACGTTTGATTCTTTGCTAACGTAGCCTGACAAGCTCCTCTGTCCATGAGATTTTTCAGGCAAGAATACTGGAGTAGGTTACTTGGCATGTAACATGTATTAATTCATCACATGGAGGCTTATGTTAAGTGATAGATTTGCTAACTTCCCTCACAAACATTTACTGAACTCTGTTACAGACCAGGTCACGTGCAAGTCACTGGGAGTAGAGAGATGAAAGACAAAGGTTGTTCAAGGCCAAAGGGATGAGCCTCGCTACACCAGAGTCTATCTCAAACAAGTGGAACCTCCTTAGAATAGTTAACAGCACATCTAAGTGTAACCACTGTCCCAGTGCTCTGAGTGACCAGCTGCTCGGGGTAACAGCTTTCACGGTGAGCTGTAACACTAGTCTTCCTTTAGTTTCTTTCAGTACAAAAGTCAATATATTGAGTGTGTTTGAAATTTGATTTCATATAAAATTAAAATTCAACAGGCTGAATTGCTTTCCAGTTTGTCTTTTACAACATGAAATGCAAGGTTTGTAGTTAATTACAGCCTGCTAGGAGAAAAACATTTTCTCAATAGGAACTGTGCCCAAAATACTCCCATATATTTGGAACCCAGTATGCCACAACCATTTTGTTCAATACAAGTCTTCCTTGACTAAGCACTGATCATAAAGACTGCACTTGAAAGCACCTTTTTCCTCCAAATCGCTGGGATCCCTTTGAGATGAGGGATATAGCAGAGTGGTCCCAGGGTAGAGCTGTGCTCCAGGAATCCTGCCCACTCCTCCCCACTGGGGAGTGAGTCCAAGCTCCATCCTTGTCTTTCAGCTGCTGGGCAGACTGGCCAGGACTGCTCCTGAAAGGGTCATTGACTGTCTTCATCCATCATTGCACACTTGCCTGGCTCCATCTCTGCAGAAATGTGTCTGGTGGGGCTCAGAAAGACACCTGAAACTTAAAGACACCTGAAACTCAGTCTACTCACCACATTGTGAGAATGACAATGGCAAGTACCTTCCACGAGCAAGGGAAGGATGGAATGGAAGGAACCTCCCTTTGTTCTACAGAACATCTTGATGTGTTGGAATCCGTACGGTTGTGAAGAAGAGATGAAGGGAGATTAACTGTTCAGTGAATCTGGTTGATAAAAGGGGGATGAATGGGAGATTCCTCAGGAAGGTGAAAACGAAGGAGACTTCCCTCTGAGGAGGGCAGACTGGATCATTATGCGGGGAAGGGATAGAGGACACCTGGGGAAGGAGAGTCCCCACCTTGAATTCATGGCTTCTTTGCTTCTCCGCTCCGTAAGCATCTGCTCTTTGCTCACCATGTCCTCCCTTCTGGCTGCACCTCACTCCATCTTCATCCCCAGTACAGAAAGCTTTGTGTATGTACCAATATGTGATGGAGGTGGATTCCCTGTCATTTATTTTGTTTGTTTGGTGGGAATGATCACAATAAACTGTGGAAAATTCTGAAAGGGATGGGAATACCAGACCACCTGATCTGCCTCTTGAGAAATCTGTATGCAGGTCAGGAAGCAACAGTTAGAACTGGACATGGAACAACAGACTGGTTCCAAATAGGAAAAGGAGTTCATCAAGGCTGTATATTGTCACCCTGTTTATTTAACTTATATGCAGAGTACATCATGAGAAACGCTGGACTGGAAGAAACACAAGCTAGAATCAAGATTGCCGGGAGAAATATCAATAACCTCAGATATGCAGATGACACCACCCTTATGGCAGAAAGTGAAGAGAAACTCAAAAGCCTCTTGATGAAAGTGAAAGTGGACAGTGAAAAAGTTGGCTTAAAGCTCAACATTCAGAAAACAAAGATTATGGCATCCGGTCCCACCACTTCATGAGAAATAGATGGGGAAAGAGTGGAAATTGTGTTAGACTTTATTTTTCTGGGCTCCAAAATCACTACAGATGGTGACTGCAGCCATGAAATTAAAAGATGCTTACTCCTTGGAAGGAAAGTTATGACCAACCTAGATAGCACATTCAAAAGCAGAGACATTACTTTGCCAACAAAGGTCTGGCTAGTCAAGGCTATGGTTTTTCCTGTGGTCATGTATGGATGTGAGAGTTGGACTGTGAAGAAGGCTGAGCGCCGAAGAATTGATGCTTTTGAACTGTGGTGTTGAAGAAGACTCTTGAGAGTCCCTTGGCCTGCAAGGAGATCCAACCAGTCCATTCTGAAGGAGATCAGCCTTGGGATTTCTTTGGAAGGAATGATGCTAAAGCTGAAACTCCAGTACTTTGGCCACCTCATGTGAAGAGTTGACTCATTGGAAAAGACTCTGATGCTGGGAGGGATTGGGGGCAGGAGGAGAAGGGGACGACAGAGGATGAGATGGCTGGATGGCATCACTGACTCAATGGACGTGAGTCTGTGTGAACTCCAGGAGTTGGTGATGGACAGGGAGGCCTGGCGTGCTGCGATTCATGGGGTCGCAAAGAGTCAGACACGACTGAGTGACTGATCTGATCTGATCTGATCTGAAACCTCTGATGGTTGAGAAACTAAATACAAGTTATTTTCCCAATCTGACCCTCAAGTATTAGAGAATGGCTAGAGAAAATACGGGAATAAATACACAAGGTTTTCCAAGAAGAAGCTGACAGCCCAGTCCCCCACTGACCAGTGGCCTCGCTTTGGGTCACTCTTGGCCATCCATTGCTGAGTTTAACAGTTACTCCTTAAACACTTGAAATGCCAATCAGAGGAAATGCACAGAATGGTAAGAATGCATCCAGGAGCAAAAAACAGGCTGGACTCTCTGAAGCACATGGGGACTCTAGAAAAACTGGCCAGGTGGTGAAGTGGTAAAGAATTTGCCTGCCAGTGCAGGAGATGCAAGAGACGTGGGTTCAATTCCTGGGTTGGGAAGATCCCCTGCAGAAGGAAATGGCAACACATTCCAGGATCCTTGTGTAGAGTATCCCATGGACAGAGGTGCCTGTCCGGCTACAGTCCATGGGGCTGCAAAGAGACATGACCAAGCACACACACACCCGACAACAGAAGTTTTTGCTTGAACCTTGTTTGAGATGTACTTGGTGTGATCTGGGTGCAGATGAAGACAGTTCAGGTCAACAGATGCACTGACATTCTCTAAAACAGGCATATTGCCCTTACTACATCACTCCACATGTGAAATTTCATCTCTGGTGATGAGAGTCCTCCAGGCCAGGCTGACCTCAGTGAGTGGGTTCCTGAATGAGAGCATTTTCCTGGTCTGTCATCTACTGGGAAGCGGGGCTGGGCTGGAAGAATGGGCACTCCAAAGTCAGGTGGGGACAAGTAGAAAGAGTTCATGTACTTGGTGCTGTCTGTCACAACAGGTTGTTACAATGAGCTAGGCAGACCCAGTGAAAGGGGCCTCTCCCATAGCTTCTGACTGTTCCGCATACTCACACACTTATAGCCACAGGGTGAAGGAGGGGAAGTGGGCACAGATGGAGGGCAGGGGGCTTGATCCTTCTGGGGGGCAGATCTCCACGGGCTCCCAAGGCAGAGAGTTGCCAACACTCAGTTTATGGGCTTTCTCTGCTCTGAAGATCCAGCTGAACTCAGACTTATGAGTCCAGCAAGTCTCGTAAGAGACCAGGTCTCTTACCTGGTCCAGTTCTGGGCAGTAAGTATCAGTTGCTCCAACTCCTCAAATGGGTCACATTTCTTCTCTGTTTTTGGAATTGTAAATCGAAGATAACAGGGTCTGTTTCAAATGGTTGTTGGGGATGAAAGATGGTTCATTTGAAGTACTCAGCCCCGGGCTGGTTCATTAGAATATCTTTCTGAATGTTTGTTTTCTTCCTTCTGCCTCTTAGCATGTGCAGAGAGGGGTCCAGGAAGCTTGAGGAAGGCGTGGGAAGGAGTCCCTCCTTTTCCCGACCTTCCAACTGCACCTGAGAAACCTGAAAGCTGTCCTGTCTCTGCCTTTCCTGGAAATGGGAACTTCAGAACTCCAGGGAAAAGTCCAGGGAATCGCTATACGCAGCATGTTTCAGGGTATCTGAAATGTGGTTCTTGTTTCTTTTTCCTCTTGTATCAGTCTTTGTGTTTGCTTTCGTCTCACTAGGAAGCTAGCCCCTCACCTCAGAGCCGTTAGTCTGACTTATTCAGCCAATGAACTCCTGAATTGGGCTCGGGTGAGAAGTCTGAAGAGAAATTACTTTTTATCCCTTCAGTGGACTCATTACCCACAAGAAACACTTCCATTCTTTCTTTGAAAAGTGAAGTGAAAGTGTTAGTCATTCAGTCATGTCCGACTTTTTTGTGAACCCATGGACTGTAGCCAGGCTCCTCTGTCCGTAGGATTCTTCAGGCAAAAATTCTAGAGTGGGTCACCATTCTCTTCTCCAGGGGATCTTCCCCACCCAGGGATTGAATCCTGGTCTCCTGCATTGCAGGCAGATTCTTTACCATCTGAGCGACCAGGGAAGACATTCTTTTTTTTTTTTTTTACTGGACTCAATTTCACAGGCATCATTAGGTTTTTTATGATTTTCAGTCTCTCGTGATCCCTCAGTTGTTTTTTTTGCTCTCCATCTATTTTGGTCTCATCTAATTTAATCAGGGAAAACAATTTATATAGCCTCTGGCTACAGCTTTGCAGTGGAAATTATTACAACTTTGTTTTTTTCCTGAGTTACAAAAAAATCATCTCACTTATATTAAAATGCTATTACACAAAGTATTACAAATTAATTTTTCATTAAGATGAATATGTTGTAATATTTGTATTGAAGTATAGTCGATTCAGAATATTATTAGTTTTAGATTTACAATAAAGTGATTCAAACGTACATATGTATACTCTTTCTCAGATTCTTTTCCCTTATAGGTTGATACAAAACACTGAGTATAGTTCCCTGTACTATACAGTAGGTCCTGATTGGTTGTCTATTTTACATATAGCAATGTGTATTTGTTAATCCAATATTCCTAATTTATCCCTCTCCCCATTTCCCCTTTGGTAACCATTTTATTTTCTGTGTCTGTAGGTCTATTTTTGTTTTGAGTATAAATTCATGTGCATGTGTATTTTTTATTCCACATAGAAGCGATATTGTGTGATATTTGTCTTTCTCTGGCTTACAGTGTGATAACCGCTAGGTCATGTTTCTGCTAATGGCACTACTTCCATTCTTCTAATTTTAAGGCTTAATAATATTTCATTGTCCAAATATACCAAATCCTCCCTACCCATGTCCTGGCTGCTGTAAATAGTGCTGCAGTGAACATCGGGGTGCAAGCGTCTTTCAAATTATGGTTTTCTCTGGATGTACACCCGGGAGTGGGATTGCAGGGTCATATGGTAGCTCTGTTTTAGTTTATTTAAAGGCACCTCCATACTGTTCTCCATAGCGGCTGCACACATTTACCTTCCTACCAACGTGTAAGAAGGTTCCTTTTTCCCCACACCCTCTCCAACATTTGTTATCAGTAGACTCTTTGATTTCTATAAGACTGTGAAGAGTTTCTGCAAAAACAAAGCACCATTTCCCTGCCAATGACTAGATCCCTTGGAACAAAATGTCTCCTGGGTGATGGCTGGTGGGCAGCTACCCTATGTGAAATGCTTCCTTTGTGTCAGCTTAGATGTGCCCCCTAGAGGATGGGGAAGAAAAGCCGTGAGTAAGGTCAGTGTCATCTGAAGATGGGCTCAGAGTTCCAGGATCCTCGTGAGGCAAGCATCTCCCCATGTTCTGATAAGTCCACCTCCATCTGCCCATCTGATTTACTGCCCTTCCCACACTTGAGTTCATCAGGCACTGAGTGAGTGGCTCTGGGCACCAGTGATGGAAATGCCAGGGTTACGTGGGATCATCCATGCCCTTCAGGACCTTGGCACCCAAAGGCAGAGCAAGAATCTTAACAGGTGCTTTGAGTTAAAGTAAGACTGAGATGCAAACTTCATGACATGGAGACTTGAAAGATGAAAATGAAACCCAGTTAGAGAATTAGTCACCATTAGCTTTTTGCACCCATCTAGGTTTTTGTCTCATCTTATTTTAGTTGCCAAACCAGAATCCCTGGACACCTGTAACATTTGGCACTGTGGCAATGGGCTCTGAAATAGAAATTGGATTAATTTCTGAAGGCATCACCTGAAGGGTGATATGGAAAGAGGATAAAAAGAAATCACTTGCCTTTGGGCACAGTGGGAGTTCTCAGGATGAAGGGACTCTTTGAAGAGTTTTTGCTCTCCGCTCTGAATTTAAACTCAAATCTGCAATTTTGCGGACCAGTCATTAATTTTCAGTGGTTATTGAAAGGGGCAGGTGTCAGTGGCAATCCATGTGGAAATGAAATAAAGACAGAGATGTGAGAGTCTCATTTTCCTGCCCCAAATCCACTGTCCAAGTAATCTATCTTGTGAAAAACAACAGAGATTAAAAATTTTAATGTTTTTAGGCAGCAAGAAAAATGAAAAATAAATCACATTCTGCTGGTTTGCAGAGTTCAAAGAGCAAAGACATTTCCATATCCATATAATTATGCATTCATTTTGACATTGTTTCCAAAATTAGTATTGTGCTGTGAAAAAAAATCATCATATTTTATATGCTTTGCTAGTATTGCATAGCATAAATATTGACATTTGTAACACTTGCACAAAGTATAAAATCCCCACAAAATATTTAATACTTTAAGGAGAAGGATATTTAATTATACTCTACCGGAGAGTTAACCCTGGCCCTTTTCATTTATAAATATTCATTTCCTTTTCATCTTCTTCACATTTGCTGTCTCATGGCTGAAGGATGTAAAATTGGTTTTTTGTAATTAGGGTCCAGATAATGCTGCTAGTGGGAGGATGCGGGGAGGACAGGAAATGGGAGGTGGGAAAGGATATTTCTCTTCAAAGGACGTGTCACTCACCTGAAGGGGGGTTGCCTGGGGAGGACGTGTGTGTTCCAGGGGAAGGACACTGATGGAGAGGTGGAATGATGCCCTGGGGTCCCTGCAGCTCTGCTATACACCCTAGGTTTGCATTTTTCTAGTTATCCTTAGCATCTGTACAATGACTTGCATCTTGTTTTAACTTTTTATTTTGTATTGGACTATAGCCATTTAGCAATGTTGTGATAGTTTCAGATGAAGAGCCAAGGGACTCAGGCATGCATATCCATGTATCCATTCTTCCCCCAACTCCCCTCCCACCCAAACTGCCACATAACATTGAGCAGAGTTCCCTGTGCTGTACAGTAGGTCACTGTTGGTTATCCAATACAGCAGTGTGTACAAGTCCAGCCCGAACTCCTTAACTATCCCTTCCCCATCCTCATCCTTCCCCCCGGCAACCATAGTTAAGTCTATGAGTGTCCTTCTGTGTTGTAAGTAAGCTCATTTGTCTCATTTCCTTTTAGATTTCACATATAAGGGATGAATGACTTACATCTTACATTCAGTTGTTAGGGCTGCCGTGACAAAATACCATAGTCTGGGGGCTTAAACAGCGGAACTTTATTTGCTCACGGTTCCCAAGGCTGCAAGTCCAAGATCAAGATGTTGGCAGGTTGGCTCCTGCTCCAGCCTCTCTCCTTGGCCTATGGATGCTAATTACTCACTTCCTTGCTCTGTCTTCACACGGTCTTTCCTCTGTGCCTGCATCCCTGGTGTCTTAGTTTAGATTTCCTTTTTTTTATAAGGATGTCAGTGAGGATGGTTTAGGACCTACTCTAACAGACAAGGTGGTTCAAATGAAAAAGAATCTGCCTGCAGTGCAGGAGACCCAGGTTCGATCCCTGGGTCAGGAAGATCCCCTGGAGAAGGGACTGGCAACCCACTCCAGTTTTCTTGCCTGGAGAATTCCACTGAAAGAAGAGCCTGGGGGTTGCAAAGAGTCGGACACCAGTATGTGACTAACAGTCCATGGGGTCACAAGGAGTTGGACACGACTGAGTGACTAACACACACTAACAGCCTCTCTTTAACTTAATCCCCTCTGTAAGGTCCTGTCTACAAATACAGTTAAGGCATTAATATGTGAAATTGAGTTTGAGCAAACTCTGGGAGATCATGAAGGACAGGGAAGCCTGGTGTGCCGCAGTCTACGGGGTCGCAAAGAGTTAGCAAATGAATAGCAACAATATGAAATTGGGGAGGACACAATTTTGTCCACAACACATCTCATAATTTTTTCCCATTTATCTTGTTTCATTTGACACATACATAGAAGATCTTATTATTCTTGCAGCTTTCAGATGAGGAGACAGGTCAGAGAAGTTAGGAGCCTGCCTGAGGAAACTCAGGACCTCTGACTTCCACTCACAACACTCCCCCACCCACCTTGGAAAAGATTCAGTCTCCAGCTGCTGGAACAAGCCCAGGCTATAATAAGCCGCTGTCTGACCTCCTCAGGAGAATCTGGCGAGGCCGTCAGGGGTGGATCCCGATGGGCTTTATGCAGACAAGGATGCCCCCACCGGCCCTTGTGAGATCTGAGGGAAAGGGTCTAGTTTTCAGTAAAACGCTGCATTCATTCGCAATGAATTCACACCCCAGTTTTTCACTGAGACGTTTTCCGCTTGCCTCGTTTCCTCCAGCTTTATAAGTTAGTCTGGAAGGATAAGGTGAAAGGGAGCTAAGAGGAAGATGGCGCCCGAAAGGCCACTAGCGGCTGCCTGTTTCTTCCTCCTCAGTGGAACAAATTGCTCTCAAGGAGACACCAGCTATATTTCATTTTGCCAATAAATATAACAAATGAGCTTGGGTTTTTGCTATTGTCTGGTACTCCTATTTTTCTAGTTAAGGCAAGGGAGGTTTGTTTTTTTTTTATCAAATAAATCTGATTTTTGAAATTCTTTATCTCGAGCATGTTTTTCTGCCTTATCAGTGCCCACTCTGCCATTAGTCATCATCTGCACATATTTTACTTCGCCTACAACACACTACTTGTCCCTTGACGCTGGGAGATTTCTTTCTGTGCTTGAAGGGAGACTGAGTGAAAGAGAGAAGGGAGCGGGGAGGGGGAGAGAGCACACAGGCTGGACAAGACCTCGGTAGTATGAGGCCTATTTTTTCAATTCTCAAGATCTTGCTATTTCCTTCACTTCCTGTTCTCTGGGTTGGGGGCCAACACCCTCCAGTTCACCAAAGTTCACATACTTCCCCAATCTCTTTCTTCCCTGACTTTTTGTGGTACTATGTATATACCTCAAATATATATAAATATTTTATATACGTTTTAAAAATGTATTTATTTTGGCTGTGCTGGGTCTCCGTTGCTGTGCCTGGGCTTTCTCTAGTTGCAATGAGTGAGGGTTACTTTCTACTTTTGGTGTGTGGGCTTCTCCTTGCAGTGGCTCCTCTTGCTGGGGAGTACAGGCTCTAGGCATGTGGGCTCAGTAGTTGGGGTATTTGGGCTAATTGCCCTGCGGTGTGCAGGATTGTCCCAGACCAGGGATTGAACTGTTGTCCCCTGAATTGGCAGGCAGCTTCTTAACCACTGGACCACCAGGAAAGTCTTCTATAAATACTTATGACAGTCATTGGCCAGTACAACTTTTCATTAGAAAATGAGGAAACTAAAGACCTCTGGAAGACAAGGGTTAGGATTAATCTACTGCCTCTACTAACAGTGAGTAGAGGCCCCTCCTTTGGCTTCTTTCTTCTCTGAAACACAGAAATCAGGCCAATCAATAACCTAACAGCAGCAGCAGCCTCTAAGTGTTCAAGCAAAAGGAAGAGTCGCATGTCTCTCACATTAAGCAAAAAGCTAAAAATGGTAAATCTTAGTGAGGGAGGCATGTTGAAATTTGAGACAGGCTGAAAGCTAGTCCTCTTACCTAAACAGTTAGCCAAGTTGTGAATGCAGCCCAAAAATTCTTGAAGAAAACGAAAGTGCTGCTCAGTAAACACATGAATGAAAAGAAAGAAAAACAGCCCTACTGCCAACATGGAGAAAGTTTGAATGGTCGGGATAGAAGATCAAATCAGACACCACATTCCCTTAAGTCAAAGCCTAGTCCAGAAGAAGACCATCACTCTCTTCAAATCTACTAAGGCTGAGAAAAGTGAGGTGCTGCAGAAGACAAGTTTGAAACTCACAGAGGTTGGTTCATGAGGTTTAAGGAAAGACTCCCGCCTCTACAGCATAAGAGTGCAGGATGAAGCAACAGCACCAAGGTAGAAGCTGCAGCACCCAGAAGATATGGCTGAGATAATAACACAGGCGGTTACACCAGACAACATATTTTTAATGTAGACAAAAAAGCCTTTTTTGAAGGAAAAAAAATGCTATCCATGACTTCCATAGCTATAGAGAGGAGAAGTCAATGCCTGGCTTCAAAGCTTCAAAGGACAAAGGGGCTAATGCAGTTGGTTACTCTAAGTTGAAGCCTTTGTTCATTTACCATTCTGAAAATCCCAGGGCCCTTAAGAATTTTACTAAATTTGCTCTGCCTGTACCCTGCAAATGGAACAACAAAGCCTAGATGACAGCACATCTGTTTATAATATGGCTATTGAATATTTTAAGCCCACTACTGAGACCTACTGCTCAGAAGGAAAATAAAAGATTCCTTTCAAAATATTACTGCTCATTGACAACGTACCTGGTCAAGCAAGAGCTCTGATGGAGATGCACAATAAGATGAATGTTGTTTTCATGCTTGCTAACAGAACATTCATTCTGTAGCCAATGGATCAAGAAGTAATTTTGACTTTCAAGTCTTGTTGCTGTTCAGTCGCTCAGTCAAGTCCAATTCTTTGTGACCCCATGGACTGCAGCATGCCAGGCTTCCCTGTCCCTCACTCTCTCCCAGAATTTGCTCAGACTCACGTCTGCTGAGTCAGTGATAACATATAACCGTCTCATCCTCTGTCATCCCCTTCTCTTCCTACTTTCAATCTTTCCAAGTATCAGTCTTTTCCAATGAGTTGGCTCTTCCCATCAGGTGGCCAAAAGATTGGAGCTTCAGCTTCAGCATCAGTCCTTCCAATGAATATTCAGGGTTGATTCCCTTTAGGATTGACTTGGTTTGATCTCCTTGCTGTCCAAGGGACACAGCATCTTCTCCAGCACCATAGTTCAAAGGCATCAATTCTTTGGCACTCAGCCTTTTTTATTGTCCAGCTATCACATCTGTACATGTCTACTGGAAAAATCAGAGTTTCGACTATACGGAACTTTGGCAGCAAAGTAATGTCTCTACTTTTTAATACACTGTCTAGGTTTGTCAGAGCTTTTCATCCAAGGAGCAAGCGTCTTTTAATTTCATAGCTGCAGTCACCGTCCACAGTGATTTGGGAGCCCAAGAAAATGAAGTCTGTCACTGCTTCCATTGTTTCCCGATCTATTTGCCATGAAGTGATGGACCAGCTGCCATGATCTTCAGTTTACGAATCCTGAGTTTTAAGCCAGCTTTTTCACTCTGCTCTTTCACCTTCATCAAGAGGTTCTTTTATTCTTCACTTTCTGCCATTGGGGTGGTGTCATCTGCATATCTGAGGTGATTTCAAGTCTTATTCTTTAAGACATATGTCGACTATAGCTGCTAGAGATGGTGATTCTTCACTTGGATCTGGGCAAAATAAATTGAAAACCTTCTGGAAAGGATTTACCATTGTCAATGCCAAGGAGAACATTCATGATTTATGGGAAAAGTTGCAAATATAAATGTTGACAGGACTTTGGAAGAAGCCAAATCCTATCCTCATAGATGACTCTGAGGCACCCAAGACATCAGGGAAGGAAGTAGCTGCAGATAACAAGAAAACTAGCATTTTCTGTTTCCTGAGATGGAAGCTGCTCCCGATAAAGATGCTATTATGATTACTGAATTGACAAATGGATTCAGAATATTATATAAAGTTAGTTTATAAAGCAGAAACAGGGCTTGAGAAGATTAACTCTAATTTTGAAAGACTTTCTACCCAGGGTAAAAGGCTATCATACAGCACTGTTTGCTAAAGAGAAACTGTAAAAGGAAGAGTAGACCGATGAGAAAAATTTCGTTGCTTAGTTTTTAAAAATTGCCACAGCCACCCAAGTCTTCAGTGACCACCACTCTGATCAACAAGCAGCCATCGACATAGAGGCAAATCCCTTGGACAATGGTCAGCATATTTTAACAATAAAGTAATTTTTAATTAAGGTAGCTACATACAATAGACAAAATGCTATTGTAGACTTAATAGTTTAGTATAAACAGTGGAGAAGGAAATGGCAACCCACTCCAGTATTCTTGCCTGGAGAATCCTATGGACAGAGGAAGCGGGTGGGCTATAGTCTATGGGGTTGCAAAAACTCGGGCATAACTGAGAGACTAATACACTCTAGTGTTAGTGTAAGTTTTATAAGCACTGGAAAACAAAAATGTGTGTTATTTTATTGCAATATACACTTCATTGGTGCGATCTGGAACCAAAACCCACAGTATCTCTAAGGTATGCCTGTATTTCTCATTTTCTTTTATAGGAATAAACTCCAGTAACATCCCTGTGTGCAAAATTTGCTTTTGATAAGTACAATTAATCAAAATTTTAAAACCTAAATCTCTCTGATGCTTCATTCTGTGAATATCCTGTTTAAAGCTTTTCAACTAATTTTGAGCAACAGGCAAACAAAATGTGAAGCACTTATTTATAAATTTTACAAATAAGATTTAACCACATTTAGTTCATTATGCTTAGGAATATGCATTAATTTGCACTTCGTAAAACTGTGTAAATAACTTTTTAAAATAAATTCTCTAATATATACTCAATCAGTCTTAAGCTATGCTTTCTCCATGTGTTTTACCAATTGTAAGTGATTGCTTTGGATGAAGGTACAGGATGACGGAGAAAGAAAAATCTTCAAAAACAAGAAAACACAAGGCGTGCTTTGGGAGCCAGGAGCAGTCCACCGTGGTCTCAGGGCCGAGCAGCAGTAGGCATCTCTGCTGCTGCTGCCGCTGCTAAGTCGCTTCAGTCATGTCCGACTCTGTGCGACCCCGTAGACAGAAGCCCACCAGGCTGCCCTGTCCCTGGGATTCTCCAGGCAAGAACACTGGAGTGGATTGCCATTTCCTTCCCCAGTGCAGAAAAGTGAAAAGTGAACGTGAAGTCGCTCAGTCGTGCCTGACTCGTAGGGACCCCATGGACCACAGCCCACCAGGCTCCTTCGAACGTGGGATTTTCCAGGCAGAGGAACCCAGACTCTAAAGTGGACTGCAGACCCACTGTGGCGGGGGGAGGGGTTTCCATGTTAGGCCCAGGAGTTTGTTGTCAATTAGGGAAGAAGCCACTGAACTGCTTTGATTGACTGGTAGAGCCTCATTCATTCATTCATCCACTCATACACCCAACAACCTGCTGGGTGTCTCTCCAGCAAAGTACCATGAGGAAAAACGGAGAAAGTCATGGTTCTTGCCCTCATGAAACTCTGAATCTCCAAAAAGAGACAGGAATATGAGCCAATAACAAAAGTCCCCGGAATTAAAGGTTAATAAGGAGCCATGAACAGGAGCATAAGGTGGATGGGGTGAGTTCTCTAAGCACCCCATGGGTTCTGTGCTCCAGTCCTCAGGATGCCATGTATGATGGTGCGTGCAGTGCCCACAAGACCCTGGACTTGACCCTGATACCCCCGCCTAAGATGCAGAAGCACAGAGAGGGCGGGAACCTGCCCAGGTGCACACAGAGCTTCCACGGGGCAGGTGGAATCCACACTGCACACGGATGCAAGCGATAGACCTCAGACCCCACTGTGCGCATTCTGCCTTCCTTCGAAACGGAACTTCCAGTAAACTGCAGACGTTAACCTCGTGTTAGTATGGAGTGTTGTGACCCTTCAGTGTTAGAGAGGAATTGGTGGAGCTCTTTAACCATTCTCTCGGCCACATATCCTAGGGCAGAGTCAACAATTCTTTGAAGAAAACATTAAAGAAGGCAAAAATTATCATCAGAGTAAGTGTAGATTCCACACCCTCCCCAGTCCTCAATGCCTCTTTTGTCTCTACTGTGCCCTTCTGAAAGAGCTGAAATTCAAAGCTATTGGAATGATGAAACTACTTTGGTTTTAACCAAATATCTTGCTATTGGTGTCTGAAATAGCTACAGTTCCTTAGTGGTACATACACTTATAGTAGAGGAAAAAGGTGTGTGGATCAGGAAGAGGTCACACTGCTTTCAAAAAATGCAGACTGCTCCACCACTCACCCCTAAAATTGGTGGTATGGCTGGGGGTGTGTGGGGCATGGGGGTGGCAGAGGGTGGCAGATTCTGAATCAGAGAGACAGACTGAGGGTCAAGGAAGAGACTCTGGGGGTTACAAAGACCCTGCTCTGAGTTATCCTGTTTGTTCCTCATGAGAGTCCCAGGGGGCCCAGGATGGCATGATCTTCGTATGGCAGGTGTGGAAGCAGGGATGCTGAAGGACCAGGCTCCTTGCCCAGGTGGTGTGGCACGGTCAGGGGCACTGTGATGGGGTATGGGCTGTGTAGAGGAGCCTCTGAAAAGGACCCAGCCTGGGAGACCCACTGGGCAGCAGGTCTGCCTCTGGTGGGGGTGCACCCACACCCTTCCTGCTGCTCAAGGCCTGCTGGTTGGAAATATACTTGCATTTTTAGATGCCAATTAGAGTCTGTAATTACAAGAGTTTGAGAGTTTTTTTATGTGTTGCTTTGTTTTTCAAAGTTACACATAGCTGGCCCATACTGAATTATAGCTATAAAGAGTTTCCAAATTCAGCAACTTCATAGAATGTATTTTCTTGTTGCAAACCAATTGGAACCAAGCACAACGCTGAAAGGCTAACCTCTGTTTGGATAACTCTACAAATATAAATTCCCCATGATAGACTATCCTATAATTGGCTTCGAGGGAAATAGCAGATTGCAATAACTTTGGGATATGTTCCTTTCGAAATTGCTTTCTGCGGTGAATATTTCTATTAACTCAGCCAAGTTCTCACTCCATTCAGGGTATTTTCTGCCACCTGCATCATTCCTTGTTAAGCATATTCAGGATCAAACTAGACTAAACAAGACTGCAGATACTTACAAGGTAGAACACATTTCGGTACACATTTATCCAGACTTCAGTCATGTCTCAGATGGGTTTTTGTGGTAAAAGTAAGAGTTCTACAGATGGCTATCTTCTGCGTGCATGTGTGCCTGCTAAGTCGCTTCAGTCATGTCTGACTCTTTGCAGTCCTATGGACTGTAACCCACCAGGCTCCTCTGTCCATGGCATTCTCCAGGCAAGAATACTGGAGTGGGTTGCCGTGCCCTCCTCCAGGGACTCTTCCTCTGTGGCAGGAAGACATGTTTGTACGCATCTTATCAGCTGGGCTTGGTAAACTTATTTCAAGGAATCCTTTGATAGCAGTGTAGCATATAAGCTTTCAGTTGGGGCAATATTTGGAACACATTTTGAATACTGAATATTGTTGAGGTCCTTTAATGGACTGGAACCTGATGATCTGGAGTCGACAATAAGAAGGTAAAGGAGAGAGAAAGAGGCTGATATTCCTTGGTTTATGCAGAAAACCAAAAAAGTCCCTGACACAGGGCTTGCTCTGTTCACGAAGGCCTCAGGCGCCCTCTCGATGGGGTGAAGGCGCAGAGCACCTTCTCGAGAGGGTCTCAGAAGCCCGGGCAGGAAAGTCAACTCAGAGGGCCTCTGCGCTCCAAAGAAATAGCCTGAGAGAGGGAGAGAGAGAAAGAAAGAGAAAGAAAGACAGGGGGACAAAGCTCTGATGGAGCAAAGGTGTTTTAATCAACATGGTGTGGGCATATATACTATAGTTATTCTCAGCAAAGATAAAGATTAAAATTCCAGACTTACAAAACATAGGCAATCTGTATTAAAGAGAGAGAGAGTTGTAAACAATCACTTTTACCATATGGTTCACAAAAAGGAGCTTCCCTAGTGGCTCAGACGGTAAAGCGTCTGTCTACAATGTGGGAGACCCGGGTTCGATCCCTAGGTTGGGAAGATCCCCTGGAGAAGGAAATGGTAATCCACTCCAGGACTATTGCCTGGAAAATCCCATGGACAAAGGAGCCTGGTAGTCTACAGCCCGTGGGGTCGCAAAGAGTCGGACATGGCCGAGCGACTTCACTTTCTTCTTTCTTTCACTTTCCTCACAAAAAGGAAGAGGGTACTTATCACCGTATTGAAAAACTAATGAAGGAAATACCTGGATCCCTCAGCCCTGGGAGAGGCTTGCCTCTCCTCTTAATTCGTGAATATTCAAGAATTAATAAGGAACAGAGGATTCCTTACAGATCCAAAACAGCACACAGGAAGCCTCCTGTTAAATGCTTCCTGACAGAGTATTAAGAAACTTGTTTGTGTAGATATCTGTATTAAGATAAAGAAGAGGCAAAACTCCTGCTTTATTCAATGGATATCTGTCTTAGATGCACTGTTCATTAAACCTAAGCTTGTGCTTCTGCTGGAACCAGGAACACCCAAAGGTCACCCCTTGTTTTCTCTATTTTAGGGGCATCTTCAGCAAAGAGTTACGAATGTTCTGGGTTTTGTAAACATCACTGGGGGCATTTGGTCACTAAGAGGGGACAAGAGATCTTCAATCACCTCCCCTAGAGGAGGGCCGGGGTTTAGGGGATTAGTGCAGCAGGATAGCACATGTTACGGGTTCAATTGTGTCCCCCCTCAAATATTCATATTCATATCCCTGGTTATCCAGGAAGTGATTTCATTTGGCATCAGCATCATCGCAGATGTGATTAATTAAGATGTGGACATTAGGATGCCTCCTACTTCAAAATTACTGGTGTCCTTATAAAATAGGAGAAATAGAATTACCATTATCCAGCAATCCCACTCCTGGGCATATATCCAGAGAAAAGTGTTAGTTACTTAGTCGTGTCTGACTCTTTGCGATCCCATGGACTATAGCCCACCAGGCTCCTCTACTCATGGAATTCTCCAGGCAAAAATGCTAAAGTGAGCAGCCATTTCCTTCTCCAGTGGGTCTTTCCAGGGATTAAACCTGGGTCTCCTGCACTGCAGGCAGATTCTTTACCATCTAAGCCAGCAGGGAAGCTGCAGAGAAAATCATAATTCAAAAAGATACACATACCCCAGTGTTCACAGCCGCGCTACTCACAATTAGCAAGGACACGGAAGCAATCTAAATGCCCATCAAGAGGAATGGATGGAGAAAATGTGGCATGTACATACAATGGAATATTACCCAGCCATTAAAAAGAATAAAATAATGCCATGTGCAGCAACATGGGTGGGCCTAGAGATTGTCATTCTGAGTGAAGTAAATCAGACAAAGACAAATATCATGATATCACTTATATGTGGAATCTAAAAAAAAATTCCACAAATGAACTTATTTACAAAACAGAGTCACAGATGTAGAAAGCAAACTGATGTAGAGAGAAATGGTTACCAAGGGGTTAGGGTGAAGGGAGGGATAGAATGAGAGATTGGGATTGATATATTTACACTGCTGCTGCTGCTGCTAAGTCGCTTCAGTCGTGTCTGACTCTGTGCAACCCCATAGATGGAAGCCCACCAGGCTCCCCCGTCCTTGGGATTCTCCAGGCAAGAACACTGGAGTGGGTTGCCATTTCCTTCTGCAATGCATGAAAGTGAAAAGTGAAAGTGAAGTCGCTCAATCATGTCCAACTCTTAGCGACCCCATGGACTGCAGCCTACCAGGCTCCTCCATCCATGGGATTTTCCAGGCAAGAGTACTGGAGTGAGGTGCCATTGCCTTCTCCGAATATTCACACTACTATGTGTAAAACAGATAACTAATGAGAACCCACTGTATAACACAGGGAATTCTACTCAACAGTCTGTAATGACTTACATGGAAAAAGGATCTAAAAAAAGAGTGATTATATGCATATGTATCACTGATTCGCTTTGCTGTACAGCAGAAACTATTACAGCACAACATTGTAAATCAACTGTACTCCAATAGAAATTAATTTTAAAAGGTGGGAGGGTGGAATCTGGATACAGAGACAGACACACTCACAGGGAAAACACATGTGCAAAGGAAGGCAGAGGTGGGGCGATGCTTCTACACATCAGGGCATCTCCAAGGATCCCCAGGAAATCCCCAGACATCAGGAGAGAGGCACGGACCAGATTCTCTCTCGTAGCCCTCAGAAAAAATACCACTGACACCTTGATCTTGGGCTTCTGGCTTCAAAAACTGTAAAAACAAAACTTTCAGATGTAAAAGTCACTCTGTTCATGAAACTTTGTTGTAGCAGCCTCAAGAGACTAATACAACACATCTCTGTGGTGTGTTACTGCCATGGGGAGTTCTCACTGGAAACACAGGGCTGCCTGTTGTTAAACCTGCCTCACTGTATACACAGCAGGAGCCTCTGGCATCTTCTAGGGACTAAACACTGAGTTGCGCTTGGACTAGTTTGAACCAGGCCTGCGTGATCCCTGAGAAAAATGGGATATTTGCTGGGAGGTGTAGAAGGACCAGTTCTGTCTCCATCTGCTCCTCTGGGATCATAGGATTTGCACAGTTGGCATTGGACAATCTCAACTGCCTCTGTATCTTCTTTCCCTCTAGAAAGTTCTTTCTTCTATTTTACCCCAGGTTTATAAAGCGTCTGTCATAAGTACTGGCAATTGTCCTTGTGTTTGAGTCAGTCTTCCTGAAGGTGTCCTTTAGAGAGCTGAATTCTCGTTATTCCAACAAATGGAAAGTGACATGTATACCAGAACATCTATACTGAGCAACAATATGTCCCACATCATCCTCAGCTACACTTCCCCACTCAGGAAGTGAAGGGAAGTCGCTCAGTTGTGTCCGACTCTTTGCGACCCCATGGACTGTAGCCCACCAGGCTCCTCCATCCATGGGGATTCTCCAGGCAAGAGTACTGGAGTGGGTTGCCATTTCCTTCTCCAGGGTATCTTCTTGACCCAGGGATAGAACCTGGGTCTCCCACCTTGTAGGCAGACACTTTACCATCTGAGCCACCAAGGACGTTCTCTCCACTCAGGACCTGTTCCCAGAGCTGCCCCTTTGTCTTAGTAAAGTGTGTGCTTATTAGAGACATAGACTTGTTACCCCCACGAGGCCTGGTCACGGTGGGGCAGGCCACATCAGAGATGGCCAGGAGTTAGCATAAAGACCTGGCTTCTCAGGACCCAAATGGCATCTAAGGAGGTTCTGGGAGCAGACAGTATGGGAAGATGGCTCAGGAACCAGAGGCATGCCAGACATAGGGGAGGATGTGTCCATCTGACAACAGGGACAGGGAAAAGATGACCACCACCCAGGGCCCTCAGACAGCGGTCCAGCCAAGAGTTGGAGAAATGCCTACCAAAATAAGCTAAGCCTCCAGGTCATAACTCTGACCTCTAGGAAGAGGGTCAAGCAGAGCTTCTGCAGAGAGAAGCTGAATTTAAGGTAAAAGGCAAAGTTTAAGGGAGATAGAGAAAAGAAGACATGGGAGCTTTGGGGAGGGCCAGAGAGGGGTATGAGATTCTGTGGCTCAGTTGGAAAAACACATCAGACAGTACCCTGGTGACAAGACGAGACCAAACCCAGCAGCCAGGGCACACACAGTGAATCAGACCGACAGCAGACACCCAAGGCTCAGCCGACGGGCAGAACTTGGGCCCCAGTGTCTTCTGACTTAGGAGATGGGCGGGCCTGTCTCCGGTGCAAAGAGTTTGGCAAAGCCAAGTGGATCCCTGTGCTTCCCCTTCTCACTTCCAGAGAGGTTCAACATCTCTGCAGTGCTTCCTTAATTGATCCATCATCTCACTATAGCTTTTTGTGTGAAATTGCTAAAGCAGCCCAAATAGTTCCCAATTCAGACCACTCATGAGAATCCCTTGGAAAACTTAAAAAAAAAGAAGGAAGAAAATAAGAAAGAAAGATACTGATTCTCAGACCCCATTCCGAGACAAATAATTCATAACCTCTGTTGAGACCCACCCAAAACACACCCTCCCTTGAAATTTTCTGAAAATTGTTCTCTATTTCCAGAGTTCATGATAGTATTAAAGGGATGGTTACCCTCAACAACTGAAAACCCAACATTTATCAACTTCCTCCTGACAGTAGTAACCCAAGGCACCAAAGCACCTCATAAACCTTGTAGGGACACTGCCTCCTGAGACTAGACCTGTATCTTCCCACTTGTTCATCCCAATCCGTCAGTTCAGCCGCTCAGTTGTGTCCGACTCTTTACAGCACCATTGATGGGAGCACGCCAGACCTCCCAGTCCATCTCCAGCTCCCAGAGCTTGCTCAAACTCATATCCATCAAGTCAGTAATGCCTTCCAACCATCTCATGCTCTGTCATCCCCTTCTCCTCCTGCCTTCAATCTTTCCCAGCGTCAGCGTTTTTTCAATTGAGTCAGTTTTTCGCATCAGGTGGCCAAAGGATTGGAGCTTCAGTTCAGCATCAGTCCTTCCAATGAACACTCAGGACTGATCTCCTTCAGAATGGACTGGTTGGATCTCCTTGTAGTCCAAGGGACTCTCAAGAGTCTTCTCCAACACCACAGTTCAAAAGCATCAATTCTTTGGCGCTCAGCTTTCTTTATAGTCCAACTCTCACATCCATACATGACTGCTGGAAAAACCATAGCTTTGACTAGATGGACCTTTGTGGGCAAAGTAATTTCTCTACTTTGTAACATGCTTTCTAAGTTGGTCATAACTTTTCTTCCAAGGAGTAAGCATCTTTTAATTTCATGGCTGCAGTCACCATCTGCAGTGATTTTGGAGCCCAAGAAAATAAAGTCTCTCACTGTTTCCATTGTTTCCCCTTCTACCATGTGCCCAAAATAGAACAGAAGGGCAACAGCTATTTCTGGATAAGTGAATAAAGGAACATACCAAAGACACATTTTATAAAACCCAAGTATTACGTGTTTGTGTGAGTTTAGGCCCCTTCCATCCTGGTGGAAAGGGGCTGAAACATCCTCCCCTAACACCAGGTGAAGGACAGGTAGGGGACACGTGTGTGGACATGCTGGCCTATTCCATCTGCAGGTGTAGAAGGCCAAGGGGGCTCCCCAGCCCAGGACGAGCACCCATTTACAAACCGTAGCTGCTACTCTGAGTGTAGAGAGTTCCAGTCACCACTCCCATAAATACAAAACCCTGGTTTCAAGAAGAGCAGCTGAGGGTGTGGATAGCTCAGAACTGGGACTCCTGCAGGTGTGCGGGCTGGGACAGGAGCAGACTGGGACGCCAGGGCCCAGGAGGCTAATTCTTGTAAAAAACAAAAAGGTGCAGTAAGACTAGTGCACTAATCTCCCAAAAGGGCTGTGACAGAGTAGCACAAACTTAGTGGTTTAAACACAGACTTATTGCCTTAACTGGAGAAGGAAATGGCAACCCACTCCAGTGTTCTTGCCTGGAGAATGCCACGGATGGAGGAGCCTGGTGGGCTGGGGTACATGGGGTCGCAAAGAGTCAGACACTGCTGCTGCTGCTGCTGCTGCTGCTCCTGCCACATCACTTCAGTCGTGTCCGACTCTGTGCGACCCCATAGACAGCAGCCCACCAGGCTCCCCCGTCCCCGGGATTCTCCAGGCAAGAACACTGGAGTGGGTTGCCATTTCCTTCTGCAATGCATGAAAGTGAAAAGGGAAAGTGAAGTCGCTCAGTCATGGCCAACTCTTAGCCACCCCATGGACTGCAGCCTGCCAGGCTCCTCCGTCCATGGGATTTTCCAGGCAAGAGACTACTGAACAACTGACACACACACACACACACACAAACTATCGTCTTCAAATTCAGGAGATTAGGAGCCTGACACAGGTCTCAGGAGGCTGAAATCAAGTTGCTCTGGGCTGCGTTCCACCCTGAAGACCCAGGTCTGGTCCATTTCATAGCACTGTCCAACTTGTAGAGGCCACCACTCTCCTTGGCTCATGGCCCCCTCCTTCAGCCTCCAGTGATGGCTTATAGGTCCTTTTCTACCTTCTCACCATGACCCGCTTCTGTGTTCATGGTCTCCCCCACTCTCCCGTCTCCACCTCCTACTTTTATTTAGTTTTATGATAACTCTTGGCCCACCCAGATAATCCAGGATAACCTTCCTGTCTTGTGTCAGATAACTAGCAATCATGATTGCATCTGTGACCTGAATCCCTCTTTCTGCAATGTGACATAGTTTCCGGTTCTGGGGATTTGGATTTCGGCATCTTTAGGGGCCACTGTTCTCCTGGCACAGTCAGCAGGGCCCCACGACCAGGTGGGGACCCAGGAAAAGATGAGGACACGCCTTGTGAGGGGGAAGAACAAATCTGACTTCATATCAGGTCTGTTCCTTTCACTTCAGTCTTTGTGCTCTGTTGCTTGTGCTCAGTCATGCTCCCCTGAACTTTTTGTAAAAGGCTCAGCTGGTAAAGAATCCAACTTCAAAGCAGGAGACACAGAAGATATGGGTTTGATCCCTGGGTTAGGAAGATCCTCTGGAGAAGGAAATGGCAGCTCACTTCAGTATCCTTGCCTGGAAAATGCCAGGGCACCATCCCTGGGGTCACAAAGAGTCAGACACAACTGAGCACATGGCACGCACATAGCCTGAAATATACAGGCTAGCCTGTTCTCAGGCCTCTGACCTTGAAGAGTCCATTCATATAGAGACAGAAAGTTGCAAACAGGTAGGAGAACATTTGTCTTGTTGGAGGTTTACAGGAACATGGTGACATGACCTGTGTGAACAGCTGCAAGAACAAAGGATTTCAATACCAAGAAGTCTGCAAAAACTAACCACATCCTTCACTCATCTTGCCTTTAAAAGGGCTTTGCTGAAACCCTTCAAAGAGTTTGGGGCTTTTGGAGGCATGAACCACCCATGAGTCTCCTTGCATGGCCCTGCAGTAAACCTTTCTCTGCTGCAAACTCTGACATTTCAATACTATTTGGCCTTATCATGTGTTGGGCAAATGAATTTGTGTTCAGAGTGAAGGCGTGTGTGTGTGTGTGTGTGTGTGTGTGTGTGTGTGTGCTTGCGCACGCTCAGTTGTGTCTGACTGTTTGTGACTTCATGGACTGTAATCTACCAGGCTCCTCTGTCCACGGAATTTCCCAGGCAAGAACACTGGAGTGGGTTGCCATTTCCAGGGAATCTTCCCAAACCAGAGATCAGACCATATCTCTTGGATCTCCTACATGGGCAGGCAAATTCTTTGCCCCTGGCACCACCTGGGTATGTTCAGTAACATCTTTAATTGGGCAGAAGCTTATGTGACAATACGCACAATTTTCCTTCTCTCAGACCCTGTGTTGGGCGGCCTCATCAGATTTTCCCACCATCCTGCAATGGAAGCCTTTGTTCTGGAATACGCTCTCCTGCTTTACCAATAACTAACTTCTCTGAGCTCTCACTGTGTGGTCAAAGATGGAATTTGAGAGCAAACTGAGAGCAGGGTGAGCCCTTCTCATTAATCACGCAGAGTAGAAAGTGATTCCAAGTTAAGAAGATGATGGCAAAAATAACACAAAATGCTGCGTGAATCAGGCTTTGTTTCTGGCCATGTGAATAACATAGACAGCACACCGGGTTCTGTTCCTCCTGAGGAGTCCAGATGCAGTGGGTTTGGGGCATCTTATACAACAAGCAGGATGGCAACTGGCAACTGATGTGATGTGACTTTACATTCTGAACGTGAGAGGTGCTCCCAGCACTGTTTCTCGGCTGGAAAACGCACAGCGCCTGCTGTCTGCTGGCAAAATAAAAGCATCGCATTGGGAAAGGGTGACCTTATCTGACCTTCAGGGCTCTCAAGCTGTCCTCAGCCCCCTCAGCCCTGGGTCCGCCTGTGCGGGATGACGAATGAGTGGTGTGTCCAGCCTTTCGACCGGCTTTACTGACAACGTAGTGAAAGCACAGACAGTGCCTCTCAAAGGGCAGTTGGAGGCAGGCCAGGGCCGGCGGTGTGGACTGTTTGGGGCATTTGCTCCTCTGGACGGGAGCCCCTCCCCTCCTCATCCCGCAGGCCTCCACTTTCATCACTCCATCTTTTCTCTCCAAAGCACTCTATAAACGCCCATAGGCAAGCAAACAAAAGCAGACAACAAAACAACCCACTCCCACCACGCCATACGTGGTTGCAAAATCAGCCCCCTTCCCTGAGCTGGAAGGCCGCCTGCCTGTACCCAGGAAGTCTCCCAGGGCCCCTCACAGTCCGGGGTGTTCAGGAGGATGAGTAGAGGGAGCCCGCCGGCCCGTCTGCACCCCAGGAGCTTCGTCACATCACAGACTCCTTGCACTCCACTCGGTCCCCTCTGGGGACCCCCAGGCAGGTGTCCCCAGGCCTCCTGGTGAAGGCAGATGGGGTCCCCAGGGCTCCAGGCATGTCTAGTGTCCTTCGTGGGCCACAGACCCTGCAGTCTGACCTTCAGATTCAGGGCAGGAAGACTCAGGTCCTGTGGACGTCACCTACCCCAGAGAGTAAAGTGCTTACACACATACGTACTACACACCACAACACACACACAAACTTACATACATACCACACACCAGCCACCGCAGGCATACCACACACACTCTGGGAAGACGTAGTGAGTGAAAGGAGTTTCAGCCTTAGACCCAAGCGTGAAATTAACTAAATTTTCAAAGTTGACTTTAAACAGCTGAACTAGTCCATGGCCCCATAGTAATTTATTTCAGAAAGAATTTTGCTCACCAATGATTATCACAAATTACACAGAAGAAAAAAATAACTATTTTTGATCAAATCCAAGTACTTCATCCTTTCTAAACAAAGCATCTATTTTGTGTTACAAAAACATAATGAAATCCAGTCATTTTTTTTTTCCCCTCTGCTGACTTAAAAAGACAAATGGCTTTTGTGACTGTAAATTTCCCCCTGTGAGAGTGTAACTGTGTCTCCCTGCACATAAATGCTCCTTCTGCTTTCTCTAAGTTCTGTAGAAACATCACAAGGCCCTCTCCTTTCCCCTAAAACTCAAGACATTTTTATGCTTTCCCCAGGTAGGAATAAAAGAGAGCCACTTTAGAGAAGCAATTTCAGAGACATTTATCCTGATGGGGAGAACTGAAGATTGTTGAGCTGTGTGTTTCAGTGTTCGACGTTTTTCAAAGGGAACAGCAGTTCTGCAAACACACACCACAGACGTGTCTGCTATTATTCAGAAGGTGACCAGGTAAACGTTAGAAACAGTCATAGAGGAAAGGGGAGTGGTCTGTCTTTATATTTCACCTGGTGTGAGCATGGTCTCAGGCCAAAGGACCACAAGGTAGGCAGCGTTAAAACAATGACATGTGTCCCACGATTCAAAACCAGCTGCTGGGTGGATGGCAGGGTAGCCAGCACACACAGGGCCTTCCTGTTTCAGCTCTGGGGAAAAGAAAAGTATTCGACAGCTCATTCAAAGCTCGGGCCTCTTTCTCTTCCTGGGAGTCCAGATCAGAAGCAGTTGTGAATCATTAGAAGTTCTCATTCAGAGAAAGGGCAATAGGTGGGTTACGGTACACACAGCAGATGCAGTTGAGAAAGATGGGGGATGTGAAATGATGTTTCCAGCCACCAACATTTCTTAAAATCCTTCTGAACCAGTCCACCTGTCAATCAGAAATGCTCACAAACGATACTGACAGAGCTCTCAAATGTACACAAAAACCCTAGGCTACCCCTGAGAATTCTCATGAGCTGGCATGTGTGCTTGGAGAAGTGTGTGTTTGTGTGCCCAGGCATGTCCACCTCTTTGCAACCCCATGGGCTATAGCCCACCAGGCTCCTATGTCCATGGATTCTCCAGGCCAGAACACTGGAGTGGATTATCATTCCCTTCTCTGGGGGATCTTCTGATCCAGGGAACCAAACCCGCATCTCCTGCACTGCAGGCAGATTCTTTACCAACTGAGCCACCTGGGAAGGCCATGTGCTGGGAGATGGAGACCCAAATGGTACCAGGGGCTCCAGGAGGATTTGAGAGGGGGCATCTCATGCTGCCCCTTGTTTGGGGCAGGAGAATCCTCCAGGACTTTTCTTCCTTGTTATCTTTTTGCACCACGAAGGTCAGGTTTATCCTCGGAGCAATCCGGCCAGGCATGAAAAGGTGTCCGGGACACGGGGTCCCCAACCCTGTCTTCAGGGCCCTCCTCCCAGTTCCTCCCTTCTGCTCAGATGGGTCTCCAGCACTGATACTTCCCACCATCCATGGCATCTCCATCTCTGAAAGGGAATCTGAAGCATAGATGCACATTCCAATCATCCCAGAGCCACTTCAATTCCTAGACTGATTTTGTGCAGGGAGTGCCTAACAGCTGGCTCTGCCAGCCCTCTTGCTTGGCCACCAGCTCATTTTCTGTTTCAGTTCAGTGTGGAGACAAGTGGATATGTCCAATTTTCTTGTGCAGATGGCAAACAGTGAGATAATTATTTTCAGATATACTCCAGTACCCTTGAAGTTCCCTTGCTGCAGATGAGTACCCTCATCGGAGACCTGGCTTCATGTCCACAATGGAAGCAGAAGCCCAAGACTCACCTGTCCTGCATCATGTTCCCAGACCCTCCTTCTCATGGCCAGGACACCTGCTGCTGGTACCAAAGAAATGTTCTCATCTTATTTCTTGGAAGAGTTACTGGTTCCACCATCTCTGTATCTAGGACTATCTTTCTTTTGTAATTATTACACCTTATCACTCTCTTTATTAGGACTTCCTTCCTCCACTTTCAGGGCTCCCCTAGTGGCTCAAGCCATAAAGAATCTGCCTGTAATGCAGGAGACCTGGGTTCGATCCCTGGGTTGGGAAGATCCCCTGAAGAAGAGCCTCTGGAGAAGGGAATGGCTACCCACTTCCTGTATTCTTGCCTGGAGAATTCCATGGGCAGAGGAACCTGGTGGGCTACAGTCCATGGGGTCACATAGAGTCAGACACAACTGAGTGACTAACACTAATGACTCATTATTTCCACTTCTAGAACAGTCTGTGGGCCTCCATCTTGCCCAAAGTCCTGGCTCCCTTGTGAATTTTGTTTTCATCATTGCTCTACAATGTGCATAGAATTAAAGTTAAGCTTAATAAAATGAGAAATCTTGTCTCAAAAGAGATATCATTTACCTCAGTGGAAGGATACAACAGGGGGCAAATTAAGCTGACACATTTAATTCCTTCCTTGGCTATCTCATAAGACTGTAGAATCTAGCATGCAGAATGGATGTTTTGAATGGAATTAAAGACTGCAGTTTATCAGATGGTGAATACCTAACACAAGTGCTCCCTTTCAAAGCGAATCACTGAAAACTACTTAGAATAACTGAAAACCACTTAAACCCACACTGGGGAGCATTTTTCAAGGGCAACTCTGGCAGCTGGCGAACAAAGGGAGGTTTCAGCTCAGATGGTTGCCCTCCAAGTGAAGAGAAGAGCTTTCTTCCACCCTCAGGTCCATCAGCAGAGTGAACCCCTGCACAGAGCTGGAGCTGATGCAGCTGATGCAAGGTGGGGGCGGTAAGGTGGGGGGGGGGGGCCTGCTGGATACCCCACCCCCAAGCTCCAGCCAGAGGGAGCCTGTGCTCCAGACCTTGTGATCAGCTGTGTTCCCAGGGAGGGCCAGGTCACAGGATGCTTGAAAGCTTCCTGGACAGCAGCCCAGGGTCTTGGAGGAGAAAACAAGCTGTGGGATTGTCCTGGCTTCTCGGAGGGTCCCTCAGAGGTGTGCCGACTGCATGAAGGGAGCTCGGGCTCCTCTGCTCTGAACCGATTGTCTCTGGGTGTCATGCGCCTGGCGGAATGGCCCCACGTGGCCACACTGCTGCCGCAGAGCCTGTGCCTACAGCTCAGGCACCCGGAGCCCCAGCCACATTCACTGACGGCCCTCACATGATGCCGCCTGATGACGCAGGGGGACGGATGCATCGGGGACTAGAGTCCTGGGACACCTGTGCTTCGTCTCTGAGCCCCAGGAGAGGAAGGGCTGCACGCAGGGAATTCCTAACACGAACTTTAGACTTGCTGTACTGCGCTTGGGCCCTTCTCTTAGGGCGATCGACCCAACCTTGCCACTTTGCCCCCCAGCTCTTGTTGCATCACTCCCTGCACGGATATGACCTCTGACCCCTCCACTCATGTCCCTAAGTGCCTGATCAGGACACGATCTCTGGGCACAGCTGCTCCCGTAAGAGTTTGTTGCCACAGGTGATCTGTCTTTTCAGTCACTGAAGCTCTGAGACGCTGGAGCAGGTCTTCCGGTTGCACTGCTGGGGTGAAGGCAGAGCCAAGAAACAGCTTCCACTGACGGACCCAATGTCTTGGGCTCTCAAGTACCACACGACTTCCGGGTGGTGATGGCCTGGCACCAACTATAGGGACTGCTTTTCCTAGGTCCTGAGGTTCCTGAGATAGTTTGTTCTCATAAAGCCTATGAAGTTCTTAAAAAGTCAGTAATTCTCAGAGAGTTATTCCTTGCTATAGAGAGAAAGAGAGAGAGAGACAAAGAAGATAGATAGATGGATGGATACATAGATAAAGATACTCAGATTCACACATATCTCTCCTCTCATTTCACTGATCTAACCTCTTCCCCCTCTTAGCTTTCCAGTATAAAAACACAGTCTTTTATTCCTTAGAGAGAGATGGCAGACGACAGTCATAGAATCTGCTTTCTTTGTGATTGCTCACTGCAGCTGAGAACATTTCTTGGTGCTTATTTTTCTTATGAGGAGAAACATTCTCTTCTCTAGAACATTAATTAACACAGAGCACTTTCTAACCTTTATTATCTTCAGCTATTAGATATAGAGAAGGCACAGAGGTTTAGTTACTGAGATATCTGATACCCATCTTTCTCCAGGCCTCATTACATGGGCTCCAGACTCTCCAGAAAGATTTAGAACAGTAATTACACCACGGTTATTTAAAATGTGTGCTACCCTTAGACGATATCTATATCTTTGTCATAAATAAGCCATTCGTTGACCCAAATGGTTTCTAGACTCTATCCTAGTAGAATTAGCCATTTGACCATATATTATTTTGTTTCTTATATGCTTTTCAACATTAAATCAAAGCATTTTTATGTGTGTGAATGTGAAATAATTTCTTGGATATGCAGAAGTATGTTTGACTGAGCTTTAAGAGAGTCAATTTCCAGATTCTTCAACCCCATGAGCTCTTTCCTAAGCTTGATGTGCCTGAGTGCCTTGTGGTTAACTGTTTCTCTTTTTCTTCTCCCCTTTCACAATTGTGCTTCCCTCACCTTACAGAAGGAAGGCACACTTCCCACTCATCCCCTCTTCCTATGATGCCTGGCTTTGAGGTGTGCAAGCCTGCAGGCACCAAATCCAGGTGTGATCTATAATTTCCACTTCCAAGGCAGAGTCCTAGGAAAGCAGAGAAAAGAAACTTCAGTAAGAAACATTGAACCGAAAAACCATATTTAGCCAGGTACACTAAGTCCCTGTCTGTCTATCTAGCTAGCTGCTGCTGCTAAGTCGCTTCAATTGTGTCCGACTCTGTGTGACCCCACAGACGGCAGCCCACCAGGCTCCCCCGTCCCTGGGATTCTCCAGGCAAGAACACTGGAGTGGGTTGCCATTTCCTTCTCCAATGCATGAAAGTGAAAAGTGAAAGTGAAGTCACTCAGTCGTGTCCAACTCCTAGTGACCCCATGGACTACAGCCCACCAGGATCCTCCGTCCATGGGATTTTCCAGGCAAGAGCACTGGAACGGGGTGCCATTGCCTTCGCCAATCTACCTAGCTAGCCAGTTCCTATTTATCTATGATCTGTCCATCATCTATCCTAGATCAAATCAGTCAATCTTCAAGGAAATCAATGCTGAATATTCATTTGGAAGGACTGATGCTGAAGCTGAAACTCTAATACTTTGGCCATCACTCACTGGAAAAGACCCTGATGATGGGAAAAATTGAGGGCAGGAGAAGGGGACAACAGAGGATGAGATGGGTGGATGGCATCACTGATTCAATGGACATGGGTTTGAACAAACTCTGCCAGATACTGAAGGAAGCCTGGCGAGCTGCAGTCCATGAGGTCACAAAGAACCAGACATGACTGAGCAACTAAACAGTAACAACAATCATCTATCTTGAAAATAGAAAAGTGTAAAGCTATTGTATAGTTATCTATTATCATGCTTATGTGAAATAAAACATGGACTCAGAGTATCTTCTTGAAGGAAGTAAGTCTGACTTGGTAAACATGAGAAGAAAACTTCACATCAATCTGTGTGTGCAGAGGACATTTTCCTTTAAGGAATGAGGTAAACTTGCATCTTCAACTGTTTGGTAAAAATAGATTTAATCTTCGTGTGTGTGTGTGTGTGTGTGCACGCACACACACATGCTCAGTCGTGTCTGACTCTTTTCAACCCCGTGAACTGTAACCCACTAGGCTCCTCTGTCCATGGGGTTTTCCTGTCAAGAATACTGGAATGGGTTGCCATTTCCTTCTCCAGGGGATCTTCCCTACCCAGAGATCAAACCTGCATCTCCTGCATTGCAGGCCTATTCTTTACCAACTGAGCCACCTGGGAATCCCCTTAATCCTCATACACAGTACATAATACAATAAAAACGTGTTCTTCGCAGATATGTGAAAATATATTAACAAATTTTTGATCTTTTTATAAAAATGTTCCAGTGGTCAATAGTTTTGTTTTGTTTGTTTGTTTGTTTGTTTGTTTGTTTTGTTTAGAAGCTAGGCAAGGCTCTGGAGTAGAAGATAATCCATTTTTTTTTTTTACAAATGACAGAGGCCAAGCAAAAATAATACATTGAATTCTTCTCTATGCATTAAAGCCAGACAATTTGAGTAACTAAATTTGTTCATCTAGTTTTTGTCTTTGCTGAACTCCTAATGATGAAACTCTAGTGCCACCTATGAATCAGAGAGACTAATTGTGTTTGTCAGAGCTCTCCAGAGAAGAAACAGAACCAACAGGGTGGGGATGGGGTGGCGGGGAGTGGGGAGATGCAGAGACTGAGATAGGCAGAGACAGAGAGAGACAAAGAGAGATTGAGACAGCTTTACTCAATCTACCAAGTTAAATGTTTATATCAAGCAAAACCAAATATCTGGGTGCCCCGGGACCCAGTCAGCATGTACAAGTAACCATCATATTAACTGTATTATACCTTGACATATTTTATCACTGAGTATTGGGGAAAATGCTGAGTAAATGTCAGGAGAACTGAGGTTTGGTTCCAGCTTCATCAATTATGAACTGGTGACTTTGTCATTACTGAAGTTGTCTGAGCCTGGGTTTCTTCATCTATAAAAGGTATAAAATAATTATCTTTTCTACTCTGTAGGGATGTTATACAGAGTTTGTGTGTAAATCCAAAATTGCTTTGTAAATTCCATTATAAAATTAATGATAGATTTATCATTGAGGACCTATACCAATGAGCTCCAAAGGATTGATGCCTTTGAACTGTGGTGTTGGAGAAGACTCTTGAGAGTCCCTTGGACTGCAAGGAGATCCAACCAGTCCATCTTAAAGGAGATCAGTCCTGGATATTCATTGGAAGGACTGATGTTGAAGCTGAAACTCCAATACTTTGGCCACCTGATGAGAAGAACTGACTCATTGGAAAAGACCCTGATGCTGGGAAAGATTAAAGGCAGGAGAAGAAGGGGATGACAGAGGATGAGAAAGTTGGATAGCATCACCGACTCGATGGACATGAGTTTGAGTAAACTCCGGAAGTTGGTGATGGACAGGGAGGCTCGTGTGCTGCAGTCCATGGGGTTGCAAAGAGTTGGACATGACTGAGTGACTGCACTGCACTGAACTCGTGAGTGCACAGTCTGCATGTTAACAGCCTATGTTTTCAGACGGCAAGAAGATCTTTGTGAATGAGATGCAACTGAACAAAAACACTCAACTGATGGTCATTTGTTACATATTGTTGGTAATTTTTTTTTGCTTTGAATTTTCTTGTTTTCTCTTTCTTTTTCATGATAGGAGCATTTATTTCCTAGGGAATGAACTTTTCTCTCAGTGACTACAGGATGAGACTCTTAAATATGTCAGTGTGCAGGCAGGAGGTGTAATTCAGGTAACAGATGATCCCAGAGTCCCAAATCTTCACGAAATTCCATCAACACAAGTGTCCCACGAATCCAGAACCTATTTTTCACATAATTTCTCTAACACATTAGCTTCGTCTCCCTGGGAGCTGGACAGTGGACATGAAGGCCAAAAGTTGGGCAAATGATTGGTGCTGATTCATGTGAAAAAGCAGCAATGGAGAGACGCCTTGTGACCACCAAGAGGAGCGTCACCCTCTGTGTGGCCCCCACAAGCATTAAAAATGGAGTGGGAACATCTTCTACATGATATTGGTTTTATTGTCTGTGCCTTGTGCTATTTGTCCTTTTAACTCAACAAAATCTTTCTTCTTGTGAGTTCATTCATTCTGCGTGATTTAATGAGCTCTGGACTAATGTCACAGTCAAGACATCACTCACTGCTTTGAACAGTGAGGGGTAAAGGTGGAAAATAATTAGTATCTATTTTCAGTCTCGAGGTCTATCAGTGTCAATAGGAAAGAGAGGGGAGCAGAAAGACAGTAATGAGGAGAGGACTTTGCCCAGCAGGACACAGACTTAATTACCCCAGGCTAATCTGAAAAGAGTGGGAAAATGGACTCAAGCATAAAAGAACCTGTTCACACTCATGTGTCTATATTTTTCAATCACTAAGCTCATCTTGTCAAAAGTTTTGTCTCAACCCTTTAAAAAACCAACCTAGTTAATTTTAATGGAGATGCTGTGTACTCAAAGCCCCAAAACGGGTACACAATCATTTACTCATATTTAATGAACTCATTCATTCATTAATACAAAATGTTGATGCTGAACAATGAAAATGCAGTTAAATGGAGGAGAACAACTTGTGAATAACCATCCTTGCAGCAATAACATCAGCTTTCTCCTTGCTTTGCCAAGAAGTCCCAGATGTCACTTTCAAACAAGTGTATTTTTTTAAGTAGCCAGTTGTGTGACTCCTTAAAGGAATTACACAAAGTTAGGACCATAGACCAACAGCCAGATTCAAAGCCCTGAATATATTCCAGATATCCCTGAACCATCAGGAGAAGTATAAGTGATGCTCCATTGAATCCAAAGAGCAGAAACAGTGATTTTAAACAGTTCATATGAGCATTACCCAGAGATTTGTGATCATATTTGTATTTTTTCTGAGCAACACCCCTGTGAATAGGTCTCAGCTCAACTGACTACCAAAATGCAAAGGTAGTCATTGATCATGGTATCTCAGTGGCCCAGGCCCTGTGAAATCCAAAAACTCCTCAAGGTCTTTTTTCATCTCAGTTCTTGGCCCTGAAAACTTCCTCACAGCCCCTCCTTGTATATGTAGACATCTTTATTAAGAATATGCTGGTACTGGGCCGCCCTGGTGGTACAGTGGACACAGTGGCTGACTTTATTTTTTTGGGGCTCCAAAATCACTGCAGATGGTGGCTGCAGCCGTGAAATTAAAAGATGCTTATTCCTTGGGAGGAAAGTTATGACCAACCTAGACAGCATATTAAAAAGCAGAGACATTACTTTGCCAACAAAGGTGCGTCTAGTCAAACCTATGGTTTTTCCAGTAGTCATGTATGGATGTGAGAATTGAACTGTAAAGAAAGCTGAGCGCCGAAGAACTGATGCTTTTGAACTGTGGTGTTGGAGAAGACTTTTGAGAGTCCCTTGGACTGCAAGGAGGTCCTACCAGTCCATCCTAAAGGAGATCTGTCCTGGGTGTTCATTGGAAGGACTGATGTTGAAGCTGAAACTCCAGTGTTTTGGCCACCTGATGTGAAGAACTGACTCATTTGAAAAGACCCTGATACTGAGAAAGATTGAGGGCAGGCAGAACAGGGAATGGCAGAGGATGAGATGGTTGGATGGCATCACTGACACGATGGACATGAGTTTGAGTAAACTCTGGGAGCTGGTGATGGACAGGGAGGCCTGGTATGCTGCAGTCCATGGGATCACAGAGTCAGACACGACTGAGTGACTAAACTGAAAGCTGAACTGACAGTGGATAAGAATCCGCCTGCCAATGCAAGGGACACAGGTTTGATCCCTGGTCCTGGAAGATCCCACATGCCTCAGAGCAACTAAGCCCATGCACCGTAACTTCTGAGCCCACATGCTGCAACTACTGAAGCCCGCACACTTAGAGCCATGCTCTGCAACAAGAGGAGCCACTGCAATGAGAAGCCAGTAGAAAGCGGCCCGTGCTCGCCCCAACCAGAGGAGGCCTGCACACAGCGACAAAGGCTCAGTGCAACCAAAAACAAACAAATAAAGTAAAAAAAGAATCTGCTGGGACAACATGTGCATAAATGGTGTGGAAATGTGCAGCAGACATGCCTACAGTACACTGTGCGTTTGTGTGATGGGCAGACGTGATGCTGTAAATGCGGTCAAGTCACCTGGTGGGAGCCTCAGAAATCATACTGATTCCTGCACCGGGTCATGCTCTTCGGGGCCATCTTTGCACGTGTTTGTGGGCATGGCTTACCTCGAGCTTGTGTAGGACCAGCACAGAAATGTGATGGCCTTTTAGTGTCTTTTAGCAGAGCATTTACTCAGGAGCATATACTTGGTGAATTGTTATTGTTTAGTTGCTAAGTTTTGCCTGACTCTGTGGCCCCATGGACTGTAGCCCTCCAGGCTCCCCTGTCCATGGGATTTCCCAGGCAAGATTACTGGAGTGGGTCACCATTTCCTCCTCCAGGGTATCTTCCTGACCCAGGGATCAAACCTGCATCTCCTGCATTGCAGGTGGATTCTTTACCACTGAGCCACCAGGGAAGCCCATCTGCTACACTAAGTATCATTAACTCAAACATAAATGTTTGGCTTTATGAGTGTGTTTGGTTGGATATTTTATACATTTTAGCCCCTGAAAACACATTTCTGTCTCTTCATAAAATTAGATTTCAACTGTAGACCATGTGGAAACACTGTCTTACCCATGGATTCTGGCTTTCAGCATAGAAAGAAAGAAAGTGAAATTGCTCAGTCGTGTCTGACTCCTTGCAACTGCATGGACTGTAGCCTACTTGGCTCCTCAGTCCATGGAATTTTCTAGGCAAGAGTACTGGAATGGGTTGCCATTTCCTTCTCCAGGGGATCTTCCCGACTCAGGGATTGAACCCGGGTCTTCTGCACTGCAGGCAGACACATTACTCTCTGAGCCACCAGCATACACTTGTTCTTATCGGGTGAACCGACACGTGGAAGCTTCTTCTCCCTGACCCTTGCTTTGTGGTCCTAATTCCAGTTTCCCGGGAATACATCTACCTTAACATAGAGCACCACTTGCTGGGCCTTGCTTGAAGTGGGTTTTAATGGGCTCTCTTTCTGGTACATTAGTGGATAAGATGATAGGATTTCACACTAAAGAGACCAAGGTTTGAATCTTAACTTTCAAACACTACTTTTTGACCATTGATAAGTCACTTGGGTTTTTCCAGTCTTCATTTATTCAAGTGCAGAATGTTGATACTACTACACACCTATAAGGTTATTTTGTGAGTCAAAAGGAAAAAAATGGAACTGAGAATTTCAGCCTGACAGAACCATAATTGATGTTCAAGCAGTAACTATCATCAGTACTACGTAATTATCCCCTTATTTATTAATTACTCTGTGAATCATTCATCAATTAAGATTTCTTTCTAATATTAGGAATACAGGAAGGAAGAACTTAGGACACTTGGAGATTATCTCTCACTTTGTTGAGAACATTGCATTTTAATCTTTCTAGGTATTTACCAATAGAAATTTTAAGAGAAACTCTTGGACATTCTGACCCATGATGTAGTGATACTGGACGGTAATTTTTGCCCTGTCAACAACCAACACTCAGTAGCTGAGGATGAGGGTCTCAGTTTTGAGGAAGTCTTGCCGGCTGTGATGCCACGATGCTCACCGCAACCACTTATGGAAACCCAAGCTTCTTAACCTCACCTGAGTCAGAAAGCACTGGGGCCTCATTCTCATTTTCCTATAATCCCCCCTAAAAAGATATTTCAGACACTTCTTTCCTCTGATCATTCACACCCGCTTAGAGACACCCCATGTCTCTATCTGTCAACATCAGCACGACACACGTAAAGAGAATGGGTTTTGCTCCTCACCAATTTCCACCCCCTTGGGGGTGATACCACTGGTCGGCATGGTCAGTCTCTCTGCAAGACAGAGCATCTTTGAACGACCTGTGGCTGGAGGGAGAACTGGACCACAGCGAGTGCAGATCACTCTGTAAGGAGCACCCGGAGAGTTTAGGGAGATGTTAGAGACTCCCAGGCTTGGCAGAAGTGGGATGCAAACAGCAAGCATGTCCCATGGCTCATCTATTGTGTCTGGAAACAATGATGCTTTGTCACAAGGCAACTTTCCAAAAATATTTAAAGACAAATGGTAAGGTTTTGGAGTAGAATATGGACATTATGAGAAAGAATGAAGGTTATCTGTTGAGTTAGGCTGGGTAGACCTGGAGAGTAAAGATTATTTAAGGGGCTCTGGCAATAATGTGTGTGAGAAATACATAATAATCTAACAAGGTTTGTGGCAATGAGATAAAGGAAAAGGAAAAATTGTCAAAATTGCATAAAATAGGCTGGAGATGGGCCAAAAGAAGATTCAGAGGTTGGAACCTGGATCTGGATACCTAAGAAAAATGTGTGTCATTCACATAATAAGGAAAATCAGTAAGACTATACAGTTTAAGAAAGAAAGTGACACATTTTAGCTATTGTCTATTGATAAATTTAATTGTTGGACTCAGCCACTCCATACATTTACATGTAATGGTATATACTTACCTGTGCTTTCCTGGTGACTCGAGGGTTTAAAGAATCTACCTGCCAGTGCAAGAGACATATGTTTGATACCTAGAGCAGGAAGATCCACTGGAGAAGGAAATGGCAATCCACTCCAGTATTCTTTTTTTATGTTTCCTTGTAAGCAGTTTATTTTTTTAATTCATTTTAATTGGAGGCTAATTACTTTACAATATGGTGGTGGTTTTTGCCATACACTGACATGAATCAGCCACGGGTGTACATGTGTTCCCCATTCTAAACCCACCTCCCACCCCTCCCCATCCCATCCCTCAGGGTCATCCCAGTGCACCAGCCCTGAGCACCCTGTCTCATTCATTGAAACTGGACTGGCGATCTGTTTCACATATGATAATATACATGTTTCAGTGCTATTCTCTCAAATCATCCCACCCTCGCCTTCTCCCACAGAGTCCAACAGTCTGTTCTATACATCTGTGTCTCTTTTGCTGTCTTGTATATAGGGTCATCATTACCATCTTTCTAAATTCCATATATATGCATTAATGTACTGTATTGGTGTTTTTCTTTCTGGCTTACTTCACTCTGTATAATAGGCTCCAGTTTCATCCATCTCATTAGAACTGACCCAAGTGTGTTCTTTTAAATAGTTGGGTAATATTGCATTGTGTATATGTACCACAGCTTTCTTATCCATTTTGCCAATGGACATCTAGGTTGCTTCCATGTCCTGGCTATTATAAACAGTACTGTGATGAACACTGGGGTACACGTGTCTCTTTCAATTCTGGTTTCCTCAGCGTGTATGCCCAGCAGTGGGATTGCTGGGTCATATGGCAGTTCTGTTTCCAGTTTTTTAAGGAATCTCCACACTGTTCTCCCTAGTGGCTGTACTAGTTTGCATTCCCACCAACAGTGTAAGAGGGTTCCCTTTTCTCCACACCCTCTCTAGCATTTATTGCTTGTAGACTTTTGGATTGCAGCCATTCTGACTGGCGTGAAATGGTACCTCACTGTGGTTTTGATTTGCATTTCTCTGATAATGAGTGATGTTGAGCATCTTTTCATGTGTTTGTTAGCCATCTGTATGTCTTCTTTGGAGAAATGTCTGTTTAGTTCTTTGGCCCATTTTTTGATTGGGTCGTTTATTTTTCTGGAATTGAGCTGCAGGAGTTGCTTGTATATTTTTGAGATTAGTTGTTTGTCAGTTGCTTCATTTGCTATAATTTTCTCCCATTCTGAAGGCTGCCTTTTCACCTTGCTTATAGTTTCCTTCATTGTGTAAAAGCTTTTAAGTTTAATTAGGTCCCATTTGTTTATTTTTGCTTTTATTTCCATTACTCTGGGAGATGGGTCATAGAGGATCCTGCTATGATTTACATCAGAGCCACTCCAATATTCTTGTCTGGAGAATCCCATGGGCAGAGGAGCCTGGTGGGCTACAGTCCATGGAATCGCAAAAGAGTTGGACATAACTTAGTGACTAAACAACAACAACAGCTGCTTACTCCTATGTAGACCATATTTGTTACTCAAAATAAGTGCATTTAAGTTTTGTTTTAACCAGTGAGACTTAAAAGATTAGCAATTGCATTAGCTATCTAAAATAATTTGTCCTATAAAAATAGGTATTCTATTGTGATTTGAAATGTGTTTTAGCACACATTTTCATAACAAAAGGTGTTGTCAGGTGTTGGTGGACTTGTGTTTGAAGCTGTCAGGATTGTTAACTTTTTCCTGAACACAGGATGTTTCCATCCACATACTGACAATCATCTCAGGTACCCCAGCAGGCTGAAGAAAACTGTATCCCACCACTGTGCCTTCAGTGAAAAGTAGGTCCTGTGAGAATCAGTGATAGAAGTTAAAAAGGAACATTCCAAATCAAAAGATGAGCATCACGGACACAGTGGGCACATGAAAAGTCCAATCCTAGAGACATTTGTGAAGTGAGAATATCCCCTACAGTATTAATAAACAAGAAATGTCATGGCTGTTAGCAATTTCCGGCCTCCAGATGTGAATGAGGGCTCCCAAAGCTGTGATCCAGTGCATGCTGCCACCCACCACGGTGATTGCTGAGTAGCTGGGGGAATGCAAGAAGCAAGGAGAACAAGGAAACAGGATTTGGCCCCAGAAAGGCAATGGCATCCCCTCTAGTACTCTTGCCTGGAAAACCCCATGGATGGAGGAGCCTGGTGGGCTGCAGTCCATGAGGTCGCTAAGAGTCAGGCACGACTGAGCGACTTCACTTTCACTTTTCACTTTCATGCATCAGAGAAGGAAATGGCAACCCACTCCACTATTCTTGCCTGGAGAATCCCAGGGACAGAGGAGCCTGGCGGGCTTCTGTCTATGGGGTGGCACAGAGTCGGACATGACTGAAGTGACTTAGCAGCAGCAGCAGCAGCAGCAGCAGCAGCTGAGCTGCACATGAAAGGAAAGAATTCAGTGAGCCCAGAGGCTTGCACCTTCCCATTCACAGAATGCTAAATTCCTTAACTTGATACCTGATCTTTGATGTTCAGACAGTCTTCTCCCTTTGTTGCAAACTTTTATATAGCCTCACTTCCCCTCCTGCCTCCTTGGAGCAGTTTTCTCTGAGCTTCTGAGATGCTGTTTCCGTGGTTCAGAATCCTAAACATTTCCACTTAAATAAAATAACCCTATACTTTGGCCACCTGATGTGAAGAGCTGACCCATTAGAAAAGACCCTGATACTAGGAAAGATTGAAGGCAGGAGGAGAAGAGGACAACAGAGGATGAGATGGTTGGATGGCATCACCAATGGTCGTGAGTCTGGGCAAGCTCCGGAAGGTGGTGAAGGACAGGGAAATCTGGAGTGCTGCAGGTCCATGGGGTCGCAAAGAGCTGGAAACGACCGAGCGACTGGACAACTATTTTCAGGTTGTGGCTATATTTTTCAGTTGACATATTCTTCATTCTCAGAGCTTTGCAATGTGTCCTCTGGACCTATTCTGTTATCGTGAACAGCCCTGAATAACAGGTAAGTTACAATGCTTATTGATTTCATTACTCTGGGTTTCTTTGCTATAATCAATTTTTTTCACTATGGATATACCCAGTTGTAGTTATTCAAATAAAATTCGGGATCCAGTTTAAGGAGTGTATTACTACAGGGAGGTAAGCTCCCTAGGGGAAGTTGTAGCAATTCAAAGGCAGCCACTCCCAGAGCCAGAGCTGAAAAAACCTGATGCATGATGCAGAGGCTAAAATAGAAAAGTAGAATACACATCTTAGTTCAGCAAACACAAATGCTAGGGATTTGTTCATTAATTATACAGGCTCCAAATTCATCGTGGTGTCACAGATCCACGTGAGTTCTTTGGGTTCCCAATTGTTAAACCCACCACATGAGTAGAGACTGAATTTTCAAGATGGCTGTTTGCGTTACACATTTCAGCAAGACACACACCAGATGTCTTTGGCTTTGCTCGTAGACTGGAATTCCAATCTGTTCATCCTGGCAGAGAGATTACCCCATCAGGTGCAAAGAACTGAAGCAACTCAAGAAAACAAGAAAACTGTGACTCTTTCTGCTACTCGCCCCCAACTTTCTCTGGGAGCCCAGACTTGCCCAGCTTCTGACCTTTGTAATGGGATTTTTATGTGCTGAACAATTACACATATAAATATGTCTTATAACGAGCTGGAGACAATAAAAATATCTTATGATTACAAAACCCTAGGTGAGCTTACACAATCCTGTCAAATAGAATTTACATTATTTTTATACTTCTATTGAGATAGAGGCCTCATGTAAAATTTACAAATATTTTTTACTCTGTTTCCATGTGTATTAAGTCAAAGTAAAAAAGCAAGCACTATTTTCTCTCACTGAAGCTCCCATATTTAAATACTAACAAAGGAAATTGACAGGGACATTCAGTGATGGCGAAGACTATTGTTCTTAGAAAAAACACTATGATGAAGCGGCATGTTACAAAATGCTTAGTATTCTGTCCTAGAATAATGATTGTAATTTTCCAGTATACTTCAAATTAATAGGCTAGATTTTATTTCAGTTCAACTTTTTTTTATCCTTAGAGAGGCATATATTTTATACTTAAGTCTAGAGTGCCTAGGCTTCCTTGGTGGCTCAGATGGTAAAGAATCTGCCTGCAATGCGGGAGACTCAGATTTGATTCCTGGGTCAGGAAGATCCCCCTGGAGAAGGGCATGGCAACCCACTCCAGTATTCTTGTCTGGAGAATTCCATGGACAGAAGAGCCTGGCAGGCTACAGTCCATAGGCTTTCAAAGAGTCCGACACAACTGTGTGACTAACACTTTCACTTTCATGCTAGAGTGCCTAACAGAGCTTTGCACATAGCAACAAAAGAGTCAAAATTGAAATAAAATTGAAAGCCTTACATTAGGTGAGATAATGGCTAAGACTGGTTCCAAATAGGAAAAAGAGTACGTCAAGGCTGTATATTGTCACCCTGCTTATTTAACTTATATGCAGAGTACATCATGAGAAACACTGGGCTGGAAGAAGCACAAGCTGGAATCAAGATTGCTGGGAGAAATATCAATAACCTCAGATATGTGGATGACACCACCCTTATGGCAGAAAGTGAAGAGGAACTAAAAAGCCTCTTGATGAAAGTGAAAGAGGAGAGTGAAAAAGTTGGCTTAAAGCTCAACATTCAGAAAACGAAGATCATGGCATCTGGTCCCATCACTTCATGGCAGATATATGGGGAAACAGTGGAAACAGTGTCAGACTTTTATATTTTTGGGCTCCAAAATCACTGCAGATGGTGATTGCAACCATAAAATTAAAAGACGTTTACTCCTCGGAAGGAAAGTTATGACCAACCTAGATGGCATATTCTAAAGCAGAGACATTACTTTGCCAACAAAGGTTCATCTAGTCAAGGCTATGGTTTTTCCTGTGGTTATGTATGGATGTGAGAGTTGGACTGTGAAGAAAGCTGAGTGCTGAAGAACTGAGGCTTTTGAACTGTGGTGTTGGAAAAGATTCTTGAGAGTCCCTTGGACTGCAAGGAGATCCTACCAGTCCATCCTAAAGGAGATCAGTCCTGGGCGTTCTTTGGAAGGAATGATGCTAAAGTTGAAACTCCAATACTTTGGCCACCTCATGTGAAGAGTTGACTCATTGGAAAAGACCCTGATGCTGGGAAAGATTGAGGGCAGGAGGAGAAGGTGACAACAGAGGATGAGATGGCTGGATGGCATCACCGACTCAATGGACATGGGTTTGGGTGAACTCCGGGAGTTGGTGATGGACAGGGAAGCCTGGCATGCTGCGGTTCATGGGGTCGCAAAGAGTCAGACACGACTGAGCAACTGAACTGAATTGGACTGAATGGCTAAGATGAAAGCAAAGCATGTGATTCTTGTCTTTGTTGGTTTGCAAACTCAGGAGCTTTCCCGGGTGAAATCTGAAACTGGCCCTGCTACATGGAGGGCAAGAAGAGATCAAAGAAAGAGGCAAATTTAACAAGCGAGGGGCTTACAGAGGAGAGTCTTAAGAACTCATGTAGATAAACTTGGGCTCGGGGGTCAGGTCCTGCCCAAAGTCTATGATTGTTCAGCTTATGAGCAAAGAATACTTTTTACATTTTTAAAGAGTTGTTAAAACACCAAAGAATATGCAACAGAGATATATGTGGCCCACAAAGAAAGAAAGAAAGTGAAGTCGCTCAGTCATGTCCAACTTTTGCGACCCCATGGACTATAGCCCTCCAGGTTCCTCCATCCTTGGGATTTTCCAGGCAAGTGTACTGGAGTGGGTTGCCATTTCCTTCTCCAGGCGATCTTCCCAACTCAGGGATCAAAGCCTGGTCTCCCATGTTGCAGACAGACTCTTCACTGTCTCAGCCACAAGGGAAGCTCTATGTGGCCCACAAAGCTGAAAATACTTACTCTCTTTACTCTTTACAGGAGAAAATGTTTCCTGACTTCTGACTTAGAGTATGAGTAGGTACTTAGAGCAGTGGTCCCCAACCATTTTGGCACCAGGGACCATTTCCAAGGAAGATAATTTTTCCACAGACCACAGTGGGATTGGGGAGGTGGATGGCTCAAGTGGTGATGCAAGTGATGGGGGCAGCAGATGAAGCTTCGCTCACCTCCTGCTGTGCAGTCTGCTTCCAAATAGATGGGGCTGGGGACCCTTGGCTTAGAGGAAAACTAGACATAGAGATGCTTGACCATACATCCTGACCCTGCACCCTTCCCACAAAGCGAGTGCTGTTAACTTTGTCTTCCAAGTAATTCTAAAGCGAAGCCAACAATCCTTGCTGTCAGTGAAATCAAAGTTGGTGGAAGTATTTCTTTCCAAAAGGGATGGCTGCTGGTTAGTTAGAGGAACGGTAGTGACGTACTTGGAATGACTCAGTTGGGATAAAGCCCCACTTTTGCTGGACTAATACGACAGAGGGTATCTTTCTCCCTTACATAGCCATTCCATGGTTGTGTTTCTGCTTGGCACTTTGGTGGCTCAGAAATCAGGCTTATCATCTTTGAAGTTGCCATTCATTGAGTCTCGGTGTGCTTAACTTCTAGATGAACAACAAAGATTGAAAAGAAAGAGTAAAAAAGGCAAAGTTATTTCTTAAACACACCTCCCCGAAAGTAATGCATGTCACTACCTCTGGCATAATATTGACAAGACTTCCCTGGTGGCTCAGATGGTAAAGCGTCTGCCTACAATGCAGGAGACCTGGGTTCAATCCCTGGGTCGGGAAGATCTCCTGGAGAAGGAAATGGCGACCCACTCCAGTATTCTTGCCTGGAAAATCCCATGGATGGAGTAGCCTGGTGGGCTCCAGTCCATGGGGTCGCAAAGAGTCGGACACGAGTGAGTGACTTCACTCACTTTGTAATGCGACCTCACTTGCTGGGTTAGTAAATGAAGCCCCTGGTTGGACCACTAGAGGGAGCTCCTCACTATAGACAGGAGAGCAGGAGACCTGGTTGGCATGCAGTGGTCTCCACCAACTGGGTAGGTGTCAAAGGGCCTGGTTTCTTAGTGGAGATATCGGGTTGGAAACACATGTGATGTCATCTTACCCCAGCACCCACTGCAAATTCCAGCTAAGAAACTAGAAATAATAATGTTGCTGTTGTGGCTTTCAGGAGCTCAGTCGTGTTTGGACTGCAGCACGCCAGGCTTCCCTGTCCTTCACCAACTCAGTAAGGAAGGCAGACTGGAGGGAAACTGAGGCAATAATTATAATAAGGAGTCACTCATCTGAGCAGGGAGAGTGAGGTTCTGGAACTCTCTTCCTCAGATGACATTCTGTGCTTAAACGTGATTACAACACGGTCTTTTCAAAGTCTTCTTGGGACTTCCCTGGTGTAGTGGATGACAATCTACCTGCCAAGGCAGGGGACAGGGGTCCTGTACACAGTCCGGGAAGCTTCCACACGCAGCAGAGCAACTGAGCCCGTGTGTCACAACTGCTAAGCCCACGCGCTGCGACTGCCGAAGCCCCAGAGCCTAGAGACTGTATTCCACAAGTCACCGCAGCAAAAGAAGGCCAGCGTGAGGCAACAAAGACCCAGAACAGTCAAAAATAAATAAATTTAAAAAATTTGTTCTTAATCTTGATCTATCAGTCTCAGAGTGGCCTTGTCTCATACTGATGTTCTGTGAAATTAAGTCCTACAAGAGAACAGCAAAGTCTCCCTGCGGGTGCCAGGCCAGCTTGTAACGATACCAAGAGCCGCCAGTCACGCCCGGAGACCCCCGATGCTGGGGCTGCACAGACCTTAGAGACGGTGCATGGACCTCTGGCGTGGACTCCTTAGCAGCCCAGCTTCGGCAACGGGATGAGCTTGGCTTCTCTGACTGACAGGAGGGCATCTCTTCCGATATTCCAGCTTCCTGTTGTAGACCTTCAATTCTGCAGCTTATCTCCTAACTGTGTCAAGGCCGATTTCTATAATAACTGCCTTATCCCATAGCTCACGGTGTTTCTGCTCCCCTAATTAAACACTGATGGTGCTGCTGGGATAAATAAGGAGGATTAATTAAAAGCCATTTGAGAAGCACAGAGATCCCCAGAGACCCCTCTGAAAATCCATGCGTTGAGAGGCTGCCCTTCTCAGTCAATGCAAAAGAGAGGGGGGTTGTGCTCTTTAAAAAACAAAACTGACCGACTGAGGACTGAGGAGTTCCGGGTATATGTGAAGCCAGGGTAGGTTTCTAAAACCCGGGGAGTAATTTCAAAGTATGTGAGCTGAACGCTGATCTCAACGGTCTCCTTTTTCTGCTCAGCCCTGAAAGTTCAGCAGTCACACCCTGTAGAAGGACCCTGGAAGAATTTGCTCTGTGAAATCTGACTAAATACATACAACAGTGGCGGGGTGGGGGGAGTGCGTTACTATCTGAAGCATTCAGTTCAGTTCAGTCGCTCAGTCGTGTCCGACTCTTTGCGACCCCATGAATTGCAGCACGCCAGGCCTCTCTGTCCATCACCAACTCCCGGAGTTCACTCAAACTCACGTCCATCGAATCAGTGATGCCTTCCAGTCATCTCATCCTCTGACGTCCCCTTCTCCTCCTGCCTTCACTCTTCTCCAGAATCAGGGTATTTTCAAATGAGTCAGTTCTTTGCATCAGATGGCCAAAGTATTGGGAGTTTCAGCTTCAGCATCAGTCCTTCCAATAAATAGTCAGGACTGGTCTCCTTTAGGATAGACTGGTTGGATCTCCTTGCAGTCCGAGGGACTCTCAAGAGTCTTCTCCAACACCACAGTTTAAAAGCATCAATTCTTTGGCGCTCAGCTTTCTTCACAGTCCAACTCTCACATCTATACATGACCACTGGAAAAACCATAGCCTTGACTAGATAGACCTTTGTTGGCAAAGTAATAATATCTCTGAAAATGACTCAGTGGACATGAATCTGAGCAAACTCTGGGAGTAGGTGATGGACAGGGCATCCTGGCATGTTGCAGTCCATGGGGTCGCAAAGGGTTGGACACAGCTGAACGACTGCACTGAACTGGTGACTCCAAACAGCAGCAGTTGATTCTCTCACAGCTCTGGAGGCAGATGTCTGCAGTCACTGTGTCAGCAGGGCTGGGTCCTCCCTGAGGTTCTGAGGGAGAATCTCTCAGTGACCGCCTGGTGAAGCCTATGGGACCCTGTGGGCCTCCTGGGCAGGAAGCCTTTCAAACAGCTGCTAATCCAGGAAGGGGAGGGGATTGCAGAGACAGGGGAGAAGCAGCCAAGAGGCAGTAGCATCCAGATCCCAGTTTCACCTCAAGGGATACGCATCTTTGAGCTCTTTATAAAACTAAAGTGAAAGTGAAGTTGCTCTGTTGCATCCAACTCTTTGCGACACTAAAACTAAAGCCCTCAGAAAAACACAAGGTGTTAGAATCCTTCATTCCAGCGAAGATCAGAGTTTGATAACTTTAAGAAGTTAATCAGGAGAAACCACCTGAGGCCAGATTAAAGGAATGCAGGCCTTCCACACACCCTGATCCTTATCACAGCAGCAGCCCCACCCCTGAACCATTGCTATTTCAGTTCAGTTCAGTTCAGTCGCTCAGTCCTGTCCGACTTTTTGTGACCCCATGAATCGCAGCACGCCAGGCCTCCCTGTCCATCACCAACTCCCAGAGTTCACCCAGACCCACGTCCATCGAGTCAGTGATGCCATCCAGCCATCTCATCCTCTGTCATCCCCTTTTCCTCCTGCCCCCAATCCCTCCCAGCATCAGAGTCTTTTCCAATCAGTCAACTCTTCGCATGAGGTGGCCAAAGTACTGGAGTTTCAGCCTTAGCATCATTCCTTCCAAAGAAATCCCAGGGCTGATCTCCTTCAGAATGGACTGGTTGGATCTCCTTACAGTCCAAGGGACTCTCAAGAGTCTTCTCCAACACCACAGTTCAAAAGCATCAATTCTTCGGCGCTCAGCCTTCTTCACAGTCCAACTCTCACATCCATACATGACCACAGGAAAAACCACAGCCTTGACTAGCCAGACCTTTGTTGGCAAAGTAATGTCTCTGCTTTTCAATATGCTATCTAGGTTGGTCATAACTTTCCTTCCAAGGAGTAAGCGTCTTTTAATTTCATGGCTACAGTCACCATCTGCAGTGATTTTGGAGCCCAGAAAAATAAAGTCTGATACTGTTTCCACTGTTTCCCCTTATATCTGCCATGAAGTGATGGGACCAGATGCCATGATCTTCGTTTTCTGAATGTTGAGCGTTAAGCCAACTTTTTCACTCTCCTCTTTCACTTTCATCAAGAGGCTTTTTAGCTCCTCTTCATTTTCTGCCACAAGGGTGGTGTCATCTGCATATTTGAGGTTATTGATATTTCTCCCGGCAATCTTGATTCCAGCTTGTGTTTCTTCCAGCCCAGCGTTTCTCATGATGTACTCGGCGTAAAAGTTAAATAAGCAGGGTGACAATATACAGCCTTGACGTACTCCTTTTCCTATTTGGAACCAGTCTGTTGTTCCATGTCCAGTTCTAACTGTTGCTTCCTGACCTGCATACAAATTTCTCAAAAGGCAGGTCAGGTGGTTCTGGTATTCCCATCTCTTGAAGAATTTTCCACAGTTTATTGTGATCCACACAGTCAAAGGCTTTGGCATAGTCAATAAAGCAGAAATAGATGTTTTTCTGGAACTCTCTTGCTTTTTCTATCATCCAGTGGATGTTGGCAATTTGATCTCTGGTTCCTCTGCCTTTTCTAAAACCAGCTTGAACATCAGGAAGTTCATGGTTCACATATTGCTGAAGCCTGGCTTGGAGAATTTTGAGCATTACTTTACTAGCATGTGAGATGACTGCAATTGTGCGGTAGTTTGAGCATTCTTTGACATTGCCTTCCTTTGGGATTGGAATGAAAACCGACCTTTTCCAGTCCTGTGCCCACTGCTGAGTTTTCCAGATTTGCTGGCATATTGAGTGCAGCACTTTCACAGCATCATCTTTCAGGACTTGAAATAGCTCAACTGGAATTCCATCACCTCCACTAGTTTTGTTCATAGTGATTCTTTCTAAGGCCCACTTGACTTTACATTCCAGGATGTCTGGCTCTAGGTCAGTGATCACACCATCATGATTATCTGGGTCATGAAGATCTTTTTTGTACAGTTCTTCTGTGCATTCTTGCCATCTCTTCTTAATACCTTCTGCTTCTGTTAGGTCCATACCATTCCTGTCCTTTATGGAACCCATCTTTGCATGAAATGTTCCCTTGGTATCTCTAATTTTCTTGAAGAGATCTCTAGTCTTTCCCATTCTGTTATTTTCCTCTATTTCTTTGCATTGATTGCTGAGGAAGGTTTTGTTTTCTCTTCTTGCTATTCTTTGGAACTCTGCATTCAGATGCTTATATCTTTTCTTTTTCCTTTGCTTTTCACTTCTCTTCTTTTCACAGCTATTTGTAAGGCCTCCCCAGACAGCCACTTTGCTTTTTTGCATTTCTTTTCCATGGGGATGGTCTTGATCCCTGTCTACCGTACAATGTCACAAACCTCAGTCTATCTATCAGGCACTCTATCTATCAGATCTAGGCCCTTAAATCTATTTCTCACATCCACTGTATAATCATAAGGGATTTGATTTAGGTCATACCTGAATAGTCTAGTGGTTTTCCCTACTTCCTTCAATTTAAGTCTGAATTTGGCAATAAGGAGTTCATGATCTGAGCCACAGTCAGCTCCTGGTCTTGTTTTTGTTGACTGTATAGAGCTTCTCCATCTTTGGCTGCAAAGAATATAATCAATCTGATTTCATCCTCCAAGGTGGGAACTTACAGTTTCTCAGGGCACAAGCCCACTGTTTCCCTCTTTATTTGGCAAAACAATACAACTACCAAAACTCTGCCTCTGAGATTCAATTCAGCCCTGATGCACGGAGGCTGAGGTTTCAGCATCGCTGGTGATCCTCACTATTCCTTGGCTCACAGCTGCATCCCCCCAGTCTCTACCTCCATCCTCATATGATCTTCTTCTTGGTAAGTCATGTTGTAGCTTCTTTTTGTAAGGACATCTATCATGGTATTTGGGCTTCCCAGGTGGCTCAGTGGTGAAGAATCTACCTGTCAGTGCAGGAGGCATCAGAGAGGCAGGTTCAATCCCTGGGTCAAGAAGATCCCCTGAAGGAGGAAATGGCAACCTACTCCAGTATTCTTGACTGGAAAATTCCATGGACAGAAGAGCCTGGTGGACTACAGTCCATGGCGTGGCAAAGAATCAGACACGACTGAGCACACATCATGGGATTTAAGGACCACCCTAAATCCAGGATGACCTTACCTGAAGCTCCTTAACATAATTATATCTGAAAACAAACAAACAAAACACCTTCTTCCAAATAAATTAACCTCCATACACTATGGGGATTAGGACTTGAACCTATTTGGGGAGGGGGGCATTCAACTCAATAGAATTACTCTATTCAAGATACTGTTCTAAGCATTTTATAAGTATTAACTTATTTACTTCTTAGGTGTGTGTTGCTCAATCTCTCAGTCATGTCTGACTGCATGCCACCCCATGGAGTGTAGCTCACCAGACTCCTCTGTCCATGGAATTTTCCAGGCAAGAATACTGCAGTGAGTTGCCATTTCCTTCTCTGTGGGATCTTCCTGACCCAAGGATCAAGCTTGAGTCTCTTGCATCTCTTTCATTGGCAGGTGGATTCCTTATCCCTGTGGCCCTGGGAAGCCCTTACTTCTTATACCAAGTCTTTTACATATTTGCCAATATTAGAACTATTTTAGAAACAAAGAATCTGAGGTGTGAAAATGTTAATTTTCCCGAAATCCCACATCTGTAAGTGTTGTTGCTGTTCAGTTGCTCAGTCGTGTCCAACTCTTTGCGACCCCATGGATTGCAGCATGCCAGGCTTCCCAGTCCATTACCAACTCCCAGAGCTTGCTGAAACTCATGTCCACTGAGTCAGTGATGCCATCCAAACATTTCATCCTCTGTCATCCCCTTCTCCTGCTTTCAACCTTTCCCAGCATCAGGGTCTTTTCAAATGAGTCACTTCTTTGCATCAGGTGGCCATATTAAATTATTGGAGCTTCAGCTTCAGCATCAGTCCTTCCAATGAATATTCAGAATTGATATCCTTTAGGATGGACTAGTTTGATCTCCTTGCAGTCCAAGTGACTCTCAAGAGTCTTCTCCAACACCACAGATCAAAGGCATCAATTCTTCAGTGTTCAGCCTTCTTTATGGTCCAAGTCTCACATCCACACATGACTAATGGAAAAACCAAAGCTTTGACTATAGGGACCTTTGCTGGCAAAGTGATGTCTCTGCTGTTTAGGTTTCTCATAGCTTTCCTTCCAAGGACAAAGTGTTCAGTTATGTTTAAATCCAGGCAGAAAAACTCCACAGATTACATGTTTAACCATTGTGCTTTAGATCAGGCTAGCTATTCCTGACCCTGACCTATTCCTATTCCTGACATTATTAATAATCAATTATTAATAATTAATATTAATATAATATTAATATTATATATTAATATAATATATTAATCATATATATAATATATAATTATATTATTTATATATTATATATATAATATATAATATATATTATATATATGAATATATGTGAATATATAATATGAATATATATGAATATTATATATGAATAATAATATTATTAATATAAATTATTGTTAATATATTTATTAATACATTATTAATTAATATTTTATTATTAATTTTATTGTTAATTAATAATATATTATACATATAATATATTATATATATAATAATATTATATATATTTTGTATATTATATATATTTTATATATTATATATATTATATATTATATATATAATATATATCATATATAACTATTATATATATTATATATATGATAATATATAAAATATATATATGAATATATAATGTGAATATTATATGAATAGTATATATGAATAATAATTAATAATATTAATATATATTAATATTAAAATATTTATTAACACATTATTGATTAATATTTATTATTAATTAATAATATATTAATATTATTAATATAAATGTTATTAATATATTAATATAAATAATAATATATAATAAAAATATTATATATTATATGTATTATATATAAATGTTATATATATTATATATATTTAATTTAAATATATTGTATGTTTATATATTACATATATAATATATATATTTATAATATATAACTATTATAAATATTATATATATTATTTATATTACATATATATTATATATATATGAATATATATATATGAATATTATATATGAATAATAATATATATTATTATATATTATTTATTATATATATTATATATTACATGTATATATTATATTATATATAAATATTATGTATAATATATATATTATATATTACATATATATGAATATATATTTATTATTTATTATATATATAATAAATAATATATAAGAATATATTATTATTCATATATAATATTCATATAATATTCATATTATATATTCATATATATATTCCTATATATTCATATATATATAACATATAATATATATGTAATATATAATATATATAATATATATAATGTTTATATATAATATATAAAATATTATATAAATATATTATATATTTAAATTAAATATATATAAATATATATATTTAATGTATATAAATATATATTTAAATTAAATATATAAATATATATTTAATGTATATAAATATATATTTAATGTATTTAATAATTAAACATATATAAAATATAGAAATAATAATATAATTATATATATAATATATAATATATAATATGTATTATATATTATATATATTATATATATAATATATATAATATAATATATAAATAATATATATATTAATTATATATTATTTAATATAATAATATATATTATTATATATTATTTATTATATATATAATATATACATAATATTTATATATATAATATATTATATATAATAAATAATATATAATAATATATATTATTATATTAAATAATAATATATAATTAATATATATAATATAATATATTAATTAATTATAATTAATATAATATATTAATATAATATAATATTAATATAATTAATATTAATAATTAATAAACCTGACCTATTCCTGACCCTATTCCTGACATTATTAATAACAGAATAATACCTGTAAAGACACCAATGTTTGGAAAGATGCTACAGTTTAAATTCTAATATTAATAATAGAAGGAAAAGCCTCAAATCAAGAGTCAGCTGGGGCAAGTCCTGAAAAATTTTAAAAATATCTGACTTTTACTGGCATCACCCAAATGTGACACCGGAATGCTGCATGTGCTAAAATAGACACAGGAGCCACTAGGATGGAAGCTTCTGGAAGGAAGGGAGGCTGTTTTTCATTCTCCTGTCACCGGCACCCAGCAAGATGGCACCCACGTGGTGTGGTCAGTAAGTGTGTGGACTGAATGAATGACTGAACCATAATATAGTTTTTTCAAACCAGCATTGTTAATCATCTCTCCTGTATATCATTCTCACTAGCCCTTGCCTTTTCAAGGTCAGATGGACTACTAGTCATACAAAGGAATTAATTTATGCTAATTCTTGAGCTCTATATCACATTTTTCTGGGGACCATATATGTTCAGCACCCATAGATCACACACTTCCCTGTTATAGTCTTCTGTTGCCCATCTTTCTCATGAATTCTCCTCGTTCAAGATCAAGGTCAGCAGTGCTCACAAATAGGAGTTTGTTTATGCAGATCCTTGTCTCTTCTGGTGTAGGTACATGGCAGCCCTATTACTTCCTATCCTTAGATAAAAGTTCTCTCATTAGAATGGGAAACATGGGCAGGAAGGTCGGGAGCAATTCCTCTTGGTGAGGCCCAAGGACGTGGTGGAAAGCATACGGGTGTAGGGATTGGTGAAGTAGCTGGGCGAGCACATTTATTGTGGACCCAGTTTGTGCTTTGCTCTAGATTTTGGAAACAAGACAGACACCAACAATGGAGTAATAGATGAGGATGGATAGATAGATTTAATTCTCATACTGCCACTTAGTATCTGTGGAATCTTGCACAAGTTAGAGCAACAATCTAAGCCTCAGTTTAAATAAAATCATTTACATGCTTATCTTATAAGGCTTCTGTAAGAACTAACTAAATAATCATTTGTATATATGTGTGTGTGTGTGTGTGTGTGTGTGTGTGTGTGTACATTTTCCAGGTGGCTTAACAGTGAAGTATCTGCCTGCAATTCAGGAGATGCAGGAGATTTGGGTTTGATTCCTGGATAGAGAAGACTCCTTGGAGGAGGGCATGGCAACCCACTCCAGTATTCTTGTCTGGAGAATCCCACAGACAGAGGAGCCTGGAGGGTTACATTCCATGGGGTCACAAAGGGTCAGACGTGACAGAAGCAACTGAGCACACACACATGCACATATATGAACCTAACAAAAGCAGAAGATATTAAGAAGAGGTGGCAAGAATACACAGAAGAACTATACAAAAAAGATCTTCATGACCCAGATAAACATGATGGTGTGATCACTCACCTAGAGCCAGACATCCTGGAATGTGACGTCAACTGGGCCTTAGGAAGCATCACTAGGAACAAAGCTAGTGCAGGTGATGGAATTCCAGTTGAGCTATTTCAAATCCTAAAAGATAATGCTGTGAAAGTGCTATATACCAGCAAATTTGGAACACTCAGCAGTGGCCACAGGACTGGAAAAGGTCAGTTTTCATTCCAATCCCAAAGAAAGGCAATGCCAAAGAATGTTCAAACTACTGCACAATTGCACTCATCTCACACGCTAGTAAAGTAATGCTCAAAATTCTCCAAGCCAGGCTTCAACAGTACATGAACTGTGAACTTCCAGATGGATTTAGAAAAGGCAGAGGAACCAGAGATCAAAGTGCCAACATTCATTGGATCATCAAAAAAGCAAGAGAGTTCCAGAAAAACATCTATTTCTGCTTTATGGACTACACCAAAGCCTTTGACTGTGTGTATCACAATAAACTGTGGAAAATTCTGAAAGAGGTGGGAATACCAGACCATTTGACCTGCCTTTTGAGAAATCTGTATGCAGGTCAGGAAGCAACAGTTGGAACTGGACATGGAACAACAGACTGGTTCCAAATAGGAAAAGGAGTACGTCAAGGTTGTATATTGTCGCCCTGCTTATTTAATTTAACTTATATCCGGAGCACATCATGAGAAATGCCAGGCTGGAAAAAGCACACTCTGGAATCAAGATTTCTGGAAGAAATATCAATAACCTCAGATATGCAGGTGACACCACCCTTATGGCAAAAATTGAAGAACTAGAGAGTCTCTTGATAAAAGTGAAAGAGGAGAGTGAAAAAGTTGGCTTAAAACTCAACACTCAGAAAACTAAGATCATGGCATCTGGTCCCATCACTTCATGGCAAATATATGGGAAAACCATGAAAACAGCAAGAGATTTTATTTTTTTGAACTCCAAAATCACTGCAGATGGTGACTGCCACCATGAAATTAAAAGGCGCTCGCTCCTTGGAAGAAAAGTTACGACCAACCTAGATAGCATATTGAAAGGCAGAGACATTACTTTGCCAACAAAGGGCTGTCTAGGCATCATCAACTCAATGGACATGAGTTTGAGCAAGCTCTGGCTGTTGGTGATGGACAGGGAAGCCTGGAGTTCTGCAGTCCACCAGGTCGCAAAGAGTTGGACACGACTGAGTGACTGAACTGGACTGATATTCAAATATCTATATCTATTTACATATATAATGTGTGAGTGTATGTATACACAGATATATGTCTATCTATCCCTAGAGAGAAAGGAATGAGCTTGCTACATGATGTCATGCATTTGTCTTCCCTTTCTTCTCGGCCCCTGCACTATAACGCAGAGATAACTTCTGTCTGTGTATGGTGTAATCTGAGTCCCAGCTTTCTTCAAAGATCATCTCAACCTACAGTGCCCACTTTGGGCCAGGATATAGCCCTGCACCTTCCTAAAAGGCTCTAAATGACTTCTAGGTTTCTGATGACCTTCACTGCTCCTGATCCATCCCTGATACAAGAAAGCACCTGGTAATAATGTTGGGCTGACCCAGGGGCAATTTCTGTCCCAGCTCCTCCAGACCTGTATGGACTGTGCTGGGGGCTGTCTTCAGATGGTAATGATTCTTAGCTGAAGCCATGGCCCCATTAAAGACATAACTCTAGAGAGAAAAAGTCCTGGATCCCATTATCAGTCCCTACTCAGACATAAATGTGGGACTCGACAGCTCTTCATGAGGCTTCCGCAGCTTAATGACACCATCAGTAAACTCCTACCTGAATGAAGGCTGCACTAATTACGGCACTAAGATGCATGGCCCTATTTCAGTTAATTGAGTTCATTTGCTAGTTTGCAAAGAAACACAATTAATAAAAGAAGTTGTGCATGCCATATTTTTTTGCAGGTCAACTTTGAAGCGATAGCGTTTTGACTGATCTGCTCTGAATAAAATAAGGAAAACAGCTCACGCTAAACTATTCACAGGCAGAGGTGATGAGCATATGCTTCTAATTTGAGCCAAGAAAAAAAGCAAAAATAAACAAAATTAGCAAATCTTAGTTCTTGACAACCGCTCACAGGATATTTCAGCTAAGAAATGAACATATGGTCCAAGGAATAAAGAAACTAGCTGATTTGGTGTGGAAATGAAATTTCTAGGCTCACAGTTTCATGACTGTGGTAATCTCATTCCTTTTGAGTCCTCTTAACTTATTCTGCCCTGCCTGCTCTAAGTTTCCACAAGTTCCCCTTTGTGGTCCAGCAGAATTATTGATCACAACTTGCTGAGAAAAGACCCCACAACTCATATTGGCTAAAATGACCTTTTAACCCATCAGCCTGGCCCTTTAGCCCACTCCAATTAAAGGGCCAAGACACGCTTCCTTGAAATTTCTAATGCAATGCTCAAGGTTAACTTTCAGGGCATCTCCGTAGGAAAGAAAACCTTTACAGGAAATTGGCATGAAAAGGGAATTAGATGCTCAGTTGTACTTTCCATTCCACCCTCACCTTAGCTGTCTCCTGTGACTTGTTTTCTTTCCCAGTAGCAAGGATGGATCTTGCAACAGTGAGATACTGAGCAGGGCCCTCTGGGGCTCCCGGGCACAAAGCCTTTCTGTGTCCCGAATTTCTTTGGTTACAGAAAACAGCTTTCATTTACCCTGCCTCATCTTCCCCAGCTTCCAACTTGCAGATTCAAGCAGTTGTTAATTAGGGAAGGGAAAGGATGCAAGACTAGGGAGAGACAGTTAAGAAAAACAATAGTTCAGCCTTGGGGCAAGGTCCTGGTTCCCCATCAACTGACACACACTGAGATATCTTAGAGCTGTTTTGCAGATACCGAAACCCTATCAAGGTGAGAGAAGTTAACAATTAAAGATGGTTCGGTGCCCACAAGCACATAGACCCCAGCAGACCAGTTGGAACCTGAGGGTTGATGATGCTGACTCCATTACTTCACCACCAACTCATCAAAAGAATGGAAGCCTGTCACTGCCTTGATCCTTATCACCTACCCTTGAACACAGGTGGTAAATCATCTGTCTGCAATGCAGAAGAGCCAGGTTTGATTCCTGGGTCAGGAAGATCCCCTGGAGAAGGAAATGGCAACCCACTCCAGAATTCTTGCCTGGAGAATCCCATGGACACAGGAGCCTGGCAGGCTACAGTCCACAGATCACAAGACTCAGACACGACTTAGGGACTAAACCCCCACCACCAGGGAGGGAGGCACAGTCCCTGGGGCACTAGCCTACTGTGTTCCCTCTTTGCCTGGCAAGGGGATAAAGCCACTCTCTTTCTCCTCCATAATTCTGTCTCCATATCTCATTTCAGCATTAGTGTACAAAAAGCCAAGAATTTGGCATCACAGTGAAGTGTGTTCTGAAGCTTGCTAAAAAAGTGGACTTCTCTCACTCACCTCCTTTAAATGACCTGTTGCTGGAAAGTGTTAAAAAGAAACAAGGCCAAAATAGAGTCACTTCTACTAAACCTCACCCAAACTGAACACCTAACTCGTGGAGTGTCAGTCTCTCCACGAGTGAAATTTTATACCAGTCTGGAATTTTCTGGATTGCAGTAGTGAGGTAATCTTGCCTGAAATAATCCTTTCTGTTCTTTTGCTAATAACCTTTTTGTAGCACCCCATTTCTGTAAAAGCCTTCCGCTCTGTATAGCTCCTTGGAGGAGCTTTCTGTTTGCTAGATGTGACGTTATGCAATTCATGAACTGTTGAATAGAGCCGATTAGATCTTTAAATTTACGTGGCTGAATTTTGGTTTTTCTTTTGCTTTGTGTTTTACAAGAGAAATTTAGTTTTATGAAAATAAAACTTGATGGATAACTTTTAGCCCTTTGAGTTTTTCTCATTAACCAATCATTGTGCACTTAAATCAGAAAGATTGCCCTTAGACCATCACAGAAGAATTCCTGTGTGGCCATGGTAAAGCTAGTTAAGCCCCCTTGTGCCAGAAGTTAAGTTTCTGTTTGTAAGAACTGCTGGGGCTCTAAATGACTAACTTGTCTTTTCCATTTTGTATTTCCGATGCATTCTCACTTGCTATGTACATTATGTGGAGTACAAACAGAACCGCTAGTATTTACTTTCGCATGTCTTTGTTTCAAAAATAAGCAAAAATCTAAAAAATCATCTCTGACTAAAATAAAAATAATGCAGGGGTATAATGTACTGTGTTCAAGGTATTAATAAAAAAAATCTGTGTGATCAATCCATATGAGAACAAAAGAAATCCAAATACTTTCCACTTGGGCATATGTCACGGTTTCAATTATTTAGTAAAAAAATTTTAATGCTATATAGTATATTATGAGGTCCATTTAACTATAGGGTTATTTATTTTTTAAACTGCATGATTAAACTGCGTTTATTTCAGAATATTTCACTTGTCTTTCCTTAGTGAGGTGCTTAACAGTCCTTGATAACTGAGAAGCAGAAATGAACTTTTATTTCATATATCTGAGTTACAGTTATATAATTGATTGTCATAGTTCATCCACGGCAGGCTGTAAGAGAGTGAGAAAAAATTATTATATGCCAATGGCAGATATTAGTAATTCATATAATCAAAAGCATGTATCTGGCTGCTGTGGGCATTGTACTCAGTGCGGGAGTAAAGTGTTGGAGGGCATAGTTTGCCCCAAGAGAATATCTTGGTCAGGTAACAAAGAAGGGATTTAAAGGAAAGTTAATTTGGGATTTATAAGTGCAATAAATGCTCAACATGTATTAAATATTACTGGATCAGAGCAACCAACTCCTTCCCCAGAAATGAAGAGAGGCAGGGAAGAAGGAGATATTTACAAAGTATGACTATATTTCATCAGGGAAAAGTAGGCTAAAAATCTTAAACTTTATCTGGTAGTTATTGAGATAGTTCTGATGACTTTTAATCAAAGAAACAAATACAAAATACTAATATTTTTACTATCAAATGATTACCATGGGAAATTGTTCTGACTTCATATTGAGGACTGGCTTCCCTGATGACTCAGAGGTAAAGAATTTGCCTGCCAATGCAGGAGATGTAGAAGTGATCTGATCCCTGGATCAGGATGATCCCCTGGAGGAGGGCATGGCAACCCACTCCAGTATTCTTGCCCAGGAAATCCCACAGCAGAGGAGCTTGGCAGGGTACAGTCCATGGGGTCACAAAGAGTCAGACATGAATTATTGACTAAATAACAATTGAAGACAAATTTCTGAAAAAACAAATAGCTGTCTTCTACAGTAGTGACTGGTGTCCGTGATCAGTCGCTAAGTCATTCAATCCCATGGACTGTATTCACCAGGCTCTTCTGCCCATGGGATTTTCCAAGCAAGAATACTGGAGGGGGCTGTCATTTCCTTCTCCAGGGGATCTTCCTGACCCACACATTGAACCCAGGTGTCCTGTGATGCCTGCATTGCCAGGCATAAACTTTTACCACTGAGCCACTTGGGAAGCCCACAGTAGTGTCCTACTTCTGCTATTTATGTTCAAATATTTAATCCATCTGATTGCTGTTGTTCAGTAACTCAGTCATGTCCAAGTCTGTAACCACCAGGATGGCAGCATGCCAGGCTTGTCCATCACCAACTCCTGGAGCTTGCTCAAACTCATGTCCATCTAATCAGTGATGCCATCCAACCATCTCATCCTCTGTTGTCCGCTTCTCCTCTTGCCCCCAATCCCTCCCAGCATCAGGGTCTTTTCCAATGAGTCAGTTCTTCACATCAGGTGGCCAAAGTATTAGAGCTTCAGCTTCAACATCAGTCCTTCCTATAAATATTCAGGACTGATTTCCTCTAGGATTGACTGGTTTTATTTCCTTGCTGTCCAAGGGACTCTCAAGAGTCTTCTCCAACACCACAGTTCAAAAACATCAATTCTTCAGTGTTCAGCCTTCTTTATGGTCCAACTCTCACATCCATACATGACTACTGGAAAAATCAAAGCTTTGACTGTATAGACCTTTGTCGGCAAAGTGATGTCTCTGCTTTTAAACATACTGTCTAGGTTTGTAGTAGTTTTTCTTCCAAAGAGCAAGCGTCTTTTAATTCATGGTTTCAGTCACTATCCGCAATGATTCTGGAGCCCAAGAAAATAAAGTCTGTCACTGTTTCCATTTTTTCCCCATCTACTTGCCATGAAGTGATGAAACCAGATGCCATGATCTTAGTTTTTTGAATGTTGAGTTTTAAGCCAGCTTTTTCCACTCTCTTCTTTCACTTTCCTCAAGAGGCTCTTTAGTTCCTCTTCACTTTCTGCCATTAGGGTGGTGTCATCTGCATATATGAGTTTATTGATATTTCTCCTGGCAATCTTTTTTTTTTCTTTTTTTTTTTAAATTTTATTTTATTTTTAAACTTTACAGTATTGTATTGGTTCTGCCATATATCGAAATGAATCCACCACAGGCATACATGTATTCCCATCCTGAACCCTCCTCCCTCCCCATACCATCCCTCTGGGTCGTCCCAGTGCACCAGCCCCATCCAGTCTCCCAGCAATCTTGATTCCAGCTTGTGCTTCATCGAGCTCAGCATTTCACATAATGTACTCCATATAGATGTTAAATAAGCGTGGTGACAATATACAGCCTTGATGTAGTCCTTTCCCAATTTTAAACCAGTCTGTTGTTTCATGTCCAGTTCTAACTGAAAAACCTACATACCGGTTTTTCAGGTAAGGTGGTCTGGTATTCCCATCTTGAAGAATTTTCCACTGTTTGTTGTGATCCACACTGTCAAAGGCTTTAGCCTAGTCAATGAAGCAGAAATGGATGTTTTTCTGGAATTCTTTTGCTTTTTCTATGATCCAACAACAGATGTTGGCAATTTGATCTCTGATTCCTCTGCTTTTTCTAAATCCAGTTTGTACACTTGGAAGTTCTACTAAAGCCTAGCTTGGAGGATTTTGAACATTACCTTGCTGTGAAATGAACGCAGTTATGCAGTGGTTTGAACATTCTTTGGGATTGAAATGAGAACTGACCTTTTCCACTTCTGTGGCCACTGCCGAGTTTTTCAAATTCCCTAGCATGTTGAATGCACCACTTTAGCACATGATCTTTTATTATTTTAAGTAGCTTAGCAAAATTCCATTACCTCCACTAGCTTTGTAGTAATGCTTCCTAAAACCCACTAGAATGGCTAAAATCCACAAAAATGACAGCAACGATTACTGACATGGATAAAGCGTGTAAAAATGCAAAATGACACATTCCTTTCGGTAGAGCTATGTAGTTTCTGACAAATTTAAACATTGTCCTACTATAAAATTGGGCTGACTTGAAAACTTATGTCCACACAAGATCTCCATGGGAGTATTTATAGCAGTATTATTCATAAGTACCCTAAACGGCAAAAAACCAAGGTCTTTCAATAGGTAAATGGATAAACAAACAGTAATATATCCACACGACAGAATAGTATTCAGCAATAGGTAGAAAGAAACTATGAAATAATGTAAAGATGTGGATTAATTTTAAATATATATTGTTAAGTAAAAGAAGTCAGCTGAAAGTCAATCCACTGTATGATTCCATTTATAGAATATGCTGGAAAAGGCAAAAATATGAAGTTGGGAAGCAGATAAGTGGTTGTCAAGAGCTTGAGGTCAAGAAGGGTTGAATGGGTTGAGCACAGGGCAATAACTATTCAGTATGATGTCTCAATAGTGGACAAGTGATGTAGTGAATTTACCTAAACCGATAGAACTTTACCACACAAAGAATGAAAACTTTAAGAAATACACAAAAACTTTAAGAAATCGTTTAGGAGATCACAAAATCCCAGGATGAAATGATAATATGGCCAAAGAATCTAACTATACTACAAATGTATGTCACAATCTCCTTAAAGAGGGGAGGAAAGAGGTAATATTGAAAAGGAGTGAATTCTTGGAGATGAAAAGCACAAGGAAATATACATAAGCACTGCACTCAATCTGATCAAGTTATTCCTACAGAGGTACAAAGTAGCAATTCTAAAACCGCTCACACGCTTATTGGCATACAAGAATTAAGTAATACATGGAAGATGGTGAGAGCCTGGTTTCTCACAGTTGAAGTGGAAGATTACAGATAAGGAGGTGAAGGAGCATGGAATAATCCTTATGGAAGTTGATTAGACTTGGACTTCAGTGTGAGCTCACATTTAACTTAATGTAAATATAGAATAAATTAAAAGATGCTTACTCCTTGGAAGGAAAGTTATGACCAACCTAGACAGCATATTAAAAAGCAGAGACATTACTTTGTCAACAAAGGTCCATCTAGTCAAGGTTATGGTTTTCCCAGTAGTCATGTATGGATGTGAGGGTTGGACTATAAAGAAAGCTGAGCACCAAAGAATTGATGCTTTTGAATTGTGGTGTTGGAGAAGACTCTTGAGAGTCCCTTGGACTGCAAGGAGATTCAACCAGTCCATCCTAAAGGAGATCAGTCCTGAATATTCATTGGAAGGACTGATGCTGAAGCTGAAACTCCAAATACCTTGGCCACCTGATGTGAAGAACTGACTCATCGGAAAAGACCCTGATGCTGGGAAAGATTGAAGGTGGGAGGAGAAGGGTGACGACAGAGAATGAGATGACTGGATGGCATCACCGACTCAATAGACATGAGTTTGAGTAGACTCCAGGAGTTGGTCATGGACAGGGAGGCCTGGTGTGCTGCAGTCCATGGGGTCTCAAAGAGTCAGACACGACTGAATGACTGAACTGAACTGAAATATAAAAGATACACATAGAAATGTTCATAGGTATGTGTATATTCATCTGTCTGGTAATATACATATTTTCTCGCTCTGGAAGCTGAGGGAGTTTGGAAGCAATGACACCCAAAGCAATGAGTACAGCTAGTACTCAGATTTACTTTCTAACACTATTCTCCAATAAAAGAAACTGGGACTCTTTGGAGAAATGGTTGGTTGTTTGGGACAGGAAATACAGGATGAGTCTGGAGTATCTTGCAGTTCCAAAAAGTGTTTTGTTTGTTGTTGTTCAGTGGCTCAGTCATGTCTGACTCTTTGTGACCCCATGGACTACAGCACGCCAGGCTTCCCTGTCCTTCACTGTCTCCTGGAGCTTGCTCAAACTTGTGTCCATTGAGTCAGTGATGCCATCCAGCCATTTCATCCTCTGTCGCCCCCTTTTCCTCCTGCTCTCAGTCTTTCCCAGCCTCAGGGTTTTTTCCAATGAGTTGGCTCTTTACATCAGGTGGCCAAAGTATGATAGCATTCAAAGATCCCACAATGATGTTGGCGCCAACTGAAAGAAGTCTCATTGGCCAGAGCTACTGATTTGAGCAAAATAATGTAGTACTGGGCTTAACCAAAAGTATAAAATTAATATTCACAAGCTCATACTGAAATAAAGGTCTGACTGACTCAATCAGTAGATGGAGAAGAATAGATAATTCTCCCATATAGAATAATTTTAAATAATTTCTATGGAGCCTCCACCCTTAAGAAGGTGAAGCATAACTTTTAACTTCATAAGTGTTCACAATAGTGACTTTTAAAGAGTACTAAATGAAAAGAGGAGGAAATTAAGTAGCTATACAGTCAAGAAATCTGACAGAACTACCTCAGCGCAGTCAGCAAAATTAACACGAGCAGTGACAATTAGTGAGAATAGCACTTGGCCACCGTGTTCCTCCCTCAAAACACCCGTAGCCCCTGTCTCACGAGGAAAACATCAGACAAGCCCCTGCTGAGGGATGTTCTGTCAAACACTTGTCCAGTCCTCCCCAACACAGCCACGGTCATCAAAAGCAGGAAAAGTCTGAGAAACTGTCACAGCCAAGCGAAACCTGGAAACGCAACAAGTAGGCATAATATGGTGTCCTGATGGAATCCACAAATGAGGTAAAAACTAGGGAAATCTGAATATAGCAGCAACTTGAGCTAATACTTTATCAGTATTGGTCCATCGTTTTTGACAAATAGTCAATATTACATGTTAATAATAGGGACTCTGTGAGGGGAGAGATACATGGGTTATATCTTTGCAACTTCTGTGTCAGTATGAGCTGTTCTAAAATCAAAAGCTTTGTTTTGCTTTCAAAAAACAGACTCTTGGGACTCCCCTAGTGGTCCAATAGTTAAGACTTCATCTTTGAATTCAGTGGGTGTGGGTTCAATCCCTGGTCGTGATAGCTTACAGTGAACGATGTCAGATTCATGATCTCCAAAGAAGATTTAGCTTCCGGACCAGGGACCAGCCTTGATCGCTCAAGAGATTTTGTGTAGCAGAGTTTTATTAAAGTATGAAAGGGACAGGGAAAGCCTCTGACATAGACATCAGAAGGGGGGAGGAGAGCGCCCCCCTCGCTAGTCTTAGCAAGGGAGCTATATACTTTTTCAATTGGTTATTACAGTAAATCAAAAGAATATCTCGTTTGTAAAGGTCTTACCAGACCCGCTGCCACAATTTACATTTTAAGATAATGGGATTAGAACTAAAAATAGAAAGGTCTTACCAGATGCACTCCCAAAATTACATTTTAAGATGAAAGAATTAGTCAAAAGTTTCTCAAGAAGGAAAAACATATCCTCAAGCAGGATACATTGTTGCTATATAATCATTGGTGCAGAGTTTAAGGAAAAACATATCTTTGAGCAAGAAGGGGCTTCTCTTGTGGCTCCGTTGGTAAAGAATCTGCCTGCAATGTGGGTTGTTTTGCAGCAAGATGAGCAAGATGAGTTGTTTTGTTGTGCAATCATCAGCTCTGGGCTTAAAGAAAAAAATGTTTGTCCTTTTCTCCTCTTTGAGAACTCCTCCCTATCTCCTCCTCGAGAACTCCAGATCCCTTTCTTCTCTCCGGGGCCCTGGACCCCATATCAACCTACCTAAGAATTAGCTCTCTCAGGTGGGGAAACTCCTTGGCCAAAAAGCCAAAACATGAAACAGAATCAATATTGTAACAAATGCAATAAAGAGTTTTAAAATGGTCCACATTAAAAACAGAAAAAAAACTTTATAGTTAGTCTGATAGACATATGAATACTCTGCTGGCTCAGTGGTAAAGAATGCATCTGCAGGTCAGCAGCCTCAGGAGACCTGGGTTTGATCCCTGGATCAGGAAGAGCCCTTGGAGGAGAGCATGGCAACCCACTCCAGTATTCTTGCCTGGAGAATCCCATGGATAGAGGAACCCGGTGGGCTACCGTTCATACGGTAGCAAAGAGTCAGACACTACTGAACCGACTCAGCACACACACACATGAAAAACACATTTAGAGTAACTCCTTTAGGCAACCATCTCATGTAGCTTTGACTTCAAGTCCATCTGTCTTCTTTCCGAGGCCCTCCAGTGACTCTGTTTCCTGTATCCATACCTAAGCTGGAATCCCATTTTAAGTCACTGTCTTTGGTCGTGAAACATAGCAAGCAGTCTTTGTTCACCACTAAGAGAAAGAAGGGCTGCCCTGCTGGCTCAGATGGTAAAGACTCTGCCTGCCATGCAGGATTTCCAGGTTCGATCCCTGGGTCCGGAAGATCCCCTGGAGAAGGGAACGGCTACCCACTCCAGTGTTCTTGCCTGGAGAATTCCACGGACAGAGCAACCAGGTAGACTGTATAGTCCATGAGGTCACAAAGAGTCAGACACGACTGACGACTAACACTTTTGGAGAAGAAAATGGCAACCCACTCCAGTATTCTTGCCTGGAGAATCCCATGGTCAGAGGAGCTTGGTGGGCTACAGTCTGCGGGTCACAAACAGTCAGACATGACTGAGCGACTTCACTTCACTTCAAGAGAAAGAAAGAGAAGTTGCTCAGTCGTGTCTGACTCTGTGACCACATAGACTGTAGCCTACACAGGCTTCTCCGTCCATGGGATTTTCCAAGCAAGATTACTGGAATGGGTTTCAATTTCCTTCTCCAGGGGATCTTCCTGACCCAGGGATCGAACCCAGGTCTCCTGCATTGTAGGCAGACGCTTTACCGTCTGAGCCACCAGGGAAGCCATTGGTGTTTACCACTATCCTACCCCAAACCTGTTCCCTAAAAATAAACTGCTCATTCTTCCCGCTAGTTGAAATCAATAGTAAAAATAAGATAAGAACTCTTCTCCTTCCAAAAGCCTTTTCTGTTTGCTCCAGCCCAATCATGCCCTGTTTTTGGATGCCCAGATCTGTTCTCTCCATATAGCATCCACTATTCACATGATGCTGTTAAGCATTTCAAGTGTGACTGGTCTAAGTCAAAATGAACTGTAGGTGTAAGAAATATATGCTGGATTTTGAAGACTTAGTAAGAAAACAATGTAAAATGTGTCAAAGTTTTTATATCATTACATGTTAAAATAATAATATTCTGGATATACGGGAATAAATAAGTCATATTATTAAAATTGGGCTTCCCTGATGGCTCAACTGGTAAATAATCTGCCTGCAATGTGTGAGACCTGGCTTCAATCCCTGGGTTGGGAAGATCCCCTAGAGAAGGGAATGGCTACACACACCAGTATTCTGTCCTGAAGAATTCCATGGACTGTATAGATCATGGGGTCACAAAGAGTCAAACATGACTGAGTGACTTTCACTCACACTATTATTAAAATTAATTCTGTTTTGTTTTACTCGTTTTAGGAATATTTCAATTCTCTATTTGGTTTGCATCATATCTTTTTTGTACTGTGTTGTTTTAGAGCATATATTCAACCCAACACAATACAGCTTATGTAATATTTTTCAGGATTCCTTGTGCTTTCCATTTGTATCATCTATATATTTCCTGACAGAATAGATAGAACTTCCTGGAAGAGGGAAGTCAGGCTCAATGATGCCTCTTGGGGATATCTGAACCCTCAACACACAGCTGGAGACTGTCCCTACTTTCCAAGAACTTGTAGTCTTCACTGGAGAATCCACCCACAGGAGGATTTTAATAAAAAAATATATATATTTATTTATAACCTGAGAATCTGAAAAAGTCTTATCAAAATCTAGAAGATAAAATAATGCCAGTAGGCGAAAAAAAGGGGGGGTGGTGGTGGAAATATTTTTAGCTATTTAGCTATTTCAGGTAAGAATAGGTTACAGTGTTGGCTCAAATGATTGCATGTCAAAATAAATATCCAAGAGGTTCTAATAATGCATTTTCATTCTAGAGGTATTTCATTACATTTGAAGGTAGAAGCATATTTTTTTCTTTTTACGGCCTGTATTCAGCAAGGACATCTTTTTATATTTGGTCATTTATAGATCCCAGGCATAACTTATGAAGGGAAGTGAGAAAAAGAAACAGTTGGAAAATATGAACTTTTTCCTTGGGACGGAAGAAACAGAGCAGAACAAATCAACAATACAGCCATAGGATAATACTCCATATGTCTTCCTTCCCATAATGTTAGGGCTCTGGGCTATTTCTGCTAAATTCACAAACTTGGTAAATAATGAGTCTTTTCACTTATTAGCTTAGTTTTCCTTTCCCCACGTGGAAATTAAATCTTCAGGATTCCAATGAGAAGCACATTTTGAATAAAAAGAAGAAACCACTTTATCTTCCTCAGGAAAGTTGTCACACCGCTCACTGCATGAGCAAAAGCACTTATTTTTAGTACAGATTTCAATTTGGAGGTCATTAAATTTAACTTCTAAAACTCTAAGGCTTTATTTCTATTTACTCTTCAGAAACTTGTTCTTTCCAGATCAAGATTAAAGAAGACAATTGAAACACGTAACTTGTATCAAAAACCATAACATTGTAAAATAATTTTATGCTTTTGTGCTTTTTATCATGTATATTTGATATTCTAAGGGAATAATAGAACTGATCCAATTAGCAGCATTTTTTTCAAGTACCCACAAGATACCAGGGATATGCTAGTGAAGAAGCCATCCCATCTTCTGGGGAGATAGACAACAAAAACTCATCACCTTGACTCTCAGTCGTGGTGTGATAAGGACAGCCCACTCGGCCCAGCCTGAGGTCCCAGGAGTGATTCCCTATAAAGGGGTATTTAAGGTGAGACCTGAACCAGGGGATCAGGGGTGAAGGATGAGTGTGGGGAAGAGGGTAGGGGACAGGGAAAAGGGCTGTTGTTTAGAGAACTTGGCCCCTTTGGGACAAATGAATAAGGTTCCCAAAACTGGTCCCTGCAGGAAGAGTGGTGAGCACGAGGGGAGGAGGGGCTGAGCTCAGAGGACTTGAGAGCCAGATGGCTTGTTTTTTATCTACAGAGCCAAGGGAAGCTGTTAAAGAGTATCCTTTCCATAATGTCTTTATAAATATCCCTCTGACGGCAGCCTGGAGGGGTAGCTTGGGCACAGGAGACAAACCAAAGAGCTAGAGCCACAGACAGGATCAAGATGACTTACAGACTCTACAGGGAATGGGATGGGGGAAATGGATAGATGCAAGAGCCATTTTAGAAGCAGAGCTAAACGTACTTGGTGATTGAATGTTGGTGATTAAGAGAGAAGGAGAATATCAGCAGACCCCATACAGTTGTGCACTAAGCAATCCAAGGATGCCACTGCCATCCCATCTATGGGAAAGTCTCTCGATGAAGCTGTGCAGCATGGCAGAACTCGAGAGCCCAATGATGAAAGAGTGTCCCAGCCTTGACCCTGAGCAGCCGGGAAATTGTGAGTGTGAGGCAGGAGGAGAATTAGGGTCCATGATGGAGAGGGTGGGAGTAGAGCCGTAATGAGGGGAAATAATATCAGCTGAGTACCAAACAGTTTTCATTTGAATGGAGATGCACAATAGAAAAGCAAATGCGTGTCTGGTCCTAAGGATACTGGTCTGCATGACAGTGGATATTGATGAACGCTAACAGTCATTCAGTAAACAAGCAGAGACAAAAGAATAGAAGCCTGAATCAGAACCTTTGACAGGACCCCATCTGATGAAGAGCAGATGCAGAGGAGACTAACAAAGAGACAGGAAGGTAGGTGTGAGACCAGGAAAGGTCAGTGCCACAGGATCCAGGGAAGAGAATGGGCAAACAGCCAGTATCTGGTGTTACAAAAGGCAAACTATATGCAATTTAATGGCGTGAGGGTCATAGGTGCCCTGATCAGAACACTTCTCTTGGAGGGCGGAGGGCAAAAGCCACACCGAAGTGAATTAAAATGTAATAGAAAGTGCAGAAACGGAAGGGGAATGTGTAAACAGTTCACTTTGCAGTTTAGTTGTGAATATCAGGAAAGAGAGCAGAGGAGACGTTGAGAAAAGGGAAGCAGTGAAGACATAAGAGACAATCGTGTGCTGCTGTGGTCATTGTCATCATCATTTAGTGGGATAGCAATAGGCTCTAGAACACAGATCAGCCTCCAGTAGGAGAAGGCACACCTCTTCTGTTACAATAAGAGGGTATATTCTCCCACACATTCCCAGTATTTTTTTCACTTGAGTTAGCTCAGAATGCCAAAAGGCTGTAAACTAAAAAACTTGACGTTCAGTGAAGAAGGTTTAGGGGAACCATCTTAAAAATCCATATGTTCCCTAACACAATGACTATTTCATCATTTTTCGGAGAAGTTCTCTTTCCCTTTTCAATTTACCTGTTCACTGATTTATAAAATTTTCATTCTAATAGTAGAGGAAATTCAAATAATGACATAGACGCAGAAGAAAAAAACCATCAGTCTTCACCTAAATAAGTTATGGAAACCTGAGGAAATTGAAATAGTGACAGAGAAGTAGAAGAAAAAGACCATCAATCCTCACCTTAAAGCTTACGGGAACCTGTGAGGCTGAAGTTGGAAGCCGTGTCTAGATTCTTGAAAGGACAACTTTCTGCTAAAGATCTCCATCCTGACTGCCTGTAGTCCAGTTGGGAATGTTTATGGGTACATTGGGCTTCCCTGGTGGCTCAGATGGTAAGGCGTCTGTCTGCAATGCTGGAGACCCGGGTTCCATCCCTGGGTTGGGAAGATCCCCTGGAGAAGGAAATGGCAACCCATTCTGGTACTCTTGTCTGGAAAATCCCACTGACAGAGGAGACTGGTAGGCTACAGTCCATGGGGTCACGAAGAGTCAGACATGACTGAGAAACTTCACTTTTACTTTTCAGGGAATCCTGACTCATGCTGATGCTTGACTGGTTCAAACTTTGCTCTGGTCTGACTCTCACTCTGGCACACTGCTTCTCAGGAAGCTTCAGACATTGCCCAACCTCCAGGGAAATTTGAACAAAGTCTCAGAGTTTACTCCTGATGGTCCATGAACTGGCATCATACTGGCTTTTGTTGAGAAGGAACTCTTCAGATACAATGAAATGGCAGCTAGTGTACCTTGTGTGCCCAAGAGCTGGCACTTCCTCCAGTTAAGTTGGGGGCTAGGGAATAGCCTTCATTAAAAGTATTCCCCTCTGTGTTGTTCTTTCCTAGCTCAGTCTATGGTCGCAGGTCCTCAACGATCATGCTGTTAACCGTATCTTCCCTCTCATTCCTCCCTGACCCCATGTGGAAGATAGTTTTCCAAACAAATCTGGTGTTTCCTCCTATTATTTGAGTCTATTTCAAGAGTCTTTTCCATGTTCTTCAGAGGGTAAGATATTGAAAAGCAAAATCCCAGAAAGTATTATTTTTGCCCTCACTTTCTGTTGTTGTGCCCTTCCTACAAACAAGAAGTTTAGAATGAGAGCGAGGAAGAAATGGAATATTGAGGAAGAATGAAGCATAGTAAAGCAAAGTGTTCCATCCCAATGACAAATTATTAGAGTGCTCAGATTAGCAGGAAGGGTGTGAGCTTAGAAACCATACTCCCGGAGTGTGCAAGCCCATGCAGGGTGTGTTGAACATGCATAGTCCGGGGTTGGGGGAAATGGCCAGCAGGACAGAGTCCTTAAAGCTCCATTCTTCTCCCCTTGCTGAGGGGTGCTGATGCCTATGACTTTCCAGAGAGCAAAGGATGGTCCTCACAAGGCCATGGATCTGACTCTGACCCTCATTTTAAAAAGGATTTAGTGGGGAACCTACAGGGCTGTCATTAGCACTGGAGGTGCAGGGAGTTCCAAGGTAAACACAGAACTCCAAGCCCAAGGTTGGAAAGGTTGACATGAAATTGTACAAGTACATAACCAGTTATCATGTGATGGTACTATGAGGAGACTGCCTGTGATGCAGGAGACCCCCAGTTCAATTCCTGAGTCAGGAAGATCCCCTGGAGGAGAAATAGGCTACCTAGACCAGTATTCTTGGGCTTCCCTGGTGTTTTCGTCAGTAATGAACCTGGACGAAGCTGGTTTTTATGAACTTTGGGACTTTATTTTAATATAAGTGGAGGATGATTTTGGAAAGCTCACTCAGGCTGCTGTTTGGAGCAGCATTTCGTGAGGCCGACAGTGGTCTGGAAAATGTCTGTTAAACAAAGTTATCATCTTCACTTTGACAAATACTGGCTTGCACTTTCAGGCGCTGAAAAATCACCTGCTCCCTGTGAAAGCAGACAATTTTAATTAAACTCAAGTGTGACTTTTTACAGCTTCAGTGACTTTTTATTATCTGCTGTATTCATCAGGATGTTCTAAACTGTTTACAATAAGGTTTCCAAAATGCAAAGGCTAGAACAATAAGGCTAGAACTGACTCATTGGAAAAGACCCTGCTGCTGGGAAAGATTGAAGGCTGGAGGAGAAGGGGACCACAGAGGATGAGATGGTTGGATAGCATCTCTGACTCGATGGACGTGAGTTTGAGTAAACTCCGGGAGTTGGTGATGGACAGGAAAGCCTGGTGTACTACAGTCCGTGGGGTTGCAAAGAGTCGGACACGACTGAGTGACTGAACTGAGAATAACATCGGTTTTATTTCTTGCTTGCAGAACAGGCTAAAGTTGTTCCCGTTGCTCTGCCACTTTAGGTGCGGTTTCCAAGGGTGTGGGGGCTCCTCACGCCAGTCAGTTGGAAGGACAGAGGATGGAGAACCTAGGGGTGGGGGAGGTTTCCTCCCGGGGACCCTTATCATGTCTGTCAGCGTCCCGGTGGGAGAACCAGTCACATGAGAACACATAACAGCAGGGAGGCAAACTGCAGTCCTCCTGTGCGCTCCAGAGGCCAGAGTGGGTTTCAGCGTATCACTGGGTCAGACAGTAGTCGGAGGGCTACTGGTGGTGTTTTAGCTTCCGAGAGTACCCCGCAAAGATTAATCTTCCAGCTAGAGTAGGTGGACCCCAACAGCCTTCTTCCTATCTGCGCACCCAACCTGAAGGACCAGTTTCTCTCTGCTCTTGATTCTGAATCATATTTTTGGCTCAACAGAAAACAAAAAGGTGTTAAGGGCTTCTAGAGTTAGTATGAATATACCCTGTTTTAGGCAGTATCCTTTATTTTCTACTAAACCCTAAATACCAGAAGGTTTCCTTATTTGGCATAAACAGTACATCACAACCAACAATAAATTGAAGTTCGGTCCACCTGTTCTCTACTCTCGAGTCTTGCACTGTGATCCCCAGATGCCGTGAGCTTCGAATGAAATAGTCTCTTTGTAAAAATTATTCATGAAGAGATTCCTCCCAGATTCTGTAGGAATCTCTGCAGGAAAAGGTTCTGTACCAGCTCTATGAACCCAAACAGCCAGTGTAATTTTTAGAGATTATTCTGTGGGGAAAACTCTAAAAAGCATTAAACTACCGTTAATAATGACTCCTGACTCTTCCTGCTCAGAGTTACTGTATCTCACATTAAAGCAGTCAGTCCTCTGTGTAAAATTCTTATAATATTAATGTTCTGAGACTGATGCAATCTATCCATGATTGCATTCATCATACAGTTTTGTATTGCTCTTGTTTTTATTTGAATGGGGCTTCAACGAAAGTAAGATGACATCATCTTAGTTTAGGATGAAGTGAATGTGCACGCCTACCTCTCCCGTCTCAGGTCTCCATACTTAACCTTGTGGAGCCTGGATTTTAAACCAAGTTGAGATGTTAGAAACCCAGAGACAAAGCAACACATCTTGTAGAGCTTCTCCCTTCTTTAATTACTTTTAAAAATGACAAATTAGAATCCAACCCTTCTGTCTGAGGATGTGAGAAAATGCCTAATGGCAAAGTTAAGCATATAAAGTGTAACAGAGATACATACATGGTGTATAAAATAAACAAGGATCTACAGCATAGCACAGAGAACTGTATTCAGTATTTTGTAATAACCTATAATGGAAAGGAACCTGAAAAAGAATAGAGAAGCATATAACTGAATAACTTTGCTGTATACCTGAAACATTGTATGTAAACCAACTATGCATGTGTGCATGTCTGCTAAGTCTCTTCCGTCACGTCCAACTCTTTTTGACTCTGTAGACTGTAGCCCACCAGGCTCCTCTGTCCATGGGATTCTCCAGGAAATAATGCTAGAGTGGGTTGCCATGCCCTCCTCCAGGGATCTTCCTGACCCAGGGATCCAACCAGCATCTCTTATGTCTTTAGCCTTGGCAGGCAGGTTCCTTACCACTAGCTCCACTTGAAAAGATTATATTTCATGTGGTTTGCTAGACAGCTACAGGTAAGCACTGATGTGCATGCATGTTTGTTACGTTGGGGGCGGGGAGGATTTTTGCAGAAGGTGATAAACACTTGTAATATTCAAAGCTACTTTACCTTGAAAAATAAAAGCATAGTAATGCCACTGAGGCTTTACAAGTACCTACTGATGTCAGTGCTATCGTAGCAAAATCTTTTTCCTTATGATTATTATTATGTGAAACTGTAGCTGTGAGTGTGTATTACTTAACAGTCAAATTATTCTTTTTCACTGAAAATGAAAAGCTTAGTGTTTAAGGGCATTGTAAAAACTGGGGATTGTAAGCACTGTGTTTATTTTCTCAATAAATATTTCAGGGAACAATAGTTTCTGGGGGAAAGTAGTTTAGGAAGCTTTACTAACTGTTTTATGAATACAGTGTTTGCAAAACTTTAAAAAACAGTTATTTTAAATAACCAATGATTGCTTTGCTAAAATGTTACAAGCAATTTTTATGTTATAAGACAAGACTCATTATCCGTCTCATCAACTGCCAAAGATTCTAAAGCAGGACTCCATGTAACTAAATGCTACTGTAATACAGGTTTGAGTTTTCAAGACATTTTTTTTTTTCCTTTTTGAAGATTTGGCAATAGTTCTCTCTCTCTCACAAATGCTGTTTAGTCACACAGTCCTGTCTGACTCTGCGACCCTATGGGCTGTAGCCCACCAGGCTCCTCTGTCCAAGGAATTTCTCAGGCAAGAATACTGGGGTGAGTTGCCATTTGCCTTCTCCAAGGGATCTTCCCAACTCAGGGCTTGAACTCATGTCTCCTACATCTCCTGCATTGGCAGGTAGATTCTTTACCACTGCGCCACCTGGGAAGCCCTCACAAATAGAGCCTGAGTTATTTACAACAAAACAGAGACATTAAATCAAACCAGGGCATTTGGGGTCTTCTGTGCAGTTCATTTTCCGTCAATGTCCGTGTGTTGGCACGTCCATATGATGGCCTGTCAGCTGGAAAGCACCCTCCTGTCTGCCTTGCTGGGCCCCCTTGTTAACCCTCTCACCAGCACATCGGCAATTCTCCCAGCCTGTGACCAACCTGTAAAGCCCTGCTCTTCACTACTGTAGATCTACTCTTTTCTCTTGTGATGCAAAATTGATTGGTCCCATGTTAGATCCTCCCAGGGGTTTCGAGGGGAAAGATAAAGAAAACCCAACAAAGGACTTCTCACAGCCAGAGAAATAAAGTAAGCCATGGGGGAAACTTTGGGGGCTTTTATTTTGGTTTTGGCCGACCCATTGTTTTAAGTTGAAATGTTAAAAAATGACTTCTCTCGGTGGGAATGTAAACTGGTACAGTCACTATGGAGAACAGTACGTGAATTCCTTATAAAATTAAAAATAGAACTACCATGGTATCCAGAATTCCACTTCCGGGTATTTATCTAAAAGAAAACAAAACAGGAGTTCAAAGAGATATCTGCACACCTGTGCTCATCTCAGCATTACTCAGAATAAGCACACCACACCAAAAAGTGGAGAAAACCTAGTGTCCATCAGTGGATGAATAAGGAAGAAATGAAATGTGTGCACTCATGCACACACACACACAAAGGAATATTACTCAGCCATAAGAAGGAGGGAAATTCTGCCGCTTGAAGCAACGTGAATGGATCTTGAGGGTATTATGCTAAGTGAAGCCAATCTCATAGCACAGAATAGAAAAATGGTTGCTAAGGGCTGGAAGTTGGGGGATTTATATAAGGAGAGATTGATGAAAAGGCTACGCATTTTTAGCTACAAGATGAATGAGATCTGAGACTCTAATGTGTAACAGAGTGACTACAGTTAATAACTCTGTATTGTATCATTGAAAGTTGCAAATAGGGTAGAACTTAAATGCTTTCAACAACAAACATGTGAGGTGACAGATGTTTTAACCAAATGGGAGGCATCTTTCACAATGGATGCATATGCATCAATTCATCATGATGTACACTTCAAAATTCTTACAGTTTTGTCAGTTATACTTCAGTAAAGCTGAAAAAATGATAACTACCCTGTACAAAGAATGTGCAGAAACAAATGAGGGGAAAAAAACAGGCAAATAATTATAGTCTTGGAAACTAGATGGTACAGTAGCTGGATGGTCTGTGGGAAGCTTGTTGATACTTTTTCACCTCATTTCCTCTTTCAGGAGATGTTCCCAAGCCTCTTCTTTATGTCTTCAATATTTGGCTTTATCTTTTTTTCATCATTTCTTGGTTATCTCATGCTCAGAGAAGCTAATAAGGCAGACTCTTAATTTTCCCAGGATGACATTTAAAATGACCTCATGACAAAACCCCCAGGCCTTCTCTCCAAATCCCAACCATGATTAATGGCTCTGAATTTGGCAATTAGGATGAAAATGATAACGTGGGGGAATTTTGTTTGTTCCAGGCTGTTGAAATATGAAGAGCTTAACTTTGGCCTCCTTTCTACAATTCTCTTGGGCTTATTCTTTACTCAAATTGTGTATTTATAAGTTTTGACTAAAACCGTGAGAAAGTTTGTGTAATCTCTGCTTCTCAACTTCAGGAAGGGAAAGCTTGCTGTTGAAAATTCCCAGCATCATTTTTCCTAACAAGGTGATATTTCTCTTCTTACCACAATATTAAATATCATTTTGCTTGTCTAAAATATAGGCTTAAAATAGCCTTGCATTCCATGAAACATAAACAACTCTACTGGCAGCTGATTGAATTGTTAACACTTTCCATTACAGAGTCACAACACCATGGCAGACTACAAAATGTAAAGCTATTTCTAAAATAAATCTCAAGTCTGGATGGTAAAATAGATTTAAAATGTGCATAAAAAGAGATACGCGCATTCCCTCTGGAGAAGGGAAGAGCGACGCACTCTAGTATTCTTACCTGGAGAATTCTATGGCTAGAGGAGCCTGACAGGCTATAGTCCATGGGGTCACATAGGGTCAGACACGACTAACTGACACACACAAAAAGAAATAGGAAGCAGAATCCTAAAGACTTCCCAGTAGCAATGCAAACATTACTGCATTAGTGCAATCAGAATTGCAGTCTGACTATCTCTAGAGTGCCTGTGTCCAAGTGCAACTGGGTAAGCTCAGTCCATTTGTTCTCAAGAGATGAAGAGAGAATTCTAGATTTAGTTGGGTCAAAATTAAACAATTGCCTGCTATAGGAAGAAAATAGGAAATTGGTTTTTTGTTTGTTTCTTAGCTTTTAAATACTTAAGGATGATAATTTTCTCAGATGAGTCACTGAACTTGGAATTAATTTATAATAACTCCCATTTATAATTAAATGCTTTTATTAGAGCCAAGGCCAATAAAGTAATTTTTTTTCAAGAAGTAACATGAGGTTGTTATTTCTCTAGGGTTTGATGAGAAGTGGAGACCAAATTAATTTTGACTTTTTAAAAAGAGGCTTACGTTCTTTGATATCTGAATATTAGTATATATGAACAATGATGAAATGTTTATTGCTGCCAGCTATTAAATTCCCAGCAGTTGTATTTAAGTCATGTAAATAACTTTGAAGATGCCTGCTCACTGAGGAGAAATTTATTGAATGTTTTTGTAACACTACTTTACATAGAGATACTTTTAAAATTAGAGTGCCCTGAAAATAAGCCTATATTGTATAATACAATTAACTGAATTCTTTAACTGTATTAGCATTCTGAGAACTGTTTATCTCTTTAGGGACAATGTAATTATATATTGCCTATATGCAGACAGTGGTTTTATTGTGCTAATATTATAATTACGATATATGGAATTAATAGTTAAAACAGTTAACTTTCTTTAAAGTTTTAGAGCAAGTCTCATTAATCTGAGTTTTAATTATACTTGCACAGGGTAAACATACTGAGTAATTGATAGACAAAATTAAATTATTAAACTTTTCTTCTCCATATGGTATTCTGGGCTTCCCAGGTAAATAACCTGCCTGCCAATGCAGAAGACATAAGAGACTTGGGTTCAATCCCTAGATCAGCAAGATCGCCTGGAGGAGGGCATGGCAACCCACTCCAGTATCCTTGCCTGGAGAATCCCCATGCTCAGAGAGCTTGGCAGGCTACAGAACATAAGTTGGCAAAGAGTCGGACAGGACTGAAGTGACTTAACACATACACGTGAATGATATTTTTATTTTTTAAAAAGCCATTACATTTATTATTCTAATAAAGAAATAGATGAAAAATAGCATTGTTAGATGGTTATTTAAATTATTAAATGTTGGATGCAATTTTCTCACACATTGATTCTAGCTTTCCCTGCCAGCTTTTCTTTACTTCTTTGAGCAATTATCTGTGACTTAATATAAGCTGTTGCACTCATAATGAATTGCAGCATCTCAATACTCTATTAGATAAAATTAATGTTTTCTCAGACTTAGGCCTTTATCAAAATTCAGCAAACACACCTTTATGATTTAAGCATTTCATCGCATATACATTTTACATAAAGCTATAAACAAATGCTGGGCTTCCCAGGCAGTGCAATGGTAAAGAATCTGCCTGCCAATGCAGGAGACACAGGAGACATGGGTTTGAGCCCAGGATTGGGAGTATCCCCTGGAGTAAGAAATGGCAACCCACTCCCACTTCAGCATGCTTTCTTGGAGAATCCTATGGACAGAGGAGCCTGGTGGGCTACCGTCCAGGGGCTGCAAAGAGTCGGACACAGCTAAGCACTAAGCACAAATGCATTGCAATGTTTTCTAATTGGTGGATCAGTTCAGTTCAGGTCAGTCACTCAATCGTGTCCAGCTCTTTGTGACCCCATGGACTTCAGCACGCCAGGCCTCCCTGTCCATCACCAACTCCCAGAGTTTACTCAGACTCATGTCCATTGATGTCCATGGCATCCATCTCATCCTCTGTTGTCCCCTTCTCCCCCCGCCTTCAATCTTTCCCAGAATCAGGGTCTTTTCAAATGAGTCAACTCTTCGCATCAGGTGGCCAAACTATTGGAATTTCAGCTTCAGCATCACTCCTTCCAATGAATACTCAGGACTGATGTCCTTTAGGATGGACTGGTTGGATCTCCTTGCAGTCCAAGGGACTCTCAAGAGTCTTCTCCAACACCACAGTTCAAAAGCAATATACATTTTATAGTTCTAGTTCTCCATCAATAGGTCAGTATGTGCAAGATATATCTTGATTGAGAAAGGAGTACAACAGAACTGTCTGCTGTTACCCTGTTGGTTTAATCTGTATGCTGAGCACATCATGAGAAATGCTGGGCTGGATGAGTTACAATCTGCAATCAAGATAGGCGGGAGAAACATCAAGAACCTCAGATAGGCAGATGATACCACTCTAATGGCAGAAAGCAAAGACAGCCTTTTGATGTGGGTGAAGTAGGAGAGTGAAAGAACCAGCTTAAAACTAAATATTAAAAAACTAAGATCATGGCCTCCAGCCCCATTACTTCATGGCAAATAGAGGACAGCAAAGTGGAAGTAGTGACAGATTTCCTCTTCTTGAGCTCTAAAATCACTGCGGATGGTGACTGCAGCCATGAAATCATAAGATGATTGCTTCTTGGCAGGAAAGCTATGACAAACCTAGACAGTGTATTGAAAGCAGAGATATTACTCTGTGGACAAAGGTCCATATAGTCAAGGCTATGGTCTTCCCAATGGTCACATACAGTTGTGACAGCTGGACCATAAAGAAGGCAGAGCACTGAAGAATTGATCCCTTGAACTGTGGTGCTGGAGAAGACTCCTGAGAGTCCCTTGGACAGCAAAGAGATCAAAGCAGTCAATCATATGGGAAGTCAACCCTGAATACTCATAAGGAGGACTGATGCTGAAGCTGAAAGTCCAATACGTTGATCATCTGATGAGAACAGCCCTGATGTTGGGAAAGATTGAGAGCAGAAGGATAAAAGGGTGTTAGAGGATGTGATGGCTGGACAGCATCACCGATGCAATGGACATGAACTCTGGCAAACTTGAAGAGATGGTCAAGCACAAACATGCCTGGCGTGCTGCAGTCCATGGCACTGCAAAGAGTCGGACACGATTGGCCAACTGAACAACAACAGCAGCAAACCAGTGATGACCCAAGTGCACATTTCCTGGTTGTGAGTTTTTATGTGCTTTTATAACCTTCATGTGCAAACTGAAACAAAAGAGCTTTTTATCTCAAACATTATATGTGCATTGCAATACACATTTTCTAGTTTTCTAGTTGGTGTGTAAGAGATGAATATGCATTTTGGGTTCTAGCTCTCTGTCAATATGTCAGTATGTACAAGACATATCTTCCCTAGGCTGAACTTGCTGTTTTGCGTTCTTAACAGTGTATTTTAATTTTCTAGTCCAGAATACTGGAGTGGGCAGCCTTTCCTTTCTCCAGGGGATCTTCCCAAACCAGGGATCGAACCCAGCTCTCCCGCATTGCAGGCAGATTCTTTCCCAGCTGAGCCACAAGGAAAGGCCATTTTAATAACAGACTTCCTTAATTTGAAAGTTATCCATCTTTAGACTTTATGGTTACAGATTCCTGGGACCTGTTTAGAGAACTTTTGGCTGCACCCAAACCGTGAGGAGAGTCTGTGTTACTGTCATTTTGTTGTTGTGAGTTACTGTAGGGGAGCAAAGCTGGCCACTCCAAAACGTCTCTTTAGTATGTGGATTATTTTGAGCTGAAAACAATGAACAACAAAAAGACCCAAGAAGAAGCTTTGATCTCCCCCATAACCACCTAAAAGAATTTAGATAGATAATTTGCTTCTGGAATTGAGCTGTGGCCAAAGACATCTGCAGGAAATATGGGCCAAGTGAGGTGAGTAAAACTCAGCTAGGATGAGAGATCAGAGTCCATTCTGTGTCCCACCATCTCTTCATGGCCCAGCAAATATTTGTTTACCAAATCACTGTTCTTTCAGCTCCTCGAGAATGGCCTTCCTTCTCTTTGACGTCCCAAACCCAGTACCCCCAACATCCTATTTTGTCTGAAGAAGGAATTTAAGATGATATTTCAGGCATTTTAGGGAGTTACTCTGCTTTCCTGAGTATCCCTCATTTAAAATGTGTCATTAAGGTTTTCATTTGATTTTCTCCTGTTAATCTATCTCATATCAATTTACCTCTTAGGCCAGCTGGAAAAACCTAAAAGAGCAGAGTAAAATTTCTTCCTCCCTGACATTATCTTCTAGAAGATGCATCTTTTTTACTTTTACCTTTTAGATCTACAACTTACTTGAAATTGATTTTCTCTATGGTATAACGTATGGCTTCCCTGGAAGCTCAGTAGTAAAGAATCTGCCTGCAATGCAGGAGCTACAGATGTGGGTTCGATCCCTGAGTCAGGAAGATCCCCTGGAAAAGGGCATGGCAACCCACTCCAGTATTCTTGTCTGGAGAATCCCATGGACACAGGATCCTGGTGGGCTACAGTCCATTGTATTGCAAAGATCTGGACACGACTGAAGCACCTTAGCATGCACAAATGCATGGTAAAATGCAGAGGCCATGATGCATTTTTTTTTAACCCATATGGAGAGAGAATTGCAAGGACCATGTTCTAAAAAAGAATCATCTTTCACCAATTGTTCTCAAAAGCCATCTTTGTCATAAATAGAGTGTGAGTGTGTGTATTGTGTGTGTGTGTATATATATGTGTGTGTGTACATGTGTTATCTTGGTTTTGAGTAGTGTTCTAATTTTTAATCACTTATAAGAAATTATATAACCTCTCACTTGAATGGCTCTTGTTAAAAAATGAGCTATTAAGAAATATGAGTTTATAAATTTTAGAATATTATTTTCCAACTCTTTTGTTATATTCAAGCTTTTTACATATGACCCAGTGATGGCAAACTATGTGTTTTTGGATTTCAGGAAAGATAAGTGCTAATTTTTTAACAATGCATGCATATATCAGCAAACTTTGTTCTTAAGTAGCTAAATATAAAATGATATACGTAATATTTGCTTACCCATGCAAAAGTGTTTTACAAATCCTCACATATCCTCATATATTTGCTTAATTTATTCCCTGGATTTCCAAGAGAGATATGTTGTACTTTTGTCAAATTCTCCTTGTATTTCTTTCAAATTTTAAAAAATATTTTAATCCCATGTTATTAACTAAAAGTAATTATTGGTTTAACTTCTTAGAATATTATTATTTTAATTAATATAAAGTATTATACTTTTTCTTTCAGATCTTAAATTAAGGCCTGTCATTTATTATTTATCATTATAACAATGATAAATATATGTTTATCATTTATCATTATAACATATAAAAATGTTATATGTTATACCATATATAACATAAATATAATATATTAAAAATATCATTTTCATTATAACAATGTTATTATCATTGTTAGATATGTTTCCTTTTGCTTATCATTTTTTATTGATACTTTATTGTTATCTTTTGTGTAGCAGAGGTAGAATTTTCTATTTCATTTTCCTCATTAATAAAAATATACACATGTCAGTAATTGCCAACATAAGTTGAAAATTTAAAAAGATAAAGCTATGAAATAAAATGGAAGGGACATAGTCAAGTTTTTCTTTTGATTATTCTTTTATATAGAACTATCCTAGTCAATCCTGTAGAGTGAAATACAATAGTATTTGTTTTTATTTTTCAAAAAAAGATATAGCTTCTTTTTAATGACATGGAACAATGGACTGGTTCAAATTTGGGAAAGGAGTACGTCAAGGCTGTATATTGTCACCCTGCTTATTTAATTCATATGCAGAGTACATCTGAGAAATGCTGGGCTGGATGACTCACAAGCTGGAATCAAGATTGCCAGGAGAAATATCAACCACCTGAGATATGCAGATGATACCACTTTAATGGCAGGAAATGAAGAGGAACTATAGAGCCTCTTGATGAAGCTGAAAGAGGAGAGTGAAAAAGATGGCTTAAAACTCAACATCTGAAAAATTAACATCACGACATCTGGTCCCATCACTTCATGGCAAATAGGTGGGAAAAAAGTGGAAACTGTCAGATTTCATTTTATTGGGCTCCAAAATCACTGTGGATGGTGACTGCAGCCACGAAATTAAAAGAAGCTAATGAGGTGGATGAAACTGGAGCCTATTATACAGAGTGAAGTAAGCCAGAAAGGAAAACACCAATACAGTATGCTGCTGCTGCTAAGTTGCTTCAGTTGTGTCCGACTCTGTGCGACCCCATAGACAGCAGCCCACCAGGCTCTGTCGTCCCTGGGATTCTCCAGGCAAGAACACTGGAGTGGGTCGCCATTTCCCTCTCCATTGCACGATAGAATTTAGAAACATGGTAACGATAACCCTGTATGCGAGACAGCAAAAGAGACACAGACATATAGAACAGTCTTTTGGACTCTGTGGGAGAGGGAGAGTGTGGGATGATTTGGGAGAATGGCATTGAAACATGTATAATATCATATAAGAAACAAATCACCAGTCTAGGTTCCATGCAGGATACAGAATGCTTCGGGCTGGTGCACTGGGATGACCCAGAGGAATGGTACGGGGAGGGAGGTGGGAGGAGGGTTCAGGATGGGGAGCACGTGTACACCCATGGTGGATTCATGTTGATGTATGGCAAAACCAATACAATATTGTAAAGTAATTAACCTCCAATTAAAATAAATAAATTTTTTTAAAAAATAAATAAATAAATAAAAGAAGCTCAGTCTTTGGAAGTAAAGCTATGACAAACATAGACAGCATATTAAAAAGTAGAGACATCACTTTGCTGACAAAGGACTCTTTGTGAGCCCACAGAATGTAGCCCACCAGGCTCTTCTGTCCATGGGATTCTCCAGGCAACAATACTGGAGTGGTTTGCCATTTCTTGTTCCAGGGGATCTTCCTGACCCAGGGATCAAACCTGGATCTCTTGCATTGCAGTCAGATTCTTTACCACTGGGTCACCTGGGAAGTCCCACAATGAGTCATAGACAGATCATAATTCTACAAAATTTTGATTAGGGCAACTTAAAATTTTTGATCTCAGTATCTGAGAATTCCATGTATCTCAGTGTGCGTGTCTCATGCTCCCTCTGAGCCAGAAAGCTGGGTGTAACCAGGTTTAATCTTATTACTCAGTTGAGAAAAAGTGTAACTTACTGGTGTTAATCACTATTTGAAGGGAATTTAAAATAAAAGCTTTATATAAGGGGAGAAACTGTGTAACATGTATAATTGTTACTGTGCATCATGCCTAATTAAGATGCAAAATATATATAATTTATAAAGCCCCATCATCTTCTTTTTCCAGTGAAAGATATATGTATGGATTTGAAAGAACTATTCTGTGTCTCAGGAAGACACAGTGACCCAAGCCAGGCTGTTTTATGGTGTATAAAATTTTAATCGTTTGACATTTTCCAAAAATTCAGTGCAGAAGTATTTACATATGAATATCCAGTTATCTATTCATTCAGTAAGATTTATGGAGGACTTACTGTGTTTTCAAGGGACTGTGTCGAGACCTAGTGGGGCAGAAGTGTATGAGAAGTGGCCAGGGATAAACTAGACAAGGGATATCTTCACTTGTGTTTAAGTCTCCATCATGTCCTTCAGAGACTTTGGAGCACAAGGTTTAATTTTATGCTTAGCTCTTTTATCTTTTCATGTATTACATTAATTTCTGATATTATAAGTGAATCTGTTATGTTTCCAATCAATAACTCTTGATTCCTGATTATATAACCTGCTTTTTACTAAAGTCTCTTATTGTAGTCCCGTTTCACTGATTCTTGTGAATTTTTAAAATATGAGACCATCTTACCTACAGATACATGTAGTTTTACCTATTTTTGTTCTACATCCTAGGCCTTTAGTTAGTTTCTTCAGTCTAATTTTTTTCCTGTTTTTTGAATGTTTCAATATAAATGTGTATTCAACATTGTAACTCATTAAATCAACTATACCTCAATAAAATATATATACAAATGTGTATTAAAACTCAAAAATCATCAAACATGCATTTTCTGCAACAATGGAATGGTCATAGGCTTTTCCCCTTTAGCTCTATTAATACAATGGATGTTCTTGATATCTTGTTAACCTATTCTCACATCCCAGCAATGCACCCCAGTTAACCATGATATATTATTTTCTTCAATGCATCATTTAATTAAATGTTGCAAAGTGATTAATCAAGGGAAGGTGCATTCTCCTTTTCTCCTGTTTCTACCCAGGAGACTGGCTTCCACTCAACTCCCTAAGAATGGCAACATTGGAACAGAAGCAGTTAGTCATCCTTTGCACACTTTATTATTTGTTTCCTAAAGTAAAGAGACTGCTAACCAGATTGTGTTTGTTTACCAGTGGTGAGGATATCGTGTCTGAAAGCAAGAAAGAAGAAAGTGTCTCTTGCTGTCTCTTCTAGGGATAAGAAAATCTGAGGGGATAAGAAATGGGTTTTGCTTTTTTTTCTTCCCAGGTTCAGTTCCTGGAAGTCACAACCTGGCCACATGAGAACTCGGTAAGGAGACTCCAGCAGAGAGAAAATTGCTGTTACACTGAGGTCTCCTCTGTTTTTACTCTTCCCTTTCCACTAAGTCTTACAAGTAGTCTAACCTCAGTTCTGATCCCAGCTTTCTCAAAGAAATCAGGTAGAAAAACACATGAATAGAGTGGTTAAAGACATCATTCTTGAGCAAAATTAAGGATGAATGTGTTCTGATCTTTTCCTTTACGATGACATTTCATTAGGGCCTTCTGCTGCTGCCACTGCTGCTGCCAAGTCGCTTCACTCGTGTCCTTCTCTTAGCCACCCCATGGACTTCAGCCCACCAGGCTCCTCCGTCCATGGGATTTCCCAGGCAAGAGTACTGGAGTGGGGTGCCATCACCTTCTCCGTTAGGGCCTTGTAATAGATGTTTAAAAGCCTGGAAAAAAGGCCATCATAACTTGATGATATTGCAATTCTCTTTTGACATCATGGTGAGAAAAACAGAGGAGATGGACTCTAGCTCCTTTGGAGTAACAGTGATTTTAAAACCTGATTGGAAAATCCTCAGAGTAACTCTGGTGGGAGATTCCTATGAAGCATTTTATGGACCGACTTTGAGTGTTACATCTAGGAAACTGTTGTGTCCATGCAAAGAGGTCACGTGCAGGCTTCCAACATCGGAGCTGTTGCCTACACTAAAACCATGCAACTGAGCCCAACTGGGTATCCTCAGGCACTGATGAAGAAAGCTCTAAATTACATGAGTTGAGAAGTATGAGGTCATTGATAAGCAAATATTTAAGGCCATGTGTTAATTTTGTTGTACTATTTTATGTTTTAGATGGACCTGTACTCAGATATGAAGCAATTAGAAAGCAAGACAGATTTCCTAACCTTGTTCTGGTGTTCAGTGAAAAAAAACAAAGTGGCAAGGTTTGTGTGTACATCAGTTTTCTCTCCTATTGTCAAAAACATTCTATGCTCTTTCTAGAATTTATGCACTTTATTTTCTGATGCCACTGGTGCTCACTTGGTTCTTTCAACAGACAGTTTAAGTATTCTAGCTATGTTAGCTTTCCTTTTTTAAGGCACCTTTTGTTATATATGTATGTCATACCTTGGAAGAGAAAAATGTGGATTCAACTAATCTCTACGGTGAGCATAATTGTTAGTATTCTCTGGTAGTTAAGGTAGAATCCTAAATTTATTCATACCTTGAGACTCAATAGTGAAGGATTTCTTGGAGTTTGCCTCTGAAGAATTTTATGCAAATTATAATATTTCAAATTGAATCACCTTTTAATGCACTAGAGAAGTTCACTTCAGAAAAAAAAAAAGCAAAAGTCAAAAAACTTTAAGAAAGTGAAGAATTGGCTGTCTTTTAACTACCTCTAGTATTTGTTGTCCTGTGAAGACCAAGTTCAGCCTAATTGAATTTTCTTAGAGTTTAACAATTCTGGATTACTTTAGGAATGCTAAAAAAAAAAAAAAAAATACTCAAGTTCAGGTTCAGATGTTAGATGAAGCTAGTTAATGTGACCTTGGTTATCTTGTGCAAATAAAGGTGGGTCCATTTGTGAACTCATCTCCTGGTCTCTTTGTAACACTTTGCAGAAGAAGGAAATAGAAAAATGACCTGATTTCTTGATCAAGGGCTCCTGACCACCTGCCCATTAATAAGCTATTAATTCTGACTTCATGGCATTCATCTCGCTCCACACCTCAGCTGTCAAAATCATCATTAGACTAGCTGCTCACCTTGAGAAGGTTTCTTGTATCTACCCCTTCCTCTCCATCGTCCCTCCCACTGGCCTACTCTGCACTTTCATACCAGAATCTCCACCAGTAAGCAGTTATCGGCCACCCTGCCCAAGGCATCTATATTGATTTACCCATAAATTATACACAACTGCTAAAATATTACCTACATTATGAAACAAGTACAAAGGATGGCATTAAAAAGAATGATTTGAAAATAAACGCACACATGCACTGGAAAACGTAGCACCTCTGGATGAATTGGCATGTACCCTCCAGCTTAGAGACCGCTGCTTAGACAACTGTAGTTCCTCCCCATGACTTCCCTCTGCTCCACTTTCTCTCCTGTTGTGACACAGACCACGCACTCTGCCTAGCTTTTCCAGGGTATTCCTTTCGTGATATCCCTTTCCCGCACCATTTAAGAATTTTCACACAGATCAGCTGGTTAGTTTCAAATTCCTAAGCTTAGAATTGAATGATGTCCAAAATGAGCTTTGTCTTCATCCCCACCATATCCCCTCTCCCCGGGCTACCCCGTGTACACGTCCGCGTGTTGCTGTGCACCCCAGGCCAGGCAGGGGCACCCTTTTGCCCTTCTTGGCTTCCACACGCCTCTACTGAAGTCAGCCTGTCACTCTCTAGCCTGAGCCCACAGAAGAAAATAACCTTTGACAATGTATAAAATATATATATATCTTTTATACCCGTTTGCATCTCCCCGTTCCTGAAGAGAATTTTATTTCATGCTAATTTTAGTTTCTTAGACAGGGGTATGAGCAAGCAGGTCAAAGAAAACAAATAACAAGCAAATGAAGCATAGATACAGGCTTTTCTTTCCGTTAAATCATGTTCAAACTTGCACTTTCCATCATATTTCTAACATGAAAAAAAAATACATCAACCAAAGAGATTTTTGAAATTGTGAAACTGAGTTTCAAGAGTAATAGGTTGTTCATGCACACTGGAATCACACAGAATCTTCCATTTTATTGCATTTGCTAGAAGAGAAAATATATCTAAAAGAACAAGTAGAAACCAACAAATATATATATAAGCATTAATATTTAAGGTAAATTATACATATTTTAGTAAAAGAAGCATTTTACATGAATTTTATATTTCCAAAAGACCTATATTTAGAAAGGTGCTGTTTTATTGAGACAACTATAGCTGTGAACTCTTTATTTCTTTATATGTCTTTCTTTAAACTACTCTAGAGCAATATAAACAGCAATAAAGCTACAATTGGACAGTCTGTTTTAGTGACAGATTTTTCAAATGCATGACATTTTGTTTGCTGTGTAAAAAGGCTTAAGTGAACTTGGAAGGCATGACAAGGGACTGAAGAGAAAGACCTCTTGACTCTGTATCAGCGTTAAGAGTTTGTAGGTTCAACAGTGACATCGGCCTTGGATAATGAAACCATAGCAAATAACATTTAAGGTTGAATGAATTTTTCCAAGGTCTATTTTTTCCCCAAATGGAGCTGGCAGTATCTCCTGCTTTAATGCATACAGGTTAGGATAATGTTTCAACACACATGCCTCCATAATAGACTTATACATTCCTGAATTTATTTACCAATTGTCATGCGAGAAGGACTAGCAACCCCACCAACTGAGGGTCAGAATGAAAGTAGACAGCACAGAAACATCAGGCGAGCCTGCTGGTCATTTCCTCCCCTGCATGTTCACTGCAGAGCCATAGCTGAGGTCCACCCAGTTGAGGGGGTTCTTGGCTCATTTGGGAAAGTGTAGAGAAGCTCATGTCTGAGTCACCACAGAGCAGTCTAGAAATCACAAATATGCAAGAGCTGAACTCCAGACCATGGGGCTATGGGAATGGAGGCGCCTAAAAGTACAGAAATTGTGAAGGCTTTAGGCTTCTCCAAGCCATGGAATTTGAGGTTGGAGATGCTCCTTTATCTCTTATAAGGATGACAAAGTATCAGTATCAAGGCTTGGGCACCACTTCAGTGTCTCCCTATGTACAATGAGTACCACTGACCTCCCCTTTCTCAGAAATAAGAAGATGCAAAGAAATCCCAAAATAAAGACCATGGCAATTCCATTGTCTCCTGCTGCAGAAGTGATGTGGTTTACTGGGAAGCTTTTAAGAGCCATAAGGTAAAAGTTATGTTTGTTGAAGTCAGAGATTCTATTCGTGTCTTTATACTCAAGCGTGGAATGGCTAGAATGTAAATGGATTGAGCTGAATAAACTCAGGGGTATCTCGAAGATGGCCCATTTGTGTGCTGTTACACCATTACCCATGCTGAGATTTTGATAATCTGTTACACACCTAGAAAATCTATTTGCGATCACCCAAATTTCTTAAACTTCCCTGGTGGCTCAGACGGTAAAGCGTCTTTAAATTTCTTAAAGACTTCCCTGGTGATTCAGTGGTAAAGAATCCATCTGCCAAGGCAGGAGGTGCAAGAGACTCAGGTTCAACTCTTGGACTCAGATTGGGAAGATCCCCTGGAAGAGAAAATGGCAACCCACTCCAATTTTCTTGCCTGGGAAATCCCATGGACAGGTACAGTTCATGGGGCTGCAGAGAGTCGGACAAGACTGAGCAACTGAGGGTGCACACACACAAATTTCTTTAAATATATAGAACACAAGGACCCTAAAAGGTTGAAGGACAACTAATGGACCTGAACACAATTGATAAGAAGGGGTATTGGATGCAAATTAAACTATCTGCTTTAAAATGTGGTTTCTGAGAAGCTGCTGAAACCTCTCACTGAGAAATATCCAGTGTGGACCCAGGTCATCTGTGACCTGCAGCGTAATAGGAGGGTGTGGGGCTGTGGAAATAGGAATGAGAATTTTGCAAAGAGTAGGATGCCCCCTGTGGAAAGGCAGACAACCTCGGGATAAAAGATTAAAAACAAAAGAGAGGCAGAGGCATGTTTACACGCATGCCTTCTTACTTTGTTACATATATGTCAACCATGAGTTCACTCTATTGTTACATGTATGTTAGCACAGACTTTCCTCTGGTAAGGTCCTAGTTCCATCCCACAGGGGAAAACAAAATTTCATTGGGTAATAAACTCAGGGTTTTATTGGGCTTCCCTTGTAGCTCCTTTTCAAACTGTTCATGGGGTCATCATGAGATGAGACATGAGTTTGAGTAAGCTCCAGGGGTCGGTGATGGACAGGGAAGCCTGGTGTGCTGTAGTCCATGGGGTCAAAAAGAGTTGGACATGACTGAGCGACAGAATGGAATTGTACCTCAGTCAGTAAAGAGTCTGACTGCAATGCAAGAGACCTGGGTTTGATCCCTGGGTCGGGAAGACCCCCTGGAGAAGGAAATGGCAAGCCACTCCAGTATTCTTGCCTGGAAAATCCCATGGACAGAGGAACCTGGCAGGTTACAGTCTATGGGGTCACAAGAGTCGGACACGACTGAGGGACTAAGCACAGCACAATAAACTAAGACTGATGCACTAAATATTCCAGGCCCTCTGGGTTAAACACTCTTGTGGTGACTTCCCTAATGGTCCAGTGGTTAAGACTCAGTATTTCCACTGCAGAGGGCACAGGTTTCATCCCTGGTTGGGGAAGTAAGATCCTGCATGCCCTTAGCCAAAAAAAAAGTGTGTTGGTTTATAAACACTCTCGTGCAGAGAGAAAAATTCAGTTACATCTAAAATGTGTTTAATTCAGATCTGGATTGACATTTCCACTCTGAAGTCCCCCAACACCCTAGCCAGCTGGTCCATCTGGAGGGAGCGTCTGCCCTTGGCCCTGGCATGGCTGAGTCCCACCCAGGCTGTGCCAGGGCTGGGCTCCGTGGTGGCTCTCCCCCTGTGCCAGCCCGGACCACCCCTCATATGTTCCATCCTATGTACTCCAGGTATTCCGAGGGTTACAACCTGGCCTGCACATTATATACTAATACATTTGCTCTATTACACTTAGGAAATTACAAAACAAGGATGTGTTATAATTCAACAGCATAAATCCATGGTAACTATATTTTTATTAGTACCATGATGTTAACCAATGTTTCCTATTTCAGTAGCTAAAATGAATTTAAATTTAAATTCACGTTAAGGAACTTGGTAGCATAAATTCTCATCTATTCATACATATACACATATATAATACTATATGAATATTTTATATTTCCTCCAATATAACCATTTTTAAATTTAACTTCTTCCCAGTTCTAAAAGACACATAAAAACATGAAAAGAAATACCTCGGGTTTATTTTTGATCAGCATTCGTGTGTGTTTATGAGCTGTGTGTGTGTACTGCATGTGTATTATATGTGCACATATGTATGTATGTATATGCATGTATTCCTTTGCTTAGGCAAAAAGTAGCAGACAATACATACTTTTATCATTCAGCCTGAAAATCACTCCACAGTATTACATAAATCTTATTCCTTATATACTTTTATGATAGTATAGTACCTTATTTTATGGGTGAACCATATTTTAGTCAACAAATTTTCTATTACTGGAAGTTTAAGTGGGGTCAAATATTTTGTTATTAGTTTTTAATGTTTTTGATAGAAATCACTAGAGTTAAATTTGGGGCAGATTTACTTTGGGGAGAAAATGCATGTTCTCTTAATCTGATCTAGTGATAAAGGGAGAAGTAAAAACAATATATTTTTTTTTCTCTTTGAGAATAATGAATAAAATAGTTTTGGGTCAATCTAGGGCCAAATCTGTGGGTCCACTAACTTTGACTTTCAGATTCGTCATGTCTGAAAGCATCCAGATTAGTCATGTGTGAAAACATTGCCCGTTTGTTGAATGTTAACTCCCAGGATGGAAACCGTGGGCTGCAGAGTTAGAGAATCCTGGGTTTAGCAACTGACTTGGCAATTTCCCAGCAAGTGATGCATGCCCTCTGGGCTTCAGTGTGGAAATCAAGTTCACTATAAAGAGTTAAAGTAAGGATCCCATGAGATAATGTTTATGAGTCATGAGTCATAGAGCTTCGAGTAGAATTTGGTGCTCAGTAAATGCCAAACTGTTATTATGATTATCATCAACAATGACAAAATGCTGTTGTCAGGTCACTCCCATGAATTCTTTTTGTAATCTGATATTTAAACCTTTGTCTGGGGAGCTTGGATGCATACTTGAAATTGGAGCTTTGGGCCTGATCTCTTTAGCTGACCTAAATTCCTTGGGCAAACTGTGGCCATCAGTGTTTGCACACATTCACTCCATAACCTTCCAGGACTGTCTGAAGACCCTTAAAGACTCCTGTGAGGATAATTATCAAGGCAGTGTCAAAAGGGCTAGAGTGAAATCTTCAAATGTGATTATCCTCTCTGTATATAAGCCTCAAAATTATCTGATGAACCAACACTCATTTTACTTAATGTGCATTTTGGGTTTTGAAGAATTTCCTCAAATTAGGTATTAAAGGAAACCTACATTATTTTGAAAAAATATTTCTTTTTGTAGAACAAATTCCACCAAATTGATTAGGAAGATTTACTTTCATTGTGACTGATAGACACACGAGAATTTACTTTAAAAACTTAGAATAATCATCACACTCTAATCTTTTGCAAGTTGTGGTTTTAAAAAAATAACTAGTGAGGATAAGTGTTTTGGGGAAGATAGCATAAGAGTTCACACAGTTTTTCCCATTCTATTTGAGTCAGAATTTTCAATAAATTAGAATTCTACATGAATCCCTCTCAGGGATTATAATTTAAATTGAATATTACTACATTGTTATACTAAGAAATATCTCATTTTTCTGAGATTTTCCTTGGCTCAGCTCAATATATTTTAGTAATTTTCACTGAAAAATCACAACCTATGCAATTAAAATAAATCTGCTACTGAGCACTGGATTTCAGTATTAATTTTAGGAAGCAGAGCAGAGTAAAGAGCAGCACATAGATCCGGAAATGGTTTCCAGTCCAGAGCAGATTTTCAGGGATTCTTATTTTCCAAGCTAGGTTCCTAAAACTCAATATTTACAAATTATTGACCAAAACTCAATATTTACAAATTATTGATCAAGACTTTTCCGTTTATGCTTATAATTAAAATTGTGCTAAAATGAAGATTTATAATTAGCAAAACATCTAACCTGTCATGATAAACTCATGAATTTAGTAACCTTTATCTTAACACTTCTCTAATGTTCCTAAAATCTGAAAATGACCAACATTTATTTTTTTCCCCTGACAGCAATATTGGAAAATGGTAGATAAAATTGAAGAAAAAAACAGAGAATTTACTAGACAAATGGAATCCATGGTTCTTTAAGTTAATAGCATAAACACGACTGAATCCAAACTTGTATATAAATAAACAAGAAAAGCTGTTGGTCACCAGGATGGTCTACAAATATAATGAAAGAATACTAGTCAAGTGCAAGAGTGAAAAATGAAAACTCTCAAAATATGTTGAAAAAAATCAATTTGCTGCCCACATCTTTTGATTTATGGGTCTTTCTTCCCACTTTTATAAATGCCATTAATGCTTACTAAATTAGTCAATATTTCTTTAAAATTACAATTAGTATTTAAATATCTGTTAGAGAGACTTCTACACTTTTCAACTTAAATAATCAGATAGCATTCAGCTCTAACATTAAGAGGTTTGATTGGGAAGAGTGACTGCTATCAACTTTTTATATTTCTTGGTAAAACTCTCAAACATGTTATCTTTTCAAATTTAATCATACTACTCCACTTTGCCTGCTGATTGACAACATGATCACAAATATTCTTTTTTAAATAATTCCTTTGATTTCTTTTGCTTTCATTTTGGTTTGTTTTGAGTATTTAATAGAGAAATTCTACATCAATATTTTATCTCTAGCAAGAGTATGAAATTCTTAAATTAACATTTGTTTGACATTAATGATAAGCCTGTCCCCTTATGTAAGCTAATTTTATCTAAAAGATTACTTTATCTTTTCAAGGAAGTTGAAAGAAATTTTAAATTTTATTCAAGTTTTCCACTAATGTTTCTGTCACTGCGTTCAACTTTATATAATAATTTTCATTATATCTTTTGCTATCCATTTTAGTGTGCTTCCTAAAATTTAAATGCGTTGCTGTTAAACCAGCTATATTAAGGCCATTACTGCACAGGTAAACTGAAGAATAATAAACAATTGACAGATTGAAATAAGAGTCCTCACCCCAATGACAGAGGTCATTATATGCCCAGCAGGGGTTGTAGAGTCAGATATGGCAAAATGCAGCAGGCAGTTTCAATGTTTAATTGCTACACTTAAAGCCATTTTTCACACAGCAGCTCAGCAACCTGTTCACAGTTTAGAGAAAAAATTTCACATTCACCAGCTATCACAAAAATGAAATCCCCATGCAAAGTAAAAAAAAAAAAAAAAAATTCATTAGTGTCAGTGACAGAGCCTCAGGAAAATACAGAGCTTCAGAAACATGGGAAGGAAGGGAGAAAAGAAGCGGGGGAATATTTTATGCATCCTCACAGATAATATTATTTGGTGACATATCATCATATACTTGAATTCTTCTCTTGACTTATTATCTATAACTCGAATTATCTAAGTTTGACTCCAAAACTTTTATTGACTCACAATTTCTGATGGGAGTGTCACTGAGCATTAAAGGCATACACCCAGGTCCTACGCACCTCACTCTCTCTGTGGGGTAAGCGAACCCAGAAACCCCTGAGAATCTCAACTAGTCCCCTCCCCCAATTCTACGTGATGGCCAACCAGAGAGTGGGACATTCCCCAAATTTAAATGTGGGAGGAGGAGACGATGAACGCCCTCATTCATCCATGAGCTCAAGCACAGTTCCACATTGGAATAGAAATTAAATGATGCTGTCCTTCTCTGTTGTCCCAACGCACATGCTACCACATTGCTAGTAGAGAGCAGAGAGTGGGAAACTCTGGCAGGATCATGCACCATAACAGCATCAAATTCTGGCAACACTTGACCTTCCTGTGTACTCACCATCACTAAGAGTGGCCAAGAAGAAAGCCTTCCACTATCAAATGGCCGTGCTTACTCTCAGAATCCCCTTTGCAAAGTACACCTTTTATATTTAAATACCTTGATTCCTTCAGTCACTTGCAACAAAGCCTGGGTTACTATTATAACCCTGTATGATGACTTTATAAACCCTTGCTTTTATCCATTAGGAATCTGGTTGTTGTTTTTTTTTAAATTATTTCCTAGCTTAACCTGCAGACAATGTTATTTTTCATCTCGCCAGTTTTGGAAAACAACTCATTGTAGTCCTCAAATGTAGACAGTGTTGTTCTTAAAGTTTCATCAAACTTTCCTGACAGTGTTTTAAGTTGTGCCCCAAAATAAAACAGAGCGTTTAGTAAAATCACAAAATGAAAAAATTAAAACTAAAAATGAATGTGGGTATAGACATCTGCCTGCACCAAATAGACTTATAGAATTATATTTATCTAAATGAGAAAGAAAAAAAATTAAGCCTACCATCCAGACAATTGTTAATTGTAATTTTTGGTTATTTTAAAAGTAAAGAAAAGATATATGGTTTATACTCTCAGTATTCTCAGGTAGAGCAAAAAATGATGAGAAGAGACTGGAGAAGGAAACACCAAGAGGAAGTTTAAGCACATGGTATTATCTTTTGATGGCCTAGTGCATTTCAGGCTTTTATTTGTAAGCACATCAGATGGTAGGTTTATGGCAAAGCTGACATAATTTAATTTACTGGCAACCATGCATTACTTACTCTATATCAGCCACTAGAGGTTGAAGGCAATGTCCACATGAGAAATGTCATAATGGGCACTTTTGTCTAAAACCTAAATTCCTTTGTATTGTCACGTATCAGTGAATAGTATCTTTGTCAGAAATGTACAGCCATAGCGACGGCAATTCGAGTGAAACAAATTTCAGGATCACTTACTAGAATGATGCCTCAGACAGGACCACTCAGAGCTGGAATTGCAGGATAAACCCATGATCCTCTCATGAGATTTTCCTCCAACCAATCAGAAATCTGGATTTTTATTGCATCATTCAGAACTCTTTGAGCTTGGAGATTTGTCCTTCTGTTCAGTGACCAGAGTATATATCTAAAGGGCCAGGAAATAATTCAGCAGTTAAAAATTGTAGAGCAGCTAGAGACAGTTGTTCTCATGTAGCAGTCTGGGATTCATGCACCCCAGTGTGTTCCCATGGAAACTCTAACTATGAGGATCCAGAGGAGAATGCAGAGTGGACAACGGCATCTACAGAAATGAATGTGTTGCCTCATCCAGGGAGGCCCCCAGCCGACTCACCAAAGACCCCAGGTGGAAATAAGGCCCTGTGCAGCTGGGACAGGAAGGCTACAGGGCACAACTTTTAAAAGGATGACAGCAGAAGGAGACAACATAAACTGTTTAGAACCAACTAGGTCCAAGGTGGCAGATGAGTTGACTTCCGATAGACCTTGACCCGCAGTATGTGCTCATTGTAACACAGCATGCTGACCATACCCACAGGTGCCGGGACAGCTCCAAGGCCAACCATGAGAGGTCAAAAAGCGGGCATGTAATGATCACTATTACTATATGTATATTAAATATTAAAACATACTCACCTCTTAAAAGTAACAAAATTTGTTTGAACCAGTGAAGTTGCTCAGTCGTGTCTGACTCTTTGAGATCCCATGGACTGTAGCCTACCAGGGTCCTCCATCCATGGAATTTTCCAGGCAAGAGTACTGGAGTGGGTTGCCATTTCCTTCTCCAGGGGATCTTCCCGATCCAGGGATTGAACCCGGGTCTCCCACATTGCAAGCAGATGCTTTACCATCTGAGCTACCAATTTGTTTAGGTTCTGCCATTTTGTTAAATTTTGTAATCATACTGGGTTGGTGCTTTATATTTTTATGAATTTTTAAGGTTTTAAAGGTAATTTAAAAATAAATATGCTTTCCACTGCTTCCCAAAGAACACACACAGGGAACTACTCCTTACCTATACATTATAAAATTGGGTATGCAATTAAAAAAAGAAAAGTATGAGTTAGATAGCAAAGCAGCAGTTCAATTAAAATCTAAGGCCATGGAACTTCCCTGGCGGTCCAGCAGTTGAGAATCCACCTTCCAGTGCCAGGGATGCAGGTTCAGTCTCTGATCTAGGATCAGTTCAAAACTGCTGTTTTGTAAATGAGTTCATTTGTACTTTTTTTTTTGGTGGGGGGTTGGTGCTTCCCACATGGCACAGCGGTAAAGAATCCAAGTGCCAACGCAGGAGATGCAAGAGATGTGGGTTCGATCCCTGGGTTGGGAAGATGCCCTGCAGTAGGAAATAGCAACCCACTCCAGTATTCTTGCCTGGAGAATCCCACAGGCAGAGGAGCCTGGAGAACTTCAGGGGTAGAAAAGAGTCAGACACAACTGAGCCAGCATGCCTCCTTTTTTTAATTTTTTTTTTGAAGGATAACTGCTTTACAGAATTGTGTTGTTTTCTGCCAAACCTCAACATGAATCAGCCATAGGTGTACATATATCCCCTCCCTTTTGAACCTCCCTCCCATCTCTCTCCCCATCCCACCCCTCTAGGTTGAAACAGGGCCCCATTTGAGTCCCCATAGAAATGATATCATGTTATTTGTCTTTCTGAGTCTGACTTACTTAGTACGACACTCTTTAGGTCTACTCATATTGCTGTAAATGGCATTATCCTGTTCTTTTTTATGGTGGACTAATATTCCATGTATGTATGTACCACATCAGCTAATCTGTCAATAGACATTTAGGGGGCTTCAATGTCCTGACTATGTAAACAGTGCTGCAGTGAGCATTGGAATACATGTATCTTTTCAAATTATGGTTTTCTCTGTGTATATGCCCAAGAGTGGGAACACTGTTAAGTTTTATGGAAGCAGATTTTTACCCAAATCTCTTATAGTAACCTAATGATATAAAATTGTGTATTTAAATTATTTTTTAGCCAAAATTATCTTGAAAAGAATTAAATTTCTAATGATTTACATTTGGTTAGTGAGATTACATGTGAACTTATACATTAAAGGTAGCTATACATATACTACATAATATCCTTACGTGTACAATTTTCTTAAAATTACAAATGCAATAAAAAATATTTATTGTATAAACATTATATATTATACATATATTCTACTTATAATTATAAGTAAAATTTAAATTAGCGGTGTAGTGATCACAAAGGTTTTTTTCTTATTTAGATAAAATTTGCCCAAAGAGTCATTTCCTATGTGCATGGTACTACTTTGAAAAAGCCATATATCAGTTCAGTGATTGAGCTAAAAAGTGTCAAAGTAAGTCAACCTTTCAAAAATAATAATGTGGACCTAATTTCATTCTGTTTCTCTTCCTGAGATATTTCTACTGAGCGTAATCTATCAAGAGCAGGAAATTATTTTCACATTTAGATCATTCATATAATTAATTAAATCTGAATTCAGATACATTTTAGAGAAGTACCCTAGAGAGATTAAAAGTGTTAAGATGCAACATCATTCCTCATAGCTTGTTAGATTAGGGCTGTGTAACAAATAAAAAAGTAATACAAGAAGGACAATTTCTGAACTAGTGAATTACAGCTGATGAGTGAATACAGGCTGCTCTAAGCAGGGCTTGAAGCAAGTCAATTTCAATGAGACCTGTCTATTTCAGCCTAGCTTTCCTGGTATCTCCTATTAAATTTAAACTTTCCATTTTTGGATTTACTCTCTAATACATTAAGACCACAGCTGAAAAGATCAGGAAAAAAATCTGATCACCACAGTCAACGTAAAAAGGGCTGAGAGAGCAATGTATTTTTGATATAATGTCAGATTTTACTTTTGCTTCTTTTCTATGAAATGGAATGAATCCAAAATCCATTCAAAGTTAATAGAATATAGTATTCCAGCCTGAAGTCTCTGGAAGAGTCCAAGGAACATGGCTTGTCTTTCTATCTATTCATTTTTCCCTTTTGAATCCTACCCTGATGACGCTTAAGATAGTACAGAAAGAAGAATAAAACTAGAATAGAACATAAACGTGATTTCTTAAGCCTCCTGAAAATTAACGGGCAAGAACATTTCCTGTGTTCAAAGTGGATGCTGGGCTAAATGAGGACATAATTGCTAAGAATATTTTTAAGGTTTTGTTTTAAAGCTTGTGATTATATGCTAAGATTTTTAGATTCCTAGACCTTAGGTTGGGTGACCGAAGGGGACGGGCACCTCCTGTAATGGGGCTTCCCAGGTGTCTCAGTGGTAAAGAATCTGTCTACGGATGCAGGAGATGCAAGAAACGCAGGTTCCATTCCTGAGCTGAGGGGGTCCCTTGGAAGACAGCATGGCAATTCACTCCAGTATTTTTGCCTGGAGAATCCCATGGACAGAGGAGCCTGACAGGCTACAGTCCTTGAGGTCACAAAGAGTCAGACGCAACTGAACAATAGAGCACAGCAACACACCTCCTGTGATGAGTGAACGTTCTGTGGGTAGGAAAAAGAAGGTGTGATGTTGATGCTCAGGGAGATTTTCAGTTCCTGAATCCTATCAACTTCTCTTCACAGCAACTTAGAGAAGATCCAGAGAGTTACGACCTCCATCTCTGGACAGAGGGCAGACCTGGTAAGGGGGCATGTGTTTTAACATAAAGTCAACCACCAAGTTCCACTAGCATCCCCTGGAACCTGGACAGGACCACGGCCCCATAGGGAGGCAGGTGCAGGGCAGGCTAGACTGCTTTCTCCATCTTTCCCCTTGACTGGACTCCATCAGCCCTCTGCTGCCACTTAGGGGAGACCAGTCATCATCCCTTGAGACTGGATATCAAGATAGAATCAGACCATGCTCGTACACTCACGACCCAGGGCAAAGTCCTGGCCCTGAAACCTGCCCCAGCCTTGCAGAAAGGAGAGAAGGGCAGAAGGAAAGAGGGGAAGAGCCTGGCTGCCTTCTACCAGCAACTCATTAGTCCACCAACTCCTAGGGAATTCAGATCCCACCACCCTAGGGTCTGGCCAACACACAGAGCACTGAGGCCCAGGATTTCTGAGCTTTGGTTTTCATGAAATTTCCTTTTCTGACTGTATTCACTCAGGACTCTGTGAATGGTGACATATTTCATCTCTTGATAGACTCAGGAAGGACATATTCCTATGGGGAACCATCTTAAAATAGACAAAGAATGCAGTAAAAAGCAAGAAGGAAAACAGAATTCTAAATGCCACCTTTTTACACTGTAAAATCAAATTTCACTGTAACAGCAGACAGGTTCAACCCCATTGAGTGGAATTAAATTATTCATTTACTTTAGCGTGGTAATCTTGACGTGTTGTTATTGTTTAGTCAATCAGCTATGTCCAGCTCTTTGCAACCCCATGGACTGTAGCCCACCAGGATCCTCTGTCCTTGGGATTTCTCAGGCAAGAATACTGGAGTGGGTTGTGATTCCCTACTGCAAAGAATCTTCCTGATCCAGGGATCAAACTCACGTCTCCTGCATCTCTTGCATTGGCAGGTGGATTTTTTACTGCTGTACAACCTGGGAAGTTTCTGAAAGCCAAAAAATTGTAATTGCCCAAAAGCTGTTTGATAATATTTCTGCCATCCAAGAGGCATGAAGGCGTTACCTAAGTTATCCTGTTCAGTGTCCACAAAACCTTAGCAATGAGGGATATTTGGCCACACCCTGAAGGAAGAGATTAGGCTACGCTTAGGCTGACACTAGAGGCTGACACAGCTGATGGTTGGTGATCTTCCTCAATGGGAGTCACTAAAATATTTTCAGATCTCCAAAAATCATATCACTTCCATCTCTGCTTGTTTTTTGAATATGTATTAAAATCATTTTTCTATTTTTCTAAAAGTAATAATAAAATCAGTTCAGTACTGTTGCTAAGTAGTGTCCAGCACTTTGCGAACCAATGGATTGCAGCACGCCAGGCCTCCCTGTCCATCACCAACTCCCGGAGCTTGCTCAAAGTCATGTCCATCAACTCTGTGATACCATCCAAGCAGCTCATCCTCTGTCATCCCTTTCTCCTCCCGCCTTCAATCTTTCCCACCATCAAGGTCTTTTCCAATGAGTCAGTTCTTCCCATCAGGTGGCCAAAATATTGGAGTTTCAGCTTCAGCATCAGTCCTTCCCATGAATATTCAGGGTTGATTTCCTTTAGGGTTGACTGGTTTGAACTCCTTGCAGTCCAAGGGACTCTCAAGAGTCTTCTCCAACACCACAGTTCAAAAGCATCAATTCTTCAGCACTCAGCTTTCTTTATGGTCCAACTCTCATATCTGTACAAGACTACTGGAAAACCATAGCTTTGACTAGATGAACCTGGTCAGAAAAGTAATATCTCTGCTTTTTAATATGCTGTCTAGGTTGGTCATAGCTTTCTTTCCAAGGAGAAAGTGTCTTAATTTCGTGGCTTCAGTCATCATCTGCAGTGATTTTTGAGCCCCAAAAATAAAGTCTCTCACTGTTTCCATTGTTTCCCCATCTATTCACCATAAAGTGATGGGATGGGATGCCATGATTTTAGTGTTTTGAATGCTGAGTTTCAAGCCAAATTTTTTACTCTCCTCTTTCAGTTTCATTAGGAAGCTCTTGAGTTCTTCTTCACTTTCTGCCATAAGGGTCATGTTATCTGGATATTTGAGGTTATTAATATTTCTCCCAGCAATTTTGATTCCAGCTTATAGAATCTAGCTCATCTAGCTCAGTATTTCACATGATGTACTCTGCATAGAAGTTAAATAAGCAGGGTGACAATATACAGCCTTGAAGTACTCCCTTCCCAATTTGGAACCAGTCCATTGTTCCATGTTCAGTTCTAACTGTTGCTTCTTGACCTGCATACAGATTTCTCTGGAGGCAGGTAAGGTGGTCTGGTATTCCCATCTCTTTTAGAATTTTCCACAGTTTGTTGTGATGCACAAAATCAAAGGCTTTACTCAATGAAATAGTAGGTGTTTTTCTGGAATTCTCTTGCTTTTTCAATGATCCAATGGATGTCGGCAATTTGATCTCTGGTTCCTCTGCCTTTTCTAAATCCAGCTTGAACATCTAGAAGTTTGGTTCATGTACTGTTGAAACCTAGCTTAAAGAATTTTGAGCATTACTTTGCTAGCATGAGATGAGTGCAATTTTGCAGTAGTTTGAACATTGTTTAACATTGCCTTTCTTTGGGATTGGAATGAAAACTGACCTTTTCCAGTTCTTGGCCATTGCTGAGTTTTCCAGATTTGCGAGCATATTGAGTGCAGCACTTTCACAGAATCATCTTTTAGGATTTGAAATAGCTCAACTGGAATTCCATCATTTCCTCTAACTTTGTTTGTAGTGATGCTTTCTAATGGCCCCTTGACTTCGCATTCCAGGAAGTCTGGCTCTAGGTGAGTGATCACAGCATTGTGGTTATCTGGGTCATCAAGATCTTTTTTGTTTTCCTGTGTATCCTTGCCACATCTTCCTAATATCTTATGCTTCTGTTAGGTCCATGCCATTTCTGTCCTTTATTGTGCCCATCTTTGCATGAAATGTTCCCTTAGATCTCTCATTTTCTTGAAGAGATCTCTAGTCTTTCCCATTCTATTGCTTTCCTCTACTTTATTATTTATTTAATAATAAAATAAAGTCCCATAAAAGTCATACCTTATTTTGGAAAATAGGAAAGTCTGATTTTAGTACTATCTTTTATTATGATACCATAAAATAAATGATTAAAGATTTTTTAAAATGTGCACCTCAAATCCTAAACTCCTTGTACAATAGGTTTTACTTCTGCATATTTTTCTTCGTGTGTACAGATGTGCACATATATTATGCCATTGTAATAAAGTCAAAAGTGTTATCTTTTTCAGTAATTATTAACCTGTAGACCTTCTTCTCATTTTTTATATTATCTTCTCAATTATCATGTGTGCACAACCTAATGATCCTTTACGACTTAACCATTTCCTGTGTGTTGGGTTAAAATTCTGGTGAGAGAGATGTTTTCCCTAATACATGTCTTATCCCTGGTCAGAACTGACACAACATTTGATTATTTCTGTATATATGTTGGGGCTGTCATCATTGCCACTCTAATAAGCATACCAATATGTATCAGCATATGATTTATCTCTAAAATTCAGCTGGTGGTAATCCTTATATTACTGGAAGCTAGTGGTCTTAACTGTTTCTACTTGTGAATGAAAAAATGTTGCCTGCCATATCAGTAAACAAAGGATGTTGCAGCCATCAGGTTATCACTTACAACCACCCCCATGGTGAGCCCTGAGGGGACTCAGGATGGAGACAAGCAGGATACTGGTCCTAGTTAGCTAAGTGTTAGTCACTCAGTTATGTCCTACTCTTTGCAACCCATGGACTGTAGCCCACCAGGCTCTTCTATACATGGAAATCTCCAGGCAAGAATACTGGAGAGGGTAGCCATTCCCTTCTACAGGGGATCTTCCCAATCTAGGGATCGAACCCGGGTCTCCTGCATTGCAGACAGATTCTTTGCTGTCTGTCTGAGCCACCAAGGAAGCCCCAGTTAGTTAAAGAGTACATCAAAGAAATGATTTCAATAAGCCCTGACTCTTCATCTTCCCGTATACAGAAAGGTGCTAAATTCATTCACTTGATATATCTTGTTTTCTTTAATTAACAGTCATCTTTTGAAGTTCCTACTACCTGGTATTTGTTGTAAAAAAAAAAAAAAAACTCCTATGTTCCTGGCTCTTCCCTTACCTCTTCAGAGCAGACTCTCAGAGCTACCTGAGAAGCTGCATCCAGGGCTTAAGTCCTGTTTTCTCCACCAAATAAAACATAATTCTCAACCTTTAGGATGTGCATTTTTTTCAGTTGACATACTCCTTTCCCCTACAATGGCTCTGAGATTTGTAATGGAGGGAAAGTGGAGCATAGAGAAAATACAAAAGGAATTGCTATTCAGGTGCTGTCCCTGCCTCATTAGAAAGCTATGTCTTTGTACGGTTCTGGGCAGATGGAGGGCTCTGTTCCACAATGCTTCACTCAGATTAATATTCAGTAATGACTAATCCAGAATGTTGGCACTCAGTATAGTGAGAGCACTTTAGTTATTATAGTCTAATGAACGAATGGCATTCTGCTACTTTTATAGTCGTATTATATATTATAGAGGTTAACGCCCTGGTGGGGCAATATTTTCCATAACTAGTAACAATAATATCAATATTATCACATTATCCCTTGGAAGTGAGTGCCAGAAAATGCTAGGCTTCCTGTAGCACCAAGGGCTTCCCTGGTGGCCCAGCAGTAAAGAACCCACTTGCAGTGCAGGAGACTTGGGTTTGATCCCTGCATCAGAAAGATCCTCTGGAGAAGGAAATAGCAACCCACTCCAGGGTTCTTGGCTCTTTCCCAGTTGGCACTAGTGGTAAAGAACCATCTGCCAATGCAGGAGGCATAAGAGACATGGGTTCAATTCCTGGGTGGGGAAGATCCCCTGGAGTAGGAAATGGCAACCCACTCTGGTATTCTGGCCTGGAGAATCCCACGGACAGAGGAACCTGGTGGGCTATAGTCCAACGGGATGCAGAGTCAGACACGATTAAAGCAACTTAGCACACCAGTATTCTTGCCTGGAAAATCCCCTGGACAGAGGAACCTGGCAGGCTACAACCCATGGGGTCGCAAGAGTCAGACACGATTTAGAAACTAAACCATTACCACCACTGCAGCACTGAAAGCCTGACACAGTTGGTTTGTTCACATGGATTGATTGGACGAGACATTCCTGCAGCTGAACTTGGAGAAGTACCTTTATTTGGGGACAATGCAATTAGCTTGTTTCTCTGATGCTGAACAGTTGGTTTTCATTTACAATCATGTTTCAGAAATGCATAGTTAAATTGCATTCAGGAATGCAGCTTAATCTGACTTTTCCAGACTTTATGAAACAACCAAATACAGTGTCTTTCCAGGTCTTATCACAGACTGTCAGTATTGCTTCAAAGTCATTGCCAGAGTGAAAGAAACCTCTCGCTTTACTTAATGTGCTCAGTTGCTCAGTCCTTTCTGACTCTTTGCGACCCCAGGGACCATAACTCGCCACATTCCTCTGTCCATGGGATTCTCCAGGCAAGAACACTGGAGTGGGTTGCCATTTCCTTCTCCAGGAGATCTTCCCGACCCAGGGATCAAACCCCTTCTCTTGCATCTTCTGCCTGGGCAGGCATATTCCTTACCAAGCCATTCCTTCTAGTCTTAGAAGCCACCTCAGAATAGAAGTTTACAACCAAACAAAAAGAAGAAACCTAGAAGCTCTGTAGCCCTGGAGTAAAGTGCCGCACAAGCATTCATGCCCAGAACATGCTAGCCGGCAGGCAGAGAGCTGCAGTTATCTGTCCATGGTTTGCAAACGTGTCCTCTGAAATGAACGAGTTCCAACGCTCCTTGATTCTATACTGTGTGGAAAATTCTTCATCCGCAGATTCTTTAATGTTGCTGTTAGGAATCCTCAACTTTGTTCTGTTGAAACCCCATTTCCTGGGTACCTGTCATTTCCCTTTGGTCTTGTCGGTGTCAACCAAGTCCTCTTCTCACAGTTACAGTCCTGTCGGATCCTGATGCTGCGAATCTGAGATCTGAAAATGCATATCCTTTACCCTGGATCCTTTGCTCTTGCAAGGCTTGTATTCATTTTTATTTATTTACTCCAGTGCATAAATGGAGGCAGCACTCCCTGCTCTTTGTTCAGTATTCATGTTATATATACTTCTCTTCTTCACGCTTGCTTTTTAAAAAACTTTTTTTCATTTCTGCATTTTTGTTTGTTCTGTACATTTTGTTTTATTTTTTGTTCTTTTTTTTTTTTTAAATAATGCGGGTTGTTGAGAAGGAGGGAAAACATTTCCTCTACCCTTTGAGGTTCTTTTGGCTGTCTAGTAATTACATTGTCATAAAATAAATTAACAGGAGAAAAACAAACTTAATTATTTAAATAGAGGAGTCCTATAAGACTGTGAGACCCAGAGGGAGTCAGGCAATTGGCACTTAGCTTCCCAGGCGGCACTTGCAATGCAAAGAATCTGCTTGCAGTGCAAGAGAGGCAGGTTCGATCCCTGGGTCAGGAAGATCCCCGGGGGGAAGGAGATGGCAACCCACTCCAGTATTCTCGACTGGAGAATCTCGTGGGCAGAGGAGCCTGGTGGGCTACAGTCCATAGGGTCACAATAAGCCGGACATGACTGAAAGGACTTAGCACACACACACACACGCACACACCGTCCTGAGCTAAGGAGAAGGGAACGGGGTGCTGGGACAGCAAAGGGGGGGAACGTAGCTCACGGGAACATGAGAAGGGCAACTACGGGGTGAAGAGATGCTGGTTGGGCCACTTGGAGACGATGAGACACAGAGAGGAGTCTGATCTCCAGGCCCTACCATGCTCCCCCCAGTGCCCCACATCCAACCCATACACCTTGTAGTTCTCTTTGGTGATGGTTCTCTTCCTGGACCAGACTCTCGCTCTATAATCTTTTAGGCAGGTGAGGGAGAAGTAAAAGGCTCTTTCTGAGTCTTTTTTGGGTCTTGAATGTCTTCAGCTCAAAATAGCCTACATGACAAAGTGGCATATTTAGGGGAGCCTCATTCTGAACCCCACTCAGGATGAATCCACCCATCTTCTCATTTAATGCTTCTGATCAATAATTAGTGAGAAATGGAATCTTTCCTGCCATATCAGTAAATGAAGGATGTCCCAGTTATCAGCATTTGAAGCCACCATGAGTGTGAGCTGCTGAGCCCTGATGGAACTCAGGAAGGAAAGAATTCCTGCCATCAGACTGCAGCCACTCCTCACTATGAGGCCTAAGGAAATTCACAATGTGAAAACACAGGATACTAGCTGTAGATAGTAGATGCATATCAAAGGAATGATTTCATGGAGCCCGGACTCTTGATCTACCTATACATAGAGAGGAGGAGAAGGGAAGGATCGAGGATGAGAGGGTTGGATGGCATCAGCAGACATGAGTTTGAGCTACTCCAGGAGATGGTGAAGGACAGGGAAGCCTGGAGTGCTGCAGTCCATGGGGTTGCAAAGAGTCAGACACGACTTAGGGACTGAACAACAACATACATAGAAAAGCACTAAATTCCTTAACTTGGCATATCTGGATCCTTTAATTAACAGTAATCTTTTAATGTGCTCTATGTTGCAAAAATTCCTATATATTCTAGTTCCTCCCTTTGCCTCTTCAAAGCAGTTATCAGAGCTATCTGAAACACTGCCTCTGTCCCCCAGGCTGCAGTCCTCATTTTGCTCCAGATAAAATTTAACTTGCAACACTTACATTGTGCGAATTTTTTTTTCAAAATTAGAAAAGTTTTCTTCTTTTCAAAATTATTTTTAATTATATCATGTTTGTGGTTTTAATTTTTCAAGTAATTTTTTTTTTAATTTGTTGCTCTTTAATCACTCAGTCATGTCCGACTCTCTGCAACCTGACCAACTGCAGCACTCCAGGCTTCCCTGTCCTTTACCATCTTCTAGAGTCTGCTCAGACTCATGTCCATTGAGTCAGTGATGCCATCCAACCATCTCATGCTCTGTCATTCCCTTCTCCTCCTGCCTTCAATCTTTCCCAGCATCAGGGTCTTTTCTAAAGAGTCAGCTCTTCCTGTCAGGTGGCCAAAGTACTGGAGTTTCAGCTTCAGCATCAGTCCTTCCAATGAAGACCCAGGACTGAGCTCCTTTAGGATGGACTGGTTGGATCACCTTGCAGTCCAAAGGACTCTCAAGAGTCTTCTCCAACACCACAGTTCAAAAGCATCAATTCTTCAGCACACAGCCTTCTTTATGGTCCAACTCTCACATCCATACATGACTGCTGGAAAAATCATAGCTTTGACTATATGGACCTTTGTCAGTAAAGTAATGTCTCTGCTTTTCAATATAGTTTAAGTTTGCCATAGCTTTTCTTCCAAGGAGCAAGTATCTTTTAATTTCATGGCTGCAGTCACCATCTGCAGTGACGTGGAGCCCAAGAAAACAAAGTATCTCACTGTTTCCATTGTTTCCCCATCTAATTGCCATCAAGTGATGGGACCAGATGCCATGATCTTAGCTTTATGAATGTTTAGTTTTAAGCCAGCTTTTTCACTCTCCTCTTTCACCTTCATCAAAGATGAAAGTGAAAAGATATTCATCAAGAAGCTCTTTAGCTCCTCTTTTCTTTCACCTTAAGTGTGGTGTCATCTACATATATAAAGTTATTGATATTTCTCCTGGCGATCTTGATTCCAGCTTGTGCTTCATCCAGCCCAGCATTTCACATGATTTCATTGCACAATTTCATTGTTAGTCTACGCACATAATCAAAGGAATCCTACACATACATTCACATCACAATAATTCAGGCAATGCTTTTCCCTTTATATTCCCTGAAAGTCACACCACTAACATTATCCAGACACCTACAAAATGGGTTATCATGTAAACAGTTTGAAAAGCACACAGGGGACTTCCCTGGTGGTTGAGTGTTTAGGACTTTCACAGCTGAGGACCTAGGTTCAGTCCCTGGCTGAGGAACTAAAATCCCAGAAGCCATGGGGTGTAGCTAAAAGGGAGAGAGGAAAGAAAGAAAGAAAAGCACATAGGTGTTTATAGCAGAAATAAATTGTTACTTAGATTCACGCACTGTATTTCCCCTAAATGTCTTTCCTGGTTAAAGGTTAATTAGTTTTCTGATGTATCTCTGCTCTCATTGAGATGTTACCCAAATAGATTCAACCCTGGATATCACCTGAGCTATCTGTACATTAGTTATTATCTTCTGAGTGTGTCTGAGTTCTGAGCTCTTTATCCAGAATTGCAGCACCAGTGTGAAACAGTAGTTATATACATGACAAAGATATTTCATAGATCATATATTTTCACACAATTTTTCATTTTAAAATAAATGAATACGACAGAGACAGTATTCCCATAAAGTTTTAGACGGAGTGTATTGGAAAGTTCATAAAACTGGATGATGGTAAGAGCAGCACGTTTTCATATAATTAAAGATTTATGGTGGCGTTATAATTTAATTTCTGCAAAGCAAGCTTTCATACGTGGGTTTTTCAAGCATGTAATTGTGAAATGCAATTGGAAACACCAAATGGAAGTCTGCATGTAGAATTCCTGAAGAGTCGGGTCAGGCACAATCTGCGCTTACAGGAAATTGAGGAGGTCAGAACTACGGCACTTCCTGTTTCAGTAAAGGAAGCCTGGAGTGACAACGGAAGCAGTAGAATGCGAGGGATTCCTTACGGTGGGACAGCAGGGGACGCTGAGGTTTCCGGTGCGTATACAGACCATGGTAGCAGGGTTGTCGTGCGCTGTGTCCTGCCCTGGCACCTGGACTGACAATGCGGCCTGCTATGTCAGTTTACAAAGGATGTTGCAGCCATCAGGCCACCACATTCCAGCCACCAGGATGGTGAGCCCTAAGGGAACACAGGATGGAAACAAAGGATGCCCGCCATCTAGAGTCAACTGCGGCAGGCACCCTGACAGTGCACCCAAGGAAACTCAGGATGAAAAAGCAGACGATCCTGGCCCTGGGGAGCCAAGGTGCACATCAGAGGAACGATTTCAGTGAGCCCAGACTTTCCATCTTGCTGTACATAGAAAAGTGCTTAATTTCATTAACCTGAGATGCCTGCTTTTCTATTTTATTAACTGTAATCTTTGGATGTTCTGACCACCTGGTCTTTTGTTGCAAAAACTCATAGATGTCCTTCCCCCCTCCCCACCCTTCACCTTTTCAGCACACTCTCTCAGAGCGATCTAAGATGCTGTGTCCCAGATTTACATCCTCATATTTGTCCACTGAATGAATAAAACGTAACTCGACTTTAACGTTATGTGTTTTTATTTTTTTTTCAGGAGTGCACTGCCACGTGGAATAGATTTCCCAGTTATTGTCAATTGCTAGTGACAGTCACAGAGGCAAGGGCTCAGGATACGTTGTATGACTAATAGCTCTAATGGGCTGAATTACATTCCTCCCCAATCCATGTTGAAGCCCATCTCCCCATTACTTCAGAATGTGACCTTATCTGGAAGTAGGGTCTTGGCAGATATAACTGGGTGCATGCTCAGTCGTGTCTGACTCTTTGTGACCCCATGGACTGTAGCCTGCTAGGCTCCTCTCTGTGAATTCTCCAGGTAAGAATACTGGAGTGGGTTGCCATTTCCTACTCCAGGGGATCTTCCCAATCCAGGGATTGAACCCACACTCTGATGTCTGCTGCATTTGCAGGCAGATTTCTTTACCACTAGCACCACTTGGGAAGCAGATGTAATTAGCTGAGTTATGATGAGGTCGTACTGGTAGGTGTTAACCCAATATGACTGACATTCTTCTAAAACGGGAGAATTAGGAGGCAGACGCATGCAGGGAGGACACCACATGAACACAAAGGCAGCGAGGGGGGGAGGCTTGGACAAGCCACAGAACACAAGGCTGAGCAGAAACTCCTGGAAGCCAGGAGAAGAGCCTGGAACAACTTTCCTCTCACAAATTTCAAGAGGAACCAGCCCTGTCAACATCTTGGTCTCATAATTCTGGTCCCCAGAACCCTAAGACAATAATTTCTATTAAGGTACTCAGCCTGGGAAACTGTTACAGCAGTCCTACATTTAAGTTAAAGAATGTACTTATAAAGGAGTGTGACTTAGTAAACAAAAATACACCTGACTAAGTTATAGATGTTATATGTTTGTAATCTCAAATCCACCTGAAAAAGCACCCTGTCAATGGTCCATGTATTTTAATTAGGCATGAGGCTTTTATGAATACAGAGTGGGTGAAATTCCATAAATATCTGAGGTATCTCTGGTTTTTTCTTGATTATCTATGGACAAATAACTATGGAAATGAGCTGTAACAGTTAAATCTTGCCCTCTTAATTCCTGGATAACAAAGCTCTTGGGAGACTAAATTATGTAACATGAAAGGAAACATAAATATCATTACAAAGAGTATTATTTTAGATCTTTGTACTCATTAATTAACACTAAAAATTCCACTCATGCATGCATTATTCTATTGGAAAATGGAATAAATCTGGAGAAACTATCAAGAAACACTGTACCCAAAATGAGTGTTTTTCTTGAACACTAGTAATGTTGATAATTTTAAACCAATAAATTTAAATGGATGAAAGACCACATTCAGAAATATAAAGATGGTACAACCCAGTGTTTAAATAATATATAGGAGTCACTACCAATAAAATGTCCCTTCTACATTAAATCATTAAAAACTAAAAAGTTGTAGAGAGACAAAATAATTTAGTTGTTGCCTAGGACTGAGAATTGGAATAGGGACTAACTATAATGGAGTATAAAGTCTCTTTGTAGGGTGATATGGTAGGCTGAAAATGCTACATCCATCCCCACAACAATCTATCCATGTCTTAATCCCCAAATTGTGACCATTACCTTGTATGTATGGATATGAGAGCTAGACCATAAAGAAAACTGAGCGCCGAAGAATTGATGCTTATGAACTGTGGTGTTGGAGAAGATTCCTGAGGGTCCCTTTGACTGCAAGATCCAACCAGTCAATCCTAAAGGAAATCAGTCCTGAATTTTCATTGGAAGGTCTGATGCTGAAGCTAAAACTCCAATACTGTGGCCACATGATGCAAAGAACTGACTCATTGGAAAAGGCCCTGATGCTGGGAAAGACTGAAGGCAGGAGGAGAAGGGGACGACAGAGGATGAGATGCTTGGATGGTGTCACTGTTTCGATGGACATGAGTTTGAGCGAGCTACGGGAGTTGGTGATGGACAGGGGAGTCTGGCATGCTGCAGTCCAAGGGGTTGCAGAGTCAGACATGACTGAGTAACTGAATTGAACTGAACATTATTACCTTAAATGACAAAAGATATGATTAAAAATCTTGAAATGCAAATCAAGGCTACAATAAGATATCACTTCACTTTTGTTAAGATATCTACTATCAACAAAAAAAAAAGCTAGATAAATGTTGGTGAGGATGTGGAGAAAAGGAAACTTTTCGGCATTATTTGTAGGAATGTAAGTTGGTACAGTCATAGTGGAAAACTGTATGGAGATTTCTCAAAAAATTAAAAATAGGACTACTGTATGATTCAGCAATCCCACTTCTGGGTATACACACAAAAGAAAGGAAATTAGTACCTGGAAAAGATGTGTGCCTCTAAATTCATTGCAGCACTATTCACAATAGATAAGAGATGGACACAACCCAAGTGTCCATCAACTGATGAATGGATAAAGAAAATATCACACACACATGCACAAGGCTATGTTATTCATCCTTTAAAGAGAAGGAAATCTTGCCACTTGCGGCAACATGGCAAGTGGATGAAACTGGAAGACGTGTTAAGTGAAATAAGCCAGACAGAACAAGAAAAATTCTGCATAATCTCAATCATATGTGGAATTTCAAAAAGTCAAATACATAGAAGCAGAGAGTATAAGAGTTGTAACCAGGGGCAGGGAGGTGGGGGAGATGGGGAGATGCTGGTTAAGATAAATAAGTCTTGAGATCTAATGTGCAGCATAATGACTACAGTTACTATTCTTATGTGCAATATCTTGTAATAAACTATAAAATGAAAGAATTTGAAAAAGAATATGTATATATACATATACATATATATATATAACTGAATCACTTTGCTGTACACCTGAAATGAATCGAACATTGTAAATCAACTATACTTCATCATAAAAAAACAGTAAATGGATGAGGAAGTGAATATGTTAATTGTCTTAACAATAGTAATGTTCTTATGGAATATATGTATATCAAAACACAATGTTATACTCTCTCTCTCAATAGGTAGATGGATAGATAGATGGGTTGATAGATGTTAGAGAGATATACAGGGAGATAGATTATACATGTATGTGTGTATATATATACACACACACACAATTGTATTTGGCTTCCCTGGTGGCTCAGGAGGTAAAGCGTCTGCCTACAATGCGGGAGACCCGGGTTCAATCCCTGTGTCGGGAAGATCCTCTGGAGAAGGAAATGGCAACCCCCTCCAGTATTCTTGCTTGGAAAATCCCATGGACGGAGGAGTGTGGTAGGCTGCAGTCCATGGGGTTGCAAAGAGTCGGACACGAATGAGCGATTTCACATATACACTAAAAACTGTTACATGAAAAATTGAAAAGAATATTCCAACTAACAAATAAAACAGAAATAATATTGGAGTGTTACCATTTGACAAGCCCAGTGGATTAACAGATACAGGCATCAATCAACAATGGTACTAGCGTCACAAGAAACAGACAATTAGACATTGATAGCTTCCTCGTGAAAGAATGCAATTGTACCAACAGTCTGGCCAAAGAAATGGAAGCAGAATCAGCTGTTTCTGCATCCCGCTGCTGCTGGCATATCTGAAATAAAATAGAAGAGCAGGTTAAACTTCACTGAAGCAGGCAGGCAGCTTCCTTCAGCCCAGGGGAAGCCCTGCAGGTCAAAGGCATTGAATCCACAGCAGGGACCTCCTAAAGAAGAGAGAGGAGATACACGGGAGTCGGCTGCAGAATCTCCACTGGCAATCGGTGAGAAGTGACACGTAAGGAAACGGTCCCTACTACAGTGACGATGACGGTGCTTTCTGGGACATCCGTGCTGAGAAGCTGATTGGTTTCAGTGGGAAGACAAATTGAATAAGTTCTCAGATTTTGAGGTAAATAAATGTAAATAAACAGTCATATCCAACTCATACCCTTAGAATAAAAAATTTAAAGGAAATGTCATTCTCATATTACCTGCTAGCTCTTTTTAACACGTACATGATATAAAGCTCAAAGACAGTTTCTAAGATCCATGTTTTCATTTTCAACATTAAGATCCCCCAAGTTTTTCCTTTGACCTGGTCATGTCCTCCAAAATGTTGCTTTGTCTGAGTGCTTTACCGTGTGAGCAATTGTCAAACACTTGAGAAAAATTACTTACTTTCTTCTAAGTTGCAGAATAATGAAAGAAACATTGTTTTTTAAAATAGGGGTAGCAGTTTGAATTAAGATTTCCAAATAATGGATTTAAACTTCTTTGAAAGCAGTGTTATAATAATTGCATACTGCTAGAGGCTGGGCGTGTGAAATCACATTTGATTCTCACTCTAAGCAGGTGGCATCACCGATGCAATAGACATGAACTTTGGCAACCTTCAGGAGATGGTGAGGGGCAGGGAGGCCTCACGTGCTGCAGTCCATGGGGTCGCAGAGAGTTGGACATGCCTGGGCAACTGAACAGCAACATAAGCAAGTGAGGATTAAGCAGGGTGATTCCATACATAGGAAAAGAAATGAAACGAGAATCGTTTTACACTGATAAGTGCATTGGTTGTAACAGCTCAGAGAGGAAATAGTCTAATTTGAAGAGAGAGGAGAACCTTCTGGATGTCCAAGAGCCCCCACTTTATTCTAAAAGCTGCCCCAGTGAAACGTCCACCACTTTACCTGGTCAAGACGTCTAAGACTGCCCCCTCCTGCCTCCTGCCTCCTATTCCCTGCTGGGGTCATTCTGTCATGTAGCAGGACAGCTCTTCTATCTTTGGGGCCCCCCTGGTGGCTCAGATGGTAAAGAAACTGTCTGCAATGCAGGAGATCAGGGTTCGATCCCTGGGTCAGGAAGATCCCCTGGAGAAGCAAATGGCTACCCATTCCAGTATTCTTGCCTGGAGAATTCCATTGAAAAAAATTATCTTTAAAATGTTCTTCAATTTTAATATTTCATGTCTAACGGAAGACTTTTACATCCTGTGAATTATTTCCAATTTTGCTGTAGAGGAAGACCATGGGGGCTTGCAATGGCAGAATTCTAAACTCCCTAGAAACTTTCCATATTCACCTTGAGTTGAAAATAGTTTCAAATTCCCATTAGCTAGCTTCCCAGGGCTTCCCAGATGGTGCTAGTGGTAAAGAACCTGAATGTCAATGCAGTAGACATAAGAGACACAAGTTCGATCCCTGGGTTGGGAAAATCCCCTGGAAGAGGGTATGGCAACCCACTCCAGTATTCTTGCCTGGAGAATCCCATGGACGGAGGAGCCTGGAGGGCTATAGTCCATGAGGTCACAAAGGGTTGCCACACAACACAGCACAGAGTTTGATTTTTGAAGGAATCTAATTTCTTACTACAGTTAAAATATCTCAGCTGATAATGAGTCTAGAAAGTCTATAGAACTGTAGCAATGTCTATCTAAATCTATAACAAAGCCCACTATGGGCCTTTTGTACCTGTGTGGAAGAGATTAGAAAGTTAATAGTATTTCTGAGCTTCATATTTAGCAGGCATTGTGTGGAATGCTTCATATGTGTTATCACATTTTATTCTCAGACAACCATGAACTTCAGTCTAATTCAACTTTTTGATAGAGGAGTGAAAGTGAAAATTGCTAGGTCGTGTCTGACTCTTTGCGACCCCATGGACTATACAGTCCATGGAATGCTCCAGGCCAGAATATTGGAGTAGGTAGCCCTTCCCTTCTCCAGGGGATCTTCCCAACCCAGGGATCTCACCCAGGTAATTCATGCAACATCATTTAATCAACCACGAGTGGCCTTTAACCCCAAGTTTGGGCATCTCAGAACCCACTTACTTAAGAATGTGGTTTGTGACCTGAATCTCAGCCTTTCTAAGCTCCACTGAAATTGATCTGGGGGACTTCCCTGGTGCTCCAGTGGTTAAGAGTCTGTGTTGCAGTGCAAGGAACATGGGTTCTATCCCTGGTCAGGGAACTAAGTTGCACACACCGTGGAGCAACTAAGCCCGAGCGCCACAACTAGAGAATCTGTGCACTGCGACAAAACGGTCTTGTATGACGCAATGAAGATTCCACCTGCCACAGCTAAGATATGATGAACCCAAATAAATAAAATTAAAAACTTTAAAAACAATAATAAATTGACTCTGAAGCTGATTCAGTGTTGGGTAATCCTCAGAACTTTCCTGGAGGTCATTAAAGCTCTCCCCACCATTTATTGCAGGATCCTACAAGTATGGCTTGGAAATGCCACACTGTAGGGCTTAAATCTTAAATTCATCACTGTAGCTTCCCATTTGAAGTGAGGCAGCAAAGCCCTATTGGAAACTCTGAATGTTCTCAATCCTTGCGTTTATTGTGCCAGGTCCAATCTCTGTGATTCTCCTAAAAGGAGACGTTTTTGGAGCAGGTCCTGGGGCTAGAAGAGTTTGAGGAGGAAGAAAGCAGTGAAGAGCTTCATTCTCACCCATAGCCAAGTTCACAGGTTTCTGATATCATCACCCAGATGGTGGCTGTCCCCTGCTTTTCTGGGAGAGGCAATATGTGAAATTTGGCAGGAGTGGGGAGAGGCAGGAGGTGACACAGTAAGAGGTTCAGCCTGAGTTTTGCTTCTTCGCATTGAATTGAACCAGAAGTCACTCTCCTCTGAATCTTTCCTATTAACCTGTCTTGGACAGGTGGGAGTAAATCATTACTGAAGGAGATTGTTGTAAAAGGATTAGGGATTTCATGTTTTTCTGGTCTATAGGCAAAAAAAAAAAAAAGTTTTGTTAGTGATTCCATGGGGAGCATCTTGCTTTTCTGTGAATCCTCCAGATGGCAGTTCCATGCAATGATGGGAAATGAAACTACTGACCTTGGGAATTTAGTCTGTGTTGCTGTTAAATCATTTTCATGCTTCTGTTTTAGGGAAGTGCCAACATCTTTTTTTCTGTGGGTTTTTTTTTTTTTTTTTGGATAGATCCCTTGCCCACAATCATACTTCTATTTTTCTTTAAAATTGCTAGGGCTTAGGAAATACCAAATATAAGTAAAATCTTCCCTATTTCCCATTGCTAACTTTTCTTTCTCTTGCCATTGCCTGGTTGGATAAGCAACACAGAGGACCTATTCAGTTTGTTAACATCAAGGTTTTGGCAGAAGAGAGAGGAAGCATGACAATGTCTATAAGATGTCTCTCTTCTCCCACCAAGCTATGCTGAATGTCTCTGGACCTTGTTCAGAAACTGCCTGGAGAACAGAAAGCATGTTGCACTGTGTGCGTGAGGGAGGTTTTCCTTTTGCTTAATTTGGAAGTGCTGCCTGCTGCAGTGGTCCCAAGCAGAACATTAAAATCAGAGGGCTGTGAAGCATGAGCTTCTCTCGCTAATTTATCATTGATTTGCACCTCGATCATTCTCTGACACTGAGCATCTGCTCAGTAGCTTATTGGGCCCAACATACCTCCCCAGAGCATCCCCAGCAGGAGCACAGCAGGCGGCCTCTGGACCAGCCCAAGGGAAGCCCAGTGCATCTCCTTCTATTAGCAGGTGCTGCCTGAGCTACTGTTAGCCTGACGACTTATAGAAAGAGAGAAAAAATCCAAAGTGATGATGCCACGAACCATAACTGCTGGCTGAGTCTCCTAAGACTCATAACTTCACAACTTCTGTTCAGAACATAAATGGGGAGTTAATTAGCCATTGTTGTGACTGATTCTGAAATGCATAGTTTTCAGGCTGATTTACAGAAGGTTTAACAGCCAGAGGTTTCACACCAGCGTGAAAAATAATTCACACATGCCAAAAAGCATTAACAACATCCAAATAATCAATCTCTAAACTGCCTCTCCTGATCATTAGCATCATGAAAAATAGCAACAAAAAGAAAAATTTCAAGAATTCAACTCAAGTCCCACTTTCTACCATTAAAAAATAAATAAATAAAAGACAACTTTCACATTCTAACTGGAATTTGGAATTTTAGAGACTCGACTAAAGGTACAGATGGCTTGAAGTGCAATTTGGATTTAATCTCATCAGGCTGACAGGGAAGGCATGTCATGAGACCAGCCCTGTCATCCAGGGAGTGAGGATGGGGATGCTGTCAGAGCTAGTGTTAAAATTCAGAATCAAGTGTAAATGAGAAGTTTCCAGTAGTCATGTAGAGATGTGAGAGTTGGACCATAAAGAAGGCTGAGCACCGAAAAATCGATGTCTTCAGATTGTGGTGCTGGAGAAGACTGAGAGTCCCTTGGACAGCAAGGAGATCAAATCCTTCAATTCTAAAGAAAATCAACACTGAAGATTTATCGGAAGGATTGATGCTGAGGCTCCAATACTTTGGCCACCTGATGTGAAGAGCTGACTCATTGGAAAAGACCCTGATATGGGGAAAGATTGAAGGCAGAGAAGAGGGAGGCAGAGGATGAGATGACTAGATAGCATCATCAACTCCGTGGACATGAATCTGAGCAAACTCTGGGAGATTGTGAAGGCCAGCGAAGCTGGGCGTGCTGCAGTCTATGGGATCACAAAGAGTCAGACATGACTTGGCAACTGAACAACAGCAACAGCAGAAAGATGAACACATGAGTGAAATTCATAAAAGAGGTCTAGATTGGAGGTGTATATTTATTAGCTGACAAGGAAAGCATTGACAGTTACAAGACTGGCATGGATAACCAAGGTGGTGAGCCACATGTTACAAGATGCTACAGCCAGAAAATTAGAAGTCACTCCCATCTCTCTTCTTTTTTTTATCTCTAAATATCCACTGTATTTTTCACCTTCTTCATCTCTCCTTACAAGGTATCTTCTATACTGCCAGATGTCCACAGATGTTTTCTTCAAAGGTCCAGATAGTAAACATTTTAGATTCTGAAGGTCATGTGTGATCTCTGTTGCAGGGTTTGTTTTCCACAATTTAAAAATGTAAAAATTATTCTTTTTACTCAGAGAGAAACAGAACCAAATTAACTTTGGTCTACGGACTGTAGTTTACCAACTGCTGGTCTAAACCATTTCTGACTCTCTGGGTTTCAACCATATTCTACCTGGCCTCCTTGTTTACATTCTTCTTCTGCAGTTTCTTCACCACAGAGAACAATAAATTACGGAATTTGTTTTTGCTGTTTTTAAATCAAGTTCACATCATGGCACTTAAATGGCTTTATATTGAAATGATGATAATGTAAATCATCATAGTTTCAGTGATAACATAAAATCTTTTTAGGATGATAACCTGAAAGCTTACCAACATTTACCTGCTCTGGCTGCTGTTGAGGACTGCCAATCCAGCCCACATCCTGGTTTTGTGAACAAAATTTTGCTGGGAAACAGTCATGTGTGTATTGTGTGCAGCTGCTTCACTTATGGCAGAGTTGAGTAGTTGTGATGAAAACAATCTGGCCCACAAAGCCTAAAATATTTACTATCTGGAGATTAACAGAAAAGTGTGCTACTCGTCTCTAAAACATCAACATTATTTACTACATACAAGGCTTTTCTATATACGAGTCCTCTGTAGGCTTTGCATACCTAAGCCCTCCTGCTTCCACAGTTTTTTCATGGGTTCCAAGTTAAAATTTGAGTTGATTATTCTCTTTATTCATAACAAAATATCATCATTGATTTGTACAAGTTTCCTGTGGTGTATCATTTTATTGCATTGTATTTTATTTCTGCCCTTTAGTTCCCATCCAGTCTCTCATTTCACTCCCAAGTGTAGCCTAATTGAATTAAGATCTGAAAATAGAATCTGTATAATGAACTTCTCTGAAATTTTCTGTAACAAGTCATCCTTTACTTGTTAAGAACTTGTGTACCCCATTTTTATAGTTTTAATAACTAAGACATTCCTCCATGAGTCGTGAGATTATATTCACATTATTTATAAAATTTGGGGTTGTTTGATCATCTTTCTAGACAATGCAAGTTCAGTTTAGTTAAGTCACTCAGTCGTGTCCAACTTTGCAACCCCATGGACTGCAGCACACCAGGCTTCCCTGTCCAACACCAACTCCTGGAGCTTGCTCAAATTCATATCCATTGAGTCAGTGATGCATCCAACCATCTCTTCCTCTGTCATTCCCTTCTCCTCCTGCCTTCAATCCATCCCAGCATCAGAATCTTTTCAATGAGTCAGTTCTTCACATCAGATGGCCAAAGTATTGAAGCTTCAGCTTCAGCATCAGTCCTCCCAATGAATATTCAGGACTGATTTCCTTTGCTGGTTTGTTCTTTTTGCAGTCCAAGGGACTCTCGAGAGTCTTCTCCAACACAACAGTTCAAAGCCATCAATTATTTGGTGCTCAGCTTTCTTTATGGTCCAACTCTAACATCCATACATGACTACTGGAAAAACCATAGCTCTGACAATATGGCCCAGTCAATCCTGGATATCCAAGAAAATAAGTCCTGAATATTCAGTGGAAGGACTGATGATGAAGCTGAAGCTGCAATACTTTGGCCACATGATGTGAAGAACTGACTCAGAAAAGACCCTGATGCTGGGAAAGATTGAATGCAGGAGGAGAAGGGATTGACAGAAGATGAGATGGTTGGATGGCATCACTGACTCAGTGAACATGAGTTTGAGCAAGCTCCAGGAGTTGGTGATAGACAGAGAAGCCTGGCGTGCTGCAGTCCATGGGGCTGCAAAGAGTGGGACAAAACTGAGCAACTGAACTGATGACTGATATAGACCTTTGTGGGCTTCCCTTGTTCAGTTGGTAAAGAATCTGCCTGCAGTGCAGGAGACCTGGGTTCAATTCATTGAAGAACTCCTGGAGAAGGAAATGGCAACCACTCAAGTATTCTTGCCTGGAGAATCCCATGGACAGAAGAGCCTGGCAGGCCATAGACCATGGGGCCACAAGAGCTGGACACGACTTAAGTGACTAAACCACAACCACCACCACCACAGACCTTTTCTGGTAAAGTAATGCCGAGGTCCAGCCCCGGCTGATCCAGGGTATTTGAAGGAGAGACGGCCTAGGCGACTATTTATATGCTAATTAGAGATATAAAGAATAACAGAATGAGGATAGCTCAGTAGGAAAATTCAGTGGAGAAAAGAGGCTGAGTAGCTTGGTTTACGCGGGAGACCAATAAAACTTCAAGACAAGAAGTTTGCACCACTTACGTAGGCCGCAGGTGCCCTCTCGAATAGCGGAAGGTGTCCCACCCTAGACACCTTCTCGAGTGGGTCTTAGAAGCCCAGGCATAATTAGTAAGCGTGGTGGGTTCCGCGCTCCAGATGGAGACTTCAGCCAGAATGTGAAAAGAATGACATGGGGAGACCAAGCGCTGGTGAGCAAGGCCCATAGCTTTATTTTCAACAGGGGCTTATATACCCTAAGTTACACATAGAGGATAATAGGGGATGCAAAGTCAGCAGTTTTTGATCCTTATCAAAAACCAGGGTTTCTTTTCTGCAAATTCATCATATACAAATGGTTTAGGTGATTTACATCATCTTCTGGCCAGAAGGTCTACTAACATTTTATGACTCTTGACAAGGACTTATCAACAAAGACTTATTTTCTCTAAGAGTAATTATTTTAAGGTTTGGCGCCATCTTCCGAAGATAAAATTGCATTCCTATAGGGCGGATGTGTAATGGGTTTACAACAAAGGAAAGAATTTATTACCTTAAGGGTCTAAAGTTACTAACACCAAGGCCACTACTTATTTTTTCTATATACCAACTATTAGTTAATACATATTCAAGGATACAATTCAGGGGATGTGAAAACTTGGCAGCAAGCATTGACTCATCAATGAAATCCCTTACTAGTCTTATTCTGACAGTTTCTAACTCTCTGAGAGGCTCTAAGCTATTTGAATATCTTAAGCTTCCCGTGCCTCTGGAGGCTGGGAGACTGTAAACAATCGTATGCATAGCTGCAGGAGTCTGGGTAAACTTGTCAGGCGAGTTAGAGAGCCATCTGAGGGGTTTGGATTTAAACACTCCTAATTGCCGAGGAACTTTATTAATTGGAGCTGTAAGTTAACTCTTTGACAGAGAGAGCGAGATGGTGGTGGGGACAGCCCCCAGTAAAGTCAGAGGTGAGAGCACAAAGCAATAAAGTAGGTAGACTCTGGTTTTTGGGGGGGTAGATGCTCGAGAATATCCGGGCGGACTCCTGAGGCTCGATCCCGCCTTTGCGTATGCCGAGCCACCTTTGTCACGAGTGGAATGTTTCTCTCCAGCTCCCGGCAAAGTAATATCTCTGTTTTTTTAATATGCTGTCTAGATTTGTCAATTTCTTCCAAGGAGCAAGTGTCCTTTAATTTCATGGCTTCAGTCACCATCTGCAACAATTTATGGAGTCCAAGAAAATAAAGTCTGTCACTGTTTCCATTGTTTCCCCATCTATTTGCCAAGTAATGGAACAGGATGCCACAATCTTTGTATTTTGAATATTGAGTTTTAAGACAGCTTTTTCACTCTCCTCTTTCACTTTCATCAGGAGGCTCTTTAGTTTCTCTTCACTTTATGCCATGAGGGTGGTGTCATCTGCATATCTGAGATTGATATTTCTCCCGGTAATCTTGATTCCAGCTTGTGCTTCTTCCAGCCCAGCATTTCTCATGATGTACTCTGCCCATAAGTTAAATAAGCAGGGTGACAACATACAGCTTTGATGTACTCCTTTCCCAATTTGGAACCAGTCTGTTGTTCCATGTCCAGTTCTAACTGTTGCTTCCTGACCTGCATATAGGTTTCTCAGGAGGCAGGTCAGGTGTTCTGGTATTCCCATCTTTTTCAGAATTTTCCACAGTTTGTTGAGATCCACACAGTCAAATGCTTTCATGTAGTCAATTAAGCAGAAGTAGATGTTTTTCTGGAATTCTCTTGCTTTTTCTATGACCCAAAAGATGTTGGCAATTTGATCTCTGGTTTCTCTGCCCTTTCTAAATCCAGCTTGAACATCTGGAAGTTCTTGGTCCACATACTGTTGAAGCCTATCTTGGGGAATTTTGAGCATTACTTTACTAGCATGTGAGATGAGTGCAACTGCACAGTAGTTTGAACAATCTTTGGCATTGCCTTTCTTTGGGATTGGAATGAAAACCGACATTTTCCAGTCCTGTGGCCACTGCTGAGTTTTCCAAATTTGCTGGCATATTGAGTGCAGCACTTTCACAGCATCATCTTTTAGGATTTGAAATAGCTCAGCTGGAATTCCATCACCTCCACTAGCTTTGTTCATAGTGATGCTTCCTAAGGCCCACTTGACTTCACATTCCAGGATGTTTGGTGTTAGGTGAGTAATCACACCATCGTGATCATCTGGGTCATGAGGATCTTTTTTGTACAGTTCTTCTGTGTATTCTTGCCACCTCTTCTTAATATCTTCTGCTTCTGTCAGGTCCACACCGTTTCTGTCCTTTATTGAGCCCATCTTGCATGCAATGTTCCCTTGGTATCTCTAATTTTCTCAAAGAGATCTCTAGTCTTTCCCATTCTATTGTTTTCCTCTATTTCTTTGCACTGATCATTTGGGAAGGCTTTCTTATATCTCCTTGCTATTCTTTGGAACTCTGCAATCAGATGGATATAGCTTTCCTTTTCTCCTTTGCCTTTAGCTTCTCTTCTTTTCTTAGCTATTTGTAAGTCCTCCTTAGACAACCATTTGCCTTTTTGCATTTTTTCTTCCTGGGGATGGTTTTGATCACCACTTCCTATACAATGTTATGAACCTCCATCCATAGTTCTTCAGGCAGTCTATCAGATCTAATCCCTTGAATCTATTTGTCACTTCCACTGTATAATTGTAAGGGATTTGATATAGGTCATACCTCAATGGTCTAGTGGTTATCCCTATTTTCTTCACTTTACGTGTGAATCTTGCAATAAGGAGTTCATGATCTGAGCCACAATCAGCTCCTGATCTTGTTTTTGCTGACTGTATAGAGCTTCTTCTAGACAATGCAAAAACCTTCAGGATTTTAAATCTATTTAGCATTTTATGACTGAAAAAATATTTTTGTAATATAATATCCTAAACATTATTTCATACAGTGCAAGTTCATTTCTACTTGGTGCTGTGCTCAGTCACTCAGTCATGTCTGACTCTTATAACCGCATGTACTGAGGCCCACCAGTCTCCTCCGTCCATGGGATTCTCCAGGCAAGAATGCTGGAGTGGGTTGTCATGCCCTCCTCCAGCGGATATTCCTGATCCAGGGACCGAGCCCAGATCTTTTGCATCTCCTGCATCAGCAGGCAAATTCTTTACCACAGTGCCACCTGGGAAGCCCTTATTTCTATTTACTCTCTTATATATCACCTCTTTTGTAAAAACATTTTTATTTAGGCATATCCAAACTTCTATCTGGAAAAAATTCCTCTCTTCCTATAGTAACTCTTTTCCTGTTTCTTTTACTTAGAACTACTGCTGATGACCTCTCTCAGTATTGGTTTATCTTAAAATATATTTATTTTGCCTTCTTTGTTGAAGGATATTTTCACTGGACATAGAATTCCAGGTTGCCAATTTTTTTCAATCTAGCATTTTTTTTTTTAAAATATCAGGTGTGTAATGTTGTGTGCTGGATATTCTCCTGGGCCAAACACACGTACATTACTTATACAAATGGCATTAATCTAGTAAAATCCAAATAAATCTAAAGTCGGTTTCTTAGTTTCAACTATGCAGTATAGTTATGTAAAATGTTAGTATTAAAGCAACGGGTAAGGAATATACCAAAATTTTCTGTACAATTTTGTGACTTTTCTGAAAATCTAAAGTTATTTTGAATAAAAAGCATTTTTAAATAATCAGTTCAACTTTGCACCTGTTTTTATTTAAGCAAACACTGTCAAGATAAACATGACTGACATTTGAGTATTAAGGTTCTCTAGGTCCAGCGCTTTCCTAGATCTGAGCTTTGCGATTTCATCTGATGCACATTTCATTGTTTCTTGTACAGTCTTCTAAAGATGAATTCATAGGTCAGTTTAATTCCTTGCTTCTACAAGCAGTGCTCCAAAGATTATCCTAATACCCATCATCTTGGACATGAATATACTCTAAGTGTTTGTCTTAATATATACACGTCTGTAATTGCACCAAATACTTCCAAATTAATTTTTATAATACCTGAAATAGTGACATCACAATCCTAGCAACTGTTTTTAATGTTTGAGATCCCACATTCTTACCATCACTTGACAAGTGTTAATAATTTTTGCCAATCTATAGGTACAGAGTATTTTCTAACAGTTATTTTAATTTGCACTTCTCTGATTGCTGGTGTGGTTAAGAATCTCTATATCTATTTATTAGTCATTTCTTCAGGATTTCCCTTTTGTGAATTGCTTAGTCATTTTTATCCTATTTTTTCTTATAGAAATAATTATGTCATGCATATTAATACTTTGTCAATATAGCTATTGCAAATTTTGTAATTTATGTAATACATGTTACCTTTGTTTATACTGTTCTTTCTTTGAAAATAAATTTTAATTTTAGGGCAAACATCTATCAGTGTTCTCCATACTAATGTTAATATGTTTGTTGTCTAAAAAATGTCCTTGTACTTCCTTGGTGTTCTCGTGGTTAAGAATCCTCAGGGATCACAAGTTTGATCCCTAGTCTGGGAAGATCCCACGAGCCACGGGACAACCAAGCCAGTGCCATACAGCTCCTGAGCCTGTGCTCTGGAACTTGCGGGCCACGACAGGAGAAGCCACAGCAGTAAGAAGAATGCACAGCAAAACTAGCGAGCAGCCGCGCTCACCGCAACTAGAGAAAGCCCGGGCAGCAATGCAGATCCCGCACAGGCAAAAATGAGAAACAAATACAAAGTTTAAAAACCGTACTTAACAAATGAATCCAAATGTGTAAACAGAAATGCAAGAGACCAAGACTAGCCAGCACAGCACTGAAGAGCAAGCACAGTACCGAAGAGCAGGGAAAGGGCTGACTATTAACTTTAGGACTTGCTCTGAGGCAAATGACAGGCAAATGAATATTGGCCAAAAAAAAGGTAAATAGATTTATGGAAGAGAACAAAGAGAAATGCACCCAAATAAATATAGTCCACTAATCTTTGAAAAAAAGAGCAAAGCTAATTTTTAATAAATGGAAAAAGGCTAGTATTTTCAATAAATGGAACTGGAACAATTGGGCATCCCCATGTAAATCTAGACACGTAACGTACACCTTTCACAGTTATATCAAAATAGATCATGATGTAAATATAAAAACCATAAACTTTTACGAGATAACCTAGGAGAAAATCTAAGTGACTTCAGGTTCTGTGATAAATTTTAAATACACTTCCAAAAGTATGATCCGTGAAAGAAATAATTGATAATGGGGACTTCATTAAAATTAAAAATTTTGCTCTGTGAAAGACACTGTTAAGATATGGGGAAGACAAACCATGGCCTGGTAGAAAATATCTGCATAGGATATATCTGGTAAAGGCTAAATTATCCAAAATTTAAGACAATGAACAATCAGTTAAAAACATGGACAAAGATCTAGACAGATACCTCACCGAAGAAGGTATACAGCACACAAAAGATGCTCACTGGGACTATGTAATGATACAGTCACTCTGGAAGACAGTTGAGCAGTTTCTTACAAAGTTAACACACTGTGACCATGTTGTTGTTCAGTCGCTCAGTCGTGTCCGACTCTTTGTGACCCCATGGACTGCAGCACACCAGGCTTCCCTGTCCTTCACTCTCTCCTGGAGTTTGCTCAGATTTATGTTCACTGAGTCGGTGATGCATCCAACCATCTCACCCTCTGTCGTCCCCTTCTCCTTCTGCCCTCAATCTTTCCCAGCATCAGGGTCTTTTCCAGTTAGTTGGCTCCTAGCATCATGTGCCCAAAGTACCAGAGCACTGTGACCATAGGATCTAGCAATTGCACTTCTTGGTATTTACCCAAACAGAAAATTCATGCCCCCACCCCCCAAAAAAAAACCTGCCCACAGGTGTTTACAGCAAGTTTGTTCATAATTGTTAAAGCTTAAAAGCAACCAAGACATCCTTCAATGGTTTGAGTGGATAAATAAACTGTGATATATTCATACAGTGACATATAATTCAGCAATAAAAAGAAATGAATTAAAAATAAACAGAGGAGGGACTTCCCAGGTGGTCCAGTGGCTAAGACTTAGCACTCCCAGTGCAGGAGACGAGGGTTCAAGCCCTGGTCTGGGAACTAGATCCCACATGCTGAAACTAAGACCCAACGCAGCCAAATTAATAAGTAGCTTTTAAAAACATAGGGGAAACAAATTCATATTATTAAATTAAATAAACCAGTTTGAAGAAGCTATGGAATATATGATTCTGACTATATGACATTTTGGAAAAGTCAAAACTATGGAAAAGATCAGTGGTATCCAGGGTTTGGAGGGAGAGAAGGAGGGATGAATAACACAGGAAATTGTTAGGCAGTGGAAATATTCGGTATGATACTGTGATGATGGATGTATAACATTTGTCAAAACCCATAGAACTGTACAGCACTTAGCCTTAATATAATGATGGACTTAGATGTTACAGTTAATAATAACGTATCAATAGAGAGAGAAAGAGAAGTTGCTCAGTCGTGTCCGACTCTTTGTGACCCCATGGACTGTAGCTGGCCAGGCTCCTCCATCCATGGGATTTTCCAGACAAGAATACTGGAGTGGATTGTGATTTTCTTCTCCAGGGGATCTTCCCGATCCAGGGATTGAAGCCTGATCTCCCACACTGCAGGCAGACTCTTTACCATCTAAGCACCAGGGAAGTAATATCTATTAATTAATTGCAACAAATACACAGCACTCATGCAATATATTAATAACAGGGAAATGTGGGAGGAGGAGGGAAAGTGTGAAGAAGTATCTGAGTTCTCTGTACATTTTGCTAAACCTAAACTTTCTGCAAACCTAAAATTTCAATTAAAAAATGTAGTCTATTCATTTTTTAAACATCACAACATTTAATAAAGATAAAATATGAAAGAAAGGGGGTGAAATAAGTCCTACTATAACAGTAGTTGTAGGAAACAATTTAATGATAATTTACTGTGAGTGGAACATCTCCCACATTAGATTTGTTTTTAATCCAGGAATATATTTATATCAAGAGAAAGACTTGCCTCAGGCTCTGCATTTACAGCAAAGGATAGCAAACTATGTCCATGGATCAATATAGTACCATCTGTTTTTATGTAAACTTCAATTTAAGAATTTTTTTCAGATGTATAGAACAGTCTTTTGGACTCTGTGGGAGAGGGAGAGGGTGGGATGATTTGGGAAAGTGGCATTGAATATCATATATGAAATGAATCGCCAGTCCAAGTTTGATGCATGATACTGGTTGCTTGGGGCTGGTGCGCTGGGACGACCCAGAGGGATGGTACAGGGAAGGTGGAGGGAGGAGGGTTCAGGATGGGGAACACGTGTATACCTGTGGCGGATTCATGTTGATGTATGGCAAAACCAATACAATATTGTAAAGTAATTAACCTCCAATTAAAACAAATAAATAAATTTATTTTTTAAAAAAGAGAAAAAAAGAATTTTTTTCATATTTTAACTGGTTTTTAAAAATCTAAAAAAGAAAAATATTTTATGACACATGAAAATTTTGTGCACCCTAAAGTTCATAAATACAGTTTTACAGGAACACAACTAAGTACCTGTCCCTTGTGGATTATATACTTATTTTCTTTTCTTTAAATTCAAGCATGTGGTTGTGGAAGTACTCATCGATTAGCAAGGAATTACAATCGCTTATGTTACCTGAGGTGGCTTCCGAGGTGGCAGTAGTGGTAAAGAACATGCTGCCAACGCAGGAGACAAAAGAGACCTGCGTTAGATCCCTGGGTCGGGAAGATCCCCCGGAGGAGGGCATGGCAACCCACTCCAGTATTCTCATCTTTAAAATCCCATGGACAGAGGAGCCTGACAGGCTTCGGTCATAGAATCTCAAAGAGTCGGACTTAGCATGAACCAACTTAGCAGCTTAACCACTGAACCAACCAACTGAACCTACTTAGCATGCACTCATGGTACCTGAGGAGCATTTTGCACTAATAAAAAGTGAAATACTCTTAAATTTGGATAGCCTAAAATATTCTTAAATCTGTATGCTCTACATACTCTTAAATATATTTAATCTAAATAATATACTTGAAGTATGATCTGATTCTTTACAGAGGCAACCACAACCAGTTAAAGATTCATCAAGACAACAATTGGAGATAAATATTAATCCAATATAAAAATGTGCTTACCTTAAAAGAAGTGTTCTCAAAGATGTATATACAATTATTTCATTGCATCACACATTAAAACTTGAAAATATCTTAAATGGCCTTACATAGGAGACCGATTAAGAAAAGTTTTATGCAAGTGTACAAAGAACCCTAGTACAGCTGGTAGATCTCTATGTAATAGCATTTAGTGAAAAAGCATGTTATTAAGAATATGTGAGAGGCTAAGTATCTGGGAATATTGCTTACCTATTGCAGTTTTTTCTGGATTATTTAGAATTTTTCACCAGGAATGCATATTTTTTCAACTATATTTCAGTTCTGGGGGGAAAAGGAGGTTTATGTGAGCTTATATATATATCAGTAAATAAATCTGAAATATTGGGTTAAAATGAGAAAGCCATATTGTACTAAAAATGGCCCATTTTCTCTCCCCTGGGCTGTTCTCTAGTCTAATTTTCTGTCTGCAGTTTATTTCAGAATTGCATGGAAGATTTATGGAATACCATTAGCTATGGTTGAAGAATTACTTTCATGCTAAAGTCTTGTTCTTAGCCACTTCTAACTTCTTGGGAAAAAACATTAGCCTTAAATTTCTCTTGCTGTTTTCAAGCCAAAGATAAATTTTATTTGAAAAGCTTAGAGGAGGAAAAAAAAAAAAAGATCCCCTTAGCTCTGTTAGTTATTTATGCATAAATCAAGGGGTTTTTTTAATGCATTGAAAGAAAAAATATCATTTACATTTTTAAAAATAGATAGCCTGAAAACATTTGCACTAAAAACCCTTTAATTTGTCATGGTTGTAGGTAAGAAAAATAATATAGTGGTAGCTGCAGCATTGCTGTCTTTGTGGGTTCTCTGTAACCACGATCTTCTCTTATGCAAATGCCATTCCCTAGTGTTTGTTTTTAATCATAGCAGCTGGACAAGATAGCATTTCTCCTGTTTTTATATTGTGTTCTCTATCTCTTCTGTTTCCATTTTATTTTATAGCTAGGTAATGCACACGCATAAATTTCAATGAAATAAAATTTCAGGGGCACAACATTTTAATGAAATAAAAAGGTAAATAGTGAAAATTAAGTCTCCACCACCCATTTTTCCCAGGATAACCTCCCAAGAGTCACATGATTGGACAAGCTTCTGTGTGTCCTGACTGTACACATTTACAAGCATTTGTGCACATATAGGAGCCTTCCTTTTACTCAGGTCAATTTGTAAATATTCTGTATTGCAATCTGGGGGACTCAGAGGCTTTTGCAAAAACATCAGGTATAAGAGGGCAGCTCTTAAACAATCTTGCCAGAGGCTGTTTTTGTATTCTCTCCTTAGTCAGCTTCAACCATTCACTGTTATCTCCCCTCACCTTGACGAAAGGAAACTTCACTGGCTTCCATTACACCTACCCGTTTACTCTGGAGAGAAAGAGGACCATGGATGGTGAGCCCTGCATGGATCTTACACTAACATTTTTAGAATTTGTTAAATCTGGATGAGCTGTCCTCTTGATGCCAAAAATCTTGACTCTATCTCCACCGATGCTGAAAAAATAAAACACGGAGATAGAGACTTGGAGGAAAAGAGAGATGACTTTATTCTTTTACTAGGCAAAGGGGAAAACGCAGGCCAGCACCTCAAGAACTATGCCCCTTTCTTTGGGGAATAGGGAGATGTTTTATGTCCTCTGAGGGTCTAGCATTTTTTTTTCTTCTGTAAAGTTTCAAAACGGCCGCAGCTGGTATCAGACAACTCAGCAGCTGGGTCTAGTGTCCCTGAAGTTATCAGCCATGACCTTCTTTCTGGAAGTGCAGAATGCTACAGGAGTGTTGTAGGGGGAGAAGCATGCCAGGTGCAGAGTACAACTCATATGAAGTCAGAGAGTAATTAGCTCTGTTTAGCTCTGTGAAGGACAAGTCCAGCTACAAGTGTTTGTTAGTAGTAGCTAAAGAATAACCAAGATTGCTTAACTCTTTCAGGTCTGTTTATGTTATTTTCCCAGCCTATTCATTGTTTCCTTATTTTCTTTTCTTTTTTTTTTAATTTTATTTTATTTAACTTTACAATATTGTATTGGTTTTGCCATATTTCAAAATGAATCTGCCACAGGTATACATGTGTTCCCCATCCTGAACCCTCCTCCCTCCTCCCTCCCCATACCATCCCTCTGGGTCGTCCCAGTGCACCAGCCCCAAGCATCCAGTATCGTGCATCGAAAGTGGACTGGCGACTCGTTTCATATATGATATTATACATATTTCAATGCCATTCTCCCAAATCATCCCACCCTCCTTATTTTCTTTATCTGAAAAGAAAAGTCTCATTTCCATTTTGGCTACAACACTGTCTGCTTGAGGCCACAGGCGTCCTGAGATCTACACATACCCTCAGCCTGGGCATCTACCTTCTAGGGTCCCAGATAACTCACCTGTGCACTCCACAGGAAGGCCAGAACATGTAGCCCCAGCATGCAGAGGGCCTGGGAGGCTAGCTAGGATTAACCAGGGAGGAAGCAGAGACTGAGGTCAGCAGAGACAAGACTGTATCAATACCATGCCAGTAAACTACAGCCAAGACAAGACATGAAAACAATTTAATGTCCGTAGACAGAGGACTAGATAAAGATGTGGTACATATATACATATATATATACACAACGGAATATTACTCAGCCATTTTTGTTGATTTTATTGTTCAGTCACTTAGTCGTGTCCAACTCTTTGTGATCCCATGGATTGCAGCACGCCAGGCTTCCCCGTCCTTCACCGTTTCCCAGAGTGTGCTCCAAGTCACGTCCATCGAGTCAGTGATGCCATCTGACTCAGAATGACACTCTCTAGGTCCACCCATGGTGCTGCAAATGGCCTTATTTCATCCTTTTTACACTTAACCACTGAGTGAGATAGGTAGACAGTTGATTGGTTATTCTTACCCATTGATTTTCACCATTTCTCAATTTACTCATCAAGATGCTTTGATTACAGAGTGTAGACCCAGATGTATTTCAAGATATAACATTTTAGCCTTTGAAAATCTATTGCTCAGAAATGCAGGGCTTCGCCACACTTTTTCCCTCTCTCTGCCTGCCACAGAAATAGCACACACTATACAAGAAATGAAGGTGCACATTTCAATAGGGAACACACATCCATGGATGGATGGGATGAAGATAGGGGAGAGCCATGCTCAGGTGTCCCTGGCAGCATGATAATGAGCCGCGAAGGGAAGTAAGTTGGGAGAAAAATACAGAGTTGCCTCTGGAGGATTAATTATGAAAAATAACAATGAGTCTCTGACAGCGCTGGGAAAACCCAGGAACACAGGCAACCAGACTGAAATGAATCAGACGCAGGGAGGCATCTGAAATGAATCACTGCGGACCCAGAGGAGACCAGCCTCCACATGGCGGTGTCACAGCAGAACCCCAACATTGAACAGATCCTGGAGGGGCCTACTGGCCCCCGAGCCCACAGTCTGGGGTCCAAAGCAAAGGTGAAGACCTGTGTTAGGTTCTGGGGTGGTGGCGACAATGCCAGCGGGGTGCATCCTTCACCCCTGATTTATTTTCCAGGGCATCTTCCAGGGCATCTTCCAGGCGGGAAGATCACTGGTTGCATTGGCAGTGTCTGAGCTCAGTTATCCGCAGGGTCGGGGGAATGGCGGTCTCCACCGTAATGTGTAACAGCCTGCCCTGAGTGTGAGACCACCCAGACGGAGATGTTAACCCACCTGTCTGCCTTCTGGCCTGTGACTATTCCCCTACACTGAGACGACGGGAGGGCACAAGACTCACACCCCCTCACCAAGGGGTGTGAATAAGCAAATACACCAGTGAAAGATGCATACCAAATGCTGCTCACACCATCTGAGTGTGCAGAGCCCCACGTGCTGTTCACAGGTGCCTGGAGCAAGATGCTGTGGGGCCTGTGTTGGAAGCTGAGGATGTTAAAACCATGCAGGATGCCCAGGTGGTGACCTTAGAAAACAAACGTGAGAGAGGATCTGGTTTTTAAGAGGTTAGTAAAGGACCACATGTGGGAAGCAGCATGCTGGAGAATGTCTTATAAGGAAGGATGTTGCCAAGCATTCTTCACACCCAGCTTGGTGTAAATACGTAAAACAGATCCAGGGTGAATCTTCGGTTGAAGCTCTGCTTTATTTTCCGGGGTTAAGTCAGCTCCTCAACACACTGACAACAAAACAGGATCAATTTTATCCTCACTTTTCCCCTGTTGGAGGGTTTATCTTGTTACCATGACAACTCACTCCACAAATTTGTTGCCAGACAGGTGGCAAAAAAAAAAAAAAGGGAGACTGCCTTATCTAATAAAATTGAAAATAAACCCTCAGAAGTACAATTTAAATAAGAATCCAGTAGCCAAGAGAATTAAAAGGTCATTGGAGAAGTTACTTCAGTGGTAAAACCTATTTAAAAAAATTTTTTTTTAATTTTTAAAAAATTAACAAAAAATTTTTAATTGTTAAAACCTTCACAAACAAATTTTGAAAATATATCTTCTTGAAATGTGAAAAATCAAATATTAATGTAAAACAAGTTTAACTTGTTCTAGAAATATTTACGGGCTTTGGAGTGTCCTCATGTTTATTTTACTTGGAAAGTAATATATGATGTCATACTTTCTGTAAAACAAGAGGACCATCCAGGACAGAACTTCTCTCCCTCACTCTCCCTACTTCACTCAGTTAGTAATTGTAACCTCTTCCCCAAAAGGAATCACTCTTAACAGGGTCCACCTTTCCATACTAATCTACAGTATGTACCCATAAGTGGATAAATTTCTTCTATATCCTTTTTTACAAATTTCCTTCTTTACATGTAACAAAATGATTTTGCCATCTTTTCATAGTACTGCATTCAGTTGTATACATATCAGCTCCCTTTAAAATCTGTGTAGTGTAATGTGATACTCACTGAAAAAGACCCTGATGTTGGGAAAGGCAGGAGGAGAAGGGGACAACAGAGGATGAGAGGGTTAGATGGCATCACTGACTCAATGGACATGAGTTTGAGCAAGATCTGGGAATTGGTGTTGGACAGGGAAGCCTGGCATGCTGCAGTCCATGGGGTTGCAAAGAGCTGGACATGATTGAGCGACTGAGCTAACTGACTGATAGATGTGTACTTGAACATGTAGCCAACGTTTTACTAGCAAGCATTCAGGTTGTTTCAGATCGATCATTACCCCAAACCAGGCTGCCGAGGACTCTTTGTCCTCATGCAGTAGGACATGTGGTTTATTCATTGCGTGTGAGGGATATTAAGGGTAGAAGTGCTGGTCACTTGACACACACCCGTAATATCTGATAGACACGCCAAGTTGTTCTTTAAATGGTCTGTGAAAAGCTGTCTATTAAAAAGTGAAAGTGCTCTTTTTTTATATCGCTTTATATTTCCATCATTAATCTGTTTATTGTTACCAATGAGATAGGCAAATATCATATTGTATATAAACTATATGTACATATACAATTGATTTTATAATTTGCTTCCTATTACTATGAAATAATGTGTTGTCAGATAGGTGTATTAGCATTTCAACTTCTTTTATTAATGTCCTTATTTATATTCTGAATGCTTTTCTATATGGTCATTTGTATATTTTTATTGTGACAAAGGGCTCACTGTACATTTTGATATTAAACCTTTTCTGTGGTAAATGGTATATGTGTGTTCATTAGACCAAAGCTGTTCATTGTATTACACCTTTGGATTTTTTTCAAATTATTTCTTTGAATTCTGAATATTGAGTATTATAATATTCAAACTGGGTTATAGATTTCTCCTGGTAAGTTACGTAATGTTTGTTTATACACTTGGCATCTTTACTAGCAGGAATAGACATGTACCCTATGTTGGTCATAGATTATAATTTTTATCTCCATAGGGGGCTTCCACATGCTGTATTGGTAAAGTATCTGCCTGCCAATTCAGGAGATGCAAGAGACACAGGTGAGATGATCTCCTGGAGTAGGAGATACAGGTGGGATGATCTCCTGGAGTAGGAAATGGCAACCCACTCCAGTACTTTTTCCTGGGAAATCCCCTGGACAGAGGAACCTGGAGGCCTACGGTCCTTAGGGTCACAAAGAGTTGGACACGAATGAGCACACATAGCACAGTCCTATTTAATGTTTTTCAGCTGAAATTCTGATCTAACATCTCCAGACTTTCTTCTTTTTTAACTGATTCCTAATAGATCTTTTACCATACACTTCCTTTTCACTTTTTATAACTGTTCAAAGTACAGTTTCTAGAATCAAGCGGTTGGGTCAGTAATTGTGCTCTGCTCATAATGTCATTTTGAGGATTAGATGATAGGATCCAGGCAAAACTGGGACTAGTGCTTCTAACAGACTCAGCATATAGAACGGTGTTGCTTTATTTCTGGTGTGTGTCCTTGTAAATGACTTTTAACTGAATTTTTATTTCATCTCAAACTGGGAAGAAATATATCTCATTCAAATCTACTGTGAAAACTAATATACAGCCTTTTATATTCTTCTATTTGACTCAATTAAATATTTAACAAAACAAACTTTTATATCAATATTTAACCCTTTGTGAGATCTCTCTGATTTGAAAAGGATAAATCAGTCACATGCATCCATCAATTTCTTCTCACTTCTCAGGTGTTAAAATCATCTAGAATTTCAATTTTAAGTTATTAATTTCTTACATGTGCCTTGACAGTCTTAGGAATTGTTTCTTATCAATTGGAGTTTATATTTTCCTTGGCTTTCCTACATTTCCCATGGTTATATTTTCCTTAATTGTGGAGTCACAAATCAATCTCTTTTTTTAATTCACCATCAGTTTTGAATACTGTATTTGATCCTAAATTCTGAACTTTCCATCTTTGTAGTATTTTTGTAATTAATTTACTCTTCTTTTCCTAGCTTCTAAGGTGGAAACATAAATTGGTGTTCCAAAATCTTTCTTTTATAAGATAAGCATTTAATATTATGTCTCCCTCTGAACTTTGAATGAGTGAGTGAAAGGAGTTCAGTCGTGTCCAACTCTTTTCCACCCCATGGACTCTAGCCCACCAGGCTCCTCTGTCTGTCAAATTATTCAGGCAAGAATATGGGAGTGGGTTGCCATTTCCTTCTCAAACTTTGAATATTTTAGGTTTAACAGGCCAAGAGCCAAACTAAGGGCACTCTGTAAGTTCTTGCTGTGTTTTACCATGCCTAGTCACTTCAGTCACGTCCAGCTCTTTGCGACCCCATGGACTGTAGCCTGCCAGGCACCTCTGTCCATGGGGATTCTCCAGGTGAGAATACTGGAGTGGGTTCCCATGCCCTTCTCCAGGGGATCTTCCCAACCCAGGGATCAAACCCAGGTCTCCTGCATTACAGGCAGATTCTTTACCATCTGAGCTACCAAGGAAGCCCCTTTAAGAACTTATATAACAATATTTTTAAAAATTTTCTATCAATACAATTTTAAAGCGTAATATAATTGAGAAATTTTTGTAATACAGGGCTACTAATGAAAAAAATTGGAGTTCTGATTTAGGGGATAACATTTCACTTAACTTGGGTTTCTATATGACATGTAATTAAAATGAGAATAATAGCATGATTTGGATTAAGATTAAAGAGTTATCATCTATTCACCCTTCCAAAACGGTGAATATGGAGAGGTCAGCATGAAAAGCCCTGTCATTCTTAAACTAAGATCACAAGTATTCTGCCATAAACTGAGATGTAAGATGAGATTTTGATTCTATTGCTTACCATTCTTTGGGAAATATACCATGAAAATTAATTCTTAATGTTGAACTGAACAAGCAAATGTTTAGCTCACTAAAAGTTACGATTTTTATCTTAGAGCTTTTTCTGCAAATAACCATATTTTTCTTTTGTTGAGGCCAAGTTTTTATTTAAGATTTTTTTATGTGGACGATTTTTAAAGTCTTTATTGAATTTCTTACAATATTGCTTCTGTTTTATGTTTTGATTTTTTGGCCACAAGACATGTAGGATCTTAGCTCCCCAGGATTAAACCTGCAACCCCTTCATTGGAAGGTGAAGTTTTAACCACTGGACTATCAGGGAAGTCCCAAGGCCAAGTTTTTAGTGATAATATTATTTTAATGACTCATACCATAAAGCAGAAAAACATGGTAACAGCAAATGCTCATTAAGAAAGTTTTTGCATAAAATTATATATTAGTACTCAAAATTATCAGTTTAGGCTCACAACACAAATGTCTTCCAAATCATAATTTGAAAAGCATTCTAGAACATTCTGTACAGGCCACGCCATACACCCTCCCCCAAATAAGTCATGTGGAGCTTAATCAAAAGTTAACTTAGAGTTGTAAGCAACACCCTGATCTAATCTATTTGGAAATGTTTTAAAAACTAAAGCTAAGGTAATTGCAGTTAAAATTTGTTTTTAAGAAAGTCTATATTTCTGACATTACACTTGGTTTTTACCTGTGTATTTTCATACTTCCTCTGAAACATGAGACGAAATGAAAACGTTCAAAGATAAAAACACATGTCATTTTCAAGTCAATACTTCCCTTTCTCTTTCCCAGGATTGAAAAGGATGATGGAAGCCTAGAGACCTTTCTTAGACCTCTGAGACTTCCCTAGATAATGTCCCTTATTCTGTTTATCATCTTGTTCATGATAACAGATTTCTTTACTGGGTCCCAATGAGGAGCCTGGGCTAGGTCCTGAGGAATCAAGATAATGAGACCTGAAGGGTTTAAAGATATTCATGAAACTCGGGGTCCATTAAAGGAAAACTGTACACACATCTCCATTATGCTGTGTGCTCTGAAGGCAGCATGTTACACTGAGGTGGGAAAGAGGAAGACAGGGTGTTGAAATGACTACTGCCTCCCCAACAGGGTCTGCTCTGGGCTGGACCTCCAGCAGAGGAGGAAGTCAGAGGGAGGTTGCAATCAAATTAAAAGATCTTTGGTAAATAAACTCTTTAAATATGATAAATTTGGTAAATGTGTCTCTTTAATGGGCTTCCCTGGTGGCTCAGAAGGTAAAGAATCTGCCTGCAATGTGGGAGACCAGGGTTCCATCTCTGAGTCAGGAAGATTACTATTCAGTTCAGTTCAGTTCAGTTCAGTCACTCAGTCATGTCCGACTCTTTGCGACCCCATGAATCGCAGCACGCCAGGCCTCCCTGTCCATCACCAACTCCTGGAGTTCACTCAGACTCACGTCCATCAAGTCAGTGATGCCATCCAGCCATCTCATCCTCTGTCGTCCCCTTCTCCTCCTGCCGGGGACCAGCCCCGGCTGAACCAGGGTATTCGAAGGAGAGACGGCGTAGGCGAAGATCAGGAAACAATTGCTTAATTAAACGTTAATTAAGGATATAAAGAGTAATGGAATAAGGATAGCTCAGTGAGGAAATTCAGTGGAGAAAAGAGGCTGAATAATTCAGCCAGAAGGTAAGAGAAAGAACGACATGGTGAGACCAAGTTTCGGTGAACAAGGCCCGTACTTTATTTTCCAAAGTAGTTTTTATACCTTAAGTTATGCACAGAGGATAATGGGGGAAGGGGTAGAGTCTTGCAGCAAACCAGGCTTTCTTCCTGCAAACTTTTCATATGCAAAAGCTTAGGTGATTTGCATCATCTTCTGGCCCGGAGGCCTGTTAACATTTTAAGACCTTTTCTTCAGAAAACTTATTTTTCTCTAAAGGTGATTGGTCAGGAGCCACCCTCCAAAAGCATTAGATAAAGTTGCATTCCTACAGAGCAAAGGTGTGGTGGGCTACAACAAGAAAAAGAATTAACTCAAGGGTCCCAGGTTACAAACATTAAAGCTACTACTTACACCAATTATATTAATCAATACACTGCCAGGGACACAGCAGGTAAGGGATATGGAAACTTAGCAGCAAACATTGGCCCAACAAGTGAAAATCCCTTCACCAATACAATTTCTAATCAATCTTTTAACTACTCAAAAGAATCTGTGTTTAGACAGTTTAGAACATCTCCTGCCTCTCACAGTTGGGAGGCTCTGAACAATCACATGTGGCCGGAAAAACCTATTCAGGCAGGCTAGAGGATTTCCAAAGGAGTTTGTAGGTTAAACACTGTCACACCCAGGAATTATTAACTGGAGCTGTAAGCTAACTCTTTTTCAGAGAGGTAGTGGGGGACAGCCCCCCGTAAAGTCAGAGGTGTAGGTGAAAGCACAAAGCAGAAAGTAGGCAGACTCTGGTTTTGGGGGTAGATTGCTCGAGAATTTCCAGGGAGACACCTGAGGCTTGATCCCGCCTTTGCGTATGCCAAGCCTCCTTCCTCATGACCTTTGCCAGAGGCGGAGCTCGCTCCCCGCATCCTCCCACCTTCAATCTTTCCCAGCATCAGGGTCTTTTCAAATGAGTCAGTTCTTTGCATCAGGTGGCCAAAGTATTGAAGTTTCAGCTTCAACATCAGTCCTTCCAATGAATATTCAGGACTAATTTCCTTTAGGATGGACTGGTTGGATGTCCTTGCAGTCCAAGAAACTCTCAAGAGTCTCCTCCAACACCACAGTTCAAAAGCATCAATTCTTCAGTGCTCAGCCTTCTTTATAGTCCAATTCTCACATGTTGTTCAAATTTTGTTAAGGGACAATGAGCAGAAGAGGTATCAGAAGCTATGGTTTCAACTTCAACAGGAGGAACATACTTAAATAAGAAGGAAAATGTGGTATTCAAGGAATTATGTATGATAAGTTCTCTCCTTGTGAAAGACTTTGGAGATGGACAAAGAAAAGGTTTCCTTATGCCTTCCAATCCATATGATCCCCACAGCTCCTGGGGATTCCAGCATGTGTCAAACAAGTCAGTTTAGCTGCGAGCAAGGCCTGAAGTTCAAAGCTCCCAGAAAGAAGTGAAATAACTAACGACATTGCCGCCCTGGGCTATGTCTGTCCACTTTCACTCCATGGTTCCCTTCTTCTGAACAGAATGGAGAAGTCAGAACTGTGGGGGGCCCCATGAAGGTTCTGGAGCTGAAACTGCAGATGAAATTTCTGCTCATCACCTCTGAGTGTGACCTTGAACCGTTTGCTGAGCCTCCTCCTACCTCGGCTTTGTTATCTCTAAAATGGGCAGAAAAAGTATTATCCATCTTCTTGTGTCACCGTAAGAATTACATGAGTTAATATAAATATTAAGTATAATATTTGGCATCTAGTTAGGAGTATCTAGTAGGGCTTCCCTGGTGGCTCAGATGGTAAAAATTCTGCCTGCAATGCAGGAGACCCAGGGTTCAATCCCTGGATTGGGAAGATCCCCTGGAGAAGGGAATAGCAACCTGCTCCAGTATTCTTGCCTGGAGAATTCCATGGACAGAGGAGCATGGCCGGCTACTGTCCATGGGGTCGCAATGAGTTGGACACGACTGAACGACTAACACTTTAAGAATAGTAAACTGTTGCAATTGTTTTCTTTCCAATAGATATTACAACCCCTGGTACTTTACTTCAAACAGAATAATTTAAAAGATAAACCAAAAACAGTGTCTCCAAAGGCATTGACTTGGATGCTCAGAATGTCAGACCAGAAATGATCCTGATAGCCGTCTTGTCATTGTTCACTGTTCAGTCACTAAGTCACGTCTGACTCCGTCTGCAACTTCACTCTTCTATATGGTGGCCACTAGCCACATGTGGTCACTGAGCATTAGAAATTTGGCTGGTCTGAATGAAATATAAATGCAAATACCCACCAGATTTTGAAGACTTAGTCCAGGGAAAAAAGATATAAAATATTAATAAGTATTTTTATATTGACTACATGCCCAAATGATAATATCTTGGATATATTGATCTTGACAAAATATATTATTAGACCTGGTTTTACTTATTTTAATGTGGCAACTAGAATATTTTAAATGTGTTTCACATTGTATTTCTCTGGGACCATGCTAGCCTCGAGTCAACGTCCTCATTTCACAGAATAGAAACATTCTGTTTTGTGACAGAAATCCCACAGTAAGTTCGTAACAGAATTTGGCTGGAATCAATGTCTGGGTATTGGGTCAACACACTTCCTACTACACTGTGACCTCACTCTACAGAGATCTTCTTCCAGAATCCAAATGGAGAAACGTTTTTGAAAACTGAGAAGGAAAAATCAGCAAAATAGATTAGGTTTACTGTGGTTTTTTTGGACTGGATATTCTTGGTTGCTTTTCTCTCCTATAACTCATTTTTTAAATTTCTAATTCTCTACTCACATTGGGAGACAGGAAGAAAGAGTCATTCCCAATTATGCCACATTTTGAAAAGACACTGAATTTTCTATAAATGTCTTCCAAACTCTAGCTTCAATAAAACGAGACTCTCTAACCTTTTTATTGTCAAAGCTGTAACCCTCTGCAGCAGCAAACCGTGATGAGTCTATAAACAAATCATACACAAAGGAGGCCCCTTGTTATTGTCTGTTGGGTTCAACACACCCTGAACCCTCCAGATAATAAAGTTAAACATCTCTCAAAGCTCTGGGTTCACACAAAGACAGTAACTCCAAGGAAATATTTTAGGCTGGATGGCCTTGTCCACTGTCTGGCCACTTTCCTAGCATTTTCCTACAGAAGATGCTAGAGTCACCTGGACTTCCAAGAATACACATGTGATGGGAGGAACAGAAGCCAAGGACCTGCAAATATCCGTCTTGACAGACTCTTTCAGGAACAGTAAGTGTTCAGGCCTATTCCTTGCCTGGATTCCTTTTCCGAGTAAAGTGAAAGTGTTAGTTGCTCAGTCGTGCCCAATTCTTTGCAACTCCATGGACTATAGCCCACCAAGCTCCTCTGTCCATGAAATTCTCCAGGCAAGAATACTGGAGTGGGTTGCCATTCCCTTCTCCAGGGGATCTTCCTGACCCAAGGATCGAACCCGAACCTCCTGCATTGCAGGCAGATTCTTTACCATCTAAGCCACCAGGGAAGCCCAATAAATAAATAAAAATAATTAATAAATAAAGTGGCCATTCCATGGTGTCATCCTGAATTATGTGGCCTGAACAGCCTGCCAAGTTTTCTTGTTTCCTCAAAAAGAAACACACACACACACACACACACACACACACACACACAAAGAAAAACACAAGTCCCAGAACTTCCCTGGGGGTCCAGTAATTAGGACAAGTTCCTATCAGATCCAACTCTGCACCAGCATAGCTGAATATGGTTGGACAGAAACCCTTTAAATGCATGAGTTCCAACATCAAATGCTTGGTAATGCTGTCTAGCATTACCTAATTTCTCCCTTCCATTGACTTACTCTTACTCTCTTCTCTCCTTTTTCTCAAACTTCCTCCCCCAGCCTACCTCTCAGCTGAAGATCTGCATCCCATTCACTGGGAAACTGGACGCAACTCTGCCTCCGTGTTCTGCCCCACTGCTGGTGCACAGATGAATGGCCCTGAGCTGGAACCCACCATCATCTTTCCTAACCTAGGAACTGCTCCAGGAATTCTTTCCCTCTCTCCTCCCTTCACCAATATTTCTCTACTAGGTCATCTCCATCTCTGATTCTGAACATCTTTAGAAAATGTGTAACTGTCTTTTCACCCCATATCCATCTCCAGGTACCATGTATTTCTCTGCTCCTCCTCAAACCAAACTCATCCACTCACTGCCAAAGCCTCATCCCTTTTTTTTTTTTAATTTTTCACATTTTTTTAAATTTTATTTTATTTTTAAACTTTACAATATTGTATTAGTTTTGCCAAATATCAAAATGAATCCGCCACAGGTATACCCGCGTTCCCCATCCTGAACCCTCCTCCCTCCTCCCTCCCCTACCCTCCCTCTGGGTCGTCCCAGTGCACCAGCCCCAAGCATCCAGTACCGTGCATCGAACCTGGACTGGCGACTCGTTTCATACATGATATTATACATGTTTCAATCACAGCAGGATCCTCTATGACCCACCCCCAGAATATTGGAAATAAAAGCAAAAATAAACAAATGGGACCTAATTAACCTTAAAAGCTTCTGCACAACAAAGGAAACTATTAGCAAGGTGAAAAGGCAGCCTTCAGAATGGGAGAAAATAATAGCAAATGAAGCAACGGACAAACAACTAATCTCAAAAATATACAAGCAACTCCTATAGCTCAATTCCAGAAAAATAAATGACCCAATCAAAAAATGGGCCAAAGAACTAAATAGACATTTCTCCAAAGAAGACATACAGATGGCTAACAAACACATGAAAAGATGCTCAGCATCACTCATTATCAGAGAAATGCAAACCAAAGCCTCACCCTTCAGTCAAGTTTCTGATGCCACTTTTGCTCCGTGTGGCTCAGCTGGTTAAGAATCTGCCTGCAATGCGGGAGACCTAGGTTCAATCCCTGGGTTGGGAAGATCCCCTGGAGAAGGGAAAGGCTATCCCCTGCAGTATTCTGGCCTGGAGAATCCCATGGACTGTAGTCCATGGGGTTGCCAACAGTTGGACAAGACTTTCACTTTGCTTTGCTCCATGGAGCTTATTCTTTCTAAGGTCTCCAGTGAAGTCCCTTATGCTAAACTCAGTAGGCTAATCTCAAGTCACCCTTTAATTATATTTGATACAGTCTATCACTTCTTCTTTCTCAAAAACACACCCTCCTGTGTCTTCCAGGATGCTTGCTCACCTGCATCATCTCTGTTGTATCTTAATAAGAAAACTCTTCTTTGCGTGTTCCTTCTTATTTCAGTAAAGAATCTGCCTGCAATGCAGGAGACCAGACTTTGATCCCTGGGTCAGGAAGATCCCCTGGAGAAGGGAATGGCTACCCGTTCTAGTATTTTGGCCTGGAGAATCCCACGGACAGAGGAGCCTGGCAGGCTACAGTCGATGGGGTCCCAAAGAGTTGGACACAACTGAGAAACTAACATTTTCTCATCTCAGCCCCTTAACTCTTGGAATCCCTGAGGGCTCAGCCACCCAGACTCTTATTTTCTTCCGTCTACACTCACTCCGGCTTCCCAGGTGGTGTTAGCGGTAAAGAACCCACCTGTCAATGCAGGACACATTAGAGACACAGGTTTGAAACCTGGGTCGGGAAGATGCCCTGGAGGAAGGCACAGCAATCCCACTCAAGTATTCTTGCCTGGAGAATCCCATGGACAGAGAAGCCTGGCGGTCTACAGTCCATGGGGTCACAAAGAGTCAGATACAACTAAAGTGACTTGGCATGCATGCATGCTCACTCACTTGAGGATCTCATTCACATTTGTGCCTTCTATCTACAAATATAAGCTAATAAGTTTATATCAAGCCCGAGTCTCTCCGCAGGAGACCAGATCGTAAATCTCATTATCCTCTAAGCATCTGCACCTGAAGGTCTAATGCATACCCTAAAACCTTACATGTTCTAAGCAAAGTCTCCAATTTCCCACACATAAAAAATGATTCTCTAGAATTCTCCCCTTGATCAATAAAAAGATAACTCCACTCTCACAGTTGTGAAAACCAAAAACCCTGGAATAATCCTTGCTTCTCTTTTGCATCCATGTGCAACCATTGACAAATCCTTCTGGCTTTAAATTATGAACACAACAGAGACCCCCCCACCACTACCACTTTCTCCAAGACCCCACTATCTTTCTGCTGGGCCAGTAGCCTCAAAACTGATCTTCTACTACATTTACTCCTTAGGTGCTATTCTCAACCAGAAATTGGGGTGATCCTCGTAAGGAACAAATCAGATCATGACATCTTTCTTCCCAGAGTCCTGGACGGCTCCAGATCTCAGTCAAAGTGAAAATCAAAGTCATCACCGTGAGTTTCGTGGCCCCCCACAATCTGGCTTCCTGTGACCTCTCTGATCTCATCCACTGTCTTCCTCTCCTGGCTTTCTTCTGCCCTGTGCATCCTGGCCTACTTGCTCTTGTTGAAACTGACAAGCATGCTCTGAACTCAAAGTTTTGGCACCCTCTATGTCCACAACCAGTACATAGTTAGATACTTCTGCTTTTCTCACGCTCTCTGTCACCCTTAAACTATTTGTTTCTTCCCATTGCACATTTCATTAATATTAACATTGGTGATGTTATCTATCACTATCACTAATATGGCATGATGTCAAATATAATAAAATACAATGTTCCTTTTATAAACTTATTAGTCGTTCCCAACTAGAATTTATTTTTTCCACTAGAGTTTAGTCTTCAAGACGGATTCTAGTCCATTTTGTTTACAGCTGACTCCCCGCTGCCAAATACCATGTCTAGCACACAGAAAGCACTTTTAGTAAACGCTACACTTGTTTAATTAATTAGTCAATTCATATCACATGGCCATCCAACTTACCCTTAAACCCTCTATGAACAGATATCCATTACCTCCTTAGATAATCTGTTCCATCCTCAGAAAATTATCTCATAAAATCATTGCATAATATCTATCATGTTTACTTCTGACAGTTTTGTATAAGTCCTAATACAGTCAAACAGAGTAAATTTAATCCCTCTCATATTTGGTAATAGCTCTGGATAATATCTTCATTAAGATTGCCTAAGGAATTCTGAAGAGAAAAGACCTAAAAATAAGTAGTTTGAGCAATGTAACACAGGGGATGGGGCAGAGTTTCTCTTGCTCGGCATCTCATTCTCTTCTTAATCAATAACTTTTGTCCATAATGATTAACAGGGCACATTTATGTCCTCAGAATATATTTTGAGTTAGTTCATAGTCATTCTCTTGGTTCACCGAAAGATCCTCCTGCATATGGTCTGGAAAAATCTTCTTTGTCAATTAATATGCAATTGGGGTAACTCTTGAAGCCAGTTCCTAAAAATTAAGCTTTTATAAAATATACCAGCAGCAGTGAAAGAAGGGGAAAAAATAGTAACAGATAAGGCGAGAGTGGGATGATTTGAGAGAATAGCATTGAAACATGTACATTATCATATGTGAAACAGATCGCCAGTCCAGGTTCGATGCAAGAAGCAGGGTGGTCAGGGCTGGTGCACTGGGATGACCCTGAGAGATGGGATGGGGAGGGAGGTGGGCGGGAGGGTCAGGATGGGGAACACATGTACACCCATGGCTGATTCATGTGAATGTATGGCAAAACCCACCACAATATTGTAAAGTAATTAGCTTCCAATTAAAATTTTAAAAAAATAATAAAATAAGTCAAACATTTAAAAAAAAAAAGAATCTTGATGCTTCCTTTATTAAACTATGTTCTTATGGGCAAAAAAAAAAAAAAAAAGTTTTCAAGATCCAGGTCTCCATAACCATTTACAAAGCCATGCAAAGTCTTAAGATGTGGCATGAGGAACCAACCAACTAAAACATGGATTCAAGAGCTAATTCTCAATGCTTAAATTCTGACTGTGTTCTTCAATGATCTTGTTAGATTTCAGAATTATTGTGGACCAATGAATTGTGTTATTTAACTTATGTTCAGAATACATCATGTGAAAGGTCGAGCTGGATGACTCACAAGCTGGAATCAAGATTGCTGGAAGAAATATCAACAACCTCAGATATGCAGACAACACCACCCTTATGGTAGAAAGTGAAGAGAAACTAAAGAGCCTCTTGATGAGGGTGAAAGAGGAGAGTGAAAAAGCTGGCTTAAAACTCAACATTCAAAACACAAAGATCATAGCATCTGGTCCCATCACTGCATGGCAAATAGATGAGAAAACAATGGAAACAGTGACAGACTTTATTTTCTTGGGCTCCAAAATCACTACAGACAGTGAATGCAGCCACAAAATTAAAAGGCCCTTGCTCCTTGAAAGGAAAGCTGTGACAAACTTAGTGTATTAAAAAGCAGAGACATCACTTTACCGAAAAAGGTCAGTATAATCAAAGTGATAGTTTTCCCAGTAGTCCTGTATAGATGTGAGAGTTGGACCATAAAGGATTCTGAGCACTGAAGAATTGGTGCCTTTAAATTATGGTGTTGGAAAAGACTCTTGAGAGTGTCTTGGACAGCAAGGGGATCAAACCAGCCAATCTGAAAAGAAATTAACCTTGAATATTCATTGGAAGGACTGATGCTAAAGCTGAAGCTCAGTACTCTGGCCACCTGATGAGAAGAGCTGACTCCCTGGAAAAGATCCTGATGCTGGGAAAGATTGAGAGTAGTAGGAGTTGGGAGCAACAGAGGCTAAGATGGTTGGATGGCATGAACAACTCAATGGATATGAGTTTGAGCATCTCCAAGAGATAGTGAAGGACAGGGAAGCCTGGCGTCTTGCAGTCCATGGGGTCACAAAGAGTGGGACACAACTCAGCAACTGAACAACAAAGATAAAAAAAAAATAGGGCTTCCCAGGGGGCTCAGTGGTTAAGAATCCACCTGCCCAGCAGGAGACTCAGGTTCTATCCTTGGGATGGCAACCGGCTCTAGCATTCTTGCCTAGGAAATCCCATGGACAGAAGAGCCTGGCGGGCTGCAGTCCACTAGGACTCAAAGAATCAGACATGACTTAATGACCAAAGAACACAGATAAAAAGATGCTATGGGGAAACAGTGGAAACAGTGTCAGACTTTATTTTTCTGGGCTCCAAAATCACTACAGATGGTGACTGCTGCCATGAAATTAAAAGACGCTTACTCCTTGGAAGGAAAGTTATGACCAACCGAGATAGCATATTCAAAAGCAGAGACATTACTTTGCCAACAAAGGTTTGTCTAGTCAAGGCTATGGTTTTTCCTGTGGTCATGTATGGATGTGAGAGTTGGACTGTGAAGAAGGCTGAGCGCTGAAGAATTGATGCTTTTGAACTGTGGTGTTGGAGAAGACTCTTGAGTGTCCCTTGGACTGCAAGGAGATCCAACCAGTCCATTCTGAAGGAGATCAGTCCTGGGATTTCTTTGGAAGGAATGATGCTAAAGCTGAAACTCCAGTACTTTGGCCACCTCATGCAAAGAGTTGACTCATTGGAAAAGACTCTGATGCTGAGAGGGATTGGGGGCAGGAGGAAAAGGGGACGACAGAGGATGAGATGGCTGGATGGCATCACTGACTCGATGGATGTGAGTCTGAGTGAACTCCAGGAGTTGGTGATAGACAGGGAGGCCTGGCGTGCTGTGATTCATGGGGTCGCAAAGAGTCGGACACGACTGAGCGACTGATCTGATCTGATCTGATCTGATACTCTAGGACTTTACTCCAGGAACCATACTTAAAGGGCCTTATCCATACTTGCTACTTCTAAGTCACTTCAGTTGTGTCCAACTCTGTGCGACCCCATAGACGGCAGTCCACCAGGCACCCCTCTCCCTGGGATTCTCCAGGCAAGAACACTGGAGTGGGTTGCCATTTCCTTCTCCAATGCATGAAAGTGAAAACTGAAAGTGAAGTCACTCAGTCGTGTCTGACTCTTCACGACCCCTTGGACTGCAGTCCACCAGGCTCCTCCGCCCATGGTATTTTCCAGGCAAGAGTACTGGAGTGGGGTGCCATTGCCTTCTCTGATCCATACCTGAATTGGACTCATATGATTAGATCTAGTGTACAATCATAAGCTCAGGGCAAAGAAGTGAAAGAAAACTGAATTCTCTATTATACGTTTCTCAAGTACTTATCTCACTGATATTAAATAGCCCTAAATATAGATTAAAATTTTTAGTCAGTTACAATTTTCTTCTTATTTTTTGACCGTGTTTTTTCTGATTGAAGTATAGTCGATTTGCAATGCTATATTAGTTCCATGTGCACAACAATATTTTCATCGATTATATTCCATTTAAAGTTATTACAAAGTAATGACTGTATTTTCTTGTGTTGTACAATACATCCTTGTCGGTTACCTATTTTATACAAAATACTTTTTATTCCTTAATCCCATACCTTTATTTTGCCCCTCTCCCAACTGGTAAACACTTGCTTTTTCTCTATATCCCTGAATCTATTTTCTGTTTTGTTATACACAACCATTTGTTTTATTTTTTAGATTCCATGTATACATGATAAAAAAGAGTACTTGTCTTTCTCTGACATATTTCACTAAGCATCATTCTCCCTGGGTTCATCAAATGGCAGAATTGCATTCCATTTAGTGGCCAAGTAGTATTGCATCGCGTACACACACACACACCCCACATCTTCAACCACTCACCTGCGGATGGACACTGGGCTGCTTTCATATCTTGGCTGTTGTGAATAATGCTGCTGTGAACGTTGTGGTCACTCAGTCATCCAGTCATGTCTGACTTTTTGTGACCCCATGGACTGCAGCACGCCAGACTTCCCTGTCCTTCACTGTCTTCCGGAGTTTGCTCAAACTCGTGTCGTTTGAGTCAGTGATGCCATCCAGCCATTGCGGCTGCACTGATTTACACTCCCACCAACACTGCACAAAGTTTCCCCTTTCTCTACATTCTCTTGTTATTCATTGTCTTTTTGATGATAGCCATCCTGACTTGTCTGAGGTGATATTTCATTGTTTTAATTTGCATTTTTCTAATAATTGGTGATGTTGAGCATCTTTCTGTGTGCCTATTGGCCATCTGTGTATCTTCTACCAAAAAAATCTATTTAGATCTTCTGTCCATATTTTAACTGGGTTATTGGATTTTTATACTGAGTTGTACAAGATGTATATATATTTTGTATATTAACCCCTTATTAATCATATCATCTGCAAATATTTCCTTCCATTCAGTAGGTGGTATTTTCATTTTGTCGATGGTTTCCTTAGCTCTTCCCAGCATCGGTTTCCTGCATCCCCCTCTTTCCAGCCAGGACTGTCTTTTCTGGCACTAACTCACACAGCAGTAAAAACAACAACTGCTGGGAGTATCTTGAATGAGAGCCAATGAAATGTAAAACACAGTACACATCGTTATTTCTTTCAGTTCAAGGAAGATGCCAAAACCTAAGAGTTTGTAGCAGAAACCAGAGCACTGATTTCTCAACTACTACCAGCAAATGAGTGTCCAAAACCAACAATGGCATGGTATGTAACGCTGAAGGTCAAGGGCCTCCTCAGTGTTCCAGAGGCAAGCTGCCCAGACGTCACTGATGAGCACACGGAGAAAAGAAATTCTTCCCACAAGCCCTGTTGGTTGAGACCCAACAGATTTCTACAAACTAACAAAGAAAAAAAAAAGAAAACTGTGGTTGACTTTGAGTCAGGAAACCTGATATTAAGTTTAACTATAGGAGTAAGTAGGGCTTTCCAGGTGGCTCAGCACTAAAGAATCTGCCTGCCAATGCAGGAGATATAGGAGATGAGGGTTCAACCCTTGGGTCAGGAAGCTCAAGAGGAAATGGCAACATGCTCCAGTATTCTTGCCTAGAAAATCCCATGGACAGAGGAGCCTGGCAGGTTGCAGTTGCAAAGAGTTGGACACAATTGAGTGACTGAGCACACACACATATGAGTTCTGCAAATCAAAGATAATTGCTTAAGCTGAAAAACCCAAATTTGTACACAGGAAATTGTATTTGTTTATTTGTAGTGGCCACAATCAGGCATGAAAAAAATGTTCACCACTACATTTCTTGAGTCCCATTATTGTAAGCCCAGCTACCTCTTCATGTCAGAAAAGTTAGTAGAGCGAACTGCAGATGAAACTCATTCTTGGGTTCTCTTCTCCCCAGGGCAGCACTACACTCTGGGGTGCACAAGAAGCCTGGCCCAGGATTGGGATGGGACCTAGGTTTCCATAAGCCCCATCAGAAGGTGCATCACTTCCACTGCATTCTGTTGGTTACACAAGCAGCCCCCCTCAGTGTGGGAGAGGGCTACCCCAGGACGTGACTCTCGGGCACACTGGGACCACCTGGGAGAGCGGCCAGTAGTCACATCGTAAAGGGTATGGACCAGGGGCTTCCCTGCTGGTCCAGTGGTTGGGAATCTGTCTGTCAATGCAGGGGACATGGGTTTGATCCCAGGTCCATGAATATCCCATATGTCAGGGGGCAACTAAGCCTGTGAGCCACAACTGCCAAGCCCACTCACCCAGGACCAGCGCTTTCCACAACCGGAGAAGCCACTGCAGCCAAAAGCCCACACACACAACTGGAGAGCAGCCTTCGTTCACCACAGCTGGGGTGAGCCCAAGCAGCGGCAAAGAGCCCATGCACTGCAACAGAGACCCACACACCACAACTGGAGAGCAGCCTTCGTTCACCACAGCTGGGGTGAGCCCGAGCAGTGGCAAAGAGCCCATGCGCTGCAACAGAGACCCAACACAGCTGTAAATAAATAAAAATTTAAAAATAAATACATTCATTTAAAAAAGTGATGGACCAGGAAAAAAAAAAAAAGACATCATGATCAAGGGTGCACAGAAACTTGGGATCAGAACTCCTGAGACGGAGGGATGTTTGTTACTTGGCAGGTGCACTGATAACAAAATAAACTGGCTGACTCATTGCGTGAATACCACAGAGGAAGCCAGTTTAATTTAAAGAGGGGATTTGTCTATTTTGTAATCTTTATTCATATTGGATTGGAAAACAAAAGAGGAAGATCAGCAGGGAGTGTTTCTATTTCTTTTAAGGAAAACTTTATTATAAACGCCTCTCCTGCCTCTTGAGAAACCCGTATGCAGGTCAGGAAACAACAGTTAGAACTGGACATGGAACAACAGACTGGTTCCAAATAGGAAAAGGAGTACGTCAAGGCTGTATACTGTCACCCTGCTTATTAAACTTATATGCAGAGTACATCATGAGAAACACTGGGCTAGACAAAGCACAAGCTAGAATCAAGATTGCTAGGAGAAATGTCAATAACCTCAGATATGCAGATGACACCACCCTTATGGCAGAAAGTGAAGAAGAACTAAAGAGCCTCTTGATGAAAGTGCAAGAGGAGAGTGAAAAAGTTGGCTTAAAGCTCAACATTCAGAAAACTAAGATCATGGCATCGGGTCCCATCACTTCATGGCAAATAGATGGGGAACCAGTGGAAACAGTGGCAGACTTTATTTTGGGGAGCTCCAAAATGACTACAGATGGTGACTGCAGCCATGAAATTAAAAGATGCTTATTCCTTGGAAGGAAAGTTATGACCAACCTAGACAGCATATTCAAAAGCAGAGACATTACTTTGCCAACAAAGGTCTGTCTAGTCAAGGCTATGGTTTTTCCAGTAGTCATGTATGGATGTGAGAGTTGGACTATAAAGAAAGTTGAGCACTGAAGAATTGATGCTACTGAACTGTGGTGTTGGAAAAGACTCTTGAGAGTCCCTTGGACTGAAAGGAGATCCAACCAGTCCATCTTAAAGGAGATCAGTCCTGGGTGTTCATTGGAAGGACTGATACTGAAGCTGAAACTCCAATACTTTGGCCACTTAATACGAAGAGCTGACTCATTTGAAAAGACCCTGATGCTGGGAAAGACTGAAGGCAGGAGGAGAAGAGGACGACAGAGGATGAGATGGTTGGATGACATCACCAACTCAATGGACAGGAGTTTGGGTAAACTCTGGGAGTTGGTTAAGGACAGGGAGGCCTGGCATGCTACAGTCCATGGGGTCGCAGAGTCGGACACAACTGAGTGACTGGATTTGAACTGAACTGAACTGAGTGTATGGATGTGAGAGAGGACGTGTGTGAAAGGGGTGTGTGTTGGCATGTTCTGCAGAATTGGGGAAACGTGGTGAGAAGGGACATGGAGAGCGTCTTAGGCACTTTCCCAGGAAAACATGGACCCTGGCATTTCCCCAAACTCATGCACACGTCTTGCTGAACCACAAGACCCGAAATCCCATGAAAATGATGTGACAACCCTGCAAGATGAAAATTAGGACTCGGTAAACACAGGCCCCAGTGAGCATTCTTGTCCTGGCACTATGACGCCTTCATCTTGGTGGCAGCTCTCAGTCCAGGCATGAGTCCTTGCTCCTGATCTTTGCCTTCTCCCTCAGCAAGGGCAGGTCCCTCTTCCGGAGAAGTCCTGGATTGAAAGACTCCTGTTCTGGAGGCTGCAAACAAGTGTTGTTTGCTCGTGCCTGGACTTCCTCTCGAAGTCCACTGTAGACCCCCGTGCAGGTCAGGTCTCCTGCTGCCTTCTGTTTTCAGCCTGTCTTTAGTCTCTTCGTGCTCTCAGAACATATGATGCTGATCACTTCCAGGCAATAACTTTTGAAAGGAAATGATCTGGAAAAAGTCTATTTGCTCTCTTTAGATTCTGCTTCCGTACACCTGTTATAGCAACTTATGGAGGAAAATCAGCAGAAACTTCAAGAGTTTATGAATTTTCTGTTTCTGTGTTGCCCTGAAGGAACACCTATAACTGGGCACTGAGAGCTCGTTGGAAAGTCCTAAGCAGGGGACCCAGCTGCACTATCTTCCCTTGCAGACAGAACATCCCTCCCCTGCAGGGGAAGGTCTTCCTCTCATAGGCGTTGAAGGGCTGTGGGGAATAAAGGGAAACTGTCACCACAGCCATCTCTTCTGCCAAATCTCTCTGAGAAAAGGAGTACTCTCAGCTTACATCCTCCAGAACAGCTTCCTTCGAGGCAGGACTTCTCCAGAAGAGGGAAACCCCCTCACTGAGGGAGAGGGCAAAGATGCAGGAACAAGGAAGGAAGACAGATTGTTGAACTTCCTGTGGCTGAGAACCTGGGGCTGACAGTCAAGACCCAAGGCTTTGTTCTTAGGTTTGCCTCTAGTGTGATCCTGGTTCTGAAACCATGCCCCACAGGCTTAACAGAAGCTGGTGACTAACAGAAATTCTTGAGTTTATATTTCAAGTTGCTAAAAGCCCCACTGCTGACAACCTGCCTTCCCTGAGCAAGGTCACTTTAATTATTTTGTTCCAAATCACGTACCCTCCGAGCTTCACATAACCTAAATAATAAGATGTTTGCTTGATTTGTTTTCCAGGAACTTGGGGTCAACTGTGCCTAATTTCAATTCAAACCAGCTAAGACTGGTTGGGACCACAGACTCTAAAACTGAGCCTGCTCAGGTGTCCAATGAGTGACCTTTTGACATCTGAGGACCAAAAATATCCCCTCCATATCATGCTAAGCACTTCCATTTTTTAATGTGCATCCCACGAAGAAGTGTGTGACTCAGATACACCTCCACAAACACTGACTGCCTCACCTTTTCCTACCTCCAATCACCTGTGTTGTTGTTTAGTTGCTCAGTCATGTCCGACTCTTTTGAAATCCCAAGGACGGTAGCCCGCCAGGCTCCTCTGTCCATGGGATTTCCCAGTCAAGAATATTGGAGAGGGAGGTCATTTCCTTTTCCCAACCCAGGGATCAAACCCACATCTCCTATATCGGCAGGTGGGTCTTTTTACCACTGAGTGACTTGGCCCCATGCCTAATAACACCTTGATTCTCTATCCCATACATATCTCAAGCCCTTCACCTTCCAGGAGGTGGAGCTGAGACTTTCCCTTGCATCTCCTTGCTTGGCTGCCTTGTAAATAAACATTTCCTCTGCTGTAAACCTTAATATCTCAGCATTTTGGCTTGTTGCATGTTGGACACACAAACCTGGTTCAGTAATAGCTCTAGAACATGGACAGCCCCACATGAAAATACGTATTAATTTTTGAGAAAACTTGGCTTAGCCCCTGAACACTGAGGATATAAGCCCACAATAGAAAGTGTTCAACATAGACTTTTCAGACTTAGATTAAGAGTTTTCAGCAGTGGAACCTCCTGGAACAAAGCTGCTGAGTTACTTACTGACCCCAGCAAACAAGGGTTGAGACCATTTTATCCTTTGCCCCTGGCCTTTGTTTGATATCCACTCTGCCCCACTCTGGTACTCTTGCCTGGCAATTCCCATGGACAGAGGAGCCTGGTAGGCTGCAGTCCATGGGGTTGCGAAGAGTCGGACACGACTGAGCGACTTCCCTTTCACTTTTCACTTTCATTCATTGGAGAAGGAAATGGCAATCCACTCCAGTGTTCTTGCCTGGAGAATCCCAGGGACAGGGGAGCCTGGTGGGTCTATGTGGTCACACAGAGTCGGACGTGACTGAAGTGACTTAGCAGCTGTTGTTCTGCTGGGAAATGACCTTCTTGCAGAAGGGTCAGTGAAAAGAAAGCTGTGGGATCTTGAACTGTGACCTCACTCTGTTGCATGGTAACAATTGCTTTTTATCTTATGACAAATGCAAATGATACCAGTCCTTCACTTATCTATACCAATATATCTGTGATAAGACAGCGAAATGGTTGAGCAGATTGAAAGACTATTGTTTCTTCATGGATTTTCACTTTTATGATCTTTCCATTTAAAGATTAAACCCAGAGCCAAAGACAAAATTCCTGCTAACAATGACAAAGTCATTTTACTATAATTTTTAACATTTTAAGAAGCCAAGATATTTTTATTTCCCAAAAGAACATCACCTGCGGCAAGGACTATACCCTGGACTTTTCTTACTCATTTAAGGTAGAGACCCAGAGGATTTTTGAAACTTCTTGATTAAAGAATGTAAGGGAAGAGTTCAGTTTCACATATTAATGACATTCTGGAAAATTATCTGGGTCACCTATTCAGGGCTTGTCTTAATCTTTCTACACCAGCACCTGTGGATACTCTGTCCAGTTCCAGAAAGGCAACTCAATGTTCTCACCTGTTTGGCATGTGCCATAAAGGACTTGGCTTCCCAGGTGGCACTAGTGGTAAAGAATTTGCCTGCCAAAGCAAGAGACTTAAGAGACATGAGTTCTGTCCCTGGGTCAGGAAGATCCCCTGGAGGAGGGCACAGCAACCCACTCCATTAATCTTGCCTGGAGAATCCCATGGACAGAGGATGCTGAAGGGTTACAGTCCATAGGTTTGCAAAGAGTTGGACATGACTAAAGTGACTGAGCACACATGCATGACGAATTGAGAAGGAAAGAAGGCAGACAAATCAGACTTCATTTGAACATGATAGAATTTTTAATTATTAGCTGAAGTTTGTTCAGATGATCAACTTTCTATATTGCTCTGTGATTACCTGCTCTGTATCCAGGGATAAGTGCATCTCCTTCAGGAAAGCTGAGAAGAAGTGTCTCAACTTAAGCTGGTTTTGATTCATTACATTGAAAAGAAGCCAAGTTGGTCTTTAAAACCAATCAATAAATGTTATCTGTAGAAAAAAATAACTGAAACTATCAAAATGGTTCACTCTAGACTTATAGAATATATACGAAGTGGGACTTTCTGGGTGGCTCAGTGGTAAAGAATCTGCTTGCCAACAGGAGACATGGGTTCAATTCCTGGGTCAGGAAGATTCCTTGGAGGAAGGCATGGCAACCCACTCTAGTATTCTTGCCTGGAAAATCCCATGCACAGAGGAGCCTGGTGGGATACAGTCCATGGGGTCACAAAGAGTTGGAAACGACTGAAGTGCTTTTAGTGAAGCATTTGACAAAGTCACAAAGATCTTGTTTCTGGAATGTATGAAGATTTTTATCACAAAAGAAAGGAAAGAATGTATACCTGTGGTGGATTCATTTTGATATCTGGCAAAACTAATACAATTATGTAAAGTTTAAAAATAAAATAAAATTAAAAAAAATAAAAATAAATAAAATTTAGATACATCAACTTGAACATTAAGCAAGGAGACATAAAGATGAAAAGCAAGCCACCTGATTACCCATCAATAAAAAAATAAATTAGAATTATATTAAACACAGATGCATTTATTCAACCAGAAATAAAAATATTTCCAAATGTACTACAACCATTTTAGTTTCTTTTCATAGTCACTGCCTCCACAGTATGTTGGATTTCTATATTCTGAAACAAGCAACAGCATTTGAAGCTTGTGGAAAGATCTTGCATCCTTGCCTATATTGAGAAAAACCATGGACACAGAGGAAAATTTGCTGCTCCTAAAGAATATCCTTTCTTGCTGCTGCAGCTTTTACCCAAGACGGTTGCTTAGTGGTAGGTGAACTGAATCACATTAAATGGATCTTCCAGCTGCTCTAGAAGTAATACAGAATAAAATAATTGTAGTTAGCAATTTCAAATAATGCAGGATTTCACCATTTTTCCAGTAAAAGTGTATGCCACTAGGGAAAAAAAATCAAACTTTGAGTTCAGATTGTTGGGGGTGAGGAAATGCTGAATTATATTTCAAAATGCAGTGGGTAGGATACGTTTTCCATTTTGAGTTTATTTTACTTAGAGTTGCTCTGTTCCTTAACCCATGCATATGTGTGTTTTCATATGTGTATGTTTAAAGACAATATTCAGTGAACATTTTGTATGTATTTATAGAGAGTATATGTACATGTATGTATGTGTGCATATGTGTAAAGGTCTGGAAGGATGGCCACTAAACTTTTTTGGGTATTGAATATTGAAATTTATGGTGATTTGTTTCTTCTTTGTTTTTCTAGTTGCAAATATTTACACCTTTGTACAATGAGCAGGTATTACCTACATCACTAGGAAAAATCTTGAGGCTTTACAGGTGGCTCAGTGGTAAAGAATCTGCCTGCCAATGTAGGAGATGCAGGTTCAATCCCTGGGTCGGGAAGATCCCCTGGAGAAGAAAATGGTACCCCATTCCAGTATTCTTGCCTGGAAAATCCCATGGACACAGGAGCTTCATGGGCTTAGTCAATAGGGTCACAAAAGAGCTGGGCATGACTGAGCCACTAAACAACAATATGGAAAAATCTTAGACATTTTTATGAAGGAAAAAATGTGACTGCTCAATATGTATGACACAGATCTGGCTGCTTTCTCCTGCATACCCTCTCCTATAATAAAATAAACTATATCAGGGCTTTGAAAAAAACTGATGCTTTGTCTCATTTCCAGATACCACCTCCATTTTAATTCATAAAGAAAGACTGAAATGATTATAATCCACCTTTTGTTTTCATAGCAAGTCACTCTGTCATTTAATAACACAAACCATCTATATTCATATTTCCTAAGAATCAAATACTTATCACGCCCTATGTATCATTCTCGCAAACCAGGTTGATCCCTGAGAAAGATTCTGACATGGTCCCATATAAGATAGATGGTTCAATATCAGGGCAAGACGCTAATCCTTGATGGATCAGAAACCTTCAGTCCAAATCAATGAGAAAACAGAGAGAAAACACTTGCATAGGAAGGTGTCAGACCACAGAAAAATTTGAAAAATAAAAATACTTAAAAACCTAAGCACTTTTAGCTGGTAAGATTATCTATTGCAGCTAACACAAGAAAGGAGAAAGTTCTCTTTATGTTCCTACTTTCTAGACAAAGCAGTAAAATTCAGGTCATAGCATTTTCTGGTTATAACACTGGTTACGTTGCTTTTATCTTTTTTTCTTAGCAAATTATTTTTTCACAACTGTAATTTTTTCAGAATAAAGTGCTGCTACTGCTGCTGCTAAGTCGCTTCAGTTGTGTCCGACCCTGTGTGACCCCACAGACGGCAGCCCACCAGGCTCCCCCGTCCCTGGGATTCTCCAGGCAAGAACACTGGAGTGGGTTGCCATTTCCTTCTCCAATGCATGAAAATGAAAAGTGAAAGTGAAGTCGCTCAGTCGTGTCTGACTCTAGCGACCCCATGGACTGCAGCCTTCCAGGCTCCTGCATCCATGGGATTTTCCAGGCAAGAGTACTGGAGTGGGGTGCCATTTGGGCTTATTTGCTACAGAAAATTTCCAATGTAAAATAAGTTCAGAGTAAAAATAAATCGAATTCTGTTTCTTCTAATGGATTGTGTAGTGTAGTGAAGGCAAACAGTTCTGCAAAAAAGAAAATTACAGAACGTTCATAAAAAGAAACCCTGAAAAGAAAATGACTGAGAGGAAATACTGTGAGAAAACCCGCCCTGAGCAAACGATGTCTTGATTTCACAACATTTCCTACATCATTTGTAAAAATGTTCTACAAATGGCTTTTCGTGTTTTGAAAGACATTCAGTAGATTCAGGCAAGGTTGAGTAAAAGTATCCACCAGGGAAAGCTAAAGTGCTTGGCTTTGGCACCAAAGTTGGTCCTCAAGGCCTCTGACCCCAAGTCTCTGCCACGCGGTTGTCCTCTGACGTCACTCACGCTTGACGTCACTCACGCTTGACGTCAATGAGCAGCAGCCACGAGGGACGTCCCCCTGGGCAGGGTGAGGGTAGGTCTGTTGCTCCAGCCTCACTCACAGGAAAGAGGACACGCAAACCAGACATGGTCCTGGCACAGACTGTACAGTGTCCGTCCCCACGACAGGGAGTAAGTGACGGAGAGACCAAGGGTCCGGTACAACCCCAACCTCCTCCGCCTGTTTCCCCACCTGGGCTCTGCACCAGCTGGGGAGGGGAGCGGGGCAAGGGCGGTTGGTGAGCAGATGCCTCGCGGAGCATCACTGCAATACCTGATAGAAGCTGGTTGGGGAACACCAGCTCCTGGGGAGAAAAGAGGTTCAGCGAGCTCTGGTGCGCCCCCCGCTCCCTTCTCTGCCCAGGCCAAGGGCAGCGCCTGTGGGCAGACTCACTGGGTTGAGCAGGTGTCCCCACAGTGGACGGGACCAGGCAGCCCCAGGGGCTCAGCTTGCACTTCCCTTGGTCCACAGTGGATTCAGCTCCTCTCTGGGGCAGCGGCGAGAAGCCAGGAATCACGCAAATGAATGTCCCTCCCTGGATGAAGGATCAAGCTTGGGACGTGCCCACAGCACACGGGCTCTGGGTTGAGAAACCCTGACCTTGACTCCGAACCAGCCATCCAAGGGGGTCCAGCTTCCTGATTCTCAGGAGAGTTCGTTTCCTCGTTTGTAAAGGCAGAAACAGTACGTTATGTAGATTCAGGAATAGGAGATCAATGATGTGAAACACTTAGCAGATGTTTTCATACATGTAAGTTACTATAAAAATTGTCATTCTGAGCCAAATGTATATTTAGTCAATCATAATTTTCTTGGTATTTATGCCTACATTAACATCTCACTGGTTACAGACACACCACAGTGCTGCTCCATCTGTCTGTATTTATTTTGAGAAAAATCAAAGCACCCTGGATAATGGCTTATCCTCAATCAGATGCTTACAGGTGTAACTAGTTTATGGCTAGTTTATCCCCAAAGTCCCTCTGTCACTTCTGCCTTCTTAGTAGGTTTACCTTGCTTCACTGTCCCAGATACAACCTTGGTGAAGGCACCTCACACCTGTCCTCCTAAAGAGGCTCCTGGTCACAGCTCTACTTCTTCAGTCCCCACTTTGGCTAATCCAGAGAGAGAGTCTAAACAAGCAGATCAATTCAAGGACTTCCTTTGGCTCAAGACCAGATCTGGTCTCTGTGGCCCTCAGAACCTTCATCAGAGATAGTCATTTCCTAGAATTCTGAGTTCAGAGCATCCTTGTCTTCAGGCTAGGTCAGTTTCTCAAGAGCATCCTGTCTCTGAGCCTTGGCATTCTGGAATCTGGAATCTATAGTCTGTTCTCTCCCGTGCTGGAGACTTGGCTGTTTTTTTTTTTTCAACTCTGTCTTTGTAACAGATTAGACATCACCTTCTCAGGAAAGTTTTCCCTGATGTTCTGAGGCTTGAATAAGCACTTATATTCAAGCCATCTTCTCACATTTCACATAAGGGTAACTGAATTTTTAATTGCCCCTCCATCCAGACTAGACACTCCTCAAGAGCAGTAAATAGTTTCATGAATGTTTTCACTGCTGGGCACTAGAAGGCACAGTGTGTTAAATAACCATTTGTCTATACACACTGTACTTCAAAGTCAAATTGCCTGGGGGTTCTCAGTCCCTTTGCTGGTTCCCCAGCATATCAAGGCTGTATATTGTCACCCTGCTTATTTAACTTATACACCAAGTACATCATGCAAAATGCAAGGCTGGATGAAGCACAGAGTGGAATCAAGATTGCAAGGAAAAATATCAATAACCTCAGATATGCAGATGATACCACTCCCATGGAAGAAAGAGAAGAGGAACTAATGAGCCTCCTGATGAAAGTGAAAGAGGAGAGGGAAAAAGTTGGCTTAAAACTCAATATTCAAAAAACAAAGATCATGGCATCTGGTCCCATCACTTCCTGGCAAATAGACAGAGAAACAATAGAAACAGTGACAGATTCCAAAATGACTGCAGATGGTGACTGCAGACATGAAATTTAAAGACGCTTTCTGCTTGGAAGAAAAGCTATGACTAACCTGGACAATATATTAAAAAGCAGAGACATTACTTTGCCAACAAAGGTCCATCTAGTCAAAGCTATGGTTTTTCCAGTAGTCATGTATGGATGTGAGAGTTGAACCATAAATAAAGCTGAGCTCCAAAGAATTTATGTTTTTGAACTGTGGTGATGGAGAAGACTCTTGAGAGTTCCTTGGACTGCAAGGAGATCAAACCAGTCCATCCTAAAGGAAATCAATCCTGAATATTCATTGGAAGAACTGAAGCTCCAATACTTTGGCCACGTGATGCAAAAAACTAACTCATTAGAAAAGACCCAGATGTTGGGAAAGATTGAAGGCAGGAGGAGAAGGGGGATGACAGAGGATAAGATGGTTGGATGGCATCACTGACTCGATGGACATGTGTTTGAGCAAACTCTGATGGACAGAGTACATCATGAGAAATTCTGGGCTGGAGGAAGCACAGGCTGGAGTCAAGGTTGCTGGGAGAAATATCAATAACCTCAGATTAAAGCTCAACATTCAGAAAACTAAGATCATGACATCCGGTCCCATCACTTCATAGCAAATAGATGAGGAAACAGTGGAAACAGTGGCTGACTTTATTTTTCTGGCCTCCAAAATCACTGTGGATGGTGATTACAGCCATAAAATTAAAAGACGCTTACTCCTTGGAAGGAAAATTATGACAGAACTAGACAGCATATTAAAAAGCAGAGACATTACTTTGTCAGCAAAGGTCCGTCTAGTCAAGGCTGTGGTTTTTCCAGTAGTCGTATATGGATGTGAGAGTTGGACTATAAAGAAAGCTGAGCGCTGAAGAATTGATGCTTTTGAACTGTGGTGTTGGAGAAGACTCTTGAGAGTCCCTTGGACTGCAAGGAGATCCAACCAGTCCATCCTAAAGGAGATCAGTCCTGGTGTTCATTGGAGGGACTGATGTTGAAGCTGAAACTCCAATACTTTGGCCACCTGATGTGAAGAGCTGACTCATTTGAAAAGACCTTGATGCTGGGAAAGATTGAGGGCAGGAGGAGAAGGGGACAACAGAGGATGAGATGGTTGGATGGCATCACTGACACAATGGACATGGGTTTGGGTGGACTCCAGGAGTTGGTGATGGCCAGGGAGGCCTGGCATGCTGTGGTTCATAGGGTCACAGAGTCGGACATGACTGAGCGACTGAACTGAACTGAACTGATGGACAGGGAAGCTTGGCAGGCTGCAGTCCGTGGGATCACAAGGAGTAGACACGACTGAGTGACTAAACTGAATTATGCACACTGTTGATACTGTGTATAAAAGAGATAACTAATGAGAATTTACTGTATAGCACAGGGAACTCTACTCAGTGCTCTGTGGTGACCTAAATGGGAAGGAAATCCAAATAGGAGGGGTTATGTGTATACATATAGCTGATTCACTTTGCTGTATGGTAGAAACTAATACAACATTATGAAGCAACTACACTCTAATGTAAATTAAAGTAAATAAGTAACCATATCTCCAATTCCCTTGCTAATGAATGCATAGATAAATAAATAAATGAGATGCAAATTCAAGACATCACTCCAGTGACTCTCCTCGGTTCCCATCCAATATTCCTATTGTCCCAAGCACTGTCTTTTCATCCCAGAGACATCCCATCAGGTGTTTACATTCCATGACCCCGAGGGTAATCCGTGGCACTCTCACTTCCCTGTCTGGAATGACCAGGTTAAGACTCAAAGTCAAGGTTGCTATTGTGACAAGATGGTACAGTCAATCGATTCTCAGTATAAAGATTAAAACATGTAGAGTCCATTTGGGGAGTACTTTCGAGACTCTTTTAGAATTTTTTGCTCTCCAATTTCTTCTTTTTAACATCTTGCTATTCCTTGCTCTTTCACATCATACTTATCTCTCTCTTTTTGGCTTCATGAACACCTACTAATCTTTTAGCTTAAATATCTTCAGCTCTCAGCAATTTTGTGGACACTGGGAATAGAGCCAGTGCGTGGAAAGGGCTTTCCTTTCTGGAATGTTGCCAGCACCAGGGCAGAGTCCAGAGAAAGGGAGGAAAGAAAGGCATGACCTAAGGAGGAAGCCTCTGTCCCATAAGGCTCTTTTCCTCCAGTGTTTCTCCTCTCCGCATCTCTCCACTGAACCATGGAGGTGCAGCAATCCCACAAGAGGGGTGTCTAGCCTCAAGCAGGCTGGACACAGGTGCTTTCCTTCAGGGTGCTTTGGCCTCCCTGGCGCATTCAGAACCTATTTTGTATGTCTTACACTTGGTCGACTGGTCCACCAGGCCCAGCTTTCCCACACTGAACGCAGTAAGCTAAGTGTCCGTTAGTGGACTTTTCCTGTTTCCATCAAGTCCCTGTCAAGCTGTCCACAGGCAGCTGGTGGAGACAGGAAAGACCCCAGACAAGAATTAGAGCATCTCTCCTCAGGATGAAGGCTCTTCTCTCACCTAGTGGCCTTTGACATGATTTTATCTTATTTTTTGCCACCAGCCATTACTTCTATTACTTGTATCATCAGCTTCTCCTTCTCCTTTCCCACTTTCTTCCATGTATGAAAGTACATTCAATGCACTTCCCTGGTGGTCCAGTGGTTAAAACTGCACATCCACTGCAAGAGGCGTGGGTTCAATCCCTGGTCCAGGAACTAGGATCCCACAGGACATGCAGAGCGGCCACAGAAAAGAAAAGTCTCTCACCAGTTCTAAAATCATTATTTCACTCCTAAGCCTGATCTTCCTTTCCCCTTGTATTAATACAATTGACCTATTTCCCCCTGTCCTTTCTGTCAGATTTCTACGGCATCTATGAGAATAGTTTCTGCTTCCTGCTCTTCCATCCACTGACACCACCGCAGCTTCCATAACCTCACCTGTCTCCTGAAACCTTCAGATTAAGGTTATCAATGACTTACTAATTACTACCCCCTTACAACTTATTTTCGTTCATAGGACACTGACTAGTCTAGTTCTTAGATAAATAATGCTGGTAGAGACAAATCTGGCATTTGACAATGATCTGTTATGATTCTCCTCCAAATATTTGATTCAGCTGACATCACTTTTCTCTTGTTTCACCAGTCTATTATACTTACCCTTTCTTTTGAGTGCTCTGACATAGGTCAAGGTTATTGATGGATCCAGCGTTCATATACTTCCCCAAATCGTTCATTCTCGTGTCTTCTGGTGTCAATGACCAATAATCAAAGTACTTTTGAATACCTGACTGCCTTCCTGAGGCTTTGATCTAGAATAACTTTATCAGAATATCCTAAAAGAAAGTCAACTTTAAACACTTCAATTTAAAAAAAAAAGTTAAACCTGATCTCACTACTTGGACATTAACCTTCTATTCTTTTTTTAAAAAATTAATTTATTTAATTGGAGGCTAGTTACTTTACAATGTTGTAGTAGTTTTTGCCATACACTGACATGAATCAGCCATGGGTGTACACCTTCTTTTCTTCGCCTATATTCCTTCTATTACAAATAATAGTTTGGATAAATAATTAGTTCTTGCCTGGAGAATTCCATGGACAGAGGAACCTGGCAGGCCATACAGTCCATGGGGTTGCAAAAGTAGGACACGACTTAGCAACTAAACCACCACCACGATGCCTTTGAGAAGCAAACAATCAATTGCAAGGCCAAAGCATAAACAAATAATTGCTGCCACTTCCATGCAGGCTTCCTACCCCAGAGCCATACCACAAAGGGAGGGGCAAGCAGCCAGTCTAGTCAGTTCGGTCACTCAGTCATGTCCAACTCTTTGCGACCCCATGGACTGCAGCATGCCAGATCTCCCTGTCCATCACCAGCTCCCAGAGCTTACTCAAACTCACGTCAAGCTGGTGACACCAGCTTATTGCCATCCCAAACTCTCTTCACTAAGACACAGAGATTTCAAACAATATTTATTATCTTCCTGTGTGTATTTTGACTGCGATTCACTTTTGTGCCTCTTCTGTTTGGCTTTCCAAAGCCAGTCTGATATTCAAGGAGCCAACGACCAAGCCCCATGTTCCCACAGCTGTCAAGGACTATGAATCCATGTGTTTATATTAATTTGCAATTATCATACAAGAGAGAAATGTGTATGGTGCCACAAATATCAGAATATCCCTATAGCAAAATCTATTTTAAAATTCATTGCAGTATGCTTCCCCGCCTCAACTCACTGAATATATCCCAGAGCAGAAATAAATCTAAATGTGATATTTATTAGAATTATCTGCACATCACCAAAACAACCTACTTCATTTAATTCAAAACTGACAGCAGTTTAAGCCATAATGCACATCTCGTATGAAACTCATGAAGCAAAGCGTAAAGAACCACAGATTGTGAGTGACGCCGGACAGTTCACCTCGGCATCTGGAGTGGCCCTGGAGAACCCAGACAAGTGTTCATGATCTCCATGCACAGCTCTGAACAGAGAAATCAATATTAGCTAAACAAAAACAAAACACAAGACTTAACATTTTGAATATCAATTTTTATTTCTCAGCTTTCTCTTTTCACATACATTTAATCTGTTAGATAAAGCATTCCTGGGACACAACTTAATTGCAGGGATAAAAATATTGAGGTGGAAGAAGCGCTCAAATTTATAAAACCAGACTAATGATTAGCGTTCTAATCAGCTGTTTCCTAGAGAGCTTGTGAAATGGCTTGTCGTAGCATTTTAACTCTAAACTCCGTGCTCCTAATAAGGTTTAAATGAAGTACAAAATGAGAAGCCTCCGGAGGTCTGTGCCGGAGAGTCGAAAACTGAAACATGGAAATTAGAGAGTGCCCAGAGAACCATGCCGCACATAGCTGAGGGTCACGGGGGAGGATAACCCAAAAGGAGGAGAACAGTGGGGAGACCGGGAGGGGCCTGGCAGACCCCGCAGAAGACCAGTGTGTAACAGGACACAGTCCAGCACGGGAGACACCAGAGGAAAACCTGCCCCACAGCGCAGAGTCAAAGGCTCCACCAGAAGCTGCGGCAATCGGGTCTGGCTTACTCCAAGCTACAAAACACACCTCGCCTGGATGGAGTAACAGTTCATTTAGATAAATGCACATTTAAAAAGGTATCAAAGTCATATGTTTGCATGGGCATTAGAATGATTATTTCTAGGCCCCCTGGGTCTCTAAGATGTTACGATCTGTATAACTATCATTTTGAAAGGAAATAATAAAACTGCCAGATATTTGGGGTGGGGGGGGCAGAGTATAAGAGGGTTCAGGATGGGGAATTTAAAAAAAAAAAAATAATAGAGTTGTCTAACTTTAAAGAACCACCAATTCTAAAAGTGTGTGTACTCTAACTTTTAAAAAATGTGATTAGACTGCTCTGAGTGTGTGCAAAACTTTCATATTATACCTTTCAGATCTTAATAAAAACTTTCAAAATCCAAAAAAAAAAAAAAACCAATATTCTATAACAAGGGGCCATGAAAAGTTTTTTGTTTTTTGTTTTTTTCTAAAGGGCCAGTTAGTAAACTGTTTAGGATTTGCAGTCTCTGTTGCAGCTGTTCTTCCCTGCTATTGTAGCATGAAGCATCCACAGACAATACAGAGATAATGAATGTGGGTGAGTTCCAATAAATCTTCATTTACAAAAACAGAAGACAGACTGGACTTGGTCTTCAGGTTGCTGTTTGCCTGGATTGTTCCATAGTGTAACCCTATGTTCTAAATTATCTGTGCGTTACCAGTCAGAGGTAAGGTTTTATTGGGAATTATTATGGTGGCTCAGATGGTAAAGGACCCACCTGCAATGCAGGAGACCTGGGTTCGAACCCTGAGTTGGAAAGATCCCTTGGAGAAGGGAATGGCAACCCACTCCAGCATTCTCACCTGAAGAACCCCATGGACAGAGGAGCCTGGCGGGCTACAGTCCATGGGGCCGCAAAGAGTTAGCCATGACTTAGGGACTAACACACACACAAACTGTGGCCCCCCAGGCTCCTCTGTCCAAAGGATTCTCCGGGTAAGAATACTGGAGTGGATGGCCATGCCCTGCTCCAGTGGATCTTCTCAACCCAGGGATATCTGAATCACTTTTTTGTACAGCAGAAAAGAACATGACATTGTAAATCCACTCAGCTTCAATTTAAAAAATTAAAATATACTGTGTGTGCCCAGGTGGATCTAGTGGTGAAAACCTTCTCGCCAATGCAGGAGACATAGAGACATGGGTTCGACCCCTGTGGCGGGCTACAGTCCACAGGATTGCAAAGAGTGGGACACGACTGAAGCGACAGCATGCACGTATGCACGTGCGTTCCCATCAGCAGAATCGAGAGCCCACAGCTGTCTGAGAGCGCCGGCTCTCGCCCTGCCGTGGGAATGCGGCTTCGGTGCAGGCTCAGGTCCACCTGGCGGGGGACAGTCGCCTTCCACTCTACTTAGCACCATGGAGAAGGTGGTCAGAACCACATAACCTGTTCCTGGATTCTCGCTGCAGAAGGACACGGCCACCCCGGGCAGCGTTCCCAGTAGACTGACCTAGACGGCCACTGAGAGCTTTGCCACGTGAGGAAAGGTCAGAGGGGTCAGCACGTTTAGCCAGAGGAGCAGACATGGTGGAGACCTTTCACTGAATCCCAGTTTCTGGCCAATCATGACATAAATGAAAACCTCTTTATTAAATATATGAAGTGACAAGGTGCAGAGCACAACAGCTATATGAAATTTCAGGGAGACAAGTTTTCTCTCAACATAAGAAAGAACAGTATAAAAATTAGAGCTTCCTGATAATGCACTGATTGTCTTTGGAAACTTCTCTAAAACTCTGGGTGTTGAGTAAAGGCCAAATTAGCCTTTGTAAATTAAACTAACTGGACGGTGTTGTGCTTTGCTTTCTCCTACTGAGGTCCTGTCTAAACTTTTAAATTGAAACAACTTATTTAGACATTATGAACTTTCTTTCTAAATTAGGTGGATAATTTAAGCTCCCTGGCATTGTCTTAAGTGAGCCATCCTAATCAAATGTTAAATTAAAGGCATGTTAATAAATAACCACCAACAATGTTCAATTATCTTGTGCCACATTTGCATACTTTCTCAGAATAAAAACCATGCTCTTCTCCACAGGGCATTATGTTGAACAAATAGTTACCCATCACTCAGGAAGCATAACTAAAGGATAAACATGAGAAAGAGGTGAGAGAGAAGCTAACAAAAATAGATCCCATAAACAACTCAAGAGCTCTTTGATTTTCCAAGTGACTATTTCATTAGGCATTCGTCATTTGAGATATTTTGGTGCCAAAAAGTTAATTCACAAAAGGTATTTCCATATATAGACAACCTACCTTTCTGTTTGGGGATATAGAGCCTAACCTAGAGCCTGGCCTACTTTTTAAGAAGCTAAAGTGACAGGCAAAGTAGAGAAAGGAAAGCAAATAAAGGACAAGTTCTATTCTGAAAAAAAAATAAATCTTACTATCAAAGAAACCAGATGATACCACTCTAATGGCCGAGAGTGAAGAGGAACTGAAGAACCTCTTGATGAGGATGAAAGAGGAGAATGAAAAAGCTGGCTTAAAACTCAAGACCATAGCATCTGGTTCCATTACTTCATGGCAGATAGAAGGGGAAAGAGTGGAAGCAGTGACAGACTTTCTTTTCTTGGGCTCCAGAATCACTGCAGATTGTGACTGCAGCCATGAAATTAAAAGACGCTTGCTCCTTGGAAAGAAAGCTATGACAAATGTAGACAGAGTATTAAAAAGCAGAGACATCACTTTGCCAACAAAGGTCGTATAGCTAAAGCTATGGTTTTTCCAGTAGTCAGGTACAGATGTGAGAGTTGGACCATAAAGAAGGCTGAGTGCCAAAGAATTGGTGCTTTCAAATTGTGGTGTTGGAGAAGACTCTTGAGAGTCCTTTGGACAGCAAGAAGATCAAACCAATCAATCCTAAAGGATATCAACCCTGAATATCGATTGGAAGGACTGATGCTGAAGTTTCAATCCTTAGGCCACCTGATGGGAAGAGCCAACTCATTGGAATAGACCCTGATGCTGGAAAGATTGAAGGGAGGAGGAAAAGGGGATGACAGAGGATGAGATGGTTAGATAGCATCACTCACTCAATGAACATGAATTTGAGCAAACTCTGGAAGATAATAGAGGGCAATGAAGCCTGGAGTGCTGCAATCCATGGGGTCACAAATGGATAGGATTTAGCAAGTGAACAGCAGCAAATCAGGAAAACCAAAGCTAAAGCCCCACCTGCTGGATTTGAGCTTGTTCCTTTTAGGCCCAAGTTGTCCAAGTTCTGGATAATCTGCTCCCCATGTGCATCAGTCTCCTGGGGCTGCTGGATCAAAGTACCCCAGACCGGGGCATACACAGGGGACATTTATCCTCTCACTATTCTGAAGGCTAGATGTCTGAGGTCAAGGTGTCTGCAGAGTTGATGCCTTCTGAGAGCTCTGAGGGAGGATCCGTTCCAGGCCTCTCTCCTCTGTTTATAAAAGATCGTCTTCCTCCTGTGTCTCTTCATGTAGCCTTCCTTCCCTCTGTGCCTCTGTCTCTGTGCCCAAATTTCCCCTTTTTGTAAGAGCATCAGTCATATGGAATTGAGCCCACCCCCAATGAACTCATTTCAACTTCATTCCCTCTGTAAAGTCCCCATTCCCAAATAAGGTCTGAAGGCGGTGAGGTCTGCTGGGGGTGAGGATTCCAACAGATGGTAAGTTCCCTACATGTGAACCTTCAAGTTTTGAGCTTTCAAAGATGTGGGCGTGCGGTCCATCAGTGTGAAGAGTGAGTCACGTTGCAGCCGGCCCTGCGTCTCCTGTTGCTGACGGCCCTTCAGCTCTGCCATCTCCCACCTCCGCTCCCTCCTCCAGTCAGTCACTCTTCTCGGCTTTTCTCTCAATGCCAGTCCCTATGTGCCAGCTGCTGTACTATACACTGTACTTTCCAAGGTGCTGTACTGTAAGATTAAATTAAAAAAAATTTTTTTTTAATGTGCTGTTTGTGTGAAAAGTATTATAAACTTATTACAGTATGTATTATATAGCCAGGGCTTCCCAGGTGGCTCAGTGAGAAAGAACTTGCCTGCCAATGCAGGATATGAAGGAGATGTGCGTATGATCCCCAGATCAGAAAGATCCCCTGGAGTAGGAAATGGCAACCCACTCCAGTATTCTTGCCTGGGAACTTCCATGGGCAGAGGAGACTGGTGGACCACAATCTGGGGCATTGCAAAGAGCAGGACACGACTAAGTGATTGAACACGCATGCACACACTACATAGTGAATTGGGTTAGTTGGGTGCCTAGGCTAACTTAGCTGGACTTATAAGTGGACTTATGAACGTGCTCTGGGAACAGAACTCATTCGTATGTAGGGGCCTTACTGTGTATCTCTTTGGTGGGAACACAATTCAACCCGTAATATCCCTGGAACATGAAAGTCTTCCTTCATGTCACAGGATTCTTATTAGCAAGGTAGGGCCTTGACTTTTGTTCAGGGCAGCTCGTCCTCATGCTTCCTAGGCAAATAATTAGGCTGGACAATGGAAAGCTGCTTCTGGAGACACCAAGAACCTTTTCATTATATCTCTGGCATTTGTGATTAATTTATCAGGAAAAGAATAGTTTCAAAGACCTCACTAAATCAAAACTGTCTTTGATCTTCTGGGAAAGACAAGTGTTCTCAACGCACTAAAGTCTCAGAGTGAGAACTCACGGTCCTCAAATCCCAGTGAGCTCCTGTCATACACTCTGACTGCCCTCAGTCACTATAAAATTGTAACTAAATGTAGACTGTTCAGCACTGTGGATTGGAGCTCAAGGTTTCTCAGCTCCAATGGATGGAGAGCTGCCAGCAACCGGTTCTGAACAGAATGTGCAACTGGGAATCAGGGTGGGTCTTCTCAAGTGATGGGACTCGTTAGGAACAGTCTGTGCTCATTACGGTTCATGTCAAAGTGAGCAGGAAAGGGAGGCCTGCGAGGGCATGGGTCCTCAGACCAGGAGGAGGCTGGAATTCTGTTGTTGGCTTTATTCCCACTCATCAAACGCAAGCTCTTGCACAGGCACTTCCATTTGTCAGATCCTGAAGAAGGGAAATCTCCCTTTCAGAGCATTCATGAGGGGAATGATGTTACAGGTTTTTTTTTGGGGGGGGGGGTGTTTTTTGACTTATATTGTGTTTTGATATCAAGTTTTCATTATCATTATCATATTAGCTCTTCAGAAAAACATTTAAGGAAAATACAAGTATCTTAAAAACCATACCAGGGACTTCTCTGGTGGTCCAGTGGTTAAGATTCTACCTTCCAATGCAGGAGGTATGGGTTCAATGCCTGGTCAGGGAAATAAAGATCCCACATGCCTCACAGGTGAAAAAACCAAAGCAGAAGTAATATTGTAACACATTCAATAAAGACTTTAAAATGGTTCACATTTAAAAAAAAATCTTAATTATTTAAAAAAAGATTTTTTAAGATCTTATCAGAGCTTCTTTTGGAGCAGGGCATGACAACCCACTCCAGTATTCTTGCCTAGAGAACCCCATGGACACAGGAGCCTGATGGGCTATGGTCCATGGGGGTCACAGAGAGTCGGACACAACTGAAGCAACTCGGCACAGAGCTTCTTTAACAGTATTAAGGGCTTGAGAATGAGGCAGTGTTGTGGGGTGAACTGTGTCCCCAGCCAAAAAAATAAAAAGATATATATTGACCGTCTTAGCCCCTGGTTATGTAGTCTTACTTGGAAATAAGGTCCTTGCAGATGTCATCAAGTTAAGATGAGGCAAACCTGGATTAAGATGGGTCCTAATCCAAGGACTGGCATCATTCTACAATAAGGAAATGTGGACACAGTCATACAGGGAGAGGAGAGGGCCACGTGAGGATGCACAGAGAAGACACCATCACAGAACAACAGAGACAGAGGCTGCAGTGATGAGCCTGAAAGACAAAGAACCCCAAGGATTTCCAACACCCAGCAGAAGCTAGGAAGTTACGAGAAAACCCTAGAACCTTCAGAGTTGTTGCTTTGCCAACAACTTGGACTTCTAACTTCCAGAACTCTGAGAGAGTAAATTTCCATTATGTTAAGCTGCTTACTGTTGTAGTTTGCTATGATAGTCCTAGGAAATTAGTCCAGGCACTAAGATTCATTCCAAACATTTCACATACTCCTCCTCCATGCTGAGTCTGTAGGAGACAGCATGGTACATCAAGCATGACTCTTTTCTTGAAAAGTTCATAATTTGGGGAAATAATGCATGAATAACTACCATGCAGATAGAAAGTCACCCTGCCTGTTAAAGTAAGTTTATCATTGGAGTTTCACCTCTCACCTAAGAGCCTTCACTATTGAGTCAAAAATGAAATAGATTCAAGCCTTCTCCATGACTCCCTCTCCCTGTGTGTCTCAGATTAAAGATTTGTGGGGTCTATGTCTTCTACTTGCGGTGTCTTCCCAGGCGGCTCAGTGGTAAAGCATCCACCTGCCAAGGCAGGAGATGCAGGACTCATGGGTTTGATCCCTGGATGGAGAAGATTAAATGAATTAGATTTTAGTAGCTTTCAGGGGCCAGGGTAGGGGGTGCAAGGGAGATAAGGACTTACTGCTTAATGGAGTTGGAGTTTCAGTTTAGGAAAGTGAAAATTTTTGGAGCTGGATGATGGTGAGAGCTGCACAAAATGCGCTTTGTACCACTGAACTGTACAGTTGGATATGATCAAAGCAGTGTGTTTTATATTATGTGACTTTTACCACAAAAAAAAAAACATTTAAAATGAATTAAATAAATTCAATATAGTAACACATATTTTATATAAATTTATATTTGTACATATACTTTATAAATATATAATTTATTTAAAATTTATATAAGAATAAATTAAAATATTACATCATTGGTCACTTTATGATTCTATCATTCAAGCTATGGTTAACACATTTTTATAACAAATTTTTTAAAAGGAAGAAAATGTTTCAAAATAAGGAATGTTCTAAATAAGGAATTTTTAGTCTTGCTGCCAAATCTATCCATGGGCAGATTTTCATGGGCCCCTTTTACAACCTCTTGTGGCCTAAAGAGGCTCTGTCCCAGCCCCTCCAGGTCCACAGGTATCTCTTTCCAGGGGTCCCACTCTCGATGCTGGACAGGTTGCTGTCCGTTTATTACAGTTTTACTCTTTTCTGCGCCCTTCATCATCTCTTTCGAAGCAAGACAATGTGTTTCCTGTTTGCTTCTGTGGTGTGAAAGCACCATTTGAATAGTAGCATCGTATTCTAGGACACTGTCAGCATTATCTTATTCTATTGTAAAAGACCACGCTCATAGTCATCAGTCTTCTCATCAGTCTTCCCTCACGTTTCGGCCCTGGGAAATGGAATTCTGCCTCCTCTACTGACCCATTTACCCTCGAAACGTCTTATAGCATCCCTTCCCAGGTTCATTAACTCCGACTTGGCCCATTTTGTGACACCCTTCATTAACCCCTCTCTGGAAGATGAGATGTCCTGTGCCTTGGTGACAGCAGGGCCGTCTTTTTAAGCCGCTCACTGAGCAATCGCGCAAGCAGTTAACTAAATCCATTCTGAAATCTGTCGCTTTCTTCTTCCCCTTCCCCTTCACTGCTGTCTTTGTTTTTTGTTTTGCTTTGAGCTAAAAACATAGCATGGGCTTATTTTTTTAATTAATTTATTTTCATTGGAGGTTAACTGCTTTACAATATTGTGTTGGTTTCTGCCATACGTCAACACGAATCTGCCATAGCTACACAGATGTCCCCCGCCTCCTGAGCCTCCCTCCCGCCTCCCACCCCATCCCAGTCCCTCTAGGTTGTCACAGAGCAGCAGGTTTGCGCTCCCTGCATCATACAACCAATTCCCACTGGCTTTCTGTTTTCCGAACGGTAATGTATTTATTTCAGTGTCGCTGTCTCAACTCTCCCCGCCCTTTCCCCACTGTGTCCGCAAGTCTTTTCTCTGTGTCTGCATCTCCACTGCTGCCCTGCAAATAGGTTCATCCGTTCCATCTTTCTAGATTTCATGTATATGCATTAATATACAATATTTGCTTCTCTCTTTCTGACTTACTTCACCCTGTAAAATAGGCTCTAGGTTCACCTACCTCATTAGAACTGACTCAAATGCCTCACACCGGTCAGAATGGCCATCATCAAAAAATCTACAAACAATAAATGTTGGAGAGGGTGTGGAGAAAAGGGAACCCTCTTGCACTGTTGGTGGGAATGTAAATTGATACACCATTATGGTTAATAGTATGGAGGTTCCTTTAAAAACTAGGACTAACACTACCATATGACCCAACAATCCCACTACTGAGCATATACCCTGAGGAAACAGTAACTGAAAAATGCACACGGACCCCAGTGTTCATCACAGTGATTTACAGTAGCTAGGGAGAAGGCAGTGGTGACCCACTCCAGTACTCTTGCCTGGAAAATCCCATGGACGGAGGAGCCTGGTAGGCTGCCGTCCATGGGGTCACAAAGAGTCAGACACGACTGAGCGACTTCACTTTCACTTTTCACTTTCATGCATTGGAGAAGGAAATGGCAGCCCACTCCAGTGTTCTTGCCCAGAGAATCCCAGGGAGGGGGGAGCCTGGTGGGCTGCCGTCTGTGGGGTCGCACAGAGTCGGACACGACTGAAGCGACTTAGCAGCAGTAGCAACAGAGACAAAAATAGCCACCAGAACCAGCAATCGAGCTTGGCCAAATAAAGTTCTTGATTTCCACTTAACCAAGTCGTGTTCTTCCTTCAGTTTCCCATGTTTCCCAGCTGTGGTGGGGGTCGGGCTGTAACTGTTAGGTAGTTAGAATAGGAAAAAGGAGTCCAGAACAGTGGTGGCTAAAAGACAAGGAAAGGAAAAGCCTGTGAAAAATAGAACAAAGGAAGGTCCGAGGATTGGAGTGAGGACCTCAGGGAGAACATACAGCACTCCTGGCCAGCCCAGCTTACAGAGGGCAGGCCATGGGGGAGGAGGAAAAACATATAAAAAGAGGAGCCAAAATTGGGCTGAGGCTTCTCTTCTCTTTACATCTTTTGGTTCAGGATTCCCTCATGCCTTGAGGATGTACTTTCCTTTACTTTCTAAATAAAATTGAGCTGTATAACAGAGCTGTAACACTGGTCCTTCCAGGGGCTATAACACTAGTCCATCCATTGCTTCAAATTTTGTTGCAACAAGACAAAACCGAGGAAATTACAAACTCTCCTGACATAACGAATACCTGACGTGTAGTATGATTATGTCGTGACTCATGAGAGGAGAAGGGAATCTCCCTGAGAGAGGACAGTGATGCACAGCTGGACAGGAGGCCCCCTCCATGTCAAACAGCCTCTCACATTTCCACTTCTGGCAAGAGCTCACCCTGCATTTGGGTATCTTAACATTCATTTCAAAAGATTTCCACTAAACAGCACTATTAAAGTCCCATTGACCTGCCCCCCATTCCCACCTCCTTCACCATGGGCTGCTATGTGCTCACCACAAAGCAGGCAAATGATCTCACATCCCCCTCAATGCGAATCCACCCAGTCCCTCTTCTGGAATTTAATGTCTTTCCAGCAGACTGTCTCTTGTGTCTCCATAACTTCAGCCAACGTTATAGCTCATTCGTCAACCTGAAATTGATTGCAGCAAGAATTTCATTTGGAGCCAGAGGGCTTTATTTTAAAGGTGTAAAAAATGTAAACACATTGGCTTAAATGCAGAGGCAGGAAGAAAATATATAGAGCGATATTGTCAGAAGCACTTAAATAGAAAGATGTAGTCTCCCCAACCGTAAAAATATTACTGATTATATTAATAGGTGGACTTGACACAAATGAGTTGTTGGATTTACTCAGCATCTTACTCGCTGCACCTGGGGACATTGAAGGCCTCTGTAAAAATCTTCTGCTCAGAGCAGGGACAAGAGGCCCAGGCGCCCCACCCCCATCATGAGAAGGCCAACGAGACAGTTCTGAATCCATGGGAAGGGCAGGTGGTTTCTGGACCTGCACATCTGAGCACATCCGGACCTCTCTACCCCCTCCATCTCGTGTCTACATATCTAGAAGCCGAGTTATTATTGACACTGATACCAAGCAGGGCCCTATGGGATTCCTGAGCACAAAGCTTTTCTGTGTTCCCCATTTTTTTGATTATAGGAAATATCCTTCATTCAGCTTCCATGACCTTTCCTGAGTTCCAACAGGGCAAATTCAAGCAGTTGTTAATTAGGGAAGGGAGGGGAGACCTAATTAATCAGGAAGACCAGGGAGAAATAGTCCAGAGAAACAGCAGTGCAGCCTCGGGCAGGGTACTTCCTCCCCATCAATACACACATCGATATCTTTGAGCTGCTTTGCAGATACTGAAACCCCTCCAGGAGGGAGAAGTTAACGTTAACAATGATATGCTGCCCACAAGCACGGAGACCCCAGACCGAATAGAACCTGATTGATGATGCTGACTTCTATTTACCTTACCTGCAGCTAATCGGAAGAATGTCCATGAGCCAATCACGCCCTCTTTAAACCATTGCTATAAAACTCCTTACCACCCCTCTTCAGGGAAACACCAGGTCTTGGCGTCACTAGCCCACTGTGCCCCCTTTGCCTGGCAAAGCAATAAAGCTATTCCTTCCTACTTCACCCAAAGCTTTTGTCTCTGAGACTTAATTCAGTGTTGGAGTACAGAGTCCAGATTCAGCTTCAACACCACAAATCATAAGACGATAATGAGGCTCCAAACCAAACTGAAACATTTCATGTTCAAGTATTTTTTTAAACATCCCCATTCAGGTACTGTGTAAACACTGCTTAATCATGTCTTGTTCCTTTCACCATTACATCTCCACTATGATTTACTTTCCCATTCCTGCTGCATATCACTCTGAGAATATCTAAATTCTCTGAGGAATTTATCCTGAGTGAGGTAAGATGCATGATAACAAAAACATAAATATTTATGTGTCTGATTCATGCTGATGTTTGGTAGAAATGAGCATTTTCTGTAAAGCAATTATCCTTCAAATAAAAATAAATAAATTTTTCAATATGTAAAAAAAGTACATTACATAGGTGCAATATTTATTATATCATGTAAATATATGAAACAATATGCATATGCACCTCCATTTTCATATTACTGCATGTACTTTGACACAAAATAAACTTATAAGAAAACAGAGCTAAACAAATCAGCTCTGTTAATACTGTCACCTTGGCATTCTATTAGATCAGGAGAAGTCCTTGGAGAACAGAGACAAGGGTGACAAGAAGGTTACCTTCATAATCTGGGAACTGTGGCCACAGGAAGTCTTCCATTTATTATTTAATATTTACTGCACTTGTACTGAAGCTTGCTGTTAATGTAAAGTTTTTAAATAAAAAGTAGACAGAAAATAAGGCGAGAAGAATGGACAAATTTTAGGTAAGAACAAATGCTAATCTGTTCAGATAAAAGGAGACATGTTTGTGAAAAAATATAAAGTTGACAATGTGTATCTGGTGGACAGTGATGGCAATGTAAAGCGTTGTTAGAACCTGTCCGAAATACAGGAGACCCAGGTTCAATCCCTGGATCAAGAAGATCCCCTGGGCCCCTCGCCTTCTGTCCAGCCCCTTGCCCTCCATCCAGCTCCCAACCACGCACAGCGTCTGAGTTTAATTTGGAGATGGTGAGATTGGCAGTAAAATGGCCAAAGTTGCTCTTTGAAAGGCGTCCGATCCTGGATGATAGGAATGCTGTTTTGTTCAGAAATCCAAAGATAAAGGCCAGCGCTCCCTCTTTTCTTGTGGACGCCTGTGGCTTCCGATGTCGTATTTGAGCACTTCGGAGACTCTAGTGGTAGCACTCACTTCTCTGTGGCCCCGGGAGGCAGCAGCAAGGCCATTCCCACAGCTTAGCAGGAGCAAAGGTCGTGACAGAGGGTTTTCTTGGAGAGACTCACGGCAGAAATACAGCAGTGGACATTCGCATTTCCTGACGGAATCTGCAGCGTGCATGCCAGAGGCCAGTGGTTAAGGCAACTCCCACACCCAAGGCAGGACAGCGTGGTGGCTAAGAGTACAAACTTCGGAGCCAGACTGCCTGGTTTCCACCCCTGTTCTTCTACTTCCTGAGAGGTGGATCAACAAAGATCTTGCTGTGATTTATGCCAGAGAGTGTTCTGCTTATGTTTTCCTCTAAGAGTTTTATAGTATCTCGTCTTACAGTTAGGTCTTTAATCCATTTTGAGTTTATTTTTGTGTATAATGTTAGAGAATGTTCTGATTTCATTCCTTGTAGCTGTCCAGTTTTCCCAGCACCACTTACTGAAGAAACTGGCTTCACTGTATATTCACGCCTCCTTTGTCATGTATTAGGTGACCATCGGTACGTGGGTTTATTTCTGGATGTTCTGTCCTCTTACATTGATTTATATTTCTGTTTTTGTGCCAGTGCCATACTGTTTTGATAACTGTAGCTTGACTTTTGATGACTTGTAGTATAGTCTGAAGTTAGGGAGCCTGAAGATTTTGAATTGTGATTAGACAGTCATTTAAGCTCAGCATCTGGAAACTTAAACTTACGGCCATTAAAAAGCATAAGCTTGAAAAAAATACCCATTAACTTTAAAATGAAAGCCTCATATTTTGTAATCATTTTGAAGAGTTCCTTAGTAACTAATAGGTCTTGTTTTGAGGAAATATATAGATGCATATAAAGGTCAATCACTCCTCTAGTTTCACTTCACCTTTTTCCTGCTGAATCCAAGTAAAATGAGATAATTTAAAAAAAAAAAAAAGAAGATCCCCTGGAGAAGGGAATGGCAACCCACTCCAGTATTCTTGCCTGGAGAATCCCATGGACAGAGGAGTCTGGTGGGTTGTGTGGGGTTGCAAAGAGTCGGACATAACTGAAATGATTTAGCACACACGTATATAGATTCTTTCTCATGTTGTTTTCCATTATGATTTATAACAGAATATTGAACATATTTCCCTGCTTTGTTTCTTTCATCCTCTGCCTTCCCACAGTTTCAGTGTTTGAGCCAGAAGACGTTACACGACTGGTTCCTCATGCACCCTCTGTCAAGGGGTGATAATGTTTCTTAACGGCTTCTTGCAGAAGTCATGAGGGTTAATGAAACATCCTATCTGGCTTTGTGCTCCTCGGGGAAAAAAATGGCATCAAAATGCAAGACTCACCCTCTTGTATCTTGTTGTTGTTAGGTCGCTCATTCATATACGACTCTTTGTGACCCTATGGACTGCAGCACACCAGGTTTTGGTGTCCATCATCATCTCCCAGAGCTTGCTCAAACTCATGTTCGTTAAGTCAGTGATGCCATCCAACCATCTCATCCTCTGTCATCCCCTTCTCCTCCTGCCTTCAATCTTTCCCAGCATTAGGGTCTTTTCCAATGAGTTGGCTCTTTGCATTAAGTGGCTAAAATATTGGAGTTTCAGCTTCAGCATCAGTTCTTCCAATGAATATTCAGGACTGACTTCCTTTAGGATGGACTGGTTGGATCTCCTTGCAGTCCAAGGGACTTGCAAGAGCTTTCTCCAACACCACAGTTCAAAAGCAACAATTTCTCAGTGCTCAGCTTTCTTTATGGTCCAACCCTCACATCTGTATGTGACTACGGGAAAAACCATAGCTTTGACTAGATGGACCTTTATCAGCAAAGTAATGTCTCTGCTTTCTAATATGCTGTCTAGGTTTGTCATAGGAGAAGGCAATGGCCCCCCACTCCAGTACTCTTCCCTAGAAAATTCCATGGACGGAGGAGCTTGGTAAGCTATAGTCCATGGGGTCCCTAAGAGTTGGACATGACTGAGCTACTTCACTTTCACTTTTCACTTTTCACTTTCATGCATTGGAGAAGGAAATGGAAAGCCACTCCAGTCTTCTTGTCTGGAGAATCCCAGGGACAGGGGAGCCTGATGGGCTGCCGTCTCTGGGGTCGCACAGAGTCGGACACGACTGAAGCGACTTAGCAGCAGCAGCGGCAGGTTGGTCATAGTTTTTCTTCCAAGGAGCGTCTTTTAATTTCATGGCTGCAGTCACTGTCCTCAGTGACTGTGGAGCCCAAGAAAATAAAGTCTGTCACTGTTTTCATTGTTTCCCCATCTATTTGCCATGAAGTGATGGGACCAGATGCCATGATCTTTGAATGTTGAGTATTAAGTCATGCTTTTCACTCTCCTCTTTCATCTTCATCAAGAGGCTCTTGTATCCTGCAAGGAAATAAATGCTGAAATAAAGTATTTTCCCTGTAAATGAATAGAAAGTTTTGCTGCTCGTTTGGGCAGAAGTTCCAGCATGTGGGATCTTAGTTGCCTGACCTGGGATCAAACCCACGTCCCCTGCATTGGAAACGTGGAGTCTTAATCGCTGTACCACCAGAGAAGTCCCATAAGGCCCGAACTTTTAACATCCTGTGACTCAACAACTTTCATGTTAGTGAAGAAGCACTTGTTTAGATTTTCATACCGAGGTTCCTAACTGTTCTTCTCTGATACCTTGGAAGTAATTGTTATTTAAGTTCATCACCAATGCTGGGAAATCTAGAAATCTTGCTGAGCAGTAAGTAAACATATTTTTACGTCTGAAACTTGATAGTTCTCATGTAATTCTATTTTAAAGTTAAAAACCCAATGCCAAGGTGAATGTCAGGTCAAGCATTAAGTCCTGTGCATTATGATGTGGTGTCCATTATATAATTTCCATTACATAATATCCCCTGAGTCTTTTTGTACAAATGATCTTTTTGTCTTGCCTCTTTCATATCTGAACTGCTCCAGTTATATAATTGGCCATTTTTTCATATGTTTTTCATCCCAATTTTAACATATTTCAGTTATGAATGGATTTTACATAATTTGTTTATTTCATGGCTTTACACTAATACAAAAGAATTTGGCATAAATTAGGGTTGCAGAATCTTGCCAACAGAATCAGATGTCACCCTACTGAATCCAAAATAATGTAACTCTTCATAGTTAAAATGTGCTTCTGCTGTTGGTTCATTTACTTAGTGCAACCCCATTAAATGGATAATTTTACATCAGTCCTGCTGCTGCCTTTACTCAAATCAACACTCCTTTCTCCATCTACTCTGAATTCTTATTAACACAGCAATTGGGCCATTACCAAGTACACAGTTAACAATAATTTACCCATTGAAATAGCTCCTATTTTCCCCAAAAGGCATAGGCTCTGATAATGAGTTTAGGAATCACTTGAAACAGTAAAAAATAGGGCTCACCACATCCAACATGGATGTTGATCTTGAGCAGCATCTAACTTAGTGAAAATGGCTTGTAAGTTGAGTTTTCACAGTATTTCAGAATTGTGTTGAGGAAAATATAAGATGCTCTTTTACAGAAAAATCAAAAAATGGCTGGTATAGCCAGAGTGAGATGTAGAAGTCTGTTTACTTTGCATGTTACCCAGCAAAGGGTTCACTGCCCCACCCACACAAAAGCCAGTACTATGGCCCTGGCTTCAAGAAAAGAAAACGCTTTATTGCAAGGTTGACCAGCAAGGAGACAAGAGACAGGGCTCAGATCCGTCTACACTATCTGGGGTTTGGTCACACTTTTAGGAGTTAGGGGAGGGCAGGGTGGTGAGCAGAAGCTTTCGCAGGCAGGTTTCCACCAGAGGGCTTTAAATCTGGCCATTTGTGGTACGGTATTGCAAAGGGGCCTTCAGCACCAGATCTTCCTGGACAAAGGACCCCTCACTTCTGAAAGGGCTCTGGCATTCAAGATCCTGTCCCGCTCCTTTGGTTCCCATGGTTTTGCTCTGTTTTCGCTGAAAAACAATCCAGTATCCAGTTAGAAGCAGAATACAGCCAGTTTGGTTCACTTCTGTGGTTACAGACGCAGCATATTCCAAATGGCCACTTTCTTTAGAGGTGTGTGTCAGTCACTCAGTCGTGTCCAACTGTTTGCAATCACGAGGACTGCAGCCCGCCAGGCTCCTCTGCCCGTAGAATTCTCCAGGCAAGACTACTGGAGTGGGTTGCCATTTCCTACCCCTCCTGACCCAGGGATAGAACCCATGTCTTTTGCATTTCCTGTGATGGCAGGTGGATTCATAACCTCTGAGCCACCTGGGAAGCTTCACTACAGGAGTTCAAATGAGTACTCACTTGAAGGCACTGGTATTTTCCAGTGATTTTAAGAGTGGCAGGAGGAGCAGAAGCAAGGCAGTGGGGTCCAGATTCATGGACCCCAGGCTACATGTCAGAACCACCTGGAGAGGTTTTAAAGAGGACAGAGGAGCCTGTGCCCTGGACCCTGGTTCAGTGGTTCCAGAGATGGCTGGGGGACCTGAATCTTTAAAAAAAAAAAAAAAACTCTCTGCAGGTGATTTCAACGTGAGGTTTATATTTGGTTCAAGTCACTGACACTGAGAAGTCACCTTTCTAATGCTCCAGAAGCTTTTCTTTTCCTGTTAAGTTAGTCCCAACCTAATTATAAAAATAAAGCAAGGGAATTTCACTTCCGAGAGGTGAAGTATATGTACAAATATGCATCCTGCCTTCTTTCCAGCATGTGGCAAGGCTGGGCTTCTCTTTTAAAAGTAAGTCTAGTAACTTGGGCTTTTTTTTAAGAGCCTCTTGATGAGGGTAAAAGAAGAGCGTGAAAAAGCTGGCTTAAAACTCAACCCTCAAAAAACTAAGATCATGGCATCTGGTCCCATGACTTCACGGCAAATAGAAGAGGGAAAATGGAAACAGTTAGAGACTTTATTTTCTTGGGCTCCAAAATCACTGCAGACAGTGACTGCAGCCATGAAAATAAAAGACACTTGCTCCTTGGAAGAAAAGCTATGACAAATCTAGACAGCGTATTACAAAGCAAAAACATCGCATTGCAGACAAAGGTCCATCTAGTCAAAGCTATGGTTTCTCCAGCAATCATGTGCAAATATGAGAGTCGGATCATAAAGAAGGCTGAGTGCTGAAGAATTGATGCTTTCAAATTGTGGTGCTGGAGAAGACTTGAGAGTCCCTTGGACAGCAAGGAGAGCAAACCAGTGAATCCTAAAGGAAATCAACCTTGAACATTCATTGGAAGGACTGACGCTGAAGCTGAAGCTCCGATACTTTGGTCACTTGACGCGAACAGTTGACTCATTGGAAAAGATCCCGATGCTAGGAAAGATTGAAGGCAGGAGGAGGGGATGACAGAGGATGAGATAGTTAGATAACATCACCAACTCAATGGGCATGAGTTTGAGCAAATTCTAGGAGATAGCAGAAGACAGAGGAGCTGGTGTGCTGCAGTCCGTCGGGTGGCAAAGAGTCAGACATGACTTAGCAACTAAAGAATAACAAAAAGTATCTTGTATGAGCCATTGATAAGTGAATGGAAGTGAAATATATCACTTCAGGTAGAAGCTTTGAGAATCAGTGTGTGACTTGCCACATTCCCTCTCATCCACTGTGGAAACTGCAAAACTTGCACTGAAATGAATCTTTTGTCCATCTGAAGTTTGAATAACTATGAATGGCAGAACATTCCTGTCAATCTACACTGGACAGTGGTGTAAAAGAGAAATATTAGTTAGCTGTTGTTAGCCACTGAGATTTGGGGATTACCTGTGACTTCAGGAAAGCATAGTTTATTATGACTGATACCCTATAACCTAATGTCTGAAAACTTAAACCATTTTATATCCTACCTAGATAGCGTATTCAAAAGCAGAGACATTACTTTGCCAACAAAGGTTCATCTAGTCAAGGCTATGGTTTTTCCTGTGGTCATGTATGGATGTGAGAGTTGGACTGTGAAGAAGGCTGAGCACTGAAGAAATGATGCTTTTGAACTGTGGTGTTGGAGAAGACTCTTGAGAGTCCCTTGGACTGCAAGGAGATCCAACCAGTCCATTCTGAAGGAGATCAGCCCTGGGATTTCTTTGGAAGGAATAATGATAAAGCTGAAAGTCCAGTACTTTGGCCACCTCACGCAAAGAGTTGACTCATTGGAAAAGACCCTGATGCTGGGAGGGATTGGGGGCAAGAGGAGAAGGGGACAACAGAGGATGAGATGGCTGGATGGCATCACTGACTCGATGGACGTGAGTCTGAGTGAACTCCAGGAGTTGGTGATGGACAGGGAGGCCTGGTGTGCTGCGATTCATGGGGTCGCAAAGAGTCAGACACTACTGAGCGACTGATCTGATCTGATCTGTCAGTGATTTAGGACAATATGTTATGAAGATAATTCTGAAAGCAGCAATGTGTATTACTTATTAAAATGATATTGATATATGTTCTTTTTTTAATATGTGACATTAGAAAAAGACTGATGCTGAAGCTGAAGTTCCAATACTTTGGCCACCTGATGTGAAGAACTGACTCATTGGAAAAGACCCTGATGCTGGGAAAGATTGAAGGCAGGAGGAGAAGGGGATGACAGAGGATGAGATGGTTGGATGGCATCACCGACTCAATGGACATGAGTTTTTTTTTTTTTTTTTAAATTTACATAATTGTATTAGTTTTGCCAAATATCAAAATGAATCCGCCACAGGTATACATATGCTCCCCATCCTGAACCCTCCTCCTCCTCCCTCCCCATACCATCCTCTGGGTCGTCCCAGTGCACTAGCCCCAAGCATCCAGTATCGTGCATCGAACCTGACTGGCATCTCGTTTCATACATGATATTTTACATGTTTCAATGCCATTCTCACAAATCTTCCCACCCTGTCCCTCTCCCATAGAGTCCATGAGACTGTTCTATACATCAGTGTCTCTTTTGCTGTCTCGTACACAGGGTTATTGTTACCATCTTTCTAAATTCCATATATATGTGTTATTATACTGTATTGGTGTTTTCCTTCTGGCTTACTTCACTCTGTATAATAGGCTCCAGTTTCATCCACCTCATTAGAACTGATTCAAATATTTTCTTTTTAATGGCTGAGTAATACTCCATTGTGTATATGTACCATGGCTTTCTTATCCATTCATCTGCTGATGGGCATCTAGGTTGCTTCCATGTCCTGGCTATTATAAACAGTGCTGCGATGAACACTGGGGTACACGTGTCTCTTTCCCTTCTGGTTTCCTCAGTGTATGCCCAGCAGTGGGATTGCTGGATCATAAGGCAGTTATATTTTCAGTTTTTTAAGGAATCTCCACACTGTTCTCCATAGTGGCTGTACTAGTTTGCATTCCCACCAACAGTGTAAGGGGGTTCCCTTTTCTCCACACCCTCTCCAGCATTTATTATTTGTAGACTTTTGGATCACAGCCATTCTGACTGGTGTGACATGGTACCTCATAGTGGTTTTGATTTGCATTTCTCTGATAATGAGTGATATTGAGCATCTTTTCATGTGTTTGTTAGCCATCTGTATGTCTTCTTTGGAGAAATGTCTGTTTAGTTCTTTGCCCATTTTTTGATTGGGTCGTTTATTTTTCTGGAGTTGAGCTATAGGAGTTTCTTGTATATTTTTGAGATTAGTTGTTTGCCCGTTGCTTCATTTGCTATTATTTTCTCCCATTCTGAAGGCTGTCTCTTCACCTTGCCAATAGTTTCCTTTGATGTGCAGAAGCTTTTAAGGTTAATTAGGTCCCATTTGTTTATTTTTGCTTTTATTTCCAATATTCTGGGAGGTGGGTCATAGAGATCCTGCTGTGATGTATGTTAGAGAGTGTTTTGCCTATGTTCTCCTCTAGGAGTTTTATAGTTTCTGGTCTTACATTTAGATCTTTAATCCATTTTGAGTTTATTTTTGTGTATGGTGTTAGAAAATGATCTAGTTTCATTCTTTTACAAGTGGTTGACCAGATTTCCCAGCACCACTTGTTAAAGAGATTGTCTTTAATCCATTGTATATTCTTGCCTCCTTTGTCAAAGATAAGGTGTCCATATGTGCGTGGATTTATCTCTGGGCTTTCTACTTTGTTCCATTGATCTATATTTCTGTCTTTGTGCCAGTACCATACTGTCTTGATAACTGTGGCTTTGTAGTAGGCCTGAAGTCAGGTAGGTTGATTCCTCCAGTTCCATTTTTCTTTCTCAAGATCGCTTTGGCTATTCGAGGTTTTTGTATTTCCATACAAATTGTGAAATTATTTGTTCTAGCTCTGTGAAGAATACTGTTGGTAGCTTGATAGGGATTGCATTGAATCTATAAATTGTTTTGGGTAGTATACTCATTTTCACTATATTGATTCTTCCAATCCATGAACATGGTATATTTCTCCATCTATTAGTGTCCTCTTTGATTTCTTTCACCAGTGTTTTATAGTTTTCTATATATAGGTCTTTAGTTTCTTTAGGTAGATATATTCCTAAGTATTTTATTCTTTCCGTTGCAATGGTGAATGGAATTGTTTCCTTAATTTCTCTTTCTGTTTTCTCATTATTAGTGTATAGGAATGCAATGGATTTCTGTGTGTTGATTTTATATCCTGCAACTTTACTATAGTCATTGATTAGTTCTAGTAATTTTCTGGTGGAGTCTTTAGGGTTTTCTATGTAGAGGATCATGTCATCTGCAAATAGTGAGTTTTACTTCTTCTTTTCCAATTTGGATTCCTTTATTTCTTTTTCTGCTCTGATTGCTGTGGCCAAAACTTCCAAAACTATGTTGAATAGTAATGGTGAAAGTGGGCACCCTTGTCTTGTTCCTGACTTTAGAGGAAATGCTTTCAATTTTTCCCCATTGAGGATAATGTTTGCTGTGGGTTTGTCATATATAGCTTTTATTATGTTGAGGTATGTTCCTTCTATTCCTGCTTTCTGAGAGTTTTTATCATAAATGGGTGTTGAATTGGACATGAGTTTGAACAAACTCCAGGAGCTGGTGATGGACAGGGAAGCCTGGCATGCTGTGGTTCATGGGATGGCAAAAAGTTGGACACAACTGAGTGACTGAACTGACTGACTAAATGTGTGACAACTATAAAACACCTTTATGACTTTGCTTGACATTTTCTGGTACTTGAACCATATGATTTGTAGATTTCAATCTGTTCCCAAGTGTTCTAATTCTGAAGCTGAGAACTGATAATATTGGATTCTTTGCAGGAGGCGGGGGGAGGGGGGTAGGCAGGAATTGGTTTAAAGTGACAGCACAGCTGCAGTGAGAGCTAATGTTACAATTTAGTGATCAGTGAGTTAGACTTCAATGAGAGAATTTATAGAAAATGTTCATTGAAATATAGTAGCGTCCATTTTCCTTTCTGGGATTAAATTTTATTAGGTTTAGCGTTCTAGACTTGAAAGGTGTTATTATTTACCTTTTATGGCAGTGAACTAGGTGAACGGCATTCAACTGAGTTCAGATGCATAACCTTACATGAAAAATTAAAATAGCAGGGTTGTTTAGCACAGCTGCTTACTAATGAAGATATATTCCCAGTAACGATCATTGTCTTAGCAGGGAGAGCCACTTAAGCCTCTAAAGTCCAGAGGTGTAATACAGCCATCAGAGAAATAGTTAAGCAAAGAAAACTGAGGAAGTATTCCCCATCAGTTCCTGAAATAGTAGAAATCAAAGTTGTTGAAGATCAGGAAATGAGAAGAAACTTCCACTCTCTGTGAATGGGAAAACAAAGTTCTAAGAGTGTCTTCTGGCTGCCATCAACCTGCACTAATTTGAATTGAAAATCACTGTATCCTCTATGGGGCTTCCCTGGTGGCACAGAAAATAAAGAATCTGCCTGCAATGCAAGAGACCCAGGTTCAATTCCTGGATCAGGAAGATCCCATGGAGAAGGGAATAGCTACCCACTTCCAATATTCTTTCCTGGAAAATTCCATGGACAGAGGAGCCTGGTGGGCTACAATCCATGGGGTCACAAAGAGTCAGAGAGAACTGAGCAACTAACACCCCCACAGACAGAGTCAAGGCAAGGTCTCTAACTTGTCTGATGGCTAAAAGGATAGCTTTCTTCTTTATGAATCTCAACAGTGCACTTGCACTGGAGAATTATGTGGTGAAACAGGGGAAATCTTGTTTATTATTCTTGGGAAAGCACTCAGGAACAACAAAAATAAGTCTCTAAGGACATGGAGTGTGAAGTGAGAGTGGAAAACCAGGAAAGTCAGATGAGCACAATTAAGAGATGTTAGTAGGACCCTGACAGAGAAGGCAATGGCACCCCACTCCAGTATGCTTGCCTGGAAAATCCCATGGGCAGAGGAGCCTAGTAGGCTGCAGTCCATGGAGTCGCTAAGAGTCGGACACAACTGAGCAACTTCACTTTCAGTTTTCACTTTCATGCATTGGAGAAGGAAATGGCAACCCACTCCAGTGTTCTTGCCTAGAGACTCCCAGGGACGGGGGAGCCTGGTGGGCTGCGGTCTATGGGGTCGCACAGAGGTGGACATGACTGAAGTGGCCCAGCAGTAGCTGCAGCAGTAGCAGTAGGACCCTGAAGGCTGAATCACAAAGACTATTTCTTGCCTTGAGGAGGGCTGGTGGTGGCATCTCAACCCTTTAGTAGTAGACTGAGATATACCTGTTGGGTTGTTGTTCCATCACTGATATCTGTATTCTGTGTGTTAGTCACTGAGTCATGTCTGACTCTTTGTGACCCCATGGATTGTAACCCACCAGGCTCCTCTGTTCAGGGAATTCTCCAGGCAAGAATACTGGAGTGGGTTGCCATTCCCTTCTCCAGGGAATCTTTCTGACCCAGGGATCAAACCTGAGCCTCCTGCATTGCAAGCAGATTCTTTATCATCTGAGTCACCAGGGAAGCCCCCCATATCGGGGAGCAAGCCCCAGAGGGATTTCCACACACTATTCTGATGAAGGCTGTGTGCCACACAGTAGTTACAGACTTCCAGGAATGCTTTGATTTGAGTACTCAGCTCTTCTGTCCAAACCAGCCATGTGTTAATAATATTTGGGATCTGATGTTCATGCAGCCATCCTTGTGCTAGGACTTAGGATAGAAAAGTCAACAAGACATGCCTCTTTCTTACAACTTCCTGCTGAGAGAAAAAACTCAAAAACCCAAAAGCAACTCCCTCCACTCTTTTGATGACATAGCAGAGGGGCAGCAGCAGCTCAGAAGAACAGGCTGACACCAGCCACTGCTCAACTTTCCCAACAAGACCACCTGTCAAACCAGGGAGCATCCATTGGCCATAGTCATACAGGTGTTCCCTGTTGCCTGACCGCATAAATATGCACAGTGTCAGAGGAACTGGGACACTGCACACTGGAAGATTTGCTGCAGAGAGTAGAGATTGAGATGCTAAATAATGAGAGTTTAGGGGTTCCTACAGACTGTGTCCCCATAATTCATATGTGGAAACACTACCCCCTGACTGGATGATGCTTGAAGTTGGTAGCTCTGAGAATTGATTAGTTCATGAAGACGGGGTGCTTAGGAATAGGATTAGTGCCTGATAAAAGAGAGCCCAGAGAGATCCCTTGCCCTTTTTGCCATATGTGGACACACCAAGTTGTCAATCATCTACAAACTAGACTCTCATCAGATGCTGAATCTACCAGCACCTTGATCTTGGGCTTCCAGCCTTCAGAACTATGAAAAATAAATGTCTGTGGTTTATAAGCCACCTAGTCTATGGTTACTCCCTGGAAGGAAAGTTATGACCAACCTAGACAGCATATTAAAAAGCAGAGACATTACTTTGCCAACAAAGGTCCGTCTAATCAAGGCTACGATTTTTCCAGTAGGCATGTATGGATGCGAGAGTTGGACCATAAAGAAAGTTGAGCGTTGAAGAATTGATGCTTTTGAACTGTGGTGTTGGAGAAGACTCTTGAGAGTCCCTTGGACTGCAAGAAGATCTAGCCAGTCCATCCTAAAGGAGATCAGTCCTGAGTGTTCATTGGAGGGACTGATGTTGAAGCTGAAACTCCAATACTTTGGCCACCTGATGCGAAGAGCTGACTCATTTGAGAAGACCCTGGTGCTGGGAAAGATTGAAAGCAGGAGGAGAAGGGGACGACAGAGAATGAGATGGTTAGATGGCATCACCGACTCAATGGACATGAGTCTGAGTAAACTCCAGGAGTTGGTGATGGACAGGGAGGCCTGGCATGCTGAAGTCCATGAGGTCGCAAAGTCGGACACAACTGAGTCCGAACTGAACTGAGTCTATGGTATTTTTGCCATATGGGCCCAACAAAGAAAGGTATTCATGTGTTCTGCTATTTTTTGGCCCCTAAGTGCTCCCTAGTAATGCCTATCCCCCTCCCCACCCCACACCATGTGCCAGTGGTGTCTGAAAGCAGTCTCTTCACACAGCTCAGGAGGAGCACAGACAAGCCAGCAACCAACCCAGGTGACACTGACATAAAAGTGACACTGTATTTCACCATAGAGCAAAGAGTACTGATTCTACCTGAGTCTACGGGAAGGTTTCATGGACAATGAGGTCATGAGGTGGGACCCTGAGAACTGAGTAGGATTTGAACAAAGACAAGGAGAAAGCTTTGGGGTCCAGGCAAGTATTTGGGAAGGAGCAGGGGTTTGGGTGATGAGAAGCCCTACAGAGCTCGTGTATTTATAAATACTCTTAGCAGATCACAGCTGCACAGACAGCAGAGGGCAAGGGAGTAAAGCCTGCACTGGCTTACGCTAAGCCCTCCTGCAAATACCTGTATCAGGAGGACAGCTATCATCAAGCTGTTAGGTAGTTAGAATAAGGAAAAGGAGTCCAGAATGGCGGTGGCTAAAAGATAAGGAAGAGAAAAGCCCTCAAAAATAGAACAAAGGAAGGTCCGAGGACCAGAGTGAGGACCTCAGATAGAACAAACAACACTCCTGACTAACCCAATTTACATAAGGCAGGCCCGGGGGTGGGGGGTGGGGGAGGGAACATATAAAAAGAGGAGCCAAGAGGCTGGGCTCTCTCTCTCTCCAGAGCACTGGGGCACTCTTCTCTTCGCATCTTTGGGTTGACATGCCCTCATGCCTCGAGGATGGATTTTCCTGTTATTATCTAAATAAAATAGAGCTGCAACACAGAGCTGTAACACTGTCTAAGAGCTATAACACGGTCTGTCCAAGACCCGAGAGCTGTGACATGCTGAGGGCTTTAACGTCTGTCACTCCAAATCTTTGTTGTGACGAGACAGAACCGAGGAGTATACACTCGCCTGACAAAGCCATGGAACATAGAGCTGAAATGGGATGAAATTCATTGAAATACCTTTTTCTCTTCACAGTGTTTTTCCATATCTCCTTCTAGGCACTGCTTCCTCTGAAGGAGAGAATCTTGATCAGAGCACACATTCTGGGAAACACACCTCTTTACATTTAATCGACACATTTTCCAAACATATGTCACAATTTTGTTTGATGTTGGATGGCATTGAAGAGTCCCATGTGTTCTCTGCAATAATTGGATTTGTGTTTTTTCTTTGTGTAAGTTCTGGTCTATGCATTTGTTGCTGAAACAGGTGTAAGGTTGTCAGTTTCAGATGTGAAAAGTCTGGTCCCCTTTAAAATTTGTAATAAAACACTTGGTGTTCTAACACCAAGTAAAATACATCATCACTCTATGACATTCTATAAAGAATTGTAACTTTCTGGTAAGGCTTATGGATATCACTGTTAGCAACATAAAGATCAGGGGAAAAATTATAAAAGGTCACCCAATTGCTTCTTTATATCTTTTCTCAAAAATGTACAATACCATTAACACAAGTTAGGATTTAAAATTTAACTAAAAATTCTATTAGTCAGGTGTTGAGGGCCTAGTTTTCCTGAGAACAAAGACTTTAAACATTTGAGGTCAGGGCAAAAATATAAACTTTATAGGAGAACTGAACTTGAAATATTCGGTTTCTGCAGATGGAACATGAATTGGTAAAAAGGGCAAGTTTATCACCTTAAATTAAAGATGGATGCAATGCTCTTTCTCATTCCTCATGCCAACTGCTTTATTTTCTTAACACGTTGCTGACTTTGACCTTCTCAACATCCATCCCCAGAAAGTTGGGGCAACTAGTCTCTCTGAATAAAAATGGCGAGGCATAACCATGTTCACCAACAATTTCTCTAAAAGAACAATTATCAACCTCAAATTCTATATTCAGTTTTCTTTTTTTTAGCACCAAAGCAAAAGAAAGATATTCTTAGGCAAACACAAGTAAAGTCCATCTATTGCAGTAACTGTATGAAAAAAAATTTAAAGAAATCTCTTTCAGTTGAAGGAAAATGACACTTCATAGAAACTTGAGAAAGATTGTGGGCAGGAGGAGAAAGGGGCAACAGAGAATTAGATTGTTGGGTGGCATCACCCACTCAATGGACATGAGTTTGAGCAAACTCCAGGAGATAGTAAAGGACAGGGAAGCCTGGTCTGCTGCAGTCCATGTAGTCGCAAAGAGTCACACAAGACTTAGCGGCTGAAGAATAACAACAATAAAAACTTATATTTTCATGAAGGAAGGTAAAACAGCAGAAATAATAGTCATGTTATTAAATTAAGTTTTAAAAAATTATTTTAAGGTTTAAAGACTTAATTCTTAAACGGTTTATTCTGAAGACCCTTTAGACTAAAAAAAATGAAGATACTAAATAGCTTTTGTTTATGTAAACATATTATTTGACATACTTAGAAATATATTTAACATACTAGAAACAAAAAGAGAATCATACATCATATTATATTACATAGACAATATATAATAAACTTGGAAATAACAATAATCCCATACATGTTAATAAAAATAAGATCTTTTGAAAGATATGCTACTGTTAAGTCGCTTCAGTCGTGTCCGACTCTGTGCGACCCCAGAGACGGCAGCCCACCAGGCTCCCCCGTCCCTGGGATTCTCCAGGCAAGAACACTGGAGTGGGTTGCCATTTCCTTCTCCAATGCATGAAAGTGAAAAGTGAAAGTGAAGTCGCTCAGTCGTGTCCGACTCTTAGCGACCCCATGGACTGCAGCCTACCAGGCTCCTCTATCCATGGGATTTTCTAGGCAAAAGTACTGGAGTGGGGTGCCATTGCCTTAACTATAAAAAAAAAAAAAAACCATTAAAAAGAAAATTGGGACTGTTTTATACTTTTGCAAACATCTCTAATGTTTGAGTTAAGAGAAGATGCCTAGATTCTCACGTCTGTTTTGTATTGAGAGGGGAACAGGTAGGAAGGCTAGGGGTCCCCACCTGGCAGGAGGAAATAAACGGCAGGTGGCAGACTTTGATTTCCCTTCTCCATACAAAATTAAAGGAGGCTTCTTCTAAACTCTGTGTGGTCATGACGACACCTGGTTCCACCTGAACTTAACTTTTCTCAAACCTTGAGCTAACCAATGCGTTTTTCTTACGGAAATGTTTTTCTTAAGCTATGTTAAGGAAACTATGTATTTGCCTCAGAATCTGCGTTTCTTCAAATCAGTTCCACCTAAGACTCGAACCTTGAACCGACAATGGCTCAACAAACCAGTACTTCTTACTCATGGAAATGTTCTCTTAAGCTATGTTAATGAACCTACACATTTGCTTGGAAATTTTCCTGTCTTTAAGATTCATGTCAGTTGTTTCATGGACGGGGACGAGTCACCTTGTGCCAATGCTATCTCAAAGTGCATGTTGTGGGAGAGGGGCCTGGTGCACCTCTCTCAGTTTTGAGGTGATTCTTTATCTGATTAGCAACTTGCTAACAGATATATAGAAAAGAAAGAAAGAAAGTGAATTTGCTCAGTTGTGTCTGACTCTTTGCGACCCATGGACTGTAGCCTACCAGGCTTCTCTGTTCATGGGATTTTCCAGACAAGAGTACTGGAGTGTGTTGCCATTTCTTTCTCCAGAGGATCTTCCCAATCCAGGGATTGAACCCAGGTCTCCCGAACTGCAGGCAGACTGTTTACCATCTGAGCCACCAGGGAAGCCCATTTTTATAGATATATAACAGATATGTAGATGACACCACCCTTATGGCAGAAAGTGAAGAAGACCTAAAGAGCTTCTTGATGAAAGTAAAAGAGGAGAGTGAAAAAGTTGGCTTAAAGCTCAACATTCAGAAAACTAAGATAATGGCATCCAGTCCCATCACTTCATGGCAAACAGTAGAAACAGTAGCTGACTTTATTTTTGGGGGTTCCAAAATCACTGCAGATGGTGATTGCAACCATGACATTAAAAGACACTTAATCCTTGGAATGAAAGTTATGACCAACCTAGACAGCGTATTAAAAAACAGAGACATTACTTTGTCAACAAAGGTCTGTCTAGTCAAGGCTATGGTTTTTCCAGTAGTCATATATGGATGTGAGAGTTGGATTATAAAGAAAGCTAAGCGCCAAAGAATTGATGCTTTTGAACTGTGGTGTTGGAGAAGACTCTTGAGAGTCCCTTGGACTGCAAGGAGATCCAACCAGTCCATCCTAAAGGAAATCAGTCCTGGGTGTTCATTGGAAGGACTGATGTTGAAGCTGAAACTCTAATATTTTGGCCACCTGATGCGAAAAGCTGACTCATTTGAAAAGACCCTGATGTTGGAAAAGATTGAAGGCAGGAGGAGAAGGGGGTGACAAAAGATGAGATGGTTAGATGGCATCACCAACTCAGTGGACATGAGTTTGGGTAAATTCCTGGAGTTGGTGATGGACAGGGAGGCCTGGCATGCTGTAGTTCATGGGGTCACAAAGAGTCGGACACAACTGAGTGACTGAACTGAACTGAACTGAATAGTAAATAAATGAGGTAAATAGTAAATCAATAGCAGGAGGGAAGACCAAACCCCTGAATAGCAGAAATTACATTAAATTAAAAGTATCTAAATGTCTAAGTGCTCTTTAAAAATATATATAAAAGTATTTTGACAGTCTAACTCAAAACAGATACAGTAAGTCAGGATTTTTTTTTTTAAGTGGACCACTTAAACTATATGCTTAGTATGAAATGAAAGCCTTGGTCACTCAGTTGTGTCCCACTCTTTGTGACCTTATGGACTGGGGCCTGCCAGGCTCATCTGGAATTCTCCGGGCAATATGGAGTAGATAGCCATTCTCTTCAAGGGATCTTCCCGACCCAGGGATCGAACCCAGGTCTCCCACATTGCAGGCAGATTCTTTAGCATCTGAGCCATCAGGGTAGTATACATTAAATATAAAAACAGAGTGAAAGTATAGGAAAAAAAAGATATACTATGGTGAATACTAATTATAACCATCTCCAAAAGATATATTAAGATTGGACACAGTGAACAGACTTGTGGGGCACAGTAAAGGAAGAGAGGGTGGGACAAATTGAGAGTGTAGCACAGAAACACACGCATCACCATATGTAAAACACACAGCCATTGGGAATTTGCTGCGTGATGCAGGGAGCTCAAACTTGGTGCTCTGTGATAACCTAAAGGGGTGGCATGGGGTGGGAGACAGTGGGGAGGTTTAAGAGGAGGGGACATATATATATGTCTGGCTGATTCGTGTTGATGTATGGCAGAAACCAACCCAATATTGTGAAGCAATTATCTTCCAATGAAAAATAAATTATTTCAAAGGAGAATGGATTAGGTTGTTTTTAAGACAACTTAATGGAAAAAAAAAGAAGAGCATTACATAATGGTGAGTGAATAAACCAAGACTTAAAATTTCTATATGTGAACATAACTATTACAGAGCTTCCACATACATGAATGAAAAACTACACAAATAAAGGGGTAAAAAACAAATCTACAATCATAGTGGTAGATTATATGAGTCATATCTCAACTGCCATGGCACATTAGACCAAAAAAGAAAAAAATCCATAAAGATAGAAAACGATTGAATAATAGAATAACACTATCAACCAACTTGGCCTTATTTATACTATGAAGCATTTTGCCCCAAAAGAGCAATGTATACATTCTTTTCAGCTGAACAATTAACATTCATCAAGATAAAAGTACATATGTGACCATAACACACTTTTCAAGAAATGTAAAGGATTGAAATTATATAGTGTATGATCTCTGACCAAAAGTGAAATATATTAGAAATCGATAAAACTGTTTGAAAATTCACCCCAAATATTTGGAAATTAAACAGCACAATTCCAAATAATACGCGGGTAAAAGAAGAAATCACAAGAAACATTAAAAACAGTTTATTAAAGATAAATTTAAAAGTGCATGTTTGCCTCAGACAATAAAGTATCTGCCTGCAATTCAGACACTTCAGGTTTGATCCCTGGGTCAGGAAGATGACCTAGAGAAGGGAAGGGAAACCCACTCCAGTATTTTTTCCTGGAGAACTCCTTGGACAGAGGAGTCTGGCAGGCTAGGACTATGGGGTTGCAAAGAGTCAGACATGACTGAGGGAGTAACACTTTCACTTTCACACTTCTATGAAATATATCAGATGCAGCTAAAGCAGTTCTTAATACAAGAAATGTGTAGGTTTGCATGCTTTTATTAGTACAAACAACGGAGAAGACAATGGCACCCCACTCCAGTACTCTTGCCTGGAAAATCCCATGGACGGAGGAGCCTGGTGGGCTGCAATCCATGGGGTCGCTAAGAGTCTGGCACATCTGAGCGACTTCACTTTCACTTTTTCCTTTCATGCATTGGAGAAGGAAATGGCAACCCACTCCAGTGTTCTTGCCTGGAGAATCCCAGGGACGGGGGAGCCTGGTGGGCTGCCGTCTCTGGGGTCACACAGAGTCGGAAACGACTGAAGCGACTCAGCAGCAGCAGCAGCAGCAGCAGCATTAGTACAAACAAAAGGTTCAAGTCAATGACCAAAGCTTCCACCATGAGAATCTAGTGAAAGAAGAACAATTTAAATGCTAAGTAAGTAAAAGGAAGGAAATAATAAATTTGAAAGCAGAGACAACAAAACCAGAAAGGAAATAGTAAAGAAAAGTCAATGAAATCCAGTCTGGCTTGTCAGTAGCTTGGAAGCCATCACTCCATGCTCACGAGGGACAAGTCAAACAAACTGAAAAATCAACAAATCTTAGCTCTATCAGAGAAGTAAGGTCTCAGGACAAACCACTGCACCCAAAACTGAAGATACACATAGAGAGAGAGAGAATCACAGACATCCATGAGCAGAAACCTGGAACACATATTGAAGAAACCTGCAGGAGTTTAAGCAGATTCTCACGGTGAAGATTAGAGAAAAGTCCCCTGTGCTTCTGGTAGGGGAGGGAAAAAGGAAACACTTTTAAATTAGACCAGAGCATTCTGTTCTATTAACAAGGCCTGCCCACAAGAGAAACAATTTTCCAGAGCCGAATCTATTGGAGCTTTATCAGAACATAATCAACATGGGTTAAGGAGAATACTCAACTCCAGACCCTTTGGAGAAAGACCCTGATGCTGGGAAAGACTGAGGGCAGGAGGAGAAGGGGGCGACAGAGGATGAGATGGTTGGATGGCATCACCGACTCAATGGACATGAGTTTGAGCAAGCTCCAGGAGACAGTGAACGACAGGGAAGCAGGGTGTGCCGCAGTCCATGAACTCATAACGTTCAACACGACTTAGCAACTGAACAACAACAGCCCCATCTAGCTGTTGTGTACTATCTACAGACGTGAAAAAAAAAAAAAACAGAATCAAGAAGCATGTCTAAAGTTCAGAGTGCTAGGCACAGGTTCCCTGAAAATCTGAGAACTAATAATATAATAGGACTATAGAATAGTTCTCATTCCCCATACCTTACCACTACCTTACTAAGACCTATTTATGCCCAGTAGATCATATCTGCCCTGACACAAAAGATGGCAAGGCATGCCAAAAGGCATAAAACATAGTTTGAGAAGACAGAGCCAGCATCCAAACCAGAACAGGATATGGCAAGGACATTGGCTTTATTGACAATGAATTGTAACCTATGATTCAAATGCTGAAGGTTTTTTACTGTATTTCTTTATGTAGGCATCTAATAAGTGGAAAAGGAAGTTAAAGCCATACCATTTACGATGGCAGAAAAAAAATTCATGACATACTTAAGAACAAAATTAACAAAAATAGTCAAGACCTATACATAAAAGCTAAAGAATACTGCTACTGCTAAGTCTCTTCAGTTCAGTTCAGTTCAGTTCAATTAAGTCGCTCAGTCGTGTCTGACTCTTTGCGAACCCATGAATCACAGCACGCCAGGCCTCCCTGTCTATCACCAACTCCCAGAGTTCACTCAGACTCATGTCCACTGAGTCAGTGATGCCATCCAGCCATCTCATCCTCTGTCGTCCCCTTCTCCTCCTGCCCCCAGTCCCTCCCAGCATCAGAGTCTTTTCCAATGAGTCAACTCTTTGCATGAGGTCGCCAAAGTACTGGAGTTTCAGCCTTAGCATCATTCCTTCCAAAGAAATCCCAGGGCTGATCTCTTTCAGAATGGACTGGTTGGATCTCCTTGAAGTCCAAGGAACTCTCAAGAGTCTTCTCCAACACCACAGCTCAAAAGCATTAATTCTTCGGTGCTCAGCCTTCTTCACAGTCCAACTCTTACATCCATACATGACCACAGGAAAAACCATAGCCTTGACTGCTGCTGCTGCTGCTAAGTCACTTCAGTCGTGTCCGACTCTGTGCCACCCCATAGACGGCAGCCCACCAGGCTCCCCCATCCCTGGGATTCTCCAGGCAAGAAGACTGGAGTGGGTTGCCATTTCCTTCTCCAAAGCACGAAAGGGAAAAGTGAAAGTGAAGTCACTCAGTCATGACCGATCCTCAGCGACCCCATGGACTGCAGCCTTCCAGGCTTCTCCATCCATGGGATTTTCCAGGCAGGAGTACTGGAGTGGGGTGCCATTGCCTTCTCCGAGCCTTGACTAGACAGACCTTTGTTGGCAAAGTAATGTCTCTGCTTTTGAATATGCTATCTAGGTTTGTCATAACTTTCCTTCCAAAGAGTAAGCGTCTTTTAATTTCATGGCTGCAGTCACCATTTGCAGTGATTTTGGAGCCCCAAAAAATAAAGTATGACACTATTTCCACTGTTTCCCCATCTATTTCCCATGGAGTGATGGGACCAGATGCCATGATCTTTGTTTTCTGAATGTTGAGCTTTAAGCCAACTTTTTCACTCTCTTCTTTCACTTTCATCAAGAGGCTTTTTATTCTTTTCGTTGCAATGGTGAATGGAATTGTTTCCTTAATTTCTCTTTCTGTTTTCTCATTATTAGTGTATAGGAATGCAAGGGATTTCTGTGTGTTGATTTTATATCCCGCAACTTTACTATAATCATTGATTAGTTCTAGTAATTTTCTGGTGGAGTCTTTAGGGTTTTCTATGTAGAGGATCATGTCATCTGCAAACAGTGAGAGTTTTACTTCTTCTTTTCCAATTTGGATTCCTTTTATTTCTTTTTCTGCTCTGATTGCTGTGGCCAAAACTTCCAAAACTATGTTGAATAGTAATGGTGAAAGTGGGCACCCTTGTCTTGTTCTTGACTTTAGAGGAAACGCTTTCAATTTTTCACCACTGAGGATAGAACAGTCTTTTGGACTCTGTGGGAGAGGAAGAGGGTGAGATGATTTGGGAGAATGGCATTGAAATATGTATAATATCATATGTGAAACGGAAAAAAAAAAAGAGTCTTTTTAGTTCCTCTTCACTTTCTGCCATAAGGGTTGTGTCATCTGCATATCTGAGGTTATTGATATCGTGTCCAACTCTGTGAGACCCCATAGCTGGCAGCCCACCAGGCTCCCCTGTCCCTGGGATTTTCCAGGCAAGAACACTGGCTCGGGTTGCCATTTCCTTCTCCAGTACATGAAAGTGAAAAGTGAAAGTGAATACGCTCAGTCGTGTCCGACTCTGCAACCCCATGGACTGCAGCACGCCAGGCCTCCCTGTCCATCACCAACTCCCGGAGTTTACTCAAACTTATGTGCATTGAGTCGGTGATGCCATCCAACCATCTCCTCCTCTGTCATCCCCTTCTCCTCTCGCCTTCAATCTTTCCCAGCATCAGGGTCTAGTGAGTCACATCAGGTGGCTGAAGTATTGGAGTTTTAGCTTCAGCATCAGTCCTTCCAATGAATAGTCAGGACTGATTTCCTTTAGGATGGACCGGTTGGATCTCCTTGCAGTCCAAGGGGCTCTCAAGAATCTTCTCCAACACCACAGTTCAAAAACATCAATTCTTCAGCACTCAGCTTTCTTTATAGTCCAACTCTCACATCCATACATGACTACTGGAAAAACCATAGCCTTGACTAGACGGACCTTTGTGGAGATATCCACGTGGAGAAAATAAATTTTCACTCTTATCTCTCAACATTGCCAGAAATCAACTCAAAGAGAAACTTCCACATAAATGTAAAACAATATTCTAATATGGTTAAGCAGTATGCATTTGGGGAATTCTTTGTTGGAGCTGTCTAGAAAGCCAGAATTAACTGGTTCCAGAGACCATGCTGTCAACTCAGGCTATGGTGTTTTGTAATATGGTGTTGTCTTGTAATACAGTGTTTTGTTGTTCTTGCTGTTTTTCTTTTTTTTATTTTATTGGAGTATAGTTGATATACAACATTGCATTAGTTTCTGCTGTACAGCAAAGTGAACCAGTTATACATATACATATATCCATTTTTTTTAGGTTCCTTTCCCATATAGGTCATAACAGTATTGAGTAGTAAAGTTCCCTGTACTATACAGTAGGTCGTTATTAGTTATCTTTTTGACATATGTCATCTATTGGCTGTGTGCATGCCACTAGACATCACTTCAGTCATAACTGACTCTGTGCTATCCTATGGACTGTAGCCCACCAGGCTCCTCAGTCCATGGGATTCTCCAGGCAAGAATACTGGAGTGGTTTGCCATGCCCTTCTCCAGGGGATCTTCCCCATCCAAGAATCAAACTTGTGTCTCCTGCCTTGGCAGGCAGATTCTTTACCACTAGCGCCACCTGGGAAGCTCATTTTATATACACTAGTGTGTATAAGTCAATCTCAATCTCCCGATTTATCCCTCCCCCCTTTGCCCCGATAACCATAAACTTGTCTTCTACATCTGTGACTCTATTTCTGTTTTGCACACAAGCTCATTTGTACCGTTTTTTTTTTTTTTCCAGATTCCACATTTAAGCAACAGCATGTCTTTGTATAACTTACTTCACTCAGTGTGACAGTCTCTAGGACGATCCATGTTGCTGTAAATGGAATTATTTTGTTCTTTTTATGGCTGAGCAATATCCCATTGTATAGATGTGGCATATATTCTTTATCTGTTCCTCTGTTGATAAACATTTTAGTTGCTTCCATGTTCTAGCTATTGCAAATAGTGCTGTAGCAAAAACTCAGATCATGTATCTTTCCAATTCATGGTTTTCTCTGGATATATGCTCAGTAGGATTGCTGAATCAGGCTTCACAAATGGCATTAGTGGAAAAGAACCCTCCTCCAAATGCAGGAGAGGTAAGAGATGCCGAGATGCTGGTTCAATCCCTTGACTGGGAATATCCCCTGGAGTAGGACATGGCAACCCTTCCAGTATTCTTGCCTGGAGAATTCCATGGACAGAGGAGCCTGGTGGGCTACAGTCCATAGGGTCTCACAGAGTCGGACATGACTGAGCGACTTAAGATGCATACGTGTATAGCAGCTTTATTTTTAGCTTTTTAAAGAACGTCCATATTGTTCTCCAGAGTGCCTGAACCAACATCCATTCCCACCAACAGTGTAGGAAGGTTCCCTTTTCTCCACACCCTCTCCAGCATTTATTGTTTGTATAATTTTTGATGATGGCCATTCTGACAGATGTGAGGTGATACCTCATTGTAGTTTTGATCTGTTTCTCTAATAATGAGTGATGTTGAGCATGTTTTTATGTGCTTTTTGGCCATCTGTATGTCATATAGTGTGTTAATTCTAACAGATAAGAGAAGCTAAATACAGTAATGAAGTGACTTGCATCTTAGTTAGTGATTAAATGATATGGATCCTTCTGCCTTGGGCAAAACAATGTAGCCATAAGGAGTTTGCACACCAAACAGGAGGGGACAGAGAAGACCCTTGATTATAATAAAATATCATTAAATTGGGAGCAGGGATGGATTAGATAGAGCTTCATTCTACCCATAGGACTGTGCAAATCTGCCTTTTTCACTCATGAGTCCAGAATGCAGGATTCAGTTCAAAAATAGGCTGATATAATTCTAAAGCATTGTGAATATTTCACCAGACCTAGCTTAGGCCTGTGTGTGTGTTAGTTGCTCAGTCATGTCTGACTCTTTGTGACGCCGGGGACTATAGCCCACCAGGATCCTCTGTCCATGGAATTTTCCAGGCAAGAATACTGGAGTGGGTAGACATCCCCTTCCCCAGGGGATCTTTTCAACCCAGGGATTAAACTCAGGTTTCCTGCATTACAGATGGATTCTTTACCGTCTGAGCCACCAGGAAAGCTTATGCCTAGAATGTGATACATTATTTATGCATATTTAAATGAGATAGAGTTCTAAGCCAGAAGACTTGTCAAAAATCATAGTATATTCTAGGCTCTTCACTAGTTGATAAACAGGTTATAAAAGTAAATTATCCCCTCTCTATAGTGAGAAAATTATGAGTCAGGGGGTTATCAGGAAATTACAGAAAACTATGACACAAAATAGAACATAAGTGTGCAAGAGAGTTATAACCCCGAATGCTCCAGACTGCTCAAATGCTCCAGACTGCTCAGGAAGACTTATCAGATAAGGCTTCTTGGAGAGGTAGGTATTTGAGATATCTTTAAACATAGATGTGAAAACTTACTAACAGTCATTCTGCCTGGGAGGATCATGCTCTTTATCCACATTACTGTTATTTTTCAGAGCCAGCCTTCTTCATGGAGTTTGTAAGTTTAAAGCTCTTGGTAAGTGAACCCTGAATAAGGCTTTTGCACTTAAAGTGATTTGTACTTGGCAAGGTGATGGACAGACTAATAGCACACATATTTGAAGTGAGGACTCCAGACAAGGGAGTTGCTTTAAATACCCAGGAACTTAACCTACAGAAAAACAATGGCACTGGCAATAGTGATCTTAAATAGAGTTGTGCATACTTCATGTCCATAGATATTAGCTTGACCCAAGATGGGGGAAATATGTAATAAATACAAGGTAGCAAAGAGTAAACAGGGGGCAAGGAGCAAAAACTGATGACCAATTAGATTAATCAAATTCATAAGAAAACCAGCTGGATATTCTTAGCAGACAGAGACTGGAAGAGAAATCTTGAGATAATAGAATGAATTTCAGTTAAAAAAAAAAAAATCTTTAGCTTAATGCATGCTGTTGTTGTTGTTAAGTTGCCAAGTCCTGTCCGACTCTGTGACATTATGGACTGCAGCATTCCAAGCTTCCCTGCCCCTACCATCTCCTGGAGTTTGCCTAAGTTCATGTCCCCTGAGTCAGTGATGCCATCCAACCATCTCCTCCTCTGTTGCCCCCTTCTCCTTCTGCCTTGAATCTTTCCCAGCATCACAGTCTTTTCCAATAAGTCAGCTGTTCACATCAAGTGGCCAAAGTATTGGAGCTTCAGCATCAGTCCTTTCAAAGTACTAATGCATGCTGCTGCTACTGCTGCTGCTAAGTCACTTCAGTCGTGTCCGACTCTGTGCAGCCCCAGAGATGGCAGTCCACCAGGCTCCCCTGTCCCTGGGATTCTCCAGGTAAGAACACTGGAGTGGGTTGCCATTTCCTTCTCCAATACATGAAAGTGAAAAGTGAAAGTGAAGTAGCTCAGTCATATCTGACTCCTAGCTACCCCATGGACTGCAGCCTACCAGGCTCCTCTATCCATGGGATTTGCCAGGCAAGAGTACTGGGGTGAGTTGCCATTACCTTCTCCAAACTATCCAAAAAAAGAAAAACCCACAGAAACCCTGTTTCAGGAATATTTAGAACCAGCCCCTACTGGTTCAGAGACATTAGAAATAAGACCACTCTGGATGCAGGGCAAAACCAGAATGAAATCAAAAATCCTAATAATCATTGTAAAGGATTCCTCATGGCATGTTAACTTTCCTCACCTGTTTCTTTAACATTTAACTCTGTTTTGTATCCACATGAAGTGGAGTTCTGCATGGGACAGCCACATGCTTCGAAAACCAGAGATGCCAAATAGATCCCATCTCTAGGCAGTCTGTGTTAAAAACGACATTCATTGGTTTCATCATTTTATATCCCCAGTAAAATTATAATCCCATGAGAAAAGAAACACTCTCCTTGATAGCATATCTCAATTTCCTCCTTCTTTCCTCTGTTTCTGGTGTTCCCACTCCATTTAAACTGGAATGCTATTTGCTTCCTAATCCAGAGCTGAGATTTTCATTCTCCAGTTTGATTCCCACCCCCCTGTTCATTTACTACTTTATGGGAACATCTAGGATGACCAGGCAAAGCAGGTGACCTCTCCTTTCAGTGCCCTAGTGTTGAAGAGTCATTTTACCCTGGAAATTGTGAAAGGGATTAGAGTGATATCTTCAACTACTCTACAAACAACCTTCAATCTACCCATCATTTCTAGGACAGAACTATCTCCATCTAGGTGTCCCCAGGCTTCTTACCTATGAAACTTTCACAACCAGAGGGCTCAACCCCAGCAGAATGCCAGAGAAGGAAAAATTTTTTTTCACACATTCAGTTCAGGTCAGTTCAGTTGCTCAGTAGTGTCCAACTCTTTGTGATCCCATGAACCACAGCATGCCAAGCCTCCCTGTCCATCACCAACTCCAGGAGTTCACCCAAACCCATGTCCATTGAGTCGGTGATGCCATCCAACCATCTCATCCTCTGTCGTCCCCTTCTCCTCTCGCCTTCAATCTTTCCCAGCATCAGGGTCTAGTGAGTCAGTTCTTCACATCAGGTGGACAAAGTATTGGAGTTTCAGCTTCAACATCAGTCCTTCCCATGAACATTCAGGACTGATCTCCCTTAGGATGGACTGGTTTGATCTCCTTGCAGTCCAAGGGACTCTCAATAGTCTTCTCCAACACCACAGTTCAAAAGCATCAATTCTTCGGCACTCAGCTTTCTTTATAGTCCAACTCTCACATCCATACATGACTACTGGAAAAACCATAGCCTTGGCTAGATGGACCTTTGTTGGCAAAGTAATGTCTCTGCTTTTGAATATGCTGTCTAGGTTGGTCATAACTTTCCTTCCAAGAAGTAAGCGTCTTTTAATTTCATGGCTGCAATCACCATCTGCAGTGATTTTGGAGCCAAAAAAAACCACATTAGGGAAGGTGTATTTTTTCCTTTCTTCCCCTGAAGTTCTGTCTGAATTTCATTAGCTGGTTAACCACTAACAGTGTTTTGCTTAATGAGACGAATTAGCTTTCTACAGTTGTGTAACATCTTACCACAAAAGTAAGGGCTAAACCACACACATTTATTATCTTACTTTGCCACAGGTCAGAAGTCCACGTGGCTCAACAAGGTTACCAGAGTCACCAGGCAAAAATCCAGCTGCGAGCAAGTTGGGTTCTTACCTGGCACTCTGGGATAGAATCCTCTTCCATGCTCATCAGGTCATTTGTCACATCAGTTCTCTGTGGTTGCAGGACTGAGGTCCCCAATTTATTTGCTGCTATTGTCTGAAGGGTTGTTTTTTCATTTCTAGAGGTTGCCCAGTTTCCTTGGCTGGTGGACCCATACACGTTCCAAGCATGTGGCAGCTAAACAATTCTAGTGCTTTAAATATCTGGCTTCCCCCTTGCCTTTCTCTTCTCCTTTTAGGCAGCTGTGTCATGAACTTCTAGCTAACCCAGCTAGTTTGGGACAATTTATCTGCATTAAGGTCAATTTATTAGAAGCCGTAATTACACCTACAGAATCTCTTTGTCAAGGTAACATATTTGTGAGCACAGTATCTCCAGGGTTTAGCACCTGGGATTTTGGTTGGGGGGAGGGGTGCAGTGGGAATACTCTGCCTATAAGATGAAGTCAAAAATTATTTTAAAACATTAAAATAAGCTTCAAAATATTATTTTATTAACTCAATAATATGGCACCCCACTCCAGTACTTTTGCCTAGAAAATCCCATGGACAGAGGAGCCTGGTAGGCTGCAGTCCATGGGGTCGCTAGAGTCAGACACGACTGAGCGACTCACTTTCACTTTTCACTTTCATGCATTGGAGAAGGAAATGGCAACCCACTCCAGTGTTCTTGCCTGGAGAATCCCAGGGACGGGTAAGCCTGGTGGGCTGCCGTCTATGGGGTCGCACAGAGTCGGACACGACAGCAGCAACTCAATAACATCTCTTGTTGCAAGTGTGACCGCTAGTTACCTAAGCAAATTGGATTCAGACCATGTATTTTCTTTTCTTCTGTTGAAGTTATTTCTGTTTCCTGTGGTTGGCTCCAGGTCAGAGCTGGCATGGTTCTGGCCAATGTGTAAGGAGAGGTATAAGACACAAGGAGAGGTTTGCCGCTGGCTCTGGAGGACACTCCCAGAAGCGTGCGTGGAACTATCTTCCCCATTCCCAAGTGTGAATGAGGAATCATAGAGTCCAGATCCTAGCAGCCTCCTAGCTCAGGGAAGTAGCTCTGGGGAGATTTGGGCTGTAGGACAGAAAGCCTGGAAGAAGAGAAAATCTGGGTCCCACTTGACTCAGCTGAGAAGTGGGTCCTATCAACACTGAATCAATGGTACCTTGGATCTCCAGGGCATGAGCCCTGGACTCCTCGTTACTGTTCAAGGCAGATATAGTTAGTTTCATGTGATTGAAAACACTCCAAATGATACCCAGAAAAAAGAATTTGGTTTAATTAAGTGGACAATGTACACTGATAAAGAAATCACTAGTAGACTAAATCTGGGAAGTTTTCTAAACAGGAGACCTGGTCCCAGAGAACACCTTGCCTTTTAATTATAGACAAATGTGTTATTTCCCTTTTCCAGGCTGTATTTTCTGTACTTCCTCTTTCTTCACATGCATGCAGATTAGAAAAACTATGCCATGGGACTCAGCAAATGTGTAGATAATAGCAACACCCACCCAAAGTCAGTTATAATTAAATTTATCATGCTTCCATCTTGGTCTGATTTATTTTGAGGAAGTATGCTTTCAGATGACTTTGAATTAATACTAGACTAAACCTTACTATAATCCAGGCACTGACACAATACTTCAGAATATTATTTTAAATATTAACTCAATGACTCACTCTTGATTTCAGTTGTGCCCCTTGGATAATCTAAGTCAATCAAATTCAGCCAATCTATATCACCACTGTTTGAATATGAAATAGAATCATGGCACCATCTGAACCAACGAAACACAAGGAGTTCGCTGTTGGCTTCGGAGGAATTCCCTGTTGCTCTCCTAGGGAAGATCCTGGAGCAGCCCTGTTCATCCCAGGTCCCAATTAGGAACACTGGACCCCTAGGTCATAGACACTTGACATACAGGGAACCCAGTGCTGGCAGAAGCTGGCCTGGGGACCAGAGACTAGAAATACAGAAAGCCTCGACCCTCAGTAATTTCACTGATCAGCTGGACCCATCAGCAAGGGCCAGCAGCTCCTTGACCCTTCAGGGAGTGTGTCAGGGCTTCCCATTTCCTCACTAAGCAGTTAGAAGTGGGTTTGTCCTTCCAACTGCTGGAAACACCCTCTACATGTTCACAGACCCTCAAAGCTGAAAGAATTAGGTTGCTTCTAATTACATGGACATTTGATAAAGAGAAAGTCCCAGTGGACTATGCCTGGGAAGTTTACTTGAATAGAAGACCTGGTCCAGAGATAAGGTTTCCTTTTAATTATAGGCAAATTCTTTATTGGGCTTCCCTGGTGGCTCAGCAGTAAAGAATCCACCTGCCAATGCGGGAGACATGGATTCAATCCCTGGCTCAGGAAGATCCCCTGGAGAAGGAAATGGCAACCCACTGTAGTATTCTTGCCTGGGAAATCCCAAGGACAGAGGAGCCTGGCAGGCTGTAGTCTATGGTGTTGCAAAGAGTTGGACATGATTTAGCGACTATACAGCAGCAACCAATTTGTTATTTCCCCTGTCTGTGTTTTGGCCCTTCCTCAGTTTTAATGCTCAAGCAGGTAAGAAAAATCACTCCATAAGACTCAGTGAATGTGTAAATGAATGACAACACCCACACAAAGTCAATTATAATTAAATTTGTCATGCTTCCAGCTGGATCTGATTCATTATGAGGAAGTAAGTTTTCAGACAACTTTGAATTAACAGCAGAATAGTGTATCAGTCTACAGTAACTTCCTGAAGTCCCTCTTGACAGTCAGCCAGTGGCTGTGATTTAAAATGTATTCCATTTGGAAGGCCGCCATACGAACTTCCTACAGAAGTAAGAAGAAATGAAGTATGAGCACGGCCCTCTTTCAAAATGCGCAGCAGCAAAATCCCCAGATGAAAATCTTTATCATCAGACTTCACAATACGTTGATTCAGGTCTGATCATGGTTTCAAGGAACTTATTCAACTAGTATACGTCATCTCAGTCACTGAAATGACTGTATCTGCAGAAGAACCACTCTATTACAGATGCTGGTTTTGCACCTGTTTGAGGAAATCGACTCAGGCACAGTCAATCAAGAGGCTTCCCTGGTGGCTCAGTGGTCAAGAATCTGCTTGCAATGTGGGAGAAACAGGAGACCTGAGTTGACAAGGTCCCCTAGAGGAGGGCATGGCAACCCACTCCAGTATTCTTGCCTGGAGAACCCCCATGGACAGAAGAGCCTAGCTGGCTATAGTCCATGGGGCTGCACACGGTTGGACATGACTGAAGCGACTTAGCACTTGTACACACAGCCAATCAAATGGTCTTTCCCCAGGCTTAATATCATAAGCAAGTGACTACAAGAGGCGGGCCAGTTGGCAATCATGTCACCCCTGGAGGGAGTGGTGGTGCTGTGCAGACAGAATTCTTCACAGAGCATGACCTCTGGTACCTATATCACCTTGATGCCTGTCCAGTTCTCAAGCCCTGTCCTCCAGCTTTTCCTCTGAGCTTCTACGGGGGTTCCAGCAAACTCCATCTTTGATCTAGATGGCCAGAATGGAGCTCCCCTTGTTGTTGTTAAGTCTGATTCTTTGCAACTCCATGAACTGCAGCATGCCAGACTTCCCTGTCCTTCACTATCTCCCAAAGTTTGCTCAAACTCATGTCTATTGAGTTGGTGATGCCATCCAACCATCTCATCTTCTGGCATCCCCTTCTCCTCCTGCCTTCAATCTTTCCCAGCATCAGGGTCTTTTTGAATGAATCAGCTCTTTGCATCAGGTGGCCAAAGGATTGGAGCTTCAGCTTCACTATCAGTCCTTCTAATGAATATTCAGGGTTAATTTCTTTTAGGATTGACTGGCAAAGTCTTTAAAAAGAGTAAAAATGGGAGGTGGGGGGCTTCTCTGGTGGTCCAGTGGTTGAGAATCTGCCTGCCAATGCAGGGGACACAGGTTCAATCCCTGTTCCAGGAAGATCCAACATGCCAGGGCAACTAAGGCCCCTCACCACAACTACTGAAGCCCACGTGTCTAGAGCCTGTGCCCCACAACAAGAGAAGCTACAGAAATGAGGAGCCCGCAACTAGAGAGTAGTCCCCACTCTCCACAAGTAGAGAAAGTCCTCTCAGCAATGAAGACCCAGTGCAGCCAATAAATAAATAAGAACAAAAAAAATTTTTTTAAGAGTAAAAATAACATCCACAGGGTGGGCTCCAGTGCAAACTGGTGTCCTTATAAGAAGGGAAGATGAGGACATAGACAGGCACAGAGAGAAAGCTCTGTGAGGACACGGAGAAGATGGCTGTCCACATGCCCAGCAGCAAGGCCTCAGGAGAAACCAGCTCTGCCAACACCTTGATCTCCAGCTTCCAGCCCCCAGAGCGCCTCACCCACAGTGGTGCCAGGTCTCATACCTGCTTTTTGTAGACTGCAGTTGTCTGGCTGTAACCACACAACAGCAACAACACATGGCCCTCCATCTCAGAAACCAGCGGGCATTACTGTGAAGGACACACAAGTACAACCCAGCCAGGCCATTTCCTGCCCCAGTGAGGGTCAGCTGTGTGGCAACTCACTGAAACGGTCATGATGTCTCAGAAATAGGATAATTCAGAACAATTGTGATTCTTGAGATGACAGAAATAACCTAATTGTTGCATTTTTGTCATGTACTTTAATGGATAAAATAGTTCAAATGAGGGGCCTTTGTATTGAACCCCCTGGTGATCTTTGTTATTCCAGGCTGTGGTATCTCAAATCAACAGGACCTGCAAACACAGGACTAAATCAGGGTGGAACCATAACCACTTCTGAACTCCTAGAATGTATTACTATATAAGTATAGACATATGCACACCATACATAAGGGCTTCCCTGGTGGCTCAGTGGTAAAGAATCTGCCTGTCAATGCAGGAGACGTGGGTTCAATTCCTGGGTTAGGAAGAGCCCCTGGAGAAGGAAATGGCAACTCACTCCAGTATTCTTGCCTGGGAAATCCCAGGGACAGAGGAGCCTGGTAGACTACAGTCCATGGGGTCACAAAGAGTTGGACATGACTGAGCAACTGCACATGAGCACACCATATATATGATAAAAATGTATATGTATCATATATATAATAAAAAATAACCTTGGAAATCTATCTCATACCACACATAGAAAAATGAAATCCATGTGTATTAAGACTTACATGAACAAGACAAACTGCAGTGTTGGGTAGAAACAGCAAGGTTCTCATGGAAAAGTATGTAGTATATTGCTTAATAAAACCAATATGGTTAAATATAAAGTGGAAAAAAAGGTAAAGAGAACATTCAAGCTTGCATTTTCTCTTGGAGGAAATAAAAAGGGGAGATGGAGGATCTGAATGTCTTTGCTTTTTAAATTGGGTGGTGCCTACACAGAAGCTTGTTTAGTCATTCTACTTTATATCTTACACAATTTTATAAGGTTCTTTTGTAGCTACAAATGACTTTTTAAAAAATATTTAAAACGTAGATATGGAAAATATGTCTTGTTAGATTATTGTGAATATCAGACATGAAAATATTTGAAGAAGCATTAAATAAATTTTTATCTACTACAAAAAAAAATTGCACAGCATTTAGTAAAAAACAAAACATAGTTCTGATGAGTAAAAAAACCCACAGTCCTGGTGTGTAAAAAATCACAGTTCCGGTGTGTAAAAAAATCACAGTTCTGGTGTGTAAAAAACTTTTCTTAAACCAATCACGTTTTTGGTGACTCAGGACCCAGAATCCTTCTAGCTTGCAGCACTCCATTCCCAAATTCATCGTCTGCATCTGCAGAAGGGGAGGAGCAGTGGAGAGGAAGGTGAGCCTCAAAAGCCTCAGTTTTATTACCTCTGCACCCCAGTGCTGAGATGTCCTCATGAGAAGAGTGAGCCCCCAATAGCAAAGGAGGCTGGGACACATAGTTCAGCCTGGAGTCTGGCCACAGTCCCATTTCCATGGGAGGAGAAGATGGATTTCAGCAGATAACCTGAAGGTTCTACCGAAGACTAAGGCAGAAGAAAAGCGTTAGAGCAAAGGCCAACTGGGACCGCCATTTAATCCACCCAATCACTGGTGATGATAAACCGGGCAGGTCTCTGAAACTGAGCTACCTGCCCAAGTAAGGTATTGGGCTTAAAAGTTACTTAAAAGTTGGTTCGCGTTAACATCATGAAGTTAGCAGAGGAGAACTGCACTGGCTGAAGGTAAGCTCACTCCTAAGAGAAGAATGGTTAGCCAGCAGGACATTCATCCCCAATTACCAGTTCAGCCATGTGCTAAATTCTAGGCTAGAGAGAGGAAAGGGAAGCAGAGGTCAGGATGTTACACAAACTGGGCCCTCCCCACAGGAAACACCAGGAGTAGGAAACAGCTGTTCCACTCTAACGTCCTCCTTCAAGGGCAAACCCAATTGTTTCTACTTCCAAAAAACATTGACACTCCAGGCAGAGTCAATATGCCTTCCCTCTGACTTCCCTGTGGTGTGGACTCTCTGATGGAGCTTGCCTTCTTTTCCTTGTATCACAGACTAGTTCATGTATATAAACTATATATACATTATCCATGAACAGACTGTAGGCTCCCAAGGAGAGTCCTCATCTCCTATCATTTTGAACTATTCTCACTAACTAACATTTGCCCTCAAATGCAGCAAAATCTTAATGATAAACAAAAAAATGATTGGAACTTGTAATGTATGTTGAGCACAATGCAGATGGATGAGCATTTATAACAAAAGGGTGAGCTTCCTGTCCTTCCAGCACAAGACACTTATTCTCGACATATGGAGTGCTGTTGGAACAAGCATGCTGGTTTAACTCCTACTCACAGAATGACGTGAAGCCAGTTCAGAATCTCAGAGGGCATGCTCATTGCAGGAAGTGAATACACAGACTTAGCATTTCCATTTAGCTCCCAGATTTCTAAAACTGAACTAACTACTCAACAGATAGCAAACCAAATGACATAACATGAATTGGTCACAATTTTTTTAAGTAAACTTGAAATATTTTCTGTGTTTGGATATCTCATTTCACCCAATGATTACAACGATGAATTATTAATATGACTGAAAATTTTCCATTGGGAAAAAAAAAACTTACTAAAAGCTTTTAGTAACAGAAGTAAATTATAGACTTGGCATTTGTAAATTCTCACTTGAGGAATACCATCCCTATTTTTCAGGATGAGGACATTGTGAGGTAAAACATGAAAGGCAATATTTTCCCTTCCAGTTAGGGAAAGTCAGTTGTTGGAATCATGAATTACTAGACATCATTTTAGAGGAATGTGACATAAGAATATAAAGTAATTAAAATCCATGGCTTTGCTATTCTCCCTTTGAAACATCACCTTGACAAAAGGAAATAAATCCACTATGACTGATGTTAAGAATACTTCCATTTTAGTAAAAGAGTCTTTCCTGGTTAATACAGTACATAGTTACATAGGATTAACTCCTGGTTTATACAGTATATCGTTACCATAGAAATAACTTCTGGTAAATACAGTGAATAGTTACCATAGAGTTAAGAAGAAGTGAAGTCGCTCAGTTGTGTCCAACTCTTTGCAACCCCATGGACTGTAGCCTACCAGGCTCCTCCCTCTATGGGATTCTCCAGGCAAGAGTACTGGAGTGGGTTGCCATTTCCTTCTCCCGGGGATCTTCCCGACCCAGGGATTGAACCCGGGTCTCCCGAATTCCAGGCAGATGCTTTAACCTCTGAGCCACCAGGGAAGCCCACCATAGAGTTAGCTCCTGATTACCACAGCGCATAGTTGAATAATACAGTGCATAGTTACCATAGAGTTAACTCCTGATTAATACCGTACATAGTCACCATAGAGTTAACTATGCACTGTATTAACCAGGAAAGACCCTTGGAGCCCTCCCCTGGGCTAAGACCTCTCTTTGGGGCTCTTTCAACACCTGTTCAGGAGAGAATCACACCCGTCATATTGACTATATCATTTTCAGCCTGTCTGTCCTCACATGTCTCCCACATGTGAGACCCTCGAGGGGAGAAATGGTCTCATTCAACCAGCACAGATCCTGGGCTAGGATGGATATTTCATGACTGATGTTCCTGAAACTAAGAATTGGTTCCTAGTGGTCTTCACACTTCTCAGCCCACCACTCCAAGCCCTTCACAACCTGATCCCTGGTTGCTTTTCCAGCCTTAGCCGTCGGCCCTGTGCATGTACCCTGAGGTTGCAGAAAATCCCCCTGCCCACCCGCTCCCATGCCTGGGCTCATGCCCTTCGACTCCCAGCTCCTTTCAGGCAAAGTGGAGCAGTGCTTTGATTTTCCTCAGAAGCCTCATCCACAGAGGAAGCAGCATCTCCATCTTCTACCCACTGCCACACACCATGGTTCCTTAGAGAATCACCTCATTACAATACCTCTCATGGTTATTGATGGGCCTTGTCATTCAGGCCCAATTGTCAGCTACTTTAGGGCAGGGGCCACATGTCCCTGGTGGTACCAGCACTTTGGGGGGCATTCTAGAACTGTTTCTTGAATTGAGACAATTTCCTAATGAGGCAGTATATTTACTGATAATATAAAAACAAGGGGGACTTTCATAGAGATCCAGTGGTTAAGATATTGTGGTCCATGAAGGGGTGTAGATTTGATCCCTGGTCGGGTTGCTAAGATTGATCTCACATGCCTGGAGGCCAAAAATCCAAAACATAAAACAGAAGCAATATTATAACAGATTCAAAAAAGATTTTTGAAAATGGTCTGCATCCAAAAAAAAAAAAAAAAGACAAGAATGACCTTCTTAACATTGGTGTCCTCTGTACTTAAAAGCTTCCCAAGGGCACAGTGGTAAAGAACCCACCTGACAATGCAGGAGACACAAGAGATACAGGTTTGATCCACGGGTCAGGAGGATCCCCCTGGAGAAAAAAGTGACAACCCGCTCCAGTATTCTTGCCTGGAGAATCCCATGGACAGAGGAGCCTGATGGGCTACAGTCCACAGGGTCACAAAGAGTCAGACATGACTGAGCATACACACACCTACTTAAAAGCATCATTTCAAAAATAACTTAGTTATCACCACAAACTATGTCTTTTTTCATTGCTATGGGGAAAAATACTTAAATAATCATCTTACTCTTTGAGTGTAAGTTCAACACAATGTTAGAAGGCATCAGTGTCAAATTAAAATAATGAATTATTATTAAAAGAACAATACCCAAATTTTAAGAAACTAATTTAAAAATTTTAAATATGTTGAATATTGAAATAATTTTCTCAAAAATCCTAGAATGTATCTAAAATGAAATCAACCCTTGAAGATGTCATTTAATCAAATTACAAATGAGAATGTGATAAAATAAATATTGAGTAGCCCCAGTGTTGGGGTAGAAACAAACCTCTCTCCAGAATAATGGCATAGAAAGAATTTTCAGTGTTTAAAGATGAGTACTATAAGCATGGTCCCCATGCCAGGGGGACACAAGGCCAGGTCTCTTTTCTGTAACATTTCAGAAAGCATCTCTTTAACCTCTGTTACCATGAAAACAGACCCTAGTAATATAGGTAATCACTTCCAAAGGCAATTGTTATACCCATGAAAAGTCCAAAACAAGAAAAGTATAAGCAAATTAATATTTTGTTATGAACTAACTTGTGTTCCTACAAAATTTATATGTTGAATTCCTAGCCCCCAACCTTAGATTGTTGCTGTTGTTTAGTCACTCAGGTGAGACTCTTTGTGATCCCATGGACTGTAGCCCACCAGGCTCCTCTGTCCATGGGATTCTCCAGGCAAGAACACTAGAGTGAGTATTCTCCAACTCCAGGGATATTCCTGACCCAGAGATCAAACCCACATATCCTGCAAGTCTCCTACATTGCCAGCATATCCTTTACTACTGAGCCACCAGGGAAGCCCCAATGTTAGATTAGATAGGGCCTTTAAAGATGTGATTAGGTTAAATGAGATCTTAAGCTTGGGGCCCTAAACCAACATGGTAGGTGTCCTTATAAGAAGAGATATCAGAGATACTTCTCCCTCTCTCTCTTTCCCTAAACACACACACACACACACACACATACATACACACAAACACAGAAACACACACACACACACAAGGCTATGTGAGAACACAGAGACAGTCTGCCGTCTGCAAACCAAAGAGAGAGATTGCCCCAAAAACTGACCCTAAAGGCACCTTGACCTTGGACTTCTGGCCTCCAGAACTGCGAGAAAATTAATTTGTTGTTTAAGCCACCTAATCTTTGGTGTTTTGATATGGCAACATGAGCAGACTAATGCAAGCTGTCTCTCTTAATTCAAGCTTATTACACATGCCATCAAAATTAATGATCATCTTTCTGGAAAAAAATATGAATTATCAGTACCTAAATGCATAAAAATTAGTAGGCATTGCTGAGGAATCTACACAGCATTGTGCATATATTTCAGTTCAGTTCATTTCAGTTCAGTCGCTCAGTTGTGTCCGACTCTTTGCAATCCCATGAACCACAGCACGCCAGGCCTCCCTGTCCATCACCAACACCTGGAGTTCACCTAAACCCATGTCCATCTAGTTGGTGATGCCATCCAACCATCTCATCCTCTGCCGTCCCCTTCTCCTCCTGCCCTCAATCTTTCCCAGCATCAGGGTCTTTTCCAATGAATCAGCTCTTCACATCAGGTGGCCAAAGTATTAGAGTTTCAGCTTCAACATCAGTCCTTCCAATCAACACCAGGACTGATCTCTTTAGGATGGACTGGTTGGATCTCCTTGCAGTCCAAGGGACTCTTAATAGTCTTCTCCAACACCACAGCTCAAAAGCATCCATTCTTTGGCACTCAGCTTTCTTTATGGTCCAACTTTCATATCCATACATGACCACTGGAAAAACCATAGCCTCGACTAGACAGACCTTTGTTAGCAAAGTAATGTCTCTGCTTTTGAATATGCTGTCTAGGTTGGTCATAACTTTCCTTCCAAAGAGTAAGCATCTTCTAATTTTATGGCTGCAATCACCATCTGCAGTGATTTTGGAACCCAGAAAAATAAAGTCAGCCACTGTTTCCACTGGTTCCCCACCTATTTCCCATGAAGTGATGGGACCAGATGCCATGATCTTCGTTTTCTGAATGTTGAGCTTTAAGCCAACTTTTTCACTCTCCTCTTGCACTTTCATCAAGAGGCTCTTTAGTTCTTCTTCACTTTCTGCCATAAGGGTCATCTGCATATCTGAGGTTATTGATATTTCTCCCAGAAATCTTGATTTCAGCTTGTGCTTCTTCCAGACCAGTGTTTCTCATGATGTACTCTGCATATAAGTTAAATAACCAGGGTGACAATATACAGCCTTGACATACTCCTTTTCCTATTTGGAACCAGTCTGTTGTTCCATGTCCAGTTTGAACTGTTGCTTCCTGACCTGCATATAGGTTTCTCAAGAGGCAGGTCAGGTGGTCTGGTATTCCCATCTCTTGAAGAATTTTCCACAGTTTATTGTGATCCACACAGTCAAAGGCTTTGGCATAGTCAATAAAGCAGAAATAGATGTTTTTCTGGAACTCTCTTGCTTTTTCGATGATCCATTAGATATTGACAGTTTGATCTCTGGTTCCTCTGCCTTTTCTAAAACCAGCTTGAACATCTGGAAGTTTACGGTTCACATATTGCTGAAGTGCATATGTTTACACCATGTAAAAAATTCTTTGTTAAGAATTTTTGTTGATTTGTTAAGAATTTTTTGTTGTTGTATTCTGTTTCCTTGGATGGATGTGGGGACAGAAAGGGTTCCTCTCTAAAGTTTATTATTATACTGTTCAGTGGGGAAAGCACGGCTTTGGAGTAAGTCAGGAATACTTGACTTTGAATCCCAACCCTTATATTTATTAGTTGTGTGACCAGAGGCGATTTTTGTAATTTCTCTGAGCATCAGCTTTTTCCATTTCTGCAAGGGGAGAATTCTACCTCTCTTCATTGCTGAGAGAAACGTGATATTGTATTCAAAATGTCTGGTGGAGAATCAATACTACCTTTTGGTTTGCTTTAGCATTTTGTGGGCTTTCAGATACCAAAATCCACAGAAGTTGCTTGGGAAGTAAATATTACTATGCAGATCCTCACTTGTTTATGTATTAAAGTGTTCACAGTATTTCTTTGATGGGAGGGCCAGAAGAAGAACTAGATTTTGATCAGTAGTTACTGAACAATAGGTCATGACTGTGAAGAATATTACTAGTCTTGAACACAACAGAACTGGGCTCAAGTCCGACTCTTCCACTTTCTATGTAACTTAAGCTTTATAATCTCTGCCCTCAAGCTCCTCATTTGTAAAATGGGAATAACCACCCTCTCAACCTCACAGATGTCTGTGGGATTCAAAAGCAACAAGCAAAAGCATTTTTCAATGTCAGAAGAGAAAGTAGGCTCTAACACAAAAGAATCATTGGATTCTCAGGGGTGGTTCAGACTGTAGTTAATAAGGGTTCTGGGTCACATATCCATTCAACCACTATTTAGAGAAGTGCCAGGCACAAAGTCTGCCTGGATGGATCAAAGGAATTGGGTTCTGCTCTTCAGAGAGCTCACCATCAAGCAGGGAGGTAAGTAATACACACGAAGATAACTAATAAGTGTATTATTTTGAACTGTGACAAATCCTATGAATTAAAAGAATAGGCAGCCATGAAAAGGAATACCTTGGGGCTGGGGGGGGAGGTACTGATTTCGACAGAAGGTCAAGGACAGCCCTCTGCCAAGGGAATGAGATGGGCAGGGTGGGAGGAGGACAGGCAGGTGAGGCTGGCGGTAGGGAGGTATGGTTCTCTGGAAGGGAGGGGGTCAGTTCATGCCACCATCCTCAGACAAGATGAGGGGCCACCATGGCCAGATCTTAGAGAGTGAGGGGGTGTCAGGAGTTGGGAGGGAGAGAGGGCAGATGAGAGATGATTTTCACCCATGTGCAGTGGGAATCCAGGAGTTGATGTCACAGGGAATGGCAGGATCCAGTTAAGGTTGCAAGGCTCAATCCAGCCGTTCTGCACAGATAAAGCAGAGGGGGAACAGGCGGGTGAAGAAAGACCAGCAAGGACTGCACCCCTGCCATCAGGCTGCAGGGGTAGGGGGCAGACATCCCCTCAGTGCCGGAAGAGGATGGGGAAGGGAGTGAATCCGGGCACTGGGATGAGAGGGAGGGAGACTGGACCCAGAGAGAGGGCAGAAGATGGGCGGAGTTGCTATTATGTCTTGCAGGCAGAATAATGAAGGAGTTCTGCTCACCTGTTTTATCATAAGAGCCGGGCTGCCTTGTCACCTGTGGGAGAAGGAAACAGTGTGATGAGAAGTGTGAAATCACATGAATCATCCCTTCAAACAAAGCCTTTCGCTAAGCTGATCATTTTTGAAAAGTATCAGCAAGTCAATTTGAAGTGTTTTGAAAGTTCTTTCTTTTTCTCAAAGGAAGAGTAATGTAATTCCACCAATTTCACATCAAGGAATGAAGGTAACCCATGGCCTGGGGATAGGAGAGAAAAAGTGGTTAGTATTCTACTCAATAAAAACAGTCAATTTCCTAACCATTGTTTTTCTCTCATATTAATTGAGTGTAATAAGATTTTGTGATTATACTTCAACCTTAATATCATCAGTTATTTTTTTTGCCTCTGGAATTCTTCTGAAAGCCTCCCTACATGTGTCTTTCACAGAAGTGTTTATACTTTCTTTCTTTGTGCTCTGTCGCTCAGTCATGTCTGACTCTTTGTGACCCCATGGACTGTAGCCCACCAGGCTCCTCTGTCCACGGGGTTTTCCAGGCAAGAATACTGGAGTGGGTTGCCATTTCCATCTCCATATCTTCCTTTAAGTTACCATAATTATTTTAATTATATTTCTACTTCAATTTTATATTCTATTTTATTTTTCTTTCATTTGCCTTAATAAGGAATATGTTACCACTTTATAAGAAACAGCAGGTTTTCACAACTTTAACTTCAACACAATAAAAATAGCACTTTAACCATTTTTCCAAGGACAGCGGTTATGAAAAAAAGCTTTACATTGTAGAAACATCAATAAAAACCAAATAGAGTTTTCCAATAAAATGCCAGCTCACAGAATTTGGAATTACAATACTTTCAGGTTTCAGTCATCACCACATTTCAACTTGTCATCTCTTCTTCATTATTAATAACCCTTAAAGCATCTCTCTTTCAGTTTTTATCTGCTCTCATAACACTCTGTTCTCAAGAGTTGGCAGGAAGGGAGAATGACTGCTCTCTCACAAGAACCATATAAGTCTCTGTCATTCCTCACCTTCTTAAGTGATTTTGTTCACAGAAAATGTTTCCATAAATTCCTTCCTTTTTAACTTGCAAAGTGATTGATTCATTTTGTAATGCATCTTTCACTCAGCCATGTGCATATAAGAATAAATTATAGTTTACACCATTTCACCCAAACAGGAGTACCACCATCCTTTGCTAGCGTTAAAGATTCTATTTATATCAAATCCACTTGAAACAGACTGATAATGACAACACCAGTAACGCTATGTACTTGCATCACATCTCGTCTCTGGAACTTGAAATATGGCTAACCTGATAAATAATTGAGTCAACTCGTTTCAGAGAGATGACTGATTTTCTACCATCCAGTAATTAACTGAATCCTCTCAGGGTGGAGATGGAGACGGTTCCAGCTTCTCAAGAGCTTCAGCACTGACTTTGTCGGGACACCACACCCTCCTGAAGTGCTCTCTCTCAGGAAAGGGAAGACACAGCTGGAATATAGATAATCTTAGCTTCCCTCACATTTTCTCACTGGGCAGATCCAATTGTAATTTACCCTGCTTAGGGGTAATAATGTCAAAACACTTGATCTTCTCTCTGGACCGCTACAATTTATGTACATTTCAGGAACGGGAAAAAGTGGGCATTTGATATAGCTTTCATTCATGCTGCTGCTAAGTCACTTCAGTCGTGTCCGAATCTGTGCGACCCCTGAGACCGCAGCCCACCAGGCTCCGCCGTCCCTGGGATTGTCCAGGCAAGAACACTGGAGTGGGTTGCCATTTCTTTCTCCAATACATGAAAGTGAAAAGTGAAAGTGAAGTCGCTCAGTCGTGTCCAACCCTCAGCGACCCCATGGACTGCAGCCTACCAGGCTCCTCCATCCATGGGATTTTCCAGGCAAGAGTACTGGAGTGGGGTGCCATTGCCTTCTCCAAGCTTTCATTCATAAATAATACAAAATTATTCAGCTAATAAATTTAGTTTCGCTTACTCATATAGATATGTTTGTTTTCTATGCTGCATAACACAAGTATAAGAAGAAAAATTATAGCTATAAATGTCCTCTCTATAACTCTTCGAGGTTGATATAAGGCTCATATCAGCCCCTCCTTTTGACTTGGATGAGCACATCAATACCGAGGAGAAACAAGAGTAGCTACTGCCTCTATCTCATAGGTGTGCATGTGTGCTAAGTCCCTTTGGTCGTGTTCAACTCTGTGTGACCCTATGAACTCCTGCTCATCCATCCATTGGATTCTCCAGGAAAGAACACTGGAGTGGGTTGCCATGACCTCCTTCAGGGGATCTTCCTGACCCAGGGATGGAACTTGTGTCTTACTTCTGCATTGGCAGGTGGGTTCTTTACCTCTAGCGCCACCTGGGGAGCCCCTGATTCCAACATGGTTTCGAATCTCACTCAGCAACTTCTAGTCAGGCTTTCTGACTCCCATTCTGGTCTCTTCTGCTGCAGCCGAAGTCCCCTGACTGCTCCTCACTCTGCAGACCCACAGTCCTCCCACACCAGGAGTTCCTTAGGTTCTGTGGATGAAGGGATACAGGATATATGAAGACAGGCTTTGTGTGTGTTAAATGACCTTGGCACCTCTCTAATTTTTGACTTCATATTGACCTGGCTGTATTTTTTAAAGAGCTACCAGTGTATTTTGTTGCTTTTAGTAACTGTGAATTTTCTTGTTGCAGACAACTCTCCCACCAAGAACAACTAGAAAGATGGGAAAAATAAAAACTTCTGTTTGTGTGTTTGTGTGTGTGTGTGTGTGTGTGTATTTGTGTGTTCGTTCACATCAAAGGCTTCTTTGTGATTTTTCTGTTGAGCTTTTGTTAGTTTTACCATGCTAACCTTGGGTTGTTGCTCTTCATTCAAAATTTGTGTTGAAGTTATTGTGTATTTTAATCTATGGCTTGATGTCTCTCATCAGTGCTTTAAAGTTTTAGGTCTTCATTGGTCAAATATTGCCTATCTTCCTTTCTCCTCTTCTCCTATGCTGGAGCCCCAATTCAACATACATTAAAACTTTCACCACATCCCATACACCCCTAACACTCATGTTTGTATTTTCTAGGAGAAGAAGACTTCTCAACAGAGGCAGGTGAGGCCAGGAGATCTGAGAATGTAATATGCAAAGTGTTGAAAGAAAATCAATGTCACTTTAGATATATACCCATTAAAAATATCATTTGTAAATAAAGGCAAAATAAAGACATTTTCAAACAAACGAAATCGGGTAGAATTTGTAGCCAAAAGTCACTCCCTTTAGAAAATGATCCCAGAAAGAAGATTAAAGACAACAGGAGTAGTGAAAACCAAGAAAATGATAAACATGCAGGCAAATCTAAAAGAGTACGAACTTTGTACAACGATAATATTCTACTGGCTTTGAAACAGCTAGGGAATGAAAACACAAGGCAACACAAACACAAAATATGAAAGAAGGCTGACTCATGGTGGGGGAAAGAAGAGTCTTTTGAATAATTTGTGATAAGTCAAATGGATATTCTCATGGAAAAAAATACGTTGGCTTCAAAGGCATACCATAGACAAAAATCACTTCCAAGTGGATTCTAGATATGAGAATTAAAAGGACAACAAAACTTCTACAGAGTAATATATGAGGATATTCTTTGACCTTGGGAATAGGCTAAACTTTCCTAAAGAGAATTCAATAAATGTTAACTATAAAGGAAAATAGTCCTGTATTAGGTTATGTTCAAATTACAAGCTTCTGTTCAATACAAGAAAGTGAAAAGCCAGAGTGGAAACATGCTCTCAATACATTTACCCAACAAAAATTTTGAATCAAGAGTTCCTTTAAAGTCTGACAATATAATAGTGAAGGACAGATGACCTTCAGTTAAAGACTTGATGGTGTGTGTTAGTTGCTCAGTCGTGTCTGACTCTGCGACACCATAGATTGTAGCCCACCAGGCTCCTCTGTCTGTGGGATTCTCCAGGCAAAAACACTGGAGTAGGTTGCCATTTCCTTCTCCAGGGGATCTTCCCAACCCAGGGATTGAACCCTGGTCTCCTGCATTACAGGTGGATGCTTTACCATCTGAGCTACTAAGGAAACCTAAAGATTTGATTGTATGAGTTTATGTAAGCCTCCTTGGCATATGACCCAAGAAACCATGAATCAATAACTGGTATTATTTTTAGTAAAATAAGAAGTAGGGGGGAGAAGGCAATGGCACCCCACTCCAGTACTCTTGCCTGGAAAATCCCATGGATGGAGGAGCCTGGTAGGCTGCAGTCCATGGGGTCGCTAAGAGTCGGACAGGACTGAGCGACTTCACTTTCACTTTTCACTTTCATGCATTGGAGAAGGAAATGGCACCCCACTCCAGTGTTCTTGCCTGGAGAATCCCAGGGACGGGGAGCCTGGTAGGCTACCGTCTATGGGGTCACACAGAGTTGGACACGACTGAAGTGACTTAGCATAGCAAGAAGTAGGGGACACCTGAAAGCTACAACACTACTGACTGGAATATAAGCAATCATATTTTTATAAAACTGTTCAGCAATGCAGCTTATTTTTACTGTTTTAAGCTGTCTTGCCACTCATTGCTTTTTCACACTGAATTATGTAGATCAAACATGAATTTTCCCATAATTTTTATTCCCAGGCAAAAGTAGGTGTTTTGACAATGAATTTATTTGCAGGGAAGCAATGGAGAAACAAACATAGAAAACAGACTTATGGACACGTTGGGGTGGGGAAAAGGAGAGGGTGAGATGTATGGAGAGAGCACCATGGAAATGTGTATTACCATATGTAAGATAGGTAGCCAGTGGGAAGTTGCTTTATGTCTCAGGGAGCTCAAGCAGGGGCTCTGTGGAGGCCTGCAGGGATGGGATGGGGAAGGAAATGGGAGGCAGGTTTGAGACGGAGGGGACATATGTGTACCTATGATTGATTCATGTTGACATTTGGCAGAAAATGACAAATTTTGTAAAGCAATTATCCTTCGATTTAAAAATAAATCAACTTTTAAAAAAGTAGGGGGGTTGAAATATGTTATTATTAGCTTTTCCATGTGTTCAATTTTTGTGTCTGTTATATATGTGTTTATGAAACCTCTGGGCTACCTATCTAACTCTACCAGGTTCTTAAAGAAACCATAAATGGGGAAATCAATAAACAGTAGAAAGATAAGCCACATCATATTCAGAGTGGAGTTTCCTAATGGTTTCATTCATAATCATTAACTTTGTGAATAAAAGAGACGGCATGTTTATATAGTGAACATAGCAACCTGCAGGAGAATATTCTAGCTAAATTAAAATAAGCCAGGGTGGAAGGACACTTCATTCCCTTATAATTTATTGATGTCTCTAAGGGCTTCCCTGGTCGCTCAGTTGGTAAAAAATCTTCCTGCACTGCAAGAGACCCTGGTTTGATTCCTGGGTCAGGAAGATCTGCTGGAGAAGCGATAGGCTAACCACTCCAGTATTCTTGGGCTTCCTTTGTGCCTCAGTTGGTAAATAATTTGCCTGCAATGCAGAAGATCTAGGTTTGATCCCTGGGTTAAGAAGATCTCCTTGAGAAGGGAAAGGCTACCCACTTCAGTGGCCTAGAGAATTCTATAGGCCATGGGGTCACAGTGAGTCAGACACAACTGAACGACTTTCACTTTCAAGCTATAACCAGCTCATTTTTTCATTCCCCATGACGATTCTTTCAAATAGTTCCCCTTCTCCTAAAAGATCCACATACGTCTCATTAGAAACTCTTGTTTCTAACCTTTCAGTAATATTTACCATTGATCTATCTCAAATTTCTATCAGTTCTTCAAACTCACCTACATTTTCATTCAGAGTTTTCCCTCTTTCAGGCCCTGGAAAGGGTTCCCCTTTCTGCACCAGTGGGACTGAGGCCTTGAAGTGTGAGGTGTGCTGCTATGCTTGAGTAAATAATGTCTAGACTAAGCGGAACTGCAGGACACTCAGCCAGTGTCAAAGAGTTTCTTGCTGGTGGGAAACACACACACTGGAATTGTTAGGTGCAGGAACTTTTATATGCTACTATGAATGAAACTGTTTGCTTCATTTCTTTTACGGATTGCTTGTTAGCGTATAGAAATGGACCTGAGTTTCATATGTTGATTTTGTATCCTGCAACTTGGCTGAATTTGTTTATTCATTCTAACAGTTCATGCATGCGATGCCTGTGTGTGTGTTGTATAAAATATTTAGGGCACACTTTCTTTTAAACTGTTTTACAACGTAAGGCATAGGGAATTCACACCATTGCATTTTAGCATTGAATGTACCACTTGGGTAAGCACAAAGATGCGCCACCCAGGTGCCCCTTAAGGAACGACTTTCTGCCCAGAGGTGGAGAGCGAGTTGGCAGACAGATGTTATGGGCCTCCGTCCAGACGGTCTGCCTCTGCTTCAGGGAGCCACCTCGTCCACAGTCAAGCCCTTCCCCGGACTCCCGTCTCCAGAGACTGAGCAGGCATCAGATAAACATCTGGCCTATTCAGTTCAATGCCAACAATCCCTCACTGAGCCCCTGCCATGGTGGGAGGCTCCCCTATGAAACACCCAACCCAGCCCCTGCCCTTTCCTTTCATGGGTGATAACACAAATGAACACCTTGCATCCTAAAATCTTAGTGTCCGCTTCTGGAAAACTCAACCTGAGACATTATTATCAAAGATAATTGTTTTAAAAGATGATTCCTGTTGTGTTATTTGTAACTTAAGATTTTGCAGTTTGAGAAAAGTTCATTTAAACAACGGCAATAATTCATTTTTTAGAATTCATTTTTTAGAAACCTTATGACAGAAGCAATTCCAAAGTAGTAACTCTATTTCTGTTTTAATTCTTTCATCCTTGTTTTCAGAGGAATGAATAAGGATGACCTTAGGGTCTTGTTTATTTTTCCTGCAGAGCTGACATCAGGCACATGCAATTGTTTAAATCCCAGCTCCTTGTAGCTTTACTGAAAGGCTTAAGCTCTCTGAAGGGTTATTTCATATCTTGAACAGTTGTTTTAAATAAATCTATGATTAAAAATCCAATCAAGAGTCATCATTATTGAAAGTTGCCTCTTATGTTTTTTCTGTACTTTAAAATGTTTTTTGTTTATGAAGACTCTGCCTAATTCCAACCCTTCAGCTTTTATTTTGCAGGGCTTTCTTTTCCATGAACAGGGATTGGGCCTGTGTCACTAAGGAAAAAGGAGAGATGCAGAATCCCTTACAGAAATGCGTCTTCTGTCTCAGCAACTTTCATAAAACCCACCTAAAGAACAGGCCGTGAGGGTGAAAGACAGGAAAAGGCAAAACTCATTCATGTAAGTTTCACATTGCTTCCAGTCCGATCAAAAGTCATCTCTTCTGGCCATGAAATGACCACATAAAATGACTAATGTCTTACATGACTGTGGCACAATCAGCCATGATCAACTGATTTTGTTGATGACTTAAAATAACAAGATTAAACATAAATAAAGCACTATATTCATACAAAGCAACTCGTTTATTTCTCATGAAATCTGCTGGTCTGGTTCCAACTTCAGAGGAAGTCTGGTAGTTATGCAATTATTGTCTCCAATGGCAATTGCCCAGATTGATAATTCAGGTAAAATTGGTCTCTGTTTCATGCTTCAAGTATCAGTGTTCACTGATCCTTGCAATTTTACAATAACAGAGCAAAATAGAAAGTCACTCGATCCAGCCAGAAGACAATAAAGAAAACCATCAGGGTGCTAGTTCTGTCTAATTTGGGCATTGATACAAGTTTTCTGGGAAAACTTTAATACCATCCTTCCTCTCTTTTTACTGAAAAGCAGAATAAAGAGAAAAGTGTACTCTTTCAATATTTTTAAAACCTTTTCCAATTGAAATTCTTAGTGCCCAATGATTGAATATCAAAAGAAAACAAGAAAAACATATGTCTCTGCCTCTGTCTCTGTATATACACGTGTGTGTGTATGTGTATGTGTGTGTGTGTGTGTGTGTGTGCACATGAATTACTTTTTCTGTTTCACCTCTCAAAAATGCTTGTGGCTCCATTTTGTTGGTAGATATCTTTCATCATGTTTACTAAGAGTCCTGGCATTCCATTTTCCCTTGGAATATTTTGAAAATTCAGTATCAGTTAGGGTTTCCTTCAGTGTAAATAACAAACTTAGAGAAGTTAATTATCTGAACCTCTTTCTTCTCAGGGAGATGAGGACTAGAGGTGTACAGTCCTGAATGGAAAGAGTATCTACAAACTGTCCCCAGAGAATCAGGCTTATCCTTCCCTGCTCTGCCATCCTTAGCATGTGACTTTCATCCTCCTGTTCACAAGATGGCTGCTGTACCTCCAGGCACCACATCTTACATTCCAGGCAGCAAAACTGAGATAGAGAAAAGGCCAAACAATATGCCATCTAAGTCTTTCCCTTTTTATCTTAGAAAAGTCTCACCCAAGAAGATGCTAATTATAGCTTACTAGACAAAACAGTCACATGGTCACTGCTAGCTAGAAGGAAGCCTAGGTAATTGAGATTTTTAGATGAACTCCAGACAAACTCAGTTCCTTAGAAATGGTAGAATAGTGATAAATATTGGGTAGACCAATTTCAGAGCCCTCCACAACTCAGTTAGTGGTGAGGATAGAGGGACATATTCATTTGTTGTCTGTTTATCTTTACTGAAGGATAGTTGATTGACAATGTTTCCGGTGTACAACAAAGGGATTCAGTTAGACAGAGGAGAGATAGGTAGGTAGATAGATGAGACAGAGATTCTTTTTCTGCTTCTTTTCCATTACAGGTTATTATTACAAGATATTGAATATAATGCTGCTGCTAAGTCGCTTCAGTCGTATCCAACCCTGTGTGACCCCATAGGTGGCAGCCCACCAGTCTCCCCCGTCCCTGGGATTCTCCAGGCAAGAACACTGGAGTGGGTTGCCATTTCCTTCTCTAATGCATGAAAGTGAAAAGTGAAAGTGAAGTCGCTCAGTCGTGTCCCACTCTTAGTGACCCCATGGACCATAGCCCACCAGGCTCCTCTGTCCATGGGATTTTCCAGGCAAGAGTACTGGAGTATTGAATATAGTAGACCCTTGTTATTTATCTATTTTAACATATTCATTTCTTGCTGAATAACTGATACTGAATATGGGTTAAAACTTTATTTTGGGGGGCTCCAAAATCACTGCAGATGGTGAGTGCAGCCATGAAATTAAAAGACACTTACTCCTTGGGAGAAAAGTTATGACCAATCTGTTGCTGCTAAGTCGTTTCAGTTGTGTCCGACTCTGTGCGACCCCATAGATGGAAGCCCTCCAGACTCCCCTGTCCCTGAGATTCTCCAGGCAAGAACACTGGAGTGGGTTGCCATTTCCTTCTCCAATGCATGTAAGTGAAAAGTGAAAGTGAAGTCACTCAGTTGTGTCCAACTCTTCTCGATCCCATGGACTGCAGCCTACCAGGCTCCTCCATCCATGGGATTTTCCAGGCAAGAGTACTGGAGTGGGGTGCCATTGCCTTCTCCGATGACCAACCTAGACAGCATATTAAAAAGTAGAGATGCTACTTTGCCAACAAAGATCCATATAGTCAAGGCTATGGTTTTTCAAGTAGTTATGTATGGATGTGAGAGTTGGACTATAAAGAAACTTGAGTGCCAAAAAATTGATGTTTTTGAACTGTGGTGTTGGAGAAGACTCTTGAGAGTCCTCTGGACTGCAAGGAGATCCAACCAGTCCGTTCTAAAGGAAATCAGTCCTGAATATTCATTGGAAGGACTGATGTTGAAGCTGAAACTTCAATACTTTGGCCACCTGATGGGAAGAGCTGACTCATTTGAAAAGATCCTGATGCTGGGAAAGACTAAAGGCAGGAGGAAAAGACAATGACAGAGGATGAGATGGTTGGATGGCATCACTGACTCAATGGACATGAGTTTGAACAAGCTCCAGGAGTTGGTGTTGGACAGGGAAGCCTGGAGTGCTGCAGTCCATGGGGTCGCAAAGAGTCGGACACAACTGAGCAACTGAACTGAACTGATGGGTTAGAATATGTAAGGTTTGTAATATTTATGATGCCAAGAAGGAGTGATCTGGGGCAGAGCCATCAAACGCTGTCTGGCTAGTGAGTGGTGGTGCTCACGGGATGGTCAGATGAGCCCCCTGGAGAAGGCTCTAGTGCAGCTGCTGAGGCTGCTAGTGCATCTTCTCTGGGTGTCCTGGGAGGAGAGTGGGTGGGAGAAAGGCAGGAGGTGACCCTGGAGAGTAGGGTCTCTCTCCAGGAGAGGGAGAATGATATACGTAACCATGATGAAGGCTCACTTCTGCATGGGGCTTCAGATACCACGTCACTATTCCCCTTGATACCATGTTCATCAGAACAGAGTGTACTTTCCTGAAACCCTAAAATCAAAACAGTGTCTACTTTCTCCACAGGACACTGCTGACCCCAGGAAGGCAAGTGATTATTGTTATAAACATGAAAATACCTCCACCGTGTGCTGATACTGAATAAGGCTTTTTAATGATCTTACAGCGGATCCCATCCGCTGTTAGGTTCTTTACATTTCATTTGAATGAATACGTAGTCAAAAATACGTCCTCTCGTCACTGCCTTTCATGGTAACTGAAAATATCATTTCTCTCCCCCTTGACCAGAACTTCCTCTGCTTAAACTTAGCATCTGTCAAGGCTGAAATTAACAGCAAAATTACAGGCTCTATTGTTTCCACTTCTAACTAGCTCTGTGCCAGGCTATCCATTGTTAAGTGCAACAATTGAACTAAATTACTGCTGCAAATTATCCTCATTTTATCCCCATTTCATCCACGCTATTGAAACCACACTCAGTGATTTGTTCTGTTTTGTCTTTCTTTCCTCTGCGTTTAGGGACTGAAGAGGTGAACAGATTACATGATAACCAAATCGGGCTTTGATCTTGTTCATAAGGGAGTTGTGCATTACAGTTGGTCAGAGGTCTAGTCCTCCAGATTCTGGTTGTTTCTAAGCTGGGAGGTTGCAGGATAGAAAGGATCAGATGTGGGGTGTCTTCTGCAAAATGTGTATCTGTGTTTTAGCTCCATAATGTCACTGAAAACATTTGTGGGTAGGCTAACTAACCATGGGGTTTCCCTCACAGCTCAGCTGGTAAAGAATCCGCCTGCAATGCAGGAGACCCTAGTTCGATTCCTGGGTCAGGAAGATCCACTGGGGAAGGCATAGGCTACCCACTCCAGTATTCTTGGGCTTCCCTGGTGGCTCAGCTGGTAAAGAATCTGCCTGCAATGCAGGAGACCTGGGTTCAATCCCTGGGTTGGGAAGATCCCCTAGAGAAGGGAAAGGCTACCCACTCCAGTATTCTGGCCTGGAGAATTCCATGGACTGTATGATCAAAGGAGTCGCAAAGAGTCAGACACGACTGAGGGACTTTCACTTCACTTCACTTAACTAACAACCATGGGGGCTAAGAATTGTGACCATGTAGGTTAATTTTGTTTTCAGCAGTTATGGGAAAAGCAGATAGGATCCAAGAGATTAATAAAGCATAGAAAAGTGATGCATTTCCTTCACATAATGGGGGGGGCGGGGCGGGTGGCGGAAATCTCTAAAAGGAAAAGCTTCAGAAATCTAGACATGAATAGCTCAAGTTCTCTGTCCATTAAAATGCCCATCCAATGTCCATTATTGGATGAATCATCGAAGAATTCATTTGTATGCAACTCTACAACTACAAGGGACTAAGCCAAGAAATTCACGGGGCTTTGTGAAGAATGTATTCAGGACCTCAAACCAATTTTCTCCTGAGCTTTGTGACAAGCCTCAAAGATCGGGAGAAGCAAAAGATAGGATCTGGTTTGTTGTGAAAGCCACTGTCGCTTCCTGCATGAGCTTCAGTCTCGAGTAGCACGTTAGGAGGTTGGGATCTTGGAAGGGAGATGCAGACTCACTGTAAAGTTAACCACCAGAGCAAGCCAATAAGTAGGCAAAGTAAACCAGACAAAATTCCCATTGATAAATTACCTAGAAAATCAAGATTCAGCAAAGTAAAATGAATTTAAGATAAGAACTCTAGTAAAACCAAGAAAAATAGGAACATGCAATGAGCAAATTTAATACAAGTCTGAGTCACCTGGAAATGTAGTCATTGATCTCATATTTAATTCTGCAACCATTCTGTTATTATGATTTATAATATTTATTGAATAATACTGTGGAAATGTATGAAAATCAACGGCATGAGAAAAACATAGGTTATTTATGCAGAGTTTTCCATTGACAAGGGAGTCAGTACCATCACTCGTGTTTGGAAGAGACTCAAAGGCAGGCAGAGGAGTGCGAAAGGTTTTGTGGGGGAAGGACAAGAGACAGCTCAAAGGTGCCCATTGGACGATGTTGGTCTGGGGGGCGGGACGAAGCAGAAGGAGAGCATCCTGTGTGATTGGTTAGGGGTGCACATTTGGCTTTCTGTGTGTGTTTGTGCGCGTGTGTGCCCAACTTTGCAACACCATGGACTGTAGCCCTCCAGGCTCCTCTGTCTGTGGGATTCTCTGGTCAAGAATACCGGAATGGGTTGCTATTTCCTCCTCCAGGGGATCTTCCTGACCCAGGGATCGAAACTGTGTCTCTTGTGTCTCCTGCATTTGTAGGCAGATTCTTTACCACTGAGCCACCCGGGCAGCCCACGGCTTTCTCTGGCTTGTTCTAAGTTGGAAGCAGGGCAAAAGTTAGGGAAGCTGCTTCTTTAGAGCAGATGGTTCCAGGAGTTATTGTATGGTTATTGTGTGGTTGCCAGCATCAGTCCCTAGAGGTAGTCTGACTTCCTACCAGTCTGACACAGAGAGCAGACGCTTTCATAGAAAATGGGCTGGTTTCCTGAGTTGGCTACTGCAAGTTGTGGGTCGGAGTGCTATCTTTCTATCTGGTTAGCCCTTGTCCACTTGTATACTATCTCCCATTTTTCTATATTGTTGTGAAAATTCCAGTTTTACAGGGTAAGAAACAGAGGCTTCATCAGTTCAGGTTATGCGGCTGACCCACAGAGTAAGTGATGGGCTCAATGATTAGATTCAGGTCATCTGACTCAGAAGCCTGAGTTGGACACTGAGCAGGGCTCACAGGTGAGGTTGGTGGTACTTTATGATGAGGACATCGAGAGGTAACTGAGACCAGCTTGTCTGCCTGGTTCTTCGTTCTCCATTCTATTGGGGATTTTACTCCAATCCTCTCTCTCAGTGTGTCTTTGTTTTCAGAAGAGTAAATCAGCTTCTACTGCAGTAACTAAGTAAGTATTAAGTGCTTCAGTCATGTCTGATTAAATGCAACCCCAAGGACTATAGCCTTTCCCAGGCAAGAATATTGGAGTGGGTTGCCATTTTCTTCTCCAGGGATCTTCCTGATCCAGGGATCAAACCCAGCTCTCTTATATTGCAGGCAGATTCTTTACCATCTGAGCTACCAGGGAAGCAGTGTGTTGGTGTCTATAGCAAGGAAATGACCTGAATGCATGAGTCTCTTGAATAGAAGGCCATGGTAGGGAAGGGCTCATATCTTCCCAGGGAAAGAATGCCTCATGCCCACCCCAGGCTTCACCTTTCATTTTGTCAACAATGAACAAACAACACCTTCTAGGCAGGAGCTCACGACACCCAGCACTAAAGTCTGCCGTAAAATTAAGTGAGAAAAGTGCTCAATTAAAAGTTTGGTAGAAAGTATAGTTGTTTCAGAAGAATGTGAGGACCTTTTAATGCCCCTTCTGAATAAATAGACCTTAAGTTGATATCCTTTAAAAATTCAAAAGCAAAATAATTTGAATGAAATAGCATAATTGGGAAATTATACAGATACGAAGTGAAATAAAATTTGGGGAGCATGAATATTCTAATTAGATGCATTTTTGAATTTTGTTGCTATCGTAAGCCTCTGCATTTTCAAAGGTTAAAGTGCTTTGTGCTCTTCTGCTGCAGTGGGTCTGCGGCCCTCACAGATGAACATTAGGGATGCCAAGGGAGTTGTGAACATATGCAAAGGACGTAAGTTCTGGATTCCATTTTGCAACATCTTTACAGAAAAAGAAAAGTGAAGAACAATTTTTCTTTGTTCAAATTGTCAAATAGTCTAGGCTGAATCAAAGATGAATCAGGATTATATTTACCAATGCTAGAGAATATTAGAACTTGCCGTGCCTGGGAACGTGTGGCATGTAAAACAGAGGCTGGAGAAGAACACTGGCAGTGTGATTGATTTTGCTGCTCATTTACTAAACTTCTCTGAAGAAGACTTTGGAAGTGATCTAATTCAACCTCACTGTCTACATGTTAGTCTTAGGAAAGGTCAAGGTTGAACATAGGCGTACAACTAGCTAGCTTCAGAGATAGTACTAGAAATCACTCTTGACTCCTAGCACTTTGTGCCTTAGCGATCTCCCACTTATTATTTCATCCATTTCATCGAATTCCTTGCATGTCTTCAGTGTGACAACTATCCTGGGATCTGGATGTTAAAATGAGCAAGGAAGACAACTTCCCTGCGCTGAATCAACTCTTGACGTTCTGTCTCCAAAACTGCTCTTCCCTGGTTTGGACTGTTAGACCCAATATCTTCAGATTCTGTCCAGTACAATTTTCATTTCTTACAAAGGCTTTCTGTTTTTCCGTTTTTCTTATATATTATCATTTCTCCAAGATTAACCCGTAAGAATCTAAATAAAGCTAGACATTTCATTAGGCAAAAGAACTGCTCCTTGGCCCTTTGCTACCACTCACCTGTGGCCAGGTACTATTCCGTTTTCTTTTTGAAGTTTCAACAGTTGTTGATCTAAGGGCTCTGTCATTGAAGCCAGTTTAAATAAATATTATAAGGTATAGTGGTTTAAATGTTTTTTGTATCAGAGTCATAAAGACATGCGATGTCTATTTTTTTACCATCTTCTTGTTGCTTTGCTGCTGCTGCTGCTGCTGCTAAGTCGCTTCAGTCGTGTCCGACTCTGTGCCACCCCATAGATGGCAGCCCACCAGGCTCCGCCATCCCTGGGATTCTTCAGGCAAGAACACTGGAGTGGGTTGCCATTTCCTTCTCCAATGCATGAGAGTGAAAAGTGAAAGTGAAGTCGCTCAGTCTCAGTCGTGCCCGACCCTCAGCGACCCTATGGACTGCAGCCTTCCAGGCTCCTCTGTCCATGGGATTTCCCAGGCAAGAGTACTGGAGTGGGGTGCCATTGCCTTCTCCGTCTTGTTGCTTTAGTGGCAGAATAAGAAACTAAGCTGTTGAAGGAATGTAATATCTTTTTTAAAGTCCTTTTGATGCTAAAATCCTTCATGGTTAAATGGAAATTTACTTTCCAAAATTAAAAACATATGCCTCTAAAGGCTTTATGGTCATTTCTCTTCCCTGTTGGAACCTCACCATTTGCTGTAAAGGACACCTGTCATTTTTGCAGTTCACCAGCCATCACCCCTCATTTTAATAACAGCTTTTTCAGGGATAAAATGAATGACTCTTTGTGACCTCACGGACTGATGTACGCCAGGCTTCCCTTCATCGGACACATGTGGACCAAACCAGATTGATCACCCCTCTTACCCTGGAGTGATACCCTGGAGCAGAGGGACACTCAGGGTCAGAGCTTCCCAGAGAGGTCTCTGGAGATGCTGAACCTGTTAATTCAGTTTCCTCTTAAATCACATCGTTTAAGTCATAGCCTTATAAAAACTTCCTTTATCCCTGATTTCACCAAGTGTATTTCCATCTCTTAAAACTGAAAATACTTCATCCATAAAGTATTTATGTATTTAAGTATGTACTTAGATACTATTACTTAAAATGAATGTTAACAGTACCTAAAATGTGCCAATCTGAGTTAAATGGAATGAAAATATTTGATATAGGTTATTTTTTATCTTTGTAACTTGGTACACCCATTACTTCATGGCAAATAGATGAGGAAACAGTGGAAACAGTGGAAACAGTGACAGATTTTATTTTGGGGGGCTTGAAAATAACTACAGATGGTGACTGCAGCCAGGAAATTAAAAGATGCTTACTCCTTGGAAAAGTTATGACCAACCTAGACAGCATATTAAAAAGCAGAGACATTACTTTGCCAACAAAGTTCTGTCTAGTCAAGGCTATGGGTTTTCCAGTAGTCATGTATGGATGTGAGAGTTGGACCATAAAGAAAGCTGAGCACCAAAGAATTGATGCTTTTGAACTGTGGTGTTGGAGAAGACTCTTGAGAGTACCTTGGACTGCAAAGAAATCCAACCAGTCCATCCTAAAGGAGATCAGTCCTGAATATTCATTGGAAGGACTGATGTTGAAGCTGAAACTCCAATACTTTGGCCACCTAATGAGAAGAACTAACTCACTTGAAAAGACCCTGATGCTGGGAAAGATTGAAGGCAGGAGAAGAAGGGGACAACAGAGGATGAGAAAGTTGGATGGCATCACCGACTTGATGGACATGAGTTTGAGCAAGCTCCGGGAGTTGAGGATGGACAGGGAGGCCTGGTGTGCTGCAGTCCATGGGGTCACAAAGAGTCAGACATGACTGAGCGACTGAACTAACTAACTAACTTGGTACAAAGAGAGAAAGTCTTTTTTGCAATTCTGCTGTATAAAAATGATAATTTACCTCTTTGCAAAACCCAACACAAATGTTGAATATTTTATAAATCCCCTTACTGATTCTCCAGTTAAAATAAAACTTAGGAAGAGTTAAGCAGCAAACTTTAAGACAATAGAATTACTCAAAGTATCTACGCAGTCACCATAATCACTACTGCTGCTGAAGCCACCACAGACTAGATGAGATAACCCATCGGTCAACTGTGGGGTGCTTTGCTGCTGTTGTTCAATCACTAAGTCGTGCCTAACTTTTTGTGACCCCATGGATGGCAGTACGCCAGGCTTACCTGTCCTTCACTATCTCCCAGAGTCTGCTCAAACTCATGTCCATTGAGTCAGTGATGCCATCCAACCATATGTGCTTAGTATTATTCTAAATACTCCAAGGGTACAAAATTGTAGGCTTAGCTCATAAGCTCAAGGAACTTTCACTGACTAAAAGGGGAAAAAATAGCATAAAAGCAGGGACATGTTGAGTTTGAAAGTTGAAAAGGACATTTTTATAAGTAAAAATGTAAATTGGTTTTCCTGTGTTGAGTACATTAAGTTAGATGGAGGAGATACTATTTACAAAGGCAGTGTCTATGAATGAAGGATTTGAGATTTAATGATTTAACTGCCACTCCACAACACTGGGATTCCCAGGTGGCTCTAGTGGTACAGAACCCACCTGCCAAGGCAGGACACGTAGCAGACATGGGTTCAATCCTTGGTTTGGGAAGATTCCCTGGAGGAGGGCTTAACAACCCACTCCAGTATTCTTGTCTGGAGAATCTCATGGACCAAGGACACTGGTGGGCTACAGTGCATAAGGTTGCCCAGAATCAGACATGACTGAAGCGACTTAGCACCCACCCATAAGATTCAGTTCAGTTCAGTCACTCAGTCATGTCCAGTTCTTTGCTACTCCATGGACTGCAGCGTGCCAGGTTTCCCTGTCCATCACCAACTCCTGAAGCTTACTCAAATTCATGTTCTACAAGTCAGTGATGCCATCCAACCATCTCATCTTCTGTCGTCCCCTTCTCCTCCTGCCTTCAATCTTGCCCAGCATCAGGGTCTTTTCAAATGAGTCAGTTCTTTGCATCAGGTAGCCAGAGTATTGGAGTTTCAGCATCAGTCCTTCCAATGTATATTCAGGACTGACTTCCTTTAGGATGGATTGGTTGGATCTCCTTGCAGTCCAAGGAACTCTCAAGAGTCTTCTCCAACACCACAGTTCAAAAGCATCAATTCTTCGGTGCTCAGCCTTCTTCACAGTCCAACTCTCACATCCATACATGACCACTGGAAAAACCATAGCCTTGACTAGATGGACCTTTGTTGGCAAAGTAATGTCTCTGCTTTTTAATATGCTTTCTAGGTTGGTCGTAACTTTTCTTCCAAGGAGTAAGCATCTTTTAAATTCATGGCTTCAGTCACCATCTGCAGTGATTTTGGAGCCCCCAAAAATAAAGTCTACCACTGTTTCCACTGTTTCCCCATCTATTTGCCATGAAATGATGGGGCCAGATTCCATGATCTTAGTTTTCTGAATGTTGAGATTTAAACCAACTTTTTCACTCTCCTCTTTCATTTTCATCAAGAGGGTCTTTGGTTCTTCTTCACTTTCTGCCATAATGGGGGGAGGATGTCATCTGCATATCTGAGGTTATTGATATTTCTCCCGGCAATCTTGATTCCAGCTGTGCTTCATCCAGCCCAGCATTTCTCATGATGTACTCTGCATTTAAGTTAAATAAGCAGGGTAGCAATATACACCCTTGATGTCCTCCTTTCCCAATTTGGAACCAGTCTGTTGTTCCACGTCCAGTTCTAACTGTTGCTTCCTGACCTGGGATCACAAGGAGTCAGACACTACTTACGGACTAAGCAACAACAATTGAATGTCAGGAAAGTACATGGCATGAAGTCAGACTCCTTCTAATAAGCTTCTTTCTCCACTTTGCTGAAATCAAGACCTGAAGAAATGATCTCTCTTCTTTCCTTCTACACCATCCAGTGGGAAGCTGGCTGCCCCTCCTCTGAACTAAGATATCACTTTCTACCACTCTTTTGGAACTCATCAATGACATCCTGGAATGTGAAGTCAAGTGGGCCTTAGAAAGCATCACTATGAACAAAGCTAGTGGAGGTGATGGAATTCCAGTTGAGCTATTTCAAATCCTGAAAGATGATGCTGTGAAAGTGCTGCACTCAATATGCCAGCAAATTTGGAAAACTCAGCAGTGGCTACAGGACTGGAAAAGGTCAGTTTTCATTCCAATCCCAAAGAAAGGCAATGCCAAAGAATGCTCAAACTACCACACAATTGCACTCATCTCACATGCTAGTAAAGTAATGCTCAAAATTCTCCAAGCCAGGCTTCAGCAATATGTGAACCGTGAACTTCCTGATGTTCAAGCTGGTTTTAGAAAAGGCAGAGGAACCAGAGATCAAATTGCCAACATCCACTGGATAATGGAAAAAGCAAGAGAGTTCCAGAAAAGCATCTATTTCTGCTTTATTGACTATGCCAAAGCCTTTGACTGTGTGGATCACAATAAACTGTGGAAAATTCTTCAAGAGATGGGAATACCAGACCACCTGATCTTCTTCTTGAGAAATTTGTATGCAGGTCAGGAAGCAACAGTTAGAACTGGACATGGAACAACAGACTGGTTCCAAATAGGAAAAAGAGTTCGTCAAGGCTGTATATTGTCACCCTGTTTATTTAACTTATATGCAGAGTACATCATGAGAAATGCTGGACTGGAAGAAACACAAGCTGGAATCAAGATTGCTGGGAGAAATATCAATAACCTCAGATATGCAGATGACACCACCCTTATGGCAGAAAGTGAAGAGGAACTCAAAAGCCTCTTGATGAAAGTGAAAGTGGAAAGTGAAAAAGTTGGCTTAAGGCTCAACATTCAGAAAACAAAGATCATGGCATCCAGTCCCACCACTTCATGGGAAATAGATGGGGAAACAGTGGAAACAGATGGTGACTGCAGCCATGAAATTAAAAGACGCTTACTCCTTGGAAGGAAAGTTATAACCAACCTAGATAGCATATTGAAAAGCAGAGACATCTTGAGTGTCCCTTGGACTGCAAGGAGATCCAACCAATCCATTCTGAAGGAGATCAGCCCTGGGATTTCTTTGGAAGGAATAATGCTAAGGCTGAAACTCCAGTACTTTGGCCACCTCATGCAAAGAGTTGACTCATTGGAAAAGATTCTGATGCTGGGAAGTACTGGGGGCAAGAGGAGAAGGGGATGACAGAGGATGAGATGGCTGGATGGCATCACTGACTCGATGGATGTGAGTCTGAGTTAACGCCGGGAGTTTGTGATGGACAGGGAGGCCTGGCGTGCTGCAATTCATGGGGTCACAAAGAGTTGGACATGACTGAGCGACTGATCTGATCTGATGTGAATGTCTCCTGGGGTGGCATAAACACAGAATAAAGTACGAGCCTCTGGAAGGCACAGTCTGTGGTCATCTCAGATCCCAAACAGCCCCTGTGTCAGTCCTTCCCCGCAGTTGCTCACCCACGGTGTCTTCTTGAATGTGGAAGGATTAGTTCCAGGATCCCACAGATGCTTCTTCCTCATCTCTATCCTCACCTGGACAGTGGCAGCCTATGAACAGCTCCCTCATGTCTAAGAGAGAAAATTCTTTCAGAACTTGGGAGGGAAAAAAAGCTGATATTTTTACTTGTCCCAATGCACAATTATGCTCCATAGGTCGGCTTTCTGCTTTTTTGATAAAATACCCTTGGCTCAGTCTATGGATGTTTATTGATGGCATGTCTTTGCTTCAGCACTCCTGGTTCCCTAGAATACTCCAAACCCACATCAAGTGCAGCAGAGCTCCACAAACTTATGCACGACCCAAAAGACAAGCACTGACAAATCTCCTTGGTCCAGCTGGAAGATCAGTCTTAGGCAGTTAGGTAAGCATGAGGACAGAGCCCTGCACGGGTCTGACAAATGGGTGTCTGTTGTTTCCTGAGGCTCAGAGCATTGCACGCCCTCTGCCTGGCTGAACTGGGGTGGGGGCCTTAGGGACCTGAGTGGCATTGATGGGGGGACAAGCCTGCTCAGACCCTCCCACATGGGCTGCTACAGCGTGTGTTAGGAAGGACGCGCACACAAAGACCCTATCCCAGGACACTGGATGTAAGAAGGGACCCCAGCCCTGACTCTGCCCCCAGTGAGACCTGGAGCCTGGGAAGTCACTTTGCCCTCCTGCCTCAGTTTCCCCAGGGGTGGGATGAGAGGGGCTGTGAACAGACTAGCTCCAAAGACAACACAAGCTGTATTAACTTTGCTCCTTAAAAATATTGGGGACAAGTACAGGTCAAAGTGAGATTCATAACATTGTAAACAGGTCCAAGGGGTTCATAATATTGTAAAGGATGTGCCTCTGTCCGGAAAGACAGTTAAAATGAGATGTTTGCAGCGGCAGCCAGTCTCCTAGGATTGAGGAGCTTGTAGATGATCATAAATGCTTGTATGACAGGAAACACAAAGCAGAAGGCATCCCAAGATATCTACTCTTCTCCAGAGCATGGAAGCCAGAACCTGTGGAATTTTACATAGGGGTGCGGAATGACCCAGTGCAGTACAATCTAGGATTCCAGGTAGTTATTGGAGTAGAGCTGTGAATACGATTTTTGTCTGTTTTGTGCTTTGGGAAGATACACATTTTTAGTTCCTATCAATTATACTATCTTGAATCCAGGAGGAAATAACAAGGTGACAGGAATCATAAAGGCTCTTATCAAAACATGTTTCGATATAGCCACTGTAAAGCACAGAAATATTTTACATTGATTTTGCCAAAGATATTTTCTGAAAGATTATAAAAGTTTTATAAAGCTCTCATTGCAGTTCAGTTTCCTTTAATGGTACAATTTTCTAAAATCTAGAGTATATAAGTGCTGTTAGACACAGCTATCCTTCGATTATAATCTTCTCTGATGGGTTTATTGAAGCAGTAGAGTGTATGAAAGCCCCTTTGTGTTCAAGACAGTGGTCTATAGGACACTGTTAGGACATGGCCACCCCAGACTTCCCCTGGAGAAGCTACAGTCTGTGAGAAATGATACCCACACACCAATAACCACCAAATCAGGCAGCAATAGAGAAGCACTGTTGCAAATTTTCAGTCTACAAAGTCTTCTCTTAAACTCCTGCTTAAACTGCATAAGCTATTGCTGATTTTTCTCACCAAGTCTACAAAATAGAAGAAGGTGCGTACTATCACTCCAAATTAACCCACAGAGGCACCAACTCAAGTCACCAAGACCACGGTCATCAATTGAGAAATGCAGATTTTTACTTCCTCCTAATACATCAAGCTGTTCTTACGACTAATGGGAGATACATGACATCCCCCAAGGTCAAGATGAGAAACTCAAGATGGTTTATTGAAGGTCAGCCTTCTGATTTGAGTCAGAAAGAGCAGGTGTGAGTTCTCTCAATGGAGTTGAGGCTGGTGAGTGTCTCAGAGGAGGAAGTGCGTGGACAGAGGATGGACAGGAGGCAGTAAGGGATGCTCAAGGGACCTACGAGCAGTGAGCTCTGCCGGAAGGACGGGGTTCCTGCAGAGCATGGAGAGGAGACAGCAGGTCAGAGTCTGCAGTGTCCAAGGAGGAGCCTGGGCTGAGCAGTTTATTCTGCAAAAAGTTGGAATCACTGGAAATATTTACGTAAAAGACAGTGATAGATGAAACGGGTAATTTAGAAACAGTAACCATGAAGAGCCTTATGTTGTGTTTGTTTAGTCACTAAGTTACGTCAGACTCTTTGCAATCCCATGGACTGTAGCCCACCAGGCTCTTCTGTCCATGGGACTTCTGAGGCAAGAATACTGGGGTGGGTGGCCATTTCCTCCTCTAGGGGATCTTCCCGACCCGAGGATGGAACCTGCATCCTCTGTATTTGGCAGGCAGATACTTTACTGCTGAGTCACCTGGGAAGCCCAAAGAAAGATTAGAGTGTTAGTGTGTTAGTCAATCAGTTGTGTTTGACTCTTTGTGACCCCATGGACTGTAGCCCACCAGGCTCCTCTGTCCATGGGATTTTCCAGGCAAGAATACTGGAGTGGGTTGCCATTTCCTTCTCCAGGGGATCTTCCCGACCCAGGGATCAAACCCAGGTCTCTGGCATTGCAGGCAGATTTTTTTACTCTCTGAGCCACCAGGGAAGCCCTTTCTCCTTTCAGTTCAGTTCAGTTCAGTTGCTCAGTCATGTCCGACTCTTTGCGACCCTATGAACCACAGCATGCCAGGCCTCCCTGTCCATCACCAACTCCTGGAGGTTACCTAAACTCATGTCCATTGAGTCAGTGATGCCATCCAACCATCTCATCCTCTGTTGTCCCCTTCTCCTCCTGCCTTCAATCTTTCCCAAGGAAGATCAGTTCAGTTCAGTCACTCAGTCATGTCCGATTCTTTGCTACCTCATGAATAGCAGCATGCCAGGCCTCCCTGTCCATCACCAACTCCCGGAGTTCACTCAGACTCACATCCATCGAGTCAGTGATGCCATCCAGCCATCTCATCCTCTGTTGTCCCTTTCTCCTCCTGCCCCCAATCCCTCCCAGCATCAGAGTCTTTTCCAATGAGTCAACTCTTCACATGAGGTGGCCTAAGTACTGGAGTTTCAGCTTTAGCATCATTGCTTCCAAAGAAATCCCAGGGCTGATCTCCTTCAGAATGGACTGGTTGGATCTCCTTGCAGTCCAAGGGACACTCAAGAGTCTTCTCCAACACCACAGTTCAAAAGCATCAATTCTCCAGTACTCAGCTTTCTTCACAGTCCAACTCTCACATCCATACATGACCACTGGAAAAACCATAGCCTTGACTAGACAGACCTTTGCTGGCAAAGTAATGTCTCTGCTTTTCAATATGCTATCTAGGTTGGTCATAACTTTCCTTCCAAGGAATAAGCGTCTTTTAATTTCTTGGCTTCAGTCACCATCTGCAGTGATTTTGGAGCCCCCAAAAATAAAGTCTGACACTGTTTCCACTGTTTCCCCATCTATTTCCCATCAAGTGATGGGACCAGATGCCATTATCTTTGTTTTCTGAATGTTGAGCTTTCAACATTTTCACTCTCCACTTTCACTTTCATCAAGAAGCTTTTTAGCTCCTCTTCACTTTCTGCCATAAGGATGGTGTCATCTGCATATCTGAGGTTATTGATATTTCTCCCGGCAATCTTGATTCCAGCTTGTGCTTCTTCCAGCCCAGCATTTCTCATGATGTACTCTGCATAGAAGTTAAATAAGCAGGGTGACAATATACAGCCTTGATGTACTCCTTTTCCTATTTGGAACCAGCCTGTTGTTCCATGTCCAGTTCTAACTGTTGCTTCCTGACCTGCATATAGGTTTCTCAAGAGGCAGGTCAGGTCGTCTGGTATTCCCATCTCTTGAAGAATTTTCCACAGTTTATTGTGATCCACACAGTCAAAGGCTTTGGCAAGGAAGATTATTGAACTCAAAATGTCCAGCAGTCAGATGGAAATGTAACCCTAGGGCATCCTACAAGGTCACTGTCAGAAGATTTCAACAGTGGAGACTCTTGTGAGCTGAATGGTGTCCTCTCAAAATTCAGACCCTAAAATCCTAGCCCCAGGTGACTCTATTTGGAGACAGCATCTTTTAAAAAATATTTATTCACTTATTTGACTATATCCAGCCTTAGTTTCTGCATGTGGGATCTTCACTGTGGCATGTGGGCTCTCCAGCTGTGGCTTGTGGGCTTAGTTGCCCTGCAGTATGTGGGCTCCCAGTTCCCTGACCGGGGATAAAACCCACATGCCCTGCACTGAAAGGCTGATTCCCAGCCACTGGATCACCAGGGACATCCTGGAGATAGCATCTCTAAAATAGTATTTAAGGTACAGTGAGGCTTCCCTTGTGGCTCAATCAGTAAAGACTCAGCCTGCAATGCAGGAGACTCGAGTTCTATCCCTGGGTCAGGAAGATCCCCTGGAGAAGGAAATGGCAACCCACTCCAGTATTCTTGCCTGGAAAATTCCATGGGCAGAGAAGCCAGGTGGGCCACAGTCCATGGGGTTGCAAGAGTCAGACACGACTTAGAGGCTAAAACACCAACCACCACCAGGTACAGTGAGATTACTAAGGTGGACTCCGATTCATCTTATTGGTGTCCTTATAGGAAGAGGAAGTTAGGACACAGGTAAGGACAGTGAGAAGACCATGTGAAGATACCAGAAAGTGATCATTGCCATGCTCAGGGAGAACCTTCAGAAGAAACCAGCTCTGTGACAACTTAGTCTTGGACTTCCAGCCTCCAGGACTATGAGAAGATGAATTTCCATTGTGTCAGCTGTCCAGTCTATGGTTTCTTACCGTAACAGCCAGAATGGACTTACACAGCAACTTCAGAAAGACTCTCCCAGGGATCACACTGGAGTTTGAAATTAGAATCTTGTGATTTCACATTTGTACCATTTGCACATTCCCGCAGAAGCTGTGTGAGATGCTCTGAAACTCTGTTCAAGTTGCAGCTTGATTTGAGCTTCACTGGAGCTCACTGTGCTGTCATTATTTGCCCTCAACTACCCCTTAAGTGACTCAAATTCTTTAACCTATATTTAGAGGAAAATTGCTGATCAGAAGAGGCAAAGAGCCCCCTGAAATGGGGAAGTTTGCTGGCAAGCTGCAGGGAATACCGATGGCTCATCAGTGCTATAGGTGTTATTTTTTCCCCATGAGGCTGCAGTCGTGGTTCTGGTCTCTTGTGAGTTTTTCTAGGACTTTGCTGCACCCCCTGCTTAGCTGGAGCAGTGTTCTCCTTCCCTTGACCGTGGGCTATTGCAGACACCACCTCTACGAATAGTGTGAGATGAAAGCGGAACTTTGGGGCCTGGCTGTCTAACTGTCAGACGCTCACCCTGGGAACCCAGCTGCTAGGTTGTGCAGAAGCTCAGGTCACATGGAAAGGCCACATGTAGATGTTTCAGGCCAACAGCCTGGGTTCCATGAGACAGTCACGCATGTGGGTGAATGAAGCTTCAGATGGTCCCATCCCAACCCTGCTACTTCCTCGCTCCCCCATCTTGAGCTGCACAGACTCATGCCAAGATTTTTCCTTGAAAATTCAACGTTCTAAGGCCACCTTTGAGGAAGGGGAAAGGCACCTTTTCTCTTGGCCTCTGGCCAGCACCAGATGGCAACCTGGAGGTCTGACAACCCTGAGACCTGGTGGGGGGTCTTCAGTGTCCCTGTGAGTCTGGGGCAGCAAGAAAGTCCTTCAGGGGCATTGCAGGCAGAGTTCGTGGTCCAGTGGTAATTGGCCCTCCAAGGACTTAAACCAGGGATGAGCCTGCTACCTGCTCTCCCACAAGCATGCTTCTTCCCCTGGCAGCTCCCATAATCCCTGAGTTGAGAGGTTTACACTGTCCACGTGGGCCTCACCTTGTGTAAACTATACACTCTCATATTCTCAGACTCAAGCAGAATTCTAGATGGTTGCCACCAGGAAATCCATCAAACTTTAAAAACATAATCCCCATAAAGCTGACAGTATGCTCGGTAAGCATTTTGACACACTGCAGATGGAGAGAACTTTGCTAAGGAACAATTTAGCGATGACACCAAAAGCCTGACATAGATGCACACAAAAAATAATTTTTTCCCAGCAACTCTTTTATTTTTTTTATTTTTTAATTAAACAAAATTCTTCTTACATAAATTACAGGTACACAAAATACTGATTCACAATTTTTAAAGGTTATACTCCATTTGTAGTGAAATAGATGTATCAATTCGATCCCGTAACTTCACTCACAGGACTGAATCTTAAGAATCTAGTCATGGATGTACACAAAAAAAATCCTACAAAGACATTCACTGAAATTTGTTTTCAATAGTGGCTGTTGGAAACTAACTAAATCTCCAAAACAGAGATTGGGCATTCATGTAAGTGAAATCAATACAGGCACTGAGAGTGATCAGAATACCTATGCACACCTGCAGGGGGAAAATGCCTGCTCTAATGTCAGGAAGGACAGTACCTGGTAGGAAGCACTCTGAATCCATATGAACAGCTGCAACAGAGCAGGACGCTATGGTCCTTCCACCATGGCCTCTGCCTGTCTTTTGTCTGCAGAAAAACTTGAACCAAAGAACAAGTTTAATCAGAGAAGTGGGAACATGTAGAAACAAAGGAAAAGTCAAACAAGACCTAATAATAGCAGCTTAGCCGTTAAATACAATTCAGGACTTTAGCTCCTCCACTTCCCTGGTAACTCAGATGGTAAAAGCATCTTCCTGAAATGAGGGAGACCTGGGTTCGATCCCTGGGTGGGGAAGATCCCCTGGAGAAGGAAATGGCAACTCACTCCAGTATTCTTGCCTGGAGAATCCCATGGATGGAGGTGCTTGGTAGGCTACAGCCCACGGGGTCACAAAGAGTTGGACATGATTGAGCGACTTCACAAGAGCTGTAGCTAATATTCTGACCGTATCCTGTGAGCGCTATCTTGTAGACACTGTAACCCCCCACCAAGTGGAGAAGTTTACTACAGGATGGCCAGCCTGCAGCCAGGTCATAAGCTGCCACCATTCTGAGAACTGGCCTCAAAGGATGAAAGGAATGAATTGACCCTGGAACGGAAGACTAACTGTACTTAAAACAATCAAGATGATGCTGATCAGACCACAACATGACCGATTTCAAGACGACCTTTGGTGCTGACTACACTATTTCTGCACAGAGCCCCTTCCCTCCATATAGAAAAGTTCTTGTCCACTGATTGTGTTTGGGGGGAGTCAGCCTTTGTACAAGAGTCCACCCTTCTCCCCCCTTACCCCTCCACCCCTGGTGCCCACCTCTGAAATAAACCAAATTTCCTTTCCACTAACCTTGCCTCTGAAGTACTGGCTTTAAAGCGATGAGTCTCCAGACCACATTTTTGGTAACACAGCCTCCTTATCGTAAGAAACACAATCAAACAGTTTGCCATCACCTTCCTCAGGGTGGGAGGAGAGCCCAGCCAGCTCGGCTGCTGGTCTTCACGTTCTTCTTTCCCACCCTCTTCCTCACTAACAGTCCCAGTCGTGCTTGGATCACAGTGTGCAAAGCACAAAGGCCTCCACTTCCCAGACCTCCCCAAAGCTAGTCAAGCAGATGAAGCAGAAGGCAGCTGCAGACTTCTGAGAAAGCCCTGCTTTAGTGAAGGGCCCCCTTTTCTCCCTGATTTCTCTAAATTCCCATCCTTCCTTCTCTCCCTTTCTAAAATGCAAACATAATACTTAGAGCAGTTGTCTTTTGTCCAAAAGAGCGGATATCTTCAGGGGCCGGAGGATGAAGGAGCCCTGGTTTCTGAAGGCGTTGCACCGGCCCTGGACCAGTTATATGAGAAGGACAACCCCTCAGGACATCAGGCCACCATTTCTTGGGTCTCTGTTGTTGTCGTTCAGTCGCTCAGTCATGTCTGACTCTTTGCAACCCCGTGGGCTCTAGCCAGCCAAGCTCCTCTGTCCAGGGGATTCTCCAGGCAAGAATACTGGAGTGAGTTGCCATTATCTACTCCATGATTTCTGTTACTGCCTCACATTTTAAACCAATTTTTAAAAATGGATAAAATGTTAAATACAGAGTCAGTTTAAAAGATTTTTAATAAAATGTGCACAGGGCTGCCCTGGTAGCTTAGACAGTAAAGAATCTGCCTGCAATGCAGGAGACTCTGGTTTGATCTCTAGATCAGAACATCCCCTGGAGAAGGGAATGTTTTTTCATGCTATGCTATGCTAAGTCACTTCAGTCGTGTCCGACTCTGTGTGACCCCATAGACAGCAGCCCACCAGGCTCCCCCGTCCCTGGGATTCTCCAGGCAAGAACACTGGAGTGGGTTGCCATTTCCTTCTCCAATACATGAAAGTGAAAAGTGAAAGTGAAGTCGCTCAGTCGTGTCCGACCCTCAGCGACCCCATGGGTTGCAGCCTACCAGGCTCCTCTGTCCATGGGATTTTCCAGGCAAGAGTACTGGAGTGAGGTGCGATTGCCTTCTCCATGTTCTTTCATAATAGTGTTAAAATATATCATTTCCCTAAATATCCTTCTTATCAAATGTCTCTACTGTGTAAGCACTTCATTTAAAGAGTGTGTGATGGTTGGAATAAAAATGGACATTTCTGTTAGTACATGAAGGGTGATGTTTGCCATTTCCAGGCATGTTAGCTGCCAGGCAGCTGGAAAGCAATGACGACCCTCTTGTACAGTTTAATTGCTTGATCTGGAAAAAGAGAGCTACTTTAGCACAAGGCTCCGGAGCTAGCCGAAATGTACAAGCACCATATCAGCAATGCTACCAAATTCTCTATACAAAACTGGAAAACATTTTATCTGGGTTGAAAACAAACAAAATATATCTATGGCTTTAGCATCCTGTGACAAACAAGTTGAAGTGGTAGGTTTCTCGGCGTTTATTCCATCTATAGAGCTGAAAACCGTACAACTAGGAGTAAGCCCCACGGCACTGCCTTCAGACTGAAAGCAGCTCATTCCTGATTGATGTCAAGTAGCATCTCCAAACTCCCAGGCTCCTTAAATCTGAGACCGGAAAAGCGTTTAAGAACTTCAAGTACCGTTGCCCCCACAGGGCTGTCTCTCAGCCCCTCCTCCACCATATCTTTCACTCTCCCTCTTCCATCTCCTTTGTCCCATTACCAATCATCAACAAATCCCCTCTTTCCTGGAGGAAGGAGGAGTGAGCAAATACTTATTAGTATCAAGACCCTGACGTTGGGAAAGATTGAAGCCAAAAGGAGATGGGGCAACAGAGGATGAGATGGCTGGACGGCATCACCAACTCGATGGACATGAGTTTGGGCAAACTCCAGGAGAGAAGGAAGGACAGGGGAAGCCTGGCGAGCTGCAGTCCATGGGGTCGCAAAGAGTCAGTTATGACGTAGTGACTGAACAGCAACAATGAACAATGCAAAGTCGAGTATCTGTTAACTCAGATTTCCGATGTTTTGGTGGCAGCTTCTACTCCCAGAATCTGTGTTTTAAAAACACTAAGTGACATTCTGCGTCTTCAATCACCTGGTGGCCATCTTTATTGTACAAAGTAACATTTGACGAGCATTTTGAATATCCTAGGAGAAAGCCTGGACTCTTATACAGTCTGTGTGAAATTTTCCATGTAACTGGGACCTAAATGCATTCCTTCCAATAGAAACTACATAATACGTGTCACTGCAAAATTTTTTATAGGTCTGAGTTGATGTCATATCAAAAGGCAAAAATGCACAGTTTCTGTCCAGCCCATGTTCCGGAAGTATACAAATCTATCTGTGTAACTGCCAGTCACATTTCCACCCAACAAAGTACAGTAAGCCCACCACACAGGCTTAGCACTGCATGCTGAGAAAGTGGGGTGGGGGCTTGTGAGTATCCCCTACCAACCTTCAGATCATAACTTTTGCACAGTTTAAGGTGAATTCTCTGGTGAGTTCTCAGGGGCTTCAGTTTCTTTATGATAAAGGACTTGAAACAAGAGAGGAGCTGGCCCTGGGAGTATTAGAAGGGAGTGGGCAGTTCAAAAAGAAAGTCATGTGTGTGCTCCTTAGACGTGGAGCCCAAGACTGTCTTGTTTTGTTGCTGTTGCTCAGTCACTAAATTGTGTCTGACGCTTTGTGACTCTCATGGACTGCAGCATGCCAGGCTCCCCTGTCCTTCACTATCTCTGATAGTTTGCTCAAATCCATGTTCTTTGAGTCTGTGATGCTATCTATCTCATCCTCTGCTGCCCCCTTCTCCTTTTGCCTTCAATCTTTCCCAATATCAGGGTCTTTTCCAGTGAATCGAATCTTCACATCAGGTGGCCAAAGTATTGCGGCTTCAGCTTCAGCATCAGTCCTTCCAGGGAATATTCAGGATTGGTTTCCTCTAGGACTGACAGGTTTAATGTCCTGGTCTGATAAATATTTATAAATATGCTTAGGGAATTTTTTCCCACAAATTTCACAAAGACCCACCAGGAATCAATTATTCAAGAAAATTTAAATATATAGGTCCCAAACAATTTCCCTTAGAAATGTTACTTCAACAAAACATACAGTTCAGAATTTTAACACATAAATCCATCATTTTTACTCTATTAATATTTCTGAATATTCAGTAATATACCTCTAGGCATGATTAGTTGCTGACATTTATTTTATTTGACCTCACACATTTGTCAGCATGTAGGGCTAGTATTAATTAACCCTTTCCTTCCTTCACTTCTGGCATTCCACATACCCTGCTGCATGCATATTCTTCAACACTTATGAACAAGTGCAGGGCAAGTAGCTATGTACATAAACAATTTGAAATTAATCATCAGGCTCAACTGTTTAATATAAATTATATCTATGAACTTTTCAATACAGTTAAATTAAATGTTTTGAGTTTGAAGTCATTTAGACCAAAGAAATCATCAAAATTGTAAAGATTTATTTCAAGGATTATGAAAATTGCTACTAGACAATTTTAGTTCAGCTGATGGAGATATCTCTGTTTAAGTGCCAGATGATTTTAGTTCTAGGCACTTTGTTAACTGAGGGTCTGGGGTGGAAAAAAATCAGTGTGATTTTTTTGTTTGTTTGTAAAATACAGAAGATGAAAATACTACCTACTGTCATGTCTGATCAGGAGGTTATTTTGAAACTAACAGGAAATGGAGAAGAAATCTTTAAAAATGTAAAGCATTAAGGGCATGTGAGATACAACTATGATAATCCCCTTGCTCTTTGTCATCAAATGTGTATGCTTTATGTCCTACATACAAATGCGGATTCATAGGTAATGATGGGGGCTGAGAAAACACAGAGGGAATTTTTGAATTCAAGGTCCTGGGTTACATCTTCATGAAAGTACTTTTGTCAGTCAAACCTTCCATTGCCTTTCCCTGGGCACTGGCCTTTTCCTACCAGCCACTCAGGCTTCCCCATTTCTGACAGCAGAGTCAATATTTCCATGGACTGATCCAGCACCATAAACCTTAAAGTCAATGGGGTTCAACTCCAGGACTTTGGTATTGGAATAAGCAAGGCTTCTTCCAGTGGGTGCTCAAGAGGAAGGGGTGTCCCTGAGGAGGGTACAGCTGCAGGGGACACTGCAGGAAAGATGACAGGAGCCTCATGCAGACGTGTGTGTCAGGGCACAAACACCAGGCTCTGGACATTTGAAACTGACAAATTTTTGCTCTCACAAGTCTGAGATGGGGGCCCTTGAACTTGCAGTAAAAGATCCCTATCTATTAATAACATGCATCTTAAGACACTACCAATTTTTTAAATAAATGTATTCTTTTTAGAGACTGTTATTAGTAAAATGATAGGTAATAATACTTAGGCCACCAAAATTTAATAGGGTAGGTCCTAAATTCATTCTAAAAATATACATGAAAACTCTCCCAAATGCCAAATAGAGCGCTACATTCAAGGCCATTTAAATATGTGGTTGGCAAAGGGATGAAGTTCAGAGTCATAAAAATCAGGACCATCTAAGGGCCCCTAGAGAGGAAATTTGCACTGAAACTGCTTTGTCCTGCCTTCCCAGCTACTAATGGCAAGTGTGTGTCAACTGATAAATGCAGGGTGTGCCCAGAGAGGGCCTCCCAGATTCCAAGTGCAGTGAAGTGGCTCCATTTGTATACCCTGATGACCTTCAGGTACCAGCTACAAATCCAAGATATGGAAGAAGGGCACCAAATTCACCCCTACTTTGTGGACAAGAAAGACAAAACAAAAGAAATCCCATAGCATGTTTTCTAGATCTTACATATGCATGTCTATGTACTTAGAATGTAGCTTGCCCAGGCATCCCACCTTTGGCAGTCCATCTAATGTTCCAGTTGGCTACTGGTCCCAGGTCATTAAGAAGGGAAATTTGATAGTAGAGTTTTGGATTTGGTACTTGACAAAGACTGAGGGGGTGTCCCTCGTGGCTCAGTGGTAAAGAATCTGCCTGCCGATGAAGGAGACATGGGTTTGATCTCCTGTGTCTAGAATCCTAGACATAGATTCTATACAAGAAGATCCCCTAGAGAAGGGAATGGCAACCCACTCTAGTATTCTTGCCTGGGAAGTCCCATGGATGGAGGAATCTGCTGGGCGACAGTCCATGAGGTCTCAAAGAGTTGGACACAACTTAGCAACTGAAGAACAGCAACATGAGTGATGAGACCTGTCGGCATATCACAGACCAACACACACTTTGAACCAATGGTTCGTAAACATCTAAACCAAGCATTTCATCTGATTCTGCAGTCAGACTCTCAGACATTTCAAATATATCATGAAATTTGATTTGAATGGCTCTAGTTTTCTAGGTAACACTGAAAAATCAAAGTATTAAAATTTCTAAGGCAGGCTATTCAACCTTCCCACAGAGAGTTATTATGTTTTCATATTCTACACAACTCATTAAAACTTCTTTATCCTCTTTTAATCTTAAGATGTTTGTTTAGGATCTTTCTTCAGCTCATGCATTTATTTTCTAGAATTAGGTTGACTTTTTTATCATTTGTTGCTTTTGTTTCAAATTGGAAATGGCTTTATTTTTCTTATTACAAATTTAATGGACATTTTCAGAAAGAAATCATATATGAAAATACTAAATATTTAATCTATCTTTCAAAGTTTTTTCAAGCACACATACATTCATATACATGTAATTATACAATGGATTACAATACAATGTTATGAAGTGACCTTGGCCACACTGTGAGACACTCGGAATTTTAGTTTTCCAACTAGGTATCAAACCTGCATTCCCTGCATTGAAAGTGTGGAGTCTTAACCATATGACTGCTCGGAAAGTCTAGAACAGTATTCTCTAAAATTTTTCTATGGATCTTTGAGTTCTCATATTGAGTTTCAAGATGCTAGACTGATACATATGCATTTGCCTCCACCGCCCTCCAAATCCCCCTAAAATGACTGTTAAGCCATAAAAAAAAAAAAAAAAAAGCCAGAGAGATATACCTGGGAGGCATCTCCAAAAGTTTGGAGACTCAAGATGCTGATAGCCAGGTACCTGTAGTGAAACACACAAAGAACAAGTGAACTCACACCACAGAGCCCCAGCGCTAAGTGTGTGCCAACTCTTCAGGAGTGTTTGCCTCTTTGCCGTACTCTGCTTCGTTGTCCACGAAGCTCTTCTGTCCATGGGATTCTCCAGGCAAGAGTACTGGAGTGGGTGGCCATGCCCTCCTCCAGGGGATCTTCTTGACCCAGGGACTGAACCTGCATCTCCTGTGTCTCTTGCCTTGGCAGGTAGTTTCTTTACCACCAGCACCACCTGGGAAGCCCCATATAGACCTCAAGATGGTCCAGGAATCAGTAGTGAGTGTGAGTGGGGCTGAAGAGAGGGATTGGTTACAAGTCTGTACAAGAAATGATTTTAAAGTCCCAAATTGCCTTCTTTACACAATGCAAACAAACACCAAGACCCCAAACCAGTAGAATATTCGCATTTCAATCCCCTGAGTAGTTGAATAGGAGACATCCTGAGTTCATGACAAGAGATGGCTGTAGGAGTGAGTATCATTATGAAAACAGGAGAGCTGAATGAAAATCTACTCTAAAAATGGTGAGTCATCCGCATCCCTTTCTATCTCAACTCGGAAAGCACAGGAAAAAGGCCTCATGGTCTAGGCAGGAGCTGGAAGAGTTCTCTTGGAGAACGCCTGCCCTGCTAAAAATCCTCCAGCTAGAAATTAGGTCTTTTGCTGCATTTACAACAGAAGTTAGGCTCCTACATGACTACCCTGTAGTGAAGTCCACCACTCAATAAGCCCTGGCTTACATAACTTCCCCGGACTTCCCTGCAGGCTCAGACAGAAAAGCACCTGCCTACAATGTGGGACACCCGGGTTCGATCCCTGGGTCAGGAAGATCCCCAGGAGAAGGAAGTGGCACCCCACTCCAGTACTCTTGCCTGGAAAATCCCATGGAAGGAGGAGCCTGGTAGGCTACAGTCCATGGGGTCGCAAAGAATTGGACACGGATGAGCGACATCACTTTCTTACTTTCTTTTCTTTCACAGAACTTCCCAGTTCTGTAAGTTGCACGATGAGTATGTAAATTTATTTTTTAAAAACTGTCCATTTGTTTTGAAAGTGGTTAATCCATTTTTTTTTAAATCACCAATGACTTTGTACCATGTGTGACCACATATGTGTGGGCCTATTTCTGGATCTACAATGGTAACTTGAATTTTCTACCTTCAGGTCCTACTGGTCATTGTCATCCTACCCATGTTAAAACTCTTCAACATGTTATGATTTGAACACTCAGTTTTCTTTTGATGAGTTTAAAAAATGAGAATATTTTTCTCTTTTTTTACTATTTCCAGCATGTCTCATTAATTTATATAGATCCATATTTCCACTGGGCTTCCCTGGTGGCTGAGATGGTATACCTGGGTTAGGAAGATCTCCTGGAGAAGGGAATGACTACCCACTCCAGTATTCTGGCCTGGAGAATTCCATGGACAGAGGAGCCTGGCAGGCTACAGTCCAAGGGGTCACAAAGAGTCAGACAGACTGAGTGACTTTCACTTTCATATTTCCATCTGGGAATATTTTTATTCTTCCTGAACAAATTTAACATTTTTTTTAAATTGCAAGTCTACTGGTAATTAATTCTCAGCTTTGTCTGAAAAAAAAATCCTTTATTTTATTTATAAAAGATCTTTTGGGGAAAATTAGAATTCTACCTTGAAAACTTTTTTCTTCCACTACTTTAAAAATGCTGTTCCATCTTCTGCTTCACATAGTTTCTGGAAAGAAATCTGGTGTAATCTTAGCTTTGTTTCTCTGTATGTAAAGTGTTTGTTTCTCTAGCTTCTTTAAAATATTCTTGTTATTACTAGTTTCAGAAATTTGATTATAATGTCCCTTTGTATGTATGATTTGCTTCATTTTTCTTCTGCTTGGGTTACATGAACCTTCTTGAATGTGTAGGCTTATCATTTATATTAAATTTGTAAAAATTTTTGCCACTTATTTCTTCAAGTACGTTTTTTCTCCCCTTCCTCTCCTCTCTTCTGAGACTGCAGTTATAAATAACCACTTTGCTGTAATGCCATTATCCTTCAATTAAAAAATAAATAATAAAAAATAACCACTTTGTACCAGCCACCAGAGTTCTGTTATTTCTTTTCCAGTCTCTTTATTTCATTTGGAATAATTTCTATTAGTATGTTTTTTTCTTCTGCAGTGAGTAATTTGGTTATAGATTTTGAATTTTGGGTATTGCATTTTTCAACTCTAAAAATTCCATGTAGATCTTTTCAAGTTTTTTACATTTCTCGCCTCATCGTATTCATGTTTTTTTACATGCTCTCAAACATATGAGGAATATTTATATTCCTTTAACATTGTCTGGCAATTTCAGCATCTCTTTCATTTCTAATTATTGGGTTTCTTTTGGTTTGGGGGTCATATCTTCCTGCTTATTTTTATGTTTAATAGTTTTGAGTGAATCCTAGAAATTATGAGTTTTACTTTATTTTGTTATTTTATTACATTGTTTAGGTTTCTTTTTTAACATTCCTCTATGGAGGGTTGGCATTTGGTTAAGTTCCTTTAGATCAGTCTGATTGTCTTGAGATTTGCCTTTTGAGCCATTTGATTATGATGTCCCTTGATGTGTTTGATTTTCTTCATCTTTCTTCTGCTTGGGTTCCATTGACCTTGAATGTGCAGATTGATCACTTATACTAAATTGGGAAAAATTTTTGCTACTTATTTCTTCATATTTTTTTAAAGAAATATGACCCCAAACCAGTTTTGGTAGTTTTATGGCCTATATGGACTAGTTTTTAACAATATATTTTTTAAAAACCATATATAGACTAGTGTTTAACAATTATTTCTATATTAATCTCTTTGATTACATGTAGTATGAATTAAGAACCCCAAACCAATGCATATTACAGGCTGGAATTTCTGTTTTCTCGTGCGCTCCTATGAGAAGCTTCTAAACGTAGCTTCAAATAGAGCTCCATATGGCACCGGGTCCCTGTTGTTGTTCAGTTGCTAAGTCATGTCCGGCTCTTTGTGACTTCATTGACTGCAGGACACCAGGCTTCCCTGTCCTTCACTGTCTCCTGGAGTTTGCTCAGACTCATGTCCATTGAGTCAGTGATGCTATCCAACCATCTCATCTGCTGGCATCCCCTTATCCTCCTGCCTTCAGTCTTTCCCAGCATCAGAGTCTTTCCAATAAGTCAGCTCTTCGTATCAGGTGGCCAAAGGATTGGAGCTTCAGCTTCAGCGTCAGTCCTTCCAATGAATATTCAGGGTTGATTTCCTTTAGGATTCATTGGCTTAATCTCCTTGCTGTCCAAGGGGCTCTCAAGAGTCTTCTCCAGCACCACTGTTCGAAGGCATCAGTTCTTCAGTGATCAACCTTTTCTATTGTACAGCTCTCACATCTGTACATGACTACTAGAAAAACCATAACTTTGACTATAAGGACCTTTGTAGGCAAAGTGATATCTCTGCTTTTTAATACTCTGCTTTTAATAGGTTTGTCATTACTCTTTTTCCAAGGAGCAAGTGTCTTTTAATTTCATGGCTGCAGTCATGGGTCCCTAAGCATTGGGTCTCTAAGTTAAGGTTTTTCTAGTCTTTTTATTCTGGCCTTTTTTTAAAAGTGGGCTTCCAGTTCCACCCACATGAAAGGAATATTGTCCTAGCAGGGGCAGTGAACACCTAGTATGTAGACAATACGTGTTTCCAATTATCTCATGCTTAATACTCTCAGTGCTCACTCAGGCTCTGCATTTAAATCTCCCTTCATTTTAGGCACTTTGTTTCTTTTTTTTCCAATCTCAGCTCTGCATTCAGTTTTACATTGATCATATTTATTCAGGCTTCCCAGGTGGTGCTAGTGGCAAAGAATCCACCTGCCAATGCAGGAGACACAAGAGACATGGGTTTGATCCCTGAGTCAGGAATATCCTCTGGAAGAGGAAATGGCAATGGCGACCCACTCCAGTGTTTCTACCTGGAGAATCCCTTGGACAGAGGAGCCTGGCAGGCTACAGTCCATGGGGTCACAAAGAGTCGGACATGACTGAGTGACTAACATTTTCACATTTTCATTTCCATTGTAATACAACTTAGTTGACGAACCTTTCAGTTCAGTTTAGTTGCTCAGTCATGTCCGACTCTTTGTGATCCCATGAATCGCAGCATGCCAGGCCTCCCTGTCCATCACCAACTCCCGGAGTTCACTCAAACTCACGTCCATCGAGTCTGTGATGACATCCAGCCATCTCATTCTCTGTCATTCCCTTCTCCTCTTGCCCCCAATCCCTCCCAGCATCAGAGTCTTTTCCAATGAGTCAACTCTTCACATGAGGTGGCCAAAGTACTGGAGTTTCAGCTTTAGCATCAGTCCTTCCAAAGAAATCCCAGGACTGATCTCCTTTAGAATGGACTGGTTGGATCTCCTTGCAGTCCAATGGACTCTCAAGAGTCTTCTCCAACACCACAGTTTAAAAGCATCAATTCTTCAGTGCTCAGCTCTCTTCACAGTCCAACTCTCACATCCATACATGGCTACTGTAGAAATTTTTTAATAAGCACTTTGGGTGGTAAAGTGTTAGATGTCTGAATTTTTCCTGACTTTGCTTTTATTTTTATTTTCTTAAGGCTAGCCTTTGAGCCTTAGTAGAGTGAGCTGACAGAAATGGAAGGCTTAGGCCCAGGACACACTGGTCACAGTACTTTGGAGGTGATACAAAAGCAATGTAGACAGCTTTCCCACAGGAACTATTTTATCTCCTCAAAATTCAGCCTATTGCAAAAGAGAAAGTCCAGTGTCGCTTAGCAGACACAGTAAACTTATTCTCGAAAGAGACAAACATTGCAACCTTCTTTCTAACCTATCATTTGAGAGTTAGACACATTAACCCAGTTTTCTGCTTCAGGCTGTCAGAATTTTGTAAACATCCATGTCCAGTTCTGGAAGGATGAATGGAGGATTGAGACGCACACTGGATTTTTGCCCTCAATTCCTTCCCTTCTGTTTCCCAAAATCTCAACTTTTTATTCATATTCATAGGATTAAACTTGGGCAAAGTGGGTTAAACTCTGAGCCCTCCTGGACTAGATAACAACTCATTGTTGACTCCGAATGCTGGTGACCCTCCCTCACAAAGAACCACCTCCACAAACTCCAATACCTCATGCTGGCCCACAAGAGGACCCACTATTACCCAAACCCCAGATTAATTTTGTTACACTGCTGAAGCTTGCTTTCTGAAAAATCTTCCAGAAAAGAACCTGACTACACTATAGAGTTCACAGTGCTGGGTGAATGGATAAAGAAGTTGGGGTACATATGCACGATGGAATATTACTCAGTCGTAGAAAAGAACGCATTTGAGTGTGTTCTAATGAGGTGGATGAACAGAGAGCCCATTATATGAGTAAAGTCAGAAAGAGAAAAACATATTGTATAGTAATGCATATATATAAAATCTAGAAAGACGGTACTGATCAACCTACTTGCAGGGCCGTGGAGACACAGACACAGGGGACAGGCTTCTGGACACAGTGTGGGAGGGGAAGGGCAAGCAAATGGAGAGAGCAGCGTGGAGACACGTACACCACCGCACGTAGAGTACGTAGCCAGTGGGAATTTGCTGTATGAGGCAGAGAGCTCAGATCCAGTGCTCTGGGACATCCTAGACATGTGGGATGGAGTGGGAGGTGGGATGGAGGTTCAAGAGGGAGGGGACATACATGTACCTATGTAATATTTTGTGTGTGTGTTTACCAGCACAATATTATATAGCAAATATCTTCTAATTAAAAATAAATACATTAAAAAAATAAAGTTCACAGTGATGCATTTTAAAATAAACTGGACAGTTGGCTATTTTCTAAGCACTGAGAGCTCACCCTGCATCCTGGTCTCAGGTCTGGCAATCTGACCTTTATTGGCTGCCAAGGCCAGATTGCCCATCCTTAACGAAAGTCCCATTCCTACCCAAGGGGCCTTTCACATTCCCAAGACAGCCACTATCTCTCCTTCTTTCTCTGCCTCTAGATTACAAAGCCCTTTTCACCGGCTGCACTGCATTTATTGCCTCCAGGCCTATGGAAGGACCATCTTCCCAGTGATGACTTCCGGGTGCTGTTCCTCCCGGAGTAGCAGTCTGGTTGGGGGTTTGGACAGTACCAGCTGCCCCGGGCGTGGGGAACAGCCCGGGAGAGGCAGGTGTCTCCATGTTCCAGCCCTGCCAGCTCCACTGATAACTCTCCTAAGTGTGCTGCACATACACTTTCATTTAAAAAGAAAGGAGCCACACAACGTAGAACAAAAGCAGGGACTTGCTTGGCGGCCCTGTGGTTGGGATGTCAGGATTTCACTGCGGTGGTCCAGGTTCCATCCCTGGTCAGGGAAGATCCCACAACCATGCATGGCACAGCCAAAAAATTAAAAGTTTTTTTTTTAATTTTTAAACTTTACATAATTGTATTAGTTTTGCCAAATAGCAAAATGAATCCACCACAGGTATACACGTGCTCCCCATCCTGAACCCTCCTCCCTCCTCCCTCCCCACACCATCCCTCTGGGTCGTCCCAGTGCACCAGCCCCAAGCATCCAGTATTGTGCATCGAACCTGGACTGGCATCTCGTTTCATACATGATATTTTACATGTTTTTTAAAAAGAAGAAGAAAGAAAGAAAAGAAATTAAAGCCACTCCTCCAAGGGAGTAAGAGCTGCTTGTGATTTTGACAAAGCTTCCCAGAACCCTGCCTGGGACCCCCTCCTGACCCATCTAGCTTCTCCCCTCTCACCTCGCTCTACAGAAATGCTCTGTCCTGTCAAACTCTGTCTGTCCTCCCAGCCTCCCTGCAACCTGCCCCGATCATCCTCGCCTCCCTTCACGATCAATACTGTGTGCTCTGCTACAGCGTGAAGATGTTGGTCCTTCCTCTGCTCCGTTGCCGCCTTTGGGGAGAGCGCCGCATGCCCAGGCTCTCAGGAGTCTCCCTTCCTCCTTCCTGGTTCTGGCAACTTCATGCAGAGCCCAGGTGCCTCCCCCTTCCAGATGTCCCAGGCTGTGTGCAGTACACTCAGCCCCTCCACACCCGACAGCTCCTCACCTGGTGCAGAGGAGCTACGTCTACTCAGGGACAGAGGAGAGTCCACCCAGGATCCAACAGAGTTGTCTCAGCATCATAAAGTCCCATTTTCCATTATTTTCAATGAAGATTTGCATTTTCAAGAAGGCATCTTCCTATAAGATTGCTCCTATGATGGAGGAGGTTTGTGTTTCGATTCAGCTGCTATAAGAGCGATCATTTTTGCTGAATTCCATTTATCCAAAGGCTTCCCACATGGCTCAGTGGTAAAGAATCTGCCTGCCAATGTGGGAGACCTGGGTTCAGTCCCCAGGTTGGGAAGATCCCCAGGAGGAGGGCATGGCGACGCACTCCAGTATTCTTGCCTGGAGAATCCCATGGACAGAGAAGCCTGGCGGGCTACAGTCCATGGGGTCACAAAAGAGTCGGACATGACTGAGTGACAAAGAACAGCACATAGCACAGTACACGTCCCTGTAAGTATTATAATTATCCCCATTATGCAGATGGGAAACTGAGGCATGTGAAGGTCAACTAGCATCCCAAGGTCACAGTAAGTGGCAAGGTCAGAGGATGAGCCCAGGCAGTCCCACCTGTGCCCACCCATTCAGCTGACCAATCTCCATTCCTACAAGAGGGCAGTTATAATTCCCTTGCACAACTTGCCAGATTAGTTTGAGGATATCAGTTTCTGAAGGGCAAAAGCACACTTTAGAAGATGTGTAAGTCAATATAAAAATGCAGAATATTACGCTGACACTTTGTACGATTAAGGGCTTTTTGCACTGCTTTCTCTAATGTTTACATGGTAGGTGCTTAGTTGTGCTTAGTTGCTCAGCTGCATCCAACTCTTTGTGACCCCATGGACTGTAGCCCACCAGGCACCTCTGTCCATGAGGATTCTCCAGGCAAGAATACTGGAGCGGGTTGCTGTGCCCTCCTCCAGGGGATCTTCCCAACCCAGGGATGGAACCCAGGTCTATTGCAGATGGATTCGTTACCATCTGAGCCACCAGGGAAGCCCTTAAATGTTAAGGGATAAGTTAAATAATTTTTGAAATACTACTGAGTATATATAACAAAAGTTTGGAAAAAATGTTTCAGACTATGTGATCATAATCTCTCAGACTACTAAAATGTGAAATAGCCCCTTGGCCTGAATTCCTCCCAAAGATGTAGGGAATTACACTGAAGGTCCCAAAACCCACCCCCAACTCCCACGGCTTCCCACGTTGCATGGTTCACACTTCAGTTCAGTTCAGTTCAGTTGCTCAGTCGTGTCTGACTCTTTGTGACCCCATGAACCACAGCATGCCAGGTCTCCCTGTCTATCACCAACTCCCAGAGTCCACCCAAACCCATGTCCATTGAGTCAGTGATGCCATCCAACCATCTCATCCTCTGCCATCCCCTTCTCCTCCTGACCTCAATCTTTCCCAGGATCAGGGTCTTTTCAAATGAGTCAGCTCTTCGCATCAGGTGGCCAAAGTACTGGAGTTTCACCTTCAACATCAGTCCTTCCAATGAACACCCAGGACTGATCTCCTTTAGGGTGGACTGGTTGGATCTCCTTGCAGTCCAAGGGACTCTCAAGAGTCTTCCCAGCAGTGCCTAATTCTGACCATGTAGTCATAGTTAATCCATAGGATCTATTTTTCCTAGCTGTACTGTGACCTTGAGAGTAGGTAGTGGAAATCCTTTATTTCTTTATATTAGCACTGCATCTCCAGGATTAATAAAAGTCTGTGGATCTGAGCTGGCTCTGTCTCCCTCTCCTCCACACACCCCAAGCTAGGAATAGTGAGTTTTCTGCCATATATTAGCATAGTGAGGTTGACAGATTCAGACACAAAATTGTATTTTCACTTCAAGGGGAGGCTTGCGTGGGTGTCTCCATTTCTACTGCTCTAGGTGCTTTGCTGGTACATGCTGGTTTTCAAATATCTTCAGATTTAGTCAGGTCAAAAATCCACTCAGAAGCAAAGCCAGACACGGACCTCACAACTGATGGATGCTGGTCTTGCCCTGAGCATTTGGCTTTTGTTCTTAATAGAACGGCAGTCTTCTTGCTGTTTCTAAGCACAGATACACTTGCCCCAGGGGCTGCTGAATGCTGAAGTCATTGAGGCCAAAAGCTTGTCCTGGGAGGCTGAACTGATGGAAATGCCCCAGCCTGGCCCACAGCCTAGAGGCCGCCTTCCCACATGCATTGTTATATATTTGGTTATTTTGCCAACCCCTGCCGGTTCCCTGAATTATGACATGCTGGGATCTAGGTACCCACTCTGTTCTTCTCTTTGGTCCCTTCTTTCTGAAACACTGCTTGCTATCAGCAGACTTGACCATGATAAAGCCTGTCCCTTCTCCTAAGTCCTTAGAAAAAGCATTGATGCCATCCATCAACACAACCCCAGAGAACTCTCACTGTTCACCTTCGTAGGAACTGGCTGTTCACTCAGACCCTTCGTCCCCCTCACAGACAGCTGCGCTCATCTCTTTATGAACCATGTCTTCCTTAGCTTTTCATGAGCCAGTTAGAAAAAGCCTTTCCCATTTAGGAAATGTTGAGTGAATGAGGGAGTGAAGTCACTCAGTCGTGTCCAACTCTTTGCAACCCCATGGACTGTAGCCTACCAGGCTCCTCCGCCCATGGGATTTTCCAGGCAAGAATACTGGAGTGGGGTGCCATTTCCTTCTCCAAGGAAATGGTGCACATCTAAATAAATTACGTCTCCTGATATGTCAGCCATACTACATCAACTTCAAAAGTCCTGTGATGGATTAATTTTGCAAAAATTGGCATTCTCTATTTTTCCTGTTAGTATTGAGTCTCTATTGGCTAAGGATTTACTTTATTTTCTCCGTCCCTTTTTTTCTCTTGTTCCTCCTGACATTAGACTTCAATTCTAACCGTGTCCGCTGGATTCATGCTCACTTCAGATTCTTTTTCTCTCTCTCTTTTTTTTTTTAAGCATTTCACTCCTCATTGAATTTTTATTCTCATACAAAACCAGTCAGTGACATCTTTGGATGCCTTTTGTAAGGGTCTGTAAAATAATTACCAGGACATCTGTGTCGGTCTTTAGAGTTTATTCACGAAAGAACATCTGTACTCTAGATGGACATCTGGTCACCCCAGCATAAGAGCTGACATTTCACACCTCTGCCCTTAGGCCTGATTGCATCTGCAGTAATGAGGGTCCATCCTGGGGTGACATTAAAGCCCCATTCAATTTTTTATCCAAAGACATCAAGTTCACATTTCACTCTAGAAACTTAAGCACAAGCAGCTATTAAATTGGGAAATATCCATCAGGAAAAGTTCAAATTAGCTCTCTCGTGACCCATATATCACACAGACATGTCCAACGGGCAGTAACTCCGTGTGGAGCTGCCCTGAGGACAGGTGTGGGTGGAGATCAAGACCATGCGGCAATGACAGGGTCAGCGTCATGGATTCCGTCCACGCTGTACTATTACTGTGGTAGCCATGCATACAGGGAAACAAACTCACTCAGAAGAAGAATGCAGAGAGTGGAGTGCCATTTGTTACACCCGCAGGCCCAAGGCAGAGTCTCCTCTTAGCCAAGGACCCCGACCAGTTTTTGTGAAAACCTTATATACCGTAAGCGATCATGCCCAAACCCACCTCCCCAAATTCCCTGAAACTAGTCTGAACAAAGGAAAAAGAAAGATGCAATCAAAGTTAACTCATGATTCATATGCCTTAAGCCTAGGTAGTTAACAGTAAACAATTCTCAATAGGCTTACAGTCATACCCCAGTAAGCATAATAGAATGTCTGATTCTATTCGGTTACACAGATAATTAGGGTATTCTTTTAGGCGATGGAGATTCCTGGGGCTCTTCCTCCGGGGGCCTGGTTTTCCAGTTGGTATGTCGTTTCCATAGGTACTGGGCATATAGCTTAACGTCCACAGTCCGGCCCAAGATGGAGTCCTGCTTTCAAATTAGAGCCTGTTCTGTTTCCTCCTTCATTGCAGCTGGAGAAGACCTAGGAAAGGCAGGGGCATATACGCACACCGGGTTGCCCTAGAAAGAGCCAGTGTCCAGGACTGAAGCTTCAAGAGAAGGAGGCTTATGTTGGTGTTCTAATCAATTGCTGTTGTTCAGTCGCTGAGTTGTGTCCAACTCTTTGTGATCCCATGAACTGCACGCTGCCAGGCTTCCCTGTCCTTCACCATCTCCCAGAGTTTGCTCAAATTCATACCCACTGAGTCAGTGATGCCATCCAACCATCTCATCCTCTGTAGTCCACTTCTCCTCCCACCTTCAATCTTTCCCAGCATCGGGGTTGGCTCTTCTCATCAGGTGGCCAAAGGATTGGGGCTTCCACTTCAGCATCAGTCCTTCCAATGAACATTCATGGTTGATTTCCCTTAGGATTGAATGGTTGGATCTCCTTGCAGTCCAAGGGACTCTCAAGAGTGTTCTCTAATCAGAGTGGCTGCCCACACCCAGATGGCTCAAAGGTCTCACAAGTCCCTGGTGGCAGAAGCAAATCCTCTTTCAGGCACACTTCTCTCTCCTCCCAGGTCAGATATCTGGTGCTCACCTGGCCAGGAACTACATCAGCACTATGAGGAGCCACAGTGCTGGTCTCAGCTTAGGGATGACCAGGAGAGAAAATCAAAACAGAAAGGAGGAAGTTGTTCTGCCTGGAAGTCTTATGGGAGCAGCACCCCAGAGAGGACCAAGTTTAACTTAGACTGAACCTCATGACCTCAACAGATCAGAAGAGCCTCTTAAAGGAGGTGACACAACCTCACTTTTTATTCCTCATCTGATGGCGACCACAAAGCAGCTCTTAGGCTCAACTAACCTAATGCAAATGAATTCGTTCACTTAACCACAGAATCCAGTGGTCAAGAGGAAGAGCAAAGAGAAGTGGAAAGAGAGAAGAGGTAAGGATGGTGGGAGGCAGGGATAGCATGGGAAAGACCACAAATGGTGAGGTTTAAGGAGTAGCTAATCCCTAAAATGGTCAGTGGGGAGCACTGTAGAGCCAAGCGTACTTGGCATCTAGGAGCCCTTGGTTTGGGGAGCTCTCTGGATGTCTCGCCCATCAGCTCCCACCTGCTGTCATCTCAGAGTCCCTGACTATCCCTTCCCCTGCCTACCAGGATCATCACCATCTTGCTTTGCTGTTCTGCCCTTCCACATGGTCAAAGCCCCAAAGGAGGATAATTTCATATTCTGTGTGTGTGCATGCTCAGTCGTGCCTGACTGTGAGGCAGCCCCAAGGACTCTGGCCTGCCAGGTTCCCATATCCATAGGATTTTCCAGGTGAGAATACTGGAGTGGGTTGCCAATTCCTCCTCCAGGGGATCTTCCAGACCCACAGATCAAACTCGCATCTCCTGGGTCTCCTGCATTGGTGGGCAGATTCTTTACCACTGAGCCACCTGGGAAGCCCAGTTTCCCATCAAGCACCCTTAAAGTCCATATATTAATGCATATCTATGGAATCTAGAAAAGTGGTACAGGTGAACCTCTTTGCAGTGCAGGAATAGAGACGCAGACATAGAGAATGGATATGCGGACACAGTGGGGAAAGGAAGGCGAAATGAATTGGGAGGTAGACGTATATGTTACCATATGCAAAATACACAGCTAGTGGGAACCTGAAGTATAGCACAGGTGCTCTGTGATGACTCAGCTCAGTGCTCTGTGAGGACCTAGATGTTGGGTTGAGGGTGGGAGGGAGGTCCAAGAGGGAGAGGATATATGTATACATATAGGTGATTTGCTTCTTGTACAAATCACCTAACTAACACAACATTTTAAAAGAAACTAACACAACATTTTAAAGAAATTAACACAACATTTTAAAGCAACTATATTTTAATTAAAAAAAAAGACAACCGGCAAGTTTGAAAGAAAAAAAGAGAAAAGCTATAAAAACACATTAGAATAGTTGTTTATATGATAAGAAAATGCCAACATCTGTTTCGGCGTATCCCCAGAACTGGCAGACTAATTTGCTTAGCAGTTTTCTATCAGGAGTTGATGATATTTGAAAGGTTAAATGAAAACAATGAGACTGTGTTTTCCATAGCTTGACTCAATCGCTAGAATGGAAAACAAGGTAAGATATTTAAATTCTGATGTCTGAGCTTGATCGTTTTGGTTTATTGATCAATAGTGCCAAGTCCACAATTTGATAATTTCTGAATTGAGATTTTTTATTTTAAAAATTTATATTTTTAATACAAGCCATCAGGTTTTATAACACTTATGATAAAATCTTAAAGCCCAATCAGTTAAAGGCAAAAGCAATGACAATCTCTTACAAATGTCTCAAAATGTCAATCTAGACCTGCATACTGTTTTACCTTATATGGAAAAGTTTCCAACCCTCTATGTACTCTGTTGTGTAAAACAGGCCTAAAATCTCTCAACTTATTTTTTAGCATTTTGATAGATCAATGTAATACTTTTAACTCTTTAGAATAAAAATTATACAGAAAGCCCAAATCTCTCTTTGGAAACACAGGTACAATCTCCAGTGTTCAAGAGGATATTCCTGTATTGTTTAGTCACTCAGTTGTGTCTGACTCTTTGCAACCCCATGGATTTCAGCACACCAGGCTTCCCTGTCCTTCACTATCCCCCAGTTTGCTCAAATTCATATCCGTCAAGTCAGTGATGCCATCCAACCATCTCATCCTCTGTCGTCCCCTTCTCCTCCCGCCTTCAATCTTTCCCAACATTAGAGTCTTTTCAAATGAGTCACCTCTTCACATCAGGTGGCCAAAGCACTGGAGCTTCAGCTTCAGCATCAGTTCTAGGTTTTGTCTTATCTCTGGGAAAGATTTCAGGCCATCACCATAATTTAGAAAAACAGAACAGTTTACTGGTTTCTTGAAAGGAGTTCAGAAGTAGATACTGCATTTGAACTAAAAATCTGTATGCAATTAATGAGACAAAATAATGACGCTGGGGCTGGTTTCAGTCTCTCTCTCTCCCAGCTGTCTCCCTTGGGTTCAGGAATAAGGATGCCTGCCTCAGTTAGGGTCCTTACAGCCGCCTTTTCCCGTCCTCTCCCCTCTCTAGGTCACCTAATTCTAGGACCCCCCCACCTCCCTAAGCCCTTCACTCTATTTTATGGAAATCTCCTGAAACCCCTTACCCTCCCTGGACTGATCCCTCAGCCATCGCACGTTTACCAAATCCAAAGGTCTGCTGGCGCCTGCTTTCCCACCTGACTGATTCCCCACCCGGAGGAAGGAGGGGAAGTTTCTTCCTCCTGCTCCCGGTGAACAGTGTCCCCACATGGCATCATCGCCTTTCCCACTTGTCTCTTGGAAAGTGATGACTCCCTCTTTTCTCTCCAGCAGCGCCGGCACTTGTGTTTGTGCGCATGCTCAGACTTATCCGATTCTTCCCGACCCCATGGACTGCAGCCCCCCAGGCTCCTCTGTCCATGGGAATTTTCAGGCAAGAATACTGGAGTGGGTTGCCATTTCCTCCTCCAGGGGATCTCCCTGACTAAGGGATCGAACCCCCGTCTCACGTCTCCTGCATTGACGGACAGGTTCTTTACCATTAGCACCATCTGGGAAGCCCTGTGGATTACTCTTCAATTCACTGCTCCTCTCTTGTTTGGAGATCTGCTTCTTGGCTACTTCTCATCTAACCTTTCTAACCCTAACCCTAACCCTAATTTGCCAGCATGAGTTCTAGCACCTCCGCCTTTATGCTTCACCAGTGATATGACATCAACTCCAGTGACAACTAGCCCAGGTGTTTATTGTCTTCAGATGGCACGGTCACACCTCAGGTGTCATTACCCAGGATGGCTCCACCTTGAAAGAAAGAGACCTAAAATTCCCTGCTATGGTAACAGCCCTCTTTCTGCACTCTCTCCCCGTGCACTATAGCCTACTCTTAACTGGCTGAAATTGATTCCTTATATTCTCTGGGCACTCTTCCTCTCTAGCAGTCCTTCTTCTATTAACTATCTTTTCAACTTCATTCTTACAAATTGCACACGAGCTTTGTTTCAAGGGTTGTACTTCTTACCTTCATAGTGGTGATGACTTCACAGTGCGTACATATGTCCAAACTCATCAAATTGTATACACTAACTATATACAGTTTTTTTGGTTTATAAATTATACCTCAATCAAAGCCAATACAAAACAAAGAGATAAATGTTTTTATGCAAGGAAGAACAGAATATGGCTTTCTGGAATGAGCTTATGGTTACCAGGGTTGGAGGGGAGAGAAGGCGGGGATGGGATAGTCAGGGAGTTTGGAATACACGTGTACACACTACTATATTTTAAGTGGATAACAAGCAAAGGCCTGCCATACAGCACATGGAACGCTGCTCGGTGTTATGCAGCAGTCTGGATGGGACGGGAGTTTGGGGGAGAATGGGTACACGTATGTGTATGGCTGAGTGCCTTGTCTGGTTACCCGAAACTATCACAACATTGTGAATCAGGTATACCCCAATATAAAACAAAATTAAAAAAAAAAAAAAGAAGAATATGGTGTGCTGGAGACAGGGTGAGTGTAACAGGACTTAATAAATGAATCATCAACAGGACCAGATACCAACCTCTTGTAAATTAAAAACCTGATTGGCTTTGTTTATCTAGTATTTCCTTTTGCCTCTGAAAATAACTGCAGAAGTTGTTTACGACATCACAGAACCATCACAGAGCTCGTTGGTCACGTTGGAGCCTCACCCAGGAGGCCTCATTCCTGATTCCACAGGTGCACAATGTGGGGTTTACCCCGGAAGGCAGCTGCACCTTCGCTCTGACAAATGTGCTTTTTAAAGGTAAACCAGGATCTTTAAGCTGTGGTCATGCCTCAGTGAATCTGGGGATACCGGGGCCACTGAGGAGACGCAAGGGGAAGAACCATCAGATTGCTTTCTAAACGGTAGGATTTATTTCAATGCTCACACACAATGCAATGAGACAACCTGTTTACATAAAAGATAAGTACAAAGATATACTACAACTTTTTCTGTACATATCAGGTACATATCTAGTACATTACTATACATATTGTATCCCCCAAATAGTTGGCAGATAGAGATGAGGAGGGGGCCGCTGTGGAAGGAAGCTTGGGGGACTATAGGACCTGGGATCGTCCTTCATGAATTGTTTATAAAGTGTAACACAATGCAGCAGCTTGGGTTCTAGAACCTGACAATTTGCCAGGAGCAGCGAGTGAGCAGGACACTTGCGCTTTCAGGGTACCAGATCATTTTTACCTTGTAGACATGCTTCTTTTCCTCAGTGTTAAAGCTGGGAGCTGGCGAGAGTCGGTCTCCGCTGACTGGCTGTGTGACCCCCGTCCACCTCGCCCCTGAACGTCTATCACTGATCCAGGGCAGCGGGCAATGGGCTTCCTGCCTGGGCTGCCATACCGGTGTCTTATTCTGATTTTGAAAACAGTGTTATCTGTCTAGTGTCATTAGACAACTTTCTTAGATTTAGACCCGGACAGTCTCCAGTGAGCATTTGAGACCAGCGAACTGATGAACAGCAAAGATGAAAGTGAAGATCACTGGAAATCTGGATAGCACACAACCTGGTTTCCAATGACTGACAATTAAGATCACAAGAACCGAGAGTGAACAGTACCTCCAATGCCCCGGTGAGGAAATACCAGGCAAAACTGTCACATTCCAACAAGACGAACACAGTTCCGTTCTCTCCTTCAGTTGAAGGTGAAAGGCAATGCTATTTCATTCCACAAAAGCTCCACTGTAACTAATAGAGACTGCATTTTTGTTTAATGCAATTTTTGAGAAAAGTGAAGTTAGTAGTTTCTTGTGCTTTTCACCAAGGGTCGAAATTGGCTTTAGAAAATATTCAATAACAAAGTAAAACAATTCCAAACAGATTTACTGTGTCACAAAACAGGAACAGAATTAATACAGAAAGCATTTAGTGGGCCTTCCCTGGTAGCTCAGATGGTAAAGAATCCACCTGCAATGCAGGAGACCCAGATTTCGTCCCTGGGTCAGGAAAATACCCTGGAGAAGAGAATGACAGCCCACTCCAGTATTCTTGCCTGGAAAATCCCATGGATGGAGGAACCTGATGGGCTACAGTCCAAGGGGTTGCAAAGAGTTGGACACAACTGAAGCAATTTAGCAAGCATGCATGCATGGATTTGCCTGAGGAGAACAGTAATAAAGCTTTTAATTTCTATGTACACCGCACTGACATCCCTACTACAGAACCTACACTAAAGGGATGTGGGGATTGTCTTGTTTGTTGGTTTGCTTTGGAAGATACAAAAGTTGGAGGGATGTCAGATTCTGGAAGACAGTCTGTGTTAGTCTAAATCCTGAACAGCCCATGACATCTCTTCTGGGGCCACAAGGTGCAGAGAGATGACGGGCACATGGGTGGTTGTCTGTTCCTGAGTTCAAGGAGAGTAACAAGAACAAAGTTATTTAAAGTACAGCCTGACTCTTTGCTTCTGATTGATACCAATAACATCCAAGTGGAATGATCAATCATCATCTTAAACAAGGCACTGCCAACTTTTTATAAGAAATTAAACTGCTGCTGCTGCTAAGTTGCTTCAGTTGTGTCCGACTCTGTGCAACTCCAGAGATGGCAGCCCACCAGGCTCCGCCATCCCTGGGATTCTCCAGGCAAGAACACTGGAGTGGGTTGCCATTTCCTTCTCCAATGCATGAAAGTGAAAAGGGAAAGTGAAGTCGCTCAGTCCTGTCCGACTCTTAGCGACCCCATGGACTACAGCCCACCAGGCTCCTCCATCCATGGGATTTTCCAGGCAAGAGTACTAGAGTGGGGTGCCATTGCCTTCTCTGAAGAAGTTAAACTATTTACATTAAAAAGAAGGAAGCTAATAGAAGAATAGTTTGGATTTTCAGAATTCAGATCTCCTTCTGAGCTTGTGAGCCTTTAACACTGAGCTTTTTAACTTGCAATCACTTTTCAAAATCCAGATGCATATCCAAATTATCTTGGAAGTTTTTGAAAAATACAAATGCCCAGGTATTGTTTTTTTCTCTAAAGCTCCGGATATGCTTCTAATTAGCAGCTGTGTTTAAAAATGACTGGACTGTATGATGATCTTCTACTTTTATTTAGTTTGTTTCACTTTTTCTATTTCGTATTCAGAGCTCTCATTTCATTTAGTTTATGTTTTCTAATTTCTCCATCTCTTCTTTTCTTTTTATATTCTTTATCAAGCATAGTAGAAAAGGCTATATATATATATGTGTGTGTGTGTATAAATATATATATATATATATATACACCATGTATAATGGTGATTTGTTTTGGAAGATATATATATTCATCATATATATATATATATAAAGCTTATTTTATATATACATACATAATAAGCTTGACTTTTTTCACTGGCAGATCTAATATGATCTTTGGAAAACACTGTATGTGAGGTGAATTTTCTGGGAACTGAACAAGGGGTGTCAGGCTCCAATTAGCTTTTTATGGGGCTCTCAGTCATTTTGCTATGGGGACTATATTTTCAAAAGAGAACAGGTCTCTATTCCTGTTGCTTCTGATACAAAATTTCCACTAATAAAACTGTATTAAAGTTGAATCAAACCTTATTCCATCTGCTAAAATGTATAATTCATCTTTAATATAAGTTTATTTTTAAAAGAGCATGGGATACAGTCATTAAAAAAAAAAAATCACTGCTGACACTTCAGCATCACAGAGAGGCAACTGAGCAGGGATAATATACCTCATTCATTGTTTTCCAGCATCCAAAAGAGCAAAGAAGCAAAGATTAGAGCAATATATTTTCTCTGATTTTGTCATTTCAAAACAAGTAACCTGAATGCCTTGGTTCAGTATTTATTGAGTTACAAAACATTCTTAAATCAATTATCAACCAATTATTATTAGTGATCTCAATAAGGGAGAACAGCAGAAATAAATTCCAAAATAGTGCTCAGGCTGCAAATATTTTTAACCTACATGGTAATGCCCTGTGCAATATTTCATTTCCCCTTTTGTGCATTTCTGAGGTCAAAGTAAATATTATTGTACTTTCTCTCATTTCACAACCACTGACCAGAGAAGCAAGGAAGTCAGAAAGGCTTTCTGGCATCTACTATAGATAATTCACTAGTGGGTAATCAAACTTTCATCAATATTAGCTCTGTTGTGTCAACAGACATCTCCAAATACACCATGAATGAATGGACACACTGGACATGCAATCATTTTTAAAAGAATAGCAAAGACTCTGCATAGGAGTTGATTTAAGGGCACCATCTGAATAGCCTACTTGTATGGAAATTTACTGCTGGAGCTGTGGTACTTGAGCAGCACCCCCATCCGATATGCAGAAGGGTTGCCTTGAGGCCGATGCAACTGAGTCATTGTAGCCACTCAAGGTAGCTCCTGATACTATCTACTGTACCCCAGAGCCAGTCTTTTGGTAGAGAAATGCTGCATTTGGACAGAAGCCATGAAGCTGCCTTTTAAATGCAGGCACTATAAACCTCGATGGCGTGTAAAAGACATCCCGGGATTAGCGATAGTTGATGACCATGGGGCAAAACTCAAAGCTGAAAGTGGCTTGACAGTATTGGGAAAATGTTTGTGATTGATTCTCAAAGTGAGGAAAATGTCAAAAAGGAGCATCAGGATATTTGTAAATGCAAACACTATGAAGGCTGCACCTCCAATGTGCATTAAGGGAGTGTTTACACAAAATGACTAGCTGAGCACAGACTTGACACATTTTTTAATAAAATTTCTTTTGACCTGTGGTTCCACTAACACATCCTTTCAGGAAGCCCCTGGGCTGAAAATTTGTCCATAACTCTGAAGGCATGTGACTCACTAACTCAGCCAAGGACTCCTGTGCGAACTCTGACCACACAGGCTTTGATGCCCATGAATTCACCCTTTTCAGATAAATGAGGAAACAGAGGCACCTTCACCTGCACTCTGGGCAGTTGATCCCGGAAGATGCAGGAATCAGACACAGGACTGTGTGAGATGATCACAGTCTCCACCTGGGATCATCCACAGCCCTGGGCTGCGAGGGACCAGAGTCCCTTCTTCACAAGGCCACTTTCTCCCAAATTCACTTCCTTTCTCTTTGACATCACTCGTGAGTCAAGGGACCAGACCCCTGGCTCTCGCTGACCTTGTGGGCTGACCATCCCTGGGCACAGAGGCTTCTCCATGTAAGAGCCCTCACATCCGCTCACCGCTTACCCCTCTTGGTTCCTTTAGGCTCTCTGTCCACCCTCCACACACACAGGGAGCCATCTTTTCCCCCAGGATTACTGCCAATTCTAGTCGGAATCGAAAGGCTTAGTGACATGTCCCTGAAAGAGCAGGAACCTTCAGATCCTCCTGTAAGTCCCAGGGGCAGCAACACAGAAGCAGGCCTAGAGCAAATCAGGCAATCGGGGAAGAAAAATCCCAAGTCCGGGGATCCTGGGTCTTCACGCAACACAGCTTGATTCTGTGTCCCCAGAATCCACAGAGTCAAGGTCGTCCAGGGAGACAAATCCCTCAGTGTGATCAGAGCCATCATCTGCAGAGCTACTCTGAGAGGCCAGCTGCTATGCTATGAGCAGGAACCCTGGGGCAGTGCGGGTTGGTGTTAGGCAGGGACTAATCCAGTTTAGAGAAAGCACCCAACACTGGGAATCAGATTCCAGAGAATTTCAGTGTGAGACTGAAGCCCGTTTCCTAATGAGAACCAGCCAAACTTCAACTATATCTAGAAGCAACCCTAGAAATTAAACTGTGATTAATGCCACTTGACATTTAGTTCCTTTAGCATGATCAACATGCTTGATGCAGCTTAACAGTATTTATCTCTAACTGTTCTTCTTATAATAAAAATGAAAAAAACAAAACAAAAACAAAAAAAGCGGAAAGCTCACACAGAAATTTGAAATGTGACAAGCATCCCCAGAAGGTTTTGGCAGGAATCCCAAACATCTCAGCCCGAGGAAGAGCTGCTGTGTGAAGAAGGTTCCAGCAAAAGTGGTAGACGCCACGGTGAAAGCCCACCACCACGAGGGGCTTAATGAGGGGTTCGGAGGGGAGGCGTAGACACGTGAGCAGCAGCTGTACAGGGACGGGAAAACAGGAGGCTAAGATGCTTAGACCATAGCTAAAATTATTCTAAACCAGTTGATCCTCTGTTAAGTAATTATTTAAAATGGTAGCAACAACCACTCCATTAAGATGGCTAAACTCCAAAGCTTGACAAGACTGATTACAAGGAAGAATGTGAAGCAACAAGAACTCTCACTCATTGCTGGTGGGAACGCACAGCCATCCAGCCAATCTGGAAGACAGCTTAGCAGGTTTTATAAACCTACCAGATCGACCAACAGGAAGAAGCAAACTGATTGGAAGGAGGTTTAATTACAAAAGGACATGACATGGGAAGAACGGGAGACAGGATGGCCAGTCATTTCCTTTTTTTTTTACTATGTGGAATAATAGATTTTATTTTATGATTTTTTTTTGTTATTGTGAAGAGCTAATTCTTTTTTTTTTATTTTAATTGGAGGCTAACTACTTTACAATATTGTATTGGTTTTGCCATACACTGACATGAATCTGCCACAGGTGTATATATGTTCCCCATCCTGAAACCCCCTCCCACCTCCCTCCCCATCCCATCCCTCTGGGTCATCCCAGTGCACCAGCCCCGAGCATCCTGTATCATGCATAGAACCTGGACTGGCAATTGATTTCACATGTGATAATTTACATGTTTCAATGCCATTCTCCCAAATCATCCCACCCTTACCCTCTCCCACAGAGTCCCTAAGACTGTTCTATACATCTGTGTCTCTTTTGCTGTCTCGCATACAGGGTTATCATTACCATCTTTCTAAATTCCATATCTATGCATTAGTATCCTGTATTGGTGTTTTTCTTTCTGGCTTACTTCACTCGGTATAATAGGCTCCAGTTTCATCCACCTCATTAGAACTGATTCAAATGTATTCTTTTTAATGGCTGAGTAATACTCCATTGTGTGTATGTACCACAGCTTTCTTATCCATTCGTCTGCTGATGGACATCTAGGTTGCTTCCATGTCCTGGCTATTATAAACAGTGCTGCAATGAACATTGGGGTACACATGTCTCTTTCAATTCTGGTTTCCTCAGTGTGTATGCCCAGCAGTGGGATTGCTGGGTCATAGCTCTCCAACAAATGTTAAAGGATCTTCTCTAGGCAGGAAACACAGAAAGGGTATATAAACTCGAATCCAAAACAATAAAGTAAATGGCAACTGGATCATACTTATCAATAATTACCTTAAATGTAAATGGGTCGAATGCCCCAACCAAAAGACCAAGACTGGCTGAATGGATAAAAAAACACGACCCCTACATATGCTGTCTACAAGAGACCCACGTCAAAATAAGGGACACACAGACTGAAAGTGAAGGGCTGGAAAAAGATATTCCATGCAAATAGAGACCAAAAGAAAGCAGGAGTAGCAATACTCATATCAGATAAAATAGACTTTAAAACAAAGGCTGTGAAAAGAGACAAAGAAGGATACTACATAATGATCAAAGGATCAATCCAAGAAGAAGATATAACAATTATAACTATATATGCACTGAATATAGGAGCACCGCAGTATGTAAGACAAATGCTAACAAGTATGAAAGGAGAAATTAACAATAACACAATAATAGTGGGAGACTTTAATACCCCACTCACACCTATGGATAGATCAACTAAACAGAAAATTAACAAGGAAACACAAACTTTAAATGATACAATAGACCAGTTAGACCTAACTAATATCTATAGGACATTTCACCCCAAAACAATGAATTTCACCTTTTTCTCAAGCACACACGGAACCTTCTCCAGGATAGATCACATCCTGGGCCATAAATCTGGCCTTGGTAAATTCAAAAACATTGAAATCATTCTAAGCATCTTTTCTGACCACAGTGCAGTAAGATTAGATCTCAATTACAGGAGAAAAACTATTAAAAATCCCAACATACAGAGGCTGAACAACACGCTGCTGAATAACAAACAAATCACAGAAGAAATTTTAAAAAATCAAAATATGCATAGAAATGAATAAAAATGAAAACATAACAACCCAAAACCTGTGGGACACTATAAAATCAGTGCTAAGGGGAAGGTTCATAGCAATATAGGCATACCTCAAGAAATAAGAAAAAAGTCAAATAAATAACCTAACTCTACACCTAAAGCAACTAGAAAAGGAAGAAATGAAGAACCCCAGGGTTAGTAGAAGGAAAGAAATCTTAAAAATTAGGGCAGAAATAAATGCAAAAGAAACAGAAGAGACCATAGCAAAAATCAACAAAGCCAAAAGCTGATTCTTTGAGAGGATAAATAAAACTGACACACTATTAGCCAGACTCATCAAGAAACAAAGGGAGAAAAATCAAATCAATAAAATTAGACATGAAAATGGAGAGATCACAACAGACAACAGAGAAATACAAAGGATCATAAGAGACTACTATCAGCAATTATATGCCAATAAAATGGACAACCTGGAAGAAATGGACAAATTCTTACAAAAGTACAACTTTCCAAAACTGAACCAGGAAGAAATAGAAAATCTTAACAGACCCATCACAAGCACGGAAATTGAAACTGTAATCAGAAATCATCCAGCAAACAAAAGCCCATGTCCAGACGGCTTCACAGCTGAATTCTACCAAAACCTTAGAGAAGAGCTAACACCTATCCTACTCAAACTCTTCCAGAAAATTTCAGAGGAAGGTAAACTTCCAAACTCATTCTATGAGACCACAATCACCCTAATACCAAAACCTGACAAAGATGCCACAAAAAAAGAAAACTACAGTCCAATATCACTGATGAACATAGATGCAAAAATCCTTAATAAAATTCTATCAATCAGAATCCAATCATTTCCTAAGACAGTGTTGTCTCCTATTTACAGGTGGAGACGTGGAGGGTCAGAGCACATGAGCGACTTTTCTCAAGGCTACACGGGTCAGGTAGATCCAATATTAACTAACGTCCCTCATGCCCTTCTGGGCACTGGAAAGAGACTGGCTTTCTACACAAAAATGTCTGGCTCAAAAACTGGCTTAATAGCTCATTGAAGAAGGAAAAAAATAACAAATGCACCGCCTCGTTGCCTCATAGGGAGTGGGGGGTCGGGGTGGGAGGAAGGACATTTACTGCACTTGAAAAAGAGTTGGTTGAAAACAGCGCAAATGTTGTCTCGGGGCGCTCTCTAGTGGAAAGTTCCTGAAGTGACATCCTTTTAGGTCTTCATTTCTTGCATTTCCCTTGTTCCTTTAGAATCTACCTGAGGAAGGCCATGGGCCTTGGTTTCACAAGCAAAATGAAGAAGGCAGTTCCTCATGCGGGGGAGGGGCCTTTATCCTGACCGTCACCTGCGTCACTGTCACAGCTTTGCCAGGGCTTCCCGCATAGCTCAGTTGGTAAAGAAATTGCCTGCAGTGCACGAGACCCGGGTTCGATCCCTGAGTAGGGAAGATCCCCTGGAGAAGGCATGGCAACCCACTCCAGTGTTCTTGCCTGGAGAATCCCATGGACAGAGGAGCCTGCAGGCTACATGGCCTTGGGGTCGCAAGACTCGGACACGACTCAGCAACCCAACCAGCACTAAACCACCGCCCAGGACCCACCTGCCTTCTTGGCACACCTCAATGCAGCGGCGGCTGTGGATGCCCTAAGCTGATGGCCTCCACCGGGTCACCCGTGCTCAGGCTGCTGCTGTTGTGAGTTCTGCAAGAGGCTGGCCTCAAGGGGATGGATACTGGTTCCTCTGGCAAGAGGCATGGCCCTAGGATGGACGGTGATCACTTAGACCGCAGGTTCAAAGCCGTGTCGGTTCTCTTCCTTCTCTTTCTCCCCTCAACTTTTTCCTTTTTCCCGCATCCCCTTTTCCTTCAGGGCAGAGCCAGGGAGGCGTTTGAGGTTGGCATCCAGGCACTATGGGGCGAGCGGGCAGCATCCGGGGCTGGGCAGGGGGAGGTCATCCCAGGGCTGGGCAGCCCCTCTGGGAAAGGGGGTGTCTCCTGAGCACACCGAGGACGCAGAACGAGGTCCCCAGACACAGAAGGAGATCCCCCGGGAGAGGCTGCCTGCAGGTTTGTGCCCTGCACCCAGGTCCCCGGGCCTGTGCCCCTAATCACCCAGGCTCCTCTCGAGGATTCTCTGAGCCTCCTTCGCCTCACCTGTGATCTGCAGCACACGTGAGGTATTTCCTATGTGACCCTAACCCCAGGCGGCCCCCTCCAAGCAGGGCCCCTTTGATGTTCCAGGACACTGTTCCTCCCGAAGCACGCAGCGGTGGATTGGCTCCCAGAGGTAGATGGACACCTCTGGGTCTTCTAGAGCCTCTAACAAACATGAGACTCCAAGATCAGATCAGATCAGTCACTCAGTCGTGTCCGAGTCTTTGCGACCCCATGAATCGCAGCATGCCAGGCCTCCCTGTCCATCACCAACTCCCGGAGTTCACTCAGACTCACGTCCATCGAGTCAGTGATGCCATCCAGCCATCTCATCCTCTGTCGTCCCCTTCTCCTCCTGCCCCCAATCCCTCCCAGCATCAGAGTCTTTTCCAATGAGTCAACTCTTTGCATGAGGTGGCCAAAGTACTGGAGTTTCAGCTTTAGCATCATTCCTTCCAAAGAAATCCCAGGGCTGATCTCCTTCAGAATGGACTGGTTGGATCTCCTTGCAGTCCAAGGGACTCTCAAGAGTCTTCTCCAACACCACAGTTCAAAAGCATCAATTCTTCGGTGCTCAGCCTTCTTCACAGTCCAACTCTCACATCCATACATGACCACTGGAAAAACCATAGCCTTGACTAGACGGACCTTTGTTGGCAAAATAATGTCTCTGCTTTTCAATATGCTGTCTAGGTTGGTTATAACTTTCCTTCCAAGGAGTAAGCGTCTTTTAATTTCATGGCTGCAGTCACCATCTGCAGTGATTTTGGAGCCCAGAAAAATAAAGTCAGACACTGTTTCCACTGTTTCCCCATCTATTTCCCATGAAGAGATGGGACCAGATGCCATGATCTTCGTTTTCTGAATGTTAAGCTTTAAGCCAACTTTTCCACTCTCCACTTTCACTTTTATTAAGAGGCTTTTTAGTTCCTCTTCACTTTCTGCCATAAGGGTGGTGTCATCTGCATATCTGAGGTTATTGATATTTCTCCCGGCAATCTTGATTCCAGCTTGTGTTTCTTCCAGTCCAGCATTTCTCATGATGTACTCTGCATATAAGTTAAATAAACAGGGTGACAATATACAGCCTTGACGTACTCCTTTTCCTATTTGGAACCAGTCTGTTGTTCCATGTCCAGTTCTAACTGTTGCTTCCTGACCTGCATACAAATTTCTCAAGAGGCAGATCAGGTGGTCTGGTATTCCCATCTCTTTCAGAATTTTGCACAGTTTGTTGTGATCCACACAGTCAAAGGCTTTGGCATAGTCAACAAAGCAGAGATGAGACTCCAAACAGACCCGCAATTTCTGCAGCAGGCTCCTCCTCTTCATAACCTGAGGCTGGATAATCCCAGAGGGCATTACTGGAACATTCCACAAGTCTCACCTGCTCCCTGACATCCAGACCTCCGCCTACTTTTCATTTCTCCATTATTTGGTCACTGAATTAACAGAGTGGAAGGAATCCATAAATCTGTAGTCTGTCCTGATTTTGTCAGAAGCCTCCATGGCTGGACAGTTCCCAACCTGGGACCGTTGGGTGAAGCCATGCAGGGACCATTGCACCCGCAGCGCGAAGCTTTTACTCTAACCCTGAAGCAGTCCTCAAGAGAAGCAAGAGCCAGATCTTATACCTGTCGTCATTTCTCCATGTGTTAGCCGTTTGGATCCCCGGGGTCAAGGCCATGTTCAGATAAAAGGACTTCTGCTGCACTGGTAACAAAGTATAACACGTGGAAGAAGTATGACTCTCTGCACGTGCAGATGCTTTGCCATGAGTCGCGTGAATCATCCCTGCAGGTGCCTGGGGAAGGCTGGGGCCAGCTGACATGGCCGGATGGTTGTATAGTCTCTGTGTCTCACACAACTAAAAACAGCTGAGTTGGAACATTTCAGTAGGCCTACATTTTTTCTGCCTAAGCAAAAATCGTGCCTATTAAACCTCTTGAATCCGCTTAGTGTGGCTCTTTGCTTTAAATACGCTGCTTGCTGTGATTGGTCAGTAAGCTGGCAGGGAAATCCCACAGTTAAGTTAGGTGGCTGATATTCTGGGCAAAGTCTAATGATATCTCAACAAACAGAAGGGAGAAGTACATATTGTCTCCCAGAGCATCCTATGATGTTGAATAATTGCTTGTGTTTACCTGCCAGTCCTAAAATGAGGTTGGCCTAACCTCTCCCCTATCTCCCTGCTGATGTATTAATACAAGCAGCCTAAAGAGTTAAGACATCGTTTCTGAGGTTTACAGACTCAGGTTTCTGTACATTCAGTCAATATCCACTGGCTTTGTAGCCAGTTGGTCAGTCTGGCTCAGACAGACAGGAGCTGCATTTCAGGATGGGATGGAGCCTTGCCTTATCTCATCCTGGGTGCTTAAGGTCCTTAAAGGACTCCTCTGTCTTAACCCAAGAGGGCCAGTCGGGGGGAAGATCTGCTGGTCAAAGTCAGGCCTCCCGTCCAGCTATGATCATTACACAGGCACGTGCTGTACAGTACGTGGGTGACTCAGATGGAGAAGTCCAAGTCTGTAACAGATGTGAACATGAGAATGTGTTTTTTGTCATCCAGGACTGTAGAAAGTTTAAAGGATGTAGACAAAACCTCATGCCTCATTATAGCTGAGCCACCCAGAGGCTGGAGACTTAGACCAGCTGCAAACTGAGTGAAACTGTTAGTCGCTCAGTAACGTCTGACTCTTTGAGACCCCATGGACTGTAGCCCGCCAGGGTCCTCTCTCCATGGGCTTCTCCTGACAAGAATACTGGAGTCGGGTGCCATGCCCTCCTCTAGGGGATCTTCCCTACCCTGGGATTAAACCCAAGTTTTCTGTGTTGCAGGCAGATTATTTACCATCTGAGCCACCAGGGAAGCCTCTAGGTGATGTCTTGTTGTTGAGTCACTCAGTTGTGTCCGACTCTTTGCAATCCCATGGACTGCACACCAGGCTTCCCTGTCCATCACCAAATCCTGGAGCTTGCTCAAACTCATGTCCACCAAGTCGGTGATGCCACCCAACCATCTCATCCTCTGTCATCCCCTTCTCCTCCTGCCTTCAACCCTTCCCAGCATCAGGGTCTTTTCCAGTGAGTCAGTTCTTTGCATCAGGTGGCCAAAGTATTGGAGTTTCAGCTTCAACATCAGTCCTCCTAATGAACATTCAAGACTGATTTCCTTTAGGATGGACTGGCTGGATCTTCTTGCTGTTCAAGGGACTCTCAAGACTCTTCTCCAACATCACAGTTCAAAAGCATCAATTCTTCAGTGCTCAGCTTGCTTTATAGTTCAACTCTCATATCCATGTATGACTACTGGAAAAACCAGAGCTTTGACTAGATGGACCTTCATCAGCAAGATAATGTCTCTGATTTTTAATGTGTTGTCTAGGTTTGTCATAGCTTTTCTTCCAAGGAGCAAGTGTCTTTTAATTTCATGGCTGCAGTCACCATCTGCAGTGATTTTTGAGCCCCCAAAAATAAAGTCTCTCACTGTTTCTATTGTTTCCCCATCTATTTGCCATGGAGTGATGGGACCAGATGCCATGATCTTCGTTTTTTGAATGTTGTGTTTTAAGATAGCTTTTCACTCTCCTCTTTCACTTTCATCAAGAGGTTCTAGTTCCTCTTCACTTTCTGCCATAAGGGTGGTGTCATCTGAGGTTATTGATACTTCTCGTGGAAATCTTGATTCAGGCTTGTGCTTCCTCCAGCCCAGTGTTTCTCATGATGTACTCTGCATATAAGTTAAAAAAGCAGGATGACAATATACAGCCTTGATGTACTCCTTTCCCAATTTGGAACCAGTCATTGTTCCATGTCCAGTTTTAACTGTTGCTTCTTGACCTGCATACATGTTTCTCAGGAGGCAAGTCAGGTGGTCTGGTATTCCCATCTCTTGAAGAATTTTCCACAGCTTGCTGTGGTCCACACAGCCAAAGGCTTTAGCATAGTCAATAAAGCAGATGTCTTTTTTGAATTCTCTTGCTTTTTCTGTGATCCAACAGATGTTAGGAATTTGAACTCTGGTTCCTCTGCTGCTGCTGCTAAGTCACTTCAGTCATGTCCGACTCTGTGTGACCCCATAGATGGCAGCCCACCAGGCTCCCCCGTCCCTGGGATTCCCAGGCAAGAACACTGGAGTGAGTGGCCATTTCCTTCTCCAATGCATGAAAGTGAAAAGTGAAAGGGAAGTCGCTCAGTCGTGTCCGACCCTTCGCAACCCCATGGACTGCAGCCCACCAGCTCCTCTGTCCATGGGATTTCCCAGGCAAGCGTACTGGAGTGGGGTGCCATCGCCTTCTCCTCTGGTTCCTCTACCTTTTCTAAATCTAGCCAGAATATCTGGAAATTCATGGTTCATGTACTGTTGAAGCCTGGCTTGGAGAATTTTGAGCATTACTTTGCTAGCATGTGAGATGAGGGCAATTTTGCAGTAGTTTGAACATTCTTTGGCATTGCTTTTATTTGGGATTGGAATGGAAACTGACATTTCCCAGTCCTGTGGCCACTGCTGAGTTTTCCAAATTTGCTGGCATACTGAGTGTAGCACTTTCACAACATCATCTTTTAGGATCTGAAATAACTCAACTGGAATTCCATCACCTCCACTAGCTTTGTCCTAAGGCCCCCTTGACTTCACATTCCAGGATGTCTGCTCTAGGTGAGTGATCACATCGTCATGGTTATCTGGGTCATTAAGATCTCTTCAGCACTCTTGCCTTGAGAACCCCATGAAGAGTATGAAAAGGTGATGTAACAGTTCAGTTCAGTTCATTTCAATCGCTCAGCCATGCCCAACTCTTTGCGACCCCATGGACTGCAGCAAGCCAGGCCTCCCTGTCCATTACCAATTCCCAGAGCCTGCTCAAACTCATGTCCATTGAGTCGGTGATGCCATCCAGCCCTCTCATCCTCTGTCGACCCCTTCTCCTCCTGCCTTCAATCTTTCCCAGCATCAGGGTCTTTTCTAATGAGTCAGCTCTTCACATCAGGTGGCCAAAGGACTGAAGCTTTAGCTTCAGCATCAGCCCAAAGTATTGCCACCTTTGCATCAGGTGGCCCATGAGTGTCCAGGAGTCTCCAGCAGACGAGTGGGTCAGTGGTGGCCTACTGCAAGGTTGGGGGCACAGTGTAGCGGTGAGTGCATGGGGCATTTTGAAGGAGGTCACCTTTATCTTCATTAGCTCCACAATAGTTTGGTCTCAGGTCAAACAATGTGAGGGAACACTGCCTTGCCCATCAACAGAAAATCAGATTAAAGATTTACTGAGCATGACCCCACCCATCAGAACAAGACCCAGTTTCCCCCACAGCCAGTCTCTCCCATCAGGAACCTGCCATAAGCCTCTTATCCTTATTCTTCAGAGGGCAGACAGAATGAAAACCAAAATTACAGAAAACTAATCAAACTGATCACACAGACCACAGCCTTGTCTAACTCAATGAAACTATGAACCATGCCATGTAGGGCCACCCAAGACAGATGGGTCATGGTGGAGAGTTCTGACAAAACATGGTCCACTGGAGAAGGGAATGGCAAACCACTTCAGTATTCTTACCTTGAGAATCCCAAGGTGATGTATAGGTGTTAATTACTTAACACTTACATTTATGTAATTAACATTCAAAGTATGGGGGATCCATGAAGGGTCTTTAGTCTGTTAATTTTGGCCACCAGAATAAATAGTGGGACTTTCCTGGTGGCCCAGGGGTTAGGAATCCGCCTTGCAATGCACGGGACACAGGTTGGTTCCCTGGTTGGAGAGCTAAGATCCCAAATGCCATGGAGCGACTAAGTCCACAGACTGCAACTAGAGATCCCACGTGCTGCAAGGAAAGATCCTGCACGATGCAACTAAGGCCCAAAGCCAAACAGCTAAATATTAAAAATAATAATAGAAGAAGAGATAGTTTATAAAAAGAGAGGAAGAGACATGATCAGAAAATATCAGAAACTGAATAGTTGGTTGAGGGGGAAAAAAAGCAAAAGCAGGCCTTCTGCCTCTTCAGGGTACTGAAAGCACAAAGTTCATGAAAGGACGATGATTTTAAAGCTTCTCTTTAAATAGACCTGTTTGTGGAATCCTGTTGTTGTTCAGTCTCCAAGTTGTGTCTGACTCTTTGCAACCCCATGGACGGCAGTACACCAGGCTTCCCTGTCGTGGAATTATGGAATACTACTCAGCAATAAAAAGGATAAAGTACTCATCGCACATAGTATGAATACATTTAAAAATCATTTTGATGACTGAAGGAAGCCAGAAAGGGGGGAATACATAGTGTATGATTCCCTTTATAGAAAGTTCTAGGAAAAGTAGCATGGAGTGACATAGAGCAGATTCGTGGCTATTTGTGATGGGGTATCAGGGTGAGATGAGTGCAGTTGTGAATTGCACTCATCTCACATGCTAGTAAAGTAATGCTTAAAATTCCCCAAGCCGGGCTTTAGCAATATGTGAACCATGAACTTCCTGATGTTCAAGCTGGTTTTAGAAAAGGCAGAGGAACCAGAGATCAAACTGCCAACATCTGCTGGATCATGGAAAAAGCAAGAGAGTTCCAGAAAAACATCTATTTCTGCTTTATTGACTATGCCAAAGCCTTTGACTGTGGGGATCACAATAAACTGTGGAAAATTCTGAAAGAGATAGGAATACCAGACCACCTGATCTGCCTCTTGAGAAATTTGTATGCAGGTCAGGAAGCAACAGTTAGAACTGGACATGGAACAACAGACTGGTTCCAAATAGGAAAAGGAGTTCGTCAAGGCTGTATATTGTCACCCTGTTTATTTAACATATATTCAGAGTACATCACGGAGAAGGCAATGGCACCCCACTCCAGTACTCTTGCCTGGAAAATCCCATGGACGGAGGAGCCTGGTAGGCCGCAGTCCATGGGGTCGTGAGGAGTAGGACACGACTGAGCGACTTCACTTTCAGTTTTCACTTTCATGCACTGGAGAAGGAAATGGCAACCCAGTCCAGTGTTCTTGCCTGGAGAATCCCAGGGATGGAGGAGCCTGGTGGGCTGCCATCTATGGTGTCCCACAGAGTCGGACACGACTGAAGTGACTTTGCAGTAGCAGCAGTAGCAGAGTACATCATGAGAAACGCTGGACTGGAAGAAACACAAGCTGGAATCAAGATTGCCGGGAGAAATATCAATAACCTCAGATATGCAGATGACACCACCCTTATGGCAGAAAGTGAAGAGGAACTAAAAAGCCTCTTGATGAAGGTGAAAGTGGAGAGTGAAAAAGTTGGCTTCAAAGCTCAACATTCAGAAAACGAGGATCATGGCATCTGGTCCCATCACTTCATGGGAAATATATGGGCAAACAGTGGAAACAGTGTCTGACTTTATTTTTCTGGGCTCCAAAATCACTACAGATGGTGACTGCAGCCATGAAATTAAAAGACGCTTACTCCTTGGAAGGAAAGTTATGACCAACCTAGATAGCATATTGAAAAGCAGAGACATTACTTTGCCAACAAAGGTCCGTCTAGTCAAGGCTATGGTTTTTCCTGTGGTCATGTATGGATGTGAGAGTTGGACTGTGAAGAAGGCTGAGCACCGAAGAATTGATGCTTTTGAACTGTGGTGTTGGAGAAGACTCTTGAGAGTCCCTTGGACTGCAAGGAGATCCAACCAGTCCATTCTAAAGGAGATCAGCCCTGGGATTTCTTTGGAAGGAATGATGCTAAGGCTGAAACTCCAGTACTTTGTCCACCTCATGCAAAGAGTTGACTCATTGGAAAAGACTCTGATGCTGGGAGGGATTGGGGGCAAGAGGAGAAGGGGACGACAGAGGATGAGATGGCTGGATGGCATCACTGACTCGATGGACATGAGTCTGAGTGAACTCCATGAGTTGGTGATGGACAGGGAGGCCTGGCATGCAGCAATTCATGGGGTCGCAAAGAGTCGGACACAACTGAGTGACTGATCTGATCTGATCAGGGTGAGAGGAGGCATATCTAGAGCAACCAGATCCCACTTTCCATAACAGTTGCACAGGTTATGTTCCAAGTCATCAAATTGGGCACTGTAAAAATGTGAAGTTTATTATATGTCAATTATACTTCAATAAGGGTGTGAATAAATAATTTGTTTCTTAAATAAATTAAAAAAAAATATGATTCAATAAGCATTCTGGGCCCAGCTGTGTTCAGAAACACATTTATGAGACTTTACCCCAGAATGTGACTATATTTGGAGATGGACCTTTCAAGAGGGAAATTAAGTTAAAATGAAGTCATTGAGGTGGACCCTGATGCAGTATGACATGTGTCCTTGTAAGAGGAGAGAGGGACACAGACACACAGAGGGAAGGTCATGTGAAGACACAGGGAGGAGACAGCCATGCACCGTCGAGGAGAGTGGGACAAATGGGGAAAGGCGCGTTGACGTACACACTCTATTGGGTGTAAAACAGAAGCTGGTGAGAAGCTGCTGCACAACACAGGGAGCCCAGCCTGGTGCTCTGTGATGACCTAGAAGGGTGGGGAGTGGGGGAGAGGAGGGAGGCTCAAGAGGGAGGGAACATGCGTATACTGATGGCTAAATCGGGTTATGGTATGGCAGAAACCAATACAACATTGTAGAGCAATTTTCCTCCCATCAAAAGATAATTTAAAAAAAAATCAGGGGTGTAGCAGTTTCTCAATGAGCATTTGTTGGATGGATGAGTGAGTAGATGGGTGGACGATGGTTGGATGGATGATGAATGGATGGATGATGGTTGGACGGATGATGGATGGATAGATGGATGATGGATAAATGGATGACGGAAGATGGATGGATGCAAGGGTGGATGGAAAAGGTGGATGAGGGATGGATGGATGAATAAACATGAACATTAACCTAAAAATACAGTTCCCAGCTTTGTAGCTGGGGTTCCTAGCTGCTCCACTCCTCCTAGGCTGTCTCTGCCTGAATTTCTCCAGACTCAGGACACTCCTGACCACCCAGCTTTCCAGGCCAAGTGATGCTGAGGAGGTGGAAGGGTCACAGCACCCACTGTTTCCCACAGCCCCAGGGTGGAGCGTGGCAGGACCCCTCACCCGCAGCTTGGAGGGAACCGGTGAACTGACATCCTCAGATCACCCTGCCCTCACGTCCTCAGGCTCCAGACATGATTCCTCGTTGTCATCAGCACATCCTTAGGCACTGCGAGGGTCAACACTCATCACAGAGACACTCTGTTAATAGGAGCTGCTGCCTGTCTTTATTTTATTGGTCTGAATATCTTGGTCCCTTGGTCCCAGCAGCTCCTTCCCTCCACCTCTTGCCAAACCAAAGCAGCTAAGTCACAAAGGTTGATAAACCCAGAAAATTGTTTTCTTCTGAGAACCATCTTTGACCAGAAACTCTTCCAGAAACTAGCCTACCATAGGCTGACCCTCTGGCTTCATCAGGAAAACTGAGAGGAGCAGGATTCTAATAGCTGTCCACCTGAGGACTCAGCTCAGGCCAGCTTTGGGGCATCGGTAGGAGGAACTGAGCCATATTTAGGCATGTTTGAGTTTCTCTAAGAGAACCAGAGCAATGGATGGGGAAGTATTTGGAATTTTGGCTACTAATACTTTATTCACGCAGCAAGGGGAATGGCAGTTGTCAGGAAGAAGGTGAGAAAGGGAGAAGGTGAGTCTAAGGAGAAGGTGAGTAAGAAGCATCTCCCTTTGCTTCTCCCTTGATCTTGTAGATTTCATAGCCAACAACGTCTTGTGGAATTGGGACAAGTGCTGAGCACTGGGTCTGAAATTATTAAAGCACGTCAGTGCATCTCCACAGGGCTGCCTGGTTGGCAGTGCGCTCCCAAATCTTACTGGAGCAAGTCACATTCATCCTCCGGGGTTTTCTAGTCCAGCTCGAAAGAAGCCTTCCCTAGCCCATCCCCTTTGACAATTAAGTAAAAATGCAGGTGAGTCATTTCCTGCTACTACTGTAGCTTATTCCTTTGACTCTTTGCAACCCTATGGTCTGTAGCCCACCAGGCTCCTCTGTTCACAGGATTGCCCAAGCAGGAATACTGGAATGGGTTGCCATTTCCTTCCCCCAGGGATCTTCCCAATCCAGGGATCGAAATTGTGTCTCCTGAAGCTTCTGCATTGGCAGGAGGATTCTTTACCACATGAGCCACCTGGGAAGCCCCTTATTCATCTGTAACTTCCACTAAATAGGGTGCAAATGAGAAAATAATCTGTGTATGTGGCTAAGTCCCCTGGCTGCAGTGGTTCTCGCATATTTTCACATATTTTCCTGAGAAACTTCATACGAAGAAAATACAACATTCTCAGTACTTTTCCCTTGAAAATACTAAAGGAAAACAGAAATAACCTACAGATATATTGTGAAATAAGGGCAGGATTTAGCTGCTCTTGGACACAATGGAGTCACGCTGTTTGGTGAAAGTCATCCGTCTGGAAAAATAGAAACATGATTTAGACCTTTTCCAAACTGTTCCTTTACCTGTTAACATTTGGACCATGAATTAAAGCTGGTGAGAGGTGCTGAGTTAACGGCTGTTGAATGGAGAGCCGTGGAGACAGACGTTTGCGCTGGGACCAGGCAGTGGGGCGGGCACTTGCTGGGCGAATGAGAAACACAGCAAAGTGAGCTGGCCATAATCAAATGCAGCCCTGAAATTCAGAGCACTCCCAGCCGTGAAGCAGCGTTACTCCCAGAGTAATGGCAGAAGAGAGAGGAATAGAAGAGACAGCAGCAACAGGAGTGGTATTAGTGCTACTAATAAATAGAAACACGTTGTAAATCCTTATTTTGTATCAGGTGTAGCCCTAAGGACTTGAAATCTGTTAATTTTTCTAAGGGACAATTGTCAAAATTCCTGTCCATTTAGGTTAAACTTTCTCCCCAGTTGCCAATATCGATGAAGATTTAATAATCTTCTCAGAAGGTAGACGGTGTGATGCAGGCTTTCCCGAGTCTACTGGGCAGAGCTCTCTGTCCTATAAAGGCAAATAGACCAAAGGCACTCTTGCCCTCGAGTGTCACGCCCTGCTGTTTATCCAGAGCCACCAGCTCAAAAGACGGTCAGGATTCTTTGCAGAGAAAAAGATGCAAGGTAGCACTCTGTCTACATCATTGACCCTGTGATTAACCACTAAAGAAACACCACACAATTCAGTCTCATCCTGCACAGAGCAAAAGAGCGTCCTGTTGCCTGTTCAGAAAACCTGCATCCAAGTGTGGACAGAGGTGTGAGGAGAACTTAAGCCATAAAGACCCATGAAGTCTCCGGGCTGTTTGAAGCCACATTTGTCTTACACAGTTGGAGGAAATAGAAGACGCCTTTTATAACAAATACTGCCCTTGTCCTTGGCTTGTTGTCTAATATTGATAACAAAAACCAGACTTTCTTATATGTATCTGAAAACCAGAGTTAAAAATACGTGAATATTCAGAAACTAGAAGAAATTAAGATGTACAAAAGGAACACCATCTTATATTTTCTTAATTTGATGAAATTAAAAAAAAAATCCAAAGCTAAAAAGATCCTGGGCAGACTGCTTTGCAATATCTGGATAAAGAGCTGAATGGAGATAGTTGGACACCATGGAAATCAGTGCCTTGCAGTCACCAAAGCCCATCCAAGCTCATGCCAGCCACACAGGCTTTCAGGAGCATATGTGTGTGACCATGACTGTCCATTCCCCGGAAACTTGACCTTCACAGCTGCCAGGTGGCTCCATCAGAGTCAGCAACCAAGTTACAAGCCCAAGGGAACAAACAGTCCTGACCCAATGCCCCTTCTGACCAATCTTCTGACCAATATATTACAGCGGACATGCAATTCCACTTCAGCAACCTCACACCAACCAGGGCACATTTGGAAGCCGTGCAAGATGCTAAATAATTCAGAAAGTCCCCCTTTTTTTTTAAAGACAGAAATAATGAAAGCAAAGGAATGACGCTCATGTGCTGGACATTCTGAGTTCCAATTTCTGTGTCTTAACATAGTGGAAAATATAAAGCATGTTAAGAAAATGGTAAAATTTAAAATCTTTTCATTCTTCTTTCATTAGGGTTTTTTTTTTTTTTTTTTTGATGGAAGACTTCTTTCTCTGCAACAGAAAGTGCCTCCCCCAGAAAGCTATGTTCTGTACTATTATGACCCCACGATGCTCCCTCTTTCTGAAGCCAAATTTCAAGTCAGTGGTGGTAACACATCAGGCATCTGGTAGATCATGGTTTACCATCACCTTACTGGCTCAGATGGTGAAGAACCTGCCTGCAATGAGGGAGACCTGTGTTCGACCCCTGGGTCGAGAAGACCCCCTGGAGGAGGGCATGGCAACCCACTCCAGTATTCCTGCCTGGAGAATCCCACAGACAGAGGAGCCTGGCGGGCTACAGTCCATGGGGTCGAAAGCAGTTGGACACGTCTGAGCAACTAACACTAACTAACCTCTGTGTGACAGTAATTTTCACTAGTAACTGCGTAGTGAAACATAATAATAATGACAAGAGAGAAACACAGTAAAAATTTCCTCTTATTGATCTTGATATACATATAATTGGGGCTTCCCTAATGGCTGAGATGGTAAAGAATCTGTCTGCAATGTGGGAGACCCGGGCTTGATCCCTGGTTTGGGAAGATGCCCTGAATAAGGGAATGGCTACCCACTCCGGTATTCTTGCCTGGAGAATTCCACGGGTAGAGGAGCCTGGTGGGCTACAGTCCATGGGGTCGCAAAGAGTCGGACACAACTGAACAACTAACATACATATACTTTTTAATTATAAAAATCAAAATTAAATATTATAAAAATTATAAAAATATAAATATTTTTAAAAAGATAAATAGCAATCGATTGCTTCTCTTTAATTGTACCAAGTCATTCTTTGAAAAAAGGGGGTAAATTTATAACTACATATGCATCTAATGGCTTAACAAATCACAGCATTTATTTCAATCTGTAACTTCTGCATATTTGTCAAAATTAACATTCTTTGCATATTCGTGTTCAATGGACATGTAACAAGATTTATCATGTCACTTCACCCATAGTTAATTGAAAAACACTTCTTTTAAAATTTCTCATTCTTTTTTTTAAATTTTATTTAACTTTACAATATTGTATTGGTTTTGCCATGTATCAAAATGCATCTGCCACAGGTATACATGTGTTCCCCATCATGAACCCTCCTCCCTCCTCCCTCCCCTTACCATCCCTCTGGGTTGTCCCAGTGCACCAGCCCCAAGCATCCAGTATCGTGCATCAAGCCTGGACTGGCGACTCGTTTCATATATGATATTATACATGTTTCATTAAGTTCAGAAAGTTAAGTTCATAAAGAAACAGATATGTGAATTGTTAGGAGAAGTATTAAATATAAGGATAAGTTTGTCAGAGATCCATAAAAAAAATCATATTTCACAATGAATCCCAGAAACTGAAATACTGTTCCTGTCTTTGTCCCTTCAGGACTGAGTCTAATGGTTTTCAAATGTCTCTGCAATAGAAGAATTTCCCCTAATATATCTTCACCATAAATTTCTATTAAGTGAAGATGTCCAACAGAGTCTGAGAAAAGAGCTGGATGTTAAGAAACACTGAGGATGTTTAATCCACTGATTAAAGCCACTGCTTTAGAAGAACTGTCCAGTTCTGGGTGAAATTAATAAAACACTCAAACAAGCCTTGTGGTCCCTTCCAGCAACCCAAGGCTGGCCTCTTTGGTCCTTCCCCTGACATTCTTCCTTAAATTGGATTCTTTTTCTGTGTAAATGTCCATTTACTTACACTTTATTGTTACATAGTTATCAATAAAATTTTGGTTTAAATTTGTGGTTTTCTCCACAATCTCTGATCTTCAGGGAACAGTTTTAAGGCTTGAGCTTCACTATATCATTTTTAAGGTTGTTTCTGACTGTCTATAAATATTTCTGTATCTGATTTAAAGTTTACACCAGGAAAAAAAAAGATGGCTCAGGAAAAAATGATATATCTCTACATATAGTAGAGAAGAAAATCCAAGAATGACCTGCTGTGTCCATGTTAATTTTCAGATGGCAGCGCACTGCAGAGGTTGATGTGGACATCTAGACCTGTCTAAATAAAGCCCGTGTAGAACTTCATGTGAGCACATTATATCAACAGGGAGAGTCATTCCAGGCTATACCCAGATTTCAAAGCATTTTTTACCTATAAAGTGAGACTGAAGGAAGTAAGTAATTGTTTCCCAATTGTTTTCCAACGTTAGAAAAGGCTTCACTGGTGGCTCATTGGTAAAAATCCACCTGCCAATGAAGGAGATGCAGGTTTGATCCCTGGGTTGGGAAGACCCCTTGGAGGAAATGGCAACCCACTCCAGTATTCTTGCCTGGAGAATCTCATGGACAGAGAAGCCTGGCGGGCTACAGTCTATGGGGTCACAAAAGATTAGGACACAACTTAGCGACTAAAACAACGTTAAAAAGAAAGTCACCATGAAGGAAAACTTCGAGTGGTCATACAGAGTAACAACACTGAAATAACTCAAGTTCTATCTGTTTGTGTCCATCATCCCCATGCCATCATTTAAAATTTTGACTCTTTTGTTCAAATGTGGTAACACCTAATGCAGCAGAGATGGAAGATGGGGCCATCCTAAAGCTCTAATGAGGCTGAGCTCCTATTGATTTACTCTCAAAATAAAAACAGGAGCTCGCAGTCATCGCTGGTGGGAACAGGACAGTCACTTTGGGAGGTAATTTGGCAGCTTCTTAGAAATTCTTGTTTACAGAAGGAAAAGAAAAGCTTAGCATCCAACCCAGAAATCCTACTCCCACATATTTATCCAAGTGAAGTAAAAAACTTATGTTCATGCAGATTTTCTTCAATAGGTAAAGGAAAAAACCATTCTAAATCCATACAACAAAATACTGTGTAGCAATAGAAAAGAACCAGATAGCAAGTCACACAATCACATGAATTAATCTCAAAGACATTTTGCTAAATGAAAGAAAGTGAAAGATGAAAGTCGCTTTGTGAGGGTCGACTCTTTGTGACCCCATGGACTGTAGCCCACAAGGCTCCTCTGCCCATGGGATTCTCTAGGCAAGAATGCTGGAGTGGATTGCCATTTCCTTCCCCATGGGATCTTCCCGATCCAGGGACTGCACCCAGGGACTGAACCCAGGTCTCCTGCATTGCAGGCAGATTCTTTACCATCTGAGCTACCAGGGTAGCCCTAAGACTCACCCAAAAAGCAGCCCTTTGTATCATCTAATCATGCCTCAGTCTGGAAAAGCCAAAATTAGAGAGGTGGACAGAGATCAGTGGTCGTCAGGGGCTCTCTAATAGAAGGAACTGGGGCTCTTTGGGACAATGTTTAACTGTACCATTGGGGCAGTGAGAATACAAGATAATCATGAAGCAACTCAGAGCGCCAGAAAGTAAAGAAGCACTTAGAGAACAAAACCGAGGGGCACATCAAAGGGACTGAGAGATCTTGCAAAGGCCAAAGATGAACAATTTGAGCAAAAAACCAATATTATAACTCATAGTATTTAATACTCAACAGTCCATCTAATAGGAAGAGATAATAAAAATAAAATACATAACTTGGGAGAAGGGACAAAATTTTTTTATTTTTTCCCTACAAAAGCATAAAAATAATATATATAGATACTCCTTCAGGAGGTCAAGCTTAATTTCCCTCCCTTTTAATATGGGTTGGACTTAAGTACTCATTTCCAAATAGACCGAAAAGGAAAAATAGGAACTTCTCAGTGGAAAAACGTAGCAGGTTCCATCGGAACCAAATGACAGGCTTAACTCACAGTGACTAACCTCACATGCTATGCCATGTGCTAAAGAAGGTGACATCTCACCTCTCAAAAAACCATGACGCTAGGGCAACCATAAGCAGTGTGCTCAGCGGCGCAGTCGTGTCCGACTCTTTACAACCCCATGCACTGTATCCCACCAGGCTCCTTTGTCCCTGGGATTTTTTTCAGGCAAGAATACTGAGGTTGCCATTTCCTCTTCCAGGCGATCTTCCCAACCCAGGGATCGAGCTCTTGTCTCCTGCATTGCAGGCCACTCTTTACTGCTGAGCCGCCAGGAGTTACAGGGTCTCCTGTAACCAGTAACTGTAACTCCTGTAGCCAGTCCAGTAACCAGGAGTAACTACCAGAAAACCCAAATCAAGGGGCCTCCTATAAAATACCTGAGGTCTGCTTTTGAAAACTTAGGGTCATGAAAAACAACAAAAGACTGAAGAACGGTCACAGGCTGAAGGAGACCAAGGAGATAAGAAGATTGAAAGCAACAGTGTCCTGGGTGAGGCTGTGCACAGAAAGATGTTACTGGAAAAAGTGGCAAAATCAGAATAAGGCCTGAAGTTTAATTTTTAATCTGATCAGAATTAATTACATATTATTACTGTATGGTTTAGTAAAGCTATTTAATATTATTTGATAAATCTACTAAATTCCTATGGTTAGTATTATCCAAGTCCTATTTCCAAACTGGACTTTTTCAAATTCTAGAAACAGATTTACTTAAAGTTTTTTAAAATGTAACTTAAGAATCACAGAATCTAGTGTTCCTAAGAATAAAACGCTGTGTGGAAAAAAAAAATTACAAAACTTTACTGAAGAACATTACAAAAGATTTAATCAAAATGAGAGAACCATTTTCCTGATAGTAAGCAACAATATGGTAGAGATTTCAGTCCTTCTAAAATCTATTCAAGGCAATTCCAATTTAAAAATCTCATCAGGATGTTGTTGATGAACTCCAAACGCTGATTCTAAAATCCACAAAGAATAACAAAGACCTGAAAATAACCAAGACGCTCATTTAGAAGAAAAATAAGATGGCATGTTTATGGGGCTGTTAAATCTTAGCCAAACCTCCTCATTTGCAGACTAGGAATAACGGCACATAGCTCACAGCTCAGTGATGACTACATGAAGTCCACAAGGGTTGACACGCAGGAGTAGATGAGCGCTGTTAACCCTGGGATGAGAAGCGGGGTGGGCGTGGGAGACCAAGGAACCCCGGGTCCTGAGCTGAGCTTCTCAGATCACACAACCCACTGCTTACAAATGTTATATTCACACGTACGCTCAACATCATAAATGCTGAAGAGAGACTGATCTGACAGTGAAATGCGTTCAGCATTCTTCAGCCAACTCTAGTTTAACATTCTTACCCTAAAAGAATACTTCTAAAAATAAAAGTTGTTCTAACCTTAAAAAACACAGCTGAACCTCTGGTCATGAAAATTTAATGGATGTCAAAAGCAGTGTTTGGATTTCCATGAAATGTCAACCAACTCCACTTAAAAAGAAAAACGTTAGCTTTAAACGAAGCATAGATGAAAGCCTGGAAGAATCGATTTAGCAACAGAATGAGTAACACTGCTTTTAATAGTGTTCAACTTAATGTTCCTTTCTGAGTGGGGAAAATTAATCATATTTATTCAAATACTGCAAATCTATTTAAATTACCTCAGTTTTCAACTTTGATGACAATCAGTCACTTAGACCTGTGATGCACACGTGCATTAGATAAACTGCATCCCCTGGGTGATTAGAAGAGCTAATCTCTGTGGCTCACAGAGTGAGAGGGAAACCAGAACCAGCCGGATCACGGCACACGGGACATCCTACATGGCAGTCGGGCTTCCTTGGTGGCTCAGTTGTAAAGAATCCACCTGCCGATGCAGGAGACATAAGACTGGTTCAGTCCCTCGCTTGGGAAGATCCCCTGGAGGAGGAAATGGCAACCCACTCCAGTATTCTTGCCTCGGAGATGCCAGGGACAGAGGAGTCTGGCGGGCTACAGCCCACGAGGTCACAAAGAGTCGGACACGACTGACCGAATTTCACATCACAGTGCCCCTCAAGCGCGTACTGAAGGTGAGCAAAACTCTCCATAACCAAGCATGAAAAAGAAAATCACCGCAGTCTCTAAAGCAAAATAAACTAAGTACTTCAATTAAAAGCGATAAACAGATAAAAACTTAAAGTACAAATCCAGATGAAATAACTTTATAATTAGTGTGGTGATTAAAGAAGTTAAAGCTTAAATATATTAATGTGGATAGCCTTTCCGGTATTTTATTAATCTGACTGATGAAAGAGGAAATTGAAGTACAGTCCACTTAGAACATTTCAGGAAAATTCAGTTAAAACCAAGTCATGTCCAGTGGGGTGAAAAAAAATCCAGAGCAGAGACATAGGGTTCTGAACAGGCAAGAAAGCAACACAGCTCAGAAGCTCCAGGTTATTGGAAATCATGCCGCTGCCCTGGGGATTTTAAAGCCAAGGAATAGTTTGGGTACTTGGGAGCTTGGGAAGTCAGAAGAACACCCTCAAGTCTGATCAGAAAACCCAGGTTTAAACAATACAGTATACTAACGCATATATATGGAATTTAGAAAGATGGTAATGATGACCCCATATGCGAGACAGCAAAAGAGACACAGATGTAAAGAACAGACTTTTGGACTCTGTGGGAGAAGGCGAGGGTGGGATGATTTGAGAGAATAGCACTGAAACATGTATATTATCATATGTGAAATAGATCACCAGTTCAGGTTTGATGCATGAGACAGGGTGCTCAGGGCTGGTGCACTGGGATGACCCAGAGGGAGGGGATGGGGAGGGAGGTGGGAGGCGGGTCCAGGATAGGGGACACATGTACACCCATGGCTGATTCATGTGAATGCACAGCAAAAACCACCACAATATTATAAAGTAATTAGCCTCCAATTGAAATAATTATTTGAAAAAAAAAGAAAACCCAGGTTTAAGACTTAATTAGACTTCCTTAAGGTAATTGTTTATTTTTTACGTAGCAAGTTTTAAAATTCAGTAACAATCTGATGTACAGGAATAGTGTCCTTTATTTCATCCTAAGTGATCATATTTTGCTCATAAACCTCTTAATCCAGGCTTGGTAACCAAACTGTTTTCTCTCATAATATGTCTGACACCACATGTACAGGATTTTTCTTATGCTGAGATACATTTCCTCTACACCCAATTTGTTGAGGGTTCATATCATAAAAAGATGGTGAATTTTGCAAAGCTATAAAATATAAATGAATGAAACTGTGGAAGACACAAATAAATGGAAAGGCAGTCCATGCCAATGGACTAGAAAAAGAAACACTATTAAATGTCCTTACTAGCTGTAGTGATCTACAGATTCAATGAAACCCCATTCCATTTGCACTTTTCATAGAAATTGAGAAAACAATCCTAAAACTTGTAAGAAATAACAAAATATCCCAAATAGCCAAAGCAATCATGAGCTGAAGTGGCTTTAAGGCCTTGGTAACCTATGTAAGATTGGAGGCAGGAGGAGAAGTGGATGACAGAGGATGAGATGGTTGGATGGCATCACTGACTCGACGGACCTGAGTTTGAGCAAACTCTGAGAGCTGGTGATGAACAGGGAAGCCTGGTGTGCTGCAGTCCACGGGGTCGCAAAGAGTCGGACATGACTGAGCGACTGAACTGAACCAACGTAAGCCACCAAAACTTTGTGTAGTGCCTCAAGGTTAAGAAATCAAACCTAAGGACATACAATAACAAACAGCCAAATAGACTTCCCCAAATAACTCTTAAGCCATAGGCCGTCAAGGAATTTCCTTGCTTCGCTTCCCCATCTTCCCTGTAAGTCTTCTCCCTAACTTCTGTAGGTGGAACACTCCTAGAAATTTCCTGTTAGGAATTTGTTTTTGGGTGGGTGGGGGCATGCCTCAAGGCTTGAAGGATATTAAACCTGGTGGGCCCTGGCAGTAAAAGCATCAAGTCCTAACCACTGGACCACCAGGGAATTCCCTGAATTGAATTTTGCTCTTAAAAGTTTAATATACCTCTAAATAAACACAACAGCATGTTCCTCAGTCATGAGAAAGAAATTCTGCCATTTGCAACAACATGAATGAGCATAGAAGACGTTATGCTAAGTGAAATAAGCCAGACACAGAAAGACAGAAATTGTATGGTCTGACTTATATGTGGAATCTAAAAAGGACGAAGTCAAAGTCATAGAAATGAAGGATAGAATGGTGGTTACCAGGGGCTGGGGGCTGGGGTAACAGGGGAGAGCCAGTCAAAGGGCACAAGCCTCCGGTTATAAGAATACGTTCTAGGATCTAACACGCAGCATGGTGACTACAGTGCGGCACTGGATACTTGAAATGGAGTACATCTGAAACCTTCTCATCACACACACTCAAACATGGTAACAATGTGAGGCAATGTGATAATTAACCCGACTGTGGTGATCACGTCACAAAGTCCACACAGACCAAATCATTATGTTGTACATTTTAATTATATACAATTTTGTTTCTTAATTGGGCTTCCCAGGTGGCTTAGTGGTAAAGTCTGCTTGCCAATGCAAGAGAATCAGGACATGGGTTCAATCCCTGGGTAGGGAAAATTCCTTGAAGGAGGAAATGGCAAGCCAGTCCAGTATTCTTGCCTGGAAAAGTCCATGGACAGAGGAACTTGGCGGGCTACAGTCCATGGGGTCATAAAGAGTCAGACATGACTGAAGCAACTCGGCACGCACACATGCCAGTTTTCTTGCCTGGAAAATTCCATGAACAGGGGAACCTGGTAGGCTGCAGTCCATGGGGTTGAAGAGTTGGATAAGGCTCAGCTACATGCACGCACACTATTTGTTAATTTTACCTCAAAATAGCTGGGAAAAAACTTAAGACAATTAACATTTGCTTTAACATTGGTTTCCTCTATTGCACTTTTTTTTTTTTTTCCATTGGCATCTTCTTTTATCCTTACTGCATTCTTTCAAATGTTTGGCATTTAATGTACTGGTCCTTTTCCAACTTCCCAGTATTTAAGCTTAGATTATTGATTTGTAAGCTTCTTTAATTTGATCAGAATTTAGACACAACTGTTTCCCCCAGAGCACTGGTTTAGTTGCAAACTTCAAATTTTGAAAAGTCTTTTCTTGTCTTCATCACAGTATTTTCTAATTTCCTTATGATTTTTTTCTTGAGTCATAGGTTACTTTGTGTTGCTTATTTTCCAAAGATTCGGAGGTTATTCTGGTTTCACTTAGCTATTTTTAGTTTAATTCTCAGAAAACCTACTGTACAGCTTCCATCTTTTTGAAAGTTGGTGTATTCTGATATGTATTCAACATAAGCTGGAAGATATGTTCTGTTCTGAAGTTGTTGGTGTTAGTGTTTTACGCATGTCCATCAGCTCCTATTGTGTTAAGTCGCTTAAACATTTACGATTTTGTCTGCTTATTCTCTGTGTGGTATGTCAACTTCCCCATCTGTGATTTTGGATTTGCCTTTTCCTTTTAGTTTGAGTTTTTGCTTTCCATCAGTATATTGAGTTGGCCAAAAAGTTCCTTCAGGTTTCTCCACAGCCTCTAATAGCAAAATCCCAAAAGAACTTTGTGGCCAACACAGTATTTTTATGCTTTCTTACTAAGTGCAAGCATATTTAGGATTTTCATGTCTTTCTCATCAATTGACTCTAATCACTATAAAAATATCCATCCCCTGCAATATTTCTTGAAGCTTCCTTAATTTTAATAATTTTTATTATTTATTTTTGGCTATGTTGGATCTTCATTGCTGTGCAGGCTTTTCTCTAGTTTGTGGTGAAAGTCAAAGTCACTCAGTTGTCCCTAGACTATACAGTCCATGGAATTCTCCAGACCAGAACACTGGAGTGGGTAGCCTTTCCCTTCTCCAGGGGATCTTCTCAACCCAGGGATCAAACCCAGGTCTCCCACATTGCAGGTGGGTTCTTTACCAGCTGAGCCACAAGGGAAGCCCAAGAACACTGGAGTGGGTAGCCTTTCCCTTTTCCAGGGGATCTTTCCGACCCAGGAATTGAACCCAGGTCTCCTACACTGCAGGCAGATTCTTTACCAACTGAGCCACAAGGGAAGAGTGGGTAGCTGCTGGGGTCCAGCCCCAGCAGGATCCAGGGGTACCCTCAGGATGACGGCATAGGCGAAAGGATAGCAAAGCAGACAGAACAGAGGCTTGATCTTCCTTGATTAATGCAGAAAGCCAATAAAGCTCCTGTATTCCAAGGAGTCATCCTGAAAGAAGAGAGAGAGAAAAAGAGAGAAAAGGAAAAAAAGCATGACACGGGGAGACCAAGCTTTGGTGAGCGAGGCCCATAACTTTATTTTCAAAAGGAACTTTTATACCTTGACTTGTACATAGAGGGAAATGAAAGATGCAAAGTCATACACAGTCAGCCCAAACATTACATCTGTTTTGTCTTTATCAAAACCAGGATTTTTTCTGCATACCTTTCCCATAAACAATGTTGTGTACATTATCTTCTGGCCTTGGAGGCCTGTGGACATTTTATGACCCTTTTTTGATAAAGGCCACTCAACCAGAAAACTTATTTTCCCTTGAAGTGTTTTTTCTTTATATTTCTAATCTATGTCAGCCTCAGAAAGACAGACTTACATTCTCACGGAGCAAAGGTGCAATTAGTTACAAGAAAGAAAGAACCAATTAGCTCAGAGGTCTGATGTGGGTAATTCCAAGGCTGCTGCTTGTTTTTTTTTCTTACATTCCAACCATGTTAACCAATGCACTCCCAGGTGCACAATGGATAAGGGATATGGGAACTTGGCAGCAAGCATTGGCCCAACAATGAAGCCCTTTACCAGTACTATTTTAATAATTTTTCACCCCTTAAAGGACTCTATGCTCATTAGGACTTTTAGAATGTTTTGGCTTCCCGTGCCTTTCAAGGTTGGGGAGTTGTGAACAATCATGTGTGTTAATTGCAAGAGTATGGATAAACCTGTCAAGCAAGCTAGAAAGCCATCAGAAGGGTTTGAATTGAAACACTCCTATCATGCCCAGGAGACTTATTAACTAAAGCTCTAAGTTGACTTTTTCCAGAGAAAGGTGGTCGGGGATAGCCCTCTGCTAATGTCAGAAGAGTTGGTGAAAGGCATAATACAATAAACAGTAGAGAGATTTTGGTTTTGGAGTAGATGCTTGAGCAGATCCAAGGGGTCCCTTGAGTTCTGATCCGCCTTGCTCATCAGATCTCTTCCACATGACTTTGTCATGGGTGGGATCTCCTGTGGTGGCTCCCGGCAGGTAGCCTTTCCCTTCTCCAGGGGATCTTTCCGACCCAGGAATCGAACCCAGGTCTCCTGCATTGCAGGCAGATTCTTTACCAACTGAGCCACAAGGGAAGCCTTGTTGTGGTGAGTGGTGGCTACTCTCTAGTAGTGTGTGGGCTTCTCATTGCTGTGACTTCTCGTTGTAGCTCCCGGACTCTAGAACACAGGCTCAGCAGTTGTGGTACACGGGCTCAGTTTCCCCCGGGTGTGTGGCATCTTCCCAGACCAGACTGAACTGGAGTCTCCTGCATTGGTAGGCAGATGCTTTACCACGGGGTCACCACAGAAGCCCTCTTGAAGCCTCCTTGTACACTAATTAAACTACACTCCCTTTTGTTTCCATGGTATTTTGTTGTTGTTCAGTTGCTCAGTCATGTCCAACTCTTTGCAACCCCATGGACTGCAGGATGCCAGGCTTCCCTGTCCTTCACCATCTCCCAGATTTTGCTCAAACTCATGTCTATTGACTCGATGATGCCATCTAACCATCTCCTTCTCTGTTGCCCCTTCTCCTCCTGCCCTTAAGCTTTTCCAGCATCAGGGTCTTTGCAAATGAGTTGGCTCTTCCCATCAGATGGCCAAAGTATTGCAGCTTCAGCTTCAGCATCAATCCTTCTAATGAATATTCAGGGTTGGTTTCCTTCAGGATTGACTGGTTAAATCTCCTTGCAGTCCAAGGGACTCTTGAGAGTCTTCTCCAGCACCAATGTTCAAAAGCATCAATTCTTTGGTGCTCAGCCTTCTTTACGGTCCAACTCTCACATCCGTACATGACTACTGGAAAAACCATAGCTTTGACTGTACAGACTTTTGTCGGCAAAACAATGTCTCTGCTTTTTAATATGCTAAGTTTGTCATAGCTTGCCTTTCAAGGAGCAAGTGTCTACAATGATTTTGGAGCCCAAGAAAATAAAATCCTGTCACTGCTTCCACTTTTCCCCATCTACTTGCCACAAAGTGATGGGACCAGATGCCATGATGTTAGTTTCTTGACTAGAGAGTTTTAAGCCAGCTTATTTTTTAATTGAAGGATAATTGCTTTACAGACTTTTGTTGTTTTCTGTCAAACATCAACATGAATCAGCCACAGGGGTACATTGTCCCCTCCTTCTTGAACCTCTCTCTCATCTCCCTCTCCATCCCACCCCTCTAGGTTGATTTATTTGCAAGGCAGCAATGGAGAAACAGACATAGAGAACAGACTTATGGACACGGGGAGAAGGGAGGAGAGGGTGAGATGTATGGACAGAGTACCATGGAAACTTACATTACCGTATGTAAAACAGATAGCCAATGGGAATTTGCTGTGTGTCTCAGGGGACTCAAACAGGGGCTCTACAGAGCCAGATTTTTCATTCTTCTCTTTCACCCTTATCAAGAGGCTCTTTAGTTCCTCTTCCCATAACCTTTATTATCTTCTCAAACATCATAATATTTTTTCATTCATTTATGGCTCTCCTCAGTAAGAATGCAAGTTCTGAGAACAGAGGTTTTTTATCTATTTTCTTCACTGCTGTTGCCACAGTACTTCAGGACCTGGTGAAGTAGGCACTGAAAATACCTGTGAAATGGATGAAATTTCCCTCTGGGTATTGCTTTGGCTGCAACTCATGTGTATGTTTAGCATTCTGGAAGAAATCAGTCCTATATATTCTGTAAACCATTTTCATTTCCTATGTCACACGTCATTTGCATGGGTTTAAAAATTCTTCAGTGTGGCCTCAGCGGGCTGATTATAGTTGCTTCTTAACTCTGTCAAGACCAGCAAACAATGCCTTATTTCACACCATCTGTTGTCTCCCTTTATGGCCTAGTTCATGGTCAATTTTAAAACTGTCTCAAGCATCTGAAACCAGCGTGGGTTTCAGATGCCTGGATGCAGCTCACATGTCATCTAGTCTGCCGGCTGTGAAGTTCACATTCCCACATTTTTTAACCTGACAGTTTATGACTAAGTAGATTATGTCCCAGTATTATGGTGTCTGGAATTCAGTTTAGACTGCTCCAGCGCAGATAACTAGGTGTGTTACGGAGTAAGGAACTCTCTGGGTGCAGTCAGCATTCTAATGAGGAAAACCATACAGCCAATGGCTACCTCAAGCTCTTTTACTAATTTCATCACTGATCAGCCTTATTTTACCGAAAATAATGGGTCCAACAGTAGCTTCTTACAATAACAGGTTAGAAAGGGGTTCTTACTGAACACTTAGTGGTACTAAGATATGATGGAGCTTGACTATATTAATCAGAGGTACTCCCCACTGCTGGACAGACAGGGTCAAAAAGGACTTAACCAGCAAGACTCTTGGGGTAGTGCCTGAGGCGTAACCCCAAAACAGCACTGTGTCCAGCCACTGGGCTGGGGGTGGGGGGGCAGTTTATGATGCTGAGAGGAACAAAAGTCTGCCCTTGTCATACTCACAACCACCTTGATGTGAAACTTTTTATGTAAGACGTGGCCAGGCCACCTAGAGAGAGAGTGCTGGAACTTCGTTAAGCTTACAGGCCTGGCTGTAGGAAGCGTTAGTGCCTGACTGCTAATAAAGAAAGAAAACTGTTCAAGAGCTGTGTGTGCTGCAAAATCTGGCCTGGGATCTAGTTTTACCCTCATCTGCTGGCAAGGCTGTGAGGCAGCAGCTGATTAACTCTCATCTGAACCTGGTAACTCGCGACCTAACAGAAATAACCCGGATGTTGGGCACCAACAACATGGCTCGGGCTGGGATCTGAGGACATTATGCACACTCTTCAGTTTCTCTTTAGGGGTCTGTCAGTTGTGCGGTCACATATAGGCTTCCCGTATGGTCCAGCGGTGAGGATTCCTGGTCTTCACCCAGGCGGCCCGGGTTTGACTCCCACTATGGGAACGTGGTAACTTGTAGGACTTCCCTGGTGGCTCAGACTGTAAAGCGTCTGTCTACAATGCGGGAGACCTGGGTTCAATCCCTGGGTTGGGAAGATCCGCTGGAGAAGGAAATGGCAATCCTCTCCAGTACTATGGCCTGGAAAATCCCATGGACAGAGCAGCATGGTAGGCTACAGTCCATGGGGTCGCAAAGAGTCAGACATGACTTCATTTTCACTTTCACAGGCTTCCCTAGTGGCTCAGACAGTAAAGAACCCACCTCCACTGCAGGAGACCCAGGTTTGATTCCTGGGTTGGGGAGATCCCTTGAAGAAGGGAATGGCAACCCATTCCAGTATTGTTGCCTGGATAATTTCATGGACAGAGGACCCTGGCATCCTACAGTCCATGGGGTCACAATGAGTTGGACATGACTGAGCGACTAACACAGCAACATGGACGGACAGCACTGGCACAGGACACACGTTCTCAGCTGTATTTTCTTGTTAGAATGATTAGCAAGGAATATCGTTCTTTGTCCCTTTTCATGTTTTCACCTTAAGTCTATTCTGGCTGACAGATATTAATATATGCCCATAATTTTGCTTGATATGTTGTCTTATGCCTTGTAAGTTTTTCCAGAAATATTTCTATTGTAAAAGACATGAAATATGTAACATTAGAGGTTGTAACAAACTGCTTTGAAGTCTTAACAAATTTTAAGATTATATACCGTATTATTTTAGATATTTATTTTTCAAAATGACCAGAACCCTTTGACAGGTAGAGATTTTTTAAATGCCAATCTCTTTAATTAAAAAAACAATATATACCAGAGACTAGGAGAAAAAATTTCCATACCCCTTTTAGACTTTGTTTTCTGTTCTGACAAATACTAAAAGAGAATGGGTTGTTGGGAATTATCTTAGTCCGGTAGTCCATTTGAGCTGCTGTAACAAGATATCATGGGTAGCTTATAAACAACAGAAATCTTTCACAGTTCTGCAAGCCAGAAGTGCAAAGCAGGTGCCAGTGTTGCTGGGTTCTGGTGACGGCCTCAGGGTTTCGGACGCCGACTTCTCACTGTGTCTTCACAGGGCAGGAGGAGCAGGGAGCCCTGTGGGGCGTCTTGAAACAAAGGCACTGATCCCATTCCTAAGAGCTCCACCATCATGACCTTGTCACCCCACAAAGGACCAGCTCCTAGTACCATCATATCAGAGGTGAGGATTCAAACATATGAATTGGGAGGCAGCGGGGGAAGCTGGGGGACATAAATATTCAGACAATAGCAGGAATTTATGAAATACAAGGGTACTAAGTAGGTATTTTAAGCCCAGGATACAATCACAGAAATAACAATAAATTATGTGGGAAAATTTAAAAGTACATCAAAAGGGGCAGAAATCAAAAGATGGGAAATGGATCTATAATCTGAATGCAAATTTCTTTAAATTCTGGAACTGTGATACTAAGAAGAAATGACCATGCTAAGTATAAGTAAATCATATGCCAGAGTGGAATTTCAAAATATAGTTTGTATTTCCAGCATCATGAAAAGAATCACTATAAGCATTACCTTAAAATGTTTTTATCAGAAATATAGTTTTGGTAATAAACCATCTGATAAAATTATATATAAACATGTAATCAGATATACTATACATATGTAATTTTAATACACTCATATGAATACTCTCTATGGTGTATTTTGTATAAAATAAAAATTAATTTTAGATTATTAAAAAAACTGGCAACAAGTTCACAAGACCTGACCACCTACCGGGTCAGCTCCCACGCTCACATCCTGCGCTGAAAAGCTCTCACACGCACCAACAGAGAAGCCCAGAGAGCCGGTCAACGTCCCTGCAAAATTTCTCCAGGATGTGGAGGTGGCCTGTGAGGTGCTACTGGAGAAGTCAGAGCCGCCTTTCTGCTCAGGGTGGTTTGGGGAGGGGGTGGGGGGAGGTATGGAAACCCGAATTGAAAGTTCCCCGTATGGTTAAAATGGTCCACGCCCCGCCCCACCTCCTCCAAGAAATGTTGAAAAAAAAATTTTTTTTTTAAATTTAAACGTTGAAAATCCCAAGCTTCAAGTCAAGTTTCATGTCAGAACTTTCAGCCAAAAAAAACCTTAATTCTCTTCTTTTACTTTCTAGGTTTATCACCAAATATCCTGAAGATACCGCTTTTCTTCTTTTAAAGTGGCCAATGTTTTCATTGCCTCTAGTTTTTCAACTCCAGTCTCTCTGCTTATTATTTCCACAAGGGCATCGTGGACATCCTTGGCCATATTCTTAGCATCTCTAGAAAAAAATGAGTAACAGCATTCTGTTTAAGAACAGGAACTGTGCACTAAATCCTCCTGCATTCACGAATCTCAGGCCGGGCCTGTGTCACCACACTGCAGCCCCCTCCATCTCTCTGGAAAGTGACCCTGAGGTCTCCAGGCACTGGTCACCACCACACCCCCCAGCCCAAGGCCAGGCCTTTGCCCAGGGACCACCAGCACATGCATTGCTGACCACCCCGTTCACAGCTTTGAGTCCTTCAGCAGGCTCTGAGCTCCAGGAGCAGCCGAAATCTTGACGTGCCTGAGGGCCTCACGCACTGGGCCCTCCTTGGCTCTGCCCTCCCTCCACTCTCAAGGCCTTCCTGGGGCAAGGAGTTCCCCTGAGAGTCTAAGCCTGCATGCCTGGCAGGCACACAGGCACACAGTTATCAACAGACACATCACTGAGAACTTGCTGAGGGCTGCCCCTTCTCGGTGCAGTTCCACGGCCCAGCTCTTTCACTGCAGGCCAGGCGAGGCCCCACGCAGCCCCCGCTGCACCGTGAGCACTGCTGCCCGGCTCTCCCACTGGGAGCGGTGGCTGGCACGGAGAGCACCTTGCCCACCTCCCGTCTCCAGACACCTGCACGGGCCGAAGCGCCGGCAGGCACTGTGACATCTGCGGCATGAGTAACTGCCAGACAGGACTCCACTGTGCTGGGAGCTGAACTCGCTCTGCCCCTTCCAGCGAGATTCCTTGAGAAAGACATAACGGCTGCTCCAACGTCCTCCTCCTGCTCTGCCCAAGCACACCGAGAGCACCTCAAGGCCACCCCCGTCCCCGCCCTTCCTCACGTCCAGGGCTCCAGCTACCACATCTCCTGGGCCCTGTGTCGTCTTCTTACTTGACTCTCAGCAGCAAAGGCTTCCCCTTGAGACAGTGTCCCCTGGGACGAGGGACAAGCTCGCACCTTCCTCGGTGGCTGTCCTCCTCAAGGTCCCCTTTGTTTGGTCCACACTAGAAGCCACGGGGCGTTCACTCTGAGCCCTCACCTCGGACCTCAGACCAGCTGTGAGTGTATCAACCTCACTTCACGGATGTGAAAGAATGAGGCACCAGTGATGGTGAAGGGTTACTTCTGGGCTAACATTTTAAGATCTCAAGTACCAGTTATTCATATACTTGTACATGTATGTTTGTACACGGACTTCACCTCCATTATTTTAGGGCTGCACTTAAAACTTCAGCCTAAATCTGACAGCACTCTCCTCTGCAAACAAAAGGAAGACCAAACACTTCACTAGAAGCTACATGAAAACATAAACCAACACAACATCCAGGAGCTCGGTCGTTTCTGACCTAAAGCAACTTTTTCTATCTGAGGAGTCATTAATGGGTCGTGAAATCAACTTAGGAGCCAAAGTCAGCTTTCTTTAAAAATGATACAACAAACAAATAGACATTATCAGAATGTATCACAGAGAGTAAGTCCAAAAAGTAAGTTCTGTTTTATAAATCTTTTCAATTATCTCCAGGTCATTATGCCAATATTTCTTTTTCTGTGTCAGTTTTAGAAATTAAAAAAAAAAAAGTGTAGTTTCTCATTTCAAAACTCCTTTTTAATTAGCAAACATTTTGAGTTCCATTAAAACACGTAGCTAGTTACTAAATTTTTTTTCCCCTATGGTGATCTTGGGTTTCTACAATGGCTCTTGTCTCAAAAAGTAGATGAAATGCAAGAATGACTCCTGGTGTATGTCAACTTTGACATTACAAATTATGTCTTAAGAAAAAAATCCTAAATTCACAATCTCAGTGAAAAGTGAAAGTGAAAGTTGCTCAGTCTGTGTCCGACTCTTTGGCAACCCCGTGAACTACACAGTCCGTGGAATTCTCCAGGCCAGAATACTGGAGTGGGTAGCCTTTCCCTTCTCTAGGGGATCTTCCCAACCCAGGAATCGAACCCAGGTCTCCAGCATTGCAGGCAGATTAATTACCAGCTGAGCCACAAAGGAAGCCCAAGAATACTGGAGTGGGTAGCCTATCCCATCTCCAGAGGATCTTCCTGACCCAGGAATCAAACCAGGGTCTCCTGCATTGCAGGCGGATTCTTTACCAACTGAGCCATGAGGGAAACCATTCTCAGAGTCAAAACCGAAGCTCTTTTCCTAGGTCGACTGCAAAAATCACACGTTTAGTATTCACTGATCAAAATCAATTAAACAATGAATTAGGCATAGCAAAAACAAACAGAGAAACCTAATTTAAAAGAGCACAGAGCAGTCTGCAATGCACGAGTTAATTTTCTTTTGGGATCTTAGCTCCCCAACCGGGGACTGAACCTATGCCCCCTGCAGCGGAAGTGTGGTCTTAACCCCTGGACCCAGGGAAGGCTGCGTGAGTTAATTTTCACTTTCTTTTCCTGATAACAACTTCTTGGCTATCGAGGGTACATAGAAATAGCTTTAGAACTTGTATTTCTATCCCTGTACTTGAGAATCAGATCTCCCACCCGTACAGGTCCGGGTCGTTAACCAATGGGCCCCTGGTTTCTTTAATGAACACCACTGACTGTCCCCACCCCCTGCACTCACCCACACACGTAGACATAACCGCTGTCCTGGAGGAGGACCCCCGCCACCTGCTTGCTGTGACGCTGGAGGCTGTCTTGAACATACTTGGCTGGGCCTTCCTCCTCCCCCACCGCAACATCTCTTGAGAAGGAGACTTCCAAGTGAGTGAGCACTCCACACTTAAAGAAGTGTCTGAGCTCGTCTCTGAAACACAATACGTAACGGGTCACTGGAAGATTTGTAATTTCATGTTGGAGAAGTCTGAGATGACAACTGTAGAGCATGGCAAAGCCTTACAACACAAGGGCTGGCAAGTACCTGAACAAATAATCCCTCTCCTTGTGTCTGCAGCCGAAGAACAGCCACGTGGCTCCAAAGTGGCCCCCTGGGTGTTGTTCCTGGAGCTTCTCTCTAAGGGGAAACGAAAGCTGAGGTCTGGTAGAAATAACAGGTAACAGCAACCTCTCTTTTTTTTGCCTCTCCAGGTAGGTCTATAAAACCCAACTCTGCAGTCACTCAAAGTCCGTTTACTGAATTTACACTTCATTGTCCACAGGGTAAGTCGGCCACTTCAGTGGACGCTAGAGAAAGTAAATTTACCTCTGGGCTGAGACATCTATGACCTTTATATGACATCTCCAGAGCAGGGGTAATTCAAATGACCACACTGTGAAACCTCAACTAATTTCTACACTAAATACTAGCAACAATCTTATGACTAAAAACTCTCAGTTAGTGTAATAGAAAAGAGGCACAGGGCTTTAAAGGTAGAACAGTCTGCTGTGCAATTTTCAGACATGGTTGACATGCCCCACTTTTTTGTTTTCTTAACAACACAAAAAAGAAAACTACACAAAGATTTTGCCCGAAGCATATTACTCCACCACCTGGGGACCGTTACGTAAGAATTGTTATTTTACACACAGGGAGAGAAGCACAATTTTATTTGTATCAGATAATTATGCCCTGATATGAAGATACATGAATTAATATTATTCTACTGAAAATTACTGGCGTTAGGGGTTTGACTTTGAAATGCTGAGTGTACTTGGGTCTTTGTGATGACCCAGTTAAGGAATAGATGGATGTTGGGAAAGGCTGAGGGCAAGAGAAGGGGGCAACAGAGGATGAGATGGTTGGATGGCATCACTGACACAACGGACATGAGTTTGAGCAAACTCGGGGAGATAGTGAAGGACAGGGAGGCCTGGCGTGCTGCAGTCCATGGGGTCACGAAGAATCGGACACGACTGAGCAACTGAACAACAACAACAAAGGAACAGATGGGGCAGCCGCACGTCAACACAGCATGAAGATGTGCTTGGAATCTGTCCCCAGCACTGCAGGGCTGGGCGGTGCGGGCAGTAAATACTATAGTAAAAAAGAAGTTCCAGCACAAAGCAAAATCTCTGGACGGTATTTTCACTTTTCCCACAGTGACAAGTTATGCTATGCTATCACACATTTCATAATAATTTTTTAAAATAAAAATTTTACAACTGAAGTCCAATATCCTAAAATCCCCAGAAGAAACAAACAAACAAAAAAACGCTCTATTATCCTCCCAGCCAGGTCCACGAGGGATACATACCTGTGTTGCAGGAAGCCAATGAAGGGGGCCACGCCCGCTCCTGGACCCACCATTATGATGGGGACTGAAGGGTCATTTGGTAAGTGGAAAGAGTTTGTGGTTCGAGGAGAAATGGATAGCTGAAACGTTAAGGCAATGCTCATAAGTTTGAAAAAAAAAAAAAAAGAACCTGAACAAAAGCATATATCCAAGGTGCTGTCTGCCAAAGAAATCAGAAAGTGAAACTTCCCCTTAATTTCATCACTTCCCCTTCCCCTTAGAAGCATCACAAAATTAAATAGCGGCATTAAATCGTACTGAAACCACAAACACATCTGTCAACGCAGAGAAATAAACAAGTCTGTCTTGTAAATTTTTTTCTTTCTAAATCAAAAGTATTTTTAAAATGACAGGGCTTTTTCCGAGGTAGAACACTGAATAAATAAATAAATAATGAGCTATTTTTCTAGGCCCAAAGTAGTGGGCAACCCATCATACGCATCATGAAGAAATGCACACACAAAATGAAGACAGGGTCCTTCACATCAGGACATAAAGGGGCAATGCAGACAAACGCCAAGAAGGGGTGAAGGGTTTAAGCGGAAACTAGGCAAGCGCGACAGAAACGAAGGGGCTGCCCTAAGGATGCCAGAGCACCACACGGCCTCTGCTCCTGTGCATCCAGGGTTTGCTGCAAAGCTAGACTAAGAAATGAGATACAGATAAAAATCTTTTTGCTACAATTTCAAAAGGGTTTTCTTCTAAACCATGTGCCAGGGACACTTACAAGGAATCAGCTTGTTAACATACTTGACTCTCAGTTTCACTCTGCCATATGCTTCAGTTACACTGAGTGATACTAACACTTAAGAATGACGGGAATCGTCCCTACGTTGCATACAGATATAATCGTATATATTTTAGCCTTTAATTCAAGGGAAGCTGTCTGAAGTTCATCCACAGGATGGACACAGCACTTTTAAATGGAGAGCTGGCAGAGTTGCGTCAAATGGCTGCTCTCGTTTTGGAGGGAAGCTGTGATGGATATTACATTAGCCTTATTCACTTGATTCATCCACCTAACAATTTCACTGAAGGTACTCAATATGACAAGCACTTAGGATGGAGAAATGAGCAAACCAAATCTATGTCGATGGGACGCATATTCTACTGTGTGAAAAAGACAATAAACAAACATTCATCTACAGAAAAACAGATAATAAGTTCCATGAAGCAGAATAAAACTGCTGAAGAGACCACACTCCCATGTTCCAGGGACGGGGAGGAGACGGGAGAGTACTAGTCGGCTCCTGCTGCACACCTCCAGGGCCTCAAAACTGGGTAGTCAATAAAAATCTGTTACAATGGGGAAGAAGAAGCGGGAAAAGGACAGGAGGAAAGAAAGGACGCGTGAGAGGCACCCACGCTTGGTGTCTGTAATGCAAGTGTCTCAGTATGCTGTCTTTAACTTTTTGGAGACCTGCTATTTCATGAGACCATGAAGTGACACGATACTTGCGTGTCAGCACTATTACTACAGCATTTCTTTCCAAAAGAGAAGTTTCTCGGTTCTCAAAATTTTGTGGAGGTAAGGAAACACACACAGTAAAGCACCTGTTTCAGGCAGCAGACTGGGAAAACACCAAGTTCAAGGGCAATTTTAAGCCCCAGTCTTCTCTTAAGCTCTCTCAAGTATATATCAGAAGCCTTAATTCCCCCAAGGGCTGTCAACTTTTTAATTTCAGTAACAGAGCAACCAAACCAGGAATAAGACATTATAAATGTCTTATTTTTCAAAACCATGGAAAAGACTTCATGATAAAGACTCAACTTTTTTTTTCGATTTCAACCATTCTTATGGGTGAAGAGGGAGAATGTAATTGTTCTCTTTGCATACAGTCTCAAATGAGATTTTGACAAGTGTGAATCAAAATATAAAACACAAAAGGTCTTCTGTTTACGAACGTGATGAGCAAGGAGTGAATACTGTACTGTATACAATTCATACTTTACACATTGAGGAAACACACGGACTATTTAATACTGAGTGAAAATTATGTTCTCCTAACTTTCCAAAAGACTAAAGCTCAAGTGTGGCATAGAGTTTCCTTTGAATGGTTTGTTGGTAACGAATGATGCAGGGGACATTTTTCCAACTAAGCAATGAACGCTTTCCACGTCACCAAAACTGCATTCTCCTCATACCTTGGGAGCCAGGGCTTTCTTGCCATCTACATGGTTTGCACACATGTACGGCTGAAGAATTGATTCAACCAAGGTGGCTAGCCAGCCCGTGCACACGCCTCTCCGAAGAATCACCTCCGTGGTGTTAGACAAAAACTCCACGATGTTAAAAATGAAATGAAGCTTCCCTGGGTGAAACAGACTTGAGCTGCAAAGACAGAGGCGAGTTTTTAAACTCTGCACCAGGACTAACACACACAGGCCAGACCAGGCCTTTTTTTATGCACTGAGGGGTATTTCTGTGTGCGCACTCTTCAGAGAACAGCTCTGCTGCTTGCTGCAAAGTCAGCCCTGCCCCCAGCATCCTGGTATCACTCAGGACAGTTTCTGGTTACCTGTGTGCCCCAAAGACTAGATGAGATTTATACAGAACCCCTCCCTCTCCCCTTCCTCCTCCAGCCCAGCAAGCGGCCAGGCACACCAATAAGGCCACAGGGGGAGGACTTGGACGCTCGCTAAGCAGGGACACGGTTCTGGACTGCAAGAGCCATGAAGATGCCACGCCCTATGCACTCTGGGAGGACGGGGGTCCAGGTCTGGTGTTCTTCACTCCTTATCACGTCTGCTGCCGTCTTCCACAAATCTGGTAGGTTTTCAGTAAATGGACCTGTAGCTAGCAAGGATCTGAAGGTCTGAGTTTCACTGTATTTTAGGAGAAAGATGCTACGTATGACGTTAATAAGCATCAGTACCTTGCGCAAGAGTACGGTCTGGGTTGGAGCTTAGGAAGATGTTCTAGAAAAAAGCAAAAACAGGCAACTATTAATTCACTCCTACTGAAAATAAAGTATATGTATACACGTAAACTACATGTAAAGGTCTGACTTCTAAGTGTTCTCTTATTTAAAATATTCAAAACAACTGTTGTTTCCGTTTTCATCATACTTTTAAGTACCTATACATTCACTGTGAGTAAGCAGACCATTACTAGATGCCACATCCAAATCTTAAAGACCAAACAGAATCCGTTTCCTTAATGTGAAGCCAGTAATTTCTACCTAAAGGCGTTTGGTTTTTTTAAAACAGCAAACAGGAATAAGAGTAAGGTCCACAAATGGGCTTCAGAGTCAAGGAACCAACTATATTGTTTTCTGGGGTGTCTCCAGAGTTTTCAGACTTGAAATACAATTGTGACTCAAAGATGATTAGACTGTGGAAAATACTGAGGCTGAAAATATTTTTCCTTATATTTATAGGGTTATAACAAAAAACTGGAGTGTAACGGTGAACACTCTTAAATCAAGTTACCCAGAAATCCAGTGATTTCAAGACACATAGGTACTCTTTCAAAAGGAGACTAAGAGTCAATATTTGAATTGTCCACTAATAAAACTCTGGAAATTTTTGTGTTCAGTATGTTATCATTTTGATAGTTATTTAGCAAAAATTTAGAAAGCCCTTTCTAAATGTCTTACAGTTGCAATGTCAGAATAAGATTTAAAAGAGGGCTCAACACAAACCCCTAGGTGTATTAAGTTTTCTCATAGACATTAGGAAATAACTGAAGTTTCTGTAAGTCTCAATTATAGAAACTTCTAAAGTTTATAAGCTGAAGCGTCTATACTTTGGTCACTTGATGTGAAGAGCCAACTCATTAGAAAAGACCCTGATGTTGGGAAAGCTTGAAGGCAGGAGGAGAAGGGGATGACAGAGGATGAGATGGTTGGATGGCATCAGCATCTCAATGGACGTGAGTTTGGGTAAACTCCAAGAGTTGGTGATGGACAGGGAGGCCTGGCGTGCTACAGTCCATGGGGTCGCAAAGAGTTGGACACAACTGAGGGATTGAATTGAACTATTAGCTCAAAAGAAAGAGGATAAGAGTGTTCATTTGAACAGGAAAATGAGAAGAGCAGCCTCACCACTTGCAGGAGGACAGAGAACACTAAGAAGTAAAAAGGGAGCACGAGCCTCACTTGTAAAGGAGCCTGACTTGTAAAGGCCTCACTTGTAAAGGAGCCTGACTTGTAAAGGCCTGACTTGTCAAGGAGTGCCCTTCACTGTACTCGGCATCACAAGGGACCTTGCCAGCCTAACAGGACAAAGTACAGTACATGCTTTCCTGTCACTATTCGTCACTGCAGGAAAACAGACAGGAGATGACAAAAGTACAAACATAGAAAGTATTAAATAACAAAGGTTTTAAAATCCTATAAACGCTTATAGTCACCATCCCCGGTAAACGTCTCCAAGTCCGGACACCAGATCCTTAAGGAAGATCTGAAACTCTCTTTTGCTGGAGTACAAGGACCAGAAGGCATGATCGGGACAAAAACCAGGGTGACCTTCTATCTGGATGCCTGTCTCCCCAAGTCCACACTCGGAGGCACCCTGAGTAAGGCCACTTGTTTATGCTGGGCCAGCACTAGACCCTTGGGCTCTTGAAGAACCAAAATCTGGACCTGCCCAGGTGGGACATTTCTGAACCCTGCTCACAGAGGGCACACTTCATCACACTCCGTCAATTATCACTATCCTTAAAAAAGATACTTTTCTTGGAAAGTTCATTTTTAGATAAAATTTGGCTAAGTGCTTTCTGAAAAACAGATTCTAGGCTGAAGGCTGAGTGAAAAAAGAGAATTACAACTGATTCTATTAATGGAGAAAAAGAGCCTGCTGCTGGGAAAGATTGAGGGCAGGAAGAGAAGGGGACAACGGCGGGTGAGATGGTTGGAAGGCATCACTGACTCGATGGACATGAATCTGAGCAAACTCCGGGAGACAGTGAAGGACAGGGAAGCCTGGTGTGTTGCAGTCCATGGGGTTGCAAAAACTCGGACACCTCTTAGCGACGGAATGACAATAATACTGAGAGATCAAATGACAGTGACAATGGTAGGAAAGAAAACTGAAAAAGCAAACAAAACAAAACAAAACGGGAGAGAGATCCTCTGACCTCAGGAAGGCAGTTCAGCTGGATAAGGCCCCAGGAAGTCCAGCCGTGAGACGCTTGCTTACTGACCAGTATGGAAACGTGCCCCCACAGACCTGCAGGAACTTGAGATGACCTTAGCACAGAGGGGCTGCCCGGGGAGGGGGCTGTGACGGCGGCCACTCACCGAGCAGGAGGCCGAGCGGAGGCTGGCAGGACGGGAAGGCCCGCAGCAGGTCGGACAGGCAGGCGCCGGCCTCCCTGACAAAGCGGGTGTAGTCGGCCGCCCCCTGCCTGCTGCACAGCTCCTGCAGCCGCCGCCTCTCCGCGCTGTCGCCAGTGTGGTCCGCGAGCGCGCGCAGAAATGCCTGTGGCCAAGAAATCAACAAGTCACCACGTGCTCTGTGGTCACAGCGTCAGAACACGGGGTTGGTGTCCACCTGGGATGTGCCCAACTATAAAAAAAAAAGGGAGTGTGGCCACCAGGAGTGTGACCGGGAAAAGGGTATTTCGTTTCATATTTGCTCTGATGGCAGCCCATCGAAGTGGGAAGACCCATTTTTATTTTTTGGTCACCTTCCCTGTATCTTAAACTGACCTAATCAGTCATAAGTATGGTCTCAGGTTACATGACAGCTATATGTGAGTAAGCAGGAAGTCAAGTCTCCCAAGCAAACTTTTTTTTTTTTTTAATATTTATTTATGTAGCATCTAGTTCCCCAGCATGTGGGATTTAGTTCTCTGACCAGGGATTGAACCCAGGGCCCCTGCATTGGGAGCCCAGAGTCTTAGCTACCAGACCACCAAGGATGTCCCTCATTAACCAAATGTTTTTATCTCAGGACACAATACCTGTTCCTGTCTTAGCTGATGACTACAACCTGGATTTCGACACTTATTTGAGCACCATTAAGAGCTTTTTCTGGCAGGCACTGGGTACAAGAGGACACCTAACTTGCCCAAAAGGCTTCACAGGAGAGCGGGAGCAACAACGCTCCCTGAAACAGAGTGGGCACCACTGCATCCCAGGCCCGGACGCCCTTGACGGGGGTGATGAGATCACATTCCCGTGGGGTCACGGGTCTCCACCGACTAGCCAAGAATCCCTGCCCAACCTACCCAGAGACCCACCAGCTACAGGAGCGCAGGAGCTTACCAAGAACACTTCCAGCCAAACTTTCTCAAGTCAATAAACCCTCCTAAATTACAGGCTGAAACAGTAGCATATTTCTCATTTTACACTTAACAGAAACTTCACAGTACTAATAAAGGGAATACTGTACTACGTGGAGAACAAGTTGACAAACGTTACTAAAACTTAAAATCTAAATATTTTTAACACAGTAATTGTACTCCAAGGAATTTATTTTTAAAAGAAAATTTAGACAGGTGTATACAGATGCAAACAGAAGGTTGACCTAAATGGGTTTTTAATAGTGAAAAACTGGAAACAATGGACTGTCCTTAATCAAATCAACAAGTATAGCATCTTTTAATAAGATCTCCAGTATGTTTCCACGTTGGGATATGCAAACTCATGATTTCTTTTTAATAAAAGAAGGTATGTTACAGAACAGCATATATACTAACAACACAAATCCAAATGTTAACTGCAGTGTGACAGTGGCTCAGTCGTGTCTGACTCTACATCCCCATGGACCACAGTCCACCAGGCTCCTCTGTCCTTGGGACTCTCCAGGCAAGAACTGGAGCAGGTTGCCATTTCCTTCTCCAGCGGATCTTCCCAACCCAGGGACTGAACCCAGAACTCCGGCTTTGCAGGCAGATTCTCTACTCTCTGAGGCACCGAGGGAAGCCCTGTTAACTGCAGGGGTCTAATTAAAAAGCACTTTTGCTTCCTGTATTACTTTTGTGTCCAGACTTTTTACAAGCATACTGCTTTTGCAGTAAGACAAAATACATTTGTAAATATACACATTGTGAAGTTTTCAGAGATGGTAGAGTTGAACTAAAATTGTGAAATTATGCAGGAAATTTTCATCACAGTGCATCGTAAATTTACTCAAATTATACCTAGGACTAAGTCTCTCTATTGAGCTCACTTCCCGAAGACTATAAATGCAGTCAGCACCTTAATAAAACAGAGAATGAACACTGCAGTGTGAGCAGTGTAACGTGATCATGTTTTTATTCACTGGCAATACAAGTTCGGTAAAACAGCTTGCAGAGTTCACCCATTAACATCCCTCAACAGGGCCAGAAAAATGGCGGTGGCGGCGGCACAACACGGACACCTAGTGGGTCTCCACCCCCAAGCCTGTCTCAGCGTCAACACGACCCTTCGCCTTTCCCTCAAGAATCTGACGTAATAAATTAACTACCGACTTTTACACAAAAAGGGGTCTTCCCAACCTTACATGAGTGACAGGTGAGGGAAAGCCCCACTCCCCAAGCCTCCTGTCAACTAGAGAAAAAGTGTCCGTGCACAGCTGGAAAACCCATGTCATCGAGGGCCACTTTCATCCCTGGTTACCGCGCAACATCGAGTTAACGTCTAGTAAAATAAGATTAAGGAAAAGCCCTACTTGAAATTCTTGTTTCAAAAGAAAACATAACATTTCAATACAAGAGCAATTTTAAAATATTTGTCCATGACATCACAAAGACACAGCATGGCTTGGGAACTATTCTGAACACAGGCTATGAAGACCACATTTTCCAAGCCTTCAAATGATTGAATAAGCTCTAGAGAGACATAAGCATATTTTTAAGTAGATACCAAAAGAACTTAAAAAAACAGTACCTTCTTGGGAACGGCTCGTATTTCGAGGCACCAGGTGAGAAGGAACTGGAGAGAACACCTCTCAGGTACGTGCTGGGGCAAGGCTGCGCCTGTCCAGGGAGATGCGGAAGAGTTCACGACAGAAAATAAAGATGTTTCCAACCCCTAGAAACACTAACAGCTGTAATCTTTTACACTGTAGGGCTATCAAAGTACAGTATGACTTTGGTCAACGTTTATTCAGTCAAAAGATTTCCTCAGCAAGAGTGTGAAAGAAAAATCCACTTTACAAAAACAATTTTATTAATTCAACAGTATTACTATATCAGCCATACCTATGAAATCTAGGTTTACCAAACAAAAGGAAGGGAAATTATCTAAAACCAAAGAACAAAAAAGCCCAGGAATCGAACTGGGGTCTCCTGCATTGCAGGTGGATTCTTTACCAACCGAGCTATCAGGGAAGCCCCTCCAAAAGATGGCAGTGGTCCCATAACACTACCTGTCTTCCTCAGAAAGAATTTTAGAGCTGCCTGAGCTCTAGTTCCAGATTCTAAGCAATCACTGAAAAATAATTTCCCTTAATCATGGAAAAAGCAACTATTTTCATGTATTAAATAAGCAACAACAAATAGGCCATGAGACACAAACATGAAACAACTACCTTTTTTTTGGCCACGTCGTGCAGTTTGTGGGATGGTCTCCCACCAGGAATTAAACCCGGGCCCCAGAACTGAAAGCCTGGAGTCCTAACCACCAGGGAACTCCCAACAAAAAGCAGTTTTTAAAACAGATTCATATAATATAGTTTTTCTGCATGACAACTCTAGTGTGCTAACTCAGAAACAAAGCAATGCTGACTGAAAAGAAACAACCTAACATATTGGCTCAACTAACCAACCTGCTTTTCTGAAACCACAGTTATATTCATCTTTGTGTTTCCCAGATTGCTGTAAGCTTGCTGATGTCTAGAGTTCTGGAAAAGTTGATTCTTCAACTTCATTTTTAATGTTTGTAAGCATCCAGTAAGCATAAACTCGACCACCACCTCATTCAGGGTAACTGACTCGCCCAGGGCACCTGCTGGGGATGCTAAGGACTCCCACCCAAGACCAGCGAGCGCCTGTGTCCCGCCCTCAGGCACCCGTGCAGACTTGCCCTGTCACCCCCGTGCCCCCAAGGATGTCCGGAGCAGTAAGACACAGGGCTGCACCTTTCTTCCTTGTGTCTGCCTTAATCGTCACGGCGACATGGTGCTCTCTCCTGTCTGCGAGCTGCAGTCTCTGCAGCAGGAACTGCACTTCAGAGTCGCTGTTGGGACAGATCACATTGAAGGCATCTCCAGGCTGGTAGGAAAAATCTGTTTTCTAGAGAAGAACCAACACGAAATTAAAAAATGCCACATGAGTTAAGAGTTTTAGTTGTGGGGCAACCAACACAGTTTTTCTTATATGAACATTTGAACATACAAGTTCGTTTTTTGCAATTAGAATTATTTTGTTTCTAACAAATAAGACCAATTAACTAAACAAGCATACTTTTATTAGGAGTTATTTTTTAAAAAGAAATTTTGTAATTATCTAATGTTTTGCTTTATATCGAGTATTCACAGACTAGAAATTAAAACCTGCCTCTTCTGGAGATTAAGGTGTCCTGGTAAGTAGTGTTTCTAATAATCCATGTAAAAACCCTCTTTTGAAAATATACACACACACTTTAGGAGCAAAGAAATGACTCTTCAGTGGTCTCTCCTTACTTCTTTCCTTTGGGGAGGAATGGGGTGGGGGAGACCGCTTTTCTCCCTTTAGTGACGTGCAACATTAAAGCGTCTGCCTTGGTCGTGGCTGTGCACAAACTCGGGCTCCAGGTGGAGCCCCCTCCCACAGCAGGTCTACGCACTCTGCATAGAGTGGGGTAGGGGTGTGGAGGGCTCTGGGAAGGGGCCTCTAACCACACGTGCTCACACCCCTAGCCTGTGAGGAACACAGACACAGACTGGACCCACCAGTCTGCCAAACCTCACCTCTTTATGACAAAAGTGTGTAACAGAAGTGAAATGCTTTCACATATACAGGATATTTAACAGCAGGGATAAAAATGTTCAAAAGAAAATGGAATTACTCAATAGTATGAGAGTCCCTTGGACTGCAAGATCAAACCTTTCAGTCAATCTGAAAGGAACTCAACCCTGAATATTTACTTGCAAGGACTGATGCTAAAGTTCCAATCCTTTGTACACCTGATGCGAAGAGCCGACTCACTGGAAAAGACCTGGATGCTAAGATTAAAGGCAAAAGGAGAAGGGGGCAGCGGAGGATGAGATGGCTAGAGAGCATCACCAACCAACTCAATGGACATGGTTTGACCAAACTCCAGGAGACAGTGAAGGACAGGGAAGCCTGGCATGCTGCAGTCCATGGGGTTGCAAAGAGCTGGGCACGGCTTAGCGACTGAACAGAACAATGGTATGTAAGCAAAACCATCTAGTTTTGATGCCTGCCATATTTCTTTTTTTCTATTAGAAATTCAACTAAACCTCCACCAACAGCCTTGACACACTCTCTTCTGAAAGTTCAGCCCACTGAGCTCCACAGGACCCACACCCAGGGCTGAGCCGCACGACTGTGAGCAGGTCCAGTCACGGCTTCCCACCTGAGGCCGGCGGCTGGGGCGGGGGCTGGGGGAGGCTTACGGATGGGGCTCCAAGAGCCAGCACAGATAGCCCCTAAAACTGTGCAAAATGCTTATATATAATCATTCTTCTTGAGGGGGGTCCATGATTTCTCCAAGATTCTCAAAGGAACAAGGACCACCACTCTGAGAAGTGACCGTCACAGGACGGGCTAGCCTGGGCTCGACTCCCCTGGCCGCTGACCTCAGCTTCCTTGCCTGGGGCTCCTATATGCCAGTGCTGTGCTGATTCCATTATTCTTTCGTGGCTTAATGAGTAAGACAGCAAAACTACTCTCTCCAAGTGGAATCACCTCCAGACACTCCTCATTTCAGCCCCTCCTTGAAGTGAAAAGAAAACAGGGATGAGACAGAGAGACAAAATGACGGGTCAGGAATAAACGCGACGGGCCAGGTGGCTGGCCGCTGTCCAGACACCTTCTCCTCCTGGCGCATGTGGATGAGGACAAACCACAGGCGAGCCTCTGCACTGACTAGCAGCATCCCCGTGCTCAGAGACACATTCTGGAACTTACCGAGATGTCCAACTCTATCAGAAGAGTGGTTTTTATGGCATCATTCGTAGTCAGCTGAACTGCCTTTGAAACTGGAACGTGAAACACTGGATCCACCAAACTCACAGATGCGTGACTTTCCTCCTTGAGAAAGAAATGTGATAAAGTGCTATAAGCGCGATTTTCAACTATTCTTACCACTGCTTCACTTAGCGGCAACGTCAGAGCTACAGGATCTTTCAACGTTCCCTGATGAGATTTCAGAATTCTTCTCTAGGGTAAATGGCTACAGACAGGCCTCTCAATCTTTCAGAAGAGAAGCTCATCTATATTTTAAACTCCTTGTCTACTAGGCTTTAAAATTTCTGAGATTATATGTAAAATATCAGATACTAGCACTTTCCACGGAAAAGTCTAACAGTCTTCCTAATGAACTATGCAAAAAGAGTGTGTGTGCCCATTTCAGAAGGAGATTCGAAAGGAGTAACAGATGTTTACGGTCGGAAGCTGTCTGCACAAATGGTGACAAGAGCCCTCAGAGCGGCGGGCGGTGCTGTTCCACAGAGCTTTCTGGACGGTGGGGATGCCCCATAACCTCACTGGCTGATACCTGACCACTGAGCATTGAGCCCTGGAAACATGGCTGGTATGACTCAAGAACTGAATTCTTAATTTAATTTTCATTAATTAATAGTAGCCACACACAGATAAAATTAGACAACACAAGCCTTGGGAAACTAGAAAGAAACCCAAATCTTGGTCCTACCTCACCAGATTCATAACTTGCTGCTTCTAAGTTCTAATAAAAATAGAAACTTACATCTCGGAAAGTGCTGGTCAGTTAGCTGTGGATGAGTGGCTGTGTGGGAAGGCCATGGAAGGCCAGGGCTGAGGGTCTGAGAGTTGTAGTGACAGGGACGGGGGCACAGCCTTCAGCAAGGCTGCCGGCAGTGCTCACAGCGGGCCCCCAGCCCCTCGCTGTCACCTCCGAGGATCCTCTGAGCACTCAAGGTCACACCTCCGTCTAGAGGCTGCCCATAGCCAATGACATCAACGATTGTAAAGGCCCAGCCCCTGTGCACAACCCAGGACAACCCTGAAGGACTGCCCCAGCTTCAGAGAGCCCTGCAGCTCAGCTTCTTCTGTATCCCATCTGGCTCCTGCCCCCTGACATCCCGGGGTGAGGGGGAGGCCCCGAAGACCATCTCACAGTGATTCCTGGTAGCCCAGCCTGGGACAGCCAGGGCCAGAGTGGCCCAAAAAAGTCACTAAAATGGGCGTGTGGCGCTGGAGGGCTGCCCCGGCCGGCAGTGAGAACACACCTGGGGACAGGACACCAGCTGCTGCGGGACACGTGCTTGGGACCGAGGAGGGTGCGACACGGATGGGGCTGCTGGGCTGGAGGCCTACGGCTAAGCTTCACCGACACTTTTGGAAAAAAATGCAAAAAGCCAAGAATAATGAGGCAACAACTAAAATCTACCAGTGAAAGCCAGAGGACACTCTCAATAGCTTACACATGAGCACTCACCTGCCGCAGCCTGAGGGCAGAGAAAGCCAGGGATGACACGGCAGGGAAGAATGGGAGAGCGACACCTGCGTGAACGTCTTGAATCCGGAGACAAGCCCTGGCACCCGCGGAAGGGGCTGCTCCTTCCGTAAGGGCAAGAGCTCCCTTCTCGCGTTAAGACAACACAGGGACTCCACCCCGCACCCTATCCCTCCTCCTGGCTGCTGGACCAATAACTACAGTTAAGAAGCAACAGGCCTGGCTGCCCGTGCGCTGGGCCAGCTCCAAAGAAAGGGCAGGACAGCACCATGCATCAGCAGAATACGTGTGCCCCAGACAGGAGGCCGAGGTCCCGGGCCAGGCGGGGCGGGACACAGGTCCGGATGAAGGGCTTTCTAACTGGGACGCTCTCCCAGGACTCAGGCTTTCCTCACCCTGCCAGAGCCCCAGAGATGACGTAAACACGCGGACAGCAGGGCGACAGAGCAAAGAAAAAGTGAAGTGGGGCAGAAATGCCAAGACACTGGAAGACAGGATTGAAAAGCTCAGAGAAGAGGGCCTGCCAGAGTGGACAAAACCACGCAAGGCCAAACCCACCAGCCGACACATGCTCCCTGGAGCACCCAGAAACCACCTCACTGCCAAGGCCAACAGGACTGTGCTGGTCAGGGGGACAGCCACACCACCGAGCTCACTGGCTGACCAGAGCTCGCAAAGCGGACACCCCCACCCCCCAGCACCAAGAACTGAGGGAGGTGGGAGCACTTGGCCAGGAACGCCGGGGGAGGGGTGTGCACAAGGATCACAGTGAGTAGAAAAGCTGGGGGGTGGCTGGGGGCCCAAGTCCCAGAAATAACGAGAATGATGAGCACATGGCTTCCAGAGGCTCAAAATGAATGGGCAGCCAGCAAGGGCACTGGACCAGTCCTTACGAGGAAAAGAAACCAAGACGTTATGAGCGGGAAGCTGTCCAATGAGAGCTCGAGACCCCCTGTCCAGCTGCTGGACCTGAGTCAGCTGTCAGACCCGGAGCCCTCCCATCTGACGGCAGGAGCAGGCAGGCCCCCAGGAGAAGCGACTCCGCGAGGCACAGAAACCGCACTCACTGACGCTGCCCCCAGGGATAAAGGTGCACTGGACTCAGGGACAGTGGGTAGAGGGGGCAGTGCGGCCGCTGGCCCTCACAGCCCTGAGATCTGTGGCCGGGGCGACCGGAGTCCAGGGGTAAACAAGCACTGGACTCGGACAGCAGGGAGAAGGGGCAGTGCGGATGCTGGCCCACACAGCCCCGAGGCCTGAGGTCGGGGGTGACCGGGGTCCAGGGGTGACCGGAGTCCAAGGGTAAACGAGCACTGGACTCAGGGACGGCGGGGAGAGGGGGCAGTGCGGCTGCTGGCCCACACAGCCCTGAGATCTGTGGCCGGGGCGACCGGAGTCCAGGGGTAAACAAGCACTGGACTCGGACAGCAGGGAGAAGGGGCAGTGCGGATGCTGGCCCACACAGCCCCGAGGCCTGCGGCTGGGGGTGACTGGAGTCCAGGGGTAAATGAGCACTGGACTAAGGGACGGCGGGGAGAGGGGTCAGTGCAGCCACTGGCCCACACAGCCCCGAGGCCTGAGGCCGGGGGTGACAGGAGTCCTGACCAAAGTGTGGCTCAAAGGGCCAGTCAGTGGCTAACCTAGCGGTTAGCAGTGAAATCCTGGCCTGTGGGCTATGAGCCATCACAGTGGGGAGGGTCAAGAAGAAGCCTCTGAACCTGACACCTTTCTCTCTCACCTCTCAAGATAAAAGATGAAAATTAGACTATCCTGGGGAGAGCGATAGATATCAAAACAATCCTTAAAAAGCTGAAGGACACGGGAGGATGATAGACATGGAGTTCACCAATCGGGCCCCTGGAAAAACCAGACAGCTCCTGGGGGATGACCCTGAGCCAGCAGCAACCCAAACAAGCAGCAGCCCCAGGCACGCCCGGGCGGATGGTTCTCTGATAGAGCAGTTAATACAGCCTCTCGTGCAGGGCTCATCCAAGAGGATGTGGCCAATGTGCTCTCTTCCATCTCCACCCACAGAGGACCAGACGTGCTCACAGGCACGCACTGTTTACCATTTTGCCCCAAGACTGTGACAGTGTTCCTGCTCGCTGGCACAAGACAGCGTGAGTAAACGGGGACCGTCTGGACACTCAGCAAACCTTGCCCAGCCCCGCCGCATCAACACCTTCACGCCGGGGAGACGACGCTGGCGTCCCCACGGCCCATGGAGACTCAGGGCTCGTGGTGATGTCCGGTGTGTCAGGACGTCCCCTCCCGAGGAGAGGATGCACTCTCTCCTCCTGCCCTTCACCGGGAGAGGTGCCTCCCACCTGGCAGGCCCCAGCAGCTCAGAGCCGCACACCCCACCCAGACACTGGGTGACACGGGAGGATGCGAGGGCTGAGGGCCCAGGGCAGGGAAGGGCTCTGGGCAGGGCCCCGAGACGCGCCCACTGAGGCCGTGCGGCACGTAACCCGCAGTCCAGGCGGCCCCACAGTGGTGGGGGCACCAGGGACGGGGAGACGGCGCTGGGTGGAGGGAGTGGACCGGCTGTGGGCTCTGTTACGGCTGCACTGAAGCTCCAGCTTCCCAGGCGGTGCTAGCGGTCAAGAACCCACCTGTCAGTGCAGGAGATGAAAGAGACGTGGTTTCGATCCTTGGGTCGGGAAGATCCCCAGGAGGAGGGCATAGCAACCACTCCAGTATTCCTGCCTGGAGACTCCCATGAAGAGGGGAGTCTGGCCGGCTACAGTCCCTGGGGTCACCAAGAGTCAGACAAGATGGAAGTGACTGAGCGCGAGAGCACCAAAGCTCAGATTCTGGTTCTGTCCAACCAGGCACCATCCTCCCCTCCCCCACCCACCCTTCTCCCCAAGGGGGTTATCCCAAGATGATGCCCTAAAACAGGAAATTTATTTTCCTCAATCCCTTATCCTCTAGGTATATACTTTAAACAGATTTACACGTTTCCATTAAATAGTTGAGATTTTAAAAAATCTTTTGAAGACATTACCAACAACTCAAGCCTATTTAATGACACCTATCATAAAAGAAACTCTCAAGCAGATCCTAAGTGAAGCACCTTGTCATAACAATCAGAGATCAACACCCCTGCCACACACACTCACCCTTGCAGCAGAAACCCGGGGCCGGCTCACCACCCTGAGCCCACCCGCCCGGCACATTTACCACAGCCACTCCTGTCCCCAGTCCTGCCTAAGATGTACTTGTTGTGATAATCCCTTTTAATAAAGAATGAAACATGAGTGTGAAAACAATAACCCAGGGAAGGTCACATAAAAACCTACCTGTTTGTCTGAATGCATTAGAAAAACACTGTAAAAATATGATGCTGGAAACACTGGTATGCATATCAAGTGTTCGCAAACAGTTTTCAAATAAACTAGAAAGCGGCACTTAAACTGTTTCTCAAATGTCTTTCCTCATTTAATAAAAAGAAAAGCAGAAACCAGAAACCACGACAGTTGCATTAAGAATGTGGTTTACCTGAGAAAGCCCACACAGAACTCCCTCTGAACAGAGAGGGGTCAGCCATGCGTCACAAGACCGGCTGCCCTGGAAGTTTATTCCAAGCATGTTGGAAGAAATTTCAGGGAACCATATATGACAATCGTGGGGTAATATCAGCTATTATTCAACTTGATGCTCAGAAATGTACAGATCACTTTAAAGTCATTTATTTACTGATAGGAAAGATACGCAAGGCATAGAAAAAAAGATTTAAACAGACAAAAACAGCTCTATAAAATATTATGAACAGAAAGAAAAACCCCTAAAATGGAGTATCCCAGGACAGCAAAGATCCACACTGGAAAAGTGATCTTACTGTACCTGACTCAAATTAGTTGCTGAGATAGTTTTCTGAGAGCCCACAACTCGCCCTCACCTGACTGACATCTAAGGCAAGAAGCCAAGACGTTACTTCTCCAAAGGAATGGAGAAACTGAGCTCATATCCATTTACTTCTTCAAAGAGAAGCCAGGTAATAACACAAGCGCCATCTTTAATGCCTGGAGGTAACGCCTCTTTGGGAGCTACTCAACTCCACCACTGCAGTGCAGAAGCAGCCTTGGATGGACATGGCTGTGTTCCAATAAAACTTTATTTACACAAGAGCTAGTAGACCACATTCACCCAGCACACCATAGTTTGTTGGCCTCCACCATAACATAATTTAAAAAATACCACCAACATCACTGCTTACCTGGCCAAGGGCCTCCTCCAGATGCACCTCTAAATATTCCGGTGGTAAAGAGGGAATATTCAGAGAGGCTTGTGAAAGTGGGGGTACTGAACGGGTAAGCGAGGCCTCAAAGTCTACAATCAAAGTACTTGATTGACTGCTGTTCACTGCATTTTGTTCCAAAACTTCAGCAGCCTTTCCTCCAGAATCATCTAATCTCAGAAGTCCAACTTGTGATTCCACGTGTAATAATTCTGGCGTCACGGCGTCACGGGAGGCATGAGATGCCATCGTGAGAGTTTCACTTGTGTCCTCTCTTCCTCTGTTCGACAGAAAATGCTTCTCGAGGGCGGCCCAGAGTCCGTTAATCCATGGCTCAACCACAAGTTCTAAACTGAGTTGTTAAAAAAATAAGAAAAAAGAAACAAACACTTTAAGTTCTTCATTTAAACACATGACAATGGGATAACGGGAGAATCTGTCCACTTGACAGAATGCTGTACAACTGTCAGAAACATTTGCTATGAAGGCTATTCAGAATACAGAAATACTTATTATTTAGCTAAAAAGCAAAACATTACTGTGTTCATTAGCACTGAGCTATAAAAAAGTATGAACAAGCATAAAAGAGAACAAAAATGAAGATGATTTAGTAAAAGGTAATAGGAGTATGATTCCACTTAACTTCCTAAAATAGAGTTGGTATTGTAAGAAGACATGGTTTTAAACAGGCATGATAAATTCTGATAAGGCTAACAGGAACATACTCAAAATCCAAGTCTACTCTAATATCATAAATGATAATTACATCAAATGCACCACCAAGTTTTGCCTAGTCAATTTACTGATCTTTGTTTCCTACAGACTTAAGATACCACCAAGAAACCACGCCAGATTAATGCTCTTTGACTAAGAGCTCCACGCTTCAATCATCCTTTAGGAGAGTGGATTAACCGTAAGTACATTATAAAATATGCTCATCTACTGACTACTGGCTGGAGAAGGAAATGGCAACCCACTCCAGTATGCTTGCCAGGAAAATCCCACCGACAGAGAAGCCTGGCAGACTACAGTCCTTGGGGTCGAAAAACAGTCGGACACGACTTAGTAACTAAATAACAAACTGACTACTGGCAAAGTATGACAATAGTACCATTCCCTACACTCTGTTCACACAGTGAATGGCTAAGAAGTACTGCATCAAGACCTTGAGAAGGATGTCTCTGTCATTTTCAATCACAACTCCAATGCGTGATCAGTCACGTTACAATTCATAGAGCTAAGTGACAAGAGGAGACACTTGTGGACCTCTGTCTTATCGAGACTTTGGCTATAATTTCATTGTATTCATTTACTGCTCACGTGGCACATAGTTAAAAGTTTGGTGACACAGGACATCCATTCTCTCAGGAACATTTGGAAGAGCAAGCGTATAAAATTAATGGCTCAATAATGATAGCTACATTTAAAACACCATTCTCAGAACTCAGAAATACTAATACGGTAATACTCTTACAAGAAAGCTCATGCCCGCTGAGTATGCACTGTATGGCAGGCGTTGTTCTAAAACAAGTTTTATTCGTTCATTTGATGCTTCAAAGGATCTTAAATAATATATACTGTTATTATCCATTTCACAAGGGGGAACACCAAGACACAGAAAGTTTAAGTAATTTGACCCATGCTTCATAGTAAGTGGGGAAAACCAAGGATGTGAACGCAGGTATTTTAACTCCAGTCTACATTCTTACGGAGAAGGCAATGGCACCCCACTCCAGTACTCTTGCCTGGAAAATCCCATGGATGGAGGAGCCTGGTAGGCTGCAGTCCATGGGGTCGCTAAGAGTCAGACACAATTGAGTGACTTCACTTTCACTTTCATGCACTGGAGAAGGAAATGGCAACCCACTCCAGTGTTCTTGCCTGGAGAATCCCAGGGACGGGGGAGCCTGGTGGGCTGCTGTCTATGGGGTCGCACAGAGTCGGACACAACTGAAGCGACTTAGCAGTAGTTAGCAGCTACATTCTTAACCCCTTCAATGTGGTGGTACAGTAAGCCAAGATGTCTCCTTGAAAATATTCTAATTTTAGAAGAGTACTTAGGCTGAAAATTTTAGAGATGCAGGCTGCTGAAGTACACACTGAACAATTTTAATGGTCAGGGCAATAAATCAACAGTGAACTCAAAAGCCTCTGAAGTAAAATATGAGGTGAGCAATCGGAATAATGGATTTATAAGCATTTAGCATTTAAACAGCTCACACAGGACAATAAACATGTAATGCCAACAAGGTTTTTCGTGGGGAAAAGAGCCCAACACAGCGAGACAAAACTGAAAGGTAACAGGCAAGGCAATGTGGTGGAGCTGTCACCATAAGGGACATGTGCCCTGGGGCAATGGAAAAAAACTCACAGCATCACTGCTGCAGAAAATGACGGACGCATGGACTCACAAAGGTGAGTTGCGGGCAAACAGAAGTGTCTCCAACATGCCCGTGCAAGGTGGTATATGCAGAAAAGCACAGCCTTTGCTGAACTTGTCATGTTGCATAAGCCCAGATCTAGTGGGTGAGATTTACTTAATACACAGAGCCAGCAGAAAAAAAGATCAAGTGCATGCCTGTGCTGTTATGACAGAATAAGGACAATTCTATAAGGTCTTTTGAGTTCACACGTTAAGAGGATTTGTAAGGTGGCACATAGGGTGAAATACTGAACTGTAAAGACAAGAATAAATTAATGAAACAGAAATTATATTCCTGGTTGGCAGGATGGTAAATGACCATGAAGACAGGGAGGGAGAGTGCCAAGGAGCCAGGGTGCCGGGAAGGCCTGTGGCATGCCTTCTCCACCTGTAATGAGCAGCCGGGAGCCCTGCATGGGGAGGTCCAGAGTCCAGTCACTCCCCTGCAGGCACATGCTTTCCAAGTTCCTAAAGAAAACAATGACTTTTGCAAACAGCTGTACACTTCCAAGCCTGAGGTAACCGTTCTGGGCTACCTTCCTAGTGTCTTCCATTAGCAGACACTGAGATGGACGGGGCACTTTGAAAAAAAAAAAAAAAATTCAGCAAAACAGATAAATCAAGCCCTAGAGGATTTTCTTTGGTCCCCAAACTAAAATAGGACTTTCAAGACTGAAAGTTAATGCTAGTTCAAAAGTGAACCCCTTTTGTAAACTGACTTACATCATGTACAAACATGCTTTACTGGAAATGACAGAGGTACATTGCTCTTACCCTACACAGTCATCCGCGTGGCCAGTGTCGTAGAAATGCTGGGCTCCAAGCTCCTGAAGTCGTTTATCAATTACCTTCCCCCCGTTACAGAAGTACGTGTATTCTGAATCACCCAGACCTAGAGTCCAAATGGGTTATTAGCACGAAGTAAGGTTTAAATTTAACCATATTCAGAAGACAGAAACAAAACATTCAGAAGAACACCATTCAAAGCTCTTCTTGACGAAACAGGAAATAATGTGTAGCTTCGTATTTTCTTATTTTTTCCTTGAGGAATACTAACTATGCAAACAGAAACAAAACAAGTACTTTGGACCACTGTTAACACAAATATATCTCACATTTTTGTTTCCACGAATCTGTGTAAAAATATGGTAATCTGAAAATAAGGATTAGCATACTAAATGAGAGGGTAACAGGCAGGAAGGCCAGGGGTCTCCAAATGGAGGAAATAGGCTGCAAGTGTCAGACACTTTTTCTCTCTCTCTTAAGCAGCAGGAGAAAACATACTAGTGTTAAATTTTTTCCCCTGCTCTATACAGATTTAAAAAGAGGTTTCTCTTAAAATTCTGTGTTGCCATGAGGACACCTGGCTCCACCAGAACTTAACTTTTCTCAAACCTTGAGCTAACCAATGCGTTTTTCTTAGGAAATGCTTGTCTTAAGCTATGGTAATGAACCATGTATTTACCTTAGACTCTTTCCTCTTAGGACTTAGAATGACACGGGCCCAACAAACCTGTGTGTCCTACTCATGCATTGTTCCCCTAATCTGTAACTGTTAATGAAACTATATGTTTTCTTGGAAACCTGCCTTTCTTCAAGATTCATGCCAATCGTTTTATGGCCCGGGATGACTCTCCTGGTGCCAACGTTATCTCAAAATGCATATTGTGGGTGAGGGGCTTGGTGCCATTCTCTAAGTTTTGGGACATCTCCTTTCTCTAATTAGCAGCCTGTTGACAGGTATACAACATACTGCTAAAGGCTAGCAGGGGGGCACTCTTTCTGTTCCCTTCTGATGTCTATGTCAGAAGTCTTCTCTATCTGTTTAATACTTTAATAAAACTTTATTACACAAAAGCTCTGAGTGATTAAGCCTTGTCACTGGCTCCAGGCTGAATTCTTCTCCTCTGGAGGCCAAGAATCCCAGCGTCATTCTTGGTTCAGCAACAACCTTTGCTCCTTTCACAAGAACATGCAATATCTGTATTTTCAGGCTTTTCTGATCCCACTGCAGGGTCTGCAAACTATAGCCTGTGTGTGGGCAATTACCATCCATTGTCTCTGCAAATAAAGTTTTATTGGAACACAGCCAGGTCCACCTGTTCACACCTTGTTAAGGCAGCTTTCAAGCTCCAACAGCAGAGATGAATAGTTGTTAGATAGACCAGTGACTTATGAAGCCTAAAGTATTTACTATCTGGTCCTTTATAGAGTTTACTGACTCCTAATCTAGAACAAGAGCTACATCCAAAACACAAACGACCATTTACTTGCTGTTTCTGTGTTGATATATTAAGAATTGCTTCTGTGTTTCCTCTTAAGAAATGGACTAACACTTTCATACTTGTTGAAAATTTAAAATTAAGAGCTTAAATTTTGCACTTGTTTGTCTCCCTGGATTTTTCCTACAAGAACAAGGTGAGCAATCCATTGGTGGGCCCATGTTGCTGCTGCTGCTAAGTTGCTTCAGTCATGTCTGACTCTGTGTGACCCCATGGACTGCAGCCTACCAGGCTTCTCCGTCCATGGGATTCTCCAGGCAAGAACACTGGAATGGGTTGCCATTTCCTTCTCCGGGCCTAAGATTGACTAAAATGGCCAGACAGGCTTCAGTCTTTCCTTTTAAATAATTTTGAGAAATTTTTAAAACAATATGTACATGTTCACTCTTCTAAATAAATAAATTGGAAAAAATGAATTAAAAAGCTATACACACTCTAAAATGCTCTCTTGAATACACTACACACGACAGATCTCGGCCAGGCCAGTTACTTATCATCACACATTCCATCCTTTCTAGATACCCTCCCCAAAAGTGCTCTCTAAGGAGAACAGAGAGCGTGAGCCGGGCAAATGAACCCTCAATTCCCTCTTTGGTGCAACTATCTCACTGCACTGGTCCTTCTGAGCCTTTAATATTTTAAAGCTATTCTTCACAGAGCCCTACCCTAGGCCAATGCTTCTTAAGTTGGGGTACATAGTAGTCACCTGAGAGCTTTAAAAAACAATGATCCCAGGACCCTACTTCAGAATGATTAAGTCGGAATCACAGTGTGGTGGGCAGGAAGGGGGCACTTGAAGCAATGACACTGGGAGGAAAACTCCCAGCGGGTGCTAGTGTGCGGCCAGGCTGGAGAACCAGCATCCTAGGCAATGGTCGTCTGCTAAGGAAGTCGTCACATAAGACCTTTGAGGGAAAAAAAACAAAAAACACAGCATGCAGAGTTGCTCCTTGGGTTTTGGCAGATTTGGGGTGAGGCCCAACCACTAACATTTCAAAAATGTTTCCCAGTTGAATCTGGTGTGCGCCCGAGGTTAAGATGCAAAATGGGGCCCTCCAGAGGAGCTGCTGGTGGGTGATGGCTAGGAAACAGTACCTGGTTTACCCTCAAATATTATACACACATAAAACACATCAAAAGTCAAGAAGGACAAAATCTATACAATGATGCACCATGGTTTTGAAAAACACATTTAGATACTAGTGCTAAAGCCAGCAGTAACATTCCAGTAACTACACAAAACACAGTCCACACCTAGTAATCCATACCGCAGGTGAGCCAGGAAGTCAGGCGGCAGCGTCTTGTCCTTAATGGCTTTAACAAACTTTCGGGCTGTGTCAGGCGGGTCTCCGTTGCCCGTGGTAGAAACTACCATCACAAGAGGGGCTGTTTCAGTTTTCAGATCATACTATAAAACAAGGGTGTCACGTCAGAGATCTACTGCTATGCAGACTCAACATACCAGCAAAACAATCAGCTTCATTTTCTGTCCTGTGGTCTGTGTCACATAATGGCAGAGAGGCACACAGATCATTTTAAATGGCAAAGTGAAAGTGTTACTCCTCAGAGATCAGGAAACCTAGCTGTCAGGAAGGGCCTGACCACCTCAGGGTTCCAGAGAGCCAAGAAAACGGAATACTGGGATCACTGGTGTTTCCAAGTCTTAAAATTCACATTTCCTTATTCTAATTCTCACCTAAATTTCAAGTACTCCCAATTAAGCACTTCACTCTCTCTATTCACAATCATGAGCTCTATCACTGGGCTCTGAGGTATTCACTTTATTTTTCATGCTGACGTTAACAGGTGAAGATTTGAGCTGACATCTTACCAGGCGACTCAACGTTTCTACAACACAACTCTGCAGTTTACAGCGAGTGACTTTACCTTAAAAAAGACAACTGATTGAGAAGGGCAGAGAGCTATTGAGTTAAAGTTGGATGAGGAACAACTGGAGAAACCATTCAGCTGAGGAGAGCAAACAACACGACTACCGGGGTATCAAAACCAACTCACTACTCACTTAACTTTTCAAAGAGCTGCTGGCCCCACCGGGGTCACTGGCGAGGGGGCCATGTCAGGGCTAGTTGTCTGATGCTGCCGACTCTGTTTCTGGGGTTAGTAACAGATTTGGACGGAGCTCCATCCTGTGGCACCACAGCTCACTCTGAACGTGCTGCAGGATCACGGAGCCCATGACTGGCAGTGCCCCAGGACCCTCCCGGCTGGGTGACTGGCTCCCCGGCGGGACCCTCCTGCCTGGGTGAGTGGCTCCATCAGGACTCTGCCTGACCCGGCTACATCAAGGAACTTTGTGGTTTCCCTTCTAGGAGCTGAGCTTATAATTCACCTCTGTGGCTGACAGGCTAGTCTTTCCGACCAGACACATGGGAAGGAACAGAGGAGGTTGTGAACTCGAGCAAGAGTGCATGGCCGGGTGGTTTTTCAAGTACTGAGCTGAATCTGAGGACTTAGGGGCTGGCACATCACCATGTGTGTTATAAGAGCCCTGCTCGTGGCTCAAGCCTGAATGAATGTTAGTCGCTTAGTCGAGTCCGACTCTCTGCAACCCCACGGACTATAGCCCGCCAGGCTCCTCTGTCCATGGGATTCTCCAGACAAGAATACTAAAGTGGGCTGCCATGCCCTAAGGCCTGAAATGCGTGTGACTATAACCTGAAGGCCTCAGACTAGGTATTCTAAGCACAGATCTGTTAAGATCTCATGTAAACTACTCAGTGAACATGAGTCTGAGCAAACTCCAGGAGGTAGTGGAGGACAGGGAGCCCTGGCATGCTGCAGTCCACAGGGTCGCCAACAGAGGGACACGACATAGCGCCTGGACAACAATCCTACGGTGGGAACTTCTGCAGAGACTGAATACAGAAAGACAAGCAGCCCCCGAGGCTCCCGCAGATCCTACACCTTCACTCTAGATTCTGTCTTCACAAAAGAATTCAGTGGTTCTGCACTTGGAAGAACTCTGGCACAAATGACAAGGTCATTATTTCAGGGAAGTTTGTACAGGGCACCAGGATTCATGAGGTGGAAAGCTCACATGTTCCTGTGAACACACACACCTCAATTGTTCCCAGGCACCCAGTGAGAAAAACAAGGCAAATATACTAGTTCCATTTATAGTTGAGAGTGGTTAGTCATCCTAGTTTTTAAGACCATGCAGTTTAATTTAACACACACACAGAGAAAAAAGTTGGCAGAAGTCTTACAACACAGTTGATAAAATGAATTTCTAAGTGTTTAAAAAAACAAAAAAAGGATCATGGTGGCATTTAGGGACCCACTTCGTTTTTTAACATCAATTCCCAACCAAGATACTTCAAAGCGTGAAACACAGTAAAAACCATGACTTACCTTATCCGACTCACTAATACAGTGGAGATCTGCATAAAAACCATATGTAACTGCTTTTTCACTTATCTCTTCGGCTATGGCCTTTGCTTGTCCTCGTTGTGTAGCATAGAGTAACAAAAACCTCCTCATCACCTCAAGGCATATGCTACAGCTCTAATAGTTACACTGTAAAACAGAAAGAGGAAAAGGGATTTCTCTCTTTAACGGAGCAGTAACAACCTGCAGGTATGAATTTTCTTAATTAAAAATGGACTGCAACAATATCCAGGGATAATATGAAACAGACTTACTAACTTTTTTAGCATTAATTCTTAAGGTCTAACAAAGACAGTATTCATGAAATCAAGGCAAATACAAGGAAAGCTCTAATGCCACAGCTCAGAAATCAGATTCTGGGGCCAGACTACCAGGGTTTGAATCCCGCCAGGAGTGACCATTCACAGGAGGGGAACTTCAGGCCGGACTCAGGCCTACTGACCAGTCTCTTGGTTCTCGCACCTTTAGACTGGGGACAATGACGGTACCTACCTGACAAAGACAGCGGTGTCCAATAAATGTCAGATACCTTTTCTCTTTTAAAAAAAAGGTAAAATTAAAAATTCACTAAAATGGTAAAAACTCGATTAAAATTGATTCCTACTTGATCCCAGTGGTAAATAAATCACAGTACTCTAGTTAATACCTTTCTTATTTAATTCAATTTCATATACATCTGCATGCATGTGTATACATACATACCTATAAACAGAGAAAAACACTTCTAATCCACTCAAATCTTTTACTAGTTTTACGTTTTTTCCTGAACAGATAACCAGGAGTAAAATAAAGGGCTCACAGATTTTTCACCACACCTCAAGTGTCTAAACCTGAGAGACTGTCAATATGTAAGGATTCAGGCTTCCCAGGTAGAACTAGTGGTAAAGAACCCACTTGCCAACGCAGGAGATATGAGACGCCTGGTTAGATTGCTGGGTTGGGAAGATCCTCTGGAGGGCATGGCACCCCACTCCAGTATTCTTGCCTGGAGAATCCCATGGATAGAGGAGCCTGGCAGGCTACTGTCTATGGGATCGAAAGAGTCAGACACGACGTAACAACTACACTACTACTACTAGGCTCCTCTGCCCATGAGATTCTCCATACTGGAGTGGGTTGCCATGCCTAGTGGGCTACAATCCATGGGGTCACAGAGAGTAGGACATGACTGAAGCAACTTAAGCACGCATGGCAAACTGAAACTCAAACCCCAAACTTGGCTTTCGGGAAACGAACCGCAGATACTTTTTTGCTCCTCTGGCCAATTAGATCGGAGGACAACTTAAAGCCACGAAGGAATTAAACGGCAGAATCACAGTATTAATAAGCAGGATGCTAAAAAGCAGGGAACAACCTGCGGAACAGAACAGCGCTGGATACAGCGGGTACGCAAGAGGTTAACTCTGGATTTAAAAAAAAAAAGAAAGCTTCCCGCATAGCTCAGTCGGTAAAGCATCTGCCTGCAATTGCGGGAGACCTGGGTTCAATTGCTGGGTCGCGAAGATCCCCTGGAGAAGGAAATGGCAACCCACTCCAGTATTCTTGCCTGGAGAATCCCATGGATAGAGGAGCCTGGCGGGCCACAGTTCATGGGATCGCAAAAGCCGGACACGACTGAGCGCTCTCTTCTTTCTTTCTAACTCTATATAAATGGATAAGGGGACGACGTGGAAACAGTACACACCGAGCTGATCCAGAAGCACGACAGCGCAGTGATGGAAAGGGCTTCTACCACTATCCAAGCCAGGGACCCAGGGCACTTCGCAGGAGCCACAGGCACCGTCCGAGATGCTCGCTGCGTGAGACCCTCGGCCCCTTAACCACCTTACGGAGCAGGCACTGCAGCCCACGTTCCTCAGCGGGTGGGGTCCCCGACACCCGCAGGACAAGGTCGGGGCGGAGAACCAGCGCGCGCAGCTGGTCCGCGTGCCCCGCATCCCTGCCTCCCGCGTCCCTCCCCCTAACCCGGTGCCCCAACGTGCCCTTAGACCCCCGTCTAGGAAAAGTGTTTGGAACCATAGACCCCGATCGGGGAACGGCCCACAAGGACCTGCGGGACCGGCTCCGCCGTTCTGCACGCCCCGCGGCGCCTCCGGGAGACGACGGTGAGGGCGCAGGGCCGAGTCCCCGGCGCAGTCAGCCCTCCACCCTACCAGGCCTGAGTCCGGACCTCCTCCCCGCGCGCGTCCAGCCTGGGCGGGAAGGAGGGACGCGGAGGCTGCCGCCGGTCGCCCAGATCTGGCAGCGGCGGCTGAGGAGGTACACTCACCTGAAGGAATCCGGTGGGGTTGCTGAGGAAAAAGCTCAGGGACGCGAGCCCCGGCTCCCGCGCCTGCGCACACCGCCTCGCGCCGGGGACCAATAAGGAGGCTCGGGAAAAGGAGCTGAGGCCAATCACCGCGCGCCTGGACGTGGGGCGCCCGCCCCTTCCTGGTGCAAGCGCCAGGGGCCCCCTCCGGTGAAGGGCGAGCGTACGGAGGCCGCAGAGGCTGCGGAGCCGCGTGGGTTGCTGGAACCCAGGCGCGCGCGGAGTCCGGTAGGTATCCAGACGGATTGTGGGCTTGGCTGTCCCGGCCCGGCGTGCGTGGCCCACGGCTTCGCTGAGGCGCTCGCGCTCGCTCCCCGGCTAGCCGCCCAGCTCTTCGGACGCGGTTCCCGCCGTTCCCGGTGCGTGAGCGTAGGATTCCGCGGCGCCCGTTTTGGGGGCGCCCGGCCCGTCAGGTCCTTTCCCTCCAGAGAAGACGCGGCTCCCCCCTCGGGGCGCTCCGTCCCCCGCTGCCCCGCACCCTCGTGTTCCCGGGTCTCCCACAGTGGGGCTGGTCAAGCAAGTGTGGACGGGCTGGCCCACCTTTCCCCTTCATTGATAAGCGTTTTATTTTTTTTTTCCTCCATCTGCAAAGCTAGACCTTCTTATTCCTCAGTCCTGTTTAGATCCTAACTCTGAGGGGAAACTGACCCCTCGGAGACCTTGAAGCTGCTCTTTTCACCCTTGCCGTGTGAATTAATGGTCACTTCAGTTGTGTGTTTGAGAACGTTGGACCAAGTGCAGTTCCTTTCGACAACCAGCACATAGGAGGCGTGCGAAGGAACCAGACTACCCGAGTTGAAGTCTGGCTCAGCCGCCTACTAGCTGTGTAAACTGGACAACATGAGATCTCTGTGCTTCGGTGTCCTCATTTCTAAGATGACTTTAAAGTACTTAATTCATTGTGTTGTTGGGACAATTAAATGTAACATTGTCTGGCAAATGATAGCGATGATTATGAGATCCAGCAGCTATTCTGTAACATCTTGGAAAATCTCCACACTTTTCCAAAAACAGTTGGAATAATCCTCCCACTCATTAGCATATGAAATTACCCATCCTATAAAAACTAACCACACCTAATTTCGCAGCCACGTTCACCCTCTGCGATGGCCCCACACTCTGTGGAGTGTGCTTCTGTCTATCTGAGTAAATCCACTTTTTACCTATCACTTCGTTAGGGCCTGAAACCCAGTACTGTGGGTTTTGGCTGGGTTGGAGTTCCGGCCATGTGGGTTGAAGTCCCAGTAAGGGTTTTGGCTGGGTTCGAGTCCCAGCCATGTGGGTTGAAGTCCCAAGCAGGGTTTTGGCTGGGTTCGAGCCCCAATCTGAGGTAAACAGTTGCAATTCTAAGCTCTAGGGTGCAGAGTCACTGCTCCTCTAGTACTTAGGCCTTTTTGCTGTTGTTTATTTTCATTGGAGTATAGTTGTTGCTTTACAACTATATTGTGTTAGTTTACAACTATATGTTGTGTTAGTTTCTGCTATACAAGAAAGGGAATCAGACACATGTATACATACATCCCCTCTTCTTTGATTTCCTTCCCATTCAGGTCACCACGGAGCCCTGAGTAGAGTTCCCTGTGCTATACAGGAGGTTCTCATTTGTTGTTGTTGTTCGGTCACTCAGTCATGTCAGACACTTTGTGACTCCATGGTTTGCAGTAGGTTTCCCCTTCCTTCACCCTCTCCCGGAGTTCACTCAAACTCATGTCCATTGAGTTGGTGATGCCATCCAACCATCTCATCCTCTGTCGTTTCCTTCTCCTTTTGCCTTCAATCTTTCCCAGCATCAGGTTCTTTTCCAGTGAGTTGGCTTGTTGCATCAGGTGGCCAAAGGATTGGAGCTTCAGCTTCAGCATCAGTCTTCCCAATGAATATTCAGGGTCGAGTTCCTTGAGGATTGACCGGTTGGATCTCCTTGTAGTCCAAGGGACTCTCAAGAGTCTTCTCTAGCACCACAGTTCAAAAGCATCAATTCTTTGGCACTCAACCTTCCTTATGGTCCAACTCTCACAGCCACACGTGACTGCTGGAAAAACCATAGTTTGACTATACAGATCTTTGTTGGCAAAGTAATGTCTCTGCTTTTTAATACACTGTCTAGGTTTGTCATAGCTTTTCTTCCAAGGAGCAAGCATCTTTGAATGTCATGGCTGCCGTCACTGTCTTCAGTTATCTGTTTTATATGTAATATCAGTAGTGTTTATATGTCAACCCCAATCTCCCCATCTGTCCCACCCCTCCTCCCCCTTTGTTCTCTATGTCTTTGTCTCTGTTTCTGCTTTGTAAATAAGTTCGTCTATACCATTTTTTAAATTTCTCATATATGCATTAATATAGGATATTTGTTTTTCTCTCTGATTTACTTCACTCTGTATAACAGTCTCTAGTTCCATCCAAGTATCTACAAATGGCACAATTTCGTTCTTTTTTTACATCTGAGTAACATGGTACTAATGTTTGAGTGGGAAATGTTTAGTGGGAATGACTCCTTTTGGATACTCATCCTTAGTTTCATAAGCATTGATGTTGAATGAACCGTGTTCTAATATATTTGACTACTTTTTTTTTTTTTTTTAGTCTTTTAACATAGTTGTAACTCAAGAGGAGCTGAGACTCTGATGGCATGGCTTTAGTTACCTTACGGAGGAACCTCTATCACTTATCTGATTTTCGGATACATGGAGCTCTGGCTGCTCTGAAAACTCAGCAAGTAAATCATGTTCACAAGACAGTCAAAGAGCATCTGTGTCCATGGTTCTGGTCGCAGCACCCTGGGCCCATCAGGGTCCGGTTCCATCATGCCCATTGTAAGAAGTTTCATTCAGAAAACGGAAATGACCTCCATCCAGTTGGGGAGCCAGGGTTCTCTCAAGTACACAACTGGGACAGGTTTGAACACAGTGTTAAAAATGTGGACGAACAGATGTTTTACAGGAAACTAAACAGCTTCACTTCATCAGGAGAAATCTTACGTTTTGTAAGCACACTGGAGACTTTGCCCGATACTATGATGGCAGGAGCCTTACATCGTATTTGTGAAGTGGAAAGAAAAGATGGTGATCAAAGGTTGCCGAAAGAAATACTGGAGAGTAGTGCCTTTCAGGCATTGTGTGATCGGTTTGGACGGGATCCCTCGGATTTGTCAAATGCGGGTTTGGTGACTGCTTTTCAAGCCCTGACTCTGTTGTGTGGCGATCCCCAGAGTCACTTGCTGATGAACCTGGAGGCGGAATGCCAGCATCGTCTTGAAAGGGGCGGCCTGGACGTTCACAGTCTTTGTATTCTGGGGGAAACGCTAATTAAACTGCACGGTCCGGGCTGTTCGACGCTAGACCTGATCATATATCAGCTGCAAGGGGAAAGTTTGGAAACATTTACCCCTGAGGATATCGTGACCGTTTACAGACTGTTGCAGGCGAGTCCTGAAAAAGCGGACCAACAGCAGAGGTTCTTAAATAAGATCAATCACTTTTCTCTATCACTAGTTTCCAACCTGAGTCCTAAATTGATGAGCCAGATGCTCACTGCCCTAGTGGTCCTTGATCAGACTCAAGCCCTTCCCCTGGTTATCAAACTGAGTAAGTACGTCGTGCGGCACATCGCTCGTTTCACTAGTGAAGAGCTCAGAAAAGTCTTAGAGGCGCTCATATACTTTGGGCACAGTGACAGATTCTTTACAGAAACCCTGGAGCAGCATGTCGCTTCACTGTGTCTCACTCTAGATCCTGAGCTTGTCAGCAGAGTCATGGAGTACTGCAGCAGAAAGCTGATTCTTTCAGAACCCATCTTCAACGCAGTGGCAGAAACTTTTGTTTGTCAAGCAGAAAAATTTTCACCTAGTCAGACTGCCAAGTTAATCGAGCCATTTGGAAAACTCAACTATCTGCCACCAAATGCTTCTGCTTTATTTAGGAAGCTAGAAAACATGCTGTTAACCCGCTTCAATCATTTTCCCCCCAAAACACTGCTGAGACTTCTCCATTCGTGTTCACTTATTGAGAGCCATCCGGTCAATTTTATGGCCAAGATATTCAGCCCATATTTTCTTCAGCAGCTGCAAGGTGAGTTGGTTATGACTTCTGAGAGTAGAAAACTTACCATTTGACCTTGATGTTTTCAAGTCACATATATAGCTTTTTTTTTTTTTTTGGAAAGGGAAATGGCAAGCCACTCCAGTATTCTTGCCTGAAAAAATCCCACAGACAAAGGAGCCTGACGGGCTACTCTTCAAAGAGTTGCAAAGACTTGAACACGACTGAGCAACTAAGCACACATACACAGCATGTACCTTTTTTATTGAGCCTTTATTTTTTCTTCCACTGTGATCTGAAGAAGAGATCTGAAGTTGCAGATGCTAACATTAACACAGGGTTAAAGACCAGTAGAACATTGCTCAGAGAGAAAAAACATTTTGGGGTAAACAGACTCCGCTGCCCTAGCTGAGAAACTGGATCTTCTTGTAGAGATCTGGTGATGACAATGGCAGTGTCATAATAACGTGTTAGGAGCTTTGATGACAGCAGCTGTATCACTCTTTTGCCTTTATTAACTGGCCACATGTGGAACTTCCTGACCAGGGATCAGACACGTGACCCCTGCAGTGGAAGCCTTGGGTCTTACCCTCTTATCCACCAGGGATGTCCTGGCCTTTTTTTGAGAGATGTTCATCTTAATTCAAGACCACCCAAATCTGTAAGAATCTAGATTTCCATAGGTAAAAGGAATCCCCACTAATTCTAATTCTAACATGTATCTGTCACTTTTAATTATATTCTCCAATTAGGAGCTTGCATTCTTGAAAGCCAGAATGAGATTTCATTGAGATGACAGGCAGGAAGGCATAATTAATTCTAACAAGTTATTTCCCTAGTGTCATTTAAAGGTACCTTATTAGAGTGAATTAATTAACGTTGTTGTGGTTCAGTTGCTCAGTCATGTCCAACTCTTTGAAACCCCATGGACTGCAGCACGCCAGGTTTCCCTGCCCTTCACCATCTCCTGAAATTTGCTCAAACTTATGTCCATTGAGTCTATGATGCCATCCAACGATCTCATCCCCTGTCATCCCCTTCTCCTCCCACCTTCAATCTTTCCCAGCATCAGGGTCTTTTCCAAGAAGAGTTGGCTCTTCACCTCAGGTGGCCAAAGGATTGGAGCTTCAGCTTCAGCATCAGTCCTTTCAATGAATGTTCAGGACTGATCTCCTTTAGAATGGACTGGTTGAATCTTCTTGCAGTCCAAGGGACTCTCAAGAGTCTTCTCCAACAAGACAGTTCAAAAGCATCAGTTCTTCAGTGCTTTTTTATGGTCACAATTAACGTGTGCATTCTGGCTATTCTCTGATTATACACAGCAAAATTCAAACTTAACTCTGACTGAGATGCTTTGTATTTCAGGTGCAGAGTCCTATTTGGACAGACTGAGCCTAGCACAACTGACCCAACTCTTCTTAACCTCAATTCTAGAATGCCCGTTCTACAAGGTAAAAGTATGAGCTCGTTGCATTACTTCCCTACAGGGATGGGTTTCTTTGCTTCCTTCTTCCCCTCCACCACTGCCCCCATCAGCCCCCAACCCCCAGTCCTCTTTTAAGTTCCTTCTCTTTTGAGCTGAGTAACCTCATTAAAAAACAGAGTTTTCATTCACTTGGAGTCAGTTGCCACCAGGTACTTTTTTTAATCCACTCATCATGGATGGACTTACAGGCCTTTTCCAATACTTGTCTCTTGATCAGCCATACTGTCATAAACATGCATACCTACCCTTTCATACTTAGCCCTTTTGTTGTTTTAATCTAAGACTAGATTCCTGACCATGGATGTTGCTATTCAGTCGCTCAGTTGTGTCCGACTCTTTGCGACCGCATGGACTGCACCCCAGGCTTCCCTGTCCTTCCCCATCTCCCAGAGCTTGCTCAAACTCCTGTCCATTGAGTCAGGGATGCCATCCAACCACCTCACCCTCTGGATGGCTGGACTAATTTTTGGCAGGCACTGATGGATTGATTTCCCCCTAATAGTTGTAGATGTCTCATTTCGCCAGCAGTGAATGGAAGTGACTGTCTCCCCCCATTTCTGTCGCAGTATGTTCTTAGTGCCTTTAATTTTGTCACTTGGCTCAATGAAATGCCATGTCCCATGCTTCAGTTGCGTTTTGATGAGAGTAATGAAGTTGGACGTATTTTCACGTGTTTATTGCTCATTTAACTTGCTGTGAATTGCCTCGTTATGCCTTAATTCTTATTTCTCAGGGTCGTTTGTCTGTTTTGTTTTGTGTTTTGTCCTAGTGAAAGTGAAAGTCCCTCAATCGTGTCCAACTCTTTGCAACACCATGGACTATACAATCCATGGAATTCTCCAGGCCAGAAACTGGAGTGGGTAGCCTTTCCCTTCAGGGGATCTTCCCAACCCAGGGATCAAACCCAGGTCTCCCGCATTGCAGGTGGATTCTTTACCAGCTGAGCTATCAGGGAAGCCCTAGAACACATTGTAAAAGACATTAACTATTATGTGTGTTGCATGTATGTTCTCCTGGTTTGTTTTAAATTTTTTTAGTTTTAATATTGTTTACGATGCCTTTTTGCTACACAGAAATGTTTCTTTTCTGTAGTCAAACAGTTCATTTTTTATGGCTGCTGGGTTTCCTGTGTTGTTTGTGAATATTTTGTGACTCCTAAGATAGTATAAATATTTTACTGAATTTAAAAAATACTATTTTCCTATTACGTTTAGATCTTTAATCTACCTGAAGTTAGTTATAGTCTGTAATGTGTGGCAGAACTCTAGCTTAGTTCTTTTCCAGATGGATAACCAATTACTAGCACCATTATTACATAGCTTTCCTTTTCTTACTAAACTGAAATGTCAGCTCTGTCACATTTTCCACTATTAAAAACTCAGCTGGGTGGCCTCAAGCCCCTTAAAGCAGTTCTAAGAGCTCTAGGGATGTTTCTTGAGCTGGCTTGCTTTCTTTCTCTTCCTTCCTTCCTTCCGTTTTTTCTTTTTGTGACCACTGATTACATTTAAAACACGTTTAAGATGCTTTGAATTACTGGTCTTGAACTACAACAGGAATACTTGGCCTTGTCTCACTGGCAGCGACATGGATGGACCTAGAGAGTGTCACGCCCAGTGTGGTCAGGGAAGGAGAGGTGTCGTGTGACAACCCTTATGTGTGGAATCTAAGAGACGATATAAGTGGACTTACCTACAAAACAGAGACTCAGACTTAGAGAGTGAACGCACGGTTGCCAAGGGGAAGGTTAAGGGGAAGAGGTAGTTAGGGAGTTTGAGTTGGAGATGTACACACTGCTGTGTTTAAATGGATAACCAGCAGGGGTGGGACAGGACACTGCTCAGTGTTACATGGCAGCCTGGAGGGTGAGGGAGCCTGGGGGAGAATGGACACTTGTGTGTACGGGGCTGAGTCCCTTCCCTCTTCACCGGAGACTGTCACAACTATCACTGTTAAGTCAGCTATACCCCGGTTCAAAATAAAACGCTTTTTACAAAAAGAATATTTGGCATTGCCATTTTGAGAAAGGTATTTGTGCCGAGTCTTAAGGGCACGTATTGCCTACAAAGTAATCTTGAATCAGATGTTTATACTCAGGCAGCATTCATTTTATTCTCTGATTTTGTATCTGATTTTTCTTTCTCACGTTTGCACATACATTTTCAGGGTCCAAAACTTCTTCCTAAGTTTCAAGTGAAATCCTTTCTTACTCCGTGCTCTTCCCTGGAGACCCCCATGGATTTTCACCTTTATAAATCTGTGATGATTGGACTAATCGACCTGTTAGGAGCAAGACTGTATTTTTCTTCGAAAGTGTTAACACCTTATTGCTACACAATAGGTAAGTAATAGGGAGTTTGTTGTTACACAGTCCTCTGATGGAACATGTGGGCCTTAGTAGCCACCACAGGTCTGGAAACAGAGTGGAGCTGGTCCTTCTGAAGGCAAATGGGAACAGGGGTGGGCAGTAGGGTTGAAGGGTCAGTACTCTGTGGGTGGAGTCCTGCAGGTTAGCCTCATGCAGCAGAATGTCTTTGGACATCCTTTCGGGGCATTCATTCAGAGGAATAGTGACCCAAAGTAAACAAATGAAGTAGCTCAGACTAATACCCAGGACACAGTAAGTGCTCAGTAATTATCAGCTATTCTTGTCTTCTCAGGGCTGCCCAGGCAGCTCAGAGGTAAAGAACCCTTCTGCCGATGCAGGAGACATGAGTCTGATCCCTGGATTGAGAAGATCCCCTGGAGAAGGAAATGGCAACCCACTCCAGTATTCTTGCCTAGAAAATTCCACGCAAGGACAGAGGAGCCTGGTGGGCTCCAGTCCCTGGGGTCACGAGGAGTCAGACACAACTGAGCATGTGAACGCTTGTCCTCCAGGCTGCTGCTCTCCAATACAGTAGCCACACATCCTAGTTGCTGTTTAAATTTAAATCAGTTACAATTGTAAAAATTCACAGTTCAGGCCCCCAGGTGCGCTAGCCACCCTTGAAGTGCTCCGTATCTGGTATAAGTGTTTCCATCATCACTCAAAGTTTTGCTGGACGGCACTGCCTAGAGAGTCAGAGGCCTTCTCTTTTCACACTGTTGCGTCAAGGACAATCAGCCCAAAGAGGACAGTGTTCCTGGGCTTCACACGGTCAGGTCTCACTCCCCTCCTTCATGAGCTCCTTTTACAGGGAAGGCCGGGGAGGCTGCGTGCCCAGGGCCCATGTGTCAGGGTTCTGGCTGTCTCACCGGCCCCTGGGGCACTGGAGCTTGGGGATGCCAGGTGCCAGGATGTAGGATCGTCTTCACTGTTCCCACCATCTGTTACCAGGAGAGTGAAAGTGTGTGTGGTTCACGTCGTGCCCCAGGGACCCGGAGGGCCCCCTCCTTGTTCAGGTGCAGGCGAGCCCTCATAGTTTACCCTGATGTGGTTGGGCAAAGCTCTGATTAAATTAAAGTTCTCACCATTGTCTGGTGTGGTTGTTACTTTGCAGCCTTCTGCCCAGTTGATAAACGCAGTGCGGAAGAAATCAAAACAACCAGAAGGGAAGGAAGCTAGTGTTTGTGAGGGTATCACACGAAGACTTTTTCCTTTCTTCTCTCACCAGATGTTGAGATTAAATTAGACGAAGACGGATTTGTATTACCATTTACAATTGATGAAGACGTACATAAAAGGTAAAGAAAACCGTTGTGGTCTAGATGTTACGAGACTTGTCCAGGTTAATACATAAGGACTGTTTCTTAGGAACGTGAAAAAGGTAGACACAGTTCTGGAGATAAACACTATGGCATACCAGTTTTAGAAATTCCTTGTAACATTTTGTGAACCTTAGTGTTGATAAAGTTGAGTGCTTTTTTCATCAAATCATTGGATGACAGTCATGAGTCATTTGGAAACAGTATGGGCACAAAAGCATAGCCAAATCCCAAATAAACGCTGGCAACTAAAACTATGTGAATATTTTGGATTGTTATGGAAATGAAGTTCCTCTCTCCTCTTCCGTTTTTTAGAGTAGCACTGTGCATTGATGGCCCAAAAAGGTTTTGTCTGAATAGCAAACACTTACTGGGGAAGGAGGCTACTAAACAGAGACACCTGCGCCTGCTTGGTTATCAAGTTGTCCAGGTACGGTTTTGCCTTTGTTTCCTCCAGAAGCCATTTCTAGTTCAGATTTGCTTTTCCCAGGGTCCTAAGTGGTGTGGCAGCCCAGCGGACCAAGACTAACGTCTAGTTATACGTCAGCTTTGTTCGTTACACTCGTCTCTTGATTTGTATTTTGAAACACGGTTTTTCAACTTGTTTTCCAAAAGTGAGACATCCCTAAATCCTATATAAGCTGTGCTTTACTTTGCTTTTAGAATTGCTAGATTATTAGAATATCTATTATTTTAATTTCCCTTGATATAATGAATAAAATGGACAAGATGGCCCATTAAAGCCAGGACCTTCATCAACTCCTAGCGTTTAAGACTCTTACTAGTCTTTACGTTGAGGGTCACTAACAGGGTCTTCAGTGAGGAGTCACCGTGCGTGTAACGGAGGTTTTCTGTCATCCAAGCTGTCAACCACCCTGCTCTCTGCTTTCCTGTGTAGTTAACTTTTTTCCACTCTGTCTTGTACACACCCAGATTAACTTTTCTAAAACAAATCATTGCCAGTGTGCTCAGAAACCTTCCTTGTTTCCTTACCGCTTACGGGATAGAGTCACACTCCTCTGCACCTCAGCATTTCGGACGCTCCTTGGTCTGCCTGCAGCCGGGCTGTCTGCTCCGAGCGTGGCGGTCTTCCTTCCGGCCTTTCCCCCTCGCCCAGGCCACTCAGGTGGTCTCCCCCTCTCAGAGTGTCCCAGTTCTAGGTCTTCATGACTCCCAGTGAGGCCGACCTCTCACCCTAATGAAATGTCAGAAACTGCCTCTCAATACTAAAGCATGATTTTCATTGTATGTTCTGCTTACGTTTTGTATTTATTGCACATTTTAAGTTGGTACCTGACTTGTAAGCTCCCTGGGGACAAGGGTCATGTTGAGCCTTGTGTAGTCACCCCCTTCAGCGCTGGCAGCACCATCGCAGGCTCTGGGCACACGGGACGCGCAAGCCGGCTCTGACGTCCTCCCGCCAGGAGCTGACGCTCTGCCACGGGGGTGGGCGTGACAGACAGACAGGCACCCCCAAAGCCAAGGTGATTTCAGATCATGAAGGATCATGATGGCTTTCTTTTCTTCTCTTCACAGATACCCTACTATGAGATTGAGATGCTAAAATCAAGACTGGAATTAGTGGACTATTTACAAGGAAAACTGTTTTCTCAAAACTCAGGTGGTCATTGGTAATAAGAACGAATACTGACTTCTGAACTCACATAGTGAAAGAACTTGCAAATTAGCCATTTATTTATGGAATGATCTGGAAAGGGTCTCTCGTATACACTTTTGTTGTTGTTTAGTCACTAAGTCGTGTCTGATTCTTTGCAACCCCATGGACTGCAGCACGCCAGGCTTCCCTGTCCATCCCCAACTCCCGGAGTTTGCTCAAACTCATTGAGTCAGTGATGCCATCCAACCATCTTATCTTCTGCTGCCCCCTTCTCCTTCTGCCCTCAATCTTTCCCAGCATCAAGATCTTTTCCAGTGAGCCAGTTCTTCGAATCAGGTGGCCAAAGTATTGGAGTTTCAGCATCAGTCCTTCCCATGAATATTCAAGGTGGATTTTCCTTGAGGATGGACTGGTTGGATCTCCTTGCAGTCCAAGGGACTCTCAAGAGCCTTCTCCAACACCACAATTTGAAAGCATCAATTCTTCGGTGCTCAGCTCTCTTTATAGTCCATCTGTCACATCCAGACATGATTACTGGAAAAACCACAGCTTTGACAGTATGGACCTTTGTCAGCAAGGTGATGTCTTTGCTTTTTAATACGCTGTCTAGATTTGTCATAGTTTTCTTCCAGGAAGCAAGCGTCTTTTAATTTCATGGCTGCTGTCAGCATCCACAGTGATTTTGGAGCCCAAGAAAATAGAGTCTGCCACTGTTTCCTTTTTTCCCCCATCTTTTTGCCATGAAGTGATAGGACCTGATGCTGTGATCTTAGTTTTTTGAATGTTGAGTTTTAAGCACTTAACCAGTAGCAAATTTAAAATTAATCTTTATTTAATACTAGTGTCATAGATACTTTTATACATCAAACAGAACTGATCAACTACAATAAAGGAGTGAGTAAATGTCATTATTTTTTTTTAAGTCTTGTGTCTTGTGATGATTGTCTGCTAACTGAAAATATATTCTTGAGAGACTTTTGCTTGCTCTTCTAACAAATGTAAGAAATTTTATCTCCTATTTTTTTCTTTTATATTTTATTAGAGGAAGTAATATATGGTAAGAAAAGGAGCAAGGAAAATAGGTTTGTGTATGAACATATAGAATTATAGATTTACACAGACATAATCCTTTAGTTAATAAAATTTTTTATTGGTATGGGAGCTTTCTTATTCATAAAGGTATAAAGATGTGAAAAAGGCGACTTAAGCAGGCTTGCGGGGTGTTGGAGGGAGAAACTTCTAAATCTAGCATGGCTTCAAACTACCTAGTTCCCTGTGTGTGCTTCACTGTCCCATTATGGTAAGTTAAAAGTTTCGGGGATAAGAAGGGTTCTGCACCCAATTAGAATGTGTGTGTCGGGCAGGGGGATGGGGCTGTGCTCCAGCACCTGCTGAAGGTCCTACAATTGAACTCTGACCGTGTCTGCCTGGAGAGAGCTCCAGATCCCACAGGTGGAAGGCTCAGGCCCACAAGACTGTCCCCTCACCCCCACCCTTGTGACAGTTGTCACATGACTTGACCAACTGGCTGTAAGTCAGAGGCTCCAGTATCCCCCTCCTTCAGTTCAGTTCAATTCAGTCACTCAGTTAATGTCTGACTTTTTGCGACCCCACGGACTGCAGCATGCTGGGTTCCCCTGGCCTCCACTATCTCCCGGGGTTTGCTCAAACTCATGTCCATCGAGTCGGTGATGCCATCCAACCATCTCATCCTCTGTCGTCCCCTTCTCTTCGCACCTTAAATTTTTCCCAGCATCAGGCTCTTTTCCAATGAGTCAGTTCTTTGCATCAGGTGGCAAGGTATTGGAGTTTCAGCTTCAGCATCAGTCCTTCCAATGAATATTCAGGATTGATCTCCTTTAGGATGGACTGGTTGGATCTCCTTGCAGTCCAAGGGACTCCCAAGAGTCTTCAACACCACAGTTCAAAAGTGTCAATTTGGCTCTCAGCCTTCTTTCTGGTCCAGCTCTCACATCCATACATGACTACTGAAAAAACCATCGCTTTGACTAGATGGACCTTTGTTGGCAAAGTAATGATGACCCCCTCCTTGGGTTCCATCAAATTGCTAGAGCAGCTGACACAACTCAGAGAAATGTTTTACTAACCAGAATGTAGGTTGATTATAAAAATGTAACTCAGGAACAGCCAGAGGGAAGAGATGCTTGGGCAAGGAATGGGGACGGTTGTGGGGTTACCCTGCCCTCTCCAGGCACCATTCTCCCCTAAGCTCCACCTGTTCACCAGCCTGAAAACTCAAACTGATCCTTGTGGGTTTTTATGGAAGCTTCAGTACAAAGAGGTTACAGTAGTTTGTTATATATGCTAGGAAAAAACTAAAACCTTTTCCATCTACCTGAATTCCCATCCATTGGGTCTTTTATTCATTATTTTTCTAATTGGAATGAGACACTGGTTCTGCACTGTTAGTAGTAATGTGCTCTGCTGAGCCTGTGTCTTACTGGGCTCTCCCTTACCCTCGTCATTCATTCATTCACTCACCAAACATTCATTAAAGAGCCCTGATAATGCTGGGCTCCCACTGAACGTCAGCGCTCCGGAGGGCAGCAGCAAAGAGCCCCCGCCTGGAGAGGCTCCACGTGGGAGAGACGAACGAGGACGTGATTATAGTGATGAGCCCACTGGCAGTCCTGCAGCAGGAGCAGGACTCTGGAAGGCAGATTTCAGGCCTGCCTGGGGGGAGAAAAGAGGCTTCTTGGAGTAATTTGTGAGCTGAATTCAGAGGACAGAGGCAGGTTTCTGATTGCCACGCCCAGAGTACCCAGCACAAAGCAGACAGGGTTGCCATAGGAAATGGAAGTGAAAGTGAAAGTCGCTTAGTCCTGTCCAACTCTTTGCAACTCCATGGACTGAATTCTCCAGTCCAGAATACTGGAGTGGGTAGCCTTTCCCTTCTCCAGTGGATCTTCCCGACCCAGGAATCAACCGGAGTTTCCTGCATTGCAGGCGGACTCTTTACCAACTGAGCTCTCAGGGTTGAAACTAAATGACACTTTGTTTTAAAGAAAATTTTAATCCTGAAAATGTGTGGGGATATGTTAGGAAAACAGTTTAACAAATAGATATGAGATTGCTGATTTCACCAATTGGAGTAAATTTGGCAAGCTCCATAAGATTTTATAAAGCTATGGGTGCTTATAAGCTGAATCCTCAGGCCAGTAAAATTTTAATGTCTACCTGTGTAAACGATGTGAATTTTCTTGTTGAAATTACATATACAGTATGACAGACCATGGTGCCATGTGTTAATAAAGTTTTTAAATAAGACATAATCTTGATGTGTTTTAAAAGCAAAGGGGGAAAAAAAAAAAACAAGAAAAAAATAGGTGAAAAAAGTTAACTTGCAAGCCTATATCCCCTGAAAGCAACAGTGATTATCTTCAGATTAGACACTAGAGGGCAGCAGAGGCTCGGACATTTATTGGCTTCAGCAATGGAACTAACTATAAAGCAAGCAGAGAGTCGAAGGATTGATGCTTTTGAACTGTGGTGTTGGAGAAGACTCTTGAGAGTCCCTTGGACTGCAAGGAGATCCAACCAGTCCATCCTAAGGGAGATCAGTCCTGAGTGTTTATGGGAAGGACTGATGTTGAAGCTGAAACTCCAATACCTTGCCATCTGATGCAAAGAACTGACTCATTGGAAAAGAGCCTGATGCTGGGAAAGATTGAAGGTGGGAGGAGAAAGGGATGACAGAGGATGAGATGGTTGGATGGCATCACCGACTCAATGGGCATGAGTATGAGCAAGCTCCAGCAGTTGGTGATGGACAGGGAGGCCTGGTGTGCTGCAGTCCATGAGTTCGCAAAGAGTCAAACACGACTGAGCAACTGAACTGAACTGACTGAATGGAATCAGATGGTCCCTGGTACATGTGTGTATCGCAGGCCGGAGCTGTGGAAGGGTGACAGTTTTGCCTGAATAAAATGCAGTTTTCTTAACCTCGATCTGAAGAAGGAATGTACTTTGGCTGAACCAGGCCTATCAGAAGAGCGTAGGTGGTATCTTGGGATAAAGAGATCCTGGCTGGTTTCTTGAAGACGAGGATCTGACCTACAGAATTTCTGTACACCTGGGTGCCTATGGAGACTTGCTAAGTATTAGGTGGAAGAAAAACTAGGAAGGAGTGGGATTGAGCATATTTAATATAATTCCAAGAGTAGGGGGAGATCTGCTGCTGCTGCTGCTGCTGAAGTCACTTCAGTCGTGTCTGACTTTGTGGGACCCAATGGACGGCAGCCCACTAGGCTCCCCCGTCCCTGGGATTCTCCAGGCAAGAACACTGGAGTGGGTTGCCATTTCCTTCTCCAATGTGTGAAAGTGAAAAGTGAAAGTGAAGTTGCTCAGTCGTGTCTGAATCTTCTCGACCCCATGGATTGCAGCCTACCAGGCTCCTCCGTCCATGGGATTTTCCAGGCCAAGAGTGCTAGAGTGGGGTGCCGTTGCCTTCTCCGGGGTGGGGTGGGGAAGATCAGTTCCCTCAAAAAAAAAAAAAAAAAAGCTGGACCCACCGGAAGACTGTGTACAAATTCAGGGAGGGAGTCTTGGCTCCATGGTGACGAGTTAACCTCCGAAAGCTGAAATTTCCCCAACTGGAAACATATCCAGATCCACTTGAAGTCTGAACACGTACTGTAGGGTTGTCATGAAACCAAACTTGGGTCTGCTCACCTGTGCAGAAAAGCCAATCAACTGACACTGGGTTGTGCTGAAGGGAAGTACAGGGTTGGTTACAGGGCAGCAGGCAAGGAGTCCAAGCAGCTAGCGTGCTTCAAAGACCTGAACTCTGATGGACTTCAGCAGTTCAGTTCAGTCACTCAGTTGAGACCCCATGGACTGCAGCGCACCAAGCCTCCCTGTCCATCACCAACTCCTGGAGATTATTCAAACTCATATCCATTGAGTTGGTGATGCCATCCAACCATCTTATCCTCTGTCATCCCTTTCTCCCACCTTCAATCTTTCCCAGCATCAGGGTCTTTTCCAATGAGTCAGCTCTTCGCATCAGGTGGACAAATACTGGAGTTTTGGCTTCAGCATCAGTCCTTCCAATGAACACCCAGAACTGATCTCCTTTAGGATGGACTGGTTGGATCTCCTTGCGGTCCAAGGGACTCTCTAGAGTCTTCTCCAACACCACAGTTCAAAACCATCAATTCTTTGGACTTCAGCAAAGCATTTTTAAAAGCCAAGTGAGGGAGAGGGACTCGCAGGGGCTGTGATCAGCTCGTGCATAATTCTGTGCTTGGCTGATGCAGACATAAAGAGGCCTTGTTGCAGGGGTTAACGGAATCAATCCTCAGGCGCCAGTAGGTCTGGGGGCTAAGTGCTCAGGGTCATCAGGTGGCTAATTTCTTCCATTTGGTGGTGGTTTTAGCATCTGTAAATCAACTCAGGGAGTGTTGCATCAGATGCTATTATCTAGGCACTTCAGAGAAGAGCCACAGCAGAGGGTGTCGGGGGAGGGTCTGTCCCGGGAAGGCCCCTTAGGGTCCTGCCCGGTTTCAGGATCATAAAATAAGACATTCCTTGTCAGCTGTATGACAGGAACTGGAAAACAGTAAATCCCCAGCGAGCCACGCGGGCTTTTGTTATTAGTATGTGAGTTATGGTGCAGTCAGACCTCCTTGTTACAGCTGCAGAGATGGAGCCTGTCAAAGACGCTCAACAAGGAGCAATATTGAAGAGGAAAAGTGAAAATTTTTACATAACCTCCTGCTTGTCCTGCCTCTGTAGCTCAGCTTACTCCTTACAAATTCTGGATCACGTAGGTCAGGAAGTCTCAGAAAGTGGGGACTTACAATGCTAGGAATTGGAGCTTATCTCACTCACCCTCGTCCTGCAATCGCCGGGCCCCTGCAAACCTGCTTAATCATGCCTGTTCATGTAAAGCTCAGGCATTCCCCTCCCCGTCAAGATTGCTGTTCCGGCTCGCGAAACTTCTTAGTTTAAACCAGCATATAGCAGCTAGTGCTGCCCACTATCGTCTGTCTATAAAAACCCTGTAACTTCTTTGTTTGGGCCTCAGAGCTTGGAGTGTTGACACATCTGGGCCTGCCCGCGTGATTAACCTGAGCTCCCCACCTCTCCGAGTGTGCTGCTTGGTTCCCGCGTGATTAACCTGAGCTCCCCACCTCTCCGAGTGTGCTGCTTGGTTCCCGCGTGATTAACCTGAGCTCCCCACCTCTCCGAGTGTGCTGCTTGGTTCCCGCGTGATTAACCTGAGCTCTCCACCTCTCCGAGTGTGCTGCTTGGTTCCCGCGTCATTAACCTGAGCTCTCCACCTCTCCGAGTGTGTTGCTTGGTTTCCCGCGTGATTAACCTGAGCTCTCCACCTCTCCGAGTGTGCTGCTTGGTTTCCCGACCACCGGTTTCAAGACCCCACAGGAAAGAGCGCACGGCCACTCCTTTCGCAGCATGCCAGACATCACGCTGAGAAACCCGGCTCCATAAAACCTCTGCTGTAATGAGAATGGAATGCACCTCGGTGGCCCGCTCCATCATCAGATGGTTTGCCTTAACATGCTTGAAATCCCGTCTCAGAAAAGCCCAAACATCTCTCTCCGTGACTCCTTGCAGTCTCTAGCATATAGGGCACACTTTTGGTGTCTTGAACTTGTATTCTAGGATCTAACATTTGCAAGAAGCAACATCTCAATGATCCTACTGGAACTTTTATTATGGAAAACACTGAAAACACATAAGCTTAGAAAGAGGGCTTCCCAGGTGGCTCAGTGGTAAGAACACCTGTCAATGCAGGAGACTTGAGTTTGATCCCTGGGCCAGGAAGATCTCCTGGAGTAGAAATGGCAACCCACTCCAGTATTCTCGCCTGGAAAATTCCATGGACAGAGGAGCCTGGTGGGCTATACAGTCCATGGGATCACGAAGTGTCAGACACGACTGAGTGAATGAACACACATGCAAGATTAGAAAGACTGGCATAATGGGTTCACATGAGTTTCTTTAATCATCTTGAAGGATGCCCATATTTTCGAATCCTGTTTCATCTCTTTATTCCCTTCTTTTTCTTTCTTTTCCTATATTGGAATGTTTCTAGAAAAATCCAAACTATCATCTACTTTTATCCTAAACACTTCAGTATGAGCCCATAACCAATAAACATTTTTTTTCTTTTTTATTTAACTATTCTGCCATTATTACAACAAACAAAACTGATAATTCTTGCCCACGGTCATTTAATATCTGGTCTATATTCCAGGTTTTCTATGCTGCCTCAGAAATATTTTTTAAATTTATTTTTGTTATTGAAGTGTAGTTGATTTAGAATGTTGTGTTAATTTCTACAGTACAGCTAAGTGACTCCGTTATACCTACATATATATTTTTTTATGTTCTTTTCCATGAGGCTTTACCCCAGGATACTAACTTTATTTTAGTTCCTATGCTATAAAGTAGGACCACTGTAGGAGAATAGTTTGTACCTACTAATCCCGAACTCCCAAGCCGTCTCTCTTATACCCCTCTCCCTCTTGGCACTCCCAAGTCTGTGAGTCGGTTTCTATTTTGCAGACAGGCCCATCTGTGGCATACTTTAGATTCCACAAGTAAGCGGTATCATATGGCATTTGTCTTTCAAAAATCTTTTTTAAGTGTTGACTCCTTTGAATCAGGATCTGAACAAAGACCACATACTAATTTTAGGTGTTAAACCTCTAAGTCTAAAGTCTCACATCTGTATTGCGCCCCACCCCCCCCCACCACCTAGGTTCCATGTCATGAATTTATTGGAGAAGTCAGATCAATTGCCCTGGAAAATGTCCCACGGCACTGACTTGACATTTTCTAACTAGTTCCTCTGCTGAATTTCCTGTTAAATGAAAAGATCCAGAGGCTTGCTTAGATTCAGCTTAACTTTTTCAGCAAGGCTGCTTCAGAGGAAATACTGTGTATTTGGTTTGCATCATACCATAATGTCCTGTTACCCTCTTAGTAATATTCATTAAGATTGATAGCAGGTTCCTGGCTCACCACCAGGCTGATCCCTCCTCTGTAGTCCCCGTCAACCTGTCACCTAAGGGCTTTAGCATCTGTTAATGACCATTGCCTAGACTCGTTCTTCCAATTGGTGATTAAAAAAAGGTTTCCTCACTCTATCATTCCTTCTGCTTTTATCAGCTGGTATTCATCTCTAAAGAAGAAGTTTCTGCCATCAACTATTGGTGAACTCTAAAATAAGGTTTGGGTTTCCCTGGTGGCTCAGACGGTGAAGAATCCACCTGCACTGCAGGAGACCTGGGTTCGATCCCTGGATTGGGAAGATCCCCTGGAGAAGGGAAAGGCCACCAACTCCAGTATTCTTGCCTGGAGAATCCCCATGGACTGAGGAGCCTGGAGGGCTACAGTTCACATGGTCACAAAAAGTTGGACAAGACTGAGTGACTAAGCACAAAATAAGGTTTATACACAAACTTATGTTACTGGGGGAAAGGGAAGGAGGGATAAATTGGGAGATTGGAATTGACATATATATGCCACTACTATATGTAAAAATTGATAACCTACTGTATAATGCAGGTGTCGACTAAAAATAATACGTGCAACCTCAAAGTTGAGAGGTTTTATTCGGTGGGAGTGTTAGGACTTGAGTCCGGGGGACAGTATCTCAGGTGACTCCGAGAGAGCTGACTCCGAGGAGGTGGGGGAGGAGCCAGACTATATACAATTTTGCAGCCAGGGGCAGGTAATCTGAATATGTGACGATTACTGTTAATCAAGAGAAAACAAAATCTCCTACATGAAGAGATTTAGTCATCTTCTATGTATAGAAAGATGCAAGCATCTGGGCTTGCTGAAATCATTTCTTTCATAAGCCTCTAGCCATCTGGGGCCAATCCTGCTTTCTTTATTGTTCACATACTAATTCCTTGTGTACTGTAAGAGAAAGCGAATGTGGAGGATGGCTGCCTCTAAATATCCCCCAGTTCCTCAGTGCTTACCAGGGACGAAAGTAGCTAATGGTTTCCCAATAGCTGGCTATGTTTCACCTGGGCTCAGAAATTTGCATTTGGAAAAGGCTTGTTTCCTGGTAGAGCATAAAGCAGAAAACATTTCATGTCACACAGGCAACTCTTCTCCATCCTCTGTAATGACCCATATGGGAAAAGAATCTAAAAAAGGGTAGATATATGTATACATATGGATACGTGTATAAATGATTCACTTCGCTCTACAGCAGAAACTAACACATCTTACATCAACTATACTCCAATAAAAATTTTAAAATGATGAATTATACAGAAAAAACAAGATAACTGCGTCTTTCCTTTTATCAGGTTTTAGAATAGAGAGCTGGTTATCTGGTCAGTTTTTTGTTTGTTGTTTGTTTTAGGCTGTCTCTGAATTCATGACGTTTTATCTACTTGATGTGCTTCAATCCGTTACAGTCATCTTTTGGATGTTTACCTTGTATTTTAGACTGGTGGTGTTATGGAGTCCAAGCTCACTCTGCTAGCCACACGATGGGCCGATGAAGCCGAGAGAGGAGATGTTGGGGCAAGGAAGAGACTTTAATCAGGGAGCCAGCAGACTCATAAGATGGCAGGCTAGCGCCTCAAAATAACCGTCTTATTGGAGCCTGGATGGCAGGTTGTTTTATAGACCAGAAAGAAAGAAGCAAGGAGGAGCTGAATTCAAAAGGCAGAAGGAAGAGGGAGATGCAGTGGGGAAGTAAAGTGAAAGGGTCTTCAGTCTTGTAAAACATCTCCAAGGGAACGTCCAGCCTTCAGAAGGGTGTGTTATCCCTCCTTGAGCCGAACAAAGGCATTTAAGTCTACAGTCAAGCAGAGGGGCAGGGTCCTCCAGGCAAGCCACTGAGTATGATTATAATAATAAATAATAATTTTTTAAAAGGCTTCCCTTGTGGCTCAGCAGGTAAAGAATCCACCTGCAATGTGGGAGACCTGGGTTCAATCCCTGGGTTGGGAAGATCCCCTGGATAAGGAAAAGACTACCCGCTCCATTATTCTGGCCTGGAGGACTCCATGGATTGTATGGACATGACTGAGAGACTTTCACTCACAATAATAAAAGCCAGTCAAAGAAACAGTTTCCAACATAGAGTCAGCCCTGGCTTCCTCCCTGCCAGAGTGGGATACCCGTCGTGTTGATCTATTTATCCTTTTGACCTGGAATACCCGTGTCTGAAAATTTCTTGGCAGAAGAGAGTGTCCCAGGCTCACTCACCCTCTCCTGTCTCAGCCCTGGGGTCAGCCCTCTCTAAGGAGCCTGGTTCTGACAGGTGGTCCTGCTCACTGCTAGAGTCATGGGTACTGGGGATTTTTCATTTGGGACATCTATGAAATCACATTCATTTTGATTTCAAAATCAACCAGGGGAACAAATCACAATTAAATTTACACTTATATGCCTTGAAATGTAAGTTTGATGCTTAAAGAGACTCATAAGGGACTCCATCAATTGAACGAGTCAGCCTCCTGGAAAAGCCTGATGGCAAGCATGTTTTCTAAGTCTACTGGCAGTATCCTACAGGGAGGGGAATTGGCCTGACCTCTTTACCAGGGAGGAGGTGTCGAATAAGATTAAGGCTTGTTATGCCACCACGCATCATTGCCTGTACCCCACATCTGCTGAAGGGGATCTGGAGGACAGGCTGTGGCTCCCCTGTTGATGGTGCCAAGGTTACAATTTTATTCTTTCAAACATTTGGAACATGTGTGGCAGGAGCATTCTGCCATATCCCTTGAGTTTGTAACGACCTTTAAATTTGCTGGATACACAGACCCAGTGGGGAGCGGCAGGCAGCTGAGGTCCTGGTGGCCCCGCAGAGCAGGCTGCCTAAACAGTAAGTTTTAGCCAGACCAGAGCAAAGTCATCACCCAACGTCAGCTCTGGGCACCGGTGTAGATTCTGTGATGGTGGAATGGGATTTGGAGAGTAGACATCCCAGTCAATCCTAAAGGAAATTGACCCTGAATATTCATCAGAAGGACTGATGTTAAAGCTGAAGCTCCAATACTCATTGGAAAAAACCCCGAGGCTGCGATAGTTTGAGGGCAGGAGGAGAAGGGGGCAGCAGAGGGTGAGATGGTTGGATGGCATCACTGACTCAATGGACATGAGTTTGAACAAACTCAGAGACAGTGAAGGACAGGGAGGCCTGGCGTACTGCAGTTCACGGGGTCTCAGAGTTGGACATGACTGAGTGACTGAACAACAACCTCCCAGATTACTGAGGCTGTCAACTGCAACAAAGCTATCTGATCTGCAGAGTTACTCAGGCTCAGCCTGCTTGTGGGTACTATTATCCCACTTATTTTAAGGGTAGGGTTTTTGTTCCTTTATCCTTCCCTTCCCTCACATAGGACTTTGCAAGTACAAGTCACAGACACAAGGGACTTAAATATATAAGACTTTTTGACTTTCTATTCCACTCATGTACCTGGAATATGTAATAGGATCATATAGGAAAGTATTTTTTAAAAAGCAACTAAAATCTCTTAATAATTGGAACCAACAAAGTTCACTTGCCTACTGTTTCCTCTACCTCTGATTCCTGCCGTGCAGGATGTGAATTCACTCCCGGGGTGGTGGCCATTCCACAGGGCTCCACCACCTCCTGACCACGCATCACACCTCAAGTGATGCTGCAGACTTTCACAGTCAGGCTCCTGGGCTTCTGTGACACCAGGCAGACCCACAGGGATGCTGAGGCAGCACTGGGCTGGGGTCACACGAGGTCGGGAGTGAACTATAAGGAAGGAAGTCTCACCCCAGGAGGACAGGGAATGAAAAATAAAAGGTGCCTCCATGGTGAACGGCAGGTGGTTCTGAGAGGCTGCTCCACGCTCCTCAGAGTCCTGGGCAAGGTCAAGCTCCAGTTGCCCTGAGGAGCGACCTTGAGAATTCAACTTATATGGACTTCCCTCCTGCCCTCACTTGTCTGGTGCCTTGCTCCTGATCCCTGGAATTACCTCCCAAATAAAGCAAGAGCATGCAAGTCCCCCTTCATGGATCACTGCCTTGTCATGGAGAAGGGGCTTGTGTAACTGAAAGAGTCAATTCCTAGGTTGGTTGATAAGTCCAGGGTCCCCAAGGAGGAGAGAGGGGTCTGAGGCTCTTGAGGAGGAGATACGGGTCTGGAATTCTCAAGGAAGAGAAAAGGACACCTTAGTCCTAGTCACAGACAACTTTTTTTTCCTTTAATCCTGGAGCTGATGATTACACAACAAAACAACTCAGCTTAAACTCTGTACTGAGGATTATCTAACAACAATGTATCCTGCTTGAGGTCATTTTCTCCTTCTTGAAAACCTTCTGACCAATCCTGTTATCTTAAAATAGATATTATGGGAGTGGGTCTGCTAAGATCTTTCTATTGCTAGTTCTAATCCTGTCATCTTAAAATGTAAATTGTGGCGTGGGTCTAGTAAGACCTTTACAACCTTGAGACATCTTTTGATTTATTGTAATAACCAATTGAAAAAGTAACTCCCTTTAAGACAAGCAAGTGTCGGGGCACTCTCCACCCGCCTTCTGACGTCTGTGTCAGAAGCTTTCTCTGTCCCTTTTTCACTAGGGCATCCCTGGTGGCTCAGACGGTAAAGTGTCTGCCTACAATGCAGTAGACCTGGGTTTGATCTCTGGGTTGGGAAGATCCTCTGGAGAAGGCAATGTACCTCCAGTACTCTTGCCTGGAAAATCCCATGGATGGAGGAGCCTGGTAGGCTGCAGTCCATGGGGTCGCAAAGAGTTGGACACGACTGAACAACTTCACTAACCTAACCTTTTCATTTTAATGAAACTCTGTTACACAAAAGCTCTTGAGTGATCAAACCTGGTCCCTGGTCCTGAAGCTAAATCTTCTTCGGAGAACACGAATCTGACATCGTTCACCATAAGCTATCATAACTCAATGAAGGTATGAGCTATGCCATGCATGGCCACGCAAGATGGATGGGTCACAGTGGAGACCCTGACAAAACTTGGTCCACTGGAGAAGGGGTGGCAAACCCCTCCAGTATTTTGGCTGTGAGAACCCCACGAACAGTATAAAAAGACAAACAGATATGACACTGAAATATGAGTCCTCCCAGGTCTGAAGATGTCTAATATGCTATTGGGGAAGATGGGAGGGCAATTCAATGGACATGAACTTGGGCAAACTGCAGGAGATGGTTAGGATCAGAGAAGCCTGGCGTGCTGCCCTCCGTGGGGTCACAGAGTTGGACATGAACAACAACAGATCCAAGTCCCTTGTCCCAGGCTCACCTTTAGAAGGAACCCAAGCCAGTATGCCAACTGTATTTCTCTACTGAATCACCAACTATCTGTGGAGTGAGCACCTACTCTGTGCCAGACTGAGCCATCAGAGGGTGAGTGCAGCGCCCTCTGCAGCTGTCAGTCTAGTACAGAAGAGAGCCGAGGGGGAGCTGAAGCTAACTGATGTACCTCCACATAGCTGCACAAAAGGATTTTTCAACAAAACGATTTCAGTCTCAGTTTTAGCTGAGTTCTCAAAACAACTGGTATCAACCGCTCCCATTTCACAAAATGTGTTACCAGGTCACCTATGCAAGGCTGTGACGGCTCCCGACCATTAGCTGACCTCCTGTGTCCGATCTTTAAAAGAGGTTTGAGAGGTTGAGGGAGGTACTTGATTATAAGAGCTTCTTCTTCTTTTTTTTTTTTTTTCATTCTCTCTCTCTCTCCTGGTGATTTTATGAGGACCCCTGCCTAGGGCTTCCAAGGGGGCGTTGGTGGTAAAGAACTCGCCTGCCAAAGCTGGAGACAGAGAAAGGAGGGCTCCATCCCTGGGTGGGGAAAATCCAAAAAATAGAAGCAATATTGTAACAGATTCAATAAAAACTTTTTAAAATGGTTCGCATCCAAAGAAAAAAAAACAACTAAAAAAAAAAAAAAGACAAGAATGATCTTCCTAACATTGGTGTCCTCTGTACTTAAAAACTTCCCAGCTGGCCCAGTGGTAAAGAGTCCACCTGACAATGCAGGAGACACTAGAGATGCAGGTTTGATCCCTGGGTCAGGAGAATCCCCCTGAAGGAGAAAATGGCAACCCACTCCAGTATTCTTGCCTGGACAATCCGATGGACAGAGGAGCCTGGCGGGCTACAGTCCATGGGGTCACAAAGAGTCGGACACGACGGAGCTCACACGCGGCTGCCTAGGGAAGGGTGAGAGTGTGGTTCCCAGAAAGTTTGAAACTACAGGTGCCTCTGTGTCTCTATTTGGCGGCGCTGCTCCAGACCCTCTTGAATCACTTGTCATTTCACATCGATCCCGTCTTCGTCACCAGGCTGTCAGATCCCAGCGGACAGTCCGCTTGGTTCAGGGCTCATCCCAGGCGCCGGCACACAGGAGGTGCAAGGTCATCAGTTGCCCAACCAACACGGTCCCAGGAAGAGACAGACTGCACGCAGAAAGATGAGCAGGTCGGAAACTGCGGATCTCAGAGGCATCTCCCCGCCTCCGGCCCCAGCAGCGGCTTGAGCCAATGGAGCTCCCCGTTGTCCCAAGAAGGGGCTGGGAGGCGGAGTTTCCAGGGGGCATGGGGGCGTGTCGGCCCCGCCCTCGCCCCGCCCTTCCCAGACTCGCGCGGCGCGGCCGCAGTCTCCAGGCAACAGCACAACACGGGCGCCTAGCAGCCCGAGGCGGGAGGGCTGCACCCTGGCCCTCGACGGGCGGACGGAGCTTTGCGGCCAAATGGAGGACGACGAGGAGGAGATCACGGCCGCCGCGCTGCGGGGCAAGCCCCGGCCGCTGCCCATCTCGGCGCTGTCTGCCTTCAGCTACATCCCTCCGCGGCGCCAGGACCCCAAGGAGCACAGCTACTACTACCGCCAGGGCTGGGTGAGCTGGGGTGGGGTTGGGGGGGGGGGGGGGGGGGCGGTGAGCGGGGTGCTTGAGGGCCGGGACGGAGGACTGGATGCTGGTGGGGGCTGCGGGGGTCAAGGGCGGGGCTGCATTGAGGGGAGGGGGCAGGAGGGCTAATGGGGGCGGGACTGCAAGTCCAGGGAGGTAGGTAACCGGGGTGGGGGGAGAATAGGGGCGGGGTTACAATGCCTGGGTGGGACCAAGGGGACGTGTTTGGGGCGGGGCTGCACTTCCAGGGAATGAGATGGGGGCGGTGTTTCACGAAGGGGACGGGTCCTGGGAGCTTCGGCCCAATCGGGAAGGAGTCTGGTGGAGGGGGTTCAGAGGGAGAAGAAACGGGGTGAGACAACATAGTGACATTACTTTGCAGACCACGGTCCATCTAGTCTAAGCTATGGTTTTCCCAGTAGCCATGTATGGATGTGAGATTTGGACCATACAGAAAGCTGAGCGCCGAATAATTGATGCTTTTGAACTGTAGTGTTGGAGAAGACTCTTGAGAGTCCCTTGGACTGCAAGGAGATCCAACCTGATGCTGAAGCTGAAACTCCAATACTATGGCCACCTGATATAAAGAACTGATTCATTGGAAAAGACCCTGATGCTGGGAAGGATTGAAGGCAGGAGGAGAAGGGGCTGACAGAGGATGAGATGGTTGGATGGCATCACCGACTTGATGGACATGAGTTTGAGCAAGCTCCAGGAGTTGGTGATGGACAGGGAGGCCTGGCGTGCTGCAGTTCATGGGGTCGCAAAGACTCGGACACGACTGATGGACGGAACTAAACTGAACACTGAGAAGGAGGGTGCTGGGGGCGGGATTACACTGCTGGGAAGGGTTTCTGGGGGCGTGGATGCAGGGTGGGGCGGGGCTTCAGTGTCAGGTTAGGAGTCTGGGGATGAGGCTACACAAAAAGGCTGGGGTGGGCTTGAGCAGCACAGCCTGTAAAAGGTTCGAGGTGGGAGGGGGGCGTCAGGGTCACAGGGGTGGGAGAGTAGTAGAGAGGCCTCTCTCTGGGGTTCTTAGACCCCAGAGAACCGCTGCTAAGACCACCGTAAGTGGTCTTACGGTGTAAGACGGAGTAAGGCGGACCCCCGCGCCCCGCCACGGAGGGGCTGGGCAGGGGCGGAGCTGGGGTGGGCGGTGGATGGGGGGTGGGGGTGGGTTCAATTGTTAGTCGTGTTGGACTTTTTGCAACCCCCAGGCTTCCCTGTCCATCACCAACTCCTGGAGCTTGCTCGAACTCATGTCCATTGAGTCAGTGATACCATCCAACCATCTCATGCTGTGTCATCCCCTTCTCCTCCTGCCTTCAATCTTTCCCAGCATCAGGGTCTTTTTCAATGAATCAGTTCTTCCCATCAGGTGGCCAAAGTATTGGAACTTCAGCTCCAGCATCAGTCCTTCCAATGAATATTCAGGACAGACTTCCTTTAGGATGGACTGGTTGGATCTCCTTGCAGTCCAAGGGACTCTCAAGAGTCTTCTCCAACACCACAGTTCAAAAGCATCAATTCTTTGGCGCTCAGTTTTCTGTATGGTCCAACTCTCACATGCGTACATGACTACTGGAAAAACCATAGCTCTGACCTGACAAACCTTTGTTGGCATAGTAATGTCTCTGCTTTTTAATATGCTGTCTAGGTTAGTCATAGCTTTTCTTCCAAGGAGCAAGTGTCTTAATTTCAAGGCTGTAGTCACCACCTGCAGTGATTTTGGAGCCCAAGAAAATAAACTCTCTCACTGTTTCTATTATTCCCCATCTGTTTGCCATGAAGCGGGGATGGGGGAAGGAGCACAGTACACCTGGAAGAGGTGTTGGGGGGACTGGGCCTGCTGGGGTGGGGTAGGCCGGACACTCAGCCAGTGCTCCTGGCCTTTTGGGGGTGGGTTATGGCTGAGTGCTCTATGGGGAAGCAAGGGCAGTCGCCAGGTTCCTATTGCTTCTACCGGAGCAGCAAGCTTACTGGGTGCCCAGGATCTGGAGGAAGGTTGGGAGCTGGGGTCCGCCGCTGGGCGATGCTCCTTCTGGGGTCTGACTGCGGCAGGCTTGGCTGACTCGGTTTATTCTTCCTGAATTCACCAATCAGACACGGGGCTCCAACTTTCTGGGGCCAAATCAACCAAGCAGCAGAGAGATGCCCAAAGTGACCAGACCAGGTCTCCGTGCCTGGAAGGAGATCAAAAGTGAGCGAGAAGCGTAGTTCAAATACACCCTGCCACCCGCTTTAAGAAATCTTTATTAAAACACAGTCGTGGCCTCATGTGTTTAGTATTGTCAGTGGCAACCTCACAGAGTTCAGCTGCAGCCAAGACAGGGGGACGGGCAAAGTTTAAAGCGGTGATTGTCTGTCCCTTTACAGAAAACACTTCCAACATCTGCTCTGATGTCCTACTGCCCTGGGAAGGTAGGGATGGGCCTTAAAAAAGTAATGCAGATAGATTGTAAGGGGAAAAAAAACATTAAAAAACTCAGTAATGTTGATTGCTGGGGTCATAGGCAAATTCAAGTCCTGAAGCCTTTAGTGTCACAGGAAAAAAAAAAAAAAAATGACCCAGGAGAAAGGCTAACACTTAAATAAAAAGGCCTTCAAGGCAGCAAGAACCACAAAATACATTTCAAAGTCCATTGTCAAGCCAACTCCCAATGGTAATGAAGTCCTTGTGTGAAGTGGTGTTTAATCAGCTTCAGGACTCCAGAAGCTGATCCTCTGACCTTGAGAGTATTTGGACTAAAGAGGATGAAGTATGTATCACAGGTTTGCTGGGGGACCCAGCTGCCACTAAATTCTTTGTAAATAATTCCAAGCTCCGCTCAGAGCTGAGAAGAAACACTGAGAAATTAGCTCTTCAGTCAGTCTCTGTGTCACCCTCACGGGTTAGTTCCTTAGGAGCTCAGGATCCTGGGTGAAAATACTGTGTGTGTGTGCGTGTGTGTGTGTGTGTGTGTGTGTGTGTGTGTTAGTCACTCAGGTGTGTTGACTCTGTGAGACCCCAGGGACTGTAGCCCTCCAGGCTTGTCTATCCATGGGATTCTCCAGGTGAGAATACTGCAGTGGGTTGCCACGCCCTCCTCCAGGGGATCTTCCTGACCCAGGGATCGAACCCAGGTCTCCCACATTGCAGGCAGGTTCTTCACCAGCTGAGCCACCAGGGAAGAGCTGGGTAAAGTACTGACTCTGTGTTAATTAGCTCAAGTCACAGAGCAACCACTGCATCACACCTTGCCTATCTCTGAATCAGAGATCAAACAGAGCCAACTGCATGGAGCTCTTATGAGAATTAATTTAACTAAGGGGTAGAATTTGTATGCAGGTCAGGAAGCAACAGTTAGAACTGGACATGGAACAACAGACTGGTTCCAAATAGGAAAAGGAGTACGTCAAGGCTGTATATTGTCACCCTGCATATTTAACTTATATGCAGAGTACATCATCAGAAATGCTGGGCTGGAAGAAGCACAAGCTGGAATCAAGATTGCCAGGAGAAATATCAATAACCTCACATATGCAGATGACACCACCCTTACGGCAGAATGTGAAGAGGAACTAATAAGCCTCTTGATGAAGGTGAAAGAGGAGAGTGAAAAAGTTGGCTTAAAACTCAACATTCAGAAAACTAAGATCATGGCATCTGGCCCCATCGCTTCATGGAAAATAGACGGGGAAACAGTGGAAACAGTGTCAGACTTAATTTTTGGGGCTCCAAAATCACTGCAGATGGTGACTGCAGCCATGAAATTAAAAGATGCTTACTCCTTGGAAGAAAAGTTATGAGCAACCTAGATAGCATATTGAAAAGCAGAGACATTACTTTGCCAAAAAAGGTCCGTCTAGTCAAGGCTATGGTTTTTCCAGTGGTCATGTATGGATGTGAGAGTTGGACTGTGAAGAAGGCTGAGCGCCGAAGAATTGATGCTTTTGAACTGTGGTGTTGGAGAAGACTCTTGAGAGTCCCTTGGACTGCAAGGAGATCCAACCAATCCATCCTGAAGGAGATCAGCCCTGGGATTTCTTTGGAAGGAATGATGCTAAAGCTGAAACTCCAGTACTTTGGCCACCTCATGCAAAGAGTTGACTCATTGGAAAAGACCCTGATGCTGGGAGGGATTGGGAGCAGGAGGAGAAGGGGACGACAGAGGATGAAATGGCTGGATGGCATCACTGACTCGATGGATGTGAGTCTGAGTGAACTCTGGGTGTTGGTGATGGACAGGGAGGCCTGGCAGGCTGCGATTCATGGGGTCACAAAGAGTCAGACACGACTGAGCGACTGAACTGAACTCAACTGACTGAAGGGGTAGAAAGTGGCACACGGTAAGCCCAGTGTGAGCAGACCTCTTCTTATTATTATCCTTTTTATTTGTTCATCTTAGTGATGATTAGAGTTTCCTTTCACTGAAGGCTGGGTCTCGGGGCCTGTCTTTTATCCTCCACCCTTGGTCAAAGTTGGAAATTAACACAGGTGAGGCAGGTAGTCTGAGTGTCAAAGTGTCAATCTGTTGGTTCCTAAATTCTAAGGCATCTCCCCTGTGGGAGCTCAAAGTCAAAGCTCTCATAATAGCACACTTATTCAAAGCCCGTGGCTCAGGTGGTAAAGAATATGCCTGCCCTGCAGGAGACCCGGGTTCCATCCCTGGGTTGGGAAGATCCCCTGGAGAAGAAAATAGCCACCTACTCCAGTATTGCCTGGAGAATGCCACAGACAGAGGAGCCTAGCAGGCTACAGACCATGCAATAGCAAAGAGTCTGACACGACTGAGTGACTAACATTTTGACTTTCAGTGCCGCGGATCTGAAGACAAATTTGTCCTCTAAAGCTGCCAGAAAAGATGCTATCAACTCCTGTCTCGCTCCCGAAGGGGCCTCTAGCAGTGTGTGCTTTCCCCATAGGTTCAGTCAATGGTATTTAAAAATGACTTTTCTTCTTCTTCCGCCTCGGCCGCTTTTCAGCTCCTGAAATGCAAAGGCTAAGTCAGAGGAGAATGACCTTTCATGAAGGTTTTGATTAAATTTTTCAAAGTCTAAGAGCTGCATTGAGAAAAAAAAACCTTAGGCAGTGTTAGAATATGCTTTCTGTCGTGCTAATGTGAATTGTGGATAGCTCTGTTGTGAAGGAAGCTTTGCTCAGAAAGCCCTATCTCAGCTTTGGTGGGATTAGCCAACTTTCCTTGTTGGTTTGTGGGAGAGACACAGAGGCAAGGGGTTGAGTGTTTCTTTACCCTCCTGATACTGAATTTCCCTTTGCCAAGTGCAGCCAACGACTTGGTAAGAAAGACCTCTGACCATGCAGAGGTGCAAAGGGGCATCTTTGAAAGGCCTGTGCCAGCATGCAGGATGCAGGAAGTGTTCAATCTCAGCTCCACGAGCCCCTCCTGAGTGGAGGAGCCTTTAGGCACCACACACGCCTGCCACACCTCGGGCAGGTGAGCCCCAGTTCTGTTGCTGGCCCACTTTTAGAATCTAGACAGGTTTCTCTCTGTTATCCAGTGGACTCTCGCACCCACACGCCGTCCAGTCTCAGCGTGTACTAGCCAAATGCAAGTATGCCCCCTGCAAGACACATTTCCGTTCCCACTCCTACCTGATTTTCTCCTTAGCATCTACTACTGTCTGACCTACTAAATATTTTCCTTAGTTATCCTGTTGGGTTTTTTTCCCCCTCTCATTAAAATAGGAGAGCAGGGATTTATTCATATGCTTCCTGTGTCCTCAACAATTGAAAGAATGCCCACGGTCTCACAGTTGGTGTGTCATAAATACCTGCTGATGAATCAGTAAGGATGAATAAATGGATGCAGATTTTTTTAAACAAAGTGACAAGTTACCGATTGACAAGTTTAGCCTCTTAGACTAAACAGAAGTTTCCTTTTGGATTATCTGCTGTTTGGGTTATCCTTGACCTTGCTCTTGTCCTAGGGGGACCAAAATTGGGAGTGGACTGTGGTTGCCTCTCTCTGCCTGGGCTGGCTGCACTTGCTCTGCTCAGTGATCTGTCCCTGGAAACTTAAGGCCTGGAGGGGTGGGGCTGAGTGTCTTCCTCCAACTTAGGAAGGGGTCACCAAGGAAGGAGGATGGAGTGAGCTGGGGGGTCATGTGTGCCCTTCTAGTGGAAGTCCTCCTTCTGGAAGGAAACACCGGGAGTGGGGAAGAAGCGTTCCTACCAGTCATGACCGCTGTGTGAACACATGGTGAAGGCCCTTCTGTGTGTGTTTATGAATGTGATCATGTGTGTCAAACTTCTTAAACTAGTAACATGTTCCCACATGATTACACAACTATGTGTGTTTACTTGCAGCACACTCTTTTCATTTAACACTACATCTCAGACTCTTTCATAATCATCCCCTTTTAAGAAGTACAACAATCAAATAATACATGAAAAGTGTTAGTCACTCAGCTGTGTCTTGACTATTTGTGACCCAATGACTGTAGGGGGCGTCTCTGTCCATGGGGTTTTCCAGGAAAGAATATCAGAGTGGGTGCCATTTCCTTCTTCAGCAGGTCTTCCTGACCCAGGGATTGAACCTGGGTCTCCTGCATTACAGGCAAACAGCACTTTCCCCAATATACTTAAGCCTATTAGGCACGTGTAAGATTAGATTCAGGTTTCAGCCCACGTGGACGGCGTTTTCTTCCTGGATGTGAATTGCTGCGGGTTGGAGGTTGCGGGGGTGAATGGGGAGCTGGTATCAGTGGAAGAGAGAAGGCAACTGCCTCCACTCTTGTTAAATTGACAAAGTATTCAGATTATTTGGAAAGTTATGAAAATTTCCCCAACTTGGGATCTTAACTCACCAAAGAGGAAACAGTCTTTGCTGGGAACCAAAGAGATAATTGAGTATTGTTCTTTTAAAAATGTTAAGGTTGTGTCCTTGACGAGCTCCAGTTCTTCTGAGATACAGAATTTTGAACAATGTTAAAATTAATGAAAAAAACCTCCTTAAGCTTCATCTACTGTCTAAGTCCCAAGGAGAAGTGCTGAAAGTACCAGACGGAAAAATGAATCTCTTAAGAATCAAAGAAAACTACTTTCGGTCACCTTGGGAATTTTCAGTTTTGAAAGTAGGTCACTCCGCTCTGGGTAGGCAGACAGTTCTGAAAGCCTGCAGGTGACAGGTAGTGGTGCCATGGCCCGTGAGGAGAGGCGATGAATGTAGTCCTGTCATAACCTTCTTAGTCAAGGTAGGCTGGGACGTGCTACGCAGACACATGGACTCCAAACCCAGAGAGTCTTAACTAGTGGGGTGTCAGAGCCTGATCATACTGACAAAGGGGGATTTTAGCATTTCTTCTGGACTTTGTATTCATTTAAAAGCCTACAGTTGCCACAATGGGCATACTATACCACAGAAATGATCAAATGCTACAAAATTGGGTCTTTTATCCCCAGAGAACAGGTTGTTAACACAAGCTCACCACTGGCCTTAAACAAATAAACATAATGAAATATAGCCCAGCATGTATGTTTCTCCTGGGCAGCTCTTCTGAATGTAGTGACTTGGGAAACTAGGCTTCTTCATTTTAGTTGCTCCATTATTGCCAAGGCCTGGGAATCTTTGGGGCTTTGTAGTCCTTCCTTGGATCCTTTAATTTGCTGGCCATTGAGCAAGGTGAGAATTGATGTTTTCAAACTGTGGTGCTGGAGAAGACTCTTGAGAATCCCTTGGACAGCACGAAGATCAAACCAGTCACTCCTAAAGAAACTCAAGCCTGAATATTCATTGGAAGAACTGATGCTGAAGCTCCAATACTTTGCCCACCTGATATGAAGAGATAACTCACTGGAAAAGCCCCTGATTCTGGGAAACACTGAGGGCAGGAGGATAAAGTGATGACAACAGAGGATGAGATGGTTGGATGGCATCATTGACTCAATGCACATGAGTTTGAGCAAACTCTGGGAGACAGTGAAGGACAGGGAAGCCTGGCGTGCTGCAGTCCATGGGGTTGCAAAGAGTCAGACTTGACTTAGCGACCGAACAACAACAAAGAGCAGGCAGGGAGAGTGTGCAGGCCTGCAGGAGAGTTTCTCGGGGACTAGGCCTAGAAGGTGGTGTCCACTGGTTTCACCCTCATTCCCTGGCCAGAGCTGTATCCCACCTGCCCTGGATATTATGATGGGAACTGGACATTGCAGTCTTCTGTTTGCGCTGGAAGAAGAAAGGTGTTTGGTGGGCACTCAGTAGTCCCAGTGGAACTGGGACTTTTGCCACAGTGGAAAAATATGTTTGTTTCCTTTCTCTTGTTTCTTCTTTGCAGAGCTGATCTGGTTTAAAGTTTCAATGGAGAGTATATTTACATTCAGAATGGTCTGAAAGGGAGGAGAAAATAAAGGACTTGGACCTCAGTTTGCTCAGAATCTTACCCCAACTATTTGTGTGAGAATTTGTGTAACTTCTGGGAAGAGAGCTTCCAAGATTGAGAGGAGGCACTGGGCATAATAAAACCCACAGCCCTAGAGGAGATGGCCCCTAGGATCCCCGCTGCTCACCTCCTCTCTGGCCGAGGTTCTCTGGGTGCAGAAGGGGACACCCGTGGCCACCACCAGCTGCTCCTGGTCCTAGGGAAACAGGTCATTTGATTGCACTGTAGGCTCTCTCTGAAACACACCTATTTCATGGGTCAGCTGGGCCCGGAGGGATTCCAGTGATGATGAGACATCTAGATTACGACCAAGAGCCCAGATTGTATTACTGTGTAAATGGAGGTGACAGACTTTCAAGTTACTGTCTGTGTCTGCCTTTGGGCTTCTGCTGGGGCTGGCCTGTAGCTCTGAACCCAAAAGGGAATGGTCCACATTGCAGTAGCTCCCTTACAGAAGGTGGGCATGCTTGTTTGGAGAACCTGCCTCCCACCCTCCCAACAGAGTGGGTGGCAGGCATCCTTGAGCTTCTGATGTATTTCTGCAGGGCCCACTGGCCTGGGAATTATTAAAAAAATTTTTTTTGCTGCAAGATTTCCTTAATCTGTCTAGGCTAGAAGCGAACACACAGCCAACCCCTCCAGCTTCTGCTTCTGTGCACATCCTACTCATTGATGTTAAAGATAACTGAGATTTTGGACTTCCCTGGAGGCCCAGTGATTGACTCCATACTTCTAATGCAGGGGGTGTGGGTTTGATCACTGGTTGGGGAATGAAGATCTAACATGCCATGCTGTGTGGCCAAAAAAATAAAAAGAGTCTATAAAAAAAGATACTGAGGTTTCTCTATCATTTCCTAAAGGTTTTTAAAGTTTGAATTTTATGTGATAAGCAAATTTCTGATTTTACATGGTCAGAGTGGTGGGTATTCTTTTGCTTTTATGCCTAGGAGGCCCCTTATGGCTTTTCTTTTCAACTATTTCACTAATCCATCCTGAGTTTACTTTTGCCTGTAGTGTGATATGAAGACTTAAGTTTCATTTTCTTTTTCCCCCAAACAGCTAGCCAATGTTCATGGCACGAAAATCTGAATAATGTATCACCTCTCCATTGATCTGGGTCTTTGGCTTTTTATCTGTGTGAGTACAAGGTTGGACTTCCCTGGTGGTCCAGTGGTTAAGACACTGTGTTTCCAATGCAGGGGGCAGGGGTTCAGTCCCTGGTCAGGGAAATAAGATCCCATATGCCACTTGACATGGTCATGTATGGATGTGAGAGTTGGACTATAAAGAAAGTTGAGCTCTGAAAAATTGATGCTTTTGAACTGTGGTGTTGGAGAAAACTCTTGAGAGTCCCTTGAACTGTAAGGAGATCCAACCAGTCCATCCTAAAGGAAGTCAGTGCTGAATATTCGTTGGAAGGACTGATGCTGAAGCTGAAACTCCAATACTTTGGCTACCTGCTGCAAAGAATTGACTCATTGGAAAAGACCCTGATGCTGGGAGAGATTGAAGGCAGGAGGAGAAGGGGATGATAGAGGTAAGATGACTGGATGGTATCACTGACTCGATGGACATGAGTTTGAGCAAGCTCCGGGAGTTGGGGATGGACAGGGAAGCCTGGCGTGCTGCAGTCCATGGGGTCTCAATCGGACACGACCAAGTGACTGAACTGAGTACAAGGTTGCCTTCAGGAGGCTGTAGGTTGCCTTCAGGAGGGGTGAAAGTCAGGGCCGGCTAAACCAGGGCATGCACAGACCCAGCAGCTGCGTGGGAGAGACAAGGCGGTGCCGAGAAGAAGCTCCTGCAAGGCGACCTCATTCCATGCCCACTGGGGCACAGACTGAGAAGCCACAGCTCCCCCTCTAGCACTTGGAGTGACTTAGAATGCAGGCAGGTCAGCATTCCAGCATCACTGAATCAGTGTCTTGTACATGGTGCCTCTGAAACTTTGAAGAACCTGAGAATAATGTTTCTAAAAGATAGCCTTGTTTTCCTGACTAGATGGTTAATGGTGTTGTAGGGAAGAGCCAAAATGGCTCCATGTTGGAAGTGTGTTGACTTGCTTTCTGTTGCTTCTGTTATTATAATAATTCATAGTGGGCTGCCTCAGAGGGCCCTGCCCCTCTGCCTGACTGTTGAGAAAAAGTGCCTTTGTTCAGGACCCTGTCCACTTGTGATGACAAGAAGGAAGAAATTAACATCCTCTGCCTGAGGCTTGCCATTCTAGGAGATACTTGTAAGATTAATGGCCTTTTTACTTTGCTTACTTTGTCACCTCCCCAGTCCCCCACCCTCCAATCTCTGTTCTATAAAGGAACCCGGCATCTAGACCCTGATGAGATGGTCATTTTAAGATGTTAGTTTGCCAGCTCCTTGGTCAGCTGGCTAATTTCTTGCCTCAAACCCTGCCTCGTGGATTCATTGGCCTCTTGCGCTTCGAGCAGAGCAAGCTTGGGCTCTGTAGGACTGGTACCAGGACAGCAGCCACGTCTGGGTTATCTTCAGACCTTCCTGAGCAGGAGCGGACTGTCCTGCACAGGATGGATGATGCGTGAAGGCGTTTCCAAGGCTGGGCTGAAGCTTCGTCACACTCCAGCCGTTGCCACTTTTGCTGGAAGCCCTGAGTTCCCGCACTGAGAGTCTGCGGGATGTGATTTCCACCAGATGGTGCACACATCATACATCCTTTCCACTGTGACCTTGTACCTCTGTGTCCTGCAGTTGGAGGGGGTCATTCTAGCATGAATACTAGAATTTTTTCCCTAGAATACTAGGAAAAAAATAATAAGCAGCCTCAGACCCCGTGATCCCAATTCCAGTGAGATGGCCCATCTGTGTTCACTGTTGGAGGATTCAAGGCAGATGGTTTTTGTAGTTATTAAGTCACTAAGTCATGTCTGACTCTTTGACCCCATGGACTGCAGCACGCCAGGCTTCCCTGTCCTTCACTATCTCTTGGAGTTTGCTCAAACTCATGTCCACTGAATTGATGATGCCATCCAACCATGCCATCCTCTGTCATACCCTTCTCCTCCCACCTTCAGTCTTTCCCAGCATCAGGGTCTTTTCCCATGAGTCAGTTCTTTGCATCAGGTGGCCAAAGTATTGGAGTTTCAGCTTTAGCATCAGTCCTTCCAATGAATACTCAGGGTTGATTTCCTTTAGGATTGACTGGTTTGATCTCCTTACTTTCCAAGGGACTCTCAGGAGTCTTCTCCAGCACCACAATTCGAAAGCATCAATTCTTCAGCGCTCAGCCTTCTTTACAGTCCAGCTCTCACATCCGTACATGACTACTAGAAACACCATAGCTTTGACTATACAGACCGTTATCAGCACTTGGCTGGAGGAACATAAATGACAGGCCTGACTTATAAGGTGGAAATTAGAGATTGGCTGATACATGGATTTCTTCTTTTACTAGATACCAAATAAGGCAGTTTTATTTCTGTAGTAAGAAAAATTGGGGATTAAAATTATGGAGATGTTACAGATGGTAGTTCTGTTAACAGGTTCATTTTCTAACACATCAGAGCTCTGTGTGTGTGTGTTTTATGCATATGTTTGCTATATGTATAAAATACATGAATAGTTTACATGTATATATAACATGCCAAACATATATATCTATGTTCATACATATATGAATTATAGCTTTTATAGCTGCTGTATATGATTAAAATATTTCTGTCTCTCTGAAGAAGGAGAACGTCTCTTTGGATATATTGTCCTAGTATTCAGAGATTGTTTGCTTTTCAAAGTTGTACAAGCCTATTAGAGAAAATTTGAGAAATTCAAGAGAAGCAAAAATGAAGGAGAAAACAGATATCAAACAGATTATTATTATTTTAAGGTTTGCGCTCCAGGATGGAGTCAGGGAGAGTGAGGAGCCTCTTCTGGGAAGAAGGGGGTCTGTAACAAGTGGAGGAAAATTGCCCCTGGAAACATCTTTACCCCGTTGGGGGCTCTCGGGAACCAGGGGCCTGGCCTCCGTGCTCTCGTCGCTGCCCACATGATGACCTTCTCTACACACGTTTGTTGCTGTGGGGAATCTCTATACGTTATCTCTACTCTCCATCAGGGAGAGTTCAGGCTTTTCAAGCCCCCTGAAACTTCCACGACTCAGCCCCTGAATAAACCCATGGCTTGCTTTCTCTTTTTATTCCCAGACTGGAATCATTTCCCTGTATGACTGTGTTTTTAAGAGGGATCCAGGTTATAATCAGAAGTTACACCGAGATGACAGAGAACACGCCAAAAGCCTGGGACTCCGCATTAATGAGGAGGTAATAGCAAGAGGGTATCACCGGGCGTGAACAGATTCCTGGTGTGCGTTTTCACCACTGTGTCCAGTCGGCCGCACGAAACTCTCCCCTGTCTTCCGGTGCCGGGAAGAGACGATGAAGCTTCGGTCACTGTTGCTTGGTTCTGCCCTGTTAAACAGTCTATTCATTTCTGTGACTGTTGTTTAGTCCTATGAAAGTGAAAGTGTCAGTCGCTCAGTGGTGTCCGACTCTTTGCGACCCCGTGGACTGTAGCCTGCCAGGCTCCTCTGTCCATGGAATTCTCCATTCACTGGAGTGGATTGCCATTCCCTTCTCCAGGGGATCTTCCCAAACCAGGGATCAAACCTGGGTTTCCTGTATTGCAGACAGATTCTTTATGACCAGGGAAGCCCAGCCCAGTCCTATAGAATTGAACAATTCCATGACAGCAAAACTCAGAAGTTCTTTCCAACAGATAAACAGGTCTTTGCTGAACCTCTGAGGCCTGGTATCATGGTTCCAGGGCCCTGGCCTCCCAGGAGTGGAAGCACACAGGCAAGAGAGATTATTTCTCGCGAGTTACTGGGCCGCTGTGTGCACCATTGTATGGTTCAGGTCCTCTGTTTATCTGAATAGATTTCTGGAAGGAGCTGACAGGGTGGGTGGTGACCAACCAAGGGAACCAGACTTCCAGGGTGAGAAGGTCAGGCTCACAGCAGATGCCTGGAGTGGAGGGAAGGAGGAGGAGGAGGCTGTGCATCCCCTAGGCAGGGTCAGGACCATCTGCCCACTGGGTTAGACCCCACTTCCACACTAGAACATTGTCTCCATAAAGTCTGATGTGAGGACAGTATGTTTATTAAAATTCATGTGCTGCACTAATATCATCATCTTTGTACAATACACAGAAATCAGCATGTAAGAACTTCTGGTGGGACTGCTTTTTGATCAGAGGATTTTTGCCTGCCGCTGTTAATGTTTTAGAATGTCGCCATGTCAGTTTCCATGAAACTTGTAATTGACATGAAGTTGAATGATGGAAATGCTGAGAGGTATCACTGCTTAAGTCACAGACATGAACAGTTTTCCTGCTGTGTTGTTGTTATTCAGTGGCTAAGTCGTGTCCCACTCTTTGCAACCCCCATGCACAGCACTTCCCTGTCCTTCACTATCTCCCAGAGCTTGTTCAAACTCATGTCGGTTGAGTCGGTGATGCCATCCAACCCTCTCATCCTCTGTTGCCCCCTTCTCCTTGTGTCCTCAGTTTTTCCCAGTATCAGGGTCTTTTCCAATGAGTCTGTGGGTTTTGGTTTGTATTAATTCATTCCCAGTTAGTAGTGAAGTTAGTGCTTTTCTCTTACAAGTACGGACTTCCCTGGTGGCTCAGAGGATAAAGTGTCTGCCTACAATGAGGGAGACCCGGGTTCAATGTCTGGTCAGGAAGGTCTGAAGAAGGAAATGGCAACCCACTCCAGTATTCTTGTCTGGAAAACCCCATGGATGGAGGAGCCTGGTGGACTACAGTCGCAAAGAGTCAGACATAAGTGACTTCACTTTCACTTTTCTCACAAGTATATATGCCTAGCATGACTTAAAGTCAGTCAGACATTTTGAGCACCTCCCATATGCCACTGAGTATAAAGTGAACAAAACAGGAGTGTCTACCCTCATAGAGCTGAAATTCCCATGAGGAGACAGAAGGAAAAAAAACCAGTAAATGATGAACTGAATTCCAGGCAGTGATAAGTGGTACGCCAAGAGACACAGCCTTTTAAGCGGATGTGGAGGTCTGGGGATGTGATGGGGGCTGGGGAGATAAGGAGTTGGGGAGATGAGTGTTTGGGAGAAGGAAGGAGGGGAACAGAAGACAGGCGGGAGGAGCAGCAGGGAGAAGGGAAGAGGAGGAGGAGGAACTCGATCCTGAAGGCAGTGGGTACCTGGCGTCCCTGCAAGATCTTGGACTGTCCTCTGAACGTCTTGAGGACACTGGTGGCCTGGAGCAGAGGGGACAGAATCTGACCTGGTTGAAGAGCGCCCCCCACCCCACCCCGGCGTCAGTGTGGTCTTAACCGGCTCCTTAGGGGCTGCGATGGTTCATTTGTAGGTTTCTTGTGCACCGAGAAGCCCGGTGGAGGCGGGAGGCGGGTGTGGGACACGAAGGCATGGACAGCTGAGAACGCTCTACTTCCCCTCCTACAGGAGCGCGAGCGGCCGGTGGGGGTGCTGTCGTCTTCGGTCTACGGGCGGCGCATCGACCAGCCCGTGGAGCCTCTGAACCGCGACCACGGCCGCGCGGGCCACGTGAAGGCCGACTTCTACCGGAAGAACGATATCACCAGTATCAAGGCGCCTGGCTTCGGGCACATCTCTCCTGCCTGAGCTCCTTCCATGGGCCGAAGGGCGCACGAGCGAGGCAGGAGGGAGGGCAGCGCTGGGGACGCTCGGAGGGCCTCCCGGAGCCGGTGGGCGCCCCTGATTCCCCTGGATGCGCGCTGGGTCGCGGGGAAGGACCAAGGACCATGCAGGGCTGCTTGCCTGTGTATTTCCTGGGCGACCAGCCTGGCCAAAGGCCTGCGATTCTTAGGATGGACACCTGGTAGGACGTTTTTCCGCTGGAACCAATTTCAAGATGAAATGATGCTGGAGAGTGATCCATTGCGGGTATCTGAATAAAGTGAAAACTTTGTTCCCCCTTGACCTTGGTTGGTTTTGCTTTCTGTTTGCTCCTCTGCAGGTTTGCGTGTCTCCCTGACAGGCGCTTATAGCAATGGTGTTCAGATGTTTTTCTTACCGGTTATGGGAACTGCTACCGTCTCTTGGCACAGGTAACACTTAATGGGAGATAAAATAAAATTGCCTTTTGGCACAATTAGACTCTAGATTCTACAACCGCCCCCTCCCCCGCCAGAGGTCTGAGGCACAAATCACAGAAATTTGCATAACTAAGGACAAAAGCCCCCTGCAGGACCAGTGGCCAGTGAGCAGGGGCAGTACTCCCCCAGGGGGTGCAGGGGTGAGTGGGGGCAGTACTCCCCCAGGCGGTGCAGGGGCTTCTCACTGCCACGGCTTCTCTGGCTGCGGAGCCTGGGCTCTAGGGCTTCTGGCTTAGTTGCCCCAGGACATGTGAAATCTTCCCAGACCAGGGATTGAACCCGTGTCTGCTGCATTGTAAGGCAGATTCTTCACCAGTGGACCACCAGAGAAGCCCAATCTTTAAAGTGGGAGTTCCAAGCCTTGAAGAGTTTGTGTGGGAATCAAGGGGCCACTGGAATGTGGTCTTCGCTGACCCCATAGGGCAGTGACGGTTCATTTGTAGTTTTCTTTTAGGAAGCAGCTGCTGCTTTTAACGAAAGTTGGAAATGTTTACTCTGGAGATGATTTGAAACTTATTTCAAGTGTTAAGATTTGGCTATGGTTTAAATGAATGGATCTCTTGGAAGAAATCACCCCTTATCTATTGTGATTAAATTTCCCACAGCTTAGCAGTTAATGGGCAGGTGATTAATTAATTTCAGTGCTGATTCCTCCATTGCTCCTTGTATTGTTCTGACTAAGGACTTTATGACACTGTGTTCCTGGCAATTTCAAGGTTGAGCGGCTCTTAAATATTTCTTTATACTTTTGAAAATGTTTTTTCACTATGAAAAGTGAAAGTGAAGTCGATCAGTCCTGTCTGACTCTTTGCAATCCCATGGACTGTACCACACTCCTCCGTCCATGGGATTTTCCTGGCAAGAGTACTTTCACTATAGCTGGCTTAAAAAAAATGTTTTTTTTTCAAATAACTAGCAGTTTATTTGGAATGCCTTTGGGTGTGTTAACTACATTTAGAATAACATCATAGAGAGTATACAAAGTTTGGGTTATGGAAATTTTTATAAATTACACTTTTCTCAGTCTTGATTATCGAGAAAGACAAGGCATCTCAAAGAAATGCCTTCATCTGAAAGTAGTTGCCGTAAATTAACAGACTAGATTACTTTCAGTTACCTTAAGTCAGACCCCACTCCCTTACCCTTCCACTGCTTTTAAAAAGCAGGCCTTGAACTGGGCAAGATTTCAAAAACTCACATTTGTTAGACAGCAAGGGAAAATTAAATGTATTTATTTTAGCATCTTGACTTTTACACTTCAAAGACAACAATGAATGCCTGTTAGTCAACTTTATCAAAGAAAAACATATATTAAAAGGATTTGTTTCGACCTATCAAGTTTCCACCACGAGTCAGTGTTTTTCAAAAGCAGAGTGTTGCTGTCTTTAGGAAAGCGCTGCTGCACTGGGAAAAGGAAAAACATGGAAGATTGATGATAATGTAGACTTCTTTAAATAGGCGTATCGAAAACTCTGCAGAATTAAGGGGACTGGATTCACAGCATTTTTCATGAGAGCGGAATTCCTACAAGACTTGGAGGTTCAGGAGAGCCTTGAGGACTCTTACGTGTTGTTGGTGTCGCAGGCATGATGGCTGATGGACGTGGATGACAGGTCCTCTTATTTGCATGATCTGCTCATGGGAATGTCTGGACCTGCCCAAACTGCGGGGGCCTTGACCCTGAGCCACAACTTTCAGATTCAGGAAACAAGCAGCTTTCCGTTTTATTTCATCTTGGTCATCTGGGAAACTTGGGGCAAGCCCCCGGACCTCTCTGCACCCCGTTTCCTCTCTTGCAAAATGCAGGGGGTCTCAGGCTTGCCTGTGGATCAAAATCATGTGGAGTTGTTCTCCTAAGCACAGCGAGCGTGCTCCCCCACTGCCCACCAGGATTTCCAACTTGGCAGATCTGCGTTGGGGCCTGAAGCATGTGCGTTTTTAACATGTTCCCAGGTCATGCTGATGCTGCTGTCTGGGAACCTCACTTTGAGAGAGCCAGGTATGCACAGACCTTTGAGAGGTGGACTCTGATAATGACTCATTGCTTTAAAAAGTCTACTGTTTGATGAGACTGGAGATACAGCCTTGGGGGCAAAAAAAAAAAAAAAAAAATCTGCCTTTGCATTCCAGGGCAGGGGTTGAGGGGAAACATTTAAGAGTGCCTGGCAGAGACTTCCCTGGTGATCCAGTGGCTAAGACTCCGAGATCCCAATGCAGGGGGCCCAGGTTTGATCCCTGGTCAGGGAACTAGATTCTATATGCCACAAATAAAAGTTCGAATGCCTCAACTAAGACCCAGCACAGCCAATAAATAAATATTTTATAAAAGAGAGCTCTTGGGTGTACATGTGTCCCCCCCTGTCCCAAAACCCCCTCCCACCTCCCTCCGCATCCACCCATGGCTGATTCATGTCAACATATGGCAAAAACCACCATAATATTGTAAAGTGATTAGCCTCCAATTAAAAAAAAAAAAAAAAAGATCTCTTGGTGAATCACTCATTTGCAGGTGTCTTCTTTTAAGGGCAGGTGACATGGGAACCCTAGGGCGGCTGCTGTAGGCTGTAGGGGAAGAAGAACCCACAGGCGCCATCTGAAGTCACTGAACCCAGGGCGTCCTAGCCCAGATTTTGGTTACAGTGAAGACAAATGCCCTTATACCATTTTTCTCCTTTCACTCACCTTTCTAGAGAATTAGATATATTAAGGCCAATGCTGAGTTGCAATTATAGGATTAAAAATTTTCTGACTGAGGCAGACAAATGGACCAGTCATGCTGTATCCCCACTCTGGGATGAAGGCTGGTTATTAATTTTGATAAGCGCTTTTTACTGAGTATGAGCCACGGTCCTGGCAGCGTGGCCGTGTTGATCCTGCAATGCACTGGCAGGAGCAAGGCCTGGGTACCCGCCAGCCTCTCTCGTGGTCATTAGCTCTGTTAATCAGACTTGACCCCATGAGCTGCCAATGAGGAAAATACTCCTAAGAGAAACTGAAATGTGTGTTCAAAGTCTCACAGCTAGCAAAACACCAGAGGCAGGGATCAAACCGAGGGCTTTCCTGCTTCAAGTCCAAGTTCCCAGCCGCTTCCTAGTGGATCACTGGGGTCTTCTACCTTTTACAGAGTCCTACCCTGAGCTACAGTCTGCCCAGACAGGCTGGCATTTGCAGCTCTACTTTTAGACATTCCATTAGGCACGACCTGGGTTGGCCAAAAAGTTTTGTTTGGATTTTCTCGTAACAGCTTACTGAAAAACCCGAACAGACTTTTTGGCCAACCTGCTATTTACTCCTCTCTTTGGTAAAGTATTGGACTTCCCTGGTGGCTCAGACGGTAAAGAATCTGCCTACAACCCAGGTTCAATCCCTGGGTTGGGAAGAGCTCCTGGAGAAGGAAATGGCAACCCACTCCAGTATTCTTACCTGGAAAATCCCATGGATGGAGGAGGCTGGTAGGCTACAGTTTATGGGTTCGCAAAGAGTCAGACACCACTGAGCAACTTCACTTTCACCTTGGTAAAGTATGATATCTTTATGTAAAGAAAGACACCAAAACTTTAGTGTTGGATTTACAGAAACACGCTTTTCCAGTGTTCCTGTCTTCAACAATGCACAGCTGTTGCCTTTGTGCCATCTTAAGTCTCCTCAGACATAACCGGCAACCTGTGGAGTTTTGGCAGCTTCTTTCATTAGCTCAAATTACTGGCATGCTGATGTACAGAATTCCAAATTATTCTGTGTCTCACAGCTCTACTGAAGTATTACAGTGGACCAGAGTGTGTGGACAGAGTATGTGCTGATGCTAGCAGAGGATCGTTCTACTGGTAAAACAGTTTTCCCTGTAAACCTTCTGTGTTGTTGAGTAGCTAAGTCATGCCCAAGTCTTTTGCGACCCCATGGACTGTAGCTCACCAGGCTTCTCTGTCCGTGGGCCTTTCCAGGTAAGAATGCTGGAGTGGGTTGCCATTTCCTACTCCAGGGGATCTTCTTGACACAGAGATCGAACCCACGTCTCCTGAAAATGCTCTATAGAGAGGTCAAGATGAAAATCATGTGACACACTTTCCAGAGCGCTGCATAATCAGTGACCAGCACCACAAACTCTGTCTCCATCTAAGTTACTCAAGGAGAGCTCAACAGTCTCAGGGACTTCCCTGGTGGCTCAGTGCTTTGGAATCCTCCCTGCAATGCAGGGGACGTGGGTTCCATCCCTGGTTGGGGAACTAGGATCCCACGTGTCTTGGGGAAACTAAGCCTGAGCGGCAACTACTGTGCTTGTGGGCCACACTGGAGAGACCATGCTCTGCGACGTAAGGTCCATCATGATGCAGTGACGATCCCATATGCTGCCACTAAGACCCGAGGCAGCCAAATAAATAAACATCAGGGGAAGAAAAAGGATAGCTCCTCCTCTGCTTCTGGGAGAGTCCCTTCTGAAACAGCTCTGTCCAGGGGAGAAGACGTGGAAAACCAACTCAATTCTGGAAAGGGGGCGGGGGGTGTGGTGGGGAAGACACAGACTATCAACCAAAGTACATAAAACTTTTAATGAATTAACCTTACAAAAGACAATGGCATCAAAACATCAGACGCGTCTGGTACAAAACTAGTCCTAGGTCGTAAGAACTAATTCTGGTGATGGATGGTGAGGTGTTGCTGGCACGAGACACGAGAGAGCAGGGTGACGGGGGCCCCCGGGTCCCAGCTGGGCCCGTGGACAGTCACTGCAATGAGACACGTGGGCGAACACGTCGGATTCCAGGTGGGGCAACAGAATCAACTTAGTCACAAATACTGTGTGTTTTAGTATCAGACTAGCGGATGCGGTTGGCGAGCTACCATATTTTCCAGAAAAGAACATGCACCGGAAGATAATATACAGCCCCCCTCCCCTAGTTTTATTGCCTTAAGAATTTTTGTTTGTTTCATTTCTCCCCTCTTTGTCAGTTTCGCTGAAGGCTCTTCTGCGGTAATGCGCGCTCCTGTTCCTTCTGCTAGGAGTAAGCACAGTGCGAGTGGCAGGGCAATCTTGGCACACGTCAGACACCGAACGGCAGGCCACCAGGTCACAGGAAGGAGTCTGCAGAGGCTCCGGAGGACAGAACAGAGCACACACACACACCACAGACGAGGGACGCGAGTGGCAGTCAGAAAGTGCGTTGTCATCCTCCTGAAGGTACAGTCCTCCCACCGAAACAAAGGCGAGGCTTCAGGAGGTCAGGTTGCTCTGAGAAAGGGACCGTGACATCTCCGTGTTGACGAAGTAGGTCTTCAGGTCCCCCTTTCCTTTCACGTTGATGATTCCCCGACATGTGCACGTGTAGCCTAGGGTCTGTAGGATGATGCTCGTCTCCTCTGTCACCTGGAAAAGCACAGTGACAACTGAGGAAGCACTTGGTGCCCATGTGGACACGACCCTCTCAGGGAGGTGTTTGACTACAAGGATGAAGGTGAAAGTGAAGCTGCTCAGTCATGTCCGACTCTTTGCGACCCCATGGACTGTAGCCTACCAGGCTCCTCCATCCATGGGATTTTCCAGATAAGAATACTGGTGGCTCAGATGGTAAAGCATCTGCCTGCAATGCGGGAGACCCGAGTTCAGTCCCTGGGTGGGGAAGATCTCCTGGGGAAGGAAATGGCAACCCACTCCAGTATTCTTGTCTGGAAAATCCCACGGATGGAGGAGCCTGGTGGGCTACAGTCCATGGAGTCAGAAAGAGTCGGACACGACTGAGTGACTTCACTACAAAGATGGAGAGCCCCCAGTGCTCATGACTTCACTACAAGGATGGAGAGCCCCCAGAGCTCATGATTTCACTACAAGGATGAAAAGCTCCCAAATGCTTGTTCTCTTTTGAGTCATTCATTCCACTCCTGAGAAACCAGTAGAAGAGAGGGTAATCCATGAGAAGAGAAGCTTTCTAAGGACAATGCTTGTTTTTTTTTTTTTAATTTAATTAAAAAATTTTAAAATTGGAGTCTCACTGCTTACAAAGTTGTATGAGTTTCTGCTGTACCACGTGGATAAGCCATATGTATGCATATACCCCGTCAGGTCACAGCAGAGCTCCCCGGGCTCCAAGGCAGCTTCCCACTCACGACCGACTCTGCACATGTAGTGTGTGCATGTCAGTGCTACACTCCCAGTTTGCCCCCCGTCCTCCTCTCACTGTGTCTGCAAGTCTGTTCTCTGGGTCTGCGTCTCTATTCCTGCCCTGCAGGCAGGTTCGTCTGTACCAGTTTTCCAGGCTCCATATGTATGCATTAATATACGATACGTGTTTTTCTCTTACTTCACACTGTATCGTAGACTCTAGGAGCATCCACATCACTGCAGAGAACTCAGTCTGTCTCCTCTGGCACGCGGGAGACACGTGCGCTGGACGGCCACACCACTGTTTTGTTTCCGGTGTGGACGCTGTTGGGGACGGTACCGTGGCAGTGGCTACGGCAATGAGAGAGGCGAAGAGAGGCCCGGGGGCATCTGTCACAACAGACACTGTCATCAGAACCAGAGGAGGGGGGTTTCCCTGGCGGTGCAGTGGTGAAGACTCCAAACTCCCAGGGCGGGGGCCCAGGTTCCATCCCTGGTCGGGGAACTAGATCCCACAGGCCTCAACTAAGAGTCTGCACGCCACGACTAAAGATCAGGCATGCTGCAACAAGATCAAAGATCCCGAGTGCGCAACTAAGACGCAGCACAGCCAAATAAATTACAAAACAAAACAAAATCCTGGAGGAGGATGGGGCTTCTAGACCCCAGGACAGCATTTGGGGTCGCCAGAAGAAAGGATGAAGGGCATGATGTGAAGAAAGGATGAAGGGCATGATGTGAAGGTGTCAAGGGCTGGTTATGGGAAGAGCTAGAGAAATCTGTCTTCTGTCACGTGATCCAGCGGCTGGCCCCTCGCAAAGGGGCCAAAGGGTGGGTCTTTCGGAGTAGATCAGGAGAAGAGGGGGACGCAGAGGCCAGATACTTACATTCTGCCCTCCCCTGGCCGGGCCCAAGTTCCAGGGGAGGATAGATGTAGCTCAGGAATATCAGATAAGAACTGAAAAAAATATGGAGGTAGGCAAGAAACTCAGATGACAAATATGCTCTCCTGATTAGAGTTCTTATGGCAATCAAAATTGGAGAATGCTACAGACATTTGGGGCGTCCCAGGTAGCTTGGTGGTAAAGAACCTGCGTACCAATGCAGAAGATGTGGGTTCGATCCCTGGATCGGGAAGATCCCCTGGAGAAGGAAATGGCTACCCACTTCAGTATTCTTGCCTGGAGAATCTCACGGACAGAGGAGCCTGATGAGTTACAGTCCATGGGGTCACAAAGAATCGGACATGACTGAGCGTGAACTCATGAATTCTCCTTTCCTATCTTCACCTTCACACACACACATACAAACACACACACACACACACAGACACACACAGACACAGACACATGCACACTTCGTGTCTGGTTTTCCACACAGAGAACCTACACATTGTCTGAAGTCTGGCAGGTTAATTTCGCAGTTGAGGCTGGTACTAGGCATGCCTTTGGCCAACTTTTGAGCTAGTCATTGGAATCTGTAGCACCAACCACATAATTATCATGGTCGGGAGGAGGGAGCCATCAACTTGATTACCTCAGCCATCAGGTGGCTCAGTCATAAAGTGCCTGTCTGACAATGCAGGAGATGTGGGAGACCCGGATTTGAACTCTGGGTTGGGAAGATCCTTTGGAAGAGGAAATGGCAACTCATTCCAGTATTCTTGTCTGGAGAATCCCGTGGACAGAGGAGCTTGGTGGGCTATAGTCCACAGGGGTGCAAGGAGATGGACATGACTGAGCACACATGCATGCATTATTCCTCCAAGTTCAGGGGCAGCCTGGCTGGGTGATAAGGGGCTTTCTAAAATTTCAGGCATAGAAAGCATATTCTCTGTAATAAGAAGCATCTGTTCTGAAGGCCCAGGGGACACTTTTAATATTCTCAGCATCATTTTTTATATTTATTGGCATCTCACTACTGCTAAGAAGCTAGTGCAGCTGTAGGGAAAGACACCCTCAGGAGAAGAAAACCTACGCAAAGGTGGACCCTCCAGCCGCTGAGCTGAGTGGACACACAGATGGGCCTGTGGACTGACCCCTTGCTCTGGACGAACAGGAATCTGTTGTGTTTCCTCCCCGGGCTCAGAGCACACGGAGGCAGTCCAGGGGGCTGTGCTGCACTAAACCACACAGAGTTTTAAGAAGCCCATTGCCCTCTTAGAGGGGTTTCCCAGGTGGCGCTAGTGGTAAAGCACCTGCCAGCCAATGCAGGAGACATAGAGACAGGGGTTCCATCCCTGGGTCGGGAAGATCCCCTGGCAGAGGACATGGCAACCCACTCCCGTATTCTTGCCTGGAAAATCCCTTGGACAGAGGAGCCTGGTGGGCTACAGTCCAGGGGGTCGCACAGAGTCGGACAACTGGAGTGAAGAAAGAAAGTGTCCACTGTATTTTCAGGGGGCAGGGATATTAGAGAATGTCGGCCAAGCTGAGATGCAGAACAGGGACTCGTGGGGCTCTCTGAAGAGGACACGAAACTGATAAAGTCTACTATTTGTGCCCAGTGATTTTCATACGAATTTGCCATTTGGCAGGAAAGTATCCTCCAGATAAACTCCAGTCGTAACAAAGCTGGGGTGAAATGTGGAACATCGCTTTTTGAGGATGATGAAAACAAAGATACGAATAGACACACAGGTGTGCGCGCACACACACAGACACACACACACACACACACACACACCCTTTTCATTCGGAGAGAGTGGCTTTCATTCTAGATGCCAGCACCACAGCCCAAGCAGGCGCACGCAGTCACCACAGCTTTTGTCAGGTCTTGGTTTCCGCTCCCTTGGCTGGATTCCAGAACGTTCCAGTCATCTCCAGATACCCAAACCCCAGGCTAGTCCGTTCTAGCGCTTTCATCTCACATCACTCCGGCTCATCTCTCCCTCTCCCTCCCCTTGCTCTCCCAGTTCAGCCCCCTGGGGAGAGGAAGGCAGGGCATCACGCCTGGAGTGCATACCAGCAGGGAGGGTACCCCGCTCCCCTCCCCTTGGGCGGGGCATACTGCCACGTGGGTCGGTCTGATCTACTTTTACAAATGCCATATCCTTCACACTTTGACATAATGTTTTACTCTTCACAGTAAACGCAGAAACCAATTAATATTTCCTCAATAAAAAGTTTAAGCAAATGACAATGTTGACTTTCTTTCCTTTGCTTTAATGTTATCCTTATTATATGCTTATTCACGGTTCCCCAGAGGACAGACATGGCGGATGCCCACAGAGCCCACTGAATTACCTGGATTTTGTCCAGGACTCCGGTGCTGTCCATCCTGCTGGCCACATTGACGGTGTTGCCCCAGATGTCATACTGCGGCTTCTGAGCTCCAATCACACCGGCTATGACAGGGCCATGGTTAATACCTGGGACACATCAGCATCAGGTTAGCGAGATTCAAACCATGAACTCAACAGTGCAAGCAACAGTCTCAAACAGAAAGGTTTTACAAGGCCTTTCTTGAACTGTCATTATCAAGCGAACATAAGCCCAACTCAAAACAAAGCAAAAAAAAACTGCCAAAACAAAGCAAAATCATTCCTCTAACCTCATCATCTCAAAAATATTAAAATGTTTCTCTTCCTTCCTCTCCTCCGCCTTGATTCACGCTCAGATGTCTATCTGTCACAGTTTCACGATGGCGTAAAACTGGTATACTTTACGAAACTAAGCATTATAATTGCTTTTCTATGTTGCCGTATAATCAAGAGATATTCATTATGTTAATTTCCAATAGTTTTGTAGTTAATCACTTTTAAAATTGGGGTATAAATGGCAACCCACTCCAGTATGCCTGCCTAGAAAATCTCATGGACACAGGAGCCTGGTGGGCTGCAGTCCATGGGGTTGCAAAAGTCGGGCACGACTGAGCAACTAACACTTCTTACTTACTTACACTTGCTTTACAATGTTGTGTTGGTTTCTGCTGAACAGCAAAATGAATCAGCTCTGTATATACATATATCCTCTCCCATATCCCTATCCCAGCCCTCTAGGTCCTCAAAGAGCACTGAGCTGAGCTCCCTGTGTTGTAGAGCAGCTTCCCACCAGCTATCTATTTTATGCATGGTTGTGTAAACACGTCAATCCTCCTCTCCCAAGTGATCCCACCTACTTCTGAAATGAATATTTAAATATTTTAAATTTTTAAAAATTTAAATTAACATATTTAAAATTCCGCCTAACGTTTCGCTGAAACCACCACCCTCCCCTTGACATGTGCGTGGTCCTTTCTAGCTGCGGTGCGCTATTCTGTGAGCTGGACGTGTGCAAACCTCTAATCCTCACACCAGCCCCGGGGATGTGTTCTCTTGTCATCAGCTTCCATCTTCAGTGGAGGAGGCAGAAGGCGCAGGCAGAGCACAGAGCCGGGCAGTGGGCTCATGGCTCTGCGCTCGCCCTGCTCTCCTCTCTCTGCTGCGAGCTCCTTGTGCACACGTTTCTTCCCCCGCTCGGGGGGCCCACTTTCACAGACATACCCCACGTGAGAGTTCACTAAGTTCCAGAGGAACATGTTTGCGCCTTCTTTTCTTTTTAACCTCTTGGCCCCTCTGCATAGAGTGGGGCATCTTAGCTCCCCGACCAGGGATCGAACCCTCGTCCCCTGCAATGGAAGGTGACGTCTTAACCACTGAACCACCAGGGAAGTGCCAGCATGTTTGTGCTCTTGATTCCCATCTGACTCCCCCAGCTTGCACCAAAGCGAAGGAGGGAGTCCCCATGGTAGCATTAAAAAAAAAAAAAAGAAGAAGAAAGAAAAACCCAGCAAATCTTGATATATGTAATATAGAGATTTCGATGCAATTCAAATTGGGGGAAACTTTTTCACATGAGAAAATGACTGGCACTTAAAAAAAAATACATAACTGGGTAAAGACAAGAAGGATTAGAGGGTTTCACACGTCCAGCTCACAGAATAGCACACCACAGCTAGAAAGGACAACGCGTGTGTCAAGGGGAGGGTGGTGGTTTCAGCAAAACCTTAGAGGGAATTTTAAATATGTTAATTTAAAATTTAAAGAAGATGGAGGGAGGTCCCCTTGAGCGTGATGTTTGGTGGGGGAAGCCAGGGCAGATAGAGACCATCCCTCTGCAGGCAGGAGAGACACCAGCCTGCGACCTTCAGACAAGCTTTGGGAGGCCTGCTGGGTTTTGCTGTTTGGGTTTTGGTCTCTGGAAGCTGGCTTCCCTGGTGGCTCAGATGGTAAAGAATCTACCTGTGATGTAGGAGACCTGGGTTCGATCCCTGGGTCCGGAAGATCCCCTGGAGAAGGGAATGGCAACCCACTCTAGTATTCTTGCTTGGAGAATCCCATGGACAGAGGAGCCTGGCGGGCTACAGTCCATGGGGTCGCAAAGAGTCAGACACAACTCAGCGACTCTTTCACTTTCTTTCACAGCACTGCACCCCTCAGAGTGGGGAAACCCAACCTCTGGGGCATCAAGCCTCCTCACAAACTGCCATCCTCCAAGGAAACTGAACCAAAGGTCCCTGGAGAAATTCATGAGTCACTTCTCTTGAGGGCCCTGGCCGCATGGTCGCCAAGGCACGAAGGGTTTCTTGGATTCCTGGTCTCCATGGGCACTGTGCCCAGGTTCCTCTCCAAGACAATCAGTCACCACCACCAAGGAAGGGCACGGGGGCTCTGACCACCCCCTCTTTGTAATGGCAACTGTAAAACCACGGTCATTACAGGTGCATGCCGGAGGTCAGGGTGTGCTCCGACCTTGGATGGATATGGACATAGCATCTGCTGTCAGGAGCCGAGGCTTCAAAAGTCTGGTCAACATCCCTTGTCAGGGAGAGGCTGGGCTCCCGCCAAGCCCCCACCCAAGTGTAGCGGGTAGGATGGTTCCTTGATTCCAGAACTCAGTTCAAACACGCTGACCCACAGTTGTTACGGGCGCAGTGGGGACATGGGCCACAGAAATAGAAACAGAGGCGTTGAGATTGGTTGATTTTCCCTTCTTGCTTTTTCTCCTGGCTCCTCGCCTCCCAGCCCTATTGTGGGAGTCAAACTGTATGGGTTAATGAGGGTGTTTCTGAGAGATTGCAGTTCCCACTACTGAACTGCTTCGTGTACATGGAGTGCCAGAGATCGGAGGGCAACACCTCCTCTTTGCAGTGGAAAGGGAGGCAGGAAACACCATAGCAACACTGTCCCGCAGAATCCCTGAAGGTCTGCAGGGCCGAGAGGGAATTCTCCTCTATTCCTGTGGAGTAACTCAGTAAAGCTCACATCTCTGCATCGGGCACCCCAAATAACTTATTCCAGCTGCCAGCCAGTGATCCAAGCCCCTCTGCCCTCAGTTTCCCTTCTGGCTGCTCTGACTCCTCTTGGTCAGTGGCTGGGGGACTGGGGCTGTGTGTGAGGGGGTGGGGAGAGCCTGGGCCCATATTACTGGCAGGAGAGAGATCTCTGCTGAAGGGCAGGGGTTTGCTGGGGCTATGGCTCCCACTCATTGATCCTTTCAGCTTGACATGCAGAAAAGGACATTAGGAGCAAATTTGGCTCTTACTATAGCTTCCCTGGTGGCTCAGACAGTAAAGAATCTGCCAGCAATGCAGGAACACAGGTTCAATCCCTGGGTTGGGAAGATTCCCTGGAGAAGGCAATGGCAACCCACTCCAGGATTCTAGCTTAGATAATTCCCATGGACAGAGGAGCCTGAATTGCAGAGTCAGACACAATGGAGCAACTAACACTTTCCTTTTCATGTGTATCAACATTTTGCAGGGGCTGATGTGAGCCTTCTGTGTTCCCATCATAAACTGCCACGGGACGGCGTGATGCCTGGAGGTGGAGCAGGGAGCCTGCCCTTGGGAGAGGCTGAGGGTTTGGGGACGCATTCTCAGGCTTCGGCAGAAATCCAGAAGAGCTGGTGTGTGGGGGCGAGTGTATGGCTATTAATAGTTACTCAATAATCAGTGTGAAGTAAGCACTCAATAACTACCTGTTGAAGGAAGCCCACTGACTTGCTCACATTAATTTGGAAAACAGGGTTATGGTCCAGACCAAGAGCCCAAGGCTTCTGATGTGATGGATGTGACTAGCAAAGAACTGTCTCATTCCCCCCTCAGTGAAGGGCAATATTATTTTGGTCCATACATATTTGACAACAGGTGGAGGGGGCAGGTTAGGGTTAGTAGATGTAAGCTTTTATATATAGAATGGATAAATATCAAGCTCCTACTCTGTACCCCAGATAACTATATTCAATATTCTATGATAAGCCATAATATCAAATATGAAAACCACAATAATAAAAGAATATAAAAAAGAATGTGTGTGTGTGTGTGTGTATATATATATATATGTATAGCTGAAGCACTTTGTATATAGCAGAAATGAACAAAGCATTGTAAACCAGTTATACTTAAAAAAAAAAAACAACTATTTGACAATAGAGGAGTCATTCCACCATGCAATTGATTTTTTTTAAAGGAGGATACTATGGAAAATTGAGGAGCCCATTTTCCAAGCTGTTGAATCAATGAAGAAGCTCTAGGTGAAGGGACCACCTCCATGTTTGATGGGAGCAGTGTCCTGCCCACCTGGCCCTTCTGGCCTTTGTACAGGTGAAGCCAGGTAAAGGTCCATTGGGCATACAGGTGGGACAATCTAAATAAAGCGTCTTATTTAGGCATCTGTGTCCAGATGCCGACAATAAGACATACAAGCCATGAAGAGAACCCCGTTTTCTCAAGAGACATTTCTGGGTTTTAAAATTCAGAACATATGGATAGCAAAGGAAGAAAATAGTTTCAAACATTGGAACTTTCAACTCCAGGAGTGTGGGACTGTTCTGACAATTTCTAGAGTTTTTTTTTTTTTTTTTTACTGCACTGCCAGGCATGTGGGATCTTAGTTCCTTGACTAGGGATTAAATCCATGCTCCCTGCAGTGAAAGCATGGATTCTTAACTATTTAAAAACACTTTTACATCTCTGAAGTCTGGATGCATCCTATATAGCTGTACCGGGCCCCAGCAGCATAAAAGGATGGAGGGGCTTACAGTTAGTTGTACCTGGTCCTTGGATGGTTGAAGCCTATGCCCCCTGTGACCCGCAGAAATGACCCTGGCGGACGGACTCAAGCCTGGCTCACCGTCCACTTCTGAAACTAAGTGTTTGCAGCCTGGGTGCAACCAAAGAGGGTATTTTTTCCCCCTGCATGGGTACTAAGTTGTTACAGTCATGTTGGACTCTTTGTGACCCTATGGACTGTAGCCTGCCAGGTTCCTCTGTCCATGGGATTCTCCAGGCAAGAATACTGGAGTGAGGGGATCTTCCCAAGCCAGGGATCAAACCCAAGTCTCCTGCAGCTCCTGCATTGCAGGCAGATGCTTTATTGCTGAGCCACCAGGAAGCCCATTTTTCTCCCCTAATTTGCACAAAAGTGCTTCCTGAGCTCACAGCCATCCTGAGCATCCATCTGCCACCCAGTCCTGCTACTCTAACCACACATTTGTCATTGTGCTGCTCCAACACTGCAAGGGCTGTCGACCTTGCTTTGGATGCCAGGCCTTCCCCACAACCCACCCCAGATCGGCACAACGTACCTACTCGTAACTTGAAGTCATTGAAGGAGTGCTTGTTGATGGCATCCAGCTTCCCCACCAGGGCAAATGCAAACTCCACCATGGTGCCAATGTGCATGTACTGCCTCTCCGGCTCCTGGAAGAGAACAGACAGGGCAGGTGGGGTGAGGACTCAGCGGGAGGGTGAGGACTCAGCAGTTGGGAGGGAGGTGAGGGCTCAGCGGCAGGGGAGGGTGAGGACTCAGTGGGAGGAAGGGGTGAGGACTCAGTGGGAGGAGGGGGTGAGGACTCAGCAGGAATAAAGATAAAACCAAATATGATGGTTTCAGTGGGAATGAGTGAGAAGGAAAACAGACAGAACCCGCCTATTCAGGATGACAGGCAGATGGAGAAAACCAAGGTACCAGCTAAGGGGAAGAGGAACAGGACAAGAGGGCGATCAAAGGAACCCATAAGGGTGATAGCACTAAAGCAAATCTCTCAGCTCAGGCACAGCTGACACTTGGGTGGGATTATTCTCTGTTGGGGGGCATCCTGCATGCTTCAGGAGGTTGAACAGCATCCTTTGGATCATAAAGAAAGCTGAGCACCGAAGAATTGATGCTTTTGAACTGTGGTGCTGGAGAAGACTCTTGAGAGTCCCTTGGACAGCAAGGAGATCAAACCAGTCAATTGGTATCCTCTGGATATCAGTCACATCTCTCCTTCCAGTGTGACAACCAAAAATGTCTCCACACATTGCTAAATGTGCTCTGGAGAATGAAATTGCTCCCAGCTAAGACCCAGTGGCTAAGTAATAAGGAATCCACCTGCAATGCAGGAGACATGGGTTCGATCCTTGGGTCAGGAAGATCCCCTGGAGAAGGAAATGGCAACCCACTCCAGTATTCTTGCCTGAGGAATCGCATGGACAGAGGAGTCTGGTGAGCTACAGTACATGGGGTTGCAAAAGATTTGGACATGATTGAGTGACTAAACAACAATAAGACCACTGCACTAAATAACATACAGGGACTTCCCTGGTGGTCCAGTGGTTAAGAATCTGCCTTGCACTGCAGAGGATGTGGGTTTGATCCCTGGTCAGGGAACTAAGATCTCACATGGTGCAGAGCAACTAAGCCTGTGCTTTGCAGCCTGTGTGCCACAACTAGTGCGCTGCAGTGGAAGGTCTCACATGAAGCGATGAAGACGCCAAGTGCCCCAACTAAGACCGGATCAGTCCAGTTCAGTCACTCAGTCATGTCCGACTCTTTGCAACCCCATGAACCACAGCACACCAGGCCTCCCTGTCCATCACCAACTCCCAGAGTCCACCCAAACCCATGTCCATTGAGTCAGTGATGCCATCCAGCCATCTCATCCTCTGTGATCCCCTTCTCCTCCTGCCCTCAATCTTTCCCAGCATCAGGGTCTTTTCCAAAGAGTCAGTTCTTCACATCAGGTGGCCAAAGTATTGGAGTTTCAGCTTCAACATCAGTCCTTCCAATGAACACCCAGGATTGATCTTTAGGATGGACTGGTTGGATCTCCTTCTTGCAGTCCAAGGGACTCTCAAGAGTCTTCTCCAACACCACAGTTCAAAAGCATCAATTCTTCCGTGCTCAGCTTTCTTTATAGTCCAACTCTCACATCTATACATGACCACTGGAAAACCCATGGCCTTGACTAGATGGACCTTTGCTGACAAAGTAATGTCTGCTTTTTAATATGCTGTCTAGGTTGGTCATAACTTTCCTTCCAAGGAGTAAGCGTCTTTTAATTTCATGGCTGCAATCACCATCTGCAGTGATTTTGGAGCCCAGAAAAATAAAGTCAGCCACTGTTTCCACTGGTTCCCCATCTATCTGACATGAAGTGATGGGACCGGATGCCATGATCTTAGTTTTCTGATCTGAGCTTTAAGCCAACATTTTCACTCTCCTCTTTCACTTTCATCAAGAGGCTTTTTAGTTCTTCACTTTCTGCCATAAGGGTGGTGTCATCTGCATATCTGAGGTTATTGATACTTCTCCTGGCAATCATGATTCCAGCTTGTGCTTCTTCCAGTCCAGCGTTTCTCACGATGTACTCTGTATATAAGTTAAATAAGCAGGGTGACAATATACAGCCTTGACGTACTCCTTTTCCTATTTGGAACCAGTCTGTTGTTCCATGTCCAGTTCTAACTGTTGCTTCCTGACCTGCATATAGGTTTCTCAAGAGGCAGGTCAGGTGGTGTGGTATTCCCATCTCTTGAAGAATTTTCCACAGTTTATTGTGATCCACACAGTCAAAGGCTTTGGCATAGTCAATAAAGCAGAAATAGATGTTTTTCTGGAACTCTCTTGCTTTTTTGATGATCCAGTGGATGTTGGCCGGATGCAGTCAAATAAATAAATAAACAAATAAATATTATTTAAAAACACATATATAGCCATGAAATTAAAAGATGCTTGCTCCTTGGAAGAAAAGCTATGACCAACCTAGACAGCATATTAAAAAGCAGAGACATTACTTTGCTGACAAAGGTCTGTATAGTCAAAGCTATGGTCTTTCCAGTAGTCATATATGGATGTGAGAGTTGGACCATAAAGAAAGCTGAGCACCAAGGAATTGATGTCTTTGAACTGTGGTGTTGGAGAAGACTCTTGAGAGTCCCTTGGACAGCAAGGAGATCAATTCTAAAGGAAATTAGTCCTGAATATTCATTGGTAGGACTGATGTTGAAACTTCAATCATTCACCTGATGCAAAGAACTAACTCACTGGAAAAGACCCTGATGCTGGGAAAGATAGAAGGCAGGAGGAGAAAGGGACAACAGAGGATGACATGGTTGGATGGCATCACCGCCTCAATGGACATGAGTTTGAGCAAACTCTGGGAGTTGGTGATGGACAGGGAGGCCTGGCGTGCTGCACTCCATGGGGTTGCAAAGAGTTGGACACAACTGAGCGAGTGAACTGAACTGAATATATATATATGAATGAGGACTGAAAGTTATGGCCCAGAGAGAGAGATTTCTTCCTTTCCTTGGGTGAGTTGTATCATTCCAGAAAAAGACGATGAAATACTACCATTGCTATAAATTCACAACTTAAAATTGTGGGAGCAAATCAAACTATTAAAAAAATTAGAACCACGAAACAGACTGTCAGCTAACTTTGGTGGAAATGCAAAGAGTCATTACTTAAGAACAGCTACACTTTTCCATCAGAGCTAGATACTATCTCTTGTCTCATGACTTAGGGGCAAGTCTTGATTTGGAGGTTTATGCAATCGGCTGGCAAACATCTTGCTCCTTGACGGGAAGCAGAACATGTTAAATCAACAGACAGGTTCCTGTGCCATAAAAATTACAACTGTCCTGGTAAGGAGAACAGATTGGCCTCGGGAGAAATGGTTTGCTTTTTACGAAATCAAGGTTCAGCAAACAAGTTTCACTCCCTGATAAATTACCACCCAATCTGTTTCCCAGCAGTAGGCTTAAACTGTGGGTTTGACGTGACGTCAGTGAAAAATGAAGAGACTGTGCTCTAGGAGCGGGCATTAAATCCAACATCAATATCTCAATTGGGTGTAGTAACCCCTAGAGAAAACTATGCTCAGTCTCTAGAAGAGCTCAGTTCATTTTACAAAGTCCTTATCACTGAGCTTTTGATAAATGCTTGATGACAGTCTGAGAAGCAGCTCTTTCTCCCATGATCCAGATAATTTCTCCCATCTCCAAATATTTAACCGACTTCCGGCTACATAGTGAGAGCACTCATTCAGTTTCCTGGAACACATTTGATAAGCTGTTTGCTTTGCAGGTTTCACCTGCAGGGAACACGGCATAAAGTAAATGCATGTTTGTTGAGGTTATTGTATAACCCAAGTGACCGGTATCCACTGAGGTGACATTAACACAAGGCTCGACTCCCGGCTTCTCTTCTCTGCCCCCCTTGCCTTCCTCCCATCATGAAACTTCCACAGAGTTCCTGCTATAGTGATGTTCGTCTGATTCTGAAGATTTAGAACTGCTGTCTAAGGAGCACTTGGTTCGTCTCCCTGGGGCTCCCAGGAGACCGGATCAGACCTCACAATTTTCTGGACAGTCAGTTCAAGCAGTTGAGTTGATGGTCCCTGTGTGGAGATTGGCCCTCAGTACAGTGAGGGCTCAGAACACTGAGTTTCAGGCACCTGAGAACAGGACTGGAATTCATAGCTTCCCAGTATTTACCAAAACTCAGGCATGAAATAATATTTATGAAAAAACAGCCTGATTGCTGGGTCATCTGTGGATTCCTCTGTGTCCAGTGAACTTGGATTACACTGGATGCAGTGTTCTCCACCCGATCTCGCCCTACCAGAGAATGTATTTGGTTCAAATGTTCTTTAAGAGGAAAAAAAAAGGTAAAAGAAGAAACAAATTGAGAAATTAAAAAATAAAAACATTTTAAAAATGTGCATTAAGACATCTTCTAGCAGACATCTCCCTCTCCTGCCGTCAACATGTTCAACCATTTTCCAGGAGAATGTTACCAAGCACACTGCTCACTACACGCCCATCCTGATGTGAGGGCCTGTTTGTTAGCTTGGATCAGGGACCCAGTGGAGCATCCAAACGCAGCCTGATGTGGCCTGCTTTCAAATATATTAATGAATGAGTGATTTAATCTCACTTTATGAACACTAAAGTATGCCACTTGTACTGGCTGCTGGAAATTTTGGATTAATAGCAATAGTGCATGTAAGTGTGTGGAGCAGGAAATGGCAACCCAACTCTAGTGTTCTTGCCTGGAGAATTCCATGAACAGAGGAGCCTGGTGGGCTTCAGTCGCAAAGAGTTGGACATGACTGAGCAACTGAGCACATGTACCTGTGTACTTAATGCTCATAATGACTCCCATGAAGGAGCAACTGTCTGTATCTCACTTATGCATACAGAAGAGGGAGAAGTGGAGAGGAAAAGAACCAGGCTTTGCAGCCAGGCAATCTGACTCCAGAGTCCTCAGTCTTCATTTATTCTAAACATAAATGGACTAAATATTCCAATCAAAAGACATAGAGTGGTTGACGGATTAAAAAAAATAATTCATATATATTCTGCCTACAAGAGACTCACTTCAAATCTAAAGACACACTCAGACTGAAAGCGAAGGCCTAGAAAAAGGTGCTCAGTGCAAATGGAAACAAAAAAGCTGAGGTAGCAACACTTCTGTCAGACAAATAAACTTCACCATCCTGCCTTTGTCCCCCTGTGCCTCCTGAATGTGGTCAGAACTTTTGCTATTTGGTTTGCATTTTATTGTATCATCCTAATTTTTGTTTGTCTTATCTTTCAAGCTGCATGTTAGTTTATTAATTTAAATTTTTTCTGCATCATGTTCACTTTTGTAAGGTTCTTAGGAAGGGATTTAAATAAAATAGGCACGTACATATGGACAAATTGGTAAGCATTATTCCTTGACGGTCTTGTTGCTCAAATGGTGACAGATGTATTATCCAGCTTATGGAGAACTATAACCAAGAACCCTCATCTCCTGCATTGGCAGGTGGATTCTTTGTTACCGAGCTACTTGGGATATTTTGCCAAACTACATATCTGACTGTGTTGAACATGTTCTATTGCCAAACTAAATATCTGGCTAAACAATAAACAGAAAGTTTTTGTTTGTGAATAATAAATAGAGAGTTTTTGTTAACAACTAGAAAAACAAGTAGGTAAGCTACAAAAGGCAAATGGGACATTCATTTTTTATAGAGACTAATATCCATTTTATTTGTCAAGCATTTTACTCCCCCCCAATCAAACATAATGACTTTCCTTTTAGATTTTCACTAATTTCAAAATACTTCTAGGATAATCTTACCAAGATTCTAAATAAATATTTATAAATAAAACTAGCTCATATTGAGTAAAAAAATCCCTGCATGGACATGATATTTCATTTATGTTCCAAAACCCTTTTATCTGTCCAACAGTGTGTAAGCCACAACTGTATTATTATTGCTATTAGCATTTTTAATACCTGTGGAAAAGTTATGCCTGTGGAGCATTTTGCGTAATACTGAGGTCCTCCCCACAGTCTTAGGAAATGAGGAGGATCTCCACTGTGCATAAAGGGACATGCACGTGCAGAACGTTTAGCTATCACAGCAAGCAAGGAGCAGTCTCACCGGAAAGCCACCCTCTTTCCACTCCACCATGAAGACATTACTCAAGAGTCAGGATGCAGCCAAGGAGGCAGGTTTTGTGGTCACGGGTGCCAAGGACAGAAGGGATTGGGCACCCTTTGAAGGAGCGCTCGGGCGAATGGTGTGGATGCAAACTGGTGGGTGCAGACGCCAACACAGTGAGGGGCTGGGGAGGAAGAGGCTCGGGTGAAGTCGCATGAGGCCTGTGGGCAGATGGAGGTGAGGCCTGCACCCAGAGTGCTGGGGTCTGCAGCCCTGCTCGCTGGTTGCTAGTTCTCTCCACCCGCAAGTCACTGCACGGCTGTGCCTCAGTTTCTCCATCTGTAAAAGGGGCCAGGGGTGGAGCACTTCCCTGACTCAAGAGGCACTGAGTAAGTGTTTCAAAATACCAGGATGATAAAAAGGGAGCATTGGGAGGAGCAGGTTTGTAAAACAGGCACGAGGAAGTGAGTGCTGTTCTGGGAAGCATGGGGGACACACACCACATCATGCACCAAATGGATGTGGCTAGTTGCAGAAAGCGAAGAGCTGAAGAGCCTCTGGATGAGAGTGAAAGAGGAGAGTGAAAAGTTGGCCTAAAACTCAACATTCAGAAAACTAAGATCATGGCATCCAGTCCCATTACTTCATAGCAAATGGATGGGAAACAGTGGAAACAGTGAGAGGCTATATTTTTTGGGCTCCAAAATCACTGCAGATGGTGACTGCAGCCATGAAATTAAAAGACGCCTGCCCTTGAAAGAAAAGTTATGACCAACCTAGACAGTATATTAAAAAGCTGAGACATTACGTTGCTGACAAAGGCCCGTCTAGTCAAAGCTATGATTGTTCCAGTAGTCATGTATGGATGTGAGAATTGGACTATAAAGAAAGCTGAGTGCTGAGGAATTTATGCTTTTAACTGTGGTGTTGGAGAAGACTCTTGAGAGTCCCTTGGACAGTAAGGAGATCAAACCACTCAGTCCTAAAGGAAATCAGTGCTTAATATTCATTGGAAGGACTGATGCTGAAGCTGAAACTCCAATACTCTGGCCCCCTGATGTGAAGAACTGACTTATTTGAAAAGACCTGGATGCTGGGAAAGATTGAAGGCAGGAGGAGAAGGGGCTGACAGAGTATGAGATGGCTGGATGCCATCACAGACTTAATGGACATGAGTTTGAATAAACTCCAGGAATTGGTGATGGACAGGGAAGCCTGGTATGCTGCAGTCCATGGGGTTGCAGAGTCAGACACAACTGAGAGACTGAACTGAATTGAATTGCTCTGCACAGCGCCCCCTGCTGGGACTTTGGGGAATGCGACTTAAGACCAGTTGTTCAGTCGCTCTTTCATGTCCGACTCTGCCACCCCATGGACTGCAGCACACTAGGCTTCCCTGTCCTTCACAATCTCCCAGAGCTTGCTCAAACTCATGTCCATTGAGTTAGTGATGATATCCAACCATTTCATTCTCTGTCGCCCCCTCCTCCTCCTGCCCTCAATCTTTCACAGCATCAAACTCTTGGGCACCTGCTCTAATCTGCATGCAGGGTAAGAAACACATGAAAATGTTCCTGTTTACATAATTTTATGTTAGTTTTTTAATGGTTAGTTTTTTCAGAACATTAAAGATGCTGAAAAACGTGTAAGTTTTCTTCCATTAAAGCTGGGAAAGTAAAACTACAATTAGCTCTATTTTTGGTATCAATAATATATTTAAAATGAAAACAATGTTGTACATTTTTAATACCTTTATTGCCCAATTTTCCAATAGTTCTTCAACACTTGAATGTTCTGGCAATAAAAACACAATCCTTAAATATACGTAACACCCCATAAACAGGGGTGCCCTTTTTTCCTTCTGCATCAGGCATCACGATGGCTTGGGAGGGCACTGCTCAGAGCTTAAGATTTTTCCAAAGTTCCTTTTATTGCTTGTTACTGCTCCTTATTACTTGTAATTTGTGCCTGTGTGCTAAGTTGCTTCAGTTGTGTCTGACTCTTTGCGACCCCATGGACTGTAGCCCGCCAGGCTCCTCTGTCCATGGGGATTCTCCAGGCAAGAATACTGGAGTGGGTTGCCATGCCTTCCTCCAGGGGATCTTCCTGACCCAGGGATCGAACCAGTGCCTCTTATGTCTCTTATTGCAGGTGAGTTCTTTACCACTAGCGCCATCTGGGAAGCCTGAAGTAGTCTGTACCCATGAAATAATAACGTGGAAGTGACACCTAAGTAGAAGAGCATGTGGGACATATATTACCTCTCTCACTTGAAAAAAACACCTATGTTAACCTTGAGTCAGATATTTCACATTCTCTTCTCCGCCCACAAATGTTATCGAGGAAGAATGCCCTTTCTTGATGTTCCTGGGGAGCCCTATCTGAGCAAGTTGCTGTCCCTCTGTCCCTCTCTTGTTAGGGGGCTAGCAGCTTAGAAGGTGGCGGTGAAGTGGAAACTGAGCACATGAGGTGCGTCCGAGCTCTTTCTCTCTTTGGGGGAATCCACCCGCCTCCAGCAAGCCATGTTCTGGTAAGTTCCGTTTCCCTGTGCTGTACCTACCACCTCTGTCTGCCCCATGCAAATATGCTGGTGCCCATCAGGGAGCCCACTGTCCTGAAGGGAAACAGGTCTTGTTATTGACCCACAAGTTAACAAAACATATCTATACACACACAGAAACAAAATACAACTTAATAGAAAACCCTCTTCAAAAACCCTAGTTGAGTGAGGATACTCAATTTTGACCAAACCACCTTTTCAACCAAATTTCTAGGTGGTCAGCATGTTTTTTGAGCAAATTGCTTTAAATAAAAAGCCCAGGAGCCTTCCTGTAATAAAACTGAAATTTGTTCAGTTGTGTCCAACTCTTCGACCCCATGGACCGTTGCCCATCAGGCTCCTCCGTCCATGGGAGTCTCCAGGCAAGAATACTGGAGTGAGTAGCCTTTCCCTTCTCCAGGGCATCTTCTCGACCCACGGATTGAACCCGGGTCTCCTGCACTGCAGGCAGATTCTTTACCATCTGAGCCACCTATAATGAGTCACCCTGCATCACCGACTTGATGCACATGAGTTTGTGTGAATTCCAGGAGTTGGTGATGGACAGGGAGGCCTGGCATGCTGTGATTCATGGGGTCGCAAAGAGTCGGACACGACTGAGTGACTGAACTGAACTGAACTGAAATCTCCTTTCTTGTATATTTATCGGGTATTAAGCAACTGCCTTGTTTTTTCTACCTTGTCTGCCAGAGAAAGGGGTTCAGTGAACACACCCACAGAAGCCTCCAGAATTCTCATCTTTTCTCATGAGACCTAATCACTGAGGTTTGGGTTGTGCTTAAAGTACAATGTATGGGCCACTGCATGACTGTTTTGGCTCATGGATGACCTGTGGGCGGAGCCAAGGCTCACGTGTGCTGGGTGCCACTGACACGTGTGTACCTGGGCGTGCTCCTGGCTGGGCACCGCGCTCAGACCTGTCGCTGCCATGTACGTGCTGCCGATGGTCTTGATCTTTTCAACGCCACTGAACTTCGGCTTGGAGAGCAGCTGGGAAGCAATGAGAATCATAGTTACTCATGTGGGTGCTGACCCAATGCCAAACACTTAAGAGACTTTCTCAAATTCTAGTGCTCAGTCACGGGAACAGGGCACCATTTATTCACCCTTTGACCCTGGGCATCTTGGGGAAAGCACACTTCATCAATTTCACAAAGCATGTGTCCTTGGAAGAAAATACAGTATAATAATTTACTTCCAGTTAACACAAATTATTTTTCAGAATTTCCTAGTGAAGAAAGCAGAATAGCCTATCATGTGAGTGATAATTGCCTCATTAAATTTTCAAATTTTCCTCAAATACATTTCCCCACTCTTGTGTTTGAAGCGCCTAAATACAAAATGATTCAAAGTGTGAGGTCTTCCCTGAATGGTGAGGGTAATTTATGACCAGTTATAGTGCTGGGGCTGGAGAAGGGCATGGCACTTCATTCTTGCCTGGAGAATCCCATGGACAGAGCCTGGGGACTACAGTCCATAGGGTCACAAAGCGTCGTACACGACTGAAGCAACTTAGCACAGCACAGCACACGACACGCGGTGCCAGGGACTGGCCTTTGCCCTCTGAAAACTTGGAGTGGAGGAATAAAGATCTAGAATGGCTCCTCCTATTAGCCCTGCTCCTAATTTATTTTTTTGTCTCAGCTTCTGGCACCAATAATCAGTTTCTTACTGGGCTCCTCCCCATCCACTATATTAAGCTTTAGGGTGGGATGGAAGAAAGGTAGAAATAAGATAAGTGGTAGGAAAGAGAAAGACCAGATGGAGAGAGCAAATGAAGGAAACTCTGGAAGGTTCTGTATCTGCTCAGCAGGACAATGGCAGGGACAGAAGGCTGAGAACACCTTCTAGAGCCTTCCTTGGTACTCCTGCTTTCAGAGGTGGTTCCATGTTAGAGAATCTAAGATAGGTGAGCAAATCTCATTCTCACATCTCTATGAGCCAATCAAACCTGCAAGGACACTAATGCTGGAGAACATCTATTTTACAGAGGAACAGCTGGAGGAAATATGCCCCCATTTTCCTCTAGGGACCCAGCATAACAGTGGAAGCCTCCAGTTGTCATTACTTCACCACAAGTCTTGAGTCAACCTCGAGGTAACAACGGTGGTAGTAGAGAAACGCATTTAGATGCTTGGCCTAAGACCTTCCTATTACATCATTCATCACTGTATTTCAAAGTTCCATTAATCACGATGAACCTATGTTCACTGATGTCAATTTTTCCTATATTTGCACGATATTATTAAAAATGGTGTAGCATCCATATCTTTCATATCAGGAGTCTGTTTGTTCTTCCTAGAAAACAAAGCACGTTGTTCCCTTGGTAGGCAGAAAATTGAAAAATGACATCTATTTCAAAATCTAAGACATATACTTTGTCCTTTCTAAAATATATTGTACTGCATTCATATTGCTTTTTCAATAATAAAGTAGGCCATCCATGCACACTTCAAGTTGATATCTGACAGAGACCTTGGAGTCTATACAGAGAGACATGCCAATAATCCACTATGATAAATATATTCATTATCTTTTTTATGTATAAAGATATGCGCAAGTATTTTCCTTGGAGTTCAGGCCTTTCAAGAAAATTTATGAGCATACTGGAAAGGTATTATTGAACGGATTTTGGTAGTTGTTCCTAGCAATCACATCAGCTTTGCAAATAGTATGTGTTTGCCTCACCAAAATTAGTAACCTAAATAGAGTAAAAAGATTAACGCCAACCACCAGCAATTTTGCCAAAGGATGAGTTTTCAGATATGCCATGATATTGCACTAACTTCAAATGTGCCAGTCCACAGGAATGTCAGAGTGTGGGGCTGGGGTCACCTCTGCCCATCAGGGGTAACTCTTTTTTTTCTTTTTTTAACTTTTTATTTTGTATTGGGACTCAGGTTCAATCCCTGGGTCAGGAAGATCTCCTGGAGGAGGCGTGGCAACCCACTCCAGTATTCTTGCCTGGAGAATCCCATGGACACAGGAGCCTGGGGGCTATAGTCCATAGGGTTGCCAAGAGTCAGACACGACTGAAGCGACTTAGCATGCATTTTGTATTGGAGTATAGCCGATTAACAATGCTGTGATAGCTTCAGGTGGACAGCAAAGGGACTCAACCATATATATATACACACACACACATGTATCCATTCACCACCCACCCAGGCTGAAGGGTAACTCTTAATACCTACATCATCAAAGTCGGCAATGATCTCGTTCAGGAGCCGAAGGCATTCCAAACCCTCCTTGTTCACGTCCGATTCTGTATAGAATTCTTTGAAATCAGGAATGGAGGCAAACATGACGCAGACGCAGTCGTAGGACTGGTGGTATAACTCCTGCCCAGGAGAAAAGGAACTGCTGAGCACTAGGAAACTTTTCAAGGAAAGCTGTTCCTAGTGCAAGTGCTTCTTTATGTCAGGACTGGTGAAGAAATCACCCAGTGGCCACTGCGCCCGCCCCGCCCTCTCGTCCCCGGCCTATTTCACTGAGCACAGGTGAAGGCTTCCGGCGGGCTGGATTCAGGCTCAGAATCATCGACGCCACACAGCCACTGTCACTACCAGCTAGTATGAGGTGCCCTTCCGCTCACCCCTCTCTGCCCTCTCTATGGTAGACAATTACAAGAGACCACAGAAGGGGACGACAGAGGATGAGATGGTTGGATGCCATCACCGACTCCATGGACATGGGTTTGGGTGGACTCCGGGAGTTGGTGATGGACAGGGAGGCCTGGCGTGCTGCGGTTCACGGGGTCGCAAAGAGTCGGACACGACTAAGTGACTGAACTGAAGGGAACTGATAGACTTTTTGCTTAGGGGAAAAAAAATGTTCTCTAAACAACTAAAGGGAAACAAAATGATTTTCCAAACTATGACACTGTCCTAACGTGACTCGTTATAGCTACATCCTTTGGATTGGAGTGTGTTGTGAATTTTTCTCTTTAGAGTAATACAGGCTCATAGTTCTTTATGCACAGACATGATTAAAATGTCTTGTAAGTACAGTTTCAAGGTGTTGCCATAATTTTCCCAACACACAGAGAAACCTTCAAGTTCAGCGGGGATTTCATAAAGAAAGGGTCACTACGTGGGCGCAGGAGCTGGTCCTGGGGGGCCGAGGATCTGCTCTTCCACTGGTGCTGGCTCCTCGGGGCCCTTGGATGGCCTGACACAGGCAGAATGGCCAGGCGCCAATGTGGGCGCAGTGCATGATGAGAAGCACTCCACCCAGAACCATGAGGAGAGTTCTGTTAAACAAGATGGCGGCCTCTGAGCGGAGGGGAGAAAGCTCCCAAATGGCACTTCCTGTTTGCCCGCTAGACCAAGGGGATCCACCCTGCATGACTGTTACCAGTGTGTTCTGCTTTCTGGGGCACCCTGATGAATCCATTACCAGGGAGTGGGCACTCTGACAGCACCGTAACTCCAAAGTTTGGTGACCTCTCAGAAAAATCATTCTTCCTCCATAGAGGTCTCATAAGGAACATATTGGGGCAATGGTGACCCGTGGCAAGACATAACTGCTTCCTGGGAAAGCTACACTTCTGTCATCTTCTTATTTCCAGAGCCAACCATCCTGTAATGCCTTCTGTTACGGTCTCACAATCTGTATAAAATACGTGAACAACAGACTTAAGGTTTTCCTTTTCTACTCTGCTCTCAATATGGTTAGGTTGGCTCTTTGTGCAGACCTGTACTTCCTCTCTCTGAAAGGTGGTTTTTGTGCACATTCATATCCTGGAAAGATACTCTGTGGCATGTGTGACTGTCAAGTTTAGGTTGCAGTAACACTGACTAAGCCAGGGTGCCAAGGTAATGGGGGAGAGAAAAGCCCCTGGAAGCCTGCTCTAGTTAAAAATGCCAGTTTCCTAAAAGTAGTGTAGGCTCCACAGACTTCCCCACTCTTTATGAAAAGGGGTACATCAAGCAAGGCAAGGATATATTTTCTGTACCTTGCGTTTCCCTGGCATCTGCTGACATCAGCCGAAGTGACCCTCAGGGGAATGGTGATGATGACAAGAATGCACACGACAATCGCCAGCACTGACTGAATGCCCACTGCGTGGCAGGATGTGCGCCCCTCTGAACTACCAGCATTAACTTGCCCCTGACGAGAATTTTAGGCAGAGCAGTTACAATACTTTCCCAAGGCTACCAAGTCTGATGTAGACTTCACTCTTACAAATACTACGCTGTACACTTCACCCTGCATTTCCTGGTGACCACACACTGTGCGGCCTGAATTGGGGGCAGCATGGGGCCCTGAGTCACTTGTAGCTTCATGTCACTTTGCCTTTCTTCTCTCCCCTGGGGTCTTTCCAGTGTCTGGGGTGGGGGATAAGGAAATGCAAGACTGAACTGACTGGCAGTTTGGAAATGAAAGTGAAAGTGAAGTCACTCAGTCGAGTCAGACTCTTTGCGACCCCGTGGACTGTAGCCCACCAGGCTCCTCCGGTCCATGGAATTCTCCAGGCAAGAATACTGGAGTGGGTTGCCATTTCCTTCTCCAGGGGATCTTCCCGACACAGGGATTGAACCCAGGTCTCCCACATTTCAGGCAGACGCTTTAACCTCTGAGCCACCAGGGAAGCCATGAGGGACGATTTTAACTGTGCTGATTTGGGGTCTGATAAAATATCTTCAGGTTGACACTCTCAGAATTGTCCTCTGAACTCTTGCCCCAGAAGACCTAGGTTACTGAAGCTGGAAGGGGCCTGATGGGTCATCTTATTCCAGTCTTCAACAGGAATGCCTGGGAGAGTCACCAATGAAACTTTCAAGAAGGTGACACCGGGGCCTCCCCATGACCAACTGAACCTTGCCCCTGGGGCGTGCTCTGAGAATGCACATCTTTTTGTAAAGCTCCATGGGTTATCCTGTTGTGCAGCCTTGATTAAGAATCACAGGACAAATGAGGAATTGTTAGTTCAAGGGAGTTCAGTGACGCACCAAGGCTCCCACCGGCTTAGAAAAAAGAATTGTTAATCTCTGGAGTCCTGGCCTGGTGCTCTGCAGGCTATAAGTGCTGCTGGGACTGGGACTGCAAACTGCTTACCCACCCTCTTTTGACAAATGGGTCACTTGGAGCCTCCGTGGAAATACACGGAAATACTAATACAAATACACTGTTGAGTGAGTGGGGATCCCTGACTCTCTAGTTCCTGGCTCAGGGTTGCCACAGGGCTATTCTGGAGAATTAGGGCAACTTCGCTGATGAGAAGCTTTACAGATTCACTAGAGCTAGTGAAACTTGCAGGTTTTAGAACCATACCCTAAACTCAAGAGAGATTCCTTCAGGTCTTTGGGTTGGGCTTGGAGCCAGATTGGTTGGTGACCTGAGCTTATCTTATCCTTCCAGAGGACCTAGGGTGAGGCTAGGGTAGGTGGAAAGCCTTGGAGGAGATTTTGGAATTCAGGGTCTAGCACGGGTGACCCTTGTCCAGCACACAGCTGCCAAAAAGAATCTCACCGAGCTTTGGAATGGGAAGCGTAGATGCCATTCCAACATTCACTCAAATGTCACCATTCTCCTGAAGAAGCTCAAGTTACAGAAAAACCATCACGAAGCAACTGCACTTCTGTACCTGCTGTCCTTTACAGTTTATTGAGTGAGATTTAGTTGTTTTTTTTTTTTTTTTTCCTAACTCTGGATGAAAACTTGGGCTAACTCCACGACTCTTCTTGCTATTCCCAGGTAACATGGGTCCTGTCATCAATAATTTAAGTATCCAATATAACGAGAAGTCAAAACTTAGATCCCCATGGGATGTGTGGCTTTCTCCTTCCCCAGTGTGGGCCTCCTGGGGGAGGGTGTCTGCAGAGTGAAAAAGGCCATGGTTGGCTTCTCTATCTCTGCTCCTCGTGTTTCTGCTCTGACCCCTCCCTAGATGGCTAGTCAGGTTTTCCAAAGCACCCCAGGGGTGGAGAACAAGGAAAAAAAGAAGTGTCTTCTGGAGAAGGAACACGTCCCATTAACTACATCACAGTTCCTTGAACTTCAACTATGAACTTAAGCCTGGTGGCCATTTCCCTGGGTTATTTGGAGACACCCCATCACTTCCCTGATCATGGGACAATCTGCCAAGCTTCCCTTGACATGGACCACGCCCTCCCCTCTTACTCATGATTATTGTCTTCACCCCCGGCTTTCTGGTTATTCTTCTAGCTTCTCTATTGGGACCTACAAGCAGCTTTTCCAAACAGGATCTAAAAGGACCCCACACCAACTGTCTTTCTCTTGCTGGCTCGCTGGAGACAGTCAGCATGCTTTGCCCTCCCAACCTTCAGAGTCCCTACCTACAGCCTTCCAACTGTCTTGGCCCAGACACTCCCATCAGCCCTGCCCCCCACCCCTGCCCCACCCACCCATCAGGAACCCACCAGGCATCTGTGCCCCCTTGACGGTGCTGCTGCCCCAGGACCACTCAGAGACACAAATCTAAGGTACGCATCCCAGGCTGTCACTCAGTTCAGTCACTCAGTCGTGTCCAACTCTTTGCGACCCCATGGACTGCATCATGCCAGGCCTCCCTGTCCATCACTAACTCCCAGAGCTCACTCAAACTCATGTCCATTGTGTCGGTGATGCCATCCAACCAGCTCATCCTCTGTCATCCCCTTCTCCGCCTTCAATCTTTCCCAGCATCAGGGTCTTTTTTTAGTCAGTTTTCGCATCAGGATGAGTGGTCCATTTTGGCCCAGTTTTGAGACATGAAGGGAGGACTTCTCACGTCCTTTGCGGAGGGCGCTCCCTTCTCACTACATTCTGCCTCTGATCCCTCCCCCCCACCGCCCCCCCGCCCCTGGTGTGCCTGGGAGTGAAGAGCTGAGAGTTGTGCAGCACTCCCTTTGGGATATGAGTCCTCCTGTCTCTCGGTGTCATGGGCTGGTATTCACTTTAGCATCTGCTGTATAGACACACAGGCACGCACACAGCCTCAAGGGGGCCTGCTGCAGGCAGGCTTCACACCAGGTATTAGGGACACAGAGAGACAACATGAGCCCTTCCCTAAGGAGCTTAGAGTTGGGCTGGAGAGGAGAGGGAAGCAGAGATCAGGAGAACAAAGTGTGGTTGGTGCAGCTTATGCCCAGGTATGGAGAGGTCTGCTTGGTGTGCCCTGGAAGATGGTCAGAACTGCCACAAGCTTGGGGTTCAGAGTCTGGGCCTGGCACTTTCTCTTGCTGACTCAGGCCACAGCTGGGAGGAGATGTTCCCACCTTTCTCCTCCCCCAGGTGGCCTGTGTTTATGCTCAGCCTGCCAGCTTGTGTCTGAAGTCTTCAGGGGAGTCAAGTCATTAGAAAGCACAGAAGCATCTCTCAGCCCCTGTGGTTTTCTAGCCTGACTGCAAGAACAGGTTGAGAGAGCTGCCTGGGTGTTGAGAGGGGGTAGATAGCTGAGAAGGGGAAGCTCTTTGCCTGCCTGGTGACCTCCTCACCCTCCCACCCTGTACCCACAGTGACATCTGTGTCTAATTTTTTTTAATTAAATTAATTGATTTATTTTTGGCTGTGCTGGGTTTTTGCTGCTGCTGGGGCTCTTCTCTAGTTGCGGCGAGCACGGACCACTCTTGAGTTGTGCACAGGCTTCTCATCACGGTGGTTTCTCCTATTGCAGAGCACAGGCTCTAAGCCTTGTGGGCTTCAATAGCTGTGATTCCTGGGCTTCCTGCAGTTCGAGCACAGGCTCAGTAGTTGTGAGGCATGGTCTTAATTGCTCCGAGGCATGTGGGATCTTCCCAGATCGGGGTTCGAACCTGTGTCTCTTGCATTGGCAGGCGTTTTTTTTTTTTTTTTTTTTTATATTAACCACTGAGTCACCAGGGAAGCTCCTGTATCTTGTTTTGGTCAAGCCTCAGCTATTGCACAGTGAGGCTGCCTGGTTCAAAAATCACACACAACCCTGACCACTGGGGACTCGGCAAAGGGGCAACTGAGGAGAAAATGTGGTTTTCTTCAACAAGGGACGGGAGCCGGCCGGGATGTCTATTTTAGGGACCTCTCAGCCCCGCTCCTGCCACAGTGCAGCAGTCTGGAGCAAAGGCTTTGTAAACCTGTGGGCTCCGTCTGGGCGCACAGAGCTCGGTCCAGACTCTGAATGGCCTGAGGGTTCAGACCTGGTAAGGACGGTCAGCAGCTGGTGGAGAACCTTGGGATGCCTTAAGGGAAACCAGTGCCCTGGGGAAGGGAGAAGAAGAGCCTGCAAAGCTGGACACAGCAGCTCTCTGGCACAGATCTGGAGCACAGGTGCAGTGAACAGTCTTAAATCAAAAGCAAAATCTTTTGGGGATTACTATCATTAAATCATTCTTTATTCTGTACTTCTGAAGGGAGAGGAGTTTTGTCTGCATGTGCATATGGCAGGTGGAGAATCAAAAGGCTCTTTGTTAACATGGGTCTTCAGTTCAGTTCAGTTCGGTTGTTCAGTTGTATCTGACTCTTTGCCACCCCATGGACTGCAGCACGCCAGGCCTCCCTGTCCATCACCGACTCCCGAAGTTTATTCAAACTCATATCCATTGAGTCGGTGATGCTATCCAACCATCTTATCCTCTGTCATCCCCTTCTCCTCCTGTGTTCAATCTTTCCCAACATCAGGGTCTTTTCCAATGAGTCAGTTCTTCTCATCAGGTGGCCAAAGTATTGGGGTTTCAGCTTCAACATCAGTCCTTCAGAAATTCAGGACTAATATCCTTTAGAATGGACTGGTTGGATCTCCTTGCAGTCCAAGGGACTCTCAAGAGTCTTCTCCAACACCACAGTTCAAGAGCATCAATTTTTCGGCACTCAGCTTTCTTTACAGTCCAACTCTCATATCTGTATATGACAATTGGAAAAACCATAGCCTTGACTAGATGGACCTTTGTTGGCAAAGTAAAGTCTCTGCTCTTGAATATGCTATCTAGGTTTGTCATAACTTTCCTTCCAAGGAGTAAGCGTCTTTTAATTTCATGGCTGCAGTCACCATCTGCAGTGATTTTGGAGCCCCAAAAACCTGGGTCTTAGCCGAAGTCATAGGTCATGTTTTCAGGGAATGTTCCAGAATACCATGGAGTATTAACATTTACCGTGGAACTGAAAGATACACTGCCATTTGTATGCGAGTGTGCTAAGTTGCTTCACTCATGTTGGACTCTGTGTGATGCTATGGACTATAGCCTGTCAGGCTCCTCTGTCCATGGGATTCTCCAGGCAAGAATACTGGAGTGGGTTGCCATGCCCTCCTCCAGGAGATCTTCCCAACCCAAGGATCAAACTTGCCTCTACTGGACAATTTTTTCTTATCACTAAACCACCTGAGAAGCTCAGACTTGGTTGGGTCTCTGCATTCAAAAGCTGTGAGTGCTCAGCCTGCCCCAAAGAGAAGGAGCTAAGGAGGTGATGCTTCTGGATAGCGGCAGGGTGATGATGTTTGTTTTATTGTCTACTCTAGTCCAAACTTGAAAGGCTGTAGGGTAGCCACATCCTGGACAGATTTTGATAAATTCCAGGAGGCAGTGGTTCTCAAGTTTTGTGTTAAATTTGGGATATTTGCTTGAAAGCTAACTAAGATTGAGTGTTTACTGCATGCCAGACACAACTCTACAAGTTTCACACCAATTACTGCTTTGGAAATTAGTTAGAGCCTCTGTGAGGATGGAGCCTGAGTCCAACAGCTAAGAAGGGCCAGGCCTGGGACAAGAGCTTTGCTGTCAGTGGCCAAGTGGGGCCTCACAGGAGAGGAAAGTGGCCCCGGAGTCTGAGACAGGCACGTGTAGCTGGTACCTCGGGCATCCCTTCATTTGGGGAAGCCCTGCTCTTGGGTTCGGGACGTCTCTGGTCCCAGCATTGGCTATGACCTTGCCCAGTTTGGGTCTGGAAGCCCCCAGGAATGATCCTGTTCCAGAGTCTGCATGTTCAACAACAGGCAGCACTTTCCCTCAGGGAAGCCTTGGGGGCGGGGTCACAGTGGGAAGGGGCGAGAGCGCTATCACACACAGGGGGCATCTATTTGACCTTGACCCCGAGGATGGGCCAGGAGCCTGGACCATATTCACACTGTTAAACAGCACAGACCCCATCGCTGTTTAGCTGCAGTAGGTCCAACAACCTCAGCCTTCCTGGCCCAGAATCATGAGCTTAGGATGAGACATCCCCGGGTCAGGGAAGTGGGCTTTTCTGCCCAGGGATGAAGTCAACTGTGGACAGGAAGGGTCATCTGTGTTCCGAGAGAAGTCAGGCAGCCTGCCCATCCATAGGGAAGTCAGAGGATGGGGCAGGAGTTTGCTATGCACTCTAAGGAATCTCTTTATAATAACTTTGTTACTGGGTTGGCCACAAAGTTCATTCTGGTTTTTCCATAACACAGGGAAAAACCCAGAAAACAAAACCCTCCCTTATGAGGTTCACGATTATTGTTGTTGTTCAGTCACTAAGTCGTGTACAACTCTTTGCGACCTCATGGATTGTAGCCCGCCAAGCTTCCCTGTCCTTCATGGAGCTTGCTCAAATTCATGTCCATGGAGTCAGTGATGCCATCAAACCAGCTCATCTTCTGTCACCTCCTTCTCCTCTTGCTCTCAATCTTTCCCAGCATCAGGGTCTTTTCCAATGACCTTTTCTTGGAAAAGAGATTCCCGATGGGAGCTCTCAAATCTTTTAGGCAGGGAGCTAGAGGCTCTCTTTCTCCTTCAGCCTCATTCTGGGTGCTGTCTTCTGCATTCAGGATTCTCCACGAGTATTGTAGCAACAGAACCTCCTTCATTACCTGTCTGATCTTCAGCCTGACAGGCTTCTCTGTAATTTTTTTTTGTCTCGTGGCATTTGGGATCTTAGTCCCCTGGTCAGGGATTAAACCCATGCCGCTGGGAGTGGAAACATGGAGTGTTAATCACTGGGTGGGCAGGGAATTTTTTAATCCCCAACAGTCACAGCGGCTGCTTGAGTAGCTTCCCACCCCTGCTTCCTCCTAATATTTACCTAACCAACAAAAATTGGTAATAAAATGTGGGAAGTCACAGCCCAGGGGCGTTCTGTGTTGTCTGATGAAATACAGAGATTTTTGCAGTCCCAGATTGACAGTTGGTAAAGAATCCGCCTGCCAGTGCAGCAGGTGCAAGAGATGCAGGTTCAATCCCTGGGTCAGGAAGACCATCCAGAGGAGGGCATAGCAACCCACTCCAGTATTCTTGCCTGGAGAGTCCCATGGACAGAGGAGCCCGGCAGGTTATAGTCCACAGGGTCACCCAGTGTTGGACATGACTGAGCACACACCTTTTGCAGCCCAGCGCTATGCAGAATGAACTCACTTCAAGGACAGTCTCATTGGCCTGATGCCCCTGATTTAAGATTCAACGTGTGCAGCTCTATCCTCTGAAGCAAAGTCAGGTTGGCAGCTAGACAGAGCAAATCAAATGATGCCTAGGGGATCAGGGGTTCCTAAGCGAAAACTAGACTCCTAATATGTGGTGAGGGAACTTGGAGTTGTCTGTGGCAATAAGAGTTTGTAAAACTTTGACATTGAGCTTCTGTTTGTTTTCCTACGGGGCTGCAGCTGGCCTGGGTCAGGAGTATGTTTCCTGCATGAAGGAATAAGCTGGGTGCTTGGTGAATGGGTGCAGACTACAGGGAAAATCATTTCGCTGCCTAAGTCAGGTTCATGCACACAAGGCACAATGTGGACATGGAGGGGGCCACCCCCACCCCCACAGAATTCACCTTCTTGATACGACAAACTAGGCAACAAAGTCCAGAGCTGGTCTCATCGAAGTGTGCTGACTCCTACTTGGTCCTGAAAAAGTTCCCAAACTGCCTTTGCAGCCAGGTGGCACCTGGTCCAAGGTTCAAGCCCACTCTGCAGCCTTCCTCATGGAGCCCATGGGGGTGGTGAAGGCTGTAGATGACTCTGTGTGTTCTTAAACTATTAAAATAGTGCGATGATGAGGCAACTTGGGAGAAAATGTCATCCCCGTCTTGGGAGCACCCGAGACACACTGGGGACAGAAGGTCGCTGGCCTGCATGCAGCGGCAGCTGTTGTTCAGTCACTCAGTCATGTCTGCCCTTTGCAAGCCCACGGACTGTGGCTCAGCAGGCCAAGCACCGGCCTGACACAGGGCAGGGGCAACCTTAGATACCTGCTGAATTCATAGACTGAACCGACAGCGAGACATATAGACAAAGACGCTCTTACATTGTTAACGAAAACAGATGGTTCCTCCTTAATAGATGTAATGATTTCATTATCTCTGACCCACAGGCAAATGAGTTCCTGAATAACCTACCGAAAGCTGAAAACACCAGGAGAAAAAATAAGGAAGTGAATGGAGCCCCTGGACTGGCTGACCATGCCCAGCATACTTCCAGAAAGACTAGGGATAAGGTCCGGCCCCTCCCCTGCCACGAGGCAAGTTCTTCTCAACATAAACTTTAATTATTGAAAAATAAAGTGTTTTTTTTTGTTTTTTTGTTTTTTTTTTTTTAAATAGAAAAATACTGTTACAAGCCTTCTCACTCTGTGGCTTTGTGTACATCAGTGTCATCAAGGTTCAGCTTCTCTATTAACAAGTTCATCCATCCATAGGTTTCTGGATCCCTCATTCCCTCCCAACTATCAGTGAACATTTCATAGGAACGCACGTAGTATCTTACACATCTCTGAGCCCTGCCTCACCTCGTAAGCCCCGCCTCTCCCCCATAGCCCCGCCTCCCCGCATCAGCCCCGCCTCCCCACATCAGCCCCGCCTCTCCCCACCAGCCCCGCCTCTCTGACCTCGTTCTTCAGGCTCCGTGCCAGGAAGTGCTCAGCCACGTGCGCAGGAAGCACGTTCTCCAGCAGCACTCGGTTCAAGTTCTCCATGGTTTCTATCTCCTCCCGCTCTTTTTTGAACTTGTTCTTCCATAAGAAGTCTAACCTACAGTAATATTCATTCTGTTACAAGAGGACACAGAGGTAAAGAAACAATAGGCATCTTGTCCTGCCGGAGAGTGGAGGTTTTAAAGAGAAAATAAAAAGAATGAGACAAAATCTAAAAAAGAACGCCCCCAAACAGAATTGTCATCCTCCCTACCAAACCCTCTGTTTACCCCAGCTGTCTCTCATTCACCTTCTAACGCAGATATGCAAAAATGCAAATTTGGGAAGCAACCAGCCTCAGGAACAGAGGAAATAGTGAGGCTTGAAAGGAAAAAAAAAAAAAGATGACATAAAAGCTTCTTACACAGTTATATTAATAAAAGGTGGCTTGAATTATTTTTTGAAATGAGGCATGATAGAATATAAATAATGAATAAATGAAACTTGGAAAATGCATTAGTAGAGAGAGTGCATTTCATGATTTGCATTTAAAAAATAATAGTGTTCATTCGTGGCAGTTTGCCTTTAATCTCTGAAAATCAGTTTTCCTCTACCACAAATTATATAATTAAGTGTTCATTGAAAAGTAAGTGTTTTTCCATTTGGGGCTGCACTGTACTGAGAGAATGACATTATATTTAGACAAAAGTTCATTTTTATATCATTTAATTAAGATGGTGCCTGCTGGTAAACACATATGTGTTCATGCTTATAATGTATTAAAATTCAAAGTTTTTGAAAACCAGCTGTTATTAACATTGTATAAATAGAGAGGCTCAATTACTGTCACAGAGTCTCTTTGGTTTGGCATCATTTTGTGTCTGCTCTGATGTATACAATTTCATATAATGAAATAACCTTGAATTATCTTCCTATAACAGAAGGGCCTAAATAATAAAGTGTATCTCAGCACAGATACTGACAAATAAACGCAAAGAAGAACCAAATGGAGCGAGTTTGTTTTATGGGTTTGATTAGATATACCAGTAATGGCACAAAATAAAACAAAACACTCATAAATGGCCTCAGGCACAGATGGCAATTTAAAAAAAAAATTACATTTCAAAGTCTGAACGAGCAATGATCATTCACTGAAATTAGGTTTGATTCAAACTATATATGATATACACAAAAATTACTCCTCTTCCTCTGGGGAGGCATTTTTAAAAAAAGATTACAAAAGAGATATTTAAAAAGTTTTTTATATTACTGTTACATTTCTCCACATTCTGTATTTATGGAAACCATGCTATGTATGTACTAGAAAAGGTCTCTCACTTGGAGAACAGATTATTTACTTGGATTTTTTTGAAGGTGGGGGGCAAATTAGTGGTGTGGCTGGTTTTAAACTAAAGTGACAGAAGCAATCTATGGTGGTGGCTTTGAGAAGACATGGGTTGAAGATCAGAGAAAAATGAAACATGAGCAGAGCCAATGAGTCAGTGTAGGCAGGCAGCAAGCCCAGTGTGTGTATGTTTGAGCACCAAGGATGCTAACGCTCTCACACAAGGACCTTGGCCTCACTGTCAGGCACCAGGTTGCCACTGCTGCTGCTGCTGCTGCTAAGTCGCTTCAGTCGTGTCTGACTCTGTGCGACCCCATAGACGGCAGCCCACCAGGCTCCCCCGTCCCTGGGATTCTCCAGGCAAGAACACTGGAGTGGGGTGCCATTTCCTTCTCCAGTGCATGAAAGTGAAAAGTGAAAGTGAAGTCACTCAGTCGTGTCCAACTCTGTGCAACCCCATGGACTGTGTAGCCCACCAGGCTCCTTCCATCCATGGGATTTTCCAGGCAAGAGTACCAGAGTGGGGTGCTCTTGTCTAGGACTTTGTTATTTCTTCACTAAGGTTTTTGAGATGCCTAAAGCAGTATTTAGCATAAACATTTTCTTAGAAAGCACGTACATGGTGATCATTTCCAGAAAGATGGTCATAAGGCAGGGGAGCCATCAGGACAAATAATAATGAAATAAGTTGCAAAGTGTCTGTGCTATTTTTTAAAACATATTCAGAAAAGAAGTAACTCTGAGGCCATGAATTCTTATGGCACTTGAAAACCTTATTTATAATAAGGTTTTATAATACAGCTGCATTTCCTGAAGTGTATGCAGAAGCCTGGTGTCACAGACTTCACAGTGCTTGTTATCCCAGAAGACTTTGGACCTTAGTAAATCATTCACTTAATGATTCTGGAGTGAAGATCAGCCTCCTGGCTCCCCATGGTGAATCTGTGCCAGGGACAGAGGTGCGGATGACGATAAGGGGACCCAGGTCTCCTGAGCTCTGTGTCAGGACCACAGTGGAGCGCTCCAGAGACTGGAGAGGGCTGCACTGTGGCCTCCAGGAAGATGGCAGAGGATGGCTGGCATCCCTACGTGCTGCACTGATTGTCACAGGCCTGGTCTCTGCCCTGACCGTGAGATCAGTAATTGCTTCCTCCTGGTGAGAAATGGAAGCTGGACCCACACTCCCAGTTGACAGTTTGCGTCTCATATAATGTTACAGTTTAGAGGTGTATATGTAATTTAATTGGCCTTGCCTTTTCCTTGGTTATCTCCAAATAAACCACTTCTCTGTTTCATGTTATCCATCAAAGAACTTAAAACAAAATGTTGGTTGAGGTAAAGCTAGCTGTATGGGATACTTTTTAGTTTTTGGGTGATTGTCCTTGTTTGCAGGCAGAGAAAGAATATTGCCCAACAAAGTCCTGCACCCAGAGGCTCCACTGGGAGGCCAGAGGGGCACAGAGGCCGAGGAGGACATTTCATTTGTATTACAAAACCAAAGTTTTGAACCGGGGACCATACTTCTAGGGATAACTGCAAGTGACAGCAAGGATGTTTAATACCCAGTTCAAAGAAAAAGAAGTCATACCTTCTGAAATGCAGATGAAAACCCCAGGCAAGGGACATTTTTCCCAATTAATGTCAGCTATTGAGGGAATACTTTTGTAGGCTTACAAAACTTACATATTTATTTTGAGGCTTCACAGGAAATTCATTGACTCACATTTCTACCATTCACAAAGTCTGCCTCTTAGGGAAGCAATAGAGGCCTTTTCCTAGTGTCTACATCCAAGCACCTTGTGCTACCTGCTTTTCTGTTGTTATAAGATGCTGCTGCTGCTGCTTCAACATTTGTTTGCATGAAGCAACAGCAATGTGCAGGAGCAAAGTATTATTAATACAGCACTTTAGAGAAGTTATAGAAGAAACAAGCTTCTTACCTGTCTTCCCAGAACAAGCAGTGTGATGAAAAATATAAAGAGAGATACTGAGCCCATGGTCTTTAGGTCTTTCCAAATGCCTGGTCTATTAAGAAACAAACAGACGAGAACAATACGAGAAAACAACATACACATAGGACTTAGAATTCATGCATCAACAAATTTCAGAATCTCTAAAGCCTGTCTACATTCTACACCAATCAACCAAACACACACACACACACACATTTTAAATATATTTGCAAACCCAGATTGCATCAAGAGAAAACAAAATAATCCTTATTTTGAGAGCTCAGTAAAAGAAAAAAATCTTCCAAATGACTATAGATTTCTTACTTTATACCAAGTTCTAGCAAATATATAAAAGAATAACAGAATATTTGTAATATTTTCTTTTTATTTCTGGGATCAGTATGGATAGTTTGATTATATGATTTGTATTTTTTTTTAGTAATTATTTGCAGAAAGAGACAGTGTGCTAGGAATGAATGATCATAGGAGATACAAAAATGAAGTAGGGAACTTAATTTCTATAAGCCACTTGGACTAAGGAATAATACATGCTCTTACAGCTTTCTGGCAGGTGTTGATTCTTAGTCCTCCTTCCATGGGGTTTTGTATCACAAAGGTGTAACAGATGGACACCCCTGGCCCACTGCCCCACCAAGTTCCTGGCCCACTGCCCCAAGAGTTCTTACCATGCTGGCTGGAGCCCTCCATCCTTACCACAATCTTGTAGGCAATGACCACAAACTCATCCTACTTGGCATGTGTGATAGTCCATTTTTTTTGTGTCAACATAAGGGTTCTGTTTTCTGGGAGAACCCTGACAAGTTCAGCAAACAAGGAGAAATCTACTTGATACCCCAGGGGAATCTTGCAGAAGCTGACAAATGATTATTCCCCACAGTAAATGAGACTTCAGAAAGAAAAGTTGATAATGTATGGGCATTATGTCACATAAACAGCATAGCCTGTATTTAATCAAGTGTAAAATATCAGGTCATCAGTTTCTGCTTGTGAGTTGAACTGGTGGTGAGATTTTCCTTTTTCTCCATAGAAGATTCGAGGGCTGATGACATAGGAGAAATTGATCAAGTACCCAAGAGCGCAGGTGGGCTTTGACGTAAGTAAACGAGGATGGAATCATGTCTCCCCTGCTCTAGTCTAGTGAGCTTGGCACCTGGGATAAACTCCTCTAAACCTCACCTTCCTCATCACCCAAAGCAGGTACTGATATCCATCGTGTAGCCTGCCTTGGACAGTAAGTCTGATACTGATGTACCTGGCACACAGCCTGGCACACAGGAGGCACTTTATAAGTGGCACTCACGATTTTTAGTATTAACCATACAGTGATAAGGGAATGGGGCGAGGAAGCTAGAGAAAAAGATAAGAGAATGCAGGCTGGTGAATTTCATTAGCAGAATGACAGGTGGATTCTAGTAGAAAAGAGGAAACAGAATCTCCAGTCCCAGTGGCTGATGGGTGTCAGACGTAAGAGAACTCTCCAGAAAGGCTATGCTTGTACTCAGGTCTCTTTCCTCCTCCTGAGCCCAACTGTGGCTGGAAAAAAAAATTGAGCTCAACAGCCATAAGGAGGTCACCAGTTTCTCTCTGTGAATAAAGTGGGCTGAGAAATGTCACTTTCCTGTCTCAATAGGACAGATTTTAAGAAATGAAGATCCAGAGTTGCTTCCCTGGTGGCTCAGAAGGTCAAGAAATGAAGATCCTTTTTGAGCCCATGGCATCTGTGTCTAATAGTGCACTTGAGGTGACTGCAAGGAGCGGATGTTTATAAACAACGCAGACTTCAGTGACTTTTAAATTCATACCCCCCTCCCCCCACCATATGGGCTACATGGACAGGATTTTTTATTTATTTTAGTTGTTCAGTCATGTCTGACTCTTTGTAACCCCATGGGCTGTAGCCAGCCAGGCTCCTCTGTCCATGGAGTTCTCCAGGCCAGAATACTGGAGTGGGTTGCCATTCCCTTCTCCAGGGGATCTTCCCCATCCAGGGATGGAATCCAGGTCTCCTGCATTGCATGCAGATTCTTTACCATCTGAGCCACCTGGGAAGGATACTGACAGGATACTGACCAGTTAATAAAAGTGGTGCAGGGAATTCCCTGGTAGTCCGGAGGTTAGGACTCTGGTGCTTTCACTGCTGGGGCTTGGGTTTGATACCTGGTTGGGGAATTAAGATCCCACAAGCCTCACAACTCAGTAAAAAAAAAAAAAAAAGTAGTACAACATAGCCAACACTGCCCAAGAAGCTGATGTGGGCTGTTTTTAATTTTCATATTGCTTCACTCTACTACTTTAAAATTCTAGGGGGTCTGAGAAAATTGTTATGACACGCTCCACGACTGTTTCACTTATCACCCTGTAAACCTGAACCGAGAGTAAAATGTTAACTCTGAGGTCAGCATCTTGCAGTAGCTTAATCAATACAACCAATCAGAACTCAGGTCCCCAGGGAATCCCCAAATAAGGGAATGGATGCCCCACCTTTACAGAGCCATCTCTGATCCTTCTCACTGATGGAGAGGAGGTAAGACCCTTCTTATGCAGTTCAGGGCAGGCTGGGTTTTCAGATAATCACACAGAAAATACATGCAAGCAACCTAGAGGGAAAAATCCTTTACTGGGACTCCTCACACATGTAAACGTCGGTTTAGGAGTAGAAATGACCTTCTCTACATAACTCCCAGATCCTGAGCCTTAGTGAGGAATTGTGGCAAGTGCCACTGTGGACTTGGAGAAAAACCACACAAGGAAAGACTCATTGCTGGCCCAGGCAGTGCATTGGAAAGCGCAGAACTCAATGGACCTCTGAAATAATTGCGTGCAACATGGCCTATGAGACAGACTTGGGTACTGATACACAGATGCCTTATTTCTTTCTGATGTTCTTGGTTGACTAGAAAGAACTGTAACCTGCTGTCTTGGATTTCATTTAGATTTCTCAAAAATTTCTTTGATTCATCCAGCCCCAAAGAACTGCTGACTCCAATCAGAGCCCGTCTCTCCCATGTGGGCCATTCACAGGCCAGGGCTGTTGGGCTCCTGAAGCTTGAAGGATGAATTTTTCCATCTACAGGCCCATTCCTGGGTTCCTTGCTCTTACTGAACGCAGGGTAGACTGGGAGGAAGAGGAGTAGGTAGCATGCAGGGGACATCAGCACAGACAGAATAAGATTCCGGGATGTCTTCTGGCAACGTCTAGTCAACCGGGCCGGTCGTATCAGTTTCTTGTGGCTGCTGAAACCATCTCACAGCATGGCTTAAATCAGCATAAATGTGTCACCTCACGGTTCTGGAGGCTAGACATTCAAAATCAGGGTGCCGGCAGGGCTGCCCTCCCTCTGAAACCTGCAGAGAAATCCATCCTTGTCTCATCCTGGCTTCAGTGGCTGGTTGGGCACTGTTTCATTCCAATGGCCATCTTCATCATCACGTGGTTCCCCTGACCCCATCCTATGTCTGTCTCCATATAGCTGTCTTCTTCTTCTTTTTTTTCCATCCACATAATTTTTTTAAAAATCACTATTTTTGGCTGTGCTGGGTCTTTGTTGCTGTGTGTAGGCTTTTTCTCTAGTTGCGATGTATGGGCTTCTCACTGAAGTGGCTTCTCCAGTTGTGAAGCATGGGCTCTAGGGTGCGTGGGCTCCAGTAGTTGGGGCTCCTGGGCTCTAGAGCACAGGCTCAGCAGTTGTGGTCCATGGGCTTAGTTGCTCCGTGGATGTGGGATCGTCCCAGATGAGGGATCGCACCCATGTCCCCTGCACTGCAAGGTGGATTCTTAACCATCGGACCACCCTGGCCATCTTCTTATAAGGACACCAGTCATATTGGATTAGGGCCACCCTGCTCTCCCTGATGGCTCAGCAGTAAAGAATCTGCCTATAATGCAGGAGTTGCAGGAGACATGCGTTTGATCCTGGGGTGGGGAAGATCCCCTGGAGAAGGAATGGAAGCCCACTCCAGTGTTCTTGCCTGGGAAATCCCATGGAACGAGGAGCCTGGTGGGCTGCAGTCCATGGGGTGGCAGAGTCAGGTGTGACCTAGCACAGGCAGCAGCACACCAGCAGGACCACATTGTAACTGAATACACGTGCAACGACCCTATGTCCAAATGAGGTCACCTCCTCAGCCACTGGGGTTTGGACCTCAACACATCTTCGTGTAGGTGACACAGTTCACGCATTAACAACTGTGTCGGCCATTTATATAAAATTGACAGTCACTGGGATATGAGGTCTCTCTCCTTTAAGTTTTAGGGTGAAATCCACTTTGGACTTGACCATGTTAGGGTCGTGTTGCCACTTTGTTATGAAGTATGGAAGACAGAGCTAATATAACAGAAAGTTTCTGACTCTAGGATTCTTCGCTTGACAGTGCTAGCCAAAATGTGACCAGACAGCTTATTTTTCAGTCTGAAAAATTGGGCTCTGGAGACACAGACACCCAAATGTGCCTGTAGCCACACACTAATTTACAGCCAGCCCTCACCCTGAGGCTGTTAATGGAGCCATCACTCTGGCCCTCAGGTTTCCAGAGGCCAAGAAAACAAAGAAACCTAACAAATTGGGTGAGGGTGATGGAAGTGCTTGGTGAACAGTCTCTAACCTAAAGGCAAACAGCTCCGCGAGATAAAAATGACATTTTCACTGCTCTCAGGGGAGAATGCAGTCCAGGCATGTATCCACACACATAATATTTCAAAACTTTGTGTTTTCTATACATAAGCCTCTTATTAAGAAGACGACCTCAAGAAACCGAGTTTCTGTGGTATTGGAAACAATACACAAACGGAGGTAAAAATAAGACCTTCCCAGGCCTCTCACTGGGATCAAAAGTAGTCTGACCTCTGGGGCCCTGGTTCCTGAAGCCCATGTTTCATAAAGAAAAGATCCACGAAGAGACGATGGCTCCCGCCCCCTTCCTCCCACGTGAGACCCTCGTGTTGAACGGCTGACGATCAGTTTACTTCTGGATGTAGCTGTGTGATACCAGTAAGTTAGGAACTGCCTGGCTTTACCGACCAGACCCCTCTGAACCCTCAGGCATCTTCACTGTGTGCTGTGCTTAGTCACTCAGTCCTGTCCGACTCTTTAATATTCAGTTGTGTCCACTTCAATATTCTTGGCTGGAAAATTCCATGGAGAGAGGAGTCTGGTGGGCTACATATGGCCCAGGGGGGTCACAGAGTCAGAAATGACTGAGCAACTAAACATCACCAGCTGAGTCAGGGCTGGGAGTGACCTGTGTAGACACTTTGTCTTATGACATATTTCATTGTGACCCTTTGGACTGTAGGCCGCCAGACTCTTCTGGAGGCATGTGGGATTCTCCAGGCAAGAATACTGGTATGGGTTGCCATTTTCTTCTCTAGGGGATCTTCCCGACCCAGGAATCAAACCCGTATCTCCTGTGTCTCTTGGATTACAGGTAGATTCTTTACCCACTGAGCCATCATTGTGAAGGGATGCAAAAAGCTCAAGTTTTGGCCAAGTGGATGCTGCTGCAAGGATGAATCTGCTGCACCTTGCAGAGCATAGGACTGGGATCTCAATTACAATGTCAGAAGATGATGCTGTCCAGAATAAAGCAAAAACACACTAGAAAGGAAATGCTGGCGTTAAAATGCAGAAGGCAAAATAAAGACGGCCAATTGCCCTGTCAGGAAATCTTCTTCCAAGTCTGGCTGTAGAAGGAGTTGCTGAGATGTAGGTACCACTTTTCTGACACTCCCTTCTGGTTTTCCAGTTAAACAGCATATAGCATCCTGCTGATATCTACTCTCAGAACACTCTTCCCCTCTGGTCACCAGCACAGTGGCTGAGTCCTGGCGAGGCGATGCTGGTGGGTGATGAAGCGTGAAGATGACAGCTCATCTAGGATTCCTGTACTCTACTTCTCAGACTCAGCAGCCATCAAAGCACACCTATTTCCCGACGGCTGATCTGTTTGTTTCCAATGACTGCCAGGGCTGTGGTCAGACAGGAGAGTTCTAAAACAGCTCAGTCATTTAAAAAGATAAACCATTCCTTTCCAATGGTGGGAGATGCATCATATGGGCTTCCCTGGTGGCTCAGTGATAAAGAATACACCTGCCAGTGACTGCTGACACAGGAGACATGGGTTCAATCCATGGGTTGGGAAGATCCCGTGGAGAAGGAAATGGCAACTACAATATTCTTGGCTGGAAAATTCCATGGATAGAGGAGTCTGGTGGGTTACAGTCTAGGAGGTCACAGAGTCGGACATGACTGAGTGACTAAACTTCACCAGCCAAGTCAGGGCTGGAAGTGACCTGTGTAGACACTTTGTCTTTTGATATATTTCAGTTACTTTCATTCTAGTTTTATTGAAATATAACTGACTGTGTAAGTTTGAGGTGTACAATGTGTTTTGATACACTTACATATTGGAAAATGTTTATCACCATAGCGTTAGCTATCACCCTCATCACCTCAGCTCAGTTCAGATCAGTTTAGTTGCTCAGTTGAGTTTGACTCTTTGCCACCGCATGGACTGCAGCACACCAGGCTTCCCTGTCCATCACCAACTCCTAGAGCTTGCTCAAACTCATGTCCACCAGGTTGGTGATGCCATCCAACCATCTCAACCTCTGTTTTCCCCTTATCCTCCTACCTTCAATCTTTCCCAGCACCAGGGTCTTTTCTAATGAGTCAACTCTTTATATAAGGTGGCCAAAATATTGAAACATCAGCTTCAGCATCAGTCCTTCCAATGAATATTCAGGATTGATTTCCTATAGAATTGACTGGTTTTATCTCCTTGCAGTTCAAGGGACTCTCAAGAGTCTTCTCCAATACCACAGTTCAAAAGCATCAGGTCTTTGGCGCTCAGCTTTAGTCCAACTCTCACATCCATACACGGCTACTGGAAAAACCGTAACTGACTAGATGGACCACTGTTTGAAAAGCGATGTCTCTGCTTTTTAATACACTATTTAAGTTGGACATAGTTTTTCTTTCAAGGAGCAAACATCTTTTAAGTTCATGGCTGCAGTCACCATCTGCAGTGATTTTGGAGCCCAAGAAAATAAAGTCTCTCACTGTTTCCATTGTTTCCCCATCTATTTGCCATGAAGTGATAGGACTGCATGCCATTATCTTCATTTTTTGAATGTTGAGTTTTAAGCCAGATCTTTCACTCTCTGCTTTTACTTTCATCAAGAGGCTCTTTAGTTCTTCTTCACTTGCTGCCATAAGGGTGGTGTCATTTGCATATCTGAAGTTATTGATACTTTTCCTGGCATTCTTGATTCCAGCACGTGCTTCATCCAGCCTGGCATTTTGCATGATGTACTCTGCATATAAGTTGAATAAGCAGGGTGACAATATACATCTTTGATGTATTTATTTCCCAATTTGGAACCAGTCTATGTCTTGTTTTAACTGTTGCTTCTTGACCTGCAAACAGATTTCTCAGGAGGCAGGTAAGGTGGTCTGGTATTCCCATCTCTAAGAATTTTCCACAGTTTGTTTTTCCACAAAAACTTTCCACAATTTTACACAGTGAAAGGCTTTAGTGCAGTCAATAAAGCAGAAGTAGATGTTTTTCTGGAATTCTCTTGCTTTTTTGATAACCAACGGATGTTGACACTTTGATCTCTGGTTCCTCTGCCTTTTCTAAATCTACTTTGAACGTCTGGAAGTTCTTGGTTCACATACTGTTGAGACCTGGCTTGGAGAAATTTGAGCATTACTTTGCTAGTGTGTGAGATGAGCACAGTTGTATGGTAGTTTAAACATTCTTTGGCATTGCCTTTCTTTGGGATTGGAATGAAAACTGACCTTTTCCAGTCCTGTGGCCACTGCTGAGTCTTCCCAATTTGCTGGCATATTGAGGGCAGTCCTTACACAGCATCATCCTTTAGGATTTGAAATAGCTCAACTGGAATTCCATCATCTCCACTAGCTTTGTTTGTAGTGATGTTTCCTAAGGCCCACTTGACTTTGCACTCCAGGATATCTGGCTCTAGGTGAGTGATCACACCACTGTGGTTATCTGGGTCATGAAGATCTTTTTTGTATAATTCTTCTGTGTATTCTTGCCACCTCTTCTTTGTATCTTCTGCTTCTCTTAGGTCCATACCATTTCTGTCCTTTATTGTGCCCATCTTTGCATGAAATGTTCCCTTGGTTTCTCTAATTTTCTTTGAAGAGATCTCTAGTCTTCCCCACTCTATTCTTTTCCTTGATTTGCTTATATTGATCACTTAGGAAGACTCTCTTATCTCTCCTTGATATTCTTTGGAACTCTGCATTCAGATGTGTATATCTTTCCTTTTCTCCTTTGCATTTCTTTCCTCTTCTTTTCTCAGCTATTTGTAAGTCCTCCTCAGACAACCATTTTGCTTTTTGCATTTCTTTTTCTTCAGGATGGTCTTGATCACAGCCTCCTGTACAATGTCATGAACCTCGGTTTATAGTTCTTCAGGCCTCTGTCTATCAGATCTAATGCCTTGAATCTATTTGTCACGTCCACTGAATAATGGTAAGGGATTTGATTTAAGTCATCACCTCAAGTGATTACCATCTCCTTTTTGTGGTGAGAACACTGAAAATCTATTCTTTTAGCAACTTTCAAGTATATAATACAGTATGATTATCTGTAGTCACCACACTGTCCCTTAGCTCTTCAAAACATATATTCATCTTATAACTGGAAGCTTGTGACTTTTGGTCAATTATCTCTCCACTTTCTCCCACTCCCAGCTCCTGGTAACCACCATTCTACTCTCTGTTTCTGTGAGTTCAGCTGTCTTAGACTTCACATATAAGTGAGATTATACAGTATTTGTCTCTCTGTCCTCTGTCCGACTTACTTCACTAAGCATGATGCCCTCAGGGTCCATCCATGTTGTTGCAAATGGAGGATGTCCTTTTGTCTCATGGCTGAGAAAAAAATATCCCCTGATTTCCTTTTCTCCACATCCTTGCCAACACCTTCTATCTGTTGTCTTTTTGATGACAGCCATTCTAAGGAGTGTGAGGAAGTATTTTATTGTGATCTTGATATGCATTTCTCTGATTGTAATACTGAGCATTTTTTTACATATTGTTGCCCATTTGTATGTCTTCTTTGGAAAATGTCTATTCAACTCTTCTGCCTACTTTCAAATTGATTTTTTACACTGAATTCTACGAGCTCTTTGTGTAATTTTGGATATTAATCCATTATCAGATATATTACTGGCAAATAGTTTCTCCCATTCCATAGCTTCCTTTTTCATTTCATTGACAGTTTCTTTTGCTAATCAGAAGCTTTTCAGTTTGATGAGTTTCACTCACTTATTTTAGCTTTTGTTGCTTGTGTTTTTGGTGTCATATCCAAACAAATCATTGTCAAGACCAATGTCAAGGAGATTTTCCCCCTTACGCTTTCTTTCAGGAATTTTAAATTTTTAGATCTTATATTTATAAGTATCTTATCCATTTCAAATTAATGTTTTTTAGTGGTGTATAATAGGGGTCCACCCTCATTCTTATGCATGTGGTATTCAATTTTTCCAATGCCATTTATTAAAGACACTATCCTTTTCTTATTGAGTACTATTGACTCCCTTGTCAAATATTAGTTTATTGCATATGCAAGGGGTTGTTTATGGGCTATGTATTCTGTTCCATTGGTCTGTGTCTATTTTTATGTCAGTGCCATACAGTTTTAATTACTTTAGCTTTGTAGTAGCAAGAATCCCTTAGAAAAATGGAATAGCCCTCATAGTCAACAAGACTCTGAAATGCAGTACTTGGATGCAACCTCAAAAATGACAGAATGATCTCTATTCATCTCCAAGGTAAACCATTCAATATCACAGTAATCCAAGTCTATGCCCCAACCACTAATGCCAAAGAAGTTGAAGTTGAAAGGTTCTATGAAGACCTACAAGACCTTCTAGAACTAACACCCAAAAAAGATGTCTTTTTCATCATAGGGGGCTGGAATGCAAAAGTAGGAAATCAAGAGATAATGTGGAGTTAACAGGCAAGTTTGGCCTTGAAGTATAAAATGAAGCATGTCAAAGTCTATCAGAGTTTTGCCAAGAGAACACACTGTCATAGCAAACATCCTCTTGCAACAACACAAGAGGCAACTCTACACATGGACTTCACCAGATGGTCAACACCGAAATCAGATTGATTATACTCTTTGCAGACAAAGATGGAGAAGTTCTATACAGTCAGCAAAAACAAGACCACACTGACTGTGGCTCAGATCATGAACTCCTTATTGCAAAATTCAGACTTAAATTGAAGAAGGTGGTCTCTCCCTGGCCCTCAGACTTGGGCCAGCTTTCTGTGCATGCCCAAGAGCTGTTGGTCCAAGCTCCCTCTCCATGCTGCCATTAGGAGGGAATATGCACAGGGACCTGGCCATAGGGTGGGGGTGTGTTTGAAGCATGTGGCTCAATGGGGGTCCCCATGGGCCAGCTGGGGGGAATCTGTGAGTGAGGTGCTCCCAGTGGCTTGTGGGTAGGCTTCTTGACAAAGGCGGTGATGCAGTTAGTAGGATCTGCATTCCTTTAAAGCCCTCTGAGAGTCCTATCCGCCTCTCTCCCAGCTTAGTAGCACCCTACACAGCTGGGAAGCTGAGTGCTCACAGAAGAAGTTACAGGCTGAGAAGATCTCTCTTGGACTGAAGCTGTGCCATCTTGGTGGAGGTGGGGTGGTATGGACAGAGTCAGACTGTTTCTCTTATTCACTTCTTATGTCCAAATTCACATTTTTTGCTCCAGTGTGGTGCTAGAACTTCTCCTCTGAAAACCTGGCCTTCCACAAAGGCTCTCTCATCCGTGGGTCAGTGGCTAAGAGTGTTTCCAGGGGCTCCATGTCTGAGAGTGGCTGAAGCCGGATGACTCGTCACTGCAGTGTCCGCAGCCAGGATTAAGGTCTGTATGCCTGCTGCCAGACATGTGGATGGGTGAGATTCCTCCTGGATCCAGTTTGGCACTGGATCCCACAGCTCCGACCAAGGCACTTCTGTCCACAGGGATTAGAAACAAATTATTGTTGGGGACAAACATGAGGGATGTCTTATTCAGCCATGATGCTGATGTCACTCCTCCCCTATCTTTTTGGATCTCCACAGTTCTTCAAGGTCTGTCCAATATTACAGTAAACTCTGGACCACTTAACCAGCTCCCAGTCAACAGGTTCACTCAGTTCCTAGGCAGGTTGTAGGAACTCAACCTACAAGTCGCCTTTTGGTCTTCTGGTGAGACATACTTTTCTAACAGAGAGATTTTGTAAGTTCTTGAGAGCAGAGAGTACATTTTACTCATCTCCATGTGCCTGGGCTCCAGCATCAGGCCTGGAATACACAGCGTGTTCAATAAAACTGTGCTGTAAAAAAGGAATGAATGGACAAATGGTTGTGTCAATTTGAAACTTAAGGGGTTTCATTTCTAGACACTATTCCTTCCCCTGGCTGGACACAGATGCACTGGAATCCTACACAGTCTTCTGGAGGCGGCCTGGTGTCATCCAGGGACAAAGGGCTCAAAGCCTCATGCTTTTTCTGAGTGTTATGCACAAATGCCAAGCAAAACATCCTGGGATTGCAAAGCACGAACATAATGGGGGTTAGGCTCATGCTTAGAAAAAGCCCTGGAAGCAGCTGCAGGTCGAGAGAGATGATGAAAGTGGGGCTGCAGAGGCAGTGCTGGCCTTTTGCTATGGAGATAAGATGCAGTCTGATTAACGCGGTCATCGTTTCATACTGCGGAGAAGAGTGGTTTGAAGTGGGACACGACGGATACGTCAGTGTGACACCATGGGGCTGGCGCATCAGATACCACGGGGCTGTGCGCCAGGCTTTAGTCTCCTTCACTGGAGGGCTGATGACAAGAAGGCTGTATCCTGCCTACTCTGGGAGTTCAGGCTCTCTGCAACCTCCTTCCTCCTCTCATTCTAAAATCAAACAAAACAAACCAAAAAAACGGCCTACAAATTGAGTATCTTCCTGCAAATGGGTCCAAATCACAGAGCATTTTCTTTTTTAGGTTAGATAGCAAAGGAGCTCATTAATGGTTGCTTTTTATAGGATAAAAGAAAGCCTGGTAGAATTTTTGTAGCCCTAGGACAACTTTCTTTGGTTGTTGCTGTTGTTAAATTAGGCAACTCAGATCACTGACCTCCTTTTACGTCTCGGCTCTGCTACCAGTGCGTCGGCCACAGAGAAACAAACACGTGTTCTGTAGTTTCTAGAGATGGCACTGGGTGGGGGGAGGGGGAATTGGGAAGGGGGAGGGACTCTGAGATATTAAATTTGAAAGTAATTTAAATCTTTTCAATATTAACTTGGATATATTTTGGGCTTGAATACAAAGGTGGCATACTGTTTTTATTTAAAAGAGGAGGCCTCCAAGAGAGACAGATGTTTGGAATACCTCCGGGCCACCTCCCTCAGGGCTAGGCGTGCACCATTCTTTCTCCTGAGCACAAAGAATGCTGTGGTCCTTCCTCTAGGAGCCCCTTTGCATTGGGCTCCTCATCAGTTGATACACAGTTGGGATACTGTCAAAACATTATAATATGCCAAATTCTAGCCACTGGATTTTCCACGAGACACAGAAAAAACAGAATGCAGAACCATACTGAAGGTGCTTGACTTGGCTCCACTCTATGGAGCATTTCCATCGTCCTCTTTGGTATGGAGCTGTTGCTAAGGTCACCAAGTTAAATGACATGACAATCCAGAGCTTCTCCTTGGAAGAAGAAATGGCAACCCACTCCAGTATTCTTACCTGGAGAATCCCATGGACAGAGGAGCCTGGTGGGCTACAGTCTATGAAGCTGCAGAAAGCTGGACACGACTGAGTGACTAAGCATGCATCAGAACTTCTGAATGATGCTGGGTACTAAATATAACAGTGCTTAGTTATACACATTATTTATATGCTGCCCCAAAGTATTTATTTTATTAGGCTCAGGGTCCACATAGAGCTGGTTAAACGGGCTGGACTCCAGGTTAATCCTCTGTTCAGACTCTCGATTCCCCACCTTTAGAAGAGAAGGCATATTTCTAGTATTCAGGTGAGTTAACATAATGACTGGGTCCACATGAAATATTAACATTCATCCCCTGATATTTTTCAGCTCTGTAAGAATAAAAACACATGGGAAAAATCTGACAATGTCTTGCAGAGCCTGTAACAAGCCTTTGTCAGCAGAAGGAAAAGTGTCTTCAGAAAAAAACAGCTTCTGGCAATATCAGTGATTATTACCATCACCATCACCAAGTAGAGCCTCTGTAATGGTGCTGGCTGAGGGGTCCGGAGGACGGTGTCATGGACTGGAATCCGAATCACTGATTGATTGATTTAGCAATGCATCTTGTACCCCAGACGACACAGAGGACTGTTGTAAATGCCAAAGTATCCGGATATGGATTTTTCCAGACCTCCTAAAGATCGGACACTTCTGAGCTTCTTTCACCACGAAATCACTGATCATAGTCATGTGATGGCAAGTGAGGTACTGGGACTCTGCAGGCCTCCAATCGAATGGAGTTTTAATGGCACACTCTCTCAAGTTGACTCTTTTTTTGTTCTGTAAAGTTGGTTTTCTGCGCTCGTGAATCTGTATGAATATCTTTGATATCATTTTCTGAATTTTCATGGGTCTGGTGGCTTTCTAGTGCACACTTCTGTTTTCTTGGCTGACCCTTCTGGCAAAAATATCCCTATTGGCTTGTCCATGGTCAATGTTAAATTTGGCTCAAAAAAGACCCCTGAATCATGGCAAACTCGCATAAAGGACAACAGCCCAGTCCGAACTGCGTATTCAGAAGATGGCCCAGTACTCCCCTATCACCAGAGATGCTAAAGCTGAGCAGGACTGTGGGTTCCCCGTTTCTTGTTTGTAGGGAACAGACTCCAGCCTCCATGACCTTTCCTGAGTTCCAAAGGGCAGATTCGAACAGTTGTTAATCAGGGAAGGGAGGGGATGTGGAGACAAGGGAGGAGACCACCTGAGTCCAGATTAAAGGAGTGCAGGTCCCGCCTGCACCTTGACGCTTATTAGCAACCCTGTCCCGAGCCACTGCTACAAAACTCCTCATCATTCCTACTGGGTTGGGATGCGCAGTTTTGAAGCATAAGCCCACTGTGTCCCCCTCTGCCTGGCGAAGCAATAAAGCCATTTTCTACTTCACCCAAAACTCTGAGATTCGATTCAGCAATGGTGCACAGAGTCTGAGTTTTCAGCATCCATAGTGACCAGAATCAGGCCAGTGAAGGGATGGGACCAAGCAAGTAACTTCAATGGCCCAGGCCAGCTGGATCAGGAAAGGAGGGGCTGTTGGGCCCTGGTTTAAGCCAGCTCCCTCCTTGAAGGGCGTGGGATGAAATGACACTCATTCTAGAAGAACTATATCAGACCAGCTTTTTTTAAGTTCTTAATTTCATATTTGATAGAGGTGTTTCACCATTAACAAACCAGATAAAGGATGAGGAGACCTTCATCAGTTTTTTGATGGGGGAAGGTCTTGAATCTCAGAAAAGGGAAAGAAAACATTGGCCTTGATGGGTTTTGGCTCTGGCATGAGACACGTGGTTAAATCAAACACACAGTGCAGATGGAGAGATCAGGGGATTCCAAGCTGTCGCTCCCAAACCTACAAGTCGCTCAGTTGTGTTCGACTCTCTGTGGCCCCATAGACTATAGCTTGCCAGGCTTCTCTGTCCATGGGATTCTCCAGGCAAGAATACTGGAGTGGGTAGCCATTCCGTTCTCCAGGGGATCTCCCCAACCCAGGGACTGAACCCAGGTCTCTCGTATTGCAGGTGGATTCTTTACCATCTGAGTCTGGTTTCTCACGTGGGGTTCGTTTTAAACTGCTATTAGAGAACATTTGTTAATTTTGAGGTATGATGTTATTATGTCAGTAATATTTATCTTCTGGGGCTTCCCTGGTGGCTCAGTGGTGAAGAATTTTCCTGCCAATGCAGGAGATAGGAATTCGATCCCTGGGTCCAGGATCCCCTGGAAAAAGAAATGGCAACCCACTCCAGTATTCTTGCCTGGAGGATCCCGTGAACAGAGGAGGCTGGCAGGCTACAGTCCATGGGGTCACAAAGAGTCAGACACGACTGAGGGACTAAACAGCAACAAGGACTCATCTTTTGGCCAAGGGATGCTTCCGGGAGTCCCGTGGCAGCTCAAGCAGGAACCTGGAGATGCCCAAAACTTAGCCTGCTGTGGCCGCTGGAAGGAGAAGAAGGACTCCATCATGAAGACTGTCAGCCATCTTAAGGCAGGATGTGAACTGAGTCTGAACCCTGTTAACCATTAAAGAAAAACCAGGAAACCCCCTCCTCACAGATGGCAAACAAAGACTGGAAGTAAAGGTCAGGTTATCTCAGTTGGATTAACAATAATGCCTGTACCTGCATGTTGCAATTCCTAATACTTCCGCACCTGCGTGTTGTAAAGCTAATTACTAACTAACCCTACTGACTCCAGTATTCTTGGGGTCCCCTGGTGGCTCGGTTGGTAAAGAATCTGCCTGCAATGTGGCAGATCTGGGCTCGATCCCTGGGTTGGGAAGATCCCCTGGAGAAGGGAAAGGCTACCCACTCCAGTATTCTGGCCTGGAGAATTCCATGGACTGTATAGTTCACAGGGTTGCAAAGAGTCAGACATGACTGAGCGACTTTAACTTTCAACTAGTCATGTAGTGGAGGGTTAAAACCAAGTCCTCCGAAATCATCAGGGTCCTTGTTGAGAACCGATTCCCCTTGGACCTGCTAGCATAATAAACTGTACTCCACTGTCTTGAATGTCTTCCGAGGACTGTTTTGTGACTCTGGATTCTACAAGAAGTCAAGATGAGGGAGGTGGGCTTCCCTTGTGGCTCAGTGGTAAAGAATCCAGCTGCCAGTGCAGGAGTCATGAGTTTGATCCCTGACCTGGGAATATCCACAGGCTTGGAGCAACAGAGCTCCTGAGTCACAACTACTGAGCCACACACCCTGAAGCCAGTACTCTGCAACCGGAGAAGCCCCGCAATGAGGAGACTGTGCACCACAAGTGGAGACCAGACCCCCTCGCTGCACCCAGAGAAAAGCCCATGCAGCACCAAGACCCAGCACAGTCTGATAAATGAATACAATTAAAAAAAAAGATCAGGGAGGCAGGTGCACCCTCCTAGGGGCTTCCCTGGTGGCTCAGATGGTAAAGAATCTGCCTGAAATGTAGGAGACTTGAGGTCGGAAGGAAAGGCAGGTGCCTGAAGCTTGTGAGGTCAGCCCTCCCAGCTAGAAGGTGATTATAAAGACAGAACCAAGAAGCACACACCACAGACCTTGAACAAAACAAAGGGCTCTGAAAGTAAACCTTTTCTTCAACCAAATAACTACTTTTCTGCTGCTGGGGTTCTCATCAGAGGTGGTGTGTCTCCCTCAGGTCTCCAAAGCAATCCCCACCCCCATCAGAAACTTGCTAATCTAATTTCTTCTTTTGCTTTGACTTTAAATTTAATAAAGTGCAATTCAGTTGTGTCCTCAGCCATGCGTCAGAATCAGTGATGCTACATTTATTTAGGGATTCGATACAGGCTCTCCATGCAGTAGAGAAATAGTAAAGCATGTATGGTTGGTAATTTTGAGAATGTATCGGAAAATCAATTTCTGATTTCATTCTCATCTTGGCTAAGGAATCACAAAATTACCTTAATGCAATTATGTACTTTTACAACTCCACCACTCACCACTTGACTACAGATTATTAGGGTTTCATGGCATGCAGGATGACAAAAATTAAGTTAGGTGAAGAGAGTGTGGTGTAGTTGTGTTTCTAAAAGCAATCGTTTTGAGAAGAAAACTTTACACAGTGAGGTTCCTGTGTTGTTGACATCAGGCCTCCCTTGGCAAAGTAGCCATGCTCTGTCAACACAAAACATCTTTCGGCAGCAAAAAAATCTATGCAAATATTTAAGGCATTTATTTTATGTTACAAGAAATACAGAAATATTATAAGAGATTATGCAAAGTGCTCACAGGAAAAACCTGAGGTCTGAAATAAACTTAACAGTTGATACAAAATGTGTTTTTGCTGTCAAGATGTGAGTTGGAGAATATCATGATTAAAACTCTTTTTTTTTTCAAGCAATGAATAAATATTTATGATAGGTTTGCAGAAGCAATTTGGTAACAGGAGACATTTTATAAATCCAAAGGAGTGGACTTGGGAAGATCCTTCTTGAAGCATCCAGTCCTAATGCTGGCAGAGTAAACACAACCACATCCTTGGGGGCCTTCCCTGCTGTCTCAATGGTAAAGAATTCTCCTGCCAATGCAGGAAATGTGGGTTCGATCCCTGGGTCGGAAGATCCCCTGGAGAAGGAAATGGCAACCCACCCAGTATTCTTGCCTGGGAAATCTCATGGACAAAAGAGCCCAGTGGGCTACATTCCATGGGGTCACAAAGAGTCAGACAACGACTTGGGAACTAAACAGCCATAACAACAATCCTTTCTTGGAACTTGCCACAGTTGATAGTATTCCCTCTACACCAGGATGTTTTAGGAAATCTTCAATTAGAAATTTTGCATTATACCTTGTGAATAGAATCATTTATTTTCCCCAGTACTTTTGTGTATATGGATTCAGTTGTTTTGACCTGGGGGCTGTACTCTCTTGCACGACACATTCTTCAAAGTCTGGAGGCCTTTACAGTTCTCGTGACTTGGGGTGGAGGATTGTGTCTGGCATCTAGTGGGCAGAGGCCAGTTGTTCTTGTTTAGTTGCTAAGTCGTCCTTGCAACCCCATGGACTGTGGCCCGCCAGGTTCCTCTGTCCATGGACTTTCCTAGGCAGGAATCCTGGAATGGGTTGCCATTTCCTTCTCCAGTAGAAGCCAAGGGTGCTGCAAAATGACCTTCAATGCATAGGGCAACCCCTCCTCCCAAACTCTCCCTCCAAAAATTATTTCAGTCCAAAATATCAATAATACTGATGGGGAAAAAAGATTATTCTTATTAATATAGTACCGATTATAACGCAGATGGTCTCTCTAAACCCTTTCATATCTACTGATCATCTATAATCATGCCTAGATCACACCTATGTAATCTATGATACAAACACAGAGCATCCTCCAGAATCACCACTTCAAAGAAACTCTCACACAGATTCCCAACAGCAATGCCATTCATCTACTCCACACACTCTTCTGTTACCAACATCCCATGAAAGGACTAAAGTAAAGAGAAGGGAGAGGAAGAGGGTTACCTCTCGAACAGGACCTGGCTGTAGTCATCCAGGAGGGGAGCGTGAGTGTGCAGGAAGATGGTGTTGTAGCCCACCAAGGCTGCCATCATGATCAGCATCTTCAGCTCGTAATTCACACGCAGGAAGACGGAACAGGAGATCAGCCCGAGGATGCAGCTGTATATAAAGTACTGGAACCGGGAAATACATCGGGTGAATATTGAGGATCTGTTCTGAGGAATGCTGGAGTGAGAATTAAAACTGGGGACCACCACCAAGCTCCCTGGGTCAACTCCCAAGCTGATCGTGAAAGCAGATGCCTTCTGTGCTCTTTGATCCAGTGGTAAATGACTAAACACACTGGATTTAGAAAAGAATTCCTCACGGCACGGCTTGCTCACCCAGCGTAGCGTGTTTAATCAAAATAATCGGGCATATGGCCAAATACTTTTCACAAATAAGTTTTAGAAATCTATGCTGAAGCCATGTCGTTATAAGCAGATGTCATTTGCTTCTTGAAAATGAAACAATATGACTCCCCACACATTTATAGATTACAACACAGTGACCGTCCACAGGATCTTTTGTGGGCTTTCAATGATTTAATTCATTAAGGGGATACAAATCATTACAGGTAATTCTGTTAAAGGTGTAACAAAGCCCAGGGGTTTCATTAAAAGGGCAGTTGTGTGTCAGAGGGATTATCTAGAATAAAAAGGACTTAAGAAACTAAAAGTTTTGAACTATGTATATGATAAGCAACAAGTACCTACGTATAGCACAGGGTACTCTACACAGTATTCTGTGATAACCTGTATGAGAAAACAACCTAAAAAAGAATGAGCATATGTTTATACACAACTGAATCACTGTGCAGCATACCTGAAGCTAACACCACAAGGCAAATCAACTACACTCCAAAAATTAAAATGTTAACCATTCTAAGGCGTTCATAGGCTTCACCGGACTGCTCAGGAATCTTTATTCGAGATGAAGAATTACAGCAAATGATTGAGAATAAATTAAAGCACCATATAAAGTAAAACAAAGCTTCCCAGGTGGCTTAGTGGGTTAAGAATCTGCTTGCAATTCAGGAAACGGGTTTGATCCTCAAGTTGGGAAGATTTCCTGGAGAAGGGGATGGCAACCTACTCCAGTATTCTTGCCTGGAGAATTTCATGGACAGAGGAGCCTGGTGGCTACAGTCCATGGGGGTCGCAAAGAGTCTGACATGACTGAAGCAACTGAGCACACACACAGAGTGAAACAAACAAGATTAACATATGTTGAAAGTCACTGGCCGTAGACGTGAGGGTTCACTCCAGCTCTCGCTCCCACCCCACTGGTCTGTGTTTTCCTTACTCCAGTTTCATACTGCCTTGAATACTGTAGTTTGATAGTAAAATTTGAAATTGAAAAACAAAAAACTAAAAGCTTTGAGCCTTGTCCAGGGGATCTTCTCTGGTGGCTCAGATGGTAAAGAATCCACCTGTAATGCATTCAATCCCTGGGTTGGAAGATTCCCTGGAGGAGGGCATGGTAACCCACTCCAGTATTCTTGCCTGCAGAATCCCCCTGGACAGAGGAGCAGGCTACCATCCATGGGGGTCACCGAGAGTCGGACACAACAGAGCAAGTAAGCACACACAAAAATCTTTGATCCCAGTGAGTCGTGAGTACCCTGGAAGCGGACAGGCACCCGAAGAAATTGAAGACCCCAGTGTGAGGAAGAGGCCAGGCACGGCCCATCTTCTGCGGTCCACGGGAGGTAAGCGGCAGGCCCCCCTGTGTGAGCACTCTTCTGTTAACCACAATGCACATCATTAAGACAGCACAGCCCTGGACTCAATCGTGCGCCAACCAGTCACTGGCTGAGTCACTTCAGGCCAGTCACCTGACTTGCCTGTGTCAGTGTCCTCATCTGAAAAATGAGCGTAATAATGTCCTTCTTCTAGATCACTGAGAAGAGCACACAAAGCTTGGAGCTCACTGCCCTGCAGGCCAGGGGGTGCCCGCCAAATGGAAACAGTTTCCGTTCTCACAAAGCCTTTGTCTGCTGGATCAAGGGGCTTTAAGAAGGGTGAGCTACCATCTCAGTGTTACTGCAGCAGAAGCAGCTCTCAGTAAAGTCTAATCATTTCAATAAAACACATCCGACTGATGTTTGATAAATCCTGCCTTTAAGAAACAGCCCAGGGTGTAAGCTGCTCCATTTTAGTTTCATTATAAGGGATACACCATATACAAACTGCTTATTTTTGTCATTCTAGCTCTTTTATTTCCCCAGCCAAGGTCATTTACAGTCAGCCCTGGGTGAGAGTTGGTCTATAAAGAAGGCTGAGCACCAAAGAATTGATGCTTTTGAACTGCGGTGCTGGATAAGATTCTTGAGAGTCCCTTGGACAGCAGGGAGATCAAACCAGTCAATCCTAAAGGAAATCAGTCCTGATATTCATTGGAAGGACTGATGCTGAAGCTGAAACTCCAATACTTTGGCCACCTGATGCAAGGAGGTGACTTACTGGAAAACACCCTGGTGCTGGGAAAGACAGGGCAAAAGGAGAAGGGGGCAGCAGAGGATGAGACAGTTAGATAGCATCACTAACTCAATGGACATGAGCTTGAGCAAACTTGGGGAGATAGTGAAGGACAGAGAAGCCTGGCGTGTTGCAGTCCATGGGGTTGCAAGGAGTTGGACACAACAACAACGGGGAAAGGCTCCTGATACTAGTGCCTCAGTCCTGTTCTTGGGAAGAAAGGAAAGCAGAAAAAACAGGCTGCAGCGTTCCCACCAGTGTTCTCCCTTCCCTGTGAAAGGCACCCACGCAGCATCGATGCAGATCCCTACCCGTGAGGACTGAGGCCTGGCATCTCAGCTTCAGAAGGAAGACCAGCAATTAATTCCCCAGGGACCCACAACAATCAGGTCAGTCCTTGGGAAGGAAAGCACCCCTCGGCCGGGAGCCATGGTGGGCGGCAGCAGGCTTGGGGATGCTGAAGGCCTATGAGCACAGTTTCTTTGGCAACAATGACCTCATGTCAGTTCTCCACTGTTCTGACCACTGACCCTCTGAACGACAGAGAACAGGAAGAGGAAAGGAGTCTTGGAAACACATCCTGATGGGCCAGTTGAGCTGGTGGAGAGGAATTGTGGAACCCAGAGTCTGGGAGAGAGAAGGGCTTCCCTGGTAGCTCAGCTGGTAGAGAATCCGCCTGCGATGCAGGAGACCCCTGTTTGAATCCTGGGTCGGGATGATCTGCTGGGGAAGGAATAGGCTACCCACTCCAGTATTCTTGGGCTTCCCTGGTGGCTCAGCTGGTAAAGAATCCGCCTGCAATGTGGGAGACCTGGGTTCAATCCCTGGGTTGGGAAGATCCCCTGGAGAAGGGAAAGGCTACCCACCCCAGTAATGTGGCCTAGAGAACTCCATGGACTATATACTCCAAAGGTTTGCAAAGAGTCAGACATGACTGAGCGACTTTCACTTTGGGTACTTTTCACTTTTGGGACAGAGAGGACGGGCACCACCGACTCAGTCTCCCTAAAGCAAAGGGTGAGGTGGCCTGGGCTTTGAAACCAGCCTCATTCATAGCGCACTTTGCCATTATTACCTTGTTGTTCAGTCGCTAAGTCAAGTCCGACTCTTTACAACCCCTTGGACTGCAGCACACCAGGCTTCCCTGTCTGTCACGATCTCCTATAGCTTGCTCAAACTCAGGTCCATTGAGTCAGTGATGCCATCCAACCATCTCATCCTCTGCCGTCCCCTTCTCCTCCTGCCCTCAATCTTTCCCAGGGTCATGGTCTTTCCCCTTTTCCACCAAGGTCTTTTATTACCTTAATGACTTAAATCACTTATGTACATACTTAATGAGTAAGTATTGTCCTTAGAGGTCGGGTGGGGTGTGAGGCTCAGTGACACATGGGCATCAGTACTGGGGCCGCCTCTGAAAGCAGCTCAGGGAGCCCTCCAACCGTCTGAGGGTGCTCAGGGGGCCTCCTTGCCTGTGGGCATGTGCCCAGCAACCTGACCGGGCAGGTGTCTTTCTGGTGAATCAAATAAAACATGGGCTTGTCCTTTGTATGTCATCTTTTTTTTTTTTTTTAGTTCATTTTGGGGCCCCCTCCACTATTAGATTTTTCAAAAGTATCTGTCCTTACCAAGAGCTACAGAATCCTTACTCTTTAGTCAGTAGTCACGGTTGTCTTACAAAAATGCTCCAAAAAAAGCCATGAAATCACCTGGCACCTGGCAAGGTTCCCACTCAGGGTCTCACCCTTCCACTCACAAAGGAGCTCATTGGTACAAATCATTAAAGGCATGCCTGTCCTCTGAATAGGTGATTGAAGGTAGGGAGGATGACAAGGCCTACTTTAATAATTCCTGTGAAGACTGAAGAATGTAATGAAAGTAAACAGCAGAGAGCAGTGCCTGGTCCATATGAAGCCAGATAAATTGTGCTTTTATTGTTATAAAATGGGCTGTGTGTAAGATTTGATTTTAAAAAGGATTTTGCTGCTAAAACTATGCTGAAAACAATTATTAGAACTCAGGTTTTTGATAGTTCAGCCTAAGTGAATGAGAAGCGGAATTTGTTGTTGTTCAGGCAGTCAGACAAGTCTGACTCTGTGACCCCATGGACTGCAGCACACCAGGCTCCCCTGTCCTTCACCATCTCCTGCACTTCATTCAAACACATGTCCACTGAGTCGATGATGCTGTCCAGCCATCTCATCCTTTGTGGCCCCCTTCTCCTCCCGCCTTCAACCTTTCCCAGCATCAAGGTCTTTTCCAATGAATCAGCTCCTTGTATAGGATGGCCAAAGTATTGGACTTGCAGCTTCGACATTAGTCCTTCCAGTGAATATTCAGAGTTGATTTCCTTTGGGACTGACTGGTTGGATCTCCTTGCAGTCCAAGGGACTCAAGAGTATTCTCCAGCACCACAGTTCAAAAGCACTGATTCTTTGGTACTCAGTCTTCTTTATGGTTCAACTCTTATATCCACACATGACTACCGGAAAAACCATAGCTTTGACTATACTGTCCTTTGTCAGCCTAGTGATGTCTCTACTTTTTAACACACTGTCTAGTGTGGTCATAGCTTTTCTTCCGAGGAGCAAGGGTCTTATGAACAAGGCATGGGGATGGCTCCGAGGCACACCCTCCTTCCTGGGGTTGATGGACCGGGTGTGCTAACGACATCCATCAAGGAGAGGGAGCCAGACCGCACAGGGGGTTTAAATTTTTCTCTAAAGAAGGGGGCTCCAAACTGCCCATGGTGAGGTCACGGCTAGTAAACCCTCGTCATGAATCTCGTCCCTCACATAACTAAAAATAGAAAAGATGCTGCCTCATCCTCAGTGGGTTCACAACACTGTTGAAAATGAAGGCCTGGACAGCATCATTGACTCTTCCTGAGCCTGCGGGGACCCTGTTGTGGACTTTGGACAGCTGGCCACTGAAACAGTCACAGCTTAAAGAGCACCAGATGCCCCTACTATCTGTACACAGACCTTTGAGCACCCCAGAAAACTGAAATGATGAGATGGGGAAAAGGATGAATGCCTAATGTCAAGGGGATCAATCAACAAAAGCAAAGTGAAGAAAGGAGACTTCACTGCTATAGGTGATGGAGTTTAAGAAACTGGTAGAAAAATTTAAAAATATACATCTTAAATGACCAATTTCCATGAGTCTGGACTAGTTCATCTAGCACTCTAGAAGCTATGGGAGACAAACTAAATGTATGTTACTTTTAGACGATTATTCAGAAAATCAAAAGAAGAGTATCAAAATCATTTTTTTTTTTACACACAAAATTCATAGAAGAAAGAAGTCCTTAAGCAGTAAATAACTAATTTAGTTCTTTGCACTTAAAAAGACTGATGTGTTAGTAAGTTTTGAAATTTCAATGTAGGCCCTTCTGGACCTTGGTTAAAATGGGTTGTTAGTTAGGATTATTTGAGATATAATCACTGGATGGCATTTGCAGTTGAAGAAGAAGAAACATGAGCTTTGGACCCAGTCATCACAGAGTCAGGAAGCTAATTCATGGAGCAGGACCCAGTTATCACAGAGTCAGGAAGCTAATTCATGGAGCAATTAGTGAAATCTGTAAGCAACACACCCAGAAATTCAGTGACATACAACTGAAAGCAACATGCTGGGGTGCATGCTATAAAATGTTGTGTCAAGATAAACTGGTGCTGTCGCTACGCAGAACAGTATGGAGGCTCCTCAGAAAACTAAAAATACCAGCAATTTTAACTGGTCCGGCAATCCCACTCCTGGGCATATATCCAGACAAAACTATAATTCAAAAGGACACATGCACTATTTATAGTAGCCAAGACATGCAAACAACTGAAATGTCCGTCCATACGTGAATGGATAAAGACGTGGTGCATGTATACACAGTGGAATACTACTCAGGCATGAAAAGGATGAAACAATGCCATTTGCAGCTACGTGGATGGACCTAGGGATGATTACACTAAGTCAGTCAGATCATTCCAAGTCAGATCATCACTAAGATGATCATTCTGAAGTAAGTCAGACAGAGAGAAACAAATACCATATGCTATCACTTATGTGCGGAATATAAAATACGACACTGCTGCTGCTGCTGCTAAGTCGCTTCAGTCGTGTCTGACTCTGTGCAACCCCATAGATGGCAGCCCACCAGGCTCCCCTGTCCCAGGCAAGAACACTGGAGTGGGTTGCCATTTCCTTCTCCCATGCATGCAAGTGAAAAGTGAAAGTGAAGTCGTTCAGTCGTGTCTGACTCCTAGCAACCCCATGGACTGCAGCCCACCAGGCTCCTCTGGGGATTTTCCAGGCAAGAGTACTGGAATGGGGTGCCATTGCCTTCTCTGAAAATACAACACAAATGAACTTATCTACAAAACAGAAACACACTCACAGACACAGAACACAGACTTATGGTTGCCAAGGTGGGAGAGGGTTACCCTGGGAGTTTGGGGTCAGCAGATAGAAACTAGTATGCACAGAATGGATAAACAACAAGGTCCTATTGTGTAGCTTGGGGGATTATATTCCACATCCTGTAATAAGCCATAATGGAAAAGAATATATATGTAATAAACCATGATGGAAAAGAATACATATCTGTAAAACTGAATCACTTTGCTGAACACCAGAAACCAACACAACATTGTAAATCAAACGTAAGTCCGGAAAAAGATGAACATGTAGCGTTAAGAGAATAAGGCACAAAGTCATCTGTGAGAGCCGCAAAATGCCATGGAAAGTTTGTCCATGTGGTCTAATCAGTTTCTACTGGCTGGGAGTTTTCCATCAAAGGCTGCCAATTTTTACCCCATCAGGAGAGACTCAGGTATAGAATCTAAACAAGGAGAATAAAGTCTACGGTGGAAGAGGAAGTGGAAGGCACAGGCACTGAATCGGTAACAGCACACAGGAAAACAATAAAAACAATAAGAACCCGGGAGATGTGCTTACCGGCAGGAAAAACAAATTTTGCGCACGCAGAATTGCTGCCTGGTTACTTGCACCAGAAAGACTTGTGTTGGACGCGTTGGCAGTCGGAAGAATTGTTTCCTCTGAGTCACTCAGGAAAAACTGCAAAGAAAATGTTGCTGCAATGAGTCAGTGCAAAGGAGAGTAAAGGGTTAGCAGGTGGGGGCTCAGCTTACTAAGGACATGTTTCTTTGGCTCATTGAGCAGCGTTGTGGGGACCGTTCAGCCTCTTTACTTCACTGCTAATCCCTTCATCTTCTCTTTGAGGCTCTGGAAATTTCTATCGAATAAGTAAGGAACTCTTGCTGTGCTCCACAATGCACAGTGAATTCCAGAACTCCCAGACTGATGTTAAGGAAAACAGAAGCACCTCTCTTAAACAGGAATTTAAAATGAACCAAGCACAGGGAAGACAGCTTTGTTAGAATGACATTGGAGGCTGTCGTTGCCATCTGCACAGTCAACTCTCCATCATGAGATGGGAGTCTTCACTCTGTGTTTTTGCAGTATCTTCATCTTCACCAAATGCATCAGTGGAGTCTCCTGAATTTTGTATCTTAAGAAAATAAATTAATTTTATGGGAAACATGCAATAGCTGACGCCAACATTTGCTTCTACTATTTGTGAGTGTTTGGCAGCTCAGGATCACCAGGGGTAAAATGGGAGAGAAAGGATGCTCTCAGGACTATTGGAAAGGGGGTCCTAATTTAAAAAGGAAGCAATCCTGAGGAAATAAATATGATTAGCTCTTATAGGGGCTTTCCCACTGGCTCAGCAGTAAAGAATCTGCCTACAAAGCCAGAGATGCAGGTTTGATCCCAGGGTCAGGGAGATCACCAGGAGAAGGAAATGACAACCTACTCCAGCATTCTTGCCTGGGAAATCCCATGGACAGAGGAGCCTGGAAGGACACAGTCCATGGGGTCACAAAGAGTTGGACACGACTTAACGACTAAACAACAATAGTGGGTACCAACAGCAGCACCCAGAAGGAAACGGCCAGGCAGTTAGCAAGGGAGGAAAAATTCAATCTCTTTCTTTCTGTTTCTCTCTCCTTCACTCACCCGCTCTCCTCTGTTTCTCTCTCTGTCTCTCTCTTTCCTGGAGAAGCTACCATACAGATTGCTTAGGATCAGTCACTTTCTATCCTGTGACTGTGGGTCAGACAGCTGTTCAGTGAAGATGAAGCAGAGAATCGTGGGCCAGGTTCCCTTATGAAAGATATCCCTCTCCTCCATGAAACTAGGCTAGGCTTTCTGCCAGGGCTCGCCATCTATGCTCAAGGTCTAGAGAGGAAAACTTCCCTGCAGTTTCTGCTGTTTTGTTTGTCCTTGTTTGATGGCGGGCTTCTTGTCAAAGACCTCCAGCAATTTACTTAGGTAAATAAGAAGGCATTTGTTTAATATACTCTTGAGAACATTTCCTCTCAGATTCCAAGAATGGGTCTAGATACAATGTTTCTGCACATTATATATTTTGATAAAATGCTGCAAAATACTAATTTAAAAGTCAAATAAATGTAGATTTCTTTATTTATGAATTGTTGTTGTTTGGTCACTAAGTTGTGTTTGACTCTTTGCGACCCCATGGACTGCAGTATGCCAGGGGATATTATTATTTACTATTAATACTAAATAATTTATCAAAAATGTCACAAACCCTGGATGAAATATAAATGTGATGATAACTTGGAAAAAATATAACAGGAAAAAAATGGAGTAATTGGTGGCCAAATACAAGACTCCAAAATGTAAAAATTTAGATTTGACAGACCCAACATACATTTGATTTAAATACTAATGGAAACAACAAATAGAAGGAGACCATTTAGATTGACAGGTTACTAGTCTCAGGAATCTGAGATCTTAAAATAATTAAGGAAAAAACCTTCTTAATTATATCAGCATAAAAAGAAGAAAATAAATGAGTAATAATATATCCTGTGAAAGCTTTGTCTTGCAAGAAGGCTCTGAAATAGTAGGATGGTTGAACTTGAAAAGCAGTGGAGAACTTTAATTACCATATTCAGGAATGCTTCATTAACCCCCTTCAGCTACTTTTTTCTGGTATTTAATTAACTACCCCTAAAATCAAGACCTCTTCGTTCTGTCTCTGTGGCTTCACACTGCATTTTGCAACCAATTTTCCTCTTCTGTCTCCTTAGCCACTTAAAAATAACAAACTCCTAATTACAGCCAGGCCAAGCTTGAGGGTTATCAATCCCACATCCTTCTCCCTCCTGGGTTAAGGTGCCACAGTTTTCTGCACAGAATGCATTTCTAGTTTCATAATTATTTAGGGGAACTCCTCTCTGGACCTATTTTAGTATTTCTACAACCTTTGCCCTAGTTGGGAAAATGGTATTCTCATCCCAGACAAGATACCCCAACTAAGTGCATATTTTTTAGCCCTCCTTCCAAATGTTACATTTCCCAGACAATGTAAAGCACCTCAGAATTATGTTTGTCAAACAATATGAAATTGTGAACATGCAATTTAATACCGTGCTTATGCCCGATAACATCATTGCTTATCATTTGGTTGGAGTTAGAAGTAATTATCCAATTAGAATTAGATGATCAATTAACCACTAGTTAACCATGGCTAACTCTGTGTCTAGGTGGCTCACAAATCTGGGCTATTTATAATTATTCTCTGCAGTTTCTTGGAAAAGGTGCAAAATTTTGGGAGGCATCACGTGATCAAAGTGTCAAAATGTCAGAAAAAAAATGGAAGAGGATTTGAGCTTCTCAGACACGGCTCTGAATAGACAGCTGGGAACTAAAATGGAACAAAACACACAGGTCTTTTGCTATTTGATACCCCAAACCCTATATGTGGGGAAAAAAAAAAGTCAGGATAACTGGTTGGTTTTCTCTACTTTTTATTGGAGCATGGCATTTAAAATGTCCTGGTAATATCTCACAATTCATTTGAAATGAAGCTGACCTGGACATTTTATCATTTATGTTAGTGTGTGCATGTATGCGAAGTCACTTCAGTTGTGTCCAACTCTTTGTCACCCTCTGGACTGTGTCAGGCTCCTCTTTATACGGGACTCTCCAGGCCAGCATACTGGAGTGGGTAGACGTGCCCCCCCAGGGGATCTTCCCCACCCAGGGACTGAACCTGTGACTCTTCTGTCTCCTGCGTCGGCAGGCGGGTTCTTCGCCACTAGCACCACCTGGGAAGCCCACGGTAGCCTGTTGCTGCTGCTGCTAAGTCACTTCAGCCGTGTCCGACTCTGTGCGACCCCACAGACGGCAGCCCACCAGGCTCCCCCGTCCCTGGGATTCTCCAGGCAAGAACACTGGAGTGGGTTGCCATTTCCTTCTCCAATGCATGAAAGTGAAAAGTGAAAGTGAAGTCGCTCAGTCCTGTCCGACTCTTTGCGACCCCATGGACTGCAGCCTACCAGGCTCCTCTATCTGTGGGATTTTCCAGGCAAGAGTACTGGAGTGGGGTGCCATCGCCTTCTCTGATGTTAGTGTGTAATGAGAGGTAAAAGAACACCATCCCTATTGACCCTGGCTCTTACAAAGGCTCTGAGACTTCAGCTCAGGAGAAACATTAGTGACTGAAGATCCACATGGAGGCTCAGCATGAAGGGGCCCGTCCACACAGTCAGGAGCAGAGAGAGCTGGCGGGGGGTCTCAGTCCTCACATCACCCCTGCGGCTTCTCTCTCTCTCCCAAGGGAAAGGTGATGGCAAGGGGTGACAGAAAAGCAGTTTAATAAGGGCTGTTTACCACCGGCTGGAAAAATCCAGGGCAAACCGGGAGTTTTTCCCTGCTGTGAAGGGACTCGGCATCAAAGAGAAAATGAGAACCTTAAACATGTTATCTGAAGTGGGATGAGCCAGACACAAAGAGACTAACAGCAGGTATCTCATGTGTATTAGGTTTTCTAGGGTGGGCAAGTTCATCGTGGCAGAAAGCAGAGTAGACGTTACCAGGGGCTGGGGGTGAGGGGAAGTCGTTGTTCGCGGGAACAGAGCTTCTGTGTGAGACGATGACAAAGTTCTGGAAATGGATAGGGTGAGGGGAGCACAAAACTGCAGATATACTGAATGCCCCTGAATGTACACTCAACCACGGTTAAAATGATAAACTCTGTTACACATAGTTTCCCCAAAGGAAAAACAACAAGCACTGAAAACAGAAAAAGACGGGGGAGAAAGGGAAGAAAGGAAAGCATTTTTTCCTTTACCCTAAAAGAACACTCCAACATCACAGGAACCCCAGAAGAGGCTCTGAATGTGCTGTGACTTTAAAATGATGACCTTCCGTGAACAGAAGTCCATCTTCTTCCCAGTGACTTAGGGCTTCCCAGGTGGCTCAGTGGTAAAGACCCCAACTGCCAATGCAGGATATGCAGGAGACGTGGGATCCTTTCCTGGGTCAGGAAGATCCTCTGGAGGAAGAAATGGCTACCCACTCCAGTATTCTTGCCTGGAGAATCCCATGGACAGAGAAGCCTGGCGGGCTACATTTCATGAGGTTGCAAAGAGGTGGACATGAGTGACTGAGTATGCGCACACCCAGTGCCTTAAGGAAAGCTTGCTCAGGAAGGCAGCCCCTCCCCTGAACAAAAGAGCTGCTCTTCCCCTTGGAATGTTAGTCCAGAGCCTGGATTAGCTTCACTGGGTTAATCACTGCTAACAAATAGCAATATGCAGAGTACATCATGAGAAATGCTGGGCTGGAAGAAGCACAAGCTGGAATCAAGATACCCAAGAGAAATATCAGTAACCTCAGATATGCAGATGACACCACCCTTAAGGCAGAAAGTGAAGAGGAACTAAAAAGCCTCTTGATGAAAGTGAAAGAGGAGAGTGAAAAAGTTGGCTTAAAGCTCAGCATTCAGAAAACGAAGATCATGGTATCCAGTCCCATCACTTCATGGGAAATGGATGGGGAAACAGTGAAAACAGTTGCTGACTTTCTTTTTTTGGGCTCCAAAATCACTGCAGGTGGTGACTGCAGCCATGAAATCAAAAGATGTTTACTCCTTGGAAGGAAAGTTACGGCCAACCTAGATAGCATATTCAAAAGCAGAGACGTTACTTTGCCAACAAAGGTCCATCTAGTCAAGGCTATGGTTTTTTCCAGTGGTCATGTATGGATGCGAAAGTTGGACTGTGAAGAAAGCTGAGCACTGAAGAATTGATGCTTTTGAACTGTGGTGTTGGAGAAGACTCTTGAGAGTCCCTTGGACTGCAAGGAGATCCAACCAGTCCATTCTGAAGGAGATCAGCCCTGGGATTTCTTTGGAAGGACTGATGCTAAAGCTGAAACTCCAATACTTTGGCCACCTCATGTGAGGAGTGGACTCATTGGAAAAGACTCTGATGCTGGGAGGGATTGGGGGCAGGAGGAGAATGGGAAGACAGAGGATGAGATGGCTGGATGGCATCATCGACTCAATAGACATGAGTATGGGTGAACTCCGGGAGTTGGTGATGGATAAGGAGGCCTGGCGTGCTGCGATTCATGGGGTTGCAAAGGGTCGGACACAACTGAGCGACTGAACTGAACTGAACAACTTGGGAATAGGGCTGTTAGTCTAGAAACTGTATTCTTAAAAAAAGTACCAGGACAAGTTTAAAAGCTCTACTGCATTAAATAGTAGTCTCCCTAGGAAGGAGATTTTTCAAGTGGGGCTAGGGAAAAAAAAACACAGACTTACTTCTGAGAGCATCTGACCACATAAAGGTAAAGACTGGTACCTGCCTCCCCAGTGGGAGAAGCCATCTTTCCTGAATGTGAATGAGGGTCCTGGAGCCCACTTCCCTTGCCTGGCACCCCCTGGGGATGCGTGTGACCCCAGGGCAGTCACAGCACCCTGCAGTGGGGCTGGGAACACTGGACCTTGTGTCTGCCTTATGCAGTCAAAATTCATGTGGCTGGGGATCTAGTAGCTGGAGAACATTTCTCTGTAAGTCATCAGATGTGATCAGAGAGGACAGATGGACCAGTCCTTCCCATGATGAATAGGACATGATAAGAAAACCCACTAACTAGGGAAAGTATTTCTTCTCTCTACCCAATGTTGGATTTTGTACTGTTTTGTGATATTTCCTTGAAACAAAAATAAGAGCCTCTGGATGGGGAAGAACCACTAAATCCATCAGGAATTGAGAAAAATAATGGACAGGAACAAGTAACTTAAGTCTTTTCCTTGCTCCAAGGCTCTAGTCCTATAGGAGGCAGCCCAGTGAGCTGAGCCTCATTTCATTCTTTCTCAAAGTTGATCCGTCAGACTTTTATTGTGCCTTCCACAGACTTCTCTACTGCACTTGGCAATGCACTTCTTTCTTTTTGAGGAAGGAAAATGACACTGGAAGACATATTTTGGGTACAGAAAATGCATTTCTTCACTCCAAAGGGATTGCAGTTACTGTGAAAGTGAAAGTCGCTCAGTTGTGTCCAACTCTTTGCGACCCCATGGACTGTACAGTCCATGGAATTCTCCAGGCCAGAATACTGGAGTGGGTAGCTGTTCCCTTCTCCAGGGGATCTTCCCAGCAGTTACTGTAAAAATGTGTTAATCGGTGGCTTCCTGGTGGCTCAGACGGTAAAGAATCTGCCTGCAATGCAGGAGACCCAGGTTCTATCCCTGGGTGGGGAAGATTCCCTGGAGGAAGACACGGCAACCCACTCTGGTATTCTTGCCTGGAAAATTTCATGGACAGAGGAACTTGGTGGGCTACAGTCCATAGGGTCCCAAAGAGTCAGAGCTCATCAAACATTTATAGACAGTGACTGAACTGCCTGTCAATCACTAATTATCCTAGGAGAAATACAACCAGCTTTCACATCAGATTTGTTTCCCATTTCAATTCTGCCTTTTAAAAATTAGGTGATGAATCCTGGTTTTATAATATCAAACTGGATTTCATAAAAAAAAAGTTTTCATTCATTCATTCCTCTCTCATTTAGTAACTGTGGAATGGCCCTTCCTTGTATAAAAGGTGCTTTCCTGGGATGCAAGGAAAAAAAAAAAAAAAGACCTCACCATTAGGTGTGTGATGTTGTGTTAAATGCTGTGTCAACTTTCAGGATGCGTGCACAGGTGAGCGCACAAGTGAGTGAATACACTTTGAAGGGATGTGTGCTGTGTTTGGTCACTCAGTTGTGTCTGACTCTTGGTGACCCTTTGGACTGTAACACACCAGACTCCTCTGTATGTGGGATTCTCCAGGTGAAAATACTGGAGTGGGTTACCATTCCCTTCTCCAGGGGATCTTCCCGACCCAGGGATCAAACCTGGGTCTTCTGTGCCTCCTGCACTGGGAGGTAGATTCTTTACTCAATGAGCCATCAGGGAAGCCCTCCAAAGGGATGAAGAAGCCTAATGATAAGGGCTGGGGGCCACAGGACACACACTTGGTGTATCAGAACCCCCCAGAGCTCTAGCTAGTGCTATCCTTCAAGGATGCTCTGCTTCTCCCTGCGCCACCCCTTTTCATGGTGAAGTCCACTCTTTTCAAGCTGTTCCCCCACAGCTCACTTTACCAAGCTCTTCCTGGAGCTGGCTGGCACTTTCTCCCAGAAAGCTGGCTCCCAGAGCAGCAGGACTAATGCACACAGGCTTGCTACGAAGTCCAGCATGAGGAACCTGCTTTAGGAAACGCCCCTGTTTCTCCAAGGCTCCCGCCACTCCCCGTGTCTCTGTCCGTCTTCCTCTGTGGTGATGTATTCACGAACATGCCATAGCCAGTGATACTGCCCGTGTGGGAAGGCTGGAGTGCAGCAGATAGTGATCCACTTGCTGAAGGGCTCTTCTGGGAAAGGCTAGTGTTCAGTTCTGCATCTCACGATCCTCACCAGGAGGCCACCCCCACCCCCAACTCTGCTGACCATCCTGGGGCCACAGTTACACTCTCCTTGGGTCATCACGCAGAGAGTCCTCAGGCGGTTGTGGGGATGCCTCATGAACACAAGCCTCAGGCTGATGGTGGCCAACATCCCCTCCAGCCCTTAAGATCTGAAATCCCTCTGGAGTAGGATCATTCTCCTACTCCAGAGGGATTTTCCTGTCCAGACCAGGTACCATGTCCCAGCTCTTCCCTGGTCAGTCCTGATGATGCCTTTGTTAGAAATAAGTGCTGTCATGATCCAAGGATGCTTGAGATCTAGAAGAGAGGGTCTCCATCACTGGGGCACGGTGTCATCACCCTTGGCGCAGGAAGACGGCCTTGGATGCTGTGCATGTTCAGGGAGAGGGGAGATGGGCTGGGAGAAGTCCGGGGGGAGGGCCGGGATGGTGGAATTGCCATGGTGAACGTGACACAGCAGGACAACACCACACAGGAACCCAAGACCAAGGGCCAGCTGGTCCTTGGGAAGTCTTCCGTCTGCACGGACTTGACTGCAGAGCCCTTTCTCCCAACAGACACCATCAGTTCTTACTGCACAGGCCCAGCTGGGGGCAGCCTCTTTGCAAGCTGAGCTCTGAGGCTCAGCAGGTATGTACCAAGGAAACAGGAGTCGCAGGGACACCCCTCAATGGCCCTTGCCTTGGAAGAAGACCTACCTTACGGCCCGTGCTTCTCAGGGGAGCTAGCGGGAGCTGGGCTGTGTAGTCAGGGGAAGCGGGAGGAGCCAGCACAGCTGCTAAGCCCACGGGAGGACACCCAGGAATCCACACTATCCCCGCCCTGATGGACAGGAAGAGGAAGAAGGGAGGGAAGCTGGTGCTTGTCTGCCACCTTCCTCCCGGGTGTCCTTAAGGTGGACTTCGAGGCAGAGTGAAGGAGAAGGGGCCAGTCCGCCCCGGCCACTGCTACCCCAGCCCATCCGCCTTCCAGTTGGCGTCACCCTCACCTGAATCTCCAGGTGCGTCCGTACAAACCGTGTGACCCATGGTATGACGCTGAGGACAGATCTCAGGCACACCGTCAAGGTCCCTGCCTACTTCTTCAGCCTTACTTTTTGCTGCTTCATAGGATACATTTCTCTCTTTGTCCTGATGCTAAACGTCTTCCCTCCTGATCTTCCCTCCATCATCCGGAGAAAACTGCTTGTGTCCATTTTCAGAATTCCGTCCTGCCGGCCCGGCTCCCCTGTCCTCGCCCCACCCCTCACGCTTCCACTGTCAGACTCTCTCATAACCTCTGACCCAGCTGTCAGTCTCCTAAACTTGGCCATAAACTCCGGGGAGACAAACTCGCTTTGGGTTCCTAGGATCTAGTGAAGTACCAGATGCATATTTATGCTCAATATATGTTCTTCTTTTTTTTTTTTTTGCTGAGTGAACGCCTGGTGGTCGATGGTGATGACGTGAGAATAATTAAAAGGATGTGTCTTAATTGGCACTGATTAGTGACATGTCTGCTTTGAAGGATATACCTCTAAAAACATTGATACGGTAAGAGCAACCCCTGGTTCAGTACTTACCAAACGCCTGATACCACCCTAAGTGTGCTAGGAGCATCACTTCATTTACCTGAAAAATCCACCTTAGCAGAGAAGTGTCAGTTCTCACTGAGAAAGTCTCAGCTTTCTCATGAGAAGTGAAGTGGAGCCTGTGGAAGCTTTTAATGAAAATTCTCCAAAACCGCCCAGCTGGTTAAGGTGGGAGTGATGGTGATGTCTGAAATCAGGCCCTTTAAAGCCCAGAGCAGCACCCCTTTCCCACTGCAGCCTCTCTAATTTGCCGATTCTGGTCTTCCTGGTGATTAGCCTGCTAACATTCGGTGGCATTTCCGTAGCTGGAGTCAGGACGAGCTAGGGGGTGGGAAGCTGCTGGAAGGAGTCTCCCTCCCTCCCTGGGGGCCTCCCCAGGAAGCACCCTTCCCCTATGCAAAGCGGTTGGATGTTGAATTTAAACAGGCAGCAGTGGGTGTCGCCGAAGGAGCTATGGGGAAGGTTTCAAAATGCCACGAGATGGACCAAATCCCACGAGATGGACAGCACGTCCGGGCCATGACTCACCATATTGAACACGGCCATGGTCAATATGATGGCCGTGGTGATGACCGTCAGGGAGATCCGAGGCCAGGGCCGGTTGGCGATGATGCCCGATGACTTTAAAAGCCACAGGAGAGAAGCAGATGCTTTCTTGCTGCATTGCTAAGAGCGGAGAGAAAAAGAAACGCGTTGCTATTTTACGTATTTTTCTCAAGTTTCTCAAGGATGTTTACAACACGAGATGCACCAATCTTCTTCACACACGAGACCAGTAGATCATGTCGGCATTCTTCTTACAAGCTGGGAACAAATTCACTAAATTTCTATGACAAACTACGACACGCTTCTATGTCCTTTAAGAGAGACCTGCAATTATGTTTAAAAATTCTTCTGGTGAAGGAAAAATACGCCAGTCAATTAAACGACTCTGGCGGATGTGTTGGGTCTCAGATCACAGCTGTGAGGAAGCTGTTTTCAGAAATTCAGGTGATTTGTGTAGAAAACAGCCCAACATGCAGCTAATCCTAAGAGTTCATCTGGACCACACAATACGATAGTTTGGAACCTGTCCCTGTGAAGATGAAACCCAGCGCTCTCTGCTGTGATTGTGGTGATGGCTATACCTCATCCTGTCCTGAGAGGGCTTCCCCCATGTGGAGAAGCTCTACTTTTTATTATAAAAATACTATTTTTAATTGTGTTAAAATACATAAGATAAAATACATAAGATAAAATTTACCCTCTTAACTGTTTTTTTTTTTTTTAACATTCTTAGGGCTTTTAAAAAAAATTGGAGTATAATCGCTTTACAATGCTGTGTAGGTTTCTGCCATACAACAAACAAGATGAATCAGCTATATGCATACTTATAACCCCTCCCTCTTGAGCTTCCCTCCCACTTCATCCATCCCACCCCTCTAGGTCATCACAGAGCGCTGAGTTGCTGCTGCTGCTGCTGCTGCTAAGTCACTTCAGTCGTGTCCGACTCTGTGCGACCCCGTAGACGGCAGCCCACCAGGCTCCCCCGTCCCTGGGATCCTCCAGGCAAGAACACTGGAGTGAGTTGCCATTTCCTTCTCCAATGCATGAAAGGGAAAAGTGAAAGTGAAGTCGCTCAGTCGTGTCTGTCTCTTCACGACCCCATGGACTGCAGCCCACCAGACCCCTCCGTCCGTGGGATTGTCCGGGGAGTGGGGCGCCACCGCCTTCTCCGGCACTGAGTTGGGCTCCCTGTACTAGACAGCTGCTTCCCACCTGCTATCACTTCACACGTGGTCATGCACATACATCAGTGCTGCTCTCCCAATTCGCCCCACCCTCCCCTTCCCCCGCTGTGTCCACGTCTGATCTGTAAGTCCGTGTCTCTGTTCCTGCCCTGCAAAGAGCTCGTAACCATCTTTAAGTGCGGAGTTCAGTGGTGTTAATTCTGCCCGCTTTGGGGTGTTGCCTTTCCAGGTGGTGCAGTTGATAAAGAATCCGCCTGCAAATGCAGGACACATGGGCTTGATCCTGGGTCGAGCAGATCCCCTGGAGAAGGGAATGGTAACCCACTCTAGGATCCTTGCCTGGAGAAGTCCAAGGCCAAAGGAGCCTGGTGGGCTACAGTCCATAGGGTTGCAAAAGAGTCGGACACGATGGACGTGACTGAGCAAGCACCCACGTACACCACGGGATGAGAGATGGTTAGAAAGGTCACCAGCCCTGTGGCTGCGGCACCAAGCCCCCCACGGCTGTGAAACTTTATGCAAGTTACTGACCCTCTCTGGCCTCGGTTTTTTCCTCTCTGAAATAAGAATAGCAATAGTATCTGCCTCTTTGGTTTTTTAAGAGATTTAAATGAGCTTCATAAGGTGCCCAAAACAAGACGTATGTGTTAGTTTCTCTTCTATTTGTGAAGAAAACATATTTCTCAGGAACATTTCAGGGACTAAAAATCTGTTTGCTTTATATCTGCATGCGTGTGAAGTCGCTTCAGTCTTGTCCAACTCTTTGTGACCCCATGGACTATAAACCACCAGGCTTCTCTGCCTACGGGATTCTCCAGGAAAGAATACTGGAGTGGGTTGTCCTGCCCTCCTCCAAGGGATCTTCCCAACCCAGGGATCGAACCTGTGTCTCTTACATCTCCTGCATTGGCACGGGGGTTCTTTACCACTAGCACCACCTGGAAAACCCTAGATGAATGTAAAAACCATTTTCTCTCCTTTCTACTATAGTTTTTTTTCCCGTCCAGCTCCTGGTATAAAGAGATGCAGAACATTTGTCTACAGCATCTAACCCCCTGTGGTGTGGAATCCCAGGGCTCACTCTTTGGGCAGAGTCTCCTGGGACCTCCTCTGGTTTCTCCTACAGCCTGTCTGGAGGGATGAGCCAGTGCTGCCCTGGGCTCCAGGGGCTGAACCTCAGGCTAGCGGCCAGGCTCTGCAGAGCGTCTTCCTGTTAGCAAGTCAGGGGGAGCCAGATTTATGCCTTAAGTTTCTTCTCCAAAGCATGGTTCGGATGGGGGCTGGTGATGTCCTTAAATCTGTTGTCTGAAGAGAGGCCCTTCAATGCTGTGGACATGTGGTATCATTCAGGATGACACAGCTGGAGGACGCTCACCTGAAAGTGTATCATTATCCTTCTAGCACATCCTACACTGAATAATATTAATACCACACTGAATAATATTATAATTAATAATTATTATAAATATATTTATAAATATATATTTGTAATATATTTATAAATATAATTAATAATTATTAATAAACAATTGATTGATATAATTAATAATATTAATACCTACACTGAATAATATTAATAAGCCACAGTACTTTTGAACTGTGGTGCTGGAGAAGACTCTTGAGAGTCCCTTGGACTGGAAGGAGATCCAACCAGTCCATCCTAAAGGAAATCAGTTCTGAATATTCATTGGAAGGACTGATGCTGAAGCTGAAACTCCAATACCTTGCCACCTGATGGGAAGAGCCGACTCCTTGGAAAAGACCTTGATGCTGGGAAAGACTAAGAAGAGGACGACAGAAGATGAGATGGTTGGATGGCATCACTGACTCAGACATGAGTTTGAACAAGCTCTGGGAGATGGTGAAGGACAGGGAAGCCTGGTGTGCCGCAGTCCATGGGGTTGCAGAGTCACACAACTTAGTGACAGAACAACAACAATACCATAGACCAGAGTCGGATCTACATTCCAGAGGAGAAGCTATAACAGAGTGTAAAGAGCAGAGATTCAAAAGAATATCATAGTCATCCAGCTCATATTAAAATAGAAGATGATGCATTTGGCTGGATCCTGGCAAATGACAATATTTATGTATTTGCATCTTAATTGACTAGGATTAGGGTTTTTATTTAAAAGAAAATTATTAAAATGGATGCTTTTGTGTCTGTACACAGAAACTGTCAATAGCTATGATAATAAAAATCTTAAGAGCAGAAAACACAAAACTGCTATTTCAAGAGAGTGTTTAACTCTAGCTCAGATTCCATGTCACAGTCAATTAAGTAAAATATCTAGTTATTACACAAACATATTGTTGAAACTGTAAAATTTTAAAAATGACTGTTTGAATTTTTGGAGCAATGCATGGTGATGAGATTGCCAAACATGCCAGCTGATGGGACTCTGCCATGTTCTGCCCATGGACTAGGCATGTGCTGAAGCAGATGTGGGCACACACACACGTTTTTCTGCTCCTGTGACGCTCTGGGCAAAGTGACACAGTGCTGGCCCTAGAAACTGCTGCCTCTGTTTGCCTCCTGAATACACCGCAGACTGTCCTGGAAATCTGCCACGGTCCTATTCAGTCCTGCAAAGAGCGATCTCCTTGAAGCTGCTCACTAAAGATGCACGGGTTTGGTGCGCACTGGGCCCCAGACACCAGGTTCAGAATGAAGTGGGTTCATTTGCGTCTCTGTTGAGTCTTCCTGTGCGCCTCCAAGCCCTCATATGCAATCGTTCTTTAACCTGTTATATCATATACTCATTGTTCTCCAGGTCATAGAGGCAGGCAGCTGCCCCTATCTTTTCATCCCTTCATCAAATCGAGGCAAAGTAAATACAACTGTTCTGAAACATGGAAACTGGTAACACTGCTGGTGACAAAGGCAAGGACGTAGATGGTGGTGATGGGGATACAGATCCTGAACTATAAAGAGTGCAGGAAGAAGAGGAGGAAGATAACGACATTCGAAGCAAGAGAAGAAACCCACGATGGGGGAAAAGGAGAAGAGTACTAACAACTTAAGAGTAGAAAGAATCTGACTGAGGAAAAATGGGAACACTGATTTCATTTGTTGTTCTGAATAAAAATTACAACCTATATCCTAACTTGATAATTTAGTTCAGTTTATTCTGTTTTGGGTTAAGTATTCAAATAAAGTCCCTGATAGATAAATAGTTTTTCAAAGTTTACACCATCCTAATGAGACATTGGGTTTCTCTGGTGCTCAGATGATAAAGAATCTGCCTGCAGTGCAGAAGACCTGGGTTCCATCCCTTGGTCGGGAAGATCCCCTGGAGGAGGAATTGAAAATCCACTCCAGTATTCTTGCCTGGGGAATTCCATGGACAGAGGAGCCTGTCAGGCTACAGTCCACAGGGTTGCAAAGAGTCGGACACGACTGCGCAACTAATATGTAACAAGACACTACGGGCCTCCCAGGCGGAACCATGGAAGAAAATCCACCTGCCAATCTTGGAGGCGAAGGAGATGAAAGAGCTGCGGGTTTGATCCCTGGGTCGGGAAGATCTCCGGTATAGGAAATAGCAACCCACTCCAGTATTCTTGCCTGGAGAATCCCATGGACAGAGGAGCCTGGCAGGCCACAGTCCATGGGGTCACGACTGAGCGCGCGTGTGCGCGCATGCACACACACACACACAGTGAGACATTATAAATGATACAACCTCAAAGAATATTGTGGCATTTATTTAGAACATCCTCTTCATATGAAGATGAGAGCAAGCCTTGCTATCAGCTCAGGGTAATCATTCTGTTTGATCTTTGGTTTAATCACTGGCATTGTTTGGGCCAAATCTGTTTCTTTTCCGTCTCGATCATCAGCAAGGCTCACTGTACCGTATGATTGTCTCTTATTACCTAGAGCAAGCTCACTGAGCATCTTCTAGAAATGCTCTTGGCTGTTAATGCCACATCCATCCACTGATCAATATGGAATTGGTGCTAAGTATAGTGGGAGAGGCAGAAGGAGAAAGAATATAAACGTACATGAAAACCCTACGGTGGAGTTGGTGCTGGGGATGATGAGCAGTGTGGGTTGCTAGAAAGAGTCTGGAATGAATGCTAATGTCTTCATCCAGTACAGGCAGAAGATTCTCCACGTAAAAATAACATATTCATACACGGTGTTTTGGATTAAAAATGAAGAAAAAATATCTCTGCCAAAAATATTTCCCGTTCCTTCCTTCCTCTCTTCCTTTTTTGTTTTTTGAAACTTCTGCATTGGAAATAGTAGGTAGTCTCTGCAGTTCTGGATTCCTCATCATTCGGTGTGATAATTATTAAAGCAGATTGGGTTTGCAGTCTCATTAGTCTGTTCCTTTTTAAAATAAAACGAAGTACCCGCAAAGAAGTCTCCACTTATATAAAGTGAAATGTAATAAAGTGAGAGACGTTTCAGAAAGTTTTAAATATATCACAGTGGTTCGGTAACAAACTTTTATCATTAAAAAATAGAACTGCTCTTGTCTGAAAACCATGGTGAAGTTAGTCATGTAAACACGCACTTTTGTGTATTTGTCTAAAGGGACGCCTACCGTGGCATTTTAATTGGGCAAGGACTCTCACTGTCATGCAGCAATAATTACTTCATACATTTGGCGTCACGGAGACTGATGTGTCTACTTTAATTATTTAATTGTACTTGGACTTCCCACAGGCTTTTAGTTTTGAGGCTGGGAAAGACTGAAGGCAAAAGGAGAAGGGGGATGACAGAGGATGAGGAGGTGGGATGGCATCACCGACTCAATAGACATGAATTTGAGCAAACTCTGGGAGATACTGGCAGACAGATGAGCCTGGTACACTGCAGTCCATGGGGTCAGAGTTGGACATGACTTAGTGACTGAACAACAACAAATATTTTACAAAATCATCCTGTTTCTCTCACACGCCTTGGCTGAGCCATATTCCTCTGTTATTCATCCACTGGGAGGCCCTCACAGCACCATCTACATCATGTTAGTGAAGTGAAGTCACTTAGTTGTGTCTAACTCTTTGTGACCCCATGGACTGTAACCCACCAGGCTCCTCCATCCATGGGGTTTTCCAGGTAAGAGTGCTGGAGTGGGTGCCATTGCCTTCATCGTGTTCTCTTTGCCTAAATGCTTGTCTCTGGCCACTTGGAGACCTGGTGGAGCCACCTCACAACTCATATGTGTGTGTGTGTGTGTGTGTTTGCCACACTGCACAACTTGTGGGATTTGGTTCCCTTTCCAGGGATCAAACCCAGGTTCTCAGCAGCGAAAGCACTGAGTCCTAATCACTGGACCACCAGGGAATTCCCATCACAATCCTTGCATTCCCAGAGGCACCCCAGAATTCAGCAAATAGAACTCAACAGATTCTCACTGAAAAAGCTCACTGTCTTAACAGTGGACCCAGAGAGGAATTCCTAGGGTGTAAAACAAAGAAGGAGGCTACTGATAGAAGGATGGAGACCATGGGATTGGCCCCAGAGTGTCCTGGAACTGAGCATCAATGGGCTGGGCTTTTGATGCCCACAGGGAAAAGATGTTGTCTTGGGTCTGCAACAGGTGGGCAGCTGGGACCAAGACTGCTGAATAAAACCAGAAGCCTCAGAAGGGTATTCTCTCCAAGTGGAGAGGTCTAGAAAGTCCAAACTCTAGACCAAGAAAGTATAAATAAACTTCCAATGCGAACTCAGACTCTAAATACGGGTGTTGGTTTTGAAATCACATCATCTGCTTCATAATGAGAATCTCAAGGTGAGTGGTTACTGATCAGACCAAAAACCAGAGAAAGGTCTTGGGGCTGTGGCTGCAGCAAGAACAATGCTACTTATGATGACACATCGCACTGCAGGATGCGGTGCACACGCCAGTGGGAGGGGCAGTCCCTACTGGACACGGTCTCACAACAAACAAGAACGTTGAGTTACATAAGGGGCTTCCCAGGTGGCACAGTGGTAAAGACTCTGCCTGCCAATGTAGGAGGTGAAAGAGACACGGGTTCGATTCCGAGGTTGGGAAGATCCCTTGGAGAAGGAAATGGGAACCCACTCCAGTACTGCTGCCTGGAAAATACCATGGACAGAGGAGTCTGGCGGGCCACAGTCCATGGGGTTGCTAAGAATCAGACACGAATAAGCACGCATGCTCGCACTATGAGCTGCAGAAGACAATGGGCCGTCCAAGGAAGAATCAACAGAAATAACAGAAAACAGAATAAGTATCATAAGATTCGCAAATCAATCTGAAGTAGTCTATAAAATAAGATTAAATTTTAAAACCCCATGGATTAGAGTTCATAATGATAAGCAGTTAAGAGAAAGTAACAGCTTTACTTTATAAATGAGTTCCAGAGACTCTTTAGTGACAAACATGTAGAAATTGAGATTAAATACTCAATAGTTATGCTGAAGAGTTAGCTTTAAGGAGACAACCCGTAAAATAGCACAGAAATATAGAGATAAAACGTATGCAGTTGAGGCACAGAAGTACAATAGAAAGATTGAACATACTTGTAATGAAAGCTTGAGAAAAAATAGACTGAGAAAAAGGCAAAATACAGGGAAATATGGGACAATGACGTCATGGACCTGGAACCAAATATGAGCTCTGGAGAAGGCAATGGCACCCCACTCCAGTACTCCTGCCTGGAAAATCCCATGGATGGAGGAGCCTGGTAAGCTGCAGTCTGTGGGGTCTCTGAGAGTCAGACACGACTGAGTGACTTCACTTTCACTTTTCACTTTCATGCATTGGAGAAGGAAATGGCAACCCACTCCAGTGTTCTTGCCTGGAGAATCCCAGGGACGGCGGAACCTGGTGGGCTGCCGTCTATGGGGTCACACAGAGTCAGACACGACTGAAGCGACTTAGTAGCAGCAGTCGAGATGAGGCACTGAGTCCCATCAAGGTAAAAGAAAAGTAAGCCTCTTCCTCAATACAAGAATCTATTGCCAGGACAAAGAGCAAGTTCTACAAAAGTAGAGAAAGGACATCTTATCAAGGAACCACAGCTGGACTAGATTTCTCCTCAGCACATTAAAATCCAAGAAAATATGGACTCATGTTTTCAAAATGTTAGCAACATTATTGTAAATGATTGGTCAAAGAGGAAAAGAGGCTGTTTTTCTTATTTTTTTTAATATAAAAGCTAATTGGGGTATATTATACATAGGCTCTCATGGAGAGGATTACAAGAGGAATAATCCTATGGAAATATGAACAGTGCATCTGGAGGAAGGCAGGACATCCAGAAGAATGGTGAGTGAAGAGACCATTAACCCAGAATACCGATAACTACGAATAACACGAGCAGTGTAAATTCAGAAAAATCTAGACAACGTTGGAGGACAGTGGACAGGATTACAGCATGGGGCCTGCATTTTTCAACAAGAAGATGGAGACGACAATGGACCCGGTGAGAAACGTGCATGTTACACATTTTACGTTAATCCCTGAAAGAAAAGACGAGGATATCTAACTGCCGAGTCACTAGAGGGAATAAAGGAGACTCAATAAACTCCATTTGTCCAGGAGATGACAGGAGAAGAGGAAAAATAAACAGAAGCAAATAACATATATAATGGATTTAAAAAAAGCAAAAGACGACTAGCAATAACTGTAATACACATAAATGTACTATGCTTGCCAGCTAAAAGAAAGAGACTCTTGGATCAGAGAACATGACATACACTTAGATGTTGTTTACAAGAGACACAACTGTATAGCAAGGAAAAGCCGAATAAGAGATGGGAAAATACTAACCAAGAGAAAGCTGGCAGGCTTATATTGACATTAGAGAAAATAGACTTCAAGGGAAAAACACTCCTGTGGGTAGGAAGCTTTTCTATCAGCTGGCATGTGGCCTATTTTCTGTCCCCAGGACTATCTCTATATTGGTGCTTTCATCTCTGCTGGGAACAAGGTTGGTGGGCTGATACTGTGTTATCTCTGCCATACAAAGTGGCAAGAAAGCCACACGGAGAGAAAAATTTCTCCTGACATTTTCTAACATTTTCATTTGCTGAATCTGGCGTAGTTCTTCTAAAAGACATTTCATCAAGAAGGTTTTGTGGGAGGCGTCTTTGTTATTTATGGTTACATCTCTTGTGTTTCTTACAGAGATTTAAGTCTGCTTCAGGTAGTTTAGAGAAGTTAAACTTGGCAATAAAAATGTACTTAGTGTTATTACTACCATGGTGATGACAGCTATTATTATTTTTTATTGCTGATTGTTATGTAAGTATAAACTTGAATCTCTTATTCTGCATCTTAGTTTCTACTTAGATAAAATGGATTGTTTTGATTATCAAATAAAATAATACTTAATCAAAACACTTTGAAGGGCTCTCATATATGTGAAAATACTTTGCAAGTATTACTATAAACTTTCTTACTTAGAATATTTTGAGTCTAAATTGACTTATAAATGAAATTTTTTCTCTGTCTTACTGAATGTCTTTTAAGATGGACTTATACCTTGTCCAAAATCCAGTTTTACATAAACTAGGTCAACAGCTGAATATACTGGAAAACTAGACAAGAGGCCACTGTGAATCAGGTTCGATGTGATGTTATCTTGCCTGACTTTTTTGCCTTTGAGCCACTGATGCTTAGCAATCACCACGAGGCCGCTTCAGTACCATGACGGTCCATGACCAGGACGTGGACATTCCTCCTTCAGCGCTTGCCAGTGTCTCTCCACACACAGTCCAGCATGCTCTGGAACTTGCCTCCAATTTAGTACAAGGATTCTAAGGCTTCTTCCCAAAGGCTCCAAAACCTACTTGTTGTAAGTAATACTTGAAGGGCAAGTTATGAAACCTTTGGACCTTCCCTTTCATTAACTGTAGAGTGAGCATTCCCTCCAAGGACTCTTGTGTGGATAAATGAGCCAGTATACATAAAATGCCTAGCAGAGTTAAGTCTTCACTTTTAATATAATACAACATTTATCATTTTTAAACTGAACTGAGGTCAGATATAGAACTATTCACGGATCTCGCCCGTCCTAAGCAGTCTACATTGGTTCTGAAGGTTCTTATCCAAGGACAGGGAACTTTTGCAGATCTTGCGGTTCTCATATTCCTGACCGTGATCCAAAGTCTCCATCTGCATCCTCAAGGGATCTACTTATGGCTCCTGCATTATTTTTCATGCAGGGAAACTTTTCTTTTAAATAAGTAGAAATGGAAACTCATGGAAATGAACAGCATCTCGGGCCCTGGGTCCCTCATCCAAGTGCAGACCAGGACAAGGTTATGTCTCAGTTCCCTTTCAGCTCTCAAGATTACGACTCTGAAATGCTAACCAGCATCTGCTGTAGAAAACCAAGGACCTCACCAGAGAACTGATGCAGAGGCACTGAAGGAGACCTGACAAGTAAGCACACAGGATGCTGGCCCAGGATGCTGGCAGGCCAGGAGCCTGTCAGAACTGGGAGCAGGGATGCGGCAACTGCGAGCTGGATTCAGAACTGGGAGCTTGGGAGAGGTCAAGTCTGGGTGAGGCTGGGGTGGGGCTTCTCTGAGCAGTGGTGCCAGGTGGTTGCATTTGCAACCCGACATTCCTTCAAGCTGCTGCTGCTGCTAAGTCACTTCAGTTGTGTCCGACTCTGTGCGACCCCATAGACGGCAGCCCACCAGGCTCCCCCATCCCTGGGATTCTCCAGGCAAGAACACTGGAGTGGGTTGCCATTTCCTTCTCCAATGCATGAAAGTGAAAAGTGAAAGTGAAGTCGCTCAGTCGTGTCTGACTCTTCGCAACCTATTAAATACTTACTTTGCGTTTCAAGTGTCTAGAACAGTCAGTGAACAAAACAGGGCTGAGATGAACTCATTCATGGTTTTTTTTTTCGTCTAAAAGAATACAAATAGGAAGCCCAACAACCAGGCACTAGGTGGAAAAGGCTAGTTTTCCTTTTGCTAATTTTCTTCAGAATTAACTGGTGAAGGTCACAAAATTGTTTCCAATGGAAGAGCCAGCTTGAGGCACTTTAGAGTCAAGGAATCATGGCACACGTGAGAAGGAATTTCAGTGCAGCAGGATGAGGGCTGTGGACCACCATTCACTCCTTCATACATTCATTTACACACCAAGTCCATCCCCACCCAGGGCTTCTGGAGGAAGGAGAACGATCAGGGCTCACAGGGAACATAAGTGCCTGAGGATGAACACGGGAGTGGGGTGGTGAGACAGAGGAGGTGGTACGTGGAGCCCAAGAGTGGAGGAAGGGAAAAAGAACCTCATGGAAATGACGGACATCCAATAATGCTTACTTGCGTGCATGCGCGCCAAATCGCTTCAGTCATATCCAATGCTTTGCGACCCTATGGACCACTCCTCTGTCCATGGGATTCTCCAGGCAAGAATACTGGAGTGGGTTGCCGTGCCCTCCTCCAGGGGATCTTCCTGACTCAGGGATAGAACCTGAGTCTCCTATGCCTCCTGCATGGGCAGGCGGGCGACTTACTACCTGCGCCACCTGGGAAGCCCAGATGTTTATTTAGCATGCACTTATCATAAACACATCTACATGTCCAGCATTCGGCTGGATTTAGCACGCACTTATCATAAACACATCCACATGTCCAGCATTCGGCTGGATGCACTAGGAGACAGAAAGCAAGCGAGGGCACAACCCTGGTCTTAAGGATCCTTAGGTTAGTGTGACATTCTTAGTGTGACAGAAATCTCAGTCACGCTCAGCAGAAACTTTTTAAAAAGGGGATCAAAGGGGTGTCACTTATTGAGCGCTAAATGACATGGCACAGACCCTGTGTCCCATGGCGCTTCAAGAAGGGCCGTCACAGGGGCCGGCGAGGTTCCCGAGGAAGTTTCTAGGAAGGAGAGCAGGTGCAGAACCCACCCCCATGGGCAAGAACTGAGGCGTGGGCAATGTGTGCGGGGGTGATCGCTTCTGGAAGAGCCTGGGGATGGGGTGGACTGGCAGCAACCAGAGTGGATGGAAGGGCGGGGCTTCTCACAACAGTCGGGATGATAACAGATTCCCTGACATTTTTCTCTGAATGCGTCACTGAACAAATACCACTGTTTTTTTTTTTTTTTAATATCAACAGGAAAAAAACTGCATTTGATTTATCACTCTTCGTTTTTACCCATTTTGACGTGTCCCTGCCTTCTTATTAAACCCAGCTGGTCAATGACCCAGCAATTTTACTTACTTGTGCTGCACTTTTTGTGCAAAAGACGATAATAAAGGTAAAACTTGTGGAGGAAAAAAATATCTGCCAGGCTTACCTTTTTTCCATCTCCTTTACAGAAGTATTTTGATTTCATTTTTCATGCAGAGAATTTAATACCAATATTAGCATTGATACTGCCTTTGGCATTACATTTTCAGAAGGTTAACATAAGTTAGTAGAACATGAGCCTGGGATATTCAGTAGTCTTTCATAAACCCAGTATTTAATCCATAAAAAAGCACAAATCACAATCAAATCTCATACTTCTCCATGACCACTGTGGAATATTTGTGATATATGTAGGGCTTTTACCTTCTTCAACTTAAATTTATTCTTTGTAGAGTGACACTAAGTATTATATTACATGTCATGTGTAAGAATGGTAATTTTTTCTAAAAAAGAGACAGAAGCAAGCATTTATCATTTTGATCTTTGTTCTAAACACTCATATTAATTTTAAAAAGTTAATGCTGGTTTCTGTTGCCTAAAATACAGGTTTGTCTAAAGTGCTCTAAGAATCAGTTCAGTTCAGTCGCTCAGTCGTGTCAGACTCTTTGCGACCCCATGAATAGGCACTCTAAAATATGCAGTGATGGAAAATAATACTAGTTGCTGTTTGTTGAAAATCTGTTAGTATCCTGTTAGGTACTTCTATCTCCAATCGTCCCGAGAAACTTTGAAGACGGTTGTTCTCCAAACTTCATGTGAGGAAATTCTGGCTTAGAAAAGACAACAAGAATCTCAACGGTGATATGTGTAGTTTTTGACTGAATTTGGAGGGTTGAATAGAAAGCACATTTAAAGCCTTTGTGCAATACCATGTTTGATGTTGTACGTTAAAGAAAAAATCCTTACAGACTATTTTAAAGAGTGAAAAGAACCCCCTAGTGGAACCAGAATTCCTTCTTTAATTTTACCAGGATTACATGTGGACTAAGGATCTCAAGAGGCCAGTAGGGGGAGACTCGGGCACAGATCCTATCCATTCAAGTTGAGAGAGACCAGATGTCTTTAAGCTTGGTCTTCCTGACCACTTTGGCAAAGCACAGGCTTCCCCTGGGGAGGAGGTAAACGTAGGTTCATTTGCAGCCTTACACTTTTCTCTTTGGGACAACGCAGAGTTAAAAAGGACTTTGTAGCATCTGGTGTGTGGGCATTAGAATCCTGGGATGCCCCCAGGGAAGGCTCTGGTTTCCAGGAGGAACCAGAAGCCAGGAATGTTGGATTTGGATCACCCCACGGCTCTTACAGGAAGGACCCAAAGCCATGAAAGTTCAACACTGTGGTCAGATTATAGTCGGGCTGAGAGGGGAGACGTTACTGAAACTTTCTCACCAAGGCAGGAAAGTTGCCCCAGGGATTCTCCCTTCCTCCTCTGGCTCTGTCTTTCTTTTTTATAGCAACTTAGTGGACCAGACGGTAAGGAATCTGCCTGCAATGTGGGAGACCCGGATTGATCCCTGGGTTGGGAAGATTCCCTGGAGAAGGCAATGGCAACCCAGTCCAGTATTCTTGCCTGGAGAATTCCATGGACAGAGCAGCCGGGCAGGCTACAGTCCATGGGGTTGCAAAGAGTCAGACACGACTGTGTGACTGACAGTTTCATTTTCAGTGGAAAGAAAAGTCAGTCTGAAACCCTAACTATGGACTATACTCCTGCCACCCTCAAGACTGGATTCCAAAAAAACGAGAAGTATGTCTACTCAGACACAAGGATATACACAGCTTTAATGAGAGCAGGGTTTAGATTTCCAACAGAACCACAAATGATCATCCCTATTCTGAAAACTGGAGAAACAGGCTGCAGGTGTCTTTGGGGAGTCAGGAAGAGAAAAGGTAGAGTGTGTGTGCGTTTCCACCCAAGGGGAATCTGCACACAGAAAGTCAGGCTTCCTCGTATGTTAGGAATTCCTCCTATCTCAAACTTGACAAAGATCCCCATGGTCAACAGTTACTCCATCTTCTCTACAACCTGTGAGGTCTGCAGGGGATTTTAAAGTGACTTGAGATGCCATGTGTGCATTTGAGGAAATCAGAAACCACAGTCTTACTTTTGGAAGACTTTCCAAGCCAATTGGAAACATTCAAACTATGACATAGCAAACGGAACCCACCAAAGTCTGCAAAGGTCCACGGCAGAAGGATGCAGCATCCACTGTCCAGAGGGAGAGACATGCTTTGGAATCCTAAGCCCTTTTTTGGCCCAATGATACCATATATCAGACCAGAATGCAGCCAGTGCTGGGACTCCAGTTCAGTCCTGTTTCAACTCACTTCCAGTGAACAAAATGAAGCCTTGACTATCTTTCGGGACTTCTGTCTCATCGTTGGCTTTCTCAGGATGCTCTCACAGATTCAGGGCCACCCGGCAACAACTGCTTTACACTCAAGAGTCCAGTGAGGTTTACTTCTTATATCCTGAACGAGCACTTAAACCATAAGCGCTGACAATGATTGGTTTTAAGCTAAAACACTAATAAGAGATATTTTTACATTTGTTATTTTCATATTTTCCAAAATTTTGTACCTTGTGGAAGTCATTACCAAAGACACACTTGGTTTACATTTTAATTCTCCTGGTCATTAAAAGCCTCCTTATTACACTAGTATTTGCTGTTATAAATACTCTGAAAACTTAAGAGGGATAGTACAAAATGTTGACAGAAACAAATAAACACAAATGTGATTTTATAGCATGCTATCCAATATTTCAGGTAACCTTTGAGTTAGTGTCTTGGTTGTTATGGGCTTCCTCAGTTCATAGTCTGGGCTGTTGACATGAAGGATTCTGGCCTCTCTACTGGGCTGTGTATCTCATGAAACAGTAAATCAACAAGCTCCTATTTTGATAGAGCAATCAGTTTTCAATGAGCACACTTTTCAAAGAAATTCCGTATGTGAAGTACCTACCAAAAGCTGTCCAGCAAAGCAGACGAAAAGGATAAAGGCAAGTGAGAGAAACGCCGCTCCAAAGGAAATCCCGAGAATGGACGTTCTACCGGGAAACAAAAAGGAACATGTTAGTGTGGACAGCTTTAGTTTTCCTGGAAAGCCATCGCGAATACTTGTGGCTTGAATTAGGGTTTTTAAAATGAGGACTTCATTCCTCACTAATATCTTTGAGAAATGAAAATGGTGCTAAAAACAAACCAGAGATACGTCCATAGGAAAATGTATCTACGGCTGTGTCTGAACAACTTGCTGTGATAGACATTAAAACTGTCCTGCTGCTGCTGCTGCTAAGTTGCTTCAGTCGTGTCCGACTCTGTGCGACCCCATAGACGGCAGCCCACCAGGCTCCCCAGTCCCTGGGATTCTTCAGGCAAGAACACTGGAGTGGGTTCCCATTTCCTTCTTCAATGCATGCAAGTGAAAAGTGATGTGACGTTGCTCAGTCGTGTCCGACTCTTAGTGACCCCATGGGCTGCAGCCCACCATGCTCCTCCAGCTGTCTTACCAGCATCATTTCTTCATAAGAGAAAAACCCTGTTTACACGACTTGCCTCTGCAACCAGCACCTTCATGCCCACACCCGGCCACGGCCATCATGGTGCCCCCTTCCCTGCCTCGGTGGCCTGGCAGTTTTGCCTCCAGGGCAGCCTCATCAATGTCAGCGGAAACCTCATTCATTCCCTGTTCTCACTCTGTGGCCTTTGCATTTTTGCATGAGCCAATGAGCACACAAGGTTCCTGTGATCATGTGAGAAAAGTACCCACTAAGTTATAGGTTCTGTCACCCTCCGGTTACAAGTAGATAAAAGTGGTCACGAGAACTGTATGCATTTCTCAGAGTTCCTGTAAACAATTCAGAAATTTACTGTCTTAAAACGTGCTTTCATCCAAAGGATAAAACTGTTTGCAAGAATTGTATGCATTTCTGAAAGGTCCTTTATACAATGAAAACTAAAGACCTCTTAAAACATCATGTAATCCAAAGGAAGAAGGGGTTGGGAGTATTAGAAAAGATGAGCCATAACGAATAATCCAAGATGAAATTTAAATGCAACATCTGAAGAGAGGTCAGGTGGTACCTGAGATCACAGTGGAAGCTCGAGCCAATGAGGTTGGCTAGAGAAACTGAAGAGACAGGAGACTTGGTACTGAGAAGCATGGGGACACTAAGAAGTGAATGTTGATGCATCAAAGGAAGACCCAGGTATGAGCAATCTACAAGCTGAAATGCCCGGTGAGTGCACAGCTGTGAGCCCCCAGCAGGGGGAAAAGAAGCGAGCCATCAGTGAACTAAGGAACCCCTTCATGCCATCAGGATAGGAAGGGTCCACTCAGTTGGCACTCAGATAGTTGTTCTATCTTGAGAGATAGCACACATCAAGCAAGATCTACAAAACCTTGACTTCAAACCACTGTGCACTCAAAGCTGCCCCAAGGATGTCCTTATGGAGTGCTGAGTTATGTCCTAGACACGATGCACATGCTTTCAAATACCAGCCTGATAATGACATTTGTTCACATTTTACGAGTAACGCTAAGTGTCTGCTAGGAGGGTACAGATACACCAAATACACCTAGATTGTTGACTTGTCTCATGGCCAGGTCCACGCTGGGTTGGAAGGGAGCAAACATGAGTAAGACCCGTGTTTTGAGTAACTCACAGTCTCAGAAAGGTAAGCTCTGTAAGCCTCCTCGCCTCCCCCATCCCAAACACCTTTTGTCTCAGACATTGCTCCTTAATCCCTGCTCAGAATCCACAGTTTCAGCATCTCCCCATCACAGACTCTCAGGCCTCCTGTTAGCACCGTGGACGGAGGGGAGCATAGGAAGACTCTTGCTATTCCTGCAATGGAAGGGACACCAGAACTCATCTGCTCAACTTCCACTGGCCATTCTTTTCATGCATCTAAGAGAGCTCTGATGGGTTTCCTGTGACTCTGTGCTCCCCTGGTTCCTTGTTGGTGTTAAGGTGATGCCATCTGCATAAGGCTGATGTCAGAAAAATAATACTTTTTTCTTAGGTCTGTAACTGTTCAAATATGAATGATCTCTAATTGAAGGTCTGGTAAGTCTCAGCTCTAAACCATCTGGTGATAGGAGGGTGAAGCTGATGGTGGCATGACATGATGGCATGATGATAGAATACTGTGTGGCCAGCACTGTTCTAAAGGCTTTGTATGCATATGTAACCCTGGACAGCAGGGTTACTGTTCTTACCTCATTTTATGCAAGAGAAACTGACACCCAGAGAAACTGAGAAACCAACCAAAAGTTAACAACCCTCCCAAGTGGTATGGGTTGGGATTAAAGCCCACACAATCGTATACCTGACCCAGGTTGTGCTTCCTGGAGTAAACATGTCACGTTTCAATCATGTTTACTGCTTTAACTTTCCTGGGAAATTATCCTTTTCATTTAAATTTTGAATGTGAGACATTCTACTTAATATTCTCTTACAATTTTTGAAGTTGTTATAGTTGAAGCAGTTTCTTCTTTTCCTTCATGTTATTTTTCTGATTCTCTTTAGATAAGACTTCTGAAGCTCTGCATGTTTGCTGAACTTCTCAAAGAATGAACTTTTGGCTTATTATTAAGGTCCATGCTTTCTGATCATTTTCTTTATGATTGGTTTCTAATTTAACTTAAAATAATCCTTTCCTCCTTCTTTATTTAAACTTTCATTGTTCTTTTTCTTGATTGTCATTTGCTGCTAATCTTTTCTATTTTCTAATAAATGCATTTAAGGATATAAATATTCCTATAATTACTGCTTTAGCCAAATCCCACGGCTTTTGATTTATAGCTACTCATTGCCATTCTTTTCTAAAAAGCCTATAATTTCAATTTTCTTTTCCTTTTAATACAAGAGTAACTATACAGGGAAATTATTTTCGGTCTGTCTTTGTTATTTCTAATGTCATTAGGTTTGATCAGAGATTGTGGTCTCTATTATTTTTACTTTGACAATTTCTTTTTCTTCTGGGATGTGATAAATACATTCCATTTCTATTATGTCTTATGATACATATTTACATTTCCTTTTTGTTGGAAACAAAGCAAGTTCTTTCAGTGAGTCTATTGTCAGAGCTTGAGGAGTTAGTCAGATCCCCAGTGGGCTGATTTATTGGCTCAATTTGATCTGTCAATTTTAGAATATATTAACATTTCCAACTAAGTTTGTGGGTTTGTCAATACATCTGAACATTTTAATAGTGTCTATTTATTTCAAAGAGATGCTGGAGTGCATAAAGATTCATGATTGTTAACTTTTCTTGGTGACTGTACTGTAAAATAAGCTTCTCTGTTTTCATGCTAAATGTCTTTCACTTGGATTTAGATTGTCAGAAATTCATACTACTACAGCTTTCCTCTTTCTGGAAGCTGTTTCCTAAAATAGCTCTTTTCTATGCTTTATTTCCAACCTTTTCGCTTTTAATTTTAGCTAGATTTTTAAAGGTGGTACAGAAGTGGCATTTGGTTTATAGCCTCAAACTTTGACTTTCTTTCCAAGAACAGGACATTTTCCTCCATTCACAATTATGAAATTTATTAATATTTGACCAGTTCTCTCCATCTTATTTTCTTAAAATGTTTGGTAAAGCTCAGACAGAACTTGAGTAAAAAACAAATTTAATACAAGGACAGGGGAGCCTGGCGTGCTGTAGTCCATGTGGTCGCAAAGAATGGGACATGACTTAGTGACTGAACAACAACATTACATAAATATCCATTTAAATTTTCAATATGTGTTCAATTTGGTAAGTTGTACAGTCCATGAATTTTCCCATTTTATCTAAGTTGTAAATTTTTTGGCCTTGAGTAATTCATAACTTTTCATATTTATCCTGTTAAAATCTGTAGAATCTGTCGTAAATACCATTTTATTTCTTATAACATTAGTTTGGGTGGTTTGTGATTATTGTTCTGTTTTTCTTTCTTAGTCTTGCTAACGGTTCGGCATTTAACTGTTTTTTTAAAGAACCAACATTTGTCCTTATTACTTTTCTGTTTGTCTTCCGTTTATTGATTACTTTTTTCTTAGTGTATGTTCCCTCCTATTTATTGGACTTGCTCATCTTTTCCCGGCTTCCTAAGGTTGAAAGGTAAACAACTGATTTCAACTCTTTCTTCTTTCAAATATAAGCATTTAAAGCTACAAATTCCTCTCTAAATTACTGTTAAGCGACAGTCCACACAGTTTCTTTTAATACACAAAACATCTGCTAATTTGTCTTGTGACTTTTTGGATTTATTTCAATTTTTTAATTGAAATATAGTTGATTTACAAAGTTGTGCCAATCTCTGCTGTACAGCAAAGTGACTAAGCTGTACACATATACACACGTTTATGCTCTTTTACATTATAGTTTATCACAGGGTATTGAATACACTTCCCTGTGCCGTATGTGAGTGCTCAGTTGCTTCAGCCATGTCCGACTTTTTGTGACCCTGTGGACTGTAGCCTGCCAGGCTCCTCTGTCCATGGGATTCTCCAGGCGAGAGCGCTGGAGTGGTAGTCTTTCCCTTCTCCAGGGGATCTTGCCCACCCAGGGATAGACCCATGTTGCTTGCAGCTCCTGCATTGGCAGGTGGGTTCCTTATCGCCAGTGTCGCCATTGTTTTCCATTACGGCGTATCACAGAATATTGAATAGTTTCCTGTGCTACACAGCAGGACCTGTTCTTAATCCACTTTAATGCACTAGCTTGCATCTAGCAACTCCAATCCCATGGAGAGAAGGGCCTGGTGGGCTACAGTTCATAGGGTCCCAAAGGGTCCGACGGGACTGCAGCGACTTAGTACGCACGCGCGCACCAGCTCCAAGCCCCCAGGCCGCGCCTCTCCCTACCGCACCTCATCTGCAGCCACAGGTCTGTCCCCATGAACGCGCGCACCAGCTCCAAGCCCCCAGGCTGCGTCTCTCCCTACCACATCTCATCTGCAGCCGCAGGTCTGTCCCCCACCAGCTCCAAGCCCTCCGGCCGCGCCTCTCCCTACCGCACCTCATCTGCAGCCACAGGCCTGTCCTCTAGGCCTGTGAGTCGCTTTCTGTTTTGTAGATGTGTTCATTTGTGCCACGTTTTGGGTATTTATCTTTCTCTTTCTGACTTACTTCACTTAGCATGATACTCTCTAGTTGCATTCATGTTGCTGCAATTTTTATTCTTTTTATGGCTGAGTAACATTTCACTATATGGGCTTCCCCAGTGGCTTGGCAGTAAAGAATTCACCTGCAAGGCAGGGGATGTGGGTTGGATCCCTGGGTTGGGAAGAACCTTTGGAGAATAAATGGCAATCCACTCCAGTGTTCTTGCCTGGGAAATCCCATGGGCAGAGGAGCCTCGTGGGCTACAGTCCATGGGGTTGCAAAACAGTGGGACATGACTTAGTGACTAAGCAACAACAATATTCCATGATACATATACAAAAACCACATACTCTTTTTCCATTCCTTTGAAAAACTGACTTAAAAAAAAAAAACATTTTATTTAGTGTTCTTGTTCAGTCGCGAAGTCGTGTCTGACTCTTTGGGACCCTATGGACTGCAGCATGCCAGGCTCCTCTGTCTGTTAGTATCTCCCGGAGTTTGCTCAAATTCATGTCCATTGAGTTTGTGATGCTATCTAACCATCTCATCTTCTGCAGCCCCCTTCTTCTTTTGCCTTTAATCTTTCCTAGCATCATGGTCTTTTCCAATGAGTTGCCTTTTCGCATCAGGTAGCCAAAATATTGGAGCTTCAGCTTCAGCATCAGTTCTTCCAATGAACATCCAGGACTAATCTCCTTTAGGATGGACTGGTTGGATCTCCTTGCAGTCCAAGAGATTCTCAAGAGTCTTCTCCAATACCACAGTTCAAAAGCATCCATTCTTCGGTGCCCAGCTTACTTGATAGTCCAACTCTCACATCCATACATGACTACTGGAAAAACCATAGCCTTGACTAGATGAACCTTTGTCACCAAAATAATGCCTCTGCTTTTGAATATGCTGTCTAGGTTGGTCATAACTTTTCTTCCAAGGAGCAAGCGTCTTTTAATTTCATGGCTGCAGTCACCATCTGCAGTGATTTTGGAGCCCCCAAAAATGAAGCCAGCCACTGTTTCCACTGTTTCCCCATCTATTTGCCATGAAGTGATGGGACCAGATCCCACGATCTTAGTTTTCTGAATGTTGAGCTTTAAGCCAACATTTTCACTTTCCTCTTAACTTTCATCAAGAGGCTCTTTAATTCTTCTTCGCTTTCTGCCATAAGGGTAATATCATCTATATATCTGAGGTTATTGATATTCCTCCCGGCAATCGTGATTCCAGCTTGTGCTTCATCCAGCCCAGTGTTTCTCATGATGTACTCTGCATAGAAGTTAAATAAGCAGGGTGACAATATACAGCCTTGATGTACTCCTTTCCCAATTTAGAACCAGTCTGTTGTTCCATGTCCAGTTCTAACTGTTGCTTCCTGACCTGCACACAGATATCTCAGGAGGCAGGTCAGGTGGTCTGGTATTCCCATCTCTTGAAGAATTTTCTACAGTTTGTGATGATCCACACAGTCAAAGGCTTTGACATAGTTAATAAAGCAGAAATAGATGTTTTCCTGGAACTCTCTTACTTTTTTGATGATCCAACGGATGTTGGCAATTCGATCTCTGGTTCCTCTGCCTTTTCTAAATCCAGCTTGAACATCTGGAAGTTCACAGTTCACCTACTGTTCCAAGACTGGCTTGGAGAATTTTGAGCATTACTTTACTAGCATGTAAGATGAGTGCAATTGTGCAGTAGTTTGAACATTCTTTGGCATTGTCTTTCTTTGGGATTGGAAAGAAAATTGACCTTTTCTAGTCCTGTGGCCACTGCTGAGTTCTCCAAATTTGCTGGCATATTGAGTGCAGCACTTTCACAGCATCATCTTTTAGGATTTGAAATAGCTCAGCAGTCTTCTCCAGCACCACAATTTGAAAACATCAATTCTTCAGTGCTCAGCCTTATTTATGGTCCAACTCTCACATCTGTAAATTTTGTATTTTTGAATTGAGGTATAACCAACTAACAATGCTGTAATAGTTTCCGGCGAACAGTGAAGGGACTCAGCCCTACCTACACATTGTCTTGTGGTTTTTTATTTGACTAGGTTGTTCAGAAGTATATATAGTTTAACACTAAAATAGTTGGGATTTGTTTTGGATATTCTGTGTTTTACATTTTAAGTTGATGTTGGTGTGGTTAGATATGTTTATAAGTTTTCCTAGCTTTCACATTTCAACCTTTTCAGATTTGTTGAGATGATTTTATGTCACTTCTTGGTCAATGCTCCATGTGCAGTTAAAAATAACATGCATTTCACTGTTGGATTTAGTGTTCTATGAATGCTAATTCACAGGAAGTTAGTCTTACTCAGGTTTTCAAAACTCTTATGTCTAGCAAGGGATAGAAAAGGAATATTAAACATCTAATTCTAGTTATTGGTTTGTCTAATTCTCTTTGTGTTTTTCAGGTTTTTTTTCAAGTATTCTATAGCTGTGTTTTAAGTATATACCATTTAATGATTTTATGTTTTCTGATAAATTGAAACTTTTGTTAATTTTCAATGCTGCTCTTTACCTTTGTCCATACTTCTTGCCTCCATGTCTCCTTGTCTGATATCAATATATGGATGGTAATTTTCTTATACTTACTGTTTATATGATCTCTATTTTCCATCCTTTTAATTCCAACCTAACTTCCTTCTGTGCTTAAAGAGCATCTCTTGCAGACAGTATATGGCTTCATCATGCTTTTATTTGGAGTATCAGTCCTTGTACATTTAATAATAAACCTATCATATGACCATCTTTTGTCTGGTGTACTTCTGCTTTGTCTGCATGGTGTGGTACATGACATTAGATGCTATTCTTCATTACAAGTCTACCATTTTACTATTTGTTTTCTGTCTGTCTCATGTCTTTTCAGTTTTGTTTCTCCCTTATTGTCGTTTTTCTTTAATATAATATTTTCACAGGATTTTTAGTTTCTTCTATTGATTTGTTAGCTATACCTCTTTGTATTTTTAGTGATCGCTCAAGACATAAAATATACATGATTAATGTATCAGAAGTTACTTAGCATTAATATTGTAACACTTCAAAAATATATAATGTCCTTTTTTTGTGGCATCTTTGTCAGGTTTTGGTATTAGGGTGATGGTGGCCTCATAGAATGAGTTTGGAAGTTTACCTTCCTCTGCAATTTTCTGGAAGAGTTTGAGCAGGATAGGTGTTAGTAAAGTTGCAGGATATAAAATCAACACACAGAAATCCCTTGCATTCCTATACACTAATAATGAGAAAACAGAAAGAGAAATTAAGGAAACAATTCCATTCACCATTGCAACGGAAAGAATAAAATACTTAGGAATATATTTACCTAAAGAAACTAAAGACCTATATATAGAAAACTATAAAACACTGGTGAAAGAAATCAAAGAGGACACTAATAGATGGAGAAATATACCATGTTCATGGATTGGAAGAATCAATATAGTGAAAATGAGTATACTACCCAAATCAATTTATAGATTCAACGCAATCCCTATCAAGCTACCAACAGTATTTTTCACAGAGCTAGAACAAATAATTTCACAATTTGTATGGAAATACAAAAAACCTCGAATAGCCAAAGCGATCTTGAGAAAGAAGAATGGAACTGGAGGAATCAACCTACCTGACTTCAGGCTCTACTACAAAGCCACAGTTATCAAGACAGTATGGTACTGGCACAAAGACAGAAATATTGATCAATGGAATAAAATAGAAAGCCCAGAGATAAATCCACGCACATATGGACACCTTATCTTTGACAAAGGAGGCAAGAATATACAATGGATTAAAGACAATCTCTTTAACAAGTGGTGCTGGGAAATCTGGTCAACCACTTGTAAAAGAATGAAACTGGACCACTTTCTAACACCATACACAAAAATAAACTCAAAATGGATTAAAGATCTAAATGTAAGACCAGAAACTATAAAACTCCTAGAGGAGAACATAGGCAAAACACTCTCCGACATACATCACAGCAGGATCCTCTATGACCCACCTCCCAGAATATTGGAAATAAAAGCAAAAATAAACAAATGGGACCTAATTAACCTTAAAAGCTTCTGCACATCAAAGGAAACTATTAGCAAGGTGAAAAGACAGCCTTCAGAATGGGAGAAAATAATAGCAAATGAAGCAACCGACAAACAACTAATCTCAAAAATATACAAGCAACTCCTACAGCTCAACTCCAGAAAAATAAACGACCCAATCAAAAAATGGGCCAAAGAACTAAATAGACATTTCTCCAAAGAAGACATACAGATGGCTAACAAACACATGAAAAGATGCTCAATATCACTCATTATCAGAGAAATGCAAATCAAAACCACTATGAGGTACCATTTCACACCAGTCAGAATGGCTGCGATCCAAAAGTCTACAAATAATAAATGCTGGAGAGGGTGTGGAGAAAAGGGAACCCTCTTACACTGTTGGTGGGAATGCAAACTAGTACAGCCACTATGGAGAACAGTATGGAGATTCCTTAAAAAACTGGAAATAGAACTGCCTTATGATCCAGCAACCCCACTGCTGGGCATACACACTGAGGAAACCAGAAGGGAAAGAGACACGCGTACCCCAATGTTCATTGCAGCACTGTTTATAATAGCCAAGACATGGAAGCAACCTAGATGTCCATCAGCAGATGAATGGATAAAGAAAGCTGTGGTACATATACACAATGGAGTATTACTCAGCCATTAAAAAGAATACATTTGAATCAGTTCTAATGAGGTGGATGAAACTGGAGCCTATTATACAGAGTGAAGTAAGCCAGAAGGAAAAACATAAATACAGTATACTAACGCATATATATGGAATTTAGAAAGATGGTAACAATAACCCAGTGTACGAGACAGCAAAAGAGACACTGATGTATAGAACAGTCTTATGGACTCTGTGGGAGAGGGAGAGGGTGGGAAGATTTGGGAGAATGGCAATGAAACATGTAAAATATCATGTAGGAAACGAGTTGCCAGTCCAGGTTTGATGCACGATGCTGGATGCTTGGGGCTGGTGCACTGGGACGGCCCAGAGGGATGGTATGGGGAGGGAGGAGGGAGGAGGGTTCGGGATGGGGAACACATGTATACCTGTGGCGGATTCATTTTGATATTTGGCAAAACTAATACAATTATGTAAAGTTTAAAAATAAAATAAAATTAGAAAAAAAATATATATATATAATGTCCTGACAACAATATAGAAAGAAAGCTGAGCACCGAAGAATTTATGCTTTTGAACTATGGTGTTGGATAAGACTCTTGAAAGTCCCCTGGACTGTAAGGAGATCACACCAGTCAATCCTAAAGAAAATCAACCCTGAATATTCATTGGAAGGACTGATGATGAAGCTGAAGCTCCAATACTTTGGCCGCCTGATGTGAAGAACTGACTCATTGGATAAGACCCTGATGCTGGGCAAGATTGAAGGCAGGAGGAGAAGGATGACAGAGGATGAAATGGTTGGATGGCATCATTGACTCGATGGACATAAGTCTGAGCAAGCTCAGGGAGTTGGTGATGGACAGGGAAGCCTGGGGTGCTACAGTCCATGGGTTTGCAAAGAGTCAGACATGTCTGAGCAATTGAACTGAACTGAACTGACAACAATATAATTCCCCTCTTCTCTGCATCACAATACTTAGTGTAACTACTATTTTTTGCCTTAAATGATCAGTTGTCTTTTAGAAAAATTAATACCATATAAACATATGGTCTTTTATATGCTCATGTATTAAGAGCACATTCTTCTCTTCATTCCCTCCTGTAGATTCAGATTTGCCTCTGTTATCATTTCAGTTCAGCTTGAAGAACTTCCATTAGCATTTCTTATACTATAGGTTTGCTGGTGATGAATTCCTCTAGCTTTCTTTCATTTGCAAAATGGCTTTCATCTCATTTTAAAAAAAGGAATAGTTTTATTGAATACTTAATCCCGGATTGAACATGTTTATATCAATGGTTCTGATGAGAAGTCAGTAAAAATTTCCATTACTGATCCCTCACATTCACAATGTATTTTTTTCCTTGGACTGCATTTAAGTGTTTTTTTCTTTCTTTTCTCTTTGGTTTCAGCCGTTTGAGTATAATATACCATGTGCGGTGTTATTTATATTTATTTTTCTTGCTGTTTACAGATGTATCTCAACAAATTTGGGAATATTTGTCACTAAATGTGCTGATAATTAATTTCATTTGTTTTCAAACATTTTTCCGTCCCATCTCCTACACACTCCGTTTTCCAGATTCTTTGCAAATGGTTCTAACAAGGTTTGGCCAGTGGGAAGTGTTGGGGAAACACTGGAAGGGGAGAAGGAGGAAGCCTGGGTATTTCTGCTGCTTCTCTATGTAACTGTCATTCTCTGAATGGGCTGCACCTACTGCCGTCTCCGCGGGTCCACACCCCTGTCAGGGAAGCATCCTGGCTGCTCACAGTTCTCGGATCCTACATTTCCGGCGACACCGCGTCCATCCTGTGTCCTTCCCACCTAGGGTGGTAGCAGTTTGCTGCCTTGCTCACCGCTTGGCTTCTTTGCCATCCCCTGTTTGACTTCTCAGCTTTGCCCCCATCTGTAAGCACTTCAGTGTATTAAATTCCCTTGATGAAATTCCTGAGGCCATTTCTGTTTTCTTTATAGAACTCTAATCCATTAACTAAAGTTTTTTTTTTTTTTCCCTCTAGGTACTATGATAGCATTAGTGATCAGATTGAAACCTAAGAATGATTAGAATCAGTTGCTTCTCCAACTTTCTTCCCTCTTCCTTTGAAAAAACAGCAAACCATTCAGTTTTTATTAGAACTATGGAGAAAATACCTACATACTTCATAGGATATGCCATAGATCAATTTCCTCATGAATGAATAACTGATTATGGATTACATTGGCCTTTAACTACAAAAATCTTAACAGATTTAACAAAAATTACCATGGGTTGATCTGCTTTCAAATCACATAATTAATTTTATGAATCAGAATTTAAATAAAAGATTCTTGTACTAAAGTAAGATCCATGGGCTCCTGTTTTCTAAAATGCATTTCAGTGTCTGTTTTCAGGAATAATTATTCCACCATACATGTTTGAAAGAGATCCTGGGCCTTCTGGAGTCATGTCAAACAGCTACATTAGAGCCTGAAAAAACAAGTGTCTTAAAATTTGACTCTCACATTTTACAATAATCCACGGGACATGGGGAAGAGCATCTGGTGATATTTTTTTCTGGATGTATCTAGTTTGCTTTTTTTCTCAAGCGTAAGAATCCATTAAAGGAAGATAAGAGGTTGTTAAGGGAAAAAACTGGCCCTAATACCACAGACTGTTTGTGTTCTGCTGAAATGGATGACAAGTGCCCAGAAAAGCAGGAATGAATAGTCTTAAAAGTATGATAAGGGACAGACTACCAAACATGACTTCATAAGAAACAGAAAATCTGAATAAATCTATAAAAGAGCAATTGAATTAGCAATTTAAAAACAAAACAAAAATAAAAACTACTCACAAGGAAAAGCTCATGCCCAGATGGCTTCATTGCTGAGTTTTACAAAACTCTTAAAGAAGAATTTATATTACTTTTTCCACAAACTCTAGAAGATAAAGGGGATGGGACAGTTACTAAGGGGTTCTATGAAACCACTATCACCCTGGTACCAATACCAGATGAGGACCGCACAAGAAAACAAAACTAGAGACCAGCATCTCTTATGAATTTAGATTCAAAAGTCCTCGGCAAAATATTAGCAAACCAAATCTAGTCACACATGAAAAGGATTAAGTATACCATGATCAAGTAGGATTTGTCTGAGAAAGGCAAGGCTGGTTTAATACCTGAAAATCAATTAATGTGATACACTATATTCATAGAACAAGGGGAAAAAAGCCTCAAATGATTATCTCAATAGATCAATATGACAAAGCCCAACACCCTTTCATTGTAAAAACACTCATCAGGCCATGATGAAAGGGATTTTCTTTCTCCTGATAAAAGGCATCTGTGAAAAACACACAGATAACATCATACTTAATGATGAGGGACTGGATGTTTTCCCTCCAAGATCATGAACAAGACTATATGGAGCACTGTACTGGAGCTTCTAGCCCGGGAAGTTAGGCAGGAAAATGAAATGAGAAGCACTAGACTGGACAGGAAGACGTGCGGCCATCTCCGTGTGCAGCTGACACGGTCTCGCATGAGCACATGACGTCACAACCTGAGGCCCAGGGCTCTGGTGGCCTGCTCCCCCGGGGCGCTGTCTACTCTCCAGTCCACGGCGCACTGGCATCGCTGTTGGGCGGGATGTAACTCTCATCCCAGCGAACAAGAATTCCCATGATCAAAGTCATGCTTGGTCAAAAGTCCGTAATTATAACCATTTATCCTGCCTGTTCTATCAAAAGCATGTTCAGGCTCATTAAGCATACCCAGTTGTTTGTGTAATGCAATCAATTTTAATTAACATTCTGGTTGCAAAGCTTTTTTTTTTTTTTTAACATAGAGGCATAATTGATCTATATACTCACTGAAAAGCAAACTCGACTCTCTGCTATCAGGAGGCAAGAAAAATTACACTTTTTAGTGATAAGTTTTTGACTAAGGCACTTTAATCCAGCGTATTGTTCCAATATATGGAAAAGGTTATTTGAATCCAGGTCCTTTCTCCTTTCTCTTTTTTCCTCCAGTTTATTTTATTGCTTACGGGGGTTAGTTTATTGCTTATAGGGGGTCTTGATGAAGAGAGGAAGCATGCTTACTGACATGAGATATCCAGCTTCCTCCCCCCAAGACTGATGTAGACTCTCTCATCAATGCTCTGTTCACATGTAACAGATTACGTGGTATTTAGTAAGGATAATAGGAACAGAGGAGGGGAAAAAAAAACTTTTAACTGTATGTTAGCATGAAATAATAAAAATCTCTCCCTCTCTTTTTAAGTGACAGGTGATAGAACCTCAAAATAAAAAAAATTATTTGTTAAAAAAAAAGAATTGAAAGGTGGAAAAGGAGACAAGGCATTTAAATATTCATCACCATTACAGATTATTACAGCCTCTCTCCAATAACAGGACTTAGTGGAATTGACATGTTCTGGCCACTTGAAGGTCTTGTGATGCTGGACAGGGAGAAGGAGTTATACTTGGCAAAGTAAAGTGCTTCCACTCCATACCAACAACATGGGTCAAAGACTTGAATTTTCTGAAGGTCCATGGTCTTCTCTTTGTACACTCCTTAGTTGAGCTCATCTCCTCCCAGGTTTGTAAATTACCTATGTGTTGATCTTTCCGAATTATGACTTCGTCCATCCTGACTCCACTCACGAACCATGGGCTCTCACACACCCTCCCTCCCTCTGTGAAGCCCCACCTCCTGGATGCTAATATTAACACACACACACACGTCTGTGATGCTCTGAGCTGAGCCCTTCATCCTATGCTTCTCTCTGACTTGTTCCTTCCCCAGGAGTCTCCCACACTGTAAACGGCTGTCCAGTTTTTCCTTGTTGTCCAGGCCAACAACAACAACAAACAAGCAAGCAAAACCCTACAGAACTTAGGTTTCTCTTATTCTTTGTCTCCCACCCAATAGCAAGACTTCCCTCATCATTCTTTGTAACATGTCCCAGAACTGGACCACTTTTTACATCTCCGTGCCTGCTAGGGTACAAACCATCTCCTTCTATGGTCTTCCTATTTCCGCCTACCCCCTTCCAGAGCAGCAAGAACAACACTTCAAGCACAGCTACTGCACGTCCTCAGCTGATAATCTTCCAGGGCTTCCCATTACACTCAGCATTCAGTCACCCCTGTGGGGGTAACATGACCTGCTGGTCTCACAACTGCTGTGATGCCGTTTCCACACTCCCTGGCTCACTCTGCTCCCAACCCTCGCCTCCTTGTTGATCCCTGAACACATGTGTGACCTCCATCATCTAGAATGTTCTCTTGCCAGGTATCCATGCTTACCATTTCAATTCATTCAGACTTCTCTTCCACATCACTCAATCCATGATGCCTTCCCTGACAGCCCTCATCTGAAATACCACCTTCCCTCACTCTACAGGATCTTGTCTTAATTTTTCTTAAAGCTTATCACTACTGAATTATTAATATTTGTTTATTATGTTATTGCTGTGCCTCTTCATAGAATTCAAGCTGTGTGAGGGAAAGGATTTTTGGGGTCACTGCTACTTCCATGGCATCTCTATAACCATGCCTGTTATATGGTAGCTTGATACAGAACTGTTGACTGATTCCATAAATGATGGACTGAATGCATGCATGAATTTCTCAAGAATTTCTATTTTTATTACAAATGCTCAGAGTATAGCTCGGATACAAAGTAAAAGTATACTGGCCGGTTTTGTTGAGTAAAGACACATTCAGCTTCCTTTTTATTGTTACTGTCCCTCAAATCTTACTATATCAGTGACATACAGGCAGCCACACTTCCTGGAGTGAGCACTGATTCCCACGAAATCCACTTTTTCTTACTAGAATTTTCAGATGGGCGTCCTGTTACACATACTAAAGGTGACACCTTCTAGCTTCCCTTGCAGCTAGGTTCACACATGTGACTAAGATCTGTCTTGGCTTATAGACCAAAGTGTCATGATGTATCTTCATAGTTCCTGGGAGGTATCTTCAGAGATGATGGTTTTAAATGCCTTTTGCCCTCTGCCTCTGGGTCTGCTCCTCCATCCTGTGCTCAGCACAGGATACTGCCATCTTAGACAGTGAAGATGAGGACCAAAGTCTAGGGAAAGCAGAGTCTGTGCTGGAGGGACCCAAGGTCCCTAAGGAATCCGAGAAACCTCTGGTCTTAGATTATGGGTAGGGAACTAAACCGTTTGGAGAAGGAAATGACAACCTACTCCAGTACTCTTGCTTGGAAAATTCCATGGACAGAGTGGCTTGGTGGGCTGCAGTCCATGGGGTTGCAAAGAGTTGGACATGATTGAACAAGTGAGCACACTAAACCATTAACTTGCATTCAAGCTAATAACTATGAGGCATGTCCACACGTTCAGAGGACCTGAATTCAGAGTCAAATATTGTTCACTTCAGTAAAAGCTACGTGGTTCATTTATCTTGGACAGTGAGAATGATCTTGCTTCATTTTTTGTTTGTTTTCTTTTCTTTCTTTCTGTTCTCTCTTTTCCTTTCCTTCCCCCCTCCCCCCAAAACTCATATCCACTGCATCAAGATAATGCAAGAAGCAACTCACTTTCATGATATCTAGTATGACTGATGGCTTAATGGGTAAAGAATCTACCTGCAATGCAGGAGACATGGGAGATGCAGGTTTGATCTCTAGGTCAGGAAGATCCCTTGGAGGAGGAAATGGCAAGCCACTCCAGTATTCTTGCCTGGAAATTCCCATGGACAGAGGAGCCTGGTGGGCTATAGTCTGTGGGGTTGCAGAGCCAGGCATGAATTAGGGACTGAACACAGTATTGGGGCTCACAACTTTGCTTGCCTACCAAAGCAAAATTGCCTTCACAATAGTCATTATCCATCATTTGTGTTTAGAAAAATTAAACTCTTTGCTATTTGTTTCCTTTATGAAGATAAAAACAAAATAAAAGTGACTCTTTTGAAATCATTATTAAATCATTAAAGAGCATTGATTACTGACATGAGTAATAGAATGCATATTAAAGAATCTCAGTAGAAATAATAGTTCTAAGATATTAAGATTGTAATTTGCTATTAATTTTCCTTAAGGAAAATGTCATTATTCTTGATTTTGCTTGGGTTAATGAAACACATCATATTTCACTGAACATTATTACAAAAAATCATTCTTATTTTAATAATTGCCATGACTGATTTAACATAATCTATTTAGTTTACAGACAATATGAATGAAACTACTAAAAAAGGCAAAAATTTCTGCTTGATCATTTCTGATCTTTTAAGGTAGCTCACATTTCTCATGGGCTTTCCAAGTGGTGCTAGTAGTAAAGAATCTGCTTGCCAGTACAGGAGATGTAAGAGATGCAGGTTTGATCTCTGGGTCAGGAAGATCCCCTGGAGGAGGACATGGCAACACACTCCAGTATTCTTGCCTGGAGAATCCCATGGACAGAGGAGCCTGGAGGGCTACAGTCCATGAGGCTGCAAAGACTCAGACACGACTGAAGCGACTTCCCACACATGCACACCACATTTTTGATAAAGTTATAGTATAAGGCAGACAGAAATGAGAGAACAACTCCAAAAAGAGGAGCCAGCTAATAATTTAATTATATCTGCTTAAATCCCAAGACTAGAGCCAGATTGAAAAATTATGGGTCCAAAAGGGATGATGGAAGGCCCTCTTTCATGCAAATACTTCCCCTTACCAGTCCTGCCAGGATCACATCTCCCTCTGTTACTGGTTATTCATTCACTCAGTGTTTTATTCGTTTACTTACTTATTTCATCACATCTCTCCTATTTTTCAAAAAACAGGCAGTTTACAAAAAGGAGAACAGACAAAATAAAATAAAACTATAATCCAGTGTATTTGAAAACAAGTCAGGGCATGTCAGAAAAAGTGAAAAGCATATCATCCCAATACACATGCTTCAGAAAGTATAACAGACTTATCATGTTTAAATAGACACACTCAGAGCAAAGACAAGAATACCCTAGATACACAGAGGGTCTTGAAGCTGGTGCTTAGAGGTCTTGATGCTAAATGGCTTGGGAGGAACCAGGGGCAGACATGTGCCATGAAGTGAGTGTGAGATTTAATGTCAATGCAAGGTTGGTGACACTTGCAGGATTTTCTTAATGGAAAATTAGAACTGAGCGCTTGAATCAAGTCAGAAGCATAAAGTGCTATCCTATCAGGAAACAGGAAACATAAAAACTATGTCCACTAGTTTTCAGGGACACTGACTATGTAGGGTCCCAAATGGAAAAAGAGTAACCTTGGAAAACTTGAGATCCCCAACTGTGATCCACGTTAAGGGGCTAATCAAATTCACATGACCTATTTAGTGAAGGAACCTAGACCTAAGGATTTCCAAAAAATAATGTGGCTTGAACTGGCGAACCCCAGACATACCTGGCAGAGATATAGTGAAAACCTATCACAGAAAACCTATCTCAGAAAACATGAGACCACCCTGGACCCAAACCCTTGCTTTGATGAACTCACAGCTGAAATTACAGATGACCCAAGAAGACACATGGCCATGAGAGGGACAACAGCAGGAGTAAGTAACAGAATTCATGCATTTGTGAAGCATAAATACCAGAAAGAAGCAAGTGATAATTTCATACAATATGTTTAAAATCTGAAAATAAGAGGAAAAAATATATGCATAAGCAAAATAGAGAATTATAAGAAAATCTCAGATAAAATGTCACTCAGTCATGTCTGACTCTTTGTGATCCCATGGACTGTAGCCTTCCAGGCTCCTCTGTCCATGGGATTCTCCAGGCAAGAATACTGGAGTGGGTTGCCATTCCCTTCTCCAGGGGATCTTTCTGACCCAGGGATTGAACCCAGGTCTCCTGCACTGCAGGCAGATTCTTTACCATCTGAGATATCAGGAAGGGCAGGAGGAAAATGGGGTGACAGAGGATGAGATGGTTGGACAGCATCACCAACTCGATGGATGTGAGTTTGAGTAAACTCTGGGAGACAGTGAAGAACAGGGGAGCCTGGAGTCTGCAGTCTATGTGGGTCACAAGGAGTCAGACATATCTTAGCGACTGAACAACAACAGATAAAAAGTAGACTTCTTAAACATGAAAACATGATCACTGAGATTATAAACTCATTGTGGATGAAATATTCACCGGAATGCTTCACAAAGAAGTAAAGAGGTGGGAACTTGGAGGAGAAATTGCAGCACCTGGAGCACAGAATGAACAGTGCAACACGCAATTAATAAGTTTCAGGAGGAAATAACGAACAAAGGACAAGAGCCATATGCGAAGTAATGCAGGCAGAGGGTTGGTAAGAACTAAGCAAAGACCTGAATCTTCAGGTGGAAAAAAAAGATCACATCTGGTCACTTAGCGAATTAAGAACCAATGCATATCTAGAAACAATATAGTGAAAACCAAGCCTCCCTCCCCATCCCCCCAAAAACAAAGCTGAAAAGCATACAAAGAGGAAAGACCCATTACCTATAAAAGAATGCAATGGGGTTGACAGAAGACATTCCTTAGCAACAATAGAAGCTGAAATTCAATGCAATAGTATCAAAATACTAAGGGAAAATAAGAATTTTATACCCACACTATTGTTCAAGAGCAAATTAAAATAAAGCAGATAAAAGCATTTTAATAGAAACAAAAATAGGAGCTGCCACTACTCACAGATATTAAATAAAAGATAAATTATACACATTTATATGATACACATCAACAAGAAGGAAAATAAACTTGGAAGAAATAATTTTTACAAAGTACTGATGAGCAAATAAAGTGATAAACAATGCAGGTAAGTCTAAATAAATATTGACTATAGTTACCATCTGGAACTAATATTCTAAGACATAATTACAGGAAGAGACATAATGATTAACTTCATAATTTATTAAATTAAAAATGTGTTAAAATTTCAATGGCAGTTATTCAAAGAAAAATATATAGGATCCTCCTTCTTGCTCCTCTCTCTCTCCATATATATATATATATATATTTTCCAAAAAAGAATATGAATAAAGCAAACTTGATCAATCCTTTAGCGGTTAAGAAGATGGGGGATGTGGGGTGTGGAGGAAATAAACCAAAGAAAAGCAGAGTAAATGAAACATAAAATAAGACAGTAGAATTGAGTCCACGGGCATCAATAAAAGAATCAAAATACAAATGGAATAAACACACATTAATATACAAAAGATGTCAGACTGAATGAATAGATAAGACAAAATAACGATAACAACAGATACTGTTTGCAGGAAGCTTACCCAATGAATAAAAGTCCCCACGAGCACAGAAACATTATGTATAGTCAATATGACACAGGCTCAACATTTCTGACATATGGATGGTGTGAAAATGCATATCTATTATGTTCAGTATTTTTCTGTATCTTTGAAGTATTTCACAGTAAGAATTTTTAAAAAGAAAAATTAGGACAGTAACATGAAAGGAAAATGAAGGAGAAAGACATAAGATACTAGGAGGCCAGGACTGAATGCAGGTGTACAGTTTCCCTGTGAAAGGTGTCCACAGACCTCACTCTGAACTTTCTAACTGCCAACACAAAGAGGGAACCATAACCCGCACCTATTTCACAATTTTCACGCTCAAAATCCAACTTGTTGCTCAAGAGAAACCCAATAATTTGTAATGATGCCCAAGGGAACAAACTTTGATGGGTTCTCATAAAATAACACAACAGAGAAGAGACAAAAACTTAAATAAATAAAAGCAAAGACAGAAAAGACATCAACTTTTTTCTTTTTTTTTTAGGGCTAATTCCATGAAATGTTTTCCCCGGTTCCCAGAAGCCTTTTCATCTCGGTTTTGCCATCATCTTTTGTAACCCCTTAATCACATTCTCCCCTCCCAACAATTGGGGATAAACGCTGTCTTAACTGTGATGTAAAAGATATAAAAACACTCATCCAATAGGAAGATGTAGCAAATGAATCCCTCTGCTTTAGAAATAAGGGCCTGTCCCCTTGGTGATACTTGTTTCAGCCACATCACTGTTTACATGCCCTGCAGTCCTGCTGCTCAATAAGCCTTGTCTGTGCAGGGGCAGCTGTTTCTCTCCTGCGCCATGTGGCAGAGCCTGGAACTCAGAAGGAGCTTACTTTGTTAACATGTTTTCTTCTAGTGGAAAACCGACAGATTGACCTTGGCAGATTCCACTGAAGATTGTGTAAGTCTAAAGGAAGAATTCACTGGACAAATGCATTCAATGCTCATCAATGGGGAGAAGGGGACGACCGGGTTCAACACTTCTAAAAGGGGGCAGGTAGCTTTGGGACTGTACACATATAAGTGATGCTTTGCCTTGTATTGGCTTGGTGCCCGGAAGAGCATCCCTTGGGGTACGGAGGGAAAGGCAGACCATTTCTTTCTAGTTTGCTCCAAATTTTTGTGGGACAAACTGTTGCCCTGCTGCAGCAACTCAGGTTGCCCACAAATGCTGGCTGCACCGCTGACGCGAAACGCCGTCAGTCAACTCACTCCAGGTAGACTGAAAATGATAACTGTAGCCTTTACAAAAGAGGCAATGATGACAGGAAAGGAAATTTTTCTTAAATTTCTAATCCCCAATTATTAAAGATAGACAAGAGTTTTCCTTTCCTTTAGATTTCATGATGAGAAAGAATAGGTCAGTTGACATATTATGAAGTACTGTAATACTGCACTCATTAAGATTTCCTAGCAGCTCAGATGGTAAAGAATCTGCCTGCAGTGCAGGAGACCTGGGTTTGATCCCTAGGTTGGTAAGATCTGCTGGTGAAGGGAACGGCTACCCACTCCAGTATTCTTGCCTGGAGAATCCCATGGACAGAGGAGCCTGGCAGGCTACAGTCCATGGGATCCCAAAGAATTGGACACCACTGAGCGACTAACACTTTTACAAGATTCAAGGCAAAGTCTACGGAGGAATCCTAGAGTGACTGGATTTTAGCAGTAGGTGGTAAAGTGAGAGCTCTGGTCACTCAGTTCTCCCATCTGTACCCAGGGGTCTCCTGGGAGGGGGGAGTTGGACGGTAACTCATAACAGTCAGAGATGGCGGAGCTGGTGGGCTTCAGGGAGCAGAACATGAAATCAGAATGGACGGTGGGCAAACTGAGCCCAGGGGAGGCTCTGTCTTCAATACACAATAACGTTTGTTTATTAGAAACAATATCTAGTGATTCTGCTCTTTCTGGGTAAAGGTATTGGGTTACATTTCTTAGACATGGGTATCAGAATAATACAGAAATAAAGTGAAATGATTCTATTTATTAAAAAAAAAAATCCCCATAAGGTGAATCTACATGGCCACTTTGAAAATTCAAAATTACTATAACTAAGACATGGGGCCCTTCACCTTCACACGTCCTGAATTAACCCCCCAGCCCGACATCGTCTCCGCATCCTGGCCCCCACCCTTCCCCGTACCCTTCTCCCCACCCTTCTTACATAAATGCTCAGTTGGGAAATGTGCATCCTCTTGTATATAGAATAACTGAGTCTAGATATACTGTATAGTATAACTTCAGTATAACAGTGCAGTGGAAAGGCACGCCCAGTGAACATCCCAAAGGTGAACCGCATGTACTTACTTGGGTAAGACCAGAACCTGCACGATAAAGATGCAGAAGAAGATCAGGCAAGCGCAAGTCACGTAATACTTGAAGGCCGGCAGTGCGGTGGCTCGGTACTAAGGGGAGAAAGGAAACCAGGAATGATGGTCCTCCAAGAGAAGCGCTGAGACAAGCCCCAGCAGCCTAACTGCGCCCAGTTCAAGCATCAGGCTTGCAGGAGGTGGCAGAAATGAGCAGGACAACAGCTGTTCATCCCTGATGACGTGCGCTTCCTCCCTCCAGACGAGCTATGAGGGGGACTCCGGACCACGGTTTTAACCAGTAGACCGGTTCAGAAGCCCATTTAGAGGTAACTGAACCCTCCAGCAAGGAGACAGAGCACCTGGCCAGAGAGACGAGCGAGCAACCTTAAGGAACAAGGAGCAAGCAGGCATCCTGGTTCCCCTGAGGGTCTGAGTTCCACAGCTACTTGAGGAAAGCAAATGGCTTTTCATAGAGGAGTACTTGACTTTGAAGAGTATTGAGGAAATGCAGTTTGCTCGTTTTATTTATTCATTTTACTATTTTATTATACTATTGAGAGGTGGTGAGTGAAGTTACAAGACCAGACCAGCAGGCTCTACTCTCTATGAACATTCGTTGGCCTGTCTGGGCCCAGGTGTTGGATTCTTTCTACCCATGCTGCGGAATCGGCCAGTTCAAAGGCTTTCCACAATATCCAGGATCATTGACTGATCAGTGCAGCTACCCGCCTGGGGCTGCCCCTGGTGATTTATGCAGGAAAAGCCAGCCAGCGTTGTATTCATGATGACAATGATCTGTCATGCGTCCCCTTTACTATGTGATGGTCTGCCGGGCACGTGCAATGCTTTGAGTGGACTGAGTCATTTCATCCTCAACAAAAACTTCCTGCAGCAGGAACTAGTATGGTCCCAAGTTTTGGTTGAAAAAAACCTCGAACCAGGATGACTCATGAACATTCTCAGAAACACACACACAAGGCAGGATTTCCACCCAGGTGGACTGGCTCCTGAACCTAGGCTTCCAAACTGACTGCCCCTCCAAAAGGGGTTCTATGATAAAATTTAAGGAGATAGAGTTTTTGTGGCAAGGCTCCCGAAACTCCCTGAGACAATGCTGGCAGGTAGCGTTAGTGTGTCTGCACAGACTGTTTGCCGAGTTAACGGAAGTTAGGTATGTATTTTGGGGGTATAGCCTCTGGGGTTTTGGTGCAGATATTAGATCTCTGGGTTGTCTGGATTCTCTTCTTTGTCTTGCAGCCTTTTAACCCTCCTGCTGGCCTGCAGAGCAGGCTCGGGGCTGGAGGGCAAGAAGTGAGCTTGAATCTCAGTGCTGTCTAAAGTCGGTCTCAAAGGCAGCCTCTGCGAACGCGTACACCAGGGAAATGTCTGCACATGTCGCATGTTTCAATAAACATCACTTTATGTTTACTAGAATATTCCTTTGGTTGCTTTTGTGACTTCAGAGCCAGGGTAAGTTACAACGCTGATGAAGAAACTAACATAATTGCTGAAATGTGATTATATTTTATGCATTCAGTTATGCCCTTATCTTCTTTCTCTGGGCCTGTGTAGAGACATGAGTTGGAATTTCCTTGTGGTATTAATAAAGGAAAAGGACTTCTATCAGGAAGGAACTAATTCAATGTTTAAATAATAAGTAGTCATTAGTCTCTAAGTTCTTCGATAACAATAATAATAATAAATTGTATCAAACATCAATTTGGTAAACTGTAGTCAAAGTTCCTGACTTAGAAGCAGAAAACTGATTTTCTCGACCACTAACTAGTATGAAAGAGTGCTTTGGCATCACTGTAAAATCCAACCTTGATGAGCTTTGGAAGGAAGTAGGAATTTTGATATTTGTTATTTCCTTTCAATATCCAGAAAACAATGAACTAGATTTTCTCAACGAAGTTTTAATATCTGGGCTGTGACTGTGGCCATCAATAGAGTAGCTTTTGTTCAAACTAAGACTGTAATTGCATAGCAAAGTGGTACAAATGACCTCTACCCTGCTCTTTTTCTAGATTAACATGAAACAAAAGGCAGATGAATCAGGCCAACCTACAACAGTTGTCCTTTCTGCAACAATAATTCATTTTAGCAAATCCCGGTTTAAGCTCGACATGTACAAATGATGTCTGTTTATATATTTGTGCCTGAAACAGCTCTACTTTAGGAGTCATAATGTGAAAGGATTTAAATGCAGCAAGACTTAAAAGTTTGAGGTGTCTAATTCTCCCAACCAGGGGTTCATTCTTCTCATACTCTTGTAAAAGTTAAAATAATTTGTATAAGGACACTGTAAAATTGTCGCAAGGGGTTTTGTTTTCTTTTAAAACATTTATGTCTAAGAAAATTTCCCACTGAGAAAGCAAGATACTGTTGTTTTTTTGGTCACGCCGCATGGCATGTGGGATCTTAGTTTCCCCACCAGGGATCAAACCCACACCCCGACACTGGAAGCATGGAGTCTTAATTACTGGACTGCCAGGGAAGTCCCAAGATAGCAAGGTATTAACTCCTTCCCTTCCCTTCACCCCACATCTCCCGGATATCATTTACTAATAGGAATGTTGAGAGAGGCGACGAGCCAAAGACAGAAACTTGGTAACCAGAAGTGTGGTTAAACAGTATTCGCACAGAAGAACCACAGGAAAAGCTAGAAAGAAATCTGATATGGTTAAAGGCAGTTTAAATGTCACATTAAAAAAACATGAATATAATTTCATGATGGAGTTTTTAAAAGCTAATATTTTGGAAAAATGATTGATTTTGAAGAAAAAAAAATTGCTTACTTCTTTTTCTATTATTTTATTGTAGAAAAGCAATGAGATTCTCTGAATGTCTTCGGACTTGAGCCATTGCCTGTAAATAAAAAGGACAGACACATCATTAAAACCAAACCTCCAACCAAACACCTGGAACTTAAAAAAAAAAAAGACTTGCATTCTTCTTTGTTCCTATTGCCAAATAACTGGAATATGGAATCTAGGTTTGTTAACAAGATCTGCAAATGTAATATTCTTCTTCACACATTGCCTTCCTTTGAAAATTCTATATTGCAAATCAGCTGTCATACCAATCAAGTTATCCAACTTAAATAATTAGGGAGATAAGTCATTAAAAGGACTCAAGTACATCAATGAGTTTATTTGCTGATGTTTTAGTGAAATCACATGGCGAGTTTTGTCTCCTAAAAGGGTTTGGTTTATACAGAAGTATTATTTTTCCTCAGTTTATAGAAAGCAATTGATCACAGAGCATCAGAAACATTTAGAGTAGCTTCCAGGTCTGGGAAAGAAGACTTTACTCCTTTCATGCTTACTAAAAATACTTTCATTGTCATATTTTTCATTTGTGGAAGGTAAAAAAAAATTGTGCTTTAACAGTTTTCAAAAACGGGTAAAAATACTAACAGAAGAAGCAATCAGGTCAGATCACTAACAGAGTACATTGATGCCAACATAAACACACACATACATAATACATATATATCTTTCAGATGTTCAAAAATAAAAGTTATATATAAGTAAGCATTCTTACACATTGACTTACTATGAGAAATCTGTTTTGAGAAAGCAGTTGAGGTAGAGAAAGATCTTAAAGACAAAACCCTTCACCAGAACATCGAGTATAATCCCTGGTTAAACAGCCACCCTGTGTGTATGATCCAGCGAGCTGAGCATATAATGCCTGGTGTAGTCACACATTTTGCAACAAAATAAACAAATACTTTATGAAATAGAGTTAAGTGAAACAGAGAGATACACATTGTTATAGTCGTGAGTACAGAAATGTAAGAAAAATTGATATCAATGCATCAAGAAAATTCCTAGAAATAAATACTAACAAAATAAATTACCATCTAGGTTGTCAAAATACTTTGGAAGTTTGACTTCTACCTGTACTTTCTGATTTTCCTTTAGAATAAAAACTTTTATAGTTATAATTCCTGAATTACATGCATCTATGCATGTAGTAGCCGAGAAGGCAGTGGCGCCCACTCCAGTGCTCCTGCCTGGAAAACCCCATGGACGGAGGAGCCTGGTGGGCTGCAGTCCATGGGGTCGCTAAGAGTCGGACACGACTGAGCGACTTCACTTTCACTTTTCACTTTCATGCATTGGAGAAGGAAATGGCAACCCACTCCAGTGTTCTTGCCTGGAGAATCCCAGGGACAGAGGAGCCTGGTGGGCTGCTGTCTATGGGGTCGCACAGAGTCGGACACGACTGAAGTGACTTAGCAGCAGCAGCAGCAGCAGCATGCATGTAGTATATACATATAAATACCTGCATATTTATGTATATGTCTACAAGTACATATAATGATATAGCTATATCTATGTCTATATCTATAGCTATGCAACTGTATAAAGGGAGATAGAGAGTATATATATATGCTTTTGGAGATAAAATTATATTTTTTGTATATAAAATGTTATACCTGTGCAAACAATGACCAATTCTCAAGAATTCCTATATACAGTAGTTATGTTTCTATGGATTTTGATTATCTGCAACATATTTGGAAGATACAGATAAATGGGGAAGGTCTTCTAGGATCCAGGAAGAAAGACCAAGTGACTGTCATGCATTACTCTGTAATGACAGGGACAGCCACGTCCCGATTTCAGAGTTAGGTTTCAATGTACACTGAGGTTTCACACGACACTTAACAAGCAAGCTAGCCCAGAAGCTCAGCCCATTTGAGCAGAAGCATCTCCAGGGCTCCCTGGAAGTCCACGTGCCCAGGCCCTCTGGACCGATCTGAAGATGCTCATGGCTCACGCACCACCATGCACTTGAATTTCCCAGGAGCCTGAACCACAGCAGTGCAGTTTCAGCCAAGGCCCAGGAGTCAGTCATATGCTCCAGAATGACTGCCATTAAAAGTGAGAACTCTAAAAATACTTTTGGATTCAAGGTTATAAGCTTTAGATATCAGGCAAATAAATTTTTTTTTTTTTTAGTATTTCTTATGATTGCACCAGTTGCAGAGATCTGTTATTGCTCTCTCTTTTATGGGACTAGTTGGAGGAATCAAAAGTTGGTTAATATTAGGAGGAGTAGAAAGTAAAATTTAAGATAGATTTTAACTGTCCTCATTTTTAGAACTCTGTATTCATTATGGATATCAAATTATGAATAATGTATGCCAAGAACTTATTAAAAACAGTTTTTTTCTTTACTGAGAATGAAAAATCCATTTAAAAAATGCTCCTGGATAATATAAGCTTGGAAATAAAATATGAACGAAATTTATAAGGTGGAGACAAAACCAGCTCCTCATTAGTTACTGGGGCTCCGATATTTCTACATTTTAGTTAACTGTTTGTCTTGCAGGTGGACAAGAAGTACTCAAGATAAGATCTGGCTTTTCTTGTGTTCCAGCACCTACCATAAGTTCATAAGACTTGATCCCTGGATGGATGCTTGGGGAAATGACTGAATTCCAAATGCTGATTCTAGGAATTTGCCTATTGTCACTGTACAACTAATTAGCCCTAGGCCATTTTGCCACAACTGATAAAATGGCTGATTCACAGCTTTGGATTCATTCCTCTAGAAGATGATAATATATCAATCTTAATAGACCCTTCAGTGAGCAGTCATGTCTCCCATCCATCAAAACCGGAAGTTTACCAAGCTAAGGCAAATACATAAAAGGCGGGCTAGTAACTCACAACAGTCTCCAGGAGCATTAAGTGTTGGTTCTTTGACTTCTTTAGATACAATAGCTTGTTTTCTCTGCTGTCTCTGCCAAACTTATCATGCAACTGAAGTCAGAGGCAAAGAAGACTCAAGGTCCTCTCCTCCCCACCCTGAAAATGAACGGTTGTGTGATTGCTGATGAGTGTAAATTTCTGAAAGTGGTGAACACTTTTTTACTGTTTGATAGTGAATGTAATTTAGACAGAACTGTGGTATTTGGCACAGAATTTGGTTTAGATGATTTGGGGAAATATAATCACTGGCCATGTGATGGGACATTTCAGTAGAGTCTGGCTATGTCTCACCAGTGATACACGTTACACATATTGATGAGAAATAGCAGCATCCCTCCGCTGTTCCTTCTACTCCCAGGGGACTCTGAAGACACTTAGCGCAGATTCTTTTTACATCGTAAAGAATGTACATTTCACATTAGATCTTGAATCCTTAGTGATCTATCTTGAGAAAGAAAGCATCATCCCTTTCTCTAAGATACATCCAAATACTATAACCATGCATTGGGTTGGCCAAAAAGTTCATTTGGGTTTTTTTTGTAACATCTCACAGAAAAATCGAACAAACTTTTTGGCCAACCCAATATCTGCACACATTTTTAAGAGCATCTAAGCATTTTTTGCATTTTTATTTTTCACAGTCCAATCTTTAAAAATTTTGTTACAAATGTTCCACAAGGTCCATTTCAGTGTTCCTCTTTTATTTCCTTTTATTTATTGTTTACGGCAAAATTGTCTTATGCCAATTAGTCCTGAGGCTGAATCCCTTGCAGCAAAGAAGTTTAGGGTGAGAATATGGGACCCACGACTGTCACCTGTCCCTTTCTTTTCTCCAGCAGGTCGGGTTGGGCCAAAGGCTTTTTCCATGAAGCCATAACTGATGGGCATATTCTTTCTTTTTTGTTCTCGCCATTAAGGAGGGTAAATCCTTCCCACAAGCCTCATGCCTCTGTGGGTTCTCTGAGGTGGCCTCTGTTCTGGTTATCGATTTTCTAGGAAATTCAGAAATTTATAAATGTAATAGGTCAGGAAGCAACAGTTAGAACTGGACATGGAACAACAGACTGGTTCCAAATAGGAAAAGGAGTACGTCAAGGCTGTATATTGTCACCCTGCTTATTTAACTTATATGCAGAGTATATCATGAGAAACGCTGGGCTGGAGGAAGCACAAGCTGAAATCAAGATTGACAGGAGAAATATCAATAACCTCAGATATGCAGATGACACCATCCTTATGGCAGAAAGTGAAGAGGAATTCAAAAGCCTCTTGATGAAAGCGAAAGAGGAGAGTGAAAAAGTTGGCTTAAAGCTCAACATTCAGAAAACTAAGATCATGGCATCTGGTCCCATCACTTCATGGGAAATAGATGGGGAAACAGTGGAAACAGTGTCAGACTTTATTTTTCTGGGCTCCAAAATCACTGCAGATGGCGATTGCAGCCATGAAATTAAAAGACGCTTACTCCTTGGAAGGAAAGTTATGACCAACCTAGACAGCATATTGAAAAGCAGAGACATTACTTTGTCAGCAAAGGTCCGTCTAGTCAAGGCTATGGTTTTTCCTGTGGTCATGTATGGATGTGAGAGTTGGACTATAAAGAAAACTGAGCACAGAAGAATTGATGCTTTTGAACTATGGTGCTGGAGAAGACTCTTGAGAGTCCCTTGGACTGCAAGGAGATCCAACCAGTACATCCTAAAGGAGATCAGTCCTGGGTGTTCACTGGAAGGACTGATGTTGAAGCTGAAACTCCAGTATTTGGCCACCTGATGCGAAGAGCTGACTCATGTGAAAAGACCCGAATGCTGGGAAAGATTGAAGGCAGGAGGAGAAGGGAATGACAGAGGATGAGATGGTTGGATGGCATCACTGACTCAATGGACATGGGTTTGGGTGGACTCTGGGAGTTGGTTTTGGACAGGGAGGCCTGGCGTGCTGCGGTTCATGGGGTCACAAAGAGTAGGACATGATTGAGTGACTGAACTGAACTGAACTGAATCTGGATACTTGGAGTAGGAAAGAGTTGTGTGTGCTGATAAGGTCAAATATTTTGGGGAACTGGAACTACAGGGAGAGAAGAGAATGGAGAACATGTTGTTTTCAGTCTTCTGACACTCTTCCTGACCCAGCTGGTCTCTGGCATGAAGAAAGTCAATCCCCTCCTGGGCTACGCAATAAATGAATCTCAATTAATTTATGCTAACTTGTTTTTGTGATAGGCTGAGGTTAACAAAGGAAATTCTAAAGAAGATTTTGACTTGAGCTGAGGGGCAAAGTACACCTACATCCACATGTGGAATTATTTTTGAACAGGCTTCCCAGGTGGCCCAGTGGTAAAGAATCTGCCTTTCATTGCAGAACATGCATGAAACAGAGCCCAGGGTTTGATCCCTGGGTTAGGAATATCCTCTTGAGGAGGAAATGGCAGCCCGGTCCACTGTTCTTGCCTGGAGAATCCCATGGACAGAGGAGCCTGGTGGGCCATAGTCCACGTGGTCACAAAGAGTCGGACACGACTGAGCAGACACGCACAGGAGCACACTGGATGCTGATCTAAAGAGGAGACCACTTTCCTCCTGTGATGGACTGAATGTCTGTATCCCCTGCTTCATATGTTGAAGGCCTAACCCATGGTGTGTGTATCTGGAGATGGGCTTCTAAGGAAGTGATTAGAGCTGATTGAAGTCCTAAGGGTGGGGCCCTGGCCCGAGGGAATGAGTATCCTTATAACACCAGAGAGCTCACTCTCTTTCCCTGCACTGCCCTGAGGAAAGGCCACAGGGACACACTGTAAGGGGGCTGCCCTGTGCAAGTCAAAGAGAGTTCTCACCAGAAACCATGCTGGCATCCTGCGCTCAGACTTCCAGCCTTCAGAATGGGGAAAAAATAAATTTGTATTGTTTAACTCTCAGCCCATGGTATTTTTGTCCAGCAGCGCCAGCTGAGGAACACACTTATCTACATTTACACGTTGATTCTGAAGGCCTCTGTGGCCTCAGCTATGCATTAACGCCCTGGGTGACCCGTGGCGTTTGGGAAGGTGGGTCCATGAACCAACAGCTGAAATAAGTGATTCTGGACAGGTGTTCTTTCACTGTGGATGCCCGATCCTTCCTCAGCCCTGGGGTCTGCCAGCATCCACCTGGGCACGGACTCCACTCCATTCAGACACAATTCAACTTGACTCCCGCGTCCTTCATGAACTCACCAGCTTCTTTCCTGTACCACAGAGGCCCCTGTTTTTCCCCTTTAAACTTTTCACATGACCTCTTTCTTACTTTTTTTTTTTTTAAACCAATTTGGAGGAACCTGACATGGTAATTCCATTCTGAATATTAACTATACAGCACACCCTTCCATTGCCATGAATCTTACAGGAGTGCGCACGGCTCCAAGAGACAAGTGCTGGTGTGGGGGTGCTGGCCTGGTGCTCCCCCACACGGGGCCTCCTCTCTCCACTCTGCACCTCCCAGAGAAGTTTTGGGTGTGACCCTATGCTGCAGACCTGCTGGACATGCTTCCTTCCCTCTGACCTTGCTGCCAACGAAAAATTGTCACTTGCCACCTGTTGCTACAAGGATTAGGTCACTGGCCACTGCAGTCAACACACCCTCAAAGAGGTTCAGGGCAGAGATCAGGAATGAGGCTCTAAGGCTCTGTGCTCTAAGAAAACTGCCAAAGAGGTCTTCAGAGAGATATTCTCAGGAGGAGATGTTATAAGCTGTTTCTTGCATCTTCGCATATCTAGAGAAACACTAGAATTCTAGTGGGGACATCCGCTCCTCAGGACTAACAGAGCATTTTGCCAAACCGTGTGCTGGATTGCAAGTATTCCTCTTTCACCAAAGTCACGCATACACTGACCTCCCACCTGTCCTCTTCGAAGCAGTTCCTTAGCACTCCTAAGAGTCTGCCTCCTAGGCCAGGCTTGCTAAGTCACTTAGGTGTGTCCGACTTTTTGCGACCCCATGGACTGTAGCTCGCCAGGCTCCTCTGTCCATGGGATTCTTTCAGCAAGAATACTGGAGTGGGCTGCCATTTCCTCCTCCAGGGGACCTTCCCGACCCAGGGATGGAACCTGTGTCTCTTACGTTCCCTACATTGGCGGGGGTATCCTTTACCACTAGCACCACCTAAGGCTTCCCTGGTGGCTCAGAGATTAAAGCATCTACCTGCAATGTGGGAGACCTGGGTTCGATCCCTGGGTCAGGAAGATCCCCTGGAGAAGGAAATGGCAACCCACTCCAGTATTCTTGCCTGGACAATCCCATGGATGGAGAAGCCTGGTAGGCTGCAGTCCATGGGGTCGCTGGGAGTCGGACACTCCCCTATAGTTCTCATTTTGCTCAAATAAAATTTCACACTCTCAAGTTGTACATACTTTTTTTCAGTCAGCACCACCCACCCAGGCTAAGTCAAAAACCTCTTCTCTGAGCTCTGTCCTCACGGGGCCTGACCATATCTGGTTTGGCCCTGCGGCATTCACTTTAGGATCTACCTGTCCTAACAAGTCCTCTGCACACCAGCAGAGTGGAGGTGATCACACAGTCACTGCTTAGAACCCTTCAAGGTGCCCAGCCTCAGCATTTCAGGCTGACTTCTCAGGGCATCCAGCTTCCCATTCAAGCCTCTTTACCCTGAGAGATTCCTGCAGGGCACCCTGTGTCCTGATTGTGTTAAAAACTTCACTCCGACCCAGGTGCATCCTGCAATCACACCTTGAAGCTTCCCTTTTTCTCTTAGTTTCCTCCAAGATTTAGCCCAGGTGTCACCTCCTCCAGAGACTCAGCCTCTGGGGTGTCCTGCTCCTCTCTACCTGTCACGACTGTAGGGCATCAGAGCAGAGATCTCTCTTCTCCTCACTTGGAGCTTTGACGAGTAACACTGCGACTTGGGTCTTGGGATGTCTAATGCCAAGCAAGTGATGACAATGCTCCACCTTTAACAAATGCTCGCTAAATGAGTCAAGGAATGAATACAAGGAAATCTGCATACAAATCACTATTTTATGTCAATAGCAGAGAACAACTGAATGGTATATCAAACCTAGAGTCCCTACCGAACCCTCAAGGGAGAATCAAGTAAGATGGAAGAACATCTTATAGATGAACAAGAGAGGTTAATGAGTAGGGGGCAAACAGAATGGGAGTGATGCTAATTAAAAAATAGGTGCATAATGGCTTCCATTTACAAAAGTTCCCTTTTGATCTTCCAGTATAGCGTGACTTTTTTTGCCCATTTGATTTCTGAAATGTGTTGGGAAAATTACAACATACGCCAACGTTAACCAAGACTTTAGAATAAAACTGCATTAAACCACAAATGTGGTAACTAAACATGTATTTGAATACAAAATGACACAGTAGAGACAGACAATTCACAAACAACCTTGACAAAAATAAAGCAAAGCCAATGATGTACTTTCTAATGATTCCTTTAGTAGGAAGGTTCTAAAAGGTGGGCACAAAAGCAGTTTTAACAAGGTGGGCGTCCTGCATGAAGACATGCTGCGGCTGATTCTATACATTCGCTTTTGATTACTACTATTATCATTGTAATTGGCTAAACTTTGTCAGGGAACAAGATTTCTTCCTTCTTCTGCTGTGTTTTATTCCAGCAGGCTGCAGAGTAGGTAGTAACTGCTATTTCCTCCGGTTGAATGAATCTACATTGTGTGAGATCAGACTTCCCTGGGTTTTAGCTTCCAGTACATTCCAGGAAGTCATTGTTCCTCAGTTGTGGGGTGCTGGGGTTCAATCAGGGTGGAGCTGAGGCTGTTTTGTCACTTTGATCCTGGTACCAGCCAAAGCAGAGCACCTGTCCAGGCACTGCTGGCATACCCTGCATGCTCAATGGCAGGTGGAAGGCTTTATCCATTTGGAGTATATGAAAGGGACTAGGCAGGTGTGCATTCAGTAGGCTGGCATATCCGAATTTTAACTCTGCCCTACATACAAACCTTCAAGCTGTGAACTTTTAAAGATGCAAACGTGCCTTTGCTTGTCCAACCATGTCAGGCGTGAGTGACGTCGCAGCTGGCCCTGCATCTCCTATTGCTGACCACCCTTCAGCTCTACCATCTCCTGCCTCCTCTCCATCCTCCAGTCAGTACATCTTCTTGCCTGGTCACTTGATGCCAGCCCCTGTGTGCCAGCTGTTATACTGTACTACTGTACTTTCCAAGGTACTGTACTGTAAGAGTCAATGTTTTCTTTATTTTTTTGTGTTTGTTTTTAATGTATTATTTGTGTGAAAAGTATTAGAAACCTATCACAGTACAGTACTATATAGCCGACTGTGTTAGTTGAACACCTAGGCTAACTCAGACGGACTTAAACAAAAGTGGACTTACGAAGGTGCTGTCAGAACAGAACTCGCTCGAATGTAGGAGACTTACTGTACTTTATTGTGTATGTACACAAGGCCACACATACACACGTCACTTGCACACATACACACACTCATGGGATTCTTTCACAAGTCCTGTAAATAATCTCCACGAACACCCAAAAGTCACAGTCTGGAAGAGGCATGCCTTTTCCAAAGTTGTCTACCTTAATTTTGGGGGCAGAATTCTAGGTGAAAAATCATTTACACTTCCCAGGAGTCAACTTTCATGATAAAAATTCAATTGGTTTTTGTAAGGATGAAAACATCTGCATAAAAGCTCTTCATTTGGATCTACTCAGGTTTTCATCGCAATTTAATTCAACAAACCTTTATGGAGCATCTACTGAGTAGCAGGCTGCTTACTGAGCTGCAAAACTGCCCTCCATGACTTTAGCCATGGAGAGTTCAAAGGCCAGTGAATGTAAGCCCTCTGTCCAGGCCATGGAAGTCACCACCTTCTTTAAATCCTTTCTCCAGCATTCTTGGACCATTTACAACTACAACAGCAATTCTTGGCTTTCTAGACTGAACGATATTTTGCCCTCTAAAGACTCGGTCTTCCTCCCGCTCCCTCTATGAATTCAGACTCTAACACACAAGGCACGCTTTCACAATTCAGAACACAGGTGCCTCCACACGCTCTGCTTTTGGGGGTGGGGGAGGTAAAGGCATTTTGAATGGATACTGTCACACAATAACAACTTAATGATTCTACCATGTGGCGTCTCTCTTGATCTTTAAAAAATATCCTAACTGAACACATTAAGCTATAATTTTTCTCTCTCTAATAACCTATCATGTTGTTCGTCAGCAATTTACTTGGGGAGGATTTATTAGGCAGGAATCAAACACTTATTGAGATGAAATACAATGAACAAAAGCTATTATTAGGAATGATTGAGGTGAAAAGAATGAACTGTCTTAGAAACCTTGGCTTTGTCATGATAAGTATGACAGAGTTTGGGGTGAAATTCTTTTGGAAAATATATCATTATTTTCAAATAATAGGGTTGAAATAAGAGATGAATGATAATTGAAGATGAAAAAGTACTCACTTTTGTGCATTGATTCCATCAATTGCTTGAATCATCCTTTCATTTAATTCCTCTTCAAATCTTTTCTTTTGTGACTTGGTTCTGTATGACGGAAGAAATATTTTGGGTAAGAGTATTACTAAACAGTAAATTTGTGGTCCTATGATAGCAAAATCTCTGTCTGATTCTGTTAACTGAATTTTTTTTTAAGAGGAAATTATAGTCTATATGCAGCCTTTTGTCTATTAAGATATAGTCACTTTGTGGATTGAATGAATTGGTTAGAGTTTTTAGTGCCATAAAATGTTTCTTTACCGCTGAGTGAAATTAAAAAGCAACACTGAAAGATATGTACTTGGTGTTTGAGAAAAAAGAGGTTTCTGACCTAAGAGATGCACTAGCCCTTGAATTGTTGCCTCTATAAACTTTATTTTTTGATAGAACATACTGGCTTTGGAAATTCCCTTGCAAAAATTTGGACTGGCTGACAAAATAATCATTCTTGTTTCATGTTTTCCTTGGTCAGTTTGCAAGAATTTGCAGAACTGCAGTCTTCTTTGAGACGTGTCAAAGCTTATTTGTCTATAATTAAATGCTCCTCACTTTTTGAGAGTGCTGTTTACAGAAAACCCCTCTTACACTTGCAGACTACTCACTTGATCTCAAAATGAATAATCTTGGGCCATAATATAAAATGCTTTGCATTTTATTGTGCCAAGACAAGAATGCGTTCTCCAAGGTTAATCTGACAATTAGCATAAGAATGATGTAAAAGAAAAAATGAAAATAATATCTGTTTTTAAAAGTTAAACATCTACTGCAGAGTATAACCCATCTGGCCCTTCAAAAACTGGCTTGAGCCAGCCTGCATCTGAATCCAGGTGTCCACAAATCATCTAGTCCCATGGGAGTGAGCACAAGGCTTCTCTGTGCTGTGTTTGGTTAAGTTACTCACTGAACAGACCTTCTACTTTGGCATAAAATAATACTCTTCCAAATTTAGAACTGCCTCTCTATATAGATGAAAATAGTATTAAATGTGCAATGTCATATTTATCTGTAGTCAAATCTGGTGGAATTATCATTAATGAGACAGATGGGTAATACAATTATTACATCACTGTTTGTGAATTCCCACCTTCAAGTCCTGCCTTCTTTAAACAAGTCAAGGTTAGGTTTGGTTCAAAAACAGAACAATATTAAGTGATCCACCTGTCAACACCAAGCCAATGGAATTCAGAGGTTTTAGCAAGCCAAATTCCAAGCTAAACTGGGAGGCAAATTAATTTTGATCCTTCTTTTAGAGAAAGGCTGTGCATCTTAGCAGTCACCTAGGATGGCTTATTCTCATTTGTGACTGAGGAGCTCCCTCTATTTTCTTTTTTATCAGCCCTGTGCCTAGACTTGAGATTCTTGACTTCAACTTGGTCAAAAAGTTGAAAGCTCTCTCTTTCAAAAAGCATCACCAAGTCTAAGAAGGAACAGTGTAGATGCCTTGAAGCTCACAGGAAAATTGAACCCTTCACTCATGTGTCTGGGGGCTAACGGTGACACTGTCTTTGTGAATCTGTTTTAGGATTAGCCTAGATGATGCCAGGCTTCCCTGGTAGCTCAGCTGGTAAAGAATCCACTTGCAATGCAAGAGAACCTGGTTCGATTCCTGGGTCAGGAAGATCTGCTGGAGAAGGGAGAGACTACCCACTCCAGTATTCTTGGGCTTCCCTGGTGGCTCAGCTGGTGAAGAATCTGCCTGCAATGTGGGAGAACTCAGTTCAATCCCTGGGTTGGGAAGATCTGCTGGAGAAGGGACAGACAGGCTACCCACTCCGGTATTCTTGGGCTTCCCTCGTGGCTCAGCTGCTAATGCTAAAGAATCCGCCTGCAATGCAGGAGACCTGGGTTCAATCCCTGGGTTGGGAAGATCCCCTGGAGAAGGGAAAGGCTACCCACTCCAGTATTCTGACCTGGAGAATTCCATGGACTGTGATGCCAGGTGGTAAAGAACCTGCTTGCCAATCTAGAAGATGTAAGAGACCTGGGTTCAATCCCCGGGTCGGGAAGATTCCCCTGGAGGAGGGTATGGCAACCCACTCCAGTATTCTTGCCTGGAGAATTCCATGCACAGAGGAGCCTGGTGGACGCAGTCTAGAGGGCCAAAAGGAGTTGGGCACGACTGGAGTGACTCAGCACACTGCAGATGATGCCCGTGTGGTGCTCAACCCAGTACATATGACGCGTGGAGTAGCCGACAAGTGCCCGTTATAATGCATCCTCTGTATTCACTGACTTCCTGCACAGCAGTTCTTAACATATAGAGTTTCCTGGTCTCCGTAGCTTTGTGACCTCTGCTACAGAAATGAGAGGCTATGCTTGGGGCTGATCATCTCCCTCTGAGGAATTCTTAATTCACCAGCCAGGGCCTTGCTCTTCAGGCTGTCAGCGTTTCAGCATTTCTGACCTTCCTGGTCTGGGCTCCCCTGTTGGCTTCCCGGGTGCTCACAGACCCCAGCTCTACCCTCAAGCCCCCTTTCCATTTTCTCTCTCTTAAGCTCCGCCCCGCCCCCAACCTGCCCCACCCACAGGCTGGGCCACTCTACCTAAGGAGGTGTGCTTCCTATTGTATCTCAGATGATGTTCTACTGCCCTGGGAGGGCCCCTCACCACCAGACTGGGGGTTCAGAGAGGTTTTATGACCTCAGCTATGTTACAAAGCCAGGATGTGCTAGGGAAGTCTGGGCTGACTTGAAAGACAGGCTCTCTCTGTGAGGCTTGGGGCCACCAAAGACCACCCACCACGGAGAAAAGAGGAGGAGATATGGAGGAGGCTCACAGGAGGGCAGGCAGGACAGGAGAGCAGCTGGGAACACAGGCGTCAGTGTCCTAGAGCCTGGGCATAAACCACGGGCGTGCCTCCCCAAGCCACGTGGCTCTGGTCCTCTCCTGACCTGGCACCTCTGTTTCTTCCTTCCAAAATTGATAATGGCTGTAGTATCCACCCTAGAGTAATGCTGTAGGCATGAAATTAGATTTCCCATAGCCCTGGTGCAGATAAAAATGACAGCCTTACGATCACTGTCTTTCAGACAGCACTCATCCCAAAAGACACTGCCCACGGCGCACTCGCCGCAGGAGCCCTTCTCACTGTAATTTCAGTAAAGCGACTCTGGAAGGAGACTGCGGGGAGGAGCAGACAGATGAGAGGCCAGACCACATACAGGAAGTCCCTTATATATGAACCTTCAGACACGCACACGTCATGTGCCAGCCCCGGTATGCAAGTTGCTGTACTGTGCTACTGCACTTTTCAAGGTACTGAATTATAAGATACAAAATGCTTTCTTTAGCCTTTGTGTTTGCTTTTTGTGTACACATTATTTGTGTGAGAAGTATTATAAACTTGCCACAGTACAGTAGTATATAGCCAATTGTGTTAGTTGGGCACCTAGGCTAACTCTGTTGGACTTTTGAACAAAACTGGACTTAGGAACGTGCTCTCAGAACAGAACTCATTCGTATGCAGGGGACTTACTGTACAAAGTGGAAGGATGTTTGTGAAATTCCATAGACAGCTGTTTGCAGATGTGCTAATTTCTTACTGGCTTGAAGAGCCAGGCCTTCTAAAGATACGTTACGGGGTCCAAAACGCTTCTTAAAATAGCTTAAGCTTTCTTTAATTGGGCATTTGCCACCAAAAAAATAATACTTCAAAAGCCCAAGAACTCCATTTTCCATATAACAAAGGGCTCTAAGTGTGATAGGTCAATATTAAAATTTCAGGTTTTACACAAAATACAAATCAGAGGTCATGACAACAAAGATAAAGTCACGCAGAGGGATTCGGGGGGGAGCGCACTAAGATCTGGCAGCCAATGACCTAATTATTTACGTTCATTTTCCACTTTGATACAATGCATTTTCTATAGGAATAAACCCATCTCTTCAGTGGGGAAAGAAAATTTTAAGTTTGGGGCGGTTCATTAGTTATCCTAGTGTTAGTCCCTCAGTCATGTCCGACTCTGTGTGCCGCACGGACTGCAGCCCACCAGGGTCTTTTTTCCAGGGGACTCTCCAGGCAAGAACACTGAAGTGGGTTGCCATTTCCTTCTCCAGGGGATCTTCCCAACCCAGGGATTGAACCTGGGTCTCCAGCATTGCAGGTAGATACTTTACCATCTGGGCCACCAAGGAAGCTCCCAAATTATCCTAACATCTTCAATAAAAAGTACTTAACTCCCAAACTAAAGGAAGGTTCTGAGCCCCAAAGCTAGAGGAATACAGACAAGGGAAAGGAGTGATGTCTGAGAGCTTGTGGAGGATGACAATGGCATCCTTGGACACTTGGGGAGGCATTTTTTCTTTGTTTGAGCAGGGTGGGTTGCACTTCTTTTCACTATTGAAAGGCTGGACTTATCTTGCTTTTATCTCTAGGATTCAACCTCAAAAATATAACTTTAAGATACTCATTTTAAGAAAGTTCAGTTCTTTACTTCAGATTAATATGAAGAATGTTTTTTAAGAAAACAATTTAAAGTTCTAAAGAGTTTACTAGGCAGTGTTTTCCCTCTTTTAATTCTAAAAAGAAAGGATATCAATAATCCTATTTTTAGAAGCTGAATACAACTTGAGAGGGCTTTTCACAAGCAGCTACTCTTTTTTTTTTCTTCAGAAGAAATAGCCTTCAGAATTATTATAGTTGATGAAAATTACTTTCAGGAATAAATAAAGAACAGTTAAGCCTTTAGAAAATTAGAAAATGGAATGTATACCATACCTTAAGGTGCGATTTTGAAAATTATGCTGACCCATTGGTACATCCTATTAAAGAAAAAAAAGATTATTAGTTGCTAAAAACATACATTAAGAAGTTTGAAAAGATAATGATGTGTATTTCCTCTTTTACCATGGTAAATATCATTTAGGTAATAAGCAGCTAAGTGGAGAAAAAGAGCTTAATTATAAGCATGAAATAAGGTTAAAACTTCAGTTTATATTTAGAATGTTGGTGTAATCTATGAACTCTGGATATTGGAAGTGTCAGGATTGTTGTCTAGATTTTCAAAATTCCTATCCTGATATTTGCAGATATTATTTACAACAATGCCTGCAGAGGACTATTATTAAAGTTACTGTAGACAACCTAAATCATGTAGAACTGTAGTTTTAACATGAGACAAAAATTTAGAAAATGCTTTAAAACACAAACATAATCACAAAATCTATAGACAATCTTAATCAGTGAATCGAACTGTTAAGAAATGAGACCATTGATTAAGTATGTGAAACTGAGAATCACTGATGAAAAAGAAGAAATGTACATAAGTGCTGGTATAACATTTCCTGAAAAAGGCTAGTGAGAGGGAGACACTGAATCCATTGCTAAGTGTTCAATAATAGACTTTAAAAACCACAAGATTCACTTGTATATTGTAGTGGAAATTAAAATAAAAGTCAGAACAAAGAAGCTCCAGAGAAACTTTTCTTTGTTGCTTTAAGCTCCAAGGTTAGATAAGGAAATGTATTTAGCCTAGGGAAAGGTAGGCTTAAAAATGATAACTGAACTCCACATTTTATTATATAGAGTATTAATAAAATAATGCATTATTCACCAGCTCCATCAATGTTAAATCAAGAGTCAATGAAGTTCTGCATAGGGGATTAGATAAAAGAAATAACTTTTGGCAATGACAGCTGTTCAATCCTGGAAGGTATGAGTAAGAATGACAATGGGACCTTTCTGAAAGTAAGGGGCATAGTCCTATGGGCCCCAAGTGCTAACCAGAACCTCAGAGGTCTTCTGTCCCTGCCAAGGAACTCAGGCCTGAGACTCTGTCTGTGACTGGCAAGGCCAGCTGGTCAAGAAAACAGAGTCTGTTCCAGACATCCTGTTTTTTATACACTATTTTCTGAAGCTCAAAGCCTTAGGCAGTTATAACTCTCTCGAAGGAGGCATCTTCACTAACACATAACAACAGATTATGTTGAGGTTGGAGCCAGGGTGAAATCTTCCCTTGGGTGCCTTGCTAAGATAGTAAGGGAGAGGGTTGCTCTTAAGTCCTGAGACAAAGGACTGATAAGAAATTAGCAACCACAACAACATCAATAATACCACCCATAAAGCAAGGCCTTATTTTTGCAGGTACACAGATGAAGTAGCACAGAAAATAATGCTTTAGTATTCAGATATAATTCTTATTTCCTGAAAAATAACAAACCAACCAGCCAACCAACCAACCAGCCAAGCAGCCAGTCAACCAACCAACCAGTCAACCAACCAGTCAGCCAACCAACCGTCAACCAACCAACCAGTCAACCAACCAACAACCAGTCAACCAGCCAGTCAACCAACCAGCCAACTAGCCAGTCAACCAACCAACCAGCCAGTCAACCAACCAATCAGGCAACCAGCCAGTCAACCAACCAACCAGCCAATCAACCAATCAATTTGTTTATAACAAATCTCAATCAGAGATAAAGTTATTAGCCATTAGCACTAATAATAAATTTAGTGTTGAGGTAAAATTATCTGATTCTTTTCATAAGAGGGATAGAAGCATTGACTTTCCCTGGCAATTAGATTCTAAGTCTTAGCATGCTTTTCCTCTAACAGGTCTAGTTGCTGGGAGGCCCCCAGTGGCTCTGGTCCTCGCTCCTTGCATCTCTTCTCTTCTTGTGACCACATCCAGATCCACAGCTTCAAATAGCACCTAAAATCTGATGCCTATCACATCCACACCTCCTACCAAGACCTCTACCCAGAGTTCCAGGAGCACACCCCCAACTGCCAACTTCTGAGCTGCACTCTGGTGTCTGAAAGGCATATTGATTTGAAGATGTCCACTAGCAAAGTCTTGATTTTTCTACCCCAAATTCTCTGACTTTGCTCTGAGTATTTGTCAGTTCAGTCAATGGGATTATCATTCTCCTAGGTGCACAACCCAAACATGTGGCTTCGTCTTTGAACTTCCTTTCCACACATATTGACTCCATCACCAAGTCTTACTTGTTCCACTTTCAAACTGTACCCTGAATTTGTTTCTCACTGTTCCCACTGCTAAAATCTCAGCAAAGGAGGACACCACTCCTTCTTGTAGCCCTGCTCTCTTGGTTCATCATCCAGAGTGCTAATTACACGCTGCCCTTCCCTGCTTAGGACCCTCTAACAACTTCCCACTACAATCAGAATAAATTATACATGATTACTTGGAGCCTCTCACCCTAATGACCTCCCCTGGCTTACTGTTGATGATCTGACAGCCACACAGTCTCTTCTCTGCCTCAAAGACACCAATTCATTTCCATTTCAGGGCAGCTGTATTTGTCCTTTTGCCCCTTACCCTCCCCACTGACCCCTCCCCTTCTCGGAGACTCCCCCCAGCCACACCCCCAAGAGGAGCCATGCCAGTCACTCCCCAAGACATTCCTTCCTTTTCTTTTCATCACAGCCCTTGGCAGTACCTGGAGTCATCTCCTTTGTTTATTTGAGTCCTACTTAGGGTCTCTTTCTTCCCAATAGAATATAGACCCCTCTAGGACTTGCCCTGGAGGTCTCCCTGTTGACCCCTTGAAAGATCACAATCTTCTATTAGATCGTTTATATTTCAGTTGGAAAAGAACAAAGGAAGTTGAAAGAAGAGATAAAACCAAGACAAAACAGGAATGCTGACGCCTGCATGCTGGGTTTGCGCATGTCACTGTGACAGACCTATGGACACAGGCAGCTTGGAAATGTCCACTTTTACCTGACAGCCTCATATGTTTTTTCCTCATCAGCTAATAAGAATTACGGAACATCTCATTTTTTTTAAACCTCAACCACATCCCTAACACAGTGAATACCATTTAGCATGAAATTGTACTCAGAGACTGTTTTAATATCTAAATATACCATTGGGACTATTCTAAGTGCTCCACTGTATTTCCTTTCCTCTCCTCTCATGAGTTTTTCTATTCTTCATCTGCATTTCAGCCATCTTATTGAAAGGTCCCTGTGGTCTGGAGCGGTGGGACTCCATTCCCCATTAGAAGTTGGGATGACGTCCGTAAGGGACGCCAATAGAATGCACTTTGCTTCCGACACAGGCTGAACCTCTGGGGGATGAGGACAGGGTTAATGATGCTGCTCAAACCGCAAGGATGTCAGGCCCTCATTTGTTCTTTTATGAAGATGCTCGGGCTTTCCACTTTGTGGTAGCCAAAGCAAATTGCAAACCTGGATTGAAAAAGAGTTCAGGGGTATGCAGTGGCTACTGCCCATTGTCAATAACCGTCTTCGATAAGAAAGTGATCACGCAAAGTCACTCTTGGTTGAGACCCTTAGCAACTGACACTCAAGATAACCTGATGGCAGGTTTATTTAGGCCTGTTTGTCAGGGGCCTCTCTGGGAAGTCAGAGACAGCAAGCTTCCTTCGTTACAGACCCGACTGGTTTTGGCAGGACATGCCTTCTGTTTGGGGAGCTAGCGTACGCCCAGTGCGGGGAGGGCGTACCGTGGTGCTGATCTTGCCGTTCTCCGTAGTCATGCTGTCTCTGTGATGCAGGTGTGCAAAGGGCTTGGCTGCCCCCCAGGACTCCAGGTACCGGGTCATGCGGACGGAAGCCCTCATCTTCGCTCCGTCAAGGGTGTGTCGAGGCCTAAAGAGGTGCTGAGGGCTCCGCCGCTCTCCCTTGGGGTGAGAAGCACAGTATCACACCTGGAGGCCACAGCACCTCTTCCCTCCAGCCCCCTAGAAGCCTCCCTTGCACAGGCGGAGTCCTCCACCATCACCGCCTTCACTCTGCGGGCTCCTGCCCTCGGTCGTGCGGGGTCACCATGGGGCATGGCCACACCCCAGAGAAGCTGAGTCAGTTTTTTTCAGACAACAAAAACCTACCTGTACCTGAAACTTGGGAAAAAACAATAGCCATTGGAAGGGATGTTTTTATAAAGCTGACTCTTAGACAGAATATGCTGATCTGTTTCCATGTTTTAATGGTTTTGTTTGTTTTTTTTCCTAAAGTGATGGCTGTAGGGATTGGGGCTGTTTTCAGATGCGAAATGGCCTCGAATATTGATGTTTTGGTATTCTTTGCCTGAACACAGTGTTCTCTGGACACGTTTTTTTCACCTTTTCCCTGAACCTGCCACCTCCACACCGATCATCCCATAGTTCCTCCTGCTTGTCACACAGCTGTCTCCAGATCAGCTGTCTAGTGGGTTGGAAGTTTGTCCCCAAAGGTGAACAGGGAGTTTCAGGGAGGCTCTTGTGAGTAAACACTCGTAAACTTGACTTCACTGATTTTGCGATACTTGTTTGGACAATTCAGAGGAGTTTCTTGCTGCTACCTGCGTTGTTAACCGGCCAGTGATTTGAGGGAAGTTACATAAACCATCTGAGACTCAGCTTCTTAATCTGTAAATAGCAACAGTACCCATTTGGCAGGAATTTGGGGAGGGGTAAAGATGAGAGCTCTTTTGATGAGCCCCCTGCTCTGGCCTGACACATGATGGGAAGAGAGTAAAAGACAGCAGCTGTCTGCATGGGATAGGTGGTTTTTATCATGTTAAAGTTCACATGTCTGCACATAACATGCTCACCCCAGTGTATGTGACAATTAGTCATTAATCTTTCAGTAATTTCTTTTTTTCTTATATCTTCATCCACTTAATCTCATTAAGATTTTTATCAGCTGAAATCCTGAACACACTTTTGGTCTTCATTTAATTTTCTAACTGCCAGGAAGGGCCCATCATGGACTAACACAGTGGTACCCAACCTTTTTGGCACCAGGGACCTATCTGTTATGTGCTTAGTCGTGTCTGACTCTCTGTGACCCCATGGACCGTAGCCTGCCAGACTCCTATGTCCATGGAAATCTCCAGGCAAGAATACTGGAGTGGGTTGCTGTGCACTTCCCCAGGGACCTATTTAGTGGAAGACTATTTTTACATGGACTGGGGGTCGGGATGGTTTCTGGGTGATCAAATGGATAGCATTTATTGTGCATGTTATTTCTAATCTAATGCTCTTGCTGATCTAACAGGAGGTACCAGTCCATGGCCCAGAGGTTCACACCCGTGGACTAACGTATACATTGGTAAGCATGACTAACTAACCTCTACAACCTTATAATGCAGACAATACTCTTGCCACATAAACAAGCAATTCATTTCAACTGCTTCTTTCATAAATATTTGAATGCATTTTTACAAACACAGGCATTTAAAATACTTTTAGAGGCAAACACTAGCAAAGAATTACACCGGTTCTTGACTAAAAACAACTTTTCATATCAGTCATTTGCCCTCTTGACTTTTAATCACAGAAGTCATGGGCTAATTATAGACTCTATGATACTGACCTTGGGGTTGATTACAAAGTAAGTTTTCACCAAATGTTGCTTTAAATACGGGTCTCTGATGTCACCATCGCCTTCTTCCACTTTGTAAGCTCCATTCAAGTGTTGCAGGGTAACAGAAGAAATGTGAACACGTCTGAAATTCCATTTGAAAACCACAATCAAGATACAGAAGAAGGAACATCCAAGATTTTCTATTAATTTGGGACTTGAGAAAGAATTCCTTCTGCCACAGGTGAAGGAAAGGCTATAGGTTCATAGTCTGTTACCCACAGCTTTGGGAAAATGCTCCCCGATATCAAGAGCTGCTAATATTTGGAGCCTCTCTGCACTCAGTGAAACCTAGGTGGTGAATTATAGCACATAAAACGTGATCATACTGAATCTGGAGGCATGAGGATAGTTTTCGGAATTGCATGGCAAAGTCATTTGAGAACACGTGCTGGTACGTATAAAAGTATGGGCTTTCCTTCTCAATGCCTGCTCTCATACTTCTCCAAATTACAGCACTTGCAAAGATTCTCTTGTCATCTGTCCAGATGGTACCATCTGCTTATTTTAATAGGACTGGTTTCAGAGGTGACCAATAATACAGAAAGGCCACATATCTCTAGTGCATTATAAGCCATCTTTAACTTAGGTCTCTATTCATAAATACGCAATTAAGTGAAAGTCTGTAATTCAGGATCTGACATCCTGTCTCTAACCATGGGTCCCAGGGGTGGTGGAACTGGGGCCTGAGAGCTCACATCCATCTGGTTAATGGAAGAGGTCACGGAGTAACACAGTAGTAACCAGGGCAGCAGAAGTCACCGAGCACTGAGCAGTCAGCTCTCAGCCTGCGGACCTCGGATCCTAAGCCCAGGGCCTGCTGGATGAGAGGAAGCCCATGTCCTGCCTTACCCAGGGACCCCTCCAGCTTCCATGTGGTTGGCCAGGGTGACGTCATGTGACCACACGTCGTACTGCCACTTCTGCAGCCCGATCACGCCGCACAGCACGTTCCCAGAATGCACTCCCACGCGCATGTTGATGTCCACTCCGGTGGCGTCCCTCACTTTCCTAGAGAGAAGGAAAGTCACATCACCCTCCAGGGCCAGTCTCTTCTTCCTGTCGTTCCTGGCCGATTTTCTGGGCATTTTATTATTCAGAATGTCTCAGACTGTTGAAAATAATGGTCATGAGTTCCTTCTGTGGTGGAAGATTGCTGCTCTGAGGGCATTGAAAGGGTTTTTCTCTCCAGTTATTACCAGGCTAACCCATCAGTACCAAGCCAATGCTCCAGCCAGTAAAGCCTCAGGCTGGCTAGGGCCGTGATGCAACATTTTGGTTTTAGCTTCTACTTTTCCAACCAATACATATCAAGCACCCATCATGTGCTAACCCCCTCCTTGAAGTTTTCATACTAGACTCGTGAGACATTGCCTTGTACTGTCAGAAACAATCTTAGATGCCATTAGCAACTCTAATGCTTATTAGCATAGCGTATGTCCCCAAGGAATATTTTCTGCTGATGAGACAATAAGGCTTATTTGTGAGCTTAAATGACTTCAGCCTGAATAGGAATTAAAAAAAAATAACCACAAGCTGAATGCTTTTCCACTGTGCATGTTTCTGTAACAAAAAAGAGAAGCGAGTACTCTTTAAGAAGCTTTAATAGTGCATAAGGTATCATTAAAAAGAAATGAATTTTTAAAAACCACTTAAAAAATACTTTAGGATCTTGTCACCAACTCATTGAAATAGACAAATGAATAACTTCCTTTGATTAGGACAGACATATATACACGACCATGTGTAAAACAGATGGCTAGTGGGGAGATGCTGTCACAGGGGGCTCAGCTTGGTGCTCTGTGATAACCCAGAGGGGTGGGGTGGGGAGGGAAGGGGGAGGTCCAAGACGGAGGGGATATATATACATATACATATACATATAGCTGATTCACTTCACTTAATAGTGGAAATGAATACAACATTGTAAGGCAATTACATTCCAATTAAAAATAAAAGAAAAAAAGACAACTTCTTTTAAGGGAAAATGGCAATGATTGGTGATGCCTATTTGTTTCTGCCAGTTAAATATGTTTATCGATTAAAATATAGTTGTAAAAGAAAAAGGTGTCCCTAGCAGGAAGGTGTCCCTCATTCCATGGAGCGAATCACCCCAGGAAGAAACGTGGAGGGAAAGTGATGACATTGATTGCAGCAGTTAAGAGGAAGGGTTCCCAGGTGTGGGATGCAGTAGAACCCGAACCATCTCAAAATAACACAGGTACGCATGTGGGATGGCATCACCGACCCAATGGACATGACTTTGAGCAAGCTCTGAGAGATGGTGAAGGGCAGGGAAGGCTGGTGTGCTGCAGTCCATGGGGTCGCAGAGTCGGACACGACTGAGCAACTGAAGAACGAACAACAATGAACAATGAGTGTCAAGCTTCAGTGATGAAGCAGAACCATCCGAGCATACTATGATAAGAAGAAATGGGTCCATGATATAAAAATAAATGACTTCCTGAGAAAATAGTACAGAGGCTGTTTCTTTCCCTTCCCTTTCTATCGTCCTTTTCTGTTTATATTTTGTCATAAAATGACAACCTATATCAAGTACTTTGCAAGTCGTCCACACCCTTCAATCCTGCTCCCAGAAGGAGCATCTCCATGACACAGGAGGCTTGCCTTGCCGCTTTGCCCACAGTAGCTCTGAGTGCAAACGGCTGCTGGGGGGTGTCTGGTCCCCCCAGGCTTGCTCAGGCTGGTTCATCTCTGCTCCCCATCCCCCTGAGTCCTGCTTCCTGACAGCATCCAGGAGTAGTCATAAAGCCAGTCTGATAGCAGTGACTGGTTAGTAACTTGAGTCTTTGAAATAACCGTCTTCATGGGCTTCATGTCTGTTTTAGAAAAATGAGTTGATCAAGAGTTCAGATGAACTGACTGACCAGAAACATTTTAATGCATGTAGATGCAGATGAAATCTGTGTGATCCATAGACAAATGTCGAAATGATGGCTTAGAGTTTGCGCTAATAGTAGACAATCTTTCTAATTTAAGAGGAGCTTTAATCACTTACAAAATCAGGGTTCTGAGAGCACTGCCTTGATTAAGAACAGTTTACATTTTCATGAAAGGGGGGAAAAACGTCTCTTTAAATGCCGGGAATATTCCAAAACTGCAGCCAAAGAACTTCTGCAGTGTTGACCTAGCTAACAGGGAACGAGGCTCTGAATAAATGTGGAGGTCCCCGCACAGAGGGAAAACCACGGACAGACATCCCTGGATTCATGTTGCTGGTTCCCAGGAAAACTAGAGGTCATCTGGCAAAATTTCAAGTGCTAAGTGTACACTTTCTCCTCACCAGCTTCAAAAACTGAAATTCCTGTATTCATTCTCATCTTATGCCTTAAGAAATGGGAATGGAAATGCTTGCTTTTGTATGTAAGAGAGAACAAAGAGTTTCCAAAATTTGCCGAGGTGTTCGCTCTTTCCCTGGGCTTCCCTGGTGGCTCAGATGGTAAAGAATCTGCCTGCAATGCAGGAGACCCAAGTTCGATCCCTGGAGAAGGGAACGGCTACCTACTCCAGTATTCTTGCCTGGAGAATTCCATGGACAGAGGAGCCTGGAGGCTACAGTCCAAGGGGTCACAAAGAGTCAGACACGACTGAGCGACTAAACAACAACAACAAAAGGGTATTTTGTTGAATCGAATGCGCTACTGAGTCACAAAATGTCATCCTTCACAAAACCCATCCATAGAGCCTGTTTCCTCTCACGTTTGGTTTTAAACATGAACGTGGCTTCCAGGGGTGGTTACAAATGTGAGAAAAGCTGTTAATTTTACATGGATTGAATGCACTTACATCTAGACCTGTAATGTCTTGAATAGTTAATGATTTTTAGAATACAGTTGAAAAGCTTTTTTTTTTTTCTTATACCTCCAAGAAGACAGATGATTTATTTTGGGGGAGAAGCAGGGGGGACGGCTAATTCCCATACAAAGTACCTCAGGTGGCAAGCTGAGGCCACACTGCCCACCTCTGCTGTCTCGACTCTTCCCTCCTTTCTTCCCTATGTCTCTGCCCACCCAGTCCTGACTGCCACGTAGCGGCCCCGACACTGCTGAGCTAGTGAGTCTGGACATTCAGGTCCGCGGACTCTGCTGAGGCTGGAGGTGTCATCATCCTTCCCTGGAAAGCACTGGAAACCCACCGTCAAACCTCTCAGTCCATTTCAGCCCACGGCCAACACCACAGTGGGCTAAACACAGTGACAACTAACTTGATTTGTTGCTTTCTCACTTAACATCCCAGTTACCCCAACCCCGAGAAAAGGAATTCGAACATCAAGCACATAATTCCCATCCCATTTAGAACAAAAATATGCGGAGGAGAAGAGAAAATCACTTGACCAAAAATAGGCAATCCCCTACCAAAAAACCCTTAAACTGAAAGTTTTCAATCAAACAATCAACAAACAAGAGCTTTTTATCATTTATAAGACTATCAGGGCTTCTGTGAAGGCACTTATAGAGAAGTATGCGGTATCAGCAGTGAAAATTCACTTTGTAGCTCACATTTTCACACTACACTTGTCAGCTGTAATGATACCATTATTCTTTGTAAGCAAATATTCTCTACAAATCTTACAATGAAAGAAACTATAGATACAAAGCGGAAAATTATTACGGATAAAAACTGAAACTAAATTCACAGAGCTGAGTGTGTTTGACTAGATGGAGTTATTCTGGGCTAGATTCTCCTCTTCATTGCAGTCTGGTGGTAAAAACTACTTTCTCTCTTACAATTTATATGCCCTTGTCAAAAATCAAGACAAACATTAAGAGTACAAAATTGTCCCTTAAGATTGGAAGAGACTTTTCAATTGTTTACAAAGAAATTATCTTTGAAATTAATGACACAGCCCCTTCCCATAGATTTCTAACACCATGTTCCTGTAAAATAAGATTAATAACAACAATACAAAACACAGAGCCTGACTCTGGACTGAGTTCTCACATGCCAATAAATGAGTCTTTGCCCGTTTCTGTGTAAATGAACAATCATGTATATAGTTTCAGTAGACAAAAAAACAGAAACAGTTGTAAGACCGACAATGAAAATGTATTATGCAGTTTAAAAGGCTCTTACTACTCATCACACTTACTTTATGGCTTCACACATATCCAGTCCCATTTTCACACAATTCTTGGCATGGTTAGGGAGAGATATAGGCAGTCCGGACACACAGTAGTAGCAGTCTCCTAAAATTTTTATTCTCATGCATTCATTCTCCTGAAAGAAGAAGTCACAGAATTTCAACTGCATTGCTTGTGTGCTAAGTGGCTTCACTCATGTCCAGCTCTTTGAGACCCTATGGACTGTAGCCCGCCAGGCTCCTCTGTCCATGGGGTTCCCCAGGCAAGAATACTCGAGTGGGTTACCACGCCCTCCTCCATAGGGGATCGTCACGACCCACGGATTGAACCCTTGTGTCTTGCATCTCCTGCATTGGCAGGTGGATTCTTTACCACCGTGCCAACCTGAGAAGCCGTAAACTAGTTCAATTTCTCTTAATTGCCCATCAAGATTAAGCCACCCTCACCCACACACCCCTCTGCCAAAGCAGGAAGGATGATGGTAAGGGGTGGGAGGGGAAGGCTGAGAGAATATTTTGGAATGAATTACACTTAGCAGAGAAATGTGAAGATAGGCCCATGCTTTATAGTCTGAACATCCTCAAATACTGACAGTGAAATGAAGCGTTCTGTGCAGAGCAGAATCTTTCAGGATAGAAAATGGTGATCAGAACTCAACTGGAATTAGAATTGTATGTCATTTCCTACTACATTCATGGTTTTCCTCACTTCTTTTAAAGCTGAAGCAAATTCTTACCTGCAGACATGTAGCTTCTGATAAACATCACTACAGTGTAATGCAGTATAATGAGCCACCATTCAACATTGCCAAGTGATTTAAAACTTAATTCTGCCCTTAGGTTAAACCATTTTAATATCAAGTTAGATGAACTCATTTTTCGTGGCTGGGCTGTATTTATATTACAATATCAAGATCAATTTCATTCATATGAATCAATCCTACATCCATTTCTAACCTTTTCAACTAGCTTATAGACTCTTCACTCAAATTTAAATACATAAAGAAGTACCAAACACAGATTTTTTCCCCTTCTTAACCCACAGGCTTATGGATAAACTGAAAATATTTGAAATAATAAAATGAACATAAGATCTTTTTGTCCTTAAAGCATGCATTAGATTTATTGAAGGTTTTTGCATGTTTCTTTCCCTGTCTCATAGAGAGCTTGTGTACTTTCATGCTTATCTACAGCACTGTAGAGGATGTGTTAATAAATCTTGATAGCAATTTTATATAATAAAAAGGAAAAACATTGTTTATTAATCAGGTTTACCTCCCTGATAGCACAGTTGGTTAAGAATCTGCCTGCAGCGCAGGAGACCCTTCTTCGATTCCTGGGTTGGGAAGATCCCCTGGAGAAGGGATAGGCTACCCATTCCAGTATTCTTGGATTTCCCTGGTGGCTGAGCTGGTAAAGAACCTGCCTTCAATGTGGGAGGCCTGGGTTCGATCCCTGGGTTGGGAAGATCCCCTGGAGAAGGGAAAGGCTATCCATTTCAGTATTCTGGCCTAGAGAATTCCATGGACTGTATAGTATGGGGTTGCAAAGAGTCGGACACGACTAAGCGACTTTCACTTCCTAAATATGTATTCTGAGTCTAGAAGCAGTAAGATTAATAACAGTGAATTCTTGGTACCCTTATCAAAGACCAGTTACATGGGATTATTTCTGGTCTCTCTATTGTGTTCTGTTGCTCTATATGTCTGTTCTTAGTATCCTACTGGTTTGAATTGTTGTAGCTGGAAGATATTTTGAAATCAGGAATTATGAAGCCTCTAGCTTCGTTCTTCTTGCTCAAAATTGCTTTGTATATCTGTGGTCTCTTGTGATTCTATATAAATTTTAGGATTGATTTTTTTCTATTTCTGTAAAAACCACATTGGGATTTTGATCGGGATTGCATTGAATCTGTAGATAGCTTTGGGTATTATTTTAACAACATTAATTCTTCCAATCCGTGAATATGGAATCTCTTCCTACTTACTTGTGTCTATTTATATTTCTTTCATCAGTGTGTTATAGTGTTTGGTGTGTAAGTCATTCACTTGCTTAGGGCTGCTCAGGCGGTGCAGTGGTAAAGAACTGCTGCCAATGCAGGAGGCGTACAAGACGTGGGTTTGATCCCTGGTCAGGAAGACTCCCCGGAGCAGGAAATGACTACCCACTCCAGTATTCCTGCTGGTAAAAATCCCACGGCCAGAGGAGCCTTATGGGCTACAGTTGATGGGGTCGCAAAGAATCAGACACGACTGAGTACACAGTCTGTTTCGTTAAGTTTATCCCTAAGTTTTTCATTCTTTTTGATGATAATGTACATGGAATTGTTTCCTTGATTTTCTTTTGAGATACTTCATTGTCAGTGTATAGAAACACAACAGATTATTGTACACATATTTTGTATCCTGCAACTTTACTGAGTTTATTAGTACTAACAGATTTTTATGCTTCCCTCGTAGCTCAGTTGGTAAAGAATCTGCCTGCAAGGCAAGAGACCTGGGTTCAAGCCCAGTGTTGGGACGATCTCCTGGAGAAGGAAATGGGAACCCACTCCAGTATTCTTGCCTGGAGAATCCCATGGACAGAGGAGCCTGGTGGGCTACAGTCCATGGGGTTGCAAGAGTCAGACATGACTTCACAACTAAACCACTAACCACCACCAACAACAAATTTTTGTGGACTCTCAAGTTTTCTACATATAAGGTCATATAATATGCAAAAAGTAATAATTTTACTACTTTTTTGACTTGAATGCATTTCTTTTTCTTGCCTAAGGCCTGTGTCAAGAACTTCCAGCACTATGTTGAAATGAACTGGATAGAGCAGGTGTCCTTGTCTTCTCCCCAGTCTTAGAAGAAAAGCTTTCAGTTTTTCACTGCTGAATATGATGTGCACAGTAGGCTTTTCATATATAGCTTTATTGTGTTGAGCTGAGTTCCTTCTTATTAGTTGAGAGTTTTTAATGATAAAAGGGTGTTCAGTTTTGTCAAATGCTTTTTCTGCAATTGACTGAGATGAGCATGTGTTTTTTATCCTTCATTATGTTAATGCAGTATGTGTGTGTGTGTATATATATATATATATATCATCAATTGATTTGCTATGCCATCCAACTTGCATCCTAGAGATAAATCCCATTTGGTCATGGTATATGATTTTTTTTAATGTGCTGTTGAATTTGATTTGTTAATTGAAATAAATTCTTCAGCGCTCAGCCTTCTTTGAGTTTTTGAACTATGGTGTTGGAGAAGACTCTTGAGAGTCCCTTGGGCTGCAAGGAGATCAAACCAGTCAATCCTAAAGGAAATTAGTCGTGAATATTTATTGGAAGGACTAATGCTGAAGCTGAAACTCCAGAACTTGGGCCACCTGATGCAAAGAGCCAACTCATTAGAAAAGACCCTGATGCTGGGAAAGACTGAAGGAAGGAGAAGGGGACGACAAAGGATAAGATGGTTGGATGGCATCACTGACTCAACGGACATGAGTTTGAGCAAACTCCAGGAGCTGGTGATGGACAGGGAAGCCTGGTGTGCTATCGTCCATGAGGTTGCAAAGAGTTGGACACGACTGAGTGACTGAACAACAACAAAGTGAAATAGGCCAGATACAGAATGGCAAATGTTACATGATACCACTTATATGAGGAATCTCATTGTTAAACACAGAAACCGAGTGTGGAATGCTGGTTTCCAGGCCTGGGAGAGGGGGAAATGGGGAGGTGTTGGTCAAAGGAAAAGGTCGAAGTAAAAGTTCCAGTTACGCATGATAAGTAAGTCCTAGAGATCTACTGGACAGCACAGTGTCTATAGCTAATAATACTATACTGTATACCTAACCACAGGCTGCAAAGGTTGATGTTAAGTATTTAATCACAAAATAATAATACAATGATGATAATGATAATAATAAATTAAAAGGGCAAAGTGAAGATCTGTAGGTAATAGATGTTTATGGCATAGATTGTAGTGATGGTTTCAAGGGTGTATCCCTAAAGTTCGATAAGTTGCATGTATATTAAATATGTACAGCTTTTTGTATGTCAACTATACCTCATTACAGTGGATAAAATATCACAGTGAATGAGCAATGATGTTGAGTTCCTTAATGTAAACTACTGTGCTTTCCATAGCATTCACTCAATGGACTGAGCTGTTTGCTTACAAAGCTCTCTGACTCCATGATCTGAACTATGAAACATGAACTGATATCCAAAGCACGCTGCCCCTGTGACCAACAATGCATGGACCAAGCTATCCTAGTCCAGACTGATATTGCCTGGACGTTCCTTTGTTATAATCATCAGACAGGAGCAGGAAATCATACCAATTACCTCTTCTATGTGATATAAACTCTGTCCTCCTCCAATTCATATGCTGAAATCCTAACCCCTGGTACCTGTAAACGTGACTTTATTTGGCAGTAGTGCAGCCATGAAATTAAAAGACGCTTACTCCTTAGAAGAAAAGTTATGGCCAACCTAGATAGCATATTGAAAAGCAGAGACATTACTTTGCCAACAAAGGTCCATCTAGTCAAGGCTATGGTTTTTCCAGTGGTCATGTATGGATGTGAGTTGGACTGTGAAGAAAGCTGAGTGCCGAAGAATTGATGCTTTTGAACTGTGGTGTTGGAGAAGACTCTTGAGAGTCCCTTGGACTGCAAGGAGATCCAACCAGTCCATTCTGAAGGAGATCAGCCCTGGGATTTCTTTGGAAGGACTGATGCTAAAGCCGAAACTCCAGTACTTTGGCCACCTCATGCGAAGAGTTGACTCATTGGAAAAGACTCTGATGCTGGGAGGGATTGGGGGCAAGAGGAGAAGGGGACGACAGAGGATGAGATGGCTGGATGGCATCACTGACTCGATGGATGTGAGTCTGAGTGAACTCTGGAAGTTGGTGATGGACAGGGAGGCCTGGCGTGCTGGGATTCATGGGGTCACAAAGAGTCAGACACGACTGAGTGACTGAACTGAACTGAGGGTTATTGTAGATGTAATTAGTTAAGATAAGGTCATACCGGAGTAGAAAGTGTTTCTTGCTCAGTGTGACCCCATAGACTGTAGCCCACCAGCCTCTTCTGTCCATGGAATTTTCCAGGCAAGAATACTGGAGTGAGTTACCATTTCCTTCTCCATACAGGAGTAGGGTGGGCCCCTAATCCAGTATGATTGGTGTCCTTTTAAAGAGAAGTAATTTGGACACAGCCTTGCATGCAGGGAAAATGCCATCAGAACACCAGAACCCTGCTGTCACTGGCCAAGATTGGAAAGTTTCTTCCTGACATGTCACCAGGCAGTGCAGCAGAAATGACCTTTTATTAACTCAAACTTTTAAGATATGATTTTTTAACAGATAATCTCTCTATGTTTTTATTTGGTTTAATAATCATTCATTGACAAGTATTTCCTTTTCCCCCCTTAGGTCACAAGGAACCAATAACTGGCAACATAGACAACTGGCTGCTCCTTCATGGAGAATATAGTCAAGACATTGTTTTCTTTTTTTTCTAAAGATGAGCCCTCTCAACCCCAACTCAACCTTTTCCTTTGATTTGGTAAAGGAAGGAAACAGAGCTGTACTCTCAGTGAATTTTTTAGAATCCCCAGTGAGATTTGTCATGGTCAGTTGGGCAACATAAGGCATCTCATGGGGAGCTTGACCCAGGAGTGACTCTGAACATCTGAAAGCCAGATTTGTGCCTAGGAGCTTGGCTGGAATGTTCTCTGTTGTTTAAGTGTAAGGGAAATTTCACCATGAACTAAACTTGGAACTAACTCTTCCTAATGTATAAAAATACATTTTGATAAGCATAATAAAGGATTTTTGTTGGGAACCACTCAAAGACAAAAATTAAGGCCAGGAACATTTTATGAGACAGAAATAGAGGGCTAGCAAGCAAGAAAAAACACCAATATTCCCACCAGAAATCTTAATTGTTCCAATAAATAAGTCTGGAGTGAGGTCTGGTATGGTTTTAAATCAGCTGTCATCATTTCTTCTCTATGAAACTCCCCACAAATGAGCATATGAATGGTGAATACTGAGCTTACATTTCTGCAAGTGGCACAAAGGCCAATGGATGAAAATAAGACAGCAGTAAATAAGGCCTTAGGAAGAAGGGATGCATCCTGTCTTCAGGATTTTCCCAGCATGCCGCTTAACACTGTGAATATGTAAAGGTTACAACTGGAGAGGAAATTATGTTTCCAACTCATCGACATCAAAATGCCTAAAAAGAGAAGCTAAGAACAGCACAGTGCAGAGAGATGTGCAAATCAAGTCTTGTTATCTTGAATGTATTTATTGTATGTGTGCTGAATTATATATAAGCCAGAGTCTTAAAAATAAACGAAAGCATGTGCTAATTATATGCCACAGCATTTCTCTTTCCCAATGTAGGTCTGAGACTTATCAATAGCAAATAAACCCAACAAATCTATAAATAAGATTCCTAAAGGATGCTTTTATGAAGAGGCAAAAACCTGGTAAGGATCAAGAAAAGCCCCAATTTTATATATCCTCAAAATAGAAAGCAATCACTAATACTCACCTTTGCAATTTGATCGAACTTTCCAAAGAGTTCATTCAGCATATGGACGAGCTCTCCAGGGGAGCAGTCACTGGCCAGACGGGTGAACCCAACAATGTCCGCATAGAGGATACTGTGGGAACAAACCAGGGGGTGCCATATTTGCAAGTTTATATTCGCTAAGAAAGCAATGGTAGTCTTTCCCATTAAAAGAGGATGATTTCTTACGCTTTATATTTTTGCAAAACATCATTCCCCTGGGTATGGAATACATAAACATGTTGCTAAACTTTCCCATTAATTTTTTTGATGTTACATTTTTATAATTAAGATCGGGGAAGAAAGCCTTGTGATACACTTTCTCTATTCTAGTCCATTCTTACTGACAACATTTCTCCTCTCAGGGCCAGCCTCTCCTTCCCATTCTGGCTTATGTGGTCTTCATCCTGACAGTTCGTTACAGTGTCATAATTCTGATATCAAAGGAGTATGTTTCTGTTTGAACTGTTACGTGATTTTATTAATTTATTTATTTTTAAAATGTATTGACTTTAATTGGAGGCTAATTACTTTACACTATTGTATTGGTTTTGCCGTACATCAACATGAATCCGCCACGGGTGTAAACGTGTACATGATTTTGTATTGTAAGCATTCCTAAGTAGAAGAAGCAAAATCATAAAAGTTAAATCCTGATTGAAAGACATCAATAAATTCTGATTGAAAGACAAAATTTTGGGTTCTTTACTATCTTCCAGGAAAGGAGATGCATCTTCCTAAAGCTCAGAGCTGAGTTTGGGGGAAGCATTAAACAAGGAAGGATGCCAGCTAATGTCCAGTTACAGTAATAACAAGTACAATAAAGGCAAACAGGAATGCCATAAAACAGAGTCGTAGGGGTGGTGAGCTGAGCGCCGAAGAATCGATGCTTTTGAACTGTGGTGTTGGAGAAGACTCTTGAGAGTCCCTTGGACTGCAAGGATATCAAACCAGTCCATTCTGAAGGAGATCAGCCCTGGGTGTTCATTGGAAGGACTGATGCTGAAGCTGAAACTCCAATACTTTGACTACCTGATGCCAAGAGCTGACTCATTGGAAAAGACCCTGATGCTGGGAAAGATTGAAGGCAGGAGGAGAAGGGGACGACAGAGGATGAGATGGTTGGATGGCATCACCGACTCAATGGACATAAGTCTGAGCAAACTCCAGGAGTTGGCAATGGACAGGGAGGCCTGGCGTGCTGTGGTCCATGTGGTCACAAAGGGTTGGACACGACTCAGCAACTGAACTGAACTGAACTGAGGGGTGGTGAAGAATCTGGGACACAGTCACTAAGGAAGTGACAGCACAGCTTCCCATCATGGCAAGTATAGGCTGGGGGGGCAAATTCGAGATTCCTTAGAGTTTTGTGTGCATCAAGCTAACCTTGATGAATCAGGATAGAAGAACACAACACCTGTGTGTGCATTACAACTTTACCTACATAGAACGTGCTTATGTTTTATATAAAGACCTAATATGTGCACTGTGTTCAGTTGTGTCTGACTCAGACCCCAGGGACTGCAGCCCACCAGGCTCCTCTGTCCATGGGATTCTCCAGGCAAGAATACTGGAGTGGGTTGCCATGTCCTCCTCCAGGGGATCTTGCCCACCCAGGGGCTGAACCCACTTCTCTTGTATTTCCTGACTTGCCAGGTGGATTCTTTACCACTGTGCCACCTGGGAAGCCCCAAGGACCTAATAAAGAAGCCTAAAATTGCTGCTGGGAATTTGAGTTTCAGGTAATACATACGGTATGGTTTAAGATGGGCCATGAAACAAAAATAACTGCCAATTAACACTCATTGGGATATCTTTTTTTTCTTTTTAAAGAAAATAACAAGTGCTGCTGAGGACGTATAGAAATTAGAACTGGTAAGTACGCTAGGGGAAATGTAAAATGGCACAGGCACTACGGAAAAGAGTATGATGTTTCTTTAAAAAAAAAGAAACACAGAATTACTGGATGAACTGGCAATCCCACTGCTGGGTATACACCCCACAGAACCAAAAGCAGGAACTCAGATATTTGTATACCCATGCCCACATCCTGCCTCAGGATGAAAAGGCCATAGGTTTCAGATTTCTTTTAAAATTAATTGGTACTACATGACATTTAAGTTTCTGTATTTTTAAGTTTTAAGTTATGTATTTACTTTAGGAGCTTCCCTCGTGGCTCAGACTGTAAAGACTGCCTGCAATGCAGGAGACTCAGGTTTGATCCATGAGTTGGGAAGATCCTCTGGAGAAAGGAATGGCAAGCCTTTCCAGTATTCTTGCTTGGAAAATTCCATGGACTCGGGGGAAAGCAGGTGGGCTACGGTCTACAGGGTCACAGAGTCAGACACCACTAGCAACTAACGTTAACACTTTTCTTTAGGACGCCAAATATGTTTTCTGAATTTAAATTTGATTAAATACTGCAAACATATTGTATACAATCTCTGAAGACAGCCGAAGCTGCTTCACCAACCCTTTGCCTTAGACTGTGTGGTACGTGGCTTCCAAGATGGCCTCAGTCATCCTCGCCTCCCTTGTATTGTTCCTCCCCATAACGGGTAGGAGGGACTTGTGTAACTAATAGAATACTGTAGGAATAGCAAGAAATGACCTTTCATAAAAGATACAGCAACTTCCACCCGGCTCTCTCTTGGATCCTTCCCTCTGGGGAAGCAAGCAGCCATATTGTGAGGACACTCAAGAACCTGTGAAGAGGTCCAGTGGTGAAGATCTGAGGCCTTCAGCCAACATGAAGTTAACCTGCTCACCAGGTGAGAGGCCACATTGGGAGCAGATCCCCCAGCAGCCTGAAGCCTTATGGGGAAGTCTGCGCCAGAACCATTTAAGATGCTCCAAAACTCCAGCCCACAGAAACTGTGAGATGTCTATTGTTCTTTAAATCCACTAAGTTTTGGGGTAATTTGTTACATAGAAATCGATAATACAGGTATTATGCAGATTATTTATCAACTGCCTGAAATTGGTCGTGTCATGTTATTTTTGCAGGTCTAGTGTTCCTGGACTATATCACAACTACTTAGAGTCTGTGATCCTCTTTAGATACAGACATATTAATATTTATTTTTACACATTTTGAATACCAATAAGTGTCTTAAAAATATTGTAGGAGATGGAAGGGCCATTCCTGATTTTCAGACAATTGAGGTCTGTCTAGTCAAGGCTATGGTTTTTCCAGTGGTCATGTATGGATGTGAGAGTTGGACTGTGAAGAAAGCTGAGCACCAAAGAATTGATGCTTTTGAACTGTGGTGTTGGAGAAGACTCTTGAGAGTCCCTTGGACTGCAAGGAGATCCAACCAGTCTATTCTAAAGGAGCTCAGTCCTGGGTGTTCATTGGAAGGACTGATGCTAAAGCTGAAACTCCAATACTTTGGCCACCTCATGTGAAGAGTTGACTCACTGGAAAAGACTCTGATGCTGGGAGGGATTGGGGGCAGGAGGAGAAGGGGACGACAGAGGATGAGATGGCTCGATGGCATCACTGACTCGATGGACGTGAGTCTGAGTGAACTCCGGGAGTTGGTGATGGACAGGGAGGCCTGGCATGCTGTGATTCATGGGGTCGCAAAGAGTCAGACATGACTGAGAGACTGAACTGAACTGAAGGCTAGAAAGAGCAATTTCTAGTAAAATACAACTTATCAGATACTATAAATGTTTTTTTTTCTTTAATCATGTAGGCAAAATGCTTAAAAACCTAAAGGCAAGCTAGTGTTTTAAATAATTTCACTCATTAATATGTATGAATGTTCTCTCTGTGTTTATACACACACACACACATGTATATACATATACACCCATAGTTCTTTCCTATTATTCCAAAAAATGATGGGGACTTAAAAATATTTACTTCTGATTGCTCATTGATATGCAACTTTTTTCTGCTATCTTCCTCTCAATATACATTTTTTATTGTATATTAGCTCTTTGTGTGCTTGGGCCACACCTGTTTCTAAAATCATGTGTCAAATTGAGATTTGTCTTAGCAATGCATTCAAGCTACAGTTAGGGGTTCCCTGGTGGCTCAGATGGTAAAGAATCCACCTGCAATGTGGGAGACCTGGCTTTGAGCCTTGGGTCGGGAAGATCCCTTGGAGAAGGGAATGGCAACCGACTCCAGTATTCTTGCCTGGAGAACTCCATGGGCTGAGGAGCCTGGCCGGCTACAGTTCATAGGGTCGCACAGAGTCAGACACGACTAAGTGACTAACATTTTCACTTTTATTTTAAGCTACAGTTAAATTTCTTTCTTATTAATCAATTTAAGAAATCCTTGACCTGAAGTGATCAGACCCAAGGCAGCAATATGCAATGGAAAAAGTCTGGAGTTGGGGGCAAACAGCCTGATTTTGATTCTAGATGATGAGCTACACAATTTCAGTTTTGCTTGTGATTGTTGTTAATAAACTGTTGAATGGAGGGGCGAGTAACCCTGACAACTAAAGGAGTAACCTGATGAATGAGGCAGGCACAGGTTACTCACTGAGATAACCCAGCCAGAAGAGCAAGCACCACTGTAACACAATGGAACAGATAGAAGGACAGGCCTCCAGAGAACTGGGATCAGAAACAGGTGGGCATGGAGAATGGTGAGGACCAGAGTGCCTAGTCTGGAGGGGCCAGAGACGATGGGGAGCATGAGACGGAGCACCCACCCCAGACTGAAGTGAGGGCCCACCTGGCTCCCGTCCAGAGCTCAGAGGAGAAGAGGCCTTACACGACCTCCCTTCTGACCACAATCCCTTGTTAGTTTTCCAGTTACTAAGATTCCAGGAATGGCTCCCTGCAAAACATCTATGACTGCCACTCTTAGACAAGCTGTAACTTTCACTGTAATTTGATTAGGGTGCACGCCATCACCTATGATGCTGGGTGCTGGCCATACCCAGACACATCCCCCTCCAGCCCCCCTGCCTCCCCACTACGGCATTCCTGATGTACAGCAGGATACTCAGCCGCCCTGGAAAGTGCTAGCTCCTCGAGCCCTGCCCCTGCCAAGCCCATCTTGAGGAACCAGTCCTTGTGCCTAGAGCCCACCAACTCCCTAATCTTACTGACATACAGAGTCCTGGGTGCCTGGGACACAGTGAGATCCGACCCGAGAGTTCCCAGAATGAAGGCCCCTCCGGCCACTTCTCTCCCCTTTGTAACGGCTGGTTCCAAAATGCCACAAGTAGAAGGGTCTGTTTCTTATCTGAACGACAGAGGCCCTCACACACAGGTAGGTGGAGTGGACACTATGCTTTGCGCCAAGATGAACAGCCCCGAAGGGCACGTGACGCTGTAAGATGGGCACTTCCGGTGACTTACATCCACCACCTGGCGTCGGGCTCCCCAGCCTCGCCGAGGAGGGAGGACGGCGCCGCGTACCTGACGTTGGTGTGCCGCTTGACGTAGAGGTTGTGGAAGTTGTTGGTGTTCTCCATCTGGCCGGCTTTGGGGCCCTGCAGCCTCTGGATGATCTCCGCTTTCATCTCCATGGCTATGTGTGCCGGCAGCAGGGACAGCAGCAGCCGCTCCTGAAGCCAGGTTGGAAGGAAGAAGGAGAGAGGTCACACCACCGGGGTCACAGCAAGGGCCGAGCGAAACCATCACGGGGCCCGAGCGGGGCCAATCTGAAGACTCTAACAAGTTCAAATACAGAGTCTAGAAATACATGTTAAAAAAAAATCCAATTTTCCAAGGTCAGAGTGTGTTATTAGATTATTTATTGAGTTCTAAGCATGTGTTCTGCCTTGTGCAAAGAAAAGGAAGGCGTAGTTATTTCCCCAAGGATATTATTTATCTATTGTGATTTTAAAGGAGTGAAACGGAAATAATACGAAGATGCCAGAAAGTAGTGGTCAGTCGGAGATAGAAGACTCTCATTTTCGCCTACTCGTTCGCTTGAAAGATAAAGTACAAGCTATATTGCACTTTTGAAAGTCAAGCAATATTCCACATTTCCTAAATAAGATAGTCACACGTTTTCAAATATTTCATTTCCTCTGTGGTGATTGTGCAATCCTTTTTCGTGATTCTGAACTATTGTAAAAACAGAGTCAGAAATATTAGTCTCTGAGAAAATGTCATCTATGAGCAACTATAGGGGGGTCACGAAGTGAAAACATGAGCCTTTCTTACATTTTTAGTCTTTAAATTTAGTAAATCCTGTACATGATAGCATGCAATATTATACATATGTTAATATGCATTTATTATGCTTAGAATGGCACTTTTTCATTCCCTTGAAGGAAATTGTATTTTTTTTTTTGTGAAGAAGTATCACAGAAGGTCAGTCTTTGAAAGTTGGTATTTACTCTAGAGTACTTTAAACATAAATCTATTATAGAAAACACCATATATTCCTCAGGTATTGTGGATTTAGCTAGTGATATTCAGTGTATATAGATGAGCATCTGTAGAGCAAAAGATTTTCTCCTCTTCCACATTTTCTAACAAATTTCTTTTTGCACAAAGTGCTGAGAGAGTAGAGGAGGGTGGGGGAAGCGGGCTTTGCCCCCAGATTCACTGGTCCACACGTTTGTCCCTGGATCCACCCACACAGCACATCAGTTTGGAACTTTGGGGAACTTTCATGATGGAGCAGAGGGGAGGCCAGAAGTACATCTTGATGAAGATGAAATGGCCCTCACCACAGCCTATCCCCAGCCTGCTCCAGGAAAACACAGATGCAAAGTCAACAGGAGACTCCATGTGGGCCTGTGTGGGGCCTCAGTGTGTGGTCAGGGGCGTCTCTCCATGAACTGGCATATCTGAGTGTCGGTCATCTGTTCTCTCCTTCCTTCATTCACCCAATCAGGAAACATCCATCACTGCCCACTGAATGCCAGACTCTTGATGAGCACTAATGATAAATGCAAAGATGAAGGAGACAGTGTCCCTAATAGCACAGCTGTCAGATGAGACTAGGACAGGCTGGTGTTTAGAGGAATCCACATACCTTGGAAAACACAGGGGAACTAACAGAGCAGGAGCCCCTGCCATGCACCACATGCTTCCAGGAGCTCTCTTTGTATGCTATATCAATATCAGAAAAAGAGTGTAGATATTTCAGTCTTATGGGAAAAGGATTTAGAGGTCCCCATATTTTTTAGAAAAAAAAATTTTTTTGGAGGGGTAGCAATATCACTAGATTTTACTATGGACATTGGCAACATAACCCTTTATATGGTTCCTTGCACTCACAGAGACGGGTGATGTGAACGGTAGTTAAGTGGGGGGCTTTTTTTGGTTTGATTTCTCAACTCCTAGAGGAGTTCCTGGAAAGCAGCATTTTCTCTGTACTTATTTGCTGAATGCATGAATGCCCTGCAGTACATTTTGTCTGGGGCACAATAAACAGAAATCTCATCTCAAAACCTGTGTTCATCATTGGTACTGCTTATGGAGACCTGGGTAGGCAGGGCGTATGTTTTAAGATCAGATTAATGACCTTCTTGGTCATCAATACCAGGCCTGGGCAAGATCTGGGTCAGCGATATTCACCCAAAGGGAAATTTGACTATTCCGCAAAGCAAGGCATTGATTATTTTGGGTTTTTGTCTTTGGCAGACAAAGACACTGGGAGAAAGAATGACTGCCTCTCCCCATCTTCACATCAGCAGGTCGCACTAAAGGAGAAAGGGAACACTCAAAGTGTCCTCTGGTTGGAAACATTGGTAAACACCAGCAACCACTTGAAGTCACATTTTGATTTGATCCCTATTCTGAGCTTGAATTTCCTTCCATTATTCTCCAATTTTCACTAATGACCTAACAATACAACAGCATCATGTTAGCTTAAAGGTGATGAGGTGAATTCCAATTTTGGACTAAAGCAAAATTTTGAAAGAGCAGGAACCCTATCCAACTGTGAGACCTCTCAGTATGCAGACAAGGGTCAAGATGAGCAACAGCAGGAGGATAGAGAATAACTGAGTTCAATAATAGAAGAAATCAAGTCAGGTTTTGGTTTGTTAATAGAACAAGTGACCCCAGAGAAATGGAGCCACTTGGAACTCAGAATACCAAGAAATTACTAATAATGTGAAAAATGTTGTTCAGTTGCTCAGTTGTGTCCAACTCTTTGAAACCCCATGGACTACAGCACGTCAGGCTTCCCTGTTCAGCACCATCTCCTGGGGCTTGCTCAAAGTCATGTCCATTGAGTCGCTGATGCCATTCAACCCTCTCATCCTCTGTCATCCCCTTCTCCTCCTGCCCTCAATTTTTCCCAGCATCAGGGTCTTTTCCAATGACATGAAAAATGGATGTCCATATTTTAAAACTTAGAATAAAACCTGTATCCTTGTTACATGCAAATTGAGAGTTCAAAACATTTGGCTGATGATCTAGGGTCTCTACAAATTTGATCCCTCTATTATCTCAGAACCCAATGAAAAGGTACTGGGCTTTATTTTTAAAATAAATGGCACTTTACTACCTTTTGTAATCTTACTACAAAGTAGAGCTATTCCATCATCTATTTGTCTTTTGCTACCTACCCATCAAATACATGTAATTGCCTCTTACTTTCTTTTTTCTACATTTTGGCTTCCATGACCAACCATATGGTTAGACATTTGGGAAGTCTGAAAGTCACAAAATACGTGATACATCCAAGGAAGTACTTAGATGATAGACTTTGCTTCTTCAAGTTTGGAACCGAGCTATGCTAATGTTGCCTTCACTCAACTCCATTTTTGGTAGCTACTGAGCACACTGTGAGTACTGAGTAACTCTGTATGGGATGGCCTCTGTTTCTCTATTTTACTGATCACTGTATTGGATGATTGTATGTGAGGTCAAAATTATATGAAGTATTCATAATGTTCAAAATCTACTTAAACAAATAGAGAAACTCTAGTGAGAAAACTGTGTTATTGATGTCAACAAAGTCAGAAGACTCATCTGGTCATCCTCTAAGGCACGATGAGACGGGAGACAAAGGAGGCATGTTGCTGTGTGTTAGTTGCTCAGTCATGTCCGACTCTTTTGTGACCCAATGGACCTTGCCAGGCTCCTCTGTCCATGGGATTCTCCAGGCAAGAATACTGGAGTGGGTTGCCATTCCCTTCTCCAGAGATTCTTCCTTACCCAGGGATAGAACTCACGTCTCCTACATTGCAGGCAGATTCTTTACTGAGTCAGTCAGTTCAGTTCAGTCGCTCAGTTGTGTCCGACTCTTTGCAACTCCAGGGACTGCAGCACGCCAGGCTTCCCTGGAGCTTACTCAAACTCATGTCCATCGTGTCAGTGATACCATCCAACCATCTCATATTCTGTTGTCCTCTTTTCCTCCTGCGTTTAATCTTTCCCAGCATCAGAGTCTTTTCCAATGAGTGAATTCTTTGCATCAGGTAGCTAAAGTATTGGAGTTTCAGCTTCAGCATCAGTCCTTCCAAAGAATATTCAGGACTGATTTCCTTTAGGATGGACTGGTTGGATCTCCTTGCAGTCCAAGGGACTCTCAAGAGTCTTCTCCAACACCACAGCTCAAAAGCATCAATTCTTCTACTGAGTGAGAGATGCCATTGCATCTCTATCATAAAGCAAGCAGACCCTGAACACAGATTTGTTAACTTCTAAAACAGTGACAAAAAATGATGGCATGTAGGATATAATAGATTATGAATCTGGTCTAGGCTATCTATTTAGAAATCTCAGTGGAATCTGTGTCTACAGAGATGTCTGGTGATCGGCTTAATTAGATTATAACCAGCTTTGTATTTTCTTTTGGATGACGGATGAGTCAAGGGCTAAGAAAAATCAAAGTGTACCAGGTTGCAAATCTCAGTTGACATCCTTCTGCATTATCACCTTATGAGGATAACTTGTGTGTCTCTGTGGACTCAGCACAGTCTTCTGTTGAATTTAAAGATATCAGTCGATTCTCCCATGGTTTACATTAATTTCCAGTCATGGTTCCAGAGCCTATATTGTTGGCATCCTAACCATATTCCCTCTCCGTTCCTTGGAGGTTGCCTGCAGCCTGGTCCTTTCTAAATCTACAATTTCCTGTGCCTCAACCAATGAGGAAGTGATTGGTGGATAAATATCTCAGCTCCCACATCCACACCCCTCGGTGGGCAGACCTGAGCATCTTCTACTCTTCCTTCCAAGGGTCTCCAGATGGATTGAGCCCCCGTTGCCAGCTACCCCTTTCAATAGCTGGAGCTGGATCCTCCCTGACACACTCCCTCACTCAGCCACCTGAAACCACATCCAACTAAATGTCCAAACTCACATCCTCGTCTGAGTGTTGCTCAGGGTAAACCTAACTGAAACCACATCCAACTAAATGTCCAAACTCACATCCTCGTCTGAGTGTTGCTCAGGGTAAACCTAACTGAGACTTTCGCAAGCACCTTCATTTTCTGCCTGGACTTCGTTTCCACCAGGACTTCCTAGTGGCTCAGATGGTAAAGGCTCTGCCTATAATGTGGGAGACCAGGGTTCAATCCCTGGGTCAGGAAGATCTCCTGGAGAAGGAAATGGCAACCCATTCTAGTATTCTTGCCTGGAGAATCCCATGGATGGAGGAACCTGGTAGGCTACAGTCCATGGGGTTGCAAAGAGTTGGACACGACTGAATGGCTTCACTTCTTTCACTTTTTTTTCATTTTCTGCCTACATTTTGTAGGCAGAAACTAAACCCCAAGGGGCTTCCCAGATGGCTCAGTGGTAGAGTCTGCCTGAAATGCAGGAGATGTAGGAGTCACAAGTTCGATCCCTAGGTTGGGAAGATCCCCTGGAGGAGGACATGGCAACCCACCCCAGTATTCTTGCCTGGAGAGTCCCATGGACAGAGAAGCCTGGTGGGCTATAGTCTATAGGGTCACACAGAGCTGGACACAACGGAAGCAATTTAGCACACATGCAAACCCCCAAGACCACAGAGTCAGCCTTCCCTAAAGGACAGATTCCATGAACAAAAAAGATGAATTAAACAAAGTAATTCTCTTTCATGCCCATAGCTTCATTTAATGACCAAATGTAAATCATGGACTTTAATTTAGTCCCACGTGTAGACAGATGACTAGCTTTTTATAGGTAGTTTGAAAAATACAGGAAATCAACTCCATATGTTATGTAAACCAAATTTTTCTTTGTGTGTGTGTGTTAAAGAATCTTTGTGAAGTTAGAGTGGAATAAAGATATTGGTAACAGCCTACCAGCAAAAAAGAAAAGAACCCAAGTCTTCTCAATTATCACGTGATTCTGGTGCCCCTGATGGACAGCAATTCGTGTTCTGGGGTCTGCACACATCCTCTTGGTCATCACAGCATTGGATAAAGGGGTAAGCCTTAAATGAAAGTCTGTACTTGAACATTCTGAATCAAGTCACTTTTAAATACGTCTTTCTTCCCTTATAAAGTGCTGTGCTCTAAAAGGAAAGCCCAATATTATGGCACACATGATAAATTTCAACTCAACTCATAATCTGACAAGGTTAATATTTCCATTAATATTTCAGCTTTTTGATAATGTAGCTGTGTGCCCTGCCAAATTATCTGAAAGCAACACACAAACTTAAGTGCTTAATATGCTGGATATGACTTAGCTACATTATCTCCAAATACACTGGAGAAACTCCTTAAGGGGATTTTTGGAAAATCAAGTCGTCACAGAACTGATTGATGCACACCATCACTATTTCTTTCTCTTTTTAGAAAAGACTGTCGAGTGACAGAGAATTTGGCTAATTCCAGCCTACTCAAAGATTATCCAGTGAATAGGTCAGCCATAGTTTGAGAGTTTCATTTTAACACATCTTTTTATTAAGCCTCTAACTAATATTCATTAAATTCATATTTTTTTCTGAGAATGTGTACTTTTAAATTATGCCATGTAGAAAGCTACAGAGTTTGTAAATTTCAATGTACTATTGATCAAAATTCAAGACACTCTCCAACTCCAAATTGTTTCTAACATAATGAAACAAAGCAGATATTTAACTTTACGTTTTTATGCCATTTTTGAGATTATTTCAGTTGACAGGAAAATCCAATTTTAGCAAAGATGATGTATGCTTAAATTCTGAGCTATCATATATTGATGTACATTATATCCTGTTTCTTCTTTAAACCATGCATGTGATAAATGTTTAAAACTGCTGCATTTTCGGAAAGGAGGATGACAAGGACTTGCTCTTTCATAAGAATCAAAATTTTTTTCCTCTTTCAAAATTCTCATTTCTATCTAGTTCTTATTTTAAATGCCATTCAGTTAACTCAGGATGGCAAACCAATTCGATATATTAATCCTTCTATTGTATTCATTCCTTTCATTGAAGGAGTAAGTTACAAATTTTCTCTTCCCAACAGAAAGTAGTCACTGGCATAAACGGACACCAGATCCCTAAGCAGCTACTGTGTTACAAGAGGTACTGAAGAGATATGCTGATATGCTGCCATTCAGTATTGACCTGCAGCATGAAAGGATCAGGTATCCATTTAGAATCAAACATGAAGCCTCTGTACTTGGAAAGCTCCCACCAGAGGTGTGTATCTGTGTCAGTATTTTCCCCAGATATACCTTCTCTTGCAGCCAGCTTCACGTGTGCAAGTCTCAGTGAAAAACCATCTGTTATTGCCACCAGCCTCTCTCACCTGCACACTTCCGAAGTTAAGGTATAGTTTTTGTTCAGTCGCTAAGTCATGTCTGACTCTGCAACACCATGGAAACTCTCTGCATCAGGTGGCCAAAGGATCGGAGTTTCAGCTTCAGCATCAGTCCTTAATGAATATTCAGGACTGATTTCCTTTAGGATTGACTCGTTTGATCACCTTACATTTCAGGAGTCTTCTCCAGCAGCACAATTTGAAAGCATCACTTCTTCGGTGCTCAGCCTTTCTCACGGTCCACCTCACACATCCGTACATGACTACTGCAAAAACCACAGCTTTGACTAGACGGACCTTTGTCAGCAAAGTGATGTGTCTGCTCTGTAATACTCTGTCTAGGTATATACTAAGGTGTAGTAACAGCTGCCATTACTGCTATTTCTTGCTATTCAATTTAGTTCGTTTCTCTTCAGATTCCAGCCTTAGGAATCTTGCTTTACAGGAATCAATCAGAACACAGTTACTACTTACTATTTGAAAGGTCTTGCTTTATCTAACTTTGATTTTTACAATAAAATCAGTTGTCATATTTATGCATGATGAAATCCAGCACTGCCTAGTAGAGACAGCACCCAAGTCTGCGTAGATCTGAGCTCCTGTTCTTTCTCTACCACGACCTACATGACCTCAGTTAAATCCCTCCAGCCTTGGGAGCCTCAATTTAGTTGTTTAAAAAAATATCTGTTAGACTTGGTGAGTTGAAGGTCTGCAGGTCCCTGTAAATTCCTCAAATTTTATGGAACCACAAGAGGTTTCTTCCTAGAATTTGCCTCTTACTGTTTCAGACTCAAACACAAAGGAAAGGAGACGAGTGCTCACAACCACAGACCACAGCCAAGACGGTTAAGAAGCACTGCGGGAAAGGAGAGGCCTCTTGACAGAGAAACCCTTCCGTGAAGGGTCACTTCACTGAACTGCAAGAGGACGGAAAATGGCGAGGGGCTATGGTGTGCCGTGTGAACGGCCAGCGTTTGTGTGCAGAGGGCAAGTCAGCGTGCTTGTTACACAGTGTAGGGAGGACGAAATGCTTTGAGCAGATGAAAATCAATATGCCCTTTGACAAGTCACTGTTCCCTTTTACAAAACCATCAAGGCCTTTCGTTGCATTCCTATATTGTTGTCTCATTTTATAAACCCTGGCTATATTAAATTCTATTTAAATTTAAACACTTTTGACCAAAAAGGGGCGGGGGGGGGGAGGGCGCAAAATAGATAAAACGTTGTCTCAGAGCGAGTAGAGGGAGGTGGTACTCACTAGGGAGTCAAGACCTGATGAAATTTGCATCTTCCAACTTTATGGTCACTGATTTCTCATCCTACTGGCTAATTTGTAAGCTCAGCAGAAGGATTAAGACAGTTGGGGTGCTTTTACAGAGCACATCAGTAACAAAAGATGGAAGGAAAGAAATGATCACTTACCTGTGATTACTCTCCAGCGAGGAGGAGTTAGAGAACACAAGGCTAAAGTCAAGTTATAAAGTGTGTTTTCAGTCACAGGTGGCAGTAAATTGATACTTTTAAATTCAAACTGCTAACCATCAATTTAATTCTTTAATACGGAGCCTCTAGGGGGTCTTCCTGGTGGCTCAGACAGTAAAGAATCTGCCTGCAGTGCAGGAGACCAGGGTTTGATTCCTGGGTCAGGAAGATACCCTGGAGAAGGGAATGGCAACCCACTCCAGTGTTCTTGCCTGGAGAATCCCATGGACCGAGGAGCCTAGCACGCTACAGTCCAAAGGGTTGCAAAGAGTCAGACGTGACTGAACAACTAACATTTTCAGTGGAAGAAACACCGTTCATAATGTAGAAAGCCTTCAATCCTTGGGTGGGAGACTATGGAGGTCCTGAGATAAAAGGCACAGCTCTGTTCCCCGACCAGGCAGCAGGACACACGGGCACCCACAGCAATACGGCGGGATGGTCTATGAGTTTCACATGTGTCTCCAAGGCCGCTGCTCCCATGAGGCCCGAGATGTCACAGCTCAACACCAGGGCTATGAAAACACCCAAAGGGGAGCTCATCGTGCAAACAGACCTCCACACCCACACACTAAAAAGTGAAAAAGTAAATGCTCCAGATTAACAATGACTCTGGTCTGATTTGCCTCTCCAAGGTCATCTGCCTATATGCAAGGAATACCCTCCAGCCTGAAACAGGCAAAGCTGATTGAAGAAAATGCAGAAAAAGAAAAGACACTGTGTGAAGACTGACCCCTTTCCTGGATTCTGGGAAAAAGAGAAACTCAGGGTGTACAGGGGGCTAGGTGATTTCTTCTGAGAAGAAGTAAAGATGGAGATGCTGACAGAGGAGATGATAAGAAGATAGAGACAAATATGTGAGATCAACTATATTAAATGCATTATTGACTGGAGACATATTAATGCCAGTGGTGTCAGTTTCTGCAAAACTCCCCCAGTTGATAAATGCTAAATATTGCAGGGAGTAAAATGGAATACTGTAACATCCAAGTGCAATCCGTCAATGAAACTGTACACCACAGATGACCAGATAACAATGTAGCTATATACACACAACAGTCACAGTCACTCAATCGCTGTTCTGAAATACGTGTTGGCCCTTTCTTTCCTTGCTCCTCTGACCATAAGCTTGGCCACATGGCTTGGTCTGACCAGTGACCTGTGAAGGGCATAATGTGTGCTTCTTCTGAGCACAAGCTTTAAGAGCCAGTGTGGGGCATACCATTTCATTTCCAATTGCTCTGGGGACCAGCAGTGTCCCAGCGAGAGGCTGCTCTGAGCCTGAGTTGCACGTAAGATGCAAAATGGAAGCTCATCTGTACTGGAGAAATACAAGGTCTCTTTGGCATTATCATTGCCTGCTCCTTCAATCTGGGGGTGATTTGTGCCACAGCTGCCCCGAGCTCTTTGGACAGATGCAACACTGAAGGGCGTGCACACCAACCCATGTGCTCGGTCCTTGAGTGCACGTGATTTTCACGGCTATTCTGATTTGGGGCAATTTCACTGAAATTTCTTTACTTCTTTGCACAGAGGCAGCTTGGAGTTGTATTAAGTGGGGTAGGAATTACCCAGGGCAGGAACTTCCCCATCTAGGATCAGATGCTTCTCTTCAGTTGTAAAAACCAGGGAACACTTCTCTAAAAGATATTTCTCCCCCTAAGGAAAGGCTGTGGAGAAGGCAATGGCACCCCACTCCAGTACTCTTGCCTGGAAAATCCCATGGACGGAGGAGCCTGGTGGGCTGCAGTCCATAGGGTCACTGAGAGTTGGACGCGACTGAGCGACTTCACTTTCACTTTTCACTTTCATGCATTGGAGAAGGAAATGGCAACCCACTCCAGTGTTCTTGCCTGGAGAATCCCAGGGATGGGGGAGCCTGGTGGGCTTCCGTCTACGGGGTCACACAGAGTTGGACACGACTGAAGCGACTTAGCAGCAGCAGCAGCAGCAAGGAAAGGCTGAAGTTGTGAGAATTCACCCTTTCTACTGGCTGCAGGTGTCATGTTACAGGCTAACTGTTCCTGTTCTCCAAAGTGCTTGTTCTCACCGGATGCAAAGCACCAGGCTTTCATCAGGCTGACAAGCGCTCCCACACTTAAGAATGTTGGCAGCGCTGTGTCACACAGTGATGTTCGTAACATCAACCATGAAAAGGACTGAGAGAGCATGGGAGTGTGTCTGCTGGGGTGCAGGTCTGGCTCCTCCTTGATGGTGGTGAGACGGTGGGTTCACTCAGTTTAATCCCTCAGCAGCTCGAGATGCTAGTCTGGAGGAGGCGGCTCGGTCTAAGGATGGATGTTCGAGTGTATGAGACATGTGCGTGTAAGAGAGGTGGGGAGAGGTGAAGGGGAGACTGGAGGCTGTGGAGCTCTGCGGGGGAGCCCAGTCCCTTCAATGTTGCTAGTAAGTCTGGTCTCAGAAAAAGCTCTGAAAGTTCATGTTTGGGACACTCAGAATTGTTAATTGAAGAACAGACCTCTCTTTTACATGGAAATGAACTTCCTATTCTTCCAGGAAATGCCAGAACTACTTGAATGCAGTTGCTATGTTTTTTGTTTATTTTATTGAAGTATAGTTGATTTACAAGTTGCATTAGTTTCTACTGTACAGCAAAATGATTTAGTTAAACACATACCTGGCATGCTTTAGTCCATGGGGTCACAAAGAGTCAGACAGAATTGAGCAACTGAACTGAACTGAAGTGATAGGTATATACTTTTTTATATATTTTTTTCCATTATGGTTTATCACAAGATATCAAATACAGCTCCCTGTGCTATACAGTAGGACTTTGTCGCTTTATTCTAAATATAATAGTTTGCATCTGCTAATCCCAAACTCCCAACCCATCCCTCTTCCGCCTCCCTTGGCAACCACAAGGCTGTTCTCCATGTCTGCGAGTCTGTTTATGATTTGTAGATAGATTTATTTGTGTCATATTTTAGATCCCACATACAAGTGATGTCATATGATATTTTGTCTCTGACTCACTTCACTTAATGTGGTAATCTCTAAGTGCATCCATGTTGCTGCAAATGGCATCATGTCATTCCTTTTTATAGCTGAGTAGTGTTCCACTGTGTGCACGCGCGCACGCACACACACACACACACACACACACCCCATCTTATTCATCCATTCATCTGTTGATGGACATCTAGGTTGTCTCCATGCAGTTTCTGTGCTCTTAACTCAAGGTTCTTTCCCCCATAGTAATTGACTAATTTTCACGTATCAATTCCAGTTCTAAGCAGTTTGTAACCATTATCTCGCTTAAGTCTTCCCCACACCAAGGATGTAGGTATTACTAATTTCCTCAGTTTTACCAAGAGGAAACTGAAGATAAACTGGTTTGGGGACTTGCTACGTATCTCACATCAAGCTGGTGGTGGAGCCGGGATTTGAACCTGTGGAGGCAGCCAGTGGGTAGCGCTCTCCTTGACCATCCAGAATAAGAGACAACATGTAACTAAGCACAGCAAGAAATCCCAGCACCAGCCAGTGGCAGGGAGGGGTTCCACAACACATGGTGGTGTCTCCGGGCATGACTGATTCCTCCACGATTTTTTTGATGGGGAGACTAATCCTTTTTCCTAATTATGCGGAATGTGGAGACCTGAACCTCAAAGCCAACTTGGTCTTGGGGCGAGCCTCACAGTGCCCGATGGTGTGGACAGCCCTCAGCCTCTTCTCACCCTTCATGCAGACTACCAGAGGGGCAGCCCAGACCACCTGGGGCACAGAGCAAAGCCCAGTGGATACCAGAAGGCATTCCTTGAGCAGGGAAGGAACAGAGGAGATTTCTGGAAGACACTGCTTGACACTTCCATCATGAACACAGGACTGTATCCTGAAATGAGTATTTGCTTTTTCTCTGCTCTGAATACAAAGTCAAGTGGCTGGCTTGGAGAGGTGATCCAAAGACTCCCCGGTGTGGAGGTAGGTGTTCAAATTTATGCTTATTTATCCTGAAAAATCAAGTCTCCAGAGAAAAGCCTCCATAGTCAAAACCCTGCAGATAATACCATTTAAATAGTGCACCTGCCCTCAAACACTAATGGTCCCCTTGGGCGCCGATGCAGCTGGTACCAGGAGATGGCCCCATCATTTCTGCAGGGCATCAACTTTTCAGGGACGGGATAATAAATGAGGAAAGAGAAAGAACAGAGCTGAACTAATTCTCATTCTGCTCATAAAGCAATGTCCTTAGCTTCCTCAGATACAAACGAAAGACGCAAGCAGCAAACGGCACAGCAAAGTCATCACAGCAAAAAGCTGGAGGGCTGTCACACTGCTAGAATTTTACTACAAGTGACTCGAATGAAAAGACTGTGGTAAAAACTCAGGAACGCAAGTAATCTCTGCTGAAGTTTGCTGGACTGTTCATTTGCTACACACCCGATCTGGGAGCTAATTTTGTTGTCTGTGCGTGCTCCATCAATCAGCCGTGTGACGCCATGGACTGCAGCCCGCCAGGTTCCTCTGTCCATGGGATTCTCCAGGCAAGAATACTGGAGTGGGTTGCCATTTCCTTCTCCAGGGGATCGTCCCAACCCAAGGACCGAATCCTCATCTCTTGTGTTTCTTGCATTGGCAGGCTGGCTCTCTCTCACTGCACTACTTAAGTTTTGTCTTTGTCTTTAGAAAATGCATTCTTTGTATTCAGACTGGAGATTTTCTTTAACCTAAGTTTCACTAACAGGTGTGTCTTTGGAGAGAATGGTGTCAAATATTAGCTAAAAACAGTGATGCTGGTTCAGGATCTCAGATGTAACTGTAGGGGCTCAGAGCAGACTCCCCAAGACACACTGCAGTGACACCCTGGTTATTTTGAATTAAAGTTACTTGAGAAGCGGCCAGTGCAGAGACATGCCCCTGTCTCCCTGAAAAAAGTGAATACACTTCCCATGTGAAAAGTACACTCCCTGAGCAAGGAGGTGGAGAATCCTTAATGGCAGAGACAGGCAGTTCAGGACAGAAAGATCCCTGTAAACAAACCTTGTTACTTTTTAAATGCACTACCCCAAATGTGGCTCAGTGGTAAAGAGGCTGCTGGCAGTGCAGGAGACCCAGGTTCAGTCCCTCGGCCAGGAAGATCCCCTAGAGAATGGAACAGCTACCCACTTCAGTGTTTCCACCTGGAAAATTCCATGGACAGAGGAGCTTGGCGAGCTACAGTCCATGGGGTTGCAAAGAGTTGGAAAGGACAGAGGCACTAAACAGCCAAGTTCAAACTCTGTTTATCTTCAAAATTAAGCACCCAAGCCTGAATCTGTCTCCTCAGTTCCTCACAAATGTATTGTTTCTTTGTCTAAAAACAAAAACTGCCTTCCTTGCAACTTCTTAGGTCCTATTTCTATGAGTTCTCTAAATTTGTATTTTTCCTCCTGTTCATCTGTCTTAGATCAGCCTGAAGAACTCAAGAAGGGTAGAGGGGAAATTTCCCCCTCCCCAGCAAATGGCTACCGGACAAAGAAAAATAAATCATGGCTTGACACTTCTGGAATTTAAGAAAAATAGCTCGTAAGAGAGTTCATCGTGAGTTACACATGATGATAACTCAAGCTGAAATCACACAGGTAATGGAGAAGGAAACCTGGACTTGGTGTGCTTGCTAACTCATTTCTTCCCTCGAGGCTATAAAGTCTTAAGAATTCATCAAAATTTTAAGCCCAGAGGAAGCCGACTGGCAGCCCACATGCTGAGCCTTGCCAGGCAGACGAGCTCGGACTGGCTTGCAGGGCACATAGGTGTGTTTGTGCGTGTGCAGGCCGAAAAAACTTGAACACTATTATGCAGGGCATGTCAGTAATCGTACACATTCACCGTGTTGGCCAGTCCTCTAAATCTGACTTCTCACCTTCAGCGCTGTGGGTATTTGGGGCTGGAGAGTTCTTTGTTTTGGGAAGCTGTCCTGTGCATTAAAGGATGGTTAGCACATTCTGTCCAATAGACCTAAAGCTAGACTGGACTTCAGTAGCTCCTACCCAATGGGTACCCGGAGCGAATCCATTTCCATCTGGAAACAACCAGAATCATCTTCAGTTCCAGTTCAGTTCAGTCGTTAGTCATGTCTGACTCTTTGCGACCCCATGAATCACAGCACGCCAGGCCTCCCTGTCCATCACCATCTCCAGAGTTCACTCTAACTCACGTCCATCGAGTTGGTGATGCCATCCAGCCATCTCATCCTCTGTCGTCCCCTTTTCCTCCTGCCCCCAATCCCTCCCAGCATCAGAGTCTTTTCTAATGAGTCAACTCTTCGCATGAGGTGGCCAAAGTACTGGAGTTTCAGCTTTAGCATCAGTCCTTCCAAAGAAATCCCAGGGTTGATCTCCTTTAGAATGGACTGGTTGGATCTCCTTGCAGTCCAAGGGACTCTCAAGAGTCTTCTCCAACACCACAGTTCAAAAGCATCAATTCTTCAGCACTCAGCCTTCTTCACAGTCCAACTCTCACATCCATACATGACCACAGGAAAAACCATAGCCTTGACTAGATGGACCTTTGTTGGCAAAGTAATGTCTGCTTTTGAATATGCTATCTAGGTTGGTTATAACTTTTCTTCCAAGGAGTAAGCGTCTTTTAATTTCATGGCTGCAGTCACCATCTGCAGTGATTTTGGAGCCCCAAAAATAAAGTCTGACACTGTTTCCACTGTTTCCCCATCTATTTCCCATGAAATGATGGGACCAGATGCCATGATCTTCGTTTTCTGAATGTTGAGCTTTAAGCCAACTTTTTCACTCTCTTCTTTCACTTTAATCAAGGGCTTTTTAGTTCCTCTTCACTTTCTACCATAAGGGTGGTGTCATCTGCATATCTGAGGTTATTGATATTTCTCCCGGCAGTCTTGATTCCAGCTTGTGTTTCTTCCAGCCCAGTGTTTCTCATGATGTACTCTGCATATAAGTTAAATAAGCAGGGTGACAATATACAGCCTTGACGCACGTACTCCTTTTCCTATTTGGAACCAGTCTGTTGTTCCATGTCCAGTTCTAACTGTTGCTTGCTGGCCTGCATACAGGTTTCTCAAGAGGCAGGTCAGGTGGTCTGATATTCTCATCTCTTTCAGGATTTTCCACAGTTTATTGTGATCCACACAGTCAAAGGCTTTGGCGTAGTCAATAAAGCAGAAATAGATATTTGTCTGGAACTCTCTTGCTTTTTCCATGATCCAGCGGATGTTGGCAATTTGATCTCTAGTTCCTCCGCCTTTTCTAAAACTAGCTTGAACATCTGGAAGTTCATGGTTCATGTACTGCTGAAGCCTGGCTTGGAGGATTTTGAGCATTACTTTACTAGCGTGTGAAACATCTTCAGGCACTGCCAAATGCTCGCTAGTGGGATAGCGGTTACAGTAAAAAATCTTCCCTGATTGAAAATCATTGCTTTAATGTGAGACTCCTCCTTGGGACCTCTAGCCTGACTCCTTCTCCCCTGTGGCTCCTCCTGTCTGCTTTCTTCATTCTGTTCCTCCATGGATTCATAAAGAAAGCTGAGCACTGAAGAACAGACGCCTTCAAACTGTGGGGCTGGAGAAGACTCTTTAGAGTCCCTTGGACTGCAAGGAGATCCAACGAGTCTGTCCTAAAGGAAATCAGTCCTGAATATTTACTGGAAGGACTGATGATGAAGCTGAAGCTCCAATACTTGGGCCACCTGATGGGAAGAGCTGACTCATTGGAAAAGACCCTGATGCTGGGAAAGATTGACGGGAGGAGGAGAAAGGGTCCACAGAGGATGAGACAGTTGGATGGCGTCACTGACTCAATGGACAAACTCAATGGAGTTGGAGCAAATTCCTGGAGATGGTGGAGGACAGGGAAGCCTGGCATTCTTCAGTCCATGGGGTCTTGAAGAGTCAGACATGACTGAACAACCACATCTGGATTCCACAGACCATCACTTCAATCCCTTTCTTGTCCTCATCTTTCCGGAATGGAGGAGGACACCTCTCCAGAGCATCCCTTGGAAGTTGATCATGACTTCTGCTCAAAGGCCAATGAACAGAGGTCATCAGAAAGCTTGGGCTTCCCAGATGGCATGGTGGTAAAAACCCACCTGCCAATGTAGGAGATGCAGGAGACATGGGTTCGATCCCTGGGTTGGGAATATCCCCTGGAGGAGGAAATGGCAACCCGCTCCAGTATTCTTGCCTGAGAAATTCCCTGGACAGAGGAGCCTGTCATGCTACAGTCCATGGTGTTGCAAAGAGTCAGACATGACTGAGAGACTGAGCATGCATGCAGCACACCTCTAAGGGATGCTGGCACATGTTTTTGTTTAGAATGGCATGTGCCCAGGTAAAAAAATCCTCTTGGTATAGAAGAAGAAAAGAATGGATATTGCAAGAAAAAGCAGTGGTCCCTGTCACATTCAGAGAACTCCAGTGCTGCATTTCCAAGACGGAAACCATCACCTTCCCTCCAGAGCTGTTCCTCACCTTGGAACCTTCAGTTCAGTCCAGTTCAGTCACTTAGTCATGTCCAACTCTTTGAGACCCCATGGACTGCAGCATGCCATGCCTCCCTGTCCATCACCAACTCCTGGAGTTTACTCAAACTCATGTCCATTGAGTCAGTGATGCCATTCAACCATCTCATCCTCTGTCATCCCCTTCTCCCGTCTTCAGTCTTTACAATCATCAGGGTCTTTTCCAATGAGTCAGTTCTTCACATCAGGTGGCCAAAGTATTGGAGTTTCAGCTTCAGTATCAGTACTTCCAATGAATATTCAGGACTGATCTCCTTTAGAATGGACTGGTTGGATCTCCTTGCAGTCCAAGGGACTCTCAAGAGTCTTCTCTAACACCACATTTCAAAAGCATCAATTCTTCAGAGCTCAGCTTTCTTTATAGTCCAAATCTCACATCCATACATGACCACTGGAAAAACCACAGCTTTGACTAGACAGACCTTTGTTGGCAAAGTAATGTCTCTCCTTTTTAATAAGCTGTCTAGGTTGGTCATAGCTTTTCTTCCAAGGAGCAAGAATCTTTTAATTTCATGGCTGCAGTCACCATCTGCAGTGATTTTGGAGCCCCCTAAAATAAAGTCTATCACTGTTTTCACTGTTTCCCCATCTATTTGCCATGAAGTGATGGGACCAGATGCCATGATCTTAGTTTTCTGAATGTTGAGTTTTAAGCCAATTTTTTCACTCTTGGATCCTTAGTTAGGTTAAATATTGATCATATGTGCAGATAATCAAGCAGAAACCACACCCATCCTTGATAACTCTTCCCTCTTACGACCCCACATTCAAAGAAGAAGAGATTCCTGTCCTTCACACTGTGGAATTTGTTCCTTCCCCTTGACCTGTGGCTACTCCCCAGTTCTCGGTCACCCTTGGCATCCATCTGATGAATGAATCATCTCCTAACTGGGCTTCCTATCTCCTGTCATCTCCTCATCCTTTCTCTTCTGCAGAGGAGGTCTTTCTAAAATGTGAAGCAACCACATCAGGTCAATCCCAGGTCTGAATCCCTCTATGGACAAATCCTAAACCCTCTGGTATCTCACAAGATATGTTGTTGTTCAGTTGCTAAGTTGTGTCGAACTCTTTGTGACCCTATTAACTGCAACACACCAGACTTCTCTGTCCTTCACGGTCTCCTGGAGTTTGCTCAAATTCATGTCCATTGAGTTGGTGATGCCATCCAACCACCTCATCCTCTGTTGCCCCGTTCTCCTCCTGCCCTCAATCTTTCTCAGCATCAGGGTCTTTTCCAATGAGTCAGCTCTTTTTTTGAATCAGTTGACCAAAATATTGGAGCTTCAGCTTCGGCATCAGTCCTTCCAGGGAATATTCCGGGTTGATTTCCTTTAGGGCTACAGCCCAAGGGACTCTCAAGAGTCTTCTCCAAAACCACAGTTCAAGCATCAATTCCCCAGCACTCAGCCTTCTTTATGGTCCAGCTCTCATATCCGTACATGACTACTGGAAAAACCATAGCATATGCTACACTGCCATGAACTCGACCACCTTCAGTTCCTCCTCCCCAGTCTTGAGCCAGTGGTCCAGCCCTTCTGAGTCATGTGCAGCCCTAGTCTGATGCTGAGTTCACCTCCCTGGAGAGCCTGCTCCCCTGGCACCCAGACCCCAGGCTCCATCACCCTGTTCCCACCTACACCACCATCATTCACTAAAGTTAGCCCTGTTCACTCTTAAGTCAAGCTTCTAATTCCACATGCACTGCCTCTTCCATCACCTCTGAGACCTGTCTGGTTAGATGTAGTGTCCTGTTTTCACATACAGGGTTTACGCTCAAACTCTAAGCATCCGTTTACATTCCTGCTCAAAACTGTAGATGATGCTAGGCCTGAATTGTGCCTTCTTTAATATTATGTTCCCAGCATGGAACTCTGAGCCAGGAACACAGTAGACACTCAATAAGTTTGTCAGATGGACACAGGAAAGAATGCAAGAATGTGTGACTAGTGCTTCATTAAACTCTGAATAAAGATTTCTGCCAGGCAGCTCGTTAAATAGTCTGCCTTTTCAAGGATGGAGGTCAGGAGAATATCCCGGCTGCAACTCTTGTCACTCAGTAAGTGGATGGTGGGTAAGAAAAGTGGACAGTGGCTGCCAGTTTCTTCCTGGTGGCCTGCGAGGTGTCTGAGTATGCTTCTGCTGTCTCTACCAATTTGAGGTTTCTCCCACCCTGTAAGGAGCAAAGATGAAAGGGGGAAACATCCTTGAGTGTGGCAGCAGAAAAGAAACACATTTTGAATTTTTTGGGCAACTTTGAAAAACTTGTGATTTTCTCCATTAGAAGAAATGATGGAAGATGTATATAATAAATACATACATGTGTAATATATGTGCATGTATATCCATACTCATATCTGTAGGTGAATAGATAGATGCCTTTTAATTTTGTCCCCATACACATTAGTTGGCATGCATGCATCTACATCCTTTTGTTTTTCTTGTGTGCATGCTAAGTCGTTTCAGTTGTGTCCGACTCTTTGGGACGCTATGGACTGAAGCCCACCAGGCTCCTCTGTCCATGGGATTTTCCGGGCAAGAATACTGGGGTGGGTTGCCATTTCCTTCTCCAGGGGATCTTCCAGATCCAAGGATCGAAACTGCATCTCCTGCATTCTTTGCAAACAGGCAGATTCTTTGCCCTTTCAGTAAAGATTCTTTCCTGAGCCACCTGGGAAGCCCGTACAGGGGCTCTAATCTCTGATTTTTCTAGATCTGATGAAGTGGGCTCTCTTCTTTCAGCTATTCTGCAGGGGCGAATTCAAGTGCTCAGGAAAATGATGTGAGGAAGGCTCCCCCTGTGTCTGGTCGCAATACTCTGTGTGATGAAAGGTGCACAGCCCAGCGCACAGCATGGAGGAGCTGGAGAGGGAATGAATAACTTATACGCTGAAGCCCTGCCAGAGTGCAAAGGGGGCAAGGTTTCTGCCAGGAAACAAAAACCGAGATCAGCATGGGAATTAACATGTGGCTCGTGAGAAGATGCTTAACTTCTCAGGGCGAGACGGGCAGGGTGGAATGAATCAGGAGAATAGGACTGATGTACATACACTCTCAAGTGTAAAATAGACAGCTAGTGGGAAGCTGCTGGACAACACAGGGAGCTTGGCTTGGGGCTCTGTGATGACCTAGGTGGGTGGGATGGGGGCAGGAAAGGACCCAAGAGGGAGGGGATGTATGTATCTGTAGAGCTGATTCACTTCATGTATAGCAGAAACTAACACAACATTATAAAACAGTTATCCTCCAATAAAAAATTTAAAAATATATATTTTCTAGTTTTAAAATTAAATTTATTCATTTTTAATTGAAGGATAATTGCTTTGCAGTATTGTGTTGGTTTCTGCCAAACATCAACATGAATCAGCCATAGGTATACCTATGTTATATCGATTGATTAATTTAAATGAACTACATCAGCATATATAAGTTGGGAATTCTCAACTTTGTCATGCCAAAAAATATATGTGTCAAATAATAAACAGATTTTTAGGAGCACTAAATTCATATGTGAAAGGCTGGTGTCTGAGGCCATACTGAATCCTATGCAGTGATTGCCAAGGGAAAGAGTATGTTACTCTCAACAGTTCCTGGGCTCAGGTTTCCTGGTTTGAACTAGGAAGGTATTTCAGCTATTCACTGCTGCAAAACAAATTGCCCCAAGACGAGGGGTTTAGAGCAATGGTATTTTTTCATTTTCCTCCTCCTGACTCTGTGGATCAGCTGGGTGGTTCCTAGGCTGGTTTTCCTGTGGACCAGTCACATGACTGCATTTAACTGGAGGCCGGCCTGGCCAGAAGGCCCATGGCGGGCCTTTGGCTTGTTTGGCGGTTGTGGTTGGCTGGCAACTGGGCCTGGGTTTCACTCCCTGTGGTCACTCATCCTCCATGAGGCTGGACTGGCTTCCTGATGGTGATTCTAGAAAGTAAGAGGGAATCTCGGGGCCTCAGAAGGCCTTGGCACAGACGACAGCACCAGTGTCCCCTATTCTATTAGTCAAAGTGAGAAACGCACCCACCCAGAGTCAAGGGATGGGGGAACATTGTAGTGTTTCCATCTGCTGGCATGATAGATGCTTCCAATGCTCATCGTTCAAATGCATGGTGGATCCAAGGGTTAAGTAATTTCTACAGGCCCTGCAAGGAGATCCAACCAGTCCATCCTAAAGGAAATCAGTCCTGAATATCCACTGGAAGGACTGATGCTAAAGTTGAAGCTCCAATCCTTTGGCCACCTGATGCTAAGAACTGACTCCTCGGAAAAGACCCTGATTCTGGGCAAGATTGAAGTCAGGAGGAGAAGGGGACGACAGAGGATGAGATGTTTGGATGGCATTACTGATGTGATGGACGAGTGTGAGTAAACTCCGGGAGCTGGTGATAGACAGGGAGACCTGGCGTGCTGCATTCCATGGGGTCACAAAGCGACTGAGCGATTGAACTGAACTGAACAGGCCCTGGAGGCCCAGGACTTCTCCATGAAGGACCCCAGGTGCCCAGTTTAAGTCTTCACCTTGCCTTTCTGAGAATCTACCTTGTATCCAGCTCTGCACACAGCTTATCTCTCTTCTCATCCTCCTCCAAACACGTGCCCCAGGCTGGGCTTAGACTACAGAGGATAGGATGCTGGAGGGCTAGCTCCTGGTGAAGAACCAAGGAGAATGCTGCCAAATTCTCTCTCTGATGCTCACATTTTGGCTTCTATCTTAAATTAACACTTGGTAAATAATTCTCAGAAATGCCTTAAAGCACATAAGATAGACAATGGAAATTAAGCAGATGTCTACAAATGCAAGGAACCACTTTCAGCTTATTTTAAGATTGTTTTAGACATAAATCCATTTGGATTAGCTCCATAAAAATGTGATTTTAACAAACTAATGTTGAGTTTTTTTGTCCAGAAAATAAATGTAAGAAAAAAATTAGATAGGATTGAAGGGCTTGCTTAAACAATTTTGAAAAGGAAGGGGAAAATTAATGAAATGGCATTCAGATATGTTTCATGATTCACTCTTAAATGATCCATTGAAATATCTGGGAATGTTATGTTCTTTGAGTAATTTTATTAATATTAATCCACTTTTCTGGTAGCTGATAAAAGCACACCATACTAACACTAACCAAAGCAAGATGCTCTCTGCATATGAAATATGCAGTTTAATAGAAGAGAAGCATCCAAAACTTTCAAGTCAACTGCTGGACCTCAAACTCCTTATTCAACTTGGATTCAAAATCATGAAATTCACAAAAAATGAGATGTCTGAGCCTCAGTTATCCACCACTCAATACTGCCAAACTACAGAATTAAAAAAAAAATCTTGTTTTAAAGTACCAAACATTTAAAAGTTAAATTGAATTATCTATTAACTTTTAAAATAATTATTTTTAAAAAATCATGATAATAGATACTTGTATTTATGAAGGTTCTACCACAGCTGAATGCTTCTATCAGGACAACTATGCCTTGCTTACTGTAATTTAAGACATCAGCACCTTATCAACAACAAGGTCAGCGACATCTTAGATATAGTGAACTCAACAATCCCTTCCAGGACAGTTAAAAAACACCACCAAACTTCTGGTCTAGACATTCCCACAACATCATCCAATCCAATCTCACCCAAGTAATTTTCCACCATTTCATTCAGAACACTCCAGTTTGGTTGGGCTAATTTCTCCCTCAGTATAAGCTCCTATTGCATTTTGTGTTTTGTTTTGTTCTTCTTTCCCCTTTAAGATTTTCTCTTGTGCCTCATCTTAAAGGGGTTGAGAAGAGCCCTTTGCAATGAGGCTGCTGTGAGGTTAAGAGGATTACTGTTCAGAAAGGGCTTAGAACATGCCTGGCATGAAGGACGGTCTGCACATTACTCTTGATGATCAGAAATCGCCTTAGACTAGTTCAAACCTGCATACGTGGCTCTGTTCTCTGAATTAGCACTTGCTTCATTGTCAGTAATGCCCACTTGTCATCTAAGTAGTCTCTTTCACTTACATTGGCTCCCCAGTTATAACTGAAATTACTTTGGGGCGGGGGGGAGAAGTATGTAGAGATAATGCATTTTATTTATATACCATTTGCAATTCTACATGTTTCTTTACACTTATGAAGTGATTAGTAATTGTGTGTCTGTGAATGACTATAAGTATATAAATAAAATCAGTGGTCAAATTTAGGTGTCAGAGTGAAAATATAGGGCAGAATTTACCTCTCACAATACCTAACAGACCAGTATTTACAAGAGCAACAAGGAAAATTCACCAACTGCATCAACAACACAAAATCGGGCACAGCACAGTGACATAAACTCCTGGAACAGATGGCCAAGAAGAGAAAGAGAAGATTCTCAAGCTGAGCATGAAGTGGGCTGTGCTTGGCTCTAACCTCTGCTCACTGTCTCAAGCAGCCTCCCTGAATGGACAAAAGCCCAGAGAATTTTGGGCTTCCCTGGTGGCTCAGATGGTAAAGCATCTGCCTGGAATCCAGGAGACTAGAGTTCGATCCTTAGGTTGGGAAGATCCCTTGGATATGGAAATGGCAACCCATTCCAATATTTTTGCCTGGAGAACCTCACGGGGTGGCAGAGAGTCGGACACTACTGATCAACTAAGATTTTCACTTTTCACCAGAGAATTCTTACCACTTCCTACAAACCTGGAGAGAGGCAAACTAGAAGACACTCTCCATTTCTGACTAAGGGATGATGGAGACCACCACATGGTAGAAGCAATATGGCCCACAAGCTGCTTTAAAGGTGCTCCTGCTTGATCCCAATAAATTAGGAAAAATTTATTTTCCTTATTGTAACTGATACACTGGATAAGAAAGGAAGAGTGGCAGGGTCTCTACATGTCTATGCCAGTGGTTGCCAGTGGGACAGTTCTGTACCACCCAGGGAGCATCAAACAGTGCCTGCAGATGTTGTTGGCTATCACACCTGGAGGATGCTACTGGCACATGGTGGGTAGAGGGCAGGGATGTTGACCAACATCCTACAGGGCACAGGGCAGCCCCACAACAGGGAAGGATCAGCTCCAGGTGTCAACAGAGCTGAGACTGAGAATACCTGCTCTAGGCATCCCATTTCATCCCCTATCAGGTTCACTGCCTGTGCTTAAAACTGCCTATGCTTTGCTGAAGAATGTGATGAAATAATTGGGTCAATAAAATCATAATTCTTGTCCTCTGGGTGTTGGAACTTACGAATCTTGGAGAACCATGGTGTCAGTGTTACAAACATGTTCGTGTCTGACTCTTTGTGACCCCATGGACTGCAGCACACCACGCTCCTCTGTCCTTCGCTATTTCGCTTGCTCAACTCACGTCCATTGAGTTGGTGATGCCATCCAACCATCTCATCCTCTGTCATCCCCTTCTCCTCCTGCATTCAATCTTTCCCAGCATTAGGGTCTTTTCCAATGAGTCGACTCTTCCCATCAGGTGGCCAAAGGATTGGAGTTTCAACTTCAGCATCAGTCCTTCCAATGAATATTCAGGCCTGATTTCCTTTAGGATGGACTGGTTGGATCTCCTTGCAGTCCAAGGGGCTCTCAAGAGTCTTCTCCAATACCACAGTTCAAAAGCATCAAGTCTTCGGTGCTCAGCCTTCCTTATGGTCCAACTCTCACATCTGTACGTGCCTACTGGGAAAACCATGGCTTTGCTACAAGCACGTGTGGGCTGTGTAGTGCTGAGCAAGACAAGGGATGTGCATCCCTCCAAGTCACTTGTCCCTGCCAAGGTGGCCACGTGAGGTGGTCTAGTGTTCTAGGGCTGTTGTTAGAAAGCACTACAGATGGAGGTTTAAACAAGAGAAATGTACTTCCTCAGAGTTATGGAGGATGAAGTCCAAGATTAAAGTGCTGGCCATGCTAGTTTCTCCTGAGACCTTCCTCCTCAGCTGGCAGATGGCTGCACGCAACTTGTGTCTTCACGAGGTCTTCCCTCTGTGTGTCTGTGTCCTTATCTTCTCTTCTTATAGAGACACCAGTCAGATTGGATTAGGGTCACTATAATGGGCTTCCCTTGTAGCTCAGTTGGTAAAGAATCTGCCTGCAATGCAAGAGACCAGGGTTCAATCCCTGTGTCGGGAAGATCCCCTGGAGAAGGAAATGGCAACCCACTCCAGTATTCTTGCCTGGAGAATCTTATGGACAGAGGAGCCTGGCAGGCTACAGTCCATGGGGTCACAAGAGTTGGACTTAGCAACTAAACCACCACCAAGTATTAGGGCCTTCCCTGGTGGCTCAGAGGGTAAAGTGTCTGCCTGCAATGTGGGAGACCAGGGTTTGATCCCTGGATCAGAAGATCCCCTGGAGAAGGAAATGGCGACCCACTTGGGTACTCCTGCCTGGAAAATCCCACGGGCAGAGAAAGAAGCCTGGTAGGCTACAGTCCATGGGGTTGCAAAGAGTCGGACACAACTGAGCGACTTCACTTTCACTTAATGGCCTCATTTTAATTTAATTTGCTCTTTAAAGACCCTGTCTGTAAATGCACTCACATTCTGAGGTGCTGGGGGTTAGGGCTACACCATATGATTCTGGGGCAGTTCAATTCATTCCCTAACCTGGTCCTTCATCAGGAGCCTTGGGAAGGAGGAGGGCGGGAGGCTGCGCCTGCCTGTGGCTCTGCTGGGATCCATGAGCAGCAGACATGCCCTGCTCTGTCTTTTTCTCCCCTGCCTCTTCATCTCCAGTGCCTCGCTGACTCCTTGCCTAAATATTCTCCAGCCTCCTTAAATGTTCTCTGATCTCTCCTCTACCTTTTCCTAGCCCCAACCCTGCTGCCTCCTCTGGGCCCCTGTCACCCAGTAGCACCCACACTCCTAAGCAGCAGGAGTGGCCACTGGGCAGCTGCTGTGCCTGGTCATTTGGCAAGGGGCTATCTCCACTCTGGGGCTCCAGAATCACCAATGGAGACTGCAGCCATGAAATTAAGAGATGCTTGCTCCTGGAAGGAAAGCTGTGGCAAACTTAAGACAGTGAGTTAAAAGCAAAGACGTCACTTTGCCAATGAAGGTCTGTATAGTCAAAGTGATGGTTTTTCCAGCAGTCATGTATGGATGTGAGAGTTGGACCATAACGAAGGCAGAGTGCTGAAGAACTGATGCTTTTGAATTGTGGTGCTGAAGACTCTTGAGAGTCCCTTGGACTGCAAGGAGATTAAACCAGTCAGTGCTAAAGGAAATCAAACCTGGATGTTCACTAGAAGAACTGATACTAAAGCTGAAGCTTCAATACTTTGGCTACCTGATGCAAAGAGTCAACTCATTGGAAAAGACTCTGAAGCTGGGAAACATTGAGGGAGGGAAGAGACAAGGGTGGAAGATGATTAGATGGTTGGAGGGCATCACCAACTCAATGGACATCGTTCGAGCAAACTCTGGAAGATGGTAAAGGACAGGGAAGTCTGACGTGCTGTGGTCCTTGGGGTGGCAAAGAGTCAGAAACAACCGAATCACTGAACAGCAATTCAGCTCCTGACAGACTCCTTCACCAGCAGCCCAGAGAAGGAGGCAGGCAGGACACGGTGCCCCTACGCGGCTGCTGGCATCCTTGAGCAGACGTACTTCCCTTCTCTTCATCTCCAGTGCCTCACTGGCTACTTGTTTAAATATCCTCTAGTCTCCTTAAATGTTCTGAGATCTCCCTTCTGACTGTCCTGGTGCCCACCCCGCTGCCTCCTCTGGGCCCCTGTCACCCAGCAGCACACACACTCCTAAACAGCAGGAGAGCCTGCTGGGCACCTGCCGAGGCTGGTCATTTGGCAAGGAGCCGTCTCCTTTATGGAGTTGTGGATTCTCAGGGTCTTACAGCCTCACAGTGAAGAGGCAAGACTCTAACCCTGGGAGGAAAGAGCACCTGACACAGAGCCTCCACTCATTTAGCCTAGAGCAGGGAGACGCGAACCTTCTGCCAGGAAATGAATGGCTCAGGCTTTGTGCCAAATCATTTCTATCACAACTGCTCAGCTGCCATTGTAGCAGGGGAGCAGCCATGGACAAGGAGAAAAAAAAGTACCTGTGAGCCAATACTCTATTTATGGAAACAGAAACCTTAATTGCATGTCTTTTTCATGTGTCATGGAATATTATTGTTCTGGTTTTTCTCGAGAGTGTCACACTGGGTGAAGTAAGCCAGATAGAGGAGAAATATCGTGTGACACCCCTTTTTATCTAAAATGAAATGACACAAATGAACTTACTTACAAAACAGAGAGTCACAGACTTAGAGAATGAACTTACAGTTGCTGGCAGTGGGGTGGGGGAGGCAGAAAGCATGGGGGGAAGGGACAGTTAGGGAGTTTGGGATGGACAGGTACACACTGCTGTATTTAAAGTGGATAACCGACAAGGCCCTACTGTCCAGCACAGGGAACTCTGCTCAGTGTCATGTGGCAGCTTGGATGGGAGGGGAGTCTGGCTGGGTATCTTCCCTGTTAACCTGAAACTATCACAACATTGTTAATCAACCATGGTGGCGGGTTAGTCACTAGGTCGTGTCCGACTCTCATGACCCCATGGACTGTAACCTGCTAGGCTTCTCTGTCATGGGATTCTCCAGGCAAGAATACTGGAGTGGGTTGCCATTTCCTTCTCCAGGGGATCTTCCCGACCCAGGAATCAAACCCAGGTCTCTTGCGTTGCAGGCAGATTCTTTACCGACTGAGCTATGAGGGAAGCCCAAAATATAAACTTGCTAATAGGATACTAGGATAACTCACAGAATTCAAGAATTTGAAAACATATAGCAAGAATTCTGGAGCAGGGTGCCACTTCCTACTCCAGGGGATCTTCCCGACCCAGAGATCAAGCCTGCGTCTCTTGCATCTCCTGCATCGGCAGGTGGATTCTTCACCAACTACGCCACCTGGGAAGCCCCAATCAGCTACACCCAAATACAAAGTTAAAAAGTTAAAAAAAAATCAGGTAACAATGTGAAACACTTAGCTCAGGAGGCCATTAACAGAAGCCTGCAGCGGCCGGATCTGACCCTCACGCTGTGGTTTAATGACTCCTGATGTAGAGGAAGTTGTCCCGAAAAATCACACTTAAAGTCACACACATCAGAACTGTCACTGACAACTGAAGTGGTGAGAATAAAGGGTATATCCTTCACCAAAGGACACTATTATTGTTATGTCTATAATCTCTCTTTATAAGTTGCTCTACTTTCTGATGAAAGCCAAAACATAGATCTTGGAAACTCCCAAGTCCTTACTGTGCTCTCAGCTGAGACAGACAGGGCAGCGGTTCCAAGCACGTGCTTGGCTGAGCTCAGGGGTGGAAACAGATCCCAGCTCCCCACGTCCTCCTGTGCTGATGCTGCTGACTGATTCAGGGACCTGGATTTAAACAGCTGGCTGTGCTAGAGTCAGCCATCCCACCACATCATTAGGACGATGGAGGGGCTGTAGGACGCTGACTGCACGAAACTAGAGGAGGAAAGTCACGTCTGGGCTGACCACTCCTTTGTGTGAGACTCCAGGCCACTCACTCATCGCCCTGGGCCCTGACTTCTTCACCCTGAAACAGACTCTGGACCAAACAACCCCCAACCTTATCCCTAAAGAAGCTGGTGAGGCAATACTTCTATAACTCTTATTTTTAGATAAAGCAAAAAAAAAAAAAAAAAGGCAACTTGAGTTTAGCTGCAAACAAAAGTATCTCATTTCCCCACTCAATAGCTAATTCTCCAGCAGTCAGAATTCAGAACACATGTTGCTTGATTTACAGTGGCAACCAGTAATTTGCGCGAGAAAGACTTAATTTAGAAGAACGCAAATGTCATTTTTTTTCATAACCAAGTGAGAGTTACAATTAGTTTGATTCATATGCTGTCAGGGATGTCTCCAACACTCGCACAGTGAACAATACAAAGTTTCTCAGGCAGCTCGTTGATCGAGAGAACTATTTCTTGGTTGTGTAATTAATACTAAACATAAATCCTCCTCCATTTTCCTTTTGAATACCCCGTGCCTACTGGAGTATCAGCTCCTGTGAGTGGATCACTAAGTAGAAAAACCACAGAACAGGCTCACTTTTAGTGAATTTTGCTCTGAGCATTCAACCTTTGGGAAATTTCCATAATAAGTATATAACAGTGAAATACACAAAATAACCATCACCAATGAAAAAAATACCCTCACCTTTTTTCCCCATTTTCACCTATATTTTAACACAGCAAAATTTTAATTAGTATCATTCTTGCAAAAACTAGATAAATCAAAATGCATTCCAGTTTGATTTAGAAATCAAGGTGATGTAAAACTGGGTTTAAAATAAAAATGGGTATGCTCTTGATAACTGAAGAATCAAAGTGTTCATGATCATTTCATTTCTAGTTGCAAAATTCCTCTCTCATTGGTCTTCTATCCATCAGTCAGACATGAAAGTTAAATAAAATCGCACAGGGACTGATGTCATCAGGAAGAAATAAAGAATTACCCACCAATCAAATCTTAGAGAAGTTATATGTGATATAGCATAATGGACCCAACAGATGTTGGCAATTTGATCTCTGGTTCCTCTGTCTTTTATAAAGCCAGCTTGAACATCTGGAAGTTCTCAGTTCAAGTAATGTTAAAGCCTGGCTGGGAGAATTTTGAGCGTTACGCTGCTAGTGTGTGAGATGAGTGCAATTGTGCAGTAGTTTGAGCATTCTTTGGCATTGCCTTTCTTTGGGATTGGAATGAAAACTGACCTTTTGCAGTCCTGTGGCCACTGCTGAATTTTCCAAATTGTTGGCATATTGAGTGCAGCACTTTCACAGTATCATCTTTTAGGATTTGAAATAGCTCAATTGGAATTCCACCACCTCTACTAACTTAGTTTGTAGTGATGCTTCCTAAGGCCCACTTGATTTCACATTCCAGTATGTCTGGCTCTAGGTGAGTGATCACACCATCATGATTATCTGCATCATTAAGATCTTTGTTGTATAGTTCTTCTATGAATTCTTACCACCTCTTCTTGATATCTTCTGCTTCTATTAAGTCCATACCATTTCTATCCTTTATTGTGCCCATCTTTGGCTAAAACATTCCCTTGGTATCTCTAATTTTTTCGAAGAGATCTCTAGTCTTTCCCATTCTATTGTCTTCCTCTATATCTTTGCACTGATCGCTGAGAAAGGCTTTCTTATCTTTCCCTGTTATTCTTTAGAACTCTGCATTCAGATGGGTATAACTTTTTTTTCTCCTTTGCCTTTAGCTTCTCTTCTTTTCTCAGCTATTTGTAAGGCCTCCACAGACAGCCATTTTGCCTTTTTGCATTTCTTTTTCTTGGGGATGGTCTTGATCACTGCCTCCTGTACAATGTCACGAACCTCCATCCATAGTTCTTCAGGCACTCTATCAAATCTAACCCTTTGGATCTATTTGTCACGTCCACTGTATAATCGTAAGGGATTTGATTTAGGTCATACCTGAATGGTCCAGTGGTTTTCCTACTTTCTTGAATTTAAGTCTGAATTTTGCAATAAGGAGTTCATGATCTGAGCCACAGTCGGCTCCTGGTCTTGTTTATGCTGACTGTATAGAGCTTCTCCATCTCTGGCTGCAAAGAATATAATCAATCTGATTTTGGTATTTACCATCTGGTGATGTCCATGTGTAGACTCATCTCTTGTGTTGTTGGAAGAGGGTGTTTGCTCTGACCAGTGCACTCTCTTGGCAAAACTCAGTTAGCCTTTGCCCTGATTCATTATGTACACCAAGGTCAAACTTGACTATTACTTCAGGTATCTCTTGACTTCTCCTTTCACAGTCTAGTCCCCTATGATGAAAAAGACATCCATTTTTGGTGTTAGCTCTAGAAGGTCTTGTAGGTCATCATAAAACCATTCAATTTCAGCTTTCTTCATCATTAGTGGTTGCAGCATAGACTTGAATTACTGTGATATTGAATGGTTTGCCTTGGAAATGAACAGAGAACTTATCTGCCTCCTGAGAAATCTGTATGCAGGTCAAGAAGCAACAGTTAAAACCAGATATGGAACAACGGACTTGTTTTAAATTGGGAAAGGAATACGTCAAGGCTGTTTATGGTCACCCTGCTTATTTAACTTATATACAGAGTTCAGTTCAGTTCAGTTCCTCAGTCATGTCTGACTCTTTGCGACCCCATGGACCACAGCACTCCAGGCCTCCCTGTCCATTACCAACTCCCAGAGACTACTCAAATTCATGCCTATCGAGTCAGTGATGTCATCCAACCATCTCATCCTCTGTCATCCCCTTCTCCTCCTGCATTTAATCTTTCCCAGTATCACGGTCTTTTCAAATGAGTCAGTACATCATGTGAAATGCCAGACTGGATGAAGCACAAGCTGGAATCAAGATTGCTGGGAGGAATATAAATAACCTCAGATATGCAGATGATACCACCCTTATGGCAGAAAGCAAAGAGGAACTAAAGAGCCTCTTGATGAAACTGAAAGACGAGAGTGAAAAAGCTGACTTAAAATTCAACATTCAAAAAACTAACATTATGGCATCTGGTCCCATCACTTCATGGCAAATAGATGGGGAAACAATGGAAACAGTGAGAGAGTTTATTTTCTTGGGCTTCAAAATCACTGCAGATGGTGACTGCAGCCATGAAATTAAAAGATGCTTGCTCCTTGGAAGAAAAACTATGACTAACCTAGACAGCATATTAAAAAGCAGAGACATTACTTTGTTAACAAAAGTCTGTATAGTCAAAGCTATGATTTTTTCCAATAATCATGTATGGGTGTGAGAGTTCAACCATAAAGAAAGCTGAGTGCTAAAGGATTGATGCTTTTGAACCGTGGTGTTGGAGAAGACTCTTGAGAGTCCCTTGGACTGCAAGGCGATCAAACCGGTCAATCCTAAAGGAAATCAGTCCTGAATTTTCATTGGAAGGACTGATGTTGAAGCTGAAACTCCAATCCTTTGGCCACCTGATGTGAAGAACTGACTCATTGGATAAGACCTTGATGCTGGGCAAGATTGAGGGCAGGAGGAGAAGCAGACGACAGAGGATGAGATAGTTGGATGGTATTACTGACTCAATGGACATGAGTTTGCGCAAGCTCTGGGAGTTGGTGATGAATGGGGACGCCTGGTGTGCTGCAGTCCATGGGGTTGCAGAGAGTTGGATGTGACTGAGCCACCTGTATGCAAGTCAAGAAGCAACAGTTAAAACCAGACGTGGAACAATGGACTTATTTCAAATTGGGAAAGGAATACATCAAGGCTGTTTGTCGAACAGCAACATCAGTCCCACCAAGTGCCAGGACTGGACCCATGACACAAACTCCACCCTCATCAGTTCTTAGCCTGCATAGAGGACTTCGGACATGATACACATCCTAGCGATGGACTTTGCTGGCTGTGTTACTAGAGTTACGAGGTACAGATGAGACAAGATAGAAGATGGGTCTAGGGAAAGGAATCAGTGGGGCAAGACCCACAGTGGGAGAGGAATGAACAGGGCGCCAGGAGGGGACAGGTGAGCCCCAGTTCCTAGGGTCTGTGGTGCAGGGCCAAGGGTGAGGCATTTAGACCCAGGCCACCAGGGCAAAGACTCCCCATCTCGATATGAACCAGTGCTGTGTGATCTTGAACTTCGTATTGGAATCTTAGCTTTGTCATCGACAGTATAAGAAAGTCCCACCCACCCTGCCTGTTTTCATTGAAGTTCTTAATAAAACATGAACTGTTTCTGGCTTTATGTGGGCACCGAGTTAAATGCTAGTTTCCTACCTCCCAGGCAGCCAAGAGAAAGGCATCTTTAACATGTAGGCAGGAGCATGGGCACGCAGGGAGGTGGTTCCTCTCCTTCCTGGAACTTGGAAAAAAGTCGTACAAAATTTTTCTCTAAGAATTATACCAAAAACCAAACATAAATAGATCCAGTACAGACATCTTAAAGAGAAATGTGCTGCAGAATGGCAGGTCGGAACCCAACAGAGGGCAACAGACACAGGCGGCGATGACACACCAGGGAAATGGAACAGGAGAGGCAAGGGGTGGCATGGTCCAGGCAGAGGCTGGGCAGGCTCAGGGCCACAGAGTCCAGGGTGTGACCTGTGAGAGGCTCCTATGGGGCGATGGAGTGTGACCCAGTTGTGACAACAACCCTTCCAGGTCCACACATTCTGATTCCTGCTCCTGGGGCATAATTACAAATGTAACTGAACCTCTGACAGGGACACAGCATCAACTGATATGCAAACATGAGCGTCTTATTTAGGTGGCGGGGGATTTCTCAGTGTAAATACACAAAATGGTCCGTCCGCCTCTAATGATGCTCACACAGGTGAATCCACCCCTGAGAGCAGAACGCCTGCTTGGGGGTGGTGCTGATAAACCGGGGTGCTGAGCCACCAAAGCGATGCGCCAGCCCTGGCTGGAGAGAAAGCTTCAGCCACCATGTTGGAAACGCACATGGTAGGCATCTGCTGGACCCCTGAGACAGGTAGCGGACATCTGTGATCACACCGTCAGGACCTTTCAGGGCAGCAAGACAAGAGAGCAGGACAGATGGCCTAGCGGTAGCTTGAGTACCAGCATCTCATTTCAGCTGCCTGAAAGAGGCTTTCTTATCATCCTTCTTTGACACTGGAAGTCGTATTGGAGAACAGAGGTACGTCTTCACAATTGACGTCCAATCTTTAAAATGAGTTTTCAATTCAGTGATGGGAGGGAAAAAAAAACAAAAACAAAAACTCACATGCTTTGCAGATTGCACAATCTGTAGCTCTGTCCCTCAGGCTATTTTGTTCCATCTTGTGCCATTAAATGTTTTTTATTAGATGCTTTATGGAGAGATCCTTTTGAAGCATTCATATAACCTCAATTTTGATGGTTTCCATAAACAGAAACTGCCAGTGTTCCCTTGAAAAACCATTTCTACTTGACAAGGCTTTGGAGCACTAAACCTAGATGCTTCAGCTTGCGCTCAACGAAAAGGATCGCCTGTTTTAGGCATCAGAGATCCACAGGGGCCTCTCCAAAGAGCCCTCTTTTGGAAACCATCTTTTGGAAACCACCTTCCAGCAAAAGTGGCTTAGTTCCTCCAGATCTCTCCCCCGCCCCTGACAGTCCGAGCTCAGTAAAGAATTCCTAGATGGACAGAACACATACCTCTTCTCCAGAGCCCCTTGTGCAAGAATGCCCACCCCAAGCATTTGAGTCTGCCCTGAACGTGTTCCCTCTGCCAGCCTCTAGTAGCGGAGGGCTACCAACAGCCTTCCGGAAGAACCCGTGTTGAAGGATCAGGCCAGGTAAAGAGGCCAGACCTCAATGAGTCCTACCCCAGGCGTTTCTTAAGGATCCCAAAGAAACCTCCTTAGTTAGTTCTCCAACCTGGAATCCATTGGCCCATAATGCAGAAGTCGTGATGTCTTCAGAGTATCCCAGTTAAAAGCCACAGTTCTGAGCACCAGGCTGGAGGCTCCAAAAGAGAGGTGTTACAAATACAAAATAGCAGATCCAAGGAGAGCATCTCTCACACAGGAGCAAACTCTCAGCAGAGAGAAGGGCGACAGTGCTGTGGGCCCACAGGCAAAGTGCTTTTCACAGGCCTGGTTACATCCCCGCCATGTGAAACGCCCAGGCTAAGACTTGGTGCTGGCATGGGATTTCTTGTCTTTTTCTGTGGCTAATATGTATCCATCTAGGGTTTCTTTGGTCGCTCAGTGGTAAAGAACCTGCCTGCCAATGCAGGAGACACAGGAAACGCGCATTCAAACCCCAGGTCAGGACAATCCCTTGGAGGAGGGAATGGCAACCCACTCCAGTATTCTTGCTTGGAGAATCCCATGGACAGAGGAGCCTCGTGGGCTACAGTCCACGGGGCCACAAAGAGTCGGACACGACTGAGCAACTAAACAACACCACCAATCTGTGTAACAGGCTCCAGATTCATGTTGATGTATGGCAAAAATCACCACTATATTGTACGGTAATTTTCCTCCAATTAAAATAAGTAAATTCATTAAAACAACAACAACAAATGTATTCATGTAGAAGTTATATCCATACTCTGCCGCTGGAGCTATGTAATGCAGGTCTATAGCAGTAGTATGAACTCTGCCAGTGATACAAAACGAAGAGATGAACCGATTGACATACACACGGACTCTAACTCTTCTGGATTACTCAGTTAGGCCTCTAACATCCACTTAACCCAGTTTAATACTCTAATACATTAAAGAATGCTTGCTTATCTTTTGCTAAGTCACACTGACTATGGGAACGTGCTGCCCTGAATTTCACTGCTGACCTAAAGACGCGAGGTCCACGTAGAGACGAAGACCTCCCAGCGCTCTTCAACCAGATGCAGGTTTGGGCAAGCTCTCATCACCCTTCTGATTTCCTTTCTCTTCCTACCTTTCTGCACACGCTTCTGAGTATGGCAAGAGTACTCAGAACTTTCTGAGCTCTTGTCCTCTTCTTAAGAAACCTTTAAAAATCTTGTCTCCCTGGAGGTTCCTGACTCAGAACGGAGGCCCAGGAAATAGCATCTATTAGGGCATCAGTTGGAGAAGGAAATGGCAAACCACTCCAGTGTTCTTGCCTGGAGAATCCCAGGGACGGGGGAGCCTGGTGGGCTGCCATCTCTGGGGTCACACAGAGTCAGACACGACTGAAGCGACTTAGCAGCAGCAGCAGCAGGGCATCAGTGAGTGATGCCATCCAGGTAAATGGGGGCTAGGGAAGAAGTTCTGACCCCAGTAGCTTTAGGGGAGAAGGGAATAGCCTTCTGCACAAAGCTTTCCTAGATCTAATGAAAAATTGTGTTCCAAATCCTGTGGCATGCTGGTAAAACCACCATGGCCCCTGCACTAGAAATTAAAAGTAGCACAGAAAGTGCTAGAGCTGTGGGGCAGGGCTACCAGCCGGTCACTGGGCACAGGAGTCTATGGACTGCGAGGGTGGAGAGAAGAGACCAGGCTTCTTCTTCTGGCAGCAGCTCAGCCCAGGGGAGGGCGGCAGCTGTCTCTACACTTGCCACAGCTGGATGAAGGCGTCTCAGCTGTGTTTCTGCTCTGCCCTTGGAATGGGAGAAACATGTTTGCCTCTTGCTTTCCAGAATACTAATTGATGCTACATTTGGAACATTTGCTTGATTGGGAAATGATTACATGCCAAGCTAAGGAGTTCTATTACCCTTTTGACCCCATCGTTGTCTTCCTAAAATCTGCCATCTTTGCTTTTTCTTTGTGGTATACACATGGGTTAGAGAGACCCGCAACTTGAAAAAAATTTTTAAATTTTATTTCTAATTGGAAGATAATTACTTTACAATATTGTGATGGCTTCTGCCGTATAGGAACATGAATCAGCCAAAGGTATACGTATGTCCCCTCCCTCTTAAACCTCCCTCCCACCTCGCTCCCCATTCCACCCCTCTAGGTTATCGCAGAGCCCCGGCTTTGGGATCCCTGCATCATATACCCAGTTCCCATTGGCTATCTATTTTACATATGGTGATGTATATGTTTCAATGCTATTCTCTCAAGTCATCCCACCCTCCCCCTCTCCCACTGTGACCCAAGTTTGTTCTCAACCGTAACATCTTTCCAGATTCCATATAAATGTGTTAATATATGATATTTGTCTTTTTCTTTCCAATTTTCTTCTCTCTGTATAATAGGTTCTAGGTTCATCTGCCTCATTAGAACTGACTCAAATGGGTTCTATTTTATAGCTGAGTAATATTCCATTGTGTATATGTACCACAATTTCCTTATCCATTCATCTGTCAATGGACATCTAGGTTGCTTCCATGTCCTAGCTATTGTAAAAGGTGGAACAGCAACTTTTATATTACCACTAGAGTGATGGATATTCACAAAAGTGATGAGGTTATATATATTCCACTGAATGATGACCTAAGATGTCCACATCCGCATCCCAAACACTGTGGAGAGGTCACCTTATTAGGCAAAAGGGACTTTGCAGGTGTGCTTAAGTTAAGGATATGGGATGAGAAAATAATCCTCCATTATCCACTTGGGCCCAATAAAATCATAGGGATTCTCATAAGAGGGAGACAGAGATCACAGACAGAGAAAAGGTGAAGACGGACACAGAGGGAGAGCCAGGAAGATGGCATGTGGTACCCTGCGGCTCTGAAGATGGAGGAGGCTGTGGACAGACTATAGAAGTTAGTTTTGAAATAAATATCTTGGCCAAAGATGGAGCGTTCCTGCCTGGTGCGCCATGTCAGCAAATTCAAACTTAGATGACTTGTGTGCCCCTGTAAAGGCTCTGCTTCGGAGAAGGTGATGGCACCCCACTCCAGTACTCTTGCCTGGAAAATCCCATGGGTGGAGGAGCCTGGTGCGCTGCAGTTCATGGGGTCTTGAAGAATTGGATACGACTGAGTGACTTAACTTGCACTTTTCACTTTCATGCATTAGAGAAGGAAATGGCAACCCACTCCAGTGTTCTTGCCTGGAGAACCCCAGGGACGGGAGAACCTGGTGGGCTGCCATCTATGGGGTCGCACAGAGTTGGACACGACTGAAGCGACTTAGCAGCAGCAGCAGCAGCAAAGCCTCGCTTGGCCAGAAATGCAGTGTATCCAGCCAGCCAATTCCCAAGATCCAAGCCATCTCTGGACTCTATACTTACTTCTGTGTTCCTTCTCACCCCAAACAAGGCTGGCCATGTGATCTCCCTACCAATCAGATATTTTCCATTTTTCTCTTTCTAATTCTTATCCTACAAAAGCTTTCTCCCTTCTGACCATTTTGCAGTTCTCCGAATGGAGACTGCTTCATGAAATGTTAGATGAAGCTTTTTTGTATCACTTTAATTGTCATCTTTTATCCTTTTTTAACCCTAGGAAAACTGAAGATCACTGCATTGGGGACTGCAGCCATGAAATTAAAAGACACTTGCTCCTTGAAAGGAAAGCTGTGACAAACTTAGACAGCATATTAAAAACCAGAGAATCACTTTGCCTACAAAGGTCCATACAGTCAAAGCTATGGTTTTTCCAGTAGTCATGTATGGATGTGAGATTTGGACCATAAAGGAGGCTCAGAGCCAAAGAATTGATGTCTTCAAACTAGGGTGCTAGAGAAGACTATTCATATTCCCTTGGACAGCAAGGAGATCAAACCAGTCAATCCTAAAGGAAATCAACCCTGAATATTCATTGGAAGGACTGATGCTGAAGTTGAAGCTTCAATAATTTGGCCACCTGATGTGAGGAGCCAACTCATTGGAAAAGACTGTGATGCTAGGAAAGCTTGAAGGCAGAAGGAGAAGGGGGTGACAGAGGTTGGATGGCATCACCAACTCAGTGGACATGAGTCTGAGCAAGCTCTGGGAGAAGTGAAGGACAGGGAGGCCTGGTGTGCTGCAAGGCTTCCCTGATGGCTCAGCTGGTAAAGATTCCACCTGCAATGCAGGAGACCTAGGTTCAATCCCTGGGTTGGAAAGATCTCCTGGAGAAGGGAGTGGCTACCCACTCCAGTATTTTGGCTTGGAGAATTCCACAGACAATATAGTCCACGAGGTTGCAAAGAGTCGGACACGACCGAGCGAGTCTCATTTCACTTTCATCACCGAGATGTGACTTGTGTTACACATGTGGACTTGAGGACCAGGGTAAATTCTGAGGGACGTTCTCAGCTTGACAAGCTTCCAGTCTTGTTCCCTTGACTAACACTTACTTAACATGATTGGCTAATATCATTTTCCAAAAAAACATAACGAGCACTCTGCTCCTCACCATGAGGATACTTTGTGATTCCTGGGTTGGAAAGAAGGTTCTAGAAGACAGATTCAAGGAGTGTGTGGAGAACACACTGGACCTTCTACACAGTGCCTCTTTTAAAATTAAAAGTGAAAATGCAGCCAGGTGCTTGGTATTCATACCTTGACTGGCAGTGGCACCTTTCCAGGTGACGGCCAGATACACGATACCCGGGTGGCGCCTACAAGAGAAGGTGCATCTGGACAAAAACAGGGCTTCCCAAGGAGAGTACTGGAGCTGGGACCTCGCTGGGGTGTCAGCTCACTGCGTGTCACAGCACGTGATGACACCTGCTCTAGAATGTTCCATGGGTCTAATTCTATAGAGAGTAAAATCTGTACAACACTTTCTAGTATGATGGACTTTCATACCACACAGGGCTTTCCTTGTGTACAGTCATAACACTGAAATAGGTATTATATGTATTTTTTAAATTTAATTTTGACATATACTTGATTTACAATGTTGTGTTATTTTTATATTTTATTTTTTTTTTGCCAAAATTGCAGCAGCTCAAATTTGTTGCTCTCTCCTGTCATGACAAAACTTCTATTAATAAATACTATTCTGTCTCAGAAATATTTTTAAACACACACACACACACACACATACTGTACAATTAATGTTCTTTCAAAGTAAGATAGTCATTTTAACCATGAGGGAGAAATAATTTTTTCTACAAAAACACAAGCTCTGGAGAAACCATTTGAAAGGCACTTAGAAATATCACCTCTTTACGTGACGTTCTTGCCAAAAACAAAATAAAAACTCTTATAATAGTGATTTATATTCCTTAGAAATAGAACTTTTAAATTCAATTAAAAATCTCCCAAATGAAGATTCAGTACATCTTGAACCCATTTGGTAAAAAACAAAAATGCAATACCTTCTGGTTGATTTGCAAGAACTAATTGACATCAGGAGAAGAAGGAGACTTTACAGCTGAATTTCATCAAAACTCTTTCATAAGTGTGGGGAGAATTAGAAAATGAGTATCATCATTTAAAGACCCATCTCTTGAGTCTTTCCTCAGTTTCATCATCTGATTATTAAACCAAATGTCAGAATTAACTGAACTTAGTTCAGAACTTAAAAGCATTCTACCACAAAGTGTTAGCCCAATAACTCTTGAGCAGGGAAGCATATTCCACCATAAAGCTCTTACTAAGAATCAGCGTTAGTCATTCAATCATATCTGACTCTTTGCAACCCCAGGGACTGTCGTCCACCAGGTTCCTCCATCCAGAGGATTCTCCAGGCAAGAATACTGGAGTGGGTTGCCATTTCCTTCTCGGGGTATCTTCCGTGACCCAGGGATTGAACCCATGTCTCCTGCACTGCAGGCAAATTCTTTACACTGAGCCACCGGGGAAGCCCCTCTTACTAAAAATACTAAATGTTAAAAAACACTAACTAAAAAGATCTAATGTATTTTCAAACTATTAAAAATTAATAAAAGATTATTTTCATTGTTTATTCTTAATACTAGCCTATTTTATAATGTACATAAAATATTAATATATATATCTTATGAATAGACAAATATACATACCAAGGTGCATGATTTGTATTTTTTAACCCTAAGTCTGTACTGTGAAAACCAATTTAATGCCTTCTAACTTAGAGCTATGCTTCCCTGCCCACATAACCCTTCATTGGCTCCAAAGTAGCAGAAAGAAAGACACATCTGGGCAAAGTCATCCATGCAGTGTGAAACTGCTGAGTGAGATTCATGATGCCTGGTGTTGGAGACCCTGAATTCTGCCTCTAAGAGAATCTGGAAGGATCCTGCCCACCTTTCCCCACTGCCACTTTTCCCCATTTCCACGCTGTGATGGTTAACTTTATGTGTCAATTTGGCAAGACTATGGTGACCAGTTGCATGACCAAACAAGTCTAGACAGTGCTATAAAGTATTTTTAGGACATCACTAACATTCACAATTGGCTGATTTTAAGTAGATGACAATTCATAATGTGGGTGGGCCTCATCCAATCCGTTCAAGCCTTAAGAACAAGTTTACCAAGGAAGGAATTCTGCCTCCTATCTGCAAGATAGAAATTCTGCCTGAGCTTCCAGCCATCAGATCCAAGACTGAAATATCAACTCTTACTTCAATCTCCACCTCGTTGGACTGCCCTACAGACTGTGGATTTGCAAGCCCCAATCACTGCATAGGCCTCCCTAGGTGGTTCAGTGGTAAAGAATCTGCCTGCCAACGCAGGAGATGCAGGTTTGATCTCTGAATCAGGAAGACCCCCTGGAGGAAGAAACGGCAACCTACTCCAGTATTCTTGCCTGGAAAATCCCACGAGCAGAGGAGCCTGGTGGGCTACAGTCCATAGGGTCACAAGGAGTTGGACACGACCAAGCAACTAAACCACCACAAAGTGAAGACAAGAGACGTGAAAGTTCAGTGTCCACAATCATACGCCTGGTTCTATACTTAATCACTGTGTTTACTTAAGTCTGGCTGATCCTCCCATGATAGCCAATCAATTTCATACATCTGTTTAGAAAGATGGCAATTTGTACATGAAAGCTCTCCATGAGCGCCTGAACAGTTGTGTGTAGCTGGGCCACGATTCTAACTATAAAGGCAACTTTCCCAAATACGCCTAGGAAGTTTCACTTGTGTGTTAACTCGTTAGATGAATGAAACTTTCCTGTAAGTTGCACCACTCTGCAAAGAGATGGTTCTTGGCAGAGGCATCATTTATCCTTAGTAACTGAATGTCCTGGTCCCACGAGTGTCCTGTTACAAGCCATGGATATATGCCATCTTTAGAGATGGCAAGTATAAGTCTTAGAAACCACAGAGCTGTGGATTTCAACACCAACTGCTAGAGGTTTTCAGCACGTTTGCAGAGAAACAACAATGATTTTGGTATCAATTTACCAGACTGCTTTAGTCTCCATTACAAATCTGGTGGCAAGCAAGGCTATACCTTACAAGGTACAGTAACCTGGGTATTATAAAGTTCTTCAATAGAACACACACACACACACACACACACACTCTTGCACATAAAGAAGACACTTTGGTTTATGCCAAATCTCATCTTAAATTACACTGCATTGGAGAAAGCTAAATAATTACACAGTATTTGACTGGCACTGAATTGAATAGCATGAACAGCTGCAAAATAAGAAAAACTGTATCTATACTGAAATGTGAACCCTCACAAAGTTAAAGCTGATGGCATTTTTTGTTTTCTCTTTAAATCTCAGAATCCAAGTGATAGGCATGTTGAAATACCTGGTTTCCAAGATTCTTTGCATGAAATACATCTTAGTGTTATTTAACAAAGCACTGAGAAAGCTCCGTATGAGCTGCTTTTATGGGTCAAGTGGGCTGAGCCACAGTGCCCAGATATGTGGTCAAAAGTGATTCTGGATGCTTCTGTGAGAGTGTTTGGGGTCAGACTTATATTTAAATTTGTGAGCTTTGAGTAAGCAGAGTAACCTTTCAGAGCACTGTCATTGTTCAGTCAGTCATGCCGATTCTTCGAGACGCCATGGACTGCAGTTCTCCAGGCCTCCTTGTCCTTCATTACCCTCCGGAGTTGGTTCCAGATGTGAGTTTGAGCAAACTCATGTCCATTGAGTTGGTGATGCCATCCAACCATCTCATCCTCTGTCACCCCCTTCTCCTCCTGCCTTCAATCTTTCCCAGCATCAGGGTCTTTTCCAAATAGGTGGCCAAGGCATTGAAGCTTCAGCTTCAGCATCCATCCTTCCAATGTATATTCAGGACTGATTTCCTTTAGGATGGACTGGTTGGATCTCCTTGCAGTCCAAGGGACTCTGAAGAGTCTTCTCCAGCACCATAGTTTGAAAGCATCAGTTCTTCGGCACCCAGCCTTCTTTATGGTTCAACTCTCATATTTGTGCACGACTACTGGAAACACCATAGCTTTGACTAGACGGACCTTTGTTGGCAAAGAGCCTCATCCAGTCAGTTGAAGGCTTGATTAGAACAGAAGCCTGGCCTCCCCAAGCAGACGGAGTCCTGCCACAGATGGCCCTTGGGCGTGAGCTGCACCAGCTGCTCTCTGGTGCCCACCGCCTCCTACTCTGTAGATTCGGGACTTGCCAGCCCCTGTAACTGTGTAAAGCCAGTCTCTTAAAGCACACCTCTTTCTGTATATACACACATTCTCTTAGTTCTGTTCCTCTGAAGAAGTCTGACTCATAAATTCAGGATTAATAAAAACTAATGCTTCTGTTTGCTTAGCTTTGTGTTCTCAACAGAAGTGCTGTGGTGAATACAGATTGCTTCACTAACGAGAAGGGAAAACAGAAACTTGCCACAAAGGATGCAGTGAACGTATCAAAGAACTGCAGAGTCCAAGAGTGAAAGAAAGAAGTCTCGAGAAGTGGGGTTATGGGAATATATTAATATGTGTTCGTGAGAAAGCTGTGGGGACCGAGAGCGGTGGCCTATGGAAATCGGAGCTTGTGTTCTGGAGAGGGGGTGATATCCTCCACCTCCTTCCGTTCCGAGCAGTCTCCAATCGGTGCATTTGACCATAATTCTCCATAGTGAGAAAAATCTGAAGAACACAGGGCACTCCTTGAACCTGGAGGTCAGGGCGCTGAAGGACAAGGACGCTCAGGTCCCTTGTGTGGTTCCTTCTATCTGGCTGGACAGCCGGACAGTTCACCGCGTCCATGGCTGCCCTCCTTGCCGGGTCTTATGACCTCGCAAGAAAATTATGTGTTGGAAATTCTGGCACCTGAGTTTCAGTAGAGAGTAAAGCAAAGGTCTGGATCATGGTCCAGCATGCTGTGAACCCAGCCAGGGGATCCGAGGGGAGGGGTGACTTCAGAGGCACGGGGTGGGCCCTGATTGGGCTTTGATTCAAGAACTTGGGTCCTTAACCCTCCACACTAGTCAAACCCTTGGGAGGAAAGAATAAAAGAGAACAGCTCTGCTGAAAACTTTGCTTGCGGGTTAAAAATCAAAAACGCACCTAGTCCTCAAACCTGTAGGTTGGGGCGCTGAAGGACAAGGACGCTCAGGTTCCTTGTGTGGCTCCTTCTGTTGGACACACTCAGTGTGTCCATGTGTGTGCAGGTGTGGGGGACACAGGGGCCAGCACGGACCGAGGCGGAAGGCACAGGGAGCCGGATCGCACTGGCCAGGGGTTGGAGGACCCCCATCAGCTTCCTGTGACACAGGGACTCTGCTCAATCCCCTTTGCTCCCTGTATCCGAGGGAGACTTCCTCACAGCACACAGCTCCTCCCGTTCTTCCAGAAGACTTGACCCTTAAATACGCACCTGCAGCAAAGCACCCATGATGAGGGAGACGGAACTTAATGAGCCTCACTGATACTTAACAACCCACCACTCACGCCACCCAGTCCCATCGTGGGCTGGCATTTCCCATGCCCCTTCACTCACGGTGATTGTTAATATCACCTCTTCGGCATTGGACGGGCTTATCATAGAAGACTGTATGCCCAGGGGCTCTTCTTCACCCCTACTCCACTGAACCCAGCAAATGCTGTTCCTCCTTCTCAAGGATGCCTGTCTTACACCCACCTAAGCACACTGACCTGCATCCCATCTCTGGCCTTCTTGCTTCTGTCCTGAAGTGGCAAAACACAGCCACCCAGAGGTCAGTATCCTGGCCTCCTGGCAGGGTGAGAGAATGAGAAAGGATGTCTGACCATGGGGCTACCTGGCAAACCCTAGGCTTATTTGGATGTGAGAGACAAAAAATATTAGTAACCAGGGCTTCCCTGACGGCTCAGTGGTGAAGAATCTGCCTACCAGTGCGGGAGATAGGGGTTCGATCCCTGGGTCAGGAAGATCCCACATGCCACTGAGCAATTAAGCCCGGGCACCACAACGATAGAGCCTGTGCTTTAGAGCCTGGGAACGAAAACCACCGAAACCCACGCGCCTAGAACCCACGTTCTGCAACAAGGGAAGCCACTGCAGTGAGAAGCCCACACACCATAACTAGAGAAAATCCCTTCAGCAATGAAGACCCAGCACAGCCATAAATAGATAAATAAAATTATTTTAAAAATTGGTAACCATTTATGGTCTTTCTGCTCAATATTATCTAGTGAATGAATCTGCATTCCCCAATTGGTTCTCTCAGAGTACTAATTACTCTGAATCCATTGGTCAATCTTGTTTTAAACATGCTTAAACAACCTTTAAAGCACAGAAGTGATATAGAATCAATGCAAAGCATGTAAGCCAGTGTTTCAAAAAAACAGTAGCTCACTTCTGTGGATAGCGTTCTATGGGTCAGAGCTGTCCTAACTGCCTTCTGTGCTAACATCACAAACATTCTTCTTTTCTGAGTCACAGCTCCTGGGCAACAGGGACGCGTCTGCACCCAGCCAGCACAGCTCTGGGGGCGTCTCCCACATGGTGATCAGACACGGGTGGGCGGGGGCTTTGCTTGGTTTTCCCACAGCTCCTAAGCCATAATAAACAAGGTTATAAAAAGGATGTCGTTAAGTCTGAGAACTAAAATGTGAGCTTTCTTACAGTTCCCTTAATTGGTCCTGAAAACATTCAGAAACAACAATGCAAGCGACAAAGAGGATTTCCCTGGTGGTCCGGAGGTTGGGAAGCCACTTTGCAATGCAGGGGACACAGGTTTGATCCCTGGCTGGAGAATCAGGATCCCACATACCACAAAGCAATAAAGCCCAGGCACCACAACCAGAGAATCTGTGTGTCCCAACGAAAGATCCTACATGACGCAATGCAGAGCCCACAGCCCACAGCTAGGACCTGACTCAGACACAGAAATGAATGAATGAAGAAATATTTTCTAAACAGCAACAAAGAAACACAGCCCAGAAAAAAGCCAAGCAAGTAGAATTCCTCCCTGACACAATCAGCTTGCAGCTACAGTGGGATCATGGGTTTCCAGCCCTGAAACAGGAACTCTGAATCACGTTGAAGCCAAGGAGCTTTCTTGCAGAGGGGGTTGTCAATCCCCGAAGCCCCCCACATGTCTCTAGATGTCTTAACACCTTAAGCCTAGCGGGGATCTAGTTGTTGTAGTTGAGTCTCTGACTTGTTGCTGACTCTTTCCAACCCCATGGACTGCAGCACGCCATCACCAACTCCCGGAGCTTGCTCAAACTCATGCCCATTGAGTCGGTGATGCCTGCCAACCATCATCCTCTGTTGTCCCCTTCTCCTCCTGCCTTCAATCTTTCCCAGCATCAGGGTCTTTTCCGATGAGTCAGCTCTTCACATCAGGTGGCCGAAGGACTGGAGCTTCAGCTTCAGCATCAGTCCTTCCAATGAATATTCAGGGTTGATTTCCTGAATTGACTGGTTTGATTTCCTTGCTGTCCAAGGGACTCTCAGGAGTCTTCTCTAGCACCACAGTTTGACAAGCATCTAGAAGTGCATCGAAAACTCGATGGAAACATTTATGCAGTATCTCCCAAGCACAGATTTCAGAAAGACACAATGGCTAGGAAGCAAGGCTCATTTATACATATTGATTTCCTAAGTGAACATTTTCCTGTCTCAAAGTTTGGCCTCACTTTTTAGTATTTCAGGACTTCATAGGTTACTCACGCAGACGAGTGATGTCAGTATTCGGGTGATCATGTTTTGCCACAGAGTGGACTCTGCACCCTCTGTCTAATGCTTCCCCCCTCTCTCTGCTGGACCTGCAGCTAGGAGGCTTTCTCCCCCACTGCCCTGATAGAACCTACTGGAACCGCTGTCCTTAACGGACACAGCTGAGTGTTTGCCATCCTCCTGAAACTATTTACTTGGCTTTCTGAGCAGCACCCTGGCCTAGCTCCCCGCCTGCTGCAGGATTTAGCTCTTTGAGTGCCCTTTGCTGACATCTTTTCTCCTGGGTCTCTGGCTGTCAGGGTCCCTTGGTGGCTCTGTCCAATCTTAGAACTTGAAATACTATCGATCTGCTGGCTCCTCTCAATGTAAATATGTCTCCAGCCCAGCCCACAGCCCTGGACTCTAGACTACAGCTTCAATTCCCTTCTCAACGCCTCTTGGATTTCTAAACTCTACTCCTCATTTGCACCCCCCTCACCGCCCCCGCCCAGACTGGCTCATCTCCCAGGAGCCAAGATTTGTTCATCCTGAAGAACAGCAAAAAATTTGAAATTTTTGAAATCTCATGCTTCTCGAGATCACTAGTATCAAGCACATGATATGATTTTATTTTATTTATTTTTTTGTGTGTGTGTTCCACACTTTTATTTTTTTTCTTTTCTAATTTTATTTTATTTTTAAACTTTACATAATTGTATTAGTTTTGCCAAATATCAAAATGAATCCACCACAGGTATACATGTGTTCCCCATCCCGAACCCTCCTCCCTCCCCATACCATCCCTCTGGGCCATCCAGTGCACCTATGAAAATAAACGGTCTCAACTGCAGACGGTTATCTCAGGTAACTTTTGCTTGAATCAGTATGCACAAATGACTGACTGCATCTCCAGTCTTCTAAATAACAAGGTAAATATAGACGATGTGAAGAATAAGAGACTACCTGATATGTTTGGAGCTACAGGTGCTAAGAAAAGAGTCATCTCTTCATCTTGTATGCATTTGCATGCATTGGTCACTCAGTCGTGTCCGACTCTTTGCGACCCTGTGGACTGTAGTCCACCAGGCTCCTCCGTCCATGGGATTCTCCAGGTAAGAATACTGGAGCGGGCAGCCACTCCCTTCTCCAGGGGATCTTTCCGACCCAGGGATCAAACCTGGGCCTCCTGCTTTGCAGGCAGATTCTTTACCATCTGAGCCATTAATCCTCATTAAATGCTGAGTCATGGGGTGGGGATGGTTACCAGCCCCGTTGTTACATCTTGGAAGTTTGAGTAAAGAGAGTGCTTTGCCTGACATCTCGCAAATGAGCCAAACCCAAACCCAGGCTGGATCCACTGTCCACACTCCAGGGGAGGGTATGGGAGTCGTCATGGGAAAAGGAAAGGAAAAGAGAAGGAAATATTCTGAAATCCAAATTCTTAGCAATTGGACTCAGTGCCCAAAAAACAACAAGCCCACACATCTGTTAACAGAGCACTAGGACGTCGCACTGGAATCCAAGCCCTCCCGTGTCTACACCCACAACCCTAGCGGAGTCAAGCGAGTTGAAACGTTATCAGTTCCAACACAACATAACATGGAAAAAAACAGAATCATGGAAGTTACACTTCCTCTCCACTCCAAAATCTCATTGCCTTTCCTCCTCTTTTATTATTTTTACATTTATACTTTCCCTCTGAATAATATTTCATTACCACAAACTTGACAGCAGAACTTATATAACAGTGAAAGTTAGCATGTCATAGCCCAGGCAAGTCACAGAGGGAGAAAGCTTTCCCAAGAAATGAAGGGAAGCAGTCATTCCAAGACAGCCATAAAGAGCCCAAGCCTTGCCCTCCTGATTTAATATGTGCACATTTAACAAAATAAATGGACTGTAGCCCGCCAGGCTCCTCTGCCCACAGAATTCTTCAGGCAAGAACACTGGAGTGGGTAGCCATTCCCTTTTCCAGGGGCTTTTCATGGCCCAGGATCGAACCCAGGTCTTCTGCATCGCGGGCAGGTTCTTTACCATCTGAGCCACCAGGGAAGTCCCAAAGACTGACAAAAGAAAGTCAGTGTCAAAGAGCCACCTTCACTTCAGACACTGAGAATCAGACACACAACCCCTCTGAGGTCTTGGAGGGACAGTGGGCTCCATCTGATAAGAGGAAGGGTAAAGGACAGATAACATTTGCAGCCTGAAGGAAATGGCAACCCAGCAACCCACTCCAGTATTCTTGCCCTGGAAATCTCACGGACAGAGGAGCCTGGCGGGCTACACTCCATGGGGGTCACAAGAGTCAGACAGGACCTAATGACTAAAAATGACAACAACAGCCTATAAGTATTTCCTGTTGTCATCAACAGTGGTAACAATTACACAGAAAAGGTAATGGTAACTTTTTAATAGCATCCAGAACTTTTCCTACCTTCAGTTCAGTTCAGTTCAGTCGCTCAGTGGTGTCTGACTCTTCACAACCCCATGAACCACAGCAAGCCAGGCTTCCCTGTCCATCACCAACTCCCGGAGTTTACTCAAACCCATGTCCATTGAGTTGGTGATGCCACCCAACCATCTCATCCTCTGTCGTCCCCTTCTCCTCCTGCCCTCAATCTTTCCCAGCATCAGGGTCTTTTCCAATGAGTCAGCTCTTCCCATCAAGTGGCCAAAGTATTGGAGTTTCAGCTTCAGCATCAGTCCTGCCAATGAACACCCAGGACTGATCTCCTTTAGGAGGGACTGGTTGGACCTCCTTACAGTCCAAGGGACTCTTAAGAGTCTTCTCCATAAAACAAATCTTTGTCTATGTCATTGCCATAATGTTTATTATGTGTCCACACTTTAAAAATGATTCAGGACATTTTTTTTTTTTTAATGGTTAACACTGGAAAGCTGGATTTTCCTTCAGCAAGACAAAGAGCCATTTTAATCAGTCTTTCTCAGCATTCTCTCCTCTCTGTTTTCTGCCCCCTCTCTCTCGTAATGTAAATGGCTCAATATTTTTATACATGTCACTGCTTAATGGAAAAGGTAATGGAAGGGCCCATGGCTATAATCAGAACATGATTTAAAACTTTTACCTTTTATAGTTCTATTGATCAGTTTTTATGTCCGTGATAAATGTTTGTAAATCTTCTGGAAACCTCAGCAGGGTGAAATGACTTCTCAGGTGTGGATGTGGGAGGATAGTTATTAATGGACACGTAATTTATTTACTAGAAGAGGCAACCATTAAACAAATTGCACTTTTGTATATCAGTCCCGCTATATTCTTGCCAACACACGGCTTTAAAGAAGAAGGCGTTGATGCTGAGTTTCAAATCAGGACTCCTGGGCCCTGCGCTGGAGACAGCTGCTGGTCAGTTCGGCATTTACAAGGTCCAGAAAGAAGAAGAAGCTGCCGGGCGGGGCCCCAGGTGCTGTCTGCAGACCTCTGCAGGCATCCTCTGCCAAACCGCTAAGGAACGGTTCACTAACCACTGAGGGAGGAGCCATCAGCGATCTCCCCATCAGCATCTTTCTATGCAAACAATACTCCCTGGGCACCTATCCCACAAACAAGAGAAGGATGACAGCTGTGCCCAGCGAGGAGTTCTCAGAACCACCCATTTTATGAGAATGTGGGAAAACATCTCTTCCTTCTATCCCATTTGCTTTTTTAAATTGATCATTATTCCATGAGGCTCATAAGAAAGGAAATCTTTTCAAGAAAGAACCTTCACACGCTCTCGAATTGTCATTTCATTCAGAGCCATGGCAGCAACACTGGAATGTGTATGAGGTGTGGGAACGTAGAAAGGATGGTCAGGAGGTGCTCAGACTCAGTGACCTCACAACTGAGAAAAACCTTCAGGATTTGTGTTTCTGGAGGTACACTTGTGTTCCTTATTTTTCCACTTGCATAGTTAGTGCTGCAAACCACTGTTTTCCAGCATTACTAACCCTGACTTTTTATTGATGCGGACCATTTTTTTAAAGTCCTTATTGAATTTGTTACAATATTACTTCTGTTTTATGTATTTTGGGGGGGCCATGAAGCATGTGGGATCTTCGCTCCCCAACCAGGGATCGAACCCGCACTCCCTGCAGTGGAAGGTGAAGTCTTAACCACTGGACCGCCAGGGAAGTCCCTCTGTCCCTGGTTTTAAGGTGACCAGAGTGACTTCATTCATTACTTGATATCTGATTCATGACCTACCTGCATTTGTCTTAATCAGAGACGGGAAGACAGGGCTATGCAGGAATGACTGTAATAAAGAAGAAGATGCCCTGGGACGGGGGCGTGGCATGTCACAGAGGGCCACGGGGTCAATCGGGGCAGAGGGAGTGAGGAAGAAAACGTGGGTATGTTTTAGTCGTGGTTTCGAACGGCAAGGAGGCTTCGGACTGGCTGGTCTGAATAAGCTCAGTGGGCTCTGCAGATGCGGCTAGCTGTCTGGGACCTGGCCTTGCAGTGATTAGGGCAGAAGGACCTTGGGCTGGAGAGAGAGAGCCAGAGAGTGGAGGTGGCTGGGTGCGCTTCCTGGATTGGTTAGTTCATGTGTGAAAGGTCCTTGTCTCTCTCCAAGAGTTGCCTTCCAGGGGGCAGCCTCCAGGAAGAGCCAACATGAGAAAAATACAGAAAATAAGACCGTGTGTGTGTCTAATACAGGGCTCTCTTTGTGGTGGCCATTACTCTAGAGGTTGTGTGTTTATTATTTCTGAACCTGCTTGCTCAGGGACAGAGAAGCAAAGTGAGGAGTGTGTGTGTGCCTGTGCACACGTGTGTGCAAATATGGACAGGGAAGTTTACAGCTTATAGGAAACACAGCTGAAATCTCAGTGCTCTTCTTTAAGCGGGGAAAATATAATAAGTTCTGAAGGTCTGGAGGATTTAAATGTAACCTTTCCGAGTCTGCACACTGCTATGTGCATTCATAGACAGACGGTGAGGAAAAGAGGAAGAAAACAACCTGAATTTGCACAGGGCAGGTCCCCTTATGACGATATTTTTTTTCATTAAATACTAAAGCACTACACAATCTGGATGGTTGAACCCACACACATGGAACCGTGGACACGGAGGGTCAAGTGTGGGACCCAGCATCAGTGGGTTTTGGTATCCGTCTGAGGTCCTAGAATCAGTCCTCTGGTCCTTCCAAGGGACCACGTGGAAACTCTCTCATCCTGTATTTAGTAAATCCTCACTGAAGGCTGCAACATGGCTTGTGACTTCCCTGGTGGCTCAGATGGTAAAGAATCTGCCTGCAATGCAGGAGACCTGGGTTTGATCCCCTGGAGAAGGGAATGGCTATGCACTCCAGTATTCTTGCCTGGAGAATTCCAAGGACAACCCACGGGGCTGCAAACATTCGGACACGACTGAATGACTAACACTTTCACTTTTTTTCAAATTCTGCAACGTGGGGTGTGGATGATTCCCAGCCCCATTTTTAGATCCTGGAAGTTTGAACAAAGAGAGTATTTTCCCCATAACGTTCAGGGGTACTTCCCGGTGTTCACACAATAGATGAATCCCTGGGCGAAAGCACTGGTTCACGACTCCTAGGCACGAGAAGCCTGAGAGGCTGACAGTCTACAAATCTCTACCTGGTGACTGCGGGCCCAGGCGCGCTGCGTGTTCGTCGTCAGTCAGTGATGCTGCAGGTCCCCGATGGACACATCTCACCCCTAGAACAGCCCCGTGGGTCTGATACTACCACTGCTCATATTGTGTGCTTAGCTGCTCAGTCGTGTCCGGTTCTCTGCAACCCCATGGACTGTAGCCTGCCGGGCTCCTCTGCCCATGGGATTCTGCAGGCAAGAATACTGGAGTGGGTTGCCATTCCCTTCTCTAACTCATATTATACAGGTCAGGAAATCCAGGTGCAGGGAGATTAAGGACCAACCAACCAAATCAAACAAAAATCACTCCAGAGTCGATCCTATTACCAGGCAGAGCTCTAATGGAAGAGCCGAAAGGTGCACTCATATGGTCCAGAGAGGGACAGAAGGGTTTGCTCAGTGAGGGATTCTGGCTCGAACAGAGGCCCTCACCCTTTCCTGAGGGCACCCGACTTTCCTATAGCAACTTTTTCCAGGACGAAAGCTCCAGGCTGAATGCGTCAGTGGGGAGAGGGTGGGGAATGTCCCCGGGATGCCTGGAGGTCAAGGAAAATGCTCGCAAGAGACCACATCATTCCCAAATGAAGCCTACTGTGTTCAGGAAGTTGAGTGAAACTGCCCATCTACATAAGCTCTTGCTATAAACTCAATAATTCCCTGCCCGACGTATGTATGGCTATCGCACGACAGTATGAGACAATTCTATGGAATGTGGTATTTATGACATTTACAAAGAACTCACTTCCCTTAGATGAAAGATATAAATGCAGGTACCAATAATGCTGAAATGAATAACATGCTTCAGGGGATTCTGACTTTCACAGCTTAAATGTAATAAGTGCTATTTACCTGGTCCTTTTTTAAACTGAGATTTTATGGCTTGTGGATGGAAGAAAGATATTAAAGACTGAGCATACAAAACTGCATAATTCAGGGTGGCTGATCCTTATATAAGCAATGATCTTTTCATTTGCAATGAATTTCGAATTACCACTTAAAGAGTTTTTCAGACTTAATACATGATCTGCTTTAATGAATAAAAAAATCTAATTCCCCCTTTAATTCTGTTGGAAATTAAAAATATTCAGAATGACTGAAAGCAATGGGGTATGCCATTTCTCATTTTTAAATGTTACTTTCTAAAAGAAATCAGTTTTTCTAGATAAGACAACCTCAACCCCGTAACTCCTCAGCTGACATCATCTGAATTTTAAAATGTTAGAATTTTGTTCTTCTTGCTGTTTTAATTAATAGTGCTATTTTTATACTAGGCAACTGTAATTATTTAGTCTTATTACTTAGAGTTCTCAAGTTTCACCAGTTTCTTGGCTCATGAAGTTTCTCTTATCCTCTCTTTTGTTTGAATTTATTTTTCTTTGTTTCACTGTGAAAATATTCAAATCTCCGTGTCGTTATACCTATATGGGGGTTGCATTTTCTGAGTTATGTGTGCCTGAAAATCAGTGTACATTTATGAATGGCAGTTTGACTTGGTGTACAAACTGAACTGCAAAATACTTTTCTGAGGTATTTTTAAGATTCTGCTCTACTGTTTTTTAACATCTGGTGTTGATTATAAGTCATGCAAATCTGACTTGTCCCACAGCAATTATCCTAGTCTTTTTTCTTCTTTACAGAAGCTTTTAGAATTTCTCTCCTTCTCCTTAATACCGACATGTTAGCAGCACAGAAATGAGTCCAACATGAATATCTAGATGCCTGTCACTGAATAAACAAAGAATTAGGCCCATAACTCATGTATTTTATAATTTCCTTATTTTTTTCAGTATAAAGATGGTATTTGAAGCATATTGGAAAGGTGAAAAAGCTCAAGGAGTGGGTGCCTCATGAGCTGACTGAAAATAAAAACATTGATATTTTGAAGTGTCATCTTCTCTTATTGAATGGAACAACAACGAACTGTTTCTTGATCGGACTATGCGACAAGAAATGGATTTTATAGGACAACCAGCAATAACCAGCTCAGTGGCTGGACTGAGAAAAAGCTTCAAAGTACTTCACCAAGTTAAACTTGCAACAAAACAAGTTCACGGTCCCTGTTTGATGGTCTGCTGTCTATCTGATCCACTATAGCTTCCTAAATCCTGGCTAAACAATTACATCGGAGAAGTATGCTCAGCAGATCGATGAGATGCAAGGAAAACTGCGATGCCTGAAGCCAGCATTGGTCAACAGAAAGGTCTCAACTCTTCTCCACAATAACTCCTGACCATACTTCACACAACCAATGCTGAAACATTGGACGAATTGGGCTACGGAGTTTTGCCTCATCCTCTGTATTCACCTGACCTCTCGCCAACCTACCACCCCTTCTTCAAGCATCTCGAGAACTTTTTGCAGGGAAAACTCTTCCACAACCAGCAGGATGCAGAAAATGCTTTCCAAGAGTTCCTCAAATCCCTAAGCATGGATTTCTATGCTACAAGAATAAGCAAATTTATTTCTCATTGGCAAAAACATGTAGACTGTAATGGTTCCTATTCTGATTAATAGAGGTGTGTTTGAGCCTAGTTGTAATGATTTAAAATTCACAGTCCCAAACCGCAACTACTTTTGTACCAATCTGATAGTAAATATATATGTATTTGTATAAACGGGGGATAGGGAGTATACATACATACACACACGCACACACACACATTTACTGAGAACATGCCCTTGCTCAGTGATAATAAAAATGTATCATATGACCAAAATTCTACAGAGGTAGGTAAAGTCATTATTCCATTATTGTGTCTGACTGTTTGTGTCCCCCTGGTATTCATATGCGGAAATCCGTCCCCCTGGTATTCATATATTGAAATCTGTCCCCCTGGTATTCATATATCGAAATCCTAGCCTCCACATGAGGAAGTGGCCTGCACTGGGGGGTGATTAGGTCATGAAGGCAGAGTTCTCACTGCTGGGATGAGCAGTGAGTCCTTATAGAAGAGCCTCCAGAGAGCTCTCTTCATCCACGTGAAGAAACAAGGAGAAGTCAGCTGTCTGCAACCTGAGTTGGGTCTGCACCAGAATTTGATCATGCTGGCTCCCAAAACCTGGACTTTCGCTGCCAGGACTACAAGCAACAAATCTCTTCTGCTGTTTACAAGCCACTCCACTCATGGTGTCTTGTTAGAGCAACCTGGATGGACTAACACACACACCCACTGTACAGATGAGGAAACCAAAGACCAGAAAGGTTACACAACTTTCCCCAAGTCAGGCGGGTATCAAGGGGTGTCAAAGGATTCGAAACCACAGCCACAAACTCAAAGGATGAGGAACCACAGCCACACTCACAGTTCGCTGTTACCGCATCTCACAAACAGCTCGAAGAACAGCTGCTCAAGGGCACTGCATTATTAACCAGGTGGTTGTGTTTATGGGCTCAGCTTTGCCCTGATACTAACCATGCCTTTCAAGGATTAACATGGCATGAATCTGATGAGGGCAGGGCGCAGCAGCAACACGAACTCAGGAGGTGGCGGTGGGAACTGCAAATATAAACGACATGGCAGAAACACAGCTGGCTTTATGGGAGAGGCAAAGGATAAAGCAGAGAGGGGGATTTAAACGTGGGCTGAGGCTGAGATGGGGAGAGGCACTGACAGAAACAGGATGACAAAGTGTGGTCTGGGAAAAAATGGGGTCCGGTTTCATTCTGAGTCCGTGGTATGAATGCAAATGAGTTTATAACCCAAGGAAAGAGGGAGGCAGAATGAGTGCATTGAGAGCCATCGATCAGAGAGAGCGACTGAAAACGTGTGCAGAGCTGAAAGCTGAACAACACAAATATGGAGAACAGAGGCCTCCGCGCCTGTGACAAACAGGCATGTGTGCTTGGTGGGTAGAACAGTGTCCGCCTAAAACTGGGGAGAGAGAAAAACAAGTCAGAGATCCTGGGTGGGACCAGCTGACAGGCACCAACAGAGACAGATTTTGTTTTCTCCTCCTCGGAGGGAAATAAGTAACTCTGAGGACATATCTGATAGCATTTGGTTTTCAAATTTCTCATCTCTCCAGGGCGCTCAGGGCCGGTGCACTGGGACGACCCTGAGGGATGGGATGGGAAGGGAGGTGGGACGGGGGTTCAGGATGGGGGACCCACGGCTGATTCATGTCAACGTACGGCAAAAACCACCACAATATTGTAAGGTAATTAGTGTCCAATTAAAATAAACTATTAATTTAAAAAATTTCTCATCTCTCTATTCACGGGGCATCTGATGAAGAAAAGCTGACCAGTGAGAAAGGACAGAACTTTCTCCGAAAAGTAACTTTTCCAGATCTCTTCTCGGCTGGAGTGTTGTATTAGCCATTTCTTCTTTAGACACAGAAGACCATGGGAAATGATGGGAACATCTTTCATGAACACATATAAAAAGCAAACTTCATTTAAAAGCAAGCTTAAAAGTAGTTTTCATTATTCATCAGCACCTCTGAGAGATCTCTCAGTTCTCTCTGGTATAGAGGTTGACCCATTCGATGTTCACATATATCAGCTGATGAAGTCCATTGCTCTTTAATGAAAGGATCCCCCTGTTTTTCAGGAAGTGTTCAAAATCCTGCTCACAGCTTTTCAAAAAGCTCACTCATCTGAAAGTGTTACTTCTTCAGAGCCCAAGTTTTGAGCTCCTCTCTGCCCCTTTTAAAGAGTAGAATCTGTTGTTGACATTTGTGCTGACCCACCCTTCAGAACACCTACTCCTAAATATTCCCTCTAAACACTTTTTTCTCAACTTGATAATAAAATTCACCAGGAGAGATCTGAAACAGTAATTATGTTAAGTGCTGTATTCATCAATGTCAAAATCTAACGCTGTTTTAAAGATTCATTATCCTGCAAATTGTTATCACAATTGTATTCATGAGCCAAGCATTTCAATACAGGCTGGTTTAAATGCATGTTCTTCAGCAGATCGGGATCAACCTAATGGCTGGGTGATTTCACACTTGTATTTTATCTCTGACATAAAACTGTATCATTCATAACACATACACACACACACACACACAATCCGTGTGTACGCTCCCTACTGGAAAGATGTTGATCCTTTCTATGACAATGAGATTTAAACAACACATATTCATACAGACATCTCAGCCAAAATTGTACTAGAAACTTTTGGGGAGAGGCATATGGGTCTGGAAGGACAGGAAATGGCAGAGTTTTGCTGTTTATTCTTTCTGAAGATTCAATGCGGCCAAATATTACTTCCCTGAATAACCATGTAAGCGAGCCTTATAACGGAAAGACGTATCTGACAGCATCGGGGTTTGTTCAGAGCTGACTCATAAGAACACTTAATCTGCAGAGAGTTCAGAAGAGACAGAAGGAAAGATGTGTGAATGGTGAATCAAGATGGTGTGTGATCACTCAGGAGTCCAGGGCTTGCTATAAATTGTTGAGGATCCTGTTTGGGGACCACTGGTAATGACCAAGTTAAACCAACTACTTCCATGTCGCTACATAATTAATACTTGCATGATAAAGGTTGAACTTAGAGATGACAGGAAGTGGGGAGGGAGAGAGAGACGCACAGGATACACCAATGTGTCTTGTCAGCTGGTGTGTAATAGTATGTTCCCTGGCAGGTGACTCAGTGGTAAAGAATCCGCCTGCCATTGCAGGATATGCCAGAGACACGGGCTCAGTCCCTGGTCTGGTACAGTCCCCTGGAGGAGGGCATGGCAACCCACTCCAGTATTCTTGCCTGGAGAATCCCATGGACAGAGGAGCCTGGTGGGCTACTGTCCATAGGGTTGAAAAAGAGTCGGACATGATTGACTGATCTGAGAACCGGCCTATTCCATGCAGGGAACTGTGCCAGATTCTACAAACATATGGAAAAATAATGAGATAATAGACAGCCCTTGCCACCCAAGAAGTCACAGTCAGGTTTCAGGAGTGGGCCCCAAGCAGGCCTGCTAGAAGGGTGATGCCTTTGGGAAATTCACCCACGTCATTTTATCTGGCTGTAAAGGCAGCTGCCACGATGGTGGCCACGTTCTGACTCCTCCTGACCCACGGACACGAAGGGCCATTGAGAGGAGCCCAGACAAGGACATCTTCACAGGTGGCACCCTGCATCACGTGACTGGACTTTGCATTTTGCTTTAACGCACCTTTCTTCCTCCAACCACTGAATCTTGTCCCGGAGTGACAAAGATGTCACACAATTAGCTAAAAGTTGTCCAAAGAATGTTCATCTCCTTCAGGGCTGAGATGCCTGCATGGTCTGGGGCCTTAGATTTCATCTGATTGGTCTGAGCTTATTCTACAGTCAATGATAAAATATTCCTGCTTTTATTCTAAGCCACTTCTCTAGGAAATGAAGTCATCTGGCACGTGCTGTGTGCGTGCTAAGTCGCTTCAGAGGTGTTTGACTCTGTGTGACCTTATGGACTGTAGCCCGCCAGGCTCCTCTGTCCATGGGATTCTCCAGGCAAAAATACTGGCGTGGGTTGTTGCCATGGTTTCCGCTAGGGGATCTTCCCAACTCTTTCCAGGGGATCGAATCCACGTCTCTTACATCTCCTTCATTGGCAGGTGGGTTCTTTACCACTATTGCCACTTGGGAAGCCCTCGTTGTTTCTATTTGGGTTCAAAACTTTCTAGGAGCCATCATCAGAACAAGAACCTGCATAAACGGGGCAGTACCACAGTTATCAGTAATGTACTCCAGCAACTGAGCTTCTTTCTAGAAAATCAATCAATTCCTCTGCCCATCCCTTCCTGAGAATCGAAGATCCAGAATAAAAGAAAGACACGCTGGGGAAACGATGTAATACAATACAGCCTATTAATGGCTTAACATGTGCTACCAGAGATGTCGCAGTAAGATATGTAATACACTACTGCTCTCTATCTTGGGCAAAGAAAGTCTGGACTGGGGGCTTCCTGAGTGGTCCAGCCATTAAGAATCCACTTGTCAATGCTGGGGACACGAGTTCGATCCCTGGTCCAGGAAGATTCCATGTGCTGGAGAGCTACGAAGCCTGCATACCCCAACTACTGAAGCCCGTGTGCCCTAGGGCCCATGCCCTGCAACGAGAGGAGCCACTGCAGTGAAAAGCCCACATACCGCAACGAAGAGTAGCCCCCACTCACTGCGACTAGAGAAAGCCACACACAGCAACGAAGACCCAGCACAGCCCGAAATTAATTAATTGATTTTAAAAAGTCTTGGCCAGTTACAATAATTAATCAAGGATTTGTAATTAATTAAATATATGCAAATGCCTCCTTATATCATGGCAGTGAAAGAAAGAAAGTGAAAGCTGCGTCCAACTCTGCAACCCCACGAACTATACCGTCCGTGGAATTCTCCAGGCTGGAACACTAGAGTGGGTAGCCTTTCCCTCCTCCAGAGGATATTTCCAACCCAGGGATCAAACCCAGGTCTCCCGCATTGCAGGCGGATTCTTTACCAGCTGAGCCACAAGGGAAGCCCAAGGACACTGGAGTGGGTAGCCTATCCCTTCTTCAGCGGATCTTCCCGACCCAAGAATCAAACTGGGGTCTCCTGCATTGCAGTAGAAAAGCTAAATGGTAAAACAGGAGCACTTTTGGCTCCTCTTTCCTGCTACACATGTCAAAGGAGCCATCAGTACTCACACCTGCCCTTCCTCACCTCCCGTTCAATTTAACCCCTCTGCCCAGGTGACAGGCAGTCACGTGCCCACACCCTGCCCTCTGTGACTCACCATTGGACCAAGTTGAATGCTGGCCCCCAAACTCCCTCCTTTGGCCTCTACTGAACCACACTCTCTGGCTTTCCTCTCACATGATGGGTGGTCTGTTTCAGTGAATGGCTCCTTGTTTTCCTCTTATTTCTTCTCAAATATTGGTGTGCTTTGGGGATTAGTCCTGGCTCATTTTTGTCTTTTCTAACCCTAATCTTTCCCTCAGTTCAGTTCAGTTGCTCAGTCGTATCTGACTCTGTGTGACCCCATGAATTGCAGCATGCCAGGCCTCCCTGTCCATCACCAACTCCCGGAGTTCACCCAGACTCATGTCCATTGAGTCAGTGATGCCATCTAGCCATCTTATCCTCTGTCGTCCCCTTCTCCTCCTGCCCCCAATCCCTCCCAGCATCAGAGTCTTTTCCAATGAGTCAACTCTTCGCATGAGGTGGCCAAAGTACTGGAGTTTCAGCTTTAGCATCATTCCTTCCAAAGAAATCCCAGGGCTGATCTCCTTCAGAATGGACTGGTTGGATTTCCTTGGAGTCCAAGGGACTCTCAAGAGTCTTCTCCAACACTACAGTTCAAAAGCATCAATTCTTCGGTTCTCAGCCTTCTTCACAGTCCAACTCTCACATCCATACATGACCACAGGAAAAACCATAGCCTTGACTAGACGAACCTTTGTTGGCAAAGTAATATCTCTGCTTTTGAATATGCTATCTAGGTTGCTCATAACTTTCCTTCCAAGGAGTAAGCGTCTTTTAATTTAGGGACTCTCATTTTGTCCTTTAAAGGTGGCTCAGAGGTTAAAGTGTCTGTTTGCAATGCGGGAGACCTGGGTTTGATCCCCCAGTCGGGAAGATCCCCTGGAGAAGGAAATGGCAACCCACTCCAGTGTTCTTGCCTGGAGAATCCCATGGACAGAGGAGCCTGGTGGGCTAGAGTCCATGGTGTCTAAAAGAGTCAGACACGATTGAGCGACTTCACTTCATACACTGATGACTTCCACATTTACATTTTTGGCTCTGGATTTTATTTACAATTGCCAACATGGCATCTCCTCTCGGACATAGACTAGGGATCTCAAAACTCATCTCTTGATTTCTACTCCACTCCCAACCCCCAACCAACATCATTCCCAAAGAATCCAAAATCTTAGAAGTGGCACACCAACCATGATCCAACGGCTGGAATTTTCATTTAGGAATTTTTCTTGATTATTTTATTTTCTTCTCACCCAACATCTAATCCAACAGTGATCTATACTGGTTTCATTTCATAATAAGTCCTGAGTATGTCCACTCTGACCCAAGCTCTTCCTGGCTCAGGCATGGACTATCGCTGTAGCTTTCAGGAGGTCATCCTGCCTGCAGTTCCTCGTCAATCCACTCTCCACCAGTCGCCAGAGAGATCTTTAGGAATATTAGCCAGAAAACTTAAATTCAAAAAGATACATGCACCCTTACGTACACAGCAGCACTGGTCACGATGGCTAAGACATGGAAACAACCTAATCGTCCATTGATGGATGAATGGACAAAGATGTGGTGTATACACAGTGGAATACTGCTCAGCCAGAGAAAGAGTGAAATAAAGCCATTCACAGCAACGTGGATGGACCTAGAGACTGTCACACTGAGTGAAGTCAGTCAAAGACAAATATCGTATGACATCACTTAGATCAGGAATCCAAAAAGTGATCCTAATGAACTTCCTTACCAAACAGAAACAGACTCACAGACACGGAAAACAGACTTGCGGTTGCCCAAGGGGAGGGGGTAGGGGAGGGAAGGGCTGGGAATTCGGGATTAGCAGATGCAAACTGGTACATATATTGAGAGGATGGCCCTACTGTATAGCACAGGGAGCGACGTTCAATATCCTTGGATAAATCACAATGGGAAAAATAAAAAGAATGTCTACATGACCGAATCACTCCTCTGTACAGCACAAACTAACACAGCATTGCAAATCAACTACACTTCAATTAAAAAAAAAAGATAAACACAACGTTAGTCGGTTCGTGTCACTGCCTTACTCAAAACGCTTTTGTAACTTTCCACTCCACATCTAATAAAGCCCCACGTCCTTCACTCACCTTGTGAGGCCCAGTATGTGGTCCAGCATCTAGCTCCTGTCTCCCCCTCCACTCTCCTCTCTTACCCAACAATCCCACTGACTTCTGTGTCCCCCAAACAGGCCAATCTGGTTCCTGAGCCTGGACCTTTGCAGGCCCACTCCTGCATAGCTCATCGTGTCATCGCAGGGACACATCCTCCCGGGATCCATGTTACAACTCAGCTGTCACGTCCCCAGAGAAGCCCCTGGTTGGCCCCTCCAACATGCCCCTCGGCTTATCCCACTTAGCTCTGTCGCATTATCTTTCTGTATCTTCTCATGAGAATTCTGCCTTCAGACAGTTATGGTCCGTTTCCTGCCATTCGAATATAAGCCCAAAGACACAGGGGGCCTTCAGCCTACTACTAAAATACTACTCTGTTCCCTGGGCTAATCCCCTGGCACTTGGCAGATAATCAAAGACAAAACTGTGAAATAGAAGTTTTCAGACAACTTAAAAAGCGAAAACTCCAGAGAGCAACACTGTTTGAAAACATACACACACAAACAAAATTCTAAAGCTCCTAACTCATGCTCTTCAATTTGTTAGAAACAGTGGTGGGTGCTGCGGTTCGGTAAACACAGCCCTAGGGCCACGCGAGGTATTTTTATCTGTGACTGTGCTCATGGTGATAAGCTATTAAACACAGAAAATCAATCACTTCCCACGCCAGTGAGTCCAGAAAGCCTTCTTCCCCACTATCAGGTATCCTCCTGGACTATCTGTGGTTACGTCTGCAGGAAGTAAGACACGATTGCAATCACAGGAGACTTGACATTTGACTTTGATTTTGAGTTTTCTCTGGTGTGTGACGCATACCAGAAGAATGGAGACTGCCACCAAAGGACTGATTCTGGAACTCTTTTTTATTGGGTTTATTTTACTCATATCAAGTGATGTTGATCTTACGTGAATATTTCCACTAGATTATTTTTTGCCTGCTATATAGAGTCTTGTCAGCATCAAAACACCACATCACAGAGTAAAAAAAACAGATGATCTCCAAGGGAAACTGACAACTTTCAGAAGCCAAAAATACCACAACCAGGTGCTTCTCCTTTGTGTGTGTGTGTGTCTGTGTGTGTGTGTGTGTGTGTGTGTGTGCTTCTCTAGTATTATCAACTGGCTTCCCTGCTGGCTCAGTGGTAAAGAATCTGCCAGTCAATGCAGGAGATATGAGACACAGGTTTGATCCCTGGGTCAGGAAGATCCCCCCTGGAGAAGGAAATGGCAACCCACCCTAGTATTCTTGCCTGGGGAATCCCAGGGACAGAGAAGCCTGGAGGGTTACAGTCCATGGGGTCGCAAGAGTTGGACATGACTGAGCAACCAAACAACAGTATTATCAACAAAGATTAACCTGTGATGATCTGGAGTAATAGAAATGTTCCCCAGGTGTTTCTCAAACAAGACAGGCAAATGGCTTCCTAACCATGGACGCTGGATGGGGGTTTTGCTCAAGTAGCTTACAGGGAGGAAATTTCTGGAGGTTTTATTTTACCATATACCTTTTTCTACTGTGCAAAATTGTTCAGTCATGTCCAACTTGTTGAGACCTCATGGACTGCAGCCTGCCAGGCTCCTCTGTCCATGGGATTCTCCAGGCACAAATACTGGAGTGGGTTGCCATGCCCTCCTCCAAGGGATCTTCCCGACCCAGGGACTAAACCCAGGTCTCCCACATTGCAGGCAGATTTTTTACTGTCTGAGCTGCCAGAGAAGCCCAGCTTTTCTACTGTCATTATACAAAAAGACATTTGCATATATTTAATTAATTAAAAATCAGCTTGATTAATTACTATAACTGTATTTTACTTTTTCCGTTTAGAACAGGATGTCTAACTTTTTACAGAATGAACACTAGTACTATTTTGAGCCCCTATTACTAGCCTCCTGCAGTGGCAGTCTTCATTAGGCATCATGATTTGACAGTGATTCCAGCTGTCTTCCTCCTCTTTGCCCTTGATCACTGATGTAGAATTGTTGATTTCTCCTTAAAGGAGCCAGAGTATACATTCACAGCATGGCCCTCATTGCAGTCTTTGAAAATATGTTCTAATCCCATCCATTCTAACTAAAGGACTCATCCGAAAATATTTCGGGCTTGATGGTTTGAGAGTTACTTATATATTTTTTCTGGAATTCATTTTCATTTCTCATCAAAAGTACCCATAAGCCTTATGGCATAATATACATTGCAACATCCTGAAATCTATTACCCTAGTATTTCTCAATGAGACATAATAGCTGAGCTTCGTGAGAACTGAAGCAATCAGTAGGATACAATGCAGTGCAAACTGTTCAAGCAATTCTTGAACTCCATTCCGATGCATTCAAATGGTAAACACTGTGAAGAGAACTCTTTTATGAACTCTCAACCCTTCATTGTTACAACTTCCAAGTAAAACAGGCGCTGTCTTCATCATTCGCTCTATCACGAAGGAGTGCCGAGGAAAAGAGGTGGCAAGTGGACTATGTCCTCTCCATCAAGGTAACGATAGCTGGAGAAAAGTAGGTAACTACTCACTTAATAAAACAGAAAGAAGCGGTGACCAAGAATTACACAACTTCTTCAAGGAGGAGATATCAAAGGAAAAATTATACAATCGATTATTAAATAAAATGGATAAAAAGTGGATCGGGTGGGGTTGGGAGGAAAGTCTCATTAAGGATCTTTGAGGACACAGGTGGGGTCAGCCTATCCGAACCAAACTGTCCATACCATGTGATGTTTAATGTTTCTCATCGTTGGAAAAGACCCTGATGCTGGGAAAGACCGAAGGCAGGAGAAGGGGACGACACAGTATGAGATGGTTGGGTGGCATCACTGACTCAACAGACATGAGTTTGAGCAAGCTTCAAGAGATGGTTAAGGACAGGGAAACCTGGCGTGCTGCAGTCCACGGGGTCGCAAAGGGTCAGACACACTGAGTGACTGAACAACATCCTCTGCTGTCTCTGCCGGTCGCATGATCCTACCCAAAGGTCACGGGTAACATTTCTACTAAAACTTGCTGCTTTCACGCTTCAGGAACTGCAGTGAGAAAGTCTCACTAGCTTGAACTCTTCTTGAGCTCACCCAATTCGGCTTTTATCAAGAGGCATATACTGTGAGATGCTCCACCCTGGGCTCCATGTGCCAACTCAGATGCAGACAACTGGGGTAAATGACGAGTCCTGCAGCGTGGGCAGCTGTGTGATCGCCTCACAGCATCCATTCTGCTGGTGAAAAGTAAACTCCCCAACGGAGTGACATGGGGCTGATAAAAAAGGGTTTGGAAGGACTCTCCATCACATGTTCTAGCAGACACAGCAGAACTTTTCTCTGTTTGATCTGTTTGCTTCAAGGAGGAAGGGAACTTATTATGGAGAGCACTCAGGGGATGGCATAGCCAGCACCTATCTCTCCCTCCAGCCTCAGTGCGGTCAATGGTTTCACCAGGGCGGCAGCTGATTTGCTTAACGTTAGGGCATTATGTCATTAGACATACTTTGCCAACAAAGGTCCATCTAGTCAAAGCTATGGTTTTTCAAGTATTCATGTGTGGGTGTGAGAGTTGGACTACAAAGAAAGCTGAGCACAGAAGAATTGATGCTTTTGAACCATGGTGTTGGAGAAGACTCTTTAAGTCCTGTATACTGAAAGGAAATCAAACCAGTAAATCCTAAAGGAAATCAGTCCTGAATATTCATTGGAAGGACTGATGCTGAAGCTGAAACTCCAATACTTTGGCCACCTGATGTAAAGAACTGACTCCTTGGAACAGACCCTGATGCTAGGAAAGATTGATGGCAGGAGGAGAAGGGGACAACAGAGGATGAGATAGTTAGATGGCCTCACTGACTCAATGCACATGAGTTTGAGTAAGCTCCGGGAGTTGGTGATGGACAGGGAGGCCTGGTGTGCTGCGGTCCATGTTGTGGCAAAGAGTCAGACACGACTGAGCGCGACTAAACTGAACTGAGGGTATGATGTCATGAGAATTCAATGCAAGACCAGCTCATGATCACTCTTAACAGGACATCATTTTGAATGCTAGAAAGACTCTGAAATTTGGTAAGAAATTAAGTAGAACAACTTCCATCAGAGGAACCAAGACATGGAGAAGTGAGGGAATTTGACCAAGGTCATACAAAAAGATCACATAACCAAGATTCAACTCAGGTGGTCTTCCTGCAGGGTCCACCACAGAATGGAAATCCAGCCACAGACAGATTTAACACTGTGGCTTCTTGTGGGAATGATCTTTCATGTAAATTTCTAACATTCTCATGGATAATATGTTGCTTACCATGGCCATGCATAACCTAATGACGTCAGATAAGTGTGTGATACTGTCTTACGCTTTCTTATGTAACTAGTAATGGAAAAAAACATAGTTAACTTAAAAAGTCCTTTATGGGTAAGAGAAATCTCTATTCTCAAAGATAACTCCAAAAAACTTAGCAGAACCAACATGAGAGGCAGAAATATCCACATTTAAGAGCTGAGTGGTCTTGGACAAGTAACTTGACAATTACTTTGACTTAAGTGGGAAAAGAGACTTAGGTCATAGAGTTCATATGTATATTAAGAAGACAGGATGGTTGGCTGAATAATGAACCTGTAAAAAGCACCCTGTTCGATTAAGAATCCCCAGAACCTGTGACTATGTTACCTTACGTGGCAAACCCAGAACTTCGAAGATACAGTTAAATTAAGGACCTTGAGGTCGGGAGATTTTCCTGGATTATCCTTATGGCAGGGAGGTAGGAGGGATAATGAAAGGACAGGAAGAAGATGCAAGAGCACAGTCAGAGATCTGAGAAGTGGGTGAAGAGAAAGAGAGAGAGAGAGGAGAGAGAGGCTGGAATCGGTGCTGCTGGATTTGAGGATGGAGGAAGCGGCTGGGACCCAAGGATGCAGGAAGGCTAGTCTAGAAGCTTGAAAAGGCAACTGGATTCTGCCCTCAGAGCCTCAGGAGTCCAGTGCTCCCAGCACCATGACAGAGCCCATGAGGCTGATCTTGGACCTCTGATCTCCAGGACTATGCAACACTGGATTTGTTCTGTTTAAGCCACTGGACTTGTGGTCATTTGTTACAACAACAGTAGGAAGCTGATATCACAGCAAATGTGAAAGCACTAAATAGACAGCCTGGCATATTAAGAGGACTCCAACAAATGTCATTCCTTCTTTTACCCATTCCCTCATGAAAAGGAACCACATTTTCACATCCCAAACCGGAAACAGCTCCAACACACTCTACCTAGCATTTTAAATGATTTGTGCAATACATCTGGTAATGCCCTAACATTACCAGCTATAGTATCAGGATAAAGATGGATACATTTATTATCAACCCAACCATGAACACAAAAGGACCACTTACTTGTTCCATTGAAATTTTCACAATTTTGTCCCCAAGGAGATGCAGGGAGCCTACTGGTTCACTAAGCCCCCACAGTGGGGAACAGATTCAGGAATAACACGGTGTCCCCACCTCACTTGACTAGTATTCTCCACTGAAAGGCATATTGTAGCATATTTAACCCACAGGGTGTTTCCAGAAGAAGGCAGTCCACATAAAGATTCTCACAATTACATTACTTGAAAACAAAGACAACATATAAATTGAAGAGTGTTTATTTTCTCTCTATAAAAAAAGCAAACCTAGTTTTCAGTCCTACAGAGGCCACATTTATTTCCACTGCCCCAGCAGTTACGAGAGAGGGTTTCTGTTTTGCCCTGACTCCAGCTCTCATCAATTCCTGAGCGCCTATTACATACTCCAGGGAGAAACACCTCTGTTGACTCGGATTTGATAAAGAGCCTCTATTGCACTGACATGGTGCACAAAAAATGGCTTTTACTGCAGGATGTGAAACTCAAGACAAAAGTCAAAACACACCGCTTTCAGGCCCCAAAGGTGGCTTCAATACTAATTGAGTGCATTAAGTTTCTCACTTACTAAGAAGAAAAAAATTAGTGTTTATCCACGAGGGCATTTTTAGGGCAAGAACACAAACACCAAGAAAACCTCTGCTAACATTATTCATTCCTTCTTATCCTCAAATCTTCGAGTACAAATAGCCACGTTGTTCAAAAATGGTTTTAATCACTAGAAATTTACCTCATTTGCATCTAGGAAAGAAAAACATAAAATTTGAAGAAAAAAAAGTACAGAGTTGAGCGATTTTGATAAGACTGTAGAATCCCTAGAGCCTTCCCAGTAATCTCAACTATGTGTTGATAACCCCTAGCGGGGCTGCAGAAGGACCACTTCCTGGGCTCACAGGACATCTGCCCTCCTCCCCAAGGTCTAAGCGTGGAAGGGGGTCAAGCTGTGAAAGGCGCCCAGTAACTATTCAAAATGGCGACCCTCAGCCTCCAGGAGCATCAACTCATTCTGTGGTAACTGGAAATATGACCTTAAAATGGACACCATAGATTTTATCCAGATGGGGGCTGAGACAAATCCTCTTGCATCTGCTTAGCACACCCCACTACGCCTGAAGAAGCACTCTCAAGGACACTGTTGTGTGCCTCGGTGACTACGAATGAAGCAAACATACAATATACACATGACATATAGAGGTATCTATCTATAGATATAGACACAGATATATATATATATATATATATATATATATATATACACACACACATATCTGAATCACTTTGTTATACTCGACACAACACTGTAAATCAACTGCACGTCAAGAACATTTTTTAAAAAATGTTTTGTGGCAACAGATGGATAAGAAATGGCACACGGAATCCTCAGACCCTAATTTGGTCTGTGGCAACACTGGCGTCATGGTCTCTGAGGCCACTCTTCTGTATGAAGGGCACCTAGCTTGCCAATGGCTAATTTTTATTTGTTTCCTTAAATCTGTACATTTATACTTTACTGATTTTATTAACTATGGGAATTTTTCATTCCCATTTAATTACACGCTGGTCTGGAAAAAGACCAAATAGGAAAAGGAGTACGTCAAGGCTGTATATTGTCACCCTGCTTATTTAACTTCTATGCAGAATACATCATGAGAAATGCTGGGCTGGAGGAAGCACAAGCTGGAATCAAGATTGCTAGGAGAAATATCAACAACCTCAGATATGCAGATGACACCACCCTTATGGCAGAAAGTGAAGAGGAACTAAAAAGCCTCTTGATGAAAGTGAAAGAGGAGAGTGAAAAAGTTGGCTTAAAGCTCAACATTCAGAAAACGAAGATCATGGCATCTGGTCCCATCACTTCATGGCAAATAGATGGGGAAACAGTGGAAACAGTGTCAGACTTTATTTTGGGGGGTTCCAAAATCACTGCAGATGGTGATTGCAGCCATGAAATTAAAAGACGCTTACTCCTTGGAAGGAAAGTTATGACCCACCTAGATAGCATATTCAAAAGCAGAGACATTACTTTGCCAACAAAGGTTGGTCTAGTCAAAGCTATGGTTTTTCCAGTGGTCATGTATGGATGTGAGAGTTGGACTGTGAAGAAAGCTGAGCACCGAAGAATTGATGCTTTTGAACTGTGGTGTTGGAGAAGACTCTTGAGAGTCCCTTGGACTGCAAGGAGATCCAACCAGTCCATTCTGAAGGAGATGAGTCCTGGGTGTTCATTGGAAGGACTGATGCTAAAGCTGAAACTCCAATACTTTCGCCCCTCAATGCAAAGAGTTGACTCATTGGAAAAGACTCTGATACTGGGAGGGATTAGGGGCAGGAGGAGAAGGGGACGACAGAGGATGAGATGGCTGGATGGCATCAGCGACTCGATGGATGTGAGTCTGAGTGAACTCCGGGAGTTGGTGATGGACAGGGAGGCCTGGTGTGCTGCAGTTCATAGGGTCACAAAGAGTCGGACATGACTGAGCGACTGAACTGAACTGAACTGAAAAAAAAAAAAACAAAACTATGGACCTTTATTCTATCCTATAAACATATTTTTCAAAATATTAACAAGTACTGCATTCTGGGCCCCAGACCCTGAGAGCTGACTCCCAACTTTGGTAGCAAAATTCATACATTGTGTCAAATTATATTTTATTAAACATTACTGGAAGGACTGATGCCGAAGCTAACCCTCCGATACTTTGGCTACCTGATGCAAATGGTGGACTCGTTGGAAAAATACCCTGATGCTGAGAACAACTGAGGGCAAAAGGAGAAGAGGGTGGCGGAGGATAACATGGTCAGTCGGATAGCATCATGGACTCAGTGGACATGAACCTGGGCAAACTCCAGGAGATAGTGAGGGACAGGGAGGCCTGGGGCCTCGCAGTCCACGGGGTCATAAGGAGTCAGACACCTGAGCGACTGAACAACAAAGTATTAGTATAAGTTCTTCTTTTTCTTCCAAGTGTCCCTTTTCTCCTTACATATTTTTAAAAAGATCCTTGACTCTTTTTCCTAGAACTTGTAAATAGATGCCCTAATAGTATCTCCCATGATGGTCCTATGAAGTCTGTAACACGAGGTGTGCCTCACTGGTCTAGTTCTGGAGCCACGTAAGGTCAGAGCATGGCCTTTCTGACTGCATGGACCCACAGATCATCATGACAAGGGATGACACCTCGTCTTGGCTGCTCAAGGTCTCTTCATGGAAAGAGGCAGTGTAGAAAAGGTCAACAGCCTGACTTAGTGTTGTGTCAAAGCTGGTACTATAAATATTAGGTTATATAATCCTCTGGCTTGGAATTTCAGTTCTTCCTAACCTTGATGAAGGTGATAGAAAAGAAAGTTAAATATGACTGGCAGGACCAAACTTATCCAGTAACCACTGTTTGAAAAAGGAAACTGTCTACCTTAAAACACCTGAACTCTGTAGAGGGAACAATTGTGAACACTAAGCACTGTGTGTTGAAACTACAGAATTTTCTAGAACCTAGATTTGAACCATTACTGAACATGGATAAATACACAGTATATGAAGTTTTACTGGTTAACTGTCTCATGTTAACAACTGTCTATTTCTCTTAATGCAATCCAGAGTTTGATATACATAGAGACCAAAGAATTAAACAGTAATTACTGAATACTTCTGCTATGCATGTTGAAAAACAAAATGTTTTTAAAACAAACCATGAGATTTGCTAATATCAGTGAGAAAGCAATATTCACAGCCACACGCCAATGCCTAGAATCATGCCCTCCACAATCTAGGTGCTCAATTAATATTTATTGGATGAACAAACAGAACTCCCTGTTTTCAAAAAGGAGTACAATTACTATTCATCAATTCATACACAAATAAAAGTCTAATATAAGTATTTAAGGGATTTTTTTTGGCTCTCATCACCATAATACATTTTAATAAAATTATATAAAATGGGCTAAATACAATTTAATGAGTGATAGTGACACAATTATGTGCCAAATGCTGATGGATGCACTCAGAGAAGGGAGTGTGGGTTTCATGCTAGAGAGTCATGCTAACCATCATCTTTAGAGATGGCAACTGGGTTCCTGCTGATAAATTTGAAAACTCAAGGGCAAAAAGAAAACTCTTCACATGGATCTTCTGCTGAGACCTGAAGTTAAATGTGTCAAGTACAGGATCCCCACTTGGTTTCCCCTCCAAAGCACATCTGCTTCATCTGCTGGCCACCATCTTGGATAAGCCCACATGGCTTTGCTCCTTCCACCCTTGGTTTATCTCCATTTCTTATTTTCACAGGGTGTCATCAGAGCCTATGTATTCTCCTGATGTATGTGTCCATGAACCACCACAGCAATGACTGTAGGACAGCCCCTGACACTACAACTTGTTCCCCTCCATACCCTCCCTCCCAACTCCAATCATCTCCCTCAAGAACAAGTTCACACATCTCATCTCATTTCATCATCTCATCCCATTTCAACATCCCAGGTGGAAAACAGGCACTATACGAAGTGTTGTTGATGGCACAGGAAGATTTCAGCTGGGACAAACCCTGGCCACAAACACTATCGCAGAGAAATGTGCTGTGACCAACAATGAGTGTCTTAACCAAGTGTCACTATAACAGTCATCATCATTATTTGAATTTTCCCAGCCTCGTGTTGGTGGTAGTTGATGTACCTGTTAGCACGTGGGTGATCCTGGGGGTGGGGGCTGGGTTTGAGTCTGAAGATGCCATCTCTGCTCTTCGGGTTACAATTCAATCCACTGGGCATACAGCCCAAAGCTGGGTGGGCAGGACAGCCGGACGGCTACCCTGGCTTCCTGCTGATGCCCGTGAGAGGATGAACTGCAGCCTTGACGTTAGCAGTGACAACATCATTCCAATAACGTCTCAGATAACGTGGAAGTAAGACCGAACGTGTATTTTACCTGCTGACGTTTTTCAAATTCCAACTTGATCCGGGACTTGATGCAGTTGCACGTGTCCTGATACGTCTGCTGCAGAGCGAGCTCCATGAGGTGCTTATGGTATGCCCCCGCCAGGTTCCCGCAGATGAAGATGATCACGTTGGCCAGGATCTGAGGACACAAAGAGCCACTCAACAGGGTGAGCGTGTATCGTTCACGAACACAACACAAGGTACGTGGGCAACAGTCTCCAAAGAGATGACTCTGTCCAAGGTTGATTTTATTTCTGTACCAAAACTAACATTTTTATTTATTTAACAAAAATGGATCCCATCTGCTTCTTGGGTCCGTGCCCTCTCACAGGTGATCTTGCTGTCCTCCCTTATCTTTGGGCTCAGCCATGTGATCCACTTGGAAGAAAAGCTATGACAAACCTAGACAGCATATTAAAAAGCTGAGATGTTACTTTGCCTACAAAGTTCTGTCTAGGCAAAGCTATGGTTTTTCCAGTAAGTCATGTATGGATGTGAGAGTTGGACCATGAAGAAGGCTGAGCCCTGAAGAATTGATGCTTTTTGAACTGTGGTGTTGAAGACTCTTGAGAGTCCCTTATATTGCAAGGAGATCACACCAGTCAATCCTAAAGGGAATCAATCCTGAATATTTATTGGAAGGACTGATGCTGAAATTGAGGCTCCAATCCTTTGGCCACCTTATGTGAAAAGCTGACTCATTGGAAAAGACCCTGATGCTGGGAAAGATTGAAGGCAGGAGGAGAAGGGGATGACAGAGGACAAGATGGTGGATGGCACTGCTGATTCAACAGACAGGAGTTTGAGCAAGCTCTGGGAGATGCTGAAGGACAGGGGGGCCTGGCGTGCTGCATTCCATGGGTTACAAAGAGTCGGACACGGCTGAGTGACTGAACAACAACAAATGTGACCTGCTACAGCTAATGCAATGTGGGTGGGAGTAACCGAGAGCAGATCCAGCCCAGGTTTGGAAGGTCTGGCATGTTTGGGGTGCCTCTTCTGTATCTCATCAGGAAAAGAACATGACCTGGCCAGCCCACTGGTCCCAGGAAGATGAGGTACCCTTGGAACAGAGACTGGCAGCCAACCAATAGTCCACTACTGTGGGCACCAAGATTTCATGGTTCTTACACAGCATTATTATGACACTAGGTGACTGATACAGATTGTTGTCACATGGAACCTGTGTTCACTGAGCCTAGAGGAGGGATATTCCCCATTACCTAGTATTTGTGTAAGAATATAGGAACCTTTAAAGCACATCACTTGTTCCTCTGTTCATAAAAACAATTTGGGTTCACAAAAATTTGGGGTGAAAGAGAAAATACAGAAAAGTTGAAAACAACCTGTAATTGTCCTGCCCAGGAAGAACACTCAACTGTCCATACGATCTTACTTTAGCCCTGTCCCCTTCACTTCTGTAAAAGGACCATCTCTTACTTCACCAAAGATTCTGCAAATTGTGTCACTGCTGGGTTTGCTTTGAAGAACAGCAACCCAAAGAGTGCAGGAATGAGAAGCCCTAACACAAACCAGATGGCCCAGAATTAGAAGAACTGTCTCTCTCCTTATTAGGTGCAGCGGAAATAATAATAATAATAACCATGCTTATCTATGAGAGCTTCTTCTTTTGTTTCCTTAAAAATGCCATCAAAGATGCAAACATTTTAGGAAGTCAGTTTCTCCAAAATAAGAACCAAATGGAAGCAAGGGAATTGAATGAAGCCTTTCTCAGTGCCCTGGGCTCCCCTAAAAGGGAGTATGAAAGGGATGTCTCTGTTACTACACTGTCAGCCTAACCTAGCACCCTGGCAGCTTTGCGATGTCAAGGTTCTTAAAGAAAAGCCTTCTTTTGGTCATTTGTTCATTAATCTGGGCAATGGATGTGGCATTGCTTCAAACAATATGTAATTCCAACCCTCCGTGGCTACAGATAATCGGAAAGAATGCATTTATGGATTTTTATTCAGATATGCAAAGAAATGTTCAAGAAATAAACAGCTAAGCGTTTTAATGCCAAGCAGTTATGGCATTTCTCTTCTGGTGGAAAATTTAATCAAATTACAAGCAGTTTGCTGATACCTGCTTTCATCCTAAAGTGCCGTATTCTAAGGTTAATAGAATTAGTCCTGGTATTTTAATGACTACACACATTTACAATTGTGACTGATGCCCTAGAGCATTTTTCTTTCAAGAGGGCGCGTTCATATTATGACTCTAGGGAACCCAGGCACAAGGAAGTGATGCAGCTGAGATTTTCTTTTCAAAACTAATATCACAGCATTTTGTTTCCCAGAAGACACAGTAAAAAAAATCCTATTTTCACAATGTTAGATTTATTTTATAACATCATACTGTCTTGATGCTTTCTTTTATCTGATTGCTTCATTTAGCCACTCTCACATCTGTCAGAGAATAGGAGGGGAAACTTGGCCTCTCAAGGGACATCGTGAAGAAAATAAATTGTTTAAGGTAATAACATTAGTCTGGGTTTTCCCTGAAGATGCAAACTAGGCCTTGAAATGGAGTGTGACCCATGCTCCAGACTCTGTGCAAACCGGACTCGGCCCACTCGTCACAGAGGCAGGGTCCTCCGTCACTTTCCACATCCCCGTCGTCACTTGACATGCATCGCGGAGGAGTCGTCAGCACTTGTCTGTGAGTCTCAGGAGATGCATAAAACACGTCCTGTGCTGGTGGGAAGGATGGTATCTACCAGCAAACTGGTTCTGTTTCTTTCACAGCATCATCATTGATCTTCCAAACATACCTCATTTCATCCTTGCAAGAGTCCAGAAAGTAAAACACCCAGGAGGGTGGCCCCTCTTGTTATTTCATCTTATCGGTGAAGAAACAAAGTTCTAACATATTCAGAGACTGGAGGGTAAGCCCCTGAAGACTCTAAAGGATTGCCCTGGACCACTGCCACAAGACCAAATTTGGCTTAAATAAAACATGGCCCCAGGAAACGAGTCAGGACAGGTTCACCCAACGCAATTCAACTCTCTACTAGGGCATGGGGAAAGTGATTCTGAAGAATTTCCAAAGAGACCTGTGTAAGCGCTGAAAACAGCTAATGTGTTTTTCCTTTAAAGAGCATTTGTATTTGATGCTATAAAGCGCCTCCATCATTTAAAGTCCTTTTAAGTGGCTGCAGTTTGGAGGCCACACTGTGGTCCACGGAGCACTTGATTGTGAGGCTGGAGTTGTTGGTGTGTCCATGTACTCAGAGCAAAGGAACAAAGTGAGGCTGTTTCTAACTGGGTCAGGTGACCAAAGAAGAATGAGCTGAGCAGCGTTCCTTCTTTTTGATAAATTAATTTTTATTGGAGTAAAGTTGCTTTACAATGTTGTATTAGTTTCTGCTGTACAGCAAAGTGAATTAGCTATTTGTTGCTCTTTAGTTGCTAAGTTGTGTCCGACTCTTAGATTCCACAGACTATAGCCCACCAGGCTCATCTGTCCATGGGATTCTCCAGGCAAGAATACTGCAGTGGGTTGCCATTTCCTCTTCCAGGGGATCTTCCCGACGCAGGGATGGAACCCACATCTTCTGCGCTGGCAGGCGGATTCTTAACCACTGAGCCACCTGAGCAGCCTGAATCAGCTATATGCATACACAAATCCCTTCTTATTTGGATTTCCTTCCCATTTAGGTCACCACAGAGCACTCAGTAGAGTTCCCTGTCCTATCCAGTAGGTTCTCATTAGTTAATCTACTTTACCTATGTCTGAGTCTTTAATTCCCATGCTGGGTTATTTCACCTGGGAAATGGACATTTAAGGAAGGGAGCTCACTGTCTTCAAACATTCGAGAAATTATTGCAAGGATTTGGTGGCCACTCAGGTCCTCTGTGACTCTTTTCAGTTCAGTTCAGTCACTCAGTCATGTCCAACTCTTTGTGACCCCATGAACCGCAGCATGCCGGGCATCCTTGTCCATCACCAACTCCCAGAGTCCACCCAAACCCACGTCCATCGAGTCGGTGATGCCATCCAACCATCTCATCCTCTTCTCCTCCTGCCTTCAATATTTCCCAGCATCAGGGTCTTTTCAAATGAGTCAGCTCTTTGCATCAGGTAGCCAAAGTATTGGAGTGTCAGCTTCAACATTAGTCTGTCCAATGAACATCCAGGACTGATCTCCTTCAGAATGGACTGGCTGGATCTCCTTGCAGTCCAAGGGACTCTCAAGAGTCTTCTCCAACACCACAGTTCAAAAGCATCAATTCTTCGGTGCTTAGCTTTCCTTCTAGTCCAACTCTCATATCCATACATGACTACTAGAAAAACCATAGCCTTGACTAGACCGACCTTTGTTGGCAAAGTAATGTCTCTGCTTTTTTAATATGCTATCTAGGTTGGTCATAACTTTCCTTCCAAGGAGTAAGTGTCTTTTAATTTCATGGCTGAAGTCACCATCTGAAGTTATTTTGGAGGCCAGAAAAATAAAGTCAGCCACTGTATCGACTGTTTCCCCATCTATTTGCCATGAAGTGATGGGACTGGATGCCATGATCTTAGTTTTCTGAATATTGAGCTTTAAGCCAACTTTTTCACTCTCCTCTTTCACTTTGAGTTTTAAAATTGTTCAGTACTCATTCTTATCTTAGGCTCAGGGCTGCCAACTACAGGGTTCACAGAGGTCAGCAGTCAGGGTACATGCCAGTTGAGTGCGGGGTGAGGCTCCTGGTACTGAGGAAACCCCATCCCTCAAAGCCATGGTTTCTCTGTGAGTGAACTGCACAGGGCCGGGGGAGAAAGGACATCACAGAATTTAAAACAGGTCCTCAGCTTAAAACAAACAGATCATAAATATGCAAAAACACCAATTATAAGTCAAAGGAAAATAAAAGGGATTATAAAAACTTGATGAACAGAGCTGCAAATGAATATTCAGCAAGCTCACTGCATCTCGTATGCAGCAAATTTGGCTTAAATAAACAATGTTCTTGCTTGGGAGAGAAAATGATCAGGTACAATCTCCCTTAACTGAGCTCTCAAACATGGCTGCAGAGAATCCCAATCCCATCTCCTCGGCATTTCCTGCAACCCCCAAAGAATTACATTAGCTCTATGCCCTGGCCTCAGGATCTCTGCTTTTAATTAGTCTCTTGCAGTTTGGTTTCTAAGTCATGTCCAGCTCTTTGCAACCCCACGGACTGTAGAAGACCAGGCTCCTTTGTCCTCCACTATTTCCCAGAGTTCACCCAAACTCATGTCCATTGAGTCGGTGATGCCATCCAACCATCTCATCCTCTGTCGCCCCCTTCTCGTCCTGCCCTCAATCTTTCCCAGCATCAGGGTCTTTTCCAGTGACTTGGCTCTTTGTCTCAGTCTTTTAGTGTGGACCAGACACATGGTGCTTTGGTTAATAACAACCAGTGACTTTCAGATCATGTGTTGGAAACTTCTTTAAATTTAACATCCCTCCAGATGAGGAGGAGTAAAGTCAGAAAGGGCTTCCCTGGCGGCTAAGTGGTAAAGCATCTACCTGCGATGCAGGGAGACACGGGTCTCATCCCTGGGTCAGGAAGATTCCCTGGAGAAAGAAACGGCAACCCACTCCAGTATTCTTGCCTGAACAATCTCAAGGACAGAGGACCTTGGCAGGGTGTGGTCCATCGGGTCACAGAGTCAGACATGACTGAGCGACTGAGCATGAGCATGGTGAGAGTCAGAAAGTATTATGGGCTGAATGCATATACTGGGAGGGTAGGGGGTCCTTCCCACTGGCATACACTGAAGCCCTACTCCCAGTGTGATGGTGTTAGGGGCTGGGGCCCTTGGGAGAAAATTTAGTTTAGATGAGGTCATGAATGTCCACCTTTATGATGAGATTAGTGTCCTCGTAAGGAAAGGAAGAGACTCTGTCTTTCCGCCATGAGAGAAGGGGGCCTGTCCGCCAGGAAGACGGCCCTCACCAGAAGTGAATCATCGGCACCTTGGCCTCGGACTTGCCAGCCTCCAGAAACATGAACAGTAAGTATCTCCTTTGGGCAACCCCCGCTTCTGGTGTTTTGTTTTGGCAGCCTGAGCTAAGACAGAAAGTTAAGAAGAAAACTGAAAGATCAGCCATCTCAACAATGGTTGTTATTAGGCTTTGGTTTGTTCAGCTAGAATTACAAACTGGGTGTCAAATGCAATTTCATTTCTTATGGAAAAGGCCCCTAGAAATAGACAGTACTGTTGGCAATGGTGATTATTTTCATTATTCTCTTTTCTATTAGAGCTGTTGTTATTAAGTCTTTTTGAATAGCATACAGTTTTTGAGACAGCATACATCACTTTTGAATTATGTTATTTTTTCCAGCTATATTTGGGATAAAGGGCTAAGGCTAAAGAATCTTCTTAGGGTTCAAGTTCAGTATCACAGCTAAGTAAAATTGCAGGGGTGTTTGAGAGTCACTTCTTCGCTCAGCTCATTACAAGCCAATAAGAAGAGACTCAAGATCTTGATAGAAAGTTCCTCCCACAATTAAGTCATTGAAAACACATCTTCCCTAGAAGAAGGGAAAGCTGACTTCACCAGGCACAAACCCAGACTTGGATGTCTCAGCTCAGGGACTGCACATTTGAAACTGATGGGGAGAAAGCTGGCTTGATGAATAGTTTAGAATAGTATAAAGAAGACAAAACATCGAGTTTCCAATATTTAGAACTCAGTGGAAGGAGACTGCTGAAGCCTCCCTCCCCCGAGATCCGTAGCTCGCATTGCTTTGCACGTTTGTTCTCTCATCCAGTTCGTCCTTGATTTCAAGCTCGTGGAAGAATCTTAGCTTTCCAAGCTTAGTTCATCTCCACCACAGGAAGAAACAAGCAACCAAAGAAACTCTATGGAGGGAGGGAACCGCTACCTCCGTAACTAGCAATCTATCTCAAGTCCCCAAAGTGGGCGCAGTCATTTCTGTCTTGTTGCTGATTATTCTGCAGGTCATTTCTGCAAAGCAAGGCTTGGAGACAGTTTTCTCCACACTCCCTGTGTTTCACAGAGCTGGACTGAGAGTTCACTTGTGATTACAAAGCACTTTGTAAAAAAAATATATATATATAGTTCAGACCTTCCTTTTTGTAATTAATTAATGAGTTAATTAATGTTGGCTGTGCTCGTCCTCATTGCTGTAGAGGTTTCCTCTAGTTGCAGTGGGAGGCCTCTAGGGTGCCCGGGTTCAGTAGCTGCAGCTTGAGGGTCCTAGAGCATGGGCTTAGGAGTTGTGGTGCATGGGCTGAGGTGCTCTGAAGCCCATGGGATCTTCCAGGACCAGGGATCGGACGTGTGTCTCCTTCACGGGCAGGCAGATTCTTAACCATGAAGCACTTTTATTAGAGTCGGTCTCTGTCTGGTCCAAACTGCCTTCTGCCCCACAGCCTGCTGGCTCGGTGACACCTGAATGACTACATCTGACACTCGGTCAGCCAATCAGTGATTAACTGAACTTTACGTATTTACCAATACCCAACAGAAGCCACTATCTCCTTGGTCTTTGTGAGGCCAGAAAGTTGAACGAAGGTTAATTGTTCTAAAGAGGTTCCACTCTTTCAGAACCCAGGGGGCCAGGTGGTCCTGGATTGTCCAACAGGCTTAACAGATGCTGGTTTCTGTGTCCTCCTGACCCCTCTGCCTCATGTGTAATGACATATACACAATAGAAGAACACGCTCTAAGGGTTGCGTCTCACGTGTTTCCAAACTTTAGAAACATGTAATTATATACTATTTAAAACCGAAATTTTGTTAGCCTTGAATCAGCTCTCTTAAGGATTTGCACTAAGCAATGTATAATTTGCCCAATTCTGGTGATTTCAGTGGACATAAAAGTGAAAACAAAAGATATCCGAACACACTTTAGGTTAGACTTTCCATTAACTTAGATAATCTCTACTTAATCTGGATCAATGAAATTAAGCTTCATTTAAACACTCTACATAATTCTCTTCGTTAACTACCATTTTATAGGGGACACATCCATTCATTTAAAAATTGAAGAGCCAGCAGGTGTTCAGATTCAGTCAACGACCACATGACCAAGGCGCCCAGACACTCTAACTTGTACAGCTTGGTTTAAGATGAAACGATATACCACTTCACACAAGATAAGTACGTCTCTTCGGCTAACAGTGTACGAGAAGGGAGGCACACCTTTCATGGTTACTCGGGGTACATTTCCTTTGCTACCCCATTGGCAACTTACATTATGACCTGCTTGTGATGCCACTTCGAATCTATACAATAGGAGATAAATTAGAACTAAGCAAACCAAGCACGATATACCCTGCCAATGATGAATGAAGAAGAAGACACCTTATGAGGTTAAGGTAAATGGACCTAAATGTAGGTATCAGATGTAACATGACAGCAAAGGGACGAGTTTGTCAAGGGCAGTAACAGGACAGGTTTAGCACAGCCCATCCTGGGCGTGGACCTAAAGCTGACATGAGCAAGTGCCTTTATTCAGAAGTGATGGGTTTGCCAAGGCCTGTGCAAACAGTCACAGACTCCAAATACAGGGCAAAAAAACAATGAACGCTGCGATTCTCAAGGTCTACTCTGAATTTTTAGTCAGAACAAAAAATATTCCATCAAGTCATGCTGTGATTAAAAAAGATAAGTAACTGCTTGGATGAAAAACCGAAACCTTCTGAGAACTGGAAAACAAAAAAATTTCCTTCTGCAAATGAAACTAGATGTTTCATTAATGACACTAATTATGTGAGGGCATGCCTGGCAGCAGCTTGCCTTTTAAGAGGATAAAAGGCTGAAATGTACTTGAAAGCAGTGTCTCCCCCAAGTGTGCTCCTGGGTTTCTCACCACTTTCTTTCCTCTCCCACTGAGTATTTTCTTGAGGAGTGTGTACCGAAGGAAGGCAAACTCGAAGCTTAACCACTGAGACCTGACTCTGACTTCTGGACAATTTCAACCAGAGAACAGACATTGTATGTATGTGCTAAGTCACTTTAGTCGTGTCTCTGACTCTTTGTGACCCCATGGACTACAGCCCACCAGGCTCCTCTGTCCATGGAGTTCTCCAGGCAAGAATACTGGAGTGAGTAGCCATCCCCTTCTCCAGTACATTACCTCACTGGTACTCATTTATTTTATAACTGGAAGTCTATACCTTTTGACTGCCCTTCACTCAATTTCCCCAGTCCCCAGCAGACTATTGAGTTTTTTTTCTACTTTTTAAAAAAAGTATTTACAATGTACAGCCTTTTTCACATTATCACAAGTAAAATCCTCATATTTTTATAAAGAAAGAATGCTCCATGATTTTGATTGACAGATCTTTTTCAAATATATTTTATCTTCGGATTCTCCTAATATTCTTACGAGGAAGGAATTCCTAACTTCATTTTACAGATGAGGAAGCTGTTTTGAGAGAATGTAAATGAACTGACTGGGGAATGGCCAGTGGTAGAGCAATGATTCTAGATCAAGTCCTTTTGGTGACAACTACTCTGTTTTTTGTACGTTATTCTACAATGATTTCAAGATCCAGGAAGTTATAGCAGACTTAAATACACTCTGCTATAAAATCATAAGGCTCCCCTGGTGGTTCAGTGGTAAAAAAATCCACCTGCCAAGCCGGACATGCAGATTTGATCCCTGGGTCGGGAAGATCCCTTGGGGAAGGAAATGACAACCCACTCCAGCAGTCTTGCCTGGGAAACCCCATGGACAGAGGAGCCTGGCGAGCTACAGACCACGGGGTCGCAAACAGTCAGACACGACTGAGCGACTAAGCACACAGTATGATGTACAGATTTCTGCAGTACAAAGTGACTCAGTTATACACATACATACACTCTTTTTTACATTCTTTTCCATTATGGTTTACCCTAAGGGATTGAATATAGTTCCCTGTGCTGTTTCAAACACAGATTATTTATAAGTTATCAGAAAATTCACTTAAAGGTTAAGCCCGCATTTCTTAGAAATGGCAACCCACTCTAGTACTCTCGCCTGGAAAATTCCATGGGCAGAGGAGCCTGGTAGGCTGCAGTCCATGGGGTCCCTAAGAGTCAGACGTGACTGAGCGACTTCACTTTCACTTTTCCTTCCATGCATTGGAGAAGGAAATGGCAGCCCACTCCAGTGTTCTTGCCTGGAGAATCCCAGGGACGGGGGAGCCTGGTGGGCTGCATACAGTCCATGGGGTCTCAAAGAGTGTGACACGACTGAGCGACTTCACTCTCACTTTAATCAACTGTGAGAAGGCACACTTGATTCGACCAAAGATATATGAGACTTATGGGCAGCTTCCGCAGAGGTGCCTGTTCATCTTAGGTAAACCTGGCCTGAAAGTATTGTGCAGGGTTTGTAAAATGCACAGTAGCAAAGGGCTAACCTTCGGGGTTTAGGTCTTCTCTGAGTCATCAGTGATTCCAAGTCCACTAGTCTTGTTTTGGGGAGCAACAAGCAGCCATCAAATATAACCCAGGAATCCAGTTTCAGCTGAGACTCACCCCCAAATATGGCATAGGCAAAAGAAGCAAAATCTTATGAAATGACAATTTACAAAAGTACCCATTTGGTTGGCTTCACACAGTTTCAGCCAATCAAAGAAAATCAGAGTTAAAACTGCAACCCTTGTTTGGGACCATAATGATTACATTTTTAAAATCTCCAGTGTTTTCCAAGTCTAAATGCATTTCTGTGATGAATTAACATGCTTCCTGATGGTGTAAAAGAAGTATTTCAAGCCAGGAATGAAACAGAAATCTACCCAAGGCGACTAGAATGCCAAACAACGAGTATAAAAAGTTAAAAGTATTCACTTCTATTTCCCTGTGGACATATTACATAATAAACCTGCCCACTAAAATTCCTGAATAAAATTATTAGATTAGCAGTCCAGAGGTACTAACTTTTTAAGGACAGTAACAAAGAGTAGATATCTTAGTTCATAACTACTGAAGTTCCCTTTATTTTCCATCATATATAAATCAGGCATTAACCAATCAGAGCAATAGTGACGATCTTGGCAATTTTTTGATCTGAGAAACAATTTAATGTCTTTTAAAAATGATTTTGCATGGCACATTTCATGGAATATGAAATCCAAGAGAAGCAGCAACGATGTTTAGTGATATGTACTTAAAAGACAAAGACAGAGCATCATCTCTCTCCACTGGGAAGAAGAGACAGGAGACGCCGAGGTCCTCAAGGTCAGGTGGTCCTGACAGTTGTTAACCCCCCATCTAGAGAAACTGAAACGCTGTGCTCGCTGCAGGAAACAGTTTTCACACCTTAGGGATTTCTATAGGCAATCACCGCACTGAAGGATGCTGATGAGAAAACACCGTGCCTGGCATCAGAACCACACGGCAGAGGACTCGGAATGGAGGAAGAGGTCTGCTTTTTAGAATATGCATTTAGAAATTTCTCTGTTGAGATGGAATGTGACAACTCCATTCCACCACTTCCAAGAAAAACACTTTTTTAACCTTGATGCCTAAGAAAACCACACCGCCTGGACCTTCACTTTGACTATCAATGGTCTCCAGGCAACAGGGACTTCAGCCTCCAGGTCATTCCCCACGACTTGTCATCAATCCCAGCAGTGAGCGGGTCTGCTCCCGTTCAGGCAGTGCCCTCCCAAAACACAAACAGCACTGCCTTCTTCCTTATTTCTCATTTCACTTGAGACCCAAACCTCAACGGATTGTTTACTTAAGCTCCTTCTACTTCTTTGGTCTCTGACTCTTCACATCCCACGTCAAACTATGTAGAAGCCTCGAGAAGCCACTGAAACAACTCTCATCACGATCACTGGTTATCTGTGGCCGTCGACTCCTTTCTAGGCACCTCCCACCGTGACTCTGGAGCAGCCCAGGACTGGTCCCTTTTTTCTGCCAAGAATCCTGGCCTCTCTCAGCTTCCTGGGTCCCCTGCTCCCTGGGGTCTGGCCATCTCATTGACTTCTCCCATGTGTCCATGCAGTCAATCAATCCAGTCCAACTGGTTGCGACCCCACAGACTGCAGCCTACCAGGCTTCCCTGTCCTTCACCATCTCCCAGAGTTTGCTCAAATTCATGTCCACTGAGTCTGTGATGCCATCCAACCAACTCATCCTCTGCCTCCCTCTTCTCCTTCTGCCTTCAACCTTTCCCAGCATCTCTGACTCAAACTTTGTCCCCTCCAGGGCTCTGCCTAGGTTCCTTTCTCTGTCAGCCCCTCCAGTTTCCCCCTTACAGAGGCATCCATATACATGGCAGCTTCTTCAACACCATCTAAATAGCATCAGTCTGCACAAGTACATCTCCAGTCTAGACCTCTGTTCTGAAGTCCAGACTCAGACCTGGCACCTCCCTTTCAGGGTCTCACTGAACTCTGTACAGATCTGCCCTGGTCTGCATCTTCAATTCTCACTCATGTCCTACCTGGAAATTTCACTCAAGGCACTTCTGCCTTCCTTGGGGGTCTTCCAACTTGCCCATCTTTCCAGGTTCAAAGCCCTTGTGAAACAGTTCCCTCTGCCCAAGCAACTCCCACCTGACCGTCTTCCTGTGTGGGACCTGCTTACACCTGGCTTCCATGACAGATCTGCTCTGGGTATGGTCCATGAGAGCCCCCTGTGATCTACCAGCCGTGTACCTGCTATCTCCTGTGATATCATTTTCTCCCCTAAAGGTAATAGTTCGTATTTACTGATCTGCTTAGTGACTGTCTCTCCAGCTTTGCACCACAAGGGCAGGGATCCCATATGCTTTATTCCCTTGAGTAGGTATTGGGGAATTCATATAGGGTCTGCCATAATATGTGCTTGGTGTATATTCTTCAAACGTGCTGCACGCATGCTAAGTCACTTCAGTCGTGTCCAACTCTTGGAGACCCCACGGACTGTAGCCTGCCAGGCTCCTCTGTCCATGGGATTCTCCAGGCAGGAAGACTGCAGTAAGTTGCCATGCTCTCTTCCAGAGGATCTTCCCCACCCAGGGATCAAACCCATGTCTCTTACATTTCCTACATTGGCAGGCAAGTTCTTTACCACTAGCACCAGGTGGAAAGCCCATATTCTTTAAATGAATGAATATAATCCCTCATATCCACATGATTCACTACCTCAGAATTAGAATAATATTAATTCATATACTGAATAAAAATGCCTTTTTTTTCATTCAACACATATTATTGAGGGTGTACTATGTGAAAGAAAATATTTATGGTGCAGGGACTATAATTTTAAGTGAACTAAAAAGGTAAAGATTCTCATCTTCACAGACATTAACTTTAAACATGATTTTTTGCCTTGATCAATCCACTCTACTTTTTGCCCTTAGTATTTGGGCAGAAAGCTTTGTAATTGCTTTGTGAGATGTCATCCTTAATAGCAGGGTTATGCTTTGATATACACCTGATATCCCTTCAGTAAATTCAAGCAAATAATACCTAGGATAGACATGAAGAATTTGAACCCAAAATTGCCCCAACAGAGTTAACCTGAAAAGATTACAGATATATGATCCACCACCTGAAAGACAATGCAATTCTGGCCAGATCTGGTTCTGATCTGTTAGGTGAACAAAAGCCACTAAAGAAAGATATGTGTAAAAACGGAGGGAGGTGAGTGGGTGGTGATTTTACTTTTGGAAGCAGAGACAGAGGCCAGCCTCTGAGGAAGGCAGTGCTGTCCAGATGAGAAGGTGTCTCACCAGTGGAGTCCAGTACCTGGCCCACCTGGCTGCTGGACCCCTCTATGAAAGTGTTAGTCACTCACTCGTGTCTGACTCTTTGCCACCCCATAGACTGTAGCCCACCAGGCTCCTCTGTCCATGGGATTTTCCAGACCAGAATACTGGAGTGGGTAGCCATTCCCTTCTCCAGGGGATCTTGCCAACCCAGAGATCGAACCTGGGTCTCTCAGATTGCAGGTGGATTCTTTACCATCTGATCCACCAGGGCAGCCCTGAGCCATCAGGATCCTTCTAGGGGAGACACATAGTTTGGGCTGCAGAGAATACATCCCTTAAGACGTACATTCTTAGTGGGGGCCATATCATCCCCAAATGAACAAGCATTACTTCTTGGGGAAAGCAAAAAACTTAGTCTTTTAGTGCATGACACATAGCATATACCACATAAATAGCTATGCAATATCCCTGTGGTGTTAAAATTTCATGGGGCTGGCTTAGGAAAAAAAAAAATCTAAAAAGCCTCCTTCAAGAGAGAAGTAATGGAGGAAGGTCAAGAAACATTGCCCTAAACACACAAATCCCCACTGCAGCTCTGCGGTCACCACGCTCACAGATGACCTTTGGATCAGGTCCCTTCTTGCTACAGAAAGAAACTGTGAGAGAAGATGTCATACAACTAACTGGTCTACCTGGTAGGCATATTCCTCGGGCTAAATTAATGAATTAGCATTATGGGTCTAAATATTATTCTTTCCCACTTTTGGCAGAGCTTCCCTGGTGGCTCAGATGGTAAAGCATCTGCCTGCAATGTGGGAGTCCCGGGTTTGATCCCTGGGTTGGGAAGATGCCCTGGAGAAGGCAGCCCACTCCAGTACTCTTGCCTGGAAAATCCCATGGACAGAGGAACCTGGTAGGCTACAGTCCATGGCGTCACAAAGAGTCGGACACAACTGAGCAACTTCATTTTTGTCAGAGCAGATCAGCCTCCCATGGTTGGTAGAGTTTGGATTACTAATAAGATCACTCTTCAGACTCTCCAAATCCAGGGCCACTCCCCGCAGAGACCAATGTTCAGGCAGACACCACCTGTGCAGACCCACTTCCCCGGAGACACAACTGTCTGATGACATCATTCTTTAAAGCAAGACCAGTTTATTTATGGCTCCATCAGCCACAGATTGAATTCCACCCTTCTTAACCTTTGTATCTCTCCCATTTGATAATGTACATAAATTATACCCAGTTCTGTACCAGTCTCTTCCCATCTCTTACAACCATAATGAATCTAATAAAAACATCACCAGACTATATAAATGCAAATTTCATGCATAACCCATGCTCTATTTAGAGAACCAGAGATGTGTATTTTAAAGCAAGCTATTGATGATAAGTACCGTACAAATACATCTCCTGATTTTGTTGTCAGCAATTGGAAAGGCGAGATAAACTTCAATAAGGTCGTTTCATCACCAGAGCCTGCTGCACCTCCTTCCTGAAACGGGCTGTGCATTAGAATCACCCAGTGCTTTAAAAAGATGCCTATGTGCCCAGAGCCCACTCGGGAGAGTCAGCAGATTATCACTATTTTTAACCTAAGTCTCCCCCAGTGAATGTGTTGTACGCTACCACCAGAGAAATAATGTCAGATAAAAAGTAGATGACTAGACCCGAATACTGCCAGAACAAAGAAACAATTCAAGTGGAGAGCAGAGCTGAGAATTGAATAATGGATTGAATAATGGCTAATGCTAATGAGGATGAGCTTCTGGCGGGAAGTGGGGGGGCTTTGCTATTCAAACTAAAGGTGGGAGGTGTGGTGTCATTATTTAAACCGAAGCAAAGACACTCTTCCACTCTCAGAGGAGGGCTCCAGGACTGATTAGAGGAGGGAGATGAACCCTGGAGGAAGAGTACTAGAAAATGAACTTGGATAAAGCTGATGCTGAGTGGTGTGCTACAGTGGAGAGATGGAAGGAGACGGAGAAGAGATAAGGTCAGGCCAACCCCAGACACTCACATCTGAAGAGACAGTGGGATTTTAGAGGACCTGCAGAAACAGGTGAACCAGGAGCAGGGTAGGGATGGGAAGACAACATGTACATGCTGTGACATCAAAGAAACATTTTAGAGAGGACAGTTATCTGAGTCACTTCTAAAGAAATATTGCAGGGAGGCCAGGTTTCCCAGCAGCTTCTAAAGATAATGTTTAAATGGACTCTCTCCGGATTAGAGTTCCTTCTATCCTGTGCACGTATGTTTCATTCTAAAGGCAAATAGCAGCCACTCAGGCCTTTCTAAGAGAAATGGAAAACCGAAATCCTCCAGTTTGACTTAGTTAACAGATTAGCATCCTGAAGTTATATGTCGTTCTCTTGCAGTTTTCGTAGAGCAAGTCAGCCTCTCAGGTTCGACAGCTTTTGGATAAGCAAATCTGCTGAAGTTTGGATTATTTAATAAGGGGATCAAACGAGAGCTGCCAAAATGCTCCCAGATGGAGTCTTTGCTTATAGAAAATGTTGTTTTTAAAGGATCACTGATCAAATTCAGATATACATGTAAAATTGTCTCCTTAATAATAAATCTTAAATTTTGCATTAATGGATGATTATTTAATTCATATAGATGCAGATTATCTGCATAAGCCTTTCTTTCCGGTCTCTCGTTCCTTCTCAGCCCCGCGTCATGACCGGATGCAGATTCAGAGAATGGGGCAGCCTCGTAGTGGTAGGAGCATTAGTCGCTCAGCCGTGTCCAACTCTTTGCCACCTCATGGACTGTAGCCCACCAGGCTCTTCTGTCCAAGAGATTCTCCAGGCAAGAATACTGGAGCAGGTTGCCATTTCCTTCTCCAGGGGATCTCCCAGACCCAGCAATCGAATCTGGGTCTCCTGCATTGCAGGTGGATTCTTTACCATCTGGGCCACTTATGGAAGCCCACACTGCAGCCTATGAGGATACAAGGCTGAGTGAATTTTCTGCAGCAAGAGCAGGGGCTGAGCAGAACCAATGAAGCTCTCATATACACACTCTATTAACACCAGCCATGGGTTCACTCATAAATATGACCGATTCCCCACCTAAACAGCAGCCTTGCCAGTTTAACAACTTGCCTCTGAATGACTGAGCCTTCTGGCAGCCCAGGCGACCACAGCTCATGTGCAAAACAGCATGCACCTGGATATTTAAAGGGAAAGAATCCTGGAGCCTGGTAACTTACGTACTTCGGAGACAATTATTGTCTACTAACTTAAAACTTCCAGATGTTCAAGCTGCTTTTAGGAAAGGCAGAGGAACCAGAGATCAAATTGTCAACATACACTGGATCATCGAAAAAGCAAGACAGTTCCAGAAAAACATCTATTTCTGCTTTATTGACTATGCCAAAGCCTTTGCCAGTGTGGATCACAATAAACTGTGGAAAATTCTGAAAGAGATAGGAATACCAGACCACCTGACCTGCGTCTTGAGAAATCTGTATGCAGGTCAGGAAGAAACAGTTAGAACTGGACATGGAACAACAGACTGATTCCAAGTAGGAAAAGGAGTGCGTCAAGGCTGTATATTGTCACCCTGCTTATTTAACTTATATGCAGAGTACATCATGAGAAACGCTGGACTGGAAGAAGCACAAGCTGGAATCAAGATTGCCGGGAGAAATATCAATAACCTCAGACATGCAGATGACACCACCCTTATGGCAGAAAGTGAAGAGGAACTAAAAAGCCTCTTGATGAAAGTGAAAGAGGACGGTGAAAAAGTTGGCTTAAAGCTCGACATTCAGAAAACGAAGATCATGGCATCTGGTCCCATCACTTCATGGCAAATAGATGGGGAAACAGTGGAAACAGTGTCAGACTTTATCTTTTTGGGCTCCAAAATCACTGCAGATGGTGATTGCAGCCATGAAATTAAAAGACGCTTACTCCTTGGAAGGCAAGTTATGACCAACCTAGACAGCATATTCAAAAGCAGAGACATTACTTTGCCAACAAAGGTCTGTCTAGTCAAGGCTATGGTTTTTAAAGTGGTCACATATGGATGTGAGAGTTGGACTATAAAGAAGGCTGAGCACCGAAGAATTGATGCTTTGGAACTGTGGTGTTGGAGAAGACTCTTGAGAGTCCTTTGGGCAGCAAGGAGATCCAACCAGTCCATTCAAAAGGAAATCAGTCCTGAATATTCATTGGAAGAACTGATGTTGAAGATGAAACTCCAATCCTTTGGCCACCTGATGGAAAGAACTGACTCAATGGTAAATACCGTGATGCCGGAAAAGACTGAAGGCAGGAGGCAAAGGGGACGTCAGAGGATGAGATGGTTGGATGGCATCATCGACTCAATGGACCTGAATTTGAGCAAGCTCTGGGAGTTGCTGATGGATAGGGAAGCCTGGCCTGCTGCATTCCATGGTGTCTCAAAGAATTGGACACAACTGAGCGACTGAACTGAACTGAATTCCTGGAGACATCAGTCCTGATTGCCTTAATCTGCTGGACCAAGGTCCATGATCCTCTACCTTTGGATTTTTTTCCTTTTTTTGAGGCAAATAAATTCCTAGCTGTTTAAGCCTCTGTAGTCTGATTTTCTGTTTCTTGCAGCTAAATGTAAAGCTGACTCATACGGCTGGGACAGCCAACTGAGTCAGCAAACACAGTGTTTCCTGTAGTAGCATAAGCTTCTGTCATATGTAGTTTTCCAAGTATGTTTGGTGTAAAGCAAATGAGTAAGTTGAGACCACATATAAAAGGAATGTGCCATAAATAGGTTGGCAAACCAATAACAGAAGGAATTCAGATGGATCTAAGAAAATTAACCTCTTTATGGTGACATATGGGACAATCTAAAGGAGACTTTTTAAAATTTCCGTGGCGTGTAGCTGCCTTACAATGCTGTGTTACTTCCAGGTATACAGCAAAGTGAATCAGTTATACACACACATATATCCACTATTTTTTGTTAAGATTCTTTCCCCATATAGACCATTACAGAGTACCGAGTGGAGTTCCCTGTGCTATACATACAGCAGGTTCTGACTGTTATCCATCTTATACACTGTAGTGTGTATACGTCAGTCCCAATCTCCCAATTTATCCCCCTGCCGTCCCCTGGTAAGTGTAAGTTTGTTTTCTACATCTGTGCCTCTACTTCTGTTTTGTAAATAAGTTCCCTTGAATCCCCTTCTTTTAAGGTTTGACATATATGTGATATCATATGGTATTTGTCTTTCTGGGTCTGACTTACTTCCTCAGAGGAATGCATAAAGAAGATGCGGTATGTATGTACAATGGAATATTATTCAGCAATAAAAAAAGAGTAGAGGAGACTTTTGGAAAGTCTTTGATATTTCTGGGATGAATGGGTTCACATGATCCAAAAGTTCCAGGTTATAGGCCCAGTAATTAGGGTGAAGGCCACCGGTCCAAAGTCAAATGTTAGCTTAGCTACACCTTCCATTTTTCTCCAAGACTATCTCCAACCTTTCATGTTCTCTTTTGTCTCCTTTGCACTGACCCCTGGCCTCCAGGCCTCCCAAAGACAGTCTGCTCTTTATTTCAAGAGAAAACAGAGGTCCTCCTTCATTCTGGAGGTGCTCCCCACATCCTATGACCCCCATGATGCTAGTTTATATCCACACCAATGTCTACATGGGTGTCTCCAGTTAGAGGTGTCCCTTCAGTTAAGGACCAGCTCCCCACCTGGACCTCAAACTCTCCCCTAGGACTCCCCACTGGGGCCTCATTGCACCTCCAGACCTGCAGTCTCCACCCACTGACTCTGTCACTACAAAGAAGGCTTGTGTTTCTCCATCTCCTGCCCGAGCCTTCTCCTTTTAGCTCTACAAAGCTTCTTGGAAGATAAGTGAGTTCCAGACTTGGAACCAAAGATTCTTGGAGGAGCTTTTATGGATCCCTTGAGCCCACTCCACAGAGACCAATGGACCAGCATCTTCAGGAGCATGCCACAGGGACCCATTCAGAAACAGCTTTCCATTCTATCCTTTATTGATGATCTTCTCTGGCTCTGACCCTCATTCCCTAGGACTCCTCTGCTCTCTGAGCTCCATTACCCCTTGGTACCCTCCACGATCTCCGTTCACACTCACAAGCTTCCAACAAGTGACCACGTCGGCTCCCAGGGTTCCCAAAACCCCCCTGCAGGGCAGCATCTCCCTGACTGGCCTGCGTCTCCAGCCCAGACCCACCCCTGCCGAATTCAGGCCATCACAATCAGCGACCTGGCCCATACCTCCACCTAGCGGACCCTCAGGCACATTCCAAAATCTGGCCAAAAGGAATCCCCATCTTCTGTCTCTGAAGCTGCCTTTCAGTTCAGTTCAGTTCATTTCAATCGCTCAGTCATGTCCAACTCTCTGTGACCCCACGGACTGCAGCACGCCAGGCCCCCCATCCATCACCAACTCGTCTTTTGTCATCCCCTTCTCCTCCTGCCTTCAATCTTTCCCAGCATCAGGGTCTTTTCCAATGAGTCAGCTCTTCGCATCAGATAGCCAAAGTATTGGAGTTTCAGCTTCAGCATCAGTCCTTCCAATGAATATTCAGGACTCATTTCCTTTAGGATGGACTGATTGGATCTCCTTGCTGTCCAAGGGACTCTCAAGAGTCTTCTCCAGCACTACAGTTCAAAAGTATTTAGTCTGGTCAACTAAGTGATCCCAGCACTTAGCCCAGGTAGCACTGGAAGACAAAGGCTTTCAGCTCCAGTCTAAGCCCCAGCTAGGTTGGGAGGTCTCTCCTGTACCGTAGACAGCTCTCCTTTACTTGGGGGCTTCCCAGATGTTGCTAGTGGGAAGGAATCTGCCTGCCGATGCAGTAGACCCAGGTTCAACCCACGGGTGGGCAAAATCCCCTGGAGGAGGAAATGGCAAGCTGCTCCAGTATCCTTGCCTGGGAAGTCCCATGGACAGAGGAGCCTGGCGGGCTGCAGTCCATGGGGTCGCACAGAGTCAGACATGATTTAGAGACTGAGCACACACACGTGTGGTGCACACCCGGTGCTGAACTGGATTTGGGCTTGTCCTGAGGCAGGATCACCTACCTCTGAAGGTGTTCTTTCATTAAAACGTGCAGTCAAGAGCACTGACCATCCCACCACCCATTGTAATGCCAGACAGGAAGTTCCACAGCACAGGAAAAGACCTCGATGCTGGGAAAGATTGAAGGCAAAAGGAGAAGAGGGAGGCTGGATGAGATGGTCAGATAGCATCATCGACTCAAAGGACATGAATCTGAGCAAACCACGAGATGGTGAAGGACACGGAAGCCTGGTGTGCTGCAGTCCACAGGGTCGCACAGAGTCGGGCATGACTGAGCGACTGAACAGTAACAGGATGTTCCATACCTGATGGTTGAATGTGTCAGTGAGAACAAACGAATGAATGAATGATGAATGGATGGTCTATTCCAGCTCCAAGTCTCTGTTGCATGTTTCATTCCTGCTCCATGGCTCCCGAGTGAACCATGACGTGGGAGGGCTGAGTGCCTCCGTGGGCTCCTCCCCGTGGCTGTGAAACCTCGGGGTGCTCAGGGGCCTCCAGGGTGCAGCCTGAGGGCACCGGCTTCTCAAAGAGGCCTCTGTGCTGCAACCCCCCAAGCTGCCTGGACGTTTGCTTTGAATCCGGCCCAAACCACAGCCCCAGTCTCCTTCTCTGGGCCTCCAGGCATACACCAGAAATAGCAATTGCCAGAGGAAGGGAGGAATAACTGAAGCCTAACACTGTTTCCTTGCCCTTCAGACAGTTAAATAAAAGATCAGGATGAACAGAGATTCTGGATTGCCCCCTCCCTATACAGCTCCGACCTGAGTCTTTCAGGCCTGGCTCTCCCAGAACTTCAGAAACTAGCTCACAGAGTTGCTGTGCCCATCCATTCGTTTCCCCTTGACTTCACTTTCCTTGCTTATTGTGAAATTTGTTTAACTTGGGGTATCATTTGTATGCAGCCCATCTTAATACCTGTTTGAAATGCAGAGAGGGCTGATTTTTTAGAAAAATAAGCATGACTCCAATTCACTGACTCAGGAGAGGCCATGACATCAGGGATACATGAAGATTGAACTCTGTGAGTTGTAGTTTAGTTGATAAATTGTGTCCGACCCTTGAGACCCTATGGACTGTAGCCCCCCAGGTTCCTCTGTCCATGGGATTCTCCAGATAAGAAAACTCGAGTGGGTTGCCATGTCTTTCTCCAGGGGGTCTTCCCGACCCAGGGATGGAACCTGCTTCTCCTGCATTGGCGGGTGTACTCTTTACCAATGAGCCATCTGGGAAGTCCCCCTGAGAACACTAAGAAAAGTCTATTTTTAAAACATCACCAAAAAAAAAAAAAAAGAAAGAAATCACCATGCAAAATTTCCATAATTTGTCTCCATAATTTGTTAGCATTTAAAAATTAAATCATTTGTCAGACTAAGACACAGAAAATAAACTTGTTATTTACCAAAGTGGAGAGAGAAGGAGGGAAGGACAAATTAAGAGTACAGCACTAACAGATATAAACTACTGTGTATAAAACAGATAAGCACCAAGGATTGACCGTATAGCACAGGGAGTGAAGCCCATTATCTAATCACCTATAATGGAATCACGGTTGTTGTTTAGTCACGAGGTTGTGTCTGACTCTTTGTGACCCCATGGACTGCAGCACGCCAGGCTCTTCTGTCCTCCACTATCTCCCAGAGTTTGCTCAAATTCATGTCTACTGAGCTGGTGATGCTATCTAACCATCTCATCTTCTGCCACACCTTCTCCTGCCCTCAATCTTTCCCAGCATCAGTGTCTCTTCCAGTGAGTCAGCTCTTCCCATCAGGTGGCTAAAGTATTGGAACTTCAGCTCCAGTATCAGTCCTTCCAATGAATATTTAAGATTGATTTCCTTTTGGATTGACTGGTTTGTTCTCCTTGAAGTCCAAAGGAATCTTGAGTCTTCTCCAGAACTACAGTTCGAAGGCATCGATTCTTTAAAGTCAGGCAAAGCTTTGTATAGTCTGCTACTGCTGCATTTTATGAATCTGGTGATGGAATCAAGTTTCTTTAAATAACATGAAACATGTCATAAAAGTGTAACATAAGCCCAAAATGTAATAATCCTGAGACTTTAAAATAAGCCTTGCAAAGACCAGATCCTGTATTAATGTATTAACATGAGAGCACTGCTGATGGGACAGGTGAGATGGTTTGGACCCTTCTGTGAAAAACAATAATAACAGAAGCCAAATAAAGTAGCTGTGGTGTTCCAGAGTGACATGATCACTGTAGACCAGACCTGCTCTGAAGACCGTCTGGTTTTCACTGACGTGTAGGAGGGTCATGAGGAATCCAGACAGCCACTGCGCGATGGTTGGAGTGGAGGGCTGTTTCAGGAAATTGTATAGTTCCAGAATTGAAAGCCCCATGGAGCCAATGCCTTCTATCCTTTCCAGCATCAGGGTCTTTTCCATTGAATCAGCTCTTCACATCAGGTAGTCAAAGAATCGGAGCTTCAGCTTCAGCATCCATCCTTCCAATGAATACTTAGGGTTGATTTCCTTTACGATTGACTGTTCAATCTCCTTGTGGTCCAAGGGTTAGGGTTAGGTTTATAATTTGAAAAAATACTGATCACTATGCTATACACCTGAAAATAACACAGTATTGGAAATCAACTATACTTCAATTAAAAATACATTTAAATAAAAAGCAAAATAAAACCCACCTAACTGTTCAGATATGTGCAGTCTGCATAGATACTGCTCACAGCAAAGGTTCTCATTAACAGTTTAAAGAAATTAGATTTCTAATAATTAAATCATAGGTAACTTAGAGACATTCAGATCTCAGGAGATGACACACAATTATATTCTTGTTTGTGAACATTAGAGGGGCATTTTTACTTCCAACAAGAAGGTATGTGAGGGGAAAGGGAGAAACAGATTGCTTTCCTTGGAGTTCACATCACTATTTACAAAGCCAGGAACTGAAGACATTTCATGTATGTTTGGAAAAGAAAAGAGAAAGAAAGTGAAGTCGCTCAGTCATGTCCCACTCTTTGTGACCCCACGGACTGTACCATCCTCCCAGGCTTCTCCATCCATGGAAGTTTCCAAGCAAGAGTACTGGAGTGGGTTGCCATAAGCCAACATAAATGCTCTTAAACATTTCCGAAGTTCAGGAGACTAACATAAATAAAGAGTTATGGGAACCGACTCTTAAAAATAATAAAAGATAAACATTAAAATTATAAATACTTGAACATTAGCAATGACAATGGTCAATTAGGAATGTGTTGCTCACTGAAAAAAATAAATCAAGGTAAGATTCTCCACTCTTTAAGAACAGCTCTGTGGCTTTTTAATTGACTCCTACTTTCTTTCTGAGAGCTTGCACTGAGGTATGAGCAGGTGTTTGGGAGCTTGCTGCAAAGTGCTCATTATAAGGGACCGATTATAATTAGATAATGAACAAAACCACTATCCCTTGTAAACCACTTTGCCTTGAAGGACAAAGCAAACAGATTAAAAGGGAGGAGTGGGGGAGGAAAAGGCAAGCCCATTTAGAATAATCTACCAGTGTCTCCAATAACTGGCTAAGAGAAGCAGTCAGGGCACAAACAGCGTTTAGCAGGCTCTAGATTCTGTCCATAGAAAGTGGTCTTGAGTCTCCCTCTTCCTCAGGCTTCCTTCCTGCTGTGAAATCAAGCTCATGAGGTTGACCACTGAGGGTCAAGGGGCTTCTCTTTTTATAAGAGCTTTGAATTGTTTTCTTTAAAAATTGGAAGTTGTCTCCTTGAAGTGAAGCTGTCCCTGATATAGAAAATTCATCCTCCTGGGGAAGTTTTGTTCACCCAGTCATTTATTCATCAAACATTTTACTGAGAACAAGACAGACAAATGCCCTCCTGCAGACTTAGGTTCTTCCTGGGGACAAGGACAGCCAATGTGTAAATTCTCTTACCGTCAACAATTAATTACAAGCCGCAGAGAGCAAAGAAGGGAAGTGCTGTGGCAGGAGCACACAAGAGCTCCTGGCTGCTCACAGAGCAGGGAAGGGAACTGGAGTAAAATAATGATTATCAGTCTAAAAACTAAAACAGCTCCAGGGCTCCTGGCCCATGACACTCCACCCAAGGTTCCTCTCCCACAAGGCTTGTTGTTGTTCAGTGGCTAAGTCCTGTCTGACTCTTTGTGACCCCATGGACTGCAGCATGCTAGGCTGCCCTGTCCTCTACTATATCCTGGAGCTTGCTCAAACTCATGTCCATTGAGTCGGTGATGCCATCCAACCATCCCATCCTCTGTCATCCCCTTCTCCTCCTGCCCTCAATCTTTCCCAGCATCAGGGTCTTTTCAAATGAGTCAGTTCTTTGAATCAGGTGGCCAAAGTATTGGAGTTTCAGCTTCAGCATCAGTCCTTCCAATGAATATTCAGGACTAGTTTCCTTTAGGATGGACTGGTTGGATCTCCTTGATGTCCAAGGGACTCTCAAGAGCCTTCACCAACACCACAGTTCCAAAGCATGAATTCTTTGGCGCTCAGCTTTCTTTATAGCCCAACTCTCACATCCATACATGACTACTGGAAACACCATAGCTTTGACTAGATGGACCTTTGTTGGCTCTGCTTTTCAATATGCTCTCTAGGTTGGTCATAGCTTTCCTTCCAAAGAACAAGCATCTTTTAATGTCATGGCTTCAGTTACTGTCTGCGGTGATTTTGGAGCCCAAGAAAAGAAAATCTGTCACTGCTTCCACTTTTCCCCTTCCTATTTGCCGTGAAGTGATGGGACCAGATGCCATGATCTCAGTCTTTTCCATGTGGAGTTTCAGTACACAAGGCTTCCCCCGCAACAAGGCTCCTCTCTCATGTTACTGGAGTCTCTCTTCTGGCTTTGCTTCCAAAGGTTGGGCAGACATCTGTCTGGCCCAACATCCCCCAAACCTTGGAGTCTGACATGTTGCCTCTGATTGCCTCATCCTCCCCAGTGACTGATGCATTCTCTGGACGGGTTGGCCTCTGACAAGTATCCTACCCCAGCCACCTCACACGCTTCCATTGCTAGTGCCCGGGTCCCCACGCCTCTGCCCCTCTCAGCTCTGCACTGGCCTCGAAACCAGGCTCACGACTCTACCGTCCTCTGCACCTGTCTCCTCTCAGCGCGGGAGCCACTCACTCTGACTAAAGGAAGTCAGACCAGGCCCTTCATTTACTCGTGAGGCTCTGCTGTCTTCTCAGATCATGCGAGAACAAAGTCACCACTGTTGACATTGTCCCCTGGGACCTACGTGGTCCACTCACCCCACCTGTCCCGTCCCAGGGCCTTCCTGCTCCGCTCCGCACACTGGCTTCCCAGCATCCAGAACCTTCTTAACCCACACAACTGTATCCTTGGATTTCACTCAACCCTCTTCAGTGAAGCCTTCAGTGACCACCTTATTCCAAATAACAATACCTCCCTCCCCCAGCACTGTAGAGTCTGTTTTTCTGCTTTATTTTTGTCATTCTATTATCACACTCTGCTGTATGATATGTATATATTTTTACAGGTTTGCTTATTGTCTCATCTTCCCCTAACTAAAATGTCAAGGTCACACAGGCAGGGTTTTTTAATTATTTTGTTCACCGCTTTCCCCAGCTTCTAGCAAAAGTGCCTATTACTAACTAATCTGTGCCGAATGGATGTCTTGAATGGATGTGCATCTGTTTGGGTCAGTTTTCCAAAGTTTTTCATTAGTGGAACAATGCCACTCTCCTCTTTTTAAGTGTGTTTTAACAGCTTCTTTCCCCCCCCACTTTATTCATCCCATCCTTTCTTTCTCCTCCTCTCCTTCCTCCTTGGTGACACATAGTCCTGGGTAGGAAGAGAGAAGCAAACATAGGGTACACGCATCAGGGTTAGCAGAGAAACACTCAGCTCCACACTCTGCTAAACTGTGCCTTCTCCGAGTGCAGGTGGCTCTGACCAAGGTCGACCCAACGGCTCATTTTACTAAAACCTCTGTAAGGGTTTCACTTTCTTGAGCGGCAATCCCAACTCATGAGGTAAGTTTGACATGCTACGCTAAAGTAATTTTCATTGACCTCACAAAACAAGAAACTTCTCTGGGCTGAAATTCGAACTGTTCAATATTGGAAAGTTTTCCACTTGGAAAGTAACTTTTGGGAAGATTCCAAAAGTGCTTGGGAAGGATTGCTGATGGAGGGGCATTATCCTTGGAATATCTGTCATGTGGTATTGGGTGGCCTTTCCCTTCTCCAGGGAATCTTCCCCACCTGGGGACTGAACCCAGGTCTCCTGTATTGCATGTGGATTTTTTACCATCTGAGCCACCAGGGAAGCCCTCGTATTACTGGAGAAAATAACTCTTACATTGGCATTTTTATATCAAAAATGTCAATGTTAGAGATGGATCTAATACTTCTCAATGAGTGTTTTGGAAACTCAAGTATGTATTTCATGGATGCACCTCATGGTTTTTAATGCAAATTCTGCATCTCCTTCAGAGCAATAAAAATCAGGAAATCCTCTTCTGACAGCAGGCATCATAGATTCCTGGACACCAAGAAGCTTTTAACCCTTCTGTTCCAGGGGTTGTTACTGTTCAGTTGCTCAATCATGTCTGACTTCGCAACCCCATGGACTGCAGCACATCAGGCTTTCCTGTCCTTCACTATCTCCCGGAACTTGCTGAAACTCATGTCCATCGAGGGTCTGTCTACTTCGAGGCTCCCAGAACCACCTCCTGGTCTTAGTGCCCCTTCTGGATTTATTTATGAGGTTTATGGTCCCTGCAATTCCATCCCAACCCTACCCCCTCTCAGCAGTGGTCAGGTGATTCTCATACTTTATGGAAAGAAAGGTTTTACTCTTAAGTAAGGAGAATTGCTGATGAAACCAAGTCTCTTTTGTGTATAAATAGCAAGTCTTTGATTTTATGAGCAATAGTCAGGGTCAGAAAAACCTAGTGGGCTGCCATCTTTGGGGTCCCACAGAGCCGGACATGACTGAAGCGACTTAGCAGCAGCAGCAGCAGCAGCAGAAGTCAGGGTCAAGAGGAATGCTGCCCTGGAATGTAATACATGAGCAAGAATGTTTATCCCCAAAGGGGGCTGCTGTTCATTCCCAAACCTGAGTTAGTCAGTGAGTTTTTGCAACCCCATGGACTGTATGGACATAGCTTGCCAGGCTCCTCTGTCCGTGGAATTTTCCAGGCAAGAATACTGCAGTGGGTTGCCGTTTCCTTCTCCCGGGGATCTTCGCGACCCAGGGATCGAACCCACGTCTCTTTATCTCCTGCTTTGGCAGGCGTGTTTTTTTACCACTACTGCCACCTGGGAAGCCTCCTAAAGAATCTCATTCAACCTTCACTTTCTCTCTCAGATAGAATAAAGGCTTAGTACTAGTAATGTCTAACTACGAAGTATAAGTAAGATAAAACCTCAAGCTATGTATTCTATTTTACTTCACACAATAGATCAGAACTTGCCAGGAGGAATTCTCTCTTCCAGGTAGTGCAGCTCTCTACAGGAAATAAGCTACACTTTGCTACTATTTTATAGAGTTACTTTTGTGTGGGGGTGTGTTTAGTGTTCTACATAATTACAGTCGGATTTTTTCACAACGGCCTGATGCCCAGTGCAGCCCAGAGGTTTTGTCCAAATTTACTTCATTCCAAAACCTTCCTGCTTCAGCTTGTTCCTTTTTTTTTTTTTCTTTTCTTTTCTTTTTTTTGGGCAGGGGGGATCTGTGCTTTACTGATCTGTTGGTTTCTGTGCCATTCCAGCTCTGACTTCAAAGAAAGTTATACAGACAGATAAGCAACTTCTCCCTTACTCTTTTACTTATTTCATAATTTTTTAGAAGTTCTCAAGATCTAAACTTTCTTTAAAACTTATCATTATTTTTTCCAGTTACAGGAGAAGATGAATATGGGGCTGGAATTCCATATTAACTGGCTCTCAGGGGCTTTCTGTTGGGGGCACAGGTTCCACGGCCATTTCTTTAGGTTTCGTTTTCTGCCTTTCAATACAATTGTGCTATGGAAACATTCTGTTTGATAGTACTCTTACCCAATTACGATACCAGTTGTCAATAACAAATAGTTTTTTACTTTAGAATACTATTTTTAATTGATCTGAGGATATCAACTTCCATTTGGAAGAAAACACTTCCAGAGTTTTTTCATGTAACATTTAAAAATGATTTCCAGATGGATCAGATTTGAATTAAAACTATATATATATATCAATTAATATTTCAGTTCAGTTCAGTTCAGTCGCTCAGTCGTGTCCGACTCTTTGCGACCCCATGAATCGCGGCACGCCAGGCCTCCCTGTCCATCACCAACTCCCGGAGTTCACTCAGACTCACGTCCATTGAGTCGGTGATGCCATCCAGCCATCTCATCCTCTGTTGGCCCCTTCTCTTCCTGCCCCCAATCCCTCCCAGCATCAGAGTCTTTTCCAATGAGTCAACTCTTCGCATGAGGTGGCCAAAGTACTGGAGTTTCAGCTTTAGCATCAATCCTTCCAAAGAACACCCAGGGCTGATCTCCTTCAGAATGGACTGGTTGGATCTCCTTGCAGTCCAAGGGACTCTCAAGAGTCTTCTCCAACACCATAATTCAAAAAGCATCAATTCTTTGGCACTCAGCCTTCTTCACAGTCCAACTCTCGCATCCATACATGACTACTAGAAAAACCAGAGCCTTGACTAGATGGACCTTTGTTGGCAAAGTAATGTCTCTGCTTTTCAATATGCTGTCTAGGTTGGTCATAACTTTTCTTCCAAGGAGTAAGCGTCTTTTAATTTCATGGCTGCAGTCACCATCTGCAGTGATTTAGGATCCCTACTATTTGGTATGGGGAAAGCCTTTCTAAATAAGACCTAGTGGTAGTAAGGGCTTCCTTGCTGACTCAGACAGTAGAGAATCTACCTGTAATGCAGGACACCAAGATTCAATCCCTGAGTGGGGAAGATCCCTTGGAGAAGGGAATGGCCACTCACCCCAGTATTCTTGTCTGGAGAATTCCATTGACAGTGGCAATAAAGGAAAAGGGTCATGTTTGCAGATCTAATTAAAACAACTTTATTGAAGTATAGTGGATTTTGAGTACTATATTAGTTTAGGTGTACAACATAGTGATTCAATATTTTTATAGACTATACTCCATTTAAAGTTATAAATACTGGCTGTATTCCCTGTGTTACAATATACTCTTGTTTGTTTTATACACAATAGTTTGTATCTCTTAAACGTCTGCTCCTATCTTGCCCCTCTGCTTTCCTCTCCTATTGGTAACTGTTAGTTTATATATGTGAGTCTGTTTCTGTTTGTTATATTCATTTATTTGTCTTACTTGTTAGAATCCACATATAAGTGATAATATATATTGTCTTTCTCTGTCTTATTTCACTAAGCATAAAACTCTACAGGGAGGACCTGAAATTTTAAGTTGCACAGTAAAAGCCACTATGTAAGTGAAAGTCGCTCAGTCGTGTCCGACTCTGCGACCCCATGGACCATGGAATTAGTGGAACTAGTCTACGGAATTCTCCAGGCCAGAATACTGGAGTGGGTAGCCATTCCCTTCTTCAGGGGATCTTCCCAGTCCAGGGATCGAACTGAGATCTCCTGCACTTTTTACCAACTGAGCTACCAGGGAAGCCCCAAAGCCACTATAAACAAAGGCAAATGATAGTCTTGGGTGGACATACTTGCAACGCGCATTAAAAATAAATTGGATTAATACTGTGCTGTGCTTAGTCGCTCAGTCACATCTGATTCTTTGAAACACCATGGATTGTCACCTGCCAGGCTCCTCTGTCCATGGGCTTCTCCAGGCAAGAATACTGGAGTGGGTGGCTATGTTCTCCTTCAGGGAATCTTCCCAACCCAGGAATTGAACCTAGGTCTCCCACATCGCAGGCAGATTCTTTAATGTCTGAGCCACCAGGAAAGCCTGGATTAATATTCTTGTTATAAATATAAATTTTACAAATTGAAAACCAAAAAGGCAAACAACCCTGTAGAGAAAAAGATTTCAAAAGCTACTTCAAAAGCAAGAAAATTCAAATGGTCAAAAAGTACAAGCATCTTCAAAAGATGAAAAGATGATCATTCCAAAATTTATCTCCTATGCTAATTTTGAAAATGGTAATTAAACTGCAGTAAAACCGAATTCCCTTTTAAAAAGGATCACAGATTCAAATCATAAGTACTTTTTTCTTCAGTTTGAATGTTATTTGTGTTACCAATGGCAACGAAATCTGATAAGCATACTGAATATATAAATACATACGTTACATAGTACACAAATAGTTGTGACATATTAATAACTGACTATTTAAATGCTCAGAAGCAAAAACACACGAAACTCTTTTTCATATATGTTAAACATAACCACATTGCTAATGCAGATTTCTGTGGGCCAATTTAATTTACAGCATAATATTCATTGCTTTTGTTACCATTGCTAAACTATACCATAGCCCTGCCATATATTTTCTACAGCATTTCACTTTTTTTGATGGTGAAAGGCAGGCAACACTTTTTGAAATTATCAAACTATCTTCAGAGAGAAAGATATTGCTTCCTTTCTTCAGTCCCAAATGAACAATTTATTTTTTTTTTCCCAAATGCAACCAAACACAACCCCCCAATTTTTAAAATATGCCTTTGAATCAGGAGAACATAGGGAAGTCTAGAATGACTATGCAACTATTTTTAAAAACAGACTTTTTAAAAGATAGCCAAACTTTAAGTGCAATCTAATTTTGCTACAGTATGTCTTCAGTTTATGCTGTTCTCTGGTACATCTGTCAAGAACAGCTTCTGGCATTTTCTGAGTCAAGGAAATTAAATGGTGGAACTAAAAGATTTCCACTATCAGTTAATAATCTCTACTATTTCATCATCTTTTCCAAGTGCCCCCAATTTAGCTTTCTTCTATTTCTTTTTACATCATTGCTTTTTTTTGTCCTTTGCATTTAGTTGAAGGATAGTCCCCAATTGACTCATTTTCTTTATCTCATTTCCAACAGCTCTTGTCAGCTTCGATTTTGGTTTTAGTAGACAGAGTCTAAATATTCACTTGGACGCGGGATTTTAGCATCCTAAACAGCCAGGCCCATCAGTGTCAGCCGCACAGCCTACGAGCCCACTGTGTCCAACACCCGTATATACAGCTTGTTGCTGTTTGGTTGTTAAGTCGTGTATGACTCTGTGACCTCAAAGACTGTAGCCTGCCAGGTTCCTCTGTCCATAGGATTCTCCAGGCAAGAATACTGGAGTGAGTTGCCATTCCCTTCTCCAGGGCATCGTCCTGACCCAGGGACTAAGCTGGAGTCTCTTGCTTTGGCAGGCGGGTCCTCTACTGCTGAGCCTCCAGGGAGGCCCATACACACAGATAGAAGCAACATTCCATGACCAAGGGGCCTTTGGAATCAATGGTGCAAGGACCCATTTAACCCTGATTCACACCTGCTTTACTTCCTTTGATGGTTTTAACATATTTAGGGGAGGAAAGGCTTCCAAGGTGCTTCTTCCAGCTGAGAGGAATAAGAAGCACCAGGTGGTGTTGCATCATATGACAATCCCCCTGGAGGAATGAGATGGGAACCTTTCTCTGCAGCTCCAGCTCCTGGAGGACAAAGGAGAAGAAACACCAAAGAATATAGGGCAACATTTAGACCCAGAGGCGGTCCCTTTTAGGCTTAGAAAGGGCTTCCTCACTACTGATAGTCACTCTGCTTTCCTTAATTATTTGTATACATTTATCTCTTCATTTGGAATTTTTAAAATTTATTTATTTTAATTGGAGGCTAATTACAATATTGTAGTGGTTTTTGCTATACATTGACATGAATCAGCCATGGGTGTACATGTGTCCCCCATCCTGAACCCCCTCCCACCTTCCTCCCCATCCCATCCCTCTGGGTCATCCCAGTGCACCAGCCCTGAGCACCCTGTCTCATGCATCGAACCTGGACTGGCGATCTGTTTCACATATGATAATATACATGTTTCAATGCTATTCTCTCAAATCATCCCACCCTGGCCCTCTCCCACAGAGTCCAAAAGACTGTTCTATATATCTGGGTCTCTTTTGCTGTCTCACATGTAGGGTTATTGTTACCATTTTTCTAAATTCCATATATATGCATTAGTATACTGTATTGGTGTTTTTTTTCTGCCTTACTTCACTCTGTATAATAGGCTCCAGTTTCATCCACTTCATTAGAACTGAATCAAATGTATTCTTTTTAATGGCTGAGTAATATTCCATTGTGTATATGTACCATTTGGAATTTATTTTGGTTTTTGTTGGATGGTAAAGGTCTGACATGCCTTTCCCCTCAGTTTTGTAGCAGTTTCTCATACTATATGTTGAGTAACCTTTATCTTTTTCACTGGTTGGTGACACCTGTTTCATAACATCTGAGTTCCTTCTGTGCCTTAGTATCTAATTTTTTGTCTTTTTTTTTTTTTTTTCTATTTCAGGGATTGGCAAACTGTGGCCCACAGGGCAAATCAAATCTGCAGTTTGTGTTTGTAGAGCTAGTTCATGAGCTAAGAACGATTTTTATATTTTTAAACAGTTGCATGTTTGTGTGGGGGGAACCCAATATTTTATGACACATGAAAATTATATAAATTTCAAATTCCAGGGCACATAAAATTTTAGTGGAGCACAGCACACTCATTTGTTTGTATTTTATCTATAGTCACTTTTGTACTATAACAGAGACGGCTAGTCTGCCTGATGAAGCCAAAAATAAAATTGTCTGGCCATTCACAGATAACATTTGCCAACCGTGATAATATAATATTTCATTGATATGGGCACTGATTCTAAATTCATAAATGACAAGGCACATTTCACTGGAGATTATTTCTTGTTTATTTTTCCAAGTTCAATACATAATTATTCAATCAAATTACTATTACAGACTGACTGTCTGTGTCCCCTCCCCCCTTAATTCCTATGGTAATGCCCTACCTCTCAATGTGATGGTATTGGAAGAAGGAGTCCTTGGGAAGGAATAGGGATTAGATGAGGTCAGGCAGGTTGAGTCCTGGTTTGCTAAGATTGTTGCTGTTGTTCAGTCGCCAAATCGTGTCCAACTCTTTGCCACCTCATGGATTACAGCCAGTCAAGGCTTCACTGTCCTTCATCATCTCTTGGAGATTGCTCAAACTCATATCCATTGAGTTGATGATGCCATCCAACCATCTCATCCTCTGTTGCCCCCTTCTCCTCCCACCTTCAATCTTTCCCAGCATCAGGGTCTATTCCAATGAGTTGGCTCTTCGAGTCAGGTGGCCAGAGTACTGGAGTTTCAGCTTTAGCATCAGTCCTTCCAATGAATATTCAGGGTTGATTTCCTTTAGGATGGGCGGGTTGGATCTCCTTGCTGCCCAAGGGACTCTCAAGAGCCTTCTCCAACACCACACTTCAGAAGCATCAGTTCTTTGGTGCTCAGCCTTCTTTATGGTCCAACTCTTACATCCATACATGGCTACTAAAAAAACCACAGCTTTGATTATATGGACCCTTGTTGGCAAAGTAATATCTCTGCTTTTTAATACACTGTCTAGGTTTGTCATAGCTTTTCTTCCAAGGAGCAAATGTCTTTTATTTTCATGGCTGCAGTCACCATCTGCAGTGATTTTGGAGCCCAAGAAAATAAAGTCTCTCACTGTTTCCTCTTGTAAGAAGATGTGCCAGGACTCTTTCTCTTCCTTCCTCCTACCCCCTAAAAAAAGGCCTTGTGATGACACAGTAGGAAACACCAAACTTGGAGCATGCCGGCACCCTGCTCTCCAGCTTCTAGGCTCCAGAGGGTGAGAAAATAAATTTCTGCCACACAAGTCACATAGTTAATGGTGTTTTGTTAAGCAAACTAACACAGTTCTCCAAAATTTTCATTGGGATGGTAAGTGCATGGTAACATTATAAATGAATTTGGTAGGACTGACCTTGTTATCACATTTACTGTTTTCACCCAGTATAATGGCATGCCCCTACTTCTCACGTATTTTTTGTTTAATTTCTCAGAAAAGTATTTTAGCTTTCTTCTATACGTCTCCTATTTTTATTATTAATTCATTCTGGAATATTGTACATTTAAAAGTATTTCCTGGAGAAGGCAATGGCAACCCACTCCAATATTCCTGCCTGGGGAATGCCATGCACAGAGCAGCTTGGAAGGCTATAGTCCATGGGGTCGCAAAGAGCTGGACATGACTTAGTGGCTAGACCACCACCACAAGTATTTCCAGTAGAATCCCTTTTCCATTCCAGCTGTCTCAGTGTGACCGAGACAAGGAAAGCCTCATTAGTTTCTTGCATTGTGTCTAATTACTTTTCTTGATTCTCTCTTTTTTTTTTCTTTCTGGTAACAACACATTATTTGCAATAACAATAATAGAGATTATAGAATAATATACTTCCAATTTTTCTCTAATTCTTAGAGCTTTTCTTTTCCCTGACTGCATTGACTACTACTGAATGTAATTTAATAAATCTGCTGTGCTGTCATGATCATTTTAGTGGGAGGACGGAAGGAGGAAGAGCAGTTCTAGATCCCTGGCAGCAAGACCCAGGACTGATCCTTCCTCTAAATGTGTTTATATCCTCCTCTGTGTTCTTGTATTTGTATTCCCTTTTACTGGTTCTCTCTTCTCCTTATCTCTCACTTGTCCATAACATAATGGAATCATATTTTTAAATTGTTATCATCCTAAATATTGATTCTATTTCTGTTCTTAATTTAAGAGAAGAAGCTTCATCCATGAAGTCATCCAGGAAGGTGTTTGTCAGCTACCTCCCTCCAGGCTTCCCAGGGGGCTCAGTGGTTAAGAATCTGCCTGCCAATGCAGGAGATGCAAGAGAAGCAGATTTGATCCCTGGGTCAGGAAGATCCCCTGGAGGAGAAAATGGCAACCCATTCTAGTATTCTTGCCTGGGAAAATCCCATGGACAGAGGAGCCTGGTAGGCTATAGTCCACGGGGTCACAAAAAGTTGGACACGACTGAGCGATTGCACACACATACACACACACACTCCAGTCACCTGGCCCCAGTGGAGACTCGGAGAATTCTACACTGAATCTCACCCATTCCCTGGAAGGTCCAAGAAACCCACTCCCGGTAGAACTCTGGTGAGGAAGACAAGGCTCCACAAATGCAGACTTCTCTTTTTCGTATGCTTTGACTTTTCTTTTCTTTTCTTTTTTACTGTATATACCATAGTAATAATAAATTTCAACACTTCTGATTTTAAGGAAAGTCAGAATCAAATTGAAACAAAAATTCTTAAATAAAAAAAGAAAACAGTGCGTCATTTAAGTACCTCCCAACAAGGTAGAAAGTAAAAGTGAAGTCTCTCAGTCATGTCCAACTCTTTGAGACCGCATGGATTGTAGCCCACGGAATTTTCCAGGCAAGAATACTGGAGGGGGTTGCCATTTCCTTCTCCAGGGGATCTTCCTGACCCAGGGATCAAACCTGGGTCTCTTCTGCAACCAGGTAGAGAAGAGGCCAACTGAAGCGCTCAAACTCCAGTTACTGCCCAGTGCTGCCAAAGACGAGCTACAAGCAAATTTCTGCACAACCTCGGGAGGAGACACCTGACCTAAGGCAGGAAGGAGGTCTGGCAGAGACTTCCTGGAGCAAGTGAGTTGAGCCCCAAGGGAAGAGATGACATTAGTCACGTGAATGACATCGTGTGGCTGAAAGCAAGGGCTCTAGGTCTGGGCAGGCAAGGGTTTGGATCCTGCCCCCACCTGCCATTGATAATACAATATGGAGTATTTCTTTCACACCTGAGCCTCAACCTCTTCATCCATGAGCCTGGGGGTTAAGTGATCTCTGTCTATCTCTGTTTCTGTTAATATTTCTATCTCTACCTAACTATCAATACCAATCATCTACCTATCTGTCACACATCTATCTACCTACCTACTATCTTGATATTGATAGAACTATCTATTATCTACTTATTTATCCCTATCTTGAGCAAACCCTGGGACACAGTGGAGGACAGAAGAGCCTGGTGGGCAGAGTTGGACATGACTTGGTGACTCAACAACAACAACAAAAATTCTATTTCTCTATCATCTATCTATTTTTTAATATCCATCTGTCCCTCTGTCAATGGTGTGTGTGTGTGTGCTCCGTCACTCCATCATCTCCGACTCTGAGACCTCATGGACTGGAGTCTGCCAGGTTCCTCTGTCCATGGAATTTTCCAGGCAAGAATACTGGAACAGGTTGCTATTTCCTTCTCCAGGGCATCTTCCTGACTCAGAGGTCGAACCTGCATTTCCTGTGTCTCCTGCGTTGACAAGCAGATTCTCTATCATTGGGTCATCTGGAAAGCCTATTATCTACCTATTTCTTTATATCAGTCATCCATTAATCTACCTACCTATCTTTCTATCGATCATCTATTTTTTATATCTATCTATGTATCTAACTATCATCTATCTGTGTAGATAAACGGATATGCATACAGATATGGGTAGCTTCCCCATAAGCATCTACATTACAGGCTCAAAGCGTCTTGCCTTCACTTGCCCACTGTTGTCATTTCAGGATGACTCTTCATCACCATATGTGGTGTGATAATACACCACCCACCGTAGTCTGCAGACTTAGGAGGTAACCCGGCTGCAGGCCTTTCTCCAGCCATCTGTAGATGAACACGGACATGTCTGGGCAAACAGAGACAGCCAGTTAGCTACCTGAACACATCCCCTGGGACACACAACAATCAAGGTCCCTGTTAGCTGCTGATTAGATTAGTTTGTCTCCTACACTGAAATGAAGCCCTGTAGCAGACATAATGAAATTTAATTAACTGTACATTTTCTTTCTGCCACATTTGTCAGAATTCATGAGCTGACCTAGAATCGCCTGGTACAGACATTTGCTTGCGTGGAAAAGACCCTGGGAAGGAAGACGTGGCGGTAACTAAGTAGGAACGAGTGTAGGAGACGCTGACAAAGCGGGCAGACGTGCAAACGCCTTGCAGACCTTAACGCCAGCTGCTTTTTCAAAGCACATTTCCACTTTGAATTCCCACATCCATAATGAAGTGCAATTATTTTCTTAAACCCTAAGCTGCCTCTGTAAAATGGTCACGGATAAGTCCAAAGTTACAATGCCAGTCTGCCACAAAAAAGAAATGAGATAAATAAAATCACTGTTTTGTTTTCTTCCAAATATAGTATAATCCCATCAGACTTAAGATGAAAAAAACCTGGGTAGTAGAATTTGGGGGCAAGCTTATTCTTGTCTGATACAGAATTGAGTCCAATATTTGTCTTTGATTAAGAAGTCTGCATGTTCTCACTTATTATATGAGGCCTGCATTTGCATTTATTTCTCTATCCTACAGTTACTAGAATAGAAAGTGGGTGTTTAGAAAACAATAAAAGGAACAGTATCTTTTCATTCCCCAAGAACCAGAGTTAGGAGACCTCGTGGTAGTAAGTCGGTGCCAGATGCCCATGACAATCTTGTCAATAATTGGTGTTATCATCTTTTTACATTAAGTCATGCTGGCCTGTGGGTAGTGTTATTTTCACTGTGATTTTAATTTGCATTTCCCTGTTGACTAATAAATCTGAAGCCCTGTGTGCTTATGGGCTCTTCATATATCACCCTTTGTGAAATGTCTGTGCAGATCTTCTGTCTGATTTTTAATTAGGTTGTTTATCTTCATACTATTGGATTTCAGAAGTTCTTTATATATTCTGGATAAAAGAAATTTTTGTCAATCCCATATTTGCAATTTGTTTTCTGAACTCTGTCTTACCTACTCATGTTCTAAATAGTGTTTCTGATGAGAAAATTTTATTTTTAAAGGTTATTATTTTCTGTTTCCTGCATAACAGCTGTCTATTTTAGCGCCAACAAAGCTGTTCTTTCATGCTTTCATCTAAGAAGCTTCAGAGTTTTAGCTTTTACATTTAGCTACAATTAGATGGTTCACCTGGATTTAATTTCTTTTACAATGATGAATAGAAAAAATTTTTTCTTTTTTGCATCTATGTCCACGTTTTTTCAGCACCATTTTGAATGAAAAAACTTTAATTTACCCATGAGGTGATTTTTGCATCTCTGTCTAAAATCCAGTGATTACATCAGCTGGCTCTGTCTATGAATCCCCTATGTTGACATATCAGTCGATCCTCGTGGCAGCTCCACAGTTTTGATTGCTAAGGCCAGCCAAGGTTAAGTAGTTGAACTTTGTTATACTTTTAAAAGATTACTTTGATTCTCCTAAGTCCTGAATTTCAACATAAAATTTACATATCAGTTGATAAATATCTACAAAAAGCCTTTTGGAATTACAATTGGGATTGGTTGGCTATATACAACAATCTTGAGATAATTTACAGTTTAATAATGTTGAGCTTCTAAGCCATGAACATAGCATATTGTTCCCCTTACTTTGGTCTTTTAAAAATGTTTTTCAGGAAAAAAAAAAGTACCATATGACATCACTTAAAGGAGTACGTCAAGGCTGTATATCGTCACCCTGCTTATTTAACTTCTATGCAGAGTACATCATGAGAAACGCTGGGCTGGATGAAGCACAAGCTGGAATCACGATGGCTGGGAGAAATATCAGTAACCTCAGATATGCAGATGACATCACCCTTATCACAGAAAGTGAAGAAGAACTAAACAGCCTCTTGATGAAAGTGAAAGAGGAGAGTGAGAAAGTTGGCTTAAAGCTCAGCATTCAGAAAACGAAGATCATGGCATCTGGTCCCATCACTTCATGACAAATAGATGGGGAAACATGGAAACAGCGGCTGACTTTATTTTTGGGGCTCCAAAATCACTGTAGATGGTGATTGCAGCCATGAAATTAAGAGACGCTTACTCCTTGGAAGGAAAGTTATGACCAACCTAGATAGCATATTCAAAAGCAGAGACATTACTTTGCCAAAAAAGGTCAGTCTAGTAAAGGCTATGGTTTTTCCAGTAGTCATGTGTGGATGTGAGAGTTGGACTGTAAAGAAAGCTGAGTGCTGAAGAACTGATGCTTTTGAACTGTGGTGTTGGAGAAGGCTTTTGAGAGTCCCTTGGACTGCAAGGGGACCCAACCAGTCCATCTTAAAGGAAATTAGTCCTGAATATTCATTGGAAGGACTGATGTTGAAGCTGAAACTCCAATACTTTAGCCATCTGATGCAAAGAGCTGACTCATTTGAAAAGACCCTGATGCTGGGAAAGATTGAGGGCAGAAGGAGAAGGGGACGACAGAGGATGAGATGGTTGGATGGCATCACCAACTTAGTGGTCATGAGTTTGGGTAGGCTCCGAGTGTTGGTGGTGGACAGGGAGGCCTGGTGTGCTGCAATTCATGGGTTCACAAAGAGTCAGATACGACTGAGCGACTGAAATGAATGAATGAATATGTAGATCTAAAATATGATACAAATGAACTTACCTACCAAACAGAAAAAGGCTTACAGACGTAGAGAGCAAATTTGTGGTTTCCAAGGGGTGGAATAGGGAGGGGTTGGGAGTTGGGGGTTAGTGAATACAAAATACTATATAAATAATGGATGAACAAGAAGGTCCTACTGATGGCACAAAGGACTATAGTCAATATCCCGTAAAAAACATAAGGGAGAAGAATATGAAAAAAGAATATATATAACAGAATCATTGCTGTGATTGGAAACTAACATACATTGTAAATCAACTATATTTCAATTTAAAAAAAAGGTTTGTCAGCAGCTGAATAATTTTTAACATAGAGATCTCACATGTCTTTTTAAAAATGTCTTATTAAATAATTTTTTTCTATAACTGTAAAGGGAATTATATTTTTACTTTTCTTTTTCAATTTTTTCCTGTCACTATATAAAAATATTATTGATTTTTATTTAGAAATTTTGCATCTCTCAACTTTGCTGTGTTGTTTTTCAGTCATTAAGTCATTTCCAACTCTCTGCAACAGCCAGAACCAGACATGGGCAGGTTCAAAACTGGGAAAGGAGTATGACAAAGCTGTATATTGTCACCTTGCTTATTTAACTTCTATTCAGAGTACATCACGGGGAATGCCAGGCTGGATGAATCACAAGCTGGAATCAAGACTGCCAGGTGAAATATCAACAGCTTTGCTATATTTGCATATTAGTTCTACTAGTTGTTCAATAGATTCCTCAGGATTTTCTGTGTAAACAGAATTTGTCCTGTGAAAACAGACTGTTTTACTATTATTTTCTGTTTCCTCTTAATTCTTTTTCTGTCTGTCTTGTATGACCTTCAGTGAAACTGAATACAAGTGCCCTGTCCCAGACCTTAAATGGAAAGTGTTCAATATCTGACTACTGAGTAAGACATTAACTGTATGATTTTCACATATGCCCTTTATCAGTTTGAAAGTGTCCTCTCAGTTCTAAGTTGCTGAGGGTTTATAGAAGACACTGAATTTTTCCAAATACCATTTCCATTTATTGCAATCTTCATATAATCGTTCTCCTTTATTCTGTAAATGTGGTGGACTAAATCGATTAAAATTTCCCATTAAACCTACCCTCCATTCTTAGAATAAATCCACATGATCAAGATAAAGTATCTTTTGTATATATTGGTAGATTTGATTCACTGAAATTTCAGTAAGAATTTGCATATAAATCATTAAGAACATGGGTTAGTTAATTTCTTTATTTTGAATAGTTTTATTGGATTCTGGTATCTGGGTTATCCTGGAGAAGGAAATGGCAACCCGCTCCAGTATTCTTCCCTGGAAAATTCCATGGATGGAGGTACCTGGTGGGCTACAGTCCATGGGGTCCCAAAGAGTTGTCCACGACCGAGCACATCAGCATCTGGGTTATGCTGGGCTCATAAAACGAGCTGAGAGATGTTCTTTATGTTTTTACTTTTGTAATGGTTTGTGTAAGATTGGTGTCATTTCCCCCCTACTTATCACCGATTTATTCCAAGAGGATTTCTTACTCTTAAATTCTATCGGTTCTATTTTCCACCAACTATATAACATGCACAGCTTCCCAGGAGGCACTAGTGGGAGAGAACCCGGCTGCCCATGCAGGAGACGTAAGACAAGGCTTTGATCCCGGGGTTGGGAAGATGCCCTGGAGGAGGGCATGGCAACCCCCTCCAGTACGCTCACCCGGAGAATCCAAGGACCGAGAAGCTTGGTGGGCTACAGTCCATGAGGTCGCAAAGATACGACTGAAGCAACTTAGCACGCACACAGACCACTTGCATACTCGTGACTGTCATGATATCTTCTTAACAAAGGCACGGTCACATCATTGTGAAATGTCTGGTAATCCTCTGGCTCTTGCATGTGATATTAAAACAGTCACTTCCATCTAACAGTGCTTGCTGGTAATGCTGTATCTTTCAAATCCTTTAACCTGTATGTCTGGCTATTTAAAGTGCATCTCTTGTAAACAGCATATAACTGGGCTTTGCTTTTTACCTGTTCTGATTCTATCAACCTCTTCATTAGTGGATTGAGTCCATTCATCCTAAAGTAATTATTAACAGAGTTGGGTGTAGGTCTACTGTTTCACTTGTTTTGTTTTGTCTCATACATTTCATCTCCTCCCCCCCCTCCTTTGGGTCAACTGAATGTTTTAGATTCCATTTCAATGAGTCTATTGATTTCTGAGCTCTGTCTCTTCTCACTGCTCTTTGAGTAACGGCTGTAGCAATTACAACCTTTCCACCTAATGCAACATGAGAATCCAGTGCCCCTGCTGTGGTGGTAGTCACAGTCTCAACCCAGCACCTGGAGCCTCAGACGTGTCCTAGGCTGTTTATTTGAAGTTAGCCTGAGGTTCATATGGAGCTGATGTTCAGGACTGCGGGCTCTCCCTCTGTGCCTCTGTCCTGTCCCTCCTGTTCTTGTGACTGTTCCGTCAATCAATTTCTTCACTGGTGGAACAGCCCAGGAAAACTTTAGGGTTCTTCCTGCATCTTATCCATCCCTCCTGGGGCTGCCTGGAGTCTTCTCTAAGCCCTAAAATCCATAAAAACAGAAAACTCATCCAGGTACTGTTCCTTTACTCCCAAGGGCTGACTCCGATCTGACTCTGCTCCTTTTCAGTCACTGCCCAGTGCCTTTAGGAAGTTTCATTTTAAATTTTATCCAGAATCTGTAGTGTCATCTTGGGGGTGTTTGGTTTCATAGGTGCTGTGCTACCACTGGTGGGAGTGAAATGCGATTGCCCCATTGTAAAGATGGGAAAGACTGAGGCACAGAGTTCAAATAAACTTTCTGAAGGCTTACCACTGCAGGGGGATGCTGTTAGAGCAAAAACAGTGAATCCCTCAGTTCAGTTCAGTCGCTCAGTCGTGTCCGACTCTTTGAGATCCCATGGACTGCAGTATGCCAGGCTTCCCTGTCCATCATCAACTCTGGAGTTCACCCAAACCCATGTCCACTGAGTTGGTGATGCCATCCAACCATCTCATCCTCTGTCATCCCCTTCTCCTCCTGCCTTCAATCTTTCCCAGCATCAGGGTCTTCTCCAATGAGTCAGTTCTTCACATCAAGTGGCATTTCATTGGAGCTTCAGCTTTAGCATCAGTCCTTCCAGTGAATATTCAGGACTGATCTCCTTTAGGAATGGACTGGTTGGATCTCCTTGAAGTCCAAGGGACTCTCAAGAGTCTTCTCCAACACCACAGTTCAAATGCATCAATTCTTTGGTGCTCAGCTTTCTTTATAGTTGAACTCTCACATCCACACATGACTACTGGAAAAACCATAGCTTTGACTAGATGGAGCTTTGTTGGTAAAGTAATGTCTCTGCTTTTTAATATGCTGTCTAGGTTGAATCCCTCAGTGGGCAGGAAATAGGTCTGGGCTACTATGAAGAGTCCTTAGTTGCAGCTGCCTGCCTTTATTCCCACTGCTACAACCAGCCCACTAGGAAAGATCCCACGTGGACTCAGAGTGTTTTTGTGCCTTCCTTCTTTCCCCTGGGAGTTCCAAAGGAGTGCCGCCCTGCTGATAGCACCCTGGGAGGAGCACAAGGCCTGGGGAGGGCTGGCACACTGATGGTTCAAATATAAAACCTGCAAGTTAACGTAAAAATGTACTTTCCCCTTTCACTGAGACAGCTCACACTGTACAGTCAGGTAAAAAGCAAGTTCTGAAAATAATATACCCACAATTCAGAAACATTTAGTGACTACCAAGACATCAGATAAACAAACAGCACAGTGTATTGCAAAAATACCCCAAACAACAAAACCGAACAAAAATAACTTGCTAAAGAAAATCATTTCTCTTTTGAAAATATCTGAGTAGTGAGTAGGCACGTGAGAAAGATATTTCACCATGTGGAAAGGTGAGAATAAGGACCTAAGTGTTGATGCAGGGGAAACTTCAGTGCTGTGCTTGTATAACTTTCTAAGGAAAAAAGCACCGGGTAGTCCTTCATGACTTCTCTCTCCATCTGACCACGGGCACAGTCTCAGTACACAAGCCAACGCTTCAGAAGAGTGCCTACCCAGAAAACTCTCAGTTTCCTCAGGGAATTAAGCGCCAAGGAACCAAATACCAGTGATCCACAGTTGAAGCACTCTCATCTCATAGACCGTTTTAACAGAATTTTTAAAACTTTTGTTGGGAGTATAGTTGTTTTAGAATTTTTTGTTCATTTCTGTTATACAGCAAAACAAATCAGCTTTATGTATACATATATCCCCTCTTTTTGGAGTTCCTTCCCATTTAGTTCATCATAGGGCACTGAATAGAGTTCCCTATGCTATGCAGTAGGTTCTCGTTAGTTATCAATTTTATACATAATATCGATAGCATATATATGTCGATTCCAATCTTCCAATTTATTGCCCCTCCCTTTCCTCCCTTTGGTGTCCATATGTTTGTTCTCTATGCCTGTGTCTCTATTTCTACTTTGCAAACAGGTTCATTTGTATCTTTCTTCTAGATTCCACATATAGACATCAATATACAATACTTATTTTTCTCTTTCTGACATACTTCACTCTGTACAACAGTCTCTAGGTCCATCCATGTCTCTGCAAAGGGCACAACTTCGTGCCTTTTTGTGGTTGAGTAATATTCCATTGTCTATGTACCACACTGTGTACTGTGGAAAATTCTGAAAGAGATGGGAATACCAGACCACCTGATCTGCCTCTTGAGAAATTTGTATGCAGGTCAGGAAGCAACAGTTAGAACTGGACATGGAACAATAGACTGGTTCCAAATAGGAAAAGGAGTACGTCAAGGCTGTATATTGTCACCCCGCTTATTTAACTTATATGCAGAGTACATCATGAGAAACGCTGGACTGGAAGAAACACAAGCTGGAATCAAGATTGCTGGGAGAAATATCAATAACCTCACATATGCAGATGACATCACCCTTACGGCAGAAAGTGAAGAGGAACTAAAAAGCCTCTTGATGAAAGTGAAAGTGGAGAGTGAAAAAGTTGGCTTAAAACTCAACATTCAGAAAACGAAGATCATGGCATCTGGTCCCGTCACTTCATGGGAAATAGATGGGGAAACAGTGGAAACAGGGTCAGACTTTATTTTTCTGGGCTCCAAAATCACTGCAGATGGTGACTGCGGCCATGAAATTAAAAGACGCTTACTCCTTGGAAGGAAAGTTATGACCAACCTAGATAGCATATTCAAAAGCAGAGACATTACTTTGCCAACAAAGGTCCATCTAGTCAAGGCTATGGTTTTTCCTGTAGTCATGTATGGATGTGAGAGTTGGACTGTGAAAAAGGCTGAGCACCAAAGAATTGATGCTTTTGAACTGTGGTGTTGGAGAAGACTCTTGAGAGTCCCTTGGACTGCAAGGAGATCCAACCAGTCCATTCTGAAGGAGATCAGCCCTGGGATTTCTTTGGAAGGAATGATACTGAAGCTGAAACTCCAGTACTTTGGCCACCTCATGTGAAGAGTTGACTCATTGGAAAAGACTCTGATGCTGGGAGGGATTGGGGGCAAGAGGAGAAGAGGACGACAGAGGATGAGATGGTTGGATGGCATCACTGACTCGATGGACGTGAGTCTGGGTGAACTCCGGGAGTTGGTGATGGACAGGGAGGCTTGGCGTGCTGTGAATCATGGGGTCGCAAAGAGTCAGACATGACTGAGCAACTGAACTGAACTGAACTGAATATGCATTGATCCAAGATCTATGAAGTGTGGTACATCAGATCAGGTCAGTTCAGTTCAGTCGCTCAGTCGTGTCCAGCTCCTTGCGACCCCATGAATCACAGCATGCCAGGCCTCCCTGTCCATCACCAACTCCCGGAGTTCACTCAAACTCACATCCATTGAGTTGGTGATGCCATCCAGCCATCTCATCTTGTCCCCTTCTCCTCCTGCCCCCAATCCCTCCCAGCATCAGAGTCTTTTCCAATGAGTCAACTCTTTGCATTAGGTGGCCAAAGTACTGGAGTTTCAGCTTTAGCATCATTCTTTCCAAAGAACACCTTTCAGTTCAGTTCAGTTCAGTCGCTCAGTTGTGTCTGACTCTTTGTGACCCCATGAATCACAGCATGCCAGGCCTCCCTGTCCATCACCAACTCCCCGGAGTTCACTCAAACTCACGTCCATTGAGTTGGTGATGCCATCCAGCCATCTCATCCTGTGTCATCCCCTTTTCCTCCTGCCCTCAATCCCTCCCAGCATCAGAGTCTTTTCCAATGAGTCAACTCTTCGCATGAAGTGGCCAAAATACTGGAGTTATATTGATACAAACCGTCCAGGATCTTCATGATATAAACACAGCCTGGATCCTTCAGGATGTTGGAGTGTTTTTGTTTGTTTGTTTTGTTTTTGAGAAAGCTAGAGTGAGCACTGTTGAGAGTGTGATGTCTTCTCTGAGAGCTAAGATACTTGCACGTGTGTTCCGCTGGCCACTCTGTCTCAGCCATAACACCTGCCCTCTCCTGCCCTCTTCCTCTGCACCCAGGCCCAAGAATTCCACTTTCCTCTCACTCTTGCCAGCAATCAATATTTAAATGATTTGATCCAAATAATTTTTCTTTTCTCTGGTTCTCTGGAGTCAGGTAGCAAACACTCAAAACTTCCCCTTTTTTTCTGTTCCAGAAGCAAACTGCTGCTGTTGCTGCGTCTCCTTAGATGCTACAGTTGTGTCCAACTCGGTGTGACCCCATGGACTGTAGCCCGCCAGGCTCCTCTGTCCATGGGATTCTCCAGGCAAGAATACTACAGTGGGTTGCCATGCCCTTCTCCAGGGGATCTTCCTGATCCAGGGATTAAACCTAGGTCTCCTGCATTGCAGGTGGATTTGTTACTGTCTGAGCCACCAGGGAATGAGTTTACTGACTACACTCCAATACAAAATAAAAAGTTTAAAGTTAAAAAAAAGAATCAGTATGGCATGGATCTGTGCATGCTAAGTTGCATCGGTCATGTCTAACTCTTTGCAATCCTATGGACCTTAGTCCGCCGGGCTCCTCTGTCCATGGGATTCTCCAGGCAAGAATATTGGAGTGGAGTGCCATGCCCTCCTCCAGGGGATCTTCCCAACCTAGGGTCAAACCTGGGTCTCCTGCATTGCGGGAAGATTCCTTACCACTGAGCCACCAGGGAAGCCCCAGAGGCAAACTGGGTCCCTTCAATTTTCTTTGTTTCAATTATCATTTAATTATCCCTTTGATATTTTCTTACACTGATAGTTATAAGAACGTATAATCAAGGGGCCGACAGCACATCTAGAAGGTATTTATAATCCAACGAGAGGGTCTTCTCCAAAAGAGAGACGTTTTTCTGTGGCATGACTGCAACCAGACTTAACACTTTTCATGGCTGTTGGCTCCATCCCCATTGTGCCAAATTCACAGATTCATCAGCATCTTATTTTGTTCATTGAATTGCAAATTCAGTTTGCAGACACAGACACGTTTTCCTTTTAGAAAAAGGCTCTTAAGACAGTTAATGAGCTTCCATTGTAGCTCAGTCCGTAAAGAATACTCCTGCAATGCAAGAGACCCAGGTTCAATTCCTGGGCCTGGAAGATCCCCTGGAGAAGGAAAATGGCAACCCACTCCAGTATTCTCACCTACAGAATCCCATGGAGAGAGGAGCTGGCAGGCTTCTCTGTCCATGGGATAGCAAGGGTAGGGTACAACTTAGCAACTAAACCAAGCCAGTTACATGGATGTCAGAAACACATACATGTGTATTAAGTGCAAATCTGATGAAGGTAAAATTGTTTTATGGTTGGATAGTATCACCAACTCAATGGAGATGAGTTTCAGCAAACTCCAGGAGAATAGTGAACAGGAAGCCTGGCATGGTGCAGTCCATGGGGTCGCAAAGAGTTGGACATGACTTAGCAACTGAACAACAACAGTATTTCCAAATATAGGATGAATCTAGCTTAATTTCTTCTACAGAACAAAAAAGAGCTTTAAAGACTATCTTGCTTTCTTTGGTCATATATTTGATGTTCACTTAAAACTGAAATTCTCATTTACTTTAATTAATATAATCATTCTCACCCCATAGGTCTGCCCTAAAATGTGACCTATTCAGACTGGCTTTCCTTGGCCATCCTGGCATATTTCAACAGTGTCATTTCTCTGACCATCAGAGACCACCTAATGCTCAGCATATGAGATACTCTAAAAACTGAGAGATTAACAGCATCTCTATCATGAACTCAAGGAAAAAAAGAATACACTTCAACACAAATTAACTAGAAAGGAATTGAGCAAACCGAGAATTGAAACTTCTTAATGACGATACATACATTAAAGATGCAAAAAGTTACATCTTTAGTAAAGAGAAATCTATTCAGGTGAATGACACCTGCACAGAACTCTTCCCCCAACAGCCTGCCAACTTTAAATAGGTTTGCCGGCTCTACTTGTTAGACAGAATATGTTTAATATTTGGGGATATGCTTAGAATAAATCCCCCTAGTAAAGAGAGCCCTGAACAATTATGTTTATGGGTGTGTGTGTTGTGTGGTTCAATTTCTATCTTCGTTGACAAGCTGTGTGACTATTAGCAGATTACTTAAATGATCTGAGTCTCCGCTCATATTCTGTTTAGTAGGAATACGGCCATTTTGTGCATTTAAACAAAATTATATGCTGAGCACTATTGCTGCGTAGTGTCCACAGCAAGCTTTCGGATATGGTAGCTCCGATTTTTCATTTCGCCAAGAACCTTGGGAATCCTTGGACGACAGTACAAGTGCTTACGCCAGCTTTCATAAGAGGGTCCTTATTTGTTTGTAACCCTGTTTCACCCAAACCCCGGGCACATGGTGTCCCGTGGATTACAAAGGCAACGTAGAAATGCAGACGCCGAGTGAGGCGTGGCGGAGGAGTTGCCGCGGGGTGGGGAGGAGGGGGGTCTCCGGAGCCTGTAATTAACGAGCGGTCTCTGCCCACCAGCCCACAGGGAGTGACTCCGGAGTGACAAGAGCCCAGTTTGCAGCCACCGCTTTCCGCCCCCAAGAAGGCATAAAGCTGCGGATTTAGCACAGAACCATGTGACAGCTCTGTTACTGCCGCCCGCCTCCTGGGAGGGCCCGTGCGCGAATGAGCCAGAAAAAATCCCCCTTGGCTCCATTTCAATGGGGGCTGGAGGGGGGAACAGAGGGCGCTGAGACTCGCAGCCTTCTGCTGGAGAAGTCTCAACCCAGAACACCGTACCCAGAGGGTGCATTCCAGCATATGCCAGGCGGCGGAGTACTTCCGTGTCGCTTCAGTAAATAGCAAACCAAGAGAGCTCCTCGCTAAAAATAGACACACACACACCCCTCAGGAACAGGTCATTATTTCCTAATTCTTGACAAAGTGTCAAGTCAGAGGTAGTTCATTTTAAAAATACCAATTGTGTTTTTCAATAGAGCTCATTCTTTACAATACATGAGACTTTTTTAAAGCCGTGGTGTGAAAATAGAGCATTTTGGTAAAGATGGCCCATGATATTTGACTGTAAAAATACAGTTGAAATTTAATTTTTTTTAACAGATCCATAGTTGTCTATGTAGAACGTTAGTTCCATTTGAAAGAGTTAACATAAAATGAATGGTTTTATCAAAGGTACGCAACAGAATAGAATCTTTATTATTCTGATTCTGGAGATCCTAAGGTTCATCTTCAGCTAAATCAACAAAACAAGAGCAAGACATGAACCACAAAAAATGACTGCACAGACAATGCATTTCACCAATTCTACACTAACTTTGAGAAGTCTAAGCAGCCAGAGTACCACTGTTTCTAGAAAATTTTTTCATATTAAATAAATCATAATGAAGTTTTTAAAATAGTATTATATGCTTATTTTAAAGCATAGAAAACACACATTCCAAAAGAAACTACTAAGTAACTTATCATTCAAATACCTATAATTCAAAATACTTCATTTCAGAATTTTGATGAACATCTTCCAATAGTTTGTATTTATATACAGATTTTTCTTAAAAAGAATAGTAATAGTCCTATGATTAAGAATCTTGTTTATTATACATAATACTATAAAAAAAATCCCCCTATTGTTAACCTGAAAAGTCTTTTATCAGTTCAGTTCAGTTTAGTCTCTCAGATCAGATCAGATCAGATCAGTCACTCAGTCGTGTCCAACTCTTTGCGACCCCATGAATCGCACGCAGCACGCCAGGCCTCCCTGTCCATCACCAACTCCCGGAGTTCACCCAGACTCACGTCCATTGAGTCAGTGATGCCATCCAGCCATCTCATCCTCTGTCATCCCCTTCTCTTCCTGCCCCCAATCCCTCCCAGCATCAGAGTCTTTTCCAATGAGTCAACTCTTCACATGAGGTGGCCAAAGTACTGGAGTTTCAGCTTCAGCATCATTCCTTCCAAAGAAATCCCAGGGCTGATCTCCTTCAGAATGGACTGGTCGGATCTCCTTGCAGTCCAAGGGACTCTCCAGAGTCTTCTCCAACACCACAGTTCAAAAGCATCAATTCTTTGGTGCTCAGCCTTCTTCACAGTCCAACTCTCACATCCATACATGACCACAGGAAAAACCATAGCCTTGACTAGACGAACCTTTGTTGGCAAAGTAATGTCTCTGTCATGTCCAATTCTTTGAGACCCAGTGGACTGCAGCATGCCAGGCCTCCCTGTCCATCACCAACTCCTGGAGTTTACTCAAACTCATGTCCATTCAGTCGGTGCTGCCATCCAACCATCTCATCCTCTGTTGTTCCGTTCTCCTCCGGCCTTCAATCTTTCCAGCATCACAGTCTTTTCTAATGAGTAAGTTCTTTGCATCAGGTGGCCAAAGTATTGGAGCTTCAGCTTCAGCATCAGTCCTTCCAATGAATATTCAGGACTGATTTCCTTTAGGATGGACTGGTCAGATTTCCATGCAGTCCAAGGGACTGTTAAGAGTCTTCTCCAACACCACACTTCAGAAGCATCAGTTCTTTGGTGCTCAGCCTTCTTTATGTTCCAACTCTTACATCCATACATGACTACTGGAAAAACTATAGCTTTGACTAGATGGACCCTTGTCCGTAAAGTAATGTCTCTGCTTTTTAATATGCTGTCTAGGTTAGTCACAGCTTTTTTCTTTCCAAGGAGCAAGCGTGTTTTAATTTCATGGCTGCAGTCACTATCTGCAGTGATTTTGGAGTCCAAGAAAATAAAGTTTGTCACTATTTCCATTGTTTCCCCATCTATTTGCCATGAAGTGATGGACTGGATGGCATGATCTTCATTTCCTGAAGGCTGAGTTTTAAGCCAGGTTTTTCACTCTCCTCTTCATCAAGAGGCTCTTTAGTTCTTTTTCCCTTTCTGCCATTAGGGTGGTGTCATCTGCATATCTGAGGTTACTGATATTTCTCCTGGCCATCTTAATTCCAGCTTGTGCTTCATCCAGCCCAGCATTTCACATGATATACTCTGCATATAAATTAAATAAGCAGGGTGACAATATACAGCCTTGATGTACTCCTTTCATGATTTTGAACCAGTCCATTGTCCCATGTCCAGTTCTAACTGTTGCTTCTTGACCTGCATGCAGGTTTCTCAGAGGCAGGTAATGTGGTCTGGTATTCCCATCTCTTAAAGAATTTTCTAGTTTGTTGTGATCCACACATTCAAAGTGTTTTTCTCGAATTCTCTTGCTTTTTCTATTTTCCAATGGATGTTGGCAATTTGACTCTGCTTCCTCTGCCTTTTCTAAATCCAAGTTGAACATCTGGAAATTCTCAGTTCACGTACTGTTGAAGTCTAGTTTGGAGAATTTTGAGCATTACTTTGCTAGTGTGTGAGATGAGTGCAATTGTATGGTAGTTTGAACATTCTTTGGTATTGCCTTTCTTTGGGATTGGAATGAAAATTGACCTTTTCCAGTCCTGTGGCCACTGCTGAGTTTTCCAAATTTCCAGGCATATTGAGTTCAGCACTTTAACAGCATCATCTTTTAGGATTTGAAATAGCTCAACTGGAATTCCATCACCTGCACCAGCATTGTTCATAGTGACGCTCCCTAAGGCCCACTTGACTTTACACTCCAGGATGTCTGGCTCTAGGTGAGTGATCACACCAGTGTTGTTATCTGGGTCATTAAGATCTTTTTTGTATAAATCTTATGTGTATTCTTGTCACCTGTTCTTAATATCTTCTGCTTCTCTTAGGTCCATACCATTTCTGTCCTTTATTGAGCCCATCTTTGCATGAAATGTTCTCTTGGTATCTCTAATTTTCTTGAAGAGATCTCTAGTCTTTCCCATTCTATTGCTTTCCTCTATTTCTTTGCACTGATCACTGAGGAAGGCTTCCTTATCTCTCCTTGCTATTCTTTGGAACTCTGTATTCAGATGAATATATACTTCATTTTCTCTTTTGCCTTTCAATTCTCTTCTTTTGTCAGCTATTTGTAAGGTCTCCTGAGACAACCATTTTGCCTTTTTGCATTTCTTCTTCTTGGGTGGGGATGGTTTTGAACACCATCTCCTGTACAATGTTACTAACCTCTGTCCATAGTTCTTCAGGCACTCTGTCTATCAGATCTAACTCCTTGAATCTGTTACTTCCATTGTGTAATCATAAGGGATTTGATTTAGGTCACACCTGAATGGTCTAGTGGTTCTCCCTAGTTTCTTCAGTTTAAGTCTGAATTTTGCAATAAGGAGTTCATGATCTGAGCCACAGTCAGCTCCTGGTCTTGTTTTTGCTGACTGTATAGAGCTTCTGCATCTTTGGCTGCAAAGAATACAATCAGTCTGATTTCAGCATTGACCATCTTGTGATGTCCATGTGTAGAGTCATCTCATCCCTCACTCTTGTGTTGTTGGAAGAGGGTGTTTGTGAAGAACCAGTGCATTCTCTTGGCAAAACTCTGTTAGCCTTTGTCCTGTTTCATTTTGTTCTCCAAGACTAAACTTGCCTGTTACTCTAGGTATCTCTTGAATTCTTGCTTTTTCATTCCAGTCCCCTATGATGAAAAGGACATATTTTTTCGGTGTTAGTTCCAGAAGGTCTTGTAGGTCTTCATAGAACCATTCAACTTCAGCTTCTTCAGCATTAGTGGTTGGGGCATAGACTTGGATTACTGTGATACTGAATGGTTTGCCTTGGAAATGAACAGAGATCACTCCATCATTTTTGAGATTGCATCCAAGTACTGCATTCTGGACTCTTTTTTTGACTATGAAGGCTGCTCCACTTCTTGTAAGGGATTCTTGCCCAAAGTAGGAGATATAACAGTCATCTGAATTAAATTCACCCATTCCAGTCCATTTTAGTTCATTGATTTAAAATGTCAATGCTCACTCTTGCCATTGCCTGTTTGACCACTTCCAATTTACCTTGATTCATGGACCTAACATTCCAGGTTTCTATGCAACAGTGTTTTTTATAGCATTGGACTTCACTTCCATCACCAGTCACATCCACAAGTGGGTATTGTTTTTGCTTTGGTTCAATCTCTTCATTCTTTCTGGAGCTATCTCTCCACTCTTCTCCAGTAGCATCTGAGCACCTACTGAGCTGAGGAGTTCATCTTTCAGTGTCCTGTCTTTTTATCTTTTCATACTGTTCAGGGGGTTCTCAAGGCAAGAATACTGAAGTGGTTTGCCATTCCCTTCTCCAGTGGACCACGTTTTGTCAGAACTCTCCACCATGACCTGTCTGTCTTGGGTGGCCCCACACGACAGGGCTCAGTTTCAATGAGTTAGACAAAGCTGTGATACATGTGATCAGTTTGGTTAGTTTTCTGTGACTGTGGTTTTCATTCTATCTGTCCTCTAATGGGACAAGAGGCTTGTGGAAGCTTCCCCATGGTGGGGACTGGCCATGGGGGAATCAGAGTCTTTCTCTGATGGGCGGGGCCGTACTCAGTAAATCTTTAATCCAATCTTCTATTGATGGGTAGGGCTGTGTTCCTCCCTGTCTTTTGGCCTGTGGCCAAAGTATGGTAGGGGTAATGGCCACCTCTTTCAAAAGGACTTCTGGCATCATGCTGCGGCTGCTAGGATTGCTGTCCTTGGTGCCCCTGACCCCGTGGCAGGCCACTGTTGACCCATGTCTCGGCTGGAGACTGCTGGACACTCACAGGTAAGTCTGGCTCAGTAACCCATCCCTCACTGTCAGATATTTCAGTCTTTTAACTTTTTGCCATGATAAACTATTCTGTGATAAAAATTCTTGGAAGCTAAAGTTTTACATACATCCATTGGTATTTCTTTAGGATACAGGAGGACAAGCATCACTGGTAGGTCAAAGGGCATTCTACTGTGAAGTTCAGTGCTATATTTTAAGATTGCCCTACAAAGAAGGGATCCAATTTAAAGGTCACAGGTCCATTTGCATAGGCATTTTACATTTATCTGAAATCCTTGCCACTTTGCAAGTGCTTTAATTTAAACATTGTGAATATATTCACATCTGTTGGCTGCAAGTGTGAGAGAGAAAGAATTGCTTCATATACATAGCCTGTGTGTCCCCCCCGCCCCGGCCTATTACTGTTTTCTTAATTCACTTTAAAACATTCCTTTATCCATTAAGGAAGTCAACTCTGTAATGCAGATACTGCAAATGTTTTCCCAGTTTTTTAATATGATTTATATTATTGCTTAGAATAACTTTCATGCAAAGAAATTAAAAACTCATGTAGCAAAGCAGGAAAGCCTTTCCCTCTGATGTTGCTCTTTTCAGACCCAAACATCCTTTTCCCCTGCAACACAGAAAAGGGGTGATTATCTGTCACTATTCTAAGAACAACTCTCATGAGCCCCCACCTTGACCTACCCTCTTTGGAAAATGTATTCAATAACTTCTTGTACCTTATGTGAATATTATTTTGCATGTTTTTACAAGCCTTTATCATCATGTTATATCAGCAGGTTAATAAGGTGAATTTTAAAGAAACCAAGCCTCAAATTTCTTCAAATAATGACCAAATACTATCAAATCTAAACATACTACTTGGCTCAGGCTGCCATAATCATGACTGCACACTGGGTGATATACACGACAAAAATTAGTTTTCTCACAGCTCTTGAGGCTGGAGTCTGAGATCAAGGTGTGGGCAGGGTTGCTTTCTCCTGAGACCCTTCTCCTCTACTTGTAGGTGGACTTCTTCTCAAGTCTTCACATGTTTTCCTCCCTCTGGGGGTCTGTGCCCTAACAGCTTCTTATAAGGATACCAGTTTATTGGACTAGTCCCCACCTTAATGACATCATTTAACCTTAGAAACCTCTTTAAAGACTCTATCAAAAAACATTCAATAAACAAAGATCATGGCATCTGGTCCCATCACTTCATGGCAAATAGATGGGAAACAATGGAAACAGTGAGAGACTTTATTTTCTTGGGCTCCAAAATCACTGCAGATGGTGACTGCAGCCATGAAATCCAAAGACGCTTGTTTCTTGGGGAAAAAAAAAAAAACTATGACCAACCTAGACAGCATATCAAAGAGCAGAGACATTACTTTACCAACAAGATCCATCTAGTCAAAGCCATGGTTTTTCCAGTAGTCATGTATGGATGTGAGAGTTGGACTATAAAGAAAGCTGAGCTCTGAAGAATTGATGCTTTGGAACTGTGGTGTTGGAGAAGACTCTCGAGAGTCCCTTGGACTGCAAGGAGATCCAACCAGTCCATCCTAAAGAAAATCAGTCCTGAATTTTCACTGGAAGGACTGATGCTGAAGCTGAAACTCCAATATTTTGGCCACCTGAAGTGAAGAACTGACTTACTGGAAAAGACCCTGATGCTGGGAAAGATTGAAGGCAGGAGGAGAAGGGGGCAACAGAGGATGAGATGGTTGGATGGCATCACCGACTGGATGGATGTGAGTTTGAGTAAGCTCCAGGAGTTGATGATGCACAGGGAAGCCTGTCTCGCTGCCACCATAGGGTCACTAAGAGTCAGACACAACTGAGCGACTGAACTAAACTGACAGACCCTATCTCCTATCTCAGTCACATTCTGAGCACTAGAGATTAGGGCTTCAATATATAATCTGGGTGAGGAGGTGACACGATTCAGTCCAAAGCACTAATTAATACAATCCTTGTTATAGGAGAATAAGTTAAATAAAAAACCCTGCAGCCCATAAATAACCTGGTCAATTGTTCAAACAAACAACATTCTTTTGTTATATCTAAGAATCAATCCCAAATTCATAAGGTCCAGGAAAATCTCAACTCACAAGTAAAGGGAAAATCAACAATTACTAACCCTGATATGTCACACATGTTAAAATCATCAAAGACTTTAAAACGGCTGTTATAGCAACCTCCAAGGAGCATGGGCAAACACTTGGAAATAAAAGCAATAATAGAAAGTCTAAGGAAAGAAACAGATGACACATGGCAGAATGGAATGGAGATTTCATATGTGAATAACACAATAGCTTTTTAATTTGAAGTTTAAACGACTACTACAACCTCATTTTAGAATCTTACTTATAGTTTCAGGTTAATGGGCCACCGTTCCCAGGGGAAGCTCCAGGACAACCTCTGTGGATGGACTTCTAGAGGGAAAGAATGGCAATGACATAGCTCTAAAAAGGTTATTTGTAATGTTCACCTTGACTAATTATGAAAAATATGTTTCATCTTAGGTGTTCTTGAGTAACCTGGAAGCCAATGGTTCATAAATAAAATGGCCACTTCACGCAGCTCTAGTGTTTCCCAGAAAATTCAGAAATTGAAAAGAAAAAAAAAAAAAATAGGGTCTTGTTCTCTTTTGGTTAAAAATCCAGCAATAAGCCAGGGTCATCCTTTTAAATGTAGTGAAGAAAATACTGAGCAATATTATTTTCCATAGATGGAAACTAAGATTTCAATTCCATAAAAGAAAATGATTCACATAATATACATATTCCAAAGTGCAAGTTATTGCTTCTGGGTTCTATAATAAACCTCTAGTTACACACCAGCTAAGAATACTCCTGGTAGGATCAACTATCAAAGAATAAACAGAAAGACTGTCTTGGGGACCCTGTGAGCCTGAAGATTGAGGACCTAATAATGAAAGAGCATTTACAATGCTCAGTTCTCAGTCACTTCAGTCGTGTCCAACTCTTGGCGACCCCATGGACTGTAGCCCCCCAGGCTCCTCAGTCCATGAGATTCTCCAGGCAAGAAGACTGGAGTGGGTTGCCATTTCCTTCTCCAACATTTACAATAGTCAAGGACAAATGTCTGCTGCCCTATGGTCACAACTGTTTAACACAAAATAAATAACATCACAGCATTATTACCATGAAGCTAAACTGAAATAATATTCTAATTATTACCAATGTAATGAAATTTTAAAAGAAAGTTTCAGGAAGCCATAGTCTAGCAGAAAGGGTGAAATTCTATACGGCAGGGCTTTTAAATACTTATATATTCCCGTGTGGCTTTATTTTTTACTCCTAAATACAAGCTTTAGTTTTTGTTTTAATGTCTTGGCTGATCCATGGGTTAGGAAGATCCCCTGGAGGAGGGCATGGCAACAGACTCCAGTATTCTTGCCTGGAGAATCCAATGGAGAGAGGAACCTGGCGGGCTACAGTCCATGGGGGCACAAAGAGCTGGACACGACTGAAGCAATTTAGCATGCATGCTCCTTATCTTACATAGCTGGCTACTGATCATGTATTACCTTTTCCTTCTGCATTTCTTTTTCAGCTCACCTTCGGTTTTGGCCCCCATTTAATTGCTTCTACTCACGTTTCAAAGCACTGGTTTATCCACTCATGATACACTGAATTAGGAAGGAATGTCCACGCTACCTTTCCAGTCTCACAGAAGCCTAAACTGCAATGGATGCATCCAAAAGCACAGAAAATATTTAAGCTGGCCCATTTAAGTTTCTTATGATGAACTGTAATCCATAGTTCAGTGGTCCTAGTCAAAAAGTCAAGGAACCACCAGGTTTGATCCATGTTTCTCTGTTTTCATTTTGTCTCTGAAAAATGTATGGCTGCCAGACACTGAGGTCACAGATTCTCAATGAATCACTAGTTCACTCTGCCTTGGAGTATGATCTTTAGAGAAAAGCTTAAATATTTAATATTTAAGAGAAACCAGACAGTTAAACCTACAGGAATGAAAAGGTTGTATGACCTTAAGAAAGTCACTTAATTAACTTCCTCTTTTATAAAATCAAGGAGATCTATTCAGAAGATATCCAAGGATCCTTAAATTTCCACGATTATTAATGGTTCTATTAGTATTCACCTACTGAGAATTTATCTTCAAATGAGAATGAATATTTCTGAACTTCTGTGAATAGAAGCCTAAATAGCAAGGCTAAATTGAGATTTGATTCTCAATAGCCTTGCTTTAGGCATTAGCAACAATCTTCTTTGTTTCTCCAAAAGCAGACAACCAATCTTTCTTTTCTTCTTCAGCCTGAACAGTTCACTATTTCAACCATGAGCTTATTACCTGGGGAACCAAAGCTTAGAGACAGCAGTTCAATAACGACTGGGCTAGAAGTTACATAGATAAATGAGATATGAATACCACTCTTCAAATATTTTCTATTCCAAGAAACTTGGAGACGAAGGAAAGGAGGGATATTAGAGAGAGCTAAGTGAAGTCACCTGGTAACAGAAACCTCACTACACCCCTAGGCGGGAACTGTGGCATGGCTGGGTGGGAGACATTTACATATACATTCCAGGACTCTAGGATTATGTCCTTGCATTGTTTAGAATTAGTGTCTTTTTATTGTTGCTATTCTTGTTTAGTCACTAAGTCTTATATGATTCTTTTGCAACCTCATGAACCATAACTGCCAGGCTCCTCTGTCCATGGGATTTCCCAGGCAAGAATACTGGAGTGAGCTGCCATTGCCTCTTCTAGAGGATCTTCCTGACTCAGGGATTGAATCCCCATCTCCTGGACTGACAGGCAGATTCTTTACCACTGAGCCACCTGGGAAGCCCAATTGTGTCAATGAAAGTGAAGTCACTCAGTTGTGGCCAACTCTTTGCGATCCCATGGGCTGTGGCCCACCAGGCTCCTCCGTCCATAGGATTTTCCAGGCAAGAATACTGAAGTGGGCTGCCATTTTTTCCTCCAGGGTATCTTCCCAACCCAGGGACGAAACCTGGGTCTCCTGCATTGCACGTTGACTCCTTACTGTCTGAGCCACCAGGGAAGTAATTGTGTCTTAGGTGCCTATTATTGAAGGGCAATTTATTTGTCATAGACTACATATGTTTTTAATGGTATGGCCCGAGACCTTTTCAAGCATCATCTGTATGACCTCACCTTCACACCCAAGGCAGGTCAAACCACCTGCAGCAGGTGTAGGTTCAAGGAACAGAGCTGCACTCTTAGATCTCAGTGCTTTATGTGTGGTGACCTCAGCCTTCCAGACTCAGCTCTGTGATGTCCTCTCCTCTGGGGCCACACACTGCCCCCCACTCACCCTAGGCCTGGACGAGCTCTCCTGGGGGCAGCCCAGCACTCACCATATTGAACTGGGACTGTCTGTTCCGACATCCACACCTCCAACAAAGCATATGGCCCTGGGGTGACACACTCTGGTCTATAACTATTAAGCAGGAGCCTCTTAACGCAAAGTAACTTATGTTTTAGTAGAACATGTAGTGAGCAGTCAAAGCTCTGCCATAAGCATTAGTCTGTTTGACAACCAGCCAATGAATAGACACTGCAGGTTTTATTGCCTCAATTTAACTTGAAAGGATGGGAACGCTACAGATGTCAACTTAGTCTCATGGTTGGCCCACTAAATCATGGCTGAAGAAATAAGAAAAATGCATTCCTCACACACAAAAGGAAGCTACACAGCTAGACAAAATACAACATTTTCTAGAACAGCTTCCAATTGAAGAGAATGAAGTAAAAGTTCACCTAGATCATAAACTAAGCAGCGAGAAGGGCTGGTGAATATTCTTTGAGTTCATTAGAAAACTCTGATGTTCCCTATTTTATCTCCAAGAAGGAAAAATATTACAGCTCTGGCAGCGGCATCAAACACAGGCCTTTCTGGTGAAGAATTCTCAGTCTTGGTAGGAGCAAAACACATGGTTATGCATCAGATGGATCTTAGAATTAGTTTTCATCCCCAGTGAGAAGTTCACCATAACACCACAGTACATCTCTGGGAGTGAGACCAGGCACTTAGATAACATAATTTCCATAACCTAAGAAAAATGACTTAAGAAAGGGCTGTCAAGATGCTAATTATTGTACCAGCCCTAATGATGACACTACTTCCAGTTATTAACTTTCTTTTAAATTATCTTACTATAGACTCAATGGTTCCATGGACGGAGGAGCCTAGTGGGCTGCAGTCCATGGGGTCGCTAAGAGTCAGACACGACTGAGCGACTTCACTTTCACTTTTCCCTTTCATGCATTGGAGAAGGAAATGGCAACCCACTCCAGTGTTCTTGCCTGAAGAATCCCAGGAATGGGGGAGCCTGGTGGGCTGCCTTCTATGGGGTTGCAGAGTCAGACATGACTGAAGCGACTTAGCAGCAGCAGACTCAATGGTTGGGCTTCCCCGGTAGCTCAGCTGGTAAAGAATCTGCCTGCAATGCAGGAGACCCCAGTCTGATTCCTGGGTTGGGAAGATCCACTGGAGAAGGGATAGGCTACCCACTCCAGTATTCTCGGGCTTCCCTTGTGGCTCAGACAGTAAAGAATCCGCCTGCAATGTGACAGACCTGGGTTCAATCCCTGGATTGGGAAGATCCCCTGGAGAAGGGAATGGTCACCCACTCCAACACTCTTGCCTGGAGAATTCCATGGACTGTATAGTCCCTGGGGTCACAAAGAGTTGGACACAACTGAGAGACCTGCACTTTCTTTTCATAGAGTTAATAATGAGGGCTTTCCAGGTGGCTCAGTGGTAAAGAATCCACCTGCCAATGCAAGAGATCTGGGTTCAATCCCTGGGTCAGGAAGATCCCCTGAAGAAGGGAATGTCAACTCACTCCAGTATTCTTGCCTGGAAAATCCCATGGACAGAGGAGCCTGGCTGGCTACAGTCCGTGGGGTTGCAAAACAGTCGGACACCATGTAACGACTGAGTGTGTACACACACTTAATGAAGAGCTATGTCTATGGTTAAAATGAGAGGCTCAGGGTCTAAGTTCAGAGTCTGAGTTATAGAAAACAGTTAATATATTGAATATTAAAAATAAGATTGCCATGATAATGTAGAAATGAAAATCAGTAGCAAAATCAATGGTTCTAGGGGAATGTGTATGAATGAAAAGAAAACCTTACTTGGATTCTGAGTTCTCATCATACTACATTAAGTTCCAAATGGACAAGAAGTGAAGCATTTTTAAAATCAGACCACAAAATGTTAGAAACCAAATCAAGAATGTTGTTCTCTTAAAGCAACAGTTATAGTGGAAAAGGTGGAAAAAGGGAGAGAGGGCAACTCTGCTTTTGACAGAGATTTCACATCCAAGGTTTTCTGAGAGGTGAGTCCAGGTCAGATGTTCATTTTTGTTTCCATGGTCTGATAGAGTAAATTATATTGATAGGTACTCATCAAAGAATATGCGGATTGACTAAATACAGGAATGAAGCAATTATATAAACACAAGATAAGTCAGTACAATGAAACCCAATAAAACTAAGATGAAAGGAAAAATTAGGAAACACCAGAGATACACCTGACTGGTGAGGTCAAATATCTACATAAAACATTGGACTTCATTAAGAAAACCATGTCCCTAAGGGGCAAGAAGTTCCAGGTTTACACAATATAAACTCTAAAGAGTTTAGGGCTCCTTGGGGAAGAAAAAAGTGAGTTTCATTAGTAATTAAAGTAAAAAAGGACACAATGTCCTAAGTATCACTTAAAAAAAATAAGGAAATGCCCAAATCAGTGGCAGAAAAAGTTGTTGTGCTTGAAACAACAGAAATCAGAAGAGTTTTGTGAGACAATCCTATTTGTTCTGAAGCAATAATTCAAAGGACTATAAACAGAACAACTAACTCCTCCTGAAGTCCAGAGACGGTGCACTGGCAGTACTTTTAAAGCTCAAAGGCTGCAGCGATACACATGGCAAGTGTAAACCCCTTACACACATACATTCATCTAAATCTTTACCTGAAAATAGAGGAAAATTATCTGTATAGCCCTGCTGCTGCTGCTGCTGCTAAGTCGCTTCAGTTGTGTCCGACTCCGTGCGACCCCATAGACGGCAGCCCACCAGGCTCCCCCGTCCCTGGGATTCTCCAGGCAAGAACACTGGAGTGGGGTGCCATTTCCTTCTCCAATGCATGAAAGTGAAAAGTGAAAGTGAAGTAGCTCAGTCGTGTCTGACTCTTTGCGAGCCCATGGACTGCAGCCCACCAGGCTCCTCCGTCCATGGGATCTTCCAGGCAAGAGTACTGGGGTGGGGTGCCGTCGCCTTCTCCCTGTATAGCCCTAGGAAAGCGCTATAGCAACAGAGAGACCTAGACTGAAAAGAATCTCCCAAATTTATTTAAGATTTTTTCTTTTTGATGTGGACCATTTCTTAAAGTCTTTATTGAATTTATAACAGTATTGCTTGTGGGGGCCCCACAAGCATGTGAGATCTCAGCTCCCCAATCAGGGGCTAAGCCCACATCTCCTGCATTGGAAGGTAAAGTCTTAACCACTGGATGTCTAGGGAACTCCCGTGCCAAACTCAAACACTGGCTTTATGATAGAACTGTTCGTGTAATCTATTTACAAGTATTTAAATATAAATTTTACCAAATATTACTAAGACTGATCAATACATTCTTAAAATAATAAACTCTAACAAAAAGTTGTCGTAGACTTGGGTACTTAGTCACTCAATCATGTCTGACTCTCTTCGACCCTATGGACTGTAGCCCACCAGGCTCCTCTGTCCACGGGATTTTCCAGGCAAGAATACTGGAGTGGGTTGCTATGCCCTGCTCCAGGGGATCTTCCTGACCCAGGGATCGAACCCAAATTTCCTGGGTCACCAGCACTGGCAGGCGGACTCTTTACCACCTGGGAAGTCAGTGTAGGCTTAGTCACTTTAATGTTATTTCAGATCAAAAATACATTGCTTGGGTCCCGACACTGATACTTTGCAACTTCACTGGCAAATCCCGGAACATCAGATGAGGTCATGTACTGACCAGTCCCCCATTTTGCCACTGAGGAGCCTGAGGTTCACAGTGTGACACGTCCAGCCCCTGACCAGGGAGAACGGTCCCTCCAGCCAGTGTCTCAGGATGCACCGAGGCTCTGGGGAGCTGCAGGTTTCTTTGCAAAGTGGAGTTCAGGTCTGCAGAGTCACAGAGGAAGAAGAAAGGGGACTCTGGGATGTCTTGTGGCTCCTGAGAACAGCCTTGTTTCCTCTTCGGCTGCTGGGGGAGCGGCCTCACGAATGACGATTTACCACCGCCCTCAGGGGACATGGACCGACCCTGGCTGACTTCTCCCTGAATTCAGATTCTGCTTCCCTCAGGTACACTGTACCAATGCTCCCCTCACTCCAGGAGAAAAATCATTGCAGAATACTTTGGGCTCATTATTAGACACATAAGAAGTGTCTGGATTTATTTTTTCTCTTGTTTGAAGAAAGCTAAGCAGGGCTTCTCAAAGCATTTTTTTCCTAAGAACTGAGGGTGTTAATAAGAGTTAAATGGGAACCATTTCCATGATTAACTACATTTGGGACAGCTGGACAGATGCTCTGAGCTGTTCATCTTCAATTGGTGATGGCATTTATTTCACAGGAGGGCAGAGAGTGTGGAGACATCCGTGTGGAAATGAGACCCTTCTCTCTGGGGAGCATCGTGGAAACTCACACATGAAGCGGTGAGGGAAGACACTGGGGGAGCCTGGGCTGCCATCTACGGGGTCTCACAGAGTTGGACACAACTGAAGTAACTTAGCAGCAGCAGCATCAGCAGCCTATTTGTTGGACTTCCCAGGCAGCTCCACTGGTGAAGAAACCACCTGCCAATGAAGGAGACTCGGGTTCAATCCCTGGGTCAGAAGATCCCCTGGAGGAGGGCATGGCAACCCACTCCAGTATTCTTGCCTGGAGAATTCCATGCACAGAGGAGCCTGGTGGGCTACAGTCCATGGGGTCACAAAAGAGTGGGACACAAGTTAGTGACTAAACGATAAACAACAAGCCTCTTTGCTACGTACCCAGGTAGCCCCTGTAAATCAAGTTTACTTTGTAGTTCAGTCAACTGTATGACATACGTTTTGTAAGACAAGATGTTTCTCCTTTCAGAACTTGTGAAGCAAACTGATGTTGGAGAAAATAAGTGACTTAAAATAGATTCTACCCGGGCATTATTCATCTCCCTATTGATATGAACTAAAGTGGGTTCCATGAAGAATTGATGGTAACCAAGGCAGTCCATAAGTTATTTTAGCACATGAAAAAGATAAGCCTGATGAAAACTCCTCAGTTCTGCATTTATTTCTCTAGTTTTGAAAAGAAACCGAAAACACTTTTGATAAACGTCTTAATGAGTTGCTCAGGATTTCATTTACATGTGCTTTGAATGGCTCTTAAATAATATCAAGTGAATTCACAATGAACTTTCAAATGTCAACAGACCAGCCCTGAAGGAATTGGGCAAGAGGGAAGGCAGAGCTTTTCTCTTAGCCCACCAAGTGAGTAAACGGGTTGGCACACCCACTCTCCTGTGGGGTGATACAGCCCTGAGTGTGTGTGTACACACACACATGCACTATTCTAATCTCTGGAGATCTGGCCTTCTTAAAGAGCGAGTTCACCTCCATCTGCTTCAGCATTTCTCTTTGTTAACTGGGAGAAAATAATACAGTGGCGATTGTCCTGTCAGTGTTTCCACTAGAAAATCCACTCTGTAGAAAACAGGGAGAACTTGAATCAACGTTGTGCTTTCCTGACATCTCTATCATTTGTTGGAAAAGACCCTGATGCTGGGAAAGATTGAAGGCAGGAGGAGAAGGGGACGACAGAGGATGAGATGGTTGGATGGCATTACCCACTGGATGGACATGAGTTTGAGCAAGCTCCAGGAGTTGGTGATGGACAGGGAGGCCTGGCGTGCTGCAGTCCATGGGGTTACAAAGAGTCAGACATGACTGAATAGACTGAAGAACAACAGCAACAAATCATTTGTAGCATCAGTTCATGAGTATCTCTTCGTAATAGTCCTGCACCTAGGACTTTAGGTTTTGTTTTTGTGTATCTTCAAGAACTGAAAGAATGCTTCCATTTTTCTTTGGGGTGATCTCCACTGTGATTTATTTCAATTGTGTTGGGTGGTACCAGTGTGGAATTAACTAGGTGACTTAAAAAGCACCTTCCTTCCAAGCTCATGATCTGACAGTGGTTCCCCCAATGCCACCATGAAAACCGTTAAGTTCCCAACACTCCACGTAGGTTGGACTCCCAGCTTCACCGTCCACCAGCTGGATGGCCTGGGGCAAAGTAGTCACCTTCTTTGTCCTCCAGGGCTGCTATGAGAAGCATGTGGGTTAATGTACGTAGAGGAATTAAAACAGTGCCAGCAGGCTGGCAACCCTGTGGGTGTACTATCCGACTGTTCCCACTTAAATTACAATGAATTCCTTGACCTTTACTATAGGTATGCTATTCATATTATAATGCCTCTCCTGTTAGTTAGAAGTGGATCTTAAATCTTTCATCTCTTGAACCTAGTCTGTAAACGTGTCCTTATGCCAAATGCTAGGATGGTTCTTGGCTCAGAAATGGAAGCCTATCAAGAGATAACCTTAGTAAACTGTTCTTGAAAAAAAAAAAATGTGTTGAGTAATTAAAGCTCCTAGTTTTATGTGGAGAAGGAACATCTTAGCTCTACTTACAAAGACTGGCTTTTATAGAAGTAACCTTTTCAAAATGATCCATTTAATTAAATTCGATCCCTGGAAGGAGGAAGTAGCAACCCAGTCCAGGATTCTTGCCTGGAGAATCCCATGGACTGAGGAGCCTGGCGGGCCGCAGTCTGTAGGGCTGCCAAGAGCCGGACGCGACTGAGCACATGTACACAAAACTCAAATAGGAATATGGCATAAGCATCCCACGCAACAAAGACATGTCTGAATGCGCAGTTAAACCAACCTCTCCCCACCTTTACTCCCTCCATGATTGTGCTTGGGATGGCATTTAGGATAGAAGCAGCAGGAGTTTTTGTTTGTTTGTTTGTTTGTTTTTAATTAAATCAGTGTTAACACCCAGCCTGTCTGATTACTCACTCAACCAACCAACACTTGGACTTCTCTGGTGGTTCAGACGGTAAAGCATCTGCCTACAATGCGGGAGATCCAGGTTCAATCCCTCGGTCGGGAAGATCTTCTGGAGAAGGAAATGGCAACCCGCTCCAGTATTCTTGCCTGGAAAATCCCGTGGACGGAGGATCCTGGTAGGCTACAGTCCATGGGGTTGCAAAGAGTTGGACACGACTGAGTGACTTCCCTTCCATCCCTTCAACCAACACTTATTGACCACAGACAACAGAGAAGGTGCTGCAGAGACACAGAGTTGAGAACCCAAGAGGCCTCACTCCCCCAAACCTTAGCACATTGAGATAGTCATGTGCAACGAATGTTAAGATATAATGTAAAACCGAAGACCAGATGCTACCCAAGGCAGCCCTGGCTTCCCTAAGAAGCTGTAAAACTCCCAGCTCCCATTGACAACTTCCTCGCCTCATGCTTTTCAGGCTGACCAAGATGCATCCGCACCAGCCGCCAGTCGTGCTGGTCTCCTTATCGACTCGGGGAGATGCTATTCTTGTCTGGGTTATATCAAGTTATATAAGTGGCATTCTATTTTATATGCATGGCTTTTAAAAGCCTCCATATATTAAGGCAGTTATGAATATGCCATCAAGAGGACTACAACTCAGGCAGTCTGCACATTTGGATTTTAAGAATCAAACAGATTTCAAAAAGTGGGTTGTGACTGTGGAGCAGGTGTTGGTGGGGATGTGTCCTAAGCCTAAAGGTCACACCCGCAGCTTCTCCTCTGGGCTCAGGGATGCTCGGGACAAAACCCAGGGCTCTCTTCCATGGAAGCACGCTCATCCTAAGTCTCAGCTCCATATTTTACTTTTTTTAAACATTTTTTTAATGTGAACCATTTTGAAAGTCTTTGTTGAATTTGTTACAATATTGCTTCTTTTTTATGTTTTGGTTTTTTTGGCCGTCAGGCATGTGGGACCTTAGGCTCCCTAACGGGGGGCTGGACTTGCATATCCTTCATTGGAAGGGGAAGTCTTAACCACTGAACTGCCAGGGAAGTCTGCATGTTTTATTTTTGATTTACCTTCTATGAAGTCTGTGTCACTGGACCCTGGAGGACAGTGGAGAAGGGAGAATTTCCATCAGTCATAAATGCAGATGACATTTATGGAAGGGCATTTATAAATATTTAGCTAGTTTGTATTGGTTTCGGTTTAAACAGTATGATTTGCTAATTCCTTTTAACTTTACTTTTTAAAGAGTAAATATCACAGATCACAAATCTTGTGAATAGGTTCCAAATAGAGTGAAATCAAAGATTAAATCTGTTTTTCAAAATGTCAGGAAAGAGAATAAGACCAACATGATGCATTTAAAAATGAAAAATCTGAAGGACAGCAAAACATGCTGATTAAGTCTGAGACTCAGAATTTAAAAAGATAAAATAAAAATACAAGGAAATGACCTGCATGAGGATGCCTCGATATTTCTCTCAGCTGAAGTAAAAATCTGATGTTGGTCTAGGAGGGCAGTTTTGGAAAACCTGAAAAAAGAAGACCTAATGACTTAATGGATTCCTAGGATGAATACTGGAGAAGGCAATGGCACCCCATTCCAGTAGACTTGCCTAGAGAATCCCATGGACGGAGGAGCCTGGTAGGCTGCAGTCCATGGGGTCGCTGAGAGTTGGACACGACTGAGGGAGTTCACTTTCACCTTTCACTTTCATGCATTGGAGAAGGAAATGGCAACCCACTCCAGTGTGCTTGCCTGGAGAATCCCAGGGACGGGGAGCCTGGTGGGCTGCCGTCTATGGCGTCACACAGGGTCAGACATGACTGAAGCGACTTAGCAGCAGCAGCAGCAGGATGAATACAGAAAGTGGCTCAGAAAAGCACTGAGAACGTGAGAAAGGGGATTGTTTTATAAAAATTTAAAAGTCTTGAGGTTCTCAGGTTTTTAACTAACAGGCTTTTCTTTTTGAAATGTGTCTTCATCAATGTCATCAGTGTGTTTATCTACTATTTCAAGCTCTCTCCTTCTTTGTGTGTGTGTGTCTGTATGTGTGTGTGTGTGTGTGTGTCTGTGTCTGTGTGTTCTGGACAGGGATGATCCAAAGGAATTACTTACATAAACTATTTAAGTAAAGTAGAAAAGACGGACATATTTTCTGTTCAGCACCAAGCATACAAGAGCACTAAGAAGTGAACTATCACAGCAAATAAAACTCTGCAAGGATCGAGGGGAAGGAAAGTCAGACAGACCTCTGCACTCACATCTGATGACACAAGAATGCATACACCAATACAGTATACTAACGCATATATATGGAATTTAGAAAGATGGTAACAATAACCCTGTGTATGAGACAGCAAAAGAGACACTGATGTATAGATCAGTCTTATGGACTCTGTGGGAGAGGGAGAGGGTGGGGAGATTTGTGAGAAAAGCACTGAAACATGTATAATATCATGTATGAAACGAGTCACCAGTCCAGGTTCGATGCACGATACTGGATGCTTGGGGCTGGTGCACTGGGATGACCCAGAGGGAGGGTATGGGGAGGGAGGAGGGAGGAGGGTTCAGGATGGGGAACACAGGTATACCTGTGGCGGATTCATTTCGATATTTGGCAAAACTAATACAATATTGTAAAGTTTAAAAATAAAATAAAATTTAAAAAAGTTTATATTAAAAAAAAAAAAGAATGCATATTTCTAACCATCTTACTTAATGCCTTTCCAGGAGTTTAACTTCATCCAATAAAAGCAAGTAAGAGATATTAACAGTATCTCTTATTTTTATAAGCAATTATTATAAATTATAAATGATCATTATTCACAGACATATTTATAAGGCAAAGAAAACAGAACCAAAAGTAGAATTATTGAGTGCTCAATGAGCTGGCCTGTTAGAAGCTACAAATATTAAAATTGATAGCTTTTCTTACATATCAGAAATTGCTCTGACATAATTTAAAAAATTAAAACCCATTCACAGAGTTAAAGAAGATAAAAATACTCAAAATTTAACAACAAAAAATGTACAAGGCCTATATAAGCAAAACTATAGGATTTTGCTGATGTATAGGGAAAATATCACACAAATACATTGCTAAATATGCAATATAGGATTCTTGGGTGTTGAAAGCTTAGTATTGTAGAGAGTCAAAATTTTCACTTTGGATAAAGTGAATAATTCAGTGGAGTTAGAGGGGAACTAGCAAGACATAAGGACTTCCCAAGTAGCACTAGTGATTAAGAATCCACCTGCCAATGCAAGAGACATAAGAGATGCTGGTTCAATCCCTGGGTTGGGAAGATCCCCTGGAGGAGGGCATGGCAACCCTCCCCAGTATTCTTGACTGGAGAATCCCATGGGCAGAGCAGCCTAGTGGACGGCAGTCAATAGGGTCGCAAAGAGTCGGACACAACAGAAGCGACTGAGCACAGCACACACAGCAAGACATAAAGGTGGCTACTGTGAGATGACGGCAACGAGACAGAGCTTCTCCAGGAAGGGAGCGAGAGCCCCGCATGACCCCTGGTGTCGTGCTGGCTGCCAGTGTACACACATGGACACAGGCTGACCCGTGGACGCTCCCCATTATGCTGCAGCGCGGGTCTGCACACTAAGTCGCTTCAGTCGTGTCTGACTCTTTGCGGTAGCCCGCCTGGTTCCCCTGTCCATGGGATTCTCCAGACTGGAGTGGGTTGCCATTTTCTATTCCAGGGGATCTTCTCAACCCAGCGATTGAACCCACATCTCTTAACATCTGTATTGGTAGGCAGGTTCTTTACCACTAGAGCCACCTGTGAAGCCCTATGTTACGGTAACCATGTTTAAAGACTACATATGTCTTGGCATTATCTATATATTCTAATATTTCTGCAAAGAGAGATTTATAATTTGCCTTCCTACTTAAAAATTTTGCCTTTTATCTTATATTTTAATTTGCCTGTTAAGTCATTGAGAAGGCAAAAAAAAAAAAAAAAAAAAGACCAAACGGCGTGCCACTTCAGAAGGAAGTCAAGCACGAGCTTTTAAGGTCGCTTAATCACAATCTCGACTGTTTTCCACGCACTGGTAAAAATCAATGGGAACAAAAACAATCAATAATGAGCACAAAATGCTCCTGTATTTTAAAAAACAAAGAGTGAAGCAAACGATCAAAGTTAAATACCAGAAAAATGTTAGCGGAATTCAGGCAGAATTTTTGCCATCATTGTTTTCCATGAGAAGCATGCTTGAATACGTTCACTTCAGGCTCACTCAGAAGTTTCAAGGCCACAAGTTTCAAAAGACAATGTTCGGAATGACATTTGGATGTCGAACTTGTGCAAAGAGGATGAACACCATGAAAACAAACTAAGGCAGGGACTTTGGGGTGGGAAAGGCAGAAAGACTTTTTAAAGTGGCGTTCTCCCCTTTACACTAGGAATTTTTTGGTTCTCATTTGTAACTGCTTTTGAAAAATGACAACATTTAAAAGAAAAGTACAGAAAAGATAATGCAACAAACACCCATGAAGCTACCATCTACATCTGTAAAAATGATGCAAAAACTACTGAGAAACTCCCTTTCCTTCTCTTCACAGGGACCATGGCATCCTGGACTTGCCTGTACTTTTACCATACTTGAATAGTACCAGAAATAAAACTCAGTGCTGTTCTCTGTTTTAATCACACCAAACGGCTTTCGACATATTCCCAGTATTCAGTCATTTGCTATAGTTTATTCAATTTGATGTTCTGGGTGACCATCTCTGCTAGATCCTTACAAACACAGTTCATTTTATTCAAGTTTGATTAATATTCTTGTCTATAAATGTACCATAAGCTAATTTTTTCTTTTTCCTAGCAATGGACACATTATCTGCTTTCCAGTGTGTATTGTGATTGGGCTTACATTATGATAAATGATGCTAAAATGGGTATTCTGGAAACTGTCTTCTTGGGGACACTCGTTGAAGCCTCTCCAGAAATACCAAACAAGTAGCATTTCTGTTCAAAGGCATGCCTGAGTTTATTCTAAAGGAATTATTTTAATTTTCACTATCAATGCCCGTGTGCCTCTCTCAGTCCTTCCACTGAGGAACTGTCAGGCTCTTTAAAAGTTACCAGTCTGATCGCTGTGTGACCGAAACTCATTGTTCACTCTCCTCTGACTATGAGGGAGGTTGAATATTGAAACCTCTCCTTTTTTTGTAATTTAGACTTTATCATTGAAAAATATATTTCATATACTTTCCATATATATGCAATTTTGGCTTCATAACTTATAGGAGAGAAGTTTTTTATCAGAAGTATTCATGGCAAACATCTTCTCCAAGTCCTGCTTCTTCACTTTTTTTTTTAGTGGTGTCTTTGCACAAATGAAATTTAAAATTTTAATGTTCTAAAATTACCAATCTTCCCTTTATAGATAGTGTTTTTTGGGTCTAAAGTTCTCACAAAAGCATGAGCCATAAAGCAAAAGATTTAAACACCGAGGCACAGAATGTTAGAACTTTCTCTACCACAGAAGTGATCACAGGCTGAAACTAAGTCTGTGATGCACAGAAACACAAGGCTCATGCGGAAGTGGAGTCGCCCAGGCGTGTCCAGCTCTGCGAGCCCATGGACTGTGTGGTCCACGGAATTCTCCAGGCTTGAATACTGGAGTGGGTAGCCTTTCCCTTCATCTTTCCAACCCAGGGATCGAACCCAGGTCTCCCACATTGTGGACGGGATTCTTTACCCGCTGAGCCACAAGGGGAGCCCAATGGCTCATATAATGTGCAGCTATTAAAGACTATTTTGATGCAAATGTATTCATATATTTATTATTTATTCTTTCCTTCCTTCATTCATTTCTTTTTATTTTTGTTAACTGTTCACTGTCTTGAACAAAAGTCCCATGATGCTAAGGATTTTTAAACATTGTATTTATTTCTATAGAACAGTTCTAGGAACATAATAGCTTGTCTATGAGTAGTCACTGAATGATGAATGAATTAGTGCAGTTTAATTACTTTGCCAACAAAGGTCCATCTAGTCAAGGCTATGGTTTTCCCAGTGGTCATATATGGATGTGAGAGTTGGACTGTGAAGAAAGCTGAGTGATGAAGAATTGATGTTTTTGAACTGTGGTGTTGGAGAAGACTCTTGAGAGTCCCTTGGACTACAAGGAGATCCAACCAGTCCATTCTAAAGGACATCAGCCCTGGGATTTCTTTGGAAGGAATGATGCTAAAGCTGAAACTCCAGTACTTTGGCCACCTCATGCGAAGAGTTGACTCACTGGAAAAGACTTTGATGCTGGGAGGGATTGGGGGCAGGAGGAGAAGGGGACGACAGAGGATGAGATGGCTAGATGGCATCAATGACTCGATGGACGTGAGTCTGAGTGAACTCCAGGAGTTGGTGATGAACAGGGAGGCCTGGCGTGCTGCAGTTCATGGGGTCGCAAAGAGTCGGACACGACTGAGCGACTGAACCGAACTGAAGGAGATATGAAAGATGTGTACAAAATTTTATACATGAAGTTTACACTACAGCATTTTGTATAACACTGAAGCATTGAAAATTACCTAAACGCACAGCTTTAGGCAGCTGGGTGAATAAAGGATGTTCTTTATCTGAGATGTCCACGACAGTAACCACGAGCCACAAATGACTGGTAAGCACATGAAATGTGGCGGCAAGGGAACCAAAATTTTGTCATATTTAACTTAAATTTAATTTTGAATAGCCACACGTGGCTTGCAGCTACCATTCTGGACTGTGCAGATCTAAACTGTAAGACTAATACAATCCAAAGGATCGGCTGCTCTCATTTCAACTTTGCTGCCAATTTTAATGTTTCCCTGGTAGCTCAGCTCATAAGGAATCCGCCTGCAACACAGGTGACCCTGGGTTGATTCCTGGGTTGGGAAGATCTGCTGGGGAAGGGACAGGCTACCCACTCCAGTACTGTGGGGCTTCCTTAGTGGCTGAGACAGTAAAAAATCTGTCTGCAATGCAAGAGACCTGGGTTCAATCCCTGGGTTGGGAAGATCCCCTGGAGAAGGGCCAATTTTCTTATACAAAAACCATGTATAGTGTATATGTATAAAAGTATGGAGATCTTTGATTCTTCTGAATTGAACTAGTATTTAAAACCAAGTCCCTCTATTAAAAGATTACATGATAATTGTACAACCATACAAGTGTGCGTGCACACACACACACGTATATGATACAAATGCTGGCCAACATGATAGGAATGCAATATTCCTGAAATAAATTAAGAAGGCTTAAAAAGTATTAATATCTAACCCTCCTATTTTAAGAACATCTTTTAACTTAATTTCTATATATTTGTTTGTAATTCTTTTTGTCCATACACATACAAAATTATATTTAAAGAAATATCCACAACAAAGCATTGAATAAAGTGTATGCTTTCTACTTGAATTTAAGCAATTGAAGCTACACAATGAACCAACTCTTCTCAGTTTAAAAGCAAAAGGTCTGAACAATTTGCCAGAAATGCACTCCTACCCCAAAACTCAAAAACAAGCTGAATATCAAGTGCTGCTTAAGTTTTTATAACTTTTAACAGAATTGGTACTTGAAGGCAACCATTCAAATATGTAGTAGGCATTCAATACATACTCACTGACTGACGAATGACTGCTACTGAGGACATTTCCCTCCTCTGGAAAAGAAACATTAAAAGAAGACACTGCTCCCCACCCCGCCCCAGCTACAGGAGGATCCAACAGGGTATATTACATAACAGTGATTTGGACACATGACTTCAAAGATGTATTTGTCAAACAGTCAAGTACAAAGAGGCACACAGGTGAATACAGTGCATGCCCAGGTACCTGCGAAGAAGCCTGACTCGCCTGCCATCTGAGGATGAACGGATTATAACAGCACCACTGTTTTCCATCACAGCATCTTGGAATGGACAGCAACTGGAATGCCATGGGGGAAGTGGAGGCAGGACCAGGTTGGGAAGAAAAAGCAGTCTAGGATCATCACATTTTGGGAACAGTCATTGACCCCCTTGAGTTTCTCATGAAAGCTGTTGAAGCATATGAATATATTCAAAAATATTTCAAAGAATTCTAAAAGACTCTTGAGAACCCAGGAAATCTGTCCTGAACCCCCAGCCCCTGCTCTGGGCTCGAATGTCCAGCCAGAGTCTGTAACCTGCTGGAAGCCTGGAGCGACAGAACAGAGGTGGCTTTGACCCACGACTCTCTGGGCTCCCCAGGTGGTGCTAGGGGCAAAGAACTAGCCTGTCAATGCAGTAAATAGAGTGAAGTGCAGGTTCAACCCTTGGGTCAGGAAGATTCCCTGGGGGGAGGAGATGGCCACCCACTCCAGTATTCTCGCCCGGAAAAATCCCATGGACAGAGGAGCCAAGCGAGCTGCAGTCCCTGGGGTTGAAAGAGTGGGACACGACTGAAGCGACTTAGCACACGCACCTCTTTCCTGGGACTCGCAGAAGCTCCGTGATGAAAGAAGTTAGTCTACACAGCGGACCCTTTTTTAGGCCGTAAGCGATGTAAGAAAGAGAAACTTGAAGTGGTCCATTTTCAAGACAAAGGCGAGGCCTGCACTCTCAAGTTAGGGTTGGGGGAAGGAGATCAGACTGGATCCTAAAGAGACAGGACTCCACCCATCACGGTGCCCTGGCTCTAAACCTGCCTAAGGACTTGGGGACAGGACACAGGTGATGTGCCTGGAGGGTCCCTAAGCAAACAGGATGTTGGGGGAAGGGATAAACCAGCCAGAAAGTGTTTGCTGAGAAATGTAGATGTAAGTTGGGAAGGGAGAAAGAAGGATACCCTTTAAGGAAATAATGAAACTTGCGGGGGGTGACGTCCAGGAAGATTGTACGCTCCACAGCCAATGAGGAACCGGGGGCGGGACCTGCATTTTAGGGAATAAATTGTTTGTTGTAACCTCTCTGGGTGTGCCTGCCCACTAGACACCCACCAGCCCACCAGACCTTCCAAGACCATCATTAAAAGTCTCGATTTCGCTGTGCTTCCGGTCTCCAGGTCCATTCCTTGGTTTTGTGTTGGTGAGCTTGTTTCTCACAGGGATCAAATCTGAAGTCCCTGTGGACTTACAAAGAGCTTTATACATACCTTTTCTCAAAAAACACACACACACACACACACACTATGGAAATGCACGTGTTTACCAAATCCCACCCAGATCCTTATTTGCATCAAGTAAACATTTGGTCGCTGTAATTATAATCAAATATGTACTTCCTGTCCCCAAATAACCACTTCTTTATTAGGAATGGCATATTGTCTTCATTACAGTTAAAATGCAAAAAATATGTTCAGTCTTCAGAATGTCACTCTCAAGTTCTCTCATGCAGGATGAAAGTACTCAGATGAATTAATGCTTTCATTGAAAAATCAAGTCAAATCCTCTCATTTATTTTTAATTTAAAAGGTGAAAATGTAAGTCTGTTGCTGTTGTTCAGTCTCTCAGTCATGTCTGACTCCTTGCTACCCCATGAACTGCAGCAGCACGCGAGGCTTCCCTGTCCTTCACTATCTCCCAGAGTTTGCTCAAACTCATGTCCATTGAGTCAGTGATGCCATCCAACCATCTCATCCTCTGTCGCCCTCTTCTCCTCCCGCTCTCAAGCTTTCCCAGCATCAGGATCTTTTCCAATGAGTCAGCTCTTAGCATTAGGTGGCCAAAGTATTAGAACTTCAGCTTCAGAATGAGTCCTTCCAATGAATATTCAGGGTTGATTTCCTTTAGGAAACTGCTTTGATCATCTTGCCATCCATAGCTTCTCTTCCATAGCTAGCTTAAGCATTGAAATAACTAACAAATTCACATTTATTTCTTTATTTAAACCTGATCTTTTGATCTAATGCTCTTTTTACAGAACCAGGAGGCCTGAATGGCTTGTTTTTACTTGCCAAATTATAAGCCCTCCCTGTTTCTTAAATAGTATATACTGTAGTGGGATTTTCATAGTACCACGAGCTAGGACTCATCATTTCTCATGCCTTGCAATGCTTATTCCCATTTCCCCACATTTTCTCTTACATCCTGAGAAAGAAATGGGGGTCTCTCCCATGCCCCTTCGCCTGTGCACCCAGAGTGAATCTCCCAGGAATAGTGCTCTGAAGTCACAGGGGGCTGTCCTAACAGAGGCGTTCCTGTGTGGTGGAGGGTCCCGCCTGACAAGCCCTGGTCCACTCAGTCCACGGCCCCTCTGCACTCTCTGGTTCCAACGTCTTGCTCACCATGCCCCCTCTGCCACCTGAAGGGGGGCACCGCTTGTCTTCACAATACTTCTTGCAATGATGTCTGCAGGCCCAAATGAGTTAAGTTTCAAGACCAGATGGAGACCACATGAGCTCCTGTCTTACAGCTGGATCACTTTTTCCTTCCTTTTCTTTTTTTAGGAAAGCCTGACAGTAAGATCTAGAACTTCCTTAACACAATATGTCTAAGCCCAAGAAACACGTTATTAAAATAAATGATGAGAGAAGTCTATTGCCTTTTGCTGATGACCCACGATCTCTGAAACATTAGGGGATAATGTTTTATGTCTTGATTGTTTTAGTATTAATATCTACACAGGATCACAGACTTGTGAAAACTCACAGATGTATACTTAGCATGCTGTATCTCCTGTGTGTAAGTTTCATCTCAATAAAGTTCATCTGAAGTCTTTAGGGGAGCACAGATTATGGGGGCTGCTTACTTTGTAAAAAGACCCATTTAGAACATTTTTCTTGGCTTCTAACTTCATCCCAAGAAACAGCCAGGCCCAGGAACAGCCAAAAGGCCAAATAAAGACCTTGACACTTGACGAGCACAGCACTGGACCTTCCCTTCAGGGGTAAGAAGAAGGGTGGGCCATCACTCTCATCACATTCAAAAAAGAACAACAATAAAGAACATATTTTAACTAAAGTATTTAAAAATACTGTGTGTGTGTGCTCAGTCGTGTTAGACTCTTTACGACCCCATGGACTGTAGCCCTCCAGGCTCCTCTGTCCATGGAATTTTACAGGCAAGATTGAATTTTCCAGGCAAGAATACTGCAGTGGGTTGCCATTTCCTTCTCTAGGGGATTTTCCTGACCTAGGGATCGAACCCACATGTCTTGCATCTCCTGCACTGGCAGGCAGATTCTTCACCACTGCACCACCTGGGAAGTCCTTTAAAAATATTATATGGTTCTAAATGTTTAATATAGATAGACTACTAAAAGGAAAAATATATAGCTTCCTTTAACATTTTTTTTAACTTCTGAGATCTCTTGAAAGTTAATAAGAAGGGCAATCTATTCTGGTATTATGCATTTATGGCTGAAAATAATAAATGGTGAATATTATAAAGGAGAACTTATATAAGGACACATCTTTCTACCATCTGTGTTGAATGACCAGACCAAAAAGGGATTTGTGGGGACTGGAAGGAGCTACCACAGAACATTTATAAAATGTGTTATGTTCAAGAAATATTTCTTAGGAGATGACTGAATTGTATTATATTCCAAGGCTTCCGAGCATGTGAGGCACAGCAGGTCCAACTTCTGCTAACATGCTTAAAAATGATATTTGGGTGATTTTATGCCTTTAGAAAGAAAAAAAACAAAGTTTTGCAACAAAGGCTCACACTCACTAGTCTTGGCACCACAAAGCTTTGGAAAAGAGTCTGTCAACCATCAAAATATGGCTTTTCACTGATGAAAGATTCAGTATACAGATTTTCATTTCCAGAGGGATATTTAAAAACAATGTAATTAAAATGTGGGTTAGACAGAAAAAAAATTGCTTTTTCCTTTTCTTAACAAGTACGTTTATTTGAAGAGATTTAACCAGTACTTCAGCTGGTTTCATGAGAAACAGCCTTTTCTAAGTCTACCAGAGTCTCTAATCATGAGGGCGATTGTGACACACGTATTGCTCCATTCAATCAATAATTCTGTTCAGCGCCCCCTCCATTTATTACAGGATTCTCATTAAGTTACTGGGAGAAGGCAATGGCACCCCACTCCAGTACTCTGGCCTGGAAAATCCCATGGGCGGAGGAGCCTGGTAGGCTGCAGTCCATGGGGTCACTAAGAGTGGGACACGACTGAGCAACTTCACTTTCACTTTTCACTTTCATGCACTGGAGAAGGAAATGGCACCCCACTCCAGTGTTCTTGCCTGGAGAATCCCAGGGATGGGGAGTCTGGTGGGCTGCTGTCTATGGGGTCGCATAGAGTCAGACACGACTGAAGCGACTTAGCAGCAGCAGCAGCAGCAATAACACTTTAATTAAATGGTACAACTCTGTAGTGATTTCATTATTTCTGCGACATACTGTGGGTGAATGCAGTGGGCCTGTGATGTTGTCCTGGACTGTGTACTGTCTCAGGTAAGTGATAAGGGACCATCTAAGTGTGATAACACCTGATGTGAAGAGCCGACTCAGAAAGGACCTTGATGCTGGGAAAGACTGAGGGCAGAAGAACAACAGAGGGGATGACAGAGGATGAGATGGTTGGATGGCAGCACCAAATCAAGGAACCCGAGTTTGAGCAAGCTCTAGGAGGTGGTGCAGGACAGGAAAGCCTAGCATGCTGCAGTCCACGGGGTCGCAGAGTCGGACACGACTTCGCCACTGAGTGACAACAACAAAGAAGTGATGCAGGTGGGTGAACTGAGCCTGCAGGCAGGGAGAGATTGCACAGGGACGCCAGGTGTGGGAGAGAGCACGCCTCCGGGAGAGCAGAGGGCCAGGAGAAGAGAGATCACGGCTAAGAGTGAACTAGACACATCACAGGGTCTTCTCAACCAGCTTAGTCATCAGCGAGTTGACAGAGGATGTTTAAAGAATGAATGTTAATTCTAAGTCATTCAGATAAATGCAGTTTTCAATTCAAAGTCACAAATGTGGCTTGGATCACTGCCACCGAGCTCTTCTGCAGAAGAAGAGTCAAAAGTCTAATTTCTCCCAGCCATGCTCATACTGGCAATACATTTCTTACTGAATGATGCTCCTGGGCACAGATATTTCTGGATCCGGTACACTGTTAATGGTGGTGCAAACTGTAAAGACTCTGCCTGGAATGCAGCAGACCCAGGTTCAATCTCTGGGTCGTTAAGATCCCCTGGAGGAAGGAATGGCTATCTACTCCAGTATTCTTGCCTGAAAAGTCCCATGGACAGAAGAAGCTGTCGGGCTACAGTCCAGGGGGTCACAGAGAGTTGGACATGGCCAAGCAACTAACACTTTTTCTCTTTCACACACTGTTAATGGTTAACTTTTTCAGTGGTAAGTAAATGTTATCACAAAATTCGGATATATTATTTTTGAACTTTAAAAAAATCACTCCTTGGTCAATTTCACAGAAATCAAGAAAGTTTGGATTACACTGTTAATTGTCAGAACAGTTGTCATTTCAGGGATTGGAGATCTACTCAGGCTAATAGAGAGAATTTCAGAGATGTACAATTCAGGGAGGGCTTAGTCTGCCTCCTTGCTTTTGGAACGCTGGAATGCTAGGGCAGAGCTTCAGCTTGCAAAAAGTTTCCAGAGTCCCAGGAAAACAAAGCAGAGAGACGCAGCAGTCAGTGGTCTGACCACTAGATCAGGGCATTCGGACTCCCCACGAGGGAAGCTATGAATTAAAGGAGAAGGCGTAGGTGCTCCAGCCAGACTTTTGTGAAGCAGGAGGTGGCTGAAAGCTTGCCGGGACACTGTAGATATTAGCAGGAGAGAGACGGGTATGTGAATCCCACGCGCTCCCCACGAGGCTCGCATGTACCCCAGTCTCCTGCCCAGGAATTACAGCTAATGCTCCTATGTACAATAAGAAAGGCAAGAGAGACGGGTGACTTTGTAGGGGCCTAAAAATGAATGTTAGTTGCTTAAAAATCAGATGATCACAATTTGGCCAGAAGAGTCACAATGACATGAAAGGAACCATTTAGATATCAGAAGTGACGGACGAACAAGTCAGCAGCCAATGAGCATTTGCTTTAAGAAGCCTTTGTTCTTAGAAAACAAACTGCAGAAGTCTGCGGGCGTGACAGCCCCAGGTTTGGTAAATTGGGCTGCTGTCCCCAGAGTCTGCACCATCCTGTGGGGAACTCTATGGCACTCAGCTCCATCTGCTTCAAACTGGGTCACGTGACTTGGGATGCCTTTCCTGTTCAGGGAACCATATTTCTCTTTTCAGCTAGCATGATGTTTGACCCAAGACTTATAAGGGGAAGTGACAGGAGCCACATTTGAGCAGAAGCATTAAATGCCAAGGGGCGACTCTGCCATCTCTCATCCCTCGTTCCCATTCTAGATGAGACGGTCCCTTCACCTGGAATCTGGAGGAAAGAGGATGTAGTGAGGCTTGCAGCATTGTCTATGATGAAAACGCAACATGAGCAAGAAGTAGAACAACAGGTAGAACTCTGGGGACTTCCCTGGTGGTGCAGCGGTTAAGACGCAGGGGGTGTGGGTTCAGTCCCTAGTCAGGGAGCGAAGACCCCACACGCCTGGTAGCCAACAAAATCAAAACATAAAACAGAAGCAATACTGTAACAAATACAATAAAATCTAAAAAAAAAAGAAATAGAACTCTGCTGGCCATCACTGATACCCAGGACCATTTGTTACGGCAGTATAACCTCATACTCATTGGAAGGACTGATGCTGAAGCTGAAGCTCCCCAGTCCTTTGGCCACCTGATGCGAAGAGCTGACTCATTGGAGAAGACCCTGATGCTGGGAAGGATAGAAGGCAAAAGGAGAAGGGGGTGGCAGAGGATGAGATGGTTGGATGGCATCACCGATGCAATGGGCATGAACTTGAGCAAACTCCAGGAGACAGTGAAGGACAGGACTGGCGTGCTGCAGTCCACGGGTCGAGAAGAGTCAGACGTGACTTGATGACAGAACAACAACAAAAAAACAACCACCTCATCCACCCTGACTGCCACATTCACAGCATCCATGGTCCTTCATAGGAATTATAATTCCAACAGGACAGAGCCCACAGTTCTTACATAACACTACTGGCTTTACGAGTGCCTTCTGAACTTTCCTTTTCAGTACTGATGTCCTCGCCTGCAAAACGCCACCTGGAATTATGTGCCGCTGCCTGTACACGCAGCGAAAACTGCCCAGCCTTGGGCTTTCACCGCAAATGAATGCGCTCAGCCTGCTCGCCCTTCTCCCAGGGCAAGCGATAGAGGCGGATACACAAATATTATGGTCGCGTGTTTATTTTTAATTTCATAAAGTTCATCTATATGCAAATTACGGATGGCTTTGGGGTTCTAGGCAGGTTGCCAAGAAGAGTCTCGAGGTCCTCAAGTCTGGGCAGACAGTCTTGACTCGCCTGCACTTGCAACGTATTTCAACGATTAAAGTGCTTGAGCCCAAAGAAAGATTTCAGATCCACTCCTATTAGGAAGAGGTATTCAAGCTACTGGAAAAGCAGAAGCTGTAATAGCTTGCTCTAAAGGGACAGAATAATTGGGAGCCACTGGGCAGGACTGAAATAGAAGCAGTTTAAGCAAAGACATGCACGGCACAGGTGGTGGCATCTAGGTTCCTGAGGTCAGAACTCTGCCAGCTATGCTAAACCAAATCCTTACTCTCACCCACAGTTATTCCCATGAAGGACTTTATTTTCTCACCAAAGTTTTAATTACTGGCTTTTATATTTCAAGATATATATGTATATGCAGTAATATATTTTATGAAATAGACTCATTATGATTATTTTAAGTATGTAATGCTAATTCTTCTCTTCTTATACTGGTGAGAAAAATCAGTTTATAAAGAAATCATGAGTGGGGGATGGGATGGGGTTGGGAGGTCAGAAGAAGGTTCAAGAGAGAGGGGACATGTATTTCTATGGCCGATTCATGTTGATATATGGCAGAAAACAACACAAAATTGTAAAGTAACTGTCCTCTGATTTAAAATAGATGAATTAAAAAAATAAAAGTTAAACATTAAAAGAAAGAAATCATGAATTTAGAGACGCTTGAGTTGCGAACATTTGACCCTTCCAGGCAAAACTGCCTAATTTAGAAAGACTCCTGAGTTTCATGTGCTTAATTTGGCCCTACACAAACATGAAAGCAGAATCACGAACGCTGCTGCTTGCTGCCAGGTTCGGCCTCCAGATGAGCATGTGCCAGTCTAACCAGCGATGTTTCATTTCAGTTGCATATGGATCCCAGAGGGAGGATCCAAGGCTTCAGGAAACTTCCTTCTGTGGAATTTAGGAAGATGCAGCAGCTTGTGGGGGGCAGGAGATCGGATGAGAGTGCCTTCAGCAGGGAAGCAGTGAGCCTTGAGAAAGGTCCTTTCAGGAAGAACAGCTGCCTGTGGTCCCCAGCAGGAGGTCAGAGGACATGAGGAAGGGGTGGAGCTTCCATTCTTGGCAGAAAGGAAAGCCACTGAAAGCAGAGCCCTGCTCAGTGCAAAATGCTGCCCGTCAGCTCTCAGGACGGGCAGCTTCAGATCCACATGCTCAGGAGGAGGTCGCGAGGTGTGCCTCTGATGATGGGGAACCAGGAGGCCAGCGAGCTCGAAGCCGTCTAGTTTGGGAATGGGCCTCCCCGGTGACTCAGATGCTGAAGCATCTACCTGCAATGCAGGAGGCCTGGGTTCCATCCTTGGGTCGGGAGGATCCCCTGGAGGAGGGCATGGCAACCCACTCCAGTATTCTTGCCTGGAGAATCCCATGGACAGGGGAGCCTGGCGGGCTACAGTCCGGGGGATCACAAAGAGTCAGACAGGACTGAACGATGAACACTTTCACTTTCGAAAGGCCCAGAAAGTGCCCTTGGGAGTTTACCCAGCAGAACCAGGGCACTGCAGGCTCCAGCTCCCCAGACACGCCCATGGCTCCCCCTGTACCCTCAGCCTAGAGAGACACCATGTAACACCTGGGCTAGGATCTGGGCCAGCAAACCTCCTGGGCTGAGTTAGGGGCTCCTTGCTTGTGCCACCCAGCCCCGATACTCAACTGTCTCAGCCCAAAAATCTCACGACTGTAACTGAGTATCTGTCTTGTCCACTAGGGGACGAGTTCATGGAAGGCACGGCACAGTTCCCAACCCGAGTCTCTGTCAAAGGGACATTGGATTAGAATGAATAAGATGAGGAGGCCTGGGGCCCGAACCCGCCCACTGCCAGGCACCAAGCAGCCAGCCCTCCCCTCGAGGAGACTCCTGCAGACACGCAGCTTCATCCACGGGCGGTGGTGCGGGGTGCTGACCCTTTGGGGGTGTGCAGAAACAGCACCTTCTCAGAGCAGACCCCAGCCCCACCAGCCCACGGAGCTAGAGGCTGAGCAGGTAACAGACATGGAGCACATACACAAGGGTACAGGTTCGAGAAAGGACAGGGAGGCTTTTATGGCAAAAGGGGAAAGGCTTAGGGGAAGGGGTGGAGTCCTTGGGTCTGGAGGAGTTAGTCTGTCCAAGGACGAAGCCGAGGCCTGTGGAGGAAAAGGAACGGAAGGAAGGAAACGGTGCAGAATGTCCAGGTGTATTCTGGCATGACCCAGAAGGGGGGCCTGATTTGGGGGGGGTGGGAGGGGGAGTCTCTCCCTGCTGTTCAGGGACAGCACTGCCCATGAACACAGGAGCTGGGACTGGAATCCCATCTCTGCCTCCTAAACCCTGTGTGCCTATGGGCAAGTCCCTTCATCTCCCCCGGCCTCTGTTTTCAAATCAGGAAAAGGGTGAGAGGAATTTTATGACCAAAATTAAGTAAGATAAAACCTGTTAAATGCTTGGGATTAAATAAAATGAAACACACATTAAACTCAAAAGTGAAAGTGAAAAGTGAGTCTTAGTCACTCAGTCGTGTCCGATGCTTTGTGACCTCATGGACTGCAGCCCACCAGGCTCCTCTGTCCATGGGATTCTCTAGGCAAGAATACCGGAGTGAGTTGCCATTCCCTTCTCCCAGGGATCTTCCTGACCCTGGGATCGAACCCAGGTTTCCTGCATTGCAGGCAGATTCTTTACCATCTGAGCCAGCAACTTAGCCACAAATAAAGGCTGTTGGCCATCATTCTATTATTGTCATATTTTCTCAAGCATCGTTATTCATTCAATGATGGGGGACAGTGAGAAAATGTCAGATGAACTGGATTTCTATTTTGTCTTGTGTGGGGAAGACCTTGGGACAGGCACAGAAAAGCATAAGCTTCGTCAGTGTATGTTTAAGGCATTTCATACCTACTAATGGGGCTTCCCGGGTGGCTTAGTGGTGAAGAACCCGTCTGCAATGAGGGAGACTCAGATTCGATCCCTCCGTTCAGAAGATCCCTTGGAAAAGGAAATGGCAACCCACTCCAGAATTCTTGCCTGGGAAATCCCATGGACACAGGAGCCTGGCATGCTACAGTCTATGGGTCGCAAAAGAGTTGGGCATGACTTAGTAACCAAACAACAACTTACTAATGGTGGGAGGCTTAGGATGCATGTTTCACAGATGAAAAGGAGTAGTGAGAGCAGGGATGCAGCTGATTTGGACGAACAGCTTCCAAAGACAGAAAAAGTGAACTGCTGCCAGTGGTTCTAGAAAGGATCATTTGGAGGCAGAAATTTCCTCCTGCTTCTGCAGTGCTCCCCCTGCAAAGATTGAGTGCTCAAAACTCCCGTGAAGCAGCTGTGGGGAGACCGATAAGACATCCAATCGCCAAGCCTTCAGTGTGGCTGAGCTGTGCGTACGGTGGGGATTACCGAGGAACGGCAATTGCAGAGAATAAAGGTGCAAAAGGGCTGCTTATCGGCGGGAGCAGGGCGGGGGGCACGCTGATGCCACGTTGAAGGATTAGGACGCCCTGTCACCACTGAAACGACCTTCGGAGAGAAGCAACTGACCTTCTAACAGACAGGCCAAGTTCTCCAAGCATAGCAGCTGGGTACATTGAAAAGCTTCCTGGTGGCTCAGATGGTAAAGAATCTGCCTGCAATGCAGGAGACCTGGGTTCAGTCCCTGGGTTGGGGAGATCCCCTGGAGAAAGGATAGGCTACCCACTCCGGTATTCTTGCCTGGAGAATCCCATGAACAGAGGACCCTGGCAGGCTACCGTCTGAGCAACTAACACTTTTTCACACACTGAAAATAAATACGGTGGAAATGCATTGCTTTCCTAAACTCGGGCATCTGTGATCATTGGGATTGGGCATGGTGGATTTGAACAAGGTGTTCGTGCCCTGGAAACTTCTGCTAGCCTCCAGGATGGAATGGGCATTTACTCCTCTGCTTCGTGGGCACACACAGCTTCCCACAAGCAGCTCCTTCTCTAACAGGGAGGAGAAAATTCCCTGGATTTGCAAGTGGCCAGCCTGCCGATTCACTAATACAGATAAGAAAGGCAGAAAGGCATCTGTTCATGGACAATGAACTCAGTAGCTCAATCAGGATGGTTCAGAGACGCACTGTATCATGGGATACGGAACCACACCTAAGGGTGAGGCATGCGTCTGCACTAGCCAGCTGCTCGGATGGCCCCCAACATCCCCTTCCGTTCACACCCGTGTCACCCCCTCCCCTTGGATGCGGGACCCAGTGACCTGCTCCCATGACCAGAACCTGCAAAGGCGGTTGCTCAGATGTCACTTCCCAGGTGAGGCTGCGAAGACCGTGACTTTGTCTTCCTCCTATCTTCTCTTGCTGGTGCCCTGTTGCCTCATCCCTCACTTGCTCTGAAGAAGCCAATGACCGTGTTGTGAACCGCCCTCTGGCAGGAGCCAAGGAGCAAGAAACTAAGGCCACCAGCCAATAGCTCTTGAGAAAGGGAGGCCCTGAGACAAACCATCCACGAGGAGCTGAATCCTTCCAACCAATGTGTGAGGGGGCCCGGGTCCATCCCTGGCGGGTCTTGGGATATCTTTGTCCCTGCTGACAGCCTTGAGACAGAGCCCAAGTCAGGGGGCCCAGCAAGGCTGTGCCTGGACCCCAGGCCCCCAGAAACTGAGACAGATAGTAAATGTGGTTTTGAGCCACTAGCTTTGGGGGAGGGATTTGTTATGAGCTAGACGTGACTACTACACACCGAGAGCAGTTACACAGAAATGAAGGAATTGAGAGGCCAAGTTAGAGGAGCGGGGGTAAGGCAAACCAGACGTTAGAGACAGAGGAAGCCCACCCGACCCCATGCCAGACCCCAGGCTGGAGGGAAAGGATGGACGTGATGTTAGCAGAGCCCACAGGTGACCGGAGAGAAGCAAACTGGTCCAGTTGGTCAGGAGATGACACTGGGAGAAGCAACGTTAAGGTCAAAAAGTAAAGAGGAAGGGTTATGGGTTTTCTTTTCCTGTGTCCCTCCAACCCTTGCTGGTGCTGAGAGCCTGGAGCACCCTGGTGCCAGGTCAGCCCCTGTGCTTCTGAGCAGAGAGAAGTATAAGGGGTGGTAGCTGTTGTTCAGTTGCTCAGTCACATCCAACTCTGCGACCCCATGAACTGCAGTGCACCAAGCTTCCCTGTCCTTCACCATCTCCCAGAGTTTGCTCGGATTTATGTCCACTGAGTCAGGGATGCCATTCCAACCATCTCATCCTCTGTCGTCCCTTTATCCTCCTGCCTTCAATCTTTCCCAGTACCAGGGTCTTTTCCAATGAGTTGACTCTTCACATCAGGTGGCCAAAGTATGGAGTTTCAGCTTCAGTATCAGTCCTTCCAATGAACAGTCAAGGTTGATTTCCTTTAGAATTGATTGGTTGGATCTATTTGCAGTCCAAAGGACTCTCAAGAGTCTTCTCCAGTATAAGAAGTAACATGGCCAAACAGGCTCAGGCCAGGCCCCGGAGGCGCCCCCGTCAGACACCCGTGACAACTCGGGCTTCGTCCTTGGGAACCTGTCTCAGGTCGGACTCCCAGATCAACCTGGCTTTTGCTTATTTGTGATTCCCCTCTCTCATGTCTCCACATGGAGGGAGTTTCCTGGAAATGCTCCCGGCACTCTTCCCTTGTTTATTTTTGCAGGTGAGAGTGATGTGATGGATGACACAGGAGAAGGCACCTGTGCGGTGGGCTGAACAGCAACTTCTCCCAAGACCCCCACATCTTGAGCATTTTGAGTAGGCCAGGCTGTGGCCAGAAGACGTCCACACCCTAATCCTCAGAACCCAGGGATGCAGCCTGAGAGGAAAAGTGGAGCTTTGTAGATGCGATTAAGGTAAGAGTCTTGAGATGAGGAGAGTATCCTAGATGGTTCAGGTGTGTCCAGTAAAAAGGGATTTGTATTTATAAGAGGGGGCACAGAAGGATCAGAGGGGAAATAGGTGATGTGATGACGGAAGCAAGAGGTTGAAATGATGCAGGAAGGCAGGCAGCGTCTGGAAGCTGGAGAAGGCAAGGAGACAGAATCTCCTCCAGAACCTTCAGGAGAAGCCGCCCTGTCAACGCCTCGACTCTGTCCCCACTGAAATGGATGGCATCCTTTCAGACTCCAGAACTGAGTGAGAAGAAAACTACACTGTTTAAAGCCACCAGATTCACGGTCGTGTTTTACAGCTGCCACAAGAGACCCGGACCGTGTGCAGGTCCACGCTCTTCCCTGGTTCTGTGGGAGCACAGATTCTGCCGAGGGGCTCGGTCTCACAGAGCAGGCGTCACACCGTGTGGGGAGGGGGAAAGCATGAGGCAAAGAGCAGCGAGCTCACTTGCTCTCAACTCTGTCTCTCAGAGTCCTGAGTGCATCTCAGTCAGATTTTAAAAATATTTGGTATTGTGGTAAAAGTCACATAATATAAAACACACTGTTTTAACCATATGTAACTGTTCAGTTCAGGGGCACTAAGTACGCTCACGTTGCTGGGCAGCTCTCACCATCATCAGCCTCCTGAACATTCCATCTTCTTAAACTGAAGTGCTGTCCCCATTAAACACTAACTCCCGTTCCCCATCCTCACTCCCCGACCCTTGACTCCTGTACTTTCTGACTCTATGAATCTGCCTATTCCAGGCACCTCGTGTAAGGGGAGTCAAACAGTATTTGTCTGCACCTAATGCATCGTTGTTGCTGTTGTTGTTTAGTGGCTAAGTCGTGTCCGACTCTTTGTGACCCCATGGACTGCAGCCCACCAGGCTTCTCTGTCCATGAGATTTCCCAGGGGAGAATACTGGAGTGGGTTGCCATTTCCTTCTCCAGGGGATCTTCCCGACCCAAGGACTGGGTCTCCTGCATCTCCTGCATCGGCAGTCGGATTCTTTACCACTGAGCCACCTTGGAAGACCGCACCTAATGTACACTGGAATGCATGTTCAAGGCTGAAAGAAGCAGATTCTAATATGCTATGTGTTCCTGAACCTCAACCAGCTTCTGTTTTCATGAAGAACACTGTTTGAAATACCTGTTACCACTAATCAAAGCTGCCACAGTCATTTTAACTTTGATAACGCCAACTTCAGAGCAAGAGAGATTATCATGGATAAAGAGTGACTTTACAAAATGGAAAAGGGTGAATTCTCCAATAATACATAATAATCCCAAATGCATATACAACAACCCCAGAGTCAAAATACGTGAGGTAAAAACTGATAGAACAGAAAGGACAAACCCACTCTTGAGAGCTGGTGAACCTCACACTGAGCTGAACCACCAGCCAAGTTGACATTTACAGGACACACCGTCTTCACAATGGCAGAAAACACGGTCTTCTCCAAAATACGAGGCAAAGTCACTGCAGCGGACCACATTCTGGGCAATAAAACCATCCTTAAGACACTTGGAAGGATATAAATCCTACAAAGTATGTGCTCAGGCCAGAATTGAATGAAACTAGAAATCAGTAGCAGGAAAGTAGTTGGAAAAGTCCCCAAATATTTGGAAGGTAAACAATATACTTCTAGATAATCCATCACTCAAGACAAATCTTAAGGGAAATTTAAAAATATTTTGAAGTGAAAACAAAAATTCCATCTATTAAAATTTGTGCGATGCAGCAAAAGCAATGTTTAGAGGGAAGTTGGTAGCATTACATTTGAATGTTAAAAAAGAAGATCTAATGTCTATAACATAAGATTTCATTTTGGGAAAGTAGAGAAGGAAGACAAAATTAAGCACAAAGCGAGCAGAAGAATGGAAGTAACAAAATTAGAGCAGAAATTAATGAAATTAAAAATCAGACAATGATAGAGAAAATCAAGAAAAATCAAACCTGGTTCTTTGAAATGATCAATAATATTGATAAACTCCTATCTGGGCTAATCAACAATTTAGAATAACTTGAGAGACTTATAGTATATCTATTTTATATGGTGCAGTATCAATGCATTTAAAAGAAATACAAGGGTCTTCCTGGGGGACTCAGTGGTAAAGAACCTGCCTGCCAAGTAGGAGACACAGGTTTGATCCCTGGTCTGGGAAGATCCCACATGCCATGAGCAGCTAAGCTCCTGCACCACAGCTATTGAGCCCGTGCTCAGGAGCCTGGGAGCTGCAACTACTGAGCCCATGTGCTGCAAACCTACTGAAGTGCGTGCACCTTACGGTCTGTGCTCCACAATGAGAGAAGCCCACATCCTGTAACTGGGCAGCAGCCTCTGCTCTTTATAACTGGAGAAAAGCCCACATAGCCACGAAGAGCCGGCACGGCCACAAATAAATGAATTATAAAACCATTCAAAATCAATCATTTTTATTTTTTTTTCAATCAGCACAGCCATAAATAAATAAATTATAAAATCATTAAAAAAAGAAAAAGAACGATGCTATTCTGCTTCCCAGCTGGATAGCTGAGTCAGAGTTTAAAGCAGCAGAGTGATAAGAAATGAACTGATAAAGGTTATGTGGTCACTAAGCCTACAGTTCTGGAAGCTGCCATTGAGTGAAGAGCTCAGGACAGTTCCCCGGAGGGACCAAGGACGTGGTCCTTAAGATTGGGAGCCTGAGTGGCATCACTTTGCTGCCTGCACATCAGGTCTTCGCTTGAGGGTGTCTAATTTTCCAAAGGTTGTTCAGAGTAAAATGATTGTAGTTTTTGAGTTTGGGGCTTCTTTTTCATCAAAAAACAAATATAGAAAGCAAGAAGAAAAAGAACTCCAGTGGATTTTAGCCTGAGTCTGAGCAAAGAATGTGGACTGAAGTCATTCCCATTGGAACCCCATCGTCAAGACTTCTAACTGGATTTTCTCCACACTATCTCATAACAAACGCCTGGGCCCCATTTCCCAACCACACCAGCACTGGAAACCTGTTAGTTCCTAGTGGGTCAGATCTTTCTTCCCTTTCATTATGTAATAGAATAGTTTTTACATAGATGCTCTGCACTTCTTTTACATAGTCAAGAAAGAATAAAGCTGGAAAAGAAATTAGGATTGTTTTCTCCAAACCCCTCATTCACAGATGAGGTCATTAGCCCAGGGACAAGGACTAGACGCACAGGCTGCTTCCTCAGTGGTGGACCAGACCACCACGTCCCCAGGGTCCTGGGCCAGCGTTCACTCCTCTGTCCCCATCTTCCTGTTCTCACTGTCCCTGCTGGGAAGGGTGATCCTGTACGCAGAGGCCTGATTTACAGATACAGTGGGCCATCAACAGTGGGGCTAGTTCACCCTTAGGCTTTGAAAAGACCTGTTCTTCTCATGATGCTTTCACTGTCCTTCATTCAAATGATAATGAACCCTGTGGTCAAAAATCTAATTCCTCCTCAGTCTACCATTAAAGTCAGGAGAATCACCTAAGATTATCTTTCCATTTCCCCAGTGGCTCAGCAGTAAAGAATCTACACTGCAGGAGACTCGGGTTCAGTACCTGGCTCAGGAAGACCCCCTGGAGGAGGGTGTGGCAACCCACTCCGTATTCTTGCCTGGAGAGTCCCATGGACAGAGGAATCTGGTGGGCTACAGTCCATGGGGTCACAAAGAGTCGGACACGATTGAAGCGAGTGAGCACTTAAGCATCCTTTCATGATGCGACCTCTGGGAAAGCTGAGTTTTCTATTGAATAGTTTACAGCAGTGGAGGTGGGAGACAGTGTTCAAAAAACCCCACAGCGGTGAGGGGCCTGGGCCTGAATCCAGTCCACACTCACCATCTACAAGCTGGGCAACTCTGAGGCCCCTGCTCCCACACCTGGGTTCAGGTTCCCCTCTGCAGTGGAGTATTTGACTGGGTCAAGATGCCTGGGAAAGCAGATGTTAGTTAACTCATGGTCAATCAAATAGTCAATGTTCATCCATTAGTTACCATCAACTGATTTTCTGGAAACGCATTTCTCAGTAAAAGACACGAAGGGAGAGGAGTTTCTGTTGATATCGTTATTTTGCTTTTGTTTGATGTGGACACACTGCACATGCTCTTGCTTGGGAGAAGTCATCATTCAGCACCAGTTCAAACCAATCACATGCAATTTGCAGACACCTCAGTTCAGTTCATGTCCGACTCTTTGTGACCCCATGGAATGCAGCACGCCAGGCTTCCCTGTCCATCACCAACTCCCGGAGCTTGCTCGAACTCATGTCCATCAAGTTGGTGATGCCATCCAACCATCTCATCCTCTGCAAGACACCTAAAATCCTTCAAATTCTGTCATGAGAAATCCTGTGACTCTCCGCTTCTCCTGTTTTTTGCTTCCGCAGATCACCTTTCGACTCATCCATTCAAAATAAGTCTCATCTTAAGTGATTTGTCACATGTCCTAATTGGACAAAATTGCTTTTGTCTCTGTCTTCAACTTCCATCACACACCGTATCTCCTCCAGACTCACGTCATCAACATTGCTGGAGGGGTGCCTTCAGCATCACCACTGTCACCAGACAAGCCTTTGATTGGAAATGTGGGACAGGCAGAGGCAGGGGTGAGCCTGTGGAGCGCACCTGAAGGCTTCCTTCCATACTGATGGGGGAGGCACGGGGCACACTGGGCCCGCCTGCAGCGTCCGAGATGGACCCCGTGTGTGACACTGCTTTCGTTCTCAGACCACACCTTCCTGTCTCATCCTCATGACCTCAGGCGGGATCTCCTCCAGTGCCCGGCTAGAACTCAGACTCCTTCTGTCTCCAGCATCCCCCCAACCTAAGAGTCCAGTGTGTCTACCAAGAGCCTGTGTTCCCATCAGACCTTCAATAAATAGGAAAGAGTTCTGTATTTTCAGACCATCTGCTGATCTGGGCACTTCTCAAGCTGCCAGTCAGCGTACATTTTATTTTTAGATGCCAGTTTTGGGCAGACCATGAAAATTCTGCACCTTAAATTTTCAGACGTTCTAAACAAAGTATCTCAATCTTTTAAAGACCTCCTGAGAGGGGATGGGGTCAGAAGCCTAAATGACTGAGAATTCTTTGGAAAAGCGAAATGAAAACAGCTGCAAATGGAAAGGGGTCAAATATCTGATGCTTATGTAACTGTATCCTGCACACTAGTCAGGAGCCTTGGCTATATACAAGCAATCATACGAGAGATGCAGCTTTAGGGGATCTCTCAGCCAAGAGAGTAAAACCTGACGGCTGAATAAGCAGATTTCTGGGAAGAACCCCACCAAAGGATGGAATGAAAATCCTTGTGTCTTTTCTAAGAAGGTTCTGATCTTCCCTTGATCCCTCCCTCAATTTGGACTTAATTTAAAAAAGGAGAGAGAGAAGCAGAGGTAGGAATGCATAGGACCTAAAGAATCAACGATCCTTTAGCAAAGTGTGCAGTCCGATCTCACCAACAGCTGCCTGTCTCTTTAAATCAGAGACCCCGTCAGGATACAAGCTGGGAGAAGTGTTAATCCATATGTCCCAAGACATTTTTATTCTCTTCTTTTGAAGACTCTGGGGGGAAATGTTTAGCAGGACCCCATGAGCTGAAAAAATGTATGGCGTGTACGTGTGAACTTCCGTCAGTGACACGTGGTTGAAAATGCTAACTGTGTCATGTGAGGCCCTGGAGCATCTGCTCAGAATCCTGCCAGTGACGTGCATACACATCCAGGGCACTGCAGAAACAAGAGATGGGAAAGAATGAAAATCCTCGTCTCACATCCCGAGTGGGGGTGCTGAGACCCCTGAAATAAAAATCCAGCTCCTATTCATTAAGAATGTGATGCAAGCAAGGCCTCTTATGCAGCTCACAGAACAAAGTGGAGACCTAAGAGAAAGGGTGGCTTTGGGAGTGGCGTATTATAAATTTCTGCAAAACAGCAAACTATGTTCAAGGGAACAGAAGTGAAATACCAGGCATTTAAAGATTTTGTGGGCTGAGGAATTATTATTACAGTGAAGAGTGAAACTAGGATTGCCAGTTGTTATTCTAGAATGAGCCATGTGCCAAGTCTGACTTTGTAAATAAAGTTTTATTGGCTCACAGCCACATCCATTTGCTCTCATGTTGTTCATAGGTGTCTGCAGTTTCCAGCAAGCAAAGTTGAGTAGCTGCCACTGAGACCAGATGGCCTGAAAATTTGAAAATATTTACTCTGTGGTCCTTCCCAGAAAAAGACTGTGAACCCCTGTTCTAGAACATACACAGGCCTCCTTTGCGGTTCATGGTAATACTTGTAAATCCAACTGACAAATCTCACAGTTGAGTGAAGGAGAGAGCTGTTATCACTTTAAATCACCTTCTAAGTTCTTTTTTCTTTTTTAAAGAATTTCTTTTTTTTTTTTTTGATGTGAACTATTTTTAAAGTTTTTATTGAATGTGTTACAATACTGTTTCTGTTTTATGTTTCAGCTTCTTGGCCGCGAGGCATAAGGGATCTTTGCTTCCTGACTCAATATTGAACCCGCACACTCTGTACTGGACGATGAAGTCTTAACCACTGGTCAACCAGGCAGGTCCTTCAGCCTCTAAGTGCTAAATGCAGAATCTAGGAGTGTAGAAGTCTTACTATGGTGAATTGCTGGTGAAGAACTGTATCACCGAGGACACAATCACCACCCCATGTAAATTGCTATGAATCTATATTTTTGTTTCTCAATGCTACTTACATCTCCTATAGATGTTAAAGTGCTTGAGGTTTTGTTGTTGTTTTAAATCATCCTCATTTTGGAAGCACTTAGTAAAGGACTAGAATCCAGCAGTTATTCATATAACGTCTTCACAGGCTGGTGAACTTAGAAGCGACTTTAATTTAATAGACTCTCTAAATCTACGAGAAACAGATTTATTGTAATCTGATTTGTAAAAATACTACAATTTAAAGTTATTATTGTTATTAAAGAAATTAGTTTTGAAAGCTCCTTCTTAAATCACCTCCCATACTACATAATGGCAGTCTACAGTTTTGGGCATTTCGTTGTTGATCTAACTGACAGAGGTTATACTGGTTATAACTAAGCACAATACAATACTTCCTTGACAAAACTTCCTGAGATACGCTTAAGGCAGTTTACTTCAGATCAATGTCCTTGGTGTCTTCAGGGTTTTTGAAAATGTCTTTATTTCTCGTTTAAAATGGAACCCAAATCAGTGACCTTCTCTGCCTCCTTAAACAGCTAAAATATGGTGACTTCTATGGGTTCAGAGACAAAGCTCACAGGGGCTGCTCGACTCAGGCATTCAGGCTGTTCTTCCTATGGATCGTGTTAATATCCATGTTCAACATTATCTTATGTTCAACATTATCTTATGTAAGGCCAGTTCAACATTATCTTATTTTTCTGTCAATGATGAATAATCCCAGATCCTTGAACTTCCCTTACATATCTAGTTTCCTAATTCTTCAGTCATCTTTGAGTCTTTCCTCTGATTCCTCTGTAAGACTTTAAGTCTGACTTAAAACTTACCTAAAATTCAAGTGAGGATCTGACTTATCTTGAAGAAAACAAAAGGATAAACTGAAAGTCTGTGGATGCTGGGGCCATGGTCCCCTCTTCCTGATTCTTTTTAAAGGACACCATTACTTCACCTAGCGGTCACGCTCGGAGACGGGTTAAAGAGAAAGAAGTGTCTGCTACCGCCCTCTCTGGGGTCCAAGGCACACGGGTGCTTATGAAGCCTCTGTATCCGGTTGTGCATTATTATCTCATCCCTCAGGCATCTACTCATGATTAGATAGCATTACCGACTCAATGGACATGAACTTGAGCAAAACTCCAGGAGATAGTTGAAGACAGGGAAGCCTGGCATGCTGCAGTCCCTGGGGTTGCAAAGGGTCAGACACGACTGAGCGACTGAACAACAACAATACTGGTTATAATGGTTCCCCCTAGGTTTATATGAGTCTCCCATTAACTGTTCTAAACTATCATCACGGGATATCTTGCTAGATGTAGAGCATTTTCACCCATCTAAACATTTCAGGAATAAATCCTCTAATGTTAAAAGTTGACTACGTGTGTAGAACTGAAAAATAACAAAAAATAGGCCAGAGAGAGAAAATCCAGAAATCCATAACCTAATGGATGCCTGACATTTATTGAACACAACACAGGCCAAACACTCAGCTAGGAATACAGACACACAGTCTCTAATCCTCAGTCTAGTTCTGTCATTGGCCTTCTTTACAGATAAGTAAACAGATGCTCAGAGAAGCTAAGTCATTTGCTCAAATTCATATAACCAGTTCACCCACAACTGGGATTAGAGCTCAAGTCTTTCAGGCTCCAAAATGAAAGCAGTCCCGTTCTATTCAGAATTATGCATCAGGCTGCCTTTGAAAAGGGGAAACACCATCTTTTAGTTCTGGGGGATTCAGCAAAAATACTTTACGAAAGAATTCAACTTCTGCTAGGACATCACACAAAAAGCAAGTTTTCCCAGTTCTATAACTTGAGGTTCATAAGATCAGATGCAGCAGAAGCATGCTACATATCTGGGAGGCATCTGCCCGCCCAGAGATAGAAAAGACAGATGCCTTTTATAAGGATTATCCCGATAGTGCAGGAGCCTGAAAAGAGAGCCAGTGAACTTGAGAGAAGAGGAGCATGACCACTGGGCTCCTGGGACAAGTTCTCAGGCCATGGAGGACTTTCTCTGGGGGACACCAGCTCACTCTCAAGGACTGACTGGGTGATAACCGCAGGGCGAGCCAGACGGAGGACAAAACAGATGTAACAGCCCTGAAGTGAGAGGAGAGGAAGCAGGACAAGGCACCCGCAAGTCACTCAGCATCTGCAGGGCTCAGCGTCCACGGGGAAGGGGCGGGGCGGGGCTGCGGGGGGTACAGGGCCTGCTTTGCTGTCCCAGGAGATCTGCAGGGAAAAGAGAATCCCTGGAGGAGTATGAAGGTAGGCGTGAGGTTTACAATGATCCCTTGGAGAGCTGGGGGTCAGCCTGGAGCTTCCCCAGGAGTCAGGGAGGCATCCAGGGCAGGGAAGACAGGATGAAGGGCTGAGGAAAGTGACTTCTGACTAATACTGAAGACAAACGTTTCCTGAGACCTGAAGCCAGAGGTAATCAGACTGATTCTTAAGTTATATGCATGACAAAAGGCCTGGGAAGAAACGGAAATACTTTTTTACCATTTTTTTTTAAACGGATGTTATAAGCATTCGATTTTAAAACATGTCAAATAAGAAATGAGACTCTTCAACTGATCCGAGAGATAAGCTCAAAATAGTTCGTTCTTAAGATTTTCTCTAAGAATCTAACACCAGGGTCAAATTTCTACACAACTAGCACATCCACAAAATTCTTTAAATTCCGCATGAGACAGAGGGAAGGGAAGGGAAGGGAAGAACTGTTAAGTCTGCACACTTACTTTTAAATTTTGTTTAAAAATGATAGCTTTTGTTCTGAAAACTAAATCAACATGAAGACTTATTTATAAGAAAAAACTGACCAAAATTCCTCAAAATTACAAAAAAGCTGTTAGATGGGTAGTAAAGGCAAATCACAGGAGAGGGAAACGTCCAGAATGGATTTTGATGCACAGAAGACCGTGCAACAACAACAACAAAAAACCTAAAAGTGTGGGGAAGTTGATTTGCAATGCAATCTTGTTGCTCACGTCACAGCCAAAACGCAATACTGTTGCCCCCAGGTCCCAGAGTCCTCTGAGAAACTTTTCTTTCTTCTCTTCACTGGAGTATAACTGCTTTACACTGGTTTGTCAATTGCTTCTGTACAGCAAAGTTAATTAGCCATATGTATTCATATATCCCCTCTTCCTTGGATTTCCTTCCCATTTAGGTCACCACAAGCACTGAGTAGAGTTCCCTGTGCGGTACAGTAGGTTCTCATTAGTTATCTATTTTATATATAGTAGTGTATATATGTCAATCCCAGCCTCCCAATTCATCCCACCTACCTTCCCTGAGAAGATTTTCTAAGGGAGGGAGTGAAAATGATACTCAACTGAGCCAATTCTTACTGAACCAACTCTGTAGGGTTGCCAAAGGACAACGGGAACGGCAGTGTGTCTCACCCGCACAGGTGAGGCTCTTCCAGTCACACCTCCTCCTCTGCTGGGGTCCACCCACCTCAGACTCGAGAACCATCATCTCCAACCTCACATGCCCAAATGCGCCAGAAGTGACCGGTCCACTCAGGAACCTCTGTGTTTGGCACACAAGACTTCCACCCCATGATAAGAAGAATTTCCTAAGAGTCCAGACACCCTTTGGAGGGGAAAGACTAGAAGGCCTTCCATATGAAAGCCTAGCCCTGCCTACAGAATTCTCTCATGCTCAAAGAGAAGCAGTCTTTGACCTGTTAATAAACCTTAAATCAAAGGTTTAGATCATAGTAAAACCCACAGGTTGAAGCACTCAGTGCAATACTGCCGTGACAAAACTTCCTCACATACATGGGTAAGGCAGTTTATTTCAAATTAATGTCCTTGGTGTCTTATGGATTTCTGAAAATGTCTTTATTTCTCCATTAATGCGATCCAAACCAGTGACCTTCTCTGCCTTCTTAAATAGCTAAAACACGGTGACTTCTATGGGTTCAGAGACAAAGCTCACAGGGGCTGCTCAATGCAGTCTATTCATCCTTGGATTATGTTAATATCAGTGGAGCCAGTTCAGCTTCATCTCATTTCTCTGACAATGATGAGAAACCCCAGATCTTTGGACTTTGCTTTCTGTAACTGGTTTCCTAATTCTTCCATCACCTTTGTGTCTTTCTTCTGATATCTATGTTAAGACGTTAAGTCTGATTTAAAACTTATCTAAAATTCAAGTGAGGATCTGACTTGTCTTGAAGAAAGCAAAAGGATAAAGTGAAAGTCTGAGGCTGCCACAGCCGCTGGAACTTTCTGACTCTTGGATGCCACTCTTTCACCCACAGCCGCTGGAACTTTCTGGCTCTTGAAGGCCAGGCTTTCACCCATAGCCGTTGGAACTTTCTGACTCTTGAAGGCCACTCTTTCACCCACAGCCGTTGGAACTTTCTGACTCTTGAAGGCCACTCTTTCACCCACAGCCGTTGGAACTTTCTGACTCTTGAAGGCCACTCTTTCACCCAGCGGTCGTGCTAGAGACGGGGCAAAGAGAAAGAACTGCCCACCAGCACCCTCGCTGGTGTCGTCCAAGGCACACGGGTGCTTGCACTGTCTCTACATCTGGTTGTGTGTGTGTGTGCCCATCATCCCATCCTGCATGCATCTATTCATTCAGGCATCCACTTAACATTATGTACCCTCAGAGCTGGGACAAATACAAATATTAAAGAGCTCAGGTTGCTGCCACAGATCTCAACAGCTCCTCTCATGGCCCAGGGAATGTGTGACAGAAGGGCACACAGACAAAAACGTACGATGTGAGGACTCCTGTAGAAAAGAATAAGAACAGAACCAAGCAGGAGAGCACGGGAACCTCAGGAGGGTCCCCACGACCTCAACCGTCATCTCTAGATCACCGATTCCCCACCGGTCCCTGAGGGCCGAGGACCCAGGTCCCTTCACCACCTTAACTCTGCGTCTGGTCTACTCAGGTCTGCCTCCCGACAGAACAGTTTCAATGAGACAGGAGAGTGGGGATGTCTGAGTCTCAGACTTGCTAAACTGGCAGTAAACCAGAAGACCAACTGCTATGGACTGAACTGTGTCTGCCTCCCCAATTCACATGTGCAGGCCCTAACCCCCCCACACCCCCACCACAGCCTGGCTATAGTAAGCAAGGAATTCAGATTAAATGGAGACCTAAGAATGGAGCTCTGATCTGATCTGATCTGATTTTAGTGTCATTCCCCCATGGCTCAGTGGTTAAAGAATCCAGCTGCCAATGCAAGAGAGGCCAGAGATGCAGGTGGGATCCCTGGGTCAGGAAAATGCCTGGAGGAGAGCATGGCAACCCACTCCAGTGCTCTTGCCTGGAGCATCCCAAGGACAGAGGAGCCTGGTGGGCTACAGTCCATGGGGTCGAAAAAGAGCTGGACATGACTGAGCAACTGAGCACAGACAGAGACAGACACACAGATCTGAGAAAAGACAACAGAATGCTCGCTTCCTCTCTTTCTCTCTTTCTCTCCTCTCCCTACCGTGTGAGGGCCCAGTAAGAAGGTAGCTACCTGCCACTCAGAAAGAGAGCCATCACTAGAACCCAGGCTGGTACCCTAATCTCAGACTGCCAACATCCAGAACTGGGAGAAAGCAAATTCCTATTGTTTAAGCCATCCAGTCTATGCTATTCCGTTACAGCAGCCAGATAAAATACATCAACCCCTGGCTAGGAATCTGAGAACAATATTCCACATTATAATACAACTCCATTTAATCTTTTATCAGTCATTTTCTTCTTCTCCTTCCCATTTTTGGTCAATGTCTTGATCAGAGTTTGAGGCTCAGGTATAGCAGAGAAGGTGAACTTTTAAGAATCCCAAGAAAAGGTGAAAAATGAAATATTTCCAGCTTGACCCACAAAGATAAAAATTATCCTTCTTTTCCTAGAAATCATCCAGAACACCAAAAAGTATAGGAAATGCAGAAGTAATTTGTATTTTCAACAAAATCAGAAAGTCAATAGAACCTCCAGACTCCAAAATGTGTCTGAAAGCTAATGAATGTAGGCAGGACCAGAGGTAGGAAAGCGAGAAAAGACACCCCGAGAGATCATCGAGGGGGCTGTAGATTCAGAAAGGACGCGGAGATGTGCCTCAAGGTGAGATGGCTGTGGAAGCCTTGTCTCTGCTTTGTAGGAACACTGGTGGGAGCCCTCGTGGATTCAGAATGTTCAGGAGATGGGGCTTGAGAAGGAGGGGCATCCCTAGGAGTATTGCAGGAAGCAATCCCACTTTGAGGCAGGAGGTTTGAGCAGTTAGCATCTCCACTGGCTATAAGAATACTATGACTAGGGTGACATTTCATACAGTGATCCACCCCTACAAGTGTTCCGAGAGCTCGGGAGCTAATGATGACAATGATGGGCATAGCTGTAGTAGCTCATATATTAAAAGGGCACTCTGAGAAATAGCAGATTAAATGCAAAGCTTTGATAAAATATCAAATTTCAGGAAAGCTGTTGGACTTCAAAAAATAATGAAGTCCGTTGGGAAACTAGGTAGAAGTGTCAATTCTATTATTTAAAAAAAAGGAGAAATTCAGGCTGACCTTAGATGAGCAAACTCAGACTTGCTAAACTCAATACATTCTAAAAAGTAGAAGAAAAAAAAAACTCTAATTTTAATGCAAAAGAGGCTAACATTAATTTTTTAAAAAGCAGAAGAGAAAAACCCCCTATCATCTAAAAATAAAACTACAGCAAAAGTTTCTCTTGTGTCAAAAAAGAAATCCAAATCAAATCAGCAAAATATCTAGAAAATAATGAGGATGAGCTCATATATAGCATAGAGCTAAAGCAGACTCAAGAGGAAAATATATAGCTCTCAGTACCCATATAAATAAATAAGAGAGAGAAAACATATAAATGGATAAAGCATCTAACAATATAATCACAAGAAGTTCAAAACACACACACAAAAAGGAAAATTAATAAAGAAAAAATTGAAATTAAAAAAAAAAAAGAACCAATAAAAATAACAAGTACATTCCAAACTCATTCTTTGGAGAAATAAAGAAAAATAAATTTTAAAAAATTGCTTGATGTCTCACAAATTTATACAGATAGGACAAATCTGAAGAATAAGAAACTAACCAGGGAAAAGTAACATAAGAACAGAGGTTACAGAAAAGAGTCTCATGATAAACGATCCCTGAATGCTACAAAATATAATTGCAACCTTGGATAAAAGAGACTGTATTTATGAGTAAATCCTTGAGAAAAACACCCCAGAAAAGAAAATAAATCTAAACAGAGGATATCAACGGGTAAAAGGGAACACTCTCTAATCTAAATATTTGAGAGGGAGGGAAGGGGCCCACCCACGAGTGAAGCGCCCAGAGTCCCCCCTGCACCCCTCAATGTGCCTGTATTTGCTGTTATTATTGTTCAAAGAGATTCAATATCCCTCAATTTATTAGTCAAAAGAATCAAGCAGCAAATTAGATAAAAACACGACATGACATACTGAGTTAATTCCAAAAATTCAATAATAGTTCAGTACTATAAAGGAAGGGAAATCATACAATCTTGCCCATGGGTTACTCTTCTTAAAAAAAATTCTCTTGAAAAAGTTCAAGATCATTGTTTAAAGCAAATGAAAACAGAAAATGTCTCAGAAGAAGAATAAATGGTCACATCCTTCAGATTATAATATTTATTTAACTTAACCCAAAAGCCAGCATGCTGATTTAAGGAACAAACATCAACCCTACTTTAACAAAACACACACACACACAAAAAGACAAGTGTGTCTATTCCCAACACATTAATACTAGTTTTTTTCTGGAGGTACTAAACAATGCAACGGGAAAGAAAAGGTGGATTTAAAAATCAGAAAGTGGAGATTCACTTGAAAATGATATTGATTATATACCTGGAAATTCTAAGATTATCAAATGAAAAATTACTAGAAGCAATGAGAAAATTCAAAGTGGCTGGAAGATGCATATTCACTGAAAACCTTCTGAAAACTTTTATCTCAACTTTTTAGAAAAATGTGACCATATCTACTATGTTTTTGCAATGGGGCAAAGAGCCAATGACAGCAGAAGTTTAGTTCCCCTACCTATCTGTAAGTGATCCTCAGGAATCCTTGTTGATTGCCGTATGGATGAGAGTTCTGTTTAAATAAGAGTGGAATTCCCATATGTTTCCTCATTCTAAATTCTAGTTTTGCTTTATTTTCCTATGTGTTACCATAAATATCATCCAGGGAGGTATCTCTGTATGTTGCACACCACAGAGCTTAGAAATACCCGAGCACTCAAAAGAAGGGGAACCCCCCAGACTCTGATCTTGGAGAACGCATGGAGGGTCTGTAGCAAGCCATGCAGGAGAGGAGCGGACCTGCTGTCCAGCCACGGGGCTTGGTACTGGAAGTGGGTTGAACACAGGGCCCCGAGTTATGCCCGTTGGGAAACTCAGCATACCACCCCTTTTTTGGAGTAAGGGTCTCTGTGCTGGCAAATGGCATATAGGATATGCTAAGTCACTCAGTCATGCCTGACTCGTTGCGACCCCATGGACTGCAATCTGCCAGGCTCCTCTGTCCCTGGGATTCTCCAGGCAAGCATACTGGAGTGGGTTGCTATTTCCTCCTCCAGGGGATCTTCTTGATGCAGGGATTGAACCCAAGTTTCTTATGTCTCCTGCATTGGCAGATGGGTTCCTTTCCACTAGCGCCACCTGGGAAGCCGGTACCCAAGGGTCTTTGTAAGTATAATTACATTAAAGATTTTGCTATGAGATCATCAGAGTGATCATCAGAGTGGGCCCTAAAAGCAATGGCCAGGGTCCCAATAAGAGACAGACAGAAGGGAGGCAAGACGCAGAGGCATTAAGAGCAGGCCACGTAAAGATGGAGCAGAGATTGGAGCTCGAAGCCCCAAGCCAGGGTATACCAGGGGTTTCTGGCAACTACCAGAAGCTGACACTGTTTCCACTGTTTCCCCATCTATTTCCCATGAAGTGATGGGACCAGATGCCATGATCTTCGTTTTCTGAATGTTGAGCTTTAAGCCAACTTTTTCACTCTCCGCTTTCACTTTCATCAAGTGTCAGACTTTATTTTTTTGGGCTCCAAAATCACTGCAGATGGTGACTGAAGCCATGAAATTAAAAGACGCTTACTCCTTGGAAGAAAAGTATGACCAACATAGATAGCATATTCAAAAGCAGAGACATTACTTTGCCAACAAAGGTCCGTCTAGTCAAGGTTTTTCCAGTGGCCATGTATGGATGTGAGAGTTGGACTGTGAAGAAAGCTGAGTGCCGAAGAATTGATGCTTTTAAACTGTGGTGTTGGAGAAGACTCTTTAGAGTCCCTTGGACTGCAAGGAGATCCAACCAGTCCATTCTGAAGGAGATCAGCCCCGGGTGTTCTTGGAAGGAATGATGCTAAAGCTGAAACTTCAGTACTTTGGCCACTGCATGCAAAGAGTTGACTCATTGGAAAAGACCCTGATGCTGGGAGGGATTGGGGGCAGGAGGAGAAGGGGACGACAGAGGATGAGATGGCTGGAAAGCATCACCGACTCGATGGATGTGAGTTTGACTGAACTCCAGGAGTTGGTGATGGACAGGGAGGCCCGGCGTGCTGCGATTCATGGGGTCGCAAAGAGTCAGACACGACTGAGCGACTGAACTGAACTGAACTGAACCAGAAGCTAGGAAAGAGGCACAAAAACCTTCTTCCTCAGAGCCTCCAGGGGACCCACCTCTGCCACAAATTGGTTTTGATTTTTGTGAAATGATGAAGTCCAGTATTAAGAAATTGCTGATGTTGAAAGTACCCAACTTTGTGGTAATTTTTTCAGCAGCATCAAGAAGCCAATACAGTATCTCAACCGAGGGGCTGGAGGCAGTCATGCAAAGAGATGGAACTGTATACATGCACATGTCCAGGACCATAAATCTGAATTGCAGGATGGTCAGATCTGGTGGATTCAGGTACCATTGGCTGAGCAATCCCCAAGGTGGGCTGGGGAACAGAAGTAGGCTTCTCCAGGTAACATGACACTCCAGAGAAAGAGTTCAGGATATTTAGTTGGCAAGTGATCCTACATACTCCTCCCTCTCACTCCTGACAAGCGGCGAGCTGTGTCTTAGGTTTCCAAAATCAGGTGTTCCATTAACTTACAGAAGCACAGGTCCTCAGGTATTAGGTGAACTTCTGAGCTTCACTCAGCAGTGTAGTGTGGCCTGTGAGCACCTCACCAGGATGGGATTCACTACCTTTAGTCTGCGTAGGACACACCACAGGATGGTCAACCAGACATGACCTGGGCTCTGAGGGTCCTAGATATGTATGATGCAACTTTCGTTCCAGAGATCATTTGGACTTTGATTAACATATATTCTCAAAGTATGTCTATGTTTCCATTTATCTGAGCACCTGTAAAGGTCATTTAGACTTAGCAGAAGACATTACCCCTGCTGCTGCTGGACTGACCAGCCTGACAACAGGTTCTTCCTTATACACCAGGTCATCTAATCAGCACCAAGGCCAGCAACTACCCAGGGAAGCTGGTGCTACTGCTGCCATTTCAGAGATGAGAAAACTGCGTCAACTCAAGACTCAGGTCAAATTTATGCAATGTCACAGTTTGGTTCTCTAGGAAGCACAAATGAAACACGGCTGAGTGTTTATCAGAAAGTGCCCTTGGGATCAACCCCTAAGTGGAGGGAAGGACTGGGGACCTGGTAGAGGGAGAAGCTGAGCTGGGATGCAGGTCTGAAAACTCCAGACAGACTCACAGACAATCTGGGGCTGAAATTAGAATTGTCCTGCATTGGGCCAAAAGGAGAGAGGACTTATACCCCCACTCAATCAGTTATGGACGTGGGCCACCCATGGAAAGGTTGACCTTGGGCAGGCAGCTCTGTGAAGCTGGGGCAGCCTGGAGACTAAGATATGAAAGTCTGCTGCTAACAATACCCTCAAAGGCTGGACAACCAGTCTTTCTTTGAGAAGGGATCTTGGGATCCATCTTTCAGTCCAAAATGTGCAGCTATAAAGTGGGAGAAACCAAATCCAAACCCAGATTCCACCTGAGACCAAAGTGCTCTCTCTGTCCACCATTCCCTGTTCTCAGCTGTGTCAAGACACTCAGGAGCTGCTGAGGAGACCACAGGTGATGACCCCAGAGTCTGGCCAGCAGGATCTCACAGCTCCCAGTGATAACCGCTCAGTCGTGTCCGACTCTTTGCGACCCCATGCACTGTAGCCCACCAGGCTCCTCTGTCTATGGGATTGTCCAGTCAAGAATACTGGACTGGATTGCCATTCCCTTCTCCAGGGGATCTTCCTGACCCAGGGATTGAACCTGCATCTTCTGCGCTTCCTGCATGGTAGGAGGATTCTTTACCTTTTGAGTCACTGGGGAAGTTCAGGAGGTTGCTGGGTGGAGTTTAATTGAACTGGCTTGACTCCAGCTGGGACCTCCTTCTCACCAGGTACTGTGAGCCTGAAAGTAAAACTCCCAGGGGAGGTAAAAACTGATGTATATTATTCTCAAAGAAGCCACACTATGATTATTGATGAAAAAATGTATACAAAGTATTAATACATCCCCTTCTTCTGCTCCCAGCTTGTCTAGTCTGCTACACTCCAATAACATAATGAGGGTGTTTTAAGTCTGTCACCATGCAGTTATTCTTATTAACATTGTTTACTAACTGGCTTCTGAGGTGGTGCTCATGGTAAAGAATCCTCTTGCCAATGCAGGAGACATAAGAGACCTGGGTTCGATCCCTGAGTGGGGAAGATCCCTTGAAGGAGGGCATGGCAACCCACTCCAGTATTTTTTCCTGGAGAATCCCATGGACTGAGGAGCCTGGTGAGCTACAGTCCATGGGGTGGCAAAGAGTCAGACAGGATCGAGTGTCTGAGCATTACTAACTGATGCACTAACCATGAACCCGGCCCAGTTAAATCCTTTTCATTTATCATCTCATTCAATCATCTCTGCTGCCCCAGAAAAAAGCTATCATCATTAGTCTCACTTTACATATAAGTAGGAGCATCTTCAGCCCGTCTCTCCTTGAAATGTCTCCCTGTGACTATGTGTACATCCTCTCTCCATTGTACCAACTCCTTGGGCTGCTCTCTACTTTTTAAAGATAGCTTAGAACCACAGGAAAATTCTCCCCTAAGTCCAGCTGCAGATATATTATTCTCTCAAGTTCACACAACTTAATAGAGTCACCATTTGTTCTGGAAGTACACAGGGAGTCTGTCTTGTGTGACTCCCTATAGGGGTGGCTGAGTTTTTCATTGTCCATTAAGGGTTTTAAATAGCACCACTGATGGTTCATGACTAGAAATCAGTATCTTTCACAGAGCATCCTCAAAAATAAACATTTAAAACAGACAGAGCCTCAGATCTTTGTGTATCACGCAGCAAACATGCATGGGTTTGTGAAAGTACAAGGAAAGCCACCTGTTAGGATGTCAGTCAGTGGGATGTGCCATTCAGCCAACACTTAATCAGTCTCTAATGAGGAGTCTCATTTGGCATGAATCCATTGCTTTGAATGAACAGAAAGCATAGAACTCAGATGACAAGTTCAAGAAGAGTACAGAGACAGCTGTTGGGTGATTGATGGCATTTTTCATCTTTAGAGAAACCCTTCTTTTTCATGCTCCTTTGATCAAATCTCTGAGACAAACTTAAGAATCTGACAGGGCTTCCCTTTACCTGTTTCTTCTATCCCTTCCCTCAAAACAGTCTTACAAAGTTTGGAAAATAAACCTGGGTCTCACTCCGTCATTACAGTCAAGTAATCACCAACGTGAAGCCTGTCTGTTTCACATTCTCTTTTTTACTGAAGTGCAGTTAATTTACACTGTTGTGTCAATTTCAGGGGCAGAGCAAAGTGATTCAATTTATATACTTTTTTCATATTCTTTTCCATTATAGGTTGTTACAAGATATTGAATATAGTTCCCTGTGCTCTACAGTAGGTCCGTATTGGTTATCTATTTCATATATAGGGCTTCCCTCATTGTTCAGTCGGTAAATAACCTGCCTGCAATGCAGGAGACCTGGGTTCAATTACTGGGTTGGGAAGATCCCCTGGAGAAGGAAACAGCAACCCACTCCAGTATTCTTGCCTGGAGAATCCCATGGACAGAGGAGTCTGGTGGGCTACAGTCCACGGGGAAGCAAGAGTCAGACATAAATTAGCAACTAAACTACTAGTGTATATCTGCTAATCCCAAACTTTTAATTTATCCCTCCCTCCCCCCTTCCCCCTTCGGTAACCACTGTTTGATTTCTATGTCTGTGAGTCTACTTCTGTTTTGTAAATAAGCTCATTTGTATTATTTTTTTCAGATTCCACATATAACTGTTATCGTAACTTAGTTTAGCATGATAATCTCTAGGTCCATCCATGCTGTTGCAAATGGCATCATCTCATCTTTTTGATGGCAGACTGATATTCCATTGTATACATGGACCACATCTTCTTTACCAACTTATCTGTGAATGGATATGGATGTTTCCATGTCCTGGCTATCGCAAGGAGTACTGCAATGAACACTGGGTGCATGTACTTTTTTGAATTGTAGTTTTCTCCTGATAAATGCCCAGGAGTAGTATTGCTGGATCATATGGTAGCTCTATTTTTAGTTTCCTAAGGAACCTCAGTACTGTTCTTCCCAGCGGCTGCACCAGTTTCCAATCCCACCAACAGTGTAGGAGGGTTCCCTCAAACGTCCTTAAAATTGCCGGAGCAGTTTTAAATGATTTGGCATCCTTCAGGGCAGTGCTTATTTCTATTCTGCTCTTCACTTTTCCTACCAAACTCTCTGACGGGATGATGCTGTGAAGTTCCTGCCCCTGAGAGGAGAATGGGGTTTATCTGTCCAGCTGGGGGAAGGATGGGAAGGTGAAACCAGGGCAGAACTGTGAAGTGCATCTTGATTTGCTTTAAGACTTAGTCACATTAGGTACTTTTCTGTTTTTACTTCTTCTCTATGATTACCCGACTCCTTCCAAATTACAATGTCTCCAGAACGGAAAAAGGAGAGCCTGTTAAAATAGCCTATGGATCACGCTCAATCAATAGCTGAATGCTACACAAAATGAACAGTGATACAGTCTCTTTTCCCCGCTTGTGGAAAATATTAATATTGTGAGCTTCTCTAAAGATAAACAGTTAGGAACAGAGATCCAAATTCCTAAAAATTATTTTCTTCCATAGCCAGAAACTGGGCAGCTGGTAACCTGCTGTTTTTCCTTTGAGCTCCTCAGATTAGATCCTAAATACAATTTAACTCCAGACTCCAATATACAGTTCCTGAATTATACTGGCAAAGAGTCAGTTATGTAACAAATCTGCATTACTCCCAACTGCACGCGTGCCACAGATAACAGGCTACATTTTCTAATTTAGGTCCAAACTAAAATGTTTTAAATTGTGTCACAACTTAAATACCTTTAAGTATCCACTGCATGAAAGTATATAAAATTTCTCTGAAAAATGAGTAACCCTGTTGGAAAATCAGTAAGCACTGTTCAGCTTATCTTCTTTAATAAATATGGATTCTTATATAACCTGCTTGCAGAAGAAATCTATATTCAAATTCCTCCCTCTCTCACGAGAAATTAAAACATACAGAAAATGAAAATTCAAACTGTGTTAGGAAGATGCCAGACATAAAACTGTAAGAAACTTAAGTAAATTTCAAACACAAAATGCAATATTGTTAATGTGTAAATAGGGATATTTGGAAATTCCTTGAGGATGGCTCAGTATCCTGCTGTTGGTGATGCTGACCTATAGAAGTTTAGCAAAAGAACCAACACAATGCACATATACAGGGTGAAGTAAGTGCTACATACGGGCGGGCTGCAGGCTGGACCGGGCTCCTGACTGATGGACTAGCTGATCTGTCTAGGGGCAAGACCCTTCCCAGCTCCCTAATTTTGCCTAATGGCTGCATAACTGCCACTCCACCAAGGCCCAAGCAGGGGGTAGGCACCGTGGCATAAGGTGGGAGGTTTCATGTTGTTTTCTGCCTCAGTTTCCCCTTTGCCTGGATACAACTATAAGCAAAAAAAAAAGACTCCTTGCTGCTTTTATGAAACTTTCAGGCAAATGCATGCTATCCTACTGATACAGATAAAATCTGTATTTTCGTGTTAACCAGGAATTGTAAAGAACTTTTGCCGTCTATGTTAAGTTTATGGTAGACAAACAAAGTATCCTTTTTACAGACAGTACAAAATGGGCTTCTCTGTAAGTCTTCTCTCATATCGAAACCATGCATTCCATTTTTTATTAAGGGCGTCTAAACTCCCTTAAAAAAATCTTAGATTCCAGAAAAACTCTTCTTTGAAATCTGGTTCCAAAACAAAGATAGAAAAGACTGAGAAGAAAAGGGGCCAAGAGCAGTGCACAAAGAACCACCAAGAGGAAGCGAAAAGCATCTCTTCCTTTTCCACAGTCACGTCCGTCCAGAACGTACCCACTGTCTTCCTCTTCCTGGCCCAGCCCCTTCCGCTTCCATTCCTGTACTTCTCCTTCCGGCCTGACTAACCGAGGGCCAAGCCCTCAGGTGAGTCGCTGCCAAGATGCATTGGTACCAACAGGTGACGCAGGAAGGAAGCCAAACCCACCGCAGGTGACAAAGCTGGGCTAGGCGTGCAGGGCACCCACAGTGGGCAAAGTCAAGTACAGGGGACGGAGCCTCAGATGGGGGAAGGACAGCCTCACGTGGATAGGGTGTTGGAGCCCGGCAGTGGGACGGCGGGGATGGAGGGGTGAAGGGAGGGAAGCTGGGCCAAGTCACAGGGGAGGGGGAGGGACTGACAGTTGAAACAGGAGACTGGTTGCACACACAGATTCATCGAATAGATGAATACATTAAGAATCACGAAATGTAGAGACAGTAGTGCAAGACTTTGAGGAGCATAGAAAAAAAAAAAAAGAAGAATCACGAGGGCTAAATATTTTTCACTGTTGGATTTCCCTGGTGGCTCAGATGGTAAAGTGTCTGCCTACAATGCAGGAGACCCGGGTTCTATCCCTGGGTAGGCAAGATCCCCTGGAGAAGGAAATGGCAACCCACTCCAGTATTCTTGCCTGGAAAATCCCATGGACAGAGGAGCCTTGTGGGCTACAGTCCGTGGGGTCGCAGAGTCAGACAGGACTGAGCAACTTCACTTTCACTTTTTTTCAAGAGAGACTCAGTGAAGACAGAAAACTGCCAGGAAATGTACGCTGCATTGGAAATGAAAATATCCGTGTGAAGTCATGGTGTTTTCATACGTCAGCAAATATGAAAACTAACTGAGGGGTAGAGCGTGCGGCCTCGCCTTGGAGTCCTGACTCCCCAATGGCAATGGAAGGACCAAAAGCCCAGATCTTGCCGCGAAACGTTCTTCACCAAAGAGAACCAGGGCTCCTTGGGGAGATGGCTGACTTCAGAGCCAGATCAGGGAGGGCTCAAAGTGAAAGTGAAGTTGCTCAGTCATGTCCGACTCTTTGTGACCCCATGGACTGTAGTCCATCAGGCTCCTCTGTCCATGGGATTTTCCAGACAAGAGTACTGGAGTGGGTTGCCATTGCCTTCTCCAGGGAGGGCACAAGAGCAGACCAAAATAACTTGTGCTGGAAATTGAGGAAATACTCAAAAAATCAGAGGGACAAGTATCTCGGAGGTACATCTGCAGACCAGGTCTGAGGCCACATGGGCATTAAAATGGGGCTTCCCCAATGACTCACAGGGCAAAGAATCTGCCTACTATGCATGAGACACAGGAGACATGGGTTTGATCCCTGGGTCGGGAAGATTCTCCTAGAGGAGATGGCAACCCACTGCAGTAGTTTAGCCTGGAAAATCCCAAGGACAGAGGAGCCTGGAGAACTACAATCCGCAGAGTCTCAGAGAGTCAGACATGACTGAGTGACTAACACTTTCACTTCACTTCCACATACCATCAATGGATTGCAATGTTCAAAAAATAAAATGAAACAAAAAATGATTAGTAGGGACCCATGTTAAATAAATGCACTGCTTCTTTGGAGCGTTAAAGATAAGGTGACGCTGATCATCAAGGATGGGATGTTATTGTGTAGTCGCTCAGTCATGTGTGACTTTTTTCCAATCCTATGGTCTGTAGCCTGGAAGGTTCATATATCTATGGAGTTTCTCAGGCAAGAACACTGGAGTGGGTTGCCATTCCCTTCTCCAGGGAATCTTCCTGACCCAAGGATCAAACTCAGGTCTTCTGCACTGATAAGGGGATTCTTAACCACTGAGCCACTTGGGAAGCCCCCATCGATGGGTACCTTATTCTTTATATCAGAGCAATATTCTTTATTTTAAATAGTTTTGCTTCAAACAATTACTCCAGAGCAATATAACTATCTACTCTACAGCATTCTGTCTTTTATACACTTTTCATAAAAGGGAGTCCATAAAATGTTTTCCTCACATCACAAACCAGTGTTATTTTTAGGTTCTATTTCTAGCAGTGGCCAAATGTACTTAAAACTCTTCTACTTCATTACTTTGATGTTTACCTATGAACCTTCCATTTGAAAGCCGTTGGCAGAGTCTGCCTTTCTCAGCTCTTGAAATCGCTGTGAAATTGTTTCTGAGGGGATGGAAACCTGACCTTTTATTCTTCTGTTCCTTTCAATGTTATGCTTATATGAAATACTACGGAATGAAGAATTTTTATTCTTTTGTTATTCTGGAATCATCCTATCTCTGCCTGTCCAGCAATAAGAGGTATTTTTCTTTGTTGGTTTTAGAAATTGAGAAAATAAAAACTTAAGATTACATCCTTACCATATATTTTTTTTACCAATGCAAGAAAATAACTGTGCTTAAAAAAAAACTCAACACAGTACTTGATATCTAAAAGATGCCGGGTTCTTTGCAAATCACTCCTTTTTCCTTTTATTTTAACCCCATTTGATCCTTACAGGCAGGAATCACCATCCTCATCTCCCAGATGTCTTCTCTATTACACCTGCATCAGCAGACACTTCCTTGATTCATGAAGAGGCAGAAGAAACAGGTACAAAATGTTCAGGGATGTGTTCCAAGGTAACCCGAGACCAGGAAGATGCTGTGAGCTGGGAAATGTTTGTGTGCCCTGTTGCCTGTGTAACCAGGACTTTCCTGCAGTGATTTTTATAGTGTAAACTGGCAAAGCAAATTGTTATTGTTACATAATATTATTACATAAATTATTATGTACTCATTCCTACATAAAACATACCCATCACCCTGACCTGCATGTGACCACCTAAGGTGGAGCTTAATGACTCTACTTAATGGAGGATGAAAGAATGGAATGTATGGGAGGAATGTCCCATGAATATCCTCATGGGAGGCTCCGAAATGGAGGAAAAAAAAAAAAAACAAGTAAAAGCTGAGGCGGAACTCAGGTAAAAAGGAGCATTTCTTTCACCTCTTCCCAGGCATGACTGGATTATTTCTTTTCATAAAACACCCACCTTCTTTCTTTCATTTAATTAGTTACTGACCAGCCGCTGTGTGTGTCTCTGGTGATGCAGGGTACTGATAAGTGTCTAGTCTGCTTGATCACGGGGAAGAAAGTGTTTCCTCCGCTGCCTGGAGTGGACAGTTCTTAGTAAAATCCAAAGAAGTCACTGTGAAGCTGACACTCGCAGTGCTAAACCAGGAGCTTTCCCGTCATTCAGTGCCCACCCAGGACGTCTCACAAATGCTCAGCCTACTTTTAACGCATGTTTGTTATGAGCACTAGGAGAGGAGTATTGAGAAAAGGGGTCCCTGGAAAGCTTTCCAACTAAGAGCAATTACTACAGACCCAAGGGTAGGTCTCCATTTCCACCTCAAGTTTCCAAATAAAATGTGCCACCAAGTGAAGGACAAACTGGTTTCTCAGACCCACAGGGCTCAAGAGACCCACATCTAAAATCCCCTTTTCAACAACACTGCTGTTCGTAACCACTCCTCTCAGATCCACTGCGTTCTGAACACAGGCTGCATTTGTTACATTTGACTCCAACAGAGCAAAATAAAACATGCTTTTTATAGGTTAAAAAAAGAGACTGTTAAGAATAAGCCCAAACCACTGCCCCTCCTGTTTACAACTGTACACAACAGGAAATTAAATGGCTTTTTAAATGCTTTCAACTAATTAAATAGAAAGGCTTCATGGAAATGCCATTTAGCACTAAAGCTAAATTTTCTGCTGAAGCATTTTAAGAAACTATTTTGTATGTCCTTGGGCTTGCCAGAGGATTAAGAAATAGAGAACTCTTTTGTCCTCTATAAAGACGGGGCTTTGGATATCTCTCAGAGAGGGAGATGGGAGGGAATCATGAATTTAATTATATAAGTTGCTTCACTCTAAAAATAAGAGTGCTAAATTATAACGCATAATAACAGCTTTTAACAATCAATCAGCAAAATGGAACTGCCATTTCCAATTTTCGCCATTGCTGATTGCTAAGTGACTGCCGATTCCACCCACAGAGGGGGCGGGGAACTGGCTACCCATTAGCAATACTCAGAGTCAGTGTTGGAGAGCAGACCTGGGGCGCCTGCCAGGCACTAGCCAACAGTCACACCTGGGGCAGGTGTGTGGTGCTTCCCCCATCCCTGGAGGGATGGGGAAGGTCCCGTGCAGAGGTGGAGGTGCACCTACCTGCCAGACCAGGTGCTCCTTGGCCCCTGGTGTTGCAGACAGGCAGACGCTCAGCACGATGGTGTGAGAAGAGGAGGTGAGGACACTGGCGATGATGGCATCTCGCATGTTGAAGGGCAGCATGGTGTACACCACGAAGATGATGAAGAGGAAGAACGACACCTGCAGGTGGGGAAGAAGGGCAGTGAGAGTCACAGAGCATCCCTGTTCCTAAGGTTCCCTCTCTCCTTCCCATTATGGCTTCACAGACCCCCAGGAACCACCACCATTCAATAAACGATATTATGACAGAACAAGAAGGCAGGTGCAAACAGCTCCACTGGGTCCCAAGAAAGGACTAACTGTTGTGATGGAGGGGGAAAAAGGTTATTTTTCAAAATTTGGGGGTTTTCAGTTTCGACATCCAAATCACTGCAGACATTAGGTGAATCTGAGCACCTCATGGGCATGGATGCAAAGCTGGTTCTAAACTCTCAGGATTTAGTATCTGTGCTTCAGAACACATATCAGGACTCTCTACATTTTTTTAATCACAGCACTTTAAGAATAGACCCAAGGAGAATGGATGGCTGCCACCTGTGGGGAGTTAGTTGAAGTAGATACAAAGAGCAAGAACGTGAAATTAATAAGATAAAGCAGCTCAGAGGTGATTCCCCGAGAGGGAATCTCAAAGATTAAACACACAATTACTATATGACCCAGCAATTCCATTCCTAAATGTATACCCTAGAGAACTGAAAACAAGTACTCAAACAAATACATGTATACACACATGCTCATAACAGCAATATCCATAATACTCAAAAGAAGGAAACAACACAAATGCTCATCTAAAAATGAAAGGATAAATGACATGTGGGCCGTGCATACAATGGAATACTATTCAGCCCTGAAAAGGAAGGCAGTACCAATACAGGCTACAATGTGGATGAGTCTCAAAGGCATTAGGTTAGGTGAACACAGCTAGGGCAAAAGACCCCTTACTGTATGAGTCCACTTACAGGAAGTATCCAGAATAAGTAAATTTATATACAGAAAGCAGGGGCTGTGGCAAGGAGGAATGGGAATTAACTTCTCAATAGGCAAAGGGCTTGATGAGAATGTTCTGGAAACTAGACAGAGCTGGATATTGCACACACTGTGAATGCACTAAAAACCACTGAATTCTTTCCTTTAAAGTGGCTAATTTATGTTATGTGAATGTCACCTCAATAAAAAAAAAAAATCAATGTGAAACAGCTTAGAGGAAAGTTTGGAATGGAAAAGAAAATGGTTTAGTAGGTAATAAAATAGGCCATTTTCATTACAAAAGCAGCAGAACATCAAAAGGGATACACAGGTGATAAATCAAGTGGAAAAAAGACCAGACTGAAGTCAGAAAAACAGGGAGCATGAGGATTTGGTGAGTGTCGTTCAGGACACAGGTCTTCACCCTAAAAGCCAGTGAGGCTAAGGAAAGAGCTTGTCCCACTGTTACAGGATGACCCAGGTTACTCTGATGTTGTTGTTTAGTCACTCAGTCATGTTTGACTCTTTGCGACCCCATGGGCTGTAGCCCACTAGGCTCCTCTATCCATGAGATTTCCCAGGCAAGAATACTGGAGTGGGTTGCCAGTTCCATCTCCAGGGGGTCTTCCCAACTCAGGGATGGAACCTGAGTCTCCTGCATCTCCTGTATTGCCAGGTGGATTCTTTACTGCTGAACAACGAGGGATGCCCTCAGGTTACTTTAAGGATCCTGAAGCCCAGCACAGTGGGAAGGACACAGAGCCGGGGCAGAGCTGTTCTGCAGGAGTTCGTATGGTGTGAATTCACATGAAGGACATGGACGATAGTCTCTGCTCTGGATTTAACAAAGAGAAGCCTGGGTGGACACCAGGTGCGATTCCCCTCCTGCAGTCACGGGACCTTGTAACAAGCATTACAGTCAAGAAGTAACTGTGCAGATTCTCTTAGGCAGGGTGTCAGCCTCAGCACTACTGACACCTGAGGCTGGAGAATTCTTCATGATGGACACTGTGCACTGCAGGATGTGAGAGCAGCATCCACAGCCTTGACCCACTAGACGCCAGTAACATCCCGCCTTCAGAGCTGTGACAACTGACATGTCTCCCGCCCTCGTCAGGAGTCTTCCAGGGCATAACACTGCCTCTGTGAGAACCACTAAGCTACAGGGGAAAGTTTTTTCCAAGAATGAGAAAAACAACTGCTGCCCAATCCCAGCTCAATGAGAAAGTTAAACCTACTTTGGGATCCATAATATCCAGCAACTTTACAGGAAAGACTTTCAATCAAGGTATTTTTATTTCTACACGTAGGATTTATGCCAAATCCTCATATCCTACGTGTGTGCTAAGTCACTGCAGTCATGTCTGACTCTTTGTGACCCTAAGGACCATAGCCCGCCAGGCTCTTCTGTCCATGGGATTCTCCAGGCAAGAATATTGGAGTGGGTTGCCATGCTATAAGAGGTATTAAACTAATGTTTTCAGGTATCAAAATTGACAATTACAAAGGCAAACTTCTTTGGCAACTACGTGTTTTTCTTCTAATGCAAAATCCTTTAGTATTTCTTTGAAATTAACAAAACTTTTGAACAGCTTAATTTTGGACAGCTTTTAAACTCGAATGTGATTTCAATTAATACACACTCTGCTAACAGTTTGAGCTTTGAAATGCAAGCACGCGGCAAGCTTATCTGCAGTAACCAAATGGAAAAAATAGAGGCGGTTGGTTTTCCCAATACATATGGTTGCTCCTGTTATTCACTTTGGGATGACAAAATGAAACTGTTAAAGGTCAACTAAGCAAGCCATATTCAATCAAGTTTTGGATTTTAGTGGCAGCATTTCAGGAGCCAAGTTTTGGGAGCTCAGGGAGTGATGCCCAGCTGCATTCAGCAGACTGGAGGGAGAGAGCCTAGTACCAGAGGGTTCAGGATGGGGAGCATGTGTATATCTGAAATTAAAAAAAATAAAAAAATAAAAATACTGAAAAAAAAAAAAATAAGACCCATGGTGGGACAGTCCTCACTTTTTATTAATCCCAAAGGACTCCATTTTTTTTTTTTTTTAGCCTTGTTTCCAAAACAACTTCAAATAGGGCCATATGTAAAACCACAATGGATCTGGCACACCTACAAAAGTGGGTGGGTATAAACTCCAAAATGTTGAATGCAGGCACTTGGGTTCCATGTTACCATGGGGACATTTCTGCCACTGATTCCCCTTGGATGTGTCTCTGTCCAAAGCCTGAAAGGAGAGAAGGACCAATCTAGTTCTGGACACTGCACAGAAACCCACATGAGCACCAGATCTGAAGAGACAGCCCTCATCTCAACAGAATCATTTTGAGAGTTTCTCTTAACTCTGGTCCAGCATCCACCTTTTGCAAGACATGTGTTATCTTCCCCTTGAAGGTCCACTTGACTTTCAAGCTCCACAAGTTTCAAACCTACTATGAGACTGTCCTTTATGTTCTTAAACCTGTTCCTCTTACCTGATAACTCAGTTCGAATCAGGATGCCTTCCTCTCCAATCAATCCAGGCATCAACGTTTGAGAATCAGTTCTGACAATTGTTCACATACATACTTAAAAAAAAGAAAACCTTCTGACTACCGAACTCCAGCATGTGGCATCTGACTGCTCCTCTCTGCTGTCATGGCCACGAGGCGGGCTCAATACCTTTCCCTTCGGTAGGAAACCCTCTTCCACAATTTCCCTCCCTATTCTCCCCAAAGAAAGCATCCTTCCTCCCTTCTGCCCATTCCACCCCTTCCTCCCCACTCCCGGCAATCATCAGGACTCATTTCCAGACAGTTCTACCTCTCCTCCTTCTCAGCATCAGTAGAGATGCATTGAGCATTTCTTTGAAATTAGCTGAGGCCATATGATTTGCTTTGACAAGTGAAGCATAACCAGAAATGATTCATGTCCTTTGTGGGTGGAAACTTTAAAACCAAATGCACCTTTTCCCAAGTCCCTTCCCTCCCTGGCAATCATGGAAACATGACATTGGATGAAGCTCCTCCCAGTCTTGGTTGCAAAGGAAGGACAAAGCCCCTCAACTGACCCACCTGGGTCTGTGAGCATGTGAGTGAGCAATTACCCTTGATGGTGGCAAGACCTGGGCCCCTAAGCACAGCCTGGATGGTCCTGACTGATACCAAGCTCATACAGACACATACATACACACTTGCACACATGCATGCACACACATGAGAGGTTTTATTGATGGATTAAGTGGGATGCTCTTATATGAATTACTCTGAAATTTGCTTATATCACTGAACTATATATACACCATAGGCATCTTTCCAAGCCTATAGGAGTGGATACATTATTTACTTTTTCAGGTTAGTTCAGTTCAGTCGCTCAGTTGTGTCCAACTCTTTGTGACCCCATGGACTGCAGCACAGCAGGCCTCCCTGTCCATTACCAACTCCTGGAGTTTACTCAAATTTAAGTCCATTGAGCCGGTGATGCCATCCAACCATCTCATCCTCTGTCATCCCCTTCTCCTCCCGCCTTCAGTCTTTCCCAGCATCAAGGTCTTTTCCAATCAGTCAGTTCTTCACATCAGGTGACCAAAGTATTGGAGCTTCAGCTTCAACATCAGTCCTTTCAATGAACACCAAGGACTGATCTCCCATAGGATGGACTGGCTGGATCTCCTTGCAGTCCAAGGGACTCTCAAGAGTCTTCTCCAATACCACAGTTCAAAAGCATCAATTCTTCAGTGCTCAGCTTTCTTTATACTCCAACTCTCACATCTATATATGATTACTGGAAAAACTATAGCCTTGACTAGACAGACCTTTGTTGGCAAAGTAATGTCTCTGCTTTTTAATATGCTGTCTAAGTTGGTCATAACTTTCCTTCCAAGGAGTAAGCGTCTTGTAATTTCATGTCTGCAATCACCATCTGCAGTGATTTTGGAGCCCCCCAAAAATAAACTCAGCCACTGTTTCCCCATCTATTTGCCACGAAGTGATGGGCGTGGATGCCATGATCTTAGTTATTACCAGTAGCAAAATATCCCATAGAAATGGATGCACCACACGACTCCAGAATTTCCTTACAGACTAGCACTGCAGCATGATAGGAAGCCCCAACTGCTGAAGTAATGCTCTCACAGGTCTACTTCCCACCAGCATCCTCCCTTCTTTAATCCAGCCCACATACAACTGCTGGACTGGTGATTCTGAGTGTGGAAGTCTGTTCATGTTTTCCTTAGATCACATTTCCTCAGGCTCACCCTGTGCTCTGAACACTTCTCTCCAAGGTTTCTTGTGATCACAGAGTCACATGGAAACCTTATGGTCTGGAGGTGTTTTCATCCTCGCCCCCACCCTGCTCTGCAAGCATCCTCTGCTCCGGCCCACCCAAATCATGCCCTCACTGTGAGCTTGGGGTGCTCTTGCCTCTAGGTCTGCCATTCCCCATTCTCAGATGGTCCTGTCTCCTCTTCTTGATCCGCTGAAATATCACCTCTTTCTAGACCCAGTGCATATACAGACTCTTACATTTCTCCGACAGTCTCCAGCGGCTCCCTGTCTCACTCAGAGGCAACTCCCAAGACCTGGCAACGTCCCGCCCATCCTCTTGCGGCCGCCCTGCCCTCCACTCTGCCTGCCTCTGCCTGCCCTTGCTGGCATCCAGCATCTACGGCCTCCTGACTGCTTCTGGGGTTTGCCAGGGATGTTGCTGTGGTCCCTCTCCCAGGCTCCCTCCTCTCACTCAGATCTCTGATCAAGTATCTATCACTCTACCTACTAGGCTTCCCTGGTGGCTCAGACAGTAAAGAATCTGCCTGCAATGCAGGAGACTCGGGTTCAACCCCTGGGTCGAGAAGATCCCCTGGAGAAGTGAATAGCAAACCACTCCAGTATTCTTGCCTGGAGAATCCCATGGACAGAGGAGCCTGGTGGGCTACGCCCCATGGGGTTGTGAAGGATCAGACACGACTGAAGCAACTTTCACTTTCTCTTACCTACCCGCCTTCAGGGACTGCCCTGCACAAAACAGCAAGTCCACTCCTTCCACACCCTGGTCCTCGTCACCTGCTTTACTTGTTTATACCTATTTGTTGTTGCTGTGGTTGCTAAGTTGTGTCCCACTCTTTGAGAGACTCTACAGACTGTAGCCCGCCAGGTTCCTCTGTCCATAGGATTCTTCAGGCAAGAATACTGGAGTGGTTACCATTCCCTTCTCCAGGGATCTTCCCGACCCAGGGATCGAACTCGCATCTACCACTTCTCAGGCGCTGGCAGGCAGATTCTTTACCACTGAGCCACCTGGGAAGCCCATAACACCAGCAGTTCTGAATTTGTTCATTTTCTCCCTCAGTGAAGCTTAGATGACATCATAAGGGTAGGAACTTGTTTCACTCACAGCAGAGACCCAGTGCCTAGGCCCCCAGTGGTGAGCACCACCTCGTAGGTGCTCCATGAATATTTGCTGTCGGCATGAAAACCTCTATTATACATCCCGATATGACCACAACCACATTCACACTATTCGCATCTGCTCACTCCATGCATCTCTAAAGACATCTCCCCATCTTCCTTGATCCAATTGACCTTGCCATGAACTCACCTAGACCAGTATATTTTATCTTGTTCTTTGATCATACTTTACATAAAGATTACTTTGAGTCACTATTACATTTTTTTTTAGTGTGAATATATTTTTAGTGTAAAACGGTCTTTAATTGGGAAATCCTTAGTCACCGACTTTTAGCGCTAGTGCATCAGTGTGTGTTAAGGCTTCTTTGAGTGTCCCTTTTATGATCACCCTGGTTTTCAAGTTTAACTTTCTCCTCTTTCTTTCTCAAGGTCTTCCCAAAGGAGAGGGGTTCATATCTGGATATACAGATCTCCTATACGTATGTGTGAGCATACACACATGAAGGCATTATGCTGGTGAGATAAATCATACAAAGAAAGACACCGATGTTTTGTTTATACATATGGTATCACTTCTGGGTGGAATGTAAAAATTCCAACTTGTAGAAACTGAGTGGAATGGCGGTTCCCAGAAGCCAGGGTGGAGAAACGGGGAGACGTTTGTCAAAGGATGCAAAACATGCAGTTCAAGGGTAAGTAGGTCCTGGGGAAATAAGCACAGTATTGTGTTTACAGTCCACAGCACTGTATTACAGACATCAATGTCATGGAGAAAGCAGATCTTAGATGTTCTCATCACAAAGAGAGAATGACAGTTATAGGACGTGGTGGAGGCATCAGCTAACGCTCTGGCGGCACTCAAAGGGCTCTGTTAATGTTCCATCTGACCTGTCGCTCCTCCTCTGTGTACATCCCACCACTGGCTTTCTACAAGACGAAGAAACACGCAAAGTCCTCGGCAAGCCGATAGGGTTTCCTGCTGATCTGCTCTGGCTGAAGCCCCAACCTCATATCTCCCCAACTCCCATCACCCCATGTTCACGGAACCTCCATACTGGTCCCACTGAAGTTCCTGCAACACCTCGGGGCCTCCGCACTTTCTTCTCTCTTGCCCCAAGTGTTCTTCCTTGATCTTCCCTTGGCTGGCCGCTTTTTGTCATCCAGGGCTTACAGCTCAAGCATCACCTTCCAGAGAGAAGCCACCAACCTCCCATCTAAAATAACATCCCCATCCATCCTCTAGCTAGTCACCCTGCTGAACAACTTCCTCTCATTATTGGAGTTTGAACCCTTATATTTATATTTAACGAGGATGCCTGAGAGTAGAGAACCATCACAGCTGCACTGAAAGGCCCTCGTCCGTGAAAGTCCAACCAGTGCCGCCGAGCATGCGGAGTCAGCTGCGTGCTCGGTGCATTTGCTAACCTGTGGGTGTCTGACGACTTCTGCCTGGGTGTACTCACAGTCTTGACTGTCTGTTCTTCCAGTTTGGGGAAGTGCAAACCTCTCTGGCACATCCATTATTCTCCAGACTAGTGATGACCCTGAACCAGCTCTTGCTTTGCGGGGCTCAGATACCTGCTAACTGTGGGCCTTGCACCTAATGCAGCCTCACCTGAGAGCTTGCTAGAAGAGTGGGCACTTGAGCCCCAGAAGTTTACTGCATCTGACTTTGTATCCTCACCCTGTTACCAGGTGGCATGCCTGGAGCCACACAGATCTGATGGGCCCTGGGTGCGTTCAGCGGTCAGCATTACTCTCACTTTTGTGGCAATGACTACAGAGAATTTCCAGTACGCTGACTACATGGAGACACTAGACAAGGTCAAAGCCTCCTGCTAAACAGACACTGATTTAATCAACGAATCAGTGAACTATGAATAATTACTTATCTTCACCTTGGTTACTAGATTTTATTTCTTGAAGTCTCCAGACCAATTTTATTTTAAAATAAAGATCAATTTAAGAAATGATTTCCAGCTTCACTTCTACTACATAAGCCAAAAGCCCCAGGCCAGCAATTACTGCTGACATGTGACATCTGGGCCATTTGACACACCTTTCTCCTTGTGGTCACTGCCCAGTTCTGCTGTTTTGATTTTCTAGTTGGAATCTCTCGTTTCAGAGGAAGGAACTGAACTGTCCATTTGAGTCATCAAGTTGTATCTCTCATTGAACTCTGCATAGTTCAAGGAGAACTCCATCTTACTATGAAAAATATGCTTAGAAGTTCTAGGAAATTAACTCTATGCTATTCTAAAACATCCTTAATGACCATCCTTCAGGATAAAAACTCTGGGACACCTTGAAGACTCAATGATAGAAAAGCTTTTATTTTTCTTCCAAAGATATTTTTGGCCAAGAATATTTTCTGCATATCAACTCCATCTTTACAGAATATGAAAACATTTCTTTAAATGTTATATTATTAAGGGAAAGAATGCATATTATGTTCCTTGATGGAATGCCTGGGCTCCAAAGAGTACTGATGAAATCATGAATCACAGGGTAGCTTTCATTCTTCTGCTGAAAATGTTATTCAGAGTTAAGAGAGATTAATGACGGAATCAGAGGTAAAACAATAACCTTCACTGTGCCTTTTTTTTTTAATTTAAAATAGGTGGGAGGTATATCATACATTTTTAAAAGCATGAACAAAGAGAATAGTAAGATGTAGAAAAAAAAAAAAAAAGCCTGGTATCCTAGGGGAACAAAAGCAGAGTGCTGTCTTCGCCAGCCCTGTCTGTCCAAATCCTCAGCTCCTACTTTGAGACAGTGATGACTAACGCAGTTTCCTAATTTCCCTTCCACGGTCCCTTCTGTTTCTCCTGTTTTCTTGTTTGGACCTGGGTATCCATCTACGTATATGTTTCTTCTTCCTTTCTTCATCATTCACATATTCACTGATTCACCAGTATTTAACTCTACAATATACGAGGCATTTTGTTCGCTATCAGGGATAATATGCGGTCCTTGCTCTTAAAACAGGTCACATCCCTGGAAGTGAAGGATAATCTCCAAATTTGTTCATTTGTTTCCTGACTGACACTCACATAAAGGCAGCAGGGTGTGTCTGCAAGTCTGATTTGTTTAGAACTAAAAATTTGTTTTTTCATACCGTTCATGGGGTTCTCAAGGCAAGAATACTGAAGTGCTTTGCCATTGCTTCTCCAGTGGACCACGTTTTGTCAAACCAACCACACAGCATATTAAAAAACAGAGATATTACTTTGCCAACAAAGGTCTGTCTAGTCAAAGCTATGGTTTTTCCAGTAGTCATGTATGGATGTGAGAGTTGGACTATAAAGAAAGCTGAGCACCAAAGAATTGATGCTTCTGAACTGTGGTGTTGGAGAAGACTCTTGAGAGTCCCTTGGACTGCAAGGAGATCCAACCAGTCCATCCTAAAGGAGATCAGTTCTGTGTGTTCATTGGAAGGACTGATGCTGAAACTGAAGCTCCAATACTTTGGCCATCTGATGCGAAGAACTGACTCATTGCAAAAGACCCTGATGCTGGGAAAGATTGAAGGCGGGAGGAGAAGGGGATGATAGAGGATGAGGTGGTTGCATGGCATCGACTTGATAGATGTGAGTTTGAGCAAGCTCCGGGAGTTGGTGATGGACATGGAAACCTGGCGTGCGGCAGTCCATGGGGTTGCAAAGAGTCAGACACGACTGAGCGACTGAGTTGAACAGAAAATTTTATTTTGAACTAAAATACCAGACTTCTCTGGTGGCACAGTGTATAAGAATCTGCCTACCAATGCAAGGGACACATGTTCAACCCCTGGTCTGGGAGGATTCCACATGCCCTTTAGTTTAGGGCAACTACACCCACCGGCCACAGCTTCTGAAGCCCACGCTCCCCAGTAAGAGAGGCTACTGCAGTGAGAGGCCAGCGCGGCACACCTAGAGAGCAGCCCTCCAAAAGCGGCGAAGACTTAGCAGAGTCAAAAGTAAGACAAATAAAATAAAAAAACTGTAATCCTCCTGTACTTAGCAAGCTGCTTTGTCTGAATGTGAGCCACCAGCCTTGTCATTAAAGCATCTACGTGGTGTTTCTTGTGTCTGGAAAACAGTACAGTGTTTCCACACCATCCTCCTGTTTCCCAGAGCACCTCTTCAGTTTTTTAAAGGTTTGTTCCTCATGGTGGTCACTTGGTCAAGATAACGAGAACACAGGGCACCTTGAACTTGGCTCAGTTAGGCTCAGTTTCCTAACATAGGCGACGTGGACACAGTTCTTTCTTCTCACCTCGCCCTTGCCATGGAGATGAGTAGCTGGAGTATTCATCTCTACCCCACTGACTTTGGACTTGGTCATGAGACTTACTTTCAGTAACGAGAAAGTGTGCTGAAGTGACAGCTACCTGTTCAGAATGGAGGCTTTCAGAGGCTTCAGTTCATGTGTCTTTGTTGTGTCTTGAGAGATCTTTTCTGCACTGCAGACTCTCCAGTCCTGGCACGCAGGCTCAGTGGATGTGGTGTGCAGGCTTAGGTGTTTCAAGGCATGGGGGTCTTAGTTTCCTGACCAGGGGTTGAACCTGAGTCTCCTGCATTGCAAAGTGGATTCGTGACCACTGGAACACCAGCAAAGTTCCCGACCTGCCCTTTTGGATGTCTGGTTTTCCACAACGAGAAGTTCATGGTCCAGAAAGACAAAGCTCTTTCAGTTGAGTCTGGGTTATAGATCTGAGCCTAAAACAAAGTCTGGAATATTCCCTACCTGCCGAGTCTGGGGAGCGCCAACAGAGATCAGACAAATCCCACCCCTTCAGATAGTGAGTATGAAAGAGAAAATATGCTATTACTGCTACAAGCCACTTGGATTTATTTGTTATTCAGAATTATCAGAGCAGAAACCTGACTAATACAGCAACTGGTATCATAAATGATGTTCTACTCTAATGAAAACCTCAAATATAGGTCACTGCCTTTGGGACTTCCAAAGACTTCTTATGTTAACCTATTGGCAAAATAATTGGTAAGCATGGCTTCTAAGCAAACCATTTCCCAAGATGCCCAGGCTTCATAAGGTCTTGGAATTGCATGAAAAAGTCTTTAGAAACAACAGAAAAAAGAACTGGGAACAGGTAGAACATTTCCAGAAATAACTGTTAGTGTGCAGAAAGAACGTCATCCAACCTAGAATCAATATTTTGATGATCCCAAAATACACAACAAACAAGACCTATTGACAAGTGTTTTCTTATCTTACAATTAGGAAGATGCAGGTGCTGAGGGATTAAGTATTTTGCCCAGTCATAAAGCAACATAAAAACAAGCCATGATCTTCCTGCTGAAGCTAAAATGTTATTTCATCCTAATCCCTGAAGGTGAACAGGGCAACATAAGGTGAGCGTCTCTGAGTGTCAGGGGTGTTCATGTTATTCAAAATAAAAAAGAACCTTGTGCATCCATCTGCTCTACCGAAAGAGCTTGTTCTAACACCAGGAAGTCCTTTTCCTTGAAAATTATTTTTCTAATCGAATGCAAAGAAAGAAAACAGGAAGGTCATTTGGAAGCAATCAGGCAAAATGATGTCCATTAGAAATCATCTGCTCACTCTTGCTAGTTATTAATACATGATTAGAAAAAATAATGTGCTCCTTGATGATTTTTAAATCATTTTTTTCAGAAGGTAATGAATAAATTTCTACTTTCTAAGCTTATATTTTTACAAAAGTGACTCTGTGAACATTTTCATCTCTCCATGGCTTCCTTTTTGTGTGTACCAGAATGGACCAGGAGCCCACCCTGCGCGTGAAGGACTTCTCATCCTTCTAATCTGGCAAGTGGGTATCAGACAGTCAAGAACACATATCACAAACTCAACCTTTCCTATTTCAGTTATATGGACTTCACTTTCATTAACTCTCTGGTTTAAATTATACAGTACGCCACCATTAAAACAGCACTGATTATAAGGTCATATGCTCACAGACAGTCACAGCCTTGAGTAGCTAGTGTTACAAAATAGACAGCAGTGCACTTCCACTTTGAGTAATTGCAGGAGTTAAAGTAAGAATACCCAGACAATTCCATTAATAGACTTAATCAATCAAATATGACATACTGGCCCCTTTTAAACCAGCTGTTTGGGTAAAAATAACTGCAGTCTTAATTTGTTCATCTTTTTTCTTTCTACTCAAATGTCAGCTGTTTCATTCTATCTTTACCTCCAGCCCTTAAGGAACTCGGATAAGGTCTCCACCGTTTGTGTTCCCAGTTTATGATAACCTAAATTTTGCATGTATGTATACTTTGAAGATTTAAAACATTGACTTTTCTATAGAGGGCTTCCCAGGTAGCATAGTGGTAAAGAATCCACCGGCCAATGCAGGAGACACAAGAGACGTGCATTCGATCCCTAGGTCAGAAAGATCCCCTGGGATAGAAAATGGCAACCCACTCTAGTATTTTTGCTGGAAATCCCACGGACAGAGGAGCCAGGCAGGCTACAGTCCATGGGGTCTCAAAGAGTCAGACACAGCTGAACACAGCAGAGCAGCATAGCTTATCTACAGAAAAACTAAAAACTGTTCTGCTACCCTCTATCTGTATGAACTGGCCACATTTCTCAGGGTACATCCTTAAACAATCTATTAAAAAATTGTTTTCTCTTTTAAAGTTCCTCCAATTGTTTAGACAAAGACAGTACGGAGGAGTTCCCATCATGCTAGGCTGAATCTATGGCTAATGGGTTGTGCCATAAGCAAGTACTACCTTAATTCTACTTAGTAAAGGAAAATACTGTTGCATGAAACAATGTAGAAAAGCAGTATCACTGCTTCAGTAGTAGGTGTTCTGTAGAAGATAAGGTGTCCTGGAAAATCACTTTGAATAATATTATTTTACAAGAACAACAATAACAACCAAAAAAAAAAAAAAACCCATAAGGTCTTCATAAAAACATAAAATGTTATGTAAACGGGCTTTTATTTATATTCGCTGTTTTGGTCTTTATGAATATTCATGCCCAAATTCTTTTGAAACATTACATTTATTTAATCTGAAAGGCCAGTGCTTCAAATGAGAAAAACTCATGTGGGGAAAAGAAGTGAATTATTCATCTAAAAGCAAATATTGTTTGATGACACCATTTTCTTTTTTTTTTTTTTTTTGAATTTCAAATTTTATTTCATGTTACAAATGTTAGCTTTGTAAATTTAGCCCTGCCTCACATACCCTATACTTAGCTTTCTTTTTTTTTTTTAATTTTTTTTTAAATTTTATTTTATTTTTAAACTTTACAATATTGTATTAGTTTTGCCAAATATCAAAATGAATCCGCCACAGGTATACATGTGTTCCCCATCCTGAACTCTCCTCCCTCCTCCCTCCCCATACCATCCCTCTGGGTTGTCCCAGTGCACTAGCCCCAAGCATCCAGTATCGTGCATCGAACGTGGACTGGCGACTCGTTTCATACATGATATTTTACATGTTTCAATGTCATTCTCCCAAATCTTCCCACCCTCTCCCTCTCCAACAGAATCCATAAGACTGTTCTATACATCAGTGTCTCTTTTGCTGTCTCATACACAGGGTTATTGTTACCATCTTTCTAAATTCCATATATATGCGTTAGTATACTGTATTGGTGTTTTTCTTTCTGGCTTACTTCACTCTGTATAATAGGCTCCAGTTTCATCCACCTCATTAGAACTGATTCAAATGTATTTTTTTTTTAATTTTATTTTATTTTTAAACTTTACATAATTGTATTCATTTTGCCAAATATCAAAATGAATCCATCACAGGTATACATGTGCTCCCCATCCTGAACCCTCCTCCCTCCTCCCTCCCCATACCCTCCCTCTCGGTCGTCCCAGTGCACTAGCCCCAAGTATCCAGTATCGTGCATCGAACCTGGACTGGCATCTCGTTTCATACATGACATTTTACGTGTCTCAATGCCATTCTCCCAAATCTTCCCACCCTCTCCCTCTCCCACAGAGTCCATAAGACTGTTCCATACATCAGTGTCTCTTTTGCTGTCTCGTACACAGGGTTATTGTTATCATCTTTCTAAATTCCATATATATGCGTTAGTATACTGTATTGGTGTTTTTCCTTCTGGCTTACTTCACTCTGTATAATAGGCTCCAGTTTCATCCACCTCATTAGAACTGATTCAAATGAATTCTTTTTAATGGCTGAGTAATACTCCATTGTGTATATGTACCACAGCTTTCTTATCCATTCATCTGCTGATGGACATCTAGGTTGCTTCCATGTCCTGGCTATTATAAACAGTGCTGCGATGAACATTGGGGTACACGTGTCTCTTTCCCTTCTGGTTTCCTCAGTGTGTATGCCCAGCAGTGGGATTGCTGGATCATAAGGCAGGTCTATTTCCAGTTTTTTAAGGAATCTCCACACTGTTCTCCATAGTGGCTGTACTAGTTTGCATTCCCACCAACAGTGTAAGAGGGTTCCCTCTTCTCCACACCCTCTCCAGCATTTATTGCTTGTAGACTTTTGGATCACAGCCATTCTGACTAGCGTGAAATGGTACCTTATAGTGGTTTTGATTTACATTTATCTGATAATGAGTGATGTTGAGCATCTTTACATGTGTTTGTTAGCCATCTATATGTCTTCTTTGGAGAAATGTCTATTTAGTTCTTTGGCCCATTTTTTGATTGGGTCATTTATTTTTCTGGAGTTGAGCTGTAGGAGTTGCTTGTATATTTTTGGGTTAGTTGTTTGTCCGTTGCTTCATTTGCTATTATTTTCTCCCATTCTGAAGGCTGCCTTTTCACCTTGCTAATCAATGATTATAGTAAAGTTGCAGGATATAAAATCAACACACAGAAATCCCTTGCATTCCTATACACTAATAATGAGAAAACAGAAAGAGACATTAAGGAAACAATTCCACTCACCATTGCAATGAAAAGAATAAAATACTTAGGAATATATCTACCTAAAGAAACTAAAGACCTATATATAGAAAACTATAAAACACTGGTGAAAGAAATCAAAGAGGACACTAATAGATGGAGAAATATACCATGTTCATGGATTGGAAGAATCAATACAGTGAAAATGAGTATACTACCCAAAGCAATTTATAGATTCAATGCAATCCCTATCAAGCTACCAACGGTATTCTTCACAGAGCTAGAACAAATAATTTCACAATTTGTATGGAAATACAAAAAACCTCAAATAGTCAAAGCTATCTTGAGAAAGAAGAATGGAACTGGAGGAATCAACCTACCTGACTTCAGGCTCTACTACAAAGCCACAGTTATCAAGACAGTATGGTAGTGGCACAAAGACAGAAATATAGATCAATGGAACAAAACAGAAATCCCAGAGATAAATCCACGCACATATGGACACCTTATCTTTGACAAAGGAGGCAAGAATATACAATGGATTAAAGACAATCTCTTTAACAAGTGGTGCTGGGAAATCTGGTCAACCACTTGTAAAAGAATGAAACTAGAACACTTTCTAACACCATACACAAAAATAAACTCAAAATGGATTAAAGATGTAGACATAAGACCAGAAACTATAAAACTCCTAGAGGAGAACATAGACAAAACACTCTCCGACATACATCACAGCAGGATCCCCTATGACCCACCTCCCAGAATATTGGAAATAAAAGCAAAAATAAACAAATGGCATCTAATTAAACTTAAAAGCTTCTGCACATCCATTTTCCACTTGTGTGTTCAACACCTCCATAAATCAGCATTTAGTGAAGCAGCCTGTTTGTACAAGGGCTTCTTCTCACAAAAAGACCCACCAAGTTCTAAATGCCTTTGTTTGCTTGTTCTCTCCTTCTGAAAGAGGAAAATCTTACAAGGGAGAATGCATATCCTTGAGCTGTAAAATGAATTATTTTTGTGTCTGTGTTGGCTCCATGGGGCTTTCAATTCTGGAGCTGGGATCAGTGCGGTGGCTGTCTGGATTCCTCATGACCCTCCTACAAGTCAGTGAAAACAAGACGGTCTTCAGAGCAGGTCTGGTCTACAGCGATCATGTCACTCTGGAACACCACAGCTACTTTATTTGGCTTCTGTTATTATTATTTTTCACAGAAGGGTCCAAACCATCTCACCTGTCCCATCAGCAGTGCTCTCATGTTAATATATTAATACAGGATCTGGTCTTTCCAAGGATTATTTTAGTCTCAGGATTATTACGTTTTGGGCTTATGTCACTTTTATGACATGTTTCATGCTAGTTAAAGAAACTTGATTCCATCACCAGATTCATAAAATGTAGCAGTATTAAACTATACATTTTATCAAACTATAGATTTTATCAAACTTTGCCTGACTTTAAAGTCTTCGAACTGTAGTTCTGGAGAAGACTCGAGAGTCCTTTGAACTGCAAGGAGAACAAACCAGTCAATCCAAAAGGAAATCCACCTTGAATATTCATTGGAAGGACTGATACTGAAGCTGAAGTTCCAATACTTTGGCCACCTGATGCGAACAGCTGACTCACTGGAAAAGATCCTGATGCTGGGAAAGATTGGAAGCAAAATGAGAAGAGGGTGGCAGAGGATGAGATGGTTGGATGGCATCACTGACTCAATGGACATGAATCTGAGCAAACGCCATGAGACACTGAAGGACAGGGAAGCCTGGTTTGCTGCGGACCGTGGGGTCGCAAAGAGTCAGATACAACACAGGAACTGAACAAAACCAAGAACAATAAAGTCCTTTCAAAAACAAGAAAGCACCACACATAATTCTGGCTGGACAGTGCTTAGTGTTGAAGGGATAACTCCCCGATTACTACCTGAATATTAGTAACTGCGAATTGCTTACATAAGCAACATATTTCAGAGATCAAAGCTAACTAAACAGAAATGGGAAAATTTCACACTCTGGGTACATCCATAATTCTGTTACTTTGAAAATGCTTATGTTAAAACAGACTCACTGGGTTTTATTTTAAAGAGTACTCAATTCCAGAGTCTGTAAACTTTGATACCTGGCTGTGTGTTTGAGTCTATTTCAGCTTTTTGTTTCCTGCTTCATAGCTGACCTGACCTCTGTCATTTAGTAAGTGGGTCCCTTGAACTACGAGGGGAAACCCCAGATTGATGGGATCATGGAAAGGGCATGGAGCCTGGATGGCACGGGCTGATACTGCTTCCAGAAACCGGCTGCTTGGTCCTCTCAACTCCAGAAGCCAAGGCAGCTGAGATAGAGCTCCATATAAAAGCACCTCGACATCAAGGGCCCAGCCGAAACTCTCACTAAACTTGCCTTTCATCGAGTTTTTTTTTTTTTTTTTTTATGGCTTGTAACCTCCCACGAAGGGCAACCATAGGGAAAGTAAATATGCTTACTTTCCATACTGCTTTTTTAGTAAACATCTATCTCCATCATGCTATTCTATCCTCCTAAAATACCATCCTGACCTTCCAAACAAATGGGTTAAATTATGATCGTTCCTCAAGATGTGTCTCTATTCCACTGCTAGGCTGGCGTGTCCCACTACAGTGCCCACGAGCCCCCTCTTCTCAGTTCCACGAGGCTTCCCCGGGTGGGGACCACACTGCCCTTCCCCTAATGTCCATAACATCACACAGCCAACAGAATCCTGTGACAGCCCTATCAAGTAGGGTTCTCTGATGGCTAAGGAACTGAGTCACAGAGACGGGGAGCACCTGCCCAGGTCCCCCCCGAACAGCAGGCAGGAGAACATGGGTTGAAACCCTGAGGGTCTGGTCCTCAGGGTTTCACAACAGCCCCCCACCACTTGCCTCTGAGCTCAGCCCCAACCAGCATACAGCTACTAACTGATGTGACTTGAGGACTCAGCCCTTCTTAGAGTAACAGAGGTATGCTGTTGTTCAGTTGCTCAGTCGTGTCTGACTCTTTGTGACCCCATGGACTGCAGCATGCCAGGCCTCCCTGTCCATCACCAACACCCAGAGCTTGCTCAAACTCATGTCCATTGAGTCGGTAATGTCATCCAACCATCTCATCCTCTGTCATCCCCTTCTCCTCCTGCCTTCAATCTTTCCCAGCATCAGGGTCTTTTCCAGTGAGTCAGTTACTCGCATCAGGTGGCCAAAGTATTAGAGCTTCAGATTCATCATCAGTTCTTCCAATGAATATTCAGGATTGATTTCCTTTAGGATGGACTGGTTTGATTCCTTTGCAGTCCAAGGCACTCTCAAGGGATATAAGAAAACAAGGGTTCAGGATGGGGAACACATGTATACCTGTGGCAGATTCATTTTGATGTATGGCAAAACCAATACAATGTTGTAAAGTTAAAAAATAAAATAAAATTAAATTTAAAAAAAAGAAGACAATGACTGATTCCTTCTTGTCTCCTATTCTTACCAACTTTCAGGTGTATACCTGTTGTCATGCACTCCAATGACTACGTACTTTATCATGTTACATAACTATAGCACACTTCTAGGACACTTTCAATATCTCAGGAGATTTTTAAGAACAAGGAAAAGCACCTAGGACAATGTCATAAATCCAGGGGAAGCCAAGAAACAACTACTCTGGGCAAAGATGGGGTCCAGGGAGGTCTGTGAAATGTCCTTTATTCCCACACCAAGCACCTATGGTGTGCTATCATGCTTCATGCTTCACATGCTTCACACAGATACGTCAGAGGGCAAAGGGTGCTGTGTCTTACTCTCACGGAGCTGGTGCCTCTTAGGGACCGGAAACAGGCATCTCTGACAGGGGGGACAAGTGCTTGGACACTCAGGGAGTGCCACAGAAAACGCAGACAGGGGACAGCTTTATCTTGGGGAAGAACATTCCAGGGAGAGGAGACCATGTGGGCAAAGCCTGGAGGTGACACAGATTAGTCATATGAGGGGATTTTGTTCTACTGGCTTCCAAGCCCTCCAGTGGATCACTTCAATTGTGCCAAGTGCTATACATTACTGGTAACAGTGAACGCCAGTGTAGACCAGGGTAGTTTTCTCCTGTACTACAAGACTTCCACAAAGCTGCTAAGAACATGAACGGGTGAATTACACTAGAAGAGCAAGTGCAAATCGACAGTTCCTTAAGACCTGAGCATGCCACTCAGCAGTCGCTAACAAGTCTACACCTGAATGATCTGCAGACACGGTTTCCTGTGTCTTTAGCCACCCACCCTCTTTCATCAGCCACGGAGGCCACACTCTCAGGCTGGGGTCAGATGGCAAGAGACGTGATGCTGAAGAAGCAGGCAGCCCACAGCCTGCCTCCCTGACTTCCAGGTGAGAAAGGCAGTCTGAGACAGGAGGGCCATTCTCTGCTCTGTCCTGGGGCGGCTGGTTGATCATTCCCGACTGATGAGGATGCCCAGAGCGGGGAAACTGCCTGCTCTCACACTTGGGGCGCTGGCAGAAAACAGCTGCCCTGCCTTGATGTGGGGGTTGCCTGGTGTGGGTGGGCAGAGGAGGGCAGGGGTTCCACTCCTGGGTCCTACAGGCGGTCTTGAGTATGGATGGATGACAGCTTCTTTTCTCATTGCTGGCTTTCAAGAACTGTGGAGCACCCTGGGGGCACCCACCATATTGCACAAGAAATGTGGGCCCCTGGGTGCAGCCACCATATTGAGGTAGTACCCCATCTATTGAGGGTACCCCGTGCAGCAGGAGACAGGCCCCAGGTTGATGCAGCTGGTGTCCTGCTGATGCTCTGAGGTGGGGTATCGCTGGGAACACTGGGTCCCAGCTGAGTACCGTCTTATGCATTTCCCAGCTGACACCTGTGCACAGAAGGCCCTGAGTCTAGGGGAAGGACAAAAAGGAGGAGAAGATGCAACTGGACTCCATCTTGGCTGAGATGTCTGTGCACACCGAGACCAAACATGGAGTTGACTGGCCAGGAATATCCAGAAAACAACCCCTAAATAAGCAACCTAAGCTGCCCTCATTGCACGCAACTCTGAGCTCACTTGTGTGGCTCTTTCACATGTATTTTGCCTTTTCCACTGGTACTTCACTTCTAGTAAATGCTTCTGTTGTTTTTCACCGCTTGCTGAATTCTTTCTTCAAAGAAGACAAGCAGCAAGGCCCTTCTTCCCACCGCTGGAATCAGCAGAGCTGGGGACCCTGTGCATCTGCACGAAGTCATCACGCCGTAGGAAGGCGGGGCAGTGGTGCTGTGCCTGGGTGGCTGTGTGTCTCTCCCCTGCTCCGTGGATATACCCAGCAGGCAACCCATCCATCCCGAGAGCTGGGAGGACAATTCTAGAGGCCACAGGCCCTCAGGTTCTGGGTGGCCAGGCCAGGCAAAGTTGAGCTCAAAGCAGACTGGGTCCAATCTCTCCAACAGTCTACACCTGCCTTCCCCCGCATCGTTTGTTTTTCCTTTGCAAGAGAATTTCAACTGATTCTGTATTGGAAAGAAGAAAAACACTCTCTTTGGGTTAGAAAACTATCAACGTCTAAAACTCAAGTAACGATTGTTTCTATAAGTCTCTCACCAGCAAAAGCACATTTCCTAAAAACTATTTCTCAATTTTTATTCTACCCCCAAACAACTCAAGTGGGCCTTATGAAGCATCACTACAAAAAAGCTAGTGGAGGGTTCGGGATGGGGAACACATGTATACCTGTGGCAGATTCATTTTGATATTTGGCAAAACTAATACAATTATGTAAAGTTTAAAAATAAAATAAAATTGGAACAATAAAAAAAAAAAAAAAGAAAAAAAAAAAAAGCTAGTGGAGGTGATGGAATTCCAGTTGAGCGATTTCAAATCCTAAAAGATGATGCTCTGAAAGTGCTGCACTCAATATGCCAACAAATTTGGAAAACTCAGCAGTGGTCACAGGACTAGAAAAGGTCAGTTTTCATTCATTTCCCAAAGAAAGGCAATGCCAAAGAATGTTCAAACTACTGCACAATTGCCCTCATTCACACACTATCAAAGTAATGCTCAAAATTCTCCAAGCCAGGCTTCAATAGGACATGAACCATGAACTTCCAGATGTTCAAGCTGAATTTAGAAAAGGCAGAAGAACCAGAGATCAAATTGCCAACATCCACTGAATCAGCAAAAAAGCAAAAGAGTTCCAGAAGAACATGTACTTCTGCTTTACTGACTATGCCAAAGCCTTTGACTGTGTGGATCACAATCAACTGTGGAAAATTCTGAAAGAGAGGGAAATACCAGACTACCTGACCTGCCTCCTGAGAAATATGTATGCAGGTCAAGATGCAACAGTTAAAACTGGACATGAAACAGACTGGTTCCAAATCAGGAAAGGAGTACGTCAGGGCTGTATATTGTCACCCTGCTTATTTAATTTATATGCAGAGTATATCATGCAAAATGTTGGGCTAAATGAAGCACAAGCTGGAATCAAGATTGCCAGGAAAAATATCAATAACCTAAGATATGCAGATAACACCACCCTTATGGCAGAAAGTGAAGAAGAACTAAAGAGCTTTTTGATAAATGTGAAAGAGGACAGTGAAAAATTTGGCTTAAAACTCAACATTCAGAAAACTAAGATCATGGCATCTCATCCCATCACTGCATGGCAAATAGATGGGGAAACAATGGAAACAATGACAGACTTTATTTTTTGCACTCCAAAATCACTGCAGATAGTGACTATAACTATGAAATTAAAAGACACTTGCTCCTTGGAAGAAAAGCTATGAGCAACCTAGACAGCATATTAAAAAGCAGAGTGCGGGGAGCGAGCTCCGCCTCTGGCAAAGGTCATGAGGAAGGAGGCTTGGCATACGCAAAGGCAGGATCAAGCCTCAGGAGTCTCCCTGGAAATTCTCGAGCAATCTACCCCCAAAACCAGAGTCTGCCTACTTTCTGCTTTGTGCTTTCACCTACACTTCTGACTTTACGGGGGGCTGTCCCCCACTACCTCTCTGAAAAAAGAGTTAGCTTATAGCTCCAGTTAATAATTCCTGGGTGTGACAGTGTTTCAACCTACAAACTTCCTTGGAAGTCCTCTAGCCTGCCTGAATAGGTTTTTCCGGCCACATGTGATTGCTCAGAGCCTCCAAACTGTGAGAGGCATGAGATGTTCTAAACTGTCTAAATACAGATTCCTTTGAGCAGTCAAAAGATTGATTAGAAATTGTATTGGTGAAGGGATTTTCACTTGTTGGGCCAATGTTTGCTGCTAAGTCTCCATATCCCTTACCTGCTGTGTCCCTGGCAGTGTATTGATTAATATAATTGGCGTAAATAGTAGCTTTAATGTTTGTAACCTGGGACCCTTAAGTTAATTCTTTTTCTTGTTATAGCCCACCACACCTTTGCTCTGTAGGAATGCAACTTTATCTAATGCTTTTTGGAGGCTGGCGCCTGACTTGAGAATAATCACCTTTAGAGAAAAAGGCCTCCGGGCCAGAAGATGATGCAAATCACCTAAACTTTTGCATATGATAAGTTTGCAGGAAGAAAGCCTGGCTTACTGCATGACTCTACCCCTTCCCCCATTATCCTCTATGCATAACTTAAGGTATTAAAAACTACTTTGGAAAATAAAGTGCGGGCCTTGTTCACCGAAACTTGGTCTCACCGTGTCGTTCTTTCTCTTACCTTCTGGCTGAATTATTCAGCCTCTTTTCTACACTGAATTTCCTCACTGAGCTATCCTCATTCTATTACTCTTTATATCCTTAATTAACGCTTAATTAAGCAATTGTTTCCTGATCCTCGCCGACGTTGTCCCCGCTTCGAATTCCCTGGATCCACCGGGGCTGGACCCCGGCAGCAGAGACATTACTTTACCAACAAAGGTCCGTCTAGTCAAGGCTATGGTTTTTCCAGTGGTCATGTATGGATGTGAGAGTTGGACTATAAAGAAAGTTGAGCACTGAAGAATTGATGCTTTTGAACTATGGTGTTGGAGAAGACTCTTGAGAGCCCCCTGGACTGCAAGGAGATCCAACCAGTCCATCCTAAAGCAAACCAGTCCTGAATATTCATTGGAAGGACTGATGCTGAAGCTGAAACTCCAAGACTTTGGCCACCTGATGGGAAGAACTGACTCATTTGAAAAGACCCTGAGGCTGGGAAAGAATGAGGGCAGGAGGAGAAGGGTATGACAGAGGATGAGATGGTTGGATGGCATCACCGACTCAATGGACACGAGTTTGAGCAAGCTCCGGGAGTTGATGATGGGTAGGGAAGCCTGGCGTGCTGCAGTTCATGGGGTCACAAAGAGTCGGACACAACTGAGCGAGTGAACTGAACTGAACTGAAAACTTAATTTCTTCTCAAACCGGATACTCTTTAAAAGCATATAACTTGGGTTTACACTTTAAAAGATCCATGATTCTGTTCAAAAAGCATCAGTAATCTTCACGAAATAATTTCTGTTGAATAGTAACATCATTTTAGGGCTTAGAGTTGTTAATTTTTTGGAACCGTTTGGCACATTTAAGCATCTTCATTGAGCTTGTTTCCTATGAGGATGGACAGGATCTCAAAGGAACAGCCAAGTTTCACATTAGCTTGTACACTCTTCACATGTAAACAGATAGTGGAACCAGCACTAAACGAAACATCACGTCAAGGTCCCAAGCAGGACTTCCAACAAGGGAAGAAAACGGAAACACTTATTTTTTAAAAAAAGACTTTATTTAAAAAGTAACTATTACTCATGAATCAAATATAAAAAAGATGTTGAAAGTTTTCTGTAAGAGCATACATAAAGGTAAAATTTCTTAAATCCATCACCATCATTTCAACTGTTAAATCTCGCAACGAACTTAGATTATACACTTCAGAAAAAAACACCTCTATTGATAAATTAAGCACGTGTTGATCATGTTCAAACAATACTTTTCCACCTCAGACACAATCAAGAATTTCTCCAAGGATCCTGATCTTTTTAAGGGGAAGAATATTCAGAAACTGAGAACTGGGCACTAGCTGTGACCATTTTTTTCTGGTTACTTTCTGTGGGCCCAGGTAAGAAATAGATATGTGAATGAATAAGTCATGAGTACACAGCGATTCTACTTTAAAACCAGCACGCACTACATTGTTCTTCTTCATCTTACTCAATTCATATGTACATTTATCTTCTCCAGTGACAACCCTGGTTCCTGACATCATTAACATATTTATTCTATCCTTCAGTACCTACTTTTAATGATATCTTTAGAATTAATATCTCAACACAATGGCCCCCAAAAGCCAAGTAAAGTCCAGAATGTTTTCCAGATCTTTCTGTCCTTATAAAATTTTCACAAAGATTATATAGCCAGGCTACTGCATTCAAAATTTACCTGTTTTATCTTTCTGTGTAGTGACCAATATAATACAAAAATAAGTGAAGTTCTTAGCTGCTCAGTCTTGCCCAACTCTTTACCACCCCATGGACTGTAGGTCACCAGGCTCCTCTGTTCATGGAATTCTCCAGGCAAGAATACTAGAATAAGTTGCCACTCCCTTCTCCAGGGGATCTTCCTGACCCAGGGATTGAACTCAGGTCTCCCGCATTGCAGGCAGATTCTTAACCATCTAAGTAAGCCACCAGGGTAATTTGAGAATTTTTTTTTTTCCCCCTGCTTTTCCAATTTATTTATTTATTTAATTACTTACCTATTCCTATCTCTTTTCTACCTTTTTTTTTTTTTATAACTTTTGATGTTCATATCTATCACCTGGCTGAGGTCATGTTCACCAGGCTTCTCCATCCTAACGTTACTGCCCTCAACCTCCCCCTAATCCCTACCTTCCACAATGCCCTCTGTCAAGAAGTTATTTTGTGCAGCCCACACTTCCAGGGTGAGGAGCTACACCCTCCGTACTTGAAGTCAGGACATCTACATTAATTATGTGGAACTCTTCTGCCTGGGAGATTGGACTATTCTACTCATTGACACATTGAATCATTCATTTATACCAGTGTGGATTCATGAATGTTCATTCTACAATGTGGATTATACTCCGATAGCTCCTTGTGCACTTTGGTGTTCAAATTGCTCCAGCTCTAATGTTTCCTGAGAAATGGCTGATTCTAGCACTCGGGCAGGAAATACATCCAATCAGCCTTGAGCCCCTTGTACTGCAAGTAAATGCTGTAAGAACACAGAACCCCACAGTGATGCCGTGTGTACAGGGGCACAGCATGGGGGGCGATGAAAGGGCGTCCAGATTTTCAGCCTCTGTGAATCACTGGAAGTGAGTCTCTTGTACGAAGTACAGACTTGAGTTTTATTGTGGGAGACAATATAAGAATACAAATGGACTTAACCCCCTTTCAAGTGATACGACTGCAGTTTCTATTGTCAGTTTCTATTAATTTTACTGTGACTATTACATTATGTTTACTGGCGTTCATATATATGGACAGTTTTCTCTGCTTTCTCCATTATGTATCTATTTAGAAAGGTGTGCATTTTTTGTTTTAGCAGCAAACTACTGCATACAAACACATTAGTACCCTTAGTCCTTTATTTCCCTACAAAGTCTGCTATTTGCTTTGTCAGCTTTAAATTCTATCTTTTGCCTCTCATTTATTGTACCACCTAACCAACAACCTGAGCTTCCCTGGTGGCTCAGAGGGTAAAGCGTCTGCCTACAATGCAGGAGACACAGGTTTGATCCCTGGGTTGGGAAGATCCCCAGGAGAAGGGAGTGGCAACCCACTCCAGTACACTTGCCTGGAAAATCCCATGGATGGAGAAGCCTGGTAGGCTACAGTCCGTGGGGTTGCAAAGAGTCAGACATGACTGAGCGACTTCAAGCAACAATCAAGGACTTCATTTTATTTTTCATCTGTTCTCTTTGCTTCTCAATCAGCAAAGAGCCAGCTCATTGGAGAAGACCCTGATGCTGGGAAAGACTGAAGGCAAAAAGAGAAGGGGGCGGCAGAGGATGAGATGATCAGACAGCCTCATGGACTGAATGGATGTGAGTTTGAGCAAATTCCAGGGAAGAGAGTGGAGGACAGAGGAGCCTGCTGTACTGTAGTCCATGGGGTCACAAAGAAGTAGAATCTGACTTAGTGACTAAACAAACAACAACAAATATTTATTGAAGCATTACTCACAATGGCCAGAATATGGAAACAACCTGTGTCCATCAGCAGACGAATGGAAAAAGAAGTTGTCATGAATTTGTGTACAAACACACACACACACACACACACAGATACACACAAAAAACAGTGAGACATGCATATATTCAGCCACGAGAAACAAAATCCTACAATTTTTGACATAAAGGTATTATGCTTATTATGAAATAAATCAGAGAAGGCAAACTCTGTATGATATCATTTATATATGGAAGCTAAAAAGGTTGAAGAAAAAGTCATAGAAACAGAGAGCAGAAGGGGAAAGGGTAAATCCGGAGATCTGGAAAGGCTAGAAACTTCCACTTAAAAGATAAGTTCTAGCGATCTAATGTACATCATGATGATCATGGTATAATAATACTGAATTATACACTTGAAAGTTGCTAAGAGAAACTTAACTGTTCTCATCACAAATAAAAAGAAGGGTTCTGATTTTTCATTCTTTGGTTGCTGTAGGATTTCAATTTCCACTTTCAATTTTCTTTTCTTCCATTCAGTTCAGTTGCTCTTTGCAACCCCATGGACTGCAGCAACACCAGGCTTCCCTGTCCACCACCAGCTCCTGGAGCTTACTCAAACTCATGTTCATCAAGAAGGTGATGCCATCCAACCATCTCATCCTCTGTCATCCCCTTCTCCTCCCACCTTCAGTCCTTCCCAGCATCAGGGTCTTTTCAAATGAGTCAGTTCTTAGCATTAGGTGGCTAAAGCATTGGAGTTTCAGCTTTCATCATCAGTCCTTCCAATGAATATTCAGGACTGACTTCCTTTAGGATGGACTGGTTGGATCTCCTTGCAGTCCAAGGGACTCTCAAGAGTCTTCTCCAACACCAGAGTTCAAAAGCATCAATTCTTCAGCGCTCAGTTTTCTTTATGGTCCAACTCTCACATCCATGCATGACCACTGGAAAAACCATAGCTTTGACTGCTGCTGCCGCGCTGCTAAGTCGCTTCAGTCATGTCCGACTCTGTGTGACCCCATAGACGGCGGCCCACCAGGCTCCTCCGTCCCTGGGATTCTCCAGGCAAGAACTAGATGGACCTTTGTTGGCAAAGTAATGTCTCTGCTTTTTAATATGCTCTCTAGGTTGGTCATAGCTTTTCATCCAAGGAGCAAGGTCTTTTAATTTCATGGCTGCAGTCACCATCCGCAGTGATTTTGGAGCCCAGAAAATAAAGTCCATCACTCTTTCCACTGTTTCCCCGTCTATTTGCCATGAAGTGATGGGACCAGATGCCATGATATTAGTTTTTTGAATGCTGAGTTTTAAGACAAATTTCTCACTCTCCTCTTCCACTTTCATCAAGAGGCTCTTTAGTTCCTCTTCACTTTCTGCCATAAGGGTGGTGTCATCTGCATATCTGAGGTTATTGATATTTCTCCTGGCAATTTTTCTTCCATTACTAGGCATCTAAGGAGTCTCTTCTCTCAGAATCCATGCCTTTCCGTGACTGCCACCCCTGCTCCCGGGCATTTTCAATCTGTTTCTTTACATTCTCCATCAGTCAGTGCTTTGATCAGGTAAGGTTCAGACCAGGTATCAGGGTCTTTTTCTCTCTGGAGATGATTTTAGTTTTTAAATTAATTTTTATTGTTGTTTACAATGCTGTGTTAGTTGCAACTGCATAGCAAAGTGAATCAGTCATACACATATCCCCTGTCTTCTGGACTTCCTGTCCGTTCAAGCCCCCACAGGGCATTAAGGAGAGCTCCCTGTGCTCTACGGGGGGTTCTCACTACTTATCCCCTTTATACGTGGCATCAGGAGTACGTATGTGTCAGTCACAGCCTCCCAATTCTTCCTCCTTCAATTTTTCACTCTTTATTCCCCTGGCTGTCACCTTGCACTTCTGTTTTCAGAATAATTTCTTCTTGGCTCTGATCAGGCATTGTCTCCAAATGTGGCTCTGCTGGTAGCTGGTAAGTGGAAGTATATTTCCCACCAGACACATTACATAAGCACTTGATAATTTCTGCCTCCCAGTTATGCTTTTAAGATGTGTTACAGATGACCTCATTTGCTCTCTTTATTGATGTGAATGTTTTTGGAGGGATATGTGGAGAAGTTTAGATTATGTGGCCATCTAAATAGGAATACTTACACCAGAAATTGTAATTTCCTGCTTTTATCCACAAATGGTTAGCTAACACTTTTTTTGAAAGTTCAATTCATTTCCCACTGATTTGAAATGACACATAAATACTTGTGACTATTTCTGTTCCATCCATCTGTCTATTTTTATTTCAGTCGCCTAATCTTTTAATTATTATACTTTCACACATTCTAATATCACAAAAATTCAAGTAACCATCACTTGGATCTTCTTTATACAACTTCCCTGGTTGTTCCAGTGTGTGTATTACTTTTCCTTGTTAAAGTTAGTGACATGTGATTCAGTTCCCCATATTTATATGTACATTTTGACTGAGAATAAAGACTGGGGGAAAAATTACGTTCTTGTTTTAGAACACTGAATTTCCACTGGGCTTCCCTTATAGCTCAGTTGGTAAAGAATCTGCCTACAATGTAGGAGACCCTGGTTCAATTCCTAGGAAGATCCACTGGAGAAGGGATAGGCTACCCACTAAGATTATGCTAACTTCTGGATTAACTAATATCTTTTCTCATGACTCTTTAAATATTTATAGTTTTCTTTCAATTCAGTTCAGTTCAATCACTCAGTCATGTCCAACTCCTTGCGATCCCATGGACCACAGCACGCCAGGCCTCCATGTCCATCACCAACTTCTGGAGTTTATCCAAACTCATGCCCATCTAGTCGGTGATGCCATCCAACCATCGCATCCTCTGTCGTCCCCATTTAACTCTTACGTTGATCTCTAGACGTATTATTTCTGATATGTTAAAATAATATATTCCTAGGGCTTCTCTGGCGGCTCAGTGGTAAAGAATCCACCTTTCAGTGCAGGAGACATGGGTTTGACCCTTGACCCAGGAAGATCCCACATGCCGCAGAACAACTAAGCCGGTGTGCCACGACTACTGAGCCTGTGCTCTGGGGCCTGGGAGCCGCGGAGCTGAGCCATGTGTCACAAGTACTGAAACCCACGCGCCCTAGAGGCTGTGCTCTGCAACAATATAGGCCACTGCAACGAGAAGAAGCCCGAACACTGCAGCTAGAGTAGCCACAACTAGAGAAAAGCCTGAGTAGCCACAAAGACCCAGCACAGCCTAAAATAAAGGAATAAATACAAGCTTTAAAACAACATAATCCCTAGAAATACTCATGTTAAGATAAAAAGGGTAATGAGCCCACTATATTTGCTAATATTTTTTACTTTTATATTAAAAAGCACTGAAGCTTTACATAGGAACTTAATAACACCATGACTTACGGAATCCCTCCATTAAGGCTAATGGTTTGCAACTGTGTACCTTTGATGTCTCGGGAGGTAATAACAAAAATGAATTAACATTTACCAAGTGTACGTACTATCTGCCAACTACCATAAGAGAGGCCCCTTGCATGCATTATCCAATTTATTTAAACAATAAATTTGTGAAGTTTGTGGTCTTAATAGTCTCAGTGATGATATTAAATATTAAAGCTTAGGTTAAACAACCTGGCCATGATCATACAGCTTTTATATACCAAGGTCAATGTACAATAGCCACAGTTCAGTTCAGTTCAGTCACTCAGTCATGGCCAACTCTTTGCGACCCCATGAATCGCAGCACGCCAGGCCTCCCTGTCCATCACCAACTCCTGGAGTTCACTCAGACTCACGTCCATTGAGTCGGTGATGCCATCGAGCCATCTCATCCTCTGTCGTCCCCTTCTCCTCCTGCCCCCAATCCCTCCCAGCATCACAGTCTTTTCCAATGAGTCAACTCTTCGCATGAGGTGGCCAAAGTACTGGAGTTTCAGCTTTAGCATCATTCCTTCCAAAGAAATCCCAGGGCTGATCTCCTTTAGGATGGACTGGTTGGATCTCCTTGCAGTCCAAGGGACTCTCCAGAGTCTTCTCCAACACCACACTTCAAAAGCATCAATTCTTTGGTGCTCAGCCTTCTTCACAGTCCAACTCTTACATCCATACATGACCACAAGAAAAACCATAGCCTTGACTAGATGAACCTTTGTTGGCAAAGTAATGTCTCTGCTTTTGAATATGCTATCTAGGTGGGTCATAACTTTCCTTCCAAGGAGTAAGCGTCTTTTAATTTCATGGCTGCAGTCACCATCTGCAGTGACTTTAGAGCCCCCCAAAAATAAAGTTTGACACTGTTTCCACTGTTTCCCCATCTATTTGCCATGAAGTGATGGGACCAGATGCCATGATCTTCGTTTTCTGAATGTTGAGCTTTAAGCCAACTGTTTTCACTCTCCACTTTCACCTTCATCAAGAGGCTTTTTAGTTCCTCTTCACTTTCTGCCATAAGGGTGGTGTTATCTGCATATCTGAGGTTATTGATATTTCTCCCAGCCATCTTGATTCCAGCTTGTGTTTCTTCCAGCCCAGAGTTTCTCATGATGTACTCTGCATATAAGTTAAATAAGCAGGGTGATAATATACAGCCTTGATGTACTCCTTTTCCTATTTGGAACACAGTTAATGCTAATTTTTCCTTTTCTTTTCCTACATGTATACTAATATTTCCTCTGTTTAACTCATTTTTTTTAAAGTACATTATCCAACAGAATTGATAGCATACATCCTTCTCTGCTCTTCATCTTAATGGGAATTCCTTTGATGTTATATCTGCAAGAATCTAGAGGCTGAATTGGAGTTATTTTTATAAAATGTTAAGAGTATTTTCTTTTGATTTTTATTTTACCGAGCATTCTCTCCACCTAAGAATTGGAATTAAATTACTTAACTGTTTTGGGGTATATACCAAAATGACCTGTAATTTTCCATTGGATAGATTAAAATATTAAGTAATATTATTAGATTTTCTAAAGCCAAACCTTCCTTGTACTCCCAGAAAAATACTACATAGTTATTTATGGTATGTGTGCCCTTGGGCAAATTCGTACATCTCTATGGATCTGTTACACCATTTTAAAGAGAAGGGAAGTTTTACAGTGTCAATCTAATGTTGTTATAATATTAATTCATTGATTCAATAAATTTATTGGTTTTTTTTTTGTTTTGTGCCCTGCACAATTCTAGATTCTGTTTTTATCAATGAGGAAAACAAAAAAGACTTTTTGAGCTTGCATTCTAGCAATGCAGGAGACCTGGGTTCATTCCCTGGGTCAGGAAGATCCCCTAGAGAAGGGAATGGCTACCCACTCCAGTATTCTTGCCTGTAGAATCCCATGGACAGAGGAGCCTGGCAGATTACAGTTCACAGGGTTTCAGAGAGTTGGATATGACTGAGTGACTAACACTTTCACTTTCTAGTTAATACAGCAACATAAAATAGAATAGTACCTGGTATGTACTATCATACCAGAACTTAGAATAGTACCTGGTATGTAATATCATACATGTAAGTATTAGCCACTTTTAATATTACTGTTTAATATACTATTTGGCTAATTTGCCAATAATTTTCTTAATATTTTGCATCTACGGTCATAAAATTTTCCAGTCCTACTACTTGTGTTACCTCCATCAAGTGAGAATGTTAGGATGATGCTAGAGTCATAAAAATGAATTAGAAAACTTTCCTTTTCCTATTCTATAATTGGCTAAACATTTCAGGAACCATCCAGTCCTAGAATAGACCTTTTTTGGGGCTGTATTGCATGGCACGCAGGATCTTAGTTCACCAACCAAAGATTGAACCTGTACACCTCCCCGCAACAGCAGAAGCAGAGTCTTAACCGCTGGACCACCAGGCACCAGAGATGTCCCAATAAACCTTTCTGATACTAGAACCTTTTAAATATTAAGTTTTGTCTTTCTAAAGTTGCCTTGATTCTGTTTAGGTCATATATGTTATATTAAAAATCCATCTATTTCATTAGATTTTAGTACTTTCCAGCATAGACAGCTACATAGTACTACTTAGCAATTTCCTAACACCTGCACATTGCCAAAGAGTGAAGCAGATATTTAAAAGTGCCTTAGAGAAGGCTAGTGAGGAAAATAAAGAGCTTTTCTACCTCCTGCCCCATTGCCCCTCAGGCAAGTTTTAAAACTGAGGAAACAGAAATGAGTCATCAGAAGTATGCAGATATTACATACCATCTGAAACAGACCATCTCAATTTAAGTCAAGTTATATCGATGAAACACAAATATGGAAAGAAATCAATAAAGCAAAAGAGGTAGTCTCTCTAATTACTCATTGGTCTTCTCATGTGCTTTGCTGATGTTGGTTAGAAATTATTTGTGTGTGTTGCCTGAAATGTTGCAATAGACATCCACTAAACGGGTTAACTATTCTATCTACTTATCATCTGTTTATTATCTAGCTAGCTATCATCTATCTATCTATCTCATCTACGAATTGATTTTTCAGTGCATCAGTGTGAGAATGCACTTTAAAAATTCCTTTAAGGTTAAGTCATCATTATTATATCAGAGCGATTTCTTTCTTTTGTGAGAGCATGTTCCTTTGCATTTTTTGCACATGGAAATCATAAATTTAAATAAAAATCAAAAAAGTCTAGTGAAACAACCCTGATACTTCCAGTTTTTCATTTGAAAATTTTAAGCATCTCATCCATGTTTCAACCTTGGACTGTCTTTGGGCAACAGGAATAAACAGTCCTGCACCGTTTTCACAGGACATCCAGCATTTACTGTGGGTTACTTCCAGGAAATGGACACGTATTTTGGTGGTTGTAAGAGAAAATCATTTTGATAACTTCAGTCATCTTTCACATGATAATTCCTTTTTCCGAAATGAATGACGACTTTCCACTGACTGGCTAAATAATTCATTGAAACAGCCTCCAAATCTATTCCTGAATTGAAGAAATAATTATTCCACGGGCTATTTTTCGGAAAGGATGTCAAAATCTTCAGATTTAGAAAAGTCGCGTAAAGCAAGTCTCACCGTCTAGGGAGCCTGGAGGGTTCCTTGGGCAAGGGATTGGCTCTGCTCACAGGATGGGATAACAATGGTGCAATCAGAGCCCAGGTGAGGGGCACCAGCCTCCACTCCTAACAGCCGGGGAAACATTACAAGAGCCAGGTCAGAGGTGAGTACGGAGGATGGACGGCCTGGGGACTGAAGCCAAGAGATGAGGAGACGCCACAGCAAGTCATGGCGGAAGAGGTCTGGACGTGATCAGGGGATGGGAGGTGTCGATGGCTCCCAGCAGCAGGAGGGCCTGATGGCATGTTGACTTTAGCAAAGTCAGCCTGCCCCAGAGAGACTGGACAGTGGGGGCCTGGAGGGAAGGCAGCTGGAGGCTGAGGAACACAGTAAGTCCCCTACATATGAACCTTCAAGTTGCAAACTTTCAAAGATGGGAACGTGTCCTTGTATGCCACATATGATCTGCAATCTTGATTCCAGCTTGTGCTTCATCAATCTGGCATTTCACATGATGTGCTCTGTATATAAGTTAAATAAGCAGGGTGACAATATACAGCCTTGATGTACTCCTTTTCCTATTTGGAACCAGTCTGTTGTTCCATGTCCAGTTCTAACTGTTGCTTCCTGACCTGCATACAGATTTCTCAGGAGGCAGGTCAGGTGGTCTGGTATTCCCATCTCTTGAAGAATTTCCCAGTTTGTTGTGACTCACATGGTCAAAGGCTTTGGCATAGTCAAAAAAGCAGAAGTAGATATTTTCCTGGAACTCTCTTGCTTTTTCAATGATCCAACAAATGTTGGCAATTTGATCACTGGTTCCTCCACCTTTTCTAAATCCAGCTTGAACATCTGGAAGTTCATGGTTCATGTCCTGTTGAAGCCTGACTTGGAGAATTTTGAGCATTACTTTGCTAGCGTGTGAGATGAGTGCAATTGTGCAATAATTTGAACATTCTTTGGCATTGCCTTTCTTTGGGATTGGGATGAAAACTGACCTTTTCCAGTCCTGTGGCCACTGCTGAGTTTTCCAAATTTGCTGGCATACTGAGTGCAGCACTTTCACAGCATCATCTGAGCCACTATACTACTGTTCTTTTGGAGGTCCTGTACTGTAAGATTAATTTTTTTTAATTTTTTTGTGTTTGTTTGATTTTTATATATTATTTGTGTGAAAAGTATTATCAACCTATTACAATAGAGGACTACATAGCTGATTGTGTTAGTTGGGTACCTAGGCTGACTTTCTTGGACTTATGAACCAACTGGACTTATAAAATTGGACACAGAGGCTCTGGCACACTCAAGAAGTTCCATTAGTCCTTTTTTAAATTTAATAAATGACTGCAATGTGGAAAATGGAAACAGGATGTGCTAAATGGATGGATGAAGAAAACAAAATAACTTATTCAGTTATTTCTGTGTTTATAAAAAGCACATTATAATTATCCCACATGGAAATAAGTAATCATTAAAGAAAGATAGAAATGAATAATATAGAACATTAGTTTTAATTAAAAGTATGATGACAACACCACAATTAGGGGATACAGCTTCTTTGTTTCATAAGGTAGTGATTTGCAGTATCTATTTTAGATCTGGATATCAATGGCCTATTTTAAACTATATGCACCAAAATGATTGGAACACATCCTTCTGCATTAAATGCACAAATGCAAAAGAAGCAAAATGATAACTCAAAGTGAAAATAATATTGAGTTAACTTACTCCCTTATGAGATTCACCTAAAATCAGTTTTATGTAATTATTGTTTTATCAGTTTCTAGAGTCTTATGAACAGAAGGGTAAATGGAAGAAAGTAATGCGATACAAAATATCCCTTTGAATGGAATTACTTTCATAGCCAAGCACAGATAGGTGAGACTATATATTGAAGATTATAGATTCTAGTTATTAAAGAGATAACATTATAATTTGTTGATGAATCAAGAAAACCTTCAGCTGCCCTTTGTCAATCCATATTAAGGCATTTCCCTTTATTTAATTGGGTTCCCACTTAACATTATTAATCTCATTTTGTGGTTTTATTCTTAGCCTTTCAAATGTAAAGGACATATTTATTTTTTTAATGCAATAGCATTGTCCCTTCCCTCAAGTTCATGTCCTCAGTTACATCTTTCATTGGAAAAGTTTCTGTTTCTTGCTTGTATCACAGTTAATGGCCCTGTTTTTTCATAGACACCTGACTTAGGGTGACTGTGTCTTACAGCATTACTAGTGTGCAATCTCCAAACACCTGCTGAGGTAACACATCTGTTCAGGTCAGCCTTTGAACAGGTGACTTGACGGACCTTAGACCCAACAGATTTAAGATACTTAGTCATTTGTCAAGCAATTCCATCCCCAAAGTGATGCTTAACAATTCATACATACATACACACACACACACACACACACACACACACACACAATATTATTTTATATTGGAATATAGTTGATTTATAATGCTGTGTTAGTTTCAGGTGTACAGCAGAGTAATTCAGTTATACATATACATACATCTATTCTTGTTCAGATTAGTTTCCCATATAGGTTACTATACAGTATTGAGTAGAGTTCCACGTGCTCCACAGAAGGTCCTTGGTGATTATCTGTTTTATATGTAGTAGTGTGTATGTATGCTAATTCCAGCCTCCTAATTTATCTCATCCCCCCACCTTTCCCCTTCAATAACCGTAAGTTTGATTTCTAAGGCTGTGAGTCTGTTTCTGTTTATTTTTAGGCATCACTTAAAAAAGGCTGCCTAGAGTCTTTTCAAGAGTATGTGAAAGTTCCTTATAAGGTACATTTCTAGTTATAACTTCTTTTTTTCCCTGCAGATCAAGGCAATAAAGTCAGCACAGAATTTTAGTGTGTGTGTGTGTGTGTGTGCGTGCCTCATTGTGTCTGTATTCTAATCGTAAATCCCCCTAATCAAAGCGACCTCACCTCTGAGCAAGAGGCAGAGCTCTATGCTTGCACTTGTTCCTATTCACCCTGCAGATGGGGTGTGGATGGAGCTGGCTGAAAGTCAGTTTGAAATGTGAACAGTTAAATATTCCCATTTGAAAATAATTCCATTTATTAATGGAGAAAAGAACTTCTAAAAGATCTAATGACATTAACAGAATGAAAGCACAGCTCATGTGGAGGCTATTTATATTACACGACTCCTACCAGTTGTAAGGGAAAAAAAGCTAATATCAATCATACATATTTTAGTCCATGTAAACGCCTACTTTACTCTCCCAGTAATAATGAATCTCCAATCACATATCGAATTTCCTTCTTTCAGAAGTAATATCCATTTCCACTAAGAATAATACAGTTTACCATTCCAGTCCTCAAAGTTTTTACTTCTGCTTCTAAGAATAATACATTTTTACCACTCCATTCCTCAAAGTCTTTACTTCTGCTTTAAATAAAATGTTCAATTTGTCTTCAATATTCAATCAAAGAGCACAGAAATCAAGTCCAAGAGGCACAGTCTCACAGCTCAGCTCCACGCAGCTCAGCTCCACATCTGCCACCTGCTTATCCTAAGTTATCAGCATAGGTCTGTTGCCTGGGTCTCGAAGAGGAACTCTCCCCCCACACACTTGGGCAGAGAGCAAGTGTAGAGGCAAGTCAAGAGGGTACCCTATTTGGGATATTCCAAGTTTTCCTTCCTGGGAGAATCCTGAGAATTTAAAATCCTAATGTCCCACACCAAGTTGAGGTTGCTGACTGAGGGGACATGGAAACATGTGTGTATCCATATATATGTGTGTTTGTGCACCTGTATATATTGCAATAGCCAAAGTTTATATATATACACACACGCATGCATGTGTGCTAAATTGCTCAGGCATGTCCAGTTCTTTGCAACCCCATGAACTGTAGCCCGCCAAACTCCTTTATCCATGGGATTTCCCAGGCAAGAATGCAGGAGTGGGTTGCCATTTACTTCTCTAATTCATCACAATAGGTAGTCATTAAAGAAAACACAGAAGACTCAAACAAGATGGTAAATCCATATGTCTAATACCTATAGGTCACTCATTTTATTTTCTGGATATTTATCCGTCTATCATTTTTTGAGGATAAACTGAAAAACAAAATTAAGATTGTATGATACATATTACTTTGCAGTGACATACCAGAATTAGAATAGAAATAAGCATTCATATTATAATTTTTACTAATGTAACAAAAGGTATTTTGTAACATAGCGTTTTGCTAAGCTCCTATGAAGATTCAGTAACACATTCTGCCTGTTTGTGCAATTATGTTCTTAAGATAGCTTCCAGATGTGGAACTAATATGTTGAAAGAGACGCACATTTTAAGATTTAGGGAAAAATTGGCCAAATCTTCTACAGCTGTGTAGCAATCCACACTCCACTGCCAGGGTATAAACATGCCTCCTTTGGTTTGCATTATTCTTGTTTCTGTTTTGAGAATGTCACATCCTTGATGGGTTAGTTCAAATTTATTACTGGTAAGACTGAACTTACATTTTTTTTTCATTTATATTTGTCCTGTGAATTCTATACTCACGTCTTTGTCTACTCCACAGGGAAGGTTTTAACTGCTCCTTTATCAATCTGAAAAAGCTCTCTATATTTCAAGAACATTAATCTTTTGCCTCACATATGAGTATTTTCCACAATTGATGGTTTATTTTTAGACATGTTTATTGTGTGTGTGTTTTCTTTTTGGACTTATAAAGGTTTTAAATCTGTGTGCAGTCACATATGTGCAAGTTCCAGAGACAGAAAGAAGTGCACTGCATGCAAGAGTGGGCTGAGAACTGACCACTGGCTTTAGTAACAAGGAGTCACCAGTGACCTTGGTAAAGAGGCCTTGCTTGTCAAGAGCTGATTCCTCCAAACGGGCTGGCTGTGACCTCTGCTCTCCTCTGGCTACTCTTCCTTCTTTACTGATCTCATCCACGGTAGACCAGTGTGGGTCCAGGCATGTTTATGATTACAGAGCACAGACAAGGAGTTTTGATATACATAAAGAGAGAATGGGGTGGTAGTTCATGGGAAATGGGGTCTAGAGAGTCATTTTGTAAGATGTAAGAACAGCCTGCTATGCAGCTCTATGCTTGTAGCAGGACTATTTATAATAGCTAAGACACGGAAGCAACCTAAATGCCCACTGACTGATGAATGGACAAAAAAAATGTGGTGTGTGTATATATATATATATATATATATCTCCATATGTATATATCTCCATATATGTGTGTGTGTGTGTGTGTATATACACACACAAAGGAATACTACTCAGCCATTAAAAGAATGAAATAATACCATTTGCAGCAACATGAATGAACCTAGAGACTGTAATACTACATGAAGTAAGTCAGAGAAAGACAAATATCATATGTTCTCACTCACGTGTGGATCTAAAATGCAACACAAATGAACACGTCCATGAAACAGAAACAGACTCCCAGACACACAGGTCAGATTTGTTGTTGCCAAAGGGAAGGAGGGTGGAGGAGGTAAGGACTGGGAGTTTGGGATTAGCAGATGCAAACTATTATACATAAAATTAATAGACAACATGGCCCTACTGTCTAGCACTGTAAAAGCACCCCCACCCCCCAAAAAAAGAACAGCATGGTAATGTGCAGAAGGAGGGAATCCAGTGGAGAGGGAGAATGTTAGGATTCAAGAGGAAAAGGAGAAAACAGGCCCTTGGGTAACTGAAGATACCTGAAAACCAGTCAAGAGGAAGAGTCAGCCCAAGATCCGGGGACCCACAGGCAGCAGGTCAAGGGCATGACTAGGAAGATCCAGGCCAGAAGCGTAAGGAGGGTGACATGAGGGAGCGCGGCCAGTCAGGCTGCTCAAAACTATCCAGTGAAAGAGGAGACTATGCAAGGTTATCATCTGAGAGTGAGAGCGGGAGGGAGGGGTGAGAGGCTTGGAACAACCTTCTGAGAGCAGTTACTTCCCTGGACGCTGAAGGGAAGTGGGCAGAGCCGGAGTTTCCCCTGCGGATGCAATAGCGTTTCATTAACTCAAACTTCACTCCGTCCACCAAAACACCTTCACTGCTTTCTCCATAACGGTTGTGTCTATTCTAGAGTCCACCCCTAACACCTTTGCAATTCTGTAGATCTTATAAATTGGATTATTTCTCCCTAGTACATTTTCTAATTGGATGTTGTTGTTGTTATTTAGGTGTTAAGTCACATCCTACTCTTTTGCGACCCCCTGGACGGTAGCCCACCAGGCTCCTCTGTCCACGGAGTGCTCCAGGTAAGAACACCGGAGTGGGTTGCCATTTCCTCCTCCAGGGGATCTTCCTGACCCAGGGATCGAACCCCTGTCTTCTGCATTGGCAGGCGGGTTCTTTACTACTGAGCCACTTATGAAGCCCTAATTGGGTGGTGGTGGTGGTGGTGGTGTTCAGTCACTAAGTTGTGTCCAACTCTTTTCAACCCCGTGAACTGCACACACCAGATTTCCCTGTCCCTCATTATCTCCCGAAGTTTGTTCAGATTCATGTTCACTGAGTCAGTGATGCTATCCACCATCGTATCCTCTGTTATCCCCTTCTTCTCCTGCCCTCAATCTTTCTTTGGGTGTTATTACATTATATATGAACTTTGAAAACTGATATTTATTTTTTTTACTAGTCCCTTAGAAGACCCTAGTTGGATTCCTGGGTTGGGAAGAACCCCTGGAGAAGGGATAGGCTACCCACTCCAGTATTCTTGGGCTTCCCTGGTGGCTCAGTGGGTAAAGAATCTGCCTGCAATGTGGGAGACCTGGGTTCAATCCCTGGGTTGGGAATATCCCCTGGAGAAGGGAAAGGCTACCCACTCCAGTATTCTGGCCTGGAGGATGTAATCCATGGGATCAAGAAGAGTCAGATTCGATTGAGTGATTTTCACTTAGAAGACTTCTCAAAGCATTCATTGTCATGTTTTCAGTACAGTAGCATACACATGAAATAAAAATTTGGAAAGCTATAACTGACCTAAAATTATTTTTTGTTATGAGGAAGACTATTTCATGAACAGGTGGATGAAAAGTGGACATCCGTGCCCTAGAGGAACATCATTCAACTTGTTAGACCCTGAGTTTTCTCACCAATAAAAGGTAAAACCTGTTCTATCCATGTTTTGATGTCAATAATTTGAGTTTGTATACACATATGTACAAAATGCCCAGTGATATACAATTGACATGTTATTATTAAAAAGAGAGACAACAGCAAGGCTCCACAGAGTAAACATCAAGTGAAGTGCATCTTGCACGGGGATCAGGATTCACAGTGGAAGAGATGAAGCAGGAGGAAGAGGAGGAACCAGGAGAGGGTGGGTCCTGGTGGAGGCGCCAACGGCAGCAAGGCGGCCACAGAAGTGTCTCGACCTGTCGCCTCCCGAGGCTTCACATCCTCAGAACTGCGGAGGGTGAGCAGCCGGACAGAACTGCCTTAAGCAAAGGAGCTTTCATACCCCATGACCTTGAGGAGTGGAAGACTCTACCACATTAAAAAAAAAAAAAGATATATATATATATATACACATATATATTTTAATACGTGAACCATTATCTTAAGTCTATATCGAATTTGTTATGACATTGCTTCTGTTTTAGGCTTTGGTTCTTTGGTCATGAGGCACATCAGATTTTAGCTCCCTGACCAAGGGTCGAACCTACATCCTCTGCATTGGAAGGCAAAGACTTAACCACCGGACCACCAGGCAAGTCCAGCTATGACATTTTACATGACATTCAGGAAAGGAAATATCTTCTGTGTTCTGGTTAAAACAATTTAAAAGGCAACTGGTCTTTCTCAGGTAGAATGCATCTTTCTTGACATATCTTGCAGTTTTCAGTCACAGAGAAATGGGACAAATGTGTGCATTCTTCGATCACAGCCCTCGGGGACCTTTGCCCTTTTTGAAAGTTCAAGTCTTCAACCACTGATGAATCAGAAGGGGAAAAACAGACATGTGGACAGGCTGAGAGTCATGATTATTCACCTTACATCCTGACTCTTGAAACTTCACTTAAAACTGGCTTCTGAGAGTGATCGCCTGAGAAATAAACAGGGTGAATTTTAACTGCTGGAGCAGGTTTTTAAGCTGTGAGATGGGAGCTAAATTCAGACACCTTTTGTGATGGAGGCTTGAGTTATTTTTATGCTCGTGAGTAAAATACCTTGAGAGCCCAGCAAGTAAAGGAAAAAGAAGGAACCAGTGAATATACCTGAGCCAGCAGGCTTTATTTACAAATCGTGTCACGCTTTCCAATGTGTCCCCCTTTTTAAAAAATGTATTTTTAACTGGAATGTAACTGCTTTACACGGTTGTGCTGGCTTCTCCTGTACAACAGTGTGAGTCAGCCATAAGGATACATATGTCCCCTCCCTCTTAAGCCTCCCTTCCCATCCACCCATCTAGGTCATCACAGAGTGCCAAGCGGAACTCCCTGTGCTGCACAGCCGGTCCCCGCTCATCACCTACTACTTATCTATTTCACACATGGCAGTGCATAAATGTCAGCGCTACTCTCTCAACTTGTCCCACCCTCTGCCTTCCCCGTTTTGTCCACGTCTGGTCCCTATATCTGCACCTCTGCTGTGCTCACTGTTCAGCCTCTCAGTCATGTCCAACTGTTTGCGACCCCATGGACTGCAGCATGCCAGGCCTCCCTGTCCATCACCAACTCCCAGAGTTTGCTCAAACTCATGTCCATTGAGTCAGTGATGCCATCCCACCACTTCCTCCTCTGTCGTCCCCTTCTCCTCCTCCCCTCAATCCTTCCCAGCATCAGGTCTTTTCCAAGGAACTGGCTCTTCACATCAGGTGACCAAATTATTCCTGCCCTGCAAACACATTCATCAGTACCATTTTCACACATTCCACATATCCACGCATTAATACGCCATATTTGTTTATCTCTTTTTGACTTGCTCCGCTCTGTGTGGCAGACTCTAGGTCCATCCACATCACAACTGATATAATTCATTCATTTTTATAGCCAAGTAGTATTCCATTGTACATATTCATATATATGTATACATACACACACCACGTCTCCTTTATCTATTCATCTGCTGATGGACTTTTAGGCTGCTTCCACATCCTGGATACTGTAAACAGTGCTGCAGTGAACACTGGCGTACACGTGTCTTTTTGGATTACGGTTTTCTCAGGGTATATGTCCAGTAGTGGGATTGCTGGGCCATATGATAGTTTTATTCCTAGTTTCTTAAGGAATCTTCATACTGTTCTACATAGTGGCTGTATCAATTTACATCCCCACCAACAGTGCAAGAGTTCCCTCCTTTTTTTTTTTTTCACAAAAACTGATATATTTGTTCCATATTCCTCATGCTGAAAATTGGGCCCCCTAAAAGCACCAACACATAAAACACATGCACGAATCAAGTGTGGAATACATTAACCTACTTGAGATTCGAAGGATGTCAACAATGATACCATCATAAATTTAACCATGGTTTCTGCTAAAATTTTAACCACCCAGTTCAGTTCACTTCAGTTCAGTTCAGTCGCTCAGTCGTGTCCAACTCTTTGCAACCCCATGAATTGTAGCACGCCAGGCTTCCCTGTCCATCACCAACTCCCGGAGTTCACTCAGACTGACATCCATTGAGTCAGTGATGCCATCCAACCATCTCATCCTCTGTCGTCCCCTTCTCCTCCTGCCCCCAATCCCTCCCAGCATCAGAGTCTTTTCCAATGAGTCAACTCTTTGCATTAGGTGGCCAAAGTACTGGAGTTTCAGCTTTAGCATCATTCCTTCCAAAGAACACCCAGGGCTGATCTCCTTTAGGATGGACTGGTTGGATCGCCTTGCAGTCCAAGGGACTCTCAAGAGTCTTCTCCAACACCACAGTTCAAAAGCATCAATTCTTCGGTGCTCAGCTTTCTTCACAGTCCAACTCTCACATCCATACATGACCACTGGGATAACCATAGCCTTGACTAGATGGACCTTTGTTGGCAAAGTAATGTCTCTGCTTTTGAATATGCTATCTAGATTGGTCATAACTTTCCTTCCAAGGAGTAAGCGTCTTTTAATTTCATGGCTGCAGTCACCATCTGCAGTGATTTTGGACCCCCCAAAAATAAAGTCTGACACTGTTTCCACTGTTTCCCCATCTATTTCCCATGAAGTGATGGGACCAGATGCCATGATCTTCGTTTTCTGAATGTTGAGTTTTAAGCCAACTTTTTCACTCTCCACTTTCACTCTCATCAAGAGGCTTTTTAGTTCCTCTTCACTTTCTGCCATAAGGGTGGTATAGATCTGCATATCTGAGGTTATTGATATCTCTCCCAGCAATCTTGATTCCAGCTGTGCTTCTTCCAGCCCGGCGTTTCTCATGATGTACTCTGTATATAAGTTAAATAAGCAGGGTGACAATATACAGCCTTGACGTACTCCTTTTCCTATTTGGAACCAGTCTGTTGTTCCTTGTCCAGTTCTAACTGTTGCTTCCTGACCTGCATACAGGTTTCTCAAGAGGCAGGTCAGGTGGTCTGGTATTCCCATCTCTTGAAGAATTTTCCACAGTTTATTGTGATCCACACAGTCAAAGGCTTTGGCATAGTCAATAAAGCAGATATAGATGTTTTTCTGGAACTCTCTTGCTTTTTCCACCCAAACCCTATGTAAAAATTAAATTTACAAAATAAGAGATAAATATTGAATTCCGTAAGATTTTTTTCATCATAAATTGGGGCAGCATTTTACCAGTATAAATAACATCCTGAAATATCAAGTTATGATGTAAAACATCCACAGTCTCAATAGAGAACAAGCTGTTACTGAGCTCCCTGCACACAGCTGAGGTCATACCTCAGTGCTTTCCTACCACTCAGAATATATAATATAATATCTGTCCTCTGTTTCATTTACTCTAATGTGTCATCAGTGAAAAGTAAACAGACTTTTCGAATGAAATGTGTCTCACGCCAGGGACTATCCCTTTAAAAACACATCAGAGTGTGTTGTGTCCAATCACCCTGTACAAATAGAGGTGCCTTTGTTTGCTGCCAAGATTGGCTTCATGTAAAATATTAGACCTTGGAATAATTGTGCTTTATCAAATGTGCTTCCTCTTTCTTCCAAACAGTTCACTAAACATTCATTAAGTAGTAGAGACACACCATTCATTCCACAAATATTTGAGCACTTTGTCTGTTTAAATACATTCTATGATTACTAAGGTTATATAGACACACTCCCACAGGCATAAACACATATGAGAGTAAGTACCTGTGCAAAAGAGTCATGCAAAGAATGACAATACTTTTATGTGGATTCATATTTCCGTGATCTACTCGGGTTGTATATGCTGATTAATGGCTATGCTAATATTAGTCTATATGTTTGTTTAAAGCTTTCTATTTTGGTAGAAACAGAATCTTTATTAAACATTTTATTTTCAGTACATTAACCAGGTGTGTGCTAAGTCGCTTCATGTGTATCTGACTCTTTATGACCCTATGGACTGCAGCCCACCAGGCTCCTCTGTCAAAGGGATTCTCTAGGCAAGAATATTCAAGTGAGTAGCCATGCCCTCCCAGGGGATCTTCCCAACCCAGGGATTGAATCTTCGTCTCTTATGTCTCCTTCATTTGAGCAGGTGAGTTCTTTACCACTCGTGCCCCCTTGGAAGCTAACAAGTCCAGCTGTTCAGATGCTGAACCCATCATCCAGACAACCTTACTTTTAGAGGTTAGCAGTTACACTGTTTTAGAGTTTAGAGGTGACACTGCCCCAGGAGAAGATGAAAAGGGACTAGTCTTATGTTACAGTAACTTCTCTACAAACGACTAAGTTCTGTTCTGAGAGTGTGTTCATAAGTTCAATTTTGTTCATTCCAACAAAGTTAGCCACTAGGAACCCAACCATACAGAAGGCTGAGCACTGAAGAATTTGCTTTCGAACTATGGTGCTGGAGAAGACTCTTGAGAGTCCCCTGGACTGCAAGGAGATTAAACAAGTCAATACTAAAGGAAATCAACCCTGAATATTCACTGGAAGGACCGATGCTGAAGTTGAAGCTCTAATACTTTGGCCACCTGATGTAAAGAGCTGACCATTGGAAAAAGACCCTGATGCTGGGAAACACGGAGGTCAGCAGGAGAAAGCGATGACAGAGAATGAGATAGTTAGGTAGCATTACCGACTCATTGGACATATGTTTGAGAAAACTCTGGGAGATAGTGAAGGACAGGGAAGCCTGGCATGCAGCAGTCCATATGGGATCACAAAGGGTCAGACACGATGTACCGACTGAACAACAACAACAAAGGCACCCAACTAACACAACTGGCTATAGAGCACTGTACTGTAACAGGTTTATAATGCTTTCACACAAGTAATACTCAAAAAACAAACACAAAATTATCTTTTCATCTTCAGTCCAGTTGCTCAGTCGTGTCCAACTCTTTGCGACCCCATGAATCGCAGTATGCCAGGCCTTCCTGTCCATCACCAACTCCTGGAGTTCAGTCAAACTCACATCCATCGAGTCGGTGATGCCATCCAGCCATCTCATCCTCTGTCGTCCCCTTCTCCTCCTGCCCCCAATCCCTCCCAGCATCAGAGTCTTTTCCAATGAGTCAACTCTTCACATGGGGTGGCCAAAGTACTGGAGTTTCAGCTTTAGCATCATTCCGTCCAAAGAAATCGCAGGGCTGATCTCCTTTAGAATGGACTGGTTGGATCTCCTTGCAGTCCAAGGGACTCTCAAGAGTCTTCTCCAACACCACACTTCAAAAGCATCAATTCTTCGGCGCTCAGCCTTCTTCACAGTCCAACTCTCACATCCATACATGACCACAGGAAAAACCATAGCCTTGACTAGACGGATCTTTGTTGGCAAAGTAATGTCTCTGCTTTTGAATATGCTATCTAGGTTGGTCATAACTTTCCTTCCAAGGAGTCTTTTAATTTCATGGCTGCAATCACCATCTGCAGTGATTTTGGAGCCCAAAAAAATCAAGTTTGCCATTGTTTCCACTGTTTCCCCATCTATTTCCCATGAAGTGATGGGACCAGATGGCATGATCTTAGTTTTCTGAATGTTGAGCTTTAAGCCAACTTTTTTTTTTTTAATCTTACAGGACATTATCTTGAAAAGTTCAGTAGTATAGTACGACAGCTGGCATGCAGGGGCTGGCATTGAGTGAACAGTCAAGAAATAAAGACACTGTACCATTGTGCAGTGTATACAGCACTGTATAGCACTGCACAGTACACAAAAGCACAACTATTTGAAGAGGACGCACAAAAGTGACAATGTAAGGCAGATGCGTGAACTAACAATGTGACTGGGCATGCAAATGCATGTTTACACCTTCGAAAGTTCACAACTTGGAGGTTCATACGTACGGGACTTCCTGTACTGATAAAGCAAACACACACAGAAACACCACGCCACCATCACTGACATGAGCCAACATTTTGTGTTCCTTCATCCATCAGTCATTAAATTATTTCTGGGTATCTCTAATCTCCCAGGCACCATACAGAGTAAAACACTGAGTTTTAACGACATGCCCTTAAGTTATCAGCTGTGTCCATTCACAAATAGTAAACTGCTCTCTGCCAAAGTACATGTATACAATGGGTGTAACAATGCATTTTTGGTGGTTTATTTAAATCCCTGCATGTTAAGGCAGTGATGATGAAGGATTTAGTCCCTGGCCAGGTCAGTGAATTTCACACAGAGGTGGGTTTCTGGTTTGCAGACTGTGTCCACAGCTCTGAATAGGCTGCAAAGCCTGCTTTAGGCAAAAGTATTCTGTATAAAACACAGAAATTCCTGTAAACTGAAGTCAGATGAGAGTAGACCTTTAGCAGTACTCTATAAAGAGAAGACAACATTGCTTTAGAAACAGGCTGTGCCGTCTCCGACACAAAAGTGATGCAAAGGTGATAGCTATGCAATGGGCAACAGATCTGCCATCCTCATGGTGTAACTGACAGAGAACCACAAAAACGAGCCTCTCGATCCAGCTTATTCCGACTCAACGTCAAAAATGTGGCAAGTAGAATATAAATAAATGTACCGCTCTGTATATTTATTTCCTTAAAATTGACAGTTACAGAATCCTGCAGACAATAGTTGATGCACATGGTGAAGTCATGCAAGACCTCAGGCTGGGGTTAAAGAGATCAAATCACTTTCCTATATATTTTTCTTTTAATTCAATGCCCAATGCCTCTGGAGTTGGCTTGCATCTTTTCATGGGGTCTTCTGTAGAGGAAACACCAAGTCTTGGCTGTGAAAAGATCCTATCGCTTCTGTTACTCACTATTCTACCAGAGGAGACTCAGAGGGAAGGGAGGATAAACACAAGAATGGGAGAGGTGACGTTCAATGAGACACACGATTCAAGTTGGCAGGAACTATCTGCAGAGATGAAGTTTGATGGTTTCCAAGAAGTACTTTTCAATTTCCTGGACTCACAGATGTCCTCCAGGGGCCAAACAAAAGGCAGATGTGACGTTTCTTGTCATGTTGCTCTACAGCCTATCTCCTGCTCTGGGACACTACTGCTGGCTCAGAAAGAAGGAAAGACAGTGAACTTCAGAAACAGTTCTCATCGGACACATTGTTTACCTATTAGAGGGCAAGACACTGACTTCTACTTAGGAGATCCATGTGAGCTAAGCAAATTTCTAAAATTCTGGAAGAAAGAGATTTATTGGTATAGAATTTTGGAATGAGAGCTTTCTAAAGATGGCCGACTGGATGGCCGTTTGGTAAACTCCTTATCTGAACCCGGCAAGCCAGAGAGCCGGCGCTGGGAAAGATCTGCTGGGAGTCTGGGCGGTCTTGTGTCACTCAGTCCACCAGCAGACGGGCAACTTTAGGCTGAGAAAGTTCCTGCTGGCACCCAAGGAAAAGGGTCCAGTCCTGGCTTTCGGGAAACAAAATAGGATGAAATTTTCATCCTGCTCATCCAGGTGGCACGAGTGGTAAAGAACCCGTCTGCCAATGCAGGAGACGTAAGAGACACGGGTTCAATCCCTGGGTCGCAAAGATCCCCTGGAGAAGGGAACGGCAACCCACTCCAGTATTCTTGCCCGGAGAACCCCACGGACAGAGGAGCCTGGTGGGCTACCGTCCATAGGGTCGCACAGAGTCAGACACGACTGAAGCAACTTGGCATGCACGTGGGCATCCAGGGTGCCTCAGGAGCCTCTGACCCTGTTGCCCGTTTGTGCATCCTGGCCCTCTGCCCCTCCCTGGCACTGCCCCTCTGTTTCTCACCATTCACTCTCTGCTCCTCCCCCCACCGTCTAGATGGAAGGCATCCATATGGCTTGGCCGCATACCAGTTCTTCTGGCCAAACATTTATACATTTTTATCCCCAACCAGATCTCCCCTGTTAAATGTAGAACAGGCTTTACCACATAAACTAAATCTGGAAAAATATTCACAGAGCTAAAACTCTATGGTTTATAAGAAGCATTTTTTTTTAAATTTTTTAATCTGATAACGAAGACCACAATTATCTGAGAAAAGAAAAACATTTTTTCCTAGCTTTACTGAGATGTAACTGACATACAGCATTGCACAAATGTAAGGTATACAATGTACTTATCTAATAATACACTTATATTTGTAAAATGATGACTACCATAGTATTAGCTAATATCTCCATCACTCACAAAATTACCATTTTTGGGGGGGGATGAGGTCATTTAGGCCCTACTCTTTTAGCAACTTTCCATGATTGTTAATTACAGTCACCATGCTGTACATTAGGCCCCCAGAACTTACTCATCTTATAACTGGGAGTCTGGAACCTTTGGCCAACTTCTCTCCACTTCCTTCTCCCCAACCATAACTCTACTGTTTCTATGAGTTGGAATTTTTTAAAATTCCACATGTCTGACTTATTTCACTTAGCATAATGCCCTGAAGACCCAGCTACATTGTCATGAATGGCAGTACTTGCTTCTTATTCGTGACTTATGGTGATAATATACCATTAGACAAACCATATCTTCTTTATCCATTCATCCATAGTCAGACATTTAGGTCACTTCCATATCTTGGCTGCAGTGAATAATGTTACAACGGATATGAGAGTACAGATGTCTCATTGAGATCCCAATTTCATTTCCTTTGGATAAATACCCAGAAGCAGGATTGCTGGATCATATGGTAGCTCTATTTTTAATATTTTGAGAATCCACCATCCTGTTTCCCATAGCGGCTGCAGCAACTTACATTCCCACCGACGGCGCACACCCTCTCTTCTCCACATCCTTCTCCACATCCTCTTATCGCTGGTGTTTTTGGTAACAGCCATTCTGGCCGCCGTGAGGTAACACCTCACTGTGCTTTTGATGTGTGTTTCCCTGGTGATTACCGATGCTGAACACCTTTTAATGTACCTGTTGGAAAACTGCATGTCTTTGGGAAAACGCCTACTCAAACCCTCTACTTATTTTTAAACTGATTTTTTTTCTTCTGCTATTGAACTGTAGGAGTTCTTGGTATATCTTGGATATTAATCCCTTATCAGGTATACAATTTGGAAATCTTTTCATGCTGCTCCGTGGTCTGTCTATTCCTCTCTGACGTTACTCAGTTCAGTCCAGTTCAGTCGCTCAGTCGTGTCAGACCCTTTGCGACCCCATGAACCGCAGCACACCAGGCCTCCCTATCCATCACCAATTCCAGGAGTTCACCCAAACCCATATCCATCGAGTCAGTGATGCCATCTGACGTTACTACTGGGTTATAAAAAATAAAGACAGTGAACTTCAAAAACATGTTCTCATTAGATGCATTATTTATATATCTGAAGACTTTTTCAACGAGGAGAATGCATATCTTAGAAGAAGACATATGACTTCTCATTTGACATCTCCTCTTGGCAGACCCACACTACCTCCAAACCATCAGTCTCGATTCCTCAGTCTGACATGGTTCTGGAAAGCACTCTCCATTTCCAAAAAGATGCTGGTTTCATCCTGTTACAAAAACCTGTGAGTTATCCCTGACCTTGCCTCCCCCGTCAAATCTTACCCAACGAGCTCTGCCTGTTCTAGGTTCAAAATGCATCTTGTGTCCATCCCACTTATCCATGATCACTCCCAAGAGCCAGGAGGAGCCCCTTGTGCACCCACATCGCCACAACTGCATCTTCTGGATCATTCCTGAGTGCCAGGAGGAGCCTCTGATGCACCAGTCGCTCATCACCATGTTCGCATTTTCTGTCCACTGTCTGCACCGCAGGTGGACTGACCTCTCCAAAGGGGAATTCAGGTCCTCTTCCTCCCAGAAGAAGTGCTACAGACTTTGTTTCCTCTTCCATTCTGTGACCTCCACTCTGCCCTGTGCCCGAGAGGCTGATCTCTGAGAACTAGGCTAAAGGGCTCTGTTCCATTGGGGTTTCCACTGGGGTTTACCAGTTGGATACTCGAGCAAGAGCTGGGAGGACTTTCCCTACTGAATCACTATGAGCCAGCATCACTCCAGCAAAGGCATTGGCACCTGAGGAGACTCCTGGGAACCCATCTTCCCCAAGTTCATGGCTATCAAACCCTCCTTTTCACTTTAGGCTCAGTGGTAACAGCTCCTGGCTGCGCCTGAAAGCTCTGGGGCTTCACCAGGCCAGCTCGGCTTCTTTGCAACTTGTCTTGACCTTGTAAAGCCCAGCTTCCTTACGTGCCTCTCAGTTCCCCATCTGAGTATGTCATCTGTTTCCTGCTAGGACCTTGGCTGATACACTCCACAGTGCACCAGCCACATCCCAGGGCCCTTGGAGCATGAGCCAAGCTTCTTTCACTGGCAGCCTGCAGGATCGGGCTCTCTCTGTGTCTCCCACCTCACTCAGGAGGCTCCCCTTCTGGGTTCAGTGCCACCTGTCAGTTTCGGTAGCAGCCCCCATCTCAGGTTCCTTTGACATTTTCTCTGTCTAGAAAGTTTTCCCCAAATCCCTGCCCCTCAAAATGCCCACAACCACAACTCTTAATAAGTCTGGCTTATTTTCAGCCTTTGGGTTACAGCTCCCGTTTTATTTCTTCAAGGAGACTACCACCCACTACCTACTCCTCCAAATCAGACACTTGTCTGTGGCTCCCTGTCCCCCAGAGAGGATTCCTATTATAGCACCCGGTTACTCTCCTCCACAGCAAGAGCTATCAGTTTTCTTTCACTTCATTATTTATTTCAAGTGTATGGATGGGAGCCCTACCTCCACTGCGGAAGAACAAATGGAAGAGAGGACTCCCACCCAGGCAGGTAGGAAGCTGTGAGCTGCGACTCTGCATAAACTGCTGAGGCTGAGTGAGAAGACAGACCCCGGGAGCTGAGATACAAGGAGAACGTCTACCCCTTCCCAGGCTCTTCTCCACAGGCCTCCACCAAGTGCTCCTGGAAAAGACGAAAGCACAAGGTGGAAGGCTGGGAGAAGCATCCTTTGAAGGTCCATGCTTAGAAGAAGAGAATGGCCCTCACTGCAGCAAAGGGCACAAAGCCCAGCCCAGCCATCCTCCCCCTGAGATCCAAAGTCTTGAGCTTCTGAGAAAAGGCAGCAAACCTTGCCATCCTCAGAGCACAAGGGAGATCCACTGCACCGGGAGGAAAGTGCATATGGTTTTTAAGAAAGGTCCTGTATCCCTGGGAGGTGGGGCAAGCAACCATCTGAATCCAGATGGGAAGAACTGTCCTCATGCTGGGGAGGCACAGGACCACTGAGAAACCCCATCCCTGATAGCCACGGACGCAGAGCTCACCTAATCCTGACGCAGCAGAGAACTCCATCTTCTGATCCCCATTATCAGGTGTGTAAGACCGAGTAATAAGTAAGACAAGGACACCACTTGGGGAGATGCAGAAAGGGAAAGAGAGACCCTCTCTGGGAGACAGGGCACGAGGGAAAGATACAAAGCTGAAGATGGAGCAAGAACATTGGAAAAAAAAAATCAGAACATACACTAAGGTCAAGGTCAAGGTCAAGATCTAGAAATCAGTGGTATGTAGTGAAACTGCAAGACAAAACCAAAACCTGCACAGCTCCTGACAAGCCCAACTCAACCGTCCACCCTGTTGGTCGTGCTGAAGGAGAGGCATGCCCATCTCTAAGCATAAATTCTATCTCGGTCTCTACTTATAAAGTTCATCATTAAATCAAAAAGTAGAGCTATACAAACAAAATGCAAGAGAAAATGCACCAAGATACAAAGCAAACTAGAAATCCAGATACACAGATGACCCAGAAAGGGAACTGAAAAACATCTGTGCTTATGCTCAATCACGCAGTCTTGTCTGACTCTTTACGACCTGATGGACCACTCCCCACCAAGCTTCTCTGTCCATGATACTGTCCAGGCAATACTGGAGTGGGTTGCCATTTCCTTCTGCAGGGGATCTTCCCTATCCAGGGATCGAATCTGGGTCTCCTGCATTGCAGGCAGATGCTTTATCACTGAGCCACCAGGGAAGCCCCAAAATACGCATAACTAATACATTAAGTACTCCAGTGGAGAAAGTAAACAACATGCATGGCATGTAGAGAATTTCTTAAGGAAGAAGAAAATGGAAATGCTAGAAATAAAAATATGAAAGCTCAGATGAAGGAAGACAGATTCATCAGCAGAATCAGCAAAGATTAGGCAGCCATCAGTAAAGTTGAACCTGGTTTGATAGAAATGAACCAAAAGTGAACAAAAGAGAGGAGAAAAAAAAAGAAAAGTGCACCCCAACATCATTATATTACTATATTACATATAATATACACATATATATTATATATGCTATTTCAGGAGTGGAATAACAGCAAACAGCCTCTAAAATACATGTGAGCAGAATCCTCAAAGAGAAGATGGGCACAGAAGAAACCTCAGATGAGAATGTTTTCAGAGATAATGAAATATACCAAACAACAGATCCAAGGACCTCAGGATGGCTGCAAAAAAAAAAAAAAAATCCAGACACATTATTTTCAAACTGCTGAAATCTAAAAACAAAGATATAATCCTGAAAGCATTCAGGGAAAGTGAAAACATCACATAAAGAGGAGTAGACTGAAGAATTACAACCAACTCTTCATTAGAAACTATGCAAGATAAAAAACAATAGGTTGTTATCTTCAAATTATGCACAGGAACAAAAAAAGGCAAACCAGCAATTATTAATATATCCAGAAAAATTGTCTCTCAAAGTGAGGAAAAAATGAAGACAGTTTTTCTTCAGACAAATGAGAACTTAGAGGATTCATTATAGCAGGGCTATACTATAGAAACTTGGGGTTTACACAAACAAATGAAAATCTCCAGGAATGATGAAAATGATGCTAGATGTAAAATAATTTTCCTTTGTTAAAAATCACTCTAAAATACAATTTATTTTATCAAGGATAAACTGTGCCTTTGAAACATATGGAAAAATAAGATAAAGTGATAGCACAAAAAATGGGAGCGAGTTATACAGTTACAGGTACCCTCACAACTTGTGGGGCTTCCCACATAGGTCAGTTGGTAAAGAATCTGCCTGCAGAACAGGAGAGACCAATTCTATTCCTGGGTTGGGAAGATCCCCAGGAGAAGGGATAGGCTATCCACTCCAGTATTCTTGGGCTTCCCTTGTGGCCAGCTGGTAAGCAATCCGCCTGCAATGTGGGAGACCTGGGTTTGATCCTTGGGTTGGGAAGATGCCCTGGAGAAGGGAAAGGCTACCCACTCCAGTGTTCTGGCCTGGAGAATTCTGTGGACTGCATAGTCCATGGGGTCGAAAAGAGTCAGATATGACTGAGGGACTTTCACACAACTTGTGAAGTCAAATAATGTTATTTGAAAGTTGACTGTATTCAGGGTGTCCAGTAAAATATTTAAGAGGCATAAGTAATAAGCCAATGTCAGAGAGAAAAACAGAAGCATAAAAAGTACTCCAGCAAGAAGCAGACAGATAGATTTAAAATTACAAAAGAACAGATGGAACAAATAGAAAATGGCTAACAAAACAGTAGACCTTAATCCAACCTTATCTATAATCACATCAAAGATAAACACATAAACACACCAATTAAAAGACAGACATGGGCATCTCAGATAAAAAAGTAATACCTAACATGGTTCTGTCTATAAGAAGCCCAATTTAAACATAAAGACAAAGACAGACTAAAAGAAAAAAAGGAGAAAGATATACCATATGACTCTAGCTGAAATAAGCTACAGTGGCTATATTTTATCAGGCAAAGAATACTTTGGAATAAACTTCAGAATAAGGAATATTACCAAGAATAAAGAAAGACATTACGTAACGGTAATGGGGTGAATTTATAAAGAAGGCGTAAAAAACTGAAATGTAATGATTTATTTAACCATAAGCTTTCTGAGTGATTACAGAGAAAGATGCACAATTGTCTAAAGGAGTTTTTAATTTAATGGGATATAAAAATAAAACTGTTCTTTTGGAAATGCAACATACTTTTGTTAGAAAGACCCCCTAAATGATTTTTTTTATTTCCCAGTGGAAACAAAACTCAATTTTTAGGAAACATTGTCGAATCACAGAATTCTTTCCTGAGAGCAGAAATCTGAAGATTCAAGGCTGCAAAAAAACTCATATCACCAGTGTTTTGAAGGCAAATTAGCAGATGCTTCACGTGCACACAAGATGGCTTTGACAGTCATGGCGACGCGATGACCCTTCTCCATGGCAAATGACGATGTGGGTGACAGCAGAAGTGTCCTGGACATGCAGAGCTTCTCAGGTGCAAATCGTGAGGCAGGGAGGGTGACTGACCACATGTGGAGAAGAGGGAACTAAGACAAAATACAGGTTGGCTGACCCCTCAGGGGTTATTTGGACCCAAGAGTTCTCCTTCTCTGGAACTTACAAACCTGTGTGTTGCTGTTTTGCCCTCTTTTGAGGGGTAACATGGCTCAGTGGTTAAGAGAACAAGCTCAAAGCCAGTATTTGGGTTAGCAGCCTAGTTCTGCCCTAATTAGTGGCCTACAGACAACTGAAGCTCTCTCTGCCCAAGGGTCCTCACTCACATCCAAACCAGTGCCTGCCCCACAGATGGCTGTGGGAACCAGGCAGTCAAGATGCTCAGCTGGCTGGACCTGTCATTATTACTTCCTGTTCCAGAAACATGGGTGGCCCCGATTAAACCCCAAATGATGTCGTCTATCATGTACATCTTTCCCAAGGAAACACAATTAAGAGAAACTCCATCAGCCTCCTTAACTGATGGGCCCTAGCAGCCAGTCAGTGGCTTTCTCCAACTTTGGTGCTTCCCCTGGGCATCCAGACGTCATAGGGCACAGTGGGGAGGGGCACAGGCACCCGCAGGCCAGGGCTGAAACACAGGTTCTGTTACACGCCGGCTGGATGACCTCAGAAGTCATTCAACGCAGCACGCCTCAGTGTCAGCTGTAATGTGTCACCTGTAAGACCTTGATGATGAGGGCCTCACCCTTCTCAATAGAACCGTGGCACTGAATGAACAGCTACCATATGTAAGGGGTTCAGGATGCTGGGTGGCATGTAGGAAATGCTCCATCGACACTAGCTGTCTGGATGGACCTGGAGACTGTCATGCAGAGTGGAGTAAGTCAGAAAGAGAAAAGCAAATCTAGCAGGGTAACAGATCTGTGCGGAATCTAGAAAGATGGTGCAGGTGAGCTTATCTGCGAAGCAGAAATAGAGACACAGATGAAGAGGACAAACATATGGACACCAAACGGGGCAAGCGGGTGTGGGATGAATTGGAAGATTGGGATTGGCATATATACACTGTTGATACTATGTATACTCTGTATAGGGCTTCCCTGGGAGCTCAGCTGGTAAAGAATCCACCCGCAGTGCCAGGAGACTCCAGTTCAATTCCTGGGTGAGGAAGATCCCCTGGAGAAAGGATAGCCTACCCACCCCAGTATTCTTGGGCTTCCCTGGTGACTCAGAAGGTAAAGAATCCACCTGCAATGTGGGAGATGTTCGCTGGTTTGATCCCTGGGTTGGGAAGATCCCCTGGACGGGGGCCTGGAAACCCACTCCAGTATGCTTGCCTTGAGAATCCCCATGGACAGAGAGGCTGGTGGGCTACAGTCCATGGGGTCACAAAAAGTCAGACACGACTGAATGACTAAGCACAGCAAATCCTATGTATAAAACTAAGGAGAACCTATTGTGTACTGCAGAGAACTCTACTCAATGCTCTGTGGTGACCTAAATGGAAAGGAAATCCAAGGAAGAGAGGATATATGTAAATGTACAGCTGATTCAGTTGCTGTATAGCAGAAATTAACACTACATTAAACAGCAACAATACTCTGATTAAAAAAAAAAAGGATATTAGTTGTTAAGCACAAACAAGTCTAGGACTATACTAAAATAAAAATTAAAACAGTCTTGTATTGGTCACTGCCTGAGGTTACATCTGAAGGAAAACCTGGAGGTATATCTTGATGACTTTACTCAAAAAGTAAAATAAAATCAGGGTGAAGTGAATAACGTAGTCACAGATACTCACCTATAAAATATTTCTAATAATGAACTAAGAATGAAGAATTTCATCTCAAAAGGTTTTCCTTTATTCATTGTACATAATAAGGGTTCTAGTTCTCACAGGAGGAAAGGCTATTTTTAAAAAGGCAGGCTCTCATTTAGCTGGGGTGATTCACAAGTCTACAAAATAGATTTTTATTTGCTAGGATCTTCTCCAATGAGGTACAATAAACATGAGGCACAAAAGATGTAGACGTAACACCCTCTCTTCAAGGAAAGTCCTTGGGAGAGGGGCCGTCTGTCCCACCCGACGGCTCTCCGAAGTTAGCCAAGTCCATCACACAGGTTTCAAGCTAAGAGGACGAGGACTTTTCTAAAATGATTTAGAATTGGTATATTCCATATCGATCTACATCCACACATCTGTAAAATTTCATTAAGCTGTTAAACTGTCATCCTAACATTCATGCACTTTGCTCATGTAAGATGCTCCTCAAAAAAGAGAAAAATACATTAATAAAGAAAGAACCAGTGTAGATTCCATACGAATAACCACAGGTGTCTCATTGACTTTTTCCTACATATAGTTTTGATCATATCTGCAGCACCTCTACCCTGGACTGGCTATGTACTGACGGTTAGACAGGGAAACAGCCAGAAAAAGGGAAGCTGACAGCCCAGAGAAGGTGACTTTCTTTGGACAAGAAAGTAGTCGGATTCTGACTCTGATCTCACATGGAGCTTACTGGACTTGAAGAAGCATCCATGTGACCTGTGGGGGCAAAGACCCAAGAGGAAGGACAGGCCATTGTCCTCGCCTGAGTGACACTGTGTAAGATGAAAGCTCTCCAAAGGAAGGTACCTTCTGGAAGAAAAAGTAGAGATTCAATTTGGGGGTATTTCTGGGACAGAAGGGAGGTCCAGGACGTTAGCTCTAATTGGTGTTGTCAACTCAACATTCCACCAACTCACGCTCAACAAGTCCGCTTCATACCGTGTACTGTCAGCACTGAGATGGAAATGTACAACCAGAGACTTCAATGATGTCACATCCGGTGGGACAGCCGGCCCCTCTCCCCAACTCCCAGCCTTCTCCCTGCTGAAGTGAGCTGACCTGACCTGTTCCAGTTACTACTGCTGCTTAACCACCACTGCTGGAATTCAGCCCTGAATTCCAAACAGCAGTGTCATCTTTCAGCTCAGTTTTATGGGTGAGGAATTTGGGCAGGGATCACCTGGCAGGTTCTTTTGCTCCATGCAGCATGGCTGGACGTCAGGTGACAACACTCAAATGGATATTGGATGGGTACAGAGGGTCCAAGCCAGCTTCTCGCATATTTGACACCTGACAGGGTTGGCAGGAAGGAGGGACCGTAGACCAGACTGCCTACACGTGGCCCTTCAGCAGGGTGGTCTCAGGCCAGTCAGACCATTGACACAACAGCTCGTGGCTCCCAGAGAGAAAGTTCTAAAGAACAAAGGAAGTTGCATCTCTGCTGGGATCCAGCCTCAGCCCTCAAATAGCTTACATTACATAGTGGGGAAGACAGACCAGGAAAAAAAAAAGTGCATAGGGTGTTTTCAGATATTAATCAGTAGCATACAGAAAAATAAAATCAGGGGACAGGTTATAGAATAAATTTCCTAAGTGTTAGTTGCTCAGTCATGTCTGATTCTGTGACCCCACAAACTGCAAGCCTGCCAGGCTCCTCTGTCCATGGAATTCTCCAGGCAAGAATATTGGCATGGTTTGCCATTTCCTCCTCCAGGGTATAAACCTCCTAAAAAATACTCTAAACAACTGTCATTTTTCTACCCCAAATTTCCAAAGGCTTTTCCGTATCTACTCCAAGAAATTCAAATTATTTTTGATGTCCTCTAGGACACCAAAATATAAGTCAAACCAAAGAATTCAGGACCCTGCCTCATGTTCACTAAGGCTGCTTTTCTTCGTAGCTTTGCCACTGCTGTTACTTCCTCCACCACGTGCCCTTCCTTCTTGTGACCCTGTCCTGCCTTGGAAGCACCGTCTCCTTGAAACAGTCTTAGTCCCACAACCTCATACAATTCCTTCCTCCTTTGGATTTCTTTGTGGGGGAGACAGTCAGGTAAAGAATGTTCCTTTATCTACTATGCTAAATGAAACAGACACAGCTCACTCCTTTCCCAGGCCACGTCTCATTTCTGTGCGTCTATCTGCCTGTGCTCCCACGTCATTCAGTGATGGATGGGGTGTCAGGACGGCTTCAAGTTGCAATGCCTGAGCTCTGGAATGGACCCTGTTACAGCTCCAGGTCTATATATAGATCCCACCAACAAAGGTCTCTGTGTCCTTGGGAACATTACACAACTTCTTTGGGTCATACTTCCCTCAACAGCAAAGTGGGAGGCTTGGTCATAACCAGTTCAAAGGGCAAAGCCACCCAGAATGGGGCTCACCCCAGCATACGCAACATGGAAGGATTGCTCTCTTCACTGTCTTCATCACAAAGCTGTGGATATTGAATGCTGCTGCTGCTGCTGCTAAGTCGCTTCAGTCATGTCCAACTCTGTGAATAAATCCTTGCAAAACCGAGGCCCAGTGCTGGAAAGAATGTGATGATAGGACCACAAAGGAACTGGGCAGTCCTACAGTGGAAAAAAACCACCCGGTGCCATGGGGTGGGTATAAATGTATGCACCGTGAAAGTGAAAGTCGCTCAGTCGTGTCCAACTCCTTGTGACCCCGTGGACTATACAGTCCATGGAACTCTCCAGGCCAGAATGCTGCAATGGGTAGCCTTTCCCTTCTCCAGGGGAATCTTCCCAACCCAGGGATCAAACCCAGGTCTCCTGCATTGTGGGCGGATTCTTTAACAGCTGAGCCACAGGGAAGTCCAAGGATACTGGAGTGGGTAGCCTGTCCCTTCTCCAGCAGATCTTCCCAACCCAGGAATTGAATCAGGGTCTCCTGCATTGCAGGCAGATTCCTTACCAACTCAGGGAAGCCATAAGTACTGTACTTTGTTTCAAAAGTCAACTTCACAAGCATGTTTATTCACACAATTTGTGATTTAAACCATCTTTTTATTGACTCTAAGGGACACAGAAGCCAATTCAAAGGAAAGTTGAATTAGATCTCAAATTCATGGACCTCATCTGGGTATCACAAAGCCATCTGCTGTGTTCCCCTCCGACACTTCTCTGAATCCATCCTGTCTGCTCCCAGATTCACTGCATGCTGCTGGGCAGGTCCCCACCTGTTCGTTAGCCCCTCCATCACCCGGACCACCTGCAACAGCCTCTCAGCTGGCACCGCTCTGCCAGTGCAAAGAGCCACAGGTACCAAAAACGTAAATGTCTATCTACTAATCCAACCTCCATGCAGGATGACACAGAGAATCCCACTTCATAGAAAATCACTATTTACACCATGAGTGCCCGACTGACGCTGAAAAGAACTAAAATGAAGCAAAGCAAATATACTGGATATAATCTCACCAATTTGATGATTCAAAAGCCACTTTCAGGTTTTTAGGTATTTTCAGTTAAGAATTGCCACCACTTACTATTACAGTTTTAAACTATCACTAATAAAATGTCAAATAATTTTATTCTCTTGTAGCTACATTTGACAATCTGACTTTTTTTTTTTTAAGAAAGAGAGAAAATATTTCCTAGGAGAGATAGGAAGTGTCAAATACATTAGTTATTAACTTCAATAGGTGTGAATAAAACAGCAATATTGGGCATGCCATCGAATCAAGAAATTAAAACTTGGCGACTGAAGTAGTATTATCAATCAGTAGCTGAAAAACACAATTTGGGGACTGACATGTTTGTTACTTTCATCTGCCAGTATTTTTAAAACATTTTCATTAATTAGCCTGAGAGATTTATGACTCTCTTCCAAGTGTTATTCAACTGCTACTTGAAAATAATAAGGTTAGGCAGAGTAAGATGCAGTGTTTGGGTCCTTATGCCGTTGTTAATTAAAACACATTAAGCTTAATCGAATACTCGGGCCTTATTTTGTAGACAATCCTGCTGATCCATCTATTCATCAACTTGCTCTCTTAAAGGAGAAACAGCTCATGTCAACAAACTGCCATCAAAATATGCCCACGCCATAAACCAACTGACAGGAAAAGCATCTTTACCAAAACCATCCATCCCTTCCTCTCATTAATAGTTCAAATCATACACAAGAAACCCCCCTTGTCTTTCAGCGCATTTCCTTCTCTGGGGGATCCTGACAAAGCTTCAAATATTCAAGAATGATGATTTGTGTGAAAAGAAGTTAAAGTATGAGATCTGAATAGAAATCATTTCTGTTATTAGCAATCAATTAAAGTTTCAAACGTGAATTTCAAAATAAGAGTGAAACAGTTTTTAGACTGCCTGGGCAGCATAACCAACATTCTATATCATATCAATAAATCTACAACAAAGATGCCTGTAAGCATTTACCTAGTAAATCCCACTCCAAAACTGGGAGGACGTTGTTTTTTTTTATATATTTTGGAAAAATGTTCAGTTTTCCCATAAAGAGCCACACACAAAGGAATAACTCAACTAAAAGTTCCAAGTCTTTAGAAAAACATGGTTTGATTAGCTTGGAAGCTACATCTAATTCTGAGATGCGCCAGAGGCACATATGTGGAAACATAATCAGAGCTTTGAGGCAGTTCACAAAATAAATAAAAGCTACAGGAAGGCAAAATATTACCCTGAATTATTATGCTACTAAGAATGTAACTAAAAGGTTGTACATTCTTAGTACAATGCACAATATTCCTAAAAACACTCAGAACATTCTCTAAGACAAATTGGGTGATGTGCATTTAGACAGAGCTTGCTGCATGCCCCCAGGATCAAGCCTTAAATTTCTAGCAAAGGTAAAAGAATCTCAATTCTTTGCTAACCCAACCCAAAGACTATATTATCCACTTCCCTTCCAGGTAAGTGCGATCATCTACCCAATGAGAGGCGGGTAGAAGTGTCATAAGGTCTCTCCAAGAAAGCATCCTTCCCACCCCAGGTTTATTGAGATATGGTAAATGTGCTCAGTCATGTCTGACTCTTTGTGACGTCACGGACTGTATATAGCCCACTAGGCTCTTCTGTCCATGGGATTCTCCAGCCAAGAATACTGGAGTGGGTTGACTTTCCTTCTCCAAGGGATCTTCTTGACCCAGCGATCGAACCCAAGTCTCCCAAGTCTCCTGAATTAGCAGGTGGATTCTTTACCACTGACGCCTGGGAAGCTCTTATTGAGGTGTAAATGATACATAAAATTGAAAGATACTCAGAGGTACATCATGGTGGTTTTAGAAAGATTTTTTTTCATTGTGGTGATTTGACACATGTGTATGTTGTAAAAGGATTCCCCGAATCTAATTATCACTTCCATCTCCTCACATATTTTTTTTTGAGAACATTTAAGCTCTACTTTTTAGCAAATTTCAATTATACAATACAGAGTCATCAGCCATAGTCAGCATGTTTTACTTTGGATCCTCAGACCTCGTTCATTTTACAGCTGAAAGTTTATACCCTTTCACCAACCTCTCCCTATCTCCTGCACCCCCTCACCCCCTGACCACCATTTTTCTACTCTTAAGATGTTGACTTTTTAAAAATTCCACATGTAAGTGATACCAATGCAGTACTTCTCTTTCTCTGCCTGGCTTATCTCACTTAGCATAACGCGCTCGAGGTCCGTCCATGTTGCAGACGCAAGGGTTTCCTCCTTCTTCATAGCTGATAATCTCTATGTGTGTTTAGAAAAATCATATTGTCTTTACCCATTCGTCTATCAACATACATTTAGGTCGCCTTTGTATTTTAAACTGAAACTGAAGTTGCTCAATCCTATCAGACTCTTTGCGACCCCATGGACTGTAGCCCACCAGGCTCCTCTGTCCATGGGATTCTCCAGGTAAGAATACTGGAGTGGGTTGCTATTCCCTTCTCCAGGGAAATCTTCCTGACCCAGGGATTGAACCTGGGTCTGCTGCATTGCAGGCAGATTCTTTACTATCTGATCTACCAGGGAAGCCCCTGTGATGTACATAGAGGTGCATTATCTTTTCAAATCAGTGTTTGTTTTCTTCAAGTAAACATCCAGAAGTAGAATTGCTGAATTGTATGGTCATTCTATTTTAATTTTCTGAGGGACCTCCATACTGATTCCCATACTATGTGTACTAAGTCATATTCCCACCAACAGTGTACGAGCATTCCCTTCTGCCCACATCTTGCCAATACTTGACATCTCCTGTCTTTCTGATAGTAACCATTCTAACAGGTGTGAAGAGATATCACACTGTAGCCTGGACGTGCATTTCTTTGACAATTAGTGATGCTGAGCACCATTTCATGTACCTGTTGGCCACTGTCTGTCTTCTTTGAAACAAATGTCTATTCAGACTATCCACTCATTTCCAACAGGGCTGTCTTGTTTTGTTTCCTTTTCTGTTGAGTTGTATGAATTTTTTAAAAATATATTTTTAATATTAACTCCTTATCACCCAGTAAGACTCTGTGCAAAGAGTCTTCCTATTAGCCTGGGATGCACCATGGTGGCCTGAGGTGGAGCTGTGGCCTTGGAGCATGCTGGGAACAGGAAGCAGTTTGCGGCAAGGAGTGAAGTCTCTGCAGGGTCCTAAAGCCTGCTCTCCAGTTCTGGATTCCTAACTCGGGACTTCTCTGTAGTGTGACATAGACAATATTTCCTGCTGTATAAACATCTGTGGTTTGAGACCGTTTCTCCTCTTTAAATGTAGTGGAACCTAACTTTAAATGATGGTGGTGATGCATGAAGAAAAAACTGAAAATGTTTATTGCCTTTGTAGATCCCAACCATCATCATACCCAACTCCCTCCTTCAAGCTGGTGTCTCCTCCTTGCCCTCTTCTAAAGAAAAAGAGACAGGGAACATTATAATAAGCACTAAGTAATCCCATAAGAAATACAAGCTTGTGTGTAGAATGTCTACAGGAACAACAACAATTTAACCTGAGTCAGAATAAGACATTTAAGGTACATGGAGGGAAAAAATCAACCCCAAGTGAACCTGAACTTAGGTTGTCATTCTTGACATCTTCATTTTGAAGACACTCTTAAGAAACAAGCGAATCATTATTACGAATCAAATAGTATGCACCTAGTACTCTTGCCTGGAAAATCCCATGGGTGGAGGAGCCTGGTGGGCTGCAGTCCATGGGGTCCCTAAGAGTCAGACACGACTCAGCGACTTCCCTTTCACTTTTCACTTTCATGCATTGGAGAAGGAAATGGCAACCCACTCCAGTGTTCTTGCCTGGAGAATCCCAGGGATGGGGGAGCCTGGTGGGCTGCCGTCTCTGGGGTCGCACAGAGTCGGACACAATTGAAGAGACTTAGCAGCAGCAGCAGGACATTATTAAGTATAAATCTGCAAGATTATAACTCGAGTTCTAATTTTGATAATGCTGAATATTTATATTTAAATCCAAAAGGCAAACAGAACATTTATAATTTTATGGTTAATATACTTTATATTTCAAAATAAAAGGACCAAGTAAATGTTTCCAACCTTCTTAGTGTTATAGGCAAAGGGTCCTTGCTTATCAACTGTGCTAACTATAGTTTTCAAAGATAAGCTCTCTAGGTGGAACGGAAGTATACCTTCATTTCTGCAAAGAAAAATTACCTCTTAAATTGCTACAGATAGTGCATTCAAATTATTTCCCTTGTTAATGCTGCTGCTACTGCTAAGTCGATTCAGTCGTGTCCAACTCTCAACAGGAGTTGGTGATTGACAGGGAGGCCTGGCGTGCTGCAGTCCAGGGGTTCCCAATGAGTCGGACACGACTGAGCGACTGAACTGAAGATAAACCAATACTAGCCAGCCCACGGTCTGAGTGAGGAACATACCAATTTAAGCTTCAAACTCAGTCCATCCCTCCTCATCCTCCCACTTGGCAAGTCTGTTCTCTACAACTGTAAGCCACTTTATATTTCGTAAAATAAGTTCCTTTGCGTCATATTTTAGATTTCCATAAAAGTGATATAGTATGACATTTGTCTTTCTCTGCATTGTGTGAGTCACGCAGTTGTGCCTGACTCTTTGTCAGGAGCCACCAGGCTCCTCTATCTGTGGGATTCTCCAGGCAAGAATACTGGAGTGGACTGCTGTTTCCTTCTCCAGGGGATCTTCCCAACCCAGAGATCGAACCCAGGTCTCCTGCATTGCAAGCAGATTCTTTACCATCTGAGCCACCTATCTGTATAACTTCACTAAGTATGATCATCTCTAGTTCCATCAGAAACATTCTTTATGATTTAAGCCATTGAGCTTGGGGTGATTTGTTTCTCAGCATCCTTGTGGCCACGATGACTGATCAAGACTCAAAGCTATTTGGTCAATCTCTGGAGTGACTGTTCTGTTCCACCCAAGCCAGCATCACAGTGGTCCAGCCCTTCTTCAGCAATTATGGCATAAGTCTAATTTCTTCAGAGTGAATACTTCCCTCCTAGCTACTGCAAAATCAATCCCACCTGACTCTTTGCTTGGTGTACCAGCAAGTCTTAGATAAAAGTCTGTGCTATATTATCTAGCCTTCTGTGATTGTTTTACTATTGTCTGATAATACAATTATACTCCTTGGGCAGTATCAAGCTCCCTGAAGGCACAGCCTTTTTCTTATATTTCTTTTCAGTTCAGTTCAGTCTCTCAGTCATGTCCAACTCTCTGAGACCCCCATGGACTGCAGCACACTGGGCTCCCTGTCCATTATCAACTCCCAGAGTTTGCTCAAACTCATGGCCATCAAGTCAGTGATGCCATCCAACCATCTCGTCCTCTGTCATTCCCTTCTCCTCCTGCCCTCAATCTTTCCCATCATCAGGGTCTTTTTCAATGAGTCAGTTCTTCGCATCAGGTGGCCAAAATATTGGAGCTTCAGCATCAGTCCTTCCAATGAGTATACAGGATTGATTTCCTTTAGTATTCACTGGTTTGATCTCCTTGCAGCTCAAGGGACTCTCAAGAGTCTTCTCCAGCACCACAGTTCAAAAGCATCAGTTCTTCAGTACTCAGCTTTCTTATATACTGGGCTGGAAAATTAAAACTTGTGATCCAGAGGGCAAAAGCTTCAAGCAGAATGAATGCCACGGAATATGTGCCTTATTTTTTTTCTAAACATGTGGGGGGAAAACAATAAAAGGGTATCTCTAAAAATATAAATTATGTGTTAGGAATATATCTGATCCAATTCTTCCACATCAGCAAATTATCTGAAAATGCAAGTAAATATTTCTTCCTCATTACATAATACTACTGTATGTAACAGTTTATTACCACCATTAATAATTTAAAGTCTAAGATGAAATATTCAAAACCACTATGCTTATTATAAATAAGATTAAAGACCAATTCTTTTCTTGGTCCAAAGTTCATTAATCAGAAACATACTCCTTTATTTCCTGCTCTTTTTCTAGTCTTAACTGATCATAAACACTCTGATAACTTAAGCAGCAGCAAAACAGTACCAGAGTACTCCACAGTATTGAAGTCTCTCTATGACCATAATTACTGTCACCAGAGCATTGCTGAAAACATGATCAGCTGTGTGTGGAAACTAGAAACTTCCTCCACGTCATCTCTTAGAAGGATACATTCTAGACATCACATAGGGTGAAAGTGAGGATGCTAGTTTTGAAATAAAATACTTTGACTGGCTTTTACTCACCTTGTTTTATTTATTTTTATTTAATCAACTGCTGAGGTTCATTTGTGGAAAAGGAAATGGTAACCCACTCCAGGATTCTTGCCTAGAGAATCTTGTGGACCGAGGAGCCTGGTGGGCTGCTGTCCATGGGGTCGCAGAGTCGGACACGACGGAAGCGACTTAGCATGCCTGCATGCATTGGAGAAGGAAATGGCAACCCACTCCAGTATTTTTGCCTGGAGAATCCCAGGGACAGAGAAGCCTGGTGGGCTGCCATATATAGGGTCGCACAGAGTCAGACACGACTGAAGCGAATCACCTGCGGCAGCAGCAGGTTCATTTGACTTTTGCAAACACGGTCTTCTCGTTGGTACAGTGCTGACTCAGGGACTATGAACACACCGCACTCCCTTTCATCAGTTGGGCCATACTTCTCAGCGTCAGAGAGAAATTACAAAGCTTTCTGCAGGAATGAACTACAGAACGGAGGGACGGAATTCCTTAGCCAATAAGTAGCTATCGTGGAACCTGGGCCCCTGCGTTGGTGATGGACTATCTGCCCATTGTCATCCCTTGCCTGATCTTCTCTCCTTGAGGGTTTGACTTTGCATCCCTTCCCGTGAAGAACTGAAGTCCTTCCCTCGGCCCCTTGAAGCTGGGCCGACCTGGAGTCTTGGGGAGGTCAGGAGGAAATGCAGAAGGGAGGGCTGGGTCAAGCCTGGCTGTTTCCTCGGGATCCTGTGAACGTGCCTGGAGCAGCCTATGGCAGAAGGATAGGCACGAAGGGGACAGACAAGGCTCCACAGGTGAGGGCATCCCCAACCATCCAGCCTGCAGCGGACCACAGACACACGAGGGAACAAAGCCAAGACCGGAAGAACCGCCCAGCTGAACCCACGGGGTTGTCGTAAGCCACTGGATTCTGGGGTGGTTTGTCTACCAAAGCTTTACTGATATATGGGGTCTTCATCCAAAACCTGAGTCTATTTCGTAACATCCTGAAGCATCAGTGCAGAAGATGAGGAAGGTGAAATTCAAGTGGGAATATTTGGTGAAAAAAACGACATCTGTGGCAGCCACGGAATCAGCTGGAGAGACTGTTAGCCACAGGCTGCTGGGAGCTCGCCTAGGGTTTCTGATCCAGGTGTTCTGGGCGGGGCCCGACAATCTACATTTCTGGCGGGCTCCCAGCTTTCACTAAGGTTATTGGCATGGGTACCATGCCACCTGATGCGAAGAACCGACTCATTGGAAAAGACTCCAATGCTGGGAAAGACTGAGGGCAGGAAGAGAAGGGGGTGACAGAGGATGAGACGGACATGACAGAGGATGAGACGGTTGGCTGGCATCACTGACTCAGTGAACTTGAGTTTGAGCAAGTTCCGGGAGATGGTGAAGGAAGGGAAGCCTGGTGCGCTGCAGTCCATGGGGTCACAGAGAGTCGGGGATGACTTAGGAATGAACAACCACCACCACCACACACAGAGATCCTTCTTCTACATGACCAAATGTATTGCAAAGAAAAGATTCCCTTAGAGAATATACATCTCACTAAATGAACCGAATAAACGCACCTCTTTAAAAATCCAATTCAACAGGGAGTCCAATCAGATTTCAACATAAAGAAAAGGAATTATATTTACTATTCAGTCATGTTGGACAAAAATCAGCTAGGGCCACCAACACTTCATGAATTACCCCCAATGCAACAATTTATGGCTGTATTTAAAACTAAGGTTTTTTTTTCTTTTAAATGTAAATAATATGAATCACATTTTATGTTACAGCAGGGATAAAGTGTTTCTGTATAAAATTAATATTTAAAATATGAAAATCACAGCAAGCAGAGAATTTATTTCTTTGAGCCTGTTCATGATAATATTTCAGATATTATTCACATTGCTGATGCCACACATGGTTTATGGAGTGTACACGCTTCCACTTCAGATGTCTTACTTCGGTAAGTCAAACATATCTGCATTCTCTGAAGCTCTGAGAATTTTTGACAGAAATTCCTGACTTTTCAGGCACATTAAACTATTTCTATCCAGTCTTCTTCAATCTCTGCATTTTAAAGATCATTAGTGTACACCGAATTCCTAAAACACACACAACTCTTCAAGGAAAATTCATTTTGTTCTATCAAAGACACAACTTATAATTTAGAAAACTGACTTACTTAAAAATAAACATTTTTTGGCTCTGTTTTCATTTCAAATTAACAATTAATATAACGTAAGGCAAGGTTTGGAGAAGGCAATGGCACTCCACTCCAGTGCTCTTGCCTGGAAAATCCCATGGACGAGGAGCCTGGTGGGCTGCAGTCCATGAGGTCGCTAAGAGTCGGACACAACTGAGTGACTTCACTTTCACTTTATACTTTCATGCATTGGAGAAGGAAATGGCAACCCACTCCAGTGTTCTTGCCTGGAGAATCCCAGGGACGGGGGAGCCTGGTGGGCTGCCGTCTATGGGGTCACACAGAGTTGGACACGACTGAAGTGACTTAGCAGCAGCAGTAGCAGCAAGGCAAGGTTGTCTTTTCATTTCTCTTGTTTTCCACTTTTTTAAAATGTTTTTATTTTTACACAGTTTTTTTTCTTTTTTTTTAATTTTATTTTATTTTTAAACTTTACATAATTGTATTAGTTTTGCCAAATATCAAAATGAATCTGAAGATTACTTTCCAACTACTAGAAAACATCAGCTATATTCCCCACGTTGTATAGTCCATCCCAGTGGTGCGTGCCTCCCACACCCCCACCCCAGGTGGTCTTTCTCCCAGCCCACTGGAACCACTAGTTTGTGCTCTAGGGGTTTGTTCTCTGGTTCTTCTGTGTTACATTCACTAGCGTGTTGTAGTGAATACAGTTTGTTTTAGATTCCACATGTAAACAGTATCACACAATGTTTATCTTTCTCTGTCTGACTTACTCCACTTAATACAATGCCCTCCAAATCCATCTATGTTGCTGCAAATGGCAAAATGTCATCCTTTTTTACTGCTGAGTAGTATTCCATTGTATATCTATAACACATCTTCTTTATTGAAGGCACCTTTAAACCTCATTATTACATACACACTATCAACACATCTAAAGAATAAATTCAAAGCAAATGCTGTGTTTGTATAATGGGATTCCTCTCCTTCTCATAGAAACTATCAAGTACTTTATCTCAAGTCCTCATTTGTTCAAGATGGGAACAGCAGGCAGAATTATTTATCTTAAATTTCATTTCTATGAACTAATCACTAAGGTAATATATATTACACAAATGTTATACGTTATTATTACATTATATAATTATATGAAAGTGAAAGTAGCTCAGTTGTGTCTGGCTCTTTGCAGCCCCATGGACTATATCATCCATGAAATTCTCAGGGTCAGAATATTAGAGTGGGTAGCCTTTCCCTTCTCCAGGGGATCTTTCCAACCCAAGGATCAAACCCAGGTCTCCCGCATTGCAGGCAGATTCTTTACTGACTGAGCCACCAGGGAAGAATATATAATTATATACTAGTATATAATTATAATATTATTATGAATATATGGTTTTATATATATATATATATATATATATATATATATATATATATATATATATGTTGCTGCTGCTGCTGCTAAGTCGCTTCAGTCATGTCCGACTCTGTGCGACCCCAGAGACAGCAGTCTACCAGGCTCCCCCATCCCCAGGATTCTCCAGGCAAGAACACTGGAGTGGGTTGCCATTTCTTTCTCCAGTGCATGAAAGTGAAAAGTGAAAGTGAAGTTGCTCAGTCATGTCCGACTCCTAGCGACTCCATGGACTGCAGCCTACCAGGCTCCTCTGTCCATGGGATTTGCCAGGCAAGAGTACTGGAGTGGGTTGCCATTGCCTTCTCCATATATATGTTATATATAAGTAAACGTATTTTATGAGTTATGTATAAAGTATTGCATGTATCAAAGATAACATAGTAATTTATAAAATACACCTATTATATAAATTTGTGACTATATTTTTAATTGAATAGGTATTGGTATTATTTCAATTCTATGTAATAAGTAACATCAACACATTTACTGGAGACTTTTCCCTGAAACACCCATAGTTTACGAACCTTTTCATCAGTGGTGATACAAATTTCAGTTGAACAACGTATAACCATGGTTCTCCCATTTCGGACAACCTTTATATCTGAAGCTGTCTCTTAGCACACCTCAGAGTAAGTTTAGCCTCTTCAGGGGCAGAATATCAAGGTGACAACAATGTAAACTCGGCTGTAACAACCAGTTGTGTTCTGTGTTACTCTCAAAAGAATATTCATTACTCTATCGTCACACAACAGAGCCTAAGAAAAGATGGCAAATGTGGTGAAGTTTCCTGTGGCTAAAAAAATAAAAGAATGAAACCTTATTTCACAGGTAGGTAGAAAATATTAAAACTTCCTTGCAAAGCTTCCTGGAAGTATTCTGTGGAAACTTAGCAATACTCTTTTGGACCAGAAGTTTCACTTTTTGTAACGTATATTAAGAAATGACTGTGTGTGCATATATACTGAGTTGTTTCAGCCATGTCCAGCTCTTTGTGACCTCACAGACTGTAGCCCCCAGGCTCCTCTCTCTATGGGGTTTCCCAGGCAAGAGCACGGGAGTGGGTTGCCACGCCCTCCTCTAAGGGATCTTCCCGACCCAGAGACTGCACCTGCGTCTGTATGCCTCCTGCACCGGCAGGCGGATTCTTTATCAATAGCACCACCTGGGAAGTCCCAAGAAATGACTATGAGAAAGCACAAAATACTTTCTGTGGGTAAAGGGAGGCTTTCACAGCACAATTATACTAATGAGAACATTTAGAATAAGCTGACTGAGCCACTGAGCACACACAAATATCTGACTACAAGAGCTCAGGTGCAAATGTGCAAGGAAGTAAGTAATGCCTATGAAGAATTTTAAACACCTCCAGAAAAGGTAAGCTGTTAAACTGAAGATAGAATATGTCCGTCAATGATGTATCAAGGCAGAGGAAAACACCTCAGAGGAGCTTCCAAAATGGGCAGTGTAAGCCCTCAAAGTTGCATTTATCTGTGGACTTCCGTTCTTCTTTGCATGTGAATGAACTTTTATTGTATGGCAATTTTTGTAACAAAATGTTACTTTACAAGGTAAAATCCTCCAGCATGAATAAGTCCCTGTCCTTCATAAATCTTCCGCTAAATTTTGCCAGAACAGAATCCCTGCCCAACGCTCAGAAATGGTAAATGAAAACCTTCAGGGACAAGGCGGCAACGTAGGACTGGTGGGGGAAATTCACACAGTGGATTCTGAAATAACCGAAAACTCTTTTCTTTATCAGAAATTGAGAACTAAATCCTCTGTGTCAAATTGGCTATGTTTAAAGTGGAAAGTCAATCACCTATTCCTCCCAGTTTCTGTGGTCAGTAGTTTTGTGTCTCAATAGAGAAATAAATTATTTTCTTTTGTGTTGTTTTTTTATGTGGCTGTTCCATGTGGTACGTGGGATCTTGGTTTCCTGACCAGAGATCAAACTTACGCCCCCACCCGCACTGGAAGGGCAGAGTCTTAACCACTGAATTGCCAAAGAAGTCACAGATTTCTCATTTTATTTATTTTTCCATTATATTTTTATTTACCTTTTTGGCTATTTGTGTTCAGTAGCACAAATGGCAACCCACTCCAGTGTTCTTGCCTGGAGAATCCCAGGGACGGGGAGCCTGGTGGGCTGCCATCTATGGGGTCACACAGAGTCGGACATGACTGAAGCGACTTAGCAGCAGTAGCAGCAGCAGCGCAGCCTGAGAGTGGAGTTGCCATATATTGGTTGTTCTTGCTTTGTTTAGCTTTTTAATGCATACCAATCAAGTCCTGCATGTACAGAGAACCAGGGCAGAGGGCACTTTCTGTTACTCAGTTGTTAAAACCGGTATCAAATACACTGAAAACACACCTGAAATACTCTGTTTAAAAAGAGAGATGGATTTTGCTTTTCATAATATTTTGCGGGGGTCAACATTTTTAAATGAAAGCAGGTTCAGCTGCTTTGGGACAGAAAGTATAACTTAGCGGATTTGTTTTCATGAGTTTTTGGTCTTGAGAAGCTGACGATCAATGCATGAATCTACTCAACACCAAGATCTATGACTGTTAAAGGCCTGGGATGACACTCAGGCAGAAACATCCCGTAGCAGTAGGAGAAAATCCAGCCTGGGAGCCACTGCGGGGAGGGGTCCTCTTGTACCCGTGACCCCGACTGAGAAGGACGGTAGACATCATCACCTGGTCTGGGTCTTGTGTGTGGCATTTTTCTGCATCCTGAGCCTACTCTCCTGATGAAGCACTTCAGGGAGAAGACAGAAATTAAATCCCCATGGAAACACATCTGCAGCTGTGGGAAACAATCACCAGAAAGCCGTCATCTCCCTGGAAGCCGACTCGCTGGAAAAGACCCTGATCTCCCTGGAAGCCGACTCACTGGAAAAGACCCTGATCTCCCTGGAAGCCGACTCACTGGAAAAGACCCTGATCTCCCTGGAAGCTGACTCACTGGAAAAGACCCTGATGTTGGGAAAGACCAAAGGCAGGAGTAGAAAGGGCAACAGAGAATGAGATGGTTGGATGGCATCACCGACTCATGGACTTGAGTTTGAGCAAGCTCTGGGTGATGGTGAGGGACAAGGAAGCCTGGTGTGCTGCATCCATGGGGCAGCAAAGAGTCAGACACGACTGAGTGACTGAACAATAACCCCTGGAAAAGTCACTGAAGCCCCAGGAGGTCCTCTCCCCACTGATCTCCCTTCGCAGATGCCCCAAAGGTTCACACATGCGCTTACATGTGGCAGAGCTGAGACCCAGAATATGGAAAATGTCAATAAACAGAAACGGCCCTAACCTAGCTGTCAAAAATATTTTCATGCGATAAAACAATCATTGTATTCTATACACAAGAAGAGACTCTTCAATTACCCAGAAAATTTAAAAATAAAAGGATGAAAGAATATACAGAAATATGGGCTAAAGCAGTAAAATGCAGTGGGGTGACAATTGTGGTACCAGAAATGGTGGATTTCGGGACAAAAAAAAATATTTAAAGGCAGACAAAAGCAGGCACTTTATAATGCTAGAGACTACAGAGAGCAATCAAAATCCTTAAATATACGTGATTATTTCAAAGATCAACAGAATTCATTTCTAAAGACGTCAAAAAGGCATTTAAGAGAATACTAAAACAGTTCTTTATAAAAGCACCCAGTAAAAAAAGAATTGATGGAGGCATACTTAACATTGAACACAATTACGTACATAAAAAATCTTAGTCCAAATGCCAAGATCCTACTTAACAAGGAAACACTGGAGATGTTTAACATGAGAAAAACAACCCAGGCGCCAACCATCACCACCACCGGGGATGAAGCAGAACTTCCTACACACGCCTCCAAACAGGGACGCGGAAACTAAAAGCCTGACCAGTTCAACTGAACAAGTAGTTGAAATAAAACTTCTGCGTGCAAAGCCTCACGTGAAAATTCAAAACACAAGGGATCAAGTGGGGGAAAAGAGCACAACTTATGTCAAAGGCAAATCATTAACATCACTGATAAGCAAGGAACTCCTCAAAATGGAGACCATTCTATTAACTAAAACCCAGAAAACAGGCAAACGACAAGCAAGCAGTTCCTGACAGCTGCTTTGGAAGCACACGACTCGATTTACATGTTTACTGTCATCGACTCAGTTTGAGGAGACATGGATCATCGTTAAATTGGCAAAACCAATACAATATTGTAAAGTAAAAAAAAATAATAATAATAATAATAAAGAAAATGAAAAAAGTACCATGATCCAAGCAGTACAGCCTCCTCACCTGCAAGCATTCCTCCTGCACCCCTTCTTCTGTGGTCAGAACACGTGAGAGCCACCCTCTCTACACACTTCGAAGTGCACTGACCGTGTTATTGTCTGGAGGCGCCACGCTGCACAGCGGGTCTCTGGAACTTTACCATCCCGCGTGATGGGGGAGTTGATTGTTTGGCAAAGTTTCAGATCCTACACTTGAAGACATCTGTCCACAGCCTCTCCAGCCATGGCCTGCAGGGCACTGGGACCCCACGTTGGTCCCAGATTGCTCTCCCGATTCCGATCACTCTTGTGATGTGGTCGCTGCCTTCTCTGTCTCACCTGTCCTGTCACACAGCTCGGAGCTCTGCCACCATCATGCTCTGATCTCGGTTGTTTTAGTTCCATCGCTAAGTCATGTCTGACCCTTTTGCCACCCCATGGACTGTAACCAACCAGGCTCCTCTGTCCATGGGGTTTTCAGGGCAAGAATACTGGAGTGAGTTGTCATCTCATTCTCCAGAGGATCTTTCTGACCCAGGGATCGAACCCCACATCTCCTGCATTGGCAGGCAGGTTCTTTACCACTGAGCCACCTGGGAAGCCCACCCTCATCTCTACTTTTGAAAATTTTTTTACTTTTATATAGTTTCAAAGATTAGTTTTCATTTACAGTTATTACAAACTATGGACTATATTCCTGGTATTGTGTAATACATCCTTAAGCCTATCATATACCGAATAGTTTATGCTTCCCAATCTCTAGAATTAACTGTATTTCTATAGCTATAAAATATCACCCCTATGCTGCCCTTTGCCCCTCCCCATGGGTGACCACTCGTTTGTTCTCTGTATCTGTGAGTCTGCTTTGCTTGTGTTATATCCACTAGTTTGCTGTACTTTTTAGATGCCGCATGTAAGTGATATCATATAGTATTTAGCAGAATGTCCTCCCAAGTCCATCGGTGCTGGTACAAATGGCAACATTTTGTTCTGTAGTATGGTCCTGTAGTATCCCATTTTATATAGCTACCATATCTCCTTTATCCACTCATCTGTTGATGGACAGACACGTAAATTGCTTCCACAGTTAGCAACTGTAAACAGTGTTGCTATGAACACTGGGGCACACCTATCCTTTCAACTCAGTGTTTTTGTTTTTTATTTTTGGATATATATACCCAGGAGTGAACTTGCTGGTTATATGGTAGTTCTATTTTTAGTTTGTTTAGAAACGAAATTCTCACCTCTACTTTGAAACTAACCTTTCTCTTGGGCTCCAAGCTCCCATCTGGTGTCTGCATTTCTATTATTTGCCAGTTGAATAAAGGGTCGGCATCACATGCAGAGATCAGGAAAAGATATCAGGACACGGGAAGGCTTATCACACCCACTCACATTGACTGAGCACCTATTGCCATGTGTCAGGCGCCGGGCTCACAATGACCCTCGATGCCCAGCCCATGACCCTCAGAGCTGCTGCGGATGTGATCGTGATTTTCTTTTTATTTCTTTATTGAAGGATAATAACTTTCCAGAATTTTGTTTCCTGTCAGACCTCAACATGAATCAGCCACAGGTATACATATATCCCCTTCCTTTTGAACCTCCCTCCCATCTTCCTTCCCATCCCACCCCTCTAGGTTGATACAGAGTCCCTGTTTGAGTTTCCTGAGCCACATGGCAAATTCTTGTTGGCTATCTCTTTTGCATATGGGAATGTAAGTTTCCATGTTACTCTTCCCACACATCATACCCTCTCCACTCCTCTCTCCCCATGTCCATAAGTCTGTTCTCTATGTCTGTTTCTCCATTGCCGCCATGAAAATAAATTCTTCATTACCATTTTTCTAGATTCCATATATATGTATTAGAACATGGCAGTTTTCTCTTTCTGACTCTGATCATGATTTTATAGATGGGGAAACTGAGGCCTGAGCAGGAGCTCATACTTGTACAATGTGACACTACAAGGCACTCTCATGTGACCGGCAGGGCCAGGTTCTGCTCTAGCACTCCACAACCTCACCTCAGCGTGTATTACACCTGCGTGCATGGAATCCCATCTGTCCTCTGCAGAGGGCCTGGGCAGCCCATCCCCAGGGCAGAGGCTGGGGGACAAGTCAGGAAGCTGGGTTTCCACAGCAACTGCACCCCTTTACTAAGCACCATGGTGGCTTGAGGGGGCTGATGGAGACACGAGGTGGGGCTGAGCATCTCAGAGCTCAGTAACCTCAGGACCCACCATGGGTTACTGTAGAACAACAGCATTTCTTAAAAATCCTGTCCTGCTACACTGCTCCGATGCTCTCGGCCTGCGTCCCTGCAGTCTCTGCAGGATGGGAATCAGCTCCAGTCCCACCACTGGTGTCTGCGAGGCGAGGCCAGGCCTGATCCCAAGGGCCCCGTTAGAGGGCCTCTTTCCTGCTCAGTGTCACTCCAGGGACAGGAAAGTCCCTTGCGAAGGCAGAGAGGCTCAGAAATAAGAGCAGCCTGATGGCAGAGGAGGTCCCAGGACACTCGCCGAGGAAGTGGCAGTGTTTGACCTGAAGCAGGGCCCTCCCCTGCCCAGGAGCCCTCATGCGCCTGAACATGGTCATCTCTCAGAGCCCAGGAGAGTTCGGGGGGGTCGGGAGGGGGTGCGCGCCTCACCCCCACGGGGCACCTGTGGTCAAATCGGTTGCCAAACACCCCAGATGCTCATCACCAAGAGCGGGGATCACTCATCCAGGACGCTCCAACCGAAGGATCTTTGTTCCCCAGTGTTAACCCTGGAACCCTCCACCCTCCAGGAGGACCTGTTTTTCTGGTTTTCTAAAGCTATCATCACTCTGCAATATTTCAACAATGAGCTGAACTGAGTGAGACCGAAACAGAGCTCACAGCCATAGCAAGGCCAAGGCACATGCTATTTCAATACAGCACATATGAAAAGGGAAAGGGCGACGGGAGAGTCAGAAGTTTGAATCCAGGAGTTTCAGTGTCCAATGCCATCTTGGGGGACTGTTACAATGACAGTCCTCACAAGGTAAGGTGGGAGGTAATGTTATTACCCAAGGTAAGGTAGTTATTCGCCCTCCCAAGGTAAGGTGGTCCACTCTTCTCACTCCGCATAGTTACAGCTATACCATCACCATGATGGTGGGTGCGTGTGAGCCCAGTCACTCAGTCATGTCTGTAGCCCTTCAGGCTCCTCTGTCCATGGGATTCTCCAGGCGAAGAATACTCCGGGGGATCTTCCCAATCCAGGGATTGAACCCACATTTCCTGCATTGCCAGGAATATTCTTTGCCACTGAGCCACCTGGGAAGCCAGAATTTGTGAGTACCGAACCATTAAAAATGGGGCCAGGCTCCTGCAGGCCCCTGGTCACAGCATTTTCCTCAACCGATCAATACAGAACCTTGTTTTTATTATGTTTCTGTTAAAAGCACCTTATTTTCTATATAACGCTGATTTAACACTGAACTCACAGCCAGTATCTCTGGCTTCTCTGACACGTATTTTCTCCAGAAGGCATATCACTGCCATCCTGATTTCAGCAACACTGGACAGCACCTCAGCAAGATGTTTGGAGGGCAGTTGAAGCAGCGACATCATCAACACAAAGCACCAAAATACAAAAAGAAAAAGGAAAAAATGCGGCAGTAAGTAAACTATGAAAAGGATGCTTGCATATGGCAGGCGCTGAAACCATGAGGCAGAGCAGCGCCTCGTTGCAGCTCAGTGGAGATCTGCCCATCTCCAGAAATGACCTCAACCATCACCTGTGGGGTCATGAATGCATTTTAGCAAGTAGTCAAATTCACAAATCTGAAAGCCACAAATAATGAGAATCATCTGCATTTCTATTCAATGAGACTCTGCTCAGAAATCAAAGTGAGAATGTTGAGATTTCCAAGGGCTTCTAAAATTCTAACACTGGCCTTTATCTACCGAAATCCACCATTACTGAGTCACTTCATTACCACTGGGGGAAAAAATACCTGCCAACTTGAGGAGAGTATTCCTATCCAACAGCTATAAGTGTTGGAGTTTCTGCTGTTTGGTCCTGTTGGACAGAAACATCTCAGAGTTATGAGTGAGGCCAGAGCCACATTTCAGGGTTCACTAGGGGTCCCACTGCTGACCACACAGGCATGACGGCCGATACCCAAACTATTACAGAAACCTCAGCTATTCTCTCAGCTGTCAACACAGCCTCCAATTAGCCCTTCTTGTTGTTGTTTTTGTTGTTCAGTCACTAAGTCGTGTCCAATGCTTTGCAACCCCAAGGACTGCAGCATACCAGCCTCCTCTGTCATTCACTGTCTCCCAGAGTTTGCTCAGATTCATGTCCATTAAACTGTGGAAAGTTCTGAAAGAAATGGGAATACCAGACCACCTTACCTGCCTCCTGAGAAATCTGTAAGCAGATCAGGAAGCAACAGTTAGAACTGGACATGGAACAACAGACTGGTTCCAAATCAGGAAAGGAGTATGTCAACCCTGTATATTGTCATCCTGTTTATTTAACTTATATGCACAGTACATCATGAGAGACTCTGGGCTGGAGGAAGCACAAGCTGGAATCAAGATTGCTGGGAGAAAGATCAATAACCTCAGATATGCAGATGACACCACTCTTATGGCAGAAAGTGAAGAAGGATTAAAGAGCTTCTTGATAAAAGTGAAAGAGGAGAGTGAAAAAGTTGGCTTAAGGCTCAACATTCAGAAAACTAAGACCATGGCATCCGGTCCCATCACTTCACGGCAAATAGATGGGGAGACAGTGGAAATAGTGGCTGACTTTATTTTTTGGGCTCCAAAATCACTGCAGATGGTGACTGCAGCCATGAAATTAAAAGACGCTTATTCCTTGGAAGGACAGTTATGACCAACCTAGACAGCATATTAAAAAGCAGAGACATTACTTTGTCAACAAAGGTCTGTCTAGTCAAGGCTATGGTTTTTACCAATAGTCATGTATGGATGTGAAAGTTGGACCATAAAGAAAGCTGGGCACCAAAGAATTGATGCTTTTGAACTGTGGTGTTGGAAAAGACTCTTGAGAGTCCCTCGGACTGCAAAGAGATCAAACCACTCCATCCTAAAGAAGATCAGTCCTGAGTGTTCATTGAAGAACTAATGCTGAAGCTGAAACTCCAATATTTTGGCCACCTGATGCAAAGAACTGACTCATTTGAAAAGACCCTGATGCTGGGAAAGATTGAGGGCAAGAGGAGAAGGGGATGACAGAGGATGAGATGGTTGGATGGCATCATCGACTCAATGGACATGAGTTTGGGTGAACTCCGGGAGTTGGTGATGGACAGGGAGGCCTGGCATGCTGCGGTCCATGGGGTCGTAAAGACTCAGACACAACTGAGCGACTGAACTGAACTGAACTGAGTTGGTAATGCCATCCAACCATCTCATCCTCTGCCCTCTTCTCCTTTTGCCTATCAAGGTGTTTTCTAATGAGTCAGCTATTTGGAATTTACGCACTTGGAATTAATTAGAAATCTTCCTGAACTCTTCATGGACTTCCCTGGTGGCTCAGATAGTAAAGCATCTGTCTACAATGTGGAAGACCCAGGTTTGAGCCCTGGGTTGGGAAGATCCCCTGGAGAAGGAAATGGCAATCCACTCCAGTACTATTGCCTGGAAAATCCCATGGACAGAGGAGCCTGGTAGGCTACAGTCTGTGGGGTCGCAAAGAGTCAGACACGACTGAGCAACTTCACTCACTCACTCACTCACTTCCTGAACTCTTAAGGAAAAGCGTATTTATTTAGTTAGGCAACAGCTTATATGCAATGGTAGTGTTCCCAGAGCTTAGAAATGGCTGGTCTTATGCTTGAACTGTCCCTGCTGGACACAGACTCCTGGTCCTGCTGGAGATTCCCATGACATCAGACAGCAAAAGGACAGGTTCCCACAAGGGGACACGGGTTAAATGATGAGCAAAGGAGCATCCAGAAGAGATGACATCAGTCTAAACCAAGCCTCGGTTTTCCTCCAGTGGAAGAAAATAATGCTCGTATTCTCAAATATCTGTCCTCTTCCCAAACCAACTGTCTATAGGAGACTTGAAGTTGGCTCCTTTGAGAGTATCAGTATGATGTTGAAACTGATCCTGGAGGAGCTCCAAGCAACAGAGCCCGAGACTCCTGCCCAACATAACCTGCCAAAAACAACGACCTCATTCTACTCTTTAGACTCTGTCACAGCCTGAATGAAATACCCAAGGAACGATCCTGACCGTCTTTGTTCTGATCTGACCTTCAACACACACCCAACTGAATAGATTTCCCAGGTAACCTAACACCAGAAAGAAGGTATTCTGGTTAGCAGACAGGAGCACTCTCTAAACAGCAGTCAAACCATGAATTGGCATTCTGGGTGAGTGTGGATTAATCCCCATCATCAGATCAGCCTGTCAAGCCACAGCAGAGATGCTGGCCCCTCACGGTCATGGAACAGGACAGACACCCGAGAAATTTCGGCTGAAACAACTGGCTGTTGATAATCACAACAGGTGGGACACAACTTTGTAGGAACCCCCACCCCCACCGCGGGGTCAAGCATCTTTGCATTCCATAAATAGTGGGGAATTGCTGATAGCACAGGAGATCAACCTAGGTTTGTGATGACCTAGGTGGGTGGGGTGGGGGCGTAGGAAGGAAGTTCAAGTGGGAGGACATTTATGTTACAGGTACGGCTGATTCCGTTGTAGGGCAGAAACCAACACAACACTGTAAACTCATCATCCTCCAATTAACAATAAATTGGAAAAAAAAAAAAAAAGAATCTCTGTGTTCTCCCCACTGTGAAACTCATAGATAATCTGACAAAAGCACAGAAGTCACAGCAGAGGCCAGGAGGCAGAAGCACCCCCCAGACTGTAAAGGCCTGTTTCTGTTTGCAGTTCCTGAGACAGCCCTTGGGGGTTGTGCCCATATCCTAAGAGTACAGAGTATCCATATGCCCAGCTTAGCCTGGGTGCCTTTACATTTCCAACAAGGAGAGAAGTTAAGTATCTACATGCTAAGCTTTATCCTCCTCAATGGCATATGGAGGAAGAAGATGACCTAGGATGCAAAGCATTCAATGTTGACCAAATTTCTGCACTCAGCACACTGAGGTTGACTGCGGTGAAGCCCCAGCAAATAACTGAAAAAGAAGACATGTCAGAAAGGAAAAAAAGAAACAGTCAAAGGCAGAGAGGAATGTAGCTTTTGGAAATACATCATCACTAAAGAATATTTAAGCATCTTTCTCTCTTGATGCATGAAACAAGTCTCTCAGCAGAAGTCTAAAAGACCACATGGAAGCAACCTAGATGTCCATCAGCAGATGAATGGATAAAGAAAGCTGTGGTACATATACACAATAGAGTATTACTCAGCCATTAAAAAGAATACATTTGAATCAGTTCTAATGAGGTGGATGAAACTGGAGCCTATTATACAGAGTGAAGTAAGCCAGAAAGAAAAACACCAATACAGTATACTAATGCATATATATGGAATTTAGAAAGATGGTAACAATAACCCTGTGTACAAGACAGCAAAAGAGACACTGATGTATAGAATAGTCTTATGGACTCTGTGGGAGAGGGAGAGGGTAGGAAGATTTGGGAGAATGGCATTGAAGCATGTATAATATCATGTATGAAACGAGTCGCCAGTCCAGGTTCGATGCGTGACACTGGATGCTTGGGGCTGGTGCACTGGGACGACCCAGAGGGATGGTATGGGGAGGGAGGAGGGAGGAGGGTTCAGGATGGGGAACACATGTATACCTGTGGCAGATTCATTTCGATATTTGGCAAAACTAACACAATATTGTAAAGTTTAAAAATAAAATAAAATTAAAAAAAAAAAAAGACCACAGAGTTTAGTAAATGAAAATTATTGACAGGGGAATAATTATCGTGCTAAATGGAACTTTAGCCAACAAAGGTCCATCTAGTCAAAGCTATGGTTTTTCCAGTAGTCACGTACGGATGTGAGAGTTGGAACATAAAGAAAACTGAGCACCAAAGAATCGATGCTTTTGAACTGTGGTGTTGGAGAAGACTCTTGAGAGTCCCTTGGACACCAAGGAGATCAAACCAGTCCATCGTAAAGGAAATCAGTCCTGATTATTCACTGTAAAGACTGATGCTCAAGCTGAAGCTCCATTACGTTGGCTACCCAACGCGAAGAACTGACTCTGGAAAGGACACTGATGCTGGAAAAGATTGAAGGCGGGAGGAGAAGGGGACGACAGAGGATGAAGTTGGTTGGATGGCATCACCGACATGATGGACATGAGATTGAGCAAACTCTGGGAGTTCGTGATGGATAGGGAGGCCTGGCATGCTGTAGTCCATGGGGTCGCAAAGAATCAGAATCGACTGACTGAAATGGAACCTTGATATAGAAAAATCAGAACTTTAAATCTCAAATTCGGAGCTTGATAAAATGTACTGTATACCGTCCTGCGCATTTATAGGATGCATTCTTCCCTTTATCATGAGGCTCTTTAGATCCCCAGTACCACTCCTCACCCCCTGCCACTACTCACTTAAAACATATGTGTTATAGGAATTGTCGTTGCCTTTTTCTTTATGGATTCCTGATTCTGCTGCTTCCTTATCTCTTTCCTGTTCCTCTCTTCTCCTCTGTGTTCTGTCCAGGGTTTTCATCGACAAAGTAGTAGGAAACATATAATTCCAAAATCCACGTATCTTGACCCTCTCAAACTTGAGAAAGAAGAGTTTGTTGATACGATTGGGATACATGTTTTTCCTAGTAGATTTATTGAAGCTTTTTATTGAAGTCAGATTTTGGTCTTCTATCTCTAGAAATTCTAAAGTTTTCTGTTGACTATGAATAAATTTAAGTGCCATAGTTTAAAAGTATTAGCATTTTGTCGAAAAATTAGCATTTTCCTGAAAAACACACTTTCAAATCATACACACAAAAAAGATGTGGAGAAGGTAACTGATGGAAGAGGATGACAGGATTTGAATCAATCTACAATAGCTATTTCACTTAATTCTTCTGTGCTAATGTGATCATTGTTATCACAGGTCAACAGAGACAAACTGTCAAAAATACAACCATGTCACATTCAACAATATGCATATGTAAAGTTTGAAGGCACAGATTCCTTCATTTTAATCCTTCATTTTGTCAACAGCTTTGCTTTGTTTTTTGTTTTTGTTTTTTTAAACAGTTGGAAACCAAGGGAAACAGGTAACATTCTGCCTTTTAAAATATTTTCTTGGCCAAGCCCTACAGCATGTGGGATCTTAGTTCCCCAACCAGGGCAAGTTCCACACCCTTAGAATTGGAAGCACAGTCTTAACCACTGGACTGCCAGGGAAGTCTCCAAGGAAAACAATTAATTCAATTAGAATGACAATTATTTTATAGGATTTAAGGATTATGGCCATTAATTAATCCCCCAGGTATTTATTCCAGGAAAATGTGATTATATCACCATTCAGCTATTTCTTTTAAGTGATCATATTCTTTGAACATTTTGAGTTTTGTTACTGTTAAATATGGATCCCAGTGACCAAATCACACCATTGCTCAGTATTACATTCCCAAGCATTGGCAGAATGCTAAAGAGTATTTTTAAAGTTTGAAAAATAGAACATGTTTTATTACAACTAGCAAAAACACACATTTGGGTTTAAAAAAAATGAGGAGGGCTATAGTGAAGGACAGGGAAGCGTGGTGTGCTGCACTCCACTGAGTCGCAGAGTCAGACATGACTTAGCGACTGAGCGATGTTGTTGTTTTTTTTCCAGGACGGTGAACAATCACCCCACAGAGGCTGCAGGACAGATAGCAGCGGGAGAGATGCTGCTCTCAAAGGCTGATAATGGGGTCAGACTCCAAAAGCTGGGCTGGGACCCACCACCCACAGCAAACCCAGGTCAAAGGCAAAGTGGTGTTCAGTAGAACTGATGTTCTTTCTATTTTATTCTAAAATGTGAAGCACAGAATAAAACCAGAATTTTTAAAAGTACAACAAATCATATGACAGCTTCTCCTAAACACAGCTCACAAACTGAACATATGTCACAGTAGCTTTCAATTTTTTCATACATACACGTATATATTTACGAAACACTCACACTGAGAAAGCCACAGCTAGTCTCCTTTTCACATTATCTTTTCTTTCCTCCAAAACCAAAAAGCAGATATCAGTGCATTATTCTTCTCATTCATGTTTTTTTTATTCTTTTGATACTTGCAACTGTAAGTATTCAATATAGAGCTATATATAAAATTAGCATCACTTTGCTACTTCCTTTTCCACTCAGCTTCCAAGATTTCTCGGTGTTTATATACATATGTAAATCTATTTATTCCCTTGAGACTTATTTGGTATTTCATTGAACAAAAACACTGTAACTGATTCACCCGTGTCCCCACCAATTCGTCTATGTACCTCCTTGGGTACACGTGTTAGGCTGCTTCTTGAGTGCCTACAAAGAAAGGAAAGTAACCGGGGCGGGTCTTTCCTTTTACGTCTCGCCATCAGTGTTCTTTCATAGTTAAAAAAAGAGTTTTTCCCCGTCATGCCTTATTTAAGAAACCCTTCCCTACACTGGTGTTATAGAGATTTTTCTCTACATGTCTATGAAAACCTTAATGATTTACTGTCCTCATTTAGATTTTAACCCACCTAGGATTCATACGGAATAAAATAGGAATCAGGTTCTTTCCATAAGAAAACTCAACTTCTTTCGTTTGTTCATTTATATCAAGGATTCTTTTTTTTTCACTTACTGAATAGTCCACCCCACCCGCACTGTGTTTTAATTCCATCTCTGCTGTAAAAGACAAGTCTCTTGAGTTCTCTCTCGCCTTGGTCTACTCATCTGTACCTGGGTCAATGTGATAAAGTTATTCTTTATTTTATTATAATAACCCCCCATTTATTTCCCTTCTAAAAGAACTTTGGTTCACCTGTCAACCAAAAAAAGTTATTTCATTGCTTCACCATTTTTAGAGGAATTCATCTGTGTTACACTTCTTAAAAGCTTTGGTTCTTTAGTTGCCTTCTCCATCAGGAGGTACAACAGTAATAAAAGGCTTTTTTCCCCCCCATATGCAGGGTATTAAAGGAAATACAGATTGGTGACCTAGGCATATTATGCATGTACCATGTTCAATTTTAAAAATTCTTTTAAAAAGCAAGCTGAACAGAGACTGAATTTAATACAACTCAGCAACTGATTTCTCCATCTTATAAAAAATTAAATAGGTAATAAATCTGTGCTCGAGGAATCATCTCCTTTTTAGACTTGATAAAAACAAAAATATTACCATTCTCTTAGACCGTCTCAGCAACTTCATCCTCCTTAAAGACCGCACCTTTCTTTAGACACTATAAAGGCGACAGGGGACACAGCCAGAACAGTACGGCAGCTCACCCGGGGTTCCAGCCTTCCACCTGCTATGTGGTTTAGGGCAATCACAGAGCCTCTTCCCGCATCTCAGGTTTGGGGGTTTCTCTTTCTTGTTTAAAATGGGAATGACACCTCCCACTTGAGGATACTGTGCCCATAACAAGGAATGGAGGATGAAAATTCTGTGTACGAAACCTCATACACCAGTTTTACCATTTTGAAAGTGAAAGTCGCTCAGTCATGTCTGACTCTTTGTGACCCCATGGACTGTAGCCCACCAGGCTCCTCTGTCCATGGAATTCTCCAGGCCAGAATATTGGAATGGGTAGCCTTTCCTTCTCCAGGGGATCTTTCCAGCCTAGAGATCGAACCCAGGTCTGCCGCATTGCAGAGGGATTCTTTACCAGCTGAGCCACCACTGAGATGTAACTGCTGGTAGAGTCCACTTCATATGCTAAGCACAGGTGTTTCTCCAGGTATGTGCTTTGTAACTCTTTTTTCCAGTCTTTGGCTTGCATGTTTACTTTCAAAAAAGTGTCTTTGAGTAGTAAAAGTTTTTACATTTTTTGATCAAGTCCTACTGATCAGGGCTTTTTCTTAAAAGCTGACATTAAGCTTCCTAACCCAACGGTACCAAGATTTTTTCACATGTTTTCTTCTGGAAGTTTTATATTTTTTAGGACTAACTTTAACCCTATGATCCATTTTGAGTTAATTTTTTCTTTTGTATTTATTTTTTGCCCAAGACCATCTAATTTTTTCAGCAGCTATTGTTGAAAAGCTTATACCTTTCCCCCATTAAACTGGCTTGGAACACAGTCAAGAATAAATTGACTATATAGGCATGGGCTATTTCTGGATAATCTATTGTATTCCATCGGCCTGAATGTCTATTTTTACACCAATGCTATCCTAGGTTGATTACTAGAGTTTCATAACAAATACTGAAATCCAGTAGAGCAAGATCTCCATGTTCTGCTTTTTTTTCGTATTTGTTTTAGCTCTCCTAGGTATTTTGCATGTCCATACATATTTTAGAATCTGCCTGTGACTCTCTATACAAAACATGCTGAGGCTGCATTGGCTCTACAGAAGGAATTAAGGGAGAACTGCCAACTTAGCCACACTGAGTCTTCAGATCCATGAACAGAGTCTGTCTCTCCACTTACTCATTTCATTCATTTCTGTTCAACAAGGTCGTATATTTTTCTGCACAGATGAGTTATACACATTTATTCAAATATACTCCTAGGTATTTTACACTTTGATACTGTATTAAATGATATGTTTTTCAATTGCTGGTTGAAAGAGTCTCATATCTAGGAATACAATTTATGTCCGGCCTTATAAACTGCATGCATGCTTAGTCACTTCAGTCATATCCCAACTCTTTGCAACCCTATGGATTGTAGCCCTCCATGCTTCTCGGTCCATGGGATTCTCCAGGCAAGAACACTGGAGTGGGTTGCCAACCTCACTAAACTCACTTCCTCGTTCTAGCAGCATTTTTTAAGTTCCTCAGGACTTCTAATATAATGGACACTGCAGACAGAGAGATAAAGCCAGCCTAACTCCTTACGTTCCTGTGCCTTTTGACTTCTCCTGACCTTATCCAGATCCCAAGTGACAGCTTTCAGTTCTTCCCTTATAAGTATGACGCTATATGGTGCTACACTTTTTTGAAATTGCTCTTTATTGGTTTGAGGAAGTTCCTCTCTTTGTAGACTGCTGAGGGATGCTACCAAGAGTAGGTGTTGAATTTCATCAGATATTTTCTCCGTATCTACCAAAATGATGGTTCAGTTCAGTTCAGTCGCTCAGTCGTGTCCAACTCTTTGTGACCCCATGAAACGCAGCACGCCAGGCCTCCCTGTCTATCACCAACTCCCAGAGTTCACTCAGACTCACGTCCATCGAGTCAGTGATGCCATCCAGCCATCTCATCCTCTGTCGTCCCCTTCTCCTCCTGCCCCCAATCCCTCCCAGTATCAGAGTCTTTTCCAATGAGTCAACTCTTCGCATTGAGGGGCGAAAATATTGGAGTTTCAGCTTTAGCATCAGTCCTTCCAATGAACACCCAGGACTGATCTCCTTCAGAATGGACTGGTTGGATCTCCTTGCAGTCCAAGGGACTCTCAAGAGTCTTCTCCAACACCACACTTCAAAAGCATCAATTCTTCAGCGCTCAGCCTTCTTCACAGCCCAACTCTCACACCCATACATGACCACAGGAAAAACCATAGCCTTGACTAGACGGACCTTTGTTGGCAAAGTAATGTCTCTGCTTTTGAATATGCTATCTAGGTTGGTCATAACTTTCCTTCCAAAGAGTAAGTGTCTTTTAATTTCATGGCTGCAGTGATTTTGGAGCCCCCAAAAATAAAGTCTGACACTGTTTCCACTGTTTCCCCATCTATTTCCCATGAAGTGATGGGACCAGATGCCATGATCTTCATTTTCTGAATGTTGAGCTTCAAGCCAACTTTTTCACTCTCCACTTTCACTTTCATCAAGAGGCTTTTTAGTTCCTCTTCACTTTCTGCCATAAGGGTGGTGTCATATGCATATCTGAGGTTATTGATATCTCTCCCAGCAATCTTGATTCCAGCTTGTGTTTCTTCCAGTCCAGCGTTTCTCATGATGTACTCTGCATATAAGTTAAATAAGCAGGGTGACAATATACAGCCTTGACGGACTCCTTTTCCTATTTGGAACCAGTCTGTTGTTCCATGTCCAGTTCTAACTGTTGCTTCCTGACCTGCATACAAATTTCTCAAGAGGCAGATCAGGTGGTCTGGTATTCCCATCTCTTTCAGAATTTTCCACAGTTTATTGTGATCCACACAGTCAAAGGCTTTGGCATAGTCAATAAAGCAGAAATAGATGTTTTTCTGGAACGCTCTTGCTTTTTCCATGATCCAGCGGATGTTGGCAATTTGATCTCTGCTTCCTCTGCAATTATTGAAATGACCTGTTAATGCAGTAAATCACATGAATTGGTTTTTGAATGTTAAACCAACTCAGCATTCTTGATATAAACTCCATTGTTTTGCTGGACTAAATTTACTAAAAATTTTTAAAAATTTGTGCATCTGTGTTCGAGAGAGAGACTGATCTGTAGTTTCCTTTCCTTGTAGTATCTTTGGCTTTGGTATCAGAGTAATGCTGGCCTTATAAGTTGGGAATTATGTTCCTTCTCTTTGCAGAGGAACTTGTACAGCTGGGATTATTTCACCCTTAAGCTTTGGTAGAACTCACCAGGGAAGGCATTTGGATTTGAAATTTCCTTTGTGGGAAGATATTTAATAACATGTTCAAATTAGTTCACACATATAGAGCAATTAAATTTTCTATTTCTTCTTGAATGAGCTTCAATAGTCTGCTTTCCAAAGAATGTGTCCATTTCATCTAGATTGTAGAACTTAACAGTGTAACACTGTTCATATTTCCTTATCTTCTTTTTAAGAAAGTAGGATATATAGGAACAATCTTTCTCACATTTCCAACCTGGTGATTTTGTCTTCTATCTTTATTTCTGATTAGTCTGGATAGAGATTTATCAATTTTATGGATCTCCCTAAAGAACTGGTTTTGACTTCACTTTTTTCTGTCCACAACTTTTTGTTGTTTTTTTTTTAATTCCTTTTTATTTCCTTTCTTCTAATTTGTACTCCTTTTCCCAGTTTCTGACGTTCGAAGCTTCAGTTGTCGATTTGAGCCCTTTCCTCTTTCATACTATAAACATCTGATGCTGTAAATTTCTAAGTGCCATTTTAGGTGCCCCCTACAAACTGCGATCTATCATGTGTTCATTTCATTCAATCCAACATACTTTCCAAACCCGCTTGTAATTTCTTCTTGGCCTTCAGGGTCATTTAGAAACGGGTTGTTTAGTTTCCAAATATTGATTGATATTTCAAACTCTTTTATGTCATCGATTTTTAATTTAAGTCCATTATGGCCAAAGCACAAACTTTGTGCAAAAAGTGATCCTTTTAAGCATAATGGGACTTTTATGATCCAGAATATGGTCCCTCTTGGTAAATATTCCACATGTGCTGAAAAGAACACATATTCTGTATGGTTGGGTGAAGAGCTCAAAAAATATCAATCAGAACAACTTGTCTGGTGATACTTTTTGTGAATCGTCTATATCCTTATTGATTTTCTTTCTTATTGTCTCATCTGTTGGAGATAGGGTGTTTCAGTCTCTGTGTTAGATATGGGTTTTCACATTATTTGGATCTCTCTTAGGTATACAGGTTTTTGGAACCATTATGTCTTCTTGATGAACTGATTTGCTTTCAGTACTGAAGAATCTGTCTCTCCTGCTTGCTCTCCAGGTCTTGTGTGTTTGCTCAGCCATGTCCAGCTCTTTCACGACCCTATGAACTGTAATCCACCAGGCTCCTCTATCTATGGGATAGATATCTATGGGATAGATATCTATGGGAAATCTATGGGCTTTCCCAGAGAGGAATACTGGAGTGGGTCTGCAGGCCGTGTCCCAGGAATTTCTTTCCCAGAGGTTCTTCTCCCATGTGTACCAAGCTGGGCTCAGGCAAGACTCAGGGACCCTCTACAAATCTTCAGAGCTCCCTCTGTCTCTGTAGTTTTCTCCTCTCTCCTCTTAGGTTTTCTGTCCTGCGCAATTTCAGCACCATCACCTTTCCAAACTCTGATTTCTGGTTTTTCAACTCTCTGAAATTGCTGGGTGAGGATGATGTTAGCGGCTGCTGAGCAAAGGAAATCTGAAGTACCAAATACCAAGGAAGTTAAGTAAGGTGTTGCTTAGCAACTCTTAATAGGAAATAATTTAAACTCTGGATGTATTTTTTTTCCTGAGAACTTGCTGCTCCAGCCTGGAGTCTAGAATTCACCCCCCTTCACACAGGCAGCTCCCCTGCATGCACACGTGGGTATACACACACACAGTCCCCATCTGACAATTACAAGGTCTATTATTCACCAGCTCCCATGAGTATGTCTCTTTGGATACAACAACATCATCCACGATTCAAGGTCAAAGTCACTGGAAGTCTATGACAAATACAGCATTTTACAAACTCATCTAGCAAATACAAGGCACACGATGCAGGAAGCCCTAAGATATCACCATCAAAGCGTTTCCATTTAATGAGTCAGTAACAGATGTGTTGAAAGCTTAAAGAACATTCTTCCTCCCCTGTAAAGTTCGAGCTCTTTCAGGAAAACACTACAGACTCCAGACTACAAGCCTGATTCCTTCTTCTGACCTCACACTGACCTCTCCAGAGGCCGTGAGAGCTGCACACAGGACCAGGATCCTGGTGACAGTGGCCACCCCCCAGGACACGCATACCTTACTGGAAGAGTGGGCCACCCAGTAAAAGGACTTTTGAGCCTGAAGGGTTTTTCCAACAGGGGAGGAAGGGGTTGGTTACTAGTACACAGAAGCTAAGACAGACCCAGATGAGAAAACGAGCAGAAAGAAGTGAATTTACAGGGAATCAGTTAATAAGAGTTACGTTCATTTCAGTATAAAAGCAATCACTGATTTCCAAACAATAATACTGACTAACATGGACACGTGGACATTAGATCCCTGGGCCGAAATGTCCCATTTCTCTTACTGACCCGTCCAATGAATGAAAATACCTCCAGATGGGAATATCACTAGCAATTCAGAACAGTGATAGGATTAATTTTTGGCATCTCTGAAGCAATAGCTCCCCCCACGCCATGAAGTTTTTCCAGATCACATGCAACCCCAAAGTGATTCAGAAAGAACAATCCAGAATTCCCAAATGCCCCCATTCCTCGATGCACAATAGTTCACCATTTGCCAAGGCACCACAAGGTCGCCAAAAACACGAGGCAGGTGGAGATGACGTGTGACGATCGTGGTGCCAGAATGTCGGGTTCAAATTCTGGCTCTCCTCCTCACTGTGTGACACTGGGAAAGTTGCTTCACCTCTCTGAGTTTCAGCTTTCTCATCTTCAAATTGCAGGTAATAATAGTATTGTCTTCGCAGGGCCTTACAGACCAGGAAGTCACGTATGTAAAGTAAATGAATGCTGTCTGGAGCATGGAAGAACCAGGATCCAGGAAGTGGCATCTCTCCTCGTAACCGGGGAGGAGATGAGCAGAGAGAATGTGTCCACTCGTTCGGTTAGTTTGTCAAGTATTTGCAGTGTGATCTCCACGTGTCTGAAACCATGCAACATGCTGGGAACAGAGCAGCAAACAAAAATGCCTCCAGGGCCACTCGGCCTTCAAAAGGAGTGTTGACCTGGGGGTGGGGCAGAGTGAGGACCACGAAGCTGGGAGGTCAGAACAGCAGCATCCCTCCTGCAGTCAAATAATCGTTTAAGGGCAGATGCCAATCTTAAGGACCCTGGCTTAGGCTCCTCTAGAGAAAAGCATGGGAGGAGATAAAAGAAGAAGGGAACACACGAAGGGAACACACAGATTGTTCCAGAAACACCGATAGAACTGTCTACTCAAGCAGGGTCGCGGGGTTGGGGCTGGGAAGCCCCAGGGAGGGTGGTGACACGTTCTCAGTTCACTGCAAGCTTGTGTGGTTTTCCCAGTGCTCGGGCTGGGAACACACGGTAGAGAGAATACAGAAATGCCACCTCCACGCTCAACAGCCAGAAATACGTAGTTATCTCAAAATAACTACCCTTCGGGCTGCGTCCAGCTGTGCTGTGCTTCCTTCAAATACACACTTCATCAGTATGTTTCTGGCCTTTGTTTTTTCCAAAAAACAAAAAGCAGAGGGGTTAGAAAAAAAAAAAATTTATATATATATATCTTTGTCATTTAATGACATAATTTGTATATTACTTTACATTTTTCTCAGATTTGTTCTTTTTCATATTGAGTCCAAAATGTCACCTAAGAAACAGCTGAGGTGCACAGAAGCACCCAGAGATGGTTTTCTTGGCTCCCCAGGAACACGCTGGGTTTTCTCCTTTCATCCCTATGCTACTAGGTTCTTTAATAGCTTTCCAAATCACTGCACTTACAAACCAACTCTGTACCGTTTCAAAGCCAATAAGAGGCCTTTCTTTTCTTTCATTTTTCACCCTTTTCTCAATAAAAAAAAAAAAATGATGTTCAAGCACTGATGTCCTATTTTTGTAGGAAAACACACATGGGAACATGCTGAATGGCTGGCATCCTTTTAGGTAACAGGACAAAGAAAGTTCCTTCTTCCCAGAGCAAAATGTTAGCCGTTCACGTTGGTAAGTTAACAAATCTATACAATAACACAACCTGGTCTCCCTGCCAAGACAGAAATGGGGCTGCCAGAAATGGAAGATTTTATTTAACTCTATTCAGTGAGCCCTTAGTACGAGGGAAGCAGAACTCTGGAATCAAACGCAAGTACAGCTCACTCTCTGGTCCTCACTTGGCCAATCCAGGGACCACAGGCTAACATCAGCCATCATAGACAACTGCTTTCCTGACCCGCCACCTTCTCAACAGTCTTCTTATCTCAAAGGGAAGGTCCTAAGTCAGTGGTTTTCAGCTGAGATGCAATAGATTTGCTTTGTTAGAAAGTCATAAATTAAAACATCACCTAGGGTTTCCCTGCTGTCTCAGTAGTCAAGAATCTGCCTGTCAATGCAGGAGAAACTGGTTCCATCTCTAGTCGGGGAAGTTCCCATAGGCCACGGACCAACTAAGCCGGTGCCCCGTAACTACTGAATCTACATACTGCAACTACTGAAGCCCGTGTGTATACAACCTGTGCTCTGTAACAAGAAAGGCCACGGGAATGAGAAGCCCATGCCCCATGACTAGAGAAAGACAGTGCGCAGCAGCAAAGACCCAGCACAGGTGAAAATACATACATAAATTACATATATATATATATATATATATATATATATATATATTATCACCTAAAAGTCAAGGCTTCACTAAGTGAACCAAAGATACCACAAAAAAGGAAAATGTCATGTCATGCCTATAAAAACCCCCAAAGAAGCCTTTTCCTTATCAGACAGGCAGAGCAAACCAACCTAACGTGCAAACATTTGTCTACAAGGCAATGCGCTTGATCACAGGTCATTTTCTCTTTCTGTTCCTGACTGTGGATGATTGATTTCAGCAGGCTAGTCACACATAAGAACATTTCTACTTCTGCAGACCCTGGTTTTAAAATGGGTCAAAAACCTCCACTGCTGCTGCTGCTGCTAAGTCGCTTCAGTTGTGTCTGACTCGGTGCAACCCCACAGACAGCAGCCCACAAGGCTCCCCCGTCCATGGGATTTTCCAGGCAAGAGTACTGGAGTGGGGTGCCATTGCCTTCTCCGAAAAACCTCCACAGCATACATTTAATCTCCAGGTGGACTTGCAGTTTAAGTGAAAGTCAACATCAAGAGCAGCTGTCAAATATCTAAGAGTGGGAAGTAAATATGAGAGCCAACAGGCCACGAGATGGGATTGGCTTCCTGCAACAGGAGACTGTCCTCCTAGGCAACAGGGTGCCTTCCATGAAACGCTATCATGAGTTGAATGGTGTCCTCCCCAAAGATGTGTTCAAATCCTCACCCCTATACCTGGGCCAGCCAGCCAGTGAGTGTTCAGTTGTGTCTGACTCTCTGCGACCCCATGCACTGGAGCTCACCACGACAAATTCCTCTGTCCCATGGAATTCTCCAGGCAAGAATACTGGAGCGGGTTACCATTTCCTATTCCAGGGGATCTTACCGAACCAGGGATCAAACTCACATCTCCTGCACTGGCAGCTGGATTCTCTACCTCTGAGCCACCTGGGAAGCCCCACCTGTGAATGTGACCTTCTTTAAAATCAGGGTCTTTGCAAACATGGTCAAGTTCAGCAGAAATCATGAGAGTTCCCTAAGTCCAATATGATGGGTGGCCTTATAAGAATCGGAGAGACACAGGTATAAGAGCACCATGCGATGATGAAGACAGATGTTGAAGAGGTGTGTCTGCCATCCACAGAGTTTCCCAGCAGCCACGTGATGCTGGAAGGGGCAGGGAAGGGCTGGACCCAGAGCCTTCGGGGAAGCGTGACCCTGTCCACATCTTGATTTTGGACTTTACGCTCCAGAGCTGGGAGCCACTATTTGTCAACTGTGATGAGGCCTCTCTGGATAGGACCTGGCTATCAGGAAGGCTGCTCAGACAGGAAGAGCTGCTGTGCCAATGTGACGGCCCTGGGCATCCGCAAAAGAGGGGACTGGGGGCCCCAGACGTGCTGCCACTGATGTCTTTAGAAAAACAAAAATGATCCCTTCTCCTAAAGGAATACAGGAGACTGATACCTTGTTTCCTCCTCTCCTAGCCAAGTTTAAATTTTTCATGTGGTTTCCAACCATTCAGGAAAAGAAGGTCAAGTGCGTTGATAGCACCTCCACCCTTTGATCATGAGGATGTCATCTCGCACACGATGGGGAGGGGGTGGTGGTGGTGGTGGTTTAGTCGCTAAGACGTGTCCAACTCTTGTGACCCCATGGACTGTAGCCCACCAGGTTCTTCTATCCATGGAATTCTCTAGGCAAGAATACTGGAGTGGGTTGCCACTTCCTTCTCCAGTGGGCGGTGGGCAGGGGATTTCAGCAAACCCAATCCAAGCTGAAGCAGGCAGGCAGACCCTCCCTGCAGAGGTATGAGTGTATGTGCGTGTATGTATACTTAGCATGTATGTGCGTGTATGTACACTTAGCATGTATGTGCACTTAGCATGTGTGTGCGCGTGTGTGCACTTAGCATGTATGCATGTGTATGTGCACTTAGCATGTATTTGCGTGTGTGTACACTTAGCACATACACACAGCACTGTTAACAGGAACCCCGAACTCTGCGGTTTACCACCCAGCTTCCCTCTGACTGCTGGAACCACCAACAAAATGTCATTTTTAAATAATTCTCGTCCAGGAGGCGGCTGCATGGAACACACGTCAGCTAGGTGGGGATGATGGCAGCATGGGCTGGGAGGGGACTCAAATCGGGGGTGACACGAGCTGAACTAAAACTACCAGTGATGCCAGGTCTCCGCACGCACTCAGGGCTAGGAGGCCAAAGCCACCAGCTTCTTCTCCACGTTTTCCTTATTTCACCAGCGGCTGCTTCCAAACCACGTCGATGCCCAACCTCCAAACCTGCCACCCTTTCTCCAGCGGGTACATTCTCCAGTCCACATGCTGCAAAATCATGCCTCTCTGATCAAAAGCAGAACCATCAGTCTGAAGTGGTGCCCTGGCCACTCAGGACAATTCCAGTTACTGAGCCTTTAAGAACTGGGTCTTCAGAAGACAACATGGACAGGCAGCCTTGGTAAACACAGAGTTTCTCAGACGCAGCCCCGCAGACACTCAGGCTGGGTGATCCTTAGACATGCTGCTGGCCCGTGCGTTGTAGGCTGTTTGTAGGATTCTCAGCAGCATCTCTGGCGTCTACGCACTAGATGACCCCTAACCAGGCTGTGATAGTCAGAGATACTGCCAGACTGGGAAATGTCCCTGGGGGTGAAACTGCTCCCAGTTGAGAACTACTGGGATCCCAGGTAAGGGTGCCCTCTGGAGTCAGACCCTCTGAGTTCAAATCGCCTGTTCCGCTCGCTCCCCAGCAGCCTGGCTGTGATCAAGGGACCTGTGTGGAAGTCTAGGTGCTGGGTGAGCTCGGGTACCATGGCGCCCACCCCACGGAGCTATGAAAAGATGGAATGGGTTTGTGGAGGGAAAGTACCCAGAATGGGGCGGTGCTGTCCAGACGACACCGGTGCTGGCGGCTCCGGTTCTGGGTTGTGTGCTGGCTGTTGATGGCTGAGCAAAACTCCACCCACACGTGTTGGGAAGAACCAACCTCAGCAGAACAAGATCGGCCTTTGCCCTAGGCTCCTGGGAGTGGATCACTCGGACCCCAGGAATGCCCCGCCTAACAGGACTGTTCGTGTCCCTGGAGGCTCTGGCCAGCAGACCATCTGAGATGTGATTCAGGAAGGGGGCTCAGGGCCACACAGAGTCCGCTCTATCTGTAGAGGGGCTGAGACCCACAGCCAGCTGTGCAGGGGCACGCAATGAGTCCTAGGCAAAACATGGGCACACGAGGGTCTGATGACGCTCCCAGAGAGGCGCTATTCCCCACACATGGCATGACATGCTACAGCTAGGAGGGCATGGCTGTTGTGTCTCCAGATGGACCAGACAACAGATGCTCCACACTCTGCAGTTCTCCTGCACACTCCGCTTGGCTGACGCTAAACTGTGTTCTTTAAGAAACCATGCATGTGTGCTAAGTTGCTTCAGTCACATCTGACTCTTTGTGACCACATGGACTGTAGCCCACCAGGCTCCTTTGTCCATGGGATTCTTCAGTCAAGAATACTGGAGTGGGTTGCCATGCCCTCCTCCAAGGGATCTTCCCTACCCAGGGACTGAACCCAGGTCTCATAGCTCCTGCATTGCCAGGCGGGTTCTTTACCACTAGTACCACCTGGGAAATCCGTAAACATGAGTATTAACAGCTTTCAAGGGTTCTGTAGGTCCTTCTGCAAGTTATTGAACCTCACGGGGGTCTTGGGATCCCCAAACCTGCCACTGTTGTCAGCGGTGAGGGGGGCCCCGTGTGGACTGTCCCCATCGGTGCACCCCAGCCACTCCTCACAACAGCACCGGGAGTGGAAGCATCCTCTCTCAGATCAAGCCTGGAGCTCACTCCCTCGAGCGCAGTGAACCGACTGACACTTCCCGGAGGTCAGAACGTCAGCGTTCATCAAGGAGCCTGCATCTGTGATGCTGACACCAAAAGACGCCAGAGAGACAACTTTGGGTTAACCGGGCAGAATGACCGCATTTCAGGTTTCCTCCTGAATGATCAGGAGTGTTGGGAAGGAGTTCAGACTCCAGCAGAGGAATGGGGCTCAAGTGGCCTCTTCTGTTTGTTTTTTATTTTCTTGCATTTAGAATTTTACTGGAGGGTCTAATGATGTGCACATGTCAAGAAGAAATAAGACATTAACATTGGAATGAAATAAATAAAGCTTCCTATTCATAGATGGCGTGGACACAGCGAAAAATCAAAGGATGAGCACCACTTAGCTCAAGTAATTTCTCAGGTATTTGGACAACCAACAGGGTTGTCCCCAACAGGACCTACTGTCCAGCACAGGGAGCTCTGCTCACTATTATATATGAAGCTAAATGGGAAAGTACTTTGAAAAAGAATATATACACATTCGCTCTCCTCCACCGCGGGTGCCCAGCTCAACTCTTCTCTTGGGCACCCCATCTCCTTCTAAGTGGGCGCCTCCAGCCCCCGTTGTGTGTGTGCGTGTGCTCAGTCTCCTAGTCCTGTCCTCTGTGACCCCAAGGACTGCAGCCCACCAGGCTCCTCAGTCCATGGGATTTCCCAGACAATAACACTGGAATAGGTTGCCATTTCCTACTCCAGGGGAGCTTCCCGACCCAGGGTCAAACCCACATCTTCTGAGTTGCCTGCATTGGCAGGCGGACTCTTCACCACTACCATCACCTGGGAAGCCCTTACTCAACTGTGTGCGTGTGTGTGTGTGTGTTGCTCAGTCATGTCCATTTCTATGCAACCCCATGGACTGTAGCCCACCAGGCTCCTCCATCCATGGGATTCTCCAGGCAAGAATACCAGAGTGGGTTGTCATGCCCTCCTCCTATACTCCAATATAAAATACAAAGTTAAAAGAATAAATTAATTAGTTCAAAGTGGACCTCTTCTGGCAAGAGGTGTGAGCAGCCGCACAGCACGAGGCAAGTGGCCCGGAACAGCTGTGCCCCTAGAGGCGTGCCCAGGCCATGGGGGAGGCCAGACCCCCTGCATGCCCCATCGACAGGGCTGAGGTTCCACGCAGGAGCCCACCCTGCCCAGGGTCCTGGCGGCGTGAGGCCGGCAACCCTGACGTGGGTGGGATCACGGGCAGGGGCCAAGGTGAAAAATATCAGCATGAGGTTGTAAACACCAGCATCCAAGCTAAAGCCAAGAAACAGAGCCAACCAACCAACAGCTGGGAAATTGATCTCAAGCAAACGGAAGTCAAGTGAAAGTGAAAATGTCAGTCGCTTAGTTGTGTCTGACTCTTTGTGACCCCATGGGCTGTAGCCTGCCAGGTTTCCCTGTCCATGGAATTTCCCAGAAAAGAATACTGGAGTGGGTTGCCATTCTCTTCTCCAGAGGATCTTCCTGACCCCAGGATCAAACTCTGGTTTTCTACAGTAGAAGCAGATTTTTTACTGCCTGAGCCACCTTAGCAAGTAAAATGACTCTGAAATACGGATGTTTAAGGCGCTCAAGCTCATCATTGACTCAACGGACGTGACTTTGAGCAAACTCCGGGAGTTGGTGATAGACTGGGAAGCCTGGCATGCTGCAGTCCACGGGGTCGCAAAGAGTCGGACACAACTGAGAGACTGAAAAACAGGAACGGAGATGCTTAAAGAGGTTTCTTACAAACAGGCTGAGAGCAGCAATAAAACCCGAGCGTGTGTCGTAAAACCAGAAGATGAGTAAAAACAGAAAGAAGTGGACACACATACAAATCCAACGGCAACAGACGGGAAAGGAAAGACCCATCTACTAAGGCGAGTCCTGCGCCAGCAGCTCAGGGTGCCATGGATGGACGGCACCTATGGGTGCAAAGACACAACAGGGAGCAGTCCGCGGGGAAGGAGTTTACGTTCTCCGGGCGAGACGCTGATGAACGGCTATGTAACACGCTCTGCAGATGGCCGTAAGTGCTGAGGGAAGACCAGAGAGGGTGGGGGTTGCCTGGTGTGAGGGCAGCCAGACACCCGGGGAGGCCGCTTTGGGGAGGCCCCCAGATGAGGTTAATGAAGCAAACACGTGAGTGTCCACCGATCACGACAGGGTCTGTCATTCACGCAAAAAAAGGAAGCTCAGAGAATTCTGAACAGAAGGAGTATTTGTCCTTCCAGACAGGAAAGTGAAAGTCGCTCAATCGTGTCTGACTCTTTGGAACCCTAAGGATTGTACAGTCCATGGAATTCTCCAGGCCACAGTACTGGACTGGGTAGCCTTTCCCTTCTCCAGGGCATCTTCCCAACCCAGGGATTGAACCCAGGTTGCCTACATTGCAGGCAGATTGTTTACCAGCTGAGCTATAAGGGAAGCCCAAGAATACTGGAGTGGGTAGCCTATCCCCTCTCCAGGGGATCTTTCCAACCCAGGAATCGAACCAGGGTCTCCTCCATTGCAGGTGGAGTCCTTACCAACTGAGATATGAGGGAAGCCTCCAAACAGGAAGGCTTCTTCGAAAGCTCCGTTGTTAAAAGGTGGCTGCAGTGCTAGGAGAGACCCGGGATCCATGCCACAGACGGCAAAAGATGCTCTTAACCTGCTTCCTGCTTCTGTCCTCATGCACTGGGGTGACGGTGGAGGGACGGTGGACCACGTGGGCCACTGAGAGCAGCGGGTGAGGGTGTGCAGGGAGCAAGCGGGGAGCAGAGGCGTGGGGGCGGCGCCCAGTGCTGCAGCGGGTGAGGGTGTGCAGGGAGCAAGTGGGGGGCAGAGGTGTGGGGGCGGCGCCCAGCGCTGCAAAAGGCTTGAGTCGGGGAACGAGGAGACACCAGGGGAGCCTCTCCGAGCACGGAGCCTCTTTGGGGAAAGGGACAGCACTGTCTCCATCTGGGCCCCCGTCTCAGCATCCTTTACACCAGAGAGACCAACCCGAGTTCACTCTGCCCAGCCTCTCCCTTCACAGAAGGAACTGAGGGTCAAAGACGAGGATGCTTTGTCTGAGATTGCAGGACAGAACTCTCTGGAAACCCCATTCTTGGGCTCCCTGTGGGCTCTGTCCAGCTCAGGCCCTTGCCCTGGCACTCGAACCCCTTTTTTTTTCTTTTTCTTTTTTTATTTTTCAAATTTTGAAAGTATGATAACGTATTTACAGGAGACTTGAAAAATACAAAACAAGGGTACACATAGGTCTACTAGATATTATAATTATTTTCTAAGTAGATAAATTAAGGTTTTTCAGTATGACAGTCTCAGTATGAAACTGTCAAAAATTAATAGAAGGAAGAGACAGGAAAGTATAAGGATAAAATAGACCTGAAAAGCACCATTAACCATTTCAGCATAATTAAGATTTATACAGCGTTCGCACAACAGTAGGATACAGATTCTATTCAAGTTCCCATAGACTATAAGGACACAAAACAAGGTGCAAAAGTTGCATGGTCTAAAGGTATTGAGATCAGACAGAGTCTGTTCTCTTTTCACTGTGGAATTACGTTAGAGGGCAATACCAAAAGATAATGAAAAGTAACACACACATCGGCACTTGAATCCTTCCGTGTGTTCCACCTTGAGTCTCTCTTCTCGGCCTCCCCAGCAACTCCGGGGAGTCTCCTAAGGACTGTGGCTCCTGCGCCTCTCCCTCCCCATCTCTTGGCCCCCAGCAGCTCAGCAACAGCCCTCCTGGCATTCAGCTTCCTCTCTCCCGCAACGGCGACAGAACCCCTTGGCGTCAATTACAAGCTTGAAGCTAGTAACTAGGATACCCGCACCCGCGCCTGGAACCATCCGATCAAGCAGCCAGCAGACGAGAGCCACGTGGCCCCAGCACAAGGGGAAAAGCCCACTGGACTACAGTCTCCTAAAGACCTAGCATCCCCCAGACATGGCCCTCTTCTAAACCAAGAGCCTCCCGGGTTCAACATGAGAACGGCGGGTCTCCCTGCTGTTATGGCATCATCATGTTGACACCAAATCTGGAGATCCAGTCCCTGAGCAAACAGTTCAAGTTCAGTCTTTGCGACTTCAAGGCACAGACAGCGGTGCCCACCCCAGGGGGTTCCAGAACAATGGGAGAATCAAGGGGCTGGAGGAGAAGGAAGTACTAAGGCGCGGTGCGAGTTGCAAAGGCAGCCTCAGCCATTGGAAACAGGTGACAAGGTGAGCCTGGGCGGCCCCTGACCGCCGGCAGGTCTGATGAATTAAAACGGGCACCAGGTGACTTCACTCTGCAGAGCCCTGTGGGCCAGCTATTTCCGAAGATGGTCTTCTCAGCCTCTGTTTACAGTCTGGGGCCAGGTGTACAGAACCTGGTATGTCACAGATCAAAACACAGAAAGCATTTCGATATCTTACCTGGTCCCAGGGAGAGACGGTGCCCCCGAAACACATGAACAAGTAGCCCATGGCCACGAGGCAGATCCATATCACCAAAGAGAAGAGGCGCAGCAGCTTCTTAAACACCGACTCCACGCACACCAGGATGAAGATCGCAAAGAAGATCGCCAGGGCAGTCGGAACTGTGATTAAAAATGCCACGTGGTCTTCAACTTCCTAAGGAGAGGGAAAAAAACATCACAAAGGGACAATTTAGAAAGCCTGTGGTACCCATGACTTGTTATTAATATCGAAATGTTATCAACATCAGTCAAGGTTTAAACAGATCAGGTTTTAAAAGGGACTTCAGAAGTAGAAAAATTTGAACTTTCAAAAATTTAAGTTTATTATTAAATAACCATGTTTTTCTACATAAATAACCCAATACTGGGCTTCTCGGGTGGTGAAGTGGAAGAGAATCCTCCTGCCAATGCAAGAGAAGTGGGTTCAGTGCCTGGGTTGGGAAGATCCCTTGGAGGATGAAATGGCAACCCACTCCAGTATTCTTTCCTGGGAAATCCCATGGACAGAGGAGCCTGGCGGGCTGTAGTTCATGGGATTGCAGAGTTAGACACACAATCCAGGACTGGATATTTACACAAAACAGCCATGCCATCGAATGCAAATTTTCCCTGGTAAACGAAGAAATGGATTTCATTCAAAAGTAAATGCGAGAACACAGAATGTAAGGATAAAATAAGGCAAACAACTTCAGACAATCAGGTATGCTCTAATCATAGGAAATTAAGGCCTGCAAATGATTTTGAAATGGTTTATTAAAAAAAAAAACCTAAATACTATCTTGGATTCTAAAGCTAGAAGCTTTTCTTTTAATGCATTGCAATTAATGTTTTAACAAGATCAAGGTTAATAGAAAAGGGTCAGAAAGTACTAAAAATAGAAGATGAGAGAGTGGGAAATATTTAGAAGACTGTGCCATTTAGCTAGCTTCCTTTTCCGCCTTTCTTGGGCTCTAGCAGCAAAAGGAAAATGGACATTATTAGCCTGTTACTAATGCATTTTTAAAACTCCACATTTGCACACTAATAGGCATTTTCTATTCATCTCTATCTAGCCACATAACCCTTCAAACGCACACTATTACAATTCCACACAATACAATAGACCTTGCATTTCCTCTGATTATCCAAACCTGGATTTAGGCTTTAGCTTCTCCAAATATTCTGCTGGAAACTTGCTCTGAACAGCACACGCCATGGGATGGAACACAGTGTAAAAGCTTTAATCTTCAGCTAATACATTTAGTTGATGAAATACTCAAAGGAGTTTCAAGCAAAACAATCCATATAGCCAGGGCCCTAAGAACTTTCACTGAAGTTTCTGAATATTAACACTTACAGTAGAGGGCTTCCCTGGTGGCTCAATGGTCAAGAATCTGCCCGCCCATGTAGGAGACATCTGATTCGGGAAGATCCCACATGCCACGGAGCAATGAAGCCCGAGCACCACCACTACTGAGGCTGCGCTCTACAGCCTGGGAGCTGCAACTGCTGCAGCCCACGGGCCCCAGAGCCCACGCTCCACAAGGAGAGAAGCCACCGCCATGAGAAGCCCAAGCACTGCAACCAGAGAGCGGCCCCCGCTCGCTGCAACTAGAGAAAAAGCCCATGTAGCAACCAAGACTCAGTTCTGCCAAAAATAAGAAAAAAAAAAAAAAAAACTCAAAAGTTACAGTACAACCTGGGACATATGGGGTAGGTCTTTCAAATACCAGAGTCTGGGGAAGCCCTCACCTTTTCTGGTGGGTACAGGGTTCACTCTGGGCCATGAGCATCTCTAACTTCACCCTGGAGATGCCCCACCACCTCCTTCAGATATCAGCCCATTGACCACAGGGAGTAGGGCAGGAAGGCGGATGAGGCACACCAGGTAGCAGGCCCAGGCTGACACTCAGGAGAGCAGGGGGGCCTGGACCACCTTTAGCGCCTTCTCTTCCCTTTCCTCTCTCACAGTTATGTATGTCGAGTAACAACTGGGGAAAAGGCAAGAGCAACAATAATCACAGCAAGTACTCACGTCAGTTGCTACTGAGTTGCTAAACTGTGTCTGACTATGACCCTATACACTGCAGCACACCAAGCTTCCCTGTCCTTCACCATCTCCTTTGCTAAAATTCATGTCCTTTGAGTCGATGATGCCATCCCACCATCTCATCCTCTATCGCTCCCTTCTCCTCCTGCCCTCAATCTTTCCCAGCATCAGGGTCTTTTCCAATGAGTCGGTTCTTCGCATCAAATGGCCAAAGTACTGGAGCTTCAGCCTCAGTCTTTCCAATGAATATTCAGGGTTGATTGCCTTTAGGATGGACTGATTTGATTTCCTTGCAGTCCAAGGGACTCTCAAGAGTCCTCTCCAGCACTACAGTTCGGAAGCATCAACTCTAACATGGATGTTTTTCTGCTAAGCACTCAGGTACATTAAGGTCTTTTATTCTTACACCAGCCGTATGAGAGTAGGCACGGTGGCCTGCACAGGTGAGAAAATGCAGGCCTCTGAATGGGAAGGAGGCACCAGGGTCATGGGGCTGACGGAGAGAACGCGGCTTCACCCAGGGAGTGGTCTGTGTTGCCATCACAGCAGAGCCCCGTGCCCTGTGTGCATAAACGATGCACGAGCCCAGGTGTAGCCAGTTCCCCAGTGGCCAAAAGAATGTTTCCAGAACAGCCAGAAGACAGAAGGGCCCAATGGGATGTTCTCACAACCTCCCTCCCCTACTATTTCTGTCCACGATTAAGTGCCTTCTTGTACTCTGACCTTTAGACACAGGTTCCAATCACTGCAAAAGGTTGTCCGGGATCCACCCGCACCACAGTGCTCCCCAGTACCCAGGCACCACGGACCAGGGCACACAAGGACACAGTAGCCTGTTTTCTGAGGACGTCTCATTCAAGGTCATGGCTGCTGCACACACAGAGCCATGAAAACGTGATTTTACTTTAAACTTCCCCAAATGAAGTTAACTGAGCTGCGAACAGAAAGCCAACCAGTAGAGAAGCAGGACAGCTGCCTTCCTGGTGTGGCTTTTCCATCATTTCATTAACCCCGAAGGAAAGCAACAACTGTTGACTGTATTGGCTTCGGTTATCCAGAAAGGATGAAAGTGGTGTGAAAACCTGCGTGACTGTCAAGTGAAAAGTGTGAGTCACTCAGTCATGTCTGAGTCTTTGCGATCCCACAGACTATAGCCTGCCAGGCTCCTCTGTCCCAGGAAATCTCCAGGCAAGAATACCGGAATGGGTTGCCATTTCCTTCTCCAGGGGATCTTCCCGACCCAGGGATTGAACTCAGGTCTCCTGCATTGCAGGTGGATTCTTTACCGTCTGAGAGAGCAGGGAAGCCCATCGAGTGAAAATCAGTAGCTAAAGGAACAGAGAAGCTGTGACCTGTGTCCTTATGGGAAGAGGAGGATGAAGTACACAGCCCATAGGTGCTTTCCCTGCATTTCTCTGCTCAAAGATCCAACTGTGAACAAGGGAAAGACTCAGTGCCTTGGTGAGCCAGGAACATTATATAATAAGACTTGATACGGGTTTGGGGTTTAAATATTGGCATCTCTCTCTTTTTTGTTTCTTACCATCAGGGTCTTGATCCCAGACAGCCCAGTAGTCTGGGCTGCAGGGCGGCCTCTCCACTAGACACAGTGGACATTGGTCCCCTAATATTTTTAGGGCCCCACAGAAATGCTTTATTTCTTTCAAAATCAGAACAACAAAAGACCCAAGCTTCTAGTCTCAAAAGATACATACACCTCCGTGCTCACCCAGCGTCAACTAGGACTGTGAATGTACGTTTAGGGAAGAAGGGCAGACAAAGGCCTCTCCATCCTAAAAGGACCCGAGGGCGACGTGTCCCTGCTCACCGGATGCATGGCATTGCCTGGCCCACCCCACCCCCCGGAGAAGGCCTCCCCCAAGCTTTGAAGTCCTGTCCCCAACCCGGGCAGGGAGGCCCGTTCCCAGATGGCCCGTGGCTTCACACAGTCAGTCTCTGCTCACAAGGCCAGTGGTCCCTGATCACTGCAAAACCTGAGCCCTTTGAAGAATCCCGGCTCTTCCAGAAAGAGAACAGCCGTCAATTTATCCTGCGTTGCCTTTTGAACCTTAATTCCAAACAAGTCTTAATATGGACTGCTCCACTAAATAGAATCTTTTGTAAAGAGGGGTCAAGGGAAAAAAAAACAGTAGCGTATTCATTAAAAATGTATAAGCTTATAAACCACATTCTTTCCTAGCCCTGCATTTGGATCATGCGTTTTTCTTAAGGCAAATAAGTAAATAAAATAGCGGAACGCCCTCAGACCTTGAATTACACGCCCTCTCCCCCCTTATTCCAGCCCCAGTGGACAGGAAGAAGAACGAAGCCGCAGCAGCTCACCCGTGGCTACTCTTAGGAAATAGCTGAGTTTTCAAAATCCAGAGTATAAAACAAATAAGAGCAGCTGAAAATAAAGTGAACGAAAACAGTGAAAACACTGTCGATCTAAATTAAATATGTTTATGCAGCCCAACCCCTCCTCCCTTCATGGAAATAAAAAAATGTACCACGGTACACAAACTAAATAAAATGTACAGAAATGCCTTTAAGATATGGCTTTAAAAAGATTTTTTAAAAGTCACCATACAATGCAAACTAAATGTGTTAACACATCTTTAAAAGGAAGACCGCAAGCGTCCCATTACCTACCGTCATGATAATGGGCTCCCATCACTCTCCAGGAACGTTTCATCCTTCTCTGTTCAATGCATTTAATTTGGGAAGGAGTCAAACTGCCAGGCCGATTAAACACCCATTGCTTCTATTTATCGTATAACAACAGCCTCGTTTCTTGGAGGCTTTTCCATGGAGCAACAGATTATGTATATTTTCAATATTTTCCACATGTATTTTTCATTCTTTGTGTTAAACAGTACTGTTTTCCTTTTAGATGGCAAAGGACACTCTAATGTAAAACACGTTGTTGTTGCTGTTCAGTCGCTCAGTCGTGTCAGACTCTTTGCAGCCCCGTGGACTGCAGCCCCTCAGGCGCCCCCCGCTCTGAATCTGTCCTCCTCCCTCCTGCACACCATCTCTCCACTCTCTCTTCCGTCTACCTCCTCCACATTTAATTTTATCAATAGTATCAGTGATTCAGTCGCGTCTGACTGTGAGCCCATGGATGTAGCCCGCCAGGCTCCTCTGTCCATGGGATTCTCGGGGCCAGGATGCTGGAGTGGGTTGCCATTCCCTCCTCCAGGGGATCTTCCCAACCCAGAGATCAAACCCAGGTCTCCCACATTGCAGGCAGATTCTTTTACCAACTGAGCACAGGAAGCCCAAGAAGACTGGAGTGGGCAGCCTGTCCCTTCTCCAGAGGATCTTCCTGACCCAGGAATCAAACCAGGATCTCCTGCATTGCAAGCGGATTCTTTACCAACTGAGCTACTGGGGAAGAATGGGTCATAGATCTAAAGGCAAAATGCAAAATAATCCTAAAAACCTCCAAAAGTCTTCCCATGAGCAAACCTGTACTGTGCAGTGAGAGTGGTGCTCGGAGGGAAACTGGGCATCTTCCAAGTTGGACTCAATCTCCTACTGCCGGCTTGGCCTTACTGGGACTTGCATTTCTTAGATCCCCTTTCCCTCCACGGCTCTCGCTTAGAGTTGAATAGAAGAAGAATTTGTGGCAGGACTGGGAGCGGGACGTGGAGCAAGTCCTCACCAGAATCTCTTCCCAGAATGCTCCCGAGTGAGAGCGGGCCTTCGGAGAGGCCTGCCCAAGATTTGGGAGGCGAACGCCAAGCCACCCCAGGAAGGGCAATGTGCAGGATCAGATGCGGCTGAGACACGTGGGGAGGAGCCTGGAGGGGCCCAGCCAGCCCGGCTCTGTGCTCCACGTGCAGGACTCCAACCAAGTCAGCCGGACCAGGGTCCCCACTAGAGACTGTCCTGATGGGGCTCCCTTGATGGGTGAGCAAGCTCTGCTTTTGGAGAACCCCACAAGCCCTGACTGCCCAGGGATTCTCTACTGATTCAAGGCTCCCTGCTGCTGCCAAGGTTCATGCAAAGAAAGGAGGCTGAAAACTGATGAATTAAAGATCCCACTGCAGAAATCTGGAAAAGAACAGAGGAAGCCCAAAGCAAGCACTGAGTTGGCCCAAACATTCGTTCACGCATTTCCACAATGGAAAAACCCAAAGAAACTCTGGGGCCAACCAAATAGAAAGAAAATGTGGTGGTCAGGGACTTTCCAAAATATTTCCTATTTCTTTCTTCTGGGTTCCTTCTGGATTCATCTTCTAACCTTTTTTGAAGTTCCAAGCAGCCATTTTGAGAAAAAAAAAAAAAGTGAATAAAAGTGAAGTGTTTCTCTCCCAGGCAGAGGCACGTAAAAGCCATTGTGAGGCTGCTGGCACTTTCTTTTCACGGTGCAATGATTAAAGGGGCATTCGTCATGAGGAGGACTCCTACAGCCCAGCCCAGGTGAGCAGAGCCCCCTCCTGCCCCACACTGGCCAGGACATGCTGCAAGAAGTCCGCCTCTGGTGTGGGAAGCCACAGGGAGCAGGGTTGCACTACCATTGCCAAACTGCTGATTCAGGAGGAAAATAAAATATGTGAGTGTTTTCAATCACTAAACCACGTGGGGGGGTTTACGCAGCAACAGATAACTAGAATACTGAAGTCTGGTCGATGAAAAATGAAAGTGATGGGGCACTTCCATGTGGATGACGTCAATTGCCAGAGAGAAGCACCGTCTTCTTCCCTAGTGCAGTGTAGTCACTGGAAGGACAGATGCTGAAGCTGAAGCTCTAATACTCTGGCCACCTGATGCGAAGAGCCGACTCACTGGAAAAGACCCTGAGGCTGGGAAAGATTGAAGGCAGGAGGAGGAGGGGACGACAGAAGATGAGATGGTTGGATGGCACCGACTCACGGGACATGAGTTTGAGCATCTCCGGGAGATAGTGAAGGACAGAGAAGCCTAGCGTGCTGCATGGGGTCACAGGTCAGACACAACTTACCAACCATACAACAACGACACAGCAATCAAGGAAGGAAGGATGCTGTGGGATGCAGCTTCCTTCATTCTAAATCTCTGAGTAACTGATGTGAGAGAATTCCTCTGCTGACTCACATTTACTGTGCAGCTCAAACAAAATATAAACCTTTGTTGTGTTAAGCTACTAAGATTCTGGAGTTGTTTGTTTCCATAGCGTATCATAATCGAATATGTTTTGATTGACACTGAGGTAGTGAAGACAGAAAGCAAAAATGCAACACAGTGTATCAAAAAAGACAATTTTTTTGGTAAAAAGTTAAGACAAAACAGACATCTAGTAAGATTAAGTTAAAAAAGAAAGAAAGCATCTAAGTATTATCAAATATTACCATCAAACTTGAAAATTGGGATGAAATGCAAAGAGTCCTAGAAAAGGCTTATTGAAACTGACTCAAGAAATAAAGTTAGAAATACTGTAATCCTATTACTATCAAAGATACTAAAGCAAAAATTTTAAAATCTCTCTCCAAAGAAAGCAACAAACCCATGTGGTTTTCTAAGTAAATTCCTTCAACTCTTTCTAACATAATGAAAACTTTTAGGAAACTAAGAATAAAGGCATACTCCCTGAGTTTTAAGACCAGAAAAACTTATAAAAAAGAAAAATGCCAATCTGATAAATATTCCAAATTCATTTTACCAAAGACTACGTCAGCAAAAACCTTAAAATGTTAGCACTTCACATCCAGCATTTTATAGGATTCTATCATAAAAACTGTATTTTTATCATGAATATAAAAATTGTTCAATAATAGAAAATTATTATTCATTACACTGACTTTAAAACACATCAAAAAATCTTTTGATTATCTCAGTTTGGTAAAACTAAACAATCATATTTAAACTTTTTCTATAAATTAACCAAAAGGAATCTCGAAGAATATCTATAAAAATCTATAACCAGCATCATCTTAAATGAATAAACTATTAAGGAATTCTATTTAAAACCAGAAAAAAAGGCAAGGGCACTCACAATCACTAGTTTGTCAAAAGCATATTAGTTTCAGGCCAACACAATAATACAAGAAAAAGAAGTGAGAAAAGAAATGTATGGGACAAAATAAAATAAAACTCTCAGTACTTGCAGAAAAACTAAAAACATTCAAAAACTAAGATCATGATATCCAGTCACGTCACTTCATGGCAAATAGATGGGGAAACAATAGAAACAGTGACAGACTTTATTTTCTTGGGCTCCAAAATCACTGCAGATGGTGACTGCAGCCATGAAATTAAAAGATGCTTGCTCCCTGGAAGAAAAGCTATGTCAAACCTAGATAGCATATTAAAAAACAGAGACATTACTTTTCTGACAAAGGTCTGTCTGGTCAAAGCTATGGTTTTACCAGTAGTCATGTATGGATGTGAGAGATGGACCATAAAGAAAGCTGAGTGCCGAAGAAATGATGCTTTTGAACTGTGGTGTTGGAGAAGACTCTTGAGAGTCCCCTGGACTGCAAGGAGGTCAACCTTAAAGGAAATCAGTCCTGAATATTCATTGGAAGGACTGACACTGAAGCTGAAGCTCCAATACTTTGGTCACCTGATGCGAAGAACTGATTCACTGGAAAAAACCCTAATGCTGGGAAAGATTGAAGGCAGGAGGAGAAGAGGGTGACAGAGGATGAGTTGGTTGGATGGAATCACCAACTCAATGGACATGAGTCTGAGCAAACGCCAGGGGTTGGTGATAGACAGGGAAGCCTGGCATGCTGTAATCCATGGGTTGCAAAGAATCAGACAAGACTTAGCAACTGAAGTGAACTGATTTGGAGATGATATGATTATTTATGTAGAGAACCTGAAAGTGTCTGCATTTCAGTTACTAATAATAAAAAGGATATGATAAGCTGTATAGATATAAAATAATATCTAAAATTAAGTTATATTCTTTTACAGCATCAACAAAAGAATAGAAATACCCAATTTCATAATTTTTAAAATACAATTTACAGTAAGCAATAAAATACACAATATCCTTTGGTATCAAGGAGTAAGAACAACCTATGGAAAACTATAAAACATTATTGAACCACATAAATGAATGGAGAGATGGCCCATGTTCATGGATAGAAAAATTTAATATCACAAAATTGAATTCTCAGCAAATGAATCAATAGGTTAAATATAACACTAACAAGATCCTACTTGAGTTTTTTTATATTGAGGTTAAAATAAGTTGATTGTAAAGTTTGTATGGAAGAAGAAAAAGTCAAGAATAACCAAAAAGCTTTTCAAAAAGTTGAATGTTATTTCCCTTGCCCAATATAAATACTTATTATAAAGCTTTATTAATTATACTCTGTGCATGTGTATTTAAAAAAGAAAAATGTAACCAATGGAGCAGAAAAGATAACCCATAACAAACCGCTTGTGTGTGGAATTTTGATTTATAACAGATATGGTGAAAGAAGTAACTAAAATGGATAAGTAAAAATCAATTCTCCACAAGAAAAAAGCATGTAAATGTGTCGTGGTCCTTTAATGGACTGGAACCTGGTGGACCGGAGCCGACCGATAATAAAGTAAAGGAGAGAGAAAGAGGCTGATATTCCTTGGTTTACGCAGAAAACCAATAAAGCCCCTGCACGGGGCTTGCTGTGTTCATGAAGGCCTCAGGCGCCCTCTCGATGGGGTGAAGGCGCAGAGCGCCTTCTCTAGAGGGTCTTAGAAGCCCCGGGCTGGAAAGTGAACTCAGAGAGCCTCTGCGCTCCAGGGGATCAGCCTGAAAAAGAGAGAGAGGGAGAGAGAGAGAGAAAGAGAAAGACAGACATGGGAACCAGAGCTCTGATGGAGCAAAGGTGTTTTAATCAACATGGTGTGGGCATATATACTGTCTTACAAGGTAGTTATTCTCAGCAAAGATAAAGATTAAAATTCCAGACTTACAAAGCCTAGGCAATCCATATTAAAGAGAGAGAGAGTTGTAAACAATCACTTTTACCGTATAGTTCACAAGAAGGAAGAGGGTACTTATCACCGTATAGAAAAACTAATGAAGGAAATGCCTGGGTTCCTCAGCCCTCGGGAGAGGCGTGCCTCTCCTCTCAATTCCTGAGTATTCAGGAATTAATAAGGAACAGAGAATCCCTAACAGATCCAAAACAGCACACAGGCAGCCTCCTGTTAAATGCTTGACATAAACGGATCTTGATCACTACCTTACACCTCACGAGTACCACATGATATATACAGGCATGCATGACAAAATGGATAAAATAAACAGAAAGAAATGACAAGAAGTGCAGAGGAAGTCTACTTCTGAGGGTCGGTAGGGAAATGAGAGGTGCAGCATACAGGCTGATTGACATTACTGGGGTATTCTAGTTTGGACTGGGGACACGGGTGCTTATTTTTAGTGTAAACAAACAAACGTTATCAGTGAAAACTGAGCTCAGTAATCAAAGTTTAATTAAATTAGTCAAATGATAAATCCCATTCTGTGCACCTAAAGTCCAATTCTGAAGAACATGGGTGTTATAGGTTTGAATTAACTGCAAGTCAACAACTGGGAAAGAGTAGATGTTAGATCAACTGTATGTCTGAACTATGCTAACATTTCTTCATTTCCTCTTTCGTCTTTATTCATCTGATCTCCTTATCCTCCTCATTTTTAACATCACATGGCTTTTGTTCTACTGATGCACCAGTCTAAAACTTCCATTCTTTCCTAATATTGACAGATCACTAGTAGCTTGAAATCTTAATTATTTCCCCTGTTTTATATAGCTTAAAAGATAATACAGTACATTAAAATACACAGGCAATAATTCAGTCTTTGCAGTAAGCATGTAGGAATGGAAGCCTGCACCTGTGATGTTACACTTGTCCTGGCCATGCTATCCCAAGATCATTACGTCTGAGGGACCGTAAAGGATGCTGGTACAAATGGGGAGACGCTCTCATTCTGAAACCCTGCAGTCAGGGCTCTCATCACCAGAGCCCTGCCTGGTCCACCTCTGTCTCCAGCAGGAACCTTCAGGGAGGTGGAGACCCTAGACACGGACTTATTCCTAAGCTCCTCTCTGATAACAGTCATCATCTTGAGAAATTTCACGTTCTCAAGAATTTCAAGTTCTAAGAAGAAGCTACGGTACTTTATATTTGTATGTTTCCACTGCAGATGGTGATTGCAGCCATGAAATTAAAGTTATGACCAACCTAGAGAACATATTGAAGAGCAGAGGCATTACTTTGCCAACAAAGGTCCGTCTGATCAATGCTATGGTTTTTCCTGTGGTCATGTATGGATGTTAGAGTTGGACTGTGAAGAAAGCTGAGCGCTGAAGAATTGATGCTTTTGAACTGTGGTGTTGGAGAAGACTCCTGAGAGTCCCTTGGACTGCAAGGAGATCCCACTAGTTCATTCTAAAGGAGATCAGTCCTGGGTGTTCTTTGGAAGGAATGATGCTAAAGCTAAAACTCCAGTACTTTGGCCACCTCATGCAAAGAGCTGACTCACTGGAAAAGACTCTGATGCTGGGAGGGATTGGGGGCAGGAGGAGAAGGGGACAACGGAGGATGAGATGGTTTTTAAAAGGATTTGGTTCAACTCTTGAGATACAGCTGGACTTCTGCATCCTTAACGGCGATAGAGCAATAATAACCCAGGTCTGTAGTCTTGTCCCCTCTGTCCTGGCACTGTCGTTCCACAGCCCTGGGAAGAATCAGAAAGCTGGCCGGCAAAGCTGCTCATGGGGATTTTTAGGCTGGGGTTCTCTACTCTGCCCATCACTCTCTCTCTCCTGAAGCTGGCACCTGGGGATGAAAGTGTAAGCCCAAGTGACATGATGATTTGTAATGTGAACCTCCAAACTGCAAATCTCTCTGGGTTCCCATCCTTGTGGTTTTTACTGGATCCTTATACAAAGAGGGCACTGAAGCAACATTATCCAAGTCTTAACTGGGCCAAATGGATCAAACACATGTGCTGATTCAACAACCCTTTTCTCTCCTTCCAAATGCACTGGGGGCTGCAAACCAAAACTGCCAGATGCATGTCAATTCCCCGTGGACAGCCTGACACAATGGAGCACAAGTGAAAGTCGCTCAGTCACGTCTGACTCTTTGCAACCCCATGGACTATACAGTCCATGGAAATCTCTAGGCCAGAATACTGGAGTGGGTAGCCTTCCCTGCTCCAGGGGATCTTCCCAACCTAGCAATCAAACCCAGGTGTCCCACGTTGCAGGTGGATTCTTTATCAGCTGAGCCACAGGGGAAGCCCAAGAATACTGGAGTGTGTAGCCTACCCCTTCTCCAGTGGATCTTCCTGACCCAGGAATCAAACCAGGGTCTACCACATTGCAGGCAGATTCTTTACCAGCTGAGCTACCAGAGAAGCCCTGGTAAATATTATCTTATCACTCTTGTTCATTCATATAACAGTATCCAAAGCTAACAAAATTTAAAAATATGAACGTCAATTCACGTGTCAATTTGGCAGAATTTTAGTGCTAGAGACTGGTAATGTGTCAAAATATTACTTTAATTAAACGATCTACAATTCTTGATTATTTTTTATAAAATAACTCAAAGCTATATTCATACTTATCATGTAAATAGAAAAACAACCCATTTTTTATACCTAGATTTTAAAATTCTAGTATTCATTTAGTTGTCAGCCTGAAATACATCTACCCTGGAGAAACCTGGGTGCTGCAAATATAATAACAAAAATGACCACATTTGTTGTAGGTAAGACAGGTGCCCAGCTCTGTGCTAAATGTCCACAGGGTCCATTTTACTCAGTTCCCAAACGAACTCCCTGAGCCTGGTCGCGTTATTCATTTCAGTCCACAGCAGACAAATCAATTTTTCAGGAACACTAAGTGGCAACACTGAGACCAGATCCAGGTCTAGTGACAATTTTATGTTCTTAACAAGAGGCCACACGATGGGAATGACAGCTGCTAAGGAAAACATATCTATCCCCTAAAATGTACATGTTAATTACACACCTTCCGTCTGGTTAGTGCTGCATTAAATATTGGGGGTGCTAAGTTTATTCCCTGTAAGAACTAACAATTAGTTGAGGAGACAAGATGAACTCAACAAAGTATTCTGCAGGTCAGACAATAGTCATCGAGAGGGAAAATTATTTCATGTAATGAGTGAGCTCAAGGAGATGAATCCAGTCAATCTTAAAGGAAATCAACCCTGAATATTCATTGGAAGGACTAATGCTGACGCTGAAGCTCCAATCCTTTGGCCACCTGATGCGAAGAGCTGACTCCCTGGAAAAGACCCTGATGCTGGGAAAGACTGAAGGCAGGAGGAGAAGGGGGCGACAGAGGATGAGATGGTTGGATGGCGTCACTGACTCAGCAAACATAGATTTAAGCAAACTCCAAGAGATAGTGGAGGACAGTGGAGCCTGGCATTCTGCAGTCCATGAGGTCACAAAGAGTCAGACATGACTGAGCAACTGAACCACAACAACAAGAATGGATGAGCTCTGCAGGCATCCAGTACAGATAGGAATGCACAGCACAGGTCGGACTGCTGAAGCGTGAGGAGAGCTTGAACTTGGACAAGCGGCATAGGGAGGAGGAGGCTTCCAGGCGAGGGGACGCACTGGATGCACTGGAGGAAACAGAGCAAAGCTAGAGAGGACCAGCTGCAGATGGAGTCCAGGCTGACCGACCACCCAGAGCAGAGAGGCCGACGGCAGCGGGCCAGAGCCGCTCCAGGATGGAATACCCCCCGGGGGGATGCCCACCCCAGTGCTGGTTCCAGCGGACGCTCCATCCGCATCACTGAAGGAAGAATGAGCGGACTGTCCAGCGGATGGTGCTGATGCCAACACTGAGTTACAGGCAGAAGCAGAGTACCCTGGGGCAGGAAATGGCAGCCCACTCCAGTATTCTTGCTTGGAGAACCCCAGGGACAGAGGAGCCTGGCCGGCTGCAGTCCAAGGGGTCACAAAGAGTCAGACCTGAAGGATGGACTGAGCACACAAGCCGCACAGCACACACTTGACTATCCAAAGGATGCTTCCACGTCTTTTCCTGCTGGGCCTGTAAACTGTGAAATGAGCCAACGTTTCTGCAGAAAATGACAGTTTTTCATTGTCTTTTGTTTATACCACAGCGAAGTTATAATTAAAATGACACTGAATTACCGGTTGCGATTACAAATACCTGCCAAGTAAGTCTCCTGTATGGATAGAGACACTCACAGAAAGATGTACCTTGAGATTCCTCCTCTCCAATTCCTGAGAGCATGCACTATTCCCTCCCCATCCCCCGCCCCCAGCCCCAGAATGATGAGACTGGATAAAGTACGCAGAGAATTTCCTACTCCCCAGAGGAGATGTCAGACATGTTCATCTGCCTTCTCTAGCCTTCCACTCCCCAAGGAAGGGGTGAAAGACTGACTTTCTTGTCAAAAGATTCTTGATTCTTCCACCCACTGGGGGCGCTGAAATAGTCCCTGTAATCATAAAACTATTCCCCTCTACAATGACTGGTTTCATTTATTTGCTTTGGAAAAATTAAGATTCTTTATCCATGTACAGAGAAAAGAAACACTCCGATACATCTGCCCTGAGGAAAAACACCTGATGCTGGGAAAACTGATACGTCGTGAAGTACTTGTGGTCATCGCTGGAAAGAGCTGGCATGCTCAGTCACAGTGAAGGCAAGAAGGTAGATCATAATTGGAAAAATCATATGTATTACATATTTAATAAAAGCTTATTTGATTTCATTACTAAAAAATAGACCAAAAAATCAGTTTTCTTGCAATATCTGACTATTTAAAATTTATAGGAATGAAATTTTTCCAGTTGAAATACTGACCACCCCTAATCATAAATTTTAGCCAAAACAAATCTGGCTGGAGCTAGCCTAAAAAAATTATGTCAACATTTCCTAACTATGACAGGCAAATTTTGAGAAAAGTTGGCTGCTTTGGGACATAATAAACGAGAGAGGATTTAATTCTGAGATGAGCTTGTCATGCATTTAGTAATAAGAACCAGTCCTGGACAATGAAGTTAACTCCTAAGACTCAGGACTTACAAGGTTGGTCTCATTAGTTCCAGGGTCTCTGATGCCAGGGGGCAATTTAATTTTGTTCAGCATGCCCATAGTATCGTCAAAAACTTTCAACATAAACAAAAAGAAAGTATTTTTAATATTATTAAATAAGAGATTAAAATTCAAGTCATGGTATCATATGTGCTACTGTTTTCATGTCTTGATATTTCTTAACAAATATGGGGTTAAACCTATTTAACAGCTTTTTATGTAAAAAAATAAAAAGCATTTAAGCAAGATGGTAAAATTTCAATTCAGAATTTACTTTACAGTATAATAAAAATACTTTGCAGGTTACTTTAACTTCATGATCAATGATGCAAAAGCATGGATTGACCACAGATTGAAATTAAATGAGAGAGGTTTGTGAATAATGTCAATTACAGGAACACAATTAGGGAGCTGAAGCTCCAATCCTTTGGCCACCTGATGCCAAGAGCCGACTCATTGGAAAAGACCCTGGTGCTGGGAAAGATTGAGGGCAGGAGGCGAAGGGGACGACAGAGGATGAGATGGTTGGATGGCATCACTGACTCGATGAACATGAGTTTGAGCAAACTCTGGGAGACAGTGAAGGACAGGGAAGCCAAGAGTTGGACACAACTAAGCGACTGAACTGCAACAACAAAGGGGAATACAAAGTCAAGATGAAGCTTACTTTTTTAAAGATATATTTCCAGTCACTTCACGCAAAAGCAATTACAATATTGCAAAATAATTACCATGTATTCAGATGATGTTAGGATCATTTTGTGATCCAAATGTTGCAGGAGACCATGGATGTGCATGAAGTAAGTTGCCAGACATTTCCTACTACAAGAACTGGTAGAAGTCTAATGGAAATCAAAATTAGGCAGATTCATAGGAAAGAAGGAATCTGTCCAAGATTACAGGAAGCAAAAATAGATCTGCCGAGCTCCTGAATTACATCAGAGCCTAGCAATTCTAGTAAAGGTGGAAACCTGGGCCTGCCCCAAGCAGCTATTTCTGTCTCCCGAGGTAGATCTCTGGGAAGCCACACTCTGGTCATTCTGAGAAATGAACTCACCTCACCCACTGTGCGCATGGGCCTCTGTTACTGCTGCACTGCCTTCCAAAGCTCCTGACCTTGAACGGCAGGGATAGAGAATATGGTTTTGCAAAGTGAAACTGCTATTTACGTTATTACTAAAAGCAAAATAGAAACGAGCTGTCCAGACCTCAGAACCGATCCAGTTCTTCTGAAGGTCAAGTTTCAAAGGACAGGGTCCATTCCTCCCTGGCGTTTACCAATTCCCACCCAGCCCAGCAGCCCCAGCTCCTGCTTGAAGGTCACCTTTCCACCAGACCCCATTACCCTTCCTGATTCTGGAACATTTCTGCACAGCTCATCACCTAGAGGGGTTTACAAAGAGCAGACATGACCGAGCATGGCTTAGGCTGAGCAGAGAACAGGATCCATTCCATCATCTCTGGACCTCCCCCTGGGCTACAGCCCCTCCAAGAGAAGTGCTCGCTTTCTGCTTAAAGTGATTTTGCTGAATGCCTAGACTGTGGCAATGATCGATTTACCAAGAAAAATGAAGATGCCTGAGCAAACTTTTCAAAAAGATGCCATTCCAACATTTGTTCCCCATGAAATAGAATGTAAAGCAACTGGATGCGTTAAGTGCATGCTACGTCATTTCAGCTGTGTCCAACTCTGCAACCCTGTGGATGGCAACCCACCAGACTCCTCTGTCCATGGGATTTGTGGGTTTCCTTTCCTCCTCCGGTGGCTCTTCCCCACCCAGGGACTGAACACACGTCTCTTATGTCTCCTACAACTGCAGGGTTCCTTACTAGTGCCACCTGGGAAACCCTAAAGGAACTGAGTAGAGAAGCACAAAGATCAAAGGCAGATTAGAGACGGGAGCTTCCAGCTGACTGCACTGAATCTCTCAGGGCACGGCGATGCGTTCAAACTAGATCAAGGTTTAAGAAGTTAGAGATCCGTATCATAGCAAAGTGGTGTGTGTCAGGGAGGCACGAACTTCACACTTGTCTTTAAATATATTAATGGCGCTATAAATAGGCCATCACCTGCTCCTCCTCTTCCATTTAGAAGAGAACCAGCCAGAACGCTTTGAATTACAGATTCGCCAGAATCACAAGCAGCAATGTCCTGGCAGAACAGATTTGCAGAGGAAGAGGGACGTGTTTTCTCCCCTGCAGGAATGGTAATGAACAGGAGATGCCTTCAGAGAGTCTGCTTGCCAAGGAGACGGAGCAGAAGTCTCTCCTCAAGTCCTCCTTGGCCCTAAAAAGTGGTGAGAAGACAAAAAAAGATGCCATTCCAGGAAGCAGTGCAGGCTGGCAAGAAGATTGTGAAGACTGCCCTGAACTCACACCCAGAATGCAGAATGAAGGTGCTCTCTGCTCTGTGTTGCATAATATAAGACCCAGTTATGATCGGTGGCATCCATGATCTTCTGCTTTCTATTTTTTTTTTCCTTATCTTGTTGAATTCCATGAGAAGACAACACCTTTGACAATTGTGGGGAGAAGGCAAACTTCATTTTTTAAAGAACCCATGACGATAACAAGTTTTCCCATGCATAATATCTAAGCACCATCTGGCTCAGGATATGAGGAAAAAATTGCCAAAAACCAAGGACAGAGATTTTGCACGCAGTGGTGAAATAAAGGCACGTACCCACGCCTTTGCTCCGAGGACAGGAATATAGGTTTATGTTTATATTCTATGCTAAAAAGACAGCATTCCTCCCAGACGTCCCCAGATCAACCACTGACCAAAAATACCTCACTGATTAATCAATGCTTGGCACCCGAGCTGCACAGGCACATCACAGGCAGTGCAAAAGTTTGAACCACACCAACACAAAGATCAGTAACAGGAAGTTTACCGCCATCTACAGATTTCCTCTCACTGCTTAAGGGAGTGAGCCAAAGGCTCCTGCTTGAAAAATACAAATTGGCAAAACTGACATCAGCTGTAGAGTTGCACTGCGGTCCCAGCGATGAAACCCAGTTGAGTAACCTGTACCAAACAGCAGGCACGATAAACGACCCCCCTAGAAATAGGAAGGTGACAGTCCACCAATGCTTGTGACTTAGACACTCAAAGGATGCAGGCTCACAACAGGTCAATACCCCCACCTCTCTGCCTATGGGACTAAATCTGCCAGATTTAAAGGCAAAGATGGATAATAAATACTTGTATTTCTTTTTTTTTTTCCCTCGTCATTCACCACTTTCCCGAGGCAGGATTTCTACAGACTTAAATGACGTCCGATCCAAACTAAAACGCCAGCTCGGGAGCCGGGCAGCGGCCTCGCCAAGAGAGGCGCGGTGCTGATTCGGATGGAGACCCGCTGGAGCGGATGCCGCGCGGAAAGCGCAGCGAGTTTGCCGGCGGGCGCGCAGAGATGGAGAACGCACGCCGCGGCGGTCCACCTGGTGCACACACCCCGGAAACTTTTATTTTGGGGTAGAACCTCCCAAGGAAAACTTTTCTCCTGCCCGCAGGGCTCGCTCGAGCCAGGCCGGCCGCTGGCGGGCCGAGGAGGGGCCGGGAGCAGCGCGAGCCGAGGGGCCGGGAGCCGAGGGGCCAGCCCCCGGGGCGGGAGGCGCCCGGGCCGGGTCCGTCCCTCGCCTCCCGGGGCCCGGGGGGCGCGCGGGGAGGACACTCACCAGGCGGAGCGCGAAGAAGACGGCGAGCAGGGCGAGGCAGGCGCCCATGACGATGAGCAGCAGGAAGACGATGAGCGGGTGCTGCTGGCTCATGCGGTAGTAGGACTCGTAGAGCCAGTCCCGGGACCGCTGCAGCCCGTCTCCGCCGCCCGCCGCCGCCTCGGCGCGGTCCCGCAGGTAGCGGCGCCGCCGCATCGCCTCCTGCCACATCGGGGCGGCTCGCGGGGCGCCCGCCGAGCGCGCCCGGCCGGGGCTGCGCCGCCCGCCCGCGTGCCACCCCCGCGCCGCCTCGGCCGGCCCGGGCTGCCCGCGCTCCGAGCTGCGCGCAGGGGCCTCCGGCGCGGGCGGAGCTCGGCGCCCCGGGGCTGGGCGGCGGCCTTGGGGGCAGCTCCCGGCGGCGCCGCTGCCGCCACCGCGCGGGAGGGGGCGGGCGCGACAGGGGCGCTCGGCCCGCCTCTGCCCCCACCCCGCGCGGCGAAGCCCGGGCCTCCACCCGCCGCCGCAGCCGCCGCCGCCCCCCGACGGCCGGGCCGCGCGCGCTGGGGGCGGCACCGGGCCGAGGGCCGGGTGCCCGGGAGGAGGAACCGGCCGCGCCCGGATACCCGGGCGCCCGCCCCTTGGACACGCCCACACGCGGCCCCGGCGCGGGCCGCCTCCCTCCGCGGTCCCCGCCTGGGCTGGGGGCTAGCGGGGTGCTCCCACCGTCCCCTACGCGGTCCGCGACCGGCCTGGGGGGTTCCCCCTGTCCGTACCCCTCCACCTCCCACCTCGCTGGGACGACGCGGGGGCTCCTAACTGCTCCCCACTAGCTCCAAGAGCCGTGAGAAGGGGCACTCCCACCCTCTGGCGGCCCCAGCTCTGAGTGGTCTGCGGGGGGCTGGGTGCGCCCCCCCCCCCTCCCCTCCTGCCGACTTTGGCGGAGCCGAGAGGAGACCTCGCCTTCTTCGGTACCTAGGGCTCAGAGGACCGCCGGGACTGCCTCTCCGGGCGAGTGAAGGAGGAGTTGCCTCCTCTCCGCATCCCCTACTGGGTAGGGGGTTTCTACCCTGGGTAGGGGATTCCTACTCTCGTTTTCTTCGACTCTGCGCAGAGGGCTTGGGGGCTTCACGGTCCTCTCGACTATCTAGAGGGCCCGGGGCTTCCTTGCAGGGAGCGGGAAAGCGCTGGGGCGCGAAGGGACCCCCGGGCAGAGAACAGCCCCCCAAGTGCGCAATGCAGGAGGGAGGCTGCACCCCGCCACGTTCTCGCCCTGCAGTTTCAGCTTAAGTCACACTTGGGAGGGACCCCATGGGGCAAGATTTGTCGACTCGGAGTTTAGGGGGAGCCCTCTGACGGATCCAGGGTCTCCGCCGAGTCCCTGCTGCGCCGCGAGGGCGCGGCGGGGAGAGGGCGCTGGTGCGGGGGATTGCCGGGGGTGGGGTCGCGCCCTGGGACCCCCTCCCTCCACGCTACCTCGAGGCACTGGGCGCGGGGGGCGGGGGAAGCGGTGCTGGAGACCCGGCCGGAGCCGCGTGGCTGGGGGGAGGATGGGGCGGCGGGCGGCTGCCGGGGAAGGGGCCCACCCCGACAAGCCCAGGAGTCCAGACTTCTGGCCCTCTCCCGGGCGGTGGGGGGCGCTCGCTGGCGCTCTCCGAGGGAGCCCACCCCTCTCTGGAGGGTTCCTCCTGTTCAAGCAAAGCCCACCTCTCCGCACAGTGGACCTCGACCCTCCCCTCTCGTGCTCAAGCAAACAGCCCAGGGCGTGATCCTGTGCCGTTGTCCGTCCCGGGACACGGGACAGGTGCAGGGGGCCTCTGAGCCCTGGCACCGCCCAGCACTTGGCAAACCTTCCCGAAGCGTCCCGCTGCCCGCTCGGGCACTCCTGTCCCCCTGCCCGGCAGGGGCATGTGAGCCGGGCAGCTGCGTGCCCAGTGACCACGAAACCCAGGCCACGGATGGAGGAGGACCCGGAGGGCTGTATTTTTAGGCTGTATTTTAGGGCTGTATTTTCTAAGGGCTGTATTTTTAGCTGCAGTTGATGCCTTCTCTGCTCAGGGAGTGTAGAGCAGAGAAGGACACAGCCGGGCCACCTGGGGGGGCTGGTCACGATGGGGTAGGCAGAGGGGGCATGTCCCAGACCCCAGAGCCTGGACCAAGGCCCTGACCTCCAGATTCCACTTGGTCCTGGGCCTGCCCTCCCACCCTGGACCTGCAGATGAGGAGAAAGAGGAGGCGGCAACGCATGGGAGAAGGGGGTCCCACGGCCCCCGCCCAGTCAGAGGATGGAACTGTCTTCTCTGTCCAGCTTCTGGTTTGCTCCCCTCACGCCGCTTTGCCTGCCCGCGCCTGGCTATAGACCTTTAACCAGGTGAATTCCAATCCTATCGTTTCCCTCGGGTCTGCTCACCCTCTGGGCTCAGCTCTTTGGTTTGGACCGAGGGAGTTGAGGATTTTGGTGGTTCTGAGAGCAAGCTGTAAGACAGCTCTGATGAATCAGATTGTGTATAAACAGCTAGAGCCCGGAGCCTCCTAAGGAAGCCCAGGTGAGTGGGAAGTTGCATTTTCTGGCCTGAAGATTCTGCTTCCTCTGGCTCTGCCCCAGGTCTGTCTGGGTTGCACTTGCAGTAACTTCTCTTCTCTGATTCATGAAGCATCCTCACCCTTTGCCTTGATAAATGGCTTCCTTTACCCACTCAAGGAGGAAGGAAAAGTAAATAATCTGTAACTTAGGTTTATGGTTAAAAGTACTGAGAGAGGTGCGAGGGAAAAGTACCTATTTAATTATTTTCTCCTTCTCTCTAGGGGGCAATGGGGTGTTTTTAACAACCACTATCTATCTCTCTATTCGCCACATGGTAAAATAGGGTTGGTGTAAGAGTTCTAGGAGATTTGTTAAATATAATTTAAAAGAGACTCTGCTTGAAGGAAGCATTGTCTTTGACCCTTATGACATTTTTTATCACCCACTCTTTCGTTAATTCCTGCAATAGATATTTATTTTGTGCCTGTCCTATGTCAGATGTCAGGTAGTCCCTGGTAGTTCAGTGGTAAAGAATCCACCTGCCAGCGCAGGAGACACTGGTTCCATCCCTGTGTCGGGCAGATCCCCTGGAGAAGGAAATGACAACCCACTGCAGTATTCTTGCCTGGAGAATCCCATGGACAGAAGAGCCTTGTGGGCTACAGTCCATGGGGTCGCAAAATAGTTGGACATGACTTAGCAACTAAGCAGCAACAAGTATGTCAAATGTTCAAGGGGGAAAATAAACCAGGCCTAGGACCCTTCTAGGAATTCCCAATGTACTTTGAAAAGTAGGGCTACAAAGAACAGAACATGAGGAAAAGATCAACATTCATCCCCAACTCCCCCATACAATTTAAATTTCACCATAGTAGACAGGTGATGAAAGGAATATACTATAATAATCAAGATATGTCAGGCTTCCCAAGGTTACACTGGGTTTCAGTTTGCAGGCTTATTTTTTTTAATTTATTTTTAATTGGCCGATAATAGCTTTACAATGTTATGTTGATTTCTGCCATGCGTCAACATGAATCAGCCATAGGGGCTTATTTTTATGAGGACCTATTTATACAAACTAAAATGTGAACCAATATAATGATTATAGTTATTTTATCAGCATTTTAGAATCAATTGCACCAAGTATACCTTTTTAGAAGTTCACAACAGTTTCTATTTTGGAGGGAGAAAAGAAAGGAAAACCACGAAATGATAATCCACAAGCAGCGTGAAGTGGAGTGAGAAATGCCCTTTAGTACAAAGCCAGGAGCATGAAATCTGTGATTTCATGACTCATGTGATTCAAGGGACCCTAAGGAGTCCGCAAGTCCATTTCCATAGTTTTAGGTGGCAGGGAGGCTATGCCAAGGGTAACGCACAGAGAATAAAAGGTTTTCCCATGAACTCACTTGGTATCAAGGCATTTGTGACAAAACACACAGAGAAACTGACTGTGGAAGCTCTAACTGGGCCTGAAGAAGTGGGGAGGGGGAAGGCATTGGAAAGGAGGATTCATTTTTCTCGTGCAGCGCTAGAGGGCAGCCTTCCATCCTTAGAACCCAGAAAGCAGGATGGTGGGCTGTGGGAGTGTGGTTTGTCCTGGGGTCGCCCCACACTTGATTTAAAGTCCTGCTGTCATCATCTTGAAATTCTTGATCATTTGTGAATGAGGGGTCACCCATTTTTATTTTGCCCTGGGCTCTGCAAATTCGAGGGCCGGTCCTACTCACAGGAGGCACTGAGCTGTCCTGGCATTCCTGCCTGCGTGCAGAGCCTGAGGGCTGCAGGCTGCAGTTCAAGCAGGCAGACCCTTCGACCTCCAGCAGACAGACCGCAGGCACCCCTGCCTGCTAAACTGATCATGTTTCACACAGATGATAACACACCTGAGCGATTACACATCCGTTAAATAATGATGCCGCAGAACCGGATTTTTGAATCAATGGGCCTTGCTTTAAAAATAACCCATCTTCTAGTTCCTATTCCGAACCCAGTTAGATTAGCTTCATCAGTAAGGACGCCGTTGTGCTCTGCCCAATGTCACAGCGCTCTGATTGATTAAAGGCAGGCAGGCAAACTGTGCCAAGGACAGACACAGACGTGTGCCAACCCAGAGCGTATAGTAGAGCTGAGCGCAGAGTACTTCCCTATGTATTCATTTTTCTCTCTGGCAAATACATCACTACAATTTATATAATAAAGTGTGAACAGTATGTCAACAGATTCATTATCACCATGAAATACGTTTTGTGTACCCAGATAACATTTACATTTTGATTGAACTGGAGTCTATGGCTACAGAAACCACACCACCAAAGCCAGTTTCGGCTCCGGGAAGCCTCATTGACTCTTTCAGCTCACTAAGGAGCTCCCCTGCAGTTCACTTTCTAGAGCATCAGAGTTGCTGAATGGACCATTAATATATTTATCTTCTTTCTCCTTTGGTGTGGAATGCTCCCGACTTGTCTTTGAGAAATCTTGCCTCCTTGGTTCATTTGATAAATTATTTCTCAAGTGACAAAACTGGGATCAATATTTAATAAACTCATCTTTAAAATCTGATTTCAGGTGACCGATTGGGACTTATGGCCCTGGATATATGAGAAGATTATTTTGAGACAGACCTTTCACAAAAGCCCACTGCCGTTCCAAAGTTTGTTCCTAGGACCTGTTTCAAGAACCACTGAGACACTGGAATTCCTTCTGTGAGAGGCCGGGAGTGAGAACCAGTTAATGACTAATCAGCGCCAGGACCCGCATGTCTACAACCGTGTGAGAGGAATCGATTTCTCAGCTCCTGCCCTGAGAATGAGATCTAAAAAGTCATGACTCATAGAGCAAGCTGTGTTCTCCGGATGTGTTGCCTAGGGAGGTATCAGGAGAGGGGCTTTATGTACCAAGCTTGAATGATTCAGAAACCTTGACTTTTACTTTTATATCCTTTTAGGTGTCTCTTAAAAGAGTCAATGAGAGAATAATTCAATTACACTCTAACACTGTTAAATAATGTACTTTGAGGGACAAGAAGTGGTCTCTAGGAAAAACAATGCTATGACATCTTTCATGGCTATTTTTGCCCAATTCTGAATTCATTCAATTCGGATAACTTAATTCAAGATGTTAAGCTACTCTACCATGTTTGATTCATGGTTTTATGTTTGCATTTGAAAATAAACTCACTGCTTGTATTCACACAGCTGTAATGGTTGTTAATATTCTTGTAATAAGTTAAACGGAGAAGGCAATGGCACCCCACTTCAGTACTCTTGCCTGGAAAATCCCATGGATGGAGGAGCCTGGAAGGCTGCAGTCCATGGGGTCGCTGAGGGACAGACACAACTGAGCGACTTCACTTTCACTTTTCACTTTCATGCATTGGAGAAGGAAATGGCAACCCACTCCAGTGTTATTGCCTAGAGAATCCCAGAGACAGGGGAGCCTGGTGGGCTGCCGTCTATGGGGTCGCACAGAGTCGGACACGACTGAAGTGACTTAGCAGCAGCAATAAGTTAAAATGCTGGATTTTTGCTTCTCTCTGACACCAACTGTATGGGGATCTTTGAAGATGTCATAAATATCTCTGAGCTTCAGTTTATCGGTAACATGATAAGAATGAGTCCATTAGTCTAAGCATTTTCCTAAAACGTTTATACTACCCTGGGCCGAGTAAAGGGATGAATTTTAATCAGCTTTTTTATATGGGAGCGTATGGGAATGGTACACATGCAGAAAAAGATTGTTGGTTTGTATATACACGTTGATAACAAGTACTGTTTCCTTTCATACAGTCCATGAGGTTTTCAGGGCAAGTATCCTGGGGTGGTTTGCCATTCCCTCCTCCAGTGGATCGAACTTTGTCAGAGTTCTCTGCTATGACCCGTCCACCTTGGGTGGCCCTGCGTGGCATGGCTCATAGCTGTGTCGGCATCGTTGGATGTGGCATCTTTGGTGAAGTCCCTGATGCTGGGATGGCTGGACTGTATCACCCATGCAATGAACATGAACTTGGGCAAACTCTGGGAGATGATGAGAGACAGGGAGGCTTGGCGTGCTGCAGTTCATGGGGTCGCAAAGAGTCAGACAGGACTGGGCGACTGAACAACAACAACACTGTTTCCTTAGGTGTAAAGGCAAGTGTGAGAATGTTTCAGTGTGTGTCATGGCAGTGAGTAGACACACAAATCTTTTTTTTTGTCTTGATATGGCCATTCTCGGAGAAGGCAATGGCACCCCACTCCAGTACTCTTGCCTGGAAAATCCCATGGATGGAGGAGCCTGGTGGGCTGTAGTCCATGGGGTCGCTAGAGTCGGACACAACTGAGCGACTTCACTTTCACTTCTCATTTTCATGCACTGGAGAAGGAAATGGCAACCCACTCCAGTGTTCTTGCCTGGAGAATCCCAGGGATGGGGGAGCCTGGTGGGCTGCCGTCTATGGAGTCACACAGAGTCAGACACGACTGAAGTGACTTAGCATGGCCTTTCTTCCCTCTCTAGTGCGTGTTAGTCGCTCAATCACGTCCAACTGTCCAACCCCATGGACTGTAGCCCACCCGGCTCCTCTGTGCGTGGAATTTTTCAGGCAAGACTACTGAAGTGGATTGCCATTCCCTTCTCCAGGGATCTTTCTGACTCAGGGATCGAACCCAGGTCTCCTGCCTTGCAGGAAGATTCTTTACCTTCTGAGCCACCAGGGGAAAATACCCTCACTAGAAGGTCAATTAATTAAGGGATGGAGATTTTGTTTCTTTTGTTCACTGTTGTATCTCTATTACCTGAAATTTGCAAAACACATAGTAAATGCTTAATAAATATTGACTTGGTGAATGAATGAATAGATGGAAGAATGAAGATATGAAGTGATTTTATTCTGTAAAAAAAAAGTACAATCGGCAAATAATGCTACTAGATCTTTAATCAGAACTTGATTTGGTAGAAATTCTACCCAGGTCCTAAACAGGTTACACGTATTTAAATGTCTTCTATTGACATCACATTGATTTTTTTTTTTAAACTCAGAATGTTTTCAGGTCCTAAAATGGCAAGATTTTCCTACAATATTGAACTAGTTCCATTCACTCCAGAGAGCAAAAGCTCATCGTGTATACGAGCTGAGAAACTGAAAAATAACCATAAAATAAACACGTCCAGGAAAAGAAAAAATTTGCAGAGAAAGTACCATTGGGGTTAGTTTTTCTCAAGAGAAAGCAGACTCTGATGCCATTCACACTGTCCCAGTCACACTGCAGAGGCAAAACAATTCCAGGCAAGGAAGACGCTCACGGTTTGTGTCCATTTAAAACCTCATCCTTTCTGTAGCTTGACCAGGGCTGAGAATGCAACAGAAGCAGAGGGAGGATGGAGTGGAGTGGGCCACCTGCACGAGTGGTCGCCCTAATGACCAAGCAGCAACACCCAGATTAAGGGAAGGAAGATGAAGACACAGGCTGGGGATAGCCTTGTTGGATTTTGTTGCTGCTAGCATTTTTGGCAAAAGTGATATACTGCTGTAAATCCGATTCTAACTAGTATGATCCTCGTGAACAGAGTTCCTTATTTCAAATTTAGGATGTTTTACTCTTCAGTGTAAGGTTTCAAAAAGAACCCCAAGTGAACTGTTCAAGCAGGACCGTTGAGTGTTGCAGTGTGTGATAGACACAGGTCTTCATACCTAAGTTAAGCACTTTCCTTTTAAATAGTATCCCAATCACAGGTGGCAGGTCCCACACTGGACTCAAAAACATGCCTGCCAACCCTTCCAGCCCTTCCGTGCCTGCATGCTTGCGTGCTCAGTCACTCAGTCGTGTCCAACCTCTTTGTAACCCCCTGGACTGCAGCCCTCAGGACCATCTGTAACATGAATGAGCCAGAACGAGGACAAATCCTCCACTCCTGTGCTATCGCCTGTCCACATCCCAATAACCCTTGTTTCTCCACCTTTATCGCCATCTCTTCTCATGCCTCCTTCTCCTTTGTCCCACTCTCTTGTCTGTCAAGTCTTCAGGATTGCTCCCCTGCCTTGCTGCCAGCTCAGATCCATCCCCTCAGTGTTCTACCTGTGACAGAAATCTGGCAATGTCCTGCCCCATTACCTATGCAAGAAAGCCACCTTCTCCTGTGATATACCAGGTCTCTTAGAACAACCCTGCTGTCTCTTGATGCCTTCATATGCCCTGATTTAGACTCTAGATAAAGTGAGCTGCAGCAAGCCTAGAGGTTGCCACTCCCCAACCTCATATCTGAACCTACTCGCTTGCTTCTTCCTGCCCAGATGGCACCCCTCCTCTCTGCACTATTTTTTAAAGGGAGGTCATTGGAGAGAGGTGGGTCTAATGCCTGCATTCCCTGACTAAGCAAACCAAAACCTAACCTAGAGTCGATGCCTTGGAAACTGAGGAAGTAACACTTAAGAACTACCGATCAGTTCAGTTCAGTCACTCAGTCGTATCCAACTCTTTGCGACCCCCATGGACTGCAGCACGCCAGGCTACCCTGTCCATCACAAGCTCCCGAAGCTTGCTCAAACTCATGTCCATCACGTCAGTGATGTCATCCAACTGTCTCATCCTCTGTCGTCCCCTTATCCTTTTGCCTTCAGTCTTTCCCAGCATCAGGGTCTTTTCCAATGAGTCAGCTCTTCACATCAGGTGCCAAAGTAGTGGAACTTCAGCTTCAGCATTAGTCCTTCCAATGAATATTCAGCACTGATTTCCTTTAGGATGGACTGGTTGGATCTCCTTGCAGTCCAAGGGACTCTCAAGACTCTTCAACACCACAGTTTAAAAGCATCAATTCTTCAGTGCTCAGTTTTCTTTATAGTCCAACTCTCACATCCATACATGACTACTGGAAAAACCATAACTTTGACTAGACGGACCTTTGTTGGCAAGGTAATGTCTCTGCTCTTTAATATGCTATCTAGGTGGTCATAACTTTTCTTTCAAGGAGCAAGTGTCTTTTAATTTCATGGCTAAAGCCACCATCTGCAGTGATTTCAAAGCCCCCCCAAAATAAAGTCTCTCACTGTTTCCATTGTTTCCCCATCTATTTGCCATAAATTGATGAGACCAGATGCCATGATCTTAGTGTTCTGAATATTGAGTTTTAAGCCAACTTTTTCACTCTCCTCTTTCATTTTCATCAAGAGGCTCTTTAGTTCTTCGCTTTCTGCCATAAGAGTGGTGTCATCGGCATATCTGAGATTATTGATATTTCTCCCAGCAATCTTGATTCCAGCTTGTGTTTCATCCAGCCCAGCATTTCATGAGAACCTCATGAACCACCAGTCACTACCAATCGCTCACAACCAATCAGACTATCCCAAATAAGATAACCCCTGAAGCTCTAGCCAGTCAAATGATTGCTTTGCTTCACTTCTGTGTCCTCTGTGAAAACCCCAGCCTAGTTTGGTGGAGCCTCAATCCTGGGGTGAAAACTCATGCCTCAATGGGGTGAAAACTCCCCTCCACTTTGGGTTTGGCACTGTCTGATTAGAACCCTTGTCTGCTCAAAAAAGGACTTCCCTGGTGGCTCAGACGGTAAAGCGTCTGTCTACAATGTGGGAGACCCAGGTTCGATCCCTGGGTTGGGAAGATCCCCTGGAGATGGAAATGGCAATCCACTCCAGAACTATTGCCTGGAAAATCCCATGGACAGAGGAGCCTGGTAGGCTACAGCCCATGGGGTCGCAAAGAGTCAGACACAACTGAGCGACTTCACTCACTGCTCAAAAAAAGCACTTAAAATTTTTTAATGTGACTCTGTTTACTTTTTACAACACATACACCCACATCCATCCACCCACACTCCATTTCCCTTACCTAGAAAACTGATGTTCATCGTCTCACTTGGGAATCTCCTCCATGTACCTGGGCCAACCATTCTCCATGAGCTGGCTGTAAGGCTACATCAACCCTGATTACTTTCCTAAAATAGAAAGGCAATGTTATCAAACAATATTTTTGATATTAGAATGTTAAGTAAAAGACTTTCTGAAATGATTTATTTTTTATTTTTTTACTAATCCAGTGTGATGAATGACTAGCATCCAGGGTTATTTTGTAGTTCATTATTATAAAAGCGTGATCATTTACAATGATATGAACACAGATTCCTAAACACTGGGCTTTTTCTAAAAAAAAAATAGAATGCTAAATATATAAATACATTTTAAAATAAAATGAGTTAAATATTGTCAGTTGTACATGATATTTCAAAAGGAGAATCAATTGACCTTGTGGACAGAATCTGCTTTCTCTCACATGAGCACCTGAGATGCAACTTTCTCAGCTCCCACTTCAGCACCAGGTGGCACCTGGGGCAGTGGTGTGGAGGGCTGCTGGGTTCGTGGGCCCAATTGCCCTAGATTAAATAACCTCTAAATGGCCTGATGTGGTTAAGTGCCAACTCTATCTAGACAGGCCGCATTTACATTGTTACTGGGAAATGCTGAAGACTTTTTCAAGTTCAGCAAGCCAGAGACTAAAAAAACAATCTTAAATCTAGACACTCATTATTGCATTAGATCTAATAACATACACACACACACACACACACACACACACACACACATCTGTCTTCCCTACTGCGGTAGAGCTGCTCTTTACTTATAAACATATTTTTCCCAAGAGCAAACAAGGGGAGTTTTTGTTCAGTTGCCAAGTCGTGTCCAACTCTTCGCAACCCCATGGACTGCAGCACGCCAGGCTTCCTTGTACTTTACCGTTTCCCAGAGTTTGCTCAAACTCATGTCCATTGAGTCAGTGAGACCACCCAACCATCTCATCCTCTGTCGTCCCCTTCTCCTCCTACCTTCAGTCTTTCCCAGCATCAGGGTCTTTTCCAATGAGTCAGTTCTTCACAGCAGGTAGTCAAAGTATTGGAGCTTCAGCCTCAGCATCAGTCCTTCCAATGAAGAGAAAATAAACATAGACATGAATTGCATGAAGAAACACTGAACCTCGGGGTGGGTGTATTATCAAACATGGATACAGTCAAAAATAGGGATGAGTACCAGCTTCACTGTCACAAAGAGTTGAGCGACTGAATAGCAGCAACTGGCTCCACTCAACCTGTTAACCTACTGATTGTTGGGAGAATAAACTGTAGGAATGTTAAATGATTTTTTAAGCATTTAAAACATGATTACTTGTGCTCATTTATGTTCTTTTTGATCATTGGCTCAGGAGTCATAGATAAAGTCTCACACAATCACACTTTATAAGACTTTCAGGGAAGGGAACACATCTGCTTAAGCTGTTCAGACAGATGGATGATCCACAGTCATAATCTTGTTTTATTTATTATTATTATTTTTACCCTAATACATGTGTAATCCTGTAATCCCTTGAGTTGCCCTGTTTGTCTTAACCAGCTGCGAGCTTTTCTATTTCTTAATTGACTGATAATTAATTGAACCCTGCCCCACCTCCCCAAGATGGATTACCGGATTAGTTGCAGTCCCTGATTGTTCTATTTTAAGTAAAGTGAGTGGATGACAGAGGATGAGATGGTTGGATGGCATCACTGACTCGATGGACATGAGTTTGAGCAAGCTCCGGGAGTTGGTGATGGACAGGGAAGCCTGGCGTGCTGCAGTCCATGGGGTCGCAGTCAGACATGACTGAGCAACTGAACCAAACTGACTGAAAGCTGCTCAGTCATATCTGACTTTTTGTGACCCCCCATGGACTATATAGTCCATGGAATTCTCCAGGTCATAATACTGGAATGGGTAGCTGTCCCCTTCTCCAGGGGATCTTCCCAACCCAGAAATCGATCCAGGGTCTCCCACATTGCAAGCTGATTCTTTACCAGCTGAACTACTAGGGAAGTCCTTTTTTTTTTTTTTTTTTTTAAAGTAAGGCTTCATTTAAAAGTTAATTCCTGGCTGATTCATGTCAGTGTATGGCAAAAAAAAAACACTACAATATTGTAAAGTAATTACTCTCCAATTAAAATAATTAATTTAAAATAAAACAAAAGTTAATTCCAACTATTTTGGAAATAGGTAGGATATAGATTTCAATTAATGATAGTGGGACACAGAAGCTAGAGATAATGTACCTAATTTTAAATTATTGATGAGCATACAGGAAATCTAGACTTGATTATGGCAAGTATACACTTAGTTTTTGAAACTAAATTTTAGAAAATAATGCAGAGAAACTAAGATTCTATTGAAGCTGGTACCCAGTGCAGAGCCTGGGGGTCAGAACCCACCTGCTGGTGTTTCTTGTGGAGCCTTCTAGAGAGGATTTAACCTTGAGAAGAAGTGCTTCAACGGGACAGAGTATCATCAGCAGTTGCTCTCCCCTGACACTCAGATGTGCAGAGAATCTCGTTTCGTTTTCCTATTAGCTTTCCTCTGAGCTTTCCCACATGTTCCATCCCTCCTGAGCAGAGAGGGGAGAAAGTCATTTGAGTGCAGTGCAGTCTCTAGTCTGGAATTTTCACTGAAGAGCCCCTTTAGGTAACCCAGGCTCTGCATTGGTCGATCCAGGTAAAGGCTTCTGTTATTCCGATCCCTGTGCCAGCTCTGGGCACTCTGCTAGCCCTGGGCAATCCACTGGCATTTGCTGATGGAGAGTGTGACTGGTGGTCAGCCTGGTCAGGGTCCTATGGTACTCCAGACTGAGCAGAACTTTCATCATCTCTCACCGAGTCCTGGCCATGTCCCCTGGCTAGGTGACCACGCCTGGGACCTTGTTAGAGCCATGGACAATGGCCACCTCTCACTTTAGCTGCCTCTGGGCCCCTTGAAGTTCAGAGACATCCTCATGTGGGGTGGGGTGGTGGTTTAGTTGCTAAGCCATGCCCAACTCTTGCAAACTGTAGCTTACCAGGCTCCTTTGTCCATAGGATTCTCCAGGCAAGAATACTGGAGTGGGGTGGGGTGGTGTTTACAATCTGAATCTATTGTTCTCTTGCCTATTTGCCTGTCACTGTTGATGTTACTCTGATGCAGTCACCCCTAGGTGAGCACAGGGCAGTGAGCACAGACTTTGATGGGTGATACTCATGCAGCACTAGTGGTAAAGATCCCGCCTCTCAGTGCAGGAGACATAAGAGACATGGGTTTGATCCCTGGGTTGGGAAGACCCCCTGGAGGAGGGCAAGGCAACCCACTCCAGTATTCTTGCCTGGAGAATCCCACAGACAGAGGAGCCCGGCAGGCTATGGTCCATAGGGTTGCAAAGAATTGGGCATGACTGAAGCAACTTAGCATGCATGGACCCATACCACACTGATTCTTTTTTTTTTTTAGTTTTAACTTTATTTTGTATTGGGGTGTAGTCGATGAACTCATTCCCTGGTGGCTCAGATGGTAAAGAATCCCCCTACAATGCGGGAGACCTGGGACTGTGCCTCACCCGGAGAGAAGTCTGGAGGCAGGAGTGGCTCCATGAGGTCATCACAGCCACCTGTCTGCTTGTCCCTCCCAGACGTTCTATTTCTGCTTAGCTTGCCACCTGTTGGGTGCGAGTTAGCCACTGCAGCCAGAGATGTTACACTCTCAGGGAACGGGCATAAGTGGATTTCTCCTGGAACATCTTCTCTTCCACCCAGTTGAGAAATCTGGCCCCTGCGTACAGAGCAGAGTTCTCCTGACATCCATCGGCCAGAACAGGGCCATGTGCTCTTCTTCAAATAAATCCCAGGAAGAGAAGTGAGAGTGTAGTGATGCTCCCTGGAACCTACCTTCCCAGAGTAGGTACTCCCCAAACAAAATCAGTGTAGGTTACCAAGGAAGACCAGGAAAGTATTGGTTGAGTTCACGAGCTACAGTGTCCATGCAGGGGAAGTGGGAAATTCACAATATTCTTTTCTCTCATGACAATGTCTTTTTACAGTTATAGTCTTGCTCAAAAGTCAAGGGTTTTAGTAGTAAAAACAAAAAACCATCAATGCCCTTGTTCTTGGTGGTATCCTTCCTCATTCTTCTGGAGCTACAGTAGCACATACAATAGCATGGGGGAAATAAAGACTTCTCGGTTTATTATCTGTAAAATTAAAGAGCTGTTCTGAAACATTTTCAGGCTTGTAGTTATAGGATTTATTCATATAATGGGTGTACGTTAGGAGCGGCCTCTGAGTTCTGTGCTAAGACATGAAAGCAATTTGATAATCTGTGATGGGATACAATTTTTAAAAATAAATTGAAATTAATGTAAGATATATTTTGGCTCAGTATCAAGAAGAACTTTTCTTGTATGGAAGTTAATTAAACTATAACAGTTTGTCTAGAGAGCTGGTGATTGGGAAGCACAAGATCTGTGATGGATTGTTATGAAAGATGACTTCTGATTCTCTGATTCCAATGTATCAATAAATTTGGACCAAACCCTAATAAACAGGAAGACCACAAATGAGCAAAAAATAATGAGCATTCATGCTAAGTGCTTTTGTGTTGAAATTATGATTCTAATAATATGACATTCAATGCATTCTTTTTCTTTAGAATCTACAACAATCAACTGGCAATAGCCTTAACTTTTTTACAATTTATACTTAGAAAATGGTAAAAATTTCAACCTTACTGTACATTTTAACCTACCAGAAAAACTTGACATATTTTCATGGGATTGTTCCATTATACACATATAATATATATAACATTACTTTTAAAGTATTTTAAGCTATTTTAAAAGTACTTTCTAAACTTTTTTTTTTTTTAGGGTATTTGAAGCATCTCTTTCAACCTCAGAGTTTTTAGAATCAAGACACAAATGGTACTAAAGAAAAATGCATAAATACTAAGTGATCACATATATTTTATATTATGATAATTAAAATTTTTTTCTTTCACACAGAAAGAATCAGGATAAATAATTTGATTCAGTTATAAACAAAATCAATGATATTATGAGATGCTTAATAATAGTTTGTATTTATGAATTGAATTCTCTCTGTTGGCAGCCTTTCTAATCGACCCAAGGATTCCTTTTAGAATTCTGTAATTTTATTTTCCAAGGGAAGAATAATTTAAACTAGTATCATTATTGACAAGAATTGTTATTACCTGGATATCAATTTTAGTGTAAGGGATAATTAAAACAACTTTTAAGAAATTATTGTAATTATAATTGGATCTATTTAATGAATTTCAAGTGTGCTTTAACCTTAAAATTATATTTAAATATGCTTTTGCTTTGTGCTTAGTATACACTGTACACAAATCTGGGAAATGGTAAAGGTTCTCTGACACTATTTTGAATTGTATTTAAAAGCAGTGGTCTGAAATTCCTGATTTATGCAAAGGAAGAAAGTCTATATTACAACAACCTTCTGCAAATAATAATGAACACCTCTAACTATGTGCACACACACACACATAAACTGAAAATTTTATATAAAGCAAAACACAAAGTCAAAATACTTTTAAGGTAGATAAAATTGGAAAAAATTAAATTCTAGCAGAACTGCACTATAAATAATAATAAAGGAAGCTTTTCAAGCTGGACAAAAATGGCATTAGATGGAAATGATCTTAATTTATCTTAAAGAATATTAATATTTAAAGCATAAGTGATTATATTAAAATGTAGAGTTTATAGCACATATAAACTTTATTACTTTATAAAATGTATCACAATAATAAAGAAATCGGTGGGTAAATTAAACTCTGACAGTAGCAAAATACAGGTGGATAGGTTAAATTGTACTTTTCAAGGTTTTAAATTTTACTATTAGGTTTAAACAGACAGTGATAAATAAAAAATGTATCGTTTAATTCTTTGAATAGCCACTAAAAGAATTATAAGGTATAACCAAAAAGCCAATAGATGTGTTGAATGAGAATTCCTATGGCAAATGATTGATTCTAACAGCCAAAGAAGACTGGAAGAGAGGAACACAGGAATCAAAACCAGGTGAAATAAAAAGAAAATAGGTTGCAAGGTGGTAGAACTAAAGAGATTCTTGACGAGGGTGAAAGAAAAGAGTGAAAAAGCTGGCTTAAAACTCAAGATTCAGAACACTAAGATCATGGCGTCTGGTCCCATCACTTCATGGCAATAGATGGGGAAACAATGGAAACAGTGAGAGACTTTATTTTCTTGGACTCCAAAATCACTGTAGATGGTGACTGCAGCCATGAAATTAGAATACGCTTGCTCATTGAAAGAAAAGTTATGACAAACATAGACAGTGTATTAAAAAGCAGAGACATCACTTTGCCAGCAAAGGTCCATCTAGTCAAAGCTATGGTTTTTCCAGTAGTCATGGTATAAAGAAGGTATAAAGACCATAAAGAAGGCTGGGCTCTGAAGAATTGAGGCTTTCAAATTGTGGTGTTGGAGAAGACTCAAGAGTCCCTTAGACTGCAAACAGATCAACCCAGTCAATTCTAAAAGAAATCAACCCTGAATATTCGTTGGAAGGACTGATGCTGAAGCTGAAATTCCAACACTTTGGCCACCTGATGTGAGGGTTGACTCATTAGAAAAGATCCTGATGCTGGGAAATTCTGAGGGCAGGAGAAGAGGGTGACAGAGGATGAGGTGGTTGGATGGCATCACTGATTCAGTGGACATGAGTTTGGGCAAATTCCAGGAGACAGTAAAGGACAGGGAAGCCTGGTGTGACGCAAGTCATGGGGTCACAAAGTCAGAAATGACGTAGCAACTGAACAACAACGACATATCAATTGTTACCTAAAAAACAGAGACTAAACATTTCAATTAAAAGGTGGAGATTGGAAGACAAGATAAAAAAGCAAGAGGAAAATATATTTAAGGAAAAATCACTTAAATGTAATCACAGATGAAGAAACATAAAAGGGGAGAAAAATATATACCATGAAAAAATAAGAATAAGGAAGCTGGTGTTTTTCTATTCATATCAGACAAAGTACAATTCAAGATTAAGAGTATTATTAGACGTAGTAATCGACATTTTTTTAATGTAAAAAGATTCATTTCATCAGAAATACATAACAAATGCCACTCCAAAATTCAATTAAACTGATCAAATCCCGAAATATAAAAGTTAAAACTATAGATTTGGTAGAAGAAAATATCAGAGCATATCTTCAGTATAGGTAGCAATGATCAGGCCACTCAGCACAAAAGATCAATATTGATCATTGGATGTTATTTTTAGAAATTCTTTTCCAAAAGTCATAATCAATAATAATAATAATAAAACAAACTACAGGATGGGAGAAAATATATAGAATATGCATATTTTTAAAACATCTTGGACCCAGAATTTATAAACAATTCTTATAGTTCAATATAAAGAAGAAAATAAAGCAAGGAAAAATGGGCAAAAGACTTGAAGGGATGCTTCACAAATAAGACACAGGAAAGATCAATAATCACATGAAAAAATGTTCATCATTATCAGTCCTGAGGGAAACCCAAATTGCATCTGCAATAAAATAGCATTTCCCACCTTTCCAGGAGTTAAATCAAAGAGTCTAACATCAGATATTGAGTAGCCTCAGAGCAACTGAAACTCGTAAAATATTACTTTGGAAAACAGTTTGGAGTTTCGGATAAACTTAAGCTTACACCAACTCTGTGACCCAGTGATCCCACTCTTAAATGTTTAGCAATGAGAAGAGTAATAACCCCCCAAAAGTCTTGTTCATAATAACTTTTCCTATAAGTTGCAAAAACTGAAAAAAATCTACCTGTTCATCAAATGAAAAATGAATTTAAGTGTCAGGATACATTAATACAATGGAATAGTATTCACTGATATTTAAAACTGATTTAAATATTTTAAAAATATGCATTGATATTTAGAAAATGAATTATTGATACAAACCACAGTATGAATCAGTCAATCCTGAAGGAAATCAGTCCTGAATATTCATTGGAAGGACTGAGGCTGAAGCTGAAACTCCAATCCTTTGGCCACCTGATGTGAAGAACTGACTCACTAGAAAAGACCCTGATGCTGGGAAAGATTTGAAGGCAGGAGGGGAAGGGGAGGCCAGAGGATGAGATGGTTGGATTGCATCACAGACTCGATGGACATGAGTTTGAGTAGGCTCCGGGAGTTGGTGATAGACAAGGAAGTCTGGCATGCTGCAGTCCATGGGGTTGCAGAGAGTCAGACATGACTGAGCGACTGAACTGAACTGACAGCATGAATGAATCTCAAGAACCACAAGCAAGAAGAAACCAGACACCTACACAAATTCAGTCCATTCTCCATTCTGCATAAAAATTCAAGAAAAGGTAAAGTCTTGATAACCCAAATCAAAACAGTGGCTGCCCAAGATGGATGGGGATCAATAGAAAGGGGTTAGAAGAGAACTTTTGGGGTGATGGAAATGTCTGTCTTGATTGTTGTAGACATTGATCAAACCTCATTGCATTGTGTGCTTAGCATCTGCATGTGATGTAGAGAATAAGTATTGGAATAGGTTGGAATATTTGTATAGAAATGAATTCAAGTAATATTAGTGTTAGTCACTCAGTCACATCCGACTCTGTGATCCCATGTACTGCCCTGCCAAGAATACTGGCCATGCCCTTCTCCAGGGGATCTTCCCGACTCAGGGATCAAACCTGGGTCTCCTGCATTGAAGGTAGATTCTTTACCATCTGAGCCACCAGGGAAGTTCTATTTTTCCCTAATGTTTCATTAAACATTTCATGAAATGAAACATTCATTTCAAAAGTACACATTTGAAAATCAAACCGTATGGCATTTTAACTTCAGGTTGAAAACCCTTTTCTGAAATCATAACATGAGTAGGAAAATAATAGTAAAACCACTATAAAGTACAGGAACATTTAAAATGTTCCATTTAATATAAAGTATGTGAAAATAAATGTGCCTTCCCGGGTGGCCCAGACAGTAAAACCTCTGACTACAATGTGGGAAACTCGGGTTTGATCCCTGGGTTGGGAAGATCCCCTGGAGAAGGGAACGGCCAGTATTCTTGGCAGGGCAGTACATGGGATCACAGAGTCGGATGTGATTGAGTGACTGACACTAATATTACTCGAATTCATTTCTATATAAATATTCCAACCTATTCCAATACTTATTCTCTATGTCACATGCAGATGTTAAGCACACGATGCAATGAGGTTTGATCAATGTCTACAACAATCAAGACAGACATTTCCATCACCCCGAAAGTTCCCTTCTATCCCCTTTCTATTGATCCCCATCCATCTTGGGCAGCCACTGTTTTGATTTGGGTTATCAAGACTTTACCTTTTCTTGAATTTTTATGCAGAATGGAGAATGGACTGAATTTGTGTATGTGTCTGGTTTCTTCTTGCTTGTGGTTCTTGAGATTCATTCATGCTGTCAGTTCAGTTCAGTCGCTCAGTCATGTCCGACTTTCTGCAACCCCATGGACTGCAGCACGCCAGACTTCCCTGCCTATCACCAACTCCCGGAGCTTACTCAAACTCATGTCCATCGAGTCTGTGATGCCATCACACCATTTCATCCTCTGTCGTCCCCTTCCCCTCCTGCCTTCAATCTTTCCCAGCATCAGGGTCTTTTCTAGTGAGTCAGTTCTTCACATCAGGTGGCCAAAGGATTGGAGTTTCAGCTTCAGCTTCAGTCCTTCCAATGAATATTCAGGACTGATTTCCTTCAGGATTGACTCCAGTACTCTTGCCTGGAAATCCCATGGAGGGAGGAGCTTGGTTGGCTGCTGTCCATGGGGTCACAAAGAGTCAGACACGACTGAGCAACTTCACTATCACTATCACTATATGTGAAAATAAAATTTTTTTCCTGTACTGATAGATACCAAGATAAAAGTTGAAGATCAAAAATGAAATAATAATAAAAATAATTTTAAAAGTGAAATAATAATTTTAATAATAAAGTTCCAATCACATGATTCATTTAACAAATTTTATGTGAAAGTAAATAGTTTAGTTGACCTAAAGTATAAGTATAATCAAATAATGAAGTCATAGGTCTTTCTAGGAAGTGCATAATTCAAGTAGTAAACTCCCAAGTCCTTTAGAGATAGGCTCTTCCTTTCTGTGCCTGTTCCTCATGTTCACTCAGGGAAGTCTCCTCTCAGAATCACAGAATCCTGACTCTATGCACCCTCTTCTTTTCCGAGGTTTTCTTCATAAGGGTCTTACAAACTGACTTCACCTGGAGACGTGATGGGGAGAACTCTTCCACGTTGACCTCAGGCAGCAACAGCTAACCATTCCACCCTGAGTGTGCAGGTGCCCCGTGATGTCCACTGATTCTCCAGGGAGTAGAAACGTATGGTGAACTGGGGCAACCACACGTGACTGTCCCTTTTGTGACACTTCCCTGGAAGAGTCATCACGGGCAGGTTTGATCATTCCTGCTCACTCCTGAGAGGAGGTACAGACTCGTCGCGGCTCTTCTTGATGCTTCTGACGTTTCTGTTCAGTAGAGGCCTCTCCAGAAAGGCACGTGTGAACCTAGAGGCTCGATTCCTCTGTGGGTTTATGTGCTCATTATCCCAGATCTTGTGCTGCAGTTCTTTTTGTGTCTGTGTGCTCATGCATTTGATAATGTCAACCTAAATCATAAGTGAGAAATGCTTCTGACCTTTGTTTGCAAAGAATCTGATTTGTTAATTTGGCAGGAGTTCAAAATCTGAAGGACTAAGCAATTGATCTTCTAAAAGGTATAGGATGAGGTTTCTTTTAACATCATATTCTAAGACACTTGATTATTAATCACTCAATTCACCTCGAATGGTTCAGAGACAACTTCAAGGTCAGCATACACTCCCCTATGTGCTGTGTGCTCACTCATGTCTGACTCTTTGTGACCCCATGGACGTCACCTGCCAGACTCCTCTGCCCATGGGATTTCATGGCAAGAACACTGGAGTGGGTGGCCATTTCCTAAGCCAGTGGATCTTCCCAAAACAGGAACTGAACTGGGGTCTCCTGCATTGCAGGTGGATTATTTACCACTGAGCTATCAGAGAAACCCTGAAAAATGACCATCAAGGAACACCTGTGGCAGATATTTGAATAACGCCCCTTCCCAATATGGCTAAACTCTAGTCTTGTCGGAATATGACCAAGCCATTACGTTTGTGCCTGCAGTGTATATAACCATTCTTTCCTGCAAAGTACTTGCACAGAGCCATTGACAACCAAGGAAAGAAGGAAATTTTTCAAGAATGCAGGTGATGACAGTACAGTCTCCCTCTTGTATCTGTGCTCCTGGATCCCAGGATATGGAGAGCCCACGGCACTAGCTGATTTTATATAAGGGATTTGAATATTCTCAATTTCAGTATCCGAGGGGGAGGAGGAGCATGGTTAGAAGATGACAGAAGATGGGGAGATGATGAGGAAAAAAAAATAGAAGCGTGACAAAGAGAGCACACAGGGGAAATGATGTCTACAGCCTCATTTATCTTCCCTTCTTTATTTCTCTGTCCTCAAGATGTTCTTGTTAAGCGTCCTACCCCAAAGCCTGCTCAAGAGCCCTCCAGGGACATCTAGATGGGGAGTCACACGTCAAACCGACCCGGGGATTATTTTTTATACAATACTGATCTCATTAACACCGTCCTTATATTTTGTCACTGTTGGGGCTGATCATGCTCTTTCAGAAAATTAGTGCCCTAAAGAAAGAAGAAAAACAGAAAGGAAGGGATGGAGGGAGTGGATATATCCTGAGAGGGCCAGGCAAGACTGAAAGAGAAGGTGACTGAAGTAAAGATGAGGGTGATTAGGGAATGTGCATTCCCGGGAAGAAGAGATGGTCCATGCAGCAGAGCTGGCGTGAACAACGCAGGGGGAGAAGAATCCCACGTGCCATCTCTTGGGGCATCTGGGGTAAGCTGTGGCCAGAGCAGGACAGGCTAGCAGAGGTTGGGAGCTGTTACCTTGGAAAGGAGGGATGGGGTCACTGAAGCTCATGGGTTCCAGAGTTAAGCAAACATAGACTCAGTAGTGTCTACTGACAAACACTGACCCTTTGAGCAGCCTTGAGTAGTGTCTTAACCTCCCTGGAGCTCATTGTAAATGGATGTCCTTGGTCACACTACCTCTTGGGGCCCTGATGGTTAAATAAGTTAATGTGCACAGGTAGCATTCAGAAGATTGTAACCTGGCAATGGGAGGTTGTTTGTTTATTTGCCCTCCCCTCCTGGCCCTTTCTATCGGAAGAATACAGAGGATGGAGGAGGCCTGCAGTCAAATTTGAATTCATTGTTCTGATGCACCAAGCCGCACGCCCTGAAAAGTGAGAATGACCCAGGCCAGTCCTTCCCAGTCTTGAATGGTCATCACCACGAAGATTAAGGCCCAACTGCCACATGAGACACTGTCTCTAAAGTTGATGTAACCTGCATCCCAAGGCCAACAAGTAAAGGCATCATCCTGAAACTGAGAAAGAAAATTCCCATGATGAGAACTGGGTACCTGTGACTGATTCATGTTGACGTAGGACAGAAACCAACATGATATTGTAAAGCAACTATCCACCAAATAAAACAAATACATTTAAAGAAATGAAAAAATAAAGTACTTTCACCATATCCCCTAAAAGAACTGGGGTCTTTCAGGCTAGAATCCAAAGATAGGATTTAGCACATTTGCTCTATTTTAAGTTATCTCAGTCATATATGCACGTGTGATCAGTTGCTTCAGTCGTGCCCAACTCTTTTTGACCCCATGTCCTATAGCCCGCCAGACTTCTCTGTCCACGAGATTTTCCAAGCAAGAATACTGGAGTGGTTGCCATGCCTCCTTCAGGGGATCTTCCTGCAGCAGGGATTGAACCCAAGCCTCCTGAATCTCCCGATTGCAGGTTGGTTCTCCAACTCAGTCGCCTGGGAAGCCCATCTCAGTCATATAAGGCCACCCAAACGCTTTTACCACAGTAAAGGTATTTTAAAAGTATACTGTCCATTTCCTGCTGAAATGTAATGGAAAGATGTTACAAAATATAATGATAAGGAAACATACTCAAGCTCTGTCTATAAGGTGAGGAATGCATACATTTTGTGTATTTCCTGATACAGAGGGAGAATTGGATGTGCTTGCCCAAATACGTACGCCACACAAATTCATAGAGTCCCCAAACTGAAAAGAACTCACCCTGTAAACCAAAATGAATGAAAAATTGGATTTAAAAAGTTTGTATATTCAAAGAAAGCCTTTGGAAGATATAGAGAAAATCACTGAGTAGAGTTAGTTTTGCAGAATGTGGATTGGAAGCTTGGGGCAGGAGAGTACAAGGGGAAATGTATGACGAGGGTGGAGCCCTCGTGAAGGGAGTTAGTGCCCCTGGGAAAGAGACCCACAGAGATCCCTCACCCGACCCACTATGTGAGGACACAGCAAATAGACAGCTGTCTGTGAACCAGAAATTGGGTCCTCAACAGACAGAGTCTGTAGGCACCTTGGCCTTGGGAGTCCCAGCATCCAGACCTGTGAGAAACAGGTTTCTGTTTATAAGCCACTCAGTCTGTGGTATATAGCAGTCCAAATGGTCCAAGACGGTAGACTTTAGATAGATAGTAGATAGAAAGATGATAGCTGCTGCTGCTGCTGTGTTGCTTCAGTCGTGTCCGACTCTGTGTGACCCCATAGACGGCAGCCCACCAGGCTCCCCAGTCCCTGGGATTCTCCAGGCAAGAACACTGGGCTGGGTTGCCATTTCCTTCTCCAATGCATGAAAGTGAAAAGTGAAAGTGAAGTCGCTCAGTCATGTCCAACTCTTAGCCACCCCATGGACTGTAGCCCGCCAAGCTCCTCCATCCATGGGATTTTCCAGGCAAGAGTACTGGAGTGGGTGCCATTGCCTTCTCTGTAGAGGATAGATAGATAGACAGAATGAAAGAGGGCAACATACGTTTAGAGGTTACTCAATATCTGTAAGAATAGCATGAGATTGAATACTCAAAAGACTCTTTTTTTTAAATTAACTTTTTATTGAAGGATAATTGCTTTACAGACTTTTGTTGTTTTCTATCAAACCTCAACATGAATCAGCCATAGGTATACATATACCCCCTCCCTTTTGTGAATACTCAAAAGACTTTTAATGATCATGTTTTTAATAAAAATATAACATGTGAAAACTAATTTGAATAAACAATCAGGGTAATTATTACTCATTATTACTTCAATTTTTAAAGTAAAAACACAAGCACATATATTATCATTGATAAACTATAAATGGTGGAATTACAGACTTTTTATTCTCTTAGAATTTTTTCCTTTCCATATTTTCTAAAATGATTGTTTTCCTTGTATAAAATATTTTCTAAACCCTAAAAATAACTAAAGCATTTGAATTTAAGCCAAGGACTAGAAGCAATAATGAGAATATTCTCATTATTTCCACAATGATAGTCATTCCATTTAAACACATTAAGGTATTGCTTCAAATATTCAATGTGAATTAATGAGACATAGGTCATTTTTTTGACATGCTCACAAAACACCTGATAAGCACTTTTGCAAGATCTAGTTCAGTAATTAACTACAAAATAGACATTGCCTTGTAAGCAGAGCTTTGAGATTCTGTTGGGAAAATCTCTAGGTCTGAAAGATAAGGGATTTTACTGCTTAACTCACTGAAATCCAAATGTAATCCATACCCAGCTGTCTAGCAGAAATTAAACTCCTTCTCTATCAGTGAGGAGAGAATCAAAGAGTGAGGCATAATGCTCTTTTAGTTCTCAAAAACTTTTCTTTAAATAAAAATTCAGAGAACCCCTTTGTGATCCGAAACCTATCAAGATGAATGGCTGGATTCTCTCCTGGGGCAGGCACCTCCACTTGATATAGGAAAAAAGAACCAGCAAGAAATAAGATGCAAATAACTTCTTCATTCTGAGCCCTTTGAAAATTTATTTGATAGTGAAAGATTATGATCTTGCTGTGTTCACAGTTTTCCTCCTTTCTCTGTTCTTTTTATTCAAGAAGAAACATTTTGCCTACGATCACTGACAGTTTCTTCCCATTCAATTTAGTTTTGGCTGCAGTAAGGACATATTGAATATATTCTCACTGTATCAGCAACCTGAATCGTGATCAACACACTGTTCATTTCAGGATTAGGATAACTAATTAAATGGCTTGATTGCATTCATTCTTTATTGACTCAAGAATCAAATGTGTTGACCATTCGATATATTCTGAGTTGGTTACCAGAGGGAATCACAGGATTATTCTTTCTTAATTCCTTATCTGAAGAGAAGATGTGGAGATTAAGTGGTATATTTTGATTGTCATGTCCATGAGTTTTCCAGTTTGGATACAGGAAGCAATATTGACATCTATGTAAATATTTCTACATGAACTGAGATATTAAATAAATTTGATGCTTGACTATGTATTTTTATGATACTTTTAGTAATGAAGGGACAGGATTATTTTGATTCTCCATTGCCACTCTTATTTAAGAGCTGGTTAAAACAAGAGAAGGCTCTTCTCACTCAGCCAGTTATAGCACAAACAGATTGCAGGTGTATCTCTAGAGCCCCAGGAGGTCGGGAGCCAAGAACCACCGCATCCTTGTTCTTTCTGGGGTTATTGATAACACAAGCGCCTGCTTCTCTCCCTGCATCTATGTGATCCCCCCCTCTCTGCAGTGACCTTGACTTTCTCTGACACATTTGCATCTAATTCAGGCTTAGCCACCCAGCTCTGAAATGATATCATATCATAGGTCATGGTTCAGGCTCTGAGTTTCTTAATGTGAGCTTGTGAAAGAAATTCAGCATACCTCAGATTGGTATGAAAGTGATTAGGTAGAGAGCAGTTCTGGAGAAGACTATAAGATGTGGGGAGCTGCTGATTTGGGGTGGGCATGGGGGATGGAGAATGAGTTGGTTAAGAAGACATAAGGAAGCGAGGAGGATACTTCTGATATCCCTAGAACAGTAATAATTTCCTAGGTCTATAATAATTCAAAATTCAGCTCTGGCTGCAATATTACATTCAGGTAAACAATTTGCCCATTAATTAAATTCCAAGTGTATCTGTCTAAAACACTAGGCCAATTTCCTGTCTGGCCTTATTAGTCATGTCTTTGTATTACGCATATGTAAGCTAAGTTTCCTAGAAGTGGGCTTCCCTGGTAGCTCAGATGGTAAAGAATCTGCCTGCAATGAAGGAGACCCAGGTTCAACCCCAGGTTTGGGAAGATCCCCTGGAGAAGGGAATGGCTACCCATTCCAGTATTCTTGCCTGGAGAATCCCATGGACAGAGAAGCCTGGCAGGCTACAGTCCATGGGGTCACAAAAGAGTCAGACATCACTGAGCAACCAACACTTTCTAGAAGTTGAGACTCTGAGGAGGGTTCTTGGGTGGTTTGATGAGAGAGCTCTTAAGTGAGGGATAGCAGAAGAAGACAGGGAAAGAAGGAGAGGTACAAGGTGGTCCAGATTGGAGAGTCAGTTCACCTGGGTTAATCAGTTTCACCAGAGTCATTCCCTATTAGGCAAAATGGCCAGGCCTTTGAAAATCTGTGGCCATCGGTCCTTGGATGCTAATGTTACTACTTGCTAGAGAGGGGACATGTGGCCAAAGGCCAAGGCAAATCCTGCCTTGCAAATGCAACACACCAGAAAGGGGGCAGCTGTGTGCCATTGGCTGCCAAACTTAGCACCCAAAAGGAGCATCTACAGCATACCCCACAGCATTCAGGGCTGCAGGACTTTCCAAACTTGTCTAGGATTGCACAAAATGAAAGGCAAAGTCAGGTTAGGTTATTTCAATTGCCTCATCCTTGCCATCCTGCACATCATTTTCTGGTGGTTGACTTCTGCAACTTGCCCTTGAGCATTGGTCTCTGGTTGGTTCTCTCATCCATGCATTTATGGCCACAGACTCAATTTCTTTGGAAGCTAAAGTATCAATATCCAGTAGTCATGTATGGATGTGAGAGTTGGACTATAAAGAAAGCTTATCTCTGAAGAATTGATGCTTTTGAACTCTGGTGTTGGAGAAGACTCTTGAGAGTCTCTTGGACTGTAAGGAGATCAATCCAATACATCCTAAAGGAAATCAGTATTGAGTATTCATTGGAAGGACTGATGCTGAAGCTGAAACTCCAATCCTTTGGCCACCTGATGCAAAGAACTGACTCATTGGAAAAGACCCTGATGCTGGGAAAGATTGAAGGCGGGAGGAGAAGGGGATGACAGAGGATGAGATGGCTGGATGGCATCACTGACTCAATGGACATGAGTTTGAGCAAGCTCTGGGAGTTGGTGATGGACAGGGAAGCCTGGCATGCTGCAGTCCATGGAGTCACAGAGTTGGATACAACTGAGGGACTGAACTGAACTGAAGGTATCAATCTAATAACTCAATGAACAAATCCAAGTTCTTATGTTTATGGGTGAAGATTAGAAGTACATTCCCAGAGACCAGGTTGTTCTGGTTACAATGAACGAGTAACAAATTACCCCAACATAAGTGGTTTAAAGCCATGATCATTTACGATCTCTTATGGTCTCTGTGGGTCAGGAGTTTAGACGATGGACAATAAGATGTCTTCCTTCTGGTCCATGATACTGTCTTTTATGACCCAACCTTGAAAACTGTACCGTGTTACGTCTGCCACATTCCATTGGTTGAGACTGTTACAAAAGGCCAGCTGATTTCAAAGGTGGGAGTGTTCAGAGTTCCACTCTTGATGGAAGCATGTTGACATCCTATTTTAAGAAAAGCATGAAAGGGATTTTCTTGGCAGTCCTGTGATTTTAGACTTCACCTTCCAAGAGAGTATGGGCTCTAACCCTGATTGGGAAGCTAAGATCCCACATGCCTCGTGGCCAAAGGCAAAAAAAACCCTACATAAAATAGAAGCAATATTGTACCAAATTCAGTAAAGACCTTAAAAATGATCCATATCAAAAAAGTCTTAAGAAAAGCATGAAGTATTAGATAAGTTTAGGGAAAAAAAAAAACCAATCTGTTACTTGTATGTGTTGATTCATGCAACAACAAAAAAAATTAATGGACACTTTCATATAAGAGGTTTGGTGCTAACCATTTTGACTATGGTTTTTTAAAATCAATATCCCAACCCATGCTTCACAATGATGATGGCCCTCTCTGCTTCCTCTATGGCCTTGTTCTCTGATGGCAGGAAGGACAGTTGAGGAGAAGGCCAAGGCAAAAGAAAGTGAAAAGGTAAAATTGAAATGCACTGAGCTCCAAGGATACATGTTGTTAGCATATTTGTCATGTATTATTCACAACCAGCTCTAAAAGCCAGAGTTCCTTTCTCTTCCACTTGGGTACATTTATCCAGAAAATTTCAGAAAGTTCATGGCCCTAAATGTCTCTTTGCCAATGGGTCTCAGATGACTAACTCAAGCCAGGTCACTCTGTCAGGCTCCAGCCCTCCTGGTGTGTGTGTGTGTGTGTGTGCACAGTCTCTCAATTGTGTCTCACTCTTTGCGACCCCATGGACTATAGTCCTCCAGGCTCCTCTGTCCATGGAATTCTCCAGGCAAGAGTACTGCAGTGGGTTCCCAGGGGATCTTCCCAAGCCAGGGATCAAACCTGGGTCTCCTGCTTTGCAGGAGGACTCTTTACCATCTGAACCACCAGGGAAGCCTGTCATCATATATATATATATATTACTTGTAGGCGAGGGAACAAGGCTTTGTTAGTAAGTGCCAGAGGAATTGTCAAGAGTGGTTTTCTATCAGTAAATCTTTCAGTCTTACTGCTTCATCACATTACTAAAGTCTGGCTGGGTCAGCATATATGTGCCTGGCAATCTTTAAACATTACCTAAGTAAGGGGAACACAGGCTCTGAGTAGGAACGCCTTTAATCAAGAATGAAATTCAGTGACACCCAAACAGCCCCTCAATCCTTTTTAGAGGAATGCTTGTTTTGAGGCCAAACTATTGGCAGCTGGCAACATCCCAGATCTAGACATGATTAAATTGTTGATTTTCTTCCAAAGTCTCCCTCAACCAAACCAGAGAGGGACCTAAGAGAGGATGGTGTGAGCTTTTAGCATTGTTGAGGGCCAGACACTCCAATTCAGAAGGGCACATTACATTTCTACTCTTCCAAAGACAAGAGGACTATTCTGTGTCCATTATGATTGAAAATAGGTTAATGGTTTATTTCCTGTTTTGACTGCGGCTGACCCAGGAATGATCATTCATCTTCATTAGCCAGCTTTGCTGCCTGGTCAGCTCACAGGAAAGGAGATCCATGGACATGCCGCTGGATTTACTTCCTTTTCACATGAAAAAAATGGCTAGTGGAAGTTGTATGAAGGCAGATTTAAAGTTTTGGCTCAGATGGTAAAGAATCTGCCTGCAGTGTAGGAGACGGGTTCAGTCCCTGGGTTGGGAAGACCCCCTGGAGAAGGAAATGACAACCACCTCCAGTATTCTTTCCTGCCTGGAGAATCCCATGGATAGAGGAGCCTGGCAGGCTACAGTCCATGGAGTCGCAAAGAGTCGGACACGACTGAGCGGCTAACACTTTCACTTTCAAAGGAAGTTGACTTAGCTGATGAAAGTTGTAACCTAAGGAAGGGCTGCCTCTCAGAATGGTGAGCGTTCATCATCAAAGGTGTCTGTTGGAAGAGGACCAGATCACTATTTCCATCTGAAAGAGCAAGGTTAGGGGTTTCCAGAGATCAGAGGCTGGGATTCTGAGCTCCTTCCCTGTCTGGGATCTCAGCTCGGCAGTAATTCGTTGTCCTTGTTCTGATAGAGGCCATCACCCGGCAGATGGAGGTCTTCAAAGGGGGCTTTCGTGAGTGATCCTCCCCCTTCTGAGTACTCTGCCTTTAATCTGATGCATCAGATGTATCATTGCTTTTTATCTGTGCCTTGGTCCAAAGCTCTAGGCTTTCTTTATCAAGATTATTTGAGAATGTACCTGTTTGTCTAAGCCCTAGTGAAGAAGATGGCTATGCATTTTGAAAACCACCAGCCTTTCAAAGCTCATGAAAACATGAGCTTAAAAGACACTTACATATCAGAATGGACACTACCATTTTTATACAAGAAACAAGTATAATATCTCAGATCCTTCTTTCCAGAGTTCAAGTTGACATTGGATTATACAAAATGTGAAGAGCATTTTATAAGATTTTCTGATATATGAAGAATCTGACTTTGAACATTGTGAGTCTGGGAAGAAGATGTAATTCAGTGGAGGAGGGTGATTCCAAGTTAAAGGGCAGTATTGCCGTTTTACAGAGAAGGCAATGGCACCCCACTCCAGTACTCTTGCCTGGAAAATCCCATAGATGGAGGAGCCTGGTGGGCTTCAGTCCATGGGGTCGCTGAGGGTCGGACACGACTGAGCGACTTCACTTTCACTTTTCACTTTCCTGCATTGGAGAAGGAAATGGCAACCCACTCCAGTGTTCTTGCCTGGAGAATCCCAGGACAGGGGAGCCTGGTGGGCTGCCGTCCATGGGGTCACACAGAGTTGGACACGACTGAAGTGACTTAGCATAGCATAGCATAGCATAGCATTGCCGTTTTATGTAGGAAAAAGATTACTTCACAGAAACCCATGTGTATGCTAGCTAGTTTACTTTTCTCAAGTTTTTTATGCATCAAAAAACAAATGCTTTTTAGAGAGAATTATATAGTTACTTCATTGAGTATAGATGCATTTTATAGGCAAATTCCATCATAATCACTCAGTGTTTGTTAAATAAATGAATTAACAATAAGAAAGTCTGTCAGCTCTTTTTAAAATTTTGAAGAATGAGAAAAATGCATGGATGATGGGTATGAGTCCATAAATGTTCCTTAAAATATTCAAATTATTTTAGAATCTATGATTTAAATATCACTTAGTCTTTTCTTCCCAAAAAGAACTGCCAGAGAAGAGAATGAAGGAAGGGAAAATAAAACTATTTTCTTCTGAGTGCAAACATTTTAAAAAGAAGAGAAGAGACATTCAGACTTGCCTGGTTTTGTCTATATTACAATGTTACATTGAACGGAATTAAAATTTCTCAGTCATGCATCCTTTCTATGGAATAAAGCACATGTTCTGGAAGACAGATAACGTGAACATGAACTATACACTGTATAAGTGAATAGAGGAATGGGTGACTCTGGTTTCTAAAGAGGGCCTTGAAGTGGCACCCCTCCTCAAAATAAAAGATGCAGAAAGTAGCTTCTGGGAAAGGGATATTCAGAATTTCCTAGAGAAGTATCAGAATATGTGTAAAATCACATGAGTATTGATTGAGTGATAATGATCATATCAAGTTTGCCACATAAGAAATGAAAACTGAGAGATTTTTAAAATGTGTACTCATTAAACTTAGTAAGTCCATTGCATATGTATAAAATAACGTATTTTCCCCAAAGTATATTCTCCTAAACCCAACAAAAATCAATGAGATAAGTGGCTTTGTTTCACATTTTAGATCTGTCCAATGTGTGGTTTAATGAATGACAGCTGGATTCTAGAATCTGCTTTTTACGTTCACTCTGTCATGTCATTTTGGTTGAAATTATATAAAGAAAACCTGGCTTCATACAGATGTATAACTTGAAAAGGAAGGAACATTTTAATAGTCTTCTCTGATAACTGTGATAAGAGTCTTCTTTGTTACTGTACCAAAACTCAAAAAGTAGTTTCTGCTTGACAGTTAATTACAATGTGATCTGAAACCTTAACAATGAACTTTCTGTGCAGCTTCAAGTATACAATAGGATATTGTTAATTGAAGTCACCACGCTGTATATTACAATTCTAGAACTTACTCATCCTAAAACTGGACGTTTGTAACTTTTGACCACCTTCACCCACCCCACCCTCCACCTCCTCCATCCACCCCCACCTCCTAACTCTTCCCGGCACCCCTCCTCCTGACAATCATTAACTTACTCTCTGTTGCTATAAATTTGATTTATTTGTTTTTTTAAGAATTAGAATCTGTTGGCCTGAAAAAATAGACTGTCTGAAACTAACAGGAATTTCTCCAGCAAAGATGGGCTTATTGGGGATGGGTTGTTCATTCCTCAGTCGTGTCTGGCTCTTTGCGACCCCATGGACTGCTGCATACCAAGCTTCCCTGTCCTTCACTATCTCCCAGAGTTTTCTCAAACTCATGTCCATCGAATTGGTGATGGGGATCAGTAGACAGCTGCAGTTCTGGATCTACAACCACAGTGAGCTGCAGGTAAGACCCCTGAGTGCATTTTTCTCAGATCCCAGCCATAAATGCCATACCGTATTTTTCTTTCTGGAGAAGCCACAGGTCTAGGGGGGCATTCCTAGTGCCCTGCTGAGCTGACCTGGGGGTGAGGTCCAAGTGAGCCTGTTCCTCTCACCCTTCCCATGTGGTCCTCCTCATCTCTGTGCTCCAGGGGCTGCTTCAGCCTCAATGCAGGTTCTGGATTTTCCCAGTGATGTCTTGTTTATGGATCAAAGCCAGTTGGCCTTCCTGGGTGAGGGATGGGGGGAGGGCAGGGCTGAAGTCCAGAACAACCTATGGTGCTACCTTGATGATGCCACCCTCCAATTTTGGCTTAAGAAAAGTTTTGACCTTGCAGATCTCTTGGAAGGCTTCTGGGGACCCTGGTCTTTCCTATACTACACTTTAGAAGCTGTTGTTTTAACCTACCATTTTGGTGTAGTTGCTTGGGAGGTATGTATAAAAAAGAATTGTTTAACATACATAGCTCAACAATTCCAGCGGGCTCTTTCTGAAGATCATAACAAGTGCAAAATTGATAGGGAAAGGTAAAGAACTCAGAATTACCAGTGGTAGCCTTGAGAAAGAAGGACAGCGTTTGAAAACATGCACTCCTCATTTTAAGACTCACTATAAACCTATCCTATAATTGAGATAGCGTGATTCAAGCCTAAGGACAGACAGATCTAGGAAACTCTATAGAGCCCATAAATAGTTCTGCATACACACAGCAAAAATTAATTTAGACAAATATGCCAATGGAATGCAATGGGGAAAGGAGAGTCTTTTTAATAAATGATAGTGGAACAACTGGATATCTGTATGCAAAAATTAAAATTGAACTTGATAAATACCTGACTTGAAAACTGACAGACACTGATGGTTTCCAGGCAAAATTTAAAAGATAAAATTATGAAGTTTCTCCAAACATATAGGGGGATATCTTTGTGGCCTGTGTACTCAAATATTTCTTAGAGATATTGCAAAAGCACTTAACAGGGGAAAAAATGGTAAATGGGACTTTATCAGAATAAAAAATTTTCACTCTTCAAAACTTTCTTAATAAATAAAAAGACCAATCACAGTCTAGGAGAAATATTCACAATCTATGTGTTTATATATATATGACAAAGACTTGAATCTAAATTTTATAATTTCTCCACATAAAACACAAAAGACAAGCAATCGAGTAAGAATTGTCAAAAGACTTGGATAGGTACTTCACAAAGGAGGATGTAAGAACTGCTAATAAAGTGCATGCAAAGGTGTCTTTTAACAGTGTTCGTTAGTTACCAGGGAAACGCAAATTAAATCCAGAAGCAAATTCACCTAAGCGGCCAAAATAGTGGCTTAGTTTAAGTAACTTCAACACCAAGTGCTGGAGAAGATGTGCACTGCCACAGATATCTCACGCTGGTAGGATGTATAATGGTACAACCGGGTGGAAACTGGTACCTCTTGTAAAACTAAGTACATACCTTCCTTATGATCCAGCAATTCCACTCTAAGCAGTTATTTCCAGCAGAAATGAAAAATATTTGTACAATAATGTTTAGTGCAGCTTTATGCATAATATCAAGAAATTTAAGCAATTTAAATGCTCACCAACAGGAGACAAATAAATTCTAGTATATCCATCCAATATTACCAGGCAGTAGAAAGAAATGAGCTATTGATACACACACGTACATGAATATCAAAAATATTTTGTGGAGTGAGGAAAGTCAGACATGACTATGTCATATGTTCCCATTTGTATAAAGTTCAAGAACTAATTTGTGGGACTATAACTCATTAGGGTGTTCATTGGAAGAACTGATGCTGAGGCTGAAACTCCAATACTTTGGCCACCTCATGTGAAGAGTTGACTCATTGGAAAAGACTGTGATGCTGGGAGGGATTGGGGGCAGGAGGAGAAGGGGACGACAGAGGATGAGATGGCTGGATGGCATCACCGACTCGATGCATATGAGTTTGGGTGAACTTCGGGAGTTGGTGATGGACAGGGAGGCCTGGTGTGCTGCAATTCATGGGGTTGCAAAGAGTCGGACATGACTGAGCGACTGAACTGAACTCAACTCAATATAGTGGTTGCTCTAGGTGGAAGGAGGGAAATACACTATTTTAAAAATTAATTTGTATTAGAGTACAGTTGCTTTACAGTGTTGTGTTGGTTTCTGCTGCAGAGCAAAGTGAATCAGCTAAATGTCTCCATACAGCCCCTCGTTTGGGATTTCCTTCACATTTAAGTTACCACAGAGCATTAAGTAGACTTCCCTGAGCTATACAGTAAGTTTTCATGGTTATCCATTTTAAGCGAAGTGAAGTGAAAGTTGCTCAGTCATGTCCAACTCTTTGCGACCCTGTGGACTGTAGCCTGTCAGGCTCTTCTGTCCATGGAATTCTCCAGGCCAGAATACTGGAGTGGATAGCCATTCCCTTCTCCAGGGGATCTTCCCAACCCAGGGATCAAACCCAGGCCTCCCGCGTTGCAGGTGGATGCTTTACCATCTGAGCCATTTTATACGTAGTGTGAATAGTGGATATATATCTCAGTCCCAGTCTCCCGGTTTACCTTACCCCTGTTTTTCCCCCTTGGTGTCCATACATTTGTTCTCTACATCATGTCTCTATTTCCGCTTTGCAGATGTATTCATCTGTGTCATTTTTCTAGATGCCACATATATGTGTTAATACATGGTGTTTGTGTTTCCCTTTCTGACTTACTTTACTCTGTGTGATAGTCTCTAGGCCCATCCATGCCACTTGCAAATGGCCCAGTTTGTTCCATTTTCATGGCTGAACACTGTTCCATTGCACACATGTACCACATCTTCTTTATCCATTCCTCTGTCGATAGGCATTTAGGTGGCTTCTATGTCCTCGCTATTGTAAGTAGTGCTGCAGTGGACACTGAGGTGCATGTGTCTTTTTGATACATGGCTTTCTCTGAGTATTTGCCCAGAAGTAGGATTGTACTACTGAGAGAAATGATGGGAATGTCCAGGGTGAAGGCAATGTTCTGTGTTTTGGCTGGATGTTGACTCCAAGGGTACATACATTTGTGAAACTTGTCAGAGAGTGCACTTAGGATCTGCACATTTTACTCTATGTCATTACACTTCAATAAAAATATAGAAATGCATATGCTGATCATCTGCACAACTGTCATGAATATTTTCTTGGTTTGTTAAGTGAGGTGTTCAATCAAAGATGTATGTTGATTGAATTATGACTATGAAACATGCTGATTAGCAATCCATATTCATTTGAAAACCTAGAGGCAGAAGCAAAAACTACCATGTGTGATGGGAAGATGGACTTGCCTACCCTTCGGTTTTTAGTTTTCAATCTCTCATCTATTAATATGATAATTGCCTTTAATGACTTTGTTCTCCTCAGTGTAATCAGACAGGAAACTTTAGATGGAAATTGCATAAATTATTCTAATTCCTGCCAGGGAAAGAATCCAAGATTTTAATCAACTTCTGCACATTTTATTCTTCTTGTTAGGAAGTTTCCTTTATATTCATACTTAACTGACAGGCCCTCTCTGGAAGAAGCAGTCCTTATTAAGTGCCCTCATCAATAAAACTTTGTTGCCAGGGTAGACGAGAGATGACATTCTTATTCAAAGAGTCAACTGTGCCAAGGAAGATTGTGCAAACTCACCCGACTCTGATGTTTTACATATAATCTCACAAAAATATTAACACCATTGACAGTACTAACTTTATATATATATATATATTTTTTTCAGTTTATAAAATATTCTGCATTCAAAGTGAACATCTGGGAGGAATATAATAAAAAAGACACCATTGCCTCCATCCTACAGAGAAAAAAATGGAAGTGTATGACATTGAAGCTCATTCATCATTACTTTAATGAATGTGGGTCATGCTCTCGTAGACACAACTAAAGTTTTTCTTCTTTCCTAAAGCTTTCCTAAATCGAGCTTTCCTCACTTCTCACTAGATCTTCACAATCAACCTTCTCAGTATTTGAAGCAGCAAGGAGTCTCTGAGTTGAAATCCTCATTCAGTCATAGGAATCCTAGGTAGGGGCAGGCAGAAAGTGGAGGTGGAATCCGCTTAAGAGCCCAGGGGGATAACGGTGCCTGATTTGGTGGATTCTGCTCATAGTCTAGGCCACGTGCTGTGCCGGGATGAGGGGCACCAAGCCGTGTATGTATGGCTGAGCCCCTTTGAAACTATCACAACATTGTTAATCGGCTATACTCCAATAGAAAACAAAAAGTTCAAAAAAATGTAAGCAACCTAGATGTCCATTGACCGATGGTGGGTAAAGAAGATGTGGTGCCTATATATAATGGAGTGTTACTCAACTGCAAAAAAGAACAGATTGGATTGGCGTCAGTTGCAGCGAGATGGATGAACCTAGAGCCTATTTTACAGTGTGAAGTAAGTCAGAAAGAGAAAAACAAATATTGCATATTAATGCCTATCTATGGAATCAAGGAAAAAAGAGTACTGAACCTATACTAGGTTTGAATAGTAATGAGCCTACTTGCAGTGAAGGAATGGAGATGCAGACGTAGAGAATGAACTTGCGGACACAGTAGGGGAAGGAGGGAGTGGAAAGCATTGAAACAGTAGCAGTGACAAGCATACACTAGCATGTGTGAGGCGTGCAGCTAGCGGGCGCTGCTGCGTGACACGGTGCACTCAGCCAGGCGCTCTGTGACAACAGAGGGAAGCATGGGGGGAAGAGGAAGACTCAAGAGGGAGGGGATGCACATCTATATCCATATCTAATCATGGCCAATTCACGTTGTTGTCTGGCAGAAACCAACACAACATTGCAAAGCAATTACCTTCCAATTAAAAAAAACCCACACACCTCCCAATTGCAATGGAAAATGGCAAAAAAGCAAACTGAATGCTCTTTCTTCCCATTTCAAGAAAGGCCACCTCTGCTAAAGATCTGCAGTCCAGGACTTCTTGAGCTAAGGAAACACTGAACAGAATACATTTTATTTGATTCTGAGCTGCATCATTCTAAATGTTGGCTTAAAGAGGTCTCCGATGCAGAGAAACTTTAGTGTCCGAGTATTTCCAGAGGAACCTAGTGCCCACCTACAACACGGGAAAGAATAGCAACCATCCATATGGTACAAGATGTGGTGCTAAAAACCAGCACTGGTTTAGAAGACAAATTTGGGTTTTGGAAAGGGTTTGAGATCATGAAAGCTTGATCAGCCCCAGACCCATAGCCTGAATATGTCACAATGACAAACATCGGCTTGCTCATCTGTAAAATGGGGATAATAATATCCTGTCCTATCTATAACCAGGGGACCTTCCAAAGATTAGGAAAATAAACATTGAAAGCATTTTAAAGCTGGAAGAGTTTTGTCCACCTGACGATGTGGTTGCCATGACAATTTGCCACTGCTTCTTTGCCTTTCTTTGAAGTTGGTCATAAGACTGAATTTCTTCTGGGCTCATCCCTTGGCTTACTTGCAGCCTCTTAAAAGCCAGAACCTTCTCATTATGAATTTGTTTAGAGATCTATCACCAATCTTTGCTCTTTTAGGCAATTTTATTCTATCTCATCCTGGGAATGTCCCATTTGTAATGTCTGCATGTCCACTCTGGCAGGAATGGCGTGTGCATTTGTGTGTTTGTAATTGAAAAAGAGAAAATATATATCATTTCCTTCTCATCCAAGAATCTTCATCACAGGTGAACCTAAAGAGTCCAGAAGCTGAGGTCTGAGGGTCTGTGTGACGGGCCCTTGGGCCAACGATAATGTCATCAGGTGTATCTCACTCTCTGCCTTTTTCAACTCTGCTTTCTTTGGCCTTGGCTTCATTCTCAGAAGAACTCAGACTGTTCCCTGTGGGTCTTAGGATGGTGCTCTCAACTGAGCTCTCAACTCCAGGAGGACCACCCAACTACTTTAGGCAGTCCAGGTGCTATAACAAACTGCATAGATGGGGAGACTCCCAAACAACGGAGGCTGGAAGTCCAAGGTCAGGTGCCCTCGTGGTCAAGTGAGGGGCCTTTTCCCATGTCCTCACAGGGCAGAAGGACCCTCTGTTGTGATAAAGGCCACTCTCCAATCATGGGGCTGGACACTCAGGACCTAGTCACCTCCCAAAGACCCTGCCTCTTAATAACATTATACTGGGGTTAGGGTTTCGAGATTTGAATTATGCTTTGTAATAATCCATTAAGGAAACTATTATATATACATGTATATATGTATATATAAGTATATAATCGAATCATTGTTGTATACACCTGAAACTAACATGATATTGTAAATCAATGATACTTTGATAAAAAAAATTAAACTCAAAAAAGATTTGAATTTGGGGGAGACACAAATATTTAGCCCATTGCATTATTTCATTAGCTATCCAACATCAGAAAAAGGTTTCTCTCCTGAGGGCACAGATAAAAGCATGGTAATTATATCTCATTGGCTCAGATGGTCTGCTGGCTTGGGTCCACCCATCATAGTGACCAAGCACATGCGGGGCTCCACCCGTCTCAGGTTCGAGTCACATGGACAGCAAGAGGAAGCTGAGGGGGTCTCAGGAAAGCCAGGGGCTGCCAACAGATGAATTCTGAGCACCCTGTGGCCTGAGGCTCGCTGCTGTCTCCTTCCTGCATGACGGAGCGGGCTGATGCTGACCAGCTGATGCTGGTCCTGTGAGCATGCCATCAGCAGCAGCATGGGACTCTCCTGCCCTCATCCCAAGACGCCCCATCATTCTCCTCTCCCTCTAAAATGAAGCTTGGCACTTGTGATCAAGGACAAGAGCGTGTAGGAATTTCTCAAGAAGTTCCTTTCTCTAGCTATTCAGTGAAAAGCATCCTTCTTCCCAGGTGGCGCTAGTGGCAAAGATGCCACCTGGCAACGCAGGAGATGTAAGAAATACAGGTTCAATCCCTGGGTCAGGAAGATCCCCTGGAGAGGGAAACAGCAACCCACTCCAGTATTCCTCCCTGGAGAATCCCATGCTTGGTGGGCTACAGTCCATAGGGTCACGGAGTTGGACACGACTGAAGCAACTGAGCACACAGAGCTATTCTGTGAGACGCAGAATTCTTCAAGGAAAGTAGTCAAGCAGCAGTTTGGTTTCCAGACTTTGTGTGTTTTGACTTTGATGGATGCATTCCTTTCCTGTGGCTGCCGTAGGCAATGACCACAAACTTCATAGCTTTAAAGTGCACAAGTGTGCTAGCCCATAGTTCAGAGGTCAGGAGTTTGACGTGAGTCTCACTGGGCTAAAGCTGTGGTGTGGGCAGCTGTATTCCTCCTGGTATCTCTGAGGGAAAACCCATTCCCTGGTCTACTCAAGCTTCTAGAAGCCATGCTTCCAGTTGCCTTGGTCTATGGCTTAGCCTCCATCTTTGTATCTTCTTGAAATCTCTCCCTCTCACTTGACAATACTTTTTGTCTCCAGAAACAACTCAGCTATGAATCTGCATGACTTACTAGACATAGGCTTTACCCCTGACTTTGAAATGATTGGCTGAAGGTTTTTCATGTTTATTTCCCACTAAGTAATGTGTCTCATCTGTCAAACAATGCTTCTTTTCATTTTATCTTCTGACTGCTCTTGCTTGTAGAAGCTTTTCCAGGAAACTCTTTTAAGAAATTCTGTTGGATGGATGTTTAGCCTTGATTTCTTCCTTAGTACAATGCCTTTTGAACATTTACAAATAAAATAAGAGTGACATGTCTGTGTTATAAGATAAAAAAGCAAATGAACTACCCCTGTTGAGATAAAGATACATGTGACAGTTTCCTCTTTAGTTTATGTGGGAAATCTTCAAATGCCTTTGCAGGTGGGCTCAGTCGTGTCCACCTTTTGTGGCCCCATGACTTGTAGTCCGCCAGGCTCCTCTGTCCATGGGATCTTTCAGGCAAGAGCACTGGAGTGGGCAGTGATGTCCTCCTCCAGGGGATCCTTCTGACCCAGGGATGGAACCCAAGTCCTTTGTGTCTTCTGTATTGACAGGCAGATTCTTTACCACTGTGCCTCTTGGGAAGCCCTCAAGTGCCTTAGAAAATGCTAATGCTGAAGCTTCCATGGATACCAAAGTCAGAAGAAAAGAGAAAGAGCATGCTCACTGTACTCCTAGACGATCAGCTAGGTCATCTTGTACTGCATGGCAATTGCTGTAAGGTGGAAGAGCAGGAGAGGCCCAGTAGTAACCTAATTGACCAATCGATTAATTATTTGAGCTTCCATCCAACAAGAAAATACAGTAAAATATAGGAAATGTATAGAAAGTACAGTCTTGCTATAGTATAGCAAGTAACGTAATATTGCAATTTCCTCTCATGCTTCAAATAAAAGCATATTTAAAGCACAAGAGGAAATTACAAGGCTTCCGATAGTGCTGTCTTTCAGTGAACTATCTTATTTAAAGTATTTTCCTTAAATGAACCATGCAGCATCTTTGCCACCAATAGGGAAAATATTAAAAGAGAAATAAATACATGTAACCCGTCCCATTTCTTTTCTTGTAAACTCCTCCCAAACTGCTTCGTTCATGTGATCCACCAGCCAGAAGTGATGCGTTGAAAATAGCCTCAGCTAAAAGCAGGTATAAGGCGAGGTAGCCAGGCTTATTATGTAGGATTCTACAGGCAAACTGTGTGATTTGAGGAGGAATTTGAGGAGGAAGTGTGAAGATTTGCTCTTTTTTTCTTTTAGAGAAAACACCCAACAGATGCTTTGAGATATTAAAGCCCCTTTTTTAGTTGCACAGGGAGCAGAGTTTCTGCAGAGAGGCTGGATTTATACAGCAGTATCCTACTGTGGGCAACTTCATGGCCAGTCACAGGTAGTTCAGCAGAGGACCCAGGTTTGCACAAGTGACGTAACATTCTGCCTCTAAGGACGAACACATTCTGGGATGTAATCAAATATAGGCCCATGCTGATTCTGATGAACACAGTTTAAGAAGCAGTCGTTGACCGTGGGGTGACTCAAATATTTATTTAATGTGTTGTTGTAATGGGTCAGCTGTTGGGACAGGGGTTCTTAATCCTTCAAATAGGATTGTGACTGCCACACCCTCTACCCACGCACTCTCCTCTCCTCTCCTGCAGTTGCGGCTGAGGGTGATGGACCTTGACCTTTCTGTGTTATTCAGCAGCTAATAATTCTGCCAGTGTTTCTCACTCTTCCCCTGATACCCAAGCCTGAGCTTTCAAAGAACTGGTTATTTCTGCACAGAGAATCTCGGTCCCAAGAACCCTCTTGGCTTCAGTGTAGACAGCACTGATAACGTCTTACTCTTGAGAATAACTTCTACATCTATAAAGTAATGTCATCATACCTACAGCTGATGTTTCCCATGGATGTTGGGAAATTTGTCAAAACTTTGGAGGATAGGCTATATACCTATTGCTGTTCAGTCGCTAAGTCGTGTCTGACTCTTTGTGACCCCATGGACTTCAGCACCCCAGGCTTCGCTGTCCTTCACTGTCTCCTAGAGTTTGTTCAAATTCATGTCCATTGAGTTAGTGATGCTATCTAACCATCCCATCCTCTGTCACCCCCTTCTCCTGCCTTAAATCATTCTCAGCATCAGGGTCTTTTCCAATGAATCGGCTCTTTGCAGCTGGTGGCCAAAGAACTGGAGTTACAGCTTCAGCACCAGTCCTTTCAGTGAATATTCAGGGTTGATTTCCTTTAGGATTGACTGGTATACTGGCAATGTATTATTATCTCGCTAAGAATTAAGACTGAATGCCTTAGTACCTATGTCCGAGTCTAAGAACATCTATTTTAAAAGTTGCACATGTCTTATTTGTCATGTTAACTCATTTCCTATTTCCTATAAGGCTGAACTAATTCCAGCCTTCTATTCATGATCAAATTTATGTAATAGAAAAGCCGGCATGATGAACAATTTCTTGCATGAAGTTAATGATAGCACAATATGCATGAAAATAGCACACAGACTGTGGAGATGCCTTTCCTAAAGCACTACCAGGGATATTCCATAATTTCTTATTAAAACAGTAACAAAATGTGTGCCCTGGACAGTATCTTATCTGAGCAGTGGAATTTTGAGTAGTTTTCAATAGTCCCATGCTCATATTCTTTGACCAACCACTCAGGTTCAGAACTGAGGGGGTGAGTTCCACTAAATATCTTCAGCAATATCTTTTCACTTCAAAGTTATTTATTATCTTCTCTTTTCTTTCCCTTTTTCTTTTTTCCTTTCTTTTTCCCCCCAGTCGTAATGGCAACCCATACCTACTGTTAGCTCTAAATTAAACAGCTTGGCGATAATTACATAGTCGCCTACTCTTGCAAGAGAACAAGTACACCTCTCAAGAGTTCTGATGGTCTTGCTCGTACTCTTCCCCAGGGTAATTTATATTTAAATCTGGTTCTTTGACGGTGATGCTTGACTCAGGCTCCAGAGCTTTAGAGTCTAAGTCTGCAGTAACCATGACCTGCATCTGAAGGTCTGAGTGAGAAGTACATGCAGAGTGTGGGTTACTCAACTCCTTCAACGTGCAGCTCTCCTGCTGAAAGCCTTTCTCATTTGCTCTTTGGCTCAGAGCTAGAAATCTCCAGTTCTGACTTCCAGGTTCTCATTAAACACATCTGACAACCACCCAATTTCCCCTTTACGACTCCCCTCGTCCTCCTCTAGTTCTAATCAAACCAGTCTCTTATTCCATTAGCTGCTCTTCCAATCTCCGAAGCCCAGTCTGGGCTCGTCTCCCACTTTGGAATTCCATTTTGGATGGCTGTCAGCTGTGTTCCCCCTGCCAGGGCAAGTCCTGCAGGTGCTTTTCAAGCCAGGCTGAATGTTCTGACCATATTAGCAGGCTTCTTAAATGAGCACTTTTTCAGAATTACCCTTCCCTCACTTTGAATTCTTTCAATGCTGACACACACATGGTATAGCACACTTGTTCCCTCTTCATCGTTGTGACGACTTCTTAATTTACACCTGGCTCCTCTGACACGTGTATTTGTTTCCCCAGGGGACAATCATCTCATTCATTTCTTCTGAACTTCTCACAGCACCTTGCATGAATCTTTGACAACCTATTCGTGCATTGCATCTCATTGAATTGATTTTCATTATATAATGAAAAGATATTGTCCAGTGAATGATGCTTTTTTAAACCTTTTATGATTCTCCCAAACATAACATTCTACTGAATTTTTATAATATTCTGAAAAAAAAACAAAATAATAAAGATGAATTTTTGTAGTACAGTTTCTAGGAATTCACCTAATATTAGATACTAGACACATTTCCGTCTCTTATACCATTTATGCTCACTCAGTAGGGAGAACCTGTATGCAGAGGTAAAGTAAAATCCTTATGTAAACACTCATCAGTACTGATGGAAAAAATGAATGCCTGAATAGAAATGTTTAACTATGTTTGGGACAAAGGGGACTCTTTATCTTAAGCCTCTGTTATCTTTATTTTGATCCAAGCATCTGGATATTGGTAGATAGTTCAAATCAATGGGGATTTTACTGGATTAAAAAAATCATAAAAATATTAAAATAACATTCAGTTTGCAATTTTTAGGCATTAGTGTGAAGAAAATGTACAGATTCCATGTATGGATATAAGAATTGGACCATAAAGAAGGCTGAGCATTGTAGAATGGATGCTTTTGAACTGTGGTGCTGGAGAAGACTCTTGAGAGTCCCTTGGACTGCAAGGAGATCAAACCAGTCAATCCTAAAGGCAATCAACCCTGAATATTCATTGGAAGGACTGATGCTGAAGCTTGAATCCTTTGGCCACCTGATGCGAAGAGCTGACTCATTAGAAAAGACCCTGATGCTAGGCAAGATTGAAGAGGAGTAGAGAAGGAGGCAGCAGAAGATGAGATGGTTAGAGAGCATCACCAACTCAATGGACATGAATTTGAGCAAACTCTGGGAGATAGAGCAGGACAGAGGAGCCTGGCGTGGTGAAGTCCATGGAGTAGCAAAGTGCTGGACAAGACTTAGGGGGCCTGAAAAACAACAACAAACAACAATACAAACCTTCTTGAGAAAAGTCTCATAATAGTTAATTTCAAGGTAGTATTTTAGGGCCATGCCTTTGAACTCACTGTGGAAGTGAAGTGAAAGTGAAATTCACTCAATCGTGTCTGACTCTTTATGACCCCGTGGACTATAGAGTCCATGGAATTCACCAGGCCAGAATACTGGAGTGGGTAGCCTTTCCCTTCTCCTGGGGAATCTTCCCAGTTGGGATCAAACCCAGGTCTCCTGCATTGCAGGTGGATTCTTTACCAGTTGAGCTACAAGGGAAACCCAACCCACTGCGAGCAAAGGCCCAGATTTTTACTTCTCATTGATTATGGGCTGATGTCTTTGTAAAATACAAAGTCATGCTCACCGATGCCACAGTTAAATGGCTATAAAACTTTCCAAATACTTACTTCCACTTTCTGGATTTCTTTCATTGGTGGGTAACAACTGCTTCATGGATGCCAGCAACCTGTGGACCACCCTTTGAATTGCAGAGTCACTAGAACAGAAAAATCACACCAGAGAGAGACCTGCTATATTTTCTGACAAGAAGGAAAAAGGAACACTTTAAAAGATTAATATTATATCCATTAAAAATAAAGAAGGACTTGCAGCTGAAGGTGGACGGATTTGGACTCTGTGGACAGTTACTTTGCAATAATTAAGGCAAAATGTTCTAGGCAGCTGATTCTATTCTCTCTGAACAATGTAACCCCTGCGAAAGGAAGCAGGCCGGGAGGCCTGCCAACTTTTCTGGTGAAAAATTATCTTGCCAGAGGACAGATTCAAAGAGCAGATGTGGCTGACCCGTCAATGGGAGGTAGGAGTCTGGTGTCCCTCGTGTGTAACTCTAAACTTCCTTTGATGGCGGATGGATGGCCTGGGCTGTGACTTTCCACAGCCCTTTCGTTTCTTCTCCCCTTCTCAGCACACCCCTTGTGGCGGCATCAGAGGGGCATGACATGATAACGAGGGGACAGTCAGGAGCTGAAGTCAGGGCAGTTTTCCCAAAGCAGCCGCTTTGCAGGGCGGTCAGAGCCAAGGGTCTGATCCTCCAGCTTTGCACGTGCAAAACCGCTTTTTGCGAGTGTACTTAGGGTTGGAGGGAATCAACAGCTAGATAGCAGTCAGGAGGGACTGATGTGTAGACCTGAAGGCCGGGTTTTTAACTAATGTAGGAACAGAAATGGCCAACGCACTGTGACTTTTATGTCAGCAGGTGGGTGCGTGTTCTCTCTGATGGGAACGCTGCAGGGGAAATGAACAGAAACTGGAATCATATTTCACAAGCATGATATTAGAACATTAGGAAATAGAATGCTACTTTGGGGGGCATTAATGGCCAGTGTCATCCTGTAAAGATGTGATGCAATTAAACCTCTCTCTCAATTTTCATATTTAGTGAAAAATGTACTGAGCATCCTGCTTTGATTTGAAAGATATTCTGTCATTTAAGGGAATTGTGAGACAATCTTTGGGAGTATAGATGTCATTAATTCAACTCTCAGAGGGGAATATTGTTCTGACTCTTTGCAGGCTTCAAAAGTGCTGGTACTGTGCACCAGTTTTGCTCCTGAAAGAAATGTGAACATGTGTATGTGTGTGTCTAGTGCTTTATATCATATGATATTAATATTCTTAAACTTTTCAGCACAAAATATGGATATTATTTCTTTCTCACTTGCTATCATGTTGTACAGTTCAACTTGCCTTTGAAAAAAGAAAGAAATTCCAGTTCTATGACAAAGAATATGATTAATAGGTGCTCAGCTTTAGTTTCTTATATATATATAGTCAGATAGTTAAGAAAACACTCATATCCCAATGGCTAACCATTAATATTAGGACAGTAAAAAAAAAATAAAAGAATAGTAACAGCAAATTTATAACATTGTGTTGAATACAGGCAGTGTAAATTACATCTAACTTAGGAGCTTCCCTTGTGGCTCAGATGGTAAAGACTCTGTGTGCAATTTGGGAGACCTGGGTTCGATCCCTGGAGTGGGAAGATCCCCTGAAAAGGCTATTCACTCCAGTATTCTGGCCTGGAGAATTCCATGGACTACAGTCCATGGAGTTGCAGAGTCGTATACAACTGAGTGACTTTCACTTTAAGAATAATGTAGGAAAATTTATTTCTAATTACGGCAAATCACAATCCTTTAATTAATAACTTGTGGTAAGTTTTTTCTGTAATCAACCTATACTATAGAGTTTTATCTTATTATAATATGTATGCTTACAGTGCTTGTCTATGTGTATATATCACATGCCTGAATACACGTGTTTACATGTATGTGTGTATGTATAGAGAGAGGTATGTATTTGTGACTTTATTTTACAAACTCATACAGCAGTTATTATGATAAACTAAAAATGTGGAGTATGCTTACTGCAAAGCCCTACACAAGCAATAAAATTGAATGGATTTTTAAAATCTTAAAACAATTTTTAAAATTCTTCTTTCATAGATCAATGGAACAGAATACAGACCCAGACACAGAGACACACAACCTTGCTCAACTGACTTTTTTTAAACAGCTGGTCATTCTTTTACTTTTATTAAAAAATTAGTTTTAACTACTGAACTATCAGGGACATCCCTCAACTGATTTTTTTTCCCCTGAGGCAGTGGCAAGACTTTATTGTGGCATTTTTCAATGACATTTATATACTGTCTCCTTTCATAATATGAGATGCTATAATGATTTTTGTTATAAATTTCTTCATAAATATTTTTACTGATGAATGATGCATTTATTTTTGATAGAGATGCAAAACCATTCATTAGAGGAGGGAATGGGGGAAAGCTTTTTCAGCAATTGGTGCTAGAGAAATTAAAAATCCAAGGGCCAAAAGCAAAAACTAGACTAAACCATATGCCTCATACAAAAATTAGCTCCAAATAAGTCATGAACTTAAATATGAACACTAAAACTATAAAATTTTTAAAAATCCTAGGAGGGAAAACTTGAGGATATAGGTAAAGAATTTATAGACTTGCTGCCAAAGCACAATCCATAAAAATATTGCTTAATTAGACTTTATCAAAATTAAAAACTTGTTCTCTGCAAAGGAGCATATGAAGAAGGTAAAAAAAAAGTAACAGAGAAAATACAAACCATATGTTCAACAGAGGACTAATATCTAGAATAAAGAATTCTAAAACTCAACAGTTAAAAAAAAAAAAAGAAATCTAGGTAGAAATGGGTAAGACCTTAACAGGAATGCTGGCAACTGAGAACCTGGAAAAATGTTCGACATCATTAGGCGTCAGAGATGTGCAGATTAAACCCACGATGAACTGTTGCTGTGTACCTGTTGGAATGGCTAGAGTAAAAATAGACATGACATCAAATGTTGACAAGGATGAGGAGCAAACGGATTGCTCCCACACTGACGGTGGGGATGGAAGCGGTCCCCGGCCATTCTGGAAAACAATTTAGAAGCTTCTTATAGAACTAAACATGCAAATACAATACTATCTATCAGTGGTATCTGTGGGCATTTATCCCAAAGCAATAAAAGCTTATCTTTATACCAAAATATATGCTAATGTTTATCATAGCTTTATTCATTAATAGCCCCAAACAGGAAACAGTCCAGACATCCCTACAAAAACAAATGTTAAACAAACTTTGCTGTTTCCATACCATAGAATGCCACTCACATTAGAAAAGATAAACTATTCCCATTCATCCAACAACTTAGCTCAATCTCCGAGGAATAACACTGAGTGAAAAAAGCCAATAAAAAAGTTATATACTTTATGATTTATGATTCCACTTACACAACATTTTTGAGATAATGAAAATTTAGCAGTGCAGAGTATATTAACGGTTGCCAAGGCTTAGAGAGGGCTTCCCTTATGGCTCAGATGGTAAAGAATTCATCTGCAATGCAGGAGACCCAGCTTCCATCCCTGGGTCAGGAAGGTTCCCTGGAGAAAGGACTGGCTACCCGCTCCATTATTCTTGCCTGGAGAATTCTATGGACAGAGTAGCCTGGCAGGCTAAGAATCAGACATGACTGAGCGACTAGCATTTTCAAGGATTAGGGGTTAGAGGAGGAAGGGGTGGGATGGGTTTGGCAAGAAAGGGGGTGTGGTTTTCAAAGAGGAAAAGATACAGCTCTACCCTGTACCTAGAGTGTAATGGACACACACGTGATAAAACTGTATGGAACTAAGCACACGCAAGGACTAATGAGCTGTGTCAATGTTAATGTTCTGACTGTGATATTACAGTATGGTTTTCCAAGATGTTGCCATTGTGGGAAACTGGGTAACGTTTAAAAACACACAGGGTCTCGGTATTGTTACTTACAAATTCTCTGAATGCATAATTATCTTAATAAACATTTCAACTAAAGGCAACTCCCCCTTTTTTTTCATTGATTTCTTGGAGATGGACCATTTGGGGTTGCCCTTGGTAGAAGATAGTGGGTGCGCTCCGTCAAGGCTGGTTCTAATTCTTTGGTCAGGTTTTACATGGGCTGTGAGTCTTGGGTGGACCATAACCCACCCGTTTAACACAGCCCAGCCTTGACGACATCATAGTCCCAAAGCTAACCATCCATGTGAAGTACACAGATTTTTTACAGCTTTCTTCTCTGCCACATTGTCTTCAGATAGATCCTGTGAAGAACCTTCTGTCTCTCTTATCTGATGCCATGCCCAGAGCTCTGGATGTCTCACCAAGCCCATGTTTTTGGTTTGATTGTCTGGTGCCACATTCTCAGAAATGCCAGGGTTTTTTGTTTCATTTATTTCTTTAAGTATACAGAAGCTTGAGTGTCTTTTCAAGAGCCCACAATGAGTTCAGAATCAGAGTGTACTTTTGTACTTTCCTAACCACAAGAAGTTGAAGCTCAGTTCAGTTGCTCAGTTGTGTCCGACTTTTTGTGACCCCATGGACCTCATCATGCCAAGTTTCGCTGTCCATCACCAACTCCCAGAGCTTGCTCCTCAAATCCATGGAGTCGGTGATGAAGAAGTTGAAGGATATTATCAATACCTTCATGATTATAGTAATAATCTCTCTCTTTGATCCTAGAAATATAGGCTCTGAAATGTATACACAAAACGTTCACACAGTAATAATTACAACTGCAGAGTAAGCCTGCCCTATATAAAGCAAGCACTGTGCTTAGTTCCACAGACTTCTTTTACCCCACAGCCCTTAACTTTCCCCTCTTTTCTCTTAAGCTATGGAGAAAAATTAAAAAAAAAAAAATAGTACTCTCCAGAGTGATGTCCTAGTCTTCCCCTTTGGAGCAGAAGTCCCTCCAGGGCTTCAAGGATATCAATTTATTCAGCAACAAGACAGAGCTTTCCCCGGGAGTTGCTGTTACATAACGTTGAGAGAGTGTCCTCAATAGAGCAGGCTGGAGATTACATTAAAGGAGATGCCAACGGCTCCTGTTGAGAATTAGGACAACCTCACTATTCACTGCTCAGGCTCAGACCTCTCTTGGCTCTGATGACCCTCTGGAATCTCCTTTCTCCCTCAGCTGGGCCCCCCTCTAACTCTTTTTCTGAAGTTCTGATGCCTCTGCTGCTTCCATGCTAAAACTTGGAAAAAGAAAAAAAATGACAAATATCTTGAGTGCCTTGCAATTACTGCACGGCTGCCCTGGTGCTCACTGGCTCTCTAATGAATCTTCCAGCTGGCTTTTGCTGTAGCCGGGGAGCCACGGAAGACTTCATCCTAACACAACCCGAGAGTGTTAGGAACCAGAACAGAAAGCTGCTCGGCCCCTGCCTCCTAACTCTGTGGGCTCTAGCGTCTTATCTTTACAATTTCCCAATGATGGGAGCAAAGCAGGGTGCGCTCTAGTTCATTAGACAGAATGTGCGTATACAAAGCTACAGGAAGATATTTTATAAATGAATGCCGATATTTCCCCTTCCAATGTAATTAGATATTCTGTTTCTATCTAAGGTCCTTATTACGCCAAAAAAGAATAATGAGGCTTTTAAACACGATACAGCTGGGCAGATTTCAGCATCCGCACAGAAAAGCCAGCCTGCCAGCCCTCCAAGTTTCAGAAGGAGGAGGCTGGAGGGGTGGGCAGAGGGGGAGGAAATCCAGCTCCTTTGTGGGGGAGAGTCGGAGGGGGTCTAAGAAACTCCTGATCCAAAAAAAAGAAACACATGCGGGGTTGGCTGCCTGTTGTCTAAAATTTTTAAAGGCAGAGCAAGGTTTAAATAGGGGGCCAGAGGAAGAGGTGAGTTAATCCCTCTACTGTTTTAGGAAAAACCAATTCAGCTCATGCCTGGTTTTATCCCTAGTTTCCCCGCTCCACAGGCTCCACTGAGGAGACCAGCGAGCTTCCAGAGGATGCAGAGAGTTTTGATCACACAGTAGGAGAAAGATAATGAAACTCAGCTTCAGCATCCATGGAGATGCCCCGCATAGAGCAGATCTACTGTGGGGAGGATCTTTTTGGAATCCTGTAGGCGCTGGAGGGACTCAGAAGCTGTTAAACGATGCAGTTTAAAAAGAGGTTCATATGCCTTATATGTGGAATTTTAGGGGGGAAAAAAAGAGATACAAATGAACTAACAAAACAGAAAGAGATTTCCAGTCTCAGAGAATGAACTTATGGCTGCCTGCGAGGAGGGATGGGGGGAAGGGATAGTTGGGGAATTTGGGAAGAACATGTACACACTGCTATGTTTGAAATGGATAACCAACAAGGAACTATTCTAGAGCACATGGAACTCTGCAGTTGTTCTGTGGCAGCCAGAGAGGAGGGTGGTTTGGAAGAGAATGGATACATGTACATGTATCGCCGAGTCCTTTAGATGCTCACCTAAAACTATCACAACATGTTTGTTGATTAGCTACGTTATTGTCGTTTAGTCGCTAAGTCGGGTCTGACTCTCCTGTGACGCCATGGACTGTAGCCTGCCAGGTTCCTCCATCCATGGGATTCTCCAGGCAAGAATACTGGAGTGGGTTGCCATTTCCTCCTCCAGGGGATCTTCCCCACCCAGGGATTGAGCCTGTGTCTCCTGCATTGGCAGGTATGTTCTTTACCACTGAGCCAACAGGGCAACCTGAACACAAAATAAAAAGGTTAAAAAATTTTTAAAAACAAAATAAAAAGAGATCATACAGATGATACACAAGACCCACACTGAATACCTACTGCCCTGAGGATGGGCGTCGGCAGTTTGGGGGGGTGGGATGGGCTGTGGGGGCAGATAGCCCAGGATGGCGTGAAGAACACGGAAACTGAAACCTAGACCCCCCTTTGGCTGTGTAATCGGGGCCAAATCAGTTGGCTATTCTGAGCATCTGTACCCTTTCCTTAAAATGTGTATGAAACCCACTGCACTAAGTTGATGTGGAATTTAAATAAGGACCGTACAACATGTCCAGCACGTGGTCATGATCAACAAATTTTAGCCCCTTCCCCAGACCTGATTCCTGAGCAAAGGCCCCACCATCTAAAGCAATGCTTTGTTAACTCATACATCAAAGATGCTAGAAACACTTCATATTCTAGAAAGAACTTAGTGTCCATTGGATATTCCTTTTGGTAAATTGAGTAAGCACTCTTTAAAAACATGTAAATCTAGATTTCCTGATAGACTCTGCATTAGATGGTTGATTGGAGGGAACACACCAGCCAATCCTTTTAATCTTGGAGGCCTCAGTTTAATTACTGTCCACGAATCCTCAGTTTAATTACTCAGCTCAGAACTCAAGAGGAATTGTATGACTCCAGCCCTGGGTAAGCCAGCTGTCTAAGAAAGTAGGGATGGGGAAGGTTATGCCTTTAAGGTCCTTTCCACTCTTCCATCCTTGGAGGAGTTGGGGCCATAAAGAGGACAGCAGGAACAAAAGTGGGGGTGTACCTGGGCTCCCTGTAGAGACTTACCCAGGTCACACCTACATTCTCTCTATTAAGGAATGTACATAAGAAATGTGTCTTCTTTTTCCGACTTATTTCACTTCGTCTGATAACCTCTAGTTGCATCCATGTTGCTGCAGATGGCATGATTTCATTCTTTTTAATGGCTGAGTAGTATTCCATTGAGAAAACCAAATACCACGCATCACTGTATGTGGGATCTAAAATATAAGACAAGTGAACCTGTCTACAAAATGGAGACAGATTCACAGACACAGAGAACAGACTTGTGGTTTCCAAGAGGGAGGAGGGTGGGGAGGGGTGGACTGGGAGATAAAGTGAAAGTGAAGTCGCTCAGTCGTGTCTGACTCTTTCGGCCCCACGGACTGTAGCCCACCAGACTCCTCCGTCCATGGGATTTTCCAGGCAAGAATACTGGAGTGGGTTGCCATTTCCTTCTCCAGGGGATCTTCCCCACCCAGGGATCGAACCCAGGTCTCTCGAATTGCAAGCAGACACTTTACCGTCTGAGCCACCAGAGATGCCTCCAGGGAAGCACAGGGAGTGGGAAATTGGGATTAGCAAATGTAAGCTTTTGTATATAGGATGAAAAAACTACAAGGTCCTACTGTATAACAGAGAACTACATTCAGAATCCTATGATAAAGCATAATGGAAAAAACATTAAAAAGAATCCTATGATAAAGCATAATGGAAAAAAACATAAAAAAGTGGTATATGTATGTAAGAGCGTCCTTGGTGGCTCAGATGGTAACGAATCCATCTGCACTTCAGGAGACCCAGGTTCAATCCCTGGGTTTCGAAAATCCCTTGGAGAAGGGAATGGCTACCCACTCCAGTATTCTTGCCTGGAAAATCCTATGGACAGAGGAGCCGGATGGGCTACAGTCCATGGAGTCGCAAAGAGTAGGACACTGATGAGCAACTAACACTGTCAGTTTTCACTTTCAATTTCCATGAACTGAAACATTTCTGTACCCCTTAAAGAACCCCTACAGCAGTGAGTTTAAGATCAAAGGTGACTTCATGTGTATAATTGAATCACTTTGCTATGCAGCAGAAATTAACACAGCACTGTAAATCAACTATACTTCAATTTAAAAAAAATTTTTAAAGAGTGTAAAGAAAAGATGTGTTTATAAGAATAGATATTTGAAAAACAAAATTAGCATTTTATTTAGCATTAGCAAAATATCTGCACAATAATAGTAACATCAACACTTACGGACTGGGGCTGTATGACGGGCCCTCCTCTCTCTAGGCTCATATAACTCATTATTAACTTACACCATCTGCCCAACAGCCCCACGAAGGAGATACTGTTATTATCCTAATTTTAGGGATTAAGAAACTCAGACCCAAGAGAGAGTCAATGAATTATACAAGATCCCAGAGCCAACGGCAAGGATCTGGACCCAAGGCAGACTGGATCCTAAGTCTGGGCTCTCGACTGTTCATTTGTTTCATTGGATCATTTGTACAGTTTTCTTGCTCAGAGAAAAGCCTTTCCCTAATTCCAATCTTAAACCTTTAGATCTATTTGTTCAGTATGTTTGCAGGGAATTAAGTAGCTGGAATAGTCTCTGCTGAAAGCAGTTATGACTAAATTTGACATTCAGGTGTATGAAGCCTTGTTGATTTTATTTCCAAGTGAAATAACTTTTCAGTTGGTTTTATTGGCAATGATATTTTAGCAATTTGTTCAATGGCAGATAAGTCCCACTGAAGTTATTCATGTTATGAAATGGAAGAAAAGTCATTACTTTCATTAATTGTCTCTTAGGTTATACAAACCTAACCACAGAGCATCCTGCAGATACCACCCATGGGACAGAGCCAGACGGGTGGGCTTCGGGCTAAAGCAGAGCCTTTGGGCACCCTTAACTGTAGTTTCAGGGAAACAAGGAAGGGATAGGAAGACAAAGGGATAGGAACTGTAGTAAAAATAAAGTAATTGAGTCATAACAATAGCCAGTCCTCCCGTGGTGTTCGCTGCACGGAACTGTTGTCTTTCCTTACGTGTGGTGACTCACTCAGCTTGGTCCTGGGAAGGAGGCCTGGTTCATACCCCCACGTCAGAATTATCTGATAATCTTACAGAATTCTAGGGCTTCCCTGGTGGCTCAGACGGTAAATTGTCTGTCTGTAATGTAGGAGACCCAGGTTCAACCCCTGGGTCAGGAAGATCCCCTGGAGAAGGAAATGGCAACCCACTCCAGTACTCTTACCTGGAAAATTCCACAGATAGAGGAGCCTGGTAGGCTACAGTCCATGGGGTCGAAAGAGTTGGACATGACTGAGTGAATTCACTTTCTTCCTTTTCTTTACAGAATTCTAAAAGTTATCCTTTGTTTACCCAAATCAGAACACTTCTGTGCTTTTTGGATTTGGTATAGGCCTGAAAGTAATCACTGATCAGCAGGATGACCATGGGCAGAGCAGATCACATCTCTGACCCTCAGCTTCCCCTTCTGTCTCCCACAAAAGGCACCGTCGAGAGTCCCCGGGACTGTGTGTGGGCTACACAAAACAACGGAGGGGTTGCGCTCACAAATTCCTGGCACAAGGTAAACAGTGACGAGGAGGCATGGCTGTTATCTGCACTGTCCTAAAAGTGAGCAAGCTAAGAGCTATTTGTATTTTACCTAAAACCCAATTTTTCTCTCTTTAAGCAGCTTCTGATGATGACACCAGGGCAAGGTGCTGTATTAACCTCCCAGGGCCTCCCCAACAAGTACCACGCTGAGTGGCTTATAGTGCAGGAAGTGATCGTCTCCCAGTTCTGGAGGCTAAAAGTCTGAAATCAAGCTGTCAGCGGGGCCATGCTCTTTCTCTGAAGTCTCTGGGGACGATTTGGTCCAGGCCTCTCTCTGAGCCACTGGCGTTGTCCCCAAGCCTTGGGGTTGCCTTGCTCGTATCTGCATGGCTCCAATCTCTGCTCCCGCCTCACATGCCTTCTCCTCTGTGAGTTTTCTCTCCCACTTGTAAGGACTGGACTTGAGTTGTTGCTCTTATGATCTCATCTTAATTTGATTACTCTGCTAAGTCCCTACTTCCAGAAGGATGACGCTCATGGGAACCAGGGAATGGGACTTGAACATACGTTTTTGTGGCACACAATTCAGCTCATCACAGGTGCCCCCAAAGACCTGGCTATAGACCTGTCACTGGTGAGAATATAAATCTGCAAACAAAACCATTTCCTATTAACTTTGTGGCGTGAAAACACCGGTTTGGGGGTGACAGTCTGCCACTTCTTGCTTAGTTTATCTTTTTCTGATTCACATGTATTCTTTCTCAAGGGCTACAAAATCACAACCTAACAACTTTTGAAAATCTCAGGGTTACACTGAGAAAAGAAAACGCTGTTCAGTTTTGAATATTTGGCAGCGGAAACTGTTCAGCAGAGTCTATCAACCTGCGTGTTCTGGTGCCTGTGCATCCTTCGCCCACCTACAGGGTGGCACTTGATTGTGGCATTTGGAGCACCTGGAGGCAATTAGCACCAGCATCTACCACCATCCACGGAGGAGAGGAAGATTAAAGCCCTGAGCCGTTTTGATCCGTACTGGAATTTGTATAATTAGTCTGAAATAATTACTCAAAAAAATCCCCTGCTGAAAGCCTTTGCCCCCTTATGGTTTTATGCTGACAGTGTCGGGGAACACTGTTATCTGCCTCTCAGGGGCAAAGACTGGAAGCAAGTTCTGTCTACCTGACAAATGGTTAGTGCCGCCTCTGGGTGGGGCTGCTTCTGCCAAACCACTCTGTTCTGAGTGGGCATCCATCTCCCCCAGCTTTTCCTGCAGAGACACAAGAAGGGACAAGACCAGGGGACTCACTGCTGCCAGCAGGGAGGGACTTTTCCTCGAAAGCACAGGTGGGTCAGGTGTTGCCCCAAATATTCTGTTGACAGAAAGGAAAATCGAAGTCCAATGAGACAGCTAGAGACAAGATAGGTCTGAGGTCTGGGTCTCCTGATGATTGAAAACCCCAAACCTTGCCTCTGTCTCACTCTCCCTCACCCCCAGGTAACCAGTCCTTTGCTTTCTGTCTTTACAGGCTTGTCAATTATAGATGTATCATGCATATGATGGGCTTCCCCTGTGGCTCAGCTGGTAAAGAATCCGCCTGCAATGCAGGAAACCTGGGTTCAATCCCTGGGTTGGGAAGATCCCCTGGAGAAGGGAACAGCTACCCACTCCAGTATTCCGGCCTGGAGAATCCCATGGACTACACAGTCCATGGGGTCACAAAGAGTCAGACATGACTGAGCGACTTTCGCTTCATGCATATGGTACAAATAACTAATGAGTATTTGAAGCCCTTTTCCCACCAGGGCTATTCCTATATTTCATATTGTATTCTGATCTTGCAACTGGTGTTTTCCAAGTGGCAGGAGGTAATATGAAACATCGCAGTTTATCTTTACCATTTTTATGTTCTGCCTGACAAAATTATGTTTCACTTGCTGTCTTACTGAGCTTCTCTGTAAGCCAGGCTCTGCACTGGTCCCAGAGACTCCCCAGTGTAGGAGATGGAGATAGATGTTCCCACAAGAAGCTTGAGTTCTATAAAGAACATGATGCACATAATGTTGAATCTCGTGTTACTTTAGATCTTCTTCTGGATACTGCAGTGTGCCACTTTCAAGAGGAGGTTTTTCCGTAGGGCACTTTTTCATGGGCCTTATGCTTGCTCCTTGGAAGTAAAACTGTGACAAACCTCAACAATGTATTAAAAAGCAGAGACATCACTTTGCCAGCAAAGGTCCATATAGTCAAAGCTATGTTTTTTCCAGTAGTCATGTACTGATGTGAGAGTTGGACCATAAAGAAGGCTCAGTGCCAAAGAATCGATGCTTTCGAACTGTGTTGTTGGAGAAGACTCTTGAGAGTCCCTTGGACTGTAAGGAGAGCAAACCAGTCAATCATAAAGAAAATCAACCTTGAATATTAATTGGAAGGTCTGATGCTGAAGCTGAAGCTCTAATACATTGGCCACCTGATATGAAGAGCCAACTCATTTGAAAAGACCGTGATGCTTGGAAAGATTGCAGGCAGGAGGAGAAGGGGACAACAGAGGATGAGATAGTCGGATGGCATCACCAACTCAATGGACAAGAATTTGAGCAAACTTTGGGAGATGGTGAAGGACAGGGAAACCTGGCATGCTGCAGTCCATGGGGTTGCAAAGAGTTGGACATAAGTTGGCAACCGAACAATAACACTTAATTCTGCAGGCAAGATTTAGTTATTTGCTAACAGTCAGGGAACACAGGGCCCTGCTTTCTGTCTATGTTAGAGACACTCGAGTTCCCAATTCAGGGCGATCGCCCGCCTCCCAGTTCTTGTGGCCAAGGCAGTGAGTGTCACTCCTAGGCTGAGTGTCTGGTCATCTCACTAGTACCCTACTTGTCACCACACCTGCCCACTGCCCTTGACTCTAGGCTACTCTTCCTCACTCTCTGCCAGGTTGTCCACTCTGGTGCCCTGCAAAGACTGGGTCCTGTGAGATGTACTGGTGTCTGTAGAGGTGGGGCCAGAATTGGCTTCGAGCTTTTCTAAGCATCTCTGAGTCATGGAGTGAGGGCTGGGTCTGCAGAGACACGAGCCCTTGAAATTCACATGACATGCCCCAGATGTGGCCATTAGACTGCATTATCACTACTGGGAGGTTTCTCATCTCGTTTTTGGATTTCTAGTATCTTTAAAAGTATTTCGGGAAAATGATTTTAGAGAAGATTGCCACACAGATCCTGCCTATTGCTTAATACACAGAAACTTATTAAACTCCATCTCAAAATGTGAAGCATGCCTTAGCATGCCAGTGAGATAAGATGCAGGCCCTCTAGTACTTTAGAAAACATATGACGTAATTTGTCTCCTCTGTCTGAGCCAAGGGGGAGATGTCTTGATCATGCAGCTGTCCTGTACACAGTGGGACAGTCACCCAGGTTGAGATGATTTTGTAAAGAGCTCCTTCTGGTCCTTTGAGAGCCGATCATCTTCCACGGGATAAAAGAAAAACCTGCCAAAGCTCTTTGGGGAATGATGTTGTCATGAATCGCTAATCATCGATCATGTCTGATAAGTACGGGGTGAAGGTTTTATATCCTTGAAAGCAGTCTTTGCGTGCACCGGAGTTACACCACTGAACATGCCCAGAATTAGAAGTGACGCTTCTTTAAATGCAGATTGCTTCAGAGCCATTTTCCAACTCCTAAAAAAAAAAAAGTGCTGTCAGCTCCAAGAAGCCACTCTCTCCTGATGGATAATTCTTGGGTTCATTTGCTGCCAACAGTAACTGAGCCGTGGCCACCTCCTTCACTCCTTCCCCAGCAGGCAAATAGAGTGGTTACCGGGAGAGAGGAGCGTTCCTCTCCCAACACCGTGTGCTGTCTACTCAGCATCACGTGAGTGTGAGCTGTCGAGCCAGGCTCCAAGCCACAGATCGTCATCAGCAGAGAAGGGAGTGGGGCGACGCGTTATCCATTTTCTGAGCTGGCTTTGGTTTGCAGATTTCTCCTCTAGCGTAGACTCTCTGTCATCTGCACCTCTCTCCCCGCTCCGTGGAGAAGATGGAGATTCTATCTCACAAGCGTGTGTGTCCCCAGGGAACACTAGATGGAGGTGGGAAGGGTACAGGAGCGGAATCCTAGATTCATTATTCTCACACCGAACATGTATGGGCTGGGTGTTGCAGGTTGGTTCTCGGATGTGGACTTGGAGATGGACATTCGTGCATTGGGACATTTCTCAAGGACTTTGGCATGGTGGGGGGGGGCGGTGGTGGCTGACACCCATAGGAGGGAAAGGAGGCGGAAGGGCTGGACAGAGTGAGAAGCTGACAAGATCCTTGGCACACCCTCTAGGATGCTCTAAGGCCAGGGTAATTCTTCAAGGTGTCCCACGTTGGGGAGGGGGGCCCGTGCCTTTATGCCCCCGTGTTGATCACTTATGGGATGTGGCTGCCTTTGGAAGGAGGCAATGTTTTGGCCCAGGCAGTCACCCAGGAAGACTGAGGATGGACGGCTGTCTGCCTGGCACTGAGCCCAGGAGCTGGGGCCTCCTCACTGCCAGAGAGAGTCTGGACAGCACTAGATAGCATCCATTAAACCACATGACATTGGGAAGCTCCGGGCCCACTACAGCCTCGGTCTCCTTATTGAGAACTGCATGATTATAAGGCCTGCTCACAGAGTGGTGAAAAGAGATCCCAAACAATGGAGCACGCTGAAATGTTTAGCTCAGTAAGTAACAGAAGTCTTCCCCAGTGTTGATTCTGGAAGATGAAAGAGCAGATGTCATTGTTTAGAGAAGTCTCCAATCTGGCTTAGATCCTACAAACTAAGTAAGTGTTAGTCGCTCAGTCGTGCCCGACTCTTTGCAACCCCACGGCCTGCAGCCCACCAGGCTCCTCTGTCCGTGAGATTTTCCAGGCAAGGATACTGGAGTGGGTTGCCATTTCCTTCTCCAGGGATCTTCCAGACCAAGGAATTGTACCTGGGTCTCTTGCACTGCAGGCAGATTCTTTACTGACTGAGCTACAATCCTACAAGCTCTCTGCTTAAGAGAAAAGATTCTTTATATATGTGTGTGCTGTGCTAAGTTTCTTCAGTCGTGTCCGATCTGTATAACCCCATGGACTGTAACCCCCCTAGGCTTCTCTGTCCATGGGGATTCTCTAGGCAAGAATACTGGAATGGGTTGCCATTTCCTCCTCCAATATATATTATATAAAGACAGATTCTTCATTTATACATATCATTTATTTATGATTTTTGGCTGTGCTGGGACTTTGATGCTCTGCAGGCTTTTCTCTAGTTGTGGTGAGTGGAGGTCACTCCCTACCTGTGGCTGTGGGCTTCTCGCACCAGCGACGTCCCTTGCTGCGTAGCACAGGCTCAAGGGCATGTGTGCTTCAGTTGTGGCATAGGGGCTCAATCGCTGTGGTTCCCGGGCTCTAGAGAGCAAAAGCTCAATAACTGTGGTGCGCGGCCTTAGCTGTGCTGGGGCACGTGGGATGATCTTCCCAGACCTGGGACTGAACCTGTGTCTCCTGCACTGGTAGGTGGATTCTTTACCACCCAGCCACCAGGGAAGCCCGAGGACAGAGTTTTAAATGTACATTGCTTGTCTGCCCATCACAACCTTGTCAGGAATTGAAGTTCATTCCCTGGTAGAGCTTTCTGACCTCTCCCCACCCTGGGGACGGGGCTGCCTTTTAAGTGACTAGCTAGTCCACCCCTTGGACTAGCTTCCTATGGTGGTTGTAACACATTACCGTAAGGTTGGCGACTTGAAACAATACACATTTATCCCCTTAAAGTTCTGGAGGTCAGAAGCGCGCGGTGAATCTTACAGGGCAAAAGTGAGCATGTCAGTTGTCCGATTCCTTCCAGAGGCTCTACAGGAGGCTCCATCCCTGGTGTTTTCTGTCTTACAAAGGTCACGCTCTTTCCAGGGCTTATGACCCTACATCTCTCGCATCACGTGTCTTTCTTCCCCTATTCCTCACGTCACCACCTCACCTTCTTCTCCTCTGTAATTGGCTCTCCTTCCAGCTTCCCTTCACAAAGACACTTGGGATGGCATTTCAGGCTCACTTGAGAGCCTAGGATAGTCTTCTTACATCAAGATCCTTAATCGTACTTGCAGTGTCCACTTTTCCATTAAGGCAGCATACATGGGATCTGGAAATTAGGAGCTGGATCTCTTTGGGGGCCATTATTCATCTTGCCACATACCCGCAACTCTTTCTGTCTTTTAAGACACATGGCCATCTGCTGGCCCGTGAACTTCAGGAAGACAGTGAACTTCACCTGGCTTTTTCCTTCAGGACAAGCAAGTATCACACACACAGGATGTTCCCAAAGCACTTACGTGATTGGAGCCAAAGCTACTGAAAATGAAAGTGTTAGTTGCTAAGTCGTGTCTGACTCTTTGCGTCTACATGGACTGCAGCCCACCTGGCTCCTTGGTCCATGGGATATCCCAGGCAAGAATGCTGGAGTGAGTTGCCCTTCCCTTCTCCAGGGGATCTTCCTGACCCAGAGATCAAACCTGGGTCTTCTGCATTGCGGTGGAATCTTTACCATCTGAACCACCAGGGAAGCCCCAGTATCCCTACCCCAAAGCAGTCACTCATTGTGAGGTCCATGGGGTCATGAAAAAGGGGTTGGATATGACTGAGCGACTTCACTTTCACTTTTCACTTTCATGCATTGGAGAAGGAAACAGCAACCTGCTCCAGTGTTCTTGCCTGGAGAATCCCAGGGACGGGGGAGCCTGGTGGGCTGCCATCGATGGGGTCACACAGAGTCAGACATGACTGAAGCAACTTAGCAGCAGCAGCAGCAGCAGCAAGCTGATAAGTGCTCCATGGGTGAAAAGCTAAGATAAATGGTGTTTTTGCTCCTTCAAGAAGCAGTAGATTTGCTCAAGGCCATTAGCAGTCCTTCTGAGTCCTCCCCTGACTTCACGGCCAAGGACAATTCTACCTTCAGCAAGCTCCTTTGCATGGAGATGGACCACTGTACCAGTGTGGATTTGCAGGATTTCTTCCTGCTTACCTCATTCCCTACTTCCACCTATAATTTTACATACCGAAGTCCTAGTGTCTTGCTTTGCTCAGCTTCAGTACCAAGTAGGGTCTTCACAGGTGACGCTAGTGATAAAGAACTTCATACCAATGCAGGAGTCATAAGAGGTGCAGGCTCCACCCCTGCGGGGTGGGGGTGGGGGTGGGGAAGAGCCCCTGGAGTAGGGCATGGCAATCCACTCCAGTATTTTTGTCTGGAGAATCCCATGGACAGTGGAGCCTGGCAGGCTGCAGACCATGGGTTGCCAAGAGTTGAACACAACTGAAGCAACTCGGCAGCAGCAGAAGTACAAAGTAGAACCTAAAAAAATTATAATTAAAAACATAATTATTATAGTTAAAGCTATGGTTTTTGCAGTAGTCATGTATGGATGTGAGAGCTAGATAGACATCCACTCAACTAGAAGGCTGAGCACCGAAGAATTGATGCTTTTGAACTGTGGTGTTGGAGAAGACTCTTGAGAGTCCCTTGGACTGCAAGGAGACCCAACCAATCAGTCCTAAAGGAAATGAACCCTAAATATTCATTGGAAGGACTGATGCTGAAGCTGAAGCTCCAACCCTTTGGCCACCTGATACGAAGAACTGACTCATTGGAAAAGACCCTGATGCTGGGAAAGATAGAAGTCAGGAGGAGAAGGGGATGACAGAGGGAGAGATGGTTGGATGGCATCACTGACTCAATGGACCTGAGTTTGAGCAAACTCCTGGAGTTGGTGATGGACAGGGAAGCCTGGTGTGCTGCAGTCCATGAGGTGGCAAAGAGTCGGACATGACTGAGCAACTGAACTGAACTGAACTTACTCAAGTTGTCTTCCCAGGACTGAATTTTGACTAGGTCCTTGGGTCCAGGTGAGAGCTGGTTGGGTACTAGCGCGTCATAGCTGAGCAGGGGGACAGATGAGCAGAAGCATACCGTGGGGGTTGACGGGAGGGGAGGGAGCTCCACTGAGGATGAAGCAAGGCCAAGAGGCTGATCTGATGGGAACAGGCAGCTCAAGTCAGGGGCTCTGGAGAAGAGCAATTTCAGACCACAGAGAGTGTAGAGTTCTGGCATAAGGAGTGTGGTTGCTTCCGAGGTCTGTCTGTCCCCCAACTCTGTTTTCCTGGAGTACCTCCCTGTCTCCTAGTTGCTGGGGGTCATGTTGAAGGATGGTTTGTCATCCTCTGATCCCAAGGCCATAGAGAGGTCTGTGGTGCAGGCTGGCCAGTCTTATAACCCAGCCCATTGACAAGGATGAATTGTCCCAAGGGGCAAAGGTCCACCTGGGCCATTGAGACCCTTCCACGGGTAACTTCATCCATGTTGAGAGCGAAGAGTGTCTTTTCTGGCAAGGGGCTTTCTAAGTCAGGAGCTGGAATCTGAATCTGAAGCTGATGCAACTTCATATCTAGAAAGACTTTTCTAGAAAGACCTGAAAGCCCCAGCCTGGGCATAGAGCTGAGTTCCTTCCATAGAGCAGTGAGGGACAGCCATGTCCCACACCATCCAGCTGCAACCAGTTCCACACTGCAGGATCAACACTTCCCACCCCTCTCTGTCCAGTTATGCAGCGTTCCACTAAGGGCTTTGAGTCCATGAAGCACTGGGTCCTGCTGGACTCTCATTGAGGAAGAGCACATGCCACTTCCTTGAAGACGTCTGCAGGTAGGAAGAGAAAGGCAAGCGAACAACTCGCTGAGAAAACAAGCTGAAACACACAGACTCAGTTTTGCCGAGCAGGCTCTCGATGGCAGATGTCTGCATCTTATCGAGGCGAATCCAGTGTGTTATGGTCACTTTGAATATGCTTGTACAGGTTGCCTTCTTCTTCCAAGGATGCTGGGAGATTAACTCAGTCTTTGATGTAAAATAACTTAATCACGAAGTAAAATACGGTGAAGAGAAAGAGAGGGCAGGGGCGAAAGAAAGGCACAGCCTTGAGATGATGTAGAGTTAATAAAATATGCATTGGCTCATAAAGCTTTGTTTGAACCTTGTATTTTATAAATTTAGTCTTATGTGAACACAAATCAGTGGTGTGTTTTTTTTCCCCCTCAGTTCAGTTCAGTTCAGTCGCTCAGTCGTGTCCGACTCTTTGCGACCCCATGAATTGAAGCACGCCAGGCCTCCCTGTCCATCACCAACTCCCGGAGTTCACTCAAACTCATGTCCATCAGTTGAGGGTAATTCACACTGAGTCCTACAAAATCAGAGAAAAAGAAATATCGTGTACTAACTCATATATATGGAATCTAGAAAAATAGTACCAATGAGCCTATTTGCAGGGCAGGAAAGAGACACAAAGTCAGGGAACACGCAGCAAGGGAAGGGGAGGTTGGGATGAATTGAGACTGTAGCCCTGACATATATACAAAGTGCTGTGCTCTGCTATGTCTCTGTCGTGTCCGACTCTGTGACCACATGGACTGTAGCCCACCAGGCTCCTCTATCCATGGGGATTCTCTAGGCAAGAATACTGGAGTGGGTTGCCATGCCCTCTTCCAGGGGACCTTCCCAACCCGGAAATCGAACCAGGGTCTCCTGTGTTGCAGGCAGATTCTCTACCAGCTGAGCTACCTGGGAAGCCCGTACATACACTGCCATGTGTAACATAGATAGCTGACAGGAAGCTGCTCTATCGCACAGGGAGCTCAGTGTGGGGCTCTGTGATGACCTAGAGGGGTGGGATGGGGGAAGCGAGGGAGGCTCAAGAAGGAGGGGACATATGCATAATTAAGGCTGATTCATGTTGCTGTATGGCAGAAACCAACACGACATTGTAAAGCAATTATCCTCCAATTAAAAAAAAAAAAAAAGAATTCTGCAGCTCTAAGTTCCAGTTTCCCAGGCGTGCTTCCCCCTGGGCTGCCGTGGCTTGGTCCGTCTTTGTGGTGAAGCCCGAAAGGCAGAGGACACCTCCTGAAACAGGAGCCGCAATACCCGTGCTGTGGCTCTGTCCTCTCTCCATCTTCGGAGGAAACATTATGATAAAGCCCCTGTGAAACCAAGCATAATAACTGTGAAGATGAGCGCACATTATGCTTCATAACGAGGCCGGCGAGACACGTCGGAACAATCTGAAGATGCCTTTTCTCCATCAGCAGTAATTCATTCCAGGGCAGCCCGAGTTTAAGGCGGAGGCCCAGGGAGAAGACTGCAAAGCTTCCTGGAACACTTCAGCCCAACAGAGAGCATGCACGTGCCACTGTGACCTTTGTGGAAATGAAGAAAAATGGCTTCAAATATTGAATATTTAACAAAATGCCTCTTCCTGCCATTAAAGGAAAGGCGATGCTGATGACTGCTTTCTCGTTTCAGAGGGGACAAACTGAACCTTTTTCAATTCTGAGATTCAAACTAAAGGCCTAACTTGCTGGAGTATGGAGATTTGAAAAACATTTTCTATATCAAAATAACAAGAATATTTGTATGGTAAGACCTGGTGTGTGAGTGTGTGTGTGCATTCAGACTCTTCGTGACCCTATGAATTTTAGCCTGCCAGGCTCCTCTGTTTATGGAATTTTCCAGGCAAGAATACTGGAAAAGGTTGCCATTTTCTACTCCACTGGATCTTTCTACCATCCCAGGGATTGAACGTGCATCTCTTGTGTCTCCTGCATTGGCAGGCAGCTTCCTCACCAATTAACCATGTAAGGATATTTTAAAATTTTTGAATGGCCAATTGAAGAAAGAATAAAGAAAGTATTTAGGAAGAATAAGAGTAGAAAACATTTTCCACTCTGGGAAAACTGGAAGAAAAACAAATCATATGGTTATAGTTTTTATGTTTATGGGCAATATGTAAGAAAAATACACATCTAGGAAATGAGGGTGCTTTCTGCTATGAAAATATAGTAAAAGTCAATACATTAGAGACTTCCCTTTATGAATTCATTTTTTCACTGAATTCTAAATTTCACCAATGTAGTAATTTGGAAGGATTTTTGCTATATCTGAATTTGCATGAGCAGGATGCCTTCAGGAGAGGTGACTGCCAACCGGTCAGAAGTCATGTTTATGCCTTCAACCCCTTGGACCACTTTCCCGGAGAGAAAAGGAAAGGTAACATCTGATACCCCAGGGGTGTTTTAAAGGATGTGCATCCTGCTACGGTGGGCCCTCAGATGGGTTTTCAACTCTAATGGCAGAAAGTGAAGAGGAAATAAAGAGCCTCTTGATGAGGGTGAAAGAGGAAAGTGCAAAAGCTGGCTCAAAACTCAACATTGAAAAAACTAAGATCATGGCATCTGGTCTCATCACTACATGGCAAATAGATGAGGGAAAAAGTGGAAACACTGACAGATTTTATTTTCTTGGGCTCCAAAATCACTGAAGATGGTGATTGCAGCCGTTATGTTAAAAGATGCTTGCTCCTTGGGAGGAAGGCCATGACAAACCTCGACAGAATATTATAAAGCAGAGACATCACTTTGCCGACAAAGGTCCTTAAAGCCAAGGCTATGATTTTTCTAGTAGTCATGTATAGATGTGTTGAACCATAAAGAAGGCTGAGTGCCAAAGAACTGATGCCTTCTAATTGTGGTGCTGGAGAAGACTCTTGAGAGTCCTCTGAACAGCAAGGAGATCAAACCAGTCAATCCTAAAGGAAATTGACCCTGAATATTCATTGAAGGACTGATGCTGAAGCTGAAACTCCAGTCCTTTGGCCACCTGATGCGAAGAGCTGACTCAGTGGAAACGACCCTGATGCTGGGAAAGACTGAAGGTGAGAGGAGAAGGGGACAACAGAGCATGAGATGGTTGGATGGTATCACCAACTCAATGGACATGAATTTGAGTAAACTCCAGGAGATAGTGGAGGACAGAGGAGCCTGGCATGCTACAGTCCATGAGGTCGCAAAGAGCGGGACACACAGCTTAGTGACTGAACAACAGGAATCCAGAGGGTGGAATTTCAACCAATAACTCTGCTTCCTTGGCTTCTTGGTTCCTAGTTCTGCCATTCAATGCCCTCTTGGAAGACTCTGAATTAGACCCGAGTTACATGAAGGAAGGCAAGGCACTAGGCCCCCATTGGTTGGTGTCAGATGGTGACAGAAATGCAGGCATGTAGTCTGAAAACACGGACGCAGCTTCCGGATTTAGGAGGCGGCTCCAACGTCTGCCTGATGCCTCAGCAGCAACGACAGGGCTCCTCTGATGTCGGCAACAACTCTGCAGCTCTGTGGCCAGCAGTTCTGCAGTCATCAGCACTGCGAACAACTCCCTGATTTACTACAGAGGAGAAGAGTCTGGCGATGGGGCTTTGTTCCTAGCAGAGTCAGTAGAGCCTGCTTCCCCAGCCTTCCCTGATGGTTTGTGAACGTATCCTTTCCTGTATTAGGTTCCTTTTTACGGAAACCTACTGGGGTGGATGATGTCAGCAACTAGACCCTAACTAGGGCAAAGAACTCCCCAGAAATGAACTCCCAAAGCCCAAGAGATACTTTATTCCAGTTACACACACAGATTTCTTTGTGCAAAGAAGGTAGATCAAGAGAAGCACGGACTTGGTTACAGGGACTCGGGCACGTGGATTCATGCACCTCTGATGACACATAAGTAGCTACTGTCACAGCTAACTGGGGATAGAAATCTCCAGGCTTTTCCATGAAAGCTTGATTGGGATGAAGCCACCCAGCTTTCTTTAGAAGGTTTGGTTTAAACCCAGCAGGACCCCATATGGGGAAATACTCCTGTCAGTATCGTGACTTTAGGATCTTTGCACATTACAACAGGCTGGTTTAGCAAGGCTGGGGTCTTTGGCTAGAAGTTGTAATACGGGGCCTGTTCGCAGGATATGCTCCATAAATACAGTCTTGGTCAATTCAATTCTTCTTACTACAAGGGCTGCTCAAATCAGGGATCATGAAAGCCGTCTTGATAAAATGCAAGTTCTCACTTTAAAAAGTCAGAGTACTTATGGGAGGGGTCACTTTTCCACACCTGAGTCTCATTAAGGATGGTGATTGCAGCTAGCTGAAGCAGTGCTATAGAAATTATTGTGTAATATGTTTTTTCATGGAGATCAATTGCAAAGAACACAGAGAAGTTGAATATGTAGAGCCTGCACAAATCCCCTCATATATAGTGAAATAGAGGGAGTTGCAGAGTTGCACTGGGGGTGAGGGCCCCGAGCTTCTTGTTACGGTACTGAATAATCTAATTAGCGGAATGGCCTTAGGAGAGCCACTCACCTCTATAAGTCCCAGCCTTTTTGTTTGTTAACTTTGTCAAGTTACTAAATCAACAAGCTTCCTAGGTGGCGCTAACGGTAAAGAACCCTCTTGCCAATACAGGAGACTGGGGTTCAATGCTGGGGTCAGGAAGATCCCCTGGAGGAGGAAATGGCAACCTACTCCAATATTCTTGCCTGGAAAATCCCATGGACGGAGGAGCCTAGCGGGTTATACTGTCCATGGGGTCCCAAAGAGTTGGACACAACTGACTTAGCACAAAGTAACAAGCTCCTTTCACCTGTAAAGCTCTAAGATTTGTTACATGTATCCATTTGAAAAGTCTTTGCTTTTTAAATATGCCTTTAAAACTATTCATCCCTTGGATGAAAAAAAAACCTACCTCCATCAAGTAGGAGAAAACTGGTCTTGTAGTGAAAAGAGAATTGGCAATGGAATAAAACTTGAATGTAAAACTTAGCTCCTGAATGACCTGACTTTGTGACCCTGGGCAGCTTAATGAATTCTTCAAGGCTCTCTCTCTCTCTCTTTTTTAAAATAACAGCTCTCTTATCTGTTCTCTGGGGTCATGTGCTGAGTAAATATAACATGAATTGACAGTGTTGCAATTAATAAGGTTTTATAATGAGAAAGCATGTTAAAGAAAAGGGAAATACAAATTACACACTAGGAGAGAAAATGTATGCAATACAACTGACAAAGCAATCATGCCAAAAATATAGAAAGCAGAGAGAAAGAAGAAGAGGCAGAGAGACTGCGACTGACAGAGGAAGAAGCAGAGAGATGCTCAACATCGCGGGTGACCAGGAAGACGCAATTCAAGACCACGATGGGACACCATTTTTCAATCGTTTAGATGGCAATAATTTACAAAATCTGAAAATACCAAGGGCTGAAGGGAATGTAGGTCTGTAGGACTTCTTACCCACTGAGAGTGTAGAGTCTACAATGGTGCAGGTATTTTGGAAAACAGCATGGCATTCTTGCTAAACTGAATCATCCACATACTCAATATTCCAGTGCAGGCATTTCCCTTGACCAGGAGGACACCTGATGCATGGACAAAGGGGGCACATATGGAACTGTTCACCAAAGACTGGGGACATCAACCAAAGAACAGGGAAATCTGCCGTCCAAAGTGGAACCCGTGACAGCAGACAAGATGGGTGAACTACCATCAAACACAGTTTCAAAGGAGGTAAGCTGTGTGATATGAAGTTTAAAAAAGTTAGTACTAAAAGTTTACATAAAACATACCTTTTATATAAGGCAAAGACGGTCCTTCTCCAGGGGATCTTTCTGACCCAGGGATCGAATCCAGGTCTCCTGCATTGCAAGCAGATTCTTTACCATCTGAGCCACCAGGGAAGCCCAGTTTATAAGACAAAAATAGCTTTAATATTAATATAAATGTTAATGATACATAAAGTTGCAGTAAAGCTACTAAAAAGTAACAAGAAGATCAAACATAGGATTCAGGGTGTGGTTGCTCCAGACGGGTGACTCTGGGGGTCTGTGGATGTAAGATGAAAGTCATTGTTAAGGTCTTTGGGGAGGTGTAATTGTGGGTGCTTATGGCATTGTTAAAACAACCAAATAAATAAAACATAAAGCAAATCATGCATAGCTAATGATGAGAGTGTGTTATGAGGCAAAAATTATGGTGAATCCAATTCTTGCACCTGGAGTCCAAAGAGCGTTCATCTAGCCTTTACAACACCTGCTGCGTTTCAGGTGTTTAATGGTATTATGATTGCCACCCACCGTGGGACTGCGGCAGTTTCATCCACAGCTCTGCCAAACAGGTGAAGTTCAGTTTTGCAAACAGCTTCCTCTCTCTTTTGTTGAAGTGTATTTTTGCTCCATTCATATGACGTCAGTTCAGTAGGATCAGTCCTTGAGAAGCGCTGCCTAAGTATACAAGTGAGGCTCTCATTAGACGTTCTACACCCTCTAAGACTTTAGACATAAATACAGACCAGACAGGGGCTCCTGCAAGTAGCTAAAATCTGACTGTGAGTGGACAGGAGGTAGATCAGAACTGACTTCATTCAGATCCTCGGATCACTCTGTTCTTTAGCTGCTAAGTTGTGTCCGCTGTTTTGTGACCCCATGGATGGTAGCCTACCAGGCTCCTCTGTCCATGGGGTTTTCCAGGCAAGAAGGCTGATGGGGTTGTGATTTCCTCCTCCAGGGGATCTTCCTGACCCAGGGATCGAACCTGTGTCTCCTCTATTGGAAAGTGGATTTTTTACCACTGAGCCACCATGGAAGCCCCACTTGGATCACTACCTCCTTTTTTTTTTTCCTTAAGACTTCTTTAGAAGCCCGCAAGCCCGCCCCTATTATCAGCAGATTGGTACTTTTTTTCTTTAACCAAGGATGGACCTACATTAACATATCATCAGCTCCCCAAGTTCATGGTTTACCTTAGAGTATGACTTCACTTTAATCTTTCTTAAAATCAAAAACGCCCTCTCTCCAACGTGATTTGGAGATTCACGCGCTATTTGAGTCAGACCCACTCAGCCCTTACTGCAAATCGACAGCTAGTTAGATGGAGAATACCCCATTCAGACTCAGTGGTGCCCCATCAGGTGGTCCCCTTGCCCCTGTCTGATGCTTAGGACAGTGTAGCTCATATAATCTTTCATTTTAAGAAGTATTTGAATGTAGACTTTATGCCTCCAGCTAGACATTCATTCAAGAAATGGATGTTTCCCTTCCAGTGTGGCTTATGGTAGAGTGAAGGGGTCTCACCTGGAGAGTATTTTATGAAGTGGTCTGGAAGCTCTTGATCAGGGGGCAGCATGTGGTGAATGGGAGGCAAGCTTGTACACACTCACCAGCCCAAATTCACACTGGGAACATGACAACACATGGATGACCTTCTTTTAGACCCCATGCCACAAAAGCAAGGGGAGTGGGACTGATGTTGGCGGTCCCTAAGCAGGTCTTTCAGGCAGGGAGGCGGCAGGACCCAGGAGTGCTGCTGAAAACAGAGCTCTGAGCAGCCTCTGGCCATGTCTGCAGTGCACAGCAATGTTTCCTTTTGTTTGTTTGGATCAGATCCATTGAGGTATATTTTGCATCATTATACCCAGTATGTACATAGAGTAAAATTCACTCCTGTGAGTGTACCATTCCATACATTTTGGATAAAACTTACAATCAAGTTACCACTGCTGTAATCAAGAGATAGAAGGGTTTTTATCACCCTCCAAAGGTCTCTTGGGCCCACTGTAGTCAGCTATGGGGTGATCTTCTCCCTCTGCAGTTTTGCCTTTTCCAGCAGGTCGTACAAATGGAATCCTAGTGTGTAGTCTTTTGAATGTGCCTTCTTTGACCTAAGGGAATGTGTTTGTGATGCATGCATGTGGTTGCATGTGTTTGAGAGTTATTCCTTTTTATCACTGGATCATATTCCACTATATGGAAGTATCACCTCCTCTTTATTCATTCACCATTTGATGGGCATTTGGCAATGAAGATTTTGGCAATTGGAGATCAACCTACCATAATGTCTTCAGCTGGGGGCTTGCATATAATGTCAGATAATAAGCTTTCACTTTTTGTCTCTATCCACACCCTCATTCAATACACAAGTAAGAGTCAGGGGCATGTGAGTTGGACATATTTATTGTGAGACGGGTTCTAGGCTATGCATGTATATTTCCCCCTTTCTTCCACACTGTATCCTTATGATCTAGAGACTTAGCATCTCCATTTTGTACATGAAAAATTGAGACTGGAAGGTTAAGTGAGTGCCTGTGCACGCATGCTTAGTCGCTCAGTCGTGTCTGACCCTTTGTGACCCTGTGGACTGTAGGCCTGTAACCTGACAGGCTCCTCTTCCTCTTGCCATGGCATTTTTCCCAACTCACTGGAGTGGGTTGCTATTTCCTCCTCCAGAGGATCTTCCCAATCCAGGGATTGAACCAGAATTTCCTGGGTCTCCTGCATTGCAGGTGGATTCTTTACAGCTGAGCCATCAGGGAAGTAACTGTCCACATTCACCTAAATTTTTAGTAGAGTTTGAAAGACCATCCTACAGCATAGACAACTAATTTGTTACCCCAAATGAGCCCATGTAAGTATACTAACTCACCAAATAGGGTATGGATTTCCAGCCATTGCTTTATCTGAGCCTAAAGAATCGTGCATGCCATCTGGTGTCTGGGTCCTGAAAGTCGAGTGTGGTCTTACCATCCAAACCTCCTGAGCCTTCTGGACACCAGACACAGAAGTGGCTACAAAGGAAACCATTTCTTCTGGAGTCAATTTCACATGTTGCAGAATCAAAGCTTTGCCTTGTAGCATCTTAACTTTGGTTAGAATATGCTATTTGGGGGAATATTCAAGCTTGGGGGTTGAGTTTTTTCCCTTAAGATAACCATGACATTATTAATATGAAATTCCTAGGGTCCATCCATGGCCCTTGGAAAAGTCTTTGCAAGTGGGAGCTATGTAACTAAAGCTCCATTAGCTTCATGATAAACTCACCTCTGGTGCTGTTTGTATTTATCATCTGTTAACAACACCAGTAAATATTTTGAGAAAACTTCAGTAGATTAATTCAATAGTGTCAGCTTTTAAAAATTATGGCTTTGATTTTTTTTTTTTTTTTTAGCTGTTCAGTTCAGTTCAGTTACACACTCGTGTCTGACTCTTTGCGACTCCATGGACTGCTGCACACCAGGCCTCCCTGTCCATCACCAAATCCTGGAGTTTGCTCAAACTCACGTCTGTTGAGTCGGTGATGCCATCCAACCATCTCATCCTCTCATCCTCTTCTCCTCCTGCCTTCAATCTTTGCCAGCATCAGGTTATTTTCTAATGAGTCAGTTCTTCAGCATCAGGTGGCCAAAGTATTTGAGTTTCAGCTTCAGCATCAGTCCAGCTAATGAATATTCAAGACTGATTTCCTTTAGGACTGACTGATTTGATCTCCTTGCAGTCCAAGGGACTCGCAAGAATCTTCTTCAGTATCACAGTTCTCCAATACCAAAGTTTGGTGCTCAGCTTTCTTTACAGTCCAACTCTCACATCCATACGTGACTACTGGAAAAACCATAGCTTTGACTAGACGGGTCTTTGTTGGCACTTTTTATAAACACTTTTCTCTAAACAAGAAAATGTTAACCATATGGAGCAGTCTATCAGACCCAACAGACTGAAGCCAGTTGGAAATTGATGAATTGATCTACAGCATGTGGAGAGGACAAAAAAAGTTCTAATTTAGTTAGATCAAAATAGAAAACAGATCTAATAGGTAAAATTTTACCAGGTCACTAACTCAGATGAGCAAGCAACATAGCACTTTTCTGTACTTTACTTTTATTATAGCTGAATTTATTTTTGTCTTGAGCCTCCTCTACCACCAGTGACCACAACAAGTTGTGGCTATTGTTCAGTCACTAAGTTGTGTCTGACTCTTTGCAACCCCATGGACTGCAGCACACCAGGCTCCCCTGTCCTTCACTATCTCCCAGCATTTGCTCAGATTCATGTCCATTGAGTTGGTGATGCTATCTAACCAACTCATCCTCTGCCACCCCCTTCTTTTGCCTTCAGCATCAGGGTCTTTTCTGATGAATTGGCTCTTCACATCAGGTGGCCAAAGTACTGGAGCTTCAGCTTCAGCTTCAGCATCAGCATTCAGAATATTCAGGAATGATTTCCTTTAGGATTGACTGCTTTGATCTCCTTGTAGTTCAAGAGATTCTCAAGAATCCAGCACCACAGTTGAAAAGCATCAATTCTTCGGCTCTCAGCCTTCTTTACGCTCCAACTCTTACATCCATACATGACTACTGGAAAAACCATAGCTTTGACTAAAGGTACCACAACTTCATCTTAGCTGATTGTGGACAACCAGGCACTGCACAGCCTCCTCTCCAGCCCTCCACAGGGTCCTGTCTAAATCCTGGTGTAGTAGGGTGGTGTTAGCACAGAGCCAAGGTTGGGTGGAGGTGCTGATACTTGGCCCTGGATCATCAATTCTCTCTGGCCTCCCCTGGATACACTGCCAGGACTGCCCTCCTTCCACACCAGCATCCCCCTGGTCCTTGCCTGTTCTCTAATTGTTAGTCCTTGGTCCAGCAGCAAGGTTCTGATGGATGTGCTGTCTTTCCAGATCAGTCTGTGCTCCTTTCTTGGGTACATATTTTATTGCTCCCTGTGGTGAGTTTAAGGACTTCAGGACTGACCAAGGCAAAGACAGGACCGTGAGATGACAGCACCACATGGTCTGCTAAGTGGCCCTGGGACAGGATTCTAGTTCTCTAACCAGAGAACCTTCAGAGAAAGCTGCAGGGGGCCACTGGCCATAACAGACAGAGGACAAGGGGAGTTCTGAGGGCAGGGGGGTGGAGAGGGTGTGCAAGTCAAGATGATACTACTCAGACCTGGTTGGAGGATCTCTGGGTCGGATTGCTCTGGGGGGTGGTAGAGGGTTGGGTCTTTTATAGTCACAGGGTTTCTCTTTCCTACAGTGGGCAGATATTGGGTGCAGATTCATGGGATATGCAAATTAAGCATGATCCAAAAGTCTGTGGATTTGGGTTCTATTGAAAGCAATTTATGTGTGCCAGTAGGCTTTAAGCCAATGGTCATATCCTGCTGTGAAGAAGCAAGACAGTGCCTCTGTCGAGGGGCTATATGGGACTGATTTATGACAATCCCTACACAGCACAGGCTCATGCAGGCAGTTTTGAGGCTTCCTCAGCACTGAAAGTATGAAAGTGAAAGTCACTTAGTCGTGCCCAAGTCTTTGTGATCCCATGGACTATACAGTCCATGGAAATATCCAGGCCAGAATACTGGAGTGGGTAGCCTTTCCCATCTCCAGGGGATCTTCCCAACCCAGGAATCAAACCCAGGTCTCCTGCATTGCAGGCAAATTCTTTACTAGCTGATCCACAAGGGAAACCCAAGAATACTGGAGTGGGTAGCCTTTCCCTTCTCCAGTGGATCTTCCCAACCCAGGAATTGAACCAGGGTCTCCTGCATTGCAGGCAGATTCTTTACCAGCTGAGCTCTCAGGGAAGCCCGCTCCTTAGCACAAGCCCCCATGATTTTCGCTTGAGTGCTGTGCTTGAGTATCAAGGGGACTCCAAGACTCCCTCCCTCTCCCAGGCTGTGAGTGCTTCTCCAGTCTGTTCCCAATTGGTCTAGGCAATCTACAGCAAGTATTTTAGAATGAGTCACAGAGTTGGCAAGAAAGTAAACAATTAAAGCGAGAAAAACCAGAAAACCTGGGAGGTAGGGTCCAGGACAACCTCAGCTCAAAGGCAGAGAAAATCTGATGTCTTGGGTGCCCAGTCACCTCACATTCACACCTCAAATCCAGCTCCATCATTTTCTCCAATCCCAGAACTGAATTATGTCAGATTCATTTGTGTGTAGATATAAAATCTATCCTTGTGCAAATATGCACTAACCCTAATTAGGCTTTGTTCGTTGTGTTGCCTGCAGTAAGTGTGATAAAGAGAATCTCGAAATTAAATCTGTCTCTGAAAATTAAATGTCTGGAATGTTCATCACTATCAATATTGACGTAGACGACAAACTCATTTACTTCATAAAAGTTGCCTAAATGCCTACAGTATTTTATACTTAATCCCTGAAACAATGATGAAATTTTTCTAAGACATCTTGTAAAAATTTCCAACCTCACCCAATTTTTTTTAACAGTCTTCCTTTTGTATAGAAAAGTAATTGTTTCCTGTAGTGGGAGGTTATTTTCCACTCAATGCTGCTAATGTTGAATCTATCATGGAGAGATCTCTACTATTTCCTCAGGATTTATTATTCAATTATTTCTCCCAGTATTCTGATAGAGCTTCAAAGAGGAAAATAATGGCAGAGATAACATCCCTAATGTTTGTCCATTATTCACTGTTGCTAGAACATGGATTTGTTTTATGACAAAAAATAATAAGCCATGTAGAAGAATATTGGTTTCTATGTAAGTTTTTAAAATGAAAGAATTTTGCCTGAAAAGAAAAGAAAGTCAATAACCCGTGTAAAATATCTGCAGGCAGGTTTTAAATCTAAGAGCTCCTCCTTCTTTGCTAAATCCATCTTATTTCTGGACAGAATCTAGAACACTGATGTGGAGAAGATTTCAATTTGAATTCAGATTTTCCAGACAGTTTTGTTACAGAAAACATCTTATCATTGATCAAATAATCCAAGCTCATTGATGTTACTGTTCGGTCCTAAACAGTGAAGATGAAAATGATTGGGGTGAGAAATTGAAATGTGGGGAACCCAGCTAAATGTAAAGTCAATGATCTGTACCAGACCCTTCCAGTAAAGCATGTGCCTTTTAGATCCAATCAGAAATACCAAAAGTGTGGGTATAAGTTTAAACAATCAGAAAGCTTCATCTTGTAAAAGCCTTACGAAGGAAGGAGTGAGAATGGATTTGTGTGTGGGCATGTGAGGCCGCTGATGGAGTTATCACCCTGCACTCAGCAAAGAGGCCCAGAGGCTGTCAGCAAATGTCCACAGCCGGCAGCACTTTGTCATGGCCTGCACCTGCCTTGTGGCTGACGTCAGTCACACCCAGAAATGGAACCCAGGAATCCCAATACAAGGATGTTGTATTAGGAATAGCTATGATATTACATATCAGATTTTTGGTAATCGTGGTAACAGCTAATAAGATTTTGAACTCCTTCTCTGCTGGAGTGCCATACTTATACGATGTATCTAACTTAATCTTCATTTAACCCTAATTACACCAGCTAGATATGTCAGAGCCAAGACTTGAACCCAGATTAGTGATTCATCAACCCAAAGATGTCAGCAACTGCACTGTGCTTTCATTTCCTTTACTGTTAATTACCATGTGTGTGTGTGTGCTGAGTCACTTTAGTCATGTCCGACTCTTTGTGTCCCCATGGACTGCAGCCCGTCAGGCTCCTCTGTCCACGGAATTCTCCAGGTAAAGATATTGAAGTGGGTTGCTGTGTCCTCCTCCAGGGGATCTTCCCAACCCAGGAATCGAACCCAAGTCTCCGGCATAGCTTTACTATCTGAGCCACCAGAGAAGCCCATAAATAATCACAGTTCTTTTCAAAGTCCTAATTTAGGATCTTACAGACCGTGTTATGTTGCTGTTGCTTCAGGGAAAAATTCAGAATGACTTCTAGGTAACCACACCTCAGAGAGCAGTATTGTTTTTGGTAACTCTACCTTCAGCTCCTTCTGGATCTGAGATGCCTCCATGCATCCCGACAGTCCTACTATATTTAACTTATTTTTCTAAGAGAAGCTGTTCTCTGTATATACTCTTTGTTTAGATTTCTGAAAGCCTTTCTAATGGAGTGAACTCTAGACCGTGGATTTTACATGGCTCATCGCAGCAATGTTGTTCATTTGCATTTGTGACTGATCTGTTTCACACTTGTAAATGCTGTGAAAAAAATGTGCGACTTTGTCATCTTCATTAAGCTCTGATCCTCGAGGGTAATCCATCTTTAGGAGAGGGTGATGGGACCCACTTGCCTATAATAAATGTGTCTCATTTGCAGGCCCTCTATAACTATCTGTTCTCAATTGACTTCTTTAGAGTCACCCCCACATTTATTTTCATCAGTCCGTGTTGAGTTTTGTGAACTGCGATGTTCCAAATTTAATGTCAAACAATTACTTTTCCAAAGTATCAATCTATGTGCTCCTGATAACAACAGGAACAATCAACAATTTGAATATACCACTGTGTTACCCACTGTTTCACACACTAAAACCCATGCTATTCATTTTAATGGAAAGAAAATTGCCTTTATATAATTAAAATATTTCACTTCAATTTGACAAAAATGTTAATAGGAAGAGGAGACATGAAAAATTTGTAGAAAATATATTTATTTCTTAATGTTTCAATATGATATCTTAAAGCTTCAATTTTGTAAACATAGTTGTTTTCTGAATAGATATACATCAGTGGTTATGTACTAAGATTTCTCAATAACTATTCACACTTTCACCTGGACAATTCTTTGGTGTGGGTGTCTGTCCTGTGCCTTGTAGGATGTTTATCAGCATCTCTGCCCTCTATCCCCTAGATTTCAGTAGCAAGCTCCAAAAATGTCTTCAGATATTGCCATTGCCAAGTATTTATTGGGAACTAAATGTCACCCAGTTGACAATCACTAACATACATATAAGGGGCTTCCCAGGTGGCTCAGAGGTAAAAGAATCTGGTTGACCAGCAGGAGACTCAGGTTCAGTCCCTGAGTAGGGAAGATCCCCTGGAGAAAGAAATGCCATCCCCTCCAGTATTATTGCCTGGGACACCTCAGGGACAGAGGAGCCTGGTGGGCTAAAGTCCATGGGGCTGCAAAAGAGCTGGAGATGAATTAGCTTCTAAACAACAGCAAATATACATATTGGGTTGGACAAAATATTTATTTGAGCTTTTCCAGAAGATGTTATGAAAAACCCTAACAAACATTTTGGCCAATCCAATATATGCTTTGTTTGGCTTTGTTATTTTTCAGGGACAAAAGAGAGTAACTAGGAGAAAAAAAAAGTCTCTATTATCTTCAGTTCAGTTCAGTTGCTCAGTTGTGTCCAACTCTTTGCGACCACATGAATCGCAGCACACCAGGCCTCCCTGTCTATCACCAACTCCAAGAGTTCACCCAAACTCATGTCCATCGAGTCAGTGATGCCATCCAGCCATCTCATCCTCTGTCGTCCCCTTATCCTCCTGCCTCCAATCCCTCCTAGCATCAGAGTCTTTTCCAATGAGTCAACTCTTCACATGAGGTGGCTAAAGTACTGGAGTTTCAGCTTTAGCATCATTCCTTCCAAAGAATACGCAGGACTGATCTCCTTTAGAACGGACTGGTTGGATCTCCTTGCAGTCCAAGGGATTCTCAAGAGTCTTCTCCAACACCACACTTCAAAAGCATCAATTATTTGGCACTCAGCTTTCTTCACAGTCCAACTCTCACATCCATACATGACCACAGGAAAAACCATAGCCTTGACTAGATGGACCTTTGTTGGCAAAGTAACGTCTCTGCTTTTGAATATGCTATCTAGGTCGGTCATAACTTTCCTTCCAAGGAGTAAGCATCTTTTAATTTCATGGCTGCAATTATCATCTGCAGTGATTGTGGAGCCCCCCCAAAAAAACAAAGTCTGACACTGTTTCCACTGTTTCCCCATCTATTTACCATGAAGTGATGGGACTAGATGCCATGATCTTCGTTTTCTGAATGTTGAGCTTTAAGCCAACTTTTTCACTCTCCTCTTTCACTTTCATCAAGAGGCTTTTTAGTTCCTCTTCACTTTCTGCCATAAAGGTGGTGTCATCTGCATATCTGAGGTTATTGATATTTCTCCCAGAAATCTTGATTCCAGCTTGTGCTTCTTCCAGCCCAGCATTTCTCATGATGTACTCTGCATATAAGTTAAATAAGCAGGGTGACAATATACAGCCTTGACGTACTCCTTTTCCTATTTGAAACCAGTCTGGTGTTCCATGTCCAGTTCTAACTGTTGCTTCCTGACCCCTGCATATAGGTTTCTCAAGAGGCAGGTCTGTTATCTTATGTAACATAAAAATAGCATTCCTAAATAAATGACCGGGTGTATATACAGAAGTACACCAATAAAGAACAAATATTCATTGATTTAGGAATGACACTGAGTTAGCTATCTGTTGTTTACCAAATTACCCCAAAATGTAGAGTTTTAAACAGTAAGCATTTGTTATCCAAATTTCTGTGCAACAGAAACTCAAGCTGAATGGGCATTTCTGGTCCTGAGGTCTCTGACGAGGTTGTAGGTCAAGATATCAACAAGGCATCCAGTCAGCTCAAGACTTGACTGAGGCTCAAGAATTCTCTCCCAAGACACTCACGTGGCTGTGGGCTAACTTCAACTCCTCCAGGGCTGCGGACGGAGCCTTCTGCTCTTCACCACGTTGGCTTCTCCACAAGGCCACTCCCACAATATGGCGGCTGGCTTCTTCCTGCTTGGGTGATCCGAGAGCCAGGGGAAGTTGTGTGCTTCTCATAATCGGATTTCCGTCACTCCTGCCATATTCTCTTGCTTTGTGGTGGGTATGATGTGCCCGTACTGGACAGAAGGGGATGACACCAGACTGTGGTTATAGGAGGCGGAGAAGCTGTCTACCACCGTCTCTCTCATGTACACACTTAGCTTCCTATTTGCTTTCTTGGTACAATTCCACAGCAGGGAACCCTTTTCTCAGGTAAATCAGCACTTCTTCTGAGGGTCGGCCTCCCTCGCTCAACTCTTATAAAGAACTCACTCAATCATCCTGCCGTTAGCCTCTCAGCTTCCAGTCCAAGCTCCACCTCTTACTGTGCCTTTCTGAGCTCGTCATTTTGGCCTCAAATTTCTCTTGGTAGGTCAAACTTCTCTTGGGCCTGGTCCTAACCTACCTCTCAGGATTGTTGTGGAAATGAATCAAAGAAGCACGTGGAAAGTTCTTAGGCTGCAAAGACTGTTTGCAATGAAAGTTTTCATATGCTCATCAATGTCTATAAAAGGGTAGTTGTTCACAGTAGTTCACATGTAGGGCTCGGTACTTGTGTTAAATTATGACTAAGAACGGCTTATCAGTGCAGCCTGGGTTTTAGTCACAGTGAAATTTGAGTTACTTGGGAAAATGCTTTGAGTTCCAAAATGTCTGCCTTGGAATGAGCTTTTGAATGATGGCTTATTTAAATTCAAGGATAGTCTGTGAAAGTGAGATTTGTTTTCTTGTACTTGCTAATGAGTTTAACTAGAATTCCTGATAGAACCATCCTCTTAGAGTTCAGAAAAGATTCCTGGAATAGGAAACAAGAAATCTGGAACCAGGCCTCATACCAATTGTTGGGGCCATTCTGGACAAGTGGCTGGATTTCAGCTGGCCTCATTTCCCTAAGTTTACAACAAATGAGACATATGGATGAGGTAATTTGTGAGGCCACATCTGATAAAGCTCTGTGCTATTCATCTTGTTATAACAATAATGTCAAGTGGAAAACCAGTCAGTAAAGCAAAAAAAAAAAAAGTTTCTAAAATACACCCTTAACTTATAATGCCATTTAGAAAGATTGCTAGTCCATTTGCTGGGACAGGTGTATAGATGTATAGAACAGTCTTTTGGACTCTGTGGGAGAGGGCAAGGGTGGGATGATTTGTGAGAATGGCATTGAAACATGTATATTATCACATGTGAAATGAATCGCCAGTCCAGGTTCAAGGCATGATACAGGATGCTGAGGGCTGGTGCACTGGGATGACCAGAGGGATGGGATGGGGAGGGAGATGGGAGTGGGGTTCAGGATGGGGAGCACGTGTACACCCGTGGTGGATTCATGTTGATGTATGGCAAAACCAATACAATATTATAAAGTAATTAGCCTCCAATTAAAATAAATAAATTTATATTAAAAAATGTATTGAGCTATGATTTTGAACACTCCTTGCAAATCCAAATGGAAAGTTGTATAAAGTCTTTCTTTAGTAGAAGCCAGTAACTGTGGAAGAATGCTAGTGATCAACATATTTTGAAAACAGGTAATAAAGGAGAAGAAACAAAAACTTATTTGCTTTTTCCTAAATGAATTGTACCACTGGCTGACCAAATAGTGGATGAAGAGAAGTTTTTATTTATAGAAGCATTCTAGTCAATAAATGAAGACATTAGAATACAGCCATTGTATGATTCCAGTGATTAGTGAATTCAGTCAATGAGCTCAACAGAAGGCAACAGAAGTCAATGTCGTAAGAAGAGAGACAGTCAGACCCCATGAGCCTTCTCCTGGAAAACCGAACCACCACCAAGGAAGCGGTCTCGCCATGAAGACTGAGTCTGATTGAGCTCACTTGGATCCAATTATGAATAGAAAGGAAAAACAGAGGACAAACAACACATATATAACAGCTTGTGGGAGCAAACAGCAAAAGCCAATCTGTGGCAGACTCTAAGGAGAAATGGATCTTATATCTTCTCCAAATATATTCCAAGGAAAAAGTGATGTAGAGAGAAAACTCTGCTGATTAAAGGAGACATAGGAGATTGACCAATTGATTATAGTGTGTGGATTGCATCCAAATTCAAACAAGCTGTAAAAATACAAAGAACACTGGTGACTTTAATAAGACAATTAGACTTTTGAATATTTACTGCAGATACTTGAAGATGTTAAGAAACTGTAATTTTTAAGTATAATAATAATATTATAGTTATGTCAAAGAAAGGCAGCCCATATGTTTTAGATACACTGACATTTATAGGTGAAATGATACATTTTCTTCAAAGTCATGTTGAGAGTAATATAAGGGGAACATAGATGCATAACTGGTATGATTTGGAAGGGTAGGAGTAAAATAGGCATGTGGGGGATAAAGTAAACTAAGATGATCAGGAGGTGAAAGAGCTGACAGTAGGTGTCAGAAACAAGGAAGTTTATCGCACTATTCTTGTATAAATATTTGGACTTTTCCACAGAATTTAGTCTAAAAATGTGTACATACCAGTAATTGAAAAATATTATTCTATCTTCAAATCTTTTCTGTATTTGTAAATGCAACTGAAAATTTAAGTCTTTTGCTAAGTGCAATCTCTGTTGTCTAGGTTGGTCATAGCTTTTCTTCCAAGGAGCAAGTGTCTTTTAATTTTATGGCTGCAGTCACCATCTGCAGTGATTTTGGAGCCCCTAAAAAATAAAATCTGTCACTGTTTCCATTGCTTCCCCATCTATTTGCCATGAAGTGATGGGACTGGATGACATACTCTTAGTTTTCTGAATATTGAGCTTTAAGCCAACTTTTTCACTCTCCTCTTTCACTTTCATCAAGAGGCTCTTTAGCTTTTCTTCTCTTCCTGCCATAAGGGTGGTGTCATCTGCATATCTGAGGTTGTTGATATTTCTCCTGGCAATCTTGATTCCAGCTTGTGCTTCATCTAGCCCAGAATTTCTCATGATGTACTCTTCATATAAGTTAAACAAGCAGGGTGACAATATACAGTCTTGATGTACTCCTTTTCCTATTTGGAACCAGTCTGTTGTTCCATGTCCAGTTCTAACTGTTGCTTCCTGACCTGTATTCAGATTTCTCAAGAGGCAGATCAGGTGGTCTTGTATTCCGATCTCTTTTAGAATAAGCAGAGACGTTACTTTGCCAACAGAGGTCCGTCTAGTCAAAGCTATGGCTTTTCCAGTAGTCATGTATGGATGTGAGAGTTGGACTATAAAGAAAGCTGAGCACTGAAGAACTGATGCTTTTGAACTGTGGTGTTGGAGAAGACTCTTGAGAGTCCCTTAGACTGAGAGGAGATCCAACCATTCAATCCTAAAGAAAATCAGTCCGGAATAATCATTGGAAGGACTGATGCTGAAGTTGTAGCTCCAATACTTTGGCCACCTGATGCAAAGAACAGACTCATTTGAAAAGACCCTGATGCTGGGAAAGATTGAAGGCAGGAGGAGAAGGAGGCAACAGAGGATGGGATGGTTGGACGGCATCACCGACTCAATGGATGTGAGTCTGAGTAAACTCCAGGAGTTAGTGATGGACAGGGAGGCCTGGCGTGATACAGTCCATGGGGTCACAAAAGTCAGACATGACTGAGTGACTGAACTGACTGAAGTGCAATCTAAAATGGACTTACTTTATAAAAATTCAACTTTATAGCCAATAATAAAATGCTAGCTTTCCACCTAGCTTTAAGGGTTAGAAATTGGATATAAACAGTGCTATTTGGAGTCAAGTCACGCAAGCTCATAAGAATTATTACATTTCTCAGTTGTTAAGCACAACTCTTATTAAAATCAAATTATATAGTTATTATCAATCCTGCTGTATTAAAATATGATAAATATTAAAACTCAGGAACTCTCGGTTATCTGACTGTGTTTTCCATCACCTATGGTCTTGCAGGTGTTTGTATACACGTATTGTGTGTATGCATGGAGGCAAGGCTGCATTATGGTGTGGAAGTGTGTAGTGTGGTATGTTTCTTTGCACCTCCAGATTCAGTGATATCACAATGGTTACTTGAAATTGGCCGTGTTGGGAGTATTTACACCATGGAAAGTGGCCAACACTAAAATCCAGGGCTTTTTGATTTCACCTAAGAGCCAGTTTGTTTATCATTTACCAGCACATCGCTTATATAAGGAATCATTCATTTGGTTCTAATAGGATTAAAATGTGCTTGTAAGACAAACTTACACAGAGAAATACTGGAGAAGTGACTAACTATCTCCAAACCCCCTCATTCTTTCACACCTATACCTCTATGGGTCTGTCTCCACTATTTGCCTGTGAGCTTCTTGCAGGCAGACGTTTACTCCCCAGCCTGTCCCCAGTACTAGCAGAGGGGCTGGTACATTGGGCAGGCTGAATGAATAGATGAATCTCTATTTAGCATCTTCAGTGTGCTCACCATTGTGCCAGGTACTGTGGAGATGCATAAGGAGTATAAACACTTTCTTTACCCTCAAAGGGTTTTTAGTATATTGGGATACCCCACTGGTAGATTACCCCACAACGCTATGTGCTAATTTATTGGATTGAAACTCTAAGTTCCAAAAGAGGCTGATGGACAAGAAGATCAGAGAGTGCAGGTGCATCCAGTGAAACATGAGTTATCTTGGGTGGATGCTCACTTATCTCAGTTCTCTGTTTAGGAACTTACCATACACCAGGTACTTTGCTAAGCAATTTAGATGCATTTTATGTAAAAGTGTTAATGATACTCTTGAGATAGCATTACTAGTCCAGTTTTATAGGTGAGGGAACTGAGCTTGAAAAAGATTAATACTTTTTCAGTGAGAGGCAAGGCTTAGATTTTGTCTTATACTATCTGCTTTCAAAGCTCAGACTCTTAAGTGTTTCACATACTGTGTTAAAAAAGAGGGAGGATAAAATTTGTTCTTGAAAGATTGGTAGAATTTGAAAAAAAAAGAGAGAGAAAGAAAGGATAGTTGTGTTTTAGGGAGAGAGGCATCGCCAAGGCAAGGTGGTGGGAAGAAAGAGCTATTTGTGAACCAGTGAGGAGGCTGCCCTGGCTGATGACTGCGTCAGTTTTGGGAAAAGCATGAACACAAGGCTGTTTGAAAGAATTGACTTTTTTGAAAGCCAGACAGAGGATTTGGCTCTGAAATGGGGAACCAGTAAGGTCTTTGAAACTTAACTTAAAAAAAAAAAAAAAAAAAAACTAAGATCATAGCATCAGGCCCATCACTTTAAGGCAAACAAAAGGGGGAAAAGTGGAAGCAGTGAGACACTTTATTTTCTTGGGCTCCAAAATCACTGCAGATGGTGACTGCAGCCATGGAATTAAAAGACGCTTACTCCTTGGAATAAAAGCTATGACAAATCTAGACAGCATATTAAAAAGAAGAGACATTACTTTACCAACAAGGGTCCAGATAATCAAAGCTATTATTTTTCCAGTAGCCATGTATGGATGTGAGACTTGGACCATGAAGAAGGCTGAACACTAAAGAACTGATGCTTTCAAATTGTGGTGCTGGAGAAGACTCTTGGGAGTCCCTTGGACCACAAGGAGATCAAAGCAGTCCATCCTAAAAGAAATCAACCCTGAATATTCGTTGGAAGGACTGATGCTGAAGCTGAAGCTCCAATCCTTTGGCTATCTGATGCAAAGAGCTGACTCATTGGGAAAAAACCCTGATGCTGGGAAAGATTAAAGGCAAGAGGAGAAGGGGGAAATGGAGATTGAGATGGTTGGTTAGATAGCATCACTGACTCAATGGACATGAATTTGAGCAAACTCTAGGAGATAGTGGAGGACACAGAAGCCTGGCGTGCTGCAGTCCATGGGATCACAAAGAGTCAGACATGACTGAGTGACTGAAAAACAACAAAGGTCTTCGAGCTAGAGAGTACTGTGCAAATCACAGAGTTCAAAGTACATTAGGAAATATACCAGGTGGATGGGGAGAGTAAGAATGGATGAAGATGTAGCGATAAAGATACAAAGCGCCATCAGTAGAATCATAGACATATTCTTGGGACTTGGTGACTGAACAACAAAACTGGAATTTGGGAATTTGTTCCTAAATTATTGCTCATAATTAATAATGATGATGAAATCAGAAAACCAGTTTCCATAGCTGAACAAGTAATGACTTTTTCCACTTAGTAATAATAGGACAAATATAGTCCTACCCTAGAGGAGACTGGCTCCTCAGGCAGAATCCAGCGCTCAGACGCAGGAAGGCACTGGTACCTTCCAAGGGAGAGGGTTTGCTGTGCACGGGAGTTAGCATCTTATGCTCCAGGGCACCAAAAGCCAGTGACGAAGCCACTCATCTTCTCTTCCCCCGCTGTCCTAGCTTGTTTCCGAATGTCCTGCAGGGAGATGATGTGTGTGCATGCTAAGTCGCTTCAGTTGTGTCTGACTCTTTGTGACCCTATGGACTGTAACCCACCAACCTCTCAGTCCAGTAGAACTCTCCAGGCAAAAATACTGGAGTGGGTTGCCATGACCTTCTCCAGGGGATCTTTCTGACCCAGGGATCGAACCCACGTCTCTTCTGTCTCCTGCATTGGCAGGTTCTTTACCACAAGTGCCACCTAGGTAGCCCTCAGGGAGAGAGAGCCAGCCCCAAAGGAGAACCACTCAGACTGTCAGACAACCACTTGCATTTAGTTTAATATTCTTTATTTCCAGAAGTAGCTCATCCAGTGAGAAGGCGTCATATCAAACAATCTGTATTTTTATTTCCAGGGAAGACTTAGAGATTTAATTATTCATCCCACTCATCTTCCAAATCTCTGACCAGATGAATTGTTTAAATTCATTTGAAATGTTTCTTAATGGCAAAAAAGAGAACAGTATACAAGGGCCATGCACACAACCTCAGAAGCGGAGGGGAAAATGATGAGCAATCATCCGTAATAGTAAAATTACAGCTAATTCAGATTGTAAGAGATCTGAGGTGAAGATCACTTTATTGTATGCTCAATGGACCAAATGAGAAATAAGAATGTAAATTCCTCTGAAGGAAAAGACAGATAAATGTAGGAGTGAATGACACTAGTAGGTTTTAAAATAGCTGAGTAATTTTTAGGGCTTCCCTGGTGGCTCAGACCGTAACCAATCTGTCTGCAAGGTGGGAGACCCTGGTTCAATCCCTGAGTTGGAAAGATCCCCTGGAGAAGGGAATGGCAACTGTCTCCAGTATTCTTGCCTGGAGAATCCCATAAGCTTTTAGTCCTTGGAGATATATTATATTTCTAAAGTCACATTCAAAATTGGTGTTTGTAAAAATGAGTGGGTGGGGATGTGTGGGTTTTATTGACCTCCACGAGTCCCAGCTTACTAGCTGTCTTACCTATGACAGCTGTCATAGTCCTCAAGAAATATTTCTGTTCCCAATCCACCCCTTTGCAAAAAGAGTTATAATAGTCAATACATTAGTGTGAAGCCTTCCTCCCTCTACTAAAAGCTCATTGTCACATTCTCAGTGGGATTTCAGTAGTGTCACAAGCAACTGGTTGGCAGGTAACAGAGGTTAAAGATGTGGGGAAAAATTATATCAAATCAAAAGATTTGGGGGCAGACAGACTGAAATCCCCAGGAGGAAAGGGAGAGGATGAGGTCACCAAGAATGAGAGAAGCTATTGGAGCTCACCTGTGCTGGGACTTCAGATTCAATTCAGGGATGTCAGGGAAGGCTCTGTGTCCAAGGGTGACTCTGGTTGTGTCCACACAGTCCTGATATCACCAAGTAACTCTCAGTTCAGTCGCTCAGTCATATCCGACTCTTTGCAACCCCATGAATCGAAGCACACACCAGGCCTCCCTGTCCATCACCAACTCCCGGAGTTCACTCAGACTCAAGTCCATCGAGTCAGTGATGCCATCCAGCCATCTCATCCTCTGTCGTCCCCTTCTCCTGCCCCCAATCCCTCCCAGCATCAGAGTCTTTTCCAATGAGTCAACTCTTTGCATGAGGTTGCCAAAGTACTGGAGTTTCAGCTTTAGCATCATTCCTTCCAAAGAAATCCCAGGGTTGATCTCCTTCAGAATGGACTGGTTGGATCTCCTTGCAGTCCAAGGGACTCTCAAGAGTCTTCTCCAACACCACAGTTCAAAAGCATCAATTCTTCAGCGCTCAGCTTTCTTCACAGTCCAAATCTCACATCCATACATGACCACAGGAAAAACCATAGCCTTGACTAGACGGACTTTGTTGGCAAAGTGTCTCTGCTTTTCAATATGCTATCTAGGTTGGTCATAACTTTCCTTCCAAGGAGTAAGAGTCTTTTAATTTCATGGCTGCAGTCACCATCTGCAGTGATTTTGGAGCCCAAAAAACTCTAGTTAGTACAATATTTCTAACAGTGTATTAAAAAGCAGAGACATTGCTTAGCTGACAAAGATCCACATAATCAAAGATCCATAGTATTTCTTTGCTAGTAGTCATGTACGGATGTAAGAGTTGGGACATAAAGAAGGCTGAGCACCAAAGAACTGATACTTTTGAATTACAGTGCTGAAGAAGATTCTTGAGAGTCCCTTGGACTGCAAGGACAGCAAGTCAGTCAATCCTAAAGGTGTTCAAATTAGTCAATCCTAAAGGCTGTATATTGTCACCCTGCTTATTTAACTTATATGCAGAGTACATCATGAGAAATTCTGGGCTGGAAGAAGCACAAGCTGGAATCAAGATTGCCAGGAGAAATATCAATAACCTCAGATATGCAGATGACACCACCCTTATGGCAGAAAGTGAAGAGGAACTCAAAAGCCTCTTGATAAAAGTGAAAGAGGAGAGTGAAAAAGTTGGCTTAAAGCTCAACATTCAGAAAACAAAGATCATGGCATCTGATCCCATCACTTCATGGGAAATAGATGGGGAAACAGTGTCAGACTATTTTTTTGGGGCTCCAAAATCACTGCAGATGGTGACTGCAGCCATGAAATTAAAAGACTCTTACTCCTTGGAAGGAAAGTTATGACCAACCTAGATAGCATATTGAAAAGCAGAGACTTTGCCAACAAAGGTCCATCTAGTCAAGGCTATGGTTTTTCCAGTGGTCATGTATGGATGTGAGATTTGGACTGTGAAGAAAGCTGAGCGCTGAAGAATTGATGCTTTTGAACTGTGGTGTTGGAGAAGACTCTTGAGAGTCCCTTGGACAGCAAGGAGATCCAACCAGTCCATTCTGAAGGAGATCAGCCCTGGGATTTCTTCGGAAGGAATGATGCTGAAGCTGAAACTCCAGTACTTTGGCCACCTCATGTGAAGAGTTGATCATTGGAAAAGACTCTGATGCTGGGAGGGATTGGGGGCAGGAGGAGAAGGGGACGACAGAGGATGAGATGGCTGGATGGCATCACTGACTCGATGGATGTGAGTCTGAGTGAACTCCGGGAGTTGGTGATGGACAGGAAGGACTGGCGTGCTGTGATTCATGGGGTTGCAATCATGTCGCACGACTGAGCAACTGAATTGAACTGAAAGGAAATCAACCCTGAATTGATTGACTGATGCTGAAGCTGAAGCTCCAAAACTTCAGCCACCTGATGCAAAGAGCTGATTCATTGGAAAAGATCCTGATGCTGGGAAAGACTTAGAGCAGGAAGAGAAGGAGGCAACAGAGGATGAGATGGTTGGAAGTCAGGAGATACCTAGAGTAACAGGCCAGTTTGGCCTTGGAGTCAAAAATGAAGCAGGGCAAAGGCTAACAGAGTTTAGCTAAGAGAACACATGGTCAGAACAAAAACCTTCTTCCAGAAACACGAGATATGACTCTACATATGGACATCACCAGATGATCAATGCCAAAATCAGATTGATTATATTCTCTGCAGATGAAGATGGAGAAGCTCTATAGAATCAGCCAAACGTGACCTGGAGCTGACTGTGATAGTGAAGGACAGGGAAGCCTTGCGTGCTACAGTACGTGGAGTCACAAAGAGTCAGACACTAAGAGTCAGGCTTAGTGACTGGACAACAGCAACAGCACAATGTCAGGTTTTGCTTCATATTTGAATACATACATTTGGAACAATACTATATAAGAATATTTAATAAAAATGGTGAGTTTTACAATGGCGGGAATTTCCACTTGAAACTCTCCCCTATCCAGCCTTCCTTCACCCCCTACCACCATTCTACTTTCAACACAGAGCCCTGTGGCCCTCTGAGGGAGTCAACATCACCCCTCCCTTAAGTCCTCCATGGACTTTGGCAGCCCTGGGAGCAACAGCTACAGTCCTTGCAGTGACTCCCTGGCCCTGCATGATGGAACCCCTGGTACTTCTGAGATTCCATCCCTCCTACCTCCCCGCCCTCTATATCAGCCTCCTGGCCTCCTTACTGATCTTCTCACATATCAGACACACATCCTGTCTAAGGCCCCAAAGGATTGTCTCCTTGCCCTGAATTCTCTTCCCCAGACATCCATCTGGATCCCTCTGCCTCCTCCATCAGGACTCTGCTCTATCCTCACGTTCTCAAAGCACTCTCCCTCCCACCCTCTTTGAAAGGGCAGCCAAGTCCATCCTGTGCACTCCCAAGTCTCCTGATCTGAATTTGCTATTTCCCTTCAAAGCTCTAATCATCTATATCAAGTGCATTATCTACTGTAAGTTTCCACCTGTTAGGACGAAGGGGTCTTTTTTGATGTGCAAGATGCTAGATCATTGTCAGGCCCATGTAGAAATGCAATTCTTGTTTACTGAATTTACTCATTCACTCACTCATCTTCTGTTGGCCTCTGATGGACGTACTGATGCTGACGTCAAGGGTTAAAATGTGGAGAGTCACAGTGGAGGACGACCTTTGACAACAGTGGGTTTTTCTGGGAGACAACCTACTTTCATGGAGCTGAACGTGAACACTGTCAGAAACCTCTCCGTTCAGATTCTGAGGACCTCTGTCTTATTAGCTGCTGTCTTCCTAGCAGCATATCAGTCGCTCAGCCTCCCTTGCTCACATTATGCTGACAAAGCCTGTTCCAATTTACATCACATCTGCAGTGTCTAATTTGTTCCCCATCTGAGCGCTTGAACATGCACAGCTTTCAGTATTAACCATATTCAGCATCCTGTGCATCTGCCTACCTTGGACAAGCTTCAGTAAGACGTAACTCATGCCGTGGGGATTGACTTTTACCCACAGTCCACAGCATTTGGGAGGGACTGCCTGTTACTTACTTACCCACCTTGCCAGGTCTCAACATAACTCTCTTGACTGCAGCTAACTGAGCTCTTTTGTTGAGGAGCTTCTCCTTAACAACTTCTTAAAGGCTCGAGCATGTCTAGTAATGACAACGTAAAGGACTGCATATAGAATTGTTGCTGTTATTGTTTAGTTACTAAGTCATGTCACCACTTTTGTGACCCCATGGACTGCAACCCACCAGGCTCCTCTGTCCATGGAACTTTCCAGGCAAGAATACTAGAGTAGGTTGACATTTCCTTCTCCAGGGGATCTTTCCTACCTAGGGATCAAACCCATGTCTCCTGCCTTGGCAGATGAATTTTTTAACTACTGAGCCATCTGGGACGCCCATTGAATAGCTAATGGCAATTGAATGGCTATATCCTTAACAGTGAAAATTACTCAGTTGTGTCCAACTCTTTGTGACCCCATGGACCATACAGAATTCTCCAGGCCATGATACCCAAGTGGGTAGCCTTTCCCTTCTCCGGGGATCTTCCCAACCCAGGGATCAAACCCAGGTCTCCCACATCGCAGGCAGATTCTTTACCAGCCGAGCCACCAGGGAAGCCCAAGGATACTGGAATGGGTACCCTATCCCTTCTCCAGCGGATCTTCCTGACCCTGGAATCAATCAGGGTCTCCTGCACTGCAGGCGGATTCTTTACCAACTGAGCTCTCAGGGAAGCCTTAAATCTTTAAGGGCATATGTAAATATCTAACCGTAACAACAGAATGATTCTGGAATTTACCAGATTGTTCTATAAAGCCTGGTGAGGGCAGGACTGAGATGGTCTTACTCATCACTGGGTCTCTGGGTAGCAGGTAGTAGGGGAAGAGTAATTCTTGCCAAAGAGCTGCATGTCGCTGTACTTGCTGGGAAAGTTGATGCTCTTAATGGTTAAGAGGATGGGTTCTGAATCCTTGCTAGCTCTTGTGTTCAGGTGTGTGTGTGTGTGTGCCCTCAGGTGAGTTTTCTGTGCCCCTGCACCATGCCTCAGTTTCCCCACCTGTGAACTAAGGGCAGCACCATTTGCTGTCTCACAGATATATTGTGAAGATGAGAGGCATTGTACTGCATGTGGGACCACTCAGGACCATGTTCACTCTTTCTAATCCGGGATCATGGTTGGGGCCACAGAACATTTTCAGCATGCCTTTCAGAAGGCAAGTGGTATTCTGGGACCACGAAGCAGCTGTTCAACTGGTGGAAAATTTCTAATTGGAAGCTTCTCAGATGATCAGCATTGGAGTCCCTGCTGGTGTTTCAGCCTCACAAAACTGGCCCTGGTGCCGTGAATTGGCACTGATTTCTACCTGACCAGTTGTGACTTACGAATGGCACCTATGTGCTACTGTCTAGACCTTGGACTGGATGACTTTAGACTGTGATGACCTTGGCCTGAGATGGCTTCTTCCCACGTGATCATCTCTGTCAGCCTTTATCTGCCTGACCTCGGTCCCATGCCTTTGCTGAGATGCTCTGCTGACACTGAGCTTATGTCACCTGTCACTGAGCAGACTTGCCCAAAGTTCTCCGTGCTTCCCATGTTCTGGGACCCTGGTTCTGCCATCGCTCCACCTGAGCTCCCCACCAATAGGTATTGTATATCATAGTTTGCCAGGATGGTCATATCCATGTGGTGAGGCTGATGTTGTAAGTGAAATCCATCCTTACCTGCTGGGTCTAAAGTGTGGGCCTTTTTCAGACTTAGATAAGCTGTCAATGCCGGCAGTGCAAGCTGTCTGCTTCCCATTGCCACTTTGTAATTAGTACTGCCAATTTCAATCCTGCAGAGAAAAAAGTTCTGAGTCTGCATATCTTCAATGCCCCTCACTGTTCTGAGCCATTTATAAGAAAGAATTGCTGCACGGTCAGATTTTCCCAGGTTATATACCTGGGAGTTGCATTTATATGACCTTGGAAAGCTCACGTTTTATAGGTAAGGCAACTATTTATATTTGTATGTTTATATATGGCAGCTATAAATATTTATAAATAATTAAATATAAATAAATAAACATAAATAAATGTAAATATTTATATATTTATATTTGGCAACTATAAGTGGAGAACAGGGCTTACCTTGATCTTACTGTGACTAGGAAAATACTCTTCCTTTCATCTACTTGCTGTAGTGATGTTATAATCTGCACAGCATGATGATGTGAATCCAAAGAAGTCTTACAGAATGACAGTAATTCTGGTAGACGTTTCCCCCACCAATAGACCTGAACATGTTAGTGTATGAGCCACATGTAAATTGAAATGACAAATGTCTTCAGAAGCAACTAAAATCGTACTAATGACTCTTAAAACAACTGGTGTTTATTAGCTAAAAATATTTTGGAAAATCATGTCTGAAGCTCTATGAACATTTTAAATTGAGTATTTATAAAAGGATATTTTATTCCTAAGAAAAAGAATGCCTTTGATATAGTACATTCAAAGACTAACTGCTGAGTAAAGATCTATTAAATGCTCACTCTTGCATAAATGCTATTAAAATACTGTTATAAAGTAAAAGTGATTGAGTAACCAAGAGGAACATTAGCAGTTAGGTCCCCTACAATTAACAGCTCTAAAGCTTCCTCCAAAATTGGAAAAATTGTCAAATAAAATGTCACAAATATGCAGCATTAATGTGAAAATCAACTAAATTATTCACTATTAATTTTATCTGCTTTTATGTGTCTATAATTTCAAGAAAAAATATTTTTGAACAATATATGCTAGTATCTAAAAATAATCATTCATAATTTTCAATCAGACTCTGTTCTCACACTGCAGAATGTTCTAAGATCTAGTTCAACAGCAAATTAGATAAATGTGTAGTTGGTTAATGAAGAGTAAAATTGGAATTCTAAAAGGTTCTAACTTGGGTTCCTCTTGAAATAGAATATAAATAAATCCTTACTTGTCCATTTTGTGAGTTTCATTGTAGGTTGGGGAGTGTATGGAGGGCTGATGATCAAGGAATAAATAATTGAAGGATAAAACAAGAGTGGAAACCTTTGGAAAGATCCCTGTCTACAAGCACAGTGACAGCTGTGCCAGACTTTACATCTGCCTCTCAGGAGCCTGACTCGCTCACAAGTACTCCACAGGCACCTACTCACTTAAGCACAGAGAGAAGTGAGTTAGCCCAAAGACAACAGAAAAGTGTCTAGGTGTGAGAAAGTGCTTTTAAAGAGAGTGATCAGGATCGGGCAAGCCACAAACAGAGCCTCAGATATGAACATCCTCATCTCATGTAACAGGAAGCTCGCCTCTTAAAAATACAGAATGTATTTCAAATGATGGTGCTTTTCTTGCATTACTATTGTCCAGTGATGTGATCAGATTTCTGTACTCAGATTTTGAGAGATGGAAGGGAATCAGGGTTCCCCAGCCTATGAATGATAAGAACTTGAAAGACTTTAATGGAGAGATCTAAAAATTAGCCATGTATCTAGGGGGAAAAGGGCAGATTCCTGAAGGAGAAAATAATTTGTCACTCAGTTGTGTCCAACTCTTTGGGACCCCACAGACTGTAGCCCACCAGGCTCCTCTGTCCATGGGATTCTCCAGGCAAGAATACTGGAGTGGGTTGCCATGCCCTCCTCCAGAGGATCTTCCTGACCTAGGGACTGAACTCATGTCTCTTGCATCTCCTACATTGGCAGGTGGGTCATTTACCTCTAGTGCCACCTGGGAAGCCCGCACACTATACATATTTATGTATTTATTTTATTTATATTATATATGGATGTTCATGTCTATGTATCAAAGTTAAGGGGGTAAAACTTTCTGAGAATGATCAGATACTATATTAATGCACTAAAGTGGGGAAAAGTAGTCTCTTCCTTTCCATTTTTATTTAAAAATGAGGCAAAATCCCATTTATCTGATGAGATGATGGTTTAGTCATTAAGTCGTGTCCAACTCTTGTGACCCCATGGACTGTAACCTGTCAGTCATGGGATTCTCCAGGCAAGAATACTGGAGTGGGTTGCCATTTCCTTTTCCAGGGGATCTTCCCAACCCAGGGATCTAACCCAGGTCTCCTTCATTGCAGGCAGATTCTTTACTGACTGAGCTACGAGGGACACCCTTATTTGATGCAGTCATGTCTATATCCTGAGACAATAGAATGTCCAGGATGACCTTTAACACACTCTCTCTCTGAATCTGTACCTCTCTGGTTATACATTCCTTTTATTAAAACAAGTTGATAAATTTGTTCACCAACAAAGCAAGCTTTACTCTCTATTTTGGCTAAATTGGAAAAATATAACCGCAAACCCAACATCTCTCTTTGTTCCTTTTTCAAAATTAAAAAAGAAAGAAAGCCTATCAAGAAAAATGAGCTTTTGACTAGTGCTAACGTGTTGGAGAAGACTCTTAAGAGTCCCTTGGACTGCAGGAAGATCCAACCAGTCCATCCTAAAGGAGATCAGTCCTGGGTGTTCATTGGAAGGACTGATGCTGAAGCTGAAACTCCAATACTTTGGCCACCTCATGTGAAGAGTTGACTCATTGGAAAAGACCCTGATGCTGGGAAAGATTGAAGGCTGGAGGAGAAGGGGACGACAGAGGATGAGATGGCTGGATGGCATCACCGACTCTATGGACATGGGTTTGGGTAAACTGTAGGAGTTGGTGATGGACAGGGAGGCCTGGTGTGCTGCAGTCCATGGGGTCACAAAGAATCGGACACAACTGAGTGGCTGAACTGAACTGAAGCACCTCAACCAATTGTAGGAGAAAAATAGCTCCTGTGATGTAAGCATTCAGAAACATCCTCAAGCTTGATGGTTTGGCATGTGACAAGAATTGTCTCTCCCCATTATCCTCAGTTCTTCAAGGTCAGAAGGAGAAGGGAAATGAACTCTCATCAGTGGAGTCGATTCTCTGGCTTTTTCAAGCACATTCAGGTCTGTTCCCTGGGCCCGGGGAAGTAGGGTGTTCTCATTGGAACGTGAAGAGGGAGGCACAGATAACGAATGAGATATTAGACAGAGATGTCCCTGTTTCTGCTCCTGATGCCTAAGTCTGCCCTGCCGATTAATTACACATGGGTTCCACAAGCATATGGCAGGCTGGTGACTAAGCCGTGATTACTTCACGCTCTGGGGAACACACTGGGGCCCTGTGACTCTGTTTTTCCATTTTTCCACATCAATCAGGACCCCATAGTCTTTGCAGTACAAACTGTAGCCTGGTTCTCCCTAGCTATCGCCAGGTAACTGTTTATCTGCGGCAGTTAAACCTACCTTCCTGTCTCCTCCAGAAAACTCCCTGATTTTACTGGGCACTTCTAGCAATATTCTGACAATTAAAATGTGCTGAACCACTTATCAGTGTATTGATGGAAAGAACAATTCTACAGAGTGTGAAATTACTAATGATGCGTAGATTGCAAGCTTCAATTTTCACGTCTGAGAACTGTCTAGCCAAGAACAAAAAAGTATATATCAACACTTGAGATAAAAGTGAAGAAGCAAGTCACTAGGGGAAAAATCTCCAACAATGAATTATAGGAATACTGTAGATGTAATTGTAGGACTATAAAGCTATAAATAATTCATTTTTTTCTGAGAGTTTTTAAATTGCTGTATTTTGTTCTTACCAAGTGTCTATTTTATGTGGTTTCCCCTTACATTAGGTGATGAGTTCTTTTAGCTCTTCACAAATTAATGGCAGTTAGACCATTAACTCTGTTCAATTTAAAAAATTCCTGTTTATAATATAGGATTTATTCCAAAATCATTAATACCAGATAAGACAATGAAGATAATTTTTGTTTTCTATTCACTAAAGGTTAGAATTTTACTTTTCTCCCTAGACATTTCTTCTACTCTGCTTATTGCTTTGAAAAATTTGAGAGAAAGTAAGAACTGACTTTGTCCCGAGTTGGAGGGAATCCTCATTAGAGTATGTTAACATGCTTAAGCTTGTTGCTTGTCCTTCCTCTGTGTCTCTGGGCAATGCACAGTGAGAGACAAGATAAAGCATGACTCATGCCATCTGGTGCCCAACAGGGAGGCAGGACTACCAGCTACACCTACTTGGTGGCAGGCCAGCCTCAGGACCCACCACGTGTGGGCACGGAGTGAATAACTTGGTTTCTTAGACAAGGGAAGGTGACATAAGTGAAAAATGGGTTTAAAACATCTGACCATGTGTCTTTTGAAATTATGGTTTTCCCTGGGTACCTGCCCAGGAGTGGGGTTGCTAGGTCATATGGTCGCTCTATTTTTAGTTTTTTAAGGAATCTCCATACTGTTCTCCCTAGTGGCTTTATCAATTTACATTCCCACCAATGAGAAGAAGGTCCTTTTTTCTCCACATTCTCTCCAGAATTCATCGTTTGTAGATTTTTTGTTGATAGTATGGTATGAGACACATGCCCTCCAGTGTTCATTGCAGCACTATTTACAATAGCCAGGACACGGAAGTGACCAAAATGCCCATCAACGGAGGAATGAATAAAGATGTGGTACACGTGTACAACAGAATACTACTCAGCCATAAAAAGGAACAAAACTGTGTCATTTGTAGAGATATAAAGGGACCTAGAGACTGTCATACAGAATGAAGTAAGTCTGAAGGGAAAAACAAATATATTAATGCATATACGTGGAGTCTAGAAAAAATGGTACCAGTGAACCTATTTGCAAAGCAGAAATAAAGACACAGATGTAGAAAAACAAGTGTATGGACCCCAAGGGGGAAACGGTAGGGTGGGATAAATTGGGAGATTGGGATTGCCATATATACACTATTCTTAAAAAACAGATAACTAACGAGAACTTTAACCAATGAGAAATTTTATAGCACAGGGAACTCTACTCAATGGTCAGAGCATTAACCTAAATGGGAAGGAAATTCAAAGAAAGGAGGATATATGTATCTGCATAGCTGACTCATTGGAAGGACTGATGCTGAAGCTGAAACTCCAGTGCTTTGGCCACCTGATATGAAGAACTGACTCACTGGCAAAGACTCAGATGCTGGGAAAGATTGAAGGAAGGAGGAGAAGGGGACGGCAGAGGATGAGATGGTTGGATGGCATCACTGACTTGATGGACATGAGTTTGAGTAAGCTCTGGGACTTGGTGATGGACAGGGAGGCCTGGCGCGCTGCAGTCCATGGGCTCGCAAAGAGTCGGACATGACTGAGTGACTGAATTGAACTGAACTTATAGCTGACTCACTTTGCTGTACTGCAGAAACTAACACAGCATTGTAAAGCAACTATACTCCAGTAAAAATGAAAAAAAAAAAACAATTACAATAATAGCAAAAAAAAAAAAAAAACATTTGGCCAACCTCAGGGGAGAAAGTTGAAAGCTACACTCAGTACTTTTGCAAAGTCCTGGTGAGACACTATATATAAAGGAGCAGTAAAAATCTCCATTATGTACAGTTAGTGCAGAGTCAAACCATCCTAGCTTAATTCAAAATGAGCGAGAAACCCACTGGGACAGTGCAAAACAAAGGCTAGAGAATCAGAAGGAGAGAGTGAATTATTAAAAATAACTTAAAATCTATCCTGTTTCAGCAACTCTTCTTCCACAAGTAAAACCACTGACATTCGTTTTGTATTTATAGTTAATCCCCACATTTCAGAAAGGGAGTATTATTATTCCCACTTTTCAGATGAGACATCTGAGACATAGCTGGATCTATGCTTGTTTGAGGTCACGCCCTCCTGCTCCCAGGACAAACAGAATCAGAATTTAGACACAGACCTTTCAGATGCCTCGCATGCGGAACTCTCCTCTCATTCTCCACAGTGTTCCAGTGCGTGAGTGTATTTTCCAGCAACAGATAAAAGTAAGGTTTGCAACCTCTAAATTCTTTAGACATAAAACTCTAGTATAATCCCCCAAATCCTTAGCAATTTATTTAACTCCAGTAGTTTTTTTTTTTTTTAATAACTTATAGCTTACTGGGAAAGGACCAATTTAAATGGTTCAATTAATAATTGACAAAAATTTTTAGTAGCATGAGGAATATGATGTATACTACAAATTGAAACTATATAATTACCAAATATATATTCTATATATGTAATTATATATAATTCTGAGCTATGTATAGATCAGAAAATGAAGCTAGATCTTGCTTTGTATATGTCTGAATATGTCTTGGTATGTCTTTCTCTCTAGATAATATTTTTGAGATTAATTTGTAAGTGAGCTCTGTTTAACTGGCTTAAAGAAAAGTAAGTGCTTACAAACCAATAATTTTAAATTAAACAATGCATTTCAGGTTCATGTGAACTGGGAAATATTCAGTATTAAATACTGATATTAGTGTTTGTTTGTTGATCTAACTAATATAGACATGTCTTAAGAGTAATTAACATTAAGTAGAATATTTTCTGGAAAAGGAAATAGAAACCCACTCCAGTATTCTTGCTTGGGGAATCTTATGGACAGAGGAGCCTGGTGGGCTACAGTCAATGGGGTCACAAAGAGTCAGACATGACTTAAGTGACTTAGCAGCAGCAGCAATTATATATAGACACATTCACCTTTTGGAAAGTGTATAACATTCTTATATTAGTCATCAATCATATTAATAGCATTTTGAAAAAATTACTTTCTCATATTTAAAAAGATCTATCATACTATCATCTCTGTATACTAACATTTGAGGGTCATGTCTTATACATTTCTTCATTAAGATTGTCCGTTTTATCTGTAGTTCTTCTCACTAAGATTCTTAATGATATATATGCTGCATACCAATATTTCAAAGAACACATTTTCTTCTGATTAAAAATAGCTCATGTTAACTATAGATATTATGGGAAAAAAATACAGAGAAGAACCAGTCATATAAAATAAATCAGTTCAGTTCAGTTCAGTCGCTCAGTCGTGTCCGACTCTTTGCGACCCCATGAATCGCACCATGCCAGGCCTCTCTGTCCATCACTAACTCCTGGAGTTAACCCAGACTCAAGTGCATCAAGTCAGTGATGCCATCCAGCCATCTCATCCTCTGTCGTCCCCTTCTCCTCCTGCCCCCAATCCCTCCCAGCATCAGAGTCTTTTCCAATGAGTCAACTCTTCACATGAGGTGGCCAAAGTACTGGAGTTTCAGCTTTAGCATCAGTCCTTCCGAAGAAATCCCAGGGCTGATCTCCTTCAGAATGGACTGGTTGGATCTCCTTGCTGTCCAAGGGACTCTCAAGAGTCTTCTCCAACACCACAGTTCAAAAGCATCAATTCTTCAGCACTCAGCTTTCTTCACAGTCCAACTCTCACATCCATACATGACCACAGGAAAAACCATAGCCTTGACTAGACGAACCTTTGTTGGCAAAGTAATGTCTCTGCTTTTGAATATGCTATCTAGGTTGGTCATAACTTTTCTTCCAAGGAGTAAGCGTCTTTTAATTTCATGGCTGCAATCACCATCTGCAGTGATTTTGGAGCCCAGAAAAATAAAGTCTGACACTGTTTCCACTGCTTCCCCATCTATTTCCCATGAAGTGATGGGACCAGATGCCATGATCTTTGTTTTCTGAATGTTGAGCTTTAAGCCAACGTTTTCACTCTCCTCTTTCACTTTCGTCAAGAGGCTTTTGAGTTCCTCTTCACTTTCTGCCATAAGGGTGGTATCATCTGCATATCTGAGGTTATTGATATTTCTCCCGGCAATCTTGATTCCAGCTTGTGCTTCTTCCAGCCCAGCGTTTCTCATGATGTACTCTGCATAGAAGTTAAATAAGCAGGGTGACAATATACAGCTTTGACATACTCCTTTTCCTATTTGGAACCAGTCTGTTGTTCCATGTCCAATTCTAACTGTTGCTTCCTGACCTGCATACAAATTTCTCAAGAGGCAGATCAGGTGGTCTGGTGTTCCCATCTCTTTCAGAATTTTCCACAGTTTATTGTGATCCACACAGTCAAAGGCTTTGGCATAGTCAATAAAGCAGAAATAGATGTTTTTCTGGAACTCTCTTGCTTTTTCCATGATGCAGCAGATGTTGGCAATTTGACCTCTGGTTCCTCTGCCTTTTCTAAAACCAGCTTGAACATCAGGAAGTTCACAGTTCACATACTGCTGAAGCCTGGCTTGGAGAATTTTGAGCATTACTTCACTAGCGTGTGAGATGAGTGCAATTGTGCAGTAGTTGAGCATTCTTTGGCATTGCCTTTCTTTGGGATTGGAATGAAAACTGACCTTTTCCAGTCCTGTGGCCACTGCTGAGTCTTCCAAATTTGCTGGCATATTGAGTGCAGCACTTTCACAGCATCATCTTTCAGGATTTGGAATAGTTCAACTGGAATTCCATCACCTCCACTAGCTTTGTTCATAGTGATGCTTTTGAAGGCCCACTTGACTTCACATTCCAGGGTGTCTGGCTCTAGGTCAGTGATCACACCATCGTGATTATCTGGGTCGTGAAGATCTTTTTTGTACAGTTCTTCTGCGTATTCTTGCCATCTCTTCTTAATATCTTCTGCTTCTGTTAGGTCCATACCATTTCTGTCCTTTATCGAGCCCATCTTTGCACAAAATGTTCCCTTGGTATCTCTAATTTTCTTGAAGAGATCCCTAGTCTTTCCCATTCTGTTGTTTTCCTGTATTTCTTTGCATCAATCGCTGAAGAAGGCTTTCTTATCTCTTCTTGCTATTCTTTGGAACTCTGCATTCAGATGCTTATATCTTTCCTTTGCTCCTTTGCTTTTCGCTTCTCTTCTTTTCACAGCTATTTGTAAGCCCTCCCCAGACAACCATTTTGCTTTTTTGCATTTCTTTTCCATGGGGATGGTCTTGATCCTTGTCTCCTTTACAATGTCACGAACCTCATTCCATAGTTCATCAGGCATTCTATCTATCAGATCTAGGCCCTTAAATCTGTTTCTCACTTCCACTGTATAATCATAAGGGATTTGATTTAGGTCATACCTGTATGGTCTAGTGGTTTTCCCTACTTTCTTCAATTTAAGTCTGAATTTGGCAATAAGGAGTTCATGATCTGAGCCACAGTCAGCTCCTGGTCTTGTTTTTGCTGACTGTATAGAGCTTCTCCATCTTTGGCTGCAAAGAATATAATCAATCTGATTTCAGTGTTGACCATCTGGTGATGTGCATGTATAGAGTCTTCTCTTGTGTTGTTGGAAGAGGGTGTTTGTTATGACCAGTGCATTTTCTTGGCAAAACTTGTTAGTCTTTGCCCTGCTTCATTCCGCATTCCAAGGCCAAATTTGCCTGTTACTTCAGGAGTTTCTTGACTTCCTACTTTTGCATTCCAGTCCCCTATAATGAAAAGGACATCTTTTTTGGGTGTTAGTTCTGAAAGGTCTTGTAGGTCTTCATAGAACCATTCAACTTCAGCTTCTTCAGTGTTACTGGTTGGGGCATAGACTTGGATTACTGTGATATTGAATGGTTTGCCTTGGAAACGAACAGAGATCATTCTGTCATTTTTGAGATTGCATCCAAGTACTGCATTTTGGACTCTTTTGTTGACCATGATGGCCACTCCATTTCTTCTGAGGGATTCCTGCCCGCAGTAGTAGATATAATGGTCATCTGAGTTAAATTCACCCATTCCAGTCCATTTCAGTTCGCTGATTCCTAGAATGTCAACATTCACTCTTGCCATCTCCTGTTTGACCACTTCCAATTTGCCTTGATTCATGGACCTGACATTCCAGGTTCCTATGCAATATTACTCTTTACAACATTTGGACCTTGCTTCTATCACCAGTCACATCCACAGCTGGGTATTCTTTTTTTTTTTTTTTAATAGGTAATTATTTATAGGTAAATAATTACCTATAAATGTATAACCAAGAAAATCCCTAATATATTTGGTGAAAATGATCTTAAAGTTAAGTCTTTTTCTTTTTTGTTCCTAAATATGGGCTTTCCCAGTGGCTCAGTGGGTGAAGAATCTACTTGCCAATGCCAGATCCCTGGGTTGGGAAGATCCCTTGCAGAAGTAAATGGCAACCTACTCCAGTATTCTTGCCTGGAGAATCCCATGGACAGAGGAGCCTGGTGGGTTGCAGTCAAAGAATTGGATGCAACTAAGCACACAAATATGTCATATTTTTATGACTATTGAATTGATATATGTTCAGTTCAGTCGCTCAGTCGTGTCCGACTCTTTGTGACCCCATGAATCGCAGCATGCCAGGCTTCCCTGTCCATTTGTATGCAGGTCAGGAAGCAACAGTTAGAACTGGACATGGAACAACAGACTGGTTCCAAATAGGAAAAGGAGTACATCAGGGCTGTATATTGTCACCCTGCTTATTTAACTTCTATGCAGAGTACATCATGAGAAACACTGGGCTGGAAGAAGCACAAGCTGGAATCAAGATTGCTGGGAGAAATATCAATAATCTCAGCTATGCAGATGACACCACCCTTATGGCAGAAAGTGAAGAGGAACTCAAAAGCCTCTTGATGAAAGTGAAAGAGGAGAGTGAAAAAGTTGGCTTAAAGCTCAACATTCAGAAAATGAAGATCATGGCATCTGGTCCCATCACTTCATGGGAAATAGATGGGGAAACAGTGGAAACAGTGTCAGACTTTATTTGGGGGGCTCCAAAATCACTGCAGATGGTGATTGCAGCCATGAAATTAAAAGACGCTTACTCCTTGGAAGGAAAGTTATGACCAACCTAGATAGCATATTCAAAAGCAGAGACATTACTTTGCCAACAAAGGTTCGTCTAGTCAAGGCTATGGTTTTTCCTGTGGTCATGTATGGATGTGAGAGTTGGACTGTGAAGAAAGCTGAGTGCCAAATAATTGATGCTTTTGAACTGTGGTGTTGGAGAAGACTCTTGAGAGTCCCTTGGACAGCAAGGAGATACACCCAGTCCATCCTGAAGGAGATCAGTCCTGGGATTTCTTTGGAAGGACTGATGCTGAAGCTAAAACTCCAGTACTTTGGCCACCTCATGTGAAGAGTTGACTCATTGGAAAAGACTCTGATGCTGGGAGGGATTGGGGGCAGGAGGAGAAGGGGATGACAGAGGATGAGATGGCTGGATGGCATCACTGACTCGATGGACGTGAGTCTGAGTGAATTCTGGGAGTTAGCGATGGACAGGGAGGCCTGGCGTGGTGCGATTCATGGGGTCGCAAAGAGTCGGACATGACTGAGCCACTGAACTGAACTGAACGTGTATCAATTCAATAGTCATAAAAATATGACATATTTGCGTTGCCATAGTAAGTAGGCCCTTTAGTCTTAAAAAGAAAAAAACTTTATTTCAGACTCACAGACACTCTGAAGGTGTCAGGGTCTCCACAGGTTGTCAGGAGGCTGACTCCTCAGAGTCTCTCAGGGATCCACACTCTGAGGGCCTTTTCATTCATCTTAAAGTTTTCCAAGGCTGCTCTGACTTTGGAACTGTAGCCCTCCATTGGTGAGCCAGGCACGCTGCAGTCCACGGGGTCCCAAGGAGGCAGACGTAACTTAGCAGCTGAACAACAACGACAAAACGATCTGGTGAGCAGGTGAGAACGCAGGACGGAGGCGGTGTGGCCTATACTCTGCGGCTGTCCCAGGAGGGGCAGGCCTGTCTCATGCTCACCTTCACTCAAACGAGCTTGTGCTGTCACCACGTCTTCCTACAGGGAAAGTTCAGGAATGCAGGCAGCATAGCGCAGCTGTAACTCTGCTTTCTGTTGGAAAGGGGTGGAGGGACTCTGACGGATATGAAGACAGTTCCACCACTGGAGACTCTGATCCTATTTTGGTGTGTAATGCTCCATAAACTACAAATCCCGTTCATGGAATGAAGTGGAATCAGTGCAGTGCTTACGGAAAACATTTGATTTACTAGCATTTTCCTTCCTTCTCTCTAAGCGCATCTTGCTTTCCATTCTCACCCAGGCAGGTCCCTTTCCAGCTGACTGAGCTTTTAAATCACAATCACAAAATTCAAGCACTAGCAAATGGCCTCTTAGATAATGGTGTTTAAAAGACAAAGCCAATCTAATATTAAAACTCTAATATCAGCTAGAATGGCCATCATCAAAATCTACAACAATAAATGCTGGAGAGGATGTCAAGAAAAGGGAGACCTCTCGCACTGTTGGTTGAGATGTAAATTGATTCAGCCACTATGGAGAGCAATATGGAGATTTCTTTAAAAACCAAAGAATCTGCCAGCCGATGCAAGAGATGCAAGGGACTAGGGCTCTATCCCTGGATCAGAAAGATACCCTGGAGGAAGAAATGGCAATCCACTCCAGTATTCTTGCTAGAAAATTCCACAGACAGAGGAACCTGACAAGCTACGGTGCATGGGGTCCCAGAGTTGGACAACTGAGTACACACAGTTGGAATATTTCATACGGAATAAAATTACCATATGAAAGTGTTAGTTGCTCAGTACTGTCTGACTCTTTGCTGGAGTATACAGGCTTCTCTGTCCATGGGATTCTCCAGGCAAGAATACTGAAGTGGGCTGTCATGCCCTCCTCCAGGGGATCTTCCTGACCCAAGGATCGAACACATGCCTCTGACGTCTCCTTCACTGGCAGGCAACCACTCGTGCCGCTGAAAGTACCATATGACCTAGCAATTGCCCTGCTGGGCATACACCCTGAGAAAACCATCACTGAAAAAGACACACATGCTGCCAATGTGAATTGCTGTACTATTTACAATAGCCAGGACATGGAAGCAACCTAGAGGCCAATCAACAGATGACTGGATAAAAGTTGTACAGTGGAATGTTAGCCATAAAAGGAACTAATCTGAGTCAGTTCTGGTAAGGTGGATGAACCTAGAGTGTATTGTACAAAGTGAAATAAATCAGAAAGAGGAAAACAAATACTGTTTATCAATGCATACGTATTGGAGAAGGAAATGGCAATCCACTCAAGTATTCTTGCCTGGAGAATCCCATGGACAGAGGAGTTTGACAGGCTACAGTCCATGGGATCACAAGAGTCAGACATGACTTATTGACTAAACCACCACCACCACCATGCATATATATGCAATCTAAAAAAATGATGCCGATGAACAAATTTGCAGGGAGAGCTGGCTTAAAACTCAACATTCAGAAAATGAAGATCATGGCATCAGTCTCATCATTTCATGGAAAATAGATGGGAAACAATGGAACCAGTGACAGACTTCATTTTCTTGGGCTCCAAAATCACTGCAGATGGTGACTGCACACATGAAATTAAAAGATGCTTGCTCCTTCTTAGAAGAAAAGCTATGACATAGACAGCATATTAAAAAGCAGAGATACCACTTTGCCAACAAAGGTCCATCTAGTCAAAGCTATGGTTTTTCCAATAGTCATGTATGGATGTGAGAGTAGAACCATAAAGAGAGCTGAGTACCAAAGAATTGATGCTTTTGAACTGTGGTGTTGGAGAAGACTCTTGAGAGTCCCTTGGACTGCAAGAAGATCCAAGAAGTCAATCATAAAGGAAATCAACCCTGAAAACTCATTGGAAGGACTGATGCTGAAGCTGAAACTCCAATACTTTGACCATCTGATGCAATGAACTGACTCATCGGAAAAAGACCCTGATGCTGGGAAAGACTGAAGGCAGGAGGAGAAGGGGACAACAGAGGATGAGATGGTTGGATGTTTGAGCAAACTCTGGGAGTTGGTGATGGACAGGCGGCCTGGTATGCTGCAGTCCATGTGGTTGTAAAGAGTCAGACATGACTGAGCAACTGAACTGAACTGAATAGAGCCTCAGACAGAGAATAGACTTATGGACATAGTGGAGGCAGGAGAGAGTGAGATGAATTGAGAGAGTAGTGCTGAAATCACCATGTGTAAAATAGACAGCTAGTGGGAAGTTGTTGTATGACACTTGGAGCTCAACCTGGTGCTCAGTGACCACCTAGAGGGGTGGGGTGGGGTGGGAGGTAGGAGGGAGGTTCAAGAGGGAGAGAACATATGATTCTGATTCATGCTGTTGTACAGCAGGAACCAACAAAGCATTGTAAAGCAATTATCCTCCAATCAAAAATGAATAAATCAAAAACTGTTAACATTAAGACTCTCTTACTTCTCTATCTTTTCCTTGATCATATATAACAGAAATTTGTCTAAATAGAAGCTTTCCTTTACTGATGAAATATACTGTTATTTTTACTGTTTTTAATTTTGCTAATTTCTGCTTTTGTCTCCATTATTTCCTTCAGCTAGCTTTTGTGATTGTTGCTGTATTTCAGTTGCTCAGTCATGTCTGACCCTTTGAGACCCCATGGTCTGCAGTGGGCCAGACTCCTGGGTCCTTCATTACCTCCTAGAGTTTGCTCAAATTCATGTCCTTTGAGTTGGTTATGCCATCCTGCCATTTTGCTCTGTGTCACCCCCTTCTCCTCTGGCCCTCAATCTTTCCCATGATCAGGGTCGTTTCCAATGTTGGTTGTTTGCCTAGGGTGGACAAAGTATTGGAGCTTCAGCATCAGTCCTTCCAATGAATATTCAGAGTTGATTTCCTTTAGGATTGACTGGCTTGATCTCCTTGCTTAGAGACTGTCAAGAGTCTTCTCCAACAACTTGAAAGCATCAATTCTCTGGAGCTCAGCATTCTTTACAGTCCAACTTTTACATCCATACATGACTGCTGGAAAAGCTATAGCTTTGACTACATGGACCTTTGTTTGTAAAGTGATGTTTCTACTTTTTAATTAGCTGTCTAGGTTTGTCATAGCTTTCTTCCAAGGAGTGAAGTGAAGTGAAAGTCACTCAGTCATGTCCGACTTTTTTCAACCCCATGGATTATACAGTCCATGAAATTCTCCAGGCCAGAATACTGGAGTGGGTAGCCTTTCCCTTCTTCAGGGGATCTTCCCAACCCAGCAATCAAACTCAGGCTTCCTGCATTGCAGGCAGATTCTTTACCAGCTGAGCCACAGGGGAAGCCCAGGAATACTGGAGTGAGTAGCCTTTCCCTTCTCCAGCAGATCTTCCTGATCCAGGAATTGAACCAGGGTTTGCTGCATTGCAGGCAGATTCTTTACCAACTGAGCTATGAAGGAAGCCCAAGGAGTAAGCGTCTTTTAATTTCATGGCTGTAATCACCATCCACAGTGATTCTGGAGCCCAAGAAAATAAAATCTGTCTGTTTCCACTTCTTCCCCATCTATTTGCCATGAAGTGATGGGACAGGATGTCATGATCTTAGTTTTTTGAATGTTGAGTTTTGCCACGTTAAGCCAGCTTTTTCACTCAGTCCTCTTTCACCCTCAGGCTTCTCTGGTGGCTCAGATGGTAAGGAATATGCCTGCAGTAGGGAGACTTGGGTTCAGTCCCTGGGTTGGGAAGATCCCCTGGAGAAGGGAAGAGCAACCCGCTCCAGTATCTTGCCTGGAGAATCGTGTGGACAGAGGAGCCTGGTGGGCTATTGTCCGTGGGGTTGAAAATAGTTGCACACGCCTGAGTGACTAACACTTTCACTTTTTTTCACCCTCATCAAGAGGCTTTTTTGTTCCTCTTCACTTTCTGCCATCAGAGTGGTATCATCTGTGTATCTGAGGTGATTGATGTTTCTCCTGACAATCCTGATTCCAGCTTGTGTTTCATCCAGCTTGGCATTTCGCATGATGTACTTTGCACATAAGTTAAATAAGAGGGTGACAGCCTCTTATTTAACAGCCTTGAAGTACTCCTTTCCCAATTTTGAACCAGTCTTGCTCCATCTCCAGTTCTAACTGTTCCTTCTTGATCTATATACAGATTTCTCACGAGGCAGATAAGATGGTTTGGTATTCCCATCTCTTTAAGAATTGTCCACAGTTTGTTGTGATCCACACAGTCAAAGGCTTTAGCTTTTAGCATAGTTGAAGCAGAAGTAGATGTTTTTCTGAAATTCCCTTGCTTTTTCTATGATTCAGGGGATGTTGGCAATTTGATCTCTAGTTCCTTTGCTTTTTTGAAATCCAGCTTGTACCTCTGGAAATTTTCAGTTCATGTACTGTTGAAGCCTAACTTGAAGGATTTTGAGTATTGCCTTGCTAATATGTGAAATGAGTACAATTGTGAGGTAGATTGAACATTCTTTGGCATTGCCTTTCTTCGGGGTTGGAATGAAACCTTACCTCTTCCAGTCCTGTGGCCACTGCTGAATTTTCCACATTTGCTGGCATATTAATTGTAGCACTTTCACAGCCTCATATTTTAGGATTTGAAATAGCTCAGCTGGAATTCCATCACCTCTGCTAACTTTGTTCACAGTAATGTTTCATGATTATTTTATTACTATTTTTCAATTTCTTGGTTTGACAACATATCATGCATTCTAATATTTAATTTCTTTAATAAATGAATTCACAACTATATATTTTCCTTTGAATACCACTTTAATTTCATCTCATTGTTTGAGTAGGTTATTGTCATTCAGTTCTAACTAGTTTCCAATTCTCATTTTTATTTCTCTGCGTGTGATGTTTTCAGCATATTTGTGCTTCTTCAAAAAAGTGCAGTGAAAGATGGGCCCAGCATGCATATTTTTCATTTTCTTTTTTTGGTTGTGCCAAGTGGCATGTGGGATCATGGTTCCCCAGTCAGGAATCAAACCCAAACCTTCCACATTGTAAGTGCAGAATCTTAACAACTGGACCACCAGGGAAGTTGTCCAGTATGCATTTTGACTGTTCTTTAAAGTCTTGGAAAACATCTTGAAAATGTCTTTGGCAACAGTTTGAAACAGTAATAGTCCTGTTACTGATTTATGGAGAGTTAGATACTTTTGTGATACAAATATTAGGAAAGGATCCTGGGGGAGATGAAATGGTGATTAATAAAGCAAAGAAGTCCTGATTTATCTGAGTTGGGCCATTTCTTTATTCCTTTTTCTAAACTAAGACATAATTGATGTATAACATTATATTAGTTTTAGGTGTGAATAACATAATGATTTAATATATGTATACATCCTGAAATGGTCACCACAGTAAGTTTAGTTAACATCCATCAACTCACACAGGTAAGTTACTTTTTCTTGTGCTGAGAACCTTTAAGATATATTCTCTTAGAAACTTTCAAATGTACAATACAACGCTAATAAGTGTAGACACCCTGCCATAACTTACGGCACTATGACATTTATTTTAAAACTGGAAATTCGTACCTTTTGACCACTTTCATCCATTTTGCCTATTTTGTGTTTACTCAAAACTTACTGAGGTCTATTTTCCCCAGGGAATTAATTTCTGATTTCATTGTACTTTGATCAGTTAATATAGCTTCTACAACGTCAATTCTCTGGAATTTATTATGGTCAGTAACATGGCTATATCATATCAATGACTACAAACTTTGAATGGGTACATACCTGAAAAATTCTATATTCTGCCCTGACATTAAATTACTTTGAGGGCATAGAATTCTAACTCTAGTTATTTCTCTCAGGGATTTCAGGATAATTTTCATTGTCTTCTGAAATTTCTTAATTATAGGATAATTCTTATCCTATCAGAATTCTAATGCTGATTTTGTCTCTTTTATATTATTGTGTTTTATCATTTTTGTCTAGATGTTGAGAGGATTTGGATTCTAAACTTTGTTTTCTGAAATCTCATTACATGTGTCTAGGTGTTAATTTTCTTTTCAAGGTAGTTCTCAGTAAACTCTGGGAGTCCTTTGAAAATTCTATCTCATCTTCACTGCTGGGAGAGCCTTCCCTGCTGAGAGTCCTGATTCTGCTTCCTCTCTACTCCTTGCATCCTGTCCTCTGAAAGTCCTCATGAACTGGAATCTTGTGTCCATTCACCAAATTTCTTAACTTCTCTTTATTTCTCTAATTTTCTTTATCCTGTTGCATTACCATCGGGAAGAGCTCCTCACCCTTGTCTTCTGGTTGATTAATTTGTGTTCTTTGACTGTGTGCATCACGTTATTCAGAGGAACTGCTGAAGTTTTCATTTGCATGAACCAGTTTTTCGTTTTCATGCTCTTTTTATTCTTGCAAGACCCTCTTGTATCTCTAGAGGTTCACATTCCAGTTTCTTACAAGGTACAATCTGATTGTCCCATTAACTGCATTTCATTGGGTAAGCACCTTTCCCTCAGCTGGGGTTGCTAGTTCTCCATTCACCAGGGCAATTTAGAATTCCACTCTCACCTCTGTGTATGAAAAACACTGCTGTTCCCGGTTGTAGACTCCTCAAGAATGGCAGGGGCCCTGCTGGGTCCTGTGGTCCCAGCTTTTCTGAAAGGGTGGCGAGGGCTCTGATGCTGCTGGCTGCACCATCTTGGCAGCCTGCCTTCCACCCCACCATCCTGGGTCCCACTAAACATGCAGGACACTGTCCAGTGCTTGGACCCAAGCTTCAGCACCATCCAGATGGTCCCTTTAGCTGCCCGGCCAAGGCATGTGCCAGGTGTCTGGGCAGGGGAGAGGCCACCTGGACGTCCCTCAGCCGCAGTGCTCAGTCACCTCCCTGTGTTCCTGGATCCCTCCTGCCTTCACACACACCTCCTCTCATCACAGCACGTATCTGCTGCTTTTTTCACAGTTTTACGAGTCTGGCCTTGAGGTTTTCTATTTCAAACCAATTCATGTCTGCTTTACACATTTCAAAACGTATTTTCAAAAAGTTTAGAGACAGTGGATGCTTTTTTGTTTGCCATCGTTGTTTCCGATTTTTAAAAATATTTTCAACCATGTTTAGAACTCCGGGGTCTGAGAAGCTCCACCTTGGTGTGGAGGATCCCCTGTCTTTGCATCTTTTAGAGGAAAGGGACTTTAAGAAGTAAAAGACCAAAGGGACGAAGAAAATTTGAGGAGTTCATGTTTCCCAGGTGGCTCAGTAGTAAAGAACCTGTCTGCCAACACAGTGGACTTGGGAGACGTGGATTGGATCCCTGGGTCAGGAAGACCCCTTGGAGGAGGGCATGGCTACCCATCCCAGTATCCCTGTCTGGAGAATCTCATGAACACAGGAGCCTGGAGGGCTACAGTCCGTGGGGTCACAAAGAGTAAGACATGACTGAACATGCACATACGTACATATAGTTAGATATTTTGACTCTGGGCATACAAATATCATTTACATGAAAAGAAAGGTCTAAGACCGGCCAAAGAAGATTAAAGCTTTGATATCTCAAATAATTGGAACACATATGACAAGAAGAATATTCGGGAACAATGCAGTTTCAGCTGCAAGTGAAGAACCCGGCTCCATCTCCCACATCTGAGCTGACAACACGTCAGCGCGCATTTGCCAAATGCGCAAATGTGCGTGGCGTGCAGACTCAGCTGTGACAGACAGGGAGTGAGCTGTGCAGTGGGGAGGCTCTACTCCCCTCTCTCTTTTTCACATACAATAGCCCTAAGCTGGCATTTCTGGGCTGTGGACATCACCTATGTAAATGCCATTCATCAAGAACATAGGCTGACATACGCTGCTGGTTTCAACTCCTGGCCTCTAGGCTGTCATGCTTATTTCTTTCTAGACCAGAGGTGGGAAAGAGCATGCAGGAGCATGAGGGAGAGGTCCTAATGGTCTGGGGTGAATGGGGTGCCCAGCTCCTCTCCTGTTCCATCATCCAGAACTCAATCACATGGCCTTGATAAATGCCAGGGAAACGGAGAGATGGGGACCAGCTGTGTGATCAGATCAAGAAGGGGACCAAGTGGAGATGAGCCGCTGGCTCTCAGTACCAGAGTTGACTCTGATGGCTATCAAACATCACTCTGTACCTCATTCTCATGGGAATTCTATCATCTCCCATATGGGGCACACCCCAAATTTCATTTAGTCACTGAATTCATATCAAACTGCAGGAACTCTGGGTTATGTTCATTCCTTTCCAACAGGCTGGGATGTGACTTTCTTTTATACTACACTCTGACCTGGGTGTGGGAAGATGCTAGCAGATACTAGCTTACACAGGCATATGAAAGCGTTCATAGGCTGCTTCCTGCTGGTACAAATTTGGGGCCCTCCACAGTGTCTGATGTTGAAGCTGAAACTCCAATACTTTGGCCACCTGATGCGAAGAGCTGACTAATTGGAAAAGACCCTGATGCTGGGAAAGATTGAGGGCAGGAGGAGAAGGGGACGACAGAGGATGACACAGTTGGATGGCATCACCGACTCAATGGACATGGATTTGGGTGGACTCCAGGAGTTGGTGATGGACAGGGAGGCCTGGCATGCTGCGGTTCATGGGGTCACAAAGAGTTGGACACAAATGAGCAACTGAACTGAATTGAACAGAGTCTTAGAGTCACTGCCTTTTTCTGAGCCATTCTAGAGATTTCTTGGGCTTTCCATGAGGCGCTGGTGGTATAGAACCCGCCTGCCAATGCAGAAAACGTAAGAGACATGGATTTGACCCCTGGGTTGGGAGGATCCCATGGAGGAGGGCATGACAACCCACCCCAGGATTCTTGTCTGGAGAATCCCATTGGCAGAGGAGCCTGGTGGGCTACAGACCGTGGGTTTGCAGAGAGTTGGAAATGACTTAAGTGACTTGGCACACACATACACAGATGTTTCTTAGGCAACATAATTCTCCAAATAAAAATAAAATTTTGATCTATTTACTTACAGTTCATGTCATGTGTCAGTAAACACACACACACCCCCTCCAATCCTCCAAAGACTTTTTTTTTTTTTAAATTTACATTACAAAACTTCTCTCTCTTCTGCTCTTAGCGTCTGCTCCTTTCATAACATCTGAAACAAGTAAGCTTGGGGGGGAAATTATACTTAATTTCTTGTTTGCATCTCTGTCTTTCAAAACCTTTTGCAGACTTATTCCTAGCCATTGAGGTTAAGAAGTCTCTATAAAGTTTCAAATTCCTAGACTCCAATATTTTGTGTTTCTTCCTCCAAACCACTCTTTGCCTATTGCTTCTTTGTTCTTTTTGAAATAACTTGTGAACACAGCAAGTAACGATCAGCATACACTGCCATTTCTGGCTTTTCCCATCTCTTGTCCCCCAGCTATCGGCCCAATGAGTACTCTATCTATCAAGCAGTCATCTCCCACTGTTCTAGAAGTCTTCTGCAGTATGGTGGAAGCCCCATACTTAGCCCCACCCCCACCTCTGCCTCCCTACTTTTATTTCCTCATCATCTCAGCCACATCGTTGACCTATGCTGTGTGTTAAAAGTTTGCATTGCTGAGGCGCCCTGCTTCAAGACAGCAAGTGTTGCTTTGCTGGCTTGCTGCCAGCTGCTCTCACACATAGTTTCACACATGAGTAATGCTCAGTCCTGATAAGTCTGCTGGTCACTACGTGAGATCTGGAGCAGGTGCTGCTGGTCAGCGAGGCTGGCTCTTCCCTGGAGGTACATCAGGACCTTGGGTGACCAGTGCTGCCGTATTTCACACATAGCTTCTAAGTGCGGTATTAATGTCTCCACCCCAATAAGCTAGGAGGGTAACGAGAGTGACCAGCGCGTGTGGGAGCCCGCGGCGGCCGGGATGGGAATAGCAGGCATCACCTGTGTTCCAACGTGGTTGGCTACAGCCCTGTTGTCAGCCCAAACCCAACAGTGAGGAAGGCCAGGAGATGTAACTCCAGAGAAGTCAGCCCAAACCCAACAGTGAGGAAGGCCGGGAGATGTAAGTCCAGAGAAGTCAGCCCAAACCCAACAGTGAGGAAGGCCGGGAGATGTAACTCCAGAGAAGAAAACAGTGCTGGTTCTTTGAAGCATGTAATGAGCTTGTCCTCAAGGTTGAGCTGAGGCTTGTTCGTGTCATGCAGAAGACAGTGAATGGACCTAGGGGGAAGCACAAGCTGGCTCTCGCCTTTAACCTATCTCAAGTTCTCCAAAGAAATTCTCTCCATGAAGTCCCTGGAACCTCAAGCAAGTTAAGATGATGAGGATTGAACATGAGGGTCTGTATTAGTTCCCCATTGGTGCCATTGGGCTTCCAGGGTGGCTCAGTGGTCAAGAATCCACCTACTAATGCAGTTGACATCAGAGATGCATGTTCAATCCCTGGGGAAGATCCCCTGGACAAGTAAATGGGAACCCACTCCAGTGTTCTTGCCTGGGAAATCCCATGGACAGAGGAGCCTGGTGAGCTACAGTCCATGGGGTCGCAAAGGGTCAGATATGACTGAAGAGACACAGCATGCACCCGCACCATAAGAATGTACCACAGACTGAGCGGCTTAAACCTTTTAAACAAATCTAATCTACGACAATCTCATAGATAACAAATGAAAACCTACTGTGTAGCACAGAAAAGTCTACTCAATGCTCTGTGATGACCTACATGGGAAGGAAATCCAAAAAAGAGGGGACATAAGAAAATGGCAATCCACTGTAGTAATCTTGCCTGGGAAATTCCATGGACAGAGGAACCTGGTGGCCTATAGTCTATGAGGTCGTAAAAGTGTTGGACATGACTGAATGACTAAGCCACAATAGCTGATCCACTTGGCTATCCAGCAGAAACTAACACAACACTGAAAAGCAATTACAGTCCAATGAAAGTTTTTCAAAATCTAGTCTACTGCCCAACAAGGACCTACTCTATAGCACAGGGAACTCTATTTAATATTCTCTAATCACTGCAGATGGTGACTGCAGCCATGAAATTAAAAGACGCTTGCTCCTTGGAAGGAAAGTTATGACCAACCTAGATCGCATATTCAAAAGCAGAGACATTACTTTGCCAACAAAGGTCCATCTAGTCAAGGCTATGGTTTTTCCAGTGGTCTTGTTTGGATGTGAGAGTTGGACTGTGAAGAAGGCTGAGAGCTGAAGAATTGATGCTTTTGAACTGTGGTGTTGGAGAAGACTCTTGAGAGTCCCTTGGACTGCAAGGAGATCCAACCCGTCCATTCTGAAGGAGATCAGCCCTGGGATTTCTTTGGAAGGAATGATGCTGAAGCTGAAAGTCCAGTACTTTGGCCACTTCGTGCAAAGAGCTGATTCATTGGAAAAGACTCTGATGCTAGGAGGGATTATGGGCAGGAGGAGAAGGGGACGACAGAGGATGAGATGGCTGGATGGCATCACTGACTCAATGGACATGAGTTTGAGTGAACTCCGGGAGTTTGTGATGGACAGGGAGGCCTGGCATGGTGCGATTCATGGGGTCGCAAAGAGTCGGACACGACTGAGCGACTGAACTGAACTGAACTGAACAACCTAAAAGGAAACAAATTTGAAGAGTAATAAATACATGTGTGACTGATTCCCTTTGCTGTACAGAAGAAACTAACACAGAATTGTAAATCAAGTGTAGACAAATATACAACTTGAAAAAAAAATTCTAAAAAAAAGTATTCTCCCACAGTTCTGGAGACAAAAAAAATCTCCAAATCAAGGTGTAGCAAGGGGTAGCTCGCACTGGAGTCTCCTGGGAGGAGCCTGCCTCTCTCATTTCAGTTCTGGAAGCCCAGGCCTTCCTTGGCTTGGGGCAGCATCATCACAGCACCTTCAGCAGCTCTGGCCATCTTCACATGGCTATCACCTCTGAGGTCTGTGTGCTCCCATGGTGTTCATGCATGTGCGTATGTATGTGTGTGTGTGTGTGTTCAACTTTCTTTCTTCTCATAAGACTGTTGGACATACTGGTTTGGAGTCCACTCTGATGCCTTATCTTAACTTGATTGTGTCAGCCAAGATCCTATGTCCAAATCAGGTCATCTCCACAGGTACTGGAGATTAGAACCTCAACAGATCTTTTGGGGGCAAACAGGGCTTCCAAGTGGTGTTAGTGGTAAAGAACCCATCTGCCCATGCAGGAGATTTAAGAGACCGAAGTTCCCTCCCTGAGTCGGAAAGATTCCCCAGAGGAAGGCATGCCAGCCTACTCAGTATTCTTGCTGGAGAATCACATGGACAGAGAAGCCTGGTGGGCAACCATCCACAGTGTCACAAAGTTAGACATGACTTAGCAAGCAGCCCAACCCCTGCAGAGTGCCAAAAAAGGGACTTCCGCTTTCACCGCGCAGCACTGCGGGGAATGTACCTGAAACCTTCCACCTTGCCTAGGTCCCAACCAGTGACCTAGAATCTATGACCTGAGCAGAAACTGAAGCTGCCTCAGCAAAATGCCTCCGTTGGCCTGCCAGGACTTGCTGTCTTAGTTTTATCTCCAATTTTGCCATCTGATGGACCTAATGTGCTTTCAGGGTCCCACTAACTTACTCTCCTATATTATCAATAGACATGATTTTATAGGGAGAATGTACAAAGCACAATCTTTTCCCCCCAGGAACTTCCTTCTTCCCTCATTCCCCTTCCTGCATCACTAGGAGACACACAAGGTCTTCAGCTTCTGATTGAGCCATGACCGGTCAGTTCTCTCCTCTGCTACCCCAGCAACGGCAGCCTCCGTCTCAAACTCTGCCAAGTCAAACACCAACTGTGGGGACCAACCACCCTGGGTCCAGAGTTTATAGGAGCCTGCACCATCAGGAACCTGAGCCAAGGCCAAAAGAGGAATTATGGCTCCAGGGTTAATCTGCCGAGTATTTAGTTTTTCCAGTGGCTGTCAGTTCTCAGCAGAGTGCCACCTAACTTGTCAGGGAAGTGCTGCTTCTGATCTTGTTTTTTTTTTTTTTTTTCTTGTGGTTGAGAAGGGAGTAGCCACATGAGCTATGCAGACTCTGGCCTGCGGGCCCCAGCGATGGGCTGAAAAGGGTTGTTCAGGAACCACGAACATCTGGCTGCTTCTGTGCTGTGATGTAGAGGTTGGTACTTGGCTGTGTCTCCCTCAGGCTGGGGCAGTCGAGAGAATTAGTCACTCTTTTACTTCTGTTTCCCTGACTTTTACATTTACTCTATTGATATAACAAACGGTATTGGCTTCCTATTTTTCGTACTGATAAAATTTCTTTGGAATATACATTTATTAAAGCAAGAGAGGTGATTTATAAAAAGTTGTGGGCATTTGTCGCTCAGTCATGTCCAACTCTTTGTGACCCCATGGACTGTAGCCCATCAGGCTCCTCTGTCCTCCAGGGGATCTTTGCCACCCAGGGATTGAACCCAGGTCTCTTATGTCTCCTGCAATGACAGGTAGATTCTTATCACTAGTACCACCTGGGAAGCCCTTAAAAAAAAAGAGGGACATAAATGAGACAGAGCCTGCGTGAACTAGCTTTGGAAAATACTGTCTAAGACAATTATTAATTCAACGTTTGTGTAGATTTATTCACATTCAGAAATCTTTCTGCAGTCAGTTTGAGGAGTTTATATCTTTCTAATAATTTATCCATTTCATCTAGATAATCTAATTTGCTAGCCTTCAGTTTATCATAGGTTTCCTTTTGAAATCTTTATTTTTCTTAGGTCAGTAATTATCTCTCTCTTTTATCCCCAATTTTAGTATTTGAATCTTGTCTCTCTTTTTTTTGCCACTCGAACTAAAGGCTTTTCAATTTGCTGATGCTTTTCAAAAAACCAGATTTTTCTTTCACTAATTTTGCTTTTACACTCTATTTCACTAATTTCCACTGTAATCTTTAATATTCCCTTCCTCTCCCTGGCTCTAGGTATAGTTTCTGCTCTTTTTCTAGCATTAAAGCATAGAGTATGTGTTACTGATTTGACATCATTTTCTTTAGATATAGGGATTTCTAGTTATAAATTTTTCCCTAAGCACCACTTCCATGGCCCTCCATGCATTTTGGTATATTGTATCTTCATTTTCATTCATGTTGAAGTATTTTCTGATTCATCCTTGTGGTTTCTTTTTTGCCTCACTGGTTATTTGTGTGTTGTTCAAATTTTCAGATAACTGAATTTTCAAAATATTTTTGTTATTGATTTCTAACTTTATTTAACTGTGGTTGGATATTATATGCTGCATGACTTTGATCTTATACCTTCATTTAACGTGTCTTATGGCTTAAAAATGGTCTGACCTGGAGGATTTTCCACGTGATCTTTAAAGGCTGTGTATTTTGCAGTGTTTGGGTGGAATGTTCCATACAATTGTGTTGGCTCCATTTGGTTTACAGTGTTCTATATCTTGGTGAGTCTTCTGTTTATTGTTTTTCTACCCATCGTTGAGAGTGAGATAGTAAAGTTTCCAACCATTATTGTTGAATTGTCTTTTTTCTCCCCTCAATTTTGTCAGTCTTTGCTGAACGTGTTTTGGCAACTTTACTATTACGTGCACATATGTTTATCGTGACTATAGCATCCTCATGGATTTGACTCTTTTTATTACAGAAAGTCTTTTATCTCTGCTGCTGCTGCTGCTGCTAAGTCGCTTCAGTCGTGTCTGACTCTGTGCGACCCCATAGACGGCGGCCCACCAGGCTCCCCCGTCCCTGGGATTCTCCAGGCAAGAACACTGGAATGGGTTGCCATTTCCTTCTCCAATGCATGAGAGTGAAAAGTGAAAGTGAAGTTACTCAGTCGTGTCCGACTCTTCGCGACCCCATGGTCTGCAGCCTACTGGGCTCCTCCATCCGTGGGGTTTTCCAGGCAAGAGTACTGGAGTGGGGTGCCATTGCCTTTATCTCCAGCAACATATTTTGTTTTAATGTCTACTTTCTCTGATACTTTAGCTCTCTTACGGTTGCTGTTTGCACGGTTATTTCTTTTTTCTATCTTTTTGCTTCCAACCTACTTATATCTTTGAATTAAAGTATGTCTCCTGTAGATGGCACACAGTTGGATATTACTTTTTAACTGAGTATTATATTAAGATCTCTTTTTTATTTTATTGTTTCATTCATTCACACTTAATGTTACTATTGATATTGGCCGAATTATGTTGGCAGTTTACTTTTTGTTTTCTATGTGGCAAGTGCTTTATTTGTTCTTCTGTCCCTCACTGCTTTCTTTTGAATTAAGTGAATATTTTTAAGGCAATAATTTAATTCCTTTAGTGGTTTTTAAAACTATATTCTTTGAGTTATCTTATTAATTGCTCAAGGGTTTACTTATCAGAGTATATTTCAGATTTATGCAAACTTAATTGCATATAGATATTAAGTTTGGGAAAATCTGAAGTACATTTGATAAGTAAACCCTTGATACATCACTAAAATAACTCAAATAAAATAGTAAAAAGTCATTAAAAATTAAATATACATGTATACACACAAATGTTCTTTTCTCGTTTTATGGGCTATTCAGTTCTGTTCAGTCCCTCAGTCATGTCCGACTCTTTGCGACCCCATGGACTGCCACACGCCAGGCTTCTCTATCCATCACCAACTCCCAGAGCTTGCTCAAACTCATCGAGTCAGTGATGCCATCCAACCATCTCATCCTCTGTTGTCCCCTTCTCCTCCTGCCTTCAATCTTTCCCAGAATCAGGGTCTTTTCCAATGAGTCAGTTCTTTGCATCCGTTGGCCAAAGCTTTGAATTTTCAGCTTCAGCATCAGTCCTTCCAATGAATATTCAGGACTGATTTCCTTTAGGATGGACTGGTTGGATCTCCTTGTAGTCCAAGGAACTCTCAAGAGTCTTTTCCAACACCACAGTTCAAAAGCATAAATTCTTCGGCACTCAGCTTTCTTCACAGTCCAACTCTCACATCCATACATGACTACTGGAAAAACCATAGCTTTGACTAGATGGAACTTTGTTGGCAAAGTAATGTCTCTGCTTTGTAATATGGACTATTAGTATTCTGTATGGGCTTCCCTGAGAGCTCAGTTGGCAAAAAATATGCCTGCAATGCAGGATATCCCGGTTTGATTCCCAGATCGGGAAGATTCCTGGGTCGGGAAGATCCACTGGGTAGGCTACCCATTCCAGTATTCTTGGGCTTCCCTTGTGGCTCAGCTGGTAAAGAATCCACCTGCAAAGGGGGAGACCCGGGTTCGATCCCTTGGTTGGGAGGATAGCCTGGAGATGAGAAAGCCTACCCACTCCAGTACTCTGGCCTGGAGAATTCCATGGACTATACAGTCCATGGGGTCGTAAAGACTCAGACCCGACTGAGCAACTTTCACTTTCATATTACTTCTACAGGTATTATAAACTTGACAATACATTTCTATGATTACTAATATATAATGTTCTGTCTTTGAAAGAAGTAGAGATAAAAAGAAAAATTACATATATATGGAGCTTGCTTTTACATAAATGAGCTAAAGAAGCCTCTATATTTTGGCCTTAAGTGGTTTAGGTCTTCACAGCAGACTGGGACAGTTAGCCCAAGAACCTTTTGATACTAAAATCAAAATATCACAGGGGCAATACTAGAATATTACTCATTAAGTGTTGTTCCTGGGACATCCCTGGTGGCACAGTGATTAAGACTCTACCTTCCAATGCAAGGGCCATGAATTCAATCCTGGGTTGGAGAACTAAGGTCCCACATACTGTGGGGTACAGCCAAAAAACATTAGTGCTAAGATGGTATTTCGATGAATTTCAGGTATATTACTTTCTGATTCTCTAAACCAATATAGAATAAAGACTAACACTCAAAGAGTACAGATATTTCAGAATTCTCCTAGCTATCCCCTAACTGCTTAGTTATACTTTTCTGAGAAGTACTTTTTACAAAAAGCTACAAAATGCCTATTCAAAACTAAACACTTTAGCATACCAAGAATGCAGATAAATTCTTGGTGGACACTCCAGGATTTTGCAGCATGGAGAGATAATTTTCTCTGGAAACTTCGTGGTCAACTGTTACCAGTCACGGTTATTAGCTTCATAAATTATGGATGCGCTTCTCATCATTCCAGTAAGTGCAAATCAGCTACCGGATGTGCAGAAGTGAAGTCTGTCATATAAGATTCTTTGCACATAACAGAATCACAAACCCTGTGGAACAGCATGTCAGGCATAGTTTGTCTGAAGAATGAAATATAGGAGTTAAGTGAGCAACAGACCAAGCGCATGGGGACCTAAAATGTGCCTGACCATCTGGTGGCAGAAACAAGTGACACTTTTTGTTAGGAGCTGAACAAGGACCTTGGACTGCAAGGAGATCCAACCAGTCCATCCTAAAGGAGATCAGTCCTGGGTGTTTACTGGAAGGACTGATGCTGAAGCTGAAACTCCAGTACTTTGGCCACCTCATGTGAAGAGCTGATTCATTGGAAAGGACTCTGATGCTGGGAGGGATTGGGGGCAGGAGGGAAAGGGGACGACAGAGGATGAGATGGTTGGATGGCATCACCGACTCAGTGGATGTGGGTTTGGGTGGACTCCAGGAGGTGGTGATGGACAGGGAGGCCTGGCGTGCTGCAGTCCATGGGATCGCAAAGAGTCAGACATGACTGAGTGACTGAACTGAACTGAACTGAACTGAACAAGGACCTAGAGGTCCTGAACGAGGCAGAAACTGAACAAGGCTGAAACCCAGAGGGAAAGAAATAGGATCTGATACTGTGATACTGTAGACGCACGCAGACAGCAGACCCCCCAGGGACTTGCAGGTCACACTGAGATTTATTTGTGTTATTGAAGCCTGGTTGATTTACAATGTTGCATTAGTTTCTGCTGTAGCTGGTTCAGTGTATATATATGTATATGCATTCTTTTAAATATTCTTTTCCACTATGGTTTCACTGACTCGATGGATGTGAGTCTCAGTGAACTCCGGGAGTTGGTGATGGACAGGGAGGCCTGGCATGCTGCAGTTCATGGGGTTGCAAAGAGTCGGACACGACTGAGCGACTGATCTGATCTGATCTGATCCACTATGGTTTACCACGGGATATTGACTATAGCTCCCTGTGCTATATGGTAGGCCCTTGTTGTTTATCCCTATATATAATAGCTTGCTTGTGCTAATCCCAAACTCCCAATCCTTCCTTCCCCACCCCTTCCCCCTTAGCATCCACAGGAAGTCTATTATCTAAGTCTGTGAGTTTGTTTGAAATAATACCATTTGCAGCAACATGGATGGAACCTGAGATGATCTTACTAAGTGAATTTAAGTCAGAAAGACAAATACCATATGATATCACTTATATGTGCAATTTAAAATATGACACACACTGAGATTTTTGGTTATCTGATGGGAACAGTGGATAAAATATTTGTCTGATTCAAACAGAGAGATAACATCTTCTTATTTGCATTTGAAAATGGTTATTCTGGATTTTGTGTGGAGAATTAAATTGGAAGGGAAGCAATAATAGTAAGTTATTAACTGCTCTAAAAGACAAGGAAAGAATAGTTTAAACTGGGTTTGTGTGATTATAGGATACAAAAGCCATGCAGATGGAGAAAATGTTTTGGATGCTGAGAATGAAAGGAAAAATGTGGCACAGATAAAAAACCAGAAAAACAAGCAGTAACCTAAAGTAAAATTTAAATCTTTAGAGGTCTTGATTAGAATACCCCCACTTCTGGGAGCCAGACTACTTTAAGAAAATCCCGTGATGGCAATAACTGATGGAGACTACAAATACTTAAACATTAAGTTCAAAGCTACAGAAATAAAATCTTGTTGAGTTTAAATCAGTGTTACATTGAAAGACTTTTAACTTTGGTTTTCTATCTCATTTTCCCTTCCAGTGTTGAGCTGAGTGGGGCAAAAGACTGTCAAGCATACTCACTGGAGAGTTCTTCAAGAAGTGATTCTCTGTACCATTTCTCTAGATTCAGCATACATGTGTTAAAATATGATATTTGTTTTTCTCTTTCTGTCTTACTTCATTCTGTATGACAATGTCTAGGCCCATTCATGTCTCTATAAATGACCCAATTTTGTTCCGTTTTATGGCTAAGTAATATTCCACTGCTTATAGAATATCTTCTTTATTCATTCTTCTGTTGATGGACATTTGTGTTGCTTCCGTGTCCTGGCTATTGAAAATAGTGCTGCAATATACACTATTCAAACTATGTATAAAATAGATAACTAAAGAGAACCTACTGTATAACCCAGGGAGCTCAGTGCTCTGTAGTGACCTAAATGGGAAGGGAATCCAGAGGAGATGGGCTATCTGTAAACACACAGCTCATTCACTTTGCTGCACAGCAGAAACTTCACACACATTGTGAGGCGACTATACTCATGTGTCACCAGTGGTAAAGAACCTGCCTGCCGATGCAAGAGACCTAAGAAACGCGGGTTTCATCCCTGGGTGGGGAAGAGTCCCCTGGAGGAGGGAATGGCAGTCCACTCCAGTATTCTTGCCTGGAGAATCCCATGGACACAGAAGCCTGGTGGGCTACAGTCCGTAGGGTCTCAAAGAGTCGGATACCACTAAGACAACTTAACACACAGAGACACACACCACACTCCAATAAAACTCAACATTTAACAAAGGAAGTGATTTTCTATCAGCTCCAATTTGATAAGCAGCTTCTATGGGCTTATCTTTCTTTGTAGAAATCCACCCCTTTATACCACCACTGTTAACTACCCCCACTCCCACTGGTATGGATCAAGGTGGATTAAGCTGGAGGGGGATTTCCGGTCACTGTAACTGCCTAAGGGCAGCATGTGTCCTGCTCATGCCACTGCAGGGAGATGAACAGTGCTCTCTAGATGTGGACAAGGGTATGAACGACTCTCTCTGGATGTAAACAAGGTTTAATTTCACAGCTTGTTGACATTCTGCAGAAAATCATCCTTCCTTGTTAGATAGCCTGTCCTGTGTATGGTTGATGTTTAGCAGCTTCCCTGTTTCCTGCTCCTTAAATGTAGCACCCCCCTCCAGTTATGACCATCAGAAATGTCTCCAGTCATTGCCAAATGTCCTCTGGAAATTAGAATTGACCCTGGTGATGATCCACTGGTTTAAAGTCTTTGTTTTTTATTCACTAAGTTTATTTATTTTTAAGGCAAATAATCCAATTTTATTTATTTATTTTTGGCCATATTGAGTGGTATGTGACATCTTAGTTCCCTGGCCAGGGATCAAACCTACACCTTCTGCACTGGAAGTGTGGAATCTTAGCCCCTGGACCACCAGGGAAGTCCCCTGGTTGAAATTTTTTAATTAGTTTTTTTTTATTGTTTTTTTTCTTAGCCTTTGTTATAGTTCTTGTTGATCGTTTTGACAAAGGAGACTGTTAGTTCTATGTTTCATTATTTTAAAATATACTAGTAACTTTCTCTGATCAACAATCTTAGTTTGGGTACTTAAATAGAGAAATGTTTGATTCCATCACAGTCAACATGTCATGTTCCAAAATAAGGAACTGGTGAAACAAACATGCTATGCAAATCTGATGAGTTTCAAAGCAGTCACGATAAATTTAAGGAAAAAACTTGTTGTCATAGGAAAATACTCTTGATAAATTGCAAAGTGAGAAAAAGCAGCCATAAAGTGATAAGTAGAATATGACATTGAAAAAACATACACATATATATATTTATACACTCTGAAAAGATATACACTGTAATATCAGGGGATGGTGGCATCACATATGATTTCTGACATTTACATTTTCTTTGTGCCCCTCTATTTTTCAACTTTCTTCCATTAGCAATGCATTGCACTGGCAAAGAGAAAAAGCAAACCACAAATGTTGTTCTTTACAATTGTTACATTTACAGAACTTCTTCTATCTTGTATTCGATAGCTGGTTACTTCAGAAATCACCATCTAAAGACATTAATCAACCTAATCACACCAATAATTCAAAAATAATAATTCAAAGTAAAGAGAACTTTTGAACTCTTAGCTTTCATATCACGGGACTGTCCTTTTTGTATGTGACTGGGGGGGAAAGCACAGTTACTAAATTAAGTAGGAGAAAACCCTGCTATTGCTCCCTGTCCATAAAAGCAACAGATAATTACAAGGAAAGACACATTAAAATATGAGAGAATTGGCCAAGTTTTAGCAGTACTATGTCCCGAAGATGAGATTTTACAATGTATGTTATTTTTCTGCTTTGATAGTGTTGCTTAAATGTTCTGTTTACAAAAGAGGTTTGTCTAAGGAAATTCAATAACAATTGACATAATGGACTGTTTGCTTAGTAATGGAAAATACAGATGCAGTAATATCTCCAAGAACAATATACTACGAACTTATTTGAAATATTTTCAGGCAGTTCTCATTTTATAGCATCCGAGTTGCATCAAAAAGATAAACGACTTTTAATGACTCTATGCTATTATAACACACTACTAACATGCCAACCTGAGTGACCATGAAATTATTAATGAACAGTATTTTGTTTACTTCTCAGGATTTTGAAGTATATTTTAGAATGATGTGAACAGTGCTAAACTTAATAGTATGTTCAGAGAAGTTTATTTTTGGTTTCATTCAGCACATTCTGGAATAGATAGAGAGGCACTTGGTATCATTCTGCTGACCTTAGAAAGTTTCTTAAAGTATCAGTAAAAATCCTTAAAGACTGGCATTTGAGAGGGATTATTGAATCTGGTATTGGGGTATTAGAGAAGTAAATAAGATAAGAGCCTACTTAAGTTTTGTAGGAAAAGATTAGGAAGTGGCTGACCACTTCTCCCACTATGACTAAGTGAAAACATAAATATTGAAAATATCATATAGATATGTCTTAAAGACATTGATATAATTGGAATCTCAGAAAAAGAGAACAGGGAGATTTGAGCAGAGGCAATATTTAAAGAGAAAAGGATGGGGATTAGGTAAAACTGTTAAAGACATTCATCCTTGTGTTCAGAGACCACAGAAAAAAAGCCAGGAAAGTTGAATACAAGGCACATCAGAGACACATAGCTACAAAAAAAAAAAAAAAACTGAAGGGAAAACTTTTCTGCTGCTGTTCAGTCGCTCAGCTATGTCCAACTCTTTGTGACCCCATGGATTGCAGCCACCAGACTTCCCTGTCCTTTACCATCTCCCGGAGCTTGCTCAAACTCATGTCCATTGAGTCGGTTTGCCATCCAACCATCTCATCCTCTGTCATCCCCTTCTCCCTCGACCTTCCATCTTGCCCAGCATCAAGGCAAACCTTAAAGGAGCCAAAGAAAAAGCCATGTCATTCTCAGAGAAACAAGAATCAGAATGGTAGATGTATTCCAGGAGAAAACATCTTCACAGTTTAAGAAAAAGGCATGTACACTCCTGTGCCTTGATCAAATATCCTTAGACAAGAAGGCAAAAGAAAGACATTATCAGAAAAATAATGCTGATAAATAAATATCAAAGCTGAGAGCCATTGTCGCCAGCAGGCTGACACTCTAAGAAATAAGGAAGGAGCTCCTACTCATCAGTCAAAAGGGGCAGCTGCTGCAGAAGCACAGGCTCTCAGGAAGGAAAGGGAGAGCCCTGGGAAATGCACAGATGTGTCTGCACGAAAGAAAAAGAGAGTTATTACAGGGACACCAATAACAGCATATATCTGAGATTTAAAACATACATAGAAGTAAAGTATAAGACAGCGTTTGCAAAGAAGTACAGAAGAGGTGAATTGACTTACACCACTCTAAGGTCTTTACATTCTCATCAAGAGGTAAAGTACTGATTCAAGAAAGAAAGGACAAGTCAAGGGTGACTATTACCACAATAAATTATTCACTAAAATAACAATACAAAAGTCAAAAGCAAACGGTGCAGGCACTTTACTAATTGGAAAGAGTAAATCAGAACAAAGAAGAGACAAGACAATTAGAAAACCAATAGCAGGATAGAGGACTGAAACTTAACCCTATTAGGAATCAAGTTTAGCATAAGTGGGGTACGCAGTCTATTTATAAGACACTTCTTAGATTGGATTAAAAAAATGTAGATCCAACTATGTGGTCTTCGCAGGAGATACACTTTATATGTAAGAACAAAGGCTGAAAGTCACAGAAATGAAAAGTACGTATTAGCAGCATTAGATAGCTACTGAGTCTATATTAATATCAGGCAGACCTTAGGACAAGGAGTATAAAAGGCCATTCCATAGTGAGAAAACAGTCAATTCAACTGGAAGGCATAATAATCCAAAATAACGCGTGTACCAGGTGCATAGCGTCAAGCATATGAGCTAAAGGTAGAGGAAAGAAAGGACAGGAAAGTAAGCAGTCAAAGGTGGAGAGTTTAATATGCTATCCCTTTTGTATATTTTTGCATGTGGGTGTATATGCATGCTAAGTTGCTTCAGTCAAGTCCAACTCTTTGTGAACCCATGGACTGTAGCCCACCAGGCTCCTCTGTCCATGGGATTTTCCCAGGCAAGAATACTGGAGTGGATAGCCATTCCTTTCTCCAAGGATCTTCCCCATCCAGGGGTCGAACCTGGGATTCCTGCATTGCAGGCAGACTAGGGAAGATGAGGGCAAGAGGAGAAGGGGGCGACAGAGGATGAGATGGTTAGATGGTTAGATAGCATTACCGACTCAGTGGACATGAATTTGAGCAAACCCCAGGAGACAGTGGAAGATAGAGGAGCCTGGCTTGCTGCAGTTCATGGGGTCACAAAGGGTCGGACATGACTTAGCAGCTGAGCAAGAACAAAATGTATTAATCAGGCATAGCTGTGGATCTTTTTCTGTACTTTCTTCGGTTTCATTGACCTGTTCCTCAATATTTACACAAACACCTTCAGCCCATGTCCACCCTCATCAGGATGTGTTACCTCTTACTTGTATTTCCTCTGTTCTGTCCTTCCCCTTGATGGAAAAGATGGAACAGTAGAATCTGTTGCCAAGTAGTTATATTTCCTTTCCTGTCATCTGTTCAAATTAAATCATCTACGGCAAACTATGCTTTCATCTCCATTTTCCTCTTATTTTACCCCAAATACAGAGAGAAATGAGGCTTATTACTTTAATATGCTTCATAAAGCCTTTTATCATGTTGAGAATTAAGTCTCTTGTGGATGGCTATGATCGTTTATCCATGTTCTTGGATCTATACAGCTTCTTTAATCTTTGCCGTTTAGTCTATGAAAATTGGAACTGAGTGAAATAATATGTGCTTCTCAGAGGCAGTGACACAAAAATTAAGTACTGACAAATCTGTGCTCAATAACACATCAGATTCCAAAGAATCTTTTTTTTTTCCATCAAAGAGCTAACATTTTTAGAGGCAGAATATCACTGGCTTCATAGTCCTATCTTTAACTTTATTATTACTTTTTAAGTTCTATGCTCACCAGGTCATGCATTGTGATATATAGTTCTAACCTCTGCTTGAGTCTGTCATCAGTCTTAAAAAAAAATGAATCATATCTGTTTGGTAAGAGGAACCTTGGACAGGCAAGGGCAGGTCTGTTGCTGCAGCTGTATCAAATGCTAAGCAGCAAAGTCATTTCAGGAGGCTTTATTTTAAGAAGTGAAATCGGAAAAAAAGTTGCAAGAGCACAATCCTTTTCTGTGTTTAATAACCACAGAAATCTTGTTCTGCATATAATTATTTCATGGGGTTCCTTGTCAAAGTCCATTTTGGATATCCGGATTTGAGAAAGTTTCAATGTAGCTCTCATAGAATTAGAGTATTTAATCTCTTAAAGCTTTTTGTTAGAATTGGTCACCATGGATTTGCTGTTATTATTTAATCGCTAAGTTGCGTCCGACGCTTTTGCGACACCACAGACTGTAGTCTGCAAGGCTCCAGTCCATGGGATTTCCCAGGCAAGAATACAGCAGTGGGTTTCCATTTCCTTCTCCAGGGGATCTTCCCAAGCAGGGATCCAACCTGTATCTCCTGCATTGCAGGTGGATTCTGTACCATGGATAACAATATTCAAATGGGTATCTTTAATTCTGAAAGTGGATCAAGAATCTACTTTTTGTTGTTGTTGTTAGACCAAAGGATATTAGACAATCATGTTTGTTCTCTCTTATCCTTTGAAGTAGCGAATCCAATGCCTCTGGTAGATTCCATCCTTTAAAACATTACGCACACAGAGTTCATTCTGTCCATTTCAGGCTCCCCTTAGAGGGCTGGAGCCCAGTGACAGAGGAGAGAGAGGGCTGATACTGTCACCCCCAGGTCTACTCACAGAGCTTGCTCACACAGCCAGAGGCTCCACCAGGAGCCTGTCTCTGGAAAGTCTCTGGCCAGGGACAAAACTGGCCAGGTGCAGAAATAATATGGGGATCTGTGGAGCTGGAGTAAGGGAGTCAAGAAAAATGTAAGCATCCGTATTAACATTTTCTCTAGGTGTGGGATTCATCAGATTAAAAGCAATCTTGGTGGATTTTTTCCCCTGTTCTTTCTGGTGCAAATAATTTCTCCTGGATTTGAAAATCAAAGAGACATAAGTCCCTCTTTTCTTGTGCAACCTGCAGAATAAACTGCCCAGCTTTGGCGGGGGGGTGGTTTCTGGGTCACTGAGAAGCCTAAGAGGAGACTAAAGTTTTTGGGAGAAAAGCCATCACAATCACAATTTCTGTCCTTCTTCTTCTGACAACAGTTTCCTCTCTTTTCATCTCCAGGGTCCTGCTGATAGGAGCACTTCGGCCCATTGGGAAATTCAATCTATTGATTCTACTCCCAGGCTGGTTGTCTTTCACCCCTGACTGATAAGTGCTGCAAAGAAAAAAAATGATGTGTGCAGAAGGTAAGGACCCCACAAGTCCCCTCTTTTGATTTATTTTCGGTTTTCTTAATTCTGACAAAAATAACAAATATTGTAGGACTAAAGCATCATATCAAACAAAACACCAATTTAACCAGCCAGAGTTTTCTCTTGGCATGTGGAGTCTGTTTTCCTTTGATTCCTTCACATGAACTGTTCTTTCTTTCCCATTTAAGAGATTTCACAAGACAACATCATTTTGGAAGATACCATTTTTCTTTAATGTGGCATGCTCACATTCATTTTCAAACAATATGCCTTTAATAGCCCAAAAATTCATGTGTCTTTTTTTTTTGAAGTATAGTTGATTTACAATATTATCAAGTATATAATATAGTGATTCAATATTTTTATAGCTTATGCTCCATTTAAATTTATGATAAATTACTAACTGTAATCCCTGGGCTGTACAATTTATCCTGTGTCTCATTTATGTCATATCTAGTAGTTTATACCTCTTAGTACTCTGTCCCTATCTTGATCCTCCTGTCTTCCTTTTCCCTTCTGGTAAAGCTATGGTTTTTCCAGTAGTCATGTATGGATGAGAGAGTTGGACTATAAAGAAGGCTGAGCACCAAAGAATTGATGCTTTTGAACTGTGGTGTTGAAGAAGACTCTTGAGAGACCCTTGGACTGCAAGGAGATCCAACCAGTCCATCCTAAAGGAGATCAGTCCTGAATATTCATTGGAAGGCCTGATGCTGAAGTTGAAGCTCCAATACTTTGGCCACCTGATGCAAAGAACTGACTCACTGGAAAAGACCCTGATGCTGGGAGGGATTGGGGGCAGGAGGAGAAGGGGACGACAGAGGATATGACAGAGGATGAGATGGTTGGATGGCATCACTGAATCAATGGACATGAGTTTGAGTGAACTCCGGGAGTTGGTGATGGACAGGGAGGCCTGGCATGCTGCAGTCCATGGCGTCGCAAAGAGTCAGACACGACTGAGCGACTGAACTTCTCTGCATCTCTGAGCTTGTTCCTGTTTTGATATGTTCATTATTTGTATTCTTTTTAGATCCCACGTATAAGTGATAACATGCGGTGTTTGTCTGCCTCTGTCTGACTTACTTCAGTAAGCATCGCACCTTCCGGGGTCATCCAGATTATTGTAACTGAAAAAACTGTGGAAACCACTGGAGCACTGAAGAAGTGAGAGCAGTGGGCTCTGCTCACTTTATTTTTTAATTAAAAATACAAAATCTTGTAACCTATAGTGCAACTGATAGGGAGCCATCGTTAATAATGCCATACACTCATTTTTATATTTGATAAATACAAATTTAGAAAATTTTCCAAGATTTTTATTAAGAAATATCACAGAATATTAAAAAAAACTTTAAATTTTGGATCTTAAAAATGAAATTCGCTGCTGATTTTCCTCCTTCTTGTCTCCTTGGACTCTTCTGTGAGTGAATCCCCAACAGTTGTGGTGTAAGATGGTTTCATTTCATTTAATTAACAGAGCTGGGTCTTCAGGGAATCTTCCCATTAAGTCTGAGCAGTTCTGTAAATGGAGAGGAGGCCAAAACAACCACCCACTGGCACATCCATGGAATTGATGCTGTGTTGAAGACAGAGCCCCAGGGTGATGTCAGCGCAGTCTTAATCATAGCTTCTAATTATGGACAATAAGTCACTTCAACAATTTCTGTGTCTTAGATATAATAAAAGGAATGGTTAACAGTCAGCAATGATCCTCAAGCTGGTAAAGTTACATGGCCAAGAAGTCTGAGTTGTGAACCTCAATAAAGTAAAATACTTTATAGAGGGTCCCTCTACCTGGCTTATTATTAAAGGTCATTGACCAAAGAGCATGTCCTTCTAGAAGCACTCAGACAGTGACTACAGGGACTCCTGGAAGGTTATTAAGATGCATGGACCATGTGCTAAGAAAATACACTCTTAGAAGCAGACCGGAACTGTTGGTGTAGGATTGCAACCCGAGTTATTGCAAACCACCCTGGGAACCCCAACCCCACCCTCCATGCTTATGTATGTTTGAAGCAAAAACCACCAAATACCTGTAGTGGCTGTACTCCTATCCATGACCTTAATTTTATTCTTCTTTCCTTTGTTATTTTCCAGATTCTGTACAATGGGTTCGTATTCCTTTTATAATCAGAAAACAGTGTTCTCTCTGAAGAATCCTGCAAGGCCTCCCCTTCTCCCGTATCCTTCAAGCTGCAATTCCTGCCGATTTCCTCTCCTCTGGGATTTTTGGACCTGCCTGTTCTCCGGTCCCCAGGCTCTCGGGGATCAGTCTTATGCCTGTCTCCCTATGTCTTGACTTGATCTCTTTCACTCCTGCCTTCAACACTGGCAGAGAAGTCTACTAAAAATGCAGTATTTTACCGTTGCCTAAAACCTCCAGTGACTTCATTTTGTTTCCAAAATAAAAATAACTGAGCTTCCAACCCATCAGCTTATTGATCAGGGCCTTGTTTCCTTTGCAGCTGCACAATCTGGCAGCATCAAACAGCAGATTGTTCCTCACACGCCCCAGGCTTGTGTCAGCTGAGTGTGTCTACCTATATCCCCTTTTCTGAGCCCCTTATTCACCTGGTTAACTTACTCATCCTTTAAGACTCTCAGCTCCGAAGACACAGCCTCCAGGAAACCTTTCTTACTCTCAGCTTCTACCCCTGTGGCCACTTGTCAGCATCCCTCTGGATTATTTACACTTGTCAGCATCCCTCTGGATTATTTACACTTGTCAGCATCCCTCTGGATTATTTACACTTGTCACTCTACGTCATTTCACTGTATTGATAATTGACGTGCTGTCACCCTGACTAGATACACAGACTCCTTCAGGGCAGAAAACATGCCTATTGTTTGCTTACTTTCACCAGGAGTCTTGGTACACGTACGATTAAGTGTCAGTAAATGTTTGTTTAATGAGTGAAATCAGATTATTGATGAGCCTGCAAGTGGTACTATAGATTTCTCCCTTGCAACAGTTTTTGGTGGTAAAAGTTAGTCAAAGGAACTTCAAGTTTCTTTTTTTTAATCATATATAAAGAAGCAAAGCAAAGCTATTGAAGATTGCTGTGAAATCTTACAAGATTTCACAAGATTGCTGTGAAATCTGTGAAAAATTTGTGAAATCTTACAAATCTTACAAGACAAATAATTTGGGTGTGGTACATCCAGTAAAATAACATTGTCATATGATAACTTAGTGTGAGACTAGGAACTAATACCACATTGAAATACAGCAATACTTTGGACACTGCATGTAAGAGCAGAGGGTAAAATCTGCAGGGTCCAGGTGCAGTATAAAGAAGGCTGAGCACCAAAGAATTGATGCTTTTCAACTGTGGTGCTGGAGAAGACTCTTGAGAGTCCCTTGGACTTCAGGGAGACCAAACCAGTCCATTCCAAAGGAAATCAACCCTGAATATTCACTGGAAGGACTGATGCTGAAGCTCCAATACTTTGGCCACCTGATGCAAAGGGCTGACTCACTGGAAAAGACCCTGATGCTGGGAAAGATTGAGGGCAAGAGGAGAAGGGGACGACAGAGGATGAGATGGTTGGATGACATCACTTACTTAAGGGACATGAGTCTGTGCAAACTCCAGGAGATAGTAGAGGACAGAGGAGCCTGGTGTGCTGCTGTTCAAGAGATTGCAAAGAATCGGACACAACGGAGCAACTGAACAGCAAGTTATTTATGACAAGACAGGCAAAGCTGCAGTAACGAAATCAGAGCTCTCCGTGAGCACTCTGTTGCTTCTGCTGTGGTCTGGCACAGGTCAGGTAGCCTCATCTAACAGTAACTCAGCCATCCAGATTGTTCTGCATCCAGCTTTGTCATTGCAGATTTCTTGACTTCCAGCGGTGCAAATGGTGGATGAGAAAGAGGATTCCTGAGGCATGGATCTATGGTCACACCTAAAACTGGCTTCTAATTGGTCCCACCCAGATTCTGTTGTCCTGAAGACAATCACATGCCGCTCCAACAGATCAGCCAAGGAAGCTGGGGCTCCATGTGTCGGCCCTGGGTGGATGAGGAGGGAACAGGAGTGGAGATGGGATCACACCAGATTTTGGTCTGCTGGACCACAGCACCCATGAGTGTGGGTGGGTGCTACAGAGCAAGACCCTAGTGGAGTTGCACAAGGCGTGCCCCAGGGCCCGGGCTGACGCTGGATGCATTCACAGCAGACTACCCTGGGGAGGTCATTGTTCCTCCTGGAAACTCAGTACCAAGGGTACTGAATAAGCAGCCCAACTTCATTCTTACTTCAGGACACAAGGGCATCTATGCAGAGTCCTGGAAGCAGTTCTACTGCTGCTGCTGCTGCTAAGTCACTTCAGTCGTGTCTGACTCTGTGCGACCGCATAGACGGCAGCCCACCAGGCCCCCCAGTCCCTGGGATTCTCCAGGCAAGAACACTGGAGTGGGTTGCCATTTCCTTCTCCAGTGCATGAAAGTGAAAAGTGAAAGTGAAGTCTCTCAGTCATGTCCAACTCCTAACACCCCATGGGCTGCAGCCCACCAGGCTCCTCCGCCCATGGGATTTTCCAGGCAAGAGTACTGGAGTGGGGTGCCATTGCCTTCTCCTAAGGAATTCTACAAGCTAACAATTGTAGGTTGCATTAGATATTTTTTATTCCCCTTATTTCAAATAACATCCCTTCTCTTCCACTCTGCAGTAATTCAGTTTATCAGGAATTCATTCTTATTTCTTCTTCTGTGGAGTAAAGATATAACAATAGGTAAGTATCTGTGTCTCGACCCAGTAGAAATATTTGTCATAAATACTTTTAGCTTTTAAAAACAATTGTGAGAGAATCAACTTGAAATGGAACCTCAAATTGAATTTGAATGCTATTAAGTCTGTGTGTGTGTGTTTGTGTGTTAGTCACTCAGTTGCATCTGACTCTGCAAGCCCATGGACTGGAGCCCACCAGGCTCCTCTGTCCATGGGATTCTCCAGACAAGAATGTTGGAATGGGTTGCCAGTCCCTTCTCCAGAGGATCTTCCTGACCCAAGGCTGGAACTGCACCTCTTATGTCTCTGGCATTGGCAGGTGGGTTCTTTACTACTGGTGCCACCTGGGAAGCCCCAAGTCTGATGGCATAAAACATTAAATGTTTGTGTAACTATTTCAGATACATAGGTTCACGATGCATTACAAACTTGAATAGTCTGCAAGGTGAGATGACAAGTAGCAGACACAGCACAGTACCCGGGGCTGCTGAGAGAGAAGCAGCTGAGAGAGGACCACACGGTGAGCAGAGATCCTGCCAGCCCGAGTCTGGCTCAGACAGCTGTTTGTAAGGTTTGCTGGGGCACATCTCCAAGAGGGCATGTCCCCCCGCCACGGCACTTACCACTCATTGCATGGTTGCTCACATTTGTTGCCTCTGGCAGACTGGACACCTGTGTAGGGCAGAGAGCACCCGAGGGGCTGGTGTGTGTGTGAGTCACTCAGTAGTGTCTGTCTCTGTGACCCCATGGACTGCAGCCCATCAGGCTCCTCTGCCCATGGGATTCTCCAGGCAAGAATACTGGAGTGGGTTGCCATGCCCTCCTCCAGGGGGTCTTCCTGACCCTGGGATGGAACCCAGGTCTCCCACCTTGCAGGCAGATTCTTTACCGAGGGGTTGGTAGGTGATCAATAGATGCTTGTTGACAGAGAACACTGGCCACAGCAAGCCTGGGCTCTAGGGCTTGCTCAGCTGGCAGCTGCTGCAGTTTATTCCTGCCAGGGATGCAGCTTTGAGCTCATTCCATGAGGCCAGGGTAAAGCCAAGCTTCCTCCTAGATCTGGAAAGGACTTCCCAGATGGCACTAGTGGGAAAGAACCCTTCTGCCGATGCAGAAGACATAAGAGACAAAGCTTCAATCCCTGGGTGGGGCAGATCCCCTGGAGGAGGACTTCGTTTTGTACAAAATAACAGATGATACATGTATACAGATAGCTGACTCACTTCGTGGTACAGCAGAAACTAATACAGTATATATCAGATGTCATGCCATTTGATATACTTTATTATTTTATCAACTATTGTATTTAAATGGATAGCCAAAACCTAGTTTCATTAGAATATATTGAAGTCCAACATTGGTCAAGTTCTCATGTTTCTTCAGTAATTTGGGAGGTGAATAACTGCTCTTTTAAAATTGAGCCTCTATAAAATAGATTCCTCTTGACTATATTGCTAAGTGCATTTTGTCAAATGGAGGTGCTGTGAGGTTGTAGGAAGAGGGCACGTGTCCAGTACTAGGAGCAGCCATGACACATGTGCATTGCTAAGTCGCTCCGTCATGGCCGATTGTTTGTGACCTATGGATTATAGCCCGCCAGGCTCCTCTGTCCATGGGATTCTCGCATATCTAACTGATACACAGGCCATTTCTTGTGTTGTCCTGCCCCAAACCATGCCTTTTCGACCTCAGCAAATGGATGGCAACCCCATCGGCTCAGACGCACACCCTGAAACCACCCCTAGCATCTCAGGTACACTACTGAGATCTGCCGATTGCCTCCCAAATGTGTCTTCAACACACCGCAATGCCTCTCCCCACCGCTTTGCCCCATCTTGCCGGGATTGCTCCAGCGTTCCCGTTGCCCCCTCCCTTCCCGCCCTCCCCCAGCCCACTGCGCAGAACCAAGAAATAGACTTGCTCAAATATCCCCACCTGACTTCCAAGAAGGGTGCAGGGATAGTCTTTTCGGTAGACGGTTCTGGAGGAGGGGCCATTCGTAGGTGCCGAGGACAAATCCACTTGCCCATCACAGCAGGGCTCCGCCCACCGTCTGGACCACTTTCCTGTCTTTCCCTGTTGCATTCTTGAGCCTCCACGCACCGCACCGCAGCGGTAAGATTGACCCGCAAAGGCTCCGTCTTGCTCACTGAAACCTGTCTGCATTTTCTTCCCCTGGTGGCTCCTCTGTCTCGGCTGACTCTGAGGCAGGTGTGTCCTTAACCACCTGCAAGTTTTCTAGCCTTTGCTTCAGACACTTTCTGTTGCTTTCACCTGGGCTCCCTTACAGTTGACATCCCTCTTCCTCCTGCCCCCAAGTTCCCCTACATCTTACGCAGGTTCAGACCTCACGGGAAGGTTCAGATCTCACGGGAAAGGAGAGACCTGCCCACCAGTGCCATGTGCTTTCCCTGGTCTCTGCTGCGCTGCCCTGCTCACACCTGTATCTTCTCACTGACACTTTCACCTCCACCCTCGGCATCCCACCCCTGGCTGCACTCACAGCCCCACTAGACAGCCTCAGCAGAGCCACCTCTTCCTTACCATCTCTGCCCCCATATACTGAGTCCTACCAGTCGCTGGACCTTGCTTCTGTGTCTTTTCTTCATCAGATACCCAGTTATTCCAGCATCGTTTGTTCAAAAGGCATTGCTTTTCTCTTTAAGTCACTTTGAAACCTTTATGAGAAATCAATTAATCGTACAAATGAAAGTCTATGCCTGGACTTTTTATTCATTTCATTGATCCTTCTTTTTTATGCCAACATCCTACTCTCTTGGTTACTACAGCATTTAGTCATTGTTGTTCAGTCGCTAAGTCACGTCTGAATTCCTTAGGAATTGCAGCCTGCAAGGCCTCCCTGGCCTTCACCATCTCCGAGTTTGCCCTGGTTCAAGTCCATTGAATCAGTGCTGCCATCCAACCATTTCATCATTTTAGTCAGTACTTTTAAGTCAGCAATTATACATCTTCCACCTTTCTTCTTTGAGGTTATTTCAGCTGTTCTAAGTTGTGCTTCCATGTCTTTAGAGTCAGCTTGTCACTTTCCAAAGAAAATCCTCTGGCCACTGCAATGATGATTGTCTAGAATCCGTAATTAATTTGGGGAGAGTCGGACACGACTGAGAGACTTCACTTTCACTTTTCACTTTCATGCATTGGAGAAGGAAATGGCAACTCACTCCAGTGTTCTTGCCTGGAGAATCCCAGGGACCGGGGAGTCTGGTGGGCTTCTGTCTATGGGGTCGCACAGAGTCGGACATGACTGATGGGACTTAGCAGCAGCAGCCATCTTCACCATACTGAGTTTTCTGATCCGCTAACACGGTTTATCTCTTTTTTCTTTGCATCATTACCAGGGTCTCTGCTTCCTCCCCGTCCTGTTTCGGGACTTTCTTGTTCCATCATTGTTTGTGTAACCAAATATCTATATTATGGCATATTTGAAAGAATGGTTTCCTAGCTATAATCTGAATGGTCCACCCTGGAAGCTTCTCTTTCCATCTCTTCCTACCAATTTGCAGCCAGACACTTCCAAATAGGAGTGGCCAGTCTACCTCTCTGTTTAAATACCTGTCAGGTAATGGTGAATCAGAGTGGGCTTGCCAAGTGGCTCAGTGGTAAAGAATCCACCTGTCAATGCAGGAGATAAGGGTTCCATCCCTGGGTTGGGAAAATCCCCTGGAGAAGGAAACGGCAACCCACCACCGTATTCTTGCTTGAGAAATCCCATGGACAGAAAGAACCTGGTGAGCTACAGTCCATGGAGTCACAAAGGAGTCAGACATGACTGAGCAACTGAACAACAGCAATGGTGGATCGGTACCTAGGGGCTGACTTTGCCCTGGGCCAATCCTCCTTTTGGAATGAAAATGTTAGGGGAAAAATGGAGAAATCATGAAAACACATGTGATATTAAAAACAAGCACAAACAGCAGCACTCACAGGAAAGCTTGCCATGGTCTTGTAAGAAAGAAGATGCTAGAAGTGGGTCACGGCTGCCACTTCATCAGCACAACTGCAGAGCCTCCTGCTGTCTAGCAAGTCAGTGGGACCTTGTTAACCCCGGGCCTGCAGGGCAGCACTTAGAGTTTGATTTCCAGTTTGATTTCCACACTCACAAGTAGTTTTTAAAGGAAATTTCCATTTTTTAAAATGTTGTTCTTTGGGGAAACTATCTTGATATTGAAAATGTAGGATTGTTAAGAGTTTGACAAGATGACAGTTTGCCAGAGTCCTTCTGCCTCTGGAAGCAGCAACCGAAGGCCTCCATGTCCCACACCAATCAAAAGAGATTAAGGAGAGTGCGGCTGTCATTGTGTTCATTTGACAGCCAGTGAATAAAGCCTGTGCCACAGTGACTTTTAGGAATGTAGGGGGGTTGTAAAACCCTGATTGAAATAAAAGCCAATATTATGGAACACTCAAGACATCTAATTTGTAAGTTTCTTTTTTTTTTCCTGATTATAAAAGTGAATCCTACTTCATTTGAAGAGTTTAGAATGATACGGCAAGTAGAAGGGTAAAATTAAAAATCTATGTCATCCCGTTACCCAGAAGAAATTATTACTAACATCTTGGTGTTTTTCCAGCCAATCATTCCTAGAAACTCTTTTAAAAAGTGGATGCATCTCCTATTCTTTCTGATTGGAGTATAGTTGCTTTACAATGCTGTGCTAGTTTCTGATGTACGGCAAAGAGAATCGTCTGTAAGTATACATATGTCTCCTCTTTTTAGGATTTCCTTCCCCTTTAGGTCACCACAGATCACTGAGTAGAGTTCCCTGTGCTGTAGAGTAGGTTCTCATTAGTTATGCCGTTCACACTTTGAATCTTCTCTTTACCTTTTAACACTATCGCAAGTCAATTGCCTAGATTCTAGGTATTTACAAGTGTCATGTGAGTTTTCACATGCTTTAATTTTATACTCCTCTAGGTGGACCCTGACTAGGTTATTTGTAATACTGAACTTTATATGCTACATTACTAAGACCACTTGTACCAAGAGATTGAGACATTTTCTCAGCTGTAATTTTATATGTTATATCTTCAGAAACTATAATTACTGGTTCAAAGAAAAAACATTTTAGAGTTGAGAGTCTCCTGCCACATATTTCCAAGCAATTTTACAAAAATTAAGTAGCAAGTCCCACTGCCAAAATGTGAGCATCTCACTATACCTCTGTTATACTCAGCATTAGTAGTATCTATGTTAGATGCTATCTAATTCTTATTTTCTTACTTTTAAAGAACATTTTAAAGTGTTTATTTTTTAATTTAAAACCAAAGCTTTATTGAGGTAGAGTTGACAAATAAAACTGTAAAATATTTAAAATGTCCATGGTGATAGTCGACTCATTGGAGAAGACCCTGATGCTGGAAAGACTGAAGGCAGGAGGAGAAGGGGACAACAGAGGATGAGATGGTTGGATGGCATCACCGACTCAATGGACATGAGTTTGAGTAAACCCTGGGAGTTGGTGATGGACAGGGAGGCCTGATGTGCTGCAGTCCATGGGGCTGCAAAGAGTTGGACATGACTGAGGGACTGAACTGAACTGAACTTAGTGGCCAATCTAATGCTGAAATGTGGGAATCTTTGTCTTAGCAGAGCAAGCCACCCTTAGTGTCTGCTGGAGAAGAAGACAGGGGAGCAGACAGACTCAGAAAACAGAGGACAGAGAACCATCTACTCCAAGCACCAGTTAAACACAGCCACAGTGTGAAGTGGTGGAGGGTAAAAAAATTAAGAGGAGGACTGTTCAACAATCAGTATAATGAGGTTAGCCGCTAAGTTGTGTCCAACTCTTTTCAACCCCATGGACTGTAGCCTGCCAGGCTCCTCTGTCCATGGGATTCTCCAGGCAATAATATTGGCATGGGTAGCCTTTCTCTTCTCCAGGGGATCTTCTCAACCCAGGGACTGAACCCAGTTCTCCTGCATTGCAGGCAGATTCTTTACCATCTGATCCACCAGAGACTCACTGGAAAGGACTAGGGTGCTGGAAAAGATTGAAGGCAAAGGGAGAAGAAGGTGTCAGAGGATGAGATGGTCAGGTAGCATCACTGATTCAATGGACATGAATATGAGCAAACTCCGGAAGATAGTGAAGGACAAGGATGCCTGGTGTGTTGCAGTTCATGGGGTTGCAAAGAGTCGGACACAACTGAGAGACTGAACAGCAACAAGAACATAATAAGGTTAACAGCCTTATTATCACTTTTCTTTTACAGATGGAGGAAAGTGAGGCACGAAGGTGGTAAGAAAATTGTTCAAATCATACGACTAGTGAGTGGCTGGAATTCACATCTTTGCTTCCTAGTTTAGAGACCCTGATCTTAAACACTTCATCGTCTCTAAAGCAGGGGATGCTAAGAGCTTTCAGACTGAGGAGATGCCTGAATTGAGAATGAGACTTCAACAGAATGTGGGAACCTAAATCTCAGTGGAGAACTGGCTACAGAACTTCCAGGCATGCCCCATTGTTAATTTCATGGTTGTTAATGAGGTTGTTAGTTCAGCTGCTGAACCAAAGGTCCCAAACTCACAATTTACTTTTCACATTGCAGAGTCTGGGTAAGTAGTCCTGGACAGGCATGGATACCAATGCAACCCTAAGAAACCCCAAATTCCTCTTCTTCCACTCTCTGCCTTCCTTGGCATGTGGCTGCCAATCTAGGGTCCAAGAAGACTGCTCTAACACACACAGTCAAGTCTTCACTCCAGCCAGGGGGAGGGGCCAGCAGATGGCAGGGCACCTCCTCCATCTCATGTCCCCCAGGTAGCTCTTGTGGACTTACTAACATGCCAGGGGAACCAGGAAAGCAGTCTTGATTCTGAGCCTGTTAGATGCCCACCACAATTATTAAAGAGAGAAAGCATGAATAGATAGTACTGGAAAAGTAGCTTTTGGCTGCTTGTGTTTCTAAATCTTTAGCGTGCTTGAATATTCTCCTAGTGCATTAACGAGCGATGTGCTCCACAGAAGAGAGAACAAAAATGAAATAGTAAGATGCTGGAGTTAGGAAAGTAGGAGAGAGAATTCCCTGGAGGGTGGAGAAGGGCTGACTAGTGCAGAAGTCCTGCAGGAATTGTAGACGTCAGCAGAGCTTGTGAGAGCAATAAAGACCCCTGAGTTATTAAGAAAAAAAAAAAAGGCTCTGAACCATTTCCTGATGTGCTTTATGAAACAGTCTGTCAGAGAATTTGGGGATACATATTTAGGTATGCGGGTTACCTGGTAAAGAACCCACCTGCCAATGCAGGAGACATGAGATGCAAATTTGATCCCTGGGTCAGGAAGCTCCCCTGATGGAGGGCATGGCAATCCACTTCCAATATTCGTGCCTGGAAAATGTTATGGACAGGGGAGCCTACAGGCTACAGTCCGTTGCAAAGATTTGGACACAACTGAAGTGACTTAGCACACTTGCACATTTAGGTAAGCAGGAAATTAAGTAAATGAATCAAGACAAGCAATTATTACCTTTAGGTGGGAAGGGACAGATTTAATCACAGCACAGGATGTGGTTACACTGTGAATTATATTACAGGACTATAAAATAATCTGCTTATAGTGGTGTCATGGGTTGAATTTTGTACCCCTCCACACACAAATTCATATGTTGTAGGCCTAACCCCTAGTATGTAACCATTTTTTGGAGATAAAGCCTTTGCTCTATCAGTCATTGGAAGGACTGATGCTGAAGCTGAAACTCTAATACTTGGGCCACCTGATGCAAAGAACTGACTCACTGGAAAAGACTCTGATGCTGGGGAAGGTTGAAGGCAGAAGGAGAAGGGGACAACAGAGGATGAGATGGTTGGATGGCATCACTGACTCAACAGACATAAGTTTGAGTAAACTCTGGAAGTTGGCGATGGACAGAGAGGCCTGGCATGCTGTGGTCCATGGAGTTGCAAAGAGTCGGACACGACTGAGCGACTGAACTGAATGAGTTGAACTGAGAGCCTTTGCAGAGGTAATCAAGGTAAGACCATTAAGATGAGCCCTAATACAATTTAGCAGGTGTCCTTATTAAAAAGGATTTGGACACAGACATACAAACACATACGAGGAATGCCACATGAAGAGGGAGGCAGAGATGGGTCGATGTTTCCACAGCCAAAGGGACACCAAAGACGGCCAGAAAGTATCAGAAACTAAGGAACCAGCCCTGCCAACCGCTTGATCTCAGACATCCAGCCTCCAAAGCTGGGAGACAGTACATTTCTACGTTTAAGCCTTCCTGCTTGTGCTACTTTGTTATACAGCCCCAGCAGACTAATAAAACTGGCTGAAGTGAAACTGTGACACCAATTTGATGGGAGGAAGAATAGTAGGGGGGGAAGTGTGAAGGTAAACTCTCACTTTCCCCAGAAAAGTGAGGAGGGAAAAAATCAAGATTCCTCAATCAGTACGTGATTTAGAAAGAGTAATAAAAAGAAATCCAAGTTGGAACAGAAGAAGTAAAACTCTCACTGTTTGCAGATGACATGATCCTCTACATAGAAAACCCTAAAGATTCCATCAGAAAATTACTAGAGCTAATCAATGAATATAGTAAAGTTGCAGGATATAAAATCAACACACAGAAATCCCTTGCATTCCTGTACACTAATAATGAGAAAACAGAAAGAGAAATTAAGGAAACAATTCCATTCACCATTGCAACGAAAAGAATAAAATACTTAGGAATATATCTACCTAAAGAAACTAAAGACCTATATATAGAAAACTATAAAACACTGGTGAAAGAAATCAAAGAGGACACTAATAGATGGAGAAATATAACATGTTCATGGATTGGAAGAAACAATATAGTGAAAATGAGTATACTACCCAAAGCAATTTATAGATTCAATGCAATCCCTATCAAGCTACCAACAGTATTCTTCACAGAGCTAGAACAAATAATTTCACAGTTTGTATGGAAATACAAAAAACCTCGAATAGTCAAAGCAATCTTGAGAAATAAGAATGGAACTGGAGGAATCAACCTGCCTGACTTGAGGCTCTACTACAAAGTCACAGTCATCAAGACAGTATGGTACTGGCACAAAGACAGAAATATAGATCAATGGAACAAAATAGAAAGCCCAGAGATAAATCCACACACCTATGGACACCTTATCTTTGACAAAGGAGGCAAGAATATACAATGGATTAAAGACAATCTCTTTAACAAGTGGTGCTGGGAAAACTGGTCAACCACTTGTAAAAGAATGAAACTAGAACACTTTCTAACACCATACACAAAAATAAACTCAAAATGGATTAAAGATCTCAATGTAAGACCAGAAACTATAAAACTCCTAGAGGAGAACATAGGCAAAACACTTTCTAACATATATCACAGCAGGATCCTCTATGACCCACCTCCCAGAATATTGGAAATAAAAGCAAAAATAAACAAATGGGACCTAGTTAAACTTAAAAGCTTCTGCACAACAAAGGAAACTATAAGCAAGGTGAAAAGGCAGCCTTCAGAATGGGAGAAAATAATAGCAAATGAAGCAACTGACAAACAACTAATCTCAAAAATATACAAGCAACTTCTACAGCTCAATCCCAGAAAAATAAATGACCCAATCAAAAAATGGGCCAAAGAACTAAATAGACATTTTTCCAAAGAAGACATACAGATGGCTAGCAAACACATGAAAAGATGCTCAACATCACTCATTATCAGAGAAATGCAAATCAAAACCACTGTGAGGTACCATTTCACACCAGTCAGAATGGCTGTGATCCAAAAGTCTACAAATAATAAATGTTGGAGAGGGTGTGGAGAAAAGGGAACCCTCTTACACTGTTGGTGGGAATGCAAACTAGTACAGCCACTATGGAGAACAGTGTGGAGATTCCTTAAAAAACTGGAAATAGAACTGCCTTATGACCCAGCAATCCCACTGCTGGGCATACACACTGAGGAAACCAGAATTGAAAGAGATACATGTACCCCAATGTTCATCACAGCACTGTTTATAATAGCCAGTACATGGAAGCAACCTAGATGTGCATCAGCAGACGAATGGATAAAGAAAGCTGTGGTACATATACACAATGGAATATTACTCAGCCACTAAAAAGAAAACATTTGAATCAGTTCTAATGAGGTGGATGAAACTGGAGCCTATTATACAGAGTGAAGTAAGCCAGAAAGAAAAATACCAATATAGTATACTAATGCATATATATGGAACTTAGAAATTTGGTAACAATAACCCTGTATACGAGACAGCAAAAGAGACACTGATGTATAGAACAGTCTTTTGGACTCTGTGGGAGAGGGAGAGGGTGGGATGATTTGGGAGAATGGCATTGAAACATGTATAATATCATATATGAAACGAGTCGCCGGTCCAGGTTCGATGCACGATACTGGATGCTTGGGGCTGGTGCACTGGGACGACTCAGAGGGATGGTACGGGGAGGGAGGAGGGAGGAGGGTTCAGGATGGGGAACACATGTATACCTGTGGCGGATTCATGTTGATATATGGCAAAACCAATACAATATTGTAAAGTTAAAAATAAAATAAAATATATATTAAAAAAAAATAAAGAATGACATCAATGGTAGGAGAAAACGCTGAAATGTGAACCATCAGCCTTTGCAGAGAAATGGGCGGAGCGAGGGCTCCAGCTGCCTTCAAGGACCTCCTAAGCGACTGGTAGGAAACGCGCACGTGCAGTGCATTCACAAACCTGAACACGGAACATCTCTAAGATGCCTGGGGCACACGGGGTGATGCTTTTCAGCAGGCGTGCTCCTTCTGCATCCTCAGACCCTCCTCTGCCTCTGCTGTCTTCCCAGCCTCTTCACCACCAACACTCTAACATCTGAGGATTTCCTGGGGCCACAAGACACATGCCACAGCCTCGGACACGTGGCCCTCCTGCTTCCGTCTGGGTGTGTAAAATTTGAAGTGTTATACTTAATCGTCATAAAGTCTTCAGAGGGCTTCCCTGGTGGCTCAGATGGTAAAGAATCTGCCTGCAATACAGAAGACCGGGGTTCCATCCCTGGGTTGGGAAGATGCCCTGAAGGAGGGGAAGGCAACCCACTTCAGTATTCTGGCCTGGAGAATCCCATGGGGTTGCACAGTCGGATAAGAATGAATAAGAATGAAGTGACTGAGCAGAGCACCGCAAGTCTTCAGAGCCTGGGAACCACCAGCTCTGTGCTGCCTCGAATTCATTCAAATGCTTAAAGACAAATGAACGCCTCACCCCCACGGTTCTGAAATGTTCAGTTCCTTGATTGCATCAGCCGAGGAACAACTCTACAGTTTGGACACAACATTGACTTAGGTGAACGTTCAAATAAAAATGGCACATTTAAATCTGCTAACAACCATCTCCTGCCAGCCCCCTAAAGAAGTGCAACTCACAGAACATTGTCATTCTCCTTGAGGTCTCCACTCAGGTTCTTGGAGTCCAAGGATCTTCTTTAGAAACTTTTGGATGCAGGCAGATTTTGGATACACTTTACCCTCCAAGCTTCCAGCCTGGTTCACAGCCCCCCGCCCCCCACCCCCACCCCACTGAGGCTCTGTCCACCCAGACCCCGCCTCCCCGAGTGTCTCATCTTCCAGATCCACCCCTCCTGGGTGCGGGCTGCTCCAGCTTCTCCTCCTGGTGCCCAGAGGCGTGATCAGGACTTGTGTCCTGCCAGGGGAGGCCCCTCAAAGCATCCCAGGGATGGCTTCTCACCTAGGATGAACTCCAGCTGGTAGTCAGATGTTCCCTGAGCCTGGCCTTCTGGAGGGCTGGGGAGCATGTGACAACCACTGTGGGGGTCCCAGTGGGTCAGCATGTGCTGAGACTTGCCTGGGGCCCAGTCTCCTCAGCTGACACCATCCTGATACGATGTTCAGTTTTCCCTCCAGTGTACGAGGATGGCTCATGACGAGGGGCAATGGTGTGGGTCTGTGAGGGAGGAGTTTTGACAGAGCTGAGGTGCTTGGGGACAGCGTGAGCCAGTGTAGCTTTCACGTTCTTCCTATACACAAGGATGAGACTGTAGGGAAGAAGCTTGCTGTGGTGTCCCCTGTCTCCTGAGAGCCACCACCCCTGAGAGGTGTGACAGTGTGTGTCCTGGGGCCTTTGGGAAGTGTCCCTTCTCGATTTCATCCTGTTCAGAGGCAGGGTCTCATCTTCATCCCCTCAATCTCTAAGTAGGAAAATGAGATCGAGAAACCTGTCTGTGGAAGAAAGGAAACAATTTCCTTACTTAAGCCCTGGCAGGGCGCTCAGGGCTGGTGCACTGGGATGACCCTGAGAGATGGGATGGGGAGGGAGGTGGGAGGGGGGTTCAGGATGGGGGACACATGTATACCCATGGCTGATTCATGTCAATGTATGGCAAAAACCACCACAATACTGTAAAGTAATTAGCCTCCAATTAAAATAAATAAAATAATTTTTTAAAAAAGAAATAGAGGCTGAAAATGGCTGTGTCTTAAAAAATAAGCTGACACTTGTGGAGGGAAAAAGATAAGCAAAAGCGATTCAAGTCTGCCAGTCAGTTGATATGAATCTGTATCTGATAGTCCTTTCTCAGCCCATTTAGTCACCTTTACCACGCCTCTTGTGAGACAAGGAGAAGGCCTCATGCTCTATTTTCGCCCAGAAGACAACAGATGTAGAATGATTTAAGGGCTGCCTGTGGTTTTATGGTGGAGAAGGCAATGGTACCCCACTCCAGTGCTTTTGCCTGGAAAATCCCATGGATGGAGGAGCCTGGTAGGCTGCAGTCCATGGGGTCGATAACAGTCGGACACGACTGAGCAACTTCACTTTCACTTTCCCTTTCATGCATTGGAGAAGGAAATGGCAACCCACTCCAGTGTTCTTGCCTGGAGAATCCCAGCGACGGGGGTGCCTGATGGGCTGCCGTCTATAGGGTCGCACAGAGTCGGACATGACTGAAGTGACTTAGCAGCAGCAGCAGCAGCAAGGTTTTACAGTGAGTTACTGAGAAATCAAGACTGGAAGCCATGATCTCCTAATTGTCTGGTTTGAGTTTTCAGCAGCTCTTTGCAGTAATTCCTATGCACACTTAAGTCCAGCCAACCTCAGATAGATGGGGTGCAGCCAAACCAAGACATTCTGGGGGTGAGAGGAGACAAGACAGCAGCCCCTCAGAAACCCCTCCTCTGGCAGAATCGCCCTGGAAAAATATCTTTGTATACATGTTGCTGGTGGGGGAATCCAAATCCTTCTTTTTCAGTAGGGAAAAGATTAGGAAGCTGGGGGTTGCTTAGAGTGTGTGTGTATGTAACTTCAGATTGGCGCTCTCAAGTTTTACCAAAGAATTGTTGCCTTCAAACTATGGTGCTGGAGAAGACTCCCGAGAGTCCCCTGGACAGCAAGGAGATCAAATCAGTCAGTCGGAAGGGAGATCAACCCTGAATACTCATTGGAAGGACTGATGCTGAAGCTGAAACTCCAGTATTTTGGTCATCTAATGAGAACAGCCGACTCATTGGGAAAGACCCTAATGCTGGGAAAGATTGAAGGCAGAAGGAGGAAGAGGACGTCAGAGGATGAGATGCTTGGATGGCATCACTGATGCAATGGGCACGGACTCGGGCAAGCTTTGGGAGATGGTGAGGGACAGAGAGGCCTGGCATGCTGCAGTCCATGGGGTTGCAAAAGAATTGGACACAACTGGCAGACTGAACAACACTGTTTTACACATCTGAGCGGAAGCTGGAGGGACCAAGTTTCTGAGGCTGTGATGTGTGTCTCCTGGGTCCACGCAATTCTCAGGTGTCTGAGTGCCATGGTGGAGAGGCTGGGAAGATGACAGGGGCAGAGGAGGGGCTGATGACACAGGGAGAAAGCCCGCTAGATGGCATCTCTCACGGACTGACCTACCATCACCCCCACTGAGCTGAAATATTTTGAAGATTTTCATTTTGTTCTCAAGTTTTGTCAAAGTAATGTGCATATTTCTGCTTTCTAAATAAGGCTTAATTTTCAAGAAGGAAATATGGATACTCAGACCCCCTGGTCAGTGTGGTGTGGCTGAGTGGCAGAGGAGCCATCCCAAGCTGGCTCAGGTGGTCCTGGGTTGGTGCCTGGGTCAGGAAGGAGCAAGCATCCATGCCCAAAATAGTGACTCTCTAGGGGCTGCAAGCCCAGATGAAGAGAGGCTGAGACATCCTGCCCAGCAGGATCAGGGGACAACTCAGGTCAGCCTTGCCTCGGGGAAAATATCCAGGAGAAATTAAAACTCAGAATTTTGCCTGAGTCAGGAGTTCAAATTATTCTATGTTTGAGGTGTGGGAAAATCTAATTAGAAGGATTAATATAAAATTGGTCCTAGGCCAGTAATATTGCTGAGCCATCTGGAATAATTAAGTGGGCAGCCAAAATTAAATGGAGGAATACTTCACCCGTTGAGGACTGACATGCAAAACAAGAGCCATTTCACAGTTTAAAGAAAGAAGATCTCTATGAAAATCCTAGGGAAAACACAGCAAATAGTGTATAGACTCACATCAGAGGAACCTGAAATTATAAAATACTGAATTGAAAAATTGTAGAGTGAACAGACTTCAAATCAATAAGGATTAAAGGTAAGTTATATAAACTATTTTTAAAAAAAGGGGAAGAATTGTGCTAAGAAAAATATTTAGTCCTAGGGAGAAAAAAATAAAATTATATCTCATACAATAACAATAGTAACATTCTAGAGGCATAAAAGATGTAATTGTAAATATAAAACTTTACAGATTTGAGAGTCGTGAGTCTAGCTGGGGGTGTAGACACCTGGAAAAAGTGTGGCTTACACTAATACAACAATAAAGTTCCTGATTCAGTTGTATCCAGCGAAGAGCTGAGGTCACAGAGTAGCCAGATAGCTCCAGATCTGGGAGGGGAAGCCAGTGACTACAGGAAGATGAGACCCTGGTACTTACTGACCTGGGTCCCATGCAGCTGTAGCCCCTGCTAAGTTGAATTCTGCTTCAACAGTCAGTAAATTGGTGAAGGCGAAGTGGAAGCTGGAGGGAGGGTATGCAGCCCTGGGAGAAGCAGATGATGGCAGTGGGTAGTGGTTGCACATTCCTGAATGTATCATATCATACATCTCATCAGATGCTAGAGAGAAGACAGGAATCCCAAGAAAGCCACTGAGGAAGGGGCACAGAATTCCACCTAGATCCTGCTTATCCATCTTCTCCATGTAATAAAAGTCTAATCCATTGGGGAAATGAAGGCAAAAAAACTGTCTTGCACCTGTGGGAATGGAACATAACAAATGCCTTTAGTCCTGGGTTTGGGAAATGGGAGCAGGAGTCCAAAGGGGCCCAGAACCACAGCTGCAAGACAGACAGGAGCATTGGTGAAGTCCTACCCCCTGAAGCCCAGGACGTGAGCCCATCTGTCTAAGACTCAGCATTCATCTGAGCACCAGAGAAGTCCATCCACCCCACACCATATGACAAGCATCGACTAAAAGTACTTGTGAATCCTTTTGGGAAATACACCAGAGACAGACTCTTCCTGAAGACCAGGGGAAAGGAAGTTGAGGTGGGGAAGTTCTAAGGTTTCTCATTTTTAGAGGAGAAACTAGAAAACCAGCGTCCATACAACAACATGGTGTTGCTAGAAGAATCTGAAGCCTGTAGGGATTGAAGGTAATCAAAACAACAGCCTCACAAGCAGCTCAACTCCTAAGTAGATCAAGGGTCAACAAACCATGGCCCACAACCAGATCTGACTCATTGCCTGCTTAGTGAATATAATTTTATTGGGACACACCCACACCCACCTGTGTACATATTGCTGGAGATTACGTTTGCAGAGGGCTTATGACTCACAAGTCTTAAAATACTTGTTAGGGTACTCTTTCTACCCCCTTCTGATGCCTATGTCAGAAGCTTTCTCTATCTCCTTTATACTTTAATAAAACTTTATTACACACACACACACACACACACACACAAAAATACTTGTTACTTGATCCTTTCCAAAAATGACTGCTGATTTTTGACTAGATTAACATAAACTTCCCAGGAAGGGATGAGTAAAAGAAAAGATATGTCAAACATAAAGCTGTTTATTCAGTTTCTGCAGTACTACAGACATTTTTCAATAAAAAAACTTCAAAGCATAAGAAAAGCAACAAACCGTAAGGAAAGAGAACACTAAATAAAACCAAACTCAGGTATGAAACAGATGTTGTAACTATCTGAAGAGGAAATTAAAATAGCTATTAATAATACATTCATGTTGAAGAGTCTGGTAGAAAAGGTGTCTAACATGAAAGATCAGATGAAGAAGCAGCAGGGAGATGGAAACTGTAGGGAAAAAATGTTAGAACGGAAAAGCACTATAACAGAGATGCAGAAGTGTCCAGGGGCACATTACACACTCAGTAAAGACTAGTGTACTTGACAACATGGCAATGAAAGTTACTGAACTGAAACACAAAAGGAAAAGACTGAAAAATAAAAGAGCATCCAATGCTATGAAAAAATATCGAACTTTTGGACAAGTGCACAATAAAAATCCTAGAAGGAGAAACAGTGCATAGCAACCTTATGAAATATGGCAGGATTTTCCAAAATGATCTGTAGACACCAAACCACAGATCTATAAAGCTCAGAAATGTAAAAGACAAAGAGAAAAACATGAGGGTAGCCAGAAAATAATACATTCAATAAGGAGGAACAAAGATAAGAAGTTCAGCAGAATTCTTACTGGAAATCATGTAAGAACATAATGCACTGACTACTTTAAAGTCCTGGAAGAAAATAAAATCTGTCAATTTAGCATTTAATACTCTGTGAAAATATCCTTTGAAAATGCAAGATAATTAAATCTTTCTCAGACAAACAAGGAAATTCATTGCTGACAAATCTATTCTGTAAGAAATGTTAAAGTATGCTCTTCAAGGAGAAGGAATATAATATCAAAAAGAAACATTAGTCTATGAAATAAAAAAGAGGGTGGAAATGTAATAAATGAAGGTAATAGAAAGCAGAGACATTACTTTGCCAACAAAGTTCTGTCTAGTCAAAGCTGTGCTTTTTCCAGTAGTCATGTATGGATGTGAGTTGGACTATAAAGAAAGCTGAGCTCCAAAGAACTGATGCTTTTGAACTGTGGTGTTGGAGAAGACTCTTGAGAGTGCCTTAGACAGTAAGGAGATCCAACCAGTCAATCCTAAAGGAAATTAGTCCTGCATATTCATTGGAAGGACTGATGCTGAAGCTGAAACTCCAATCCTTTGACCACCTGATGAGAAGAACTGACTCATTTGAAAAGACCCTGAAGCTGGAAAAGATTTAAGGCAGGAGGAAAAGGGGACGACAGAGGATGAGATGGTTGGATGGCATCAGCAACTCAATGGACATGAGTTTGAGTGAACTCTGAGCGTTGGTGATGGACAGGGAGGCCCGGAGTGCTGCAGTCCATGAGGTCGCAAAGAGTCGGACACAACTGAGAGACTGAACTGAACTGAATACAAAGTTCATTTTTCTTTTATTTTAATTGCTCTAAAGATAGCTGTGTAAAGCAAAAATTATAACATTGTATGGTGTGTTTATGGTGTATATAAGAGTAAACCGGCAATATCACAAACAAGAGAGAAGAATTTATGTGTAAGTTCACTTATATATGTTATAAGAATATATAGTTGTAAGGTTCTTATACCACATATGAAGAAGTATAATATTAAGTGAATACAGATTCTGATTAAGTAAAGATCTACATTTCAAACCCTAGGGCAATCATCAAAAATTTTTAAGAGGTATAAATAATAACTCAATAATAGAAATAAAAATAGAATCACATAAATTGCTCAAATAACCCAAGATAGGGCTTCCCTGGTGGCTCAGAGGTTAAAGCATCTGCCTGCAATGCGGGAGACCTCGGTTCGATCCCTGGGTCGGGAAGATCCTCGGGAGAAGGAAATGGCAACCCACTCCAGTATTCTTGCCTGGAAAATCCCATGGATGGAGGAGCCCGGTGGGCTACAGTCCACGGGGTTGCAAAGGGTCGGACACGACTGAGTGACTTCACTTTCACTTTTCACTTTTCAACCCAAGATAAGAAACGATCAAAAATAAATAAGGAAAAGATTAAATGAGTATAAAACTGCTAACAATGTGGTAATATATATCAATAATTACATTTGATGTAAGTGGCCTGAATACACAATATGAAAATACCTTTAGATTTGGTAAAAAAAAAAAACTGTGCCATATATGTTTTATATACGGCAAAAACCCACCACCATGCCATATATGAGAAATTCACAGTGAATATAAAGGCATAGATAAGTGAAAACTAATAGAATGGGCAATGATATACCATGCAAATACTAAATGAAAGAAACTGTAGTTCTGATATTTATTTCATATAGTATGTTTGAAGTAGATGTCAAAATAAAAAAAAATTATCAGAGTTAAAGAAGGATATTACAAAATGATAAAAAAAAAGATCAGTTCTCTAAGAAAACTTAATAATAAACACATGCATACTTGACAATAGACTTCAAACTATATGAAGTATAACTAAGAGAACTAAAAGAAGAAATAGACAAATCTACAATTAGAATTGGAGTTTTTAATACTCCTCTCTCTGTACTGAAAAGTCGAATAGGAGGAAAGTCACTAAAGATATTGGAGACTTGAATGAACAACTTTACTAAATTGATACTTATTGGACAACAACAACAAAGCTTCTTAAAAGTAAACTTGGACCGTTCATTGAACAGTTCACACTCTGGGCCGTACACAAACTTAACAAATTTAAAGGAATAAAAAGTATAGTTAGGTGTTTTCTCAAGTCTTAAGATTAGAAATAGTAACAGAAAGATGTCTGGTGAATCTTTGCCAAATATTTGGAAATTAAACAGCACACTTTGTAATAACCCATGGACCAAAGACTAAGCGCACAGTAAAATTAAAATATTTAAGCTGAATGAAAATTATGAAAATACTATATTTCAAAATTTGTGGGATGAAGTTAAAGTAGTGCTTAGAGGGAAATTTATAGCAAAACTACTCATGTTAGGAAAGAAGCTCTCAAATCTGTAGTCTGAGCATCCACCTAGGTGGGAAAGAGAAAATGAAATACATCACTCCGTTTGGTAATTTGGCTTCTCACAAGACTCATCGGTCAGAAATTCTGAAATAACAAACAAAAATCAAATTAAAGGAAATCTCTAAAAATAAAGTGGAAAAATTCTCTTCAAGTGCATCAAACATATGGAAAGACTGAGAACCTGTCAATGAGTGAAGGATATTAAAGACATAAAAAAGTGGATATATATATATATATATATATATATAACTGATTTAGTTTGTTGTACAGTAGAAGCTAATACAACATTGTATTCTTTTGCAGTGTAAAAGAAATTAAAAATAGAATTTATTTACTTAAAAAATATAAAGTGTACTTGAATAAATTAAAAAGAATGGTACTGGAAAAAAAAAAAAAAGACATGTGACAACTAACTGCAATGCATTTCTTGGCACTGCACCCTGAAATAAAAAAGAGATATAGATTTTTTAAAAAAATTTAAAAAATTTGAAATCCAGATGAAGTCCTTAGAGTCATCTCTGTTGATAAATATTGCTGCAGTTTCTTTCTTTCTTTTTTCTATTTGATATTCTGTTATATGCATGTTACCAAGTGGCACAGATAAAAGTTTAAAAAATATTGACTAACTTAATAATATAATACAAGTATCTTTATATAGAATATAAATGTGTATGTGTAAACAGAGACTTCCCAGGTGAGTCAGTGGTAAAGAATCCACTAGCCAATGCAGGTGACACAGGTTTGATCCCCGGGTTGGAAAAATCTCCTGGAGAAGAAAATGGCATCCCACTCCAGTATTCTTACCTGGGAAATCCCAGGGTCAGAGGGGCCTGGTGGGCTACAGTCCATGGAGTTTCAAAAGAGTTGGATACAACTTAGCAACTAAACAACAATATATAATCACATGTATAGATTACAGATAAAAATCACATTTGTGTATAGTATCTAAATTATAAAAATTTGCATGGAAATGAAATATCTCAACCTCAGGAGATTAATTATGTGTGTAAAGAAATAAGAATTTTAATGAATCTTTAAAGTTTTATTCCTTTTAAGAAAACTCATAGGAATCTAATACTAATTTTCCAAATCAGTGGGGAAAGACTTTGCTTTGGTCTTCTCTTTACATCACTAGGACTTGAAAGGTTTACCATTGTCCTATCATTACGTCCTGGTGTGGAGATTTTATTTGAAGATAGAATATTTAAGTCCCTTAAATACAGAGGGACTTCCTGCTAAAGAGCTTCAGATAAACTCCCATTTATGAATACAAGCAAATTAAAAGCAGTAAACTACTGTATTTTACAGATATACTCAAATGCTGGTTAGTTGTTGTTTTTTAAAAAAGAATACCACAATGCTATAGCTTGTCATTGAAAAGACTGATGGTGAAGCTGAAACTCCAATACTTTGGCCTCCTGATGTGAAAAGCTGACTCACTGGAAAGACCCTGATGTTGGAAAAGATTGAAGGCGGGAAGAGAAGGGGATGACAGAGGATGAGATACTTGGATGACATCACTGACAGAATGGACATGAGCTTGCGCAAGCTCCAGGAGATAGTGAAGGACAGGGAAGCCTGGCGTGCTGCAGTGCATGGAGTCAAACAGAGTCAGACGTGACTTAGTGACTCAACAACACAGCATCATCCCTTATCTAATCAGAAGGATGGAACACAGATAAGCTTAAGAATGAAACTAGATGCATCGTCTTTGAGGCTGAGGATGTGTTCTGTGTTTAAGCAAATCGTGAGATCATTGTCAGCATCTGCTTCATATCTTGTCTGTGGTCACGAACCCCTCCAGAGTTTGTTGATGATTGACCTAAACCAGTGATTATACTCCCATCTTATACAATTAAAATAAATAGAAGGAAGTCCTGACTATTTTTGTATGAGTGAGTAGAAGGGGGGAACATGAGGCTTGAAACTTCACCCACTGTAACACGGGTTGATGAACTGGATGGGTACACTTCCTGGTACCCTGTGGTTACTCTCTGACACTGAGATTCCTGTAGAGACAATCCGTATGCCCACAGTGAGACTTTCAGTGTTGTTATGGACTTAACTGTGTGCTCCCCACCCCGGGTTCTTGTGTTGACATCCTAACCCCTAAGGTGACTGTATTTGGAGACAGCCCACGAGGCTCCTCTGTCCACGGAGTTGTCCAGGCAAGAATACTGGAGTGGGTTGCCATTCCCTTCTCCAGGGGATCTTCCCGACCCAGGGATAGAACCCAGGTCTCCTGCATTGCAGGCAGATTCTTTACCCTCTGAGCCACCAGGGAAGCCATTTTAAAGAACTACTTAAGCTTACATTAGGTTATAAATGTGGACTGCAAATCCAGTAGGCCGTGTGTCCTTACAAGAAGAGGGAGAAACACCAGATGCCCATGAGGAAGTGGCCACCTATAAGCCAATAAGAGAGGCCTCGGGAGAAACCAACGCTGTTGGCACCTTGGTCTTAAGACTTGCAGCCTGCAGACTGTAAGACACAAATTTCTATTGGTGAAACCACCCAGTCTGTGGTATTTTTTTTATGGCAGACCGAGGAGCTGATGGGTGCTCTACTTCAAACACCTTAAACTTGGAACAAAACAATGCTACTTGGGACACTGCCTTCTCCTCCTTTCCCAGCTGAGACAAAGAAGCAGAATTGAGAAGAGGGAATGCGGGGGGGAAGCCGTGTTCTCCTCCGTGGGTTCCCTGTGTCTCTACTTAACCGAGATTGACCCTGAGGCCACCTTCATGCCAGCATCTGCTTTTTTGCTGAGATGGTGGTCCTGGGTGGCAGAGGTTGCTCAACATCTTTCTAATACAGGTTCACAGAACTCTCTGGTTCTTTCCACTGGGGCCACTTATATTGTGCTTTACATTTCTCATCAAAAAGAGATCAATGAACCCAGATTGAAAATTTTTGTTCAGAGGAAAAACTACTGAAAGCAATTTTGCAATATGCTTTTCTACATGCAGGATATCCAGAGTGAGTATCCTATTGATAAGTGAAAATGTGAAGAGGCTGGAAACATGTACTTGTGGAATTCTTAAGATCAATGCAATTGCTGAGGGAAAGAATAAAAAGAAAGAAGATAATGAAAGTCCAAAATGAGCTTGGTAAATGATCACCATGCAGGTAGTGCTAGAGGTGGTGGTGGAGGGGCTTAAAATAAGCAGTCAGAAAGGCAGGAATTGTGTTGTAGAGAAGAAGAAAGAAGGGTGGGATTCCTTGAACAAAACACCTTTTGAATTAGGGAGTTTGACAAAGGCTAGATGTGAAAAGATGATAATGATGGGGATGATGGTGACAGTAACGATGGTGGTGGTGGTGATGGTCTTGGTATCTCCCTGCACACATGTACTTCCTATGCATCGCTTAGTCTGCAATGGTAGAGTTGGAATATAAGGTCTTTGAAACCAATCCAGGTCTAAATCTCGGGGGTAAATGATCCACTTCATTTGATGGCAGATGTGATGTTCTGCTGCTTTAAGATTTGGCACTACTGGTACCTAGACCAGAGCAAGATCCAATAAATGCCTTTGAATGAATTAATTAAATGACCTATAGACAGACTAGGTTTCTGACAGCATGGTATTGATTTATGGCTACACAATAATGATCATTAAATAATCCAAATGATTTTTAGAAATCTTTTCTATCCAAGTATATCTTCAAAAGTGGGGCTGCTAACTGACATTTAAGAGAGTAAGAAACTTGATCAAAATGCCTAAAGGGTAAAAAAGACTTCTGAGACAATGACACCAATTAGAAAGAGTCTCCAAAAACCCCACCTACAGATTTGGTATTGGTATGGAGGGAGGAAGTTGGATACTACTGTGGTTCTGCAACTAATTAGCTGTGTAACCTTGAGAAAGTCACTAATTAACCCTCCAGGACATCAGGGTTTTCAGCTGTAAACTGAGAGGATTGAAGTCAATATCTTTAAGCCATTTTCACTCTTAAGATGATCAGACTAAGTGAAGTAAGTCAGACAGAGAAAGACAAATATCATAGATATTGCTTACATGTAGAATCAAAAAATGACACAAATAAACTTATTTACAAAACAGAAATGGACTCATTGTCTTAGAGAACGAACTTCTGGTTACCAGTCGGGGAAGGGAAGGGGGGAAGATAGACTGGGAGTTTGGGATTGACATGTACTCACTGCTTTATTTAAAAGAAAATGCTTTTCCCTGAAAAAAAGATTCTATGATTCTCACATTAAATATATTTTATTAAGAATTTTAAAAAACTTATAAAGACACTAATGAGTCTAAAATCTTGCTTAGTTATTGAAACAGTGGCTTAGCAGCCACTTAAATTTTTTTCAAAGTCTAATTCTTGAGGAGTATCATCTGATATAGTAGAACAGGAAAGACAAATTTTGATTTTTTTTTTGTTCCTAGCACGGTTGGAACACAAGGTATCTTTTGAGAGTGGTGGTAGCGTGTCACAGATCATAGGATTTGAATCGTCTCAAAGCCTCCCTTCAGATTTGTAACCTGATAATGACATCCACACTCGATAGAGGCCAGTCCAGCAAGGCAGATGGACTGCAGAGAGGTGAGAAAACACACTCTGTACCATTAAAAAGCCGCAGTAGGTCATCACACTGGAATAATGATGAAAATGTCAAATTGCTTATTTCTTAAGTTAGAAAAAAATCAATAAGCGTTTTAGTGTGTGTGTGCAGTTGTGTCCAATTCTCTGCAGCCCCATGGACTGCAGCCTGCTCAGCTCCTCTGTCCATGGGATTTTCCAGGCAAGAATACTGGAGTGGGTTGTCATTCCTTCTCCAGGGGATCTTCCTGACCCAGGGATCAAACCCAGGTCTCCTGTGTCTCTTGCAATGGTAGGCAGATTCTCTACCAATGTGCCACTTGAGAAGCCCCTACGCATTTCAGTAGATACTCATAAAATATACATACTTTGGGAATGACTGAGTGATTTTAAGGAAGATTAACATCTGATCTCTCCAGAAAAAAAGCCACAGAAATGTACAGTGCTGAAGTGGTTTGCACAGTGTTGCTCCAAAATTCAAGCCCAGCTGAAACCTCAGGTTGTACCTCTTTGGAACTGGGGTCTTCAGAGACATAAGTAATGAGTTCAGATGAGGTTGTACTGCATTAGCTTGGGCCCCAAATCCAATGACTCGTGTTCCTTTAAGAAGAGGAGGGGACACATAAATCCACCAGGGAAGGGGGCCAAGCAGAGACAGAAGTGATGCGGCTACAAGCCGAGTGTTGCCGGCAACACCAGAAGCTGGAAGAGGCAAGAAGCGGTTCTTCTCTGGAGTCTGCAGAGAGAGCATGGTTCTGCCAACTCCTTGATTCTATTCTTTCAGCCTCCAGAACTGTGAGAGAAATAAATGTCTGCTGTTTCAGGCCACCAGATTCATGGCAGTTTGTTCTGGCAGCCATAGGAACCAATGCAGGTATTCAGTTGGATTGTGGAATAAAAAATAAGGAAGGGAGGTGCCATATGCTTAAGTCCTGCCATGACTGTGCTCCTTATCCAACTGATTTTATCCCATTTAATTCTTACATTTAATTCTTACCTCCTCTTACTAGAGGTAACTATTATTATGTCTGTTTTACAAAATGAGTAACTGAGTTGCAGGGAAGTTGAGAGGCTTGTTCACCATCATACATATGGTTAGTGGTGGAGAAGGCTGGACACTAGACAAAGAGAAAAAATAAATAAAATTTTGTGCTCTTTTTAAGGCTGCCATTAAGGGGAGTTGAGGAGTCCACCAAACGTCTTAAGATGCGGCTACAGGAGGAGGCAACTCAGCTTCCGTTGTCGAGAGGGATGAAGAGGAGGATGGGGGCATTGAAGGGAGAGGGTGGTGGATAGGAGTCCCCCTCTTTCCAGGAAGGAGATGGGACTCAGCAGAGGAGCCCCACCAGCCTCACCGGGGCCTGAAGCTTGTTTCTTCAGATGAGCTGGAGCTGTGGGGGACGATCTAAAGGCAGCAAGAGTCCTATTGTTCTCTGAGGAAGTTTCAGACATTTTCTCTGTAGGGACCGGCCCACCCATGTGAAACGGGCGCATGTAGAAAAGGAGACCATGCAGTGACATGTTAACAGAGGCTGACGAGTTAGCCCTAGAATATGCCTATTTGGAACTGAACTATTTTTAACTTTTTATTCTGTATTGGAGTAGAGTTGGTTAACAATGTTGTGCTAACTTCAGGCGTACAGCAAGGTGATCAGTTATACACATGTTGTTGTGTTGGTCGCTCAGTCACGTCTTGACTCTTTGCAACCCTGTGGACTGTAGCCCACCAGGCTCCTCTGTCTATGGAATTCCCCAGACCAGAATACTGGAGTGGGTTGCCATTTCCTTCTCCAGGGGATCTTCCCAACCCAGGTCTCCTGCATTGCAGGCAGATTCTCTACCACCTGAGCCACCAGGGAAGCCCCATTATACATATCTATGTATCTATTTTTTCTCAGTTTTTTTCCCCCACTTAGGCAGTTACATAATATCGAGCAGAGTTTCCTACCATAGCTTTTATTATATCCCTCCTCTAGTGGCCTGGCACTGCAGGAACCACAAGGATGAACACAGTCTTCCTTTCAACTTTGCAGTGTAACGTGGGGGAGAAGTCACATGTAGTCACCGGCAGCTCAGTTATTACCACTCTTCCCATCACACAGAAAAACTGTAGGGTTGTCACCTTGTCCCCTGATTTCAAATGGACAAGATTCCTTGGTAGCTCAGTGCTAAAGAACCCGCCTGCCAACGCAAGAGATGCAAGTTCGATCCCTGGGTCAAGAAGATTCCCCGGAGAAAGAAATGGAAGCCCATTGGCAGGCGGATTCTCTACCCCTGGGCCATCAGGGAAGCCCCAAGTGGCCCACAGTAGCCTTTATCCTATTACACTGGGCTCCCAGAGCAGGGGAAAAAGAGGAAGCGCTGCTTGGTTCCAGCCTACTGGTCAAAGCCAATTTGAAGTGATTTATTTTGTCTAAGAAATGGCAGTTCCATGAGACAAGTGGAGATCAAATAACTCTGTGGCTGTCAAGGAAAGGACACTTAGTCCCAGAAATCCTGTCTGGGCCAGGAAGCCAGCAGGCCCCTCAGAGACTTGTCAGCAATTGTCAGACGCGGGCACAGTCCACGGAGCAGGGTGCCAGCAAGAGGGCAAGGAGCACCCGGATGTGGGCTCCTTAATCAGTAACTAAAGTCTAAATATAGGACGGAGCTAGGAACCTGGCTGTGGCTGTTTTGGTATTCGTTCTCCTTTCCCCCGCTTCTGCCATCCAGGCATTTACTCCTGTAAATCCCTCTGTTTTCCTCTACAAAGCATGCCTCCTCTGCTCCTTGATGAGTAGAACTATTCATAGAAGGGCTGGGACTCTGAGAATGTCCTGTGGGACCCCCCTGTTCTCAGGGATAAAGGTGTGTAGCGTGGTGAGATTGCACAGGGATCTGGGGAGGCAGGGGGCACACACAAGGACCCCACCCCAGAGGTGCAGCAGGAGGACGAGGAAGCCTGACTGCCTGTCCTGGGCTGGTCCCCCTCCCTGCACCTGTGGATGAGTGGCACAGGGTGCCTGGAATGAGCAAGTCAGCCTGGCCTTGGATGCCAGGACATGAGCTGAGTCTGCACGGAGGCTAGAGAGTGTGGCCAGGAAGGCATGTGAGTTGCTGTGAGTGTATAAACAAATGTTCATACTCCATCTGGGGCCAGAGTGACCTGAGCTGAAATACCTGCCCTTAAGGAGAAATAGGAACTTTCCAGGTAGTCGTAAAGAACCCACCTGCCATAAGAGATGCAGATTTGATCCCTGGGTCAGGAAGATCCCCTGGAGTAGGGGGTGGCAACCCACTCCAGCATTCTCACCCGGAGAATCCCATGGATAGAGGAGCCTGGCGGGCTACAGTGCATAGGGTCGCAAAGAGTCAGATGCACCTGAAGCGACTGGCCACAAATAAATTGGTTAAATGAAAGCAAAAGATCCAGAAGTGGGTATGAAGATGTGAGTTTCTCCTGAGCATAACTGCCTAATAGTATTGCACACGAAAAGGAAGGTGTCATCCGCATAGAACATAAACCCTGACAGTTGTCTGGTGGTGATATGCAATCGAAGTGTAGAAAAAAAAAAAAAAGAAAGAAAAAATCTATGGCAAACATATATTACAAAAATCTGACTATTTATTGCCCCTGTAGTTTTAGAGGATAAATAATAAATAGCTAATTCTTTCTTGACTCATGTACCTTACTATCTTCTCCTCCATTAAATTCTAAGTTGGAATTTGATAGGCACTAAGGTAAGGGTTTAAACGTGGCCTCCATGGAGTCACAGAGTTTGAAGTGCTCCTCATTCTTTGCTTTGATGCAGTACACAGTGGGTGGGGTACCCGGAGCACTCCAGGTTCTTGGTGATCCTCTTCCCCTACAGCATGCCCCATCCCGTTTCCAGAAAGGATGTCGCTGCTCCCAGGTTGTCTCTTTCTGCCCACCGGCGCAAACCATCTAAGAGATGAGGCCGTAAGAGGATTGATTACCTGTCATTGACTAACAGACCGTTCATTGGGAGTTGTTGTTGCTCAATCATACATCCACCTTCCCCTGTCTCAGTTGAGACTTTAGTCATCCATCAGCACAACCCCAGATGTCATCATCACATGACTTTGGACAGAATTTCAGAAAAACATCCACTTCTGCTTCATTGACTATGGTAAAGCCTTTGACTCTGTCAATCACAACAAACTGAGGAAAATTCTTCAAGAGACAGGAATACCAGACCACCTGACCTGCCTCCAGAGAAATCTGTATGCAGGTCAAGAATCAACAGTTAGAACTGGACATGGAACAATGGACTGTTTCCAAATTGGGAAAGGAGTATGTTAAGGATATATATTGTCACCCTGCTTATTTAACTTGTATGCAGAGTACATCATGCAAAATGCTGGGCTGGATGAAGCACAAGCTGGAATCAAGATTGCAAGGAGAAATATCAATAACCTCAGATATGCAGATGACACAACCCTTATGGCAGAAAGTGAAGAGGAAATAAAGAGCCTCTTGATGAAGGTGAAACAGGAGAGTGAAAAAACTGGCTTAAAACTCAATATCCATGGCCTCTGGTCCCATCACTTCATGGCCAATAGATGGGGAAACAATGGAAACAGTGACAGGCTTTATTTTCTTGGGCTCCAAAATCACTGCAGACGGTGACTGCAGCCATGAAATTAAAAGATGCTTGCTCCTTGGAAGAAAAGCTATGACAAACATAGACAGCATATTAAAAAGCAGAGACATTACTTTGCCTACAAAGGTCTGTCTAGTCAAAGCTATGGTTTTTCCAGTAGTCATGTATGGATGTGAGAGCCAGACAATAAAAAAGGCTGAGAGCCGAAGAACTAACACCTTGGAACAGTGGTGTTGGAGAAGATTCTTGAGAGTCCCTCAGACAGCATGGAGATCAAACCAATAAATCCTAAAGGAAATCAACCCTGAATATTAACTGGAAGAACTGATGCTAAAGCTGAAGCTTCAATACTTTGGCAACCTGATACAAAGAGTCAACTCACTGGAAAAGACTCTGAAACTAGGAAAGATTGACGGCAGGAGGAGAAGCGGGCAGCAGAGGATGAGATGGTTGGATGGCATCACCGACTCAATGGACATGAGTTTGAGCAAGCTCTGGGAGATACTGAAGGACAGGGCAGCCCGGTGTGCTGCAGTTCATGGGGTCATAAAGAGTTGGACAAGACTGAGTGACTGAACAGCAACAACAGTGTCCCACTCTTCCTGGCTCACCACCCCACCCCCAAATCTACCATGCACCTTCATGAATGTCAGCTGCAAGACTTCTCACAAGTTCAAGTTCATGTTAACCGAAACCCCCCTTTTCCCTGAGGACCCTATTTCCCCTGCAACCCTCTCAGACAGTGCCCTCATCTCTGGCCCTCTAACCCCAGGTCCATCTGGATGGCGGGTAGGTATGCCCTTTGTTCCTCACTGCCTCTGGCCAAGCATGTCTTCCTGGCTCAGGAAAACTGGTTCCACTGAATACAGACCATCAGACTACAGCTCTGGCCACCCCTCCTTGGAGGCTATTCCTTCTTGTTGCTGTTGTTCAGAAGGTGCCCAGTCTTTCCCTGTCATTTGCCAGAGATTTCAGCTCCTGACTCACTGGCTCTCCATCGCTATTTCTGTTTTCGTTCTTCACAGATTTCGCATCCATTAAGATAATCTGTTCCCAGACTTGAGCTTTCAGTTCCTCGGCCTCTCCTCACAGTCCTCCTGAGCCTCTTTCCCCGTGTCTATTGTCATTCCCTGTACTTTTCCTACACCAGCGATTAGATCACTGTGCAGCCTTCAGTTTTCAGACAATGATGTCACTTCCCAGTCCACTTTCTCTTGAGCTGGGGTCTCCAGATCAAATTACAGGCTGCCCAGTTAAATCTGAATTTCAGATAAACAGTTTCATGTATTTATAAATGATCATGGCCACATGATATTTGTGCAGGGATACTTTGACTAAAATGCGACTTGTTTTTATTCTGAAATTCAAATCAAGTGGATATCTTGGGTTATTATTTGCCAGATCTGGCAACCTTACCCTGGACCCCGATTCTAAGTGTCTCTGACTGAACTGGACTCTTTAGGCCTTTTGGGCAGATCATTTTATGGGGCCTACATTTCTGTGTCTTCTTCTTAGGACTTTGATTCCTTGGTCTCTCTGTGCCATCACTTCTATATTTCCCTGGCAGAACCCCAATGACATTTAAATCTAATTCACTCTGTATTTTGTGCCTGCCTCTAAAGAACTTAATGCAGATTGAGAAAAATAAGTCATTATGCTGGCAGGCCTTTTTTTTTTTTTGTCATTTATGACCATGAATATCAAGTAGATCCTTAGCACTGCCCAACAATTCTACTACATCTCTTTTTTTAAATTAATTTTTATTGGAGTATAGTTGATGTATAGGATTATGTTAGTTCCTACTGTACAGCAAAGGGAATCAGTTATATGTATACACGTATCCCCTCCTTCCAGACTGCCTTTCCATGCAGGTCACCACAGTGCATTAAATGAAGTTCTCTGTGCTACACAGTAGGTTCTCATTAGCTATCTGTTTTATGCATGGTATCAGTAGCTTATACGTGTCCATCTCCCAATTCCTCTCACCTCTCCTTTCCCCTTGGTGTCCATATATCCGTTCTCTATGTCTGTGTCTCTACTTCTGCTTTGCAAAGAGGTTCATCCATACCAGTTTTCTAGATTCCACATATATGCATTGATGCACGATACTTGTTGACTCTTTCTGACTCCCCGCACTGTATGGCCGTCTCTGTGTCCATCCACTCTACTTCTTTTGCAAACTGCTTTCATACTCCAGAGAAAACAGTTCATCCCTTCTGATTTTTTTCTTAACCCTCCTAATACCAACTTCCTTGTTTACTCTCAACTGGTAGACATGTTTTTTTTTTTTTTTAATTTCTCTGGGAAAACAGAAAAAAAACAGAGAGCAACTTCACCTCCCATCACTAAATGAGCCAAACTCCCTGCAACGAGACCTTGTGTTCTAGCTTCCTTCCTGCTTCTGTGTGAGGCCACACCTCCACTTGTACACTGGATCCTTTTCTTTTTTTTTTTTGGCCTACATTACTTCACTGCTTTTGCAATTATTAATACTTATTCATCCTTCAATGTTAGAATCACTGCAATCAACACATTAGGCCATATCTTTGTTTAAAAAAATGTTTATCTCATATCGCTTCTCCTTTGCTATAGTGGAGCATAATTCTTGACTCACCTGTGCGGCCTTGACTCATATGAGTCAAGTCACTCACCTTGACTCACATGTTCCTTGACTCACCTGTGCGGCCAAATACCTCAACTGAGTTGCTGAACCAATGCTTCTCAAACTTGCGTAGGGATGAGCTTGTCATAATACAGTTCCAACTCAGTAAGCCTGGGGTACAGCCAAGAGATTCTGAATATTTAACAAGCTCAGGGGTGATGCTAACGATTCAAGACCAGAGACCATGCTTTGAGGAGCAAGGATCTGTGTAGACACTTTCTATTGTATTTGTGAACCCCTCCAACAAAGCTTCCGTGTCCCTTGTTGCCCTCTCAGGGTAGCTGTGGACTGCGATCAGCCAAGTTTAAAGTCACTCCTGGGTACCCCTTCCCTCCTGCCCTTTTCACCCCCAAATCCCCCTGCCCCACTCCACCCCCACCCCCACTCTAGAACAGAACTCCCCGCTCAGTCTGGTTTCTTCCTTCTCACTGATTTTTCCTTTTTGCCTTCTCTGATGGCTCCTCCTAGCTTTTCCAAAGTCTCCACAATGGAAGCTCCAGATTGAAGACCGTCTCTTTTCTATGTCATCTACGCTCTCCAACTCTCTGTGTGATTATATCCAGCCTGCGGCTTTGAATCTCTCTGAAGGCTGACAACTCCCACGTGGCATCTCCGTCTCTGAAATCTCCTCTGAGATACAATGCAGATTTGTTGCCTTGATTTTTCTACCTGGATATCTTAGGAGTCTCAAGTGTACTATGTACTAAACCAAAGTTTGAATTCTACCACCACCACCAACTTCCCCCATCTCAGGACATGATACCATGATTCATCTAATTTCCCAGACCAGGAATTCAAGAGCTATCTTTGCCTCCTCTCTGTTCACATCCTCTCCATCCAGCCCATCAGCAAAGTCTATCAACTCAGCTCTCAGAATATACCCCACTCTGAGACCACTGTCTGAGATGATACAAGCCTTGTCCAAATCCTTATCCTCTGAACCGGGAATAACTGTACTGACTCCTAACAAAGGTTTCCTGCTTTCACTCTGGTGAGAATTGTGTTCACTATAAATAAAATGACCTTCAAGTAGATCTTAGACATATAAGGGCTGAAATGACTTAAATTCTCCTTAACAAATTTTCTGAATGAAATTGGTAACTATTCAATATGCCCACCATCAAGCTATTTATATGTTCATTGTATCTACTTGTTTCAGATGTTAGAATCATACATGATCTTCCAAAAATGAGCTTCAGGGACATCTTTATGAGAAGAAAAATCACAATATTTTTCTTCTTTACCCTAATTAAACATACTGTGCCTTCATTTCTTTCTTTTTTCTTCTTCTTTTAAAATTTATTTTTAACTGGAGGATAATTGTTTTACATATGCCTTCATTTCTAGAATGTTTTCAAGACCAAGGTAATTCTTTTTATTTCTAAGTGTTTTCTGAGACTAGGGTCTCATAAACTGTTATGCCCAGGAGATTATGAAGGCAGGATTTGACTTGGGAACCTAACAGTCTCAGTATTTCTAAGTCCACTTTACAAATATTACTTGAAACCATAGAGTTGGGGAAAACCAACTTTTGCCCTGAGACCCTTGAGGCTAACTGACCCATTATACATCCCAGACTTTATAAGCTCTTAAGTTGTGAAGAATAAGAGTCAGATTCTAGGAACTTTATTAATTTTAAGTTTATATATTTGCAACATTAAATTCACTCATAGCTAATGGCTTTCTTGCTCTTTTTGTTTCTTTCTCTTAAGAGAAGATACATTTCCGAGAAGAAACACATTGAAGACTTTAATGCAGGGGTCAGCAAACTGTAGCTCATGGGGCAAGACTGGCCCACTGCTTGCTTTTGTACATACCACAAACCAAGGCTGGCTTTCACACTTTTAAAAGGTACTGTTTTAAGTGGTAATGCATCTACGTCACATCCTTGATTTTACCTCCTGGTCCACAAAGCCTAAAATTTTACTATCTGGTCCTTTAAGAAAAAGTTTGCTGAATCATGTATGTAAAGCTCCCCTGAGATTATTTCTGGAGCTCAAATTTTAATAACCAGAAGAACAAAAATCTAGTAAGCTTTATGCTTATTTCAGCTCTCCCTTCTCCCAAAAGATTGCTTCTGTTTTTTGGTTTAGTTTTTGGTTTTCTTCCCTGATTTATTTCCCAGGAGAAATTTAAATCAGTTGCTTATCTCCCCCAGTGCTTTGTCTATGGACGATGTCTGTCTTCAGCCATAGCTGCCCATCTCCTCCTTAGCATTTCAAGTGCCCACTCCCTGTGATCTTCCAAGAAGGGAGGGCATTGACTGGTGTGTGTGAAGTTAAGGGACATTTACTGGATTATGGCACCCAGGGCTGGGGACTATGCTGTGGGAGTTGAAAGGAGTCCTCCTGGTCTACTGTAGCAGAGGTAACTAGGAAAGTGTGTTTTTGTTCTTCGTTCATCATTTTTGGGGGGAACATCCAGAGGTATGTAGAGTGTTTAGATAAAGAAGGAAAACTTCAGAGATGGAGACATGGGTTCTCAGCCAAGTGGTCTTGAAGTCACAACTCACAAAATCTCACTGCCTGGTTGTGAGCCCATGGGATTGAGTCTGTCTAAGCTGCTCTGCCTAATCCTTCTTCCCTCTGGGGTGTGTGGTAGCTAATTCTTCCCTCTGGAGGAGATGGTTAGCACTTTTTGCCTTCTAGGGCTGACTGATGCTATGGCCCAATCAGACTGACTTTTATCACTAGACAAAGACGTCAGGTGATAATTTCCACTCTTTGTTCTCAAATGTTCTATTGATGCCTACAGTCTGCATATAAATATTTCTCAGGGACCAACGATATACCCTTGGGGTAAAGGTTATTTGCTTCTCACTTCAGGTTGCTAAACATTAGATGATACCAAGAGCAAAAGACCCTGATGCTGGGGAAGACTGAGGGTAGGAGGAGAAAGGGACAACAGAGGATGAGATGGTTGGATCGCATCACCGACTCAATGGACATAAGCTTGAGCAAACTCCAGAAGATGCTGAAGAAGAAGGAAGCTGGGCGTGCTGCAGTGCAGAGTCACAAAGCACTGGGCACAACTCAGTGACTGAGCAGCAGCTAAGGGCTCTGAAGGCAAACGTCTTTGATGAGGTTTCAAACGGCAGGTGATGCACCCAGTAGAAACCCTAGTTCTCATGGTGATGGGCAATGGCTGAGACTCGGAGACAATCACAAAACATTATAATTTAAAAAGTGTTATTTTATTTCCTGATAAGGTATATGCTTTTTCATCAATGTGCATCATTTTGAAATAAGTATGCTATGTTCCTAGTCTATGGGTCAAGAACCATGGCATCAACAAGGACTTCTACTGTAGACAAATATACCAAGAAGAGGTTTTCAAACGGGCAGCAGTAACTGTCTCAAACCTGTTTAGCCTAACTGATTAATGATGCAATATTGAGTAAAGACCCATTGTTGGCAACTCAGAACTTTTTTTTTTATAAAGAGCTTTCATTTAAGAGGGCCAAGGGAAAAAAGGAGTAGCAGTGGTGATTCTTTATTTTATTTTTTATTTTAAAATGCCCAAACTTCCAAGAAAAAAAAAAAAACTATGCTTTTTCACAGTCTTTCACAGTCCAGAAGTTTATCAAAGTCTATCAAAGTCATGAAGTCAGTGGCTTAAGTTCTATGAAAAATGGCAAAGATACTATTGTTGGATTTAGATTGATACGGGATAAAACTGTGAACAAAACCTAGGAGTAGAAGGAATCTTAAGAATCTGGGTACATTGGCATCCACAGATATTTTGGAGAGAAGCATGGACTACTCAGGCAATGGAAGTGAGCATAATCAACTGTTTTACTTGTTTGTCGACATATCTTTGACTGTTACATCATCCCAGCATCCATGAGAGGGGCTTTTCTGGGAAGATGATGCTATGAAAGTGCTGCACTCAGTATGCCAGCAAATTTGGAAAACTCAGCAGTGGCCACAGGACTGGAAAAGGTCAGTTTTCATTCCAATCCCAAAGAAAGGCAATGCCAAAGAATGCTCAAACTACCACACAATTGCACTCATCTCACACGCTAGTAAAGTAATGCTCAAAAGTCTCCAAGCCAGGCTTCAGCAATACGTGAACCATGAACTTCCAGATGTTCAAGCTAGTTTTAGAAAAGGCAGAGGAACCAGAGATCAAATTGCCAACATCTGCTGGATCATGGAAAAAGCAAGAGAGTTCCAGAAAAACATCTATTTCTGCTTTATTGACTATGCCAAAGCCTTTGACTGTGTGGATCACAATAAACTGTGGGAAATTCTGAAAGAGATGGGAATACCAGACCACCTGACCTGCCTCTTGAGAAACCTATATGCAGGTCAGGAAGCAACAGTTAGAATTGGACATGGAACAACAGACTGGTTCCAAATAGGAAAAGGAGTACCTCAAGGCTGTATATTGTCACCCTGCTTATTTAACTTCTATGCAGAGTACATCATGAGAAACCCTGGGCTGGAAGAAGCACAGCTGAAATCAAGATTGCCGGGAGAAATATCAATAACCTCAGATATGCAGATGACACCACCCTTATGGCAGCAAGTGAAGAGGAACTAAAAAGCCTCTTGATGAAACTGAAAGAAGAGAGTGAAAAGTTGGCTTAAAGCTCAACATTCAGAAAACGAAGATCATGGCATGTGGTCTCATCACTTCATGGGAAATAGATGGGGAAACAGTGGAAACAGCGTCAGACTTTATTTTTTGGGGCTCCAAAATCACTGCAGATGGTGACTGCAGCCGTGAAATTAAAAGGAAGGAATGTTATGACCAACCTAGATAGCATATTCAATAGCAGAGACATTATGTTGCCAATGAAGGTCCATCTAGTCAAGGCTATGCTTTTTCCTGTGGTCATGTATGGATGTGAGAGTTGGACTGTGATGAAAGCTGAGAGCCGAAAAATTGATGCTTTTGAACTGTGGTGTTGGAGAAGACTCTTGAGAGTCCCTTGGACTGCAAGGAGATCCAACCAGTCCATTCTAAATTAGATCAGCTCTGGGTGTTCTTTGGAAGGAATGATGCTAAAGCTGAAACTCTAGTACTTTGGCCACCTCATGTGAAGAGCTGACTCACTGGAAAAGACTCTGATGCTGAGAGGGATTGGGGGCAGGAGGAGAAGGGGATGACAGAGAATGAGATGGCTGGATGGCACGACTGACTCGAAGGATGTGAGTTTGAGTGAACTCTGAAGAGTTGGTGATAGACAGGGAGGCCTGGAGTGCTGCAATTCATGGGGTCTCAGAGAGTCAGACAGGACTGAGTGACTGAACTGAACTGAAGGTATTATGAATGATGTAGGGTAGATTAAAATTTAAAAAACAACAATAACAACAACAACAGAAGAGCAAGTCTACATTCTTGAGAAAGTAAGCCCAGTTTCAGCCTTAAAGCCAGAATTGTAAAACCTTAAGCACAACATTTTCTCTTCCTCTTAATAAGGATAATAGCTGACAAAATAAATAAATAAATCTTAAAAAAAAACAGCAGGGGAAAGGAAGCAATCTTGAACTCCAACTATCATCCAGAATGTATAGATGGATGTGATGTTAAAATAGTATTATAGGAAGATCAGGGTGGTACTTTGTACGAAGGTATTAGAGCTTGGTACTTCTCGGCAGTGGATAAAAAGCAGCCATTTTGAAATTTATGGAACGACTGTGGCACTGAGTCTCTCTTCTGAATCTCAAGAGAGCAAACTTTCTTCTTGTGTTGACACCAGAGTTTCAATGCGCCGCACACTAAACAAAGAGCATCTTGTTTTGTGAAGTTTTATTACAAACAATTGCGCTGGCTGTTAAAATTTGCTTGATGTTTCCAAGAATGTTCAGCCCCATCATGGAAACATGGACATTTAGAGACTAGATATAGCACAGCTCATGCTTCCAAGTGTGCAAAACAGCTTTCAGAGTTGAGTGGGTGGGGGTTGCCTTTCCTCAATCAACCTAGATTCAAAGCCCACCAGGTCAGTGTTTTGACGGTGGTAAGACTTACAACCACTTCTATTCTGTATAAGACTACGCAGCCAACTTCGTAATATTTGTCAAACCTAGTGGAATGTAGAAACCCGCCAATATTTTATCCTAGGCAAGCAGGAAATGGCAAATACGATTTTCTGTATAACAAGCAGATGTGGGTTGGATTGCAGTCTCAGACATGAAGGATTTTGATTCTTCAAAGCCTTGGGCTGACCTGCCAGGCGTCTGATCATCTTACCTCAGACTTTAAAATGGGTCAGAGAAGAGACACTCAGCTAATCATGAAACACTAAAAGAAGTTTTGTTTTTCTTTCATGAAAACTGAAGATGGCAAAATGTCAAAACTTTGTTTACAGAGAGTTCTCTAGGGAATGGGACGGGACACGTGCGTTCTGTATGAGGCAGATCCGTTAGACCTTTGGCTAGAAACGGACCTGAGGGAAACTCTGGGGCCACTTTCATCTAACTCTCTGGCTCCTTTAACTCAGAACAGGGGTGAAGTATTTATCTCTGAGCTCTGAGATTTCCCAAGGAGCATCCCTTTACCCTCAGCTTGTTCCCTTGGATCAGGGAAGCAAGGAATGTTGCTGTGAAAGAAAAAGCAGCTCTCAGCTTCTCCTGTTCCTGGCTGTGTGATCTTGGATGTGTCATGTCTCATAACCTCCATATTCTTATCTTAAAAGGTAATAATGGAACTTCCCAGATAGTCCAGAGGTTAAGACTTTGCTTTTCAATGCAGAGGGTGTGGGTTCAGTCTCTGGTTGGGGAGCTAAAATCCACATGCCACATGGCCAAAAAACAAAAACAGAAAACAAATATAACAAATTCAATAAAGACTTTAAAAATGGTCCACATCAAAAAAAAATCTAAAATGGGAATAATGACAGTGACATATGATTTTCATGAGGATTAAATAAAGCCATGCTTGGAAAGTACCCAGACCAAGTACATATTCTCTAAGTGGTTACCTTATCTTCATATTATTATTGTTATCTTATTGTCATTTCAGTTGTCTCTTTGCCCTTTTAGCTCAATTCAGTTCAACAAACATTTATTGAAAGCCAGCTTTCTATCATTTAGCAGGGTAGCTAAGTTTCGTTTGCATATGTGACACCTGTCCACTTAATTCCTTCCTTGAGTTCTAGTCATTAACCCATGGAGTTCTACAAACTCTCAGGATAAAGAGGATATCAACGTTATTACCACATTCTCTTAACATTTATTTCAGCTCTATCTTCACCAGCACTCACCTTTGGAGATTTTGAATCCAAAATGCAATTGCCGGTGCTTAGAAATTATGAGTTGCTTAAGACTGGGAAATGTTGAGCATTACAAGAGTTCTCTCACTAATTACCCATTAAAGTTCAATAGCGTTAAATACAGGCTATAAAAAAAAGGAGATGGAAATAAAAGGTCTTAAAAGGCCAGGTGTATCTTTGAATTGATAACAGCTATGAGATATTAACTTATGTTTATTTCTGTTCATGTGCCATTGCCCTAATATATTTGAAAGGAATGGTTCAGGACAGCCCATACCACTTTGCTCAGGCTCTATCTGAAATATGCCACTACTGATCCGAACCACAAGAGTCCCTAGGACAGTCTTTGTCTCTCTTTCACGTGCTGTGTGGGTCCCTCAAAGAATTCATGTAACCTCCAAAGGCCATTATAGCTTGAGCTTTAGGGAAAATCTGAGTTGTTTGTTTCAATGTTCAGTTCAGTCCTTATGTTTCATTGGTGAAAATGCTTTGTGGAAGACATCAGACAAATACACAGACGTAGAGAATAAATGTACAGACACCAAGAGGAAGAGAGGTGAGACCAACTGGGACACTGAGACTGACGTATATATACGACTATGTAGCTCAGATGGTAAAGAATTTGCCTGCAATGCAGGAGACCAGGGTTCAATCCCCAGGTCAGGAAGATGCCCTGGAGAAGGGAATGGCAACCTACTCCAGTATTCTTGCCTGGAAAATCCCATGGACAGAGGAACCTGGTGGGCTGTGGTCCATGGGGTCGCAAAGAGTGAGATACGACTGAGTAACTAACCCTACTACTATTACTACGAATAAAATAGATAACTGATGAGAACCTACTATACAGCACAGAGAACTCTGCTTAATGCACATGGTGACCTGAATGCAGAGGAAATCCACAAGGGAGAGGATATATGTAAACGTACAGCTGATTCACTTTTGTGTACAGCAGAAACTGACACAACATTATAAAGCGCCTGTATCGTTGTTTAGTCACTGAGTCACATCCTGCTCTTCTGTGATCCTATAGGCTGTGGCCCACCAGGCTCCTCTGTCCATTGGATTTTCCAGGCAAGAATACTGGAGTGGGTTGCCATTTCCTTCTCCAGGAGATCTTCTTGACCCAGGGGATCAAACCTGCATCTCCAAGACTGGCAGGCGGGTTCTTTACCACTGAGCCACCAAGGAAACCCAAAGCAACTATACTCCAACAAAAAGAAATTATAGGAGATCTAAAAAAAGAAAACATCAGACAAATACAAATTGAGGAGCATTCTATAAAACACTTCATGGGTACTATTAAGGTCATAAAATTATGGAAAATCTGAGAAACTGCCATGACCAAGAGGAGTCTGAGGAGCCGTGATGACTAAGTATAATATACTGTGCTGGATGAGATCCCAGGACATAAAAAGAACATTAGATAAATGCTAAGAAAATCTGAATCATGTGCACTTGTTAACAGCAATGTATCCACGCTGGTTCTTTAATTTTGACACACGTATCTCACAAAGGTGAGAGGTTAACAGCAGGGGGAACCAAGCATAGCGTAGAGGGGAATTCTCCCTACTAGCTCTATCAAATTTCCTATAAATATAAAATTCTTCTGAAATAAAAGCTTATTTTAAAAAACAGCCACATGATTACATTTAAACAAGTCATTAGCTGATGGAATTAAAAACAGATCCGTGAACACTCATATTTTCATGCCAGGGGTTCTCATGGGTGTTAATGACAGACCGTGGTCTGGGCTGCTGGAAAGAGTGTGCAAAGGGAACTATTTTTGTAGTTCAGACTACCCTTTCCTCTATCTTACTATGTTCGGCACTCCGACTGTGCCAATCATTTCTACTTAATAGGTTGTCTGCGTGGATTTAATCTTACCTTGTGAACCTCTGCGCAGTGCCTGACACAGTAGGTATTCAGTATAAATTTCCTTCTTATTCCCCTCAACCTTCTTCCCAAAACAGGATTAGTCATGCTCTATTTTTTCTTCAGATGATAAGTACTTGACCAACCACTACAAACAGTTTTGGCCATGCGGAGTATGACTGCTTCATGAGAGATAAAGTCTCTACTGTTTAGTATCCACAGACTTTCAGTCATCTGTGAATTGTCTGCACACAAAGACAGAAGCTCTAAAAACAAAATAAAGATGTAAAATAACCTGGTTGAATCGTTGCTTTGGTTCCATGTTTTTGAGAAAACTAAATCAGGTAGAATTTGAAGGAACTTAAAAAAAAATAAAAATAAACTATTCTATAGAAATGAGTTAATCTACCTGAATTTTCCTTTTCTCCCTGCAGAATGAAAAATAGGTATGGAATAGAAAGAAACAAGACTATTCTGAAAATCTGTGGCTCTTTGTTAAGGGCCCCAGGTGATTCAAATGGAGGTTTACACACTCACTCAGGCAGTTGACTCTCAAGAACCCACTGGGTGTGAATTTCTGGGCTTCCCAGGTGGCGCTAGTGGTAAAGAATCTGCCTGCCAATGTAGGAGACATAAGAGATGTGGGTTCAGTCCCTGGGTTGGGAAGATTCCCTGCAGGAGGGCATGGCAGCCCATTCCAGTATTCTTGCCTGAAAGAATCCCGTGGACAGAGGAGCCTGGCAGGCTATGGTCCACAGGGCCACAAAGAGTCGGACACGACCGAAGCGACGCAGCACGCAGCGTGCAGATGTCAGTTTCTCGACTTGGTGCTGGAGATGGGGGCAAAGGAGAGTCTCCACTCTTAGGCTGTTTATAATCTTGTCAGCAGATTCCACAGAGTAAGGCTTGACCCATAGCCAGGTCATGTCCCAGATCATGTATTCTCCTGAGTTTTAAAGACTACCTGGAAGAAAATGAGACAATGGAGGTGAATGCAGGGCTGAGCTCAAAGCCCTTGCCTCATGCTGCCATACACTGCAGACTCTGCAAAGACAAAAGGGTGGGATTAAAGGCAGGCTAGTATATGAGGCCGAAGGGCCAGGCAGTCGCCAGCTCCTCTGGTCAGACCTGTCCAGCTCAGGAGCTTAGTTTTCTAGGCTTCCACTGTACTCAGAACTCTGGTTGCAGGGCAGAGGATAAACTGAAGTGGAATGAGATGGGAAGCAGAGTTTGAAGACTCCAGACAACAGTCGTGCAAGAAGTGATGAGAAATTGAATAAGGTAGTGACCAAAAGAATGAAAGACAAGCCCTATTGTGACTGGTATTGATGAGATGGTCACCAAGTGACCATGGGACATAGAGTCCTGGATAACTCCCAGGTTTCCGGCTCAGCTCACTGAGACTGTCACAGTGTCCTCATCAACATGAGAAACAGAGGAGAGGGAACAGGGGTGAAAGGGAGTCTGAACAGCTCAGCTTCAAACAGGAAAATGCTGAGCTTGTAAAACCTATGGGATGTCCCAGATACAATTGAACATAAGACCAAGAAGTAATCAGGACTTCTTTTTTCTCTTTTTTAGTACATTTTATTTTGTTGATGTATAGTTGATTTGCGGGCTTCCCTAGTGGCTCACATGGTAAAGAATCTGCCTGTCAATGCTGGAGACGTGGGTTCAATCTCTGGGTCAAGAAGAAGTCCTGGAGAGTGGCCACCCACTCCAGTATTCTTGCCTGGAAAATTCCATGGGCAGAGGAACCTGGCGGGCTACAGTTAATGGGGTCACAGAAGAACAGGACTTGGCTTAGTGGCTAAACAATAACAAATAGTTGCTTTACAATGTGGGGTTAATTTCTGCTTACAGCAAAATTGTACAGCAAAATACATCTATACGTGTGTGTGTGCACGCGTGTGTGTGTGTTTAGATCCTTTTCCATTGTGGTTTATCACAGGATATTGAATATAGTTCCCTGTGGTCTACAGCAGAACCTTCTGGCTTATCCATCTACATATAATAGTTTGCATGTGTTTATCTCAAACCCCATTCCATCCCTCTCCCACTCCACTCCCCCTGGGCAACCACAAGCCTGTTCTCTATGTCTGTGAGTCTGTTTCCTGTTTTGCAGATAAGTTCATTTGTGTTATACTTTAGGTTCCACTTATAAAGGATATCATATGGTATTTTTCAGAAAGCACTAATTCTTGGTAAGAAAGAGACAGTGATTGCAAGAAATTCCATCGAAACTGGTGAAAAAAATTATTGTGAAAGGTGCTGATAGGTAAAAGCTTATTTATTAAGGACATTTTTCTTTAATAAAAAAGAAATGCAATGAATTTTGATAAAATACTGACTTAAAGAGTTAACACAAAGTGGGTCAAGAAAGCATTGTTTAAGAAAAGATTGAAGAGCAAAAGACTGTGAGATCCCCAGATTAGAGTTTATATTTGAAAACGTAGGTAGGGATTAATTTGCTCATAGAAAGTACACGAGGTTAAAGAAAAAGCAAGTACTCTGCATTTGGCCTCATGCTTTGCCACACCTCTGAAACTGTACAGATCTTCTTTTATCTTTTTTTTTTTTTTGAGAATTTGCTTCAAACCAAAGAGTAAAGCTGTGATGCAGAAACCTGATTGAAAAGATGCTGAGACATCAAGACTCTTCTTTTATCTTCATTAATCCCCTCCCTATAAGTTCCATGTACTGACCATTGCTGACAGACAGCAAGAAACATGGTGTGCAGCTGCTTCTTCTGGAACTCTCTACCATGCCACACAGTTGAGCAACTGGATTTCTTAAAATACATCAATGTTGATTACAAGCCAGAGCAACACATCATACCGTTCATTTTCAGGAAACACAAAACTAAGACTCTCTCAATAAAATAACATGTTGTGTTAAGGCAACGGTTAGATAACTTTATACATGTATTCTGGAAAGATATATTTATTTCTTTATCACTAATAACTGTGTATGGCAATTCATCTCTATCCCTCTGGATTAGTTTTGACTGTGAGTGACAGAAAACCCCAAATAGCAGTGGCTTATTGGGGCTTTCCTGGTGGTTCAGAGATAAAGAATCTACCTATCAATGCAGGAGATATAAGAGAGCCAGGTTTGATCCCTTGTCAGAGAAGATCCCCTGGAGGAGGGCATGGCAACCCACTCCAGTATTCTTGCCTGGAGAATCCCAAGGACAGAGGAGCCTGGTGGGCTAGATTCCATGGGGTTGCAAAGACTTGGACACAACTGAGTGACTGAACAGCAACAACAACGCATGAGATTGAGGTTTATTTACTTCTAGTATAAAAGACACCTGGCACTAGCACTGTGGTTGTCGGGGCTCCCAACCACACCCATGGAGTTGCTGCTCCATCCTCAACAGGGGACTCCTGCGTCATGGTCTCTGGCATCCCAGTCATCACACACACAGCCCAGTCAATGGAAAGGAGGTGACTGCACTGGAACTCGGACAAAGATTTGTCTTACTCGTCAGAACCCAGCCGCATGGCCGTGTCTACCTGCCAGGGAGGGGAAGGAATTCAGTTTCTGTTCTAAATAGCCATTTGCCCAGATAGAAATGAAAGGTTTTCTACAGAGGAATGGGGGCAATGACAAGTCTCTTCCATGCCAGGCCCCTTAAGATTAGGGTGGTCTTATTTGAGAAAGAGTTTATTTTTAAATATATAGAGTCACTCCATCCAAACACTACCTATCAGCCCTTACGATGTATCAGGCACATTAAAACATCCTGTAGTATAAAGTGTTACTCACACAGTCGTGTCTGACTCTGCAACCCCATGGACTGTAGCCCTCCAGGCTCCTCTGTCCACAGAATTCTCCAGGCAAGAACACTGGCATAGGTAGCCATTCCCTTCTCCAGGAGCTCTTCCTGACCCAAGGATTGAATCCAGGTCTTCCGCATTGTGGGGAAATTCTTTACCATCTGAGCCACCAGGAAGTACAGTTTGTTTGCAAAGTTGTGTTTAATTTCTGCTGTACAGCAAAGTGATTCAGATAAATGTATGTATATATACATGCTTTTTCGTATCTTTTGCTTTATGATTTATCACAGGATATTGACTACAGTCCCCTGTGTTGTACAGTAGGATCTTGTTGTTCATCCACTGTGTCTATAATAGTTTACATCTGCTCATCCTAACCTCCCAAAACTCAGGCTCATTCATAAGCAACAAGGAAACAGCAGTGAACAAAGCAGAAAAAAAAAAAAAACCCTGTCCGCATAGAGCTTAAATTCTCATAAGAGATTGCCATGTCTTTACCCTGTGTCAGAAAACTGTCTTTACAAAGAACACACCAGCTGTGTTATTTTGTAACTGAACTAGGAATGGATGCAGTGTGTTTGGCTTAATAACCCCAGGGCCAATTAAAATATCTTGCCCTTTGACACATGCGGCTTCAAGGGCAGGAGAAAAATATCATTAAAACAAACAAACAAAAAAAAAAAATTAAAGATGATCCTCTCTGATCCCAGCATTGAATGTCCTCAAATTCTGTATCTGTTCAACTTTCAGCAACGAAACCAAGAGATGGTGAGGCTGAGGGTCTCCTCTGTGTCCTCCTCTACGATGACACGAGAGATTGCAGGTACTCCTGTGACACTCCTGGGTCTTTCGTGCCATGACGCTATTCAGAGTGGGGATAGCACCTTTGGGCTCTCCGTGTCACTTGGGCTCATCGTTTGGTGCTCATCTAATCAGCTCAGGATGACTAGAAACAAAGGGATGCTGTTACCAACCAGAGTTCCTGGCTTCCTTGTCAATAGAAATTGATCAGAGGCCAGGCAAGGGATTTAGGCAGGGCTGTATGGGGGCCCGGCTGCAGCAGGAGGAAGTGAGAACTGGTGACAGCTTCTCTTGTCCCCTTACTTCCGGTGGGGGGTGAGCTGGTTCCTTGCGCAGGGTGAGGGTAGGGGGTTGTCCAGGGTTGGGCCAGAGGGGCGGCCTAAGTGATTTGCCTGCTTCTTCGCTGGCGTTGAATATAGGGGGCGTGGGTGTGCCCTGTTTTTGCTCAAGGCTCTTCAGATGTGGCAGTTGAATTTTTGGTCTTTCTTCCACCTTCTTGTCTATAATTTGCCCCGACAGTCAATATATGTGGTTATTTTCAGTCCTTTATAGTTTCTTTGTATGTTGTTGCTGGAGAAGACATCTGTCCAGGTGCCAGCACTGCAGCCAAGGGTCCCAGGTCTTGGTCTGTCTCGATGCTATACTGCTCTGGAAAGAAAAGGGAGGGATCGGGCTTCAGATACAGTATCAGGAGCCCATGCGTTCCTCTTGTGTTCATCACTAATTACCAGTTCATGGACTGCCTATTTTCCAGAATTCAGAGGAGGTGACGAGATGATGGGAAGTGATGAGGCTTACTGGAAACTTCGGTTACTACTTTGATTCTATGTTTGTGAGCCCAAGTATGTACATTGTTTGAGCTACAATTTTCTCATCTACAATAAAACAAGAAAAAGAACATCACCTATTTCCAAATGCTGTTTTAAAAGTGAGTGAGTTGACTCATTGGAAAAGACTCTGATGCTGGGAGGGATTGGGGGCAGGAGGAGAGGGGGACGACAGAGGATGAGATGGCTGGATGGCATCACTGCCTCGATGGATATGAATTTGAGTGAACTCCGGGAGTTGGTGATGGACAGGGAGGCCTGGCGTGCTGCAGTTCATGGGGTCGCAAAGAGTCAGACACGACTGAGTGACTGAACTGAACTGAACTGAACTGAAAGGAATCATAATATATGTATGACCTTTTAGTTAACCTTTTATAGATTAGGAGGTCATCAGTGTATTAATATTATTGAAATGGTGAATTCCTTGGGCAAGATTATTGAGCAGGCCAATCAAGGGGTTTCCCAAGTGGCAGAGTGGTAAAGAATCCGTCTGCCAATGCTGGAGATACAAGAGACATGGATTCAATCCCAGGGTCAGGAAGATCCCCTGGAGGAGGAAGTAGCAACCACTCCAGTATCATTGCCTGGACAATTCCATGGACAGAGGAGCTAGCAGGCTACAGTCCTTGGGGCTTCGAAGAGTTGGACACAACTGACTGAGCAAGCTATTTTATAATGAGTATGCACTTTGATTAATGTTATCGTTGAGAAAAGATAGACATTCAAAACTTTCTGATTCATTGTAGGTGTTTAGATAAGCTTAGCTGACCTTTTCCCAAACCTTGACAATTAGTGGCTGAAACAGGATAAGCCCTGTGAGAAGAACACACGGTGTCCTTTGCTGCTCTGATTAGACAGCCAGGAAACCCAACACCAAAGACAACGCTGCAAAGGCAATTAAACCTGGAGAGGGTGTCAGCCCGACACGCGACCAAACAGACAGAAAAATCCTGGTAACAAGTGGTACTTCGATTGGCCGTGAAGCCCTGTGTTTTTACCAGGGAAAGCGCTGAACTTGTTTTCAGCAGACACAGTTCATATTTCTCCAGAAGAAAGTTTCCTTTTGAACCGAGTTTTCCAAAGTCATCAGGATGAGCAGTCTTATTATACTCTGAACTGTTCTAGCAGCTGTCATGGCTAAGCTAGAAAAGACTTTTTTTTAATTTATTTTTTTAATAGAAGGATAATTGCTTTACAGAAGTTTGTTGTTTTCTGTCAAACCTCAGCACGAGTCAGCCATAGGTATACATATATACATATATTTGTCTGAGAAACACATGTCATGTTTTTATGGATGTGGTTGGGCCCTGCCACCAAATAAAGGGTGGGATTCGGAAAGGGAATGGAAAGTCTGTGGATGGACAGCAAAGAAAAGCTGAGAGGAGACTCACCAAGAGATGAAAGACAGTCCCTGACAATTCAAGAAAGGCTGTCCTGTATCTCCTGGTAATTCTCAGGGATCTTCTCTCCGCTGCCTGCCCTCCCATATGAGGGCTTCTCAGGTGGCTCGGTGGTAAAGAATCCGCCTGCCAAAGCAGCAGCCTCAAAACACGCAAGTTCGATCCCTGAATTGGGAAGATCCCCTGGAGGAGGAAATGGCAACCTGCTCTGGTGTTCTTGCCTGGGAAATCCCATGGATAGAGGAGGCTGGCGGGCTACAGACCATGAGGTTGCAGAGTCAGACACGACTTAGTGAGTGCGAGCCTCCTTTCATGGTAACAATGCAAAATTGTTCCGGCCCAACCAGTCCATTCTGAAGGAGATCAGCCCTGGGATTTCTTTGGAGGGAATGATGCTGAAGCTGAAATTTCAGTACTTTGGCCACCTCATGCAAAGAGTTGACTCATTGGAAAAGACTCTGATGCTGGGAGGGACTGGGGGCAGGAGGAGAAGGGGACGACAGAGGATGAGATGGCTGGATGGCATCACTGACTCGAAGGACGTGAGTCTGGGTGAACTCCGGGAGTTGGTGATGGACAGGGAGGCCTGGCGTGCTGCAATTCATGGGGACGCAAAGAGTCAGACACGACTGAGCGACTGAACTGAACTGAACTGAGAGAGGCAATGGCTCTGCCCTGCTTGTATAAGGCAGTGTTAGCTTTTGTTGGTTATTTCTTTGATGTTTCCTTTTGAAAGGGTGACACCATTTCATCATAAGACCAGGATGAAACCTCTGCTTATCTAATCACATCATACCAATTTCTTGTCTAAGAAAATTACATATTGAGTCAAGTGAGATGACTTTACAGAGTGTGTTTCATTTGTTGTGCTGTCATCAAGAGGTTAAATTAGTGCTGGTACCTCAGTCACGTCCAACTCTTTGTGATCCCATGACCTGTAGTCCTCCATGCTCCTCTGTCCATGGGATTCTCCAGGCAAGATTACTGGAGTGGGTCAACATTCCCTTCTCCAAGAGATCTTCCCAACCCACAAATCAATCCCGGGTCTCCTGCATTGCAGGCAGATTTTTTTTTTTACCATCTGAGCCACCAGGGAAGCCCAGATTGGAGACCTGGAAATCTCAGGTGTAAAACCCCTAGATGATGGGGGAGTTGTACGCCAAGAGAGAAAGGGTTTAGACACATTGGCTTTAAAAAGCTACCAGGCAGGCCAGCGTGATTTACTGGATGTCCTTGATTTAGGATTCTAGAGCCCCAGAGAAACTGTCTCAGAAAGAAAATTAGAAGAAGAGAAATCAGGGGTGGGTGTTGGGGGGTCATGCAGATGCTGGCAATCATTTGTGAACTTTGGAAGGGTGGTCCCTCCAAACCCGAGAGTGAGCTTCCTCTCAGGTTGCTGCTCTGTGCCCCCTGACCCCCTGGCCACTCTGGAGAGCATCCTGGTGACTTTGGGATCAGTGTGTCCCCTGGCGTTAGCTGGCCCTCCCAGGGAAGGTCTACCGGAGCAGCCCCTCCAGCTTCCCCCGACTGGAGCCCCACCTCTGAAGGCTCCAGAACCACCCTCCCTGGACTTGGGCGGAGGGTCCGAATTGGCGAGTCTGGCCCTGAAGCGAACTCAAGGGCGCCAAGTGCTTCCCCACTGCGTTATCTGCATTTGGCGGAGATGATTCTGCCTGTTGTTAGATTACAACAGCCTGAAGTCTAAAGTTGAGCAGGACACACTGTTAGCAAGGAAGGAAATACTGCCCAGAAATAATTTTAAAGGAATTATCCTTATTATTGGATCTGCCAAAAGAAAGCAGTGGGAAGCGGGTGAATGGGAGATCAGAGGGACTTGAACTTAACTTGAGCTCACAGGCTTAGTATTTTTTAAATGTTTCAAGTGCTGATTACCCAGGGAAACACAAAACCACGCTGGGCTTTAAGATCTGGTCCTTAGCATTCCAAGTCTCTGATACTGCTCATAAGCCTCCTGCAAGCTGCCACAGAAGCACTGCTGTTGTCGTCACCCAGGGCATTGGCCAAGCGTTGTTTTCCGTACCAAACATTGTCACTGATACTGTGACCCTAGATCCATCGTCTCCTGTGCTTGGGAAGAGATAACTGATAGACTTCTCCTCTCCCAAGAACGATTCCTGGTTTGTCACCTCAAACTAAGTCATTTTCTCTGAATTTGTGATGAGGTTAAGTTGATTAATTAGAAAAAAAGACATTGACATACACTTGACATTGAAGTCACTCAGTCGTGTCCGACTCTTTGCAACCCCATGGACTGTAGCCTACCAGGCTCCTCCATCCATGGAATTTTCCAGGCGAGAGTACTGGAGTGGGTTGCCATTTCCTTCTCCAGGAGATCTTCCTGACCCAGGGATCCAATCTGGGTCTCCCACATTGTAGTCAGACGCTTTACCGTCTGAGCCACCAGCTAGTATTCAAGTAGTCTTTAAGATGCACTCAAGGTGACTTTTATTCAATTAAAATGTAGTAGCTCTTAAAATTCAAGATTATGGATAGACTAATGTATCTCCACTAAATACTAACCATGAATTTTTAAAATAAGTTTCTGTACTTTAATGATTACTGTTTCACAAAAAAAGGACATGTTTAAATGTGCAGAGCAAGGTGGAGGGTAGGCTGGTATAAAATAACAAGGGGGTTGTGGTCCCTGGGTACTTTGAGTTTTTAAGGTTTCTCATATGATTGCTTATTGTTTCATCAACTGAAATATGCCCGGAAGGACATTTAGTGAAGCTGACTCTGGTTATTAGGGTGTCAAAGACTATGGAGACTCAGTGACTTAGAAGAGATGGCAGAAGCCCGGGGGACCTTGATTCACAAGAAAGGTGTACTTTTCCTTGTCTTGTCCCAAACTTGATGACTTAATAAACTGTGACCGGTATTGGCCCCAAGTATTGATTTTCCCATCTCCTGCTTTTATCAGCCACCCTTTGGAAAACTGCTGCTGCAGGCCCCTGCTACAGAAGCAGCCCACATGACTCGTCATCAGTGGGCTGTCTTTCTCTCTCCCACTCGTCTTAACGAGAGGGTTTCCAGCTTACTTCCGTCATTTCAGAGCCTTACAGTCTACTCCTGTCTGAACGAGCTGCACACAAGCATTACATGTAAACCATATGGAATACACATCTTACTGTTAATTTCAGAATCTTAAGACTGATTCTTACAGCTTTCTCTCTTTGTTCCTTCCCTATGGCTGTTACTAACAGCCAGCAGGAGAAACTCAGGCAGGCAAAAATATGTGTGTTAGTCGCTTAGTTGTGTCCAACTCTTTGTGACCCTGTGGACCATAGCCTGCCACGCTCCTCTGTCCATGGAATTCTCCAGGCAAGAATACTGGAGTGGGTTACCATTGCTTTCTTTCAGGGTACTTTCCCCACCCAGGGATTGAACCCATCTCCTGCACTGGCAGGCAGATTCTTTACCTTCTGAGCCACCAGGGAAGTCCAGACAAAAATAGATGACCAAATATCTTGTTTCTTGAGGCAGAATACAACCTTCCTAAGAAGCATGCTTCCTCTTCATGCTTTGATAGTGACCAACTGTGCGGTGATGCATAACTACCCTGCGTTCTGTTTTCTATTGGTCTGATTCTCTGTACCTATGGGACACAGGACATTTCACTTCCTGTTTGCTTTAGAGCCAAGGATCTAGTGCAATAACAAGAAAATGTCTAACAAGATAAATATCATTTTTGATCTGCTAACAGGATAATATAAGTTATATAATACCATAAAAACATAAAAATTGAGACAATCTGAGGAAATGCTTCTTGATAATAGGAAATATCTAATTAATAGAAAAGCACTCAGGGGGATGGAGAGAAGTTCTAATACCCCGAACATTTCAAATTAGGTAAAAACCAGAAAAATGAAGGCTGGGCTTTGGTTTATATCTGTGTATCTCTTGGGTTTTTCTTATGCAGATCACTCACTACAGAAGTGATAATATTCTACTGTAACTCTGGACCACATCATGTAATAAACAAGTTATTGATGGCAGTGTTCTTCCGATATTAATGGCACTTTACAATTTCTGAGCCAACGTCATCTTTGCAACACAGTTCAAAAGGGATGCTTGTATTCAAGTTGGGAAAATATGAAACTGACTAATATACTCTGCAGAATACTCTTCTTCATGACTTTAAAGTTGACCCATGAAGCAATATTTCTTCTATTCAGGTCCTGAAGGTGTACAGGTAATTACATAAAAAATTTAAAAAGCCATCACCTTCTGAATGCATCGTGTGTGTTTCTTTTGCTGCCCATGGTCTGCTGTCCTCTGCACACAAAGGCTCATGGGTTCACAGCATCCTGCTCTACCAGGTGGATAAGATGGTCTGTTTGTTTCACTTTCCACGTTAATCATATGCAAACTTTGGACTCTTTTTGTGCTTAAATATTTAAGAAACACAGAAATGCAAAATAAAAAGTTAATGTCCTCTCTGTTTCTCTCTCATTAATCACCCATACTCCAGATTGTTATATATTCAGTTCAGACCTCTGTTTTACTAATTTATGCACTCATGTAGACACACAATGTGGTCTTAACTTAAATAGAATCATCCTATTTTTATTTTTCTGAAATTTGCTGTTTTCAGTTCACAGTCTATCTTGGGGGTTTTTCCAGGCAAAAACGTGTGGATCAGTATCATTCTTTTAAAAGACTCTGCAGTTTTCATTGTGCTGACATTATTCATATAATCATTTTTAAAGGTATGGATGTTAGTTATTTTTCATTATTTACTTCCACCAAGAATGTTATAATAAACGTTCTTATTTCTTTATCTTGTGCATCAGTATTAAGACTTAACACCCTTGTGAACATCTCCTATATTCCAGACATCACTTCTCACACTTTGCAAATATGACTTCTTAATCCACTCAGCTCTTTTATGAGCTGGTTACTACCATCCCATGTACAGGGGACGAAACTGAGGCAGGAAGCATTTACTGACCTTGAAATCAGGACTTTCATCCCATTAAATGTTCTCATTGGTTATTACTGATTTACTTATTTTAAAAAAATCCTATTGACTTTTGCATAGAAATCTCTTAACTAGTCTTTGCACTGAATTTACTTATCAGATTGAATAGTTTCAATGCATTGCACTGACCTTTTAAAACAGCTCTATGGAGGTATAAGAAGGGAATGGCTACCACTCGAGTACTCCTGCATGAAGAATTTCATGGATAGAGGAGCCTGGCAGGCTACAGTCCATGGGGTGACAAAGAATCGGACAGGACGGAGCGACTAACACTTCCACTTACACGCCATAAATTTCACCTGTTTTAAATGTATAACTCATGATTTTTAGTAGACTTACTGAGGTACACAAACCAGGCTTAGAAAATTCCTGGGCCTCGAATAAGAGCCTCACATCAGCTTGTAGTTAAAGCTCATCCTCACCCCTAGCTCCAAGCAACCACCAAAGTACTTTCAGTTTCTACAGAGGTGCGTTTTCTGGACATCTCATTTAAACGTGGCCGTACAATGTGCAGCCCTTTGTATCTGGCTTCTTTCACTTGGTGTAATATTTTTGAAGTTCATTCATGTCATAGCATTTGTTCCCTCTTATTACTGACTATAATTTCATTATGTGGATAAACTCTATTTATCCATCCACTAGTTGATGGGCTTTCGAGTTTTTCCAGGTTTTGCTTATTGTTGCTATATGATGTTGCTATAAACATTGCATGTAGGTCTTTCACAGAGTGACTGTAGTCAGGAAATTAAAAGATGATTGCTCCTTGGGAAAAAAAGCTATGACAATCCGAGATAGTGTTTAAAAAGCAGAGATATCACCTTGCCAACAATGGTCCATATAGTCAAAGCTATGATTTTTCCAGTAGTCATGTACCGATGAGAGGGTTGGACCATAAAGAAGGCTGAACACTGAAGAACTGATGCTTTCAAATTGTGCTGACTTCAAGGAGATCAAACCAGTCAATACTAAATGAAATCAGTCCTGAATATTCATTGGAAGGACTGAGGCTGGGCTGAAGCTCCAATACTTTGGCCTCCTGATGCAAAGAGTCAACTCATTGGAAAAGACCCTGATGCTGGGAAAGATTGAAGGCAAAAGGAACAGGGGGTGGCTGAGGGTGAGTTGGTTGAATAGCATCACTGAATCAATGGAAATGAAATTGAGAAAACTCTGGGAATAGTGAGGACAGACAAGGCAGTTGAAGATCTATGTTGCACTTCTCTGCCAGTTTCCAAACTCCACTGTGGAAACAATATGTAGCTTTTGGAAGCTTTTGGAAGGCAGCTGTTGTGATTTCCTTTGTTTCAGGTTTTGTTTCAATAATGTTCTCTTTGGCTCTTACCTGAAATTTGCTGGTGAGATTTTAGGGACTATCTTCTTTTTAGTCGCCTATATTTTATCCATATTTTGTATATAAAATATGTTTAGGTTAAAATCTCTCATTTTGATCTCAAAAAGGAGCTTCTTTTTCCTTATTAAAACGTTGGCAATGAAAGCACACTATTGTTTTATAGATGAAAAATCAAGGTTTAAAGAAGTCGAGGGAGGGAGGGAGAAGTTGGCCAGAGTATTCAAACTTTTAGCTGTGAGATAAAAAATCTGAGGATCTAAGTATAGCCTGGTGCCTGTATTTGATAACACTGTATCTTATAAGCAACATTTGCTAAGAGAATGGCACCCCACTCCAGTACTCTTGCCTGGAAAATCCCATGGATGGAGGAGCCTGGTAGGCTGCAGTCCAGGGGGTCGCTAAGAGTCGGACACGACTGAGTGACTTCACTTTCACTCTTCACTTTCATGCATTGGAGAAGGAAGGGGCAACCCACTCCAGTGTTCTTGCCTGGAGAATCCCAGGGACAGGGGAGCCTGGTGGGCTGCCGTCTATGGGGTCGCACAGAGTCGGACATGACTGAAGTGACTTAGCAGCAGCAGCAGCAGAGCTTAAATGTTCTCAACAAAAGGAGCAGGAAGAGAAACCAAAGCAAGAAAAGGGGAAGAGAAGGGGAAGGGTGAGAGGGGAAAAGTTGAGCAACTGCTCTACAATGCTAGTCTATAAATGATAAACATCACACTGAGCTCTCTCCAAACCCTAAACTCTTAACTGTGCAAATAATTTCAAAATGTCAAATCCTGTCAAACAAGGGTTCAAATTTTGGAATCTTCTCATAACATAATGCTATCTCAAGTCTGTGACATGCAATCCAAACACAGCCTGAATAAATTACTAAATTGGGAGTCACAGTAAGTCTCTTTCTAAAGAGTCAAAGCATTTGAATATTCTAGATATTGATTTTAACATCTCTGAGCTAAACACCAGCTTCACAAAAGGGTTCCAGAGACTTGCTTTATTTTAAGCAGGTTTAAAAGAATCCATATGTGTAAATACACAAAGAGAATAAACTGGATTTTTTAACAGTAATATAGACCATGTCCTTAAACTCTGTCTCTTAACTGAACAAATAATTATATATATGTATACATACACACACACACACACTTTCCTCTGAATCCCTTGGAATTTTAGCAAAAATGCTAAAGATACCCTCAAGGAAAATATGTGTCTACAAAGGAGTTGAAAGGAGACAGAATGGCTTTGAAAACAGAATGACTGAACATCTCTGTCCCTTAGAAGTTTAAGAAAGAGAGTAAATGATGTTAAATAAACCAGATGAACAGCCAGGAAGAAGCCAGAGAAGGCAGTTGGAGATACGCGGTGCGTTTCTCTGCCAGTTTGCAGGCCCCGCTGAGAAACAACACGCAGCTTTTGGAAGGCAGCTACCGTGGTTCCTGCTGTTCAGGTTTCGTTTCCACAATGTTCTCTTTGGCTCTTACCTGAAATTCCTTGGTGAAATTTTAGGGCCTATCTTCTTTTCAGTCACCTCTATTTTATTCATATTTTGCATACCAAATATGTTTGGGTTAAAATCTCTCATTTCGATCTCAAAAAGTAGCTTGCTTTCCTTTACTAAGAAGTTGGCAATGAAAAGATCTTCCTGAAACCAAAGATTCTGATGCGATTCTGGAACTAGGCCATAGTTCATTCTTTTAATGACTTTGAAGTCGATGACAATAGTTATGCTAATGGAAATATTGATTTGGGTGGGAAACTCTTTTGAACATGTACACATCATAATTAGTATTAATTTTAAAAATTCCTTTGAATTCCATTAACTTTAGTGTGAAATATTGAACTTATGTTAGTGAATAGAGTAAGAGATATTAAAACATGTAGCTTTACAGAAAACCCCATTGAAGCAGTGTTTCTCATTCACTCACCCCCAAAGTTTTGTGAATAACTTTTCAATTTCAAAAGAAGCTCTATGAACACCTGTTGAAAAACCCAAATACTTTTTCTTTCCAAAGGTCCCCTTCATAAGTGATCATTCACTGACATAGAAATACACCCAAATGCACCATTTGGGAGAGAAGATACGTAAAGGGGTTAGAGCTACAAGCTTAAAACCTTACAGAGGAAAAGCAGGAGTTGAATGGGGCAGGATTTGAAAGATGACAGTGTAAATCTCGTTCTAGACTTGTATCAGCTTCCCTTCTAAGACTGTGCTGTTACCCTCGAAAGCTCTGATGATGCTGAGAACTAGTAGTGTGTATGTCCCCACCACTACTGCCTTCAGCAAACAACCACTTTGAATAGGCGCATAAAATTAAAGTGATAATTTTCTCATTAAGTAAAGAAATGTGTATATATAAATTCCTATTGCATGGATCCTTGTTGTTGTTTAGTCACTAAGTTCTGTCCTCCTCTTTTGTGACCCCATGGTCCCCTGCCAAGGCTCCTCTGGCCAAGGGATTTTCCAGGCAGGAATACTGGAGTGGGTTGCCATTTCCTTCTTCAGGGGAACATTTCTGCACTGTTGGTTGAAATGTAAATCAGTGCAGTCACTATGGAAAAGAGTACGGGGTTCTTAAAAAATTAAAACTACCATATGATCTAGTAATCCTACCTCTAGTACACACCAAAGTGTATGAAATCACTGTCTTTAAGAGATAGCTCCACCCCCATGTCCACTGCTGCAGCATTCCAAAATCGAAGCATGGAGAAAATCTAAGTGTCTATTGACACATGAGTGGATTAAAAAAAATGTAGGTATAATATTAAAACAATGCAATATTGTTGCTGCTTAGTTGCGAATTATGTCAGACCCTTTTGCAACCCCATGGACTGTAGCCAGCCAGGCTCCTCTGTCCATGGGATTTTCCAGGCAAGAATATTGGAGTGGGTGGCCATTTTTTTCTCTAGGGGATCTTCCCGACCCAGGGATCAAATTCATGTCTCCTGCATTGACAAGTGGGTTCTTTACTACTGAGCCACCAGAACACATATAAATATTGTTTATACGTATAAAGAAATACATTTGCATTTTTACATGGAGGAATTTTTTCTCTTGAGTGTGTTAGAAGCAGTCACTGATTTCATGGTTCTACCAAGTCCCGTTTTTGGTATAAGTTAAAGTGAGTCACTCAGTTGTGTCCTACTCTTTGCCACCCCATGGACTACACAGTCCATGGGATTCTCCAGGTCAGAAGGCTGGAATGGGTAGCCTTTCCCTTCTCCAGGGGATCTTCCCAACCCAGGGGTCGAACCCAGGTCTCCCACATTGCAGGCAGATTCTTTACCAGCTGAGCCACAAGGAAAGCTACAAAATTGGGAAAAACACACCAAATCAAACTTCCCACCTAGTGGACAACAGCTTCTCTCCACTTAAAGAAGATCCTATTTGACTCCACACATTCTGCACACAAATACTCTATAATCTGTTGTCGTCGTCGTTTAATTTTTAAGTCGCGTAATACTCTTTTACAACCCCATGAACGGTAGCACACCAGGCCCCTCTGTCCATGAGATTTCCAGGCAAGAACATGAGTGGGTTGCCATTTCTCCTCCAGGGGATCTTTCTGACCCAGAGATCAAACCTGAGTCTCCTGCATTAGCAGGCGGGTTCCTTATCACTGAGCCACCAGAGAAGCCCACATAATCTATACATGGTGCTTAAGATGCAGCAAATTTAAGAACCAGCCATTCTCTGAAACAATAATTGCAGAAAGTAGCATTTACTTTTCCCTGGTAGCTCAGCTGATAAGGAATCCATCTGTAATGCAGAAGACCTTGGTTTGATTCCTGGGTTGGGAAGCTTCCCTGGAGAAGGGATAAGGCTACCCACTCTAGTATTCATGGGCTTCCCTGGTGGCTCAGACTGTAAAGAATCCGCCTGCAATGAGGGAGACCTAGGTTCAGTCCCTGGGTTGGAAAGATCCCCTGGAGGAGGGCATGGCAACCCACTCCAGTATTCTTGCCTGGAGAACCCCATGGACAGAGAAGTCTGGTGGGCTACAGTCCATGGAGTCGCAAAGAGTCAGACACGACTGAGCGACTAAGCACAGCACAGCACAGCATGTACATTGTGGGCCTAGTTATCTGCAGGGCACACTGCTCTAAAGGATTATTTCGGTGTGTAACTGCTGGTGCTTAGACATTTATCCAATCCCCATCAAGGAGTCCAAGAGAGTGTTCTCAGAAAACACAGCTGGAATGTCATGGTGAGGTTCATCTTATGGTACCAAACAGCCATTCTCACTTGATGATGTATCTCCAGCAATGTCGAAAAGGGTGTCTGGAAGAAGACATGCTGTATGATGTCACCTACATATAGACTCTGAAAAAGCCAAACTCATAGAAATGAAGAGCAGAATGGTACCTACCAGTGGCTGGTGGGGTCGGCGGGCAGCAGTGGGGAGTGGGCACTGAGATCCTGGCCAAAAGATCCAGACTTCTAGTTGGCAGATGACTACATCCCGGGAGCTAATGTAGAGCATGGTGATGATAGTTAATGACATTGCATTGTGATGAGAAAGTTGCTCAGTCCTGTCAGACTCTTTGCAACCCCATGGACTTTACAGTCCATGGAATTTTTCAGGCCAGAATACTGGAGTGGGTAGACTTTCCCTTCTCCAGGGGACCTTCCCAACCCAGGGATCGAACCCAGGTTTCCCACATTGTAGGCGGATTCTTTACCAGCTGAGCCACAAGGGAATCCCTTATATTGCATTATATACTGGGAAATTGCTAAGATAGTAGATCTTAAATATGCTTACCACAAAAAAAGAAGTGGTAATTATGTGATGTTATGTGGGTGTTAGCTAATGTTATGGTGGTAATCGTTTTTCAACATATAAATGTATCTAATCAACTGGGTGTACACCTTAAACTTATACAATATTATGTGTCAATTTCATCTCAGTAAAGCTGGGGAAAATAGTGTGTGAACATGTGAACTTAATGATTCCTTATGAGTTCATGTTTCAGTGGCCCCTCACGTTGCATACACTGGTCTTGTTCAAAGGTCATGTATAAAAAGTGAATGGGGCTTCCCTTGTGGATCAGCTGCTAAAGAATCCACCTGCAATGTAGGAAACCTGGGTTTGATCTCTGGGTTGGCAAGATCCCCTGGAGAAGGAAAAGGCCACCCACTCCAGTCTTCTGGCCCGGAGAATTCCATGGAATGTGTAGTTCATGGACTTGCAAAGAGTCGGACACAACTGAACTGAACCGAAAAAGTGAACTGCTCTCAAAAACAGGCATAAGGATCAATGCAACAGAATGGAGAGCCCAGAAATAAACCCACACAGCTATGGTCAATTAATATATAGCAAAGGAGGCAAGGATATACCGTAGGAGAAAAGAGAGTCTCTTTAACAAGTGGTGTTGGAAAAGATGGACAGCTGCATATGAACATTCCTTCATACCTCACACAAAAATAAAATTGAGTTGGTTTGAAGTCCTAAATATAAAACATGACACCATAAAACTCCTTGAGGAGAACATAGGCAAAGCATTCTTGGGCATAAATCATAGCAGTATTTTCTTCAATCAGTCTCTTAGGGCAAGGAAAGCAACAATAAACAAACGGGGTCTAATCAAACTTAAAGCTTTTGTAGCACAAAGAAAATGACTGACAAAATGAAAAGACAGCCCAGGGCATGGGGGTGTCTGGAGAAAGACGAATATCATATGGCATTACTTATATGTGGGGGCTGAAAAGCGAGGTAAATGGATCGACGTACAAATCCAAAACAGACTCACAGACATAGCAAACAAGCTTACAGTTACCAAAGGTGAAAAAAAAAGAAAGTTTTAGTTGCTCAGCTGTATCCGACTATTTGCAACCCCGTGGACTGTAGCTCACCAGGCTTCTCTGTCCATGGGATTTCCTAGGGAAGAATACTGGAGTGGGTTGCCATTTCCTTCTCTGGGGGAATTTCCTGATCCAGGGATTGAACCTAGATTTCCCACATTACAGGCAAATTCTTTACCATCTAAGCCACCAGGGAAGCCCTACCAAAGGTGGAGAGAGACCAGTTAGGAGTATGGAATTAACAAACTGCTAAACGTAAAAGAGATAAGCAACAAGGATTTATTGTCTAGCACAGGGTATTATATTTAGTATCTTATAAAAATAACCTGTAATAGAATGTAATCTGAAAAAACTGAACCACCATGCTATACACCTGAAATTAACACAATGTTGCAAGTCAATTATACTTCAATTTAAAAAAAATTAGACTTGTGATATCACTATCTGTATTTTGACAAATTTTTTTTTACTTCTCATTTTTGTTAAACTTTTTCTCATCTTCACTAAACTTTGCCATGATCATTATTTTACTGTGTAACATATATAAGAAAGAATGTGTTAAGAAAAAAAAAAGTGAAGGGCCCAGTGATGACATGGGTTAGATGTCTGGTCCAGGAAGATCCCATAGGCCACAGGGCAGCTAGGCCTGTGTGCCCCAACTACTGAGCCCAGGCTCCAGAGCCTTCGAGCTGCAACTACGAAGCCTGGGTGCCCTGGAGCCCGTGCTGCAGAGCAGGGGAAGTCAGCACAGAAGAAGCTTGAGCCCTGCAGCTGGAGAGCAGCCCCCACTCACCGCAACTAGAGAAAGCTGCGTGCAACAGTGAAGACCAAGCACAGTCAAACATAAATAAATAAAAAATTTTTTAAAGTGATGTGCTCTGATTGAAGTGTGCATATATGTATTAGTGATGGTGGTGGTTGGGGAGCAGAAGAGCAGTGACCACCTACATTTTTATGAGCCATTTTCATAGATCTTAGGCATTGAATCATGTATAATATCATATGTGAAACGAATCACCAGTCCAGGTTCGATGCATGATACAGGATGCTCAGGGCTGGTGCACTGGGATGACCCATAGGGATGGTATGGGGACGGAGGTGGGAGGGGAGTGCAGGATGGGGAACACATGTACACCCATGGAGGATTCATGTTAAAGTTTGGCAAAACCAATACAATATTGTAAAGTAAAAAAAAAAAAAAAAAAAGATCTTAGAATTTCAATCTGAGTGAATGGCCCGAGAAGGCAGATGCTGTTGGTTGGCATCTCAGAGGGAGATGGCACATTATAATGTGACAGTTTGCCTTTGAGATGATCTTATCACCTAGTTGCATCAATTTCTGACTCACTAAACATAACTTGCTTGATTCTTTTAAAGACATGGATGTTTGGGAGAGAATGCACTGATCCCTTGATGAGAATAATTTGGTCAAGATTTCTTAAGGTAGGTTAACAGGCATTTTATTTATCAGTAGGGTCTTTGTACAGATATCTTGTGCTTGACTCAGCATCATATGAATTTGATTCAAGTCGTTGAATTTTTGGAGCTGATGTCCAACTCCTAACCACAGGGTTACAGACATACATTCTTACAGGAGCAGGCATCGAGGTGAATGAGCAAGACCACCTGGGGTCAGATCCAGACTTTCAATAGGAGATAAACATCCAGATTTTTGTGGCAATATTTGTTGTTGTTCAACCAATGTCATGTTCATCTTCTTGTGACCCCATGGACTGCAGCATGCCAAGATTCTTTGCTCTTCACTATCTCCCAGAGTTTTCTCAAATTCATGTCCATGGAGTCAGTGATGCTGTCTAATCATCTCATCCTCGGCTGTCCCCTTCTCCTTTTGCCCTCAGTCTTTCCCAGCATCACAGTCTTTCCCAATGCACTGGCTCTTTGCATCAGGAGGATCAAAGTATTGGAGATTCAGCTTCAGCATCAGTCCTTTCAATGAATATTCAGGACTGATTTCCTTTAGAGTGGACTGGTTTGATCTCTTTGCAGTCCAAGGGACTCTCAAGGGTCTTCTCCAGCACCACAGTTCAAAAACATCCATTCTTCAGGGTTCAACTTTCATTATGGCCCAGTTCTCACATCTATACATGACTACTGGAAAAACTACAACTGACTACACACACCTTTGTGAGCAAAGTGATGTCTCTGCTTTTTAATACACTGTCTAGGTTTGTCATAGCTCCCTGTCCAAGGAACAAGAGTCTTTTAATTTCACAGCTTTAGTCTGAATGTTGAGTTTTAAGCCAGCTTTTTCACTCTCCTCTTTCAGCTTCATCAACAGGCTCTTTAGTTCCTCTTTACTTTCTGCCATTAGAGTAGTATCATCTGCGTATCTGAGGTTGTTGATATTTCTCCAGGCAATTTTGATTCCCACTTGTGTTTCATTCAGCCCAGTGTTTCACTTGATATACTCTGCATAGTTAAACAAGCAGGGTGACAATATCCAGCCTTGACGTACTCCTTTCCCAATTTTGAACCAGCCAGTTGTTTCATGTAAGGTTCTAACTGTTACTTCTTGACCCACATACAGGTTTTTCAGGAGACAGGTAGAGTGGTCTGGTATCTCTATAAGGATTTTCCAGTTTGTTGTGATCCACACAGTCAAAGATTTCAGCGTACACAGTGAAGCAGAATTAGATGTTTTTTTGGAATTCCCTTGCCTTCTCTATGATCCAACAGGTGCTGGCAATTTGATGTGTGGTTCCTCTGCCTTGTATAAACCCAGCTTGTACATATGGCAATTTTTGGTTCATGTACTATTGAAGCCTAACTTGAAGGATTTTGAGCATAACCTTACTAGCTGCTGCTGCTGCTGCTGCGTTGCTTCAGTCATGTCCGACTCTGTGAGACCCCATAGACAGTGGCCCACCAGGCTCCCCTGTCCCTGGGATTCTGCAGGCAAGAACACTGGAGTAGGTTGCCATTTCCTTCTCCAATACATGAAAGTGAAAGTGAAGTCGCTCAGTCGTATCCGACTCTTCACGACCCCATGGTCTGCAGCCTACCAGACTCCTTCGTCCATGGGATTTTCCAGGCAAGAGTACTGGAGTGGGGTGCCATTGCCTTCTCCAACTTTACTAGCTACATGAGTGCAATTGTGTGCTAGTTTGAACATTCTTTGGTATTGCCCTTATTTGGGATTTGAATGAAAACTGACCTTTTCCAGGCCTGTGGCCACTGTTGAGTTTTCCAAAGTTGCTGGCATGCGAGTACAGCACAAGCTGGAATCAACAAAGTGTGCTTGGAAGCCGGGTCTGACCTGTTGTGACTGGAAGATGACTTCTGCCCTTGTCCTAAAACTGGACGGTTCAAGGCAGCATTCCGGAAGTTTCTGTGCTTACCACCATCATGAGTCTAATCTGAAAATGATGAACAAGCTCATGATTTCAGGGGAAATTGTTCAGTTAATTCCACATCTTTTATCCTAGAGTAGTTAACAGAAGGTAATGAAACAATTATGCTAACAATGACACTATTACTCTCTAAGCACACACATATAATTTTACAATTATATATTCATACACAGCGGAGAAGGCAATGGCACCCCACTCCAGTACTTTGCCTGGAAATTCCCATGAATGGAGGAGCCTGGTGAGCTGCAGTCCATGGGGTCGCTAAGAATCTGACATGACTGAGCGACTTCACTTTCACTTTTCACTTTCCTGCATTGGAAAAGGAAGTGGCAACCCACTCCAGTGTTCTTGCCTGGAGAATCCCATGGATGGGGGAGCCTGGTGGCTGCCGTCTATGGGGTCACACAGAGTCGGACACGACTGAAGTGACTTAGCGGTAGCAGTATCATACACAGACACCTGTAGAGTCTATTTACTCAGTCACTTCAGTCATGTCCAACTCTTTCAGATTCTATGGACTGTAGTCTACTAGGCTCCTCTGCCCATGGAACTCTCCAGGCAAGAATGCTGGAGTGGGTTGTCATTTCTTCCTCCAGGGGGTCTTCCCCACCCAGGGATCAAACCCACAACTCTAGTGTCTCCCGCACTGCAGATGGAGTCTTTATCCATTGAGCCACTTATGTTGAGTAGACTCTGTTTAGCCCAAGATGAATATGTCATTCGTCCTGCTTTGCCATTTTAAACTGGAAACCCTAATATACAAAAATCTGTAGTGAGTTTTCCATGGTGAGTTTTCCATAGTGAGTTTCTCCAATTCATACTGTTAGACCTAAGATTTATTGACCTCCCTCAAGGTCATCTTTCTCTATCACAACATGTAGAAAGGCAGATGAATTAGTCCTTCAAAATATTGGATGGATATTTTCAAAAGAAAAGCTTATGGCAAGTTCCCTGAGAAGGGATCAAACCCTGGGCCCCTGCATTGTAAGCAAAAGTCTTAGCCACTGGATCACCAGAAGAGTCCCCTGGGGACCCTTTAGCAACCAGATGAATAAAATTCAAGTTGTAGTATGAAACAGGAAAAAAAAAAAAGAAAAGCTTATGGCAATGCCTTTGTAATGTTCTCAGTAACTCTTTGTCTCTTGTATCCTGCAGAGCTTTCCACTGGTCGTCTTGATTAACCTCTCTGTGGCTGTGTGTTCTGGCTAATCTGTTTGGTCTGGAAAAATAGTCATGCTTTTATCTATTGCTTAGATCAATGGCTTCTGCATCTGTGTTTTTTGTCTCATCTGATGTCCAAACTTTGTTTCTTTTTTAATTTGTACACAATAAGAATACAAAGGAAATTTGACAAAAGCAGTATCTCAGTACAATTTTACAAAATGGAGCAGGAAGGGAGAAGTTCACTGAACTCTTCAAGATTTATTTATTTGCCTTGGTGGCTATGTGGGCCTTCTCCAGGTGCTGCGTGTGGGGGCTTATCTTTGTTGTGGTGAGAGGGTTTCTCACTGTGGCGGCTTCTCTTGTCGTGGAGCATGGGTTCTAGGGTGTGCGGGCTTCAGGAACTGTGGTGCGTGGGCTCGGTAGTTGCAGCACATGGGCTTAGTTGTCCTGTGGCATGTGGGATCTTCCCAGACCAAGGGCTGATCCCATTACCCCTGCATTGGCAGGTGGATTCGTTACCACTTAGCCACCAGGGAAGTTCCCTACTGAACTCTTAATTCAGGGATGAGTCTTAAAGGTGTTACCTCCATCCGTCTTGCCAATGATGAGAGTTAGTTCACGCAGTGGTATTTATTAAGCTGTGTGGACAAGTTGGGAAAAACAGTCAAACAAGGGCTTGCCTTTCATGCCTGTGGCCCCACAGCAGGCGGTGGAGGAGGGAGATGAAGCAAAGGTGAGCTCAGGACCTCTTACAGTCCTGATTTCTTTCTCTGCCGCAGCTGATGCAAATGAACCCTGACTTTGTAGCTATATTTCTTTCTCTTTTCCCTCCCTGTCCATGGCCCTCTTTGTTCTAAGCAGTTAATGTGTTCAGGCTCTGACAATTGCTGCCATAAATTGAACAGTGTAGGACAGAACTCACGCTGAAATATTGGTAATTTAGTGGGCTAATCAATCCAGAACTTGTATTTTAAGAGCATGGAATGGGAAATTACATAATTTAGTAAAATTAGTGCCTGATGGTCATGTCTCTGCCACTCTGAATCTTAGGTGAGGAAATAAGAGAGACAGAGAGGGAATAAAGCACTTGGGATTAGCTTTTATTATCCTTTAGAAAGCACATGCTGTATAGATCCCAGAAATTACTTACATTACATCATTGAAACGCTATACTCTCTGATTACCTGCCATGTAGCACAGTCCTATAAATCTCAGTACCGCGTGTGCGTGCTCAGTCACTTCAGTCACGTCTGACCCTTTGAGACTCTGTAGACCATCGCCTGCCAGACTCCTCTGTCTGTGGGATTCTCCAGGAAAGAATACTGGAGTGGGTTGCCATGCCCTCCTCCAGGGGATCTTCCAAACGCAGGGGCTGAACCCACATTTCTTACATCTCCTGCATTGGCAGGCGGGTTGTATTGGATATTTAAAACGTGCTAAAAATTTTATGTGGAATTTATGTTTCTTACCACACATATCCACAATATTCTAATAAAATGGGTGGATATGATGGAGCTCTGTTTGGCCTTGATAGTGCTGGTGGTTTCATAGGTTTGTATGTACCACCAAATTCATCAAGTTGTATACATTAAATATGAACAGCTTTTTATTCATCAATTATGCCTCAATAAAATGGTCTTAAAAACATCATACCATGAAGGTAACTGCTTTCCGCATAATGCACTGCAAAAGAACAAGTAATATGAAAACTCTTAACCAAGCTTAATATAGCCAGTCTTTCCAAATCAGTGAAGCCTTTCCAAAATGATGTGCCAGCAAACAAGCAGGATGGCATCAAAGACCCCATATTAACCACTGTTAGCCAGTATTGACATCACCCTGAGGTTGCTCAGCCCAAGGTGACCTGGGGCTTGAGTTATCCTGTTCACTCCTGCACTGCAAGACCCAGGCAGTGTACCCAAGACACACTCAGCAAATGAGTGGATTCAAGAATGAATGTAGCCCATGGAAGGTGAGAATTGCATAAATCCCACCGAAAGCCAAGCAAAGGACCGTGCAGATAAGCGGCGAACGCTTATACAGGGAAACTCTTCTTCGTATAAATCTGTATTTCAAAACATCTGGACATCAGGGAGATGGTCTCCATGACGTGCAACACCCTTGATGTGATGGAAACTAGAGCAAGGCCAACCTTAATTTCCCTGCTGATTCAGCTGCATAGTAGCTGGAGAGTCTGCTTTGGGAGAATCCACTTTGGGCAGGAGAATCAACCTCTCTGAACCTGTGTGTTCATCTGTAGAATACGAACGACGCTTACTTCAAGGGAAGCCGAGAGTGCTGACTGAGGGTAAGTGAGAGATGAAACACGACCAAACTCTGAACTCAACTATGATTTCCCTTTCATCTCATTTTCTCATATTTTTCTTGCAATGTTTCCTTCCCTGCCTCCCAATACCTGGATCATGAAATATTTTCATTGTTATTGAAAATATCATTGTGTTCCATCGCCTCTAGGATCACTCACCCATCGTGTGAATTTAGACAAGTTACTTAGTTCCTTTAGGCTGTTTCTTCATCTTTAAAGTGGGAGAAGTGATACTACCTGTATCACAGAGTTTTGGAGATGAAATGAGGTAATTAACAAAGGCGCTTAGAAGAGTTTCGTGCATTTAGTAAACACTCCATAAACCTCAGCATCGTTGTTGTTAAGATCAAGTATACTTGTAAAGAAGGTGAATAATTTTGGTAAAAGTAATTTTGGGAAGCACCAGATAGCTGATAAACAAAGATTAGGAGTCACCATGAGCTTCTGTGGTGGCTCAGATGGTAAACAATCTGCTTGCAATGCAGTAAACCTGGTTTTGATCCTGGGGTCAGGAAGATCCCCTGGAGAAGGAAATGGTAACCCACTCTAGTATTCTTGCCTGGGGAATCCCATGGACAGAGGAGCCTGGTGGGCTGCAGTCCATGGGTTCCCAAAGAGTTGGACTGAACTTAGCAACTGAACACAAGCATGAGGAATCAACGTATTTTGTATAAGTCTATGTCTCAGGTCTAGGAGGAAGCTCAAAAAAGCATCTTTCTAAACATTCGCCACCAGAGACTCTTCTTAGGAAAAGACCAATATCTGTCTAGTTGTCTAACTAATATGCTCTATTTCTAATATACAACAAGTGTCCTTATTTTGATGCAATTCACAGTGTTATTTCTTAGCTGTGTGAGCTTGGAGACTTTATTTTACCTCTCTGAACCTTTTCATAAAATTGAGCTGTGAGCATGTAACGTCACAGATAGACCATGACGTGAAGAGGTTCAGTAAATAGAAACCACATATCAACTTCTGGTGGAATAACTGTTGATTTCCTTACTATGCCACCCTGACCTGGACTCCCGGTTTTGGAGAAGTTAGTTGTAAGACTGCCCACCAAGTTAGTGAGATAGCGAGGGGTCACAGGAACCCCTCACATAAAAGCATATTCATTAGGGTCCATCTCCAACCTCTTTCATCCTTATTTCCCTTTGAAAATTATGGTTACTGTATTAGTCAGGAAAACAGACCCCACTCCAAGTATGTACAACAGGAGGAATTTAATTCAGGAGGTTGGTAACTCAGTCTGTAACTGGCAGTTGGGAGACCAGAAGGAGACTGGGGAAATGCAGAGACTGACAACAGCAGGAGGCAGGCAGACCAGGGGCAGAGGTGAAGCGATCACAGGCCAAGGATAGGTGGCAGGAGCTGGCTGAGACAACAAGGGAAAAACGCCCCAGCTGCGTCCTTCTCACTCTCTCATCTCCTGCCATGGGCGGAATGAGGTCAGGAACCAGCTGAGCTAGGAGGATGTACAGTCCAGGGTGGAAGCCGACGATGCAGACAGAGAGCAGGGGAAGGGCGTGAGTGCAGCTGCCAAGGGAGCATAGTTGCAGGGGAGCGTGGATTGCCTGCTGACGGCGTTCAGATCCAGCACACGTGGCTGGTCATCACAAAAGCCGCAGCTGGAAACAAAAGCACACAATTTAGTAGAGATGCATAGGATACATTTAATGTGGGGTAAAAATTATGTCATTACATATGGCAGCAAAGGGCTTCACAGGTAACGCTAGTGGTAAAGAACTCACCTGTCGATGCAGGAGACACAAGAGACGGGGGTTTGATCCCTGGGTCGGGAAGATCCCCTGGAGAAGGGCATAGCAACCCACTCCAATATTCTTTCCTGGAGAATCCCATGGACAGAGGAGCCTGGTGGGCTACAGTCCATGGGGTGGTAAAGAGTCAGACATGGCTGAGGTGACCTAGCACATGTGGCAGGAAAAGACTACTGGGACCTTGAATCTAATCTCTCAGTTCAAATGTGGATTTCCCCGAATGTTTACATTAAGTGTAACTTAAAAAAAAAACAAACCTCCAGAACATTCTTTCCTGACTCCTAAAATAGCATAAACAAAACACTCACTCAGTCTTTATATCAGAAGGGCAGTTAGTGTGAAGAGAAAAGTGCATAAAGAATGATTTCCAGTGGTTTATGTGTTTCTCCAGTCGTTTCCAGGGTCTTTTCAAGTAGTGTCAGTTATTCCATAAAAAAACCATAGGTAGGTTTAGATTTGTGCAAAGTCAACTCTTTCCAAAAGCAAGTCCCCTGCTTCTTGTAAAGTCTGCTAATCCGCTTTTCCTCTGCCGCTCACCATGTCTTTATCAATTCAGTATTTACTGTCTTTAGCTTTGTGTGATGAGCAAATATGCATAAGATGCTTGCTTCCTTACAGATCCTGTGCTTTACTTGGAAAAGAATGCAGGCAAAGGGAACATAAGTTACAACATAAATTATAGCGAGAGAGGAATGATGTGTTACAGGGGAGGGCTGCAGTCTGCAGGCTGGAACTTGAGTTGGGTTTTGGCTTTTACTGTTGTTTTAACCTTTTGAGCTGACACCACTGGAAAGTGGCTGTCGTTGGTGGGGGTTATCAGGCAATATTTTGGTTTGATATACTAGGCACTAGGTGAAAATATCTCTTAACAAAATTTTCACTGCCTTTCTACAATTCCAAATTAGAGATTTCTTTCCAGCAATCATTGCCCCCTTCTCCTCCACCCCACACACAGCACCTGCCTGGTACTGCTCCACTCTGGTGCCAAAGTAATTGATCCCAGTGGTAACTTGCAGAGGATACTAAATTGATAAAGGCATGGTTAACTGTGAAGGAACAGCAGATTGCAGGAATTTACAAAGCCAGCAGGGAACTAGCTTTTGGAAAGAGCTGACTTTGCACAAATCTAAAATCACTTTAAAAAGTGCTGGGCTATTTACAACATCTAGGAAGAAACCTAGATGTCCATCGGCAGATGAACGGGTAAGGTAGTAATGGTACATATATACAATGGAATATTACTCAGCTTTACAAAGGAATGCATTTGAGTCCGTTCTAAGGAAGTGGATGAACCTAGAGCTTATTATACAGAGTGAAGTCAGAAAGAGAAAGACAAACATCGTATATTAATGCATATATATGGATTCTAGATAGATGCATATATGTGGTGATGGACAGGGAGGCCTCGTGTGCTGCAGTCCATGGGGTCACAAAGAGTCGAACACAACTGAACTGAACTGAACTGATGGATTCTAGAAAGATGGTACTAATGATACTATGTGCAGAGCAGCAAAGGAGCCACAGACATCAAGAACAGACTTTTGGACTCAGTGGGAGAAGGCGAGGGTAGGATGATTTGTGAGAATAACCCTGAAACATATTCATTATCATATGTGAAACAGATAGCCAGTGGGAGTTTGATGTATGACGCAGGGCACCCAAAGCCAATGCTCCATGATGACCTGGAGGAATGGGGTGAGGAGGGAGATGAGGAGGGGAATTTCCATAAGATGGGAATTTTTATGTGGTTTATTTATTTAATTTTTTTTGGTATGGGAGAAAAGAAAACTAAGAAAATGTGGGGTTTTCTAAGTGTACTATAAAATAATGGGTTTCCCTGATGCCTCAGGAGTAGAGAATCCACCTGTCAATGCAGGAGATGCAGGAGACATAAGAGGTTTGGGTTCCATCTCTGGGTCACAAAAATCCCCTGGAGGAGGAAATGGTGACCACTCCAGTATTCTTGCCTGGAGAATCCCATGGACAGAGGGGCCTGGCGGACTTCAATCCACGGGGTTGCAAAAGAGTCAGACACAGCTTAGCGACTAAACTACTACCACCACCATTATAAAATAATAATGGATCCATGATCAACCAAAAATATTCAAGTGTGATCACATGAATTTCCTGGCAATTTCTTTCCTAGGCCTGGATGGGACACATGAAGTAAGGTTCCCACCACTTCTCTTGGCATAAAATGGGAACATTTCTCTTGGATTCAGGACAGGAAAGTTCCATCCTGAGAAGCTGGGTCATTAGTACCCAGTGGACCTGCCAATGTAAGCTACTCTTTCACGAACTCCATAGGCTGCAGCCCTGGAAACAAGTACATTTTCCTGCCTGTGTTTCTAGATTGGCTGGGTTGACTCACTTGTGCTCTCCTGAAGATAACTTGGGTGCCCTCCGAAGATTTCTGATGCCTGCCCCACAGGTGTTAGAACAGTCTTGTTAGACATTACAATGTTGATAAGCAAAATCTGAGTTTCTCATGCACTGTCTTAACATGAAGGTGGAGTGAGTGGGGTATTCTCTAGCCCAGGAGAAGGACAAGTATTTAGTCTTTCTAGAATTTTCCTTGCTCTGTCTTCTTCCCCACTTATTCCCACCTGTGAAGTCTGGGATAAGGGGAGAAAGGACTGGAGAAAAATTTATTTTGATTCAGCTGGCACTATTTAAAAAGTGTTCTCTTGGCTCCGAAAGAGACTATTCCTCTCTGGGAGCCAGTGTGGTTCTGTGGAGACAGCCCTGGGGGATGACAGCCCTGTACAGACTCATGACTCAGGCGATCCCTCCCCCACAGCACCTGCCTGCTGAGGGCACCCCCACCCTGGGCCCTGGGCGAGGCCCGTGGCTGCTGCCTTCCCAAGGCGTAGACAAAGGCGGATCCCGCTGCAGCCATCTCACCTGGTCTTTCCAGGGCTGTGCCAGCCAGCTTCCCATCTTCAGACTCATCCAGGTGAGAGTCAAGCACCGCTCTCTGCCTCCAAACATGGGGCGTGGACACAAGTTGGGCTCTTCACTTGTTTCCTCAATGCTGCATTTGAAAAAGGCAGGTTCTGAGAACTTGTGGCTCAGTCAGCTTCCAGCCAGGCTGAGAAAACGCCCTCCCTTTTAGCAAACACCCCTCCCCTCAGCCCTTTCTTGGCTGGAGGGGCAGCATTGGCAGTGGGGGAAAAGAATGCTGCTTGTCTCCAGCTTCAAGAGAGTTTCTTCCTCTCAGCCTTGGTCTTCTAAGGATGGCTGTTAAGGAGGTAGGTCCTGAGAAGAGGCTGGTCATCTCTGGACCACTCTGAGGAGGATGTTCCCGTACCTGTCTTTAGAATATGGGGCAGCATGATTCATTATTCTCAGCTACAAAACGTTGAAGAACATTCAGGACAGTGAAGAAACTCCCACTCTCCATTCGGTTACGAGTGTACGATTTTTCCATCATGGCTTCCAGAGGCCTTGGAGCTTCAGCAGCTGTGTCGAGCCCTGGAGGCATTTCCTGCTGAAGGCAGAAACTTAATCTCTCTCCTTGTTTTTCCTACAGCCCAATGTCTCCATTTGATGGTTTTAGTCTATTGTATCATGATCTTGTGTTGAAGCAAAGTAGGATTTAAATAAGTCCATACATAAGACCACTCAATGTCGGTTGCTGACTTTATAAAGTATGAAAAAGAAGGGCGATATTACCTTCTCCACTTTACAGGTGGTGAATAGGAGATAAAATTAGTTTAGATGAGTTTTTCAAGGTCACTGAGCTAGCAACTGGCCTTCCGAAACACCAACTCTTTCTGAATGTGGAGTATGTTCCCTGAATATCGTATTACAATGGAATGACAGATGTGACACCCCCTTGATGACGTACCAGACTCAGCTTGGGCAGGCACTGCTGTGGAATTTGTCATTCGGGCTTATTTCAGAAGAACTTGTGTGTGTTAGTTGCTCAGTCATGTCTGACTCTTTGCGACCCCGTGGACTGTAGCCTGGCAGGCTCCTCTGTCCACGGAATTCTTCAGGCAAGAATACTGGAGTGGGTGGTCATTCCCTTCTCCAGGGGATCTTCCGGACCCAGGGACTGAACCTGCATCTCTTGCATTGCACGAACATTCTTGACCCTCTGAGCCACCAGGGAGGCCCTTCAGAGTAGCTTGCTGCTAAGTAGCTTCAGTCGTGTCCGACCCTGTGCGACCCATAGACAGCAGCCCACCAGGCTCCCCCATCCCGGTGATTCTCCAGGCAAGAACCCTGGAGTAGGTTGTCATTTCCTTCTCCAATGCATGAAAGTGAAAAGTGAAAGTGAAGTCGCTCAGTCGTGTCTGACTCTTAGTGACCCCATGGACTGCAGCCTACCAGGCTCCTCCATCCATGGGATTTTCCAGGCAAGAGTACTGGAGTGGGTTGCCATTGCCTTCTCCGTCAGAGTAGCTTAGATCTCCCTAAAAGCAGGATGTATCTTTCCTGTTGGAAACTTCACCAAAGACGTACCTGAATCAAATATCAGTCTCTCTGGAAGCCCATGGCCCTTTGACCCTGCTAAGAGAGGGGAGGAGCTTTGGGCAGGGCTTCTCAAATGAAATGCTCCAAGCCTCAGAGCTCACGTGGACTCACTGCTGGGCACACTCTCCAGATGTTGCATGGCGAACAAGAGTAGTTATTTTTACTGTCACAGACTCTGTGATGAAGAGAGACAACTTGAAGCAATTCTCTATTCATGAAAAGCCTGCCTGCTTTTGCATATATTTGATAGAAGTTGAAAACTGGGGTAAGATAGAATGTGTTTCTTGTCTCCTAGTTATTTCAGTAAGAAGGTAAGAATAGGTTTAGCCGATTCTCTGAAAAGAGAACAAAGTTATACTTGATTTAAAAAAAAAAAAAAGTTAAAAATCAGCACTAGCTGCTGACAACGTGACCTTGGTTGCATAAACTAAACTTAAAAAGTAAATATAAGTGAATTTTCAGACTGTCTGGGAAGGTGGGAAGGACGTTTCTGTGGGAGTCAGGAAACCCAGGTTTTAATACAGCTTCTCCCACTAACAGATGACACTTTTAACTAAATTGCTTTGAGATGGAAATTCTCATCTGTAAAGTGGGGGAGAAGAACCAGGTGAAAGATGCTTCACTTTCTTTAAAATGTTTTTATTTGGGAGATTCCCCAGCAATCCAAAAGTTAAGACTCTCTGCTTCCACTACAGGGAGCACAGATCTGATCCCTGGTGGGGTAACCAAGATTCCACGTGCAGTGCGGTCAAAAACAAACAAGAAAGCAAAAACTTTTATTTGAAAAAATTCCAGAAAAGTTGCAATAGCAGTATGTACTTTGAGCTACAGAGTCTAATTCTTCTATTTTTTTTTTTAATTTTTTAAAATTAATTTTATTTTATTTTTAAACTTTACATAATTGTATTAGTTTTGCCAAATATTCTTCTAGATTCACTGACTGTGTCTGCTTGTTTCTCTCTTTTAGGTACTAATGAAGATGACGGTTATAATGATACATAATTATTAACATTTGACAAACCCTTTGAGGGTCAGTTGGAGACATTGCACCCTTTTAGGCCTAAGGAAATACTTCTCTTGTCAACCACTTCCAAAACCAACATGTGGTTATCAAAGTCAGAAAATCTACACTGACCTTAGAGTACTGTATAATTCACAATCCATTTACAATCCATACGTAAATATCCCAGCAATGTAGGTTGTAGCGATGTTTCCTTCGGTTTAGCTGATCATGCTTGCTTGGTCTCCTTTGGTCTGGGACATTTTCTCCTACTTCTTCGTCTTCTGTGATTCTGACCTTTTTGAGTTGTAGAGCTGAGGCTTGGGGTTCACCTGAGACCCTCACGTTCAGATCTGAGCTGTGCACTTCAGGCCTGTAGACCCTGGCCTGAAGTGTGCCCCGCTCTGGAGGCTGAGGCCAAAAGACCAACATGTCTTGGTGGTGGTGATGCCCACTTGGATGGGTTGGTTGAAGAGTGTTCCCTGGGTTCCTCCACTGCAGCGACCACTCTTTCTTTACTGTAACTCACACATAACCTCTGTGGAGACACTTCAAGGCTGAGTATACATCCCCTTTCCTCATCAAACTTTCATCAGTGACTTCAGCTCCCTTTGACAACTTGCCTGTTTTTCTCTCCCTCTTTCTACGTTTACACGTTGCTTACAGCTTTAGGTAGAGGTTCATCCTGACCCACTTAACTGTTTCCTGTCTATTTTGTGTCTCTGTGGACTTGTAGTTGAAACATTTTTTGGACACAGACTCTGAGATACTGACCTCAGTGGTCCATCTCCCTAGAAAAACATGCACACACAAACCACCACCAAAGTACATGTATTTTTCAGCTGTTAACAGAACCTTGAAGTCTGTTCATGGCCCAAACCTAAGATAACTTATGGGGACTTATATAATGACACTTCTGGCTCTAAAATGACACTGAATCTGGGTCTCCTGCTTTGCTGGAAGATTCTTTACTATCTGAACTACTAGGGAAGCTCCAAGAATACTGGAGTGGGTAGCCATTTCCTTCTCCAAGGGATCTTACCAACCCAGGAATTGAACCAGAGTCTCCCACATTTCAGGCAGATTCCTTACTGTCCAGGCCACCAGAGAAGCCCCAATACTTCTGCATCTGCTAAAATTATTTGTGAGGAAGTGGGTGGTAAGTCTATTAAAATGAGTGTAACAGGTGCTTTCATATCTCCTCAATTAGCCAACAGTTTCTAGGAAAACAAGTTATTGCAGTTTCTTTTAGGAATACCACTATACAAGTGCTTTTGAGCTCAGTCTTAAAACCATGTAGTGTCCCTTTAACACTCAGGAAGTGAGATCAACCCTCCCCCTGGCTCCTCTTTCTTTAACCTGTGGGTCCTTGGTGCTTGGAGGGTGACACTGGCTCTGTTGATTTCGTTAGGCTCATCACGAGTTCAGTGCAGCTTCAAGTTGCATCTCAGCTCAGCCTGTTTCCTGGAGACGATGGCAGGAAGAGATGCCCCACCAGTGGTTCTGCAAAGCATCAGTGAAAGTGAAAGTCGCTCAGTCGTGTCTGACTCTTTGAGACCCCATAGACTATACAGTCCATGGAATTCTCCAGGCCAGAACACTGAAGTGGGTAGCCTTTCCCTTCTCCAGGGGATCTTCCCAACCCAGGGATCGAACCCAGGTCTCCCGCATTGCGGGCGGATTTTTTACCTGTTGAGCCACAAGGGAAGCCCAAGAATACTGGCATGGGTAGCCTATCTCTTCTCCAGCGGATCTTCCCAACCCAGGAATCGAACCGGAGTCTCCTGCATTGCAGGCGGATTCTTAACCAGCTGAGCTATCAGGGAAGCCACACAAAGCATTAGACCTTACCCTAAAGGAGGGGAAACATTGTCAGCGCTGGAAATGATCCATTTGTGTTTCGGACTCTGAAGCGGACAGACCAGAGTTCCAGACCCAGATCTGTCACGCAGGCTTGAAACTGCTATTAGTCAATCTTAAACCTCAGAGGCTCAGTCCAGACGGTAATCAGCTCACTGCCCTGGGCGGTGACCCGGAGCCTCTCTTGATGGATGGCGTCCCTGGACCGCAGTTGCTCTGTATCTGGGGCCTCGTGCTCTGGCTGGAACTGTACGTACTGTCTCGGCCACTCAGCCAGACCCTGGTCACTTGGGAAGATGGGCTTGGCCTTTGTTCCTGGTTTTTTCTCTTGTCCCTGCCCAGGTCATCCTGGACTCACAGTGAATAAGCCAAGGTCAGGGCCTCAGCCCTTGGAATTCAGCGCCTCTCAGCTCTGCAGAGCAATAAACAGTGACCTGAAGGAAGAGTCTAAATCCGTGCTAAACTGGGGGGTTAGAGGTCACCTCCGCCCAGGTTTCCTTGTTCAGTCCTGAGGAGCAGAGGTGGCTGCTCTGGACCAAGGGTCAGAGAGAGCAGCCTCGGGGCCGGGGAAGGGAGAGCTGGGCCGGGAGGAGGCTGGCAGGGCTTTGGCGCCTCAGCCACCCTGCAGCGAGTGCACTTCATTCATTCACTGACTCATTCCTGCCTTCCCGTCTTTCATCCACAAACATTCACTCAGTGACACAAAGCACAGTTAAGATAAGAAGCACCAGTTCAGTTCTTGTACCAAGAAAAAAAGCGACTACTTCATTGCTGTGTTCCTAAGTATCTTGCTGTTATTTTTGAGGAAAGCTCCTTGAAGATTTGGGCTTTCCAGGTGATTCAGTGGTAAAGAATCTGCCTGCCAGTTCAGGAGACACCAGAGATACGGTTTCAACCCCTGGGTCAGGAAGATCCTCTAGAAGAAGAAATGGTAACACACTCCAGTATTCTTGTCTGCAAAAGCCCATGGACAGAGGAGCCTGAAGGGCTGCAGTTCACAGGGTCGCAAAAGAATCAGACACGACTGACCATGTGCGTGCGCACACACGCGCGTGCACACACACACACACACACACACTCTCTTAAGCTTTATCAATGTCAACATATCGGGGACAGGATTTCTAGAAATGCCTATCTACTGTTTAGATCATTTATTTCTACTTTTCTCACCTTATGTTTTCCAACAAAGATGATTTTGAATGATCATTTCATTATTCTTCTGATTATAATATCCTTATTATTTTAAGATAAAGGAAAGGTTATTTCTGCTACCCATACTTCCTTGGCAGAAATTCCCTGCTTCTTTGATAAAGTAAAATGGAGGAAAAAACGGAAAGACTGCAGAGAGACAAAACCAAGTGAGGACAATGTGCCAAAATGATTTATTCAAGGATCTACCCGTAGGAGCAAACAAAACATTGGGAGTCTAATTGACCTGGCCTAAGCATGAGTGAAACACTGTTGCTGCAGGCTGTGTGAGCTTGGAAACTGGGGAAGTGAACTCAAAATGTACCCTCCTCCCAGCAATAATTTTGTTTCCAGTTCCTTCCAACCCTTGAAATGTTAAAAACAAATTAATGTCATGTCCGAAGAAATTCAGAATCAGATAAAGCTCATGATAAATGCTCCAAGAATTGATGCAGTTGTAGCAGTTGGGGAAAAAAAAAAAAAGGAGCTTCAGTTTAAAGAAGTGGTGGAGTGGAGCCTTGGGGTAGACGGTGAGGGTTGGGGGTGTGTGTGCTCAGTCACTCAGTCATGTCCGACTCTTTGTGACCCCATGGACTGTAGTCCACCAGGCTCCTCTATCCATGGCATTTTCCAGGCAGGAATATGGGAGTGGATTGACATTTCCTCCTCCAGGGGATTTTGCCAACCCAGGGATCAAACCTGAGTCTCCAGCAGCTCCTGCATTGCAGGCAGATTACAGCTGAGCCACCAGGGAAGCCTGGGGGATGGGTAGGAGTGGGAAAATGAAAAGAACTCTGGACCTGGCTTCAGCACCTGACTTTGTGATTTGCTGATAGTTGGCGCTTCACTGGGGATAAGAGGCCTTTTATTACGTAGGCTAGCTGTAAAAATCAAATGAAGTGATGCAGAAGGTTATATAAACTGTAATGTGATGGGTGAACGCAGCCTATTTTAGGAAGCATTTCTAAGCTGAGGAGAGGCTCCCTGTGATCGCCACGTGGCCTGAAGCCCTGCTCTACAAGAGCACAAGGTAAGGAATCACAGATTCTCCATAGACACTGACCTTGTGTGAATCAGCTCCTGGTCTCGGAAAACTGGACATGTTAAAATGTTTTCTTGAGACAATCAACAGTAAAGAATCTGCCTGCAATGCAGGAGACCTGGCTTCGATCCCTGAGTTGGGGAAGATCCCCTGGAGAAGGGAATAGCAACCCACTCCAGTACTCTTGCCTGGAGAAGTCCATGCACAGAGGAGCCTGGCGGGCTACAGTCCATGGGGTCACTAAGAGTGGGACACAACTGAGTGACGAACACTTTAGTAATCAGTAAGCACCAACTGAATCCCCACGATGTGTCCGAGTACCGGGCCTGGGCTTGGGGATTCAAAAGCCAAAGGCCTTCCTTGAACTGCAGGCGTCTGGGGGAAGAACACACCCGAAGGGGCAGTTGTCCTCAGGAACTGGAGCAGCGGAGCACAGCCTGGGGTAGAGGCGGGACGCGGGAAGCTCTCCTGAGGAAGAGAAGCTGAAACTAGGGCAGTGTTTGCTAGAAGAGGAAGACGTGTGTGTCGGGGGTGAGGGTAGCCTCGGCGGTGGGGAGAGGAGGGGACCGGGGTTGGGGTGGGCTCTGGGATCAGGGGCTGGGCTGCGGTTCCAGGGAAAAGCACGTGTGCCCTGACTGAGACGGCGGAGTTCCCTCAGACTGACTGAACTTCCGGTCGCCAGACCCCGGGCTTCCGTTTACTGAGAGCATTTCCTTGAGAAGACTCCCCACTGTAACCTTTGACACGTAGAGCTTCTGTCAGCCTGTTCCCGGTTTCCCAGCCCAGGAACTGTCTCCCTAAAGGACCGGGGAGCCCCCTCTGCAATGTGACTGCGAGTCAGAGAGGCTGGGAAGGACCTTGTCTCCCATTCTCTGTGAAAGGACAGGTCCCTCCGTTAGACGAGCAGCACTTAGCGAGCTCAGGTCTTAACCACATTGACCGTCCTCCCCATGACATCCGGCAGTACTTTCCCACCAGCTCAACCCAGGGCTTAGAGGCTCATCTTTTGTTGCAGTGGAATTGAGTTCAAACTCTCTCCCCTATATCAACAGACTGTCTTAGCTACTGCAATAGTCTTTTTTTAAAAAATAATTTTATTTATTTGTTTCTGGCGGTTCTGGGTCTTCCTTGCAAGCTGGGCTCTCCTCTGGTTGTTGCAAGCAGGGGTTGCTCTTTGTCACGTGCATGGCTTCTCATTGCAGTGGCTTCTCCTGTTGCAGAGCACAGGCCCCAGGGCACACAGGCTTCTGGAGTTTCAGCACATGGGCTCTGTAGTTGCAGCTCATGGACTTAGTTGCTCCACCTCTTGTGGGATCTTTCCAGATCATGGATCTAACCGTGTCTCCTCCATTGGCAGGTGGATTCTTTGCCACTGACCCACCAGGGAAGCCCTACTGCAATAGTCTTGAATAAAGTCTCCCTGGGTTTGGGTGGACTCCGGGAGTTGGTGATGGACAGGGAGGCCTGGCTTGCTGCGGTTCATGGGGTCGCAAAGAGTCGGACACGACTGAGCGACTGAACTGAACTGCAGGTATAACTGATCCAGTGTAATTTTTCTTTTCCAAGACTAACCCAGAGGAATGAGAACAGAGGATTAGAGTGAAAGGGCATGAGCTGCAGTTCTGTGACCACTTGGACTGCTTGGATTCTGAACTGCGCTCTAGCTCGGCATCCCTGGGTCTATGCTTCCTGAGCTGTGGTGGACAGCAGGTTGTTCTGCTGTGTCTGCCTGGCTGAGAGGCAGCTCTTGTGAGTGAAATACCCACCACATAATGCACAGTAAACAACTACCTTGAAACAAACAACCACAACCTCCTAAAGCGTAATTCAGAGAGCTAGGGAAGACAGCTTTTCCTATGAAGCCAGTTGGCATTGGCTTTGAGGGGATAAATGCCTACCTTATTAAATATTGATGGATTGGAACTCTATGGAACCTGACTGTGGTGCAGGAGTAAGAACTGGGGAGAAGAGAGAGTGTATGTGTCACAAGGAAAGATTGATGGGTGGGTCTCATCACTCATGTCTGCGTTCCCGTGGTGTCCCTTGGTATAGCTGCTGATTTCCATTTCCACGTTCCTGCTCTCAGGTACAGTTAACTTAGTTGACCTGTTGATGGCTGGCAGACCAACCTGAACTCTCCACTCGCATTAGATTCCAAATCACTGGTGCCTTCTAATGGAATTTTACCTGATTACACGTAAGAGGGCTGCTAACCAGCATGGATGTTCCCGGGTGATGCTGGAGGGTGGCTGTGGGGTTGGAATTGAGTTGATTTGACAGGCTTCCTATGGCAACTCACTGTCCTTATGGCCCTGACAGCTATTGGCCTTCTTTGATGATATCTGCTCATTGGCATGCACCAGTGGTTTTAAACCCAAGTCATCTCCATCAGTGTGTTGGTATTTGAATGTTCAATCCATGTATCCAAAGGCTTATCATAAAAGAAGACTCAGTTGGGACAGCAAGCAGCTTTTTCTTTCCTGCTGCTGGTTGTATTTTTGCTCTTCCAGATGAAAAATTGAAGAAATAATATCTCCCAATAATTTCCACTCAAAATTTATTTTCTCAGCTGTAGCTTCTAATGCGGTAGATCATTTAAATCCTTTTCTTTCCTTTCCGGCTACTTTCAAAATCACATTCTATGGTCATGGGCTATAAATCAAGAGTTCTCCCCCATTACTTGAAAGTGTACAGGCACTTGAGGGGGATGAAAGGTTTGCTACTGCTGGAAGGATGTCTTTCAGCCAGCAGCAGAGCAATAAGGTACTAACTGAGTCCCAGACAGTTTCACTGGACCCCAAATGCACCAAAGAAACCAGTGGGCCTATGTTTAAAAAAGGCCTCTGCTTAAATATGCATTGGGGCCTCCCTGATGGTTCAGTGGTAGAGAATCTACCTGGCAACACAGGAGACGCGGGATCCATCCTTGGCCTGGGAGCGTCCCATCTGTGTGGGGCACTGAAGCCTGGGCACCACTTCTGAGCCTGTGCTCTAGAGCTGGGGAACCTCGACTACTGAGTCTATGTGCTGTAACTGCTGAACCCCGAGTGCCCTTGAGCCCGCATTTGCTACAAGAGAAGTCACTGCAATGAGAAGTCTCCTCACCGCAACTAGAGAAACCCTGTGTGCAGTATCGAAGACCCAGTGCAGCAAAAATAGTAAGGAAATACATAAAATTATTTTTTTAAATGCATCAATGCATCCTTAAACTGTCCTTTTAGAATATCAATCTTACTGCATGAAGGAAGGCCTGCTGCTTGTGAACCAGGCTTACAGATTTTATGAGTCGAATACCAACCTTTGAATAGAGTCAAAGATGAGCAATGTAGCTTGTAGGGATATATGTAGATTTTGACATGAGATCTAAATTGATTTCTTAACACTCAAGCCATGTGGGTAGAAATCAGCTCTTCTTAAAAGCGCCCATCTCTTCACAAAAATTCAGTCTTAATTTGTTTCATTTAATGGGTTTAACACACTGAAGGAGAGTCCACTTTGCCAAAGTAGATTACCATGTCCACAAAAGTTTTTCTTAAACATTAACTCTTGGAGAACAGGGTGATGGTAAACCAGTGGGTCAATGGCTACACATAGACACATTAAATAAAAGTGTTAAATTCAACATCACCTAATATTAAAGTAGTGAGTCGAAAATAAACTTGAGGAATCAAGTAGTCATGACCCTTGCCTGCAAATCGGTACATTTTCTATTTTCCAGGAGTGAAAGGATTTGACTGGTTTGTCTTCTCCCTCCTCTCCCCTGACCACCTAATGATTTTTAGGAATCCTTGGTCAGTCTTACTGTCAGAAAGTTCCTCCCTAGGTCTAATCCCTCAGTTCAGTCCCTCAGTCATGTCTGACTCTTTGCAACCCCATGGACTGCAGCACAGCAGGCTTCCCTGTCCATCACCAACTCCTAGAGCCCGCTCAGAGCAAGCCCTACTTATTCTAATTTATACATTATTTGAACTTATTTCCGTGTGTGCTCGTGCTCAGCTGTGTCCGACTCTTAGCAGCCCCATAGACAGACTGTAGCCTGCCAGGCTCCTCTATCCATGGAATTTCCCAGGCAGGAATACTGGAGTGGGTTGTCATCTCTTACTCCAGGGGATCTTCTCAATCCAGAGATCAAACCCACATCTCTTGCATCTCCTGCACTGGCAAGGTGATTCTTTACAAACTGCACCACCTGAGAAGCACTTTACTTACTTTAGCTGGAGAATAAGTAAGATATCTGTCTTAGTCTGCTCAGGGTGTCATAACAAAGCCATAGACTAAGAGGCTTAAATAACACATATTCATCTTCCCACAGTTCTGCAGTCAACAAGGTCATCTTCTGGTGGGACCTCTCTCCCTGGCTGGCGGAGTGCAGTCCTCTAGCTGTGTATATGAGGATGAATGGGGAGAGAGAAATCAAACTCTCTGTGACTTTTCTTAAAGTCTCTTCTTACAAAGGCACTAACCTCATTAATCCAGGTGTCTGTTCTCATGACTTCATCTAACCCCAATTACCTCTCAAAGGCCCCAAATCCACACTGGGGGCTGGGGCTTTGGAAGGACACACACATTCAGTCCATAACAATATCCCATCTCCTGCTTCCTTTGGTTTTTATAATTCTGAAATTCTAAATATGTCAGAAAATTTACTTTATATTATTTTGCATGCATGCCTGCTTCAGTCCCTCAGTCGTGTCTGACTGTTTGAGACCCTATGGACTTGTAAAATGAAAACATCTCCTTTCATATCAGTAAACAGGAAATAGCGCGGCCATCAGCGATTTCTGGCCTCCAGATGTACAGGAGGGCTCCCAAAACTGATCCAGGAGATGCTGGCACCCTGAAGGTGATTCCCTAGGAGCTGGGGAAATAATATAAGAAGCGAAATGAACAAGGAAACAGGATTTGGCCCCAGGTAGCCAGGGTGCATATGAAAGGAATGAATTCAGTGAGCGCAGAGGCTTGCAGCTTCCTAGGCATAGGATGTTAAATTCCTTAACCCGATACCTGATCTTTGATGTTCAGACTGCCTGCCCCTTTTTGGTGCAAACATATATCCTGATTCCCCCTCCTGCCTCATTGGAGCAGTTTTCTCGGAGCTACTGACATGCTGTCTCTTGGGCTTGGGGTCTTAAACATTTCCACCAAACAAAACAATTCTTTACTTTCAGGTTGTGACTACATTTTTCAGTGAACAGACTGCAGCCTGCCAGACTGTAGGATCCTCTGTCCTTGGGATTTTCCAGGAAAGAATACCAGCATGGATTGCCAGTTCCTACTCCAGAGAATCTTCCCAACCCAGGGATCGAACCTGGGTCTTGTCTCCTTCATCTCCTGCATTGCAGGGAGATTCTTTACGGCTGAGCCATAGGGGAAGCCCTTATATTATTTTAAGAAATCATTAATGCCTCCCTCCTAATCCTGTGTAGTTCTTCCTTGGTTCTCTAAACATGTGATGCAACCAGACCACCTATAATACACATATATACAAATATACTTGCATATTTGTGTGTATGTATCATGTATCAGTTAGGTTCAGTCGCACAGTCACATCCGACTCTTTGCGACCCCATGGACTGCAGCACGCCAGGTTTCCCTGTCCATCACCAACTCCAGAGCTTGCTCAAACTCATGTCGTTAGAGTCCGTGTATATGTAGGTGAGGTGTCTAACTAGCACCTGAGAAAAAATGATAAATCAGGATTCCTACTTGACCACTGATCATCAAAATGAACTCCAGGTAGAAGTAAGAATCAACTTTTAAAGAAATAAATTGTAGAAATACTGAAAGAGAATATAGGAATTTTACTAATAATCTCAGAATAGGAGAGACATTTTAAGCAAATCCGGAACTGAAATCATATGAACAAATGTTACATTTGACTATATAAAAAAGTTAAATTTATCATATGGCAAAATAATGTCAGAAATAAAGTGAAAATAATGTAATAAATAAGAAAATATTTATAACACGTATTGTTGCAGAAACCAGTACTCGAGAAACCAAGTACCACACTCGGAGATTGGAGCACTTTGGTTTATTATGCAGGCGGGCCCAGAGGAGTTACAAAGGGATTACGGAGTTTTAATAGACAGACTGTAGTGGGCAACACTAGCTGTTAATAGGCTGGTTTAAACTTAGGGGTTTCGGGCACATGAGGGAACAGCAGTCAAGATGGGGAAGGGGATGCCTGACCTGGACAGTCATGATTAAGCAGGTTTGCAGGGGCAGACGATTGTAAAGAGCAGGACAAGGGTAAGTGAGATAAGTTCCAGTTCCTAGTATTGCAAGTCCCCACTTTCTGAGACTATGTGACCTACATGATCCAGACTTTGCAAGGAGCAAGCTGAGTTACAGAGGCAGAAGAGAAGGAGGTGATGTAAAATTTTAACTTTTCCTCTTCAATATCACAGTTGATAAGCTAATATTTTCAGAACGCAAACAATGCTCATGAATCAATAAAAACCAAGGGGTGGGGGACACTGTGTGTGGCTTAGTGGCTCAGTTGTGTCTGACACTTTGCGACCCTTTGGACAGTAGCCTACCAGGCTCCTCTGTCCATGGGATTTTCCAGGCAAGAATACTGGAGTGTGTTGCCACTTCCTTCTCCAAAGGATCTTCCCAAGCCAGGGATTAAACCTGGGTCTGTTGCATTGCAGGCAGATTCTCTCCCAACTACACCACCAGGGAAGCCCAACCTCTAACCTTAACTAGCACTTACCTATTTTGCACTGTCTACCTGATGATACTGTATCATTGAATATATTGTAAATATGTTCATTATTTGTTAAGAGTTCACTTTGTATCCTTTATTCTATGTTTTACATAACAACCCACATTTTCTGAATACCCACTATGTATATGCCAGATGTTTGGTAACATTAAAATTAAAAAAGGAGGGGATCTCTTAAAATCCAGTTGACAGTGCTGCCACCATCTGAACACAAAATCCTCTAATAATTAAGCAATAAATAGAGTTTCTTTGAAAAATACTTTTGCACATCTCTATTTCCAAAGTTTGAAGTGACAATTGCAATAACTAAACTAACAATGATGATGACTCAAAAGGGTTGAAAGTTGGGTACTTTCAACATACGACAAAATAGGGTACTGAATTTTGCTGAGGGACGTCATTATTTTCTTAAATTCTTTTTCTAAGCTTTATACAGGTTTTTTGATTTTACTTCTTTTATTTTTTCTTTTTCTGAAAAGTGCAGCTGAGCACAACTAGGTCAAGATGGTTAAAAAGAAAATTATTTTTAGCCACTTATCTCAGCCAGGAAATCCATTCAAAGTGAATTCAGTGCTGTCAAAAACGTTGTGTAATACTAGTGTTTAAAAGTACATGGCATTTTGAATTTGATTTCTTGGAATGAAATCCAGGTGGGGGAGAAGTCCCCACAGCATCTGTTTAAAACTCTTCTGTTTTGACTCATCTGCTTTCGAACCCTGTCACTTTATTAACGTGGTATGTCTCTGTGTGAATTATATTAACGGGAATCCTTGTTCATTTAGAGTCACTTTCACTCAGAATATTCAACAAGAAGTAATTCCTGCAAATGGTTTAATCAACATTATTATAAACTGCCATATCCTGCTATGATTTTCATAAAAAGAGCTAAACTTGAGAGAACTGCATTTGGGGGAAAAGAAATAACAAAATTCTCAACATGGAAGAGTCCAGATCATGCGGTTCTTTGCAGCTCTGCTTTTGAAGATGCAGACATTGAGATACATTTTTCAATAAAAAATATAATTAGGAAACCTCACAAAATCATTATGTATTTGAGCTGACTAGGAGCAAATCTTTGTTCATTTTCTCCCTTGCACTCTGGGATATTAACCTTCAGAATATTTCCCAGCAGACCAAAGACATTACTTTTAGAGAAAAGGCCAATTCAGTTAAGCCAGGTGGCACTGTGCTATATTTATCACCCAGTAGATGCAGGCTCTGGGTGGAGCTGGGCGGTGTAGCGGTGAATCTATCACTGTCAAATCTGGTTAGGGGGAGCTGGGTCTCTAGTACCGTGAAGTTGTCAAGGAGTTGCTCCCCAGACTTGTGGCCGGGCCTGCACTGAATAGTCTAAAACACCAGCCAGGAGAGGCGAGAGCTCCATCAGGAGAGGAGAAGAGCGTGCAGAACTTCCCAGAAGGCAGAAAGACCCCGGTGCTTCCAGGAAGTGCCACGCTCCCTGAAAAGCAGTGCAAGTGGACCAGGAACTTGAAGCGTGGACGAAAGATCAGATAAAAGTAGGCTGAGACCTGAGGATTCTGGGAGAAGCCGGTGCTGTCAGCCTCAGATTTTAAAAAGTACACTTCAAGGGTCAAAAAGATGCCTAAAAATAGTGAGCCCAACGATGACAATTACAACAAATCCCTCTGAGCTGGCCAATTGCCTCCTCGTCATCAGCCGTACCCACACTTATCCTGATTCACCTCGAATCCATGTTTCATCAGTATTGTCATCAGTAAACAGATCCAGTGATGCCCCCGAGGGTGTTTTGTTTTGCCCCCAGGATGGCTCCCATGTCCTGAGAAGTCCATGACGTCATCCGCTGCAGCTCGTGGTGAATCACGTTCAAAGACTGCACTCGGCACACCTGTTTTCAGAGGGCCCTTCAGCGCAGGCAGCGGCCGTCCCGCCTCTGAGGTTTGTCTTCCTTGAGTGCGTGTGCTTGGGTGTGTTTCCAGGATCGCACCTGGCTGCTGAGTGCCCACTGGGTGCACACTTCCATCCCAAAGTTCCATTTCACACCTGGTGATGACACCTGGCACAACCCCATTGACGGAATCTAGAGAAAGAATTATTAGGAGGCCAGGCCTGACCTCACTTCATCACCTCTATAGCAACTGCTGTAAGTCTACACAGGGCCCTTTGAATTTAGTGAAGATAAAGGTTATAGAAAGACAATTATAACGTGGGAGAACAATTTATAAATTATAGACTCAATATGAGTTTTCCCTTTACCATCTGAGCCACCAGGGAAGCCCAGTTTTCCCTTAATTCGATGAAAAAACCCCCAGTAGAAGGAAGATTTTGTCCTGGGGACACTCTTGCTTTGCTGCTGTGTCTGACTCTAGGAGAAGACACTTCCCACCAGACCTGCCCAGAGGTGCACGACCTTGCCCATCAGTGCTCCAAGGACAACAAGAGCTCAGCAGAAACTTTCCCGTGCACTGGGTTGGATTGGGTCTCCCCGAAGCACATGGCCAAGACCTAAAACGTGGGCAGGGGTTGCAGTGATGTTACCGTATGCCAGAAATGCCGAGAGTCACCTGAAGTTGGAAGAGGCAAGGCAGAACTTTTCCCTTAGAGACTTCAGAGAGAGAATGGTCCTAATGACATATTGAGTTTAGACTTCTGGACTCCAAAACTCGAAGAGGATAAATTTGTGTTGTTTTAAGCCACCAATTTTGTGCTCACCTGTTTCAGACTCAAGAAACTAAAATACCCCAAATCTGTGTTATTTAGTCTGGGTCAGGCTAACATTGAGGGGAGGAAACTGAGGGCTTGATGTTTAAGGGTCAGCAAGGAATGGCCCAGAGAAGGACAAGTCTGACCTTGAAATAAGTGCTCTAGCATCAAGCATGGACCACTTCTCTCTGTAGACCGGGACCTGGATGGAGTAGACTGAGTCACCAGTCAATCAAATATCCTCCACACATCCTAAAGAGAAACATAAATTATGAAGATGGTCCATCTTGTCCCATATTAGCAAATAAGATGTGCCCTCAGTCCCTTTGGGACCCCATGGGCTGTAGACCACCAGATCCTCAGTCTATGGGATTCTCCAGGAAAAAATACTGGAATGATTCACCATTTCCTCCTAGGGGACTTTCCTGACCCAGGGATGGAACCTACCTCTCTTGCATTGGCAGGCAAATTTTTTATCACTGCACCACCTGGGAATCCCAGGGAACAAAAATGTTTCCCTTAATGCAGTGTGATTTTCACATACCCCTACCTGGAACAGAAACTGCAGAGCATACTAAGGTGAAAAGTCGAGTCTGCCCCAATCTCCTTCCAGCCATTCCGTCCTCTAGGCTCAGGTTTGCTCTCGTACCTGCCTGCACAGTAAAGACAATGATAATGTTGATAATCATGGTGTGAATAAAAATAATAGCAAACATTAATGTAGCACTTACTTTGTTCTAAGAACTGTTCTAAGTAGCTTCAGTTCAGTTCAGTCTCTCAGTCATGTCCAACTCTTTGCGACCCCATGAATCGCAGCACGCCAGGCCTCCCTGTCCATCACCAACTCCTGGAGTTCACTCAAACTCACGTCGATCGAGTCGGTGATGCCATCTAGCCATCTCATCCTCTGTTGTCCCCTTCTCCTCCTGCCCCCAATCCCTCCCAGCATCAGAGTCTTTTCAAATGAGTCAACTCTTCACATGAGGTAGCCAAAGTACTGGAGTTTCAGCTTTAGCATCATTCCTTCCAAAGAACACCCAGGACTGATCTCCTTTAGAATGGACTGGTTGGATCTCCTTAAAATCCAAGGGACTCTCAAGAGTCTTCTCCAACACCACAGTTCAAAAGCATCAGTTCTTCAGCACTCAGCTTTCTTCACAGTCCAACTCTCACATCCATACATGACCACAGGAAAAACCATAGCCTTGACTAGACGGACCTTTGTTGGCAAAGTAATGTCTCTGCTTTTGAATATGCTATCTAGGTTGGTCATAACTTTGCTTCCAAGGAGTAAGCGTCTTTTAATTTCATGGCTGCAGTCACCATCTGCAGTGATTTTGGAGCCCAAAAAAAATAAAGTCTGACACTTTTTCCACTGTTTCCCCATCTATTTCCTATGAAGTGATGGGACCAGATGCCATGATCTTAGTTTTCTGAATGTTGAGCTTTAATCCAACTTTTTCACTCTCCTCTTTCACTTTCATCAAGAGGCTTTTTAGTTCCTCTTCTTAGATACTTATAAATATTACATCTTTTAAAAAAAACATCTGAGAACATCATCTGAGACGGTATCCCCGTTTTGTAGAAAAAGTGAACACTGAAAGGAATTTACTCAAAGATACACTTTGCTAGCAAGCATCAGGGACTCAGTCTCAGAAAGTGAAAGTGTTAGTCACTCAGTCATTTCCGACTCTATCACCCCATGGACTGTAGCCCACCAGCCTCCTCTGTCCATGGAATTCTCCAGGTAAGAATACTGGAGTGGGTAGCCATTCCTCTTTCCAGGTGATCTTCCTGACCCAAGGATTGAATGCAGGTTTCCTGCATTGAGGGCAGATTCTTTACCATCTGAACCACCACGAAGTACAGTTGACGTACAATGCCGTGTTTGGGTCCTTATATTGCAGGCAAATTCTTTACTGTCTGAGCCACCAGGAAGCCCCCTCATTAAAGAGCCTACATGTATATCTGGAGACTATTATGGGTTGACTTGAATTCTATGACAAAGATAGGATGAAGTCCTAACCCCCAGTACCTGTGAATGTGACCTTATTTGGTCTTTACATGCTGCCTGCTAAATTGCTTTAGTCATCTTCGATTCTTTGAAACACTACGGACTATATCCCACAAGGCTCCTCCATCCAGGATTCTCCAGGCAAGAATATTGGAGTGAGTTGCCATGCCCTCCTCCAGGGGATCTTCCTGACACAGGGATCCAACCCTCATCTCTTATATCTCTGGCAGGCATGTTCTTTACCACTAGCATGACCTGGGAAGCCCCACTGGGTCTTGAGAGATCAATTCAATTGCTCAGTCGTGTCCAGCTTTTTGCTACCCCATGGACTGTAGCATGCCAGGCTTCCCTGTCCATCACCAACTCCCAGAGCTTGCTCAAATTCATGTCCATTGAGTCAGTGATACCATTAAACCATCTCATCCCCTTTTCGTCCTGCCTTCAATCTTTCCCAGCTTCAGGGTCTTTTCAAATGAGTCAGTTCTCATCAGATGGCCAAAGGATTGGCGTTTCAGCTTCGGCATCAGTTCTTCCAATGAATATTCAGGACTAATTTCCTTTAGAATTTACTGATTGGATCTCCTTGCAGTCCAAGGGACTCTCAAGAGTCTTCTCCAACACCACAGTTCAAAAGCATCAGTTCTTCGGTGCTCAGCTTTCTTTATGGTCCTACTCTCACATCCATACATGACTACTGGAAAAACCATACCTTTGACTAGACGGCAAAGCTTTGTTGGCAAATTAATGTCTCTGCTTTTTAAGCTGTCTAGGTTGGTCATAGCTTTTCTTCCAAGGAGCAAGAGTCTTTTAATTTCATGGCTGCGGTCACCATCTGCAGTGATTTTGAAGCCCAAAAAATAAAGTCTCTCACTGTGTCTATTGTTTCCCCATCTATTTGCCATGAAGTGATGGGACCGGGTGCCATGATCCTAGTTTTCTGAATGTTGAGTTTTAAGCCAACTTTTTCACTCTTGTCTTTCATTTTCATCAAGAGGCTCCTTAGTTCTTCTTCGTTTTCTGCCATAAGGTGGTGTCCTCTGCATATTTTACGTTATTGATATTTCTTCCTGTAATCTTGATTCCAGCTTGTGCTTCATCCAGCCCGACATTTCTCATGGTGTACTCTGCATATAAGTTAAATAAACAGGGTGACAATTTACAGGCTTGACGTACTCCTTTCCCAATTTGGAACCAGTCTGTTGTTCCATGTCCAGTTCTAACTGTTGCTTCTTGACCTGCATACAGATTTCTCAGGAGGCAGGTCAGGTGGTCTGGTATTCCCATGTCTTTTGGAATTTTCCACAGTTTGTTGTGATCCACATAGTCAAAGGCTTTGGTATGGTCAATAGAGCAAAAGTAATGTTTTTCTGGAACTCTCTTCCTTTTTCTATGATCCAACAGATGTCAGCAATTTAATCTCTGGTACTATGGAATATAAAAACTTTAGAGATGGAATCAAGTTAATATGAGGCTCTCAGGGTATGAGTTACTCCAGTATGACTGATCCTTATAAAAAAAAAAAAAGGAAATTAAAACACAGACCTGCACAGAGAGAAGACACAGACCCTGAGGGGACAGAGAGACAGGCATGGTGCTGCCACAAGTCAGTGGAGCCCTGGCACTACGTAGCAGGGAGAATCTGACATCTGGAGCTTCAGGTCGGTGCATGGCCCTTCCCACACCCTGACTGTGGACTCCCAGGTCCAGGACAAGGATAGACTATACCAACGCCTGCTGTTTTAAGCCACCTGGTTTGTGGTATTTTGTCACAGTAAGTCTGGGAAACTAGAACAGAATTGTGGTGAATTTCTATAAATTACTAACTTTCTTTTTCTCTTCTACTGGTGTTCAGATTTTTTTAATGTGGAATACAAATCTAGAAACAGATAAGAAAGTAAGAAAGCAAGCACTCCTGTACTTACCCCCAGGTTGAGAAATACAACAACTTCCAGTATCCCCAAAAGCCCCGTGTACAGATAAAACTTTTCTGAATTTTGTATTAATTCTTCAGATTGTTTCTTTAATTTAAAATGTGTATATATTCATTTACCTCCTGGGTCTGCACCATAATACTGTGGTTGGGTTTTGCCCATTTTTAACCTTGTGAAAAGAGCCATACTACATGGATAGGTCACTATTACCATCAGTACAGCGGTCAGCAAAGGCCCACCTGGCCTCCATGAGGTTGCGTGGAAAGACCAGTGAACCATATATTATATGTCATATGTTCATATATGTCAGTAGTTCATATGTCATATGTTCATATATATTCAGTAGTTCATATGTCATATGTTCATATATATGTCAGTAGTTCATATGTCATATGTTCATATATATTCAGTAGTCATATATATTTAGGATTTCTAAAATCATGTTTCAAAAATATGGTTGTTTTTAAGTGTGTGTTTATGTACAAAAGACTTCAAAAATGGTATATGAATGTTATACTTTGTTTTTCCATTTTGGAAAACAAAGTGTATAAAATTGGTATTCTTTCTTTCTTAAATATGGGATAGAATTTAGTGATGCTGCCATTTGGGCTTGGGAATTTCTTAGTCCATTTTGGTAATTTGTGTCTTTTATGAATGTGTCTGTTATGTCCAATGGGCTTCCCTGGTGGCTCAGACGGTAAAGAATCTGTCTGCAATGAAGGAGACCTGGGTTTGATCCCTGGGTTTGGAGGATCCCCTGGAAAAGGGAATGGCTACCCACTCCAGTATTCTTCTGAAAAATCCCATGGATGAGGAGCCTGGCTGGCTACAGTCCATGAGGTCACAAAGAGTCGGACATAACTGAGTGACTGACACTTTCACTTCATTATGTCCAAACGCTAAATTTCTTAGAGCAGTTTGTAATGTCCTCCTGTGATCTTTTCTAAAACGTGTAGATTTGTGCTGAGTTGCCCTTTTTCAAGATATTAAGAAGAGGTGGCAAGAATACACAGAAGAACTATACAAAAAGATCTTCATGACACAGATAATCATGATGGTGTGATCACTGACCTACAGCCAGACATCCTGGAATGTGAAGTCAAGTGGGCCTTAGAAAGCATCACTACGAACAAAGCTAGTGGAGGTGATGGAATTCCAGTTGAGCTTTTTCAAATCTTAAAAGATGATGCTGTGAAAGTGCTGCACTCAATATGCCAGCAAATTTGGAAAACTCAGCAGTGGCCACAGGACTGGAAAAGGTCAGTTTTCATTCCAATCCCAAAGAAAGGCAATGCCAAAGAATGCTCAAACTACTGCACAATTGCACTCATCTCACATGCTAGTAAAGTAATGCTCAAAATTCTCCAAGCCAGGCTTCAGCAGTATGTGAACTGTGAACTTCCTGATGTTCAAGCTGGTTTTAGAAAAGGCAGAGGAACCAGAGATCAAATTGCCAACATCCACTGGATCATCGAAAAAGCAAGAGAGTTCCAGAAAAACATCTATTTCTGCTTTATTGACTATGCCAAAGCCTTTGACTGTGTGGATCACAATAAACTGTGGAAAATTCTGAAAGAGATGGGAATACCAGACCACCTGACCTGCCTCTTGAGAAATCTATATGCAGGTCAGGAAGCAACAGTTAGAACTGGACATGGAACAACAGACTGGTTCCAAATAGGAAAAGGAGTTCGTCAAGGCTGTATATTGTCACCCTGCTTGTTTAACTTATATGCAGAGTACATCATGAGAAATGCTGGACTGGAAGAAACACAAGCTGGAATCAAGATTGCTGGGAGAAATATCAATAACCTCAGATATGCAGATGACACCACCCTTAGGGCAGAAAGTGAAGAGGAACTCAAAAGCCTCTTGATGAAAGAGAAAGTGGAGAGTGAAAAAGTTGGATTAAAGCTCAACATTCAGAAAATGAAGATCATGGCATCCGGTCCCATCACTTCATGGGAAATAGATGTGGAAACAGTGGAAACAGTGTCAGACTTTATTTTTGGGGGCTCCAAAATCACTGCAGATGGTGACTGCAGCCATGAAATTAAAAGACGCTTACTCCTTGGAAGGAAAGTTATGACCGACCTAGATAGCATATTCAAAAGCAGAGACATTACTTTGCCAACAAAGGTCCGTCTAGTCAAGGCTATGGTTTTTCCTGTGGTCATGTATGGATGTGAGAGTTGGACTGTGAAGAAAGCCGAGCACCGAAGAATTGATGCTTTTGAACTGTGGTGTTGGAGAAGACTCTTGAGAGTCCCTTGGACTGCAAGGAGATCCAACTAGTCCATTCTGAAGGAGATCAGCCCTGGGATTTCTTTGGAAGGAATGATGCTAAAGCTAAAACTCCAGTACTTTGGCCACCTCATGAGAAGAGTTGACTCACTGGAAGAGACTCTGATGCTGGGAGGGATTGGGGGCAGGAGGAGAAGGGGACGACAGAAGATGAGATGGCTGGATGGCATCACTGACTCGATGGATGTGAGTTTGAGTGAACTCCGGGAGTTGGTGATGGACAGGAAAGCCTGGCATGCTGTGATTCATGGGGTCGCAGAGTCGGACACGACTGAGTGACTGAAGTGAACTGAACTGAAATATTAATTAATATATATATAGTTTTAATTCAAATCTGATCCATCTAGAAATCATTTTTAAATGTTACATGAAAAAACTCTTAGCTATGACTGATCAGTTTCATTTCTTTTTAAAGAAGCAACTGTAGTTCTTGCTGACCATGTATAGTCTATGTACGCTTTCTGGATCATAGACCTCTGTTCTTCTCCCTACTGTTTCTTTACTTCTAACATCTATTGGGTACTTTTGCAGGCTTTTTTTTTTTTTTTTTTTTGCTGCACTTTAGGATGAATGTTTAGATCATTGGTGTTAAATCTTTCTTCTACTTTAAGTATAGTGAAAAGCGACCCAATGACATTTTGGAAAGCACTGTTCTGGCTATGCTCAAAAAATATAACATATAATTACATATACACACTTTAAGGTCATTTCCAAAAAATTAAATAAGCATTCAGAAGTACATTTAGTAGCAAGTTGGCATTGCAATTGCAGAGTTGTTTCAATGATTAATACAAAAGCAAAACAATTGAAAAAGAAGAGATCATATAGAAAGTCATATGTGCATGAATGTGAAAGTCGTTCAGTCCTGTCTGAGTCTTTGTGACCCCAGGGACTATACAGTACGTGGAACTCTCCAGGCCAGAATACTGGAGTGGGTAGCCTTTCCCTTCTCCAGGGGATCTTCCCAACCCAGGTCTCCTACATTGCAGGTGGATTCTTTACCAGCTGAGCCACAAGGGAAGCCCAAGAATACTGGAGTGGGGTAGCCTATCCCTTCTCCAGTGGATCTTCCCCACCCAGGAATCGATCCAGGGTCTCCTGAATTGCAGGCAGATTCTTTACTAAATGAGCTATCAGGGAAGCCCGCATATGTGCATAGTGAAGTGCGAAAAAAAACTTGCACAGCAGCCCCCTACGTGTTACACCAGATGGGAAAATGTTGTTGCTGTTGTTCAGTTGCTCAGTCATGTCTGACTCTTTGTGACCCCACGGACTGTGCCACCCCAGGCAGCACTAGTGGTAAAGGACACACCTTCCAGTGCAGGAGACACAGAGACTCAGATTTGATTCCCAGGTCCAGAAGATGCCCTGGAGAAGAAAACAGCAACCCACTCCAGTATTCTTGCCTGGAGAATCCCAGGGACAGAGGAGCCTGGTGGGCTACAGCCCATGGGGTAGCAGAGTCGGACACAACTTAAGTGACTTAGCACAGACTGCAGCATGTCAGGCTTCTCTGGCTTGGAAAATGAGGCTTCAACAAATCAAACAAACAAGTCAATGGCTCTATTTTATTATTTTTTTAAGAAAATTAAATTTTTCTAAAAGGTTTTATTCGTTCATTTATTTCTGGATGTGCTGGGTCTTCGTTGCTGCACATGGGCTTTTTCTAGTTGCGGTGAGCAGAGGCCAGCCTCTGGTTGTGGTGAGCAGAGGCTGGCCTCTAGTCATGGTGAGCAGAGGCCGGCCTCTGGTTGTGGCATGTGGTTTTCTCGTTGTGGTGTCTTCCCTTGTTGCAGAGAAAGGGCTCTAGGCGCTCAGGCTTCAGTACTTGAGGCAAATGGGCTCAAGAGTGTGGTGCACAGGCTTAGTCGCCCCGTAGCATGTGGAATCTTTCCAGACCAGAGATCAAACCTGTGTCCCCTCCACTGGCAGGCAGATTCTTAGCCACTGGACCCCCAGGGAAATCCACCATGGGTTTTAAAGACAAAAGATATCCACACTTCTCAGGACATGCAGTGCTGGTTTTAACCTTCAAGTACATATTCATAAGACCTCGTAATGAAAATTAATTGAATTAATTAATTCAATTAATTAATGAAGCTTTTATCTTCTGAATGAGCAGTACTTGGCTGGTTAACTCATTTTCTAGCATTTAGTATAAAGCAAAGAAGAGAATACTGTGATAATTACAGCTGAACCAGTTCACATTGACTTGATTTTATCAGAAAACAAGCAAGCAAATAAAGAGCCTATCAAATTGACTTTGTTTACAGAGAAGATTAAGTTCAGTTTTTTTCTTTTTAAAATTTTTAATTGGAGGATAATTGCTTTACAGTGCTGTGTTGGTTAAAGTTCATGTTTTAAAACATATATTAAATGGAAAGTTAAAAAAGACTCAGACTGCACAACTCAAGTACTAATATCTGGAAAAGGCGAGAAATCTTTACTAAATTGTCAGAGCTTTTTCCTAGACGAAATGCACTGTTGCAAGTATGTGGCAAGTGGTTTGAGTCCATTACTGAGCATGTTCTTTGCAATAGGAGGTATCTCCAACAGTTAACCACCAAAAATGGAAACTGACAACAATGTGGAGAACATTTCCGATGAGTTTTTTTAAGCAAAATCATAATACAATGGCAAGAAGAAATTTAGGAATTCAAAAGGTTAATCTTGAGAATTACAAAAGCAATAAAAGAAGAAAATAAGATTCCTTAGACTAACTGCTATCCAGATCTACTAGTACTGGGTTTAGAAAACAATGGTTTTAAAATGCGATGTAAGTTTCTTTAAATTTACTAAGATCATGGCTTCCAGTCCCATCATTTCATGGCAAAGAGAAGGAGAAAAAGCAGAAGCAGAGACAAATTTTATGCTCTTGGGCTTCAAAATCACTGCAGAATGTGACTGCAGTCATGAAATTAAAAGACACTAGTTTCTTGGAAAAAAGCTATGACAAACCTAAACAACATATTAAAAAGCAGAGACATCACTTTGCAGACAAAGATGCTTGTAGTCAAAGCTGTGGTTTTTCCAGTAGTCATGTATGGATGTAAGAGTTGAACCATAAAGAAGGTTGAATGCCAAAGAATTGATGCTTTTGAACTGTGGTGTTGGAGAAGACTCTTGAGAGTTCCTTGGATTTCAAGGAGATGAAACCAGTCAATCCTAAAGGAAATCAACCTTCAAATATTCACTGGAAGGACTGATGCTGAAGCTGAAGCTCCAATACTTTGGCCACCTGATGCAAAGAGCTCACTCATTGGAAAAGACTCTGATGCTGGGAAAGATTGATGGCAAAAGGAGAAGAGTGGGGCAGAGGGTGAGATGGTCAGATAGCATCACCAGTTCAGTGGACATGAATCTGAGCAGTAAATTGGAAACATACGTGTGTGTGTGTGTATATATATATGTGTGTGTGTGTGTGTGTGTGTGTGTGTGTGAAAGTGATTAACTCTAAAAATGTATTTCTAATTTACACAAAGAAGTATAGGTTTATCAATTAATTATTTTCTTTTAATTGAAGGATCATTGCTTTACAGAATTTTGTTGTTTTCTGCCAAATTTCAACATGAATCAGCCACAGGTATACATGTGTCCCCTCCCTCCTGAACCTCCCTCCCACCTTCCTCCCCATCCCACGCCTATAGATTGTTATAGCCCCTGTTTGAGTTCCTTGAGTCATACTGCAAATTCCCATTCGCTATCTATTTTACATTTGATAATGAATGTTTCCATGTTACTCTCTCCATACATCCCACCCTCTCCTCCTCCCCTGTTTATCAATTAATTTTATTTTAACAAAAGTTCCCAAGTTGATAAAAGTATGGTAAAATAGGCAATATTATACCACGATTGTTTGTTGCTGTTGTTTTTCAGTCACTAAGTCATGTCTGACTCTTTGTGACCCCATAGACTGCAGAAGGCCAAACAGTCTCCTCTGTCCTTCATGTCTCCCAGAGTTTGCTTAAACTCGTGTCCATTGACTCAGTGATGCCATCCAACCATTTCATTCTCTGTCACCTGCTTCTCCTCCTGCCCTCGAGCTTTTCCAGCCTCAGAGTCTTTTCCAATGGCTCTTTGCATCAGGTGGCCCAAAGTACTGAAGCTTCAGTTTTATCATCAGTCCTTCCAATGAATATTCAGGTTTGATTTCCTTTAGGATTGACAACAGGATGTGGAGTTTATTTAAAATAAGCTTGTCATCAGTACAGGACATAATACAGCTGTGATTGTATTTTGATGGTAGGATGATGCAAGATTTTTCTATCCTTTTTTACACTTCTATGTTTTGAAAGTCCTGATATAACGTGAACATTTGCGCAAGTAGACACACATACAAGAAAACAGCAAAGAAAAAGAGAACCCATTTGAGTTTGTACTAACTCTAAATGAACATGTACATATTCTGTGGCAGAGCTGGGAGTGGGTGAGAACGTTTTTAAAATGCATTACTGCCGCCTCACTATTTGCAGAGCAGTCATCTGCTCCTAATTGGGACGGAAAAGATACTAAATCCACATGGTTGGCTTCATATAATGTGTCAAACACCTTTTTAAAAGTTACAAGCATCATTAAAAGAGCACATATAATTAAAACATAAAAAGGAAAACAGAGAACAGGGCGTTTAATGCAAACAGAATCAATGCTTTTCCAATGCACTTGACGTTCTAAATACCAGGTGATTGAATTCTTCCTTGGGGAACACAGAGCAACAGATATGGGGCCCAGAATACCCAGAAACACTCTAATGGGCCAACACGAGAGCAGGGGAGTGTGGTTTAACGTCTGGAGAGGTTCAAAAACCACGAAGGATTTTGTGGATGGTGTTTAAGTTATAAAAATCCAAATCACAGGCAAGAGCCTAGTGGTAAAAAAAAAAAAAATACATCGTGGAAGAGGAATACGTCAGTCAGTTTTGAAGTTTATGATGACACGTTCAGAACAAAATGTATTGCAGACAGGAAAAAAATAAGTCAAAATCCCACCAAGAATTAATTACAGTAAGCCCCCTACATCCTGATACAAACCTTCAAGTTGTGAACTTTCAAAGGTGCAATCGTGAGGCCCATCAGCGTCAGGTGTGAGTGACGTTGCAGCTGGCCCTGCGTCTCCTGTTGCTGACGACCCTTCAGCTCTACCATCTCCCACCTTCTCTCCTGCCTCCAGTAGTAACTCTTTGTGCCTGTCCACTCGATGCCAGCCCCTGGGTTCCAGCTGTCGTACTGTACCACTGCACTTTCCAAGGTACCATACTGTAAGATCAAAAATGCTTTCTTAGTTTTTTGTGTTTGTCTTTTATGCATTATCTTTGAAAAGCGTTATAAACATATTACAATACAGTACTTTATAGCCGAAGTTAGCCTAGGGACCCAACAATAGGCTATACCATTGTAGCTTTGTTTGGTTGCTAAGTCATTTATGTCCAACTCTTTTCACCAGGGTCACAGAGCATTGAGCACGACTAAGTGACTAAACAACAACTATAAAGCTGATTGTGTTAGTCGGGTACCTAGGTAACGTCACTAGACTTAGCAAATGAGTTGGTGCTCTTGGAAAAAAACAAACTCTTGGAAGGAAACTTGTTTGCATGTAGGAGTTGTTATTGTTGTTCAATCATCTAGCCATGTCTGACTCTTTGTGACCCCATAGACTGCAGCATGCCAGGCCTTCCTATCCCTCACCATCTCCCAGAGACTGCCCAAGTTCATGTTCATTATATCAGTGATGCCATCTAGCCATCTCATCCTCTGACACCATCTTCTCCTTCTGCCCTCAATCTTCCCCATCTGGGACTTTTCTTTTTTTTTTTAATTTTATTTTATTTAACTTTACAATATTGTATTTGTTTTGCCATATATCAAAATGAATCTGCCACAGGTATACGCCGTCTGTTCACATCAGATGACCAAAATGCTGGAGCCTCAGCTTCAGCATCAGTCTTTGCAGGGAATATTCAGGGTTGATTTCCTTTAAGATTGACTGGCTTGATCTCCTTGCTGTCCAAGGGACTTTCAGGGGTCTTCTCCAACACCACAGTTCGAAGGCATCTGTTGTAGCCACTCAGAGGGACAATGCAGAGAGTGGAGTGCAGTTTATTACACCAGGGCCCAAGGCAGAGTCTCCTCTTAGCCAAGGACCCCGAGCAGTTTTTGTGAAAACCTTATATACCCTATAAGGTTTGCCCAAACCCACCTCCCCAAATTCCCTGAAACTAGTCTGAACAAAGGAAAAGAAAGATACAATCAAAGTTAACCCACGATTCATATGCCTTAAGCCTAGGTAGTCAAGAGTGGACAATTATCAACAGGCCTGTGTTCATACCCCAATAAGCATAATAGAATGTATGATTCTATTGGGTTACACAGATAATTAGGGTATTCTTTTAGGTAGAAATTCTAGGTATGAGCCCTGGGGCTCTTCCATCCGGGGGCCTGGTTTTCCAGTTGGTATGTCGTTTTCATAGATACTGGGCATACAGCTCATAGTCCACAGTCCGGCCCAAGATGGAGCATGTTCTGTCTGTGTCCTCCTTCACATCAACTAATCAATCGGTCCCTGTGGCAGTCAAACAAGTGTGAATGCTTGGGTGGGATGAAGTGTGATATGGGAGCAGAGAGAGCTGCTTCCACAGGCACTCAAATCGCAAAGCCCCCATTTCCCAATGCAGTCTGAATTTCTCCTCATTACTTCATTTTTTAATTATTGGATAGATTTTTATTTTAATTGAACTTGATTTTATTTTAAATTTTAATTAAAATGTCATTAGCAACTAGCATTTACAAGACTAACAGTGTCAGAGTTTGTGGGAGAACGTTCATCTATTCATCTCGTGACTCTGGTCCTGTGCCTCATATGCTGTTCTGGGCCATCTAAGGAAGAGCCCACACGTGTCTGCAGTGTTGGGAGAACAAGGCGAAGGTCAGCGTCGTTCAGGCCATGAGGAAAAGAGCCCCAGGGGAGGAGGCTGCGATCATGAAGCCAGGAGACAGATCTTGAGGGATTCATTAATCCAAGGAAGAGACTTTAGATTTTATTTCCAATGTGATGGAAATTCATGGGCAGGTTGATTTTCCTTGGAGTGACATTATCTGATTTAAAAGGATCATTTTATTTACTCAGCCACTAAAATGAATGAAATAATGCCATTTGCAGCAGAATAAATGGACCTAGAGGGTGTCATACTGAGTGAAGTAAGTCAGGGAGAGAAGTAGAAATATTTCATGACATCACTTATTTGTGGAATCTAAAAAGAAATGAAACAAATAACTATTTACAGAACAGAAACAGATCAGCAGACATAGAGAATGAACTTATGGTTGCTGGTGGGGAAGGAAGGAGGAAGGGATAGTTAAGGAGTTTGGGATGGACATGTACACTGTGCTATATTTTAAATGGAAAACCAACAAGGACTTACTGTACAGCACAGGGAACTCTGCTCAATGTTACGTGGCAGCCTGGATGGGAGGGGAGTTTGGGAGAGAATGGATACATGGATATGTGTGACTGAGCCCCTTCACTGTCCAACTGAAACTCACGACATTGTAAATCAGCTATACTCCAATACAAAATAAATTTTAAAAATTGAAGAATCATTCTAGGTTTTGCAGGGACAAGAGTAGAAGCAAAGAGGTGGGTTCAGGTGGCAGAAATGAAGGTGGTAAAATATGATCTTATTTGGAATATGTCATGAAGATACAGCCAACAAACCCAGCTGGTGGGTCAAATGTGGGGTGTCAAGATAATGGAGCTGATATTTATTGAGATGAACAATAACAGCTTTTCAAAAGGAAATCAAAGGATTTTTATACAGAATAAGTTTAAAATGCCTATTAAATACCCAGGCTGAGGTCATAAGTTGCCTGTTAGATTTATGAGCCAAAATTCAGACAACAAGGTGGAAACTAGAGATAAAAATTTAGAAACCATCCCCATACAAATGAGTTTGAATGAGATCACCCCAACAATAGGCACCTAGATGGTAAATCACGAAAACATGGAGCTAAATCCTTTTCATAGATAGAAAACGTTTGTGTCTTGATAGAAACTATCATTGTAAACATGGAACTTCTCTCCAAACTCATCTATAAATTTGATGCCACCTTAATCAAAATCCTGAAGGAAACTTTCATGGAATCTGAGCCTCTAATTTTGCAATGGGTCTGCCCTTATGTTAACATGTTTTGGCATTTGAGTAACAGACCACGGAAAGTTTAGGGGAAAGGGCTATTCCTTCGGTCATGTACCTGGGAAATCCAATGATGAAACTGCTTTAGACTGGTTTATTTCAGTAGATTAGGGTGTTTGGTGCTTTGGGTTGCTGGGCCGTATTTCCTTCTCTCTGTTGTCTTCATCTCCATCCTGGCTCCCCTGAGTGCAAAATTCATGTTGCTGTGCCAGCTCCATAGCAGAAAGCACTGGTGGTCTAGTGCAGGAAGGAACACTTCTCATGGGAGTGAGTTTCTTTCTCCTAAAGATACAGAAGTTCTGTCCCTAGAGCTCCCTGGCAGTCTGTCATCCAGGCTTGGCCTGCACAGGGGCACGTGCTTGTGCCAATTCCTGGGCCTCAATCAGTGACATCAATTAATCTTAGGTCTGGAGCTCTGTCAAAGCTATGGTTTTTCTAGTAGTCATGTATGGATGTGAGAGTTGGATCATAAAGAAGGCTGAGCACTGAATAATTGACGCTTTCAAATTGTGGTGCTGGAGAAGACTCTTGAGAGTCCCTTGGACAACAAGAAGTTCAAATCAGTCCATCCTAAAGGAAATCAACCTTGAATATTCATTGTAAGGGCCAATGCTGAAGCTGAAGCTCCAATACTTTGGCCAGTGAATGGGAGCTAACTCTTTAGAAAAGACACTGATGTTGGGAAAGATTGAAGACAAAAACAGAAGAGGGCGGCAGAGGATGAGGTGGTTGGATGGTATCACTGACTCATTGACCATGAATTTGAGCACACTCTGGGAGATAGTGATGGACAGAGGAGCCTGGCATGCTCCAGTCCACAGATTTGTGAAGAGGCGGACGCAACTTGGCAACTGAACAACAATAGCAGCAACAACAACTGATGGTTTGTGCTGAGGGGCAGGACCTGCAAGGCGGAGGGAGGAAGAGACAGCTGAGTGAAAGCCGACGGCTTTCAATTAGGGAGGGTAAAGAGCAATGAACCCCAGGCAAGAAAGCAGTGATACACAGGACTGGAATGGAGAAAAACTGCACCCCAAAAGCAAAGTCATGTTTGAAAAGAAGAACAGCAATGAAGAATTTGCCTCCTAAATAACAAAGCAACCTGTAAAATGGCAGTGATAAAAATGTGTGCTATTGGTACCAGAATGGACAAATGAGCCCATTAAAGAGAAGGTTCCAGAACATGTGTGTGTGTGTGTGTGTGTGTGTGTAGATAACCTATGCATCATACACATGTATTATGGGGCTTCCCTGGTGGCTCAGTGGTAAAGAATCTGCCTGCCCATGCAGTAGACACAAGTTCAATCCCTGGGTCGGGAAGATCCCCTGGAGGACATGGCAACCCACTCCAGTGTTCCTGTCTGGAAAATCCTGTGGACAGAGAAGCCTGGAGGGCTTCAGTCCAGCCCTCCAGGACAAAAGAGCCAGACACGACTTAGATACTAAACAACAATGCATATATTATACACACACATACATGGAAAGCATTTACTGTAGAATAAAGGCTGCATTTAGAACCAGTAGACAACAGAGTGGAGAAGGCAATGGCACCCCGCTCCAGCACTCTTGCCTGGAAAATCCCACGGATGGAGGAGCCAGGTAGGCTGCAGTCCATGAGGTCGCTAAGAGTCAGGCATGATTGAGTGACTTCATTTTGACTTTTCACTTTCATGCATTGGAGAAGGAAATGGCAACCCACTCCAGTGTTCTTGCCTGGAGAATCCCAGGGACGGGGAGCCTGGTGGGCTGCTGTCTATGGGGTCGCACGGAGTCAGACACGACTGAAGCGACTTAGCAGCAGCAGCAGCAGCAGCAGCAGACAACAGAGACTTGCCTGTGGTCCAGGCAAGTGAAGACTTTGCCTTCCAATGCAGGGGATGTGGGTTCAATCCCTGGTCATGTAGGGAGGTAAGATCCCACGTGACTCTCGGCCAAAATACCAACGCATAAGCAGAAGCAATATTGTAATAAATTCAATGAAGACTTTAAAAATAGTCCACTTCAAAAAAAAATCTAAACAAATAAAAAACAGTAGATAGCAAATAATTCAACAAATGGTACTGTATGATCAGCTACACATTTGGGAAACAATGAAGTTAGGGCCTAACTTCACAAGACACAAAAATAAACTCCAACTACAAACAAAGAGCTTAAGATAGAATGGGTGCGTTAATTCTCAGACATGAGAAAATATTTTTTAACAATCTTTTGGCAAGGAAAAGCATTTCTAAGCAGGTCACAAAGCCCAGGAACAGTAAAAGTAAAGGCTGACACATTGTGCAAGATGAAAATTGAAATCATTTGTGTGACAAGAGATGACATTCTAAATCTAAGAGCCTGGGAGGAAATATTTTCATACTAATGGCAGGTAAGTATCTAGGTATTTAATATCCAAAATATGAAGAGAATGCTTGCAGGCTTCTAAGTCCAAGGCATTCAAGCTTGGATAATTTCCTGCCCATGGGTGATGGAAGCCCCCACCCCCAGGAGGCCCACAGACAATGACTGACAGGTACAGGATCAGAAGGACTGCTCTTTGGCCTTTAAGGGGACCACTCCATGGTGTCCTGCAGAGCCCCAGACCACCACCACCAACCAGATCAGCCCAAGGCCAAACTCTGGGAAGATTCATTTTGATCAGCTCTTCCCTTCCTTGTTTTCTTCCCTCTAGTCCACGCCCCCATCCTGTGGGCAGGCAAGATCCACTGCTGGTGACCTCCCTGCCCCTATTGCCCCATCCTAGTTCCTCCTGATAAAAGTCACCCCAAAGGGAAGTTCCTCTGACCACCCCCAGACCAACGCAGTCCCCTCTGTTATTTGCCCTTAGCATCCCAAACCTCTGTTACAGCTGTTACATAAGGCCACTTCACAGATCCATCTCCCCTGCTGGGAAGCTGAGGCTTTACCTCTGTTGTTGTTCCTTGTTCAGTTGCTAAGTTGTGTCTGACTCTACGACCCCATGAACTGCAGCACGCCAAACTTCTCTGTCCTTCACTATCTCCCAGAGTTTGCTCAAACTCATGTCCATTGAGTTGGTGATGCCATCCTACCATCTCATCCTCTGCCGACCCTTCTCCTCCTGCCTTCAATCTTTCCCAGTGTCAGGGTCTTTTCCAGTGAGTCAGCTCTTCCTATCAGGTGGCCACAGTATTGGAGCTTCAGTTTCAGCACCAGTCCTTCCAATGAATATTCATGGTTGATTTCCTTTAGGGTTGACTGGTTTGATCTCTTCCTGTTCAAGGGACTCTCAAGAATCTTATCTTGTTATAATATATTTACCCCAAATCTGTATCCTCTTACCTCAATTCATATCCAAACAGGGGTAAAAGAAAGCTACCAATGAAAGATCCCTTAGCCATCTTTTCTCTGGATAAAAGCTCACATGAAATGAGAAAAGGATTAGAAAAATGCTCAGAAAGTTGGGAGAAAATTAAAAAAAAAAAAAAAAAGGATTGCCTTCCAAATAAGAAACACCATTATTCACATCTTAAAATGGATCAACCTGAAACCCAAACTTAGAATGAACAAATTGTTAGACTGATCATTTTTTAAAAGGCAAATGAAAGAAAGTAAAAAACTATGACAGTGTAAAGAGGGGGAATAAACCATTTTCAAAACACTGAAGCCATTTGATAATTTGGAGAAAAGATGAAGTCACAAAGAAGAAATATAGGTAGACCAGATCTACTGGCAAAACTATCCATCCCCCAGCATGGAAAATCATTCTCACTCTTGGGGAACTTCCCTGGATACTTGAGTGGTCCTCTGGATCTTTGCCACAGAAAGATGCCATTGGAATGATCCAGGAAGAACCCAAGCTTAGGAACAGTGATGGCTAAGGCAGACAGTCTCTTGGACCGAATTATCTCATCTCTTGTATGAAATTGACATATGAAGGATGAGTTATCATGTGTTTATTAACGTTTTTACTACCGTTTGGGAATCTATCCTCTCCACACATTACACAGTAGGAAGCATGCTGCCATTGGTTCAAATCATTGATTAAACTGTCACAAACATGAGAGTGATTTTTTTAAACATATTGTTGCAAGTAAAGGAAATTATCTTGAACTTAATGTCTCTCAAAGTACTTGAGAGAATCCTCACAAAGTGAATCCCCAAATCTCCAAAACCCTAGGAAACTGCTGCTGCTAAGTCACTTCAGTCGTGTCCGACTCTGCGACCCCATACACGGCAGCCCACCAGGCTCCCCCATCCCTGGGATTCTCCAGGCAAGAACACTGGAGCAGGTTGCTGTTTCCTTCTCCAATGCATGAAAGTGAAAAATGAAAGTGAAGTCGCTCAGTCATGTCCAACTCTTAGCAACCCCATGGACTGCAGCCCACCAGGCTCCTCCGTCTATGGGATTTTCCAGGCAAGAACTAGCAGATGAAAACAATCACAGATAGGAGGGAAATGAGCTGCTCAACAAATGCTATTAATATAAAGCATATTGCTGTGGAATTGTAAAATTCTCTGCAGATTACCAGAGACCAAAAAAAAAAAACCTTATAGATATTACATTGCTAACTATTGTGCATTGCATATATTCTGAACAAAACCAGAACAACATTAAGATACACTTTGAAGACAAATGTCTCCATTTAGTTCCCAATTAATACTTCTAAAACAATTTTTATTGACTGCTTTTCAACACCAGATATTTTTTTCTTTTAACTTAAAAACATTTGTAGAGCAGCTTTAGATTCACTGCAAATTTGAGTAGAAGGGACAAGGGTTTCCCTGGACCTCCTGCTCCCACATGTGCACAGACTCCGTCATGATCAAGAGCCCCGCTGGAGTGGTGTATTGGTTACAACTGATGAACCCACATTGATATAATCACCCAAAGGCCATAATTATATGAGGGTTTACTCTTTGCACTGTGTGTTCTACAGGTTTGGCTGTGTAACCACATGTGTCTGCCATCATAGTATCATACAGGGTGCTTCCATTGCCCTAAAAATCCTCTGTGCTCCATCTGTTCGTCACCGCATTCCCCTAACCTCTGACAACCACTGTGATTTCTCCTGTCTCCATAGCTGCTCTGTTTCCAGAATATCACACATTGGAATCACACTGTATATACTCTTTTCAGACTGGCTTCTTTGACTTAGTATTGATAATATGCATTCAAGTTTCCTCCATGTGAAAAAAACATTTAAGATCTTTTCATGACTTGGTTGCTCATCTATTTTTAGCATTGAAAAAACATTCCATTGTCTAGACTACAAAGTTTATTTATCCTTTCACCTACTGAAGGACACCTTGGCTGTTTCTAATTCTTAGCAATAATTCATCATAAAGCTGCTACAAACATTCATGTGCAGATTTTTAGGTGGGCAGAAGTTTTACGCTCTCTTCGGTAAGACAATTTTTAAATAATGACAATACTAGAAACTCACATTTACTGGGCTGTTGAGAGCATTACATAGATTAACACAAGTCCGTGTGATCAACTCAGAGCCTGGCTATGATCAGTGATCAGGACACTCAAACAGGGCTCTGTATCAACCTAGAGGAGTGGGATCGGGAGGGAGATGGGAGGGAAGTTCAAAAGGGAGGGGATATATGTATACCTCTGGCAGATTCATGCTGGGGTTTGACAGAAAAAAACAAAATTCTGTAAAGCAATTATCCTTCAATAAAAAATAAATTTAAAAAATAGGTGATTCATTTTGATATTTGGCAAAACTAATACAATTATGTAAAGTTTAAAAATAAAATAAAATAGGTGATAAGGAAATATTAGTCTAATGCAAATATTCTTTATTCCTTTCCTGGCTAGGAGGTATCCAAAAGGTATTTACTTCTCTTAGGGTCAGTATGTCTGTGGACAGGGCTTCCTTTGGTCTAGAGGTTTTCAGGAATGGGCCTCAGAGATGGATGGGCTTCCCAGGTGACTCTAATGGTAAAGAACCTGCCTGCCAATGTTGGAGACATAAGAGACGTGGGTTTGATTGCTGGGTTGGGAAGATCCCTTGGAGGAGGAAATAACAACTGACTCCAGTATTCTTGCCTGGAGAATCCCATGGACAGAGGAGCCTGGTGGGCTACAGTCCATGGAGTTGTAAGGAGTCAGACATGAGTGAAGTGACTTAGCACGCAGCAGGATGGATGGGAACAGCAAAGGATGCATGTTGCATGATGTGGGGTTGGAGTGCACTTGCAATCTTTGGCCCTGCTCTTGAGAAGGGGATTCCATCTCCCAGAAAGGCTTAGCATGGCTTCTCATGAAAGAGTGATTGGAAGAGTCAAGGGTGTTAGAAAGTTGATTAGTTAGAAAGTTAGGAGAAAGTATTAGAAAATTAACACTTCCCCTAAGCTTGTGGAAAGTGGAATTTCACATTCTAGAAGTGGTTTTCTGGAACTGCAGGCCAGAAGTAAACACTAAGGATTATGTTAGTTACTTTAAGCATAAAGAGACATCTTCTCTCTGCTTCTCCTCTGTAATGAACTAAGACATCCTAATATTAAACAGGCCTCCATATGCTAGTGGAGAGGGGCTGGCCTGCAACGCCTGGGGGTTGGAGAAGCCACATCCCCTCTCTGCGCATCTCAAATCAGAGTTCCAAGGGGAGACTTTCCATAGTCAGAAACTCATGCTTCCCGGGGGCCTGCTGCCAGTGAGACGAGAAGCACAGGGGCTCTTAGTGTGCATGGGGCCCGACATGAATTCTTAAGTCTGATTTGCAAGAACATCTGTAATTTTGTTCAGTCTTCCCTTGGCTTCATTCACCCTCACAGTGTCCCATCTATTGACCTTGGATGCTCTTTTGATGTCCTGCAGACTGTAACCTCACTTACTTGGGGATCTTCCCTGGTTACACTTCCCTCTGCTGGAACGCCACATCCTCTGACTACCCACACCCTCCCCGTTTGTGCAGGGCCAACCTCTCCAGATGCTGCCAAGGTCTGCAGCATCCCTGCGTTGCTGAGTGGCCATCACACAGCTAGTGTGCTGATTTTGTAGTTGATGGCCAACAAATCACTGTTAGGTGATCTAAGAGCCCAGGCAAAGATACAGCATGTATCATGTGTATTTAGAGAACAAAAGTAAATTCAGGTTTATAAAAGAGAAAAATCAGCATGGGCCCGAAAAAGAGATGACAACAATGAAAATGAATTTTGTCCTCAAAATAGTCCACATGCAAGGACCATTTACAGCAGTTTTTAGACTCTGTGAACTTGCACATGCGTGCGTTAGTCACACAGCTGTGTCCAGTTATTTGCAATCCCATGGACTGTAGCCTGCCAAGTTCTTCTGTCCATGGAATTTTCCCGGCGAGTATGTTTGAGTGGGTAGCCATTCCCTTCTGCAGGGTATCTTCCCTGCATTGCAGGCAGATTGTTTACTGTCTGAGCCACTAGGAAAACTTGTGTATAAATTTTAAAACAGGTTCTGATGATCTTTAAGCTGCATGCATTCTTGAGTTTGAATTATTTGCCTGCATTCTCTTGTTGATCAGGGTTTACAGACCTCAGCCCTGTTGACAGGTGGGGCTGGATAATTCTCCTGATGTGGCTGCCCTGGACACTGTAGGGTGTTCAGCAGTGTGCATGGTTTTAATGTACTACATGCCAGCAGCAACCCCACAGAGACATCAGTCATGACAACCAGAAATGTCTCCAGGCACTGACAACTGTCCCCCGCAGGAGCAGAATTGCCCCCGGGTTGAGAATCATTGCTGTAAAATAATGCTACATTTTTATGCTACATGCCAGGTATTAATAGTACAGAGGAGTGATTCCCATAACAAGTTTGAGTCAGCCATACCTGGGTTCAAATAACACCTCACATTTACATGGTAAATGTGATTATGATTACTGAACAAGTTAAGTTACTTCACATCATTTAGCCTGTTTGCTCACAAGGTCACTTTGAGAAATAATTTGGACCATTCATGTGAAGCACTTAACACAATGCTTAGATTATAATAAGCAGGTAATAGACAATAGCCATCATTATTCCTAACAATAAGCAGCAGACTGCATCCAGAGACTTTGTTTAATGCTATTGTGAATATCATGATGTCTACAGCTCTCCATGATGAAGAATCCTATTTGGCATAGGTTTAGGTGAATATTTAAAGTAGGCTTTCCTGGTGGCTCAGACAGTAAAGAATCCATCTGCAATTCAAAAGACTGGGGTTCCATGCCTGGGTTGGGATGATCCCCTGGAGAAGGGAATGGCAACCTCCTCCAGTATTCTTGTCTGGAAAATCCCATGGACAGAGGAGCCTGGCAGGCTACAGTCCGTGGGGTTGCAAAGAGTGGGGCACAACTGAGTGGTTACCGCTTTCACTTCCACTTGAGGTGAAGATCTAAAGTAATGAGGTGCAAGACAAACACTGTAACGTGACGGAGGGTGGGGGAGCAGGGTGGAGAGACAGCAAAGAGTGCTGTTTATTCCCCCATTTCCTCATTTATTCAATGAGCTCTGCATATCCTTCCGAGAGTGTGCAGTGGAGGAAGGGGGACAAGATACAGTCTCTGATCCTGAACTGCTCAAAGTCTAGAAAAATCTCAGAGAATAAGAGAAAGTCAAGACCACTGAGAGAAGCTGCCAGGTGGCAGGAATTTTGGTGAGCGCTTGGGAAGATGGCAAAGCCTCCCTGGGCTTTATTGACTGGATGCAATTAAAGTCTCCTGTTAAAATTGGAACTCTGAGTGAGCACAGACACAGCCAGTCCTGCCGGTCCTGAGAAGCAGCCATTGGTTGGTTACTGGGGAGGAGACATAAACCGGGGTCCTTTTCAGTTCAGTTCGGTCCAGTCGCTCAGTCATGTCTGACTCTCTGCAACCCCATGGACTGCAGCATGCCAGGCCTCCCTATTATTCACCATCTCCTGGAGCTTGCTCAAGCTCATGTCCATCAAATCGGTGATGCCATGCAACCATCTCATCCTCTGTCGTCCCCTTCTCCTCCTGCCTTCAGTCTTTCCCAGCATCAGGGTCTTTTCCAGTGAGTCAGCTCTTCCCATCAGGCGGCCAAAGTATCCTTTTCTATGCTCCTGCAGATTCTTTGATTGTCTATGTTACACACTTTGGTGTTGGATAAGATGTATCTAGCTTGAGTGTCCACTAAGAAAGATGTCTCAATCCAGAAACGCTCAGGGTTAATCTCCCCACGAGGTAAACGCTAACTGATGAAAATGGAAGAGAGGTGGGCACAGAGCCCATACCCGGAGGGGTGCTGCCTGCCAAGTGAGCGCCCCTGCTGGGCAGGCTGCTTGTCCTTTTGTGGCTTCCTATGAAGCACCGTTCAACCTGCGGTGCAGCCTCACACTGCCGCCCGTGGCTCCCGCTCTTCTGCCTTCCAAAACAGCGGCTCTTGAGGTGGCTCAGACCAGAAATAATCTGCCTGCAAAGCAGGAGGCCCAGGTTCACTCTCTGGGTCAGGAAGATCCCCTGAAGAAGGAAATGGCAACTCACTCCAGTATTCTTGCCTGGAGAATCCCGTGGACAGAGGAGCCTGGTGGGCTACAGAGTTGGACACAGCTGAGCGGCTAACACATAGGTACACACAGGCTTTGTTTCAGGTTCTGTCTTTCTAGAGGCACTTGGTTACAACACCATGTTTTCTGAACTAGAAAGCTTCCATAGAATCTGGACGTTCAAAGACAAATTCAGTATGATTTGCTTTAGCTTTTATTGCTGCTTTTTTTTTTTTTTTGGACCAGCTCATGGACAATAGGAATTGGATGTTAACATCAAGGCAGTATTGTATTATTCATGGGTTGTTGTGCAAAACCACATTCACTGAGTTGGCTAAAAAGATCATTTGGGTTTTTCTGTAACATGTTACGGAAAAACTCAATCAAACTTTTTGGCCAAGCCAAATATACAAATAGATACAAATAAATAAGTGCCCCCCCCCCAGTTTGGGAGCATTAATAGAAAAATCTAGAGAAAGCTGCCCAGTTAGGGATTTTCTTGCCTGAGAGGGTTACAAGTCACAGTAGAAGCCTCCAGGAAGCATAAAATCCAGCAAGACGAATTATTCCCACTCCTAAATTTAGTTTTCTGCACCTATAGCAACAGATTGGCATAGTAAATCGACTGGATTTGTGATACGACTGGTGGACATTTAGTAGCTAGTGGGAAAATGGCTATAAGCATTTCCATCTCCCCTAGCAAAAGAGAAATATGAGTCTATTATCTTGAGTATAGTAGTCTGATTTTATGGTTCTAGAGTGAAAACTCTTTCACATGAAGAGACAAGCTGTCAAGTAGCTCAAAGATTATTTTCAAGAAATTCTGAACATTCAGTGAGATGTATATAGCCCTGTAGGGAACTTATTTGCACTTTTCAGAAGAAGCAAAGATAGCATTAGGACTGTGGTGTCTGCTTTTGTAATGGGCCATTTAAAACAAAAAATTAGAAATTGCCTGGATAATGTAGTTAACTATTATTTTTTAAAGGTAGGAAAAGTTATCCCAGATATTATTAATCTAATATCTTAATACTTGAAAGAGGAAAGAATAATAGAAAAAGATTTTAAAGAGAAAATGTAAATTACTAATATATCTTAAAGATTATAGGAGAGGCCCTTGTCATAATTATGAAACATATAATTAATAATAACTGAATTTTAGTCAATATGAAAAATGAAGGTTTTCCTGAAGGGGTTGAAAATTATGTTGGGGAGCGGGGGAAAGTCTTACTCTCGTATATAAAACACATATATACACGGAATGAAGAACATCTATAATGTATATCTGTGGGATTAAGATTTCATAAGGGCAATTAGAGGAAATGTGTCTAAAAATTCCTTAAGGGAATTATAATGAAAATAAAAGTTTAAGAAATGTTACATTAGGGGGTTAAATTGTTCTGTAAGAGAAACCAATTCAACGTATACTTATTAAAAATATGTGTTAAAATACATTATCTAGCATATTAAATATATGTTGCAGTTATTGTTCGGTCACTAAGTGGTGTCTGACTCATTGTGACCCCATGGACTACAGCATGCCAGGCTTCCCTGTCATTCCCTATCTCCCGGAGTTTGCTCAAACTCATGTCCATTGAGTAAGTGATGCCATCTAACCATCTCATCCTCTGTCACTCCCTTCTCCTCCTGCCCTCCATCTTTGTCTTTTATGATGAGATGAATTGGCTCTTTGCATCAGGTGGCCAAAATATTGGAGCTTCAACCTTCAGCATCAGTCCTTCAAAGGGTCCTTCAAATGAATGTTTTGGGTGGGTTTCCTTTGGGGATTGATTGGTTTGGTCTTCTTGCAGTCCAAGGGACTCTGCTGCTGCTAAGTCACTTCAGTCGTGTCCGACTCTGTGTGACCCCATAGACGGCCTCCTACCAGGCTCCTCTGTCCCTGGGATTCTCCAGGCAAGAACACTGGAGTGGGTTGCCATTTCCTTCTCCAATGAAAGTGAAAAGTGAAAGTGAAGTTGCTCAGTCATGTCCGACTCTTAGCGATCTCATGGACTGCAGCCTACCAGGCTCCTCCGTCCATGGGATTTTCCAGGAAAGAGTACTGGAGTGGGATGCCATTGCCTTCTCCACCAAGGGACTCTGCAACACCACAATTTGAAGCATCAATTCTTTGGCTCTCAGCCTTCTTTATGAGCCAACTCTAACATCCATACATGACTACTGGAAAAGCCACAGCTTTGACCATATGGACCTTTGTCAGCAAAGTTATGTCTCTGCTTTTTAATATGCTGTCTAGGTTTGTCATAGCCTTCCTTCAAAGTGCCTTTTAACTTCATAGCTGCAGTCACCATCTGCAGTGATTTGGGAGCTCAAGAAAATAAAATCTGTCACTGCTTCCACTTTCCCTCCCTTTTATTTGCCATGAAGTGATGGGACCAGATGCCATGATCTTGGTTTTTTGAATGTAGAGTTTTAAGCCAACTTCTTCACTCTGCTTTTCACTCTCATAAAGAGGATTTTTGGTTCCTCCTCATTTTCTGCCACTTGAGTGTTATCATCTACATATATGAGGTTGTTTATATTTCTCCTGAAAGTGCCAAAGAATTGATGCTTTCAAATTGTGATGCTGGAGAAGACTCTTGAGAGTCCCTTGGACAGTAAGGAGATCAAATCCATCAATACTAAAGGAAATCAACCCTGAATATTCATTGGAAGGACTGATGTTGAAACTGAGCCTTCAATACTTTGGCCACCTGATGTGAAGAGCCAACTTATTGGAAAAGACACTGATGGTGGGAAAGATTGGGGGCAGGAAGAGAAGAGGGTAACAGAGGATGAGATGGTTGGATGGCACCACTAACTCAATGGACATGAGTTTGAGCAACCTCTGGGGGACAGTGGAGGACAGGGAGGCCTGGCGTGCTGCAGTCCATGGGGTCTCAAAGGGTTGGACAGGACTTAGCAACTGAACACCAAAAACAACAGTCTTGATTCCAGCTTGTGATTCATTCAGCCTGGCACTTTGCATGATATATTCTGCAAGTTCAGTTCAGTTCAGTTGCTCAGTCGTGTCCGACTCTTTGCGACCCCATGAATTGCAGCACGCCAGGCCTCCCTGTCCATCACCAACTCCCAGAGTTCACATCCATCCAGTCAGTGATGCCATCCAGCCATCTCATCCTCTGTCATCCCCTTCTCCTCCTGCCCACAATCCCCCCAGCATCAGAGTCTTTTCCAATGAGTCAACTCTTCACATGAGGTAGCCAAAGTACTGGAGTTTCAGCTTTAGCATCAGTCCTTCCAAAGAACACCCAGGACTGATCTCCTTTAGAATGGACTGGTTGGATCTCCTTGCAGTCCAAGGGACTCTCAAGAGTCTTCTCCAACACCACAGTTCAAAAGCATCAGTTGTTCGGCGCTCAGCTTTCTTCACAGTCCAACTCTCACATCCATACATGACTACTGAAAAAACCATAGCCTTGACTAGATGGACCTTTGTTGGCCAAGTAATGTCTCTGCTTTTGAATATGCTATCTCGGTTGGTCATAACTTTCCTTCCAAGGAGTAATCGTCTTTTAATTTCATGGCTGCAATCACCATCTGCAGTGATTTTGGAGCCCCCCAAAATAAAGTCTGATAGTTTCCACTGTTTCCCCATCTATTTGCCATGAAGTGATGGGACTAGATGCCATGATCTTCGTTTTCTGAATGTTGAGCTTTAAGCCAACTTTTCACTCTCCTCTTTCTCTTTCATCAAGAGGCTTTTGAGTTCCTCTTCACTTTCTGCCCTAAGGGTGGTGTCATCTGCATATCTGAGGTTATTGATATTTCTCCCAGCAATCTTGATTCCAGCTTGTGTTTCTTCCAGCCCAGCATTTCTCATGATGTACTCTGCATATAAGTTAAATAAGCAGGATGACAATATACAGCCTTGACGAACTCCTTTTCCTATTTGGAACCAGTCTGTTGTGCCATGTCCAGTTCTAACTGTTGCTTCCTGGCCTGCATATAGATTTCTCAAGAGGCAGGTCAGGTGGTCTGGTATTCCCATTTCTTTCAGAATTTCCCACAGTTTATTGTGATCCACACAGTCAAAGGCTTTGGCATAGACAATAAAGCAGAAATAGACGTTTTTCTGGAACTCTTTTGCTTTTTCGATGATCCAGCGGATGTTGGCAATTTGATCTCTGGTTCCTCTGCCTTTTATAAAACCAGCTTGAACATCTGGAAGTTCATGGTTCATGTATTGCTGAAGCCTGGCTTGGAGACTTTTGAGCATTACTTTACTAGCGTGTGAGATGAGTGCAATTGTGTGGTAGTTTGAGCATTCTTTGGCATTGTTTTTCTTTGGGATTGGAATGAAAACTGACCTTTTCCAGTCCTGTGGCCACTGCTGAGTTTTCCAAATTTGCTGGCATATTGAATGCAGCACTTTCACAGCATCATCTTTCAGGATTCGAAAGAGCTCAACTGGAATTCCATCACCTCCACTAGCTTTGTTCATAGTGATGCTTTCTAGGCCCACTTGACTTCACATTCCAGGATGTCTGGCTCTAGGTGAGTGATCACACCATCGTGATTATCTTGGTCGTGGAGATCATTTTTGTATTCTGCAAAGAAGTTAAATAAATAGAGTGACAATATATAGCCTAGTTTTACCCCTTTTCTAATTCTGAACCAGTCAATCATTCTGTGTAAGGTTCTAACTGTTGTTTCTTGACCTGCATATGGGTAAGGTGGTCCAGTATTCCCTTCTCTGTAAGAATTTCCACACTTTGTTGTGAACCACATAGTCAATAAGGCTTCCCTGGTGGCTCAGACAGTAAAGCGTCTGTCTGCCTGCAATGTGGGAGACCAGGGTTCGATCCCTGGGTCGGGAAGATCCTCTGGAGAAGGAAATGGCAACCCACTCCAGTACCCTTGCCTGGAAAATCCCATGGACAGAAGACTCTGGTATGCTACAGTCCATGGGGTCACAAAGAGTCGGACACGACTGAGCGACTTCAATCACTCACTCACTCACTCACTCACACAGTCAAAGGCTTTAGTATAATCAATGAAGCAGAAGTGGATATTTTTTCTGGAATTCTCTTGCTTTCCTTATGAGCCAATGAATGTTGGGAATTTGATTTATGGTTCTTCTGCCTTTTCTAAATCCAGCATGTACATCTGGAAATTCTCAGTTCACATATTGCTAAGCCCAGCTTGGAGGATTTTGAGCGTAACCTTGCAGGCTTGCAAAATGACGCAACAGTGCAGTAGTTTGTGCATTCTTTGGCATTGCCCTACTTTGGAATCAGAATGAAAAGTAACCTTTTCCAGTCCTGTGGCCACTACTGAGTTTTCCAAATTTGCTGGCATATGGAGAGGGCATGTTTACAGTATCATTTTTTAAGATTTTAAATAGCTTCACCTGAAATTCCATCAATTCCACTAACTGTGTGTGTAGTGATGCTTCCTAAGGCCCACTTGACTTCACTTTCCAGGATGTCTGGCTCTAGGTGAGTGTCCACACCATTATGGTTATCTGGGTCATTAAGACTTTTTTGTATAGTTCTTCTATATATTCTTGTCAATTTTTCTTAATAGCTTCTGCTTCTATTAAGCCCTTACCGTTTCTGTCTTTTATCATGCCCATCTTTGCAAGAAATGTTTCCTTGGTGTCTTGAATATCTCCCATTCTACTGTTTTCCCTCTACTTCTTTGCACGGTTCATTTAGGAAGGCCTTCTAATCTCTTCTGGCTATTCTCTGGAATTCTGCATTCAGTTGCATATATCTTTCCCTTTCTCCCTTGCTTTTCATTTCTCTTTTTTCCTCGTCTATTTGTAAAGCCTCCTCAGACAGCCATTTTGCCTTCTCCCATTTTTTCCCCCACTTTGGGATGATTTTGGTCACTGCCTCCTGTACAATGTTTCAAACCTCTGTTCTTAGTTCTTCAGGCACTCTGTCTACCAGATCTAATTCCTTGAATCTATTTGTCACTTCCACTGTATAATCATAGGGATTTGATTTAGGTCCTACCTGAGTGATTTAGGTCCTACCTAGTGATTTTCCCTACTTCCTTCATTATAAGCCTTAATTTTGCAGTAAGAAGTTCATGATCTGAGTCACAGTCACCTCCAGTTCTCGTTTTTGCTGACTGTATAGAGCGTCTCCATCTTTGACTGCAAAGAATATAATCAATCTGATTTTGGTATTGACCATTTGGTGATATCTGTGTGAAAAGTTATCTCTTGTGTTGTTGGAAAAGAGTGTTTGCTATGACCTGTGCATTCTCTTGGCAAAATTAGCCTTTGCCCTGCTTGATTTTGTACTTACTCCAAGGGCAACCTTGACTGTTACTCCAGGTATCTCTTGACTTCCTACTTTTACATTCCAATCCCCTATAATGAAGAGGGCATCTTTTTCTGATGCCAGTTCTAGATGGTTTTGTAAGTCTCCATAGAACTGGTCAACTTCAGCTTCTTTGGTATCAGTGGTTAGGGTATAGACTTGGATTTTTGTGATGTTGAATAGTTTGCCTTGGAAATGAACGGAGATCATTCTGTAGTTTTTGAGACTGAACTCAAGTACTACATTTTGGACTCTTTTGTTGGATATAATACATATTGAATACTTATTGTATACTAAATTAAATATTAATTTAAATTAATTATATAAATGTTTAGCTAAAATACATTATATAAGTTACATATTATCTGAAATACATCATATATTGAATAATTATGGGCACATATTGAATAATTATGGGTTGCCGTGCCCTCCTCCAGGATATCTTCCCAACCCAGGAAGCAAACCCGCATCTCTATGTCTCCCACATTGGCAGGCAGGTTCTTTACCACTAGCCTCGCCTGGGAACCCAGATACATAATAGATGGACAGAGAAATAGAATAAATATTAATTGAATAAGTACTCATGTTAGAAAACTTTCTGGAAAAGCTTAAGTCATGCTAAGCCCTGAAAGAATACAGAGACCAGAATTCTGTGTGCGGGGAGGATGTTTTGTCCGAGATGAGGACTCACGCATGAACTGGGGCATGAGAGTCAGAGAGAATGGTGTGTTGGCAGTAACCGGGAGTGCGGTGTGTCCAGCTGAGTGTGAGGACAAGTCTTGAGGAGAAGGGCAAGAGGCTCCAGACGAAAGGGCAGCCTCCCTCCTGATATGGGGTGGGAGGAAGGAGTCCTGCATTAGCACAGAGGAGAGGACCCTGTGGAAGTGGTGAAGGAGGCGGGGCTGGAAAACCAGGGCGCTCAGGATCCAGACAGGAGACTGCTTCCCAGGAAACCACTTCAGGAGAGACTGACTGAGCAAGCAGCTGGAAGCTGCAGCCTCACATTTGGGCTCTGGATTGCGGGGACGGCTGACTCCCAAGGATAATCAAAAACACATGCGGCGTGTTTGTGTTCGGTGTGTGGAAATGTGACAAGGAAATCAAAGGCATGCAGGAGGCTGAAGAAGTCGTTTTCCACAAAACCAAGAAACCAACAAGAAAAGGAAAGATTTTTAACCACTTCTTCATCACAACTTCAATTTCTCATGTCTGCCCCCTTTGTATTCTGAGAGAAATAAAAAGAACTAGACATCCCCTCTTCCTGATTAAAAAAAAAAAATGCCAGATAGTTTAAGCATATTTCAGCACCTGATTCATTGATTACATGTGTGATCTGATAATATCCTCCACCACAAAAATGTCGCAAATAATGGAGCATGCTTTCTACTAAAATGCAGATTAATCATAGAGGATCTATTACATATGTTCCTCTGTTCTAAATCAAGGACATCCTCTATAGGGACTTCAGTGGGAAGAGAATATTGGTCATTTCAGTTGTACTCAAAAAGAAGTGGTGTCTGGAAATTTATGCTAAATTAAGTAAAAGAGAACAAAGAAGAATCCAGAAATGGAAAGACTTTGAACTGCATCCAGAGTCATCTCTAAGTTCACACCCTCTGAAATGCCTCATATTATTTCCCAAGTTCTCTCACATTAGCTGTGTCACCCAAGTGACGGAAATGGAGATAAATGACAAGACTCTGTTGCCACTAGGGGGTAAAAAAAAATGTCTTAGAGACAAGTATCTTCTCTTAGTTTATATATTAATAGTTTTGGAGCCACAAAAACAAAGCTAATAGAATGGAGGGTGGGAATTAGAGTCTTAGACAAACCACAGACGTGATCAAAACAGACATAGATTGAGATACGATTGAAAGCTAGAGATTGCCTGGGCTTCCCTGGTGGCTCAGGTGGTAAAGAATCTGCTTGCAATGTAGGAGACCAGGGTTCAATCCCTGGGTCAGGAAGACCCACTGGAGAAGGAAATGGCAACCCACTCCAGTATTCTTGCCAGGAGAATTCCAAGGACAGAGGAGCCTGGTGGGCTTCATGGGGTCACAAAGAGTTGGACATGACTGAGTAGCTAATACACATACACACAGAGAGTGCCTATACATTGAGACTTTAAAGTCAAGCTAAATAAACTAGGAAATGGTATAGATTATCTTTCTTTCTCTTCACATGTTGAAGACAGGAGATGAGAAAAACCAGATGGATCATAAAGACAGAAGTCAGCAGGGTGTAGACAAACCCTTAAAGACTGCCCAAGCTCCTTCTTCTGTGAAGAGGAAGAGACCCCTTCAGGCTGAGGAGCAGAAAGATGGGACCCTTGGAGACAGTCCCCAGCCTAAGATCTGGAGTTTTTCTGTCGCATTATCTTCATGCCAATTAAGAACTCTTTCAAGTAGGAAATGTCCAGATTATAATTGAACATGCTATTTCTTCTTTCTTTGAATCCTAACTCATTTTTTTCTCGAGTATATAAAAAAGTGAATCCTCATCCTGCAGGTACAAAACAGGAAGTGTTTTAAAATTCTCTCCCAAAGAAACTCAAATATCTCTGGCAATAAGATAATTCACTGCCACCACAATCTTCTTAAAAGCTAACCTAAGAGGGTCAGAGAAGATGGGCAATGGAAGAAACTTTTATACCTGGGATGGAAAAATGTCTAAAAGAGTTGAAGAAAATTAAATGGCAAAGTTTGAACACATTGTTTTTATATTTGCCTTAGAGTAGGAAAGTTTGAAGGCACAGCCATGTTGAAGGAGAAAAATGTGTTTAGAAGAATCTTCCCTAAGAGCAATGGAGAGGATAAATACCGGATTCTTTGGAACAGAAAGAAATACCATTTGCCTCTAATGAGAGTGTCCAGCATGTAGAGGGAGAGGGAAAAGTCAAGCCTGGAGCAAAGAGTTCTGAAGCTTCCATGTGACTGGAGTGAAATGGAGCGAATGTTCTGAGTTTCTGTTGTCTAACCTGCTTATTGAAAAAACTGTGAGTATTGTTTGAAAATACGTCTACAGGGACTTCCTTGGTGGTTCAGAGGTTAAAAATCCACCTTTCAATGGAAGGGATGTGGGTTTGATCCCTGGTCAGGAAACTAAAATCCCACATGCCACAGGGCAAGTAGCCCATGCACCACAATCCATGTGGTGCAGCTGAAGAGTCCATGTGCTGACCCATGAGATCTAGAGCCTGTGCTCAGCAAAAGAGAAGCTCACACACCACAATGGAGAGCCAGTGCAGCCAAAACTAAATAAAAAATACAATGAAATGTGTCTACTAAGATCAGGGCATCTGGTCCCATCACTTCATGGCAAATAGATGGGGAAACAGTGAGAGACTTTATTTTGGGGGGCTCCAAAATCACTGCAGATGGTGACTGCAGCCATGAAATTAAAAGACACTTGCTCCTTGGAAGAAAAGCTATGACCAACTTAGACAGCATGTTAAAAAGCAGAGATCTTTGCCAACAAAGATCCATCTAGTTAAAGCTATGGTTTTTCCAGTAGTCATGTATGGATGTGAGAGTTGGATTATAAAGAAAGCTGAGCACAGAAGAATTGATGCTTTTGAATGGTGGTGTTGGAGAAGACTCTTGAGAGTCCCTTGGACTGCAAGGAGATCCAACCAGTCCATCCAAAAGGAAATCAGTCCTAAATATTCATTAGAAGGACTGATGCTGAAGCTGAAACTCCAATCCTTTGGCCAACTGATGCAAAGAACTGACTCATTTGCAAAGACCCTGATGCTGGGAAAGATTGAAGGTGGGAGGAGAAGGAGCTGACAGGGGATGAGATGTTTGGATGGCATCACCAGCTCAGTGGAAATGAATTTAAGCAAACTCTGGGAGATGGTGAAGGACAGAGAAGCCTGGCATGCTGCAGTTCATGGGGTCGCAATGAGTTGGATATGACTGAGTGACTGAACTGAACTGAATAAAGTCTTCAGTGGTGCTCCCTTCCAAAAGTCAAGCGTCCTTCACTGGAGTGAAGACTGGGCTTAATGACTTGCTTCTAACAAATAGTATGCAGTGTAGAGGATGGTCTGTGACTTCTGAGATGAGATCATGAAAGTTTACTCTTTGGTCTCTCTGGAATGCCTTATTCTGGGGAAGTTGTGCCATGTTGTGGAGATGCCCAAGGAGTCTTCTGGAGCTGTCCAATGAAGTGGAACTGATCAGATCAGATCAGTCACTCAGTCATGTCTGACTCTTTGTGACCCCATGAATCGCAGCACACCAGGCCTCCCTGTCCATCACCAACTCCCGGAGTTCACTCAGACTCACGTCCATCGAGTCAATGATGCCATCCAGCCATCTCATCCTCTGTCATCCCCTTCTCCTCTTGCCCCCAATCCCTCCCAGCATCAGAGTCTTTTCCAATGAGTCAACTCTTCACATGAGGTGGCCAAAGTACTGGAATTTCAGCTTTAGCATCATTCCTTCCAAAGAAATCCCAGGGCTGATCTCCTTCAGAATGGACTGGTTGGATCTCCTTGCAGTCCAAGGGACTCTCAAGAGTCTTCTCCAACACCACAGTTCAAAAGCATCAATTCTTCGGCGCTCAGCTTTCTTCACAGTCCAACTCTCACATCCATACATGACCACAGGAAAAACTATAGCCTTGACTAGACGGACCTTTGTTGGCAAAGTCATGTGTCTGCTTTTGAATATGCTATCTACGTTGGTCATAACTTTCCTTCCAAGGAGTAAGCGTCTTTTAATTTCATGGCTGCAGTCACCATCTGCAGTGATTTTGGAGCCCAGAAAAATAAAGTCTGATGCTGTTTCCACTGTTTCCCCATCTATTTCCCATGAAGTGATGGGACCGGATGCCGTGATCTTCGTTTTCTGAATGTTGAGCTTTAAGCCATCTTTTTCACTCTCCACTTTCACTTTCATCAAGAGGCTTTTTAGTTCCTCTTCACTTTCTGCCATAAGGGTGATGTCATCTGCATATCTGAGGTTATTGATATTTCTCCCGGCAATCTTGATTCCAGCTTGTGTTTCTTCCAGTCCAGCATCTCTCATGATGTACTCTGCATAGAAGTTAAATAAGCAGGGTGACAATATACAGCCTTGACGTACTCCTTTTCCTATTTGGAACCAGTCTGTTGTGCCATGTCCAGTTCTAACTGTTTCTTCCTGACCTGCATATAGGTTTCTCAAGAGGCAGGTCAGGTGGTCTAGTATTCCCATCTCTTTCAGAATTTCCCACAGTTTATTGTGATCCACACAGTCAAAGGCTTTGAGGTCTCCCATTAACTGCTCTGGGAGTGAACTGTCTTAGAAATAGCCCTTTCAGCCTGAGTGAAATCTTCAGATGATTGCAGCCCCCACCAACATTTTGACTGTCTCATTAGAGACTCTGTGCCTGAACCATCCAGGTTAGCCACTCCCAAATTCCTGCTCCACAGAAACTGTGCAATAATAAATGGGTATAGTTTTAAGCCACTAAGTTTTGGAGTATGTATTACATAGTCATAGATAACTAGACAACAAAACATGTCACCTTACAGAATAAATATGAAGATTCGATGAGTTGATGTTTGTGCAATCCCTGGGACAACAGAACGGTTTATGCAAATACAGAGTAATTATTATCTTCTCCAGGTGGTGCCCCTACAACAGAAGCAGAGTAGCTTCGAGTAGAAATCAGCTCAAAGACTGTAACTCACGAGGGCAAGGGCTGTCTAATTCTTCTCTATACTCCACTCCACCTCTAGCAGTTGAGGCAGAGTAGCTGATTACTGAGTATTTGCTAACTGAATGAATCAACATATGTTGAGCAAATCATTCATGGTCTCTGAACTCCAGCTTCTTTCATTATCAATTAAAGGAGCTAAACTCAATGATCTCAAATGTTTGTCCTGTCTCTGAAATCTAAAATGTAGTATGCAGAGATTCACATAATACTATTTATTTTTAAATATTTTTGAGTTTTTGCTATGCCAGGCATTATATTAAGTGGTACACAGGTATTATCTTATTTCATTCTTTCAAAAACCCTTTGAGGGTTGACTTTAAAATTGTCCTGACTTTAAAAGTAAGAAATCTACAGCACAGAGAAGTGACATAACTTTCTTAAAGTCATGTACACAGTTAAGGTGACATCTGAATTTGAACTAGAGAGACTGACCTTTATAATCCAAAGATGAGTCTACCTGAAGCCTTCAACTTTGTGGTGTGGTCTTCCTGTTAGATTCTAAGCCTCTTAGAACAAAGGCAATTCCTCTTAAATAAATATCCCCCATGCCTAATATACAGCAAATTCTCAATAAATGTTCATTAAATGAATGAATAAATTAATACAGTGTGGTGTGGAAATACCCTTAACTCACACTAAATGTGATTGAAAAAAATATGAATTTAAACATTTGGGATTTCATGAGATGTTTTCTTATTATTCTTCACTTACTAGAACTTCTATTAAGGAGTCTAGAGAAATCTTAGCTGTCTCCCTAAGCCTATCCTAACCATCAGATTGTTACTACACACTCTATTAAATTATAATTCAGAGATGTGTCATAATTAAATGTCAATATAGGCAATGTGGTAGGTGTCATTCATAAAGTTGTAGAAAGTCCTAAAGTAGCCACTGTCTGCGGTCAGGAGATCCAGTCAACTTTGCCTGTTGTTGTCTTGAACATGGACTTGGGACAACAAAGAACTAATGAGAACCTATGCATAAGAATTTGGAAGTTTTAAAGTAGCTTTGATTTCAATACTGTAATTCTCTTTGAATTATTAAATCCCTTCTTTAGTGGGTAGACCATTAAATCTTTGTAATTCCAGATGGTATTACAAGAGCAGATGTACCATTAAGGTTTCTCCCCTCCCTTTCAGAAATGTGAAAGAAGATACGTGGAAACCTTAGGCAATCACCTTTGGGTGGGAGAACCATGAGACAAGGGAACGTTGCAGAGCTGAAACCAGAGGTCAGCTAAGGGTATGAGGGGCTGATGTAGGAGCCAGGCCCAGGAAAAGAGCACAGTGCTGTAGACAGAAGGAACAAGGACCTTGTTACAGAGAAAGAATGAGGTTAAGTAACGTGAAGTCCCAGAAGGGATGGTAGGAATTGTATATCCTACTCCATTCATGTTTATATGTCTTTATTCATCAGCGATGTTTCAGCAGACACTAATATTCTTCCAGTATTTTGTTTCCTGGGCAATGTCAGATCTTTATTGCACTCAGTAGTCAGGGTTGACTTGTTCTCCTATCCTTTGTCCTTCAATTTCTCCCCAGAATTGTTTTCATGTTGAAGGCTGTGTATCATTTTTTGTGAACCCAGTATGACTTTCCAACTGTAGATTTGGTTCTTTTACAAACTCAAGGACTTTTTCAAGGTCGTTTTGAAGTGTATGTGATTTCATCCTCAGGGCTAGCAAGTATATCAGATCATCTTAGTCTGTTTTCCATACCTACTAGTTTCTCTGATTATAAAACAAAATATTGCTTTAATTGTCTATACTTTGATCATCTCCAGTTTTCTTAGTGAATTATTTGACTATAGTCTGGGTCCCATACTCTTCCTCACTGTCTGTTTTACTTCCTAATCCACTAAGAATGTTTTGTTCTTCAAATGTGTCTTCTTGGGCACACCCTCTCCCTTTCCATCCCATTTGCTTGTTTATTCATATGGTCTTTGAGCTGTTATTTCTTTTTTTTTTTAATTTATTTTTTAAATTTTATTTTGTTTTTAAACTTTACAAAATTATATTAGTTTTGCCAAATATCGAAATGAATCCGCCACAGGTATACATGTGTTCCCCATCCTGTGCATAACGCGTTAACTTGTCACACAGCTGGAAACAATTGTGACAGATTCCTTCATGCTCCTTGAATTTCATTTTCCTTTTGCCTTCCTAGTCTGTCATTTACTAGGAGTGCTCCTTTCTGCTGTGATGTGTGATAAACTGTGATTGTGAACTTGAGGGAGGAGGTAGATGAGCCCACCCCCCTGCCCCTACCCTGACCTACAGTGAAGCAATAGGAGATTCATTCCCTATGGATGAAACTTCGAGACAAGAATAGCAGAACAATTGAGAGAGGAGGCTGGGTCCTGCCAGATGACATAGTTCTCATTCTTGAAGTCAGGACATCTCCTCAATCACACATGTGCCCAAAGGCTCCTTGGAGGTCAAAGGGGACTGATGCCAAGAGATACTTATAACCCATAGCCCTCTGCAGAAGAATCCATCTTGGCTAAGAGACACATTCTGTTACACAGGAGAATCCTGAGATATACCAAATAAAGACTATGAACCCGGCAAATCAAAATGATTGGCCAAAGAAAACCTGGAAGAAACATCCCATTAAAGTAATCCAAACTGCTATGAGAGTGCGACTCAGCAACTGTCTCTCCCTGAGCCTGCCAGTGTCTGTCCACACACACTGCGCTCTTTCTCCTCCTAATAAATACTGTACTTGCTTCACTACTTTCCGTCCTTGTGGGAATTCTTTTCTGCAAAGCTGAAAATCCAGGGCCTTGTCACTGACCACACTGGACTAGTGGCTGAGATTTGTTGCTCTCACCACCTCGACCCAGTCTCAGTCTCTGGCTGGGAACCCAAGCCCCGCTTCAGGCTGCTGCAGGCCAGGGCCACCAGAGATCAGACGTCCTGTAGAATTCTCTCTATCCTGCTCTGGATGAACCAGCTGAGCCAATACATCCTCCTTGCTCTGATATGATGCTGGTGATTTGACCCACTTCCTGCCAAATCCAGGGCAGATTTGCTTTTCCACCCAAGCTTCCAGTATGAGGTCTGGGTTTAGGGTTGCTATCTGGTCCTCTGCGGCCTAAGGACATGGCAGGAAGGAGGCATATCTGGCCAAAGTACTGTCTCTTCTCTCCTGTTGCTTTGTATGCTAAGTGCTCTGTAGGCGCTGGGGAGCCTTTGTTAACTATGGAACCAAAAAGGCATCACTTGATTTAAAAACAAATTGAAAACAAAATCAGCTAATCCTGCAAAAAGATGCCAAAAGACAAAGTTATAAGAATTTTTTTTTTAATAAAGACATTGGAGGTTTGCTATTAACATGAACTTGCAACTTAACATGGAGAATGGAAATTGCATTATAGAATCCCTCTTCCTTTGCATCCAAAGTGTAAGAAAATATTAGAAACCAGAAGCCCACCCCCAAAGTACTTACAGCACTAAACAGAGAGAGGTATAGATTCTATAAACACCCTGAACTTGAAACCAAACGGAAAAAAAATTTTTATTTGGGTTGTCAACTTAGAAAATACTCACAACCTAAAATATTGAGAGTTATATTTTATTCAGTGAGAATTTTGTGAATTCAAGGCCAGAACACAGCATCTCAAGTAACCCTGAGAGGGCTGCTCCAAGGAGGTTGGGGCGGGGGGAGGGGCTGGTGAGAGGTTATATAGAAGTTTTGCAACAAAGAGCGTGTAGTCTACAGTCAAAAGATTATTGTTAACTAAAGGAAAACCAGATACCTCAAGTTAAGGAGTTCAGTGCTTTCCTGTGCACAGGAAGATTCCAGAGTCTGGGCTCATTGAAACCATTCCTTTGTTATGCATCTCAGCTGTCTGAGGTCAGTGACCTGTGTTTTCACTTCCTGAGTTTTCTCAGGGCTCGCAGTAGGAAGCGGCTGAGGTCTCCTGGCTGCTAGATGGCAGGCGTTAGTCCTGAGTCCTTCCTGAGTCCCCTCAGGGCTCTTCAGCTCTCCATCCACCATTACAGACGACTGTAACATCCTCTGTTTATCAATGTGGTGGGATCTAGGTCATTCCTCAGGGTCCTAAGGCTTCTTTCCAGTGTCATGGGGGTCACAGCTGACCGACATCCAGGCACACAGGCATCCTCACTGGCTCTCAAAAATGCCATAGCCTCTCCCACCAGCTTTGCCTCCTGCTCTTCTAGCTCCCTACAAGTTCTGCCCAAGATCTCCAGCAGCAGCTCCTCAGCCCCTCCTCAGAGACCCTCCCCTACCACAACCTGGCTGAAGTAATGCCCCTGGGGCACCCTCCCTCCCCTCTGCATTCTCCCCTCACCACCCCATAAGCATCTAAAGTGGCTCCCTCCTTCATGGATGTATTTGTCAACTGCACTAGAATGTAAGCTCCGTGACACAGGAGACTTGGTCTGACCTGGGCAGTACTACGTGTTTACCATGAAGCAGAATTTCTTCATCAGATGAGTCAAATGCAGTCTTTGAGCTGTCAATCAAGCCTGCAGGGACTCATCCTCAGCCCCAGCTTTCTGCTCCGCTGGGATCTTTCATCACTGCCTTCTGCCCCTCAACCCACCTCTGTCTGATCGGAACTCTTCCGGGTTCCTGACAGGGGCTCTCTCCCCAGGGGTCCTGCTCAGCCTACATGCCTGGCCAAGCCAGCAGCTGTCCCCATGAAGGCAATCAACCTGAGGAGCCCTAGCCACACACGCCTCAGCAGCTCTTCCCTCTGTACAGTGACCCCTCCAGATCCACCCTGAGTTTGCCTTGTCTTATCGGACTCAGCGAACCTCTGAAGATGACAAAGGGGCAAGCAAAGGGCAGGTCAGAGGGGCTCACTGCTCTGATTTTAGCTGACTTCTGAAACTCTTTATTTGTGTCCACTCCGGAGGAGTGTGGATGGTCCCAGTCTCACTGCTTGAAGTTTCCGTGGCCAGAGAGAAAAATGCCCCACCTGCAGCTCAGGGTGACGAGCTGACCCATTTCTCCATCTTATTCCAAATGCCTCAAGGCCGAGGACAGGCAAGCTACCTCTCTCACAGAACATATCTCCATAGATATTTAAAACTTCAGGAACAAATTCTGCTTTTTTCCAATCTGCAGCATTTTGTTGCAGGACCATCTTGCATCTGGGAAATAAAAAGGAAGAGATGGTTGATGTGCACCAAGTTTACGAGTTTTTAATTGTTCCTTTTAGGGGGTCAAGCCTGGGACACACTCTCTCCCACTCAGATCCAAGCCAGAGGTCATGGCAGAGCTTTGGTCTCTGTGAGTCACCCTTGTTCCAAGGAGGCATCTTAGTAAGAGTGACCCACGGCAGAGGTGAGATCTGAGGACCTTGTCTAATGGTGTAGCTAGCAGTGAGCCCCTGTAGGAGAATTCCCTCGTTTCCCTCAACTCAGGTTGACAGACGATTGCCCTTCATGGAGACGGCTCCATAACTCACTTCCAGATGAGCTCACCTCGGCTTCATAGGACTCACAAGGGAGGAAGGGGAAATTGCCTGCTTCTCTATAGCCACCAGGAGGTCAGGTGAGATTTTTAAGTTTACGTGTTTAAATGAAAGTCAGACAGCATTCACTCACTTGCGGGAAATCAGCTTCAGAAGGAAGAATCAGGCGGAAAATAGAGGATCAGATGCAGAAGTAACTGTCAGGCTGAGCGCCACAGAGTGTTTGCTTTCTGTGCCTGGAGAGACGGGTCACCTTTGCCCTCCTATTTATAAAACTGACTCCCAGCAAAGTCACTTTTAGAGTCTGCTAGAAATGGGAAATTGATCATTTCTAATGCCGTTACCTCTCTGAGCAATACGGGAAGTCTCTTTTCTTTACCCTTACCATCTACCAGCGAGGACGGGTTCCCGCGGCACAGGGAGCACAGCGCTGCTGGGCTGTGTGTGTCAGGAGGGTGTATGTTGGTGAGCCAGCAAATGCACCACATGGAGCCTGCATTCTGAGCCTGGTCCTATGCTGGGGGCTGGAAATCAAAAAATACATATAGCTTAAGTGTCCTTACCCCCAAGAGTGAACCACCTAGCAAGTGAAGCTTGTTCAAGGTGCTTGTGAATGATGATGGACCAGGAGTTTCAGCTTAAGAAGTTCTATTTGCGTTAGAGAACTAAATGTTGAAATTTTATCATGCTATTCTTAGAGTATCTTATACTATCACTATAAAATTGATCTCTACTACTTTAAATATTATTTGTAAATAATACAAAACAAATATTATTTGTAAATACTATAGTATAAATAATAATATAAACACAATATAATTTGTAAAAATTATAAACACTCATAATCCATGAAGGTTCTATTGAAATTGTCAACTCTCTGCTTTAAAATAGCAGATAATTAATACTATGGTGGGTTATAAATAACTTTTAAGCTACTGATGACCTAAGCAATAAAAAAACTAAAAGAAATAAAATGATCTAAAGAAGAAAATAATGGAACTTAAGCATTTAAGTTTCACCTATTCATAATTATTTCCAAGAGACAGCAATTTCCACGGTCAGATTTCTGTAAATTGGATGGAAGGCTGGCGTCCTTTTTTTAAAAGCATATTCAGTAGGGTTCAATACCATTACCTTCTTTGAATATTAGCTTTTAAACCTTTCTTTTGAAAGAAGCATAGACTCATAAGCAGTTACAAAAAACAGTCTCATGAACCAGTAGTGACATCTTATATGAATGTAGGACAACGTCAAAACCCAGGAACTGGCGTGGGTAGAATCCTGTTGGCCAGACGACAGACTGTGTTCAGTTTCCACCAGTATTTACATGCGCTCGTGTGTGTGTGTCTGTCTGTCTGTCTGTCTGTGCAGTTCTAGTCAGCCTGATTCCGTAAGTGACCCCATCACAGTGAAGATGCAGGTCTGTTCGGTCACTGTATACGCCCCACCCGTCTCTGTCCCCAGGCAACCACTAAATGTTCTCCTACTCAGATTTAATTTTAACCGTCCTGTTTGGCCCACTGCACTGGCTTGGATCTTGTTGATGAAGAGTTTCAGCCAGTTTTTGCTTGGCATCCAGACGAATTAAACATTAAGGGAATATCAAAGTGGGACATGGTGACCTTCCAGCAAGCTAAGGAAGGTAATTCATTTACTTTGTTGTTCTTTCCTTTTTCCTAATAGAATAAATTTCGGTTGCTTCTTTCTGCTAAGTTCAGAAGACAGGAACTCCCTCAAAGACAATCTGAAGGGAAAAATAATATATATTATTTGTATATATATATATACATACACCAAAAAAATATAACTTCATTTAAGTTAAAAACAAATCTTCTCCCTCAACAACTCAACAAAACTTTTACCTTAGAGATGGTGAAGACAAAAATTTGTTTCAGTAACTTAGCAATTTCCTAACCTCTTAACTCTCTAAAGTGTTCGCAACAACTGCACACCCTGGGCTGACCTTCAAATCTTCTTCGCTCATATCACCTCCTGTTATTTTTCAAAGGATTACATGAGAAGTTCCCAAGTGAATTTTTGGCATCACAGACCAAAGAACAAAAATGACATGAAGCATCTGGAGATTTATAATTAAATGAATTTTTAAAAAATGTTTACACTCGACTATCTGGCAAGTCTAAAATACAGTTATTTGAAACTCCAATACTTCGCCCACCTGACGTGAAGAACCGACTCATTGGAAAAGACCCTGACGGTAGGAAAGATTGAAGGCGGGAGGAGAAGGGGACGACAGAAGATGAGATGGTTGGATGGCATCACCGATGTGATGGACATGAGTTTGGCTAAACTCCGGGAGTTGGTGATGGACAGAGAGGCCTGGCGTGCTGCAGTCTATGGGGTCACAAAGAGTTGGACATGACTGAGGGACTGAACTGAACTGATACATATGCAACAATAAATTATAATATATTACATGTTATTATCTATTTGTACTGACATTATTTAGCCATATAAAGTAATGATGGTAATATATGATATAATTTTTATGGTATATTAGTAAATAATATTATTGTGTGATTTTATAATCTGTGAAAGAAAATGAAAGTGAAAAAATCACTCAGTAGTGTCCAACTCTTTGCGACCCCATGGACTGTACAGTCCATGGAATTCTCCAGCCCAGAATACTGGACTGGGTAGCCTTTCCCTTCTCCAGGGGATCTTCCCAACCCAGGGATCAAACCCAGGTCTCCTGCATTGCAGGCAGATTCTTTACCAGCTGAGCCACAAGGGAAGTCCTTTAGCATATATAACACAAATACATAACACAAGATATTATTATATATGTGGTACCATATATTATCATATTCAGTAAAATATATATTATATATTATATATAATATGCTGCTACCGCTAAGTCACTTCAGTCGTGTCCAACTCTGTGCGACCCCATAGACGGCGGCCCACCAGGCTTCCCCGTCCCTGGGATTCTCCAGGCAAGAACACTGGAGTGGGTTGCCATTTCCTTCTCCAATGCATGAAAGTGAAAAGTGAAAGGGAAGTCGCTCAGTCGTGTCTGACTCTTTGCAACCCCATGGACTGCAGCTTACCAGGCTCCTCCATCCATGGGATTTTCCAGGCAAAAGTACTGGAGTGAGTTGCCATTGCCTTCTCTGTATATATAATATATATATATTATTATATATTACTATATTATATATATTATTGCTATTATTATATAGTACAAGTCATTTGGGCTTCCCAGGCGGCTCAGAGGTAAAGAACCTGCCTGCCAACGCAGGAAGAGATGCACAAGGGATGCGGATTCGATCCCAGGCTGGGGAAGATCCCCTGGAGGAGGAAATGGCAACCCACTCCAGTATTCTTGCCTGGAGAACCCGCTGGACAGAGGAGCCTGGTGGGCTACAGTCCACGGGCTTGCAAAGAGTCAGACATGACTTAGCAACTGAGCATTCAGTCATTCAGCAACACATGGGTATGAGAACTGCACAATATACATTTTGCATTTAACATGTGGAGGGATGTTTAGGCAATTAGCTTTGCAAAGTGACTCCAAGGTTACACTTCACGGTGAGATCAGACCTCATGTTTCCAAAAGGGTCTTAGGCACCTGAGTGTTTGAGTAATAGATATTCATGCTTCTTTTTGATTGTAAGCTTCGTTAGGGCTGAGTCCTATTGTTCTTTGGAGCCAAGTAATATACAATCACAGTTCCAACTAGGTACATAACAAATAAGAAAGGTGGGCAAATCAACTAGTGTTTCTTATTTCTTTTTGGTTCTTTTTATTAGAGGAATTTGTTTACATTTTTTAAAGAAAAACCTTCCCCCCTTCCCTCCCTCTCCCACAAAATTTGACATTCTGCTATGGTAGCTCAGACAATAAAGAATCTGCCTGCAATGTGGGAGACCCAGGTTCAATCCCTGGATTGCAAAGATCCCCTCGAGAAGGAAAGAGCAACCCACTCCAGTATTCTTGCCTGGGAAATCCCACGGCCTGAGGAGTCTGATGGAGTCTCAAAGAGTCAGACACGATGGAGTGACTAACACTTTCACTTCCACTTATGCATGTATGAAACAAAACCTCCCGCATACCACTGCCGACTCGAGTCCCTTGGTGAGATGCTGGGGTTATGACCCCAGATGAGCGGACAGTGAACAACCTGGATGCGGAGCCGTGGGCGTGTCCTCCACCTTCTGGAGAGCGAGATCTGGCTGGGGACTCTGCTCACCAAGTCTACCCTGGGGGAGGCCATCCTGGGTCTGCTGGGGGCCACAGCTCCCCTCTCTACCTGGATGGGGAATAATGGCCCCCGGTACCTTCTGGGAGAAGCACCTCCTCTTCTCCCTGCCCCTAACGTGTCTGTCCCCAGCGAGAAAGGACTCTGACACTATCCACATTGTTCTATGTTGTGCTCACACTTTAGGTATGTTTCCTTGTGTATTTCCACTGGCATAGAGCATTTGAAGTTTCTTATCACTGGCTTGGTTTCTATATGCCTCTCCAGAGTGCTTGCCTTTAAAGGGATGTTCTGCTACTTTGAGATTACACTGTACCAATAAAACTGTGTGATTGCTTGTCTATGATAGAAATTGGCCATCTGGCCAGCCTTGCTCTGGCTGCTAGAAGGAGGTTCTTCTCTCAAGGACACTCACGCTTTTCCAGGAAGGACTCCCAGACCCTTTCTAGATTTTTATAGAGAGATATGCTGAGTTCAAGGCTGTCTCTAAGATTTTCTAAAAGGGGATGAAATCTGTAATTTAATGGAATCCTCAGCCAAATCCTTTATATATTGGCTTTGAACCACTTCTTTTTGTGGGACACCTTGAAAGCGTCTAAAGATGACCATTGACTTTGTATTTAAAAGATTATTTTAGTAACAGCAATACTGTATAATATACATGAAGTGCTAAAATGTGTCAAACATGAAATACCTTATGTATACCCACCTAGAAAGTCTGTTCAGCTTTGTGAATTGTGTACATTTATCATCAACATTTTACATTTGGGGAAACTGAGGTTAAGACAAATGGAATAATTATTTAACTAGGATCACAGAGCCAGTGATTTTTGCTGGGAAAATCCCCTGGAAACATGGGGTCGCAGAGTCTTGCACGACTGAGCACACGCACACACACACACACACACATACACGCATGCAGAGCCAGTGAAAGAACAACTTTTAACTGGGTCTTTTTTTTTGCTTGCTCCTAACACTTTATGTTTCTCCTAACACTCCCACAGAGGAGACCTTTCCTAACATAACAGCATCATTATTATGGGATGTATCATTTTATAATTTTTAAGCACAGCATACCGAACTTGAGGCAGTACTAGTGGTAAAGAATCTGCCTACCAATGCAGGAGGCATAGGAGACATAGGATCGATTCCTGAGTTGGGAAGATCCCCTTGACTAGGAAATAGCAACTCACTCTGGTACTCTTGCCTGGAGAATCCCATGGACAGAGGAGCCTGGTGGGCAACAGTCCATGGGGCTGCAAAGAGTCAGAGATGACTCAGCAACTTAACAACAACAATATGGAGTCCTGTGTGCTCAGTTGTGTCTGACTCTTTGAGATTCTATGGTTTGGAGCCCACAAGCCTCCTCTGTCCATGGGATACTCCAGGCAAGGATACTGGAGTGGGTTGCCATTTCTGTCTCCTGCCTTATTTCTAACTAGCTTTAATGCAGTAAAGATTTTGTCTCCATCATTAATGTGTGATTGATTGCTTCTTTCTGGGCCCCACCATGAAAGTGAAAATGAAAGTGAAAGTCACTCAGCTGTGTCTCACTCTCTGCCACCCCATGGACTGTATCAGTTCAGTTCAGTTCAGTTCACTCGCTCAGTCACGTCCGACTCTTTTCAACGCCGTGAATCGCAGCACTCCAGGCTTCCCTGTCCATCACCAACTCCCAGAGTTCATCCAGCCTCACGTCTATCAAGTCAGTGATGCCATCCAGCCATCTCATCCTCTGTCGTCCCCTTCTCCTCCTGCCCCCAATCCCTCCCAGCATCAGAGTCTTTTCCAATGATCAACTCTTCACATGAGGTGGCCAAAGTACTGGAGTTTCAGCTTTAGCATCACTCCTTCCAAAGAAATCCAGGGCTGATCTCTTTCAGAATGGACTGGTTGGATCTCCTTGCAGTCCAAGGGACTCTCAAGAGTCTTCTCCAACACCACAGTTCAAAAGCATCAATTCTTCGGCACTCAGCCTTCTTCACAGTCCAACTCTCACATCCATACATGACCACAGGAAAAACCATAGCCTTGACTAGACGGACCTTTGTTGGCAAAGTAATGTCTCTGCTTTTGAATATGCTATCTCAGTTGGTCATAACTTTCCTTCCAAGGCGTAAGCGTCTTTTAATTTCATGGCTGCAGTCACCATCTGCAGTGATTTTGGAGCCCCCAAAATAAAGTCTGACACTGTTTCCACTGTTTCCCCATCTATTTCCCATGAAGTGATGGGACCAGATGCCATGATCTTCATTTTCTGAATGTTGAGCTTTAAGCCAACTTTTTCACTCTCCACTTTCACTTTCATCTAGAGGCTTTTTAGTTCCTCTTCACTTTCTGCTATAAGGGTGGTGTCATCTGCACATCTGAGGTTATTGATATTTCTCCCGGCAATCTTGATTCCAGCTTGTGTTTCTTCCAGTCCAGCATTTCTCATGATGTACTCTGCATAGAAGTTAAATAAGCAGGGTGACAATATACAGCCTTGACGTACTCCTTTTCCTATTTGGAACCAGTCTGTTGTTCCATGTCCAAGCAACAGTTCTAACTGTTGCTTCCTGACCTGCATACAAATTTCTCAAGAGGCAGGTCAGGTGGTCTGGTATTCCTATCTCTTGCAGAATTTTCCACAGTTTATTGTGATCCACACAGTCAAAGGCTTTGGCATAGTCAATAAAGCAGAAATAGATGTTTTTCTGGAACTCTCTTGCTTTTACCATAATCCAGCAGATGTTGGCAATTTGATCTCTGGTTCCTCTGCCTTTACTAAAACCAGCTTGAACATCAGGAAGTTCATGGTTCACATATTGCTGAAGTCTGGCTTGGAGACTTTTGAGCATTACTTTACTAGCGTGTGAGATGAATGCAATTAGGGTTAGGGTTATAGTCCATGGAATTCTCCAGGCCAAATACTGGAGTGGGTAGCCTTTCCCTTCTCCAGGGAATCTTCCCAACCCAGGGATCAAACCCAGGTCTTCCTCATTGCAGGTGGATTCTTTACCAGCTGAGCCACAAGGGAAGCCCAACAATACCAGAGTGGGTAGCCTATCCCTTCTTCAGTGGATCTTCCCAATCCAGGAATCAAATTGGAGTCTCCTGTATTGCAGGCGGATTCTTTACAACTGAGCTATCAGGGAAGCCCAGGCTCCACTGTAACTTTCCCCTTTTGCCCATATCTGGACAGACCGATGAGAAGAAAGGCCAGGTTTGCCCTTCATCTTTTAGGCACTGGTGGGAAATGTGAACCTCCTACACATGGGAACTTTTCCCCAGTTCTGCCCCTGAGCCATCTAAAGGGAAATCATCCTTTCTGCCTAAGTCCACCCACACTGGGTGTGCCTGGCAGTATCTTTCCCCCAAATTTTCCTGATGTATAGAATATCCTCAACACCCAAATTGAGATTTGGACAAAGGCTCCACCTGTTCCCTGCAGAATGGCCACCAAACATGTAAAAAGTTTTGGTTTGGGCTTTTAGGTCATAATTAGTCACATCATTATTTATAATCATGCAAAAAGAATGAACTAAGGTAGATTAAACTGTGCTGTTGGAGAAGACTCTTGAGAGTCCCTTGGACTGCAAGGAGGTCCAACCAGTCCATCCTAAAGGAAATCAGTCCTGAATGTTCTTTGGAAGGACAGATGCTGAAGCTGAAACTCCAATTCTTTGGCCACCTGATGAGAAGAACCAACTCATTAGCAAAGACCCTGACACTGGGAAAGATTGAAGGCGGGAGGAGAAGGGGACGACAGAAGATGAGATGGTTGGATGGCATCACCGACTCAATGGACATGAGTTTGAATAAACTCCAGGAGTTGGTGACAGACAAGGAGGCCTGGCATGCTGCAGTCCATGGGGTCACAAAGAGCTGGACATGACTGAGCGACTGAACTGAACTGAAGGTAGATTCAGATGGAAAATTACTATCCCAAGGCTGCTCTTTATCATAATTTTCTCCAAACTGCCTTTTGTGACTCTGTTATTTCATATCCCAGGTCCCTGTACATCCTTTGATCTCTTTATTATGTTTTCATCTGCTGATTGCTGCAGGGTCCCCGGCACAGAGGTGAGGCTTACAGAGTAATCACAACCCATCTAGCCTTACCTGGCTGTCCTCTGCCACCAAAAGGCCAAAGCTCACAAGCTGGTCTGTTTATCAGTGGAGAACACCTGGATAGTCCTTTATTCTGAAGGACTCTGTAATGGCCAGAAAGGAACAGTCGTTTCTAAAATGAGAACCAAGAAATATATAGTGGGTAATCTCTAAGTCTCATTAAATGCCTCTATCCTCAATATTCTTACAGAGCACCTGTTTCTCTCCAGCCTGAAACGCTCCCGTAACTGCAACTTTATACATCCAACTGCCAACTCTATATTTATTTTGGATCTCGAAAAGAAAATTGTAATATTGGTTTTTTGGCCACATCATGCAGCATGCAGGATCTTAGTTCCCTGACCGGGGACTGAACCTGGGCCCCCTCCAGTGGAAGCACAGAATCCTAACCACTGGACCGCCAGGGAAGTCCTGAAATGAAAGCTGTTGATTGATCTCAGAACACCTAGTTGGAGAAACCTCCAACTTGTATCTGGGGGCATGGACATCCACCTGAGAATACCCGTTCTAGCCTCCCTTGAAGGTACTTCTGGTCACATGACTACCTATAGGTAATGGGGTTGAAGCAGGTATGATGGAACTTTGCTTCCGCTCTTTCCTTCCTATAACACAGACCGAGGTTACAGCACAGACACAGGAGAAAACAACCCAAACTCTCAAAGGACAGCAGAGCAGCAAAGGAGGAGGAGCCTGGCCCTGGAAGTTCACAGGACACAGCTGCCCATCTTGGACTCCCAACCCACCCTCAGGACCTCTGAGGCCACCCCTGGGCTGTTATTTGTGTCCAATTTGGCAGAAGTCAGGGCTTCCCTGGTGACTCAGATGGTAAAGAATCTGCTGCCTGCAGTGTGGGAGACCCAGGGTCGATCCCTTGGTCAGGAAGATCCCCTGGAAAAGAAAGCAGCAAGACACTCCAGTATTCTTGCCTGGGAAATCCCATGGACAGAGATTCAGAACTGTTCCTCCTTTGGGCTGCCATCTTGTTAATAGTCTTTATATCCACTTGGGGGCTCAAGCCAAAGACAGGGAAGCTGTCTTTGCTTAATGTCTCACATTTGGTTAAATTACACCTTGAATCCTTGTGACCGTCATTTCATGCTTTCTTGCTTCAGTGACCTCCAAATTATCTCCCATCCTCAAATCCATTCTCCACTTAGCAGCAGAGCAATATTCCCAACAAATCTAAATCCAGTTGTGTGCCTGATAAAACTCTCTGATAACTTACAGATTTACTTTAAATGAACCCAAATGCCTTACCTTAGTTTATATGGGTGTGAACTTTTGATATGCTAAAATTGGGTGCAGAGAAGATTAATTATAGCTAATTGGGCTGTAAATCAATGTCCAATGACTAAAGTGGATACATTTTGAAAATAAGTTTTTTCTTCCTTTTAAGTTTCTATCATAGATCTGATTAGACCACCAAAACTAAGAAAATAAAACAATCACTTTCTGATTGTGATTGATTATTATTATTACGATTAATGTTAGACCAACTCAAGTCTTGACCCAACTGAACTCCCTTAATTGAATTTATTTAATTGAATTTCCTTAAAATATTAATGTATTAATAAGTTAATGGTGCATATTCAATTTAAATATTTCCAATAACTGGGCAAGCTTAAAATCAACAATTAGCAAATTCTGGCCCATGGATCATACCCATCATGCTGTCTGTTTTTGTAAGTAAAATCATGTTGGAACATGAGTGCACATATTTATTTACATATTACCTATGGTGGCTTTTGAGGTCCAGTGAGAAAGGTGAGTAGTTGAAACAGAAACCGAATGACCCAAGAAGGGTCAAATTTTTACCATCTGGTCCTTTACAGAAAAAAATTTGCCAGCCCTGATCTAAGATACTAAAATCATAAAGTGTTAACGTGTTAGTCGCTCAGTCGTGTCCGACTCTTTGCGACCCCATGGACTGTAGCCCGCCAGGCTCCTCTGTCCTTGAGATTCTCCAGGCAAGAATACTGGAGTGGGTGGCCATTCCCTTCTCCAGGGGATCTTCTCGACCCAGGGATCGAATCCAGGTCTCTTGCATTGCAGGCAGATTCTTTACCATCTGAGCCACCAGGGATACATAACAAATCTCAAATGTCCTAAGTATTCACAAACTAAATCAGTTCTTTTAACACTATTCAACTTACAATGACAAGTTGAACATTTTGACACATATTGATCTTTTCTCAAAATTGTATTCTAAGTATTTTAAATATACAGGAAAGTTAAAGAATTGTACAGTGCTCATCACGTGGCTCTACATTTATTATCTTGCTTTATCTGTTTTATCATATCACTGGCCATCCATCTGTCCTTTCATATGCCCATCACTTCATCTCTCTATTTTTCCTTTTTTGATGCATTTCAAAGTTACGGATTAGTAAAAGTTATAGATTATGTTTTACTACTAAACCCTTAAGTATGTACATCTTTAGAGTTCAGCACCTTTTAATGGTTCTTTTTCCTTTTAACTTGCACACCATTTTAGAATGCAGATATTAAACGTACCATTTGAAGAGAAATGACGAATGTGCACATGCTAATCCAGAGGGGGTGATTTTTTTATTTTTATTTTTTTGTAAATTCAAATTTAGTAATAGTCACTCTTTTGACATACAGCCTCCCAGTGCTTGTCAAAGACACAAAGCCGTGTAAACACCATCATAGTCGAGATGAAAGATGTCCCATCACCCCAGATTTCCTTCCTTCTGCTCCTTCACATCCTCCTGCCTCCCAACCATTGGCATCCACTGATCTTCCTTCACTGATTCTCTTTGTAATTGGATCTCTGTCTTCACAGTTTTGTCTCTTTCAGAATGTCATAGATAACATACATATTCTGTGTTGATCACCGTCTAGAGAGGCAGGTCTAAGCAATGATGAGGTACACAGTCCAGCATCTGCATCCCCCACCTGAGATGCCAGCTTTACTCTTATTAATTATATGTATTATGTAATTATATATCTAATAGCTATATGAGAGAGATGAAAGCACGCAGAGAACAGAAAGGCAAAAAAAAAAAAAAAAAGGCAAGAAAGAAGTAGCCGTGAATCAACCACATGAATGTTAAGTATTGGTTTGGGAAGCACGTGACTGTGTTTTTGAAGAACTTCGAAGTCAAGTCTCCCCTCCTAAGAGAATTTTAAATTTGGGGACTGATGGAAATTGAAACCCTGGCTGTATTCCTCACTTCTCATTTCCATTTGGATATAGGACATCGTCAGCAAAGGAATGCCGGCTGTACCCAGCACTCATTGGTGGGATAACGCTGCTGTGATTTCAGATGCTGTTGGTTGAGCATCACTCCCAGGTAGAATGTCGCTGGCTGCCTAGTGGGGTTGACACAGCAGCTGAACACGTGACCAAACGTGCTCCATTTTTTCAAGGGTGCCATGTTGGGGAGGGAAGGACAGACTCCTCTCGCTATTAGAATTGTGCCTCCTCTCCGGAAAACTGCTGCCTCCAAAACCTGGACAGGACTCCCACTCCTCAGTACCGTGGCAGCTCAGGGGAGGAGTCAAACACCCCGAGAGGAGGACAGCAAAGGAAGGCAGAACCCTCGCCATGGCGTCACCAGGTCTCGAAGCTAACTCGGGCTGTAAAAGAATGTGTTACAAACTCTAGATGGCGCTAGTGGTAAAGAACCCACCAGCCAATGCAGGCGACATGAAAGAAGCAGGTTCAATCCCTGGGTCGGGAAGGTCACCTGGAGAAGCGCATGGCAACCCACTCCAGTATTCTTGCCTGGAGAATCCCATGGACGGCGGAGCCTGGCGGGCTACAGTCCAAAAGGTCGCAAAGAGTCAGACACAACTGAACTGACTGAGCACACATACACGATAAAATTACCATAGGCCTTATGCCTATTACCAATAGGCCTAATAACCAAGAAAATATTCAGTAAAATGGAAAATTATAGACCTATGCTAAGAAACTCAGTATGTCAGACAAAAATTTACGATAATGGAAAACTTTGTAAATTTCTGTTTTAACTTCTATTTCAATTATCTCCAAATGTATACCTGAAGTCCAAACATATGCCCTTGGGCAGCAGAAAGCTGACAATTTGCAGGTAAAAAATGAACACTTGAAATAAGAATTTTAGGTATCCAGCTGGTTGAACTTGAATCATCCTAAGTGTGAAGGTATGGATGTTTGTGTACTTCCTGCCACAAATTTCCCACTTTTCTGTGGCCTTGAGCATGCAACAGTGTGAAAGAAGAGCAAAGGTTTTTTTCAAACGTATCAAACGACAAAAGTTAGAGCAGTGGGCAGGGCTTGTATGCTAATCACATGAATAGCATTACAGTGTTCAGTTGAGTTGTTTATTCTCTACTTTAAATTCACAGCCCTCCAGCCCAGCCGTCAGCATGAGACACAAAGGAGTGAAGATCCCATTTTCCTTTGAGCACGTCGGGATCAGAATTCTCCAGGCTTCCTTCCTCCCCTGTGTCACTCTGTCCACGCTCGCAAACGCAGTTACTATGCCAGGGGTTGGTTGGGGTGGAGGGGGTCTGTGCCGCTCTCCTGCTCTACTCTGCGAGTTCCGCAGAGGCAGGTGGGGGGGGTCTCGTCCCCGCCTTCCCCCAGCACAGTGCTCAGCACCCAAAAGGTTCTTTGTTGAATTGATGAGTAGGAACAAACTGCTTACTTTGCAGTGCAATGCTCCTGGCCAGCACCCACAAAGCACTTTAAAAGTCTAATCACAGCAACAGAAGGAGTGAATATGGAGAGGACATTGGAACACCGCAAGCGTCTGGCTACGTTTGGAGTTCCCCTGGGGCCAGGAAGAGGGAGCCGCTGCTCTGTGGACGTGAAGAAATTGCTAACCTAGCAACTGATGGAGCTTCATTATTTCTTCAGTTGCCCTTGGCAACCCTCTCGATGGCCCAGACACACCCGAGGCCAGCCGGGTCCTGGGAAGGGCTGGGGAGGCTCAGAGCAGCGGCTGCCCCCTGGGTTTGCTCTCAGGTGTCATCCTAGTGGCCAGGAAGCAAGTGGGAGGCTGGCTCCTCCTAAGATCAGTCACTGTAATGGGTTTTCCTGGAGGCCCGGGAGCAGTGTGTCAAAGGCTGGCTTCTTGGAACCGCGTGACCGGGGGCTTGCCGGTGACATGACTGCAGAGGGCAAAGTCACCAGTCCCACCTGGCTCGGTGGGAGGAGGGCAGGTGTACAGGTTGTGGGGGGGTGGCTACTGGGAGCATTTTCTGCCCGAGTCCACCAGTTGTAAGACACAGGATCGGGCTGGGGCCCTGTGACACCCGCTCAGAAGCCCTGAAACTTAACAGCATCCTGTCCATGTACCTAGGAATCAGCGCCTGCTCCTCACTGTCAAGCCCACCCAGGAGAAGAAAACGGTTGCATCACTGGCATGGAACTCCCTCTGTCCGCTCACTCCCTGCACCGGGAGACTACTAGGTCACACGTCCAGCCTCATGGAAAACATTGCTGAGTGCTAAGAGGAGTTTAATGCGCTGGTAAGTGGGTCACGTGCACTTCGAATGACAAAAACCTCCTAACAGCTCACCGGACAGAAGCAGGGGGCCGAGACCCTACTGTGTTCAAGGGGGCAACGTTTACGAAAACCACCTGAAATGTGGCTAATCGTCTTGGCTGGTTCTCACTGGCGAATGCATACCTGACAGGCTGTCCTTGAAACAGCAGGAGCACATTTGCTGTTTCCGTCTGGGAGCTTATGGACTCTTTAGGATGTTTGCCCTCCCATTGCTTTGCATAAGGAGCAGGATTTCTAAGGAGGTGATATTAAGTCCTCTCCCAGGGACCGCAGCAAAGCCCTGCCCTTTCCTGTGTTTCTGCAGCTGCAGGGGCTTGGCACTTGCTCTGCCCTCTTGCTTGAGGTGGGGGAGGGGGGTCCCCAGACCCCTACACAGTCACTTCTTCTCAGAACTCAGGGTCCCTTGCCCACATCATCTACTGAGACAGCCCTTCCTTGTCTAAGTAAAATAGCCCCTCCCACTCTCCTGTCCACTTAGATTAGATTTTCTATGGAGCACCTGCTCCTTGCTGAGAACAGTTCCCTCTTTTTTCCCACCTCCCTTACAGAAAAGCTGCCCGTCAGGCAGCAGGGAGGCCTTGCTCACACTGAGTCCTTCATGGGGCCACAGGAGGGGACACTGTTTTAGGGAGATGGAGAAGGAGAAGCTGCTTCCACCCCCCTGTCCCCCTGGAGATGCGTGCAGGATGGAGGGATGGGAGTGTTCCCCAAGCCCCGCTCCCCCCTGAAGCACCCTCTCTGCTCTCACAGGAAGGGCTGCCTGTTCCCCCTTGTTTCTGGGGAAAGTCCAGTGTTGGGGAACTGATGACACAAGGAAGGTTGATTTCATCACAAGCAATGAAAACAGCCGACTTTGAAGTTCTCAGCAAAGTTTATGATGGACTTTTGACCGCTCTCCTCACCCAAACACTGTGCCGAGTGCTTTACACATACTAGGTGACCTACGCATGCTAAGTCGCTTCAGTTGTGTCTGAATTTTTGTGACCCCCATGGACTGTAGCCTGCCAGGCTCCTCTGTCCATGGGATTTTCCAGGCAAGAATACTGGAGTGGGTTGCCATGCCCTCCTCCAGAGGATCTTCCTGACCCAGGGATCGAACCTGTATCTCTTATGTCTCTTGCATTGGCAGGCAAGTTCTTTACCACCAGCGCCACCTGGGAAGCCCCAGGTGCCTTATAGTTTAACTAAAATGATAAGGGAACCTCTGGAGCTGTCAGAGTGGCCTCTCATTTTGGTTTACTCCTAATCTAAAACCTTTTTAAAAATGGAAACAATTCAAAGGATGGCAATCACAAAATAGCTGTTCCTGGAGGAATGAATTCACGGGAAAACACCTAAAAGTGGTTCTTTGCTGAAATTGCCCTGAATTCTGAGGCTGAGCCTTCAAGAAAGGGAGCCAGCAGAACCTGCAAAGACTAACTCCCATTTTCCACTAGTTCTCCAAGAGGTAACTGTTAGCAACAGTACCAAATTAAACAGACGTGATGTCATCGAAGGACTGTTGCTTTCCACTCCTCCAAAGGTAACGAGGGGCTTCCCTGGTGGCTCAGACAGTAAAGAATCTCCCTGCAATGCAGCAGACCTGGGTTCGACCCCTGGGTCAGGAAGATCCCCTGGAGAAGGAAATGGAAACCCACTCTGGTATTCTTGTCTGGAGAGTTCCGTGGACAGAGGAGTCTAGTGGGCTACAGTCCCAAACACTTTCACTGCAAAAGGTAATGGAATGGATCCAGGATTCTTGGGACTAGCAGGCAGCTTCCACAAGACCCGTGGACTTGCACGGCCGTGCACTTATTGGTACTTCCTTGCTTGTACATCCATTCGTGTCCTGTTCTCTGCAGCCTCTTAAAGAAGCACTTGCTGTATACTTTGGTGAACCTAAAACACACGAAGAAATGATTTTACTTCTCTACTTTGAGTTGACCCGTTGCTCAGATGGGCTTCTCTAGTGGCTCAGATAGTAAAGAATCTGCTTGCGATGCAGGAGACTGAGGTTCAGTCCCAGGTGGGCAGAGACCATGCTTCTTGATGGCTGAAGTATCAGCTTACCTCCTAAGTGGAATAACCCACAGACCAGGACCTACCTTCTGCCACTGACTTTTTTTGTTTGGCTTGTAAATTATGAATTGCTTAAACTTCATATTCACCCCTGGAGAGCCATAAATTATTATTACTCCTTTTCTCTACTCCATTCTCCTTAGTATCTTCTCTTACTGCAGTTTCTCTTAGCTGTCAAAAACTGATATATTGTTTTCCAAAATGAAAGTTAAAGACGAAAGCAACATTGGAATAAAAAGCAATGCCTTTTTTTTCTAAAAAGAAGGGATGCCAAGGAAAAGAGAAGAAGTTAAACCAAACTTGCTAGCAGAATTTATACAAGAGATTGCATCATACTTTAATGAAGACACTTTTCTAAAAATGAAAGCATTTGGCCAGGACCGTTTTGCCAAATTTGCAGAAAAAGTACCCAATGGAATTGCCAGCATAATACTGTAATCGGTGTTTCTGGAATGCAGTCTAGTGTTGTTATAAAAATAGGACACAGTATTTAAAACAAGACTGTCTAATTGTAGGCACAAACAAAAAACACCTCCTAAAACAACAGGAAGAGGATCAAAGACTGTTGTTTTCCCCACTGAGTGAAAGGGAAGGGACCTGTCAAAATTTTCCTGATAAAATCAGCATGCATTTACATTCTCTCCAACTTAACAACTAGAGGCGCCCCAGGAACGTGTCAGGAAAGTGGATGTATATTGTAGGAGTCTGTTCTCTGGTGAGCAGACTGTGCAGAGGGGAAGGAGTGTACTATTTATTCCTGGAACCAGAATTGGCTTCCCAGGAGGCTCAGTGGTGAAGAATCCGCCTGCCAATGCAGGAGACTCGGGTTCAATCTCTAGCTCAGAAAGATCCCCTGGAGAAGGAAATGGCAACCCACCCCAATATTCTTGCTTGGAAAATCCCATGGGCAGAGGAGCCTGGCGGGCTACAGTCCATGGGATCACAAAGAGTTGGACATGACTGAGTGACTGAGCATGCAACCAGAATTACAACAGATAAGAGCTTTAGTATTTCTGGCTAAGCACATTATCTGCATCTCAGGTGGTGGGACCTGCTTGTTCTCTGAGGTTCGTCCAGCTGGTTCACACAAGATGCTCTGGCTGTCGGATTTTGGATGGTCTCCTTTAGGGAAGATGGCAGCCTTTAGGGCACATCCATGCCTTTCAGAGTTCAGACTCCAAACAAAATTTAATCAATGGATGCATTGACATGTCCAGCATTAACCTAGTATTTTAACACAGCTACAAGCAATTTGGAAGACTACATGACGAGTGGCAAAAGAATCCAAGAATGCCTCCATGGAATGACACCAAGCCTGCGAATGAGTATAAACACAGAAAAAAAGACTGAAAGGAAACTCAGCAGGAATGTGAAACATGAATCATTGTTAAGTCTGTATCATCAAATTATAGTCAATGTCCGTGTTATTTAAATCCTGCTTGCAGTGAGCATGGGCTTCCCTGGTGGCTCAGCAGTAAAGAATCTGCCTGCCAATTCAGGAGCTTAGGGTTCAGGCTCTCAGTTGGGAAGATCCTGTGGAGAAGGAAATGGCAACCCACTCCAGTATTTTTGCCTGGGGAGTCCCATGGACAGAGATGTCCATGGTGGGCTACATTCTATGGGGTCGCAGAGAGTCAGATACAACTGAGAGACTAAACAACAGTGTTGTTGTTGCTGTTCAGTGACTAAGTTGTATCTGACTCTTTGTGACCCCATGGACTGCAGCACACCAGGCTTCCCTGTCCTTCACTATCTCACAGAGTTTGCTCAAACTCATGTCTGTTGAGTCAGTGATGCCATCCAACCATCTCCTCTGTCGTCCCCTTCTCCTCCTGTCTTCAATCTTTCCCAGTGTCGGGCTCTTTTCCAATGAGTCAGCTCTTCACATCAGGTGGCCAACGTATTAAAGCTTCAGCATCAGTCCTTCCAATGAATATTCAGGGTAATTTATCCCAAAAGAGAAAATGCAAACCAAGCTACTATGTTCATTTTCAAGCATTACAAGGTTTTTTCCAGTCTTTTCTGGATCAACTGCTGGAATTCATTTTAATTATAAAGAGTTAGGAAGCTGGCCAAGTGAACTGGGCTTTCAATGATGGTTAAGATGGGAGGTGTGGCGTGGCCAGGAGGAGAGATTTGTGCGGCAGAGTGGTGCCCTCTGGTGATAATCCCGGTGTTTAGCTCATCTGCACATGTTTCATTCAGTCACTCATGCAACAAAAAAGGGTGTTGATGGCTTACCTGTGGGGCTAACTCTGTGTAGCAGTGACCCAAGCGGACAGTCTTGCTCGCTCCTCCTGGGGAGCTGGTGGAAGGGCAGCGTGAACAGCATTGAATATGCATCCTAGGAACACCCAGCAGAGTTATCAGACATTTTAGGGAGAATCAGAAGAAGCAAATCAGAACACACACAATGTAATCTTGGGCACAGATTTCAGTCTGAAAGGAAGGCTATGCTTCACCTGAAAGAAACCACTAGAAATATAAAGTAGAGCAAGAGGAATTTATACAGAAGAATGAGAATAAAAAGAAAAAGAAAGAAGTGATCAGTGTAGGATGAATTCAGCCAGGCAAAACTCCTTGAAGGGAGGACTTTGCTCCCTCAAAGGAAATAAATGCGACATGAGATGAGATGATGCTTTAGGAGAGGGTATCCGTGGGAGGGTGGGGGCCTCAGAGACAGAGATGAACCGTGTTCCTCTCTGGGAGGGGGGCTGCCGGACTATGCCAGATACCTTTTGCTCATACCAGCATGTGACTGGTCATCCAAGCCACCCTTGTCAGCACCTGCCACTCCTGCTGGTTGGTTGTATCACATTCAGCTTCCCTCCCCAGGACTGGATGCTGTTAAGGTCAGGAACGTCTCAGTGAATCACCGCTTCCCTGGCTCTTCTTGTTCTGACTCCTGTTTGAATCTCCTTGGCTCCTACTGGACAGGTTGAGTGAGTGAAGTCGCTAGTCGTGTCCAGTTCTTTGCGACCCCATGGACTGTAGCCCACCAGGCTCTTCAGTCCATGGAATTTTCCAGGCAAGAGTACTGGAGTGGGTTGCCATTTCCTTCTCCAAGGGATCTTCCCAACCCAGGGATGGAACCTGGGTCTCCCACACTGCAGGCAGATGCTTTACCGTCTGAGCAACCAGGGAAGTCCTGCTAGACGTGTTATACTGCCCCCCCAAAAAAATCCATCTATTTCTATAATAGCGCAGGATCCCTGGTGGGAAGGACTGTCACCTCCGTCATTACCCTCCACTTCCAAAACAGAGTGCCAGTAGTCAGATAAAGGCATAGTACATTTTGGCACCAAATCCACACTCAGAAATTCTAGAAATACTTAACCATAGAGGTTTATTAGACTCGCTGGGTGGCTGTAAGCTCATCCAAAAGGAAACGAAACTGGAAAAAGGAAAAAGAAAAGCTATAAGGTATTGAAGAAGAGCACCAAGCCTGGCTTTAGGATCAAGGGTGTGTTTTTTAAGGAATCTCTGTATTGTTCTCCATGGTGGTTGAACCAATTGACATTCCCACCAACAGTGTAGGAGCCTTCCGTTCTTTCCACACCCTCTTCATCATTTGTTGTTTGTGGATTTTTTGATGATGGCCATTCTAACTTGTGTGAGGTGATACCTCATTGTAGTTTTGATTTGCATTCTCTAATAAGCAGTGATGTCGAACATCTTTTCACGAGTTTGTGGGCCATCTGGATGTCTTCTTTGGAGAAATGTCTGTTTAGGTTTTCTGCCCATTTTCTGACTGCATTGTTTGTTTGATGATATTAACCTACATAAGCTGTTTGTAAATTTTGAAGACTAATCCCTTGTTGGTCACATCACTTGCAAGTATTTTCTTCCAATCTGTTGGTTTCTTTTTATTTTGTTTATAGTTTCCATCGTTGTGCAAAAGCTTTGAGTTTAATTAGGTCTCATTTGTTTATTTTGAGCTACCATATGATCCTGAAATCCCACTCCTAGGCATGTATCTGGAGAAAAATATGGTCCCACAGGATACATGCATCGCAATGTTCATTGTAGCATTATTTACAGTACCCAAGACATGGAAGCAACCTAAATGCCCATCGACAGATGAATGGTTAAAGAAGTTGTGGCACGTATACACAAGGGAATATTAGTCATTAAAAAGAATGAAATAATGCCTTTTGCAGCAACATGGATGGGCCTAGACATTGTCATACTGAGTGAAGTAAGTCAGATGAAGAAAAGTATCACTTATATGTGGAACTTTTTAAAAATGATAGACATGAACTCATGTACAAGGGCTTCCCTGGTGGCTCAGACGGTAAAGTGTCTGCCTACAATGCAGTAGACCTGGGTTCGATCTCTGGGTTGGGAAGATCCTCTGGAGAAGGAAATGGCAACCCACTCCAGTACTCTTACCTGGAAAGTGGATGGATGGAGGAGCCTGGTAGGCTACAGTCTATGGGGTCGCAAAGAATCAGACACGACTGAGTAGGCTCCGTAGCAGTGAGGACTCCTGGTCTCTTTTATAGCATCATATGGCCAGTTCCTATGCCCTGTGGTACCAGACTCCTTTGAACTGTGGTGTTGGAGAAGATTCTTGAGAGTCCCTTGGACTGCAAGGAGATCCAACCAGTCCATCCTAAAGGAAATCAGTCCTGGATATTCATTGGAAGAACTGATGCTGAAGCTCAAACTCCAATATTTTGGCCACCTGATGCAAAGAACCGACTCATTTGAAAAGACCCTCATGCTGGGAAAGATTGAAGGTAGGAGGAGAAGGGGACAACAGAGGATGAGATGGTTGGATGGCATCACCGACATGATGGACAAGAGTTTGACTAAACTCTGGGAGTTGGTGATGGACAGGGATGGCATGCTGCAGTCCATGGAGTCACAAAGAGTTGGACACGACTGAGTGGCTGAACTGAACTGAACTGACCCAATTCCTGGTTGCCCAACGATTTTTTTTTTTTTTTTAATAAAAAAAATTTACGGCCCGCGAGAATCCTCGCGCGCACAGCCCGCGCCCGCTGGATGCCGGCACGGCGGAACGGCGTTCCAGCCCCGCAGGCCCCGGAATGCCCGCCTGCCGGAGGCCAGAGCCTGGGAACGAGGGTGAGTGGTGACCCGGGCAGCGACAGGAAGCGACAGAGGCACCGAGGCAGTATGCGTGCGCGAACACGCACAGCGGACGAGACGCTCCAGCGCTGGAGGACGCCGGAAGTCCGCCTCCAACGATTTTTAAGTATGTGTTCATTAGTAACCTCTAGTAGAGCCTCTGGGTTTTGGTGAAGATTCTCTTTGAGATAAACTGGATGCAGATTGCTATACAAATTTAAATATTTAATTTTTTTTTTTACTTTTAAAGTGTTCTATTAAGGTTCATCCCCATTTTAAAAATTTCAAGCAATACAGAAAGGTTAAGATGGGAGCATATATCACCTAAAATCTTACCACTGCAAAATAATAGTAAATTAGGTGAATACCATGTGAAGTTTTCTTTCCTTTATATTTCTTTTTATTGTCCTTGTTGGTTATTGATTTTAAATACAGAAGAATGTACATCTCAGTCCCAAACTCCCAATCTGTCCTCCTCCTTCCTCCCTGGTAACCACACGTTCATTCTCTGAGTCTGTTTCCGTTTTGTAAATGAGTTCATGTCTATCATTTTTAAAAAGTTCCACATATAAGTGATGCTTTTCTTCATCTGACTTCCTTCACTCAGTATGACAATGTCTAGGCCCATCCATGTTGCTGCAAAAGGCATTATTTCATTCTTTTTAATGACCAATATTCCCTTGTGTATACGTGCCACAACTTCTTTAACCATTCATCTGTCGATGGGCATTTAGGTTGCTTCCATGTCTTGGGTACTGTAAATAATGCTACAATGGACATTGCGATGCATGTATCCTGTGGGACCATATTTTTCTCCAGATACATGCCTAGGAGTGGGAGTTCTGAGGGAGTAATGGCTTATCATACTGGATTTTATGCCTAAAATTTCCTCCAAGTTGGGCCATATCAGTTATCTGGAAACTGACTTCCGATCAGCAATCCTGGAGGTAGGTTGGAGAGAAAGACGTATTCAAGAGAAGGCAGGGGTGAGATTCACCTTCCCGCTTCCTCCCTTAGCAGCTTTTGATTGAACATTTTAGAACTAAATTTCTTCATGCTTAAATATACGAAAGAGCTGAGGTAGATAACCTAACGGTAGCATTCTCTGATTGTGGTAATTTTAAGTAAAGCATTCTTTACAGAATTTCTCATCCAATAGAATTCATGGACACTGAGAAAGTGAGAGGTGAAACATAATTATATTGATTTACCTGAGTCTTGCTATATGCCTGCTTCTCTTTAAATCTCTTTTTAAAATTCTGAATAATGCAACTCTGAACAAATAATATCAGTGATGTATTTTGTTTCTACCTAACTAATTTCTCTGTGAATCTTGTCAAGTTCATCTAGAAATTGATTTAGGGCAGAGTTTGAGCAAGATTAGCAAATGCTGGCATTTCCTTCAGATGGAATTTCTTAACCAAAACAAAGATCTCCTGGGAGAAGTTTGAGACTGGACCATTGCAATGCCTGAATCCACTGTATTTTTATCCACTTACCCCACAAAGCCATATTACCACCTACGCAAAACTATCGGCTTCCAACTAGTGACGAAGTACCAGCATAGTAAGTATGTGGTATATAAATTGTCATATTTCACACTTTCCAGCAGTCTCCCTCTACAAAACAAAGGAGGAATAATACAACATATTTCATAACTGTCTTACAAGGTAGACCATTGCTTTTGGCTGGCAGGTATAGACTTCCTTCCTAATGATGCATGGCCACACTCTGAAGCCCTGTGTAATCCCTTTAAAATAAACTCCAGGAGTAAATTGTGGTTTCCAGTCTTAATTTGCAGATTAAATATTGTTCATGGGCATGGCTACTTGGGGCTTCCCACGTGTCTCAGTAGTAGAGACTCTGCCTGCCAAAGAAGGAGACCTGGGTTCTATTCCTGGGGTTGGGAAGATCCCATGGAGAAGGGAATGGCTACCCACTCCAGTATTCTTGCCTGGAGAATCCCATGGACAAAGAAGCCTGGCAGGCTGCAGTCCTTGGGGGTCTCAAAGAGTCAGGCACAACTGAGCAGACAATCATGCATATGGTTCCTTCACTGTCTCTGCTGTCTTCTTCTGAAATAACATGGCCAGTGCCCAGCCTTTTTCAAGTCATTATGGGTAAATCTCATTCACCCAACAACCCATTTACTGAGAATCTATTAAGTGCAGGGCAGTGTACTATGTGAAAAGCACAAACTAAAGAAACACTCCAGGCTGTAACTAGCTCACAGTGGTGGGGGGAGAGGCACTTCAATGAAGAACATGATTTAACTCTCAGGAAGCCTAAGGAACAGTGTGGCTATTTCTCCTTTGGGGGGATCTCAGGGGAGCAGCACTTTGGGAGAGAGGGGCAAAGTTCAGATTTACAAGTGTCAAGCGGGGGACATTTAGGTCCTGCTGCAGATTTACATGTATTAATTATGCTCTCAGCCAAGTTATTTTTCTTCTCTACTTTTTACATTCCTGATGGACTTGGAGGGATGAAAACACCCCCCACCCCACCCCCGCCTTTCTCCATCCACATGGGTGCTGTAGAGATAACATGAGATTTACACTGAAAAATAAAAGCCATGATGTAAATGAAAGTGCAGATGCCTCATTTGTCTCTGAATGCAGCGCTCATCACTTTCTTGTAAGTTAAACAGTGACATGCTTGAGATTTTAGAAATGGGATCCCTTTAGAACTCATAGAAGAAATCTGCATTGAGGGACCTCTTGTGAAAATGTTGGCACTTTATTCAAGTTTGATTACTTTTGGCCCCCCGTGTGTCTCTGAAATTACCTTCGGTGAGTCTAGTGATTTATTGGTAAGGAAGGTTAACAGTGGGCAATTTTCAGTGACCACAGGGTATCATCAAATGCAATTTCTGTGAATTTGGGCTGACCATGGGAGGTAACACAAAATTGTGCTGATTTTTTCAAGGTCATATTTTGAAGGACTATAAACTTCAGCCTGAGTTGTGTGATGCTGTTTGAAGAATGCATGTGCTTGCAAGTGTGCACGATTAATTTTCTTTTTTTTTAATTATTATTATTTTCTTAATTTTATTTTATTTTTAAACCTTACATAATTGTATTAGTTTTGCCAAATATCAAAATGAATCCACCACAGGTATACATGTGTTCCCCATCCTGAACCCTCCTCCCTCCTCCCTCCAAGAACTGAGTGTGGAGGACTGTTTCAGTCTCACATAATTTCGGAAATCTATTCCTCCAGCTAGGAAGGAGAATCATCTTTGGGTTCTCTATTTGCTCTCTGTCTCCTCCAGGAAACAGGAAGAAGGTTTAATTATCTCGTGATGAGCCAATTCTTGATAGTGACTACTTTGGGTAAAGGGAGAACTTTTGTAGTTACTTCCATTGCTTTGCAGGTCAGAGCAGTCAAATGAGGCTTAAGGAAGGAAACTGATTCTTAGACAAATCACATGATCTTTTTCTTTTTTTTTTTCAGTTGAAATGGTTGTACAACAATGCCAAGAACACAACTCAGGACAAGAAAGAGCAAAAACAGGTAGCAAACTGCAGAAAATTTCAACTTCCTTGCCAATGCTGTGCTCTTCATGTTCAAATGAATATAAAATACAAATATGCAAAGGAGACATTTATAGTCATAGGTGCATGACTGTTTGCTTTGTTATCCTCTTTACTTTCATATTTTTAAAAAAAGGACAATGAGAAGAACAAGATGAAGAAGATTAGGAGAATAGAGAACTATGATGACCACAGGCATGAAAACCAGATGCAAATCACAACAGCAATGTGCAAAAAAGACCAGGCATGCCCTGCTTCCCCGAGGTCAATTCCAGAAGACTTTCAAAAATACACGTTCCTGGACCACAACATAGACGTCTGGAACCAACATTTCCTGGGAGGGAAGATGAAAGAATCTGTGTTTTTTGAAAGCAGATTCTTAGTGAGGTGAAAGGCGCTCAGTCGTGTCCAACTCTTTGTGACCCCATGGACTATACAGTCCTTGGATTTCTCCAGGCTAGAATACTGGAGTGGGTAGCCTTTTCCTTCTCCAGGGGATCTTCCCCACCCAGGGATGGAACCCAGGTGTCCTGCATTGCAGGCGGATTCTTTACCAGCTGAGCCACCAGGGAAGCCAAGTAGAATTTAAAAGAACCTCATTAATCCCACCAAGATGGCCCCAGCTTATACCTAGAGGATCTACTGCCCAAATGGTGCCTTGACTAACCCGACCGTACCAACCTGGTCATGCCAGTCTCTCAAGAGTCACCTTTCAACAAAGAGGGTGACCCAGACAGAGACCAACTCCACCACCATTGAAGGTCTGGTACTACGCAGTTCTTGAACTCTCTGCATCTCAGCAGCTTTATCTGTAAAAAGTGGGCCTACATGACTGCATGACAGGGATTGTGAGAAGAGCTAATGAACTGCCTGGATGTGCACACACCTTGAAAATGTGAAAATGTTAGTTGCTCAGTTGTGTTCGACTCTTTGTGACCCTGTGGACTGTAGCCCACAAGGCTCCTCTGTCCATGGAATTCTCCAGACAAGAATCCTGGAGTGAGCAGACATTCTCTTCTCTGCCCACATTGCAGGTGGATTCTTTACCATTTGAGCTACCAGAGAAGCCCACATAGTACATAAGATGAAAAATGCAAGCTTTTCTTCCCCTAACCAGAAAAAGCACCATCTAAAATCATAACATGTGTGGACAGGCTATGTGCCTGTGCTGTGTTAGTTTATTTGAGCTCTCTCTGTAAAAATATTTTATTTTCCTTTGTTTTTGCATACATGCTCAGATGCTAAGTCATGTCTGACTCTGCAACCAGAGTGTAGCCCACCAGACTCCACTGTCCATGGAGGGGAATACTGGAGTGAGTTGCCATTTCCTTCTCCACCCTTTGTTCTTTGGTTAACACCATTACCAGTTTTTCTTGCTTTGCTTTTTTCAGCCAGTGTGTCAAGGGTTATTTGGTTTTACAAAATGTCTTTCTATATTATCCAGTCTTTTCCCTTGTGAGCACTGAAGACCATCGAACAAAAGAAAATCTGTTTTGATCTAAGTTAATCGAGTTTCTTTACCTTGGTCACCCTGCTGTCCTGTTGTGTATTCCCTTCTGGAAGATATGCCGTGGCGAGTTTCTAACAGTCTGTGATTGGACTCTTTAAAATAAGGACATTTTTAAGATGCTGGGTCAGGAAAAGCTCAGTGAGGCTTGAGGTCTTACCTCCTTTCAGCTGACATTCCTGTGTCCATGCCAGTATGGAAATTCACTTGTTTTCTAGGCTTTCTTTCTTCATTTCTCATTAGGATTCTACAGAGTTGCAAAATAAAACCTCTGCAAGGACAGTTAGATCCATGGCCAGTGGAACACTCTAAACCCCACATTATTTTGACTCATTTGCTTTCTTTTCATCAAATCACCAAACCAACACTATCAGATTTATTGTACATGGCAAAAGACATGTCAAGTAGATGCCCAAGACACTTTTACAGTCCTTTGGGGAGAAAATTTGAAAATCTGTCAATTTTAGATTTCTGTACACTTTAGATTTCTTAAGTATAATTGTAAATTATACTTTTGTTTTTGCCAGACTTTTAAGCTTGGCATAATTGTACCTTCTAGATTTCTCCCATTTTCTCTTTTATGAACAATTCAACCATATAAATTTGCTTCACTGGAGTTAAACCTATAAACCACAATTTATAGTTTTCTGTAATGGCCCAGACAATCAAGATTTTAATTTATAGCTAACAAAAAAAGTCCCAAACTATCTCCTTTTTCTTCTTGGGGATATTTATTTAATTTTGTCCTTTTATAGAACTATCTGACCTTAGACAGTATTACAGGCAAGTCATAGTCATACGACATACAAAAGAAAAACAGTTCAGATATAGGATCCTGCTTAGAATTTGGCCACAAAAACATTCCCTGCTGGTGTGTTCAGCATCACAAAGGCAGCAGGGTACCATCAGAAAGGTTTGCATCAAAAGTGAGCACCAGCGTCAGCATCTAAGTTGGGTGAGAGTTATTCTCAGAGGGTTCCAAAACTCAACTGAAGTCCCCTTAGTTCAAAATAAACAGCCTTTTCTCATTATACTCTGTTTTTGTGAGTTTAATTATGTCTCTTTCTGACCCTATAAAAACATTTCAGCAGAGCAAACTCCCTTCTCTGATTCCCATCAACCGCTCAGCACTTGAAAATCTAATTAATGCCCACAGCAGACCACAGTGACTGACCACAGACTGTGGAACTTACAGAGCGCCTGCTGGGCATGTGAGGGGTGGTGGGGGGCAGAGGCATTCGTGTACCACTGGTCTCAGCCACCCACAGAAGCAAGTGACACATTCTCTTTGCAAATTTGGATCAGAAGCATTAAGAAATTTTACTATAGGCATCTCAGGGGCCATACCTTGACTCGTGTTCAAACATTACAAAACAACAAAGTTGATGTGGAAGATGAACATGAATTTACTTATTAAACCTCGGAAGGCCAGCATTTGGAAATTCCTGGTCAAAACTGGAAGACAAAGAAAATATGTCTTAATCCTACAGAGATCATAAGGGGGGAAATGTGACTTTTTTTCTTTGACATTTCTTTCTTTTAAAGACTTTATTTTTTTAAAAAAGACTTTTTTAAGGCACTGGATAATATTCCATTGTCTGGATATAGCACAGTTTATTTACTGATTCACCTACTGAAGAAATCTTGGTTGTTTTGCAATTATACATAAAAGGTTCTGTGAGCATCTGCATGCAGGTTTTTGTTTTAGGTTCACAGCGAAACTGAGTGGAAGGCACAGAATTCTCTTACGCACCTCCTAGCCCTACAGATGCATAAGCTCCCTGACTATCAACATCCCCTAGAAGACTAGTGTGTTTGTGAACAACTGACGTACCTACATCACCCAGCACAGTCACTCAAAGTCCGCAGTTTACATTGTGGGTCCCCTCAGCGCCGCGCACCCTGTGGGTTTAGACAAGCATAGAATGGCAGGTATCCATCATTATGCTGCCACACAGAGTATTTTCACACTCTGACATTTTCCAAGCTGAGAATTGTAGATTGCTTTCATAGAGGAAACCAGAACAATTACAAAGAAGCCAGGAGCATAAACACAATCGAAAAACACTTTGCTGGATTGAATACATATGTTTTCATAGAGAGTGAAAGGGCTTATACTCTGACACAAACATCCCTTTCATGGTTCTTCTTATCAATATTCTGTGCTTCATTCTGTATTAACCTTCCTGATAGTCAGTATATTGATTACAAATTCTAAAATTGTTAAATTCATAGGAAAAACTAAATGTTATATCCCCCTTAAAACTGGGATTTCTATTGTTATGAGCTTCCAAGTAACTTTCGATACATTTTTCTACATGTTTCCAATTTTCTACAGTGGCATACATCATTCATAATTAGAAAAGCTGATATGATATTTAGGATATACTACTCTGAAAATATCATTCAAAATTAAAATAGGTATAGGAAAAGATAGGAATTCTTTAATATTTCTTCCTTCAAATTTTCTACACTTACCAAATTTCCCTAAGTTTTCTATAACTTTTATAAAGGAAAAAAAGGCAACCTCATTCTAAAGCATATCTGACTCCTTGGAATGAAAGAGAATACAGCAGAGGGGTACACATGCCAAAGTGAAAGTCGCTCAGCCGTGTCTGGCTCTTTGTGACCCCATGTACTATACAGTCCATGGAATTCTCCAGGCCAGACTACTAGAGCGGGTAGCCTTCCCTTTCTCCAGGGGATCTTCCCAACCCAGGGATCGAACTCAGGTCTCCCACATTGCAGGAGGATTCTTTACCAGCTGAGACACCAGGGAAGCCCGCGCGTGCCAAGGTCTGGCATAAACCATCAAAGACATCTACCTGCAAGTGATCCATGATGCTCCTAAGCAAGGATCTTTTGGATAAGGTGGAAAATTTCAAGGTAACAACTTTTTATATTATGCCGACTTCTTTTCAAAATGGTATTGAGGCTTTAGGCCCATCTCAAAACCTTTATCTGTATCATCACAAAACTGCACATGTATTTCAATAATAGGATTTCCAGAAACTAAAATATCTCACATCAGATTTTAAAAAATACAGGAATCAGCACCTTAAAGTAACTCTTATGCGAGTTATCAGTCTTAGAGGTTATTGGAGCCTGCTAAGAGTTCCTGAAGTTGATTGCTTAAGGACATCAATTTTATTTCACAAAATATTCAATTTTGTGTATTACTCAGAGTTATTAATAAGCAACAGCATTTATCAACATTAATATAGATAGTTAACAGACATTTAAGTGTTTACTCTGGGCCCACAATTGTTCTAAGAATTTTAAATGTGTGAGCTTATTTGATCCTCACAAAAATCATGAGGTAGATGCTAATACTACCTCCATTGTACAGATGAAGAAGCTGATAAAGGAAGAGACTAGGTAACTTTCTCACGTTCGCTCCAATATCATCCAATTCATATACAGACAATCTGCTTTGAGTGTTCCCCTCTAGGATAAACCACTCATATCACCCAGGGTTCTCCAGAGGAATAGAACCAACAGAATATCTATGAGCTTCCCTGGTGGCTCAGATGGTAAAGAATCCACCTGCAATGCAGGAGATCAGGGTTTGATCACTGGGTCAAGAAGATCCCCTGGAGAAGGGAATGGTTACCCACTCCAGTATTCTTGCCTGGAGAATTCCATGGACAGAAGAAGCTGGTGGGCTATAGTCCATGGGGTTCACCTCTCTGCTTTGAGTGTTCACCTCTATGATAAACTGCTTGTATCAGCCAGAGTTCTCCAGAGGAATAGACCAATAAAATACTGATATCTGTATCTATATCTCTACATATAGATCTACCATTATCTCAATATCTAGTTATCATCCATCTCTCCATCATCTACTTATCTGTCGTCTATACCTTGAACTGCATTTATTGCCACACTCTCCACTCTTCATTCAACCACAGTAAACACTTAGAATTTTGGAAAATGCTATGCTACTTATTTAACTCATACATGTGTTATTTTAATAGAAGAATTCTTGCAAAAAAAAAAAAAATGTCACCCAGGCCCTGTGTCCCAAACACATTTGGGGTCCTGCAGCTAAGAGTCGAACATGACTGAGCGACTTCCCTTTCACTTTTCACTTTCATGCATTGGAGAAGGAAATGGCAACCCACTCCAGTGTTCTTGCCTGGAGAATCCCAGGGACGGGGAGCCTGGTGGGCTGCCATCTATGGGGTCGCACAGAGTCGGACACGACTGAAGCAACTTAGCAGCAGCAGCAGCAGTATCTCCCAGGTGGCCAGTGCACTGCCGTCACTGGGCTTCAGGGTAACTCTTGAGTCTTAAAAAGGTGGGTGCTATACTTCTTATCTGGCTTTCATGAATGATCTGCCATCTCTATATCCACCCACACCACAGAGAAGTCTTGGCAAAGGTTCATTAAGGATGTCAGCTGAAGGGAAATTTTATGTATCTTATGAAGGACTGGGCCTCCTTGATAATTCAGCTGGGAAAGAATCCACCTGAAATGCAGGAGACCCTGGTTGGATCCTTGGGTCGGGAAGGTCCCCTGGAGAAGGGATAGGCTACCCACTCCAGTATTCTTGGGCTTCCCTGGTGGCTCAGATGGTTCAAGAATCAACCTGCAATGTGGGGGACCTGAGTTTGATCCCTGGGTTGGGAAGATCCCCTGGAGAAGGGAAAGGCTACCCACTCCAGTATTCTGGCCTAGAGAATTCCATGGACTGTATAGTCCATGAGGTCACAAAAGAGTCAGACACGATTGAGTGACTTTCACTATGAAGGACTGGGGATCAACTTCCCTGCACAGGGCAAGCATTCTAGAAGCTCTGTGATTGCTCTCCCAGATGTAACTGGCATCTTCAGTGGTGAAGAGCTGCCCTTCCCTGCCCCATGTCATCTCATTTCAGTGCTGCCAACACAGCACTAACACAGGTACTCCTCTTCCCACTTCTGGAGTTTGGAATAGGGCATCGTCAACTAAAAAATACAGTTGCAACCTGAACGTTAAGAGTTATTTTATTTGGTGGGAATATTTAGGACTCCAAGCCCAGGAGACAGCATCTCAGCAGCTCTGAGAAAACTGCTTCAAGGAGGCAAGAAGAGAAGTCAGGCTATATCCAGGTTTGCAAGAAAGGGAGCAAGCAGTCTGAATATCAAAGATTAGATATCGAATTAAGGAATTTAGCATTCTATGTATGGGAAGATGCAAGCCTCTAGGCTCACTGAATTCATTCCTTTCACATTCACCTCAGCTATCTGGGGCCAAACCTGTTTCCTTGTTCCACTTCAGGGGTGGCAGATAACTGCTCTTGCATTCCCCCAGGCCCTCAGCAGTCACAGTGGGGTGGGTGGCACCATCAGCTGGATCACAGTTTGGGGAGCCCTCGTTCACATCTGGAGGCCAGAAATTGCTGATGGATGTGACATTTCTTGTTTATGGATATGGCAGGGGACATTTTATTTTCACAGCATGAAACTTTTTCTCATCAGGTCTCAAACCTGGAGCTCTCTGTGATATAACTCAAGAGCCCTTCACGTCAAGGCTGAAGGGAAGCCGTTCCTTTGGCCTGTACTTCAGACCTTCCAAACCTTCCAGAGAAGCTCTTAGAAGCTCAGGGAGAATCCATTCAGCCTGAGCTCTTCTCTAAGGAGACTGTCTGTTTTCTCAGTCGCTGGAAAATGAACTAGGGACCACCAGGGAGACGGACCCCTGCAACTTGCAAACTCAGAGACAAAGGCAGCTTTGAACCCTCCCTCTTTCACTGTTAGGAGTTTTTTCTGCCCTGAGGCAGCTGGGATTTGGCTCTGCACCTGGATTAGCTAGACGTGGAAAGTTACCGTCAGTGCTCATGGGAGATTTGTTCTTCTCTTTAAAACCTCATTTTCCTCTTTGGTTTGAAAATAGAGTCGAACCTCATAAACCTAGCTTCATTTCAGGATTCCATGGAGCCTACTCAATTGTCAGTTGTCAAGCCTGGTTTGCATGCTGCAGAGATGGCACCGCTATGTTGGTTTTATTTATCTCAGAGTTGAGAATTCTGTTTTTTCAAGTCCCTCTTTGATTATAGAATATTCCAGTCAGATATGAATATTTTTGAGGATTAAAATGCACATGGGGTTATTTCTCGAAGCACTGTAAGTTAAATCTGCCCTGTTAATTCCTAAAGAAATAGCCCAACGGCACTCCCTGGACCGTTCTGATAACCCCACTATTAACCTTAAAAGTCAGATCTCTGGAGATATTGATCTGAGCTGTCAGTCACAGAGAATATAAGTAGTTGAACCGTTGGCCCCAGACATCTGTGTGAGCAGTATGCACCTGAGTGGGAGATACGCAAACCCAAAGACATTATTGAGAGATTTTTAGGCAGAAAAATTATTAGAAATAAATCAGCTCCTATTGGAGTGTCTCCGAAGCTCAGTGATATTTTTCTGACAATGATAATATAGCAAGTCCAAAGGAAAAGGGTCTGAAGCCTCTAGAAAGGGGCACATTAATTTTTGAGACATGTTAATATCGTGGCCTCGAGGAACGTGAACCTACTGGGACGATCACGTCTCTGCGTCCTCCCTGCCGCGTTTCAGAGAGGAAAGTTGTCCATTGGAGGAACAACCTGGGGAAGAGAAGAGTCTGGTTCCGAGAAGGCACACCCACAGGGCTTAAGGAGCCTTGGGTGGCTGGAACCACAGGCTCCATTGCAGGCTGTGGTTTGAAACAACCCTCCTTGCTGTCCAGAGATGAGAACAGCAGGACACATTTCTAAACCATTCTATTTCTAAAAAGGAGTCGCTCAGCAACTTGAGTTTGCCAAACTTGGTAAAACCAAAATGCTGAGGCAGCTCGTGCTTTTCCTCCTTTCCTTTAATCGAGAGAAGCAAGTGCATTCTGCTTGCTGCTGTAGTTCACTCAGCGTCGCTCAGTCACTCAGTTGTGTCTGACTCTTTGCAACCCCATAAACTACAGCCGGTAGGCACGGGAAGAACGAGGGACCGTCAGACCAAGGACTGGGTCTTCAAAATATCCATACATAAAGGATGACAGTCAAGAGCTACCTCACTAACCAGAGATGGCCCTGTGGAGTGGCATGGGCTGTATGTTGCAATTAGCTGTGAAAAATCCATTGGCCTGCCTGTAATATTCCTCGGTTAAAGCAGTTACTCAATTAATGTGGTTATATTAGAGGATGATTCTACAGGTCAACACTCCCAAAATGAAACTGTTAAGGACAATCCTAATGTGAGTGCCAAATATTTGGTTCAAATGTTACAATGAACCAAAAGTTTCCAGTGTTTTGTGTGTAAGAATTCAGTCAATTGTTAACTGATTCAAGCACTGATAAATACCGATACTTCTACAGGTAACATATAATTCATATGTTTTAGAGATTGCTTGGCACAGTATTCCTTACCTTACAAAGTCATAAGAGTTTGTTGGGCATGACTTAGGGACTGAAAAACAAATATGACTGTCTGCCTCCGCAGAGGAATATTACAGTCAGGCCAACATACTTTCATGGTTAGTGACAACATACAGCCCACACCACTCCATAGGGCCATCTTTGGCTGACTGAGTAGCTCTTGACTGTCTCTCTTTAAGTATGGAGTCTGAAGACCTAATACTTGGTCTGATGGTTCTTCTTACTTCCCATACTTCAGTTCAGTTCAGTCACTCAGTCTTGTCTGACTCTTTGCAACCCCACAGACTGCAACACACCAGGCTTCTCTGTTCATCACCAACTCCCAGAGTTTACCCAAACTCATGTCCATTGAGTCAGTGATGCCATCCAACCATCTCACCCTCTGTCATCCCCTTCTCCTGCCTTCAATCTTTCCCAGAATCAGGGTCTTTTCAAATGAGTCAGTTCTTCACATCAGGTGGCCAAAGTATTGGAGTTTCAACTTCAGCATCAGTCCTTCCAATGAATATTCAAGACTGACCTCCTTTAGGATGCACTGGTTGGATCTCCTTGCAGTCCAAGGGACTCCCAAGAGTCTTCTCCAACACCACAGTTCAAAAGCATCAATTCTTCGTTACTCAGCTTTCTTTATAGTCCAACTCTCACATCCATACGTCACTACTGGAAAAACCATAGCTTTGACTAGACAGACCTTAGTCGGTAATATCTCTGCTTTTTAATATGCTATTTAGGTTTGTCATAGTTTTTCTTTCAAGGAGCAAGTGTCTTTTAATTTCATGGCTGCAGTCACCATCTGCAGTGATTTTGGAGCCTAAGAAAATAAAGTCTCTCACTGTTTTCATGGTTTCACCATCCATTTACCATGAAGTGATGGCACTGGATGCCATGGTCTTAGTTTTCTGAATGCTGAGTTATAAGCCAGCTTTTTCACTCTTCTCTTTCACTTTCATCAGGAGGCTCTTTAGTTCCTTTTTGCTTTCTGCCTGTAAGGGTGGTGTCATCTGCATATCTGAGGTTCTTGATATTTCCCCCTGCAATCTTGATTCCAGCTTGTGCTTCATCCAGTCCCATACCTACCAGGCATTATTCATTCATTCGTTCCTTGAAACATTCATCATTTCACCATTTCAACCAGTAAATCTTTACTGAGTCCCCACTGGGCCTCTGCAGTACTCTGGATAGAATATATTTTGTAAACACAACAATTTTCATCCTCATGGCACCAAACCTTTGATGTTTTTCTTCCAAGTCCTTTCTTCATCTCAAAGGATCATTGGTACCAAAAATAATGACAATACAACTTTTTCCTTTTTTCCTTTCAGTTACCTTCAGCTTTACAGACATCAGTGTAAGCCCAGTTCATGCTTGGAATTATTATCACAACTTTTAACTACCAGTTTTATTGTTTTGTGGGTTTGTGTCTTAAACCCAAAGCACTAAAATTTAGTCCCAAGAGGACTTCAACTGTTCAGTTCTTAAAATTGTCTCACCTAAATAGCCATTATATACATGCATTAATATACTGCACCGGTGTTTTTCTTTCTGGCTTACTTCACTCTGTATAACAGGCTCCAGTTTCATCCACCTCATCAGAACTGACCCAAGTGTGTTCTTTTTGATAGCTGAGTAATACTCCATTGTGTGTATGTACCACAGCTTTCTCATCCATTCGCCTGCTGATGGACATCTAGGTTGCTTCCATGTCCTGGCTATTATAAACAGTGCTGCGATGAATATTGGGGTACACGTGTCTCTTTCAATTTTGGTTTTCTTGGTGTGTATGCCCAGCAGTGGGATTGCTGGATCATAAGGCAGTTCTACTTCCAGTTTTTTAAGGAGTCTCCACACTGTTCTCCATAGTGGCTGTACTAGTTTGCATTCCCACCAACAGTGCAAGAGGGTTCCCTTTTCTCCATACCTTCTCCAGCATTTATTGCTTGTAGACTTTTTGATGGCAGCCATTCTGGCTGGCGTGAAATGGTACCTCATTGTGGTTTTGATTTGCATTTCTCTGATAATGAATGATATTGAGCATCTTTTCATGTGTTTGTTAGCCATCTGTATGTCTTCTTTGGAGAAATGTCTATTTAGTTCTTTGGCCCATTTTTTGATTGGGTCATTTATTTTTCTGGTATTGAGCTGCAGGAGCTTCTTGTATATTTTTGAGATTAATTCATTGTCAGTTGCCTCATTTGCTATTATTTTCTCCCATTTTGAAGGCTGTCTTTTCACATCGCTTATAGTTTCCTTCATTGTGCAAAAGCTGTTAAGGGTATGGCAGAAACCACGACAATATGGTAAAGTAATTAGCCTCCAATTAAAATATATTAATTAATTTTAAAAATAACCATTATAGTGCACTGCTTGTTAACAGGTAAATATTCTTTTTAAAAAAGGTGTTTCTTCTATTATTGTAGCACTTCATTTTTCTCATAGACTTAAGAACAATAATTGAATATAAGGTGATAATTGTGTAACATTTAGAATGCAGCACATTTCCTGCAAAAATGCTCTCTTTTTACAAAGATTGAGTTTTGGTCCAGATTCTGTCCTGTCGCCTTGAAGACAGACAGCCCTGGCAGTTGGGTGACAGAAAAGGGAGAAAATGGCATTCAATTCTCCTGAATTATGTTGTTCCTTTTCATTTAAATGTATTTAAATGAAGGGGTTGACTCTCCTTCAAAGCATGCATTTCTTCTCCTTTATTAGCAGCAAAATATAGCAGGCCAAGGAGCTGGAGATTTACAAGCCTTCTGGGCACCTCATTTGCTTTTCCACCCATCACTCTGACATTGTCAAATATTGGCTTTGGCAAGATGGCAGAGGCTGGCAGAGGCTGCTCGATGGCTTGACGGCTGTTCCATCATACATTGTCCAGCAACGGCAGAGCTGTAGACAGTGCCCACATCATCAAGGAAGAACACATCCATCAAGCTGCCTTCTACAATTTACCAGACTTGAATGATGTACCACATGCTGGCCAATACTTGCCTGCTGATAATGGCCATGGCAGCTAAGAGGAGGTACCATGGGAAAGTTCTGCAGAGCCTCAACGCCAACAGCATCACATGTAAGAACTCTGTCTTTGGGGCTTTTCCCCTGGTGAATTTATAATATAAAGTTGTACTGGGTTGTTTTTCTACAACAATTCTTCCAACTTTCACATCTTGTTTTTGCTTAGCAGAGGCCAACCTTCAAAATGACCTGGGACAAACGTAATCAGAAAGTGGGAGCTACAGAGAAGAGATACTCACCCAGATTTTTTAAAAGTTAAATGGAACTTAGGGGAAAATGGATACATGTTTATGTATGGCTGAGTCCCTTCGCTGTCCACCTGAAACTATTACAACATTGTTAATCAGCTATAACTCCAGCAGAAAATAAAATGTTTTTTAAAACAACAAAGTTATGTATATTATCATATGTTAAACAGATCGCCGGTCCAGGTTCGATGCATGAGACAGGGCGCTCAGGGCTGGTGCACTGGGATGACCCTGAGGGATGAGATGGGGAGGGAGGTGGGAGGTGGGTTCAGGATGGGGAACAGATGTACACCAATGGTTGATTCATGTCAATGTATGACAAAAACCACTACAATACTGTAAAGTAATTAGCCTCCAATTAAAATAAATTAATTAATTAAAAATAAAGAAAACAAAGTTAAATAGAACTTAGTATTTCAACTAAAACGTGTTTCTCCACTTCTATCAACTGTGATGGGATTATTTTTAGAAATATGCAGCATTATTTTGCTAGAAATAAGTACAAGAGTTTACAATATTTTTGAAAGCATGATGTCACACCCTGGGTGCTCATGTAGTTACTGCTGATGGACACAGAAGTTGATATAGTGATTCTAGAAGACAATTTGGTCTCTGGGGGCAAAACCCTTTAAACAGATTTCATAGCCTTTGATTCTGAAATTTTATTCTCAGGAAGGCATTATAGCTGTAATATTTGTTTCTTTTCCTTTACATATTGTGAGTTTTTCATGCTTTGAGACATTTTCTCCCTTTCTCCAGGGAGTATATAAAGGAATGCCTTCATTTATATTCCTGAAAACTAAAGGCCAGCCTGACTGCTGGTGAAAGAAATCTCAGAAAAAGAAAAGAATGAAAATATTTATTTTTCCTACAACTAAAGAAGAACCAGCACTGATCTGTGAGTGTGTGTGTGTGTGTGTGTGTGTGCGTGCACTCAATCATGTCTGACTCTTTGTGACCCCATGGACGGAAGCCTGCCAGATGTCTCTCTCCATGAAATTTTCCAGGCAAGAATACTGGAGTGGGTAGCCATTTCCTTCTCCAGAGGATCTTCCCAACCCAGGAATCGAACTCATGTCTCTTGTGTCTCCAGAGTCTCTTGCATTGGTAGGCAGATTCTTTAACTACCTGGGAAGCCCCTGATCTGTGAATATGTTAACACAAATTCTGGGTTTTACAAAGTAGGGAAATCAAGACCACATAGGAAATCCCCAGTTCTCATGCTCTTATCCATATTTACTAAAATATATAACCCTATCCTGATTCTATTATGAAAAGTGCCCTTGAAAGGGTCTGTGAAACAGACACAAAAACTTTAGTAGAAGTTATTGCTACACCCTATGATATATGAACTATAACCCCAAAGTCTGCAGTGTCTCTGGTGACTCAGTAGTAAGGAACCCACCTGCCAATGCAGGAGATGCAGATTCGATTCCTGGGTCAGGAAGATCCCCCAGAGAAGGAAATGGCAACCCACTCCAGTATTCTTGCCTGGGAAATCCCATAGACAGAGGAGCCTGGTGGGCTGCAGTCCACGGGGTCACAAAAGAGTTGGAGACAACAACTAAACAACAAAAACAAAGGAAAAGAATAAGAAAACTGAACAAAAAGATACATGTCTAAGAATATTCACGGAGTACCACAGATAACGGCTAAGAACAATCAGCCCATATCCAGTGGGTACAGGAGAGGGGTTTGACCATCTAGGCACCTCAGTCCTCTCATTTTGCATACCAAGTAACTGTGTCATGTCTCCCAGATAAGTGGAAATACATTACATGTCAAAGAAAAAAATATAAAACAAGGTACTAACCTCATAGGTCAAACGAGAAAAAAATTTACTAAAAGGATTAAAAAATGTACAGAATGGTTGGCTCTGACAGAATTATTGATGGTTTCAGTCTTTTTTCTTTATATTCCTCTGAATTTTCCACTTTACTATTGAGGTAATGTTGGTTTATAACAGTATACATTGCATGTGTACATTTTATTGCTAATTCTGTATACATTTTAGCATACTTAGGTTCAGTCATTCAGTCGTGCCTGACTCTTTGCGATCCCATGGAATGCAGCATGCCAGGCTTCCTTGTCCATCACCAACTCCCAGAGCTTACTCAAACTCATGTCCATCGAGTCAGTGATGCCATCCAACCATCTCATCTTCTGTCGGCCCCTTCCTCTGTTGGCTTCCAGATGTTTAAGCTGGATCTATTTCTGCTTTATTGACTATGCCAAGGCCTTTGACTATGTGGATCACAACAAACTGGAAAATTCTTAAAGAGATGGGAATACCAAACCACTTCCTGCCTCCTGATAAATCTGTATGCAGGTCAAAAAGCAACAGTTAGAAGTGGACATGGAACAACAGACTGGTTCCAAATAGGAAAAGGAGTATGTCAAGGCTGTACATTGTCATCCTGCTTATTTAAATTATATGCAGAGTACGTCTTGTGAAATGCTGGGCTGGATGAAGCACAAATTGGAATCAGGATTTCCAGGAAAAATATAAAAAACGTCAGATATACAATGACATCACCCTTATGGCAGAAAGTGAAGAAGAAACTACAGAGCCTCTTGATGAAAGTGAAACAGGAGTGAAAAAGTTGGCTTAAAACTCAACATTCAGAAAACTAAGATCGTGGCATCCAGTGCCATCACTTCATGGCAAATAGATGGGGAAACAATGGAAACAGTGAGACATTTTATTTCCAGGAGCTCCAAAATCATTGCAGATGGTGACTGCAGCCATGAAATTAAAAGACACTTGCTCCTTGGAATAAAAGCTCTAACCAACCTAGTTCAGTTCAGTTGCTCAGTTGTGTCCAACTCTTTGTGACCCCATGAGCCACAGCACGCCAGGCCTCCCTGTCCATCACAAACTCCTGGAGTTTACCCAAACTCATGTGCATCGAGTCGGTGATGCCATCCAACCATTTCATCCTCTGTCGTTCCCTTCTCCTCCTGCCCTCAATCTTTCCCAGCATCAGGGTCTTTTCAAATGAGTCAGCTCTTCACATCAGGTGGCCAAAGTATTGAAGTTTCAGCTTCAACATCAGTCCTTCCAGTGAAAAACCCAGGACTGATCTCCTTTGGAATGGACTGGTTGAATCTCCTTGCAGTCCAAGGGACTCTCAAGAGTCTTCTCCAACACCACAGTTCAAAAGCATCAATTCTTCGGTGCTCAGCTTTCTTTATAGTCCAACTCTCACATCCATACATGACTACTGAAACAACCATAGCCTTGACTAGACGGACCTTTGTTGACAAAGTAATTTCTCTGCTTTTTAATATGCTATGTTGGTCATAACTTTCCTTCCAAGGAGTAAGCGTCTTTTAATTTCAACCTAGACAGCATATTAAAAAGCAGGGACATTACTTTCTTGACAAACGTCCATCTAGTCAAGGCTATGGTTTTTCCAGTCATCATGTATGGATGTGAGAATTGAACTATAAAGAAAGCTGAGCGCAGAAGAATTGATGCTTTTGAACTGCAGTGTTGGAAAAGACTCTTGAGAGTCCCTTGGACTGCAAGGAGATCCAACCAGTCCATCTTAAAGGAGATCAGTCCTGAATATTCATTGGAAGGACTGATGCTGAAGCTGAAGCTCCAATACTTTGGCCACCTGATGTGATGAACTGACTCATTAGCAAAGACCCTGATGCTGGGAAAGATTGAGGGCAGGAGGAGAAGGGGATGACAGAGGATGAGATGGTTGGATAACATCACCGACTTGATGGACATGAGTTTGAGCAAGCTCTGGTATTTGGTGATGGACAGGGAAGCCTGGCATGCTGCAGTCCATGGGGTCACAAAGAGTCACACATGACTGAGCAACTAAACTGAACTGAATGAGCAAAATTATACAGTATTTATCTTTCTCCCTTTGATTTATTTCTCTAAGCTTAATACTCTCAAGGTTTACAAATGGAAAGAGTTTATCTTTTATGCATGCATGCATGATAGGTTGCTTCAGTCTTGTCTGACTCTTTGTGACCCAATGGACTGTAGGTTGCCAGGCGCCTCTGTCCACAGGATTCTCCTGGCAAGAATACTGTAGTGGGTTGCCATTTCCTTCTCTGGGGGATCTTTCTGACCCAGGGATCGAACACAGGTCTCCCACATTGCAGGCAGACTACCATCTGAGCCACCTGGGAAGCCTCAGTGTGGAGAGTTATCCTTAAATACAAAAAGTTTTTAAAAATAAAACTAAGGCTGTCATTATGAGTAAAACTATTTTCTCATTTGCAAATGGTTGTAAAGTACACAAAATGGAAGGCAGATTTTAGCAATTTACCTCTCCTTGCAGGTGGTGAAAGGAGCATTGAAGCAGAAATATTTTATCAGTGGTTTAGGCAAGTGTTGACACTGCTAGAAGATCAGTTCTTTAAAAAAAAAAGATTTGTGGGGAAGTTAATCTTGGCTAAGAGCTATAAAAGAATCTATAATTTTAGCTCAGAAACCAAGAAACAATAAAAGTGCCTATTGATTTTTTTTTCCTGTGGTTTTCACGATTTACAGATCCATTGCTTTTCATATCAGTGATTTGCTGAAAATTTATGGTGAGAACAAGAGAATGACTAAGCAAGCTTTTTCCTGGTAGAGTCACTTCAGTCTGGATGCTGTGACATGTCTCCCACTGAATCAATCCTAGGCTGAGTCAGCCAAAGTTCACATGGACTCGCTGTGCCCAGGTGGGACACCAGGTTTGGGCATGGGTCCAGGAGGACTTCAGATGTCCACAAAGAAAGAAGCAATTCAAGCAATTTCAAGGAGAAAAAAAATAGGCAGAGCACTAGAAACTTCCATTTAAAGGTTCACTGAAAGCCTGAATGTCTGCAATTGCACTGTAACCAGTTCTCTGCAAGTTCTATTAAGCTCTGACCCACAGAATGGAGTGGAACCTACAGAAGAGGATTATTCAGAAACACCACTGGGTCATGGAGAGAAGGGGTCTGAGCAGACATCAGGGGCTGCAGGTGACAGGTTCATGGGTGCTCATAAGAGGTGCAACAGAAGGTCACTGAGGTAGGCTGCAAAATGTCTCCCTACAGCTATAAATATCATGGTCTCTAGACTGTGAATGTCACTTTACATGGAAATAAAAGGTTTTGCAGATGTGATTGAGAATCTCAGGATAAGCAGATATATCCAGACGAAACTCTAATTTAAAAAGATATATGCACGGCTATATTCATTGGGCCTCCCTGATAGCTCAGTTGGTAAAGAATCCACCTGCAATGCAGGAGACCCCAGTTTGACTCCTGGGTCAGGAAGATTCACTGGAGAAGGGACAGGCTACCCACTCCAGTATTCTTGGTCTTCCCTTGTGGTTCAGCTGGTAAAGAATCCACCTGTAATGCAGGAGGCCTGGGTTCAGTCCCTGGGTTGGGAAGATCCCCTGGAGAAGAGAAAGGCTACCCACTCCAGTATTCTGGCCTGGAGAATTCCATGGACTGTATAGTACACGGGGTCACAAAGATTTGGGCATGACTGAGCAACTTTCACTTTCACTTCATCTTCATGGCAGCACTGTTCACAATAGCCAAGACGTTGAAGCAAGCTACATGCCCATCCGCAGATGAATGAATAAAGAAGATGTGGTACCTAAAGAAGATACGCACAAAGGAATATTCCTCAGTCGTGAAAAGAATGAAATAGTGCCATTTGCAGCAACAAGGATGCAGCTAGTAATGATCATCTAAGTGAAGGAAGTCAGAAGGTGAAAGACAAACATGATATCACGGATATGTGGAATCTAGAATAAGACACAAATGAACCTGTCTACGAAACACAAACAGACTCACAGGCATAGAGAACAGACTTGTGGTTGCCAAGGCTGAGGGGAGGGGAAGGACTGGGAGTCTGGGATTCGCAGATGCAAACTATTGAATATGGAGTGGATAAACAACAAGGCCCTACTGTATCACACAGGGAACTACCGTCAACATCCAGTGATAATTCAAAATGGAAGAGAATCTGAAAAAGAATGCATATGTGTGTGTGTGTGTGTATGAATCCCTTTGTTATATAGCAGAAATTAACAAGATATTGTACATCAGCTATACTTCATTAAAACAAAAACAGAAAGATTGTCTAGGATTGTCCATGTAGACCCAATGCAACCACAAGTATCATGGTAAGAGGAAGGCAGAAGGAAATTTTTCACACAGAAAGAAGAGGACAAAGCAGTACAACCACAGAGGCAGAGACCGAAGTGATACAGTCAAAGGGCAAGGCATTTTGGCAAACCTCCAGAAGCTAGAGGAAGCAAGGAGCACATTCTCCCTCGAGCCTCTCGGGAGCACAACTCTGCTGAAACCTTCATCTTGACCTGGTGGCACCCTCTTCAGATTGCTTCTCCAGAACTGTGAGATAAGAAGTTTCTCTTGTTTTAAGCCCTGCTATTTGTGGCAGTTCGTTACAGCAACTGCAGGACAGTCATACTGTCCTCTTTGCAGCTACATTTCTTAATATGTGTCGTTGGTTACAATTCCCTGATTTCTTATGGGTCCAATCATCTTCTAGATTCCTTTTGTTGTTATTACAAGCACACAAGTTTTGACAACTCCTTTTGTAAGATCACAGAGGACTATCTGGCCCAGGTCAATGGCAGCAACAGTCACCAAGAGCTCAAGCCCCAAGCTAAGACTCCCTAACCATATGGTTCCTGCCCCTGAGGAGAGTAACCATACAAGAAAACTGTGATCCGTGGTGTATTTGCTAAACCCATTTGGATCCGTATAGTCATGTGCAGAAGGGAGCCACTGAGGATTGTAGGGGAGGAACCAGACCATTCTGATGTGGGATATAGAAAGGATGATGAGGGGAAAGATAATGTAGGCTGTGCTCACTCATTGCTGCAGAGAATCAAAAAGAAAATGCAGCTGCAAGTAAACGTCAGCTCTCTATCAGACCCCCCGAGAGCCAATTTTTCTCACAGAATCTCACACAGCATTACTGGGACCTCATATACAAAGTGAGTCTCAAGGTGGTAGGTAAGAAAACCAAGATCACACCTCTGTTCCATGCTGGAGGAGGAATATAAGCCAAGATTTGTCTGACTCCAAAACCAGAGATCTTTGGCTTAATCATGCAGCTGTGCCTGTTCAACCCTCCTCCCAGGGCTGCTATAAGATGCAGATGAGGTCGTGCTCGTCCAGGGCTATACCTATTAGAGCAATAGGATCATTACAGTAAAATATTAAAACAGCAGCACAACACATAATAGTGACCCGTTTCTGAATTATGATTAGTTGGAAATAAAAGGAAGGGAGCAGATAAATAGTGCAGCATAGGTGTGTGAAGCCCTGAGGGAATCCTGCTCGGGTGAACTTGGCCTTGGAGGTCCCTGCCATCTCCTGTGCCATCTCAGGAATGGCACAGTCCCTCTGTCCAGGTGGTTCAAAGCATCCATGGCAGCACTGAGTATTGGACACACCTCCATTACACTTCATCTTTTAAAACCCCAATTTTAAAATCCTTACATAGAAACACTACTACAGAATTCTTCAGAAGTAAATAAACCCCTCCCTCACCCCAGCTGGGCTACTGCTTGCTAACTCAGGTTCCATCCCAGGTCAATAGCCTCACTTCTCTATATGGAATATCCTCACACACAAAGCTTCCCCTTCTCCAGGCTTTCGCCTGCCACCTAGACATTTCCCTAAACATCTATCCCTCTTGAAGCTTTTTAGGCATTCCAAATTGCTTTATCCAAATAGAAGCTTTGTATATTTCAAAGCTCACCTTCCTTTGGATATTTCAAAGCCCCCTCCTCACCTTCCTTCTATAAAGAATTCTCTGGGCACAAATCAGGTTTCCTTGACATCAGCCAACACCTGGGAGCTCCAGAAAGGCCACCCTCCTCATAACCACGGGCCAAGCCAATTCTCCTTCAAATGCTAACCCTCCCCAATGCCATTGCCTTCTCTCCTGCCCCGATGACAGCACCATGGTTCCGTATTGTTGCTCAGAGGTCTTGGCTACTCCCCTGGAACCCCATCTAGCCTCTCCCCTTCTTCCATTTTGGCTCATCCTATTACTGAGTCCAAGCTCCCTCTGTTACCCACATGACAGGCCATTAAATCGAGAAATGAGGTGTTGAGGCAAGGAACAATGACTTTATTTGGAAAGTGGGCAGACCGAGAAGATAGCAGACTAACGTCTCAAAATAACCATCTTATTGGAGTCTGGATTTCAGCGTCTTTTACAGAACTGAGAGGGGGAGGAGATGGGGAAGCAAAGTAAAAAGGCCATTAGTCTTGCAAATATCCCCTGGAAATGAGCAGCCTCGGGGATAGGATGGACTAATTTCTTTCCTCCTTCTTGCAGCCATTCACAGGTGGACAAGGTCCAGATGTCTCCTTGAAGAAAGGCACCTTTGGCTGAAGACCCAGGCAGAGAGGCAGGGCTTCCCAAGGCAGGCCAGTGTGCATGGCCAGTAACCTTTCAGTGAACAAAAGCCATGGCAAGCAAAGCTTAAAGCAAAAGAAGCATACCCAACACACAGGCAGATTTTGCCTTCCCTGCAGCAATCCTCTGTCATGTTTACCAACACAAAATCTATGAAAGTCCTTCACAGAGATTCCACTGTTCCCATACAAATATTTCACTCAGGGTCTTTCCTGATCTTTCCGCACCCCTGACAGGCGCTCTGCTCCCACTGCACAAGCGCATAGATGGTTTCCTGCCTCCTTGTCTTGGCCCAAGACATTCCTATCCCCTTGGTCTGAAATATTCTTCCCCAGATACTCAGCTCAATGGATCCCTATTTCCTCCAATTCTCCATTAAAACAACCTGTCAGGGAAACTGACTCCTCTGGAGCCTCAATGCATGACCTTGCATGCATGACGTGACCTTCACACAGCACCCACCACCCTGCACAGAGATGATTCATTTTATTTGTTTCCACCACTAAGACCTTGCACGGGAGCTTGTCTGTCCATCTTCATCACCGTTTCTGAAATTACCATAAACATATGCCAGAAAGTTCTGTGAAATAAAGAAATGAATACATGGTTCAAATAAGCATAGCTTTACAGCACTACTATACAGTCCATGGAATTCTCCAGGCCAGAGTACTGGAGTGGGCAGCCTTTCTGCCCACTACTGTCTTCACAACCCAGGGATCGAACCCAGGTCTCCCACATTGCAGGTGGATTCTTTACCAGCTGAGCCACAAGGGAAGCCCAAGAATACCAAGAATACTACCCCTTCTCCAGGAGATCTTCCCAACCCAGGAATCGAACCAGGGTCTACTGCATTGCAAGTGGATTCTTTACCATCTGAGCTATCAGGGAAGCCCAAGTGGTAAAGAAACCACCTGCCAATGCAGGAGACTTAAGAGATGTGGGCTTGATCCCTGGGTTGGGAAGATCCCCTGGAAAGGGAAATGACAACCCACTCCAGTATCCTTGCCTGGAGAATCCCATGGACAGAGGAGCCTGGCAGGCTTCAGCCCATAGCGTTGCAAAGAGTCAGACACGACTGAAGTGATTTAACATGTACACATGCACACAAACACAAGTAAATCTAATCAGATCATGTCCCATTTGTGTTTAAGGATCATGAGAGAATGAACCAAGTTAAAAATGATGACATGGTAAAGGGCATAATGTGAGAGAAATGAGGCAAAAATTAAGAAGCATACTAACAAGAGAAATATAAGACTCATTAAGAGGAGATTGTTAAGACATAGAGTTGACTTTGTTCTGAAGGCAGTTTCTCTCTGTAGTTAATGGCCAGAGCAGCATCCTCAATGGCTTTGTGTTAAATGCAGGAGATGGACCCTCAGAATTCAGCGGGAGGTCTGGGAGAGGCGCAATTCCCTCCACTGAGCAGCTCAGATGACATGTGTTTGGCTGCAGGGTTCTCACATGAAAGCCATTCTGCACTTCCCCTAATTAAAAAGCACCCGACTTCCCTCTTGAGTATGCCAGATATACAGCGCCCTGACTGCAGTGAATAAAAACGTGTGCTTTTCCCTCCCTCCACGGCGGAGCTGATGGAGAGATGCCAAAAGGCGCCCAGCAGGCTCAGGAGACACAGGGCTGACAGCGGTTCAGGCAGCAAGAGGCTGCATCCAACCTACTTTGTGAGCTGCTTGCTACACTCAAAGCTTTCTCCAGGTTTAATGAGGAAAGGCTTCAAGGGGGAAAGCGTTCAGTTGGCTTGTTTTAACCCTGGCTTCTCATCTTTTTTTTTTTTTTTAATGAAACTCATATTTTTTTTTTATTTATTTTTATTTCTTTATTTTTGGCTGTGCCGCACAGCGTGCAGGATCCTAGTTTCCCCACCAGGGATCGAACCCACGCCCTGCAGCAGAAGCACGGATCCTTAACTCCTGGACTTCTGAGGAAGTGCCCGGCTTCTCATCTTTGATGGAGCTCTGTTTGCAGTGTCTCACCCAGGCCATGAATTTGGAACACAGATGACTGCCACAAACTGCGCCTAGGCATTTGAAGTTTGCAGTTTATCCTCAAGATCCTAAAAGAAACAGGGCACACAGGATATGCCCCGGTTTCTCCCAGTGCATAGACTGTGGGAACTTTGTGGTGAACATTGCGTAAGTCTTAATTATGTTGAGCTGGTTCACAGTGCTTTTCAGGTCTGCTCTATCCTTCTACTTTTCTGTATATTCATTCTAATAATTTTGGAAAGCTGGATATTGAAACTCCAACTGAAAATTTTAATTTATCGACTTAAAAAAAAAACAACTGTAATATATGGTGGAACTATATGTAATTTTGTTCTGTATTTTCCAAGGCTCCTGTAAATGCGTTATTGTACTTTTATAATTTAAAAAATAAAAAGGAAAGAGAAAAGGATACATAAATAAGAGACACGAAATGGGGCACAGAATACAAGTGTACACCGCAGATCCTGCTTTAAACACGTAGTCGGCCTCTTCTGTCCACACTCCAGAGGTAGGTCCTGGGTCAGTTTGCATCACCCTCTGGGCAGGCAGCAGAGATCGCCCTTCCCATTCATTTAGGAGTAGAAAGAGGGAGGGCCTTGAGCAGAAAGCCTGTCCTGACAAGCTGCTGTGCCCCCACTCAGGTGCGCGTTTCCAAGGTGTGAGGCTGATGTCCTCGCCTCGCTTTGTATTTCCAGCTGGTCCTTTTTGCCTGGAGGTGTCGTGGCTGCCCTCATCTTTCTGCTATCCCTACACAACCTCTAATGCAATTTTCACAATGTCTCCTTTGTTGACTCTTTCTTGAAAGATGGATACTGGCAAGTCAGTAAAGGGTGAATCCAATTTCTGAAATGGCCTGTGTAAAGAAAAGGCAAACATTGCTGTCTGTCAGCTTTTTTTTCGTAGAATGTAAGCAATAATTAGAGTCGCGTGGGCCATCTCTCCTGCAGCAGCTGACAACAGACACCACATGGTTGAGATTCCTTTGCCTGCTTTCCGTAAAGAAAAGAAACCAACCTCACGGAGATGACGGCCCTGTGTGTTGTTGCTGTTCAGTCGCTCAGCCGCATCCGACTCTTTGTGACCCCGGGGACTGCAGCATGCCAGACTTCCCCGTCCTTAACTATCTCCCTGAGTTTGCTCAAACTCATGTCCATTGTGTTGGTGATGGCAGCCAACCATCTCACCCGCTTCTCCTGCCCTCAATCTTTCCCAGCTTCGGGGTTTTTCCAGTTCCTCAGCTCTTCATATCAGGTGGCCAAAGTATTGGAGCTCCAGCTTCAGCATCCATCCTTCCAATAATTATTCAGAGTTAATTTCCTTTACTCTTTGGAGAAATTTTGACCAACAAATTGCTCCATTATTAAGGCCCGTGTTCTTGTGTTAAGTGGTGATGGCTCTTTGAGGTTATTTAAATGAATTGTTTCACATAAAACGCACACAGCCATGCCTTGCACAGGAGAGCTGGTGGATTAAGAAAAGGCAGAGTTATTCCTTCTTGGAGGACAGAGAGTGACTTGTTAGCAAGTCAGGGGTCCAAAAAGACCAGATGCAAGCCAAGTTCATGGAGAGAGATGGTCTCAAATACTCCAGAAGCCCAAATAGTATATCATCTCTCATACCCCCAGTTTCTGCAGTTAAGTGTAGTGGCAGGAGGTCTTGAAGCTTCCCCTTGCATGGGGATAGTTCAGGTCCATGCCACCATCTGCAGGATGGAACATATCAACATTGTTTGCTCCCTTCCAGGCCACTGTAGAAGGATTATTGATATTCTAAATTAACTTTATAACACCACAGAGCAGAAAGGGCTAGTAAGAAAATTATTTTGTACAAGGCTTTCCATTGAAGACGTTCTGCTACGAGGAGCCTGGAAGGTAAAAGAGACAGCTAGAAATTTAAACAGTATTTTACCTGAAGTTTAGGGTCTCCTTACATTTTAATACCAGCATTTCTTTAAATGAAAACATTATTTCTACAAATACTTTTTTATTTTGCCACATTAGGCAATTTCTTAAAATGTATTGTTAATTACTGTTTTCCTTTTCTCTTGATATTAATAAATACCTAGGAATTGCTCAGAGAAGGCAATGGCACCCCACTCCAGTACTCTTGCCTGGAAAATCCCATGGGTGGAGGAGCCTGATAAGCTGCAGTCCATGGGGTCACTAAGAGTCAGACACAACTGAGCGACTTCACTTTCACTTTTCACTTTCATGCATTGGAAAAGGAAATGGCAGCCCACTCCAGTGTTCTTGCCTGGAGAATCCCAGGGACAGGGGAGCCTGGTGGCTGCATCACACAGAGTCAGACACGACTGAAGTGACTTAGCAGTAGCAGGAATTGATAGCACTCCAGTGTTCATAGTAGAATTATTGACAATAGCCAAGATATAGAAGCAACCTAAATGCCCATCTATAAATGAATGGTTAAAGAAGTTGTGGTACATAAACACACACATACACACTCACATACTCACAATGGAATACTACTGAGCCATAGAAAAGGATGAGATCTTGCCATTTAGATGGACCTGGAGGGTATTATGCTAAGTGAAATACATCAGATCAGGAAAGACAAATATCATATGATTCCACTTACATGTGGAATTTAAAAAACAAAACAAATGAACAAGTATGACAAAACAGAAACAGACTCACAGGTCAGAAAGCAAACTAGGGTTTCCCAGAGGGGGAGGTTGGGGGGAGAGGTGGAGCCAGTGAAGGGAACTCAGAGCTACAGACTTCCAGCCATAAAATAAATGTAACCAGGATATGATGCACAGCAAAGGAAATGTAATTACTGTTTTACAATAACTTTCTGTGGAGTGTAATCTACAAAAATATCAGATTACTACATTATACCCCTGAAAGTAGCATAATATGGTAACTCAATTATATCAATTAAAAATGTAGTTCGATATCCTGAAATACTCTCAGAAATCCGGGCTAATATTCTTGCCTTCATTAAGTCTTTTACAAAGAAAGGCCATTCTGCTTATGTGTGTGTACTCAGTCGTGTTTGAATCTTTGCAACCCCATGGACCGTAGCCCTCCAGGCTCCTCTGTCCATGGAATTTTCCAGGCAAGAATACTGGAGTGGGTTGCCATTTCCTCCTCTAGGAGAGCTTCCCAATCCAGGGAATGAACTCGTATCTCCTGCACTGGCGAAGATTCTTCACCATTGTGCCACCTGGGAAGCCCGGTGTGCAAATAGGAAAACGAGGCCACACTACGTACTGGATTTTACATCCATGAACCTTAGAAACAGTACCCCTAGCCCAGGTCGACTGAGTCATGAGAACATCCTTAGAATATGGGGGGCATGCTTTTGACAGCCTTTTTCACAGAAGTTGACTCATCTGCTGTCTCATGGAGATGGCATGATTAGCTTATTAAAATAGCTCTTAGGAACTTCAAAAGGAAGTTGTGAGGGAGACCAGTTCTTTCAAAGAGATTCTTTGCTCCTGTTCAGTAGATTCTTTGCCACGGTTCAGTAGAAATGTCACCTGTTGCTGAGTTTACTCCCTTTACTTCATAATTTAAAAGCAGATTTTGGAAAATTTTTAGCAAATTTGCAACCAAGTTGTACTATTTTTAAAAGATGACAGAAGACGTTCAAACCGGGACATGGCTCTCGGTGATAATGAGCTCTTAAGAACAAGCAAACAAACCTGAAGTGAAGATGTGTGTGTTGAGTGCCCCTGTGTCTGCGCCTGTGCTACTTTTGAAGGACTTAGAGCATATCAGTGAAAAACTCCTGCAAGCCAGAGGATGGTGAATAGAAGCAGACTGAGAATCTACTGGGTGCGTTATCTGCTGCTAATAACCCACCCATCAAACTGTGGGACGAGGACATGTGTCATGGATGGATGGGACCTTACATTTACCTGCTGTTTTCAGAAACATCTACCTCACCATGTCTACCTGTGGTGAAAGAGCCTTTCAGAACCAAAGACTTAACAGAGACAAATGAGGCTTTTGTTACTGAGTTGGTCAAAAAGTTTGCTCAGGTTTTTCCATACATTGTTGTGGAAAAACCCTAATGAACATTTTGGTCAACCCAATACAACGAAACAGAACGTGTTCCAAGAAACAGGGATGGTGCCTGCCAATATTTGTATCTTCTCCCTGCTTCTCACTGATCTTATTGATGCAAAGTGGGCCTGTCCTGGAGATGACCAGCCCTAAACTCAAACAATGTTGACCAAGAGGCTGAAAGAGATTTTTCGTTAATTCTGCACAACCCTTTAGTAGAAATTCTGACCTGCTGTCATCTTAAAATGCAAATTTTGGATGCCACTTGGGCTTCAAATTCCGTTGACAGCAAATCATGTGAGATTTTACAAAACTTTGTGGACTGATATATCTGTAAAACTGTCTTTACTTAACCATGATGACTTTAAAGCATAATACGAGTCACTAAGACACAAATCATAGAAATTACCACATCGCTGAGGAATGCCCATGCTTCATCACACTCTACCAGCCAGCAGCACAATATGACATGAAAAGAAATAAAGCCAGCAGGATCGAAGAGAAACAGAGCTACCGCAAAAATACAAGAATCTTAAATGCTTCTCACTATCAATCACTGACAAGGGTTTTCTGGTACATAAAAAAAAGGACTGGGGAGAAGGTTACTTGGATTTTTTTATTTAGTACCATCGTTGTAGAAGCTAACCAGGACAGAAGATCCACTAGATCATGCAGTTACAAATTTCTGCATGCAAATTACATGAAAAAGTGCAAATGATGAGAAGGCAAGTTATGGTCAATAAATCACATGTGGGGGCATGTTCCCCAGCTCAAAAAAGATTCAGCCAAATACCCTAGTTGTTCACCTGGATAGAACAACCCAGCAATCAATGTTCATAGTCACACTACAGCAGACAAAAGGAGATAACTGCCTTAAGTATAGAATAATCAGTTTACAAAGTCAGGAAAATTTTTAATATGGTTCACAAAAATTTCCATATCAGATGCAAAAAAAGGAGGGAATGGCACATAAAAGGACTGTTGGATTTCAGAAATCTTATTGTGTGATATGCTTTTGTATTTGGTTTTTCCAGATTACCCAGGAGTTTTTATTTTCATTGACAAGAAAATATTATTCATGGACATTGGAAGAATAAATAGGTGGTATATGAAAACACAATTTGGTGCCCAATCAAAGGTTATTCTTAAGCACCAACTTGAAAACATTTCCCCTCCTTAAATAATATCTGGTTCCTGGAATAAATGAGTGTACTCTGTGGGTGCTGATAGGAGAAAAGATGATGATGTCTGTAAAATGCCATGACTGGTCCTTGGTGCATTCCTGTTGCATCTTTGGAACTTGTTTTACTCCAGAGAGTTCTGGGGCTGCACAGGGAGCGTGGTGGGAGCCTGCAGGCGTGTGTTTTCAGTGTCCTGGGATTGGTAAAATTTGAAGCACCTGCTGCTAAATGGAGACATACGTGTGCTATTTTATGCTTACCTGGCAACACTGCTGATGCGTGCATGTGTGTGTGCTCAGTCGTGTCTGACTCTCCCTGACTGTATGGACTGTAATCCACCAGGCTCCTCTGTCCATGGGATTCTCCAGGCAAGAATACTGGAGTGGGTTGCTGTGCCCTCCTCCAGGGGATCTTCCCGACCCAGGGATTGAACCTGCATCTCTTATGTTTCCTGCATTGGCAGGCATGTTCTTTACCACTAGAGCCACCTGGGAAGCCCACCACTGCTGATAGGAAATCTCTAAGCTCATCTGGATTTTTTAAACACCTGGGATTACAAAACAGAGGCATTTTGTTCCGGTTGAGGAAGGAGCAGTCATGCAATCCCCATGCAGCACTGCTCACATTTGCTTGGTAAGTTTCTTTTGCTATGTGGGTGTCTGGCTCTGTTCAGATGAGTTCTGATCCAACTGATGATTCCAGAGCTTTTAATTAAGCAAAGACTCAGGTCCTTACCTCTGAATAATTGAGTTAACTATACCCTTGAGGGCAATGCTTATTTAAATAAACAAGGCAAGGCAAACTCAAAAGCCCATTTCCAAATATGATGCAACAGAGCAGTTCCTAATTAAAAGATGACTGCTTCACATTTGCCTAAATGGACATTTGAATTTCTATCATGGAGACTAAGCACAAAGCAAATGGAGCATGAATAATGAAACATGGTGAAGTATCATGAAACCGAAAGGCAGGTTCTAGGGGAAAAACAAGGGGCTCTCATAGCAAATAGTGCATAGTGGTAACATGAGAACTGATGCCTCTATGGGATCAGCAGGTAACAAATGGTGATCTATTGACTAGGTCATAAATTCTGTCTTTATTATGGGGGCTTGGGCCAGCCTTATACCCTAAAAAGAACACTTGTCCTGTTATCGCCAGTAGATCATGCAATTCCAAGTGGCTTTGTGCAAACTTTCTGAAAAACTGCAAATGATGAGAAACTAAGGTACTGTCAGTAAATCACATTTGGTGGTGGGTCCCCAGCTCAGAAAGGATTCAGCCAGCTATCCTAATAATCCACATAGACAAAACAACCCAGCAAATAATGTTCACAGTCACATCACAGAAGACTAGAGGAGATCATTGCCTAAGTACAGAATCATCAGTTTACAAAGTCAAGAAAATATTTAATGCGGTTCACAAAGAATTCTATGCTAGGGACAAAACAACAAAAGAGAGAGAGACGGGGGTGGCACAGAAGAGGCCTGCCTGCTGCTCAGAAACCTTGCTGTCTGGCATCCCAGATCTTCCACTTCCTGTGTGACGCTAGGCAAGCTACTTTACTTCTCTGAATCTCAGTTTCCCCAACTGTTCAATGGAACGACCAGTTTCCTCAAAGAGCGCAAACGGAACCAAGGCTAGACAGAGTGCTTGCCAGTCGTATAAACTATTAGTATTAGTTTAAAAGTCTATTAAATTTTGTGTTTAAAAATCCAGCGGGTACATCAATATAAGTTTTCGTGTCTGTGTCTTTGCATACCTATCTTCATCAGGAAGGCACAGGGAAGTTATATTTCATAGAACAGTTAAGCATATGACAGGTCAGACGTTCCCTTGAAAAGAAAAGACGTCCTTTGGAAGGAACACGATTCAATCTGGCACTGTTCCCGTCTCTTAAGAAGCTGTCCACGCAGTCCACACACTGAGTTCTCGCTCCATTTCTCCCACCCTCCAGTTCAGATGACAGGTCAACTTTCCACAGCATGCCAAGATCTGTGCACTTGATTTCACATTCAATATTTTTTCACTGCTCAGAGAAACATTCAAGGTATAATCAATTCAATGTTAAAACTGATTAAACAGTGACTCAGATCACCGGAGGGGCATCGCCAAAGTTGCATCAGTGCAGAAAAAAAGCCAGTGCGGGATCATGTGTGACAACCTCTGCTGCTGCTGCTGCTAAGTTGCTTCAGTCGTGTCCAATTCTGTGTGACTCCATAGACGGCAGCCCACCAGGCTCCCCCATCCCTGGGATTCTCCAGGCAAGAACACTGGAGTGGGTTGCCATTTCCTTCTCCAATGCATAAAAGTGAAAAGTGAAAGTGAAGTCGCTCAGTCGTGTCCGACTCTTAGCGACCCCATGGACTGCAGCCTACCAGACTCCTCCGTCCATGGGATTTTCGAAATATCCCACGTGGCTGAAATCCCCAGGCACAGACTGGGTTGCTGATGCAACCCCAGGTGCACATGTGTGCACTTCCTCTTTCCCACAGAGCAGAGTCACCTCTGAAAAACACAGGTCTGGCTGCTTCTCACTCTGCTGACCAGCGCTTTAAGAGCTGGCCACTGCACTCAGGTTGAAAGCCCAAAGCTCAGCCCTTCATGGCCAAGCCAGCTCTCGGGCCTCACCTTTGCCTACTCCCTCTGCCCCTGCTCATCCAACCATTGCATCGTCATCACCAGCTTTTCCCTGCTTGTGCCTGCATCCTCCTTTGCTTGACTCTCTGCCACACACATTTCAAACTGAATGAAAGTCAACGTCTTCTTCTCTGACTCATTCTGATTACACCAGACCCTACCATGTCACTCTCTCATAATACCTCCTATGCTCAGAGCTCAGTTGTGTCTGACTCTTTGCGATCCCATGGATTGTACCCCTCCAGGCTCCTCTGTCCACGGGATTTTTTTTCAGGCAAGAATACTCGAGTGGGTTGCCACTTTCTCCTTCAGGGCATCTTTCTGACCCAGGGACCGAACCTGCATCTCCTGTGTCTCCTGCATTGGCAGGCAGATTCTTTACCACTGAGCCACTTAGGAGGTCCCCATAATATCTCATGATCTTTCTCAATTGCATATGGCATGATTTTTAATTATCTCTGTGTGTGAAAATTACTTAATAAGTTCCTCCACTACATGATAAATATAGGAGCTCAGGATCCATTTCTGTTCACCCAACTGTTTACCTAGCTCTCTGGTCTGGCACGTTCCTGGCATACAGTAGGTGCACCGTATTGTGTTGAATGCTAGGATGACTGGATGGATGAATGACTGGTTTATTGTAGTGTGTGCATTGATTGCAACATGCTTGAGAAGAGCTCACACTTTCCAAATTTGACACATTTCCTTCTTACCTCAATGTTGACATGTCCCTGCAACCAATTATACAAACCCAACCCTGGTGATTCAGCTGGTAAAGAATCCATCTACAATGTAGGAGACCCTGATTCAATTCCTGGGTTGGGAAGATCCCCTGGAGAAAGGATAGGCTACCCACTCCAGTGTTCTTGGGCTTCCCTGGTAGCTCAGATGGCAAAGAATCTGCCCTCAATGCAGGAGACCTGGGTTTGATCCCTGGGTTGGGGAGATCTCCTGGAGGAGGGCATGGCAGCCCACTCCAGTATTCTTGCCTGGAGAATTCCATGGACAGAGGAGCCTGGTGGGCTACAGTCCCTGGGATGGCAAAGAGTCATACAAACGACTGAGGGACTAAGCACAGCACAACCTAGTGGAGAAATGAGACGACAGGAACCCGGGAATCTTCACAGAAACCAGAGATGCTGATATGCAGTTCTTTTTCACATTTTGGGGGTTGGCTTTTTTATTGTCTCTAATGCACAGATCTGTACCTCCCAGCCTCAATCCTTTTAAAAGCCACCCAGAAATAGCTTCCAATTAGTGGAAATTTCATTTCCTCTTAACCCGTCTCACAGCTCTTTAGGGAAAATTCAGGTAAGTATCATAGGGCACAAAGGGCCGGTTATACCATAGCTGATGTGTATCTAAGCGTTAAGAACTTCACAGCGACCCTGCAATTGAATGCATACGACTTCTCTCATTTTTATCTCTAAAGAAACTAACCCTGAGAGGTTGATTCAAGCTCAAGATCGCAGGGAGTCAGAGGCAAGCTAGGGCAGGCAGGAGGCGGAGGTCATCGTTCACTGAGAGCCGAGTTGGAGCCTGGTCCACTGGTGCTCAGTGGTCCTGGGGTGTGAGATGCTGGTGCTTCGGGGAAACAGCATCCCTACGGCGGCCACCGGGGCAGCCTGTGCCCGGAGAGCCTGATGCTGTGGCTGTAGCTCCGCACCCATGTTGACTCAGATTTGTATTTAAGAGGGCAGAAAGCATTCCCCTTCCCAACAAACCTCTCTGGGCTGATGACTTGCTCCTCTGAACACCCGCGTCGTGCCGCACCAGGAGAGAGAGCGAGGACGGAATCTGGAGCTCTTCTGCTTTATTTCCCTTTTTTGTTGTTCTTTTAAAAAATTATTTATTTTCAGTTGGAGGGTAATCGCTTTACAGTGTCGGGTCGGTTTCTGCCACAAATCAGCACGAATCAGCCATGGCGGTGGTGGTTTAGTCACTCAGTCGTGTCTGACTCTTGCGACCCCGTGGACTGTAGCCCGCCAGGCTCCTCTGTCCATGGGGATTGTCCAGGCAAGGATACTGGAGTGGGTTGCCATTTGCCTCTCCAGGGGATCTTCCGACCCAGGAATCAGACCTGGGTCTCCTGCGTTGCAGGCGATTCTTTACCAACTGAAGTACAAGGGAAGCCTTTTGGCTTTCAGGTTTCTTAAAGGGGATGCACCCAGATTTCCATGGACTGGACTGTAGGTCCTTAATTCTGTACACTCTCCTCCCACTTAGCCACTTACTGGAACACATGCCCGTTTAAGGGGCCTATCCACCCTACATCGCTGCGATCTCCCCCGGTCCCTACTGACCCAGTCACTGTTTCTGTACCTGATATAGTCCCCACCCTAGGCCTTCTGAGATTGTAAGTCCACGGATATATACCTACATGAGTTTTTTCTTCAGGACACACAGCTCCTACGGTGGGCCTCAGAAGACAACTGTCCCTCGCTTTTGCTGTGGGACATGCACTAAGTCAAGGGCCCCAACTCAGGCTACTGCCAAATACACGTGTCCCCTCCCTCTTGGACCTCCCTCCCACCTCCCACCCCGTCTCACCCCTCTTGGTCATCACAGAGCACCGGGTTGAGCCCCCTGGCTGTACTAAACCTTACCATTAGCTGTCTATTTTCCACATGGTCATGTATATATTTCGATGCTGCTCTCTCAATCCGTCCTAGCCTCTTCTTCCCCTGCTGTGTCTGTATGTCCATTCTCTACATCTGAGTCTATTTCCTCCCTGCAAATAGCTTCAGCAGTACCGATTTTTCTAGATTCCATATACATATGGGTTCATATACAATGTTTGATTTTTTCTTTCTAACTGATTTCATTCTGTATAACAGGTTCTAGGTTCATCCAGCTTACTAGAACTGACTCAAATTCATTACTTTTTATCCTGAGTAATACTCTGTTGTATATATGTCCCACATCTTCTTTATCCAGTCATCTGTCAATGGACTGATGGGAGGTTGCTTCCATGTGCTTGGTATTGTAAAGAGTACTTTTACAGTATTTCTTGCACCATCTACTCTGGCATAATCCTCTTTGGAATGACCCATTACAGGCATTCTCAGCCCTGAAAAAACTGTCTGCACAAAAGCAAATTAATTTCACATTTATACCCACATGACTCAGTATGTCCTAAAGTCTCTGTTCTAAGCAAAACTGGTGTAATGACAAGAAACCCAGATCAACCCAACAAATAAAAATGCTGGCTTAGTGTCATTATTTACTCACTGTGGGGACTAACTTTATGTGTCAGCTTGGAAAGGCCGTGGTGTCTGGTGCTTGATCAACACTGGTCTAGATGTTGCTGTAAAGGTAGTTTTTAGAGATGATTACCATTTGTCAGTGAGCTTGGAGTACATAAGATTACCCTCCATAGTGTGCGGGGACCCCATCCAGACACTTGGAGACCTAAGAGCAAAGACCAAGGATTCCCAGAGTAGAACAAACTCTTCTTCATGCCGGCAACACAGAAACTCTGCCTGAGTTTCCAGCCAGCTGGGCTGCCAAAGGATTTTGACTTGCCAGTCTTCCTAATAACACAAGGAGATCCCTGAAGATAAATAGATAGATAGACAGATATAGAAATATGGGGTAGACATACTATAGATAGTATGATGCAGATGGATGATAGGTAGGTAATAGATTATTTCTTTCTACTCTTTTCTTTTGGCTTATTTTGTTATCCTTAAGTTCAGTTCAGTTGCTCAGTCCTGTTCATTATGGACCCTTTGCGACCCCAAGGACTGCAGTATGCCAGGCCTCCCTGTCCATCACCAACTCCTTGAGCTTGCTCAAACTTACGTCCATTGAGTCCGTGATGCCATCCAATCATCTCATCTTCTGTCATCCCCTTTTCCTCTGGTCTTCAATCTTTCCCAGCATCACGGTCTTTCCCAATTAAAAAGCTAAAAATAGAGCTACCATATGATCCAGCTATACCAGAGAATATATAGGTATATATAGAATATATCCAGAGAAAACCATGGTCTAGAAGGATACACGCACCACAGTGTTCATTGCTAGACTGTTTACAAAAGCCAAGACATGGAAGCAACTTGTGTTCATCAACAGATGAATGGATAAAGACGTGACATATACACTGGAACGTCACTCAGCCATTAAAAAGAATGGCACAATGCCAGCGACACAGATGGCCCTGGAGACGATCACACTAAGTGAACAAAGTCAGACAGAGAAGGACAAACACCACGTGACATTGCTTGTACGGAGAATCTAAAAAATTGATACAAATGAATTTATTTACAAAATGGAAACAGACTTACAGGCTTAGAGAACAAATCTATGGTTATAGGGATAGGAGAGGCAGGGAGTTAGGGAATTAGTTAGGGAATAGGGACTGATATATACACACTGCTGTATTTAAAATAGATAACCAACAAGGACCTACTGCATAGCACAGAGAACTCTGCTAAAGACTCTGTAAAAATCTGAGTGGGAAAAAAATCTGAAAAAGAATAAATGCATGTATGAGAAGTGAAAGTCACTCAGTTGTGTCTGATTCTTTGAGATCACGGACTGTACAGTCCGTGGACTTCTCCAGGCCAGAACACTGGAGTGGGTAGCCTTTTCCCTTCTCCAGGGGATCTTGACCCAGGTCTCCCACATTGCAGGCAGATTCTTTACCAGCTGAGCCACAAAGGAAGGCCAAGAATACTGGAGTGGGTAGCCTATCCCTTCTCCAGTGGATCTTCCCAATCCAGGAATTGAACCAGAATCTCCTGCATTGCAGGCAGATTCTTTACCAGCTGAGCTATTAACTGAATCACTTTGCTGTACACCTGAAACTATTACAACATCGTCAGTTAACTATCCCCCAGTATAAAATAAAATTTTTTTAAAAAATAAATGAATTCCTATTTTGTAGTTCATTCATTCTCAGACTTTTCATCTAATAAATGCTTTTAAAATGATGAATTTCTGGGTCTCATATGTTTTGAATGTGGCATTACAATTTTTATTGAATTTTAAATATTTCCTAATTCTATTCTGATTTATTCTTTACATTCAGTTTAGTTCAGTGCAGTTCAGTTGCTCAGTCATGTTCAACTCTTTGTGACCCCATGAATCGCAGCACTCCAGGCCTCCCTGTCCATCACCAACTCACGGAGTTCACTCAGACTCACGTCCATCGAGTCAGTGATGCCATCCAGCCATCTCATCCTCTGTCGACCCCTTCTCCTCCTGCCCCCAATCCCTCCCAGCATCAGAGTCTTTTCCAATGAGTCAACTCTTCGCATGAGGTGGCCAAGGTACTGGAGTTTCAGCTTTAGCATCAGTCCTTCCAAAGAAATCCCAGGGCTGATCTCCTTCAGAATGGACAGGTTGGATTTCCTTGCAGTCCAAGGGACTCTCAAGAGCCTTCTCCAACACCACAGTTCAAAAGCATCAATTCTTCGGTGCTCAGCCTTCTTTACAGTCAAACGCTCACGTCCATACATGACCACTGGAAAAACCATAGCCTTCACTAGACGAACCTTTGTTGGCAAAGTAATATCTCTGCTTTTAAATATGCTATCTAGGTTGGTTATAACTTTCCTTCCAAGGAGTAAGCGTCTTTTAATTTCATGGCTGCAGTCACCATCTGCAGTGATTTTGGAGCCCCCAAAAATAAAGTCTTACACTGTTTCCACTGTTCCCCCATCTATTTCCCATGAAGTGATGGGACCAGATTAGGTTTTTAAAAAGTGTTTCTTAATGAAAATACAAAGGAATTTTTTAGTTATGTGTTTTTATTGATCTCTAACTTACTTGAATTGTGGTCAAACTATTTACTGTGTAATTGTTATGAGGGGGTACTTCTTCAAATCTACTAATCTTTGCCTCAAAACTTACCTTTTTTGATACTAACATAATTATATCTGCTTTATTTTACCCTTTTAACTGTCAATCTTTCTGTGCCCTTATATTTTAGGTGTTCAAGCAAATAGGTTTGGGTTTTTAAACTCAGTCTCATTATCTCTGAATTTACTAAATTATGATACTTATTTGTCTATTTCATCAGCCAATTGTGCAAAAGTTTTATTAAAATTTGGTTATTAAAATATCCATGTTCTATAGTGTCAATTATTTTTTCTTATGCAGTAATCAGAATATGCACCCTTTATGTGACCTGTTTTTAATTCATCTCTCAGTGACTTTGAAGTTTCTTCTTCTATTTTAAAAATTCACATGACCATTTTAACTTTTTACTTTATATTGGAGAATAGTGATTAACAGTGTTGTGATAGTGTTAGGTGTACAGCGAAGTGATTCAGTTGTACATATACATATCTTTTCTTTTTCAAATCCTTTTCCCATTTAGCTTGTCACATAATACTGATCAGGGTTCCCTGTCCTATACAGTAGGTCCTAGTTGGTTATCCATTTTATGTAGAAGTGTATACGGCAATCCCAAACTCCCTAACTATCCCTCCCCGCTTCCCTCTTCTAAGCATCAGTTTGTTCTCTGTAAAGCTGTGAATCTGTTTCTGATTTGTAAATAAGTTTATTTGTGTCACTTCTCTTAAATTCCACATATAAATGATATTATATGCGATTTCTCTGTCTCTGACTTACTTGGTGTGACAATCTCTGGGTCCGTCCATGTTGCTGTGAATGGTGTAATTTCATGATTTTTAATGCTGAGTAATAATGCACTGTTTAAATATCACCTCTTCTTTCTGCAGTCCTCTGTCAGTGGACAGCTCCTGCCTCCATGTCTTGGTGATTGCTGCAATGAATACTGGGCTGCGTGTATCTGCTCACATTATTGTTTATTCCTGCTCTGTGCCCAGGACTGGGATTGCTGGATCATATGGCAGCTCTATTTTTAGTTTTTGAGGAACTTTCACACTGTTCTCCATAGTTACTGCAATGATTTACATTCCCACCAACATGTAGGAGGTTTCTCTTAGAAGGCACACTGTTTTTATGTGTTAAATAGGTTTAAAACTCACTGAAAGTCATCATTTAGAAGATTATTAAATGACAGAAAATCATTTACAATTTTTAAGTATATGGACATGAGTAGTTTTAAAGAGGACAATAGCTTCGGCGATACCGTCATATGGCTCCAGTTACAATGAAGGAAACATGTCCATATGTTTACTTCCCAGTGCTTTTGTCGGAGTGCACATTTCTTCCAAAATGTAATTGCTTTCTCATGCTTTGCTAAAGTGCTGTCTTCACCTGGAAGAAATACACTAGCAGCTTTTTAAAGTTGAAGCACAGTAATTCATTATATGATATTAGTTTCAGGTGTACAGCAGAGTGAGTCAATATTTTTACAGATCATGTTCCATTCAAAGTATAAAAAACGGCTATAATTTCCCATGCTATTCAGTGTATCTTTGTTGCTTATTTATTTTATACATAGTTCATGAAGAGGCAGGGACCAATTAGGGGTATGGGGTTAAAAGCTACATTAGCTGTTTTTTCATTTAGACACTATCGCTCCTGCCATCATTTCTCAGGAAGTAATCTCGTGGGAGGCAGCGGGAAGGCTCTCTCCCCTCTCGAGCCCCATCCTTTCCCCCGCAACTGAAAAGACTGCACTTTGCTGAAGCAGCCAACCTCTTCCAGGTGTCAGAACACCTGGAGAGAGTCCTTTGGCACCGCACAGAGCTTCCTTATGCTGTGTGGAGAGCAGCAAAATGTGAATGCAGATATCCAGAGAAAGAGTTCTAGTTTATCATGCCCTGAAGAGCTGAATAAGCCCAAGGCCATATAACATGGAAACTCTTTAGAAAGGATTGTCAGAAAACGTTTTCTCCCCCAAAGGGAAATTACAACTTCAATGGAGCAGGTGCCCAAGATCCAGCAATCCATCTCATGAACACCAAAAATTCATTCCGTTTGGCCAGATGGCTGCGTGAGCTCAGCTGGCAGAGATGGGGTGAGGGCAGAACCCAATCAGGACAACCTGGCCGACAGGTAACAGACACGCAGCCTGAGGTTAAACCCAAATATCTTCTTCAAGTGGTTAACACACCACGGAGAACTCAGGAACGTCACTGGTTCTTATTGCACCTTGATACTCAGAAAGCTACATATATCTGAAACTGAAATGTTGTTTGCTGTGAGTTGAATGGTCTTAAATGTCATCAGTATTCATATTATTCACAAATAAGATAAATGACAAGCTTACTTTCTGTTTTGATAACTATATTATGAAAAAATGATATCTACCTAGATTTGAAATTTTCTAAAATGAGGGGGGTGAGGAGATCAACAAATCAATGTAAGATCAATGATCTTACAGCAGTTAAAGATAATGTGTGTTCATTATGTGCAAATAAAACATTTTCTCTGGAGATCAGGCTCTATTAAAGTATATTGTTGAAGTTCTGTGAATTCAATTTGTTCTTTGCAAAATAATGCTTGTCTGGTTTGAATATTCTTTCTTGCTACATCAGTGCAGCACATGCTCACTTTGAGCAACACAGGCTGCAGGTGACGGACGAAGATGAAAACCTACTGATGCCCCCATTCTACTTTAGTCATGTGTTTCCTTGTCTTCCTTTCCTACTAGGAAACGAGTGTCTTGAGGACAGAACCTGTGGGACTCATGCCTACGTAGCACATGAAATATCGTCCTGTAGCATCTCAGATATGCTGGTTGAATTAGCGAAAGAATCAATCCAATTACTGTTTTTTCTTAAACTCAAAGTCTTGGCTCCAAGTGAACAGTGGTTTCATTTTCGGAGAGAGTCAGTGATTCTTGACAAACCCAACAGTTTCTTCTCTGAAAGATGAGCCAATTAGTAGTGACACCTTTCTCAAAGTGCTTGCATTGTGATTTCTGTGTTCCCAAGAGGTGGAGAGCTATTGCATCCCAATGCTGACCTGCCTTCACCACTCTTATCTTCGTGGAATAGCCTTGCAGGATTACAAAAATGGCTTTGTTGTAAAAGATGAAACCCCAGTCTCTGGTGATGCCACGTGTCGAATCTGACATCTGTCCCACCCGTCCCCCACCAAGGAGTTTATAGGGGGGGACAGGGAACCAGGACAGATAAACAAATATCCCGTGTAAGGCTGATGACCTGTACAGTGATTGCCCAGAGAAAGCAGATGCTCTGGGAACACAGAGGAGGAGCAGTCCCTCCTGAGTATCCTGTGGGATAACAAAAGTATGTCATTTTTTTTCACTCCATTTTGGAGATTTGTTACAGCAGCAACAGGAAGCTAAGATGTTAGTCAAGAGAAGCAGATGAGCTCAGAGGGGACAAACCCAAAGAGCAGTTGCAGCCCTGGCTGCCTCCCAACACCAACGAGGTGAGCCAGGAGGCACACAGCAAAGTGTGTGTGTGTGTGTGTGTGTGTGTGCTACAAAACATGCGTGCCACATAGTGCCTGCAGTGTTGTTCTCAACACAAAGGGCAAAATGATCACCGCTTCACTACCACCCTCCAAACCTCATGCAAGAATGCCTCCCATGGCTCATCACAAGTGGGAATATACCAGGAAGGGAATTCTAGGAAACGCTCTCCAGCCTGGTCAACAGGACACTTTCAAATCTGCCACAGTCCACCCTTTGCCAACCTGGCACTCCTATGTATCTCTCTGGGGCTTCTCTGGTGGCTCACATGGTAAAAAATTTGCCTGTGATTCGGGAGACCTGGGTTCGATCCCTGGTTCGAGAAGATCCTGTGGAGAAGGAAATGGATACCCACTCCAGTAGTCTTACCTGGAGAATCCCATGGACAGAGGAACCTGGTGGGCTACAGTCTATGGGGTCACAAAGAGTCAGACAAAACTGAATGACTAACTTTCTTTCACATATCTCTCTGAACCTTCATTCATTTTCAAAAAAAGATAACAGAGTCAGGCTTTTCACTAATGTGCCACAACTATCTCATGTATTAATACAGCCGCAAGCACACTAATGCTTTCTGCAGAAGAGAGTACACGCAGCTCATGTCTGTGGACTTATAGACTATCCTGAACAGCCAGAAAAAAGAGGAAAATCCCAAGCTGGGTATTATGGGTAGACTGACTCAGCATGTAGGTGCCAGCTGAGAGTAGGTGGCTGCAGATGGCAGCCTCTCTCAACTACAATCTTGAAAGACAGTGGAGAGGGAAATGCCTCCACTGGGCAGGGCAGTGGGCAATGCACTTGGGCGTCCACTGTGTCTAAAGAGAAGGGACCTCCAGGTAGAATAGATACAGGATTGGTGGGGCCATGATGAATGACCTGACTGGCTGGCCAGAAGCCTGGAGAGCAGAATATTGATTGATGGTGTGAAATGAAATATCTTCTGTCATATCAGTGGGCAAAAAATGTCACAGCTGTCACCAATTTCTGGCCTCCAAATGTGAATGAGGGTTCATTGGAAGGACTGATGCTTTTGAACTGTGGTGTTGGAGAAGACTCTTGAGAGTCCCTTGGACTGCAAGGAGATCCAACCAGTCCATCCTAAAGGAAATCAATCCTGAATATTCATTGGAAAGACTGATGCTGAAACGGAAGCTCCAATATTTTGGCCACCTGATTCGAAGAACTGACTCATTACAAAAGACCCTGATGCTGGGAAAGATCGAAAGTGGGAGGAGAAAGGGACAACAGAGGACGAGATGATTGGATGGCATCACAGACTCAGTGGACATGAGTTTGAGTGAGCTCCGGGAGTTGGTGATGCACAGGGAGGCCTGGCATGCTGCAGTCCAGGGGGTCGCAGAGTCGGACACGACTGAGTGACTGAATTGAACTGAAATGAACTGAAAACAGAACACAATGGCTGCAATCCAGCAGATGCCACCCCCCCACACACACACACGGTGACGGCTGAGGATCTCGGGGGAATGCAAGAAGCAGCCATCTGCTCCATCTGCCACCCCTTAAGGTGAACAAGGAAACAGGATTTGGCCCCAGGGAGCCAAAGTGCATTTCAAAGGAATGAATTCAGTGAGCCCAGGAGCTTGCATCTTCCCATACACCGAATGCTAAATTCCTTAACTTGATAATCTAATTTTCCCTACCTCACCATAAGCTTTGATGTTCAGACTGTCTACCCTCTTTGTTGCAAACTTATATATAGCCTGACTCCCACTCCCGCCTCCTTGGAGCAGTTTTCTCAGAGCTACTGAGATGGTGTCTCCCAGGCTCGGGGTCCTAAACATTCCCACCAAATAAAATAGCTCTCTACTTTGGGGTGGTGACTGTATTTTTTAGTTGACAATGGACACAAAACAGGTTGGACAGAGGCATGTGCCAGGACATGCAGGAGTGGGTGGACATTCAATAGAAGAGCGTCCACCACAGAAGATACATTGATTAAACAAAATGGCTCAGCTAGTTGGCACCTGCCAGTCTCTGTCACTGACTCACAGTCACAATGGCGTGCCTTAGACTCTGAGCTCCTACGGGGCAGGGACCTGACTGCATCGATCAACCTTTGTGTCCTTGGCATTTGGCACTGTAGCATGGAAAAACGAGTGTCTTCATTTATTCAGCATCTTTCTTTGGGTTGTCATTTTATTCTTCCCTTTGCTACTCGGAAATAAAAGGGGGAAAAACCGACTTATATAAATCACTGTGCCTTGCACAAATCACTTTCACATACAGGATCAAAAGAATTTGTCTTTTAAAAAATGTGACGAGAATGACCTCGGTGGTCTTTTCTGTAGCTACCATGCTTCCCAGATGGCTCAGCAGGTAAAGACTCTGCCTGCAATGCAGGACACACAGGTTTGATCCCTGGGTCAGGAAGATCCCCTGGAGGAGGAAATGGCAACCCACTCCAGTATTCTGGCCTGGAGAATCCCATGGAGAGCGGAACCTGGCAGGCTACAGTCCACGGGGTTGCAAAGAGTCAGGCACGACTGAGCACGCACACATGCATGCCTAGTCCTGAGTCCAGAGAAGTGACAAATGCCTGGCTTGCTTGGTGACAATAACAGCAATAAATACCTATTTTTCCAGACACCATAAACAAAGTTCAGAGCCTCCAAGGTACTGTAGTGTGCAATAACAAATTTATATTTGTGCTTTAGCAGGAAGAAAACCTCAGTCTTTTTTTAGCTAATAATTATGTCAACCAGGTTTGGCAGCCCGAGGCTGTTTCTCTTCTCCTCTGACAAGGACTTTCCTACAGTAAGATATAAATAATGGTGCAACTTTTTTAGACCCAGTTAGCCCCCACACACCGTAAATTTATAGTTGTCCTCCATCTGTGAGGGCAATAAGTGCATCTTAGTAAAGAGAAAAACAGAAAACTCGAATTTCTTCTGCTCTACAACTAGTCTTTTATTAAAAATAAAAAGGTAAATCTTTTCAGTCTAAATGTGGTTAGCTTTACCCTAAAAATCTGTACAAAAGTACATTTGAAATTGAGTTTACATTTTAATTGAATACACCAAAAAAATCACTTTAATCATACTGTAAGGCAATGGTATGGATAATAAGCTGGATTGTTCCCGTAAATTTCTATGGTTTGGAAAACAGGAAGCTTCAGATACCAGGGGTAGGATGGAGTAGAGACTATGAGGGGCTCTTGATGGCCACCTCTGACGGAGGCCCTGGTTGTATCCTTTCAGCCCATGCTGAATCATCTCAGCCACACCTGATCCAGACAGATTCTACTGTGCCTGCCCCACAGAACTCAGCCCAGTGTCTCGAGCAGCCAATGGTATTTGTTAGTTGAGCAAATGAATAATAAATACGTTTGCAACATTACCATTTAAGTCCAAGGAACTGAACTAACATATTTTTAAATTTCCCTGGAAACACATTTTAATCAAGCAAAAAAAATCAGAGCTACTGCGAAGAGTAGACGACCAGTTCACCGGCCATGTTGTCCTGCGTGTGAAGTACCACAGTGATGGTTCCCGTCTACCGAACACATGGCTTGGCAAGTGTTGGCATTCACACTGGGGCACCACTATTCTACAAACCTGTGCAAGATGGGCTGGTGGTGGTGGTTTGGTGGTGGTGGTTTAGTCACTAAGTCGTGTCTGACTCTTGTGACCCCATGGACTGTAGCCTGCCAGGCTCCTCTGTCCATGGGGATTCTGTAGGCAAGAATACTGGAGTGGGTTGCCACTTCCTTCTCCAGGGGATCTTCCCAATCTAGGAATCGAATCTGGGTCTCCTGCATTGCAGGCAGATTCTTTACCAACTGAGATACAAGGGAAGCCCTGCAAGATGGGGGAAGTAGGCTAAGAGATATACAAGGACCATAGGAGTCACAAGGCTGGTGATGGGAGACCAGCCACTCGAGACCTTATTGCCTGACTCCTGGGACCACACTCTTCAGCAGCTCCAGGGACACAGGTCTCAGGCTAAGTTGGCCGGGTTCTAGGAATCAGAAGAGAAGCCCCCTCCACCATTTGCCTTGGAAGTGCCATTGGTGTAACAGCCACAGCCTTCATCACTGGGCAGTTCTTTTTTTAACATTTTTTTTTAATTGGAGGATAATTGCTTTACAATGTTGTGTTGGCTTCTGCTTGTAACAACATAAATCAGCTCTAGGTACACACACATCCCCTCCCTCTTAAGCTTCCCTCCTGAGCTTCCCTCCCACCCCCCATCAAACCCCTTTAGGTCATCGCAGAGCACTGGGCTGAGGTTCGTGTGTTATATAGCAACTTCCGCCCAGCTATCTATTTTACACTTAGTGGTGTATGTCGATGCTAGTCTTCCAATTCATCCCACCCTCCACTTCCCCTGTTGTGTCTACAAGTCTGTTTTCCAATCTGTGTCTCTATTCCTGTCTTGCAAATAGGTTCATCTGTACCATTTTTCTTGACTTGATATATGTGTGTATGTGTTAATATATGAGCTGTGCTTTTCTCTTTCTAACTTTCTTCACTCTGTATGACAGAGTCTAGGTTCATCCACATCACTATAAATGACCCAATTTCATTCCTCTTTGTGGTTGAGTAACACTCCATCGTATGTATGTATATATATACACACCACATCTTCTTTATCCATCCATCCGTTGATGTCCATCTAAGCTGCTTCCATGTCCTGGCCACTGTAAATAGTGCAGCAATGAACACTGGGGGACATGTGTCTTTTTGAATTATGGTTTTCTCAGGGCATATGCCCAGTAGTGAGATTGCTGAGTCACGTAATGGTTTTATTCCCCATTTCTTAAGGAATCTTCATAATATTCTCTATAGTGGTTGTATCAATTTACGTTTCCACCAGCAGTACAAAAGGGTTCCTTCTTCTCCACACCCTCTCCAGCAATTACTGTTTGTCAATTTTTTGATGATGCACATTCTAGGAGAAAGCATAGACAGAACACTCTTTGGGCAGTCTTTTTGATGGCCAAACTCATGCCTTTTTGTGGCCCTAAATATATACACCCAAATCTTCACTTTCTTATTAGTAACGCTGGGCGCCTGGGGATATGTTGCTCCACCATTCGTCACCCTTTTCTCCTTCGTGGCATTTCCCCGTCTCTCTGCTAGCTCTTACTCTCCTCCTTGTGGGCCCAGATCAGTCCTTGTGCGTTACATGTCATGCACACTCTCCTGGCCTGTCACTGGCCTTTGACTGTGCCTGTGCTGCGTTTTGCTCAAAACTCTCTTTTTTCATGCAGTGAAGTAGTCAATTTGCATTATATTATTGCTCTTCGGTTTCATTTGTCAGAGCAAAATTTAAGGTCTCAAGTTATTTTATTAAATGAATCTGGAATTGAAAAAATTTGGGCTGCATTCCATCAAGCACAAGTGCAGATAACATCTCAGCTCAACCGTCCTAAAGGTACTTATTTTCTCCCTTTTAATGTGATGTCTCGGTCTTATTGTGAATGCTTTTGATGATCTAATTTTAACTCGAGAAGGAATGGGACACAGAGGTTAGAGCTGCACGAATAGAATAGCTACCAGTCACATGTGTCTGGTTAGATTCAATTAGAAGAGTCCCTCATTTGACATTTCAAATGCTCAGTAACCATTCTGCTAGGGGCTACCATGCAGGGCAGTGTGGATATGAAACAGCCCATTATCTCAGAGCGTACCATTGACAGTGTTGGGTCAGATCCTGGATTTCAGAGGCTAGTTGCTTCGGACAATATCTCAGCCACTGTGCTTTGCTAGTTAGTGTTTGACCTTGGGTAGGTTACTGACACTCTGTGCCTCAGTTCTCTCATCTGAAAAATGGGTACATGACAGAACTACACCTTCCGATAGTTGTGTGGATTAAATAAGTTAGTACTGTTTAGAACTGTTAATACATTTGAGAACTCTATCTAGTTAGAACTTTGTCTGGAATGTAGGTTCTCAGTGAGTATTGGCTATTATAATAATGCTTATTATATAATCAGATTAATATTTTATTACTTATATTGCATATTAACAACACTGATTTTTTTATTCTTCCAGAACAGCCTGAAATTAGGATATAATCACAATGCCAAAGACCTTTTTCTCAAATCATGTTTAGACTAAAGTGATAAAAGTCCGTGTCTATTACTGTTAGCTGTACTCTGAACAGGTTAACATTTGGACTCACATTAATGAGTTACACCCAATCAACCCAACTCCTTAAGTGTGCACTGTATATAATAAGTATAAAAGCAATTATGATTTGTTGAAATCTCACTATATGGAATGTTCCATGCTAGGCACTATCATACAATGTTATTTAATCTTCACCAAATTTTTTAATGAGATGACTATTTTCATTTCTAATTTTTAAAAAATAGGCAGCTCAGCTTGGTGCTGTGTGATGACCAAGAAGGGTGGAATGGTGGCACAGGGGAACCAGACACAAGAGGGAGGGGATATATATCCTTGTAGCTAATTCATGTTGCTGTACAGAAGAAACTGCCACAACATGGTAAGCCAATTATCCTGCAATTAAAAAAAAATAGAAACTAACACTTGGAGAACAACCTAAATAACCAAGACCCAAATTTTCTGGAAGCTTGGCATGAGGCAGTCCACGGGCTCTCAGAGTCAGACACGACTTAGCAACTGAGCAAAAACAAATTATCCAAGACAGCTATTAGGAGACAGGAAAGCATAGCTGGGATTTGAATACAGCCCATCCTGTCTCTATGAATGCCTATGTGCTTAGTCACTCAGTCGTCTGACTCTTTGTGACTCCACGGGCTGTAGCCTGCCGGGCTCCTAGTGACAAAAGACAGAACTCCTGAGTGAAGGTCTATGACCTCAGAACATAAACAGGATTGCATTATTTCTACACAGGGGGGAAAAAGTGATATATGTGCCATTCCAGCTAATACTTCACAGTGGCAGCTGAACTTCAGAGAAACAAAGGATTATTAAGTAAAAATCACTGTTCACTTAACAGAAGTTAAAAATGGGATAGAAATCGTAATAAGCTCATGGGAATAAAACTAGACAAACAATTGAGGTTACCACCACCTCAAACAGAGCAAAGTGAAAGTAAAAGTCACTCAGTTGTGTCCAGACTCTTTGCAACCCCATGGATTACACAATCCGTGGAATTCTCCAGGCCAGAATACTGGAGTGGGTAGCCTTTCCCCACTCCAGGGGCTCTTCCCAACCCAGGGATCAAACCCAGGTCTCCCACATTGCGGGTAGATTCTTTACCAGCTGAGCCACAGGGGAAGCCCAACAGAGAAAAGCATCCTAAATATTAGCTGTAAAAATCATGAAGAGAAGGAAGAGAGGAAGAAAATGACAGATATAGAGAAGAATAAATGAAGAAAAAGGGAGAAATTGATGAGGAAAGAACTTCCTTTTCAGGAAGTTTTCACACCTGTTTTTTAGCTGCTATCCTTAAAAATGCTGCTGTTATCACTAAGCCATGTCCGACTCTTTGCAACCTGTGAACTGCAGCACACCAGGCTCCCTGTCCTTCACTGTCTTCTGGAGTTTGCTCAAATTCACGTTCATTGAGTGGGTGATGCCATCCAACCATTTCATTCTCTGTTGTCCCCTTCTCCTCCTGCCCTCAATCTTTCCCAGCATCAGTGTCTTTTCTAGGGAGTTGGTGCTTCGCATCACGTGGCCAAAGTATTGGAGTTTCAACTTTAGGGTATGTTGGACTTATCCTCACAATAACCCTATGAACTAACACAAGAAGTATTTCCATTTTATAGGTGAATATACATTTTCAAAGACATGAACCGACCAGTGTAGCCACAGTGGCATTAGAATGTAGGTCTTTGCTACAGCAGCATTGGCGGCAATCTTTTCCTGGTCAGAAAGGCTCTGTCTCCATCTCCCTGTGGCAAGCTAACCACTGGATATTGAGTGCTTACTGATTAACTTACACCCCATGCTTACTTGGGCAACCTGCAACCCTTCACTCATCTGCTCAACCACTGTTTGGTGAAACTTTCTAAGGGCCATGTCCTGAACTTGACACAAGGAACACAGAGGCAAGTGAGGCAGATACAGACTTTGTCCTCATGAATCTTACAACCTGAGAGCAAGAAGCACAGGCCAAGCAATGTTCAGTGTGATGAAAGATGATTCAATAGAAGCACTAACCCAATATATGGAAGAAGGAAATGCTTTCCCAAGAAGGGAATATTTGAGCTGATTATTATGTCCGTGTTGTGGGGAAGAGAGGGTGGGGAGAGATCTCAGACAAAGTCTGACAGAGTCACCCAGTCTTAGGGTTGTTATATACTCCCCCTGTTGACTTAAGTGTGGTCCCAGGATGTGATAAGGAAATGGCAACCCAGTCCAGTGTTCTTGCCTGGAGAATCCCAGGGACAGGGGAGCCTGGTGGGCTGCCGTCTATGGGGTCGCACAGAGTCGGACACGAATGAAGCAACTTCGCAGCAGCAGCAGCAGGATGTGATCTAGCCAGTGGGATGGGAATGGCAATATCCTGAGTCAGCCTAAGGCAAGAACTTTCGGAGTCAGTGTGAGGTTTGCTATGTTCTCCTTTCCTGGTTCCTGCATTTATACAAGCACATGTTGAGATGGAACCTGTCAGTCTGGGTACCTGAGTCACTGTGATACACTGAGCCACATTGCTGACCAATCTGGACACAGGCAAAGAATATTTTTGAAGCATTAATTATGAACATTGGATTAAGAAGATTAGAGATGTTTGTGATTTAGCCAAAAACAGAAGTAGAGGGGATAGGAAAGGATCGATGTGTTTGAGAGATATTTAGAAGAATTGTCGACTAGATTGGGACAGTGAGTGACACTGTGGAACTAAGAACTGAAAGGGGTGAAGAATGTGTAGCTTAGGGAAAGATAAGGGAATGTGATCACATTTAGGTTGAGATTTGCCAAGAGGCATTCAAGTAGAGTTGTTTTAGGTGGGGCTCTGCAGCATGCTGGAGCTCACAATAAAAGGTCTTCTCTGGAGACATACCTTCAAGAACCATTCATACATGGGTGTCGATGAAGCCACTGGATGGATGACCTCACTCAGAAAGAGAGTTTAACTGTCAGGAGGATGAGGAGACCATGATAAAGCCCAACAATCAGATGGGAAGGAAGGAAATCAACAGGACATTTTTGAAGAAGAGAAAAGACAACAGAATCAAATGATTTGGTATGTTCAGGAAAGCCAAGGACTGAAAATGTGCATTGAATGTGGAGTCGGTTGGTGACTTCATACAGGGAAGTTCTGGTGGAGGGATAGTGAGAAAACTCAGAATGGTGTGGGTTTAAGAACGAAAGAGGGTGGACTAGAAAATCTGGACCAAAACTAACACTGAGAGCAATCGAAAACCTTGGATGTGATCTAAAATGCCTGCTGGAAGATATTAGAGAGAGATGATAAGGTTGCGATGCATTCAGAAGTTGGATCCAAGAGAAGGAAGTTTGTGGCACAACTGCATTTAATTCCATCTTCCAAATTATGGAAAGTATGGGAAAAAGACGAAAACCATGAGTGGTACTTCTGACAGCTTAATAGGACTATGGGGGAAAGAATGGACCTCGGGTCCTGCAAATAGCAGGATGAGATCCTAATCTTTGCTGTTCTTGTTGCTGTTTAGTTGTTAAGTCACGTCTGACTCTGCAACCTCATGAATTGCAGCATGCCAGGCTCCCTTATCCTTCAACATCTCCCAGAATTTGCTCAAACTCATGTCCATTGAGTCAGTGATGCCATCCAACCATTTCATCCTCTACAGCCTCCATTCTCCTTTTGCCTTCAATTTTCCCAGCATCGGGGTTTTTTCCAATGAGTCAGCTCTTTGCATCAGGTGGCCAAAGTATTAGAGTTTCAGCTTCAGCATCATTCTTTCCAATGAATATTCAGGACTGATTTCCTTTAGGACTGACTGATTTGAACTCCATGCAATCCAAGGGACTCCCAAGAGTCTTCTCCAACACCACAGCTCAAAAGCATCAATTCTTTGGTGCTCAGCTTTCTTTATAGTCCAATTCTCACATCCATACATGACTACTGGAAAAATCATAGCTTTGACTAGATGAACCATTGTTGGCAAAGTAATATCTCTGCTTTTTAATATACTGTCTAGGTTGGTCATAACTTTCCATACAAGGAGTAAGCATCTTTTAATTTCATGGCTACATTCACCACCTGCAGTGATTTTGGAGCCCCCAAAAGTAAGATCTGTCACTGTTTCCACGGTTTCTCCATCTATTTACTGTGAAGTGATGGGACCAGATGCCATGATCCTAAGTTTTGAATGTTGAGTTTTAAGCCAACTTTTTCACTCTTCTCTTTCACTTTCATTAAGAGCTTCTTTAGTTCTTCATTTTCTGCCATAAGGGTGGTGTCATCTGCATATCTGAGGTTATTGATATTTCTCCCTACAGTCTTGATTCCAGCTTATGCTTCATCCAGCCCAGCATTTCTCATGATGTACTCTGCATAGAAGTTAAATAAGCAGGGTGACAATATACAGCCTTGATGTACTCCTTTCCCTATTTGGAACCACTCTGTTGATCCATGTCCAGTTCTAACTGCTGCTTCCTGACCTGCATACAGATTTCTCAAGAAACAGGTCAGGTGGTCTGGTATTCCCATCTCTTAAAGAATTTTCTAAAGTTTGTTGTGATCCACACAGCCAAGACCTTTAAAACTAACACCCAAAAAAGATGTCCTTTTCATTATAGGGAACTGGAATGCAAAAGTAGGAAGTCAAGAAACACCTGGAGTAACAGGAAAATTTGCCCTTGGAATACGGAATGAAGCAGGGTAAAGGCTAATAGAGTTTTGCCAAGAAAATGCACCGGTCATAGCAAACACCCTCTTCCAACAACACAAGAGAAGACTCTACACATGGACATCACCAGATGGTCAGCACCGAAATCAGATTGATTATATTCTTTTCAGCCAAAGATGGAGAAGCTCTATACAAGCAACAAAAATAAGACCAGGAGCTGACTGTGGCTCAGATCATGAACTCCTTATTGCCAAATTCAGACTGAAATTGAAGAAAGTAGGAAAAACCACTAGACCATTCAGGTATGACCTAAATCAAATCCCTTATGATTATACAGTGGAAGTTAGAAATAGATTTACGGACCTAGATCTGATAGATAGAGTGCCTGATGAACTATGAAATGAGGTTCATGACATTGTACAGAAGACAGGGATCAAGACAATCCCCACGGAAAAGAAATGCCAAAAAGCAAACTGGCTGTCTGGGGAGGCCTTACAAATAGCTGTGAAAAGAAGAGAAGCAAAAAGCAAAGGAGAAAAGGAAAGATATAAGCATCTGAATGCAGAGTTCCAAAGAATAGCAAGGAGAGATGAGAAAGCCTTCCTCAGTGATCTGTGCAAAGAAATAGAGGAAAACAACAGAATGGGAAAGACTAGAGATCTCTTCAAGAAAATTAGAGATACCAGGGGAACATTTCATGCAAAGATGGGCTCAATAAAGGACAGAAATGGTATGGACCTAACAGAAGCAGAAGATATTAAGAAGAGGTGGCAAGAATACACAGAAAAACTGTACAAAAAAGATCTTCATGACCCAGATAATCATGATGGTGTGATCACTGACCTAGAGCCAGACATCCTGGAATGTGAAGTCAAGTGGGCCTTCAAAAGCATCACTACAAACAAAGCTAGTGGAGGTGATGAAATTCCAGTTGAGCTATTTCAAATTCTGAAAGATGATGCTGTGAAAGTGCTGCCCTCAATATGCCAGCAAATTTGGAAAACTCAGCAGTGGCCACAGGACTGGAAAAGGTCAGTTTTCATTCCAATCCCAAAGAAAGGCAATGCCAAACAATGCTCAAACTACCACACAATTGCACTCATCTCACACGCTAGTAAAATAATGCTCAAAATTCTCCAAGCCAGGCTTCAGCAATATGTGAACCGTGAACTTCCAGATGTTCAAGCTAGTTTGAAAAGGCAGAGAAACCAGAGACCAAATTGCCAACATCCACTGGATCATCGAAAAAGCAAGAGAGTTCCAGAAAAACATCTATTTCTGCTTTATTGACTATGCCAAAGCCTTTGACTGTGTGGATCACAATAAACTGTGGAAAATTCTGAAAGAGATGGGAATACCAGACCACCTGACCTGCCTCTTGAGAAACCTATATGCAGGTCAGGAAGCAACAGTTAGAACTGGACATGGAACAACAGACTGGTTCCAAATAGGAAAAGGAGTACGTCAAGGCTGTATATTGTCACCCTGCTTATTTAAATTCTATGCAGAGTACATCATGAGAAACACTGGACTGGAAGAAGCACAAGCTGGAATCAAGATTGATGGGAGTAATGTCAATAACCTCAGATATGCAGATGACACCACCCTTATGGCAGAAGGTGAAGAGGAACTAAAAAGGCTCTTGATGAAGTTTAAAGAGGAGAGTGAAAAGTTGGCTTAAAACTCAACATTCAGAAAATGAAGATCATGGCATCTGTTCCCATCACTTCATGGGAAATGGATTGGGAAACAGTGGAAACAGTGTCAGACTTCATTTTGGGGGGCTCCAAAATCACTGCAGATGGTGACTGCAGCCATGAAATTAAAAGATGCTTACTCCTTGGAAGGAAAGTTATGACCAACCTAGATAGCATATTCAAAAGCAGAGACATTACTTTGCCAACAAAGGTCCGTCTAGTGAAGGCTATGGTTTTTCCTGTGGTCATGTATGGATGTGAGAGTTGGACTGTGAAGAAAGCTGAGCGCCAAAGAATTGATGCTTTTGAACTGTGGTGTTGGAGAAGACTCTTGAGAGTCCCTTGGACTGCAAGGAGATCCAACCAGTCCATTCTGAAGGAGATCAGCCCTGGGATTTCTTTGGAAGGAATGATGCTAAAGCTGAAACTCCAGTACTTTGGCCACCTCATGTGAAGAGTTGACTCATTGGAAAAGACTGTGATGCTGGGAGGGATTGGGGGCAGGAGGAGAAGGGGACGACAGAGGATGAGATGGCTGGATGGCATCACCGACTTGATGGACGTGAGTCTGAGTGAACTCCGGGAGTTGGTGATGGACAGGGAGGCCTGGCCTGCTGTGATTCATGGGGTCGCAAAGAGTCCGACACAACTGAGCGACTGAACTGAACTGAACTGAACACAGCCAAAGGCTTTGGCATAATAAATAAAGCAGAAATGGATGTTTTTCTGGAACTCTTTTCTTTTTCAGTGATCAGTAGATGTTGGCAATTTGGTCTCTGGTTCCTCTGCCTTTTCTAAATCCAGCTTGCACATCTGGAAATTTATGGCTCACTTACTGTTGAAGCCTGGCTTGGAGAATTTTGAGCATTACTTTGCTAGCACATGAGATGAGTGCAATTGTGCGGTATTTTGAGCATCCTTTGGCCTTGCCTTTCTTTGGTACTGGAATGAAAACTGACCTTTTCCAGTCCTGTGGCCACCTCTGAGTTTTCCAAATTTGCTGGCATGTTGAGTGCAGCACTTTCACAGCATCATCTTTCAGGATTTGAAATAGCTCAACTGGAATTCCATCACCTCCACTAGCTTTGTTCATAGTGATGCTTCCTAAGGCCCACATTCCAGGATGTCTGGCTCTCGGTGAGTGGTCTCATCATTGTGATTATCTGGGTCATGAAGATCTTTTCTGTACAGTTCTTCTGTGGATTCCTCCCACCTCTTCTTAATATCTTCTGCTTCTGTTAGGTCCATACCATTTCTGTCCTTTATCGAGCCCATCTTTGCATGAAACATTCCCTTGGTATCTCTAATTTTCTTGAAGAGATCTCTAGTCTTTCCCATCCTATTGTTTCCCTCTATTTCTTTGCACAGATCACTGAGGAAGGCTTTCTCATCTCTCCTTGCTATTCTTTGGAACTCTGTATTCAAATGGGTACATCTTTCCTTTTCTCCTTTGCTTTGTGCTTCTTTTCTTCATGCAGCTATTTGTAAGGCCTCCTCAGACAACCATTTTGCCTTTTTGCATTTCTTTTTCTTGGGGATGGTCTTGGTCACCGCCTCCTGTATAAAGTCACAAACCTCCATCCATAGTTCTTCTGGCACTCTGTCTATCAAATCTAATACCTTGAATCTATTTGTCATGTCCCTGTATAATGGTAAGGGATTTTATTTAGGTCATACCTGAATGGTCTAGTGGTTTTCCCTACTTCTTCAATTTCAGTCTGAATTTGGCAATAAGGAGTTCATGATCTGAGCCACAGTCAGCTCCTGGTCTTGTTTTTGTTGCTTGTATAGAGCTTCTCCATCTTTGGCTGAAAAGAATATAATCAATCTGATTTCGGTGCTGACCATCTGGTGATGTCCATGTGTAGAGTCTTCTCTTGTGTTGTTGGAAGAGGGTGTTTGCTATGACCGGTGCATTTTCTTGGCAAAACTTTATTAGCCTTTACCCTGCTTCATTCCGTATTCCAAGGGCAAATTTTCCTGTTACTCCAGGTGTTTCTTGACTTCCTACTTTTGCATTCCAGTCCCCTATAATGAAAAGGACATCTTTTTTGGATGTTAGTTCTAGACGGTCTTCTAAGTCTTCAAGTTCAGCTTCTTTGGCTGAAAGGAAAGAAACAAACTAGCTTTATCAATTACTTAGCAAAGCAAATCATTTCAGACTCTGAGATTGGATTAAGATGATGCCAAAATCTAGTGCCAATGTCTGCCAAAAGTAAAATTCAATTTAAAATTAAATACTCTCTGGAGGACAGAACCATTATTCTAGGCCGTAAGGGTATTTATTCAATTCTATATACACAATGCATTGCACTCAATTGCAAATGCTCAACATGCAATCAGATAAACAACATGAATTAAAATGAAGAAAAAAACAAATAAATAATAGAAAAAGATCTACATTTTAAAGATCTAAACCAGAAGAATGAGGACTAAAAACAAACTTGAAACTATAAAATGAAAAAATAAAAATTATAGTAATAAAAATTAAAAGGACTTAATAACTGATTAGATGGATTATCAGCTAGTTGTGTGTGTGTGTATGCGTATGTTAGTCACTCACTCTTGTCTGACTCTTAGTGACTCTCTAGCCCACCAAGCTCCTCTGTCCATGACATTCTCCAGGCAAGAATAGTGGAGTGGGTTGCCATTCCCTTCTCCAGGGGCTCTTCCTGACCCAGGGATCAAACCTGGGTCTCCTGCATTTCAGGCAGATTCTTTACCACCTGAGACACGAGGGAAGCCCACAGACACAACTAAACAGAAAATGAGTGAACTGAAAGATGAGATGGAAAAAAATCCAAAATGAAGCACAGAATTTAAGAATTAGAAAAAAAGGACAGGGTAAATGAAAATATCTAACGTATATATAATTGTCCCAGGAAGAAAGAAGATGTAAAATAAGGGAGAAAAAATACCTGAAGAGAGAACAGATGAGGATTTTCAAAAGTTAATGAAAGATATGAAGACACAAATTGAAAAGGCCCCTGAATTCTCAAGCCAGACAAATAAGTGGAAAGTCAGAAATTTCAGAGTAAATTTGAAGAAAAATACAAACACACAAAAAAATTATTAAAATAGACCAAAAAAATTTTTTTTTAATTTTATTTTATTTTTAAACTTTACATAATTGTATTAGTTTTCCCAAATATCAAAATGAATCTGCCACAGGTATACATGTGTTCCCCATCCTGAACCCTCCTCCCTCCTCCCTCCCCATACCATCCCTCTGGGTCATCCCAGTGCACTAGCCCCAAGCATCCAGTATCATGCATCGAACCTGGAGAGGCATCTCGTTTCATACATGATATTTTACATGTTGCAATGCCATTCTCCCAAATCTTCCCATCCTCTCCCTCTCCCATAGTCCATAAGACTGTTCTATACATCAGTGTCTCTTTTGCTGTCTCGTACACAGGGTTACTGTTACTATCTTTCTAAATTCCATATATATGCGTTATTATACTGTATACTTTTATTCCAAGAGGCAAGCATGTTTTAATTTCATGGCTGCAGTCACCATCTTCAGTGACTTTGAAGCCCAAGAAAATAGTCTTTCACTGTTTCCACTGTTTCCCATGGAGCACAGAGAAACTGCTTTACCAGAGCTCTTCTCAGAGAGTATTAGAAATGAATGAAAAGGATATTTTAATAAGCTGCTGGAGGTGGGAACCACCATGGGACCTGCTGGGTGACTGGACTTGGCGGTCTGGTCCTCAGCATCCCTTGGTTGGCATGCGGATGAGACAATCAGAAGGCCAGCTGAGCCGTGCCCCTGGTGACCTTTTTGTCTTGTTTGTCTTTAAGGAATATTAATGTTAAGAGGCCAAACCATCCATTTGTCTAGAATTTTGAGCCTCAGCCTAGCCCTGCCAGTAAGAGACTGAGAGAAACTAGAGACGTGACATGCAAGGATTTCAGATATGTTTCCTTCCATCTTGCAATCAAAATGCTAGAAGAATGTCAAGCTATTGGATTTAAATAATAATCAATCACATTGTGAGTGATTTAAATCAACATTGTCTGATGACAGTAACTGGGGAAATTTTTTCTGACTCCAATAAAATCACTTTTCCTTTCTGGCCTTTTCCAAGATAGATTATACTACACGGCAAAATGCCAAGCCCCAGAGTGGGCAAGTCTTGTATTCCTTTCTCTTTGTACTCTTTCTCCTTCTTGTTCATCTCTTTCTTCTTTGAAATGACAAAATATTGTGTTTGGGGAAGATTTTGGCCATTTAAAAAATAGTAATTGGGGTGCATGTACAGAGTGTTTTGTATAATTTTGAAGATTTGCGTCCAAGGAGGTACATGCTTATCCTTGGCTACTGGCTCCTCCCCAAAGGCATATAAACATTCCCTAGTTTTCCTACACTAGACAAATATGTCCTCATCCTGCTCCTCCTTTGTCTCCATCCCCTCACAGATGGGCACAGATGAATTCCATGAGAGCACGGCTGTCTGTCTCATTTTATATTCAATGGTTATCCATATTCAGTGGGTAGTCCAGTGCCTGTCATACGATGTTCTCGTTGAGTATTTGCTGAATGAATAAACTACAGAGCTACTTTGTCTGCTCTTCTATATTCCATTCTGAACATATGAATAAAATTGCATCACATAGGTATGGCCAGCTTAATAAATCATCAAAACACAAATTCCCGTATAGCTACTGCTCAGATTTGTTGTTTTTGTTCAGTCACTAAGTCACATCTGACTCTGCAACCCCATGGACTGTAGCACACTAGGCTTCCAGGCCCTTCACTATCTCCCTGAGCTGGCTCAAACTCATGTCCATTGTCAGTGAGGCAATCCCACCACCTCAGAGGATGACGTGTAACTCTGTCAGCACCCAGATAACCTCTTGGCCCTCTTTCCACCCTCCCTCCCTTCAAACTTAATTACTATCTTGATTTCTAGTTTTATCTGTGTTTCGATTCTATTTATACAGATTGACTCTATATAAATGAGATCACACAGTATGTAATCTGTCTCTGGTTCTCAATACTAAACACTGTTAGGATAGATCATAATCTCATTTATCAAATGCATCATTGAAGGATACTTGCTTTATTTCAATTTGAGGCTAACTGCTGCTATTACCGTAACCAATTTGCTCATGCCTCTTGGTTGCAAAGACTTATGGTTCATAGGAGTATGATTGCTGTGCTGTAGAATAGGTATGTTTTCAATTGGAGGAGGGAATTGCAAGTGCTAAGGTCAGATTACACTTCCACTAGCACTCTATGAGAGTTTCAGATGCTCTAAACCCTCACAGAAACATGATATCCTGGTATTTTGATTTTTAGCTCTTCTGCTAGCGAGCGTGGCAGTTCATTGCGGGTTTCATTCGCATCTTCCTGATTGTAATTTAGCCTGAACACTTTTTAAATGTGTATGAACCAAAATCACTGCAGATGGTGACTGCAGCCATGAAATTAGAAGACGCTCACTGCTTGGAAGGAAAGTTATGACCAACCTAGACAGCATATTAAAAAGCAGAGACATTACTTTGCCAACAAAGGTCTGTCTAGTCAAAGCTATGGTTTTTCCAGTAGTTATGTATGGATGTGAGAGTTAGACCAGAAAGAAAACTTAGCACCAAAAAACTGATGCTTTTGAACTGTGGTGCTGGAGAAGACTCTTGAGAGTCCCTTGGACTGCAAGGAGATCAAACCAGTCTATCCTAAAGGAAATCAGTCCTGAACATTCATTGGAGGGACTGATGCTGAAGCTGAAACTCTAATACTTTGGCCACCTGATATGCAGAACTGACTCACTGGAAAAGACCCTGATACTGGGAGAGATTGAAGGCAGGGGGAGAAGGGATGACAGAGGATGAGATGGTTGGATGGTATCACTGACTCGATAGACATTGAGTTTAAGTAGGCTCCAGGAGTTGGTGATGGACAGGGAGGCCTGGCGTGCTGCAGTCCATGGGGTCGCAAAGAGCTGGACACGACTGAGTGACTGAACTGAACTGAACCGAAATCGGGCTCTCTGTGCTCTTAGTTATGGGAAATCCACCACATTAGTGGAAGTTCCGCTCCTTTATTTTGTCTCCATAGACCTATTGGTCCATGCACTCAACCAGTATACAAGCCTGTGTACAAGTCATGACCTGAGGGTCACCAGTAGGTCCGACTGATAACATGACCCAGTGTTCCCGCATACCGTTGGTGTTCCTCATGGGCTTTTGGAATTTGCTGTTGTTTAGTCACTAGGTCCTGTCCAACCCTTTGCGAACTCATGGACCGCTGTACACCAGGCTCCTCTGTCCTCCACAGTCTGCCAGAGCGTGCTCAAACTCATGTCCAATGAGTCAGTGATGCCATCCAACCATCTCATCCTCTGCCACCCCCTCCTCCTTTGGCCTTCAATCTTTCCCAGCATCAGGGTCTTTTCCAATGACTCAGCTCTTTGCATCCAGGGCCTTTAGGGTATCAAGTCTTAAAGGCCCATTGTCTTAAAATACATGTGTATCATTTAGTATGAGTCATACATGGAAGTGTGACTTTTCATAAAGATGGTATCCCAATTAATATTTTGATTAGTCCATCAAAAACCATTTAACACTTACCACCAGCCCCAAGAGAACTGAACATAAGACAGATGTGTTTTAAAAGTAACAGGAAAAGAGTGTGAGGGACACCTTATCAACAGTTTCTGTGTCCACACGACAGCCGTACAAACGGGGTAAAGAGGGGAAGTGTGGTGGGGAGGGGCAGGAGGTAGGGAAATTAAAATCTAGACGAGTGCCGATGGCAAATTATGGAGGACGGAATCCACCGAGGGCTAACTATTATTACTCACAGCTTTGTAGATCCAAAACAGGTAATCAGGTTGGTGCGTTCAGTGTTTCAGAAAAATGAAGCAGTGCTTCAGTACTCATCGCCGTTTCTACATGGTCTTCACCTTGCTGTGATAAAATAACAGGTTTTTGTGTAAAAAGCCATTAACTTGATATCACTACCTTGGGTTTTAGATAGGATTTATGAGGAAAGAGTTTAAGTTTTGTTTCTTTTTAACAACAGTTATATGAAAAACATAATTCTAGGATGCAGTGTTCCACGATTAGGTCACAAGTTGTATTTTTCAGGGGAAAAAAAATCAACTCTCCATGTTGGTGCTTTTCCACGTAAATAAGGCCACTTTTCTGGTTCATATTTATAATAGAACTGGCAGGATACAGTTTCCTTTCCTCACAATATCTCACACTGGGAACTTGAAATATTGACAGGATTTTTTACCTGCATGTCTTCAGACAAGTGCACAGGCACTTTGCTTGGTTTTCATAAAGGTGTCCCCAGAAAAGGCTGATCTAAGTTGTCTTACAGCAGATTGGAATTTACTCAGCCGTGAATGTTTAAGTCCAATCGGATAAAGATAATCCATGTTCATCTGCTTTTTTCCAGCAAGAGGTATTTAATGTTTATCTCTCCCATCATGCCCCTGGAGAGGGATCTGGGGAGGGGAGTGATTTTCAGTACTTTCCCCACCCTCACCACCACCAGGGTAAGTTTTCTTATGGCTCCTGGAGTTGTGTGAAGACCCAGACTAAAAGGACCAGAAGCAAATCAGCTTCTGGTGATCCGTACCCCAGGGAGCAGTAGCCATCCGACCACCTGACTATAGAAGCCCCGGCGGTCCAGGCCGCACAGGATGGCACCCCTGGACAGCTGGCAGCTCCCACACACGACCTGACCGGTCCCGCCCAGAGATGAGCTGCCTCTGCTGCTGAGCTTCTGATGCTGCAAGCTCTGCACTTTCCAGCCTGGTGGGGGCGGGGCTGGGAGGCATCCAGTGGGGCTTGTCGCTAAGGGCAAAGAGGTTGGCCCCACCTGCTGACACGAAGCCTCTAACACTCCTGGGGAAATGACAGCATCTCAAGATGGCAGGCTCTCTGTGATGGTCAGGCCACTGGGCTATTCAAGCCCCATGTGCGGCTTCCCTCTCGGAGGTGGGGCTATCCTCTCAGGGGACTGCAGTCAACCTCCAGTCCTGCCCAGAGGCTGCCGGGCTTCCCTTCCTCCCTCTGTACTCCAGCCCCCATGCCAGACTCTCCCAACTCCAAACACACTCCCCTTCCTTCTCTTTTCTCATCTCTCAAAAATAGGAGACTGTTATTAAAGGTAAAACTATGCACGCATGTGCATGCATGTGAATGCACACATGCACACACACCCAGATGCCCCTCGTTGAGCAGGAGGAGAAGGAACGAAAGGAGAAGGAAGGACAGAGGAGGAGTCTGCACTGGACGGGCTGGCAGAGGAACGCTGTCAGCTGCAAAACACAGGAAGCCACCTATCAGTGTCTTAAGCAGGTCAGCATATATTTTTCTCCTCTAATAAGAACTCTGGTGGGTAGAGTGTAAAGAAGCCACCTGCAATGCAGGAGATACAGGTTTGATCCCTGGGTCGGAAAGATCCTCTAGAGAAGCAAATGGTAACCCACTCGAGTATTCTTGCTTGGAAAATCCCATGGACAGAGGAACCTGGCAGGCTACAGCCCATGGGGTCGCAAAGAGTTGAACATGACTTAGCGACTGAAGTGAGTGAAGTCGCTCAGTCGTGTCTGACTCTTTGCTACCCCATGGACAGTAGCCTGCACCAGGCTCCTCCATCCGTGGGATTTTCTAGGCAAGAGTACTGGAGTGGGTTTCCATAAACACAGCAGTAACAACAACCACTAAATAAAGTCGAGGACATTTAGTTCTTCCGCAAAGGCTAGAGGTAATCTTCTGAACCATATCCTTTGAGCAACTTGACAGATACTGATATCCCCACCAGGTGGAAGAAGGTAACTGTTTGCTGCTGCCCACAAGCCGCAGACCAGCTGGAACAAGGTTGATGAAGCTGACTCCTAATTATGTCACCAGCAACCAATCAGAAGATCGTCCGTGAGCTGACCACACACCCCACAATCCCCCTTCTGTTCCCTGAAAGTCATGGGGAAGTTGGGGCCTTTTAAGCCCCAACAGGTCTAGCTCCCCTGGACCCCTTCCTTGGCGCCGACAATAAATCCTGCGCTTTCCTTCCCCATCACCCAGTGTCAGCTGATTGGCGTTTCTGTGTGAGGGCATGGGCATGCAAGTTTGGTTCAGTAACAGAATAGGAGGATAACTGTCAGGCAACCAGCATCTCTGATGAGCACTCCTGCTCCACGTCCTCTGCTCCCTGCCTCCCTGCTTCTCTTCAGCCACCCCACTCAGGAGTTTCCGATTCCGGCTAAACTGTATGGCACATGGGCTTATGATCAGGCATCAGAAAAACTCGAATTCAAGCTTTTAGAATACAATAAGTTTGCACATTTTGAAATGTCTTTCAGATATTAGACAGGAGTCCAGAGTCTATTTCAAAGAAGCAAATGCGTTCTTCTCCTGCAGGTTGGTATTGTTGTTCAGTCATTAAGTCGTGTCCGACTCTTCGCCACCCCATGGACTGCAGCATGCCAGACTTCCCGGTCTTTCACCATCTCCTGGAGATTGCTCAAACTCAAGTTTATTGAGTTGGTGATGCCATCCAACCATCTCATCCTCTGCTGCCCTCTTTTCTTCTTGCCCTCAATCTTTCCCAGCATCAGGGTCTTTTCTAATGGGTCAGCTCTTCACATCAGGTGGCCAAAGTACTGGAACTTCAGCTTCAGCATCAATCTTTTTGATGAATAATCAGGATTGATTTCCTTTAGGATTGACTGGTTTTGATCTCCTTACAGTCCAAGGGACTCCTCAAGAGTTTTATCCAGCACCACAGTTTGAAAGCATCATTTCTTTGGCACTCAGTCTTCTTTATGGTCCAACTCTATGGTTCAACTGCGTATGACTACTGGAAAAACCGTGTGTGCATGTCTGCCTGTGTGCTCAGTCGTGTCTAACTCTTTGTGACCCCGTGGACTGTAGCCCCCCAGGGGCCTCTGTCCATGGGATTTTCCAGGCAAGAATATTGGAGTGGGTTGCTAGTTCCTCCTCCAGAGTATCTTTCTGACTGTGGGATGGAATCTGTGTCTCCTGTGTCTCCTGCACTGGCTGGCAGATTCTTTACCACTGTGCCATCAGGGATGCTACACCTGGGAAACACCATAGCTTTGACTATATGGAAATTTGTCAGCAAAGTGATGTCTCTGCTTTTTAATACGCTGTCTAGGTCTGTAATAGCTTTCATCCCAAGGAGCAAGTGTCTTAATTTTGTGGTTGCAGTCACCATCTGCAGTGATTTTGGAGCCCAAGGAAATAAAATCTGTCACTGTTTCCACTTTTCCCCACTCATTTGCCATTAATTTGAGAGGACCAGATGCCAAGATCTTATTTTTTTGAATATTGTGTTTTAAGCCAGCCTTTTCACTCTCTTCTTTCACCCTCATCAAGAGGCTCTTTAGTTCTTCTTTGCTTTAGGTACTTGTCCATAGCTAAGAATCTATAACTTGTGAATGCCTGAGTATTGATTTTCCTATGACTGTGCAAAGTTTATCAAAATTGTCATTATAAAAACTAATTAAATAGTAAGGAAAAAAATAAAACCAAGAAAGCACAAAATTGAATCATTAGGGGAAAAGACAAGTTATTCAAATAGACTTACTAATTTGAAAAATATGAAACATTTTATTGTCTGTTTTGACTGTCTTGAATTTTTAATGCAAAGTGCTTATGAGTTTTTGTCTTAGTTAAGAAAATGTCAGGATTAAAACTGACTTCTTAAAATGGCAGAACTATATTTAATGGTTCCGAAGGATAAATCTGCAGATAAGATTGTCTTCACCAGGAAGGGAAAAATCTCTGAACCAGAAAGGGGAGTCTTGGTCATTTTCGGTTCTATTTATTTCTTCATGAAATTAGGAAAACTTAAAAATAAATAAAATCTCTTTCTATAGCTCTTTCCTCCACAGATATGTTTCCTGAAGAAAGGACAGCTCAAGTGACAGGAAATGGTTCCTTTTCTCACATATTTTACATTGCAAGTCTTCATTTTGCGTGATTGTTGGATCGGTGATCTCCTTATCTCTGTGTAGTGAATCAATAGCTAAATCATAGTCAAGAGATCATTATATTTGGCAATTGTCCCAACTCACCAAGATTTATTAGATATCCCTAGCAATTTAAAATGTTCATTTCCTATGGATGGACTTATGGATGGACCCATTTGCCTACAGCCGTCAACCACATAATAATACTTGGTATAAGCGGCAAATGTATTCACTGAAGAGTTCTCAAAACCCAAATTACACTGTTCATATAGACTAAATTTATTATAATGGATATTCTTCAATTTCATTCCCTGATGAAAATCTGGTTAGTCAAAGCCAGGAGAATATTAAAAGTCATTAAAGGCAAACCTCTATGGAGATATCAAGTATATATGGGTACCCATTTGCTTCTGGCAACCTAATATTTCTTACTAGTAAGTCATTACATTTAAATTTAAAATTACTTTAGCATAAGTCATATTTAGTGTATAGTCTATTCATAATTATTTTCTCTAAATGTATAGTCCAAAAGACATTATTCACAGTGAGAACATTAGCATTAATAATGACAATAATGAGGAAAACAGCAAGAGAAATGTGAAGGAATATAATAGGTTATTCATTGTGAAACTTTATATGATTAATATTTGATTAGTGTGGTAGTCACTCAGTCGTGTCTGACTCTTTGCAAACCCGTGGACTGTAGCCCACCAGGCTCCTCTGTCCATGGGATTCTCCAGGCAAGAATACTGGAGTGGGTTGCCATTTCCTTCTCCAGGGATCTTCCCTATCAAGGGATCAAACCTGCATCTCCTGCATTGGTAGGTGGATTTTTTACCATCTGAGCTCCAAGGGAAGCAAATTAATCAAATGTTAATTGATAGGATAGTTTTGTAAGCTAGAAACAGTCACATCCTTGATGTATTAGAATTTTAAATATATAATTATTTTTATGAATTAGTACATCTTCCCTGTTTTTCCTTTAAAATGAAGGAACTCATTTTTTGTGAAAATTATAATTTTTACACAAAAACAGTATACATAACTATGAAGTGAAAAAAATTAATGCTAAAACAAAATAACAAAATAACATGTGTATTCAGTCATATCTGACTCTTGGCCACCCTTTGGACTGTGGCCCACCAAGCTCCTCTGTCCATGGGATTCTCCAGGCAAGAACACTGGAGTGGGTTGCCATTTCCTCCTCCAGGGGATCTTCCCGACCCTGGGATCTAATCCTCTTCTCCTGCGTCTCCTGCATCAGCAGGTGGAGTCTTCACCCACTGAGCCATCAGGGAAGGCCTTGATCTTGACAGTCTGTCATTAGTATGCGACAACTGAGTCCATGAGGCTCACTTTCCCACCCATAACATGAGGACACTAGTACTTCCTTCACACAGTTGTTGGATGATAAAATGCAATAATGTAGAGAAATTACCACGTGAAACTCTTCACAGTTCATAGCAGACACCTCTTAGCAGAAGCAGATACTACGGGTTGAATCCAGTGTAGGGTTACCAGAAATTTAAATTTTCTTCTTTACCAACTTTTTATAAGTATTACTTTATAATCATAAAAAGTTGACATACTTTCATTTTGAAATACACATTCACACACAAACACATAGAAAGAGTTACAACTGTTATTTATGTTAAGATTTCCAATTTAAATGTGGACATAATGGGAGGAAGTTTCAAAAAGGAGCGGGTATATGTATACCTATGGCTGAATCATGTTGAGGTTTGACAGAAAACAGAAAAATTCTGTAAAGCAATTATCCTTCAACAAAAAATAAATAATTTTTTAATTCAAAGCAGGGGAAAAAATAATAAAAGTGGACATAGAAACCAAGGGAACAGAATATAGAGACAAGAAATAAACTATGCATTTACAGTCAACTGATCTTTGACAACTGTGCCATAAATACATAATGAAGAAGAGATAGTCTTATCAACCAATGGTGTTGGGAAAACTGGATATAACATCCAAAAGAATGAAACTGGATACTTATCTTGCACCGTATAAAAAAATCAGCTCAAAATGCATTAAAGATATAATTTTATGACATAAAATTATTAAATTTCTAGAAGAAAATATAGGGTTAAATCTTTGTGACATAGATCTTTTCAATGATTTCTTGGATTTGGCATTAAAAAGCACCAGCAACTAACTACAAGCAAAACTACATCAAACTGAAAAGTTTCTGCATAGCATTATTTACAATTTTTAAGATATGAAAGCATCTAAGTGTCCATCAATAGATGAATGGATAAAGAAGATGCAATATATATATATTGATGTGATATATATATATATATATATATATACACACACACATCACATCACATACTCAGTTCAATTCAGTCACTCAGTCGTGTGCAACTCTTTGCAACCCCAGGGACTGCAGCACAACAGGCTTAGCTGTCCATCACCCAACTCCTAGAGCTTGATCAAATTCATGTCCACCTACTCAGTAATGCCATCCAACCATCTGATCCTCTGTCATCCCTTCTCCCCCTGCCTTCAATCTTTCCCAGCACCAGGGTCTTTTCCAATGAGTCAGTTCTTTGTATCAGATGGCCAAAGTATTGGAGTTTCAGCTTCAACATCAGTCCTTCCAATGAACACTCAGGGCTCATCTCCTTTAGGATGGACTGGTTGGATCTACTTTCTGTCCAAGGGACTCTCTAGAGTCTTTTCCAGCACTACAGTTCAAAAGCATCAGTTCTTCAGTGCTCAGCTTTCTTTATAGTCCAAATCTCACATCCATGCATGACTACTGGAAAAACCATAGCCTTGACTAGACGGACCTTTGTTGATAAAGTAATGTCTCTGCTTTTTAATATGCTATCTAGGTTTGTCAAAGCTTTTCTTTCAAAGAGCAAGCATCTTTTAATTGCATGGCTTCAGTCACTGCCTGCAGTGATTTTGGAACCCAAGAAAATAAAGTCTCTCACTGTTTCCACTGTCTCTCCACCTATTTGCCATGACGTGATGGGACCGGATGCCCTGATCTTAGTTTTTTGTATGGTGAGTTTTAAGCCAGCTTTTTCACTCTGCTCTTTCACTTTCACCATGAGGCTCTTTAGTTCCTCTTTGCTTTATGCCATAAGTGTGGCCTTCTGATTCTCTCATCCGCATGCCAACCAAGGGATGCTGAGGACCAGACCGCCAAGTCCAGTCACCCAGCTGGTCCCATGGTGGTTCCCACCTCCAGCAGCTTATTAAAATATCCCTTTCATTCATTTCTAATACTCTCTGAGAAGAGCTCTGGTAAAGCAGTTTCTCTGTGCTCCATGGGAAACAGTGAGAGACTATTTTCTTGGGCTTGGAAGGAAAGTTGGACATAAGTGTGTCCAACTAGGGACACAAAGTGTCCCTCGCAACCCATGTCATCCGCATATCCGAGGTTATTGATATTTCTCCCTCCAGTCTTGGCTCCAGCTTGTGCTTCATCCAGTCTGGCACCTCGCATGATGTACTCTGCATGTAAATTAAATAAGCAGGGAGACGATATACAGCCTTGATGTACTCCTCAGCCATAGAATGCTAGTCAGCCATCACATACTACTCAGCCTTAAAAAAGAATAAAATTTTACCACTGGCAACAACATGATGGACTTGGAGGATATTATGTTAAGCGGAATAAGTCAGACAGAGCTACATGTGAAACTAAAAAATGCAACAGACTGGTGAATTTAAGAAAAAAAAGCTTTTGCACAGGAAAGGAAACACAATCAACAAAGTGACAAGGTAACCTACAGAAGAGAAGAAAATATTCAAAAACCATGTATCTGATGAGAGGTTAATCTTCAAAATATGCAAGGGACTCCCACAACTTAATAGCAGAAAAAAAGAAAAACCGAAACAATGCTGTTTTTAAAAATAAAAGGCAAAGGACTTAAATAGACAGTTCTCCAAAGATGACATGCAAATGGCTAACAGGCCTATGAGAAGAAGCACATTATTACCAATTATCAGGGAAATACAAATCAAAACCAAAATAGTACATCACCTCATACTTTCTAGGATGGACATTTTTTTAAGATAACAAGTGTTGGCAAAAATGTAGAGAAATTAGAACCATTGTGTTTGTTCACTGAATTGTATACATTTCATGGGGACATGGGATGGTGCGAACACCAAATGGAGGTTCCTCAAAAAGTTAAAGATAGAGTTGCCATAGATCCATCAGTCTCATTTCTGTCCATACATCCAAAAGGATGGAAATCAGGGATTGAAAGAGCTAGTCACACTCTCACTTTCACTGCAGACTCATTCACAATAGCTAAGATATGGAAGCAGCCCCAAAGTCCTGCAGCAGATTAACGCACAAGGAAAATGTACTCTAAATGTACATACGTATATACATATACACACAACGGAAGGTTATATAACCTCTTCAACTTTAGAAGAGAGGGAAACTGTGCCATATGTGAGAACACTGATGAACCTGGACAATATTATGAAGTGACTCTGAAGTGAAACCAGCCAGTAACCAAAGAACAAATTGTGCCTGGTTCCACTTATATGAGCTCTCTTAAAAGTCAAATTCATAGAACAGAAAGGAAAGTTGTGGTTTCCAGGAGCTGGGGGGTGAGGGGAATGTGAAACTGCTGTGCAGTGGGTGTGTTGTTGTTCAGTCATTAATTCACGTCCATCTGTTTGTGAGCACGTTAGACCTCCCTGTCCTTTACCATCTCTCAGAGCTTGCTCAAACTCATGTCCATTGAGTCCGTGATGCCATCCAACCATCTCATCCTCTGTCACCCCCTTCTCCTGCCCTCAATCTTTCCCAGCATCAAAGTCTTTTCCAGTGAGTCTGCTCTTCACATCAGGTAGCCAAGGTACTGGGCTTCAGCTTCAGCATCAAACCTTCCAATGAATATTGGAAGCATCAAACCTTCAATGAATATTCAATGATTTCCTTTAGGATTGACTGGTTTGATCTCCTTGCAGTCCCAAGAGACTCTCAAGTGTCTTCTCCAGCACCACAATTCAAAAGCTTCAATTCTTTGGTGCTCAGCCTTCTTTACACTTCAGTTACATATGATGATTAACTTCTAGAGATCTGCTGTACAACATAGAGCCTAGATTTAACAACTGTGCTTGCTGTGCATTAAAAATTTGCAGAGAGGGTAGGTCTCATGTTAAGTGTTCTTGCAGTTAATTATTTTGCAAATCTCTGTTCCTCTTATTCTTCAGTCTATGGTTCTGAACAATAAAACTTGTTTATGAGAATCATGACCTACTCTAAAATGTATATATATTTGTCAATTGAAGCCAAACATTTTAATTATAAAATACCTAATTTATACTTCAGTTCTTAAGTTTATGAATTTCATATTAAGAGCACTTGTTTGGTCTTCTCTGTGTTTCTAAAGTTCTCAATTTCTGTGATTTTCCTGCTGAGGATTTATGCCTCCCTGAGCCCAAGAAAGGGAGAATACAGTGTTTATCAACGTGAGCTCAGGGGTTGAAAGGGCCAGGTAAGACTTCGAGTAAGTTGCTTACCATCCTCATGGAAAATTTGCATAATAATACTTTTATATCATAGATATGATCATTAAATAAAATATACATGTAGTGTATTCTTTTCTTTTTCTGACACATATTAAGTTCCCTACCACCTCCTGTGAAATTAACCTTGTGAGCCACACTCTGTTCTTCGCTTTACCTCTGACGTGTATGCACAAAAAATGGAATGGAATGGAATCACCCAGGGTTGGAACCACACAGGGTTGGTACTGTCAGGAAAAGCAGTGGAGACCAAGTCCTTTATGGATTGTTTTCAGGATCCAGACTCCAGAGTATTAGGGTGTCAGTGGTACCCTTTCATCTTCAAATAAATATATGCCTCCCCCCACGGAAGATAGAATGGGCCTTCCATGAGAGCACCTCGAGAAATCTGATTAATCAAGTGAACTTCTAATCTTGAATTTGGACAGATGAGATGGAAGTCTTTGAGGACCACACACAATCCAAACTAGCCCTCCAGCTGAGAGGAGAGCCCAAGCCAGTGATGGGGAATGAGTCTAGCCTGGTGGCCTTGTGTGTCCTATGCCTAAGGGATTCTAAGTCCTGAGGCCATGGGAGCCAACAGTTAGTGAAAAATTAAAAGAGCCTCAGCATCCAGGAGAGTCAATCATCCAAGTCAGTTATTATACTTTTCCCAGGCTTGTCTCCCAGGTGGAGCCCCTCCCGTGTCCTAGAAACTCTGGTCTGATCATGGATGAGTCTTGTGAGTCATCCTCTTCTTCACATGTGCAGCCTGGCCTTCCCACCAAGGTTTACATCTGGAGCCCTCTGTCTTCTCATGGTGATAATTGATATTGAACTGCCCTTGACTTCTCCTCCATCTCAGTGAAGGAGAATTGGATTGTTCTTGCCACACTTCTCAGATTTGAAATGCTCTCTAGGGTGACCTTCATAATCTTTTGCCACTTATTTGAAAGCAATAATTCCTCATTTTCAAAGGGAAAGAAAAGGTACATAAAAGTTCTGCAAAATAGGCAAAAGTGAAGTCCTGTTATAGCTTAATTGCTGATAAAGTTAATTAGGAAAATGACCAATGGTCTTTCCCATGGCTTTCTAAGTGTTTCAACAAAATTGACTTAAGTAGTCGTACTCAAGGGCTTCCCAGGTAGCTCAGTGGTGAAAAATCTGCCTGCCAATGCCGGAGACGTAGGAGACATGGGTTGGACGGTGGGTCTGGAAGATCCCCTGGATGAGGAAATGGCAACCCACTCCAGTATTCTTGCCTGGAAAATCCCATGGACAAAGGAAGCTGGTAGGACAGTCCATGGGCTCACAGAGAGTTGGACATGACTGAGAGACATAATAACAACAGCAATCACACTCAAGAATACAAAGGTAATGACGAGGATCCATGGGGACTGATGACACTTTCAAAGTCATCCACAGAATAATAAGGAAAAGTCTAGGAGCCAATTCCTTGCCACTCTCTAGGACCTAAGTCTCAGCTAGCCCCTCCAGCCACTTCTTTAGACTTCCTCCCTTTGGATGTCTCCCTGCCTCCTTTCTATTATGCAAAGAAGCCCAGTCCCTTCCCATTTCAGAAGCTTGTTATGTGCTGTACATCACAGGGTTCTATCTGGGGTTCTTTTTTCCAGGCTTTTTACATCTCCTCTTGTGGTCTTCGCCTGTCCACCTGCTTCTGCGGAGGTCTTCCCTGTCTGCTCCCTGCATACAGCCCTCAGCAGCTCCAGTTACTCTCATCTCTTCTTTTGAATTCTCTTCATATCTTTGATGACAAAGGGTCAATCTGTTTTATTTTTATTTCTATAATGATTGTGTACCACTTCTCTCCTTGTCCTGGAATCAAAGTGTCATTAGGTTTCTTTATCGCCCTTTCATGGTTCAGCACCTACAACAGTGCCTGAACCACAGCTAGTACTAACAAATGTTTGTGGAATGAAGAAATAAATGAATAACTCAGTGAACTCCATGTTCACAGTTTACATTTACAACCTATAATTTGTTTTTACTTTTAATTGGAGGCTATTGTTGTTCAGTCTCTAAGTCATGTCCGACTCTTTGTGGCCCCATGAACTGCAGCACGACAGGCTTCCCTCTTCTTGCTCTATAATCTCTTGTTGGCTTCTGCCATTCAACAGCATGAATCAGCCACAGGTCCACATATGTCCCTTTCCTCCTAAACCTCCCTCCTCCCCCGAACCCCATCGCACCTCCCTAGGTTATCACAGAGCGCCAGGTTGAGCTCCCTGCATTACACAGCAGCTTCCCACTGGCTACCGATTTTACACATGGTAGTGTATGTATGTCAATGGTAATAGAAACGCAGACATAGAGAACAGACTTTGGACACAGAAGAGGGAGGAGAGGGTGGGACCAACTGAGGGTATAATACTTTAAACAAAATAATTTAGACTGAACACATCACTGGGTGGCTTATTTCTTCATTCACTTACTTCTCGTTTGTTTCTAAACTACATGCAGTAGCTAGGGGGTTGTTGACTATCTAAGACTTATTTGAGGAGAATAATCAGGTCAGTGTCATGGGGAGATTAAGAGGATTTATAATCTGAAGTCTACCTTCCTGGTCAGAAACCATGTTGGACTGTCACGGGGTTGGGGAGGGAGTTGTCAGCAGCATTTTTTTTTTTTTGCTTTATATCTAGAAAAACTGGGGGGCTAGAGTATCTGAAAACTAAGATCATGGCATCTGGTCCCATCACTTCATGGGAAATAGATGAGGAAACAGTGGAAACAGTGTCAGACTTTACTTTTTGGGGCTCAAAAATCACTGCAGATGGTGACTGCAGCCATGAAATTAAAAGACACTTACTCCTTGGAAGGAAAGTTATGACCAACCTAGATAGCATATTAAAAAGCAGAAATATTACTTTACAAACAAAGGTCCATCTAGTCAAGGCTATGGTTTTTCCTGTGGTCATGTATGGATGTGAGAGTTGGACTGTGAAGAAAGCTGAGCACCGAAGAATTGATGCTTTTGAACTGTGATGTTGGAGAAGACTCTTGAGAGTCCCCTTGGACTGAAAGGAGATCCAACCAGTCCATTCTGAAGGAGATCAGTCCTGGGTGTTCATTGGAAGGACTGATGCTGAAGCTGAAACTCCAATACTTTGGCCGCCTCATGCAAAGAGTTGACTCATTGGAAAAGATCCTGATGCTGGGAGGGATTGGGGGCAGGAGGAGAAGAGGATGACAGAGGATGAGATAGCTGGATGGCATCACCGACTCAATGGACATGAGTTTGGGTGAACTCCGGGAGCTGGTGATGGACAGGGAGGCCTGGCGTGCTGTGATTCATGGGGTCACAAAGAGTCGGACACATCTGAGTGACTGAACTGAACTGAGAGTATCTGAGCTTCTCAAGATCTTTGTTCAACAAAAGACAAGATTATAAAGACCACTTTCTGTCTGCTGACATATTTTCCAGGCAGATCAGAGTGACAGTGTGCTTCATCTCCCATCAAGGGCTATGTGTGACCTCTGGGTCACCTCCAGCAGGCATCTACCTAAGGGTCTTATTATCAGTGCTGACAAGCCTCGGGGGTAACATCCCACTTCACGTCTTTGCACACAGATGCACACTGCGTTTCTTTTGCTCTTCTGTGTGTGTGTGCCTAGTCACTCAGTCATGCCAAACTCTTGTGACCCCGCAGACTGTAGCCCACCAGGCTCCTCTGTCCATGGGATTCTCCAGGCAAGAATACTGGAGTGGGTTGCCATGCCCTCCTCCAGGGGATCTTTTTCACCCAGGGTTGAACCCACATCTCCTGTGGCTCCTGCATTGCAGGCAGATTCTTCACCCCTGAGCCACCAGAGAAGCCCACTATACATCCGTACACACAAGCAAATATGTGTAAACGTTTATTAGGAAAAATATTCTTTGCATACCAGTGACACATTTAGACTTATTAAATAGGCACTCGTCTATCTATATGGCTCATTTTAATTTACAAAATAAAGTTCAAATTTTCCTATAATTTCAACAGAGGCTTTCCGGTTAGTGATCAGAACATCATCCATGGAGCCCTGTTGTCCAGGCTTGAATCCTAGACCTCTCTCTCTTAGAAGTATGATCTTGGATCGTCTTTGAGTCTCAGTGTCCTTTAAACTGAGGATAACGACAGTGTCTACCACATAGCTTTTTTTTTTTTTTTCAGATTTAAATGGCTAACATTTGTATAGTTTGTAGCACATGGTCATCTTCACAGATGACTTTGACAAGTAAATAAGACATGTTTCTAAACTGGGGACTGTTGCCCATGTGCTAATGTGCCCTGGGGTACTTGGCTCCACAGGACGCACTCCAGAATCTTCCTCATGTATCTATTTTAGTCAACTATAAACAATAGAAAACTGCTTTTAAATTTTAAAATTAAGACAGATGCATTATGAAGTAGACATCTTAAGATAAAACGTGCTGTCAGGAGGCTTATTTTCTGTAGCTGCCTCCTGAAGCTCTAACTGCAAGGCACTCCCTTCTGGTCCACTGTCTCTTCCTGGCCTTCTCTACAGTAATCTGATTCTCATTCAACTCTCATTGTTCTGGCACCATCCCATACTTTCCTGTGTCTGGGATTTTTGTCCTCTCTGCCCACAATGACTGCCTTCTCCCAGTACAGCCACACACAGAAGTCCAGCCTTCACATTTTATTTTCTGTGAGGACTGTCCTGAGTCTACTGCTCTATGTGATCTCCCCTGGCATGAATGGCCAGAGCTCTGTGTGAGTGAGGTTTCACGATGGGTGCCACATTCTGTGTAATAAGTGGCATCTGCCTGCACATTAATCTGCCCCGCTTCTCCGTAAGACTATGAACAACTCGAGCTTGAATACTATTCCCACCCTTTTACACCTTCTCTCTCCCCACAAACTGCTAGCACAGTGCCTTTCCCTTCACTACATGTTTGTGGAGGCCTCCCCAGCACATTCCTCCACCCAGAATAGCCTGCCTCAGGGCACTTAGAATGCACTCATCTACTGTCACTATGACATTCCCCAAAAGACAACTGTATCGAATGGGTCATCGGCTACAGTTCCATGAAAGGAGCAAGACCAAGTGCTCTCATTCATCATCTGACCACAAATGCCTAACTTTCAGGTGAGCCCAATCTGTTTCCCCACTGGGAGCCTGTTAGCTCTGCTCAGCATCTGCAAAGAGGAATGAGTCCATAAAGTAAGCAACACCTTTAATAAGAAGCCTACTTGCAACAAGCTCTAATCCATACCTCAGTGTGAAAAGAAAAACTCAATCATCTTCCTGGGATATAAATTGACAGGTAATTTCATATTTAGACATGCCCTTGGAGATTCAACCTGCCTTATTTTTGTTTTGCTGACTTTCTTTGGAGATGGCTGCTGTTATGATTTATTGAAAAGCAACCTAATAGCATTAACTAGTTTTCTTGAAACAATTTCCTGAGTGTCTACTATATACTGGACTCTAAGGTAGAAAATGAAAACAGAAGTGATCGAGATAGAGCTTATTCATAGTCAGCAAGGACATTCAGACAAATAACAGGAAATTAAATACAAGGTGATGTAGATTATGATAGTGGAAAATACATTCTGGCAAAAGAATACATGGGAACTAGACCTGTAAGATTTGGCTATGGCTTGTAGGGTCTTGGATAAACCAAGAATGAAGTCCAGGCTTTCGTCCTGATTACTCAGAGGCTAGTAGAAGAAAAGCAGGTTCATCTGGGGTAAGGCTGAGGATAAAGATAGTGAAGATGATGTTGGGCAGGTTGAGAAGAAGTCATCGGGACATCTAAGCAGAAATGCACAACAAATAGCTGAATAACAGCTCAGAAATTCAGCAGAAATCCCAATACAGACAGAGATTTCTTAGATACAAAGCAATTCATCGTAATTGAAACAACAGAAATGCTTGAGATCAATACGAGAAGATGAGCTTTAGAGAAATGAGAGCAAAGGATAAGCCCAAGAGGTAGGAGGAAATGCAGTAGTGACGTCATGGATGTTAGGGAGGAGATTCAAGGAGAAGGGACAGACAATGCACATCTAACATTAATGAGAGAACAAAAAAGATGGGGACAATAAACGGCTGTTGTGTGTGTGTGCTCAGTCGTGTCTGACGCTTTGTGACACCATAGACTGTAGCCCACAAGGCTCCCCTGTCCATGAGATTTTATAGGCCAGAATACTGGAGTGGGTTCCATTTCCTTCTCCAAGGGATACTCCCAACCCAGGGATTGAACTCACATCTCTTGTGTCTCCGGCAGTGGCAGGCAGACTAGTTACCACTGAGCCGCCTGGGAAGCCCAAAAGTGGTACTGGATTTTGGCAAAAGAAGCTGTGGTAACTCAGAGAAAGTAATGTCAGTGTGGCAGTAGGGATAAAACCCAGCAAGCAGTCGATGGAGAGTGCAAAGACCGTGATCAAAGCAGAGATGAAAGTGTGCACACTTCTTCTTGGGAGCTTGACTGCAGAGAAAGAGGCCATGTCACCCCAGAAGAAGACTTTTGAGCAAGGAAGGAATTTTAAATATTTGGACCTTAGGTATACTAATACGTTTAGAAGAAACATCCAGTAGTGAGCAGAGTTCCTCACTCTTCAGAAGTCTGGTACTCAGCTCAGCAACATCAGCTGAGAGCAGAATCTCAGGTCATCCTGAACCTACTGCATCAGGACCTGCATTTTGACGTGACTGTGTCCACACTGAAGTCCTTGAGGCATCACTGTAACAAAATTAACTTATACACATACTATGGGTGCATAAGTTATTCCAGTTGCGCTGTGCCTACTGGAGAATGACAGTAATTAAGCAACTCCGACTCTGAGACTCTCTGCAGAGGGAATTGAGAAATAAGGAGACTAGATCACCAAGCACCTGCTAAGAAGCAGTGGGGGTTCAGACTCCTGACCCATTTGCTCTTTCCCACCTGGCCTCCCCTGCACCCTGTCTCCAGCTTTATGTTACAATATCGCCCTGGGCATCCCCGATGAAATATCCCTGATGCTCAAATTAGAGGCACAACGTGAAAGCTACCAAAGTAGTTCCTTTAACTGTCCCCTCAATTTCAAGCATTAAATTAGATAGAAAAAAAAAAACTGACTTTCTCTCAAAACATTTCTGTATGTGCTAACGATGGGATTCCACTGTAACATTTACAAGCTTCACACACCAAATTAAAAGCTGTATTTGACTTATCTTCTGGAGATGAAATGACCCCTAGAGTCTGACCTTGGATGAATGTAGCCCGGCTGACAGATCAGTCTCATTACAGCAAGCGATGAGGGAGACCCTCCTCTGCTTCCTAAGCAGCTGAAATATGTACAGCCGTCTCTCTACATATTTTAATTAAAGATGCTTATTTTTCCGTGCCCTGAGGCTTTTTGTGAGGGTATGTTTCTTAAGTCTCATGACAGAAATGATGCTGTTTCATGGTGCAAATTTATGCAACAGAACACAGATGTCTAAATTTTCTACCTATCTGTGTCACCAGTGAAGGATGACAAAGGTAGGTGTCAAGCCTGAAGGTTAGGGAGGAGAGTGCACCAAAGGAGGTAAAAGGAAGCAGCATCCTGTGGAATTTCAGAAATGCCGTCACAACCTCTAAAGTCCAAACGTTTCCTTTCTTTTTCTACTCAGAGCCGTGAGAAGACAGCATGGCAGAGGAGACTCTCGTCCATTTAGAGTTGACTGCCAACTCTCTGTTGCAGATTTATGTAGGTAAATTCCAAGATTTTACGGTGTGAATTCCCCTGGGCAAGAGGTTACTGCATGTGAATTCATCTTCATTTCCCTCTGTCACCCTGTTCCATCTTCCCTTTTGTGAAGGACATTCAGTAAAAGCACTCTTTCGAGAACACTGCCATCCATCCATGTACAAAAGCCTCACTCCCCTTCCTATCATTGAAATGCTTCTTTGGAGCCCAGTCCTCCCCAGCACCACCTCCTCATCCTTCACACACACAGACACACACACACAGACACATTCAAGCACCAAAAACACAGTCAAATGATGGGCAGATATGCTTACTGTTTGTAATCACCTTCAGAATTGAATTGAAAGAACAGCCATAGCTGAATTTTTTTTCATTCATTAGCCTTGGAGGTCAGGAGGAAAGGGCAGAAGGGTCAGAATGGGTTTTGATTTAAAATAATATTTCTAACCTAGATCCTGAGTCATTCTTTGCCTTTGACTCCAAATCCTCTTTTCCCACTCCTGTTCATTATTATACACATAAAACTGCCCAGTTCACAGATTCTTTCATGTAATATTGTGAATACTCAGACATTAATGTTTTTTACCTCTTTTACTCCATGTGGATCCTAAGACAGGAACTGAAAAGCTAGAAGGAACAATTAAGTTGGTTGTTGTGTTTCTCTGAGATCAATTAAAGCACTGCAGCATCTTTAAGAGCATCCAGAGGCCCAGGTAACGACCCTTCAAGAGACTGAGCTCAAGTTGGGGAGGGTCCCTCTCCACTAACACCTGATTTGTGATCAGAGGGTTTCATGCACTGTGACAGTGCCTAAGTCATGGATTTCCCATGCCTAGCCCCAAAGCTGTTGACTCTGGGCAATTTTTTAGCATTCAGCTATTACATCTTTCATATGAAATTTGAAGATATAGCCCTGCCCTAAAATATCTGTTTTAAAAGTGCCACTTTTTCAAAGGTACCGTTGGCTTGTATTAGGATGATTGGTGCTGAATGCTTAAACATATGCCCGCCACATCTTGGGAGATGAAGACAACACATGTTCATTTCTCTTACAGGCAAAGCCAAAGACTTTGGGAGGGTTTCGCTCACGATTACAATCACCAGCCCAGGCTGCTTGTTCTTGCGACACCCCCACCTTCAACATAGGCCCGCCATGTTCGGCATCCGAGGTAAGTAAATCATGGAGAGCCCTGTGGGTGACCTTGGGGCCAGGCCAGGAGTGGTCTGCATTACTGCCTTCCTCAAGCCCTTGGCGGGACTCAGGACTGGGCTCCAACCACTGGAAAGAAAACAGAAACCGTCTCCTGCGTGGCTAAGAAGAAGAAAGGAAGCAGGTTTTCCCTTTCAGCAGGCATGCTCTCTCTGTTAGGGGTCTTAGCTCTTCTGTGTCTGCGCACCACAGTTTCCTATCAAGTGGTACATGGTTGTTGTTGTTCAGTCGCTAAGTGCTGTTTGACTTTGTGACCTCATGGACTGCAGCACACCAGGCTCCTCTGTCCTTCACCATCTCCCAGAATTTGCTCAAACTCTAGTAATGACCAACTAGTAATGACCAACCTAGATGGCATATTAAAAAGCAGAGACATTACTTTGCCAACAAAGGTCTGTCTAGTCAAGGCTATGGTTTTTCCAGTAGTCATGTATGGATGTGAGAGTTAGACTATAAAGGAAGCTGAGCGCCGAAGGCCTGATGCTTTTGAACTGTGGTGTTGGAGAAGACTCTTGAGAGTCCTTTGGACTGCAAGGAGATCCAACCAGTCCATCCTAAAGGAAATCGGTCCTAAATATTCATTGGAAAGACTGGTGCTGAAGCTGAAACGCCAATCCTTTGGCCATCTGATGTGAATGAAGAGCTGACTCATTTGAAAAGACCCTGATGCTGGGAAAGATTGAAGGCAGGAGGAGAAGGGGACGACAGAGGATGGGATGGTTGGATGGCATCACTGACTCAATGGATATGAGTTTGAGTAAACTCCCAGAGTTGGTGATGGACAGCGAGGCCTGGCATGCTGCAGTCCATGGGGTCGCAAAATTCAGACATGACTGAGTGACTGAACTGAACTGATGTCCTTTGAGTTTGATGCCCCTTAACTGGACCTTGCTCCCCAACCTGGCTTTACAGAAAATTGTCTGTAGATCTCATAAAAAGCAAACAGTTGTATAACTCCCAACCTGAGCCATGGTAATAAATTTTACATCCTCAAAATTTTAAACTTGAACATTAGAAATATAGAGAAAATTATTTGCTGATTATTTACCATTATTTTACAATGCAAAAAGCTACATGCTATAAATAATTCCAAAGATAAACTGTGAATTTTAAAAAATAATTTTTAATATTTTTGTTTATTTAAAATATTTCATTATTTTTGGCTGCACTGGGTCTTCGTTACTGCATGTGGGCTGTCTTCAGTTGCGACAACCAAGGGCTCCTCTCTAGTTGTGATGCTCGAGCCTCTCATTGGGCTGGTTTCCCTCGCTGCAGAGCATAGGCACAGGGGCATGCAGGCTGCAGGAAGTGCAGCACATGCGCTCAGTAGTTGCAGCTCCCAGCCCTAGAGTGTGGGCTCAGTAGCTGTGACAGCCGGGCTTAGTTGCCCCGAGGGATACAGAGTCTTCCTAGACCAGGAATTGAGCCCGTGTCCTCTGCATTGGCAGATGGATTCTTAACCTCTGGACCACCGGGGAAGTCCTGTGAATATTTTTGAACACGCACTGAAGAAAGAGGACTCTGAAGGAATCCACCTTGCCAACACCTTAATCTAGGACTTCTGGCCTCTGGATTGTGTGAAAATAAATTTCTGTTGTTAAGCTGTCTGGTGGGTGTTACAGCCTCAGGGAAATGACACAAGGGCCTCATGTGTGCTTCTGGCTCAGAGGCTTCCTTGCTGTGTGTAAACACAGGTGGAGTCTTGAATCTACTGGATAGACAGGGAGATTTTCAAGGGCGAGACTCTGTCCCCTACCTTTCGTTTCTGTGGACACAGCAGGCTCACTGCCCACCTCCACTCGGATGTCAGTCCTGCCCCCAGTCTGTGCTGACTTTCCCTCATTCATATGCACGTTCATCTTGCCATGTTGCTCATTAAAGTTCTTGTCCTACCGGGGGTCAAGTGTCCATTATTTGAGTGCCCACAACTCTTCTCTTGAGCTGAAGTCAGTGATCAGTGCCTGGTGGGTGCCCAGCAATGACTGATGACAGACTGACAAGAGAACAGGCGTCTGAGAAGCATCTGGGAAACAATTTCCAGAGCAAACGGTGACTGAACAGGGTTCTCTCTTTCCTTCATATCCAGGATAAGAAATGAACATTGTACATCATCAATTCTGTTTAGATAACTGGGGAATCACACAGAGCTAGGAAGCACCTCCTCTGGGCAGAACAAGCTGGAATAATTTCAATTAGAGTGCATATTAGACCATGACCATCAGAGTGAAACCTTGTAAAGCCTGGAGCCACCTCTGCCTCCCATCGTCGACTCCATTCATCATGGTTCACACATGTCTGCTGCTCAAGCACAGAAGGGACATGACAGCATTCATAGCCACCTGTCAGAGGGATGACCTTCTGTTTGGAAGCAAGAGGAGAACAGGAACCCCAAGTGACTGAATGAGATGGAAAGAATGGTTTCTACCCTTTTGGCTCATGAATATGTTATGGTAAAGGCAAAATTACACAAATTGAAAGCAAGAAGTCACAAGTCACAGATGGTCAGTCATGTCCAAATCTTTGCAACCCCATGGACTGTAGCCCACCAGGCTCCACTGTTCATGGGATTCTCCAGGCAAGAATATCACTGGTGTGGGTTGCCATTCCCTTCTCCAGAGTATCTTCTCTTCCTGACCCAGGGATCAAACCCATGTCTCCTGCATTGCAGGCAGATTCTTTACCGTTTCAGCCACCAGAAAAGCCCTCTATAACATATACATGCTTTTTCATTAAGGCAGAAACACACTAACATAATGAATAGCAGTCTGTTTTACACATACATGGGAATTAAAATATAAAGAGAATCATATTTCTCTTTAAACACTAATATTTTTTTATAGATTCTGTTGATTCATAGAGATGTAGTTTATGAATCCAATTTCTTGAATTTTTTGCTATGTGTCATAGCTAGTAGACAGTTAAATTTATTTCTAAATATTTCAATACCATAATCAGCAAACCAGTTAATGGCTTTTAGGTGTATCAATTGTTTCATAATTTCTTTAAATGAAATGCATTATCAAAGTGAATTCACTTACAGGGACTCCCCTGGTCATCCAGGGTTTAGGACTTCACCTTCCCTGGTTGGGGAGCTAAGATCCTACATGCCTCACCGGCAAAAAAAAAAAAAAAAGCATAAAATGGAAGCAATATTGTAACAAATTCAGTGAAAACTTTTAAAAGGAAAATGGAAATTTCTAATAAAGCTGCTGTGTGTATTTATGAGTATTAACATATAAAAACTGCTTGGATGGTTAAAAAAATGAACAGACTTGTAGAACCTTGATAGATACAACCAACCAAGGGGACCTTTCAAAACACAATTTTACTTTCTGTTCTCGAGTCGTATTTTGTTCTTCTCAGGGATACACACAACTCACTTTCCCAACTATACTCAGAGCACCACTCTAAACACTTTTCTATGGAAATATTCTGTTTCCAAAACAAGACCCCCAAGACACTCCAAGTCCCCACCTTTCTTTATTCTTCATTCTACAACTTAGGTAGATTTACTTGGCAACTGTTTGTTAGCTCGAATGTATGTTTCCTTTACTGGATGATGCACTGAGTCTGTTTGGTTCCTGGTGGACTTTGACACTTGGACTTTCATTGGAACTAAATCTGTATTTACTGAATTCAGGTTAAAGTGTCCATGGGAGCAATCTTACAGATACACGTTCTTTATGAAGCATGTGTAGGTAAAAGTCTACAGCACATGGTCCTGGAATTCTTTTCTAGTCTGTTACTGTCAGATAAAAGAGAAATCAAGACATTCTGTAGAGAATGAAACTTTTCTCTCACTCACTGCACACACCTTCAGAAGGGCGACTCGGGAGTTTTCCATCGTTGATGCTGGTTTTTGTTTCCAACTTGGCAGTAGCTAAGAGTCACCAATTACTGGAGGAGAGTGGAGGGTCAAAAAATCCAATTCCTATTTAACTGATGATAAAACACTTTGATCAAGGACTACATCCAGAAGCAGACGGACTGAAATATCCACAAAGGAATTAAGTGTCCATCGTTTAAAAATAAACACCCATGATGAAAACAGACACCAACAGACAATTACCAAGACCGGAACATAATAACAAAGGTGCCCAGTGCTGAGACACAATGAGACCTTTCTCTGTGGGACCAGTCCTCAACTTGTAGGAAATTTCCTACTGTCCACGTCAACAGTTCAGTTCAGTCGCTCAGTCATGTCCAACTCTTTGCCACGCCATGGACTGCAGCATGACAGGCTTCCCTGTCTTTCACCAAATCCCAGAACTTGCTAACTCATGTTCATTGAATCAGTGATGCCATCCAACGATCTCATCCTCTGTTATCCCCTTCTAATCCTGCCCTCAATCTTTCCCAACATCAGGGTCTTTTCCAATGAGTCTGTTCTGTGCATCAGGTGGCCAAAGTACAAGAGCTTAAACTTCTGCATCAGTCCTTCCAAAGAGTATTCCTTTCCTTTAGGATTGACTGGTTTGATCTTCTTGCAGTCCAAGGGACTCTCAAGAATCTTCTCTAATGCCACAGTTCAAAATTATCCATTCTTCAGCACTCAACTTCCTTTATAGTCCAACTCTCACATTTATACACGACTACTGGAAAAACCATAGCTTGGACTAAACGGACCTTTGTCAGCAAAGTAACGACTCTGCTTTTTAATATGCTGTCTAGGTTGGTCATAGCTTTTCTTCCAAGGAGCAAGTGTCTTTTAAATTCATGACTGCAGTCACTATCTAGAGTGATTTTGGAGCACCCCTCCCCCCCAAAAAAATTGTCCCTCATTGTTTCTGTTGTTTCCCCATCTATTTGCCATGAAGTGATAGGACCGGATGCCGTGATCTTAGTTTTTTGGATGTTGAGTTTTAAGCCAGCTTGTTAACTCTCCTCTTTCACTTGTATCAAGAGGATCTTCAGTTCCTCTTCATTTTCTGCCATAACAGTGGTGTCATCTGCTGAGTATACTGATACTTTTCCTGGAAATCTTGATTCCAGCTTCTATCTTGACTCCAGCTTATGCTTCATCCAGCCAGGCATTTCGCAGGATGTACTCTGCATATAAGTTAAATAAGCAGGGTGACAATATACAGCCTTGAAGTACTCCTTTCCCTATTTGGAACCAGTCTGTTGTTCCAGGTCCAGTTCTAACTGTTGCTTCTTGACCTGCATACAGATTTCTCAGGAGGCAGGTAAGGTGGTCTGGTATTCCCATCTCTTGAATGTTCCACAGTTTGTTGTGATCTACACAGTCAAAGATGGAAATACCAGACCACCTGACCTGCCTCTTAAACCTATATGCAAGTCAGGAAGCAACAGTTAGAACTGGACATGGAACAACAGACTGGTTCCAAATAGGAAAAGGAGTTCGTCAAGGCTGTATATTGTCACCCTGTTTATTTAACTTATATGCAGAGTACATCATGAGAAACTCTGGACTGGAAGAAACACAAGCTGGAATCAAGATTGCTGGGAGAAACATCAATAACCTCAGATATGCAGATGACACCACCCTTATGGCAGAAAGTGAAGAGGAACTCAAAAGCCTTTGATGAAAGTGAAAGTGGAGAGTGAAAAAGTTGGCTTAAAGCTCAACATTCAGAAAACGAAGATCATGGCATCCGGTCCCATCACTTCATGGGAAATAGATGGGGAAACAGTGGAAACAGTGTCAGACTTTATTTTTGGGGGCTCCAAAATCACTGCAGATGGTGACTACAGCCATGAAATTAAAAGACACTTACTCCTTGGAAGGAAAGTTATGACCAACCTAGATAGCATATTCAAAAGCAGAGACGTTACTTTGCCAACAAAGGTTCGTCTAGTCAAGGCTATGGTTTTTCCTGTGGTCATGTCTGGATGTGAGAGTTGGACTGTGAAGAAGGCTGAGCACCGAAGTATTGATGCTTTTGAACTGTGGTGTTGAAGAAGACTCTTGAGAGTCCATTGGACTGTAAGGAGATGCAACCAGTCCATTCTGAAGGAGATCAGCCCTGGGATTTCTTTGGAAGGAATGATGCTAAAGCTGAAACTCCAGTACTTTGGCCACCTCATGCGAAGAGTTGACTCATTGGAAAAGACTCTGATGCTGGGAGGGATTGGGGGCAAGAGGAGAAGGGGATGACAGAGGATGAGATGGCTGGATGGCATCACTGACTCGATGGACTTGAGTCTGAGTGAACTCCGGGAGTTGGTGATGGACAGGGAGGCCTGGCGTGCTTCGATTCATGGGGTCACAAAGAGTCAGACACGACTGAGCAACTGGTCTGATCTGATCTGACGCAGTCAAAGGCTTTGTCAAAATTCATAAGCAGAAGTAGATTTTTTTTCTGGTATTCTTTTGCTTTTTCAATGATCCAACGGATGTTGGCAATTTGATCTCTGGTTCCTCTGCCTTGTCTTAATCCAGAAGAACATCTGGAAGTTCATGATTCACATAATGTAGAAGCCTGGCTTGAAGAATTTTAAACGTTACTTTGCTAGTGCGTGAGATGAGTACAATTGTGTGGTAGTTTGAACATTCTTTGCCATTACCCTTCTTTGGGATTGGAATGAAAACTGCCCTTTTCCAGTCCCGTGGCCACTGCTGAGTTTCCCAAATTTGCTGGCATACTGAGTGCAGCACTTTCACAGCATCATCTTTTAAGATTTGAAATAGCTCAACTGGAATTCCATCATCTCCTCTAGCTTTGTTCATAGTGATGCTTCCTAAGGCCCACTTGACTTCGTATTCCAGATGTCAGCTCTAGGTGAGTGATCACACCATCATGATTATCTGGGTCATTAAGATCTTTTTTGTATAATTCTTCTGTGTATTCTTGCCACCTCTTCTTTATATCTTCTGCTTCTGTTAGGTCCATACCATTTCTGTCCTTTATTGTGCCCATCTTTGCATGAAATGTTCCCTTGGTATCTCCGATTTTCTTGAAGAAATCTCTAGTCTTTCCCATTCTATTGTTTTCCTCTGTTTCTTTGCATTGATCACTGTAGAAGGATTTCTTACCTCTCCTTGCTATTTTTTCAAACTCTGCATTCAGATAGGTGTATCAACATTCAGAAAACGAAGATCATGGCATCCGGTCCCATCACTTCATGGGAAATAGACGAGGAAACAGTGGAAACAGTGTCAGACTTTATTTTGGGGGGCTCCAAAATCACTGCAGATGGTGACTGCAGCCATGAAATTAAAAGACACTTACTCCTTGGAAGGAAAGTTATGACCAACCTAGATAGCATATTCAAAAGCAGAGACATTACTTTGCCAACAAAGGTTCATCTAGTCAAGGCTATGGTTTTTCCTGTGGTCATGTATGGATGTGAGAGTTGGACTGTGAAGAAGGCTGAGCACCGAAGTATTGATGCTTTTGAACTGTGGTGTTGGAGAAGACTCTTAAGAGTCCCTTGGACTGCAAGGAGATGTAACCAGTCCATTCTGAAGGAGATCAGCCCTGGGATTTCTTTGGAAGGAATGATGCTAAAGCTGAAACTCCAGTACTTTGGCCACCTCATGCGAAGAGTTGACTCATTGGAAAAGACTCTGATGCTGGGAGGGATTGGAGGCAAGAGGATAAGGGGACAACAGAGGATGAGATGGCTAGATGGCATCACTGACTCGATGGACGTGAGTCTGAGTGAACTCCAAGAGTTGGTGATGGACAGGGAGGCCTGGCGTGCTGCAATTCATGGGGTCGCAAAGAGTCAGACACGACTGAGCAACTGATCTGATCTGATCTGATCTTTACTCTTCTTTGCCTTTTGTTTCTCTTCTTTCCTCATCTATTTATAAGGCCTCCTCTGACAACCATTTTACCTTTTGTATCTTTTTCTTGGGGATGGTCTTGGTCACCGCCTCCTGTACAAAGTCACGAACCTCCGTCTATAGTTCTTCAGGCACTCTGTCTATCAGATCTAATACCTTGAATCTGTCACTTCCACTGTATAATTGTAAGGGATTTGATTTAGGTCATACCTGAATGGTCTAGTGGCTTTCCCTACTTCTTCAATTTAAGTCTGAATTTGGCAATAAGGAGTTCATGATCTGAGCCACAGTCATCTCCTGGTCTTGTTTTCACTGACTGTATAGGGCTTCTCCATCTTTGGCTGCAAAGATCATAATCAATCTGATTTCAGTATTGACCATCTGGTGGTGACCACGTGTAGAGTCTTCTCTTGTGTTGTTGGAAGAAGATGTTTGCTATGACCAGTGCATTCTCTTGGCAAAACTCTGTTAGCATTTGCCTTGCTTTCATTTTGTACTCCAAGGCCAAATTTTCCTAATACTCCAGGTATCTCTTGATTTCCTACTTTTGCATTCCAGTCCCCTTTGATGAAAAGGACATCTTTTTTGAGTGTCAGTTCTAGAAGGTCTTGTAGGTCTTCATGGAACCATTCAACTTCATCTTCTTCAGCGTTACTGGTCAGGGCATAGAGTTGGATTACTGTGATATGGAATGATTTGCCTTGGAAATGAACAGAGATTATTCTGTCATCTTTGAGATTGCACCCAAGTACTGCATTTTGGACTCTTTTGTTGACTATGGGAACTTCTCCATTTCATCTAAGGGATTCTTGCCCACAGTAGTAAATATAATGGTCATCTGCATTAAATTCACCCATTCCAGTCCATTTTAGTTCACTGATTGCTAAAATGCTGATGTTCACTCTTGCCATCTCCTGCTTGACCACTTCTAATTTACCTTCATTTATAGACCTAACATTCCAGGTTCCTATGACATGTTGCTCTTTACAGCATTGGACTTTACTTCTATCGCCAGTCACATCCACAACTCGGCATTGTTTCCACTTTGCCTCCTTCTCTTCATTCTTTCTGGAGTTATTTCTCCATTCTTCTTCAGTAGCATGTTGGGAACCTAACAGCCTGGGGAGTTCATCTTTCAGTGTCATATGTTTTTGCCTTTTCATACTGTTCATACTGTCCACGTCAACAAGCAAGCCTAGAAGTTTCCACAAGTATTAGGAAGGTAATGTATATGTCACTTTTCTTTCTTTTCACATCTCTCTTTTCCTCTCCTTCTGGAGAGCTTTGAGAGATTTGTTGTTCATTCACTCAGTTGTATCCAACTCTTTGTGACCCCATGGACTGCAGCACACCAGGCTTCCCTGTCTTTCACCATCTCTCAGAGCTTGCTCAAACTCATGTCCATTGAGTCGATGATGCCATCCAACCATCTCATCCTCTGTCGTCCCCTTCTCCTGCTGCCTTCAATCTTTCCCAGCATCAGGGTCTTTGCAAATGAGTCAGTTCTTCGCATCAGGTGGCCAAAGGATTGGAGCTTTAGTGTCAGTCTTTTCAGTGAATATTCAGGGTTGATTTCTTTTGTGATTCACTGGTTTGATCTCCTTGTGGTCCAAGGGACTCTCAAGAGTCTTCTCTGATGTCTTCTCTTCTTCAAGAGGTTCTCAATGGCAAATCCGAGCTCAAAGGAAGTGCTGGGTGGTGAGGAATTTTAATAGGAAACTTGAGATAAGGTATGGATGTCAGCTCCTCTACTCACATGGATAGTTGATCTGCCCTCTGCTTGGGCTGTGTGCACCTCACAGTGCTTCCCTGACAATTGGTGGAAGACTGATAGATCTCCCCTGTGTCAGACTAACGTGGCCTCCTTGGGAACTCTGGGTAACTATTTCAGAGGAATCCCTCCTCTGTGTTAACCTGGTTCTAGGTGGGGATTCCCTAGAGGACAGTGTGTATGTCTTCCTCCATCTTTGTTCATTCTTGATTGTCTTACTGAACACTGATGGCCATCTTTCCCTGAGGTCACAGGTCTCAGGGACAAACAGTCACAGATTGGGGTGCTGGATGACTTCTAGACACACCTGGGCCAGTGCCCCTGGCATTCTAGAGCCTTCTTCCTTGTCCACTAGATGGTGATGATCTGGACCCCTTCTACTAAATCCATACACCCATGTGTGTGACTGAAGGATTGTTGGACATGACTCTGGATTCTAGTCCTTAATAGGTCCTTTGATGTTTCTTTTCACCAAGTAATGCCTCAGTTATACACATGTAGGCCCAAAGTGGCTAATCAAAACCCCAAACCCCAGGAAACACCCTGACTTACTCATTCACCAGCTCTAGCACTGGGGACTCAGCTACTCCGAAATCCAGAACCTGGCAATGTGGAAATTTCTCATCAAGGAATGAAGACTGTTTATAAGAAGAACAAGAGGTGATAACATGGGAGGAAGAAGGAGTTAGGGAGCATGGGGCTGTGACACTGGAGGAGAGCACACCCTGTAGAAATCTACAGGTCCCTCCAAGGACTGAGACTTCATGCTGGGTCAGAGGAGCAAGTTAACTCATGTCATCCAGGATTTCTCAGCCTCCCCATGGTGGACATGACTGGATAATTCTCTGTGTTGAAGTGCTGTCCTTGCATTATAGGCTTCACCTCTAATGACCAGATGGAAGGTGTCACCAACCACCTCTCACATGAGAAATGTCACCATACATGACAAGTCTCTCCCTTGGGAGGCACAGAGTCCCCTGAAAAGAAAGTGAAGTCGCTCAGTTGTGTCTGACTCTTTGCAACCCAATGGACTGTAGCCTACAAGGCTCCTCTGTTCATGGAATTTTCCAGGCAAGAGTACTAGAGTGGGTTGCCATTTCCTTCTCCAGAGGATCTTCCTTACCCAGGGTCAAACCTGGGTCTGCTGCATTGCAGGTAGACACTTTACCATCTGAGCCACCTAGGACATCTGAGCCAGAGTCCCCTGGTTAAGAACCAGTAGCCTACAAGCAGACTTAAAAAACACTTTCCAGATGTGGTCAAACCAAAGCTGCTAGTTAAGGACAGAGAAATCTACAGGGGGAACCAGGAGAAGCTTTGGGAAGTCCCTAGGGAACACTTTGCTGCTAAATGTGTGGTTTGGAACCAGAAGCAATAACATCTTCTGGGGTGCTTGTTAGAAATGCAGATTCCAAGCCCAATGCTAAACATGCTCCATCAGAACCAGCATTGCCAGTAACTTTCTCTGGGGTCACTGAGCTCATTCTCAAATAAGAGGCACTGTGTGGAGAATGTTACCAGGGTCAGACCTCAAAAGGTGGGCTTATGGTTTATCATCTTAACCTAGATTCTATGTATGTTGAACCTCTTCAGGAATCCTTGAGGGAACCGGGTATTTTTGGTGACCTAAAAGTTGTCAAAAGCTCCCGTGCACTGCTTATATAGACACTATGTAATCGAAGATAACACAGGCAATGATCACAGAGAAAACAGAGAAGTAAGACGCAATTAATAAACTGGAAGAAAGAGGCTTCATCATTACAGAAGGCGGACAAAATGGAGGAGGAGACTCCAAGAAGATGTACCAAGCATGGCTTAGCATTATTTGTTGGGCATTACAAGAGTACTATTTGAGTAAGACGGTTTTGTTTTTATCAATTTGTTGCCTACAGTTTTGTCAACATGTATGAGAAAGTTTGGAATCAAGGTCCTATGACTTCCTTTACTTATAAAATAATAAGATTGCCACAACCTGTTGCAATCATCTCTTAAAGTAACTCTGTTAATCTCCCCCTGATTGGCAGTAAGAAAGGTCTTTCCAGAATGGGAGAGTCCTAGGATACCTTCCCAGGGGACACATGTTGTTAAGAATCCAAAAGAAAAACCTGGGAATGTTGAAGAGGCCTAAGGAGAGACAGAGGGTGATGAGGGGTGGATAAAGGGTTTTAGCAGAGATCACGCTCCTGTCAAAATTATCTGAATCAGGACTACCCTGGCGATCCAGTGGGTAAGACTCCACACTCCCACTGCAGGGAGTGCTGGTTCCATCCCTGGGTGGGGAACTGAGATCCCTGGTTGAGAAAAATTTACAATGAAGAGATTTTTTGGAAGTTTGAGACGCTGAAAATAACTAGACATTTAGAGTTAGGTAATCTGGGTTTTTTCCCTCAAAATTCTAGAAATTACAAGAACTACTGCCATGCTTTCTTTCTTGCCCGAGAAACAATTGAGTCTGTGAGTAAATGATATATCACAGATTAGAAGGGTAAAAGGTTGTCTGGAAGAGGAGTGATGGGAATGAATTCCTGCCATGCCTTCTTCAGAGGAGCTTAAGGGGGCATTTGAACAGATCCTCCCGTTGGTTATAAGAGGGTCTCCTGCTGCAGGGCAGGAGCAAGTGATAAACATGCTTTGTGCTGACTGACGTGCCCCACAGCTCAGAGAAATGAGAGGTTTTTCAGGGGTCTCTTGGAAAATCATTTAATTATGCTAAACCACACACTGAATTTTACTTTTCGGAAATTAAATTTAAACCATCTCCTCAATGTTAAGGAGACAATACAGGAGTGGGGAACACATGTCCAGAACAGTTTATCCCATTTTGGATCTCAGGTTATAAAGGAAAATAAATGTTCCTGACCTTGAAATATGGGATGTGTATTGTGATTTCTCACTCACTCTAAAGGTCAAATGTCCAGACTCACTTAAGCTTCTCCTAAAACAATCCTCCTTATTTAAAGGACAAAATGCCAGAAAAGTTCATCCCTGCCAAGCAGGATATTGAAGATGACTTCTGGGTAACCTTGGAGGAACAAACATTGGTTCATGACGCGTCACGCCAACATAATGTTCCTACAAGAAATGGCACCAATTCACATCCTCTCCAATAACTGGAGCCCTCTCACCCTCTGCAGAAGAAGGGCTCTGAGAGCCACAAGATGAGGGTTCTGGTGTTGAGTCTTCTACTTGGTCTGGTTTGTGATGCCCAAGAAGCAGACTATCAGAAAGGTCTCTCACAGGTACCAGGGATGTTCTGACCTGGGAGGAGGTCTTGAGGGGTCAAGAGATGCTGTGTGTGTGTGTGTCCCTTTTGTGGTTTTGTTATATGGATCCATAAGCTGAGCCACTTCCCTCCAACTCCATCGTTCCATTTACTGGCTGTATACTTGTCCTACTGGGTCTCTGTATTATCTCTACTGTGTATTAGATGTGACTCACGCATTTATCAGGGCTCCCTCAATAGCTCAGTTGGTAAAGAATCCACCTGTAATGCAGGAGACCCTGGTTCAATTCCTGGGTTGGGAAGATCTGCTGGAGAAGGGATAGGCTACCCAGTCCAGTATTCTTGGGCTTCTCTTGTGATTCAGCTGGTAAAGAAGGTGCTGGCAATGCAGGAGACCTGGGTTGGATCTCTGGGTTGGGAGGATCCCCTGGAGGAGGGAAAGGCTACCCACTCCAGTATTCTGGCCTGGAGAATACAGTCCATGGGGTCGCAAAGAATCAGACACAACTGAACAGCCTTCACTCACACATTTTTACTGCTCTTGTTACAGAGATAGAAGATCAGCCAAACAAGTGTTGGATTGGAGTTCTTGCATTTGACAAGAGACCTTAAGCTATTTCAGAAATGTCTCTATTTCTTTTACTTTGACTTTTTTTTTTTTTTTACTATTTTATAAATCCTGTTTTGTTCAGTCTTAGACAATGTGTGCTGATGAGCACAAGGGATGGGGAACTCACGAGGGTGATGCTGGATGAAATAAAAAGACAAGGATACAAATTTCTGAAAGGAATTTTACCCTTAGCTTTCAGGAAAATGGAGAACTGTGTACATTGCCTCCACTATCCCAGACAAGATCGCTGAGAACGGGCCATTCAGAGCTTACTTGTGTTACCTTGTCTTTGATGACGAACAGGGTACAGTAGACTTCTATTTTTATGTCAAGTAAGTAAAAATAATCCAGAAGGAACACATATATAAACCCCAAGCCTGAGGGAGGGTGTGGCTTCCACGTCTGCAGGGAACTCTCTGGATTTTGTTGAGAGCAGGACACCCTGAGCTGTGTAGCTGAGCAAGGTCTCTGAACTGGGGGGTTGCGGGGAGGCAGTTCCCCTAAGAGCCTCCAGGGAATGTTCTGGAGCCTTTGCTTAGACGGGAGAGCCCCCGAAGCTCCACTGGCATCAGCTCATTAAAGGAAAGAGGAACACAGCTGACAGAAGAGGTCCGTGCCTCAAACCCCACAGTTCCAACCAGGGACTTGAACCTTCCTGCGGAATTTGTAAGAGAAAGTTCCCACTGAGCCCCAGAAGCTGAGGGCGGGGGAGAGCACACAGTGACCTCTGCCTGCAGGGCCTCCTCAGGGGGTGACTAATCACCACTGAATTTACTAAAGCTGTCATAGCCCCAGGTACCACTCAGGGAAGGTCCACTAGGCAGCAGGCAGTTTATAAGGAACATGCAAGTTCAGATATGTATTTTTAGGAATAAAAGCATTACGAAAAAAACACCTGAGGATTTTATGCTTGGAGAGATTGGTTTATAGATATAAATGTTTATATATTATATATCACATGTGTAGATATTTGATAGAGTGTGTGTGTGTGAGCTCAGTCATGTCTGACTCTTTGTGGTCCCATAGACTATAGCCAGCCAGGCTCCTCTGTCCATGCAGTTTTCTAGGCAAGAATACTGGAGTAGCTTGAGATTTCCTTCTCCAGGGAATCTTCCCAGGCCAGGGATCGAACCCCATCTCCCGGTCTCGTACACTGGTAGGGGAGTTCTTTACCACTGTGCCACCTGGGAAGCCCATTTGATAATACGGGTGTGTGAGTGCTCAGTCACTTCGGTTGTGTACAGCTGTTTGTGATCTTATCAACTGTAGCCAGTCAGACTCCTCCATCCATGGGATTTTCTAGGCATGAATACTGGAGTGGGCTGCCATACCCTCTTCCAGGGGATCTTCCTGACCCAGGGATTGAACACAAGTCTCCTGTGTCTCCTGCATTGCAGGCAGATTCTTTACTTCTGAGCCACCAGAGAAGCCCTCTCTGATAGCATTCTTACAATCAAATCACAACCACATAAAGATACAAACTCACAGACACACACATATATGTATATATTATATCCTAGGAGGATATATTTGGAGAAGGAAATGGCAACCCACTCCAGTGTTCTTGCCTGGAGAATCCCAGGGACGGGGAGCCTGGTGGGCTGCCATCTATGGGGTCACACAGAGTTGGACACGACTGAAGTGACTTAGCAGCTTAGCAGCAGCAGGAGGATATATTATATTATAATTATATCCTGTCTGTTTTCACTAATTTTTTAAGAATATCATAGTATCTTCCTCTTTGCCATTTTAATATTTGAGTTCTATGTTTGAATTTTCATGTGGCTAATCTTTCTGAAACCAACTTTGCAAAAGTGTGAAAGTGAAGTGAAAGTGAAAGTCACTCAGTCGTGTCCAACTCTTTGCAACCCCATGGACTATACAGTCTATGGAATCCTCCAGGCCAGAATACTGGAGTGGGTAGCCTTTCCCTTCTCCAGGGGATCAACCCAGGGATCAAACCCTAGTGTCCCACATTGCAGGCGGATTCTTTACCAGCTGAGCTACCAGGGAAACAGAAGTGTATTTATGGTAATTATATGCATCTTTGCATGCATGCATGCTAAGTCGCTTCAGTCGTGTCCGATTCTGTGCAACCTCATAGACGGCAGCCCACCAGGCTCCTCTGTCCCTGGGATTCTCCAGGCAAGAATACTGGAGTCGGTTGCCATTTCCTTCTCCTATATGCATCTTAGTGGAGGGCATAGTTCAGTGTGTTTTGACAGGTACACACATTTTTCACGACCTCCATAGTCCAGATATAAAATTCCTCCATCACTGCCAAAAATCTATTCTTCACCATTCAACGTCTACCCTTTAAGCCACAGATAAGAACAGATCTGTTCATCTCACCTCTTCTAGAACTTCAGAGGCCAACATTATGCATCCTGCATCATTTTCCCTGGCCTCTATCACTTAGCATAATGTTTTAAAATTTTACCTCAGTGTCTGCATATGCAGGGAGTCCCATTTTTCAAGCCAAGTGAAAGGATACGGTTTATATAAAAAATTTATTATATTTTGCAGATATTGGAAAATGGTTTTGTTCCCATGTTGTGGTTATTTTGAGTAACTGCAATGCATTTTCCTAGTGACTGAGAACACTTAGCACAATTCATTGCGGGCATTCTTTCCCAAGGTGTCTGTTCAAAAATTAATTCTTGTTGAGTTATTTCCCTTTTAATATTTATTTTGCATGCATGCTGCCTATGTGCCATATACCCCTATTTCACGCATGACATATATGAAGACAGTCAAAGTCTTCGGTTATGTAGTTGACAATATGTACTTTCATATATTACATACATATATACTTCCTTATGTAATATAAGCATAACTTGTGTACTTGTGTGTTTACTTGTGTGTGTGTATGTTTCAATGTGCATGTATACTGCATGTGTCTTTCACGGATTAACCCTCTTATGTTGTTGTGATGGAAGAATGGTGTGTGTTTTGATAAAATTAAGCATTTCTTTCTCTAATTTTTTTCCCCTATCATATTATCTGAAGAGTCATTGCCAGGATAGTGAGAACCCCCAAGGTCTGCCATGATGGCAACAGGTCTCTGTTTCCAGGAAGTATTTTGTTTCAAGCTGCATTCATTTAATTTTCCCTAAAAGTTTAGATCTGTCCATGTTTATTCTCCTTTCAACATGACTTGCTTTCTATTTGCAGTTTATCCTTGGAACTACTGCTCAGATTTAACGTGTAGACAAGCCAGCCTTGTCACTTGATAGTTACTTGACCTTAGAGGATATATTTCTTCTCTTTTGAAGGTCACATTGCTCACAGGCACTAAGGTTACATCTCACACTTAATCTTTGGGGAGAAACAAAGAAAATCCTAATTATATGTTACTGTTTTCATTATTTTAATCAACCACCTTGAATATGTTTTGTTTTTAAGGTTGAACGGAGAATGGGTAGCAAAACATGTCACGGGGAAAAAGACAAAAAACAACACTTATGTTGTTGAGTGTAAGTATGACTGTTTCACTGGTCAGAGTGTGTTTGGGTGGAAATCTTGGTCTCAACTTCCTTCAGTTATCCCACACACCTGAATTCTACTCCGACTATTAGAGGTGTGGGCAGGCTGCAGTCCCTGAGATCTCCAAGCACTTTTTCATAAGCAAAGGGTTCAAACACACACAGTAGAGGTCTCCTCCCAATTATGCGTGCTTCTCTTGAGAATAACATGTGCAGACATGTATTTCATATGGTTCTCACAGATAATCTACAACGGCCTTACAAACTGACGTCTCAATGGTCTATTTGAGTTTGCACACCGTCATTCAATTTTTTAAAACAGTCTTAAAATGTCTTAATTTGCCCAAGGTGGAATGGATGAACTTAAATGCAAGGAAATCATCCTGAATTCAATCGTAAAAGCAGCTTCTGTTCAAAGCACTTGAGATGCAGCTAAGATTTATATCTCTAAGTTCTTAGTAACGGCAGGAAACAGCATTCCTAATCTTACGTGGCTTAAGGGGTACATTTTTTACTAAAATGTAAGTATGTCAGGTCAGTTGTATGAGAAGGTGGGGATAGAAAAAGTCTTAGCTGGCTTCCTTGCTTTTGTGACAACTGTAGCATCAGGACACCCATGGAGTGAGGCTCACCAATACAGGGTGTACCATCGCTAATACGCTCAATCTGCCACAATAAATCAAACTGACAATCAATTAAGAGAGGGTTGTACATATGTATATATATATACACGTATGTATTTATCTTCTCTCTCTCACAGATGAGGGCGAAAATAAATTTGAAGTTATATATGCATCTGACACTGTTCTGGTAGTAAGTGTTGTCAACAAGGATAAGAATAAAAGATGTGGGGAGATACAATTGGCTGCAATATTTGGTACGTATGATATCTCATATTTACATCGACATGGTCATGAAACATTTCCATTGTCAATACTTTTATTCAGAAAATCAGCATGTGGTGACAGTATCCATTCTTCAGTGTATAAGACCTGCCTCTTTTTGTTCAGTGAGTTAAGGACCCTGGAACTTAACCTACCAAGAAAGAGGAGCTGGTAGGGATGGGAAGTATCAGGTCATCAAACATTTCTAAATAATTCCCACTGTTGACATTAATAAATAAAAAAATTAATTTTACTGGAAGTAGTTTATTTTTAATTGGAGGAAAATTACAATACCACATTGGTTTCTAGATTTTTTTTTCTTTTTTAAATTTTATTTTATTTTTAAACTTTACAATATTGTATTAGTTTTGCCAAACATCAAAATGAATCCACCACAGGTATACCCGTACTCCCCATCCTGAACCCTCCTCCCTCCTCCCTCCCCATACCCTCCCTCTGGGTCGTCCCAGTGCACCAGCCCCAAGCATCCAGTATCGTGCATCAAACCTAGACTGGTGACTCATTTCATACATGATATTATACATGTTTCAATGCCATTCTCCCAAATCTCCCCACCCTCTCCCTCTCCCACAGAGTCCATAAGACTGATCTATACATCAGTGTCTCTTTTGCTGTCTCATACACAGGGTTATTGTTACCATCTTTCTAAATTCCATATATATGTGTTAGTATACTGTATTGGTGTTTTTCTTTCTGGCTTACTTCATTCTGTATAATAGGTTCCAGTTTCATCCACCTCATTAGAACTGATTCAAATGTATTCTTTTTAATGGCTGAGTAATACTCCATTGTGTATATGTACCACAGCTTTCTTATCCATTCATCTGCTGATGGACATCTAGGTTGCTTCCATGTCCTGGCTATTATAAACAGTGCTGCGATGAACATTGGGGTACATGTGTCTCTTTCCCTTCTGGTTTCCTCAGTGTGTATGACCAGCAGTGGGATTGCTGGATCATAAGGCAGTTCTATTTCCAGTTTTTTAAGGAATCTCCACACTGTTCTCCATAGTAGCTGTACTAGTTTGCATTCCCACCAACAGTGTAAGAGGGTTCCCTTTTCTCCACACCCTCTCCAGCATTTATTGCTTGTAGACTTTTGTTTTTTTTTTTTTTTAGAATTAAGAAAAGAAATAAAAAGCATTTTATTTTTTTTCTTTTTTTTTTTTACTTTGAAAGTGTTTGTTTTATTTTTTATTTTTTTATTTTTATTTTCTAATTTTATTTTATTTTTAAACTTTACATAATTGTATTAGTTTTGGATCACAGCCATTCTGACTGGCGTGAAATGGTACCTCATAGTGGTTTTGATTTGCATTTCTCTGATAATGAGTGATGCTGAACATCTTTTCATGTGGTTCCTAGATTTTTTAAAAAACACATCAATTAATTTCAATCCATTACCTAATGAGGTTACTCTCAATTTCTTCAGCATACCATTTTCTCGATGAACTATAAGCCTTGAAACAGAAACTTTTACAGTAAATCTTTGTCGTGCTCAATTTTTCAAATACACAGTTCTATGAACCTTGACATCATCCCCAAATAAGCACCTAGAAGCTTGAGAGGTGTGCACCACTGGGACATCAGGGGTCTATTTCAGAAAAGGCAGTGGGTGGAATGGTGGGTTAAGTAAAGAATACGTTGCCTCCCATTTTCATGTGTGACATGGTGAATGAGTCTCTGTCAGGGCAGAACTGTGTTTCCTCTTTATCTGGATCCAGAACAAGACCTGAGTGGCAGGTACAGGTTCCAGGAAGTTGATAAAGGAGCAAGTAGGTTCCATACTGTGATGGGTTGAGCCCCAAATTCATGGAGTTCCTGAGAGTCTTTGGGGTCCTCTTGCTGATGCTAGTGGGGCCCTAGTTAGAGAGTTGCACTGGAGTTAATTCTTAAGACAAACATCTGTGTCATGGGAAATGATAACTCCTGGAGGCTTAATTTATAACAAGGGAAGAGCTGGTTTGCACACTCTACTTCTTGTTCTGCTTTCAGAAATTTCTCTGGGTTCTTAGGGGCAAAATTCTGCTTTGTGTTTGGTGTTTTTCAGTTAAAGTAAATGATATTGAAGAGAAAGCCTTGGAGATGTTCAAGGAGCTGTTGAAACTGAAAGGAATTGAAGAAAAATATATTGTGAATTTCTTTGAAAGCGGTAATTGAATTACATTTTTCCCTAAATATATCATTTACCTGATACATAAATATACTATTAGGAAGCAAATCAATTTATTTGAAGTTCCTTTCTCCATAAATAATCTTTTATATATTTGATTATTAAAAAAAAGAAACTTGGAAATACTGGAGAAATGTAGTGGTCAGTGGATCATTTTCTCCTGTTGTTTTGATCTTCCCACAGGTGACTGTCCTCCCTGTGCAAAACTATGGAGCTCAGTAAAAGCTCAGTGTAAGTGCAAATAGTTTGTTACTAATGTCTTTCCATTAAAATCAGCAGCACAATTAAAATCAGTAAGGACATGTGGTGATTTCATATGTGCCAAATTTTGCAGGTAATGATTTTTTGTCCCAATAATTTACATTCTATAGCCAGATAATTTTTCTGTTATATTAGGTAATTTGTCTTCTCTTGAGCCATATTAAATCTCAGATGGGTTTGTTGATTAATGCTGAGCAGTTTTGGTGGAAAAGCCTTATCCTGCAGGAATCTCGCAAGCCAGGGTCATCAGGGAGAAGCAGAGACCACCACAAGTTGGTAGAAACCAGTTAGTGTTCCCGTAAGTGAGGGAACAGGGCTGATCTTACGGTTGTCAATACACATCCCTACACTAGGAGAGCTGGGATTAAAGAGAGCTCACGTTTTCTGCAAGACCAGTGTTTAACCTCACATGATTCTGATAGAACTGGTAAAGGCTTTCCAACCACGCTGTCTGAAACATGCATTTGGTTTACACTCCCCCTCAGAGGATCTTCTTAAAGTGAGATTTTTAGCTTTCCAAACTAAGACAATCTCAGAAAACAACACTGATCTAGGCTAAAGTGTGGCTTTTGATTTTCTTCTGAGGAAAAAAAAAAGGAAAATAAGCAAAGAAAAACACTGGCTTCCTGGTGAATATGATAAGAAAGATGTAATGCATATAGTCAATGAAATTACTCAGCCATAAAAAAGAATGAAATCATGCCATTTGCGGCAACATGGATGGGCTATCATACTAAGTAAAGTGAGTCGGACAGAGAAAGACAAATACCACATGATAGCGCCTACATGTGGAATCTAAAATAGGACCCGAAGGAGCGTCTTTGCAAAGCAGAAACAGTCTCGCAGATAAAGAAAACAGGCTTGTGATCACCAAGTGGGAGGAGGACTGGGGACGAGCACTGGGAGTTTGGGGTTAGCAGATGCAAATTCTTATTTACAGGATGGACAGACAGCAAGGTCCGACCGTAAAGCACAGGGAACTATGCTCAATACTCTGTAAAACCTAAAAGGGGAAAGAATCTGGAAAAGAATAGATATTAATACATGCATGTATAAACAACTGTGCTGCTGAACACCTGAAACCAATCACCATTGCTAATCAAGTATACTCCAAAATAAAATTAAAATTAACTCTTGAAGACCCAAAAGACAAAACTTGTGGAATTACAGGCATGTACTCCAATCAGAGTCTGTAAACAACCTTTAGATGAATCATCCCAATGAACATGCAATCGGAAATCTCCTAGAATGAATTCCAAATGGGAAAGGTCACCCCATATGAACATTCTTGGGAAAATTCCACATGGACCCACATATCACAGAGATGTGGAGTATTGAGGTCCACCAGAAATCTGCCCATTGGATCAGCCACCAGCTCCTGTAGCTTGGACATCCTATTGCCTGAGGCTCACCCTCATCAGCCATCACACTGTCAGCTCTACTAAACTTTGGTCCTGTTTTATTCACCTACAGAAAGAGTCACTGAGGCCAGACACATCTCCTGCATGGAATCAAGATCACCAAGCGAAGACGACCTTCCTGATTACCATGGTCCTTCTCTCCTCACAGTCCACTCGCTTTCCCATCTCATCTCTCCTGGTCACTAATCATGTCCTGTCTGGCGGTATTTGATTTCTGAGGGTTTAAATAAATTGGTTTAATACACAGCTGACTTACATGTGTCTGTACAAAAGTTCCCGATTTTAAAAAACACAAATATGCATGCTAAATTTAACTCTCCAGAAAAAATAAGCCTTTAATAAGATAAGTGTTCATCAGAGACAATTCTGATGAGGAGTAAATAGAGACGTCCTAGAGGTGTTCAGGGGAGAAGGAGAAAAATGACTAGATCATCAGGGGACAGGGTTATGCATCCTCTTATTGTAGGGAAGGGGGTAATCAGGTCATAAAAGATGTCCCTAGAAAGCATCTTATTGATTACAAGGAAAGGAACTTGCATTCCACTCACTGAACTGCATAGAGAGACAGTGTAAGATGCCATGGGCTATAACTGAGGAAAAAGTGCGTATTCTGAGAGCACCAACACTTCTGCAATTGAGCTGTAGGACTGATATTTCTTAATGACTTCATCTCTAGTGATCAACAGTGGCCAGCATATAAGCCTTGGTCAATCCATCGCACCATGAAGTCAGTGCAGCACGGTAGGGCCAAGATGACTGACAGTTCAGTCAGGAAGTTGTCATTGTTCACAGCATCTAAGGATGGTCTTCCCCCATCCCATGCGTCAAAGAACAGTGGATGCTGGTATTTCGAAGGCGAGGCCATTCCCACTGTTCTGGGCAGGGCACCTGACCACCCCCCTTTACAATCCAAAAGATCTAGCACCCTCAAGAGGTAGAACTAAAGGGGCTTCCCTGATGGTCAAGTGGTAAAGAAACCGCAGGGGTTACTTTGCCAATGCAGGGTACACGGGGCTTGACCTCTGGTCTGGGAAGATCCCACGTGCCTCGGGGAAACTAACCTGTGCACCACAACTCCTGAGTCCACACGCCTAGAGCCCACGCTCCAAAGAGAATCCGCTGCGATGAGAAGCCTGAGTACTGCATCCAGAGAGTAGTTCCACTCACTGCTGTGCGAGAAAGCCCATGCTGCATCGAAGACCCAGCACAGCCAAAACCAAATCAATAAATCTTTGGGGGGGAAAAAAGGAAAAAAAAGTATAAAATCTATTTGAAAGTTTGGGCCAAAATTTAGAAATCTAGTCCAAGTCCTGGGAAAATAGTACTAGACCTGCTGCTGCTGCTGCTGCTGCTAGGTCGCTTCAGTCGTGTCCTACTCTGTGCGACCCCATAGACGGCAGCCCACCAGGCTCCGCCATCTCCAGGCAAGAACTGGAGTGGGTTGCCATTTCCTTCTCCAATGCATGAAAGTGAAAAGTGAACGTGAAGACGCTCAGTCGTGTCAGACTCTTAGCGACCCCATGGACTGCAGCCTACCTATGTGATACTTAATAGAATAAATGTTTTAGCTCCTACAGAGATATGGCCTCCAAATGGGCTACAGTTGGCAAATTTGAAAGGCACAAGTAGCAGATATTTCTGTCTTAGCTGTAGTGACAGAGGTCAAGGGCGACGTTTAAATTCTGCCACTTGTAGAGCACAGTACACGCAGCTTAAGTTCTGACTCTGGTCTTCACAGCTGGTCTGGAAATGCTGGATTTCATAGGTGGATGCATATATGTGATTGAATACAGAGTAAGGGGATGAATCTCTTAAGGGATGTTGAAAGACAAGACCTGGCATAGCAAGTCAAAAATTATGAAATTCCATATAGACATAGACATATATACACTGACATATATGTGCATACATGTATTGATACATGCATGTGTGTACCTGTGTGTATTTGTGATGTAAATATGAATAAGGGAAAAAAAACAAATTATCACCACAAATCCAACAGCTAAAGAGCACAAGGAAACTATAAGCAGATTTATGTTACTAGGATTAACACTCCTGATGAAATGAACACATTACTTGAAAAATGTGTGACTAAAATTGATATATGATGAAACAAAAAATTTCTATTGTCCTTTATCTATTTAAGAAACTGAATACAATTTTCCACAAAGTTGAAGGTCAAGAAGATTTAACTGAAATTTTTCCAAGAAGAAGAAATATCACTAAACTTAGAAAAAGCCATTCATAGAAACATATGAGTTCATAAGAAAGTATTCTCCATCCTAATTTGCTCCTTTATCCCGTAGTAGACAGAATTAGGTACTTCTGACAGATTTGTTTCAACTCTGTATATGTCCACATGCTTTTTCATGAACACACTAATATACTAAGATATTGGAGAGTTCAACAGTCTTGAAACATACTCGTGTTTATCTCAAATGCTAATATTTTTACAGAATGTATGGATTCTTAGAGATCTAATCCGTGAATCCAATTTCTTACCCTTTTCACTATGAGTGTGTCATAGCTACTACACCATTAAATATATTTTTAAATGTTTCAACACCACAATCAAAAAACCTGTTAATGTCTTTTATGTGTAGAAATTGTTCCATAAGCCCTTTGAACTAATCGCCTCATCAAAGTGAATGCACCTCTGGGGACTTCCCTGCTGATCCAGTGGATAGAATTTGCCTTCCAATGCAGGGGGTACGGTTTCTACAGCTGGTCGGGGAGCCAAGAACCCACATGCATTGGGGCCAAAATCCCAGAACATAGACAACAGAAGCCATACTGTAACAGATTGAATAAAAACTTTAAAAATGGTCCAGGTAAAAAAAAAAAATCTCTGAACATAAGTGAAGGTACCGCAGAACTTTGATAGATGCAACCAGCCAAGGGGACCTTTCGAACCACATTCGTGTCTTCTGTTCTCACGTCCTACTGAGTTCCCACAGATTCACTCTTCACTCACTCTTCCAAGGATCCTCAGAGGGTCACTTAAAACCCTTCCCTATAGAAATATTCCCTTTCTGAAAGTAGACCTCAAACACACTCTAAGTTCCCATATTTTCTTAAGCAAAGCATTTATATTTTATTTACCTACATTTAGGTATCATTCGGACAAGGAAATGGCAACCCACTAGAGTATTCTTGCCTGGAGAATCCCGTGGACAGAGGAGCCTGGTGGGCTGCCATCTATGGGGTTGCACAGAGTCGGACACGACTGAAGTGACTTAGCATGCATGCATTCATTGGAGGAGGAAATAGCAACCCGCTCCAGTGTTCTTGTCTGGAGAATCCCAGGGACAGAGGAGCCTGGTGGGCTGCCGTCTATGGGGTCGCACAGAGTCGGACACGACTGAAGCAGCTTAGCGGCAGCAGCAACACACAACATTTACTTTTTAAATTTGCTTTTAATTGGAGGATAATTGCTTTACAAAGTTGTGGTGGTCTCTGCCATACATCAATGCCAGTGAGTCATAATTAGACATACAGCCTCCCTCTTGAGTCTCCCCCCCACCACCCAGCCCACCGCTCTGGGTTATCACGAGCTCTGAGCTGAGCTCCCTGTGCACACAGCGGCTTTCCACTCGCCATCTGTTTCACACACGGTCACGTACGTGTGGCAGCATGACTGTCTGAATCCTCCCCTCCCTCTTCCCCCACCTGTGCTCACAAGTCCGTTCTCTGCATCTGTGTCTCAGTTCCTGCCCTGAAAATGGGTTCCTCAGTACCATTTCCCACCTTTCTTTATTCTTCATCCTACAGCTTATAAACAGATGATTCAATTTGGCAATTACTTGAGGGCTGGTATGTATTCTCTTTTCATTGGAAGACAGTTCACCGCATAACGCAAGTCTGTCTGCTTCCTGCTTAATTCTGAGGCTTAGGCTCTTGTTGGCGCTACATTTGCATTTGCTGAATTCAGGCCAAAGGGTGGACAGGAGAATCTTCCAGAGCACACGTTGTCTGTTACGCGCATGTAGGTAAACGTTCGCAGCACATTGTACAGAACTTTTTTTCCTTGTAGTGTGCTACTGTCAGATAAAGGAGAAATCAAGACGTTCTGCAAAAAAAGGAAACTTTTCCTCCCTTGGGGCACATACCTCCAGAAGGGCAGGCTACTGTTGCTGATGCCTTTGGTTTTGAACCTGGCACACGCTAACGCCACGGCTACTAGAGTAGGGTGGACGGGCGGACAGCTCAAATCCTATTTAATTGGTAATAAAACATTTTGATGAAAGACTACATCCAGCGGGTGACTGACTGAAATACCTACAAAGGAATTAACCATCCATCATTTAAAAACAAATACGCATGCTAGGTGAAAACAGACCCTGGAAGGGACCGTCCTCTTGGTTAGGAGGAGGACAGGGCCGCTGTGGGGCAAGAGGACGCGATGAGCACGGTGCTCACACACTCCTCACCTCAGAGCAACAGGAGGCTTTTAAAGCGTCTCAGGAAATCGCCTTACCTTTGTTAAACCACACACTCAATTTTAGTTTTAGAAAATAAATTTTGAGCCATCTCCTCAATGTAAAGGAACTAATACAGGAGAAGGGGATGTGTGTCCTGGACAGCTTATTCCAGTTTGGATCTCAGGACATAAAGGAAAATAAATGTTCCTGACCTTGAAATATAGGATCTGTATTGTGATTTCTCACTCACTCTAAAGGTCAAATGTCCAGATTCACATAAGTTTCCTCAATCCTCATTATTAAGAGGACAAAATGCCATAAAAGCTTATCCCTGCCAAGCAGGAGATTGAAGATGACTTCTGTGTTACCTTGGTCTTAGGAGGAACAGTCAGTGGTTCAAGATGCATCATGCTAACACACCGATTCTATAAGAAGTGGCACTGATTCCATCCTGTCCAACCAGTGGGACACCATCAGCCTCACCAGAAGAACCACAAGGGCCACAAGATGAAGGTTCTGGTGCTGAGTCTTCTCCTCGGTCCGGTTTGTGCTGCCCAAGAATGTGAAGCTCTGAAAGGTCACTCAGAGGCACCAGGGGCAGTCTGAGCTGGGAGGAGTCTTGGGAGTGTGTGTGTGTGTGTGTGTGGGCATGCGTCCCTTTTGAGTTTTGTTTTGTATATCCATAAGCCTGGCCATCTCTCTCCAACTCAAAACTCAGCTCATTAACTGGCTCTATACCTGCTCTATTTGGCCTTTGTATTATCTCTACTGTCTGTTGTTGACTCTTATGCATTTTTACTGCTCTTGTAACAGAGACAGTTCTTGCTGTTGTTTAGTCATATCCAACTTTTTGCAACCTCATGGACTGTAGCTTTCCTGGCACCTCTGTCCATGGGATTTTCCAGGCAAGAATACTGGAGGGGGTTGCCATTTCCTTCCCCAGGGGATCTTCCTGAACAAGGGCTTGAACCTCCATCTCTTAAGTCTCTTGCATTGGCAGGCAGATTCTTTACTGCTGAGTCACCTGGGAAGCCCAACAGAGAGAGAGGACCAGCTGCCTGTGGGACTTCCTCATGGGACGACTGATCACCACTGAATTTACTAAAGCCGTCATAGCCCCAGGTACCACTCAGGGAATGTCCACTGGACAGCAGATGGTTTACTAGGAACATGCAAACTCAGGTATGTATTTTGAGGAATAAACACATTAAGAAAATACAACTAAGAGCTTTTATGCTTGGAGAGATTTGTTTATAAATATATAAATATCTATAACATTAATTTTATATATCATATATGCATATATTTGTAAGTATACTTATAATCAAATTCCAACCACACATACAGATATATACACACACACACACACACACACACATATCCTATCTCAAGAGATATACCTGTCTGTTTTCTCTAATTTTTTGTGATTTTGGCCCTCAAACTCTCTCCTAAATCACTGCTGTGATTGTGAGAATCCCCAAGGTGGCTACACCTCTCAGTTTCCAGAAACCACTTAAATGAATGGCTTGTTCTTTTTTCCTAAAATTCTGGTTTTCTCACTGTTCATTTGTTTTTAAACATGTTTCATTATGTATTGTACTTTATCTTTGGAACTACTAGTCAGATTTAATGCATCAGCAAGACATACTTGTCACTTGATAGTTACCTCACCTTAACCAACATATTTGGAGAAGGAAATGGCAACACACTCCAGTACTCTTGTCTGGAAAATTCCATGGATGGAGGAGCCTGGTAGGCTACAGTCCATGGGGTCACAAAGAGTCAGACACAATTGAGCAACTTCATTTTCTTTCTCTCTATATTTCCTTTTGGAGAAGGAAATGGCAACCCACTCAAGTGTTGTTGCCTGGAGAATCCCATGGACGGACGGGCCTGGTGAGCTAGTCTATAGGGTTGCAAAGAGTCTGATACACCTAAGCAACTAACATACACACACACACACACACACACAATGTATTTCTTCTCTTTTGAAGGTCTCCTTATACACAGGCACTAAGGTGATACTTGATACAGGATCTTGGGGGTAAAACAAAGAAAATTCTAATTCTATGTCAAACTTCAGTATTTTAACCAACCAACTTGAATGTGTTTTGCTTTTAAGGTCAAGAGGAGAATGTATAAAAAAACATGTCACGGGAGTAAAGCAAGAAAACAACACTTACTCTATTGACTGTAAAGTTTGAGTCTTTCTCTGGAAAGAGAATGTTTGGGTGGGAATCTTGGTTTCAACTTCCTTCAATAACCCCTGAATTCTACCCCTACTAAGAATGGGAGGTATGCATGGACTGTAACCCACAAGGCTCCTCTGTCCATGGGATTTTCAGGCAAGAATACTGGAGTGGGTTTCCATTTCCTTCTCCAAGGGATCTTCCCGACCCGGGGATCGAGCCTGCATTGGCATGTAGGTTCTTTACCACTAGCACCACCTGGGAAACCCATTTGACTCAATAGGTCACTCCTTACTTAAATTCACTAGATGATGCAGTATCATTTTACTTATGGGTTTATCAAATCCTGCAATGTGGCCAGCTCAGTGCTTGAGGAAAGGCAGTCCCTGTCTTACAGGTGACTGGAAAGGGAGTTATTGTACTTGCAATATGTAATAAAAGTAGCTTGAGGGAGAAGCTACTAGGCCACCTGACTTGGCAGTGGGAAGGACAGCCCAGAGGAAGCAACCTTTGTGTGTACTTTGGAGGCTGAGGCCGAGAAAGAGTGGAAGGATACAGCTCCAGCAGAGGGACAGACACATACATCCAAACATCACTGCAGGTGATGGGCAGACATTGTTGTGTTTCCTGGAGGAGAGCTGTGATCAGACTTAGCCATTATTTGGCAACGTGCTTTTTGAACTTTAAATTACTTGAGAGGTATTGTTAAAATGCAGATTCTGATTCATCTGGTCTTGGGTGAGGCCTGGGATTCTGCATTTCTAAGATATACCTAAGAGATGTTACTCATCTGAGGAGGACACTGGGAGCATAGATAACCCAAGACAACTCCTGCTAGCACACTTAGAAAATCTGCATAAAATATTAAATTACATTTAAGAATTCTTTTAAATGAATGGCTGAGCTGCTAAGGAAACAAACAAGATTCTCATGGGAATCTGGAATGGGAGCCTGGAAAATATAGAACAGAGAATAAAACACCAAAGCAAAAGCAAGCACTCTGGCAAGATTTGCTGGTCATTGGGATTAGGAGACGTTTAGGGCTTGGATCCCAACCCCTGAGTTGGATTAATATCCTCACACAAAGCCAAGACCTCTGAAGGGTTAAACATCTGTCGAACTATGCACTGGAAAAATTCTCCTGGAGACACAGGGTGAAAATGAAAACAGGAGAAGCTCACCTTATTCTATGTAGTAAGTGGATTTTCTTAAAAAACTAAAAAGCTTTTTCTGAGGGTTTGGAGTTCTTGCCTTCGCCTTCCGTGACTGTGGATTCTGATTTATATACCCCTCACTGTCTTGGATTTCAAAACTGAGAGATAATTACACATGGTTCTACGATAGGGATAATCCCTGAAGCTAAAGGTTACTTCCTCAGGTTGGGTTGGTTGGGAATTCAAAGGACAAAATGCCACTGAAGATGAACTTATGAGGGGAAAGTTATGAAAAATTTGCTTGGGTGATACACCCTGAACAAGAGCCAGAAAACATAGCAAACAGTAGCATTGTCTTCCAAGAACTTCAAATAAAGCTTTTTGAAGCTATAAAAAAAAAAAAAAAAAAGAATGGGAGGTATGACTGGGCACCAGTCACTAAGATTCCCACGCACTTTACTTTGTGATGAGCAGAGTTCAAACACTTGGCTTGGGGGTCTCCTCCCGATTAGGAATGTTATTCAACAAGAATAAGTGCATGTGTAGAACCTGTATTTCATACCGTTCTCACGGATGAGATACAACAGCCTTACAAACGGCCATCACACGGTCTATCTTGGGTGTGCCCATCTGTGTCAATCACTTTGCAAAAACAATCTTAAAAAGCCTTCATCCATCCAAGGTGTGGTGGAAGAACTTACATCCAAGAAATCCTATTGAGTTCAGCCATAAATGCAGCTTCTGTTCAAAGCAATGGGGATGCTGGCTGGGATTTATATCCCAAAGTTCTTATATGAGGATAAGATTGTTAGATAACATCACCAACTCAACAGACATGAACCTGAGCAAACTCTAGGAGATAATGGAGGACAGAGGAGCCTGACGTGGTACAGTCCATGGGGTCTTAAAGAGTTGGACATGACTTAGCAACTGAACAACAGCAAGTTCTTTATAGCGGCCCTAAACAACATTCCTAATTTTACATGGCCTAAGGTGTACATGTCTGATTGAAATTTAAATGTATCAATATGTGATATGACCCCCACCTAGAGGAGCCTGGTAGGCTGCAGTCCATGGGGTCGCAAAGAGTCGGACACGACTGAGCAAATTCACTTTCACTTTCACTTACAGTGCGTATATGATGAACACAAATAACTAAAATTTATGCCTGAAATATTTTTCCATACTTTCATTAATGACTTTTAATAAATTACGATTTTTAATTTATGCTTTCATTTTCTTATCCCAATATTTTTTTTTTTTTGGCTGAATCATGAATACTCTATTGTCCTTACTTTTCTCCATTTTTGCAACCGTTTTTAGCTGGATTTTTACAGAGTGACTAAAAAGGGAGAAAAACAGAAGAGCAGCCCTTCTTGTAAGGTCTTGGGAAGCAGCAAGTGCAGCCCCCAGCCTGGTTTCGGGGGCCGCAAGGCGCACCCGCAGCAAGCCAGCACCAGCAGTGGCCTCCATGGCAGCAGGATGCCCGGCGGATAGACTTACTCTCTGTCCCATTGCCGTCGTTAACTTCACAGTCAATTCAGTAATGCTGCAATGCCCACCTCTTCTCAGTTACACCACTGGTGATCACTGACAATCCGAGAGCATGCGTAATCTGACTTAAATTGTCACCATGTGACCCAAGTTGAGGACTAAGAGTGGGTTTGGGCCAGTTGTATGTACTAGTCTGGGGCTGTGAGACTGTGACGCTGTTTGGGCTGCTATTTCTTCTCTTCCTCAAGCATACTGATGATTTTCAGTGTTTCAGATACTGAGCAACAATGTTTCCATGTTTCAGGAACTCAGCCAGGCAGTTTCACATCCCACCTTGCTAGGTAATTCCCACCAGGTGTGATGGAGGCCAGGGGAGAGAGAATGGATGTAGAGGATTTAGAGGTAACACACAGCAGGTCAGAGCTGCTTCTTGTCCAGACACACGAGGCAGAGAGGAGGGGCAACCCCGCTGGTGGGGAGGGAGCTCATTGCTAGGTTGTCACTGCCTGTACATCCCAGCCAGTAAACCTGTCTTCATACCAATAGGCATGGCAGTGGGCTTTGTCATAAGCCAGGCTGAGGGGCAGAGGAAACCCAATAATGAAAATAAAGTGTTGAGAAGGTTGCCTGGACCAGCGCAGGCACTCAGGAACACAAGGTGGGAAAGGTAAATTGACTTTCGCCGGTGATCAGTACCTGGTGGGTGCTCAGTGACGGCTGACAACAAATGGACAAGAGAACACGGGCCTGAGAAGCATCTCAGGAACAATTTCCAAAGCAAAACGGTGACTCAGCAGGGTTCTGTCTTTGCTTCACAGCCAAGCTAAGAAATGAATTTTGTACATCACTGACTTTGTTTAAGTAACTGGGGAATCACACAGAGCTAGGAAACACTTCCTTTGGATGTAACAAACTGGAATGATTCCGATGGGAGTGCACATCTGGACCATGACCATCAGGGTGAAACCCCATAAGCCCTGGAGCCACCCCTGCCTCCCTCGACTCTGCTCATCCTGGTCCACGCCTGTCTGCTGCTCAGGCACAGAAGGGACCATGACGGCGTTCACGGCCACCTGTCAGACGGATGACCTCCTGTTTGGAAGCAAGAGGAGGGCAGGACCCACAAGTAGCTGAATGAGACGGAAAGAATGGTTTCTACCCTTTGGGCTTCTAAATATGTTCTGGAAAAGGCAAAATTACCCAAATTGAAAGTAAGAAGGCACAGATACGTCTCTGAGAAAACTTCTCCAAGATTTTGGAGGAGCGGAAAGCATCAGACTTGAGCATGTGATATTTTTAGTCAGAAGCAACCCTCAGAGAGAGGTTTTGGGAGCCCATTTACCCGGTGGCCTCAGCCCATCCCCCAGACCACAGTCTCTTATCTGAACACACACTGATTCTCACCCCGTCATGCTTATTTCGAACCAGCCTGCATTTCTTTCTTCTTGTTTTTAGCGTTTCCATCCCACGTTGACCATTGTTTTTCCTCTATTACTTTCAGTAAATACACCCCGAGTTTCTGCACATACTCACCCCACGCCCACTACGCCCGTCTTCTCCGGAGAGTCACCTGTCATCTCTGAAGGGTTGTTATTGTTGTTGCCTGTTTCCCTGAAACCCAGCATATGGTGTTTTATAAGGGATGTAACGCATTGTTATTCAACAGTGAACCATCAGGAGAGGCGGAAACCAGGCTTGATATACCTGATTTAGAACAGGAAGAAATTGATTATACCCTTGGAAACGAAGAATTATCATTTACTGTGCTCTGCTGTTCATGAACGTATTGCACATCAGGAGCTGAAGACAAGCTTCGGGAAATTAACATAAACTGAGGTTATTTTTACCTTGTCTGTAGTTTGAAAGTAGCACTCTTTGGAAGAGAAAGTCATGAAGCACCATTACCAGATGTTGTTTGGGCAGACTTTAATTATTCTCCTAACTGGTGCCTGCCTTTTTAACAGTCTCCATCAGATATCGCTACTAATTCATTCGTCCCTGCGTTGTTATCCATGGAGGGACATGCCCCTGGGATGTGGAGCCCTTCTTATGTGTCTGCTGTTCCCCACAGGCCTGAATTGTCAATTACAGAATGTCACCAGCAACTCCAGCAAATGGGCCGCAGGTTTGGGAGTGTACATGGGCAAAAGCATTCTCTCTGGATAACAAGTGCTAGAGATTGTGACAATGCTCCTCTGGAAACACCAAAAACTGACCATAGACAAATAGAAGTGAAATAGTTTCAAAGGGGATTATTAAGGGATGGGTCACTTTTATGAGGACGAACTAGGCTGTACCACACTCATAGACAATGAGACTATGACCTGTAAACAGCGGACAGCCCCCATAATTTAAAAACAGAGTTTCTAATATAAGCCATTGTAAAGTTGAACCAGGACATTACTTTCCGTTTGTCTGACCTGAAAAGGATTGCTAACAGTGTATTAGTAAATCACCAAATTACCTAAAATATTCCAGGCTCATCCAAATATCTAACTTCTTTTCTCATAGAATGAATATCTTCCAATGTGCATCATTTACGTTTATTAAAATCATGCCATAGACATACCAGCATGGGGTGATTTTTTTCAATATTATTGCACAATTACCATTGTAATACTAATAGAAATAAAATGATTTCAAGTCACTTGTAGTACTGACAGCAAGGAAACCAACTCACTGTTGCCATTCAGAAATTTTGAAATCAATTGAAATAGTTGATCATGCTTGCCTCTTGAGAAATTTGTATGCAGGTCAGGAAGCAACAGTTAGAACTGGACATGGAACAACAGACTGGTTCCAAATAGGAAAAGGAGTTCGTCAAAGCTGTGTATTGTCACCCTGCTTATTTGACTTATATGCAGAGTACATCATGAGAAATGCTGGGCTGGAAGAAGCACAAGCTGGAGTCAAGATTGCCGGGAGAAACATCAATAACCTCAGATATGCAGATGACACCACCCTTATGGCAGAAAGTGAAGAGGAACTAAAAAGCCTCTTGATGAAGGTGAAAGAGGAGAGTGAAAAAGTTGGCTTAAAACTCAACATTCAGAAAATGAAAATCATGGCATCTGGTCCCATCACTTCATGGGAAATAGATGGGGAAACAGTGGAAACAGTGTCAGACTTTATTTTTGGGGGCTCCAAAATCACTGCAGATGGTGACTGCAGCCATGAAGTTAAAAGACGCTTACTCCTTGGGAGGAAAGTTATGACCAACCGAGATAGCATATTCAAAAGCAGAGACATTACTTTGCCAACAAAGGCCCATCTAGTCAAGGCTATGGTTTTTCCTGTGGTCATGTATGGATGTGAGAGTTAGACTGTGAAGAAGGCTGAGCGCCAAAGAATTGATGCTTTTGAACTGTGGTGTTGGAGAAGACTCTTGAGAGTCCTTTGGACTGCAAGGAGATACAACCAGTCCATTCTGAAGGACATCAGCCCTGGGATTTCTTTGGAGGGAATGATGCTGAAGCTGAAATTCCAGTACTTTGGCCACCTCATGCAAAAAGTTGACTCATTGGAAAAGACCCTGATGCTGGGAGGGATTGGGGACAGGAGGAGAAGGGATGACAGAGGATGAGATGGCTGGATGGCATCACTGACTCGATGGATGTGAGTCTGAGTGAACTCCGGGAGTTGGTGATGGATAGGAGGGCCTGGCGTGCTATGATTCATGGAGTCGCAAACAGTCAGACACGACTGAGCGACTGAACTCAACTCAAGTGAACTGAAACCTTATTGAGGGAAATAGCCTTCAAATATATTTCAGGTTCCAAGTCTATATGCATTTCTTTTAAAGATTTTTGATGTGGACCATTTTATAGTCTTTATTGAATTTGTTCCAGTATTGCTTCTGTTTTACGTTTTGGTTTTTGGCCGTGAGGCATGTGGGATCCTAGCACCCCAACCAGGGACCAAATTCACACTCCCTGCACTGGAATGGGAAGTGTTAGCCACTGGGCCACCAGGGAAGCCCATCCATATGCATTTTTAAAGGAGTCGTTGGACTTTCCGTTCACAGAGGTGGAGAGGAGGTGATGGAAGATCAACTTTCCAGACAAGAAGACCTGATACAGTTGAAATGTTTCCCTTCATCAAGTATCTTAGGGAAAAGACCAATCTCTTTTCTCTTAGATAATCAGAACCTGATGAAAAAAGAGAAACCGAAGTCTGAAGCAAGTGACTTCCCTGCAGAAAGTTCCTGTGAGTCTAAAATTCCATGATCACCTGTGTAAGACTTTATTTCCAGAATCCATCTGGATTCGCGGCTAAAGTGTGGAAGCAAAACCAGCTCACCTGGGCTTCGGTTGGTATTTACGTTGCTTGAATGTCAGTTTTCCTCCAGTCTAAAACGGGGAAGGTAAAATTCACTGCTCTTGTACTTTCTAACACATTTACAGAAATACTCTGAATTCAGGAAAAGATCAACTCCTGTAAGCTGGAAGTTTAAGAAAGTATCATTAACATGCAAAATGCTACCTTGTACATTATTCAGAGTTTTCCCCAAAAAGAACTCAAAATAAAGAATAGAAATTGCCATTTGAAGTCCTTTGTGAAACAAGTAAGTTTTCCAGATTCATTCATGCCTGCATCCACATGAAAGTAAATAAAGTCAGTGTGCCCTAATGAGCAATTAATATGAGAATGATTTCAGGGAATTTCCTGGCAGTCCAGTGGTCCTTGTTTCCTCTTGCCCAATCCTGACCACTGTATGCTAAAAGGTAACACCAGCATTAAAAAAAAAAAATGCATAGACTTCCCATTGGACCATTTTATAATTAGCAGATTATAAACCCCCAAAATTATTGTCGGAAACAGCAAGTCAAGGACAAAAAGACTGCTAACTACTAGAGGAGACTTTTTCCTTCCTCCTTAAGGAAAACATTTCTACTTATAAAGTGGGTTTTCAAAAATTTCTGAAATTAAAAAATAAAATTGCACATTCCTTCCCTAAATAGATCTATGACTAAGTTAGCTAAATATAGGATCTTTGGAAAAGAGCAACATCTTACAAATGTTAAAATTAGACTCTGTGCTAGAATAGTACTTGGATCATTGTTTGACCAAAACTGTCATGGACATTTATTCATTGTAAGTGTCTCAGGAAGAACTGGAAATGTAGACTAACGATAGGGTGTTTTGAACACAACGGTAATCCTCGCCATGGAGTATAGGAAGCCCCACCTGGCTGACTTCAGCTCAGTTCAGTCTCTCAGTCATGTTTGACTCTTTGTGACCCCGTGGACTGTAGCACACCAGGCCTCCCTGTCCATCGCCAACTCCTGGAGTTTACTCAAACTCATATCCATTGAGTGGGTGATGCCATCCAACCATCTCATCCTCTGTTGTCCCCTTCTCTGCCTTCAATCTTTCCCAGCATCAGGATCTTTTCAAATGAGTCGGTTCTTCACATCAGGTGGCTAAAGTATTGGAATTTTAGCTTCAACATCAGTCCTTCCAATGAATATTCAGAACTGATTTCCTTAACTTCAGGCAGTGGGAAAAGAAGGAGGGATTTCTTTCAATCCTCCTTCATTCTCCTCTGGTCCTTCCCCCCAGAGTTTTAGCACATTTTCCTGGGTATCCAAATTCTTATTCTGCTACCTGACTCCCACCCTTTCAATCAGCAGGGAGTGCCTGTTTTTCTAGACTGTGTGTGTGTGTGTGAAGTCTCTCAGTCATGTCCGACTCTTTGTGACCCCGTGGACTGTAGCCCGCCAGGCTACTCTGTCCATGGGATTCTCCAGGCAAGAATACTGGAGTGGGTTGCCATTTCCTTCTCCAGGGGATCTTCCCAATCCAGGGATTGAACCCAGGTATACTGCATTGCAGACAGACGCTTTATCCTCTGAGCCACCAGGGAAGCCATTTTATTTTTCTAGACTCAGTTCAGTTCAGTTCAGTCTCTCAGTCATGTCCGACTCTTTGCGACCCCATGAATCGCAGCACGCCAGGCCTCCCTGTCCATCACCAACTCCTGGAGTTCACTCAAACTCACGTCCATTGAGTTGGTGATGCCATCCAGCCGTCTCATCCTGTCATCCTCTTCTCCTCCTATCCCTAATCCCTCCCAGCATCAGGGTCTTTTCCAATGAGTCAACTCTTCGCATGAGATGGCCAAAGTATTGGAGTTTTAGCTTTACCATCAGTCCTTCCAATGAACACCCAGGACTGATCTCCTTTAGGATGGACTGGTTGGATCTCCTTGCAGTCCAAGGGACTCTCAAGAGTCTTCTCCAACACCACAGTTCAAAAGCATCAATTCTTCGGCACTCAGCCTTCTTCACAGTCCAACTTTCACATCCATACATGACCACAGGAAAAACCATAGCCTTGACTAGATGGGCCTTTGTTGGCAAAGTAATATCTCTGCTTTTCAATATACTATCTAGGTTGGTCATAACTTTCCTTCCAAGGAGTAAACGTCTTTTAATTTCATGGCTGCAGTCACCATCTGCAGTGATTTTGGAGCCCCAAAAAATAAAGTCTGACTACAGGTCTCCAAATAGGATCTGACTTCTTTGGTCTATTTAAAAGAAACAAAAATAACATAAATGCCTTAGATTTTCTGTGATTCAATTTTTCAGAGTAACATTCAATAACAGAAGCAAATTCCAGTAAATTACCAAATTACTTTGTATTAAAATGGTTCTATCCTCGGATGTCCCCTTATCAACAGTGTTAAAAATACCCACCCCAAACACTTCATGGGCCGGGACTTCATCATCTCGCATTGAGATACTAACAAAAGATAATTTGAGGTTGTGGTGATGGACAAGAATTTTTTAAATTATATCCACTTTTGTTTAGTGTAAGATTTTCCATTTCTCTTTTAGGACACATTCCATGTTACATATAATACATATAATCTGCTGAATGATACTGAGAACTAGAAGGACCATGAGCTTTGAAATCTTGATAATAATGACAATTTTAGTGAGACTATTGGGTGAAAGTTTTGCTTGAAATACACTCGAATGAGAATGAGAGGTAAAAAAGTGAAGACAAGAAAAGACCACTCTTCTTAGGAAATTTGCTTTAAAGGGCCATAGTGAAGTGAACTAGTAGCTGGAGGGGTAATCATCCCGGAAAAGGATGCTTTTAAAGGAAAAAAAATACAGTGTTTTTAAATGTTGATGCATATGACATTGTAAAAAACTAAAATTTGATTATGGAAGATGGGAAGGGAATATTTTAGGAGCCAAACGCTGGAATAAAGGAGAAAGGGTGGAGTCCAGTACCCAAGGCCAGAGCTGGACTTTGCCAGGACAAGAAGAAGCCACTCCTGTCACTGGAGGGACCGCAGAGTTTATGGAAGGGAAAAGATGATGGAATCCCCTCTTATTGCTCCCCTGTGAACTCAGGAGCAAGGTTGTCAGGGGGAAAAAAGTCCATGCTCACCAGTATCTGAAGATGCTCATCACCTAGTGACCACAGGAGACTTCAGGTAACAACCCACATTAGAGAAGTAGTGATGTCTGGGTTTACCCGAGCTTGACTGTCATCACATCCAGCCAAGTACATACAGGCTTCCTTTGTAGCTCAGTCAGTAAAGAATCTGCCTGCAGTGCAGGAGACACGGGTTCAATCCCTGGGTTGGGAAGATCCCCTGGAGAAGGAAATAGCAACCCACTCCAGTATCCTTGTCTGGAAAATCTCATGGACAGAGGAGCCTGGTGGGCTGCAGTCCATGGGGTCTCAAAGAGTCAGGCATGACTGAGCGACTAACACTTACTTACTTACTTATTACTTACTTACTTACTTACACACATATACACATAGGATTGACCAGAAAGCTCTTTCGGGTTTTCCATATGTTGCAGAAAAACCCAAATGGACTTTTTGGCCAATCCTATTATAAATATACTTATCATATATATTTTATATACTACATATCTATATATAGAAAGAAACTGAAATACCAAGGTACTTTCTGTTTTCTGTAGTGTGTGGAGTTGCCCCCTGACTGCAGGTCCAGGAATCTACCAGCTTCCAACTTGCCTCTCAGTAAGTATCTTGCCAACATGGCCAGTAGAAGCAGTTCAAGGTGATCAGGCAACGCAGAGAAAGGAGTTCATGAAACTGACTGAGTTGGGGCACCAGTTCAGTTCAGTTCAGTCGCTCAGTCGTGTCACTCAGTCATGTCTGACTCTTTGCGACCCCATGAACCACAGCACACCAGGCCTCCCTGTCCATCACCAACTCCCGGAGTTTACCCAAACTCATGTCCATTGAGTCATCCATCCTCTGTGATGCCATCCAATCATCTCATCCTCTGTCATCCCCTTCTCCTCCTGCCCTCAATCTTTCCCAGCATCAGGGTCTTTTCCAATGAGTCAGCTCTTTGTGTGAGGTGGCCAAAGTATTGGAGTTTCAGCTTTAACATCAGTCCTTCCAATGAACACCCAGGACTGCTCTCCTTTAGGAGGGACTGGTTGGATCTCATTGCACCAGGGTTCACAGCAGAGTCCTCTGACAGCTTCAAGTCTGCTCAGCCCACTTCTTTTCCGTGTACTGGACCAAACAAACCCTGTTGTTCCTCTCGCTCTCCCACGGCTCTTCTCCATGATTTGTCACTTTCTGCACAAATGCATGCAATCCTGCTAGTTGACGCACACACAGGCCAGAGGCACTCCAAGTGAAACCGTCATTTTAAACAGCACTCTCAGGCACTGTGAGAGCTATTAATTGTGGCAGAGAAAAAAAACAAGTTACATAACTCGCTGCTCTCACACATTGCTCTTATTATCACCACATGACTTAATTCAACCAGAAGGTGAGCTGAATTTCAGAATCATCCTTTCTGATTCAGGAAAAGGCACAACAAATTTAGGAGACAGGAATGTGGGGAAAACACAGTCCCATAAAAACTTGCCAAAAAGACTCTGCAGTTGAAGGCCACATATGATGGGCTCCACTTTGCTGAAAACAGTTGTTGGCTTGAGGGGCATACATGACACAGGGCAATGTGAGGTCATGGGATTGTCCACAGAAGGAAGGACAGGCATGTCTCCCTCTGCACTGGGATTGCTGGCTTTCAGACCAAGTCCATCATGCGTTTTCTGTGCCTCTCTGTACCTACTCATGTCTAGTTTCCTTTATCAGGGAATTCTGTCTGGAAAGAGCTCAAACCACTGACCTGCCATATTTTTTCACACCATACACAAGAGCCAGGAGGTTTCTGGTGATGAGGGAAGCTACTAAAAAGCTGTAAGTGCACTGAAGTTCTCTTCCAGTTAATCATTTTGTCCTTCACACTTAAATTTTTAGGAAGAAATTTGTACCATGATTGTTAGTAGAAGGCACCTCCTCCTCCAGTCCGCAGGGCTGATGAAATGCAGCACCAACTTTGGAAACCTGAAAACTGCTCAGAGAAGAAAGCGGGTGGGTGAGAGAACTCCATGGCCTGAAAGGCACTGGGAATTCTGGAGAACTAGATGTTTCAATCTTCCATGAAGGAAAAGAAGTTTGTACATCAGTCATGCAAACACTATTAATGACTGCACTCCACATTCAAACCACTGAGGCTTACTTGGCTAAAAATGGAAGCTACTCGCAAATTCCGCAGGCATCTACTTAGTTGATGCCTCTAAGCAACAAAGCCCTTCACACAGAATAGCAAAAATAGGACTTTAGTCCTCCTAACACATTTGTTCATCATAGGTAAGAAAAATCCAGACAAACCAAATTTTGCAGGCTTTTGTTTCTTAGGGAGAATAATTCGATTTGATTAATTCCATGAAAACGTCATCTCGATTTATAGATTTAGGCCAAACTGCAAAACTCATTTTAACTTTATTGATCGTCAACATCATCTGATCTTGCTATCATTTTGCATTTGGTCACATACTGAAAAGAAGTATGTTTTAAGGTAGGAATAAAATTTAGGAGCTAGCGGCATTAAACTTGACCACTATTCCCATTAACATTTTTCTAGCTATATTTTAGGTAAAGTGGAGTTTTCACTTTTATGTTACATTTTATGGTTTGGTGGACTTGATCCATTAGTGCTGCTCAAATCTGCCAGTAAATACTTGCCTGTTCAGCGTATTTAATTTTCCTGAGGATAAGCCTGGACAACATAAATCTTCATTCAGGGGCCAAGGATTTAAAGTCCAGTCCATGGTTCTTTGTCAAACAGAAATTCAGAACCAAACAGTGAATGCTAACAGAAGACAGAGTAGAAATGAAAAGGGACCGAGGTGGTCCGGGGGGTGTACAGGAATGTCTATCCTGAGCCGGGAGGTGGACGTGACCACAGTACGTGAAGGGCACTGGGGAAAGCTCCAGGGTAAAGACAGTTGACCTGAGCCTTGGAAGCTGGGCTGGCTTTGGCAAGATGGTGAGGAAGACTGAGAGGGAGGTTCCTACTAGGCCTCCCTGCTGGCTCAGTCAGAAAGAGTCTGCCTGCAATACAGGAGACCCAGGTTCCACCCCTGGGTTGGGAAGATCCCTGGAGAAGGAAATGGCAACCCACTCCAGTATCCTTGTCTGGAGAACCCCATGAACAGAGGAGTCTGGTGGGCTACAGTCCATGGGTTTGCAAAGAGTCAGACACAACTAAGCAAGGGACACTTTCCCACTTCCTATTAGCCAGGTGAAGAGGGTTAGCAAAACTGGAGGCTTAGTAAGACTCGGAACAGCTGCAGAGGGTGGTTTCCGGGTGGTGAGTCTCATGGAGAGGAATAAAGGCCATAAGAGAGTCTTGAATTAGACTATGAGAAGCCTGGAACACCAAGTCAAGGAGTTTGACACTGATTATCAGTAAAGTAGGGAGGGACTTCCCCGGTGGTCCAGTGGTTAAGAATCCGCCTTCCAATGCAAGGGATGCAGGTTCAATCCCTGGTCGGGGACCTCGGATCCCATATGCTGCAGGACAGCTGGGCCCACATGCTTTAACTGAAGCACGCGTGTGCTCCAGGGCCTGCACACCACAGCTGGAGAGCCTGGCGCCACAACTACTGAGAGCCGCACAACTAGAGAGAAGCCTGCAGTGAAGGACATGCACACCACGGGGAAAAGGTCCCGCATACCGCAAGTGAGGCTCATCACAGCCAAACACTGAGTGATGAATAAGTAAATGTTTTAGAAAAGAAACTAGGGAAACCCCAAGCATTTTGGGGCTGAATAATGACATAAGAGAGCATCATTTCAGAAGGGTTAGACTCACGTTTGTGTGTGTCATGGAGGGGCAGGAAATGGTATGTGGAAAGCTGTGGCATAAGCACCAGGCAGAAACAATAATGACCCGAAGGGATAAGTGGGGGGAGGCGGCTGGGGGACTGCATGACCAGAGAGGCAGAGCCAGGAGACTCAGAAATGATGTTTTAATCTGAAGGGACTTAGAAAAAGGTTATGGTTTTCCCAGTAGTCATGTATGGATGTGAGATCTGGACTATAAAGAAAGCTGAGTGCAGAAGAATTGATGCTTTTGAACCGTGGTGTTGGAGAAGATTCCAACAGTCTTCTGGAGATCCAGCCAGTCCATCCTAAAGGAGATCAGTCCTGGGTGTCCATTGGAAGGACTGATGTTGAAGCTGAAACTCCAGTACTTAGGCCACCTCATGTGAAGAACGGACTCATTGGAAAAGACACCCTGATACTGGGAAAGATTAAAGGTGGGAGGAGAAGGGGATGACAGAGAATGAGATGGTTGGATGGTATCACCGACTCGATGGACATGAGTTTGGGTAAACTCCAGGAATTGGTGATGGACAGGGAGGTCCAGCATGCTGCAGTCCATGGGATCGCAAAGAACCGGATATGACTGAGAGACTGAACTGAACTGAACTGAAAGGAGTTGGGGGCTTCCTTGGTGGCTCAGAAAGTAAAGAATCTGCCAGCCATGCAGAAGACCCAGGTTCAATCCCCGAGTCGGGAAGATCCCCTGGAGGAGGAAATGGCAACGCACTTCATTATTTTTTGCCTGGAGAATTTCATGGACAGAGGAGCCTGGCAGACTCTAGTCCATGCAACAGTGAAGAGTTGGACACGACTGAGTGACTTTCACTTCCTTTCAAAGGAGTTGGAGAAATTGAGATGAGAGGCATCTTTGCAAATGATGTACACGCGAGCTCAAGGGTGTTGAGGCTGAGAGAACAGAATCACTGCCAATGCCAGGATGAAGTTCGGGATGTGGGACAGGACCTGGGAAGAGAGGTCAGGGCTTGACGTCCATGTGGGAGTCGACCTGTGTCATGTGGAGGACACATAAGTAAGGACTGGAGAGAGAATGAAGGGGATGAAGTTGGACTCCTAGAGAAGGGCAAGAACAGCAGTGATGGAGGCAGACACTAGAGAGTTGAGATGAGAAAGAGAAAGGTGAACCATGAAATATGCAAAAGAGAAGTCAGAGGTAAAGAGAGAATGGGTAGCAATGTTGAAGGCTTGAAAGGTCCAAACAAAGGCTTACAAAAATGTCACTGGATGTGCTAACCTATGGGTACTGATACCCACTGGAGCCTGCAAGTTCATCAGGGTGAGGGGGACCATGGCAAGTTTGCAGAGGAAAAGGGTGGAAAATAGAAGCTATAATTGGGTCACAAGTATTAAGACATAGTGAAAGCAACATGAACTTGGGTTGCAACCGGAGCAATAGAAAGCAGGAGGAAACAAGTAAACCAGAGAGGAAGGAGCTGTTGGTTGTGAGTGGACTAGTTAGAAAGTTCATAGAACTGAGAGTTCATGGAAGGCGTGGTCTGACCTGTTTACTTCTGAAATTTGTCAGAACATATCCTCGCTATAGTCCAGACGCAGGGCTCCCCCATATAGAGCTGGAAATACTAGTAAAATGAGACCTCCAGGGGCAACGGTCAAGTCCAGAAAAGAGGTGCAGTCTCCTTAACCTGCCACCTTGCAGAAGCTGTTCGGGGAGAGAGAAAGCGACAGAGAGAAAGAGAGAGACTTGCGGGAACATTGATCTGAAAGATCAATCTTGTTATCAGCTGCAGGAAAGAATTAACAGAATAAGATTTTTAAAACACCCAGAAAGTACTGAAGGGAAAACATTTGTTTCAGATTCCAATGATTTCAAAATTCGGGTTAATCTAAATTGTATGGTTAAGCCCTATCTTTATGGTGTTCGTTAATTTTATAAAAGAAAGCAGAAAACTGGTGAAAATATGTGGGAAAATTGGCTATTTCTGAGGATTTTTACATTATCAGTTATTAAAAATAGTTGTCATGCTATTATCAGTGCTTTCGTTATTTTATGGAATGTAAGCCAGGCACCTAAACCCACTAAATAAGTGTTCACTGAATGGATGGATATACTCTCAAGTACCAGAGGAGTATTAGTTCTTATGGGCTTACCTGGTGGCTCAGCTGATAAAGAACCCGCTTGCCAATGCAGGAGAGACCCGGGTTCAATCCCTGAGTCTGGAAGATCCCCTGGAGAAAGAAATGGCAACCCACTCCAGTATTCTTGCCTGGGAAATCCCATGGACAGAGGAGCCTGGCGAGTTTATCTTTAATGAAAGAGGACATTTGTAACCTGCCTGAAGTAGTGCACACTCCGCAAATTCTCCTTCCATCGAAACGTTTGGAATCCGGTTCAACCTCATGACCATGGAAAAGTTGCCATCCAAACTGAGGCAGGAAGCAAGTGTCTTAAGCTCATCCCCACCCTGCTTACTTACTGAAAGTCTCAGGCCATTGGTGGCTTCAGCTACTGCTGTGATAATTTTGCCTTCTTTCACCTCTAGTTAAAAAAAAAATTCCTCAGAGTTCACTTCCTTGCCTGAGGCCTCTGACACAGATAAGTGGAAGGGACAGTCCTTCCAGGTCAAACATGGCAGGTAGAACCCACACGACAAGCTATGGGTCTTCCTGAGCAGCCATACCAGGAGGGTAATGGATACAAGAGACCTGGGTTTGATCCCTGGGTCAGGAAGATCCCCTGGAGAGGAAATGGGAACCCACTCCAGTATTCTTGCCTGGAAAATCCCATGGATGGAGGAGCCTGATAGGCTACGATCCATGGGGTCGCAAAGAGTCAGACACGACTGAGCAACTTCACTTTCACTTTCAATGGATACAAACCTCATAAACCATGAAGGAGACACAGACAGAAGGAGAGACAATAGTGAATAAAGGATGTCAACAAAATTCTAGGAGATACGTGAGTGGTAACTGACGAGCAGAGTGCAGCAGTGTAAATAAAGTGCTTGCAGTGAGGCAACAAGAAGGGGTTAACTCACATCGTCACAGAACGAGGAGAGTCCAGGACAAGCACCGAAGAATTGATGCCTTCGAACTGTGCTGCTGGAGAGGACTCTTGAGAGTCCCTTGGACAGCAAGGAGATCCAACCAGTCCATCCTAAAGGAAATCAACCCTGAATAGTCATTGGAAGGACTGATGCTGAAGCTTCAATCCTTTGGCCACCTGATGCGAAGAGCTGACTCATTGAAAAAGACCCTGATGCTGGGAAAGATTGAAGGTGGGAGGAGAAGGGGACGAGAAGATGAGATGGTTGGATGGCATCACCGACTCGATGGACGTCAGTTTGAGCATGCTCCAGGAGATGGTGATGGACAGGGAGGCCTGGCGTGCTGCAGTCCATGGGGTCGACATGACTGAGCGACTGAACAGCAGCAGGACGAGGCCACTGTCCTGGGAGGAACTGCAGAAACCAGACTGCGGGAGAAGCCGAGCCCCTGCCTCCACGCCAGGCAACCCTGGAGCGTTCTTTCTGGAGAGGTTGAACCGCAGAGACATTAATCCCAGGAGCACCAGCCCAGACTAGGGGGATGAGGCTTGCCTTCCTGAGGGGGCTAGAACTAGGGCAGTGCCCTACAGCTTCCTGAGAAGAGGATGGGAATCTATGTGAGCCGCCTGACCACTCAGAAGTCAGTTCTGCCCTTCAATGCTTAAAATGTGACAAGTGCAATGGAAGGAGTAAAATTTTGTATTTGTATTCATTTCAGTTTATATTTATACAGTCATCTGTCACCCCATACAGGGCTTCCCTGGTGGCTCAGATGGTGAAGAATCTGCCTGCACTGCAGGAGGCCCAGATTTGATCCCTGGGTTGAGAAGATCCTTCCTCCTGGAGAAGGAAATGGAAACCCACTCCAGGATTCTTGCCTGGGAATTCCCATGGATGTGATGGGTTATGGTCCACGGGGTCACCAAGAGTTGGACACGACTGAAGCAACTGAACATGAGCGCAATCATCTCAGAGAGAAAATGAAAGATGGTGCCCCCATGGAAGGACAGGATGCTGTGGGCGGAAGCATGATGGTTATCAGAGAACAGAACCTCAGAGGCCACGAGGAACTTAAAAAGCAAGGCAGAGGACATTCAAGAGGAATTAGAAGGCAAGAAAGGTGGAGGAAACCTCAGGACAAAGGACTGAGACCAATGTTAGTAACAGACACTGCGCAGGAGAAGCTGACTCCAGGAGGAAACTCTGAGCCCGCTTGGTTTCCTTGGAATTCAAGGGGCGGCTCAGGATACCAGGGGCTGTGCAATTGCTTCAGTGCAGTTTCAGGGACCAGGAGATTCAGACAAGTTTCCTTATTCTATGGGGCTGAGAAAGTCTAGCTTACATCTGGATTTCATTTGAAACATAGAGTAATTTAGCCCAGGAGCCCGTGGACTGCAGGGCCCCTGGGAGTGGCCCTCCATGTGGCAATGAAGGGCAGTCCCCAAACCCTGACAGCCACCTCATCTCAGGATGGTACTGAGTGGCTTGGGCTTCATTAACTCCCTCCTGAAGTAGGCATACGACAATGAAAATGCTGCAATTTAGAGCAGCTTCATACAAACATTTATTTAGAACAAGGAGATAATGAGTGATTATTTTCACTTCTAGAGCATCGCAGATGTTGTTCATTAAAGTGTGTCAGTCAGAAACAATTCTTTCATATATATGAGCTCATCTTTAAGAATTCCCAGGGGATTCATCTGAGCCTAACTGAAAAACTGCTTCAAAACCCAATTCTAAAATTGAAGGAAGCCACCAAGGGGGAAATGTACAGGCTGGGATGAGAACCCCTCACTGAGACACTTCAATTGAATCTTGGCTTAATAAACAGGGTCTTTCTATTTAAGTACCTTACAATCGATAGAATGTTTTTCTAATTGATTTTTTGCCCTGGGTTTGCTTTTTTGTAAAATGTGAATCAAGTAAAATAACCTCCACATATTAAAAACTGAAAAGCTTGGCATAACTTGCATTGCAGGTCAGACTCCTAGCCAGCATCCGGTCATCAATACACAGAGAAGTAGCAGAAGACTGGTGTTCAAATCCTGGCTCTAATATTTGGTAACTGTGACTGCGGATAAATCATCTAAGCTGTCTGAGGTTTGGTTTCCTCCTCTGACACATGCGGTATTATGCTGTAAACTGAAAAATGTCATAAAAATGAAGACGGTAGTTACTGAAGAGAAGCCAGAGTCCAGAAAAATCATGTGTGTGCCCCAACAATCTGTATCTAACAACAGTAGTCAAGATTTAGTTGTCCAAATAAAAATACATCAGTCACTTGTTTAACTGAGCATGGTATGTGTAACAGTATAGTTCTACCTTCATCAAAAGACATTCATCAGGATTTGCATCCCAATTCCCTGCCTATTGAAGTTTCACAGAAAATGGCTGTTGGTGTTTTACATAAAATTAGCAGAAAGCGTCTTTTTGAAGCTATTTTTTAAAATATTGCACATCTCTGCCAACACACACACACACACATGCACACATGTACTGTGCCTACTCACCCACATCCAGAGGATGCTTCATTACCAAATGTTACTCATTTACTGATTGTGCTTGCTTGTTTCAGATTGGTTGAACTAAGGAAAATGTTATTCATTTTCCTCCTTGATATTTCTTGAAGACTAGGATAATGCACTATCAAGGACTTCCCTCGTGGTCCAGTGTTTAAGAATCCACTTGCCAATGTAGGGGACAAGTGTTTGGTCCCTGGTCTGGGAAGATCCTACACGCAGCAGAGCAACTAAGCCCCTTTGCCACAACCATTTATCTCACACACCCTGGAGCCTGTGCTCCAGCAAGAGAAGACACCGCAATGAAACACCCACAAACCACAACAAAGGGTAAGGGACCCCCGCTCAGCACAGCTAGAGAAAGTCTGTGCATGGCAACCAAGATTCAGTGCAGCCAAAAATGAAATAAATAAACAGATATTTTAAAATGCACGCTATGATAAACCTAGACATCACTTTGCCAACATAGATGCATATAGTCAAAGCTATGGCTTTTCCAGTAGTCTTGTACAGATGCAAAAAATGGACCACAGAGAAGGCTGAGCACTGAAGAATTGATGCTTTCACACAAAATTGAAAAAGACATATGTACCCCCAATGTTCATTGCAGCACTATTTACAATAGCTAGAACATTTAAAGTAACCTAGATGTCCATTGACAAATGAATGGATAAAGAAACTGTGGCACATGTATACAGTGGACTATTACTCAGCCATAAAAAGGGAATGCATTTGAGTCAGTTCTAATGAGGTGGGTGAACCCAGAGCCTATTATACAGAGTGAAATAAGTCATAAAGAGAAATATTGTTACTAACACATATATACGGAACATAGAAAGATGGCACTGATGAAACTGTTTGCAGGGCAGCAGTGGGGACACAGACATAGGGAACAGACTTCTAGACACAGGGCGGGGCTGGGAGCATGAGACGTGTGGAGAGAGTAACACGGAAACTTACATTACAGTTTGTGAAATAGATAGCCAGTGGGAATTTGCTGTATGACTCAGGGAATTCAAACAGGGGTTCTATAATAATCCAGAGGGGCGGGATGGGAAGGGAGATGGGAGAGAGGTTCAAGAGAAGGGGACATAGTATACCTGTGGCTGATTCATGTTGATGTTTGGCAGAAATCAACAAACTTCTGTAAAGCAATTATCCTTCAGTTAAAAAATAAATAAATAATTTTAAAAATTAAATTAAAAGGTGAACATAGACAAAATGTACTAGAGTAGGACTTTGAAAATGGAATTAAAAGAAAAAACAAAGAATTGATGCTTTTAAATTGTGGTGCTGAAGAAGACTCTTGAGAGTCCCCTGGACAGAAGGAGATCGAACCAGTCAATCCTAAAGGAAATCAACCCTGAATATTCATTGGAAGGACTGATGCTGAAGCTGAAACTGAAGCTCCAATACTTTGGCCACCTGATGCAAAGAGCTGACTCATTGGAAAAAGCCCTGATGCTGGGAAAGATTGAGGGCAGAAGGAGAAGTGGGCAACAGAGGAGGAGATGGTTGGATGACATCATCAATTCAATGGACATGAATTTGAGCAAACTCCAGGAGATAGTGAAGGACAGGGAAGTCTGGCGTGCTGCAGTCCATGGGGTTGCAAAGAGTCAGACATGACTGAGTGACTGAACAAGAACAGCAACCAAATTTTGTAAGGGATCACTGTTGCAAAGACCTCATTTGTCATTTAGAGCTGCAACTCTAGAGACCTCACTTGGAGAATGACTGCCCTACAGAGAGCAAAGCCCAGGGAATCTGCTTCCCTCCCCTGGTCTAGTTTGTAGACCACTCAGCAGAGCAAACAAGGAACCTGCTTCATACATTTGTGCCAAATAATAACTGCTAGATTCAGTTATATTTCCAGTGGCAAAGCAACACACACAAACGGAGGAAATAGCAAGATGTTCAAATGAGCATTGCTGATCAGTGGAAAGATCCAAGGATCCTCACAGCTATTGCCAAAGAATGCTTTGTGAAGGCAGCAGGAGGAGGCAATACCCACCACCGGGGTTCCGATGATCATTCTTGGATCTTGGGAACTCTGGGACGATTCTTCACCTAAAGGAAAAAATAAGATGGTAGCGTAGAAGGACCTTGAGCTCAGCTCCTCTTGAGGAAACACCAAAATCACAACCAACTGCTGAACAACCATCGATAAAAACAGGTGGGAACCTACAAAAGATATTCTACTTCTGAAGGCAAAGAATAATCCATGAGACAGCAGGAAGGGAGCACCTGCAAAGTTATCAAATCCCATTCCCTCTGGGTAGGCAACCCACCAACTGGAGGACAATCATATTGTGAAAGCTCTCCAACAGGAGTGAGAGCTCTGAGCCCTGTGTCAGGCTCCCCAGACTAGGGGTTAGGCACAGGGAGGAGGCACTCAGAATCAGCGTCATTTAATTCAAAGTCCTTTACAATATTCTTGACAAGTGTCACGAAGTCTCCACACAGGGTCCCCACTGGTGTAAAATGATCACAGTGATGATTGTGGGTAGCTGGTAGGCTAGTTGACGGCTCTATCACATTTAAGAGTTTATTGTATGATAAGTGGTTCAGTGACTGCTGGCTACTCAGAAACCTTTGGATAAGAAAGTGTCACAAAGGACAGTGTTTTGAAAGGTAAAAACCATGCTCCTTTAGATTTTCCTTCTTCAGAATGAATGGCAAAGGAACTAGATGAAATTGAGCTCTGTCCCAGTGAACATAAATTTTACTAAGATGATAGAGATGAAAAATGTTGCTAGAAAGATTAACATTGGTGTTTTTAAGAATGATCAGTATGATGTCCATATTTTCAGCCTTTAACCTCTTGGGTCATTTCTATAATGGTTACATTCACATGAATAGGCTAAGATTTGTGTGAATATGTATCAGCCTGTAAAGTGTATTTTGATAGTATCTACACTGCCAACTGTGAAAAATTCATAATCTGAGTTCATGCATGCTTGTTAAGTCACTTCAGTCACTTCAGTCGTGTCTGACTCTTTATGACTCTATGGACTGTAGCTCACCAGGCTCCTCTGTCCATGGGATTCTCCAGGCAAGAATACTAGAGTGGGTTACCATGCCCTCCTCCAGGGGATCTTCCCCACCCAGGAATCAAACCCACGTCTCTTATGTCTCCTGCTTTGGTAGGCAGATTCTTTACCACTAGCACCACCTGGGAAGCCCATCATTTACTGTTTTTCCAAAACTAATAATTAAGCAATTCTAACAATCCAATACATACATTAAATTGTTAAGATCCTGATACAAGAAGCTTTCTCACTTCAGGCTTTGACAAAAATTTATTATCTGTTTGACTTACAGAAGTCAATATTTAAAACCATCTGGTTTTATAAAAATCCTCCTTTTCTATTTGATTATCAAGAGAGAAAACTCAAAGTCTAATGTAGTCAGAAAAGGCTTTCACAGTTCTTCAGGAGCAAGCCTGTTTTTCTCACAAAGGTCTGATCCACCAAGCTATGAAGCTGGGCAGGCACAGCAGTACCACGTCATCAAAAGGAAGTGGGTTACACAGGACAAGCCGAGCAGGTACCGAAGACACAAGTAAGTTACATGGAGAAGTGGTCCACGTGCCCGTGGTGCCCACTCCTGCTCCCCCACCTTGTGCCCCACTGCCTTCTTTTCACAGGTGAGAATCCATAAGGAAGTGAGTTTTCCAAGGTAACGTTGCTGGGTAGGGTCACCCAATTCCCAGTCTGAAAGTTCTCCATTCTACCTGGACTCTAAAGAGCAAAACAATATTTAATAAGCTGACCTTGAACCCAGATAATATCAGTGGGCACATTCACAAGACGAGCACAAGGTTTTATCCAGCTCTGCACCGGCAGAATTCTGAATTCTCTCTGATTTTCCATTTTAACACTGGGCAGTACTTTGAGTCGTGAGTGGCTTTAAATTATTCAGTTGCAAATAATACATATTAAAAGTAAGTTTTTATGCATCGCTCTTTGTGTTCTGGGCATAAACACCTGTCAGTGACTTGGTTGTATACAGGCTGTTACGGGATGAGTGGGTCATATGTTACCTGCTCCAGTACAACTGCTGGGCACCAGACAGTGATGGGAGGTGGATGCCATTGAGGGAAGCTGAGAAGCAAGTGTCTGTGGTTAAATATTGATATGTTTTGCATAGTCCTTGTCAATTAAGTGCTCCTTGATAGCCAGCTAGAGATCTGTTTACAACCCAGTCTCCTGAGCACTGATTATATTTTAGTCATTCCAATGTTGAAACACTCAGTCTCAAGTGAAGAAAGAAAGAAGCATCTGGTTGTATTTGCTTTCTGTAACACATCAGAATAGGTCCCTTAGAAAAATAAATAGTTGTAAACAAAAGTAGTTGAAAAGAAGTAGATACATATGAACTCTTTAAACAAAAGGATCAAAAGTGGTGGTCATGATATTAAGGGGTTCAGAACTAAAATATGCAAGCATACAACTCCACGTTGACAAAGCAAACAATCCGATTAAAAAATGAGCTGAGAACCTGAATCGATATTTTTCCAAAGAAGCTTTAAAAATGGTCAAGAAACACATGAAAAGACACTCAGCATCGCTATTCATCAGGGAAATATAAATAAAAACCACGAGATATCACCTCACACCTGTCAGAATGACAAGTATCAAAAAGATAACAAGTGTTGGTGAGGATGTGGAGAAAAGGGAATCCTAGCACACTGTACACTGTGAACTGATACAGCAACTGTGGAAAACAGTATGGAGGTTCTTTTAAAAATTGAAAATAAAACTGTCATATGACTCCCCTTCTGAGTATTTTTCCAAAGAAAATAAAAACAATTAGAAAAGCTACATGCACCTGTATGTTTGCTGCAGCATTACTCACGATTGCCAGGTTGTGGGAGCAACCTCAATGCCCACTGATAGATGAATGGCTAGAGAAATCATAGTGCGTATCTGTGTAAAATGGAACGTTATTCAGACATAAAAAGGCATGAAGTCTCATCACTTTTGACAGCATGAATGGACACAGAGGGTATTATGGTAAGTTAAATAAGTCAAATTCTGTGTAATCACTTACATGTGGCTGCTTTCGTTCAGTAGCTCAGTCGTATTCAACTCTTTCTGACCCACATGGACTGCGGCATCCCAGGCCTCCCTGTCCATCTCCATCTTCCAGAGTTTGTTCAGACTCATGTCCATTGAGTTGATGATGCCATTCAACCATCTCATCCTCCGCCACCCTCTTTCCCTCCTGCCCTCTATCTTTCCCAGCATCAGGGTCTTTTCCAATGAGTCAGCTCTTCACATCAGGTGACCAAAGGATTGCAGTGTCAGCTTCAGCATCAGTCCTTCCAGTGAATATTCAGTGTTGATTTCCTTTAGGATGGACTGATTTGATCTTTTTCCTGTCCAAAGGATTCTCAAGAATCTTCTCCAGCACCATTGTTCAAAAGCATCAATTCTTTGGTGCTCAGCCTTCTTTATGGTTCAACTTATATGTGAAATCTAAACCAAAACAAATGAAAAAATAAACAGAAACAGACTCACAGATATTGAGAACGAATAGGTTGTTGCCAGAGGGGAGGGGAATGGGCAGATAAGTGAAGTAACTGTGGCTTTCATTTATAAAATAAATGAGTCGCGGGGATGACGGGTACAACATGGGAAACACAGTCACTAATATTGCAATAATTTTGTATGGTCACAGATGGTGTCTAGACATGGTGCTCACTTTGTAATGTATAGACATATGGACTCACTGTGCTATACACCTGGAGCTAGTATAATGCTGCAGGTCAATGTTACTTCGCTATAAGTAGATAAGTAAATAAATAAATAATTGAATAGTCGTTCAGGCTACTATGACAAATGTGCCATAAACTGGGTGGCTTATGAACAGCAGACATTTTCAGTTCTGGGGGCTGGGAAGTCCAAGGTCCTGGTAGCTTTGATGTCTGGTGAGACCTTTTTCCTCATTCATAGACAGCACTGTTTAGCTATGTCCTCACATGAGAAGGCAATGGCACCCCACTCCAGTGCTCTTGCCTGGAAAATCCCATGGACGGAGGAGCCTGGTAGGCTGCAGTCCTTGGTGTCGCTAACAGTTGGAGACGACTGAGCAACTTCATTTTCACTTTTCACTTTCATGCATTGGAGAAGGAAATGGCAACCCACTCCAGTATTCTTGCCTGGAGAATCCCAGGGACAGAGGAGCCTAGTGGGCTGCTGTCTATGGGGTCGAACAGAGTCAGACACGACTGAAGTGACTTAGCAGCAAGATCACTTATAGTGAGACCACTTATACATAGTAAGACCCATGAACAGTATGAAAAGACAAAAAGATATGACACTGAAAGATGAACTCCCCAGGTCAGTAGGTGCCCAATATGCCACTGGAGAAGAGTGGAGAAATAACACCAGAAAGTGTGAAGAGATGGAGCCAAAGTGAAAACAACGCCCAGTTGTGGATGTGACTGGTGATGGATGTAAAGTCCAATGCTGTAAAGAACAATATTGCACAGGAACCTGGAATGTTAGGTCCATGAATCAAGGCAAATTGGAAGTGGTCAAACAGGAGATGGCAAGAGTGAATATTGACATTTTAGGGATCAGTGAACTAAAATGGATTGGAATAGGAGAATTTAATTCAGATGACCATTGTATCTACTACTGTGGACAAGAATCCCTTAGAAGAAATGGAGTAGCCCTCCAGTCAACAGGAGTCTGAAATGCAGTACTTGGGTGCAATCTCAGAAATGACAGAATGATCTCTTTGTTTCCGAGGAGAACCATTCAATATCACAGTAATCCAAGTCTATGCCCCAACCAGTAAGGCTGAAGAAGCTGAAGTTGAATGGTTCTATGAAGACCTACAAGATCTTCTAGAACACCATAAAAAGACATCCTTTTCATCATAAGGGACTAGAATGCAAAAGTAGGAAGTCAAAAGATGCCTGGAGTAACAGGCAAGTTTGGTCTCAGAATACAAAATGAAGCAGTGCAACAGCTAACAGAGTTTTGCCAAGAGAACGCAATGGTCATAGCAAACACCCTCTTCCAACAACACAAGAGGTGACTCTACACATGGACATCACCAGATGGTCAACACCGAAATCAGACTGATTATATTCTTTGTGGCCAAAGATGAAGAAGCTCTATAGAGTCAGTAAAAACAAGACCTGGAGCTGACTGTGGCTCAGATCATCAGCTCCTTATTGCAAAATTCAGACTTAAATTGAAGAAAGTAGGGAAAACCACTAGACCATCCAAGTATGACCTAAATCAAATCCTTTACAATTATACACTGGAAGTGATGAATAGATTCAAGGGATTAGATTTGACAGACAGAGTGCCTTAAGAACTATGGACGGAGGTTTGTGACATTGTACAGGAGGCAATGATCAAGACCATTCCTAAAGAAAAAAATGCAAAAAGGCAAAATGTTTGTCTAAGGAGGCCTAACAAATAGCTGATAAAAGAAGAGAAGTTAACAGCAAAGGAGAAAAGCTCTGAATACAGAGTTCCAAAGAATAACAAGAAGAGATGAGAAAGCTTTCCTCAGCGATCAATACAAAGAAATAGAGGAAAACAACAGAATGGGAAAAACTAGAGATCTCTTCAAGAAAATTAAAGATACCAAGAGAACATTTCATGCAAAGATGGGCACAATAAAGGACAGAAACGGTATGGATCTAACAGAAGCAGAAGATATTAAGAAAAGGTAGCAAGAATACACAGAAGAACTGTATAAAAAAGATCTTCGTGACCCAGACAACCCCGATGATGTGATCACTCACTTAGAGCCAGACATCCTGGAGTCCAAAGTCAAGTAGCCCTTAGGAAGCATAACCATGAAAAAAGCTAGTGGAGGTGATGGAATTCCAATTGAGCTATTTCAAATCCTGAAAGATAATGCTGTTAAAGTGCTGTACTCAATATGCTAGCAAATTTGGAAAACTCAGCAATGTCCACAGGAATGGAAAAGGTCAGTTTTCATTCTAATCCCAAAGAAAGGCAATGCCAAAGAATGTTCAAACTACCAAACAGTTGCATTCATCTTACATGCTAGCAAAGTAATGCTCAAAATTCCCCAAATGAGGCTTCAAAAGTACATGAACCGAGAACTTCCATATGTACAAGCTAGATTTTGAAAAGGGAGAGAAATCAGAGATCAAATAGCCAACATCCGTTGGATTATCGAAAAGCAAGAGAATTCCAGGAAAAAATCTACTTCTGCTTTATTGACTATGCCAAAGCCTTTGACTATATGAATCACAACAAACTGTGGAACATTCTTCAACAGATGGGAATACCAGACCACCTTACCTGCCTCCTGAAAAGTCTGTATGCAGGCAAGAAGCAACAGTTAAAACTGGACATGGAACAACAGACTGGTTCCAAATTGGGAAAGGAGTATGTCAAGGCTGTATATTGTCACCCTGCTTATTTAACTTATATGCAGAGTACATCATGAGAAACGCTGAGCTGGATGAAGCACAAGCTGGAATCAAGATTGCCGGAGAAATATCAATAACCTCAGATATGCAGATGACACCACCCTTATGGCAGAAAGTGAAGAGGAATTGAAGAGCCTCTTGATGAAAGTGAAAGAGGAAAGGGGGAAAAAAACTGGCTTAAAACTAAACATTCAAGAAACTAAGACGATGACATACAGTCCCATCACTCCATGGCAAATAGATGAAGAAACAATGGAAACAGTGAAAGATTTTATTTTCTTGGGCTCCAAAATCACTGAAGATGGTGACTGCAGCCATGAAATTAAAACACGCTTGCTCCTTGGAAGAAAAGCTATGACCAACCTAGGAAAGTGAAAGTGAAGTCACTCAGTCATGTCCAACTCTTTGCGACCCCATGGACTGTAGCCTACCAGGCAATAGTACTGGAGTGGATTGCCATTTCCTTCTCCAGGGGATCTTCCCAACACAGGGATTGAACCCAGGTTTCCCACATTGTAGACAGATGCTTTACTGTCTGAGCCACCAGGGAAGTCCATGACCAACCTAGAGAGCATATTAAAAAGCAGAGACATTAGTTTGCCAACAAAGGTCCATCTAGTCAAACCCGTGGTTTTTCCAGTAGTCATGTATGGATGTAAGAGTTGGACCATAAAGGAAATCGAGCACCAAAAAATTAATGATTTTGAACTGTGGTATTGGAGAAGACTCTTGAGAGTCCCTTGGACTGCAAGGAAATCAAACCACTCAATCCTAAAGGAAATCAGTCCTGAGTGTTCATTTGAAGGACTGATGCTGAAGCTGAAGCTCCAATACTTTGGCCACCTGATGTGAAGAACTGACTCATTTGAAAAGACCGTGAGGCTGGGAAAGATTGTAGGTGGGAGGAGAAGGGGATGACAGAGGACTAGAGGGTTGGATGGCATCACCATTTCTATGCACATGGGTTTGAGCAAACTCCAGGAGTTGGTGATGGACAGGGAAGCCTGGCATGCTGCAGTCCATGGGGTCAAAAAGAGTCAGACACGACTGAGTGACTGAACTGAACTGAAAGAGCGCTTAACATAAGATATGTAAAGGTGCTCAACATAACTAATTATCAAGGAAACACAAATGTAAATCACAGTGCAATATCACCTCACACCAGTTGGGATGGTTGCAGAAAACAGAAACAAACAAACAGAAAATGACAAGTGTTGGCAAAGATTTGCAGAGAAGGGAAATCCATGTACACCGCTGATGGGAATGTAAAGTGGCAAGCCACTATGAAAAAGAGGTTCTCCAAAAATTAAAAATAGAACTACTGATAATCCAACAATCCCTCTTCTGGGTATATACCTAAAGGAATTGAAGTCAGAATCTCCAAGAAATATCTGCTCTCCCAAGTTCACTGCACAATAGCCGAGACATGGAAGCAGTCAGTGTTTATTGATGGATGCATGGATAAAGAAAATGTGATGTGTACACAAAATGCAATATTATTTGGCCTTAAAATAAGAAAGATGTTTTTCCATTTGTGACAACATGGATACACTTGGAGGATATTATGTTGAGTAAAACAAGCCAAATCCATAAAGACAAATACTGCATGATCTCACTATATGAAGAATCTAGAGTAGTCAAACTCATAGAAACAGAGAGAAGGGTGGTTGCTAGGAGCCAGGGGAGGAGTAGATGGAGAGGTATTGGTACAGGGTTTTAGTAATACAAGGTGGATAAGTCCTAGAGATCTACTGTATGACATAGTGCCTATGATTAATAATGCTGTATATGGTACACTCAGTAACTTAAGAGTGTAGACGCTGATTTTAGACAAAGATTAGAAGAATTACACAAATAAAACTTTATTTCAGTTTGCAGTAATTTGAATCCATATTCTGAAAGGTAAACTCACTTTAATATTTTTGAGCTATAAGTGATAAAAACACTATATGCTGTGACAATTAGTAATATTAAAACATTTCATGATAAGAAAAATAAAATATCCAAGGACTAGCTTAACAAGGTATATACAGGACTTTTATGAAGAAAACCAGGAAGGTGTTTCTGAAAAGAAAATAAAGATGACTTGAAAATATGAAATATAATGTTAGAAAGACTGAATACAATAGTTATTGCAAATTTCTTAAAAATTAAATTAAAATCCCAATGAAAGTGAAAGTGTGTTAGTTGCTCAGTTATGTCTGACTGTTTGCAACTGCAACCCCATGGACTGCAGCCCGACAGACCTTTCTGTCCAAGGGATTCTCCAGGGAAGAATACTGGAGTGGGTTGCCATTCCCTTCTCCGAGGGATCTTCCTGACTGAATGATCAAACCCAGGTCTCTTACTTTACAAGCAGATTCTTTACCATCTGAGCTCCCAGGGAAGCTCTGAATATTAATGCACTGTCTGGCAAATATCATATCACGGCAAACAACTGAGGTCCTGTTGGGTGGTATGTTATGGTCCTTCGGTGAAACAGAACCCATAGTATACAGAGATACAAGAGGTTCACAATAAACATAGGCTCACACAGTTATGGAGGCTGAGAAATCTACCATCTGCTGCTTGCAAGCGGGAGAAGCAGGAGAGCCAATGGTGTAATTCCATCTGAGCCCAAAGGCCCCGGAACTGGATGGCCACTGGGGCCCAAAAGTCCAAGAACCAGGCGCTCTGATATCTGAGGGCAGGAGGAGATGAGCATCCAGCTCAAAGACCAAATTCACCCCTTGCCTTTGCTCTGTGTGCCCTGAATGAGCCTGAGTTTGCATTCCCACGTTCATGAGGGTGGATCTTCTTCACACAGTCACTGATTCAAATGCTAATCTCTCCCTGGAACACCCTCCCAGACAAATCCAGAAAGGACATTTTACTAGCTAGTAGGCACCCTTTCCCTAGTCAAGCTGACACATAAAACTAACCGTCATAGGTGGCAAAAATTACCGATTATCTAAGTATGTATTATTTCTATCATAAAGGTATTTTTCAAGTCGTCCCAACTTTGAGTTGGAAGGAGCTATATAAAGATGAAATAGATATATTAACAGATATAGATATGGATATATTAATAGATATCGATGATATAGATAGATACAGATGATATAGATAGATATGGGCTTCCCTGGTGGCTTAGTAGTAAAGAATCTGCCTGCAGTGCAGGAGACATGGGTTCAATGCCTGGGTCAGGAAGATCCCCTGGAGATGGGAACAGCTACCCACTCCAGTGTTCTTGCCTGGAAAATCCCATGGACAGAGGAGCCTGGCGGGCTACAGTCCACGGGATTGCAAGAGACTTGGACACCACTTAGCAACTAAACACACAACACATAGATATAGATAGATAGAGGTACTGTGGCCACCTGATGCGAAGAACTGACTCATTTCAAAAGACCCTGATGCTGGGGAAGATTGAAGGTGGGAGAAGGGGATGACAGAGGATGAGATGGTTGGATGGCATCACCGACTCATTGGACATGAGTTTGGGTAAACTCCGGAAGTTGGTGATGCACCGGGAGGCCTGGTGTGCTGCAGTCCATGGGGTCACAAAGAGTCAGACACAACTGAGCGACTGAACTGAACTGAACTGATCTGAAGTAGATCGATAAATAATCTAGTGTTAATTTTATCTACTCACTCTAACAACTATGAGTCAGTCAAGTAGAATTCATGCTATGTTTTAGTGGTGCTCCTTTGATCTTTTGTCTGACAGACATTTTTAGCATATGATAATTTTTCTAAGTACTTAGTTCTCTTTCTACATGCTATACAAGCTATTGTCTTTTACTCTGCCAGTAATTTTTCAGAAGTTGCAGTTAAACACATTGTCTCAGCTGATATTAGTTGTGCTTTAGTGCTCTGGATGAGATTAGAAATAAATCCTAAATCTTTGATGAGGCAGGAACAGTCTACTGTCAACAGTAGGAAAGGTCCTGAGGGAGTTTGGGACTGTTTGCACGATCACACATAGACACAAACTGAAGCCTCGCTCCGTCCGTCTGTTCACTTCCAGTGACTGATTAGCTAAGGGGGAGGGTAAGCCCGGAGTCTGTCATCACTGGGCTGGCATCTTGAGGTTAGAAACAACTCACAAATGCTAACTAGGGAAGTAGGAATCCAATCCATACAAGGTCCAAAGCGCCCATCCAAAACTAGACATTCCAGCTGTTTGGGATCAGTAAACACAGCTAATAGTCTCTTTAAGGGGAAATGGCAAATCCAGGCCAATGAACTGGAAATAAAACCCCCTCAATTGATATCCATCCTTCTCTCAACCATGTCACGATCTGACAAGGAATGAGACCACAAAGACTAAGTTTCAGACCATCATTTAGGATTGTTGTTGTTCAGTTGCTGTCACGTTCGATTCTGTGAACCCATGGACTGCAGCATGCCAGGCTTCCCTGTCTGTCACCAGCTCCCAGAGTTTGCTCAAACTCATGTCCATCGAGTCGGTGATGCCATCCAACCATCTCATCCTCTGTCATCCCCTTCTCCACTTGCCTTCAGTCTTCCCAGCATCAGGGCCTTTTCACAGATGGCATAACTGGAAAGGGTCACATGGCTTATTGTCTCACTGAAATATTTCTCAAAACTCCTAAGAAGCCTTATTAATGGGGAAATAACTGCAGAACTCAGAAAAAAAAAAAAAACAACTGTGTATGACAAGGTCAGAGTTGGCTGGTTCATCTCATAACATCTATTGGGCAGTTAATGCCACACTGATGGTTAACAGAGACATAATTAAAAGGTTTGTTAAAAGGTCCAAGAACCCATGGGACTTCCCTGATGGTCCAGTGGTTAAGAATCCACTCTGCAATGTAGGGGGTGTGGGGTTCAACCCATGGTGGTGGAACTAAGATCCCACAAGCTGCAGGTCAGCTAAGCGCAAGTACTGCAACTACTGAGCCCACACACTGCAACTAGAGAGAGCCCTCGCACCACAAGGGAAGACTCCACACGGAGCAGCAGAGGCCTGATGCAGCCGCGTTAATTAATAATAATAATAATAAAAAAAAAGGTCCAAGAACCCAAGCAAGTCAAATAGCCCCACCACCTGTAGCTGCTTTGGTTCATTTCACTTGTTTGTGTGGAAATCTCAGCGGATGTTTGACAAGGAAGCTCCTGATTGTTGAGCGTCACCTGCACGGTGATGGCTTCGCCTGTTGGGGGACAGGGAGCAGACTCACTCACAGGGTGACAGTGCAGCCGGTTCTTGGCCCAGCTGGGAAGGCCCACCTGAGTCCCGGGGGGGTGAGTCACCCCTTCCAGGTCTGGCTGTCAGCAAGGAAATGAGACTATTGAGAAGAATAGATTGTTGGCAAAGGTATTCAGCATAAACCAAGAACAAGTTACCTCCGTAAATGACATCCCGGAGCAGACCTTCAGAGCGCGTGCTCAGTGTGTGATAAAACGTGTAAGTGACAATGCTCAGTGTGTGATAAAACGTGTAAGTGACAAGCACGATGACAAGGCCATTCTTCCTAGGACCCTGTGCACATCTCACTCGAACAACTTCCAACCTGTGGCCAGAAGACAGGGTTTAGCATCGTTTTTAATATTTTCATTTTCATCAGTGTTACAATGACTGCGCATAGTTTAACAGTCAAATAGCACCACAGGGCTTAATATGTAAAAACATAAAACAAATGGAACGGCTCTCCCCTCGTTACCATCTTTTTAAAGAGAAGTTTCCAAGGATCTCCTGTTTCAGTGGACACACCAAATGTACAGCTATGTGCACGCAAAGTCGCTTTAGTCGTGTCCGACTCTCTGCGACCCTATGGCCTGTAGCCCCCCAGGTTCCTCTGTTGATGGGACTCTCCAGGCAGGAATACTGGGGTGGGTTCCCATGTCTTCCTCCAGGGGATCTTCCCAACCCAGAGATCGAACCTGCATCTCTTATGTCCCCTGCATAGGCAGGCAGGTTCTTTACCACTAGCACCACTTGGGAATCCCATTGTATAGCTACACACAGAGTAATACCCTCTGCAAGAAATCCAGAAACTACCCAAGTGACTCACTCGTTTGGTGAGTTAGAGGTCTCCCTGACCTCTAACAGGTAGGGAGGCTGAAACACACTCTTGCCATAAACCCCTGCCCCTGGCACAGTGCCATAAAAGGAAGTTGCTGCTGCTGCTGCTGCTAAGTCGCTTCAGTCGTGTCCAACTCTGTGCGACCCCATAAACGGCAGCCCACCAGGCTCCCCAGTCCCTGGGATTCTCCAGGCAAGAGTACTGGAGTGGGTTGCCACTTCCTTCTCCAATGCATGAAAGTGAAAAGTGAAAGTGAAGTCGCTCAGTCGTGTCCGACTCTTCGAGACCCCATGGACTGCAGCCTACCAGGCTCCTCCACCTATGGAATTTTCCAGGCAAGAGTACTGGAGTGGGGTGCCATCACAGGAACTCCTAATTCCTAGCTTCTCTTTGAAGAGCAGAAGGTTTGCACCTCACATTTAGCACCGCAACTTTACGACTCCCACCTGAGGAATGGGCCCCAAACACCTAGCTCTGAAGCCAATGAGGCTTGCATCCACATGTTCCATGAGACTTTAGCAAACCAGGAAGCAGCGATTACTGGGCTGGGAGTAGACCCTGCAGTGACCCACCTGGGCTCAAGCAGACACGTGCAGCCCCCAGTCCCTGCCCGAAAGGGGTCCTTCTGCCTAACTCAGAAGCTGCTGCCTGGGGGTCAGGCTTCCGGTGGAGGCTGGCCACATCTCCCCAGAGACAGGCAAGCTGGTGGACACCTCTCTGGCCACCTCCCTCTAGCTTGACCTATTACCAGCATCTCCCTGAAAGGAGCTTGCACACACAGCTGCACCCCAGCATTCACAGCTGCTGCCTGAAGTGCACACGCCTGGATCGCTTAGCCCTGACAGCCAATGGGGCTGCAGGCAGTGCTAGAAAATTGCATCAGTTTAAAAAAACGGGATGGTATTTTTTCAAAAGATTAATCGCCAAGAACCAGAGAACTAACAAAGAGCTTTTTAAAGATGATCACACGTATCAAGGGTGCTGGGTGCAGGAGTTAAGAGGGAATCCAAGGAAATCAGAATAGCTTGGAAAAGGGTCAAAAAATTTCTGAGGCTCAAAAAAGTAGGGAAAAAATGATAAATGGAAAACAGGAGGACAATATCAGAAAATAAGGTCAATTTGATAAGTTTAGAATCTAAATAATAGAATTTCTGAAAGGCGATAGAAGAAAGGATGGAATTATCACGTGAACTATATAATATAGTTCCATAGAATTGAAAAGCATGACTTCCCAGATTAAAAGGACCCACAAAATGTCCAATCCAGGGATTTTAAAAAGTGGCTCACACCAATACACTTAAGTCCAAAACACTGGAGGTCTCAAAAACTGGAAGAAGAGGATGAAGGATCCTAGGTAAGGAGACTGAAAGCTAGATAACTGAACAGAACCGTCGAATGCAAAAGGAAAAGTCATGACTGAACCAGCATTCTATACCCAGAGAAGAAATCGTCAGATATGCAAGGGCCTTAAGTATTTACTTCCTGGCTCCTCAGCGAGGAAGACACCAGGATACACTTCACCAAATAAGTTTACTAAGAAAGAGCAAAACATGGAGCCTGATAGTGGATCCAACACAAGAAAGAGAGACAATGAGAGTCCCAGGGTTTCATTAAAGTGGATCCTCAGAAAACCAGCTCTGCAAGGTCTATAAATCTCCAGAATGGTGGAGGAAGATGGAAAACTCTAGGGAAAAGACATGAAATATGATGGATAGGTCCCCAGTGTGAAGGAGAGTTTGATATGGGTTAAGCTGTGATATGGGGCTTCCCACATGGTGCTACTGGTTAAGAACACGCCTGTGAATGCAGGAGATGTAAAAGACACAGATTCGATCCCTGGGTCAGGAAGATCCCCTGGAGAAGGAAATGGTAACCCACTCCAGCATTCTGAAGAATTCCATAAACAGAGGCGCTCTGTGGGCTACAGTCCACGGGGTCACAAGGAGTTGGACATGACCAGCATGCACACATGCACAGCTTCTCGTATATAGAAAGCTAAACAAATTAAAAATATGGCATGATTAACACCAGAAGCAAAAAGTTGTCCAGCAGAAGGTCCAATCCTAGCATATTCTGTAGCTCAGTCATAGACAGCACTCATGCAGACATGATAATTCGATCTCTGAATATTTCTTTAACCAAAAAAATATTGGTTAAAAATATACCTATGTCCAGAGGATTGGGAAAGTGGGTATATGTTGGGGGTGGGTAAGAGAGTGTTAAATCTTCATCTTTGGTAGTATGCAGTTAAAAGAAATTCTTGTAACTAGAAGTTCAAGCAATAGGTTTGTTGTTTAGTAGATAAGTTGTATCTGACTCGCTTATGACCCCATGAACTGTAGCCTGCCAGCCTCCTCTGTCCATGGAATTTTCTAGGCAAGAATACTGGAAGGGGTTGCCATTTTCTTCTCCAGGGGATCTTACCGACCCAGGGATAGAACCCATGTCTCCTGCATTGCAGGCAGATTCTTTACCACTGAGCTAAAGCAACAGAAATAAAGACCAAATGTCAGAAGAAACAGCCTAAAGGAAAAGTGGTCCTCTCTAGAGGGGAAGACTCCAAGATGGGGACCAGTGAAATAGAGGGCACGGATTTGCTTAGCACTTTTTCTAACAGTAAACCTTTTCAACATGCATATGTGCCACTTCAATAAAAATTGAAGGAAGCTGACAGTTTACATTCCTAACTCAAATACATCTCACCTCATCTCTAACTAGGGGGTCCACTCTTTCATTCAGCCATCCCTCAACCAATGGGCTCAGTTTTGAGTCATCAAGCATTTGTGTCACAGCCTGTAAAATTCAGGTAATGAAAATACACTCTTAGGAAATTGACAGTAAAGACCTACAAAAGTGCAAAATGGGTCCTGACTGATGATTACAAATAAAGTGAAGATGGTTTGCTTGCTTTATTCAGCACACCCTTGTGAACTAAAAACACCAGTGTGGAAGCAAACTCAATCAAGCTAATTAAACTGTGTTTCTCCATTTCAATAACAGAAAAAAATCATTCTATGCTTCCAAGCTAACTAACTAAATTGTACACAGAAGGAAAGCCACACCAAACAACAGAAAAGGTCAACGCAATTTAAGACCAAAGACTGATGTGTGCTTTCTGGATCCATCAATAACTTTACTCAGTACTAAGGATGCTCCATTGTTACACTGACCATAATTTTTCAAACACAAAATTACAAACCACTGTCTCAGTGCATTTATAAGGATAACATTAAAAATAAATACTAGAAAATGATCAGGTTCTCTACAGACAATAGTAGAAGAACCTCAAGAATACCAAATTAATCAAGTATTTTTGGACAAGAAGTTAATTCCAGATTATTTGTCCTCAGCATATTGACATTATAAAACTCTCATTAACCAGAAAGCTGGAAGTTATCCTGGTGACAAAAGAACAAAGATAAAGCAATCCAGGATTAAATATTGTGTCAAGTTATTATTCATACATTGAGAAGATGAATTTTTTAAGACAACTATAATTTAGCAATGAGAGATGTCTTTGTTTTCATTAGCAATATAATTTCTAAGACTTTACTTTTAATATACAAAAAAAGAATTTTACATCATAATGAAATTTAAGCTGTTTTAAGTTAAAATGTACATATTAGCAATCATTTCACCTTTTATGCCCGCTTGAGCAGAACTTAGTGACAAACATACGCACACATAGAAATACACACACAGCATTTGGGCCATTCTTTTATGATTTTATCCATTTTGTGAAGACAAATGACAATTAGTACCACAGACTTCTTTGACTTGTTACAAAACATTCTTGCCTACCATCTACTCCACCAATGAAAATGGATTACAGCTGTCTATGATCCTCAGGAGTAATTGGTCTTGGGAAGGACAAAAACAAACAGAAATACTTTTGCTGGCTTGGGCGGAAGGAAAATTTTGTTTTCTGAGTTCTTACCAAATTACTGACTCTATTTTTCACTTGTAATTGCCCTGGGTATTTCAAGTAGACACAGCCTTATGGTCACAGAGGAGAAATATTCTTCTTATTAATTAGGAAAGGCTTTCAGCCTAGGGACAGAATTCTTATTAGAATGGGTGGGTATTTGTGTCTTTAACCCCTCCCAATGATCTTCCTAATGGACTGAGCTTCATTAAATAGAACGAGACAAAAATTATCCCAAACAGAAAGCTAAAGTTTTATCCATTAAGAGAAAATGGGGACCATGATTCAGAACAGCTCTCAACGGTTTGCTTTATTTCTTTTATTATTACTATCGTTATGGTAAGAACACATGAAGTTTACCCTCTTAACAAATGTTTCCATACACAAACAGTGTTGTTAACTACAGGAATAGTGTTACACCGCAGAGCTCTAGAACTTCTTATGTGAGTGTGCTTGGTCACTTAGTCGTGTCCAACTCTTTGCGACCCCATGTACCATAGCCCACCAGGCTCCTCTGTCCATGGGGATTCTCCAGGCAAGAATACTGAAGTGGGTGGCCATGTCCTCCTCCAGGACATCTTCCCAACCCAGAGATCGAACCCGGGTCTCCTGCACTGCAGGCAGATTCTTCACCATCTGAGCCACCAGAGAAGCTTTATATCCACTGAACACATTTCCCTCCACACCAGACCCTGGCAACCCTAGTTCTGCTCTCTGCTTGTGCGTACTTGACTATTTTAGATTCCTCAGATAAGCTGACTCATGTAGCACTTGCCTTTCTGTTACTGGCTTATTTTATGTAACAAAATGTCCACGAGTTTCATTCATGTTGTTGCATATGACAGGATTTCATTATTTTTATGGCTGAATAATATTGCCAACAAAGGTTTGTAGAGTCAAAACTATGGTTTTTCCAGTAGTCATGCACAGATGTTAAGAGTTAGACCAGAAAGAAGGCTGAGCACCGAAGAATTGATGCTTTCAAACTGTGGTGTTGGAGAAGACTCTTGAGAGTCCTTTGGACAGCAAGGAGATCAAACTAGTCAATCATAAAGGAAATCAACCCTCAATATTCATTTGAAGGACTGATGCTGAAGCCGAAGCTCCAATCCTTTGGCCACCTGATGGGAAGAGCCAACTCATTTGAAAAGACCCTGATGCTGGGAAAGATTGAAGGCAGGAGGAGAAGGGGATGACGGAGGATGAGATGGTTGGATGGCATCACCAACTCAATGCACATGAGTTTGAGCAAGCTCCGGGACATGGTGAAGGACAGGGAAGCCTGGCGTGCTTCAGTCCATAGAGTTGCAAAGACTCAGACACAACTGAGTGACTGAAGAACAGCAAATATTCCATGACACGTATATTTCACATTATCATTATCTGCTCATCCAAGGAGCGCTGCTGGGGTTGTTTCCATGGCTTAGTTATTGTGAATAAGGCTGCAATGAACATGGAATGCAGATATTTCTTTGAGACCCTGATGTCAATTATTTTGTATAAATACCCTGAAGTGAGGTTTCAGGATGGGATGGTAGCTCTATTTTCATTTCTCGAGGAACCTCCATATTGTTGTTCATAGTGACTGCACCATTTCACATTTCTACCCACTGTGCACAAAGATTCTGATTTCTCCTGTTCTCACCAACAATCATTATATTCTGGTTTTCTGGTAATAAAACATCACATACATCCTAGCCCGTGTGTGATATCTCATTGTGTGTTTGATTTGCCTTTTTCCTGAGTATTGCTTGTTATAAGTGTCTTTTCACAGGCCTGTTGGCCATCTGTGCATCTTCCTTGGAGAAATGTTCTATTCGATTCGTTTACTATATAGGTCAGTTTCCATGATCAGATTCCCACTTGCAGCTTAAAATCTTGATTAATATATTTTTAAGAAGAAAAATGTTACCAGTAGCAAATCCACTGTTGATTACAAATGTTCGTGGAAATGCACAGTGTGCTAGCAGTAGTCGTGTTAGTCGCTCAGTCGTGTCTTACTCTGTGTGACCCCGTGGACTGAACTGATATTACCTGACGGAGAAATCCCGCACTGAGCCCGGGTCCAGGGCTTCCCTTGTGCTCAGTCACCGGCTGCAAGCAGCCCCAGCAGAGCGAGGAGGGCAGGACCTGTGTCCACAGACACGGCTGCTGGAGGCTGCCCATCCGTCACGTTTCCACGGCCAGCCTCTATTGAGGGGAGATCTGAGGGGGGCCTCACAAGGGCCCTGCTCACTTCTCTCTCCTTCCTCCCAGGCCTCTGCTGTGAGAGGTATCTGTTGTTTTTACAGCTGGCATCCATTTCCCCACCTTCAGGTCACAACACCTAGATTTAGGGGGTGGAGGATGGGGAAGGAACCACAACCATGCCCTAGTCTATTTGGATCAGGTGAAACTGACATCTCCCACCTGCCCTCTGTTGTAGTCATCTGACCCTCAACAACCAGAACGTGGTCTGACCCACTATAAGGGGTTGACGAGGGGATGGACACAGTGTCCAGAGCCATTGAAACCATCAAGGGTTTTTGGTGTTTTTTTTGGACAACATAGGAAATCAGTCCTGAATATTCACTGGAAAGACTGACGCTGAAGCTAAAGCTGCAATGTTTTGGTCACCTGAAGTGAAGAGACAAATCATTGGAAAACACCCTGATGCTGGGAAAGACTGAAGGCAGGAGAAGGGGATGACAGAGGATGAGATGGTTGGATGGCATCACTGCCTCAATGGACATGAATTTGAGCAAACTGTGGGAGACAGTGAAGGACAGGGAAGCCTGGCGTGCTGCAGTCCACGGTATGGCATAGAGTCGGAGACAACTGAGCAACTGAACAATAAGTTCAGTTAATAATAAGGTATTAAGACCCTTAACTAGATAGCTGAAAAGGTAAAAGAGACAAGCACTAAGGTGTCTTGTAGGTACAAACTGAAGGAAGTAGCCTGTACCACAAAGGCTGCAGGGAAAACTGGACTTGTTAGAGCTTGCAAGCTTGGAGGAACAGCCCTGTGGAGCTGAAACTCAGTCTCAGAGGAGGGTATCTCTGGGCTCAGAGAAGGGGCTCCACGGGCCTGGATCTGGACATCTTGAAGAGAGTCACCCACTGGCTGGTGCTGTATCTCTGCTTAGGGTGCAGTGAGTGTTGAAAGAAGACCACAGACAGGATCCCACTGTCTCTACAGGAAGTAGATGTCACAGCCAGTATTTGGCGGGTTAAAGGTCACAGGAAGGAAACCAACAGGAAGCAGCCAGTCTTGACTTCCTCCTCCAGTCTCCAGTCTCTACCCCAGTGGGCAAAGCTATCAGGGATTAGATGACAAATGACACAGCTGGTTTCCAGGGCAGAAGCACGGAAGGGTGTACTGGAAACAGAGTGTCAGAAACTAACAACTGGCACAGAGCCAAACAAGCCAGGGCCTCCGGCAATCCTGGGCAGAGATGGAGCTCCTTGGAAAGATAAATGACCACAGAGGACCAAGAACACACTGGGTGCTGATCGCAGGAGTGATCACAGGCTCGGCTGTGCAGGGAATGCCCAGAAGGACAACTGCAAACTGGAGAAAGTTTCCGTGAGCTGGAGAACGAGATCATCGGACATAGACTGGTTTATTGACGGGGCCTCAAAGCTCTCAACCCCCCACCTCCTCAGGCCCCGACTGCAGGGGCCTGAACATGACAGCCTCCATTTTCAGTGTAAGCTAGGAATGATTTGTCCTGGGTTCAAGTAAAAGTGAAAGTCGGTCAGTCGTGTCCAACTCTTTGCATACAGTCCATGGAATTCTCCAGGCCAGAATACTGGAGTGGGTAGCCTTTCCCTTCTCCAGGGGATCTTCCCAACCCAGAGATCGAACCCAGGTGTCCCACATTGCAGGCAGATTCTTTACCAGCTGAGCCACAGGGAAACCCAAGAATACTGGAGTGGGTCAGTCAGTCAGTCAATTCAGTCGCTCAGTCGTGTCTGACTCTTTGCAACCCCATGAATCACAGCACGCCAGGCCTCCCTGTCCATCACCAACTCCCGGAGTTCACCCAGACTCACGTCCATCGAGTCCAGGCGATCTTCCCAACCTAGGAATCAAACCAGGGTCTCCTGCATTACAGGCAGATTCTTTACCAACTGAGCTATCAGGGAAGCCCCTGGGTTCAAAAGCAAAGCTAAATAGGTAGCTGGATCTTTTAAAATAATATGCATAATAAATATATATGGAATAATATATAATAATATTTATATATAATAATAATTAAATTATATATATATATATGTTAATGCCTTTTAGCATACCATTAATTCAAACATAATGCTATAAAACATCAGATCTCTAAATTTACTCTTTCTGTACAATAAACTTTTTGAAGAATAACTACAGTATGTCTTAAAGTCCTAAATAGTAAGGTTTTTTTGTGGGTTTTTTTGGAGTGGGGGGTGCAGCTTCCCGCGTGGTGCTAGTGGTAAAGAACCGACCTGCCGACGCAGGAGAAGGAAGAGACGTGGGTTTGATCCCAGGGCCATAAAGATCTCCTGGAGAAGAGAATGGCAACCCACCCCAGTGTTCTTCCCTGGAGAATCCCACGGATGGAGGAGCCTGGCAGGCTATGGTCTATGGGGTCACAACGAGCTGGACACGACTGAAGCGACTTTGCACATTTATTTTGTGCTGCACTGGACCTTCGCTGCTATCACAGGCTTCTCTCTAGTTTCAGTGAGCAGGGGCTACTCCCTAGCTACAGTGCTCGGGTTTTTCCCACTGCGGTGGCTGCTCTCGCTGAGGAGCACGGGCTCTAGGCGCCCAGGCTTCAGTAGCTGTGGTGCATGGGCTTAGTTGCCCTGCGGCATGAGGTTTTCCCAAACCAGGAATCAAGCCTGTGTCCCCTGCATTTGGCAGGCAGCTTCTTAATAGCTGTACCGCCAGAGAAGCACGAAAAAGACTGCTTTTGTTGTCTTTTATAACCTCAAAAGATCCACTTACCATTTTCTATGAGCAGCAGTTCTGATATATATAACATGGCACACTTTTCACGTGGGTCCTTAAGTAGGTCTATGCTTTAAAAAATCCAAACTAATTGAGACTGAATTCCGACTTCCCCTAAAGGATTTCTAAGATGCAGGGTGAGGAGTGAACAATTCAGGACATTGCTGTTGTTTCTCACACCCCAGTGATCAGGGCACAATCTGCCATTTATAATGATTACCACGTGAGGACAGACAGTGGCAGAGAGCATGTGGCCGCGCCAGTCCTTGGCACAAGCTCCTGATAGAAGAACTGATGAAGCCCATTCACGTGTCAGCCCCTGCCCTGTCGCCCCGGACTCCAGATGCAGGGGCTCAGTGGAGGTGGAGATACTGTTAGATCACCTAAAACAGCACTTTCTTTCTATCAATTTTCGTATTAAGTGTCCCTCCAGGGACGGTGACCTCCAGCTGTAAGCTGCCCTCCTCTGCTAACTCTAGAGCCCGATTTTGCTGAGACCTCAGTACTCAAGACCAAATATTGGAGAGAGTTTTGTCGACTTTCATTTCAATCACAGTAGGTATCCAAAAATTGCTTCCCATGATAGAGTGTTGTTTTTGTCTCTAAACACTGCAATTTTGTTACAAAGAACTTTCAGGGTTATCAATGTCGTTCTAATCTCTTATGTGCTAAAGGGCTGATAACAGGCGGCTTGTCTCCTATAATGCTTAAACTGCTTGCTCAAGGCTAGGGAGATTAAAATTACTTTTCTCCTAGTGTTCCTGAGTACTTGGAGTTTTTATTCTGATTTTTCTCTAAGCTCAAACGTCTATTTAAAAATTTTAAGATTCCACAGGAGTCCCTGGAAATTCAGTCATGGGGCGCATACATGTATTCTGGAACAAAGAAATAACATGTTTGAATGGTTTTCCTAAAACAAGAAGCAGCACCCAAGAAGCACATATTCCTGGCAGTATAGAGCCAGGCTCTGGGAATCTGAGTTGAGGGGTTCACTTGCCACCCCTGAAGACACAACCACCCAGATGATACCTGGGAAAAAGTAGTTTAGTGTTAAAAAGAGCATAACCCTGGTTATACAACCTACTGATCTAACCAAAAAGCATCTGCTTGGGAAAGACATTTTGTAGTCTATTAATAATTTGCTCTCTCTCTCTTTGAAAAGTGCAAAGCAGCTTATTTCTGGAATTTAAAATTCTTAACTTCAAACAAGACGTATTTTTTGGAAAAGATGTTTGTTTTTTTTTATCAAAACAAGGACAAGATATGACTTGAGTATAAACTCCTTGAGGGTAGAAATAGAGAGGCGAGGGAGAAAGAGAGAGCCTGTGTGTGCTGGTGAAGGAGGTTCACCCATGAAGACAGCTCACCTTCTGGGTCCCCTGCCGTTTGCTCCCCGGGGCTCTGAGTCAGAAAGCTCCTGTGTTTCTTCCACCTGGAGGGACATTTTCATCTGGACCCATGGGTTCTATGAACCTTAGTTGCTTTTCATTATAGGCATGTAGAGGAGAAATACAGTTCAGAGGATGAGAGAGAGAGAAGAAAAATGGCAAATATATCAAGATGAATCAACTTACTGCCAACATTACCTGCCATTCTTGCATACCGATCTTCAGATGTTCTGCCTCTACAACCGGTGATCTCCCTAGAGACAAGAACAGTATTTCAGATTTCTTGTGGCACCGTCTGGTTATCTGTGGACATCATTTGTACATATTGCATTGAATTCAGTGAAGCAAGCTATAATCTGAAAATAAGCCTTCTCCAAAATCTCAGGGACTGCTGTTCAGAAAGCTCTTTCTTGTCTGAAATCTTCCATGAAATGAATTAACTTTGCCCACTCAAAACTTGCAGCCAAATCAGCTTCCTTATTTGAGATAGCAGCAGCCAGGCACACTGGGAGAGCAGTTTTGTAGGTAGGCTGTAGACTCACGTTTCCTCATGATATATCCCTCATAAAACTGGTGAATAGGGACTTCTCTGGTGGTCCAGTGGCTAAGAATCCTCCTTGCAATGCAGGGGATGAGGGTTCGATCCCTGGTTGGGCAACTAAGATCACACATGACGCAGAACAACTAAGCCACAACTACTGAAGCCCCTGCGTTCTGGAGACTGCGTGCCACGACCAGAGAATCCACAAACCACAAGGAAAGATCGTTCATGATGCAGCAATCATGATGCAATGATCCCGAGTCCCACAGCTAAGACCCTAGGCAGCCAGATAAATACTTTTAAAAAAACAAGCCAATTTAATGAACCAATTTGGGAAATCATAGCTCAGCTCAATAATGCAAGTCAACGGCACCTTCTTGGAGAGCCACCCCTTTATTGACCTAGGAAAGGAGAGGCTGCTCCCCTAGAAAGGATGACTGCAGACAGCGGGGTGGAAAACCAGAGTCCTCTTGGCTCCTGTGGCTCAAGGCAGGCAGGCTCACAGGGTCACGCTCTGTCCAGCACCTCATCTGCTGAAAACCCACCCAACCAGCCTCTTCTCTAACCTCCCCAAGAGGAGGCGGCAAGAGCCACAGTTGAAAACAAAGTGCCAGCTGCTCTTGGGAAACAACCTCTACTTCTAGACCAACCACCAGAATCAAGCAGCCATTGTCCCTGCTTCCGATGGGAAGAGAAAGAAAGCTTATGGCTTAGAGCTGTCTTCTCAGCCACCATGGGTAATAAATGCCATGAGGGACATTTGTCAGGAGGAACCTAGGAACCAAATTTCAGAAGTTCTCGTTTCTGGGCTTTTTCAGTTCAGACTGTATATATAACGGCCCTTCTCAGTCACTGCTCATGCAGAAAACTGAGTAGTTTCTCTATTGACTTAAATACAAAAATTTTTCAATTAAAACTTACATTTTGCAAAATAGTTTTCACATTAATTTTCTATGTGTACTATTTTATTTTCTCCCAGAATGACCCTATGAGAGAACCATTTCTTTTTTGGTGGAGGAAAATAACCAAAGGAAATACTAGCAAGCCGAATCATCCACTGGGTTACTGAAAGGGCCCAAGAAAGCAAAAGGGTTAATGCTAATAGTGTGAAAACTTGTCTCTGTAACGCATCTGGCTGTGTGCAGTGGGGGTGAGCAGCAGGACATCCTGAGACCATAGAGTGGCAGGGTGCAGATGGCCTTCTTGCTCTGTTCTCTGAATTTTGCCATTCAACTGTCTGGGTTGGATTCAAGTAATGTGTCCCTGGCAACATGGCCTTAAAAACAAACAATAGTGATCTTCTAGCAAGGATCATCCTTTTGAACTACAGCAAGAGTCATGGAGGTAATGTGGGTCATCAAGGTAACAAAACATCTAATGTTCGATGCTAAATGTCACTTGGACCTATGGCCAGAACCTGGCCTGGGCTGCAGTCAAATCCCGAAAAACAAGACAGAGGCTCAGCAAGAGCACCTGGGACCAGGGCTGACCACTCTCCCAATGAGAAGACGCAGGAGTTGCCATTCAGTTAAGTTTGGTGGGGCCAGGTGGGCAGGTGGGTGAGTGAGTGGAGATGGGAAGGAGAGGTCCTGCCCAGTCAACCAAGCACAACATTCACAGTGAATGGCAAAGGCAGGTCAGAATCTAAGCAAGCCATGAGCTGAGAGGAACTTCCTAGTAAGGGGCAGTGGCCAGCACAATGCAGTGCTCAGGGGTGTGGTGGGGAAAACTTAGACACGGAGACTGCAGACCATCAGCTCAGAGAATCTGCAGTCAGCGACTGTCCTCCTCTGGGAAAAAGGGCAGGACTACGTACAGTCTCTGGAAGGATTGTTGTTGTTCAGTCACTAAGTCATACCCGACTCTTTGTGACCCCATTGACAGCAGCACAACAGGCTCCTCTGGCCCCCACTATCTATCTCCTGGAGTTTGCCCAAGCCCATGTGCATTGAGTCGGTGATGCCATCCAACTGTCTCATCTTCCATTGCCATCTTCTCCTCTTGCCCTCAATCTTTCCCACCATCAGGGTCTTTTCAAATGAGTCAGCTCTTCACATCAGGTGGCCAAAGGATTGGAGCTTCAGTTTCAGGATCAACCCTTTCAATGAATATTCAGGGTTGATTGTCTTTAGGATTAACTGGTTTGATCTCCTGAGAGACTCTCAAGAGTCTTGTCCAGCACCACAATTTGAAAGCATCATTTCTTCCATGCCCAAGCTTCTTTATGGTCCAACTCTCACATCTGTACATGACTACTGGAAAAACTATAGTTTTAACTATATGGACCTGTGTCAGCAAAGTGATGTCTCTGCTCTTTTTTCTGCTTTTTAATATGCTGTCTAGGTTTGTCACAGCTTTTCTTCCAAGGAGCAAGCATCTTTTAATTTCATGGCTGCAGTAAATATCCGCTGTTATTTTGGAGCCTAAGCAAAAATATTTGTCACTGTTTCCACTTTTTCCCCTTTATTGCCATGAAGTGATGGGACCAGATGCCATGATTTTTGTTTTTTGAATATTGAGTTTTGAGCCACCTTTTTCGCTCTCCTCTTTCACCCTCATCAAGAGGCTCTTTTGTTCTTCTTCACTTTCTGCCTTTAGAGTGGTATCATCTGCATATCTGAGATTGTTGATATTTCTCCTGCCAATCTTTATTCCAACTTGTGATTCATCCAGCCCAGCATTTCTCATGATGTACTATACATAGAAGTTAAATAAACAGGATAGCAGTATACAGCCTTGACATACTCCTTTCCCAATTTTGAGTCAGTCTGTTGTTCCTTGTCTGGTTCTAATTGTTGCTTTTTGAACTGCATACAGGTTTCTCAGGAGACAGGTAAGGTGGTCTGGGGTCCCCATCTCTTGAAGAATTTTCCACAGTTTGTTGTGATTCCCACTGGGTTTCACAAATACTTTGCATTTCTGATATGAGGCAACTAAATAGATTCCTATACTTGGCCTTCAAGGCGTGGTTTCTGAGAGGAGCTTCAAAAGGCATCACCCATCCTTCCACCTCCCCTGGGATCCCCATTGCACTTGGTGAAAGGAGCGTGAGAAATTGGAACTGCATCAATTATTAGGTGTTAAACCAGTTCTGGGAATTTGTCCCCCAAACTTTTGATGCCTACACTTTAAATGGCTTCCCTGGTGGCTCAGCTGGTAAAGAATCTGCCTGCAATGCGGGAGACCTGGGTTTAATCCCTAGGTTGGGAAGATCCCCTGGAGAAGGGAATGGCTACCCACTCCAGTATTCCAGCCTGGAGAATTCCATGGACTGTATAGTCCAGGGGGTCGCAAAGTGTCAGACATGACTGAGCGACTTTCCCACTTTCCCACTTTAAATATAGGACTTTGAGTAAACCCACACACGGTCCAGATATGAGAGAAGGACATTTGGAAAGACATCATCCATTGACAAAGATGGAGGCATGAGTGTTAGCTCTTCTTCATCCCATCTCAGGTTTCAGGATTGATGGGTGCCCATGATCAAGTGTTTGTACATATAGGAAGGGTTTGACTGAGCAGGTCATTCAGATTCAGTATATTCTGCAGTGAGAATACCAAGCTTCATTTCTAGAATCTGCTCAAAGAAAATTGGGACTGGGCTAACTACCCTTCCCAGAGTTGTTATAAAGATTTAGACTTAACATAGTGCCAAGTGCGCATGTTGGGTGAGTCTGAACTGGACTTCCAGCATGTTCTCATGGCCACTGGCCTGACCCAGACCTTAGTGGCGGTGCCCTGGGGCCAGCAGATGCCTTTCTCTGGTCCTGGCATACAGCCCTCAGGTCCACTTAGACCGGGGTCTTCCAGGCACTGCTCTGGGAGAAGCTGCCCCATTCTGTACATCCCCCACTCTGTCAAATGGCCACTGGTCTCAGTCTCAGGTCCACAACTCACATAGTCAAAACCCACTTGACACGTGTAAGTTTGAGACTTACCACAAATATAGTATGAAAACTGTTAATTCCAGCATCACTCACCATTGAACATGTTGTTTGTATGGACACTGTGTTTTCCTTTCTAAATATTTGAATAACATTATCATAAATGAGACTTTCCTTGTAAGTTGCAGGGCAATGTTGACATTATGCTTAGACAGCAGTATCTTTACGAAGTTATCTTAGAAATCATTGTATGTTAATAGAAAATGTAGCCATCAGGCATTTCTAGGGCTCATCTGACATATTCTAGAATGTTCTAGTTGTGCCATTCATGTCTACCTCTTAAATTCAACCATGTATGAGTTTGCACTTTATAAGACACAGTTCTTTAAAATATATTTATCACCTCTCTAAGTTCCCTCTGAGTTTCTCTGTATACTGATGGCCTATTTGAGTAAAGGCCAGGGATACATTTGATCATCTGGCCATCACTGCACTACCCAACCATTTTAATGTTTTAAATTTCATGGCCCTCATAGAAATTATACTTCCCATCCCATTAGCATAAATATTGGGTCTGCTTAAAGCATGATCTGGCAGACCTGGGGCTCCAGCATCTCCAACGGCCAAGGGAATCTGGGAGTCATTCCCAGCATGAAAGTTGGGATGCTGGTTTGGCATAATTGCCCTGATGACCATCTATTCACTGAGAAAAATAAGGACCTGTCCAGCCCTGTTCCAGGTGCTGTGAAGAACATCTGTGTGTGCCAAGTTGCTTCAGTCATCTCCAACTTTTTGCAACCCTGTGGACTGTAGCCCACCAGGCTCCTCTGTCTGTGGGATTCCCTAGGCAAGAATGCTAAAGTGGGTTGCCATAACCTCCTCCAGGGGATGTTCTGGACCCAGGGATCAAACCCACATCTCTTCCATCTCCTGCTTTGGCAGGGAGGTTCTTTACTACTAGTGCCCCTGGGAAGCAGAATGGTTATTACAGAATATTGAACAGAGTTCCCTGTGCTATTCAGTAAGTCCTTGATGATTATCCATCTTAAATATAGCAGGTGGACATGTCAATCCCAAATTCCCAGTCTCTCCTTCTCTCCACACCCTTCCCTCTGGTAACTGTACGTTCATTCTCTAAGTCAATGATTCTGTTTCTATTAGGAAGCTTTCTTTCATAAGATAATGAGAGCAATGTGACACGTTGTTCGGTATAATCATAAGACAGTCAACTCCTAAATATAGTCATCTGCTAAATATACCCATGTCTATTAATGACATTAACTGTAAATTCATAGAAACTGGCTGATATTGCATTTATATCATACAGAATCAGTAGTTGAAGTATTTATAAAAGAAAATTGATTAGCTCCGGTGACTATTTACTCCCAAGTTTTGTCACATGCAGGGGCTTCCCTGGTAGCTCAGTTGGTAAAGAATCCACTGCAATGCAGGAGACCCTGGTTTAATTGCTGGATCGGGAAGATCCCCTGGAGAAGGGATAGGCTACCCACTCCAGTATTCTTGGGCTTCCCTGGTGGCTCAGCTGGTAAAGAATCCATCTGCAGTGTGGGAGGCCTGGGTTCATATTTTTGACAAAATTTCAATCTGCCTTAACGTGTCCTAAACACTTGTTTATAGACCTATCGGACTAAAGGGCAGTGGGGGGAGGGGATTTTATCTATTTCATAAATAATTCAACACGAGATTTAAAAATTGAGAATCCTGAGCCTTTATAGATGGCTCACTTTATAGATGGGATGGCCCAGGCTACCCAGGTAGTGCCAGTGATAAAGAACCCACCCACCTACCAGTGCAGGAGATGTAAGGGACACGAGTTCCATCCCTGGATCAGGAAGACCCCTTGAAGGAAGGCATGGCAACCCATTCCAGTATTCTTGCCTGGAGAATCCCATGGGCAAAGGACCCTCGCGGGCTACAGTCCATGGGGTCACACAGAGTCGGATACGACTGAAGCGACTTAGCATGCATGCACATTATGGCCCACCCTCTAATTTTTCAGAGGGCAAGGCTGGAAGCCAATGAGGTTATAGGATTTGTCCACAATGTGACTAGAGTTAGGGGGGTGGGGGAACCCAGCATAGAGGTCAGGCCTGGGCACCTGCTGTTCAGAGGAGCCCAGACCTGCACCTGCCACTCTGTGCTCCATCCTCAGGGCCTGGCACCCAACGGAGCCCTGATAAGCGCTTTTTACACAGACTTGAACTCAATCCCTGTTATCAACACCATTAAAGAGTGTGAGAGAAAGATACTGCAAAGCATGAAACTTGCTCTCTAGGAACAAGCACTCCTATGGATATCTCCAAAAGTTGATGAGCAGAGTCAATGGCAAATTGGGTTTTGTTCTGGAAAAGACGAGGGACGGGGGAGGCAGTGCCTTGTCAGCTCAAGCTCTGCAGATGTTGGATGGTTTGGGATCTCAGTGATTCACAGAGAAAACGCAGTGTGGCCTCATTACCTTCAAGAACAGGGTTATCTGAGGCCACCAGCTGATTGAGGCACACTTAGTGAACACACTAAGTGAATCAGCAAGAGCTGATTCATAAATGTGGAGATCTATGCCAGAAATAAAAACTCAGACCTCTTCCTCCATCTGTCTGTGCCTCAGAGGAGCCCCCCAATGCTGCACTGCCCCCAGGAGTGGTCATTGTGCAGAAGCAGGAACGTGCCTTGTCGCCAAGCTTAGCCCAGCATGATCAGCACCAATGCTTGTATGAAGCACACGCCCACAGGGAGCATGAAGTGTAGGACCAGGGAGGGGGCTTGATGCTGCCGTCTATGGGGTCACGCTGAGTCGGACACGACTGAAGCAACTCAGCAGCAGCAGCAGCTCCATGGTACAGGCCAAGAAACAGACTCCAATCCATTGTGACTTGCCCCACCAGCTATCTGGTAAGTGAAACAGGAAAGACTCATTTCAGGTTCTTCCAAACACAAGTCCAGGGCTCCCCCATCACCCCAGCCCTGGGGACCCCGAGCCCCATGGTCCCAGCTAGTATCTACAGGCTGTTCTCACAGCTTTCAATGCCTGCCCCCTCCTATTGCTCCATGCTCATCAGACCTTGCTGGCCACCTCTTTCCAGTCATCCTGCTCTTCACCTGCTGGTCACCAAGCCTGTAGCTCAAGCTAAGGGCGGAGTGAAGGTGTTAACGGGCATCTTTGAAGTCAGATATCAGATCTGAAAAAGAAGGAAGAAGGGAAGAATTTTAAAATTACATGAGAACAGTGGCAAGTGTAGTTCATTTACCTTCTCTCCTTCCTCCCCTTCTTTCACTAGAACTCACTTCCCTTATCCCTAGACCTCACTGATTACTTCTTATTAGAAAGCATCCTGTCAGTGAAACAACTCAGAGGCAGGATGGGAAATGCTGAACTGTGCCACAATGCTCTCCTTTTGGTGCCTCGGCTCAAGGGACGCTGCACTTGTATGGGCAGCCTCCCTTTCCTAAATTATCTCATCACAGAAGGAACCCCAAATAGGAATCCATCTTGTATCTGGAAGGAAGGAAGAGAAGGAAGCAGGGAGGAAGGGAAGTAGGGAGGAAGGAAATGAACAGGAAACCCTACTTGTGGCCTGGGGGAGATTTTTATTTAACTCTTACAACATTTCCAATACATGGTTACAAAATTGAAAACAAAAAAGTGACCAACCGTGAAGCATGACCAGCACCCAAGAAGAGCAACCTGCCTTTCTCAAGCATTTCTGCCTGGCGGTCATAGTGCCTGGCACGTGATAAACACCACCAGTGTCTGGTAAACAAATGAACACCTTACATGGTGCTATTGTCTCACACAAATTCTTTTCAGAAAGGGAGAAAAATCTCAGTAGTCCCTTAAAAGTTTCTTGTAGCTAGTTCATCTTCATCTGCCTTATCTACAGAAGCCAACAGGCACAGTTGGAAGAAATAGGTTAATAAAACCAAGCCAGATGGCCAGCCATTAATTCTGCTGCTTCTCTGCAGCTGTTACAGATTTATCTTTTAAAGTCTTACACTAATCAGGGTGTAAATTCCCCTGAAGCCACTTGGTGTCTTGGCAAATAAGCCAGACCCATGAATTTCTAAGAATATTGTACCTGCTTTAGTCCCTGTGGACTTCGTCCTATTAGTGATGGTGAAAAGGCAGCCATCTTGAAAACGCCATTCTAAAACTGGGAATTTAAGATTATATCTTGATGTCACACTTTTGGGGCAATTTTTATTTTTTGTTGTTGTTCAGTCACTAAGTCTTGTCTGACTTTTTGCGATCCCATGGACTGCAGCACACCAGGCTTCCCTGTCCTTCAGTATCTCCCAGAGTTTGCTCAAATTCATGTCCATTGAATCGGTGATGTTATCTAAACATCTCATCCTCTGTTGCCCCCTTCTCCTCATGCCCTCAATCTTTCCAAGCATCAGTCTGTTCCAATGAGTTGGCTTTTCCCATCAGGTGGCCAAAGTATTGGAGCTTCAGCATCCATCCTTTCAATGAATATTCAGTGTTGATTTCCTTTAGGATTGACTAGCTTGATCTCCTTACTGTCCAAGGGATTCTCAGGAGTCTTCTCCAGAACCACAATTTGAAAACATCAATTCTTCAGCACTCAGCTTTCTTTATTTTTATTTATCTCTCTTGCAATGTGTGGCCATTAGAATAGAGCCTCAGTTACACAGGAATTCTCTGTGAAGAGGGGAAAGTGAACGTTTGGTTCACCTGGTGTGGAAAGTCTGTAGGTCACATGTTCCCTCATTCTACTACGACCATCACCAAGCCTGGAGGAACACAGAACACCCCACTGAGAAGATTCGGAGGAAACAACGGAGCACAGAGTGGGACAAACATCTTTGTCACCAGAAAAGAAAGGACACATGAAGGAGAGACTGAGGCTGATCTTCCCCAACTGTTCCCCGACTCTGGGGACAGGTTGAGGTGCCTGGGAGGGTGAATTCTGAGTCTGGTAGGCAACTGGGGTCAAAGCCAAGATCTCGGTTTGAACTGACTTGGATCAGATTTCCTTGACATGAAGAGAGGACACACGTGCCACAAAATTGTGCTCAGGAGGATGTGAACTGCTTGTTTAGACAGGCAAGAGGAAGCTGACCCAGTCTGGCAAGCAGAACTTTAGTCTTTGCACCACAAGGCTGTTCATTACTACATCCTAAATACCCAAAGCAGAAGGACAACACTTGTTCTGCACCATGAGCTTCAGGGAGGTCTAGGATACACAAAATAACAACCAGGGCAGGTGAAAAGAGTGGAGGGAGGTGAGAGGAGAAGAATGAATATAAATCAAGAGTGAGAAACACGACTGCCAAGAATGATACTCAACAAAGTCCACCACCATGGAATGAAATGACCTCAGATGAAATAAAGAGAATTTAACACTATGAAGTTCAGTTCAGTCGTTCAGTCGTGTCCAACTCTTTGCAACCCCATGGACTGCAGCACACCAGGCCTCCCTGTCCATCACCAACTCCCAGAACTTCCCCAAACTCATGCCCATCAAGTTGGTGACATCATCCAACCATTTCATCCTCTGTCGTCCCCTTCTCCTCCTGCCTTTAATCCTGCCTAGCATCAGGGTCTTTTCAAATAAGTCAGTTCTTCACATCAGGTGGCCAAAGTATTGGGGCTTCAGCTTCAGCATCAGTCCTTCCAATGAACACCCAGGACTGATTTCCTTTAGGATTGACTGGTTTAATATATCCCTGCAGTCCAAGGGACTCTCAAGAGTCTTCTCCAACACCACAGTTCAAAAGCATCAATTCTTCAGTGCTCAGCTTTCTTTATAGTCCAACTCTCACATCCATACATGACTACCGGAAAAACCATAGCTTTGACTATATGGACTTTCTCGGCAAAGTAATGTCTCTGCTTTTTAATATGCAGTCTAGGTTGGTCATAGCTTTTCTTCCAAGGAGCAAGCTTATTTTAATTTCATGGCTGCAGTCACCATCTGCAGTGATTTTGGAGCCCAGAAAATAAACTCTGTCATGGCTTCCATTGTTTCCCATCTATTTGCCAAGAAGTGATGGGACCAAATGCCATGATCTTCATTTTTTGGATGCTGAGCTTTAAGTCAGCTTTTTCACTCTCCTCTTTCATTTTTATTATTTCTTCAGTTCCTCTTTACTTTCTGCCATAAGAGTGGTATCATCTGCATATATGTGGTTATTGATATTTCTCTGGCAATCTTGATTCCAGCTTGTGCTTCATCCAGCCCAGCATTTTGCATGATGTACTCTGCATATAAGTTAAGTAAGAGGGTGACAATATATAGTCTTGACATACTCCTTTTCCTATTTGGAACCAGTCCATTGTTCCATGTCCAGTTCTAACTGTTGCTTCTTGACCTGCATACAGGTTTCTCAGGAGGCAGGTCAGTGGTATGGTATTCCCATCTCTTTAAGAATTTTCCACTGTTTGTTGTGATCCACACAGTCAAAGGCTTTGGCATAGTCAATAAAGCAGAAGTAGGTGTTTTTTTGGAATTCTCTTGCTTTTTCCATGATCCAACGGTTTTTAACAATATGAAAAGTGGTGTTAAAATAAGTATTTTTTTTACTGCTAAGTCACTTCAGTCGTGTCCGACTCTGTGTGACCCCATAAACGGCAGCCCACCAGGCTCCCCCGTCCCTGGGATTCTCCAGGCAAGAACACTGGAGTGGGTTGCCATTTCCTTCTCCAATGTGTGAAAGTGAAAAGTGAAAGTGAAGTCGCTCAGTCGTGTCTGACTCTTAGCGACCCCATGGACTGCAGCCCCCCAGGCTCCTCCGTCTGTGGGATTTTCCAGGCAAGAGTACTGGAGTGGGGTGCCATTGCTTCAGGTTACATGTGCTTTAATTTTCTTCCTGTGGGTCCAAGAGGCTGCTCAGACATTAAAGTGAAAAACAGCATTCATGAAAAAGATAGACATTCTGAAACAAAAGCAGAATAATAGCAATGAAAAAGAGTATCTGGAAATTAAAGCAAAACAGTTTATGAGTTAGAAAATACCTAATAAAAAGAATAAACACTCAAACAACAAATTTTTTAAAACTAAAGAATTTGAAAATATTTTTGAAATTTATATATTATGTAGAAGGCTACCCACTCCAGTATTCTTGGGCTTCCCTTGTGGCTCAACTGGTAAAGAATCTGCCTGCAATGTGGGAGACCTGGGTTCAATCCCTAGGTTGGGAAGATCCCCTGGAAAAGGGAAAGGCTACCCATTCCAGTATTCTGGCCTGGAGAATTCCATGGACTGTATAGTCCTTGGGGTCACAAACAGTTGGACACGACTGAGCGACTTTCACTTCACTTCAGAAGACAGAGATGAAGTTAAAATTCAAAAAAAAAAATGGAGAATCTCTACACACATCCTTGTGAACATGCAAAACATTATTGATATTAAGAAAATCTTAAAAGCTACCAGACTGAAATTACTGATTACCTACAAAGAAACAAGCAACTAGTTGGAAAGCTAGTATTCCTTCAGTGGCAATGAATTACAATGCCAGCAAACAATAATATCTTCCCCTAAACTTGGGGGAAAGTAATATCAGGTGAGAAGCTGTCATTATATAGTGAAAGGAAAGACATTTTTCTCTGTTTACAACCCTTGACCATTTCTACATAATAGTCTAAAACTATTAAGCAGAAAAAAACCTAGGGTGAATTAATGGTATTCAAGAAACAATGATGAGCATAGAAATTGGTGAAACAAATTGCATTTAACTATCAAGCATTATATATTTCATAAATACATTATAAAATAATGTACTTAACTATCAAGCAGTTAAAAATCAGAATGATAGAGTACTGATGACAATAACCCAGAAACTGAAGGGAGAAATACTTAAGAAAGTGGGAGGAAGGAAGTTTAAAATATACCAAAGTCCTTTTCTCTTTGAGGAGCATAAAAGAAATAATAAATTTAATTTTATTGGAAAGCTTTAGGTTGACATATATATATTAAAAAGTTAAACTGAAGAAATAGAAATGCAATCTATAGTTCCCAAACTAGAAGAAAAACATGAACCAAAGAAAACCAGGTCAATACAGCAAAAGATAGAAACAGAGAAAGAATATAAAAAGCAAGATAAACAGAAGAAATGAGAGAGTAATATTTGTAATGGGATGCTCTGGGGGTGTGTGTGTGTGTATGTGTGTTCATGCGCGCTCAGTCGTGTCCAACTCTTTGTGGCCCCATGGACTGTAGCCCTGCCAAGTTCTTTGTCCATGAGATTCTCCAGGCATGAATACTGGCATGGGTTGCCATTTCCTCCCCCAGGGGACCTTCCCGACCCAGGGATCAAACCCATTCCTCTTGCATCTCCTGCACAGCAGGTGGATTCCTTACCACTAGCACCAAATTAGGGCTTAGCCTCAAAAGTGTGGACCCTCCCCAAGCAGCTCCTGTGGCAAAGACTCAGGCAAGATGGTCCCACGAGTACATGTGAGAATGGTAAGTAAGAAACCCAGTAATGTTGCTGTTTAGTGATAGCGCTTCGGATATCTGGGGCTCTGGACAAGCAGGGGCCCTCTGAAACCTCTCTAACTGTCACCGATCGAGCCCAGACCCCATCCACCCTTTTCCCTCCCTGCAGCTCTGTTTCTCATTTCAACACTGAGCCTGTGTATGGCAGGGCAGTTCCCAGGGAAAGCTGAAGAAACCCTCAAGCAAACAGGAGGGACCACAGAGCCCTGACATCACTTTATCAACAAAGGTCCGTCTCGTCAAAGCTGTGGTTTTTCCATAGTGGTCATGTATGGATGTGAGAGTTGGACTATAAAGAAAGCTGAGTGCTGAAGACCTGATGCTTTTGAACTGTGTTGTTGGAGAGACTCTTGAGAGTCCCTTGGACTGCAAGGAGATCCAACCACTCCATCCTAAAGGAGATCAGTCCTGGGTGTTCATTGGAAGGACTGATGCTGAAGCTGAAACTCCAATACTTTGGCCACCTCATGCGAAGAGTTGACTCATTGGAAAAGACTCTGATGCTGGGAGGGATTGGGGGCAGGAGGAGAAGGGGACGACAGAGGATGAGATTGCTGGATGGCATCACCGACTCGATGACATGAGTTTGAGTGAACTCTGGGAGTTGGTGATGGACAGGGAGGCCTGGTGTGCTGCAATTCACGGGGTCGCAAAGAGTCGGACACGACTGAGCGACTGAACTGACTGACTGGCACCACCCTGTGTTTCTTCGGCAGCCTGCAGGGCCATCCTCAGGGGAACTCAGCTGGGGACCTGGAGAGAGGCAGCCGCAGCATCTGCTGCGACATGTGATGGGACTGAAATCGCCCCCAGGAAGACCGATTTTCAGATTGAAAAAAAAAAAAAGCCATATGCTGCTTACAAGGCAACCCCAACAGAACGAAGCAGAAAGTTTCAAACTATGAGGCACGGCAAAAAAATTACATACTGAAGAGGAATCCTCACATTCTTGCATAAGAATCTGCACAAAGATGCTTGCTGGAGCAATGATTGTAATGGCAACAAATCAAATACCATTATATTCAAGAAAGGAGAATAAAAAAGAGAGAGAGAAGATAGTCATAAAGGAGTACGCACAGCATCCATGCCCAAAGAATAAAACTCAAACAGGAAAGCCTAGGGGAAACACTGTGACTCTCTAATCTAGTCCAAAAAGGGACTTAGAAATAGTGAAATTGGGTGTGGGGGAGGGGGGGGGAGGTGTGTTTGTGTGTGCGCACGTGTGTGCTCAGTCGTGTCTGACTCTCTGCGACCGCATGGACTGTATCCCACCAGACTCCTCTGTCCATGGGATTCTCCAGGCAAGAGTACTGGAGTGGGTTGCCATTTCCTCCTCCAGGGGATCTTCCTGACCCAGGGATCAAACTCACGTCTCTTGGGTCTCCTGCACTGGCAGGCAGATTCTTACCCCTGCATCGCCTACATTGTGCAACTGTACACACATACAGATAAACCTGTAGTTCATATGTTTCACTAATTTCAACTTACTTTCTAATATAGTTCAACATGTTTGAACTCAACATTGCTACACATTTGTGACTGGTTATATTAATTATAAACTTTCCCTTTAACTGATTAGCCATCTAAATTTTCTCAAGAAGAAGCAGAATTTTAAACAAAAATATTGTCTGTTTTTTAATGTCATATGCACAAAGATGTTCACTGGTTTTACTAACAAAAACTTAGATGTTATGCATGAATAAATGGTCACATGCTTTCAAAAAAATAGGCATTAAAATGAAAGTTGTAAGGGGAAAGTTTATGAACTGAGATGAGTACAACATGAGTCCAGTTAAGTTTAGAGAGAGAGAAGAGTGAAGGATAGAAGTAAACAGAACGGTAAAGCAGAAAACTCAACTTCAAGTGAAGAAAAAAGAATTCAAGAAACAATGGTAATAATAGAAATAGAAAAAATAAGCTGGTTAACCTAAAAGTCTACCGTATGCCATAGCAGCAAAAAAAAAAAAAAAAATCCTTAGATTTAAATGGAAGATGTACAAGATTTCTATGCTGAAAATCACAAAATGCCAAGGAAAAAAATCATAGAAAACCTGAATAAATGGGAATATACACCATACTCATTGATTGGAAGGTTCTATATTGTCTTTTTCCCCCAAAATGGTCTAGTGAGGCAATGTGATTCCAATCAAAATCATGGAAGAAATTCTTGTTGATGAACTGACTGCCAAACTTCTATGGAAAGGCAAAGGAACCAGGATAGTCAAAAACATTTTGAAGAAGAAAAAGTCAAGTTTCAGGACTCTCTCTGGCCTGATCTCAAGGTTCATCATAAAGCTACAATAATCAAGATAATGTTGTACTGATTAGAGTAGACACAGATCAATGGAACAGAACAGAGTCCAGAGGCAGACTCACAAATACACGATCAAATGATTTCCAACAAAGTTGCAAAGGTAATTACTGAGGGAAAGAACAGCCTCAACAAGCAGTGTTGGAACAATTAGCTGTTAGTGTGCAAATAAATAAAAAAGCTGATCTAAGGCTTGCACCATTTACAAACACTGACTTACAGTTTAAACCCCAAACTGTCTACTAGGAAATGTAGGAGAAGCTATTTATGAGCTCAGTTTAGGCAAAAATTTCTTCAGCACTACAAGCAAGAACAATAAAATGTTAAAATCCATATATTGAACTTCATCAGAAGTAAAAAGCCCTTTTCCTTGAAGGACTATATTAATTAAAATTTAAAAGTCAGCTGCTGACTTGGAGAAAATACTTGCAAAGAATGTACTTGATACTAAACAGCTTGCATACATAAGACATAAATAACTCAAAACCCAATAAACAAATTTTAATTTAATAAATATCAAACATGGCAAAAAGATTTGTACAGCCACTTTACCAATAAGACACATGAATGGAAAGTAAATACATGAAAAAATGTTTAACATAATTAGTCATTGGAGAAATGCAAATTAGAACAACAGTTAGATATCATTATTCACTATTTGGGCTTCCCAGGTGGCACTAGGGGTAAAGAACCGCCTGCAAATGCAAGAGACTCAAGAGATGTGGGTTTGTATTCCTTGGTCAAGAAGATCCCCTGGAGGAGAGCATGGCAACCCAGTCCAGTAGTCTTGCCTGCAAAATCCCATGGACAGAGGAGCTTCGAAGGCTACAGTCCATAGAGTCACAAAGAGTTGGGCACAACTGAAGCAATTTAGCACACACTACTTAGAAAGACTAAAATTTAAACAAAAAATCTTTTAATTAATAACACCAAGTGCTGGAGATTTGGAGCAGGTGGAACTCTCCTACCTGGCTGGTGGCAATGCAGAAAGTTACAACCACTTTGGAAAAGCATTTGGCAGCTTCTTATAAAGTTGCACTTACCATATGACCTAATAATCCCATATCTAGCTATTTCCCCAAAGAAAATGAAAACTGAAGTTCACAGCAAAGCTGCATATGAATGCTTACAATGACTTAGTTCATAATCACCAAAACTGGAGATGACCCAGATGGCCTTTAGCCAGTAAACAGATAAGCAGATTGGGGTGTTGTTCCCATGACTGTGTTTGTAAAAACTAATAGAACTAAACATGAAAGGCTGTGGTTTTACTGCATGAAAATCAGGCCTCAACAAACGTTATAATTTTAAAAGGTATTTGTGAGTTTTAATTCTCACATCTGACTGTCCATGAGCAAAGAAGCGTCTTGAAAAATGCAGTTACTTCATCTGGGTAGGGACAGAATTCAATACTGTAAGGTAGGAATTTCAAGTGAAAGGGCTAGTTTCCACTGAAAGGCTGTGACTCTAAACAAATAGTGAAGAGTAGAGAAAAGTACTTCCTCTGCAGCACAGTCAGAGCATTAAGTGTTACTCACTCAGTCCTGTACAACTCTTTGGGACTCCACGGACTCCTGTGTCCATGGAATTCTCCAGGCAAGAATACTGGAGTGGGTAGCCATTCCCTTCTCCAGGGAATCTTCCTGATCCAGGGATCGAACCTGGGTCTCCTGCATTGCAGGCAGATTCTTTATCATCTGAGCCACCAGAGGAAAGTACTAAAGATGATGAGATCTTTGGGACCATTTGTTTTGAAACCACTGTTAGAGAATCTGGAGTGACATGTAGGGGAAAAGGTTTCTCAGTGAATTGAGGGAAGGAAGTTAATTTAATTGATCCCAAAGCGTTTGTCCTGGTTCCTTTTAATAAGAAGCTTAAATCAGTTCAATCCAATGAATACTGTCAGACTCTAGGCTGGCCCCTAGGAGCCAGGTCCACAGTGAGCACTGCTCCTTACAACACAGTGGCTCTTGCTGTTTCCCAGTTAAGTAAAAACACTTAAGAGATTAGCACCCTTTGGAGAGCCTCCCCGTCTATTATCTGCTCCCAGGAAGCCCACAGAGAAGCTACAGCCCTCAGGAGCTGAGCAAGCTGGAAATCCACAGGGCACTTTGGATAACTGTGCCATGTGCCCTCTAGCAGGGGTTCAAATTCTTTCCTTGAACATCTTTAAATTGACTTGAACTATATTGCTATTGTTGTTTTTCAGTTGCTAAGCTGTATCTGACTCTCTTCAACCCCATGGACTGCAGCACACCAGGCCTCCCTGTCTTTCACTATCTCCCTGCTCAAACTCATGTCCATTGAATCAGCGATACCATCCAACCATCTCATCCTCTGTCGTCCCCTTCTCCTCTTGCCCTCAGTCTTTCCCAGCATCAGAGTCCTTTCCAATGAGCCAGCTTTTCACACCAGGTGGCAAAAGTTTTGGAGCTTCAGCTTCAGCATCAGTCTTTCCAATGAGCATTCAGCATTGATTCCCTTTAGGATGGACTGGTTTGACGTCCTTGCTGTTCAAGGGACTCAAGAGTCTTCTCCAGCACCCCTCAGCCTTCTTTATAGTCCGACCATAGCTACATACATTTCCTAAAGCCTGGAAGAGTGTATATGGGAAATATTACCTACAAGGGAGATATAAAGATGCCTCAAAATGATGTTGGATTCTTAAGAACCTTGGCAAATGTGAAAGGAAGCTCAGGTCAGGTCAGTTCAGGTCAGTCGCTCAGTCAAGTCCAACTCTTCGCAACCCCATGAATTGCAGCACGCCAGGCCTCCCTGTCCCTCACCAACTCCCAGAGTTCACTCAGACTCATGTCCATCGAGTCAGTGATGCCATCCAGCCATCTCATCCTCTGTCATCCCCTTCTCCTCCTGCCCCCAATCCCTCCCAGCATCAGAGTCTTTTCCAATGAGTCAACTCTTCGCATGAGGTGACCAAAGTACTGGAGTTTCAGCTTCAGCATCATTCCTTCCAAAGAAATCCCAGGGCTGATCTCCTAGGCTATTTATTAACACAGTCTTCCCTCACCTTGGTAATCAGACTAAGTACCATTAGTTCATTCAGTACCTCTTTAAAAATACCACAGACACACGGAAGGCTCAGGAATTGGACCATGGACATAGAATCATCTGTAGGAGTTAGTAAAACCATCAGGGATAAAAGTAAGGAAAAACATGTAACATTTAAAATTGAACTTTTTAATAAGGCTAAGATCTCTAAGTCTATAATGAAACTGGCAGTTCTATACACAATTAATGGCTTTTGCCACCCAATGTCATGAGAAAGTTAAAGCATTTCTTTGTAAAAACAAGTTTGGAAAAGAACCTTTTACTAAAATATTCACAAAACAGTATGGTTACTTAAAAGTAGAGAACATTAAAGAATTTTGAAATCTACATTACAAATGAAAACAGGTATAACCCACAGGGGTACTGAATTTTAGCAAAGTGAGAAAATTAAATAGGAGAACAGAAACCTTAACAGTAAATATTCATTATTAACTGAAAACTTGTAAAATTATGATTGCCTCCTTCGCCCCTTTCCTTTTCATCCTTATTTCCATTTAGATGAACATGAAGCAACCACAGAAGACAATCTAAGTGGGTCACATCTGAAGATTATTCATAGCATATCAATATCTGAGAATGAGAACAGTGCACATGTCAGAGCAAAGCTGAAAGCCGTGGAGAGTTGACCAGAATGGAAAACACAGACCAAGGGAATACTTACATTAAAGTCAAGTCCAATGGCTCTTGGTGACTTTTCCATAGAGAAACTGACCCTCTTGGTTAGTCATTGTATGTTGCTGATGCTGCTAAGTCGCTTCAGTCGTGTCCAACTCTGCGACCCCATAGACGGCAGCCCACCGGACTCCACCGTCCCTGGGATTCTCCAGGCAAGAACACTGGAGTGGGTTGCCATTCCCCCGTGGAATAAGTGGCATGATTCATAATTGCCAAAAATAAAAACAACAAGTATCTCAAAACTGATAAATGGATAAACAAATTGTGGTACCTTTGTACAATGAAATGCAACTCAGCAATAAAAATAAACCAATACACACATCTAAATGGGAACCTAGTACTTTTCATATAACCTATTTCATTGTTCTCCCATCCCTGCCAGAACATGGAATAGTATCTCCTGGTGAATAATCATAAAAGTAATCATGAAAAAGGACCATGGCTTATATTAATTAAGTGCTTACTGTATGCTGAACCTTGCTCTAAACACTTAACATGTACTCCGTCATTTAACCTCACAATGTCTCTATCAAGTGGGTCCTATGATTAGCCCCATTTTCAGATGAGAAAACCCAAGCGCAGCAAAATGGGTGACTTACCTGGGGTCACACAGCTAATAAGTGGCACAGCCAGGGTTCAAGCCCATCTGTATGAGCATCGTCTTAACACTCCAGAGTCTAAAACTACCTTCTCTCACAAACGCTTGGCTGTTTCTGAACTCCCCAAGAAGTTCTCCTTGGCTGCACCAGAATTCGTTCTGGAGAAACGCTGCTCTGAGCTGCTAAGTCATGTTTAATACACAGATGTCACATCCTCCAGATTTTCAAACAGAGAAACGTATGCTAATCTGATGTGAGTTGCTTCTGAGTCTGAAATTTTTAAAGTTTATTGCATATCAGTTTTATAAATTGTTTACTTCAAGAATGCTAGCTTCCCTTAAAGCATATATAGCTTATATATCTCCATATGAATATTCCACTGTGCTTAAAATCACCTAATAAATTTGCACTTTGATAGGGATGGAGATGGGAACTGGCCTATAAATTTGCTTCATTCTCATTTTCAAAGAGAATTTCCAACGAAACAGTAAAAGAAATGGCACATGTCCCAAAGCAGCAAGTGTGCGCCATCCCACGGGGCTTGCAGTGGGGCTCAGACCGAGGTGCTCTGCCCATGGGCCCATGACCTGGTTCCTTGAGGCCGAGAGAGGGACGGAAGGGCCCCCTCCAGACAAACTCTACCAAAGCCTTCCTTCCACATCTACAGCTGTGTGTGTCAGTGCCCAGAAGGTGGGGGTAAGAGAGCTTGCTTAAGCAAGAAAATAGTACCATACGAGGATTCTTTTGAAGGTATTGAGTCTTTAGTTCTTACTGAAATATGCTGGTTTACATTAAACGATAATGGTACAGGAGCAATGGGTAACTGAAGAATTCTGAAAAAGTTTGCTACGAAATGGAAAAAAGAAGGATGCTGAGATTAGTGCACCTTTAAGATCACCTTCCTAGATGCATAGACAAACAGAAGAAGCGCTTTCAGAGCCCAAACCCTGATCTGGCTGAGGAAACGTTAGATTCAGGAAGGTCCACTTCCTTGTAAAATATCAAACAATTTGAATTCTTGGACAATTCCCATTTGGATATAACTGACATACCCAAACAACACTAGTTAGAGGTAAATATACAAATAAATGGGCTTCCCAGGTGGCTCAGTGTTAAAGAATCTGCCTGTTATTCAGGAAATGCTGGTTCCGTCCCTGTATGTTCCCTGGAGAAGGAAATGGCAACTCACTCTAGTATTCCTGCCTGGGAGATCCCACAGAGGAACCTGGTGGTTACAGTCAAGGGGTTGCAAAGAGTTGGATTCAATGATCAAACAACAACTACGTGCAAATAAATATATAGACGATATACGGGGGAGATATAACACATAAATAAGAATTTGTTCAACTGCAGCCAAGAACTGAAGTCTGGAATCTTGGATCAGCTCAAAGTATAAAGGCTGCTATTTACCCCAACATGCTAGGATACAGGGAGCTAATGTGGAAGAAGTAAAGGGGGCTTCAGATTAAAGTCAGCTGTGTGTGTATGGATAAATCCCTTCACCCCTAAGGATCAATACCCTCTATCAAAAGAGCAAAAAAGTAATTCCATTTCACCCACCTGGAAGAGTTATAGCAAAGGTCAAATGACATCATCTATAGACTTTTTTAAAATGAGAAGTGCTGTACAAATGTTAGCTCTTAGTATTGGGACTTTATCAATCAATATATAGGGCGAGCAAATCAGAAAGACGGCCTTCCTTGTCAGGTTAAACCCAAGTGGCAATAGGCCTAACGTATTTCTATATGACTATTCCATTGTGCTGAAAATCACCTAATAAGCACTTTGATTGGGTGGAGGTGGGGATCGGCCAAGGGGCTTACCACGTGGTACACTGGTAAAGAATCCACCTGCAATGCAAGAGACACGGGTTCAGCCCCCAGGTGGGGAAGATCTGCTGGAGAAGGGAGTGAACTCACTCCAGTATTCTTTCCTGGAGAATTTTAAGGACAGAGGAGCCTGGCGGGCTACAGTCCATGGGGTCGAAAAGAATAAGACATAACTGAGAGACTGAGCAGGAGGTTGGAGAAGACTCTTGAGAGTCCCTTGGACTGCAAGGAGATCCAACCAGTCCATTCTGAAGGAGATCAGCCCTGGGATTTCTTTGGAAGGAATGATGCTGAAGCTGAAACTCCACTACTTTGGCCACCTCATGCGAAGAGTTGACTCATTGGAAAAGACTCTGATGCTGGGAGGGATTGGGGGCAGGAGGAGAAGGGGACGACAGAGGATGAGATGGCTGGATGGCATCACTGACTCGATGGACGTGAGTCTGAGTGAACTCCGGGAGTTGGTGATGGACAGGGAGGCCTGGCATGCTGCGATTCATGGGGTCGCAAAGAGTCAGACACGACTGAGCGACTGATCTATGTTCTCGACCTACCACATTTAATTATCTTCCTCCCAAACCTTCATTTTTACATGTAAAGGTATCTCCCGCTGGTTTAAAAATTATGTGTTCTATTTTTATTATTCTGGTTGTTACCCATAAGTAGTTAAAAGCATACTTTTCATTTATTCCCCATACACAAGTCTAAAGTTGAGCAGAGTGTCTACCTCTTCTATCACAAGAAAAGAGCCCAAAGACACACTCATCTCCCTCCAGGTGCCCTGCCCCAGCTACTCCCGATGAACGGGTTGGTATTATGTAGAGTCTGGCCATAGATCATTAAGGTTGCAAATACGGTCTCTCATCTCTCTGAGGAAAGTTACCGCGCTTACTTTCAGTTTCTGTTCTTCGCGTTGAAATAGCTTGGTTTTCCCTCCTAGCAGCTGTTCCATCGTTTGTTTGAAGTTTGTCCGATCACGTTTTTCGGTGAACTCATCTTTTTTGCTTGGAATGGTCCGCTGCCTTAGCTAGAGTTTTTGACTTGGGAAAAGGGCCAGGCGTCTTGGTCCTTAGGCCAGCTTGAGGGATAGGAAGGACACTCCTCAGGGGGCAGAGCCACTCATAATCTGACCTGATTAGGGCGTGCCTGCCCCACAGTACTCCCCGCAGACCCACTGTCTTCAGCTCAGACTTTTATATATATATATGTACATGTACATATATATTTTTTGGTTCAGGAAGAGCTACTTTCCTCTTTATTTCTCAGTATGTCATATAGATTTGCATTTAGCTGATTATTAGTGGTACTGAGCATATTTTCATATGTGTCAACCATTTGTATGTATTCTTGGAGAAATATCTATTCAGATCCTTTGCCCATTTTCAATTGGATTTTTTGGCTTTATTTTGCTATTGAGTTGTAACGGTTCTTGTACACTTTGGATGTCAATTCCTTATCAGAAATGTGGTTGGCAAATAGTTCCTCCTCTTCAGGAGGTTGCCTTTCACTCTGTTCGCAGTTTCCTTTGCTGTGCAGAAGCTTTTTAGTCTGCTGGAGGCCTACTTGTTTATTTTTGCTTTTGTTGCCTTTTGGTGCCATATTGATGAAATCATTGCCCAGACCAAATGAAGCTTTTCCTCTGCATTTTCTTCCAGGATTTTCACAGTTATAGGTCTTGCATTTAAGTCTTTCATCCATTTTGAGTTAATGTTTGTGTATGATGCAAGGTAAAAGTTCAGTTTCATTCTTTTGCTATTGGATATCCAGTTTTCCAAGTCAGTCCTAAAGGAAATCAACCCTGAATATTCATTCAGCATCAGCGATGCGAAAATCTGACTCATTGGAAAAGACCCTGATGCTGGGAAAGACTGAAGGCAGGAGAAGGGAACGACAGAGGATGAGATGGTTGGATGTCATCACTGACCCAGTGGACATGAACTTGGGGGAACTCTGGGAGATCTTAAGAGATATGGAGGCCTGGTGTGCTGCAGTCTTTGGGGGTCACAAAGAGTTGGACACGACTTGGTGACTGAACAACAACAAATCCAGTTTTGCTGATACTACTTGTTCAAGAGACTGTGTTTCATTTTCTCAGCTGGAATTTCTAATTTTTCACCTCTTTCTCTTCTTGTGACTCCTAACATGCATGTCTGAGATGAAGCCCACAATTCATGTTTAGCAATCTTTTTTCACAATTAATATAAATTGAGAATCTCCAGAAAAATTAGGCAAATAATGATTTTCATAACTATATATATATACACACCCCTGATGACTTAATAATCATAAATCTAATCTGTAGAACTACCGGGCATTTGTTCAGCCATGGACACACCCACCCCCTAAATCGCCAGTAGTATACGCTTGAGAACCACGCGCGGGGGGGCACCCACGTGGTGTCTGTGGGTGACCACCTCTATGCTTGTTCCCAGGGCTCCTGTGTGGGTGGAGCTCTGTTACTCAAAGTGAGAACACAAACATTACAGTCTGCTAGGTTTGAGAAAATGAGCTTCCACCTATCAAATTTCTAAATATGTAAATGCCATGTTTATACCAACAACAGTTCTATTTCTATCTTCAAATCTTGTTTTAAAAATACAGGAAGGAATCTAAGGGATCAAGGTGCTGAAACAGCAAAACCTTGCCAGGGGCACATCGTGCTTAGAGGTTTTCTACCTTGCACACTCTCTGAGAATTGTGTCTGATTCCAGGGTAGGCTTTTCGGCGTTCCTTAATCTTGGGCAAGCATTAATCACTTCTTGCTCTGTCGTTATAATTATTTGTGACATAAACATTATAGCTGTTGTTTAATCAGTAAGTCATCTCTGACTCTTGTGAACCCGTGGACTGTAGCCCTCCTGGCTCCTCTGTCCTTGGGATTTGCCAGGCAAGAATACTGGAGTGGGTTGCCATTTCTTCCTCCAGGGGATCTTCCCATCCCAGGGATCAAACCCACATCTCCTGCACTGGCAGGTAGATTCTTTACTGCTGAACCACTGGGGAAGCCCGAACATTATAGTAGTCACATTAATGAAGTAACTTCTTTGCAACTCTCTATGGCTATGTGTACAACATAGTTAAAATTCTGTATTTTTTCTTACTTACTATGATACCAAAAAAATATTTTCCCACATAGCACTACTCAGACTTAGCAATTTTTGTTTAACAGTCTATCAAATTAACGCAATATATTTTATTTTCCGTTCCCCTATTTTTGTTTATATTTTGTTTGTACGATTTTAATAGTATTTCAAAGATCACTCTTTACTATCACTTTTGTCTTTTTCTTGGATGAATATACAGGTTGGGGGCTTCACTCGTGGCTCAGTGGTAAGGAATCCATCTGCCAATGCAGGGGACATGGGTTCGATCTGGGCAGATCCCACATGTCTCGGAGCAACCAAGCCAGGGAGCCGTAACTACTGATCCCACGTGGCGGAAGCACGGAAGCCCGCGTGGTCCTAGAGCCCGGGCTCTGCAGTACCAGAAGCCACCGCGATGAGGCGCCCACGCACACCGCAGCTAGCGAGCATCCCCCACTCCCCGTAACTCTTCGAAAGGTTCACCCTCAAGCACGACTAGGAGCTTCTGGAGACCAGTGGCCATTAAAGAACCCACCTAACATCAGGGCTGCCTGAAGCCCCTCTCTGCAGCTACTAGGCAGCTTTTTTAACACTCTGGAGCCCTCTCTCAAGCCTTGGACCATATGGAAACAATAAAGCTTTTTGCAGCAAAAAAAGAAAAAGCCAGAGAGAGAAAAGCCCGCACAGCGACAAAGGCCCCGTGCAGCCAATACACCTACAGGCCAGTTTTGCTTAAACCACACAGTTGCCTTCCATGAAGATTTTACCAATTTACTGCCAGTGGCGATGAAGAAGGAATAGGTTCACTAGCATTTCACTAGTCATTACTTATTTATAATTTTTGACAAATTAATGGGGGCAAAAGGGTCTGGGAACCACTTCTTGGATCTGGAAATATTGACTCCAGTCTACATCAAAAACAGAAAGAGACGCTGCCGCAGAATATTCTCTGCCCGAGTTTCTATAACTGCTTCTGAGAAAGTCAACCCAATAGGTCACATCACTGCACCTTGTTCCAACAAAACGGATTCAGATCTGATATCTGACTGCCTTCTTGACTTAAGTTAGAACTGGAAGTAGAAACATTTTCCAAGAAACTTTTAAAAACCTGTGTAACCTAGCCTTTGTAAATGTCATCTCTGAATGGATTTCCAGTTCCTTTCCAAAGCCCTTCGCCTCCAGGGAGCGTGTTTCTCTTTTCATGGTAAAATTGAACTCCTTTAAAACATCTGAACTCTCCTGAGTGTTGTATCCTTTACAATTTCAAAAAGGGAGATGATTTAAAATCAAAATGTGTTCAACAGGGAGATGACCATGAAGCTACCATCTGGAAAGAAAGGTCACCTCCTTGAATACCTGGGCCCAGAGAGGCATCCTGAAGGCAGAGGGGCCACAGAGAGGGTGACGGCACGCATCATAAAGACGACAGATGGTGTCGTTCTAATACATGTCACTTTCAAATGGAAAACACAGGCCCGCGAAACTCAACTCATTCCCAAAACTTTAAGGATACAAATGTAAAAGCTGGCACCGTTGTACTTCACTGTTTTGCATTTTAAAATTGTAGACATGTGGGCCTGAGAGCCACCTTGCCTCCCTCCCTAGTAGTGAGACCTTCGTGCTTGTCACCCACCCATCACCATTTCACATGGATTAAAAGCCTGCGGCTGAACCGATTTCCACATCATCAATCTCGGCCAGCCTCAGGAAATGTGCTAAGTGAGAAGACGCTCTCGCTTGCCGTTTCTTCGGCCCCTGCCCCACCCGACCCCCAAACCTGTCACGTTCCCCTTTTCTGGTGCATGGATATTCATAGCGACTGTGGTGTAGCTTATACACCCTTCTAACTGTACCCATTTAAAGTCCACATCTTAATAAATGTGGACTCATGAATATACACCCGTGTTACCATCACCACAACCCAACGTACTAAGTACACTGCTCATCATCTCCAAAAATGTCCTTGTGTTCTCTGGGTCTTTATTGGTAAGAACACTTGAGACCTATTCTCTTCATATATTTTAAAGTTTGAGATACTGTTGACTATTGGTGCCATATGTACAGCAGATCTCTAGAATGTATTCATCTTCCATAACAGAAACTTTATACGTGATTTAAAAAAAAAAAAAAACACCACCTTCCACTTTTGCTATGACAACCTAGAAGGGGTGGGATGGGGCAGGAGGTGGGAGGGAGGCTCACAAGGGAGCGGACGTATGTATACCTCTGGCTGATTTATGTGGATGTATGGCAGAAGCCAACTTGACATTATACAGCAATTATCCTCCAATTAAAGATAAATGAATACAAACATTTTTTTAATTAAAAAAAAACACCTTCCACTTTTGACTCGTTGCTGTTGTTCAGTTGCTAAGTGGTGTCCGACTCTTTGCGACCCTGCAGACTGCAGCACACCAGCTTCCCCGTCTTTCACCATCACCCAGAGTTTACTCAAACACATGCCCGTTGAGTCAGTGCGGCCATCCAGCCATCTCATCCTCTGCCGCCCTTTTCCTCTTTTGCCTCCAATTTGTAAGATTGGAGAGAATAAAATCCCTACTTCTCGGGCTGTTTCCAAAGCTGAATTATTTACACAAACCAGTCAACAGTATGGCATCTAGTAGAAGTCTCCCTTTCTACGCACATGGTCTATTATTATCACTATTATTGAATTTCTGGCATTTCTGCAGGAGAGATTTTCAGATCTTGAGCCATCTTTAGAAACTTCAAACCATATTACATAAGATTTCCTACTCTGCTCCATTAACATGAAGTGGCAAGAAAATTACATGTCACAGTTCATCAAGAGTTATTAAGAAAATAGTTCTTTCTAGGATGGAAAGAAATTGCCATGTTAACAGTAGCAGCCACAAAATGCCAGCTTCTCCATATAATTCACCGTCTGTCTGAACCAGGGTATTTCTGAGCGAAAGGAAGCGTGAGTGATGATGACTAATGAAAGCCTTCAACAGCAGGTGACGTCGAGGGCTGATGTGGGCCAAGCAGACGGATGGTCCCCGGAGCTGCCAGCTGAGCCTTCTCCCAGGTTCCCTCCCAGCATCTCCCAGCATCTTCACCAGAAATAGTCAAAGCATCCATCACCTCCTGAACACCCCCACTGCCTTTCCTGGGAGATGGCTTCAGAACTTTCCCTCTGTTTGGGATATCTCTCTGGAAAGCCTATCAGAATTCTACCCAGGGGGTTTCCCTGGTGGTACAGTGAATAGACATCTGCCTGCCAACGCAAGGGACGTGGGTTCCATCCCTGGTGCAGGAGGCTTCCTCACGCCGTGGAGCAACAAAGCCCATGGGCCACAGCTCCTGAGTCCACGTGCTGCGACTACTAAAGCCCGTGTGCCTGGAGCCTGTGCTGTCCCGCAAGAGAAGCCGCCACTGTGGGAAGCCCATGCACCACAGTGAAGAGCGGCCTCCACTTGCACAGCGAGAGGAAGCCACGCCTGGCGACGAGGACCCAGCACAACTGTTAATAAACAAATCATTACTGTTTTATAATTCTCCCTGGTGCCCATCGCTGTGCTGTGTCACTCAGTTGCCTCCAACTCTTTGCGACCCCATGGACTGTAGCCCGCCAGGCTCCTCTGTCCAGGGGGTTCTCCAGGCAAGAATACTGCAGTGGGTTGCCATGCCCTCCTCCCGGGGATCTTCCCAACTCAGGGATTGAACCCAGTCTCCCACATTACAGGCAGATTCTTTACCGTCTGAGCCACCAGGGAAGGCCTGGTGGTACTGTCCCTCTCTAAACGTCCCTTTATGAGGAGATGGCCACATACCTTCATTCAAACCAGCTCCCTGCTCTGGCTGTCCCCAGAAGTCTTTTCCTATCATGGAATTTCTATACTCTTCCTTCTTTTACTTCTTTTACTTATTGTCTCTGAACCTATCAACTCGTTCACATCTGAGTAAGTTTCCAAAACCATGGACTCTAAGAGCACAGGGTCACTTTGTGGCAGGTTGCAGGCAATGAACACTTACAGATGAATTAAATCAAGCACATTGTGTTTAAAACAAGAGCAAACATGAATTTGGCTTTTTTTTCTAATGTCCTTAAATACACCACATATTCGATCACATTGATGTTCTTTACTTTCCAACACAAAATCTATAAGAACAGAAACCTCCCTAAGCTCTGGGAAGTGTGTGTTGTTCTGAGGGTAACTGACACTTAAACGGAAGAAAGTGTTTTCTGGAAGAGAGGCGGTCCTGTGTGGTCCGGTGTGAGGCACTCCAATTGAGTCAGGGGTTTCACACATTTAATAAGCTGCTTAACTCCAAAATGATTCCAAGAAGAAACAGGGTGTGGGGAGACCATAGCAAAGGCGTCTTCGGATTTTTACAGATAATGTGTACTTGCTACAGAGAGGAAAAAGAGATGAGGCAGACCACTGTAACTTCGGAGGCAAAATCCAAGTACGTGAGATGCTGCTGGCCCAGTGTGCTCCAAATTCTCAGAGACTGCCTAGAATGATTGATGGTGCTGTCTGAGATGAGTGCATGTGGAAAATTCACTTCGGATTTTATGCAGTTAGTCTCCCAGAGAACACCAATCACGTTCCTCATCTCAAGTGCCGTGTCATTCCCAGCATCCATCAGGTTAGTAATCGAGTTCTCCAGCGAGAAGATGAGCCGGCGTTGACACAGCACTTTATGGCTTATAAGTTCTGGGAGTCCAGTGAAGTCCTTTCTAAGCTGAGTCACAAAGTCCCTGGGTCCAAACACTTGCAGAAATCAAAACTGGCAAGAATGACTGCATCAAACAGCCGACTAAGAATGTCACACGCCAGGGTCAAAGAAGTAACCTTCCCCCAGAACACAGTCATCTTTCTTTCAGTAATCTGAAAGGAATGTGACTTCAATGCAGAGCTGAAAGGTGTACAAAACAGGGCCTGACGCAGCCGCATGCGCCCCCTAAGTTGTACTACACAGAGATGGGTTTACTGGAGGATTTTAATAGTTCTCAAGCAAGGGCGTCACGCTAAACAGTGGTGATGTGAGCATGCGAAGGCCATCCATCACTTCTGGGGAAACAAGGTCATTTTTATTGTCGGGGAAGGAAGTAGATCTTTGTCCTGTTGCCTCTCAGGCATCTTTGAGCGGCCTTGGTTGTGTAAATATCTGGTAAGGAAGAATTGATTTTACAAAGGAAAGGTTATGGATGAACTTCCGTCCTTTATGATAGATTCAGTATGTATTGCCTCCCACTCTGTGGGAGGTAAAGCTTTTCATTCAGGAATAGGTGGACTACTTTGCATAAAAAATTCTAGGGTTTATTGGTAGGGAGGGAACTGACACCCAAGTTCTGCTCCCCAAGATTTGACTTTAACAAGCAGAGTGAACCTGACAAGTTCCAGACAGGAAAAACAGCAAGTCCCTGGGATGAAACTACCTTGAGCAGGAGCAAGCTGAGCTGGGGGCCTGGACCTGAGTGCTCCAGGTGGACTCATGCTAAAATCAGACTCAGACTGTCGGTAGCATCCTCACATCACTATGGTATCGGTGAGTGGAGACCAAAGCAGACAATGGCTTCAACAGGTAGTTAAGAATATGCAGCGTGGATCAGGCCCTGTGCCACCCAAAGGAGATGCAGCCACAAGTAATACAACCCTTCCTGAGTAGGCAGAGACAGACATGGAGATAAATTCTGTAATACAATTTGCACACACGCATGCTAAGTCACATCGGCCGTGTCAACTCTTCGCAACTCTATGGACTGTAGCCCACCAGGCTCCTCTGTCCGTGGGATTCTCTAGGCATGAACACTGGAGTGGGTTGCCATGTCCTCCTCCTCCAGAGGATCTTCCCGACCCACAGATGGAACCCTCGTCTCCTGCGGCTCCTGCATTGCAGGCAGGTTCTTTACCACCACCTGGGAAAGCTCCAAGTAGCTAAGAGAATCTCAGGCTTCCAGGCGGTTCAGTGGTAAAGAATCCACTTGCCAGTGCTGGAGACGCAGGTTCGATCCCTGGGTTGGGAAGATCCCCTAGAGAAGGACGTGGCAACCCATTCCAGTATTCTTGCCTAGGAAATTCCATGGACATAGGAGCTTGGCGGGCTACAGTCCGTGCGGCTGCAGAGAGTCAGACACGGCTGGGGGACTAAACCACAACAACAGTAAAGAATCAGTGTGGGTTTTCAGTAGTCTCTCGATTGTGTCCGACTGGTTGTGACCCCATGGACTGCAGCCCGTCAGGCTCCTCTGTCCATGGGATTGTCCAGGCAAGAATTCTGGAGTGGGCTGCCATTCCCTTCTCCGGGGGATCTTCCCCATCCAGGTATCAAACCTGGGTCTCCCGCATTGCAGGCACATTCTTTACAGTCTGAGCCACCAAACTGTTTTTACTTTGACAAGCAGTGATAAAAATTACATTAAACCACGAGCTAAAGAAAACCCACACTGATTCTTTCTGTGATTAAGAAAAAAATGATTTTTTTTTTTTTTAGTTCCAAGTAGTGCACTGTTTGAAGGAAAGTTCAGTGTCTCTGCAGTACTGTTGCCCCAGGCATAAGCTCCCCTGAGCCCACACCTTTTCCAGGACCAGGAAGCAGCCAGAGAAGGCCTGGAACGTCCAACAAGGTGGTCCGAGTCACAGAGCGCGGTGCTTGTCTCAGGGACCGCGCGAGGACGGGCACCTCCGGGGCCTCTCTGGACAACAGTGCCGCCTGTGTGTGCCACGCTCCCTTCCCATCGCAGCCCTCCCAGGCCCCCACACTCCCGTCCCTCTCTGCTCCTCCCGTCCCTCTCTGCTCCTCCCCGTCCTCTCTGCTCCTCCCCTTCCTCTCTGGGTTATCAATTTCTTCTCTAAATCCCTGAGCCTCTGTCCACTTCGGCCCCTCCTCGTGATGTAGGAGAAAACGCAAAGAATCAGCAGAAGCCAAACTACAGCAATAGTAATTTCACGTATCTTCTTCTCAATAGGGTTTGCAAATCTATTGCTTATCTAAATATTTCAAATTTAGTTTCACAGCGATAACAGCTCATAAATATCGCCTCCGCAGACTCATGCTGGTGCCTGATGAGTTTCTTCCGCGGTGACACTGACAGTGTTTATCCACGCTAGTGTATGTGGCCCAGAGAATCTGTTCCCTGTCTCTTAGAAATGTCTCTGTCTTAGAAAATCTGTCTTAATACACTTTTAAAGATTGGGCTAAACTAATAGCAATCAATAAATTTTAGTAAAATTTCAAAGCGGCAGATGATTTCTGAAAAGAGATTCCCTGCAAGAGGCAGTGTAGGGTCTGTTCTCTTTAAGATCCAACAACTGAGTGAAGTGGAGTATCAGTTATGTCCAAGGGTCACTGGAGCCTTGTTTTCACTTTTTCACGAATCCAAATCAGCCGGAGAAGGTTAATTTACTTTAGAATGATTTCAGCTTTAAATTATTCAGCGTTCATTTCCAACTCCGTAGGCCTGAGGGGGAAGTGCTCTTTTAATAGGTTTGTTTACTGATAGAATAGAAGGCAGATGGTCTCCTGCAATTTGTTAGAAACTTCCTGGAGCTCAGGAGGAGGAGGAGGTGAGTTATAATTTAACCACCTTTAGATGAAAAGCAAACAGAGAGGCTTAAAGAGCAAGGTGGTGGTTTAGCATCCACTGTGTCCCTGGGAAAGGACAGGACGCAGAGATCGGAGCCTCGCCCCCACCCCCACCCTCACCACCCCCACCACCCCCCAACCCGTACCCCTTCCACCCCCCCAACCCCCACTCCCAGCCCCCCACCCCCACCCACGGCTGCCTAAGAGGACGTGGAGACAGGGCAGGGCACCACTGGGGTGAAGCTCCCGGCCACTCAGCTCCCCCAGGGTCCTGCCAAACCCACCACGAAAGGCTGTGCTTTGCTTTGCTTAATCATTCGGGGAAGAGCAGGCACAGGTAATTGAGGAAAGGTTCTTGTAGGTTAGAAAACTGACTCAATTTCCTGAAAAGCTAACACCGGGAGCACTGCTTTCCAGGAGGGCTGGGAGCCCCGCTGAAAGGCCGCGGGTTCACAGTCCTGTCCACCCGTCCACCCATCTCTGTCCTCTGTGCTGCCTCCTGCCTAGGGACACGGGCCTCTTTGCTTCTTGAGTGGTGCCCGTCCACAGAAAACACTCGGAGCGGGCCCAAGGTACCAAATCACGGAGAATCCCTCCCAGGACCAAAGCGGGCCACCGCTGGAGTGGGGGAAAGTCCCAGAAAGAGAATGGTGATGGTTGCTCCAGGCTGTGAGTGTATATGTGTACATGCTCAGTGTATATGTGTACGTGCTCAGTCAAGTTGCTCTTTGCAACCCCATGAACTGCAGCCCACCAGGCTCCTCTGTCCATGGGATTTTCTAGGCAAGAATACTGGAATGCGTTGCCATCTCCTTCTCCAGGGGACCTGGAGACCCCCGACCAGGGATCGAACTTGCATCATTTTTTGCCTCTTGCTTTGGCAGACAGATTCTTTACCACTTTGCCACCATAATGTAATATAAATTAAATAAACAACAAAATTATAATATGTAAATCACATGTACACTGTATAATTACATATAATATTTATCATGTACTGTACATTATTGGAAAAGGAAATGGCAACCCACTCCAGTGTTCTTGCCTGGAGAATCCCAGGGACGGGGGAGCCTGGGGGTCTGCCATCTACGGGATCGCACAGAGTCGGACACGACTGAAGCGACTTAGCGGTACATTATATATAATATATATAAACATAATTTAAAAGCTTTTTAAGTAGGCCCCACAATACAACAGACTGTTGAGCAAAATGAGAAAACTTACAAGAGTTAAAAAATTAAAACTCCCAGAAATGAATTGCTGCCTTCTGAGAAAGGTATGCGCCATTTTAGAGAATAATCAAGCATTCTACTTGCACGTCAAAAGGAGACTAAATGGAGACATTAAATTAACAGCAATTAAAAAAAAGATAGTTTTCTAACAAGGTTTTGTTCCCCTGAGAACCATAGGAGACGTCAGCATTCCTTAAGATGACAAATCGTTTTTCCGTTAATTAGCATCTCTGCAAACTGCCCCAAACAGATGGCTATAAAGCCAGCTGCATATAGTATTTTTTTTGTAAAAACAAATAAAGGAAAGAAAATCAACAGCAGCAAGCCTAGAGCTTATTAAATTGTATTGAATTCTATTTCCAGTTCAATTGATAATTTATTCTCTAACCCCAACATAACCACACAACACAGCATCAGAAAGGAACATCATCAGTAAATGGGCTTACTGGCATCTAAGGCTCAATAGTGAATCCTCAGTTTTGAAAGCAGTCATGTCAATGCTCAGTATTTTGCTTCCTGACTTTTTTACCTTGATCCTCCAGAAATAGGCCCAAGACATATGCATGTGGCTGGTGGCTCAGAGGGTAAAGAATCTGCCTGCAGTGCAGGCGACCTCAGTTTGATCCCTGGATCAGGAAGATCCCCTGGAGAAGGGAATGGCTACCCACTCCAGTATTCTCGCCTGGAGAATCCAGCGGACAGAGGAGCCTGGTGGGCTAGAGTCCGTGGAGTCTCAAAAGAGTCAGACATAACTTGATGACTAAACAACAACAACAATGTATTACACATTATCAACTGATATTGATATTTGTTTTATTATATTATATATAAATATATTTATTTTCAGTTGTATTTCAATGCAAAACTCTCATGCACTTACTATTTCAAAAATGCCTGCTGCGATATTTGATTATTGCTTTGCTTCAGTCTTAAATGATTGGATTATTCATCTCATACCTCCTTCAAAGTGTGAACTTATGACTTTGCTCAGCTGTGTTCTAGGTCCTTCTCTGTACTTGAGGGGAAAGCACTCAGCTGTCCTGGTGTGCACAACATGAAGCAGCTTCATCTGTGCTCTTTGGGGGCCTTCCTTGGTGCCTTTGCCCGGGGGTGGGGGATCCCCTGCGAAGCTGCCCACCCCGTTTCTCGTGTAATCAAGGCTGTCTGATGGGTTCACCCTCCACTGGAGGGAAATACATCCATTTAATTTACAACGTAACGAGAGCACCATGACTTAGGCTCCTGCTCAGTGCTCAGATGTGTCTGACTCTTTGCAACACTCTGGACTGTAGCCCACCAAGCTCCTCTGTCCATAGCATTCTCCAGGCAAGAATACTGGAGTGGGTTGTCATTTCCTTCTCCAGGGGATCTTCCTGACCCAGGGATTGAACCTGTGTCTTCTGTGTCTCCTGCACTGCAGGCAGATTCTTTACCCTGAACCATCTAGGCTTCTGAAATGTAAGCCCTTGGATGCCTTTCAATTAAGAACTCAAAAGTTGAGTTACTAAATTAGCCACCATCCGACTCCTGAGAAACAGTGGTGGCAGTGATGGACTTGATTTTCTTGGTCTCCAAGATCACTGCAGATGGTGACTACAGCCGTGAAATTGAAGACTCTTGCTTGCTCCTTGGAAGAAAAGTTATGACAAACCTAGACAGCAGTTAAAAAGCAGAGACATTACTTTGCCAATTAGTCCATCTAGGCAAAGCTATGGTTTTCCTAGCAGTCATGTACAGATGTGAGAGTTGGACCATAAAGAAGTCTGAGCACCAAAGAATTGATACTTTCAAACTGTGGTGTTGAAGAAGACTCTTGAAAGTTCCTTGGACTGCAAGGAGAGCAAACCAGTCAATCTTAACGGAAATCAACCCTGAATATTCCTTAGGACAGATGCTGAAACTGAAGCTCCAATACTTTGGCCACCTGATGCAAAGAACTGACTCATTAGTGAAAGAAAGAAACTAAAAGTCTCTCAGTCATGTCCAACTCTTTGTGACCCCATGGACTATACAGTCCATGGAATTCTCCAGGCCAGAATACTGGAGTGGGTAGTCATTAAAAGACTCTAATGCTGGGAAAGATTGAAGGCAGGAGGAGAAGGGGCTGACAGAGGATGAGATGGTTGGATGGCATCACCGACTTGATGGACATGAGTTTGAGCAAAGTCTTCAGAGCTCATTATTCATTTATCTGTTCATTCATTCCATCAACAACTTTATGGAAAGTATAATCAAAACAGGACAATTTCAGTGCACAAAACATTAAAACAGAGTCCTCAGGAAACCTAAAGAACCAGCTTAGAAATGGATTTTGACTCTAGAATAGAAGCTGGCCAGGAAGGACTTTGGAAGTAGGAGGCAGCATGTGCAAAAGGGAGAGGGAACAAGAACGAGTTTGTGGGCGGTTTGTGGGCTGAGATCAGACCTAGAGGGACACGGAGGGGAACCAGGACTGGCTTCCCGGGCACGTGACCTGTGCTACACACAAGGCCTGCTGCTTAGAAGGACTGCATGCCTGGCTGAATGTTCTGCTGTCATTGCCTTTACATTTTTCATTTTTAATGAATGGCCCTGCATCTTAATTTTGCATCAGGCATTGCAAGTTATATAGCTGGTCCTGAAGAGACATAAATCAGGAGAAGCTGAGAGTTGGTGAGAGGCGGATCCATGGATGACTTTCCACACTGGGGCTTTGATAATAGAGTCAGTGGGCCCTTTAAAAGCCTCCCCTTCACAGCCACTCCTGCCAGCCTCCTGTTCCCTGGGATGAATCATATCCGGGCTCAGGTCCCTCCCCACCCACCTGGACCAGAGGCTTCATTGCCAAGACTGCTCGAAGCCAACGCGTTAACCCTCTGCTCACGGACCCCTCTGGGCCCGGTGCATCCTCACCACATCCCCACCACAGCAGGTCAGCACTGATGGGAAAGATGCACAGAGACGGAGGCCAGGGTCGCAGAGAGATCAAGCTTTCCCGTCTCAAGCAGCACGGTTCCTTTTGGTTGTCCTGCATTCTTCCCTCTCCATTACCTGCTACGATCCATCAGCCATCACTCTGTTCCACATGCAGCTCCACGCTTGGACTATTTCCCCACCTGCTTCACTCAGATGGACCTTCTGTTTCTTCCCTTCCCAACCACATCTTCATCCCTGGTCAGGAGGAAGAGGACCCCAGGGCATGGGGACAACCCTGTCTGCACTCACCATGGCATCTTCACGTGACCACAGACCTGTTCGCAGACTTTCTTTCCTCTGCACGCAGTTTCCTCTTCTCTTCTGGGATCTTTGCATAAGCCATTAAAAAAGCTCGGTTCAGTTCAGTCACTCAGTCGTGTCCTACACCTTGCAACCCCGTGGACTGCAGCACTCCAGGCTTCCCTGTCCATCACCAACTCCCGGAGCTTGCTCAAACCCATGTCCATCGAGTCGGTGATGCCATCCAACCATCTCATACTCTGACGTCCCTTTCTCTCTGAATGAATAAATGCATATGCAAATGCCCCCCTTCCCTGCCAACTCCTTCAGGCTTTTCTTCTTGAGCCATTGGACCTTCACCATCCCAAACACACGTCCGTGTCCAGCCCCTGCTGCTCCCCTCATGGGGTGTCTTCCTCTCCCAATATTTGACTTGGCTTTTTGTCCTGGCTCTTTCTCTCCATCACAGCTCAAGGATCACCTGTAGACAACTCACAGGTTTACAGGATTCAAACCCAGTTCTATCTGATTTCAAAGCAAGAGAGGAGATATTCAAACATGGAAGTGGTCACTAAACACGGTCCCTGCTTACCTCCTTTTTCACCTGCCACAGCGCTGTCTTCAGTCTGGCAGATTGTATTGTCCTTCAGTGTCTATTCATCCCCTTCCCCTCTCCGTAACTTTGGATCTGTGCACCCAAATCACTTTGGTTGATGGAATACAAACAGACTGATGCAAGTGGCTGCTTCAGGTGCCACCTCATCCTTGGCTCAGCTCCTGCCATCGGTCCCCCATCCCCAGTGGCCTCTAGTCCAGGATGAGAAGACACCTGGAGGAGACCTGAGCCCAACAGACTGGAGCAGGCTTGTGCACTCCAGCCCTCCCAATGCCACCCAACCCAAGCATCCTCAAGCAGGAAGAAGTCTTTGCTCTTAGAAGCCACTGATGTTGGGTTTGTTTGATACACAGCATTATTACAGAAAAATCTGACTATTACACTCTCCCATGTGTTGATGTTCAGTTCAGTTCAGTTGCTCAGTTGTGACCCCATGAACCACAGCACGCCAGGCCTCCCTGTCCATCACCAATTCCTAGAGTCCACCCAAACTCGTATCCATCGAGTCGGTGATGCCATCCAACCATCTCATCCTCTGTTGTCCCCTTCTCCTCCTGCCTTCAATCTTTCCCAGCATCAGGGTCTTTTCCATTGAGGCAGCTCTTCACATGAGGTGGCCAAAGTATTGGAGCTTCAGCTTCAGCATCAGTCCTTCCAATGATTTCCTTTAGGATGGACTGGTTGGATCTTCTTGCAGTCCCAGGGACTCTCAAGAGTCTTCTCCAACACCATAGTTCAAAAGCATCAATTCTTCAGTGCTCAGCTTTCTTTACAGTCCAACTCTCACATCTATACACGACTACTGGAAAAACCATAGCCTTGACTAGATGGATCTTTGTTGCCTAAGGGTGTTGATGTTACCAGTAGGGAATGATATATATCCACAGAGCCCATAGTGAAAAAGAGAAAATGCTAAGACCTTAGATGACCCACAGACAAGCTGAAGCCAGCTTTTAGTGAAAGTTGTGCTTATAGACAAAAGCTTCTGAATCTGAAAAACACACCAATAACTGGCTGGTCCACTAACCCCCTCCTGAAGAGAAGACTGTCAGAAGGACCCTTTTCCCCTTGACCTCGTGTCTGCATAGAGAGGGCGCTCCGTGAGAGGGCGGCTCCTCACTCACTCCACCACAGGGTGGGGCCCGAATGGCTTCTGTCACTGGGGAATTTGAGAGAAGGGGCAGGACAGAGCCGAGAAACCTCTTTTTTCGCCTTTGTCCACACAGACCACGCAGTCTGGTCTGTTCTATACCAACCTGTAAGGGGCTTTCTGCTAGGAAGGACTTAGCGGATGAGTGGGAAGTCCAGTCAAACTGGGGAGTGTGGGAGCAAGTCCACTTTATCATAGACATAATTACATTTTAGGTCAAAAAATAAAAAGTTATTGGTAATAAGATTTTATCCCCAGGGGCTTGCCTACATTATTTCTCATCTGGTTCCTAGTTCAGGCAGGAACTAAAATAATTTACTGTAACATAAAAATTGTATATGGCAGGGAAGAAATTGCGGAGTTTCCATCTGAGATCCATGGAGGGGTAAGCAAGAGGTACCTTCTGTGAGCTACACATTGCCTATCTCCAATGAGCATGGTGTGTGTGTGTGTGTGTGTGTGTGTGTTTAGTCACTCAGTCGTGTTCAACTCTTTGCAACCCCATGGACTGTAGCTGGCCAGGCTCCTGTGTCCATGGAATTCTCCAAACAAGAATACTGGAGTGAGCTGCCACTCCCTTCTCCAGGGGATCCTCCCGACTCAGGATCAAACTCGGGTCTCCTGCATTGCAGGCAAATTCTTTACCATCTGAGCCACCAGGAAAGCCCAAACATGGTATATCTGTCTCAAAGAGCCTTTGGTGAAGAAGGGCTTCCATATTAAATTGTGAAATAGGCTAAACTAATCAATTAAATTTGTGGTGGTTTGTCCTTAATGGTTTGAAGCTTGAAGAGACCAGTCAATGCTGCGTAAATGCTATTGAGACAAAACTCCTGCTAAAGATTAAAAAATTAAAGTCTGCCATTTAGACATACTTGGTGCTTTCCAAACACTGCCTCTCGCCAAAAGGACCAACAGCAATAATGAATCAGGGATGCTTCTATAAAAGGCATGTGAAGACAGTTGATAATTAAAGGGGAAAGGACCTTTTTGAATTGCTAGCTATTAAGTCTTGCCCCAAAGGTTCCATCTTGAGCTATGCATCTCGGCTTCAACATTCCTCAGTCACCTTTTCCACCAGGTCCTCACACTCTCTGTCACCACTGCCTACCCTAAGGACCCCAAAGTCAGCCACCAGAGAGCTAGAGACAGCCCCCACACCCCAGAGCCCCGAAGTTATTCAGACTAGCTAATCCTAAGTCTGCTCACCCTGCCTATCCTATCTCTCCCCCTAGAAGCCACAATAAAGGTGCCTGATCACACCTGGCCTGTGGCGTGCCCCCTCCCCACGGGAACCGTGAGAAACAAACTGTCTTTTCAATGGCAAGTACCTCCTGATCTGCTGGTCTTATTGCATGTCAAATTTTCTATGAATATTTTAAATGTATTAATTTAAAGTTGTTTTGAAACCGGGACCATGTGCAAGGACCAGAGAGAAAGTGAGGGGACCCCAGGAGCAGATGCTGTAACCCCTGGAAACCATCAAACAAAGAAACAGGGATTTTAGTCCTACAGCCAAAAGGAACTGAATTCAGCCAACACCCGAGAGAGCCTGGAAAGATCTTCCTCCCCACTGTCTCCCAGACAAGAGTCTTGTGGGGTCATTCCATATTTCAGCCTGTGAGATGCTAAGCAGAGAACCCAGTGAAGTCTGCCCAGACTTGTGAGCTAAGGATCTGTGCTCTGTCATACAGCATAGAAAGCTAATACAATGTACATAAGGATACTACACAAAGCACATTCATACATTCTATGCAGACTGCCTTTAAACGCGCGAACAGTTTAAATTTGGTATCTTTCCTCAAATCCTAAAGCATACCATCTTGTTTACATTTTCAGGACACAGGAAGCATTTTCCTTCCAGTTTTTAATAGAACTCAAGACGACAAAAACAGTCACCAAAGCTCTGAGCATCTCCAAGTGGCTCATTAAAGGTGTCAGAGCCTCAGGGACAACAACCTCAGGATGTATCCATCTGGGGTTCCCTGGTGAGGCATGAACTGCCCACCTGTCAATACTCAGATTCCCATGCCAGCTGGAAGCGTGCCCACAGCACCCTTCTCCCCTCTGGCCCCGTGAGCATGAGCATGGAGAAGCAAACGTAACGTGCCCAGCAAGGCCGACATTCTCGGCTGTGAGCAGCGACCAAGACAGACATCAGGAGGACGCTGACAAAGTGGAATGTCTGCTGCATGACAGATCCCTTCAGTGCAACGATCCTTTCTCATACAGCATCCAAAATCATGCCTTCCTGAAAATACAGCCCATTTTGACAAATAGATGTTTATAACCTTAACCAGAAGGTTTGTCGTTCAGTTACTCAGCCGTGTCCAACTCTTTGAAACCCAATAGACTGCAGCACGCCAGGCTTCCCTGTCTTTCACCATCTCCCAGAGTTTGCCCAAACTCATGTCCATTGAGTCAGTGATGCCATCCAGCCATTTCATCCTCTGTCGTCCCCTTCTCCTCCTGCCCTTAGTCCTTCCCAGCATTAGGGTCTTTTCCAGTGAGTCGGCTCTTCTCATCAGGTGGCTAAAGAATTGGAGCTTCAGCATCAGTCTTTCCAATGAATATTCACGGTTGATTTCCTTTAGGATGGACTGGTTTGATCTCCTTAAAGTCCAAGGGATTCTCAAGACTCTTCTCCAGCACCACAGTTTGAAAGAAGGTTATGGTATGGATATAAATTTCTAAAAGTCAATTTTAAAATTTAATGCCTGTGCCTCGCACACCTGAGCCAGGAGCTGGGACTGAGTGGAGCAAGACGGATGCAGCCCCATGTCTCCCTTCAAACCAACTTCAACCTCAAACCTTTTCCTTCTCCACAGATGCTCTCTTCAGAAAAGTCTGAAGATCCAACACCCCTAGATTAGCCAACATCTGTGAGGCACCTGCCTCAGGAGTTTGGGTCTGAATATCCACAGCCGCCCTTGCATCAGAACCACCTCCTGGGGCATACATCTGCTCCCTGTGACACTGGAGGTTTCTGTTTCACCACGCGTGGCCCTTGGGTGTCTGCCAATAAGCTGTCACTGCCCCTGGCACCGGGAAGGCAAAGAATTAAACTGTGGCATTCCTTGAGAAACTCAGAAAAAAAAGCTTTCCTTTTGAGCCTTCTCATTTGCTTCCCAATCAACCTCATGGCTGTTGTTCTAATTTGCTTCCACACTAATTGTCTTTTCTCAACCTTATGGACCAGGGACCACATTGAGCAATTGCTAACTGGCTCTGCATGACTCATGGGATCAGAGACTGGGGTTCTCCTCTGTGTCCAAACCCAGCTGCCCCTCCCCACATGGGAGACACCCTGGCCCAGGGCAGCCTGCATCACAGGGCACCCTCAAGCCCCTCAGTCCAGAAGGATGGGAGCCACAGAACCTCCAGTTTTCAGCAACAGACTCTCATTTGCAGGAGCCTGAAAAGGTCTGCTGGGCTCAGGAATTGGTCTCAGGGCTGCTGGAGCTAAGCCCAGATGGGGCTGGGTCATCTGGGGGAGAAATGAGGCCTTATATTCTCTACTCCAAACCACACAGCTCCTGGAGGAGCTGTTTATGAACTGGGGACATTCAGTCCAGGGGAGCAACTGGAAACCATGTACAGTTTTAATCAGACAAAGTGATTTGACAATAAAGAAGCAGAAACACTTTGTGGTAGAGATGGCTATTGTCCCCCTAATGTCTCTTTCTCCCTTGCTTCTTGGTAACAGGATCCTGACTCTATTTAGTATACTGCTATTGCTAAGTCACTTCAGTCGTGTTCGACTCTGTGTGACCCCATAGACGGCAGCCCACCAGACTCCCCCGTCCCTGGAATTCTCCAGGCAAGAACACTGGAGTGGGTTGCCATTTCCTTCTCCAATGCATAAAAGTGAAAAATGAAAGTGAAGTCGTTCAGTCGTATCTGACTCTTAGCGACCCCATGGACTGTAGCCTACCAAGCTCTGCCGTCCACAGGATTTTCCAGGCAAGAGTATTGGAGTCAGGTGCCATTGCCTTAGCAGTATGCTAAAAAAAAAAAAAAAAAAAAAACACTTCCCATCCACCCTTGCAACAATGTGTGGTCATGTGACTACACTGCAGTCCTTGAAATATCTGAAATTGTGTGGAAGACTTCTTAGAAGTCTTCTTAAAAGGGGTTCAAATAAGTAGGAAGGGCACCCTTCTTTCTCTTCTCCCAACTTCCATTCCTGCACTATAGGATGCAGATGTGATGGCTGGAGTTCCAGCAGCCTCTTAGATCATGAGTTGCACACAGTGATAGAAGCCACATGCCAAGAGTGATCAAGCAGGAGGAGACTGGACCTGAGGACATGCAGACACTGTCACGTCAGACTGGACTACCCTCCACCCAACTTGTCCTATTAAAACAAACCTTTTTGGTTTGAAGCACTATTATTTGGGGGTTTCTGTTAAGTGCTGTCAATATCTTCTAGCCAACAGCCATCAGGGATACATCTGTAGCTAAGCAAATTGTGTTTATTATTAATTGCTGTAAGAGGGAGTTCAAAGCGGGGGAGTTCACAGGGCATTACAGTAAGAGCATAGGAGACAAGACATCATAGGATTTGGTCTTTGTGCCTCACAGAAAGCCAATGCTACAAAAATGTGGTTGAATGAATAATGTGTAAGAAAAAAATCTGGGATATAATGTAGCTCTTTTATATCTGGTAAATACAAATTTAATTTTTTATTTTTATGTAAACTAACAAATTGCTAATGTTGCTCAGATTTTTGGTCAAATTCAAAGTCCACGTATTTGTTCTGGCATTTTTATTTTACATTCCTTAAGTCCTTCTTTGGACATGAACAAATTTCAGAGTTTGATCCATCAAAGTCGATGTGACTCATAACTGTCTGAGATTAGATTAAGGAAGTTTACTCACTTCCCTTTTCAGTATAATAAGATAACCCACACTCAGGTTCCCAAGTACACTAAATCAGAATTGGGTGATATTTGAGTTAGCCTGGGGATTGCAGTAAAGAATCTATTTTGAGCTCATTGTTTACAGGTGAAATATATTGTTTTGTGCCTCAAGCAAAAAAAAACAGAAAAAACCAAAGTTGCTATGTAATCACCATTCAATATAGATGTTGTTGAAAGAAAATAAATCAAGTTGATCCAAAATGCAAGGAAAACAATAGTCTATTCGCTTAGCTATTCAAGGAAGCATGGGTGATTTCAAAAGATGGATGGAAAAAACTCATTCTATAAACGTGTTTTGATTGTGTGTGATTTTTCTAAGCCTGTTTCAAAATATGAGAGCATAATGTTGCAAGATTTCATGATATTAACTCAATAATAAAGAGACGTTCAGAAACAGTCATCCAAACACATATCCATTCATTTACTCAACAAATATTCGCTGAGCATGTAAAACAGGCTTGATCCCATCCAAGTATCTGAGAATAAACCTTCTGAATTCACGGGGCTTACAATCTGCTGGAAGAGGCAAAATAAGAATAAAATATTTTCCCCCAAAAGCGTGCAGAGAGTAGTGAAACTGGGGTGATAGAAAGTCAGGTTATGAGGCCCTAATCTAGCCTGGAAAGTTAGGAGGCTTTTGGAAGCCAATGCTGAGTCCCAGGAGTCAAATGGAGCACGCCAGTTTGAGCAGAAAGACTTTTCGTGCAGAAGAAAGCCCAGAGGGAAGAGAGGAGACACCTTGTCCAGAATACAGACAGTAGTTCAGTGAAGAAGGAGCTAGCGGGAGAAAGAATGCTGAGACCAGAGAGAGATGGATCTGAGTGTGGGGCAGAGCCCCCCAGGGCCACGTGTGACATCACTGCTTCCAGCTCTTACTGTCCTCTCTGTATTTGAATTCTACACCTTGCCCACTTCCTAGGACTGCAAACTATCATGCTTGGGTCCATGATGAAGCCTCTTACACACATTCCACTCTCAAGCAAGTAACAATGCAGCTAGGAGCCTCTGTGGAGCTGCTTGGAGCACTGTAGTTGGTGGCAGTCTACAGTCCCAAGTAATTGTTCCACTTCAAAAATCAAACTCGGAAATCCTCTACAGGATATCATGGGACCCACAGTCGGCCTCCCAGCTTCAGCAGGGCTGCCGTGTCACACAACTGCAGGAAGCACAGCACATGTCAAAAGCATAATGGCGCCGCCAAGACGCGCACACCCTGATCCCAGAACACGTGACTGTGTTAGGTTACACAACAAAGTGAATTAGGCTGCAGAGGTAATTAAGGCTGCTAATCAGTTGACTCTGACATGGAGACCACTACACGGGGTTATGCAGGCAGGTCCAATGTAATCACAAGGGTCAAAGTAAGAGGAGGAGATCGGAAGAGAGAACCACAGAGATGGCAAGACAAGAAAGACTCAGTGCCAACTTGCTCGCTTTGCGGATAAAGGGTCATGACCCTAGGTATGTGAGCAGGCTCTAGAGGCTAGAAAAGGCAAGGATTTTACAGAAACAAATGAAGTCCTGCCAACACCTGGGTCCTAGCCCAGTGACAGCAGTATCAGACCTCTGACCTACAGAACTATAGATTTAAAAAATGTGTGTTAAGACATGAGGTGTCTAGTCATTTGTTAGAGCTGTAGGAAACCAATAGGGCTTCCCAGGTGGCTCAGGGGTAAAGAATCTACCAGGCAACGCCGTACACCCGTGTTCGATCCCTGGTCCGGGAAGATGCCCTGGAGAAGGAAATGGCCACCCACTCCAGTGTTCTTGCCTGGGAAATCCCATTGACAGAGGAGCCTGGTGGGCTACAGTCCACGGGGTCACAGAGAGTCAGACACGACTAAGCAGGCAGGCACAGACAGGAAAGCATCGCAAAGCACTGTCCTGCCTCCCGAACTGTGTGATGTGGACGATTCGAGGAAACCAGAGACCAAAACTGGCAACTGCGTCAGAAACCACACGGTGACGTCTGGGGAAAACGCCTCTCCCTGCAGCAGACACGGAGACGGACCTGAAAGCAGACTCTCGAAGAACACGCCGCACGTTTCACCCTCAGTAGCAGAACCAGGCAGATCACTGCAAAGAGATTACTGCCTGCCTTGTTCAGCAATGTGGCCATTTCCACCAACTGGAAATGGGCAGCTCCCCCACCCAATTCTCCTAGATTTAGAAAAGGCAGAGGAACCAGAGATCAAATTGCCAACATTCACTGGATCATAGAAAAAGCAAGAGAATTTCAGAAAAACATCTTGCTTCTCCTTCATCAACTATACTAAAGCTTTTGACTGTGTGGACCATAACAAACTGGAAAATTCTTCAAGAGCTGGGAATACCAGACTCACCTGACCTGCCTCCTGAGAAATCTGTATGCAGATCAAGAAGCAATAGTTAGAACTGGACACAGAACAATGGACTGGTTCCAAATTGGGAAAGTAGTACATCAAGTCTGTATATTGTCACCCTCTTACTTAACTTATGTGCCGAGGACATCTGCGAAATGCCAGGCTGGATGAACCACAAGCTGGAATCAAGCTTGCCTGGAGAAATACAGATATACAGATGACACCACCCTTATGGCAGAAAGTAAAGAAGGACTAAAGAGCTTCTTGATGAAAGTGAAAGAGGAGAGTGAAAAAGCTGGCTTAAAACTCAACATTCGAAAAACTAAGATCATGGCATCTGGTCCCATCACTTCATGGCAAACAGACGGGGAAACAGTGACAGACTTTATTTTGGGGGGTTCCAAAATCATTATGAATGGGGACTGCAGCTAAGAAATTGAAAATGTTTGATCCTTGGAAGGAAAGCAAACCAAGACAGCATATTAAAAAGAAGAGACATCACTTTGCCAACAAAATTCCGTATGATCAAAGCTATGGTTTTTCCAGTAGTCATGTATGGACCTAAGCGTTGGACTATAAAGAAGGCTGAGCACCAAAGAATTGATGCTTTTGAACTGTGGTGTTGGAGAAGACTCTTGAGAATCCCTTGGACTGCAAGGAGATCCAACCAGTCCATCCTAAAGGAAATCAGTCCTGAATATTCATTGGAAGAACTGATGCTGAAACTGAAGGTTCAATCCTTTGGCCACTTGATAGGAAGGGCCAAATCACTGGAAAACACTCAGATGCTGGGAAAGACTGAGGGCAGGAGAAGAGGGTGACAGGATGAGATGTTTAGATAGCATCACTGACTCAATTGACCTGAATTTACACAAACTCCAGGAGATAGTGGAGAACAGGGAAGTCTGGTGCACTGCAGTCCATGGAGTTACAAAGAGCTGGACATGACTTAGCAAACATGACAGCAATAGCAAAGCAAATATCCATCCAGGTAGCTAAATTTCCTGTGAAGAAACTGAATTTTCCTAACTCACATTGGTACTATTTTATAATGTAAATATTTCACCAGAATTTCACTCTATTGCAAAATAGACCAGCTTCCTCCAGACAAGTTTTAAAATTCAGACCTTTTTTTTTTCCTTCTGTGACAATGGGAACCAGGAGATAATTCAGTTCAGTTTGGTTCAATCGCTCAGTAGTGCGACCCCATGGACTGCAGCACGCCAGGCCTCCCTGTCCATCACCAACTCCCAGAGTTTACTTGAACTCATGTCCATTGAGTCAGTGATGCCATCCAGCCATCTCATCCTTTGTCGTCCCCTTCTCCTCCCGCCTTCAATCTTGCCCAGCATCAGGGTCTTTTCTAATGAGTCAGTTCTTTGCATCAGGTGGCCAAAGGATTGGAGTTTCAGCTTCAACATCAGTCCTTCCAATGAATATTCAGGACTGATTTCCTTTAGGGTGGACTGGTTGGATCTCCTTGCAGTCCAAGGGACTCTCAAGAGTCTTCTCCAACAGCACAGTTTAGGACAAATTGAAGCAGATGGCAGTTGCATGTACAGGGAACTAAATCTCCGTCAGAGGAGTGGGGAGGGGGGCTGGCGGGGATGGTCATTAAATGAGGGAGGCAGGCTGGCCGAGAGGACAGTGAGACCCAGCCCCGATCTGCTGAGGAACCCGTGTCACCACATCCACTTCCGCCTCCCATCAGCCAACCTCAGCCTCCTGCTTACCTTAAAAAAAAAAAAAACTGCTGGGGATACATGAAGGTTCTGGGGATTAAATAATGATGGCATGGAAAGTTCCAACATCACACTGAGAGCTTAATAGGTTTCAACTAAAGTGAGGCAGCTGCCTGACAGAACAATTGAAGATGACTGGGAAATGTAACAGAATCTAGGCTAATTGAACCTCCTAAGTAGCTTAGAAGGGAAGTCTTTGACCTTGAGTGCTTAGCAGCTGAGAACAGGGCAGAGACAGGATAACAGACAACAGCATGGACCCCGGGGCACCATTCAAAGGCAGGACTCCCCATGACGATGCCTGGGGGCTGGGCTCCAGGGCGAAAAGTGCCCCCACCACCCGCATGGACTCACCTCTCAGGAAAAGAGAAGCAGAGGGAAGTCCAGGAGTGCACTGTAGGCACCTTTCTGCTCCTTGTTCTGAAAACCTCTGTGCAGTTTGTACATTTATAAAGTAAATTTCAGCAATTCCACTCCTGGATATATATCCAAAAACAAAAACATTAATTTGAAAAGATACGTGCACCCTAATGCTAGTTCATAGCAGCGCTATTTACAGTTGCCAAGATACGGAAACAACCTGTGTCCATCAACAGAGATGGAGACATACTGTATGATATCCCCATATGTGGAATCTAAAAGATACATCAAAGCATTGGTGCTGCAACTTCAGCATCAGTCCTTCCAATGAAGATTCAGGACTGATTTCCTTTAGTGGTTTGATGTCCTTGCAGTCCAAGGGACTCTCGAGAGTCTTCTCCAAATACACAGTTCTAAGTATCAATTCTTCGGCACTCAGCCTTCTTTATGGTCCAACTCTCACATCCATACATGACTGCTGGAAAAACCATAGCTTTGACGAGATGGACCTTTGTCAGCAAAGTAATGTCCCTGCTGTTTAATATGCTGTCTAGGTTTGTCATAGCTTTTCTTTCAAGGAGCAATCGACTTTTACTTTCATGGCTACAGTCACCATCCAACAGGGATTTTGGAGCCCAAGGAAATAAAGTCTGTCACTGTTTCCATTGTTTCCCCATCTATTTGCCATGAAGTGATGGGATCACATACCATGATCTTTTCTTTTTCAATGTTGACTTTTAAGCCAGCTTTCTCACTCTCCTCCTTCATCTTCATCAAGAAACTCTTTAGCTCCTCTTCACTTTCTGCCATAAGGGTGATGCATCTGCATATCTGAGGTTATTGATATTTCTCCCCTCAACCTTGATTCCAGTTTGCGCTTCATCCAGCCCAGTATTTCACGTAATGTACTCTGCATATAAGTTAAATAAGTGGGGTGACCATATACAGCCTTTACATACTCCTTTCACAATTTTGAATCAGTCAATTGCTCCATGTCTGGTTCTAACTGTTGCTTCCTGACCTGCATACAGGTTTTTCAAGAGGCATGTAACGTGGTCTGGTATTCCCATCTCTTTAAGACTTTTCCACAGTTTGTTGTGATCCACACAATCAAAGTCTTTGGCATAGTCAGTGAAGGAGAAGTAGATGCTTTTCTGGAATTCCCTTGCTATTTCTATTATCCCACTGATGTTGGCAGTTTGATCTCTGGTTCCTCTGCCTTTTCTAAATCCAGCTTGAACATCTGGAAATTCTCAATTCATATACTGTTGAGGCTTGGTTGGAGAATTTTGACTATTACCTTACTTTGGACAATATTTTGGCCACCTGATGAGAAGAACTGACTGCTTGGAAAAGACTGATGCTGAGAAAGATTGAAGGCAGGAGGAGAAGGGGACAACAGAGGACAAGATGGTTGGATCACATCACCAATTCAGTGGACATGAGTTTGAGCAAGCTCCAGGAGATGGTGAAGGACAGAGAAGCCCGATGTGCTGCAGTCCATGGGGTCACAAAGAGTCAGACATGACTGAACGGCTGATAACTGAACTGAAAAAATACAGCAAACTAGCAAATATAACAACAAAAGCTCAGACTCACGGGTATAGAGAACAGATTTAGAGTTACCACTATGGAGAGGGAAGGGGAAAGGGGCAATACAGCGGTAGGGGATTAAATACAAAATATTATGTATAAAATAAGCTGCAAGGATACATTGTACAATGTAGGAAATACAGCAAATATTTTATAACTATAAATTAAGTGTAATCTTTAAAAATTGTGAAGCGCAGTATTACACACCTGTAACTTATATAATATTATGCATCCACTGTGGAGCCCTATTCCAAAGTCACAGGTGTGGAGCCAAGGTCACAGGACAGAAAATCTGGAACTGTCCAAGCCCCATAGCAACTGTTACCATGAGCCTCCAGATGTAAACTGGCCAGTCCCCTGATCCCCATATTAGGTAAGATACCCACCCTGTTCGGAGAAACACACTACCCGAAACTGCCCACCCTGGCCAGGCACCACAGTAACCATTTGTGTGAGTTATTTTACAACAGGAAGTCCTGGCAAAGAGCACAGAACTAATAAACCATTACCAACCAGAAGAGTTCAGGAAAGGTCAAAAGGAGACACCACGTGCCTGATCCCCTCCCAGAAGCCTTCTTGTTGAAATCCATCTCGGCTGAGCAATGCGTGTGCCACCAGGAAGGATTCTGTCAAAGTGATTGGCCAGAGACAACCCGGAAACTAACCCCATCACCTTAAAACCCGAAACTGCGAGCCCCGTGGCGGAGCTGGCCTGCTAGGTTCCTTTAGCCTGCTACTCACCCCTGGAGCCCCTTCCCAAAAGAGTCTCTTGCTTCGTCAGCTCATGTGTCTCCTTGGACAATTCTTTCCCGAGTGTTTGACTGGAGCCCACTCTTGGGGCCTAGAAGGGGTCCCCCTTCCTTCAACACCCCTAGTACCCACCCCTACAGCATCTTAACCAACCAACTACCGCCACCATTCCAGTAGGAACTTCCTCTGTCTCCAGGCTACAAAAATCAGCTACTAGCCTGAGAAACGGGTCAGCTCTCCTTTTAGCCAGGCTGCTGTTCTAACAGCATCTCCCATGCTAATAAACTTTATTCTCCTCTTATCTTGCCTCATGTCTGGAAATTCTTTTCCAACCCACACACGGACCATGACATCAACTATACCGCAATAAATAAATAAAACAAGCAAAAGTAAAATGCACATATTAAATTTTAAAATGTTTAAATTATATTTTAAATCTAAAGCTAACATTTTATTTTAAAAAAACAAAAAGTAAGTTTCATTTGTACCTTGTTAGTAAGCATCCCATAATAACTCCTGTCAAAAGCTGTGACGTTTTCCTTATCAACAGAAAGTCTGACCCGTTTCTCTGCCCCTCACCACCTCCTGGCTGTCTCCAGGCCCCCGGTGAAAGAGGCAAGCAGTTTTGGTGACAAATGTCACTGGCAGCCACCTCATCTGTGATGGAAACCCCAGTACCTCCTTACTCCCCTGACTGAGAGGTGCTATCGTCACACTCATGAGTCCAGCTCCAGGAATCAGAGGCTCAAGAACCAAAGGCTTCCTGGCCATGACCGTCCAGCCCTCCAACAGCCCAAGAGTCAGAACGTCCCTTTTAACTTTAAAAAAAAAAATTGAACGATTGAACCAAGGGAAATTAAACAGCCCCTGGGTCAACAGAGATGGCGGTCTCCCTAAGAGATGATGGGTGACTCTCAGCTGCAGAGAGAGGCTCTGGGGGAATCAGGGAGGGACCTGCAGCAGGGCAGCGGGAGGAAACACAGGCTTGGACAAAAAGACAGATAAGGAGGGAAAAAGCAGCTGGGCTTCCGTGTTTCCAAGAAAGGGTGAGTGGGCAGAATGCCTGAGGAGAACCTTGTACAGTGGTGTGATTTTCGGGGCGTTAGAACGTTTAAGCGAAGAGGGGTATGGGGGGGCTTCGCTGGCCGTCCAGTGGTTAACACTTCCTCTAGCAGGGGCTGCAGGTTCCATCCCGCGTGCCTTGTGGTCAAAAAGCAAAACATAAAATGGAAGCAGTGTTGCAACAGATTCAATACAGACTTTAAAAATGATCCACATCAAAAAAACAAAATCTTCAAAAATAAATAGAAGAGTTTAGGAAAGTTCTAAAAATCAGAGCAGCGTGATTCCAATAGGAAGAAAGCAGGGCAGGGAGGGAGGTGGGGTTGGTGGGAGGGAGACACGGGTGGGGGCAGGGGAACCTCTTTTGCACCCAGATGGATCCAGGGAGCTGCAGAGAGGGTCTGGGTGTGTGACAGGAGAGACAGGGCCCAGATGGCTCACACTTTTCAGCACAAGAAGCCTTCTTAGAGCAGAGCGCGCACCGCACAGGCTGGCGTGTCCCTGTGACTGTCCTTTGCGTGCACTGGCTTCTGCGAGGAAGCCCAGGCTGAGTTCTCCAGGCCCCAAGCCCCGCTCTGCCTCCGGGCTGGTCTCCTCAACATCCCCGCCCAGACACCGCCCCCTCCTGGTCCTCTGAGGACCCACCAAAGGGGCACTTGAGGGGTGGAGCCACTGCGTAAGGGTCTCCTTTTGGCCCAGGAGTTTCAGTTCCGCCTCTCCGGGGGAATCCGGTCACACGTGGGACCTCCCCTGTGGCCCAGGGGTTAAGACTTCACCTTCCATGCAAGTGGTGCTGGGCGGACAACTGGTCAGGTAGCTGAGATCCCCACATTCCTTGCAACTACAAACTCAAAATATAAAAAAACAGAAGCAATATTGTAACAAATTCAAGAAAGACTTTCAAAATGGTTCACAACAAAAAAAATTCTAGTCGTATAAATCATACCCTAATCCAGCATGCATGCTCAGTCGCCTCAGTAGTATCCAACTCTCTGTGACCCCATGGACTATAGCCCACCAGACTCCTCTGTCCATGGGATTCTCCAAGCAAGAATACTGGAGTGGGTAGCTGTTCCCTCCTACAGGGATCTTCCAAACCCAGGGATCGAACCCACGTCTCTTCAGTCTCCTGCACTGGCAGACAGAGACAGGTTCTTTAACACTAGCACGACGTGGGAAGCCATTAATCCAGTATTGTAACCATCAGATCAGACTATTCCATACAATCCTGTCTAGAGTCCCAGTTGAGGTAGACAAACTCGGTGTTTTTAAAAATGACATTTTGTGGTCCGTCCAAGGAACACACTACAAGTACTCTATATTAGGCACCAAGGCATCAGGTCAACACGGACAAAGAAGCAGAACCTGTGCGACTTCACCTACATTTGCCCAAAACGCCATGACCAACAGGTGACTTGAAAGTGAAAATGAAAGTCGCTCAGTCGTGTCCGACTCTTTGCGACCCCATGGACTATACAGTCCATGGGACTCTCCAGGCCAGAATACTGGAGTGGGTAGCCTTTCCCTCCTCCAGGGGATCTTCCCAACCCAGGGACTGAAGCCAGGTCTCCTGCATTGCAGCTGGATTCTTTACCAGCTGAGCCACCAGGGAAGCCCAACCGGTGACTCGGAAAGACCAAAAGGGAGCTTTCTAACTTCCTTTACCTTTTCCTCAAAACTGGTAACGAATTTTTTTTTCAAATTATGATGTAAATAAGACTCAAAATAAGCTCACAGGCAGGAACTGAAACTGGATGAGCTGCGGTCCGTGCCTGCCAGTTTCCGAGTAGAATCCCATAGAAGCGCAGTGGGCTCGCCTTCTCCTGCTGAATATCGTCGGGTGGTCTTTCAGATAGGCTATTGCGGTAAAGCTGTGGCGACACTGGACTGATCAATCTGGCAGCCACACTAGACCACGTCTCATCCAGTCTGATCATCCGATCCGTCTCATCAGCCAAGAAGATGCTGGTGACCTTCTCCAAAGCCACCAGACCCACCCCCACCTTCCCCACAACCTAGTTCCGGGGGGGTGGGGAATGGCGGTGGGGGGATGGGAGGTGGGGGTCGGGGGGTGACCCCTCTGGTCCCAGCCAGCTCTCCACACCTCTTCTGCACACACACGAGAGAGAAGTCTGCAGGGCGGTTCCAGGCTCCACGCCCCCAACAGCCTGCCCAAGGGGAGAGTCCCCTCCCAGGTGCCTGGCAGACTGTGGCATCATCACCAGGATGGGAGGCAGGTGGGGCAGGGGATGGGCAGTGGTCATGACCCTGTGGCGGGACAGACAGCCGCCCTGCCCTGCCCCCCAGACCCCACAGACTACACATGGGTACCTGGTAAGGCTCCAATACGAAAATAAAAGAACAGTAGTACATTTGCATGCGTGCACACACCACACACACAGGCTAACCGATGATCACGGGGATCAAAAGCGGCCCAGCCATCCTGTGTGCCGGGCAAGAATAAGAAGCCGCAGGAGAGGAAACAGCCAGTGGAGGCCCACCTGGTGATCCCTCCGCAGAAGTGGGTCAGCCCCCCGCAGGCGAGAGCACGGCACGGCCTCCAGCCTGAGAACAGCAGCGCCTCCATCGGAGCGGCCCCGGGCGGCTTCTCAGCCCTGCCGTTAAGGTCAGTGCTCCAGGCAGCAGGGGCCAAGGCCAGCCAGGCAGTCTGCTGCTGTCTTGGGCCCAGCCAGATGCCCACACCACTAACGCATCTGCAGCTTGGTTCTTTGTTGTTCAGTCACTCAGTCCCTGTCTGACTCTTTGCAACCCCATGGACTGCAGCACCCAGGCTTCCCTGTCCTTAACCATCTCCCAGAGTTTGCTCAAACTCATGTCCATCGAGCTGGTGATGCCATCCAACCATCTCATCCTCTGTCAGCTTGGTTCTACTTTTTCCTTTTTCCATGGGACAAAATTAAGCCTTAAAAAAATCAAGCCCCTTGTGCTAGAGCCTGTATAAATGCCTCAGGCTTTGAAAGGGTGATGAACTTAGTCCTTCCCAGTTCCCGTGGAGCAGACAGCAGACACACACTCATACATGCGCACACCACTCACACATATATAGACCCACGCATGAACACACATTCTGACTCACCTGTGCAACAGACATGCTTACACATACACATGTGGGTGTTCACCTACGTGCACCCTAGAGAAACAGCCAGACAATATCCAAGAGGTTGAGAAGATCTCCAAGGGCAGGAACCAGGCTGTAGATGAATCAAAGTGTCAAATAGATTAACTGCATTCTAGCATCGCTGTGCTCAAGAGCAGAGTTTCCCACAAAGTTTAGATCCTATGCATATTCTTGGCTGGCCTTGTCCATCAAGAATGTCTCTGGCATATTCTCGTACCCAAGTCCTGAGAAACTGCTCTCCGTAGACTTCATTAGAGCCGCTCCATATTCCAGACAGAATACAGAAGGAGACGTGCCCTGCATCAATATAACTCCCTGACTCAGCCCCAGGGCTTCCAATTCCCTGAGCTTCTCAATCCAAAATTGCAAATTCCCTCTTGGGAGAATCTCACTGGCATTGCTGTCTGGCCCTAATAAATCAGCAGCAGCTGTGGGCCAGGATCACACATCACAGACCCAGGGACGACATTGTGACTCGAAGGTGGCGTGTGGGATGATGGACACAGAGCTTGCACTGCTGGGGGTTTGGGAGACAAACACAGAGATTTAGACACCTCCTTACAACTTTTGCTGTTGTTCAGTCACTAAGTCATGTCTGACCTCACAGACTATATAGCCCACCAGGTTCCAGGGATTCTCCAGGTAAGAATACTGGAGTGGGTTGCCATTTCTTTCTCCAGGGGATCTTCCCAGACCAGGGATGGAACCTGCATCTCCTGCATTGGCAGGTGGGTTCTTTATCACTGAGACATCCGGGAAGCCCTTCTTATAACCAACTATTGGTATTTCTGCAGGGTCTTTCCCATTACTTCCCTGAGGTCCTTGAGTCACAGTCTTCACAACTTTTCCATGTTCTCCTGTCTCCTAAAAACCTTGGTGACACATCATCCTCATCAGTTTGGAAGGAGGAAGAATAAACAACAGTAGGGACGAGACTCCATTCTTCGAGCCCTTGGCCCTGGGAACAGACAAGTAAATGGCAACACCTCTGTCATGAGGGCACCAAAGCTCTCAGCCAGACACCAGGAGAGCACAGAGAGATATACCTAAGGAAGAGTCAGACAGGAGGCTCCCCAAAGAGGGCCAGGGCCAGCCTGTGCTCCAGAGAGTACACAGAGTCACTCAGCAGAAGGAGTCATGAGCAGTATATTGGGTGGTGGAGGTATATCAGTTAGCTATCACTGCGTAACAAATTTCCCCCAAACTTAGCAACTTAACATCACAAACATGTACTGTCTTTCAGTTTTCATGAGTTAGGAATCCAGATGCAGGTAAGCTGAGTCTCCTCCATCAAGGTCTCTCACAGGCTGTGGACCTCTCAAGGCTCAGCTGGGGAAGGATTTCCCCCACTCACGTGATTGCTGGAAGGATTCATTTCCTCCTGGGCTGTGGATCGCAGGCTACACTCAGGTTCCTGCCACCCAGGCTCTTCCAACATGGCAGATGTTTTCCTCAAAGCAAGAGACAAGAAGAGCCAGAGAGAGCAAGATGGAAGTCATCCTCTTGGGAAGCCAGTCTTCCCACGCATGGTCATCCGGGTAGAAAGAAGACTGAATTGTGAGCAGCTGCACAGCTATCCCTCAGGCTGAAGAAGCAGAAACAATCCACTCACTCTGCAAAATTACTAAGATAGGATGTGAATCTAGTGATAAGTACTGCTATTATGAAGAATGTGGTACAGACAAGGATATATTTATTATTCATCACACACTAAATTATGTTATTGAATCTGAACACCATTAATAAGATGCAGGAGCCATTTCCCAGCCTCTAAGATTCCCTAACATGTGCCTTAAATTTTATTCATAAGTATCCTGAATTTAACATACAGAGAATAAAAGTTGACCTTAATTCTTATCAAACATAAAAAGTGCAGACACATTTTTCTGCAATTCAAAACCAGAGAGAAATCAGCAATTAATATGGAAATAATGCTTGGTTCTGCTAAGGTGAAAGAGTGTTCAATACGTGTTCTTGAAAAGTACACTTTCCCAAACTGATGCTTTATTTGCCTATAAAGCTGAATTCATCGATACTCACCATTGGCTGTTTTAAGTCAAGTATAATCCACTACAGTTTAATCAAATTATTATGGAAGCAAAAGATTAGAATGTTAAGAATCACAATATAAATGGATTAAAGCTATTTCAACCTAATTATTCAAGAACTAACCAAACTTTTCTACATTATTTTCTCTATCATTCAGCCTCTCTTCAGCCTACTTCAATTATTTGCCAAAATCACTGTCAAAAGTGGTAGTAAAAAGTGAAGCTAGGAATCAGAATTCAATTCAGGCTACTTTAACACAGAGTAGTTCTGCTTATGGAGAAGGCAATGGCACCCCACTCCAGTACTCTTGCCTGGAAAATCCCATGGACGGAGGAGCCTGGTAGGCTGCAGTCCATGCTAAGGGTCGGACATGACTGAGCGACTTCACTTTCACTTTTCACTTTCATGCATTGGAGAAGGAAATGGCAACCCACTCCAGTGTTCTTGCCTGGAGAGTCCCAGGGATGGGGGAGCCTGGTGGGCTGCCATCTATGGGGTTGCACAGAGTCGGACACGACTGAAGTGACTTAGCAGTTCTGCTTATGGTGCTTCAGATGAAATGGTAAAGATAGTGATTTAAACTGTGTTTCTAAACTTATAAATTACAAATCTTTATTACTCCTAAACCCTGGCTTACACAATGTTTTTCTAGTTCCACTGGAAAAGGAAAATGTTTTTTATGCAAAGCAAATGACCTCATATTTTGTTGAATCTCATATAAAAATAAGAGGTCTTCAACCCAGGAGACATAAATAACAGATTAACATACTACTAAAAGCAAAAAATAATAATTTCAAGCAGTAAAAAAAAAAAAAACAAAAAACACCAAAGTTATAAAACAAATGGAGAGCTAAAAGAAATATTTGCAACTAACTTCATACATAAGAGTTTATTTTCTTAACACATAATAAGTTCCAATAAATCCTTAAGAAAGAGGCCAACAGTGCAATAGGAAAAAATGGGCACAGTATGTAGTAAGAGAGTTTAAGGAATACGAAATGTAAATGGCTCTAAAGCATGAAAAAATTCTCCAACCTGTACTTTCCAAAACGTGGAGTCACCCTGAATCTTTCTCTCCCATGCCCCATATCTAATATGTTAATGCTTCCTATTAGGGCTTCCCTGGTGGTTCAGACAATAAAGAATCTGTCAGAAGGAGCAACAGAGAATGAGATGGCATCATCGACACAATGGACATGAGCTTGTGCAAACTCTGACCTCAAGTAGGGTTAGGGTTAATTATCCAAGCAAACTCTTGAAAGACAGGGAAGCCTGGTCTGCTGCAATCCACGGGGTCGTAAAGAGCTGGACACGACTCATCGACTGAACAACAACAACAATGCATCCTATTGGCTCTGCCTTCTGAGAAGATCCAGAATCTTACCCACTCCTCACCACCATCACCTTTGCTTGGAGTCTTGTGATTCCTCACTGAGCCCTCTGCTTTCATACTTGTTCTCTATGCCATTCTCCACAGGGCAGGCAGAGTAACCCCTTTGAAATGTAACCCTACATCGGTTTCCCATCTCAGATCAAAGCCTGCAGTCCATGGCCCCAGAGCCCATGCGTCTGGTCCCCTGCAACCTCTCTACCCTCCTTTCCTACCACACTGGCCCCGTCTCCTCCCACTCCGGCAGCATTGGCCTCCTTCTTCTCCAAGCTTGATGTGGAAGAGCTCCCCAAAGATGGCAGCATCAGTGTTGCCTGTGATGATTAATTTTGTCTGTCAACTCAGCCAAGCCATGGTACACAGAAGTGAAGTGAAGTTGCTCAGTCGTGTGCAACTCTTTGCAACCCCATGGACTATAGCCCACCAGGCTCCTCCGTCCATGGGATTCTCCAGGCAAGGGTCCTGGAGTGGGTTGCCATTTCCTTCTCCACGGCATCTTCCGGACCCAGGGATCAAACCCAGGTTTCCCGCATTGTAGGCAGATGCTTTTACTGTCTGACCACCAGGGAATGCCCATGGTGAGGGTGCGGGGCCTCATCCAATCGGTTGAGTACCTTAAAATAAAGATGGTACATAGATATTTGCTCAAACACCAGATTAGATGTTGTTGTGAATGTATTTTTTAGATGACATTAACCTTCAAGTCAGTGGACTTAATCTAAAGCAGATTACCTTCCATAGTGGGGGGTGAAAGTGAAAGTTGCTCAGTTGTGTCCAAGTCTTTGTGACCCCATGGTTATAGCCCACCAGGCTCCTCTGTCCATATGATTCCCCAGGCAAGAACACTGGAGTAGGTTGCCATTTTCTTCTCTGGGAGATCTTTCCAACCCAAGGATTGAATTCACATCTCCTGCATTGCGGGCAGACTCTTAATCATCTGAGTCACCAAGGAAGCCCTGGCAGAGTGGGGAGGGTTGGGGGGGGGGGTGGGCAGGGGGGCTCATCCAATCAGTTGAATACCTTAAAATAAAGATTGGGATCCCCAGAGGAAGAGAGAATTGACGCTTTCAGACTTGAGCTGGAACACCAACTCTTTCCTGGGTCTTCAGGCTACCAGCCTACCCTGCAAGATTTTGGACTTAGCCCCCACAATTGTATGAGCCAATTCTTTAAAAAAAAACATATCTCTTTCCCCTCCTCTTACTCTATATATCTATAAAGGCATCTATTTCTGCTTTATTGACTATGCCAAAGCCTTTGACTGTGTGGATCACAATAAACTGTGGAAAATTCTGAAAGAGATGGGAATACCAGACCACCTGACCTGCCTCTTGAGAAATGTGTATGCAGGTCAGGAAGCAACAGTTAGAACTGGACATGGAACAACAGACTGGTTCCAAATAGGAAAAGGAGTTCATCAAGGCTGTGTATTGTCACCCTGTTAATTTAACTTACATGCAGAGTACGTCATGAGAAACGCTGGACTGGAAGAAACACCAACTGGAATCAAGATTGCTGGGAGAAATATCAATAACCTCAGATATGCAGATGACACCACCCTTATGGCAGAAAGTGAAGAGGAACTCAAAAGCCTCTTGATGAAAGTGAAAGTGGAGACTGAAAAAGTTGGCTTAAAGCTCAACATTCAGAAAACGAAGATCATGGCATCCAGTCCCACCACTTCATGGGAAATAGATGGGGAAACAGTGGAAACAGTGTCAGACTTTATTTTTCTGGGCTCCAAAATCACTACAGATAGTGACTGCAGCCATGAAATTAAAAGACGCTTACTCCTTGGAAGGAAAGTTATGACCAACCTAGACAGCATATTCAAAAGCAGAGACATTACTTTGCCAACAAAGGTCTGTCTAGTCAAGGCTATGGTTTTTCCTGTGGTCATGTATGGATGTGAGAGTTGGGCTGTGAAGAAGGCTGAGTGACGAAGAATTGATGCTTTTGAACTGTGGTGTTGGAGAAGACTCTTGAGAGTCCCTTGGACTGCAAGGAGATCCAACCAGTCCATTCTGTAGGAGATCAGCCCTGGGATTTCTTTGGAAGGAATGATGCTAAAGCTGAAACTCCAGTACTTTGGCCACCTCATGCGAAGAGTTGACTCATTGGGAAAGACTCTGATGCTGGGAGGGATTGAGGGCAGGAGGAGAAGGGGACGACAGAGGATGAGATGGCTGGATGGCATCACTGACTCAATGGACGTGAGTCTCAGTGAACTCCGGGAGTTGGTGATGGACAGGGAGGCCTGGCGTGCTGTGATTCATGGGGTCACAAAGAGTCGGACACGACTGAGCGACTGATCTGATCTGATCTGATCTGATAGAGAGATAGATAAAAGATATAGGTAGGTAGATAGATCCAGATAGAAAGATAGACAGGGAGATAGATGATGATAGACAGATAGATCCTGTTGCTTCTGTTTCTCTGAAGAACCATTACTAACGCATTGCCCAGTAATGTGACTTCATTTCTACCCTGAAGAGGTTGCGTTCATGCCCCTCCCCTGGGAGTGTGTCTGTTTTGATCAACAGACTGTGAATTCTGAGTTTAGGTCATAAAAAGCCCTTCAGCTTCCACTTCATGCTCTTTTGGGACATTCATTCTCAGAATGCCCTCATTCAGAAACTGCTCACTAAGCCAGAAGAAGCCCTCCTGTCCAGGAGGAAAGAAATGGAGACTCTGTGTGACAGTCCCAACTGACCCCGACCTTCAAACCACCCCAGCCCAAGGCCAACATGTGAACTAAGAGGCCTCTATGTGATCTCAGCTTCTGACCTCAGGTTAGACCCAGCTGTCCCCCCCGGTGAGGCCCCAGCACCAAGGAGCTAGGGGGGCATCCTCACTGTGGCCATCCAAGTTCGTGACCCACAGAATGCCCAGCATAACCGAGTAATACTCTGCTTGGTTTGGGTTGGTTATGCAGCAATTGATAAGCAGCGTGGGTGCCAAGCATGGCTCTAGACTTTTACGCCTGTGTGCCATCTCCCTGGAACTCCCCCCTGGAAGCCCACATGGCTCTCTTCCTCACCCCCATCAGGGCTTTGCTCTAATGCCCCCCACTATCCCCATTTGACACCACAACCCTGCACCCCACACTCTTTAGCTCCTTCCTTAGTTTCTTTGACTTCATAGAACTTATTACCACCTGCCATTTTCCTCTACCTGTCTGCTGACTAAAATGCCCCCTCCCTGAGAATCAGGTGTCATTTGGGGTTCATTCTGTTCCAGGCTGCATAACTAGTGAACAGCAAGGCATCTGCACACAGTAAGCACTCAATTAACATTAGCAGAATGAACAAACAGATGAACAAACCTCACTTCAGGAGGCCCACACATGGGAGGGAGGTTCAAGAGGGAGGGATGTATGTACACCTATGGCTGATTCATGCTGTGGTTTGACAGAAAACAGCACAATTCTGTAAAGCAATTATCCTTCAATTAAAAAATTAATAAATTTTTAAAAATAAGATACAAGCATATAATATACAGCACAGGGAGTATAACCAACATTTTATAATAACTTTAAATGGAATTTAATCTATAAAAATATTGCATCGCTATGTGTACACCTGAAGTCATATACTACCATAAATCAATTTTAATTTTAATTTTAAAAAATAAAGAAAATTTAATACAAATTTTAATTTTAATTTTAAAACTAATTTTAATTTTAAATTTAATTTTAAAATTTAAATTTTAAATTTTAATTTTATTTTACTAATTTTAATTTTAAAAAATAAAGAAAATTTAATACAAAAAAAAGAGGGCCACAAATTAAAACTTGACAGACATACAATTTGTACATGCTTGATTCACAAAAACCTAACCGTTTGGTAGTACACTCTGCTGGTGAGCTCACGGGGAAACAGGCACTGTTGAACTCGGTTGGTGAAGAACAAACCTGTGTAATCTTTTCCAAGGATGATTTGGCAAGGCTTGAGGCACACATCAACTTTGACTCAGCAGACTGCTTTTAGAATATACCCTACAGAAATGCTCACACTCGCGTGAGATGGTATATCCACATGGATTTTTATGGCAACTCTTGTTTGTATGAACAAATGGTTCAAAAACCAAATGCTCTTCAGGGTGCAACTATTAAATAAATGTTGGTACATTCCTGCTAACAGGTAGATATAAAGGAGAATGTGGCAGCTCCATACTTACACAGAACTTAGGTAGAAGAAGCTCCTAGATATATTGTGAGATATATATTAAAGCAAATTCAGAACAGTATGTGTAGTAAGTAGCCAATTTAGTTATAATACGCTATTTCGCAAAGGATAGAAAAGAATTGAAAAACAGGCATGTCATGTGATTGCTTTTAGTATCAGCTGAAAAAAATGAATGTATTTTTAAAACAAAGATAAAAACTGGAGAATCAGAAAGCTTGAGAATATATATACACACACACACATACATATATGTATGTATACAGAGAGAGAGAGAGAGATCTGAAACAGTTTGCTGTACTCCTAAAACTAGCACAAAATTGCAAACGGTTGAACTCCAGTTTTTTTAAAAAGCTTGAAATATTTCCTCTCCTATCTTTTCCACAAAGAGCAATCACTTGCTTCCCCTCTGCTTGTTTCAGGGGCAGACAGGTGACACGTCTTGTGGACAAACGAGAGGAAGGGAGAACTTTGTCCATTGCTCCAGAGAAAAGCATTTGACGTACTGTTCAAAAGTGCTCACAGCCATCTCAACCAGTGCCAAGGACTTAGTCAACAGGAAATAAGCCATAAATGCTCCAGTAAAAGTTGTAGCAACAGATGTAGCTGATAAGAATGAAGGAAATTTTCTCAATATAAAGAAATTACAGGATAAACTGCTATTTATCTTTGCACATCATGGTGATTCGTGGGTCATCACACACTTACAGATAGGTATTTTAAATACATATAAATGGTCCGGAAGAAGGCTGAACCAGAATTTATATTCATGGATATTCCCTTTGGGGCTTTTCTTCATCAACACTATTATGCTGAATAAAGAAGATTCATTTCAAGAACATTACATTCAAGACTTTTTTAACAAAGTGGCATAATTGTATCAAAGAGCAAAGATTGTTACTGTTCAGTGGCTCAGTCCTGTCTGACTCTTTTTAACCCCATGGAATGCAGCACACCAGGCTTCCCTGTCCATCACCATCTCCCAGAGCTTGCTCAAACTCATGTCCATTGACTCCATGATGCCAACCAACCATCTCACCTTCTATTGTCCACTTCTCCTCCTGCCTTCAATCTTTCCCAGCATCAGGGTCTTTTCTAATGAAAAGCTCTTCGCATCAGGTGGCCAAAGGATTGGAGTTTCAGCTTCAGCATCAGTCCTTCCAATGAATATTCAGGATTGTCCTTTAGGATTGACTGGTTGGATCTCCTTGCGGTCCAAGGAACTCTCAAGAGTCTTCTCCAGCACCACAGTTCAAAAGCATCCATTCTTCGGCGCTCAGCCTTCTTTATGGTCCAACTCTCACATCCATACATGACTACTGGAAAAACCATAGCTTTTACTAGACATACCTTTGTCAGCAAAGTAATGTCTCTGCTTTTTAATAAGCTATCTAGGTTGGTCATAGCTTTTTTTCCAAGGAGCAAAAGATATATTAACTTTAAAAAAGAAACATGATATGTTACTTAGTAACAAACTATTATATGTCTTTTTCTTCCTCAGAAACCTTTCTGAGGGTTAAGACAGTTAATGAGGATCATTCGTGCAACTGGCTTTAATCCACATCTTAACTGCATATTTAGTCAAAATGAAAAAAAAAATCTACACCGAAAAATTTGCAAAAGTGTCATCTTCAGAGATTGAGTCCCATTCCATTCAGCATTCTCTGAGCACACACCACCTAAAAGACACTGTACCATGGACACCCCCTGTCTTTAAGCAGGTCTTAGGAGCAACCTCCTGAGTGGGTAATCCCAGTGCAAGCTCTATGGATGCAGGACAAAGAAGGAAAAGGACCCAGGAGCAAAGCTTTGTGGAGGTGGCAGTATCTGAGCTGTGCCTTGAGGGATGAATGATGAGAAAATAAGTACTCTTCCAGCAAGGGGGCAAGTCTGATGAGGCAGCAGGCTGACATGCCTAACTTCTAACCCCAAGAATAGAGGATCGAAAATAATATTCTGACTGGAGGGTTTTAGGACACAGCAAGGCCAGGCTGAAAGGTTCCTAGTCTGGGGGAGTTGCAAGCCCAGGCCCAGCTGATGAAAGAGAGGGAAAGGAGGGAGAGGTCAGGAGAGGTGGAAAGCCCACCAGGACAGGGCAGGATGGGGCCAGGCCTGCCACTTTGCAGAAGAACAGCCACCTGGGGCCTCCGTGGACGGGCTGGGCAGAGCGGTGGCTGGAAGGAGAGGGGGTTTCCCCAGGCGCCTCCCCTCCCCAATCTGTCTTGGTCAGGCGAGTCCCTGGGAACACAGGCCCCTGTGTTCCACGAAGTGCCCCAGGTCCCCTCCAGCCAGCTGTGGTGACACCAGGTCCCTCCTCCAGGATGCTTCCAAGGTGCAGGTCACTCCAGAGTTAGGGCATGAGGGGTGGGGCTGAGGCGAGCGTAGGGCCCGCAAAACAGCTGAAATCTGTGGTGGCAACCATGACGTTGGAGGCAGCCTGGGCACTCCAGGAGCACAGACCTGGGCAGGACATAGGGCGCCAGCAGGAGTGAAGTGGTGCAGAGACTGGTACAGGGTAACACGATGCTCGTGTGTCCCGCTCACCTGTACAACTCTTATATCTTGGAGGCTCCACGGGTAACTCGATAATTAACTTGTCTGACCAATAGACTTCTAACATAAACAAATTTAATCACTGGATTTAAAAAAGCCAGAATTGTCTCAAATCTAGTGGTGGAATGGTGCAGTGACTTTTATTTATTTAGCAAACATCATAGAGCATTAGGTGCTTCCCAGGTGGCACTTATGGCAAATAACCTGCCTGCCAATGCAGGAATCATCAGAGACATGGTTTCAGTCCCTGGGTCGGGTAGATCCCCTGGAGGAGGGCATGGCAACCCACTCCAGTATTCTTACCTGGAGAATCTCATGGACAGAGAAGCATGGTGGGCTACAGTCCATGGGGGTCACCAAGAGTCAGACACAACTGAAGTGACTTAGCACACATAAAGCATTAACTATGGGCCTGACTCTCCCCTATGGGCACTACAAATATTAACTCGTTTAATCCGCATAACAAAGTTTTGCGGTAGAAATTACTGTTTTTCCCATTTCACAGAGGAGGAAACTGAGGCACAGAGAGGTGAGTGCCAGGCCTGCAGGGCTCCATGCATCCTGGCTGCAAGGCTCATTGTCTCAGCCTTCTGTTACTGTGAGCTCTCTGCCTCTGGGGTGTTTTTATCTTACGAGCTTCCCACGGGAGTGGGGTTAGAACAGACCCTGCACGGCGAGTCTCACGCCCCGCCTGAGACGAAGGCCCTCTGATTCAACATCTCTCCTTCTTCTTTCACCAGGTGCTCAACCAGGAGCAGAGAGCTTGTTTACCCTCAGACCTTTAAGAGCCCAGGATTAATTAGCCAAACAGCAGGCTTCCTGCCATCATCCGTGAATTCAGCTTCCCAGCCAGTCTTCAGGCTGAACCTGAACATAGGTCACAAACATGGCTTGAAGGGATCCAGAGCGGTCCTGTGTCAGGATTACCACAGGAGATCCAGAGCAGTTCTGTGTCGGGAGTACCACAGGAGAGACAGTGGACCCCTGGTCAGTGTCGGCTCTGCCACCTACCAACCTGCACCCTGGGCAAGGTGTGTGACCTGCCCCTGGCTAAGCTCCTCGGTTCCCTCCTCTGCAAAAGGGAGTCGAAGCACAGCTGCCCCTTCAGATCCCTGAGCACCAAGCAGGTGAGAGCATACAGGACACTCAGAAGACTGCTCAGTGTGTAGCTGGCCCCTAGAGGAGCACTTGATGCCATCACAGCATCATCACAGGAGCCCCACTCTAGGCCAGCAGGTCTGGACAGGCTCTGGCGGTCAGCTGTCATCCCAAACCGGACACCTGAAGTCACCTGTGACTCCTCCTCCCACCCACTGCACTTTACCTATTTGTACCAATGCGATGGATCGAGCCCCGCAGCCACAGCTCACCCCCCACAAGAACCTTGGTTCTGCTATTCCAGATTTCCAATCTCAATGGCCAGTACAGGCTGGAGGACAGGCAAAGGAGGAAGTCCAAAGAGGGGAGGGTACCTGTCTCCCCACCAACATATTCAGGCACCACCATCTCTGTGACCAGGATGCCAACTGGAGGCTCCCCATTTCTTTCTTGGGGTCCCAATGCCCAGTAAAGTGATGGATTCATCTTTCCTAAGTGGTTCTGTCTCTACAGGTGACCACCCATCCTGAGGGTCTCTGAGTCTTGACCAGGTAGGGGAGGGGGTCTTATGAGCTTCTTGACACAAACAGAACACAAGCCCCAAAAGACCAAATGCTGGGGCTGACACAGCCTGGCACCCTCTCTTGCTGCTGCTGTCCTGCTCGCAATTGCTGCTCACCTCGGATGCCTTATCCTATCATCAGCAGCAATTTCTACCAGATGGAATATCGACAAACTAATAAAAACACATCACATAAGTGGAAAGAGCTGGCACCCCCTTCAGGGTATTCAGGCTGACATCGTGTGATTGGGCCATGCACAGACTCTGCTCAGAAAAGAGGGGAAGCACAAATTAAATATTTGCTGTTAAAAATGGAATTGGTGAGAAAAGATGAAGGGTTTAATGGCTTATATTCCTCTGGGCTAAGCAAAACATCCCAAATCTTAAGACATTTGAGGATCTTCTGGAAATTGCTTTTTCCCAAACATTAGCAAGACTAAGGGACATTCATTTGCTTGTTGTTGCAAGGGAACTTCAGGCAAAAGACTTGGGAGCATAGACAAAAAAGATGGAGAGAGGGGGCTTTGGGAGGGTCTGCAAGACTTAGAACAAGGTGTGGTCCTCTGGGCTAAGGTGAGGAACAGAAAAGAGGATATCTCTGGGATCTTACTCATTGAGACCTCGAAGAACATTAGTGTGAAGGAATAAAGTGAAGTAAGTGCTATTCTTCAAAGTTGCCTGAATCTTTTCCTCTCATTTTAAAGAAGCCACAGAATTTATCTTTGGAAGAAATACTGGGCCATTCATTTGGTGCAGGGTGGAGGTGGGGAGGTTACAGTATGTGTTTGTGGGTCAGGAAAACTTCTGCTTTTGTAATTGCTATGGCTGAGTGTTTGTGTCCCCTGCATTCAAGTGTTGAAGCCTAATCCCCAGTGTGATCATAATTGGAGGTGGGACCTTTGGGAAGTGATAGGATCATGAGGGTGGGGCCCCCGTGAATGGGATTAGTGCCCTTATAAGAAGAGACACAACAGAGGTGAGCTCTCTCTCTCTATCACCCTCTGCCATTTGAAGGCACAAGAGGAGAAGGCCATCTGCAACAGGGACGTGGAGCTCCACCCAAGAGGATGTGGGGCGGGCAGCACTGCAGAAGAAAAGGCTCCTCTCCTTTGGGGCAACTCTGAATTCAAGGCAAGCCCACACTAGGAAAAGCCTGTCAGGCCCCTCCTGCAGGGTCTCAGAGTCTAAATTAAGATGGAGACAAAGCAGACAGAGCCCCTCTGTTACTCACTTTCTCTTTTTTTTATTATAAACTTTTTATTTTCTGTTGGGGTATAGTGGATAAACAATATTGGGATAGTTTTAGGTGAACAGTGAAGGGACTCAGCCATATATATGCATGTATCCATTCTCCCCCAAACTCCCCTCCCATCCAGGCTGCCGCATAGCATTGAACAGAGTTCCCTGTGCTGCACAGTAGGTCCTTGTTGGTGATCCATTTTAAACAGAGCTGGTGTACACGTCCATCCCAAACTGTTTCACTATCCATTCCTCTGGTGACTATAAGCTCGTTCTCTGTCTGTCTCTCTCTCTGTTTTGTAATAAAGTTCATTCATACTCTTTCTTTTAGGTTCCACGTATAGGGGGTGTCGTACCGCTTTTCTCCTCCTCTGTCTGGCATGCTTCACTCAGTATGACACTCCAGATCCATCCATGTTGCTGCAAATGGCATTATTTCATTCTTTTCAATGGCTGAGTAATATTTCATTGTGTTATTTTCTTGACTCTAAAATATACTTAACGGCCAAACCAGGCCCCAGCTGCTAAGAATATGCAAGTATGAGAAAAGTATGTTCCTAAAATCCTCCATGTGCCAAGGGAATCCCTCAGTATATAATAGATGGTCCCATCTCAGTGGCTCTGCTGTGCCCACTGAGGTCCTGGGTCACAGACGCCAGCACGGCTTCTAGGGGACCTCTGCCCCCTCCTCAGTGTGTCTTCACCAGAGGCAGGGACAGGGAATAAGGAGGAGACAAGGAGAGTGTCAGAGTCTGGGAGCTCACATTTGACACTTTGCAGGGTCACCTGAAGACTGGACCATCAAGGAAGATCCAAAAAAAAATTCATTCAACCCACGTACAGCCTGCAGAGAGAACTATTTTGGGCCCCAAATGGACATTATGACACCCAATGGAAATGAAGACAGCTCTCTTTCTAAAGTGAGCTGATTTATTCCAAGATATATAAATATAGGTCTCATGGACTATTTTAAACAAGCTATGAGATTTTTAAGCAAATATTCAGACATGTTTCATAGCTCTTGAAATTTTAATTTCTAAAGTACATGCGATTATAAAAACGGAAATATCCTTGTATTCTTGTTCTGCACCAGGAAATGCCAAATAAGTGGGCTTTTTTATTAAAATATAAAAACACTAAATCTTGGGCTCCAGCCCCTAAAATTCTGAATCAGTGTTCTAGGTAGAACCCAAGAATTTGCATTTCTAACACACTCACAGCAGGTAGAGACCACACTTTAAGAACCACTAATTTAAGCTTTTTTGCCTGGCTTAAAGCTGGGCATGGGAGTTTCATGTGGCTCACAATTTGGGGAACTGCTGAAAAATCACTTGGTTGTGATCCTTGATTATGTGTTTTCAATAACTGATTTGAGGTAAGAGATAACTTGTTACCTCCGAACTTACGTGTTTTTTAATCTAAAATAGCTCAAGGCAGTTTAGCCATGTGCATGTGTCAATAACTAAGAAAAAAAAAAGATCAGTTTCCTGGTCTTCAAAGAGATGGGAATAACAGACCACCTTACCTGACTCCTGAATCTGTATGCAGGCCAAGAAGCAACAGTTAGAACTGGACATGGAACAATAGACTGGTTCCAAATCGGGAAAGGAGGACATCAAGGCTATATATTGTCACCTGCTTATTTAACTTATATGCAGAGTACATCATGAGAAATGCCAGGCTGGATGAAGCACAAGCTGGAATCAAGATTGCCAGGAGAAATATCAATAACCTCAGATACGAAGATGACACACCCTTATGGCAGAAAGTGAAGAAGAACTAAAGAGCCTCTTGATGAAAGCAAAAGAGGAGAGTGAAGAAGTTTTCTTAAAACTCAACATTCAGAAAATTAAGATCATGGCATCTGGTCCAATCACTTCATGGCAAATAGATGGGGAAACAATGGAAACAGTGACAGACTTTATTTTGGGGGAGCTCCAAAATCACTGCAGCTGGTGACTGAAGCCTTGAAATTAACAGAAACTTGCTCCTTGGAAGAAAAGTTATGACCAACCTAGACAGCATATTAAAAAGCAGAGACATTACTTTGCTGACAAAGGTCTGTCTAGTTAAAGCTATGGTTTTTCCAGTAGTCATGTATGGATGTGAGAGTTGGGCCATAAAGCTGAGCACCTAAGAACTGGTGCTTTTGAACTGTGGTGTTGGAGAAGACTCCCCTGGACTGCAAGACGATTAAACTGGTCCATCCTAAAGGAAATCAGTCCTGAATATTCACTGGAAGGACTGATGCTGAAGCTGAAATTCCAATACTTTGGCCATCTGATGCAAAGAACTGACTCACTGGAAAAGACCTTGATGCTGGGAAAGATTGACAGCAGGAGGAGAAGGGAAAGACAGGATGAGATGGTTGGATGGCATCACCGACTCGAGGGACATGAGTTTGAGCAAGCTCCAGGAGTTGGTGATGGACAGGGAGGCCTGGCATGCTGCAGTCTATGGGGTCACAAAGAGTCAGACACAACTGAGCAACTGAACTGAACTGAAGTGTGCCAACAATATATCTGTTCATATTCTTTCTCGTGGGCTGAAGCTAGTGAGTGGTATTACTACACACCAGAGCTCTGCTGTTTATGCAGTCCCTATGTTTTAATGTCACATAAAATTATTATTAGCATATAAGGCTGAGTACATTTGTAAAAGGAGAAAAGGAATAAGTCCTATTTCTTAGTATGTAGGGGAAAAAAAGATAACCTTGCCTCATATTTTCATCATCAGGAAAAATTCAAATCGTTTTTACTCATCATTAGAGTTTCCTGAAACTGCCATTTCCATTAAAGCACTAAGGAAAAAAGAATAAGAAGTTTGGTGTGTTACAACCTCAATGGCTTGGTACTTTCCAACCCAGATGAGTCTTCTCTGCAGGCTTGTTCTGTCCCCAGTGGTAAGAGTTTCCTAGGACTGCTGTAACAAAGTATCACAAACAGCGCTTGATAACAGAACCCTATTTGCTCACAGCTCCAGAAGTCAGTGTGTGCTCAGCTGCTAAGTCATGTCTGACTCTTTGCCACCCTATGGACTGCAACCTGCCAGACTCCTCTGTCCATGGGATTTCCCAGGCAAGAACAGTGGAGCGGGTTGCCATTGCCTTCTCTAGGGGATCTTCCCAATCCAGGGATCGAACCCACATCTCCTGGATCTCCTGAAGACAGATTACTGCTGAGCCACCTGGGAAGATCAGAGACCAGAAGTCTGAGATCCAGGTGTCAGCAGGGTGCATCCTTCTGAGATGTGGGGAGTTTCTGATCCATGCCTCTCACCTGCCACCCAACAGCATGTTGTGTCTTCATCTGCTTAGGCTGCCATATGAAGAAAACCACAGACAGGCATCTTAAACTACAGACATTTATTTTCCCACAGATCTGGAGGCTAGAAGCCCACGATCAAGGTGTCAGCACATTTAGCTTCTGAAGGGAGCTGTCTTCTGGCTTCCAGACCACTGCCTTCTCTCTGTCTTCACGGGCCACAGAGACAGAACTGCAGTGTCTCTCCCTATTCTCATCAGGACAGCAGTCCTACCAGATTAGAGAGACCTCATTTAACCCTTATCACCTCCTTTTAAGGGGCTTCCCCAGTAGCTCAGCTGGTAAAGAATCCACCTGCAATGTAGGAGACCTGAGTTCAGTCCCTGGGTTTGGAAGATCCCCTGGAGAAGGAAAAGGCTACCCACTCCAGTATTCTGGCCTGCAGAATTGCATGGACTGTATAGTCCATGGGGCTGCAAAGAGTCGGACACGACTGAGTGACTTTCACTTTCACCTCCTGTAGACCCCCATCTCCAAATACACTAAGTCCCCTACATGCAGAGCTTCCCTGGTGGTTCGGATGGTAAAGAATTTGCCTGCAACGCAGAAGCCCTGGGTTCACTTGGAGAATGAAATGGCAACCCACTCCAGTATTCTGGCCTGGAGAATTCCATGGACAGAGGAATCTGGTGGGCTACAGTCCACGGAATCACAAAGAGTTGGACCTGACTGAGTGACCGACACTCACTTTCCCTACATACAAACAAGTTCGATTCCGAGAGCACATCAGAAGTCCAACAAGATTAGCCTAGGTACCCAGCTGACACAATCAGCTACGTAGTACCGTACTGAGATAGGTTTATAATATTTTTCACCCAAATAATCCATAAACAGCAAACACAAAAATAAAGAAAGCATCTTTAATCTTGCAGTACGGTATGTTGAGAAGTACAGTGGTATCATACAACAGCTGGCACACAGGGGCTGGCTTCAAGTGACCAGGCAAGGAGAGTGACTGACGGGGAAGGAGAGGAGGCAGGAGACGGTAGAGCTGAAGGGTCATCAGCAATGGGAGATGCAGGGCCAGCTGCAACGTCACTCACGCCTGACGTTGATGGACCGCACATCTGCACCTTTGGAAGTTCACAACTTGAAGGTTTGGGTGTGGGGGCTTACTGTGGAGTCACAGTGAGGGAGTAGGACTTCCACACGTGGATATGAAGGAGACACAACTCAACTGAAACAGACTTCTTTGCCTGTGTAAGCTCACCCCATCTCTGCCTGCACGCTCACATTCATTCTCCCTCTGTCTGTGTCCACGTTCTCTCCTTTTATAAGGACTCCAGCCACGTGGGGAGAAAACCCGGCCTAATGACCTCAATGTCATGTGACCACCCGCCAAGGCCCTATTTCCAAATGAAATCACATCCTGAGGTCCTGGGGATTAGGGCTGCATTTTGGGGAAAAACAATACAACCCACGACACCGTGAGCCTGAGGCTGGCCCAGGCGGTGAGTCCCTTTCCCACCCTCAGATCCTTAGCCCTCCCGCTGCCCACCTGCCTAAAATTCTACCTTGCGCCGGTGACTTGTGCTCAGAAACCTTGGGTGGCTCTTAGAACATCCAGAATGAGCCCAGACCCTTGGCTGCAGCGTTAGCGGTCCCTCTGGGGCCCCTCCAGGAGGACAGGAGTTCGCAGAGATGCCCCTCCCGCCACCCTGGGCGCCTCCACCGGACACGTGCGTGCGGAGCTCAGCCTGGCCCGGAGCTCCTTCCCCAGCCTCCTCTGGAGGCTCATTGCCGGGGGCACGTTGGTGGTCGCTTTGGGAAAACGGAGAGCCGAGTGGCCTGGGATGGGGTGATGGTGGGTGTTCAGGATCCGGCCCCACCACCTGCCGGCCGTGGGCTCCGAAGGGTGCTGAGGGGGTGCATCGCTCAGCTTCAGGGTCCCGGCCTGCCCCACATTCCTGCTCTCACCCCCGAGCATGGACAAGCGGAAACGCTTAGGACTGTGCTGTGCCCCGCGAATGGTGCCCACCTCCCAACACGCTGTGCACCTCCCACCCCCCACCACTGGCACCTCGGAGACCCTCTCTCAGCTGCCTGATCCCTCACCCACCAGCAGGGTCTGCACCCCAGGAGGTCTTTCAGGGTGACCCAGCCAACCAGGTGGTCCCCATCACCACCCCTTAACACTACACTGCTCTGCTTTCCTTCTCAGCATCTGGGATTGCATTATTGACTCTTTTTTTCTTTTTCTTCTTTTTTTAAAAACTTATTTGTTTTTAACTGGCAGATAGTTGCTTTACGATGTGTTGGTTTCTGCCATACATCCACGTGAATCAGCCATAGGTACACATATGTCCCCCCACTCTTGAGCCTCCCTCCCCACCCCATCGCACCCCTCTAGGCTGTCACAGAGCACCAGGTTTGAGTTCCCTGCATCATAAAGCAAATTCCCACTGGCTATCGATTTCACAAGCGGGAACGTACAGGATCATCTTATTTACTCTTTACATGTTTGTGGTTGGTCTCCCCAGTGAAGCTTCAGGTTTTCCGAGATTTGGCGGCTTATCTGTGGCCCCCACCGCAGCACGACAGCGCCCAGAAAGTTCAGGGCCGAACAAGCGGAGGAACGAACCAGGGGCACCCTGGCTCCATGACGGTCTGGCCTTGACTCTTCCGGGACACAGCCCCGGTTTGACTCCAGGTCCGGTCACCCTGGCTTCCCCTGAAGCCCTGTTATGTTCAGCCTCAGCACGTCCCAGGCAGCTCTCTTTCCTACCAGACGGCAGGCTGTGAGCTGAGATCTCTGATCTCGATTGCTCGGCTCATCGGGCCCTGAAAGGAGCAGGGAAGAGCTGGAAATGAGGCTGCCACATGGCTTCTGTGTTCCCAGGATCTCATGTGGGATCTGCCCCAACTCTAGAGAGGAGTGGACGTCTGTGATCCCTGCAGGGCGCCCATATGGAGGACAGGGCTTAGCGGGAATTCCCTGGCGGTCCAGCGGTTACAACTAGGTGCTTTCACTCGCCGGAGCTAAGGTTCAGTCCCTGGTCGGGGAACTAAGATCCCACATGGCATATGGCTTGACCACAAAATAAAGGCGGCAGAGCGGGGGCACTGCAGCGGGGGCTCCCGGGGCCCTGTGAGGTCACTCTGGTCCATGCTGAGGCGGGGAGACCCTGACCCTAACCGTGGTCTCCCTCTGCCACGCCCTGGTGTCTACCACCTCCTGCTGCTGCTGCTAAATCTCTTCAGTCGTGTCTGACTCTGAAGACGGCAGCCCACCAGGCTCCCCTGTCCCTGGGATTCTCCAGGCAAGAACGCTGGAGTGGGTTGCCATTTCCTTCTCCAATTCATGAAAGTGAAAAGTGAAAGTGAAGTTGCTAAGTCGTGTCCGACTCTTAGCGACCCCATGGACTAGGGCATTTTTCCCAGTTAGTCACCCTATTCACCACACTGTTCAAGTCAACACTACCCTTCTCCGCATGGTGTCCCGCCCAGGCACCCCCAGCCTGCCAACCCCACCACAGGCCTCTTCCCTCCAGGTCTGACTTAAGACCCACCTTCTGCAACCTCACAGACGCACACACTGCCTCCAGCCCTAAGCCCCACAGCATCCCGGCCGCCTCCCATCCGTGCACTGATGGCCTGCCAGCTGATGTCCCTGTCTCCTCCCCGCCAAGACCGTAAACCTCAGGGACTTCACCAGGCTGCACAACCAACAGGGAAGCTAACCATGTGGGCCGGCTTCCTGCCCCGTGCCCAGGTTTCTGGATCATTGCATCCGCTTGCCTGGGAGGTAAAGATCACTCCCATCTTCTCAGTCCCTCCTGTCTGTGGAGTAATTCTCACGGGCCGTGAGTCACAGCTCAGGGAGGCTCCGAGTTCCACAGCCTGATGGGTGCAGCTCCGTGATGAATACGGAAAAGGCTTGGCCTCGGGACTAATGAGCAGGCAGAGGGGGAGACTTCTCGCTGCACGCAGGAGAGATGAATCAGCAGTTACAGGCCTGCGGATGCAGCCTCCGAGTGTGTGTTCCACGGCCCTTTCTGACCCCACCGTTACTTCAGGGGCTCTGTAATTCATGTTGTGCCGCAGCTCGCAAAGCTTCCCTTGACCTTCACGTACATCAGAGAACCATAAAACTCCCTTCAGAGAAGAAAAGGGAAAAGCGATTGAAACGCTTTTGCAGGAAGGGCTGAAAACTGGAAAGCTCCTGAGTTAAACGTAATGCAGGAGCCACGCGGCCCTTCGTCCCCCTTTCACTCGGGAACCAAATCTTTCCAAAAGAAAAAAAAAGGTGGTTTGATTTAAAGAAGGGCATTTCCTAATTGGCTTTGACCAAAAATAAAGAGAGACCACTCTGCACTCATGTTTGTTTTACTTCAAGGCATTGCAACTAAAGGCAGCCGTGACACACCTGGATGGAAGATTTATGCAATGCGGGAGACCTGGGCTCGATCCCTGGGTTGGGAAGATCCCCTGGAGAAGGGAAAGGCTACCCACTCCAGTGTTCTGGCCTGGAGAATCACATGGACTGTATAGACCATGGGGTCTCAAAGAGTCGGGCACAACAGAACGACTTTCACTCACTCGCTTGAGCATTTCCTGGGGCTTCCCAGGTGCTGCTAGTCATAAAGAATCCTCCTGCCAGTGCAGGAGCCTTAAGAGACCAGGGTTCAATCCCTAGGTCAGGAAGATCCCCTGGAGAAGGGAATAGTGACCCACTCAAGTATTCTTGCCTGGAGAATCCCATGAACGGAGAAGCCTGGTGGGCTACAGTCCACGGAGTCACAAACAGTCAGACATGACTAAGCACAAGCGTCTCTTGTACAAGTATCTTGGAAGCCACGTAACAGGTGGTGTTTTATTTATTCTGTATGACCCAAAAACACCTAGTCCGGTGTTCGCTCTCTCTGCCCTCTCTGCCCCTTCCTCTCTCCTAAGTTCTATAAAACATACAATCTTCTGTCTTGTACGCTGTTTCCCTCAGCTCACGACCGTTTGCCTCTGCTTCCCTTCCCCTCTGCTTGCCCTTCCTCTCTGCGTCCCCTTCCCCTCTGCTTGCCCTTCTCTTCTTCCCCTTCCCCTCTGCTTGCCCTTCCTCTCTGCGTCCCCTTCCCCTCTGCTTCCCCTTCCCCTCTGCTTCCCTTCCCCTCTGCGTCCCCTTCCCCTCTGCGTCCCCTTCCCCTCTGCTTCCCTTCCCCTCTGCGTCCCCTTCCCCTCTGCTTCCCCTTCCTCTCTGCTTCCCCTTCCTCTCTGCTTCCCTTCTGACTGTCCCTCTAGCCAGGACCAGCCGACTCCTCATTCAAAACGTGTGAAGCGTTTCAGGCCAGGCAGCAACCCAGACCCGGCCCCCCTGCCGCCATGACCCTGCTGTCTGGGACCTGGACTTTCCCCTTTCCTCCCCTTTCCTCCCCTTTCCTCCCCTTTCCTCCCCTTTCCTCCCCTTTCCTGAAGGCGTGCACATCCCATCCCCCTGACCTGGGACATGAACTTCTTGCCTGAGGACTGTAAATTGAAAATGGAACTAGAACCAACAGATTCTTCTCCAAATGTTCATCGTTTAGTTGTTAAATCATTTCTGACTCTCTGGGACCCCGTGGAGGGTAACCCACCAGGCTCCTCCATCCATGGGATTTCCCAGGCAAGAATACAGGAGCGGGTTGCCACTCCCTTTTCCAGGGGATCTTCCCAACCCAGGGATCGAACTCATGTCCCCTACATTGGCAGGCAGATTCTTTACCACTGAGCCACTAAGGACGCCCCTTCTCAAAATGCCCTTATTTCAGAGGAGTTAATTTAGAAGGAAAATGGGTCAAGCTTTAAGAAAGACGTAACAGATTACAACCATCCACCACTCAAAACAAGAAGTTGAGAAACTGTAAAGCGGACAACCAGGGAAGGCAGTGGCTGATGGTGTGGCGGTCCTTGGAGTGGCGGTCATCCCCCTGCTGCAAGAACCTTTCACCCTGAGAGCATGCTTCTGGTGGAGCAGTGCTGAGCACCAGCGGGGGCTATTGCCTGGAATCCCCCATCCCCAGTCTCATCTCAAGGAAAAGACCAGCTACACGTGCGACCTTGTGAATGTCCCCAGCTGTCTCTATGAATCCAGGTGTGTCAAACTGTACGCATCGTGACCCAAACTGTCCGTGGAGACGATGCTGGAAACGCGAGGCCTGAGCCAAAGCCTGGAGATGAAGAGTTTGCAGAAGTAATTTCCTTACCAAAAATGACCTGCTGCAGACAGTGAGGCTCTAGGGGCTGATGAACGTCTGCCAGTGGACGCCAGAGTCTGTCCCTTCCTGCAGTTTTAAGGCCTAAGGACGGTGGCCATACTTTTGTAAGCAGGACACCAGGCCCCCTTCACTAAGCCTTTGTATTCAGCTGAGTTTTCATGGAGACTTGAAATGAGCTTTCTCATAAAATAAAAGCAATGCAGAATGGAAAAAAAAAAAAAGAATTTCAAACCAATGGCAGCAGAGAATAATCAGGGTGGGCCCTCTGTGTGGAGCCTTTGAGATGGCACAGGTCACAGGTCACAGGCCCCGAGCCCTGCCAGGCTGTAGCTGCTATTTCTAATATCTATGGTCTCTCGCTAGACTTCTGCTCCTTCACTCAGACTCCCTGCTGCTACCCAAGTCCTGGCAAGAGTCCAAAAAGCAGTATGACTCATCAGCAGGGTATGACTCCCTTCTCCCTTCCAACCAGGCCCTCAAGGGCTCAGAATCCATATGTTTGCTCCCCAGAGAAGAATGCACTTCTCCCCTGACACCTTCTTAAGGACAAAAAAAAAAAAAAATCACATTACTGCATTTGTTGTTCTCTGTCCTTTTAAACCTATGTTAGCTTTTCAGTGACTTGGCAGGTGGCTCGGTAGGTAAAGAATCCACCTGCAACGCTGGAGATGCTGGCTCAATCTCTGGGTTGAGAAGATGCCCTGGAGAAGGGAATGGCAACCCACTCCAGTCCTCTAGCTTAGGAAATCCCATGGATAGAGGAGCCTGGCGGGCAACCGTCCATGGGGTTGCAACTGAAGTGACTGCGCACACGAGTCGCTTTTCGACATCTGATTCTATCGTAACTCAGTAAAAACAAACCGGTCACTGAATGGGAATGAGAAGTAGGTCCTGTGAGTCTGGATATTCTGTGGAAACCTGCGCCTGGAGTCATGACCAGCATGTTCCTCCGTGGGTCACACTTTTCAGGACAGGTAGCAGCTTGCCTCGCTGAATAGCTCTGCTTCCCAGCTGATCCTCAGATCCAAAAGCCTGGTTTTAAAGATGACTTTCCCTGTGTGGGGGGGGTGGGGGGCCTTTTAAAGTTCAGGGCTAACGCTGCCTTCAAGATAAATGTCTTCAGACTCTGTTCTTGGCAAACTGAACTTTTAAAATTCCTAACACCGGTATGTCCCCTAGAGGAGCTTCATGTCACTTTATTGGCAGAGAGAAAGACCCCAATGCCCAGGTAAGGCCCCCCCTTACCCACCCTTTGGCCTCTCCCCCATCAACCGGACTCAGGGGGAGCAGGACTTAGGGAAGGATGAGAAAAGGGAGGGGCAGCACAGGACAGAGTTGAGACAGGAGCCATCCGAAGCAAGAGGGTGTTCCCCCGTTTGAACACACAGGCAGGGCTGACTCAGAACAAGAATAAACGGGGCCTTGAGTCTGAAAGGCAGGGGCTCCCCCCCTAAGCTGTCCCTCAGAAAGGATGGACGAACATGTACACTCAGGCGGGGACTGAAAACCCACAAGGTGGCCGCTGCTTTGGGCTCACCGCCATCTAAGTGAAAGATGTGGGCATTTCCTCTGCATCAAAATTACCCGGCACCATATGCTGTCTTCCAGCGGAGCCCACTTTAATTGCCTCTTTTATAGAATCATCTGAAACATATGCCCTTCTCGCCTCTCTCTTCGCTGGTCATTCTCCTGTAACGAAACAGCCCTGCCAATGCAAAGAAAATGCAAGTGAATTGCCACCAGAGTCCTGGGTTGTCTATTTAGGGGAGGACAAGAAAGAAGTGCTATTCTCCCTGAATAAGCAGTGGATTAGCAAACGTCTTCCTCAATCATAAACATTTGTTGAAAACAGCCCCTGGGTGGATTGCAAGAAGGTTGCAGAACAGCTATTTTTAACTAACAAATGAGAACTGTTGCGGCATCTAATTTTGGATGACTGCTCAGTCTTGGGGCCTGGAGCTGACTCTCTGTGAATGAAGAGAAATGCAGACAGGAATGTCTTTCCAGCTTGGCCCCTGCCAGCGACTGTAACACGCCCAGAGACGGCCAGTTCTGAGTCAGGGAGCCATGGTCATTTGTCCCCCTTCCACAAAGTCATCAGCTGAGGCGGCAGTGCTATTGAAGCCCTCCCCCCGCCCTCCTCAGTCCCCAGGTGACCTGGAAAGGGGGATACTTATGTGAGGGGACACTGTGTGCAGACAGCCAGAGCATCCACAGAAGGGACCCTGCAGGGGAGAAGGGAAAGGGCTAGGAGACCAGACTTCCTGGAAAAAATGACAATGAGCCCTACGCGATGAGAAACTAGGCCTTCAAAAGGCTTTAAAATAATGATCTGACGTTGCTTTAAAAACATAAATAGAAGGCATTGCTAGTGATGAAAATAATGACAGCCATTAGTCCCCAGAGGAAACCCCCACATCAGCAGTTGTCCCAGAAAGCACGTCAATACCCAGCTTATGGCCCCAGACAAATGCCTGGCTTCCTCCTTCCGGCTGCATGAAACCTCTCTGCCTGCCTGGGAGGTAAAGATCACTCCCATCCTCCCAGTCCGTCCTGTCTGCCAAGTAATTCTAGGACTGATGTTGAAGTTGAAACTCTGATACTTTGGCCATCTGATGCAAAGAACTCACTCATTGGAAAAGACCCTAGTGCTGGGAAAGACTGAAGGCGGGAGGAGAAGGAGATGACAGAGGATGAGATGATTGGATGGCATCACTGACTCAATGGACATGAGTTTGAGCAAGCTCCAGGAGTTGACAGACAGAGACCTGTGTGCTGCAGTCCACGGGGTCACAAAGACTCAGATATGACTGAGTGATTGAACTGAACTGACTGAGAGAAAAATCTTGGGCCACAGAAGTGTGAGCTTGGAGTCAGTAATAGCTTTAGCAAAATGTATTCTCACCCCCGAATTTAGATGACTGTGGCTGACAGTTTTGGAGAATATGCTCTCGGGTGTGTAAGTGATGCTTCAGGCAGAGGGCACTGGTGGCCCTCCTTCAAATCTGTTTTCTCCTCTTTTCTATAGAAATAGAGTCAGGCACGGGCTGTGCCAAATAAAAGCTGCATTTTCCAGCCCCCTGTAGATAGGTATGATCATGTGACTACAATTTGTCCACTGGGATGTACGTGAAGTGTTGAAATGCTCCCAGTAGCATTCCTCAGCAGAGTTGGTGCTCCACTGGGCACCTTTTCCGACCACTTTCTCCATCTTTTGGGTTTGACTATGGATGTCATAGCTGATGCCACATCTTGGCTCCTGATAATGAAGACCATGTTTGGCAGCATGAAAAAACAGGGGTCCAGATCCCCAATATCTTAAAGCATCATTTACTTACGAAATGGAAATGAATTTTGTTCAAGCTGTTACTGAGTCCAGGTTCATACTGCTGGGGCAAGGAACAGCAAGTTTACTTGGAAAGCCAGCAGTTAGCAATGATGGGCTAGTGTCCCAAAGAACCGTCCTATCTGAGTTAGAATTCAGACTTCTTTCAGACTAAAAAGAGAGGGCTGCGGCTGGTCGCTGAAAACGTTTGGTGCTGGAACCCTTTGTTCTCACAACTGTCCACCGAGATGGAGTCACAGTGTTCCTATAAACCTCCAATAAGACAAATGTCGTTCTCTGTTCTGAAATTTTTTTTATCTCTATATAAATGGAAAAGTGTTATACCTTTAAAGGTCCAAGCCTTGAGAATCGGCTGTTCTGTATACTTTGAGTGATAGGCAACATTCTTAACTTCTAGCAAAAGCAGAATACACAGGTTAAAGTAAAAGAAACAGATGCAATATGGAATCAAATTTGTTGTTCCCTATTACAAAGCCACCATCCCTTTGGGTTGTGCTGACTCATCCCTAACTGACGCAGCCAAAAGTGAATGCTCCAAGGAAAAGACCCAAACCATGGCTCAAACTACAGATGCCACTCGGGCTGACTCAGGCCAAACGCAGAGACATGCAATGTCTTCAAGAGCCCCAGCCCTGGCACCTGCACCCTCTCTCTCCCAGTGCTCACCCGCCTTCATGTTCTCCACACTGAGGTCCCTGTGCCCCCAGGCCTCCCAGTACAGGGTTCTCCCCGCCCTATCCAGCTTTAGGTCCTCCTCCACAGAGACAGCCTCATTCGCAGGAGATTTATTTCAGCGTCACTTTCCAGAAGAGTGGCTCCCAGTTTCCCATTGCTGCTCTGAAAGGACCTAAAACTAAATCAACGTAGAACCCATTTTCATGGGTCTTTGGTTTGAGGCATGACTCCTAGTAGTGGAAGGTGAAGTATCAGTCATACTTGGGTGGGAGACATGGGTTAGGCGGTACCCCCCCACTTCCAGTGCCTCTCAGAACCCCTACAAAGACAATTAGTAGGCAGCCCATGGCCAACTCAGACAGGTACACAGAGGCCTGATGGAGCAACCCCCACCCCAGCACGGCCGCTCCACGTTGGGAAGTAAATTAGGCAACTAATCACCCATCTAATATATTGGACGATATCACACTGGTGACATCAGGGTGGGACCTGTCTTCTCACCCGCCCACTCACCCCCGTCACCTGAAGGTGAGGCCACTTTGCATTGAAATCCCATCACTGATTCACTTGTTTGCTTAATGCAGTCTTACTGAGTGCCTACCCTATGCCAGGCCCTGCTGATGTGGGAAATGGAAGCTGAATTTAGCAGGACCCACACCTGCATGCGTGCAGAATCGAGAGAGCCTGAACTCCCCCAGGGCAGAGACTCAAACAGGATTATTTGGAGACAATTGTTTACTTTGCGCCAAAGAAGGCAGGAGTGAAGGTGAACCCTAATTAATTCATAGGAGAGATTTCTAAGAGTAGTAACTTAGAAACACGCTGTTCCAGGATGTACATATAACTAATCCTATGGTCTGTGATAACCTTCAAAACAAGTCCCTTTCTGTGCTCTGCTGGTCAGGCAGAAACTCCCATCAAATACTTGAAACAGTCAGCATTCCCAAGTGTCTGTCTGCCGACCAGCCAATCAGAAGATCAAAAACGGTCCATCCGTGTGTTTATATACTTACAGTTTCATAATGCATCAGCTATGAATGCTTTAGGCTGCAAACTAGAGACAGATGCAATCAACCGTGCTGTTCAAAAAATAGAAATTTATGGTGAAAGCTGAATTAGGTTGTAGTTGAGCTGATGGCATTGTGCCAGGGTTGGTTTCCTGCGAGGTCCTGTGGTTATGTAAGATCATACAAATGATAGCTGGAAATTTCTGTACTATCTTTGCAATTTCTTGTGAGTCCCATGTGTGTTAGTCATTCAGTTGTGTCTGCTTCTTTGTGATCCTAAGGACTGTAGCCCACCAGGCTCCTCTGTCCATGGAATTCTCCAGGCAAGAATACTGGAGTGGGTTCCCATGACCTTCTCCAGGGATTGAACTCAGGTCTCCTGCATTGCAGGTGGATTCTTTACCATCTGAGCCATCAGGGAAGTCCCCTGTGAGTCCTAGACCATTTCAGAATAAAAGATATATTTTTTTAAATTTCCATTATACTTATAATGAGAAATCCAGAGGTCACCAGTTTGCTATGTGGGTTCAGATGTTCCCAATGCTGTCGATACGACCATGGCCCTTCTACCTTATTTCCCCACCTGCAGTTCTTGGCCTTTCGTCCCCTCCCAGTGGTCCTGTGGACACAGCATAGCAGCTGCAGCTCTGGCTGCAATCAGCTCTACAGCCAAGAAGAAGGCTGAAGGAGAAGAGCCAAGCACATATGCTGTCTGTCAAGAAAGCAAGGGCTTGAAAATGTGCCCATCAATTATCTGACTCTCCCCTTGAAATGTGAAGCCTCATACCCTCCCTTGCATGCAGACCAGACTTAGTGGCTCACTCTGCCTGAAAACTGTGGGACTTCCCAGGTGGGGTTAGTGGTAAAGAATCTGCCTGCCAGTGCAAGCGATGTAAGAGATCCAGGTTTGGTCCTTGGGTGTGGAAGATCTCCTGGAAAAGGGCATGGCAACCCACTCCAGTATTCCTGCCTGGAGCATTCCATGAACAGTGGAGCCTGGCGGGCTACAGTCTGTAAGGCCTCAGAGAGTCGGACATGACTGAGCAACTCAGCACGCTCTTCGTGAATAGAGCAGAAGGCACAGCAGGGGGACTGTGGAGGCAGCCCCCGCCCCGCCCCGAGGCACCCACAGTCCCACCTCCCGACCCTCACGCCCCTCCACAGCCCCCTCCCCGACTTGCTTCTAACCTGCAGAACATGACGAAGGCGAAGAAGGCCACCTCTGTGCTTTTGTTACGTAGGATTTTGGCTTCTGTCTGGCTAGAAGACTCTCACTGGACCCTCTCCCCATGACTTTGATAAAGTGACCTTGTTATGGAGGCCCACAGGGTAAGGGACAGGGGGCAGCCCACAGCCGACCGCCGTGAGGAGCTCAGTCAGTCTTGTTGACTCAACTTGGAAGATCCTTCCCCATCAAGCCTCAGCTGAAACCCAGTCCTGCCGACACCCTGACTGCAGCCTCCCTAGAGACCTTGAGTCCTGAGTCCTGACCCAGAGAAGCTGCGAGATGAGAAGTGTGTTTTCTTAAGCTGCCACATTAGGGTAATTAGCTACAGACCGACGCGTAACAGCACAGTGCTGCTATGGGTCTAAAGTCAGGTCATAGAGTGGGTGGTTTCTCTCTTTCTCTCTCCGCCTCCCCCTGTCTGTCTCCATCTGTCTCTGTCTCTCCCCCCATCTCTCTCTCTCTCCCCTTTCTCCACCTCTTCCTCTCCCTGACTCAGCTTGCCTGCTCTGGGGGAAGCCAGGCACCATGTCCTAAAGACCCTGTAGAAGAAGCCCAGGGGCAGGGAATGGAAGCCTCCAGCCAACGGCCAGCACCAACCTGAGAATTGGACCCCAGGATCCCACAGCCCCAGGCGAGTCCTCAGGGAACCTCAGCCCTGGTCAACATCGAGACTGAAAGCTCTCAAGAGATCCCCAGTCAGAACCCCCACCCCACCCATCCGCCCTCAGATTCCTTCCCCACAAAACTGGAAGAATAACGCCCATTGTCACTCACGCCACGGTGGTGTAGGGTGAGTTATCGAGCAGGGATGATGACATACAAGTCCACGGGCCAGGACCAGGTCTCATGCCCATAGTCACTGGCAAAGAGGAGTGGGCTGACAATGGCTAGCTTAGGCCAGCCATGGTCCTTCTCCTGGGACCAGCCTTCCCACAGATCGAGGGTCTTCACCTGTTTCAGATTGGAGTTTTATTAGCAGAGGAGAAGTAAGAGAAAGCAGGGAGAAATGGCTTTCGATAGGCAAAAACTGTGTTCCTGACACACGCAGGTGCTTACTTGAGGTTAAAGATACAGGTTTAGACACAAATTTTCCCAATAAACCTTAAAAAAAAAAAAAAAAACTCAACAACAAATTATGGAGGAAAGTAAACTTTAGAAGAAAAAAAAAAAAAAACCTGGGAGCTTCTGAATTAAGATGATAAGTTAGAACCACACTGTCCTCCCTAGCTACCGCCCCACCCAGGGCACCACGGAAATACATCCCCTTAAGTAAAGTTTAAGAAGGAAGGCTATGACAAACCTGGACAACACGTTAAAAAGCTGAGACATCACTTTGCTGACCAAGGTCCATACAGTCAAAGCTATGGTTTTTCCAGCAGTCATGTATGATGTGAGAGTTAGACCATAAGGGGGGCTGGGTGCCGAAGAATTGATGCTTTTGAACTGTGGTGCTGGAGAAGACTCTTGAGAGTCCCTTGGACTACAAGGAGATCAAACCTAAAGGAAAGAGGTTTAGTCCATCCTAAAGGAAATCAACCCTGAATATTTATTAGAAGGACTGATGCTAAAGCTGAAGCTCCAATACCTTGGCCACTTGATGCAAAGAGCTGACTCATTGGAAAAGACCCTGATGCTGAGAAAGATTGAATGCAGGAGGAGAAGGGGACGACAGAGAATGAGATGGTTGGATGGCATCACTGACTCAATGAACATGAGTTTGAGCAAACTCTGGGAGATAGTGAAGGACAGGGGGAGCCTGGCATGCTGCAGTCCATGGGGTCACAAAGAGCTGGACACGACTGAGTGACTGAACAACAGCAACAGCAAAATTAAGTTAATGACATCACTCGGGAACCTCATCCAGCTGACTAAAACGTGAGCCCATCCTAATGGACTGTCTTGGTTGTTAATAAACATGCTCTGTTTTGCCATGACTGACTCGGGACCCCAAAAAGCCAGAGTGAAAGAAAGTGAATCTGCAGAAAGGCCCCCAGGGCACTGGGCATGGTAGGGCTCTCTCACTCCGCTCAAGCCTCTTGGTGAAAGGCATAAATTAAAACATGAGAGCCACCATTTATAAGGGTTCCATGAAAAATCAGAGTACCTGGGTTTCAATGAAAAAGCTTTTCATAGACTTTTATATGACAATCTTGGTCACCAAGGCTACAGACAGTTTGGAAAGAGAATGAGGGGGAAAGCTTTCTTTCTCTGAAGCCTGGCTGACGGGGCACTGTAACAATGGAAAGGGGCTGAAGTGAGAGACCCCGAGTCTTAGCCCAAACGTGCTTGGAGGATTCAGCCTTGGGGACTGTTCACATCAACTGTTGCCACCACATCAGTGATCAAGAGCCCAAGGTCACAGCCAATGTCATTGAAGAATGTACTTCCAGACACATTTATTAAAATCCCTCATCACCTCTACGCACTGCCTTCATTCAAGCCCCTGTGAATGTTAACATACTCTGAATTCCTTCACCAGCGACTAGCTCAACTGACTTTTCCCAGCTTTAAGAATACACACTGAATGCAAGTCATACAAATGCTTACGTGAGGATTAAAGATACAGGTTTAGCTACACATTCACCCAATAAACATAGTTTGGGTTCACAAGCATGTTTATTAAGCCTTCTTTATGGAAAAAGAAAAGAAAATCTACCTTCAAAAACCAAGTTATTTGATAATGAACATTATTTTTCAAAAGTTGATAGTATGGTATGATATTTTTTAAAGGCAATTATTTAAAAGGGATGAAAAATAAAAATCTACCAGCAGAGAACAGATTTAATAAAGTACCTAAAAGCTGAGCTCTTGTGCTCGCTGCTAATCCTAACCCCTTATTCCTAAGAGAAATGAGCACTCAGGGACCAATTTTCAGAAAAGTCTTTCTGAACAGTCATTTTGCTGGAGCGTCTGTGTTCATTTTAAGCCAGTGACAGTCATCAAACTACCCCCCCACCCGAGGATCTTTCAGCGTAGGACATAGCTCAGCGGGACCACAGGCAGTGCATTTAATCATTGACAACTGAAGCCACGCTAAACCTAGTAAGACTAGTAGCTTTACGAGCACAAATGTCAAGCTGTGAAAATCCCCAGCTCCCAGAACAAGAGGATTAAATATTTCTTATGCTTTTATCAGCTCTAATTAATAGTGGTTCTTAGCTTCAGTGATTAAGAGTCTTAACACATGACGAATCTTCATTAGGCAGGAAAGTCAAAACGCTTTTCTTTCAATCCACGCTGAGCCAGCCTGACTCTCTACCAAGCTGCATGCATGCAAAGTTGCTTCAGTCATGCCAAACTCTGCAGCCCCATGGACTGTAGCCCACCAGGCTCCTCTGTTCGTGGGATTCTCCAGGCAAGAATACTGGAGGACTGTGCCGTTTCCTACTCCTGGGGATCTTCCTGACCCAGGGATTGAACTGACGTCTCTTCTGTCTCCTGCGTTGGCAGGCAGGTTCTTTACCACTAGCACCATCTTCCAAGCTGAGCTGTACTGGAATCATAGGGAGGCTCGCCACACTTTGGCGAGGGCTCCATTCACCCCTGGCCACCAGTGCTGGTGGCCGCTGGAGCTTCTAGGACTGAGTTGATGCTGCTGGTCACGCCAATGAGTCCCAGAGGCCCTTATACAGGGAAGATATCTTCTTACCACAGAAGGGGCCTGGGTCATGAGCAGACGTCCAGTACAAGATGACTGACATCGCTTGGGTCATCTGGGAGACCAGAGATCCTCCTTGGGTTGCAGGAGCCTGGAGGACTCCTCTGGGAAGGAATAAATGGCACCCTTGTGGTCTTAAGACATTAACAAGCTTTCTGAGCTGTTTTTTTTTTTTTTTAACGTGAATTTAAGTGTTGCCAATTTTCAATTATCTCTGCTAATGCTGGTGAAGAGAGGCACAGATAATTCAAAATTGTAGATGCTAAAGGTTGCTTGTATTCGGCCTGGAAAAGCAATTTGCAGTGACATTTTTAGGAGTTTTTAAAAATTTTTATTGGAATATAGCTGATCTACAATGTTGCGTTAGTTTCTGCAGTACAGCAAAGCGAATCAGTTATGTATACACATATATCCCCTCTTTTTCAAAGATTCCCTTCCCATTTAGGTCACCAGAGAGCACTGAGTAGGTTCTCATTAGTCACCTATTGCATACTCAGCAGTGTGTATGTGTCAGTCCCAATATCCAAGTTCATCCTGCTACCCGCTCCCCCACCTTGGTATCCATTCCTTTGTTCTCTACATCTGTGACCCTATTTCTGCTTTGCAAATAAGTGTATTTGTACGCTCTCTCTAGATTCCCCACGTAAGTGATATTATATGACATTTGTCTTTTTCGTACTTCACTCGGGATGAGTCTCTAGATCCATCCACATCACAGCGAATGGCACTCGTTCATTACTGTTCACGACTGAGTAGTATTCCATTGTGCACATGTACCACATCTTCTTGTCCATTCTTCTGTCGATGGACATTTAGGTTGCAGTAACCTGTTAGTGACACTGAGCTCTGCATCCTGAGTGGTTCACTGATCCTGATAAGATAGCAAAGTTCTCGCTGGAGGAGGACAGGCTGCCACCTTGCAGTCCTCAGCTGAGCCCCAGCACAGACAGCCTGGCTGTGGACCACACTGTCCTGGACACATTGTAAACACTGCTCTGCACATCTGCCCTCTTCTCCCCAGGGTCCCTTCCCCTTTGCATCCTCTGTTCCTGGCAACCATCACCCTCCGCCCCCAGAAGCATGGAGACCTTCAATAAGTGGCTTCCATTCCCCGAGTGTTCCCTGTGTCATCCATGAATAAGGGAATGGTTGTAAAACTATTCTCAAAAGTCATTTTCAACTCTGAGAATGGTGTGATTCCATGTGGAGCTAAGGAGTTTATGTTTCATGTGTCTAGAAGCTTCCCTTGTTCTGTGGCTGAGGCAGAGAGCCACCCAGGAAACAATATGAGACATTCCAGATGCCAAGAAGGTTTTCAGTAATTTAGAGACAAGACATAGGGTACAGTCAAGACAGACAGGGTACCTACGCCAGTGTCAAGTGGTCAAATTTCTCTTCAAATCACAAACGGATGTAATCACACAAAGCATTTAGAAATCTAAGAAACAGCTAACTATGGTGCTTCAGAATTCTTCAGTAAAAGTGAATTCAACAGTACCCCTTTTCAGAAGGAAGGAATAACTCGATCCTTTAGCTTTCTCTACATGATGTCTTGCTCGGTTCTTCTCAGCCCATCATGCAGAGACTTGCTCCCAGCCAAAAGCGTCTTTGGTCTCACTTAATGGCACCTGCGTCATCATGCTCTTATGTCTAAGTCCCAGGAAATTGATTTTTAGGTCTAGTGTACTATCACATGTGAAACGTTAGCTACGGAGGAGGATGCTTAGAGAAAACAGTGCCTCTGGGGCTCTAGCAATTCGTAAGTGAGATTTCACAACATCCCTTTGAAGAAAATCTTCTAGCAGCAGAACAGCCCAGGGATCACTTATGGAGAAAGCACCAGGAGAGAAGTTGAGAGCATTCCGTGGGACCCAGGGACACATGCAAGGCTGCATCCCACAGCATCTTCATTACGTGATGACGTGGAAGCAGCTCTGTCTGTCTCAAGGGGTCCTGAAAGACAGTCTCTGAAGTCATCTTTTGTACAAATGTGGGAAATCAGGTTCAAATTGAAATAACATGCTGAAGTGTCTTCTGCCAGGTCTTTGCTTAACAAAGACTCACAGGCAAGCACGCATCACCTATACTCAGTACCTGGCAGGCACGATCGGTGCAGAAGCCAGGATGTGCCAGTTAAATACCTCTGCTTGGTGGCTCAGATGGCAAAGAACCTACTTGCAATGCAGGAGACCCAGGTTCAATCCCTGAGTCGGGAAGATCCCCTGGAGAAGGAAATGGTCAACCCACTCTAGCATTCTTGCCTGGAGAATCCCATGGACAGAGGAGCCTGGCAGGCTACAGTCCTTGGGGTGGCAAAGAGTCACATGACTGAGCGACTAACACAAATATAATAAAGGAAATTAAGTAACACTGACAAACGAACTTGACTCATTAAAAGGGAGGAACAGCCAATCAGGAAAAAAAAAGTAAAAGGTCAGTTTTCCTCTTCTCAATGCTTAAAGCTTCTGTTTAGAACTGGCTTCGTCTTTTCCTGACTCTTGGCAGCCGACCTTGACAGCAGCTGTTGATAGGAAAAGTTATGTTGATGTCCCTGGAATGCGGCCATAAATATCAGGACTTCTAGAAAGTGACAGAAACCCAAGATCAACTAGCCAAAGCCACAGAAGGGCCATATCTGCTCAGCTAAGTGGGAAACCTATGGTGAATTTCCAATGAATCCAGAGAGTAAAGCCATGTTGTCAGGACATACTCCCCATCCCTTCTGCCTCACAGCCCTGCTGTCTCCCTTCCATTCTGTGTGTTGGTCTCTTTGTTTGCGATGAAACAACATCCAAGCAGGTGGGAAGATTACTCTGACAGCCCAGCCTACATGCCTGCGTCACGTTTCTAGGTTAAGGGCTACCCCCACCCATCCAATTCCAGGAAGGTAGAGAGAGGCTCCAGTGAGTCTGGCTTTGATAGAACACCTACCCAGAGTGAATGCTGTGGATGCTGTCATTTTATTTTTCCAGGTTATCATGTAGTCAACACAATACTGGAGAGAGGCGGGGGTGACTTCCAGTCCCACAGGTCACATGGATTAGGATGAGGATTCTCCAAGGAAGGAATTCCAGGTGGACTAAAGCAGGAAATTAAAAGACCATTAAATTAATAGCAGCCATGAAATTAAAAGACACTTGCTCCTTGGAAGAAAGGTTATGACCAGCCTAGACATCGTATTAAAAAGCAGAGACATAACTTTGCCAACCAAGGTCTGTCTAGTCAAAGCTATGGGTTTTTTATGTATGGATGTGAGAGTTGGACTATAAAGAAAGCTGAGCACTGAAGAATTGATGCTTTTGAACTGTGGTGTTGGAGAAGACTCTTGAGAGTCCCTTGGACTGCAAGGAGATCCAATTAGTCATCCTAAAGGAAATCAGTCCTGAATATTCATTGAAAGGACTGATGCAGAAGATGAAACTCCAATACTCTGGCCACCTGATGGGAAGAACAGACTCATTGGAAAAGACCCTGATGCTGGGCAAGATTGAGAGCAGGAGGAGAAGGGGACGACAGAGGATGAGATGGTTGGATGGCATCACCGACTCGATGGACATGAGTTTGAGTAAACTCCGGGAGTTGGTGATGAACAGGGAGGCCTGGCATGATGCAGTCCATGGGGTTACAGAGTCAGACACGACTGAGTGACTGAACTGAATTGAAAGCAAGAAAGAGCTTCAGGATGGGTGTTGCTGGCCTCCAGAGACAGTGAGAACGGACCCAGACGAGCTGGGAACAATATTCGTTGCATTCAGCCTGGGAAAGAACTGACCTGGAGAGACAAGCTCTAGAAACTCGTCAGAATCAGCGAGGGAAGATGAGGAAAACAGGCTTTCACCAGCGTGAACGTCAGTGTATGGGGTGGTGCTGGCTGAGCTCTGGCACACAGGTCTTCTAATCAACTTGCCGCAAACACACCAAGACACACAGAGGCACCCTTAGACACAGACCCACAGCCGGGGTCAGAATGGACAGCTGTGCCTTGAAATCTCAGTGGCTTAGCACACCAAGAATTTATTTCTCACTCACATAGGCAGAAGGAGAAGGCAATGGCATCCCACTTCAGTCCTCTCACGTGGAAAATCCCATGGTTCCAGTCCCTGGAGCTGATAGGCTCCAGTCCATGGAGTCGCTAAGAGTCAAACATGACTGAACGACTTCACTCTCACTTTTCCTTTCATGCATTGGAGAAGGAAATGGCAACCCACTCCAGTGTTCTTGCCTGGAGAATCCCAGGGACGGGGGAGCCTGGTGGGCTGCTGTCTATGGGGTCGCACAGAGTTGAACATGACTGCAGCGACTTAGCAACAGCAGCACGTAGGCAGAAGACTCCTGGAGCTTCAATCGAATACTTCTGCTTTCTTCGCACATAACTCCCTGATCGCCAAGGCAAGGAAATAGTGACTGAGGAGGAGCGCTGATGCTGACTGCTTCACATGGAAGAGATGTTTGCGGAACTGCAAGGCTCTAGGAAACATAGGGGCCCGTAGATACCCGGTGAGCAGGGTCCCTACTGAGGAGTTCCTGAAATTGTTCTGTGCTTCCAGGCAAGGATATGATGGTTCATTTTACCTGTCAACTTTTCTGACCCAAGGTACCCAGACAGTTGGCCAAACATTATTCTGGATATTTCTCTGAGACTGTTTTTTGGATGAAATTAACATTTAAATCAAGGGACTTTGAGTAAAAGCAGATTGCCATCCATATTGTAGGCGGGTCTCATGTGTGATCAGTCGAAGGCCTGACTAGAACAAAGACTGACCTCACCCGGGCAAGGAGGGAATTTTGCCAGCAGATGACATGTGGACGTGAACAGCTAAACCGCCACACTCTCCTGATTCTCCAGGAAATCCACAATCATGTGGCCAAATTTCTTATTAAAAATCACACCATTGGTTCTGTGTCTCTGGAGTACACTGACTGATACTTAGACAAAGGACAAAAAGGCAATTTGGGGAAGCACCTTTGCTAGAAGTACTCTCATAAGGAGAGAAAGTAAGAGCAAGTTTTTCCAAAGCTCTCCCTCAAGCTGTGGGTAGCATCTTTCTCAAAATCAAGAGCCTGACAATGAGCAGTCTTTCTTGTCCTCTCTTGTGTCCATCTTGCCGTCACAAGTTAAACGAGCCCTGGACCACTTGAGTGAGTCCAGCACATCACTCCAGTCTATACTTCAGGCACCATCTTTGGGTCATTTTTTTTTTCACCACTCCGCACTAAACAACATTGACCAGTGTCTTATCTTGTGCTTTTTCAAAGAAAAAAAAACTCTTTAATACAAAATTCTTCTCTTTTTAGCCCTCTTCCCACACTCTATTTGTCTAGTTGCATAAAAAGAAATAGCTGATGCCAAGTGAATTTCCTTAAATGAGGACATTAATTTATTCAGCATATATACCAACACAGCTCTAAGGAAGGAAAGGTTGCTACTCTGATTTAATTGCAGGGATCATCACCAACAAACATCAAACCAAAACTAACCCTGGTCTTATCTGGTACATGAAATGGCCAAGAATCCTCTGAAATTCAGGAGATTCTAGGCAATGAGGAACAATCGCTGCCAGGACCCAGAGTTTCTTATTCAGCCAGTTGTAGTGACCCTGTGGCATCCTACGGTAAGCAGATAATAACACCAAGTCTCAAGACAGCTTTGACTCCATTTCTTAAAAAACTAGGAATAAAACTACCATATGACCCAGCAATCCCACTGCTGGGTATATACCCTGAAAGTGAAAGTCGCTCAGTTGTGTCCAACTCTTTGCAACCCCATGGACTATACGGTCCATGGAATTCTCCAGGCCAGAATACTGGAGTGGGTAGCCTTTCCCTTCTCCAGGAGATCTTCCTAACCCAGGGATTGAACGCAACATACCCTGAAATGAAGTGAAGTGAAGTCACTCAGTTGTGTCTGACTCTTTGCAACCCCACAGACGGTAGCCCACCAGGCTCCTCCGTCCATGGGATTTTCCAGGTAAGAGTACTGAAGTGGGTTGCCATTTCCTTCTCCAGGGGAAATTCCCAACCCAGGGATCGAACCCAGGTCTCCCGCATTGTAGGCAGACACGTTACCATCTGAGCCACACACCCTGAGAAAACCATAATTCAAAAAGACACAGGTGGCCCAATGTTCACTACAGTACTATTTACAACAGCCAGGACATGGAAGCACCCTAGATGTCCACAGACAGATGAATGGATAAAAAAGATGTGGTGCATATGTGCCATGGAGTACTGCTCAGTCATACAGAGGAATGAATCTGAGTCAGTTCTAGTGAGGCAGATGAACCTAGAAGCTATTATACAGAGTGAAGTAAGTCAGAAAGAGACAAACAAATATATATTAACACATACATATGGAACCTAGAAAAATGGTACTAATGAGCCTATTTTCAGGGCAGGAATAGAGATGCAGACAGAAAACAGACTTGTGGACACGGGGCGGGGGGAGAGGAGGGAGGGACAAACTGAAAGAGTAGCGTTGAAACATACGCTGCTGCTGCTGCTGCTGCTGCTGCTAAGTCGCTTCAGTCTGACTCTGTGCGACCCCATAGACGGCAACCTACCAGGCTCCCCCATCCCTGGGATTCTCTAGGCAAGAACACTGGAGTGGGTTGCCAGTTACCATGCGTAAAATGGACAGACAGTGGGAGGCCGCTGTGTAACACAGGGAGCTCAGCCCCCTGCTCTGCGACAACCTGAAGGGCTGGAATGGGGGTGAGGGGATTGGGAGGTTCAAGACGGAGGGGATATAGGTATATTTATGGTGGATTCATGTTGTTGTATGGCAGAAATCACCACAACATTGTAAAGCAATTATCCTCCAACTTAAAAAGAAAAAGGAAAAAAAAGGTAGCTTTGACTTCTATCCTGGCCCATCAAGGCTCAGGTTCCCCATCTTTACATAAACATAAGACAAAATTTTCCGCCAGTCTCTCACAGGGATGGGTGTAAGCAGCGACAAAGCACTCAGTGTGTGAAGAGTGTCTTACACCACATAACGTGAAATCGAAAAGCAAAGTCGTCCCAGAGAATGCGCACCCTCACCAACGCTAACCTGCTTCTTACTTTCAGCTGTCCTCTTCCAACTGAGGAGCCTGGTGTTTTGCAAAGGCTGCCTGTGGCCCTCTTCTGTTATTATAGCCGAATGCCTTCAGAAACCCTTCTGCACCACTAAAAATAAAACCCTCATAGGACCCAGAAGAACCACTGCCAAATCGCTAGAGACAAATTTGGGATTTTTTTTAGAGGAGCGCCTATAAAACCATCTATAAATAGAAAGGCTTTCCTGTTATTTTTAATTACTGCGTTTTCATGCAAACATACTCTGCTCACCAGGATTGGAGAATCGCCTGCAGGGATCACAGTCCCGGTCCCACAGATCAGCAGAGGGTCCGCCCTTCCTGCCAGGGAAGATCCAGGGCAGAAGGAGAAGAGGGTGGCAGAGGATGAGATGCTTGGATGGCATCACCGACTCAATGGACATGAACTTGGGCGAACTCCAGGAGATGGTGATGGACACGGAGGCCCAGCATGCTGCAGTCCATGGGGTCGCAAAGAGTCGGACACGACTGAGCGACTGGAAAACAGCAACAACTCCCTTCCAATGGGAAGCCTGGCTCCAGCCACAGGAATCCTGGGGGTGGGGGGAGGCGTGGAATCACCCCCAAGTGACTTTGGCTGTTTCTTATTCTGGGTTGGTGATCCCGAAGCTGTCTTTGGAGACTTCCCAGAGTGTTTCCAACCCTTTAAAGCGTGTGTGGATTTCTAGAAATTGAGTGGAGACTTAATGTACACGTATTTAAGGTAACTGTGGACTGCAAAGCGCTTCTCTGTAGCCGGTGGAGGGAACATGCCTGACGGGCACCAGCCGGATGCCCCAGCTCCAGAGTCGGCTGGCAGATGGGGATCTGAGAGGGGGTGAGTGGGCCCAGCCCCTGAGAGCCGGGGAGGGGTCTCCTGCTCTACCCCAGCCCCCCAGGCAGAGGGCTGGCTTCCTACCTCGTCTGTCCAGGCCCAGAGAGGTTGGGCACCTAGACCCGCGTGGGATGCCGAGGTCTGGGTGAGTCCTGCCGGGGCCCCGGGGCTGCCTGGTGACCCCACGTGCTGCGGGTGACCCCACGACCGCCTCAGGCAGGTGGGGGAGTCAGGCCCGAGGACACTCTTCTGCTCACTGTTGTGAAACCTGCGTCCCCCGTGAACCCAGCCCCAGTGGCCCCATCCTCCGACAGGAACGGGGCCCAGTCATGCCAGCCAACCAGCCGGCCAGCAGTTGCATGGAGCGCCATCTGTGCCCCCGTTTCCTGCTGGGTCACCGATGCCTGACGCCCTGAGGGGCCAGGAACTGCTGGTCCAGCAGCAGCTGCTCTGCCAGGTGCGGCTGTGGGAGCCGGAGCTGGTTCTTCACTCCTTCTGTGCCTCAGTTTCCTCATCTGTAAAATGGGGAGGGAAGGAATCAGACCTACCAGAAGGGGCTTTGTGGGGACTAAGTCATTTAAGGTGCCGGAACAGATCCTGATACCTGGTTGATTCTGGGTTTTGTTCTGGAAGCCCTGGGATTGCAGTTCTTGCGTCTTCTATCTGCCCTCTGATGGATGAGAGTGAGAGGGCTTATGGAAGCTTTCTGATCGGAAGGACTGGCTGTGGGGAAAACCAGGTCTTGCTCCAGTGAGTAAATCTTTAATCCAGTTTTCTGCTGACAGCTGGGGCTGTGTCCCTCCCTGTAGTTTGGCCTGAGGCGGCCCCGTCCTGGCGTCTGCAGCCTCCATGGCAGGCCTACCATATGGTGCACTCCATGGTAGGGCTAACGACGGCCTCCTCCAAGAGGACTTGTGCCAGCACGCCATGCCTCCCGGGACTGCTGCTGCCAGAGTCCCTCAGCCCGAGGAGGGCCACCGTCAATCCATGCCTCCACCGGAGACTCCCAGTGCTCACAGGCAAGTCTGCCTCAGTCTCTTGTGGGGTCACTGATGCTTGGAAAGACTGAAGGCAGGAAGAAAAGGGGACAACAGAGGATGAGATGGCTGGATGGCATCACCAGCTCAGGGGACATGAGTTTGAACAAACTCCGGGAGATGGTGAAGGACAGGGAAGACTAGCATGCCGCAGTCCATGGGGTTGCAAAGAGTCATACATGACTTAGTGACTGAACAACAAAAAGTCAGTCATATGTAAGCATTTAACATAGTCATTAGGATAAAATTAAAGTGATGGTGACTATCATGGATCCATAGTACTGATTGATCTACATAAGCCCTATGAATCTATTCTAATCAACTATGCCCCATCCATTATGTCAGGTTCACGGCAGCATTAATTACAACAGCTGAGATACAGAAGCAATCTGAATGTCCATCAGTGGACGAATGGACACAGAAGATGCAGTATGTATGTACAACAGAATATTATTCAGCCATAAAAAAGGAAGTAAACCTTACCATTTGAAACGTGGATGGAATTGAGGCCATTGTGATAAGTGAAATACTGCGTTGGCCAAAACCTGAGCAAACTTTGTGGCCAGCCCAATAAGTCAGACAGCTAAAGACAAGTAGCATATGACCTCATTTCTATGTGGAATCTAAACAAAGATCTCAGCCTCATAGATACATAGAGAGGCTGGTGGTTGCCAGAGTGGGGCTTAGGGGCTGTGCAACATGGACGATGGTGGTCAAAAGATCCAAACTTCCTGTTATAAGAGAAAAAGTCCCAGGGGGGGAATATGCATCACGGTGACTGGGGTTAGTAAGACTCTATGCGTGTTTGAACACTGCTGAGAGACTAGATCCTACAAGTTCTCACTGTAAAACTTTGTGTGGAGACCCTGGTAGCTCAGGCGGTTAAGAATCCGCCTACAATACAGGAGACCTGGTTTCGATCCCTGGGTCGGGAAGGTCTCCTGGAGAAGGGAATGGCAACCCACTCCAGTATCCTTGCCTGGAGAATCCCATGGATGGGGGAGCCTGGCAGGCTACAGTCTACCAGGTTGCAAAGAGTCTGACATGACTGAGTGACTAACACACAAATGTGTGGAGACAGATGTTAACTAGGCTTATTGGGGTGATCATTTCACAATAAATAGGTATCAAATCACTGTGTTCCACACCTGAACCTAATATAGTGTTACATGTCAAGTTACTACAATTAGAAATAAAGTCCTGTTCTAGGAGAAACGAGAGGACAGAGCCTCCACAAAATATAAACGTGTAGACACGTGCATCCCTGTTCACACAGTAAAAGTTAAATAACTTTCAAGTATTATGATTCACTTCATTTGTTCCCAGGATGGTGGTTTTGTCATTCCCTGTCTGTCTCACAGGAAGCAGGTAAGCGAGAGATACATTGGTTTGTGTCATAAAGGACTTTACAAACCACGAGTGTTTCCACTCTCACGCCTCGGGCCACGTGGCTCAAAGAAAAAGGCTCACTCTGCTTCTCTCCCAGTGGGAAGGGGGAACTACCCTGGCCACCAGCTCAAAATAAAGATTCTCGCTAAGATTAACTCTGCAACCCTGCATTTATTTCCAACGTTTGTACTGCAGAAAGAACACTGGTCCGGGGGAAAGAAAAAGGAAGAAAAAGAAAAAAAGGGTCACCAAACAATGACATTCATGTCTGGGTGACATAAAAATATAGCTCAAAGAAAGAAGACCAATGAGTAGAATTTCTTAAACATTGTGGCTCCTCCCAGGTTTGTGTGTTGTCTGCTTCAGCTCAGTTCGGTCGCTCAGTCATGTCTGACTCTTTGCAACCCAATGGACCGCAGCACACCATGCCTCCCTGTCTATCACCAACTCCCGGAGTTCACTCAAACTCATGTCCATAGAGTCGGTGATGCCATCCAGCCATCTCATCCTCTATCATCCCCTTCTCCTCCTGCCCCCAATCCCTCCCAGTATCAGGGTCTTTCCCAATGAGTCAGCTCTTTGCATGAGGTGGCCAAAGTATTGGAGTTTCAGCTTCAGCATCAGTCCTTCAATGAACACCCAGGACTGATCTCCTTTAGGATGGACTGGTTGGATCTCCTTGCAGTCCAAGGGACTCTCAAGAGTCTTCTCCAACACTGCAGTTCAAAAGCATCAGTTCATCAGCACTCAGCTTTCTTTATGGTCCAACTCTCACATCCATACATGACCACTGGAAAAACCATAGCCTTGACTAGACAGACTAGTTGTCTGCTTAGATGAGAAGAAAAACGCTGTGCAGTCCCATTTGGAGTTGTTGTTTTGTTGTTGCTGAGTCATGTCCCCTTTGGAGTACTGACCAATCATTTGACAAAAAGCAAAATTCTACTCTGAATCAGTCAGGGCTTACTCTTTGCTGGAGCAACAGGCGCCCTCCTCAGGTTGTCATCACCCTACTCTCCTTTTCCAGGTTAAGCTGTTGCAGGAGCGTGTCCTCCTCTGTAAAGCCGTGGGTCAGCACAGCCTGGGACCTGCCCACCTGAGCAGGGAGAGGGGCCACCACTCGGACCTTGTGAGCTCAAGCAGGTCAGTGAACCTCCCAGCCCCACAGTGACAGAGTCAGGGCCTTTCTCACGCGTTTGGTGTGATGATTCATTGAACTGATGCTGGAAAGCACCGCAGATAGTCCCAGAACCACAGTGAGCTCTACTCCATTATTGGCTGCTCTAATCGTGGTTACTGCCAAAACACACCATCTGACCATCAGGTATATGCTCTTTGCTTGTCTGCATTGTATGATCTGAGTAAACAGCCCAGGTTGTTGCGATTAAGTCGTCAAAGCTTAAAGACGGAGATGTAGGTCACTAATCAAAAGTAAGTGTTCCCTAAAAAAAGATGAATTTACTTTCCGTTTTTGATGATGTACATGTTAGAGCTCTCAAGGTATACAAGGGTGTGATTTCTTATCCCTTCTGTGATCAGGTTATAAAAGACCCAGATTTCTTTCTCCGGAGCCTCCTGTGTCTCGTCGCAGCCTGCCCGCCTTAATGAAGCGAGCTGCCGTGTGGACGAGGCCCACGTGGCGCAGAACAGGGAGCAGACTCCAGCCAACGGTCCGCATGGGAGGGTCCGAGACCCTCAACCCAACAAGGGTCCAGATGCTGCCAGCAGCCTCCAGTGCGCGTGGCAGCTGGTCCGTCCCCAGCGGAGCCTTCGGATGACCACAGACCCTGGGTCAGTGCCAGGACCTCAGCCTCTGGGACCACACGAAACGTGCAGCCACCTGAACTCTGCCCACGCGCCTGACCACACAAACTGTGAGACGAGATGACCATGTGCTAAGTTTGTGGTGACCTGTTACACAGCAAGAGATAACTGAGATACTGGCTAAGCTACTGCCACATCAAGAACAAGTAACGGAATCTCAGGGAAAAGTGGATCAACATTAAGGATTTTTTTTAACATGGCTAACTTTATTCTCCATAGCAATATTTGATATCAAAGGAGAATGGAGGAGATGTTTGTAAAGTAATGAGGGAAGGAAAACGTGAGCCTAGAACATTAAACCGAGTCAGATGCTGTTCAAGTAACAACACTGTAAAGCAATTAAAAAAAAAATCAAAGTATACAACTGGTGATTTTATTGTATGCAAACTATACTTCAATAAAGATTTTTTTTAAGAATTGAAAAATAATAATAAATGTGTTTGTGGGAACGTTAAAGGTAAGCTAGGTCAAGGGTGTGATTTTGTAAGAAGTCAGCAAACAATCCAGTCCATCATCTGTTTTAATATCCCCTGGAGAAAGGAATGATGACCCACTCCAGTATTCTTGCCTGGAAAATCTCACAAACAGAGGAGCCTGGTGAGTTACAGTCCACGGGGCCACAAAGAGTCAGACATGACTGAGCAACTAACACTTTCACTTCATAAGCTGAGAATAGTTCTTACATTTTAAGAGGATTTTAAGAGTTAAACAACAATTAATATTTCAGGGCATGTGAAAATTACATGAAATTGAAAGCTAAAAATAAGGTTTCATTAGCACACAACCGTACCCAATCTTTTGCTCCTTGTCTATGGGGGCTTTTTTAAAATTCTTAATTGACAAATAAAATTATAAAATATTTAAAGTACAGAATGTGATGATTTCACGTATGAATACTTTATAAAAGGATTCTTCCCGCCGTCTAGAGTAACAGAAGCAAAGTTGGGAAGAAAAAAGATCATCAGCTTCAAAAAACGAAAAATACTGCCTTTCTGACTCCTTATGCAAAAGTCTGCTGACCCCTGATTTGTTCCTTCTTAACCTGATTCTTAATTTTCCTTTATCCATCTTTGCCAATAATTCCACACATTGAAAGGCTGAAGGGTAAACTCAAGAGACGCAGGTTTGAGGTGAGAACATTGCAAAGTACTAGTTTCCAAAGAAGACATTCAAGCAAACTCGTGAACCACACTCACTTAACTTCTAAAGAAAACTGATTTCCAGTGGAAGCCAGAAAGGGAAATATTAAATTATAAATTTTTCTGAGAAAGAAAAAAGTATGGTCTAAAAGGGACTTCTTTTCCTCACCTGTTCTAGGAGTATTTCAGATTTTTAATCTCTTCCATCCAGGTATATACTCATGAAACCCCAGGAAGAGCCATAGTCAAATGTAAAATATTTAAAAAACATAAAAATGTTCCTTGGATTTGTTATATATTTTTCAAGCCCAGTATCTAGAGGGTTGTTTGGATTTTTCTTTCAATTTGAATTATTGACATCACTCTTCTGAAAGAATGTAATCTCCTGCTTTCCTTATTTCAATACATCCTCTGGAGGAACCACATACGACAAGACAAGCTCTTTATCTTCAAGTTGATTTACATAAAAATATACAGTGTGCGTGTGATTTTTAAAAATTAATTACTTTTCTTGCTTTGGCTGTGCTGGGTCTTTGTTGTTGTGCGCGGGCTTGCTCTAGGTGTGATGGTGGCTTCTCCTGCTTAGCCATGGGCTTGCTCTAGCCATGAGCTTGCTCTAGCTGTGATGGTGGCTTTTCCTGCTTAGCGGTGGGCTTGCTCTAGCCGCGGGCTTGCTCTAGCTATGATGGTGGCTTCTCTTGCTTAGCCGTGGGCTTGCTCTAGCCGCGGGCTTGCTCTAGCTGTGATGGTGGCTTTTCCCGCTGCTGAGCAGGGGCTCCAGGGCGCTCCGCTGCAGTGGTGGCCACACTCGGGTTTAGTTGCTGGGCCGCCTGTGGGATCTTCCCAATCCAGGGATCAAACCCGCATCTCCTGCATTGGTGGGTGGATTCTTAACCACCGGAGCACCAGGGAAGTCCCACGTGTGTTTTTATACACTGTTTTCCATGGAGTGTGTTGTCTGTGTCACTGCAAACTCCTAGGGCTCTGAATTGCATGAGAAGGGAACAGTTCCTACCAGAACCTCCAAGAGTCCACATTCACACAGTTTATCTCGTGGACAAGGATGTAATGGCCGGAGGTTCTCGTGGGTGACGGGTCGATAAGAACACCCACACACGTGGGAGCAGTTACCAGCAGATACAGTCTCGGGTTTCCAGTTCAGCCCAGGAAAATCAGATGGAGTCATCATTTTGGGGGTGATAATGTTGTGATGTGTCTGCTTATGATAAAGAGTCCAGGGAGCCCCATAGGGACTCTATCAAATGCAATTGTGTCTGACTATGTTTAAGGCCGTGACATGACAGTGACCAACTGTGGGCACTTCTCTCACCAAAAGTCCCTGCAAACAGAGTGTGTTCACGGACAGCACTTCGTCCTCCTCCTCCTAAGGGACTTTGGAATTGAAGCTCAGGAGCAGCCGACTTCCCTGTGGTGGGCTCTGGGGTCCCTCCCCCTCCACCACCTGTTCTTTTGGGCTCCGCCCCTTCCCCGTGGCCTCCCCACTGGTTATTTTGTTTCTGGTTATTTTCAGAGCCCATCACCGAACCCCCTCCCAGGGTGTCCATGGAAGGAGTCACCTTCAGCTATATGCAAATTCAACTAGGTGAACCCTGCATAAAAGAGGCTTTGCCGTGTGCCCAGATTTCATCAGTACCAGTTTATGGCTTTGCATCACTCATGTGACAAAACTAATTTGAGCTGAAGTCTTCATGGAAAGGAGTGACTTCACCTGTCTCCCTCCTCCTCTGTGAATTCTTCCCGAGAGCTCTGATGTCCTGGCTTCCCAGGTGGCACTAGTGGTCAAGAACCCACCTGCCAGTGCAGGAGATGTAACAGATGCAGGTTCTATCCCTGGGTCAGGAAGATCCACTGGAGGAGGGCATAGCAAGCCACCCCAATATTCTTGCCTGGAGAATCCCCGTGGACAGAGGAGCCTGGCAGGCTACAGTCCATGGGGTCGCAAAGAGTTGGACACGACTGAAGCGGCTTATCACACATGCATGCACAGAGGCCAGGACCCCTCACATCATTCAAGGCTGGGGGTGGGGGATTCATGATCAAGGAAAGTCAAGCAGGAAGAAAAACTGACCCGAGGGAGCAGCCAGCCCTTCTAAAGAGATGCCGTCTTGCGAGGGAAAGAAAGAACTATAGCCAATACGCACTGGACAACTATCCGTCTCTGACGGACGGGAGTCGGCAGCCTGGAGGTGAGGAGGCAAGTGGGGAGAGCCTGGAGGAACTCCAGGAGCACGGGACGCCCAGGGGGTGACAGGCACCAGGGGTCAGGCCTGCATCTGTCGGGGAGTCAAGGCCATTGCCCAGCTCCAGTGGGAAAAGCTGGCAGATTTCAGTGGGCTGGATTGGGGTGGATAGGAGGGAGGTTCAACAAGGAGGGAACAAATGTATACCTGTGGCTGATTCAGGTTGATGTATGGCAGAAACCCACACGACGCTGTAAAACAATTATCCTCCAATTAAAAATAAATAAAGTTTTTTAAAAAGCAAGTGGGCCGGGGTCAGCCTATCACATCGCAGAACACGATTGGGAGGCAAAGAAAATAAGAATCTAGTCCTTCCCTCATAGCTCTGTTGGTAAAGAATCTGCCTGCAATGCAGGAGACCCAGGTTCAATCCCTTGTTGGGAAGATAGCCTGGAGAAGGAAATGGCTACCCACTGCAGTATTTTTGCCTGGAGAATCCCATGGGCAGAGGAGCCTGGCGGGCTACAGTCCATGGGGTCACAAGAGTCGGACACGACTGAGCGACTAAACCACCACCAGTCCTTCCAACTGGGGCAGTGCAGCTGGCGAGGGGCCAGAATAGGAAGAGGACACCTAAACATACCATTTCAGGTCGTCCTGGGTTTCCCATTCAGGCTGGGAACACAGTGCGAGGGCCCCAGCGAGCAGGTATAATCATTCCAGCTCACAGCAGGTAAGTAAGGTGGAACAGCTGACGTACTTCCTGCCTGATAAACAATATCCAAGGACTCAAAAGCTGGAGGACCCAGAGGCCTGGAGCTTCCTGCTGGGCATCACATTTTAAACGGGGTAAAAACCAACTCACAGGGAAGTAGCTGGGCATCACATTTTAAATGGGGTAAAAACCAACTCACAGGGAAGGAGCAGATCAAAGCGGTGGACTGAACGGGGTGCGACTCTCTCCCCTTGCTCTTGCCCCACATACGTAGAAACGACAAAGGAAAAACACATTTCAAAACAGACCAAATTCATTCCACCTGCGACATGAGAAAGAAACGGCTTCAGGGACGAAGCCCCTCCTCTTTTTAGATTGTTTGTTACATCGGCTCGCTCTAATCATCCTGATGCAAAACAAACAACTTGAAAGAGGATTCTTGAAATTCAAAAACGCAGTAAAATCTAAGAAACATAGCACTGTTTTAGTAACCGGATGGCGAGAGCTAAGAAAACTGATATTCAAGACTAGAAGATGAGTCAGCATTATCTCGTGGCAAGATACTTGGTAAATTCTTAGCTTTTACTTTTTGGAAGTCAGGTCACAAGCCAGAGGATCTTGTAGTTCTGAAGATGAACGGAGAGCGTTAATGGAGAGTCCTGGCAACAGCTTTACTTGGAAAGCAATTACAAGAAAGAGATGAGTTCAGAAAAGGAGGGGCTGGTGTCCTCGCGGTAATCGTTGGAAATAGAGTCCAGAAATCCCCAGCCTTGCATGACTAGAACGGAAAGACCTTGGCACGCTGAACACTGCTTGGATGAAGGTGACCCAACTCAGATTGCTCATCAGCAAAAAGCAGAACTTTCTGGTGCTAAATCACCGAAACGTTGGAGTATTTATTACAGCAGCTAGCATGAATTACCCCCAAGACAATTTTCTATGTACTGTTGCAAGCAATTAGCAAGTCTAATAGGGGAGAAAACATCCCAGTCACAATAACAATAGGGGGGGAAAAAACCCTAGATATGCCTCTAACGAGAAATATGCAAAAGCAGGGCTTCCCTGGTGGTGCAGTGAAAAGGAATCTGCCTGCCAATGCAGGGGACACGGGTTCAATCCCGGACTCAGGACCATTCCACGTGCCTGGGGCGGGAGGGGACCCTCAAATGTCATTTCAGGGGGCAAATGGCAATGTCTGTGCTTTATTACAAAGCCTTGTATAGTTTTTTTTAATTATACAGACAATTTTTACATGCATTTATACTTTAGTAAACTTTATGTTTTAGAACACCAAAACAGGTGGGAAGGGCAGTGAGTTTCTATCGCCTCCCCTCATCCCCACACATTCTCAGGCCTCCGCACTCTCAACATCCCCACCAGAAGGCACATCTGTTCCAACTGATGGACCCACCCTCACACCTCAGAATCACCCAAAGTCCCAGGTTTGAATCAAAATTCACTCTTGGGTTGTACATGCCATGAAGAAGTTAAGTGAAAGCTGCCCTGCTGTGTCCAACTCTTTGCCACCCCATGGACTGTAGTCCGCTAGGCTCCTCTGCCCTTGGGATTCTCCAGACAAGAATACCAGAGTGAGTTGCCATTTCGTCCTGCAGGGGATCTTCCTGAAAACAAAAGAAAAGTGAAAGTGAAGTCGCTCAGTCGTGTCCGACTCTGCGACTCCATGGACTGTAGCCCACCAGGCTTCTCCATCCATGGGGTTTTCCAGGCAAGAATACTGGAATGGGTTGCCATTTCCTTCTCCAGGGAATCTTCTCCACCCAGGGATTGAACCCAGGTCTCCTGCACTGCAGGCAGATGCTTTACCCTCTGAGCCACAGGGATCAAAGCAGTGTCTCTTATGTGTACTGCATTGGCAGATGGGTTCTTTACCACTAGCACCACCTGGGAAACCCTTGATTATTATTGTTCAATTACAAAGGAAAAGTGGCTGAAATTCTGTAACTGTGCTTTCATTTTTCTTGCTAAATACTAACAGCTCATTATTTCCTGGAGACCAAACTAGGGTGAAAGTGAAAGTGAATTTGCTCAGTCGTGTTCGACTCTTTGCAACCCCATGGACGGAAGCACACCAGGCTTCCCTGTCCATGGGATTTTCCAGGCAAGAATACTGGAGTGGGTTGCCATTTCCTTCTCCAGGAGATCTTCCCGACCCAGGGATTGAACCTGGGTCTCCCACATTGCAGGAAGACGCTTTACCGTCTGAGCCACCAGGGAAGTAGTAAGTAGGTCATCCAACCTGTTACTTTTCAAACTTTCTAGTCACGAGACCTTTGAAACACCAGCATCTGCTCGGCACCCTACCTGCAAACGTTATGATGCTTTCCCATCGCCGTACAATGCACTTGGTCCTCTTCACCGTGTCTCTGGCTGAGGGAGCTGCTCAGGTCCAGACCCTGTGTTTTCCACCATCAGGAAGCTAAGCCAGCACGCATTTGAGAGAGTGTAGGCTCGTTTTCTCTGCCCAGCAGCCATTTTTTCAGACCCCTTACCTCTCAATGTGCCATGCTGTCTCCATCACCCAGCCTCCTTGCTCAAATCCCGCCCAACAGACCTGGTCACGACACTCACACCCTCCTTTGGGACACTATCCGTGTAGCACAGTAGCAAACCCCAAGACCTCTCTCCGAAAGCTGGTCTTGGGGCACCTGCACACCAAGCACGGTGTCTGCCTGTCTCCATCTTACATGTCAAAGCAAGCACAGCTGTGCGGTCAGCTCCCCCAGGCTGATGACAGGGTTGAAGCAGAAGCTGGGGGAAAGCCCGAGGCTGTTTTCCATTTCCAAACCCCCTCATGCTTGATATAATTTGAACCTTTCCAGTACATCCTGCTACATGTTTCCCTCAGGGCACAGAACAGTCTGAATCCTAACGAGATGCCCCAAGGAGATGAAAATGATAACTCTAAGTAATAATCCTGCACCTCTAGAACCCAGGTGAATAGATAACGCTTCACCTCTGTAGTTCTCAGCCTCTTAAAAACTTTCTAAAGGAGAGATCTTACCCCAGGAACACATTTTTAATGTTCCCCACGTGTGGCTCCGATGGTAAAGAATCCGCCTGTAATAAAGGAGACCTGGGTTCTATCCCTGGATTGGGAAGATCCCCGGGAGGAAGGCATGGCAACCCACTCCAGTATTCCTGCCTGGAGAACTCCATGGGCAGAGGAGCCTGGCAGGCTACAATCCATGGAGTCACAAACTGTAGGACACAGCTGAGCAACTAAGCTTAGGACAGCACTGTTTGAAAGAAGCAAACTTGTTTCGAAATAAACACACATGCACACACATGTGTATGTATCCTAGTTAATGTCAAGATGTTTCTAAGGAACTTTTGAAAAACAAAAAAAATTTATAGCACATGAATTTTGGGCAATCTTTACCTAAAAATTATTTAGCACCCACGATGCTGGCATAAGGGCTTCCCTAGTGGCTGAGATGGCAAAGAATCTGCCTGTAATACAGAAGACCCGGATTCCATCCCTAGGTCAAGAAGATCCACTGGAGAAGGGACTGGCTAACCATTCCAGTGTTCTTGCCTGGAAAGTTCCATGGACAAAGGAGCCTGGTGGGCTATGCTCCATGGGGTCGCAAAGAGTTGGACATGACTGAGCAACTAACACAATGCTTGCATAATGAGCAAGAGAATTTTCCAAAGTTGCATTAACAAAAGCTGCCTCTGGGAAGTCACCCAACAATTACTTCCTATTATATTATGGCTTTGGAGAGTCTGCTGAGTTCAGAAACTTAATATCAAGGTCAATCAGGTTTGTCCCGCGTGTATATGATTCACCTTCTTAAATAAATCTACTTCTAAAATGTTGATACAAAAAAAGTTATCATACATTTATTGAACGAAATAGGAAGGTTTCCACTCAAAGAAATTCTGATGCAAATTATTTCCTAAATCATACAGTCATTCCCTGATTTGTGTTTTGATATGTATTTTTGCAAATACTTTGGGGTTTTACTGGGACAGGAAATATCTTACTTTAGAGGAGAATTTAAACTGTATACTCTAACTTTAATGTTTAAAACGGCTATGTAAAAAAGTTATTTCCGGACCGTAAAAATGACAACAACCTAAGATACTCACGTTCTCTCTACTCAAACAGAGCAGTCACTCTCACCTATCCTGAGATGCTCAACAGCTAAGCTGCACTAGGGTGATGGCGCCCTCTCGAGGCTGTTAAAGAGAACTGTCCAACTTTAAGTGAATTCAACGTTTCCGGGATCTTTAGAAGCATCATGAATTGTGACTGGAACAGTAAATTAGACAGAGATTTTGTTTCCTCTTCTCTTACTGCTTAAATCCAAGCTATTTCCACCTAAAGCAATCATTTTATCACACTTTCATACTCTAGGGAGAATAATTTTTCCTTTCATCTCTGCTTATGAATGAAAATATGAAAATGACTCTTATTATGCTTGGCATCTGCCCTGAGGTTAAAAAAAAAATAGAAAATCGTTAGACACTTTTCTAATATGTTATAAATTTTCAAATAGGTTAGACATTTGAAACAAAATCACACAACATCAGTAACTGCTAGCCCTTGATTGTCCCCTAAGAAACTCCTTCCCAGAAACTTCACAAATTACATTCCATAAGCACCAGGATTTCAACTTTGTCAACAGTTATTAAATCACTGATCACCCCTTTTGTTTATGCACTATTTAATTTATTAGTTATTGCAGAAAGTGTCTTATTTTCTAACGTTTGAATGCTTCATATGTTAGCCAGAATTGAGTAGGTTATCCTGCCATAATAAGCTAACCTGGAAATCTCATGGACTTTACATGCAAAGGTTCGTTTGCCTCCCTCACAAAGCCTTCTGTGATTTTTGCCATTTTCTATGGACTCTTACTCTGAACAGTAACTCCCAGACCCAGACAAATTGCTTCTTAGAGCTACCCCATCTGGGTACCATGGTTTCCAGTTCAATGCACCAGTGAAGAGAAGTGTAGGCTCACACACCCTCCCTCAAGTGGCCTAAAGGTCTAGAAGTGATCCTTTATAATTCTGGCCCATTGCCCAGACCTTGTCTCATGGACCCACCTAGCCCCAAGGGGCTGGGAAATGTGGATATCATAAAGATAATCACGGAACAATAAATGTCTCTGCCACACATTTCAAAATTTTTCTAGCTTGATATTTTTGAGGGGCAAGTGGATCTAACCCAGAATTTCAACCCACTTGTACCACGACCCATGAGAACATGCAACCTTAATCACTTATAAACTTCTGTGTTCCTTGAATAAATACAGAACCAGAGAGGGAAAGGCAGCTTCCTTTGAAACGAAATGTAATGCTAGATTGTACTGTAGAAAAGTAATGCTAGCTTGGTACCACTTCTCAGATAAAGAGATCATTCTGGACATGTGAAGCCAGGGGCAACCAAGAGGAAAAGTAAGAGGCAGTGACAATCCAGCAGGTGGGAAAGGCGGCAGTGCTTCCTGAACTGCAAGCAGTTAACAGACAGGAACAGAGAGGAGCGAAAGCCAAGAGTCGGAGGGCGCAGCCACTTCCAGGCTCAGTGGAGAAACAGCACCTCCCAGTGATGCTTCCTCAGAAAACTTGCCGTTCCCTCACAAACACCGGAGCTCCGATCTTGGCTTCATTGCAGTGGTTGAACTCTAATACATTTCTGGGGATTTTGAATCGCTTCCAGAAGAACCGGTGACCCATGATCTTACGTAACTGCCCATCAGAGATGCTTTTCCACGTAGCTTTTGGAGCTAATCGGTGCCACTGAACAAAAGCTGCCGTGAAACCACGTGAGAGTCCGCGCTGTTGAGATATTCCACGGCGGAGACAGCAAAGCAGGGCAGAGGACGGAAGGAAGGTGACGGGTGAATGCAGAAAGCACAGTCTGTGAGGATGGTTCAGAAGAAAACTGCTTATGTCCAGAGCTGGCTGGTGTCAAGTGAAAGTTGGTTGCTCAGTCATGTTTGATTCTTTGAGACCCTGTGAACTCCAGCCTCTGTCCCTGGGATTCTCCAGGCAAGAATACTGGAGTGGGTAGCCATTCCCTTCTCCAGGGGACCTTCTTGACCCAGGGACAGAACCCAGGTCTCCTGCATAGCAGGTGGATTCTTTACCATCTGAGCCACCAGGGAAGCCCCCATAACAGTGAGCAAATGTAAGTGTAAAGGAGTGAGCGTGAAGTTTTGTCTCCTGGGGGTTTACATGAGACATGAAATGAGTTCTTACTTCCTTCTTTCTTGCAGCTTCTATAGACACGCACGCACACACACACACACACAAACACACACTACTCGGGAGAGGGGCATGTATTTGGGAATAAAAAACTGAATTCCACTTCCTGTCTGGTGATTCCTGAGTGCAGGATCTACCAAGGTATCCAGCCAGGGCAGGGGAAGGTTGGCAAGGAGTAGAGGAGAGGCTGAAGGGAGGATGCAAATATGAATGAGGTTAGCTTTGGCCCAAGGTCGTGGGAAGAACACAGAGAAATGGAAAAATGAGTCAGGTTCCCAACACCTCCAGAAGCGGGAAGACGAGGGGAGAGTCCTTTCATCAGAGGCTGCCTCCTGCTGGGGAAGTGGTGTGTCCCCTTGGGCTCATTCAAGCCAGGCAGCTATGAGGGACCACCTAGATTCCAGCAAACAGGGCTAGCCCCTGGCACTGCTGGAGCCAAGAAGGCAGCAAGGGCAAAGAAAAGAAATGAAAAGAAAAAAGGAGCCAAGTATTAAGCATAACTGCAGTCACATCAGTGGACAAAACCCTCCACTCAAAAGGCGGAGATGATCAGAATGACAAGCTGGGTCCAACTCTGTACTGTCCACAAGAGACACCAGTTATACTTAAAGATGCAGATCAAAGTAAAGAGAGGATCAGATATATGCCATGAGAACAATAACCATACAAGAGCTCGAGAGGTTACGGTAATATGAGACAAAACAGACTTTAAGATGAGATATATTAGAGGAGCCAAAGAAGGATGTTACATAAAGAAGTCAATTCATTAGAAAGATGCAGCAATTAACAACAAAGCCCCAGAACAGTTGAAGCAAAAACTGTCACAGTTGAAAGGAAAAACAGACAATTTTACAGTTATAACTGGACACTTCAATACTTCTTTCAGCAACTGATACAAAAAATTTTTAACAAAAATTCAGCAAATCATAGAACTGAATAGCAGCATCAACCAACTTGACTTACTATTCATAATATAGGATAGAATAGAATACATAGAAAGCAGAATGCATATCCTTTTGAAAAACATATGATTTCACTTCAAGGATAGACCATAATCTAGGTAATGAATTAATTTCAGAAATTTTAAAAGTTTGAAACTATACAAAGCTTTTTCTCTAAACACAATGAAATTAGAAATTAACACAGAAAAAATGTGGGAAGTCCCCAAATTTTTAGAAATTAAACAACAAATACTATGTCTCCAGTAGGCCAAAGAAAAAAATCATGGAGGAAAATGAAAATATCTTAAACTGAATGAAAATGATAGATATAAAACTCCTTAACAAAAAAGTTACAAACGAAATACAGCAACACAGAAAAGGAATCATACACTATGACCAAGTGGGGCTTATTTCATGAATGCAAGAATAGTCTACCATTTCAAAATCATTTCATGTGTTAATAACAAACCTTATTAAGAGAACAAAGAACAAAAACATGGTCATCTCAATTCATGCTGAGAAAAATAAAATGTTAGAAAAAATTCAACACCATCCATGGGACTAACTCTAAAAACTAGAAATATAAGGGAACTTCCTCAACTCGATAACGAGAACCTACAAAAGCCTACAGTTGACATGGTAGATACTGCAGCTAAGCCGCTTCAGTTGTGTCCGACTCTGTGTGACCTCATAGACGGCAGCCCACCAGGCTCCCCCATCCCTGGGATTCTCCAGGCAAGAACACGAGTGGGTTGCCATTTCCTTCTCCAATGCATGAAAGTGAAGAATGAAAGTGAAGTCGTTCAGTCGTGTCTGACTCTTAGTGACCCCATGGACTGCAGCCTATCAGGCTCCTCCACTCATGGGATTTTCCAGGCAAGAGTACTGGAGTGGGTGACATGGTAGATACGGATACTTAATTGTGAAAGACTGAATGTTTCTCCCAGAAGCTCAAGAATGAGGCAACAAAATCTGCTCTCACCATTTACCTTCAATATTTTTCTGGATATTCTGGCTAGTCCTAAAAGGCAAGAAAAAGAAATTAAATGCAGTCATATCGGGGAAAAAGGAAAATTGTCTTTATTCTCAAGACAAGTTGATCTTTTGTGCAGGCAATTCCAAGAAATCTAAAAAAACAGAAAACTACTCAATCTCAGAAGTGAGTTTAACAAGGTCACAGCACACAAGACCAATACATACAAATCAACTGTGTTTCTATGCACTTGTCACAAACAATAAAAAGTGAAATCAAGAAAACAATTCTTCTAGTAAATTCTTCTAGCTAATTCCATAGCGTCAAAAAGAAGAAGATATTTAGGAATAAATTTAAAAACAGGAGCAGAAGAACTGTACATTGAGAACTACAAAACACTGTGGACAGACATTAAAGATCTAAGTATATGCAAAAATATATCCTGTTCATGGATTGAAAGGCTTAATACTGTGAATACGGCAGAGGAACCAGAGATCAAATGGCCAACATCTGTTGAATCTTCGAAAAAGCAAGAGAGTTCCAGAAAAAAAATCTACTTCTGCTTTATCGACTACACCAAAGCCTCTGACTGTGGATCACAACAAACTGTGGAAAATTCTTCAAGAGATGGGAATACCAGACCACCTGATCTGCCTCCTAAGAAACCTGTATGCACGTCAAGAAGCAACAGTTAGAACTTGACGTGGGAACAACAGACTGGTTCCAAATCAGGAAAGGAGTACATCAAGGCTGTATATTGTCACCCTGCTTATTTAACTTCTATGCAGAGTACATCATGAGAAATGCTGGACTGGATGAAGCACAAGCTGGAATCCAGATTTCTGGGAGAAATATCAATGACCTCAGATATGCAGATGACACCACCCTTATGGCAGAAAGCAAAGAAGAACTAAAGAGCCTCTTGATGAAAGTGAAAGAGGAGAATGAAAAAGCTGGCTTAAAACCCAACCTTCAAAAAACTAAGATCATGGCATCCAATCCCATCACTTCATGGCAAATAGATGGAGAAACAATGAAAACAGTGACAGACTTTCTTTTCTTGGGCTCCAAAATCACTGCAGATGGTGACTGCAGCCATGAAATTAAAAGATGCCTACTCCTTGGAAGAAAATCTATGACCAACCTAGACAGCATATTAAAAAGCAGAGAGAACTGATGGTAATATTTCCCAAAGTAACTTACAAGTACAAAGCCACTCCTATAAAAATTTCACCAGGATTTTTTCAGAACTAGAAGAAAAGATAAGAAAAATCCTTGGTGACTTTAAGTTAGGCAAAGTTTTTTTTAGATATGACACTAACACATGATCTTTGAAAGAAAAAAACGGTAAATTGAAGTTTATCAAAATTAAGAACTTTTGCTCTTTTTAGAGCATATCAATAAGAAAATAAAAAGATGAGCCACAAACTGAGAGAAAATATTTGCAAAGCACATATCTGATAAAGGATTTTTTCAGACTATGTAAAGAACTATTTCAACTTAATAATATGATAAGTAGCCCAATTAAAAATGGACAAAGGTTTGAGTAACTATTTCACTGAAGATAATGTACACCATTAATCATTAGAGAGGTTAAAATCACAATGACATACTACATATAATCACTTGAATGATTGTAATCACTCAGTCATGTCTGACTCTTTATGACCTCATGGACTGTATGTAGCCCCAGGCTCCTCTGCCCATGGAATTTTCCAAGCAAGAATACTGGACTGGGTTGCATTTCCTTCTCCAGGAGATCTTCTCCAGGAAACCCAGAGATCAAACATGAATCTCTTATGTCTCTTGCATTAGCAGTCCCTCCAGGAAACTCAAAACAGGCAAGTCTGTCAATGAGCACTCACACCCCTGTAGACCTGCGGACCTCTGGCTCATAGTTCATGAGTAAGATCCATGCGAATCTGTAAGCCTAACCATCATTTACAAAAGTTCCCTTTGATATTTTCTCTGGGATTCTGGAGGGCTTCCCAGGTGTCTCAGTGGTAAAGAATCTCCTGTCAATGCAGGAGACGCAGGAGACTCAGGTTTGATCCCTGGGTTGGGAAGTTCCCCTGGAGATGAGAATGGCAACAAGCTCCAGTATTCTTGGCTGGACAGAGGGGCCTGGTAGGCCCTAAGTCCACGGGGTCACAGAGTCTGACACAACTGAGCACAGACAAGCAGTCAGTGTAAAAGGATCCTGGAGACCCTTTTACAAAGATCCTCTTAGTGGTCTTATTAGCACTCCAGCATAAAGGTGGCCACTGTGGTGCCCTTCACTACTGCTCTGTTGAGAGAGTCTCTATAACCAAAGAGCTGACAATCAGGTAAGAAAAGTACATTTATTTAAAGAGTAATGTATTCTCAATGCTCAATTCAGTTCAGTTCAGTCACTCAGTCGTGTCCAACTCTTTGCGACCCCATGAATCGAAGCACACCAGGCCTCCCTGTCCATCACCAACTAACTCCCAGAGTTCACCCAGACTCATGTCCATCGAGTCAGTGATGCCATCCAGCCATCTCATCCTCTGTCGTCCCCTTCTCCTCCTGCCCCCAATCCCTCCCAGCATCAGAGTCTTTCCCAATGAGTCAACTCTTCGCATGAGGTGGCCAAAATACTGGAGTTTCAGCTTTAGCATCATTCCTTCCAAAGAAATCCCAGGGCTGATCTCCTTCAGAATGGACTGATTGGATCTCCTTGCAGTCCAAGGGACTCTCAAGAGTCTTCTCCAACACCACAGTTCAAAAGCATCAATTCTTCGGTGCTCAGCCTTCTTCACAGTCCAACTCTCACATCCATACACGACCACAGGAAAAACCATAGCCTTGACTAGACGGACCTTTGTTGGCAAAGTAATGTCTCTGCTTTTGAATATCCTATCTAGGTTGGTCATAACTTTCCTTCCAAGGAGTAAGCGTCTTTTAATTTCATGGCTGCAGTCACCATCTGCAGTGATTTTGGAGCCCAAAAAATTAAAGTCTGACACTGTTTCCACTGTTTCCCCATCTATTTGCCATGAAGTGATGGGACCAGATGCCATGATCTTCGTTTTCTGAATGTTGAGCTTTAAGCCAACTTTTTCAGTCTCCACTTTCACTTTCATCAAGAGGCTTTTTAGTTCCTCTCAATGCTCTGTGTGTATTAATTCAATGGAAGTGGTAAGAAAAGGAGCAGCTAGCATTATTGAGTAATCAGTGTGTGTAATTCCAAGTGCTGTGTACATGTTAATTCATTACATAATGGCTTGTTAACCCTCACAAAATTTATTGAAGTTGCTACCAAGATCTGGTCTACTTTACAAACAGGAAAAGTTGACTTGTCCTAGATACTAGCTTGTGAGAGCAGATGCAGGGATCTGTACTCAGGAAATCTGAACCTGGAGCTCATTCTTATAACCACCAAAACACATAGCCCTCTTGACCTATTGTTGTTCAGTCGCTAAGTTGTGTCCAACTCTTTGTGACCCCCTGGACTGTGGCATCCCAGGCTCCTCTGTTCTCCACTATCTCCCGGAGTCTGCTCAGATTCATGTCCATTGAGTCAGTGATGCCATCCAACCATCTCATCCTCTGTTGCTGCCCTTGTCTTCCTGCCCTTAATCTTTCTCAGCACCAGGGTCTTTTCCAATGAGTTGGCTCTTCACATTAGGTGGCCAAAGTATCAGAGCTTCCACTTCAGCATCAGTCCTTCCAATGAATATTCAGGGTTAATTTCCTTTAGGATTGACAGTTTGATCTCCTTGCAGTGAAGGGTAGATAGGATTTTTACTCATGACTACAGTGACAGCAAGTTTGATACATAAATGATGCCATGTGCTTCAGCAGTGAAAAAGTGGAAGGAAAGTCTGCCAACTGGGCAATCGGAAGATTCATGATGCAGGGCCTATCACACCAAATGTGAGAGATCTAAGTAAAAGAATAATTTCTGTCTAGTTGGACGGCACGTGCAAAGGACTGGAGATGAAGTCTCAGCACTTGGAACTCCCTCAGCTCCCTACAACTGCCTTCCGGTCATGGGGGATAGCATTCCATGAGCACTGACCCTTCTCTCTCAGAGGAGCTGTGTACCCCTTGTTTCCAGACCTCAAGCCATCTCTCTATACCTCTCTGTAGCCACCACGTAGCATCATATAGACGTGGTCCCATTGTAGCCGGCTCCTTCTCTTCTGCCGTAAAAGAACCTTCCCTGAAGAGTCCACCTCGTCACTGAGAACACTCTGAAAAAGATGAGTCTCCAGGGTCATAACGATAATCCAATAAGGCTTTCAGTTGCTTAAGCCTGTAATCCGGATGGTGAAATCAGTTCTTCTTAAAGTATAATTGAGAAAAACATCCAGTGGATCCAAAAATGAAGAGTGGCATATGATGGTGGCTCAGTGAACAGCTAGCCTGAAAAGGAAAAGAAAAAAGGGAACTCTGAATCGACCTGAAACATTTGGGCAGGTTGGAACTAATTCTGTCTCTACACTCCCTAGGTCGATACTCACTCCTCCAATCTTCATAAATTGCACGGACCAAAAGCTCAAACCCCAGGATGTCCCTGGTGATCCAGTGGCTAAGACTCTGAGCTCCCAATGCAGGGGGCCTTGGTTCGATCCCCAGTCAGGGAACTAGATCCCACATGCCGCAACTCAAGTTCCTGCATGCTGCAATGAAGATCAAAGGCCCTGCGTGTTGCAACTAGGGCATGGTGCGGCCAAACTAATTAACTGGTTAAGTAAAAAAGCTCCAAACCCTGGTCAAATCCCTCCTCCATCTTCATGCCTTAAAAGGAAGAACTCCAAAAGGAGATAACTCCAGGCAGTGATCAAAGGGCACAACCCTGATGGGATACTTCAGCCATGTTATGACTTTACAAGGAAGTGCAGGATCTTCCACTTCAGGCCCCAGTTTGATATAGAAGATTCAAAAGTTCAGAATGATGTCATAATTCTCATAAAGCTAGTTTCAAAGGTTCCAGTCTTCTAAGGACTACTCAGCTTCGCAAGGAAAAAAATCCTGGTCTGTGACCACTGAAAATGCCTCCAATGCAATAGTTTTGCAAGTAAAATTATGGAGTCTCAGGGAAAAGGCAGAGTGTGGAGTGGACTGACCTGTAATCAAGTCATCAAACTATGGAAAAAGTCAAACTTCCACTTCTAATTAGGATGTCTTAGGTCATAGCTAATGCTCCTGCTCTCAACACTTTTCTTTTAAGGGATAAGAAATTAAAAGATGCTTGCTTCTTGGAAGAAAAGCTATGAGCAAACTAGACAGCATATTAAAAATCAGAGATATCACTTAGCTGACAAATGTCCCTATAGTCAAAGCTATGGTTTTTCTAGTAGTCATGTATGGATGTGAGGGTTGGACCATAAAGAGGGCTAAGTGCCAAAGAATTGATGCTGGAGAATACTCTTGAGCATCCCTTGGACTGCAAGGAAGTCAAACCAACCAATCCTAAAGGAAATCAACCCTGAATATTCATTGGAAGGACTGATGCTGAAGCTGAAGCTCCAATATTTTGGTCACCTGATGAGAAGATCTGACTCACTGGAAAAAACCCTGATGCTGGGAAAGATGGAGGTCAGGAGGAGAAGGGGGCAACAGAAGATGAGATGGTTGGATGGCATCACTGACTCAGTGGACAAGAGTTTGAGCAAGCTCCGGGAGATAGTGAAGGACAGGGAAGCCTGGCATGCTGTAGTTCATGGAGTCACAAAGAGTAGGACATGACTTGGTGACAAAATAACAACTTGCAAAAATCATTTTAAAGCATTAGAGAGCTGTGGAATTAATGAGGACTAAATAAACTAAAATTCCAGAGAGAGAAAAGTAGGTGATTGATACCCATTTTTCCCTAGAGGCATCTTCCAGCTCTAGATAAAAGCCTGATGATCAGACTTTGGCCAGATAGAGGATATGGCTGGGGAGAGAGAGACAGAAAAGCTCTTAGAGGTGGTGTAGGGCGAGGGACCTGAAATGCATGGATGATTTCATCCACGAGATGCTTGCTCACCTTTTGGGCTAAGTGGTCAGGGGAGTAGAACCTAAAGAGCTAGGTGGAAAGATTTTGAAAGAAAGAGTAAAATTTCCAACAGTATTTAGGATCAAAGATTCTAACAGGGGTTTAGGATCAAAGATCTTCTAAGGGAAAGGACTTAAAAAGAAAACACACAGAAGATGAAAGCTTATGGTGAATTGACAGCAGGAACTACCTGTCCAATTTGAGTTATCGCTAAAGGCTAATAATCCAGGTTCAGCCGCTGGCAAAAATCTACTGCTGGGAAACAGAAAAATCAGCAAAAGAGTTTTGACATTCAAGAGGGACAAAATTAGAGCCTGGAAGGCACCACACACATAACCATTCTCTCCATCAAGACATCTGTCAAATCATGGTGGATCAAACTCGGTCTACCTCCGTGAGAGGGTGGAACATCTCTGCTTCCTCAGTTCTGATGGACAGCAGGTGTCTTTGAGAAGTTTAAGTTCAGCCCTCTGCACTCTTGACTCCCTCACTCTCAGTCCTGTGTGGGCTCAGTCGCTCAGCTGTGTCTGAGTTTTGCGGCCCCGTGGACTATAGCCCTCCAGGCTCCTCTGTCCCTGGAATTTTCCAGGCAAGATTACTGAAGCAGGTTGCCATTTCCTATTCCAAGAGATCCTCCCAGCCCAGGAATCCAACTCCCATCTCTTTGCATTGGCAGGCGGA